>NC_040105.1:94132130-104132130 GCF_003369695.1 Bos indicus x Bos taurus
TCCAGACATAATTACAAACCCAAAGATACATTGAGATTGTGGTTGCATATTATAGTACATTAAGTATTATAATATATAATATATTTAATAAAGTATATGTGTCCAAAAGCTATAAAAATTCCAAGCAAACATTTATATTTTTATTCAAGAGTACACTAATATTACCCATTCTGTCTTAGATACATTCTAATTATTCAATTCTTTTTTTTCAATTTTATTTTATTTTTCTCCATTAGTGGCTGTACTAGTTTGCATTCCCACCAACAGTGTAAGAGGGTTCCCTTTTCTCCAACCCCTCTCAGCATTTTATTGCTTGTAGACTTTTGGATTTTGCAGCCATTCTGACTGGCGTGAAATGGTACCTCATAGTGGTTTTGATTTGCATTTCTCTGATAATGAGTGATGTTGAGCATCTTTTCATGTGTTTGTTTAGCCATCTGTCTGTCTTCTTTGGAGAAATGTCTGTTTTCGTCTTTGGCCCATTTTTTGATTGGGTCATTTATTTTCTGGAGTTGAGCTGTAGGGGTTGCTTGTATATTTTGAGTTTCGTTGTTTTTCAGTTGCTTCATTTGTCTCTTATTTTCTCCCATTCTGAAGGCTGCCTTTTCACCTTGCTAATAGTTTCCTTGATGTGCAGAAGCTTTAAGTTTGATTAGGTCCCATTTGTGTTATTTTGCTTTTCTTCCAGTATTCTGGGAGGGGGTTCATAGAGGTCCTGCTGTGATGACCAGAGGGAGGGTATGGGTGGAGGAGGGAGGAGGATTCCAGATGGGAAACAAAGTATACCTGTGGCGGATTCATTTTGATATTTGGCAAAACTAATACAATATTGTAAAGTTTAAAATAAAATTTTAAAAAAATAAAATAAAAAATAAAATTCTGGAATAAAAAAAAAAATTATTTTATTTTAAAACTTTACAAATTGTATTAGTTTTGCCAAATATCAAAATGAATCCGCCACAGGTATACATTGTGTTTCCCCATCCTGAACCCTCCTCCCTCCCTATACCATCCCTCTGGGTCGTCCCAGTTGCACTAGCCCCAAGCATCCAGTATCGTGCATCGAACTGGACTGGCAACTCGTATCATACACGATATTATATATACATGTTTCCAATGCCATTTCTCCCAATATCTTCCCACCCTCTCCCTCTCCCACAGAGTCAATAAGACTGTCTATACATCAGTGTCTCTTTTGCTGTCTCGTACACAGGGTTTTTGTTAGCATCTTTCTAAATTCCCATATATATGCGTTAGTATACTGTATTGGTGTTTTTCTTTCTGGCTTACTTTACTCTCTGTATAATAGGCTCCCAGTTTTCATCCAACTCATTAGAACTGATTCAAATGTATATTTTTTAATGGCTGAGTAATACTCCCATTGTGTATATGTACCACAGCTTTCTTATCCATATATGCTGATGGACATTAGGTTGCTACCATGTCCTAGCTATTATTAAAACCATTGCTGCCGATGAATAATCGGGGTTAATGTGTCTCTTTCCCTTCTGGTTTTCCTCAGTGTGTATGCCCAGCAGTGGGATTGCTGGACTCATAAGGCAGTTCTATTTACAGTTTTTTAAGGAATCTCGTCACTGTTCTCCATAGTGGCTGTACTAGTTTGCATCCCACCAACAGTGTAAGAGGGTTCCCTTTTCTCACCACCCTCTCCAGCAATTTATTGCTTGCTAGAATTTTGGATTGCAGCCATTCTGACTGGCGTGATGACATGGTACCTCATAGTGGTTTTGATTTGCATTTCTCTGATAATGAGTGATGTTGAGCATCTTTTCATGTGTTTGTTAGCCATCTGTATGTCTTCTTTGGAGAAATGTCTATTTAGTTCTTTGGCCCATTTTTTGATTGGGTCATTTATTTTTCTGGAGTTGAACTAGTAGGAGTTGCTTGTATATTTTTGAGATTAGTTTGTTTGTCAGTTGCTTCATTTGCTCTCTATTTTCTCCCATTCTGAAGGCTGCCTTTTCACCTTGCTAATAGTTTCCTTTGATGTGCAGAAGCTTTTAAGGTTAATTAGGTCCCATTTGTATATTTTTGCTTTTATTTCCAATATTCTGGGAGGTGGGTCATAGAGGATCCTGCTGTGATGTATGTCAGAGAGTGTTTTTGCCTATGTTCTCCTCTAGGAGTTTTATAGTTTCTGGTCTTACGTTTAGATCTTTAATCCATTTTGAGTATTTTTGTGTATGGTGTTAGAAGTGTTCTAGTTTCATTCTTTTACAAGTGGTTGACCAGATTTCCAGCACCACTGTAAAGAGATTGTCTTTTCTCCATTGTATATTCTTGCCTCCTTTGTCAAAGATAAGGTGTCCATATGTGCGTGGATTTATCTCTGGGCTTTCTATTTTGTTCCATTGATCTATATTTCTGTCTTTGTGCCAGTACCATACTGTCTTGATAACTGTGGCATTGTAGTAGAGCCTGAAGTCAGGTAGGTTGATTCCTCCAGTTCCATTCTTCTTTCTCAAGATAGCTTTGGCTATTCGAGGTTTTTCGTATTTCCATACAAATTGTGAAATTATTTGTTCTAGCTCTGTGAAGAATACTGTTGGTAGCTTGATAGGGATTGCACTGAATCTATAAATTGCTTTGGGTAGTATACTCATTTTCACTATATTGATTCTTCCAATCCATGAACATGGTGTATTTCTCCATCTGTTAGTGTCCTCTTTGATTTCTTTCACCAGTGTTTTATAGTTTTCTATGTATAGGTCTTTGGTTTCTCTAGGTAGTTATATTCCTAAGTATTTTATTCTTTCTGTTGCAATGGTGAATGGAATTGTTTCCTTAATTTCTCTTCTGTTTTTCTCATTATTAGTGTATAGGAATGCAAGGATTTCTGTGTGTTGATTTTATATCCTGCAACTTTACTATAATCATTGATTAGTTCTAGTAATTTTCTGGTGGAGTATTAGTTCTAGTAATTTCTCGGTGGAATCTTTAGGGTTTTCTATGTAGAGGATCATGTCATCTGCAAATAGTGAGAGTTTTACTTCTTCTTTTCCAATTTGGATTCCTTTTATTTCTTTTTCTGTTCTGATTGCTGTGGCCAAAACTTCCAAAACTATGTTGAATAGTAATGCTGAAAGTGGGCACCCTTGTCTTGTTCCTGACTTTAGAGGGAATGCTTTCAATTTTTCACCATTGAGGATAATGTTTGCTGTGGGTTTGTCATATATAGCTTTTATTATGTTGAGGTATGTTCCTTCTATTCCTGCTTTCTGGAGAGTTTTTATCATAAATGTATGTTGAATTTTGTCAAAGGCTTTCTCTGCATCTATTGAGATAATCATATGGTTTTTATTTTTCAATTTGTAATGTGGTGTATTACATTGATTGATTTGCGGATATTGAAGAATCCTTGCATCCCTGGGATAAAGCCCACTTGGTCATGGTGTATGATCTTTTTAATGTGTTGTTGGATTCTGATTCCTAGAGTTTTGTTAAGGGATTTTTGCATCTATGTTCATCAGTGATATTGGCCTGTAGTTTTCTTTTTTTGTGGGATCTTTGTCAGGTTTTGGTATTAGGGTGATGGTGGCCTCATAGAATGAGTTTGGAAGTTTACCTTCCTCTGCAATTTTCTGGAAGAGTTTGAGCAGGATAGGTGTTAGCTCTTCTCTAAATTTTTGGTAGAATTCAGCTATGAAGCCGTCTGGACCTGGACTTTTGTTTGCTGGAAGATTTTTGATTACAGTTTCAATTTCCGTGCTTGTGATGGGTCTGTTAAGATTTTTTATTTCTTCCTGGTCCAGTTTTGGAAAGTTGTACTTTTCTAAGAATTTGTCCATTTCTTCCACGTTGTCCATTTTATTGGCATATAATTGTTGATAGTAGTCTCTTATGATCCTTTGAATTTCTGTGTTGTCTGTTGTGATCTCTCCAGTTTCATTTCTAATTTTATGGATTTGATTTTTCTCCCTTTGTTTCTTGATGAGTCTGGCTAATGGTTTGTCAATTTTATTTATCCTTTCAAAGAACCAGCTTTTGGCTTTGTTGATTTTTGCTATGGTCTCTTTTGTTTCTTTTGCATTTATTTCTGCTCTATTTTTTAAGATTTCTTTCCTTCTACTAACCCTGGGGTTCTTCATTTCTTCCTTTTCTAGTTGCTTTAGGTGTAGAGTTAGGTTATTTATTTGACTTTTTTCTTGTTTCTTGAGGTATGCCTGTATTGCTATCAACTTTCCCCTTAGGACTGCTTTTACAGTGTCCCACAGGTTTGTGTTTTCATTTCATTCGTTTCTATGCAAATTTTGATTTCTTTTTGATTTCTTCTGTGATTTGTTGGTTATCCAGCAGCGTGTTGTTCAGCCTCCATATGTTGGAATTTTTTATAGTTTTTCTCCTGTAATTGAGATCTAATCTTACTGCATTGTGGTCAGAAAAGATGCTTCGAATGATTTCTGTTTTTTTAATTTACCAAGGCTAGATTTATGGCCCAGGATGTGATCTATCCTGGAGAAGGTCCATGTGCACCTGAGAAAAAGGTGAAATTCATTGTTTTGGGATGAAATGTCCTATAGATATCAATTAGGTCTAACTGTTCTATTGTATCATTTAAAGTTTGTGTTTCCTTGTTAATTTTCTGTTTAGTTGATCTATCCATAGGTGTGAGTGGGGTATTAAAGTCTCCCACTATTATTGTGTTATTGTTAATTTCTCCTTTCATACTTGTTAGCATTTGTCTTACATACTGTGGTGCTCCTGTGTTGGGTGCATATATATTTATAATTGCTATATCTTCTTCTTGGATTGCTCCCTTGATCATTATGTAGTGACCATCTTTGTCTCTTTTCACAGCCTTTGTTTTAACGTCTATTTTATCTGATATGAGTATTGCTACTCCTGCTTTCTTTTGGTCCCTATTTGCATGGAAAATCTTTTTCCAGCCCTTCACTTTCAGTCTGTATGTGTCCCCTGTTTTGAGGTGGGTCTCTTGTAGACAACATATGTAGGGGTCTTGTTTTTCTATCCATTCAGCCAGTCTTTGTCTTTTGGTTGGGGCATTCAACCCATTTACGTTTAAGGTAATTACTGATAAGTATGATCCCGTTGCCATTTACTTTATTGTTTTGGGTTCGAATTTATACACCGTTTTTGTGTTTCCTGTCTAGAGAATATCCTTTACTATTTGTTGCAGAGCCGGTTTGGTGGTGCAGAATTCTCTCAGCTTTTGCTTGTCTGAAAAGCTTTTGATTTCTCCTTCATACTTGAATGAGATCCTTGCTGGGTACAATAATCTGGGCTGTAGGTTATTTTCTTTCATCATTTTAAGTATGTCTTGCCATTCCCTCCTGGCTTGAAGAGTTTCTATTGAAAGATCAGCTGTTATCCTTATGGGAATTCCCTTGTGTGTTATTTGTTGTTTTTCCCTTGCTGCTTTTAATATTTGTTCTTTGTGTTTGATCTTTGTTAATTTGATTAATATGTGTCTTGGGGTGTTTCGCCTTGGGTTTATCCTGTTTGGGACTCTGGGTTTCTTGGACTTGGATGATTATTTCCTTCCCCATTTTAGAGAAGTTTTCAACTATTATCTCCTCAAGTATTTTCTCATGGGTCTTTCTTTTTGTCTTCTTCTTCCGGGACCCCTATGATTTGAATGTTGTAGCGTTTAATATTGTCCTGGAGGTCTCTGAGATTGTCCTCATTTCTTTTAATTCGTTTTTCTTTTATCCTCTCTGATTCATTTATTTCTGCCATTCTATCTTCTAATTCACTAATACTATCTTCTGCCTCTGTTATTCTACTATTTGTTGGCTCCAGAGTGTTTCTAATTTCATTTATTGCATTATTCATTATATATTGATTCTTTTTATTTCTTCTAGGTCCTTGTTAAACCTTTCTTGCATCTTCTCAATCCTTGTCTCCAGGCTATTTATCTGTGATTCCATTTTGATTTCAAGATTTTGGATCAATTTCACTATCATTATTTGGAATTCTTTATCAGGTAGATTCCCTCTCGCTTCCTCTTTTGTTTAGTTTGGTGGGCATCTATCCTGTTCCTTTATCTGCTGGGTATTCCTCTGTCTCTTCATCTTGTTTAAATTGCTGATTTTGGGGTGTCCTTTCTGTATTCTGGCAGTTTTGTGGTGTTCTCTTTATTGTGGCATTTCCTCACTGTGTGTGGGTTTGTACAGGTGGCTTGTCAAGGTTTCCTGGTTAGGGAAGCTTGTGTTGGTGTTCTGGTGGGTGGAGCTGTATTTCTTCTCTCTGGAGTGCAATGAAGTGTCCAGTAATGAGTTATGAGATGTCTGTGGTTTTGGGGTTACTCTGGGCAGCCTGTATCTTGAAGCTCAGGGCTGTGTTCCTTTGTTGCTGGAGAATTTGCTTGGTATGTCTTGCCCTGGAACTTGTTGGCCCTTGTGTGGTGCTTGGTTTCTGTGTCGGTATGGAGGCGTTTGATGAGCTCCTGTCAATTAATGTTCCTTGGAGTCAGGAGTTCCCTGGAGTCAGGGTTTGGATTTAAGCCTCCTGCTTCCAGTTATTGGTCTTATTTTCACAGTAGTTTCAAAACTTCTCCTTCTGTACAGCACCACTGATAAAGCATCTACGTTAAAGATGAAAAGTTTCTCTACTGTGAGGGTCACCCAGAGAGGTTCACAGTGTTACATGGAGAAGAGAAGAGGGAGGAGGGAGTTAAAGGTGACCCGAATGAGATGAGGTGGAATCAATAGTGGAGAGAGTGGGCTAGCCAATAATCACTTCCTTATGTGCACTCCACAACTGGACCGCTCAGTGATGTTCACGGAGTTATACAGAGAAGAGAAGAAGGAGGAAGGAGACAGAGGTGGCCAGAAGGATAAAAGGGGGGAATGAAAAGGAGGGAGACAGATCCAGCCAATAATCAGTTCCCTAAGTGTTCTCCACCGTCTGGAACACGCAGAAATTCACAGAGTTGGGTGGAGTAGAGAGGGGTTAGGGAGGAGACACAGGCGACCTGGTGGAGAAAAAGGAGAGTCCAAAGGGAGAGAGAGCAGTTAAGCCAGTTATCTCATTTCCTAGTGAAAAGTGGGTACTGAAGATTGGGTTCTTAAAGGTACAAAATTGGTAACAAATACATAAAAGCAAAAATTAAAAATCTAGAGTAGAGTTTGGAATTTTAAAAATACGATGTTAAAGAAAAGAAGAAGGAAAAGAAAGAGAGAAAAAACGAACAAACAAGGTCGCGAAAATTATAAAGAAATATAGGTACAAAATTGGTAACTAATACCAAAAAGCAAAAGTTAAAAATCTAGAGTAGAGTTTGGAATTTCAAAATACAATGTTAAAAAAAAAAGATGAAGAAAAAGAAAGAGAGAAAAACAAACAAACAAACAAAAACAAACATTGTCGCAAAAATTACAAAGAAAAAATACAGGTACAAAATTGATATCAAATACCAAAAAGCATAAATTAAAAATCTAGAGTAGAGTTTGCAATTTCAGATATACAATGTTATATAAAGAAGAAGAGAAAGAAACAGAGAAAAAGAAAAAAAGTCACAGAAATTATAAAAAAACCATAGGTACAAAATTGATAACAAATACCAAAAAGCTAAAATTAAAAATCTAGAGTTTGGAATTTCAAAAATACAATGTTAAAAAAAGAAGGAAAAAAAAAAAAAAAACAAGGTCAAAAAATTCTAAAAAATATATATATGAAGTTTGCTGAAGAAAAAAAAATAGGGTCTTTTTTTATTTGCAAAGTAATATGTTGTAAAAGTGAAAATTAAAGGAATAATAGAGGACTTAAAATTTTTTTTTAATTAAAAAAAAAAAAGAATGATCGTAAAAATATATCGAGGACTTTCTCTGGTTTTGTTGTGAGTATTGTGGGTTCAGCTCATTTTTGGCTAGTTCCTTGGTCCGACTTATATTTCTCAAGATCTGTAGGCCCCTTCCTGTGTAGTCTGTAGTAACCACAGGGTTTTAATCTATTGCCTGTAGCTTCCAAGGCGGTTCCCTCTGTTATAGCTTCTTCTGTTTGCTGGTCTCTTCAGTGTCTGGTTTCCACCCTGACACAAAGGGGACGGTGGAGGACACTTTTTTTTTTTTTTTTTTTTTAGGCTCACTTGTTCAGTCGCGCTGTGGGGAAGGAGGGAGGGATGCTGCAAGCAAATAACACTGGCGTGTGCTCGCAGTGCCTCAGCCACGCTGGGTCTGCCCCGCTCACGGCGCGTGTAGCCTCCCTGCCCACACTGCTCAGGCTCTACGTTGTTCCGCGGGGAACCATCGGTGGCCGGCCCTGGGCTGCCTGCACCTCCCAGGTCCAAGCCGCTCAGGTTCTGGCACTCGGGTAGTCCTCAGAGGTGCAGACTCGGTTGGGCCTGCGTTTTGTGCCCTTCCCAGGTCCGAGCAGCTCAGGTGATGAGGTGTTTAGCGAGCGCGATTGCTGCAACTTACGCCTCCCCGCCACTCGGTTGTCTAGGTGTACAACTGGCGCACCTTCTCAGGGAGATGTTGACCGTCCAGACCCCCAAGAAGTTTTAGTTAGCAAAGAAGCCTGCTTACAGTTTTATAGATAATGTCTCTCTGGGGCTGCGATTGCCCCTTTCTGGCTCTGGCTTCGTGTCACCGGAGGGGGAAGGTCTGCAGCTGACTATCTCTGTTCAGTCCTTTGTTCCATGCGCGGGCCTGGTGGTGTCTTAGGTTAGGGCTGGCTTTTTGCGTGATAGATATCCCACAGTCTGGTTTGCTAGCCCAGATTATTTCACTCAGATAGCGCTCAGGGTATTCAGGCCAGGTCCTTACTCTAAGCGATGCAGCCCGTGCCGCGCCTCCCTGCCCAGCCCTGGCTTGCTAATGGCGTGTGCAGGCGTCTGCGCTGCTTCTCCACTGGGGGAGTTACTGTAGGGCTCGCAATCTGCGAGTTTTAATTGTTTATTTATTTTTTCTCCCTGTTATGTTGCCCTCTGTGCTTCCAAAGCTCGGCACAGATTCGGCAGTGAGAAGGTTTCCTGGTGTTTGGAAACTTCTCTCTTTTTAAGACTCCCTTCCCGGGATGGAACTCCGTCCCTCCTTCTTTTGTCTCTTTTTTTGTCTTTTATATTTTTTCCTACCTCCTTTCAAAGACTTGGGTTGCTTTTCTGGGTGCCTGATGTCCTCTGCCGGCATTCAGTTGTTTTGTGGAATTTACTCGGCTTTTAAATGCTCTTTTGATGAATTTGTGGGGGAGAAAGTGTTCTCCCCGTCCTACTCCTCCGCCATCTTGGCTCCTCCCCCACCAAATTCTTAACTATAGGAATTTCATCCTTATTTCCTCCATCCTATCTTTATCTTTAGGGAGCCTTTTTTTTTAGGTAGCCATTTTATTGCTTCTTGATTTGTTCATCCAGTGTTTTGTTTCTTTAAACTTAGTAAAAAGTGTTTTGGTTTACCCTTTTAATAATTTGTTTGTTTTTGGTTGCACTGGGTCTTTATTACTGTGTACAGGCATTCTCTAAGACAAGCTGGGTCTCCTCTCTAGCTGTGGTACGTGGGCTTCTCATTATGGTGGCTTCTCTTGTTGCAGAGCACAGGCTGTAGGCGTGCAGGCATTAGTAGTTGCAGCACACAGGCTCAGTAGTTGTGGCATTCAGGCTTTGTTTCTCAGGGCATGTTGGATCTTCCCAGACCAGGGATTGAACCTGCATTGGTAGGTGGATTCCTATCCACTGTACCACCAGGGAAGTCCAAGATTGTTTTGTAATCTGTGTCTTACAATTCCATTATCAGGAGTTTTGTGTGTCTGTCTCTGCGGCCTCCTTCTTTTACTGTTTCTTCCTCATATTGCTTAATTTCTTTGTGTGTCCTGTTTACTTTCAACTTTGTGATAGGCACCTGGACTATCATTTGTAGAAAGAATTGGAAAACTAGAATGATATCTTCCTGCAGAGAGAACTTTCATTTGCTTCTTGCATGTACCTAGGGATACTCTTAGAGAAGGGAATGGCAGCCCACTCCAGTATTCTTGCCTGGAGAATACCATGGACAGAGGAGCCTGGTGGGCTACAGTCCATAGGGTCACAAAGAGTCGGACATGACTAAGCATACAAGCATAGGGATGCTCTTTGGCGCTGCTGCTAAGTCGCTTCAGTCGTGTCTGACTCTGTGCAACCCCGTAGATGGCAGCCCACCAGGCTCCCCCGTCCCTGGGATTCTCCAGGAAGAGCACTGGAGTGGGTTGCCATTTCCTTCTGCAGTGCATGAAAGTGAAAAGTGAAAGTGAAGTCGCTTAGTCATGTCATGGACTGCAGGCCTACCAGGCTCCGCTGTCCATGGGATTCTCCAGGCAAGAGTACTGGAGTGGGTTGCCATTTCCTTCTCCCTCTTTGGCACTAACCTGATGCAAATTGAGATTCCTTACATGATTGGTGGACAGACTGCAAGCCTGTGAGAAGGCTAATTTATTTCTGGTGAACTGTTACCTTGAAGGGTAACCCTTTGGGTTTCTAGTTTAAAGTGAATGTTAGCTTATGAGAGTTCCCACTTTCGGCAAACCCTTTGCTTTGACTTTAGTTACCTTAGCCCTTGGAGGTTGTGGAAGTGCAGCTCAGGTTTTTGTTTGTTTGTTTGCCACTGTGTATAACATACTCTGATTTATTCCATTCCATTCTATTCTAATTTTTTTTAAAATACTTGTTGAAGTCCATTGAGTTGATTTCATGACCCCTTAGTGGAGATGCAGCTCAGTTTTGCAGGTGACTCCTTTGGATTGGCAAATTCCCTTAGGCCAGGAGTGACTTTGAATATTAGGTTTACCCCTCTGGGCTCTCATCTTCTAGATTTTGGCTTAACCTTGCCATCGACTTTGGCATTCCCTTTATTAAAATACCCCTGTATTACTTTTTTTAAACATAACTTTTTTTATTTTGTAAATTGTATTTATTTATTTTCTGTTTTGGCTGCACTGTGTGGCATATTGGATTAGTTTGCTGAACTGTGCCCTATGCAGTGGAAGCGTGGAGTCTTAACCACTAGAGGGCCAGGGAAGTCCCATGTTTTGTAAATTTTAAAAATACAAAAAGAGAGAGAATGTATAGTATAATGAGCCCCTGTAGACCCAGCTCGTCTTTATTCCCATCCAGTTTCATACTTTCCCCTGACCCAGTTAGTTTGAAACAAATACCAAATGTTACACAATTTTACATAAATGTTTGATTCTATGTCCCTAAAAGATATGGGCACTTAAATTTTTTTTCTGTTTCTTCTTATTTTTCACAACTTTATTAAGATATAATTCAAATACAGTACAGTTCACCAATTTAAAAGTATACACTTCAGTGGCTTTTAGTATATTCACTGAGCTTTGCATCCATTACCATAATCTGTTTTAGAATATTTTTATTATTCCCAAAAGAAACCCCTTGTCCCTTAGCTATCACACTCCAGTTTCCCTATTCCCTAGACCTAGGCAAACACTCATCTACTTTATATCTATATAGATTTGCTTATTCTGGAAATTCATAAAGATGAACTCATACAATAATATATGGGTTTTTGTGACTAGCTTCTTTCTAATGTTTTCAAGGTTCATCTATGGGTATGCAGTGTGTAAGGATTCCATTTTCTTCATACCTTCCTCAAGATTTGTTATTGTCTGGGTTTTTTTTTTTTTTTTTTTATTCTAGCCATCCTAGAAGCTGTGAAGTAGTATTTCATTGTGGTTTTAATTTGCATTTCCCTGATAGCTATTGATGTGCTTTTTGATTGCTATTGATGTGCATCTTTTCATGTGCTTATTGCCCATTTGTATATTTCCTTTGGAGAAATGTCTATTTATACCTTTGCCCGTTCTTAAATTAGGTTATTTGTCTAAATGGCTTGTAAGACTCATTTCTATAGTCTAAATTCCAGTTGATTATCATATAATTTACAAATCATATATATATATATATATATATATATATATATATATAATTTGCAAAAGTTCTTTCCTAGTCTGTGGGTTTCTTTTCATTTTTTGGTATCTTTTGAAGGACAGAAGTTTTAAATTTTGATGAACTCTTAATTTATTAATTTTTTAGTTTATCACGTGTACTTTTTTTAATGCTTCCTCTTTTCCTTCTCCTTTCAGCCCCTGGCAATGACCAGTCTACTCTCTCTGCTTCTATGAGTTTGATTATTTGAGATGCATAATATGAGTGGTATCTTATCGTATTTGTCCTTCTGTGTTTGACTTATTTCACCTAGCATAATTTCCTTCAAATTTGGTCTCCCAGTAAATTGTGGTGGATAGGGATATTGGTTTTTCCTCATGATGTCTTTGTCTGGTTTTGGTTTCAGGTTAATTCTGGCCTCAAAGAATAAGTTAGGATATATTCTCTCTCCTAATCTTTGGAAAAGTTTGTGAAGGATTGACATTAATTCTTCTTTAAATATTTGGTAAATTTTACCCATGAAGCGATCTGGTCATAGGCATTTTTATTGGGAAGGTTTTTTAAAAAATTAATTTATGTTTTAATTGGAAAATAATTATTTTACAACATTGTGGTGGTTTTTGCCATACGTCGACATGAATCAGCCACAGATGCATGTGTCCCCTACTAGTCAACCGCTTTTCTTGTCATAGGTCTATACAGATATTCAATTTTTTGAGTCACTTTCAACATTTATTTTTCTAGAATTTGTCCATTTTATATCATTTATCTAATTTATTGATAATAACTTTTATTTTTTAATAATTTCTTTTCTTTTTCATTATGGCTTATTACAGGATATTGAATATAGTTTCCTGTGCTATACAATAGGTTCTTGTTGTTTTGATAATATTTATTTCTATAAAGTTGGTAATGTTTTCCCCCTTTCATTCCTGATTTTGGTAATTTGAATCTTTTCCCTAGTCTAGCCAAAAGTTTGTCAGTGTTGATCTTCTCAAAGAACAAACTTTTAGTGTCATTGATTTTTCTCTACTTAAAAACTAAAAGCTTTAAAAATTGTGATTAAATACATGATATAAAACTTAACCATTTTAAAGTATATAGTTCACTGGCATTAAAATTCTTCATCTTGTAAAACTGTAACTCTGTACTTAATAAACAATAACTCCCTATTCCCTCCTGCCTCCTCACATCAGCCTTTGTAACCTTCATTCTACTTTCAGTCTCTGTGAGTTTGACTGTTCCAGGTAGCTCATATAAGTAGAATCATATGTTTGCTTGCTTCACTTAGTATAATGTCTTCAAGGTTCATCCATGTTATAGCAGTGTTTTGAAATATCCTTTTTAAAGGCTGAATAATATTCCATTGTATGTATACACCACATTTTGTTTATCTGTTTATTCTTTGATGAACATTTAGCTTGCTTCCAGCTTTGGCTGTTGTAAATAATGCTGCTATGAACATGCATGTAAAGTTCTCTCTTCAAGTTCTTATTTTCAATTCCTTTGAATATATACACAGAAGTGGAATTATTGAATCATATGGTAATTGTTTTTTTACTTTGTTGAGGAAACAGCATTCTATTTTCATATGAATTTTACATTCATATCATCAGTGCAGAAGAATTCCAATTTCTCCATATCCTCCTCACCAGTACTTACTATTTCCTAGTTTTTTTCATAATAACCATCTTTTTTAAAATTTAAACTTATTTTCTGTTGGGGTAACAATATTGTGATAGTTTCAGGTGAACAGTGAAGGGATTAAGCTATACATATACATGTATTCTGGAGAAGGCAATGGCACCCCACTCCAGTACTCTTGCCTGGAAAATCCCATGGACAGAGGAGCCTGGTAGGCTGCAGTCCATGGGGTCGATAAGAGTCGGACACGACTGAGCAACTTCACTTTCCCTTTTCACTTTCATGCATTGGAGAAGGAAATGGCAACCCACTCCAATGTTCTTGCCTGGAGAATCCCTGGGACGGGGGAGCCTGGTGGGCTGCCGTCTATGGGGTCGCACAGAGTCGGACACGACTGAAGTGACTTAGCAGCAGCATACATGTATCCATTCTCCCCCAAACTCCCCTCCCATCCAGGCTGCCACATAATATTGAGAAAAGTTCCATGTGCTATATAGTAGGTCCTTGTCAGTTATCCATTTTAAATATAGCAATCATAATATCCATCTTAATGTGTATGAAGTGACATCTTATTGTGGCTTTGGTTCACGTCTCCATAATGATTAGCGTTGCAGAGCATCTCTTTATATGTTCATTGGTCATTTGTTTATCTTCTTTGGAGAAATATCTACAAGTCCTTTGCTGTTATTTTAATTGGGTTATTTGATTTTTTGTTTTTGAGTTATAGGAATTCTTTATATAAGAAGTCTGGATATTAATTATTTACAGATATATGATTTGCAAATATTTCCTCCCATTTTGTAGGTTGCCTTTTCATTTTGCTTGATTGCATCCTTTAATGCATAGACGTTTTAAGCATGATATAATGCCATTTGGATATGTATATATGGATATAGATGTAGTCTGTTTTGGCTTGTGCTTTTGGTGTCATACCTAAGAAATCGTAAAATCCAGTGTCATAAATCTTTCCCCCTATGGATTTTTCTAATCCATTGAAAAATATAGTTTTCTACTGATATAGAAATCCATATAGTTTTTAGTCTTATGTTTAGATGTTTAGTCCATTTTCTTCCCTTCCTTCAGTTAATTTTTGTATATGGTATAAAGGATCCAACTACATTCCTTTGCATGTGGAGATGCAGTTTTCCCAGTACCATTTGTTAAAGAGACTGTTCTTTCCCCCAGTGAATGGCCATGACACCTTTGTCAAAGATCATTTGACTATATCCATGATGGTTTATTTCTGAGCTCTCTGTTCATTTACACTTGTCTATATGTCTGTCTTCATGCCAGTAACACATTATTTTATTTTGAAACTTTGTAGTAAGTTTTGAAATCAGGAAGTGTGATATTCTCTCTCTTTATATACTTTTTATTTCTATTATTTCTGCTCTGATCTTTATTATTTCTTTCTTTATTTCTCTGGGTTTAGTTTGCTCTCCTGTTTCTGGTTTCTTGGCAATAAATTAGATTATCAATTTGAGATCTTCATTTTTATTGTAAATATTTACAGCCCTGATTTATCTGCCACGCTAACTAGGAAGGACCAATGGCTTACACTGCTATTCTTATGGAATTTTAGTAGATCTTGTTGAATAAATATTTTTATATTTTTTGTATGTCATTAGGATAATTTCAAGAGACTTTAAATCCTGGGTTTATAAAACCAGTCTTTGCCAACTTTGCCTGTTTTCTGGTGAGTAGTTCCACAGAATTCCTCGTGATCCTATCCTGGAAGTGGAACTCCATGTGGACACTTATCATAGAACAGCCATCTTCCGTTTCTTGAATATCCTTCCAGATGTGTATAGTATATTTCTGTGTAAATGATCTTTTTCAACACTGTACATTATACATACTTTTCCTGTCTCTTGAATTTTTTTTTTGACTTAGTATCTTGGCATTTGTTTTGCCTGTGTGTGTGTGTTCTCAGTTGCTCAGTTGTATCCAATTCTGCTACCCTATGGAAAATAGCCTTCAAGGCATCACTGTCCATGGGATTCTCCAGGCAAGAATACTGGAGTGGGTTGCCATTCCCTTCTCCAGGGGATTTTCCCAACCCAGGGATTAAACCTGTGTCTCCTGCTTTGGTAGACAGATTCTTGACCACAGAGCCACAAGAGAATCCCTTTTGTTTCATATTTGTACATAAAGGACTGCCTCATTCTTTTTGTTGTCTCTGTAGTATTTCATTGTATGGATGTAGTACAAGTTAAGCATATAACTTATAAATTGAGTTTTTGAGTTATTTCCAATCATTATTAAATTATACTCTAATGAATATGTTTGAATTATATAAATTATTTCATACATGTGCAAGTGTGTCTGTTGGATAAAATTGCTGCACATGGAATTGACTTCAAAGGGTATATCTTTGTAATTTTGTTCAGTTCAGTTCAGTCACTCAGTCTTGTCCGACTCTTTGCAGTCTCATGAATTGCAGCACGCCAGGCCTCACTGTCCATCACCAACTCCCGGAGTTCACTCAGACTCACGTCCATTGAGTCAGTGATGCCATCCAGCCATCTCATCCTCTGTCATCCCCTTCTCCTCCTGCTCTCAATCCCTCCCAGCATCAGAGTCTTTTGCAATGAGTCAGCTCTTCGCATGAGATGGCCAAAGTACTGGAGTTTCATCTTTAGCATCATTCCTTCCAAAGAAATCCCAGGGCTGATCTCCTTCAGAATGGACTGGTTGGATCTCCTTGCAGTCCAAGGGACTCTCAAGAGTCTTCTCCAACACCACAGTTCAAAAACATGAATTCTTCAACACTCAGTTTTCTTCACAGTCCAACTCTCACATCCATACATGACTACTGGAAAAACCATAGCCTTGACTAGATGGACCTTTGTTGGCAAAGTAGTGTCTCTGCTTTTGAATATGCTATCTAGGTTGGTCATAACTTTCCTTCCAAGGAGTAAGGGTCTTTTAATTTCATGGCTGCAGTCATCAACTGCAGTGATTTTGGAACCCCCAAGAATAAAGTCTGACACTGTTTCCACTGTTTCCTCATCTATTTCCCATGAAGTGATGGGACCAGATGCCATGATCTTAGTTTTCTGAATGTTGAGCTTTAAGCCAACTTTTTCACTCTCCTCTTTCACTTTCATCAAGAGGCTTTTGAGTTCTTCTTCACTTTCTGCCATAAGCGTGGTGTCATCTGCGTATCTCAGGTTATTGATATTTCTCCCGGCAGTCTTGACTCCAGCTTGTGTTTCTTCCAGCCCAGTGTTTCTCATGATGTACTCTGCATATAAGTTAAATAAACAGGGTGACAATATATAGCCTTGACATACTCCTTTTCTTATTTGGAACCAGTCTATTGTTCCATGTCCAGTTCTAACTGTTGCTTACTGACCTGCATATAGGTTGTTCAAGAGGCAGGTCAGGTGGTCTGGTATTCCCATCTCTTTCAGAATTTTCCACAGTTTATTGTGATCCACACAGTCAAAGGCTTTGGCATAGTCAATAAAGCAGAAATAGATGTTTTTCTGGAACTTTCTTGCTTTTTCCATGATCCAGCAGATGTTGGCAATTTGATCTCTGGTTCCTCTGCCTTTTCTAAAACCAGCTTGAACATCTGGAAGTTCACAGTTCACGTATTGCTGAAGCCTGGCTTGGAGAATTTTGAGCATTACTTTACTAGCGTGTGAGATGAGTGCAATTGTGCGGTAGTTTGAGCATTCTTTGGCATTGCCTTTCTTAGGGATTAGAATGAAAACTGACCTTTTCCAGTCCTGTGGCCGCTGCTGAGTTTTCCAAATTTGTTGGCATATTGAGTGCAGCACTTTCACAGCATCATCTTTCAGGATTTGAAATAGCTCAACTGGAATTCCATCACCTCCACTAGCTTTATTTGTAGTGATGCTTTCTGAGGCCCACTTGACTTCACATTCCAGGATGTCTGGCTCTAGGTGAGTGAGCACACCACTGTGATTATCTTGGTCATGAAGATCTTTTTTGTACAGTTCTTCTGTGTATTCTTGTCACCTCTTCTTAATATCTTCTGCTTCTGTTAAGTCCATACCATTTCTGTCCTTTATTGAGCCCTTCTTTGCATGAAATGTTCCCTTCCTATCTCTAATTTTCTTGAAGAGATCTCCAGTCTTTCCCGTTTTGTTGTTTTCCTCTACTTCTTTGCATTGATCGCTGAGGAAGGCTTTCTTATCTCTCCTTGCTATTCTTTGGAACTCTGCATTCAGGTGCTTATATCTTTCTTTTTCTCCTTTGCTTTTCGCTTCCCTTCTTTTCACAGCTATGTGTAAGGCCTCCCCAGAGAGCCATTTTGCTTTTTTGCATTTCTTTTTCTTGGGGATGGTCTTGATCCCTGTCTCCTGTACAAAGTCACGAACCTCAGTCCATAGTTCATCAGGCACTGTATCTATTAGATCTAGTCCCTTAAATCTGTTTCTCACTTCCACTGTATAATCATAAGGGATTTGTTTTAGGTCATACCTGAATGGTCTAGGTTTTCCCTACTTTCTTCAATTTAAGTCTGAATTTGGCAATAAGGAGTTGATCTGAGCCACAGTCAGCTCCTGGTCTTGTTTTTGCTGACTGTATAGAGCTTCTCCACCTTTGGCTGCAAAGAATATAATCAGTCTGATTTCAGTGTTGACCATCTGGTGATGTCCATGTGTAGAGTTTTGTGTTGTTGGAAGAGGGTGTTTGCTATGACCAGTGCGTTCTCTTGGCAAAACTGTATTAGCCTTCGCCTTGCTTTATTCTGTATTCCAAGGCCAAATTTGCCTGTTACCCCCGGTGTTTCTTGACTTGCTACTTTTGCATTCCTGTCCCCTATAATGAAAAGGACACCTTTTTTGGATGTTAGTTCTAAAAGGTCTTGTAGATCTTCACAAAACTATTCAGCTTCTTCAACGTTACTGGTTGGGGCATAGACTTGGATTACTGTGATATTGAATGGTTTGCCCTGGAAACGAACAGAAATCATTCTGTCGTTTTTGAGATTGCATCCAAGTACTGCATTTCGGACTCTTCTGTTGACCATGATGGCTTCTCCATTTCTTCTAAGGGATTCCTGCCCGCAGTAGTAGATATAATGGTCATCTGAGTTAAATTCACCCATTCCAGTCCATTTTAGTTTGCTGATTCCTAGAATGTTGACGTTCATTCTTTTCATCTCCTTTTTGACCACTTCCAATTTACCTTGATTCATGGACCTGACATTCCAGGTTCCTATGCAATATTGCTCTTTACAGCATCGGACCTTGCTTCTATCACCAGTCACATCCACAGCTGGGTATTGTTTTTGCTTTGGCTCCATCCTTTCATTCTTTCTGGAGTTATTTCTCCACTGATCTCCAGTAGCATATTGGGCACCTACTGACCTGGGGAGTTCCTCTTTCAGTATCCTATCATTTTGCCTTTTCATACTGTTCATGGGGTTCTCAAGGCAAGATTACTGGAGTGGTTTGCCATTCCCTTCTCCAGTGGACCACATTCTGTCAGACCTCTCCACCATGACCCGCCCATCTTGGGTGGCTCCACAGGGCATGGCTTAGTTTCATTGAGTTAGACCAGGCTATGGTCTGTGTGATTAGATTGACTAGTTTTCTGTGATTATGGTTTCAGTGTGTCTGCCCTCTGATGCCCTCTCACAACACCTACCATCTTACTTGGGTTTCTCTTACCACGGACGTGGGATAACTCTTCATGGCTGCTCCAGCAAAGTGCAGCCACTGCTCCTCACCTTAGACGAGGGGTATCTCCTCACCGCCTCCCCTCCTGACTTTGAACGTGGAGTAGCTCCTCTTGGCCCTCCTGCACCCGTGCAGCCACCACTCCTTGGACATGGGGTAGCTCCTCCCGGCCGCCTCCCTTGGCCTCAGGCATGGGGTAGCTCCTCCCAGCCACTGCCCATGACCTCGGATGTGGAGTAGCTCCTGTCAGCCGCTCCTGCACCGTTGCAGCCTGGCACTCTTGGCCGCCCCCCGCCCCGACCTCAGACGTGGGGTAGCTCCTCTCGACCACACTTCTGCGAGGTCCTGCAAGGTCTGTCACAGCCGGCGTGCTTCTTTTGTTAGGTGTAATTTTGTTAGGTGTTGTCAAATTGCTTTCAGTAGAAGTTATACCAACTTCAGATCAGATCAGATCAGATGAGTCACTCAGTCATGTCGGACTCTTTGCGACCCCATGAATTGCAGCATGCCAGGCCTCCCTGTCCATCACCAACTCCCGGAGTTCACTCAGACTCACATCCATTGAGTCAGTGATGCCATCCAGCTATCTCATCCTCTGTCGTCCCCTTCTCTTCCTGCCCCCAATCCTTCCCAGCATCAGAGTCTTTTCCAATGAGTCAACTCTTCGCATGAGGTGGCCAAAGTATTGGAGTTTCAGTTTTAGCATCATTCCTTCCAAAGAAATCCCAGGGCTGATCTCCTTCAGAATGGACTGGTTGGATCTCCTTGCAGTCCAAGGGACTCTCAAGAGTCTTCTCCAACACCACAGTTCAAAAGCATCAGTTCTTCGGCACTCAGCCTTCTTCACAGTCCAACTCTCACATCCATACATGACCACAGGAAAAACCATAGCCTTGACAAGACGGACCTTTGTTGGCAAAGTAATGTCTCTGCTTTTGAATATGCTATCTAGTTTGGTCATAACTTTCCTTCCAAGGAGTAAGGGTCTTTTAATTTCATGGCTGCAGTCACCATCTGCAGTGATTTGGGAGCCCAGAAAAATAAAGTCTGACACTGTTTCCACTGTTTCCCCATCTATTTCCCATGAAGTGGTGGGACCAGATGCCATGATCTTCGTTTTCTGAATGTTGAGCTTTAAGCCAACTTTTTCACTCTCCACTTTCACTTTCATCAAGAGGCTTTTGAGTTCCTCTTCACTTTCTGCCATAAGGGTGGTGTCATCTGCATATCTGAGGTTATTGATATTTCTCCCGGCAATCTTGATTCCAGTTTGTGTTTCTTCCAGTCCAGCGTTTCTCATGGTGTACTCTGCATAGAAGTTAAATAAGCAGAGTGACAGTATACAGCCTTGACGAACTCCTTTTCCTATTTGGAACCAGTCTGTTGTTCCATGTCCAGTTCTAATTGTTGCTTCCTGACCTGCATATAGATTTCTCAAGAGGCAGATCAAGTGGTCTGGGATTCTGATCTCTTTCAGAATTTTCCACAGTTTATTGTGATCCACACAGTCAAAGGCTTTGGCATAGTCAATAAAGCAGAAATAGATGTTTACCAACTTACATTACTGCTAACAATAAATGGGAGTCCAGTTGCATCCAGTTCTTACTTGGAATACTACATGATGAATCACAGAATAGAATTAATTTTCTTTAAGTTAGTTCTCTTTTCTTCCCAAACTGTGTGTGTGTGTGTGTGTGTATGTCTTAATTATAAGATTCAGTCTCTAAAATGGTAAATGCTATCAACTTAGACATAGGTAAGCAAACTTATTTTGGGGGTTCAGGAATTAATATATTCTTTTAAATCAGAAGTGTTTTAAAAAATATTTTAGGAAGGTTGGTTCTTTTTTTTAAGGTTAGAATATAATTGCTTTACCGTGTTGTTAGTTTCTTCTGTACAACAAAGTGAATCAGCTATGTGTATACATATATCCCCTCCCTCTTGAACTCCGCCACCACTATCCCATTCCTCCAGGTCATCACAGAACACTGAGTTGAGCTCCCTGTGCTATACAGCAGGAAGGCTGATCCTTGAAAGTTTAATTCTAACAGCATTGTGCACATTTGGCAAAATGTGTAACTAGCATTTTGTAATTAATGTTTCTGTATGATTCTGAAAATACTGTGCTTTAATGTCATTCTTTCTCTTAAAAGAATACCTTTTGAGCCATGTCACCAACTTACTGCTCATTATCTAATGATTATACCTTTGAGGTGATAAAAATAACCTCTGATACGATGTTAGTGTGATTTAATTCTGACAGTTTTACTTTGCTGAATTATCACATTGTAAATATTTCAAATTGACCATATTTTTAGAGATAATTTAGTAAACTTAATTTGGTCAATCAGTTCTCAGTATCCGAAGAGCTCAAGTTACTCCATGCGTCTGGACATTTGTCAAGCTTATGTTTCAGGAAATTCTGAAGCTCTTGGTTTTCTTATCAATTACTTTTGAACTAATAATTAGATATATCTTTGTTTATTCATTCAATAAATATTAGGTGTCCACTATGCTTTTGACGGGCTTAATCTGCCTACAATGCAGGAGACCCTGGTTTGATTCCTGGGTCGGGAAGATCCCCTGGAGAAGGAATAGGCTACCTACTCCAGTATTCTTGGGCTTCCCTGGTGACTCAGATGGTAAAGAATCTGCCTGCAGTGTGGGAAACCTGGGTTCAATCCCTCGGTTGGGACGATCCCCTGGAGTAGGGCATGGCACCCCACTGCAATATTCTTGCCTGGAGAATCACCACGGACAGAGGAGCCTGGCAGGCTACAGTCCATGTTGTCACAAAGAGACAGACAGGACTGAATGACTAAGCACAGCACAGCACAGCACAGCATGCTTTTGACACTGGGAATACAGTGCTTAAGAAGATAAGCTACCGTCTCTGTCCAAATGCAGTTTATTCTAATGAGAACAAGCAAAAAATAAGTAATGAAATAAGTAGATGTAATAATTTTAAACTTTGAGAAATGCCATGAAAGGCATAAACAGGGTGGCGTGAGAGTGTGTGCCTGGGGAGTTGTCAGGGATGAGTGTTCAAAGAGGACCTGTTTGAAGAGGTGACAATTGATCTGAGATTTCTTCTAAAAGATGAGAATAAGCCAACTCTAAAGATAACTAGAAGAAGAGCATTCTAGGCAGTGGGGACAGTACTTAAAGGATTCAGGGGAAAAAAGGAAGGCCAGTGTGACTTAGATTAAGGAACAAGAGGAAGCAACAGTTAGAACTGGACATGGAACAACAGATTGGTTCCAAATAGGAAAAGGAGTACATCAAGGGTGTATATTGTCACCCTGCTTATTTGTAGAGTAAAAACTTATATGCAGAGTACATCATGAGAAACGCTAGGCTGGAGGAAGCACAAGCTGGAATCAAGGTTGCCGGGAAAAATATCAATAACCTCAGATATGCAGATGACACCACCCTTATGGCAGAAAGCGAAGAAGAACTAAAGAGCCTCTTGATGAAAGTGAAAGAGGAGAGTGAAAAAGTTGGCTTAAAGCTCAACATTCAGAAAACTAAGATCATGGCATCTGGTCCCATCACTTCATGGCAAATAGATGGGGAAAACAGTGGCTGACTTTATTTTTCTGGGCTCCAAAATCACTGCAGATGGTGATTGCAGCCATGAAATTAAAAGACGCTTACTCCTTGGAAGGAAAGTTATGGGCAACCTAGACAGCATATTAAAAAGCAGAGACATTACTTTGTCAACAAGGTCTGTCTAGTCAAGGCTATGGTTTTTCCAGTAGTCGTGTATGGATGTGAGAGTTGGACTAGAAAGAAAGCTTAGCACCAAAGAATTGATGCTTTTGAACTGTGATGTTGGAGAAGACTCTTAAGAGTCCCTTGCAAGGAGATCCAACCAGTCCATTCTAAAGGAGATCAGTCCTGGGTGTTCTTTGGAAGGACTCATGCTAAAGCTGAAACTCCAATACTTTGGCCACTTGATGTAAAGAGCTGACTCATTGGAAAAGACCCTGATGCTGGGAAAGATTGAGGGCAGGAGGAGAAGGGGACAGACAACAGAGGATGAGATGGTTGGATGGCATCACCGACTCGATGGACACGGGTTTGGGTGGACTCCGGGAGTTGGTGATGGACAGGGAGGCCTGGCATGCTGCGGTTCATGGGGTCACAAAGAGTCAGACACGACTGACCAACTGAACTGACTGACTGATAGAAGAACAGGATAGATTATTTTGTTTTTGCGGGGAGGGCAGGTTAAGAATCAAGAATCAATCAGTTAAGTAGGACCTACTTAAGTTTGAGATGCCTGTTAGATATCCAAGAAGTTTAAGTAGGCACCTTGAAACAGGGACCTTTAAAGCTCAAGAGAGGTATTGGAATGCGAGAAATAAGTATGAAATTCATCAGCATGGATGATACTTCATCAGTTCCAAAACTACTTTTTTTTTTTTTTGCTTTTTAACTTTTCAGAGATAAGGGTGCATCTTGTGATTGATGTCAGCCAGGTAGCAATCATGATAGAGTTGTCATTTGCTGTTTTAAGTGTGTACTGGCAGATGGCCAGAATCAGATCTTGCAGATTGGATGGCAGCAGCATGGGGGAGAATTGGAGATGATAATGGAGAACTGTATTAAGCCCTTAAAATCAAATGACTCAAAGTAAGAAGGTAGGGAAGAGCTGGAACCATCCATGTTAGGGACATTTCCTTGAGGCAAGGGCCAAAAGTAGGTTAGCTTTTTGCAGTTGAGACCCAAGCACCGTAGCTTTCTGTTCTTTTAAGAAATGCTGCATAATGCACACTCTGGCACAGAGAATGATACTGTGTGAAGATAAACATAGATGTCCACAACCCTCAAGTAAAAAAGTAATTCAGAAGAGTTAGACTCTGAATGTGAAGTTTTAGAAATAACTTTCACCATTTCAAAATTTCACCATTGAATTTTGTTTGCATTTACCATTTCATGTTGGTAAAAATGATATATGTTCAAAATCTGCCTACATCTAAAACTCACTCAGTGTAAAATATAAACTTCTAATTGTGTTATACATGGTTTGATCGGCAGAGTTTTTTCTCAGTGAGTCATAAAAATGATCGTTAGAATTGATAGCTTTTCAGTGAAGTACCGTAGGTGATAGTTAAAACCAGAGAATAACTAGCTAGTTCACCTAGCTCTTGAGTTTACCTAAAAAATTACAATTTCAGAAATCTACTGTGTACACAGACTGCCTCACCAGACTTCGTCCTCATCCTTCAAAACTCAATTCAGATAATCATATTCCTCAGGAAAAACCTTCTATAACACCTTTCATCTCCACCCGTGACTGAGTCCAGAATTTTTAAAAATGAGGCCATAGATTAACAAAATGGTGCTCACTTTATCTACTGCGATTTTATGTTCTTTCTGTTTGTGCTTCTAGGGAAAAATATGAAAGGTTATAGTGGGTGTTTATTCAAAAGGATTCCAAGAATGTTGGTAGGAATAGAACATAGCATGAATCAGACAGTGAAGAGCCATCTTAATTTTCTGGTAATTTCTGCTAACCAAATATTTTCATCCCCATTTCTCTCCATTTCCTTTTTTGTTTGTTTTTTTGTTTTTAAAGGAATGCCCAGAAGAAAGGAAAGTAAACATGAGCTCTATTCGGGTAAGGAAATTTATTTTCATCATGTGCAGGGATAAAGCTCCTATTCCAGTACTCTTGCCTGGAGGGTCCCATGGACAGAGGAGCCTAGTAGGCTCCAGTCCATGGAGTCGCTAAGAGTCGGGCACGACTGAGCGACTGCACTTTGACTTTTCACTTTCGTGCATTGGAGAAGGAATTGGCAACCCACTCCAGTATTCTTGCCTGGAGAATCCCAGGGACAGAGGCGCCTGGTAGGCTGCCATCTATGGGGTCGCACAGAGTTGGACATGACTGAAGCGACTTAGCAGCAGCAGCAGCAGCAGGGATAAAGCTTCATTTCATCAAAAGAATTTATACCTTTACTTTCCCCCAAATCCCATGTCTGCTGCCTAGGCAAATTCAAAGTAAAGTATTTGCTTTCTGAATTAATTCCAGTGACTTTTATGTGACTTCATTGGCACATACCCTCTACATAGATAAAACTATTCATAGTTTGACTCTTGCTGTTGTGTCTGTGCATCGTCTTATTCTATAATACATTTGCATGTAGTCAAAGTGTGACTGTAACAAAACCAAACACAGTTGTCTCAGTATAGAAACTCTGCTGTGTACATATTTAATATAGACATTAATGTAATAATGTCTGCTCCTGTGCTGTGTACTTTAGATGTTAAATTCCTAGAGTGCAGGAATGATGACCCATTTCCATTTCACAGTACTTGTTCAGCTGAACAGCTAAATATTTTTGTCAATATAATAAAAGGAATATTTAGCCTTTAAATTTTGGGTATGCTCTAGTTTGAATGTTGCTTTAGTGACTGAGTTTTAGTAAAGAACATGGCTACTCGAGCTTACTTTTGGTATGCACATCCAGGATGCTGGGAACTTTTTCTAGGCAAAGAAGAGGAGGTAGAGAATAAGCAAAGTAAATACCTGATGAGTAATTTTCCCATTTTTGTGCCTGCAGGGGAAGAAATGGAACTGGTATTTGGACTATTTATATTCAGAGGGGTTACACGGCTTGAAACACTTCATAAGAAGTAGTATTCATCGTTCTTCTGTCCCCTGAGCAGAGAGCGTGAACCACCTGATCAACATTTTGTTTTTATGTTTCATGTCACGGATGTTTTAGCATGATATTTTAAAAAGGCTGCTGTTAGCAGTCATGTAATAGAACAGACGTGGTGTTGGGGTCAAGCCAACCTAGGTTTGAATCTCATGTCTGCCACTCACTAGTTTTGAGACTGTGTTCTGAGTTTTTTTGTTTAGTGCCTTAAAATAATAGCAATCATTTATTATTAATATTTCTATTTCTACGAGGCAGAAATTTGGGGAGAGCTTTAACTGGGTGGTTCTGCCTCAGGGTCTTTCCCAAACTTGTAGTCGGGTAGATGGAGGGCTAGAACTCTGGAGGCTGGCTGAGTTAATCTCCCCCTCTTCTTAGAGTCTCAAGGCTTCTTCATGTGGTCTTTCCATGTGGCTCACTTGGGCTTCCTTACAGCATGGTGGCCTCAGGACAACTGGATGCTTCTGTGGTGGCTTGGGGCTCCAGGCAGGCAGATGTCTCAGGGACAAAAAACATCACCTTTTCTGATGCAGCCTTGGAGGTCATGCACTCTCAGTTCCTTCATACTCTCTTGGTCACAAGCAAATCACACACTTCCCCAAGTTCACGGGGAGGGGTATTAGACTCCACCTCATGATGGGAAATGGCAGAGTTCTTGAGTAGAGTTGGCAAATTATGACCCTTGGATGAAATCAGGCTCCCTCTCTAAGGCAGTCGTGTCTGGGCATTTACGTCTTGTCTCTGGCTTTGCCACAGTGTTGAAGCTGAGTTTTTGGGACAGATACTCTGTGGTCTGCAAAGCCAAAAATACTTACTGTAAAACTGTTTATAGAAAAGTTTCCTGACCTCTATTCTAGAAGACCATGTTGGATGAGTGATACTATTTTAGCCACCATTGGCCTCAGGCAAGTTACAAGCCTCTGAATTTTACCAGGGTCTCCCAACCTGGCACCGGAATAGATAACTAAGACATCTGGTTGCCATGGACCACGTGTGTACAAGTGTAGCTTCAGAGTTTATCAGGCCTTTTGCACAGGAGCAGAGGTACACCCGGCTTACTAGCTGCTCATTCTTTGCTGTGGCTGCCATCAGCTTTTGTAAAACTGAGAACAAGGTAAGTATAGCCTTTGACTTTTCGTGTAGCAAACTGTTTGCAGGAGTTAACTGCTTTACAAAAAGTTGGCAACCACTTTTAGAACCCCCAGTTGCTAGTTCAGGAGGAGAGTGGACATTGTTTATGCACTTCTTGTAAAAATGAAAATCCATTAACTTTATGATTTATGCTCTCTGACAGCATTGGGTCAAAGGGGCTTTTTTTTCCTTCCTCCACCTGATCAACATTAAATGAATGTTGACAGAAGCAAACTGAGCATATGGGACTAAACTTCCTTGTTGCTGAAGAGATCAAGAGGCTCAACTTGAGTTTCCATACTCGTTTTACCAACAGACTGCTACCTTCAGGGAGTGCGTAAACTGGCTTTCTACCCATGGCTCAGGAGAGCCTCAGTGTGGCTGATGTTATTTCCAGGATCTAGGTTCTTTAGCCCACTAGTGAAAAATGACTTCATCATCAGTCTCTGCCTTCCACCAAATTATGCATAAGGAGATATATCCATTATGTGGTGGGATTTTTCACATTTTTGTGAACTATGATTTGCATTTTTATGGAAGAGAGCAGATGATAATATACAGCGGCAGCTAAGCCAGACATATTTATGGAAAATACTCAGCTGCCTCTGAAACCTCTGCAAATGTTGCCCTTTTACTGATTTTGGACAGCCATACCAACACCAAGTTAACAGGATATATTTCTAACTCTAAAAGCTGACTTTAGGTAGTTGGTAGATTCTTGGGCCTTCACTGGTAGTAGAAATTTGATGAGAGAAGGAAAGGGAGAGAACTGTGTGATAATGCACATTCCTGGAGTTTTACCAGTTTGATTTTACGAGACTGCTCTATTTTGTGCATGTGCATGTATGTGTTTATATATATATATATATATATATATATATATATCCCATTTTTAAATGTTTAGGTTCAAATAAATTAACTGTAACTTATTTTCAGGAATAATTCTGAAGCTTTTTAAAATTTTTATAATAGCTAGAATATCTTGCTGAAAATTTACCACAGAATTTTGCTTCAGTGCTACAGAAAAATTCTCCACCTTTTAATAAAATTTGTATCATTTGAGAGAAATCAGGCTGAATTTACTTTTGTATTTAAGAGCACATTGCAGTTCTTTTTTTCCTGTAAAGCAAAACAACCCTGAACTATATTATTGGAAGGTGTTCAGACTAGAATCCTATGTATTCACTCATTTTTAATTTTATACATATTTACTGAGCTTACCATGTGCTGTGAACTCTTCTGTGTGCTGGTTATATAGTACCTGCTTTTGTGGAATTTACTTCTCCATTGGAGAAGACAGATAATACAGGTTGTAAATAGATGTCTAATATTAGATACTATAAAGAAAAAGCAAAGAATAGGGACAGAAACAAACTGAGTGTATGGGACTAAATTCCTTCCTCATTGGTAGAGGCCCAGTGGTTCATTGAGTTTCCATATTCGCTTCAGCAACAGACTGCCATCTTCAGGGAGTCCTTTAAATTGTCCTTCTATCCATGGTTCAGGAGACCTTCAATGTGGCCAACTTTGATTTGCAGGATCTGGGTTCTTTAGCCAGCAAGTGAAAAATGACTTCATCATCAGACTCTGCCTTCCACCAAATTATACATAAAGAGATATACATGTTTGAGAGGGTTGCAATGTAAGATGCTTAAGGAAGGCCTGTTTGAAGAGGTGACATATGCAGAGGCCCTAATGAAATAAGTGTATGAACCGTGTGAATATTGGGGAAAAGAGCATTCTAGGAAGAGGTAAAGGCAAGTAAAAAGATTTGAAAATGTTAACTTACTTGGTGTTTGAGGAATAGCAGAGGCCAGTAGGGTTACAACCTAGTGATTAAAGGAATGATAAGAAATGAAATGGGAGAAAGCCAGAGAGTAGTTCATGACAATCCTTGTAGCTGGGATGGAGAGCTGAGGAGTGGCATAATTTGACATTGTGGATCACAAATTTACTATGTGGATCACAACAAACTGGAAAATTCTTCAAGAGATGGGAATAACAGACCACCTTACCTGCCTCCTGAGAATGCAGGTCAAGAAGAAGCAACAGTTAGAACTGGACATGGAACAACAGACTGGTTCCAAATTGGGAAAGGAGTACATCAAGGCTATATATTGTCACCCTGTTTATTTAACTTACATGCAAGGTACATCATGCAAAATACCAGGCTGGATGAAGCACAACCTGGAATCAAGATTGTTGGGAGAAATATCAATAACCTCAGATATGCAGATGATGCCACCCTTATGGCAGAAAGCGAAGAGGAACTAAAGAGCCTCTTGATGAAAGTGAAAAGAGGAGAGTGAAAAAGCTGGCTTAAAACTTGACATTCAAAAAACAAAGATCATGGCATCCAGTCCCATCACTTCATGGCAAATAGATGGGGAAACAATTGAAACAGTGACAGACTTTATTTTCTTGGGCTCCAGAATCACTGCAGATGGTAACTGCAGCCATGAAATTCAAAGACGCTTGCTTCTTGGAAGAAAAGCTACAACCAATCTAGACAACATATTAAAAAGCAGAGACATTACTTTGCCAACAAATGTCTCTCTAGTTAAAGCTATGGTTTTTCCAGTAGTCATGTATGGATGTAAGAGGTGGACTATAAAGAAAGCTGAGCGCCAAAGAATTGATGCTTTTGAACTGTGGTGTTGGAGAAGACTCTTGAGAGCCCCTTGGATTGCAAGGAGATCCAACCAGTCCATCCTAAAGGAAATCCGTCCTGAATATTCATTGGAAGGACTGATGCTGAAGCTCCAGTACTTTGGCCACCTGACGTGAAGAACTGACTCATTGGAAAAGACCCTGATGCTGGGAAAGATTGAAGGCAGGAGGAGAAGGGGACGACAGAGGATGAGATGGTTGGATGACATCACCAACTCAATGGACATGAGTTTGAGCAAGCTTAGGGAGTTGATGATGGATAGGAAAGCCTGGCATGCTGTGGCCCATGAGGTCACAAAGAGTGGGACATGACTGAGTGACTGAACTGAACTATAGAGCTGCAGTGTAGAGTTTAGATTGAAGAGGATTAAGCAGAGAGAACAGTTAGGTTATTACAGTTTTCGAGGCAAGAGTCCTAGACTAGTGTGGTGGATGATGGGGGAGGTGGGGTGGGTGGGTGGGTAGTCAGATACTGGATTCAAGCTATATTTTAAAGGCTCTGCTGATAGCTTGGATATGAAGGAGGGGAGGGGAGTAAAGGATGACACTTAGTTTTTTGATTCAGCAACTGGGTGAATGCTGGAATGGAGAGATGAGGAACAGATTTGAAGGAGTGTGGAGTCATGAGGGTGTTTTTGGTCATGTTAGTTAGGAGATGCTAAATAGGCAGTTGGATATCCAAATCTAGAATTCAGGGTACATTTTGATTCTGACAGTTGATTTGGGAGTCTATTTCATGGCCATGATATTGGATGAGATCACTTAGTACAGCTTGCAAAGAGAAAATGGCAAAGGACTAAACCCTGGAGCATGCAAATATTAAGAAGTAGAGAAGAGGAGGAACCAGCAAGAGACTGAGAAGTACTCACTAGTGAGCTAGAAGAAAAGTTAGAAGACTGATGTGCTGGAAGCCAAGTAAAGAAAATGTTTCAAAAAGGAGGGGATATTTAATGGTATGGAATGTTGCTTACATATACCTGGATAAAAGAAGCTTTAGCTGCTTTGAAGTAAATCTGATAGCTTCCCCAGTGCATAGCCCTTGTCATTTAGAAAATTTGCTTTTAAGTTCGTACTCCAAGTAACTTCCCATATTGTTTTTCACAACATATTATTTTGGTCCTTAAGATCATGTAGAAGTTTAAATTGTGAGAAGGGGTTTGATTAGTTTTTATGAAAATTTAACCCCTAACAATCTCATATCATGGAAGAAACTTCTCTAAACTTGAGTTTATATTCTGGGAGAAAAAAATTTTTCCCCTTAGTTTGCGTTTTTGTTCAATAATTATTCCCTGGGTACTTCTTTGACCATATTCTTCTTGATCAATTATTTAACACACTTAAAATTAGATATACAGCTGTGCAAATATGCCAAGTCTAGTTATTTGAAAAGTCTTTTGAAGAATGTTCACGGCAAAGAAAAACAAGAAAAACAAAATAAGAGTATTTGCTTGCATGCAAAACATGTCTAAGAAAAGAAATAGAAAGTGTGGTTTGTTTTCCTAATTGTACAAAAAGAATACCCAGTATTTGTGTAAAATTGCTGATGTTATAAATATTGACTTAATATTCAATAACAATGCTATTAGATTTCCAACATTTTTTTATCATAACTTCTTCGTCTGGTCTTGGGGACAATCTGGAAAGAAAAAATGATAACTATGGTGCCTCATAAACTTTTATTAGCATAGTAGAAATTCTCTTTATATCAGTTACATTTTATCACAAAATAGTTTATTAGAAGAAAAATTATTCTCTAAAATTTATATATATATATTTTTTAGGTGACCTTTTATTTTTTTAATATAAATGTATTTATTTTAATTGGAGGCTAATTACTTTACAATATTGTATTGGTTTTGCCATACATTGACATGTATCCGCCACAGGTGTACACGTGTTCCCATCCTGAACCCCCTTCCCACCTCCCTCCCCAGCCCATCCCTCTGGGTCATCCCAGTGCACCAGCCCCGAGCACCCTGTATCATGCATCGAACCTGAACTGGCTATTCGTTTCACATATGATAATATACATGTTTCAGTGTCATTCTCCCAAATCATCCCACCCTCGCCCTCTCCCACAGAGTCCAAAAGACTGTTATATACATCTGTGTCTTTTTTGCTGTCTTGCATACAGGGTTATCGTTACGATGTTTCTAAATTCCATATATATGCATTAGTATACTGTATTGGTGTTTTTCTTTCTGACTTACTTCACTCTGTATAATATGCTCCAGTTTCACCCACCTCATTAGAACTGATTCAAATGTGTTCTTTTTAATGGCTGAGTAATATTCCATTGTGTATATGTACCACAGCTTTCTTATCCATTCATCTGCTGATGGACATCTAGGTTGCTTCCATGTTCTGGCTATTATAAACAGTGCTGTGATGAACATTGGGGTACACGTGTCTCTTTCAATTCTGGTTTCCTCAGTGTGTATGCCCAGCAGTGGGATTGCTGGGTCATATGGCAGTTCTATTTCCAGTTTTTTAAGGAATCTCCACACTGTTGTCCATAGTGGCTGTACTAGTTTGCATTCCCACCAACAGTGTAAGAGGGTTCCCTTTTCTCCACACCCTCTCCAGAATTTATTGCCTGTAGACTTTTGGATAGGAGCCATTCTGTCTGGCATGAGATGGTACCTCGTTGTGCTTTTGATTTGCATTTCTCTGATAATGAGTGATGCTGAGCATCTTTTCATGTGTTTGTTAGCCATCTGTATGTCTTCTTTGGAGAAATATCTGTTTAGTTTTTCGGCCCATTTTTTGATTGGGTCATTTATTTTTCTGGAATTGAGCTGCAGGAGTTTCTTGTATATTTTTGAGATTAATTCTTTGTCACTTGCTTCATTTGCTATTATTTTCTCCCATTCTGAAGGCTGTCTTTTCACCTTGCTTATAGTTTACTTCATTGTGCAAAAGCTTTTAATTTTAATTAGGTCCCATTTGTTTATTTTTGCTTTTATTTCCAATATTCTGGGAAGTGGGTTATAGAGGATCCTGCTGTGATTTATGTCGGAGAGTGTTTTGCCTACGTTCTCTAGGAGTTTTATAGTTTCTGGTCTTACATTTAGATCTTTAATCCATTTTGAGTTTCTTTTTGTGTATGGTGTTAGAAAGTGTTCTAGTTTCATTCTTTTACAAGTGGTTGATCAGTTTTCCCAGCATCACTTGTTATTATATTTTTAAGATCTTTTTGAACTGATAGTACTTTTCACTTTGTTTAAATTATTAGGTTTTTAAACTTATGAAAGTAGAAGTGTTAGTTGTTCAGTCGTATCTTCTTTGCATCCCCATGACTGTAGCCAACCAGGCTTCTCTGTCCATGGAATTCTCCAGGCAAGAATACGGGAGATAGTTGCCATTTCCTTCTCCAGTGGATCTTCCCAACACAGGGATCAAAGCCAGGTCTCCTGCTTTGCAGGCAGATTCTTTACCTTCTGAGCCATGAATCTATAGAGAACCTCTATTTCTGTCATGTAAAAAAAATCTGTTTCTAACAAAGGTGGACACTATGGACTGAATGTTTGTTTACCTGAAATTTATTTGTTGAAGTCATAACTCCAGTCCCTCCCTCAACGTGATGGTGTTTAGAGGTGGGGCCTTAGGTAATTAGATTTTGAGGATGGACCTCTCATGACATGGGGTTAGTGCCTTTATGTTGTTGTTACTCAGTCCTGTCTGACACTTTGTGACCCCATGGACTGCAGCACACCAGGGTTCTCTGTCCTTCACTGTCTCCCAGAGTCTGCTCAAACTCTTGTCCATTGAATCGAAGATGCCAGTCAACCATTTCATCTGTTATCCCCTTTTCCTGCCCTCAATCTTTCCCAGCATCAGGGTCTTTTCGGGTGAGTCAGTTCTTCACATCAGTGGCCAAAGTATTGGAGCTTCAGCTTCGGCATCAGGCCTTCCAGTGAGTATTCAGGTTTGATTTCCTTTAGCATTGACTAGCTTGATCTTGCTGTCCAAGGGACTCTGAAGACTCTTCTCCAACACCACAGTTCGAAAGCATCAATTCTTTGGCACTCAGTCTTCTTTATGATCCAACTCTCACATCCACACATGACCACTGGAAATACCGTAGCTTTGACTATACAGACATTTGTGGGCCAAGTGATGTCTCTGCTTTTCAGTATACTGTCTAGGTTTGTCATAGCTTTTCCTTCACAAAAAGTGTCTTGTTTTATGGCTACAGACACTGTCCACAGTGATTTTGGAGCCCAAGAAAATAAAGTCTGTCATTGTTTCCATTGTTTCCCCATCTATTTGCCATGAAGTGATGGGAGCAGATGCCATTGTCTTAATTTTTTGAATATTGAGTTTTAAGCCAGCTTTTTCATTCTCCCCTTCCTCCTTCATTAAGAGCCTCTTCAGTTCCTCTTTGCTTTCTTTCATTAGAGTGGTGTCATCTGCGTGTTTGCAGTTGTTTCTCCTGGCAATCTTGATTCCAGCTTGTGATTCCTACAGCCTGGCATTTCACATGATGTATTCTGCATAGAAGTTAAATAAGCAGTGTGACAATATGCATCCTTAATGTAGTCCTTTCCCATTTTTGAACTGGTCCGTTGTTCTGTGTCCAGTTCTAGCTGTTCTTGACCTGCATACAGGTTTCAGAGGAGGCAGATAAGGTGGTCTGGTATTCCCATCTCTTTAAGAATTGTCCACAGTTTGTTGTGATCTACACAGTCAAAGGCTTTCATGTAGTCAGTGAAGCAGAAGATGTTTTTCTGGATATCTCTATGATTCAGATGTTGGCAATTTGATCTCTGGTTCCTCTGCCTTTTCGAAATCCAGCTTGTACATCTAGAAGTTCTCAGTTCAGGTACTGTGGATGCCTAGCATGACGGATTTTAAGCATTACCTTGCTAGCATGTGAAGTGAGCACAATTATACAATGTAGTTTGAACACTCTTTGGCATTGCCCTTCTTTGGGATTGAAATGAAAAGTGACCTTTTCCAGTCCTGTGGCCACTGCTGAGTTTTTCAAATTTACTGACATATAGAGTGCTGTACTTTAACAGCATCATCTTACAGGATTTTAAGTAGCTCAGTTAGAATTCCATCACCTTCACTAGCTTTGCAGCAATACATCCTAAGGCTCACTTGACTTCACACTCCAGGATTTCTGGCTCTAGATGAGTGACCACACCATCGTAGTTACCTGGGTCATTAAGACCTTCTTTGTATAGTTTTTCTATGTATTCTTGCCACCTCTTCTTAATCTCTTTTGCTTCTGTTAGGTACATACCATTTCTGTCCTTTATTGTACCCATTGTTGCATGAAATGTTCCCTTGGTATCTCTAATTTTCTTGAAGAGATCTCTAGTCTTTCCCATTCTATTGTTTTCTTCTGTTTCTTTGCATCATTCGCTTTTGAAGGCTTTCTTATCTCTCCTTGCTATTCTCTGGAACTTTGCATTCAGTTGGGTATATCTTTCTGTTTCTCCTTTGCCTTTCATTTCTTTTCTCAGCTATTTATAAGGCCTCCTCAGACAACTACTTTGCCTTCTTGCTTTCTTTGGGATGGTTTGGATCACTTCCTCCTGTGCAGTGTTACAAACCTCCATCCACAGTTCTTTAGGCACTCTGTCTATCAGATCTAATCCCTTGAATCTATTTGTCACTTCCACTGGATAATCATAAGGGATTTGATTTAGGTCATACCTGAATGGCCTACTGATTTTCCCTACTTTCTTCAATTTAAGTCCAAATTTTGCAATAAGGAGTTCAAGATCTGAGCTACAGTCAGCTCCCAGCCTTGTTTTTGCTGAGTCTGTAGAGCTTCTCCATCCTTGACTGCAAAGGATATAATCAGTCTGATTTTGGTATTGACCATCTGGTGATGTCCATGTATAGAGTTGTCTTTTGTGTTGTTGGAAGAGTGTTTGCTATGATCAGTGCGTTCTCTTGACAAAACTCTGTTAGCCTTTGCCCTGCTTCATTTTGTACTCCAAGGCCAAACTTGCCTGTTACTCCAAGTTTCTCTTGACTTCCTACTTTTGCATTTCAGTCCCTTCTGATGAAAAGGAAGGTCTTGTAGATCTTCATAGAACCGTTCAGCTTCAGCTTCTTCAGCATTAATGGTTGGGGCATAGACTTGGATTACTGTGATGTTGAATAGTTTGCCCTGGAAATGAATCGAGATCTTTCTGTCATTTCTGTCATTTTTGTGATTGCACCCAAGTACTGCATTTCTGACTCTTTTGTTGATTATGTGGGCTACTCCATTTCTTCTAAGGGAATCTTGCCCACAGTAGTAGATATATTGGTCATCTGAATTAAATTCACCCCTTCCCATCCATTTTAGTTCACTGATTCCTAAAATGTTGATGTTCACGCTTGCCATCTCCTGTTTGACCACTTCTAATTTACCTTGATTCATGGCACTCACATTCCAGGTTCCTATGCAGTATTGTTCTTTACAGCATCTGACTTGACTTTCACCACCAGATATATCCACAGCTGAGCATCATTTCTGGTTTGACAGCCTCTTCATTCCTTCTGGAGCTATTACTCCATTCTTCTCCAGTAGCATATTAGACACTTAACCAACCTGGGGGGTTCATCTTTCAGTGTCATATCTTTTTGCCTTTTCATACTGTTCATGGGGCTCTCAAGGCAAAATGCTGAAGTGGTTTACCATTCCCTTCTCCAGTGGACCACGTTCTGTTGGAACCCTCCACCATGACCCATCTGTCTTGGGTGGCCCTACACGGCATGGCTCATAATTGCATTAAGTTACACAAAGCTTTGGTCCATGTGATCATTTTGGTTAGTTTTCTGTGATTGTGGTTTTCATTCTGTCTGCCCTCTGATGGATGAGAATAAGAGGCTTGTGGAAGCTTCCTGATAGGAGGAACTGGCTGTGGGGAAAACTGAATCTTGCTCTGGTGGGCAGGGTCTTGCTCAGTGAATCTTTAATCCAGTTTTCTGCTGATAGATGGGGCTGTGTTCCCTCCCTGTAATTTGGCCTGAGACCAAACTATGGTAGGGATTGTTCTTCTTCAATCACTGAGTTGCCTCCAACTCTTTGTAACCCCATGAACTATAGCACGCCAGGCTTCCCTGGCCTTCACTATCTCCTGGAGTTTGCTCAAACTCATGTCCATTGAGTTGGTGATGCCATCCAATCATCTCGTCCTCTGTTGTCCCCTTCTTCTCCTGCTCTCAGTCTTTTCCAGCATCAGGGTGTTTTCCAGTGAGTTGGCTCTTCACATCAGGTGGCCAAAGTATTGGAACTTCAGCTTCAACATCAGTCCTTCCAATGAATATTCAGGGTTGCTTTCCTTTAGGATTGACTCGTTTTATCTCCTTGCTGTCCAAGATTCTTAAGAATCTTCTCTGGAACCACAATTCAGAAGCATCAGTTCTTCATCAGTGGTAGGGGTTATGGCGGTAATGGTGACCCCTCCAAAAGAACTTATACCAGCATGCCACACCTCCAAGGACTGCTGCTGTCAGTGTCCCTGACCCCCTGGCAGGCCACTGTCAACCCGTACCTCCACCAGAGACTCCCAAACACTCACAGACAGGTCTGACTCAGTCTCTTGGGAGGTCACTGATCTTTCTCTTGGGTCCTGAGTCCAGGAGACCCAGAAAGTCCAGGAGTGCCTTTAATGGAGAAGACAACAGATAATCTTTCCCTCCCGTTTGTGAAGATCCATCAGGGAAGGCTGCTGTCTACAAGCTTGGAAGAAGATTCATGCTGATACCCTGATCTTGGAATTTCAGCCTTCAGAATTTTGAGAAGTAAATTTGTTTTTTAAAGCCACCCAGTCTGTGATATTTTTATTATATAGCAGCCTGATCTAAGACAATAGGCAGTAGTGTTTAACAGAATGTATCATTGACATTATTAATGCTTTATTTTTATAATACTCAGAAAAGGGTATCTTCCCAAGGAACATAATAGTGTATGTGAATTAAAGTCCACTTTAAAGTAGGTACAGGAATGCAGACTTTCAGCTTGTCAGGAAGAATATTAACTTATCTAGTTTGATTTGGTGCACAGAGCTGAAGGCAGCTGCTGCTCCTGCTGCTAAGTTGCTTCAGTTGTGTCCGACTCTGTGCAACCCCATAGACTGCAGCCCATCAGGCTCCGCTGTCCCTGGGATTCTCCAGGCAAGAACACTGGAGTGGGTTGCCAATTCCTTTTCCAATGCATGAAAGTGAAAGTGAAGTCCCTCAGTCGTGTCCGACTCTTAGCGACCCCATGGACTACAGCCTACCAGGCTCCTCCGTCCATGGGATTTTCCAGGCAAGAGTACTGAGTGGGTTGCCATTGCCTTCTCCGAGCTGAAGGCTGGATGTTAAGAAAACCTTTCATTGCTTCTAGTTTTTGATTTGTCATTAGTATCACCTTGGGCTTCCCTGGTGGCGCAGTGGTAAAGAATCTGCTTGCAATGCGGGAAACATGGGTTTGACACCTGGGTTGGGAAAGTCTCCTGGAGAAGGAAATGGCAACCCACCCCGGTATTCTTGCCTGCAGTATACCATGGACAGAGGAGCCTGGCAAGCTGTAGTCTGTGGTGTCGCAAAAGAGTCGGGCGCAACTTCGGGACTGAACAACAAAATGGCCTTGGAAGTCACTTAAGTATTTTGCCTCTTGATTCCTTCTTTGGTAAAATTTAGATTCTGAGATCTATTTTTCAAAGGTTTGGCATGTAAAATGACAGAAAGCCTGTAAAATTTTCATTGAAAAGCCAAAAAGAGGAGAAATGATATACAGGTTTTTCCTGTTTTGCAAGCTGTATTTGATCAAAGTATACTATCTTATAACAATTCAATTAAAGATTTAGGAAGTAGGTTGGATGGCATCACTGACTCAATGGGCATGAATTTGAGCAAACTCTGGGAGACAGTGAAGGACAGGGAAGCCTGGCATGCTGCAGTTCATGGGATTGCAAAAAGTTGGATACAACTTAACGGCTTAACAACGACAGGAGATAGTAGCTTACTGGTATAATGTATTTTCTCTATACTTTACTCTCTGTGTGAACAGAGCTTTCCTGAACCTTTCTGAGAAAAGTGCTGAAAGTATGAATGAATAAGCACCTACTTAATAGTTTGCCATCCTAAGCATTAGAACAAGAGTGAATATTTTATATGCTATACTTTCCCCTTGTATCTATATATAGATGTACTTTCTGTTACTTGGGGTAATGGAGGAAAAAATAGTATATAATTTTTAATTAGATGTTAATTTCAACTTAATAGAACTGAATCCTTTTTTGTAATCAGGTTTGTGAACTAGGTTAAATTCATAAACTTGATCACCAGTTTCTACATAATCAATTGAAAACTGTAATGGGGAGGAATTCTAGATGGCAATATGAAAAGATCAGTGGAAATTCTCCCCAGAAAAATATTTGTCTAGTGGGTATTAAGTTTAGCCAAAACCATCATTCAGAGTCTCTAAAGAATGGTAAAGGGATTTGCAGCAAATTGAAAACCGTTTACTAAATATCTGCAAAGCTCAGTGATACGAGTCTTAACATGTGAGCTAGAGGTTACACCCATTTCCCCACCCAGCTCCTTGTTGCAGAACAGGTTACAGCGAGCTTGGCAGCCAAGTGGCAGCTCCTATCTCCCTTAGATAGTGTCCATAATATAGAGGTTCCAACAAGGTCATAGAAAAACTCAAAAACTGGCAACACCATGGTCCTGCCTGAGGCACCATACTTTATTTGGATTGTGTAGCAATTTGTGCCTTCAAGGAATTGTACAAAGTAAAAATCAGCAAACAATCAGTGGAGCATGATATCAATCAAAAGCATGGTATGATACTTATAGAGGCAGACCAGCCAGAAGTTTAACATGAGAGAAAGAGCCAGCAAAGGAGGTCTGGTGATATGGATGAGTGTACCTAAGGCCCCGCTTTCTCAGGAACAACTGAAGAGGAAACTTATTTGCTATTAGTCCTTGACTAAATGTGAGACAATTTGTAGACTCCCTGAAGTGTGAAAGCAGTCTCTAAACCACACAGGTCAAGCAGCAAAAGAAGAAAATCTTATTGGCTTTGTTGTACTTAGAGGCTATGGTACAACTCCACTCAATTAGTGGATGACTGCTAAACAATACCTCTGACCCAGGGAATTACTTTAGGAACCTAGGTATCAAGATAAAAATGAAAAATCCAAAAATTAGAGGCTGCACACAAGGAATTAGTCCAGCCAAGTTACTATACAGACTCTGGAGCAGAGACAACCAAATCCAGTACTGCTACAATATGTTACCTAACTTCAGATTAATAAACAGGAGAGTGTGACCTATATGCAGGGGGAAAAAAGATTGCCTTTGAGGGGGAGTCAGATGTTGAACTTAGTGACTAAGGACTTCAAAACATCTATTTTAAATACATTCAAAGAACTTAAACCATGTTTAAATAATTAAAGGAATATGTGATGACAGTGACTCATTGAAAATACCAGGACTTCTTTGGTGGTCCAGTCTTTAATAATCCATTCCTGCCAATGCTGGGGACACAGGTTCAATCCCTGGTCCAGCAAGATTCCATGTGCCACAGAGCAACTAAGTCCATGTGCCACAATTACTGAAGCCCACATGCCAAGAACCCATGCTCCAGCACTAGAGGAGCCACTGCAATGAGAAGCCCATGCACCACATCTAGAGAGTAGCCCCTACTTGCCACAACTAGAGAAAGCCCACACACAGCAACACAGACCCAGTGCAGCCAAAAACAAGTGGGAAAAAAGAAAATGCTAGTAAAGGATAGAATACACCCCCACACCCCAAGTCGAAATGCTGAACTTTTCATTTGAAAAAAGTGAATAAAAATGAACAGAGCCTTATAAAAATGTGGTAAAACATTAAGCACACAAACACTCATAATGGGTATACCAGAGGAGACAAAATATATTTAAAGAAATAATGGCTGCCCTAAATTTGATGAAAAGCAATCTATATGTTCAAGAAGCTCAAGAAAAATACTAGTAAAGCAAATCCAACATATAAACATGATCAACTGGGATTTATTTACCCCAGTAGTGCAAATACAAGGATGGCTTAACATTAATGTAATACACGTCAAAACATTGGGTGTTTGCTTTTTTTTTTTGGCCATGCCATGCAGCATGTGGGAATAATCTTAAATTTCCCAACCAGGGATCAAACCCTTGCCCCCTGCATTAGGAGCATGGAGTCATAACCACTGGACCACCAGGAAAGTCCCAAAATATTGTTTAAAGAAAGTAAAAATGCATATGATAAATGCAAAGACATCCCATGATCATAGATCAGAAGACTGAATATTGTTAATATAGTAGTACTCCCAAAACTGATCTACACTTTCAATACAGTCCCTATCAAAACCCCACCTGGTATTTTGCAGAAATTGATAAGCTGATCCTAAAATTCAAATGGAAACAAAAAGTACCATGAATAACCAAAACAATACTGGAAAAGAAGAACAAAATTGGAGGCCTCACATTTCCTGATTGCTAAGCTTACTAATCAAGATAGTGTTGTACTGGCATAAGGATAAGCAAAGATCAATGGAATAGAATCGAGAGTCCAGAAATAAACCCAGTTCGTCGTGGGTCAATTTGATTTTCAACAAGGATGATAAGACAGTTCAATGGGGAAAGAAAGTGGAGTTGGGACAACTGGATATATTCCATGCAACAGAGTCTGTGCTGTGCTGAGTCATTTCAGTCGTGTCCAACTATGTGCAACCCTATGGACTGTAGCCCGCCAGGTTCCTCTGTCCATGGGATTCTCCAGGAAAGAATACAGAAGTGTTGTATTCCCTTCTCCAGGGGATCTTCCCAACCCATAGATCAAACCCACATTGCTTATGTCTCCTGCATTGGCAGGCAGGTTCTTTACCATGCCACCTGGGAAGTAAAGAGTATAGTTGGACCATATATCACATCAAATACAGAGCTTAACTCAAAAGGAATGAGAAACATTAATGTCTAAAACTATAAAACTCCTAGGCAAAACATTGGAATAATCTTCATGACCTTAAGTTAGTCATTGATTTTGTAGCTCTGATAACAAAAGCACAAACAAAAAAATTGATGAACTTCATCAAAATTAAAAACTTTGTGCTTCAAATGAGACCACCAAGAAAGTGAAGAGAAACTTCACAGAATGAGAGAAAATACTTGCAAATCATGTATGTGATGAATGTCTTGTATACAGAGTACTTAACACTTAACAACCCAATAATAAGGACAATACAGTTTTTAAAATGGGCAAAATACCTGAGTAGATAATTCTTCCCAGTAAAGTGTATGAATGGATAATAACATGAAAAAGATGCTCAACATCGTTCATCATTAAGTAAATTCAACCAAAACCATAATGCAATACCACCTCACACCCACTAAAATGACTATAATAAAGACATGACAAGTGAGGATGTGGAGAAATTGAAACTTACATACTGCTGACTGGGCTGTAAGTGGTGTAGCCACTCCGGAATATGATTTGACGGTTCCTCAAGATCTTAAACATAGAGATACTGTATGACTGGGTAATTCCATGCTTGGATATATGCTCAAGAGAAATGAAAACATGTCTTCGCAAAAATTTGTACACAAATGTTCATAGCAGCATTATTCTTAATAGCATCAAAGTGGAATTAACCCAAATGTCCTGCTGATGAATGAATAAATAAAATATGCCATTACCATATAACAGAATACTGTTTAGCAAAAATTAAAAAAAAAGGAGTGAAGAAGTAGTACATATTATGGACAAACCTCAAAAACATTATATAAAGTGAAATAAGTCACAAAAGAGCACATATAGTATGGTCCATTTATATGAAAGTGTCCACAGTAGGCAAATCAGTAAAGACAGAAAATAGTTAAGTGGTTATCTGGGGCTGATGGAGAGAGGGTACAGATAATGGGGGTACTATAGACTGAAGTAGGAAGTCAAGGAACACCTGGAGTAACAGGCAAATTTGGCCTTGAAGTACAGAATGAAGCAGGGCAAAGACTAATAAGAGTTCTGCCAAGAGAACACATTGGTCATAGCAAACACCCTCTTCCAACAACACAAGAGAAGACTCTACACGTGGACATCACCAGATGGTCAACACCAAAATCAGATTGATTATATTCTTTGCAGCCAAAGGTGGAGAAGCTCTATACAGTCAGCAAAAACAAGACTGGGAGCTGACTGTGGCTCAGATCATGAACTCCTTATTGCCAAATTCCGACTGAAATTGAAGAAAGTGGAGAAAACCACTAGACCATTCAGGTATGACCTAAATCAAATCCCTTATGATTATACAGTGGAAGTGACAAATAGATTGAAGGGATTCGATCTGATAGACAGAGTGCCTGATGAACTATGGATGGAGATTCATGACATTGTACAGGAGACAGGAATCAAGACCATCCCCCCAAAAAAAAGAAATGCAAAAAAGCAAAATGGCTGTCTGAGGAGGCCTTACAAATAGCAGTGAAAAGAAGGGAGGTGAAAGGCAAAGGAGAAAAGGAAAGATATAAGCATCTGAATGCAGAGTTCCAAAGAATAGCAAGGAGAGACAAGAAAGCCTTCCTCAGCTATCAATGCAAAAAAATAGAGAAAAACAACAGAATGGGAAAGACTAGAGATCTCTTCAAGAAAATTAGAGATACCAAGGGAACATTTCATGCAAAGATGGGCTCAATAAAGGACAGAAATGGTATGGACCTGACAGAAGCAGAAGATATTAAGAAGAGATGGCAAGAATACACAGAAGAACTGTACAAAAAAGATCTTCATGACACAGATAAGAACAATGGTGTGCTCACTCACCTAGAGCCAGACATCCTGGAATGTGAAGTCAAGTGGGCCTTAGGAAGCATCACTACGAACAAAGCTAGTGGAGGTGATGGAATTCCAGTTGAGCTGTTTCAAATCCTGAAAGATGATGCTGTGAAAGTGCTGCACTCAATATGCCAGCAAATTTGGAAAACTCAGCAGTGGCCACAGGACTGGAAAAGGTTGGTTTCCATTCCAATCCCTAAGAAAGGCAATGCCAAAGAATGCTCAAACTACCACACAATTGCACTCATCTCCCATGCTAGTAAAGTAATGCTCAAACTTCTCCAAACCAGGCTTCAGCAATATGTGAACCGTGGACTTCCAGATGTTTAAGCTGGTTTTAGAAAAGGCAGAGGAACCAGAGATCAAATTGCCAACATCCGCTGGATCATCAAAAAAGCAAGAGAGTTCCAGAAAAACATCTATTTCTGCTTTATTGACTATGCCAAAGCCTTTGACTGTGTGGATCACAATAAACTGTGGAAAATTCTGAAAGAGATGTGAATACCAGACCTCTTGAGATCTGCCATATCTGCCTCTTGAGAAACCTGTATGCGGGTCAGGAAGCAACAGTCAGAACTGGACATGGAACAACAGACTGGTTCCGAATAGGAAAAGGAGTACGTCAAGGCTGTATATTGTCACCTTGCTTATTTAACTTATATGCAGAGTACATCATGAGAAATGCTGGGCTGGAGGAAGCACAAGCTGGAATCAAGGTTGACGGGAGAAATATCAATGACCTCAGATGTACAGATGACACCACCCTTATGGCAGAAAACGAAGAAGAACTAAAGAGTCTCTGGATGAAAGTGAAAGAGGAGAGTGAAAAAGTTGGCTTAAAACTCAGCATGCCAAAAACTAAGATCATGGCATCTGGTCCCATCACTTCATGGCAAATAGATGGGGAAGCAATGGAAACAGTGACAGACTTTACTTTTTTTGCTTCAAAATCACTGCAGATGGTGACTTCAGCCATGAAATTAAAAGACACTTCTTCCTTAGAAGAAAAGTCATGACCAAACTAGACATCATATTAAAAAGCAGAGACGTTACTTTGCCAACAAAGGTCTGTCTAGTCAAAACTTTGCTTTTTCCAGTAGTCATATATGGATGTGAGAGTTGGACTAGAAAGAAAGCTGAGTGCAGAAGAATTGATGCTTTTGAACTGTGGTGTTGGAGAAGACTCATGAGAGTCCCTTGGACTGCAAGGAGATCCAACCAGCCCATTCTAAAGGAGATCAGTCCTGGGTGTTCATTGGAAGGACTGATGTTGAAGCTGAAACTCCAATACTTTGGTCCTTATGTGAAGAGCTGACTCATTTGAGAAGACCCTGATGCTGGGAAAGATTGAAGGCAGGAGGAGAAGGGGACGACAGGATGAGATGGTTGGATGGCATCACTGACTCAATGGACATGGGTTTGGGTGGACTCTGGGAGTTGGTGATGGACAGGGAGGCCCGGCGTGCTGCAGTTCACAGGGTCACAAAGAGTTGGACACGACTGAGCGACGCAACTGAACTGATAGACTGAAAGTTTGTGTTCCCTCAAAATTTATATGCTGAATTACCAGTATGATGATATTTGGAGTGAGGCCTTTGAGGGTGATCAAGTCATGAGGGTACACCTCTTATGAATGGGATGAATGCCCTTATAAAAGAGACCCCAGAGAGCTTCTTTGCCTTTTTCATCAGGTAAGGTTATAGCAAGAAGATGGCTGTCTATGAGCCAGGAAGCTCGTCCTCACCAGACACACTGCATCTTTCAGCACATTGATCTTGGACTCCCCAGCCTCCAGAACTATGAGAAATAAGTTTCTTGTTTATGTGCTACCCAGTTATAGCAGCCCCAAAGGACTGAGATGGGAAGTGACTGCTAATGGATATGAGGTTTTCTTTTTATTTTAATTCTTGTTTTAAAAAAACTTTTAATTGGTAGAAAATTGCTTTACAGCGCTGTGTTGGTCTCTGCCACACAACAATGCGAACCAGTCCTAATTATATATATATATCCCCTCCCTCTTGAGACTCCCTCCTTTTCCCTCATCCCACCACTCTAGGTCATCACAGAGGGTGGGACAAATTGAGAAAGTAGCATTTACATATGTACACTATCATTGTAAAATAGATAGTGGCAAGTCGTTATACAACACAGGGAGCCCAGCCTGGCACTCTATGAGGTTTCTTTTTAAGATGATAAAAGTGTTCTAAGCTCTGTAAATATGATAAAAACCACTGAATTTTATGTTATTAAGTATATCACTAAAGTTCTTTAAAAAAAGCTTTTGGAACTGTCTTAAGTCCTGTTTTTGAAAAGGATGAGATAAGTAATCTTAAAGATCTCATGTTTGGATAATGATTATCTTAACTGTATAATAACGAATTTGAAAAAATTATAGTCATAAAATCACTATTTGTGTCTCTTCTCATACCTTCTTCTCTTCCAGTCTAGGAAATTAGGCCTATGCAAAGAGAATTTTATATGATAACTGTGTAGCTATCAAATATTTTAAAGATTTTTTAAAGGTAGATATTAGATTTACATGTTTATTGAAGATATTTTAGGATCAGCAAGGAAAAAAGATAAGCTGGAACAATTTTCTAAAGTATAGATAGGTAAGTGGAAGTAGGTTATGAAATTGTGGGTAAAAATCACTGTAATATTATTTCTCTTTAAAAAAGGTTTTGATCAATTTTAGGGGTATTTGCATATTTGTCTACCAAAAATAGAATATATAATATAATTATAATGGATATATTCAAATTAAGGGCAACTGAGTTTCTAACAAAATATTTAATTTTCTTTATTCTGAATGAGGATACAGTCAGAGTGAACGATATTTTAAATAGAAATGGGAAATTTTTACATTTCTATATGGATAATTGTGAAGAAAAATTTATTAACCTATTTAATTTCAGGTGAGAATTGTAAAAATTAAGTTTATTTCAATTACTTAACCTGTTTTCTAAGCTGCTCTGTGTAAGAAAATCTTAGTTGTGTTTCTTTTTTTAAAATTTTTTATTATTATTTTTTTTTTTTTACTTTACAATATTGTATTGGTTTTGCCATACATCACCATGCATCTGCCACGGGTGTACACGTGTTCCCCATCCTGAACCCCCCTCCCACCTCCCTCCCCATACCATTCCTCTGGGTCATCCCAGTGCACCAGCCCCAAGCTTCCTGTATCCTGCATCGAACCTGGACTGGCGATTCATTTCTTATATGATATTATACATGTTTTAATGTCATTCTCCCAAATCATCCCCCTCTCCCTCTCCCACAGAGTCCAAAAGACTGTCCTATACATCTGTGTCTCTTTTGCTGTCTCGCATACAGGGTTGTCGTTACCATCTTTCTAAATTCCATATATATGCGTTAGTATACTGTATTAGTGTTTTTCTTTCTGGCTTACTTCACTCTGTATAATAGGCTCCAGTTTCATCCACCTCATTAGAACTGATTCAAATGTATTCTTTTTAATGGCTGAGTAATACTCCATTGTGTATATGTACCACGGCTTTCTTATCCATTCATCTGCTGATGGACATCTAGGTTGCTTCCATGTCCTGGCTATTATAAACAGTGCTGTGATGAACATTGGGGTACACGTGTCTCTTTCAATTCTGGTTTCCTCGGTGTGTATGCCCAGCAGTGGGATTGCTGGGTCATATGCCAGTTCTATTTCCAGTTTTTTAAGGAATCTTAGTTGTGTTTAGAATTCCATGTTACTATTGAATTTAGAATAACTTAGCATCTCCCCCTGCTGGATGTTTACCCCACTACAAGGAATTTGACCTCTGCTAGATTCCTGGGTTGGGAAGGTCCACTGGAGAAGGAAATGGCAACCCACTCCAGTACTCTTGCCTGGAAAATCCCATGGATGGAGGAGCCTGGTAGGCTGTAGTCCATGGGGTCGCTGAGGGTCGGACACGACTGAGCAACTTCACTTTTACTTTTCACTTTCATGCACTTGAGAAGGAAATGGCAACCCACTCCAGTGTTCTTGCTTGGAGAATCCCAGGGATGGGGGAGCCTGGTGGGCTGCTGTCTATGGGATCGCGCAGAGTGGGACACAACTGAAGCAACTCAGCAGCAGCAGCAGCAGATCCCTGGGTTGGGAAGCTCCCCTAGAGAAGGAAATGGCAACCCACTGCAGTACTCTTGCCTAGAAATTTCCATGGGTGGAGGAGCCTGGTGGGCTACAGTCCATGGGGTCGCAAAGAGTTGGACATGACTGAGCGACTTCAATTTCACTTTCACTAGCCTCTGCTAGTGCAGAGGAAGGAAAATGAGTGTGTTGAGCTGAATGGGGGAGCTAGAGTACAATTCTGATTTCTGCCCTTCTTGACTACAAAGATCCTTTTCCCTTGTGTCTGGAAATAAATTGAGCTTCCCTCAACTTGAGGATTCTTGATATAGACTTAGGGTCGAGGGGTCAGACAGTAATTGAATCTTGCTGGGTTCTATACCTCTTGAAACACCCTACCCCTATTAGCCATTTCCTTGTGGCTCAGCTGGTAAAGAATCCGCCTGCAATGCGGGAGACCTGGGTTTGATCCCTGAGTTGGGAAAATCCCCTGGAGAAGGGAAAGGCTACCCACTCCAGTATTCTGGCCTGGAGAATTCTGTGGACTGTATAATCCATGGGGTCGCAAAGAGTCGGACATGACTGAGTAAATTTCACTCAGACATACTCACTAATAGCTACATTAGATCATTTTACCGTAAACCTCAAATTTTTGCTTGACATTAATAAGGATTCTTTCTTTTCTTAGCATTTTATCATTCTAGTACCAAATACCTTTGACAGCTTTTCATATTTTGCATTTTTGTGTTATCAGGTTTATTTAAGAACTCTGTAAGACTAGTTTTGGTAAGATAACTTTTATATTTGCTGCTTTTTTCTTATTCTATAAAATACACATGATACTTGCAACCTTAATCATTTTAAATTATACAATTCAGTGGCAGTAAGTATATTTGCAATGTTGTGCAATCTTCAGCAATATCTACTTCCAGAACTTTTTATCATCCAAAAAGAAAACCCTACACCCATTAAGCAGTTGCTCCTCACTTCCCCCTCTTCTCTCAGCCCAATATGCTGCATAGTTCACATAAGTAGAGTCATACAGTATGTGGCCTTTTGTGTCTGGCTTCTTTCACATGCATAATGTGGCAACATGTATCAGAACTTCATTTCTTTTCATGGCCGAATAATATTTCACTGTATGGACACACCACTTTTGTTTATTCATCAGATGATGGACATTTGAGTTGCTTCCACCTTTGGCTATTGTGAATAGTGCTGCAATGAAAATTCATTTATACAAATTTTTATTTTAACACCTGTGTTTCAATTTTTTTGGGTGTGTATTGCAGAGTTATATGGTAATTACATGTTTAACTTACTGAGGAACTGCCAAACTGTTTTCCAAAGTGTCTGTACCACTTTTCATTCTCATTAGCAATGTATGAGAGCTCCATTTTCTTCCACATCCTTGCTAACACTCGTTATTTTTCATTTTGTAAAAAGTGATCTTACTTTAAAAAAAAACTTTAATTTGGCTGTGATGGGTCTTTGTTGCTGCACAGGCTTTTCTCTAGTTGTCGGGAGTGGACTTCTCATTGTAGTGGCTTCTCTAGCTGTGGAGCACAGGCTCTAGGGCAGGTGGGCTTCAGTAGTTGTGGCATGTGGGCTCAGAAGTTACATTCCCAGGCTCTAGAGCACAGGCTTAATATTTGCAGTGCACAGACTTAGTTGCTCTGTGGCATGGATCGAACCCGTGTCCACCACATTGGCAGGTGGATTTTTTTAACCTTTTTTAACTTTTTAACACTTTTAACCTTTTTAACTTTGACTGTACAGAATTTTGTTGGCAAAGTGATGTCTCTGCTTTTTAATACACTGTCTAGGTTTGTCATAGCTTTTCTTACAAGGAGCAAGCGTCTTTTAATTCATGGCTGCATTCACCATCTGCAGATTTTGGAGCCCAAGAAAATAAAATCTGCCACTCTTTCCACTTTTCTTTATCTATTTGCCATGAAGTGAAGGGATTGGATGCCGTGATTTTAGTTTATTGAATATTGGGGGTTTTTTTCCCAATGGTTTAAAAAATATCTATTTATTTGGCTGCACCAGGTCTTTTTTAAAATTAATTAATTTATTTGAACTGGAGGCGAATTACTTTATGATATTGTGGTGGTTTTTACCATACATTGACATGAATCAGCCACAGGTGTACGTGTGTTCCCCCATCCTGAACTCCCCCTCCCACCTTCCTCCGCACTCCATCCCTCTAGGTTGTCCTAGAGCACCGGCTTTGAATGTCCTGCTTCATGCATCAAACTTGCACTGGTCATCTGTTTTACATATGGTAATATACATGTTCAATGCTATTCTCTCATCTGTTTGCCATGAAGTGATGGGACCGGATGTATGATCTTAGTTTATTGAATGTTGAGTTTTAAGCCAGCTTTTTCACGCCTCTCTTTGATTCTTCATCAAGAGGCTCTTTAGTTCCTCTTCACTTTCTGCCATTAGAGTGGCATCATCTGCATATTTGAGGTTGTTGATACTTCTCCCAGCACTCTTGATTCCAGCTTGTGATTCATCCGGCCTGGCATTTCACATGATATAATCTGCACAGAAGTTAAATAAGCAGTAGTATCACTTTGCATGCTTGTGCTAAGTTGCTTCAGTCGTGTCCGACTCTGTGTGACCCTATGGACTACAGCCCCCCAGGCTCCTCTGTCCATGAGCTTCACCAGACAAGAGTACTAAAGTGACTGCAGCCCTCCAGACTCCTCTGTCCATGAGATTCTCCAGGCAAGAATACTGGAATGGGTTGTCTTGCCCTCCTCCAAGGGATCTTCCTGACCCAGGGATTGAACCTGTGTCTCTTATGTCTCCTGCATTGGTAGGCAGGTTCTTTACAGCTATCACCACCTGGTTAGCCAGGGCTAAAAACTATTATTTCTGCAACTACATCTTCTATCACCAATTGCTACCCATTAGAGCCAAAAGCAGGAAGCATCTCTCTTTCTCCACCTTCTGTTCTCCTGTCACTGCCTCTTATTTGCAGACCCGAACAGCAAGCTAAGTTAGCAAAAGAGCCTGGGAAATGCACAGAGCAAAGTCTAGAATAGTAGGAGCAGAGTTGCAGGGCAATGAGTAAATTACTGGCACAGGTCCAGTAAAATAGGAGAAAATAGGAGAAAAATAGATAGTGGGTAATTCTACTTTTTCTATTCCATTCTTAAAAGCTTGAGTATCTAGAAACTTTGAATAAAAACTTGACCTAATAGTATGGTGGTTAAGAGAGTGGACTCTGAGGCTAGATGGCCTAGCTTAGAATCTAGACTCTGCCACACTCTAGGTGAGTGGCTTTGGGCAAGCTGTTTAATCTCTCTGTGTCTCAGTTTCCTTATATGTAAAATAGGGATAATAATATCACCTTCCTTTTAGGACTGTTGTAAGAATTATGTGAATTAGTACATGTAAAGCACTTAGAACAGTGCTTAGTATATAATGGTCACTTGATGAATGTTAACCATTATTATTTCTTCCCCCAGGTTACTACCATTAAGTACTATGGAGAAAGCAGTAAGCTTTCATTTTTCCTATATCCTGTTGGTTTTCAAGGAAATATTTTGCTTAACATGATAATAATTGATGAACTCAGAATCCTTACCCAGCAATTTTTCTTTGAAGTGAGAATCTTTAATCAAGAAGAAGCTGAAGATTTGCAGGGAGGAGTTGTCAGATAGAGAAAAAAGTTAAGTTTGTTCTTGCTGATGGTTGACATTGATATATATTGTCAGAAAAACATATACAGTGAAAGTAAAACTGACAATCCAGTGAATAGCTACTAAGATAAAAAGGAAAGAGAAGCATTGGGAAAGAAATGGGATGAGATGTCAGTAGTCCACTCTTGTTAAGTATCTTTCTATTACAAACAGAAAAGGGATTTGCTCCTGGAGACTAAGTGTAGGGATAAAGATGTCTATGGGAGTGTTCTTTGAGACAAAAAAAAAAAAAAGATGTATATGGGATCCATGGGCTTCCCTGGTGGCTCAGATGGTAAAGAATCTGTAAGCAATTCAGAAGACCTGGGTTCAGTCTCTGGGTTAGGAAGATCCCCTGGAGAAGGGGATCCAGTATTCTTGCCTGGAAAATTCCATGGACAGAGGAGCCTGGTGGGCTATGGTCCATGGGGTCACGAAGAGTTGGACATGAGTGAGTGCCTAACACTATCTTTTTTCTTTTACTCTCATGGTTCATTTCCACAGCACACATACATAGTATAGCAGAGTGGTTTTGGAATCATACAGGCTTGAGTTTGAGTTCCAGATGTATGCCCTTGTGCAAGTTACTATCAATTTGTGTCTCCTTTTTCTTATTTGTAAAATGAAGAAAATAAGACTACCTAATTCAGAATTTAGAAAGATGGTAACGATAACCCTGTATGTGAGACAGCAAAAGAGACACAGATGTATAGAACAGTCTTTTGGACTCTGTTGGGGGGGGGATGATTTGGGAGAATGGCATTGAAACATGTATAATATCATATAAGAAACGAATCGCCAGTCCAGGTTCGATGCAGGATACAGGATGCTTGGGGCTGGTGCACTGGGATGACCCAGAGGGATGGTATGGGGAGGGAGGTGGGAGGGGGGTTCAGGATTGGGAACACGTATACACCTGTGGCGGATGCATGTTGATGTATGGCAAAACCAATACAATATTGTAAAGTAATTAGCCTCTAATTAAAATAAATAAATTTAAAAAAACTCATTTAAAAGATATTTGTTGTGTAACTACTATTTGACAGCTTTTCTACTAGATCCACAGGGTTGTGGCATTACTGAAAGATCATAAACATATATAATGTGCTTAGCACAATATAAATATTTCATCAATATGAGTTATTATTATAAGGTAGAGCCTCAGTGAAAGTTGAATTCCAGGGCTAAGACTTCCAAACCAACATGTCCAAAATCAAAGTCACAATTCCCTCATGATATGCCTTTTAATTATCCCCTACTCCAGACAAACAGATAAATAAACAAAGTCTGTTTTTTTTCCTGGGTTCCATTTATCTGTTAACATCTAAGGAGTCATCCATATTAGACATGTTCATCACATTTGGTTTTTCTCTGTCTTCACCCACATTGAACTGGTCACTAGATAGTGGTACACCAGCTCACACTGGCCCGAGAGAGCTGACTGAGCACACACCTTCCCAATTTCACATCCAGTGATGTCTAGTGGATAGCTTAAAATCAGCCATGATAAAGTATTTACACTATGGAAATCAATGAACACTATAAATTGGGGCTTTTTTCCCCCTTTTCTTTTCTGAGCCAGTTGTTTACCAGCACATGACTGCTTCTTAGTGCATTCAAATCTGCCACCTTTCAGTTCCCACTACCACTACCCTAGACATGGCTCTCATTTCTTATCCAGCCCTTTGCCTAAAGCCTCCTCAATGGTCTCTTTACCTCTGCCTATCAAGTTTCAATACTCCCACAGATCTCCCTTTGTAAATGTGAGTTGGATTGTGTTTCACCTGCTTAGAACACCTCATGGCCTAGAGGAGTAAATCCACCTGCTTAACCTGGCATTCAATGCCCTGCATGTTCCGCCCCACCCTACAGTGTTCCAGTCTCTCAGGCATCAGTCTCACTTCACTGATACCTTCCAATGTGTCCCACTCAGTTATTCATTTTCTTTCTTTCTTTAAAAATTTTATTTATGTATTTATTTGACTGCCCTGGGTACATGGGATCTTTGATCTTCATTACAGCATGCAAACACTTAGTTGTGGCATGTGGGATCTAGTTCTCTGACCAGGGATCGAACCCCAGCCCCCTGCATTGGGAGCTTGGAGTGTTAGCCACTGGACCACCAGGGAAGTCCCTATCCACTTTCTTGAATCCACCATGCACTTACAGAACCCTGCATCTTTGCTCATGTTGCTCTCAGCCTGGAATGCCCTTCCCTGCCTGGTGACCAGTTTAAGTATCAGTCCCTGTTGGAAGTCTCACAGACTCTCTCCATTTGTAGTCAGAGTTAATTTTTAGTGACTGTGCTATCAGGCTGAGCTTCCCCGAGGAGGAAGCAGTGATGAAAGGTGTAGTAATAGCAGTAGCAGCATGCTTTCAATAAGCAGAGATCTTTTGTATAGCTTGGCCCTTGCTAGGTTTGAATATAAAAAAGGACTATACACAGCATGGGTGCTAAACGTGGCTCATTTCTGTGGGGGTCAGGAAATATACCCAGAGATTCACATGGCTGGAAGAGGCTATCTCTGCTTTCAGCAGAACTGCACCTAACCCACCTTAGACCAGCAAAGGAGAACTCTTTGAGAATGTCTTGTAGAAGAGAAAAAATAATCCTAACAAATTGCTTGCCTTGTCTAGTACCTCCCTCTCACTGTGAGCTTTGTTACCCTAAGTGGGAGGTGCAAGGAACTGGGACATAGGAATCCAGAGAGTGTACCAATGCATGGGTTGGTAGCTCATTGGAGCTTCAGGTTCATTCTGCTCAGTCTGCCATTGCCCTGATTTCCTCACAATTAGATTGTTCACAAATGGTTGTTCACCTGTCCTCTGTTTCTGAGGTTCAGCCCATCAGGAGTGAAAAACAAAAACGGGGCCTTCAAATGGCAAAGGGACTTGAGAGAAAACAGCAGAGTTGGTACTGGAATGCCCAATGATATTAACTCACTGTGTGAATGCCTTTGAGTTCCTCCAGTCCTTCCCTGGGAAAACCAGAGACATTTCACTGGGTTGTTGTTTAAAGACTATGGAATGCAAGTCCAGTGAGAGACTGGTGCAGCAGAGAACATAAACATAGAATTTTATACAGTTCTGGCAGCAATCCTATAACAAACAGAAGTGCCCACGCATGATTTTTTGTCACTTTGTGAATTGAGTTCAAGAGGTTCTGACTCTAAGCGCTGTATGTAAAATAAAAGCAGTTAGTGCAGCTGTTACTATTGTACTCTCCAATCTGGAATTAAGTTACAGGCGGAAAATATAGACTATTTTTTCCCACTTCAGTTTAATCACAGTTTGGAAGCAGGAAGCCCATTTGTTGCTTCTTTGGGGTCCCTTGCAATGCTCAGTATTACTCTGCACACATGAGAGACTCAATAAACATGAAAGCCAGGAATGGGGTTTAAAGATTCCCGCTTGGGACTTCCCTGGTGGTCAAGTGGTTAAGAATCTGCCTGCAAATGCAGGGGACACGAGTTTGATCCCTGGTCTGGGAAGATTCCACATGCCACAGAGCAGCTAAGCCCAGTGCACCACAACTACTAAAGCCTGAATGCCATATAGTCAAAGCTATGGTTTTTCCAGTAGTCATGTACAGATGTGAGAGTTGGACCATAAAAAAGGTTGTGTGCCAAAGAATTGATGCTTTTGAACTGTGGTGCTGGAGAAGACTCTTGAGAGTCCCATGGACAGTAAGGAGATCAAACCAGTTAATCCTAAAGGAAATAAACCATCACTATTCATTGGAAGGACTGATGCTGAAGCTGAAGCTCCAATACTTTGACCACCTGATGTGAAGAGCCGACTCATTGAAAAACACCTTTATGCTGCCAAAGATTGAAGGCAAAAGGAGAAGGGAGCAGCAGAGGATGAGATGGTTAGATAGCATCACTGACTCAAAGGACAAGAGTTTGAGCAAACTCTAGGAGATAGGGAAGGACAGGGAAGCCTGGTGTGCTGCAGTCCATGGAATCTCAGAGTCTAACGTGACTTAGTGACTAAACAACAAGCGCACTCTAGCGCCCATGCTCCATAACAAGAGAAGCCACCCCTACGAGAAGCTTGTGCACTGCAACTAGAGTAGCTGCTGCTTGCCTCAACTAGAGAAAGCCCATGCACAGCAGTAAAGATCCAGAGCAGCCAAAAATAAATAAATAAACTAATTAAAAAGATTCCTGCATGACAGCAATCAGCATGGTCAAAACAGTATTCTCACATTCACTCCCCACCCTCCTTAAGTTTCTTTTGAGCTTTGTCCCAGCAAAAGACCCTCTACCCCTTCAAGATAGTCCTAATTCAAACCTCTCAGTTAGCTCATCAACTGGATCTTCTCTTCTGCATATTTGTCTTTTCTTGGGGTCAATTGGGGTACCCCAACTCACAGGACTAATTCCAGGAAAAGTGCTGCTGGGAGGAAGTTAAAATAATATTAGGTTCCAGACTTTGCACCTAACAATCACTTCCCTAAATTTTCATTGTCCTCTGTCATGTGATGGAAAATGAGAGTGGGAGGGGCTCAGCTGTGTTAGCAGGAATCATTTACCCTAGAACAGAATGTATTGATGTGCAATAATTTCCTCTTTGGTGCTGATCTTCTTCTGAAACTTCTGTAGTGCAAGTGGCTCCCTGGCACCCAAGTATGGTTTCTACTTTACTTCCTCCAATCATGGCATTTTTCCTACCACTCTTCTCAGCACATTGACTCTTCCCCAGAGCAGTTCCAGCAATGGGCCCGTGAAACTGGCTTAAGGTCTGTCAAATTTTACTCCCACCCATGGCTCCCTGACAGGTTTGCTCTGATTCTGTGTGAATAACAATATTAGATAGTATTTATTGAAAATTTCTTACAGACCAGGTAATGTACTAGCCACTTCAGATAGGGATCTCATATGGATATGTCCTCATGTCTACACTTATGGCATGAGTAATTTTATTATTTTCATTTTACCAAGAGAGAAACTAAAGTCACTAAGCAGGCATTAGAGTCAGGATTTGAGCACAGGCAGTTGACCTTCAGAACCTGTGCTGATGACCCCTATGCTATTACCACTCTGAAGTATTCAAATCAGTAAGTACTCAATAAATATTTGAATAAAGCAATGATGAGAGGTCTTTATTTTCCAAAGGGCTTCCTCCAAGGCCTCCCTCAGGCAGAATCACATGTTTTTACAACACCCTGACCCATTGCTCTGAGCAGGGTTTAGACAGATGGTTGAGGGTGATTAGGTTGTGCTTGACTTTTTTGAGCACAATTGAGTCCCACTTCAGAAAAGTAAAGAGCAGTTCAAAAGTGAAATTGTGTTCTCTGGTCTGTGAATATGAATTAGCTGTGCTCAGGCAGCCAGCTTACTCTTAACTACTCTCAGGAGAAAGTCTTGAGACCTGGGGAATAGGTATCCCAAACCCACAACCTCAATAGCTGCAGTTTTCTCATGGCTAGAGGTGGGCGTAAAACAGGAAGGACACACAGAACATCAGTCTGATAACATGATCTCTTTTAAATTATTGGGTCACAATCTTCATATGCCTCAGCCTCTCCCTGATGAAATGGGAGCAGTCTCTTGGGCTTGCTTTCTATTTCCAAAGCAAAATTCAGAATCAAAGTGCTTCTAAGACTGCAAGGCTCTCTGAAGGCTTAGTTGATTGCAAGCATTATCTCCAGAAGTTAGGGTGTACTGATGCAAAGAGGTATAATGGGAACAATTCAGGTAAAATGGTAGATTGGGGAGAGGGCAATGAACTGCTGGAATAGGATTTGTTTGTTGTTGCTGAGAAGGTTGCAATGGGAGATTATCATTAATAACACACTTTAGAATTACAAAGCACTTTACAAGCATTCTTCAGTGCAGTCCTACAAATTGATGTAAGACTGAAAATAATGAGGGCAAGTCTGAAAGAGCCAGCCAGTGGGTAATAAGTATGATTGATAATTGAAATGAGATAATGACAAATATACCTCTCAGGCCCAGTACAGTATATCTCTAAGAGCCTTGTTCCCTTCCTTTGTAACTGTTTCCAGGAAGACTCTGGATTCACACTGTAACTGGGTAGGAGTGGAGAGTTTGGCTTCTCTGGTGATGTTTGGGGTTGCTTAGCATTGTATTTTGAGAGAACTGCATCTGGTTTGCTCTGATACCCCTCTGTGCTTCCATTGCCTTATTATAGCACTTCCCTCATTGTACTTTTTTTTTGTAGTTGACTGAGTAGGAGACTGACTCCTCTATTAAACAGGAAGTGTGTCTTAGTCATCTTTGTGTCTTAGTTTGGTGTTGGAAATGTTTTACCTGGCAGGCCCTCACTTATGTGCCCTCCAACCCCAGAAACCAAATCAATTCTAGTTGATCTCAGTCCTGGGCAAATCAAGTATATGCCTGGAAACCAGCTACATAGAAGCACTAAAGGTTTTTTTTTTTTTTTTTAAGAATTGGATATTGGATATTTCAAAAAAGGATTGACACAATGAAATGTAGCTTCATGCTCTCTAAGATGCTGCTGCTGCTGCTTAGTTGCTTCAGTCATGTCTGACTCTGTGCAACCCTATGGACTGCAGCCTGCCAGACTTCTCTGACCATGGGATTCTCTAGGCAGGAGTATTAGAGTGGGTTGCCATGCTCTCCTCCAGGGGAACTTCCCTACCCAGGGATCAAAGCCAGGTCTCCTGCATTGCAGGCAGATTCTTTACCGCTAAGCCTCTAGGGAAGCCCACTCTCTAGGATAGCTATAATCAAAAAGACAATAACAAGTATTGGTGTGGCGGGAACATAAAATCATATAACCACTTTGATAAAGAGTCTGGTAGTCCCTCAAAAGTGAAATATATAGAGTTACTATATAACCCAGCAATTCTATTCCTAGATATATACTTAAAAGAATTTAGAACGTATGTACATACAAAAACTTATACACATATGTTCATAGCAGCAATACTCAATAATAGCCTAAAAGTGGAGGCAACCCAAATGTCTATCAACTGATGAATGGCTAAACAAAATGTGTTATATCCATAAAAGGGAATATTATTCAGCCATAAAAGGAGTGAAGTGCTGATACATGCTGCAACAAGAAGGAATCTTGATGTCATTATGCTGAGTGAAAGAAGCCAGACACAAAAGATCACACATTGTATGATTCCATTTATGTAAAATGTCCTGAATAGGAAAATCTACATAGACTGAAAATAGATTAGTGGTTGCCTAGAGCTAGGAGGACGAGGGAAATAGAGAGTGACTGATAAGGTATTTTGTAAGGGGTAGGGTGATGAAAATATTTGATAATTGATGATAGTGGTCATTGCACAACTTTGAATATACTAAAGGCCATTGAAGTGTATACTTTTGAAGTATGAATTGTATGGCAATAGAAAAGAATTGCAGTATAAATTATGGGAAAAATCAGATTTAGTTAAACCATCTTATGCCTGCTTTATAGGTTAATATTATTTTTATCTTGAATTATATATTGGCTTATAGAATTTGTGGGGCTTCCCAGGTGGCGCTAGTGGTAAAGAACCCACCTGCCAATGCAGGAGACATAAGAGACGTGGGTTCGATCCCTGGGGTGGGAATATCCCCTGAAGAAGGACAAGGCAACCCACTCCAGTATTCTTGCCTGAAAATCCCATGGACACTGGAGCCTGGTGGACTACAGTTCATAGGGTCTTAAAGAGTTGGACACAACTGAAGCGACTTAGCACAGCATGGCATATAGGGTTTGTAACGTTACGACTGAGCGACTGAACTGAACTGAACTGAACATTACCTCTTTGGTGCTTGAGGTTTCTAACTGTCTTCATCTGGACTCACTGGACTCTAGCTGTCCATCATACATCATACTGAAGCTTCCTCTCTGCCTTCCTCTTTGATATAATTTGCTCTGTATCCCATACCTGTCTGGTGATCAGAATGAAAGTGATAAACTACTGATTATAATGTATCATGACTGAAGATAGCACTTACATTTTGACAGATGCCTTAACCTGAAAGAAGAGATTAGTAGGGAACTGCAGGTCTCATGACAGGGCCAGCAAGGGAAATCATTTTGATTAGTGATAACATTTCAGTCTTCCTCAAGTCATATCAAGTAGATACCCACTGACTTTATTCACCCTTATAAGACTGCATTTAAGATCAAATCTAAGGGGGGGCCCATGCAGTAGCTGTGAGTTGTTTGGTTATTGGCCAGGAAACACTGTGTGAGGTATCCTTTTATCACTGACAGAGTCTCACTTTGAGTGAATGCTTAGTCGCTCAGTCATGTCTGACTCTTTGCGACCCCGTGGACTATAGCCCTCCTGGCCCCTCTGTCAATGGGATTCTCCAGGCAAGAATACTGGAGTGATTTGTCGTTTCCTCCTCCAGGGGATCTTCCAGACCCAGGGATTGAACCCAGGTCTCCCATATTGCAGGCAGGCAGATTCTTTACCATCTGAGCTACCATTGTGTTGTATATCCTAGCCTAGAATTGCATATGTGAAGGTTGTTACTGTGTGTGTGTATATCTAGCCTTCTCAGCTGGAAAGAGGATGAGAATGTTGATAATGTGAAGGATGATAAATTATCTGATGTGCCTTGTTGGTATGTCTACTTAAAGCATATAGTATCTGATCTATTATGGAGACAGAGAGCTAATTACATTTCTGGCTCTGCTTATTTAGCTGCTATAATCTATTCTGAGTCTTTATGTCTTTTGCAGATAGGAGAACCACCAGAACCTTGAAGCAATGGAAATAATCTCTTATTTTGAGCAGCATTTTATAATTTCAGTATATTCAATATATACTGATATCCATTATTCTGTTTGATTCTCAACCTAATCAAGTGAACAGAGCAGATATTATCCTCTTTCTGGTGAAGGGGAAAAAATCCAAGGTTCAAAAAGGTTAACAGCAATTTGGTAGCAAAATTGTACTATAACCTTTGTCTTCTGACCCCTAATTCTGTGTTCTTTCCACTATACCACCTTTACTGTAGCTTGAATGGTTTTGGTCTAAATGGAATACATTTAAGAACATAAATAGAACATAATAGTTGGTTATATAACATCCCAGCTGCTGGGTCTGGTGTAGCAGAAGCTTGAAAAGCAGAAGAAGAGGGTGGGAGTTAGCCAAGTGTGTAAGATGAGTTCTACATTTTGAGATGTTCAGCAGAAAGAGCAGAGGGTGCTCAGACTATTGACTGGGACAACACTGATTCTTCAACCCTTCTCTGTTGTGGTTTCACCTTATTCATTACCAACTTCAGTGACAAAACCCAGCCTTTTCAGCAGTGTGTCCCTACATTTCAAATGTGTTCCTCCAACATAGCACCCAATTTTCTGCTCCCTTGTCTATGTCATACACAATTGGTGAAACTCCCTCCCTCCTACTGTCTGACTCATTCTCACAATCCCAACTTCTTCTGAGGCATTTCACCTCTGTCTCTCTACTTAACCCTTTCAGTTTTGCTGCATGAAATTCCCATTCATTGGAAGCAATTTCTTCTAGGTAAATAAAATAATGTGGCAAAAAACACTCTGCAAATTCTTTATTTTAAAATTTTTATTGAAGTATAGTTGATTTATAATGTTTCAGGTATACAGAAAAGTATACCTTTTGCAAAAGTATATCTTTTGCAGATTCTTTTCCATTGTAGGTTATTACAGGATATTGAATGTAGTTCCCTGTGCTATACAGTAGGTCCTTATTGGTTATCTACTGTCTATATAGTAGTGTGTATGTTAACATCCCAAATTCCCAATTTATCTCTCTTCCCTTTCCCCTTTGGTAAAAAGTTTATTATTATTATTATCATCATCTGCATCTTCTTTAAGATTTATTTATCTACTCATTTATTTTTGTCTGCACTGGGTGTTTGTTGCTGTATGTGAGCTTTCTCTAGTTGCAGCTCGGCTCTAGAGCACTGGCTCAGTAGTTGTGATGCATGGACTTAGTTGGCCTGTGGCATGTGGGATCTTCCCAGATCAGGGATCAAACCTGTGTCTCCTGCATTTGCAGGCAGAGTCTTTACCACTGGGCCACCAGGGAAGCCCTCCTCTACATTTTCTTAGTGAGACTTTTTACTTCACAGCCTTACTGGAAACCTAGTAATTCTTTACCCTGATGATGTTTCTTCCCTTCAAACTTTCTCTACCTTGTTGATAAGACAACTTGTTGACCTAGTTGTGTGTGCAGTGGTTTCCTGTAGAGTGAATTGGAGGGCTTTCTCTAATGGGGAAACATTCTTCCCATTTCCTAGCCCACAGGAGTCAGCAATCTTCCTTCTCCTCACATGTTTTTGGATAGCAGGCGAAAGTGTCAGAAGCAAGGAAAAGACTGAAGATGAAAACCAGAGAAAAACAAAAATTCATGAAGTTCCTAGAGAAGATAGAGAATTGTGTGAGGTCATGAGCAGAGGTATTGACCTTGGTGAGAAAAAAGTGAAGGGAGGTCCTTTGTCAGGGGATGGTGGAAGGGGAAGAAGATGGGATGAAATTCTGAAGCAGAGAGGACTTTTACAGGGATATCTTTCACCACTCAGCCAAACAAAAATGTGGTTATTTGCTGAGGTAAGTGAGCTTGGATTGGGTGTTGGAGAAGAGTAGAAACAATTTCAAGTAGTACTTTTGGTAAACATGGTTGGGGGCCAATAATAAGGTTGTGGAATGACAATGGGAGTGACCTACACCACCTCTCCCCCACCTACAATATTCACAGTTTATTTCTCTTTTAGGAACTCAGCAAGTAGTAAAGCTAGGAAGAAATGATAAAAGGAAAGGATAATATGAGGAAGATCCATTAGGGATGGGGGCACTGTTCCATCCTCACTACCAACTGCTCTGTTTTCAGGTCCTCATCAGATGAGTACTACAACTGCCTCCCACCAAGTATTCAAGCTTCCAGCCTTCCTCCCCTCCAATTCATCCTTCATTGCAGTCGACTGTATTTCTGTTTAATTAGTTGTTTCACCCATTAGACTGTGAGCAACCTGAAGGTAGTTTCCAAATTTTCTCTGTGGTCCTGAGTTCTAGCACAGATCTAGTGTGCAGCAAGCACTCAATAATTGTTCTTCACAAATGTTGGCAAGGATATGGAGAAAAGGGAATCTTAAGACATTGTTGGTGGGATTCTAAATTGATACAACCACTATGGAGAACAGCATGGAGGGTCCTCAAAAGCCTAAAACTAGAACTACAATATGATCCAGCAATCCACTCCTATGTATATAACCAAAAGGGAAAAAAAAACACTAATTGGAACATACACCCTTATGTTCATAGCAACAGTATTTACAATAATCAAGATATGGAAGCAACCTAAGTGCTTATGAACAGATGAATGGATAAAGAAGGTGTATATACAATGGAATATTACTCAGTCATAAAAAGAGTGAGATTTTGCCATTTGCAGAAACATGGATTGACCTGGAGGGTATTGTACTAAGTAAAATACATCAGATGGAGAAAGGCAAATACTGTATGATGTCACTTATATGTCGAATCTAAAATATACAACAAGCTAGTGAATATAGCAAATCAGATAGAGATTCACAACTGCAAAGAAGAAACTAGTATTTATCAGTGAGGAAGTGAGAGGAGTGAGATAGGGGCAGAGGATTAGGAGACACAACCCCCTACATATATAATAAATAAACAACAAGGATATATTTTACAGCACAGGGAAATATAGCCATTATTTTGTAATAACTCTAAATGGAGTATAATCTATGAAAGAAATTGAGTCGCTATGTTGTACACATGAAACTAATATTGTAAATCAGCTATACTTCCATGTAAACGCTTGTTTTTTCCATGGAAGCCATTGGAATGATATTAATACTTCTAAAACATAAATCTGACCCTGCCACTTCACTACTTGAAGAAACAACAAAAACACAAGTGACACCAGTGCCTTCATGTGTGCTTGCAAAGCTTCATCTCCTGCCACTCCCTGCTCTTTCCCACCATAGCCCCATCCTAGCTTAGTGCTCTAGTACTTACAATCTCTTAGCAAGCAGTGCTATGTCAGCTTTGTAGCTTTGCACATGTTTTATCTCTGCCTGAAATGCCCCACCTATCCTTGTCCACTGAGCAAAGCCCTGCTCAGTGATACCAGGATGGGTCTCAAACATCCTCCTACAGGTTACCAGGGTGGAGCCACAATCAAAGCTTGTGGCCTGATGTCCTTTGATCTTTCTTTGTCCTCCTCAGAAAAATAGTTGAAGCTAGCCTGTGTGCTTGCTTTGGTTTGTCCAAATGTAATGAGTGTCCCTGGGATTTAAATGGGCTTCCCTGGTGGCTCAGGGGTAAAGCATCCACCTGCAATGCAGGAGGCTCAAGTTCGATCCCTAGGTCAGGAAGATCCCCTGGAGATGGGTATGGCAACCCCCTCCAATATTCTTGCCTTGGAAATCCCATGAACAGAGGAAATTGGCGGGCTACAGCCCATGGGGTCACAAAGAGTTGGACATGACTGAGCAACTGAGCATGCATGGGATTTAAATGTCAGAGTGAAATTTTCTCTCGAATTGCAATGTTCAAGCAAAGATGTTACCTCTCCTGAAACACAACTATAGAGACTATCTCAACACCCTCCAGGAAACAAAAATCAAACAGTCCTCCTCCAAATACCCACAAAAGACCAACCACAGTAAAGAGTGCACCTTGGGTAGCCTATGAGATGGCACCCATTGAAAACCACAGGAGCTAAACAGGAAATATAAATGACTAGAGTACAGTGGGCCGTGTGGGAACTATAGCAAACTGGAGCTATCCACCTCATCTCAAGGTCACTTGTCTTTTCCCTTTCATACTCCATTCATAGTTTTAATCAAAATTTGTGTGGAGTCTGCTCACTTGGGACTTCACAGAGAGAGAAGTCTTATGTCTGAGGTCCCTTGTGTTTCTGACCTCTAAAGGGAAGGTAGACATTTTGAGTAGAGAAAATAGCTTGAGAAAGGCACAAAAAATTAGAAAAACTATCTGGGGATTTTGTCCTAGTCACAGTTTTCTCAATGACCTACCTAGGTTTGACATCTGATCAGGCCACCACTAGAACATAGATTCAGGCAGTATAGCATCATGGTTAAAAATGCGGGCATTGTCTAGAGAGATCTAGTGTAAGTCTTAGCTCCATAATGCATGGCTGTGTGACCTTGGGCAAGTCATGTAACCTCACCATGTTATAGAGCTTTATCTATAAAGTGGGGCAAATAATAGAACCTATTTTTAATCTACTATGTGGATGAAATGAGCTAATAACGTATGCAAAGCACTTTGAACAGTGCCTAGCCTGAAGTAAATTCTCGATAATGTTAACCATTATTATAATCCAATAATTAAATCTTAATTGTTGGTCGCTGATAATACCTTAATGTTTTTTGTCTCATGGTAATATCCTCATTTTTCACAGGAGGTCTGAGTGCCTGAAGTAAAGGAACAATGATTCCATGATGATTGGGTCAGTGGGAAGGAGATCTGGGGAAAGATTTTGTTGTATCCCGTGAAAGAAACTCTATGGGTTTATTTTCCTGGAGGCTGGTACTGTCTTTTTGTATCTGCTGCCTGAATGTTTTCTCTAGAGATAGAAAAATGAAGAAGGATTCTGAGTGCTTATGGTGATTTGGGCAGTTCCAAGTGCAGTCAAGGTGGGGAACAAGTATCCCATCGGTTCATTCTCCTTCCTCCTTCTATATCTAAGCTCGGCTTTGGATTGACCCACCAGCCTACTGGTGCCAGGGGTGAGATTGAAGTTAGGTTGCATGTGTTTGGTGTGTGTTCTGCACTGTGCCAACCCAGTTTCTGAGAGTGTTTCTCTAATCTTTCTTCAAGCCAACTCCCCCTATCCACAAGTCATTCCAAGTGAGGTGTAAAGCACTCCTAGGGCCCTGGGTCAGGATGGTGCTGAGAAAACCTGCATGCTGGCAGGGCTAAGACTGGGGCCAGGCAGGGCAAGGCTGGGGAGCTCAGAAATGGTCTGTTGGGGGTGTGTAGGTTGAGAAGCTGGGATGTGCTTCCAAAAACCCTTCAGAAATCAAAGGCCTTTTCTGCACTGGCATGGGGGCCTGGCTGCTGCTGTTTCGGCCAGGCAGGAGGGGTCACTCACTCAGCTCTGAAAGCCTTGTTTGCTGGAGGGAGCAGTTGGTTCCAATTTTGTTTGTTTGTTTTAAAGAGATCAGGCCTATGGCTAATCTTTCACTGAAACCAGCAGCTTAAGTTTTTAACATTTTATCTCAAAAGAAAACACACACACATGTGCTAGTTATTTCCTATCTGAGAATTTTCTCTAACAATCATAATAATGGTATTAATTCTCAGTCTTTGTAGAAACTTTGTCAACACTAGTGCCAAGTCCTTTGAGCCAGGAAGTGTATTCTCTTCTAAATTGCAGTGCCATCAGAGCTTATAAAGTTCTTAGAGGCAAATGAGTGAAATTAAGCAACCCACCCCCAAACCAGTCTGTTTCTCCCTGTCATACACACCCTGTTCTCAGAAATGAAGAGAGGGAAAAAGAATGCTTCTCTTATTCTTTGCCCTGGTCTGGAGCTACGGGGGCTTTAAGTATGAGTGTGTTTGTATAAGAGGATGGGGTTGGGGGCCTTCTGACTGCCATTGATCCATCCATCTACCCCATTTACTCATTCGGTAAATCTTTATTGAGTTAATGTACTGTGCTCTGGGCACCCTATAAAGGGACATAATTGTCTCCACCTCTTCAGTTGTTTCTCCCATGTCTGGCAGTGTGTTTGGCATTCATACCTTCTTCTCTTAAACAGAGGTGACAGCTAAAAGAGTAAAGCCTAGTATGGACAGAAGGAAGGAGAGTGACCGGGGTAGTGGCTGAGTGGAGGCACGAAGGAAGGAGCTGTGTTTTCTCAAATCATTCAGGGTGCATTTTGCTCTCCTCATGGGCAAGGATTTCTCCACCTTTAGATCTAAGAGGAGGTGAGGATGGAACATAACGGGTGACTGGCAAACTGCCCTGGGCCCAAGGCTCTACCTTGGGTACCAGTGACAATTCTAGAGCAGAGTGTTTCAACCTCCAACACAGAAACTGAATCCTGGACTGGCTACCAAGGGATCATGCCAGCTGCTGGCTCTGAAGTTGGCTTTGGCTCTGAGCTCGATCTGTGGAAGTTGGGGCCCAGGCTCCTGGCTCAGCAGCTTGTATTGATCTCCCAGCCTCTTTTGTCTCCTCCTCCCCAGTGGAAGCCTCTCCCCCTCTGCCTCTCAGCCTCTTCCGCTTTCCTCTTCAGCTTCTAATGAACTGAAATCTCCCAGAGCTGCCAAGGCTCTGGTAGTTTCACAAAACTGTCCTTGCTATTCCTGCATCTGCCCGGTCAAGGGTATCTTTGCCTGAGGTCGGATAGATGCTATTAGTGCCAATGATATGATTGCATAGCAACACAGAGCAGCTCTGAAAGAGGGGAGGAGGGGCAGGAGAAGGAGGACAGGGAGGTGGGAGAGACGGAGGGAGAGTGTGCATACAGCAGCTGTCGGCATTCCTGTCTCAGGGACTTCTTTGCTGATTCACAGAAGCAGCCCAGCTCCAGCCACCCAGCTCCCAGTTGCCGCCTGATCCTCAGACCTGCCGGAATCAGAAGGTAGGCCACAGAGAAATGATTTCTGAGCCTCGCCCTTTTTCAGCCCATAGGGGGAATGAATGAGGGAGGGGAAGCTCCAGAGGTACTCTGTATGTGTGTGTGTGTGTGTGTGTGTGTGTGTACCTGCCTGCTAGCCATCTGCTTGTGCCTTTGGGGGAAGACTTACATTAAAAAATGCCCACAATGAAGTAGCTACCGCTTACATTCATAGAAGGAAAAAAAAAATGCCCAGGAATAGAAACTCCAGCCAATTTGAGCAAGTAGGGTCTAAAAATGAATAAGAGGAAGGTCCACAGTTTGCTGCTTTGAGAGGAGAGGGGTATTTATTTATTGACTTGTTTATTTATTTATTTCTGTCTGTTCTCAATGACAGGCTTTTTGTCCATGGATGGATCTCCTGGTGGGAGGGAAGGGAAGGGGTGTAGAAAGTATTGGCTGAAAAGGGAGGACAGAGGAAACGTGAGACCTCAGAGCAGGTGCCCTGAACAAATCATTGTCTGGCCAGCAGACAGGACACAGGAGCGCTTCCTTGGAGCAAACTGGGCTCTGACCTAGGAGGCTGGGGTTGAAGGCACATCCTAATCTCAGCATTTACTTCCTGGCTCAGTCCAGCTTTCTCTCTTGCAGTTTTCCCCCTGGCTGTTCCCCTTGATTTCCTTTCTACCCCCTTGTAACCAAGAGGCACCTCTCCATTCTTGAGAGTGGAGCTTGGAGAGCTTTGAAACCAGGCTCACCTCTACCTGGAATCGAACACCCTGTTCCTTGTGCTCTCCTCAGCTTTCCCCAGCTTCAGGCCCTGTGCCCCAGCCTGGTAAGTGGGCCTGAGACTGTGTGGGTTAAGGCTTATCTTGCTTTTTTTTGGTAGGAAGAGCCAGGCCTCAGAAGGATTGGGTCCCAGCCGGTAGCTGGGGCTGGGTCAGGCTGGGCTGGAGCGAGGTAGAGAGGGAGGAAGGGTAGCTCCCACAGCCTGGAAAAGAACATACTTTTCTCTTATGTTTTCTTTTTGATTGTTCAAAAGAGAAAAAAAAAAACCTTTTAAAAAAAACCTCTCTGTCTCATCCACCTTAGCGCCTGACTTTTCCAAATGGAATCCTTGTTTCTAGATTAAAGGCCCTCAAGTAAATCACCTTTTAAAAGGTCCAGTGGGGGCCACAAACCTCAGGAGATTTCCTCTCTGGGCTTAGGATGGGGAGATGGTTCCAGAAAACCCTGGTACCATCCAAGGAACCCCTCCCCCCAAAAGGCAGTGCTGCCAGTGGAAGTGATAAGTGTCCTGTCCCTGAAAGAAGAAAAGAGCCCCTCTTTTCCTGGGTGGGCTGGCTTTGACTCTGCAGTTCTGCCTCCTGTAAACCAGTGCCGTACAATGAGGGCACTTGGACAGGGCTCCTCTTCCCACAAGACTTGTCCCCCAGGCATTCAACCTGAACTGTGGGTCCAAGCACACTTCAGCTCCACCGTCACCCAAAGGAGGGAGCATGGCTCGAAGCAGTGAAGTTAGCAAAGGTTCAAGAGCCAGGTACAGAGGGGACATTCAGGAAGCACTTCTAACCACAGACGTACAAAAGTTTCTAATGTGAAATCTGCCACAGTGTCAGAGAGGATCTGTTCTTGCTCAGTCGTGTCTGACTCTCTGTGACCCCATGGACTGCAGCACACCAGGCTTCCCTGTCCTTCACTATCTTCCAGAGTTTGCTCAAACTCATGTCCATTGAGTGGGTGATGCCATTCAACCATCTCATCATCTGTCATCCCCTTCTCCTTCTGCAAAGGAAGAATGGAATGGCAAACCACTTCAGCATTCTTGCCTTGAGAGCCCCATGAACAGTCAGAGAGGATAGGCTCTCACTAATGAAGCCTGAGAAGACAGCCTTCTACACGGGTCAGGGACATTCATAGGAAACCCATTCTGGAAGTTAAACTAGGAAACTACATTCCTGTCTTAGGAAAGATTCTTCTACACACATCAGTGACTGAAAGAGCAAGTGAGAGAAATCCTTCTAGGATGACATTTACCAAACTACCGATGTTCCACAGAACACTGTTTGCAGAGAATGTTAACAGATTCTGTTTTAAAATAAGGAGTGGTGGTGGCGGGTGGGGTGTATTCTATGGTCCAATCTTTTTCTTTTTTTGAAAATGCTTCGTAACTGAATTCTCCTTTTGGAGAGTCATCATGTATGTAAGTGTATTAAAGACTCTGAGAAGTACTGCTGTAAAGAAATCTGTTTAATTCTGTTCAACCCAGTGAAATCCACATGGATTTGATCAGGGACCTCTTTTCTCCATGGAAAAATTTTGTATCTTGCACATACAGTGTTAGGAATTGCTGCTCAAAAAAAAATCCTGGAATTAATTGACATATGGAAAAAAACTTATAAAATAATCTAATCCAGCACCACAGTTTGAAGGGTAAAAATTTGAGAAGTTTAATGAAATTGTTCTTTTTGAGTATCTGAGAGACTGGAACCCATATATCCCGATTCTCAGTCCTTTATGCCCAATTGCTGTCCTTTAGCAGGTTCCCTGGGCTTCCCTGGTGGTTCAGTGGTAAAACATCCATCTGCAATGCAGGAGACTCAGGTTCAATCCCTGGGTCAGAAAGATCCCCTAGAGAAGGGCACGGCCACCCACTCCAGTATTCTTGCCCGGGAAATCCCATGGACAGAGGAGCCTGGCGGGTTACAGTCCATGGGGTTGCAAAGAGATGGACACGACCGAGCGACTGAGCACACATGCAGCAGTTTCCGTTCTGTGAAAATAGTCCCAGGGAAAATAAGCAGGTTGAAGGAACTATCCTGTCATTTTTAGTGAGACATTTGTACCTTACAGATTTCTTTCATTATTTTGTTGTATCTGAAAATTCTGAATTTCCCTTTCAGCATGTGATTTGTTGCATTTTTTAAAACAATGTGCTAGAAAATTTGGGGGCATTCAAAGAGATGTAAAGAATAACGAAAATCAGGATATTCACCACCTAGCTTAACGAAAAAACATCACCAATAGACTTGAAATCCCCTGTCTATCCTCTGTGATCAAAGTTCCTCTCATGCATTTATTTATATTTGTACTGCATATGTATGTGTCTTTAAGCACCATATGCCACTGCTTTATGTTTTAAAAATGTATATCAATGGTACGTATCCTTCTTCAATTTGTTTTTTTTTTTTTTCTATTCAATGTTATATTTGTGAAATTCATCCACATTGTGACATGTGGCTCTGGTTCATTCACTTTTCACTATTATATAGCATTCCATTTAAGAAATATGCCACGATTTATTTATCCATTCGGCAGTTGATGGACATTTAGGCTGTTTCCAGTTTTGGGCTCACAATTAGGGCTACTATGATCATTTCTGAGGAGATATTCTTATTTGACTATTGCTATTGGGTATATATTTAGAAGGGAGTTGTCCTGTCACAGGATATAAGAATCTTCACTTTTGGGAGATACTGTCAGTTTGTTCTCCAAAATGGTTAATAATTTATACTCCCACCAGCAGTGTATAAAAGTTTCAGATACGTTGCATTAATTGTTTCTTTTTTCCTTTCCAATTCCTATATCTTTTATTTCATTTGGTTTTCTTTCTTCTTTTTTTAATTGCAGTATAGTTGATTGACAATATTGTTTTAGTTTCAGGTGTATAGCATAGTGATTTAGTTATATACACACATATACATATGTATTCATATTCTTTTCCATTATGGCTTATTATAGGATACTGAGTATAGTTCCTTGTGCTATAAGTAGGTCCTTGTTGGCCATCTATTTTATATATAGGTGTGTATATGTTAATCCCAAGTTCCTAATTTATCCCTCCCCCCTTTCCCTGTTGGTAACCATAAGTTTGTTTATTAATTGGTTTTTATAATAAAATTCTCCTCATAAGGATGCATCTCTGACTTTTTTCCCAATGGAAAAGAAATTTTCTTTCTCGAAATTGCTTGACAGCTACCTTCTCAGAAACACATCTCATTGTTTCCATTTGTAAATGAGGGGGTTGGCCTAGATAATCTCTAAGGTCTCTACCAGCTTGACAATCTGTGGCCCATGATTTATTCATTGAGAGCATCTGAAGCAGAAACCTGGTTTTTGGCTACATTGCAGGAATTATTTTAGGAACACATAATAAGGTTTGGTACGAATGAAATGTGTCTCATATCTTAGTGCCATGCTGTCAGGTAGAAAGGCAGTGCTGTGAGAGGGAGAGCCGTCATGCAGTGTCACCTTGGATTGGAAAGAAGAATCTGTACTCACAAAAAAGGGTCTTCTTTTCACTGCCTTGTTCTTTCCTGAGCCTCCCTATTTATTTTCATCCAAGAACAATAAATCCTTGTTATAAAAAACTTTATACACACAAACCTACAAAGTGTATAAAATCAACATGAGAGTCCCCTTAATACAACTCTCCAGAAGAAATGTCACTGAACAATTTGTGTATCCTTGTAGGGTTTCTTGGAGAAGGCAATGGCACCCCACTCCAGTACTTTTGCCTGGAAGATCCCATGGATGGAGAAGCCTGGTGGGCTGCAGTCCATGGGGTCGCTAGAGTCAGACACGACTGAGCGACTTCACTTTCACTTTTCACTTTCATGCATTGGAGAAAGAAATGGCAACCCACTCCAGTGTTTTTGCCTGGAGAATCCCAGGGATGGGGAAGCCTGATGGGCTGCCGTCTATGGGGTCGCACAGAGTCGGATACGACTGAAGCGACTTAGCAGCAGCAGCAGCAGTAGGCTTTCTTTCTGTGCATACACAGAAAGAAGGGATTTTTTGTGTTTTGTTTTTTTTTTTTTACAAAATTAAAGTTATACCAGACACATTCACTTTGAAACTGTTTTAAAACCTAAAACACATATCTTTGGCATCTGTTCAAATCAGTGGGTACAGACCTACCTCCTTCTTTTTTAACAGCTACATAATATTTCATGGCATGGTGGTTTAGTCACTAAGTTGTGTCTGACTCTTTTGACCCCATGGACTGTAGCCTACCAAGCTCCTTTGTCCATGGGATTTTCTAGGTAAGAATACTGGAGTGGGTTGCCATGCCCTCCTCCAGGAGATCTTCCTGACCCAGGGATCAAACCCAGGTCTCCTGCACTGCAGGCAGATTCTTTACTGACTGAGCTATCAGTGAAGCCCCTGTCACTTCATGGCATGAGTGACTGCAATAAGAGAAAAGATTTGAGTGCTTGCTAGATGGTAACTATGAACTAAGTCCTTACAACAAGGTTTGAAGTACGTCTTTCTGTTATTCTTGTTTCACAGATGCAGGGACTGAAATATGAAGTGAGGGATCTTGCCCAAACCTGCGCTGATAGGTCGAGGAGCCAGAATGCAAACCCAAGTGTGCTGGTTCAGAGCCCACACCCTTCACTGTCAGGCTGTGCCACCTCTCTGACACAGTCCACTTAACTAGTCCCTTGCTGATGGACATCCGAGTTGATTGCAGTCTTGCTATTGCAACCAAAACTGCAGCAGATACCCTCATCCACTTCTGCAGATATTTCTGTATGATAGGTTCCTAAACTTCCCCAGTTTATAGGTAGAAAGAGTTTATTCATTCATTCAAAAAATATTTGCCTAGCTCTTAGGCACTGGGGAAGCTCTGAGGTCAGACTGGGAGAGTTGACCAGAATTTTACTTCCCAGATGTCCTAGGAAGGTCATTTAAATGGTCTGTAGGATTTGCCAGCTGGGTGATACCCCAGACCCACTGCATCCTGTCCATTCTTAATTGCTTGTGTCTTTGCCTGGGTAGTGGCATGTCTGAGTCAGCCCTTGGGCTCCCAGCTGGTGGCCCAGAGCCATGAATTTTCTCTACTTGCTAAGTGTTGGTGACCACAGTGCCTCAGAGCCCGAGTTCTAGAATTTACAAAGGCAGAAGAGTATAGCAGTAAAGAACTTGTATTCCAGCCTGGATATAAATCCCAGTTCCCTACCTCATAGTCACAATATCACTTTGAACAAGCTACTTATTGCTGTGTGCCTCCATGTTCTTATCTGCACAATATAGACAGCAGTAGTAACTACTTCATAAGATTGTCCTGAGGATTCCATGACTTCCTGTATGTAGACTGATTAGTTAATATATGCAAAACATAGAATAAAGTAAATTTTAACTGTTACTGCTTTTTGGCTATGGAAAAGCTGCTATATCAACCTTTCCATAAAACGGTTGATGATGTCTATGGCACTTTGGTGAGGGGTGGGAAAGAAGGGAGAAAGTAGCTGTTAAATAGCTAATGTATTCACACACCTCAAAATTCCAAAGGTACAAAAGGATATTCAGTAAAAACTGTATCTCCTCTTGGTGACACAGGGATTTTTAATTGTATTTATTTATTTATTTTTATGTTTGGCTGCGTGGGGTCTTTGCTGCTTTTGCACAGACTTTCTCTAGTTGCAGTGAGTGGGGCTACTCTCTAGTTGTGGTGCATGGGCTTCTTTTTGCAGTGCTTCTCTTGCTACAGAGCAGAGGCTCTAGGTATGCGGGCTTCAGTAGTTGCGGCACTCGAGCTCAGTAGTTGCGGCATGTGGGCTTAGTTGCTCTGCAGCATGAGAAATCTTCCCAGACCAGGGATCGAACCTGTGTTCCCTGCATTGGCAGGCAGACTCCTATCCAGTGCACCACCAGGGAAGTCCCCGAGACACAGGGCTTTTTTGGATGTAAAGAATTATTCTATTTCTTGACCCAAGCAGTGATTACATGGGGATTTGCTTTGTAATAATTCAGTATATTTTACACATATATTTTATGTACTTTTTGTAAGTTATATTTCTCAGTTTTAAAAAGAGGGAAAATAAGGGAAAAGATTTCAAAAGAGTGGAAGGAATTCTCCCATCTCTGTTTAGTAGCCACTTGGTTCCCTTCTCCAAAGGCAATCAACGTTAACAGGTTCTTTTGTATATTTCCAAAGGTATTTTATTGTATATATAAGCACATGTTTTGTTTTAAAACAGATTAAACTGATAGAGTTTAGGGGCCAGAATGACCCTGCAGGGAGGTGGCAGGAAAAGCTGAGAACAGCTGCCGGAGGTGACGGAGCGGTGGCCCCGCCAAAAAAAAATAAAATAAAATAAAATAAAACAGATTAAACTAACCGCTTTTTTATTTTCTTTTTACTTAAAACTTTACCTCAAGAGATCATTCTATATTGGCACATAAAGAGTTCTTAATTCTGGTTTTAATAGCTATATAGAATTCCATTGTATGCATACACCATTATTTATTTAACAAATCCCCAAGTAATGGACATTTAGGTCGTTTGCAGTTTGTTTTTTTCATTTCGAGCCTTGCTTCAAATGCTAACATTCTGTATACATCATTTCACACAAACACAAGAAATGTGTATATCCAAAGCCTTTCGTTTCATGTTCCCTGGAATTTGTACCTACAAAATTGAGGGACTGTACACTCACCTAATTGGAGTTCAATTCAATACATCAAGTCAGTTTGTGTCTCTTCCTGATTCCCTTTCCCCACTGGTAACCACTAGCATTTTCTATATCTGTGAATCTGGGGAATCTGTTTTAGTTTTGTTATATATACTTGTTTGTTTTATTTTTTAGATTTCACATAGTACTTGTCTATGCATAAAATAATCAACAAGGATATATTGTACAGCACAAAGAACATAGCCATTAGTTGATAATGACTTTAAGTGCAGGATAATATATAAAAATACTAAATTACTATGTTGTATACCTGAAACTAATGTAATATTGCAAACCAACTAAACTTCCATTTTAAAAAATCAAGTCAGGAGACATTCACTGAGTACCTGCTCTGTGTCTGGCTCTGTGTTTAAAAATGTGTGGAATAGATGCACGATACTGGATGCTTGGGGCTAGTGCACCGGGAGGACCCAGAGGGATGGTATGGGGAGGGAGGAGGGAGGAGGGTTCAGGATGGGGAACACGTGTATACCTGTGGCGGATTCATTTTGATATTTGGCAAAACTAATACAATTATGTAAAATTTAAAAATAAAATAAAATTAGAAAAAAAAAAGAAATTAATAATGAGCATGAATTTTGTCCTCCACTAGCCCACAATCTTGCTTTCATGCTAAAATCCTGGTATTCCCCCACATGTTTTTAAAACTTTTATCTCTGCCCAAGTTAAACAATGTCTCCCACTGAATCCTTCTGGAAGGGCCTGTGTATGGTTTTGAGAATTAGGAAAAGAGTATTCCTAGTGGGAAAAAGTCACAGCTGGCTATCTAGCAGGATCCCTAGGGGAGAGCACAGATGAATGAATTCTACCCCAAAAGCATCCTCCATACTACTTCATACATCCAAATCTTCCTCTCTCACCTTAGCTCAAAAACATCTCTTCCATAAATACATCCTAAATCCCTTCAACTTGAAAGGAACAGTTCCTGCTCTGTGACCTCTCATAACTTGATGTCTGTGTCCTGCAGAAGGTATGAATCATTTCTCCCTTAAGTGATACTTTTTTTGTTTACATGTCTTATTTTCTACACTTGGCCATTTGGGGACCAATTCAGATTCATCTCTAATTCCTCACAGCTTCAGCAAGTAAAAAGGAGGAGTAGAAAGAGAATCAATATGTTCAGATGGTAATTAGGACAGAATGGAGATAAATAAAGAGGCAGAAAGAAGAATCTTTATGTAGAACAAAGAGCACTGGCCAGAAGTCAGGAGGTCCAGGTTCACTTGGGTCTCAGCTTCTTCATCTGTCAGATGGAATCATAATTCTGGTTGGGTCCTTTGAGGACCAAGAAAGACAGACAGTACAGCAGGCTACAAAAGTATGTTCTACTAAAACAGCAAACATTTTGATGTGTGGCAACTGTTAACCATTAACATTTTAGCAAATCAAGGTCTAGGAGGTGAAATGACTTGAAGTCACAGTCAATGGAACAGTCTGAAAAGAGCAGAGGATAGTCATGCCAGGATGAGAAAGAATTTATTCCTTTTTTGCCGGCATTGGGATTAGAAAATCTGAATTCCCTGATACATGGATTTGTTATTTTGTGAAGCATCAAACTCATATCAAGTCAGTAGAGGAGAATATGAAGGAAGGAATTTAATCTGTACAGAGGTGAACCTCAAAAGAGAAAAAGTTTATGAAAAAAGAAATACAACTGGCCACTAAAAATGTAAGGAAAAAGTTAAGCATTTCAAGTAACTAAGGAAATACAAAGTAATTCTCAAGATGCCATCTTCACTTACAAAATTGGCAAAAGATATTAAAAAAAAAAAAGAATACTCACTGTTGGCAAGTGTGCTGGGAAACAGGCTTTCTCATAGATTGTTGAGGGTGGTATAAAGTGATCTAATTTTTGTTAGGGCAATTTAGAAGGATGTATTATTAATACAGGGCTTCCCTGATAGCTCAGTTGGTAAAGAATCTGCCTGCAATGAGGGAGACCTGGGTTCGATCCCTGGGTTGGAAAGATCCCCTGGAAAAGGGAACGACTACCCACTCCAGTATTCTGGCCTGCAGAATTCCATGGACTGTACAGTCTATGGGTCACAAAGAGTTGGACACAACTGAGAGACTTTCACTTTCATTATTAATACAAGTCTGAAATTGGTTCGTGCCCTTTAATCCAGAAACTCTCCCTTCTAGAAAATTATCTTAAGAATCACAAATATGCACAAGGCTACAAACTGCAGTGTGACATGTTTTACTGTTAAATTGTGCTTTGTCTATTCTGTGGAATATTATACAACAATGATTAAAGCTAACATTTATTGAATAGTGTACTATTGCCAGACACTGTGCTAAGTTATTTAAATACATTATTAATTTTTAATCATTAGAACAAGACTACAAGGGCAGTCATCCCCATTTTACAGATGAGGGCCCTGAAGCTCAGAGAGGTTAATTTCTCCCAGGCCACACTGCTAATAGGTTGAATAGAGTGGGTTTGACCCTAGGTCTATCTGATGCCAAAGCCCATGGCCTCAACCACAGGACTCTATAACCTTTGCAACCATTAAAAGTCATATGTTAGAGGAATAGTTAATGAAATTTTAAACTGATCCTGATATAAATGGCAAATTTAAAAAGCATGATATAAAATTATAACTATATAATTTATATATAATAATATGACAATATATTATTTAATATATAAATTAATATATAAATAATATGACAATACTTCCAAAGTGCAAGTATATATTTTTCACAGAAAAACTACTGTAAGGACTCATACCTGTTAGTAATGGCTGGCTACCTCTGGATAGTAGTAGTATAGGTTATTTTTATTTTCAGTTATGATTTTCTGTATTTTCCATTTTTCTATAAAGAACAGGTATTGCTTATATAATCAGCAAAAATTAAAAATGTTAATGTAAAAAGAGGTCTGAAAGCAAAACTTTTGTAGCCTTCATGCTTAGAATATGTCCATAGCAATACTTCATTTTTTATCTGAATGATTAATTTTTTAATTTAATTAATTTTTTCTTGGCTGCACTGGATCTTCATTGCTGAGTGTGGGCTTTCTCTGGTTGTTGTGGCAAGTATTAATTCTTTTATATTGGTGTTGGATCAGAGAGGAGCCATCTTTTCAATCATTCTTTGGGGTAATCTCTTTAGGGATGAGGAATTATGTAGCTGTGTGATATCTAGGGACTTTGATCACAATAAAATGTCCTTCAGACCGTAAGTTCTTGCATTTGTGTGATCTGTAATAGTCCCCAGTTTTTGGACCATGGACCCATGAGGAGGAGGGAAGGGTAACTTAGTTCAAGGAGTCCACAGATCTTTAAATGTATAAGTGTTTTTCTCACTCTGTAAGTACTAAAAGTACAGCTCCTTTGTAGGTGTGAGTGGGTGAAGTGAGATTTTTTTTTTTATCTTTAAGAAGGGGCCCTTATGTTGGGAACCAGTGAAGTAGAAACTAAAAATGGTGGTTATTTAATCAGCAGTATCAGGAATCATCACTTATATGTAGGATCTAAAAGGACATAATACAAATGAACTTATTTACAAAACAGAAACAGATTCACAGACTTCAAGAACAAACTTATAGTTGCCAGGGAAAAGGATGGGGGAAGGATAGTTTGGGAGTTTGGATATGTACACACTGCTATATTTAAAATGGATAACCAACAAGGACCTACTGTGGAGCATAGGGAACTCTGCTCCAAGTTATGTGGCAGACTGGATGGGAGGGGAGTTTGGGAGAGAATGGATACATGTATATGTATGGCTGAGTCCCTCTACTGTCCATCTGAAACTATCACAATATTGTTAATCAGCTATACTCCAATAAAAATTAAAAAGTTAAAAAAAAGAGAGATGTTCACTTCTTGCCATTGGATCAAAGTTTGCACATCTTTGTCCAGCACTAAAAGATACCACTTATATCACCTGCAAGCATTGTCTTAGCCACCCATCCTAATCAGACGTGTGTACATTCACCAAACTGTCAATTGGTTTGGTACATTTAACTTTTTCATTCTTGTCTTAGCTGTTGACTTCAAAAGCTGAACATGTCTCAAGAATAGCTTACTACAGAACACTGACCTCACTCCCCTACCACACCAAATTTGCTTCTTCTGTTTTCCCCTCCTGCTGTAGGCAACATTATTCATCCAGTTCCCAAATTATAAGCCTTTAACTCCTTCACCTCTCTCACTTTTCATATCCAAGTGATCACCGAATCCACTGTGTTTTACCTCTTCAATGTATCTCAATGCCACGTTCTCTGCTCCCTCCTCCCTGCAATTGCCTGCCTGTTTTGACAGCTTCTAAATGGATTCTTCCTTTGGGAGACTGACTCCACAAGGTAGACAGAGGGCTCCTACGAAAATGCAAATCTGGTTGTGTCACTCCCCTGCTGAAAATCTTCAGTACCTCCATATTGTCTATAAGATAAAGCCTAGAATCCTCTGCTTATCATTCAAGCCATGACCCAATCTGGCCACAGCCTCATCTGGTACTCCCCGACAAGGCACCTACCTGTACTCTGATCTGCACCATACATTTGATTTTCTGCTGTTTGGAATGTTCCTTTTTTGTTTTATCTTCTCTGTCTAATGGCAATCCAATTTCTGTTTCATGACTCACCTCAAGAATATTTCCTCTAGGGAGACTTCCTGACATGACCAGGTAGGGCTCACTTCATCCATCCCTTCACTCCATCCCATAAATACTTCTGCCATTAATGCAGTAACACTTTATGGCTTGATTTTCCCCATGTCTGTTCTCTCTGTATGTGAACTCCTCACCACGTCTTTTCATCTCCCAAACTCCAGCCATACTGAACTTACTGTTCTCTGAGCATGCTGTGCTTTTTTGGGTGACATCCACCTTTGCACAGGTGGCTCCCTCTGCTAGGAATGCACTTTTCCCTTTATCCCCTTCTCTGCATAGGCAAATATCTACTCACCCTTCCAGACTCATCTCAAATGCAATCTGTCTGAAATCTCTGCATATGCTCAGATAGAGTTAATTATTCCATATTCTTTGCTCCCCTAACCTTCTGGTGAAACCTCATTTGTAGCATCTGCTGCATAAGTATTTTATTATCATTATCAGCTTACATGGGCTTCCCTGTTAGCTCAGTGGTAAACAGTTTGCTGGCCAATGCAGGAGATACAGATTCAACCCCTGGGTCAGGAAGATCCCCTGAAGAAGGAAATGGTAAACCACTCTAGTATTCTTGCCTGGAGAATTCCATGGACAGAGGATCCTGACACTCTGCAGTCCATGGGGTCACAAAAGAGCCAGACATATCGACTAAACAACAATCAGCTTACACAACTGTCCCCCTCCATCTCCCACACTTTATCCCCATGCAATGAGATCTCAGACAGCATATCATCTTTTTGTGTCTAGCACAAAGCACAATAGAGAAACAATAGATACTTCCTTGATCAATTATTAACTCAAGTCTTTTATGGCCTGGGAAAAACTATTGGATAGGTCAGTAATCTTTGAATACTTATTGACATAACTGGTCAAGGCACCCCTGGGTAAGTGATGCATTTACAAGCCTTTTCTATATTTTGACTCTAAATCTGTCCTTGTTACTCTTCCAGGTGCTTATGCTCAACAGTTGACGTACTGCCTGTCCCCACCCACCCCCATGAGCCTCGGTTCTGATGCAACCTATGGTCATGCAGGGATGCCCTTACACCCTCCCACGATGTCATAAGTGGCGGGAAGCTGACAATTTCCATCATAGCCGCAGCCTCCGAAGCACCTGCCCCCAGCCTCAGGTAAGAGGCTCATGGCAAAAGACAGAACCGTGGAGAGAGGGTGGACGTAGGATCTGTGTGTGTTCTTGTGGGTATCCATGCTTCTTAAGGCTCAAGGGTAGTCTTCATACACATGAAACCCCTTGCACAGAACGAGGCCTCCTCTGGCCCATCCCTGTCATTCATGAGGCCTTTTATGGGGCAAAGGAAGTGTGTTGATCTGGACAAGCCAAAGAGCCCACAATGGTTAAGGTGGCTGGTTTCATTTAAGCTTCCAGGGGAAGTCCCGGAAGAGTGTGCTCCTTTAGGGCATAGCCTAGGACAAGGCAGGACCTTCCATTGCCTTGACTTCTCTGTGGTTTCCTCATATTCTGTACCTGCAGAATATCTCCTCTCCCTCCATTGGCTCTTCCTCTCAAGTCCCTGATCCTACTCACAGTTCCTGGGTTAACCCCACTAAGGATCTCCTGAGCTTCCTACTGGCCTGTCCTTTCTCTCTCCTCCCCTACGACTGGAGTGGTGGGGCTGAGTGTGCCAGCCTGTGTGTGGTGCCAGGTGGGCAGAGGGTGTGTGAGAGGCAGTAATCCCAGAGGGCAACCCACTTTTCTGGCAATGAGGGAAGTCCAAGGGAAAGTTGACTAGACAAGGGAGACGTCTAAGCATATTTTGGCTTGCCCTATAATGCTTAACCTTCCCAGGTGGCTCAGTAGTAGAAAACCCACCTGCCAGTGCAGGAGACACAAGAGACTCAGGTTCAATCCCTGGGTGGGGAAGATCACCTGGAGAAGGAAATGGCTACGTGCTCTAATAGTCTTGCCTAGAGAATTCCACGGACAGAGGAGCCTGGTGGGCTACAGTCCATGGGGTGGCAAAAAGTCAGACATGACTGAAGCAACTTAGTACACATAATGCTTTGGGGTTCAGAGGCTATGGGAGTGTGTGAAAGTACTATGGTTCTTAGGATCTCGCAGATGGGCTGTGATGCTGGGTCACTATGGGTGGTGTGAACAGCCACTGAATGTATATGGTGGAGGAAGAGAGATACCAAGGTGGCAGGGATGGAGAATGTAGGTACTGGGGAGCCCATGTAGGCAGAGAATGAGAGACAATGAAGGTCCAGACAGTCATAAGCTCCAGGCCTCCCAAGCTGTTTTGACACATCTAACCATAGAGAATTCACTGCTTGTAACATATTTTCAAAGCCAGTGTCAGCTAAGAGTCCCCCAGCAAACTTATCCCTTCCCTACAGTGGGACTTTCAGAGGGTCGAGGGATTGAAAACCGTGAGTCCTTCCAGAAGGCTTGTCCTGCTCGTTGCCCACTCCCTGCAAGCTTCACTACCTAGGCAGTGGGACATGAGGGCTTAATTTTGTGACAGAGAATGGTGACATCAAGTTCTCTCGGTTACCGTCGAGTTTCTTCTCTTCTTTCTCTACAGCTCTGACTTTGTCTTAAAGTTTCAAGAGATGAGGAGAAAGTCCTATGGGGAGCGGGGAGACCAAACATCTTGGGCACAAAAACAGAAGTAGAAGGCTATTGATAGGGAAAGAAATCAAGGATTAGTCATCATTTGCTTGAGGGCCTGGCTCTGCTACAGGGGACTGTGATTCGTAGGGGGAACTCCGAGGGGAGAACAGGGTGAGGGAGTCTATTAAGGAAGCCAAACTGGGGGGTGGCGTTTAGGAAACTCGGGCTTCCCTGGTGGCTCAGATGGTAAAGAATCTGCCCTCAATGCAGGAGACCAGGGTTTGATCCCTGGGTCAGGAAGATCCCCTGGAGAAGAAAATGACAACCCACTTCAGTATTCTTGCCTGGAGAATTCCATGGACAGAGGAGCCTGGTGGACTACAGTCCATGGGGTCACAAAAGAGTCAGACATGACTGAGTGATTAACACTTTCACACTTTTCACATTTAAGAAACTAAGAAGGCTGGAGGGACTGAAAGGCTAACATGGGTGGAGCCCAGTTCATCATGGGTGCTTCCATCAAACCATGACAATTTCATTGTGGCTGGATCACAAGAGGCCATTTCTAACTTTAGGGCATTCCCAGCCCAGGGAACTCTGTGAGGATGGCTTGGAACCAACCAATTACCCCAGCATAAACCAAGCTGCGACCCGGAGCTAGAGCTGCTCCCTGCTCTTTGCCTGCTGTCCCCTGCCATTCTGCCATCCACCCCACATGGCCCCACCCTGGACCCCAAGAAAGGCTCAGGCAGCTGCTCTAACTATTCCTGTAGGTGGGCCTCAGCATGGAAACAATGTGGAACTGTGGAAAGCCCAGAAGACTCTGTGGGAGATAAATGAGGATGGGAACAGAACCCTTTTTGGTCGAAACGAAGTGTTTTCCCTCAGTGCTGGGGCGGGGGGTGGGGGTCAGCTTGGGAATGTTAACCTTTCCCCAGGCAAGTCTTCTGGAAAAGGAGCGGCCACCTTCAGAAGCGCCCCTCAGGCCAGTAGCCTAGGACGGCAGAGGCAGGGTACAGGAGGCTCCATGCATCAAGCTCCTGGGTTCCCTCTTGCCCTCCCCAACCCTGCGGAAGTCCAGGGCACATGCCCAGAGACCATGTGTTTCCCCCTGGCCTTAGAGTGCAGGGGGAGGTCTGTGGGGACAAGGCTCTCTGTCCTTTCTTCCCAAAGGCAGGACAGAGCCCCCCCTCATTTTCACTGCTGGCTTGAGTCAGTCTTCTCCTGCTCACCATCCCACGGCTCTGTCCTTGCATACATCCCTCACTGTCTCTGAGGACGCTTATATGCTAAAGGACAAGGCTGATCCTCAAGCTCATTGTCCTTCCAGGCCTTGGTGAAACTGCTTACCAAAGGTTTGTCACCAAAATGATCTGATCTTTTCCTCCACCTCAGGGTAGGGGAGAGGGAACTAGAGGCAGAGTGAGTTCTTTGTGTCTTCCAGGCAAAGGGAACATAAATCAACAGAAGCTCCCCTCTGCGCACCCCTCCTCAGCACCATGGAATGCCCAATCCCACTCTCACCATCCTTGCCAGCCTGGGAGGGCCCTCCTGGCCCCGGTGTGGCGGGCCCAGTTGGGAGCGAGCCGGAATTCCCAGGGACAAAGCCCTGATTCACTGTCCCCAATCCTGACATAGCCGCCCCCTCTGGATTCCTGGGGGGTCAGTAAACAAACAGGGTGACAGATCCCGCCTCCTGGCCTGGCTCAGCTCTGCTCGCCCTCCCTTAGGGAGTCTGCTCAGAGGCTGTCTGGACTCTGCCTGCAGCTCACCAAGCGCTGAGTCTGGGTTCATTCGGAGGAGCATCATGGGGCTGCCCAATCCTGCAAGCGGGTCCCCAGGCGGCACAGGTAGGGTCCACTCATGGGAATGCAGAGCAACTGACTCTAGAGCTGTGCCCTGGAGCTTGGCTGTTCTCCCACTTCTCCTTCTGTGTATGGCTGTGAGCTGTGGGAGTTTTTTTTTTTTTTTTTTTTAAATCTTGAATATTCTTTATTCTATAGATTCATGTGTGCTGAGTCACTCAGTCATGTCCAGCTCTTTTCGACCCATGGACTACAGCCCGCCAGGCTCCTCTGTCCATGGGGATTCTCCAGGAAAGAATGTTGGAGTGGGTTGTCATACCCTTCTTCAGGGGATCTTCCCAACCCAGGGATCGAACCTGCATCTCCTTTGTCTCCTACACTGGGAGGTGGATTCTTTAGCACTAGTACTAAAGAAGCCGTCTCTTAGTACAGGTTGATTATGTTTAACTGCTGATTCCTATGATTATCACTCTTACTATGACAAATTCTGCCAGCACTACTGCCCAGATGAGATCCTGGAAGTATTTGTGTTAAGTTAATTAAGTTCAAATTGCCCAAACACTGGCAACCATGGCATTCAAGGTAAGCCGTAGGCTCATAGTTCAGTGTTCCAGAGTTTACCCAGCCTTCTAGAAAAGAAAGCTGAAGGGCTGTCCCACAAATTCAGAGAGAGAGACCGAGAGAGAGAGAGAGCTATCTGTAGTAGATGTCCTACTTCCAAGGGGGCCTTGGTGCCCCCTTCTCCCTCTTCACCACTCGTATTTCCCACCACAGTCAGGAGAGTCCTAAAGAGCACTGCTCATCTTCAATGGGTTGAGAAAAGGCTAAGGCAGCATTCGGGGTCCTGATCTCCAAAGAACTCTGACAAGAGTCGACAGCTAAGAGGCTCCCATCACTTGCTCACCCTGTAGGGTATTATGGGGTTTGGGGGAATGGGGGTTGTGCCAAGTAGCCCTTCAGGAGTTAGCTGTCTCCCTTGCAGTTCAAGACATGCTCAGGCAGAAGCAGAAGGGAGTGAAGGACAGGGGAGTGTGGAGAGGAAATCTCAGCCTGGGAAAACCCACCTGCATGCCTGCCTGTCTACCTGCTCCCCTCCTGTGGAAGGAAAATGGCCCTGCTGGTGGCTGAGCTTCTTCTAGTCTCTCCTTACCCCTAAACCATACATCTTTCTCACACAAGACTCGCCAGGCAAGTTGGGAAACCAATCTTCCCATTAAAAGCACAGCTCAAAGTGCTTAACATATGTGTTAAGCCCATGTGTGTGGGCTACAGTCCATGGGGTCACAAAGAGTTGGATATAACTGAGCACAGCACAGCACTAAGAGAGGACCTTGCCATGAACAGAACCGCAGAGTCTTTCTTTCTCTCAACCACTCAAACACATCCTAGAACCAGCCCCTTCTCCCCTCCCCACCCCCATACCCCCCTGCCCCGTTCACACTTGTCCTATGCTTGGCTTGGCACAGACCAGGGTGTGGCACACTCCAGGGATTGTAGAGGTGTCTGTGTTTCTGTACAGGTTAGAGCTGCTGCCGCCACCCCTGCGCCTCCTCACAATGGTGCTGGGGTACCCTGCCTAAGTCCAAAGCTATTCAACGGGTCTGTTGTTGCCGCCAGAACCCTGGAACCACCAGCCATGAATCTGTGTTGGAATGAAATCAAAAAGAAATCTCACAATCTCCGGTAAGGCCTGGAGCCTCAAAACAGGGGCTTTGGGGCATTGGTGGGGATGATGTTGGGCTCCTCTTGCTCGTCACCCTCTTCTCAGCCTTCTTGTCAACTTCATCCTCTGTTTTTCCTCCTTTTCATGCTCTGGTGCTGGGGGAAGAACCCTGGGTCAGAAATCAGGAGACTTGGATTTGAGTCTTGGTCTTTTTCCTTTATTTTTATTTATTTTTTAACACCAAAAACATTTTGTTTTGGGTTATAGCCAATTAACAATACTGTGGTAGTTTCAAGTGAATAGCGAAGGGACTCAGCCATACATATACATATATCCATTCTCCCCCAAACTCCCCTCCCATCCCGAGCCTCAGTCAGCTGTGTCACCTTGGAAAATTGGTTTCAGTAATCCCTGAATGTTGGCTTCCACTTGTTTGGATTTTTTAAACAACAACAACAAAACGAGTAGAGGAATAATGCTTGTTCTATTTCCCAGTGTTGTTATGAGGACTCAAATGAGATATGAAAACACTTTCTGCACTTAAAAGCGCTGATGTATAAATGGAGGATTTGATTACTGCCCGCCTTCCTCTCATAACTGTCTTCTATCTTAGTAGCTCTCATCTGCTTTTTCACATCTTTTAAAAAATTTTATTTATTTATTTTAATTGCAGGATAATTGTAGTGGTTGTTAGCCTTCTCTTCCCATCCACTGCTTATCCCCCACCCATGCCTCCCTAAACTAACAGCAAATCAGTAACTCAGTTGTCCCTCTTTCCTCTACCCTTCTCTATAACTCCCCTCCCACTACCCCACACCAAACATACACTTTTCCTCTCTACTCTCTGTCATCAAAGACCAAACTCCTGGCTTCTGGTGGGTTCTAGTGGAGATGAGGAGTGTACAGAAGTTGAAGGAATGCAAGCTCTGAAATCAGACAACCCTGAGTTTAAATCCAGTGACTTTACTGTCTGACCTTGGTAAAATTACTTAACTTCTCTGGTCAACACCAGTGGCTACCTCTCAAGGTTGCTCTGAGAATTAGTAGAAGCAAAAATTTATGTAAAAGCCTTGGCCGAAGAGGTAGGGATGGAATAACCAGTTACCAGTCATCTAAGGGGAATGGGTTCAATGGCTGCACACAGCCTGGACTGGCCTCTGGCTTCCTACCACTTGGACTTCAGTTCACGGCTCATTCGTGGGGAGAGGGGAAGGCAGACAGAGATGATTATGCTGCACATGTTTTCCTCCTTCTGTATGTCAAGCTTCTAGCCTATTTTGCCCTCATCCTTTGGGACCCCTGGGCTGCTTGTATTTGTATGCAACCTCACACACATGTGTGCCCACACTCAGCCACCTGGCACACCCTTTCCACCCACTGCATCGCTCCTGCTCAGAAGGCAGCCTCTGGGAAGCCTCTGAGGATGAACAGTTTGGCATGACTTGAGTTCCTCCAGGACAAGAGGGCAACACAACAGTGTCTCCACTAACGCTCTTGCTTACTTCACCACCCTTCACAGCCTGATTCTGGGTGCACAACTGAATGAACTGAAGTCCACCAAATGTTTTGGTACTGTGCTCTATGGGGAAGTGTCTTGGGAGGCTCTGAGGGTGGGTCAGAGGCTGGGTTCTGGGCCTTCTCCCACTTCAACCAGAGCAGCACCTCTTTCATCTGTTTATATAGTAAGATTCCACTTACATATCTGCTGGGGAAAAATGTTTTGCCGCTTAACAAGAGGACTGAAAATCACTGGTCTTACCATTGTGTGCAGTGCCCGGCTAGAGGCCTTCTCAGACCACAGTGGAAAGCTTCAGCTCCCTCTCCAAGAGATAATTGACTGGCTCAGCCAAAAGGATGAGGAATTGTCAGCTCAGCTGCCCCTACAAGGGGATGTGGTCCTGGTGCAACAGGAGAAGGAGACACACGCGGTAGGTTAGAGTTACAGAGGCTGTGGTGTGTAGTCTCTCGGTTGGGAAGGGATGTCTTCTGCAATGCCCTGACAGACGGATGCTCAGACTCTGCTTAGATGCTTAAAGTCACTGGAAGCTGTATGCAGTCCTGCTGGTCTGTGGATGGCACTCCAGAGAATAAGTCAAATCTCCCCCCTTTTTACATCCCATCCAATATTGGCCTCCCTTAAAATGCTTCCCTGATTTTTAATGAGGACATGGGAAATGAAATGAACATAAAATAATATTCAGTGAAAAAAACACATGATACAGAACTGTTTATAGGTAGATCTCAATTGTATAAAAATCAATATAGATGTGTAGATGTGTATGTGTGTATACACACATAAAAAGGAACTATCAAAATCTTCACAATGGGTAACTCCAGGTGATGAAATTAGTTCTTTTTAATTTTGTTCTTTTCATCCTTTTCTGAAATTTCCAAGATTTCTGTGACATATCTTTCCTCTATAATCAGAAAATAACAACAAATGCACTGGAAGAAATGATCATTATGTGATGTGATGTGATGTGACAGAGGTGTTAGCTCAAACTACAAAGGCAATCATATTATACAAATGTATCAAATCAGTGTATTGTACTAAATCAAATCAGTACATTGTGTTAAATTTACACATTGTTATAGGTCAACTATAGCACAATTTAAAAGATGAATACAATACAGCAAGAAAATAAACAAACTATAAATGAGTGCCACAGTATGGCTGAATTTTAAGACAATATGTTGAGTGAAAATAAGAGTCAAATACAAAAAAGAGTACATACAGTGTGACTCCATGTATATTAGTTTTGCCAATCAAAACTAATCAGTGGTGGTACAAGTCAGGATAGTTGTTACCTTGGGGAAGGGGAGGAGGAGAGTGACTGAAAGAGGTCATGACAGGGCGTTCTGGGATGCTGGTGGAGTTCTGTTTCTTCATCTCAGTACTGGTTACAGATATGGAATCACTTTATGAAAATTCATCAAGCTGTGATGAAAGTACACTTTTGATTTGCATATGCATGTATATTTCAACAAAAATTTAATTAAACTTTTCATATAAATCTAGCCCATCCTGGTTTTGATTTCTTAAAGCCCCTTTCAGAGGACTTTCTGAGTCTTCCAGAGAACCAAGATTCCTAGCCCCAAGTCCCCATATTTCTCTCTACCTTGTGGCATAGACAGATCCATTTCAGAGTAAATAGACCTTCCAGTATCAAAGTTATTCTTTTGCCTATAGAGAAGACTGTTCCTCTTTTAGTCAGAGTAGCCCAGAGGTACAGGATATCAAATTGCACTGAGGAGAAGAAAGATTGTCAATTGTAGGATGGAATTCAAAGCAATTGAAAGACTTTCCTTCCCCATTGACCATGTTGCTAAACTTCACAGGCCTTTATGGAAGATGTCAAGTCTCGAGGCCCCTATATTTACTCTGTGCTGGAGTCAGCTCAGGCCTTCCTGTCCCAGCACCCATTTGATGAATTAGAGGAGCCTCGTTCTGAGAGCAAAGGTGGGTGGTCTTCCTCTCTTTCATCTTCTTCTTGAGCTATGAACCATTAAACACCTTTATGTCCATCCCAAACTCATTTTCTCAGCTGTTACCTAGGAGGATAATTTATTCCTAGGAGTCCAAAATTGGGAAGGAACAAGATTCATACTCTAAGAAAAGCAAAGAGAAGACCCTGGAGCAGGGGAGTTGAGTGTTTGGCCCAAAGCTGTATGTGGCTCTCTGGAGCATCGTGTGTGGCCATCTAAGAAGACATGAAAAAGAAATAAAAAAGACTCAAATGCATTAAACAAACTCAGTAAATAAAAGTAGTAGTGTGTTCTTTTAAAACGTACTGCTTTATTCCAGTATAGAGAGGCATGTGACACTGCTCCAATCAACTAGCAAATAAAAATTCTTTCAAAAAATCTTTAAAAATTAGGTGATGGTACTTGAGAAGAAAACTGATTGTGGCTCTTTAATTCTGATCCTGATGATTTCTGGTTCTCTTTCTCTGATGGAGTGGGTCACTGTAGGTCTAAGTTTAAATAAGGCATCAGGGTGGGATCCATGGTGTTTAGCTCCATGTGATGGCCCAGCAAGCCTTCTTCTTCAGATAAAAGCTTTGACACTCTGAGACTGGCTATGAATGACCTGACAGGACCCTTCATTAATGGAGCCCTTTGTCGAGGCTGTTGACCCTCTTAGTTTGCCTTGAGCCCCTGCTACTGAGTACTAACCAGTACTCAACTTACCACCCAATGGGCCTCAGATAGAACAAGCTCAAGAGAGCAGGGCAATTCCAATTAGCCTGGAGTTTGGGGGCTCTAAATCTACTTTTGAGGGGAGGTCTGAGGGAGGAGAAGGAAAATTACAATTTAGGAGCCTAGGTGGAAAGGCTGGGGAAGTTATACTAACCTCTCCTCTGCTAGACCTTCATAAAATGCCCCCCTTCTTTGGAAGGAACCGCACAACACACAGTGGGCTTCCCACATGGTGCTAGTGGTGAAGAACTCACCTGCCAATGTAGGAGATATAAGAGATGTGGGTTCGATCCCTGGGTCAGGAAGATCCCCTGGAGGAAGAAATGGCAACCCACTCCAATATTCTTGCCTGGAGAATCCCATGGACAGAGGAGCCCGATGGGCTACAGTCCATGAGGTCACAAAGAGTTGGATGTGACTGAGGCAACTTAGCACACACACACAATAGACACTAATGCAAAATTACATTCCAAGGTCATGTGAATAGAACTCTGGATTATTGGCCTTACTGTGCCTCTTAAATATTTTACTTACTCTTTACCTTGCCCATTTCTTAAGAATATGAGGAAATCCTCATGATACTATGGGTGGAAAATACCAATATGGTCTCTTGACTGTGGTGGTGGATCCATGAGCCTACACATGTCATAAAATCACATAGAACAGAACACACACATATACACAAATGAGTAAAAGTAAAATTGGGGAATTTGGAAAAAAATTTCTGGATTGTGTCAATGTCAACATACTATAATTTTGCAATATGTTACTATTTGGGAAAACTAGCTAAAGGGTACATGAGATCTCTATTATTTCTCACAACTGTATATGAATCTACTATGAACTCAAAATTAAAGTTTTAATTTTTAAAAAAGCCGCATTTATAAAAGGAACTCAGCCATAAAAAATATGTATTTGTGTGTGTATGAAAACACACACACAGCACACACCTGTTTACAAAAGGCTGTCTTTGTCTTTCTGTGGGCCACCCTTGCCTGGCTGGCCTGACCTGACTTTATGACTGCCCTTGCAGATACCTCTCCTAGACAGCGGATCCAGAATCTTAGCCGCTTTGTGTGGAAGCAGGCAACAGTGGCCAGTGAACTCTGGGAGAAGTTGACAGCCCGCTGCGTGGACCAGCACCGCCACATTGAGCGCACTCTGGAGCAGCTGTTGGAGATCCAAGGGGCAATGGAGGAATTAAATGCAACTCTGACCCAGGCCGAGGGAGTCCGAGCCACTTGGGAGCCCATCGGGGATCTCTTCATTGATTCACTTCCCGAGCATATCCAGGCTCTTAAGGTATGCAGGCCCTCTCCCCTGGCTACCCAGAGACCAGATACTCCACCCAGACCCTGATAGTGTTCCTGATGCAGAGGCTCCATTGTTGCCCTGGACTTCAACAGAGTCTCTTCCAGTTTCTCTGCTGGATTTGGGGGCTGGTTTAGCTGAGGGCTTCCCTGGTGACTCAGATGGTAAAGAATCCCCCTGCAATGCAGGACACCTGGGTTTGATCCCTGGGTTGGGAAGATCCCCTGGAGAAGGGCATGGCAACCCACTCCAGTATCCTTGCCTGAAGAATCACATGGACAGAGGAGCCTGGGGGGTTGCAGTCCTTGGGGTCACAAAGAGTCAGACATGGCTGAACAAATAACACACTTAGCTGAGATCTCCTCTGTCCTACTGTCTTCTCTTTCCCTGGTGTTTTCTGAGAGAAGAAAAGGAAGTAAGGACAATGCCCACCCCCACCCCCCATACACACACATCTTAGTCTGGTTGCCCTAAGCATGGAAGCTGCGCTACTAAAACAAAATCTGTGGGTAAAGAGGAAGGAGTTGGTGTGAATGACTAATGGTTCCTCTTTCCTACTATCTACCTGCTGTGGGACTTGGATCCTGGTTCCATAGCTCTTCAAGGAAGAATTCTCCCCCATGAAAGATGGAGTGAAGTTAGTAAATGATCTGGCCCATCAACTGGCCATTTCTGATGTGCACTTGTCAATGGAGAACTCCCGGGCTTTGGAGCAAATCAACATCCGGTGGAAACAGCTACAGGTAAAGGAGAAGCCTAAAGTGAGCTATGGGAGAAAGATTCGGTATAACCAGGCTTGATGATGGGGGACTTCTCCACGCCTTCAGGAAGGAAAGGGGCATTGAAATGGGATCTATGTGGGGAAAGAGTTGTATAGAATTTGGGGCCAGGAAACGAGCTTCTCAACCTCTAAACTGCAGGAAGTAATTAAAATAGTCTGAGAGGGGCCTGTCTGCATTTGAGCACTCAGAGTAGACGGGCAGATGAAGAGTGACTGTGACCTGGAGTTAGAGATGCTCTTCTCAGACCTCTTGGAGTGACACGGGAGAACTAAGATTTGGGTGAATGGTGGGAGGATCTGGAACTGGAGAAAAGGCAGCCTTGGAGGGAATTCACAAAGATGGTCGGAGGCACCTGGAAATCCCACCCTGGATATATGGAATGAGGCCACTGACTTCCTGCATATTCTTTCCATAGGTGTCAGTTGGCGAGAGGCTTAAGCAGCTTCAGGATGCTCACCGGGACTTTGGGCCTGGGTCACAACACTTCCTCTCCTGTATGTGAGACAAGCTGTACTTCACTTTGTAGAACCTCAGACACTTTCCAAGAGAGTCTACTGTTGTCTGTTGGGGGCCTGGTGGGAGCCCAGTGTACCTTGGCATCTAAGAAGCAGTAGAATAAAGCAGTGTAGGATAGTGATTAAAAGGACAGGCTCTTGAGTCAGAGAGACCTGGATCTGAGTCAGTGCTCCTCAACTTTATAGCTGTGCAAGCTTGAAAAAAATAGCTTAACCTTTCTGAACCTCAATTTTCCCATATATAACAAGAGGGGGAAATATGGCCTAGCTCATAGAGTTATGGGAATTAAATGACTTTATTGTTCCAAAAATATTTATTGATGGCCTACTATGGGCCAGGTACCATTCTAGGCACTGGGGCTACATTAGTGAACAAAACAGAAATTCTTGGACTTGGAGAGCTTACATTCTGCTAGAAGAAGCCAAACCATAAACAAATAAGTGTGTGTGTGTGTGTGTGTGTGTGTGTGTGTGTGTGTGTGTGTGTGTGTGTAAAATGTCAGTTGGTGACAAGTGTTCCAGAAAAAAGTAAAGCAGGCAAGTTATGGGTTAGGGAGTGCTGGACTTAATGGAGGAGGCATTGCAATTTTGAATAGGGTGGTTGGGAGTGTTGCCACTGAAATCATGGCAACTGAGTAGAAACCTCAAAGAGGTGAGGGAATGAGCCATGTAGACATCTGAGGGAAGAGCAGACTTGGCAGAGGAAACAATACCTTCCAGGATCTTAAGGCAGGGGCATACCTGAGAAACAGCAAGGAGACCAGTATAGAAGTGAGTGAAGAGGAGAGAGAGCAAGAGATCAGAATGGGAGCAGAAAGCCAAAGCATGGAGGGCCTGGAGGGCTATGGTAAGAATTAGGATTTTATTCTGAGTAGAATGAAGAACCCTTGCAAGGGTTTGAGCAGAGGGATGACATGATCCAACTTCTGTTTCAACAGAGTGTTGGGGGGCAAGAATAGGAGGAGGGAGACCTGTTAGGGTACATATTGTGATAATCTAAATGAGGGACGATGTGACCCAATCAGAGTGGAGATGGTGGAAATGTAACTAGATATGAAAATTAGATATGCACACAGAGCATTCAGCAGAGTATCTGGCACATAGTAGGAACTCAATAAATGTTAATGGCAATTCGAACTATTGAATTATAATGACTGGCATGCAGCTACACCTGCAGAAGGCTCTTGTACCCAGGAAAACTGCAAGGAAGAGATTGACCAGATGACTGAGCCTCTCCTGGAACATCTGGAAGTTAAAGACATGGAACAGAGAGAAGCATCATTTTCCAGAGTTTCTCACCATAGATGAGTGGGCAGTCCTGTTCCCCATTGTCTCACAGAACTGAGAAGCTGGGCCTTCTGGGGGAAGGGCTTTGAGTCCCATGAGGAAAGTAGGGTCACTTCATATCCACAGTAGCACACCAGCTGCTTGCAGCTGAATGGACAAAATGACAGCCTGCTCAGGGGAAAGATTGCCAGGGTGGCCAAGGCCACATGTTCATGCCCTTGTTCTTTCTCTGGCACATGAAGGTATCAGTGACAACCTCTTCTCCGTCCCTCACCTTAACATCAGGGAGTGAAGTGTCTTCATTAGAAATGTTTGCCCCATGCTCAGGTCCTATTAAGAGCTGCAATGAGACTCGGGCATCCCCTTTTGGGCTTAGCTATTTCTTTGGGAGGATAGTACAGGGGAGTAATCAGGGGTCTGAAGAACATTAGTGGCCAGCTCCTTTCTCTTTCTCTTCTCCCTCACCAGCCTCTGTTCAGGTTCCCTGGGAAAGAGCAATTTCACCCAATAAAGTTCCCTACTACATCAAGTGAGTGACCATCTGAATCGGAAACAGGTCAATCATCTGCCCACCCTCTCCCTCCCCTGTCTTTTTTTCTACCTATCCCTTTCACCCCTATCTGTTGGGATTCCAATCCAGTTTTTCCTCTTACTCATCTCAAGAGCTCAATATTCTACCTGGGTAAAGGTGAACCCTTGTGCTTTGGGATCTTCAGGGTTCACCCTTAGATCCTGCTGCTCCTTGTATCCAACCTATCAGTGACGGATATGTGCATGTTTGTCTGTGGGGTGGGGGGTGATATGGACCCTGGTGCTATTGATGCTTTTATTTATAGCCACCAGGCTCAAACCACATGCTGGGACCATCCCAAGATGACCGAGTTATACCAAACTCTAGGTAAGAATTCAAGGTTTCTGTATAGGGTGGAGATCTATACAGTTGCCTTTGTCCTATAAGAATACAGGGGAATAGTATTCTATCATGTGTACATATACCATATCCTACTTATTCATTCATCTGCTGATAGTTAGGTTGTTTTCATGTCTTGGCTATTGTAAATAGTGCTGTGATGAATATAGGAGTACATATATCTTTTTGAATTAGTGTTTTTATATTCTTTGAGTAAATACCCAGGAGTGGGGATGGCTGGATCATACATAACACCCACACATGCACGCACACACACATACACATGGTAGAACACAATCATAAAAATGGATGAAATCTTGCCACTTGTGACAACATGGATAGACTTTCAGGATATTATGCTGAGTGATATAAATCAGATAGAGAAAGACAAATACCATATTATTCCATTCATATGTGAATATAAAAAGAAAATAAATGAACAAACCAAACAAATACACATAGATACCAAAAAACAGAGTAGTGGTTACCCGAAAAGAAGGGGTAGGGGAAAGGCAAAATAGGTAAGGGAATTGACTGAATGGTGACAGATGGAAGTAAAATATTGTGTACATGAAACTTATATAATGTTATAAACCAATGTTGTCTCAATAAAAATAAAAAAGAACACAAGGGAATCCCATCCAACAAGCAAATGAGGGTGGAAGTGAGTCCTTGTCCTTTTTCCAGTAGCTTCCTTCCTTTCCTCTCTGCACCCCCCTCAACAGGAAGCTCTATTCTCCCCCTGAGCAATTTTATCATCACATCAGGGAATTATGCTTTATAGATATATGCTATATCTGCTTTGAAAGACATTATCAAGGCTAAGATGAATGTGACTCTCATGTGCCTTATCTTTCACTGCTAAGAGAGACTCACTATTATGTTGTAGATTTTACCCATGTTGATGCACGTGACTATATTTCATTCATTTTTACTGCCATTGAGTGTTCCATTGTACATACCACAGTTTCCTCATCCATCCTACTGTTATGGACATTTGGGTCATTTCTAATTTGGAGCTAACAAAAACAGTGCTGCTTGGTAAAAAAAAAAAAAAAAAAAGTGAAACTCACTGCTCTAGAATATATACAGCTGGCTGGGTTGTAGGATATATGAGTGTTCAGTTTTACTAGGTAATACCAAGTTGATTTCCAATATGATTGTGTCAGTTTACACTTCCACTAGCAATTCTCTTTCATCCACATCTTTGCTGACACTTGCTACTGTCACACTTTTATTTTTTGTCAATCTGACAGGTGTAACATGATATATTGTTGTTGTCTTAATTTGCATTTCCTGATCTGAGTGGATCTCTTCCCATTCTTTGCAGCTGATTTGAACAACATTAAGTTCTCAGCTTACCGCACTGCCATGAAGCTACGCAGAGTCCAGAAGGCACTGCGTTGTAAGTCTCCCATCACACTTCCCTTATGGCCTTCGTCCTTCCTCATCCATTGGCTGTTTCCCACTCCCATCCCACCTTGGCCAAGGTTGTTGGTCAGCTTTGTGGGGACTCTCCAAAGGCTGGGATATGCTGGCTGTGGATACCTGATCTTTCTAGGGTGCTTCTATTTTCTCCAACCTCCAGACTTGTTTCCAAATTAACCCACAGCTCTCCTCTTCCTTGTCCCTTCTTCCCTGCCCTAGACAATCAATCTAGTGTTTTATGGCAAGAAGTATCCAGCAAATGGTTTGAAGCCATTGAAGGCTTGTGTTCTTTCACCATCTTGGGGTTATTGGATGTAGCAGCAGAACAGTTGAAGCAAATGCCAATGGTTAGGGGACAACATGGCTGCAGATATAATGTGCCTTCTGTCTCCTCTCCAAGACACTGTCCATCCAATCTTCCTGGACCAAGTGTATCTGGCTAGGCTGATACCAGCATTTGGGGTAATTAAAAAATCCTCCTGAGGTATGTCACATTCACACAGCCATACACAAGCCTTCATAACCAGTGTCTAGGTTTTTAGAACAAGGTTCATGGACCCACCTATTTGCAGTTGAAATGCATGCAACGACAGAGAAACTGAAAAAATGGTATGGTATTTGATCCCTGAGAGTTTACCCAAACCCCACCATCTTCTTGAAACTGATGTCAAGGATCATTTGGGTATAGAAATATTTGAAGTTAATTTAGGGGGTTTTCTGCTGCTTTCTCCCTACTTGGGTTGTGAGTCTTGGTAAAGGGCAAGCTTATTTCATACTTACAAATGGTTAGTCTGGAGATGGAGTCAGATTTGGTGATGCTGGTGTCTGTATCTCCCTGTCTAGTCCTTGGGCTTCTACTTTTGGCTTTACTTTCTCTTTCTCTCCTTTCCTCCCCAGTGGACCTGGTAACTTTAACCACAGCCCTGGAGATCTTCAATGAGCATGATCTGCAAGCCAGTGAGCATGTGATGGATGTGGTGGAGGTCATTCACTGTCTGACTGCCTTATATGAACGGCTGGAGGAGGAAAGAGGCATCCTGGTCAATGTGCCGCTCTGTGTAGACATGAGTCTCAACTGGCTCCTCAATGTTTTTGATAGGTAAGGGCTTGCTGCCCTGGCAGCCTCCAGGATGAAGTTCCAGTGGGATATCTGGAGTGGACACAGTGGGAAGGGTTTGCTCCCGTGGTGGATCTGGACTCAGCTCAGCTTGGGGTATGGGTGGCACCAAGCCCTGCTGGGATCCACCCCTTGAGGGAAATGACTGCCAAGATGTTAACCCTTTACAGATATTCAAGTTCTCAGTCTCTTCTTTTAAACCTAGTGGTCGCAGTGGAAAGATGCGGGCATTGTCCTTTAAGACTGGCATTGCCTGCCTGTGTGGCACGGAAGTGAAGGAAAAACTTCAGTGTGAGTACAACTCCAAAGTCTGGAAGAGGAGTTGGGTGGAGGGAGGGTTGTGGTGGGAGAAAGAAAGGTGCAAGATAAGCAGAAGTCCAGTCTTATGACTCAGCACAGGGCTACTCAGGCTACATTGTAATGCTTCCTGGTACAGGCTATTGCAAAGAATCTACAACAGCCAAAGGACAAGATGGGTCTAAGGCCCGTTATCATTCCCACTGTCACTCCAAGGCCATTGTTTCCTTCTGATCTGGTGTAATTACTTTATGGGGATCTGAGTTGGGATCCTGGGATACCCAGGACCTGGACTTTCTAGTTCCATTTCCCGATGGATCACCAGGCTTAGCCCTCTCCCAATCTGATGCTCAAACTATGTCACATGTTCTGCTGGAGACTTTCCATAGGATAACATGGGTAGTATGCAATAATCCCATTATCTGGGGGGTGGACAGCATGTAATTCTATAAGTTTAAACCTCTCTGGTGTACAGTATCTTTGTTTTCCCTTCCATTCTCCATCATTTGTACAGCATTTTGCATTTTTCTGCAGCAGCATCATTAGTTGTCCGGTATTTAATGTTCACTGACCACTGTGCTAAATGTGGTGAGTACAAGATCCAGTTAGATGTGGTCCCTGTCTCAAGTGTGAGGAGACAGAAGTACAGAGAAAGCACTTCCTAGAGTGATAATTAGAATAACCTGAATGGGAAAGGATATGTGCTATATAAGATCACAGAAGAGTGAGGACAGCAATCTAGGAAAGCTTTACAGGGAAGGAGACTTTTCAAAGTACATTCATAGCTATGATGTAATTTATTTCTCCCAACATTCCTTTCAGACGGGATGGACAGTGATGATGTAGTCTTCATTTATAAGTAAGGAAAATTCAGCATAGAGAGATTCATAAGCTACCCAGGGTTTCCCAAGCTAGTTAGTAATGGGTCAAGAACTAAAGCCCAGGCCCTCTGCCTTCTAGTTTTAGTTTTCTGGGCCTTAGGTGAGGCATGAAGCAGAGAGACAAGAAACTCTGGAGGAGGTTTTTTAAAATTGGGTTGGAATAGGGGAGTTTCCACAAGGGAAACATTCAAATATAAGTCCCATAGGCTGTTCCACAGTCATTTAGAGTGAATTCTTAGATGACCAAATGGGTTGAATTATGTCCTCTTTATAGAGTATCTGTGCAGTGTTTCTTTTCATTTGTGTGGATAATTGAGAGATTGCTGCAGTATGAGACTACATGGGCTACATGAACAGGAGGGGATAGGGCAGACAGACCTTGATTCATATTCAGGCACCTTTGAACCCTAACCCCTTGATCTTGCTTCTTGAGACTCTGTTTTCCAGCAGCGTATTTGTGTCTGGCACTGCTCTCACACACAGCTCACTCTCTCTTCACCCTTCCCTCCTCCTCTCTGTGTTCAGAGAGAAAAAAGTGAGACAGACACAAAGAGGGAGAGCATTAGAATGTTCTTAGAGGGCTTCTAGAAGATCAGGGACCTTTAGGTATTCCAGTTTCAAAAGTCATTAGCTAAGTCAGTGCACTCTTACCCTCTCTTCTTTTTCTCCTCTTTCTCCTCACACCATTCCCTGGCCATTTCTGTTGTGGGCTTGGCGATGACTTATGGTGGGGCCAGCAGACCTCTTCAGCCAAGTGGCCAACTCAGGCAGCCAGTGTGACCAACGCCATCTTGGTGTCCTGCTTCATGAGGCCATTCAGGTGCCCCGTCAGCTGGGGGAAGTGGCAGCCTTTGGTGGCAGCAACGTGGAGCCCAGTGTCCGTAGTTGCTTCCGTTTTGTGAGTATGGAGCTAGGGAGGGAGGAAAGGAGGGATGATGAGGCAAAGATTGGGAAGAAGGGAGGGAGGATTCAAAGCTGGGCTTCTGTTCTTGTTTTTTTTTTTTTTTGCTTCAGATATTTGTTTCAAGTTTTATTGGCATATAGTTGCTTTACAATGTTTTGTTAGTTTCAGGTGTACATTAAAATGATTCAGTTATGCACATTAACCCATTCTTTTTCAGATGCTTTACCCATACAGGTTATTACAGAGTACTGAGTAGAGTTTCCTGTGCTAAAGTACTCAGATGGAAGGGAGTTTGTTGGGCTAGAACAACAGGACAGAGGGTTCTCTGGGCTTTTAGGACCAGAGTCCACTAGGACCACCAGGTCTACTAGGACAGGGTAGAAGGTGGACACCTCTAAAGAACAGGCAAACCCAGGCCTTGCTGTTTCTCTTCTTCCCATGAGGGCTGCCATGCTAGGCTCAAGACGCTTTGGGCCTCAGACATCGCCGTCGGGCTTCTTGTTTCCCTAGAGTACTGGGAAGCCAGTCATTGAAGCTTCACAGTTCCTGGAATGGGTCAACTTGGAGCCCCAGTCCATGGTGTGGCTGGCTGTTCTGCATCGGGTCACCATTGCTGAACAAGTAAAGCATCAGACCAAGTGCTCTATCTGTAGGCAGTGCCCCATCAAGGGCTTCAGGTAGGGAAAACAATACCTGCTGGAGTGATACTAATAAAAATAGGCAATGTCACATATAAATCATATATTGCAAAACGATGCAGTATGTAGTTATATAATTATAACTAATCCATTGTTTGTGTGTGTGTGTGTATATATATATATATATATATGTTGTTGTATATGGTTGTAATTCTTTCTATTGCATTCTGTTTAATTTTTGAAAAAGAAAAAAAGATGGAATATTTTTTCAGTTATATTATGAAGTATTCAGACCTAGAAAAATGTACAGATAAGCAAAGTGGGGGCAGAGTGGGAGAACAACCCAGAAAAGGAAGTAATTTGTTCTTTGTTTCCCAGGGAGCATTAAGTAGAACCCAAAAGCTCCAGCATCCTGACCTATGAGAACACCTATGTACCAAAAGGTGTGCTGGCAAATGGTTCACAGCCTACTCTCCAGAAAGCAGAAGAGAAACCTGATAGAGCATTGGCTAATTTCCATGATATAGATACTCCCACCGTGGCCAAAGTCAGTCTACCCACAGGACGTCAGGAAGAGATGCACAGTTGTACACCATTTATAGCATTTCCACCTCAGGGTACAATAGATGCAGACAACCTCCAGAGCATAAATGAGAGTGAAATAGGAAGTGATAAGCTTGAGTATTTATCACCTTAGTTTTTAATACTCTTTGCTTAATTGTGAGCTTATATGATTTAATTTTTAAATAATAGCTATAGTTAACAACCGACTTGGAAAATTCCTGAAATGTTAACAACTGACTCCCATGAGCTGGTATGAGCTGGCTCCAGTACTCCATGGTGGGCACCCATCACCAAGCTGAAGAAATAAACAAGATTTTACAATATATTTATATATACATTATATATTTATATATTTTATGTCTACTAATTTATATATCATAAACATTTATATAATATGCAAAACAATATATTTGAAGTTTCCTTGATGAATTTTCCCTCCTACTCCCACACAGATAACTACTGTCCTGAATTTGGCTTTCATCATAAAATGCTTGTTTTTATCCCTAGAGGCTCAGCAGTAAAGATATGCCTACCAATGCAGGAGATGTGGGTTCGATCCCTGGGTCAGGAAGATCCCCTGGAGAAGGAAATGGCAACCCACTACAGTATTCTTGCCTGGGAAACCCCACAGACAGAGAAGCCTGGAGGGCTATAGGGCATGGGGGCACAAAAGAGTTGGACATGACCTCTTGACTAAATAATAACTTTTTTGTGCTAGAGAAAAAGCTCTAGCACATACTCTTTTTACAACCAGTCTGCTTTCTATAAGCAAATGAGGCACAGAGGCGGAGTTTACACCACTGGCTGGTGTAGCTCTAGGACAAGATGTCAGACCCTCTAACTGCTCTAAGTCTAGATACTTCACCATGCTATGCTACTGGGTCTGGGCAGTCCAGGAAGGCTTTGGAATTGGATCTGAATGGCTGGTCTGTATTCAGTCATAATACAGTTATTATAAATAACTTTGAGGAATAACTTTTAGTCAACATGCCCACAGCTGATAGAATCAGTTGTCTTCATAATGAAGGTGTACCTTCTCCAGGGAAGCTGATCATACCTGTGAAACTGTACCCTTTCAGGCCACCATTGTTTAGAAGGCCATTTGATATAATGAGCTCTTTACCCCTGTCCCACCCTCCCTTTTATATATTTTTAATTAAAATATAACTGATTTACAACATTAAGTATAATTGATTTACAACATTGTGTTAATTTTTGCTGTACAGCAGTGACTTGGATACATTATATATATATTCAGAATGTATATATACACATCTATGTATATATGTGTATATACACATTCTTTTTTAAATATTCTTTTCCATTATGGTTTATCATAGGATATTGAATTTAGTTTTCTGTATACAGTGGGATCTTGTTGTTTATACCACCCTCCCTTTGAAAAAAGATGGTGAGACAATGCTATTTCCCAAACTTCCTGTAACTCTGAGTATGTGATTTCATGGAGATTTATGGTCTCTGGAGTAAGACTAGTCAGCTAGTGAGGACTCTGCCACTGCTATGTGTAGGAGGTTAAATGCTCCATGTACAGGAGGTTATAGTTCCATGCTTCACCCTCTTCTAATGTAGGTGTGAATTTGGATGTTTGGGGGAGGGGAAGGTCACTAGAGTACATCGTATCCTCTTTCCCACAACCTCTCCTCTCCCCAAGGTACCGGAGTCTGAAACAGTTTAACGTGGACATCTGCCAGACCTGCTTCCTGACTGGCAGGGCCAGCAAGGGCAACAAACTTCATTACCCCATCATGGAGTATTACACCCCGGTATGGAGCCTCTGGGCTGGGTGGGAGGGGCCGGCAGCTCTCAGCTTCTGGGTGCTTGGTCCATTTTGCCCAGCATTGGCTAACTGTATTGTGCTCTCCACTGGGGAGCATCCTCCATACAGGCCTGGTGACTGACTGGTTTGAGGGATCCAGGCCTGTTCTTCTAGCAGAGCTTGTCCTTCATCCTCACCTGGGCTGCAACTGGTTGGAGCAGCCCAGGACATTCTTGGTCATCTAAAAGGCACTCACTATTCTCCTGCAGAGAAAAGTCTAGGAAAAAAATAGAGCAAGGCAGTTCCTGGTGATTAGCCTTTGATCCCTCTATTTAGTTTTTCCTGCTTAGCTTCCTGGATCGTTCCTGTTCCCTGGTCTTTACTTGCTACTTTGTCATTGCTTCTATCCCTTTTAGTCAACACCAAAGTTTAAATTTTGTGCTCAGATTCATTACTCAGTCTCTTGCGGGAAAGGGAGGGAATGCTCTTTACCTGGGTCTCCAAAACTGACTTGGCTTTCATTGAAAACTGGGCCCTTCATAGCCTCCTGAGACCAGGTTGGTCAGCATCCCTGAACTCTAGCCACAGAGTTTCTCCTCTGTTGTGTTCAGGACCCACAGCTCCAGGCTTAGCTTCCTGAGCTAACTCTGCTTCCTAAACTCTTTTATCCCTCTCCCCACAGATAAGACCAAAGTCCCAAGCATATCCCTAGCTCTCCCCACTGCTCTCTCCCATCTCCTCTCCTCATCTCCATAATCCATCTCCATGAGCTGTCATTTCTTCTCTATGTTTTGTTGGCACAGAAACATGTGTGACCCAATGGAAGCAGTGATGTTGCCCTTTAAATTTTTTCTTTTATTATCATCTAAAAATAAACATTCGGCTTCCCAGGTGTCGCTAGTGGTAATGAACCTGCCTGCCAATACAAGAGATGTAATAGATGCGGGTTCAATCCCTGGGTCAGGAACATCCCCTGGGGGAGGGCATGGCAACCCACTCAGTATTCTTGCCTGGAGAATTCCATGGACAGAGGAGCTTGGTGGGCTACGGTCCATGGAGTCACAAAGAGTCAGATACAACTGAAGCGACTTACCATGCACTGCAAAAATAAACATTTATTAAAATCATACACGAAAACTGGCTTGAGATGGTAGACCGATAATCCTCTAACTCCTGCTCATCTTCTGCATCTCTAGAATTTATGTAAAAGATATCTAAAAGTTAACAAATATATGATCATTGTAAAAGATTCTAATTTTTAGAGGTGTTTAAAGTATAAAACAAAGTCCCCTTTTCTCAGTATGTTTCCCACCCCTCCAGCCCAACTTCCCTTAGGCAACCAGTGTTCATAGTTTGGCACATATCCTTCTAGATCTTTTTCTAGGAGTGAGATGTGGTAAAGATGAATGAGAGTTGATTACCAGTCACGTTTCCTGCTCCAGTGGAGCAGCCACACCTCCATAGAAAAGCCCATTAGGGTGAGTCCCCCTGTCTTGTCTCCCCCCAGACCACATCCAGTGAGAACATGAGGGACTTTGCCACTACCTTAAAGAACAAATTCCGCTCAAAGCATTATTTCAGCAAACACCCTCAGCGAGGTTATCTGCCTGTTCAATCGGTGCTGGAGGCTGACTACAATGAGACGTGAGTACCAGAGGCTGAGCAGGGGCTGCAGGCATCCTCACTGAGCGTAGGGTGTGCTGTGAAGGGGCCGAGTCCTGCGTGGGCTAGGGCAGTGCTCCAGGACAAACCCAACTAGTGACAGCACAATTCAGCTGGGGCTTGACCAGGAATCTGACCCGAGAAACAGATTTGAATCCAGTCTCTGGATCTTGTTCCCATCAGCTCTTGCCCAGCTCTCTAATTCGGTGGTGGTGATGGGGTGTGTGTGGATGGGTGGTGGTGAGGAGACAGGCTGCCCAGCTACGCACTCTTTGGTCTTCTGAGTCTTTGCTGCTTTTTTCTAGGCCAGCTTCTTCCCCGATGTTGCCACACGCTGACACACACTCCCGAATTGAGCATTTTGCCAGCAGGTACCACCACATTTGGGGGAGGAGAATTGTAAGGAGTCCAAGGGGGAAGGGGTTTTCAGGTGGGGCAAGAGAATGGCACCATAGCCAGGGGGACGGGCACAGTGAGGATATGCAGCAGCCAGCAAGGCCCAATGTTTGGGGGGAGGGAGAGTTGGGACAGCCCCCCAAACTCCCTGATTATCCCCTTGTGTGATTAGAGTCCTTGAGATGAAAGCAAGCTTCATATTCTGTGTTCCCTTATGTTCCTGCTCTTTCTTCCCAGGCTTGCTGAGATGGAAAGTCAAAATTGCTCCTTCTTTAATGACAGCCTGTCCCCAGATGACAGCATGTGAGTTTTCACAGCTGCTTATTTGCCAAAAATAGCTCTCCTTGGCCACTATTTGGGAAGGGTATATCCTCAAGGGAAGAGGGGTGTGGTGGTTAGGGTCCTTGACACCCTAAGGAAAGAAGGCTGCTTTCTGGGCAGTGTTTAATGAGAGAAGCAGTGTGTCCTCTATCAGCTGAACTGGGCAGTGAAGGATGTACTACCTCCCTGCCATCCATTAAGGTCCCTTCCTGTTGTAATATCCCATCCTTCTATTCCCAACTCTGAGGGAAGAATAATATGCCCTCATCTAAAGTTGCACAAATGAGCCGTATCTTATGCTCAAAATGCCAGTGCCCCATCTTGGGTTACATCAACCCTGGGGAGATATCAGGGGCTTGACTGAAGTGTGGCCAGAGAGATTCCTGGATGCTCTAGCCCAGAGAAGGGACCTGTCATTTCTAGGCAGGTTCCCAGCTTTCTCAGAGGACCTAGGAACTGTCAGTTACATGGATAAATCCAGTCCTGGAACTGGGACTCAGGCAGGCCACAATTCCCTTGGGGATGGGAAAGCGAAGGGGGATGGGGTGGGGGAACATCACAGAAAGGGAACTGATTTGCTCATTGTTTCCCAGATCACTACAAGCAGAACCCAGAAGCCCCAGCATTCTGTCACCCCCAAGCATGACCCTTGCACCTTTGAACACTTTGGTCCCTCTTCCTGCCGTGTGCAACTTAAAAAGGGACTTCCCCAACATGTGTCTTGGGGCTTGAGCTGGGAGCTGAGAACTCACACCCTGAGCTGTTTCCCTGTTCAATGCCCGGCCCCTCTTTCCTCTCCCCACACGCACACAGAGATGAGGACCAGTACCTGCTACGGCACTCCAGCCCCGTTACAGACCGGGAGCCAGCCTTCAGACAGCAGGCTCCGCACAACATGGCCACGGGGAGCAAAGGGGAGCTTGAGAAGATCCTAGCCCACCTAGAGGATGAGAACCGGTGGGTGTGACAATGGCAGAGATCTGTGTGGTTTCTAGAGACAGACAGCTTAACTCAAGTCCTGGACTTCCACATCCTAACTCTGTGGCCTCGAACAAGTGACTTATATTCTGTGATCTTCCATTTCCTCATCTGTAAAATGGGGATGAGGAGCTGCTGTAAAATACCTATGTCTGAGAGTCATTTGTGAAGATAAAATGATCAAGCGTATTATGTGTTAGCCAGTGTCTGTCTTATTGAAAGGGTTCTAAAATAGCCCTTTCAATAGCTAAAATAAAAGCTAGCTATACTAATAATTGGTCTTCCCTGTTGTAGCTCAGCTGATAAGGAATTTGCCTGCAATGCAGGAGACCCCAGTTCAATTCCTGGATCAGGAAGATCCTCTGGAGAAGGGTTAGAATACCCACTCCAGTATTCTTGGGCTTCTCTGGTGGCTCAGATGGTAAAGAATCCACCTGCAACATGGGAGATGTGTGTTCAATCCCTGGGTTGGGAAGATCCCCTGGAGAAGGGCATGGCACCCCACTCCAGTATTCTTGCCTGGAGAATCCCATGGACAGAGAAGCCTGGTGGGCTACAGTCCATGGGGTCACAAAGAGTCAGACATGACTGAGCAAATAAACACATACACACACAATACTAATAATTATTTGAATCCTTTTAACTCAAGCTGAGTATCTCCAAGTACCCAGGAGATGCCGGCAGAGAGAATGCAAACACAGAGAATACAGAAGAGATGCTGCTTGTCTCTGCCCTCAAGGAACTTTCAGTTGTTGGAAAGAAATCCTTATCACTTAGTGAAAGTGGTAAGAGGAGGATGATATTTCACAGAGCATGTGAGGACTGGAAGAGCGAAGGTGAAGATGATTACAGGGATGACATTGATCTCCCTAAAGCACAGAGGGCAGCAGGAGTCTGAAGAGCATCTAAGCCACTTTGGGGGTGTGTCCTAGAATAAATATCACCCCCTGGAACAGTGCTTCTCAAACATCAATGTGCATACGGGCCACTTGGGAAGCTCGGTGAAATGCAGGTTCTGATTTGCAGACCTGGGGTGAGGCCTCAGTTCCTGCTGTTCTAACCTAGAAGTTGCCCATGCTGCTGGCCTAACAGACTGTGTCTGGAGTTGCTAGTCCTTAGAACAGTGCCTGTTTGCAAAGTATCTTTTACTGGTTCAAGACAAGATAAATACATAAATACAGAGTAAGCTTTTAGAAACTTTCATAGCAATTTGACATTGCCATGATATCCAAGCATATAATGAGTGGACTTGTCTTCATTGAATAGGATGTAGACCAGTTTGAGTATTGTTGAACTTTGTGTGGCAAGTGCTGTGTGGCATGACCAGTGTACTAGCCATATGCATTCAGACCAAACACTGATCCACAATGGATTGAAAAATCCCCCTGGTTTTTTCTTATGGGTGTTTTGAGAAGTGCTGTGCTAGAGCAGTGGTGGGGAGGCCCTGGGAAGCACCGGAGACAGAGTGATTCTATTGTAAAAAAGGGAAAAAAAAAGTAATATCTCCCAAAGGAGACCATCTCTTTGGAATCTGTTTCCTTGATGACCCAATGTGGGTGTTTAAAGTGGGCCAAAGAGGAGGGTGGCAGAGAGAAGAGGAAAGATGGGTGATCTTTTGTTTATGTTATGTCTTCCCCTGTAATCTAAAAATCTAAAAGTGGAGTAGGTGAGTCAGTGACTCGAATGCCTCATTTTTTTGCAGAATGTGTTTCTGCCTGGCTTTAAGGTCAGAATTAATCCCCAAAGCAGCACATCAAAGTGCTGAGAAATTTGTTATACTAAATGTCAGCTCTCTGCGCTGCAGCCTAAGAACAGCAGAGTAAATGACACATACGCTGGAGAGGAAATGGATATGGCCATTAAGGCAAGAGCACGGCTGGAGTGGGGATGGGAATGGGAATGCAAAGGGATTATTCACGCATGGCTCTGAGGGGACACTGGGCCCTGGACAGTCAATACCCCATGAGGACGTTCAGCCTTGGCTTCTCCATCCTTGACAGGATTCTCCAGGGAGAGCTGAGGCGCCTGAAGTGGCAGCATGAAGAGGCCACTGAGGTACCCGCCCTGACTGAGGGCTCTGCTGAGGTGGCGCAGGGCCACTGCAATGAGGAGCTGCTGGCTGAGGCCCGGATCCTTCGGCAGCACAAGAGCCGCCTGGAGACGCGCATGCAGATTCTTGAAGACCACAACAAGCAACTGGAGTCCCAGCTGCAGCGCTTAAGGGAGCTGCTCCTACAGGTGGGTCTGGGGCCAGGGGAAGAACCTGAGCAGCTTCTGGGCACGGGAGGGCTGGGAAGGCTTTCTAAAGAGCACTGAGCTGACAATCAGAAAAGATGGGGTAATGAAGGAGCCACTATATCACAGCACTCGGCCAATTTTCTTGCACTGAGCTTCCACTCCATCCTTCTGTGTTACTTTCAAGTCACCGTGGGGCCTTGGGCAGAGGGAGGGCTTTTGGGGGCTCATGTCCCCAACCCCCGTTTGAATCTGGTATTGAAAGAACGAGTTCAAAGAACCATCCAAAAGGTTGATTTTGCTGCTTTGATGTTTGCTGGAAAGAAGCAAATTGGCATGCTTGGGGAAAGAAAGATTTTAGCTATGGACAGATCACTTGTTACTTTTTATTCCTTTTCTCTTTGAGAGGGAGTGTATAGGATGTAGTGTGGTTCTGGAGTTCAACAGCCCTGGAATTGAATATGGTTCTGCCAATTAGTGGCCTTAGAATGTTAGGCAACTTCCTTAGCCTCACTAAGCCCCAGTTTCTTCATCTGTAAGACAGGGATAAAAATATACCAACTTCATGGAATTGTGGTAAAAATCTAATGAGATAATACATTTATTGAATTTAGCATGATACCAGAAATATTAGTAAACACTTCATAAGTGTTACCTATTGTTGTCATTATCCATACCAGGGAATACCACACCAGATCTTCCAAGGGATGACCTCTGGATCAATTTCTGGAGGTCTTAACAAATGATTTTATGTCATGAACCAAGGATCAGGGGTGCAACTCTATATTTCCAGATGGAATTGGGTTCTAAATAGTTTAATTATAACTGAAATGACAAGCAAGAGATCTTCTGGGGGCAATGCCATCCTTATAAGAACTGGGAGCCTTTGATACCTGGTGTTGAAGGAAGAAGGTATTTAGTAATTAAATATTCTAAGAAGTTTCCTGAAAGGAGAAGCCACTGACTGGGGCACCATCAAAAGTTTCTTCAAGTCCTAGGGTAAAGAGATGGGCATGAGGTCTCTAAGGACCTTTCTAAGCTCAAGAGTCTGTCAAAGTAAGGTCAGGAAGGCAAAAGTCACTTAAGTTATGCCTTACCTCTTTCCAGCCACCTATTGAATCCAATGGCAATGGCTCTGCAGGCTCGTCTCTGGCTTCCTCTCCACAGCAGTCAGAAGGCAGTCACCCCCAAGAGAAAGGACAAACTACTCCAGACACTGAAGCTGCAGGTGAGTTCCCTCAACCCCTTCCTTCATGGCTTTGTCTTGCCTCAGGTCTCCTGCCCAAGGTTCTGCTAGGGCTGGGACTGGTTCCTCCTCATGTCTTTGAGCTTAGGGTCAGGGATGATTGGATTATTGACTGATTCATTCATTTCTTTATTCTACAAATGTATATTGATTACCTCATACGTATCTAGGCATCTTGCTGGGAAGATACACATGCTATAGGTTTATCTTTCAGCAGGCAGCATCCTACCTCGGCCCCTTGACCTCATAAGGGGATCTCTAGTTGTCTTCCCAAATCTCTCTTTTCCAATTCAGATGATGTGGGATTGAAGAGCCAAGATGTCAGCCTCTGCTTGGAGGACATCATGGAGAAGCTCCGCCATGCCTTCCCCAGTGTACGAAGTTCTGATGTGACTGCCAACACACTGCTGGCCTCTTGAGGGAACCAGAGCCCCATCCTATAGTCCATGGTCCTCTCCTGGTCTGGCCAAAGGCTTTCCTCAGACTTCACCCAACCTTCCCAGTCCCCGCTGGCCCCACTCTCCTCAGCTGGAGTTATTTGTGCTCGGGGCAGCAGCAGAGATTTGGTGGTATGCGAGGTGGGGGTAGAGGGGCTGGGGGAGGGAGAGGCATGATTCCTCTGATTCTAGAAATGTGCCCTTTACTTCAAGTTTGAGGTCAGTCCCTTCAGTACGCTTCTGTTGCAGCCCAGGCTAATGGCACTTGGAAGCCATTCAGATGGGTTGCCTTGTGAAGCAGTGCCCATTGGTCCCTTTCCATTCTCTATGGAATGATGGAGATGGAGGGCACCTAATGACCCCAAGGCTCCAGCATTATGAATACACAGAACTTAGCCCTACTCTCTGACCCAACACAAAGGAGGTGAAGGGGTGGCCTGAAGACAGTCCCACCCCCCAAAGTACCCCTGAAAAATCTGGGCAATGTGTGTCATGTAACTTCAGCTCGAGGGTATAGCTCTAGTCCTCCTGATGCTACCTAGATGTTGTTTCCTCTGTGAATATCTTCAGTTTCGTCTGCCTCAGTCCCTGGCAGACCTTTCTCAAGGGGGAACAGTTCATTCAGGTTCCTATTTTCACCTTACTTTGGGAAACAGTAAAGAAATATGTAGGGGCTTAGATATTTTCCCCGGATCCTCCTCTTTCCTGAAAGGCTCAGCATCCTGAGAGACCAACTCTTCTGAGTCGGCCCTCACAGCCCTGAGGGAGGGCTGGCAGCTTCTCAGCAAGGGGGTCTTCTCCTTCGGTGAGGAAAGGAAAGCCCTCCTCTAGACCAGAGGAGTATGACTGTCCCACACCCTTGACAGCTGTGACCCTTCTTTCTCTTAAGTTGAATCAGATGAGGTGGCTGATATCCCTCAGCTAATCAGAAGGCAGATGCAACAGTCCGCCCTGAATAGTAGCCCTTTCCTAGGGTCCACAGGCTTCAAATCAGCAAGTTGGCCACTTTCCACACAGACAACAGCAAGGCCTTCCTTCGCATAAAACCTTTCTTTCTAGCTCTGGAAAATGAACCTAATTCTCAAATTTCTTAGGCAGATTTCTGGATAAATCTGCCTAGGCAATTTTATCTAACTTTTCCTAGGCAACACATACCATGATCCCTTTATCCAGAAACTATTCAGAGTAGATAATGGGAGGGGGGAGCATCGGGGGAGCAGGCTTGGGAACTTTGAACAGAGTCAGGTCTCATTTAGGCAGATTTCTGTCAAAAGGAACTTTATAACTTAGAATCCTGCAACTGACTTAATTTGCCTAAGTTTATATAGATACTTAGCTATCCTTCATATCTACTGTACATCAGTACTACCCCAGCCTCATTTACACATTAAATTCTAATACCTCTTGAAGTATTAATGTTCTGCCTTGCTCTTTGTTAGTCCCAGCCTCTGGATGGACAGATAAGATGCCTCCTAGCTGCTCATTTAGGATGTCTCTCCATTCATATTTGAGGTGAGCCATCCTCAAGACCAAAGCAACAGAAAGCCTGTGGCCACAGAGGAATCTAACAGGAAGAGTCACTCTGTTCTCTTCATTCATTCCAAATCTTGTTCCCTGAAGACCTGGTCCTGGGATGAATTTTTCTGGGCTTCTCTGAATAATGGTTCAGGGGCCAAAATAGAGCAAATCCAAGCTCTACCCACCCTGTGCATAAAGGGAGGAACAAATAGCCAGGCTAAGACACAGAGTACATCTTCTTGCACCTTCCAATTTCTAAGTCTGACTCAGGGCTTTAAAGAAAGTAGAAACTGCCAACAAGGTTAGAAGGGTGTGAGATGGTTGGAGTGCTGTCTTATAATCAAGCAGTAGCCAGTGGGTAGAACTGCTGGGAAACTAGATTTATCTACTGCAGGGCATGGAAGGCAGTGGCTTTGGTCCAGAAACCTAGGATTGCCTCCTTCTAGAATCACCAAGGGGCACTAAGCCACAGGTTCAGGGTGTCAGACTTTTTCATGACAATTGCCTTGGTGCTCATGAGGTCTCAGGGCAGGAAAACTGGTAATATATGGTGAGCAGGTGGCAGGTAGGCATCAAACAAAGAGCCTGGACATTGGTTAGCAGGCTTGGCAAGGGACCTATATTTGTAGGTGCCTAGAAAGTGAAGTTGCTCAGTCGTGTCCGACTCTAGCAACCCCATGGACTGCAGCCCACCAGGCTCCTCCGTCCATGGGATTTTCCAGGCAAAAGTACTGGAGTAGGGTACCATTGCCTTCTCCAAGATTATAGGTAGGGGCTTCTCTGGTGGCTTAGACAGTAAAGAATCCACCTGCAATACAGGAGACCCAGATTTGATCCCTGGGTTGGGAAAATACCCTGGAGAAGGGAATGGCAACCCACTCCAGTATTCTTTCCTGGAGAATTCCATGGACAGAGAAGCCTGGTGGGCTACAGTCCATGGGGTCTGTAATTCAAAGAGTCAGACACAACTGAGCAACTGAGCACATTAAGGATAGGAGAAACTTTCTATGGGACTGAGAGCTCAGGATCTATGAGGTATATGCCTGCCTAAGCCTGAAGAAAGCACATTTATGAAACAATCTTACCAGGAAAGTTCTGCAAATTCCTTTTCCATAATCTCTACTCTGCCTGAGAGATCTTGGGCTCTTGAGGGCCTATGACAACTGCAGTGGGTCATGGTAGAGAAGATGTAGATCTCGTTATGTAGGATTTGTGTTATAGGTGGACTGAAGCAGCAGGTCAAGAGTTGAATTCTCAGTAATAGGGTCACTGACACTTTGTGGTCCTGTGTTTACCTTGATGCCTGAGGTGAGTATATGGCTCAAGGGTCCAGTGACAGTCACGGCAGCACAGTTTGCCCACACTACTTCACAGTTTGCCCACAGTGAGGTAAACAGATCTTTGGGCACTGTGAATTCAGATGAAGGTGAGATTTCCTGAGATGTGTTGTGTGTTAGGCCGTCTGTTGTGTGTCTTATCTCCTAGAGGTATAGTGTGTGATGCTGCGTTGTTTATGGCCCCACACTGGAAGGGTGGTCAAGGGGGTTGCTGGTTCATTAGGCGGCCTAATGAAAACCTTTGACTTGTGGGATTAGCATCAGTGGTAAGGAAAGTGAGTGTTTGCTGGGGTTGTGGCATATAGTACGGGGAACAGTTAGGATTGATAGGTGATATATTCTCGACAGAATCTGACAGAGGCCAAAAAGCCATTAGGAGGGTACCTCTACTTCCAGTGAGAGCAGAGTGGAGTCAGGTTGACTGGGCAATTATTGAGGAAGGCTGACTGGTTGGAGGACATCCGGCTGTTTGTTGCGTGGTTCCCTAGAGAGGGTCCAACCCAGGATATGCCCCCTTCCCTCCAGGATGGAAAGGCTGAAACCAAGGCCCTCAAATGCCCATTTCCTTCAAGGTCCAAAGTTTGGAGATATTTCCTTGTAGAGAAACTTGCTTGAGTTTGTCGTACTTTAGGGGCTGGGCTGGCAGGCCATGGTAATGAGAAACCCTGAGGTCAAACAGAGGCCAATCCTGGGTGATGATTTCCTTCCGGATAAATTTTAAGGAATACCTATGATGCTTGCGGTGTGTGTTTGGGATCTGGGCTCCATATTCAACTTCAGGCTAGAGCATTCCTTGAACAGGCATTCTCAATGACAGAATCATGGCCTCTGAGACCATTTCAAGCCAGGACTCTCATCAAAGTTCTGTTGATGTAAGTGACAGATAATTAAGAATGTAACTGTCCTGAGACAAACAGTTCTGGAGGAGAAAGGTGGGGGCTTGCCCTAGGGCTGTGGAGACATAGTTACTCAGCTGGGCACCTCTATCTCTGGGCCTTCCTGCCAAAAGCTGACTCTGAGAACAAAGGAATACATCAGCTCCTTGTTGTTCTTTAAACACCAGTGACTGTGGGAGAGCAAAAGGCTCAAGGCCAAGGCTAAGCTCCCAGGCTTCATCTCCTCCCACAGCTGCCACATTTGGAAGGGCACCTGCTCAATGTCTTTGGTGTCCCTAGGGCAGTCTTGAGGCCAGATTGAAGCCTGTGATGCTGCTCGCTGGCTACAAGAGCTGGTGGTCACAAGGGTGGTATTCGGGGAAGCAGAAAGGGTGGCATACTAGTCTAGAAAAATTTGGGATGAAAGGGCGGGGCTGGGAACAAATTGGTTAACTTTGCCACTCACTGTGGTGCTTTTCTCCCTTTCCCTTAAATTCTGCTTTGAAAGAATAAATTCGTATTTGTTTACTTTGGTTCCTCTGGTTATGCTCTTTGACTCTGACACTCTATATTGTTCCCTTATTTGCGCAGAGGAGGAGAGGGTGGGGCCACAAACCCACAAGAACACTGCAAAACACACCAGAAGAGTCCAACACCTACAGGACAAAAAAGACACACCCCGCTAGCCTCATCCACCACTGTTACCTGGAGTGGTCACCTCTAAAGGTCCCATAAAAATTAGCTAGTTATTCACTCGTGGAATTAGCTCTTTATAGCAATGGTTCTTCAACACTGTCCTCATCAGTCTGAGGAATATTTCACCACCCTAAAGCAGTAAGAGAAAAATATGGACAATGCAGTGAGTTTCCATAAAGTTACATATATTCAATTTAAAAATATATCCTTTATTCTGAGATTATGGTTATATATTTTGGGGGAATGTCTGTGTTAAATGTCCCTGTGAATTGGTGGTAAGTTTTTTTTAATACACTTTTCTGGCAAAATAAAACCCCGTCAGTCCCTCTTCCCCACCACCAATATTCTTTCTCACCAATCTATGACTTCATTGTCAATGAAGTTGACATGAAATATGATGTGAGTCACATATGCAGCTTAAAATTTTCTAGCGGCCATAATAAAAAAGGCCCAACAAACCCAAATGAAATTAATTTTAATAATAGCCCAATATATCCAAAATATTTTCATTTCATCATGTAATCAGTAGAAAACCATTACTGACATATTTTATATTGTTTTTTAAATAAGCCTTAAAAATTGTCAGGGGCTTCCCTGGTAGCTCAGCTGGTAAAGAATCCGCCTGCAATATAGGAGACCCCAGTTTGATTCCTGGATCAGGAAGATCCCCTGGAGAAGGGAACAGCTACCCCCTCCAGTATTCTTGGGCTTCTCTGGTGGCTCAGAAGGTAAAGAACCTGCCTGCAATGTGGGAGACCTGGGTATGATCTGTGGGTTGGGAAGATCCCCTGAAGGAGGGCATGACAACCCACTCCAGTATTCTTGCCTGAATCCCTATGGACAGAGGCGCCTGGTGGGCTACACTCCATGGGGTCGCAAAGAGTCGGACACAACTGAGCAACTTTCGCTTACACTTTCAGAAATTGTCAAGCAGGGTACAAATTCAGCTGGTAAAAAACTAGAAACCCACATAGAGCCAGGCACTTTATTACTGAAGAGACAGTAAAAGCAAGGCCAGCAATGGGATCCGTTCTCTGTGTCCCTGTTGCACAGGATGACACTGAAACAAAAGGGGCCAGATGACATGCAACAGGAAGGGCGGCACACTGCGTTCCTGAGTAGCAACTCCACACCTCCGCTAAGCAGCTCTATGGCTTGCAGCAGAACCCTCTGGGGCAAGGACAGGGGAGAAGGGAGGCAGGCAGAAAAATCCCATGCCTCACCAGAATGAGGGAGGCAGACGAGAAACTGCCCCATGACAGCCTCCCTCCAAACAGAAAGCTGAGTGTCTCGAATCCCCATGAGATTGCCTATCTTTCCAGGTTCCAGGAGGCTCATGGAGCATTTTGCCAAGGCCTAGGGCTTCCTGCAGTTGAGCCTTGCCTACGTGGAAAGACACACCTCAATTTTGCCTAGCCATAGGTCAAGTGCTCAAAAGCTGCATGTGGCTAGTGGATATCATATTGGACAGTGCAGTTGTGTAACATGCCAAAGTCAGAACCACCGGGCTGTAGAGAAGGAAAACTTCATGATGTATCATGTGTGTGTGTTGGGGGTGAGGAAGGAGTCAGGGCAGCTTATTGCTGCCGTCTCGGGGGGATTGGAGGACAGTGGTGAAGCAGTTACCCAGGGTTAGGAGATGTGGTGGTGGAGGGAACAGAAGGGCGCCACAGATGCATGAATTTGCTCCTTCCTGTTGTCTTCTCTTCCCCACGGCCTCTCACCAGAGCTCTGGCTGCTCTTGGGGTGCAGTATCGGACAGAGGCCGGAACAAGGCTCTTCTACTCCCACACGATGGCCCCATATGTGGCATATGTGCCACGTTCTCTGGCCGCAGTCTCTCCAGCCATGTCCCCAGGGCACTGTTTATATTTCTGCCCTAGTCCTCTGCCATCTTTCACCTGGAAAGGCCTACCTTCTTTTCAAATCCTGCCTCTTCCCCCACAGTCTGCCTATGACAATTCCTTTTCCCTATTCTTTCATCTTTTAAATTCTGGGTTTCTGAAAAAACATCTTGGTTTTCAAACTGTCCTCTAACTTCTCTCCTAAGCTTGGCTTCATTTTCTCCTTCCCTTTAGTCCCACTTTTCTCCTGCATTTTCCCCCAAGCATTCCTTGTGTCTTCATCCCTTCTGCACAGGCCCAGCCCATACATACTGACTTCCCCTTCTCTGCCCTTGGCTTATTACTTTCAACTTGGAATGGGAGCACTAAAAGTGGCAGAGAAGACTTGGGGGCTCATTTCCTAGAGTGGCACCAACCTCATCAATTGAGACCAGACCTGGGTCAAGCTGGGCTACTCCCAGAAAACCTTCAGCTACCTTTTGGTGATAAGCATTATCACCCTTAATTTCCACATAAGGACACAGAAGTTCTAAGAGGTGTAGGGACTTGCCCAAGTTAGGTAGCAGAGCCAGGATTCTAACCTTGTGTTCCTTCCACTACAACATAATTCAGTGCAAATATTGGAGCTGCCATTTTTAATCACTTCTCTGTACCTTTTCTCAAAAGCCCAATGATGTATTGTGAATATGAGACAATTTGCTTAGTTCATTAGGAATCATCCTAAGAGCTCTTTAGAAGGATGCCCCAGTGCTGACAGCATCTTCTGTCATTTCCTAACTGCAGAATTTATTGCTTGTCTCACCAGTTTCCTTTTGGATTTGAATGTACTTCTCGTGGGAACTGTTTTAATAAAGTGACAGTAATCCACTTAAAGAATTTTATTGCTTAAAAACACAGACTAGAAAATCTTAATACAGCTAGAAATAAATGAACTGGCCCAGGGTTTTTAAGGATGTTTTCACAGGCATCTGTTTTTGGTTTGTGCCATGTAGCTTGCAGGAGTTCCCAGACGAGGGACTGAACCCTGGCCACGCCAGTGAAAAGCCTGGAATCCTAACCAGTAGGCTACCAGGGAATACTCACAGGTATCTGTTTTTTCCTAACCTTTTCTGGTGGGGGTTAGGATGAAGCGGTTCAGCATAAGGATAACAGCTCAGAATTTCACCTCTGCTCTAACTATTCCCATAGCTGCCAAATAACAACCAGGCACAATTCTAAAAATATTAACAATGGAAAGAAGATGGTGGCAGCAAGAAATTTCCCCTGAGCAGGAAAACAGCTGCTAATGCCTGAACAAAGACATCTCACAATTTAGTATCAATTGCTGCCAGGAAGGCACTTAAATTCACTGTGGCGGGTTCTAGCACTTGGCAGAAATGGTTTGACTTTGTTCTGTTTCAGTAAATATTTGAAACAAGCAGAAGAAAAAGTAAAATCTATGCAGACTGGCTATATAGCCTTCAGATTTAAGACTGTCTGCCTTTGGCAAGCATGGCCGAATTATCTGATGGCACCATAGTAGAGAAGCATTTAAGAAATTCTTAAAACTTTATAAAAAGAAGCCAAGTCTCATAGTTGAGCTGGGTCTTCAAGTCCTACAGAACTAGCCAAAAAAAAAAAAAAAAAGGTTCAGAGAAGCAAATACAAATGATTTGGCATAGGGCAATGAAAGGAAAAGAAACAGGCACAGTTTATCTAGACTTCAGTCTGGATGGTGAATCGAAGGCCTGGGTGCCAGATTGAAGACTCTCCTCACTTCTTCAGGAAATAGTTCAGTTTTTCCTGTAGATAACTGAGCTGTAGGGAGAGGGAGAAAAAACATGAAAAATTCATCTGAAATCTTAAGTCCCATTACTTGATCTAGAATTTACTTATGTAAACCAAATGGAAAGACTGTTATTTGGCATTTATAAGGTTATCTCATGCAAAGAGTTGACGCATTGGAAAAGACTCTGATGCTGGGAGGGATTGGGGGCAGGAGGAGAAGGGGACGACAGAGGATGAGATGGCTGGATGGCATCACTGACTCGATGGATGTGAGTTTGAGTGAACTCCAGGAGATGGTGATGGACAGGGAGGCCTTTGTGACCATGCGGTCACAAAGAGTTGGACACGACTGAGCAACTGAACTGAACTGAACTGAAGGCTATGTTACATAGTCTTAAAATGTTAAAAAAGAACAGTGCCAGTCAACTTTTAAGTTCAGATTCCATCACTTGCATCTTCCTCTAATCTTTTCCTACCTCAGTTTCTCCTATATACTTCTAGCACAGAAGTTTTCCTGAGTTACTATCCAGGTGAAAAAGCTTTTAAGGTTTATTATGAACTACACCAAAAATCTAAACTCTTAAGCCTGGCATCACCACCTCTGAGCCATTGTGCATGCTACTTTCTATACAGAATGCCTTTGTTTCTCAGTCTCTTTATTAAACCCTGTGTCTGTGTGTGCTCAGTTGCTCAGTCGTGTCCGACTCTTTGTGACCACATGGACACAAAGGCTCCTCTGTCCATGGGATTTTCCTGGCAAGAATACTGGAGTGGGTTGCCATTTTGTGCTCCAGGGAATCTTCCCGACCCAGGGATCGAAACCCAGTCTCTTGCATTGGCAGGCAGATTCTTTACCACTGGGCCACCTGGGAAGCTTATTAAAACCCTACCCACCTCTTAAGGCCCTAAACACCATCTCTCTATGAAGTTTCCTCTAATATCCATGGAGAAAAGTGAGCTCTCATTCCTTTAAATTCCTATCCCTCTCATGGATTTCTCCCCAACTGGAGGCAGAGATTGTGTCATAAGCATTTTGTAGTTCCCTGCAGAACCTAGCTTTAAGTAGGAACCCAATGAATCTGTGTTGAATAAATGAGCTAACATAAAGGGCTTCCCTGGTGGCTCAGCTTGTAAAGAATCCATCTGCCATGTGGGAGACCTGGGTTTGATCCCTGGGTTGGGAAGATCCCCTGGAGAAGGGAAAGGCTACCCACTCCAGTGTACTGGCCTGGAGAATCCCTATGGACAGAGGAGCCTGGTGGGCTACAGTCCATGGGGTCGCAAAGAGTCAGACATGACTGAGTGACTCAGCACACATCACACAAAGGACTCTAAGTGAATAAAGAGTACAGCAATAGTTCTATGTTGAAAATAGCACTTCCCCAATATTAACTACTTATATGGAGGAAAATAAAGATGTTTAGTGGGTGTTAAAGCAATCGTGGCATTAACTGTTCACATGGTTGTATATAAGCAGTACTTGGGTGAGTGATGTGCCAAGGGGAAGGGCATATACGGAACGTGAGAATTCTCCTGACCTTGTTGGTATGGGGATGGACATGGGGGGATGGCATCACTACCTTAAGAGCCCCATACTAGGGAATTCCCTGGTGGTCCAGTGGTTAGGACTCTGCACTTTCACTGCTGAGGTTCAATGCCTGGTCAGAGAACTAAGATTCCCCAATCTGCATGGGGCAGCCAAAAATAAATAACTAAAAAGAGCCCCATGCTAAGTCCATCCTCATAATAAGACCACCAGTCTCTTTAAAACCATTATCCTACTCTTAACCAGCATACATTTCTGTACAGCTGCTTGACCTTCACTAATCCCACACTGCTCTCTTCTCTCTGCTCACCCTTTGGGGGCTTTAAATAATGGTCTTTCAAGTTAGAAATCAAGCCTATGCCCTTAACGCTCCCTTCTCCTTCAAAGCCCAGAAACTGACCTGAATCCCATCAATTCTAACTTTAAAATATATTCTCTCATATATAAATGTTCACAGCAGCATAATTCGTGATAACCAAAAGGTGGAAACAACCCAAGTGTCAACTGATGGATAAGCAAAATGTTGTATATCTGTACAATGGAATATTATTCAGCCATAATATAGAATCTAGTACTGATATATTCCACAACATGGTTAACTTTGAAAACATTATGCCAAGTGAAAGAAGCCAAACACAAAGACCATGTATTTTATATTTCCTTTTATATGAAATAATCAGAATAGGCAAAGTAGGCTAGTAGAAATAAGATTAGTGGTTACCTAGAGCTGGGGGGTGGGGATGGGTATGGAGTGTGTGGGAGGGTCAGAAGACAAGTGACTGCTAATGGGTACAAGTTTCTTTTGGGGGTGATGAAAATGTAAAATTGGTTGTGGTGATGAATGCACAATTCTGTGAACATACTAAAAGTCACTGAATTGTACAGTTTAAATGGGTGAATTGTATGGCACATGAATTTATATCCCAATAAACAGTTATAAAACATCTTATTGCATTTACAAATATATATATTCTTTCTGAATGAAATAATGCCATTTTCAGCAACATGGATGGATCTAGAGACTATCCTATTAAGTGAAGTATTAAGTCAGAGAAAGACAAATATCATATCACTTGTATGTGGAATCTAAAAAATGGTACAAATGAACTTATATACAAAACAAAATAGACCCACAGACATAAAAGCAAATTTATGGTTACCAAAGGAGAAAGAGTGGGGAGGGATTAATTAGGAGTTTGGGATTAACATATACGTGTTTGTTGCTGTTTAGTAGCTAAGTCGTGTCTGACTTTTGCAATGTCCATGGGACTTCCCAGGCAAGAATCAAACTCACATCTCCTGTTTGGCAGGTGGATTCTTTACCACTGAACCATCAGGGAACCCCATATATATATTACTATGTATAAACTAGATAAACAACAAGGACCAACTGTATGGCACAGGGAACTATACTCAGTATCCTGTAATAACCAATAATGGAAAAGAGTTTGCAAAGAGATGGCTCCAGTGGTAGAGCCCACCTGCAATGTGGGAGACTCAGGAGACTCAGGTTCAATCCCTGGGTGGAGAAGATCCCATGCAGCAGGAAATGGCAAGCCACTCCAGTATTCTTGCCTGGGAAATCCATGGACAGAGGAACCTGGCGGGCTACAGTCCATGGGGTCGCAAAGAGTCAGACACGACTGAGCACATGATGGATGGATGGATACACACACACACACATATATATACACACACACATACACACAAATATGACTGAATCACTTTGCTGTACACTTGAAACTGACACAACATAGTAAGTTAACTATACTTCAGTAAAAAAAGAAAAAATATTTATTCTCCGTTTCCACCTCCTTATTTCAAGTTACCATCATCTTTTGTTAGACTACAACACAGCCTCCTAACTGCCCTCTCAGCTTCTAGTCCTGTCCTCCCACAATCCATTCTCCAGATATCAATAATCAAAGGGATCTTTAAAACTTTTAAATTAAATGTCACTTTCCTGCTTTAAACTCTCCAAGATTTCCCATTGCATTCTTAAGACTAAAACCCATCCTCCTTATCATGGCCTGCAAGGGACCATACAATATGGCCTCTGCATACTTCACCAACCTCACGTTGAGTCACTTCTTTGCTTTAAATACTTGAGGTCCTCAAAGAGACCAAGCTCTTTCCCATTGTGGGACCTGGCATATGCTCCACCCAAGAAGCTCTTCATATCCTTTTTGCTTGGACTTACCCTTCAGGTCTCAGCTTAAATATCACTTCCTCAGAAAGGCTGATTATGATCCCCCCTCCCAATTTAACGCAGGACTCTCTTTATTCAAAGCACACCCGGACTCTCCTTCATAGCTCTCCTTTATTATTTGCACCTTTATATTTGCATTATAATTTGTTTACTGTTGATCTTCCCTGCTAGACTGTTCGTTCCATTAGGACAAGTACTGTATCTGTCTTACTCAACACTGTGTGTACATCCAGTGCTTTTCACTTAATAGGCATTTAAGACCTGCTGAATGAGTGAATTTTCACAAAGACTTTGTTTCAACCTGCTACCTTCATTTAGAAGATTTGGGCCACTACTATTCCTATGAAAAGAACAGCCAGAAATGAGATTGGGGGATTCTTTCTATCAAATAATTTATTGTATCAAACAAATAATTTTCTGGTTGATGTGAAAACACACTTCTCACCTGCTCAGTTTTTTCTTCTTCCTGTAACTTAAGCTGCTCCAGCACAGAGTGTAAATGATTCTGGAAAGCAAATCATATAAATGATGAATGCTGAGTCTCAAAGGAAAAGAGAACCAAGAGAGACAAAGAGTTTGGCAAATAATTTGATAAATTAAAAAAAAAAAAACTGTTGTAACAAAAGGCTTTTAAAAAGGATTTAGAAAAAGACTGTCTTTATGTGTGTAACTGAATCACTTTGTGAAACAGACTGGCACAACACTGTAAATCGACTATACTTCAATAAAAAAATTTTTTAAAGGATTTAGAGTTTAAAAACTATGCTCTCCAACTACAGGGCCATTTGATTTGATTTTTTGACCCTACAAAGCAGTTTTTTTCTTGCCCTAAAACAAACAGTTGGAATGCCTCCATTTTACCTTTCTCTAGCTTAGCACAAATCCTTTGACTGTGGTGAACCATTTAAAAAGCTGGCCTGGAATTGGTTGCTGACTCTTTCATTCCCCTGCACTCGGACAGAATATTATCATTCTCAACTAATACTGCATGCAATAGTAATCACGATATCTGTATCTTTCAGAGTATGTCCACATCTATTATCTCACTTGGTTATTCTGAAGGACAACACTCTGAATAAGTACAGTTCTGTATCAAGTTTCTCCCCTTCAATGAGAAAAGCTCTACAGAAAAACAATCTGGCAAGAAATTCCCCAAATGCTTCAGAATTTCCCTCACTATAAAAGGGGAAGAAACATGGCCTAGACATACATTTTCCTTTTGCTGAAATGTGTATTAATAAAATATGCATTAATTTGTATTAATAAAACTCAAGCATGATATTAATTCTTTATTCAAGCAGGCATCATGAAATTTAAAAATTAACTTTAATTCTCTTTCATTGCAATGAATACATTTTGATACAGAGGAATAGAATTCAATCTATGCTCTACCACTTACTGTGGTCCCTGGCAAATTACTGAACTTTGAATTTCAATTTCTTATCTATTAAATGGGAATAGGGACAGTACCTGTATTTCAGGGATGTCAGGATGAAATGTAGTAACACATGTAAAATGCTTAGCTCTGTGTATGCCTTTCACATTGTTAAATGTTTAATATTGGCAATTATTATTTCAAGTCTGCTGGTCCCTTCTCGCAAATGCTTATATAGGATGAACAAAATTACTCAGGTAAAACAAAATATGGCTATCTTTTATTAGGGATTTCTAAAGCGGTTGCTCAGGTTCATGAATGAACTGCGCAGAGATGAGATGAGCGGAAAACACAGAGATGGGACTTTGAAAGTAAGATATCAAGATATCTTTATACCAGCCAACAAGAATTTACCTTGAGTGTCAGGTTTTCCACTTTCCTGATGAGATCCTTCTGTCTTTGTGCCCTGCGCTGAATCTCATGGAGCATTTTCTCTGCGTACTGAGTGTACTTCTGAATTTCCATGACTAACACAGATAGACAAAAACCTCAGGTATCTATTAAACAAGGCCTAAACTAGTGGACCAAGGTCCAAATCAACTAAAACTCCAGTACATATTTGAGCAATAATTTCTCAAACTTAACTTTGCATCTAATGCAAGTTCAAAGTCAGTCTTTAGTACTGGCACCCACTCTGGCCCACCCTTTTGTTTTTCCCTCTAACTTACCCATTGAGCTGGTTCCCTCCTTTGCCTCATACTGGTCATATTCAGTGAACCTGGTCTGTAGCTCCCTTTCCATATCCTCGTCATAATAATCTTCCTCCTCTTCATCATCATAGTCCTCCTCCTCCTCCTCGTCTTTATCATCCTCCTCAGTGTTATTGCTAGAATCATTGCGCATCTCCTGAAGCACATAATATTCTAAGGGTTTTAAAAAAGAGGAAGGTGAAAACATTTGAAGCTTTTCAAATGACTCCCACTCCAGCTGCAATTATACTCCCCCTCAAGTTTACTGGGCAACCAATGAATTTCATAAATAATTTTTCTCCCAGGAAGATGATTCCCTTTATAAAACAAGGACAGAAAATACAAAACAGTGTAAGATTCATCCATGTATTCAATGATCAAAATATTTAGACAACCAAGGGCCCATAGGAATTTTAGAATAGCAGTGATGGATGGGATATTAGAACCCCAATATAAAACCCTTTAACTTGAGGGACCAATAAGAGGCAAGAAGGGCAAAGGGATCATTTTTTTGTGATTGGCCTGTGAGTCTGTGGAGAATGGGCCCACACACAGTCAACACTTGCTCTCTCTGAATCTTCTGCTTTGCCTTTATTAGCGTACCTGGTAAGGTATGACGCTGCTTATAGTCGCTCATTCCTGAGGCTATTGCATAGCCAGGAATGGAGCCTTGACTTTCTATTTCCTTGGTTTCATCTTCAGCAATGACCTCCCACCCTAAAAGCAGAGGAAGTCAAGGAAAAGGCAGAAAGAAAGAAGGCAATGTTGAAAGGGAAAAGCCTCTCTATCTGAAAGTGCTATTTAATTTAGTCCAACTTCAGGCCATTTGTAGCTGGATTCCTAGTATGGATAAATGTTTTATATTGAATTACACAAGTAGATTATTTCTATTATATGAATGTACTGTTCCTAGCTAGAAAGTAACATTACCCCAAATTCTAAGTTCTATACATTAACGTCAGCACACAAATACCAGAAATGAGGGCTTGTCACCAAGTGCATGTGAGGTGGAACAAACTACACAGAAAATATTTAGTATAAAAGGATACGGGTATTGACAGCTTCAGCATCTGAACACAGCAGTCTTTTCACTTCCTTTTCCACCTCAGGAGATTCAATGTGCTGAACCACAGTAGGGAAAAAAGGGATACCAATAATGTTATTTAACACCCTGTGTTTTGCAGGAATGGCCTTTTCCTACATATGAATGAATTAAAAAATTTAGGCTTAAGATACATCCAATCAAATTTCTACTTTAAACAATGCTGTTTATGAAGGAAACTTTGATCAGGGTCTATATTTTTGTACAGCAAGCTTATTTTTCCCAATCAATTACTTGAGACATTTAATCTTTTCAATCTGCAACTCTAAAGGCTCTCTCAGAAGTACCACCCTTAAGTCGCAGTTATTAATTATTTGCATTGACCCTTACTAGCAAAAAACTACGATTTTTTGCTACTTAGACATAATTTTGTGTAAAGACCCAAATTCCCAGATTCTACTTTCCCACATCTTTATTAGAGAGTTTCCTATAAAAACAGGACCTTAGCCTGTTTTTATACACATTCTCCCTTAAATCCAGTTTTAGACAATTATCTCCATGGCAACCAATTCAACGTGCCACAAATAGAAATTAGAACTTTGAGGGGGAATAAGCAATTGCAAAAAAAAAACTGCTGGTAAAAGTGAACTCTGGCTTCCAAGAAAATTTTTTAAAATAAATATCACAGAAAAGAAGCAGATTAAGATACCAAGACTACTGATCAAATTGCATCTTCTGCTCTAGGAGCTGTCAAACATTAAACAATGAATTCTTCATTTTTCAGTGAATCAAATTCAGTCTATGTGTACGGGAGTGGGGGTTACAGGTGAGAAGGAAGGCACAAAAGTAAACTTGATAATTTTTTGGGTTTGTTAAAAGCTGCAAAATAAAATCCACTCTAGATAAACAATAAGGTTATATTATGATTTGTCTACCACAGGAAGGTCCATTTCTTCAATTTGTTTGAAATCAGCAACCTATGAACGAGAAGACAGTAAACGATGAAGTTGTTCTATCTTACTAAAGTTTAAAGAGTTCTAGACCCATTCTTAACATAGTTTTCTATTTAGTAGACACTCAATAAATGCTCTAGACTAACAGTATAAAGCCAAAGCAACTGTGTTCATAGATTAAACATAGTAAAACTATCAATTCTTCCCCAATTGTTCCATAGCTTTAATGCAATTCCTATCAAAATTCCAACAACGTTTTATGTAATACATGACAAACTTATCTAAAACGTATATGGAAAGGTACAGGCTCTAGAATGGCTATAATAATCTTGAATACAAAATAAAATAAAATAAATCTTCCTGATTCCAAGACTTATTTCAAAGCTACATTGTGGAATTGGTGATCAACACACGGATCAGTCAAACAGAATAGGGAACCCAGGAAAAAAACTCACACAAATATGCTCAACTTTTTTTTTTTTTTTTTGCCCAACTTATTTTTGACAAAGGTGCAGAAGCAATACAATGGACAAAGGGCAGCCTTTTTAACAAATGGTGCTGCAGATTTTGGACATGCAAAGAAAAAAACAGGAAGAATCTTGAACTAACCTTCAAGTACAAAAATTAACACAAAAATAGATTGCAAACTAAAATGTAAAACTTTTTTTAAAAATAGGAGAAATCTGGGCTAGACAAATAGTTCTTATAATTGACATGAAAAACAAGATCCTTAAAAGAAAACAAAATCAATAAATTGGACTTCATCAAACAAAAATCTTTAGCTCTTTGAAAGACCCTGTGGAGAATTTGAAAAGACAAGTTACAGACTGGGAGAAAATATTTGCAAACCACATATCTGACAGAAAACTAGTATTTAGAATATAAAAAAGAACTTCTCAAAACTCAACAGTAAAAACAATCCATTTAGAAAATGGACTAAAGGCATGAACAGACACTTCATTGAAATGGACATACAGATGGAAAACAAGCACCTGAGAAGATGCTCAACATCATTAGCCATGAGGGAAAAGTAAATACCACAGTGAGATCACTACACAATATCAGAATGACTAAAACTGAAAACTAGCGACAACACCTAATGCTGGTGAAAATGGAGAACTGGATTGTGTGAACATTGCTGGTGCTAATGTAAAATGGTGCAGCCACTCTGGAAAATGCTATGGGTAGTTTCTTATAAAACTAAATATGCAACATATCCAGTAATTGTACTCCTGGGTATTTATGCCAAAGAAATGAATACTTATGTTCACACAAAAATCTGCTGGCAGCTTTATTTATAACAGTCAAAAACTGTAAACAACCCAGATGTTCTATGAGTGAACAATTAAGCAAATTATGGTACATTCATAACACAGCCTACCACTCAGCAATAAAAAGGAAGGAACTATTCATACATGCAACAGTCTGCATGGACCTTAAGGGAATTAATCTGAGTGGAAAAAAAGCCAGTTTCAAATGTTATACTTTGTATGATTCCACTTATATGACATTTTCAAAATGACAAAATTATAGAGATGGAGAACATAGTAGTGATTAGCGGGGGTTACAGCCTGGTGGTGGGGGTTGGAGGGAGGTGGGTGTAGCTTTCAAGGGCAAGATGAGGGATCCTGGTAGTGACAATACTGTTTAGTATCTTGACAGTGTAGGTAGATACACCAACATACACATGGGATAACTGCATAGAACTAAACACATGCAAGGACTTCCCTGGTGGCTCAGCAGTAAAGTATCTGCCTGTCAATGCAGGAGACATGGGTTCGATCCCTGGATCGGGAAGATCCTCTGGAAAATGAAACGACAACCCACTCCAGTATTCTTGCCTGGGAAATCCCATGGACAGAAAAGCCTGGCAGGCTACAGTCCATCGGGTTGCAAAGAGTCAGACGTGCATTAGTGACTAAACAACAACAAACACATGCACACACATACAGAGGAGTACAAGTAAAACTGGAGCAACTTGAAAAAGATTAGTGAATAGTGATAATGTCAATTTCTTGTTTGTGATATTGTACTACAGTTTTGCAAAAAGTTACAATGGTAAAAACTAGGTCAAGGGTACATGGCGTATCTTTTTTATTGCTTGCAACTGCATGTGAATCTACAATTATTTCAAAATAAAAAATTTAATTAAAAAAGAAGCCAAGGCATAGTACTCTTGTAGTTTTTCCAGGGTTCTACAAATCTGAGGTAAGGTTAGGAATACAACCACATTTCCCAATTCTCAGGTTCTGGCTGGGTTCACTTTAAAATAAGATTTTGAAGCTGGAAACGTTTGAAAGCATTAGCAGAAGTTTCAAATTCATGACACATCTTTTCCTAAACACTAGCCTATAACTTCAAGAGTCCAGTCTGTTTTTGTTCATTACATATTTCCATTTGTTAGCACACAGTGCCTGGCATGTTGCTCACACTCAATAAATGTTTACTGGACATATAAATGAGTGAACAAATGAACATCCGACTGACTGTCTCCCTCCTCCCCCCCATAATCCTCTTCCAATCCACCCAGAAGACACAGAAATTGCATGCCACAAACCTTTTTTATTGTTTTGCGGAACTTTCTCTTTCTGACATTCCTAAGTGGTGGAGTAACTGAAATAAATTCAACATGGTGAAATGTATGTATGATTGATGGTAGTCACATATCTATCTGAATTGGACAGAGAAAGCTCACACTATAAGCTACAGACTCGTGACACAACTTGTTCTTTTAAGAGTGTCTAGATGCCTCCTGAACCAAATACCTAAGTGTGACAACAGATCCCTGGCTCACAAGTAATCAGAACTCAGCAGATAAATATAGTTAGCCAGAATGAGCAAGGGACTGTTGGTGACTTACTGCCATGCTTCCAGGTATATTTTTTCTTTCTCTGCTTTTCAGCTTTCCTGATTGCTTTAGGATCAGTAGAGGTTACTGGTTCTTCAGGAGAAGGCTGAACATCAGCATCAGCAGTGCACACAAGCATCTACATTTGACAAAGACAGAGAAGCTGACCATGGCCACAAATCTTCAGTTAGTAATAGATCATGATCATTCTTACCACCAGAAATCCTGGGGCACAGAAGGAGAATGATACTTGGCATTTCCAGAAAACCAAGTATTACATACTCTCATATTCATTCCCTCTCTATCTCAGCAGCACTGCATATGGACGCTGAGGGGTTTTTGTTTTGTTTTGTTTTTTGCTCAAGTGCTTACCACTGCAGAAGGAATACGGCTGAGAAAAAAGATATATCTTAGCATTTTGATTTAGAAAGAAAATTAAAAAATCAACAGTAGAGATGATGAACAAGAACCAGTGTAAACCTCCAGAGTTAGCAGGAAGTTCAGACGAAGATCCCAGATGTTCATATTTTTCAAATAATGATAAATGGCAAACAGGAGGCTCTAAAAGCTGTTTGGATAAAATTAAGTAGGGAAAAGTGATGGATCAAACACCAAACTAGCACATGACATTGTATTCCTGTGCAATTGAGCTGGAAATTAGAAATGACAAACAGGTGAAAGGAGAATTGAAAGAAAGAAAGAAAAGGAGGAAGAAAGGAAATCCTAAAAGGGTATGAGGGTGAATAGATTAAGAAAGCTTGTCCATACCTGGGAAACATCTGCCGTTTTATAAAAACTTTTTCTATCCAGAGTTTTTAGGCTTCCAATAACACAAGGCAAATCAACCAGCTTAGCAGCTAGTGAGACATTGTCTACCTCAACAACTGCATGACGTGTGTCAGCTAAAGAAAAGTAGAAAAAATTAAGGTTCACATCTTCCCAATGTACTCTTAAAACTGATGGTTTGAATAATGAAGACTTATGTGAGACAGATGAGTCTTTCATTGAAACATTATTTCTCATAATGCTAGAATTGGGTACACAACTAGCAACTTCCCAGAGCAAAGAAAATGGAGTATATGGAGCTCTTTTTTTTCCAGTTTTATGTCACTCAGTCAAAAGTAGATAAGTTTCTTGGTAATGGTTGTGAACTAAAAGTGAATGAAGCATTAAATCTTCACTCTCATCTTGAAAGACCAACTCCATTCGTTCAAACCCATTCATTTGGACACCATTAGGAGCACTAGATCATGTCACTGAACGTGGGTGTTTTCAAAGGGAAGAGTTGATTCTAGAATAGTACTAGTAAGTCTCAAGTTATAATCTCTAGTTGAAGTCACAAAGGTAAAATTCTATACAATAGCCAGAGAGAGAGAGAAACAATATACTACCTGAGTGCTGGGATTATGGGCCATTTAAAATTTTATTCTTCATATACCTTTCCATATTTAAAAATCTAATAAATACTATAAAGATATGTCACTTTTGTGAACAAAAAATAGTAAATTCACTTGTTATTCCCCTAGACAGTCAGAAAAACTTGCATCTAGAAGACAATCACCAGTATGTAAATCCCACAGTTGACCTCCAAGTTCTTTCTTATACACACCATGATAATTACCTCAAGTTTTATGCAAGTTCTATTTTCTTTCCTCTTAAAAAGAAGAGATGGGAGTGACTGAAGCCTCTCTTTGAGTTCATCAAGGCAGAGACCACATTGTATTCTTTGCCACATCCTTGGCATCTAATACTATGCCTGACACACAGCAATCCCTTAATGAATTACTGTTCAATGTATGGTGAATGGATATTAACTACTTACAAAATAAGTCAATTTTTAGTTTATTCTTCATGGAGGAACTTCCAGAATGCACCATCTTTCTGACAGTGGAAGCATGTTCCTAAAAAGGAGGTAAATTGAAAAATCAGAAGGATCAACCGTCAACTTAGCAGCTAATAGAAAGATATGTCAGAGACAGTCCTCCTTTAAATAAAACCTTAAACTTCTCAAACTTTAGGAAGAGTGCCATGTACCATGTGATACTGTGCACTGTGAAGTCAAGTTAGGAAGAAGTTGACTCTAATCTCACTATTGTCTCTCAGTAGCTACAGATAATGCCTTCTCCTAGCTGTACATTCCTGGTTTTCACTGTTCCTTCAGTGGTAGTTGCTAAGGGAAGGCTTAGCTGCAGTTTACTGGATATATTTGTTGTTGTTGTTGTTCAGTTGCTCAGTCATGTCTGACTAATTATAGGGTATATTAATTAACCCTAAGTGAGGAAATACCTTTCTGAAGCCCATCCTTAATATACCTTTCTTAGACTAAATAACACTTGAACACAGGTATCAACAGGGGAAGAAACCCTAACACAATGTTGAGGTGAGCTTCGACAGCCTCGCATGGTGATGAATCTGAGGAGACAGTGCTGACCACTCGACTGCCCCTTTTGAGGTGACAGAAAAGAACTCTATTTTAGAAGAGTCCTGTCTTGGCTGTCCAGTGATCAAAGCTCTTAGCATCAGTGATAAGTGACTGAATCCATCATCGTCCTACCCGTTTGCCAGGAATTCAACCAGGAAGATAAGTGGCATGTGCAGGATGAAAAAAAAATACTGCTTAAAAGAGTACCTGCTGGGATAGAACTGCCAATAGAACATGACTCCTGGGAAACAAATGTTCTTGGTTTTATAGCCTATCTTAAATAAACAGAAATATTTAAGAATCCAAGCAAAGCTAATACCTATGCAGTGAAGATAATTGGTCTGAGATACAAGGGTTTCTTACCATAGGCAGACGCAATATAAACTGGTTCTCAAGTTCGTGAGGAGGTTCATCCTGGCTGCTACTCATCTCTTTTTTTTCGAGTTCTTGAAAACAGAAATAAAACCAACAGAAAGTTACTAAAAATTCCTCTTGCTCCCTCTACCGACCACTTCTGGTAGTAATGGTTAAATTATACGATATCTTGCTAATAACCCTCACTGGAATGATGTGTATACAGCTTGGAAACACCTTATTTGATATATCTTGATTATTTCTAAAAGCCATCTTGCGAGCATGTGAGCTATGTTGCTTCAGTCGTGTCCAAAGATATGGGACCCTATGGGCCATAGTCTGCCAGGCTCCTCTGTCCATGAGATTCTCCAGGCAAGAATACTGGAGTGGGTTTCTATGCCTTCCTCCAGGGGATCTTCCCCACCCAGGGATCGAACCTGTGTGTCTTATGTCTCCTGCATTGGCAGGCAGGTTCTTTAACCACTAGCACCACCTGGGAAGCTACACACACACACACACACACACACACACACACACAACGAAATATGGGCTTCCCTCGTGGCTCAAGTGGTAAAGTATCCACCTGGCAATGCAGCAGCCACAGGAGATGTGGGTTCAATTGCTGGGTCAGGAAGATCCCCTGGAGGAGGAAATAGCAAGCCATTCCAGAATTCTTCCCTAGAAAATCCCATGGACAGAGGAGCCTGGCATGGGGTCACAAACAATTCAGACACGACTGAGCAACTTTCACTTCACTTCATACGCACGTAAGGAGAAGGCAATGGCACCCCACTCCAGTACTCTTGCCTGGAAAATCCCATGGACCAAGGAGCCTGGTAGGCTCCAGTCCATGGGGTCGCTAAGAGTCGGGCCCAACTGAGCGACTTCACTTTCACTTTTCACTTTCATGCACTGGAGAAGGAAATGGCAACCCACTCCAGTGTTCTTGCCTGGAGAATCCCAGGGACGGGGGAGCCTGGTGGGCTGGCATCTATGGAGTCGCACAGAGTCGGACACGACTGAAGCGACTTGGCAGCAACACACATATAAAATACACCTTCTGTAAAGTGAATAATCTCCAAGTTAATCTTCATTTTTAAAATCTTATTTTAACTTCTATTTGAGATACATCTGTAATAGCTTGCATTTTGGGTTTCAGGATCCACACTACTTCTGAGGAATTTTTTCTCAAAAATGGAAATAAAGCCATGTACATATATGAAATCTGACAAAGTTTTCTTATGTTCTAAGGACACTATGCTATACACCAAGTTATGAAATCTTATACTTTTAAGTTAGACAAAAAGCTCCAGATAATGTACAGTTCCTAATATTCTGTAAACCATTAATTGAGTTCTGAGTTTTCTATTTAAATCTCACTTAAAAGCAATGGGAACTTTTAAAAAAACACACACACGTGAATATAACAAAAAAGAAGCAGACTAACAGATACACAGAACAAAGTAGTGGTTACCAGTGGAGAGAGGGAAAGGGAAGGGGAAATTTGGAGGTAGCACATTAAGAGGTACAAACTATTAGGTATAAAAATAAGCTACAAAAAAAAATAATAAGCTACAAGAATATACTGTACAACATGGGGAATGTACCCAATATTTTATAATAATAAACAGAACATAGTCTTTAAAACTGTCAATCACTATATTGTACACTTGTAACATATAGTACTGCATATCAACTATACTTCAATTAAAGAAGACATTGGAAAGGAGGGGACAAAGAATATTTAACATTATCAGTTAACATAGAGAAAAAGGGGAAAAAAAAAACAACAAAAACCAAAAAAAACAAAAACAAGTGAGTCTGAGACCCTTTTATAGGTAAATCATTCACTAGTTATGGTTTCAGTCCTTTAGGTTGACTTCAGAAACTACCAGAATAGCACAGGAGCACAAGAGAAATCAAGAACTGAGATGAGACATCCAGGATGAGACAGCAAGGGAAGGGGGAGGGAGAGAGAAAGAAAAAGGGAAAAAAAGGGACTGATGATTTGTGATAGTCATTTCTCTCTTTTTCCTGCTTCATACAGTTATACAAACACATGCAACTCATAAATACAAAAACTAAATATAAAGGTAAGGGGAAAAGTTAATTTAAAAAATCTTGGAACTGGGTACACTGCCTAATATAAAAGCAACAAACATTTATGACAGGGAGCAGAAGTACAGATTCACAGAAGTAGCAGAAGTACAGAAGAACTAGCTGCTAAGCAAGATTTTATCAGATCAGTAGTAACTTTTAGATTTCTCAGCAGAACTAAGACTAGGGCATTTTGTTCATTTCAGTGCTTCCTGGCAACTCCTCTCTTATGAAAGAAAGAATGTAAGAACTTGGAATCATTTCAAAGAAGGTAATCACCCTTAGTTGAAATGACTTTTAATGATTTTTTTTTAAAGATCTGCTACCTGAAAATTTGGCTTAGACAGTAAAGAATCCGCCTGCAATGCAGAAGACCCGGGTTCGATCCCTGGGTCGGGAAGATCTCCTGGAGAAGGGGATGGCTTACACACTCCAGTAGTCTTGCCTGAAGAATTCCATGGACAGAGGAGCCTGGCGGGCTATAGCCCATCGGGTTGCAAAGAGTCAGACATGACTGAATGACTAACACACTTTCACTTTATACAATGAACTGGTTGTATCATCTTCAAGAAAAGCATCCACTTTTTTGCAGCAAGCACTCTTTGATACCGAATTAAATTAACAGGACTGCTCTTCACCATTCTCTCTCTCTCACGCGCGCGAGCACACACACGCACACACACACACACACACACACACACACACACTTCACCAGCTCAACCTCATTTCACCAGAATTAGAATTGGAATTAGAATTATAGCTAGATGGAGAGTGCCTGATCGCGTGCTCCCAGCAGCATAACTCAGCACAAGCCTAAGCTGGTACTTTCTCAAGTTCATTGCCGCTGGCTGCAGTTTGGAGGCAATAACCACTCCATCCTTACCCAAGGGGGGCACTAAGCTCCCAAGGGCAGAGCGCGGCTCCGAGTCTTTGATCCCATTTCCCTAGAAAATCTCTCTCGGGTCCAAGGGGCCCTAAGCCTTAGCGTCACCCCAGGCCAGCTTGGAAGGGTAGCACAGCACGAAGCCCTTTGGTGCCCATCATGCGCCCTTCGATCGGCGGACTCACCCGCTCCTCCGCTGATTGGCGCTGGGACCGCCTCTCTGCCCAGAGGGTTTCCAGAGGGCGAGCGGGCTCCCAGGCTGCGTCCAGCGTTGGCGGGATGCAGGCGACCGGCTGACTTTGTAGCCACAGGTAGGAGCCTCGCGCGCCACCCCTCCCCACCTCGCCACGCCTCCTCCACCGCCAGCCCAGCGTACTGGAGGGTGGCCTCGAGGCGGCGGCGAGCTCGCCGCGTGCCTGGGAGGGGCGGCACGAAGGGTTCTGATCACCACGGGGTAACAGCCGCTCTGGGGCCTCACGGAACAAGGCTGCAGAACAAACACCCTTGACCCAGGGACGACCCTTGGAACGGCCGTGGGAGTTTTGCCAATACACAGTGATATCTGTACAAGGGCTGGCACAATCGGTTGCACTGCAAAATCCATTGGGTTCGACGGATTTGTCCCTCAGAGAAGTGACCTCGCCTGGTGACAAATACACTGCCGCACAAACCCATTAAATACCAGAATCCGAGTCCCAGCTACTTTAACGGAATTAACTGATCCCTTCTCAACGAGGTCACTACGGAATTAACTGATCCCTTCTCAACGAGGTCACTATATCGTTTTTACAAGAGATAGCAGGTAGTCCGTTTATTTTTTCTTGTGGTCACCGGAGTTCAAACTTATAATAGTCCGTTTCTGGCAAAGATTCTTAGAGGAAAAAACATCTTACCTTTCTCTTGGGGTAAGTTTTCCATTGAGGCTTGGACAGCAGCCTGGGTGCCAGTGGCAGCAATGGCGGCATCACCGGGAGGGTCATCAGCAGGAGTTTGGATGCCTTGGTCACTAGCAGTTTGGGCTCCATGATCGCCAGAAGTTTCAGCTCCATGGTCAGCAGGAATCTGGGAATCTTGGAGGCTCATTACTCCTGATTTTGGATTAAATTCCGAGAAACTGAGGGGACGTGCCTCAGGGAGCTCTGTGGTCTATGTCGTTGAGATTGTTAAAATGGCTTCCTGTTGCGTCATGAGATCTAACAGACGCCAGGGTTTCCTAAAATGATGTCAGAGGTATCCCCCTTAAAGACACAGGGGTAATATTAGAAATATTATGGGGTTCCTGTTAGAAGATTATAGCCATGAGGCCTCCGTTGCCTTCACTTATCTAAACTTCATGGTAAGAAATAAATATTTTTAGAAAACTAATTGTTGTATCCTCATTTCTTCTGGATACGCGATTTTTTCCTTCAGTGAAGCTAAACTGCCAGAGCTTCAGATCTACGCAGAACCGTTTTTGTCCCTTTGAGAATTCAGCCACTGAACTTTAGCGTTATTTGGTGGGGGTACATTGAGGATTGCAATACAAAATGGACCGATGAAACTAGTTTTTTTATTTCCTGTAGAAAATTATTGATGGCATTTATTTTATCAAAATATTTAATAATAATTCAAAGGAAAATTATTTTCCATAAATGAGATAGTTAAGTAATCGCGTGTTTAGAATCCTATGGACAGTGTGAATTATGTAATTAACTTTCCTTTTTATGGCTGCTAGGAAACTCAGACCCAATTTCCATCCACCTCTTAACAACTGTGAACCTTACTGGCTGTTCTGCTGCTGCTGCTGCTAAGTCACTTCAGTCGTGTCCGACTCTGTGCGACCCCATAGACGGCAGCCCACCAGGCTCCCCTGTCCCTGGGATTCTCCAGGCAAGAACACTGAAGTGGGTTGCCATTTCCTTCTCCAGTGCCTGAAAGTGAAAGTGAAGTCGCTCAGTCGGGTCTGATTCTTTGCGACTCCATGGACTGCAGCCCACCAGGCTCCTCCATCCATGGGATTTTCCAGGCAAGAGTACTGGAGTGGGGTGCCATCGCTGTTGATAGGTCCCTTGTCTTAAATAAATAATCACATTCTCTCCCAATCCCTAATTATTTTTATCTGGTGTGGTGTCATTCTTTTTAATGGTTGAGTAATAGTCCATTGTATATATGTACCACATCTTCTTTATCCATTCCTCTGTGGGTGGACATTTAGGTTGCTTCCAAATCTTGGCTATTGTAAACAGTGCTGCAATGAAAACTGCATTGCATGTATCCTTTGGGATCATGTTTTTCTCCAGATTTATGCCCAGGAGTGGGATTGCAAGGTCATATGGTAGCTCTATTTTTAGTTTTTTGTGGCACCTCCATACTGTTCTCCATAGTGGCTGTACCAATTTACATTCCCACCAACAAACAGTGTAGGAGGATTCCCTTCTCTCCACACCCTCTCCAGCATTTATTGTTTGTGGATTTCTTGACAATAGCCATTCTGTCCAGTGTGAGGTGATATCTCATTGCAGTTTTGATTTGCATTTTTCTAATAACTAGCCGTGTTGGACAGATGACTGTTGGCCATCTGTATGTTGTCTTTGGAGAAATGTCTATTCAGGTCTTCTGCCCATTTTTTTTAGTGGGTCATTTGTTTTGATGCTGTTGAGCATCATAAACTGTTTGTAAGTTTTGGAGACAAATCCCTTATTGGTCACATCATTTGCAAATATTTTCTCCCAATCTGTGGGTTGTCTTTTCATTTTCTTCGTTGTTTCCTTTGTCGTGCAAAAGCTTTTGAATTTAAATAGATCTCCTTTGTCTATTTTTGCTTTTATTTCCATTATTCTGGGAGATGGATTGAGAAAGGTGTTGCTGTGATTTATGTAAGAGAATATTATGCCTACGTTTTCTTCTAGGAGTTTTATAGTGTCCAGTCTCACATTTAGGTCTCTAATTAATTTTGAGCTTATTTTTGTGTATGGAGTTAAAGAATGATCTAATTTCATTTTTTTTACATGTGGCTGTCCAGTTTTCCCAGCACCATTTGTTGAAGAGATTGTCTTTCCAACATTGTGTAGTCTTGCCTCATTTGTCATAGATTAATTGACCATAGGTGCATGGGCTTATTTCTGGGTTTTCTATCCTGTACCACTGATCTATATTTCTATTTTTGCACCAGTACCATAATGTTTTGATGACTGTAGTTTGTAGTATAGTCTGAATTCAGGGAGGCTGATTCCTCCAGCTCTGTGTTTCTTTTCCAAGATTGCTTTGGCTATTTGGAGTCTTTTGTGCCTCCATACAAGTTTTGAGATTTTTTGTTGTTGTTGTTCTAGCTCTGTGAAAAACGCCATTTGAGATGGATTGCATTGAATCTGTAGATTGCCTTGGGCAGTATAGTCATTTTGACAATATTGATTCTTCCAATCCACAAACATGGTATATCTTTCCATATGTTTATGTCTTTTTCAATTTCTTTCATCAGCATCTTACAGTTTGGGAGTACAGGTCTTTTGTCTCCTTAGGTAGGTTTATTCCTAGGTATTTTATTCTTTTTGATGTTGTGGTAAATGGAATTGCTTCTTGACTTTCTTTCTGATCTTTCATTGTTATGTATAGAAATGCAACAGATTTCTGTGTAGTAATTTTGTAACCTGCAACTTTACCAAATTCATTCACGAGTTCTAGTAGTTTTCTGGTAGCATCTTTAGGATCTTCTACGTATAGTATCATATCATCAGCAAACAGTAATAGTTTAACTACTTCTTTTCCAATTTGGATTCCCTTCACTTATTTTTCTTCTCTGATTGCTGTAGCTAGGACTTCCAAAACTATGTTGAATACAAGTGGTGAGTGGACATCCTTATCTTGTTCCTGATCTTAGGGGGAATGCTTTCAGCTTTTCACCATTGAGTATAATGCTAGTTGTAGGTTTTTCATATATGGCTTTTATTATGTTGAGATATGTACACTCTGTGGAGTTGGTTGGTTTTTATCTTTTGCTGTTGGTGAGTTGTTGACATTCTTTATATATTCTAGAAACTAATCACTTATTATATATGCTTTGAAAATATTTTCCTCCATTCTGTGGATTACTATTTCATAATCATGATAGAATCCTTTGACACACAATTTTTTTTTTTTAGTTTTTATGGCATATAATTTATTTTTTCTTTTGTTCCCTGTACCTTTGGTGTTATAGCCAAGAAATTGTTACTGAAACCAATATCATGAAGATTTCCCCTATGTTTTCTTCTACAAGTTTTATATTTTTGTGTCTTATATTTAAGTCTTTGATTCATTTTGAACTAATTTTTATATGTGGTGTAAAGTAAGGGTCCAACTTCATCCTTTTGTATGTGGACATCTTATCCAGTTTTCACAAAACCATTTGTCAAAGAGATTGTCCTTTCCCCTATTGAATGGTCTTGGCACTCATGTGGAAAATCAATTGACCATATCAATTAATATACAACAAAGGAGGCAAGAATATACACTGGAGAAAAGATAGTCTCTTCAATAAGTGCTGCTGGGGAAACTGGACAGCTGCATTTAAAATAATGAAATCAGAACATTCTCTAATACCATACACAAAAATAACTCAAAATGGATTAAAACCTAAATGTAACACTGGATGCTATAAAACTCCTAGAGGAAAACATAGGCAGAACACTCTTTGACATAAGCCACAGCTTTATTTTTTTGGATCCATCTCCTAGAAAATGAAAACAAAAATAAACAAATGAGACCTAATTAAACACATACACTTTTGCACAGCAAAGGAAACCATAAACAAAATGAAAAGACAACCTATGGAATAGGAGAAAATATTTGCAAACAATGTGACTGACAAAGGATTATTTTCCAAAATATGAAAACAACTTCCAAGCTCAATATAAAAATGAGCAGAAGACCTAAATAGACATTTCTCCAAAGACCATCTCCCAGATGGTCAACAGGCACATGAAAACATGCTCAAACTCACTAATTATTAGAGAACTGAAAATCACAAATACAATGAGCATGGTACCACTTCATACTGGCCAGAATTGCCATCATCAAAAAGTCTACAAATAATAAATGTTGTTATCATCTGCTAGTTCCACTTGTACTCCCCAAGGACAGAGTTGTAAGCAGAAATTCAAGGAATTCAACAGAATGCTTAAAAAACATTCTGAATATGATTAGTTTTCCTTTAGGGAAACCTCAGTTTTCTGAATTTTTCAAATGAGAATTAAATCTATTAAATATTATCCTGGTTTTTCACTACCAATAAATGTCAGATTTTCTGTTATTGTCAAAAAACAAATAAAAGGAAGCAAAAAACAAAAAATAAATGCTGGAGAGGGTGTGGAGAAATGAGAACTCTCCTGCACTGTTGGTGGGAATAAAAAGTGGTGTGGCCACTATGGAGAACAGCATGGAAGTTCCTTTAAAAGCTGAAAGTAGAGTTATCATACGGGGCTTCCCAGGTGGCTCAGAGGTAAAGAATCTGCCTGCAATGCAGGAGATGCGGGTTTGATTCCTGGGTTGAGAAGATCCCCTGGAGGAGGGCATGGCAACCCATTCCAGTATTCTTTCCTGGAGAATCCCATGGACAGAGGAGCTTGGCAGGCTACAGTCCATAGGGTCAGAAAGAACTGGACATGACTGAAGCAACTGAGCACACATGCATGCACACAGAGTTACCACATGATCCAGCAATCCCACTCCTGGGAGTATATTTGGAAAAGATGAAAACTCTAAATCTGAAAAGATACATGCACCCCAATGTTCATAGTAGCACTATTATTACAGTAACCAAGACATAAATAACAAGCAACATAAATGTTGATATATATGGAATGGAATATTACTTGGTCATGAAAATGAATGAAATAGTGCCATTTGCAGCAACATGGATGGACCTAGGATTATCCTACTAGTGAAGTCAGAGAAAGACAAATATCATTATATCACTTAGATGTGGACTCTAAAAAATGATAGAAATGTATTTACAAAACAGAAGTAGATTACAGACAAAGAAAACAAACTTATGGTTACAAGAAGAGAAAGGGAGGGGAAGAATAAATTAGGCACCTGGGATTAACAGATATACCCTACTATACATAAAATAAACAGTAAGAACCTACTATATAGAACAGGGAACTATATTCAATATCTTATAATAATCTATAATGGAAAAGAATCTGAAAAAGAATATATATGTATATATTGTACACTGTTCTGAGTAGCATGGTGAAATCTCAGAATATATATGTTTATACATGTAGCATAATACCCTCAAGGTCCATCCATGTTGTCACAAATGGCAGGATTTCAACCTTTTTTGTGACTGAGTAGTATTCCATTGTATATATATTCAACATCTTCCTTATCCATTCATACATTGATGGACACTTAGTTTGGCTACTGTAAATGATGTTGCAGTGAACACGGGGGTGCATGTACCTTTTCAAATTAGTGTTTCTGTCCCATTCAGAAAATACCCAGAAGTGGAATAGCTGGGTCACTTGGTAGTTCTGTTGGTATTTTCTTACATTTTCTGTCTCTTTGTTGAGGTTCTTACTGTGTTTGTCCATTCTTTTCCTGAGTTTGGTAAGCATCTTTATGTCCATTACTTTGAACTCTTTATGAGGTAGACTGCTTATCTCCATTTCGTTTAGTGCTTTTTCTGAGATTTTGTCATGTTCTTTTTATTGGAACAATCTCTGTTTCTTCTTTTGCTCAACTCTCTGCGTTTGTTTCAGAGAGGGCAATGGCACCCCACTCCAGTACTTTTGCCTGGAAAATCCCATGGGCAGAGGAGCCTGGTAGGCTGCAGTCCATGGGGTCACGAAGAGCCAGACACGACTGAGCGACTTCACTTTCACTTTTCACTTTCATGCATTGGAGAAAGAAATGGCAACCCACTCCAGTGTTCTTGCCTGGAGAATCCCAGGGACGGGGGAGCCTGGTGGGCTGCCATCTATGGGGTCGCACAGAGTCGGACACAACTGAAGCGACGCAGCAGCAGCAGTAGCTGCGTTTGTTTCTATGCATTAGTAAATTGGTTACCTCTCACAATCTTGAAGGAATGGCCTTACGTAGATGTCTGTGGGGCCCAGAAGTTCAGTCCCACCTGGTCACCAGAGCCAGGCACTCAAGGGATGTCCCCTATGTGGGTTGCTTGCACCCTCCTGTTGTGCCAGGGCTATGGTTACACATAAGCCCTTCAAGAGTGGGTTTCTGTTCTCTGTAGTTTTACAGTTTTCCTGGATTATTACCCATTTGTTTTCAAAGCCAGGACTTTGAGGGTCTTTTCTTTCCTGTGCAGGATCAGAGTTAGAGTGCCTGGTGTGGAGCTCAGATCCCTTACTCCTCAGGAAAAATAAAGAATTTCTGCTATTTTGCTATTTGTTTTCTATATGTCTTAAAGCTTTTTTATCCCTCATTTCCCTTTGTGTTTGGTTGATTTTGTGTAGTGACACATTTAGGTTCCCTTCTCATTTCCTTTTGTGTACATTCTATAGATATTTTCTTAGTGGTTACCATGGGGAAGACATTTAACATCCTAAAGTTATAATAATCTAATTTAAATTGATATCAATGTAACTTAAATGGCATGTAAAAACTCTACTTCTATATAGCCCTGTCCTCCATCTTTGTTACAAATGAAAAATGCAATAATACTGGCCTATACATTTACCTCTGTAGCTATCTTTGTGTTGTTCATTATTTCTTCATATGGCTTTGAGTTATGCTCTAGTCTTTTTTCATTTCAGCCTGAAGGATGAGTTTTAGCATTTCTTGTAGGACAGGTTTACTAGTAATAAACTCTCTCAGTTTTTGCTTATCTGGAAATATCTTAATTTCTACCCCTTTTTGAATGATAGTTTGACCACATATAGGATTCTTGCTTGACAGTTTTTTTCTTTCAGCACTGTGAATAGATAACCTCATTGTCTTCTGGCCTTCATGGCTTCTGAAGAGAAATAGGCTGAAATCTTATTGAGGCTTTCATGCACATTATGAGTCACTTCTTTTGGTGATATTTCAAAATTCTCTCTTTGGCTTTGTATTTTGACCATTTGACTATAATGTGTATCAGTGTGGATCGCATGAATTTACCATGCTTGGAAGTTGTTAGCTTCTTGGTGTTTATATAGATTCATGTCTTTCATTAAATTTTGGAGGTTATCGGTCATTTATTATTTCTTTAAATGTTTTTTATTCCCTTTTCTTTCTCTTCCTTCCATCCAGGAATCCCATTTTTCATATGTTAGTATGACTGACAGTGTCTCATCAGTTTCTTAGGCTCTATTAATTTTTTTTCATTCTTTTTCTGCTTTTCAGAGTGGATAATACGAATTAATCTATCTTCAATTTCACTGATTCTTCTTCCTCAAATCTTGCTAAAAACTCTCTTCTCTAGTGAAATTTTTCAGTTATTGTACTTTTCAACTCCAGAAGTTTTTTGATTCTTTTTATAATTTATATCTCTTTATTGATATTCTCTGCTTTATGTGACATTGTTCTACTGTTTCCTTTACTTCTTTGTTCTTGGTTTCCTTAAGTTCTTTGGGCATATTTAACACAGTTGATTTAAAGTCTTAAACTGTCTAGTCTTGGTCTCAGCTCCTTTAGTGACAGTTTCTATTAATTTCTCTTTTTTTCCTGTGAATGTGCCATTCTTTCTTTCTTTGCCTGTCTTGTAATTTTTGCTGAGAATTGGATATTTTGAATGTTACAATATGGTAACTTTTGAAATATGATTGTTCCCCTTCCTCAGGGTGTATCTTTGCTCCCTATTGTGGCTTGTGTTTGTTTAATAACATTTCTAAACTATTTTGTAAAATCTCTACATTAGTGCCCCCATGGCACCCCACTCCAGTACTCTTGCCTGGAAAATCCATGGATGGAGGAGCCTGGTGGGCTGCAGTCCATGGGGTTGCTAAGAGTCAGACACAACTGAGCGACTTCATTTTCACTTTTCTCTTTCATACATTGGAGAAGGAAATGGCAACCCACTCCAGTGTTCTTCCCTGGAGAATCCCAGGGACAGCGGAGCCTGGTGGGCTGCCATCTATGGGGTCGCACAGAGTCAGACACGCCTGAAGCGATTTAGCAGCAGCAGCAGCATGCTAAGTTTCATTTTGCATGGTTTCAGCTACCCATAATCAGCCATGATCTGAAAATATTAAATGGAAAATTCCAGAAATAAACAATTTATAGGTTTTAAATTACACACTGTTCTGAGTTCAGTTCAGTTCAGTCACTCAGTCGTATCCAACTCTTTGTGACCCCATGAACCACAGCATGCCAGGCCTCCCTGTCCATTACCAACTCCCGGAGTCTACCCAAACCCATGTCCATCGAGTCAGTGATGCCATCCAGCCATCTCATCCTCTGTCATCCCCTTCTCCTCCTGCCCTCAATCTTTCCCACCATCAGGGTCTTTTCCAATGAGTCACCTCTTCGCATCAGGTGTCCAAAGTATTGGAGTTTCAGCTTCAACATCAGTCCTTCCAATGAACACCCAGGACTGATCTCCTTTAGGATGGACTGGTTGGCTGTCCTTGCAATCCAAGGGACTCTCAAGACTCTTTTCCAACACTACAGTTGTTCAAAAGCATCAATTCTTCTGTGCTCAGCTTTCTTTATAGTCCAACTCTCACATCCATACATGACCACTGGAAAAACCATAGCCTTGACTAGATGGACCTTTTTGGCAAAGTAATGTCTCTGCTTTTTAATATGCTGTCTAGGTTGGTCATAACTTTCCTTCCAAGGAATAACTTTCCTTCCAAGGAGTAAGCATCTTTTAATTTCATGGCTGCAATCACCATCTACAGTGATTTTGGAGCCCAGAAAAATAAAGTCAGCCACTGTTTCCACTGGTTCCTCATCTATTTGCCATGAAGTGATGGGACCGGATGCCATGATCCTAGTTTTCTGAATGTTGAGCTTTAAGCCAACTTTTCTCTTTCACTTTCATCAAGAGGCTCTCTCTCTTCTTCACTTTCTGCCCTAAGGGTGGTATCATCTGCATATCTGAGGTTATTGATATTTCTCGCGGCAATCTTGATTCCAGCTTGCGCTTCCTACAGCCTAGCGTTTGTCATGATGTTCTCTGCATATAAGTTAAATAAGCAGGGTGACAATATACAGCCTTGACCTATTCCTGTACCTATTTGGAACCAGTCTGTTGTTTCATGTCCAGTTCTAACTGTTGCTTCCTGACCTGCACATAGGTTTCTCAAGAGGCAGGTCATGACGTCTGGTATTCCCACCTCTTCCAGAATCTTCCATAGTTTATTGTGATCCACACAGTCAAAGGCTTTGGCATAGTCAATAAAGCAGAAATAGATGTTTTTCTGGAACTCTCTTGCTTTTTCCATGATCCAGCAGATGTTGGCAATTTGATCTCTGGTTCCTCTGCCTTTTCTAAAACCAGTTTGAACATCAGGAAGTTCATGGTTCACATATTGCTGAAGCCTGGCTTGGAGAATTTTAAGTATTACTTTACTAGTGTGTGAGATGAGTGCAATTGTGCGGTAGTCTGAGCATTCTTTGGCATTGCCTTTCTTTGGGATAAGAATGAAAACTGACCTTTTCCAGTCCTGTGGCCACTGCTGAGTTTTCCAAATTTGCTGGCATATTGAGTGCAGCACTTTCACAGCATCATCTTTCAGGATTTGAAATAGCTCAACTGGAATTCCATCACCTCCACTAATTTTGTTCATAGTGATGCTTTCTAAGGCCCACTTGACTTCACATTCCAGGATGTCTGGCTCTAGGGGAGTGTTCACACCACTGTGATTATCTGGGTCGTGAAGATCTTTTTTGTACAGTTCTGTGTATTCTTGCCATCTCTTCTTAATATCTTCTGCTTCTGTTAGGTCCATACCATTTCTGTCCTTTATCGAGCCCATCTTTGCATGAAATATTCCCTTGGTATTTCTAATTTTCTTAAAGAGATCTCTAGTCTTTCCCATTCTGTTGTTTTCCTCTATTTCTTTGCATTGATTGCTGAGGAAGGCTTTCTTATCTCTCCTTGCTATTCTTTGGAATTCTGCATTCAGATGCTTCTCCTTTGCTTTTCGCTTCTCTTCTTTTCACAGCTATTCGTAAGGCCTCCTCAGATAGCCATTCTGTTTTTTTGCATTTCTTTTTCTTGGGGATGGTCTTGATTCCTGTCTCCTGTACAATGTCACGAACCTCATTCCATAGCTCATCAGGCACTCTATCAGATCTAGTTCCTAAAATCTATTTCTCACTTCTACTGTGTAGTCATAAGGGATTTGATTTAGGTCATACCTGAATGGTCTAGTGGTTTTCTCCACTTTCTTCAATTTCAGTCGGAATTTGGCAATAAGGAGTTCATGATCTGAGCCACAGTTAGCTCCCGGTCTTGTTTTTGCTGACTGTATAGAGCTTCTCCATCTTTGGCTGCAAAGAATAAAATCAATCTGATTTTGGTGTCGATCATCTTGTGATGTCCACGTGTAGAGTCTTCCCTTGTGTTGCTGGAAAAGGGTGTTTGCTATGACCAGTGTGTTCTCTTGGCAGAATTCTATTAGCCTTTGCCCTGCTTCATTCTGTACTCCAAGGCCAAATTTGCCTGTTACTCCAGGTGTTTCTTGACTTCCTACTTTTGCATTCCAGTCCCCTATAATGAAAAGGACATCTTTTTTGTGTGTTAGTTCTAGAAGGTCTTGTAGGTCTTCATAGATCTATTCAACTTCAGCTTCTTCAATGTTACTGGTCGGGGCATAGACTTGAATTACGTGATGTTTTGCCTTGGAAACAAAGAGAGATCATTCTGTTGTTTTTGAGATTGCATCCAAGTACTGCATTTCGGACTCTTTTGTTGACTCTGATGGCTACTCCATTTCTTCTAAGGGATTCCTGTGCCTAATTTATAAATTAAACTTTATCATAAATATGTATGTATAGGAAAAAACATAGTATATATAGGATTTCGTCACTAGGGGTCTTGGAACATATCCTTCATAGGTATGGGGGGAACTACTGTAGTGTGTAATGTGGCCAGTCAGGTTTGTATTCCATTAACTGAGTGGTCAACTAGTATTCTGACAGAATTTGCTTAATTGTTTGGAGTCAAGAAAAGAAATACAGAAAGGAAAAAAGAGAAAAAAAAAGTACTCTCCCAATGTTTGTAGATTGGCTATGTGTTTGGGGACTGTATAAATGCTTAGCCACTACATTTAGAACTCTGCCTTAACTGTCGGTTCCTGTTTGCACAAATCCTGAAGATCAGGTAGAGGTGAAAGCTTAGATCTTCTCATGGTCTTTTTTGAACATGAGTCCAGCTGTTGGTATACATGTAGCTTTCTCAATTCGCTGGTATATATGAAAACTGTTGGAACATTTCCTTTCTGAACTTCTTTTTTCCAGGCTTTTCAAGCTATTTCCTATCCCTACTGTCATCCCTTTCCCTGGGCTACTCCAGATAACACTTTTGCTTTTAAATGCTTTTGGCAAAAGCCACCGAGGAAGCCATGGGAATGCTCTAATTCAGGTGAAATAAAGTCAGGTCCTTATACCAGACAGCCACTAGTCAGGTTGAAACAAACAATCACGATATTTGGGAAAGAAAGAAAGTGAAGTCACTCAGTTTTGTCCGACTCTGCAGCCCTATGGACTGTAGCCCACCAGGATCCTCCATCCATGGAATTTTCCAGGCAAGAGTACTGGGGTGGGTTGCCATTTCCTTCTCCAGGGGATCTTCCTGACACAGGGATCAAACCTGGGTCTCCCATATTGCAGGCAGATGCTTTACCATCTGAGCCACCAGGGAAACCCATAATGTTTGGGAACAAGGTGTGTATTGCTCATTCTGGCAATATCAACCTGAGCCAAGAGTGCAGGACGTCATTCTTCATTGCCACCACTGACCTGGGGAGTGAAGAGTTGGTAGGCAGGTGATTGAAAGCACCAGAGCACTCTTACTGCAATGTATCCACTTTTTTCTTCACTAAACTTTCCACTGCTTGTTGTATTTTTTAATTAGATTCTAGAATTCTGCAAAACTTGACAGATTTTGATGTCTTATTTCTTTTTGTGTAGATACAACCCTGGAGTTCCCTATTCTGCCATTTTTGGTGATGTCACTCAACAGCTACAGTTGCTACAAACTTTTGTTTCCAGAGTTCTTATAAAGTTGATTTTGACAGTGTTTGACAATTTGCTTTTTTGTGAAGGGAAGGATTTTTGACGTTTCCTAATCTGCCATTTTTTCACAGATGTAACTCAAACACAGGATTTATGTTTTAATCAAGAGAAATTGCCCATCTCAGTATTTTATCTCAACAGAGAATCATTGCTAGAAGGACACAGGGTCTGGCTACTCTGACTTCTGCATGGGCCTCGTCTTGGTTCTCACCTCCAGTATTTTCACTGGAGGAAACTTTGTCTTATAGAAGATAGGCCTTATTAAAGTGACCAGCAGCAGTTCTATTAGAGTAATCCCAACATCTTTAAAGTGATTGTTTAGTTTTTCTTCTCTTTTTCTTTCCATTAGCACATTTTCTTCCTTGCACTTTTCTGTATTTTCTGATTTATTTTTGCAATTAATATGCATGTTAATAATAATCAGAAAAAACAATTGAGCTTTTTAAAAATCAGGTGAATATCTTGTTTCACAAATGGAATAAAAGAAATTTAACTAATGTTAATAAGAAAAAAAATCCAAGTTCCTTACTAAAGCTTATAAACAAGTTACATTTTTCAATTCTCTTTTCACCTGAAGAAAAATATAAATAGTTGCAATATAAGTTTATTATATTATACTGTTTTAGAATTAATAGACTAATAATACTTCTGCCTTTATTTAGGTCATAGTGGCTACACACCTGAAGGAATGTGGGTTGGACTAATATTCAGTAAGCATTCTTCAATGTATAACCTATTGGAATTATATTTAACTCAATGCTCAGATTAAAAACAATTTTTTTTTCATGGATCACAGTCAGGTTTAGAATAAGCCAACAAGCATTCAGGGTTTCTCTTTTTCCCAGATATTTTCAGTAAAACCTCATTTCCTCCCATAATTACATGCACATTCACATACACAGACATAGTTACATAAGCATAGATATACATTTACTTACTTTTACATAATAAAAAATCATCTCAAGAGTATATTTCTGTCTCTGCCCTACATTCAGATCCATTTCTGTGTGGCTAAGCAAAACCAAATTTAACTTCAGCTCCTGTTGCCTTGGCCTAGAGTTACAGTTGAATCTCACTTCTCAAGGCCTGCACTATAAGGAAGAAACTTTTTTAAAAGGAAGGAACGAAGAAGGGGAGGGAGGAAGTAGAAGAGAGATTGTCCCAGTCTTTGAATATTTACTCTATTTTGAGGATGGAGCAACTTTGCTAGGAAAATTACCCAAATAAGATAGGCATCCTGGGAATAAATTTGCTGTTGTTCAGTTGCTCAGTCATGTCTGACTCTTTTGCAACCCCATGAACTGTATAGCCCACTAGGTTCCTCTGACCATGGGATTCTCCAGGAAAGAGTACTGCAGTGGGTTGCCATGCCCTCCTCCAGGGGATCTTCCTGACCCAGGGATCAAACTCCTATCTCCTGCTTTGGCAGGCAGATTCTTTACCACTGTACCACCTGGGAAGCCTATATAATATATACCCCTCACATAATATATAACTATATAGCATACAAATTAGAAAAATGAACATCTCTGAAGAAACATGGGCAAAGCATTTAAGTAGGTGGTCAATATGTAAAAAAAAATTATTCAACTTTATTCTTGTTAATTACCTATGGATATGTAAATAGTTTCAACCTTTCTGGAAAACAGTTTGCCAACTTTGTTAAGAGCCTTAAAATGTTCAAACTTTTTGACTTAGTCTAAGTCCACTTCAGAATAACTACCCTAAACAGTTTACCTGAAGTGCACACAATATTTTATGGGCAAAGATGTTCTTCACTGGGTTATTTGTAATAGGAAGTAAGTGAAAAAGATCTAAATGTGCAACATTTGGGGGATATTGTGATGAGCTTTATGATCCCTACATACTATGAAGCCATTCAAACATATTGAAGAAGAGTGTAGCATGACAATCAAGATAATAGTTTTTGGAGACATCTGAATTCAAGTTTAAGCACCATCACTGGATGTGTGACTTTAGGCAAATCACTTAACAGTCTTTCTAAGCCCTACTTTTCTCATCTGTAAAACAGGGGCAATAACAGTTCTAACCCATAGGAACTCTGTGAGTACTGAATGAGATTATTCATGTGTCTAGCACAGTGCCTGGCAGATAGCTTAGTAAACAATAACTCACAATAACTCTTAGGATGTAGGTTCTCATAGATGAGAAAATGGGAGCAGAGAGAGAATGGGTCACTTATCCAAAGCCACACAGCTAGTATGTAGTGACCTGGGATTCAAATACAGAAAGCTTGACTTCAAAAACCCATGTTCATAACCACAACAGTAAAATGTTAGTTGTTATTTATGCCTTTATTGCTACTGCTGCTTAATGACATGGGAAAATGCTTATGGAAAAATGCTGAGTAAAAAACTAGAATACAAAATTATATGTGTAGTGTATTTTTCTTCAAAATTTTTGTTTTTATACATAAACATGCATGGATAAAAGACTGGAAGAAAAATACCCCAATATATTAAAATGATTGTCTTTTGAGTGAAATGTTCAGAACAATCCTGGCACATAGAAAATGTAGAGTATTATCATTAGGATCATTTGTTTTGATGTTCTAAGATATAAGAAGTGGTCTAGATGTGAATTTAGTTTGTATTTTTCCTGCTCAGGACTCACACTTCCTGAGTCAGAATTCACATCATTAATTCATCAGTTCTAGAACACTCTTACCCATTACTTCTTTGAATATTACTTTTTTCCCCATTTGTCCTCTTTGTCTCTTTACCTCTTTCATATTTTTAATTCTTTATCTCTCTGTGTTATATTTTGTACATCTGTATTCCAGTTTACCACTTTTTCTCTTTAACTGTGCCCAATCTATGGTTTAATCTATTCATTGAGTTTTTAATATTAAAACTTTTTTTGAACTTGTAGAATTCTCTTTCGAAATTATTTGATCTTTTTAAAAAAATTTCTTGTTCTTTTCTCATTTTTCCCCTTTTCCTCCTCTTATTTTTTAAAAAATTTTAAGTATTTTTTGGTCACACTCTGAGGCATGTGGGATCTTAGTCCCCAGACCTAGGATCCAACCATTCCCCCTTGCGGTGCAGAGGCTTAACCACTGGACCACCAAGGAAGTCCCTTGCTCCTCTTATTTAGTCATCAGAATTTACCCAATCTACCTTGCAATTACATTTCTAACTTAATCTATCAGGTCCCTACTTTCAGTCTTACCCTTTTTTGGACTTTGTCACTGGTGTGATTGTAATCTTCCTACAAGAAGATTGAAATACTTCAGGAATACTTTAGAGGTTCACCGTCACCTTCAAATTAAAATCTAGCGTAGGGACAATGCTGTGAGTTTTAATGTATCTACTTTTCAATTTTTCCAACTGCTTTAATTTTTTGGAAAAAATTTAATCATTCAAGAACACACAAAAACATGTACATGGGGTCCACATTTTCCCGTTTTCCTCACAGTCCAGTATGGCTTGGTATGGCATTGTCTTTATTTAAATTTTTTACATTTTTGTTCATCATGGATTTTTGCACTAATTTTTAAACTATTACATTATTTATTCTGATCACTGAGTTTTTTGGCATCCCTTTAAATTTTGCACACAAGGTGAATGTCTTACTTACCCCACCCTTATCCCATCCCTATTTGATGTCTTTAGATATATAAATAATCCATTTGTAACTAATGGGCATCTGAAATTATTGTAGCTGATATAGGATTTTTATTCCTAGAAGTTGTTTCTATCACCTCTCTGCTTCTTAGTATACATTTCAGAGTTCTGAAGTGGGGAGAAATTCTATCTTTAAAATAGTATTTATTTTTAATAGGGAATATAGTCACATGATTCAAAATTCAAAAGGCACAGAGAAAAGATACATAGTAAAAAGTCTCCCTGTCACTCCTACCTTCTAACCATCCAGTTCCTCTCCCTGAAAACAATGTTAACAATATCCTTCTTCCCTGGTGCCTGAGACAGTAAACAATCTGCCTGCAATGCAGGAGACCTGGGTTCGATCTCTGGGTCAGGAAGATCCTCTGAAGAAGGGAATGACTACCCACTCCATTATTCCTTCCTGGGAAATCCCATGGACAGAGGAACCTGATGGGCTACAAAGGGGTTGCAAAGAGTCGGACATGACTGAGCGACTAAAACTTTCACTTTCAAGAGATAATTTATGCTTATTCAAACAAATGTGTACATCTATTTTAATCCCCCCTTTTGCACAAATTGCAGCATATTGTGACTTGAATCTTGCTGCTTTAATTTAACAATATGTATTGGAGCTCATTCCATATCAATATATAAAGTGGTTCCTCATTTTGTACATGGTAAGTGTATCTGTAGGATGAATTCTTAGAAGTCAGACTTCTGGAATAGATTTAGTCGTGTTAATCGCTCAGTCATGTTTGATTCTTTGCGACCCCACAGACTGTAGCCTGCCAGGCTCTTAGGTCCGTGGGGATTGTCCAGGCGAGAACACTGGAGTGGGTTGTCATGCCCTCCTCCAGGGGATCTTCCCAACCCAGGGATCGAACCCAGGTCTCCCATGTTGCAGGCAGATTCTTTACCATCTGCACCACCAGAGAAGGTAATTAGTCCTTTGTTGAAATTTTTCAAATATTTATTCCCCATTTGTTTTCCTGTTAACTTTGCTTATGGAAGCTTTTGCTGTTCAGATATTTTTTTATGTAGACAAAATTAATAATCTTTTCTTTTTTGGCTTGTGAGTTTTGTGTGAACTGGGGAAGCCCACTAAAGAATAAAGACCAAGAGAGAGCTTGTTAATCACCTTATCAGTAAGGAAGAGAATATGAATCAGAGTTGACTGTTAAAACTTGTAAAATTCTGAACCTTTGCAATTACCCATATTTATTCTGTGTGTTGTCCCATGGCTATTCTCCCACGGTAATTCAAAGCAAAACTCTTAATATCTATAAGAAAACCCTTAAGATGTGCTTGTCTTATGGAGAATGGGGTGAAATAGGAATAATAACTAATCTGATGGGGAAAAGAACCTCAAAGTGTTGGCAGTTTTAAGAAAAAAAAGAAAGAAGAAGAAAATAAAGCATCCCTGGAATCTGCCTGAGGGAATGGAAAAAAAATGCTTGAAAAGAAGGGATCAACTCTTTCGACCTGGTGGTGTATGCAGCCAAACAATGATGCATAGGTGTTCAGAAAAGCAACTAGGCCATGCTGATGTTTCTTTTGTAGTATCAAGGTACATCCAGCAATATCATGACCACCTGAGATTTTTAATTTGAGTAATACTGTTTTAGTGCACAGGTCAGTCATGTTATGTAGCAAATGGTTTAAGCTATAAGGAAATAACTATAGGTCCGAAGTTTGTTGTTGTTTAGTCACTAAGTCGTGTCCAACTCTTTGCGACCCCGTGGACTGTAGCCCTCCAGACTCTGTCCATGGGACTCTCCAGGCAAGAATACTGGCATGGGTTGCCATTTCCCACTCCAGGGGATCTTCCAACCTATGGATTGACCCCACGTCTCCTGCATTGGCAGATTATTTCTTTAACACTGAACCACCTGAGAAGCCCCAGGTCTGAAGTACAGTTTAACAGTAGGCTCTCTGTGTCCACAGGTTCTGCTTCTGTGGATTTTAACCAACTGCAGATTGAAAATATTTCGGAAAAAATCCAAAAATTCCAAAAAGCAAAACTTTTAATTTCCTGCACTCTGGCAATTATTTACATAGCACTTACCTTGTATTATGCATTATACATTATCTAGAGATAATTTAAAGTATATAGGAGGATGTGTATAAATTATATGCAAATACTACATTTTCTATAAGGGACTTGAACACCTGGAGATTTTACTTTCTGCAGGAGTGGGGGTGTGTGTCCTGGAACCAATACCCCTGGAGGGATGCCTTTATGGCTGACTCTTCAACCTCTTCTTTTTCTTTTTCCTTGTTGTATTTCTACTCATTCTTCCTTATCAGAATACAGAGTTAAAACTCAACTAGTATATTTTTTCCTCTTAGCTTGCTTCTAACTTTTCCTTTGAAAAGTTTACTTGTCCCTTAAATTTGGGGGCAGAGAGAAATTCCATGGGTTACCCAGACATTGAGAATGACCATTTGTATAACTTGCTTCCTGTAAGGTAAGTTCTATTATCCTCCTCTCTTCCCAGTCATTTTTGCACCCCTTTGAATCCCAAGCCATCATCTCATTGGCATATTTTTCTATCCCCTACCTCTTTCCCTATCATGCTCTCTACTTTACTCCAGTTTTATCCTCCCACAGCTCTCATATTTCTAAAATGTGCCCTCTTGTCCATCCCCACTTTCACTCTGAATTCAATCCTCCAGCCTCTTGCCTGAACTAGCAAAATAAATACACTTACTATTCTCCCAGTCTTAATCCAACTACCACAGAGCTGCAAAAATGATCTTTCTAAATGTATATAAGAGGGTAAGGGGAGGATTTTCATTTATTCTAAGCAATTCTATATTGTTTGAAACTTTTAAAACCATGCATTTAGTACTTCTGTCATGAAACAAGCACAAATATCATATTATTCCACTTTAAAATTTTCCAACAGCTATCCAATGGTTTCAAGATAAAACTCAAACTTAACATTACAGTCTCCTTTAGCTCTATCACTTCATCAATGAGCTTCACAAAGTGACGCCTTGCTTTCTCTTTTTCTCCCAGACAACAACTCTGCTAGGTTATCAAAGATGCTCAGTTCTGGGACTTCCCTGGTGGTCCAGTGGCTGAAACTCTGCATTCCTAATGCAGGGAGCCCAGGTTCCATCCCTGGTTGGGGAGCTAAGATCCTGCATGCCACTCACCACAGCCAAAAAATAAAAAATAATTAAAATTGTAAAAAGATGCTCAGTTCTGAATAATAATATCTAAAGTATCTACAGTGTGTCAAGCACTTTACATATAATCTCATTTTTCAACCCTGTAAGGCAGGCATTACCATCTAATTTTTTTTTTAATGAAGAAACTGAGGATCCAAGGTTAAGTGACTTCCCCAATGGGACACAGGTACTGGCCGAGGTAAGATTTGAACCCAGTTCTGCCTAATTCTAAAACTTAGGCTCTTTCCACTCTTCCATGCTATTTCTAGAATGAAATGTTCCCAGCATTCTGGCCCCATCATCTAGAGGAACATTACTTCTTATCTTTAACACTTTAGGAGGCAGCTTAGTATAGTATTTCAGACTATGAGCTCGAGGCAAACTGCTGCTGCTGCTGCTGCTAAGTCGCTTCAGTCGTGTCCGACTCTGTGCGACCCCAGAGAAGCAGCCCACCAGGCTCCCCCATCCCTGGGATTCTCCAGGCAAGAACACTGGAGTGGGTTGCCATTTCCTTCTCCAACGCATAAAAGTGAAAAGTGAAAGTGAAGTCACTCAGTTGTGTCTGACTCCCAGCGACCCCATGGACTGCAGCCTACCAGGTTCCTCCATCCATGGGATTGTCCAGGCAAGAGCACTGGAATGGGGTGCCATTGCCTTCTCCAACGCATGAAAGTGAAAAGTGAAAGTGAAGTCACTCAGTCGTGTCTGACTCCCAGCGACCCCATGGACTGCAGCCTACCAGGCTCCTCCGTCCATAGGATTCTCCAAGCAAGAGCACTGGAGTGGGGTGCCATTGCCTTCTCTGAGGCAAACTACCTGGGTTCAAATCCTAGCCCTACAACCAACTAACTGTGTAACCTTGAATAAGGCAATTTCTCCAAACTTCAGCTTTTCCATCTGTAAAATGAGTACAATAGATCTTCTCTCAGAATTGTTTTTAAAAGATGATCCAATATAAAATACTTAGTACAATGTGTGGCAAATAGTATGCATAACTTCAATAAAGCATAGCTATTATTATCATTATACTGCAGGTTCATCTCAAAATTCTGTTGTCCCTTTTGTTCATCTAGAATTCCTGGTCAGTACATCTGAATCCTGATTTGCCATACCCTAATTGTCCCTTCTATGCATTTCTGTGTAGCGTAATTATATTGTATAGGCTTTCCTTTTTGAGTGATTTTTCCAAGACATAGCTCTAGATACACTAATTTTAATTCATACATTAAACAGCTAATTGCTCAAATGCTGCTCACTTGTTAGGGTGTTAAGAATGTAATGATTTAATTGTCAAGGTGCTTTAGCATTTCTTATATAAATGCTAACAATAGTAATTCTTGTATTGCAGCATTCACATTTTTTTGCCCTGTGTGTAGTTCTACTTGCTTGTCTTCATAGTGGAACCTCAGGATGGCCAGAGTAACCTCCTCGTGTGTATTCTAATCTGCTCTTCTGTTGGCTCACTTTCTGTGTCAGGTATTAAGTTTGGACATTGCCTTGAAATGAAAATCGCTCAGTCATGTCTGACTTTTTGCGACCCTTTCTTTTAGGGAAGCCAATCACAAAACCAGCCCTGGGCTGGATACTATTTGTCTTGTGCTTTGTATAAGCATTCAGATAAACTATCTGAACAGGGCCTTGGGTATTTTCAGTAACTATGCAGTCATTCCATGTAGTATTTCCTTTTCCCTACTGCTGTCATGACCTCTTTTCAAGAAATGGTAGCCTATGGCCCTCAACAACTTTAGTGGTACCTCCTGTGGCTTCATTTCCACAGCTCTTGGCCATTTTTCCTATATACCTTTTAAGATATTCCTTTTGGTCCATACCTATTGTCTTTTGTGAATGAAGTGAAAGTCACTCAGTTGTGTCCAACTCTTTTGTGACGCCATGGACTATATCCTCTGTCCATGGGATTTCCCAGGCCAGAATACTGTAGTGAGTTGCCATTCCCTTCTCCAGGGGGATCTTCCTGACCCAGGGGTCGAACCCAGGTCTCCTGCATTACAAGCAGGTTCTTTACCATCTGAGCCACCAGGGAAGCCCCTATTGTCTATGATCAATAAATCTAAACAATACCCTTACTCCTCCATGGAATGAAAATGAAAGCTACCAGACTTTTTTTCCACCAATCTCTTTTGAGTCCAGCAAAATGACAACAAAAAAATGAGGCTGAGAGTATAAGGAACCTTAAAAGAAGCCCTACTGGGAGGACTGAATTAAAATCTCCCTAGGCCAAAGTTTTGTACTAAGGGAAAATGGATTAAAAAAGGGCTGTCGACTGCTTTCCATGTAAAGGCTATTTTACATGGGGTTTACTGAATTGTTTAACTCACACTCCTCATGATTTGTTAGCATAAATACCAAGTTCTTGCTTGATTTCCGTGTATCAGTTATCCCTGATGCTCATTCATGTGCAAGGGCCTTAGGGATAGTATGGTTCCAGTTTTCACAGTATGCTTGGGTAGACCCTAGAGACAGTGCCTTAGTCACCAGGGGGAGCTGCTGCACAGGGAGGGGGAGGAGTCAAGAAGGCCTCCAGATACCCCCACCACCAGAGCAGCTTTGTGTTTCTATTTTATATCTTAAGATTCCTTTTTGTTTAAGGAAAAGTCTACTAATCCAGTCCTCTTGTTTTACAGTTGAGGTTTGAATTTTCTACCCTCAATATTTGAAATGAGGACTTTGATGTCATTACGGCTGAGAGTACCCTTTCTATCAAGGTTCTGAAATAAATTTCTGAGACTGACAAACAAGAGCTCAAATTGTTGCTCTTGGACTTAACCTCCAAGAGGATGTGGGCAAATGGTCTACTTTTTCTTTCCCCTTGTGTCTAGCAGCAGCGAACACATACTTGGTGCTCAAGTGTACTGCCTGAATATGACAGACCCACTTTCTTACTATGTATGTTAGCTGAGCAAGCAATACTACTTTGTAAGAACAGACAAACTGGTTTGTGTCCAAAGGTAATGAAGAATAAGAAATATTGATACAGTAAAATAAGAAATGATACAGTAAAAAAAATACATGTGTATGGTAGTTGTTCAGTCGTGTCCGACTCTTTGTGACCCTATGGACTATAGCCCACCAGGCTCCTCTGTCCATGGAATTCTTCAGGCAACAATACTGGAGTGGTTTGCCATTCCTTCCTCCAGTGGGACATGGACATGAACTTGGGCAAATTCCAGGAGACTGTGAGGGATAGGGAGGCCTGGCATGCTGCAGTCCATGGGGTTACATAGAATCACAACTTAGTGACTGAACAACAACAACAAAAAAAGATCAGTACACGTCCCCAGGCCCCATCTTCAATCAGTCTCTGATGTATTTCTTACTATTCCTGCATTGGCTCAGACAGTAAAGCGTCTGCCTGCAACGCAGGAGACCCGGGTTCGATTCCTGGGTCAGGAAGATCCCCTGGAGAAGGAAATGGCAATCCACTCCAGCACTCTTGCCTGGAAAATCCCATGGACGGAGGAGCCTGATAGGCTACAGTCCATGGGGTCGCAAAGAGTCAGACACGACTGAGCGACTTCACTTTACTCACTTTTCCTTCAGCCACACTGACTTTCAGATTCTTCTACTACACTGGTGTTCCCTCCTTAGGGCCTTTGGACTTGGCATCACCCTTACCTGGAATGTTCTTCTCTCAGATACCTACATGGCTTGGTTACTTAGTTCTTTCAGGTCTCTGCTGAAAGGTCACCTCCCCCAGGAGGCCTTCTCCTACCATCTTTAGCTAAAATAACAATGCCCCACAAACATTCCTTGACACTCTTACTCTGCTTCTTCTGCATGGCACTCTATATTGACACATGGATGTGTTTGTGGCCTGTCTCCCCTCACGAAAACAGAAGCTACATGAAGGCGGGGACTATTTCTGAGCACTGCTGACATCCTGGTCCCCAAAACGGTATGTGGCAGAATAAGTACTTAAATGTTTATTTTATTGTGTTTTCTAGAGTTTTCAAACTTTCCTTGTAGTGCCTATACGGTGGGAAGTTAAGCAGGGACTAGAGGCTTCTAGAAATGTGTATTTCACAATCTTCATGGATTGGCACTAGAGGCTCCCAGCAAGAGTTCCAATTTAGGTCTACATTCCATTCCACTAGGATGTGAAGTAAGAGGAATGGAATCCAGTCTCGAGAATCTCTTCCACTACACTCAGGGAACTGACCATCAGTACTGAACTCCTTCCCCTCCATCTCATTTCAAAGTCTCTTTTCTCTCAGAAAGGTCAGGGGTTGCTGTAATACCGTGCCATAACTTGCACAGAACAGGTACCCAGGCTGACTACATTTCAGCCTTGGAACCAGCCCACTTGGATCCAAATCTCTCCAGGGTGCAGGTGATAATCAGAATAGAAAGCCTTCTCAGTCACAGACTTGAATCTTGTAGCCTTTATTTCAGTCATTAAAAGACGCAGTAAATGGAAACTACACTGATTTACATTAGGCATGCACCTCGACCTGATACTGCTGTTAGTTTCTGACTGGTCCAAATCTTAATTTTTTCATTGAGGCACATCGTTAAAATTTTTTGAACCCTGATACACAGGGTAAGTTAACTTCTTCCTTGTGGCAGTTTAGTATGAAAATTACGTTCACTGGCTAGATTCCTTTAACTAAAGGCCTCTAGACTCTCAGGCAACCTGTACTAGCTCGAGATCATATGTCATATAGATATTTAAGTGAATCATGGTATAAGGGAGACAGAGAATCTAGAAAGTTGAAATATATTTTTTCCAGCACTGATAATTAAACACTGGATAAGGAGGCCTACAGTTGAGTACCAAATTACTCTTCCCCTACTGCTGCCATTTCTGAGAGACACAAAGATGTATACTGATCTCCCCAAAAATCTGAAATGAATCCACACAAATAACAGATTATTACCTATCTGGTCCCAGTATCAAATTATAGAGCAATTCCACTATTAAAATTATAGGAAGCAGTTAATGGGACTACAAGAAAAGCATCATCCCACAACAGCAATATGCATCTAGTAGAGTTTTTCATTCATCTGTCAATTGTTTCACAAGATTAGCATTAAAAAAACACAACCCCAAATACATCTGACCCTCAAATCCCCCACATCAAAAATTGGTCTTTGTTCATTCTCAGATGACAGGATGTCCCAAGAGTGACAAAGGTGGGGGCCAACTCCCCCATAGCCTTTTCTTCAACTACCCCATCAACTGCTCTTCATCTCTTGAACTACCTTCCTTTTCCAAAGAGGTAATGCTGAGGTCAGTCAGAAAGGCTTTCTGAGAAGACTGGCTTGGATTTCTGCGTCTGTTCCAGTCGATTCAAGATGAATTGGCTTGTGTCAATGAAGCGCTCAACGCAGTTCACAAAACAGGCCTCAGCCCGACTGTCCAACTTTGGCCCAGGCTTGTCCATGCACTTTTCCTGCTCAGGACAAGATACAGAATCACAAAGGGAACTTGGCAAAAAAAAAAAGGAGGTGGAGCTTCTTGTTGCTTAGAGGAAAAACTTCACCTAAAAACAGTATCTGATATGTTAATCACAGTTCACATTCAGCAGTTTACTGTGTGGCAATTTTCCACAGCCTTAAATTCTTACAGCAACCCTATGGAACAGATTCAGTTTATTATTAATCTTCATTTTACAAAGAGGGAAGCTGTGGCACAGAGATAGTAAGTCAGAAAATGATGGTGTTGAGATATTACAGAGCAAGACAAATGACAAAATGCAAGGAAAATACTAGGGAAGTTAACCCTTTGCTGAATTTGGTTACAACTCTACAATGCTGCTTACGTTAAATGCCTTTAAACTAACTGCGGGATAAATGGGTGAAAGGACAGATCATTGCAGCAAGACACCATAAAAGCTACCAAAGGAAAAAAAAAATATTTATGACTGGAGATTCTATAATATCTACTTAAGCCAGAGGCTCTTGAATCCTCTCTCTCAAGACGAATGGAAAATTGTATGAATTTTCCTAAAGTGCCCACTGCTTTCAGATTCTTAAAGGAGTCTTGAACCACACCACTGCCTGGTCCAAATGTAACGAACCAGATATTTAAAAGAATCAAACCGCTCTAGTTCAAGGCAGATGGGAGCTAAGTAATCATTTGTTGAGGGTCAGAGTCCAGCGATACCATAAGTTTATAATTCAAATGAATTTCGTTCATTATTCTGTTGTGTACACAAGCCTCAGTCTTTCCACTTCCAAGGAAATTTATCTTTGGCTTCTGAATTCTGTGAATTTTGTATGTCAAGGCAGAGTAGTTATGCTGTCCTTGGCAGCCAGAGAACACTTTGATTCCAAGCTGCAAATAAATGCCCTCAACCCTTTTGCCAAAGTCCCCTAACAGGGCATACTCAGTTCCTCAACCTTCAGACCTGAAACGGCTTGGTATTACACAACAATCCAACAAGAAGGCAAAAAAGTGTGTATGTTGGTAGAGATTACTCCACTTTTTTGGTTCGTGGGTTAGAGTCACTCCTCGGCAGGGACGGTTAGAGCAACTAAGTAATTACGGCAAACTCTGAGGAGTGCAGGGATGGGAGATTCACTGATTCTCTGGGACTCAGGATACCAAACATTAAATACCAATAGTGGGGGCGCTCATCAGTCCTGGTGACCAGCACTAGGTAGCTTCAACCTTGAATGCCTACAGTTCTGGTTGAGACAACAGCATAAGTCTTCTACAATACCCAATCCTCTGCACTAAAAAAGCTGAGGTCCGGAGCGACACCCCCCTGAGAAGCGGAGTCACCCTTTTCCCCTCCCGGCTTGGCCTGAGGAACCTAAGGAAACCAAGGGGTTCTGCCGGGTCCTGTCCCTTCCCCGAATTCTAGACGTCGGGGCGAGTGCGCGAGGCAAGGACAGGCAAGTAGGTACAGTGGCCAGGTCCCAGCCCCAGGCTCCTCACCCAACAAAGTTCCGTCATCTGGTGCACCAGCTGCTGGAAGCGCTGCTTCTGAGTCTCCACCTCAATGAAATGCTGCAGCTGCGGGTCTACCGAGCCCAAACCCGCCGCGGAGGAAGACGAGGAGGAATCCATCCCAGCGCGGTCACGCGTGCGGAGACGAACTCCACACCAACTCACCGACCTTCACGTGTCTCCGCGGCGGAACCGGAACCACAACCCGCTGCCTCTGGGACCGCCCCGCGCGCGCACTGCGCGGGCGCGGGGCCCTGTGCGGGGGCCCGCCCCCGCCCCCACCCCGTCTCGGGCTCTGGGCTCTACTCCAGCTGTCCACGCGCCTCGCTCCGCCCTGTACGCGACCCTGCGGCGGCGCCGTGTCTGCGACCGGAGGTCTCAGGACTGTCCGCCCAGCTCCGTGGCGCTGTTGAGACGTTATTTCAAAAAGAAAAGAAAGGTTAAAAAAAGGAAGTTACTTCGGACCATGTGGCCCGTTCGCTACCGGCCCAACAGCCCCGCCCCAGTCGGGTTCCAAATTGACCCACGCTTTCCCCGCTGCCGCGCTGGTGCTCGGCAGGGACTGCTGGGTCCGTAGCTTTGCTGTCCTGGGCCCCTGGCTCTAGTTCTTTAATGGAATTTACCCCGCCTGACGTAGCAAAAAGTGGCGCTGGCAGATTTTGTCTTCACCTGTCAGATTTATTCCGATGGTATCTAATGCCTACCGCATGCCAGGGTGTGAGCTCTGGTTTGTGATCGCTGTCTGTGATTCAGATGCTTCCCTGGGGGTTCAGCGGTAAAGCATCACCCTGCAATACAACGGACCATCTACAAGGCAGGAGACGAGGGTTTGATCCCTGGGTCAGGAAGATCCCCTGGATTAGGAAATGGCAACCCACTCCAGTATTCTTGCCTGGAAAATTTCATGGGCTGAAGGGCCTGGCAGGCGACAGTCCATGGGGTCGCAAGAGTTGAACACGACTTAGCAACAAAACCACCACCACCACCACCACCACCACCTGATTCAGAAGCAGAATCTACCAAGAGCCAGAGGGCCTAAAGGGGCTTCCCTGATGGCTCAGATGGTAAAGAATCTGCCTGCAATGCAGGAGACCTGGGTTCCATCCCTGGGTGGATAAGATCCCCTGGAGAAGGGCATGGCAACCCACTCCAGTATTCTTGCCTGGAGAATTCCAGGGGCAGAGGAGCCTGGGGCTACAGTCCCTCCTATCGCAAAGAATCAGATACAACTGAGCGACTAACACAGAGGGATTAAATGTGGAGAATCCCATGGAGTTCCGAAAGTAGAAATGTGACACACCAATCCCACACAGCAGTTTCCCGGAACACTGAGATAGGGCGCTTCCAGAAGGCTGCATGATTAATCGAAATAGCAAGAAACCTTCATGCTTTCCAGTAATTTTATTTTATCAAAACACCCTCCCCTTCCATTTTTATGACACCATTTTATTCCTGCCAAGTTCTACCTCCCCCCACCCAGCTCTATTGCCTACCCAAAGAGCTGTTGGACCCCCATTGTGAGGCTATTTACATCCCTCCCTCCCTCCAAATGATTCAATCCCACATTCAGTCTGTTTTAATACTTTTGGGAAATTTCCTCTCTGGGGGAAAATACCAGGCACAAAAATTCGTTGGCCTTTGCTCAGAAGGTATTAATAGTATCCCAGGGAAGAGATAGAAAGGCATTCCTATATGTGGAGAGGGGCCTCTGTGTATTCAGCAAGGGCACAAAGGGCCTGGGATTTCCTCAGAGAAAGTGAAATTGAGATTGTGGAGGAGAGGAGTATAACCAAGAAGCTTATTGGTGAGCTCAGGACTCTTCATCCATGACATCTAGAATGTTGCTCAGAAGAATTTTGAAAGTGGGACGTTCATCTGCTTTCTAAAACCAAAGAAAAAAATGGAGCGTTATAGTGGGCTAGAGTCCAGAATTCAAGGGAAACACAATGAGTAAACAGCAAATGTTTATGAAATTTATGCTATATGCCCAGTAGCATACCCTGTGGATTATCCAAAAAAAGAAAGAGAGAGAGAGGAGAAATAGAAGTATTCCATAAAGTGCTTGTGCACTTTAAATCTTTAGTAAATCGGGTTATTAATGTGGGGAGGAAATTTTGAAAATTATTCTTACAAACACTGATTGAAACTAAAGCCAAATTCATTACACCAATGCATTCTTATTTTGGACCCTCAAGTGGCTACCAAACAAATTTAAGTGGTTGACTGAACTGAAATCCTATAAGCTGTGATAATTTTTGTTTGGTCTCAACCATCCTAAAGCCAAAGTTAACAAAGGAACGAACATGTCAAGAGCAGGAGCTGCTTCACTGGGCAGGCATCCTAAGCACCTGGGACCTCTTATTACTACCATCTGGCCTCCAGACTAAGGCCTTTTGTGACAGCCATGGTCCATAAGCCTCTGAGGTATTTAGTGATTCAAGATATATTTATGCAAGAAAAGTCTCAATCCATCAGAACCCAAAAGTCATCAACTTATTGTTCCTTTGAATCTGTGATTCTCAAACCTGAGTATCAGAATTTCCCGGGAAGTTTAAAAAAATATACCTGAGGCCCACTCTAGACATACCTAGTCAGAATCTCTGGAGGTAAGGCCCAGTCATCTGTAGTTTTAAGAGTTCCACAGAGATTCTGATGTGATTCCAGTTTCATGACTATATTAACAGGCTGTGGAGAAAGTGCCTATCTGAAATACTTAACTAGCAGAGTGAGGATGTGCTAGTTGGGAGGGAGCAGCAGAGTCAGTTACCCTCAATCCTGCCCAGCACAGGAGAGAGAAGGGAAATTGCTCATAGGGTTCTCCCTTTCGCCACACTTTCTTTGACCTGAGTCATTTGTCAAAGGGAAAAGAGCCATGCTCTGATCCAAATGCCTACTTTTCACCCCACAAAGATGGCTCCAGATTCACATACGTGTTTGCTAGACACTGTCAGTCTTTCCCTGTTACTAATGGGGCAGAACTAAGAGCTGAGCACTCATTTCCTACTAGAGATTTAGTTTGCCAAATTAAGGTTGCCAAGGATCTATTGAAAATGGTGTAGGTACCCGTGAAGAACCCAAGGTGAGAGCAGCAAAGGATTTTAATAATAGTGGGACAGGCTCTTTATTTTCAAAATACCACATCTACCCACATATCCCATAATGCACTGTATTTAAAAAAAAAAGAAAAACCACGAGAACTACCTATTTTAGTTCCCTTTCAGGTGTTAGCATGTAAAAAAAAAATCTCATTTAGGACCACAGCCAGAGAAAGGGTGCAGTTAGTAAAGCAGAAGAAAGGGCCAATGACTCCCAAAGGAATGAACACAAATTTTAATTAGTTTTCTTTTTTAATGTCCATACACTTGTCTGAATGCCTCTGGCTGCCTACTTATGCTAGGTGACATGGCCCCATGACACCCCTCTCCCTAAAGCCGAGATGGTATTGGAGTAACACCACCCTATGGCAGAAAGTGAAGAGGAACTAAAAAGCCTCTTGATGAAAGTGAAAGAGGAAAGTGAAAAAGTTGGCTTAAAGCTCAGCATTCAGAAAACTAAGATCATGGCATCTGGTCCCATCACTTCATGGGAAATAGATGGGGAAACAGTGACAGACTTTATTTTTGGGGGGCTCCAAAATCACTGCAGATGGTAACTGCAGCCATGAAATTAAAAGACTTACTCCTTGGAAGGAAAGTTACGACCAACCTAGATAGCATATTAAAAAGCAGAGACATTACTTTGTCAACAAAGGTCCACCTAGTCAAGGCTATGGTTTTTCCAGTGGTCATGTATGGATGTGAGAGTTGGACTGTGAAGAAAGCTGAGTGCCAAAAAATTGATGCTTTTGAACTGTGGTGTTGGAGAAGACTCTTGAGAGTCCCTTGGACTGCAAGGAGATCCAACCAGTCTATTCTAAAGGAAATCAGTCCTGGGTGTTCATTGGAAGGACTGATGCTAAAGCTGAAACTCCAATACTTTGGGCACTTCATGCGAAGAGTTGACTCATTGGAAAAGACTCTGATGCTGGGAGGGATTGGAGGCAGGAGGGGAAGGAGACGACAGAGGATGAGATGGCTGGATGGCATCACTGACTCGACAGACATGAGTTTGAGTGAACTCCGGGAGTTGGTGATGGACAGGGAGGCCTGGCGTGCTGCAATTCATGGGGTCGCAAAGAGTCGCACATGACTGAGCGACTGAACTGAACTGAATGATCCTCTAGTGAGAATTGGAGTGGGCCTGGAAAAACTTCTAGTCATGAAAGGATTGGGATGTAGGCTGGGGTTTGAGAATGTGTACAGCTATCTGTCTGTGCTCAGTTGCTATATGACGAGGGAGAGTAGGGTGTCGGTGCTTGGTCAGGTACATGGGAAAGTACGTTCAAGGAAATAATTTAAGAGGTCCCACTAAAACACTTACCTCATGCCAGCAGCTGTACATGATGGCATATACCCTCTCTGAAGCAAGATGAGGCCTGTAGAGACGTAGGCCTTGGGCAATGTGTTCAGCTGTTTCACTGTTAGTAAATCTCTCATATGGCATCTTCCCCAGAGAGTAAATTTCCCACATCAGCACCCCTAGACAATGAAAAAACAAAATGTGTTGTTTCTGGGTAAGAGGGATCCTAGTGTTCCTAGATCAACTTCAAACATTACATTCAGGTGGTTCCACCCCCCACCCCACCCCTGGGCTTTTTAAAAATTTTGTTCAAACTTCTGCTATAGTACTGAGTACACTGGAGGTAATCAGGATTGCCCTGGACCATTAGTTCCTCTAGGAGAGAGACAGCATCTTATTTGTCTTTGTGGTTATAGAGTCTGGCAGAGTCCCTGGTACATAATTAGTATTCAGAAGCTGTGGAATACTGAATGAATTGTTTGTTTCCCTCAATAGATTCTAAGTTCTAAGAAGGCAGGAATCGTGTCTACTTTACTGTTTTTAATCCCCAGAAACCCCTGTGGTGCCTGATTCCCTAAGGATTAGATGAATGAAAGCAAGAACAAATAACAGTCTCTCTGTGCAGGTTGCAGAGTGTGAATTTCCCAACAGCATTCCTTTTCCTTTGAGCTGTATAATCCATGTAATCGTATCCACTCACCAAAAGCCCAAATGTCAGATTTGCTGCTGAACTTGCTGTACATAAGAACTTCTGGTGGAGACCACCGGACAGGAAATTTGGAACCTACTGAGCTTGTATATTCATCATCCAGAACATACCTGCAAAGGATTCAGGACTTGTTGCTGTTACAATTTGGAGAGTTTGATATTTGATTAAATTTTCTTGGCAGAGCCATAAGAGTTGCACAAATACTACAGGCTAAATACTACAGTGTCTTTTACAAATGCCATTGCTAACATATTCCTGTTTTCATATCCAACTTAGCTTTCCTGATTGACAGTATAGATACAGCAAGGATGAAGTGGCATAAGGTCTAATAGGTATTCCCTTCCCTCTTTTCTCTTTTCCCATCCTTCCCTTCCTTCAATTCTGCAGTCAACAATGGCAATTAGGCTCATTAGGAAAGGAGACAGAGTAAAATCAACAGGATTAACAGAATAAGACAGAGTATCGGGGAAATTAGCTTTTTAAAAAAAGAGCAAAGGAGAAAGGAGAAGAGAGGGCTATAACAATAAAACAGACGGATGAAAAGTGACTTAAACCATTCAGAGAAAGAAAAGGTATAGAAAGATGGTGGAAAAAACTAGAATTATAGGGGGAAAGGGAGACGATTAAAAGTTACAGTGTCACCTCACATTTGTACTGTGCCAGTTTTACTTTTAAAGGGAAAGGTGAAAAAGACTGCACTCACCTGGACAGGCCAAAGTCAGATACTTTAACAACTCCTTGATCATTAACCAAACAGTTTCGAGCTGCCTGTAGTGCAACAGATACCAGTGAGACTCTGTCCTTGGTGCACAGGTTAAGGGCACAAAGCTTCTGCCCACCAGGGGAGGGAAGCCTCATCTCCTTTATCTAGAGACACCTTCCCACCTAACAGGAGTCAGCTGATGCCACTGAAGAATTTTGATATGCTTCCATCACATATAGAGCAACCCCCATAATAAGTAAAGTCATAAGTAAAGCACTGAGGACTTGCAGCATGATTTCACTCACATTGATAATTCCATGACAACCCTTCGTGCATTGAAATGTCGAGAGAATTAAGGGAGGACGGAAGGCAAGTGTGTTTTGTTTTCTGCTTTTCTACCAACAGGACTAGGGCTATTTCCGCCTTGGCATGGCTGAAATAAACATGCCCCAGGAGGCCAGGCAGGGGAAGTGATAGAGTGAACTGGGTAGGTGGAGATGTCAGATAAGTGTCTGGTCTAAGGGAGGTCAGCCACTTTCCTGTGAGCAGCTAGACCATCTTGTAATACCAGGCCCATATTTTATAGGCCGACAGTTAAGATGGCCTATGAGAATATGGGTCTGATGATACAAGATGATGTCAATTTTCATGAGAAGCTGTAAATTCAGTTCTTTAATGTGAAATGTTTTTAAGTGTTTGCTAACTAATATATTAATATAACATTGAAAAATGCACCAACAGACACCCAGTTTGTGATTCTCATATAACCAGAATGATGGTTCTGTGCTAAAAAGCAGTTTCATCAGGATGAGGGCTGCCCTTCTGCCCCTGGAAGACTCCTACCATTTCCTTGTCATAGTAGGAGGGGCTGGGAGTGAGCATTCCAGCTCCCACTGTGGCAGAACTTATGGTGTTGAGGCTGGAGTTCCTTGACCGGCTGACCACTGGGCTAGAGGCTCACCAAACTTTTAGTATTTTCTAGATAAAACTGAAATCACGGCTCCAGCCACCTTCCTCAGCCATGGATGATATGTCTTCCTGTGCTACTTCCACCCCCTCATCCCTCGGACCCAGACCAAGCCTTCTGAGATCCTACCAGGTCTCGGTGGAGGAACTGCTTAGACTCTAGGTATTCCATGGCTTCACAGACATCCTTGCACATCTCCAGCAGCTGCTGAGTCTGGAAGCGGTGGCGCATCTCCCTCAGGTAGTTCAGGAGGCAGCCATTGGCCATGTACTCAGTGATGATGAAGATGGGGCGCTGTTTCGTGCAGACGCCATACAACTGCACCAGCTTCTCATGGGAAAGATTCCTACAGGAGAGGCAATGAACCAGTCCTCCCTTTCTGACTCTGAATATCATTCAGAAAGGAACTGAGGAGGAAAGGAGTTGGCCTTGGAGTAGAGTGTCAAATGAGAAATCATAATAACCTTTTTCCTACCCTAAACTCTGAAAGCGCCTAACATGTGAGGGTGAACCAGGATTTGGAGCCATCGATAGAACAGGCAACAAGTCCAGGGAACAAGTCCAGGGCTGAGTGAACACTAAGGGTACATTAGAATGTCTTCCTTTTGAAAGTCTCATTCTCTACATTTACCCTCAAATGCTATCAAGATGATACCCACCTATGAGCAATACTATTCTCCATCAGTATCAAAGAGAAATGAGTACCTTAGCAAGTTAGGACTCACACCAATCAAAGGTTGACCTCAGGCCCAGGTCCCAAATCTCCCTTATTATAAATCACCCTAAACCACAGTGGGAACCATCCTTGTAATTCCTAGACTGGATGGAGAGTTGAGTTTGGACTGTAACTCACATCATGACTTTGGCTTCTTCAATGAACTCATCCTCAGACATGGAGCCTTCTTTGATCATCTTGATGGCCACATCATACTGGCCCCTCCACTTCCCGTACTTCACTACTCCAAATTGTCCAGTCCCCAGCTCCTTCAAGAAGGTCAAGTCCTTTGGGTCGATTTCCCATGATCCTATAATGACAACGCCTTGATGTGATTCTTTGAGTCATGTATGTATAATTTCTACAATAGATTAGAATCCCTACTGCGGGTAGAAATAGACAAGCAGTAAAAGGGAAATTCTCAGGGGTACTAATTCATCTTTGCTCAGGTAAATCTCAGGGACAGGGGATTACTGGTTGAAGGAGTCTGGGAATTTTTGGTACAAGTCAGGCATAGAGCAAGAAGATCAACTAGACAACTTTAAAAAATCCCTTTACGATATTTTCCCCACAATTGAAAAAAAAACAAACCTTTATGAATCTATGTTTTTGCAGTCTCAGTAGGAGCCACCAGAGGGAGAAAACTCATTAGATAACTTTGATTTGGCTCTGTCTTAACACATTATTGGAGAAGGAAATGGCAACCCACTCCAGTGTTCTTGCCTGGAGAATCCCAGGGACAGGGGAGCCTGGTGGGCTGCTGTCTATGGGGTCACACAGAGTCGGACACGACTGAAGTGACTTAGCATAGCATAGCATAACACATTATTGACTGGGAGATTTTTGCAGAAACTAACGCCTCCGGCGTTTATAGGTGTTAACATTTATAATGTGTTAACATTCCTTGTGGCAGCTGGGATGGAACACTGCACTGCAAGAATGATTGGATGGCGAGGTCTGGTTGGGTCTGCCAGATGTAGTAGTGCTTGCAACTGGCTGGTCCACCCTGCCCTAGAGAAATAAGCACTTACCGTATCCCAGGCCTGCAGTGGAAGGTGCATTCTTGTTTTGTTGAGACACTGGATATTTGAGCCTAGATATGAGTCCTAAAACATACAGAGAGGGTCATGCTGCTGGTGCAGAGCAGGGACTGAGATGCCTTGCACACTTAATGCCTCACACTTTCAGTATTCATCTTTCTAGTACATCTTGAATCCCAAAAGATTGCCATGAACCTGAATTTTTCTGGAAGTTTCTCCTCTTATAAATGTTTTTCAGGGACAAAAAAAATAAAATGCTAACTGAAGTATGCTCCCCAGCTAAATATATCCCCACCTCCCAGTCCAGGCTTAACTCACTTCCTCCTTCTCCTTTTGATACTGAAAAGTATAATTGGAACCCCATTAAATGACAGCCTTGATACTGCCTTGCCTGGACATGGTGGACAGCTGCAAGCCTTCTTGATGAAGCTTTTCCCATGTATTCATGTTCTCCCCAATCTCCCAGTTTTTAGAATGTCTACACTGCTTAGAAATTCTCTTCTGATGTTTTTGAACCTGTATGTTCTTTAAGGGCAAGAACCTAAAGTAATAGTTTTTTGTGTTCTCTAGTAACAAGAAAATTATGGAGTAGACACTAGTTCAATGAATATTGCTGATTGATTAATTACCAGTCTCTTCTATGTCCTTCCTTAGCACTGAGCATCAATCACCAAATAGGAAGTCAGTCCCTACTGGGTGTAAGGTCTGCCTTTGACCACCTCTTCGCTTGACCTCAATCCAGCATCACAGGGGTTCATTTTCACAGCTAAGTCTCACTACCCTATGAGGCTTAATGTTTCACCCAACCACCTTGTCCTAAATTCCTTCTCTTGCTACTTGTCACACCCTTCTTCTCTGGTTTCCCTGGTACTTACCAGCAGAGTTATGCTGATGGTAGTTAATGAGCTCAGGGATAGTGCTGAAAAGGTGCTTCTCAGCCAGGTAATACTGGCTCTGAGGTGTGGAACACACGACATAGTGGCGTATCACCCCTTGAGGTTCCCTGAAGAAGTGGACGCTGAGTCAGCAACTCGGAAACAAGGGCCCAAAGGACCCAAGAAGTGAAGTGAGGTGAGTTTTGAGTTTAAGCGACAGAGGAAATGGGAGAAGCACTTCATTAAGGAACTGTTGGATGGGTGCCCCTGTTCTTTGTCCCCAGAGCCTTAAAACAGTAACACTCACCCTGTAGATTTCGCAAACACAGACACGGTATATTTTCCAGCTTTGCTGGAGTCTCTAACAATGAAGCCTCCTTCTTTACCCTGAAAAGATGGGAAAAGAAGCTGACCATCAGGAGGAAATGGCACTGCCACCAGCATCCCAACTGCCCAAACCCAAGACAAAATAGAAACCCTGATTTCACTGCCAAGTTCCACATTTGAGCTGCAGCCTCATTGCTTTTGACCCTGCAAAGTATAATTGGGACCCCATAAAATGAGAGCCTTGACACTGCCTTGCCTGGAGGTGCAGACAGCAGCAAGCCCTCAATTCAGGATCCTTGCTTGAAGTGCAAAGAGACTGCCATTTACTTGTGGTCACACACTTACCTCTTGCTTCAATAGTTGCTCAGCTTGACTCCGAGTCATGTGCTTGGAATACCACCTGGAAAGGGAGAGTGCTTGGCTGACTTCTAGGCCATGGCCTGAGTGGCTTGTTAAGAGTGCTGTCTGTGGCTCACCCATGCCATTGAGTCAGTCAGTTCACTCAACTGCTATTTACTGAGTGCCTATCATGTGCACAGCACACTATATCCCTTTCCCAAAGCCTGCTTGTTGCTGAAGAATTGTGGAAATGGAGAGCAAGTGGCAGAAGTTTGCAGGGAACAGATGAGGGTCAGGGCCTTCGAAGACAACCCACTTCCGTGATTCAGGAGAATGGGCAACCAGAACAGTTTGCCTTTTTTCACCCTTTCAGGTGTTTCCTATCAGGCTGTGTTTTCCTTTCAGTAGTTCTTCGGATTTGGAGAGGAGGGGGTATGGTGACCTCTCCAGCTTCCATCAACAGGGTGTTTGGGATAAGGGTAAGATGTAGGCACTATCACTTGAACTGGTGGCATCATCTGACCCAGTTGATGCTGATTTTAATAAGTATCTTGATATCAAAATTTTGTTGAAAATATGAAAAATGTTTATACTGTATTGTGAAGATTCTGTGCTGGGAACATAAGCATACTCACTCATACATTTCTATGGAGTCCTCTGCTTCAGTTACATAGTTACTAGGGATGTAGCCTTCCTGCCTGTAGAGGAGACAACAGGGTTGATCATCCAAAACTCCCCAATCTGGGTGAGAGACAGATTTGGTTACCTTGTATCCTGGGGCTCAGAACCAGTCTCAAATGATGGTGTATAAAATGTCCTGCCCTCAAAGAGGATCATGTTGCCAATGCACAGCTAGGCCAGTGAAGTGTGTAGCTTCTGCACTTGCAGCACTGATTACATATGCTCCACAACACGTGGGCTCAGGGAGGGGGCCACGTGCAGAGCTGCGCTCTGGGAAGTACTTGGAGGGAGAGCATATTCCCTTTGATGTGGGAAGAACAATTTCTGATCAGGATACTGAGTAGGGGAGTTATGATGCAGGATTTTGCATGTGTGTAGAGTAGGTGGGCGGAGAAGGCAATGGCATCCCACTCCAGTACTCTTGCCTGGAAAATCCCATGGACAGAGGAGCCTGGTAGGCTGCAGTCCATGGGGTCGCTAGGAGTCGGACACAACTGAGCGACTTCACTTTCACTTTTCACTTTCATGCACTGGAGAAGGAAATGGCAACCTACTCCAGTGTTCTCGCCTGGAGAATCCCAGGGACAGGGGAGCCTGGTAGGCTGCCGTCTATGGGGTCGCACAGAGTTGGAAGTGACTTAGCAGTAGCAGAGTAGGTGGGAGGGATTCCCTGGCAGCTCAGCTGGTAAAGAATCCACCTGCAATGCAGGAGACCCTGGTTTGATTCTTGGGTCGGGAAGATCCCCTGGAGAAGGGATAGGCTACCCACTCCAGTGTTCTTGGGCTTCTCTGGTGGCTCAAATGGTAAAGAATCTGCCCACAATCTGGGAGACCTGGGTTCAATCTCTGGGTTGGGAAGATCCCCTGGAGGAGGGCACCCCACTTCAGTATTCTTGGCTGGAGAATCCCCATGGACAGAGGAGCCTGGTGGGCTACAGTCCATGGGGTCACAAAGAGTCAGACACGACTGAGTGACTAAGCACAAAGTAGATGGATACAAGGCTCAGGGAGAGCGGACATGAACTCACCCATTTTTATCCCGGGCACGCCACCAGGGTAAGTTGCTCTCCTCCAGGATAAAATACTCATTGCCCTTATGCAGCTGTAGATCATTTGCATTCATTGGCATGTAGTCATAAAGGGCTACAACTTTTTTCAGCTCACTTGTCGAGACAGGTGCTGCTGTTGGCTCAGGGGGCAATGGCTTTTTTAAGATCTGTGTTGTTAGGGAAAAACAGTTGGGGAGATTGGCTAGATATCAGGCACTCTCCTATTGTTCCCCAACCATTCTAACCCAAATCAGGCAAAATAAAAGGTTTATTCAACATTCAACTCAACAACCATTTTTAAGCACCCCTGCAGGGTCTCTCAGCATGGAATGCGCATCAGAACCATCTTGAGGGCAGTTAATAATCCCAACACCCAAGCAGTTTCAAAAGACCAATTATGTCAAAATCTCTGAGGGTTGGACCCAGGCATCAGTGTTCATAAAGCTTCTTGGGCAAAAACCGTGTACAGCCACCATCTGGAAAACTAGCACTAAACTAGTACATGGACCCACTAAGTGGTTCTGAATCTTCTTTTCTTTGTTTGTAAAATGAACATAATGAGAATTCCTGCCTTGCTTACCTACAATATATGAGAAAAGCCTTTCTAGACCTCCAAAAGTAACACTCAAAATCAAGTTTTAAAGTAATATATTAGTGGTAAAATCAAGATATTGGGTATATGGGCATTCAGTTTTTTTGGGGGGCATTCACTGTTAAAAATTTTCAATTTTATGTTTGAAAATATTTTTCATTTAAAAAAATCAGGCTTTGTTTTGTTCTAAACAAGTGATTTGATTAAATGGTTGCCAAGAGCTTCCTAATAAGCCTCTGTCTCTCCACCGAAGAGGAAGTCCTACTTAGAAGGCCAAATCCCCTATCTCAAGAAGAATACCAGTTTACACTGCCATATCCCAGGGAGAATTCTAAGACTCTGGTCTGTTTTCTGGGTGTGACTAAGTTTCCATTGAAGCAGCACCCAATTTCCCTGTATACCTGGTCCTCCTCAGGTGTGGGAGGAAGAGGCTTTTTTGTCTTGCGGTGAGAACTCCCAGGTTTTAAGCCTGCAAAGTAAGAAACCAGTGATAATAGCTACAGAGTGCATATATGGGAAGGGCCCAGGGACAGGTTTGGTCAGGAACTTTACTCTTGTATTTGGTGCCTTCACATAAGTTATGAAAAGTCTTGATGGCTACAGCCCAGTGCCAGTTTTCCCAGCTAGAAAGAACAGAGCATCAGCTGGATTTTGATTCCCACCCATCCCCTCTCCCAGACTCCTTTGTACACTGGCCAAAATGTACAAACCTGGGTTTGCTAGAACCCTGAGAAAGTGATGGATATGGTCAAAGGAGGGAGAGATTATACTGATCAGATCTCTTACTTCCATTTCTGTTCTCCAAAATTTGGCAGCCCATAGCATTTTTGGCTGTCTGAGAGCAGCAGAGATACTGCCCGTCAATCCAGAAGCAAGGGTGGTATTTCTGTACCAGATCACTGTTGTACCGGATTACTGTAAGAGGAGAAAAGAGAGAGAGAGAGGTGACATTTGACTTGTGGGAGAAGCTACCATAGGCATGTTTTCCTCTTTGAGTATAGTGATGAGCTTCAGACAACTGCCCCGTCCTCAGCCACCCTGAAGGGAAGCAAACACAGGACCAGTTGGCTCACGTGGAGAGTTTCTGTGTCATTCTCTTCAGTGGTTCTGTTACGATGACTATCTCCCAACCAGTGACTAAAGCGATAAGAATATCTGATGTCTCCAGAGGCCCAGAACAAAAATATGTTATCTATGGTTTCCCGGCAGCCATTACAATCTTCCTGTAAAGCAGGTGTTGACTCTGGTGGTCTTTCCCAGAAAAGGGAAACAATGTGACAAGCCAGCTCTCACTCCAGCTCTCAATATACCAATGCCTCAGCTTCTGGAGTGCTCTTTGAGAGCTATTTATCTTGGTGAAAACTCCTGCCTCGTACTTTCTGTGTTCAGAAAACAGTCAACAGAACACAGCTCAGGATCAAAGGAAGGTGATTTTGTCTCTAGAATAAACATAGTTCAGTCTTCCTAGGGCCACTGAGGTGGGTTGAGTTCCTTGAGGGAGACAAACACAGCAGTTCTATTTCCCTCACAGGTTTGTGAGGCCCAAAAGATCTCTCAGAAAAGACAACAGGGTGGGTTTCAGATAAGAGGAATTCATTTTATAGTTTTTAATACTGTGGTATTGCAAGAATTTTAACCAGAAGTTGATTAGACAAGTCATCCTGGGATCCTGTTGCCAGGTGACAGAGAAGCAAAGGCAAAGGAAATAACTGACAATAGCTAGCCTTGGGCCAAAGATCTAGGCTAGCCTAAGAATATGCATATTTGAGGACATACTCATTTCAGCATTTGATGCTAAAAAGAAGCCCTGCATAACTTTTTTTAAAAGATAAAAATAAAAACAAAATAAAACCTTCCTTTGTAGAGATCACCTTAAGTCCTTAAGAGCTTGCTAGCCACACTCTACTCATTCAAGACTTTGGAGGAGGCCTAGAAGCTACTGGTGGCCAGGTGCATTTTACAGGCAAATGAAGAAAAAGTGCTGTCTCTCTTTTTTTTAAAGTGCCATCTTGATGCTTTTCTAAACATGGATTTGAAGACTTCTAACCAGTATCTCCTGCCCACACACTCACCCCTCACTTTTTCAGCATATCCCTTCACCATTGCACCAAATGCAAAGTGCTGGGAGCTGATCAGATGGAGTGCAAGCTAAAAGGGGCTACATTGTCTGTAGAGGATTTTAAAACAATAATAAAGCCAACCAAAAGTCTGTAGGCCTTCTATTATCTTTATTGCCAAATTCAGACTTAAATTGAAGAAAGCAGGGAAAACCACTAGACCATTCAGGTATGACTTAAATCAAATCTCTAATGATTATACAGTGAAAGTGAGAAATAGATTTAAGGGCCTAGATCTGATAGACAGAATACCTGATGAACTACAGACAGAGGTTCGTGACATTGTACAGGAGGCAGGGAGCAAGACCATCCCCCAAGAAAAAGAAATGCAAAAAAAAGCGAAATGGCTGTCTGAGGAGGCCTTACAAATAGCTGTGAAAAGAAGAGAAGCAAAAAGCAAAGGAGAAAAGGAAAGATATACCCATTTGAATGAAGAGTTTCAAAGAATAGCAAGGAGAGATCAGAAAGCCTTCCTCAGTGATCAGTGCAAGGAAATAGAGGATAACAATAGAAGGGGAAAGACTAGAGCTCTTGTCAAGAAAATTAGAGATACCAAGGGAACATTTCATGCAAAGATGGGCACAATAAAGGACAGAAATGGTAGGAACCTAACAGAAGCAGAAGATATTAAGAAGAGGTGGCAAGAATACACAGAAAAACTGTACAAAAAAGATCTTCATGACCCAGATAATCACAATGGTGTGATCACTCACCTAGAGCCAGACATCCTGGAATGTGAAGTGAAATGGGCCTTAGGAAGCATCACTCCGAACAAAGCTAGTGGAGGTGATGGAATTCCAGTTGAGCTATTTCAAATCCTAAAAGATGATGCTGTGAAAGTGCTGCACTCAATATGCCAACAAATTTGCAAAACTCAGCAGTGGCCACAGGACTGGAAAAGGTCAGTTTTCATTCCAATCCCAAAGAAAGGCAATGCCAAAGAATGCTCAAACTACTGCACAATTGCACTCATCTCCCATGCTAGTAAAGTAATGCTCAAACTTCTCCAAGCTAGGCTTCAGCAATACGTGAACCGTGAACTTCCAGATGTCCAAGCTGGTTTTACAAAAGGCAGAGGAACAAGAGATCAAATTGCCAACATCCAACATCATCATTTTGGATGATCGAAAAAGCAAGAGAGTTCCAGAAAAACATCTATTTCTGCTTTATTGACTATGCCAATGCCTTTGACTGTATGGATCACAATAAACTGTGGAAAATTCTGAAAGAGATGGGAATACCAGATCACCTGACCTGCCTCTTGAGAAATCTGAATTCATGTCAGGAAGCAACAGTTAGAACTGGACGTGGAACAACAGACTGGTTCCAAATAGGAAAAGGAGTACGTCAAGGCTGTATACTGTCACCATACTTATTTAACTTATATGCAGAGTACATCATGTGAAATGCCGGGCTGAATGAAGCACAAGCTAGAATCAAGATTGCTAAGAGAAATGTCAACAACCTCAGATATGCAGATGACACCATCTTTATGGCAGAAAGTGAAGAAGAACTAAAGAGCCTCTTGATGAAAGTGAAAGAGAAAGTTGGCTTAAAGCTCAACATTCAGAAAACGAAGATCATGGCATCTGGTCCCATCACTTCATGGCAAATAGATGGGGAAACAGTGGAAACAGTGGCAGACTTTATTTTTCGGGGCTCCAAAATCACTGCAGATTGTGATTGCAGCCATGAAATTAAAAGACACTTGCTCCTTGAAAGAAAAGCTATGACCAACTATACAGCATATTAAAAAGCAGAGACATTACTTTGTCAACAAATGTCTGTCTAGTCAAGGTTATGGTTTTTCCAGTAGTCATGTATGGATGTGAGAGTTGCACTGTAAAGAAAGCTGAGTGCCGAAGAATTGATGCTTTTGAACTGTGGTGTTGGAGAAGACTCTTGAGAGTCCCTTGGACTGCAGGGAGATCAACTAGTCCATCCTAAAGGAAATCAGTCCTGAATATTCACTGGAAGGACTGATGTTGAAGCTGAAACTCCAATACTTTGGCCACTTGATGCGAAGAGCTGACTCATTTGAAAAAACCCTGATGCTGGGAAAGATTGAAGGCGGGAGGAGAAGGGGACAACAGAGGATGAGATGGCTGGATGGCATCACCGACTCAATGGGCATGAGTTTGAGTAAATTTCAGGAGTTGGTGATGGACAGGGAGGCTGGGTGTGCTGCAGTCCATGGGGTTGCAAAGAGTTGGACACAACTGAGAAACTGAACTGAACTGAACTCTAGCAATTCTGAACAATGTTTCAGATACTCTTCCTAGCTAGAACTGATTACTCCTACCCTCTGCCCGCCCCACCCTTCCCTTGTGCCACGCCCATCACTGAGGGATTTGAAGAACCTTGGGTGCAGGCTTCGGCACCAGTAGACATTTCAAAATTCTTAATCAACAACTAGCTGCTCTGATAAATTAAGCTATCCTAATATGCTAATGAGAGGCTATAGGACTTCCTACCCCCCTACCTCCAGCACAGTCATTAAGAACCCACCCTACATTTCCAAATAATTAAGAGGTCCCTTGAAGATGACACTCTTCTTCTGTTGGTTAATGCAGAGCTTGTATTTCCAACTACTTAGAATTGCAAAGGCAGTGTCTGTTACAAACTGAATGTTTGTGTCCCCCTGAATTCATATATTGTCACCCTGCTTATTTAACTTATATGCAGAGTACATTATGAGAAACACTGGACTGGAAGAAACACAGGCTGGAATCAAGATTGCCGGGAGAAATATCAGTAACCTCAGATATGCAGATGACACCACCCTTATGGCAGAAAGTGAAGAGGAACGAAAAAGCCCCTTGATGAAAGTGAAAGTGGAGAGTGAAAAAGTTGGCTTAAAGCTCAACATTCAGAAAACGAAGATCATGGCATCTGGTCCTGTCACTTCATGGGCAATAGATGGTGAAACAGTGGAAACAGTGGCAGACTTTATTTTTGGGGGCTCCAAAATCACCGCAGATGGTGACTGCAGCCATGAAACTAAAAGATGCTTACTCCTTGGAAGAAAAATTATGACCAACCTAGGTAGCATATTCAAAAGCAGAGACATTACTTTGCCAACAAAGGTCTGTCTAGTCAAGGCTGTGGTTTTTCCAGTGGTCATGTATGGATGTGAGAGTTGGACTGTGAAGAAGGCTGAGCACTGAAGAATTGCTGATTTTGAACTGTGGTGTTGGAGAAGACTCTTGAGAGTCCCTTGGACTTCAAGGAGATCCAACCAGTCCTTCTGAAGGAGATCAGCCCTGGGATTTCTTTGGAAGGAATGATGCTAAAGCTGAAACTCCAGTACTTTGGCCACCTCATGCAAAGAGTTGACTCATTGGAAAAGACTCTGATGCTGGGAGGGATTGGGGGCAGGAGGAGAAGGGGACGACAGAGGATGAGATGGCTGGATGGCATCACTGACTCGATGGACATGAGTCTGAGTGAACTCCGGGAGTTGGTGAGGGACAGGGAGGCCTGGCATGCTGCGATTCATGGGGTCACAAAGAGTTGGACACGACTGAGCGACTGAACTGAACTGAACTGAAATTCATATAATGATGCCCCCCATGTGATATTAGGAGATGTGGCCTTAGGAACGTACTCAGGTCATGAGAGTGGAACCTCAAGATGAGATTGAAGTGAACTAAAGAAGTGAAGTCACTCAGTCATGTCCAACTCTTTGCAACCTCATGGACTGTAGCTTACCAGGCTCCATCCATGGGATTTTCCAGGCAAGAATACTGGAGTGGGTTGCCATTTCCTTCTCCAGAGGATCTTCTCGACCCAGGGATCGAATCTGGGTCTCCCGCATTGCAGGCAGACACTTTACCATCTGAGCCACCAAGATGAGATTAGTACCCTTATAAGAAGAGACTGGAGAGAAATTCTTTCTATCTGCCATATGAGAACCAGTGAGAAAAGTGACCAGTCAGCAAGCCAGGTAGAAAGTTCTCACCAGCAACCAAACTGGCCAACACCTTGGTCTTGGACTCCCCAGCTTCCAAAACTGCGAGAAATAAATGTTTGTTGTTTAAGTCACTTGATCTATGATATTTTGTTGTGGCATCCCAAGCTGATTATGACAGCATCCAAGTGGGAGAACTAGGAGAAAACTGCTTACTTCACCAGTGCATGGAGCCAGGAAACACTAATGGTTGATGCACATTCCAAGTATATCATGGACTGATCTCTCATATCCATTTTTATCAGGATAATGGCTCAAATTCTGTTTGGGGCATAAGTGATTGATTACCCTCCGTATACATCATTGGAGTTTCACAAATGTCACTCATTCGTTTTGGTGAGGTCAGGTCTTTTGCTCATTTTTGAAGCTACAGTTAGGATAGGCTCTATTGAGCTTGACCAAATGAAGACAAGTATCTGTGGTGCTGTAATACTGAAGTGTCCACTGCCATGTTCAAGGAAATGGAAGGAGAGAGCTCAGGGCTCAAGGATACAAGGTTTGCATGAAAAGTACCACTGAAAAGAGATGGCAGTTCAATATGAGATACCTGGCATCCTACTTTTTAAATTGAGGTATGAATGTGAATGTGTTAGTCACTCAGTCATGTCCAACTCTTTGCAACTCCATGTAGTCTGCCAGGCTTCTCTGTCCATGGGATTTTCCAGGCAAGATACTGGAGTGGGTTGCCATTTCCTTCTCCAGGGGATCTTCCCAACCCAGAGGTAGAACCCAGGTCTCCTGCACTGCAGGCAGTTTTTTTTTTTTTTTTTAACCATCCGAGCCACCAGGGAAGCCCTTGAAGTATAGCTTACATATAAATATATAAATTGAGGTATAGCTAATATATAATAAAACATGCAATCTGAGGTATCCAGCTAGCCACATTTGTGTAAAACCATTTAACCACCACTCAGATCCAGTACCTCAGAAGGCTCCCTCGTGCCTCTTCACAGCCAATACTGCTACAGAGGTAGCCTGTATACCATGAGGCTCCCTTCTCATGTTAGTGATTTGCAATTGGTGCATTTTACTCCAGAGTGGGATAACATCACTACAGTGGGATTTTACAGTTTCCAGAGTATCTCATTATTGGCATTGCCAGCATCTGGGGCTATTCTGAGATCTTTAGGATTTGCATCTAAATCTCCCAACAACTGTGGTGTTTGTTGCAAGGCAGCTACTTTGGGGCTTGTCAGCCCAAGTAGATTCTGGAGTAAATGAAAAAAAAAATGCTTTCAGTAAAACACAAGGGAAGAGGAGGCAAAATTGAACCAATGAACCAACTGAAGTAGTAGTGGTTTCTGTTTGTTTTGGTTTTGTTTTTACTGTTGGAATTTTACTTACCTATGAAACTTTAATAGCAGGGCATAATCAACATAGTAAGGTTAATATGAGAGTCAATAAAACAAATTTACATGTTGAATAGTCTTATCCTCAGTCATTACTCATAAATTGAATATAGTGGGCACTCTATATATTTTTGAGCTAACCTACAACTGGTTTTGAAATTGGTGTTTGAAGTGTTAAAGGAATTACTAACTTATACATACCACATTTTTTCCCTTTTGGTTCTCGCTCATCTAGTATGTCCCACCTTCCCCTATATCCAAACTAAATCCTAGCTGCCCATCAGTGTGGATTCCAAGTTGGTGGTGGTTGTTCTGCAGAAAAATCATTTAACACATCTATTCGTTGGCCGCCTTCTGTGTGCAAGGCGATGTATAAGGTACTGTGGAGAGAACCAAAGAAGTACAAATATATATGCCCTTTGGAACTCCAGCTCAGCCTCTGCGTGTATTTCTCTGCCTTGGAGGTGGCATCTTGGTTTAGAGCACAGACTTTGGAGCTTGAGTTCAAAGCCTGACCATGCCACTTACTAACTGAGTGCCTTTGGGCCAGTTACTTAACATCCTACACCTCTGGTTTTTTTTTTGGTCTCCAAAATGAGGATGGTGAAATTAACTGCCTCATGTAGCTGATAGGAAGAAGAAATCAGTTAACGTACATAAAGGACTTAAGATCTTGGATCATAATAAGCATTACTGAAGTGTTTGCACATTTTGTACCCTCAAGGCTAAAGGTGACCTCTTCAAAACATGCCAGGAACTGAACTACGTGGTGCAAGATATTGCCTATTTGTAATGTCCACATGGCCTTACTCTTAAAATATCTTGCAGCCAATTACAGGTGCAATTTCTGGGCTTGAGAACCAGGCAGCACAAAACTCTGCAATGAATTTAGGCTTTAGCGTCAAACAGACTTAGGGATGTAGTAAGAACCCAGGCTCCACTCACTAGCTATGTGCCCTTGAGCAACTTACTTAACCTCTTAGAGCTCAGTTCCCTCATCTGTAATTAGGGGTATAATACATACTAAATAAGCTTATTGACAGGATTAAATGTGCTAGTATGTTTGAAGCACTTGGCATAGAGCCTGGTACAGAGTTAATGCTCATTAGGTGTTAGTTGTTTTTAGCCCAAGGTTGCTGTGAGAATTAAATGAGATAATGATTACAAGATATCTAGCTTAGTGTCTGGCACACAAAAAGAACAAAGTAAATGACCCCTCTGTTTCTTTCTCCTCTTTTGGCTCGAAAGATCTGATGATTTTTGTATTGGCCAATCAGACTTGCATTCAAGGGACTGAACAAAGCTGGTGTAGTCAACCACCAAATATCAGAATCTACATGTTTATTAAGACAAAGGGCTGTCATGCAATAACCGAACCATGCTGTTATCAGTCTGCCATCCTTCCTGTTTCTCTAGGCAGCCTTTCCTGATGTCAACTCAACCAGTTAATCTCTCAGTCACTTGACATGTGGCTATATATACACACAAATATGTGTGCATGCATCCTGTACTGTAAGCATTTACAGTCGAGTTTATTTGAGCACACTATATGGTCTATGTGAAAAACTGAACTATGTTTAATTGAGGTCCTCACAAAGCAAGGAACAGAAAATAGCTCTTTGGAAAATATTTACCAACAATGAAAAGATGTACAGTGCTTTCTTGTACAGTGCTTTACAGTTGCCGTGTGCTTTCACATACATTACCTCCCAGAGGAAGGTACCATGGACATCATTATTATTATCATCATTATTATCATCATCATTATTAACATCATCATCATTATCATCATCATCATCATCATTATCATCATTTTTCTCTTTCAGAAAAAGAACTTGAACCTCAAAGAAGCTTATTGGCCTACTTACCAGAGGTCACTCAGCTTATCAGTGGTAGAAGAAGACTTGGAACCAGGGTCTTTACTCTGACCCTAAGCACTCTCACTATCATATATTAATTTTTTGGGAACCAGATATTTCATATCTATGATTCAAAATATTGAAATAACCATTGAGTGCCATACCACACCACTATTGTAAATTGGTGTAAAGAATGGGACCTTTTTATAAGTAGGGAAATGGAGGAGCCTATAATTACAGAATTGCATTAAAGAGACAGTGGTAGAACTGAGTTGAAACTCTTAGTCTAGCACCTGATCTTTCATCAAATATGGAGGAATACTATTGTCAGTTGTATCACTAATATTGAAGAAAATGAAATATTTCTTGCCCCCCTTCTCCTTTCTCATTCTCTCCCTCCTTCCCTTTCCCCCCTTTCTTTTTTCACCTCCCTTCTTGCATCCCTTCTTTTTTCTTCTCTCCTTCTCCCTCTCTCCTTTCCTCCCTGTCCCCATTTTCTTTCCTTCTTTCTTTCTCTATCTTTTTCTCCCTCTCTCTCAATTTCTCTCTTTCCTTCCTCCCTCCCTCCCTTCCTTTGGAAACTAGTTTATTTTCCAAGTAATTCTCACCATTTTTGAGCTGGTGAATCCAACGCTTCCTTAGTTCTTCGGTTGGGGAGAAGACATAGAGAGGCCCTTCATCATATACAACCTGGGGCAATGGACACACAGACTTCAGCAGTTAGGAGTTAGAAAAAAAAATTAAGACCTTGAAGGAACTAATCTTAAGCTACAACTTTGTATAATGACAGTAGAATACAAAAAGGCAGGATCTTCAGTGAGCAGTGGGGCTGGTGTCATGCGAAGAATTCCTGAACAATTCATATCCAAGGATGTAGGATTAAGAAACTCTTAGCTTTGTGAGTTCTCCTAGGTCCTCCTGAATTGTGTTTCAATTTGTGTGTAAAATTAGTTCATAATCTTTGTGTTTATCCAATGAAAGATATTTTATGATCTTATTAAACTTTGTATAGAAGATAATTGAAGTAATGATTTATATAACAAATCTTGATTAGTACATATGAATTATAAACTTCATCAATATGAGGAAAATTTTAACTCATGGCTAATTTTCCCCCCAATGCCTAGTGGCATCCCCTAGCCAATATTAGCCAAAATAAACTAAGTTTGGAATTACAGACCTACTTCAAAAAGAGTGAAGTATATTAAGCATCATCATCAAATCAGTCAGTAGTTTTTGAACACTACACATGTACAAGACTTTGTGCTAGGTGTTATGGAGATGTACAAAACATATAAAACATGGTTTCAACCCTCACAGATTTAGTAGACGTCACGGTAGGTTCTAAAGTCAAATGTAAATTAATTTTGAATTATCTGCTATTTACCATTATCCACCAGGCCAGTCACAACATCAACTTAGTGAAAAACAATGGTAGCAAAAACTGTGTCTAAAACACCTCTCCCTTTACAGGTTTTGTAAACTTTGTTATAGTCAGGGACATGAACAAGATCCTTTTACATTTTTTCTTTTTGCTTGTTAGTCTTGCTGTGCTCATAAATCCATGACAGAAAGCTCCCTCCCCTGAGACTTTCCACTTCCTTTTCTGGCTTTCACTGTTGCAGAGACTGCTTTATTCACGGTATGAAGCCTACAGAGTTCTAAGGACATAAGCAAACCAAATCAGAGATTGACTGAATCTGAAGCTCTTGCTCTCTCTGATGGCTTACATTGCATCTGTCAAACAGATGTCTATGTGGCTCTTCAGTTATCCCAGACTTGAATAGAATTTAAGTTTATATGTAAATCTAATAAGGCTTCCCCACACTGAACTTCCTAATACTACTCCTTCCCTCCCCTTTTCTGTCTTTTCAACCCACATGACCACCATTAGATAGATAGGCAGAACCAGAAGGAAGTGAAATGCTCACTCAACAAACAGCATCTTTCTCAACACAGTTATCATAGACAAGACACACCATAATAGAATTAGTGCCATTATGGATTCTCTTTGAGGTGTAAAGAGTAAAAGAAACTATGTTTGACTGGGAAATAGAAAAGCAAACACCCTCAGCCTATGCCATCCCTAATGATTACATTACAGGTCCCCTTGTGAGCTGATGAGAGAAAATACCTCACCTGGAAGGGGTAAGGGAACCTTTCAATAATTGAGATCTGCTCAGTTTCACTGGACTCTTCTCCCCTTCTCTGCAATGACAGAAAAAATCATAGTTATTGGTTGATGCATTACTCTTTTCTGGATTTCCTTAGGTACTGGGAGTCTTTTGCAGTGGTTCCACAAGACTATCCTGCATGGACAATACTAATCCTTAGTGATGGCTTCCTATATTCCAGTGGGGACACATAGCCATAGGATCCAGCACACCCTCATTCAAAAAAATCTCAAATTACTGAGGAAAGGGAGGTTACTCAATAAATGATGCTGGGACAAACATTTAACCACTAATATTGGCAGAGGTAGGAGAATAGTTAAGGTAGCTATTTCACACCATACACCAGAGTAAATTCTCGATGGATTCAAGAGCTTATGAAAGAAATGAAACTATGAATAACAGAAAAAAGTGAATATTTATATAATTTTGTGAGAGGCAAGGCCTTTCTGATATAATGCTAAAAGTTAGAACCATTGAGAGGAGGATGAGCTAATTTGATGACATAGACTTTAAAACCTAGTATGGTTTAAAAAAAATTCAAAGATAAATGAAAAACTGGAAAAATATTTTCAACATATAAAGTTAATATATCTAGATCTCTTAAAAAGTACTAGGAATAAGGTAAATATTTCAATAGAAAAAAGGGCCAAAAATTCAACAGGCAATTCACAAATGGAAAAAAGTATAAATGAGCTGTGGATGTATAATTGAGTAGCAAAAAAAATGAGAAAATAAGTCAGCAACTAAATATTTAAAAATTAAATCATTTTTGGCTTTCAAATTAGCAAATATTTAAATTATCTGGTGTTGAAAAGAATGTAGAGGAATAGATACTCTCATATTCAGCTTGTGGGAATATATAATATTCAAATTCTACTTCTACAAAATAGAATAAAACTATAAAAATAACCAAAGTGTACAGATTTCATTAAGAAAAGAACAAAATATTACTCCTAGGAAGTCATTATAAAGAATAACAAAGATACATAAAGATGTATGCAAGAATGTTCCCCTCAACATGATTTCTGATATAAAATAATTGGAAACAATTTAAATGTCTAGTAATAGGAGACTGGTTGAACAAATTAGAATATATCCACGATAGGGAACACTATATAGTCATTAAAATCATATTATTAAAGATTACCTATTGTCCTGGGGAAAATTTTAAATGTAAATGGCAAAGCAAGGTGTTTAGTATGATTCTGTGTTTTAAATATGTAACATACATATTAGTGTGAGTGTATGTGTTGTTAATGGAGAAAAACATCAGTAAGTCCGTACATGAGCATGTTAATACTTGTTTTAGCTGACTAATGAGATTATGCATAATTTTATCTTCTTTATGTGCTTTCTTTGTATTTTGCAGAGTTTCTGTAATAAACATGCATTTACTCTTGTCATCAGAAAAAAATCATATTTAAAAAATCAGGAAACCAGTAGATTTTATGTCCTCAGGGAAATGAGAGAAGCAGTGAGAATCTCAAGACTCAGAGCCCTGGGGTTCTGGCTTGCAGACTAATTCAAGTCTGTAAATCTGATTCTGGTGACTGAGGGAGTAAAACCAATCATCTCTGATCAGCTTGAACACTTGATGTGATATCATCTTAAAACTGGTGTCATAAGTTTTCCAGTTAAGTGAGTTGTTCTGCATCTGGGGAAAAAGACGTTGAGACTCAGCATAACCAATATGTGGTGGAGTGAAGAGCATATTGGTATAAGGGACCTTTATGTGTCCCACACTGCACAATATCACCAGTTTATTTACAGAGAATTGAAGTGTTCCAAGTTTCTGAACTCTACCCCACCCCCTGTGCCTGGTTCTAACAATGGTCTCTTCTCACCGGAATCTGTCTTTCAGGGGGAGGATTTTTCTCAGGAACCACTGTTTCAACGCAGGTGATCTTCTCAACATCTATTGAACCCTTCTTACTGCCTCTTCTCTGATAAAGAGAATGAGGAAGAAATGGAGAAAGGTTAAGAGCGATTAAGCAACCAGATGATTAGATTTTGCTATTTCATCATTCAACATAGTGAGGTGACACCCACACTCTGTATCAGGACCTGTCATTTTGAAAAAATGAACAGACAAACCAAACCCAAACAACTTCCAGATCTATTAACCTGATCTTTTTTGACTACCAGATGGAGAGCAAATACTATAGAAGAGTGGTTGACTTTGTGTGCTTTTTTTTAACATAAAAAAATAAGGAAACAATTTCCAACTCTTGGATTTCATTCTCAACAATCATTTAATGAGTGCTCACCAACTTCGAAAATCCATGGTAAGATTTCCCTGATAGCTTCTTAGCACCTTTGAATTTTTGTTCCAGTATGACTTCCCAGTTCTGGGTTAGGAAATACTTTGCTGAGTTTGAAGTGTACTTAGGTCCCTTCCATCCTGCTCCACCCCCAACTCCAACCAAAAAGGATCTACATCCTCACCACGGCAGATTTAAGGCCAAGTCCTTAAAACTCAGGTTTCACAGCAGAGAAACTTACCCCGCGTTCAAAGTCATACTCATAGTAGGAAAGTTTTTGCACGGTTAAGAGAAAGAGGCGCTTCTTGAAATTTAAAGGTGATGTTTTCTTTTTCTGCTGGGATCGCTTCAGAAAGATGCTCTCCAGTATCACTGTAGCCATCGCTTCTTTCTGCAGCTCACTGGGTGCTATTGATAATGAAAGTTCTTGAGGACCCAGCACATTGATCCTCCTCATCCCTCCTGGTTCCCCCTCAGCCTAGCCACCTACTTTCAAATAGAATAGAAATGTTCAAAGCTAACGAAGAACCATCTTACCTTGACATCCTCCTTCCATAACCCTCATTTCTGCCAGTTTTCAGGTATAATGGATGCACACTGAATTGGGGTGATTGGTTCTACATCATGAGTTCATATAAACTGGGTTCTTGCATAAGTCAATGGAGTGCTCTGGATATCAATGACATGTACCGTGTGCTTGGTAATGTCTAGAAGCAACTCTACCCTAACCACCCTTTTACTAAATGTGCAGACTCTGTGAACAATAAAAAGTTTTGGTGCAGCTGTTGGCCCCAATATCCCCAGAAGGTATAATGCAGGTGCCAGAACTCCACTGAGGCAGATATTGGACTTTCAGTTCCCAGTTTCCTAGACAGTGAGTGTAATTTTTCATACCTTGTCCCACTGGGGTCTGTAACCAAGGGGTCTAATAAGGATATGGAGGCTGCACCTGCAGTTGTGGACATATACTAACTGCCACCCAACCGATTTTGCCCATCCTTTGTAGCTCTGGCTGAGCTTTGTTCTAAAATTGAAAAACAATTTTTGAGAGGCAGTTGTTTTGCTTGGTTTTTGCTTTTCCCTTCCTTTTTGCTTAGATTCATTCTTTCAGATAGGATCATCAACTCAGAGATGCCGTCTTTGATCATTTATGAAAAGTAACTTGTTTAGTCTCTCCAAACTTAACAATAATTCAGAAAGATTCAGTTTGGGTAACTGAAACATACAAAGGCAAAGAAAGTTACACACTCATCCTTGGCTTTTTTTTAAAAATTCAAACAAAACACACAGTTATTCACTTAAATGCACTATCTTGTAATACTAATCCACAACTTTCATTAGAAAGATAAAGTGAAGACATAAATACTGACACAAAAACAGAGCACTAAAAAATTCTGAAAAAAAATCGCCAAATGATCAGCCCCTTCCCCATCCAGTTTTGTTGGAGGTAAGCTCTTTTCCTGAAGGGGATAGATTTTGTTTTGTTTTAACTAAATTCCTTATGTTTTTGGTGGCAGAATAAAGTCAGTAGTTTTTTCCTACTTGACAAGCATAAGTTACTTCTCACACGAGGAAAGCAAGGGAATGGTTTGTATCGAAGTCTGAGGCTATCCACACCATTATTTTGCTCTTTCTTGTGGTGTAAACAGTTCTATTATTGTACTAAGGAGACAAAAATAGATTACAGGAACACCAGGGATGTTCAGAATGATCACTTTGCTACTTGTTCATCATCTGGATGCCACTGTTCTCTGGTGATAGATTTGTTCAACTTTTTATAAATGATCTTTTGAGAAAATTGGGCCAAGGAGTACACTTTTCCCTACACCTTGCCACGCAGCTCTCTTCCCTGATTCCCAGGTTTAAATCATCTCTCACAGGACTGACAAACTGATAAGAGTTGTAGCCTTCAGATCCAGCTCAATCCCCAAAGAGATTTCTTGTAACATTAAGATTTTTCATTTACTCAGAAGTAGTGATAACCAACTAATAATGGTCGGCTCTCAGGTACTACCAACTCATCGAGATCCTGTACTAATATCATGTTTGTTCCCATGGTGAATCCCAATTAAGTACCTATTCACAACCAAAGATTCAACTTAGAAAAAAGAAAGTAATACCCTAAAGAAATCAAGTAACATGACCAGTAAATTGGATCATCTGAACAAACCACGTCCAGCTGCTCCTCTTTTAGCTGAGTAAAGCACACCCTTCATTTTACCTTTAAGTTTGTTGCAAGCTCTTGGTGAATACACTCCCTGCTCGGACACAGCATCTGCTTCAGCCTTGGCCTCTCCTCTTATTTCCCATAAGACAGGTCCTTCTGGAAGCTGCCTCTGTTCTTTTTGTTTTTCAGAACAAATCCAGTTTGTACAAGAGGAAGCCTTCCTCTCTTTCAAGTATCTGTGTTGGGGTAGGGTTTAGAGCTGGTCTAAGTATGAGGAAGTAAGCCTCTCACTAGCCATCGCCCCTCTGAGCATGGAGTGAAATGGCCTCTACCTGTAGATCACTGAGCTGGAGGACTGCTGGGATTTCCACGACCTGATTGCTCCCTCTTCGATTGTTTCCCCCTATTCCTTGTGATCCATTCAAGACACACATGGTTTGACAATGTGGTAGCTCTTCCTTAGTCACCACTGGTCCATTAATGGTGAAAGGAGAGGCATCTGCTTTTATATCTTCCTGAAGGTTGGTGTGTAATGGACACTTTGCTTTAGAGGATAGTTGCAGCTTCTTTGAGTACTTATTATGGAAAGTCCTAATTTTTTTCTAACAATTTCAGCAGCCCACAGAGTCAATTGACCACAAAAGATGCACAGTGAGGGCTGACCCTGCACCTCACTCAAGTGGTGGGGGTGGGGTGGAAACGGAAGTGACATGAATGTTACACACACACACACACACACACACACACACTTCATATAGGAAAAGAAAGAGGAGAAAAAAGAATAGACACACATGGCTCTTATTTAAAACATAAAGTTACAGTGTTATGATATTCTCTTTATTAATCTACAGATGCAGGATTTTCACATGGCCATGTTGTACAGCCTCTAGTCTCTCTATGGAGCTGCTGCTGCTGCTGCTGCTAAGTCGTGTCAGTTGTGTCTGACTCTGCGACCCCATAGACGACAGCCCACCAGGCTCCCCCGTCCCTGGGATTCTCCAGGGAAGAACACTGGAGTGGGCTACCATTTCCTTCTCCAGTGCATGAAAGTGAAAAGTGAAAGTGAAGTCGCTCAGTTGTGTCTGACCCTCAGCAACCCCATGGACTACAGCCCACCAGGCTCCTCCGTCCATGGGATTTTCCAGGCAAGAGTACTGGAGTGGGGTGCCATTGCCTTCTCCGCCCTATGGAGCAGTAGAATTCAAAAAGAGAATGCTTAGTAGTAAGAGTTCAGCCATTTTACAAACCGCCCTATGCCAAGGAATTAATATAAATAGCACTTGCAGAATTGGTAAAGTAAACCACCTTTGATTCCTATCTTTGCTGATTATTAGGGACAACATCAAAGCAAAAATCAGAAAACGGCTCAGCCTGACTATGATTAGGAAAGGTCTTAGAAGATGTTAGTTAGAAACAGTCAGTCATAGTTCAAATAACTACTGAGACAGAAATATCCAGTAAGCTGCATTTTGTGTTTATTTCTCCTTTAAAGCATTACTTAATTGCCCAGCAAGATTCTAGCCATTCCCTTTTCTCCCCAGGGGAATGGGAGGAAACTCCTGCTTCTCTTAGTGCTGTCCATCATCAGACATTTTGCACACATTCTTTCATTTACTCGTTATGACAAACAGGAAAGCAAGATTCACGGAGGTTATGTGACTTGCCTGGATCTATCTATTTGTGACTCCACACCCTTGCTGTTTCTGTTGTACCTCATTGCCTCCCAGAGGAAATTTTGTTTTTTGCCTTTAGTTAAGTGTGATGTCATTCACCTCAGCACTCTGTCACTGCCCTTGCTGCTGCTGCTGCGTCGCTTCAGTCCTGTCCAATTCTGTGCGACCCCGTACACCGCAGCCAACCAGGCTCCCCCGTCCCTGGGATTCTCCAGGCAAAAACACTGGAGTGGGTTGCCATTTCCTTCTCCAGTGCATGAAAGTGAAAAGTGAAAGTGAAGTCACTCAGTCGTGTCCGACTCTAGCGACCCCATGGACTGCAGCCTACCAGGCTCTTCCGTCCATGGGATTTTCTAGGCAAAAGTACTGGAGTGGGGTGCCATTGCCTTCTCCGGTCACTGCCCTTGGCTATCATCAAAGAGCAGTGGTGACAGAACCCTCTCCATCTTCTAAGAACATTAGACAAAGGAGGAAATGGTGCTAAGTGTGGGGATAAGTAAAAAAGAATTCAGGATCCAGGGGCACTTTCCTCTGCAATATTCCTCTACACATGAAAGGATGGTCTGTCCTATTTAACTGACGACAGTACTTTTTCCCACATGAGGACTCTTCTCAGTGCCACCAGGGTTTTCTTACGTTTTCCTTTAAATCCTCTCTAAGGAGATCTTGTTTAACTGGTCGATTTTTAGATTCACCAGCTGTTTTTTCCTTCAGGATTTTTCATTGTTAAAGGGATAAAAGCATAGAGTTTAGGCGGAATACCAACTGTTTGTTCTAGGGTTGTTATTGCTTACTCTGCATATAAAACTTTGTTTGAATGTACTTTCTTTTATATTATGAAATATTGCAAATAGGCAGAAAGAAAAGAGAATAACATTACACTCATTTTGGCAGAAAGAAAAGAGAATAACATTACACTCATTTGCTCACCATTAGCTTAATAGAATCCTAACATTGTGCCACTTTGTTTCTGTTTTTTTTTTAAGAACTAGAGTACTATCCATACAGTCAAAACTCCCTTGTGTGCTCGTCCACAGTTTTAGTCCCCTCCCTCCCTACAGGCTACTAATATCTGGAATTTAGCAATTAGCATTCCTAGGCATGTTTTTATATTATTACTATGTAATAGGTAATAGTAGGTAATATTACTATTACTAATATTACTATTACTATGTAATAGGTAATAGTAGGTATTACTATGTAATAGGTAATACTAAGTAAGTATGCAAAAGAGGTATTTAGCATTGGTTTACACGTTTCACATTTGAATTTATGTGTTACATACTCTTTAGCAACTTGCTTTTTTTCTCAATGTAACATTTTATGACTTTTTTTTTACCTTGGCAGCTCTAGTTCATACATTTTAATTCATTTTGATATGTATCAAGTATTCTATTTGATGAATACATCACATTTATCCATTCTCCTATTGATGGATACTTAGGTTATTTGTTTTCAATTATAAAGAATGCTACCATGAACATTCTTGTACCTGTGGTCATAGTTTTCCACTCTCAGAATGAATCCTCAGTTACTAAGCCAAAGTGGCAAACCCAGTCCAGCTTGTGTGTTGGACTATGCACTTCATGTAATCCCTTGTTCTTTTTTTAGTTCAATCTTCCTGAGCGTTTTCTATGAAATTTGGTAGAATTATCAGTGGCCTCTAAGTAGAGTAGAGTATATCTGATAGGCCTACTAAAAATCTCTTCTCAGGTCCAAGAAGCATCTCTCAGGTTTTGATTGAGATTTTGATTGAGAATTTCCCCATCTTGGAACCAGAAGAGAAGTTGTCATTAAAATATCATACCCATAGCAACAAAGAGCCATAATTACTCTTATTAAGTCCTCAAGAAGGTCTGTTCAGGTCCCAGTGAAAGCTAATTATTTGATGATGTTTCAGGGTCATTGCTACAGGTGACCAAATTTTTGATGAAGACTTCCAGCAAAATCAGTTTTCTGGCTGCTGGCTAACCTAGGAAATTCTCATCTACTGCAATCGTTTCTAAGAGGTCTCAGCACTCTGGTTCTTCTTCAGCATTTCATGTTGTTAACATTGTACAATTTTCTTCTATGGTTTTGGACACTTCTGGGTCTCTGTCAGCTCTTCTGCCCTGCACTAGACACAATAGATTCCGGCCAAGTGATGAAAGGAGAGCCAGATAACCAATCTGCAAGTTTACCTTGAGCAACAGGTTGGTGGTGATCCTTTCAGCATTGCTCCTTTGCCCTGAGGGTGACTGCTAGCATGTCCGTCTTTCACTCTGGATTTGTGTGACCCTTTGGCCTTCTTTTTCAATTTAGCTTTTGTTTTCCCTGGTTTAAATATATTATTTTTCCCTCAATATCACAGTAAAACAAGTTCATTACAGAAAACGTTTTAAGTACAGGGATATTAAAAAGGAAACACCAGTTACAAGCTCATTATCCAGACACATTAATCTTTAGGCATGTTTCCTTCCATTGTTTTTCTCTGTGTTTTTCTGACTGTATTTGAGATCATATTGCACCTAATATTTATAGTTTGCTTATTTTTCTTATCCTTATACTTAGATACTTATTACCTAAGCAGCAGCAGCAGCAGCATTACCTAAGTATCCATCCATCCATCCATTCACCCAACATATGTTGTCCACAAAATATCTAAAGTTCTTGTTTAACATTATTCCAGATGTTTTCCCATGTTGTTAGGATCTCTATATAAACATCATATGCTGAGTCAAAAAGTTTGTGCCTTTTACATTTTGAAATATATTGACAAAATAGTTTCCAGAAACACTGTAACTGATTTCCACTCCAAATAGCAGTTTTGGAGAACCTGTTTTTCCATACTTTTGTCTCTTTTCTGCTCCACTTCTAATCAGTTTCTTTTTATTCTGTTTCTATTACAGATAAATTGTAGGAAGGAGTTCATAGACTATAATTCATTTTCATTTTGGGGATGCAGGGCAGCCAGAATAGCTTCTCCTGGAAATTCAGCTAACTGATGTTACCCCTAGGGCATGTGGTAATTGCTCACAGAGAGGGAGGTGGAAAGCCTGGGATTAAGGCTTTTGCTTTTCAAATGCTCTCCCAACACCCTCAGCCAGTGCACATGAACCTCCAGAGAAACCGAAAGTCACACGTGGCCCATTTGTTTCAGGGTCCTCAGAGCATTTCTCTCTCCCCCTCCCCCTGATGGCTTCATTTGCATAACCCAGCAGTTTTGGAGTGAATTAGGTCAAGGTCTGTCTCTAACTTCTTACTGAGCACTGCCTCCCTGAAAATTCTACGTCACTCTTATTCCCAGGTCCTAGCCATCGGATATTGGCATGGCATCCACGGGCAAAAAGCAGCAGGCGTCTGATGACTCTTTGGAGAACATTCAGACTGGTTTTCAAAAGCCATGTCTTCCCCTTATACCTAAGTCACTTCCTGGTATGGGTCTAGTCCGCTGAAAGGAAACTCTCTATAGGAAATTTGCTCGAATGGAAACAGTAAATCATACTGATGATAATTTTAAATTGCACCCAGACCCTAGAAGTGGATGGAAAGTTGCACTAGTTCTCACCATGAGGAGTTTACAAAAGATTCTAAACAAACACATCGCTAGCCATAAGCCACAGGAATTTGGACTTGAAAGCGAGTAGACAGTTTAAGTAGTCTGAAGGGGTCAGAATAGACCAGTAGGGCTAATGCTAAGGGATTCCATTTCAGTAGAATGCTTTAGATTATTTAGGGTATTTGCATCTTGTGGCTTATTTGGTAGGTGACATTTTTTATCAAATAATTGAGGCTCCAAGAGGCCGTAGCACCCTTGGTCAGGGGCTTGGCTTGCAAAATGAGGGAAGGAGCAGAAGCAGCATGTAACTAATAGCACAGAAGATAACCCCTGAGCTGTACAGAGCCCTGCCTCTGGGCTTTGCTGCTGCCCTACCTTCAGAAACAAACAACACGAGACAGAGACTTGGAGCTTGGAGAGCAGGGTGACCGGGAAACTGGACTGGAATTCCATTTGGAGGTCCCACACTCACCCAAGGATGTCTTGGTCAGGGCCAGCAAGCGTCCCTTTTATTCTAGACACCACGTATTTGTTCTAGGCAGGCCCTCTGGGGACCCTGACAGGTCTCAGGCAGAATACAAATAATAGCAAACACTGAGATAGGCCCACTGACTATTGCTGGGCCCCATTTTAACTACTTTACATAGGATAACACACTGCCCATGACAATCCTATAGGGAAGGCACTAGGCAAGTAGGGGGAAAGGGCAAAGGGAAAACAGCAGGGGAAGAAAGGGGCAAGAAGAATTCACTGAGATCCCCCACGAATTTATTAAGCACTGACTCTGTTCCGGGTTGGTAATGAACAAAATAAAGGAGGGGATAAAGAAGAGGGAATACAGGTAGAGAAAGGAGAAGGAGGAAGAGGAGGAGAAGGGGGAGACAGATGGAGAGGAGAGGAAAGGAGAAAAGCAAATGATGGAGCCTAGAAATAAAGAGAGCCGTGCACATGGCAGGCAATGGTAATAGGAAAAAGCTTCCCCGCGACCTCAGGGGTTGGCCACACTGTCTGGGCCGTGAGGCTGAGGCTGACTTCTGGCCCAGTCTCTTACCCACTGTTACCACGAGGTTGGCACACACAGTCCTTCCAACAAGGCAGCTCTGATCCCAGCAATACTGGCCCAGTGCAGCCAGAGGCTTTCCACTCTGGTTGACCCTGTCTGTAGCTTACAGAGCTCAAAAGCATATGCGTTTTGACCAGTTTTTTTAGACAATCTGCCTCTTAAAAATTTCTTTTTCCAAAGGTCTCATTGACACAAGGATCCATTTGGGGTCTTCTGGCAATATTACCCAAACAGTTTATTTTTATCCTGGTTTATTTAGCCATGGGCATGAAAGCTTACTTTTCTGCCAAATTGTGCAGAGTTGCCTCTTTCCAACATCTGCTACCTGTTCAGATGGTCACCTCATGCCACTTTTTTTTCTTCTTGTCTCCACCCAACTATGACCTCCCCAGAAAGGACCCTTCCAGCCTTTTCTGATTACCAGAAGGGACTACCAGGGCCTTGGGCTATGACACTCCCAGCCTCCATCAGCCTCCTCCGGCCTCAGACTACGTGGCACCAGCCACGCTTTCTCTCTGACCTTCAAGGTCCTAACCTTCAAGGTCCTAGGAAAGGCAGTTGCTGCTGCTGTCCAGCCCTTGCCATGCCCCGGACCCACCTCAGTTCTGACTTTAATGCAGGCAGCTCCCCGGATGCATTGAGATGCCGGGACTTGGAAGTTGGGACTCGATGTCAGAAGACACTGGCCCTGGAGACATATTCTTACAGTCCAGAGAGGAAGGACAGTCTGAGCAAACCCCACCCTTTCACAGCCACTCAGTTCCCTTTTTTTGTTTCCTGACTTAAACCAATGTCTTTTTTTTTTTTTCTTCTTCTCAGCAGCATGGTATCTGGTTCCCTGCTGCTGTCCTTATTCCACCCACCCCCCCAGCAGTCCCCGCCCTTCATTTGCTTGGGACCTCTGACAGTACTAGTTGAGTCTGCTCTGAAAGAACTCTTCTCTACTTGACTGGGGCCACTGAGACTCTAGACCGGGCTGGGTTAAGCAGACGCGTCCTCAGGCCAACCTCCCCAACGTAAAGGGACGACATCACTAAAGGACCATTGGGATGGTCAACACAGGGAGCGGAGACTTCCAGAAAAGAGGAGAAATGCAGATCTGTGGAGACAAAACAAAGGGACTGGAGAGGGAGGGTGTCTTTATCTTCTTTTGTCCTCTAAGGCAGAGACTCGAGGCCACACAGTTAAACTTGACAATGAAGGATGGAGACGATTGATGAAGGGACCCCAAAGTACAGATCCTGACAGAGGTAGAGACAAGACTTCCCCCTGCTGAGTCATTTTCTAAGAAAGCATTTTTTTTTTCCTACAGATAAAAATGTCTGAGGGTAAGCCCACACACTGACATGTGTCCTTCCCATTTTCTGTGGATGTTGATTTTCTCCATTTTAGATTCAGCCTCGGGGATTAACTCTTCATTTACAATTTTCTCTTTTGTCTCATAAAAGACAACTAGATGTGTTGCTTGAAATCTAAATGTTTCCTCAGCTACCTTCTAGCTCACGTTCTAGCAGAGATCATCACCAGGAGGGCTCTCCTAGGACATGCAGATAGTACTGGCTATAGACCATGATGGCCAAAGAGCCCCGGGTGACTGATCTGCTTGCCCATTTTGATATATCAGCCACTGCCATATTTACTTGTCCTAGACTCTGATGCTGGGAGGGATTGGGGGCAGGAGGAGAAGGGGACGACAGAGGATGAGATGGCTGGATGGCATCACTGACTCGATGGACGTGAGTCTGGGTGAATTCCGGGAGTTGGTGATGGACAGGGAGGCCTTGTGTGCTGCAATTTATGGGGTCGCAAAGAGTCGGACACGACTGAGCGACTGAACTGAACTGAACTTAACTGAGGCGCCATATGTGGGGCTTCCCTGGTAGCTTAGCTGGTAAAGAATCTGCCTGCAATGCAAGAGACCTGTGTTCGATCCCTGGGTTGGGAAGATTGCCTGGAGGAGGGCATGGCAACCCACTACAGTATCCTTGCCTGGAGAATCCCCATGGACAGAGGAGCCTGGTGGGCTACAGTCCGTGTGGTTGCAAAGAGTTAGACACGACTGAGTGACTAAGCACAGCACAGCACAGGTGCTATATGTAGAAACAGATCATAAATCCCACTAGACATCTGTCAGAATTTTTAAGGGAACAAGACATTTTTCAAAAGTATTTGTAGGCTAGTTGACTAGTTAATCCTCAGATCCACACAAGATAAAGGGGCAGCCAGTATTGCACGATGTATTTTATTGACAATTTCTATCCTTTCACTAGTCACCTCTGAATAGCTGCTCCAGGGGTCTGCCTGAGGGTTGGTCACAGACACTCACTTTCCCTCACTCTGCCCATGCGCATTCCCCTCACACACTTGTCCAGGTGACAGAAGGAGTGCACCCAAAACAGTGCCAATGTCTAGATGTAGGTAAGTGAACAAGTCACATACACTGTGAGGCCAGGCTACATCTAGGAGTCCTGTGTTCAATTCTGAGTTCCTCATCTTAAGGGAAATCAATGAGCAGGATAATGTTCAAACCAGAGACCAGGATTGGTGAAGGAATCTAAACCAAAGCTATGCCACATGAGGTGTGATAGAAAGAACTAAAGTCCATTAGACTAAGAGGGGCCATGTCCATGGTCTTCATATTTCCATGTTGCTAATGTCAGAAATCTCTAGAAACACCTTGAAGGCCAGTAACACTGCATAAGAGCCTGAGGAGAAGAAGGAAATGCTCTGAGCCTATAGACTGGCTGTTGGGCAAAGAAACTTTTGGGAAATGTTGGTAGGCAGTGGTAATGTTTTTATCTCATTCCCAGACACTGTTCAACAAAATAGAGCTGATCAGAGAGTCAGCTCTAGACTCATGGGTGTTCCTGGAGGGTAATGCAAGCATGAGATGCCAGGCTGTCAAGGTTCCTTAGCCTCTAATCTAGCGACACCTCCTCCTGGGTCCCTGCCAATTCTGTCTCTTCATCATTCTCTGTAGATGCTCCTGCTGCGCCTTGTGATGTCATGGTGAGGTACAAAGCTGTGGTCTTGAAACTACCCGGGATCAAATTCCAGCTCCATATAATAACCACCGGTGTGACTTTGGGTAATGTCATACCATTAAATCAACTTTAATGTCTCATGCCTGTTTTTCTTTTTTTTTTTTTTTAAAAAAAATCACATAATCATTATTAATATTGATACAGAAAAGCATTTGATAAAATCAAATACCCATTCATGATAAAAACCTTTAGCAATCTAGAAACAGAGATTTCTCAATTTGATAAAGAATAGCCATAAAAAATCATACAGCAAACAGCATACCTAATAGTGAGAAACTTTATCATGTATGCAGAAAATTCAAAATTAAAAAAAAAATCAATAAAACACTCTTGAAACAAATAACCAACAACAGCAACACCGATATATAAATACTGATTGTTTTCCAATATAACCACAAAGAACAAGTGGAATCTGAAATTAAAAACACATTACCATTTACATCGGTGGTGGTTTACTTGCTCAGTAGTGTCCGACTCTTGAGACTCCATGGACTGTAGCCCGCCAGGCTCTATGGGATCCTATGTCCATGGGATTTCCTAGGCAAGAATACTGGAGTGGGTTGCCATTTCCTTCTCCATCATGCCTGTTTTTCTCACCTGTTAAATACTAATAAAGGTATATATCACCTGGGTTGTTAGGATAAAAGCAGGTAGTATGTGAAGTAGTTAGGAAAATGCCTGGCGTATAATAAGTGTTCAATAGATGTTAGCTATTATAATTATGACCAACCTAGACAGCATATTAAAAAGCAGAGACATTACTTTGTAACAAAGGTCCATCTAGTCAAGGCTATGGTTTTTCTAGTGGTCATGTATGGATGTGAGAGTTGGACTATAAAGAAAGCTGAGCGCTGAAGAATTGATGCTTTTGAACTGTGGGGTTGGAGAAGACTCTTGAGAGTCCCTTGGACTGCAAGGAGATCCAACCAGTCCATCCTAAAGGAGATCAGTCCTGGGTGTTCATTGGAAGGACTGATGCTGAAGCTGAAACTCTAATACTTTGGCCACCTGATGTGAAGAGCTGACTCATTGGAAAAGACCCTGATGCTGGGAAAGATTGAGGACAGGAGGAAAAGGGGATGACAAAGGATGAGATGGTTGGATGGCATCATGGACTCAATGGACATGGGTTTGGGTGGACTCCAGGAGTTGGTGATGGACAGGGAGGCCTGACATGCTGTGGTTCATGGGGTCACAAAGAGTCGGACACAACTGAGTGACTGAATTGATTGATTATAATTACCAGGCCACAACAATCATATTATATTATGGTAAAGGAACCCAAGCTCTGGAGTCAGATCACCTGTGTTTGTACCCTGGTTCTACTAAATACTATTGTATGTGCTAAGTCCCTTCAGTCGTGTCCAATTCTTTGAGATCCCATGGACTGTTAGAGACCCCTGCCAGGCTCCTCTGTCAATGGGATTCTCCAGGCAAGAATACTGGAGTGGGTTGCCATTTCCTCCTCCAGACTAAATACTATCAGCATCAAGCAAATTGTTTAACACCCTATGGCCTCAGTTTCCTCTACTGTAAAATGGGAATAATAGTATCAAATACCTCCTAGAATTGCTGTGAGAATTTTATGGGACAATTCACTTAAAATGCCCAGAACCCTTCAGTCTTTCTCTGATGGACTCTCTTGAAACCTGGCACATGCCTTCTGCCAGGTGTGCAGAGAAGTGAGCTGCTGGATATGTTCTATCTTTTGGCCTGGTTATTGCTGTTGTTGGAGCTGAACAATTTCATCCTCACTTTGCAGAACCTAGGGCAGCCAACTTGCTCCCTAAACAAATGGGGGCTGTTTAATGCTGAGCACTGTTCCTTTCTTACAAAGTATTTAGTCTGTAATTATACATTTATGAGGGCTTCCCACATGGCCCAGTGGTAAAGAACCCACCTGCCAATGCAGAGACCTAAGAGACTGCCTGTTTGATTCCTGGGTTGGGAAGATGCCCTGGAGTGGTGCATGGAAACCCATTCCAGTATTCTTGCTTGGAGAATCCCATGGACAGAGGAACCTGGCAGGCTACAGTACATAGGGTGGCAAAGAGTTGGACACCTGAAGCAACTAAGCCTGCCCGCCCTCCGCTAGAATGGTGCCCAACACAGAATAGGCATTCAATAAACATTTGTTGAATGCAACAACTAGCGATGTGATAGATGAACTAGAGCACTGGCTCCCTGTAAGCCTTCAGTGAACCGACAGTTCACTGAAAGATGTTGTTCCCAGTGACCTCGAAGTGAAGGTGGAGGGCTCGTCCAGTTCACTCTGGTCCTGGCTTCCCTCGGGGATAGGCACATGGAAGCCAGACGATCTGGAAGCACTGCTTCCTTCACTTAACGCTGCTACGCAGCAGTATCCGCCAAAAGTGAGGAAGTGAGGAAAAGTTGCAAAGCTGGAGTGGGGCGAGAGGAAGTTGAAGAGAGTGGATCAGCCTCAGCCGGAGCTCTTCTTTAAGCTTGCGCCTGCAGCTCTGAGTTGAGTCCTCTCAGACGCCAGAGGGAGGTGTGCACAGAGTCTGAGACTCTATGGTTGTTCCCACCGACTCCCATGAGGAAGCGCGACAAGAAACCTCCTATATACTTCCGTTTCCGGCCCGGTCTCTTTCTTTCCGTGCTGGTATCGCTCTCGCAAACATGGTAGGACCTTGGAGTGGGGTCTGGTAACATCCAGTTTAATCTTTGCCTCTCTGTTGATGGTGTTGTCTCGGGATGCGTCCGGGCTCCTGCGTGGACTCGTTGTACCAAAGGAACACAGTGTTGCCAGGGTCGAGCCCAAAGGGACTGAGCTTCGGGGCCAGGAATTGAAGTGATGAGATCTAAGGGGTAGACCTAGGCAGCGGTAGAGGGAATATGTTTTTGTTTTAGTTTGGGACTCGGCAGAGGCCGCTATACTTGAAGTACAGGGGGCTAGACCACCTTATAGTCAGTGTTGTATGTTGGCGAGGAGTTTGAAAGTCCTCGTGGGATGCCGTAGCTTCAGCTGGGTCGGGTTGGGCTTTGTGCCGGTGGTCTGATATCACTGTATGTTCTCAACGGTTTATTTACTAGGTGAACGTTCCAAAAACCCGCCGGACTTTCTGTAAGAAGTGTGGGAAGCACCAGCCCCACAAAGTGACACAGTACAAGAAGGGCAAGGATTCTCTGTATGCCCAGGGTAAGATGGTTTGTACGTGATTTGGTTTTAATGCGGTATTTGTGTAGTAATAGAATACGCGAGCCCAGTCTCCCTTCCCTTTCTCATTTGGGCATTGATATTTCTGCTGGAAAGTCCAAGATACAATCGATGAGAAGACTTTTTCACATGTCTGTTCTGATTGGTTATGTTTGATAAACCCTGACAAATACCTTGCATTCTCCCAGGAAAGCGGCGTTATGACAGGAAACAGAGTGGCTATGGTGGGCAGACTAAGCCGATTTTCCGGAAAAAGGTTCGTAATAATTACTGTTTGATATGCTTTTCTCACTGACCGTGGCAGAGACTTTACATTTGTTTTTAGCCCACACACGTCTAGAGTATAGGTGTGTGTGTTTATAGTTTCAGTGAAGTTACCTCAGTTACCAGTGGAGACATCTAGTAGCTGGGAGTGCAGTCCAGGTCTTACTGCAGAGTACAGTATTGCACTGCCTCACTGTTTTTTATATTTTTTGTCCTCCTCTTTGTGAAGAGGCAAACATCAAGGAATAAGACCTGCTTTCCTAAGGACTGAAGTTTGAGTACAACTGTAAATCCTTTCCTTTGTCCTGTTCTTATCTGTTGTCATGTCCTAAGGAGTCCTTACGCTTGCGGTAAGAATCTTTCACTTATTTTGTGTTTCAGTTCTGTTCAGAAGCCTGAAGTCAGCTACTTACCTGATGAAGTCTTAAAAGTTCTTTAAAATAGCCATTTAGGTCTGCCACTGACTTCCTAAATAACCTGTGGTTCTCAGTCTGAATTTCTGAGTTTCTGTTCCGATTTGTCTACCCCTTAAAGTACACAATGCTTGGAGCATAGCCTTCCCACAAACAGCATTTCTTTTGGCACTTAGCTCCTCATTCAGCCTGGTTCCAGAAAGTATTCAGGAATGATTTCAGTGTTCATTTAGATACAGTAAATGGTTTGATCTCAAGGTGGTAATTTCCATTTCCACATTTGGATAGCTTGTTTAGGAGATGGGGACATTGCATCTATGTTTTTGCCCTTTTCAGAACTGCAAACTAGTAACAATAGAATTCTGACTACAGGAGCAGGCTTTAAAAGTTGAGTATTTGTGGGAAGTGTACTTTCTGAGTTACATAATATCATATAAAATCTCGATGTAATTGTTAGTAGTCTCTGAAGAGTAGATTTAAGGTGAAGATCATCAGTCGTGTCTCTTTGCGACCCCATGGACTGTAGCCTACCAGGCTCCTCTGTCCATGGGATTTTCCAGGCAATAGTACTGGAGTGGAGGGACCTTCCCGATCCAGGGATCGAATCCGGGTTTCCCACATTGTAGACGGACGCTTAACCGTCTGAGCCACCAGGGAAGTCCCAAATTAATACTTATTAACCTTGTTTATTGGGTTGCAAACGCTGTTTGAAGTATAGTTGCATGGACTCAGTTGACCCATTTTTGCCTGTGGAGAATACTTAACTGCTAAAAGGCCAAGGTGGTATGATGAGGGCCCATTTGATAAGAAACCCTCTATGATATTTGATTTGAATGGAGAACTTGATTTCAAGTAGTAATGCCACTATTTTCTCTTACATCTGTCGTGGTCCAGGTGTGGGTTGGAAAAGAATTTCAAGACATGAGACAGAATGAGTGGGAAATAAAGTTTATTAGAATGGGAGACACTGTTAGAACAGCAGGCTAGCTCAAGGGAGAACTGACGTTGAACAGGGGTCCTTAGTCCACTTTTATACTCAGGGTACAAGGAGTGGGATAGGGGTCTTGTGGGTCATTTGCTGATTGGATGAGGCATGTATACTGGGTAGGGGGAAGAGTAAGGCAAATACCTTCTCCCTATGGGGTAGGAAGGGAGACAGTTTATACTGCTCAGGAGGAACTGAAATCCATTAATAGTTACAACATGGAGGGAAGGATGATAAGGGTTTTGTTTTTCTGTTTCTGCGTTCCAAGACCCTCCTTGGGTCACCACAGCATCTACTTACTTTCACAATTGTCACAACTCTTAAAATTTGCAGAGCTTTGCTTTATGTAGTACTTGACCCAGCATAGTCATATTTTTGAAGAAGGATTTTCTGCAGGATTTATGAAGGCTTTGAGTTATTTTTCCAGGCTAAAACTACAAAGAAGATTGTACTGAGGCTTGAATGTGTTGAGCCCAACTGTAGATCAAAGAGAATGCTGGCTATTAAGAGATGCAAGCATTTTGAGCTGGGAGGTGATAAGAAGAGAAAGGTATGTAATTATGGGGTGAAAGGTGCAATCTTTTCTATATGGTTTTGTAATGTTGAAAGAAAAGAAAGTGAAGTCACTCAGTCATGTCCAACTCTTTGCAACCCCATGGACTGTAGCCTAGCAGGCTTCTCCATCCATGGGGTTTTCCAGGCAAGAATACGGGAGTGGGTTGCCATTTCCTTTTCCAGGAGATCTTCCTGACCCAGAGATTGAACCTGGGTCTCCCGCATTGTAGGCAGATGCTTTACCATCTGAGCTACCAGGGAAGATGTTGAGAGGTATTGGAATGTTGAGAGGTGATTTCTGCCTACTCATTTTTTGTGGCCCCTCATTAAGATCAGGGGCAGTCATTCCTCTCAATATAACAAAGATCCATAGATTTTGGAGTTTTAATGTAAGAAGGGGGAAATGAAAAGACTGGTTTTTAATTAGGGATAGTGATCCTTTTAGGAATAGACACTATTCTTGATGGAGTAAAGATTCTTCACAAAATATAAAAACTCACTTTTTTTTCCTGTTCTATTGCAGGGCCAAGTGATCCAGTTTTGAGCTTCATATTTTGTTTTATTATGAAGACAATAAAAATGCCATCAATAAAATCCTCTTATTTATGCTTGATGGTTTTGGATTCTTGACTCATTAGGAGTTCAATCTGACTGGTTGAACTCACATCAGATGCTGTGATGGGTTTGGTACTTTCAGCACTTATTGTTAAAAAGCTGTTACTGGTTATCATGGAATATAAGTAGAGACCTGAAACTTTGCTCATAGGACAAGATTAGTACCAATTATGTCCATATTGAATATGGGGTTCACCAGGCATGACATAATTTGTCTCACATGTTTACTACTAAGTAGCCTGCCAGGCTCCTCTCTTGTCCATGGGATTCTCCAGGCAAGAAAACTGGAATGGGTTGCCATTTCCTTCCCCAGGGAATCTTTCCAACCCAGGGGTTGAATCCCAGTCTCCTGCTTGGCAGGTGGATTCGTTACCACTGCACCACCAGGGAAGCCCTTATATGTATTAGACTTACTCTCATCCCACCTAAACTTCCTCAAATTTTAAAGTAGATAAAAAAGTTATTTTAATCAGTGGAATCTATGGGGAATGACCTATTCACGTTGTAAAATGCCTAACAGTTGGAATCCTCTGTATGCTTTTGTATTCCTCATTCTTGTGCAGCAAAACTGGAGGTGAAGCAAAAAAGCTATGCATTTTGGTAACTGGAGATGGAGGTGTTTCCTTCCAAATTAGTTTCTGGTTTCTGTGGATGAATTAAGTCTTGGATTTGCAAATTCTATTCCAATTTTATTAACTGACAATTTTAGTTAATAGTACTCGAGTTTTATGAAAAAAAGTTGCACCTGACAGCCCAAGAATTGTTACAACATGCACATTGTGTTTTGCCTTTTGTGCTGTCCTGCATTCATGATGGGTGAGCTGAATAGCTTTTTTGCTTATGTGGGAAAAGGGTAATGGTAAAAGGGGAAGTGGAGAAGGGGCAGGCCTGAAGCATTAGGTTGGTCTTTAGGTAAACCAATGAGAGGAAAAGGAAGGTTGGAAATCCTCCAACGACTCATTCCTCCATACCCCAATTTGAAGTTCATTGCCTCACTGTGGGACCTCAAGATAAGGCAATCCATCTTAGAGCGGAGGGGGTCTTCTGTCCAGATGTTTGGTATTTTAGGTCATAATGTACCAACTGTTGTTGGTGAAAGAAAGCCATTTGCATTTGTTGGACCTAGATTATAAAAACAACTGTTTCTAGATTTAGAAAGTTAAGTGTGTGTGTAGGGGTGTTTCCTGACAAGATTCTCCCATAAAAATTCAGTAATGTGGTCTGTTGGATTGCCTCCCACGTGGCATAGTGAGTGGTAAAGAACCCACCTTTTCAGGAGACGTACTAGACACTGGTTCGATCCTTGGGATGGGAGTATCCCCTGGAGGAGGGCATAGCAACCCATTCCAGTATTCTTGCCTGGAGAATCCCAAGGACAGAGGAGCCTGGTGGGGTATAGTCCACAGGGTTGCAAAGAGTAGTACACAACTGAAGCAAATGAGTACACATGCATGGGTTGCCTCTAAATCATCCATTATGAAGGGTATTCCTGCTAGGTTTTTTTTTTCCCTTCAACTGAGAAAGTATATTCTCTTTCAGTTCATTTCAATCACTCAGTTGTGTCTGACCCTGCGACCCCATGGACTGCAGCATGCCAGGTTTCCCTGCCCTTCACTATTCCCAGAGTTTGCTCAAACTCATGTCCATTGAGTTGGTGATGCCATCCTACCATCTCATCCTCTGTCGCCCCCTTGTCCTGCCTTCAGTCTTTCCCAGCATCAGGGTATTTTCCAATGAGTTGGCTCTTTCTTTGCATCAGGTGGCCAAAGTACTGGCCTTTAGGCTAAGAATTAGTGCCATCCAAGTAAGTAGCGATGTAAGGGTTAAAAAGTGAAAGTCGCTCAGTTGTGTCCAACGTTTTGGCACTCTGTGGACTATACAGTCCATGGGATTCTCCAGGCCAGAATACTGGAGTGGATAGCTGTTCCCTTCTCCAGGAGATCTTCCCAGCCCAGGGATCGAACCCAGGTCTCCTGCACTGCAGGTGGATTCTTTACCAGCTGAGCCACCTGGGAAGTCCAAGAATGCTGGAGTGGGCAGCCTATCCCTTCTCCAGGGGATCTTCCGACCCAGGAATTGAACTGGGGTCTCCCCGCATTGTAGGTGGATTCGTCACCAGTTGAGCCACCAGCCTTGGTTTAAATTCCTGGCTGTAATTTACAGTGATTAAGTACCTGCATCAGGGTTGTTGTGAGGTCAGTACACCTTGTGCATCTAGAATAGTGCCTGGTCTGTAGTTCCAATACAGGCAACAGATAAAAAGGTAGTCACCAGTTTTTTGGTTTTCCAGTGCACATAGAACTCAACATTTATACTGTAATCTATTAAATATTAGCAATAGCATTATGTTTAAAACAACAGATGCATTAAAAATACTTTATTGCGGAGGAGCCGGCGTGCTGAGCCCCGGCCGCCGGCCCAGCATGGGTGTCTCCCGCGGGCCCGCCGCTGGCCGGGGCTAGGGCCGGATGGAGCCGCGGGATATAAAATTAAAAAAAAAAAAAAAACTTTATTGCTAACTAGCATCTAAATCTTAAGTGAGTCAATATTTTTTGCCATAGTAAATCACAATCACCATGATAAATACAATAATAGTGAAAAAGGTTGAAATATTGCGGGAATTACCAAAATGTGACACAGAGACATGAAGTGAGTAAATGCTGTTGGAAAAATAGGGTCGACAGACTTGTGACAGACGCAGGGTTGCCACAAACTTTAAATTTGTGAAAAAAACCCCAAACCCCCACAGTATTTGTTAAATGCAACGAAATGATGTATGTCTGTTAATTATTATTTTACTTATTAATATTACTAAGCTATTCTTTCTCAGCTATTCATATCTGGTTCGAAGGCTTCTCCCCAAAATGTTTTCAGATGGCTCAAATGTGGAAAATCTTACTCAAGGAAATAAAAACAGCTGAAGATGGACAAAAGCAGGGTAGTCACTTGTAAAGGAAGCTTTTTAATGCAGTCTAGCTTGCAATCTCAAAAATGACAGAATGACCTCTGTTCATTTCCAAGGCAAACCATTCAATATCACAGTAATAATCCAAGTCTATGCCCCAACCAACAATGCTGAAGAGGCTGAAGTTGAATGGTTCTACGAAGACCTACAAGACCTTCTAGAATTAACACGCCCAAAAGATGTCCCTTTCATTATATGGGACTGGAATGCAAAAGCAGGAAGTCAAAAGATGCCTGGAGTAACAGGCAAATTTGGCCTTACAGAATGAAGCAGGGCAAAGGCTAACAGGCAGGGCAAAGGCTAACAGTTTTGCCAAGAGAACACACTGGTCATAACAAACACCCTCTTCCAACAACACAAGAGAAGACTACACATGGACATAACCAGATGGTCAGTACAGAAATCAGATTGATTATATTCTTTACAGCCAAAGATAGAGAGGCTCTATACAGTCAGCAAAAACAAGACGGGAGCTGACTGGCTCAGATGAACACCTTATTGACAAATTTAGACTTAAGTTGAAGAAAGTAAGGAAAACCACTAGACCATTCAGGTATGACCTAAATAAAATTTTTTACAATTATACAGTGGAAGTGACAAATAGATTCAAGGGATTATACCTGATAGAGTGCCAGAAGAACTATGGATGGAGGTTTGTGACATTGTACAGAAGGCAGTGATCAAGACCATCTCCAAGAAAAAGAAATGCAAAAAGGCAAAATGGTTGTCTGAGGAGGACTTACAAATATCTGAGAAAAGAAAAGAAGCTAAAGGCAAAGGAGAAAAGGAAAGATATACCCATTTGAATGCAGAATTCCAAAGAATAGCAAGGAGAGAGAAAGCCTTCCTCAGCGATCAATGCAAAGAAATAGAGGAAAACAACAGAATGGGAAAGACTAGAGATCTCTTCAAGAAAATTAGAGATACAAAGGGAACATTTCATGTAAAGATGGGCACAATAAAGGACAGAAATGGTATGTACCTAACAGAAGCAGAATATACTAAGAAGAGGTGGCAAGAATACACAGAAGAACTGTACAAAAAAGATCTTCATGACCCAGATAATCATGACGATGTAATCACTCACCTAGAGCCAGACATCCTGGAATGAGAAGTCAACAGGGCCTTAGGAAGCAACACTACGAATAAAGCTAGTCGAGGTGATGGAATTCCAGATGAGCTATTTCAAATCCTAAAAGATGATGCTGTGAAAGTGCAGCACTCAATATGCCAGCAAATTTGGAAAACTCAGCAGTGGCCACAGGACTGGAAAAGGTCAGTTTTCATTCCAATCCCAAAGAAAGCCAATGCCAAAGAATGTTCAAACTACAGCACAGTTGCACTCATCTCACACACAAGCAAAATAATGCTCAAAATCCTCCAAGCCAGGCTTCAACAGTATGTGAACCATGAACTTCCAGGTGTTCAAGCTGGATTTAGAAAAGCCAGAGCAACCAGAGATCAAATTGCCAACATCTGCTGGATCATCAGAAAAGCAAGGGAGTTCCAAAAAAACATCTACTTCTGTTTTATTGACTATACCAAAGCCTTTGACTGTGTGGATCACAATAAACTGTGGAAAATTCTAAAAGAGATGGGAATACCAGACCATCTGATCTGCCTCCTGAGAAATCTGTATGCAGGTCAAGAAGCAACAGTTAGAACTAGACATGGAACAACAGACTGGTCCCAAATTGGGAAAGGAGTACGTCAAGGCTGTATGTTGTCACCCTGCTTATTTAACTTATATGCAGAGTACATCATGTGAAATGCTGGGCTGGATGAAGCATAAACTGGAATCAAGATTGCTGGGAGAAATATCAATAACCTCAGATATGCAAATGACACTACCCTTATGGCAGAAAGCAAAGAAAACCTGAAGAGCCCCTGGATGAAAGTGAAAGAGGAGTGAAAAAGTTGGCTTAAAACTCAACATTCAGAAAACTAAGATGGCATCTGGTCCCATCACCTCATGGCAAATAGATGGGGAAACAATGGAAACAGTGACAGGCTTTTATTTTGGGGGGCTCCAAAATCACTGCAGATGGTGACTGCAGCCATGAAATTAAAAGATGCTTGCTCTGGAAGAAAAGCTATGACCAACCTAGACACCATATTAAAAAGCAGAGACATTACTTTGCCAACGAAGTCTAGTCAAAGCTATGGTTTTTCCAGTAGTCATGTATGGATGTGAGTGTTGGACTATAAAGAAAGCTGAGTGCTGAAGAATTGATGCCTTTGAACTGTGGGGTTGGAGAAGACTCTTGAGAGTCCCTTGGACTGCAAGGAGATCCAACCAGTCCATACTAAAGGAAATCAGTCCTGAATATTCATTGGAAAGACTAATGCTGAAGCTCCTATACGTTGGCCACCTGATGCAAAGAGCTGACTCATTGGAAAAGACCCTGATGCTGGGAAAGATTGAAGGCGAGAGGAGAAGGACGACAGAGGATGAGATGGTTGGATGGTATCACCCACTCAATGGACATGAGTTTGAGTAAGCTCCTGGAGTTGGTGATGGACAGGGAAGCCTGGCATGCTGCAGTCCATGGGGTCACAAAAAGTCAGACACAACTGAGTGACTGAACTGAGCTGAGCTTGTTGTTTCTAGCCTAAGCAAAACCGTGCCTGTGGGATTTATTTGAGTTTTTAAAGTTGAAGTCCATTCATAAATCCCAAGCTTCCTCTTCTCAGGCAGGAGTTCTGTGATCAGGCAGTTGGGATTGCAGGCCAGTCCTCGACCCAAGGAAGTAACAGAGATGGTGTAAGAACGAGGTCCACCAATCTCTTGCAGGTTTACTATAGCCACAGCCCATGCTAAGTTCAAGAGAGGGCGTTCCCACATCTCAAAGTTGTCCTCCTGAAAAGCAAGCAAGGAAAAGAGTTGTGATAGTTTGGTAACTAGCAATAAGCTGCCATATTATTTGTGGCATTATGTCTTAGAATTATCGAGCACTTCTAGAGAAAAGTAGCACAAAGGAGCCTCATTACTGATTATGATATCAACATTAAAAAATGCCTTCTTAAAAGATCAGTGCATATCCTCCATAAAGTAACACATTTCAGTCCAAGACAAACTTGGTACTTGACTATTAAACCATCTTAAAATACACACCCCAAATAAACATTTGGATGAATTGTAAACGATAAAGCAAGAGAAGATGTTCCTGGCCAATTCCTACTTTTTCCCATAGAACATTATTTACTATACCTTTCTAAGCCAGTAACCCTGTTTGCCTAAGCGGTCCTGGTTGATGGCAATTACATCCTTATCCTGAAGAAGGGCTTTGGCTTCAGGGCTGATGTGTCGGAGATCATTGGACATGAGTAACGGAGCCGCCATGATAGCCCAGAGGGCCATCTGAGTTATTTGCTGATCCCGGCTGAGGCCAAAGTTGCCAATCACCAACTGGGACAAAGAATGAAGTAAGAATTCAAGCGAGATAAAACATTCTTAAAGTTACCTAGACACAGAGAAGGCAATGGCACCCCACTCCAGTACTCTTGCTTGGAAAATTCCATGGACGGAGGAGCCTGGTGGGCTGCAGTCCATGGGGTCACTAAGAGTCGGACACGACTGAGCGACTTCACTTTCACTTTTCATTTTCATGCATTGGAGAAGGAAATGGCAACCCACTCCAGTGTTCTTGCCTGGAGAATCCCAGGGATGGGGGAGCCTGGTGGGCTGCCGTCTATGAGGTTGCACAGAGTCGGGCACGACTGAAGCGACTTAGCAGCAGCATAGAGACAAGTCACCTTCCAGGGCATCCTGCTCTGATTACTCTCACATAAAGCCTCCTCCCAGGAACTTCTCCCTTCTGATTTATCCTGGGTGTCAAGTAGGAAGGAAACAGGTCCACTTCAGGAGCTTGAACCAGAGGGCTCAGGTTCTTACCATATCTGGGTCATTCCAACCTCCTGGTCCTGCAACAGGAACAATTATCTTCTGGTTAGAAGATGTCCAGTCCAAGGTTTTCCTTATACTTTCCCAAGAATCATAAATGTCAGCAAAATTTCTCCAGTGATTGCAGTACTCTCGGATTTCTGTGTAATTGGGCTGTGAAAACAGAGAGAACTCTTCTGTTTACTTTCTACTAACATTCTTGTGATAGGAAAACAATCATGTTTTTAAAAGGCACTTGTAGCCTCCTTAGTTTACAGATTAAAGGTCTCTATGAGGACAGCTAAATCCTTATCATTAATATAATGGAGTTTCATTATAAGACGTTTGCTTCAGAAGTAGGCTATATAACTTACAATGGTTCTAACAGTGTTTTTGCTGGAAATTTAGCAAACAGTAACTAGGTGCAGCAGTCCCCCCTTACGTGCGGGGGATGCATTCTAAGACTCCGAGTGGATGCCTGAAACCACAGATAGTACTAAACTCTATTATATGTACTACCTTTTTTTCCTATACAGATACCAGTGGGTGGGTAGCGTATACAGCATGCATATGCTGGACAAAAAGGATGATTCATGTTCCAGGTGGGATAGAGTGAGATGGCGTAAGACTTTATCACAATACTCAGAATGCGTACAATTTAAAACTTATTAATTGTTTATTTCTGGAATTTTGCATTTAATACTTTGGACTGTGGTTGACCTTTGGTAACCAAAGCCGTGGAAAGCAAAACTGTGGGATGGGGGGGACTACTGTATTGGGATTATGGAGGATTTTAATTTTTTCTATACTTCACGGTCAAATTTTTCCAAAATGCACATGTATTACTTTTATAATCAGAAGCAAATACAGTGATTTCCTAATATGATACTATAAATCAACTATCCTTCAATTAAAAAATAACTAAAATAATCTTAATAAGTAAAAGTTCCAAATTACACAGGACTCAGCCAGCAGATGATAAGGCAATTTGAATCCCAGGCATATAATTTGTTATGTTTAATTAGAAATAAAAGTTTGTAGATAGGCAGGTGGGCTATCTGAGGTTTAAGATGTTTAGAAAGAGGTTAGAGAATTTTGCAGAGATTAGAAGGAGGTAACGGATTCATTCTATAAGTAATTACTCAACACTTACCATAAGGTAGGGATACACTGATAAAGTCAGAAAAGGTCCCTGCCCTCCTGAAGCTTACATTTTAATGGAGGAGACAGACAATAGGTAAATCAACAAATAATTCCATAGAATGTTAAGCTCATAGAAGGAAATTGAATAGGTTAACATGATAATGAAGTGGGCTGATTCAGGATATATTTTGTAGGCAGTACTAAAAGGATTGCTGCAGATAGGTTGTGAACCATGAGACAAAAATGAACAATCAAAGATGACTGGCTTCTCAGTTGATGGTGACTTAGTCTCCAGTTACAGCAGTGGGGATGGTGAGAAGTGGATGGATCCTGGGAGAAATGGCAGGATGAGACTGTTAAGTAAGGCTGGACTTTGACAGGGACCTTCGTCTCCTTTGCTCTTGAGTTCTGAAAATCTATCAGCAAGGCTCTACTGGATTCTGGGCTCACTATCTCACCTTAAAGATGGGCCACACATAAAGGGGCCACTCACAGGAATACACAATGCTTCTGCCAGTCCTGTTCAGGGCCAAGGACATTTGCTTATAACCTGTATGAGAAAACAATGTGTAAAATAAAGAAAGGGATTTCCAGCTGGGACTGTATATTTTTAATAGAAGCTGCCTGGAAGGGCCACGTTTCTATTTTAAACCAGCAGCACAGAGAGGTGACTGTTCTGTGCTTACACTGTGTGTAGTGCCAGCCAGACTGCTGGGATTGTTCTGAGGAGAGAGTGCAGGATGGTGGCTATATTGAAGAAGGGCAGGAAGGGAGATGTTCTTCTCTCTGTGACTGTTTGACATCTGGGATTCTTTTCCCAGTGATGGACAGAGAGTTAAGAATTATCTGGAGTCAACTCAGAGCTCTCTTACATGAAAAGTTCACGGCATTAGCTGTGGTTGGGCACATGTGGCTTTTACATGCATCAATGAATAAATGTATGGACAAGCTGAAAGAAGAGGCAGGAACTCTGGCACACAGAGAATCATTATTTCCAGTGTTGTGACTGGATATTTCCAAAGTGAGGAGTAGTTCTTTGGATGCTTAGCTACCTTGTCCTCAAAGTTCTGCTTTTTGCTCTTGGCTAAATCTTGTGGATGAAACATACCCTCTGCCAAATGTTGTATACTGTCACAGTAACAACCATCAAATTTTAGCAGATCTACTCCCCAGTCAGCGAAGGTCTGGGCATCAATGTCATAGTATCCAAAACTCCCAGGGAAGCCTGCGCAGGTTTTATTTCCAACATCTGCATAAATCCCTAGCTTCAGTCCTTTGCTATGAACCTGAAATGAGAGAAAAGAGTCACCTCGCTAGAAGGGCAATCATGAAATAGAGAGAACCACTTCAGGCTGGAGGCAGAGACCTTCACCAGGTAGATACCGGCGGGCTTTCCCCTGCCCCCCAGCCCATAAAATTATTCAGATTAGTTTGTCAGGAGATAAAGAGCAAAGACCCCAGTTCTGCTGAGTTTAAACTATACCTGTAACAATAGCATAGAACTGATATGAAAGCTGTCAGTTGCTCTGATCTTCGTTTGACGGGATCTTAAAAGTTACATTTTCAGGGCAATGATAGATTTATCTGGACAAAGACTCTTTCCTTGACTGAACCTTAGGCACCTCTAAACCCCCTCTCAAGCAGGCCTCTACCTTAGCTTACCCTGTCTAGTTTTAGTAAGAATCCTGCAAACTCACCCTCCCCTCTCCACCTTTTAATATCTGATCAAATTCCTTATGCCCCACCCTTAATGTCTAAGTCCTTGGCTTGCTTCCCCTCCTCCTGATATCTCCTCTTAGTAATTGTTCATCCACTGACCCCCACAATCTGGCTATTTAAAACCCCACTCATCTTTGGTGTATTTTGGATTGAACTTGGCTCTTTCCCCTATTACAACAGTACTGAATTGTACTCAGTATCTGTCTTCACTGCCTTAAACTAGTGTTCGGCTCCATTACTCCTTAACAATCTCTAGAACATATTCCTTCTATCTTCTAAAGTTGTAATCTATAGTACAATTGTGATAACTGCTCAAAATTTATATGGAAATATATGCATGCATGTCAAGAACCAAGTTCCTTTTTTCTCCTAGAGAATTCAGTAGTTTCAGCAAAAAGAGAACTTCTCCAAGATGGGCCTCAAGAACTGTTGTGAAACACAGATCTGCTGATGGGATGAAAATCCCACCAAATAAGCCTTACAATTTGGATAGTAACAGCTATTTTACTTTCCAAGTGTTTTGAGCAAGATTATGTATAGAAATGCTTATAGTCACCTGAATGAAAAAGAGAATTACCCATACACTCACATAATCAGCCAGGCGGTGGATCCCACCAGGAAAGCGTTTAGGGTCTGCCTGAAGTCTGCCTTTTGAATCTCTTTCCGGAGCCATCCAACAGTCATCAATGCAGATGTACTCATAACCTACATCCTTCCAGCCATCTGAGGCCATGATCTCAGCTATCTGCAGGAAGAGCTTCTCGCTGAAAGACAAATTCCAAGAATCATTACAATTCATTAGACAAATGCTTGGGTACTCTGATTTATTAGGCATCTCAAGGTTTTGCAATTTATTTTTCAACCGGTTATAATTTGGTAGTAATTACAACCAATGAGGGTAAAATGGACTGGCCCTTTTTCTTCTCACTCCTTGCCCTTCTACGCCTAAGAACCCCAAACAGTTAAAAGAGGAATGAGAAATACATGAAACTGAAAAGGCTATTAGAACTAAGAAGACAGTTCAGTAAAGTAAAACTACAAAGTTAACATAATCAGTAGCTTCTTCAGATATCAACAATAACCTATTCAGAGAAAAAGACACCATTCACAAGAGCAACCAAAAAACCAACAGACAAAACCTAAAATACCCAGAAGTAATTTTAAAACTAAGTGCAGGGCTCATTTGAATAAACTATGATGTTTACAAATAGCTAAGAAGAGAAGCAAAAGGCAAAGGAGAAAAGGAAAGATATACCCATTTGAATGCAGAGTTCCAAAGAACAGCAAGGAGAGATAAGAAAGCCTTCCTCAGTGATCAATGCAAAGAAATAGAGGAAAACAATAGAATGGAAAAGACTAGAGATCTCTTCAAGAATTTGAAATATGTATAATATAATATATGAAACGAGTCAATGCACGATGCATGACCCTGATGCTGAGAAAGATTGAAGGCGGGAGGAGAAGGGGACGACAGAGGATGAGATGGTTGGATGGCATCACCCAGTCAATGGACATGAATTTGAGTAAACTTCGGGAGTCGGTGATGGACAGGGAGGCCTAGCGTGCTGGAGTCCATGGGGTCACAAAGAGTCGGACGCAACTGAGCGACTGAACTGACTGACTGATGATGTTCCAATTTATGAGAATAAATGGAGATACATTATTTTGTTCTTGAATAGGAAAACTCAGTATTAAAAAAAAGCAAACTCTCCCTGTACACTTCTAGACATTTACTAAAACCTTTAACTAATCCCCAAAGGACTTTTTTAAGGAAGTTTGCAACATGACTCAAAAATGTCACCTCAAAAGTTATATACATGAATAGTCTACCAAAGATAAATGAAGCTGGTGCTGTACTATTAGCATTAGAATACACAGATAAATAGAATCAAAGAGGAAGTTCAAAAAAAGAGATCCTTCAAGCCATTTGATATCATAAAATTTAGTACATATTAAATATAATATTGCTTATAGGTGAACAAAGTCCAGCTGGATTAAAGATTTAAATACTTAAAAAACCCATAAAAAATGCTAGTAGAAAATATAAATTTTGTATTCCATTTTATATTCAGATAGGAAAGAACTTTCTTTGCATGATACCAGAGCCAGAAACCATAAAGGAAGAACCTAGTGTTTGATACATAAATATCAAAACTAACATATAGCAAGAACCACTGTTTTGGGAATTCCTTAGTGGTCCAGTCGTTAGGGCTCTGAGCTTTCACTGCCAAGGGCCTAGGTTGGATCTCTGGTTGGGGAACTAAGATCCCACAAGCTGTGCGAAATTGTCCAAAAAAAGAACCACTGAATTCACAACTTATGGTAGACCCCAAACAAATAAAAACCAAAAAGTAAACGAAATAACCCCAAACACTCCAATTGAAAAATTTGGAACAAACAAGCAGCACAGAAAAGAAATCATGCAAACAAACAGCCAATTTAACTTATTAAAAGATGTTCAACTTTATCAGTAATCAAATAAATGAAAATAAAAACACCTACCAGATTGGCAAATTTCAGAAGAATAACAAAAATGCAGTGTTGGCCAGACTGTGGGGGAAAACAGGAACTCATACACAAGTGTGAGTCACTCAGTCCTACCTCTTTGTAACCCCATGGACTGTAGCCCACCAGGTTTCTCTGTCCATGGAATTCTCCAGGCAAGAATACTGGAGTGGGTAGTCATTCCCTTCCCCGAGGGATCTTCCCAACCCAGGGACTGAAACCCAGGTCTTCTGCATTGCAGGCAGATTGTTTACCTTCTGAGCCACCACAGAAGCCCACATGGTTGTTGGGAAGGTGCATTTGTAAAACTTTGGGGGAGGACAGTTTGATATGAAACAAAATGAGCATACCCTTGGACCCAGGATTTAGACTTCTAAGGAAAAAAAATCAGATGATGTACAAGGGTGGTTATTAGTACGCTTTGTTCATAATAATGAAAAATTGAAGATGAGTAGTCATGAACAGGAGATTGTTTAAATAAAGCATGGCTAATACATACAATCTGCACTTATGAAACTCCCATTCTGTGCCAAGCACTCACTCTTCAATTTACAAAGGGATCATCAGTTTGCCCAAGATCACCTGGCAAAGTAATAATAAGCTAGAATTTGAACCCAGGCAGACAGACTTCAGAGTCTTGTTAACTGCTCGAGACATAAATGTGATCTCATTTTTATTGAAAAACACTTTAAAAAGAAATTTGTGTTTTTATTTACATAGAAAAAAAAAGGAAAGGTCGCATATTAACACTTTAACCATGATTATTTCTGGGTGGTGAGATGAGGGGAATCTATTTTCTTTATACTCTTCTTTACTATCCACATTTTTTGCCATAATTGTGCATTAATTTCTTAATCAGATACAAAAATAAGACAACCACCACTCAGGAAAAAAAAGGAAAAGACAGAAAGAAATATGGGATGGCCATAATTTACTCCAGGGTCATGATGGATTTAGTCTGAAACTTAGAAAGCCAATTAACTTTGTCATGTTTGACCAACATCTGTAAAGACATTCAAAGGAATAACTTATGGCCACTGGGATGTACCATAATCGCTACTTATAGAGGGGGCTCTGCACCAAGGGTGTCTTTATTATGTTTTTAAACAATATCTATCAGTGATTCTTAACCTTTTCTAGATGGAGATCTATTTGAGAATCTGAACAAAGCTCAAGATCCTCTCTCCAGAAAAACACATATACTCACATTTGCAGATTTGCATTAATTTCCCCATAGATTCCAGGCTAAGAACATTCCTTGCCTGTGCCCTCACTCAGTCGTGTCCGACTCTTCGTGACCCTATGGACTGTAGCCCGACAAGCTCCTCTGTCCATGCGATTCTCCAGGCAAGAATACTGGAGTGGGTTGCCCTTTCCTCCTCCAGGGGATCTTCCTGACCCAGGGATTGAACCCGTGTCTCTGTTCTTTATCACTAGTGCCACCTAGGAAGCCGTGGTAAAGAATCCGCCTGCCAATTAGGAGACGCAACAGACGCAGGTTACATCCCTGGGTCAGAAAGATCCCCTGGAGGAGGAAAGGGCACCCCACTCCAGTATTCTTGCATGGAAAATTCCATGGGCAGAGGAGCCTGGCAGGCTTCAGTCTACCAAAGAGTCAGATGCGTGGGCTGAGCATGAGCATAGGATAAGAACATTCCTTCCATATGCCTAATTGAGGGGGTTTGGTATTGCACTGTGCAATAACCCTTCAGATGGGTTATCTAGTTGAAAGTCAACCTGTGTGAGATAAGAACTGTTTTGCAGAGCACCAGAGTTGGTTCCCTGAGGTAAGAGTTGCTTTCCCAATCTGCAGACAAAGGATGTGTGGGTCTGATAGGATCAATACTTGTCTTATCCACTAAAGATCCTCCGAATAACCTTCCAACCAGAGGCCATACCCAAGGGCTATGGGGTGGGGAGATCTAGGAGACACTATGGTCTCTCTAAATTCCCTCAAATTAGAGCCAAGGAACCCGTGACTCCAAAAGGAGAAGAAATGACACGCGTCTTAGTCCTGTCTCTCCTACTCACCACAGCTGTTCTCAGTACTAGTCCCAGCAGAGACAGAGCTGCTGCTGCTAAGTCACTTCAGTCGTGTCTGACTCTGTGCGACCCCATAGATGGCAGCCCACCGGGCTCCCCTGTCCCTGGGATTCTCCAGGCAAGAACACTGGAGTGGGTTGCCATTTCCTTCTGCAATGCATGCAAGTGAAAAGTGAAAGTGAAGTCGCTCAGTCCTGTCCGACTCTTAGCGACCCCATGGACTGCGGCCTACCAGGCTTCTCCGTCCATGGGATTTTCCGGGCAAGAGTACTGGAGTGGGGTGCCACTGCCTTCTCCAAAGACAGAGCAGTAGCTTTCAATAAGGGTCTGAACGAACTGGATGCTAAATGAAGAAAGACCTTAGGTGGGTGAACAGGCAGAAAGAAGTGGAGAAGCAGAAGTCGCTGGCCAGACTCCTACCCCAAGGGGTCCCATGGAGAAAATCTAGAGCTAGTCCCCATCCAGCGGTCACAGAGAAAATTCAGGGCTAGTCCCCATCCAGGGCAGTTTGCTGGGGATAAAAAAGCAGCAGTGATAGGGGAGCTCTCCCTCCGGCTCAAAATTTTCTCGCTGAGACCCTCCATCCTTCCAAACACATCCAGACAAATATACGGAAAGGCGAAGAGAAGAAGGTACCCAATATCTCTGATACCTGATACAGGAATCCGGCTCTTCTTGGCAGTTCACGTTGCACATGAAGCGCTCCCAGTGCAGCCAGCCCATGGTAGGGGTCATCGCCAAGCCGTTGTCCAGGCCCCAAGCCCTAGGGAGCCCGTAGGGAACCAGGACCTGGAAGCAAAAGGCCAGCACGCAGCCCAGCCGCAGGACTCTGCTCACCGGTTTCATCGTCGCTGTCATCATACAGCACAGATTTCCAAGAGTCACCTGGGGTTTTAAATTTAACCTACGGGGGTAAAAAGGCGGAGACGGTCCGCAGAACCCGCTTTGGTCCCCATCACCAATCACTGGTGAGTAATTAAGCCGTGACGTGACTGTTTCTCCAGCAACTGGGATGGTTATCCCCGGAGGCTGACCAATGACCAGTCACAGAAGACGCACCGCCACCAACCACTCTCTCTCTTTCTGAATGTCGACCCGCCCTATTTTTATACCAGAAGGAAGTGCCGCACTTTAATGATCCGGGGTTAGAGCCTAGCGGTGCTCACGTGATCGAGATCTCACATGACGTAGATCCTCACGTGACCTATCGCTTACGTGAGCAGAAGTAGTTCTGGTCGTCGTCTACCGTCTCGCTATAAGCCGTTTGAGGGAAGAAAGAGGAAAATTATCCGGTATCGTTAGAGGTTGGTGTGTGGGTGGGAACCGGGGACCCGGGGGTGGTGATGATGCAGACCAAAGCGGGGTCCGCGGGCCGCCTCCGCCTTTTTCGTTCCTGCTTTCCCCTCCCCCGCTCCCCCTTCCCCCATCTCAGTGCCGGGAAGCCGCCTTTGCTGCGCCTGGTGGGGAAATGGTGGACGCTCGTGACTGTCTGTGTTTTTGTATATCTGTCTGTCTGGGCGGGTCTCAAAGGACCCTTAAGAGAAACCGTAAGCTGAAAAACATTGGAAAACCACGTCCCCGGATTAGGAAAAACAGATCTTGAGTCCAGTGGTCTGAATGCTAGTCCACCCATTCAGGCACCCAGTTTCCAGTGCCTGATTGTCTGTAGGGAGAGGCACCAAGCGAATTTGATCTGTAGAGTCACATCTAGGCAAATACTGCGTGCCTGACCGCGGCGCCCAATGAATGTTTTTACTGAATTAAATATTTAAATAACGTTTATTTTTCCGGCTTTTAACAAGCTACATGTTCAATTTTTGGACTTTGGAAAAATAACGGTATGCTATAAATTGAAAAAAATACACGTAATTCATCACTCGCAGATAACTACTCAGCATTTCGGTCTGTAAAACGTCTGTATATAACACGCACATAAATGCACGAATTCTTAACTCACAAATGGAATCCGGGTTCCTACTTCAGGCAACAGAGTCCTCGTGGCCTTCCCAGGAGACACAGTGATGAAGCAGAACCTCCGTGTCCCCACACGGGATGTTAAGGCCTAGAGGGCTATAGGGACATTAAATGGAATGGGTCGTCCAAGAGTTAAGGCAAGCAAAAAACCAGTGTGTAAATCTGTCACTCAGACCTGAAAATGATCTATAGGAAGACAGCACTGCACATGCATTGTTCCAGGCACATCTTAGGGAGTTAGTGAATGTTGACTTGAATCTTTGGTGTAGTATTAGGGACTAGTACACTTTGTACTTTCTTTCCAAGAGGCCCACTGTTCCCAGACCATGTCAGATAAGCCATACACATACAAAAATAGAAATTTTTATCAAATTTGCTATACGAAATATAACAAAAGTAAACATTTTAATTTGTTTTCTGTTTTTTTTTTTTTTTTGCTGAAATAAAATTTCTCTCTATAGAAAATTAGGAATGCACAAAAGAATTGAAAAAAGTTGAAAAAACCATAAACTTACTACTCAGAGTAGCCTCTATTAACATGTGACAAATTCCCCATGCATGTACTTTCCTAACTTTTAAAAGAATTCCAATTACAATGATTTTTAAAAATTAAACTATTTAGAAGTATATAGGGTAAAAAGTGAAATTCCTCTACATTCTTGCTACCCTATAGTGCTCCTTTTCTCAAAATACAACTTAACGTGCTTCCAGAACTTCTCTGCATTTACATACATATAGATGTTCCTGCTTATATTTTAAAATAAGTAGGTTCATACTATACATTATCCCTTCATTTAATTTAATTTGGAAATCTTCCAGGGTCAGGGAAGATTTTAAAAAAAATACAGCTACATGGCTTTCTGTTTTAAGGCTAAAGTATAATTCACTGTCATTCCCCTATTAATGGATAATTAGGTTTCTAATTTTCTGCCATCACTAACAATGCAACAGTGAACATTTGTGAGTATTTCTGTTGACCAGGTTCCTGGAAGGAATTCTAGCATGGTCGAAGGATATGTGAACATATATCTTTCTCACAGTTGTGGTTATAAAACAGTTATGATCTTAGGTCACTTAAGATTATAGCATAAGTAGTTTCTTATGTTATTCGATTTCCAATTTTTAAAGTGGGTAATATTTCATCTTTCTTAGTAAAATATCTTTCAAAAATATTTAGCTCCATAAACCTTTGTCTGAATTTCAGATCTTCTTAGGGCATATAACCAGAAGTTACATGTAGCAAAAGGCATGACATATATCCAAATTGCTTTCCAGAGATACTGCATCAACTTTCACTGCTCTGGGAGTATATTAGTTTGGGAACCCTGAATATCAGTATCAACTTATCCTTCCTATTTTACTTTCACTGTGGTGATGGATGAAAAATGGCAATTAATTGTAGTTTTAACTTGTATTTCTGGTGATTGATGAGGATTGAACATTTCCCAGACTCTTCTGTATCTTCACATCTGTATTTCCCATACATTTAATCTGTTACCAAGTCTCCCAGAGTCCACTGCTTTGAATGCATAGATCATTATCTTGCCTCTCCCCCCTTTTAAAAAGTATCTTGCCTCCCCCCACCTTTTAAAAGTGCCATTGCCTTATATAAATACCTTAACATATCTCTAACAGAGCTCTAGCTGCTCTTGGTAGTGTCACCCCCACCCCCTCTCTTTGAGCGTCACACTGTTGCCATGGTGATCTTTCTGAAAGGTTCTGACTACTTGACTCTCCTCCCCTCACTTTCCTTCTTCTCCTTCCTCCCCTCACTTCTCTCTCCTTAGCTCCCTGCCCGCCTCTCTCCTCCCCTCAGTGCCCCATGTAAAACCCTTAAAAGGCCTCTAGCCTTTGTCTGATAAGACCTCCTGGATGAATACCTTGCCAGCCATATCTCCTGCCTTGCCTCCTCCTATTTTATGCTCCATCATAATTTTTAGAATTTGTGGATCCCTGAGCCGGTTAGTCCTTTTCACTTAACTATTGTACGCTGATAGAATTGAGCAGTCAATCCCTGCTTTATAACACCCTTTCACCCTGTCCATAGTTATGTCATAGTAGAGAAATGTTTATTTGCCCATTTTGTCTTCAGTGCAGATGTACAGTGCCTCTGTAGGACCACGAGTCATTTCTGGGCTTATTGATCCTTATATGCCAGAACCTGGTACTGGATCTGGCAACTGAACAACATAAAATGAAGATGTAAATTCTCTGTAGTGTCTTTTTTCCATTTATCTCTTTGGCCTTAATATTTACTTGATTTTTTTTAATTTGTATGAGTTTTTCAATATACTAAAGATAGTAATGTATTTGTTGTAGTTATCTTATTTGTTGTTTGTTTTTTATGTTTAATCTTACTTTTGATGTAATGAAGTTTTCCATTTTTATATAATCAGATGTAGCTGTCTTTTATGTCTTGATGTCTCTCACTGATTTAGTTGCCATTCATTTTGTGTATCTTTTCATCTTTTGTATATCTTTCCTGACTTTGTGTTTATATATGATGAATGTGGAAAACTTAGAACATACAGAAGTAGCCAAAGAAAACATTCCCTGAAACAAAGTTCCCATAATCTTACCACCCAGAAATAGCCACCATTAATGGTATCCAGCACATAAAATAGGTATCAAATAGTTGTTGAATGAATGAATGAGTTAGAAATTTGGTGAAGTCTTTCTGTTATACAAGTGTCTTAAGAAAAAGCTATCAGTGTAATTTTCTATTAATAGTTTGCTTTTTCTCTCTTAACCATATTATGAACATTTTTCCATGACAGTAGTCTTAATTTTTTTTCAGCTATACCAAAATTACATTGAACCGAACCTGCCAGCAAGAATTCAACAGCCACCATGATGCTGAGCACAGAAGGCAGGGAGGGGTTCGTGGTGAAGGTCAGGGGCCTGCCCTGGTCCTGCTCAGCTGATGAAGTGATGCGCTTCTTCTCCGATTGTAAAATCCAAAATGGCACATCAGGTATTCGTTTCATCTACACCAGAGAAGGCAGACCAAGTGGTGAAGCATTTGTCGAACTTGAGTCTGAAGATGAAGTGAAATTGGCTCTGAAGAAGGACAGAGAAACCATGGGACACAGATATGTTGAAGTATTCAAGTCCAACAGTGTTGAAATGGATTGGGTGTTGAAGCACACAGGTCCGAATAGTCCTGATACTGCCAATGATGGCTTCGTCCGGCTTAGAGGACTCCCATTTGGCTGTAGCAAGGAAGAGATTGTTCAGTTCTTTTCAGGGTTGGAAATTGTGCCAAATGGGATGACACTGCCGGTGGACTTTCAGGGGCGGAGCACAGGGGAGGCCTTTGTGCAATTTGCTTCGCAGGAGATAGCTGAAAAGGCCTTAAAGAAACACAAGGAAAGAATAGGGCACCGGTACATTGAAATCTTCAAGAGTAGCCGAGCTGAAGTCCGAACCCATTATGACCCCCCTCGAAAGCTCATGGCTATGCAGCGGCCAGGTCCCTATGACAGGCCAGGGGCTGGCAGAGGGTATAATAGCATTGGCAGAGGGGCTGGTTTTGAAAGGATGAGGAGGGGTGCCTATGGTGGAGGGTATGGAGGCTATGACGACTATGGTGGCTATAATGATGGATATGGCTTTGGATCTGATAGATTTGGAAGAGACCTGAATTACTGTTTTTCAGGAATGTCTGATCATAGATATGGAGATGGTGGGTCCAGTTTTCAGAGCACCACAGGGCACTGTGTACACATGAGGGGATTACCTTACAGAGCCACTGAGAATGATATTTACAATTTCTTCTCACCTCTTAATCCCATGAGAGTACACATTGAAATTGGACCTGATGGCAGAGTTACTGGTGAGGCAGATGTTGAATTTGCTACTCATGAAGATGCTGTGGCAGCTATGGCAAAAGACAAAGCTAACATGCAACACAGATACGTGGAGCTCTTCTTGAATTCTACCGCAGGCACGAGTGGGGGAGCCTATGATCACAGCTACGTAGAACTCTTTTTGAATTCTACAGCCGGGGCAAGTGGTGGAGCTTATGGTAGCCAAATGATGGGAGGCATGGGCATATCCAACCAGTCTAGTTATGGAGGTCCTGCCAGTCAGCAGCTGAGTGGTGGTTACGGAGGTGGATATGGTGGTCAGAGTAGTATGAGTGGATATGACCAAGTTCTGCAGGAAAACTCCAGTGACTATCAATCAAACCTCGCTTAGGCAGAGAAGGAGTACCAAACAACAACAGAAATAACAGCAGTGCATTTATGGGAGTTAACTAGAATAGGAATGGTGTCAGGCATATCCAGTATGATTGGTACGTGGGAATTATCATTGATTCTGATCACTCTTGGTCAGCTAGCTTCCTTTTCTTTTTCCTTTCATTCCTTTCATTCCTTTCTCTTTCCCTCCCTCTTACCCTCCCTCCCTCCCTCTTTCTTTGTTTCTTTTTCTCTCTTTTTTTTAAGAAACAAAAATTAAGTTTAACAGTTTTGCATTACAGGCTTGTAATTCATGCTTACTGTAAAGTGGAAGTCAGGATTGTTTTAAAACTTCAAGCTCAGTAATTTTGAACACTGAAACATTCACTTAGGATGTAATAACAAAGTTCAGTATTGACCATAACTGTTAAAACAACTTTCAGCTTTCTTCAAGTTAGTTATGTTATAGGAGTGTACTTAAGCAGTAAGCGTATTTAGGTTAAAGCAATTTCACTTATGTTAAATGTTGCTCTTATACCATGATACATTGAAAACTTTGGATGCATGTTGAGAAACATGCTTTTCTGTAAAAACTCAAATATAGGAGCTGTGTCTACGATTTCAAGTGAAAACATTTGGCATGTTTGTTAATTCTAGCTTTTTGGTTTAATATCCTGTAAGGCACGTGAGTGTACACTTTTAATTTTTTTTTAAAAAAAGCTCTGGGACAATTTTGAGATGTAATACCAATACTTTTAGGAGTTTGGTCATGTTGTTTGTATGAAATTCTGAGGCTTTGATTTAAATCTTTCCTTGTATTGTGATTTCCATTAGATGTATTGTACTAAGTGAAACTTGTTAAATAAATCTTCCTTTTAAAAACTGGAAAAATCTTGTATAGCTTCATTTTTATTACATTCTGTCTTACAAGCCATTTCTTTTATACAGTCCTCTGCTGGTGGAATTTAAATTGGTTTTAATTTTAATTATTATAAATATATCTTCAAATCTTTATGCATACATCATTGCACATTATTTATTTCTAAGATATATTCCTAGAAGTGGAATTGCTTTGTCAAAGGTCCACACATTTTTGAGACTTCTGATTTATATTGCCAGAAAGATTATGGTACTTTGTGTTTACACTAGGAGTGTATTTTTAAAAATTTAGCATCCTCATATGAATGAATCCTCATAGGATTCCCATAGCATCCTCAATGAAGCACATTTTTCTCCTTGATCTTGGCCAGTTTGTTAGTTGAAAGTTGTATCCCATTATTATTTTACTTTGTCTTCCTTAGACTAATACTGAGATGGAGCATCTTTGTGTTTGTTTCTATGTTTATCCTCATCACATCCACAGGACTATTGAGCTACTCTGGAGACATTGTACTTTTTCAATGCAGCATGCTCCAAAATCCAAAGAAGTAAAGACCAATAAATAATCCTCTTCCTTTCATTTAACTGTCAGTTCAGAAGATCTGAGACACCTTTATATGTTTAAAAGAAGAAGTAGACCTATGTTACAGAAACAATTCAGTGTCCTCCATGAATTCGTTAATAGTCTCTGAACACTCTTTAAGGTATTTTTTTTAATTGGAGGATAATTGCTTTACAAGTTGTGTTGATTTCTGCTGTACAATGAGATGAATCAGCTCTTTAAGGTTTTTAAGGGGGCATTTAAAGCTTGTTTTATATCATTGGTTCTCAAACTTTAGTATGCGCCAGAATCATCTTATGGGGCTTGTTAAAACGTTGGTTACTGGGGCCCACTCTTAAGATTGAAATTCAGTAGTTTGGGGGTGGTGTTTGAGAATATGCTGATGTGGCTGGTCTCAAGACCATGTTTTGTGCTTCATCATAGTTCTCTAATGGCTACAAGCCTATAAACCCTAAAATGCAACTCTAAGAAGCTGCTTGCTCCCTGATTTTTGATTGCCTCCCCCACTATCCTGTATCAAGTAGTTTAAACTTTCTATGAAAGTATAAATTGCATATGGCTATTTATAATACTTTGTATCTCCCGTGAGGACTTTGAAAACCTGTGACATCTGAGGTTACCTTACACTTCTGCCCATATCATAGTGGTCATTAACCATTACACTTCTGGATGCCCTCAGGCCAATACCAGTTGCACCTGAACTTTGATAGATGTTTTTGTAGATTTCCTGCCTAGCCTGGAAATCCTTGGTCTGTTTAGAGCTTGAGCCCAGAGAAACGCTCTGAAGTCGGAAGCAACTACCAAATTGGTATTACCTGATTCCATTTTTGAATCAGGACACTTGAATAGGACACTATTTATTGAAAACCATGCTGAGGATACAGTGGGTAGTGATTTGAAATTCTTCAATGACTTCTGCTGCTGCTGCTGCTAAGTCGCTTCAGTCGTGTCTGACTCTGTGCGACCCCATAGATGGCAGCCCACCAGGCTCCCCCGTCCCTGGGATTCTCCAGGCAAGAACACTGGAGTGGGTTGCCATTTCCTTCTCCAATGCATGAAAGTGAAAAGTGAAAGGGAAGTAGCTCAGTCATGTCTGACTCTTAGCGACCCCATGGACTGCAGCCTACCAGGCTCCTCCACCCATGGGATTTTCCAGGCAAGAGTACTGGAGTGGGGTGCCATTGCCTTCTGCCATTGTCTTCTCAATGACTTCTAATTTCTGTCAAAGTTGCCAAGAAAGCAAGATACCATTTCAACTCATGTCATACCAAGCCAGTTATTTACTTTGCCCTCCTAAGGCTTTCAGGAGGCTTTTTTCAGAGGGTTCACAAGTAGGAGTTTTTGCTTTCCAGGCTGCTCAGTTAATTTTCCAGAACATTCTCTTAGTATAAGCAAAGATTCTTCAGTTAGCCACTAGATGTCACCAAACCCCAGGATAGCCTTGGCTGATCCCGGCCCACCCCACCTCAACCACCCTGTGAATTGATACACAATTGCACTGTTAAGTTTTATCTACAAATCAAGGTCTTTTCCTTCAGGGAAAATTCTGTCAGCAAAAATGAGGATTTCTCCAAGCTGAGCCTCGAGGACTGTTGCAAAACAGCTGCTGATGGAAAGAAATGCCATTTGCTGTGTGTGATACCAGGGTGAGATTGTCACAAGGGCCATTTCACAACTTGCTCCCACATTGATCAAAATTCGGTCTTGTGAATGTAAAAAAAAAAAAAAAAACCCACACATGTGCATGGGGTCACAAGCTTAGCGTGGTGCAAGACCTCATTTGGGAAAAGAGGGTGTTTGCGCCTGGAGCTTCTGTAGAAATGCTTTTTCCAAGAGTCCTTTTTCTCCCTCCCTCCCTCCTTTCACAGGGCTCATTTGTCAAGCACGCATGTCATCACGTCAAGGCCATCCCCACTTTAGAGATGAGAAAACTGAGTCTCTAGGAGAGTAAGAATCAACTTTGTCTTTAGTGAAGAAGCAGGATGCTGGAGGGAGAGGAAATGACGTCTGGCCAGGGAAAGAGAAGGAAATGTCTCGGATCCTCAAGGGATGATGTAAGGGTGGTCTTGCCCTGGGACGTGAGTCAGGAGGGTGGCGCTGACCAGCGCTGGGTCCAGCGGCTCCTCTATATCTCCCCAGACTGCAGTCCCCTTTCCACACGGCTTAGCCCGCCGAGTGACGGTGAGAGGATCAGGTAGGGGCCCCTCTGGAAGACAAAGAAAGAATTTGGAAAGAATTCATTGTTCCTTCTCACCGTCCGCTTTCCAGAGACCCTCGACACTCCCCATCCAACCCCCTGGTGTATTTCCTTTCCCGAGAGGTATAGGGAAGAGGTCTGGCCCTGGCCGTTCTGGGATAAGCACGGGCCTTGTACGAGGGGGCGTGGTTAGCGGGATGACTGACAGTTGGTGGCTTCCAGGAGGAAGAAACTTCTGGAGTCTCCCTGCCCATCTCTGAGAGGGGTGAAAACTACTTTGGTAACCATCTGCTGCTGCTGCTGCTACTAAGTCACTTCAGTCGTGTCCGACTCTGTGCGACCCCATAGATGGCAGCCCACCAGGCTCCCCGGTCCTTGGGATTCTCCAGGCAAGAACACTGGAGTGGATTGCCATTCTAGGGCATGCTAAATCCGGCCCCCCATAGATGAAAAAATTAAATCATAGTCAATTTAAGAAAGAAATGGGCATTTTTATTGAACCAACCTGAGGATTATAACCTGGATGACCAGCTCTTAAAGAACTTTGAGCACTGCTCCAAAGAGGTGAAGGGGAAGATTTCAGAGAAACAAAGAGCGAGAGCTGTGAGTTTCAGGTTTATTTGGAGATATTGAAGACTATAGCTCTGGAGATGGCTTCTCAGAAAGTTCTGAGGAACTGCTCCCAAGAGGTAAGGGGGGAGGTCAATATGTATAAGCACAACACAGCACGACAAAGGTTAGTGACTTCAGTGAGTAATGACTCAATTCTTGTAGAAGCAGGTGGTGAATGACCTTCTTTAGTTGGCGTGGAAGTGAAAGTATTAGTCGCTCAGTACTGTCCGACTCTTTGAGACCCCATGGACTGTGGCCCACCAGCTTTCTCTGTCCATGGAATTCTCCAGGCAAGAATACTGGAGTGGTAGCCATTTCTTTCTCCAGGGGATCTTTACAAACTGAGCCACAAGGGAAGCCCTTCTTTAGTTGGCAGTGCCCCATTATTGTCAGCATATGCACAAAGTTTCAGATCAGATCAGTTGCTCAGTCGTGTCCAACTCTTTGCGACCCCATGAATCGCAGCATGCCAGGCCTCCCTGTCCCTCACCAACTCCCGGAGTTCACTGAGACTCACGTCCATCGAGTCAGTGATGCCATTCAGCCATCTCGTCCTCTGTCGTCCCTTTCTCCTCTTGCCCCCAATCCCCCCCAGCATCAGAGTCTTTTCCAATGAGTCAACTCTTCGCATGAGGTGGCCAAAGTACTGGAGTTTCAGCTTTAGCATCATTCCTTCCAAAGAAAACCCAGGGCTGATCTCCTTGAGAATGGACTGGTTGGATCTCCTTGCAGTCCAAGGGACTCTCAAGAGTCTTCTCCAACACCACAGTTCAAAAGCATCAATTCTTGGGCACTCAGCTTTCTTCACAGTCCAACTCTCACATCCATACGTGACCACTGGAAAAACCATAACCTTGACTAGACGAACCTTTGTTGGCAAAGTAATGTCTCTGCTTTTGAATATGCTATCTAGGTTGGTCATAACTTTCCTTCCAAGGAGTAAGCGTCTTTTAATTTCATGGCTGCAGTCACCATCTGCCGTGATTTTGGAGCCCAGAAAAATAAAGTCTGACACTGTTTCCACTGTTTCACCATCTATTCCCCATGAAGTGATGGGACCGGATGCCATGATCTTCGTTTTCTGAATGTTGAGCTTTAAGCAAACTTTTTCACTCTTCTCTTTCACTTTCATCAAGAGGCTTTTGAGTTCCTCTTCACTTTCTGCCGTAAGGGTGGTGTCATCTGCATATCTGAGGTTATTGATATTTCTCCCGGCAATCTTGAGTCCAGCTTGTGTTTCTTCCAGTCCAGCATTTCTCATGATGTACTCTGCATATAAGTTAAATAAACAAGGTGACAATATACGGCCTTGATGTACTCCTTTTCCTATTTGGAATCAGTCTGTTGTTCCATGTCCAGTTCTAACTGTTGCTTCCTGACCTGCATACAAATTTCTCAAGAGGCAGATCAGGTGGTCTGGTATTCCCATCTCTTTCAGAATTTTCCAGGTTTATGGTGATCCACACAGTCAAAGGCTTTGGCATAGTCAATAAAGCAGAAATAGATGTTTTTCTGGAACTCTCTTGCTTTTTTGATGATCCAGCAGATGTTGGCAATTTGATCTCTGGTTCCTCTGCCTTTTCTAAAACCAGCTTGAACATCTAGAAGTTCACGGTTCACATATTGCTGAAGCCTGGCTTGGAGAATTTTGAGCATTACTTTACTAGTGTGTGAGATGAGTGCAATTGTGTGGTAGTTTGAGCATTCTTTGGCATTGCCTTTCTTTGGGATTGGAATGAAAACTGACCTTTTCCAGTCCTGTGGCCATTGCTGAGTTTTCCAAATTTGCTGGCATATTAAGTGCAGGCATTTTATGACCATTTAGCATTCCACACTATGAGGAATGTTAATTCCCAGGTCAGGTGAGGATTTCATTGATAAGCCATGCAATGTACTAGTCTGTTCTGGTCGAGGAAATGGTTCCCTCTTGTTGCTTAGTCTCATATCTAGAGTTACACTAGAGTTACACTATTACAATCATTGATCTTATAGAACTATATTTGGTCAAATATTCCAAGTTACCTAGCCATCATTATTTTTATTGGAGGTTCAATCATACTTTGGTAATGCAAAAAACAATAGTTTTGTAAAATAGGCAGACTACAAGTAATATAACTAATAAAATTGTGTTTTTCTGCTTGTTTATTTTTTGGCCATACCATGTGACTTGTGGAATCTTAGTTCCCTGACCAGGTATTGAACCTGCAAACTCAGCAATGAAATCATGGATTCGGAACCCCTAGACTACCAGGGAATTCCTAGCTAGTAACATTAATAGGGTTATAAGTACATACTTATATAAGAACTTTGATTAAGTGTGGCCCAGTATATCCCCAGGTCTGTTCCATACCAATCTCTATCTTCAAGGTAATGATTATTTTGGCATTGCCCATAAGGCACCCAGCTCAATTACCTAGTGTCATTAGGCTGATTATCCTTCGTATGATTCATTTGTTCCTAACATTGGGGGCTGTAAACTTAGATGATCGTAACCTGATGTTAATCATATCTATTCCATAACTGAAGAAGGTTATATTCTTTGATTGAAATTTAGCTAGTTTCTCTGACTGAGCTTGAGTAACTTTAAAAGAAAAGTCATTTATGGTCATGCTCAGAGCAAGTATGATTGACTGGCCAAGGGAGGGAATCCCATCTACTAATTATCAATACTGGCCAAAACAGAACTATAACTTCTTTCTTCTAGAATAAATTTCCTAAGGGCCGTCCAATTAGAGCCTTGGAGAGGATAAATCCATCAAGGTAACCCAGAAGTATTGGATGTAGGTAAGTGTGGGATCGAGGATCTATGAAAAACAGGCAAGGAGAGGGAAGAATGAATTCTTATCAGATTCTTTCTTTGTCCTCCAGAGGCACCCCTACCTGACCCTCTCCCTACCACTCAGTGGGCTAGCTGTGGGGAAAGGGGACTGAAGTCTGGAGAGCGATAGAGGAACAGCTAGAAAAAACATTGATTTATGCAAAAGTCCAAGAAATTGAACTTGGGCAAACTCTGGGAGATAGTAAGGGACAGGGAGGCCTGGCGTGCTAGAGTCCATGGGGGCCAAAGAGTTGGACACAACTTAGTGACAAAGCAGCAACAATCAAGAAATTAAGAAAGCACTGTAAATATACAGGTCAGATCCAGTACCTTGGGATAGTTTTCTGCTTCTGATATCATCTTCTCATCATGATATGGGTGTAGTTCCTCCTATGTCGGAGCATTGGTTTAAGGTGATTTTGAGATCAGCAGTCTTCTGTACAGACCAGTCCAATGCAGGAGCACTTTCTAAGTGAGAAATATGAATCCAGAGTCAATTCCATTCAGTTTTGCTGTGTATGAGTTAGTTAAGAGAACCTGAAAAGGGTCCTTCCTTCTAGGTTGGAGGCAGTCCTTTAAATGGTATCTTTTCCAGTATGCATAATATCCTAGTTGCAGGTCATGAGGCATCTGATCTTTATTCCAAGATAGATTACTATGATAAGTTCAGAAAGAAACTTATTATAGGGTATCCTTTTAGTAATTTAATTAAGCTTTATAATAGTATAACACTGCAACAAGGAGTCATCTAGGAAGGGAGTCTTAGTCAGTGAATGCCAAACCTCAGGGGCCTCCCTGATGGCTCAGTAGTAAACAATCCATCTGCCAGTGCAGAAGACTTGGATTTGATCCCTGGGTTGGGAAGATTCCCCTGGAGAAGGAAATGGCAACCCACTCCAGTATTCTTGCCTGGGAAATCCCATAGACAGAGGAGCCTGGTGGGCTACAGTCTATGCGGTCACAAAAGAGACATGACTTAGCGACTAAAACAGCAACAACAACCAAACCTCAGCGCTAGAACTTAATATCCACAAAAGTGTATTATTTTTAAAATTAAAAAAAAATTGAAGTGTAGTCATTTACAATGTTGTACCTATCTCTGCTGTACAGCAAAATGACTCAGTTATACACGTATGTATATTCTTTTCTTAATATTCTTTTCCATTATGGTTTATCACAGAATATTCAATATAGTTCCCTGTTCTATACATTAAGACTTTGTTGTTTACCCATTCAAAATGTAATAGTTCTCATCTACCCACCCCAAACTCCCAAACTTGCAGTCCATCCTTCCCTCAGCCCTTTCTTGGCAATCATCAGTCTGTTCTCCGTGTCTATTTCTGTTTTGTGGATAAGTTCATTTGTGTTGTATTTTAGATTACACATATGTGGTATCATATAGTATTTTTCTTTTTCTGACTTACTTCACTTAGTATGATAATTTCTAGTTGCATCCATGTTGCTGCAAATGGCAGTATTTCATTCTTTTTAATGGCTGAGTAGTATTCCATTATATATATATCTTTATCCACTCATCTGTATATAGACATATAGACTGTTTCCATGTTTTGGCTATTGAGAACAGTGCTGCTGTGAACACAGGGGTGCATGTATCTTTTTGAATTATAGTTTTGGCCGAGTATATTCCTAGGAGTGAGATTGCTGGATAATATGGTAATTTTATTTTTAGTTTTATGAGGAACCTCCATACTGTTTTTTCCATAGTGGATGTACCAACGTACATTTCCACTACATCCTCTCCAGCATTTGTTATTTGTAGACTTTTTGATGTGGACCATTTTTAAAGTCTATTGAACTTGTTACAATATTGTTTCTGTTTTATGTTTTGTGTTTTTTTTTGGCCAGCATGTGGGATCTTAGATCCTTGGCCAGGGATCAAACCTGTATTCCCTGCTTTGGAAGGTGACGTCTTAACCACTGGACCATGAGGGAAGTCCATGTTATTTGTAAACTTTTCATTGATGGCCATTCTGACTGATGTGAGGTAGTACCTCACTGTAGTTTTGATTTGCATTTCTCTTATAATTTGCGATGTTGAGCATCTTTTCATGTGCCTACTGGCCATTTGTATGCCTTCTTTGGAGAAATGTCTATTAAGGTCTTCTGCCCATTTTTCAATTGGGTTGTTTGATTTTTGTTGAGTTGTACGAGTTGTAAGTCCTTGTCTGTCACATCATTTGCAAATATTTTCTCCAATTCCATAGGGTTGTCTTTCCATTTTTAATGGTTTTCTTTGCTGTGTAAAAGCTTGTAAGTTTGATTAGGTACCATTTGTTTATTTTATTTTTTTCTATTGCCTCAGGAGACTAACCTAAGAAAACATTCGTATGATTTATGTCAAAGAATGTTTACAAAGCTGTATTATTGAAACATAATTTTTTCTGTCTAAAATTACCCTTATTTCTACTAACTATAGCTAAATTAAGACTATTTTGTGTGTAAAATAAGTCTGATTTCGATAATCTTGGCTTGATTATTTACATAAGTGATTGAGCATACAGAGTTTTTCAAAAAACTGGCTTTGCTGGAACTTTTCATAATCTTAGATTCAAATTTCAAAAGGCCTTCAGGCCAGGAAAGCCATGGCATGGACTTGTGATCAGTTATCACCTTCAGTATCTATAGACTTGGATGACTTCCTCTCTTTTTGAGGTCCCCAAGATATCTTGAAATTCTTTCATCTGTCAGTAGGTGGCCTTTCTTAAGCCTGATAACAGCCTGTTAAGGCTGTTGGAAACCTAAGAATTTCCAATTTATGGAGGGATCATTCAGAGAGAAAAGATAAATTTTACAATTCTGCTTTTGTGTGTATGTGTGCTCAGTCATGTCTGACTTTTTGCAACCCCGTGGACTGTAGTCTGCCAGGCTCCTCTGTCCTTGGGATTTCCCAGGCAAGAATACTGGAGTGGGTGCCATTTCCTTGTCCATGGGATCTTCCCTACCCAGGGATCTTGTGTCTCCTATATTGGCAGGCATATTCTTTATCGTTAGTGCTACCTGGGAATCAATTCTGCTTACAAAGGTATTAATATAGGGCTTCCCTGATGGCTCAGACAGTCAAGAATCCACCTGCAATGCAGGAGACCTGGGTTCAATCCATGGGTTGGGAAGATCCTCTGGAGAAGGGAATGGCAACACACTCCAGTATTCTTGTCTGGGAAATTCCATGGACAGAGGACCCTGGTGGGCTACAGTTCATGGGGTTGCAAAGAGTCAGACATGATTGAGTGACTAGTGCTTTCACTTTTTTTTGTAATTAGCTTAAGGAGAAAGGTTTCCTTATGTCTGGAGAACACAGATTAGAAGCCAATAATATTTCAGACCAAAAAATCCCATAAAGTTATAACCATATTTATCAGTTCACTCAGTCATATGCAGCTAATTCTTTATCTTTTGTTAACAGTTTTACGAAACCATCAGGTTTCCATTGAGTCAGTTCAGTCACTCAGTCATGTCCAGTTCTTTGCAACCCCATGGACTTCAGCATGCCAGGCTTCCCTGTCTACCTCCAACTCCCAGAGTTTACTCAAACTCATGTCCATTGAGTCGGTGATGCCATCCAACCATCTCATCCTCTGTCATCCCCTTCTCCTCCCTCCTTCAATCTTGCCCAGCATCAGGGTCTTTTCTAGTGAGTCAGTTCTTCACATCAGATGGCCAAAGTATTGGAGCTTCAGCTTCAGCATCAGTCCTTCCAATGAATATTCAGGACTAATCTCCTTTAGGATGGACTGGTTGGGTCTCCTTGCAGTCCAAGGAACTTTCAAGAATCTTCTCTAACATCACAGTTCAAAAGCATCAATTCTTCGGTGCTCAGCTTTCTTTATAGTCCAACTCTCACATCCATACATGACTACTGGAAAAACCATAGACATTTGACTAGACAGACCTTTTTTGGCAAAGTAATGTCTCTGCTTTTTAATATGCTGTCTAGGTTGATCATAGCTTTCCTTCCAAGGAGCAAGTGTCTTTTAATTTCATGGCGGCAGTCACCATCTGCAGTGATTTTGGAGCTCCCCAAAATAAAGTCTTTCACTGTTTCCATTGTTTCCCCATCTATTTGTCATGAAGTGATGGGACCAGATGCCATGATCTTAGTTTTCTGAATGTTGGATTTTAAGCCAACTTTTTCACTCTCCTCTTTCACTTTCATCAAGAGGCTCTTTAGTTCTTCTTCACTTCCATTAAATTCTAATGGGTTTCCATTAGAATTATTTAATTTCTTATCCAATTCAGTGGTATGATCTGAAATTTGTTGGAACATACTTGTCAAAAAGTCCTTTCTATGAATCTTCTTGAAGATGAAGCTTTTTTGCAAAGGCATCAGAGTAGACAATAACTGTCAATGAATGACAGACTTAAAAAGGCACAGTTAAGGACCTGATTATTATTATTCAACCAAGGAAGCAAGAATATGCAATGGAGAAAAGATAGTCTCTTCGGTAAGTAGTGTTGGCAAAACTGGACAGTTGCATGTAAATCAAAGAATTTAGAACACTCTCTCACACCATACACAAAAATAAACTCAAAATGGCTCAATCTTTGTAGAGCCAGATAGCTACTGATATTTTTTACTTGACAAAGGGTATTTGAAATCAAGGACACGTCTTGGTATAAGGTTACTGCTATTTTTGAGGAACAGATACTTTAGTTAATGGTTTTTGTGCTTTTCTAAGGGCTTCCCTGCTGGCTCAGTGGTATTTGCTTGTAATGTATAAGACGCATGTTCGAGCTTGGGTTGAGAAGATCCCCTGGAGAACGGAATGGCAAACCACCCCAGTATTCTTGCCTGGAGAATCCTATGGACTGAGGAACCTGGCAGGCTACAGTCCATGGGGTCACAGAGTTGAACACTACTGAAGTGAGCATGCATGCATGCATGCACATGTGCACGCGTGCTTTTCTAAATATAGGAAGATGCAATAAATTGGGTTCATAAAATTTTCTCTTGGAAATATCTAACTCTCTAAGGGCCAGTTTTGCCAGTTCTCCCAGTGAACAATGTGCCTCATCCTGAGCTTTGTCCTGAATTCACTTCAGGGTGTACTGTAGGTCAGTGACTTCAGTGGCTAATAACTTGATTCTTGTAGAACTGAATAGTGGGCAACATTGTTTTATGATTACCCTCCCCTTTGGTCTTCATTTTGACCAAAGTTTGGGAGGCATTTCATTTTGTCCCACAGAACTATGAATGCTCATTCCTAGGTCAGACCAGGATTTCATTGTTAGGTCACTCAATGTGCTATTCCTAGACTAGGCCCTGTTAACAGTAGCCAAAAGTCTCTGGACCACCTGTCTTACTAGACAGTTATCATCCAGGAAAAGATTCCCTCTTGTTGTTTCTTCCCATATCTAAAGTTACACTATTACAACCATTAACCTTACAGAACTATATTTGGTCAATTTTTTCAAGTAGCCTGGTCATCATTATTTTTATTGGAGGCTGTCATACATTTGGTAATGTAAGAAACAATAATCTTGTAAAATAGCATGTAAGTAATATAGCTAGTCAAGGCTATGGTTTTTCCAGTGTCATGTATGGATGTGAGAGTTGGACTGTGAAGAAAGCTGAGCGCCGAAGAATTGATGCTTTTGAACTGTGGTGTTGGAGAAGACTCTTGAGAGTCCCTTGGACTGCAAGGAGATCCAACCAGTCCATTCTGAAGGAGATCAGCCCTGGGATTTCTTTGGACGGAATGATGCTAAAGCTGAAACTCCAGTACTTTGGCCACCTCATGCGAAGAGTTGACTCATTGGAAAAGACTCTGATGCTGGGAGGGATTGGGGGTAGGAGGAGAAGGGGACGACAGAGTATGGGATGTCTGGATGGCATCGCTGACTCGATGGAAGTGAGTCTGAGTGAGCTCCGGGAGTTGGTGATGGACAGGGAGGCCTGGGTGCTGCAGTTCATGGGGTCACAAAGAGTCGGACACGACTGAGCGACTGAATTGAACTGAACTGAATATAGCTAGTAAGATTAATAAGTTAATAAGTAAGTATTTAACTTAAGAACTTGCCCTAAATATGGCCCAGTATCTCTCCAGGTCCTATGACCAGTCTGTTCTGTACTATCTTTAAGGAAAGTGATATATTAGCATGTATACTGTACATAACATTCAGCAAAGATGACTACACATACAAGGTGAGTGGTGGGTCATTGAGACCCTTTACAGGATTGAGAAAGGAATGCTATTTTCTAAGGAGTTACATGGCTGGCATAAAATTGATCTTTATGACTGGGCAGGTATTTCTGCCACTGGCAAGATCTGGTTAACGTGGAAAGCAGATATATACTGGAGGGCAGGGAGGAGGCCAAATGAAAAAGAAAAGATTTTAACTTAACTTAAAATATGAATTTTAAGAACTTAACTTAAAATATGAATTTTTATTTCATCACCTGGGAACCTCCCTTCCCCTCCCAAGCCCCACTGGCTCCCTTTGGTCCAGCTGGGCACTAGAAGTAGGAGGCCCAAGGCTAAACCAGGCTACTGGCCAGGGAAGGAATGGCCCTGGAGCCTCCTTGGGGCCTCCTCCATGGGTCATCTTGGGCTGATCCCCTGGGGAGTTGTGCTTCTTGTGCCCAGCATTCCCCCACCCCAGGGCAGCCCAGAGAGCAGGTGGTGATCTATTTTTCTCTATGAAGAGCCCCTTGCTTGGGACACGATGGTGGTGGTGGTGGTGGTGGTTCAGTCACATCTGACTCTTTTTGGCCCCATGGACTGTAGCCTCCCCAGGCTCCTCAGTCCAAGGGATTTCCCAGGCAAAAATACTAGAATGAGTTGCCGTTTCCTCCTCCAGGGGATCTTCCCGATCCGAGGATTGAACATGGGCCTCCTCAATCTCCTGCATTGCAGGTGGATTCTTTATCAACTGAAACACCAGGGAAGCCGGCCTGGGACACAGTAGCGTTCAAAATATGCTTATTTTCAGTTGAGTGTTGATTCAACTTTTATGGCTTGTGATTAACCCTCTTTCTTCTGTTCTAAAAGCTCCCACTGTTGACTGGCCAGGTGTCATAGCACCACACTGGAACTTTAAAATGTTCTGAAAACATCTTGGATCTTCTGCTTTCGTATTCCTCAACTCATATTATTGTCCTCTTTTTTTTGCATTTTTTCTCTGCAAGAAAGCCTTAAGATATTCTACATCTTTCCTGAAATATTCTTTCATTCCTCAGTTCATATTGATTTGTTGTCTCCTAAATCTTTTTGAGCAAATAATGAAATACAGTTCATACTCGGTGGTTGTCAAATTATTTCACATGTGGTAGTTTTGATTTTTGCTTGGTAGTTAGGCTGCATTTTTTATCCTTAGGCAAACATGAGGGTCTTCAAAGTGCCTATGGGGTGGGGATGAGAAAGTGACTGCAAATGGGCATGAAAGGTTTTTTAGAGACATTTCATTAAATGTCCTAAGCTTAGATTGTGGTGATGGTTTGTATGACTAAATTTACTAAAAAAACATTGAATTATAGACAAAACAGGTGAACTTTATGAATATAAATTATACCTGAAATAAATATTTAAAATGCTTATGGAGTAATAAGTATACTGGAGATATGGTATGTTTTGTGGGGAGACTAACAGGAAGGGTAGGTCATAATGATAAAAATACAACTGCCGAAGAATTGACAAAGACTCTTTCCTTGACCAAACTTTAACCAGGCTCTTCTAAGTCTCCTTTACAATTAGGCCTGGTTCTGGGACCCTATCCTGTGGTCATATCCTCAGGATGGCTCTCATAGTTTGAGCAAGAATCCTGCAAAGTCATCCCCCATCCTTGATATTTGATCATCTTGGCCTGCTTCTAGCAAGAATTTCATTGTCAGTTTAGTAAGAATCTCTCTCCCTTTCATGTCTCCTCTCAGTAGTTTTTCTATCCTCTGATTCTCTCACTCTGTTCTTTGGCTATAAACCCCCACATGTCCTATTGTATTCAGAGTTGAGCCCAGTTCTATACTGAAGTCTCTTTTCCCCTATTGCAAGGTAAGGAATAAAATCTGTCTTTACTGCTTTTATCTGTTGTCTGGATCTGTTCCTCTTTGATAGAAGGCATTCTCAGACAGTGCTTCTAGTAGTATATATCAGTCTAACCTGCTGGACAGGGGGAAATATTTTTTAAAGACCAGCTAAAAATGCCTACTCATGCATTCACAAAATACTTATTGAGGGCCAACTTACTGCCAAGCATGTTGGATGCTGAGGAAACAGATGTGAGCAAAAATCATCTACAAGGTCTCTGTCTTCATGGAGCTCGTAGCTTAGTAGGGGAGCCAAATAGCATGCAAATATCTATACAACTGTGCACTTGCAGTAAGGATAAGTACAGGGAAGAGGGGGTCCATGATGCTATGAGGGCCTGTGAAATGGGGAGATTTGACTAGTCAAGGTTGTCAGGAATGTTGTTCTAAGAATGTTTATTGAGCTGAGAAGTCACAGAAGAATAGAGACTAATTGTATTGGAGCTGGAGGTTGAGGAGAAGGCTTAATTAAGGCTGTATGTTCAGAGAGAGCAGGCAGTAAAAGAGACTGAGAGAATGCCAGTACGGCTGGAGGCAAGAGGCAGTGAGAGAGCACTGGGGCCAATTCCCATCTGTCTATCCATCCACTGTTCATTCATTCAAAAAATATCTACTGAGTATTGATCATGTGCTAAACCTCATGTGAGGTGTGACTTTGACCCCAAAGTGGAACCATTTATTTTCCACAAAGCATGGACCCTACAGGGGCCTGAGTTAGGAGTGAACAGGTTTGGGGTTAAGGTAAGAAGTGGGGATGGAGTCTCAGATGGAAGAAAAGTCATATTTCTTGAGCATGGGTTGTGTCACTTCCATGGGAACCTGGGAAGCACATTAAACCCCAAGAGGATTCCTGAAGTTGGTGTGATCTCATCACCTAGACTCTCAGAGACATGTCGCTGCCTATCAACAGAAGGACATACTGTTTACCTAGCTGTCACCTCCCTCCGTCTCCCAAGGTCTTGGAATAATACTGTTGTCAGAAAGTTGTGAGTAAAATCAAAAATGTTATATAAGTGTACAGCTTCATTTGAGATGAAATTTAGAACTTAAAAGTCTAGAAAATAAAGCATGATGCATATTAACCACAACAAATAAGATCTTGAAATAAGTGGAAGAGACAAAAGATAACACTTGTATGCTGTTATCACTTGAAATAATATTCTTTTTGGCATTCTTATGCCAAAATATTCCTACCCCTGCTCCAACCAAAAGCACATTATCCAGGCTGGATTTCCTGACATTATTTGTAGAGTCCTGAGCTGGCATTCAATGCTTCCCACTCCATGGATCCAAAGTACATTTCCAGTCCTCTCTTCCAAGTCCTCTGTGCTCTTGGTAAACAACACCATTGTCTGTTTCCCTCAAGAGACTCTTGCCTTCTCCACACCCTTTTAAGATGCTAGAGTTCAATTTTCACAGGGTTTTGCTCTCCCACACATATGATGCCATTTCATTTTCAGATCAACCCCAGGAGGGGACACTGTTACTCTCATTTCAAAGAAGTAGAAACCAAGTATCAGGGAGGGGGAAGGACCAGTCTTAGTTTGGTAAAGAAACAGATTGCTGGAGAAAATGAAATTGTTCTTAGATTAAATGACAAAATGAATATGATCTTTAGTTTATACTCATGTTACATAATTGATGTTTATTATGAAGTCTGTGGCGGTGAAAGGAATTTGCCCCTTCCCATTTAGCTCAATTTCCAGATTCCTTGCCCCTGCTTGTATCTATTTTGTGGAGGAAGAGTGTCAAAGAGCAAGAATAGGAAATGTGCCAACCCTGGGGAGAAGAGTCTATACTTGGGTTGCAGCTACCAAGTAGGGGTGGTTAAGGCAAGTCACCTTTCTCCATGCAGAGTCCCTTCCCTGGTACACAGTAGGTGCTCAGTGTATGTTTATTCCCAGTTGACAAGTTGGCTTTATTGTTTATTGATTGTGATGACACACTTTCCTTCTGTTCTATAAGGTTTCTTTGTTGACTAGATCAAGGACAAATAGTTCACAAACTGTTACAGCATGCTCTTCAAATTTATAGAAGTGTATGTGAACTGGATAGGAAAATTTGCCACATAAAATGTCCAGTCTTCCATTTGTTCCCAGTTCAGTATTTCTCAATTGATATTAGTTTACTTTTTTATTTTTGGTTAGAAAAACAATTTTATTCTATGCAGAATATACTGAAAATATTTAACCTCCTCTTTGAAACCACTTTTTCCTTCTCCAGCCACGCTGATTTCTTATCTCTTGGTTCTTTGGGGGCAGGCTTTAAGTCCCCCTTGGTTGGGTCTTATAGTTTCAGGTGTACTCATCTTGTTCATTCAGTTTTACCCCTAAGCAAATGCTATGGCTTCCACAAAAAACTGATTAATACATGAAGAAGAGCAGATATGTGATGTCTCTTATGGGGAGAATTGTTAAACAAAATCAGGGGACAAAAAGTGGCCACTTCATATATCATTTCCACTAATATATATGTTTGCCTTTTGAAGGGAGCACATTATCATGAAGTCTTATTAGTTATCTATGGCTGCATAACTACTTGTTTCCAAATGTACCAGCTTAAAACAACAAAAATATATTGTCTCACATATTTCTGAGGGTCAGGAATCTGGGAGTGGCTATGTTGACACCAGGTCTCTCATGAGGTTGCAGATAAGATGTCAGTCAGGACTGCAGCTATTTGAAGGTTTGACTGCATTTGAAGGCTCTACTTCCAAGATGGTTCACGGGACTTACAAGATGTCTCAGTCCCTCACCATGTAGCTCTCTTCACAGAGTTGGTTGTGTGTCCTTATAACATGGCTACTGACTTTTTCCGGAGCGAATGACCTGAAAGAGATCAAGCAGGAAGCTGTGAGACCTTTTGTGACCTAGACACACACCCTTACTTATGCCATAGTCTTTCAGTTAGAAGTGAGTCCATGCATGCGTGCTAAGTTGCTTCAGTCATGTCCGACTCTTTGTGCCCCTATGGACTGTAGCCCGCCAGATTCCTCTGTCCATGAGATTCTCCAAGCAAGAATACTGGAGTGGGTTGCCAAGCCCTCCTCCAGGGGATCTTCCTGACCTAGAGACTGAACCTCCTGCATTGGCAGGCAGATTCTTTACCACTAGCACCACCTGGGAGACACAGAAGTGAGTCCAGCCCACACTTGACAGGAGAAGCTGCTGCTGTCATCATCATGTTGTTTCCTTGCAGCAGAAGCAAAAACAACAAAACCCTGAAAAACTTGTTCCTGATATTTATAGAACAGGGTAGGATGTGGGAACAAGGGTATCAGAGAATAATCAGATGATGAAACAAATGTAAAGAGAAGAAGCTTTAATGGTGGTGGCCCTGGATTGGGAAAGACTATGTGGGACCTGGGTTGTCCACTCCGTATTCAGTATTTACTCTGTTCTGTCTGTCTATGCTTGTGTCTGGGTTTGATAGGTAAGGACATCAGGCCAAAATATGCTTCCCATACATATAGCATGGATGAATATAATACGCATTTCTGATGATAATCAAGGAAATCAAAAAAACTGAGAGGAAATCCCACCAATGCATTTGAAAAGAATGTTAACAGTCTTTCTTTCAACCCTAGTTGAATCAGACCAATTCATTGTGTCACACAGAATTGGTATTTTTTTTTCTTATATGATATTATACATGTTTTAATGCCATTCTCCAGAATTGGTATTGAATTTATCATATCATGTACAAAATAGAACTTATTTTCCTTTTTGCTCTTAAATTTCTGAAGGCTCTCCAGATCATCATTAGGATGGTTGTTTTATTCTGAATTAATTTCTTTTCAGAAGGGAGGTTGTGAGGAGGGAGGAAACTCACATTTAATGAGCAACTACCATATGCCAGACACTTTATATATGCTTTCTCATTTAATTCTCACTACAGCTCTGAAAATAAAGTACTATTATTATCACCATTTTACAGTTGAAAAAATAAATATTTAAAGAGGTTAAGTAGTTCTTTCACAATCACTCTACCACTGAGTGAAATAAGCAGGACTCACATCCAGGCTTTAACTCCCAAGCCTGTGGTGTTTATTAGGGTGCTTTGTTTGTTTGTTTTTAAATTAATTAATTTATTTTAATTGGAAGCTAATTACTTTACAATATTATGGTTTTTGCCATACATTGACATGAATCAGCCATGGGTGTACATATGTCCCCCATTCCAAACCCTCTTCCAACCTCCCTCCCCATCCCATCCCTCTGGGTTGTCCCAGTACACTGGCTTTGAGTGCTCTGTTTCATGCATCGAACTTGGACTGGTCATCTATTTCACATATGGTAATATACATGATTCAATCCTATTCTCTCAAATCATCCCACTCTCGCTCAGTCATGTCCAACTCTTTGCAACCCTGTGGACTGTAGCCCACCAGGGTCCTCTCTCCATGGGATTCTCCAGGCAAGAATACTGGAGTGGGCTGCTATTTCCTTCTCCAGGGGATCTTCCCAACCCAGGGACTGAACCTGGGTCTCCTGCATTGCGTGCAGATGCTTTATCCTCTGAGCCACCAGGAAATCCCAATATACATGTTTCAATGCTATTCTCTCAAATCATCCCACTCTCACCTTCTCCCACAGAGTCCAAAAGTCTGTTCTTTACATCTGTGTCTCTTTTGCTGTCTCATATATAAGGTTATCATTACCATCTTTCTAAATTCCATATATATGCGTTAATATACTGTATTGGTGTTTCTCTTTCTGACTTACTTCACTATGTACAATAGGCTCCAGTTTCATCCACCTCATTAGAACTAATTCAAGTGTGTTCTTTTTAATAGCTGAATAATATTCCACTGTGTATAGGTACCACAGTTTTCTTATCCATTCATCTGCCGATGGACATCTAGGTTGCTTCCACATCCTAGCTATTGTAAACAGTGCTGTGATGAACATTGGGGTACACAGATCTCTTTCAATTCTGGTTTCCTCAGTGTGTATGCCCAGCAGTGGGATTGCTGGGTTGTATGGCAGTTCTATTTCCAGTTTTTAAAGGAATCTCCACACTGTTCTCCATACTGGCTGTACTACTTTGCATCCCCACCAACAGTGCAAGAGGGTTCCTTTTTCTCCACACCCTCTCCAGCATTTATTGTTTGTAGAGTTTTGGATAGCAGCCATTCTGACTGGCGTGTGATGGTACCTCATAGTGGTTTTGATTTGCAGTTCTCTGATAATAAGTGATGTTGAGCATCTTTTATGTGTTTGTTAGCCATCTGTATGTCTTCTTTGGAGAAATGTCTGTTTGGTTCTTTGGGCCTGTTTTTGATTGGGTCATTTATTTTTCTGATGTTGAGGTGCACAAGCTATTTGTATATTTTTGAGATAAATTATTTGTCAGTTGCTTCATTTGCTATTATTTTCTCCCACTCTGAAGGTTGTCTTTTCACCTTGCTTATAGTTTCCTTTGTTGTGCAAAAGCTTTTAAATTTAATTAGGTCCCATTTGTTTATTTTTGCTTTTATTTCCATTACTCTGGGAGGTGGGTCATAGAGGGTCTTAGTGTGATTTATGTCAGAAAGTGTTTTGCCTATGATTTCCCCTAGGAGTTTTATAGTTTCTGGTCTTACATTTAGATCTATAATCCATCCTGAGTTTATTTTTGTGTATGGTGTTAGAAAGTGTTCTAGTTTTATTCTTTTACAGGTGGTTGACCAGTTTTCCCAGCACCACTTGTTAAAGAGATTGTCTTTTCTCCATTGTATATTTTGCCTCCTTTGTCAAAGATAAGGTGTCCATAGGTGTGTGGATTTCTCTCTTGTCTTTCTACTTTGTCCCATGGATCTATATTTCTGTCTTTGTGCCATTACATACTGTCTTGATGACTGTGGCTTTGTAGTATAGTCTGAAGTCAGGCAGGTTGATTCCTCCAGTTCCATTCTTTCTCAAGATTGCTTTGGCTATTCAAGGTTTTTTGTATTTCCATACAAATTGTTAAATTATTTGCTCTAGTTCTATGAAAAATACTGTTGGTAGCTTGATAGGGGTTGCATTGAATCTATAGATTGCTCTGGGTAGTATACTCATTTTCATTATATTGATTCTTCCACTTCTTTTTTAGATGGTGAGCTTTCAAGCTGGAGCATCAGGTTGATTTTAATTGGCTAAGTAGTAGAGTTATTTTTTCATTCAGTGACAGAATGAATGTAAATATCTCTATTGTACATAAATAGTATTTATTATTATAAAGTGCCATTAGCATTAACACCCTAAACTCCGTGGTTTAGGGTAACTGCTTGAAGTACAGAAACTCCATGGTTTCTGTAACTGCTTGGTTATAAAAAAAATTCAATGTTCTATAGATCAGTGCCTTTCGAACTTAAATATGCATACAGATCACCTGGGGGAATCTGTTTAAAATGCAGACTCTAATCCAACCAATAGGTACAGATTGGAGCCTAAGATTCTGCATTTCTAACAAGCTTTCAGGTGGTGCTGATGCTTCTTGATCTCAGATTATGCTTTGAAAAAAAAATTATTTGGCTGTGCTGGGTGTTAGTTGCAGCATACTGGATCTAGTTCCCTGATCAGGGATTGAACCCAGGGCCCCTGCACTGGGAGTATGGAGTCCTAGCCACTGAACCACCAGGAAAGTCTCTCATATCATACTTTGAATAGCTAGAGTATGGATTATTCCACTATAACTATTTTTGGAATCTCCAGGGAGTGCTTCTAGCTATCTGGGAGTTTGTAGTCCCATTTAAAGGAATTAGAACTCTTAAGTTTCTGATCATAGCTATTTTTAGAGAGGTTCTCCTCTACACCAGAACTCTGCTTATGGTATCATTTCTGTATCATTATATGAGTGGATTTGGAAATCTGCCATGTCAGATATTACTGGATCTGCAAGCTACTGCAGCCCCTTGATGTTAACAAGTGCTGTCTGATGAGCAATGGAGGCCAAGAAGAGAGGGAATCAGAGAGGCAAACACTACAGTCTTTTCTGCTGCTTGAGAGGCAGGGGAGAGAGGGACCCCTGGACCATGGCTAGCATGGTCCATTCTATAGGGCAAACATACACCTGCAGTATAAATGAAATAACTGCATCAACTCACAGCTTGATGGCACAGGCCATGGAAAATATCCAACTCAGTCCCCTTGCTCCAATTCCATGCTTTTTAGGCAAATAAATGATCACTGAAGATGGCAGTCAAGAACCATCATCTCTGCTAATGTTTCTCCCAGGGTTAGTAAGTGCTTAACAAACATGCCTTCTAGTCATTCATTCAGATAAGCAAAGACTAATAATACTAATTTTCATACTGTTCATGGGGTTCTCAAGGCAAGAATACTGAAGTGGTTTGCCATTCCCTTCTCCAGTGGACCACATTCTGTCAGACTTCTCCACCACGACCCTCCCGTCTTGGGTGGCCCCACACGGCCTGGCTTAGTTTCATTGAGTTAGACAAGGCTGTGGTCCATGTGATCAGATTGGCTAGTTTTCTGTGATTATGGTTTCAGTGTGTCTGCCCTCTGATGCCCTCTGGCAACACCTACCATCTTACTTGGGTTTCTCTTACCTTGGATGTGGGGTATCTCTTCATGGCTGCTCCAGCAAAGCACAGCCGCTGCTTCTTACCTTGGATGAGGGGTATCTCCTCACCGCCACCCTTCCTGACCTTCAACGTGGGATAGCTCCTCTAGGCCCTCCTGCGCCCATGCAGCCACCACTTCTTGGACGTGGGGTTGCTCCTCTTGGCTGGATCATCAAAAAAGCAAGAGAGTTCCAGAAAAACATATACTTCTGCTTTATTGACTGTGCCAAAGCCTTTGACTGTGTGGATCACAATAAACTGTGGAAAATTCTGAAAGAGATAGGAATACCAGACCACCTGACCTGCCTCTTGAGAAACCTGTATGCAGGCCAGGAAGCAACAGTTAGAACTGGACATGGAATAACAGACTGGTTCCAAATAGGAAAAGGAGTACATCAAGGCTGTATATTGTCACCCTGTTTATTTAACTTTTATGCAGAGTACATCATGAGAAATGCTGGGCTGGAAGAAGCACAAGCTGCAATCAAGATTGCTGGGAGAAATATCAATAACCTCAGATATGCAGATGACACCACCCTTATGGCAGAAAGTGAAGAGGAACTCAAAAGCCTCTTGATGAAAGTGAAAGTAGAGAGTGAAAAAGTTTGCTTAAAGCTCAACATTCAGAAAACGAAGATCATGGCATCTGGTCCCATCACTTAATGGCAAATAGATGGGGAAACAGTGGAAACGGTTTCAGGCTTTATTTTGTTGGGCTCCCAAATCACTGCAGACGGTGATTGCAGCCATGAAATTAAAAGACGCTTACTCCTTGGAAGGAAAGTTATGACCAACCTAGATAGCATATTCAAAAGCAGAGACATTACTTTGCCAACAAAGGTCCGTCTAGTCAAGGCTATGGTTTTTCCAGTAGTCATGTATGGATGTGAGAGTTGGACTGTGAAGAAAGCTGAGCGCCGAAGAATTGCTGCTTTTGAACTGTGGTGTTGGAGAAGACTCTTGAGAGTCCCTTGGACTGCAAGGAGATCCAACCAGTCCATCCTAAAAGAGATCAGTCCTGGGTGTTCATTGGAAGGACTGATGCTGAAGCTGAAGCTCCAGTACTTTGGACACCTGATGCAAAGAGCTGACTTATTTGAAAAGACCCTGATGCTGGGAAAGATTGAGGGCAGGAGGAGAAGGGGACAACAGAGGATGAGATGGCTGGATGGCATCACCGACTCGATGGACATGAGTTTGAGTGAACTCCGGGAGTTGGTGATGGACAGGGAGGCCTGGCGTGCTGCGATTCATGGGATCGCAAAGAGTCGGACACGATTGAGTGACTGAACTGAACTGAACTGAATAATACTAATTAGTAACTTCTGTGAGCCAAACACTGGATAAGATTCTAGATGTATAGTATCTCTACCATCAAGAAAATTTCAGCCTGGAGGGAGACACAGATAAGTAACCTGCAGTGCATAGTGATGGGTATTAGGGTTATCATCAGAGCCCATAGCAGAGCCATAAAACCAAATTTGGAGGAGGCAGGGCAGTTAAATGTACTGGTTAAAGTTTAACAATCAGTTCTCTGGGGGGGAAATGCCCTGATTTGTTAGTGCATGCTGATTTTTATGGTGTAAATGCTTCCATTATCACCAGTTTCAAGCTACCAAATGATGTCACTGAACATAAATAGGCTGTTAAAAGTCAGGGCAAGTTAATTCTAGCACATTATTGGGTTAGAAGTCATCCCAAAGTGAATTATGTCTAAGAGATTTAAAGGAAAGCTGAAGCTAGTCTATCAAATGCACAGGACAGACCAAGGGATTCCAGGTAGAAGAAACAGCAAATACAAATTAATCAATGTCATAGGAAATATGTTGCTTTGGAATTAAGTGTTGATAGTCTGAATTTAAGTGTAGGAGTGAATAGTGTTAAATTTCCTAGTAGGCGGACTAAGTACATATTTAGGACACTAGCAATGTAGGAGAACCAAGAAAAAGAAAAAATTAGTTATGATGAAGTTATTAAGCTTGCAATCAATAAATTTTGAACAAATGTTAAAAATTATTTAACACTTGTTAAAATGGTAAGGAAGACTTTATTCAAAATTATTGCAAGAGAGGAAAGACTATTGCAGTAAGAGAGAGAGACTGATCTAAACTCCAAATACAACAATGACAACTGGGGATTTATAGCCTATGAGCACAGTGAGGGGGGTCACTGGATAGAAAATTACTAAGAGGAGACATCAAGGGTATGGATATTCTTTGCAAACTATCTTAACAGGATTCTTTGCTAAAGGTAGGCTGGGGTTGAGTCTTAGTCGAGAAGAGAGCTCAGGGAAGCCTAATTAAAGTTTGGTCAAGGAGGGAGTCTTTGTCAGAAGCTATTTTAATTTTGACATACATGTGAGTTTCGTACTATTGAATTATAGTAGAAATGAGAGTACCACAATATTATTTAATTCTTACGGCTTCTGGTTCTGGGGATGGGGAAAAGATATTTGGAGAGAGTCAAAAAATATTAATGCTATAGAAATAGTTTTGTGGCGGATTAGGGATAAAGGAGAAGAATAAATCAAGAATTACTTCGGTTTTCTAGCTTCTGCAAGTGATTGGTTGGTAGTGCCCATGAGATAGGTAACATTTGAAAAGGAGCACACATTTGGAAAGAAGATAATGACTCTACCATAAGACATGTTTGAATTTGAAGTACTCAGAGAACATTAAGTGGAGATGTCCAGTAGGCAGTCAGGTATATGAATTTAAAGCTCAGCAGAGAGGACTGGGCTGGAGTTATGGTTTTGGGAGTCACCAGTATCATGAGAAGGAGAAGGCAATGGCACCCCACTCCAGTACTCTTGCCTGGAAAATCCCACGGACAAAGGAGCCTGGTAGGCTGCAGTCCATGGGGTCGCTGAGAGTTGGACACGACTGAGCGACTTCACTTTCACTTTTCACTTTCATGCATTGGAGAAGGAAATGGCAACCCACTCCAGTGTTCTTGCCTGGAGAATCCCAGGGATGGGGGAGCCTGATGGGCTGCCATCTATGGGGTCGCACAGAGTCAGACACGACTGAAGTGACTTAGCAGTAGCAGTATCATGAGAATGACTTTAAAGGAAAATATATAGAGTGGGACATAAGAAGAGGGTCAAGAAAAGATCCCTGAGGAACCCCAACATATAGAAGAATCCAGCAAAGGAGACTGATAAGGACAAGTGAGATAAGAGGTAAATTAGTAGTCAGTGATATCCCAGAATTCAAGAGAGGTAACTGTTTCAAAAAGGGCTTCATCAGCTCTTAGGGCATCAGGTAAGAAGACAACAGAGATATGTCCATCGTATTTGGCAACATAGAGGTCTTCAGTACCCTTGACAAGAGCAGGCTCAGTGGTGTGATATAGACAGGAGCCATTCCAGAGTGCACTGAACAGTGAATGGGAGATTAGGAAGAGGAATCAATGAAAATAGATAATTCTTTAGAAAAATTTTGCTCTCAAGAACTTTGAGAAATTGAGTGGAGAAGAATATGGGTCAAGGGAGGGCTTTCAAAGGTAAGTGATACTAGAGCATTCTTAGATGCTACTATGATCTATTGGGCTTCCCAGGTGGCTCAGTGGTAAAAATCTTCCTGCCAATGCAGGAGACACAGGAGACCCGGGTTCAATCCCTGGGTCAGGAAGATACCCTGGAGAAGGAAATGGCAACTCACTCCAGTATTTTTTCCAGTATAATCCCATGGACAGAGGAGCCTGGAGGGCTATAGTTTGTGGGGTCGCTGGGCATGTACTATGATCTATTAGAGAGAGATTAGTGATGTAGCAAAGTCTCTAAGATACTGGACAGGAATGGATGCAGAGTACAATTGGCCTTAAACAGCAGACACTCATAATGGGTAAACTTACTCTTAGCATAGACCTTATCGATAGAATGCCTCACAGTCTGTGGATAGGTGGACCATCAGGACATGAAAATATTGTAACACTTAGGCACTTCTGGTGTTTTTTAAACCAATATCCCCATTCTCTTCATTATTAATAATAAAGCAGTTATGTCACTTTCAGAACAGGGAACCCCTCAAAACAACAAAGGACATATTTGTCTTTTGTTTTAACAATTTTTTTTTAGTAAATTTTACCATTCAATGCTCTAAATGCTGGAAATAAAATAGTGAACAAGTTATACTTGAGTATTTCCCTAATAGAGCTTAGAGTCTAACGGGAGAAAATTATATTAAACTTTATTTAAATTCAAAAATAATTGTAATGCAATGTGATAAAGGCTATGATGGGAGAAGTACTCCGCTAACACATAGGAAGGGTAGTTTACCTTATCTGGGAGTAGAGGAGTTAGGATTAGAGGACTTCTAGAAAGAGATATTAGGTTGCCATCTGAAAGATAAATAAGAGTTATCCAGAAGAATAGGGTCAGAAAGTAGGGTGTGAGCAAGAGTTCCAGGCAGAGGTAACCATATGCATGAAGACTTTGACATAGATGGAGTGTGATGCAGTTGAAGAACAGAAAGTCATTGTGACTGGACTGCAGAGAGTGGGAGGTAAAATGGTGGGAGATGAGGCTGGAGAGGTAATAGGAACCAGATTATGCAGGGCCTTATATACTATGTTTGCATGCGTGCTCAGTCACGTCCAACTTTTTGCAACCCCATGGACTATAGTTCACCAAGCTCCTCTGTCCATGGGATTTTCCCAGCAAGAATACTGGAGTGGGTTGCCATGCCCTCCTCCAGGGGGCTTTCTGACCCAGGGATCAAACCCACATTTCCTGTGTCTCCTGCATTGCAGGCAGATTCTTTACCACTGAGCCATCTGGGAAGCCATACTATGTTTAAGATTCTGGTATTTATCTCAAGACACAGCAGAAGACATAGACGGGATTTAGGCAGGGAAATGAGCCTGACAGGATTTACATTTTGCAAACATTCTAGCTGCACTGCTGAGAATTGATTGGAGGGGGCAAGAGTGGAGGGATGGCTAAAAGAATTGAGAGGCCATTGCAGTAGTGTGGATGAAAAATTATGGTGGCATTTGCTAGGATTATAGAAGTAGAGATGGAGAGAAGTAGAAGTATTTTACAATTATTTGCAAATTAACAGCTCTTGGTAAAGAATTGGATGTGGAGAATGAGGGAGAAGGAGTCAATGATTCTCAGGTTTTTGGCTTGAATGACTGGTTCAAGATGAGACAACGGCAGCTGTTACTGAGAGAAGAAAGGCAGAGGAGGAGACTAGGGGTGATGGTAGAGACTACAGATGATCAAATTTGGTTTTTAGAAGAATTAACTTGCTGTCATCATTCTCTTACCAAAGCATCTGGTAAATCTCCAAATACAATTGCAAAAATATCTGAAATGTTCTGTTGTTGTTCAGTCACTCAGTTGTGTCCTACTCTTTGTGACCCCACTGCAGGACTGCAGCATGCTAGGCTTCCCTGTCTTTCACCATCTCCTGGAAGTTGCTCAAACTTATGTCCATTGAGTCAGTGGTGCCATTCAACTATCTCATCCTTTGTTGTCCCTTTCTCCTCCTGCTTTCAATCTTTCCCAGCATCAGGGTCTATTCCAAGGAGTCGGCATCAGGTGGCCAAATTATTGGAGCTTCAGCTTCAGCATCGGTCCTTCCAATGAATATTCAGGGTTTATTTCCTTTAGGATTGAGTGGTTTGATCTCCCTGCAGTCCAAGGGACTCTCAAGAGTTTTCTCCAACACCACAGCTGACTCCTCTGTCCATGGAATTCTCCAGGCAAGAATACTGGAGTGAGGAACCATTCCCTCCTCCAGGGATCTTCCCCACCCAGGGAGCAAGCCCAGGTCTCCGGCATTGCAGACAGATTCTTTACCATCTGAGCTACTAGGGAAGCCCGAAAAGTTCTAGTATTCCTTTTATCGTGTTAATATCTTTAGTGCCTATGGATGGCCAAAGGGTTTAGCTTATGTTTTTTTTTTTTTTTTTTTTTACTTGCTGTGCTTGACCTTCATAATTCATTTAATTATACTTCTTTTTCTGACCTTGTTATTGCATTTCTACCAAACTAGAGCAATGGTGCTATTATGTTCAGGATGAGTTCAACTCTTAGTAAGGATATGAATTTATTTATAGTAGGGACACTATAGATGTATGCTTCATATTTTTTCTTATGGATCTTTTCAAACATATATACATAAAAGTAGTAATGGATTACCATATTCTCACCAACCAACTTCAGTAATTATCAATTTATAGTCAATCATATTTAATCCATCCAAACAGTATAGACTTTAAAGAAATCGTTGGATATGAATAACATAAAACAATTAACAATATTTCTTAATATTATATTTCTATTTAATATTCCAATTTTCCTGAATGACTAATTTTTCTTTTATAGTTTGTTTGAAACAGGAATCAAATAAGCTCCATATGTTGTATTTCATTGATGTCTCATAGGTCTCTCAATTTATTGGTTCCCTGTCTCTATTTTTATTTTAAAATTATTATTTCAATTTATTTGTTGAAGAAAAAGGTTGTTTATCCTGTAAAGTTTCTCACATTTTGGATTTTGCTGATCATATCTCTGAAATGTTGATTAGCATATTCTTTTGTTCCTTATACTTCCTGTAAGCTGGTAGACTAGAGCTTTGATCTGATTCAAGATTGATTTTTGGGGAGCAGGAATATTTCATAAATTTTGTGTATGTTTCCATCGCGAGGTACAGAATATCTGGCTGAGTCTCTTTTCTAGGATATTAGTGGCCATTGATAATCATTACCCAGATTCATTATTTCATTAGGGGTTTATAAGATGGTGTTCATTTACTAGTTGGGATATGTCTATAAAGGAAAAATTCCTCTCGAAAACTATTTTATCACTCTGAGGGGCAGCTTGGATTCTCTTAGCAGCATCCTGTAAAGGTGACCAATGGATATATTTTTTTGAATCGTTATCACCTCATTGGTTTTTAACATTTTTGATGTGTTTCAATTCATGAGGTGACTGCAGTTTTTATTCTTTGCCGGGAGCCGGTGAGGCATTCCACTCGTGACAAAGGTCATGAGGAAGGAAGCTCGGCATACGCAAAGGCGGGATCGAGCCTCAGGAGTCCCCCCAGATATTCTTGAGCATCTACCCCCCAAAAAACCAGAGTCTGCCTACTTTATTGCTTTGTGCTCTCACCTCTGACTTTACTGGGGGCTGTCCCCCACCACCATCTTGCTCTCTCTGTCAAAGAGTTAACTTACAGCTCCAATTAATAAAGTTCCTGGGCAATTAGGAGTGTTTAAATCCAAACCCCGCAGATGGCTCTCTAACTCGCCTGACAAATTTACCCGGACTCCTACAGCTATGCATACGATTGTTTACAGTCTCCCAGCCTCGAGAGGCACTGGAAGCTTAGATATTTAAATAGCTTAGAGCCTCTCAGAGAGTTAGAAACTGTCAGAATAAAACTAGTAAAAGATTTCATTGATGAGCCAATGCTTGTTGCCAAGTTTTCACATCCCCTGAATTGTATCCTTGAATGTGTATTAATTAATATAGTTGGTATGTAGAAAAAATAAGTAGTGGCCTTGGTGTTAGTAAGTTTAGACCCTTACGGTAATAAATTCTTTCCTTTGTTGTAAACCCATTACACATCCGCCCTATAGGAATGCAATTTTATCTTTGGAAGATAAAATTCGGAAGATGGCGCCAAACCTTAAAATAATTACTCTTGGAGAAAATAAGTCTTTGTTGATAAGTCTTTGTCAAGAGTCATAAAATGTTAATAGGCCTTCTGGCCAGAAGATGATATAAATCACCTAAACCATTTGTATACGATAAATCTGCAGGAAAGAAACCCTGGTTTTTGATAAGGATCAAAAACTGCTGACTTTGCATCCCCTATTATCCTCTATGTGTAACTTTCGGTATAAAAGCCCCTGTTGAAAACAAAGCTACGGGCCTTGCTCACCAAAGCTTGGTCTCCCCATGTCATTCTTCCCCTTAACTTCCAGCTGAGTCTCCATCTGGAGCGCGGATATCCTCTGAGACCATTTATTTGCCTGGGCTTCTAAGACCCACTCGAGAAGGTGTCTAAGGTGGGGCACCTTCCGCTATTCGAGAGGGTGCCTGCGGCCTCCGTGGTCAGAGCTAACCTGGTGTCACGGGTTATATTGATTTTCCGCGTAAACCAAGCTACTCAGCTTCTTTTCTCCACTGAATTTTCCTACTGAGCTATCCTCATTCTATTATTCTTTATATCTTTGATGAATAAATAAATAAATAGTCGCCGACACCGTCTCCCCTTCGAATACCCTGGATCAGACGGGGCTGGACCTCGGCAATTCTTAATTATATTCTAATTGGCATTGTGGCCCTTTTCAAGTTAATTCCCGAATGCTTTTGACATTATCCAAATTGTCTTTGACAGCTTTCTTTGCTTTCTGATACAATAATCGATGAAACAACATAAATAAATGGTTTTAATTATTTATGACAAGTTAACTGCCTGATTGTGGCCCTAAATTACCATTTAGATAGACTTTGTGTAACAGGATGTAAACACTACCCTTGCCTTCAGTCTATGGAATGCTAAGCTGACACACAGGCAGTCAAAGCTTCCTTTAATTCAATATCTCACTAATTTATGGCTTTACAGAAAAACAAACAGCCAGTTCATGACTTCACCTACAAAAAGAAGCATTTATACTTATCTGAACATGCTTTTTAAATAAGATGAAGTGGAATTTCTTCCTTCTTTAATTAAAATAAATAAATTTATATTAAAAAATATGTATCTGAAACTACCAAATATTTGCATATTTTAAATAGGTGATTAAAAAAAAAAAAAAAAAAAAACAACCTTCTCTCCATATTGTTGAAGGAAGAAGGTGCTGGGACCACCGATAAGACTTGGTTTAAGTCTGCCAGAATGACTTGACTTCTTTATATCCTGCTGCATCAGAGGCCATGCTCTCCTTTTTTTGTTGTTTCTTCTTTCCTGCAGTCTTTAGTGTCTTGGTTAACCACCCCAGTCCTAGTAGATTTCCATTTTTCTCCTCCTTTGCCTCTTGCTTGCACATCTTTCCTGAAGCTTTATTCTTTCTTGTTGCCTTTTGTTTTTGGCTTAGTTTCAACATTGGAAGGGACAGGTTTGGCTATAATCTGTGAATCTCCTCTTGGCCTCTTTCCTTATTGCCTCTTCAGCTAAATTGACCCTCTTAGAAATCTAGATGGTGGCTTCAATGGGGAAGATGTATGGCTGGGTGCCTAGGGGTCTTAGCAAAGCTGGGGTACTTTGCTGCTGCCAATTCCATAGCCTGAACTCCAGGGGCCCAAGATGGGAGCAATGGGAGAACCAGATGAAATTGGATGAGAAGTCTGCCCATCATTTTAATTTAATATCAGGAATCTATCTATCTATCATTGTCTATCTCTGTCGTCTACTTACTGTCAACCACAAATTGGCACTTACCAAGAGCATTGCCAAAGCCTTTGACTGTGTGGATCACAATAAACTGTGGAAAATTCTGAAAGAGATGGGAATACCAGACCACCTGACCTGCCTCTTGAGAAACCTGTATGCAGGTCAGGAAGCAACAGTTAGAACTGGACATGGAACAACAGACTGGTTCCAAATAGGAAAAGGAGTATGTCAAGGCTGTATAGTGTCACCCTGTTTATTTAACTTATATGCAGAGTACATCATGAGAAATGCTGGGCTGCAAGAAGCACAAGCTGGAATCAAGATTGCTGGGAGAAATATCAATAACCTCAGATACGCAGATGACACCACTCTTATGGCACAAAGTGAAGAGGAGCTAAAAAGCCTCTTGATCAAAGTGAAAGAGGAGAGTGAAAAAGTTTGCTTAAAGCTCAACATTCAGAAAACGAAGATCATGGCATCTGGTCCCATCACTTCATGGGAAATAGATGGGGAAAGAGGGGAAACAGTCAGACTTTATTTTGTTGGGCTCCCAAATCACTGCGGACAGTGATTGCAGCCATGAAATTAAAAGACGCTTACTCCTTGGAAGGAAAGTTATGACCAACCTAGATAGCATATTCAAAAGCAGAGACATTACTTTGCCAAAAAAGGTCCATCTAGTCAAGGCTATGGTTTTTCCAGTGGTCATGTATGGATGTGAGAGTTGGACTGTGAAGAAAGCTGAGCGCCGAAGAATTGCTGCTTTTGAACTGTGGTGTTGGAGAAGACTCTTGAGAGTCCCTTGGACTGCAAGGAGATCCAACCAGTCCATCCTAAAAGAGATCAGTCCTGGGTGTTCATTGGAAGGACTGATGCTGAAGCTGAAGCTCCAATACTTTGGACACCTGATGCAAAGAGCTGACTTATTTGAAAAGACCCTGATGCTGGGAAAGATTGAGGGCAGGAGGAGAAGGGGATGACAGAGGATGAGATGGTTGGATGGCATCACCAACTCAATGGACATGGGTTTGGGTGGACTCCAGGAGTTGGTGATGGACATGAAGACCTGGCATACTGCGGTTCATGGGATTGCAAAGAGTCGGACATGACTGAGCAACTGAACTGGCTGAACTGAAGAGCATTGCCAATGACTGAGCAACAAAGGCATTTGCCATCTGCCTCTACAGAGATTGAACCCTGTGCTGCTATAGCTGTTGACCTTCAACAATCCCTGAGGGAGTTCAGGGTGGAGTGAGGCACTCTGTGCTCCAGGGAATTTGGTGGGACAGGTCTTTAGATAGTTGGAAGTTTTTAGGAACAGATTTTATGATGTCAATCCTTACATCTCCTCATATCTAGAGAAGCACTAAATCCCTTAATGGTGCTATCATACCCTCATGAGTAACAAAAATCCTTTTGTAAAATGAATACTTCGTGGTATTGAACTCCCCCTTCACCATAACATTATATATTGACTTTCCCCCACTGCTGCTTTGGAGCAGTCTCTCGGAGCTATCTGAAATGCTGCCTCCAGGCTGCAGTCCTCATTTTGCCCCAAGTAAAACTTAACTCACAACTCTCAAGTCGTACATCTTTTTTAGACGACAGTACTTATCCCTCTCTTCCTTTTTAGATAAATGGTAGCGTATTATAGTAATACTTGCTTTTCTCCACTTATTTTTTTCCCACCTTAACAATATACCAAGGTGTCAATTCCAAAGTAGAATATAGAGTACATATTCCTCATTCTTCTTACAGCTACATAATACTCTCAGTCATTTACTGATGAATTTTTTAGGTAACTTTCTGCCATTATATATAGAACTGCAGTGAATAGTCTACTCATGTTCCTTATTGTATTTTTGCCAGTGTATCCTTGGGATACATTCCTTGAAGTGGGATTACTGGGTAAAGGGGAAAATGCCGTATGTAATTTTGCAAGATTTGACAACTTCCCCTCCACTGGGCTTCCCTGGTGGCTCAGATGATAAAGCGCCTGCCTGCAATGCAGGAGACCCGGGTTTGATCCCTGAGTTGGGAAGATCCCCTGGAGAAGGAAATGGCAACCCACTCCAGTATTCTTGCCTGGAGAATCCCATGGACAGAGGACCCTGATAGGCTACAGTCCATGGGGTCGCAAAGAGTCAGACACAACTGAGCGACTTCACTTTCTTTCACTTTCTTTCCTTCACTAGGGTGGTACTATTTTACATTCCCATGATCAAAGCATGAGAGTTCCTGTTCACAGCATCACCAAAGACTATGTGGTCAAACCTCTGACTTTTTGCCAATCTGATAAGTGAGAGATTGTATCTCATTTTAGTTTTAATTTATACTTTTCTTATTATGAGTGAGGTTGAATATTCTTTCATATATTGAAGTCATTTTTTTTTTCTGAGAAGTGTCTTGACAGTTTAGAAAATATATTCAATGTGTTTCAATCTCTTACAGTCTTTTAAAAATATTTATTTATTTGACTGTGCTGGGTCTTAGTTGTGGCATGCAGGGTGTGAAATTTTTAGTTGCAGCATATGGGGTCTAGTTCCTTGACCAAAGACCAAACCCAGGTCCCTTGCATCAGGAGTGTGGTGTCTTAGCCACTGGACCACCAGAGAAGTCCCTCTTACGGTCTTTTTCTATGCTCAAGTTCTATCTTAGGCAGTGGAAGACTTGTCAGGTTATATCTTGTGTCCTTTTGACATGACTTCTGTATTCTTTTATTTTTTTCCCCAGTAATCTTTGACAGCTTCTTTGCTAAATGATGGGCTTCCCTGGTGGCTCAGATGATAAAGTGCCCACCTGCAATGCAGAAGACCTGGGTTCGATCCCTGGGTTGGGAAGATCTCCTGGAGAAGGAAATGGCAAACCACTCCAGTATTCTTGCCTGGAGAATCCCATGGACAGAGGACCCTGATAGGCTACAGTCCATGGGGTCGCAAAGAGTCGGACACAACCTGAGCGACTTCCCTTTCACTTTTACTTTCTTTGCTAAATGATATGACAAGATATTCTAGACTTACCGTGTACATTAAATACCTCAGAACTGGCATCAGTCATTTCTCTAATCTGCTGACAGAATGATAATTCTATTTGCTAAGCCTCATAACCACATACACATTCATAGCACTTATCATTTCCTGACATTATGGTGTATATTGTCTGCTTCATCCTCTACACCTTTAGAATTTAGTATGTAAGCTGAATAGAGGGAAAACATTTTGTTTTGTTCACTAATGTATCTCGAACACCTAGAACAAAGCCTGATACACAGAGGTCGTCAAAACCTGCTTCATGGGCTTCCCTGGTGGTCCAGTGGTTAAGATTTCTATGCTTCCTCTGAAGGGGGCATGGGTTCAATCCCTGGTCTGGGAATTAAGATGCCACATGTCAAGAGGCCAAAAATAATTTAAAAAAATATTTAAAAAACTCCCGCTTCTTTCCATTTACCAGAGGTCATGATTGCAGCCTTCTGTATGAAGAGATGGGTGATCATCCAGAGACTGAGCTCAAGAGTCACTGTCATTAATTCATTCATTCATTCTTATGTACTGAGAGGGTGGTATGTTGCAGACAATGTTCTAGGCAAGATGGCAATGTTTGTATTAGGCCTATGGCTCAAGTGAAACCTCTAGCCACACTGATCAGGCAGAAATGATTCCTCTCCAGTGTTAAACTTGAGCTAAACTAATATGGCCAAGTAACCACCTGGAATAAAAGGAAATGGCCAGAGTATTTTCTTCTCTTAGGACTCCTCCTACAATGAATACACTTACACCAAAGTTTCATACATTATGCAGATTTATGTATACTTTACTTATTGCTTACATTTACAGATGCTGTCTCTGATATCTATATTCTATGTAGTTTATGTCAATGTAGCTTATTCTACGTTAGTTTTATGTGAGAGAGAAAGCAGGGCAGGCCAGGACTAATGTTTGTTGAAGTCCTATTGTGTGCAAGACATTTAAAAATAGATCTTCTCACTATTATAGTCTCCTGGAAGATAAAGTCAGGAGGAAAAGAAAGCACATTTTTTAAAGACTGTATTTTTTTAGGACAGTTGCAGCATTTTTAAAAAAGGAAATAGTATAAGGATTTTCTATTATTTTCCCTGCTCCAGGAGGTAATTTGTCTTAAAACACAGAAGTGTCAACAGATACCATTTGCAAAGGATTTCCCTTTTATTCCTCACACCACTGTGGTAAAGTGGGGGATTTTGTCGTATCCACTGAGAAGACTGAGGTTCAGAGAGGTGATAACATATACAATTTTAGCAGCCATTTCTAGATTTAGAGCAGTGGTTCTCAAACTACCTTGTGTCATCTGTAGGTTGTATAAACACTCAACTCTGGTTGAGGGCCAAGAATATTCTAACAAGTTCCTAGGTGATGCTGACGCTGCTGGTCTGGGGATCACAGCTGGAGAACTACTGATGAGAATAATAATAAACAAAAGTGACATTTACCTTTTATGAGTACCTGGAAAATCACCGTGAGCTGAGAGGACTGTGGAGATATGTGGCCCGGGGTCACAACAAAGGCGACACAGTGTGCAGTGTGCCCAGGCCCATGATTGGGGCCACAGACTCAGAGAGTGGCTGACACTATTTCACTCTCCTAAAGTGTGAGGGGACCAGTCACTGGTCCACGAAACAGTTTGTATAGCATTGTGATTTCACCATGTGGGGAGCCCTGTAGGTGCAGGATTAAGCCCCAGGCTCCCAAGATTTCCATTGATCTTAAGAGCTCTTTGTCAAGCTACTTCTTATTAAACCCTTAATTCAGACCAGGCTATGGGAAATTAGGAGAGGTTAAGTAAATCAAGGAAACTGTCTTATAAATGCCTGCTCAGCAAATCAGTAATTCCAGAAACCTGGAATTACTCTAAAGCTTTCTCACTGTGTCCCAACGCTACAAGCTCTGAGTACTCTAATCTCGCTGGGCAACCAATGGTGGCCAGGATAATGCTTTTCTGTTATTTTTTATAGTGAACTGTATTACTTTAAAAATTATTTACTTATTTAATTAAAAAATAATTGCATTTGTTTATTTTGGTTGCAGTGGATCTTCAGTGCTGCGTGCAGGCTTTCTCTAGCTGTAGAAAGAGGGGGCTACTTTAGTTGCGGCGCATGGGCTTCTCACTGGTGCAGCTTCTCTTCTCACTGCAGAGCCTTCTCCCACAGTCTCTGGGGTGCTCCAGCTTCCATAGTTGTGGTTCCTGGGCTCCAGAGAACAGGCCCAGTAGTTGTGGTGCATGGGCTTAGTTGCTCAGAGGCATGTGAGATCTTCCTGGAACTAGAGATGGAACCCATAACTCCTTCATTGGCAGGTGGATTCTTTACTACTGAGCCACCAGGGAAGCCCAGCTGTATTACTTTTAAAGGATTCTATTAGTGAAAAATTTAAAGCAGTCTATGACAAACAACAACATCCCAGCAAAGCTTGTCTGAAATGGTTAAATACTTGGAAATTATTTAGGGCTAATTCTCATGATATATGAAAGCATTCTCAGGAACCAAAATATAGAGAGATGAGCAAATGATGTTGCGGTAGGCAGCCTCTAAGACAGCTCCAGTGAACCTGAGCCTCCCTTCCTGAGTGGCGCCGGGAAGCTGGGGGACCCTTTCCTGGAGCCCGGAGCCTGTGACCGGAGCACCATGGGCTTCCTTTGTACGCAGCCCGCCTTTGTCCTGAGAGGTCCTTGTGGAGGCACTAAGCAGTTCAAGGAAGCCAGACCCTGCCCCACTCCCAGAAAGAGAAAATTTCCACTCCTGCAGCTGGCTTGTGACTCACACTGCCACCCCAACCAGTCAGAGGAGTCTTGAGTATGTGATTTGCCTGAATGTACAGTAGTGAGTTAGTCATACAAGTACATCATACACGAAAATGCTCTTGTATTTGAGCAGTGAAAAGACCCTTTAAAAAGGTTTGATCTTGCTCTTTTTTTACCCATGGGTTCCTGGCTGCATGTTTCTCATTCACAATGTGGGCTGTAGCAGAATCTGAACCATGAGTTTCCAAAATACCATGACCAGATAGTCCAGGACTTACATTTTTTTTTCCAAAATCAGTGACTGTGTTGGAATATTCATTTAGTTTGTCTGATCCAGACTCCTATAAAGGGTACATTGAAGACCTAAAGCCATATGACTTGGAAAAATGAAAGAATCTCACAGTTTGCCCTGATGAAGTGCCTTTTGAACAGAGAAGTCCAATTTATGTTGTATGTCATGTTTCTTATTGCCTTACTTCAAGCATGCAGTGCTGTGGATGATCCTGAGTTTGGCTATATCAGAGGAAACCCTTGTATTCATGTGAAAATGAGCAAAGTAATTGGATTAAAGCTTCAAAGAGAATCAACTACAGAATATATTTTGAAGGATGAAAACATAGCAACTGTATTAACTTATCTTCCCAATGGAATTAAAATATTTTCCATATTATGAGAAAAAAACTGCATATGAGGCATCTACAGTCATTAGTTGCCATCTAGATTACCTTTGACCCATGGAGTACTGTCAAAAAAGTTACAGTGAAGTGCAAGGCAGATGGATTTTACTCAGTCTAAAACATCAGCGTGTTCTTGACAAGTTTTCAGGACGAATTGTGTTCAGAATCAGTGTGTGCATAGTGATGAGTTAGGGTGTCTCCACAGACTAAATGTTGTGTTGTCTGTCTTTGTTTTGTATCAGCTGGACCTGCCATTCTAGAATTATGAGATCACCTTGGACAAAGGCGGGGGTGCTACATGACACTATGGTCACTTCATAATGTGCTTCCAGATCATAGTGTTCTATGTCTTTCAAAGTAACTGCCGGTTGCCTCTGCTGCCTGTTTAGCTTTATACAGGCAGCCGATAGGGACTGTGAACACCTGATTCTGAACATATAGAATGGGGGTCTTGTCCAATTTTTATGTGGTTTAATTGCCAAGCATCTAAAGCTTAATGTGCTGCCCTATATAAATATTTTATAGATTTAACACTGGTTAACTGTCATATTTTGATGCCAGCAAAGTTTTAGGAGAGAAAATGGTACCTGACCAACATCAAATGACTTTATAGTTGTAAGAAATGCAGTGTGTGGAGAAGTTTTGTATGTGAAGAGGAAAAAGGAGAATAAAAGTGGACTTGAAAGATTTTCTTGGGCTTTTTATAAAATTATTTTTTACATTCTAAATTAGTCTGTGGATCTTTTTTATTAAGAGCACAATCTTTTTGCTGTAAAATATGTAAAAAATGTAGTGAGGGGATTATTTTTAGTGATGGAACTAAATCTTATACATTATTTTAGAGCATAGATGAGTCATATCATTTTTAGGTTAGCCAGTATGAATATGCACTTAATTTTTTATGAAAATAAGTTCATAAGATGTAAATTTTATGATACTTTATGAAATATCTTATTGCTGCTTTTACTTAGCAGATTGTGGACTCTAATAAAAAATATAAATTATGAAGAGCCTATTTAAAAATGAGCCCTGAGATGAGAGCAACTATAAAAAGATCATCATTTTGATTCTGTATTTCATCTCCTTCTATGAATTTGATATGATTGTTTCTTCCAGTCTAGGTTATTTTCAAAATACTAACGCATATATATGGAATTTAGAAAGATGGTAACAATAACCCTGTATGTGAGATAGCAAAAGAGACACAGATGTATAGAACAGTCTTTTGGACTCTGTGGGAGAGGGAGAGGGTGGGATGATTTGGGAGAATGGCACTGAAACATGAATAATATCATATATGAAACGAGTCGCCAGTCCAGGTTCGATGCATGATACTGGATGCTTGGGGCTGGTGCACTGGGATGACCCAGAGGGATGGGATGGGGGGGGAGGAGGGAGGAGGGTTCAGGATGGGGAACACATGTATACCTGTGGCAGATTCATGTTGATATATGGCAAAACCAATACAATATTGTAAAGTTAAATAAAATAAAATTTAAAAAAGCAAATCTATGTTTTCTATAAAAGTTGAGTTATTAATGTATAATGTTATATTAGTTTCAGGTGCACCACAACATAGTGATTCAATAGTTTAAATGTTACGACGTGATCACCACCATAAGGCCAGTTATCGTTGGTCACCATACAAACTTATAACAATGTTATTGACTATATTCCCTGTGTGTACACTGTTGTTGTTGTTTTAGTCACTCAGTCATGTCTGACTCTTGGTGACCCCATGGACTGTAGCCCAACAGGCTACTCTGTCCATGGGATTCTCCAGGCAAGAATACTGGAGTGGGTTGCCATTTCCTCCTCCAATGTGTACACTACATTCAAGTAATTTATTTATTTTATAGCTATACGTTTGTACCTCTTAATCCCTTTCACATTTACCCATCCTCTTCCCCTCTGGCTTATGATGTCTGTAGAAGTGAAGCATCATATATCCACTGTTGTTGTTTAGTCACTAAGTCATGTCCAACTCTTTTCGGCCCTGTGGACTGTAGCCCACCAAGCTCCTCTGTCCATGGAATTCTCCAGGCAAGAATACTGGAGTGGGTTGCCATTTCCTTCTCCAGGGGATCTTCCTGACTCAGGGATGCATTGCAGGTGGATTCTTTACCACTGAGCCACCAGGGAAGCCCCATATATCCACTAGTCCAGTACATAGAACCTAGGAAGAAGACATATTAAAGGGCCATGAATGTGAGAAAGAACTACTTACTTAGGTTAACCATTTTCAAAATAAAACAAGATTTGATAGTAACTCTGGATAGAGGTGGGCTTCTCTGGTGCCTCAGTGGTAAAGATAATATATATACAGTGAAAAAAAAAGATGGCACTAATGAGCCACGCCTCCCAGTTTTCATGCATGTGAATGAGTAATCCTTATACTTGAGTGTGGGCTGGGTTAACAGAGATAAATACTGAAGCCTTGAATCACTGTAAAGCTTTTCCTGTGTGTTCTGAAGCTGCCAGGGCTCTGAGTGCTCTAATCTCCCTAGGGGCTGGAGCTTGATACTCTCCAGGGTCTTGCAAAATTTCTATTACAATGGACTGCATTATTTATTTGTAAAATACACATAATATTTACCATTATAATCCTTTTAAAATACAGTTTAGTGGTATCTAGTACATTCAGATTATTGTACAACCATCATCACCATCCATCTCCAGAACTCTTTTCATCTTGTTCTGTGCTCATTAAACAATAATTTCCTGTTTCCGTCAGCCTTGGCAATCACTGTCCTACTTTCTGTCTATGAATTTGAATACTCCAGGTGCCTCATGGAAGTGGACTCATACAGTATTTGGGGTGTGTGTGTGTGTGTCTTCTTTCATTTGGCATATATCAGATTTTCAGTTCTTTTTAAGGCTGAATAATATTTCACTATGGGGCCTCCCTGGTGGCTCAGAGGTAAAACAATCTGCCTGCAACACAGGAGCTACAGGAGACACGAGTTTGATTCCTGGATTGGGATGATCCCCTGGAGGAGGGCATGGCAACCCACTCCAGTATTCTTGCGTGGAGAATCCCATGGACAAAGGAGCCTAGAGGACTACAGTCCATGGGGTCACAAAGAGTTGGACACGACTGAAGCAACTTAGCACACATGCATAAGATTCCACTGTAAGATAGTCATACACTGGTAGGCATTTGAGTTGTTTCCCTTTTTTGGCTACTGTTGTTAAAACCAGAGCTGTATTTAGTTAACAGTAGTTAAAGTGTTAGAACAGATTTTATTCAGAAACTATTGTAATAAGAGTAAAGAGACCTCAGATTATAACTGAGCTCAGTTCTCAGTACAACATGGGAAAACACGGGTTCATAGCTAAGGAGCAGACTGGGGAGTCAGTGGATGGAAAACCAAAGCAGAAACATCAGGGATAAGGATTGGGGGTGGGGGTGGGGCAGATTCTGATTAAACCGACCTGGCTAGTGTTGTTGCTGAAGGTAGGCCATGTTGATCAGATATTGAGGGAGGGGATTCTTGCTAAGTTGACCTAGCAGGATTTTTGCTAAAAATTAGGCTATTCAAAGATGAACAAGAGTTCAAAGGTTGAGATCTAGTTGAGACAAAGGTTCAGAGGAACCTGATTAAAATTTGGTGAGGAGTAAGTCTTGTAGGTGTGAATAATATTGCTATGAATATTAGTGCACAAATATTTGTTCAAGTCCCTGCTTTAACTTCTTTTGGGTGTATACCTTTAAGTGGGATTTCTAGATCATATTGTAATTCTATTTTTCATTTTTTGAGGAACTTCCAAACTGTTACAATAGCTGCACCATTTTACATTCCCACCAGTGATGCACAAAGTTCCAATTTCTCCACCAACACATGTTATTTTCTGTTTTAAGAAATGTAATAGCTATACTAATAGGTGTGATTTACTATTTATTTTTAAAATAAACTTTATTTTGAATAATTTTATATTACATAACTGTATAATTTTAATAATATTGAAGAATTTAAAACACCCAGAATGGTAGGAAAAAAGTAACAGTTATGAGAAAAGTAGAGAGAAAATATTTTCAAACTCTATGGAATTTATATTTCTGGTATGTTAGGTAGACTTACTAATCAACAGACAGGCGAGTCAATGATGTCAACAGAAAATTCACCAAAGAACCAATAATTGTGCCCAGGTTCCTGATGGTGGCTCAGATTGTAAAGAATCTGCCTGCAATGTGGAAGACCCTGGTTTGATCCCTGGGTCGGGAAGATCCCATGGAGAAGGGAATGGCTACCACTCTGGCATTCTTGCCTGGAGAATTCCATAGACAGAAGAGGCTGGTGGGCTACAGTCCATGGGACCACAAAGAGTTGGACACGACTCTGTGACTAACACTTTCACTGTTCCTTCCTGCATTGCAGGCGGATTCTTTACCATGTGAGCCACCAGGGAGGCCCCAATAAACATTAGCAAATCATAGAAATAATATTAGTGAAGTAGGCAAAATGCAGAATATACATAACACAATTATAATTTTGAAGAATATGTGCATTTTAGTATATTTTAATGTAAATATTTGATTATATGTAATTATGCATTAATAAATTATATACAGAGAAATACACCTGAAGAATAGTCATCCATCTATTTTCAGTGAATATCTTTGGGTCAAGGACTGAGGTTCAGGCAGATGAGACTACAGGATGATTTCAATTTACACATATACATTTTTATACTGTTTGAAATTTATACTCAGGAAAATTTATTAAGATAAAAATTAATAAAGAACCAAAATATGTAACCCAACTGACAAAAATTATGTACACATAGGTTTTATTTTGGAAATGTGTTCACGACATTCTGGTTTGTTAAGAAAATAGTAGATTAAAGCATCTGATTTGATAGTATATCTGTGTATGTATTTGTTTCTATGGCTCAAACATCTTCACACATGCAGCTTTCTCTTGCACTCACACAGGAGGTTGATGTCTAGTTTTAGGGCTTAGAGAACTCTAAATGTCTTATATTCAGAGAGATTGCTGCCAGTGGGTGGTAAATTCTGGAAAGACATAGCTGAGGCCAAGGCCAAGGCCAAGGCCAAGTCCCTCCATTCTTTCCTCCCTTCCTCTCGATCTCAAAGCCCAGATATTCAGAATTGCAACTCTGATTCTGATTACTAGGTGGCATCTACCTTCATATTTTTCTGTTTTTATAATGAAAAGGCATTTTTTAGAGTAAACAAAATGTTATTTTTAAAAGTGCTTATTAAGCAGTTCATATACTTATTGTATATATGCTTGAAATTGGGCTTGAAAGATTTTTTATATTAAAAGACCAAAAGAATATCAATTTAGTTTCATATATGTGTTATTCATAGATCTATCAACCTCTCTTGCCCTGCCCCTCCCCCCCACCCCTGTTTTCATCAAGGTCTGCTGACCTGTCCACACTGTAGAGAGGGTCTCCTGGGTAAAAAGCAGGTAGTTTAAGCCCCCAGGTATCATAGCACCGTAATGGCTTCCTAAACCATCCACCTGCCTCTCCCCAGGCCACTTTACATATAGCTTCCCATAGTAGTTTCCCTGAAGTGGACCCTGATATCATTACACAAACGCTCTCAGAAGCAATTTAGTATCTACAAAGAGAACTTCAAACTCCCTTCCCCAGCTTGTACTCTCCATCCCATGAATCCAGACTAGGTTTCCAGTTTTGTCTCCCAACCGCTCTGTGTTCTGAGAAAACTGCACTGTGGGATACTCCCTAAAGGACTCCTGTGTTCACTGTGTATCTCTTGAACTGGGTGGGGATTGATTTGAACAGAACTTGGCTCTAGCACGGTGACAATACACAGCCTTGACATTCTGCTTTTCCTATTTGGAACCAGTCTGTTGTTCCATGCCCAGTTCCAACAGTTGCTTCCTGACCTGCATACAGATTTCTCAAGAGGCAGGTCAGGTGGTCTGGTATTCCCATCTCTTTCAGAATTTTCCACAGTTTATTATGATCCACACAGTCAAAGGCTTTGGCATAGTCAATAAAGCAGAAATAGATGGTTTTCTGGAACTCTCTTGCTTTTTCAATGATCCAGCAGATGTTGGCAATTTGGTCTCTGGTTCCTCTGCCTTTTCTAAATCCAGCTTGAACATCTGGAAGTTCACAGTTCACATACTGTTGAAGCCTGGCTTGGAGAATTTTGAGCATTACTTTGCTAACGTGTGAGATGAGTGCAATTGTGTGATAGTTTGAACGTTCTTTGGCACTGGCTTTGTTACGGATTGGAATGAGAACTGACTTTTTCCAGTCCTGTGGCCACTGCTGAATTTTCCAAATTTGCTGGCATATTGAGTGCAGCACTTTCACAGCATCATCTTTCAGGATTTGGAATAGCTCAACTGGAATTCCATCACCTCCACTAGCTTTGTTTGTAGTGATGCCTCCTAAGGCCCATTTCCAGGATGTCTGGCTCTAGGTGAATGATCACACCATTGTGATTATCTGGGTCCTGAAGATCTTTTTTGTGTATTCCTCTGTGTATTCTTGCCACCTCTTCTTAATATCTTCTGCTTCTGTTAGGTTCATACCATTTCTGTCCTTTATCGAGCCCATCTTTGCATGAAATGTTTCCTTGGTATCTCTAATCTTGGTATCTCTAAGACTGGTTCCAAATAGGAAAAGGAGTACATCAAGGCTGTATATTGTCACCATGCTTATTTAACTTACATGCAGAGTACATCATGAGAAACACTGGGCTGGAGGAAGCACAAGCTGGAATCAAGATTGCTGGGAGAAATATCAATAACCTCAGATATGCAGATGACACCACCCTTATGGCAGAAAGCGAAGAAGAACTAAAGAGCCTCTTGATGAAAATGAAAGAAGAAAGTGAAAAAGTTGGCTTAAAACTCAACATTCAGAAAACTAAGATCATGGCATCTGGTCCCATCACTTCATGGCAAGTAGATGGAGAAACAGTGGAAACAGTGGCAGAGTTTATTTTCTTGGGCTCCAAAATCACTGCAGATGGTGACTGCAGCCATGAAATTAAAAGATGCTTACTCCTTGGAAGGAAAGTTATGACCAACATAGATAGCATATTAAAAAGCAGAGACATTACTTTGCCAACCAAGGTCTGTCTAGTCAAGGCTATGGTTTTTCCAGTAGTCATGTATGGATGTGAGCGTTGGACTATAAAGAAAGCTGAGCATCGAAGAATTGATGCTTTTGAACTGTGGTGTTGGATAAGAGTCTTGAGAGTCCCTTGGACTGCAAGGAGATCCAATCAGTCCATCCTAAAGGAAATCAGTCCTAAATATTCATTGGAAGGACTGTTGTTGAAGCTATAACCCCAATACTTTGGCCACCTGATGTGAAGAACTGACTCATTGGAAAAGACCGTGATGCTGGGAGGGATTGGGGGCAGGAGGAGAAGGGGACGACAGAGGATGAGATGGTTGGATGGCATCACTGACTCAATGGATGTGAGTTTGAGTGAACTTCGGGAGTTGGTGATATACAGGGAGGCCTGGTGTGCTGCAGTCTATGGGGTCTCAAAGAGTCGGACATGACTGAGCAACTGAACTGAACTGGCTCTAGCACCTACATGGCAGCATTACATACTGCGATGAACCCTCTGGGGGAGAATTGCTATCCTCATTTTAAAGATGTGGAAACTGAGTCTTGGGAGAGTGAGAACCAGTACTGTCTTTGGGAAAGATGTTGGGTTTGGCTTCCTTGATGGCTCAGACAGTAAAGAATCTGCCCAGAATGCAGAAGACATGGGTTCAGTCCCTGGGTTGGGAAGATCCCCTGGAGGAGGGCATGGCAACCACTCCAGTATTCTTGCCTGGAGAATTCCGTGGACAGCGGAACCTGGAGGGCTACAGTCCATGGGATCAAAAAGAGATGGACAACTAAGCAACTAACACTTTACAGAAGATATCGACCGATAGCTTGAAAGTGGTAATGAATGGTATTATTTTGCTCTATAACAAAGAGGATATGGTGCACACCACTAGTAAGTGCCTGTATGAGTAATATTAATTTTATTTTCCCTAGAATTTAAGCGATACTCTTTCAGTAGAACATTTGGATAATACATTAGAACAGAAAGAAAATAGGAATAAACACGCCCCAATCCCACACCCTGAAAGGCCCATCCTTTTCTAGGATTTGCTGACATCTAGTGGTAGAGCCAAGAATATCAAGTGACCTTCAAGCTGGGCTTCAGCAGTACTTGAATGGAGAACTTCCAGATGTATAAGCTGGATTTTGAAGAGGCAGAGGAACCAGAGATCAAATTGCCAACCTTCATTGGATTATAGAGAAAGCAAGGGAGTTCCAGAAAAACATCTACTTCTGTTTCGTTGACTATGAGAAAACCTTTGACTGTGTGGATCAAAACAAACTGTGGGAAATTCTTAAAGAGATGGGAGTACCAGACCACTTTACCTGTCTCCTGAGAACCTTGTATGCAGGACAAGAAGTAACAGAACTGGACATGGGACAGTGTTCCATGGTTCAAAGTTAGGAAAGGAGTACAACAAGGCTATATATTGGTCACCTTGCTTATTTAACTTATATGCAGAGTACATCATAGAAAATGCTGGGCTGGATGAGTCACAAGCTGGAATCAAGACTGCTGAGAGAAATATCAACAACCTTAGATATCCATATGATACCACTCTAATGGCATAAAGTGAAGAGGAACTAAAGAACCTCTTGATGAGGGTGAAAGAGGAGAGTAAAAAAGCTGGCTTGAAACTCAACATTAAAAAAACTTAGATCATGGCATCTGGTCCCATCACTTCATGACAAATAAAAGGGGGAAAAGTAGAAGCAGTAATGGATTGCTTGGGCTCCAAAATCATGGAGGATTGCAGCCATGAAATAAAAGGTGCCTGTTCCTTGAAAATAAAGCTATGATGAACCTAGACAGCATATTAAAAAGCAGAGACATCACTTTGCCAACAAAGGTCCACATAGCCAAAGCTATGGTTTTTCCAGTATCATGTATGGATGTGAGAGTTGGACCATAAAGAAGGCTGAGCACCAAAGAATTGATGTTTTCAAACTGTGGTGTTGGAGAAGACTCTTGAGAGTCCCTTGGACTGCAGAAGATCAAACCAGTCAATCCTAAAGGAAATCAACCCTGAATATTCATTGGAAGGACTGATGCTGAGGCTCCAATACTTTGGTTATCTGATTTGAAAAGATGACTCATTGGAAAAGACCACGATGCTAAAAAAGACTGAAGGCAAAAGGAGAAGGGGGTGGCAAAGAATGAGGTGTTTTTTTTTTTTAATTTTTATTAATTTTTAAATTGAAGGATAATTGCTTTACAGAATTTTGTTGTTTTCTGTGGAACATCAACATGAATCAACCATAGGTGTACATATGTGCCCTCCCTCTTGAACCTCCCTCCCATCTCCCTCCCCATCCCACCCATCTAGGTTGATACAGAGCCCCTGTTTGAATTCCATGAGACATACAACAAATTCCCATTGGCTATATATTTTACATATGATTATGTAAGTTTCCATGTTACTCTCTCCATACATCTCACCCTCTCCTCCCCCTCTCTGTGTCCATAAGTCTGTTCTCTATGTCTGTTTCTCCCTTGCTGCCCTGCAAATAAATTCTTTGGTGCCATCTTTCTAGATCCTGTATACATGCATTAGTATATGATATTTATCTTTCTTTCTGACTTTGGAGAAGGGAATGGCAACCCATTCCAGTATTCTTGTCTGGAGAATCCCATGGATAGAGGAGCCTGGTTGGGCTACAGTCCATGGGGTCGCAAAGAGTGACTAACACACTTTTTTGACTTACTTCACTCTGTATAATAGGTTCTAGGTTCATCCATCGTATTAGAACGGACTCAAATGCATTCCTTTTTATGGCTGTATAATATTCCATTGCATATATGTACCACAACTTCTTTATCTATTCATCTGTCGATGGACATCTAGGTTGTTCCATGTTCTAGTAAATAGTACTGCAATGAACAATGGGATACATGTCTTTTTCAACTTTGGTTACCTCAGGGTATGTGCCTCAGAGTGGGATTGCAGTGTCATATGGTGGTTTTATTCCTAATTTTTAAAGGAATGTCCATACTGTCTTCCATAGAAGCTGTACCAATTTACATTTCCCATGAACAGTACAAGAGGGTTCTCTTTTCTCCACACTTTCTCCAGCATTTATTGTTTGTAAGCTTTTTGATGGGGGCCGTTCTAACTGGTGTGAGGTGATATTGTGGTTTTGATTTGCATTTCTCTAATAATGAGCAGTATTGAGTATCTTTTCATGTGCTTGTTAGTCATCTGTATGTCTTCTTTGGAGAAATGTCTGTTTAGGTCTTTTCCCACTTTTTGATTGGGTTGTTTGTTTTTCTGTCATGGAGTTGTATGAGCTGCTTGTATATTTTGGAAACAATCCTTTGTCAGTTGTTTCATTTGCTATTATTTTCTCCCACTCTGAGGGCTGTCTTTTCACCTTGCTTATAGTTTCCTTTGCTGTGCAAAAGTTGTTAAGTTTAATTAGGTCCCACTTGTTTATTTTTGTTTCTATTTCCATTACTTTAGGAGGTGTATCATAGAGGATCTTGTTTTGATTTATGTCATCGAGTGTTCTGCCTATGTTTTCCTCCATCAGTTTTACAGTTTCTGGTCTTATATTTAGGTCTTTAATCCATTTTGAGTTTATCTTTGTGTATGGTGTTAGGAAGTGTTCTAATTTCATTCTTTCACATGTAGCTGTCCAGCTTTCCCAGCACCATTTATTGAAGAGGCTATCTTTGCTCCATTGTATATTCTTTGCCAAAAATAAGGTACCCATAGGTGCATCGGTTTATTTATGGGCTTTCTATCTTGTTCCATTGGTCTATATTCCTGTTTTTGTGCCAGTACCATACAGTCTTGATGACTGTAGCTTTGTAGTATAACCTGAAATAAGGAAGGTTGATTTCTCCAGGTCCACTCTTGTTTTTCAAGAGTGCTTTGGCTATTTGGGTTCTTTCATGTTTCCATATGAATTGTGAAATTTTTTGTTCTAGTTCTGTGAAAAATCCATTGGTAATTTGATAGGATTCACATTGAATATGTAGACTGCATTTGGTAGTATAGTCATTTTCACAATATTTATTCTTCCTACTCAGGAACATGGAATAGCTCTCCATATGTTTATGTCATCTTTGATTTTTTTCATCAGTGTCTTATAATTTTCTGTGTACATTTTTTTTGTCTCCTCAGGTAAGTTTATTCTTCAATATTTAATTCTTTTTGTTGCAATGGTGAATGGGATTGATTCCTTAATTTCTCTTTCTGATTTTTCATTGTTAGTGTATCAAAATGCAAGTGATTTCTGTGTATTGATTTTGTATCCTGCAACCTTGATAAATTAACTGATTAGCTCTACTAATTTTCTGATATTATCTTTAGGGTTTTCTATGTACAGTAGCATGTCATCTGCAAACAGTGATAGTTTTATTTCTTCTTTTCTGATCTGGATTCATTTTATTTCTTTTTCTTCTCTGATTGCTGTAGCTAGGACTTTCAGAACTATTTTGAATAATAGTGGTGAGAATGGATACCCTTGTCTTGTTCCTGATCTTAAGGGGAACGTTTTCAGTTTTTCAACATTGAGAATAATGTTTGCTGTGGGATTATCATATATGGCCTTTACTATGTTGAGGTAGATTCCTCCTATGCCCATTTTTTGAGGAGTTTTAATCATAAATGGGTGCTGAATTTTGTCAAAGGTTTTTTCTGCATCTATTGAGATGATCTTATGGTTTTTATCTTTCAATTTGTTAATATGGTGTGTCACATTGATTGATTTCCATATATTGAAGAATCCTTGCATCCCTGGAATAAACACAACTTGATCATGGTGTATGAGCTTTTTAATGTGTTGTTGAATCTGTTTGCTAGAATTTTGCTGAGTATTTTTGCATCTATGTTCATCAGTGATATTGGCTTGTAGGTTTTTTTTTTTGTCTTTGGTTTTGGTATCAGGGTGATAGTGGCCTTGTCGAATGAGTTTGAAAGTGTTCCTTTCTCTGCAGTTTTTTGAAAGAATTTTAGAAGGATAGGTATTAGTTCTTCTCTAGATGTTTGATGGAATTCATCTGTGAAACCATCTGGCTTTTGTTTTTTGGGAGATTTTTGATCAGTTTCAACTTCAGTGCTTGTAATTGGGCTGTTAATAATTTCTATTTCATTCTGGTTCAGTCTTGGAAGATTGAACTTTTCTAAGAATCTGTCCATTTCTTCCTGGTTATCAATTCTATTGCCATATATTAGTCTCTTATCATCCATTGTATTTCTGTGTTGTCTGTTGTAACCTCTCTTTATTCATTTCTAATTTTGTTGATTTGATTCTCCTCTCTTTTTCTCTGATGAGTCTGAATAAAGGTTTGTCAATTTTGTTTATCTTCTCAAAGAACTAGCTTTTAGTTTTATTAATCTTTTTTTAAAATATATTTATCTATTTATTTGGCTGCACCAGCTCTTAGTTGCAAGCATGTGGGATTAGTTCCCTGACTGGGGAATGAACCCAGGCTCTCTGCATTGGGAGTGTGGAGTCTTAGCCACTGTACCACCAGGGAAATCTCTATTAATCTTTACTATTGTTAATTTCATTTCTTTTCCATTTATTTCTGCTCCGGTGTTTATGATTTCTTTCCTTTTGGTAATCTGGGGGGAGCTTGTTCTTCTTTTTCCTGTTGTTTCCGGTGTAAAGTTAGGTTGTCTATTTGATGTTTTTCTTGTTTCTGAGGTAGGATTGTATTGCTATAAATTTGCCTCTTAGAACTGCTTTTCTTGCATCCCATAGGTTTTGAGTTGTCATGTTTTCATTGTCATTTGTTCCTAGGAATTTTTTTATTTCCCTTTTGATTTCTTCACTAACCCATTTATTATTTAGAAGTGTATTGTTTAATCTCCATGTGCTTGAATTTTTTAGTTTTCTTTCTTGTAATTGATATCTAGTCTCATAGCATTGTGGTCAGAAAAGATGTTTGATATGATTTCAAATTTCTTAAATTTGCTGAGGTTTGATCTGTGACCCAAGATGTGGTCTATCCTGGAGAATGTTCCATGTACACTTGAGAAGAAGGTGTATTCTTCTGTATTTGGATGGAATGTCCTGAAAATTTCAATGAGATCCATCTTGTCTAATGTATCATTTAAGACTTGTGTTTCCATATTAATTTTCTGTTTTGATGATCTGTCCATTGGTGTAAGTGGGGTGTTAAAGTCTCCTACTATTATTGTGTTACCGTCAGTTTCTCCATTTATGTCTGTTAGTTTTTATCTTATGCATTGAGGTACTCCTATGTTGGGTGCATAGATATTTACATAAAATTGTTATGTCTTCCTCTTGGATTGATCCCTTGATCTTTATGTAGTACCCTTCCTTATCTCTTATAATCTTCTTTATTTTAAGGTCTACTTTTTCTGATATGAGGATTGCTACTCCAGCTTTCTTTTGACTTCCATTTGCATGGAATATATTTTTCCATCCTCTCACTTTCAGTCTATATGTGTCTTTAGGTCAGAAGTGGGTTTCTCATAGACAGTGTATACATGGGTCATGTTTTTGTATCCATTGAGCCAGTCTGTGTCTTTTGGTTGGAGCATTTAGTCCATTTAGATTTAAAGTAATTATTGATATATATGTTCCTAGTGCCATTTTTTAAAATTGTTTAAGGTTTGTTTTTGTAGATCTTTTTCTTCTCTTGTATTTCCTGACTACATAAGTCTCTGTAACATTTGTTGTAAAGCTGGTTTGGTGGTACTGAATTCTCTTAACTTTTGCTTGTCTGAAAAGCTTTTGATTTCTCCATCAATTTTGAATGAGATCCTTGCTGGGTAGAGTAATCTTAGTTGTAGATTTTTTCCCTTTCAGTACTTTAAATATATCCTGTCATTCCCTTCTGGCCTGCAGAGTTTCTGCTGAAAGATCAGCTGTTAAGCATATGGGGTTTTCCTTGTACATTACTTGTTGCTTTTCCCTTGCTGCTTTTAATATTCTTTCTTTGTGTTTAATTGTTGTTAGTTTGATTAGTATGTGTCTTGGCATGTTTCTCCCTGGGTTTATCCTGTATGGGACTTTTTGTGCCTCTTGGACTTGATTGACTATTTCCGTTTCCATTTTGGGGAAATTTTTAACTATAATTTCTTCAAAAGTTTTCTTGTATCCTTTATTTTTCTTTTCTTCTTCTGGGATCCTTATAATTCAAATGTTGGTACATTTAATATTGTCCCAGAGATCTCTAAGACTATCCTCAGTTCTTTTCATTCTTTTTACTTTATTCTGCTCTTCAGCAGTTATTTCCACCATTTTATCTTCCAGCTCACTGATCCCTTCTTCTGCTTCAGATATTCTGCTATTGATTCCTTCTAGAGTATTTTTAATTTCAGTAATTGTGCTGTTTTTCTCTTGTGTATGTTTATTCTTTAATTCTTCTAGGTCTTTGTTAACTGATTCTTGCATTTTCTCCATTTTATTTTTTTTTCTTTTTATTTTTTATTTATTTATTTATTTTTTTTACATTTTATTTTCAAGGTTTTGAATCAACATTACTATCATTATTCTGAATTCTTTTTCAGGGAGGTTGCCTATTTGCTCTTCATTTATTTAGACTTGTATGTTTCTAGTTTGTTCCTTCATTTGTGCAGTATTTCTCTGCCTTTTTATTATTTTTTTAACTTATTGTGTTTGAGGTCTCCTTTTCCCAGACTTCAAGATTGAATTCCTTCTTTCTTTTGGTTTCTGCTCTTGTAAGTTTGGTCCAGTGGTTTGTGTAAGCTTCATGTAGAGTGTAACTCGTGCTTGTGTTCTGGTGGGAAGAGGGGAGGTGTTTTTTTTTTCCCCTCTGATGGGCAGGGCTGAATGAGGTGGTAATTCTGTCTGCTGATGATTGGGTTCATATTTTGTCTTTATTCTTTGGATGAAGCATCCTGCACAGGGTGCTACTGGTAGTTGGGTGATACTGGGTCTTGTATACAAGTGGTTGCCTTTGTGGGAGTTCTCACTATTTGATACTCCTTAGGGTTAGGAGTTCTCCAATAGTCTAGGGTCTTGAGGTCAGCACTCCCACTCCAAAGGCTCAGGGCTTCATCTCTGACCAGGAACGAAGATTCCACAGGTGGTTTGTTATGGCATTAAATGGGATTAAACAAATACCCAAAATGAGAAACCAAAGACGAACCCCAGACAAATGGCAATCACAAAATTAGTCAAATGCTCATTAATATAATGGAATATACACACATACATATACACCCATAAGCAAAATCAAAACAGTCCAACAAAAATAAAGTACAGTAGATTGACCTGGTGAACAAAGGAAACCAAAAATAATATCAACTAGTTAAGAACAAAACTAACTAAAGCACAAACTGGAAAATGAATCTAAGGCAAGGTATGAGCTGGGGAATAAAGCAACAAAAACAAAACTAACAAATATGGTGAGAAAAAGAAATAAAAGAAAGAAAGAATAGAATTGCAAAGTTAAATAGAGGTAGATAGAGATTTATATATATTAAAGATTAACTACAAGGGAAAATGAACAGTAGGAAAAGCAAACAAAGGAATAAATGTAGAAAAATGAATGCTTTAAAAATTTAAAAATTAAAATTAAAAAATAGGAAAAAAAGGGAAAACTCTACAGAACTGCAAAAGGCCTATGCAGAGGCAGAGTTTATAACAGAAATAAAATCTGTGCTTGAAAAAATATCTCAAAAGCTTAAATATATTTCATAGTGCTAGTAAAATCAACAACTAAAACAGACTGGGGGAAAAAAAAGAAAAAAATAAATGAAAAAAATCCAAATGAAACTACAGAACAAGTCAAAATATAAGAATAATAAATGTTTTCCTTGGGTCTCTGCTGTCAGTGTCCTTTTCCTCACTGGGAGTCACAGTCCACCTCACCGCCCTAGGATGCCCTCCAACACTGCACTGGTCTCTGGACCTGCTGTGGGGGCAGCTCAGACTCGAATCTGGTCCTACTCTGTGTTCTTGCCTCCAATGTTCACAGCTGGTAGAACTGGTGCATTTTTTTTTTGTGGGAGCTCTCAATGTCATTTTATATATTCCATAGACACAGAGTCTTCCTAGTTGATTGTGTGGATTTAATTTGCAGCTTGTACAGCTGGTGGGAAGATTTTGGGTCCTCTTTCTTAGCCACACTGCCCCTGGGTTTCAATTGTGATTTTATTTTCACCTTTGCATGTGGGTCATCCACTGGGATTTGCTCCTGAGGCTGCCCTGGAGGACTTGGGTCTGCCCCAGTGAGGGCCAGGTGTGGAGGTGGTACAGTTGCTTGGGTTACAGGGGCTCTGGCAGCACCAGGCACTCAGGGGAGTTGGAGGCTAGGGCAGCAAGAAATATAGAAGGGTATGGCAACCCACTCCAGTATTCTTGCCTGGAGAAACCCTCTGACAGGGAAGCCTGGCAGGCCACAGTCCACAGGGTTGCAGAGTTGGACACAACCAAAGCAACCCTGTGTGCATAGATGCAAGGTTGTTTTTTTCAGGTGGCAGCTCTGGTCCAGTGAAGGTTGAGTGTGAAGGTGGCACAGCTCCTTGGGTCTTGGGGATCCTGCCGGAACCAAGTGTGCAGGGACATGGACTGCCTCAGCCACAGGAGTTATGGCCCTATCAGAGTCTTTTTTTTTAGTCTCAGAGCTTCCTTCGTGGCTCAGCTGGTAAAGAATTCACCTGCAATTCAGGAGAAGGGAATGGCAATCCACTCCAGTATTTCGTACCTGGAGAATCCCATGGACAGAGGAGTCTGGCAGGCTACAGTCCGTGGGGTTGCAAAGAGTTGGACACGACTGAGCGACTAACACACACACTGGCTGCTGGCGATCAGAAGGCCTCTTTGGCTAGTCTTTCTGCATTACTCTGCCTGTTCAGGCACTTAGAGGGTTCCCTTGCCTGGGGTCCTTCTCTATTGTTCAGTGCATCTGGCACATAAAGGGGCCCCCCTGGCTAGGGTCTTACTCTGTTGTTCCGCATGTCAGGTGTTTGAAGGGCCAGCCTCTCTATTGTTCAGCTGCAAGTGCTGACATGTGGGGAGAGAGAGGCTATGGTGAAGGCTCCCTCCCCCTACATATGACTCAGTAGTATCACTTTGCTTCCATGGCTGCCTGGCTTTCCTCCACAGGCATTTTCCACAACAGTCTCCTGCCTCATATCCCCTCGGGCCATCTCCCAGCAGTCAACAGCAGCTCTTGCCCTGGAATTGCTCCACAATCCCTATGCTACAGCTCCCAGCCTCTGTGCCTTCTAGGGGACCCACATCCCTGACTGGGGTATGTATGGCTGCGGCAAGAATTGTCTGTGTGATTCTCATTCCATTTAGGCTATCACAAATCAGCTGTTTAACTTTCAGCCTCAATTGTTTCTTCTCTGACCCAGACAATTCTCCCAATGTGGGGATTGGACCCCTGTTTCAGTTCCCCCACGCTCCAAGGGCAGATCCAGTCCTACTAACACTCCTATTTTTCCCCCTAGTTTCTTTGGCCTACTGAGTTTTGTGTGGTTCTATATATTCTTTTCTGGTGGTCAGGTGCACCTGCCTGCTCTCAGCTGGTGTTCTGCAAACACTTCTGTGTCTGAAGGTGTATTCCTGATGTATCCATGGAGAGATATGTATTCCACGTCCATCTATTCCTCTGCCATCTTGGAAATCCAATGAGTTTTGTAGATAAGATCACTGACTCAATGGACATGGATTTAAGCAAACTCTGGGAGATAGTGGAGGAAAGAGGAGCCTGGTGTGATGCAGTCCATGGGGTCACAAAGAGTTGGACATGACTGAGCGAGTGAATAACACTATAAATGAAGATAGGTCAAGATGGGGTAAAAACATTTCCAGGTTTCCTGAATCCAGTCTGGGTTCTTCCCCTGACTTGATATGTACAACTTGCCAATTTTACCACATTATTTCCCCTTTTAGATGATGGAATTCGAGGGATCAAGATCTGACTGTGATATAGCTGCTTGGGAGTAACACATTTATATCAGTACAATTTCATCAACTTCTCTTGATTGAGAGGGTAACAGGCAGGAAGGCCAGGGGTCTCCAAATGGAGGAAATAGGCTGCAAGTGTCAGACATTTTTATCTCTCTTAAGTGGCAGGAGGAAATAAACTAGTGATATTTTTTTCCTCTCTATACAAATTTAAAAGGAGTTTTCTCTTAAGATGCTGTGTTGCCATAATGACACTTGGTTTCACCTGAAGTTAACTATTTGAAAACCTAGAGTTAACCAATACATTTTTCTTATGGAAATGTTTGTCTTAAGCTATGTTAATGTACTACGAATTTACCTCAAACTCTGTCTTAAGTTGGTTCTGCCTAATGGCTCAGAACCTACTTGATAAACCAGTATGTTATACTCAGATATTGTTCCCCTAATCTATGTAAATGAAACTATTTGTATGGTGATCTGCCCTTCTACAAGGTTCAAGTTAATCATTTTATGGCCTGGGATGAGTTGTCTGGTGTCAAGATTATCCCAAAATGCATCTTATGGATGAGGGGCCTGGTGCCATTCTGAGTTTTAAGACATTCCTTTCTTTCATGAACAGACTGCTAGTGATTATATAACATCCAGCTGAAGACTAGCAGGGGGGTACTCTTTCTGCCCCCTTCTGATGCCTAGGTCAGAAGCTTTCTCTATCTCCTTTATACTTTAATAAAACTTTATTACACAAAAGCTCTGAGTGATCAAGCCTCGTCTCTGGCCCCGGATTGAATCCTTCTCCTCCAGAGACCAAGAATCCCGGCCTCTTTGTGTCGTTCAGCAACAACCTTTCATGATGAGATGAGGAAAGGGAAATGAAAACCCCTACACTGTGATAAGGGTTGAAATGCAGGACTGATATTGAAAGGTTGTTGCTGAGCCATGAAGGATGCCGGAATTCTTGGCCTCCGGAGGACAGGAATTCAATCCAGGGCCAGTGATGAGGCTTGATTGCTCAGAGCTTTTGTGTGATAAAGTTTTATTAAAGTATAAAAGAGATAGACAAAGCTTCTGACACAGACATCAGAAGAGGGCAGAAAAAGTGCTCCTTGCTAGTCTTTAGCCAGATGTTATATAGCTACTCAGTTCTGTTCAGTCGCTCAGTCGTGTCCGACTCTTTGTGACACCATGGACCACAGCACGTCAGGCCTCCCTGTCCAACAACAACTCCCAGAGTTTACTCAAACTCATGTCCATTGAGTTGGTGATGCCATACAACCATCTCATCCTCTGTCGTCCCCTTCTCCTCCTGCCTTCAATCTTTCCCAGCATCAGGGTCTTTTCAAATGAGTCAGCTCTTCGCATCAGGTGGCCAAAGTATTGGAGTTTCAGCTTCAGCATCAGTCTTTCCAATGAACACTCAGGACTGAGCTCCTTTAGGATGGACTGATTGGATCTCCTTGCAGTCCAAGGACTCTCAAGTGTCTTCTCCAACACCACAGTTCGAAAGCATCGATTCTTTGGCACTCAGCTTTCTTTATAGTCCAACTCTCACATCCACACATGACTACTGGAAAAACCATAGCCTTGACTAGACAGACCTTTGTTGGCAAAGTAATGTCTCTGCTTTTTAATATGCTGTCTTGGTTGGTCATAACTTTCCTTCCAAAGAGCAAGTGTCTTTTAATTTCATGGCTGCAGTCACCGTCTGCAGTAATTTTGGAGCCCCCCAAAATAAAGTCAGCCACTGTTTCCCCATTTATTTGCCATGAAGTGATGGGATCAGGTGCCATGATCTTAGTTTTCTGAATGTTGAGCTTTAAGCCAACTTTTTCACTCTCCTCTTTCATTTTCATCAAAAGGCTCTTTAGTTCTTCTTCACTTCTGCCATAAGGGTGGTGTCATCTGCATATCTGAGGTTATTGATATTTCTCCCAGCAATCTTGATTCTAGCTTGTGCTTCATCCAGCCCAGCATTTCTCATGATGTACTCTGCATATAAGTTAAATAAGCAGGGTGACAATATACAGCCTTGACGTACTCCTTATCCTATTTGGAACCAGTTTGCTGTTTCATGTCCAGTTCTAACTGTTGCTTCCTGACCTGAATTCAGATTTCTCAAGAGGCAGGTCAGATGGTCTGGTATTCCCATCTCTTTCAGAATTTTCCACAGTTTGTGCTGATCCACACAGTCAAAGGTTTTGGCATAGTCAATAATGCAGTAGTAGATGTTTTTCTGGAACTCTCCTGCTTTTTCCATGATCCAGCAGATGTTGGCAATTTGATCTCTGGTTCCTCTGCCTTTTCTAAATCCAGCTTGAACATCTGGAAGTTCACGGTTAACGTATTGCTGAAGCCTGGCTTGGAGAATTTTGAGCATTACTTTACTAGCGTGTGAGATGAGTGTAATTGTGTGGTGGTTTGAGCATTCTTTGACATTGGCTTTCTTTGGGATTGGAATGAAAACTGACCTTTTCCAGTCCTGTGGCCACTGTTGAGTTTTCCAAATTTGCTGGCATATTGAGTGCAGCACTTTCACAGCATCATCTTTCAGGATTTGAAATAGCTCAACTGGAATGCAATCACCTCCACTAGCTTTGTTTGTAGTGATGCTTCCTAAGGCCCACTTGACTGCACATTCCAGGATGTCTGGCTCTAGGTGAGTGATCACACCATCATGATTATCTGGGTCTTGAAGATCTTTTTTGTATAGTTCTTCTGTGTATTCTTGCCACCTCTTCTTAATATACTCTGCTTCTGTTAGGTCCATAATATTTCTGTCCTTTATTGTGCCCATCTTTGCATGAAATGTTCCTTTGGTATCTCTAATATTAGATCTCTAATCTTTCCCATTCTATTGTTTTCCTCTAATTCTTTGCACTGATCACTGAGGAAGGATTTCTTATCTCTCCTTGCTATTCTTTGGAACTCTGCATTCAAATGGGTGTATCTTTCCTTTTCTCCTCTGGTTTTTGGTTCTCTTTTCACAGCTATTTGTAAGGCCTCCTTCAGACAGCCATTTTGCTTTTTTGCATTTCTTTTTCTTGGGGATGGTCTTGATCCCTGTCTCCTGTACAATGTCACCAACCTCTGTCCATAGTTCATCAGGCACTCTGTCTATCAGATCTAGTCCCTTAAATCTATTTCTCACTTTCACTGTATAATCATAAGGGATTTGATTTAGGTCATACCTGAATGGTGTAGTGGTTTTCCCTACTTTCTTCAATTTAAGTCTGAATTTGGCAATAAGGAGTTGATCTGAGACACAGTCAGCTCCTGGTCTTGTTTTTGCTGATTGTATAGAGTTTCTCCATCATTGGCTGCAAAGAATGTAATCAGTCTGATTTTGGTGTTATCATCAAAATCAGTATGATTTTGGTGATAGCCATCACATGGTGATGTCCATGTGTAGTCTTCTCTTCTGTTGTTCGAAGAGGGTGTTTTCTATGACCAGTGTGTTCTCTTGGCAAAACTCTATTAGCCTTTGCCCTGCTTCATTCTTCACTCCAAGACCAAATTTGCCTGTTACTCCAGGTATTTCTTAACTTCCTACTTTTGCATTCCAGTCCCCTATAATGAAAAGGACATCTTTTTTGGGTGTAGTTCTAAAAGGTCTTGTAGGTCTTCATAGAACCATTCAACTTCAGCTTCTTCAGCATTACTGGTCAGGGCATAGACTTGGATTACTGTGATATTGAATGGTTTGCCTTGGAAATGAACAGAAATCATTCTGTCATTTTTGAGATTGCATCCAAGTACTGCATTTCAGACTCTTTTGTTGACTCTGATGGCTACTCCATTTCTCCTAAGGGATTCTTGCCCACAGTAGTAGATACAATGGTCATCGGAGTTAAATTCACCCATTCTAGTCCATTTTAGTTTGCTGATTCCTAAAATGTTGACATTCACTCTTGTCATCTCCTGTTTGACCACTTCCAATTTGCCTTGATTCATGGCCCTAACATTCCAGGTTCCCATGCAATATTGCTCTTTACAGCATCGGACCTTGGTTCTATCACCAGTCACATCCACAACTGGGTGTTGTTTTTGCTTTGGCTCCATCTCTTCATTCTTTTTGGAGTTATTTCTCCACTGATCTCCAGTAGCATATTGGGGACCTACTGACCTGGGGAGTTCATCTTTCAGTGTCCTATCTTTTTGTCTTTTCATACTGTTCATGGGGTTCTCAAGGCAAGAATACTGAAATGGTTTGCCATTCTCTTCTCCAGTGGACCACATTTTGTCAGAACTCTCCATCAAGACCCGTCCGTCTTGGGTGGCCCCACACAGCATGGCTTAGTTTCATTGAGTTAGACAAGGCTGTGGTCCATGTGATTAGATTGGTTAGTTTTCTGTGATTGTGGTTTCAGTGTGTCTGCCCTCTGATGCCCTCTTTCAGTGCCTACTCTCTTACTGGGTTTTCTCTTACCTTGGACATGGGGTATCTCTTCACGGCTGCTCCAGCAAAGTGCAGCCACTGCTCCTTACCTTGGACATGGGGTATCCCCTCATAGCCGCTGCAACTGACCTTGGATATAGTATATCTCCTCTTGGCCGCTCCCTGCTCCAGAGCCGCACAGCTACTAGAAGGCTGCTAAGTCAAAAAAGGAAATATCTCAAAACTCAGAGACTGGCACCAGGCCCCTCTCCCACAACATGCATTTTGAAATAACATTGGCACAAGGTGAGTTGCTCGGGGCCATAAAATGATTGACTTGAATCTTGAAGAAAGGCACTTTTCTAAGCAAATATATAGTTTCATTAGCATAGATTAAGAGAATAATTGGATGAGTAAAACACTGGTTTGTTGAGCCATTATAGGTTCTGAATCTCTTAAATGGAATGGATTTGAAGAAAGACAGAGTCTAGGGTAAATACATAGTTCATTAATGTAGCTTAAGAAAAACATTTCCATAAGAAAAACACATTGGTTAGCTCAAGGTTTGAGAAAAGTTAAGTCAGGTGGAATCAGGTGTCATCATGGCAACACAGAATTTTAAAAGAAACCTTTAAATTTTGTATAGAGAAGGAAAATAATCTGACACTTGCAGTTTGTTTCCTCCTGCCGCTTAAGAGAGATGAAAAATGGCTGACACTTGCAACCTATTTGCTCCCTTTGGAGACCCCTAGCCATCCTGCCTGTTACCCTCTCAATACCATTAGGCTTTCAAGGCAGGTATACACAGACAAAAAAGCACAAGCTCGGAAATCACAGATGGGAGTAGGGAATGCAAACAAGGAATCAAGTATCAAATTTAGAAGCACTTTATGTCAGACAGTGTGGTAAAATTATCTATATTAGATTTTAATAGTGTCTAGGATGAATTTTGTAATCTCTATGGTGACCACTAAAATAACAGTAAAAATGTATCATCAACAAGGTAATAGAGAGGGAAAACAGAATTTAAAAAATATTAAGCAATCCAAAAAAGAGCAAGAGAGAAGAGAAAGAGCAATACAAAATAGACAGAACAAATAATGAGATGGTGATTTAAGCCCAAATATACCACTCATTTATTGGTAAACATACTAAATATTCCTATCAAAAGACAAAACTTGTCAGTGGGTTTTTTTAAAAGTTATGATTTGCTGCTTAGAAGAGATTCACTTTCAGTATCAAGCCACAGAAGGCTGAAAGTGGAAAAATGGAAAAACATATACCATGCAAATATTAACAAGAGAAATCTGATGTAGCAATGGCAATATCAGATAAAGTAGATTTTAAAGCAAGGAGCGTCAGTAAAGACAAAAAGAGACATTTCATAGCTGTTAACATTTTATTTTATAAGTATATATATCCATCTAGAGTTTTCCCTGTTCATTTATATACATGTGTGTGTGTATACACATGTATTTGAACTAAAAACTCATACATATCATCCCTTTACCTATTTTTACTTAAAAAATGTATTTCCACTGGAAACTTTTGGTTCTCTTATAGTTTGTAAAGGCAACACTGTACTCTATGATATGACAGTATCATGACTTCTTTAACCTATTCCCTATTGAATATTCAAGTTGTTTAGCATTATAAATAACACTGCAATGAGCATTTTTATGAATATATGTTTGTCCATTTGTTTTATCATTTTGGCAGAATGTTGTTCCAGAAATTAAATTCTTGGATTCAAAGGTATACACATTTTAAAAACGTTCTAATATGCATTCAACAAACTTTATTAGTTTATACTCCTGACAATTATGTAAGTGCTGGCAAAGGTTAAAAAAAAAACTGAAGCAACATAAAAAGACCATGAAGAGGGAAAACTTTAAGTAAATTAGGTTAAATTTATGTAATAAGGCTGACAAAAAGATTGAGGTCTGCATATCCCGATGGAAAGACACTTAGGGAATGCCACTATTTGCTTATTTTCTGTTAAACTATCTGTTTATGTGTCACTGCGTGCAAATGCCACAAGAATACATTCTAGTACAACATTCAAACCCAGAAAAAGCATTAGTACTGCTTTAATGCCACTGTCCTCATCAAAGCACAGTTACCTCTCCAGTTTATAAACTTTTTAAAATGCTTTTCTACACATTACACATACATGTCTTATTAAAACATATAAATGAGTCTCTTCAGTAAGTGGTGCTGGAAAAACTGGACAGCTACATGTAAAAGAATGAAATGAGAACATTCTCTAACAACATACACAAAAATAAACTCAAAATTATTTAAAGACCTAAATGTAAGACCGGATGCTATAAAACTCCTACAGGAAAGCGTAAGCAGGGCACTCTTTGACATAAATCACAGCAATATCTTTTTGGGATCTGTCTCCTGGAGTAATGGAAATAAAAACAAAGACAAACAAATGAGACCTAATTGAACTTAAAAGCTCTTGACAGTAAAGGAAACCACCGACAAAATGGAGACAGCCTACAGAATAGGAGAAAATACTTGCAAATGAAGTGACCGACCAAGGATTAATCTCCAAAGTATACAAACGGCACTTGTAGCTCCATATCAAAAAAACAAACAACTCAATCACAAGAAAATCTAAATAAACATTTCTCCAAAGAAGTCCTTTTGGGTTTCCAAAAGGCACATGAAAAGATGCCCAACATCACTAATTGTTAGAGAAATGCAAATCAAAGCTACAATGAGGTATTATCTCACACTGGTCAGAATGGCCACCATCAAAAACATCTACAAACAATAAATGGTGGAGAGGGTGAGCATGGGTTCCTTAAAGAAAACTAAAAAACAGAGCCACCGTGTGTGTGCTTAGTCGCTCAATCATATCTGACTCTTTGCAACCCCATGGACTAAGCCCTCCAGGCTCCTCTGTCCATGGGGATTCTAAATATGACCCAGAAATTCCAGTCCCAAGCATGTACTGAAAGGAAAAATGCACCCCAATGTTCATTGCAGTGCTGTTTACAATAGCCAGGACTATTCATTTAGGATGAAAGCATCCTAAATGTCCATAGGCAAATGAATAGACAAAGAAGATGTGGTACATATCTACAATGGAATATTACTCAGCCACATAATAGGATAAAATAATGTCATTTGCAATAACATGGATGGACCTAGAGATTATCATACTGGGTGAAGTAAGTAACACAGAGAAAAACAATCTATGATATTGCTTATGTGTGGAACAAAAAAAAATGGTACAAATGAACTCATTTACAAAATAGACTCAGATATAGAAAACAAACATGGTTATCAAAGGGGTGTAGCGGGAGAAATTAGGAGTTTGGGATTAAAACATGCATACTACTACATATAAAATGTGAGTTAAAAGAATAATCTCTTACTTTTTTAAACATCTTATATTGCCACTAATTACTAATTTACAGTGTGCACGAGAACATGGAGAAAGTGGTTCTGTCATGTGCTTGAGGGGAGTGTAAACTGCCTAGTCTTTCTGGAGGGCACTTTGGTGGTATATTCACTAAATATATAAAATCTCACATCTTTCTTTTGCCAGTGTCAGATGTATTAAAATCTCTTACCCTTAGTTGAATAATTTTTTTTTGTAGTAGAATGTCCTAAAGCAAGACCACCTGTGGGCAAAGCTGTACATACCAGGTTGTTCATTGTTACCTTATTTTTATTAGCTCCAGACTCAGAACAATTTCATGTACATTAATGGGGGGATGAAGGTGGAAGTAAATAAGCAACAATGTAAACAAGCTGTGGAAAAGTATGCAGCAGTTAAAAAGAATAAAGCAATATTATATGTACTGGTTCATGTACATTATATGTATAAACTCTCTGAGATATAATTTTAAGTGGAAAAAAAAGAAATCGGGGAATTCCTTGGCAGTCCAGTGTTTAGAAATCTGTGCATTCACTGTTTTTTTTTTTTTAATTTAATTTTATTTTTTAACTTTACAATATTGTATTGGTTATGGTGTGGGTTCAATTCCTGGTCAGGAAACTAGGATCAAAGCCTCATGGCACACACACACACACAAAAGGGCTTGTGAAACAGCATTTTAAATATGATCCCAAATATATATATATATATATATATATATATATATATATATATATATACACATACATACTGCTACTGCTGCTAAGTCGCTTCAGTCGTGTCCGACTCTGTGCGACCCCATAGACGGCAGCCCACCAGGCTTCCCCGTCCCTGGGATTCTCCAGGCAAGAACACTGGAGTGGGTTGCCATTTCCTTCTCCAATGCATGAAAGTGAGAAGGGAAAGTGAAGCCGCTCAGTCGTGTCTGACTCTGTGCGATCCCATAGATGGCAGCACACCAGGCTCCTCCATCCATGGGATTTTCCAGGCAAGAGTACTGGAGTGGGGTGCCACTGCCTTCTCCGATATATATATATATATATATATATATTTTTTTTTTTTTATTGAAATATAGTTGATTTACAATGTTGTGTTAGTTTCAGGTGTATAGCAAATTGAGATATATATGTTCTTTTTTAGATTCTTTCCCATTGTTAGTTATTACAAGATATTGAGTATAGTTCCCTGTGCTATACAGAAGATATGATTGTTATCTATTTCATATATTGTTGTGGTTGCTTAATCACTAAGTCATGTCTGACTCTTTTGTGACCCCATGGACTGTAGCCCACCAGGCTTCTCTGTCCATGGGATTCTCCAGGCAAGAACACTGGAGTAGGTTGCTATTTCTGTCTTCAGGGGATCTTCCCAACCTAGGGATCAAACTCATTTCCTGTTTGGCAGGCAGATTCTTTACCACTGAGCCACATGGGAAGCCATTTTGTAAGTAGTAGTATGCATGTTTTAATCCCAAACTCCTAATTTATCCCTCTACATCCCTTTGGTAACCATAAGTTTGTTTTCTATATCTGTGAGTCTGTTTTGTAAATGAGTTCATTCGTACCATTTTTTTAAGATTCCACATATAAGTGATATCATATGATATTTGTCTTTATCTGATTTACTTCACTTAGTAGGATAATCTCTGGGTCCATCCATATTGCTGCAAATGGCAATATTTCATTCATTTTCTACTATTGAGTACTATTGCATTGTGTATCTGTACCACATCTTCTTTGTCCATTCATCTGGCAATGGACACTTATGTTGCTGCCATGTCTTGGCTGTTGTAAATAATGCTGCTCTGAATATTAGGGTGCATATATCTTTTTGAATTATAGATTTTTCCAGGTATATGTCCAGGAGTGGAACTGCTCAATCATATGCTGATTCTATTTCTTGTTTTTTTTAAGCAACGTCCATAGTGGCTGCACTAACTTACATTCCAACCAATAGTGTAAGAGTGTTCCTTTTTCTCTACACTGTCTCCAACATTTATTATTTGTAAACTTTGAAAAAATTATTGAAATATATTTGATTTACTAGGTTGTGTTAGTTTCTGCTGTACAGCAAAGTGAATCAGTCATCCATATACATATATCCACTCTCTTTGGAATTCTTTCCCCATGTACATCATTACAGAGTATTGAGAAGAGTTCCCTGTGCTATACAGTACATCCTTATTAGTTACTTATTTTGTATATAGTACGGTGTATATATCAACCCCAATCTCCCAATTTATCCCTCTCCCCTCTTTCCCCCTGGTAACCATAAGTTTGTTTTCTATATCTGTAACTACTCTATGTTTTTTAAAAATATGTTTTTGTTGTGTTTTATTTTTTGGCCATGCCACATGGCATGTGGGATCTCAGTTCCCTGAATAGGGATCAAACTCATGCCCCCTGCATTGGAAGCGTGGAGTCTTAACTGCTGGACTGTCAGGGAAGTCCATCTATTTTTGTTTTGTTGATAAATTCATTTATATTATTTTTTTAGATTTTGCATATAAGCGGTATCATAGATTTGTTTTCTCTGTCTGACTTACTTCACTCGGTATGATAATCTCTGGTCCATCCGTGTTCTGCAAATGACGTTATTTCGTTCTATTTCATGGCTAATAGTCCATTGTAGATATGTACCACATCTTCTTATCCATTCCTCTGTCAATGAACATTTAGGTTGCTTCCATGTCCTGGCTATTGTAAATAGTGCTGCAATGAATATTGGGGTGCATTAAATTTTCAAATTATGATTTTTCTCTGGATAGATGCCCAGAAGTGGGATTGCAAGATCCCATGGAAGCTCTATTTTTAGTTTATAAGGAACTTCCATACTGCTCTCCATAATGGTTGTATGAATTTACTTTCCCACCAACAGTTGTGGGAGGGTTTGCTTTTCTCCACACCCTCTCCAGCATTTTATTATTTATAGATTTTTTTGATGATGGCCATTCTGATTGGTGTGAGATGATACCTCATTGTAGCTTTGATTTGCATTTCTCTTGCCAACATCTCTTGGATAATCGAAAAAACAAGAGAATTCCAGAAAAAATCTACTACTGCATTATTAACTATGCCAAAGCCTTTGACTGTGTGGATCACAATAAACTGGAAAATTCTTTAAGAGATGGGAATACCAGACCATCTAAACTGCCTCCTGAGAAATCTGTATACAGGAATCTATCTGTAAGCAACAGTTAGAACTAGACATGGAACAACAGACTGGTTCCAAATCGAGAAAGGAATACATCAAGGCTATATATTGTCACCCTGCTTATTTAAGTTATATGCAGAGTACATCATGTGAAATGCTGGTGTGGATGAAGCACAAGTTGGAATCAAGATTTCCAGGAGAAATATCAATAACCTCAGATATGCAGATGACACCACCCTTATTGCAGAAAGCGAAGAACTAAAGAGCCTCTTGATGACAGTGAAAGAGGAAAGTGAAAAGGTTGGCTAAAAGCTCAACATTCAGAAAACTAAGATCATGGCATCCAGTCCCATCAATTCATGGCCAATAGATGGGGAAACAGTGGAAACAGTGGTAGACTTTATTTTTTTGGACCCCAAAATTACTGCAGATGGTGACTGCAGCCATGAAATTAAAAGACACTTGCTCCTTGGAAGGAAAGTTATGACCAACCAAGACAGCATATTAAAAAGCAGAGACATTACTTTGCCAACAAAGGTCTGTCTAGTCAAGGCTATGGTTTTTCCAGTAGTCATGTATGGATGTAAGAGTTGGACTATGAAGAAAGCTGAGCACTGAAGAATTGATGCTTTTGAACTGTGGTATTGGATAAGACTCTTGAGAGTCCTTGGACTGCGGGGAGATCCAACTGGTTAATCCTAAGTGAAATCAGTCCTGAATATTCATTGGAAGGACTGATGCTGAAGCTGAAACGCCAATACTTTGGCCACCTGATGCAAAAAACTGACTCATTGGAAAAGACTGATGCTGAGAATGATTGAAGGCAGGAGGAAAAGGGGACAACAAAGGTTGAGATGGTTTGATGGCATCACTAACTCCATGAACATGAGTTTGAGTAAGGTCCGGGAGTTGGTGATGGACAGAGAAGCCTGGTGTGCTGCAGTCCAAGGGGTCACAAAGAGTCAGACATGACTGAGCAACTGAACTGAACTGAACAATTAGTGATGTTGAGCATCTTTTCATGTGCCTTTTGGCCACCCAAAAGGACTTCTTTGGAGAAATGTCTATTTAGATCTTCTTGTGATTGGGTTGTTTGTTTTTTTGATGTGGAGCTACAAGTGCCGTTTGTATACTTTGGAGATTAATCCTTTATCGGTCACTTCATTTGCAAGTATTTTCTCCTATTCTGTAGGCTGTCTCCATTTTGTCGGTGGTTTCCTTTACTGTCAAGAGCTTTTAAGTTCAATTAGGTCTCATTTGTTTATTTTTGTTTTTATTTCCATTACTCCAGGAGACAGATCCCAAAAAGATATTGCTGTGATTTATGTCAAAGAGTGCCCTGCTTACGCTTTCCTGTAGGAGTTTTATAGCATCAGGTCTTACATTTAGGTCTTTAAATAATTTTGAGTTTATTTTTGTGTATGTTGTTAGAGAATGTTCTCATTTCATTCTTTTACATGTAGCTGTCCAGTTTTTCCAGCACCACTTACTGAAGAGACTCATTTATATGTTTTAATAAGACATGTATGTGTAATGTGTAGAAAAGCATTTTAAAAAGTTTATAAACTGGAGAGGTAACTGTGCTTTGATGAGGACAGTGGCATTAAAGCAGTACTAATGCTTTTTCTGGGTTTGAATGTTGTACTAGAATGTATTCTTGTGGCATTTGCACGCAGTGACACATAAACAGATAGTTTAACAGAAAATAAGCAAATAGTGGCATTCCCTAAGTGTCTTTCCATCGGGATATGCAGACCTCAATCTTTTTGTCAGCCTTATTACATAAATTTAACCTAATTTACTTAAAGTTTTCCCTCTTCATGGTCTTTTTATGTTGTTTCAGTTTTTTTTTAACCTTTGCCAGCACTTACATAATTGTCAGGAGTATAAACTAATAAAGTTTGTTGAATGCATATTAGAACGTTTTTAAAATGTGTGTACCTTTGAATCCAAGAATTTAATTTCTGGAACAACATTCTGCCAAAATGATAAAACAAATGGACAAACATATATTCATAAAAATGCTCATTGCAGTGTTATTTATAATGCTAAACAACTTGAATATTCAATAGGGAATAGGTTAAAGAAGTCATGATACTGTCATATCATAGAGTACAGTGTTGCCTTTACAAACTATAAGAGAACCAAAAGTTTCCAGTGGAAATACATTTTTTAAGTAAAAATAGGTAAAGGGATGATATGTATGAGTTTTTAATTCAAATTCATTTTGATATTTGGCAAAACTAATACAATTATGTAAAGTTTAAAAATAAAATAAAATTTAAAAAAAAAAGAAAAAAAAACAAATACATGTGTATACACACACACACACATATAAATGAACAGGGAAAACTCTAGATGAATATATATACTTATAAAATAAAATGTTAACAGCTGTGAAATGTCTCTTTTTGTCTTTACTGATGCTCCTTGCTTTAAAATCTACTTTATCTGATGTTGCCATTGCTACATCAGATTTCTCTTGTTAATATTTGCATGGTATATCTTTTTCCATTTTTTCCCTTTCAGCCTTCTGTGGCTTGATATTGAAGGTGAATCTTTTCTAAACAGCATATAGTTATTTTTTAAAAATCCAGTCTGACAAGTTTTGTCTTTTGATTGGAATGTTTAGGCTGTTTACCAGTAAATTAGAGGCATATTTGCACTTAAATCTATAATCTTATTATTTGATTATTTGTTCTGCCTATTTTGTATTGCTCTTCCTCTTTTCTCTTGCTTAGTAATTTTTAAATTCTGTTTTCCCTCTCTATTACCTTGTTAATTATACTTTTTTCACTGTAATTTTAGTGGTCACTCTGGAGATTACAAAATTCATTAAAGTCTAAATATAGATAACTTTACTACACTGTCCGACATAAAGAACTTCTAAATTTAATACTTGATTCCTTGCTTGCATTCCCTACTCCCATTGTGATTTTGAAGCTTGTGCTTTTTTTGTCTGTGTATACTTGCCTTGAAAGCCTAATGATATCAGTCCTATATTTCAGCCCTTTTTCATAACATAGGGGTTTTTATTGATGAACTTTTTATGTTTCATTTTTTTTAACCTTTGCAAGCACTGCAAGAGATACCCTATTGTACGTATCTTTTGTGAAACTGTGTTATTATCAGGCTGGCTAAACTCCTAAGAATTGCTTAAGGAATCTGTGGGATATCAGATTTTGCCAAATTGCTCTCAGTAAAAAGGCTGCATCACAGCATCTGCATCCAACAGAGTGTGGAAGTGTCCATTTCCCCATAAACCAGTCAACAAAATTATCAAATTTCTAAATTTTGAAACTCATAGCTGAAATAGGGCAACATGTAGTGGTTTGGATTTGCATTTCTTTGAAGCTGAGTCTTTTTTTTCGTATGTTTATCGGTCACTGGTATTTCTTTTGTGCAAACAAATCCATTCGAGTCTTTGGCACACTTTCTATTGGATTATGTTATTAGTGATCAGTAAGAGTTTTTAGATTATTGCAAATGAGCTGTTTGACATTATGCTCCTGGGTTTTTTATTTCTTTGTTTTTGAAAATTTTACATAAGTTTTAAATGTCTTTATAATGAATTTCTAAATGTTTCCCTCTGATGGAGAGCATAAATTGGTCACAGTCGATTGAGTTCTGAAAAGCCATTAGTGGGTCTAAGGCACTCTGGGCTTCCTGGTTCACCTGCTGAAAAGGCCTCCCCTACACAGGGGGCCCTCACCCAGGGAGCTTCCTTCTAGGGTGTCAGATTTCAATGTTCTAAGAGACAGGTTGCCTGAGGAGTTTATATTTAGTGTAGGACTCCCCAGCCCAGACAGCTGGATGTCTGGGGACTAAATTCTGCAGACTTTGTCCCTACCTTATGGGATTATTTTGAAGGGCTTGTATAGATGGTACAATGAAATTGTAACAGAAGGCAGAGGGTGAAAAAAACCTCTTTTTCCTGGCGATGCTGTTTGGGATCCTGTGAATTGTGCCTTTTGTGAGAGAAAAAGGACATGGATTTCAAGGATATTGCCCATAGACCTTTACCTTGGCCACAGGCCCTACCCACTATCTCTACTGGAAGGTGCTGAAAAGTGTATGTTCCTGTGACTCGGGGACCTACAGTGCAGGAAAGGCAGACAGTGGAGCTATCTCACCACTGTCATGGCCTAATGAAAATTCACCTGTTGAGCCTCATTTCCATTAGTGGGATAGCACAGTTGGTCCTTCCCTGGGTGTGATGAGACTCATTTGATTACAGGCTTATGCAAAATCCCAATAAAACTCCTTGAATGGAAAACAGGTTAATCTGGGAAGTCACTGTTTTTTCAGACACTGGGTTCATCAACCAGGAGTCATCTATGAAGTTCTCAGACACCTGATGGAAGATCATCAATGAAGCTAGAACTTCAAAAAGTTGTAAACCACTTGTGCAAAACTGCCAAGATTGGACAGCTGAATGTCCTTCCAAAGACGAATTTATAGGTCCCATTGAAAACCTACTGGTTTCGTTTAGGAAAACTTTATATTTAAAATGTTAATAATTACTAGTCAGTTTTCAAATCTGTGAGATAGTTTACAGCAACTAGAAAGCATTCTTAATGTGGCATAAATGAATGAGTCTTTTGTTATTTTTACAACCTAATTTGTAAATGTCAAAAGAAAATGGCTTGACGCCATTTCCTCATTACAAAAACAATGAATGTGACGTAAAAACGGGAAAAAAAAGGGGGGCACAACAAAAGAAAGTTAAACCTCTCCTTGCGCTCTCTACTCCCCTTCCTGACACCCCTTTCCGGGCCCCTGTAGGTGCGGCAACTACCCTAGGGCAAACTGTCTTAGAGACAGTCCTCAGGGAAGCTGCAGAAAAGGCCGGAGCCAAGGCCTGGAGGTGGAAGAGGGGATGCAGACCCTCCCTGGCAACAAGAAAAGGGCAAACTCCAACCGCAGGGAGATGATGCCACTTGTGGGCTCTCAGATTGGAGGGAAACGAGCTGAATGACGGGGCCTCGCGCACAGCTCGGTGGAGGGAGAGACAGTGCGTGCGGAGGTGGAGGGGAGGGTCCTGTTGAACTCCCCACCAGCCCCTGGGAGGGGAGATCGGAGGGTGAGCTCGGCGGTGACGCGGGGCCCTCACGTGACCGCGAGCTGCAGAGCGACGCAGCCTTCGGTGCAGTCGTCACTCCAGTCTGGGTACCAGCTCCCCGCTTCCCTGCACACGGCGGGCTGGCATCGGGCCCCGCGGCAAGTGGAGCAGGTAAGGGCCCCGCGCACCGAAGCCAGGGCGGCAGCGGACTGCCAACCACAAAGCTGGCCTGGGGATGGGGGAGAAAGCGGGCTCAAGTTCCCGGAACCTTCGCTCGATTCTCCCAATCCTTGCTCCTCCTGCCTAAGTCTGTGCTGGGGAACCCTGGGCTTTGACAGGGCGGATGGTGGGGGGAGTGTCTCAAGAGGGAAATGCAGAGATTGAGATGTTCCTTCTTCTCTGACTCTAATCACTGATCGCACATGTCCGCTCCGCTTCCTGCTAGTTTCAGTGGAAGGGACACGCCGCCACGGTGGCGTTTGCAGAGAAAATGGTGGGCCTTAGTGACTGGACGGCGGGGTTGGTGCGAGTGGCGTCTCTCAAGGTGCGGAGGGACGTTTGATAACTGGGTTCCTGAATCCAGAAAAGCGAGTATTGGGATCTGTGTCCTGGGCGCTAGTCCAAGCACTCAGTGCCTTTCCTCTCTCCTGTCTGACGACAGTGATTCGTGTGGCAGTGTTTGTGGCGAGGCGAGGGAAGAAGAGGAGCAAACTGCACAGGATCTGCGGAGGTTAGTGTGGGTACGGACACTCGCTGTGAACCGTTGAAGTGCTATATGAATATTCTCTATGACAGGAACTTAGGCGCCGCTATCTGGATGGTGGCTCTATAGGGGACTTTCTCTAAACTGTGTTTACTTACCAAACTTACCAAGCTTGGGCTTTTTAACTTAAAGTGTATGTTGAAGACCAATAAAGACAGCAACTTTTCTATGGATGCTTTTTTTTTTTTTTTGCATCTCAGATAATACAGCGAAAATACAAATTGCTGTCTCAAAGAACTACTTTTTTTTTTTTTGAGATAACCTTTGCGGGGGAGGGATGGAGATTTTGCAGAAGCAAAAGCCCCCGACCCCAACACACATCCTGTCTCTTTTGTTGGAGAACTGCTAGAGATGGGTTTAAGGAGAAGTAGATGGCAGTAGGCTGTCATTTTAGAGTATAGGCTCTAGGGGCCTCCATCTGTCTCCCCGTTTTCCAGTTTTCCAGATTCTTCCACCTGTTGGCACAGGTGAAGGAAATGATAGACTTTGGGGAGAAGCCCTAGAATCCTACAGGTGGTTTTAGAATAATTCGCCTCTGTTGCTCCCCTTTTACCTGCCTCCCTTTTCTACCCTGCCTGTTTCAGTGCTGGAGAAGCCCTAGGTTTTGTTTGCCAGAGAACAGGTGTCTAAATCCAGATTGTTATTGTTTTGCCGCCAAGTCGTGTCTGACTCTTCTGCAACCCCATGGGCTGTAGCCAGCCAGACTCCTCTGTCCATGGGATTTCCCAAGCTAGAATACTGGAGTGGATTGCCATTTCCTTCTCCAGGGGATCTTCCTGACCCAGGGATTGAACCCAAGTCTCCTGCATTGACAGGCATTGGCAGGCAGATACTTTACCACTGAGCCACCAAGCCACCAGGGAAGCCCAGTAAGGAAGGTACTGGGACCCATGTTTTAGATGCTGAAATGTCATAAGTACTCAACATTTACCTTTCTTTTTTTCTCTGTTTGTTCCTAGGTCTTCCCATAGGGCAACAGTAGGGCTCTTTACCACTGAAAGCAAAGGAAAGTGGGAGACTGGCCTGGGACTGTGGAGGTTGGTGTGAAGATGGGCAGTGCATAGGGGTAACAAGAGAGGGTGGGCATATAAGATGGCTGAGATTGAGAGAGAGTCTCAGTGGAGGGTTCTTCCACTTCTGCACTCTGCCAGATTTCCCCAGTGTTGCCATCCTCCCTGCTGATATCAGTGCAGGAAATGGTAGGAACATTGGGGTAAGGATGGGCTGCAATGGGACTGAGAGAGGACTTGAGAGGATGGATCATATTAGCAAATTGGACATGGGCTCTCACAGGCAGGGATTGGAGTCAGGGATCAGGGTACTTGTCCATTCTGTGAAGGATCTGATCTCTAGTCCCTGTTTGTTTACTTGTCCACAGCTGGGTCTACAGGCCTGAAAGCTTGAGATCACTGGAAGCAAGGAAATACGGAGGAAATTATTCCTGATCAGTATATGCTGGTAAGAGGATGGGGATTGCCTGGGTAGACATCTAAGGTGGGTTGTTGGAGGTGAGTGTCTATCTGGAGGTATCCAGTGTCTAGTCTGGAGGATACTCAGCCTTCCCCTTTTCCAGGCACTCTCCCCACCATCCCTTCACTTACCCCACACCTTCACCTTTATTGTGATAACAGGGCATGGGGTGAATTTAAGAGGATAGAGAGGGGTTTGTTAATAATATATGTCATGGTAAACAAAATCTTCACTCCTGTCTGTTCCTCCATCTGTCTGTCTGTCTCTAGGTCCACAGATCTCATGAGTTTATAGATCTCCTTTAGGATATACCTCCAATCAAGAGAAGGAAAGAGGTGGTAACTGCCTTGATCATTACAGGTTGGTATGAGGGTGGGCACCTGTGGGAGTGGTGACCAGAGTAGGTCCAGTAAAAATCAGGGTGTGAGGGCTTCAGTCTACCATCCATAGTCAGTGCTACCACCATCCTTTCCACTGTTCATTTGATGTAAGAAAATGTGTATGGAAGTACCCTGGGGGAAATTATTGGGCACTGGGAAAAATGGAGAGGAGATAAAAGGGATGGAAAGAGAATTTGCTAATTATCCTCTTCTCCCACAAAACACATCATTTTTACACTTTCTTATTCTTCTGTGTATCTGTCTATGTGATGCACAGAATTAGAAGAGAAACTTTAGCCAGTTTCCTTCCTCCACTTCTAGGTCCATCTCCAGTGGCAGCTCTGGTGGCCTTTGAGTGGCTGAAGACCAGCACCCTTGCAGGCTTACATGCAGACCTACTACCCTCTTTTCCCAGTCTAATTGAGCCCTTCTGTATCTTGTTCTTGCCTTCGTCAAGGGTGATTACATGGGTCGCATTCAGGAAGTGGGCTTGGTTACTGCAGGACTGATGATCTGGGCTGGTGCCTGCTACTGCATTTACAGATTAACCAAGGGAAGAGCCCAGAGTGTGAGGCGACTTGCCAGAAATGGGTCCAAAGTCAAGATGGAGACTGTGGCTGGGATACAAAACCAGACCTTGGCCATGTGTGAAGCCATGGTGGGGACAGAAATTGAGACTAGACCCAAGCCCAAGACCGGAGCAGAAACTGGAGCAAGAGATAGGTCTGGAGCTGAAGTAGAGACTAAGGTCATTGCTACAGACAGAAGCAAAGCCTATTCTCAAGCCAAGGCAATGGCTGAAGCAAAGACAGAGACCCAATCTGAGGCCAGAACGGTGGCTGGAACAGTGATAATAACAGAGGCAGTGATTTTGACTGACGCCAAAGCCAGTGAAGTGGCCATGAAAGAGGCAGTGACCCAAACTGACTCTGGGTCTGGGAAACTAATCAAGAAAGAGGCAGTGACCCAGACCAAAACTAAAGCTTGGGCACTTGGTACTAAGGTAGAGACCAAGAAAGAAGCAATGACCCAGACCAAAGCAGAAACTCATATATTGGCTGAAAAAGAGATAGAAATGAACAGAGTGGTGGTGACACAGAATGAGGCCTTGGCAGTAATCAGGGAAGTGACCAAGACGGGCGCCATAAACAAGATCAGAAGTGTGGCTGACACCAAGTCAAGAGCCCTGGAAGAGACTGTGAGTGTGGCTAAGACTCTGTCTGAGGTCTGGTCTGGTACCTCAGTTGATGCTCAGGGAAATCCTAATTTTGTGTCTGAGGCAGAAGCTGGAGCAGTCATGAAGCCCTGTTCACTGTCTCAGGCTGTGGCCAAGATCCAGATTGACAGTGTTCTTGGTACTGAGGTTGAGGCCAAGGGGAATTGCAAAACTATGTCTCAGGCAGGGTCTTCAGCAGATATGAGGGCTTCTGTTCAGTCTCAAGTTGTAGCCAAGGCCCAGACTGAGGCCATGCTTGGGGTGGCAGTTGATGTTGGGGGCAATACCAAGGCCATGTGTGAAGCAGGGATTGGGGCAGATACAAGTGTTTCTACACAATCTCAGACTGTGACCAAGAAACAGGCTGAGACAGTGTCTGGTGCCAGGGTTGATGACAGGGGAAATACCAATGTCATATCTAGGGCAATGATGGGAGCTGACATGACGGCTGCCACACAGCCTCTAGTTGTAGCCGACACTCAGATTGAATTTGCGCCTGATGCCTGGGTTAAGGGTAGAGGCAGCCCCTATCCTGTATCCATGGTGAGGGCTGGAACAGACACTGAATCCTATATGGAGCCTCAGCCTACGATCCGTGTCCAGGCTGATGCCCTGCCTGATGACAGGGTTAAGGCTCAAGACGATGCCAACACCAAGTCTAAAGAAGAAGCTGGGACAGACAAAAAGGCACAGTCTCAGACTTCCACCAAGAGCCAGGCGGAGGCTCCACCTACCACCAGACGTAAAGCTAGGAGCAAAGCCAAAGGCAAGAGTAAGGCAGGGCTTGGAATAGAGATGAAAACCTGTGTACAGCCTGAAGCTGGGGTCAGGGCCCAAGCTGATGTTTTCCCTGATTCCAGAATTGATGGCAAGGGTGATCCCGATGCCATTTCTGGGCCAGGGGCTAAGGCAGAACTGAGGGCCTCTGGTGAACCTCAGGATATGGCCATTTTCCAGGGCGAGGTCTTACCTGGTGCCCAGAATAAGGTCCAGGACAATCCCGATGCTGTTTCTAAGGCAGGGACTGGGTCAGATACAAAGAGCTCTGCTCAGCCCCAGGCTGTGGCCAGTTCCCAGGGGGAAGCCTTGCCTGGTGTCAAGAAGAAGGCTCTGGGCAGTGCCAGTGCTGTGTCTAAGGCAGGGGCTGGTCCAGATGCAAAGGCCTCGGCCCAGCCTCCGACAGATGCAATAGGCCCTGCCCAGCTCCAGGCTGTGGCCAGTTCCCAGGGTGAGGCTTTGTGTGGTGTCAAAAATAAGGCTCGGGGCAATGCCACTGCTGTGTCTAAAGCAGGGACTGGACAGGATACAAAGAGCTCTGCCCAGCCCCAGGCGGTGACCAGTACGCAGGGTGAGGCCTTGCCTGGTGTCAAGAAGAAGGCTCGGGGCAATGCTGGTGCTGTGTCTAAGGCAGGGGCTGGGTCAGATACCACAGGCCCTACTCAGCCCCAAGCTGTGGTCAGTTCTCAGAGTGAAGCCTCGCCTGGTACTAAGAATAAGGTCCGGAGCAATCCCAATGCTGCGTCTAAGGCAGGGGCTGGGTCAGATGCAAAGGCCTCTGCTCAGACTCCAACAGATACAACAGGCCCTGCTCAGCCCCAGGCTGTGGGCAATTCCTGGGGTGAAGCCTTGCCTGTTACTAAGAATAAGACCCAGGGGAATCCCAATGCCATGTCTACAGCAGGAACTGGGCCAGACGCAACGTGTTCTGCCCAGCTTCAAACAGATACAACAAACACTGCCCAGCCCCAAGGTATGGTCAGTTCTCAGGGTGAGGCCTTGCTTGGTGCCAAGAATAATGTCAGGGGTAATCCCAACAATTTGTGCAAGGCAGAGGCTGGAGCAGACCCCGTGGGCTCTGCTCAGCCCCAAGCTGAGTCTAATTCCCCAGGTGAATCCTTGCCTAGTGCCAGAAGTAAGGTCTGGGGCAATCCCAGTACTGTGTCTAAGGTGGACTCTGGACCAGATACCAGAGGCTGTGTTCAACCACAAGCTGCAGCCAGTTCCCAGGGTGAGACCTCGTGTGGTACTAAGAAGAAGGCTCGGGATAGTGCCAGTACTGCATCCAAGGCAGGGTCTAAGCCAGATACCAAGGGCTGTGTTCAGCCCCAGGCTACAGCCAGTTCCCAGGGTGAGACCTCGTGTGGTACTAAGAAGAAGGCTCGGGGCAGTGCCAGTGGTGCGTCTAAGGCAGGTGCTGGGCCACATGCAATGGACTCTCTGCAGCTGCAAACAGATACAACAGGCTCTGCTCTATCCCAGGCTGTGGCCAGTTCCCAGGGAGAGGCCTTGCTTGGTGCCAGGAGTAAGGTCAGGGGCAATCGCATTACTGAGTCTAAGGGAGAGGCTGGAGCAGGTATGGTGGGCTCTGGCCAGCATCAATCTTTAGCCCATTCCCAGAGCAAGACCTCGTTGGGGGCAAAGGACAAGGCTAAGCACAAGTGCGAGGCAGAAGCCACGGGAGATGTCTCTGTAAAGCCCAAGGCTAAGGCCACGCCCACTTCAGAGAATGAAGGTGGGGCAGGCACTCAGGCCTGCACAAAGTCTCAGTCTAAGGTCCACGACTACTACTGGAATGGGATTGGCGTTGAGGACTGGGTTGCTTCAGAGCGATGGATCAAATTTAGGTTTCAGGCTAGGGATGGATACTGGGAGAATAGCACATCCTGGGCTGATGATGAAAATGAAGCCAATACTGAGTCCTGGAGTGTGGCTAAGAGTGAAAATGAGGTTGGTATTCAGTCCTGGGCTGGAGCTGGGGACCAGGCCAGTGGAGGGTTCTGGGCTGGGAGTCAGGCCAGTCAACAGTCCTGGGCTGGGGGACAGGCCAATGGAGGTTACTGGGTAGAGGCTACAGACAGGGCTGCTGGAGGGTCCTGGACTGTAGCTGAGAACCAGGCCAGTGGGACTTCTTGGGCTGGCACTGGGAACCAGGCTGTTGTGGTGCCCTGGACTGGAGCTCAGGTGAGTGACAGTTCCTGGGCTGGGGGCCAAACCAGTGGGGTATCTTGGACTGGGGGAGAGGCCATTGGTGTATCCTGGGCTGTGGTTGAGAACCAGGCCAATGGAGCATCCTGGACTGGGGCTGAGGCACAGGCTGGTGGAAGGTCCCAGGATGGGGCTGGGATTCAGGCTAATGGAGCCTCCTGGGCTCAGGCTACAGGTGGGAATGTGGTTAACATTGGGTACTGGGCTGTGGCTGTGGACCAGGCTACTGGAGGTTCCTGGATTCTGACTAGTGACCTCTCTGGCGGTGCAACCTGGGTTGGGACTAGTGATCTGGCCAAGCCTAGACTTGAGGTTCAGGCCAGTGAAAATGTGTCCTGGACTGGGACTGGGCTGGGGCCTGAAAACCAGTCCAGTGGAAAGGCCTGGGCTGTCACTGCCAACCAAGCCAGTGGAGGGTCTGGGCTAGCTTCTGTGAATCAGTCCAGTGGTGTGTCCTGGATTACAACTGGAGAACAGGCCAGTGGAGGGGCTAGGCCAGGGATTGTAGGCCAGTCCAGTGTTGGGTCCTGGTCTGGCACTGGGAACCAGGCCAGTGAAGGATTATTGGCTGGGACTGTGGAGCAGGCCAGTGGGGGTTCCTGGACCGGGACTGGTGATCAGTCTCATGGTGGGTCCAAGCCTGGATTTGAGGTTCAGGTCAGTGAAGAAGGTTCTTTGGCCCGTGCTGGTGGTCAGGCTGATGGACAGTCTAGGTTGGGACCCGAGGACCAGCCCAGTGGAGGGTCCTGGGCTAACTCTGGGGACCAAGCCAGTGGAGGGTTCTTGGTTGGAGCTGTGGACCAGGCCAATGAAGGGTCCTGGGTTGGTGGGCATCAGGCTGGCAGTGAGGCAAAGCCTAGGTATGAGGATCAGGCCAAATCTGAAAGAGTATCTTGGGCTGACAGTGCAGGTCAGGCTAGTGTAGGGTCTATACTGGGGCCAAGGGACCAGTCTGTTGGAGATTCCTGGGCTGCTATTGGAGACCAAGCCAGTGGAGGATCCAGGCCAGTGCCCGAGAATCAGTCCAGTGGATGGTTCTATGCTTGCAGTGGGAGTCAGGCCAATGCAGGAGGGTCCTGGGGTGGGGCTAGTGACCAGGCAGTTAGAGGTCCTGTGCTCGAGCCCATGAACCAGTCCAGTGGTGGGTCCTGGGCTGATACTGGGAGTCCAGCCAGTGGAGGGTCTTGGGCTGGGGCTGGGGCTCAGGCTGGTAGCTGTTCCAAACCTGGATTTGAGGATCAGGCCAGTGGTGGAGTGTTCTGGTCCAGTGCTCAGGACCAGGCCATTGGAGAGTCTAGTCCAGGGCTTGCAGACCAGGCCAGTGGTGGGTCCTGGACTGGCACTGGGAGTCAGGCCAGTGAAAGGTCCTGGATTGTGACTGGGAATCAAGGAAGTAGCTGTTACAAATCTGGATTTGAGGATCAGGCCAGTGGAGGAGGCTCCTGGGTTGGCACTGGGGATCAGGCTTGTGGAAAATCCCAGACTGGATCTAAGCCGGTGAATGAGGCTGGTAGAGCATCTAGCATGGGGCCTGAACATCAGGCAAGTGGAGGGTCGTGGACAAGCCCTGGAGATCAGCCCAGTAGAAAGTCTCAGGTAAGTGCTGGGGTGGAGGCCAGGGAGGGATCCTGGTTTGGAGCTGGGAGTGAGGCTAGCACAGGGTCTTGGTTCTGGAGAGGGGAAAAAGTTTGTATTGTATCTAGTCCTGGGGATAAAAATGAAGCCAGTATTAAATCCAGCTCAGTAGTTGGGAAAGAAGCCATCATTGATTCCAGATTTGGGGCCAAGAACAAGGCCAATATTGGGTCCTGGATGGAATCTGATGAGGCTGTCTGTATGGATTCCTGTTTGGGAGCTGAGTCTGGAGCTGTGGCTGGAGCTGAGGCCAGGCAGGAGTCTTGGCTGTGGGATGGAGATGTAGCCACTACAGGGTCTAGGCTTGGGGCTGGGGCAGAGGCTAGTGGGCGGTCCTGGACTTTGGCTGGAGATGTAGATGAGGATGAGCTAAGTAGAGCATCTAGCCCTGATATTGAGGAGATCAGTTTAAGGTCCTTGTTTTGGGCTGACAGTGAGAACAGTAATGCACTCAGATCTAAGTGTGAGAAAGATGTCAGTATTGAGCGTGGGGCTAGACATAAGGTCAGCAACAAGGACAAGCTGGAGGCTGCTGGTGGAGTCGAGGCAAAGTCTTGTTCCTGGGATGGTAAAAGAAACAGAAGTGAGGATAAATCTGTGCCTAAGACTAAAGCCAAAAAGACAGCTGAGTCAAGAGTCTCATGTCCGTCCATGGTCCCTGGGGCAGGAATGGGGTCATGGGCAGGAGCCATGATCTGGACAGAAATGAAATTTCCATACCAAAATGAGTCTTGCTTCCCACCTGAAGATGAACTCAGAAAGCAGATCAGGTCTGGGGAGAAAACTCAGCCCTGGGTTTGCCGTTGTAAACGTGAAAATAACATGGATCCACGAGAGCTCGAGAAACTCATTTGCATGATTGAGATGACTGAAGATCCTTCTATTCATGAAATAGCCAATAATGCTCTATATAACAGTCGTGATTACCCATTTTCCCATGAAATAATTCGTAATGCAGGTAGAATCTCAATTATTGAAGGCTTGCTTAATAACCCCTACCCTAGTGTTAGGCAGAAAGCTTTAAATGCACTGAATAACATCTCAGTGGCTGCTGAAAACCATAGGAAGGTTAAAACATACTTAAATCAAGTATGTGAAGACACCATCACCTATCCCTTGAATTCAAATGTGCAGCTGGCTGGACTGAGATTGATAAAGCACCTGACTATTATCAGTGAGTATCAGCATATGGTTACAAATTACATTTCAGAATTTCTTCGTTTGTTAACTGTGGGAAGTGGAGAAACTAAAGACCATATTTTGGGAATGCTTTTAAATTTCTCTAAAAATCCCTCTATGACAAAGGACTTGCTCATTGCCAATGCACCAGCATCACTGATTAATATCTTTAGCAAGAAAGAGACAAAGGAGAATATTCTTAATGCTCTTTCACTATTTGAAAATATAAATTACCATTTTAAAAGAAGAGCAAAAGTATTTACCCAAGACAAGTTCAGTAAAAATTCCCTTTATTTCATATTCCAACGACCTAAAGCATGTGCCAAGAAACTTCGCATCTTAGCAGCAGAATACAATGACCCTGAGGTGAAAGAAAGAGTTGAGCTGTTATTAAGTAAACTATGATTAATTGTAGTTTTCCAAACAAATTTGAGTAATATTTTGGTTTTGCAGCTTGGAAGTAATGCACATTGTAAATCGCATTATAATTTCTAAAGTGAGGTTGCTTATGATGGTCGATAACTGGACCATTTTATGAACACCAAATGAATTCAATCTTGTACTGAAAATACATGTGTTGATTTTTACCTTGTCTGGATTGAGATATTTTTGGTATGCTTCATGAGCAGAAACTGAACTGATTCTTCATAAGTAATCTTTGGTCCTTTGTGTGGACTTACGTTTATACATTTGAGACTTTATTTTTATGTCATCAATAAAGTTGTGTGTTTTAAGCAGAAAAAAAAAAAAGCCACATCTTTGTCCTTGAACCTGTGATCTATTTGGAGAGGCAAGATGTATGGAAACAAAAAGGTACTAGCAGCATGTTAGAGCCTCTGGTCACGGCCAACTGTTTCCTATTAGTGCTTAAAGGCAACAGAAACTTCTGTAGGCGACAGTGTTCAGGGAAACTTTTACAGGGGAGGGGGCACTTAAGTAGGCTGGGCATGAAGGATGGGCTAAAAACAGGGCAGAAGGGCATTGGAGAAGGGAGAAGTGATGGGTAGAAAGGCATAGAGGTGGTAATTTTGCTCCACAGAGGAGGCTGGCCTGCCTGGAATACAAAGTATGGGGAGGGGAGTGATGGGAAATATGGTCTAACAGTTGGGGTGAGTCCCATGCATGGAGGGATTTCTAGACTGATTTCTAGACTGAGTTGTCTATATAATTACTCCACCCACCCCTGGGAGATACCAAGCCTTTCATGACCGGAGGAATGACAGGATGAAAAAGAAATTATGTGATTGACGTGTGCAGAATGGGTCAGAGTTGGGGTGGGGACAGGAGTAGCCACTAGAAATTGAAGCATCACTTAAGGAAGTTATAACCATAGTTCAGGCATAAATACTAGAGGTGTGAAATTTCACTGGTGACCATGGGAGTGGTAAAGGGAGGAAGGAAGTGAGAGATGTTTTGAATGAAGAAGTGCTGCAACCTATCCTGGGAACATACAGAAAGGGACAATTTTATTGTAGGATCCTGAGGGCATTTGATAGAAAAACATCCTCTTTTTTGTCCAACTCTGGTATCTGTGGGAATGAATACAGTAGTTATTATTTTGATATTATGAGAAAATATAATAGAAGAAGGGCCTCCGTGGTGGCTCAGTGGTAAAGAACCCACCTGCCAATGCAGGAGACACAGGAGACACGGGTTCGATCCCTGGGTCGGGAAGATTCCCTGGAAGAGAGTATGGCGACCCACTCCAGTATTCTTGCTGGGAAAAATCCCATGGACAGAGGAGCCTGGCAGGCTACAGTTCATGGGGTTGCAAAGAGTTGGACACGACCGAAGTGACTTAGCACGCAGAGCATAATAGAAGAAAGAATGCTTTTTAGTGCTTCTATCAACTTTCTTTTACAAGGTTGGTTGGGGACCTTATGGAACCGTTGAGGTGGCTGATGACATCCATACTGGAGATCTACCTCCCTTCCATCCCAAAGTGTGGTGAAGTGTGGGAGGAGGGGCACCTTCAAACTGTGCTAGTGGGAGCATACTTGGTACAAGATCCATCTGGATACATGTTTTAGAAGCTTTCAAGATGTGCATGCTCTTTGACCCAGTAATTCCATTTATACTAATTTATCCTCAGGAGATAATCAAATAATTGTCTTGTACAAGGCTATGCATCTTTGCACTGTTTTGAAGAGTGAAAAATTGTGAATGACCCAAGTGTCTTGAAATAGGCACTTAAGGTATGTCTACACATTATTAATAATGAATGATGTGAAACATTATTCAACTCTTGAAAGTGATGGTAGGCAACTACACTTATTTACATGGGAAAATTCTGTGTGTGTGTGTGTGTGTGTGTGTATATATATGTAATGGAGAAAATAGGCTGCAAAGGCATATTCTATAACTTTTATGAAGAAAGAGCATATATTTAAATTACCTCTATGTATAAAATTTGGTGTGTATATTTTGAGAATGTGGATAGTTCCCTATGAGTGTAAGATTAATGGATAATTTTACCTGTTTTCACTTTTATGTATTTTCTTGTATTAATGTAAACCAGGACTTTTGCATAATTTGCCAAGAGGGAAATGGATGAATTCAGGCTAAGCAGGCCTGTCAATAGCATTTTGGGGAACTAGAGCAAAAGTATACATAGAGGTTCACATACTCATCTCTAAGTATTTGGAAGGTATAAATTAAAAATTTAAAATAAACACTGCTTAAGTAAGGTTGTAAATTTAAGTATAAATGTTTGAAATTTTAAATTTCATTAACTGTTTTGAAAGTAAAGCTCTTCTCAATTCTAGCATTTGATGGTCACCAACTTTCCAGTGGAAAAAATGATGTCACACTTGCAGTGAATTCTGCAATCTGCTACTCTAATCCTCCTTTAGGAATAAAGAGTTTATTATTTCAGTTGCTTGGAGTGTTTCCAGCAGACAGCCCTCAGCTGTCAACTCTCTTCAGGAATTGCCTCAGCTAGAAAGCCACCTCCCCCAAGGTCATACCTCCTTTCTGGGGGACTTCACATTCAATGACTGATCTACATGATCTTCTTGCCCCAAATGAGACAGCTTAACTTCTCCCTCTGTCCAATCCTTCTTCTTTATTTTCCTTTCTACAGGTTTTGATCCTAAGAACATTCCTTAATAAAAACCCTTCATGCTGAATCCTATCTCTGAGTCTGCCCTCCAGGAAGCCAACCTACAACAGTTGGTACAAGAAGAGGTTCAGAAAAGCATACACTGTGATGAAATTTTGGAGATGGATCACCTGCTGCCTGGCTGGCAATGAGGATTCCATCATTTGTGGTAGGTGGAGTAGATAGGCATGTGGAACATCTAGCAGAGGAGTTGTTAGAGCTTTCACTGGTAGTGAACTGGAATGGCATTGGTGGAAGGGAATGCATTATTAACTGGTGCTGTGTGGTAGATGTTTGAGAAATTTGTGAGGAATATTAAATATAAAGAAGGCCAGAAAATTGAGTGGTTATTGATATTCCAAGATCAGGGCCCTCGTTAGGAGGGAATATGACCTTGACACATGGAATGGGGACATCTGGATTGATGTCCCTAGATGTCTTACTTCCTCTGCTTTCCCTGAGCCCCTTGAGCCTTCAGAAGTGTCCCGGTCCTTCCTTTTAAGGGTTAGTGCTTCACCTTGCTTGAATATGCAGAGCCCTTTCCCGGGTAAGATAATGTGTATTTTCTGCAGAATCTTCCCCCACCTCCCATCCTGGTCACTGGGTCTATGTCTAGGGTTAAATCAAAACGTTACTGCATTGGTGATGTGCTGGGCTTAATAAGGAAGGAAAGGGAATACCTCAGGAAGGAGCAGCAGGACCTAGCCAGCATGCCGGACTTAGCAGGTGCTGAGGGAGTAAGCACGGGACTGAATTCTGAGGGCCTTGATCAGGGCAGCTAGAATAAAAATTTGAATAAGGGAGAATGGATTTGAGAGTCCTTTCCCAAGATACAGGATTTAACACCCTGGAAAAGACCCTAGGGGATTAATATGAGCTCACTACTAGAATGACTCCTCAAAGAATGAAAAAAAAAAAAAAATTCCCCACTTTAAGTGAGATGTAAATGCCAGAGTTGCAATAGTAGATGGTCAGAGGTGGTTGGTTAACATCACTGACTCAATGGACATGAACCTGGGCAAACTCCGGGAGATAGTGAGGGACAGGGAGGCCTGGTGTGCTGCAGTCCATGGAGTCACAAAGAGCAACCGAACAACAACATCAATGGTGGGAGAAGGCTCAGGGAAGCAGGAATAGAATAAAGTCAGAAATCCCTCCAGAGGACTATGTGCTGCAAGAATTTTCTAAAGCTATAAGGAATGCACTGGTTAAAGGGGTACCAGCATCACTAAGTGCAGTGGTGGCTAGCTTGTGCAGATCAGGGCTCAGTGTAGGAGAGGGTGTTACAGGACAAAAAGCACTGATAGAAATGGTGATGTACCTGAAACAATAGAGGCAAGATAACTGTACTCAACTGTCAGAAGTCAGGTGGATGCAAATACCATAATGCACCACTGGGTCAGCGTAATAGGGAAGCCTGATCTGCAGAAAGCTTTGGAAAGGATTATTAGAACAAACACAGTGCTCTCAGTGGATCGATAGATGTTGTTGTTCAGTCACTCAGTCGTGTCCAACTCTTTGCGACCCCATGGACTGCAGCATGTCAGGCTCCTCTGTCCTCCACCATCTCCCAAAGTTTGCTCAAACTCATGTCCATTGAGTCAATGATGCTATCCAACCATCTCATCCTCTGCCGCCTCCTTCTCTTGCCCTCAATCTTTCCCAGCATCAGGGTCTTTTCTAATGAGTAAGCTTTTCGAGTCAGGTGGCCAAAGTATAGGAGCTGCAGCTTCAGCATCAGTCCTTCCTTTAGGATTGACTGGTTTGATCTCCTTGCAGTCCAAGGGACTCTCAAGAGTCTTCTCCAGCATCACAATTCTAAAGCATCAATTTTTCGGTGCTCAGCCTTCTTTATGGTCCATCTCTCACATCCATACGTGACTATTGAAAAAAACATACCTTTGGCTATACAGACCTTTGTCTACAAAATGATGTCTCTACTTTTTAACACACTGTCTAGGTTTATTGTAGCTTTCCTTCCAAGAAACAAGTGTCTTAATTTCATGGCTACAGTCCGCAGTGGTTTTGGAGCCCAAGAAAATAAAATCTGTCACTGCTTCCACTTTTTCCCCTTCTATTACCATGAAGTGGGTGCTATGGTCTTAGTTTTTTCAATGTTGAGATTCAAGCCAGCTTTTCACTCTCCTTTCACCCTCATCAAGAGGCTCTTTAGTTCCTCTTCATATTCTACCATTAGAGTGGTATCATCTGCATATCTGAGGTTGTTGAGATGGTTAAGACAGTTAATAGAATGTGGTGGTCAATATAACACATTACTCTAGGAAAAAAACATCTGACAGGTTTTATTCAATCCATGCAATAAAAAAAAAATTAGAGATGCTCAGGAGCCTGAGGGAATGTGCCTCAATAAGAATTACATTCCTCCTTGTACAGCTGTGGCCTTAAGTCAGTTTTTGATTCAGAGTGCACTGTTTAAAGGAGTGGGGTACCCAGTCCTGGGCATCCCAGTTCTTCCCTTTCATCCAGTCCTTCCCTCTACTAAGGTAACTGTGTGCTGAGGAAAGAGGAATACCCAAACATTTTGAGGGCTGATGGACCCTGGCTGTGAGTTGCTATTGATATCCAGAGAACTAACGTGTCATCATGCCTCAACTTGTTAGAACAGGGGCAGATGGGAGCCAGAAATTAGATAGGCTCTTGGTCTCTGTTGGGTTTACAGTAGCTCCACTGTGTCCACAGACTCACTCAATGGTTATTTTCTTGGTTTCTGAATATATAATTGGAATAGACATTACGATAGTTGGTACAAGTCCCATATTGGTTCCTTGGCATGTGGCATGACCACTAAGTTGCTTCACTCATATCCAGTTCTTTGTGACTCTATGGACTGTAGCCAGCCAGGCTCCCCTGTCCATGGGATTCTCCAGGCAAGAACACTGGAGTGGGTTTCCATGCCCTCCTCCAGGAGGTCGTCCCAACCTGGGGATCGAACCCATGTATCCTGTGTCCCCTGCAGTGCAGGTGAATTCTTTATCCACTGAGCCACCTGGTAAACCCCTTCTTGGCATGTGGAGTCAGAGCTATTTGTAGATGAGGTCAAGTGGAAGCTTTGAAATTTCCTTGCTCTTCCTTGGCAAAGACAGTAAATGAAAACATATAGATAGCATCTTTGAGAAGATTGCAGAAGTCAGTGCCACCTTTAAAGACCTAAAGAATTCTGGGCTGTGGTCCCCATCATATCTCCATTAAATCAGTTTGGGCCCCTGCAAAATGTGGACAGAGTCCAGTAAATGACATAGACTACTGCAAACTCAACCAAGTAGTGGCACAAGTGCAGCTCTCATGTCAGATACAATATCTTTGCTAGAACAGAATAATATGGCCTTGCTGCTGCTGCTGCTGCTAAGTCGCTTCAGTCGTGTCTGACTCTGTTGGACCCCATAGACGACAGCCCACCAGGCTCCCCTGTCCCTGGGATTCTCCAGGCAAGAACACTGGAGTGGATTTCCATTTCCTCCTCCAATGCATGAAAGTGAAAAGTGAAAGTGAAGTCGCTCAGTCGTGTCTGACTCTTCGTGACCCCATGGACTGCAGCCTACCAGGCTCCTCCGTCCATGGGATTTGCCAGGGAAGAGTACTGGAGTGCAGTGCCATTGCCTTCTCCATTATGGCCTTAGGTACCTAGTAATCAGGTATTGGTTTGGAAAATTATTTTTCCTATCCCTATCAGAATGGAACATCTTAAAAGTTCACATTCACATAGATGGCAACAGTATACATTTATAGTTTTTCCTCAAGACTCTACTAACTCCCTGTCCTCTGTCATTACATAATTTGAAGAGATCTGGACTACCTGAATATAATACTGTTAATAGCCCACTATGTTGATGATATCATGTTAATTGGACCAAATGGCCAAGAAATGGCTAGCACACTGGAGGCTAAGACATGTGTACTCAGGAGGATGGGAAGTAAACCTTACAAAGATCCAGGGTCTGGCTACATTAGGTGCAGTTTTCAGATGCTGAATGGTCTGGGTCATCCCATGAAGTAGGAAAGTCAACATCTTGTAGGCTTTATTGGATTCTGGAAGCAGCACATTTACATCTGGAATTTACTATTTTGACCCATATATTGGGTGACACGAAAAGCTGCCAACTTTGAGTGGGGCCTAGAACAAAAGAAGAGCCTATAGCAGGTCCAGGGGTTTCAAACAGCCGCCACTTGGACCATGTGAAAAATAAACTCTAAGGTATTAGAATATAATCAATCTGATTTCAGTGTTGACCATCTGGTGATGTCCATGTGTAGAGTCTTCTCTTGTGTTGTTGGAAGAGGATGTTCACTATGACCAGTGCATTCTCTTGGCAGAACTCTATTAGCCTTTGCCCTGCTTTATTCCATATTCCAAGGCCAAATTTGCCTGTTACCCCAGGTGTTTCTTGACTTCCTACTTTTGCATTCCAGTCCCCTATAATGAAAATGACATCTTTTTTGGGTGTTTGTTCTAGAAGGTCTTGTAGGTCTTCATAGAACCGTTCAACTTCAGCTTCTTCAGCATTACTGGTTGGGGCATAGACTTGGATTCCTGTGATATTGAATGGTTTGCCTTGGAAATGAACAGAGATCATTCTGTCATTTTTGAGATTGCATCCAAGTACTGCATTTCAGACTCTTTTGTTGACTCTGATGGCTACTCCATTTCTTCTAAGGGATTCTTGCCCACAGTAGTAGATACAATGCTCATCTGAGTTAAATTCACCCATTCTAGTCCATTTTAGTTTGCTGATTCCTAAAATGTTGACATTCACTCTTGTCATCTCCTGTTTGACCACTTCCAATTTGCCTTGATTCATGGCCCTAACATTCCAGGTTCCTATGCAATATTGCTTTTTACAGCATCGGACCTTGCTTCTATCACCAGTCACATCCACAACTGGGTATTGTTTTTGCTTTGGCTCCAACTCTTCATTCTTTCTGGAGTTATTTCTCCACTGATCTCCAGTAGCATATTGGGCACCTACCGACCTGGGGAGTTCATCTTTCAGTATCTTATCATTTTGCCTTCTCATACAGTTCATGGGGTTTTCAAGGCAAGAATACTGAAGTGGTTTGCCATTCCCTTCTCCAGTGGACCACCTTTTGTCAGAACTCTCCACCATGACCTGTCCATCTTGGGTGGGCATACACAGCATGGTTCATAGTTTCACTGAGTTAGACAAGGCTGTGGTCCACGTGATCAGATTGATTAGTTTTCTGTGATTGTGGCTTTCATTCTAACAGAAGCAGAAGATATTAAGAAGAGGTGGCAAGAATACACAGAATAACTATACAAAAAAGATCTTCATGACCCAGATAATCACGATGGTGTGATCACTCACCTAGAGCCAGACATCCTGGAATGTGAAGTCAAGTAGGCCTTAGGAAACATCACTACAAACAAAGCTAGTGGAGGTGATGGAACTCCAGCTGAGCTATTTCAAATCCTGAAAGATGATGCTGTGAAAGTGTTGCACTCAATATGCCAGCAAATTTGGAAAAGTCAGCAGTGGCCACAGGACTGGAAAAGGTCAGTTTTCATTCCAATCCCAAAGAAAGCCAATGCCAAAGAATGTGCAAACTACCACACAATTGCACTCATCTCACACGCTAGCAAAGTAATGCTCAAAATCCTCCAAGCCAGGCTTCAACAGTACGTGAACTGTGAACTTCCAGATGTTCAAGCTGGATTTAGAAAAGGCAGAGGAGCCAGAGATCAAATTGCCAACATCCTTTGGATCATCGAAAAAGTAAGAGAGTTCCAGAAAAACATCTATTTCTGCTTTATTGACTATCCCAAAGCCTTTGACTGTGTGGATCACAACAAACTGTGGAAATTTCTGAAAGAGATAGGAATACCAGACCATCTGACCAGCCTCCTGAGAAATCTGTATACAAGTCAAGAACCAACAGTTAGAATTGGACATGGAACAACAGACTGGTTCCAAATAGGAAAAGGAGTAAGACAAGGCTGTATATTGTCACCCTGCTTATTTAACTTATATGCAGAGTACATCATGAGAAATGCTGGGCTGGAGGAAGCACAAGCTGGAATCAAGATTGCAGGGAGAAATATGACATATGAAATACATATGACACCACCCTTATGGCAGAAAACAAAGAACTAAAGAGCCTCTGGATGAAAGTGAAAGAGGAGAGTGAAAAAGTTGGCTTAAAGCTCAACATGCAGAAAACTAAGATCATGGCATCTGGTCCCATCACTTCACAGCAAATAGATGGGTAAGCAATGGAAACAGTGACAGACTTTACTTTTTTGTGCTCCAAAATCACTGCAGATGGTGACTGTAGCCATGAAATTAAGACACTTCCTCCTTAGAAGAAGAGTCATGACCAAACTAGACATCATATTAAAAAGCAGAGACTTTACTTTTCCAACAAAGGTCTGTCTAGTCGAAACTTTGCTTTTTCCAGTAGTCATGTATGGATGTGAGAGTTGCACTATAAAGAAAGCTGAGCGCCTAAGAATTGATGCTTTTGAACTGTGGCATTGGAGAAGACTCTTGAGAGTCCCTTGGACTGCAAGGAGATCCAGCCAGTCCATCCTAAAGGAAATCAGTCCAGAATATTCATTGGAAGGACTGATGCTGAAGCTGAAACTCCTATACTTTGGCCACCTGATTTGAAGAACTGAGTCATTTGAAAAGACCCTGATGCTGGGAAAGATGGAAGGCAGGATGAGAAGGGGATGACAGAGGATGAGAGGGTTGAATGGCATCACTGACTCAATGGACATGAGTTTGAGAAAACTCCGGGAGTTGGTGATAGACAGGGAAGCCTGGTGTACTGCAGTCCATGGGGTCGCAAAGAGTCAGACATGACTGAGCAGCAGAACTGAAGGATTAGAAGTGTCTGTGTTGGCAGAAGATACCATGTGGAGTTTTTGGTAAGCTCTGATGGGAAGGTCACCACTTATACCAGAACTCAGATTCTGCAACAAAGTCATGCCACATGCAGTGGAGAATTACATACTCAAAAGTATATTTTAAAAGTATTAAAAAAAAAAAAAAACAGCTCCTAATATGCTACTATATCCTGATAGAGATGGAATACCCAGCCATAGGACATCAAGTGACTATGCAAGTGGCCATACAGCCAGAACTGCTCATTTTCAACTGAGTTCTGTCAGATCCTCCAAGGTATAAGGATGGGCAGGCCCAGTAACAATATGGCAGTTTTATACACAAGCAGGAATGGAGTGTTTAAGCACCTTGTATTGCTGACCCTGCTCACAGTGCCAGTTGTTTCGCTGTATCTCACTGTGGGCACTGTTTACTGAACTCATGGTAGGCAAGGTGTGAGCTAAGAGGCTGGAAGAAAATGCAAGTAGCCATAAGAACTACAGACCATTTATTCTCTTCTGCCTGGCACAGCAGCCGTAGCAGCAGACATAACATAACGCACCATAACCACACACATCCGTGACCAAGCGAGTACCTTGTGACATGCATGCACAGTGCTATAAGTGATCTCAGCTGTTACATAATCATTATCTACAAAATGTGGGGCAAGAGCGAGAGGCTGTGGGATGAGAGAGCCTGACCACCCCATTTTCGCAAATTTGCTCTTTCCCTGCACACTTGCACAATCAACTAAAGCAGACCCTCCATGATATCCACCACTGTTGCACTAGCATCTTTCACTCACCTTGTACCTGTGGCCTCATAGGGAATCTTTTTTGACAAGCTGACTGAGAAGAAAAAAACCAAGCATTTTTTATAGATTGGTGGGCTTGGTGTGTGAGTATCAACAAGGAAAGCAATTCCAGCCTGAAAAAGTCATGATGATCAGGAATGAGGGTCTGGATCATATCACCAGACAATCCAGCAAGACCGTAAGAGTGATTGGGATCTATAATTGATAGTGGGAGAGCAAGATGGTCATTTTCAGCTTTGAGACCAACTGCAATGTGGAGGCTATAGTTTTTCCTAAGTTTCCCCTAGGAATAAAGACCCACCAGACCCCTGGAAGACCTGATCCTGGAACTTATATAAAGCAAATCTGGGAGGCACAAGGAGTGGACTCTGGAGGATGCTGCAATGCCCTGCCCAGAGTTTCCTTTAGCAATAAAGACCTTATTACTTCAGTTGTTAGGAATGCTGCCATCAGAGAGCCCTTGGCTGCTAGCCCCATTCAGGCATTGCATCAGCTGAGAATTGTCTTGTTCAAGATCACACTGTATTCTCAGCATGTCCCACATGCAGTGGCTCATTGATGCTGTGTATAAAGACCTGGTCTTCTTGCCCCACTTGAGATGGCTTTTAAATTTCATCCTATCTTCAGAATTCCTTACAGGATATGCTGAGGCATTGGTGCACTGACATTTGATTTTTTTCCTCTTTTCATTCCTTCTTATTTTCTCCCTTTTCTTTCTTAAATGTTTATCCCAGGAGCTCTCACCAATAAACCTCCTATACTAATCTTTGCCTTAGAATTTGTTTCCTGGGGATCCAATCTGTGACAGTGATTCATGCATCTCTCTCTCTCTTTTCATAAATCCCCAAATCAAAAGTAATATCTGTTGTTTAATACTGTGAAATATTCTTTAGTTTCTATATGCAACAGTTGCAAATAGTGCATTCATTTTTATTACATTTTATGTAGTTTTTATTACATTCATTTTTGCAACCACAAACCAGAAAATAAATACAAGCCAGAAAATGGACACTATTGGGATATGAAAGTTTGTAGGCAAAAACCTATGGAATTCATGTATCTGAAAAGAAGGCTCTGATAAGTTAGCTTGTTTTTTCTCTTTCTTAGGTGGTTCACTGCTAAAATCTTCCCTGTAATTTGAACTAATGTCTGTCTCTTATGTCAGCAGTGGCACAACCCACAAATCTTCTTGGCATTTGGACACAGTTGCCTATTGTTTAGAGGAGACGGGGAAACAGATGTGGAGAAGCATTTTCCTGAAGCCTGAAAGTGTTAGTCAAAGTACAGATGTTTGGGCTTATAAGCTGCACTCTACCACCAATGAGCACCAGATCCCATGTGACACAGGCACCCATATGTTCTTTAATAAGTGTGTGTGTGTGTGTGTGTGTGTGTGTGTGTGTGTGTGTGTGTGTGATATGCAAGACCCTTGAAAGCATGGGGTTTAGGGGGGACTTGTGTCTAGCTCTTGGGGTAGCACTGAAGCTAAGATAGAAATGGATAACATTCCTAGATGTTTTGGAAAATTAAGTAGTCTTATAGTCAGTTTTAACCCACTCCAATATTCTTGCCTGGAGAATCCCAATGGACAGAAGGGCCTGGTGGGCTACAGTACATAGGATTGCACAGAGTCAGACTGGGTGGTTAAACAACAGAAATTTATTTCTCACAGTTCTAGAGCCTGGAATGTCCAAGATTAGGTGCTGGCAAATTTAGTTTCCATGAGAGCTTTCCTCCTGGCTTGTGGATAGCTGCCCTCTCACTTTGACCTCTCATGGCCTTTTCTTGGTGCATGTGTGTGGAGAGCGAGTGAGCTTTCTCATACCCCTTCTTATAAGGACACTAATCTTGTAAGATAAGGGATCCATTCTTATGGACTCATCTGTTGTTCAGTCACCAGGTTGTGTCCAACTCTTCAAGACCCCATGGATTGTAGCATGCCAGGCTTCTCTGTCCCTCACCATCTCCCAGAGTTTACCCAAATTCATGTCCAGTGAATTGATGATCCCATCCAATCATCTCATCTTCTGTCACCCTCTTCTCCTTCTGACTTCAATCTTTACCAGCATCAGGGTCTTTTCCAATGAGTCGACTGTTCGCATCAGGTGGCTAAAGTATTGGAGCTTCAATTTAGAGGACCTATTTTCAAATACAGCCATACTGGGGGTAAGGCTTTCAAAGTATAAATTTTGGGAAGACACACATTCAGCCCATAAAAGTCCTTGAGTTTTTTTGGTACAGAATTGGAGTCTTATTCTATGTTCAGTTTCAGAACCTGGTTTTATTAAATGTAATTTTTCTGGTTGTATTGTACCATAAGCAACAATGTTTCAGCGAGTTTATATATTTTGCCTATAGCTAATTCAGCCAAGGACTACTAGCTCAGATGTTCTCTGATTACTCCTGAAAGTGTATGCCTTGGGCATTCACACATCCTTCCATATTGCCATGAATGACTGTGATTGTTTTTATTTTTTATAATAATTTTATTTATTTATTTTTGGCTGTGCTGAGTCTTCGTTGCTGTGTGGGTTTTCTCTAGTTGCAGGGAGCAGGGGCTACTCTCTAGTTGCAGTGCATGGGCTTCTCATTGTGGTAGCTTCTCTTGTTGCTGAGCATGGGCTCTAGGGTACAGGCTTCCTATAGTTGTGGTACCTGGGCTCAATGGGTGCAGTTCCCAGGGTCTAGAGCACAAGCTCAATAGTTGTGGCTTATGGGGTTTGTTGCTCCACAGCATGTGGGATCTTCCTGAATCAGAGATCAAACCCATGTCTCCTGCATTGGCAGGCGGATGCTTTACCACTGAGCTGCCAGGGAAGCTCTGTGATTTTATTTTTAACCTTGGCTCTTTCGGATTTGTCCCTGGGTCACAGTAACTTGGGGTTGCAGAGTCAGACACGACTTGGCAACTGAACAACAACAGAGTAAACTATCGTTCAGTCAGTGCTTGGTCAGAGGTTGTGTTTAAGCTCCTTGTGTCAGTAAGACTTTTGCCAGGTGTTTAGGGGTCTGTGTATAGCTAAGTGAATCCTTTTTCAGTGGAAAGGAAAAAAGGCACAATGTAAAAGCTGTGAGTTAACTTTTATTCAGTGTTTTACTGAGGACTGTATCCCAGGAAACAGCCTCTCTGTAGCTCTGAGAGGTCAGCTCTGAAGAGGTAGGCACAGAAGCCAGGATATATATGATTTTGACTAAGGAAAGTTATGACCAACCTAGACAGAATATTAAAAAGCAGAGACATTACTTTTCCAACAAAGGTCTGTCTAGTCAGGGCTATAGTTTTTCCAGTAATCATAGATGGATGTGAGAGTTGGACTATAAAGAAAGCTGAGCACCTAAGAATTGATGCTTTTGAACTGTGGTGTTGGAGAAGACTTTTGAGAGTCCCCTGGACTGCAAGGAGATCCAACCAGTCCATCCTAAAGGAGATCAGTCCTGGGTGTTCATTGGAAGGACTGATGTTGAAGCTCCAATACTTTGGCCACCTGATGCAAAGAGCTGACTTATTTGAAAAGACCCTGATGCTGGGAAAGATTGAGGGCAGGAGGAGAAGGGGACAACACAGGATGAGATGGTTGGATGGCATCACCGACTCAATGGACATGAGTTTGGGTAGGCTCTGGGAGTTGCTGACAGACAGGGAGGCCTGGCATGCTGCAGTTCATAGGGTCGCAAAGAGTCGGACACAACTGAGTCACTGAACTGAATTGAACTGAGGGAATATGTACAGTCAAGCATACATTTCAGTAAAAGCTTACTGCTAATCATGAGGGCTTCCCTAGTGGCTCACATGGTAAAGCATCTGTCTGCAATGCGGGAGACCTGGGTTCGATCCTTGGGTCGGGAAGATCCCCCGGAGATGGCAACCCAATCCAGTACTCTTGCCTGGAAGATTCCATGAATGGAGGAGCCTGGTAGGCTACAGTCCATGGGATCACAAAGAGTCAGACACGACTGAGCAACTTCACTGGAGAGTCATGAGGAACAGGTATCTCAGTTAATGATTTTAATTTATTTAATGTATGAGAAGATATAAGAATCTGGGTTGATTCAACATCTTCCATGATATCTAGCTATCTCGGGGGCCTGTTTTTCTAAAGCACAGAGTGCTTCATCCTGTTTTTCATCCTGAATTCTTTCCAGGGTGTACTGTTGGTCAGCAATGGCAGTGACTTATGACTTAAACCTTGTAGAAACAAATAATGGACAACATATTCTTTGCTTTTCTTTGTTTTATACCCTTCAAGCCTGTTCCATGCCTTTCTCTGATTCTAAGTGGATGCAGCCTAGCATATGCACAGTCTTCCTGACCTTCACAATTGTGGGTAATTCCAGGAGGGCTCTGATTGGTTGTCTTTCCCTGATTTCTCTTCAGTAAACTTGTGACTGTTCTGACATTTTCCTTGTGTTAGTGCTACCAGCCTCTTCTTAATTATCCTCCACTACAATCTCCATTGTTTTTGACAATGTTTATAAGCATGGAATTTTCTACTACCTTTTCCACCCCTTCCCAGCACCATTTCACAGAGCAGGAGTGTCACTCAAGTAAAAGCAGGTCCCTGCCTTCAGCTCTCCTGCAGTGTTTCAGGCTCTTCCCAAGAGAAAAGGCAGGCTCTGCCTGAGGGCACTGACTTCCCTTTGTCTCAGGGACAGCCCTGAGTGCTTGACACTGACCAGGTATTGCTGGTCCACAGTGCTTTCAATTCTGTGGTAAAGGGAACAAGGCTCTGGTTTTAGTTTCTTTCTGGTAATACCCACTCTTGATCTTTTTCTGCTAATCAACCAGCATTTAGGAGTTGATGGACTCAAAATAGGATGAATCTTATTGTTGTGTCCAACTGAAAACTCCCTTCCTCTCCAGAATAAGAGCATTCATTTTGTATTTATGGGGGTTTACCCTGTTGGAATGGGGAATAGTTGTCGAACTTCTACCTGATTTGTGAACTGGTTCATTGTTTCTTCAGATGCTAAGGTTTGCTTTTAGAGGTGCCATTTGTATTTTATCTTTCTGTTTTTAAAGGATGGTAAAAGTTTCATCTGTTCCTAAGGAAAAGTCTTCTGGAGCACATTCTGGAAAAATGGTCTGATTACAGCTATGAACCTATGACTAAGGAAAAAAATAAGATGAAATGAAACTCTTTTGAAATTCCAAAACTAGTTCTTTTTGCATACGCAGTTAAGAGAAACCTTGCTTGATAAAACACCTTTTTATAGAATTCTGACCCTAAGAGAACAAAAATATTTTGCCCCACCTCATGATCCATTCCTGCCCTCCTCAGTTCTGTTCTATGCCCTAGGAGGCCAATCCTTTTGGATTATATCCTCAGGCTTCGTTTCTGGTTGGGGTCTCTTTGGGTTTGACCAATGAAGTACACTGACAGAACTTTGGAGGGCAGAGAGAGAAGACAACATATTTCTTTCTTGCTCCCTCCCCGATTTGGGCTGTGTTTTATTAGCAGTGATTACCAATAACTTTATTGTTAGATCTAGGCCCTACATCAGCACATCTTTATCAGCATAGTCGCTTCAGTCGTGTCCGACTGTGTGTCACCCCATAGATGGCAGCCCACCAGGCTGCCCCGTCCCTGGGATTCTCCAGGCAAGAACACTGGAGTGGGTTGCCATTTCCTTCTCCATTGCATGAAAGTGAAAAGTGAAAGTGAAGTCGCTCAGTGTGTCTGACTCTTCGTGACCCCATGGACTGCAGCCTACCAGGCTCCTCTGTCCATGGGATTTGCCAGGCATGAGTACTGGAGTGGGGTGCCATTGCCTTCTCTGCCTGCTATTGCTAGTCTCTGGGTATCTCAAAATCCCTAATTTGGTCTCTTAATCTTGCACATATCTCTTTGAATAGTCCCTACATTCAAGTTTCTTGAGCCAGCCGAGTTGGATTCTTTTTCCTGCTGGAAATCTATGCTGATAAAGATGTGCTGATGTAGGGCCTAGATCTATTGCCACTATTTTGGTTCCATTAGAGTGGTCAGCTCAAGGGTGAAGCTTATATGTAAGTAAGAGCATGACAGAGAATATTAATCAAATTGTACTTGAAGCCATGTATCTTCTGAATACAGCTTATTGAAGTAAGAACAGGTAGATACTTCTTTAATATGATAAAAATATATATGAACTTCTAACAAGAAGTTCTTCATGCTTGAGGAATAAATACTAGAAGCATTCCCATAAAAATCAGGAAGACAAGGCTGTTAGTTTTCACACAATTATTTATTTATCTATTTTAATTGGAGAATAACTACACTATTGCGATGGTTTTTGCCATACATCAACATAAATTGGCCTCAGGTATACACGTTCACAGAATTAAACATAGTATTTATATTGGAAAGGAGGCAAGATTATCATTACTGCAAATGAAACAAACCTGAGAGAACCAATTAAAAAAAAAAAAAAAAAACTATTTGAAACTTTAGGAACTCCATAAAGAGGCTGGTTATAAAATCAATATGCAAAAGCAACCACTTTCATATATAAAAATAATAAACAGTACATGTAAGATAAATATTCAATTTCTAATAATCAGGAAAGGTAAGCTACTTGAGAATAAACTTTTAAAATATGCAAAATATATTCATTCACACAACCATTTACTGATAAACTACAGTGTGTGCCAAGCAATGTTCTAAGAGTCATGTTTTTATTTATTTTATATTTATATTGAAAAGGAGGTAAGATTATCATTACTGCAAATGAAACAAAGCTGAATCAATTAAAAACTATTTAAAACTTTAGAAACTTCATAAAGAGGTTGCTTATAAAATCCCTATGCAAAAAACAACCACTTTCATATATAAAAATAAACAGCATGTAAGATATTCAATTTCTAATAATCATGAGGAAAGATAAGCTATTTAAGAATAAACTTTAAAAATATGCAAAATATATTCATTCACACAAGTATTTACTGATAAACTACAGTGTGCCTAGCAATGTTTTAAGAGTTATGTTTTTTATGATATTTATATTGAAAAGCAGGCAAGATTATCATTAATACAAATGCAACAAAGCTGAGAGAATCAATTAAAAACTATCTGAAACTTTAAAAACTTCATAAAGAGGTTGCTTATAAAATCACTATGCAAAAAACAATCAGTTTCATATATAAAAATAAACAGAACATGTAAGATATTCAATTTCTAATAATCATGAGGAAAGATAAGCTACTTAAGAATAAACTTTAAAAATATGCAAAATATATTCATTCACACAAGTATTTACTGATAAACTACAGTGTGCCTAGCAATGTTTTAAGAGTTATGTTTTTTATGATATTTATATTGAAAAGCAGGCAAGATTATCATTAATGCAAATGCAACAAAGCTGAATCAATTAAAAACTATTTGAAACTTTGAAAACTTCATAAATAGGTTGCTTATAAAATCACTATGCAAAAACAATCAGTTTCATATATAAAAATAAACAGAGCATGTAAGATATTCAATTTCTAATAATCATGAGGAAAGATAAGCTACTTAAGAATAACAAAAAACAATCAGTTTCATATATAAAAATAAACAGAGCATGTAAGATATTCAATTTCTAATAATCATGAGGAAAGATAAGCTACTTAAGAATAAAGTTTAAAAATATGCAAAATATATTCATTCACACAAGTATTTAGTGATAGCCTACAGTGTGCCAAGCAATGTTCTACATTTGTTTATAATTTGTAAAAAACACATTTCAAAATAAAAAAATCCCACATCATACAAATGTTTATAATGATTAATTAATCTAAGCAACACACATACATGTTCAGTTGTAAAATGTTAAATTTCTGTGACAAATATGCTTTTTTAAATACCAAGAACATTACAGAGTTAACAAGAGTCCTACAGATAATCTAGTAGTCAATGTGTTTTTCTTAAGTCTTCACTTTAACGGTGTTATTTCAGCACAGGTAAGCAAGCAGAGTCTTTCATATGCAGGAACACCGGAATCTTTGGTTGCTACCGTATCAGCTGCCTTGCAAACAAGAAACCAACCATTTAAAAAATGTTTTAAGTGAACAACTTGCGGAACCCAGGGGTGAATAGACCTTAAGAATGCACAATTGTGAGCATTTACAACCGTCTCATGGCAACCCACTCCAGTGTTCTTGCCCGGAGAATCCCAGGGACGGGGGAGTCTGGTGGGCTGCCCTCTATGGAGTCACGCAGATTCGGACACGACTGATGCGACTTTGCAGCAGCAGCAGTAGCACAACCATCTCAACTGTGGCAGAAGACTGTTCATGCCCTGTTTCTGAAACGAGATCTCAAAGCAACATAGTTGAAAATAAACGATGTTAACAAAAAACTGGCATATGCACAATTTCTCCACCAATGTGTGTGTGAACCAGTTAACTTTTCCACCTGAAAGAATGCAACAAAAAACTGGACAACACGTTTCACAATCTCATTAATATTCACAATTACAGCGGCTACAACTCAGCACACTGCATCACCAATGCTGCCCAGAGCCAGTTTATACTTAAATTACGTTCTTTACCCCAAGTGAACGTTTGTCCACAGTCACTGGCCAGTGTACATATGAACGAAAATTTCTAGATTTGGGGAGAAACATGCTGCTGCAATCATCTTACTCTGCTGCTTCTGCTCCTTGACTCGGGCTTACAAACCTTTTCATGTTACTCTTTTTTTTGGTCAGTTTTCTTGCCTGTGGTGGTGGCGGTTTGGGCCTGCTGACCCTGCCCACTTGAAGAGGCTGCCTGCTGTGCTGCTCTCTGCTTTAATATCCAATCAAATGCGTAGTCATATTGGTAATTCAGGGCCCTGAAAAGACTGCGGAAAAGCTGCCTGAGGTAGGTGTAATCCGGGGCTTCCTCAAAGCGCAGTCCACGACAATAGTTTAAGTACGTAGCGAATTCTGAGGGAAATCCATTACATAAAGCTTCAATAGGTGTGGCCATCTTACTTTCGCAAATCTTTTCGTATTTTTGCTTCATTGTTGCAGTCTTTATTCCTTGCCACGGCAGGCTGCTTCTATTAAAATACATCAAAACATATCCTAATGATTCCATGTCATCTCGTCGACTCTGTTCAATACCAAGATGTGAATTGAGGCTAGCATACCGAGCAGTACCAGTGAGACTTTTCTTTTCTTTGTATGGAATGTGTTGCTTTGTCTTGCTGTCTCTGTACCTTTTGGCCAAACCAAAATCAACAAGGAATAACTGGTTTGAGTTTGAGGAAGCTGGGTCCTGAGAAGTACTACCAGACATGCCCCTTTTCCTCTTCCTTGCTTGACATTCTAAACACATATTACAGTGAGACCCAGCACCCATTAGAAAGTTATCTGGTTTAATATCTCTGTGTATAAAATCCTTTGTATGCAAATATTCGATTCTACTGATCATCTGGTCAGCTAACATAAGTACAGTTTTCATTGTGAACCGTCTTGAACAGTAATTGAAGAGCTCTTCGAGGCTGGGGCCAAGAAGATCCATGACTAGCACATTATAGTCCTTTTCCTGACCATACCACCATATGCGGGGAATGCCAACCCCGCCCTGAAGAAGCTTATAGAGTCTGCTCTCATACAGCAACTGGGGTTGTCTCGCTTTCTGAGGTTCTAGCTTCACTGCCACTTCCTCACCGTTGGTGATATTGATCGCCAAATAGACTTTCCCGAAGGAGCCAGACCCAATCTTTCTTACCAGCTTGTATTTCCCTCCAGCAATGAATTCGGACCTGGAGCCACTGCTGCTCGCCATTCTTCGAGACAAAGATGGAGGCTGGGGCTAAACCCGGACACCTCTGAGGAGAAGATAGAGGCCTCGAGAGCTCGTCCACCGAGCAAAGCAGCGGAAGCCGGCAGGAAACCGAAACCGCTGGCTCTTTCTTGGGATTACAGACCCCAAAATAGGCCAAGCAGAACCGGATCACTGCTGCCGTCAGTTTCTTTTGGCCAAGCCGCTGATGGTTGAGGGGGTTCTCGAGGTTACTAGGTTTCTGGTGGTTGCCACCTCTGCCTCACTTTCTCAGTGAAAAAGGCGAGCACTGAGTTAGGCCGCGAAACCGCTGCCACGGGCTCGAGGGACTTCCGTTACACCACAAACGCCACCATCTCGGGAGTCCGGCACCAGCCAACCCAATATGTCTCCAGCTCCCAGAAGCCTCTTCTGCAGCGCGGGGCATTCTGGGAAAGGAATCTGGGAGTCTTATATTTTTAACGTACAAATTCTGCTGGGAAAATAAATGAAGGCAAATAACTAGAAAAACTGGGTTCCCAAGGGGAAAAAATATTCGTTTCCCCAGAAACTTATTTATCTTGTAACTTCATTTAGATTCCTCAGAACTTATTCATCTTATAACTGGAAGTTGGTACCCTTTGACTAACAGTCCCCCATTTCCCCTTTCCCGCAGTCCCTAGCACCCACCATTCTACCCTGTTTTTATGAATTTGGCTTTTAGGTTCCACATATAGTACCATCCATCTTGTCAAAAATAGAATTTCCTTCTTTTCTATGGCTGAATAATATTCCGTTATACACATATAAAAATAAGCTACTTAAAAATTAACAGGTTTTTCTCCACATCCTCACCAACACTTGTTATCTCTCTTTTTTTTTTTTTTTTTTAATAGCCATTCTAACTGAGGTGAAGTGGTAATATTGTTTTTAATGCAAGGCTTTATTGGAGCCTCTGCAGCAGCAGCAGGGAGCAAGAACAAACAATAGATTCCCTTGCTTGCTCGCTCCCTGAGGGGAGGTGAACTTGTTCCTTATATGGGGTGAGGGTAGGGGTGTGTTCAGGGGCTGGGCCAGAGGGGTGGCTTAGGTGGTTTGCAGGGGGCATGCTCAGTACCCTGCTTTTACACCCTGTTTTTGCTCCACTCTCTTCAAAAGTGGCAGTTGAGTTTTTTTTTGTCTGTATCTTGTGTCCACAGTTTGCCCCAACCGTGTATTCTTGCAGTTACTTTTAGTCCCATAGTGTCTTTGTATTGAGTTGCTCTAAGAGAGGTATGTCTAAGTACAAGCATTGCAGCACTGCAGCAAAAGGTCTCAGGTCCCTGCCTGTCCCTTTCCCCTCTGAGAGACTCCACATCCTTATTCTTAATCTGTAAGGACTTGACTGTCTCTTCTTCTGACACTTCTTCCAACTGGATGGGGGCCACAGACACTAGCCTATCCTAGAGATGTAGAAGTCCCTCAATGACTGTTTCAAGGATCTGTTTTGACCTGGGCCAACTGCTGGAATAGGTTGAACTAGAAGCATCAGGAGCCTTACTTCAAGCTTTGTATCCTAGAAGACACAAACTTACAAACTTAACCAAAATGTTAAACAAACAAGTGCTAAAAAAGGAGAACTATAATAGCCATTAAAGGGCCTAGAAAGGGAAGGAACCAGGTTAACTTTGGGAGGGTTCCCTTAACTGTTGACCAGACAGAGGAAGTGATGTTGCCCCTGCCAGGACCATTCTGCTTAGGTATATATTTTTGTTAATCTCAGGGTTAAAGCTTAACATATTTATCTATTTTAGAATGGAAGATCTGGACTTGTTGGTCCTAGGAGTCCTCCCTTGGACTGAAAAGTCTTAGTCACAGGTTTACAACAGTAGGGAAGACAACAGAGCACTAGAGAAGATACAGTATAAATCAGTATGACTGATCTACTGAAAAGAAAAGCGTTATAAAAAAAATGAAACTCTCCTGCCAGAAATCTTTTTATACCTTGTGAGATCCAAGAGAACAAACTAGAGAACCATTTTTCAGTTTTCCCACCCATATTGAATAGTGAGGATTGGTGGTTAATTGCCTGCTGAAATCCAAGTGGCTTGTCGAATTTTCTCAGTGTTGGTTTCTACCTGTTATGGGCATCAGGGTTGCTTTTTCTGGGAAACCCTGGTGCCCCAGGTTCCAAGGAAATTAAGGACTTCAATAGTATTCTGATCTGAGGCCTCCATGGTGGGGATGCATATTAATATGTCCTCTACATACTACAGAATGGCCCCTTCTTTTAGGTGTATTTCCCTCACCCAGGGCCTAGGTGAACAAGTGTGGCCTGTCCTGAAAACTCTGAGGCAATACTGTCCAATTATATTGGCCAGAGTGGGGGTTAGTCCACCTGGAGGCAAATAGATACTGAAGTGAGAGATGAACTGGGATGCAAAAGACTGCATCCTTGAGGTCAAGCACAGTAAAATATTTGGCACCTCCAGAAATCTGGACTAATATATTATAAGGATTGGCCACAGGTGATGGATAGGGATCACTGCATTGTTTACTACTCTAAGGTCTTGTACCACTCTATATTCCCAATTTGGTTTAGCTGGCAGAATAGGGGTATTGCATGGAGACTGACAAGGTACTAAGAGGTGATGTCTTAAGTATTTATCTATGAGGGATTGCAAACCTTTTTTTCTTCCAACTTTATGGGATCCTGTCTCGTTAGGATAAGCGACTTATGGCTTAAGGTTAATTTTTACAGATTGGACATTTATAGCCTTCCCAGGGATTCCTTTGTCCCAGACATAGGAATGGGTTTCTGCATGTAGAATATGGCTGTGAATAGCACCTTGCTACATGCAGGGTTTACTGCATGTAGAATATGGCTGTGAATAGCACCTTGCTCTTCCAGCTGGTCTGTCTTAGAGTCAAGAAAAGGGACTGCTCAGGGCCTCCTTATCATAATATGGCTCCTAATAATAACATGGATCCCAGAGGTCTTCCCTAGTAGTGGAGTAGAGCACTCAGGCACAACCAAAAAGGCATGTGAGATCAAAAACTGTTCAAACTGGCAAGTGAGAGGCCCAGTGAAGTAACAGGCATGAGTCTTTCCATCAACACCAGTCACAGTACAGCTTTTGGAGGAAAGATGCTCAGTGCAAGAGATCAGAGCAGAGTAAATGGCTCCTGCATCCATTTAAAAATTGAATTTCTTACCTTCTATGTTAGGCTTCCCTGGTGGTTCAGTGGTAAAGGATCTGCCTGCAACGCAGGAGACTCAGAAGACTTGAGTTCAATCCCTGGGTTGGGAATGATCCCCTGGAGAAGGAAATGGCTATCCACTCCAGTAGTTTTGCCTGGGAAACCCCATGGACAGAGGAGCCTGGAAAGCTACAGCTCATGGGGTCGCAGAGAGCTGGACACAAAAACTGAAGTTACTGAGCACACACCTGCCATGTCAAGAACCATCCAAGGCTCCTCAGTGGAGGTACACATTTAGTTGGGGGTTGCCACCAGAATCCCTGGGCCACCTCAGTCATCCAGCATGGCCATATCGGGAGCAGGAGCCCCCTTTCACCCTCAGAACTGGGGACAGTTCTACTTCTAATGACCTATTTGTTTGTAGACTGGGCATGGGCCAGGGGGTTCTTTTGGTACTTTGGAGCTCAATGGCCAGTTGACTTACATCTGAAGCATTCTTCCTTGCTGGTTTACCTCTAAGGTGGATGGTTAAACTTCCTCAGCCCCCTTGGGCTGTCCTGAGTTTGCAATGCATGGCTAACAGCTATAGCCATCAGTTTAGCTTGATCCATGGCCTGCCTGTTTTCACACTGGGTTCTCTCTTCCTCCTCAGCTTGATCTCTATTATTAAATACTCCAAAAGACAACTGTAGGAGTTGTGTAATTGGGGTTTGTGGGCCTAATTGTTAACTTTTGGAGTTTCTACCTAATATCAGGGGCAGACTGATAGGGTGTTGTCCCAGCAGGGACTGATCTTTGGGAGTGGATGAATCAGTGTTAGTAAATTTTCTAAAAGCTTCCACAAGCCAACCTTGAAAGAGAGTTAGATTTTCTTTCTTTTCTTGGGTTACTCCTTTAACCTTTTTCATAGTTAAATGGCTTTTTGATATATTTTCTCATCCTTTCTAATACACATTGGATTGTGTGCTTCCTGGCTTCTCTTCCATCCTGGGGCTTATAATTCCAATGGGGCTCCTGATTTGGGACTCCATCTCCACCCATAATGAAATGTTTGAATTAGTCCTTGCCAAGTTGGTCACCATGCACCTGGGCTGCTGCCCAAATTCTTTGTTTTTCCTCAGGGATATAGCAAGTAGACAAGACTATTTGAACATCCTTCTGAGTTAAATCAAAGGCCATAGTTAGGGCCTGAGGCCCTTCAACAAACTTACTAGGGTCTTCCAGTCTCTGTTTGGGTTGGTCTAAATTGGTTACAAGGAGGGGGGGCATATATTCTGATTGTCCCTTCACCATTTGCCACTTCCCTAAGAAGGCACATTTTTCCTGATCCTGGGTGACAGGAAGTTTCACTATGAGTTGCTCCAGAAGGACTAGTATCTCCCTTCTGAAGTAAAGGAGGCTATAAAAGGACATAGGGAGGTGAAGTGTGGAATTGGTCAGAGGAATCTGAAGAAATAGATGCTTCTAGGGAAGTAGGTAGCCCTGGAAAAGCAGGGGAGACTTGGTTTCCTCCCTGAAAATTGGGGTAATTAAAGGAGGATCATCTAAAATGTCAAAAGTGTTTTCTGATTCCCCATGCTTTCAATTACAGGAGCCACATAGAGTAGGGTTTTGGTAACGGACCATGAAGGCTTGAACATAGGGAACCCCAGTCCATTTTCCTATCTTGGGACAGTAAAGATTCAATTTCACAGTTGTATTGTAATTTAGAGACTCATTTTTCTCCACCCCTCCAACTTATATAAAGGCCAGACAGTGTTAAGAGTTTAATTTTTTCCATTTTATGCAATTTCCAGTTTTTGAGGATATATTCCAGAGGTGTTTCTTCTGGCTTAGAAGAGGATCCTCCCATGTTGAGTAACTTGCAACTAAGACTGCTCCTAGAAATGATGTCCAGCATCTCAGAGACATTTACTAGGAAGCTTTTGTCAGAAGAGAGTCAGAGAGTTCTCTGAATTCCCTTCTTACCTAATGGGATTTTGAGCCTCCACTACTCTCCCATCACATAACCAGATATCTCTGGTTGACCCAGCCCCTCATGCCATAGTTCTGTGATAAGGGATGTTTGAACCAGTGCCAGTGCATTGCCAGGGCTCTCTTTGAGGGGGATCTGTTGTCTATAAGGCTTATGGACTAGCAACAATTTCCCCTAGGTTGGGGTGTATTCCTTGAGACTGAACATTTATGAAGTCTAAAGGATGTGGCCTGCTTGGAAGTGCCCAGCAATACAATAGGTAGTCTGTAACAGTGTATGGGCTGCCAAGGCCTGGAGTAAAGGGGGTCCCTGGGGTACAAAAAGGAACTCCTGGAGGAAATAGAGTTGGGTGCAATAGACAATGCCACAGGATCAGGCCTAGAGGTGGGAGTATTCCCACAGGGGATTTTTTTGAACATAGAGTAAGGTGAAAGACTAAACAGCAGAAGAACCCCAAAGCCTTTCCCCTATCTGTTTGGTGGCTGTGATAAAACTGGGGAGAGCCTGATGATCCCATCTGATACATGCAGCAGCAAGTGTGGACCATGTTTCTCATGTAATTTAACATAATAAATGAACCAGTTTAGGATCTCTCTTTGGGATGCTCCAGAGATCCTTTGAAGCATCCAAAGTTAGTTGGAGGTCAAAAGTACTGTAATTAGAATTTAATATTTGGGAAATTTGTAAAAAAAGATAGCAAAAATTTTACCTGGTGAGATAGGATCATAGGTCACTGTGAAACAATTATTCCCTGAGCCAAGGTGAAAAAAAAATTCTCAAAAGTTAATACAGATCACTTAAAGGCACAGAAACTCACATAATCTGTTATCAAGAGCAGCATTCCAAGAAAACTGTTCTTTTATGACAGAAACCAAAACCAGACTTTCATCAACCTACTCCTAATAAAATTCACTTACTTAATTAAATTTAATCCAACTTTAGAAAATCCTAGCCACATACAAAATTCTTTTCTCAACTTCCTCTTCTGCAAACTTTCTGTAGTCATACTTTGTGCCTTATTCTTTCCACTTAGAATTAACAAGCTTTAGGACAAAATCACCCCTTTTTCCTTTAAAAAAATATATATTTCCATTCCTCATACCTTCTTTTCTGAAAACACACATCCTACTTTCCTTAGGCAACCATGAACTGTCTTTTACATTAACATTCTACAGATTGGTAAAGAAAATCTCAAGATGACACAAAATAGCTTTAGTTTCTCTCTCAGAAGAAGGTAAATTTACCTTCTCAAAAGTAGGCAAATTTAGACCTGTTTTGCAATTAATGTTCCAATTGCTTGCTTGCTTCCTTTGCTTTAGTTGTATCTGACTTCGCAACCCTATGGATTGTAGCCCACCAGGCTCCTCTGTCCATGGGATTCTCCAGGCAAGAATACTGGAGTGGGTTGCCATTTCCTTCTTCAGGGGATCTTTCCAGGCCAGGGACTGAACCCATGACTCCTGTGTCTCCTGCATTGGCAGGCCAATTCTTTACCACTAGTAGCACCTGGGAAGCCCAATAGTTTATTTAAAATGGCCTGAATATTCAATGAATTCCTATTATTTAACTTGATTTAGGTTACCAAAATTTGAAGAGACTATTTTTAGATGGACATTTCCAAAGCATAATTATTCTTGTAGAGTTAACCAAAAAGCTCTTATCCTAGTTACATTTACTTAAAAATGTAATCATATCAGGTTGTTTTCCCTGTTGACAAATCTCATAACAGAAAGAATGTGCACTTATTGACTTTCAGTAACCCTAGCTGCAATAAGAATATAATACTTGACATTGATGATTCTAAAAACAAGACTATATTAATTAAACCCACAAGCTTAAGCTAGCTCTAATAACAGATATTAATTAAATACTGACTATCTCCCAGACCACATGAATGCAAAATGCATTCTGGTGAGTTTTCTTTTATATTTCTAAGAATGTGTATAAACACTTAATTTCCTTTAAGCTAATTAAATACAGCTCATTTACAAGTTAATTTTTATATAAAAACAAACAGAACCAGAGACCTCATAGTTTTTCTGCTTGAATTTAGAATGGCCCTTTCCCCACCTCCGTCTGGAGGACTGCAGGTGGATCAGGTAGTTCCTGAGAGCCCAGGGAGAATAGTTACATTGCAAAGGCAGAGAAGAGAGATGCAAGCTCCTGGAGCCAAGTTTAAAAGCTTAGTTTGCGAAGGCAGAGGAGGGGAAAATGCAAGCTCCTTTCTTTTCGTTTTGTTCTTTTACATCCCACCAAGGGGACTTCCCTGGTGGTCCAGTGGTTAAGAACCTGCCTGCCAATGCAGGGGACAAGGGTTTAATGTCTGGTCTTGGAAGATTTCACATGCTGCGGAGCAACTAAGCCGGGGTGCACCACAACTATTGAGCCCACATGCTGCAACTGCTGAAGGTCTTGTGCCCTAGAGCCAGTGCTCCACAACAAGAAAAGCCAGAGCAATGAGAATCCAGTGCACCACAACTAGAGGAGCCCCTCACTAGCTGCAACTAGAGAAAGCCCGTCTGTAGCCACGAAGACCCAGCACAGCCAAAAATAATTTTTTTTTTAATCCCACTAAGTAATGCAAGGCTGGAGTCTCAGGCAAGGTGGGCTGTGTTTGTATGTCAAGGTTTAAATGTTCCACTGTGCCCAAAATTTTGGCAGAGACTTGCGGAAGCAGTTGGACAAACAAAACTACATAGAACAAAGATACCAATTACAAAAACTTACAGACACAAACAAGTAGTGTTCAGGATAAAGGGGATGGGAGTGTAGGTATAAGGATCAAGGGAGAAGTAAAGGGAGGAGGTACAGAAAAGACTTAAAAAGAGAAAGAGATGATAGAGAAATAAAGGTGAGAATACTGGGATGACAGGACTTCCAGCCACTACATGATATGAGGTTTAAACCTCTATCACTTTCTTAAATGTCCCGTCAAGCAGAGCATGCTGGACTGCTCTCCTTGAGCAGTCTGGTCTGCAGGGTGTGAGGTGAGCCTTTCCCATCTTTGCTTGTCACCTGTCAATTGCTGGCCAGAGGAAGCATGGTCTCACAAGCTTAGAGGAATGATACTGTAGCTGCCCAATGTCCACTCTCTTGTAAGGAGAGGACAGAGAGAAGTAGAGAGATTTCAAGAGAGGGAAAAGGACAAATGGGAGGGGAAAGCATTGCCTGAATGAGGGTATTGAGGCCCCCAGGGCCCAGGAAGGCAGACTTATTAACCTCCATGACACTGAAACAATATGGTCAGGTGGCTACTTGTCACCCATGGGGAAGCTGTATTCAGTGGTCCTGGAGGTGCCCAGATCCTCTTCCCAGAAAGTACAACTGCCCCATGTTGGGTGCCATAAATCTGATACCAACCAGGTTTCTTGGCCTTCCTCAAGCAATAGAAATTGACTAGAGGTCAGACAGGAAATCCAGGCAAGAGTTTATTGGCGCCTGTGCTGTCTTGGGAGGTGGAGGAGGGGTCAGGATGGGGCAATCAAGAGCAAACAAGTTCCCTTGTGTGTTCTGTAACATAGTCTTATAAAAATGCCAATTAACCCTCAGTTAACTTTCGAATTAACTATAATCCAAGTGGAAATAAAAGCAAGATTTTTAAGGGAATTTAACAAAATAATTAATTTTATCTGTAAATAAACACATATGACTCAGAAGGTAAATCATGAAAAAGGATAATTAGAGAGGCCTTACTCTTCCAGATATTAAAACATAAAGACACTATAATTAAAACAGTTTTGTACATAAAAAGAAAAAATAAGAGATTAAAGGAACACAGAGAATCAAAAAATAGATCCAAATATATGTGGATATTTAGGTCATGATAAAGGTGGCATTTAAAATCAGGAACTAGAGAGGTATTATTTGATAATTGATATTAGGAATATTTGCTAACTATTTGGAAAGAAATAATTCATATGTTAATAAAGCTGTAAAAATATATTCATAATAGCATTGAGATGTCATTTGCTTTTTTCACTGTGTTGACATTTATACAAATGGTGCAAAAGGAATGTTGGGTAAAATTTCTAGCTTACTGATAACAGAGACAATACAACCAAAAAAAATTGTATATGGACCAAAATTTAAACATTAAAAAACACATCTACAAATTAGAAGAACACACAGGTCTTCCTAAGCAGGACACAAAACTCAAAAAATGTAAAGAAAGAGTTGATAAATTTTGTATCATAAAGATTTTAAAAACACAAAAAATCTATAAAGCATAAGTCCAAAGAAAATTATAAACTGGGAAAATGATTATAATGCTTATGACAATCTAAGAGCTCATTTTCTTAATATACAGGAAGTTCTTGTGTATTAATAAGAAAAAGATGAAAAACCTAGTGGAAAAATGGGGAAAAGTAGTTCACAGAAAGAGAAATACAAATAGTTAAAGTTATGGGAAGATGTTTGATCCCACTTATAATTTAAGAAATCAAAAAATTTTGAATCTCAACATGGAATATAAAACCAAAATTTAAGAGGTGAGAGTTGGGAGCATGGATAAAATTTAAAATGAACTTCTGCATAGAAGGAACATAACTCAACATAATAAAAGCCATATATGATAAACCCACAGCAAACATTATCCTCAATGGTGAAAAATTGAAAGCATTTCCCATAAAGTCAGGAACAATACAAGGATGCCCACTCTCACCACTACTATTCAACATAGCTTTGGAAGTTTTAGCCACAGCAATCAGAGAAGAAAAAGAAATAAAAGGAATCCAGATTGGAAAAGAAGAAGTAAAACTCTCACTGTTTGCAGATGACATGATCCTCTACATAGAAAACCCTAAAGACGCCACCAGAAAATTACTAGAGCTAATCAATGAATATAGTAAAGTTGCAGGATATAAATTAACACACAGAAATCCCTTGCATTCCTATGCACTAACAATGAGAAAACAAAAAGAGAAAATAGGGAAACAATTCCATTCACCATTGCAATGAGAATGTACCTAAAGAAACAAAACACTTGTATATAGAAAACTATAAAACACTCATGAAAGAAATCAAAGATGACACAGATAGATGGAGAAATATACCATATTCGTGGATCGGAACAATCAATATAGCAAAAATTAATATACTACCCAAAGAAATCTATAGATTCAATGCAATCCCTATCAAGCTACCAACAGTATTTTTCACAGAACCAGAACAAATAATTTCACAATTTGTATGGAAATACAAAAAAAACCTTGACTAGCCAAAGCAATCTTGAGAAAGAAGAATGGAACTGGAGGACTCAACCTGCCTGACTTCAGACTATACTACAAAGATATAGTCAAGACAGTATGGTACTGGAACAAAGACAGAAATATAGATCAATGGAACAAAATAGAAAGCCCAGAGATAAATCCACCCACCTATGGACACCTTGTCTTTGACAAAGGAGGCAAGAATATACAATGGAGAAAAGACAATCTCTTTAACAAGTGGTGCTGGGAAAACTGCTCAACCACTTGTAAAAGAATGAAACTAGAACACATACTAACACCACATTCAAAAATAAACTCAAAATGGATTAAAGATCTAAATGTAAGACCAGAAACCATAAAACTCCTAGAGGAGAACAGGCAAAACATTCTCTGACGTAAATCACAGCAGGATCCTCTATGACCCACCTCCCAGAGTAATGGAAATAAAAGCAAAAATAAACAAATGGGACCTCATTAAACTTAAAAGCTTTTGCACAACGAAGGAAACTATAGGCAAGGTGAAAAGACAGCCTTCAGAATGGGAGAAAATAATAGCAAATGAAACAACTGACAAAGAACTAATCTCAAAAATATACAAGCAACTCCTGCAGCTCAATTCTAGGAAAATAAACGACCCAATCAAAAAGTGGGCCAAAGAACTAAACAGACATTTCTCCAAAGAAGACATACAGATGGCTAACAAACACATGAAAAGATGCTCAGCATCATTCATTATCAGAGAAATGCAAATCAAAACCACAGTGAGGTACCATCTCACGCTGGTCAGAATGGCTGCTATCAAAAAGTCTACGAAGAATAAATGCTGGAGAGGGTGTGGAGAAAAAGGAACCCTCTTACACTGTTGGTGGGAATGCAAACTAGTACAGCCACTATGGAGAACAGTGTGGAGATTCCTTAAAAAACTGGAAATAGAACTGCCATATGACCCAGCAATCCCACTGCTGGGCATACACACCAAGGAAACCAGAATTGAAAGAGACACATGTACCCCAATGTTCATCACAGCACTGTTTATAATAGCCAGGACATGAAGGTAACCTAGATGTCCTTTGGCAGACAAATGGATAGGAAAGCTGTGGTACATATACACAATGGAGTATTACTCAGCTATTAAAAAAGAATGCACTTGAATCAGTTCTCCATGTGAAATAGATGGGGAAACTGTGGAAACAGTATCAGACTATTTTGGGGGGCTCCAAAATCACTGCAGATGGTGACTGCAGCCATGAAATTAAAAGATGCTTACTCCTTGGAAAGAAAGTTATGACCAACCTAGATAGCATATTCAAAAGCAGAGACATTGCTTTGCCAACAAAGGTCCATCTAGTCAAGGCTATGATTTTCCACTGGTCATGTATGGATGTGAGAGTTGGACTGTGAAGAAGGCTGAGCACCGAAGAATTGATGCTTTTGAACTCTGGTGTTGGAGAAGACTCTTGAAAGTCCCCTGGACTGCAAGGAGATCCAACCAGTCCATTCTAAAGGAGATCAACCCTGGGTGTTCTTAGAAAGGAATGATGCTAAAGCTGAAACTCCAGTACTTTGGCCACCTCATGTGAAGAGTTGACTCACTGGAAAAGACTCTGATGCTGGCAGGGATTGGGGGCAGGAGGACAAGGGGACGACAGAGGATGAGATGGCTGGATGGCATCACCGACTCGATGGACGTGAGTTTGAGTAAACTCCTGGAGTTGGTGATGGACAGGGAGGCCTGGCATGCTGCGATTCATGGAGTCGCAAAGAGTCGGACACGACTGAGCGACTGAACTGAACTGAATGAAGTGGATGAAACTGGAGCCTATTATACAGAGCGAAATAAGTTAGAAAGAAAAACACCAATACAGTATATTAATGCATATATATGGAATTTAGAAAGATGGTACGATGACCCTATATGCGAGACCACAAAAGAGACACAGATGTAAAGAACAGACTTCTGGACTCTGTGGGAGAAGGCAAGGGTAGGATGATTTGAGAGAATAGCATTGAAACATGTATATTATCATAGGTGAAATAGATCACCAGTCCAGATTTGATGCATGAGACAGGGTGCTCAGGGCTGGTGCACTGAGATGACCCTGAGGGATGGGATGGGGAGGGAGGTGGGAGGGAGAGTCAGGATGGGGAACACATGTATACCCATGGCTGATTCATGTGAATGTATGGCAAAAACCACCACAATATTGTAAAGTAATTAGCCTCCAATTAAAATAAATTTTAAAAAAAGAAAAAATAAATAAAATGACTTTGACCCAGTGATTTCACTTCTACGAATTTCTACTGAGGAAATAGTGCTACAATTGTAAAATATATATGTAAACAAAGGTTCCCAGGTGGTGCAGCAGTAAAGAATCTGCCTGCCCATGCAGGAGACACAGGGTTCAATCCCTGGGTCTGGAAGATCCCCTGGAGGAGGAAATGACAACCCACTCCAGTATTCTTGCATGGAATATCCATGGAAAGAGGAGCCTAGCAGACTACAGCCCATAGGGTCATAAAGAGTGGGTCACAACTGAGCACACATGCATATGTAAACAAAGGTCCCCACCGTTGCAGTTTTGTAATAGACAAAGATGGGGACACGACTGAGTGACTGAACTGAACTGAACTGACTGAAGATGGGGAAGAGGCTAAATATCAACCAGTAATAGATCAGTTGAATTTTAGTAAATTCACACTACAGAATACTATTGCAGCTGATAAAATGTTGTATATGGTATATAAGGTGAAAAATAGTGTGCAGAATAATTTGCATAGTATGATCTCAAATTATTTTTAAAAGGCACATGTGTACACACACTCACATATAACGTATCTACATTATTTTCTTTTTGGTGGTGTATGTGAAACAAACAAACAAAAAAACCTGAGTCAATTGAAAAGTTAGCAGCAGTTTTCACAGGATTTATCCTAGGATTGAGGTAGATGGGTTATCATGGTGGTTATAAGAAGAGTGGAAAATTTGAGACATTTTTATTTTCTGCTTCTCTCTTTTCCTAGTTAACACTTTCTTTCCTTAATGTCAATTCAAAATTTCTCTCCTTTCACTCAGCAAGGAAACCTTACCCAATCCCCAGACACTGCCTCTTCTTTCAGCATATTAACAGTGTTCCTTTCCTTCAAAGTATTTTGTTCAGTTTGTATGTATATGTGATTATTTCATTATTTTGTTCACTATGAGAGCAGAGTTAGTGTCTGCTTTTGCTCATCAACTTATTCACAATAAGCACAGTATTTGTGACAACTCTCTCTCTTCATCTCCCACTCCCAATATTTTGATGTAGACAATTACATTTTCTCAGTCTTACATAAAGAGTTATGAGGGTGCAGTTGTTAAACATCTCCTCCATCACACAAACAAAGATGAAGGAAAACACAGCAGAAACAAATAGCAAACATCACACTAAATGGTGAAATTTTAGGGGCATTCTCAAAGACAAGGTCAGGAGGCTCTCAGTCACCATTATTATTCAACATAGTTCTGGAGGTTCTGGCTGATGTAGTACACCCAGAAATTTAAAGAATAAGAGATATAATGATTGGAAAAGGCAAAATTTAAAAAAATCATCATTTTCAGATTATCATGTATGCATACTTAGAAAAACCAAAGTTATCAACTGAAAAACTACCAGCATACCTCTGAGTATTGTGGGTTCATTTCCAGACTACCATAATAAAGCTGGTATTTCAATAAAGTGAGTCATGTATTTCTTTGGCTTCTCAGTGCACAAAGAAGTTTTGTTTATACTATTGTTAGGTAGGAAGTTAGGCATGAGTAAGGAGGGGTGGCCTAGCCAAAAAGGATGCAAGCTGATCTCTAAACCCCATCCCAGACATCCCCAGGAGAGCTCACAAATCCCTACAAAAATAACCGCAGAGACTTTTCCAACTCCTGCACATGTTCCCTAAGCACACAGTGGATACAAACTAACCACAGGGGCTTCTCCAAGTAACCTTAGGCAGCTAGGAGCCCATTGTGCTGTGCTGAGTCGCTTCAGTCCAGTCTGACTCTTTGCCGTCCTATGGACTATAGCCTGCCAGGCTCCTCTGTCCATGGGATTCTCCAGGCAAGAATACTAGAGTGGGTTGCCATTCTCTTCTCCAGGGGATCTTCCCAATCCAGGGATCGAACCCACATCTCCTTCAGCTCCTGCATTGCAAGCAGATTCTTTACCCACTGACCCACCTGGGAAGCAGGAGCCCATTGCTGCTGCTGCTAAGTCGCTTCAGTCGTGTCCAACTCTGTGCGACCCCATAGATGGCAGCCCACCAGGCTCCCCTGTCCCTGGGATTCTCCAGGCAAGAACACTGGAGTGGGTTGCCATTTCCTTCTCCAATGCATGAAAGGGAAAAGTGAAAGTGAATTCGCTCAGTTGTGTCCGACTCTTCACGACCCCATGGTCTGCAGCCTACCAGGCTCCTCCGTCCATGGGATTTTCCAGGCAAGAGTACTGGAGTGGGGTGCCATTGCCTTCTCCAGGAGCTCATTAAAGGCTCATAAATATTCTACACATATATACTTCATGGCAAATAGATGGGGAAACAGTGGAAACAGTGGCTGACTTTATTTTTCTGGGCTCCAAAATCACTGCAGATGGTGATTGCAGCCATGAAATTAAAAGACCCTTGCTCCTTGGAAAGAAAGTTATGACCAACCTAGATAGCATATTCAAAAGCAGAGACATTACTTTGCCAACAAAGGTCCATCTAGTCAAGGGTGTGGTTTTTCCAGTAGTCATGTATGGATGTGAGAGTTGGACTATAAAGAAAGCTGAGTGCCGAAGAATTGATGCTTTTGAACTGTGGTGTTGGAGAAGACTCTTGAGAGTCCCTTGGACTGCAAGGAAGTCCAACCAGTCCATTCTAAAGGAGATCAGTCGTGGGTGTTCATTGGAGGGGCTGATGTTGAAGCTGAAACTTCAGTACTTTGGCCACCTGATGCAGAGAGCTGACTCATTTGAAAAGACCCTGATGCTGGGAAAGATTGAGGGCAGGATGAGAAAGGGACGACAGGGGATGAAGTGGTTGGATGGAATCACTGACACAACGGACATGGGTTTGGGTGGACTCTGGGAGTTGGTGATGGACAGGGAAGCCTGGCGTGCTGCAGTTCATGGGGTCGCAAAGAGTCCAACACAACTGAGTGACTGAACTGAACTGAAACTGATAACACATTGAATTAATGGAAGACATACATAGGCTGTTATGTAACTTGCAGTTGTCAACTGGCCTTGAGTGTATGCCCATTTGCATTCCCTTTCCTTGATTGGTGGTGGGTACAAGCCGTATTTTGTACAGGGCATAACCAAAAGGAGGAGACAGGAAGTATAAAAAGGTGGAGAGCCAAGGAAGTATAAAAAAGGGGAAGCCAAGAAAGTATATAAAGGGGGAAGCCAAGAGAGATTATGAGGACAGCTCCTTTGGGATTGGCCTGTTCCCATGTCTTGGGAGAGTCTGTCTAATAAAAGATCTGTCTGCTTGAGCTAAACTGAGCTGTAACTTGCCTGGTGTTTTAAATCCTTTAGTCCACCATTCCAAATATTTGTTACAATGAGATAAGAACAGAAGAAGAAAAATAAACTGATCTGACACTATAGTGTAGCTTATTAAGTGTACAAAAGTATTATGTCTTTAAAAATGTACTTAGGATGCAGGATACAGGAAGCTTGGGGCTGGTGCCCTGGGATGACCCAGAGGGATGGGCTGGGGAGGGAGGTGGGAGGGGGTTTCAGGATGGGGAACACATGTACACCCGTGGTGGATGCATGTTGATGTATGGCAAAACCAAGACAATATTGTAAAGCAAAAAAGAAAAAAAAGAAAAAACAAAACAAAAACAACAAAAAAAAGTTTGTGAATAAAACAAAGTTTTAGCAGTAAAAAAAAAGAAAATGTACTTAGGGACTTCCCTGCTGGTCCAGTGGCTAAGACTGGGCTCCCAATAAAGGGGGCCTAGGTTTGATCTCTGGTCATGGAACTGATCCCACATGCCCCAACTAAAAGTTTGCATGCTGCAACTAAAGATCCTGTGTGCCTCAACTAAGACTTGGCACAACCAAATATTTTTTTTTAAATGTGTATGCTTTAATTTAAAAATGTTATTAGTAAAAAATACTAATCATCATTTGAGCTTTCAATGGGTTGTAATGTTTTTGCAATAGTAACATCAAAGATCACAGATCACCATAACGAGTATAATAATAATGAAAAAGTTTGAAATATTGCGAGAATTACCAAGCTGTAATACAGAGACATGAAGTGAGCACATGCTGTTGGAAACGTGGCACCAATAGACTTGCTTGACACAGTTGCCACGAACCTTCATTTTGTGAAAAACTCAATATCTGTGAATCACAATAAAACAAAGCACAATAAAATGAGTTATGCCCGTATTAGAAATATTAAGAAAGGTCACTAAAAGTAAACATGTCAGAATTATTTCCTTTGACAATAACCTGGTAGAAAATATAATCATAAAAGGAATATCATCCCTCCAAAGCAACAAAACCATAAAACACCTAAGAATAAACTTAACAAGTAATGAATATGAACTACCTGAAGAAACATAAAATTTATTGACGATCATAAAGCCTGGCATGCTGCAGTCCATTGGGGTTGCAAAGAGTTGGACACGGCTGTGCAACTAAACAACAACAAGCAAAGGTTGACATGGATAGAAAGACCCAATTTTTAAAGATAGCAGTTCTAAAATTAAAGTGCAGATTCACTGCACTTTAATGAGATTGTTAAAAGTGATTGCTTTCGGAACAATTACTGGTGGAACAGGCATTACAAGGAACTTTCACATTCCACTTTATACATTTCTGCATTGTTTGCACATTAAAAAATATAAAGAATGTGTATAATGTGGGAGAGAGAAAAACAGAGGTTGATTACCACTAAAGGGATATATATTTTTTTTCCTAAGAGAGTACCTCTTAGATTTTTTAAGTCATAAATGATGCCTATCTGATGAGAGTTATGACCCTTCTTTGAACTAAAATGAACACATGCATCCACTTGACTTTGATACAATTGTAGGTAGAGCACAGAGGCGGCCAGTTGAGAACGCCTACTCTACATTTATCAGGACAGTCAGTGGGGAGAGGTGTACATATGGCTGAGGGGGCACCAAGGTGAGTGTGGGCTGTGGGCAGTGACCCAGCAACAAGGCTGGGTTCCCCCTGGATGCCCTGAGGTAAGAAGGCCAGAGGTGAGAGGCCAGCAGGCTGCATCTCTCAGGTCAGGTGGATTCAGCAGACAGAATAAGGAACAAGGACAACTGGGCCACCGTGAATCAGGGCAGGGCAGGGCTGGCAGGCCTGGATGTTTCCCACCCCCCGCAATTGCTTCTTTAGGCTTCATGGAAATCTGCAGGAGTCGGTGGGAACAGCAGTCCCTTCTCTGCATCCCTGAGTTATCTCTGTGGGAATGTGAAGTATGGAGGGAGGAAAGAAGTCTAAGGTGTTTACTCAGGTTGGTCACCTGAGTAAAGTGGCATTTACCACCTTGGTCACCTGTCCATGTATATTTTAAGAGTGAGCAAAGAGAGTCAGGTGCCAGAATGCAGGGGACAAGAAACTCTGGAATATAGGGGAGGTGGGAAGGCATCACCTTCCTCCCTCCCCTCTTGACAAGGCAGGGACAACTTCTCCATCCCTCACACCCTCAACTTTTTCAGCCATAGTAGGTGGTAGTTTAGTTGCTAAGTTGAATCCAACTCTTTGCAACCCCATGGACTATAGCCTGCCAGGCTCCTCTGTCCATGGGATTTCCCAGGCAAGAATACTGGAGTGGGTTGCCATTTCCTCCAGGGGATCTTCCCAACCCAGGGATCAAACCTGTGTCTCCTGCATTGGCAGGTGGATTCTCTGCCACTGAGCCACCAGGGAAGCCCTAGTAGATAAAAAGTTAATCTGGGACAGGTATTTAGAAAAGCCATAAAATCACAAGAGGTTCACACAGCAGTCAGTCAAAACTTTGAGGTTATTGAATGTCTTTCTTTCTTTAATCAAACTAGATATGATTGTATTGCTTTTATCAAATTGTAAGTTGACCCAAAATTTGAAAAAGTAAAATAGATCATTTGTTTAAAATGACCAAGATTAGACAACAAGTCATCTTTGTGGACTAATACATAGACCATGTGAAAAATAACAGTTTTCAATTTTAAAACTGTATTATATTTAGAAACTTTCTATATTTAGAAAGCTTCTTTTTGACTGTAACCAGTGGAAACATTTTCCTTGTGTTAGAAATAAATATAATAAAATTAATGAGGCCTTTGGGGTTATTCCCTCACACTTAAATTCTTCTCCACTCAAACAAAAATAGCATAATTTTCTCTATATAGGAATAATGCATTACTGATTTTTTTAAAATGAACAGAAAAGTTTAAGAAAGTAAGCTATTCCCACCGCCCATCTCCTTTTCTGAGATCTTAAATCTAATTTCATAGAGGAGTGTAGGAGAGAAGCTGTTCATTTGAGGCTGGGAAGGGGTGGAGGTGAAGGGAGAGGTGGGTGGACAGGGAGTAGAGGAGAGAAAAATTACTCCTCAAAGAGTAAGAAAAGACCGATGGACATGGGAACAGATGTTGTCTCTGTTAACCAAAGAAAGGCAAATGCCAACTACAAGAGAAGCTACTTCTGGTTTCTGGGATCAGCAGAGGAACATGAGTGGCAGGACCTGCTGTGGAGGGGAAAGAAGGGGGGTGGGCCAGCTCCTGCCGCACTGCTGGTGGGAGTGGTAATTGGGGTCCTGAGCTCACGAGTGACGTGGCTCTCACGTGAGCAGGAGCTAGACATTTGCAGACGTCCTTCTAATCCTGGTCTTCGTTTGGTCCGGTTGCCATCTCCCTTTTACCTCGAAGGCGGGCGGGCTTGTGGCCAGGAGAAGAGGAGGAGGAGGAGGTAACTCTGCCCTGCTGCCAGCAGGTCTATGTGTGGATGGGCTCTTGCCTGGGGGATTCCTGCGGTGCTAGTAGCGGAGGGTGGAGGCTACAGAGGGACACGGCTCGCTTTCTCCACACCCTTGCACTGTTTCCTCGGCATTTCCAAGAACAAAAATGGTGGACACTTGGGAGCCAGATTCCAGGGGACATCCCAGACCAGGAAAGGGGAAACCTGAAACCTTTGACATCCAGGGCCTTGTATCGGGAAGGACCCGTGTTAAGATTCTTGTCCGGTGTGCTGCTCCATCTAGCAACCAGAATCTTGGAGCTGTGCGTCTGTCTTGTCATTCCCCGTGTCTTTCAGTAGGGCGCTGTACCACTCCGAGCAAAGGAATAAAGAATCTGCCCCGAAGCCCAGCAGGTCCGTGTAAAGGTGGGATTGCCCCGCGACTCCTAGAAGGTTGAGGATGGCTGGGCTTCTCGTTCTAACCCGGGCGCATTATTGACTCCCAGTTAGCTCCTTGCTGTTTGATACAGGAAATAGGATATGACAACGCGTACAGGAAAAAGAGTTGTCTTTGGGGCCGCGAATGCATTGGGGAGGGGGAATCAGATCTTGGGGTTTTCTTTGGCTCCTCTGGTTATCCGCACTCCTTCGCCCCGCCTCCCCTCTTTCCAGTTGTTCCAAAGGGGTGTGGTTTTTCCTGGGAAAATGGCTGACCGCTGGAGTTGAGACTGAGACTCTGGGCTGGGGGATGGGGTGGATGGACGCCCTTGCTGGAGAAGGCTGCTGTTATCAGAGTCCTGAGAAGTGGGGGTAGGGTGAAAGACCAAAAAGTGAAATCCGTTTGACAACCAGGACCTTGGATTCGGAAAAGCTGGTATTGGGACTGTCTGAAGTCCTATTCTGTCTGCCTAGCCATCCCATCTCTGCCGTGTCGCCTGTCTGTGTCTGTGGATCTTGCGCCTGAAGGCCAGTTCAACCCTAGGAGCAGGAAGAAGAGGAAAATTGCCCTGAAACAGGTAGGTTAGAGTGAAGGTGGTGGCACTATTTAGGGATCCCTGAGGTGGAGAAAGGTGAAGACTGCAAACTCCAGTGGGCCTATGGACGTCCCCCTCATACCCCTCCTTCTCTCTGGACCATTGCAGAGCTTGCAAAAGAAAGCGCTCTGCAGGGAAAGAAGTGGCTGGGAGGATGTAGGTGTCTGCGAGAGTTCTGGGGTGAGAGTGGGGGTAGGGAGGACCTTACTCCAAATTACTCTTCGGTCCCAGAGTTGTCAGTCCTTAGGTTACATGGGGGCGGAAACCTAGACGAGGAAGGAAGGAAATTGCTCCGGAGCAGTGAATGTAATGGGTGGGGGTAGGAGTATCCTGGTACCTCTGAGATGGTGGGGGTGGCGGAGGCCAGGGCGGAGTTCGAGAGTTTTGTGCATTTTACGCCTGTCTGGCTTCTAGATACTCACTGTGGCTCCACCACCATCCATTTTGTTACAGGGAAGGAGTTGTGGCAGTCACCTTCGAAGGCGGTGACTTTTTTCGGGGGAGGGGGTAGGGTGGAGGTTTGGAGGAGGTCGTAGGAGCGGAGTGGGGGGAGGGGTGACGGGTCAAAACAAACTTTCAAATCAAAGCCGCAGCTCAGTGAGGAGGGGAGGGTAACCGAAGATGGGAAACACTGGGCTCCGCAGGACTAGGGCCAGTGATGCCAGTGATGCCAGAGAGGAACGTGTGTCCCGTCTCGGGTGAGGTTCATCTGTCTGTCCCCTGAGCGCTCAGCTCCACCTTCCCCACCCGCTTTGTACGCATTTTTGCAGGAAATCGGTGTTACTCCAGGCCAGAAATCGAAGGAAGAAACTGCCTGGACCTGTGCGGGTGTATGTGGGGGTGCCTCTGCCCCCGGGACATCTGCAGGGGCAGGGGAGGTAGGGAACTGATTAGTTGTCGTAAATTTAACGTACTGGAGTGGGGTAGTTGAAGAGGACGTTGGAGAATCTGGAGGTGGGGAAACTTCCAAAATTCCTGATTGAAGAAAGGAATCAGTGATCTCACTTTGAGTCCCTGCCATGTCTCTATTTCTTTGGTCTGTTTGTAGGTCTGTAGGTCAGTCTGGCTGCATGCAAAGGCGCAAAAAGGAGGAGACTGAAGCCTTAAATCTTTTATCCTTATGTCCCCAAGTACATGTAGCTGCAGCAGAGCCTGCTGGCTGTAGCTGAAGACTCCGCAGCCCCATCTCCCCCGCATCTCGACTTGGGAGCACTCCTCCAGCCAGAGCAAGTCCTCCAGACACTCCCTGTATCATGGGCCGAACTCGGGAAGCTGGCTGCGTGGCTGCTGGTGTGGTGATCGGGGCTGGAGCCTGCTACTGTGTATACAGGCTGACCTGGGGAAGAGATGAGAACGAGATAATCTGGAACGAGGACGACGATGAGGAGGGGGAATCTCACGATATTTCAGAGACTGGGAAAGGAGCTAAGGCTAATGCTGGGGCGGGGGCTGGAGCCAGACTTCAGGGTGACTCAAAGGCCAAGGCTGAGGTAGCTGTGGAACTCAAGAGTGGACCTGATGTAAAGGCAGAGGCCCACTCAAAGGCCGAGCGTGGAGGTGGCCTAGAGGCCAAGGCCAAGGCCCTTTTCAGCACCCTGAAGGAACAGGCAAGTGCAAAGGCAGTTAAAGCTGCCAAGTTGGGTACCATCTTTGGGACCAGGGCCCTCGCACCTGGTTTACCCTGCCCAGGAGTCAGGGGTGGAGGCTGCCACCCTGTGAGGAACGGAGCTAGGGCTGGGAGCAAGGCTAGTGGCAAGTCCAAGGGAAGGGCCAGAAATAAGAGCACCAGGACCCCAGCTATGTTATGGCCTGTTCGAAAGGGCAAGTTCAACTTTCCCTATAAAATTGATGATATTCTGGGTGCTACTGACCTTCAAAAGGTCCTTAACATCTTAGAAAGATCTAACGATCCTTTTATTCAAGAAGTAGCCTTGGTCACTCTGGGTAACAATGCAGCATATTCATTTAACCAAAATGCCATTCGTGAATTGGGTGGTCTCCCAATTATTGCAAAACTGATAAAAACGAAAGATCCCATTATTAGGGAAAAGGCATACAATGCCCTTAATAACCTGAGTGTGAATTCGGAAAATCAGGGCAAGATTAAGACATACATCAGTCAAGTGTGTGATGACACCATGATCTGTCGTTTGGACTCAGCTGTGCAGATGGCTGGTCTAAGACTGTTAACCAACATGACTGTGACTAATCATTACCAGCATTTGCTTTCCTATTCTTTTCCAGACTTTTTTGCTTTGTTATTCCTGGGAAATTACTTCACCAAGATTCAGATTATGAAACTAATCATAAACTTTACTGAAAATCCAGCCATGACAAGAGAACTGGTGAGTTGTAAAGTGCCGTCAGAATTGATTTCCCTCTTTAATAAAGAATGGGACAGAGAGATTCTTCTTAATATTCTTACCCTATTTGAGAATATAAATGACAACATAAAAAATGAAGGGCTTGCCTCATCCAGGAAAGAATTCAGCAGAAGTTCACTTTTTTTCTTATTCAAAGAATCTGGAGTGTGTGTCAAGAAAATCAAAGCATTAGCAAATCACAGTGATCTGGTCGTGAAAGTAAAAGTCCTAAAGGTATTGACCAAACTCTAATTGGGAGACTGTCCCAAAAAATATCGAGGAAACTTTTTTAGTTTGCAGTTGGGAACAATGCATTTTGTAAATTCTTTATTTTTCACTGTGCTTATAAGGCAAAGAGATCCTCTCAGCTGCTATTTTGGAATAATGACTATTACATGTCATCAACAGTGATGCCGACTGTGATGGTTTGTTTTAGGCTAGATCATTTTAAGGATGTCAGATGAATAATAGAGCTTGTACAAAGAAAGCATTTATTGATTTTATCTTGCTAACTAGATTGAGATATTTTTACTCTTTACTTAAACTGACAGCAAACTAACCACAAATAAACTATACTTTTGTATTGGTTTACATCTGTTAATCTTGTGTTTCATCAATAAAGTTGTATGTTTTAACCAGCAAAAAATTATCATGTTCTTGAGTTGATGATATATATGGAGAGGCAAGATGTATGGAAACAATATGGTGGTAACAAACCTGGGAGCCTCTAATCATGGCCAGCTCTTTCCTATGGCAGAAACTTATGCAGGCAACAATGCTCTCCTCTGAAGAGGGGATGCTTAAGTAGTGGGCATGAAAGATGGGATAAGAACAGGGCAGAAGAGCATTGGAGGAGGGAGGAATTGTGGGAAGAAAGGCATGGAGGTTGTAACTTTCCAGAGGAGGCTGGCCTGCATGGAATACAAAGTGTGGGGAGGGGAGTGATGGGAAATACAGTCCAGCAGTTGGGGTGAGTCCCATGCATTGAGGACCCCCAATTTCTAAACTGAGATGTCTATGTATTATTCTACACACCCCTGGGAGACACCAAAGCCTTTTGTGACCAGAGGAATGAATGACAGGATGAAAGGGAAATTATGTGACTGACTTGTGTGCAGAATGAGTCAGTTGGCTTAGGGATAGGTGTAGCCACTGGAAATTGCAACATCATATAAGGAATTTATCACCATATTTCAGTCATAGATGCTAAAGGTGTGAAATTTCACTGATGACCATGGGAGTGGTAAGGGGAGGAAGGATGTGAGAGATGCTTTGAGTGAAGAAGTGCTGCAACCTATCCTGGGAACATACAGAAAGGGACAATTTCATTGTAGGGTCCTGAGGGCATTTGACAGAAAAATATCCTCTTTTTTGTCCAACTCTGGTGTCTATGGGAGTGAATACATTAGTTATTACTCTGAAGTTATGAGAAAATAGAATAAATAATTTTTAGTGTTTCTATTAGCTTTTCTTTACAAGGTTAGTTGGGGCAGGGCCTATATGGAACCATCGAGGTGGCTGATGACATCCATACTGGAGATCTACCTCCCTTCCATCCCAGAGTGTGGTGAAGTGTAGGAGGGGCACCTTCAAACTGTACTAGTGGGACCATACTTGATACAAGATCCATCTGGATACATGTTTCAGAAGCTTTCAAGATGTGCATGCTCTTTGACCCAGAGATTGTACCTGTAGAAATTTGTCTTGAAAGAGGCACTTGGCTAAGAAATTAAGGTATGTATATGCATTAAACATTATTTAACTCTTGAAAATGTTGATGGTCAACCACGCTTTTTCACATGGAAAAAATTCAGCATATAATCTTAAGTGGAATAGCCAATTACATTACTATATACTATATTCAATTTTTGATAAACATAAAATATTTATATATATTATAATTTCTGAAAGGTTATATACCAAAATTTGAAAAATGGCTATGAGTAACAGGATAATGAATGAGTTTAATATTAAATCTTTTCCTTCATCTATATCAAAATGATTAGCTATATCTCCATCCTGTCACATAATTGCCATTTCTTTTTCTTGGTAAAAACAGTTAAAATGTACTCCATTAGCAATATTAAAGTATATAATACAGTATTACTAGCTATAATCACCATGTTATACATTAGATCCCAGAACTTGTTAATCTTATAACTGGAAATTTGCACCCTTTGACCAATATCTCCCCGTTTTCTCCACCCCCCCCAGGTCCCAGTAAATACCACTCTACTCTCTGAGTTTGTCTTTTTTAGATTCCACATGCAAGTGATATCATACAGCATTTTATTTTACACAGTCTGACATTTCACCTAGCATAAATGCCCTCAAGTTTTACTGAAGTTGTTGAAGACAGTAAGTTTTCCTTCTTTCTCATAGCTGTGGTATATATACTGCATCTTCTTTATCTGTTCATTTGTTGTTGGAAACGTAGATTGTTTTCATATCTTGGCTATTTTGAATAATGCTGCAATGCTCATGGGTGTGCAGATATCTTTTTTAGATCTTGTTTTTATTTTCTTTGGAAATATATCCATAAGTGGATTGCTGGATCACATGACAGTTCTGTTTATCAAATTTAATTTTATCAAATTTAATTTCATACTGTTTCCATAGTGACTGTACCAACTGGCATTTCCACCAGCAGTACACAAGGGTTCCCTTTCTCCATGTCCTCATCAACACTTGTTATCTCTTGTCTTTTTGATGATACCCATTATAACAGGTGTGAGGTGATACTTCATTGTGGTTTTGATTTCTCTTTCCCTGATGATTAGTAGGTGTTGAGTACCTTTTTGTGTATCTGTTGGCCTAGGAGATTTTAAATAAACTGATACATTCCTCAGAGAAATAGGATCTTTGTTCCCTTCTGAGAGCTGAAAATGTTTCCTCAATTCCATCTCATCAATTTTTACAGCATTGTATGGGTTTAGACATGAAGACATGAAGCATAAGTGTTTCTAAGAGTAGGAGTGGTGGAATTTTGGAAATATACATACATGTTTCTGGATTTAACACATTCCTTATAAATGTTTTTTAAGTGTTCTGTTTTCATTAAAGAAATTCATTGTAAGTATACTCTGTATTTTCAAGTGTCAGTTGGTGACTTGAGAGTCAAATTTTGTGTTTATGTTAAAATATTGTCATGGCACTAAGTAGCGCCACTGTATTCAGTGATCATAAGATGGACATTTCCTTACCCCACCCCCAGTTTTAGTATTTCTGAAGTTATGATAGGTCTTACAGTCTTGTCATAGTTTAAATAAAAGTATTTTTTTCATTCTCAGTAGTATATAAAATAATGATGTATCTAATAATCAAAGGCATCTTAGATCAATGAAATTGTTTCTTGTCAATGAGACTATGCAAAGACATTTAATACACAGAAGATGCATTTGTTTCATGTTAAGTATCACTTTCTACTGATAAGAAATTTTGCAGTAGTTTGAGTTAGGAAACTGGCAGAGGGTTGAGGGGTAGTTAGGAAACTGGCAGAGGGTTGAGGAGTAGTCCTCAGACTCCCCCTACTGAAGGAATGTCTAAATCAAGAGAATCTGATTTAGGTGGAGGCTGCCACCCTGTGAGGAACGGAGCTAGGGCTGAGAGCAAGGCTAGTGGCAAGTCCAAGGGAAGGACCAGAATTAAGAGCACCAGGACTCCAGCTTTGTTATGGCCTGCTCAAAAGGGCAAGTTCAACTTTCCCTATAAAATTGATGATATTCTGGGTGCTACTGACCTTCGAAAGGTCCTTAACACCTTAGAAAGATCTAAAGATCCTTTTATTCAAGAAGTAGCCTTGGTCACTCAGGGTAACAATGCAGCATATTCATTTAACCAAAATGCCATCTGTGAATTGGGTGGTCTCCCAATTATTGCAAAACTGATAAAAATGAAAGATTCCTATTAGGGAAAAGGGAATTAGAATAATATTACTCAAATTTTGTAAGCAGGGTATTTATGTCCAAGACATGTATGTTATAGAAGAAAAGAGGTGGGTAGTACCTAGCATTTGTCAGACACTAGCATTTTATATAATTCCCTCCCACCTCCACCTTAATCTCAATAATCCTGTCAAGTAAATATTATATCTTTGCTAAGGAAGAAATGAGATGTAGATAAGTTGGGTAAGATTCCCAAGATGACTCAGCAAGAGGTAGAGGCTGTGGCCTTCCAAACATGAGCAACTGTTTGCTTTAAAATCCTCATTATAGAGCCAAACATCAGTGTAATGCCTCCATAGATACCCAGCACAAAACTCCTCTTGATGAAGACAGAGATGGAGATGAGGTTCTGTATATTGATTATATAACTTTGTAGATATCCACACAGCAAAATGTAGAAGAAAGAATAAAGTCTTAGAAGTTGCCTATAGGTGAGGCTTGGGTGGGTAAGAAACAAAGATACTGATATGTATATTACTGCTCCTATGTGTCAGGTATGGTGAATAGTTGGAGATTGGAGTAAATAATAAAAAACTTCTATATTGATAACTTGAACTTGTAGTGCTGAGTGACTTTTCGACCTGGGGTGGCAATGAGGTGCACTTGGGTAATAAAAAGCCACCCTGCAGCAGGGGCACAGGCCTGACTAGTGTCCTTCTGCTCCACAGGTCTCTTTTCTCATCCTCTCCTCCCTTCCCATTCTCCTTCCCTTTCCCTCCTTCACACTTTTCTCTTATTTCCTCCTCCGAGAGACCATTGACAGTAGTCTCTTTGTGCTTCTGTGTCTTTTGGGGGTGATCGTTTCATCTCCATGACACCAGGTCATGCACCAGTGGGCATTTGATACAGAATGATAATTGTCGTTGCTGTGGTGACAAGATGACCCTGGGTATGTATGGCTGGATGCCAAGACTTTTCAGACCATTGAACAGAAACTGAGAAAGCACCGGTCTTAGTGTGGAACAGCCCTGTGTGCATTGCATGAATTTTGATGTCCCATACCTGGTGTTATTTGAAACTGAGTCACCCGGACTTTGGGAAGTGCTGTGTGAGACAGATGTGTGACTGCCTGGTCCAGGGAAGACACAGGGCCAGCCCAGCCACACTCTGATGTCCTGATGCTTTCACATCAGAGGTTGCCACTCAAACATTTTGGGAAGGGCACCCTTCTAGTATAGTAGCCGTGATTGTGGCAGCTCATGGGGGCAGGGAGGAGCCAGTGTCCTTTCTTTAGAAAGGATGGCAGTTTCTTGGAAACTGAGGAAGTTAGAAACTCAAGGATATTCTGCTATTTTGGTTTTTATCTCATCCAATGATTTTAGTGGAAACAGTGGCAGATTTTATTTTCTTGTGCTCCAAAATCACTACGGATGGTGACTGCAGCCACAAAATTAAAAGGCACCTGCTCCTTGGAAGAAAAGCTATGACCAACCTAGTCAGCACATTTAAAAGCTTTGCTGACATCACTTTGCTGACAAATGTCCATATAGTCAAAGCTATGGTTTTTCCAGTAGTCATGTATGGATGTGAGAGTTGGACCATAAAGAAGGCTGAGTGCCAAAGAATTGATACTTTTGAAGTGTGGTCCTGGAGAAGATTCATGAAAGTCCCATGGACAGCAAGAAGATCAAACCAGTCACTACTAAAGGAAATCAACCCCGAATATTCACTGGAAGGACTGATGCTGACACTGAAGTTCCAATACTTTGGCCACCTGATACGAAGAGCTGACTCATTGAAAAAGACCCTGATGCTGGGAAAGACCAAGGGCAGGAGGAGATGTGGAAGAAGAGAGGATGAGATGGTTAGATAGCATCACCAACTCTATGAACATGCATTTGAGCAAACTCCAGAAGATAGTGAAGGACAGGGAAGTCTGGCATGCTGCAGCCCATGGGGTTGCAAACAGTTGGACATGACTTAGTGACAGAACAACATCAATGATTTTAGGAATTTGAGTGTATCTATTCCAGTCAAGTGTGTTCAAAGGCAATTTTACAAAGATGGAGTATAGTTCTCTTATAAATTGTCACCCAAAGCATAATATTTCAAGGCTCAGGAAACTGGTTTTCTATTTTTAAATTCATATTTTACTTGCTTTGTTTCAAAAGAGATTCTAAGTGTAGATTTAGCAAATTGATGTGGTTCAGGGAAATTTTGTGTTTATGCCTGTGGTTAATTTCTCTGCTGTATTCTCTTGAGACTGGTTTTGTGAAGAATGATTATGACAATTTTCTATGCTAACATTTTACATTCATTCTTCATCATAGCGCAGACCGAAGTTTTTTTTCCTGATTTCTCTGTTCAAACTGTGGCTCTTCTTGCTTTTAAACCAGAACTATCATGCTGCCATCTCCGGGTGCAGAAGACTAGGATATTGACCCCTGAGGAGCGGTATCAAGCAGGATAACACATATTTACTTTCAGAGATATGTATCTCCATGTGTCCCTCCTTTTCCCTGTCCACTGTGTCCTTCTCAGGCCTTGTGTTAAGGGCTTGGGCATTGTTGGGTTTGGGGATAAACCTGAGGGGAGGGAGGGAGTGGGAAAGAAGCCTTACTGGGGGTAGCTTCATTCTAACAGGTTCATGTCAAAGGAATTTGATCCAGCACTGACAGTGGGCTAAGTGTAACTCTTTGACCCTTGTTGACCATTTACATTTTAAAAAGTGAGAGAGTAAGTGTAGTACAAATATCTTTGGGCATTAGAACCTTCTGTTATAGAGTATTTCTAAGTTTGCACATGGACATAACGTTATTAAATTGGGTGGATTTTCATTTTGAAAAAAAAAAAAAAAGAGAGTGAGAGTCTATGTTACTCTAAGAAATGTAATTACCAAGTAGAACAGATTCTTAGTGTTGGTTGCTCAGAATATTCTGTCCCTAAGATTGATGTACATCAGGAACCACATTATCATCAGAAGGTTGTTTATTTAGTGCTCAGGGAATTGGGGCGAGCTGACTTACCTAGATGTTAGTGCTGTCAAAATAGATTGATATCTAATTCATTTGGTGTTATTCTTTTTTTCCCTTTATAGGTGAAAACCTATCGGTGATCTAATTTTTCATGTTTTCCCTTTCTGGCTTCTGGGTTTTTTTTCATTCTGAGGAAAGTCTTTCCTACCTCTAAGTTATAAAAATAAACTATAATACATCTTGATATTTAGTAGTATAAATCTTTTTTTTTTTTTTTCAGGATTCTCTTATTCTTGGCTCTTTGTGTTTCCATATAGATTTTAAAAATTAACTTGCCAATTTATGCACACACAGACACGGACACAGGCACACACTGCAGCTGTTTGGATTTTAACTGGGATTGCAATTAATCTAGAAATCAATTTAGAAAGAATTAACATATTTACAGGGGCTTCCCAGATGGCACTATTAGTAAAGAACCAGCCTGCCGATTCAGGAGATGTTAGAGACACGGGTTCGGTCCCTGGGTCTGGAAGATCCCCTGGAAGAGGCCATGGCAACCCACTCCTATATTCTTGCCTGGAGAATCCCATGGACAGAGGAGCCTGTGGGGCTACAGCTCATAGGGTGGCAAAGAGTTGGATACTACTGAAGTGACTTAGCACGAACCAGAACATATTTACAATATTGAGTTCTCCAATCCATTAACATGATATATTCCTTCCTTTAATTATGTCTTCTTTAACATCTTTCAATAATGTCTGAACTTCCATCTTCAGTCTTCCAGGTATTTTGTTTGAATTATTAATATTTCTAAGACTTGGTAGTTTTTCAATGCTATTTCTAAGTGACTTAGTTTTTAGAATTTCATTTTCTGATTTCTTGCTGCTGATATAGGAATAGAGCTGATTGTAAAAACCATACTGACATTGTGTTGCGTGATCTTGTTGAAATAATTTAATTTTAATAGTTCATGGATTCTTTTTTGTTTTCTACATATGTAATACTTTTGTATGCAAATAGTCTTCCTTCTTCAGTTTTCTTGAACTTTCATTTCTTTTTCTTCCCTTGTTGCACTGCATAGAATCCTCAGGACGGTAATGAATAAAAGTGGTGATAGTGGCCATCCTTTTCTTGTTATGCATCGCAGGTGGAAGCTCCTGAGACTTTAACATTAACTATGATATTTGTTCCTTTGTTTTTGTAGGTAGTTTTTAATCAAATTATGGAAGCTTCTTTTTTATTTCCTGATGGCTAAAAGTTTAAAAACTGTTTTTAATGGAAGTACAGTTAATTTACAATATTGTGTTAGTTTCAGGTGCATAGCAAAGTGATTTGGGTATTTTATATATATATGCATATATATATGCAATTCTTTTCGTCAGCTATTTGGTTCTTCTTTATTTTTCTACCTCTTTGTTGAAATTCTCACTGTGCTCATCCTTCTCCAGAGTTCAGTGAGTATCTTTATAAGCATTACCTTGAATGCTTTATCAGATAGATTGCTTATCTTTACTTCTTCTGGGGCTTTGTCTTATTCCTTCATTTGGATCATATTCCTCTGCCTCTTCATTTTGTCTAACTGTTCTGTTTATTTCTATATATTCAGTAGGTCAGTTATGTTTCCCAATCTTGGAGAAGTGGCCATATGTAGGAGATGTCCTATAGATCACAGCAGTGCATTCTTCTCTGGTCACCAGAATTATATGCTCTAGGGTTACCCCATATAAGGGGCTTCCCTGGTAGCTCAGCTGGTAAGGAATCTGCCTGCAATGCAGGAGACCATGGTTTGATTCCTGGGTCGGGAAGATCCCCTGGAGAAGGAATAGGCTTTCCATTCCAGTATTCTTGGGTTTCCCTGGTAGCTCAAACAGTAAAGAATCTGCTTGCAATGTGGGAGACCTGGGTTTGATCCCTGTGTTGGGAATGAACTACTTGGACCCTTCTGTTGTGATAGGGTTGCCTATTGTGGGCATGCTGATAGGTAGGGCTGGCTCCTGGTCTGGTTGACTACCACTCTCTGCCTCTTATGGTGGCTGTCAACCCACTGGAAGGTGGGGCTGGGTCTTGGTGCAGCTGAGCGCATGCCTGAGGGTTTCCAGGGCTGGTGCCAACCAATTAGTAGCTGAGGCCAGGTTCGCAAATAGATGGCTGCTCAGCTTGTGGTGTCCCAGGACTTGGGCTTGTCTGCTGGTGGTGAGTAAGCCCCTGGTACTAATAGGCTAGAGAGTGAAAGTGAAGTTGCTCAGTCGTGTCCGACTCTTTGCGACCCCATGGACTGTAGCCTACCAGGTTCCACCATCCATGGGATTTTCCAGGCAAGAATACTGGAGTGGGTTGCCATTGTCTGGAGGACTCCAAAATGGTCCTCATTAGCATCAGTGCTCTCACAGGAGAAAGAACTCCCCAAACAGCTGCACAAGTTTTAAGAGCAGAATCTTTGTTCCTATAGCTCTCAGGCTCTTCTGTTTGCAAGCCTCATTGGCCTTAAAAGTCAGACATTCTGGAGGCTCCTCTTCCTGACACATGACCCCCAGGCTGGGGAGCCCAATATGGGGCTCAGATCCTCTGCTCCTTGCAGGGAACATCTGTGATTGTGTATATCCTTCCATTTGTGGGTCACCTACCCAGGGACGTGAGTTTTGGCTGTATTGTGTGTCTTCCCCTCCTACCCATCTCATTGTGGTTCCTTCTTTGTATCTTCAATTGTGGAAACTATTTTATGTTAGTCTTCAGGTCATTCTCATTGATATTTGCGCTCTAAAGGCTGTAATTTTGATGCTCCCTTGGGAGGAGGTGAGTTCACAGGTGAGTGCCACAATCCTACTATCTTGGCCATAGCTGTCCTCTTTCTTATTTTCTAATACAGGTTTCCCCTGCTGTCCAAAAGTAGAGTGTTCATGTGAAACCTTTCACAAGCCAAAATGGCTTAAAGTGAAGACCAATTATCTTAGGATAAATATTATTATGATTAATGGACACACAAAATAGATTGAGATAAAGCCTCTGTACTATGGCACAGTGCAAAGCTATGGCAGCTCGATGCTGAGATGATGAGTGTAGTTCACAGGGAAGGAGCTTGGCAGTGAATGCTGCTCTCACTGCTTGGGGTAAATGCTGCTTCCATAATAGCTCAGCTTGCTGCAAAACAAATGCTGAATGCTATTTCCTCTTTTCACCTTTTCCATAAAAGCAAAAATTGCCTTTGGATTTCTTTCAGTTAGCAAAAACAAGTATTAATGTAGGTCTTTTGTAAAACAAAAACAAAAACCACAAGTACTTTATAAAGCAAACCTTAAAAAGCAGGGGAAATTTGTATATGCATTAAATTCCATAAATTTCCGCTAAGCACCGTTTTCATTGGATACCATACATTTTGATAAGTTGTATTTTCATTTTCAGTTATTTCAAAATGTTTAAAATATTCTTTTCAGACTTCTTCTTTGACCCATGTTTTAGGAGTGTATTTGTTTAATCTTCAAATATTTTGAGATTTTGCATGTTTCTGTTATTGATTTCTAGTTTAATTCCATGTGGTCTGAGAGAATACTTTGTATGCTTTCTACTCTTTTGAACTTGTTAAGGTGTGTTTTATGGCCTAAAATGTGGTCCTTCTTGGTTAATATTTTATGTGAGCCTGAGAAGTATGTGTATTTTTTGCTGTTGTTGGATTAAATATTCTACAAATGTTAATTATATCCAGTTGATTAATGGTGCTTTTTTTTCTCCCTTTACATGAGACAGGAAGTCTAGATGGAGCTGGAGCCAGCAAGTTGCCCTTCCCCTAGGTCAGATAAAGCCCTGGTAAAATAGTTTCCCTTTCAGGATAGCCTTTGTTATGGAGAACATTTTGGATGTATTTCAAAATGGTTATTTTTCCCCTGGGTATAATTCAAAATGGTTATTTTCCCCTCCCCCTGACAGAAACAAGAGGGAAATTTTCTCTGATCTTTGTTGTGATAACCTGTTGGGTTCCTTCAGATAAAAAAATAATGGAAATGTGATGACCCTCCCAAAAGTATCCCCACCCCTAGATTTTTAACTCTTAAGCTAGTCCAAATCCATTCTCTAGCAATTCAAAACGACCGTTTAAGATGTTCTGACCAGTTACTGGCTCCTGAGCTTTCTGCTTCAAGTAATCTCTTTGTAACTGTGATTCTTCCTGTATCTCCAGACTTTGGGGGTGTTGTTTTGCCCTGTGAGCTCAATTATCTGATGTATCTTAGAAAAGTTGTTGATTTCCTGTTTATTCAACATTTTTCTTATTATAAGAAGAGTAACGAGGACTTTCAAACATTTTATATGTTGGAGTTGAAACTGAAGGTCACTGTTACATTTTTTACTTTGAGAATTTCCGTTTGATTCTTTTCCCACCACATTTCAATTCTTGGGTGAAATTCTCTTTCTTGTTCTTGGTTTTCTTAAACATATTTATTACAATTCCTTTAAAGTCTATGCCTGATACCTCTAATAGCTTAATCTTCTATAGGTCCATTTCTATTGTTTATTTCCTTTTCTCCTTTAAAAATTTGTCTGTAGTATCTCTTGGTATGCTTTTATTTGAGTGCTAAACATTATGAATGAAAAATTCTAGAAAAAATAGGTGAGTTTTTCATGATTTGAAAAAGATTTGCTTTGACTTTGGGAACGCAGTATAAGAGTAAATTATCAATACTGTAAGCATCAAGAGTTGAACTAATTTGAGGTTGGACTTTATTTATCTTTCTTTATATTATATATACATTTAACTGACATATAATTAACTTGCAATGTTTCAGGTGCACAGCAAGGTGACTCAGTTATACATATACACATATATTATTTTTCAGATTATTTTCCATTATCAGTTAGTTCAGTTCAGTCACTCAGTCGTGTCTGACTCTTTGCGACCCCATGAACTGCAGCACGCCAGGCCTCCCTGTCCGTCACCAACTCCCGGAGTTCACTCAAACTCACGTCCATCGAGTCGGTGATGCCATCCAGCCATCTCATCCTCTGTCCCCTTCTCTTCCTGCCCCCAATCCCTCCCATCATCAGGGTCTTTTCCAATGAGTCAACTCTTCGCATGAGGTGGCCAAAGTACTGGAGTTTCAGCTTCAGCATCATTCCTTCCAAAGAAATCCTAGGACTGATCTCCTTTAGAATGGACTGGTTAGATCTCCTTGCAGTCCAAGGGACTCTCAAGAGTCTTCTCCAACACCACAGTTCAAAAGCATCAATTCTTCGGTGCTCAGCTTTCTTCACAGTCCAACTCTCACATCCATACATGACTACTGGAAAAACCATAGCCTTGACTAGGTGGACCTTGGTTGGCAAAGTAACGTCTCTGCTTTTGAATATGCTATCTAGGTTGGTCATAACTTTCCTTCCAAGGAGTAAGCGTCTTTTAATTTCATGGCTGCAATCACCATCTGCAGTGATTTTGGACCCCCCAAAATAAAGTTTCTCACTGTTTCCACTGTTTCCCATTCTATTTGCCATGAAGTGATGGGACCAGATGCCATGATCTTCGTTTTCTGAATGTTGAGCTTTTAGCCAACTTTTTCACTCTCCTCTTTCACTTTCATCAAGAGGCTCATTAGTTCTTCTTCGCTTTCTGCCATAAGGGTGGTGTCATCTGCATATCTGAGGTTATTGATATTTCTCCCTGAAATCTTGATTTCAGCTTGTGCTTCATCCAGCCCAGGGTTTCTCATGATGTACTCTGAATATAAGTTAAATAAGCAGGGTGACAATATACAGCCGTGACGTACTCCTTTCCTGATTTGGAACCAGTCTGTTGTTCCATGTCCAGTTCTAACTGTTGCTTCCTGACCTGCATATAGGTTTCTCAAGAGGCAGGTCAGATGGTCTGGTATTCCCATCTCTTTCAGAATTTTCCTCAGTTTATTGTGATCCACACAGTCAAAGGCTTTGCATAGTCAATAAAGCAGAAGTAGATGTTTTTCTGGAACTCTCTTGCTTTTTTGATGACCCAGTGGATGTTGGCAATTTGATCTCTGGTTCCTCGGCCTTTTCTAAAACCAGCTTGAACATCTGGAAGTTTATGGTTCACATATTGCTAAAGCCTGGCTTGGAGAATTTTGAGCATTACTTTACTAGCGTGTGAGATGAGTGCAATTGTGTGGCAGTTTGAGCATTCTTTGGCATTGCCTTTCTTTGGGATTGGAATGAAAACTGACCTTTTCCAGTCCTGTGGCCACTGCTGAGTTTTCCAAATTTGCTGGTATATTGAGTGCAGCACTTTCACAGCATCATCTTCTAGGATTTGAAATAGCTCAACTGGACTTCCATCACCTCCATTAGCTTTGTTCATAGTGATGCTTTCTAAGGCCCATTTGACTTCACATTCCAGGATGTCTGGCTCTAGGTCAGTGATCACACCATCATGATCATCTGGGTCATGAAGATCTTTTTTGTATAGTTCTTCTGTGTATTCTTGCCACCTCTTAATATCTTCTGCTTCTGTTAGATCCATTCCATTTCTGTCCTTTATTGTGCCCATCTTTGCATGAAATGTTCCCTTGGTATCTCTAATTTTCTTGAAGAGATCTCTAGTCTTTCCCATTCTGTTATTTTCCTCTATTTCTTTGCATTGATCACTGAGGAAGGCTTTCTTATCTCTTCTTGCTATTCTTTGGAACTCTGCATTCAGATGCTTATATCTTTACTGTTCTCCTTTGCTTTTCGCTTCTCTTCTTTTCACAGCTATTTGTAAGGCCTCCCCAGACAGCCATTTTGCTTTTTTGCCTTTCTTTTCCGTGGGGATGGTCTTGATCCCTGTCTCCTGTACAATGTCATGAACGTCAGTCCATAGTTCATCAGGCACTCTATCAGATCTAGTCCTTTAAATCTATTTTTCACTTCCACTGTATAATCATAAGGGATTTGATTTAGGTTATACCTGAATGGTCTAGTGGTTTTCCCTACTTTCTTCAATTTAAGTCTGAATTTGGCAATAAGGAGTTCATGATCTGAGCCGCAGACAGCTCCCAGTCTTGTTTTTGCTGACTGTATAGAGCTTCTCCATCTTTGGCTACAAAGAATATAATCCATCTGATTTCGGTTTTGATCATCTGGTGATGTCCATGTGTAGAGTCTTCTCTTGTGTTGTTGGAAGAGGGTGTTTGCTATGACCAGTGCGTTCTCTTGGCAGAACTCTATTAGCCTTTGCCCTGCTTTATTCCATATTCCAAGGCCAAATTTGCCTGTTACCCCAGGTGTTTCTTGACTTCCTACTTTTGAATTCCAGACCCCTATAATGAACAGGACATCTTTTTTGGGGGGTTAGTTCTAAAAGGTCTTGTAGGTCTTCATAGAACTTTTCAACTTCAGCTTCTTCAGTGTTACTGGTCGGGGCATAGACTTGGATTACTGTGATATTGAATGCTTTGCCTTGGAAACAAACAGAGATCATTCTGTCATTTTTGAGATTGCATCCAAGTACTGCATTTCAGACTCTTTTGTTGACCATGATGGCTACTCCATTTATAATGGTCATCTGAGTTAAATTCACCCATTCCTGTCCATTTTAGTTCGCTGATTCCTAGAATGTCAATGTTCACTCTTGCCATCTCCTGTTTGACTACTTTCAATTTGCCTTGATTCATGGACCTAACATTCCAGGTTCCTATGCAGTATTGCTCTTTACAGCATCAGACCTTGCTTCTATCATCAGTCACATCCACAACTGGGTATTGTTTTTGCTTTGGCTCCATCCCTTCATTCTTTCTGGAGTTATTTCTCCACTGATCTTCAGTAGCATATTGGGCATCTACCGACCTGGGGAGTTCCTCTTTCAGTATCCTATCATTTTGCTTTTTCATACTGTTCATGGGGTTCTCAAGGCAAGAATACTGAAGTGGTTTGCCATTCCCTTCTCCAGTGGACCACATTCTGTCAGACCTCTCCACCATGATTGACTATAGTTCCCTGTGCTATACGGTATGAGGTTGGATTTTGATCTTTGTCTGATCTATTCTGTTTCCAGTTCATTCATTTCTAGGGTGTAATTCTTCAGGGGTTCTTACTGACAGCCTAGGGAATTTATCAGGTCTCCCACCTTTCGAAATCTACAAGCTCCAATTTTTATCTTCCCTACACTGTGAAGTTGCCAAATAGCTCAGTTTATCTTACTAGACTCTTAATTGCCTTTTTCTACTTGGTTTCTTTGCTTCTAACTCTACACCTATTAAGAATTGATGAATGCCTCCAGGAGAAAATCAGCTCATACTGCTTGTTTCCTTTCTTTGTAATTTCCTTTCTCCAGGATCATAGTCCATCAAATTCTGGATGTGTAGGTAGCCCTAAGTTTTAGATTTTGAATCCTTAACTCTGTATAACTGCTGAAAGTTCTACTCAGGTTTTTTGACTCTCAGTAGCTTATTTTTCAGCCTTTCCACCCATGTTGATTACTAATTGACAAATGCTTTAAGAGGAAAATTGCGGTCAAATATGTTTCACTTCAAGTTTCCCTTCTCGCAGTGATTTGATACTTCAAATTCTGGCTGCTTTCCTAGCTCTCCAGTGTCTTTAAACAATTTAATTTGTTTAAATATAATATACAATTTATTTTTCAGCTTTTCTTGTCCTTCAAAAGGACAGGATTTGTCTTCTATTAGTAGGCTGTCATAGCCAGAAACAAACTATCCTTTATAACTTTGAATATAATATTTTCATTACCATCCCATGCAAAATATTTTCAAATTTTAATTGTGATTTTTTTCTTTGACCCATGGGTTATTTATAAATGTATTTCCTAATTCTAAAAATATACAGATTATTAGCCATATTTTTATTATTGATTTCTAGTTTATTGCATCATGGGTAGGGAACACACACCGTATAATTTTAATCTTTTGAAATTTGTTAACACTTGCTTTATGTCCCAGTGTAAGATCAATTTTGACATAGACGTACCTCAGGGATATTGAAGGTTCAGTTCCAGATCACCACAACAAAACGAATAGCACAATAAAGCAAGGTACACGAATATTTCAGTTTCCCAGTGCAAATAAAGGTTAGACTTACACTATACTATAGTCTATTAAGTGTGCAATAGAGTTATGTCTAAAACTCTAGACAACTGTTTCAGGGAGTTGTAATTATTTATTTTTTTTGCAATAGTAACATCAAAGATCACTGATCACAGATCACCATAACAAATATGATGATAATGACAAAGTTTAAACTAGTGTGAAAATTACTAAAATGTGACACAGAGACATGAAGTAAGCAAATGCTGTTGGAAAAATGGTACCAATAAGCTTGACACAGGGTTGCCACAAACCTTCAATTTGTAAAAAATGCAGCATCTGTGAAGTGAAAGAAAGGGGAGTACAATAAAATGAGGTAAGCCTTGTACATGTTCTATATGTTTTTTTGACTGAATCTTTTGTGATTGTTGAATGTGGTATTATACCAATTAGGGACTGAACTAAATGAGTCATGTTTTCTAATCATGTTCAAATCTTCAATATTTCTGCTATTTTTATCTACTTATTCTTTCAGTTACCAAAAAAAGGACATTTTATAATCTCCCACTATGATTGGGCACCTCTATTATTTCTTACAGTTCTGTCCATTTTTGTTTTATATACCACATCCTCTTTTTTTCAGCGATAAAAGACCATTTATTACTCACATCAACAGCAGTAACTGGAGTATCAGCATTTTAAAAAAAGTTAGTTAATCAACTAATTTTAATTGACGGATATTTACTTTACAATATTATGATGGTTTTTTGCCATACATTGACATGAATCAGCCACAGGTGCACATGTGTCCCCCTATCCTGAACCCCATTTTTACATCAATTGCTGCATCCCAATTCCCAGCAGGTGATATGAAGAGAATCAAATGACACCGGCACATGCAGAAATGTGTTACAAAAGAACTCAGGGCTTGAAGAATCTGAGTCTTTTATCCTTACTATCAAATCTTCCCTTTGCTCATATTCAGTTATTGAGGGAGAGGCTATGTAGAGTTTTGGATAGTCTTGGGGGACTAGACAGACAGATATTAGAATCAAAATCTTACCAAGAGGTGAGTTTATCTTTGTGTATGGTGTTAAGAAGTGTTCTAATTTCATTCTTTTACCTGGAGCTGTCCAATTTTCCCAGCACCATTTATTGAAGAGGCTGTCTTTACCCCATTGTATATTCTTGCTTCCTTTGTCAAAAATAAGGTACCCATAGGTGCATGCATTTATTTCTGGGCTTTCTATCTTGTTCCATTGGTCTATATTTCTGTTTTTGTGCCAGTACCATACTGTCTTGATGACTGTAGCTTTGTAGTATAACCTGAAGTCAGGAAGGTTGATTCCTCCAGCTCCATTCTTCTTTCTCAAGACTGCTTTGGCTATTCAGGGTCTTTTGTGTTTCCATGTGAATCGTGAAATTTTTTGTTCTAGTTCTGTGAAAAATGCCATTGGTAATTTGATAGGATTCACATTGAATCTGTATATTGCATTTGGTAGTATAGTCATTTTCACAATATCGATTCTCTAGTAATTTTCTGATACTATCTTTAGGGTTTTCTACATACAGTAGCATGTCATCTGCAAACAATGAGAGCTTTACTTCTTCTTTTCTTTTTTTTCTTATTTATTTATTTATTTATTTTTACTTCTTTTCTGATTTGTATACCTTTTATTTCTTTTTCTTCTCTGATTGCTGTAGCTAGGACTTCCAGAACTATGTTGAATAATAGTGGCCAAAGTGGACACCCTTGTCTTGTTCCTGATCTTAGGGGGAATGCTTTCAGTTTTTCACTATTGAGAATAATGTTTGCTGTGGGTTTATCATATATGGCCTTTACTATGTTGTGGTAGGTTCTTTCTATGCCCATTTTTTGAAGAGTTTTAATCATAAATAGGTGCTGAATTTTTTCAAAGGCTTTTTCTGCATCTATTGAGATGATCATATGGATTTTATCTTTCAATTTGTTAATATGGTGTACCACATTGATTGATTTCCATATATTGAAGAATCCTTGCATCCCTGGAATAAACCCAACTTGATCATGGTGTATGAGCTTTTTGATGTGTTGCTGAATTCATGTGTGTGTGTGTTTTAAACCTTCTGTAAACAAAGTCACACAGTATGTATTCTTTTGTATCTCTTTTTAATTTTTGCTAATATTGTAAGATTAATCCATACTGTTGCATATATAATACTCATTGCCATTTATGACTATAAACACCACTTACAGGTGGTGCTAGTGGTAAAGAATCCTCCTAATAATGCAGGAGCCACAGGAAATGGGGGTTCAATCCCTGGGTCAGGAAGATATCCTGGAGGAAGAAATGGCAATCCATTCCAGTATTCTTGCCTGCAGAATCCCACGGACAGAGGGGCATCTCAGGTTATAGTCCGTGGGGTTGCAAAGAGTTGAACACGACTGAAGAGACTTACCATGTAGCACACATGTATTTACTGTATTTCATTTATCTTTCTTACTGTTAATGGATATTTGGGGTGTTTCCAGTTTGGGGCTAATATGAACAGTGCTACTATGAACATTCTTATCCTTGTCTTTTGGTGAACATATGTATGCATTTGTATTGTGCATAAGGTCATCAGTTGTGCATAATTTTAGTCTGAAGACAAAATTAAGATCTAGATCCTGGAGTGTGTGAACTCAGCAAAGTAAATGCTGCCTTGTAGGGACCTGTCTGAGAAACTGGGTGATCATTACCAAGAGACAAATCTGTTCATCTAGATGTCCCATTGACCTTAGCAGTTGGCTCAATACCTAGAATGTATTATGCCTTAAATATATATCAGAAATAACCAGTGGTGACATTTTGGCAAAAATCACTTTAGAAAACTCCTTATGCATATAAAAACATGTATATTTTTTTAAAAGACAGTATTTCCAAGAAAATAAGCAGAGGCTATAAAAAGTATCTAAATTATCTCACTCTCTATGCCTTATTTCAAGAAATTTACATTTTTATGGGTCCAAGAAAGATGGCAGATATCAATGACTGAGTGGAGGGGAAGTGAAGTGATGGGCTGTTGCCTTATATTCTGAGAGAAGATAAAGAAGTATGAACTGAAATAGTTGCTCCAGGAGAAGACAGATTCCTTTCTTGGAAATTATCAATTCAGTTCAGTCACTCAGTCGTGTCTGACTCTTTGCAACCCCATGGAATGAAGCACGCCAGGCCTCCCTGTCCATTACCAGCTCCTGGAGTTTACTCAAACTCATGTTCATTGAGTTGCTGATGACATCCAACCATTTCACCCTCTGTCATCCCCTTCTCCTCCCGCCTTCAATCTTTCCCAGCATCAAGGTCTTTTGCAATGAGTCCGTTCTTCACATCAGGTGGCCAAAGTATTGGAGTTTCAATATCAGTCCTTCAGTGAATATTCAGGACTGGACTAGTTGGATCTCCTTGCAGTCCAAGGAACTCTCAGAAGTCTTCTCCAAAACCACAGTTCAAAAACATCAATTCTTCGGTGCTCAGCTTTCTTTATATTCCAGCTCTCACATCCATACATGACCACTGGAAAAACCATAGCCTTGACTAGATGGACCTTTGTTGACAAAGTAATGCCTCTACTTTTGAATATGCTGTCTAGGTTGGTCATAACTTTTCTTCCAAGGAGTAAGCGTCTTTTAATTTCATGGCTGCAGTCACCATCTGCAGTGATTTTGGAGCCCCCTAAAATATAGTCTGTCACTGTTTCCACTGTTTCCCCATCTATTTCCCATGAAGTGATGGGACCAGATGCCATGATCTTCATTTTCTGAATGTTGAGCTTTTAGCCAACTTTTTCACTCTCCTCTTTCACTTTCATCAAGAGGCTCATTATTTCTTCTTCGCTTTCTGCCATAAGGGTGGTGTCATCTGCAACCAGTCCATCCTAAAGTCCGTCCTAAAGGAAATCAGTCCTGAATATTCACTGAAGGACTAATATTGAAACTCCAATACTTTGGCCACCTGATGTGAAGAACAGACTCATTGCAAAAGACCCTGATGCTGGGAAAGATAGAAGGCGGGAGGAGAAGGGGACGACAGAAGATGAGATGGTTGGTTGGCATCACCGACTCAATGGACATGAGTTTGAGTAAACTCCAGGAGCTGGTGATGCAGGGAGGCCTGGCGTGCTTCAGTCCATGGGGTCGCAAAGAGTTGGACACGACTGAGCGACTGAACTGAAGTGAACTGATCTGTTTCTTCAAGGAAATGTGAGGCCTGAACCAGTCAGAAGATGGCGGTAGAGGCAAGCCTGAAATCAGAAACTTCTCTTTCACTACCTCCTTTCAGAAAAGCATTACTTAACCCCAATCCTTTTTGGCTCTGGGGAAGCAGAGTCTATGGAGCAGAAACGATGGGTAGAACAGAAAAGTGGCTATTTGAAAGAAGAAAACAATGTCAAGAGAGTGACTGGGGCAGCAGGGAGTTGAAAATGCGGGCCTTTGTGGGGAAGCCATGGGGGGATGAAAGGGTCTGGAGGATAGAGGCTGTGCATAAGAATGTCAAATGGAAGAAATTTGAAAGCCAGATTTCTCACTCTGGAGAGAGGGCAGTCATATGTCTGTATATCTACCGATCTCCATTCTCTCTGTGTGTTTACATGAAGACATAAATCTAGGCAAAGGAAGAAGGAAATAGCTCCAGACATTGTGATCTCTTCGAGATAAGGAAAGGGAGGAGGAGGGAGGTTGGAGTCAGAATGCACGGTCAAGAGGCAACTCAGCGACCTCTCCCAGTCTTTGTTTTCTTCTCCTCTTACTTGGGTGCTAGAAAAGTTAAATGCTGTACCTCTGAGGAAACAGTGGGAACCAGCTTAAGGGAGATAAATACTGGAAGAGAAACATTTGAAAAGTAACAGGAATTTGATGCCAGAAAATCAACTGAGCTGAGTGTTGACATTTATATCTACAGAGACTCAAGAAAGCTCTATATATTTGCATTTTCCCTATTAACCTGTCGAATGACAGATAGTGCAGTTTGTGTCCAGGGAAAGAACATCCAACAGTCTCCTACCTAGAACACTACAGTAAGATGGCTTTTTAAAAGAGTGAGACCCTCCTGTGACTTGTCATAGATACAAACTGTGATCCAGTTCGTGATTTAGCAAAAGCAGTTCTAGAGGACAGTTCTAGAAGTTGCTACAGTTCACCCACTAATCAGAAAAGGATTTAAGCACAATGAGAAACAAGCAGAATTGTAGGGAACTGCGTATGGATAAGGGTGGATAAGGGGTCTAGTCTTCATTCAAAGATCCAGGAAATGCCAGATCCTGGGGATGAGGCTGACATGTGACATGGACAGTAAGAACCTAGGGCCTGTCAAAGAGGAAAGGGCCTGAATTAAAAAAAAATCACATTTTCCCTAATGAAAAGTACAAGTTTTTTATTAAAAAGTGATGCTTAAGATATTAAAAATTTCAGTTGTGCTCTTGGCCTCTCCAAGGGCCCTTTCACTTAGGGAAAAGTGTTAGCTGAGCCCAAGGATGCGAGTTTTTCATTTAGCCATGATATCAACAGTCATTTGGCCAGCCTCTCCATTGATGGAAACACAATCCCGACTCCCGACCCTGCTGTTGAGGAGGGAAAGGCTTTGTATGTCCCAGATAACTTGAATGCCAGTGTTGAAAATCAGGGCCAGATGAAGACGTGCATCAGCCAAGTGTGTCGGGAGACTGTGTCACTTTGCTGCAACTCATTTCTGCAGCAGGCTGGATTAAATTTGTTAATAAGCATGACAGTTATTAAGAACATGCTTGCCAAGTCCGTTCCAGGCTTGATGCTTCCTTTGATACCAGAGGGAAGTGAATGTGCTGAGGGGCAGGTTGTGAAACCCCTGACGGGTTTGTCTGAAAAGCCAGCCTTGTCGGGGGAGTTGCTGAGAGCCCAAGTGCTATGGCCCTTTCTGCCCCTCTTTATCAGGAACACAAACAGACAGCTTCTCTCAGAAACCCTGGCCTCTTAAGTGGCCCCTCCAGCAGGGTGGGACTGATCCACTCCAAAACAAAGCCCAGTCAGTGGGTGAACACACACTTGTGTTCTCAAAGACTCTGCAGTGGGTGCTATTGAAGACCCAGCCTTAGCTGGCTCAGCACATCTCTGGGTGAAAGTTGCATTTGCTAAATCCAGGACCACACTCTTCCTGGTCAGGCAGGGGTTCCCACAGAGCTTTGAGTAACCTCTTGGTTTTTCAGTCTGCAGGCAATGTGCATTGTAAATTGCTCCCTTGCAGCCTTCTTCCTGTGGTAAAGGGGTCCTTTCAGCTGCCAGCTGTGGTTAAAGAACATGTTCTAGCCTCAGTGGGGATGCCTGGCCTGTGGTGGTCGCTGTGTCTAAGCTGGACCATGTTGGGGAGACCAGACCCATGTGGGGGCTTGTGCCAAAAACGTATCAGTTGCTGCTTAGATGGGATTCTTTCCATTTACACTCTTTTCTTTGCAAGCCTATGAACGATACCTATTGAGCAAAAAAGTACACCCCTCTTCTATGTGCTGTACTGACTTAACCTTGTCTACCAAGTCTGCATTTTTACGTATCATCAATAAAGCTGTGTGCTTTAACTGGCAAAAATGAGACACGGTACTTGGTTCTGAATCTCTAGTCTGCGTGAGGGGACAGAGCAAAATACAAGATCCATGCTAACTGACTGGGGGCATTTGCTCCTGGCAGATGCCCACTTAGCAGTGCCCACAGGAGGCTGGGGAAGAGATGAGCTGCAGGGTTCAGGAGGAGCCTCCAGAAGGGGCTGGGGGAGGGGCTGGGGCAGGGAAGGGGGTGGGGGGTGGGATTAAGAAGGACTCTTGGGTGGACTAGAAGAGGCAACACCTTGAAGCAGGCAGCACAGTGCCTGATGCAGAGAAATCCTTCCCTCGATGAAGGTGTCTTTCCTCGCCTGCTGGCCTAGAGAAGAAGGTCAGTACCGTTGGGTTGGTCTGTGTGTCCCTGTCGTCCCACTGGGCAACCCATCCCTGACACTTAATGCACAATTATAGCAGTAACAGTTGCTACTCGCTGAGGGCCTGCTTGGTGTTGTTCCCTCTCCTGAGAAGCAGCTGTGCAACCTACTTGCAGGCCTCCTCCCTTCCTTGGGAGGCCAAGCCCAAATTCCCAGCCAAGCAAGAAGGCTTGGCCCTTGCTTCCTCTGGGAAACCTCTTTTCTGCCCTCTCCCGGGTACTTCTGTGGGATCCAGGAAGGAGACAATGGAGACGTCCACGGATCCCCGAGGGGGTGGGAGGGCAGATGCTGAGGGGCGTGGCATGGCCATGGCTGGTCCACCCAGAAGGACACATCTTCATGCCGTCCATGCAAGCTCCCGGCACCCCTGGAAGGAAAGGAAGAATGTGGCTCTGCACACTGAAAGCTCCATGAATCTGTGTAACCCATTGCACCGCCCCTGCTCACATTTCCAGACCCCTCCCAGCAAGCCTCAGCCCCGGGTCAGCAAAGCCAGGTTCCCTGGGTGTTTTGATGTGTCATGAAGCAGTCCTCCTCCTCAAAGGGCAGGCTCACGTAGGGGACAAGAAGCTTCCTTTGAGCGGTGCTGCCTGTGAGCCCAGTGCCCTCTCCCGGTCCCCCTGGGGTGTGGCTCTGGGACACTGCTCCCTGGTCATCAGTGATGTCCCAGTGTACTGCTTCTGACTGCCCTCCTCCGTGCAGAGCACAGTTTTATTTTATTTTATTTTTTTCAGAGCACAGTTTTATTTCAATGTTTTCCTCCCTTCTCCTGGAGACTGGGGCAGGGGGGTGCAGATGGGGTGCCACTCTCCTGCTTGTACTCATTCCCCCCCCCACAGTTTGGGTTGCCTAGTGATCATGGGGGCCTGCCAGAACGCTGCCCCTTCCCGGGCCCTGGCGCCTTGCTGGATAGCATGTGACTGTGGTTGCTGTGACACCACACCCCCAGCAAGGTTCACCAGGCTGGGGCTTCGTTTGCTGGCTCTGGGCCCCTGTTTTCTAAGAGCTACTTACCTGATCCTCCCTTTGTGCCTAGCCAGCCTCAGGTGGGCGGGGCAGTCTGTGTCCCAGGCAGGACTGCCCTCAGGCAGCCCCTCATCCACTTGTCCAGTGGAGCCTGCTGGCCAGGGACATCTTCAGCAACACTTTATTGCTCAGCCTCAGCGATCTCTGCCCTAACCACAGCATTTCTGCTTGCTCCTGGCTTGGGGTCCCAAATGGCCATGTGCTTCCTTCCTCCTCTGCACTCTGCCGAGTCCCCGCTTGAGTCCCGCCACAGGCAGCGCTCCACCATCTCCGAGGCAGGCACTAGGCTCTCTCAGGCCACAGCTGACCCCGATCTCAGGCAGGGCCTGGGAGCCCTGTGCCCACCTCCTGAGCACCTCTGTCACAGGACAGCCTGCCAGCCCTGAAGTGTGTCCACAGTGGGGTCTTGGCCCAAGACACGACCCCTCTCCACGAGCTGGCACTGCCCTCCCTGAAACACTCCCTGTGTGGGGAAGCTCCGGGCCCTGGCCAGCCTCAGTTGCCCTTGGCCGGCTGTTGTGCCAGGGCAGGAGCCCAGTTCCCCGTGGGTTCTGCCTTCAGATGTGGAGGGACCTGGAGCGAGAGGCATGCCTGTAGTCAGGGCCTGAGGAACACAGTCAGAGGCTTTCAGCACTGGAACGACTAAGGTGCCTGCCACCCCTGCCATGCTTAATTCAAAAATGAGACAGTAGGGGACCACCCAGCACAAACTTAGACCCACCCGTCTGCTACAATCCACCGAGTTTCCTGCCGGGTTTCCCTGTGGCAAACATTAGCCAGGGTTCTCAAAGCTTGAGCTTGTTGCACTCTGTGGGGGGTGCCTGCCTTGATGGGACTGCCCCAGCCAAAGCTGTGCCTTGGGTAAGTCTGGAAGTGCCTCCATACACTGTCTTCCGGCCGGCTCCAGAGAGAGCCCTGCTTTCCCTTCTTCATCATTATCTTGTCTACATTTGTGCCTGTAGGTATGAACTTTTACACCAACTTCCAGTACCCTCCCAGCCTGCTTCCTGTCCTGGGAACTTTGTTATATGACCCCCCCCACCCCGCCCCTCCCTGACATAAGCCCAGGTGGGGTGGCTGGCAGGCATGCAGCTTCCTGCCTGGTACACCCGCCTGCATCTCCCAGACTGCATCCCCACGGGGCCCTTCGTGCCGTGCTTGGGGCAGTTCCAACCACAGTACCCTCACTTTGAAATGTCACCGGGAACAGGCACAGCCCTCATCAAGTCAATCCCTCTGCTGGGCCACCACAGCACTTTTGGTTAAGTCTGACAGCGGTGCGGAGCACTGGCCCCCACCTCTCTCCTGGGGCAGTAGTTGGTCTAAGATGGCATGGGCACTGCAGCACCGCCCTGCTGGGCATCAGCCAGTCCCTTGTCTGATGCTCATGCCACATGCATCACCTCACTCTGTCTCTCACACACACACTCCCTTCACTTTGCTCAGGACCTCCTCTTCCCCAGAAGGCTCATTCTCCCTTATTGCTTCTTGCTTTTGTGTGTGGCTTAGGATGGCCTTCCCCATTTCCCCTTGACAAAAGGAGCCTCCTCTGTGGGTTCCTAATTCTTTCTTACCTTTCCACTTCAAGGCTTGTCTCAAGGATATACCTGGAATTTCCTTTTGTGCAAGGTGGGAGCTATCATCCAAACTGACTCCTTTTCCAAACAGATAACCTGTCAACACAGCACCACTTATCACTCCAATCTCATGATATATAGTTGGTGCCTCTGGGACCTCATGCCCCCAGCTGAGCAGCCCCTCTGTGGCTTCCTGCTGTGGAATTCCTCTTGGGGCACACCCGTTTCTCCCAGGAACCCCTCACTGACTCAGGGACCCTCTGGGTTACTGGGTCGTCCGTGGCAAGTGAGGTGTGTGCGTTGTCAGGGAGGGTGTGCTGGGGCTTGTGAGCAGGTATCAGGTATCCTCTGATACCATCTCAGGATGCATTCTGGCCCACAGGAAACTTAGGAACCCCCTGCCCTGCCTGCTTTAGCGCCAAGCAAAATGGGACTGGTTTATTCCCTCACCAAAACTGCCTTATTTTGCAAGAGAAAACATGTTGGAGCACACTGTGTTTTTTGTACTGTAATAAATCTATTATATATTCTATCATTTATGACTTTGTTTTCTTTTATAGTAAAAATTATCTTTCAGAATGTGTAGTCATTCACAATTGAAGGCAAAACACTCTTTTGCCTCTTTGTGTGTATGTTGGGTTTGCATGGGAAAAATTCAATAAGAGACTTGTTTTTATGTATTTTGTAGCTTTTGAATTTTGTACATATATACATATATATTTCCATCAAAGGTAATCAAAATAGGAAATAATTTTTCCTGATTTGTATAAAAACTCTTGATGTATTATGTTTCTACAGTCAGGTTCCTTTGGTGAACTCTCGTATTATATTTATTATTTTGCCTCTTTTTTATTTCTGACTTTTCAACTAGACAAACATAGTTTACAAATTATGATATTTTTATCTCTTCTTATTCAATATTTTACAGCTCATTTCTTTTTCTTATCTCATTGCACTGTCAAGGACCTCCAGAGCAACAGCACTGATGACCAACTGCATACTTGTCATGTTTCTGATTTTAATGATTGATGTTTCAGCCTTAAGGTTGATGTTTGTTGTAGGTTTTTGAATAATATAATAAGTCATCTATCTATATAATTGAATTCATAAAGCAGTAAAAATTGGTGAACTAAATCTCTACTGTTCAGTCTAGATATCTCAGACACCTAAAGTTGAGTGAAATAAGAAATTTGTAGAAAGATACAATATAATGCCATTTATATAATTTTAATATTATTTTAGATACATATATTTATAGCAAAATTAAAAATGGGTACTGAAAGATGCACATCAATTTTACAATACCACTTGCCTTTGGTAGGGGACTGAGGAAAATGTAACCCTAACAATTTTGTAGTTTAATTTTATCTATTAACAAAGAACTTATAAACAAATACAACAGAGCCTTAATGTTTGTTGTTAATTATGGATGACATATATAGATCCTCATTATTTTTTCTCCATATTTTTTTTAATTAAAAAGAAAACTGCATTTTGTGGTCAATACAATTAATTTGCAATTAATTTTAATTGAAAAGAAAGCTGCATTTTGTGCTCAATACAATTAAAAACCTCACCTAGACATATCCCCAAGAAATTTTATAATAATAAAAATTAAAAGGAAACCCCAAACTTTCCCAAGGGTGGGGATAAAGTCATCTGCAAAGCAGGCTGGCATCAGACATGTTATTCGTAACACTGGATGTGATATATCAATATGTAAAGGCCTTCGGATTCTTAGAAAATGAGATTTTCTCTAGTATTCTATTTCTAAACAGACATACCTACAATATCATGTAGGTATGTGATGACCATAAAGATGTTTTCAGGACTGAAAATACTCAAAGTTTGCCTCTTGTGGACCTTCTCTTAGGAAGTTACTTGAACTTGCACTCCAAGCAAAAAGGTAGTAATCAAGTCCAAGGTAAATATGGAATCAAGGAAATCATGATCACAACTTGGGAATGCAATAAAGGTGAGTTTTAAGATGACAGCTAAACAGCAGGCCCTGGTTGACCAGACCAAAGTGGAATAAACAGACAGAGGATTTGGGGTAGTGGGTGAACAAACAGGAACTTGTTAAAATCAATTGAGGGTGTTATATAGGCAAATAAGGGGAAAAAGTAACAATTAGAATGACCTCTGAGAAAATATTACAGTAATAGCTACAATGAACCATGCCTCCTTGTTACCATAGAAGAAAAGAAAGTGAAGTCTCTCAGTTGTGTCCAACTCTTTGTGACCCCATGGACTGTAGCATGCCAGGCTCCTCCATCCATAGGATTTTTCAGGCAAGAATACTGGAGTGGGTTACCATTTCCTTCTCCAGGGTATCTTCCCAACCTAGGGATCAAACCTAGGGTCTCCCTCACTGAAGCCAGGCTCTTTACTGTCTGAGCCACCAGGGAAGTCATATCATTGTGTAATCCCCTCCTGCATTGAATCTGGGCCTGAACATGTGATTTGCTTTGGCCAGTTTGAACATTAGAAAACATGACCCACAAAGAGGCTTGAACAGTGCATTTTCAGTGGGCATGACACTCTTCCTGCTCTGAAACCACCATGTGCTAAGTAGATTGGTCTGCTAGAGGATGAGTCCATGCAGAACAGACATGAACTGCTCTAACTGAGGACCCCTAGGAAGAGCTGCCAGATAAAATACAGGACTCCCAGTTAAATCTGAATTCCACATGAACACAAAGCATTTTTTCAATATAAGTATGTCCCAAATATTGCACTGGGCATACTTAAAACAATTATTATTTATCTAGAGTTCAGATTTAACTGGCATCCTGTATTTTTATTTGCTATATCTGCCAACCTTAGTTATTATACAGGAAAATCAGCCCCCAACTGATCTGCCAGCTGATCTGACTCCAGTTACATTAATGACCTCAGGCAGGACTAGCAGAAGAACCAACCAGTGCAAATTCCTGATACGCAAAACAATGAGCAAGTAAGATGGTTGTTCTAAGCTACTGAGTTTTGGAGTACTTTGTTAGGTACACCTAGTTCTACCACACCAGAAGACTGTACATGAGTGAACCATGGCTACATGGCTCCCAGAACAGTCTGAAGTGATCAAGTAGATATAAAGGCAACCCTTCTATATCCCAAGAAAGACCTTTGAACAGGTGAAGGCACCTGAGGGAGTCAGGTGGTATCATCATTGAAAGCGTGTCTTCATGGGGTCTTGAAAGCAAGAGAAACTTACCCTTCTAATGGAGAGAATGTTCCTAGGTTTTCTGCTTTACATAGCCATATCTCTATTTCTCTATCTCTGTCATAAGTTCCCATTTACTTTTACATTATGTTTTATAACAACCAAGTCTCCCATTAAGGCTTTCTATACATTGAAAATCATAAACAGTATATACTTTTTTATTGAAGTGTAGTTGATTAACAATATGATGTTAGTTTCAGGTACACAGCATACTGACTCAGTATTTTACAGGTTAAAAGTTATTGTAAGATAATGGCTATAATTCCTTATATAATACTGCTATACAATATATCCTTGTTGCTTATCTATTTTATACACAGTCGTTTGTATCTCTTAATCCCACACCCCTAACTTTCCCCTCCCCTCTTCCCTCCCCCCTCTGGTAACCACTAGTTCGTTATCTAATATATCTGTGAGTCTGTTACTGTTCTGCTATATTGGATTTTTTTAGATTCTACATACAAGTGATGTCATACAGTATTCATCTTTCTTTGACATTTCACTAAGCATAATATTCTCTATCTGCATTGCTGCAAATGGAAGAATTTCATTCTTTTTTAGTGGGTGAGTAATCTCACATCTTCTTTATCCATTTGTCTGTTGATGAATACTTGGGTTGCTTTTTTGTGTTGGCTATTGTAAGTTGTGGTGCTCTGAACATTGGGGTACCTGTATCTTTTCAAATTAGTGTTTTCATTTTTTCCAGATGTATACCCAAGAGAGGAACTGCTGGATCATATGATAGTTCTACTTTTAATTTTTTAGGAACCTCCATACTATTTGCCATAGTGACTGTACCAATTTATATTCCCACCAACAGTGTACAAGGGTTTCCTTTCTACACATCCTCTGCAACATCTGTTATTTGTAGCCTTTCTGATGGTAGCCATTCTGACAGATGTGAGGTGGTACCTCATTTTGACTTGCATTCCTGCAATAACTAGCCATGTCAAGCCTCTTTTCATGTGCTTGTTAGCGATATGTATAGCTTCTTTGGAAAAATGTCTTTTCAGGTCTTTTGCTCATTTTTTTATTGAGTTGTTTGGTTTTTAATATTGAGTTGATTCATTTTGATATTTGGCAAAACTAATACAATTATGTAAAGTTTAAAAATAAAATAAAATTAAAAAATATTGAGTTGAATAAGCTGTTTTTATACTTTGGATATTAATACCTTGTTGGTCATATCATTTGTAAATATTTTCTTTCATTCTGGAGGTTGTCTTTTCATTTTGTCAATGGTTTTCTTTGCTGTGCAAAAACTTTTAAGTTTAATGAGGTCCCATTTGTTTATTTTTGTTTCATATCTTTTACCTTAGAAAACAGATCCAAAGATATATTGCTATGATTTATGTCAAAGAAGGTTCTGGCTATGTTTTCTTCTAAAATTTTATGGTTTCAGGTCTTATATTTAGGTATTTAATCCATTTTGAGTTTGTTTTTGTATGTGGTATGAGGGGATGTTCTAATCTCATTGTTTTTTTATGTAGCTACCCCATTTTCTCAGCACCACTGATTGAAGAGCCTGTCTTTTCTCCATTGTATATTCTTGCCCCTTTTGTTATAGATTAATTGACCATAGGTGTGTGGGTTTTCTTCTGGGCTCTTTATTCTGTTTCATTAATTTATGTATCTGTTTTGTGCCAGTATCATGCTGTTTTGATCCTGTAGCTTTGTAGAATTGCCTTAAGTCTGGAAGAGTGATACCTCCAATTTTGTTCTCCCCTCCCCCAAGATTCCTTTGGCAATTCAGAGTCTTTTGTGGTTCCATATGAATTTTAGGGTTATTTGTTCTAGTTCTAGTTCTGAGGAAAATGCCCTGGGTATTTTGATAGGGATTGCATTAAATATATAGATTGCTTTGGGTAGTCTGGCCATTTCAACAGTATTCTTACAATCTGAGAACACAGAATATCTTTCTGTTTCTTCGTATCATCTTCAACTTCTTTCATTAATGTTTTGTGAACAGTATATCCCAGGTGGTGCTAGTGGTAAAGAACTCACTTGCAATGCAGGAGATGTGAGAGACACAGGTTTGATCCTGGTCAGGAAGATCCCCTGGAGGAGGGCATAGGGTTGCAAAGAGTTGGACACGAATGAAGAGACTTAGCATACATGCATGAACAGTATTTAGATGATTATGACTTTATAAATGCTATTCATTGCTGAGCTGAAGTAGAGTCCTAACATGTGAAACTATTTTATATAGTTTTGGAAAATGATTCAGATATCATCTGTGGGAATGAAATTTTAAGTAGGCATGAGACAATAGAATATAGCTGACAGAATGTGGGATGTAGAAGAAGATGATAAAAGACAGAAGAAAAGGCAGCAGAGCTAAGAGCCTCATTTTATAAAGTGAGAAGTGAACAAGTCCTGGTGGAAGTTTATGAAGCAAAATAAAGGTTTATATATATAATTTAAAGTTTAAATTTAGCTACTTTATTTAGTTAAATTGATTTTATGGCCTATTTCCTCCATAAGAAAGCAGACTTAATAAAGCCTATCTCTGTCTTACTTGTAACTGAATTCAAAATGCTTTGAATAGTACCTGACACACAATGGTGTTCAATAACTAATTGACTGTATGATTAAACTAAAATTATAATAACACTACAAGCATCAGGAATAAGAGAAAGGAAGGAAGGGCTGTAAGACTAATGAGCTAAGACTAAGCTCATTAAGATTAATGAGCTATTTTCATATCAGAAGGTTATTAGGGTACAAGTATATTTTTGGAGTTTGTGAAGATAACCACAAGAACAATTCTCAGTCTTGGCACTATCAGCACTTTGGACTGGGGAGTGCCTTCTACACTGGAGGATCCCTGGCCTCCACCCACAAGTAGTACCCCTGTCCTCAGCTTTGACAACCAAAAACGTCTCCAGACACTGACAAGTGTACCCTGGAAGCACAATCACCTCTGGTTGAGAAACACTGCATCAGAAGAAGCTAACATCAGATAAGGGAAGAAAAGTTGCTTCTGTAGTCTAGACAGTGGTCCTGAGCCTAGAGAAGAGCAGAAGGGGAAATGACTTGTGTTCATCATAAACTCTGTACTAATTGCTTTCCTATCATGTATGTATTGTTCTGATAAATATTAACATTTGTAAAAAAAATAATAAAGAAGTATAATCAATGGGATTTTGAGATAAGCTAGCAATATGGGATGAGGGAGAAGGAAGGAGTCTGTAATGACTAGGTTGCTGGGTGCAACTGCGTAGATTGTGGTTGTATTCACCATGCCAGGGAAGACAGGAAGGAAAACAGTTTGAGTGTGGGACTAGGGTGACAACTCCAATTTCAATTGCTTAACTTGAAATATCTCTGAGATATGAAATTTGTAGGTATCAGATAAATTAATTTTGAACTCTGAATATATAGACTTGTGAGTCAGAAATGGTATGGACCTAACAGAAGCAGAAGATATTAAGAAGAGGTGGCAAGAATACACAGAAGAACTATACAAAAAAGATCTTCACGACCCAGATAATCACGATGGTGTGATCACTCACTTAGAGCCAGACAGCCTGGAATGTGAAGTCAAGTGGGCCAAAGCATCACTACAAACAAAGCTAGTGGAGGTGATGGAATTCCAGTTGAGCTATTTCAAATCCTGAAAGATGATGCTGTGAAAGTGCTGCACTCAATATACCAGCAAATTTGGAAAACTCAGCAGTGGCCACAGGATTGGAAAAGGTCAGTTTGCATTCCAATCTCAAAGAAGGGCAATGCCAAAGAATGCTCAAACTACCACACAATTGCACTCATCTCACACGCTAGTAAAGTAATGCTCAAAATTCTCCAAGCCAGGCTTCAACAGTACGTGAACCGTGAACTTCCAGATGTTCAAGCTGGTTTTAGAAAAGGCAAAGGAACCAGAGATCAAATTGCCAACATCTGCTGGATCATCAGAAAAGCAAGAGAGTTCCAGAAAAAAATCTATTTCTGCTTTATTGACTATGCCAAAGCCTTTGACTGTGTGGATCAGCACAAACTGTGGAAAATTCTGAAAGAGATAGGAATAACAGACCATCTGACCTGCCTCTTGAGAAACCTGTATGCAGGTCAGGAAGCAACAGTTAGAAATGGACATGGAACAACAGACTGGTTCCATATCAGTAAAGGAGTACATCAAGGTTGTATATTGTCACCCTGCTTATTTAACTTATATTCAGAGTACATCATGAGAAATGCTGGTCTGGATAAAGCACAAACTGGAATCAAGATTGCCGGGAGAAATATCAATAACCTCAGATATGCAGATGACACCATCCTTAAGGTAGAAAGTGAAGAAGAATTAAAAAGCCTCTTGATGAAAGTGAAAGCGGAGTGTGAAAAAGTTGGCTTGAAGCTCAACATTCAGAAAACTAAGATCATGGCATCTGGTCCCATCATTTCATGGCAAATAGATGGGGAAACAGAGACTTTATTTTTCGGGGGCTCCAAAATCACTGCAGATGGTGATTGCAGCCATGAAATTAAAAGACACTCCTTGGAAGAAAAGTTATGACCAACCTAGACAGCATATTAAAAAGTAGAGACATTACTTTGCCAACAAAGGTCCATCTAGTCAAAGCTATGGTTTTTCCAGTGGTCATGTATGGATGTGAGTGTTGGACTTTAAAGAAAGCTCAGCACCGAAGAATTGATGCTTTTGAACTGTGGCATTGGAGAAGACTCTTGAGAGTCCCTTGGACTGCAAGGAGATCCAACCAGTCCATCCTAAAGGAAATCAGTCCTGAATATTCATTGGAAGGACTGATGCTGAAGTGGAAACTCCAATACTTTGGCCACCTGATGCAAAGAATGGACTCAATGGAAAAGACCCTGATGCTGGGAAAGATTGAAGGTGGGAGGAGAAAGGGACGACAGGGAATGAGATGGTTAAATGGCATCACCAAACCAATGGATACGAGTTTGAGTGAACTCCGGGAGTTGGTGATGGACAGGGAGGCATGGCGTGCTGCAGTCCATGGAGTCGCAAAGAGTTGGACACGACTGAGCAAATGAACTGAACTGAACTGAACTGAACATACAGGTGATAACTGAAGCCATGGCAATGGATGAGATTCCGGAAAGAGAAGAGACTTGAGAATAGGACCTCAAGATTCAGAGTGTGTAACATTCTTCTGTTTTTCATGCACTGCATTTTAAAATTAGTAAAGACCATATTATAAACATTGTTTAGCACACTTTCAAAACAATTTTCTCTTTGAAAATTGATAGTGCACATTTATTGAAGATATTTCTCACAGATAACTAGATAAGCACAAACTACTGTCCAGGGCCAATCTTACAGCTTGAAAGCTAGAAAATCAAATTGAGTAGACAATGAGCACTAATTATGTGCAAGGCAGATGGAGATTCAATAGCAAACAAAACAAGCACCATTCTTGTGTTCATAGAGCTTATCATCTTGTGGGGAATACCGGCAAAGAAAAAGGAAAATACAATGGAGTGTGATGAATGCTAAGAAAATTAATCGTGAAAAGCCACTTCAACTAAAGGTGCAATAGGATGTGATTTAAGCGTCCTTTGTGTCACTCAGTTCAATTTTCTCTCAATTGTCACAAGCTAAGTTGCCAGAACATGAAGAAACTGTGTTGTGTGTTACTTTGCCCTGTGTGTCATGTCGAAAGAAAGCTCAGGAAGGCTGGCATAGAACATGCAGTTATTTGTCTTTCTGGGCCTGACTAGAGGCTCTGTTAAACCAAGCCTTGCAGTATGCTGGGTTCTAACTCTTTCACAGAGAACATCTCCATGAATTGTAAATTAGTTTTATGCTTGACAGTCTGTTCAGTGAATTTTCCAGAAGCACTCACTGCTATTTAAGTAAGCACTCACTTACTTTAAGTCAGCCTCTGGACAACACCGAATTCCAGAAAAGGAGGAGACTCTATCTTTCTCTCTTTCTTTCTTATCATGGTAAGAACACTTAACATGTGATCTACCCTCTCAAAAGTTTGCATATTTCTTGAAGTTAAGAAGCCTGTACAAGTTGACAGCTAGAGCCACCATGAAGCAGAAGATCCATAATAAGAAGCATAGTGAGACTGGACCAAATAAGGAGTCACAGAGACAAGTTATATTTGTAGGAAATAATCTGTCCCCAGTGAGCATTAGAGATGAGTCCAGCCTCAAGCAGCAGGAGAGAGGAGAGACTATACTTTTAACACTGCCCCAGCTACCTCTTTTGAATGACTTGGGACTAAAAAAATTCTTGGTATCAGTGAAGACAATCCTGGCCTTTGTTCCAGATGTAGTGGTGGTGGTTTAGTTGCTAAGTCATGTCCAACTCTTGCAACCCCATGGACTATAGCCCACCAGGCTTCTCTGTCCATGAGATTCTCCAGGTAAGAATACTGGAGTGGGTTGTCACTTCCTTCTCCTGGGGATCTTCCTGATCTAGGAATCGAACCCAGGTCTCCTGCATTGCAGACCTATTCATTGTTCCAGATGATTCATTCATTATTACAGATCATTGTTTCAAACGATCAATCTGTAAATAACTGGTTCAATAAAACCCAATATCCCTCAAAGATGGGGATTCAAAATAGAACTGGCACAAAAGGTAAACATAAGTAATGCAGGGGGGAAAGGAGAAAAGGGACCTGAAAAATGCATGGTAGATAAAGAAAACTCATATGAAGAAAATAGGGAAAATTGTCAATAAATATTTCACCATGAATTAGAAAGTTTTAATGAAGCAATTAAGCAACAGTTCAAGAAAAGGATGGCAAGACAAGAATGAGCTGAAATGTGAGCTGTCAGGCCTCAGGGAAAATGTAGAAGAAATTTAACAATCACAGAGATGAAGGCAAAAGTGACAGGAAAGAAAGAAACCTTAGCAAAAGTCTAGCAATTAGTGTCAAATCTAGGCAAATTTAGGACGAAGACCAAAACAAATGTGGTGATTATAGTTACAGAACAATATAATGGTGATAAACCCAGATGAAGTAGAAATGATTTCATTTGCAACAATTGGGAGAGAAAGAAAGAAAAAGAAAGTGAGAGGTAATGTAAATATGTTGATTTTCTTATTCCTAGGGCCAGGGTGGGGGGTGGGGTGTCAACAAAAATAACATCTAAAGCAGACAAATCTGGCAATAGAGGTCTAAGTGTATTGAGTAGTCAAAAGACAAACACTAAGAAATATAAAGATCTTCATGACCAAGATAATCATGATGGTGTTATCACTCATCTAGAGCCAGACAGCCTGGAATGTGAAGTCAAATGGGCCTTAGAAAGCATCACTATGAACAAAGCTAATGGAGGTGATGGAATTCCAGTTGAGCTATTTCAAATCCTGAAAGATGATGCTGTGAAAGTGCTGTACTCAATATGCCAGCAAATTTGGAAAACAGCAGTGGCCACAGGACTGAAAAAGGTCAGTTGTCATTCCAATCCCAAAGAAAGGCAATGCCAAAGAAGGCCCAAACTACCGCACAATTGCACTTATCTCACATACTAGTAAAGTAATGTTCAAAATTCTCCAAGCCAGGCTTCAGCAATATGTGAACCGTGAACTTCTAGATGTTCAAGCTAGTTTTAGAAAAGGCAAAGGAACCAGAGATCAAATTGCCAACATCCGCTGGATCATCAAAAAAGCAAGAGAGTTCCAGAAAAACATCTATTTCTGCTTTACTGACTATGCCAAAGCCTTTGACTGTGTGGATCACAATAAACTGTGGAAAATCCTGAAAGAGATGGGAATACCAGACCACCTGACCTGCCTCTTGAGAAACCTGTATGCAGGTCAGGAAGCAACAGTTAGAACTGGACATGGAACAACAGACTGGTTCCAAATACGAAAAGGAGTACGTCAAGGCTGTATGTTGTCACCCTGCTTATTTAACTTATATGCAGAGTACATCATGAGAAACCCTGGGCTGGATGAAGCACAAGCTGGAATCAAGATTGCTGGGAGAAATATCAATAACCTCAGATATGCAGATGACACCACCCTTATGGCAGAAAGTGAAGAGGAACTAAAATGCCTCTTGATGAAAGTGAAAGAGGAGAGTGAAAAAGTTGGCTGAAAAGCTCAACATTCAGAAAACGAAGATCATGGCATCTGGTCCCATCACTTCATGGGAAATAGATGGGGAAACAGTGGAAACAGTGTCAGACTTTATTTTTGGGGGCTCCAAAATCACTGTAGATGGTGATTGCAGCCATGAAATTAAAAGACGCTTATTCCTTGGAAGGAAAGTTATGACCAACCTAGATAGCATATTCAAAAGCAGAGACATTACTTTGCCAACAAAGGTCCGTCTAGTCAAGGCTATGGTTTTTCCAGTAGTCATGTATGGATGTGAGAGTTGGACTGTGAAGAAAGCTGAGCGCCGAAGAATTGATGCTTTTGAACTGTGGTGTTGGAGAAGACTCTTGAGAGTCCCTTGGACTGCAAGGAGATCCAACCAGTCCATTCTGAAGGAGATCAGCCCTGGGATTTCTTTGGAAGGAATGATGCTGAAGCTGAAACTCCAGTACTTTGGCCACCTCATGCGAAGAGTTGACTCATTGGAAAAGACTCTGATGCTGGGAGGGATTAGGGGCAGGAGGAGAAGGGGACAACAGAGGATGAGATGGCTGGATGGCATCACTGACTCGATGGACGTGAGTCTGAGTGAACTCTGGGAGTTGGTGATGGACAGGGAGGCCTGGAGTGCTGCGATTCATGGGGTCACAAAGAGTTGGACATTACTGAGCGACTGAACTGAACTGAAGAAATACAATTTAATCAAGTAAAATTGGGTATATGAAAAGAGGAAAGAGAAGGGAAGAAAAAGAAATGTATAATATATAAATAAGTATAACCATTGAATCATTATTTCTACGTCCATGAAAAATGATGACAAAACCTAAATATCCATACATACTGCTGCTGCTGCTAAGTCGCTTCAGTCATGTCTGACTCTGTGTGACCCCATAGACGGCAGCCCATCAGGCTCCACTGTCCCTGGGATTCTCCAGGCAAGAACACTGGAGTGGGTTGCCATTTCCTTCTCCAATGCATGAAAGTGAAAAGTGAAAGGGAAGTCGCTCAGCCGTGTCTGACTCTTAGTGACTCCATGGACTGCAGCCTACCAGGCTCCTCCGTCCATGGGATTTTTACTGACTAAATAATTATGGCATATTTATACAATAAAATACTATTCAACTATAAACTAAAAAGTAATTTTTATGTAGTGATATCAAATGATTGACAAGATTATGTTTGTGAATATATATATATATATATACACAAATGTATATTACGTATTTTGCTACATATCCCCCTATATATAGATACACAATAAATTGATAATATTGATGGAGGAAAACTAGGTAGTGGGGACAGAGAGGTGAGAGAAAGATTTACAATGTATACTCTCTGTTATCTTTTGAACCACTAGGACAACAGAGGATGAACCACTAGAATTTTGAACCACTAGGATGACAGAGGATGAGATGGTTGGATGGCATCACCAACTCGATGGACATGTGTTTGAGCAAGCTCCAGGAGCTGGTGATGGATGGGGAAGCCTAGCACGCTGCAGTCCATGGGGTTGCAAAGAGTTGGACATGACTGAGCTATTGAACTGAATTGAGGCTCATACTTATGTTTTTAACAAATTAAATCTACATTTAAGTTGAAATATAAAGAATTAGTTGAGCTGTCTTTGTCCAGCCTTGTGGACATTATGTTATGGGAGATGACTGACAGATGCTTTGTGGAGTTTCCTGACTGCATATTCATCTCTCTCTGTACTGCCCCCTGAGGACTAAGGCAAACATACAGGGCAGTGTTTCCTATTTGCCTACCTGGCCCCCTGTGCCCCTGCCCGTTCTTGATCCTGCTCTGGTGCAGTCTCATTTGCATGTAACAAGAATGATATTGTAAAAAATATTTAACCAAACTATATCTAATTCCCCCTGTAATGTTCCCATATGGCCCATTCATCATTAAGATTAAATGATTAGGATTATAACCTCACACAAAGAGAAACGACCTACTGCTTGTACCTGAATCAAGAAACTTAGGATTCTCAAACTCATAATGATCAATTTAGAGTTTTCCTGAATCCCCAAAGCTCTAATTACATATCAAAAAGCAGGCTTGGAAGACTCTGACCATAGATTTCTGCCGCAAGCTATAGATAGTGAGAAGTTGGAACCTAAACGAAGTGTCCATCAGAGAGGAACTCTGTGGAGCAAGAGCAGGGAAAAGAAGGGAAAACAGCCAACCACATGTCTCCTGGCTCAAATCAATCCCTAGATTGAAACCCTATTGGGTGGGGGTGGGCATTAGCAGGACCAGAGGACTTATCAGAAAATATTGGAGCACTAGGATTAGTTTCTTATTTCCCCAGGCACAAGCTTTGAAAAGTGTGGGGTCTGACCAAGGGACAGAGTGACAGCAGAAAAGGCTGAGAGGAGGCTGGTGGGAACATTTCCCATCACTCTGCTTACCTCCATATGCCTTCCCTAGTTATGAAAGTCACGAAATCCATTTACTACTTAACAGCCTGGATAATGAAAAATACAGGATTCTGGATATATAGTTACACACTGACATTACTCTTTGTGAGTTGCAAAGAGGGGGAGTTTATTCAGAGGGGGATTGTGTGACATAGTTATTTGGAGTGCTTATTTGGGGTAATAACTTGAGCCATCAAACTACCCTTCCTTCCTTCAAAATCATCCTATTTCCAGATAGCAATTACAAAGAACAGTAGAATACTCATGGCGAGACTTAATGGAAACCTTGCCAGGGTTAAAGAAACGTGATTGAGTAAACCAGAAGAACCTGTTTGAACTACTCCACTGCCAGAGGACAGGGAGGAAGAAAATCTAAAAGTAAAATGAAAGAAAAGAAAGGTCTATACGGAGAGTTCTGAGCAAAGAGCATTGGTGGAATAACAGGGCTTAATGCCTTGTCTTTTCCCCCTTCCCTCCTCTTTAGGAGTAATGATGGTGAGACACTTGACTATCAACCCACTTCACTGCTGTTCCAAAGCAGCAGAAACTACAGATATGTCCAGTGTGCTGGCTCATGGGATAAGGAGAGCAGAGTCAAAATAGTATAGCATTGTAGGAGAGGTAAAGACCATGACACTTCACAAAGCAACAAAAATAGACCCCCACCCAAAAATGTGAAAGATCATTACAAAGAAAACATTCTTACAGAAAGGATCTAAATGAATGTGCCTAGATGGGAAAATTGTGAAGTTGCCAGTTAATCCATCAATTTAGCCCATTTCAATTAAAACATTAAAAACAGATTCTGCAATGATGACATTAGTGTAATTAATTACACCTTCAGAGAAAATTAGGGTACGAGGGCTAGCTCAAACCAAATGTACACACACATGCACACAAACACAAACCGCTAGTAGGTTAACAAAGCAGCTTACTTTGAAAGCAAACTATTTGTATTAGAAGGAAATACAGTCAATGTCTTCTAATAACCTTGGGCTGTCAAAGACTAAGTAAAAAAAAATTATAGAGTTCAACAGAAAAACACTGAAAGGCACAGAAATCATAAATTCCTGAATGACCAAATACATCACACAAAAGGAAAATCAAGGGAAGTGTTGAAAGAAACCATGGTGATTTCAACATGTAACAATAGCCTTATTTCAAATGTGGACAATGACTACAGTGTAAATTGTAGAGCAAGTCTATATATAGAAAATAAACTAGCTTTCTCTTGCAAAATAAGGCAGTTTTGGTGAGGGAATAAACCAGTCCCATTTTGCTTGGCGCTAAAGCAGGCAGGGCAGGGGGTTCCTAAGTTTCCTGTGGGCCAGAATGCATCCTGAGATGGTATCAGAGGATACCTGATACCTGCTCACAAGCCCCAGCACACCCTCCCTGACAACGCACACACCTCACTTGCCACGGACGACCCAGTAACCCAGAGGGTCCCTGAGTCAGTGAGGGGTTCCTGGGAGAAAGGGGTGTGCCCCAAGAGGAATTCCACAGCAGGAAGCCACAGAGGGGCTGCTCAGCTGGGGGCATGAGGTCCCAGAGGCACCAACTATATATCATGAGATTGGAGTGATAAGTGGTGCTGTGTTGACAGGTTATCTGTTTGGAAAAGGAGTCAGTTTGGATGATAGCTCCCACCTTGCACAAAAGGAAATTCCAGGTATATCCTTGAGACAAGCCTTGAAGTGGAAAGGTAAGAAAGAATTAGGAACCCACAGAGGAGGCTCCTTTTGTCAAGGGGAAATGGGGAAGGCCATCCTAAGCCACACACAAAAGCAAGAAGCAATAAGGGAGAATGAGCCTTCTGGGGAAGAGGAGGTCCTGAGCAAAGTGAAGGGAGTGTGTGTGTGAGAGACAGAGTGAGGTGATGCATGTGGCATGAGCATCAGACAAGGGACTGGCTGATGCCCAGCAGGGCGGTGCTGCAGTGCCCATCCCATCTTAGACCAACTACTGCCCCAGGAGAGAGGTGGGGGCCAGTGCTCCACACCACTGTCAGACTTAACCAAAAGTGCTGTGGTGGCCCAGCAGAGGGATTGACTTGATGAGGGCTGTGCCTGTCCCCGGTGACATTTCAAAGTGAGGGTACTGTGGTTGGAACTGCCCCAAGCATGGCACGAAGGGCCCCGTGGGGATGCAGTCTGGGAGATGCAGGCGGGTGTACCAGGCAGGAAGCTGCATGCCTGCCAGCCACCCCACCTGGGCTTATGTCAGGGAGGGGCGGGGTGGGGGGGGTCATATAACAAAGTTCCCAGGACAGGAAGCAGGCTGGGAGGGTACTGGAAGTTGGTGTAAAAGTTCATACTTACAGGCACAAATGTAGACAAGATAATGATGAAGAAGGGAAAGCAGGGCTCTCTCTGGAGCCGGCCGGAAGACAGTGTATGGAGGCACTTCCAGACTTACCCAAGGCACAGCTTTGGCTGGGGCAGTCCCATCAAGGCAGGCACCCCCCACAGAGTGCAACAAGCTCAAGCTTTGAGAACCCTGGCTAATGTTTGCCACAGGGAAACCCGGCAGGAAACTCGGTGGATTGTAGCAGACGGGTGGGTCTAAGTTTGTGCTGGGTGGTCCCCTGCTGTCTCATTTTTGAATTAAGCATGGCAGGGGTGGCAGGCACCTTAGTCGTTCCAGTGCTGAAAGCCTCTGACTGTGTTCCTCAGGCCCTGACTACAGGCATGCCTCTCGCTCCAGGTCCCTCCACATCTGAAGGCAGAACCCACGGGGAACTGGGCTCCTGCCCTGGCACAACAGCCGGCCAAGGGCAACTGAGGCTGGCCAGGGCCCGGAGCTTCCCCACACAGGGAGTGTTTCAGGGAGGGCAGTGCCAGCTCGTGGAGAGGGGTCGTGTCTTGGGCCAAGACCCCACTGTGGACACACTTCAGGGCTGGCAGGCTGTCCTGTGACAGAGGTGCTCAGGAGGTGGGCACAGGGCTCCCAGGCCCTGCCTGAGATCGGGGTCAGCTGTGGCCTGAGAGAGCCTAGTGCCTGCCTCGGAGATGGTGGAGCGCTGCCTGTGGCGGGACTCAAGCGGGGACTCGGCAGAGTGCAGAGGAGGAAGGAAGCACATGGCCATTTGGGACCCCAAGCCAGGAGCAAGCAGAAATGCTGTGGTTAGGGCAGAGATCGCTGAGGCTGAGCAATAAAGTGTTGCTGAAGATGTCCCTGGCCAGCAGGCTCCACTGGACAAGTGGATGAGGGGCTGCCTGAGGGCAGTCCTGCCTGGGACACAGACTGCCCCGCCCACCTGAGGCTGGCTAGGCACAAAGGGAGGATCAGGTAAGTAGCTCTTAGAAAACAGGGGCCCAGAGCCAGCAAACGAAGCCCTAGCCTGGTGAACCTTGCTGGGGGTGTGGTGTCACAGCAACCACAGTCACATGCTATCCAGCAAGGCGCCAGGGCCCGGGAAGGGGCAGCGTTCTGGCAGGCCCCCATGATCACTAGGCAACCCAAACTGTGGGGGGGGGAATGAGTACAAGCAGGAGAGTGGCACCCCATCTGCACCCCCCTGCCCCAGTCTCCAGGAGAAGGGAGGAAAACATTGAAATAAAACTGTGCTCTGAAAAAAATAAAATAAAATAAAACTGTGCTCTGCACGGGGGAGGGCAGTCAGAAGCAGTACACTGGGACATCGCTGATGACCAGGGAGCAGTGTCCCAGAGCCACACCCCAGGGGGACCGGGAGAGGGCACTGGGCTCACAGGCAGCACCGCTCAAAGGAAGCTTCTTGTCCCCTACGTGAGCCTGCCCTTTGAGGAGGAGGACTGCTTCATGACACATCAAAACACCCAGGGAACCTGGCTTTGCTGACCCGGGGCTGAGGCTTGCTGGGAGGGGTCTGGAAATGTGGGCAGGGGCGGTGCAATGGGTTACACAGATTCATGGAGCTTTCAGTGTGCAGAGCCACATTCTTCCTTTCCTTCCAGGGGTGCCGGGAGCTTGCATGGACGGCATGAATATGTGTCCTTCTGGGTGGACCAGCCATGGCCATGCCACGCCCCTCAGCATCTGCCCTCCCACCCCCTCGGGGATCCGTGGACGTCTCCATTGTCTCCTTCCTGGATCCCACAGAAGTACCCGGGAGAGGGCAGAAAAGAGGTTTCCCAGAGGAAGCAAGGGCCAAGCCTTCTTGCTTGGCTGGGAATTTGGGCTTGGCCTCCCAAGGAAGGGAGGAGGCCTGCAAGTAGGTTGCACAGCTGCTTCTCAGGAGAGGGAACAACACCAAGCAGGCCCTCAGCGAGTAGCAACTGTTACTGCTATAATTGTGCATTAAGTGTCAGGGATGGGTTGCCCAGTGGGACGACAGGGACACACAGACCAACCCAACGGTACTGACCTTCTTCTCTAGGCCAGCAGGCGAGGAAAGACACCTTCATCGAGGGAAGGATTTCTCTGCATCAGGCACTGTGCTGCCTGCTTCAAGGTGTTGCCTCTTCTAGTCCACCCAAGAGTCCTTCTTAATCCCACCCCCCACCCCCTTCCCTGCCCCAGCCCCTCCCCCAGCCCCTTCTGGAGGCTCCTCCTGAACCCTGCAGCTCATCTCTTCCCCAGCCTCCTGTGGGCACTGCTAAGTGGGCATCTGCCAGGAGCAAATGCCCCCAGTCAGTTAGCATGGATCTTGTATTTTGCTCTGTCCCCTCACGCAGACTAGAGATTCAGAACCAAGTACCGTGTCTCATTTTTGCCAGTTAAAGCACACAGCTTTATTGATGATACATAAAAATGCAGACTTGGTAGACAAGGTTAAGTCAGTACAGCACATAGAAGAGGGGTGTACTTTTTTGCTCAATAGGTATCGTTCATAGGCTTGCAAAGAAAAGAGTGTAAATGGAAAGAATCCCATCTAAGCAGCAACTGATACGTTTTTGGCACAAGCCCCCACATGGGTCTGGTCTCCCCAACATGGTCCAGCTTAGACACAGCGACCACCACAGGCCAGGCATCCCCACTGAGGCTAGAACATGTTGTTCTTTAACCACAGCTGGCAGCTGAAAGGACCCCTTTACCACAGGAAGAAGGCTGCAAGGGAGCAATTTACAATGCACATTGCCTGCAGACTGAAAAACCAAGAGGTTACTCAAAGCTCTGTGGGAACCCCTGCCTGACCAGGAAGAGTGTGGTCCTGGATTTAGCAAATGCAACTTTCACCCAGAGATGTGCTGAGCCAGCTAAGGCTGGGTCTTCAATAGCACCCACTGCAGAGTCTTTGAGAACACAAGTGTGTGTTCACCCACTGACTGGGCTTTGTTTTGGAGTGGATCAGTCCCACCCTGCTGGAGGGGCCACTTAAGAGGCCAGGGTTTCTGAGAGAAGCTGTCTGTTTGTGTTCCTGATAAAGAGGGGCAGGAAGGGCCATAGCACTTGGGCTCTCAGCAACTCCCCCGACAAGGCTGGCTTTTCAGACAAACCCGTCAGGGGTTTCACAACCTGCCCCTCAGCACATTCACTTCCCTCTGGTATCAAAGGAAGCATCAAGCCTGGAACGGACTTGGCAAGCATGTTCTTAATAACTGTCATGCTTATTAACAAATTTAATCCAGCCTGCTGCAGAAATGAGTTGCAGCAAAGTGACACAGTCTCCCGACACACTTGGCTGATGCACGTCTTCATCTGGCCCTGATTTTCAACACTGGCATTCAAGTTATCTGGGACATACAAAGCCTTTCCCTCCTCAACAGCAGGGTCGGGAGTCGGGATTGTGTTTCCATCAATGGAGAGGCTGGCCAAATGACTGTTGATATCATGGCTAAATGAAAAACTCGCATCCTTGGGCTCAGCTAACAACATTTTTCCCTGAATGAAAGGGCCCTTGGAGAGGCCAAGAGCACAACAGAAATTTTTAAAGCTCTGAGCACTCCAAGTATTTTTGTGTTCATAAGGGAACGGGCGCTGTTTTACCAGGTATGTTCGACTGGCTTTGCCCCCACCTGAAGGTCTGTCCTCAGCACCACCGGGTGCCCCTGGTTCAGTCCAGTCCCCATCCTCACTCCAGGGCCGTGCCATAGTTGTCAAGTCAAACCAAATCTCGCGCTCCTCGTCATCCAGTTCCCGCTCATCATCCCATTCCTCTTCCTCCTCCTCCGACTTCTCACTGTCATCTCTTCCTATGGTTAGTTTGTAAACGCAGTAGCAGGCACCAGCCCCAATCATCAGTCCTGCAGCCATCCAACCCACTTCCCGAGCCCGGCCCATGTTCAGATCCGTTCAGCTGGGGGTGGGGCGTGGGGTAGGACAGAACAGGAGAGGGTCTTGTTTCACCTGAAAGAAGAGGGTTCTTAAGGCCAGGGTGAGTGATGGTGGAGGGGAGACAGCTTCAGCCTATTCCAGGCTCCTGAGGCTCTCCTGTGATGAATCTATGGGTGAAAAATGATATTAGGGCTTTTGGCAATACCTGGATTTTTGCCTCACCCGACAGAGTGGAGTTTGAGTTCCAGCTGAGAGAAGCGGATTATTTGGCAATAAGTTCTTTGTTCTTTTCCGTTATCCTCTGTCTCCCCTCAGGACCCACCATTTGTGTCCCAGGGCCTACAGAGAAGGGCAGGAGTTGGGGCTGGGCTATAACCACCAGGGGGTGACAGGCAGTCTCCTCCTCCACCACACCCCCAGCCCCAAAGACTTAGAGGCAGTCTCACCTACCAACCTCTACCAAAGCCAGGTAAATTCCTTCTTCTTGTCTTCTGTGGTCAATAGTCCTTCCACAGTGATTGATGGACAGTCTGGCAGAAGGACAGAGAGAACGACAGATAGCCGGCTTTGGAAAACTAAAGTGTAGTGGATGGATCAGCAATGAGAACATAGGTCCCTTTTCTGAATTTCCAGCCTTTGAGCTTAAAATATTTCTCACACCCTTCTGACTTTCCTAACACTGATTTCCCCACCCCTCCCCCCTTGTCGTCCGCCATTTCCCCAGCAAAGGCCGCCACACCCCTTTCCCTGCGCTGAAATGGGAGGGGGTATGGAGGAAAGGGCCTGGAGAGGGCGGCTCAGACCCGGCCCGCAGCGATCCCAGCCCCCCTCCCTCATCCCCACCGCCATCCCCACCCAGGGGCCAAGGCTCATCCCACCTTCACACCGACCTGCACGGTCCCAAGGCACTTTGGTCCTTCCCTCGCCGCGACTTTCCCTGGCAACCTACTGGCCAACAGATCTACAAACCTGCAGACAGACGGTGGGGGGTGGGGGGGAGACAGAGGGGACGGAGTGCTTGGTGGACGGAGCAGCACTCTGGACAGGAGTGCCCTGATCCTGAAACCTTTCTTTCCTCGGAGACTCTATGCCAGCCACTCACTTCCCTCACCCGCCGCCCGAAGTCCGCCAATTCTTTCCATGAAAATGGGCATGAGGAGGGGGACGGCAGTATTTAGAAAGTAGGAGAGAAGGGGACACAGACCCCTGTCTGCCGGAACCTGGATCCGTGGCGCTCTTGGCCTTCTCCCAACCCCATCTCCCTCCAAGCAGAGCCCACGTTCATACCGACCTGCAACGCCCGTGGCCACTTTCCTTCTTCCTTCACGCGCCTGCAGAGTGATATAGGGGGCTGGTACCCAGACGGAGGCGACTAGCAGTACTTCTGCTCCAGGCAGCTCTGGTCACGTGACGACCGCGTCACCAGCGAGCTCTGGCCCCCAATTTCCACTCCCACAAGCAGTGCGGCAGGCGCCAGCCTGCCCCGTACCTCCCCCCATCACAAGGGGCCTTGTTACTCTTTTCCTCTGTAACAATGCCAGAAGTGCATGGCTCTCTGGTGTTTGCATTTGCCTTCTCTAATTACAGAAAAGGGCAACACTTTTCCTGGGTCTATCATTTACTTACACTTCTTTCGAGGGGAATGTCTTACTCCTTCTTTGGCTCTGAAACTCCTGTCCCCTCTTTCTTCATTTCTACCCCTTCCCACATGCAGTCTCTGCACCAAAATTAAGCAGAGGGGCAGGGAAAAAAAGCCCAAGTAACAGGGAGATTTTTGTTCCTATTTTTAATATATTTATATTCTATTTCTTCCATTCTTTCTTAATTGACTCAAGTTACTATTTTGTAGTCAGAAAATACAAATATGTGTGTGTGTGTGTATAAAACAAGATTTCCTAGTTAATACGAAGGCCTCATTGATTTAAGCTAATTTGTACATTGAAAACATTTTCTTCTGACTGCAGAGGAGATAGCAGCTTTCAAATAGCATATGAAACTTTAAAAACATACCCTTACAAACAAAGCCAGTGTACTTTCAATATGATTTATAAATTGATGGATAAAATGAATCTATAGTAAATTGGTCAGTGTTTTAATTGTGACCAGTTTAGAGAAGTGAACCACTATCCCTTTCTTCTTGGCCGAACTCATAGTGTTATGTGTTAGAGAAGACTGCTGGATGGCTTCCATTCTGGTTTTGAAGGACAGACTCTCTGCAGACCCCAAATTTCAATGAATCTTATGTCTTCAGATGAACCTTACAAATTAGTAACTTCACAGATTAGCTTGCTCTTCATTCAAAGCTCTTTATTTAAAATCTATTCTCAAGTTTCACGGTGTAACCCATAAATCATCCAGAAATTAGAGGATTCCCTGCTATCCCATTGATAAAAATGATAGGTGGAATTTTCATTTGATCACATTGGTGAAAGACCTCCGGTATTTGTCATTTGTGCACTGTATGTCCTCTTAGTAGTGCCTGGTGTTCAGCCTTTTCCAGTGGAAATAATGGTGAGGGTCTGTGGGTGACTGTAAATCACTGCAACAACCTGACAGCCCTTGAGATCAACGGCCTTTTTCCCTCACAAAAGGCACAGTTCACAGGACCCGAAGCAGTGTTGCCAGGAAAAAGAGGTCTTTTCACCCTCTCCCTTACGTTACAATTTCACTGTACTATCTATACAAGTCCCTCAGAATAATCCCAGAAGGTAGTAACAAAGTCTGCAGAACTTAGTTCCCAGACATCCAGCTGTCCCCGCTGGGGAGTCATGCTCTAAATATAAACCCTTCAGGCAGCCTCTTTCTTAGAACATTGAAATCTGACACCCCAGCAGGAAGCTCCCTGGGTGAGGGGCCCCTGTGTGGGGGAGGCCCTTTCAGGAGGTGAACCAGGAAGCCCAGAGTGCCTTGCTGGTGAAAAACTCACAAGTCAAGAACATGTCACAACTTTCTGGTCTTCCTTAAACATTTATAGTTCAAACACACCAACATTACAACTCATCTTTCTAAACCCCTAACTCATTTGTTTTGCCATCCTCTCCTTACACTGTTCTTCTTATCATCCTTTATTTTACTTCTCCAAAGAAATTGATTTATATTTATGAAGCCTTACTAACAGAACTTGCAGATTTAACTATCATTCAACTTTTGGCTGCTAAGAACTTAAAAAGTGGCTTTTATTTATTTTGAATATATACATTAGAAAGAACTGCAGAGCATGTAAAACTTAAGAAAGACAGGTGTCATTGACATGGCTCTACAATAAGGACTCATTTCACAACTCTTACTTAGCCATGCTTCAGGGACAAAAGCTCCACTCTTATCTCTCCTCATTAGTTAAAAATCTCTCTCCCCTTTGGTATATTTTTCAATTTTTCCAATGTATAACCCCTGACCACCATTATCCCAGGCTGTCAGATCTTTCCTGTTTGGATCCACTCCCTCTCTTAAACTTCCTAACCCCATGGGAATGATAACCCTTTTAATTCTCTTTGTCATTTTGATCCACAATTCCTACAACCGAACCTGGGGACTGACATTTAAAATCTATTTTCCCTCCATTATACACCCACCAACAAATATTTATTTAAGGGCATGCTATTTGCCTGACATACCATTTAAAAAGCAAAATGGGAAAATCCTTAAGCAATCCCTCAGACAAGTCTTCAAAAGACTATGTGAGTCCACTGTCAAAAGGAACCTTTTGGCTTAAATCAGTATATGGTCATATATGATGCAAGATTTATAAAGTATTCAAAAACAGAAAAGGATCAGCAGATGGTAACACTGATGGAATTTTGGAGGGTAAGAAAAATAAATGATAGAAGATTGCTATCTTTAAAAGCTGTATTACTTTTTGTATCGTGTTGTTTTTGTGTTGTATATTAGTTAATTTTGTTTGACTGCAAGCAACAGAAACCACATCTGTTTAACTTAAACAGTGAGGGAATTTTGAAGACCAGCATCAGCTCTGAGGTGTTAAGGTAGGAGGAACCGATAGATGGTCTCTTCAGGACGCCATAAACTTCCACTGATGTTTGGTTTTCTATCTTTGCTCAGGTTTAAATTTCAGTAAGAGAGTAAGTATTGAGTCAGTTTGTTTTGGGCACAATGACCACCCTTTTGCTGTGGAAAATGACAGGGCATTTAAAATGTGAAATGCATTTCCTTTCTTTTCCCAGGGAGAACTGTAAACTGTTTCAGAGGTTATTGTGGATTTGCAGGAGCACTTTAACTACTTTGGATATGCATCTTTTGTCCAGCTGTGACTGAGGTGCTGGGGGTCTATCTGCCACAGCATGCGTTAGTTGTCACTGAACATTAGAGAGGTGCAGTTCTGAAATGGTGGTGCACAAGGCTGTCTTCTAGGCCAAAGCTACCTGACTTCCTTGACAGGATTCCACACAGTCACATCGACAGTACAAAGTCTTACGGTCATCCCTTCATGATCAATACCTGAATTTGTCTGTATAGTGAGAGCAGATGCCTGTATCAAGTGAAGACTCTCATTCAGAGAGACATATATAAATCTATATCTGAATGCCCAAACCCATGGATTTCTGCATTCCCTCCCTGTAAGAAGGCCACAGGGAAGCTAAGTCTCACGAGAAAATGACAACTGAAAAATTTATCCTGAGAAGTACAACCATCAGGGGTACTAGAGGTTTCTGTTAGTTTTACCAGCCCCTTCTCTCCCCGTTGGCAAGCTACTACTTGGGAAGCCACAACTTCAGAAGGTTGCGTGGTAAGCCTGCAATCAGAGAGCAAGGGCATTGGTGCACTTTAAGAAGTGGCTTTCAGCTAAGAAACTTGAAGTACACTTACATATCATGGGGATGGCTCTGCCAAAGAAAGCTAATTTTTCCACGCATCTTAGCCAAGACTTCCTCTCCTCCAGACAGTGCTTGGGTGGGAACTATCAACATTTTCCTCTGACTCTTCTTTTCATATACTCCTGTTTGAATAAGCCCCCTCACTGCACATGATCTTTCTCTAAACACAGAATCATACAGTTGATTTGCTTTCTGCTTACTAAATTTCAGTCATATCCTGTTCATCTTAACCTTACACAGTGTTGTATATCAATTGTATCTCAATAAAAATGGAAGAAAAAAATACATTTTAGTCATATCCTAGTACTATTTTTCAGAAGTTACATTGATATGAATTTCTGTGGAATTTTGCCTGTTCCCAAATTTCCCAGTCTCTTGATTTACTCCCATATTGTCTATGGATCTTAAAATTTTTATACTCAGAGAACAACCTTATATCTTAACTATCAGGGCATATCACACTGTAGATCCTGTGTTATGACATTATTTTATTATTTTTCCCACTCTTAAAAGTTCGCTCATTGCTGACAGGTGACTTGTTGAATTCACCAATACAGTCAATGAAAAGGTTTCAAACTAATGGCTAGATGCTGAGTTCAGCCAATTTTGACTTGGCCTAACACCTCTAACACCTACTTCATTTAAAGATGCTGTTGTCCATTTGTATATTTTGTAATGTTCTTTGTATATCACTCACTTTGTCAGTGTGCATGCCTCCTATCTGACAGACATCCATGACATACTTGTGATTACTACTCAACCCTTCTGTGTAGCTGGCTTCTGAGGGCTCCTGTGGCTTGCTAACTGATGAAAGTGAAAAGTCTATAGCTCTCTTGTTTAGAAGGCTGGCCTAGTTAGAAGATTTATGTATTCTCAGACACACTGATGAGCTTATTCAGGATTGTGTTATGTGCTAGGCCCCAGAAGACACTAAGATTGCTTTGAGTGAAGTGTGTAACACTCCCTACAAGTGAGAAAATGTGGGACTTTTGGAGGCCATCACCCAACATCACTCTCCCACTCTTTTTTTTTTTTTTTTTTTTTTACCAAATGAAAATAGCTTTACAGCCATTTTTTTCCTCCTACAAAGAATGCAGTCTGGGGGTGGGAAAGGGCAGAACTGAAAGAACAACAACAAAAAATAAAACAGTAAGTAAGGAAAAAAACTGCATTCACTCCAGGTCTCCTTTTCTGGTGGCTTTTTCTTTTCAGATCTGGGACTAGATTTCAGAGGAAATGGTAGACATTTATAGCTGGGAGGCAGGGAGGTGGAAGGAGAGGTTACTGTCCCAGGAGTCCGGGAAGGAAGAGGCAATTTTTCAAAAAGTACAAGTGGCCAGTAACCCCAGGGGAAGATGCTGTCCCTTTCTGGTAATCAGAGGAAGGCAAACACCACTACAGGGAGATGGGATTAGGAAAGAAAAAAAGAGTAACAAGGCCTGCTATGGGGGAGGGAAGGGAGGGGGGCGGGCCCTCTTCTGCCGCACTGCTGGTGGGAGGGGAAATTGGGGACCCGAGTTGGTGGATGACGTAGGTCTCACGTGACCAAGAGCTGACGTGTGCAGAAGTCCTTCTTGTTCTGGTCGTTGTTCCCGTCTGAGTATCAGCTCCCCATTGCCCCGAGGGCCAGTGGGCCTGCAGCAGAGGAAAGAAGGAGGAGGAGAAGGAGATCGTCCAGGATCCGTGCAGGTCAGTGCCTGGGACATTCCAGAAGGTGGGGGTGGCCGAGGGTGCAGGGCGGAAACCGTCGCGGATCCTGGGGCGCCTCCGTCGTCTCTTCCACTCGCCGCCAGCTTTCCAAGACGTCTGTCCCGCCCGCAGCCCATTCTGATGCTGCGAAATGGTGAGCAGGGGGGTGTTTGGAAGGAGCTCAGAGATCGGGACGTGGGAATCTGGTGGGAACCGAGGCCGTAATCTGGAAAGGGAGCTGTGCCCTGGGTGTTGGCCCCCAGTCCTCCAGGACGGTGCCAGAGGGGAAAGGCTGGACATGGGGAGGGGAGGTGCAACGTGATGTGTCAGCAGAACCCCGAGAGGGGTCGAAGGGGTGGGAAACCTTTGACAGCCAGGCCTCCGAATTAAGAACAGAGTTTTCTGTTCTGGGGACCGGTCCGTCCACCAAGCACTAGGTCGCGGCAGTTTCCCGTCTTTCTTACTGTGACTGTGTCTTCCTGACCATGGCTCTGTGTCTTGTGGATCCGAGCCTCTCCCGGGTTGCCAGTCTTTCCGTAGGTTGCGGCACCACACCAGGCTAGAGAAGAGGAAGGAAATTAACCCGGATCCGTGAAGGTCGATTTGAGGGTAAGACCATCTAGAGACCCTAACGGGGGCGGTGGGAGGATGGGGTGGGGAGAAACCAGAGGTAGCGATAATCTAGGTTAGGTCTGAGTCTGAGTGTGTTTCTCACACTCTTGGGACTGTGGCGAAATGGCGTGCAGTGTGTGTGTGTATGTGTGTGCGTGCGCGCGCGTGTGTCGTGGGGGGTGGGGTGGGGGAGAATGACAGAAGGGAAACCTATCAGATAGTTTGTTCGTAATCCTCTTCTCTCAACAGCACTTAGTCCCCATGTTTTCGATCTGTCATCCTGCAGGTCTGCTGTAGCAGGTGGCACCAGTTTAAACGAGGGAGGAAGTTTCCTCGGATCCGTAGAGGTCGGTTTGGGCATGGGGGCTGCCTGGAATGGGGGAGGGGTTGGAAATCGCCCGCGGTTGGACAGGCTCACCCAATGTTACTGTTTCTCCAACATCTCTCCATTTCAGGCTAGGGAAGCGGCAGGCATGTGCATGTTTTGGATGGCAGAGAGAGGTTGTGTTTTTGTTTTTTTAAAATCTGACAACCTAGATAGGTGAATCAGGAAAGCAACAAATGGAGGAACAGTCAATCCATCAAAGCTTCAGTTCTCACTGGCTCTGGTCTCTCTGCAGATTGCAAGGGTTGTTGGGCGTGGCACACCTCCAGGGGAGGGAAGAAGGAGCAAACTGCCTGTCTGGAGGAGGTTAGTGCAACGGTGCCACTCCCTGGGAACATCCAAGTTTGGGGTAGCTGAGGCCCCAGCAGAGAGGATGGGCTCCACTGCCTTTATCTAGGCTTGGGGAGGAGGTGGGCTGGGGAGAGTGAAATGAGGGGGAAAGAGTTTGTTAACAATCTACATTTTCTACCAAGAATTCATTTGCTTGTCCCTCTGTACAACTCTCTGCAGAGGACAACTTAAGGAGAAGAGAAACTCAAACCCTGTTTTCTTTCTCCACCCCTAGGTCCACCTCCAGAATCAGTTGTCGCGGCCTTGAAGTGGCTGAAGACGATCATCCTCCACAGGCCTGCACCCAGGCCAGGCCCATAGCCCTCCTCCCCCAGCCTGAGTGACTACTCTGTTTCTTTGTCCCTGATACCATCAGGGACGATTGCATGGGCTACGCCAGGAAAGTAGGCTGGGTGACTGCGGGACTGGTGATTGGGGCTGGCGCCTGCTATTGCATTTATAGACTGACCAGAGGAAGAAAACAGAACAAGGAGAAAATGGCTGAGGGTGGGTCTGGGGATGTGGATGATGTTGGGGATTGTCCTGGGGCCAGGTACAATGACTGGTCTGATGATGATGATGACAACAGTGAGAACAAAGGTGTAGTATGGTACCCACCTTGGGCCCGGATTGGGACTGAGGCTGGAACCAGAGCTAGGGCCAGGGCGAGGGCCAGGGCCACCCGGGCTCGTCGAGCTGTCCAGAAAAGGGCTTCCCCCAATTCAGATGATACTATTTTGTCCCCTCAAGAGCTGCAGAAAGTTCTTTGCTTGGTTGAGATGTCTGAAAAGCCTTATATTCTTGAAGCAGCTTTAATTGCTCTGGGTAACAATGCTGCTTATGCATTTAACAGAGATATTATTCGTGATCTGGGTGGCCTCCCAATTGTTGCAAAGATTCTCAATACTCGGGATCCCATAGTTAAGGAAAAGGCTTTAATTGTCCTAAATAACTTGAGTGTGAATGCTGAAAATCAGCGCAGGCTTAAGATATACATGAATCAAGTCTGTGATGACACAATCACTTCTCGATTGAACTCATCTGTGCAACTGGCAGGTCTAAGATTGCTTACGAACATGACTGTTACTAATGAGTATCAGCACATGCTTGCTAATTCCATTTCAGACTTTTTCCGTTTATTTTCAGCAGGAAATGAAGAAACCAAATTTCAGGTTTTGAAACTCCTTTTGAATTTGGCTGAAAATCCAGCCATGACTAGAGAACTGCTCAGGGCCCAAGTACCATCCTCGCTGGGTTCCCTCTTTAATAAGAAGGAGAACAAAGAGGTGATTCTTAAGCTTCTGGTCGTATTCGAGAACATAAATGACAATTTTAAATGGGAGGAAAATGAATCTACTCAGAATCAATTCAGCGAAGGTTCACTTTTTTTCTTTTTAAAAGAATTTCAGGTGTGTGCTGATAAGATTCTGGGGCTAGAAAGTCATCAGGATTTTTTGGTAAAAGTGAAAGTTGGAAAATTCGTGGCCAAACTGGCTGAGAATATGTTCCCAAAGAGCCAGGAATAAGTTCTTGATTTTGTAGTTTAGAAGCAACACATGTTGTAAACTCTTCCTTTTCTCCACCTTGTCTATATGGTAAAGGAATCCTTTCAGCTGCCAGTTTTGAGCAATGAATATCATATTGTATCATCAATGCTGATATTTATCTGAGTTGGTCTGCAGGCCTAAGCTGGATGAATGAATATCACTACCTGTTCTGAAAATGTTTGTTGCTTTTTATCTCACTGCCTAGATTGAAATATTTTTACTATTTCTTCTGCATAAGTGACAGTGAACCAATTCCTCATAAATAAGCTCCCTCCTATCATTTGCATTGACTGCATTTGTGTATCATCAATGAAGTTGTGTGATAATGCTGGAAAGAAGAAAAGAAAGAGAGAAACCATACTTATCTTTCGGTTTGTAATCTAGTTGGAGAGATAAAAACATACAAACAAAAAGAAAACAATATCTCAAGCATATACTTTTTGTTAAATATTCGCACTCAGAGCACAGAGAAAGCAAAGGTTTCTGCAGGATACAGTAGTCAGCTACAGATTTATGGAGGAAGTGTTCATTTAAAATGAATCCTCAGTGGGGTAGGTAGTTAGGGAGTTCCATGTGATGGGAGAGAAGGGGGACTGGTGTGAGAATGGCATGGAGGTAGGAACTCTTGCTGTGATAGTGAGGAGACTAGTCTGTTTAGAGTGGAAAGTGTGACTGGAAGTACATAAATTTGGAAAGTTGGCTGAAGCCAGTTTGTGGAGAAATGTTTGAATATTACCTCACCGAACGCTGAGAGCCAGTGAATAATTTTGACTAGAAAGAAAAATTGGAATTCATATAGAAGTCCTTCTCTCACCTACTGTGCAGTGTCTATGAGAGTATGGCAAAAATGGGGCCTTTCAAACCCTGGTGGTAGGAATTCGCTTAACACTGGCACAAGGTTTGCAGAGGGCCATTTGGTAATACATATCATTAGCCTTAAAATATGTAATCCCTTTGTCCTAAGGAAATAATTGAATCATTGGCCAAAGATTGTATGTACAAGGCTGTTTATCCCAGCACTGTGTGAAATAGTAAAAATTGAAAACAACTTAAACAATTTAGCACACTGGACTGGTTACATAAATTAAGGAATATTCACATCAGTCAGTCAGTTCAGTTGCTCAGTCGTGTCCAACTCTTTGCGACCCCATGAATTGCAGCACGCCACATGGTGTAAGATAAATATGTCAATTTCAATCCATATTGTCAGGGAATGATGTTCATCATGCACTGTTAAGTGAGAAAGGTAGGTTAGATAGGAGTCTTCTTAGTAGGATTCAATTTTTCTGAGAATATAAGATATTTAAGTAGACACTAAAAACTCTGGAATTACAGACATCCATATAGTAACAGTGATTGTCTTTGGGTGGAAGGATAGTGTAATTTTTACCTTTTTACTTTTTATTCATCTATGTGTTCTTATTAACCTAAAACAAATACTGATTTTTCAAAAGTTTTTGCAAAAGGAAAGTGTTGGGAATGGAGCAGGTGATTGATTGGAGCATGAACTGAGTATTTACATTAAACATAAGATGGGTTGAAGTTTTCTCTCTGAAATAATAGATGAGTGCTAAAGATGGGGCTCACTGTAAGAATTAAATGAAGTAATATATGTGAAATACTTAGAATTTTCTGGCACATAGCAATTAATTAAGAAAATTGAGCACACTTAGTTACTTAGAATTCAGGGTTGATAGTTGTTCTGGTTGACCTTTGTGTTGCTGGGGGCATTCTGCCATGTGTCAGCATCATTTAATAAATAATAACAACAATAAAAGTTAGCATTTATTAAGTGACTACTGTGTAGAGTGATGTCATTCCTGCAAGGCAACTGTTAACAATAGTTTCTCAAAGAAATAGGCTTTTCTTTTTACTACGTACTCAAGATGTTGTATCAGACATGATCTCACCTGCCCTTACAATGTATTGTTGGTCAGTTTGGGGATGTTATCCTACTTTATACATGAGGCCAGGAAAGGGTAAAAGCTCTGTTCAGTTATGATCTGGTTTTAGCCCCAGGCTTCCATATACTTACTCAAATGTTGCCTACAATAGACAAAAGGACCATGGACTGATCAGCTTGAAGTTGTTGGGTATGGTGACTCTATTGAATCATACTGGGGCTCCTTTGACATCAGTTTTAAGGGTGGAATGAGGGTAAAGGAATTAAAAATTTTTATTGCTCTATTATTAGGCAGGAAACAAAGATTTGGGAGGGAAAGCCTTATCCATTTAAAATAAATTAACTTTGAGATACCTGTGTGACATCTAAATGGATATACCCTAATGTCATTTGAGTGTATTGATCTGGTGCTCAGAAAAGACCAGCCTGCAGATATAGATTTGGGGGCCACCAGAGAAGAAATGATAACTAAGGACATGGGAGTGGATGTGATCCCCAGAGAGAAGGTTCAGAGTGTAAGAGTGGAAAGCAGCACAAAGAACTGGATAAGGGATTGTGGCAGCTGGGGGAAAGAAGCATCAAATTCCAACTGTGGATACCCTTCCAGACACTAACTATCAGTATACCTATATAGTCCGTACATCAAATTGGATGATACTGTAGGCGAAGTTTCAGAACCTGATTTAAATTTTGTCTACTTTTCTTCTAAAATGTATTCATTGGAGATACTTAAGAAAATAGAGACAATAAGAACAAACTTGTTCCCTCACCCAGATCTGTATCATGAACATCTAAAAAATATTCTGATCAAGCCACATTGGACTGGGGTGCTGAGTGACCTTTCACCCTGGGGTGGCAATGAGGTGCACTTGGGTAATAAAAAGCCACCCTGCAGCAGGGGCACAGGCCTGACTAGTGTCCATCTGCTCCGCAGGTCTCTTTTCTCATCCTCCTTTTCTCTTTTCTCATCCCCTTCCCATTCTCCTTCCCTTTCCCTTCTTCACACTTTTCTCTTATTTCCTCCTCTGAGAGACCGTTGACAGTAGTCTCTTTGTGCTTCTGTGTCTTTTGGGGGTGATCGTTTCATCTCCATGACACCAGGTCATGCACCAGTGGGCATTTGATACAGAATGGTAATTGTCGTTGCTGTGGTAACAAGATGACCCTGGGTATGTATGGCTGGATGCCAAGACTTTTCAGACCATTGAACAGAAACTGAGAAAGCACCGGTCTTAGTGTGGAACAGCCCTGTGTGCATTGCATGAATTTTGATGTCCCATACCTGGTGTTATTTGAAACTGAGTCACCCGGACTTTGGGAAGTGCTGTGTGAGACAGATGTGTGACTGCCTGGTCCAGGGAAGACACAGGGCCAGCCCAGCCACACTCTGATGTCCTGATGCTTTCACATCAGAGGTTGCCACTCAAACATTTTGGGAAGGGCACCCTTCTAGTATAGTAGCCGTGATTGTGGCAGCTCATGGGGGCAGGGAGGAGCCAGTGTCCTTTCTTTAGAAAGGATGGCAGTTTCTTGGAAACTGAGGAAGTTAGAAACTCAAGGATATTCTGCTATTTTGTTTTTATCTACTGATTTTAGGAATTTAAGTGGGTCTATTCCAGGCAAATGTGTTCAAAGGTGATTTTACAAAGATGGAGTATAGTTCTCTTACAAATTGTCACCCAAAGCATAATATTTAAAGCTCAGGAAACTGGTTTTCTATTTTTAAATTCATATTTTACTTGCCTTATTTCAAAAGAGATTCTAAGTGTAGATTTAGCAAATTGATGTAGTTCAGGCAAATTTTGTGTTTATGCCTGTTTGGTTAATTTCTCTGCTCTATTCCCTTGAGAGTGGTTTTTTGAAGAATGATTATGACTATTTTCAATGCTAACATTTTACATTCATTCTTCATCGTATCCCAGACTGAAATTTTTTTTTCCTGATTTCTCTGTTCAAACTGTGGCTCTTCTTGCTTTTAAACCAGAACTATCATGCTGCCATCTCCAGGTGCAGAAGACTAGGATATTGACCCCTGAGGTGTGGTATCAAGCAGGATAACACATATTTACTTTCAGAGATATGTATCTCCATGCTTTTCCCTCTCCACTGTGTCCTTCTCAGGCCTTGTGTTAAGGGCTTGGGCATTGTTGGGTTTGGGGATAAGCCTGAGAGGAGGGAGGGAGTGGGAAAGAAGCCTTACTGGGGGTAGCTTCATTCTAACAGGTTCATGTCAAAGGAATTTGATCCAGCACTGACAGCTTCATTCTAACAGGTTCATGTCAAAGGAATTTGATCCAGCACTGACAGTGGGCTAAGTGTAACTCTTTGACCCTTGTTGACCATTTACATTTTAAAAAGTGAAAGAGTAAGTGTAGTACAAGCATCTTTGGGTATTAGAACATTTCTAAGTTTGTGCATGGACATAACATGTTATTAAATTGGATGGATTTTCTCTTTTGAAAATAAAAAAAAGAATGAGAGTCTGTTACTCTAAGAAATGTAATTACCAAGTAGAACAGATTTTTAGTGTTGGCTGCTCAGAACATTCTGTCCTTAAGATCAATGTACATCAGGAATAACATTATCATCAGAAGGTTGTTTATTTAGTGCTTAGGGAATTGGGGCGAGCTGACTTAGCTAGATGTTGGTGCTGTCAAAGTAGAAGAACCTGATGCACCCATGTCAATTATGGGGGTTGACTTGTGTCTGAAATCAAATACTTGTATTCAAGAGCTAGAGCATGTTTCTCTCTGTACACAATTAGAAATTTTGTCTGCCCAGATGACCCTTAGCCAGAGGTGGATTATTAGTTGATGGTAGTTTTATGACTGTTAAGATATATTATCAATTAGTTTCCATACAGGATTTGAGAAATGTATATTTTACAACAGGAGAAAACTGTAGTATTTGTAATGCATTCCCTCCTACATATTGATTAGTATCTCCCTTTTCTGAACCTTTCTTATGAGTAATGATAACGTGTTACTGATTTTTTGGAAACAAAGGTAAAACAAATTGTTACCTCTTTAGTTTTTTCCCATTTCTACTTCAGTTTTCTGTTTGCTAAAATGTGGTTTAACTATAATCTTGCTAAATTTTGTGGCTTTATTTCAATACGCTGTAATGAAAATTCTGACATAATGAAATGGATCAATAAAAGAAAACTTTTAATTTTTACTGTCTTCCATCATTTAAAATGAATTAAATGGATTATCTTGTTGATATTAGAAAAGATGGAATCTAGGCAAGACCAAATAAAACAGACAACTATTTTCTAAATCTTAAATCCATTTAAACTGACTTGGAGAATAATTCTTTGTAATTACTTAGTATTTAAGATCATCAATCTTCACCTCTTGTTATGCTGATCTGTGTAATCTATAGCCAAAAATTGAAAGTATTAAATCACACCATGTTGCTTATAAAAATTACTTAAGTTCTGATTGATTTTCTTCTGATATAAAAGTTAAACCTTTATGTTATGAATGTCATAATTCATGAATGTCTATAAATATAGGTCACACATATGTGTTTAGGTGGAAATGACTACTTGGGGAAATAATAAGATATTAGTAACACTCTGGAATTGCTTTTCAGTTATTTTTAAATTATGAATAGAAGTCCCAGATATATTTATTTTAACTTAGAAAGTGGAAAAACTAGTATCTGGGAAAGAAGACCATATTATAGCCTCTGCATTGATGGACAGGATTATGCATCCACCTGGGCATTTGACTACCTCTCTGAGACAGATTTCGGAGTTAGCACTCTGAGAGATTATTTTTCATAGTGAACTCTATTTTAGTCTTCTTTATTATATTTTCTTAAACCATAGAAGTTCTTTATGCTTATTAACAACTCAAACAGATGAAATATAAATTAAAACATAAAACTGCCCTCTTCTCACCCATTTTTACAGTTACTTGCTATTAATGTGTTCTATGCATGTGCTGTACTATGCTGTGCTAAGTCGCTTCAGTCGTGTCCGACTCTTTGCGACCCTATGGACTGTAGCCCACCAGGCTTCTCTGTCCATGGGATTCTCCAGGCAAGAATATTGGAGTGGATTGCCAAGCCCCTCTCCAGGGGATCTTCCTGACCCGGTGTATGAACCCCCATCTCAGATCTCTTGCATTGGCAGGCGGGTTCTTTACCACTAGCACCTTAAACATAAATGATAACACATATTCATATTTTTATCAGAAAATCAGGTCACTGTCCATATATGGTTCTGTTCTGCAACTTTTATTTCACCTAAAATCATGTGTATATTTCCATACATATCCTACCTCATTCAGCTTTGTTCATGGTAGTCATATCATTCAGCCTTTCCCTTTATGGCTTCTAAGTTTCTGGGCATGCTGAGACAAGCTTTTACTCCCCGAAGAGTTTACAATAATTTTTAATATTTTATTTGAGCTTTTAAAAATAACTGTTTGCGTGTGTGTTTAGTTCTTCTTGTATATAGTTTTATATGTGGTATGAAGTAGAGACATAATTTTACTTCTTTTTCCCAGGCCTAGACATTGATTATGACATCCACTTTTTGGCAGACCTTTTTAGACATCATTAGTTATAGGTTATCTACCTAATGTTATTCTTCTCTATAAATGGAAACATTATTCCTCTTTCTGCTATCCTCCTGGTATGATGCACTGGAGACTTTTGGTGAAGTCCTATATTACAGAACCTGTTTATTAAAGATGGAGTGAATTATATTGGGTTGTCATACTAGTAATTAATTCTTTATGGGTCTATTATGAAATAGAGAAAAAATTGAAGAAATTTAAAACACCAAAGGATAAGTACAGTGCACTATGGGCTATGAAAATGCTACAATTTGTAAATGGTAGTCTAGCAGGTGACTTACATGAGTGTGACAACACTTCACTCAAAGCATGACAAGGAATGAGCTAATCGGTGTATTTGAGAATTTGAAAATCTGCCAACTAACTCAGTCTTCCAAGCAGAAGAGTTATTACATATTGTCACATATGCCTTGGAACCAAAGATAAGAAACTGATCTTTTTGAAACATGGAATGAACTGTTGGATCTAGAGGGCTTGAGCACTATGAATTAAGACGTTTTGGAGGACACTTACAAGATAAAGTAATATTCTTATCAGAAAACTGGAAGACGTACAGATTTAAATTTGTAAAAGACACTTGTGCACAAATAGATAATATAATTTAAAAAGTGTACCAATGACATGCTGACACTGGAGACGATTGAAGTAGCAATTGATTAAAACATTCTATGAATGAGTTTGATATTAGATACTCTTCACTAGTAATATATATCCTTTTAAGCAAAAGAAATAAGAAAATGTTGGCATATGGTCTCAAAAGTGCAATACTTCCTAAAAACTTGCTAGAATAGAAGAAAGCTATTGATTTTTTTGTGTGTTTATCTTTGCCTCACCACCTCTTCTATCTTGCTTATTGACTTCATGATCTTTAAATAGTACTTGTGTTTTAGACAAATACAGTCATATCAATTGTAAATAGAAATTGGTTTTAACTTTTCCCAATTTTACACTAATTGTTTATTTTCTTATCTTATTGCAAGAAATTGAATCACCAGAAATATTATTGAATGAAAATAGAGATTGTGGATGATCTTGACTTGTTCTTGGTTTTAGTGGAAATGACTGGCATTTAATGATTAAAATGAGGATTGCTGTTAACTGTTGGTAAAAAGCACTTTCAATATTTAAGTCATTCCCTTCTATTCTTGTTGGTATCCATTAGGAGTAGCTGCTGATTTTTTTCTATCCTACTAGGTTATAGTAGAGCTTTTTCGTGCCAAACTTTTTGGGTTCTGTTTGTTTATAAATTTTATACATTGTTAATATTTTATTTTTTATATTATTAATATTTTTATAGTTGCCTTTTATGTACTATCTTTAGCAGATTTTGATCTTAAATTTGCTAACTTTATAAAATTCATTAGTTAACTTTCCATTTTTTTCCTCTTTTCTGGTAGAGTTTAAATGATATTGATCTTTGTAGTAAGTGTTAGTTGCTCAGTCATGTCCAACTCTTTGAGACCCCATAGACTGTAGCCTCTGTCCGTGGAATTCTCCAAGCAAGGATACTGGAGTGGGTAGCCATTCCCTTCTCCAGGGGATCTTCCCAACCCAGGGATCGAACCCATGTCTCCCCCTTGCAGGCAGATTCTTTACCATCTGAGCTATCAGGGAAGCCCAAGTCTTATCTCTTCTTTAAAGGTAATACAGAACTGAATTGCAAAACCATTTGATCCTGGTTCCTTTTTTAGTGGTAGGTCTACAATCACATTTCTAATCTTATCTCTAGCAATTTGTCTTCTCAAATTTTCTGGTTCTTGGATTAATATTGATAAATTCTACTGGGAAATCATCCATTATCTTTAGATTTTTAAATTTGATATCAAAGATTATATATAAAATTACAGCTCTTTTAATCACATCTATTTATGTAGTGAAAGCCTTCATTATTCATAATTTGTATACTTCTGTTTTTCTTCTATTATTACTTAGTTTTACTTATGAAGAGTTTATTTTATTGGTCTTTGAAAGAACCAGGATTTTATTTATCATTTCTACAATGTTTTTTTCTGATCATTATTTTTAACTTTTTGCAAATTTCTTCTATCTTTAGATTTGTTTTCTTGTACTTTACCAATTCTTCAAGAAGAGGGCTTATTTCTTTTATTTATGGGCTTCTTGAATAATAGTGGTAATTAAGATTATTTTTCTCTGAGTACAGCTTTAGTCATGCCCCATAAGCCTTGATATGATGTATTCTTTTTCTTTTTGTCTTGCTTTTAGCTTGTAGTTTTACTTTTAATTTCCTCTTTGACCCAGGGGTTATTTTGGAGAACAGTGCTACATGGTCAGGCAGTTATATTTAATGGTAATCTTCTATTTATTTATAATTTTATGCTGTTAAGACAATGTACCTATAAATTCATTCCTTTTTTAGAATGTATTTCCTGTTTCATTTAATCTAAGTTTTTAAATTTGAAAATCATGTTTTTCAATCCCAGAAATTATTTTTTCTGCTTTAGTTGTATTTTTTTCAGCACTGTTATTAGTTATTTTGCTAAAGATTATATCTGACTCCTTAAGTAGTTCTATTTCAGTGGGAGATAATATAAGTTTTAAAGTGCACAGACAATGAATATGAATAGTCATTTATGGAAGTAATACAAGTGACTGGAGAAATTTGGAGACTAGAAACTCCAAGGAAGGTCTTCTGGAGATATCCCTTGGAGGCAGGACTGGGATTTGAATGAAATAAATTTTATGATTCTGTGTTTATTCTTCACTATATGTGCATTTTCTTCAAACATTGTTTTTTAGACATACCTAGTGATACCTACCTAAGTGGTAGATTACCCTCTTCCCAAGTTGCTCCAATGGAAAAGAATCTGCCTGCAATGCAGGAGACCTGGATTTGATTCCTGAGTCAGAAAGAACCTCTGGAGAAGGGCATGGTGGGCTACTCCAGTATTCTTGCCTGGAGAATTCCATGGACAGAGAAGCCTGGCAGGCTATATAGTCCATGGGGTCCCAAAGAGTTGGACACAACTGAACGACTAATACTTTCACTTTCTTTCAGTGATGCCTACCTAAGTGGTAGATTAAATAATTTTCAGAAAGTATCATTAGACTTTATTATTAGACCATAATTTGTTTTCTCACTCTAGCTCCCCTACCGCTTCCAGATTTGTAATGTATCACATTACCACAGTGCCCCAGCTATCATTATTGTACTGTATGTTGATTACCTTGCTGCTGCTGCTGCTGCTAAGTCGCTTCAGTCGTGTCCGACTCTGTGCGACCCTATAGACGGCAGCCCACCAGGCTCCCCCGTCCCTGGGATTCTCCAGGCAAGAACACTGGAGTGGGTTGCCATTTCCTTCTCCAATGCATGAAAGTGAAAAGTGAAAGTGAAGTCGCTCAGCTGTGTCCAACTCTAAGCGACCCAGTGGACTACAGCCTACCAGGCTCGTCCGTCCATGGGATTTTCCAGGCAAGAGTACTGGAGTGGGGTGCCATTGCCTTCTCCCTTTGATTACCTTAATTGTAGCTTAAAAGAGCTATGTTCAGAATTTAGTGTCCAAGAGAAAACAAGCTGTGTAGAGACTATGGCTTGACCAACAGCTGATACCATTTCCCAATGGGCTATTCCTACTTATGTCACCAAAGGAAATCTCTGAATAGTCAAAAATAAAAAAATACACAGTAATTTACCAAAAACTATTAAACATTTCCATGTACTCTCTCATTGGAATCCTGGAAAGTGCAATTTCTTTCTTTCCCTGAGGATGGATTCTTATTCACTCTTAAAGCAGAGATTTAATATTGCACTGGAGATGATAAATATACACCTATTTGCATGTATGATTTGGCCTGGCCAAAAAGTTTGTTCAGTTTTAAGTAAAAATAAAAAGATGTATTTTTTTCATTTTCACCAAGAACTTTATTGAACAGCATAATTCACTAACCAAATGAACTTTTTGGCCAAACCAAAATATATGGTAAACTATTATGTTTTTGATATAAACTTATATTCTCGTTTTTCTCTCCCACAATATTTTTTACTTTCCCATTTTCCCCATTCTTTTCTTCAGGAAAGGTTTATGGAAGGGCTTTGTTATTTCCCAAAGCCCAAACACATGAAAGTATCATGCTAGGTATAGTTGATGCTCTACAGTAAGCTGTGTAATAAATATGGTTTTATTTACATTCAACCTGCTGCAGAGTCAGTGTGTTCAGTATGAGGATTCATGTCTTGCTTCAGTTGTTGAAACTCCTGTGCCACAATCTCTTCAAATATTGCCTTTTGCTTATTCACTCTAGTCTTTCTTTATGGAACTTCTTCCAAGTATATTTTGATACTTTTCATTCTTTCTGCCATGTCTTCTAGCTTCTCATTCATATTTTGCACCACTTTATGTTTTTATGCTGCATTCTGGGTGATTTTTTTGAGATCTATCTTTGAACGTTGTAGTTATCTTCTTGCTTTTGAGTTTGCCTCTGCTCAGGCCACATACATTTAACCAGTTCCAGATTAATTTTTATGTTTTTGTCCTTTGGGATTGCTAACATATAGGAACTGTGATTTCAACCCTACGTATTTGGGTGGAGCTGTCCTGGATTCTGATAACTCCCATGGGTCTCTTTATCCACCCATAACCTCACATAAAAGACACGTTTTCTTGTTATATATCTTTGCTGTGAGAAAAGGTTTTCTAGTCATCATATTAGGTACCAGTTGTACTTCTATGGGATCTGGATTTAGATAGGAGCTTGGTACCAGCTTCCCATCTTCCAGTGTCTAGAGGTGTTGCCTCCTGTTACTGTGTGGGATTAAAACCCTGTTCCCCAGCCCTTAAAGCCAATATCCATCTTTTGTCTTTATCTCTGTTTGTCTTTATCTCTTGCTCACTGTTGTTAGTCCCTTCTTTGTTTCTTGGGGATTTCCATTTCATGATCATGAGGTTGATTATTTCATGATTACGAGGTTGACTATATTACTACTTTTAGAGGGGAGTACGTATTCTATCATTTCTGTGAGTTGTCAATGGAAGGGATCAGAGCTGAGTCAGTTCAGTCTGCTATTAACTGGAAGTTCCTCAGATAGTTTTGTTGGATTGAATTGTGTAGATGATTTATGTGGTGCCTCTTAAGAGACATCTTGGGGGAACGTATTTTATATTTCTTCCAGTCACATAGTATAGCGTCTTAACAAGCTTTCTGTATCCTGGAATGGCAGTGATAAGGAAGCAGAAGAGAAAGTCTTGATTATTCAAGGAAAACAGAAGCAAATGGAGAGCCATCATGTCAGAAGAGGCCACAAGGAGGGAATGAAATTGGTGAATTATGTAGAACAATACTAGAATCACGTGGGCTCCTTCCTTCCAAGGACTCTAAGGCACTCTTATAAGCATCTTTAAATTTAGACACACCATGGAGAAAACATGGAGAAAACTGATACTGTTTCAGTCACCCCCATGGAATGAGAAGACAAAACAAAAACTGTGAGTGTTGCTATGAAAAATAAAAGTTGGTTGTCTTACACACTTGAAGTTGTGGACTGAGATTTATTATGGTTACACATAAATACACACACACATATATATTATATATATACACGTGCATGCATATTTGTATATGGATAGTAAACAAGCTGGAAGGATACACCACAGTGTATTAGAATGGCATTCTGTAGCAATAAGATTGCAAGACATTTATATTGTCTTCTTTGCCTAGTTAACTACACTTTTCCTTATTTTAGCTCAAATTTTACTCCCTGGGGGAATTTTTTCTGTCCCCTTTCTACTCCGTCAGAGGGGTTTGATCTTCTGCTATATATTCTTATATACCAGTGTCCCATTCTTTCTTTGCACTTACACAGAATTAAAATTATACATGTACTTGTGTGATTACTTGATTAATGTATATCTTCCACTAGTCCATGAGCTTCATGAATGGAAAGATTTGTTTTTTTCACCATTGTATTCTCAGTACCTTGCATATGCACTCAATGAAGACTTAATAAATGGATAAATGAATACATTTCTGCATTGTTTGAATATTTTTACAATGGTTGTATTAATTTCATTATTAAAAGAAAGATTATCCCATTTAGAACAAATATAAACATAGATCTTCTGGGCCAGTAATTATTTGAGGGTCACACTTCTTATTAAAAATGTGTTGGTGATTATAGCCAATTTCTCCTGAAAAATCCACATACACCCTCCTTTCATTCCTAAAAAGAACTTTACATATACTTTAGGTATTTCTAGATTTGGCTAAGAGAACATCTGGTCTAGGTATATCAGTGTGTGGTCAGTGGGTGAGAGTTCCTTGGACATTGGCCTAAACCTGGCTGAGGGGTGACCAGGGAGGAGGTGGAATGACAAGCAGTAACCTTGTTGCAAGGTAGACTCCTCCTGGGTTCCCAGGAGTTTGGGAATGAGAGGCCTACCAGACTGCACTCCTCAGGCTACGTGGGAGGTAGTAGAATGGCCAAGGGGGAGCTTCTACTCAGGGAAAGAAAAAGTGGGTTTGTGTCACTTCTCTAGGCTACATGGAAACCCTCAGTTGTAGGGGTCTAAGAGAGAGGGATCCCATTCTGTTTCCATTGGTGGGAACAGTGCTGCCATCTATATTGAGGCTGAGTTATCTCTGTGGAAATTTGGGAGCGGGATGGAAGGGGCCAAAGGCATTTACTCAGGTTACCACTTTGGTCACCTGTTCGTGGTTATTTTTGAGGTGAGCAACAGAGTCAGGTGCAAAGAATGAGAGGCTGTGGAATTTGGGAAGGGGTTGAGAGACAGCACCTTATGCCCATCCTGATGGGACAGGGAAAATCAGACGATCTTTGCAACTCTTACACTCTCGGGTGCCTGGGCCTCATAGCTCTTCCCTTTGCCCAGAGTTGAATCTCACTTTTTAGAAAGATTCAGTCTGAAAACGTATCAAATAGTTTAAGCACATTTATAACTCTTCTTACATGGAAAAATAATACGATTGTAAAACTTCATTGGACTAAGGCACTTGCATGAAGTGAGGCCTCCCTCATAAGTTCGAAATATCTTTTTGGGCCATGCTGGGTCTTCGTTATGGTGCGTGGGCTTCTTTAGCTATAGTGTGCGGGCTTATTTGTCCTTTGGACATGTGGGATCTTACTTTCCCCACCAAGGATCAAACCCATGTCCCTTGTATTAGAAGGTGGATTCTTAACTACTAGACCACCAGGGAAGTCCTGATAAGCGTCCATTTTGATTGAATGCAGCCATAAGTCTGATTCTGGGCCAATGAATTGTGGCAGAAGTGATATAAGTCACTTCCAGATTTTTTCATACAAGATGTCTCCATGCTTCATCTTTGTTCTCTCCTTTCTCATCCACCAGCTAATAAATGTGCCATAAAACCTCCCTGCTGACCTGAAACATTAACTTGAGACTCTTTTGTGAGAGAGAAATACTTATTCTTGCTTTTAAAATCATACTGTCTATGTTTTTGAGTCTTCTGTTATAACAGTTTTAACCTTTTATGCTACTATGACATTGATGGATTTCTTCCCTTCCTTTTCTGACTTCAGATAATGAAGATTATACTAATCAAATTCCTTCCTTCATATCACACCATTTGCATTGGTCTAATAAAAATATTTTCCTCTTTTCTTTCTTCATTCATTTACTACTTTGTTTCTTTCATCTCTATTCCTCACTTCCATCTTCCTCCCAACAGGCAACTGTCCTGTTTGATGTGTACATTCTTATTTATTTGAGTTCTTTTAGAAATTACATTATTTTGTATGAATGATTTTTAATTTAATAAAGACACAGTGCTGTGGTTCTTATTCTGTTTTTTTCCACCCCCCCACTCAGCAGTATTTTTAAAAATGTTACAAGTTACTCTGGGTACATTTATTCTGTAGTTTCCAGCTTTTGCTTAATGTACTAAAGTGTTCATCCACTCTAATTTACTTCATTTTCCTAGAAGTAGATTCTAGACCGCTTCCAACTCCTTACTACCTCAAACACTGACATGATTGTCCTCTTATATGTCCCGTTATGGACCTGTGTAAGAAGTGTTCTGGAATATAAAAATGGAATTGTTAGGACATAGGGAGTATGTGTGGGCTTCCCTGGTGGCTCTGATGGTAAAGAATCTGCCTGCAATGCAGGAGATCCAGGTTCAGTCTCAGAGTCAGGAAGATCCCCTGGAGAAGGGAAAGACTACCCACTCCAGTATTTTGCCTGGAGAATTCCATGGACAGAGGAGCCTGGCAGGTGACAGTCCATGGGGTCACAAGAGTCAGAGACACCTGAATGACTAACACACACACACACAGGGCATGTGTGTAGTTAATTTGATTAAATACTGTCAGATTACTTTTTGGAATAGCAGATACAGTCTAAAATCTAATTAGCTGCCTGTATGTGTAAGAGTTCCTATTACCCTTGCACCCTTACTAACAATTGGCATGTCCTAGCTTTTGAATTGCTAGCCAAATAGATGTAAATGTACATGCATCCTCTGCTTTTTGAAAGTTCACTTTTACAAAAGACTTATGTTAGTACCTCTTTCTGCTAACAGAAAGAAATGTGAAGAGGATTTTGCTTTTATGAAAAAATGGAGAAAAGTGAAAACAGCAATTCAGGGTTTGGTTTGTAGAGCAACCATTGTAGAGACAGCGTGCACCCAGAACATCAAACTCTTTCTCCCGAAACTACACTCAGCATCTCCCGAAACTTTGAAATGTATCTGTGAGCATTTGTGTTTTATTGCATTTATTTTGTGCATCCGTTAGCAAGATGTGTCCTAAGGTGATTATTTCTATACTTTAGACCATTTCTGTTTACAAAACACCCTACTTTGGAAGACTAGGGGAAAACCTGTATTTATAATTGTATTTTAATGAACAATTATCTGATTAATGATGAGTTTGAACATCTCTTCATGTATTTTTAAGCATTTTGGTTTTCCTCTTCTCTAGGTATGTGTATGTGTGTGCTAAGTCACTTTAGTCATGTACTACTCTTTACGACCCTATGGACAGTAGCCTGCCAGGATCCTCTGTCCATGGGATTCTCCAGGCAAGAATACTGCACTGGGTTGCCATGCCCTCCTCCAGGGGATCTTCCCAACCCAGGGATAGAACCTGTGTCTCTTATGTCTCCTCCATTGGCAGGTGCGTTTTTTACTCCTGAGCCACCGGGGAAGCCCTCTCTAGGTATATTTTTCATGTATTTTGCCAATTTACAATGGTGTGTTCCTGTCTTTTTCTTTTGGTACCAGAGTACTTTGCATATGCTAGATATTAATCCTTTGTTAGTTTAAGATATTGCAAATATCTTTTTTTCTGTCATCTTTTAACTTTGTTCATGGTGCCCTTTATCAAATAGAAATTCTTATTTTTATGTAATAAATATTACATAAATAGTTAAATATTACATAAATATGTATATTTGTAATATTTATGTAATATTTAAATATTTAAAATTAAATATTAAAAATTTTTTGCCTTCTGGTATGTATTTCTGAGGTTTTGTTTAAGAAATTATTATCTATTTCAGCTGAAGGTGAAACTCTAATACTTTGGCCACCTGATGCGAAGAACTGACTCCTTGGAAAAGACCCCAGTGCTGGGAAAGATTGAAGGTGGGAGGAGAAGGGGACAACAGAGGATGAGATGGTTGGATGGCATCACTGACTTGATGGACCTGAGTTTGAGCAAGCTCCGGGAGTTGGTGATGGACAGGGAGGCCTGGTGTGCTGCAGTCCATGGGGTCGCAAAGAGTCAGACACGACTGAGAGACTGAACTGATCCAATTCTCTGCCACAGAGATATTCTCTTATCCTGTATTAACTTTGTAATTTTAACTTTACATTTTGAAACAATTATAGATTTACAGGAAGTTTTAAGGACAGTACAGAGAATTCTTCTGTTTTCTTCATAGTTTTCCCCAATGTGATATCAAAATTAGAAAACTGGCACCAGTACAATGTTTATGTGTCGTTCTATCCATTTTCTCTCACTATTGCAACCAAGATTTGAAACTATTCTGTCACCACAAAGATCTCCTTTGTATTTTCTTTCTAGTCACACACGCACTCCCCCTCACCATCCCTTACTCCCTATTCTCCATTTCTATTGTTTTTTTTATTTCAAGAATGTTATATAAATTGAATCACACAGTATGTGAGGGTTTTTTTAAGATTGGCTCCCTGCCCTCCACTCAGTATAATGCTCTTGAGACCCACTCAAGTTGTTGTGTGTATTAATAATAGTTCATTCCTTTTATAGCCAAGTAGTATTCCATGGTACGGATGTATCATGGCTTGTTTAACCATTCATGTATTTTTTTATCTTTAATAATGCCTCTGTCTTAAAACCTATTTTGTATTATAAATTAATTTGGCTATTAATTTCCTTTTGGTTAGTGTTTACATGGTATATTTTTCTAACTTTTACTTTCAAAGTTTCTGCATGCTTATTCTTTATCATGTATATTGGGTTTCTAAAAATCAGACAAAATCTTTAAGCTAGTAAGTTTAGCCCATTTTTACCTATTATTTTTATTAATACATGTGAACTACATGCTTTCTCTCTCTCTCTTTTTTTTGCTCTTTTGAGGCTTCACTTTTCTCATTTTTCATCTTCTTTGGATTAAATCATCCTTAGTGCATTTTTCCCTTTGATGCATTAGACATTTTACGCTATCTATTATTTTAGTGGTCACTCTTCCAATTTTATCATTCATATCTAACTTCAGTCTAGAGTTATTAAATTATATTAAGAATAGGTGAGAGTCCCAATTGTGATTAATTTGGACTGACATAAACTTCTTGGACATACTCAAAATCTATAAAATCTACAATTCTTTTCTTTTTTGTTCTGATAATGCAGTTTCATCCTCAGACCTAGGGTGTTTTCATATTTGAAAGTATGAGTCTCAGTGAAGGCATGAGACAAATTGCTATTTATTTTCCTTATAAGTAGGGCACAGAGCTAACTATTTTTAAAAGGCCCAGAAAGTCTCAGAATTTCCCAGATAACCTACTCAAACTACCAGTTTCCCCCATTTTACTAAAGAAATATGATAAATGGTACATTCAACTGATATAAAATTAAGTAAAGAAAAAGGCCAATTTCTAACTCATTCTTCAAGTTGTCTGTCTGACAGCTTTAAGTGAAGAAAAATTCATGCAGTAGGGTTTTGTAATTGCTCTATTTTATCTTTTGCATTTAATTAGGTATTCCACAATTTAGTCTACTCATTGTTTTCACTGGAATTTTCTCATTGATTTTAGAAACAAACATCTGATCCCACTCAAATCCTCTTCTCCATGGTTATTGTCACCTAGAATGTATTGTCAGAGGGAAAGGACTCTCAGTTAATTGTAGGCTATTGGTTTTCAATGCCAGGTTGTGGAACAAATCCTTATTTGCCTTTTGCCCACCTCAGCCCAAATAACTCATGTTTTCTTGAGGCTCTATTGCTTACTAACCCACTTCTGTTCTTACTCTTTGTCTGTAGACTTTTGTTAAGCACAAGAAATGAATTTAAGGAAAGATGCTGTGATATATCTTACAAGTAATGGAAAAATTGAATACCTGGCCTGATAAATGATGAAAACAAGTGCATCTCAGGGATTCCAAGAGCAGGAGTTTGTATCACTTTATCCTTGTGCTCTACCACTAAAATGACAGCCCTGTATTCTCAATTCTTACATTTGTCAAGTTCATATTCTTCAAAAATAATAAAAAAGACCATGAAAACTTATAGATCCAATTGATTTCCCAGACCAGTAAGTTAAAGCAAGGAAGGTAAGATTTTTCAATGCAAATTTGTTTGTGAGAATTGCCTCCACTTCAACAATGCCCTGGACACACACTGTAAAAGGTAAAAACTATAGTATGACAGAATGTCTAAGAGTGTTTCAACAATTGTACTACATTGGAGAAGGAAATGGCAACCCACTCCAGTGTTCTTGCCTGGAGAATCCCAGGGACAGGGGAGCCTCGTGGGCTGCCGTCTATGGGGTCGCACAGAGTCGGACACGACTGAAGTGACTCAGCAGCAGCAGCAGCAGTAATAGAACACTATGTAGCTGCTGCTCAGTTCCTGGTGCCTACTGTCATAATTTTACCAGGTTAAATCTTTCCAAAGAACTACCTTTTTAAGTCTCAGCACCACCTGGACTGTGCTGTTGATCATTCTCATCTGACCTAAGACACAAAAACTCAGACTTTACGAAATGAAATATTTGCCTATTGTGTGATTCTTAGCTCATTCATAAGTCCGGTCTACATGTCTCTGCATGGGAATAGGTTCCATCTGAAGGCAGTGGAAATTTCCACTGTTAATCAGAGCAGAGGAAGCTGCTTGGATTACCCTCATAGCTGGGATCAAGCCAAGAGACATTAATACATCCATCTTCAGTATATAAGCTCAGATACCATCTCTACTTCATCCAGAAGAAGACATTACTATTCCAGGACTGACAACTTTTCAGATTCTCCTTATTAAGGGTTCTAACAATCTGGAATCTAGCCTCACCCAAGGTCATGTCATTACCAGAGCAATGATATTCTTTATTACGTGACCACAGGTTTGAGGTCATATGGGTTACAATGGTCACAGTAAAACTGAGTAAGACCAACATTAGACCAAGTGTCCTCCATCATTTCTCTCCTAAAAGGAGGAAAAGAAAAAAGGCTTCCATATTCATTGTTATCACTACTGATCTCTTCAAAAAGTCCTTAAGTATTATGAGCTGTCAAGCCTATGGTTGTGGATACAAGCTTTCCAAAATTCTAACTTTGCTTGAAAGTTCAAATTTTACTGTTGGTGGCAAATACTATCAATTGTTTTCCTTGAAGTTTCACTTCATTCATTTTCAAGAAAATGTCTACCCAGTATCCAAGTCTGAAAAACCACAGTCTTTCTGCCAGTCATCCTTTCAAGTGAAAATGGTGTTCCACATCAAAAGCAGCTAATTCAGGCACAATTCAAATGATTGTGTAAACATTTTCCTTTGAGACAACCATTGTATTAAGCTATGCAGCAGAAGTGCTTTTTGCATCCTTCGATTACACAGAATTTTTAAAAGATATGCACAAAAGCATCAAGATTTAATTAAAAATATAATTTTATTATAGGGCTCCATTAAAGACATTTTAAAATGAAACTAGATTACAAGAATTTGTTGAGTGTGTGGCTACAGAGAAATTGATCACTACTAGTACAGTTTGGGGACACTGCCTTGATCTATGCTGAGGCACCAGAAATTTAACCCACCATTGCTTTGTTTTGAAAATAATTTTGATCTTACAGTTTCAGGGACCTGTAGTGGTCTGTAAACTACACATTAAGAACCGCTGATGTACAATGATTCCAATTCTGTGTAAAAATACATTGTGATGACATAATAAACATCAATATTCAGAAAACTAAGATCATGACATCTGGTCCCATCATTTCATGGCAAATAGATGGGGAAATAATGGGAACAGTGACAGACTTTACTTTCTTGGGCTCCAAAATCACTGCAGATGGTGACTGCAGCCATGAAATTAAAAGACCCTTGCTCCTTGAAAGAAAAGTTATGACAACCTAGGCAGCATATTAAAAAGCAGAGACACTATGCCAACAAAGGTCCATCTAGTTAAGTCTATGGTTTTTCCAGTAGTCATATATGGATGTGGGTTGGGCTATAAAGAAAGCTGAGTGCCAAAGAATTGATGCTTTTGAACTGTGGTGTTGGAGGAGACTCTTGAGAGTCCCTTGGACTGCAGGGCGATACAACCAGTCCACCCTAAAGGAAATCAATCTTGAATATTCATTGGTAGGACTGATGCTGAAGCTGAAACTCCTATACTTGGCCACCTGATGCGAAGAACTGACTTCTTGGAAAAGACCCTGATGCTGGGAAAGATTGAAGGCAGGAGGAGAAGGGGACAACAGAGGATGAGATGGTTGGATGGCATCACCGACTCAATGAACATGAATTTGAGCAAGCTCGGGGAATTGGTGATGGACAGGGAAGCCTGGCATACTGCAGTCCACAGGGTTGCAAAGAGTCAGATACAGCTGAGCGACTGAACTGAACTGAACTGAAAGAATCTTCACTGATTTTTTGACTGATGCCACAGACTTACATATCGTGAATATCTTTTCATGCCAATAATATAAAAGTACATCGCAGTTTTTAATAATAGTTGTATCATATTTTACTGTGTGGACATACTCTTGCATAATATTTTATATGTGGACATACCTGTTGTTTAGTCAATCCCATGGTGTTAGCCATTTAAGTTGGTTCTATTTTTTTCTTAGAAACATTGGTCAACTGCATATAATTGATATTCCTCTGCATACAATTATTTATTTCTCTAAGGAAAAAAAAATCCTACAAGTACAGTGCTCTGCTGAAAGGCAGGTACGTCTTTAGAGCTTATATAGATTACCAAATTGCCATCTAGATAAGTTGTACCAATATATATGCCAACCTGTCCATTTTCTATGTGCTCCCCTTCCCAGGAGTCCCTATCTCTATTTCTGCCACAGCCTACCATACACTTGCTCCAAAATGAAGATTTCATGAGAGGTGTCAGGAAAGCAGGCTGGGTTTGGAAAAATCTCTGAGACTTCTCCCATTTTCTTCTTTCATAGCTTCATTGGGCCAGGGAGTAGAGGAAGGAAGATCTTCCTGCTCTTAAGTGAACTCAGGGGTGGGGGTGGAGTTCCCATAAAGGCCTCAACCACTTCCTCTCTTCTAAAAGAAGATGGACCTAAACCTCTAACTTGAGAGGAGTGGGAAAATCACTCTTTGCACAGTCATTCTTTTTGTCACACTTCTCTTTCACATCATTATAAATGGTTAACTCAAACAAACAAACCAAAGAAAGAAAGAAAGAAATGGTAACTCATTCTGACATTACTTGGTTGCCAGAATTGCCCAAGGAAGAGGGCTTTCTTTGTCAGACCCCACAAAAGATCATACAATCCTTTCTCTCTGTCAACCTAGAGACAAGACAGCAGATTTTGGTAATTTTTTGAAAAGCACCTCTTATCGTTTCCTAACATTTCCAATAGTCACCACCCTATTTCACTCTTCATCATCTTATGCTTGGTTTGTCATACATGCGTGCATGCTGAGTCACTTCAGTAGTGTCCAACTCTGTGCAACCCTATGGACCATAGCCTGCCAGGTTCCTCTGTCCATTGGATGCTCCAGGCAAGAATACTGGAGCGGGTTGCCATGCCCTCTTCCAGGGGATCTTCCCAACCCAGGGATCAAACCTGCATCTCTTATGTCTCCTGCATTGGCAGGCAGGTTCTTTACCATTAGCACCACCTGGGAAGCCCCCTGGTTTATCATAACTTCTTAACAAATGTCTCCACACCTAATGCCATCCCCGCTCCAGCCCATTTTACACATTGCCCCATTACCTTTTCTTTTGCCAAAAATGTCCAGTAACTCCCAGAAAACGACAGGATCATATTTCAATATTCCAGCTTGCAGTTCAGGATCTTCCCCAAACTTTTCACACCCTATATTTCCACCTGAGTCTCTCATCACTTCTCTTCCCACAGTTTCCATTCCAGGCAAACTGGTTAACTTCCTGTCACTAGACAAATTTGCATGTCTTTCTTCAAGTCCTTTCCCCTCCTGGAATGCCCTTCTATGTTTTCTCATGCTGCCCTTCAGGGCCCACCTTAAGTGTGCCCTTCTTTCTTGAAGCTTCCCAGCAACCTCTGCTTTGTTTAAACAGATAGCATATATTTGACAATAAGCATATGCCCAAGTACTGTTAGTAATCTTTTTGTATTTGTGTACCTCACCTCTCCAGCTAGATTTTTTTTATAATTGAGTCCATTAAAGAAAAATGTTTGTTTTATACATGAGTAAGTTTGGATAAAAAATGCATTTAGTTCATCTAAGTAGTGTTTGGCATCATAACTTAAAAAAAAATTTGATACCCCTAATGCTAATTTTGGAGAAGGCAATGGCAACCCACTCCAGTACTCTTGCCTGGAAAATCCCATGGACGGAGGAGCCTGGTGGGCTACAGTCCATGGGGTCGCTAAGAGTCGGACACGACTGAGCGACTTCACTCTCACTTTTCACTTTCCTGCATTGGAGAAGGAAATGGCAACCCACTCCAGTGTTCTTGCCTGGAGAATCCCAGGGACGGGAGAGCCTCATGGGCTGATGTCTATAGGGTCACACAGAGTCGGACACGACTGAAGTGACTTAGCAGTAGCAATGCTAATTTAAGAGATGTTTTAAACATCCGAAAGAAATTATGAAAAATTCCAGCTAGATTTTATATTCAAGCAAGAAATCCATTCTTTTAATCGATTGAAACATACGATTTTATTAATGATACACAAATGAAGTCTTTGGTGAATAAATTCAAGTCAAAACAGATGATAGAAGTATAGGCTATTCATGATGGACAGGTTCACTATCAATTCACACAGAGGAATCAGTAAAAATATTTCTATTCAAGCAGCACGATTAAAGTCACAAATGTGTTTTCAGGACAAGAGGACTATTTATTTGGTATTCATAAAATGGTTCAGCTTAAAACTGGAGATAGTCGCAGATAACATCACTCTGATTGGTACATTATTCAAAACTGGCAGCTGAAAGGATCCCTTTACTATATGAGGGTGAAAAAGCAGTAACTTTCAATTTTCATTGCTCCCAGACTGCAAAACCAGACATTTCTTCAAGTTTTCAAGAGCACATAGACAATCAGAATTTGTCCACTAGTTTTATAACTTTCACTTTCACCAAGAGGTCATGGTGATCTGCTAAGGCTCGAATTTTCTTAACGCACACTCCAGATGCAGTACATAAGTAAAAAAGGGAGCCTTTATTGAATTCTCTGTAGTTGAATACTTCTGCCCTGAGATTGTCATAGATGATCTCAAATAGAGTCAGGGCATTAATAAGAATTTCTGATTCCACATAAGAATTGTAGAGGGAACTAAATGATGATGGCACTTGGGTACTGAGTAGTTTTTTTAACATATCTGGATTTTCAGCAAAATTCGAAAGTATTTTCAAAATCTCAACCTTGATTTTTCCACCTCCCTGAGATAACAAACGGAAAAAGTTTGCAATAGAATTGACAAGCAGGTGCTGGTAGTCATTAGTAATAGTCATGTTTGTTAAAAATTTTAATCCAACTACCTGTACTGCTGAGTTCAGGTTAGAGGCCATGATGTCATCCATCACTTTATTCATGTATACCTGAAGCCGGCCCTGATTTTCATAATTCTCACTCAGGTTATTCATGGCCATTAAGGCTTTTTCCTTAATGTGAGGGTCGGTTTTGTTGATCATGTTGGCAATAATTGGGAGGCCTCCCAACTTGCGAATTGTGTCTTGGTTGCATGAATAATTGGCATTATTGCTCAGAGTGAGCAAAGCTACCTGTTGGATGAAAGGATCATCCGACTTCTGAAGCAAAGCAAGGACTTTCCTGAGATCTCGGACACCCAGAATCTCATCAATTTCGTAAGGAAAGGGGCGCTTCTGCATGGGAACAGGTCTCCTCCCTTTCCCTTTCTGCTGGGTCTCAGGCTCAGAGTCTGATTCCGATTCTGTGTCTGTCCATCCAGACTCTCCTTCCTCAGAATCAGGAACCTCTGCCAGGAAAGCCTGGCCCCCATTAGCAGACGCTGCTGCGGCTGCTGCAGCCCCATCTCCAGGCCGGAAGCCCAGCCCCAGTTCATCTACTTCAACCTTATTTTTTTTGCCTTTGCCCTTGCCTCCAGTCCGGGACCTGGTTACACCCTTAGCTCCACCTTTGGGTACAGCTCCAGTAGCTGACCCGGCCTTAGGTATAGCCCCGGTATGAGCCCCGGGGGTTGCTTTCTTAGTGGCTGCCGCTGTTCTAGAGGACCCTGAAGGCCCAGGAGCCTCTGCAGTCCCAGAAGGCGCTGCTACCCCTACAGTCGCTGCTGCCCCAGTAGGCATTGCTTGTATGGAAGCCTCCACTGGCTCTGTAGGTTGTGATGCCTCAGTAGGAACTGGCACCACATGAGGCACCACTGGTGCCCTGGGAGCCTCCGCTGCACCAGGGGCTTCTGCTAATTTAGGAGCCCCAACCATTGCAGGAGCCTTCGCAGCTGAGGGAGCCTTTGCCTCCCAGAGAGGTGGTGCCACTGCAAAAGCCACTGTGGCTACTGATTCAGCTTTAAGCCCCACCCAAGCCCCTTCCGTCTCCTGGCCCTTATTTCCTGCCCCACTCTGGGTCTCGGCACTGGATGCAGCCGGGACCACTGCTTCAACTCCAGCAGTGTCCAGAGCAGAGGATTCATCCTGAGCCCTTTCCTCTGCCCCAGTGCGGACTGGGGTTGGAGGACTGAATCCTGGCCCAAGGTCAATTGTGAATCCAGCCCTTAGTCCAGCTCTAGCCCTGGCTCCAGTCTCGGCCACAGCCCTGGTCTTGGGTTTAGCCAGTCTCTTCTTCATCATATGGTTTCTTCCCCTGGCATATTTGTAGACACAGTACCAGGCACTGGCCCCGATGACTATCCCAGCAGCTACGCAGCCAGCATCCCGAACACGGCTCATGATGCAGCTGGAGTTAATTCTCTGATCCAGACGTGCCCAAGTGGGGTGCGTGCACGTCCAAGTGAGGCGCTTCAGCTCAGGCTCAAAATTCTGCTGAGGCTGCAAGCAAAGCAGGACCTAGGGGTGAAGGATAAAAATGAGGCTTAGGGCTGGCACACTTCATGCCTAACCAGGCCTACTTACAGAAGAGTCTGGGGACATAATGCTTGGTGGGTGGGCTAGTACCCAGATATAGGTGTCCAGGCCTCTGTGTGCTGCTTCAGGTCCCTGGTTGTCCAACGTTTTCTACATCTTTATCCCTAGCCCACCCTGCCCAGTATCAACACACCTAATTTCCCAGCACCTAAATGGGGGATGAGAGGCCAAATAGACTTCAGGAAAGTTGGTAGAGAGCCAGAAGGAACCCTAGATTCTTCTCTGATTCCCTCACCCACACCCCAAAGATTCCTAGGTGATCCCCATACACTTACCAATCTGCTGGGAGAGCAGGAGCAATTTGCACTTTTCCACCAGGCTAACAGTTGTGCAGGGCCCAAAAGGCAGAGAAACCTGTGGAAAGATCCCGGAAAGGGGGTTTGGGGCACCTTTGTAAAAGGATTCTCTTCTTCTCTTGATATGAACCCCTGTGAGTAAGTTTCTCCCTCCCAGGGCTCCTCTTTCCTACCATATCTCTTCCTCCTCAAACCCTGATTTAAGAAAGCAAATGCCACACCCCTTTGGCTTCACCTAAAAGGACATGTCCAGGGCAAGTGTTTTTTGTAAAGAGGGAGAAGATGAGGGAAGAGAAACCTCTGGCCCCAATTTCTGCTCTGGTTTCTGCCACATCCATACAAGGGGTTCTCAGACAGTTCCCAGCCCCACTCACACTGATCTCCAATGATTCAGGGCTGTTTCTCTTTCCTTCAGTTCAGTTACAGCTTCATCCTAAAGACAGACTGAAAAGCAGAAATACAGACAGCAAAACGTTGGAGACTGAGAGCCCGGAGGATGGAACTGACTCAAGACAGGAGTCCCCAGTTGCTTTTTAGCATTCACAAACCAGAATGACAAAGGGCATCCACCTCTCAATTCCCTCAACTCTTCTCATCCCTCCCCGCAACCCTAAACCCCGCCCCCGCGCAGACTCCCCAGGCACTCAACCCCTCCTTCCCTTCACCCCGCCCCCGTCCGCCATTTCTCCCAGACGGCCACACCCCTTCTCCTGCACCGAAACAGGAGGGGGCGGGGCGAGGGTGCTGCGGAGGCTGGTTGGGTCTCTGGATTAGGGGTTATGGCCAAACAATCTAGCGTCTCCCTCGTATGACCACCCGTCCTTCACGCTCCAGCCTCCAGGCCTGGCATCAGCCAGCAACCGGGCCCCAGTGTTTGCCCTTTCGGTTTGAGGGTCGTGATTCTCCACAGTTTCTCTGCTCTGGGCTCCGCCTCCCACCCCCCATCGCAAACCCCCGTTAACCGCCATTTCTCCCGCCAGCGTACCCAAACTCCTTTCTCAGGACTGAAAAAACAGAGGTGAAGGGCTGTATGGGCCAGTGATGTCTGGAAAGCAGCCTAGGACTTAGCACGGCGGTTTCTCTCAGGGTCTTCCTTCCTGTAAAGCCCAGAGCCAACCCGCCATCTCCCCTACAAATGCTGTCACACCCATTTCCTAGCACCCCAAAGGACTGGGGGCCGGCCGGGGAAGAGGGTGTGGGGGCAGTGGTCGAAGGAGGTATCTGAAAAGTGAGAGTGGGAGTGAATAAACCGGCTTGTTTACTAATTGCGTGCCCCTCGGATCACCCTTTCCCCAACCTCCCCACTGGCCTTATATGCGCTGCCACGTTTATTTCTCTTCCCTCCTCCTCTCAAAACTGGATGGGATGTGGGGTGCGGGGCCTGAGTGTCAGAAACAAAACCAGAAAAACACTGGCTGATAGAGGAAGTGAGCGATTCTCTGCAAGTATGTCTGCGTCTTTATGTCCCCCCCTCCCCCGCTCCCCGCCGCCCACCAAAATGAGCTGCGACTAAGCGCGGGGTTCTGGAGAGTCGGCCAGGGGCGGGCGAGGTGGAGATACCCGCGGCCTCAGACTCCCGCATCTCTGTGCTACCCCCTATTCAGGGGTGCCGGGTCATGGCCACCCTCACACCCACCTGCCCGGATCTGGGGGGATTTTCTCCTCCTCCTCCGCGCCTGGGTTAAACGCACGGCAGTGCACAGCGCAACAGAGTTGGTACCCAGAGGAGAACGGAGGACGGCGGTCAGAGCTTTAAGTATCTTTGCTAACGTCAGCTCCTGGTCACGTGAGGGTTGCATCGCCAGTGAGCTTGGGGCCCCAATTTCCACTCCCACCAAGAGCAAGAGCCCCCTCCTTTACCCCCACTAGCACCTCACCCTACCCCATCAGGTCCTGTCACTCTTTTTCTTTTTTCTTTTGGTCTTTATAGTCCAGAAGCCACAAGTAGCCTGTTCTCCCTGTGTTAGAATTTTGCCTTTCTCTGGTTACCGGAGAGGGGATGGAATCTTCTTGGAGAGCTATTGACAATTTTTTATTTTTTTGTCGGGGAATTCTCTCATCCTTTCTTGAGCAGCTAAACATCCTTTCTTGAGCAGCTAAACACTCTCCCCTCGCTCCACCCCCAGTCCCCCATGCACTACCCCTGCTCCAGTATAGGTAAGCGGCAGAGTGTCAGAAAGGAGACAGGGAATGGTAGTGCGGTCTTTACTTCTGTAATACTTCTCTGTTTTTTTTTTTTTTTAAGTCGTTACCACCCTTTATTATTATAGTAAGAAAATATAAGAAAACAAGAGTTCAGTGTGAGAAGCAGCAGCAACAACAAAAAAAGAGTAGACATGTTCTAGAAAAAAGATCTCCCACTAATATTGAAAGGCACCATTAATTTTAGTTAATATTTACCACATAGAAAATTCTATTGGCTGCATAGAAAATAGTTTTCAAAGCATGGTAAGGTATTTGCATATCTAAAAATGGAATTTTTCTCAACAAGTGTGTTTCCATACCATCTGTAAATTAATCTATGGAGAGATGTTCAGTTGTCTGATCTTATTTATTTTGGACAAATAATATCCTACTTTTTCTCCTTCTGGGACAGCTTTTAAGTTGGATAAATAAATGATCCTGTCTTGTTCTGTTAGAGAAGCACATTTATTTCATGGTCCCAAACTGTTGCTGCCTGCTGTGTGAACCTCTTGCAATTTGATGGCTGCAGCCATGACAGTTTTGATCACCTGTCCCTGGATCAGGTTCCAGTTTTGTGATTCAGCTCTGCGCAAAAAGAATAGCTCTTGTATGAAGAAAATGATGGATATGAGGGATGCAGATATGGTCAAATCCTTCCAGTCCTGTCAAGAGGGGAGGGAGGAAGGCACTTGCCCTCCTACCTCTCCTATATTCCAGCGCCTCTCATCCTCTGGCACCTGACTCTGTTGCTCATCTCAAAAGCCAACAGTATATATGGACAGGTGACTAGGGTGGTAATATAATATTTACTCAGATGACCAACTTGAGTAAGTGCCTTTGGCTTTCTCCCTCCCTCCCTCACAGCGGTAACTTAGGGATTCACAGAAAGCATTGCTGTTCCCACCTACCCCTGCAGCAGAGGGTTTCCATGAAGGTTGCTGGGGAAAGCACCCAGGCCTGCCTGCCCTGCTCTGCCCTGATTCATGGTGGCCCAGTTAACCTTGTTCCTTATGCTGTCTGCTGCTACCACCTGACCTGAGAGGTGCAGCCTGCTTGCCTCTCACCTCTGGCCACCTTACCTCGGGGCATCCAGGGGATCTCCCTGACCCAGGGATTGAATCCACAGTCTCTTATGTCTCCTGCATTGGCAGCCGGGTTCTTTACCACTAACGCCACCTGGGAAGCCCCAGTGTATGCATAAATTAGTGTTTACAAATACTCAAAACAATAAGGAAATGTATAGCATTCAGGAATGAGCTCCATGATCTCTTTTCCGTTGTTAGTTGCTGCTAAAGATTTCCAGCTTTCTTTTTATGCACATATTAGTAAGTGCATTTGTGGTTACTAATCAACTTCTGAATTGAACAAGAATAAACAATAAGCATTTGGAATTTGTATTGTAATTGCAATAAATCTGCAGATTAATTTGAGGAATATTAGCATCTTAACATTGAGACTTCCCCTCCAGGAAAATATGTCTCCATTTTGCTCAGATCTATTTTTGTTTGTTAATCAAATATTGTAAGTTTCTTCAGCTAAGTAATTCCTATTAATAGATTTTTCCTAGGTATTAGAAATTTATGTTGCAGAAATGCTATTCCTTTCTCCAATTATAATTTCTTAAAGGTGATTTTCTGCTTAAGGAAAATGTTCTATTATATAGTTATTTTGTATCTGCCAGTTTCTGTGTTCTGTATGATTGATTCCAATTGTTTTCTGGTGATGCTTTTGGTTTTTCCAGGTATGTATACATAACCATCTTCAAATTATTTTTTTTACATTTCTTCCTTTCTAATACGTATAACTTTTCCCTTTTTCTTTGCTGCATGTGTTATAAGGACCAGAACTATGTTGAGTAATGGTGGTACTTGAGAACCATCTGATCTTGTTCTTGAAGAATATGGGAATACCTCTTGTGTTTCATCTTTTAGTGTAACTTTTGCTGTTTCTGATACATTTTATCTGTTTTTCAAGGTTACTTTTACTTGTGTTTATCAGTACTTCACAAAAAGTAGTAGAAGGAAATAATATCAGTGAGTAGAGGTTACCTCACAAGTTCTGTGGTCTTGGTAGCCCACAAAGATGGAGGAATCTGCTAGGTCAGAATAACCTCTGATATAGTCTTCATCAGACTAAGACTATTTTATGTGCTCAGTTGCTCAGTCACTCTTTGTGACCCCATGCAATGTAGCCCACCAGGCTCCTCTGTCCATGCAATTTTCCAGGCAAGAATACTGGAGTGGGTTGCCACTTTCTACTCCAGGGGATCTTCCCTACCCAAGGACTGAACCCGCATCTCTTGTGTCTCCTACATTGGCAGGTGGATTCTTTACCACTAGCACCACCTGGGAAGCCCATTTTCTTTTCATTAATTTAATTTAACTTAATCTAATTTAACCAATAATAATTCATTAAATTATAAATATATAATTCTTTACTACATAAGCCAAGTTTCCTTTATATATATATATATATATATATAAATTTAGGACTGCCTGAATCAGTTTATCAAATGGTTTAATTGTATGTTTTTTTTTCTTCTTCAGCTTGCTGTTGCAATGAAAGATGTAGATGAACCAGTCTCCCTGTCACTCTAGTCTCCCTGTAGTTTATTCTCACTACCTCCCCCAAATTCAAACTCCCAACCCACCTTCCCTGCTTTAGAGTAAATGCAGATGTCTTCACTACAACTGACAAGGGCCTATTCTCTTAACCTTATTACCTTTCTGCTTCATCTTTTACTGCTCTCTCTCTCACTCAGTGATTCCAGCCTCATTGATGTTCCTGGAACATACTGGGCTTGTTACTTCCACAGAGGCTTTGCATCTGCTTGTCCTCATGCCTGGCATATTCTTCCCCCAGATGTTACCACACTTAGATCCTTCACTGACTTCAGGTCTGTACTCATCCTTCACTGACTTCAGGTCTGTACTCAAAGGTCACCTTTCTAGTGATGCCATCTCTGGTCACTCTGAAAAGTTATCTGAAAGTTTAACCTGTCTCAACTTTTCATATCTCCTTTTCCTGATTTTAATTTTCTTTTTAGTATGTATCACTGATAGTATAGTATATATATATATATATATATATATATATATATAGTTTATTTGCTTTTTTATTGTCTCTCTCATTACAATGTAAGGGCCACATGATTTAGAGATTTAGCTCTGTTTTATTCACCCTTGTAACCACAATGTAAAACAATGCATGGTATGTAGGAGGTCTCAGTAAATATGTTGAATAAATGAATACATAAAGGAATGGCTTTCCAACATTTCACTTGCAGTGACTGTGCAGTCCAGAAATAAAGCCAGTTGGTTATGCTATATTAGCAGATTTGTAAACTCTCAAGTAAATAATTAGCTAAATCAGGGTCTTATCATGTGACTAGATGTAGACGATATTAAGAGAGCTTTGAGTGGCACATATGGAACTCATTATAGTGAGAATGATTGTTTATGAGACAGGCCTTTACAAAAAAATAATCTTTTTCTTCGCATGTGAAAGTAGTTTTATCATTATTTTGCCACAATAAAATTTGCATTATAAAAAAAGAAACAGAATAGTGCTAACAAGAAAATAACAAAATCCATTCCTACTCTCTGCTTCCTTTCCTGCCACCCCTTCCCCCATCCCTATTTCCAGGTATTTTCAGGACTGCAGAGGTGAACATTAGTGATTCCAAAGAAAAAGGGTGGAGGGAGCAGGGAAAAGGACAGGACCATTCCCCAGAGAAGCAGTAGAATTGGCCAGCAGCCCAGGAGAAAATATTGCCTCTTCTAATAATCAAAGACAACACGTTTGTTGGATGTGCAATGACTAAAAAGAGGGACAGCGTCCTGTGTGGTGCTTGGGGGGGACAGGAGAAGGGGGCTGGAAGGGGGCGGGTCACCCTCTGCTTGGCTAATAATAGGAGGGGAAATTTGGGACCCTGAACTCACCCGTGACGTAGCTTCACGTGACTAGGAGCCTGTGTACTGAAGTCGGTCCAGATAGCGGTTCTTACTCAGGTAACCGACTCCCGATTTCGTTGGAGGTGGTGTGACTGTGGTCAGGGAAGGACAAGAGGAAACCCGTCCTGATTCCCGCCGCTCACGGTGAGGGTGGGTATTGATTGGAGACTCTTGAAATGAGGGTGGAGGGTAGATTTTCGAGTTTGGAGGGGCTTCTCAGTCTCCCCGACCATCCCCCCCGCCCCACCCCGTCAGAGTCACACGAACCCAGCTCCTTTTTGTGTTCTGCCTTGTAAAAGACAGCTGAAAATGTTGGCGTGGGGGACTCCCGCGGGCAGAGGGGAAGGGAGGAGGAGGCTGTCGGGGAGTGGAGCCATGGTGGGGTGCGGTGTGAGGTGAGAGACAGGCCTGACTACCTGGACTGACAGGAAAAGTTCCGGGTTTGAGCCCACATTTAGCTGTTGGTGCGTTCACTGTATTCATTGCAGCACTGAGTCCCTATTGTCTCCTATCTGTTTCTGTCTGGTTCTCGTTTTGGTCTGTCCCTGTCTGCTGGTCCATCTATCAGTGGGTTGATGATGCAAAAGAAAAAGCCTCTTAACGCCTCATTTTCTTCTTCCCTCTCCGCCCCCAACACCCCTGCCCCCTAGATCCAGCTAGATTGCGGTTTCAGACTCCTGCGTCCAGGCGGCTCTCGACAGCCTACGAGAGTCCCCTGAGAGCTTCATTCGGCTGCAGCATGGGCCGTGCTCAGAATTTGGGCTTGATGGCAACAGGCCTGGTGGTCGGGGCTGGCTCCTGGTACTACATATACCGACTGACGTTGGGAGAGCAGAATAAGAAGAGACCTGCTGATTCGAAAGACATTAATCCTGCCTACAAAAAGTTTAGAAAATACAGAAAACTGTAAGGAAGAAAATAAAAATAAGTCACCAATAATTGCTATTCCTTGTCTTTCTGTCTGTGTAAGAATGGGGATGTGTGTGTTTAACATTATTGAAACTATACTGTGTATGATATCCTAGAATTATTTTTTTTCAGGTTACTTTGTAGGGTATGCCTTTCATCAGTTAATGAATATGCTTCATAAACAGTCTTTTAACAGATTGTTTCATAATAACATCATAATCTTCTCCCTTTGCTGGCCTTTCAGATAGGAAAGAAATATTAGATATCTTAATTTTCTACAAAATAACCGTGGAGGATCAGTGATAAAGAATCCGCCTGCCAATGCAGGAGACGGAGAAGACTCAGGTTCGATCCCTGGGTTGGTAAGATCCCCTGGAGGAGAAAATGGTAACCCACTACAGTATTCTTGCTTGGAAAATTCCATGGACAGAGGGGCCTGGAGGGCTACAAGTTCGTGAGGTCACAAAGCATGGAATGTGACTGAGCGGCTGAGCATGCACACACACACATAGAGAAAGTCTACATAGACTTTCGCAGGGATGTCTTTCCATACTAGTTATAGCTGTGATATCCATCATTCTTGTTTCCAGAAGGACCAATTAGGTAGCTTTGGTGCCATGCTTGGCATAGAGGGCATAGGAATTTGGTGAGACTGACAGCCTTGGGTAGGAGTATCATTAAGGCCAGCAGCTTTAATTTCCTCCTCTTTTCTTTGGGCTGTCAGGAAGCAGGCTAGTGGTCTCATCTATTCAAGGGACTCTGAGATCTCTCCCGTTTTCCATTGAGTGGGAGAAGGGATTTCTTTTTAGTATGAGGGAAATCCTTCACTCCCTGAGCTTCATTTTTCACAATGAATTTGGGGTTTGGAGGAAATAATATCTGGGAAATCCTGCCACAAACTTTCTCTGAGGCAAGGAAGTAACAGAATTGGCTGGACTGAGAAAGGGAGAGCAGGGAACACAGACAGCCATGGAAATGAAACAAATTAAAAGCTTAAGTGAGGTTCTCTAGAAGCAGAGCCTGACATGGGGCTTCTTCTGAAAGTGGTTTATTGACAGAGTGTTCTCAGATGAAACATGTATGGAGATGAGGGGCACAGGACAGGGGAAGAAACTAGGCATAACTGTTCAGCTGAAATGTAGCTTCAGCTTGAGTCCAGGGCAGCTCTGGGATGTGAAGAGCATCACAGAACTGATCCATCTTGAGACAAAGGAGCCAAGTTTCTATCCACCAACTGAAAGCCTTTTATCCATCCACCAATGGGTGAGTTGGTATGAGAGGAAAGGGGTTTTAGCTTCCAAGATATCCTCTGACAAGGGCGTGGCTATGAATTTTTAGCAACCAATGCTCATAGCAACTGAGTGGGGTGGCTGTAACTAGCCCAGGAAGTGGAATCTGGGCAGGGCATCAATAGTGCCTTCTTCCCCAGTGGCTCAGATGGTAAAGAACCTACCTGCAATGCAGGAGACCCGAGTTCGATCCCTGGGTCGGGAAGATCCTCTGGAGGAGGAAATGGCAACTCACTCCAATATTCTTGCCTGGGAAATCCTGTGAACAGGGGAGCCTGGTAGGCTACAGTCCATGGGGTCCAAAGAGTCATTGGACATGACTTAACGACTAAACCACCACCACCACCAACAACAACAACCCCCTCAACTATAACTAGCCAGTCTGCATTCTTGGAATGAAAACGTGTTTCCTATCCATGTGAACTTCCCATCAGGAAGCCTTAACTTCAGCATTACTAGCTGCAGAGTTATTTCATGGGTGCGGTCTATCAGGAAATGCCCAGCTTCTCCATAAACAAAACAAAAAGAGGAGAGTGCTGCTTCTTCTCCAGTCTCCTAGTAGTTGTCTCAGAAACATTTTCTCTCAGAGGCTAATTTTCTCTCTACAGCCTAAGTAAGAATCAGCTCTCCTCCTTCAATATATGGATTTTGGAGGGCTAATGTGTAGCACGCAGTTTAGCACCTTGCAAAAATATGTTCTGCCTATGAGATTGGAGGCTAGTACAAAGGTTGAGAGATGTTTAGATATAGATGTATGGCTCTAGTCCAATTAGAACAGGCCTTGGCAAGTGTTAAATTGACTGCCATACAACTCTCTTCCAAATTCTTGAAACTAGTGGAGAAGGTGCTAGAGGAAGGGCAGGTGTTATTCACTTAGACCCAAGCAGAGGCGGGAGGATGTAAAGGCAAAGAGACCTTGTTAGCCTGACAAATGGGCTGCCCATTAATTTAATATTCATGTGGTGGCCCTGGGCTCTTGGAGATAGAAGGGTCCTTGGAGGAATTTAAAATTTGAGCCCTCATCTTGCTAATGTGAAAAAGAAGCCTCCTCATTTTTTTTCGTGGTTCCCTTACATTTCAAATGTCAAAATTTGGGAGCCAGAGTATCAGAAAGGCAGGCCTATTTACACAGCCTGATAAGATATACACTGTTCCAAATTGCAAACCCATTTCAGGTTTGAAAATTCTAGCGCTTCTGCTGTATGCCAGAGGAACAGAATTCTTTATCAAAACTGGAGTTGTTGAGCATCTCATCATGGCTGTCCTATCTGAGGCTTGCCACATCTCTGAAGCACTCTTGGGGCAGGGCACAGGTATCTCCTTGTTCAGGAGTCCCTCATTTCTTCACATTCACTAACCCTTCCCCAGAACAGGTGAATGTTCTTGACTAGGGGGAAATTCCTATCTCTTCAAATCATCAGTTATCTTGCTCAACTTAACAGATGAGATCAAGAGAGAATAAGTTAACCAAGACCCTACAGGTACTGATAGGTCAATGGATAAGTTCTTTCTCATTTTAAAAACATATATCTTATTAAAATAGTTAGATATTAAGAAATTTTATTATAATTTAATTTACTTCCTTCTCCTATTCCTAACCAGTTTCACTTATAATTAAAAGTTATATCTTTTAATGTTGTGAGATAATTAAATATTACAACACATTATAGGATATTATGTAAGAATCTGTTAAAAATGTCTCCATGACAAAGATTTCCAAGTCCCAGCTAATGGCCTATTTTTATACAGTGTGTGTATTTCTCTTATAACCATGTTTTCGTAATTCAAATCAGATATAAGGTCTTTGATTAATTAGGAAAACCAAATTTACATTATATAAAGAGTGGCTGGTATTAATGCATCAAAATCAAGACCACTATCACTTATATTTTTTTAAGAACATACCAACTTTAAATACTGTTTATCCTACCAGTGGGTGATAAAAGTGATACAAATTGATAAGACTGTGTAAGAAGGTTTGTTCTAATGATAGAGATGTCGGTGATAAGGAAAAGAAAAGCCGTTCAGTTCAGTTCAGTTCAGTTCAGTCGCTCAGTCGTGTCCGACTCTCTGCGACCCCATGAATTGCAGCACGCCAGGCCTCCCTGTCCATCACCAACTCCTGGAGTTCACTCAGACTGACATCCATTTAGTCGGTGATGCCATCCAGCCATCTCATCCTCTGCCATCCCTTTCTCCTCCTGCCCCCAATCTCTCCCAGCATCAGAGTCTTTTCCAGTGAGTCAACTCTTTGAATGAGGTGGCCAAAGTACTGGAGTTTCAGCTTTAGCTGTTGGTGATAAGGAAAAGAAAAGCTGTTACTCCTGAACAAATGTTCCATGTAATCAAACCCTGAATTTGTCATCAGGAAGCCTATTTTATACCTATACACTTAAAGCTCCAATAAAACCTTTATTATTGAAATTCCTGCAGCAAACATAAATTTGCTATTGCAAGTCTCAACTGTTCCAGACTTAATTCCATTTCCCCCACTGAAGCGAATGTTTTTAGAAGGGAATTTTGAAACTGTGGATTCCTTTGAAATGCAAATACATATACATAGAAAAGCAGGCTGTACTTACCAGTCTTGTGAACTGTTTGGTAATCATGACAGTCCTGACTACTAAATGGAGAATAGTATTTCTATTATCTCTATCTAGGGCCACCAGGGATCTGCAATTCAGAAAAACGTTTTACCTATTGTAGTTATTTTAAACAGTGAATATAGAACTGGTTTACTGGTTGACCATCTAATCAAAATGTCATCAAGAGAGATGCTGGAACTCCAACCTAATCAGCTGGAATATAAGAAGTTCTTGTGTCATGTGTTGTAGTAGATGAGATGGCATCTTAGGAAAGGGAACCCTTGCCTTGGGCTCTCAGAATCAACGCTCAAAACTACCTCATCAAACTCAAACTAGTCCTGTGGCTTTCTCTTCATCTGGAAAGTAAAAGTTTCTTGTAATTCATGAATACTATATGCTTCTCAGGCACTCTTTCTTCGTCCTGATGCCTGGCATAAAATTCCTAGGATGGAAGGTTCCAGATTGTCCTGGAGCAAGAATAATAAAAATAGAAATGATAATAATGATAAATGTGATGAATGCTTTCTATATGTTATCTATTTCAATTTTTATAAAATCTCATTAAGAATAGGGATTAGTTTACAGATGAGGAAATAAAGATTCAGAAATGTTAATCAACTTTTATAATGCATACAAAGCTAAAAATTAGTGGAGTTAGAGTCTGAACTGTCTCCTAAACCCACACTTTCCCTTGCTAGTTTATGCTGCATCTTAATGTACATGTCTAGGAAGTCCCCACCAGCAGGCTCTGGCAAACAGAACTGCACAAACAGCCTGAAAGAGGAGGGGGAAAATGAAATTGCCTTGCTCAGAAGAGGAGGAACACCAAGAGCCCTCAAATACAGCCCAAAGAATGCATGGAGAGGAAAAGGATGACACACCCTTTCCCAGGCCACCCCACCTCCAGAAACACAGATACACAGTATGCAGGAAAGCGAAGCAGTAAGGAAAGAAATGATACTGACTTTGGGATGTTCCAAAAGTCCCTCTTGTGCACACCATGGGATGTACATTTGGTCTGTGCTATCTGAGCCTCAAGTTTTCTCCTGGTTCCCATTTCCCTTCTCCTTCCTCTAACAAGCTGATCCACCCACAGGCTCAGAGGCTTATGATCCCCATATCTTTATCTCTGGGACAGATGTCCAGTCCAACTCCAGATTCAAGTCATCAACTGGTCACTGAAGTGCTCCGGGTAGACAACTCACTGACTCCTAAAACTCAACTCTTTCAACCTGAACTCCTCCACTTGCTCCTCAAACTGTTCCTCCTCCTCCTTCTGCTCCCTCTGCCCCTCTCCCTCCCACTCCCCTCCTTCTCTGAGGGGTCTCACTCTCAGTGAAAGGCATGGGCAACCCACCCCACTGCCTAAATCAGACCCTGTCTTCTGCCTCACTCCCACATCCCATCTGTCTACTTCTGCAATATCCGCCATCCGTCCCCTCCTTCCAGTCACCACTTCTGCCAACCTTGCCCATTAAGGATGACTCCTTGCATCCAGGAATCATCTGTCTGTCTTGGATGACTGCAGCAATCCCAACAGGTCTACATGCCTCTGCCATGGGGTGGGGTGTGGAGAGCTCCAAAATACTCTGCCGCCTGAGATCTCCCTCCAATCTGTGTTCCTCCATGTCTCACTTCAGACCCCTCAGTGGCTGGCTTCCCGCTGCACTGGGGTGAGTTTCAAACAGCCAAGCTTTCCATATCTCTGTCCCTGCCTACTCTTCCTTCTTCACTCCTTTGGCCATACTGAACCTTTCCATGTTTTGTGAATGCACCATGGTCTCTCTCATATCCTAGCTCTGGCTCATATTGTCCCTTCTGCCTAGAACACGGTCTCTCTCCCCCTTCATCTGGCTGATGCCCCCTCAACCTTGACTGCCGTATTGGGCGTGTGCGTGTGTGCTGTTGTACCTGTTTAGCCAGTCCTTTGATTGTGTCCTACAGTCTACTGTTCACACTCACTGTGGCTGGGTTTACTTGTTTAGCTTTGAGATACAAACTTCATTTCTAAGCTCTTGAATGTGTGTGTGTTTAAGTCACTGAAGCTCCTATCTACCAACATAATATCCTTCCTTTCAGTTCTCAAAAAAAAAAAAAAAAAAAAAAAGGTTATATGTACATGATCTAACTTATCAAACTGGGTGACAAGTATTTCATAATTTATTGCCAGAAGAAGATTTTAGCTCATTTTCTCAGTCCAAGCGTTCCTTTAATTATGCAGTGTGCTCTGTCGTTACTGATCATTACTGATCCTCAAGGATATGTTATGATATAGTAACTCATGCCTGTATTCTATCAGTGTTATCACCCTGGATGCCATTTTCTCCTTTTTTTCACTCAGTTTTAAAAGCTTATAAAGCACGTTTGACACTCTTTTACCCTGGATCCCAGTTAAATTATGCCTCTTATAAATTATTTTCCTGTCAAGTTTCAGTTAATTCATTATTTTTTCTGAGATCATATCCTCACCTCTTTTAGACTGTGTTAAACAGAATATTTTGTAAGGCCTCCCCAGACAGCCATTTTGCTTTTTTGCATTTCTTTTCCATGGGGATGGTCTTGATCCCTGTCTGCTGAAAGATGATGCTGTGAAAGTGCTGCGCTCAATATGCCAGCAAATTTGGAAAACTCAGCAGTGGCCACAGGACTGGAAAAGGTCAGTTTTCATTCCAATCCCAAAGAAAGGCAATGCCAAAGAATGCTCAAACTACCGCACAATTGCACTCATCTCACATGCTAGTAAAGTAATGCTCAAAATTCTCCAAGCCAGGCTTCAGCAATACGTGAACCGTGAAATTCCTGATGTTCAAGCTGGTTTTAGAAAAGGCAGAGGAACCAGAGATCAAATTGCCAACATCTTCTGGATCGTGGAAAAAGCAAGAGAGGTCCAGAAAAACATCTCTTTCTGCTTTATTGACTATGCCAAAGCCTTTGACTGTGTGGATCACAATAAACTGTGGAAAATTCTGAAAGAGATGGGAATACTAGACCACCTGACCTGCCTCTTGAGAAATCTGTATGCAGGTCAGGAAACAATAGTTAGAACTGGACATGGAACAACAGACTGGTTCCAAATAGGAAAAGGAGTACGTCAAGGCTGTATGTTGTCACCCTGCTTATTTAACTTATATGCAGAGTACATCATGAGAAACGCTGGATTGGAAGAAGCACAAGCTGGAATCAAGATTGCCGGGAGAAATATCAATAACCTCAGATATGCATATGACACCAGCCTTATGGCAGAAAGTGAAGAGGAACTAAAAAGCCTCTTGATGAAAGTGAAAGAGAAGAGTGAAAAAGCTGGCTTAAAGCTCAACATTCAGAAAACAAAGATCATGGCATCCGGTCCCATCACTTCATGGGAAATAGATGGGGAAACAGTGGAAACAGTGTCAGACTTTATTTTTTTGGGCTCCCAAATCACTTCAGATGGTGATTGCAGCCATGAAATTAAAAGACGCTTACTCCTTGGAAGGAAAGTTATGACCAACATAGATAGCATATTCAAAAGCAGAGACATTACTTTGCCAACAAAAGTCCGTCTAGTCAAGGCTATGGTTTTTCCTATGGTCATGTATGGATGTGAGAGTTGGACTGTGAAGAAAGCTGAGTGCCGAAGAATTGATGCTTTTGAACTGTGGTGTTGGAGAAGTCTCTTGAGAGTTCCTTGGACTGCAAGGAGATCCAACCAGTCCATTCTGAAGGAGATCAGCCCTGGGATTTCTTTGGAGGGAATGATGCTAAAGCTGAAACTCCAATACTTTGCCCACCTCATGCGAAGAGTTGACTCATTGCAAAAGACCCTGATGCTGGGAGGGATTGGGGGGCAGGAGGAGAAGGGGACAACAGAGGATGAGATGGCTGGATGGCATCACTGACTCAATGGATGTGAGTCTGAGTGAACTCTGGGAGTTGGTGATGGACAGGGAGGCCTGGCGTGCTGCGATTCATGGGGTCGCAAAGAGTCAGACACGACTGAGTGACTGAACTGACCCAGTACCAAAAAACTAAAAAATACGAAATATAGAAAACTTACTAATATCCATAATCTCATTATCCAGAGATAGCCATTGTTATCATTTTTGTTTTCATCTTTCCAGAATGGTTTCTTTTATATAAACATGTGTAGCTTGTATGAGGGTTTCCCTGGTGGCTCACACAGTAAAGATTCTGCCTGCACTGCAGAAAACCCAGGTTCAATCCCTGAGTCAGAAGGATCCCCTGAAGGGAATGAATCTTACTTCATAAACATGTGTATATGAAATGCCACATTGGTATCTTTTATTTATTTATTTATTATTTATTTTTTAAATTTTATTTTATTTTTAAACTTTACATAATTGTTTTAGTTTTGCCAAATATCAAAATGAATCCGCCACAGGTATACATGTGTTCCCCATCCTGAACCCTCTGACTTCAAGCTTACATCCCACATGACTGGTGGAAAATGCAATTGCAGTTGATTTTTGTTGTTGTTGTTGTTCTTGGGTTGTTCTTCCTCCACAAGGTCTCACCAGAATGAAAGAGTATCCAGAACATGGGATACTATGATTGCTGCTGATATGTTCACTGCCCAAGTCTGGATTATTTCTAGAGTGCAAGGATCTGTGCTACTTCTGTGCCAGGATTGGTCCCAGGACTCTTTGCTGAGGCTAGAAGTTTTGATGTTTGGGGTCCAACCCTCTTAATCATATCATGGAGATGTTCTTTTCTGAGCACCTACTATGTATCTTCTTTGGGCACTAGTAGGAATTGTAGTTCCTATGTAACAAAAGATCTGTAAACTGCCAGCCCTCTTCCCAGTCTTGGAAAACTGGCTGCTTTCCTTCTCCCTCTCAATCACCTCTCCCCTAACACTTCCCTGCCTCCCCACAGCACAACCCTCCCTAGGAACTCAGGCTTTCAGAAAACAAAAGCCAGGAAGGGAGGTTATTGGCAGACAACATCTGTTTTCAGCCTTATGCCACCAACTTCCCCAGAAGTAAAGGAGTACAATAAGCCTAAATCCCTTTTTGGGATTGGGGAGGGGGATTGAAAGAGAAGAAAAATATAGTGAATCAAACACTAAATAATGATTTGATGTTTAAATACATTCTTCCACCATACATGCTTTTTTCTTTTACCAAACTGAGATAATATTAAAAATACATAAGAAAATGATAAAGTATATTTGCATGATTTTTAAAAAATAATATATAATGTCAACAACATACTTGAAAAATATCATTGTCAACAGTGTCTCATATTTGGAACCATCCAATGTGCTTGTTGGTATTTTCAGTTCAGTTCAGTTTAGTTCAGTCACTCAGTCATGTCCAACTCTTTGCAACCCCATGAATCGCAGCATACTAGGCCTCCCTGTCCATCACCAACTCCTGGAGTTCACTCAGACTCACGTCCATCGAGTCAGTGATGCCATCCAGCCATCCCATTCTCTGTCGTCCCCTTCTCCTACTGCCCCCAATCCCTCCCAGCATCAGGGTCTTTTCCAATGAGTCAACTCTTTGCATGAGGTGGCCAAAGTACTGGAGTTTCAGCTTTAGCATCATTCCTTCCAAAGAAATCCCAGGGCTGATCTCCTTCAGAATGGACTGGTTGGATCTCCTTGCAGTCCAAGGGACTCTCAGGAGTCTTCTCCAGCACCACAGTTCAAAAGCATCAATTCTTCAGCGCTCAGCTTTCTTCACAGTTGGCATTTTAGGTTGTGTTAAATCTTTTTGCCATTATAAATTCTGCTTACATTAATATAATTTTTTAAGTACAGAAGTATAAATTAAAAGATCCCCAGATTCCCTACAGCCAGAGATAAACAGTTTAGTGTATAATTTTCCAGATTTTTTTCTGTGTATATTTAGCAATACTAATAATATTTAAATTTTAATTGAAAGAAAATTATTGTGTATTATTCACAGTATTTTTTGTAATCTTTTTCTCATGTAATATAATATTGTAGATATCTCTCCCATCTATAAGTATAGGTTTCAACCATTCTTTTACATGGCTTCAGAGTATCCCATTGTATGAGTATACCATAAGTATGTCTAACCACTACCTATGATAATTTAGATTTTTCCCATTTCCCCCCCCCCACTACAAAAAACTCTTCAATAAACATCCTAACATACACCAGGGTGCACACTTGATTGTTTTCTAGAAACAGAATTGCTGAATCAAATTGTAAATACATTTATAATTTTTAAAAAGTGTCAAATTACCATCAGAAAAGCTGTATGTGCACTGACACTCAAGTTAACAGAAAATTTAAAAGCCTATTTCCTGGACTTCCCTGGTAATGCAGTGGATAGGAATCCACATGTCAGTGAAGGGGACATGGATTTGATCCCTGGATTTGATCCCTGGTCTTGGAAGATCTCACATGTTGCAGAGTAACTAAGCCCAAGTGCCACAGCTACTGAGCCCTTGTGCTGCAACTACCGAAGCCTATGTGTCTAGAGCCTGTTCTGCACAATAAGAGAAGCCATCGGAATGAGAAGCCAGTGCACCACAACCAAGAGTAGCCCTCACTTGCTGCTACTATAGAAAGCCCATGTGTAGCAACAAAGATCCAGTACAACCATAAATAAATAGTTTTTAAAAACCTATTTATTGCACTCTTATCAGCATGGAGTTTTATCATTTTTTAAATCTTAACTAATCTATAGACAAAAAAAGATTATTTTGTTTGTAGATATATTAATGAGATCAAACATCTTTTCCTATGTTTATTGGCTATTTTGTGCTTCCACTTCTATGAATTGCCCTGGGTAGTTGTTTTTTTTTTTTCTTTTGCAAGGTTTTTTTATATACTGAAGATATTAATGCTGATGCATTTGTTGCAAATTTTCCTTTTTTGTTTTTTGCCTTTTACTTTGCTTACCAGATATAAAACCAGTATCACATTGCTTTATTTTTTATTTCTGATTACTGGTTAATTTGACCATGCTTTTGTTGGCATGTTTAGTATAATGCCTTTTTAAAAAATATTTCAATTACATATGGATTAGTTTTAATTATGCCATTAAAAATTAATATGCTTTCAATTAGATAAAACATAAAAATGGAAACTATTTTAGATCAAGTCTGGTTAAAGTTGAGTATAGTTAGACAAAATAAAAAGATAAAGTTTGCAATCTTTCATATTTAACTGATGAGATGTTTCTTTAATTTTGAAATTCTACGTCTTTTTTGTTCCTTTCTGGAAGAAATATCTTTATATCACACAGATTACAAAATATCACACAATGCAGAAATGACATAAAATAAACTTATTAACTTATATGCTGTCATAACAAATGTTTTGGAACACAAAATAAAAATGAAATCTCTCATGTAAAGGAATCAGAAAAATAATATATATATGAGAGTAAAAGTGAAGTTGCTCAGCCGTGTCCGACTCTTTGTGACCCCATGGACTGTAGCCTACCAGGCTCCTCCATCCATCCATGGGATTTTCTAGGCAAGAGTACTGGAGTGGGTTGCCATGTCCTTCTCCAGGGGATCTTCCTGACCCAGGGATTGAACCCAGGTCTCCCGCATTGTAGGCAGATGCTTTTTACCATCTGAGCCACCAGAGAAGTCCAATATATATATATATATGTATATATATATATATATATATATATGTATATATATATATGTATATGTATATACACACATATATATAATACACTCATAATAAATCACTTTGCTGTATGCCCAAAACCATCACAACTGTAAATAAACTGTACTTCAACTTAAAAAAAAATAAATTTCTCTCTTAACTCCCCAATATTATGCTCCAGAGTTAACAAGTTGTTGCTTTCCTTTACACACATTCAGCCTCAAATGTGTGACAGAGTGCAGGTAGTAAGGGTTATCCTTGGAAGCAGGTATACAAGTGCATGACTGACTGCCTCTCCCATTTGGGAAATACTGGGCAACTTGGTAAAGGCAGGAGCAAGCTGTCCTTGTGGCAATATCATATTCCTGAATTTGGTTCCATGGGCCACCTCCTCTACCCAGTGTTTTGAGTTTGGGATCCACTGCATTTTTTGCAGTGGTTCAGTGGTGTGGGCTTTGATCTCAGTCTTCAGGACTTCAAAGAAAATACTCGTTTCCTATGCAAAACAAGAGGGTATGCTAAGGCAACAGAAAAATGTAGAGAATGGGGTAGGTGGTGGCTTCATTCCCTTACCCCTAACTCCATTCATGGGGTACATGACTCAATTGAATGGAAATTGTGCAAACACCGTCTTATCTTCCCCAGCCCCATCAGGGCACTTATTTCACCACAGAAAATGGTGTTGACTCACAGTGTATTTTCCTTCTTCTCTCCACCTACTCTCCAGATCATGTTGCCCCTCAAATAGTGTCACATCTGTAGTTCACATTCTCCTGCCCCTTCCACTTCCACCAGATTCTTGACTCTCAGCAGATCCGTCCTCAAAAAGTATGAGTCCCTCTTCCTTTTCCCTTTGAAAGTATGGCTCAGTTCCTGTCTTCACAGAAGCTTCTATCTTCACAGGCCCATTGAGGCTGGAAGGGAATGGGACCAAGGCCCCAAGTTAGACAGTGACTGCACCGTCCTCACATTCCCAGGGCACTGAATGCCTCCTGATGAGCATCTTTCTGATCCTGGTGGAGCCATCACTCCACAGGGATGAGCAGGGTGGTGGCAGGATCTTCCTCTGGGAGAAGGCTGTTTCTAGGCAAGAGTTGGGGCTTTTCAGGTGGCTCAGTGGGTGAAGAATCTGCTTGCAATGCAGGAAACTCAGGAGACGCGGGTTCGATTTCTGGGTCAGGAAGATCCTCTGGAGGAGGGAATGGCTACCCACTCCAGTATTCCTGCCTGGAGAATCCCATGGACAGAGGAGCCTGGGGGTTACTGTTCACAGGGTCACAAAGAGTTAGACACGACTGAAGTGACTGAGCACGCACAGGCAAGAGTTAGAACTCACAGGTTCTGTTCAGTTCCAGCAGTTTTAGACATACAGAGACTTCATCACAGAGTAAGGTTGTTCATGTGGTAGATTCTCTTATGGGAATTAATTTAGGCCTTCTGGCAAAGTGAAGGAAGCTGCCTCCAATGAGAGTCAGGAAAAGGGCTTCTGAGAAACGACCTCCTCTCTCAGAGACTAATTGGAGAAGAGGGTGGAAAGAGGACCCCTGGATGACTTCTTTCCTTGAAGGCCCTGGGGGACAAATAATCCCATGTCTAGCATAATCTACCCAAAACAAGAGGAAGGATTTATGGTGAAGCCCAGAAGGAGACAACTACATGTGACAAAGCAGTGGCTGGACCCTTAATGAATGCTGCAACATTTCTTTTCCCATCTGATAATACTGGCAAAAAAGAATCACAAGTCATTTTTCAGTACAAAATGGGAAACACCAAATAACTTAGTCAGTGAATAAAGTTCCTAGGAAAACTAGCAGTAGCTTTTCTACTCAAGGCTAAACTGGAAACCAAGACTGATGAGCAGCTCTGAGTGCTTGAGTAATAATGAAAGTTCCAGAGGGGGAGAAAAAGAGACAGGTAATAATGAAGCCCCCCGTTGCCAGGTCAACAGCCAGTGAACGCCTATGGTCAGACTCCCTTTAAGCCTCTTGCCCAAATCACCTATCACTGTGAGCTTAGGCTGGATGAAAGAGGCAACAACCACCTGGAGAGTTTGTGACTGTGGGATGGCTCCTCTTCCAACACCTTAAAATTACGAACTTCTTAATGTTGGCAGAGTGAAGAGAGGGCCTTCTTTGAGTAGAAACCTGTTCATCACAATGGGCAACTGGTCAGACATGATTCTCTATCACTGTTTCATGTTGCAGCTGATCCTCTCTCTCCTACTCCTCATTATATTAGCATCCAGCATGGCTTTTCAAACTGGAAACAACGTCAGACAACTTAACTCCAGGAGGTGCATCTTCTCTAAGAAGAAAAATTCTAGAACTCCGTTGGTGTCTTCAACTCTCAGAAGAAATAAACAAAGAAGAGGCAGAAAGAGAAGATAGTGTAATCCATTACCATCACCTCTTGGTATTAAATAGCTGGCTCTGACTTGTCTCAGAACCTCGGATCTCCACGCCATGTGAAAAAAGAGCAAAAAATATAAAACCCAGCAAATATCCTTATCTCTGCCTCTGCATATTTTTGTGGTTATCTCCTGAAGTTTCTCATTATGTACAGCTTTTGTAAGTAAGCTTTACTGCACATACCCTACACTGTGTGACAGGGATTGTGTTAAGTGCTCTACTTGTGTCATCTAATCCTCAGCACAAGTCTATGAGGTAGGTTTTATACCTGTTTTTATACCTTTTATACCTGTTTTACCAAAGAGGAAATTGAGGCTGAAGGGGTTTGTCTGCAGCACCAGCTAATTGTAAGTGGCAAGGGTGAGACTCAACCCATATCTTTGATCCCTGGACAAAGGGACAAAGGGATCCTCACTCTCAACTCCTATGATGTTCCCTGGTAGGCAGGGGATGTGACAGTCTCTTGTGGTTCTGGGCGTACAACTTGGTGAGATAGGATGATTTCTCCTGGTTACTTCAATTTTCCCCTAGCTTAACATGAAATCCTTTGAGGCTGTAGCCAGGTGGAGTGTCAAGACAACCAAACCTCTTAACATTTCATAAGTAGTCTGGTGACACACTTGTATAGAATAATTGCACATCAGGAAATAATGGTCTCCTTTTATTTTGTTTAGGATATTTTTCTTTGAAATACACTTCTTAGCAAATTCATGTGGAGGTGAAAGATAACAATATGTAATTTTCTTGGAATTTACTATGTAGGCAAGCATGTCATCTGCAAACAGCAGGGTTTTTTTTTTCTTTCTGACCCGCATGCCTTCATTTCCTTTTCTTGCCCTATCACAATGGTTAGAATTTCCAATCGTGGCTGAGCAGGGAGTGCGCGCACGTGCGCGGGGCCGCAACTGGGGCTGGCTCGAGCCCGCTGGGCACGTGGTTTAAAAAAAAAAAAAAAAAGAATTTCCAGCACTGCATTGAATGAGAGTGTCAAGAGAAGAAATCTTTCCTTGCTCCTGATCTTAATGGGAAAAAGCATTTATTCATTCATTCACAATTGAATACAGTATTAGCTGTAATCTTTTGTAGATGTTCTGTACCAAGCCAAGGAATTTCCCTCTCTATTCCTAAATGTTGAGAGTTTTTGTCATGAATGGGTATTAAATTTTGTCAATTTTATTTTTTATCTCTGTCACTTGATTATTTTTCTGCTTTAGACTCTCCATGAGACTAGGAAGAAGAGGTCAGGGAACCATACTTAGGAATATAAAGCTGTCATGGGAAAACTTCCTCCTGCCCCTACCAAGCTTTATTCAGAATGTAAAACAGTGTTTGGTTGGGCACTGGGGCATTGATAATATAGTTGGAAAAATCAGGGGTGAATCCAAGAGAAACTTAACTTATACTGGCAATTTTTAAATAAAATTTTCCCTTTAAAAAACAATATCAATAATCAATTTTCTCCTTTGCTATTGTTTCAAATTCCAAAAGTAATCATTGTGATAAAAATTCAATAGTGTAAAATCACATAGTGTAAAAAGTGAATTTCTCCCCTTCCCTTTTTGCTGCCCTTTTTCTTCTTTTTCTCCAGTGCTTCTCAGATTCCAACTTTGTACTGAGCTTGCCTGCATTCCCATTTCCTTGTTCTTCTTCCCTATCCCTTTGCATGAGTTCTAAACAATTTTCACATTAAGCCAACACTTTCAAAAAGCCAAGGCTACTTGTGTTTTCATAAAATGCTGACTAGCAACCTCTTATTCCACACACTGCCTTGATGTATTACCCACCCTCTTTCTGTGCAAATGTCCCTGCCAGCAACAGCTATACAGGCATCTACTTCCAGCATCTGGCTGAGCCATGCCATTTTCACACTAACCTAACCACATAGAACTATTTCTAGTGAAATCTCTAATACCTTGATGAAATGACATATTCTTAGCACTTGTTATGATTTGAGGTGGACGATTATTGTGTGGAAGACTGTAGATAATATGGTTTTGGCAGCGGACTCTGAGGAAGAAAACTTTTCTAACTTTACTCCCTCTCCATTTACTGGTACTTAAAGCAGGATAGCTGTGAGTGGTGAGTCATCTGAGGAAGGCATTCCTTTGTTCCTTTGTGCTGTGTGCTATGCTGTGTTAAGTTGCTTCAGTCGTGCTGACTCTTTGCGACCCTAGGGATCAAAGCCCACGAAGCTCCTCTGTTCATGGGATTCTCCAGGCAAGAATATTGGAGTGGGTTTCCATGTCCTCCTGCAGGGGATCTTCCCAATCCAGGGATTGAACCAGTGTCTCTTATGTCTCCTGCATTGGCGGGTGGTTTCTTTACCACTAGCACCACCTGGGAAGCCCAGGCTTTGGAGTCAGCCCTCTCATTAGTCAAGTACACTAAGCAGTACAGGTGAAGCAGTCCAACTTGATTCTAGATTCGTGCTTCCTGCCTGCCTGTCAGGTCTCCCTGCCTAGCTTTTAAATCCCACAACTACCATTTACTAGCTGTGTGATGTTGGATAAGGTAGCTAATTCAGTGTGCATCAACTTGCTCATCAGTGAAATAGTGATGATTATACTTCAGTAGGGGTATTGTAAGGATTACATGAATAATATATGGAAAGGACTTAGAACAGGGCCAGGCACACAGTAAGTGCCATACAAGTATTACTTCTTATGATTTAGGGCTTCCCAGGTGGTGCTAGTGGTAAAGAATCCACCTGCCAGTGCAAGAGACATAAGAGACACAGGGTTGATCCCTGGGTTGGGAAGATCCCCTGGAGGACAGCATGGCAATCCCCTCCAGTATTCTTGCCTGGAGAATCCCATGGACAGAGGAGCCTGGTGGGCTACAGTCCATAGGGTTGCAAAGAGTTGGACACAACTGAGCACAGCACATACAATGATTATGTAGAAAATATCTGATAGCTTATATTTGGCAGAGGGACCAAAGAATCTGTGGTTGTGGCTTACGTGGAATATAAAAGTGTGACACAGTCATTTACTGTGCAAGAAAAAATCATAGATCATCAGAAAAAATCAGGAAAAAGGGAAAAGGTTGTAGCAATTAGTAATTTCTTTGATACCCCCTGATAATGTTTCATTAACTCTTCCTACCCTCACCCTACTTGATCATTTGTATGGTTACAGTGAAGACAGACTTCCTGACAGTGGAACTGACAAAAACAGACCTAACAGAATATTTATGGTACTCCTCTCTAAGGCCTTTTGGGTTCAGAGTAGACTTCACTTATGTAGTCTGGAAGGATGTTATATTGACAGTAAATAGGATTTGCTTCCCAACAGTCTCTTGCTCTTAATTTATATTACCCAAAGGCCCTAGAAGCCACAGATAATCTTTAAGGAAGAATCCTACAACCCATCTCCAGTGCTTTCTCTCTAGTGTGTTCTCTCATTAAACCCACATGCCTGGCAGGTACTAACCCATCTTGCTTTAATCTTGATTCAGTCTGGATTCATGGGTAATTGTCCTCTCAAGAGTACCTTCAATTCTCTGAGCTCATAGTCATTTTTAATCCACATTCCTCTGCCACTCCCTAGCCCTGAATCAATCTTCTCTCCTGCTGCTCCAAGGGACTCCCAGACTCTACTACCACTGCAGTTGCTGCCACTGGATAAAGTCCTGATGACAAGGTGCTCAGGGATTTCATTTCTACATTCATGAGCCCAAAGTTCAACTGGGACAGGAAGGGTTCTGTCCCATCCTACAGCCATTTTACTTAGTCCCTTTCATCTCTCCATGCTGTGGTCTGTGGAAGAACAGAGCACTTGGGGTTCCACAAGTGAAAAACCCCTCCCTCTTATGATTGCATCATGATGATTTGCCTAAGTTGATCCAAGTACTGTGCTACTGAATCAGATGCCCCCTCACTGATGTTAAAAGCATGCATAATTTTCCATGCATTCTTCTACCTTAGCTGTGTGTGAAATAGTGTTTTTCAGATATTAACCTATATTCCTGTGACTCCTTTGGGCATTGCACTCTTTTGCCTTCCTGTCATTCATGCAGATATCCGTGAAGGTTTGTAGCAGGGTTTCCTGGTTTTTGTGTTTCTGTAAAAACCTGAGCCCATTATTCTAGGAGCCTCTGAGGCAAAAAAAAAAAACAAGAATTACAGGGAGGAGGATTTTTCCCAAATTAGAGAGAAGGCCCTCCCCCAACCCAGTGGAGAGGAGAGAAGGAAAGGAAGTGATAAGAGCAGAGATTCCAGGGAGGAAATGCATGCAAGTCATGCTGAGATGGATGAGGCCCTGAGCAACCTTACAGAGTTCCTGTGCCTTGGCACATAGAGGAAGCATCTGACAGAGGTTTTAGAGTTGAAGTGCCATCAGACAAGAATGAGGGACTTTCGGCAGCAATCTCCAAGGACTGATGACCCAGACCTTTGTGACGTATGATTCAAGGACCAGATATCCATCTCCAACCAATATCTTTACTCCTGTCTCCTTTCTGCACTGGGAATTTTAAACACAACCCTGAAAAAATGGAAGAATCCAAACTTTATTTGGAACTAAATTTATGCCATCCTAGGGGAGTGATAATCTCAAAATAGAAATTAGGTTGATTCGGTTTTAAGTTTTGTTTCTGGCTCTTTAGATTCTTAAAAAATAATGTTTGCAGACTTCAGTGTGTGAAAGGTTTCTACACCCAAGTTTATGAGCACTGCTTTTTTGCAGCGCTTTCTCTCTGCTGCTAATATTTTTAATATAATATTGACAGACATGTAAAATAGTGCTTTCAAATGTGTTCTACAGAGCTCTGTGTTACAGACAAGTTTCTTATGGCCCTGGGTAGAGACTGAGGGGAGGAGGAGATTAAAGGGAGCAAGTTGTCAGGAGTCTAGTCACCCCCAGCACAGCTTTCTCCAGATTACTTTCCCTATTATCTGTTTACTGTGAAGATTATTGTAACATCCCCTTTAAATAGAAAATTCAGCAGCTCAGAAAGTTGGAAAGTCCTTTATGTAATGTATAAAATAATTTACAACTATACTATAGAATATACCTATACAGGCATAGCAATGGTTTTTATTTTCATTTTGACTGGTTTTGTTTTGCCTGTATGACTTTGGAACCAGTTCCGAAAGCAATTCCCAAGGTATTTTAAACAAAGACAACAGAGGCACATGCCTTCTTTCAAAGGTAACTATTTTGAAGGTCAGTACTTATTTGCATTTTAAGTTCTCATGTTTGTTAAAGAAAGTCAGCCTCTTGACCAGCGTCACATGCTACATTTTCACTGTCAGGACAGTTCGGTTAAAACAGGACTAATATTTCTGTTCCTTAAAATGCAGGGGCAGGGCTTTGAATAAATTATAGTTTAGTAGGAACTACTAAGTGAAATATTCCTTGGCAGTTAAGTTTATTAGTTTCATTGAAATAATCTTTTCCATTTCACAAACAACCATCCTCTAACAATATTGGAAATGATTTTTTCTTTCCAAGTTTCAAGGAAGAATACTTGGAAAAGATTAACATGTTCCTCCATCATGTCTTACACCCTTAATCCAGTGCTGACATACTGGGTATTTCTTCTTTCCTAAGACTATCCAGAACTTTACATAGGGGAACTCCTTGGGCTCTGGGTTGTAGCAGGAGCCCTCTAGCAGGGGAATACTGCCAGAGAAGAAACTATCTCTCCCTAGATCACTGGTTTGTACTCAGCTTTCTCTTGGTCAGCACAGTCTGAGAGCCATTTGGGTTGGATTTGCTGTTAAGGAGTTCAGTTCACACAACAAGTAGCTGCTGTAGCTTGAAAGATTTGGATGTCTTACATTACTTCATAAAACCCTTGGTACTGATGAGGTTGGTAAAGATTAGAGGCAGAAAACCTCTAATAAAGAGGAGGGGGAGTTCCATTCAGAATGCCCTGCTGACCCTTAGTGGACAGAAGGAATCAGAACTAATCAGGACAGTAAGGATAATCTGGGCTTCCCAAGTGGTGCAGTGGTAAAGAATCTGCCTGCAGTGCAGGAGCAGCAGGTTCGATTCCTGAGTCAGGAAGAGCCCTTGGAGGCGGAAATGACAACCCACTCCAGTGTTCTTGCCTGAAAAATTCCATGGACAGAGGAGTCTGGCAGGCTACAGTCCATGGGAATGCAGAGTCAGACACGACTGAGCGACTGAGCACGCACACACTGGGATAGTCTCTGAGGGTGGTTAGTCACTCGGGTAGAGCAAGATGCATGTGTTTTAATGAACAGCAGTGCTGTCTTTGGTCTCTGTTGCTCTCTTTCTTTTCTCAACAAGTCAGAGTCTCTAAATACCTATTTAACATGTGGCATCTTCTTTTCCAAATGGTTTTGAATTTAGCTGATTTCCAAATTGAATGCAGAGAAGCTCTCCTCTTAGTCTTCTCTAGATTGAAACTTGAGGTGATAATAAAAAATACATGAAAATCATTTGAGCTCATTGATTTAATAACTCGATGTAATATAAAATCTCAAAGGATTAAATGTTCAATTCAACATCCTTAGTCTGAATATTAGAAACTTATTGCTGTCTCTGTCAACCAACATTTCTATGTTGGATAGGAATAACAAAGAAATTACAAACAAAAGATCAATTATTTAGTATGAAAAAGTTAATTGTACCACACTGGGCTTGAGTAATAAATTTATCATAAATGAATAATAATATTTTAAATTGAAAAGATCGTTTTACTGAACAAGGATGTTCAGTGTATTTAGCTAAAAATTTTGAAAGCTTGAATTTCTTTCCTTGTAATCTTTGAATTAAAATAATGTAAGAAAAAAAATAAAATAATGTAAGAAGTCAGAAAAAAGATCAGTTAGAAGTTGTAAATATCTCCAACTCTACAATGAGATGCAGCTCTAAGTATTAACCTATTTCTTTTACAAAGACTCATGATTTTTATTTCAGAAAATTATAGTTGTACTTGCTTAGTGTTTTGCATTTTTCCTTTAAACTTAAATTATTTTAAGTTAAGCAATACCGTGAAAATAATCTGTGACTCAAAATTCGCTTTTAATATTTGAAAAAAATCCTATGGCTCTAGTCAAGAATATAGAACATACACTCAAAATTTTCACCATTCTTCAAAGAGTCACAAAGTTAGGACAAATGACTTAAGCATTTTAGTATCAAAATCTCCTTCTATAAAGAAATCCTTCCTTTGTGAAACCCAAACTACTCAGAAAAAATACTTTGGCTTTTTAAAATCATGTTCATTTGTTCTACTTTCTTACCATCCTTTCATTACTTCAGTGAAGCAGGAAAAGAAAAAAGGAAGGTGCATTTTTTTCTTAAGTAAACTCAGTGCTGTCATAAAAAGTCTTACCATTGTCCGTGTTCTGAAAGAAAACAGACTTAAACTTCTAACCTCATAAAACAAATCATGTGTGAACTCTAGGTTGTTCTTTCCACTGCTGCTCTTTTCTCATTATTCAAAATGGTAATTTTTTTCCAGTTACACAATCACTAGAGTTGCTCAAGAGAAAGAGCTTTTACCTATCAAAATGTGCATTGGATTATACAATCTTTCCTCTGTGTCACTCAATATTTGGCACCCAGTATTTTATTTGGCAACATTATCAGCTACCAAATTCTCTCCTTTTATTGAAGTGTCTTTCACTTCTATAACCATGCCTCCAATTGCAGCATTCTCACCTTTTCCTCTTTGTATCAGTCCTTCTTCATCTCAGGCCTATACTATTAAATGACTTCTAGACTGTTTTCCTGTCTCCAGTCTCTTCTGCACATTACTGCCAGGAGAGATTTTTATTAAGCCACTTCCCAGATTAAAACTTCAATGGTTCTTTAAGAAGCAGATAATTCCCCTATGATTTAAACTATTCAAGAGCATGAAGGAAATATTAAAACATTCACATACCTTTTTATAAACCTTCCCTGGTGGCTCAGACGGTAAAAAAAATCCACCTGCAATGCAGGAGACCCGGGTTTGATCCCTGGGTTGGGAAGATCCCCTGGAGAAGGGAATGGCAACGCACTCCAGTATTCTTGGGCTTCTCTGGTGGCTCAGACAGTAAAGAATCTGCCTGCAATGCGGGAGACCTGGGATGGATCCCTGGGTTGGGAAGATCCCTTGGAGGAGGGCATGGCAATCCACTCTTATCTGGAGAATCCCCATGGACAGAGGAGCCTGGTGGGCTACAGTCCCCGGGGTCAAAAAGAGTTGGACATGACTGAGTGACTAAGCACAGCATAGCAATAATTATAGAAGTTATAAATATATTTTCCCAAAATATCTTCCACAAGTGAATAACAATGCAAAACTCTTATAAAATAGAAAAACAACAAGAACCTACTGTATAACACAGAGACTACATTCAGTATCTTCTAATAACCTATAAGGGAAAAGAATTTGAAAAAAAATATACATATTTATAATTGAATCACTTTGTTGTACACTTGAAACTAACACAACATTAAATTAACTACACTTCAAAAAATAAAAAATGCAAAAGTTCAAATAGAATATTAGCAAATAGCATTCAACATTGCATTTAAAATAATATTCCTTGTTAAGTTTCATTTCAGCTAGGTAAACTTGTGGCAATATTAAGAAATGTATTGCTATAATTTTCAAATTAATAATTATAGGAGGAAAACCATATGATCATTCTTAAAGATGTAGAAAAGGAATGTGTTAATACTTCCCAACTAATCCTTTTAAAAATACTTTGTAAAGTTGATAAATATTATATTTTCAGTTAAAGTCATTAATGAGGGAACACCACAGAAGCATTTTCAGCAAAATCAGAAACAAGGTAACAGTGATTTCATCATTTTATTTTAACATAGTTCTGGAAATATCAGCCCAGTTGCATTAGAAAAAAAAAAAGATATGTAAAGTATTGGAAAGGCGAAAGCAAATTTTATCTTTATTTATAGGTGATAGGATTCAATAACTGGAAAAATCCAATAAAAAGAACTGGAAAGCCATTGGAAGCAATGAGCCAGTTCAATAAGTGACCATTAACAAGATAAATACATAAAAATGAATAGATTTCCTGTGACTAAATAAAAACCAGCTGGAAAACAAGGAAAAGGAAGTTTTTCTTTATTATTACACTTGCTAAGAAGTCCACTAAGCCTCTTTTTGCCTGAATATGCAAAAATCAGTGATTTTTCTCGGGGATTAAAAAGGAATAATGTATCCTGACATGATGAACTGGGATCCAGCTGTGGCTCAATAAAAGCTATTTCCTTCCTTCTAGAAGCTCTGACTTCAACCTCCACACCTCCCAACTGGAAGTCAACCCTGAACTAAGGCTTCAATAAGATTGGGAAGATCCCCTGGAGAAGGCAATGGCACGCCACTCCAGTACTCTTGCCTGGAAAATCCCATGGACGGAAGAGGCTGGTAGGCTGCAGTCCATGGGGTCGCTAAGAGTCGGACACAACTGAGTGACTTCACTTTCACTTTTCACTTTTCACTTTCATGCCTTGGAGAAGGAAATGGCAACCCACTCCAGTGTTCTTGCCTGGAGAATCCCAGGGACGGGAGATCCTGGTGGGTTTCTGTCTATGGGGTCGCGCAGAGTCAGACATGACTGAAGCAACTTAGCAGCAGCAGCAAGATCTGCAGTAGGTCTCTTATGGAACTGGTGCTTTCCTTGGTGCCTGTGGATGAATGAACTGTTAAGGACATGGCTGGGGCTAGGACATGGCTGGGGCTGGGACCTCCTTAGCAACTCATAGACAGCAGTCCCTAAAAGTAGAGTAGCTGTCCCCATGTCCAGATCAAAAACAGGGCAAAGATCAATAAAGAACTTTGACCTCAAAACTCATAGTTCCTGATTCTGGGTAGTGATTTCCCAACATTTCTCACCTCACTATTACCCTTCTTATAACTTGCCTTCCTACACACACACACACACACACACACACACACACACTGATAAAGTTGTAAATGACTGAAAGCGTAATAAATATCTGGTCTTCCCTCTACCCAACCAGAAGCCCCAAAAGTTTCCAGTTCAAGAGAAGCTGAGGGGACTTCCCTGGTGGTCCAGTGGTTAAGAATCTGCATTCCAATGCAGGGGATGTTAGTTCCATCTCTGGTCAGGGAACTAAGATCCTACATGCCCTGGGGCAACTAAACCCCCCAGCTGCAACTAAGACCCCACACAAGCAAATAAATAAATAATCACCGAATGTTTTCAACTACAGAAAAGATCTCTAGATTGTAGCAGAGTAACGTGTGATTTATTTATTCTTCTGTATACTCAGTTATACTTCCTAAGGGTTTCCCTGGTGGCTCAGAAGGTAAAGAATCTGCCTGCAATGCAGGAAAGCTGGGTTCAATCCCTGTGTTAGGAAGATCCCCTGGAGGAGGGCATGCCATCCCAGTCCAGTATTCTTGCCTGGAGAATCCCCATGGACAGAGTAGCCTGGTGGGCTACAGTCCATGGGGTCAAAAGGAATCGGACATGACTGAGAGACTAAGCACAATAAAACTGTCTTAGTATCCTATTGTCTTATCACTGGGTTGATTCATTGAGGCTGGTCTCTAAGCAAATGGGAATTATAATAGATCTAATATTCAAGTTCAAAGCTATAGATAAAAAGAAAAACAAAAGCAAGTCCAGGAGAATATCAGTAAGACTTTCCTTGAGGCAAGATGGCAGAGTAGGGGAGCCTCAGATGGAGAAGCAAACCTAGTGTTCCTGAATGGAGAGAACGCTGTTGAGGAAACAGTTGAATTGCTATCTGGGTTGTGAGCCAGGAGTCTTCTCAAAGGTTATAAAGACTTTCGCATCTTATTAGGACAGGACTTAGAAAAGGACCTGAAACCCAGACAAAACCCAAGTTATCTATGCTCCCTTCCCCTTGAATCTCTGTTCTTATTCTTCACCTCCTAAATCCTCTGTTATGGATTAGGATTCAATCTTAATTTAGTGCTCTGGTGAGACTTGCAGTCAGCTGGGATCATGGTTCTATTTTCTTATGTGCAAGGTGATATTCCAAACACACAGCTTTAACAACTGCTTTGTGGACTGACCATCATTGGTCATCAGTGGCAATACCTATTTTTCCTGATGTAGAACATTGGTTTTCCACTATTTCTTACTTTGTAGACTTGCTCTTAGGTGATTCCATGACACCTGTTTCTAGCTACATTTTCCCTCTCTCCACAGATCAATGTATGAGCAGAAACTGTAATTGTACAAATAAACAGAAAAAAGAATAATGAGAGAGGCTGAAGCAGTCCCACCCAAAAGACAACTAGATAAATATTGGATATTAAATGTCTGAGAGAGGACAAACACTTGCAGTTCTTTATTCATGGCCATGCTTGTCAAGCTGTTCTCACATGAAGTTTATGCCCCCCACCCCCGACTCTTTCCCTTCATACATCTCACTGACCAGAAACAATCTCCCTCAAGAGTCACAATCAGGAGTATGAAGAGGCAGACTGATTGAAAATAGGAAAGTAATCAGGGAGTGGGAGATAAGATTGGGAGTCCAGATTTTGAGCTGGTTCTTACTCCCTGGGCAGACAAACAGAAAGTAGGGCAGCAAAGATTGCAGAGGTGTTCAGAAGAGATAACATAGGCAGTACAGAGTGCAAGAGGCCATGGCTACCACCAGGATCCCAGCTGGTCTCAGTCATTCCCACTCCACAGGCAAAGAAAGGTGTATAATTGGGTACTCACTGAGTATCCAGTTACTTAATCAGCCCCAGGACACACGTCTTAATATCAGTCTTTTCCAACTGAAACATCCCACTTAAATTCTACCCACTGTATGCCCAAATCTCACTCCAGGCTTCTCTGTTACCAGCCACTTTCCTAGAAAGTCTTTAAATATTTCAATTCATAATTTTTAAGGTAATCAGGGTATTTTAACTAGGATTTACAAGTCACAGGCTCAAATTTTAGGATAAAGGAAAGTATACAGCATGAACTTAACTGTAGTTTCTCTCACTCACCCCAGACAGACATTAGATTCATAATATCCCAAATCATAGGAACAATAAATTCCCAAATTAGTGTTTTCTCCATTAAGCATTGGTTAGTTCTTCTTAATTTCTTTGTGGTCTTTGAAGTTGTAATAATCTTTGGATATACTTAATTTTCACTTTGTAAATGGGCAAGAAGCTGGCAGAGTAAGGTATATTTCAAAAGTTACAGTTGGAAGAGACCTAATAGCTATAGACTCTAAAATTCAGAGAGAGTAGCACTCTCTCTCATTCTCTCTTCCATTCTGTTTTTCTTCTCTTAATATCAATGTTTGCCAGTATTTTTTCTAGATAAATATGGCTTTGAGCCCTCCATAGACCTGAAAGAAGCAGTATGATTGATGAACTAAGTACATTCTGAAGACAGGGATTCCTAGTTTCCAGAAAAGGCTGATGTCTTGATACACTGAAGCACAGGATAAGGGAAGTAGTTTAAAATGTCCATGCTTTCAACATCTCACCTGTGACCCAACTTCATTCAGTCGCTCCTGTGAGCTGGCTGCCCAGAGAAGCATTTTAATGATGTGATTATTCTAACTCAATTGGCAGGGAATGAAAGGAACAAAGGAAACCTATTTCACAGTTGGCTGGTCATTCAAAAGCATCCTACCTTAAAATGTCAGCTAATTAAGAGATGGTAGGAGGGAGAGATTTTGCTTGAGTACTTAGACCTTGTTATCAGATCTCATTGTGATTTTTAATGTTATACTTCAATAAAACAAATCAAAAACATATTACATATCCAATTTTATTTGAAGACTGAGTTTCTATCACTCTCACCACAGACAGACATTAGATTCATTATGTCCCAAATCACAGGAACAATTAATTCCCAAATTAATGTTTTCTCCATTAAGCACTGACCAGTTCCTTTTAATTCCTTTGTGGTCTTTGAAGCTGTAATAATCTTTGGATATATTTAACTCTCACTTTGTAAATGGACAAGAAGCTGAGAGAGTAAGGTATGTTTGAAAAGCTACAACTGGAAGAGACCTAATAGCTACAGACTCTAAAATACAAAGGGTAGCTTTTCTGTTCTCTGAGAAGAAAAGACACATGCAGGAGAAAGTAACATTGAGGGTGACAATTTTAGTTAAATTTACTGAGCACTTACTACATACCAGACTCTGCTCTAAATATTTTACACTAAATTATACCCTGTGAGAAAGGATGTTTGTTATCGAAATTTTTCACATAAGAAAATAAAAAAACAAGACGTTAAATGACTTGCTCAAAGTCATGTGTGCTGTGCTTAGTCGCTCAGTTGTGTCCGACTCTTTGCAACCCCATGGACTGTAGCCTGGAGGGCTCCTCTGTCCATGGGGATTCTGCAGGCAAGCATACTGGAGTGGGTTGCCATGCTCTCTTCCAGGGAATCTTCCCAGGAATTGAACCAAGGTCTCCTGCATTGCTGGCAGATTCTTTAGCAGCTGAGCTACCAGGGAACCCTGCTTAAAGTCCTACATATAGCAATAAAACCAGGATTTGTACCTATGCAATCTGACTGAAGAGCCCAAATTCATAACTATTATACAGTTCTGATAAAAACATAAAGCCACAGATATTCTTGGGCATCAATAAACACTAGCAATGAGAAAGTACACTAGAGGATTAAAAGAATTCATGACTAGAGACAAAGGGCTAAATTCAGTCTTAGCAATAAATTATTAAATCATCCTATAACCAAGTTTCTTTAAGGAAAGAAATATACACACACACATACATACACACACACCTGCAAGAGCTTAGAAGTGGTTTGTATCTCAAAGCTAAACAAGTAAACCCAGCCACAGTGAGTGTGAACAGTAGACTGTAGGACACAATCAAAGGACTGGCTAAACAGGTACAACAGCACACACGCACACGCCCAATATGGCAGTCAAGGTTGAAGGGGCATCAGCCAGATGAAGGGGGAGAGAGACCGTGTTCTAGGCAGAAGGGACAATATGAGCCAGAGCTAGGATATGAGAGAGACCATGGTGCATTCACAAAACATGGAAAGGTTCAGGATGGCCAAAGGAGTGAAGAAGGAAGAGTAGGCAGGGACAGGGCTATGGAAAGCTTGGCTGTTTGGAACTCACCCCAGTGCAGCGGGAAGCCAGCCACTGAGGGGTCTGAAGTGAGACATGGAGGAACACAGATTGGAGGGAGATCTCAGGCGGCAGAGTATGTTGGAGCTCTCCACATCCCACCCCATGGCAGAGGCATGTAGACCTGTTGGGATTGCTGCAGTCATCCAAGACAGACAGATGATTCCTGGATGCAAGGAGTCATCCTTGATGGGCAAGGTTGGCAGAAGTGGTGACTGGAAGGAGGGGACGGATGGCGGATATTGCAGAAGTAGACAGATGGGATGTGGGAGTGAGGCAGAAGACAGGGTCTGATTTAGGCAGTGGGGTGGGTTGCCCATGCCTTTCACTGAGAGTGAGACCCCTCAGAGAAGGAGGGGAGTGGGAGGGAGAGGGGCAGAGGGAGCAGAAGGAGGAGGAGGAACAGTTTGAGGAGCAAGTGGAGGAGTTCAGGTTGAAAGAGTTGAGTTTTAGGAGTCAGTGAGTTGTCTACATGGAGCACTTCAGTGACCAGTTGATGACTTGAATCTGGAGTTGGACTGTGATATCTGTCCCAGAGATAAAGATATGGGCATCATCATCCTCTGAGCCTGTGGGTGGATCAGCTTGTTAGAGGAAGGAGAAGGGAAATGGGAACCAGGAGAAAACTTGAGGCTCAGATAGCACAGACCAAATGTACATCCCATGGTGTGCACAAGAGGGACTTTTGGAACATCCCAAAGTCAGTATCATTTCTTTCCTTACTGCTTCGCTTTCCTGCATACTGTGTATCTGTGTTTCTGGAGGTGGGGTGGCCTGGGAAAGGGTGTGTCATCCTTTTCCTCTCCATGCATTCTTTGGGCTGTATTTGAGGGCTCTTGGTGTTCCTCCTCTTCTGAGCAAGGCGATTTCATTTTCCCCCTCCTCTTTCAGGCTGTTTGTGCAGTTCTGTCTGCCAGAGCCTGCTGGTGGGGACTTCCTAGACATGTACATTAAGATGCACAATAAAGTAGCAGTGAAGAGCGTGGGTAGGGTGTCAGAATCCTGATGGTTGTCATGGTTACCTAGTCATTAACATGGCTAACAAATAATGCTTGAGAAGCAGGCCATTGCCTGGATGTCAGGAATCCTTGTCAAGTCAGCAGCTTTATAGACTCAATTGATTTTCTGTAATGTAGCATAACTCCACTTTATTCTTTTAAGCACTAAACATTTGCCTTTTAATTGTAAAAAGATGCTGTGTAAAGAGAGGGGTGTAGAATGAATTATGGGGAAAAAGTTCAACGTGAGATAATTTTAAAGTAAGGTAGTAGTGGCATTCCCAACGAATCCCACACCTCGTTATATGCTTTTTTTTTCTCATTCCAACGTCCTGTCCATCACATTATTATTGTGCTTTGTGGCTTTAGAGTGTCTTAATATTTTGGGGGTGCAATGACATCACTGACATCCAGAAACAACACTGACTCTTTTACATAATCTAGATGATAGTGGCTCTTTTGCTTTTTGCTGTTACTTTGTAAAGGCTTACTATGACATAGGAAGCTTTGTTGATTAAAAGATTGGCTGCTTTGGATGGGAAGAGCTCAGGATAATAGTGAAGTATATCAGTTCAGTTCAGTCGCTCAACCGTGTCTGACTCTTTGTGACCCCATGAACCACAGCATGCCGGGCCTCCCTGTCCATCACCAACTCCCAGAGTCCACCCAAACCCATGTCCATTGAGTCAGTGATACCATCCAACCATCTCATCCTCTGTCATCCCCTTCTCCTCCTGCCCTCAATCTTTCCCAGCATCAGGGTCTTTTCCAATGAGTCAGCTCTTCACAGCATGTGGCCAAAGTACTGGAGTTTCAGCTTCAACATCAGTCCTTCCAATGAACACCCAGGACTAATCTCCTTGATGATGGACTGGTTGGATCTCCTTGCAGTCCAAGGGACTCTCAAGAGTCTTCTCCAACACCACAGTTTAAAAGCATCAATTCTTCGATGCTCAGCTTGCTTTATAGTCTGACTCACATCCATACATGACCACTGGAAAAACCATAGCCTTGATTAGATGGACCTTTGTTGACAAAGTGATGTCTCTACTTTTTAATATGCTGTCTAGGTTGGTCATAACTTTCCTTTCAAGGAGTAAGCATCTTTTAATTTCATGGCTGCAGTCACCATCTGCAGTGATTTTGGAACCCAGAAAAATAAAGTCAGCCACTGTTTCCACTGTTTCCCCATCTATTTGCCATGAAGTGGTGGGACCAGATGCCATGATCTTAGTTTTCTGAATGTTGAGCTTTAAGCCAACTTTTTCACTCTCCTCTTTCACTTTCATCAAGAAGTCCTTTAGTTCTTCTTCGCTTTCTGCCATAAAGGTGGTGTCATCTGCATATCTGAGGTTATTGATATTTCTCCCAGCAATCTTGATTCCAGCTTGTGCTTCTTCCAGCCCAGTGTTTCTCATGATGTCCTCTGCATATAAGTTAAATAAGCAGGGTGACAATATACAGCCTTGACGTACTCCTTTTCCTATTTGGAACCAGTCTGTTGTTCCATGTCCAGTTCTAACTGTTGCTTCCTGACCTGCATATAGGTTTCTCAAGAGGCAGGTCAGGCAGTCTGGTATTCCCATCTCTTTCAGAATTTTCCACAGTTTGTTGTGATCCACACAGTCAAAGGCTTTGGCATAGTCAATAAAGCAGAAATAGATGTTTTTCTGGAACTCTCTTGCTTTTTCAATGATCCAGCAGATGTTGGCAATTTGATCTCTGGTTCCTCTGCCTTTTCTAAATCCAGCTTGAACATTTGGAAGTTCACGGTTCATGTATTGCTGAAGCCTGGCTTGGAGAATTTTAAGCATCACTTTACTAGTGTGTGAGATGAGTGCAATTGTGTGGTAGCTTGAGCATTCTTTGGCATTGCCTTTTTTGGGGATTGGAATGGAAACTGACCTTTTTCAGTTCTGTGGCCACTGCTGAGTTTTCCAAATTTGCTGGCATATTGAGTGCAGCACTTTCACAGCATCATCTTTCAGGATTTGGAATAGCTCAACTGGAATTCCATCACTTCCACTAGCTTTGTTCGTAGTGATACTTCCTAAGGCCCACTTGACTTCACATTCCAGGATGTCTGGCTCTAGGTGAGTGATCACACCATTGTGATTATCTGGGTCATGAAGATCTTTTTTGTATAGATCTTCTGTGTATTCTTGCCACCTCTTCTTAATATCTTCTGCTTCTGTTAGGTCCATACCATTTCTGTCCTTTATTTTGCCCATCTTTGCCTGAAATGTTCCCTTGGTATCTCTGATTTTCTTGAAGAGATCTCTAGTCTTTCCCATTCTGTTGTTTTCCTCTATTTCTTTGCATTGATCGCTGAGCAAGACTTTCTTATCTCTTCTTGCTATTCTTTGGAACTCTGCATTCAAATGGGTATATCTTTCCTTTTCTCCTTTGTTTTTTGCTTCTCTTCTTTAATTATAGGGGACTGGAATGCGAAAGTAGGAAGTCAAGAAACACCTGGAGTAACAGGCAAATTTGGCCTTGAAGTATAGAATGAAGCAGGGCTGCTGCTGCTGCCGCTAAGTCACTTCAGTCGTGTCCGACTCTGTGCGACCCTATAGACGGCAGCCCACAAGGCTCCCCCGTCCCTGGGATTTTCCAGGCAAGAACACTGGAGTGGGTTGCCATTGCCTTCTAGAGTTCTACCAAGAGAATGCATTAGTCATAGCAAACACCCTCTTCCAACAACACAAGAGAAGACTCTATACATGGACATCACCGGATGGTCAACACCAAAATCAGATTGATTATATTCTTTGCAGCCAAGGATGGAGAAGCTCTATATAGTCAGCAAAAACAAGACCGGTAGCTGACTGTGGCTCAGATCATGAACTCCTTATTGCCAAATTCAGACTGAAATTGAAGAAAGTGGGGAAAACCACTAGACCATTTAGGTATGACCTAAATCAAATCCCTTATGACTATACAGTGGAAGTGAAAAATAGATTTAAGGGACTAGATCTGATAGACAGAGTGCCTGATGAACTATGGATGGAGGTTCGTGACATCGTACAGGAGACAGGAATCAAGACCATCCCCAAGAAAAAGAATGCAAAAAGCAAAATGGCTGTCTGAGGAGGCCTTACAAATAGCTGTGAAAAGAAGTGAAGTATATACCCTTAGCCAAATGCTGAATATCTCCTAGACACTGTATCATTGCTTTTCTTTCCAATTTCTATCAATCAACTGAGAAATGATCATTTCTTGTTCAAAGCCTGTTTAGAAAATGACTTTCATTGCTTTTTTTCCCCTTGGACTAATGATACCTGTGAATTGGGAAATATTTAGAAAATACAAATGAGTGCCACTTGGAGTTCAAAGTCAAAACTGCAACTTGAACAGCATACAGCAGGAATGCTGGAAGGCAAGGTAGGAAGGATGTAGTAAATGCAGGAGACTGCTGCTCCAACCCCAGACAGAGCTTTCCAGAAGTTTGTGTGGCATAGGAAACACAGCTGGGACAAGCAGTCTCTGCTGAGATTTTTCTCAAAGCTAGTCAGCAAGGTCTTTACTGTGCTTTCCGCTTCTCCTCCTCCCCTTCCTCCTCTTCTTTCTCCTCCTGTCTCTCCCCCTCCTCCCCTTCCTTCCCCTCATTCTCCTCCCCCTCCTCTTCCTTCTCCTCTATCTTCCTCATCAACCTCCTCCTCCTACAACATACATAAATCAGGGTGGGAACAATTGTCAAGGCCGGTTCAGAGCAGGCAGGGAGCCAATTCAGTCCTATGGAATCTTCCACTGGCAGCTGAAGAGAAGCTGTGTGTGTGGGCGGGGGGTGTATGTGCCCACACACATGCATGGATTTAAAATAAAAATAAGATCTCATTTGAAGCTTTTTTTAAAATTATGAAAGTTATACCTGCCCATTGAGAAAAATCTATAAGGTTCAGGAAAATGTAAAGAAGAAAATACATATTACCATGTTGTTCATTCGTTCAGTCCTGTCCGATTCTTTGCGAATCCCATGGACTGCAGCATGCCAGGCTTCCCTGTCCTTCACTATCTCCCAGAGTTTGCTCAAACTCATGTTTATTGAGTTGATGTTGCCATCCAACCATCTCATCTTCTGTCACCCCCTTCTCCTTCTGCCTCAATCTTTCCCAGCATCAGGGTCTTTTCCAATGAGTCCAGTGAGTCTTAAGGAAGTAAGTAAGTGTTAGTCGCTCAGTCATGTCCAACTCTTTGTGATCCCATGGACTGTAGCCTGCCAGGCTCCTTTGTCCATGAGATTTTCCAGGCAAGAATACTGGAGTGGGTTTTCATTTCCTTCTTCAGGGGATCTTCCCTACCCAGTGATCAAACCCATGTCTCCTGCTTGGCAGGCGGATTTTTTACCGCTGAACCACCTGGGAAGCCCTATAATCCAGGTAAGCGGGTACAAAGTAAGTAGAAAGTCACATTGACTCCCTACAGAATTGGGAAAAATTCTCTTCTTTCAAGAAATGCAACCACCATTTTAAATTTAACCTCATGTTGTGAATTTCAGAGTCAATAAATAGATTTGCACTTTTTTATAAATCACTTTAAAATAACTCTTCAGGTTTCAAACTTTAATCTCTATTTTTCCAATTTCAAAGGTAAAATATTCTTATAAAGATCAAATAAAATAAAAACGTATAACAGAGATAATGAAATTGTCTCTCATCTCCTTCACTTGGAAAATCTGTGGAAATATTCTCTGTTTATAGCTTTGAGAACATTCCTTAAGAGAATTTTCTTGGGGGATATACAAATATATTTCTTTGCAAAAGTGAGACAATACTGAAAAGATAGTTATTCTTCATGTGTATTTCTAATTTTACCCATTCCTACAAAGCTTGCAGGCTGCACTTTCTACTTGTCAATAAACTCTGAACATATTCCAGGTCAATAAATATACTTCTACATCATTTTATGAATCACTCACTATTCAATAAGATTGTTTCTAATTTTAGGATTTTTTTCTGATTATAAATTATATACGCTTGCTGCAAAAATTCAAAGGATACAAATGGTATAAATTAAGAAGTGAAATTTCCCTGTATATCTCCCTTTCCCTGTCAAGGTTGTTGTTGTTGTCACTCAGTCGTGTCCGACTCTGCGACCTCATGGACTGCAGCACAGCAGGCTTCCCTGTCCTTCACTATCTCCCAGAGTTTGCTCAGACTCATGTCCATTGAGTTGGTGATGCCATTCAATCATCTCATCCTCTGTTGCTCCCTTCATCTACCTGTCGAAGTAACTATTGGTATCTATTCTTCCAGTTTTTTCTTTGCAAAATACTAATCTCTCTGCCCACCCCCGTCATGTACACACACAGACACACATATGTTCTTTTGCACAAAATGAGATTATATTGGGTATATTGTGAAACAACATGCTGGTTTTTTTTACTTAAAAATATATATTTGACATCTTTCTATGGCATTCGATAGAGTTCCACCTAATTTCCTTTAACCCAGTCAGAGGATTCCATTGTACAGAAGTATAATTTACAAATCATGCTGAAATGGATGCCCATTTTACTTTACTTTTGTGCACTTAACTTAGTGCACCCATTATTTTGTTAGTTCTTATGAGTGAAATTAGTCTCAAAGAACAAACACATTTGATATTTGCCTTCAAAAGTCTGAAGCAATTTATAGGCACATCAAGGGTATAAGAGACTGACAATTTTTACACACTTTCTGGAACATCATAGATCATAAAGATATTCTAAAACATGTTTTCCCCTCCAGTAAAATCACACATGTAAATCCTAGAATTTGGAGAATAGAATTTGACCGTTGCTGTTGTTGGTGGTGTTAGTAGTGATATGTTGTGTTTCTGATAATGTTTGCAACTGCCTAGAACTCTTTCCTTTGAATCATTTTTGACACTCTTCCCATGTAGCAATTACTCCTCTAAATTCTTGTCCTTGCCCAAATACTGAAACTAGGGATATATATAGAGATGAATATTCCTGATTTTATCCTCGTGCATATCCTGGACTATTTTCTTAGGTTGAATTCATGGAAGTGGGATTGCTGGATGAAAGAGTACATAGAATATGAAGCCAAAGGTTTTATTTATATGCTTATAACTCCCAAGTTTATTTCTTGTCCAAAATCTTCTCTGAGTTTCATACTTGTATTAAGCAACCTGCTTTTCACCTTGACATCTCAAATTCAAGATATCCAAAACTAGTCTAATCATCTCTACTTTCTCTCATTCTCCAACACAGTCCTCCCTTACCTTTCCTTATCTCAATGAATGGCAGGTAACATCATCCTTTTTTACAAACCAGAAACTGTGATACCTCTTTGTCATCTTCACCCCCAGTTTCTTCCAAGTCCCATTGATCCTATCCCCTAAATGTATTTTCAAACTCTCCGTTTTTTTCCAACTCCACTGCTATTGCACTAGTCCAAACTAACATCTTTTCCTTAGCTAAACTACTATGTTGTTGTTTTAGTCGCTCAGTCATGTCTGACTCTTCTGTGACCCCATGGACAGCCTGCAGGGCTACAGGCAAGAATACTGGAGTGGGGTGTCATTTCCTCCTCCAGGGGATCTTCCTGACCCAGGGATTGAACCCTCATCTCCTGCGTCTCCAGCATTGGCAAGCAGATTCTTTACCACTGAACCACCTGGTAAGCCCGTATTTTAGAGTAAATGACATTTATTCCAGGAATAACTTCCAGGAGCTTCCAGGAATAGGAAATATAACCAAATTAAGTCACCATCCACATAAAAACACGGAATTTACCCATTTTACACAATTCTCAACATTTAGCCTTTACTTTATGCATATTAAATATGCAAAAGACACTGGCTTTCATTTTTTTTAAAACTGATGTCATTAATAAGGAAAGTCTCAGAGTAAACAGAGAAAGAAAAACAAATGTAATAAAATTTTTAGAAAAAAATTAAGTTTTCCCCAAATAATTGATACAACAATTTATAAATTCTTTTTAGGTTTTGGAAATACTAGTAGATACATGGTCACATGCAAATTTTCACTATTTTGATAACACAGTGGACATAGAGAAGAGAAATCTCGAATTCAGAATGCAACTTTAACCTTTTTTCCCCTGATTTTAGAAACAAACAAGGAGTAATTTCCTCTTCTTAAGTGTCTAAAATGAATGGGGAAAATGTACATAGCTGGAGTTTCTCAGTTAGCTGAGAAATTGCAGAGAACAAATGCTCACTTTTTTCTATCTGTAGTTCTAAACAAATTCACTTCTTTCTTCTTTCCTCCCTTCCTCCCATCCTTCCTCCTTTTCTTCCCTTTCTTTCCTTATTGCCTTTTTATTGAGATATAATTCACAATCATAAAATTTAAACCTCACAATTGAGTGGTTTTTTAATATAGTTAATATAGTTACACAATTTTGTCACCATTGTCACTAATGTCAGAATATTTTTATCAACCCTCTCACACCCCAAAACCCTCTGTATCCATTAGCAGTCACTCTCCTTATGGCGAAAGATCTGTATTTTGCCCCTCTGGATTTTCCTATCCTGAACATTTCATATATATGGAATCATAAAATATAAGGTATTTTGAACTGGTTTCTTTTTACTTAGCATAATGTTTTTGAGGTTCATCCACAGTGTAGCATACATCAGTACTTCATTCCTTTTTAAGACTGAATAATATTTCATTTTGTTATCCGTTCATCATTAGATGGACATTAGGTTATTTCTACTTTTGAGTTATTACAAATAATTCTGCTACGAACATTTATATATACAATTTTTATATGAATACGTTTTCAATTTAGGAGGTATTTTATACCTAGGAGTTGAATTGGTGAGTCATATGATAACTTTCTGATTAACGTTTTGAGTAACTGCCACTTTTCCAAAGTGACTGCACCATTTTATATTCCCACCATAAATGTAAGAGAGTTCCAGTTTATCCACATCCTTGCCAAAACTTATTTTTGTCTATTTTTTTATTATGCCTAGCCTAGTGGATGCTGATTAGTATCTAATTGACATTTTTATATACATTTTCTTACTAACTAATGATTTTGAATATCTTTTCATATGCTTATTGGCCATTAGTATATCTTCTTTGAAGAAATACCTATTCAAATCATTTTTTCATCTTTTAAAAACTGAAGTTTTGTTGGGTTTTATTAGTATTACAAATGGTAGTATTATGTCAGTAAGATTCTGATGCTGGGAAAGATTGAGGGCAGGAGGAGAAGAGGGTGACAAAGGTTGAGATGGTTGGATAGCATCACCGACTCAATAGATGTGAGTCTGAGCAAACTCCGGGAGATAGTGAAGACACCTTGGCGTGCTGCAGTCCGTGGGGTCACAAAGAGTCAGACACACCTTGGTGACTGAACAACAATTGTGTGTTTTAGTTTATTAAATATTAGCAAATAATCAAGATTATTGTTGACATTTTGTCTTCTTTGCATCTATTGAGATGACCATGTCTTTTCCCTTTAGTCCATTGATGTATCTCATTATTTCATAGATTTCCTGGCATTTAACTTTGAATTTCAGCAATAAATAATACCTTGTGTGCTCAGTTCAATTTACTTATACAAAGTACTTTACAGTACATATCAATATTGAGTACAATATCTATTCAAGGTGCAATAACATAAGCCTAATAGAAGTTACTAACACAAATACAATAGTTCTGTTAGGAGAAAGCTCATATTCAGAGGAATTTCAGAGAAGCAGGTGGGGTCAAGCCATTCATAGCTTCTCCCTTAAGAATGTGTTCTGAATTGAAGAGATGAACCATTTGAACAGAGCATTAATATGGTCAGTGAACATGTCAGCCCACCTACGTTCACCTATTTTAAATTGAGTTGTCTTTTCTTGTTCAGTTGTAAGAGTTCTTTAAATAGTCTGAATATTAAAGTCTTTTCAGATATATGATTTGCAGATACTTTTTTCCCATTCTATAGATTGTGTTTTCATTTTCTTGATGATAATCCTTTGAAGCATGAAAATTTCTAAATTTGATAAAGTCAAATTTATTTTCTCTTTTGTTGTTTGTATTTTTGGTGTTTTATCTAAGAAACCATTGACTAATTCAAACTCACAGAGATTTCTCCCTATGTTTTCATCTAAGAGTTTTGTAGTTTTAGCTCCTACAATTGGATGTTTGACTCATTTGGAGTTAACTTTGGTATATGGTGTGAAGTAGGGGTTCAAATTAATTCTTTGGCATGAGTATATGCACTTGCCCCAGAACCATTTGTTGCAAAGCCTATTCTTTTCCCATTGAATTGTCTTGCCATCCTTGTTCAAAGTCAATTAATGTAAATAAATGAGCTTACTTATGACTGTCCCTATCAGGATTACACAGTCTTAATTACAGTAGCTTTGTGGTAATTTTTGAAATTTGGTTGTTTGAGTCCCCCCAACTTTGCTCTTTTTTGAGACTGTTTTTAGCTATATTTTCTGTTTCTTATAGTATTTTGGTATTAATTTTAATTTCAGTTTGAGTATTTCTGCAAAAAAAGAAAGCCAACTTGGATTTTGAAAGCAATTGTGATGGATCTATTTGAGGAGTACTGCTATCTTAGCAACAGTAAATCTTCCAATCCATTAACATAACGGCCTCTCCTTTTATGTAGGTCTTCGAAAATTTTCTTACAACAACAATGTTTTGTAGTTTTCAGTGTATAATTTTTGCATTTCCTTGATTCCAAAGTATTGTATTCTTTTTGATGCTATTTTAAATAAATTTGTTTTCTTAATTTCATTTTTGGGTTGTTCATTGTTGGTGTATTAAAATATAAAGGATTTTTGCATGTTGATTCTTTAGCTTGGAAATCTTTCTGAACTTGTTTACTAATTCTAATAGTTTATTTGTGGATCCTTAGAATTTTCTATGTACAATATCATGTCATCTGGGAATAGAGATTGTTTTACTTCTTTTCCTATTTGGACAACTTTTTTTCCTTCCTAAGTTCCCTGGCAAGAGCATCTAGTACACTGTTGAATAGAAATGGCAAAAGTGAGGATCCTTGCTTTGTTCTTGATTTTAGTGTCTTCATCTAATCTTGCTCCAGATTTATTCTTCATCTAGAGCAACCATTTAAAAAGTTAATTTATATCCGATTACTACCCTTCCTAAAATCTCCAATAGATTCTTGTCATACTTACAATACCCAAATTATTTTTCTTGGCCCTTAAAGATCTTTTTCTCCAATCTTATCTCATATTACTCTTTTTACTCTCTGCACACTAGCCACATGAACTGTTAAAGAATCTAAAATGCACCATGATCTGTCCTGCCACAAGACTTAGATACATGCTGCCCCTCTCTTTGACAAGCCAATTTCTTTAACTCCCTTGCCTCTTTGTGCTAATCTGAAACCACCTGGAGAAACCCCATTCATGGATGAACAATTCAGTTTCCATTCCTTTGTTCCTAATATTGTTTCTGAGTGCTGCTGGGAAAACTATGTAACATTTGGTCTCAAAGTCCAGGTATGCCCAGGGTTTCTTCAATGTTTCACTGCTTTTGTCTCTCATTCACTTTCATAGTGTCAAGACTTTTTCCACTCTTAAACCTCAGAACCTTCCCCACTATCTCATCGTTTTCTTCTTTAATGCTAAGCCCTTCACTTTTGTTTTGGATCTGCCCCTTCTGTAAGCTTACTCCTTCAGTTATTCTCAATTTCTTCTGTAATTTCAACCTCTCATCCAACTACTTTCCCAATAAATTTTAAGTATACTCAAATTGTTCCCAGAAAAAAGGACAAATTGACAAAACAAAGCCCTACTTTGCCCCTACACCCCTCTCCAGCGAGTGCCACCCCCCTTTCTCAGACAAAGTACTGCAAAGAATTGTATACTTCTCTATTTCCACTTTCTCACCTCCCACTTTTTCTAGCCTGGATTGTAGCACTATCTCTCCTATGAAATTGCACTTTGTAAATGACTTCAGTGTTGCAGAATCAAATGGGTAACTCAATTTTACCCACAAGTGATCTCAAGCTAGCATTTGATCATTCCCTCCTTTTCTAAATTGTTTTTCTTTTTCTATGTACAAAGAAAACTCTATAATACTTAAAAAATCTGTGTGCCAAAACCAATACAATATTGTAAAGTAATTAGCCTCCAATTAAAATAAATAAATTTAAATTAAAAAAATCTAGACATTTAAAAATATATGACAAAAAATAACGAGCCCTGTAATCCCAACCTGAAACAATCAGGACTGTTAGCAGATCATTGTTTATTCTTCCAGACATTTTTTTCTGTGCCCAAACTAATATACTGTATATAATAATTGTGATGAAAAGGGGCTTATTATATTACTAACAGCTGTTTTGCAATCTTATTTTAAATTTATATCTTCAACTGCTTTCCATGTTAGTCCATATTATGGTTCTACCTAACTCCTTTTAATTGATTCATCATTTTTCCATGGAGAGAATTTACTTAATTTACAGAAGTTTTCTATATTGATGGATGTTTGTTTATAAATGCTTGCAGTTACAGACAATGCTGTAGTAAACATTCCTGTAACTTATGTGAATGTTTTTGTGGAACAAATGTGTAGAGCTAGAATAAAACTACCTTAATCATGAAAGAAGATAATTTTCACTTTATTACAAATATGAGATTATTTAAAAAGTTTAGGCAGTATATCAAGGTTTAAAGAAAATAAAAATCATTACCAATCTCCTATTTACAGATGATCAATTTTATCTACCACTTAGTGTGTGTCTACAAAGGTACTGTGCTGTCATTTTGTATACAATAACACATCTAACACCTAAGGACGATCCTGAAGAACAACAGTATTATATCCAATGTTATACATGAAGAAGCTAAGTTCTGGAGAGGATGAGAAAACTTATTGATGATCACATGACTAGTAACAGCATTCTGGTCAAGGCACTGTGCTAGAGACCCTACATGGAACTATTATCTCCATTCTCTTGATTGGAAAACTGAGGTTTAGAGAAAGTTTAGGCATCTTGTCATGGGTCAGCAATAAGTAATTGGCATGGTTGAGTTTCCAATCTGGGTCTCCCTTCCAAGCCTTTGCATTTTCTTCTAAATTACATTTTCCATGTCTTCTTATTATTAATATTTTAATGGTTTTTATGATCATGAAAGTAATTTTTCTCATTTTTGAAACTATAGAAACCATGCTCAAGTTTACACCAAAAAAAATGTACATAACAAATCATCCTGCTGCTGCTGCTGCTGCTGCTAAGTCGCGTCAGTCATGTCCAACTCTGTGCGACCCCATAGACGGCAGCCCATCAGGCTCCACTGTCCCTGGGATTCTCCAGGCAAGAACACTGGAGTGGGTTGCCATTTCCTTCTCCAATGCATGAAAGTGAAAAGTGAAAGTGAAGTCGCTCAGTCGTGTCCCACCCTTCGCGACCCCATGGACTGTAGCCCACCAGGCTCCTCCGTCCATGGGATTCCCCAGGCAGGAGTACTGGAGTGGGGTGCCATTGCCTTCTCCAACAAATCATCCTATCACCCACTAAAAACTACTATTTTGGTATATTTCCTTCCTTTATTTTCTATAAACATAAGCTTTTCCTTTCCTGTCTTGTGACCTTTTCATATTCGTTCCTTTTGTTTTCTTTCTTCTTCCAGATATTTACTTGACTGATTCCTTGTCATTCAGGGCTTAGTTTAAATGTCACCCTCTCAGAGTGCTTTCCTAATTATATAAAGGAACCCAAAGTTATTTTCTACTCCTTACCCTGTTTCATATTCTTCTTTAAATTTTTTTAATTGAAGTATAGTTGATTTACAATGTTTCAGGTGTACAGCAAAGTGATTCAGATGTTTACATATATCTTTTCCAGATTCTTTCCATTATAGGTAGTTTAAAGATATTGAGTATAGTTCCCTGTGCTGTACAGTAGGACCTTGTTGTTTATCTATTTTATATATAGTAGTATGAATCTCTTAATCCCAAATCCCTAATTTATCCCTCCACCACTTTCCCTTTTGGTAATCCTAAGCGTTTTCTGTGTCTGTGAGACTATTTCTATTTTGTAAGTGAGTTCATTTTAATCTTTTTTTTTTTTTAGATTCTACTTGTAAGTGATATCATATGATATTTGCCCTTCTCTGACTTACTTCACTGAGTATGATAATCTCTAGGTCTATATATGTTGCTGCAAATGGCATTATGTCATTCTTTTTAATCTCTGTATCTGAGTAATATTCCATTATATATGTGTGTGTGTGTATATACATATACATACAACATCTTCTTTATCCATTTCTCCATCAGTGGACATTTATGTTGCTTTCATGTCTTGGCTATTGTAAATAGTGCTGCTATGAACACTGGAAATTTGGAAAACTCAGCGGTGGCCACAGGACTGGAAAAGGTCAGTTTTCATTCCAGTCCCAAAGAATGCTCAAACTACCATACAGTTGCACTCATCTCACATACTAGTAAAGTAATGCTCAAAATTCTCCAAGCCAGGCTTCAGCAATACATGAACCATGAACTTCCAGATGTTCAAGCTGGTTTTAGAAAAGGCAGAAGAACTAGAGATCAAATTGCCAACATCTACTGGATCATCGAAAAAGCAAGAGAGTTCCAGAAAAACATTTATTTCTGCTTTATTGACTAAGCCACAGCCTTTGACTGTGTGGATCACAACAAACTGTGGAAAATTCTGAAAGAGATGGGAATACCAGACCACCTGACCTGCCTCTTGAGAAACCTATATGCAGGTCAGGAAGCAACAGTTAGAACCGGACATGGAACAACAGACTGGTTCCAAATATGAAAAGGAGTATGTCAAGGCTGTATATTGTCACCCTGCTTATTTAACTTATATGCAGAGGACATCATGAGAAAATCTGGACTGGAAGAAACACAAGCTGGAGTCAAGATTGCCGGGAGAAATATCAGTAACCTCAGATATGCAGATGACACCACCCTTATGGCAGAAAGTGAAGAGGAACTAAAAAGCCTCTTGATAAAAGTAAAAGAGGAGAGTGAAAAAGTTGGCTTAAAGCTCAACATTCAGAAAACGAAGATCATGGCATCTGGTTCCATCACTTCATGGCAAATAGATGGGGAAACAGTGGAAACAGTGTCAGACTTTATTTTGGGGGGCTCCAAAATCACTGTAGATGGTGATTGCAGCCATGAAATTAAAAGACGCTTACTCCTTGGAAGGAAAGTTATGACCAACCTAGATAGCATATTAAAAAGTAGAGGCATTACTTTGTCCACAAAGGTCCATCTAGTCAAGGCTATGGTTTTTCCAGTGGTCATGTGTGATGTGAGAGTTGGACTGTGAAGAAAGCTGAGCGCTGAGGAATTGATGCTTTTGAACTGTGGTGTTGGAGAAGACTCTTGAGGGCCGCTTGGACTGCAAGGAGATCCAATCAGTCCATTCTAAAGGAGATCAGCCCTGGGTGTTCTTTGGAAGGAATGATGCTAAAGCTGAAACTCCAGTACTTGGGCCACCTCATGCGAAGAGTTGACTCATTGGAAAAGACTCTGATGTTTGGAGGAATTGGGGGCAGGAGGAGAAGGGGACGACAGAGGATGAGATGGCTGGATGGCATCACTGACTCAATGGACATGAGTTTGGGTAAACTCTGGGAGTTGGTGATGGACAGGGAGGCCTGGCGTGCTGCGGTTCATGGGGTTGCAAAGAATTGGACACGACTGAGCGACTAAACTGAACTGAACTGATGAACACTGGGAAGCATGTATTTTTTTGAATTAGAGTTTTCACCTTTTCCAGATATATGCCTAGGCTTTGGATTGCTGAATAATATGGTAACTCTGTATTTAGTTTTTTAAGGAACCTCCATACTATTTTCCATAGTGGCTGCACCAATTACATTCCCACCAACAGCTTAGGAGGATTCCCTTTTGTCTGCACACCTCTCCAGCATTTATTTGTAGACTTCTTGATGATGGTCATTTTGGCCAGTGCGAGATAAAACCTTTTTGTAGTTTCGATTTGTGTTTCCTCAATAATTAGAGACTTTGAGAATATTTTCGTGTGTCTCTTGGCCATCTGTATGTCTTCTTTGCAGAAATGTCTATTAATGTTTTCTGTGCATTCTTGATTGTTTTTTTTTTTTTTAAATATTGAGCTGTATGACATAGACGGTAAACTTCTTAGTGTAGGTTTTGGCAATGATGTTTGGACTCTGACACTGAAAGCAAAAGCAACAAAAGCAAAAAACAAGTATAACTACTCCAAACTAAAACAAAGGACCCCATCAACAAAATGAAAAGGCAACCTACTAAATGGGAGAAAATATTTGTAAATCATATATCTGATAAGGGGTTAATAACCAAAATATATAAAGAACTAACATAGCTCAATAGCAAAAAAAAAAAAAAAAAAAGCCCTAAACAGTTCAATTAAATAATGGATAGAAAAAAACACTTTTTCAAAGAAAACATAGATGACCAATAGACACATAAAAAGATACTCCATATCATAATAATTAGGAAAATGCAGATCAAAACCACAATGAATTATCATGTCATACCTGTTAGAATGGCTATTGCCAAAGAATGCAAGAGTTATTTAATGCTGGTGAAAATGTGAAGAAAAGGGAGACTTGTGTACTGCTGGTAGAAATGTAAATTGGTTCAGCCACTATGGAAAACAGTATGATGATTCCTCAAAAGTTAAAAACAGAACTTCTATGTGATCCAGCAATTCCACCTCTGCGTATTTTCTCAAAGAAAACAAAAATACTAATTTCAAAAGTTATATATGCATCCCCATGCTCATTGCAGCATTATTTGCAGTAGCCAAGACTTGGAAACATAAGTGTCTATCAATGGATGAATGGATAAGGAAAAATCAAATATTATTCAGCCATGAAAAAATGAAATCTTGCCGTTTTTGACTACATGGATGGGCCTCGATGCTAAATGAAATGTCAGACAAAGACAAATACCATATAATCTCTCTTATATGTGGACTATTATAATAGTCCACTATATATCTATATCTATATCTCCAAGCTCACAGATAACAGAGAACAGATTAGTGATTTCCAGAGGTAAGGGGTAGGGATAGGAGAAATGTGTGAACTGTTTTGAACTGTTTGGGTTTTTTTTATTTAAATTAATTTAATTTTCAAATTGGAGAAAGGATAGTCTTTCCAATCAATGGTACTGGAACCACTAGAAGGCTATATAAAAATATGAACCTAAACAGAATAAAATAAAATGCCATACACATTTATGGTAATATGCTAAAGGGTGCATAAGCCAGCTAAAAGAGCACCCAATGGCCAAGGCTAGAATAATTTGAGGAGTAAAATAAATAACAAGGTGTTGGATTATAACAAAGTATAAAATAAATATCATGAGCTCGTTGTTGCTGTTTCAGTCGCTAAGTTGTGTCTGACACTTTTGCCACCCCATGGACTACAGCTCACCAGATTCCTCCGTCCATGAGATTTCCCAGGCAAGAATACCGGAGTGGGTTGCCATTTCTTTCTCCAGGGGATTTTCCTGACCCAGGGATTGAACCTGCATCTCCTGCATTGGCAGGCGATTCTTTACTACTGAGCCAGCCACCTGGGAAATCCCATGACCACATACTGATATAAATAAGTGATTCAAAAATAGATAAATAAATGGAGAAGAATAGCCAAGTTTCCTCTGCAGAAGAATTCCAAATAATTTATATAGCTACTCCCTTTTCATGGTAAAGAGAGTGGAAATCACTCTTTATCCCCTAAGTGTGACTTCTTTCCAAAGTATAGTTTATGGAAAGGAGAAAGAGTAAGTTTACATTCGAGAAATCTGAGAAACACTACCTCAATTGGGTGATTGTGGTTTATATCCACACTGATGTCATGTTGGTAGCATGAACTCTTGTTATCTGATGAGAATGACCCCTTAACCTTGTTGACCTTTTTCTCAAAAACCTACGTGTGTGCACATGCATGCTCATTTGCTAAGTTGTTTGTGACTCTTTGCAACTTCATGGACTGTAGCCCGCCAGGCTCCTCTGTCCATGGGATTTCCTACACAAAAATAATGGAGTGAGTTGCCTTTTCCTTCTCCAGGGGGTCTTCTCTACACAGGAATTGAATCTGCATCTCCTGCATTGACAGGTGGAATATTTACTGCTGAGCCACCTGGGAAGCCCTCCTCAAAAACCCAAAACTGCGGTTTGATTGTAAAGTAAAAGAAATCCCAATTCTTAAATATTATACAAAATGTGTCTCCACAAACTCTCATAACTTTTAAAGTCATCAAAAACAAGGAAAGTCTGGGAAATTGTAGCAGTGTAGAAAAGTCTAAGAAATCATGTCATTTGAATGTAATGTGGTCTCCTGGATGAAATCCTGGAACAGAGAAACAACATTAGGTAAAATCTAAGGAATAATAATAATGTGTCCAAAAAAATTAAAAAGTGTGAATCTCCTAGACTATATAAATCAGATGCAGGAGAAATGCCAATGGGCTCATCAAGATGCAAATGAAGGAGAGAGTAACATGTAAGACTTTCCACTGAGAAGCTGACTGGATAATGAGTGTCTGAATAGTAGCCCCAGATCCCACAGAGACTTACTGACCATAGACGTTGAAAGTGGAAAATGTTAAGAGAAAAGCAGATCTGTTCTCTGGAAAAAAGAGTCAAGGATAGGGTGAGGGTCAGGGATGGCTGTTACGTACATAGCTTGTTAATCAAAAGCAGTCTTTTGATATTTAGCACTGACATTTTGAAGCAACTCCAGCATAACAGCTGCATTAAATAAGCCTTGTCCAAAAGTCTTCTTTTCATCTGAGAGAAAGGGCCTCTGAAAGGGAAACTGGCATGAAGGATGACAATGAGTATGCTCTGAGATACTTGGGATTAAACATAGACCTGTAATTAAAAAAAAAAAAAAAGAGAGAGAGAGAGAAAAGTGAAAGTGAAGTCGCTCAGTCGTGTCTGACTCTTTGTGACCCCATGGACTGTAGCCTACCAGGCTCCTCTGTCCATGGGATTTTCCAGGCAAGAGTCCTAGAGTGGGTTGCCATTTCCTTCTCCAGGGAATCTTCCCAACCCAGGGATCGAACCCAGGCCTCCCACATTGCAGGCAGATGCTATACCATCTGAGCCACCAGGTAATAAGAAAACTCACCATGTTATTAGAATAATACTTGCCCAAACTCAGGCTCTAGTGACTGGAAAAATATGAGCATTTCCTCAACCAGTTTGATGGAACTGGTCATATACTTGTCATGAATTATTTCTTTTCTAAAAGAAGACCCAAAATAAAGAGAATAATATAAATACATGAAAGCCAGTGAGGTGCTTTCCCAAACCCCAAGATAACTTGGCAAAAAGCATACAACTTGAGAATTTAAGAAGAATAATCTACTGGCAATGAGGTTTTTATCCAACAGAAGAACTAAAGAACCTCTTGATGAAAGTGAAAGAGGAGAGTGAAAAAGTTGGCTTAAAACTCAACATTCAGAAAACTAAGAGCATGCCATCCAGTCCCATTACTTCATGGCAAATAGATGGGTAAACAATGGAAACAGTGACAGACTTTATTTTTGGGGGGCTCCAAAATCACTGCAGATGGTGACTGCAACCATGAAATTAAAAGACGCCTGCTCCTTGGTAGAAAAGCTATGACCATCCTAAACAGCATATTCAAAAGCAGAGATATTACTTTGCCAACAAAGGTCTGTCTAGTCAAATCTATAGTTTTTCCAGTAGTCATGTATGGATGTGAGAGTTGGACTATAAAGAAAGCTGAGCGCCGAAGAACTGATGCATTTGAACTGTGGTGTTGTAGAAGACTCTTGAGAGTCCCTTGGACTGCAAGGAGATCCAACCAGTCAACCCAACTGAAATCAATCTTAAATATTCATTGAAAGGACTGATGCTGAAGCTGAAGCTCCAATACTTTGTCCACCTGATGCAAAGAACTGACTCATTGGAAAAGACTGTGATGCTGGGAAAGATTAGGCGGGAGGAGAAGGGGACAACAGAGGATGAGATGATTGGATGGCCTCACTGACTCGATTGACATGAGTTTGAGTAAGCTCCCAGAGTTGGTGATGGACAGGGAAGCCTGGTATGCTTCAGTCCATGGGGTCACAAAGAGTCAGACACGACTGAGTGACTGAACTGACTGACTGAAGACTGAAGATGGAGATAAACAGTACATGTATTACTGAAGAATGTGTGTACTACTTCTCCATCCAAGGAGCAATAATCTTATGGTGGCAGGACTAAAAGACACTTACATTTACTGAGCAGAATTTAAGCTGTGTCCAGGAAACACATTAGAAGGCTTGGGATAAAAAAAAAAAATAGACATAAATAGTACTAGGAAAAATGTAGAAAAATATTTTTTTAAAGAAAACTAAATAATGGATGACCTAAGTATAACTCATGATGTGGCAGAACTTAAGAAAGATTCAAGAAGAGGAAAAGAAGTAAAATGATCCAACCATTTCTAAGATATGCTGAATCTCTGGCCTTTAAGGAAAGAGTATCTGTAAGGGAAGATGACCACAGTGAACCACTAGCCTATATAACATCTTTGTGGATAAATGCAGGACTAAAGACCAGTAGGTAATCAGAGGAAGCCTGGTTCAGAGATAGTAGGCAGAACTATGTTGCAAAGAACTATGTATTTTGGATGATTGATTCGAGGTGACCAAGCAACAAATAGGATAGAAATGACTCAGCAGGTACCTTCCTGGACAAAAGCTTTGGAGACCAGAAGATTTCCCCCTAATGATGTTCTCACACTATGTAAGACTCTGCACTGCAGAAAATTAGGACAAAGCGATATAAAAGAACTATGTATCCATCTGGCCAAACATGGGGAATACAATCAAACTGAAAGTTAATCAGTGGGTACTCAAGACCAAAATAAGGAAATAAAGGGGGATAATATCTCTCTGAGAGAATGTTAAAGCATACCCATTCCAATTTAGGAGTAAAGTCAATCTCTGAAAGGCAAACAAGCAAAAACCACACAATATATACGTAAACAGTGGCCACTGGGTTTAAATGCCAAGGGACCTTTAGATTCATTTTCTAGTAGGCAGTACTCTTGACATTTAAACCCACTGGCCACTTTTTACATATATATTGTGTGGTTTTTGCTTGTTTGCCTTTCAGACATTGAATTTACTCCGAAGTTGGAACAAGTATGCTTTAACATTTGCTCAGAGAGATGTTATCCCCCTTTATTTCCTTATTTTGGTCTTGAGTATCCACTGATTAACTTTTGGTTTTCTCAAGAGCAAAAATTATAGCAGTCTGATCATGTAAATTTTGAAATAAATGGAAGGAACAAAAAAGAAAAAAATATCATTACCTCTTTTTTTTAGATTTTTTATTTTAAAATTTTTCCAGATATAATTGACATACATATAGCCCTGTATAAGATTAAGGTGTACAACATAATGATTTTATTTACATACATCACAAAGTGATTGCCGCAATAGGCTTACTAAACATCCACCATCTCATATAGACATAATATTAAAGAAATAGAAAAACTATTTTCTCCGTGTGTTGAAAACTCTTTAGATTTACTTTCTTAACTTCCATTTCTAACATAGAGCAATGTGATTATTTTTATCATATTGTATATTACACTTCTCATTATCTTCTGTTAATTTTATTTCATTCATTAGATATTCAAAATTTGAGGTTCTGTTCTAACATTAATATTACTCACACTTATAGTTGAAAAGGAGGCAAGAGTATTGCCCTCTAGAAAATGAATCTAAAGTTTATTTATGCTTGCACTTTTCAGTAACTGCAGAAACAGGTGGCTGGTCTGGAATATTACTTCTGAGTGTTGTTACTATAGGCTTCTCTGGTGGCTCAGACAGTAAAGAATCTTCCTGCAATGCAGGAGACCCAGGTTCAATTCCCCTGGAGAGGGGAATGGCTATCCACTCCAGTATTCTTCCATGGAGAATTCCATAGTCAGAGGAGCCTGGCTGGTTATTACATTGAAGAGTTATTCACAAGAGTGGTGTCAAGTGTTAGGAAATGAAAACTCTTTTTTTCCCTGTTAACTTTTAGTATCCTGAACCCTTTCTCTCCACATGTGAAGAGATAATGATTCCAGCTTCCGTAGGATATTGTAGTGATGTACAAGTACCCATGGAACCTCAACATCAACTTTAATAAAAAAAAGTCTGAATACTAACCAATGGTAAGTATCCATTTGTAACATGAATCTGAGCTGATAGGCACTGAATTGAGGAATAGAAGCCCCATCTCTTAACAAACACTTAGGATTTGCATATTGATTTCTTTGATATTATGGTACAAGCAGGTACAGACTATACCATCTGCTAGACTGTGCTAAGTCAATTCAGTGGTGTCGAACTCTTTGTGACCCCATGGACTGTAGCCCATCAGGCTCCTCTGTCCACGGGATTCTCTAGGCAAGAATACTGGAGTGGGTTGCCATGCCCTCCTCCAGGGGCTCTTCCTTACCTAGGGATCAAATCCACGTCTCTTATGTCTCCTGCATTGGCAGGTGGGTTCTTTACCACTAATACCACCTGGGAAGCCCATCTGCTAGATAAGGGATTTGTAAATTGTGGTCTATGCACCAAATTTGGCTCACCCTTTATTTTTGTAAATAAAGTTCTACTGGAACACACCCATAATGCTTTAGCACTACAACAGAGTTAGATAGTTGAGACAGATGCTACATGGCCCCCAAAGACAAAATACTTACTATCTGGTCCTTTACTGAAAAAAAAAAGGTTGCCAACCCCTGGGCTAGATGATCAACACAGATAAAGAATTAATATAATTCTTTCAGCAGGTCTACTTCATGGTAAGCCTGTCAAATTATGTATTGGATCCTCTGTTCATGTTGTCCATTTTCTATTTTTCTAGAATTCACAAACATGGGGACTCATCTTGTCCTTTGCTTGTTGTGCAACCAACCAAAAGCTGAACCTGAGATTTGTGGCAAAGAAGGTTTATTAATGAGGCAGCCAAGTGAGGAGACAGAAGAACAAATCTCATATTCGCCTTCCTGAAGGTGAAGGGCTTGGGATATTTATGGGATAAAGCTAGGGGAATATGGGGAAAGATGACTGAAAAATGAAAAGCTGAGGTAATCATCCTTCTGCACAGGCACAACTAAACTGCAAGATTCTTCACGGGACACATGTTTAGAAAATGGTGGCATCAAAAAAAAAAAAGAAAGAAAGAAAGAAAATGGTGGCATCAACATGTTCTGAGAGGAAGGTTTTGGGGCTTCTGACATCAAGAGGCCACTTGAGTGGGCACTCACGCTTGCCCAGTTGGAGGGTTGGTGGTCCCAGCCAGTCTTCGCTGGCTCAGGCTCTAACTGGACACAAGCTGACTTCAAGTTCCTGAAAAACAACTTGGGCAAACATTTTTTGTTTAGACTATGTGACACTTGGAAGACATGCAAGTTTTCTGTAAAAACCCAGCTTGATCAGTGAAGGCAGGTTGCAGTTCATTATTTATTAAGCGAATTATAGTTTAATGGATGTAACTAATGACCACCCATAGTTACAGTATCTTCTTTCTCAATGAGCTGCAGTCTCCCTGGGGACAATATGATTAAGAAATGTATATAATTTTTATTTATTTCTAAATACTATTTTAAAAGTAAACAAAAATACACACTATCAACTCTAGATGAGAGGCATTAGAATTTGACCATTCTGTCATTGTGTCAAGCAACATCTAATTCACAGATGTGGATGACCAAGGCTTGAGGACTCCTCAAAATAATATACAAGTTTAAGAGAAGGGGAAACCATGATTTCTGGATGTAGGTAAGGAGAAAGTATGAGATCTTTGCGGCAGAAGATTGAAATGGATGATGGGGATGTCCTATAGGACATTGTAGAGTCTGGGAGAGATGATGGTTCAGATTGTACTAACATATTTGGAGAAAAGCGGAAGTTTGTGATGTCTCTTATGATTGGAAATTCATACAAAGTTTGCTGGACCTTTGAACTCTCTGGCTCACTCCATGAAAGGGCTTCTCATACACAGGGGCCTCTCAGAAAGGGAGACACCAGCTGTGAGTTATATTTTAAAGTTCTAGGAAACACATTACACAGAGGGTCTATGTTTATATTATGAGTCACAGCAGGGACAGGTGGTGGATCTGAAGCTTAAGGTCTGCAAATGATGTCTCTGACTGCTAAGATTGTTCTGAGACATTGTTTGTAAAAATGAGTTTGGAAAAGAAATGAGGAAATGAAAAGGCCTCTTTCTCTCACGGACCATTTTATATTTTGGACCTTTTTCTTGCATTTGTTAAGGAAAAATGATACCCATATACAAGGGTTGTTGTAGCAACTGAAACACATCAGCAAAATATCAGCAGAACCTCCAGGGAAAAGTACTGAACACTAGATACTCTCAGGCTTTGGAATAATATAAGAATGAATAAAGAAATAAATTAATGAATAATATAGGATACCCTGGATGAGGAAAAACAAACAAACAAATGCTCCATTTTTCTGAAATAGAGAGTCAGAATTCAAATATGAGCTGTCTGGAAACACCACTCTCTTGACCATAAAGCTCTCCTTTATTTTTAAACTTGCATGTCTAGAATGCTATGTGCCATCTGGTAGATGTCCTGGCTTTTCATTACAAGGTCCATCAACATTTTTTGGGTCGACTCCTCAGTCAGCAAAGATTGACATATTAAACAGAACTGCCAAGGAAGCAAGGCCAAGTATGATTTCTTGTCCGTACTTAAATTTTGAATTAACTTCTTTGACAAAGACCTGAATTAGAGAACAAAAAAGAAACTGACAACAACAAAGGAGAAAGACACAGAACTGCTCCAGGCAGAAGCACACAAATGTACACATGCAAAGACAAATTACAGTAGGACTTTTTTGGACAGCTGCAGAAACCAGCACACCCTAGCACTGATGAGGTTTTCATCTCCCAGTCCATTTTTAACCCAGGTGAGTTTGATGAGGAACATGGAGGACATGCTCCACAATTCTAATGACAAAATTCAACCTGCAAAATTCAACCTTCAATTTGAGTTAGAGGATAACAACAAAGAGAAAGATATTTCTTCCAAATTTTGTCCACCTTCTGTAGGCAGATATAAGGGCCTAATGGTGTCTCTGACCCATAGTTAGTCCTAGTTCTGTTAAACTTTGACTTTAAAATTTGAACTGATTTATGAATGTGAAACTGATAATGAAGAATAATAAGCCTCAAATAATTTTAAAAACGTATTTGGCTTCCAGTTGTGCTATACCTTTACCCGAAATTTACAGTTGGGTTTTGACTGATGAGACCGTTCTAGTCTGAAGAACTCCTTTCTTCAGAGTGTTTAGTCCAGTTCCAGTTCTCAGGTAGGCCAAATGGTCCTTTGAATTCATGTTTTGCTTACGTTGTTCCATCTGCATGCTGTGTCATATACCACAAGCACACAATCACATTCTTGAGTGCTTGGTGGTGTTGGTAACAGACATGCTATTCTTGTCATTGGGCTAAAAGGCCTAGGGCTGGACACACCAGGAGCTTGATTAGCACCATGCTAATGTCCTGGAGAGAAAAGAGCACAGATTGGGAAAATAGAAAGGCCAGATGTGAATTCTGGGCTCTCTACTTACATAGCTAACACTGAAATAATGAAAGGTAAAAATACTCATCTGAAAACTGAAATAATAAATGTTGCTTCATAGGCTCACTTTAAGTGTTAAAGGAGGCAACACATGGAAAGCCCATAGCACGCTAGCAGGTACAATTCACATTGGGTTTTCCTAGTTTTGTAGAGGTCAGGATCCATATCCATCTGGGTGTCATTTGTGTTTTACAAGTTTGTTGACATTTCATGAATAATTGCCTTTTGAGTGTCTAATGTGTTCTTTTATTCTCGCAAATTAATTTCTGTTAAAATAGTTCTTTGGCCTTTAGAGATTTTCATAGCCGAGGACCCAGAGTGCTTGCTCAGCTTAGGTCTCATGGGTTTCCATTACACTCCAGGATGTCTTGGTAGGCTCCTCAACTTCATTCCAGTGATGAGACTAGGCTAACAAAGGGGAAATGACACAGCCAAGGTCCTGTCATAGATGATGCTTCCAGTCCTGGGAGCCAGGCAGCTCTCCAGACCCTCTCTCCAGCACTCTGCCTGATAGAGCTATCACTGTAGTTTTGTACACCCATAGTCCTTTTGGGCTAAAAGAATAGTAGAGACATGTGCTTTCTTTTTAAACAAATTTTTTATGTTTTTAATGTGCTTTCTTGATGTCTACCTTGAGCAATAGGAGAGGGGAAAACTCAGTTCAACAGAAAAAAGGTGAACATTGTCCCCCTCTTTCAAGTCAACATGCATATTGCTCTATTAGATTTAAAGATATGAAATTGTTGTTTTATAGGTCAAAAAAAATTAAATATCAGCAATTTCTATATAACAAAGAATATAGTATATTTCCAGTGTAACATAAATGTATCTTGGTGTTTTATTTCTATTCTAGCCACTCCAAATGTTTTAATCACATATTTGTGCTATTTAATTTATGGCAATGCCACCTCTGCCGCAGAAAGGAGGGAATGGGATGGGATGTAAACTTTTGCTGAGCGCCCAGTGTGGACCAAAACCTGTTAAGCACTTTAACTACTTTTTCTTTTTAAATGCTTAAAAATGCTGTACAATGATCTCTCTTATTGCTTATCTTTTCACTAAGTATGCTCTGTGAAGCTCAGAGAAGTTAATTACATTTTCCAAGTTTATGCAGTTAATAACAGGCAGAGCCAGAGTTCTAACCCAGTTGTAGTTTGACTTAAAAACCCAAGCTCTCTTCATTCTTATATATGGCCTTCCTTTTATATGCTGAGTTTTTAGGATTCAGGGCCAAGATTGGTCTAAATTTGTTTGGTACAGTCCATGTGGGTCCATAGTCATTCAGTAGGTTAGTACTATTTAGCTTCCTCAAATGGGCATGTATAGCAAGGAATTTGCCATATAAGTCTGCAATTTAGGAGAAATAAGTTATGGGATGAAGCTATGGAATTGAATTTTCAATGCCTGATGCATAATAGCACCAAATAAATATTTCTTGAATAAATGAATTATTGGATGAATTATTGACTTTGAGAGTCACCAGCAAGTAAAACTGAGTGCTTATCCTTCTAGTATTTTTCTATGCACATCCATTTTTCAAAGTATTTGAGATCAGACTGTACAAACTGTTTCATAATCTCTTTAGAAATAACTTTTATTGATTTTTTAAGTGGGTATAAATTTTCAGGATATTTCTCAGCTAGTAGAGAGATCTCTGTTTTTATATAACTGATCTTAGGATGCATTTTGAGTCCCATTCTGCTAGTTGTGGGAAACCTAATCCTGCTAACTGAAGGTAAATTCAGTCACCACAGGGTTTTTCCCAATCAACTCAGTGTGGGCTAAATAAATTTAGGCTGAAATTTAAATCCCAGAAGTGGAGGACTTATACTGCATCATTGAATCGTAGATGAAGGGGGTAAGAATGATTTGTCTGGCAACAATTGTCTGGCCTGGAAGAATGAGTGCTAAGTTGCTTCAGTTGTGTCCAACTCTATGCAAACCCCATTAGCTATAGCTCGCCAGGCTCCTCTGTCTATGGGATTTTCTAGGCAAGAATACTTGAGTGGTTTGCCATACCCTCCTCCAGGGAATCTTCCTGACCCAGGGATCGAACCCACGTTTCCTGTGGCTCCTGAATTGCAGATGGGTTCTTTACTGCTGAGCTACTGGAAGAATAAGAAGAAGCCCAGAAGAACACATAACCACCCTTAAATGAGGGAGATGAAAAACCTACCCAGTATCCATTTTTATCCACCTGACAAAAGGGAATCCTGGGAAAGATAATACCTTCTTACTTATTTGCATATGAGAATTACTATTCTAGACAAATTTTGGACAACAAGTCTATTCCTACCTTATTTGATAGAGTGACACCTACATGAAAATATGTTTCTTTGTGAGGGAACAAGGATTGTCAAGGGTTAGGAAATGTGGCAAGATGAAAGAACATATGACATATTTCTTGCTCCCTCACATATAAATTTTCCCTGTGATCTTTCCCTCTCTGTAGCCTCACAAGACGTGATTTTATATAAAGGTCAGAGAAGGCCTAAGTTAGTGCTGAGTTTCTCACAAATTTTGCTGTGTTCCACTTCCCTGGTGGCTCAAACTGTAAAGAATCTGCCTGCAATTCAAGAGACGCAGATTCAGTCCCTGGGTCAGGAAAGATCCTCTGGAGAAGGGAATGGTAATCCACTCCAGTATTCTTACCTGGAGGATTCCATAGACAGAGGACCCTGATGGGGCTACAGTGCATGGGGTCGCAAAGAGTGGGACACGACTGAGCAATGAACATTTTCACTTTCACACTTTGAGCAGAGCACAAAAGTTAGCTGAAAAACAGTGCTACAGTCCTGAGTCAGCCTCATGGTTGAGATGAGAGGCTGCAGCATGGCAATATGAACCATATGTTTGAGGTTTAGATGGGAATTCAAATATCTTGGGAGATGTCAACAAGGACAGTATAGATCAAGACACTACATAAGTTCTGATAATTTAGATGTCATGTGATGAGAAATGGAGACATATAATATGATTGACATATCATACATTTGAATTTACCATACATTTACAAAGAAAACCAAGAAGGAACTGAATTTACCCTGAACTTACCCATACTTCTTACTTACAGTAGACTTGGGGCTCAAAGTGGAAATTAGATTCAATTACAATATGGAAAATTATGCAAAGCAACACTTCTTATGCACCTGAGTGCTTTACTATGGCTAGAAAATTCATACTTTCCATATGTTTTCTTCCTCATAAAATATATTTATTTATTGAAGAAGTTTTGTTAAACACTGGGATTTCAGCTCTTGATCAGAGCCATAAATGAAACTTATATATCTCAGACAAAAGGGAAAGAAGGATCACTGAGGGAAGGATCATTGTTCTAACTCAGTATAGAGCTCTGTCTGGAAATCTCTGTGTGTGCATACTCAGCCACTTCAGTCATGTCCAACTCTTTGTGATCCTATGGACTGTAGCCTGTCCAGCTCCCCTGTACCAGAAGACTATGTAGTAAAGGAATCATTCCTAGAATACCCAGTCATTTTCAGAACTAAGACATGTGAAAGAAATTCATACTTGTTATAATAAATTTAAATAACGCAGACATGCACAAAATGAATCTCTCTATATTTCCTCCTTTATCCAAAGATATCCTTTCATTTAAAAATCCTTGTATACCTGTGGCAGATTCATTTTGATATTTGGCAAAACTAATACAATTTTGTAAAGTTTAAAAATAAAATAAAATTAAAAAATAAAAATAAAAATCCTTTAAGAATATCTGCATGTATTATATTAATTAGAAAAGACCCTGATGCTCGGAAAGATTGAAGGCAGGAGGAGAAGGGGATGACAGAGGACAAGATGGTTGGATGGCATCACCAACTCAATGAACATGAGTTTGAGAAAGCTCCGGGAGATGGTGAAGGACAGGGAAACTTGGCATGCTGAAGTCCATGGGGTTGCAAAGAGTTGGATACAACTAAGTGACTGAACAACAATATTAACATGAATATATGCACACACATAAAATGTTCATATTCTTAGCCTATTCCTCTGTTGGTTTATAAAGACTCTATACGCATTAAGAATATTGACCACGGTTGTAATACATTTTACAAGTATTTTCTCTCAAGTTTCTTTGGGCTTCCCTGGTGGCTCAGATGTAAAGAATCCGCCTACAAGACAAGAGACCCAGGTTTGATCCCTGGGTCAGGAAATCCCTTGGAGAAAAGAATGGCTACCCACCCCAATATTCTTGCCTGGAGAATTCCATGGACAGAGGAACCTGGTGGGTTATAGTCCATGGGGTCACAAAGTTTCTTTAATGGCTTTTAATTGCATTCATGATTATTTTTGTCATCTCAAATGTGTTAAAATTAGTGTATGTACAAAGTTCAACATGAATAAATTTGAACCAAATAGAGTAAGTCCTCTATATACAAACATTCAAGTTGCAAGCTTTCAAAGATGTGAGCATGTGTTTCATCAATGGCAAGCATGAGTAAAATTGCAGCTTGCCTTCTGTCTTCCATTGCTGACGACCCTTCAGCTCTACCATTTCCCACCTCCTCTACCTCCTCCAGTGAATAACTCCTCTTGCCTGTTCACTTGATGCCAGCCCTTGTACGCCAGCTATTGTATGATACTACCGTGCTTTTCAAGGTACTGCACTATAAGATTAAAGCTGTTTTATTTAGTTTGTTTTTATGTACTCTTTGTGTGAGGAGTATTATAAACCTATTGGAGTACAGTACTATATAGCTGATTGTGTTAGTTAGGTTCCTAAGCTAAATTTGTTGGACTTATGAACAAATTGAACTTAAAGTGGGATATTGGAAAAGAGCTCATTCATATATAGGGGGCTTACTGTAGCAACGCATTCACCACTCTGTTGATTGTATAAACCAGAAAGCCAGCTAAGCAAGAGATTAAAAGTCTGCAGAATTAAAGACCCAAGAAATTAAAGACTGGGAAAGGCAGGACTCAGTGTCAGGGGCAAGGCCTTGAGTGTCCTAGTTTTGAATCCCTGCTCTCATATTTACACTTTTGGTGATCTGGGCTAAGTATTTAACTTATCTGAGCCTCTAGAGGTTTCACTAATATTAATGGATATAAAAAAGTTACCTTTATGATGTTCCTGTGTCAGTATCCTCTGTTGATATCATTTTCCCTCTCCTCTTCCTCCTGCCTCCCACTTTATATACTTGGCACACTATGTCTAGCAAGTTTAAAACAACCAGTCCCTGAACCCTAGAAAATGACTAATAGAAAGGCAGATGGTGAGAATGAGTTAGAATCTGTTATTTCCATTTATTATGTGCTCATCCTTAGAAAAGTATTTACCTTCCATAAACCTGAAATTAATTATCTGAAAAATAAGGATTATGCCATCTTCCTTAAAGGATTCTTTTCAAAGAGAAAATGAAGCAATCTATGGAAAGTGTCTGGCATGTACTAGGGCTTCCAGAATATCATTATGTAATTTCACATATCTTCCTTCTCTTAAAGAAATGACTGTAACATGAAGTACACAGCATAATGATCAAACCCCATCCCCCAACTTAGATGAGTACCAGATTTCAAGCAAAAAGTTGAATGAGAGGCATTGAATCTGAACATTCAGGTACTGTGTCAAGCAGTACTTAATTCACAGGTATGGATGACTGAAGCCTGAGGACTCCTCAATGAAATACAGATGTCTAGGAGAGAATAAGGTCTTCCCAGGTGGCTCAGTGGTAAAGAACCTGCCTGACAGTGTAGGAGAATAAGGGATGTAGTTTCAATTCCTGGGTGAGGAAGATCCCCTGGAGGATGGTGTGGCATCCCACTCCAATATTCTTGCCTGGAGAATTCCATGGACAGAGGAGCCTGGTGGGCTACAGTCTTAGGGTCACAAAGAATTGAACACAACTGAGTGAATAACACACACACACACAGGAGAGAGGAAAGCAAGACTGCTTCTGTTTAAAGGTGAGGAGAAGATGTGGGATCTTTGTGTCAGAAGCTTCAAGTGGATGATGGGGTAAGGGACATTGTAGGGATCTGGGAGAGATGGTGCTTTAGATTGGTGCCTATGATAGATCATGTTACTAAAGATGACTTCAACAATATCTCTCATCCCACATCCTCTTTTGGAATATGACCTTGCTTCAGTCCCATTAAGGAGAGAAGTTTGACTTTCCCTTTCTTCAAATCCGGATTGTCCCTGTGATTATTTATGACCAGTAAAATGCAGCAGAAGTGGTGGAGAGTTTCCAAGGCTATGCTTTATAAAGTCTTCATCTTTCACCTTTGCCTCCTGGAGTCCTCCTTTTTGGATCACAGCTGCTATGCTGTGAGGAGAGCACAAGCGGTGATGTGGAAGGGCCCATGTGGAGAACTGAGTGTCCTTGCTGCCAGCCCTAACTGAGCTCCCAGTCAGTAGCTTGTGTCAACCCCTAGTATGTGAGTGAGGCTAGTTTTGATCTTTTGACCATCCCTGTACTCTGAAATCACCTGTAGCAAAAGAACCACCTAGCCAACTCAGGGAATCATGACAAATAATAAAATTAAACTGTTGATGTTTTAAGCTTCTATGTTTGGGGTGATTTGTTATGCAGCAGTGCGTAACCAAGTACTGTCAATATTTGGTTTGGTAAACATGTGGGAAAGACTATATGTTTTTGAAGATCTGATGAGCCATGCTTCTCTGGCCCATACCATGAAAGGGCCTTTCCTATACAGGGGCCTCTCAGAAAAGAGAGACACAACCTTCAGACTATAATTCAAAATCTTTAAAAAGAGGGGGTTGCATAGAGATGCTACTACATAGTTAATGACGTTTAGAGCATAACATCTGCACATGATGCCTTCTGTTTTTTGTTTGTGTTTCTATTTTTTTGAAGAGTGATAAGAATATTCCAGTGATTATGAAATGGAAAGAGAGGAATGAAATGACCCCTTTCTCTCTGATTATTTTGTATCCTGGATTGACTTCTTTCATTTTGGAAGGGAGAATTTGATCAACATCCAAGGGCTGCTGCAGTATTCCATAATCACCAACAGATCCTCACTATGAAATTCAGTGAAAACAGCTATGGCTACAGTTCAATTTGTTCCAGGACAGAAGGGAAGGAAGAGAAAAGGAAATAAATCTTACAATAAGAAAAATATATCATATCATTTTAATAGAGAAAAGATTCTGAATATTGGCTGTTTGGACACCTTGTTGTCATAATTACATCTCTAGAATGGAATGTACAGTTGTTCCAGACAGTCTCAATAACATCCATTAACATTCACTAGATGCAATCCTTCGTTAGCAGAGGTCTGGCATCAGGGTCAGTATAGCCAGAACAGTCAGAAAACCCACTTAAGGTGTGATTTTAGACATTCACCTAAAAGTGAGCTAAAATCCTTCGATAAACACCCACATTTAGAGATAAAAAGAGAATCCCCAACAAGAGGGTAGCAATGAAAGTTCACAAAGTCAGGTAGAAAATAGTTGCAGACAGGAGCAGGGATACAAATAACACATGTATGTTTGTGTATGTGTGCTTATAGAGCACTACTGTCTCTGAATAATCCTTCTTCCAGAACAATTTCTCTGAGAGCCTCGCCAACATACCTAAATGAGTTGATCATGTAAAGGAGTGATTCAGAGTAAGAGTTCCTTTAGCTTGTTCCCTAATGGCCAGGCTTCATTGTTTGGAGTGGTCTCCAAATTCTACCAGACTCCTTGCCAAACACAACAGGCATTAAAAATGCAAAATTAATAGAAGACAAATTGTTACCTTACACATAAGAGAACTTCTTCCTTCCCTTCTGATAACTCAGAATGCTTGCAAAAATGGAGCTCTCACTGATCTCCACAACACTGATGAAAGCTTAAGAGTATTTTGTCCTGTCATCAGACACTGCTTACGAACTGAGACTCAAGAGTTTCTGACTCTTGTTCTTGTGTCTTTCATGCAGAATCAACGTTATGCATTGACTTTCTAATATATTTTAACATTCTGACACTCAAAGAATACTAGAGGATCCTAAGCTACACATATGCATCATGTTAATCTATAAGGTCCAGATGCATCAGGAAAAGCACAAGGATTGAATTCTATCAGCCAACTTATTCCACGACATAGAAACAGAATTGGGTCACATTCATAATGTAAACATATGTTTAATTTTCTTTTAACCGTGACAATTCTGGATGTTTTCTATGATTTACAGTTATGCAATGGGCTTCCCAGGTGGCATTAAATGGTAAAGAACCCGACTGCCAATGCAGGAGACATAGGAAATGTGGGTTCAATCTGTGAGTGGGGAAGATCCCCTGGAGGAGGGCATCTCAACCCATTCCAGTATTCTTGCCTGGAGAATCCTATGTATGGAGGAGCCTGGTGAGCTACAGTCCATGGGGTCACAAAGAGTCAGACACGACTGAGCATGCATGCAGCTGAAATCATTTCACAGTCATTTCTGCTAAGAAAGGGAAGAGATGGAGTAAGAAAAACTTAACATGTTGAGTTGCCAGACAGAATGATTGGGCACACTGCATTCATAGGCTATCTTTCTTTTTTCTTCCGAATAGGCTTTCTTTTGAAACACAGATAACAATCCCCTTGTACAGATCAGGAAGTTAAGTTTTAGAGTTGCTAAGTGGTTTTAGAAAAGGCAGAGGAACCAGAGATCAAATTACCAACATCCACTGGATCATCGAAAAAGCAAGAGAGTTCCAGAAAAACATCTATTTCTGCTTTATTGACTATGCCAAAGCCTTTGACTGTGTGGATCACAATAAACTATGGAAAATTCTGAAAGAGATGGGAATACCAGACCACCTGACCTGCCTCTTGAGAAACCTGTATGCAGGTCAGGAAGCAACAGTTAGAACTGCACATGGAACAACAGACTGGTTCCAAATAGGAAAAGAAGTACGTCAAGGCTGTATATTGTCACCCTGCTTATTTAACTTATATGTAGAGTACATCATGAGAAGCGCTGGGCTGGAGGAAGCACAAGCTGGAATCAAGATTGCTGGGAGAAATATCAATAACCTCAGATATGCAGATGACACCACCCTTATGGCAGAAAGTGAAGAGGAACTAAAAAGCTTCTTCTTGATGAAAGTGAAAGAGGAGAGTGAAAAAGTTGGCTTAAAGCTCAATATTCAGAAAACGAAGATCATGGCATCTGGTTCCATCACTTCATGGGAAATAGATGGGGAAACAGTGTCAGACTTTATTTTTTGGGGGGGCTCCAAAATCACTGCAGATGGTGACTGCAGCCATGAAACTAAAAGATGCTTGCTCCTTGGAAGGAAAGTTATGACCAACCTAGATAGCATATTCAAAAGCAGAGACATTACTTTGCCAACAAAGGTCCGTCTAGTCAAGGCTATGGTTTTTCCAGTGGTCATGTATGGATGTGAAAGTTGGACTGTGAAGAAAGCTGAGTGCCGAAGAATTGATGCTTTTGAACTGTGGTGTTGGAGAAGACTCTTGAGAGTCCCTTGGACTGCAAGGAGATCCAACCAGTCCATTCTAAAGGAAATCAGTCCTGGGTGTTCTTTGGAAGGACTGATGCTAAAGCTGAAACTCCAATACTTTGCCCACCTCATGCGAAGAGTTGACTCATTGGAAAAGACTCTGATGCTGGGGGGCATTGGGGACAGGAGACGAAGGGGACGACAGAGGATGAGATGGCTGGATGGCATCACTGACTCGATGGACGTGAGTTTGAGTGAACTCCGGGAGTTGGTGATGGACAGGGAGGCCTGGCGTGCTGCAATTCATGGGGTTGCAAAGAGTCGGACATGACTGAGCGACTGAACTGAACTGAAGTGAACTTTTCAAGTTTACACACTTAAATAAGTGGCAAAGTGGCAGAACAAGAATTTTAACCCATGTTTGCCCATTTCCAAGCCCTAGGCTCTTCTGCTGCTACTACTACTTAGATGGTAAACTTTCAGAACTCAAGGACTGTATCATTTGAATTGGCTTGATAAAGTATTTATACCTGGTCATACACTTGAATGTGTATCATGCTCTAGTTGGATAATAAGGTCTGGAATGCTGAAGAAATGCCTGTGGTGAAGATACGATTTGGTCTGGCAGAGCCTTTACTAGGTGTACAGTAAATATTTGTTGACTAAATAAAAGAAATAGAGAAAGAAAGAAATATGTATTTGTTGCATTCATGCGTGCTAAGTCACTTTAGCCATGTCCAACTCTTTGCAGCTTCATAGACTGTAGCCCACCAGGCTCCTCTGTCCATGGAATTCTCCAAGCAAGAATACTGGAGTGGGTTGCTATGCCCTCCTCCAAGGGATCTTCCTGACCCAGAGATCAAACCTGCATCCCTTATGTCTTCTGTATTGGCAGGCAGGTTTTTCACCACTAGCACCACCCGGGAAGCCCATATATTTGTTAGTCACCATCAAACCAGCAAAAAAAACTGAATGACTATTTCATTTTTAAATATATGATTGAAAACAGAATTGGGAGCTATTTTCAAAAATGTTTTTTGTAAGTAAAAAAAAGTCTATTTATGTTGTGAAATGATATTTTTTAGTAAACACAATACACTATACACCGACAGAGCTAAGGCAAGGTGAAAATTACAACACTTTCAGCATTGTCTAGAACATAGTAGACTTTGACAAAGTATCACTGTTGCCTCCTTTCCTTCTCTCTCCCATTAAAGATATTATTTTAATATAAATTAAATAACAAAATTATTGTAGAGAATATTAGAAAGTGTAACGGCAACAAGTAAAATGTCAATGTATTTTTAATAATCTGTGAGCTTCAGTGTCATTTCTGAGTTGTAGGATGGATTACCTGGTGAAATTGGCAAAGGGAAAATAACCATTATGCAATTTCCTTTCTCATGTGCTTTTCTTTCTCTTATATTACCTTCTAGTAGGTCATCAGAGAAATCGTTTCCTCTTGAGTTCAAGAAATAAATGACTGTAATGACTCTCCTGGTTAGAAGACTGAAGTTAGAAGACCAGGGAGTCCAGATAGCCCACATGTAAGCAATTATTGGGCCAAGGGTACATTTCTTCCTCTTGGATAACCTCATTTTTTAAATAAAAAATACCATATATTAGGTTGATCAATAAGAAATTGACATTTTTCTTGGTTAGAAATGCTCAAATTCTGACTATTTCATGCAGTTCATTTTATTTATTTATTTTAGTTTTTTATTTTATTTTATTTTATTTTTAAACTTTACAATATTGTATTAGTTTTGCCAAATATTGAAATGAATCTGCCACAGGTATACATTTGTTCCCCATGCTGAACCCTTCTCCCTCCTCCCTCCCCATATCATGCAGTTCATTTTAATATAACAGTGGTTAGAAATATGAATTTGCTATGTTCCACACCAAACCATCTGAGTCTTCTATATTTCAAGTTTATCATCTTTCAAATGGGGATAAGAAAAGTATCTACACCCTTATTTGCTACTGAGGATTAAGTGTTATAATTTAACAGATTTTGCAGATAACTTTGCAAATGCTCAATAAATGTTAGCTACATTTATTGTTGTTGCCGCTATTCCTGAATTTCCAGAGAGCAAATAATAGGGGAAATATTACTTTTTAGCTACTAGAATGTTTCATGAAGCAACAATATTAAAACAGGATAAGACTGGTGGAAAAATCTAAGATAAAATTTAATGGGACAGAATAAAATTTCACTCCCAAGAAGGTGTTAAACTTGGCATTTCTAATCAGTGAACAACATGGATTATTCAGATAGTAGTATTGGGTCAGTTGGTAAATGTTTCATTAAAAAACATAACTTTTGATTCTCTTCTCATGTCAGTTTAGTTCAGTCGCTCAGTCGTGTCCAACTCTTTGCAACCCCATGAATTGCAGCATGCCAGGCCTCCCTGTCCATCACCAACTCCCGGAGTTCACTCAGACTCACGTCCATCGAGTCAGTGATGCCATCCAGCCATCTCATCCTCTGTCGTGCCCTTCTCCTCCTGCCCCCAAATGCCCCCCAGCATCAGGGTCTTTTCCAATGAGTCAATGCTTCACATGAGGTGGCCAAAGTACTGGAGTTTCAGCTTTAGCATCAGTCCTTCCAAAGAACACCCAGGGCTGATCTCCTTCAGAATGGACTGGTTGGATCTCCTTGCAGTCCAAGGGACTCTCAAGAGTCTTTTCCAACACCACAGTTCAAAAGCATCAATTCTTCAGTGCTCAGCTTTCTTCACAGTCCAACTTTCACATCCATACATGACCACTGGAAAAACCATAGCCTTGACTAGACGAACCTTTGTTGACAACGTCTCTGCTTTTGAATATGCTATCTAGGTTGATCATAACTTTCCTTCCAAGGAGTAAGCGTCTTTTAATTTCTCATGTCATAAACATGAAATTTAAAAACTCACCATGGTACTGATGCAAAAACTAATATACAGCTTAGTGGTAAATAATAATAACAATAATAATAGTAATAAAAAAACAGAAACATAACCAAATTATATAGTACATACTTTAAGTATTTAGTGGTCAAAATCAGTAGTTGTTTCCAATAAAACAGTAATGAAATATCATTTACCTCATAAGTAAAAATTAATGCCAAGTGTTGCTGGGGCTTTATGAGAACTCTCACAAATAGCTGGTAGAAGTACATACTGGTGCATTCATTCTGGAATCAATACAGAAGTGCTTAGTCACAGCAAGGTACACATGGTCAATGACCCAGCAATTCTGCTAATGGAGGTATAGCTCAGAGTCATTTTTTACATAGTTAAGAGAATATGCATAAGGATATATCTGTGGTAGTGGGAAATTGAAGGTAATGTGGATGTCTACCACAGGGACAGTGGAAAATACATGCCTGTTGTTCAGAATCTTTAGAAGTGTTGTTTTCTGTTTCTGATACTTAGTAGTCCTTTCTCATCCACAAATCAGCTCTTTTATCCACAAGTCACTGAGCCTCCCTGACCTTGTTTCCTCAGCCATAAAAATAAGGCAACTGGATTGATCAAGGGGTCTTAACCTTTTTACATCTGCTGATGTATTATTACAATGGACCTTCCACATATCCTTACGGTTTGGTACCTCTTTTTGATATTAGGATAATGTATAATAACTGAACAGTAGTTTAAACATTAGGGGTTTGTCTGTCTTTAAAAGGAATCTCTGTTGTAAGGTCTTTAAATTATAGTAATAACCAGTTCATACTTTACTTATTCAGAATGCTGTAGATGGAGAGAGCTTAATACAAAGTATATCTATGGAAAAATATAGGAAATGAAAGAGTATAAAATGGTATTTTGTTAACACAAATTTTGTTTGAAAAAAAGGTTAGAGAAAGTGAAATTTGCTCAGTCTGGCCAGAATACTGGAGTGGGTAGCCTTTCCCTTCTCTAGGGGCTCTTCCCAACTCAGGGATCGAACCCATATTAAAGAAGACTGGTGTAAAACCCAGTTTATCATAGTAATGATTTTTCTCCTTATTTACCCTCTTATTTCATACTTTGATTATTTAAAACTTTTTTAATTACAAATTTATGGTAGTTAAAGTGTGAAAAAATGTTGATGGTAATCATAAAAGAATTCAATTCTAGGAGTGTCTGAAGTAAAATGTGAAAGTCATGATCAAATTGTATTATGTAATAATGCCTGTCTACCCTTTGAAAAATTGCATTTAATTCAGTGGAATAAACCTGCTTTTTTCAGGCCTCTTTCTGTAGCATCTGGCTGAGTCATACCATTTCAGAGGATCTCTGCCATGCCAAACTGTATCTGCTGGAAAAGAGAAAGAAGAGCTTACATTCAAGTAGAAAAATAAATGTCTCTCTCTTTTCAGGGTCTAAGGCAGAGTGTCTGGAATTGCTTAATTACTTTCTGCTTCTGTCATATGACCTTTATATTAATGCTTTACTGTTCAGAGGTTTCTTTTGGGGACCAGGCCAATTCATCACTAAAATCAGCAACCACTGTCAAAGTCATTTGTTTGAGCCTTTTATCTCTTGGACACTAACATGAAAAGCACCAACTTTTCGGTTTCAAGAGAGGTGCTAAGCAGTCATTTTCAACATCTTGCAAAGCTCAAGCCTCTTTCTCTTTATTAGGAATCTTTAGCAAAGAGCTTTCAGGTAATAAGGAGAGCAGGATCCTTTTGGAAAACTGTTGTGATCAGCAGACAGAACAGTCTCCTGTTGTGGAACTTGGGTGGGAGGCCAGTTGATCCACACATTGGTTCAATGAGAATTTGGGTCAACTCTGGCTAAGTGTGGTACCAGCCTGCGGGGTACTATTTGTTTTGTAATAATGATAATGCAAGGTTTTTAAACCAGTTTTTCATATTTTTTCCATCAAACTACAACTGTAATCCAGAGCTACTGACTCCAAGATCTGTGCTTTGGCCATTATCTGCTATATCACCGTGTGCTCTGTTTACTGTTACCGCTCATTACTGATCGCTCTGAGCAGTATTTACTGTTATTGTGGCCTTACAGTGGCTGCTCGGTGGAATCTAAGGTCTGCACTTTCTAACAGGGCATCAGTACAGCCATGCTCGTCACTTCCCTGAGGCTTTTTTTCCACTTAATTCCAGTTTATGGACTTTAAATTGGTCCAACTTTTCTGGGTGGAAGGTGGGGAATTAAATTAAGCATGTGTATACAATTTGAGGCAGCAATTCCATGTCTTGAAATGTACCCTAAGGAAATAGTTAAGGATGTTCACGACTGTATAGAAACAATAACATTCATCAACTTGAATACTTAATTTTGTTTTTTACCACAGACATAAATTTACTGAAGGATAAGAAGAACACAAAGGATATCTATCAATGAAGGGGTACATGGAAACACACATAAGTGTTCCAGAAACACACAAACACACACTCACAGTATCGGGGTTTATTCCCAAAAGCCTAAAAAGTGCCCACAGGGGTTTTATGGGGGAATAAAGACAAACTCATAAATGAGCTAAATCTATTCTAAATGCAAATGTGAAACACCTTTATTTCACAACAGAAACTGACAAGATGACTTTCATTTCACCATTGTTTATTATAAGAAAAATGTATTAGTTGTGTGGTAGGATTATGAAAGATTTATGTTATTTTTATCTTTTGTATTAGTTTTTTTTTCATAGGTGTTATGAGATAAAACATAAAATTAAAGAATGAAGGCCTATCAATAAAAATTGAAGGTTCTCATCAGTATAAGTCCCTTGACAGCAAGTAGATCAAACCAGTCAGTCCTAAAGGAAATCAACCCTGAATATTCATTGGAAGGACTGATGGTAAAGCTGAAGATCCAATACTTAGGCTACCTGATGTGAAGAGCCGACTCATTGGAAAAGACGCTGATGCTGGGAAAGATTGAGAGCAGGAAGAGAAAGGGGCGACGGGGGATGAGATGGTTGAATGGCATCACCAAATCAATGGGCATGAGTTTGAGCAAGCTTGGAGAGATAGTGAAGGATGGGGGGCCTGGCATGCTTCAGTCCATGGAGTCTCAAAGAGTCAGACACGACTTAGTGAGTGAACAACAACAACAACATCAGTATAGGTACACAAACTTCTGAAATTTTAATAGCATGTGGAAACATTTGGTATGACTTAAATTATAACGAAACTGCAAAAGAGCAAGGACACTCTTTTGTATAGCAAAAATCATCACTAAGAATCCACATTACTTTTGAACTTCAGTAAAAATATAAGAGCTTCCCTGGTGGCTCAGATGGTAAGGAATCTGCTTCTCCAGTGGCTCAGCAGGTAAAGAATCTGCCTGCAGTGCAGGAGACACAGGGAGACTTAGGTTCTATTCCTAGGTCGGGAAGATCCCCTGGAAGAGAGCACGGCAGCCCATTCCAGTATTCTTGCTGGGAAAATCCCATGGACAGAGGAGCCCAGTAGGCTACCGTGCATGGGGCTGCAAATAATCAGACATGACTGAAGTAGCTGAGCACAAAAATATATGAACATGAAGCCTTAGAGGTGTAACACGTTACAATGGTGAAAACAAACAAAACAAAACACAGACATCGTCCTTGCCCTCTTTGAACTTACAGTCTAAAACCAGCAAAAATGATAGAGTGTCGTAGCTGCTCTGATAGAGGAAGTCAGAGTGTTGTGGGAACAAAACAGATAGCACAAATACCTGACTGGTCCTGGGTGTGTTGGTGAGGCTTCCTACAGGAAGTGATGTTTAAACTGGGACTGGAGGGATAAGAAGGCATTAGCTGAGTAAAGAAAGGCCAAGGCTAATCTGAGACCTTAGTCAGATATAACACTCAGGAAATACTCTCTGACCTGGTTCATCCCTGGGGAAATCCTGTGTGGAAATTCATTACCCACAGTTGCGCATGTTCGGAAAACTGTGAAACTTAACAATACAATTGTAGAAATTGCCTGAACTCTGCAGTTCATGCCTCCCTGATAGCTCAATTGGTAAAGAATCTGCCTGCGATGCAGGAAACCCTGGTTTGATTCCTGCGTTGGGAAGATCTGCTGGAGAAGGGATAGGCTACCCACTCCAGTATTCTTGGGCTTCTCTTGTAGCTCAGCTGGTAAAGAATCTGCCTGAAATGTGGGAGACCTGGGTTCAATCCCTGGGTTGGGAAGACCCTCTGGAAAAGGGAAAGGGTACCCACGCCAGTATTCTGGCCTGGAGAATTCCACGGACAGTCCATGGGGTTGCAAAGAGTCGGACATGACTGAGCGACTTTCACTTGCAGTTTCTGCAATTCATCCATGAGAGAAACCAAGAACGAGACTTCCCAAGAGTTGTCTCATCTTTAACTCTTTCTGCACCATTTTGGCAGTGAGCTCCAACCAGGAGAAATATACAAATCATTAATATGTTTTTTAGAAAGTGAATGCATGGGTAGCTAAAATGGTCAGAGCAACAGGATATCTCTAGGGTTCCTCTTCCAAGGTTCCTGGATTCTTTGGTTTACGCTCGTGGGTTATCATGTCTGAGCCCGGCCATGCATGTAGAGGTAAACGTTAACACTAGACAGATCTAGTGGAGAACAGATATTACAGTTCTGGAGCTCAGGAAAGAGGAGGTCAGGGCACAGAGATTTAAGCTGGCAGTGGCTGGCACACTGGAGACACTCAAACACTATGTAACAAATGGAAGGATGGATGAATGAATGAATGAATGACAGATTTTTGGAAACAGCAGAAAACGAAATTGTTTATCTCTTCAAAGAGTTTCCATCCATATTTATTTTTTGAAATGGACTGGGATTGTATTATATATTTCCACTCTGATTTTTAAAATATTATTGATTTTCATAATTAGAAAGTCATTTTACCCTTTCAATAAAATATAGAAAATATCTTTTGAGATGAACCTATTCACAGGGCAGCAATGGATATGCAGACACAGAGAACAGACTTGTGGACACAGTGGGGGAGAGAGAAGGTGGGAAAAATTGAGAGAGTAGCATGGAAACATATATATGTGTGTGTGTGTGTGTGTGTGTGTGTGTAAAATAGATAGTGGGAATTTGCTGTATGATGCAGGGAGCTCAAATCAGGTGCTCTGTGACAGCCTGGAAGGGTGGGATGAGGTGGGAAATGGGAGGGAGGTGTAAGAGAGAGGGGACATATGTATACCTATGGCTGATTCATGTTGATGTATGGCAGAAACCAACACAATATTGTAAAGCGATTATCCTCCAATTAAAAATGTGTGTGAATGTGAAGTCACTCAGTCGTGTTCGACTCTTTGCGACCCCATGGACTGTAGCCCACCAGGCTCCTCCATCCATGGAATTCTCCAGGCAAGAGTACTGGAGTGGCCATTTAATTAAAAATAAATTAATTCAAAAAAAGAAAATGCCTATTGACGTTAGTGAGGGTTGCAGTTTGAATATCATAAACCAGGAAGTTGAGAAATGAGGGAGCTGCCTATTCTCTATCAAGCAGACAGAGCTTTCTGGAAGTCTTCTGGAACCAGAATATTGCTAAGGAACTCAGCTGCTGCCTCAGACTTGAGAGAGGATGAATAGAAAGCTCTAGATCCATCTTAGGAGGAGATTGTGTGTGTGTGTGTCTCTGTGTGTGTGTGTGTGTAAATATTTGAGGCTATAGATTTTAACATACTTCACAAATACATTGATTTATTTTGAAATAGGATCTTACTGCATAGTTTATAATTATATTTTTTCCTATTGAAGAGTATATTGTAAACAACTTTCAATATCAATACATGTATTTTACATTAACAGTTTTGTGATTCAATTTAAAACTAGATGTTTTCTGTGTTTTGAAAATATATAAGCCATATCACATGATATTTGTTTTTCTCTGTCTGACTTATTTCACTTAGTATGATAATCTCTAGGGCCATCCATGTTACGGCAAATGGCATCCTTTCATTCTTTTTTATGGCCAAGTAATATTCCATTATATATAATTGCTAAAGTCTTGGTCAATGATAATGTCAGTGTACAAGTATATGATTCATGGGACTAGAGGTCTATTTTGAAGAGCAATCCTGGTCTGCATCTTACATTCTGATGTTGTTGGGAAAAGACAGAGGTATACCTCATTACGCCATCATCCCTTGAGCATAGAAAAGGGCCCTCCACTTTAGAAGAAAACACTATAGATAATGTGAGAGAACAGCTAGATGGTATATCTTAGAGCAAAGGACATACTGCAATTTGATGGGGAGTTAAGTGACTTCTGAATACAGTGTTTAACTTGGTTTCATCTTGCAGTAAAATGATAACCAAAGCCTAATTCAGGGGCCTTTAAAGTAGTTTCATATCTTTCTCTGAAAGCTAGAATGAATCTAAGATAATAAGTCCACGACCTGTGTCATTAGCAGTGAAAAGCTCCAAGCTAATATACATTGATTCCCTACAGTCTCAGATACTTGATTGCAATATATATCTCATTTTTCTCCTGCAAAACTTTGTGTGGTTGAGAGGCAAGACAGGTGAAATTCAGATGGGCAGAGTTACAAAGAGGTGAAGGTGTCTATCAAAAGTTGTTACATAGCTACTGGGTTAAGTCTGTCACTGGGATCCAGAGAGGTTTCCTTACTTAGGTGGACTCTCCAGAAGCCAAAGTACTGGCTTGCTTCTTAAGGGACAAAAAACTGGGACTCCCTTGGCAGTCCAGTGGTTAACACTTTGCCTTTCAATGCAGGAGGTGTGGGTTCCATCCCTGGTCAGAGAGCTAAGATCCCACATGCTTGTGGGCAAAAAAACCAAAACATAAAGCAGAAGCAATACTGTAACAATTCAATAAAGACTTTTTTAAAAAAGGACAAAAATTATTTTCTGATATTAATATCCAGAAAGTAGCATAAGAAGACAGGAAAGCACATGGAACATAAGAAGTGTATGTATAGTGTTATTTGCTTTTACCTCCCTCTACTCCCACTCCCTAGAATTTCCTGTGCACTTGAGAAAGGAACTCTGACTTGAAGCAGAAAAATGTTCCCCTTTTCAGAGAGAGCATTGGACATAAAGGACAATAGGAATTCTAAATTGAATGGATCACCATCCCAGGGGTGAGATAAGCCCCAAACTCTCCCAGAAGTCTACCACTCTGTTCTGTCAGAAAGAACTACATAGAAACTCTTCCTTTTACGAGAATTCACTATGCCCAGAAGATGGCTACATCTCAATAAATATTTGTCCAATTTATTTACATCAGACTGACTCTTCAGTAGGGTTTGTGTTTTTTTTTACCTTAGTTAGCTATAAACAATGCAACCCTTCCAATAAAGGTGACCACAAAGCTATACCAACTCTTGGATCAAAAACCCAGCTTGGCAAGATAAGACAAGTTGATAGACAAAAAGCAGAAAGAGGAGTAAAACATACAGCTTAGTCAGGTAATCCACCAACCTATGACTTTATCCACGAAGAAATATTGTACAGAAATTTAACACAGCTAAGATGAAAGTATCTGTTCCCCTGAATAAATATTTCCAGAATAAATGAATTAACAAGTGAAGTACAGATTCAGGACTCATCATCAAGAAATAAAGAAGAACTACATTCTCTCTATCTTTTCTTATCCATACCAATTTTTCCAATATATTTTGGATCATAGCATACAAACAGTTTCATAATCTGTTATAAATGTCACAGCAATTACTAGTGTTTCTCCTTGAGAAATTGATGCTTTCTTATTGTAGCAGAGGTAACCTATTGAGATGATTGCCACCTGCTGGTCAGAGTCAGGACATCTCTCAATATCTCTATTTAGTCCCTAAGTCTTGTCTGACTCTTTTGCAACCCCATGGACTGTAGCCCGCCAGACTCCTCTCTCCATGGGATTTCCCAGGCAAGAATACTGGAGTGGGTTGCCATTTCCTTCTCCAGGGGATCTTCCCAACACAGGGATCGAACCCGTGCCTCCTGTATTGACAGACAGATGTTTTACCACTGAGCCACGAGGAAAACCCCTCAATATCTCTGGGAAGCAGCTAAATTAGAGTTTTGGGAGAGTGGGGCATCTGGTCTGACTCACCAAACAGGGCTTGCTGGAAGCTTGAAATGGCACAAACAAGCCTTCTTGCAGTATCAGGTGCTGCCTAGTTCTCTGAGAGCTCCACAGGAAGTTCTACCCCTATATGAGATGAAGAGAAAGACTCCAGTTTGAGTGTCTCCAAGGGAGTTGTGTGTGTGTGTGTGTGTGTGTGCACGTGCATATTTTGTATTTGGGATCATAGCTTTTAGATTTATAACATGTACTTTTTGCTTTATAACATGTACTTACTTATAAACATAGGAGTATTATCAGTAATAGATGGAATCATACTGTATTTATGGTGTATCATCTGCTTTTTATGCTTAATAGTCAATACCATTCCAAGTGAATACTTCTATAACGTTAGTGTATGAGTCAGATCATTAGATTTGTGCATTAAGGACATGAAGTTATAGAGAAATGTATAAATACAAATGAAACTGTGTGGTTTGTCCTCCTAAGATAAACACTCTTAATAGAATGCTAATATATTCTACAAAAGTTTTTACCCTAAGACAGTGTACTAGCACATATATAAGTACTTTTGTGCAAATATATGTACACAATGCACATATATGCACTATATAAATGTATAGCTGTGCAGTTCTATTCTTCAGAGGCTTCCCAGGTGGCTCAGTGGTAAAGCATCCACCTGCCAATGCAGGAGACTCAGGAGCCGTGAGTTCTATCCCTGGGTTGGGACGATCCCTTGGGGAAAGAAATGGCAATCCACTCCAGTATTCTTGCCTGGGAAATTGCATAGACAGCCCAGAAGGCTACAGTCCATAGGGTTGCAAAGAGTCAGATACAACTTAGCAACTGAGCACACGTGCATCTATTCTTCAAGAAAAAAGAGGAAACAACATGCTAATGTGCACCTCTCCCTTTTTTCACTTACGAAATCTTAAGGTTTTATTAATAGCTTATATTTCTTTCATTATTGTATTTGGGCTATCTTTTCATAGGTTTATGGGCACTTATATTGTTTTTTATGAAAATTACAAGTTACCCTTTATCTATCTTTTACTAATCAGAATTATTTATAATGAAGATGTCCATATAGTTCATTGTTCAAACTGGACACTTTTGAGCTTGAAAGGTGCACTGTTCAACAATAGACATAAACTGGGAGCATATAAAGCTGTATGGTCACCTTCTGGTATAACATGAACACTAACTCAATATCCGTAATATATGTGCACAACTTTCATTCCCATTTTATATTTCATTTTATTTTCTTACAATGCAAATGTTTTAAAAATCATATTGATTTTCATTGTAAAAAACAATATGGTTAATTATAAATGCTGGAAGAATACACTGGGGTGGAGTAATTGGCACTCTTCTGAGAGATTAGACAGAGAGAGTATTGAAAGCTCATGAGGCCACAGGGCACAGTGGGAAAAGCTTGGGTTTTAGAATAGCTCCAAGCTCAGAGTCCCTGGTGTGCAATTTAAAATATTGCTGACCTCAATATTCTGGCTTGAGCTCTAGGTTCGGAAGAAGATAACAATCTCTAACTTGAATGTTTGTTTTCAGGATTAAAGGAGAGGAGATACGAAATTCCTATGGTATAGAATGTTTGATGAATGTCCATTTCCATTTCCCAGGTCACTTTCCCAGTGTCTAAAAACCTGAGCCTCTGCCAGACTCCAACTCACCACTTCAGGGATGAGCTAATGGATGTGGTCAACACCCAGGTCTCTGGATACAGAGGTGGGTTTCATCTTCTTTGTCCTCTTCCTTACCCAGAGGGGTAGGTGAGTGAGTACTGTGGGACTACAATAGAAGGGAGTGAGATTGACCATTTCTCCAGCCCTGGAAGCCCATCTTCTGAAAGGGAGGCTGCTCTTTGTATATTATGGAGAGGGCAAAAGTTGGAACTTCATTTCTGTCCCTTATTAGATGTGTGACTCTGGGAAATTTTTTTTTCTCTCTGAACCTGAACTCATCTGCTGTAAAATGGGGGGAAAAACTAACAACTTTTCCAAAGAGTTGTTTTGTGGGGAAAATGAGAAAACTTAAAAGAAATGTCTGCGTACTGTGTGTGCCTTCAAAAGATGTTTGTCCTACCCACTGTGACTCCTTTCTATCGTAAAAGAGATTGACATGAAACAAAGAGCAGAATTGTCAGAGAGAGTCTTTGGAAATGTAGCAACAAGAAATGAGATGCTTAAATATTTACATAATGTAGGAAGTTGAGTGCCAGTTCTGTGCTGTGGGATCTGAGGAAGTTAGGGAAAGGAAAGACAGTCGTTGCACTCTGTCCTTTTATTCCATGTGATTTCCTGTCCCTGTTGCTTCACTTTCTATTTGAACATCCAAAGAAACAGTTTTCCACTAAGCCTTGGAAAGGAGACAGAACAGGGGATTCAAGCATAAGGGACCTCAGGACCTTACGTAAGTCATTTTCCCTGTGCCATCCTCATCTCTAATATGGGGTCACACAAAATATAACAATGGTTAGGGAGTTGGGCCCCGTGTAATGACCTGGATAACCACGATGGTGTGGTCACTCACCTAGAGCTGGACATCCTGGAGTGTGAAGTCAAGTGGGCCTTAGGAAGCATTACTATGAATAAAGCTAGTAGAGTTGGTAGAATTCCACCTGAGCTATTTCAAATCCTAAAAGATGATGCTGTTAAAGAGGTGCACTCAATATACCAGCAGATTTGGAGAACTCAGCAGTGGCTACAGGACTGGAAAAGGTCAGTTTTCATTCCGATCCCAAAGAAGGGCAATGTCAAAGAATGTTCAAACTACTCAAACGTTCAAACTACTCAATGTTCAAACTACAATGAGTAAAATTGTATTCATTTTACATGCTAGCAAAGTAATGTTCAAAATCCTCCAAGCTAGGCTTCAATAGTACGTGCACAGAGAACTTCCATATGTTCAAGCTGGATTTAGAAAAGGCAGAGGAACCAGAGATCAAATTGCCAACATCTGTTGCATTATAGAGAAAGCAAGGAAATTAAAAAAGAAAAAAACAAAACTACGTCTGCTTCATTGACTACACAAAAGCCTTCAACTGTGTTGATCACAACAACCTGGAAAATTCTTAAAGAGATGGGAATACCAGACCACCTTACCAGCCTCTTGAGAAACCTGTATGCAGCTCAAGAAACAACAGTTAGAACCAGATATGGAACAATGGGCTGGTTCAAATTAAGAAAGGAGTACGTCATGGCTATATATTGTCACTTTGCTTGTTTAATTTCTATGCAGAGTACATCATGCAGAATGCTGGGCTGGATGAATCACAAGCTGGAATCAAGATTGCATGAAGAAATATCAATAACTTCAGATATGCAGATGATATCACCCTTATGGCAGAAAGTGAAGAGGAACTAAAGAGTCTTTTGATGAGGGTGAAAGAGGAGAGTGAAAACGCTGGCTTAAAATGCCACTTTCAGAAAACTAAGATCATGGCATCTGGTCCCATCACTTCATGGCAAGTAGATGGGGGAACGATGAAAACAGTGACAGATTTTATTTTCTTGGACTCCAAAATCACTGTAGATGGTGACTGCAGCCATGAAATTAAAAGACACTTGCTCCTTGGAAGAAAAGCTATGACCAATCTAGACAGTGTATTAAAAAGCAGAGACATTACTTTGCTGACAATGGTCCATCTAGTCAAAGCTATGGTTTTTCCAGTTGTCATGTATGAATGTGAGGGTTGGACCACAAAAAAGGCTGAGCGCTTTTGAACTGTGGTGTTGGAGTAGACTCTTGAGAGTCCCTTGTACTGCAAAGAGATAAAACCAGTCAATCCTAAAGGTAATGAACCCTGAATATTCATTGGAAGGATTGATGCTGAAGCTGAAGCTCCAATACTTTGGCCACCTGATGCCAAGAGCCAACTCATCAGAAAAGACCCAGATGCTGGGAAAGATTGAAGGCAGGAGGAGAAGGGGACGACAGAGGATGAGATAGTTTTCCATGGGGTCACAAAGAGTCGGACATGACTTAGTGACTAAACAACAACAACACTAGTATTTTCAGGTTACATGACCTTTGGCAAATTGCTTAACTTTTCTGAGCCCCATTTAAAAAATCTTTCAAATGGCTATTGCAACAGCAACAACTCATTAGGTAGTATAGAAAATTAAATGAGAAAGTGCATGTAAAGCATTTAGTAAAATGTCTGGCACTAAGTGAGGGCTTTTCTGATGGCCAAGTAGTAAAGAATCCTCCCTGGAGAAGGAAATGGCAACCCACTCCAGTATTCTTGCCTGGGAAATACCAGGGACAGAGGAGCCTTGAGGGCTACAGTCCATGGGGGTCACAAAAGAGTCAGACATGACTTAGCGACTAAACAACAACAACTGGCATTAAGTGCTCCATAAATATTATCTTCATTAGCCTTCTCAAGCCAGTCAGAAGAAGGACAAAGGTATTATTCCTGTGGAGAGATGTAGAGTATCATCTTAGATGATAAGATTGAATGAAGATGCAGTATTAAAACACTTCAATCCTGGTGAAATACTGACATATATTTTAATAGGACAGAAAAAAAAAAGAAACAAAACCAAGTGCACAGAAATATTGAGTATCCAATAAGTGTGGCACTTCCAATTGCTTGAGAATTCATTGAATAAGAATTGATGCTGGATCATTGGTAAATTGTTCACTGCAAAGCAAAGGGAGATCTTATCCACATGACATATGATATCATGTGAAGGCCAAAGTATTCATACATAATACCACATATCCATCTAATGTAACTCAAGTTACATAGAAGTATGTGCAGCTGTACATGTATGTGCATATACGTGGATGTTTGTGGCTGCAAAGATATGCCTTGTGTTCCTTAACTAGGAAAGCTTTTACACTTTGTTTCTGACTATAAATTAATTCATGTTCACTCAGGATATTATTAAAAGCACAGACAAATATAAACAGATACAAATAACCTCCAATCTCACTGTCATTGCTAAAGAGCATTCATGGTTCTTTGCATATCTTTGCAGCCAGAAACATTCACATGTATAAACATACAGAAATCTGTATGCAGGTCAGGAAGCAACAGTTAGAACTGAACATGGAACAACACACTGGTTTCAAATCAGGAAAAGAGTTCATCAAGGCTGTATATTGTCACTGTGCTTATTTAACTTATATGCAGAGTACATCATGAAAAAAGCTGGGCTGGAAGAAGCACAAGCTGGAATCAAGATTGCTGGGAGAAATATCAATAACCTCAGATATGCAGATGACACCACCTTTAAGGGAGCAAGTGAAGAGGAACTAAAAAGCCTCTTGATGAAAGTGAAAGAGGACAGTGAAAAGGTTGGCTTAAAACTCAACATTCAGAAAACGAAGATCATGGCATCTGGTCCCATCACTTCATGGGAAATAGATGGGGAAACAGTGGAAACAGTGTCAGACTTTATTTTTTGGGGCTCCAAAATCACTGCAGATGTGACTGCAGCCATAAAATTAAAAGATGCTTACTCCTTGGAAGAAAAGCTATGACCAATCTAGACAGCGTATTAAAATGTAGAGACATTACTTTACCAACAAAGGTCCATCTGGTCAAAGCTATGGTTTTTTCAGTTGTCATGTATGAATGTGAGAGTTGGACTATAAAGAAAGCTGAGAGCCAAAGAATTGATCCTTTTGAACTGTGGTGTTGGAGAAGACTCTTGAGAGTCCCTTGGACTGCAAGGAGATCCAAACCAGTTGATCCTAAAGGAAATCAGTCCTGAATATTAATTGGAAGGATTGATGCTGAAGCTTAAACTCCAATACTTTGGCTGCTTGATGCAAAGAACTGCCTCATTGGAAAAGCCCTGATGCTGGGAAAGATTGAAAGCGGGAGGAGAAGGTAACGACAGAGGATGAGATGGTTGGATGGCATCACCGACTCAATGGACATGAGTTTGAGTAAACTCTGGGATTTGATGATGGACAGGGAGGCCTGGTGTGCTGCAGTCCATGGGATCGCAAAGAGTCAGACACAACTGAGCGACTGAACTGAACTGACTTTGTGAAATTGTCAAACTACAGATTATTGTGCTGTGCTTTATTCTCAAGTATATCTGGGATCCCATTCAACTCATCTACTTATTCCAACAAGTTTATTCACCCTTCAGAATCTCAGTTTCCTCATCTTTAAGTGTAATGATAATATGAATCTTGAGATATTATATACGATGTTAGCTGTCAAACATAATGTCATGATAGCTACTTCCCCCAGGTACCCATTTCCATGAATATTAGGTGATTATTTCTGACTGGTGGCAGAAGAATTCATGGCAATTTTTATTTTCTTTAAGTAATTCTTACTTTTTTCTATTTAATTAAATATTTTCCATCCTGAGAAGCCTTGATTCTGCCATTCTGCACTGAGGGATTTATCTTACAACAAAACTTGCTTCAAGAATTTCCCGTTTGGACAATGGTACAATCATGGTGATTGTGCATATCTTTTTGCAACTTGTGTAAGATTTTCCATGGGATAAATTCCTGAGAGTGAAAAAATTTAGCTTAAGCATATGAAAGTATTAGTTGCTCAGTCATGTCTGACTCTTTGCGACCCCCATGGATGGTAGTCCCCCAAAGCATATGGCATTGCCAAATGCAGATTTTAAATGTTCAACACAGATTCCCACTCCCACCAACAATGGGTGAGAGAGCCTCTTTGCCCACAGAGGCTCAATGATTTAAAAGGAGCTTGGGAATTCAACCCAGAAATTCCTCTTGCAGGAACTTGTCCTGCACCACAATCTGCACAGAGCTTTGTATTACAGGAATTTACCCCATGGTTGAGACAGAAGGATCAATGGACAAAAGAGTTGAAGTTTACTGAAGTGAAAGTGTTGAAGTGATGGGTCATGCACTATAAGGTGGATGGGGAAAGAATGACAGATTTAAGGAGTCTGATGCACGGAGGCAAAGCAAAAGCATAAGATGATGGGTTCCTTGGTCCATGCTCCCCACCTCTGGGGAACCCAGGAAACTCTAGATGCCTGCTTTGGAATTAGTTTACCTTACTTTATTCTCCTAACAGTTATGTAAAGGAGATGTTTTCAGCTCTACTCTCTAGAATGAGGAAACAGGGTTCAACAGGTGAAGAACTATGTCTCATTGAATTTAAGATTCCATTGCTTTCAAGACTCATGCAACTTTAGGCCATACTAAGAAAGACAAAATACTTGCTGTTACAAGATACCAATGGGAAAGACTGAACGCAGGAGGAGAAAGGGATGACTGAGGATGAGATGGCTGGATGGCATCACCGATTCAATGGACATGAGTTTGAGCAAACTCTGGAAAATAGTGAAGGACAGGAAAGCCTGGCATAGTGCAGTCCATGGGGTTTCAAGGAGTTGGACACGACTTGGAGAGTGAACAGCATAAGATACCGATAACTGAAGTGTTAAAAAGTGAAACAAAAGTGTGTCTTAGAGTGGGTGCAATGTAACAATTTGTGTAGGGCCATGCATCTATTCTGTTGAAAACTGAGATTGAAGTCTATCTTTTTCTGATATCAAATCCCATATTCTTGACATAATTAAAAAGCTTAGTGATAAATCAGACTTGTTCAAATCAGTTAATGATTTCTTCTCCTATTGTATTCATTGTGTCATACTGTAGAAATATTTATATTCATTTCTGATAGCTAGGTGCTAGTCTGTTCCCTCTTGTGCAGTGATTCTGTGATCTTGGGCAAGCTACTGCATATCTGTATGCTATGTTTTCCTCAGCTGTAAATAAATATTAAGAAGCTGGATTCAATCACCAGAATCGCTTTAACCCATTCACATTTTGTTCTCTAAAATTCTCACTTGCCTGACACTTAGCCTTATGTTGCTCTGCCTCCCTCCCACGTGTTACTTACAGAGTAATATAAAAAGATTTACTTAATACCTTCTGGTCAGGGGTGAGGATTGATTGGGAATGGGGTGAGATGATGTAGGGTGTTCTTTTGAAAGATGCCTGCAGTTGCATTGCTAAGTAATGGAATTTACTACTTCATGCTTCCTACTTAATGGAATCCACATTACCATATATGGAGTTTTCTTACTGCAGAGCATGTATGTACAGAAACAAATGCAAAGTGCCAGGATGTTCAGTTCAGTTCAGTCCCTCAGTCATGTCTGAACTTTGAGACCCCCTGAATTGCAGCATGCCAGGCCTCCCTGTCCATCACCAACTCCCGGAGTTCACTCAAACTCATGTCGGTCGAGTTGGTGATGCCATCCAGCCATCTCATCTTCTGTCGTCCCCTTCTCCTTCTGCTCACAATCGCTCCCAGCATCAAGGTCTTTTCCAATGAGTCAACTCTTCGCATGAGGTGGCCAAAGTACTGGAGTTTCAGCTTTAGCATCATTCCTTCCAAAGAACACCCAGGGCTGATCTCCTTTAGAATGGACTGGGTGGATCTCCTTGCAGTCCATGGGACCCTCAAGAGTCTTCTCCAACACCACAGTTCAAAAGCATCAATTCTTCGGTGCTCAGCTTTCTTCACAGTCCAACTTTCACATCCATATGTGACCACTGGAAAAACCATAGCCTTGACTAGATGGACCTTTGTTGGCAAAGTAATGTCTCTGCTTTTGAATATGCTATCAAGGTTGGTCATAACTTTCCTTCCAAGGAGTAAGCATCTTTTAATTTCATGGCTGCAATCACCACCTACAGTGATTTTGGAGCCCCCCAAAATAAAGTCTGACACTGTTTCCACTGTTTCCCCATCTGTTTGCCATGAAGTGATGGAACCAGAGCCATGATCTTCATTTTCTGAATGTTGAGCTTTAAGCCAACTTTTTCACTCTCCTCTTTCACTTTCATCAAGAGGCTTTTTAGTTCCTCTTCACTTTCTGCCATAAGGGTGGTGTCATCTGCATATCTGAGGTTATTGATATTTCTCCCGGCAATCTTGATTCCAGCTTGTGCTTCCTCCAGCCCAGCATTTCTCATAATGTACTCTGCACATAAGTTAAATAAGCAGGGTGACAATATACAGCCTTGACATACTCCTTTTCCTATTTGGAACCAGTCTGTTGTTCCATGTCCAGTTCTAACTGTTGCTTCCTGATCTGCATATAGGTTTCTGAAGAGGCAGATCAGGTGGTCTGGTATTCCCATCTCTTTCAGAATTTTCCACAGTTCATTGTGATCCACACAGTCAAAGGCTTTGGCATAGTCAGTAAAGCAGAAATAGATGTTTTTCTGGAACTCTCTTGCTTTTTCCATGATCCAGAAGATGTTGCCAATTTTGTCTCTGGTTCCTCTGCCTTTTCTAAAACCAGCTTGAACATCTGGATTTCACGGTTCACATATTGCTGAAGCCTGGCTTGGAGAATTTTGAGCATTACTTTACTAGCATGTGAAATGAGTGCAATTGTGCAGTAGTTTGAGCATTCTTTGGCATTGCCTTTCTTTGGGATGGAAATGGAAACTGACCTTTTCCAGTCCTGTGGTCACTGCTGAGTTTTCCAAATTTGCTGGCATATTGAGTACAGCACTTTCACAGCATCATCTTTCAGGATTTGAAATAGCTCCACTGGAATTCCATTACCTCCACTAGCTTTGTTCGTAGTGATGCTTTCTAAGGCCCACTTGACTTCACATTCCAGGATGTCTGGCTCTAGGTGAGTGATCACACCATTGTGATTATCTTGGTTGTGAAGGTCTTTTTTGTACAGTTCTTCTGTGAATTCTTGCCACCTCTTCTTAATATCTTCTGCTTTTGTTAGGTCCATACCATTTCTGTCCTTTATTGTGCCCATCTTTGCATGAAATGTTCCCTTGGAATCTCTAATTTTCTTGAAGAGATCTCTAGTCTTTCCCATTCTGTTGTTTTCCTCTATTTCTTTGCATTGATCACTGAGGAAGGCTTTCTTATCTCTCCTTGCTATTCTTTGGAATTCTGCATTCAGATGCTTGTATCTTTCCTTTTCTCCTTTGCTTTTTGCTTCTCTTCTTTTCACAGCTATTTGTAAGGCCTCCCCAGACATCCATTTTGCTTTTTGCATTTCTTTTCCATGGGGATGGTCTTGATCCCTGTCTCCTGTACAATGTCATGAACCTCCGTCCATAGTTCATCAGGCACTCTATCTATCAGATCTAGTCCCTTAAATCTATTTCTCACTTCCACTATATAATCATAAGGGATTTGATTTAGGTCATACCTGAATGGTCTAGTGGTTTTCCCTCCTTTCTTCAATTTATGTCTGAATTTGGCAATAAGGAGTTCATGATCTGAACCACAGTCAGCTCCCAGTCTTGTTTTTGCTAACTGTATAGAGCTTCTCCATCTTTGGCTACAAAGAATATAATCAATCTGATTTCGGTGTTGACCATCTGGAGATGTCCATGTTTAGTCTTCTTTTGTGTTATTGGACGAGGGCATTTGCTATGACCAGTGCGTTGTCTTGGCAAAACTCTATTAGCCTTTGCCCTACTTCATTATGTATTCCAAGGCCAAATTTGCATGTTACCCCATGTGTTTCTTGACTTCCTGCTTTTGCATTCCAGTCCCCTATAATGAAAAGGACATCTTTTTTGGGTGTTAGTTCTTGTAGGTCTTCATAGAACCGTTCAACTTCAGCTTCTTCAGCATTATTGGTTGGGGCATAGACTTGGATTACTGTGACATTGAATGGTTTGCCTTGGAAACAAACAGAGATCGTTCTGTCATTTTTGAGACTCCATCTAAGTACTGCATTTTGGACTATTTTGTTGACCATGATGGCTACTCCATTTCTTCTAAGGGATTCCTGCCCACAGTAGTAGATATAATGGTCATTTGAGTTAAATTCACCCATTCCAGTCCATTTTAGTTCGCTGATTCCTATAATGTCAACGTTCACTCTTGCCATCTCCTGTTTGACTACTTCCAATTTGCCTTGATTCATGGACCTGACATTCCAGGTTCCTATGCAATATTGCTCTTTACAGCATCAGACCTTGCTTCTATCACCATTCACATCCACAACTGGGTATTGTTTTTGCTTTGGCTCCATCCCTTCATTCTTTCTGGAGTTATTTCTCCACTGATCTCCAGTAGCATACTGGGCACCTACTGACCTGGGGAGTTCCTCTTTCAGTATCCAGGATGTTAGACATAAGCAAAACATGGCAAAAGGCTTGCCTATAAAAGACATGGAAAGATCACTAAAGGTAGCAAGTAAATGTGCTTTTAAAAAGTTTATTTTATTGAAGTAATATTGATTTATAACATTATATACGATTTTGGCTTGGCATTAAAATTCTAGCTGAATAAAATAAAACTGAGGAAGGATGCGAGCAAGGCAAGTTCAAAAGGCTAAAACTTTAGTTTCAGAATTTTGACTCTCATTTCCTTTTCACAGCATTATTTTAATAATAAAATATTACTTGTCTGTTAGACACCAAGAATATAGACACGTGTAAAGTAAAATATAAAGGTCTCTCTGACTCTATATTTCCTTATTACTCTATACTGCTAAGTATCTCCTTACATAATTGGCCCTCATATGAGATTAATTGTTATTGCTTGTTTTTAGATGAAATATCAGTTTCCCAATGTGCATGGACATGGAGCACCATGTTTTTCTCCTCCCGAAAATGCACAGACCAAACAGCTAAATGGACTAAAGTGAGACCTATGGTATCTTCAAAAGGAAGGAGCAGAGTATCCCTGAGGAAAAACAAATGGGAGCACTTCGAAATATGAAATAAGACTATTTTTATGTATATATTGTGTGGATTATAAGATGATAAATATTGTTTACTATATATGCCTTTAACAATTTAAGAATAAATGAAATCTGAAAGTGTCCATCACTTGCAAGACCCTGTTGTTTGATGCTTCATATCTGCTTCTGCAGGCCTGTAGGTAAAAGCATTTGGCTGATTCTGTTTTTACAAGGACTTTAAAATTCTAAGCAAAGTTATTTCTTGCTTAAAAGAGAAAAGTGGGGCATTGTGTTATCTCTGACCCATATGAAGAAATCTCTACCACTTACAGCAGCCATTTAGCTTCACACTGGAGAAGGCAATGGCACCCCACTCCAGTACTCTTGCCTGGAAAATCCCATGGATGGAGGAGCCTGGTAGGCTGCAGCCCATGGGGTCGCGAAGAGTCGAACACGACTGAGCGACTTTCCTTTCACTTTTCACTTTCCTGCATTGGAGAAGGAAATGGCAACCCACTCCAGTGTTCTTGCCTGGAGAATCCCAGGGACGGGGGAGCCTGGTGGGCTGCCGTCTATGGGGTCACACAGAGTCGGACACAACTGAAGCGACTTAGCAGCAGCAGCAGCTTCACACTGCTTCACATTCCATCCCTCTTCAGTCTAAGGGACTTAAGGGGCTTCTAGAAGTCCAGTCATGACCAGATATGCAGGCTCAAGAGTAGAAGCCATTCAAAAGTCAAGATGTTTGAATTTTCTAGAACCTTACATAGACTACATGTGGTGATTTTCTTACTGATTCATATAAGGCACTACATAGTATTCAGGAATTTGGATACTAATCCCTTGTTCATTATATTTGTTGCAGATATGTTTTTCTACCTTGAGGTTGGCCTTTTCCTGGGCTTTAAAATGCATTCTTTGAAACATAAAGTTTTATATTTTGTTATATTTTAATTGAGCTTCCCTGGTAGCTCAGCTGGTAAAGAATTCGCCTGCAATGCAGGAGACCCCGATTCGATTCCTGGGTCGGGAAGATCCCTGGGAGAAGGGATAGGCTACCCACTCCAGTATTCTTGGGCTTCCCTGGTGGCTCAGATGGTAAAGAATCCGTCTGTAATGTGGGAGACCTAGGTTGGGAAGATCCTGGAGAGGGGCATGGCAACCCACTTGCCTGGAGAACCCCCATGGACACAGGAGGCTGGTGGGCTACAGTTCATACAGTGGCAAAGAGTCAGACACAACTGAGCGACTAAGCACAGTGCATCACAGCATACTTTAATTATCAGTCATTTGCTTTATTCTTTGTACTTTTTGGGTCTTGTTTTAGGAAGTTTTCCTACTCTAATGTCAAAAAGTTAAGCTCTATATTTAATTCTAAATGTTTCAAATTTGTTTTTCATATTTAACCTTTAATCCACCTAGGATTAGATTTTGATTGGTGTAAAATCCAGAAGTAATTTTTAAAATTTTTGCATTAAATAAATGATTGTCCCACTACCACTTTTTAAATATCCCATCTCTTCTGAGTGACTGCTACCTCTGTCATAGATTGAGTTTCTGTACCTGGATGGTTATGTGTCCAGGCTTTTTCTTAGGTTCAATGATTTATTTGTTTATAGGATAGCCAGATTTAGCACATAACACATATACCCATTGTTTATCTGAAAATTTCAACTTAACTGGGCTTCCTGTATTTTATCTGACAAGCATATTTGTTTCTTCCTGTGCCTACATCATGCTGTCCTAAGTATTATAGATTTCTAATAAGTCATGTTGTCTGGTAGAGCAAGTCTCCCTACCTTGTTTTTGACTTCAGAATTATCTTTGAACTTTTGCTCTTCCCAATATAATTAGGAATCAGCTTGTAAATTTTTGAAACTTATTTTATGGACAAGTATAATGTCCATTTTTACAAGCATTTCATTTACAAAGTGCTTGAAAAGAATTTGGTTTCTCTAGTTGTTGTAGAATCCTAAGCCTATTATATCAAGCACGTTAATTTTATTTTTCAAGTCTTTTATATCTTTACTGTTTTTTTCTTTTTTTTTTGCCTGCTTGATCTATCAGTTACTGAGAGAGGTATGTTAAGAACTCTCACTATAATGGTAGATTTGTCAATTTCTCTTTGTAATTCGTCAATTTTTGCTTTGTGGTGTTTGAAGCTGTGTTATTAGGAGGCATAAAAGCATATAACTGTGATACCTTCCAGGAGAATTATACCTTTCATTATTCTGTACTGACTCTGATTATCCTTAATAATGCTTTTTGCCTTAAAGACTACTTTTTTCCCTGACAATAATATAGCTACATCAGATTTCTGTTGTTCAGTTTTTGCTCAGCGTATCTTTTTCTGTCCTCTTACTTTCAACATTTCTATGCCATTATGTTTCAATTGTAAATCTTGCTAACTCCATAAAACTGGAATAATTTTTTCCTTTCAGTGCCATTACATTTTAGGCACGTGTCTTGTAAATTGCATACAACTAGACTTTAAAAGATCAATCAGTTATTGCTTTTAAAAAGTTGGTTGCATTAGTTTATTTATATTTAGAATGATTTCTTATATATTTGGATTTATTTATACAATTTTATTTTATCCTTTCTGTTTTCCTGTCTTTTCTATGCTCCTATTTTCTCTACTTTCCTGAAATCTTTTGGATCTTTCAAGCTTTTTTCCTCCTTTTAAATCCTTTGATTTATTTCTACTTCTCTGGAAATTATACATTATTATTATTATTATTAGCATTATTATTTTAGTCATTATCATTAAGTTGTTGTTGTGTGTGTATTTTTACAGTTTGTTCACTTTATCTTAAAACTAGAAAATGTGCACAAAGGGGAAGGAAAAGAACCAAATGTTAACAATTGCTGTCTTAATTGTTTTTAAAAGTTTCCTGTGGTTTCTGACAAGTATTCTTCTCTAAGTACTGTATCAGCCTCTTCAGTTCACAACTGATCTTAAATGTGGTCTGTCTTTTTCAACTCAAGTTTCTGAGGTTTAGTCACTCTGACTCCTTTTAGGTGTTCTGTTCTGTAACTTTGACCAAAAATGTTAACATCTTCCACCATATTAGTCTTATAAATGAACATTTCTATTATTGGGTAAATTTCAGTTGTGCCCTTTGGTAGTCAATCTCCTCCTCTCTCCCACCAGTCCCTGACAACTTCTGACCTGATTTTTGTCTTTATAGTTTAATATTTTCCAGAATTTAGTACAAATGGAACCATATAATAAATATTCTTTTGGAGGGATGCAGGAGGGATCTGGCTTCTTTCACTAAACATAATTATTTTTAGATTCACCCATGTTATTTCATTCTTTCTTTCTTTGCCCAGTAACATCCCATGGAATGAATATACCACATTTTGTTTACGCATTTACCAGTTGATGGACATATGGATTTTTCTACTTATTCTCTATTATGAATAATGTTGCTATGAACATTCATGTACAAGTTTTTGTGTGTATAAGTCCTGGGTGCTCATTGGAAGGACTGATGTTGAGGCTGAAACTCCAATATTTTGGCCACCTCATATGAAGGGTTGACTCATTGGAAAAGACCCTGATGCTGGGAGGGATTGGGGCCAGGAGGAAAAGGGGACGACAGAGGATGAGATGGCTGGATGTCATCACCAACTCGATGGACATGAATTTGGATAAACTCCAGGAGTTGGTGATGGACAGGGAGGCCTGGGTTGCTGTGGTTCATGGGGTTGCAAAAAGTCGGACACGACTGAGTGACTAAACTGAACTGAACTGATGCTTTATATCTCTTGGGGTTGTGTTGAATCTGTAGGCAACTTTGAGTAGTATCTCTATCTTAACAATATTAAGTTTTCTAAGTATGAACAAAGAAGAGATGTCTTTCCATTTGTTTAGGTCTTCCTTAATATTTTCAGGAACTTTTTTGTAGTTTTCATTGTACATGTCTTTCACCTTCTTGGTTAAATTTATTTCTAGGTATGTTGTTACTTTAGATGCAATTGTGAGTAAACTTTTCTCAATTTCCCTTTCAATTGTTATTGTACAGAAACGCAATTGAGTTTTGTGTCTTGATCTTATACTCTGAAACTTGTTAAATTAGCTTATTTGCTATAATAGACTTTTGTGGATTCTTTGGGATTTTCTGCATATAGGACCATGTCACCTGTTGGTAGAAATAGTTTTAGTTCCTTTCCAATTTGCATGTCTTTTATTTCTTTTCTTGCCTAATTGGTCTGACTAGAACTCTCTGTATTATGTTGAATAGCAGTGGTGAAAGTGGGCATCCTTGTCTTCTTGCTGATCTTAGAAATGCCCTTTATCATATTGGGGAAGTGCTCTTCTATTGCTACTTTTCTAAATGCTTTTATCTTGAAAATGTGTTCTATTTTGTCAGATGCTTCTTCTTCATCAATTGAGGTAATCGCGTATGTTTTTCTTTTATTTTTTTTTTTTCTATAAATATGGTACAGCTTCCCAGGTGAATCAGTAGTAAAGAATCCACCTGCCAGTGCAGGGGACACAGGTTTGATCCCTGGGTCAGGAATATCCCCTGCAAGAGAAAATGGCAACCCACTCCAGTATTCTTGCATGGAAAATTCCATGGACAGAGGAGCCTGGCAGGCTACAGTCCATGGAGTCACAAAGAGTCAGACATGATTGAGCACGCATGCATAAATGTACAGCACATTTACTGATTTTCTTGTATTGTCACCCTTGCATTCATAGGATAGATCCCACTTGCTGCTGCTGCTGCTGCTGCTGCTGCTAAGTAGCTTCAGTCGTGTCTGACTCTGTGTGACCCCATAGACAGCAGCCCACCAAGCTCCTCTGTCTCTGGGATTCCCCAGGTAAGAACACTGGAGTGGGTTGCCATTTCCTTCTCCAATGCATGCATGCTAAATTGTTTCCGTCGTGTCTGACTTTGTGCGACCCCATGGAAAGCAGCTCACCAGGCTCCTTTGTCCACAGGATTCTCCAGGCAAGAATACTTGAATGGGTTGCCATTTCCTTCTCCAGATCTCACTTGGTTATGGTGTAAAATCCTTTCATCCTTGGATTCAATTTACTAGTGTTTCATACAGGAATTTTGCATCTATAGTCAAAAGGGAGGCTGGTTTATATTTTTTGTTGTGGTATCAGAAGAATATTGGCTTCTTCTGTTTGGGAGTTAGGGAGTACCCTGTCCTCTTTTATTTTTTGGAACAATTTGAAAAAGATTGGTGTTTATTCTTTTTTCAATGTTTGGTAATAATCATCAATGAAGCCATCTGGTGCTGGGCTTTTCCTTGTCAGGAGATTATAGAATAGTGATTCAATTTCTTTTCTTGTTACAGCTTTGTTGAGATTTTCTTTTTAAGTTGCGATCATTTGTGTTTTTCTAGGAATTTTTCCATTTCACGTAGATTATAAAATTTGTTGGCATATCATTGTTCATAGTATTCTTTTATAATACTTTTTTATTTCTGTAAGGTCAATAGTAATACTCTGACTTTCATTAGTGATTTCAGTTATTCAAAGATTCTCTCTTTTCTCATTCTAATTTAAGATTTGTCAATTTTGTCGATCTTTTCAAAGCACCGACTTTTGGTTTTGTTGATTCTGTATATTGTTTTTCTATTCTCTACTCGCTTAACTCTGCCCTAATATTTAATATTTCTTTCCTCTGCTAAGTTTGGGCTTATTTTGCCCATCTTTTTCTGTTTCCTTAAGGTGTAAATGTAGGTTACTTTTTAAAATCTTTTTCTTTTTAATGTAAGCATTGATAATATATTTCCCTCTGGGCACTATTTTCACTTCATTCATAAATTGTGGTATGCTGTTTTTATTTTCATTTGTTCCAAGGTATTTTCCATTTTCTTTTGTGATTTCTCCTTGAACATTAATGGTTTAAGAGTGCATTGTTTGATTTCCATATTTATGAGTTTTTGAATTTTCATTATGTTGTTGATTTCTCATTTCATACCATTGTGTCAGATAAGATGCATTCTTAGCTTGTACTATGGCCTAACATATGGTCTAATCTAGACAGTATTCCGTGTGCACTCTGAGATGAATGACAACAAAGTCACAACATACCAAAAGTATGCAAGGCAACTGAAATATTTTAAGAGGGAAAGTTGTGGCTGTAATTACATTAGAAGCTCACTGTATATGTTTCCCTTATTGTACTTTCCCATTGCTCAGGGGTTGAAATTTTTTTTTATGATCCCCATGCTTTACTTTACACTTCTATTACCAGTGACTGCAAACTCTACAACTCACCAAAAGTTAACCATCAGTGGGTTGTAGGGTTTGCTGATTATTTATATATTCTCCTCCATCCTTGGATGTATTTTCCACATTGTCTAAACTGAGTGTGAACTCCTGTTTATGGTCAGAAACAAAGTCCATAACAGTATTCTCAATAGAAAGAGTAGGGCTTGGGAATCAGAAAGGTGTCAATTCCAGTGTCGGCTCTGTTGGTGGCATAGCAGGAGAGGGCACTGAGTTCCCTGAGCCTCAGGTTCTCCAGTCAAGAGTTGAGGAGAGGACCCTCCCTCAAAGTGTTCTTGTCAGCATTTGATGAAATCACAAAGCATTACAGGGGTGCTTTGATTTCAGTCAGACCTGGGATGTGAGGCTCAGTGTCCTCATCTGTGAAGAGGGAAACACCGTGTGAACCCTTTAGATTAAAAAATAAATCAGTGTCATATAAGGCACACTATTAATGAGAATACAAAGAATGATGCTATCTAACCATAGCTTAATAGAGAATTTGGCTTGCTTCTTTAGTTTTTCCTCTTTCCCAAATTCCTTTAAATATTTTGGACTTATTGTATTTAAAAGAGTATGCCACAAAGTCAATAGTTTTAAAACTTTCAAACTTGTAATTCTACCTCATATGTACTTTGTCAGGCAAAAATGTATCTGCTAAAATCACAGACTGTTATTTCAGAACTCTCATGGGATTTTTTAGAAGAGGAAGCATCAATTAACAACCTCCACAGCATCTCTGAAGTGCATGCCACAGTTGTTGCCTGTAGAATTGCTCTGGGCTTCCACTGCAGATCTGATCTATGTCCTCAGCATCCCCCTCAAAAGTGGAAGAGCCAAATCCTGGAGCAAAGTTTCAGATGAGACATTTGAAAGCTCTTAGAGTCCTCAGTCCACTGTGTGAAGCCACAGCCCATGAGGAATTTTGAACTCACTCTCACTGGATCCCTTTTAAATGAAAAAAATGTATCTGGAAATAGTGAGCTGGTAGAGTTCCTAGATGACTAACAATAATGAAACCATGAGGATGTGTCTGAGAAGGCTTCTAACAGTAAATGATGCTTAAACTGAGACCTGAGTCGTAGGGAGACATTAACCAGGGGATGAAGGGAGCACAGAGCTACTCTGAGACCCTAATCAGATATGACAGTCAGGAAATACTCTATGACCTGATTCACTCATGTGGAAATCCCAAGTGGAAATACACAACCTTGCAATTGGGCATGTCCAGAAAACTATCTGAAATTTAATGGCACAATTATAAAATTACCTGAACCCTTCTACCCTCTTTATTCTGACCCCAGGCCTATAATATCCACCAGTCCTTTCAGCAGAGTGTGATACTATTAGTATATTTTACATTTGTGGAACTATAGAGAAAAGAACTGTTGACTAAAGGAACTTGATCATGATTTTGTTTTACATACACTGTCACCACTCACAATACAAAGTAGATATTTGTTAATAGACATTTATTTCTTTTTTCCAAATAATGTTTTTTTAATCTGAGAAAATCAGAAATTGGATATTAGTAGCATCTAGTGATAAGATCCACAATGGTGGTTTAGACATCATCTAGCAAGGAAGGTGTAGCCTTGTCAGAAGGAATTTTCTGGAAGTTTATTAAGCAGATAAAGTAAGTCAAAGAGAGCCCCAGAACATTAAATCATATGATAGGAAGTCTTCTTCATCTTCCTCCAGGATATAAAAAGCTGCCTCTCTTGTGTGTGTGCCTCTGTGTGTGTGTGAGAGAGAGAAAGAGAGAGGAGTAATGTTAAAAAAATATGTTCACTTCAGTTCAGTTCAGTTGATCAGTCATGTCCGACTCTTTGCAACCCCATGACGTGCAGCATACCAGGCCTCCCTGTCCATCACCAACTCCCTGAGCTTGCTCAAACCCATGCCCATCAAGTTGGTGATGCCATTCAACCATCTCATCCTCTGCCATCCCCTTGTCCTCCTGCCTTCAATCTTTCCCAGCATCACGGTCTTCTCCAATGAGTCAGTTCTTCTCATCAGGTGGCCAAAGTATTGGAGTTTCAGCTTCAGCATCAGTTCTTCCAATGAATATTCAGGACTGATTTCCTTTAGGATGGATTGGTTTGATCTCCTTGCAGTCCAAGGGATTCTCAAAGGTCTTCTCCAACACCACAATTCAAAATCATCAGTTCTTTGGTGCTCATCTTTCTTTATGGTCCAACTCTCACATCCACACATGACTACTAGAAAAACCATAGCTTTGACTAGACGGACCTTTGTTGGCAAAGTAATGTCTCTGCTTTTTAATACACTGTCTAGATTTGTCATAGCTTTCCTTCCAAGGAGCAAGCGTCTTTTAATTTCATTGCTGCAGTCACCATCTGCAGTGATTTTGGAGCCCAAGAAAATAGTCTGTCACTGTTTCCATTGTTTCCTCATCTATTTGCCATGAAGTGATGGGACAAGATGCCATGATCTTAGTGCTTTGAATGTTGAGTTTTAGCCAGCTTTTTCACTCTTCTCTTTCACTTTCATCAAGAGGCTCTTTAGTTACTCTTTACTTGCTGCCTTAAGGGTAGTGTCATCTGCGTATCTGAGGCTAGTTATTGATATTTCTCCCCCACAATCTTGATTCCAGTTTGTGCTTCATTCAGCCCAGCATTTCTCAAGATGTTCTCTGCATGTAAGTTAAATAAGCAGGGTGATAATATACAGTCTTGACATACTCCTTCCCCAATTTGGAACCAGTCCATTGTTCCTTGTTCAGTTCTAACTGTTGCTTCTTGACCTGCATACAGATTTCTCAGGAGGCAGGTAAGGTGTCTAGTATTCCCATCTCTTTCAGAATTTTCCACAGTTTATTGTGATCCACATAGTCAAAGGCTTTGGCATAGTCAATAAAGCAGGAGTAGATGTTTTTCTGGAACTCTCTTGCTTTTTTGATGATCCAGTGGATGTTGGCTATTTGATCTCTGGTTCCACTGCCTTTTGTAAATCCAACTTAGACATCTGGAAGTTCTCAGTTCATGTACTGTTGAAGTTTATCTTAGAGAATTTTGAGTATTACTTTACTAGTGTGTGAGATGAGTACAGTTGTGCAGTAGTTTGAACATTCTTTGGCATTGCCTTTCTTTAGGATTGGAATGAAAACTGACCTTTTCCAGTCCTGTGACCACTGCTGAGTTTTCCAAATTTGTTGGCATATTGAGTGCAGCACTTTCACAGCATCATCTTTCAGGATTTGAAATAGCTCAACTGGAATTCCATCACCTCCACTAGCTTTGTTTGTAGTGATGTTTCCTAAGGCCCAGTTGACTTCACACTCCAGGATGTCTGGCTCTAGGTGAGTGATCACACCATGTGGTTGTCTGGATCATGTAGATGTGTATAGTAAGACACATACATAAATGCCTGAATACAAATAACTATTTTGTAAAACTTTCTGTATATACATGTGTATTTATGTATGTATATTAAATGTATGTATATATATATTTTTTCATGTCCATCTGTGACAAAAGAAGCAAGTCTATGCTATAGAGAAAAGACAGTCTTTTCAATGAGTGGTGATGAGAGAACTGGACAATTACAGGTAAAAGAGTGAGATTAGGACATTCTCTAGCACCACACACAAAAATACAATCAAAATGGATTAATGATCTAAATGTAACACTAGAAACTAGAAAACTCCTAGAGGAAAATATATGGAGAACTTTGACATAAATCACAACGTGTTTTTGAATTCGTCTACTAAAGCAAAGCAAAAAATAAACAAATGGGACCTACTTAAAGGCTTTTGCACGGCAAGGGAAACCATCAACAAAACCAAAAGACAACCTATTGAATGGGAGAAAACATTTGCAAATGGTATAACCAATAAGAGATTAATATCCATACACTAGTTTGTTCCGTCTATCTGTGAATCTGTTTCTTTTTTGTTATATTCACTAATTCATTGTACTTTTTAGATTCCACATATAAGTGATATCATACAGTGTCTTTCCTTGTATGATATTTTATTTAGCATAACACCTTCCAAGTCCATCCATGTTGCTGCAAATGGCAACATTTCATTTCTTATGGCTGAACAATATTCGTAAATATACATGAATAAAATATATACACACACTAGTGGTTACCAGGGAGAGAGCGAAGGAAGGAGGGGCAATATAGTGGTAAGAGGTTAAGAGGTACAAATATTATGCATAAAATAAGCATGCTACAAAGATAGACTGTACAACACAAGGAATATAGCCAATATTGTATAATAACTATAAATGGATATAACCTTTACAAATTGTTAATCACTATATTGTACACCTAAAACATATAATATTGCACAGCAACTATACTTCAAATAAAAAATATAAATAGAAGTCTTTAAGTGAATCGCTTGCCCTGTGCTGCCTTCTACTCTAACACTATCATCATCTATGTAGAAATATATATTTGCTCAAGTGTTACCTTCTTCAGTGAGAACTTTTATGACTACACCACTTTAAAAATTCAGCCCCTCTCTCCCAGACACTCCCTATTCCCTGTCCCTACATTTTGTTGTTATTCAGTCACTAAGTCGTGTTGGGCTCTTTGCAACCCCATGGACTGCAGCACACCAGGTTTTCCTGTCCTTCACTGTCTCCCAAAGTTTTCTTAAATTCATGTCCATTGAGTTGGTGATGCTATCTAACCATCTCATCCTCTGTCACCCCTTCTCCTCCTGCCCTCAATCTTTCCCAGCATCAAAGTCTTTTCCAATGAGTTGGCTCTTCACTTCAGGTGGCCAAGGTATTGGAACTTGGGCTTCAGCATCAGTCCTTCCAATGAGTATTCAAGGTTGATTTCGGTTACGATTGACTGGTCTAATCTTCCTGCTGTACAAGAGACTCAAGAGTCTGCACTCATCTTCTGCGAGAACGCCAAAATCTCAACTAACTGCTGAACAACCATCAACAGAAGGATGTTGGAACCCACCAAAAAAAGATATCCTGTGTCCAAGAATAAAGGAGAAGCCACAGCAAGATGCCGTACGAGGGGCACAATCACTTTAAAATCTCCCTAAGTTAGTTTTTTAAAAATAAAAGCAATAACAAAAACTTAGGTAATGCTCATTCTTAGACATGCACTGTTCTAAGTGCTTTGCATGTACTAACATTTATTTCTCACATCAAGGAAGGTACTATTATTGTTACTGCTATTGTCATTACCTACATCTATGAGATGAGGAAAGGAAGGCCCTGAGAGATTCCAGTACCTTCCCTAAGGTCACACAGCTGTAATGTGGGCAGAACTGTGACTGAAACTCATCATCTTGGCTTCCAGTTCCCTGATCTTAATCATTACCCTTTCTAGAGCACCTATGCCATCTCACGTACTCTATACTTCTTGTTTGCTGTTATTCACTCCACTATGTCATAAGCTCTGTAAAGGCAAGGACTCTGTTCATTATTACACACTGAGGCAGAGACACAGAGAATCCTGTAGTTGCCAAGTCAAAAATCTAACATTAATATAGTCACTACACTTTTCATATGCCTACTGTTTGAATGGTACATCTTTTTCTCTCCTTTCACTTTCAGCCTATTTGATCTTTGTATTTAAATTGCATTTCCTTCAGATAATGTATATTTAGATGTGACATTTTAATCCAGTCTTATAATATCTGGTTTTTAATTGATGTGTTTAGTCTATATACATTTAAAGTAACTAGCAATAAAGTTGGATTTAATTGTACTATTTTGCTATTTTTAATGTATTCTCTTAAGTATATTTCTTTTTTCCCTTATTTGCCTTCTTTTAGGTTAAATGAATATATTTTAGAATTCCATTTCATTTATCAACTTTGTAGCTAAACCTTTTTGCAGTTCTAAGTGGTTGCTTTAGGGATTATAATATAGATCCCTAACTAAATGTTCCTAGAGTTCATATTCTACCCCTTCACATAAAATTAAAGAACCATGTCGTCATACAGTTCCTTGTATCTCTCCTCTCTTTTGTGCTATTGTTGTCATCCATCTTACATTCATATATATTGTAACCCTACAACACATGTTATGATTTTTGCTTTAAACAATTATTTGTATTTTAAAGAAATTAAGGGGAAACAAAAGACAGTGTTTAATATTTACCAGTATATTTATCATTGCTTCTGCTTTTCATTCCTTCCTACAGATTTGATTTTACATCTGGTATTATATCTCTTCATCTTGAAAAAAATTTTTTAGCATATCTTGCATTGCAGATATACGGATGACTAGTTTCTGTTTGTATAACTGTCTTTGTTTTTCTTTGATTAGTGACGTATTTTGCAGATAGAGATCTACGGATTGATAAGATTTTTTTTTCTTTCAACTCTCTAAAGATGTTTCCCACTGTCTTCTAACCTCCATTGTTTCTGAAGAGAAGTCATTTATCATTTGTATTGTTGCTCTTCTGTATATAATAGATCATCTTGACCTGATTGTTTTCAAGATTTTTCTTTGTCTTTGGTATTCAACAACTTAACCATTATGTGCTTAAGTGTGATTTTCTTTGTCTTGCTTAGGATTTTCTCAGCTTCTTAAATCTGTAAATGTATGCCCTTCCACTAAATTGGGGAAATTTGCATCATTATTTCTTCAAATACATTTTATTCCCCATTGTCTCTTTTGTCTTACCCTGGCAGCACTCCATGTACACATATGGTAGACTTATTGGCATTACCCACAGATTACCATGACTCTTTAAATAATTCAAACATTTTTCTCCCTGTTTTTCAGATTGTGTAATTTCTATTGATCTAACATTGTTTACCGACTTTTTTTCCATTGGCTCCAGTTTTCTGTGAAGACCTTTCAGGATATTTTTTTTCTTTTAGATTTATTTTCCAGTTCTCACATTTCCATTTCTAAATACTTGTTTTTTATTTTATTTTATTTAACTTTACAATATTGTATTGATTTTGCCATGTATCAAAATAAATCTGCCACAGGTATACATGTGTTCCCCATCCTGAACGCCCCTTCCTCCTCCCTCCCCATACCATCCCTCTGGGTCGTCCCAGTGCACCAGCCCCAAGCATCCAGTATCGTGCATCGAACCTGGACTGGCGACTCGTTTCATATATGATATTATACATATTTCAATGCCATTCTCCCAAATCATCCCACCCTCTCCCTCTCCCACAGAGTCCAAAAGACTGTTCTATACATCAGTGTCTCTTTTTCCTGTCAAGATTTCTTATCTATTCATACATTATGAGTATATTTTTCTTCATGCTTTTGAGCACGTCATCTGGTATTTCCAAAATCTAGCTCATCTTGGTATTGATTCTGTTGATCACCTTTCCGCTTTAGGATGGGTTGCATTTTCCTGTTTCTTCTTATGTCAAATAATTTTGGACTGTAATCATGGATATTGTAAAAGATATCTTGTAGATTTTGAATTTTGTTTCTCAAGAGTACTGATTGGCTTATTTTTACAAGCTGTTAACTTGCCTGAATTTTGAATCCAATCCAATCTCTTCTGCAGTTAGCACTAGCTGAAATATTTTAGCTCAGGCTAAAAGAATGGAAGTTTATCATCTTCCTCACCATGTACATGTAGTTCAGGGTCAGCCATAGGTTTGAGTCAAGATTTTACATGAAATTTGTGGCACCCTTATAGTGGCTTTCACCTTTCAGTGAGTTCCTTCCTCATTTTCCAGCTGTAGTGCTTGTCCCAAAATCTGGCCATTGATTCCTCAACTATTAAGACTATAGGTGGCCATCTGAATTTTAGCCATTCTACATGTAACCAGGCAGAAAGCCATAAAAACATGCAGCAACATTCTATTCCTTCTTCCACAAGTAAACTTCCCTTCAACCTCTACCTGCTTGCAATCTTTTTCAAGAGCTTTCAGATGGCTGAGTTAATTTGTTTCCAGAGTTAATAATTGTGAGCTATAAGAGGATTGGTCCAGTATGAGTTAATCTGTCATTTTTCAGTGGCTAAGTCATGTCATGTGACCCCACAGACTGCAGCACACCAGGCTTCTCTGTCCTTCACTATCTCCCAGAGTTTGCTCAGATTCATATCCATTCAGTAGGTGATGCTATATAACTGTCTCATCCTCTGCTGCCCTCTTTTCCTTTTGCCTGTCTCCTTTTATTCTGTCATTACTGGGTTTGAAATATATACTCTACCTTTAATTATGGAAAGAATAAAATACTGGTTTTCTTTTCTAAAGAAGTTGGGAGCAATTTAATTGTGAAAGTGAGAACTGACTACTCCAGTGGAGACAGAGAAACCAAATAAGGATGAATTCTTCAGTCATTATGGTTTTAAAAATATACGTTTCATATATAGATGTATATATTTAGAAAACTGGAACATTTGTTAAAATGACTTGTTTTAGCTTGAGTTAGAAATGTGAGTTATTGTAATGAATTATTGGAATTGATTTTCCTCAACAATATATACTGTCCTAAACCATAGTAAATGTTAGCAAGTTTTTTTCAGCTATATTCTCAACTCAAGAGAACTCTGCGTATGTATGTATATATACACATACACATGCATGTGTGAGATATAAATATATATATGTAATAGATAAAGAATATATTTTCAAAGAAAATGTAATCTTACCGTAACATATGTTCATAACATGCCTTTTCCATACAACAGTATGAGTGCAAAGTCATTTTAGTCCTGGTCGACTCTTTGCCACCGTATGGACTGTGTATCCCACCAGACTTTTCTGTCTATGGGATTCTCCAGGCAAGAATACTGGAGTGGGTTGCCATGCCCTCCTCCAGGGGATCTTCCCAACCCAGGGATCAAACCCGCTTCTCTTATGTCTCCTGCATTGGCAGGCAGATTCTTTACCACTAGTGCCACCTGGGAAGCCCTGTAACAGTATAATTTTCAAGTAATTGAATACAATTCTAAAATGACTTTTGTGGTTTAATTCACAGATTTGTCCCATATTTTCAAATTATTTCATTTTCACTGTTTGCAAAATTAATATAATATTGTTGCTAAAAACAAAATAATAGTCTTGTATTTTTTTGACCTCCATCTATATTATGGTACTAATCAAGTTTTATAAATTAAAAATCAATATGTATATGCATGTGTGCTAAGTCACTTCAGTTGTGGTTGACTCTTTGCCACGGTATGGACTGTATCCCACCAGGCTTCTCTGTCCATGGGATTCTCCAGACAAGAATACTGGAGTGGGTTGCCATGCCCTCCTCAAGGGGATCTTCCTGACCCAGGGATTGAACCCGTGGCTCCTCTGTCTCCTGCATTGCATGCAGATTCTTTACCTACCGAGCCACCTAGGAAGTCCCATGTATATACTGTATCTAAATATTAACTTTGTTTATCAATGGGTATTTGAGTTACTGGTTATTTATATTATCACCTCTGAACTTCATTGTATTTTCAAGCAATTTACTGCTGCTATTGTTGTTGTTCAGTTGCTCAGTCTTGTCCGACTCTTTATGACCCACCCCCCCATGGACTGCAGCATGCCAGGTTCCTCTGTCCTCCACTATTGCGGAGATAGTGACACTGCTGTTACTGTTGCTACTTAAATATCCAGTGATAAATGGTTCTGTTGCATATGAGTTCTGTGGCGCCTGCCCTGTAGGGAGCTCAGGGAACTCTGAGCATCTGCTCTGCATATTTTATTTATTCCTGTGAGGAAAACAATTATTATCTCTATTCTCTAGATTAGGAGACTGAAGCTGGATAACAACAGACATATTTTCTAGGGTTGTGCCTGCTCAGTCACTTCAGTCGTGTCCGACTCTGTGAAAGAGAAAGACAGAGATGGTAACCAATGCCTCTCTGACTCCCATATTCTCTTCAAGATAACACCTAGTTCAGCTGCAACATAATTCCTCAGCTGCAAATTACATATTTACAAAATTGAGAGGTGTTTTCATGTTAGAAAAGCAGCAAGACGCTGTAAAAGGAGCTTATGTTTTAGGCTTGGTTCAGTTTTCAAGAAACTTGCCATCTTTGTCCTTGCTTTATTTTCTTCATCTATATCATAGGAATTATATATCTGGTCCCCATTGACTGTGGTTAGGATTTAAAGGGTTTAAAAGATGCTGGCATGAGGTGGGACTCTTAAATACGTAATTTCTCACCCTCTTCAGAGGTCTTCTTTCTCCAGAGTAAAACCTGTGCTTTTACAAAAGGACCTCAGGAACTTGAAAATGAAAGTGAAAGTGAAGTCGCTTAGTTGTGTCTGACTCTTTGCGACCCCGTGGACTGTAGCCTACCAGGCTTCTCTGTCAGTGGGATTCTCCAGGCAAGAATACTGGAGTGGTTACCATTTCCTTCTAGGAACTTGAGGACTGGCTAAATCACATGGCCACCATGCTAAGGCCACTTACCTCTTATCTTCATGAAACAACCCATGGAGCCAACCCAGCAAGTCAAGATAACCAAGCCTTGAGCCTGGAATCCCATAAGGCCTCCAGATAGAAGACTTCTGGGTATTATGGGTCAAGATCCAGAACTCTTTATAAGTCTCCTACAGGATGGATGAGCCTTTGTGCCTTGGTTGGGTAATATGTTAAATAAGACTAACAGCGTCTTCCTCATGGGATCATGGTGAGGGGGAAATGGAAAACCCATAGGAAGTGTCTGGCATGTAGCTGGCCTGCAAAAAAATGCTGGACCAAGCCTTAGCCCACCTCCTCCATCCTCCAATAAAAGGGATGCCTGACACCATAATCCCTCTGAAGTGTGTCTGGGAATCTAACCTAAATACGAACCCCTCATGTTAGGATTGAGGACCAGGGCCATTTTAAGCAATGAGGTGACTTATCCAAAGGTGTTGGGAAAAGGAGAGGATCTATTTGTATTTTTGCCATACTCTACATTAGAGACTGTGGCTCTGATTATTAGTGTGGGGTCCCAAAGTTTCCATACACTGTTTTGGTCTCTTGCTTTTGACCCCAGAAATCTTACATCTGCAAAGTCTCTCAGCACAGAGTCAGAGAAGTTACCTAAAGCACACCAATGACATTTGTATATATACATGTATGTATACTGCACAGCTGTCTATACATATATGCAGGTACACACATATATAGAAATCCTCATGATAATAAGAACAAGAAAAGGTCAGTTATTGCTGAGTAGGGGCAGTGATCATAATTCTTGTTTTTTTCTGATACTTATCTTTATTTTATGCATTTTAAAATTTGAGTACATTTCCCAAACATCATGTAAATATGTTTGAAAGTATGACAGCACTTAAAAACTGTGAACATACAGAACACCTGAACCTATAATAAGATGTCTGTGAATTTATCTTGGTCTTATTTCTAGATTTCTGCTTGATAAATATACCTTACAGTATTTTTTTTTTTTTTTTGAACAGTGGTTTGTTTAGAAGGAGGATAGAGTGAAAAAATTGAGGAAACTGGTAGAATTGTTGAAGCAATGGCATTGAAGCTGCCTTCTAGACAAGAAGGAGCTGATATTTACTGGGGTCACAGGAGTTGAACAAAGGGAGACACCTGATCTGGAGGGCTAATGTTAAGGTCAGCAAGAGCACTGGCAATAGAATGAGGGGCCAATTTCACACTGGCATTAGTTTCCTTTGGGAGTTTCACTGACCTTTCCTTGTTTAATTACTGTGCTGGGGAAGGCTGTTAGGACCACAGAAGGTTGAGGTGTAAGGAGGAAAAAGAGGAATCAAGAAATAGAGCACTTAGTTTCTGCCTGCTTGGGAGCTGAGCCTGTCTATTGTGTGCCAGGCAGTGTGATTGCTGCCCTATCAGTGCTGTCAGTTTTTTCCTCTCCGTTCTTGGGATGTGGGAATTTATCACCTCCATTTCCTAAGTAAAGAGACTGGGACACAAATCAGTGAGTCGTCTTTACTGGGATCACACAGCCACTAAATGTTAAACACATGAGAACTAAGGTCCTTCTGCCTGCCAGTCCTACATTCCTTTCTGGATGCCATGGAGCCACAGCTGTAAATCCCACGGTTATAAATCAGCTGATATAAACATCTTGACTTTCTGTGCAGGGTAATGGATATGCCTTATTTCTGAGAATCAAGTCCCAGACTTTTCTCTGTGATTAATTAACTGCATTATCTTGGACAGTTGGTTGGACTGCTCATTCCCCAGGACTGCTCATTCCCCAGTTGATTTATGTCAAAGCTCTGGCTTTGGGATGGATTTTCAAGTTTTCTTTGACTTTTTTACATCAGCTTTATGTTTCACTGTTTCCTCTTTTGGGCATTGAAGGTAATGATGTTCAGACACACTCTTGAGCACCTTAGGTCCGAACCTTTTCTAAACTAAATCTTACCTGATGAATGGATGTGAGATGAGAGTTTCTGGTTGAAGGCCACGACCTGGATCTGATTCACTCTACAGCAGACACATAAATACATACACACACACACACACACACACACTCCAATGGAAGTGTCAAGTATAAGGAAGAGAGGAAAGGACCTGAATGTGTAATGTGTGACAACCAAGTTCCCTATCAGGAGAGTCAACTATCTCGACCACTCTTGATGCGCCTCCATCTTCACCAAGCAAGAAGTTCCTTGTCTCTCCTGTCTGTCGTTCCAGCTGTGCTTGTGTATCTGTTGCTGTTGTTCAGTTGCTCAGTCATGTCTGACGCTCTGTGACCCCATGGACTGCAGCACGCCAGGCTTCCCTGTCCATCACCAACTCCCTGAGTTTGCTCAAACTCGTGTCCATTGAGTCAGTGATACCATCCAACCATCTCATCCTCTGTCATCCCCTTTTCCTCCTGCCCTCAATCTTGCTCAGTATTAGGGTCTTTTCAAGTGAGTCAGTTCTTCGCATCAGGTGGCCAAAGTATTGGAGCTTGAGCTTCATCATCAGTCCTTCCAAAGAATTTGATTTCCTTTAGGATTGACTAGTTTGATCTCCTTGGAGTCCAAAAGACTCTCAAGAGTCTCTGTGAGTCTGTAGGGGAGACATAAGCTCAATATCTTAGTGCAGTGCTGACCCAAGCTTTAGTTTCTACAAGTGCTCGGAGCGATCAGCCCGCACTTCACATTCCTTTAATTCCTTTGATTTTTAGGTTTGAGAAAATTTTTATACATTTGATTGCCATTTCTTTTTAGGATGATCTGTTTTTATTCATTGCCAATTCTTTTTCTTTCATTTACTGTCTTCTCCCAGCATTTTACTACCTGGTTGGATGTTAGACACAGTTTTCCATTGAGTAGTGGATGGATAAAGCAGTACATTCATTTTACAAATATTTGTTGAATGCCCACTTTGAACCAGGCATTCTTCAAGGTCAGAAGAATCAGCAGTGAAGAAAAGAGACATAAATATTTACCATCCTGACACTTATATTTTAGCAGGTAATGATTGTAAAATGTTGGAGAATTACCCACAGTGTTCAGAAGAGAATTCACTGGCACCTTGCTAGACACAGAAGATATAGTATTAAACAAAAGTTAAACAAAAATGTCTGCCTTGCTGTAGTTGCACTGGGAGTCAATCTGAAAACTTGGATGTGGTGGCCCCAAGTACCCCTTGAACTGAAAGTTCAGTGATCAAAACCAGTGGGCTCATGTGTTTATCTTTAAAATTTACATTTTGTGACAGTTTATTGAGATATCATTCACATACCATAACATTTACCGATTTAAAGTATACAATTCAAGGGTTTTTTTTTTAGTATTTTTGCAGATACATGCAACCACCATCAGAGTCAATCTTAGAATACTTTCATTAACTTTCATTAGAGAGAAATTCTGTACCTTTAGTTATCACTTCCTAGCTCTTCATTCTCCCTAGCCCCAAAAAGCCACTAATCTATTTTATGCCTCTATGGTGGCTCAAATGGTAAAGAATCTGCCTGCAATGTGGGAAACCCAGTTTCAAACCCTGGGCGGGGAAGAGCCCCTGGAGAAGGGGATGGCAACCCACTCCAGTATTCTTGCCTGGAGAATCCCATGGACAGAAGACCCTAGTGGGCTACAGTCTATGCGGCTGCAAAGAGTTGGACATAACTGAGCAACTAACATGGCTGTGCTTATTAGGGACATGTCATATAAATGGAATCATACAATATGTGATCTTCTCCCCCTGGTTTCTTTCATTTAGCATATTTTCAAGGTTCATCCATGTTGGAGCATGTATCAGTACTTTTGACTGGATAATATTCCATAATATGAAAATGCCACATTTTGTTTGTCCATTCAAATGAAATGTGGATGGACGTTTTGTTTACTTCCACCTTTGGCTATTATAAATAATGTTGCTAGAAACATTCATGCACACATTTTTATTTGAACACGTGTTTTATTTTTATTAATTTATTTGGGTGCACCAGGTCTTAGTCGCAGTATGTGGAATCTAGTTCTACGAACAGGAATCAAACCTGGGCCCCCCACTGAGAGTGCAGAGTCTTAGCCGCTGGACCACCAAGGATGTCACTTGAACACCTGTTTTAAATTCTCTTGTGTATACAACCAGGAGTGGAACTGCATGCATGTGTTCATTTTAAAACCAAGGCAGATAATAACACATAATTGATCAGATAGACAAAAGAACAAGCCTGTTTTCATGATACTACCAAACAGCTGGATATGAGCAAGAGCCAGAAGGGAGTATGGACAAATAAAATACCTGAAATTTTAAGGGAGGGCTTTAACAGTTAAGTTAATGCTTTCTCATGGTTCACAAATAAAAGTTACAAAAGAAGAAGGCAGTAGGAATTGCTTCTGTTATCTACACTTGAAGCCCATTAAATTCATTACCTAAGCTTTTATGCACTTATGTTGAATATTTGCAATACAATTCTTGTAAGGGCATAAAGCAAACCATTCTGAAAACAGACAAAGTTTGTCTTAGAGGTTTCTAATACAGACCAATATCTACCTCCTAAAAACTGAGCTGGCAAAGTTGAAATATTATTTCCATGCAGCTTCACTCATTGGGTCAGAGGAAAATATCATGGCGAGAGGTAACTTGGCACAAAACTGAATTTATATAATAAATTCAGATAACATGTTATCCTCAAAAATCCCTTTGTGACCTGCCAGCAGGAAGAATATAATCCTTCCTTTGATAAGAAAACATGACAGTGCTAAATATGGCAAATGACAGTTCATTATATCCTGTCAAACATTCTTCTAGTCTGCCATTTAGAAAGTTGTTTTAAATATCCTTATCTTTTACTTGTTTAAAGATTTTACAATGTGTCTATACATCATATTCTCCTCAGAAAGATTGTGTAGCACATTAGTGGTGTGACATGGGAGACTTTTAATTCCAGGAAGGCTAAACTCAAAGGCTTATGGGGGTCATAATGGTAATGTAAATAATAGAGGCAGATATGTACATACATATAATGTGTGTGTATATATATATATATATATATAAATAAATATAAATTTGGGGATGAGCCTTTGATTCCACAGATAAATGCTCTCTCTCTAGTTTTCTTAAAATGAACAATGCTCTTGGACTTTTGGTTCCCCACTTTTGTTTGACTAAGTGGAGGCAAAAGTAAAAGTGTTAGTCACCCAGTCATGTCCCACTCTTTGTGACTCCATGGCCTGTAGTCCACCAGGCTCCTCTGTCCGTGGAATTCTCCAGGCAAGAATACTGAAGTGGGTAGCCATTCCCTTCTCCAGGGGATCTTCCCTACCCAGGGGTCAAACCCACATCTCTTGAACTGCAAGCAGATTCTTTACCATCTTAACCATGAGTATTGCACAATTACCTTTAGATATTACCTTTAGATAAAAAGTCAATTAAGGAATCTGAAATAGAAAAAGAAGGAATAAAATTAAGAAAGACAAAGAAGCTGACATTATATACTTCTTCCAAACAATAAGAGATGAGAAGAATTTATTGCTTGAGTTATTACGGAAGTTAATGAAAATGTTTACCAAAAATTCAAAACTATCAAGAGTAAGTATATTATTCAATGAGAAAAATGGGGACTCTATGGTTGGCCCCCAGGAACCTTCCTAAAATAAGAATGGCTCTCATTTTTTACCTGCCATGAGTAGTGTAAATATCACTTTCTTATGTTGTACAGGGATTGCATTTATAAGCTCTTATATATTGATCACAGTCCCCTTTGCATCAAGGAGTGATGATCCACATTTCATAGATAAGGAAATCAAGAGCATAAAGGATGTTCTGGAGAAAGGACTAGAAATAAGTAAACTTTTATTCAAGCAAACCGCAGTTACAAGTTCACGTAGTGAAACTGGAAATGTCAACCGGATGTCTAGATTACAGAAAGTTAGTCCTAGTTTTGCTGAGCTTTGAACACTATTTTTAAAATCCTATTAATATGAAAACTCAGGACACCTTTCACCCCAATTTATAAAGTTTAATCTGCTAATACATTAACTGTTTACAAGAGAAAAGAAACCTATTTTTCATTTGACAGAAAAAAAATTCACCAGTTCAAAAATATCTCATTGTGAAAACTAGACAGGGAGCATAGAAAAACATAATTTCCTACTGCATGATTTTTCTTGAAATTACGTATTTTAATTTTAATCCATTCACCAATACAAGATTGAATGACAATATATTTGCTTGTGGGTAACATAAATTCAGACCATACATATTGAGAACAAAATTAGACTGCCTTCATTCCTATTTAAGGGATGTCTGACAAAAACATAGTTTCACTATGAATGATCTATATTAAATTCTCAAAATAAATACGACTGAATACAAAGAATCCTTGTTCTCCAACTGAGACAGTCCGTTTTCATGCACTGGAAACAGAAATGATTTGGCAGAAGGCATGAGTACAGGATATTACATTAAAGTGAAGAGGTCATGCCGCCACCGCTAAGTCGCTTCAGTCGTGTCCCACTCTATGCGACCCTATGGACAGCAGCCCACTAGGTTCCTCTGTCCACAGGATTCTCCAGGCAAGAATACTGGAATGGATTACCATGCCCTCCTCCAGGGGATCTTCCAGACCCAGGGATTGAACCCACTTCCCTTAAGTCTCCTGCATTGGCAGGCAGGTTCTTTACCTCTAGCGCCACCTGGAAAGCTCAATATTTTATCAAGTGTACATGTGAATGGAAAATAATAACAAAAGAAATAGATATTGCTTAGTAGCAAAAATCCTGCTAACAGAATTTTTATGGACAAGATTAGATAAACTATAGAAAGTACCTGGTACATATTAGGCCTTTAAGAAGTGTTAGTCCCAGAGGCTTTTTTTCCATAAATAAGGTGATTTTGATATAAAATAAATAGCATAACTGTAATAAAGGGCATATGCATATATACACACAAGATATGAAATGTACACACATTTATGGGCTGTGGTGCTATTTTGTTGTTTTGTCATAGTGTGTTTTCTGATGGAATTTGGAAGAGGAAAGGATATTTGTGCCATTTATTTTTATTATTTGATGAGTTTTCCTATCTGATTTTTACTCTTCAGTTTGGTGGTGATTTAGTCGCTAAGTCATGTCCAACTCTTGCAACTCCATGGACTGTAGCCCGCCAGGCTCCTCTGTCCATGGGATTTCCCAGGCAAGAATACTGGAATGGGTTGTCACTTCCTTCTCCAGGGATCTTCCAGACTCAGGGATCAAATCCAAGTCTCCTGCATTGCAGGCGGATTCTTAACTGACTGAGCCACTAGGGAAGCCGTGCAAGAATACTGGAGTGGGTAACCATTTCCTTCTCCAGGGGATCTTCCTGACCTAGGGATCAAACTCCAATCTCCTGCATTTGCAGGTGGATTCTTTACCATCTGAGCCACCAGCGCCACTATTCAGTTTAACACAAGAGAGAAATAAACACACACACACATACTCACTCCATACAAGTAGGAGGTAATTGTAGTCATCTTTCTCCAAATAAACATGTTCTGTAGGTGGATAGAAATGAGAATCTGGGAATCAGAGATATGAGTGGGATGGATAAATGGACTCAAGCTAGCAGTGTCCCATATGTGTATGCTGAATAAATAAGTGGTTGTGAAAGACTCAGCTTTGGGAATCATCATCAACAAAGGAGGACCTCCCTGGTGGCTCAGCTGTATAGAATCCTCATGCAATGCAGGAGACATGGGTTCGATCCCTGGGGTCAGGAAGATCCCCTGGAGAAGAAATGGCAATCCATTCCAGTATCTTTGCCTGAGTAATCCCACGGACAGAGGAGCCTGGCAGGCTACAGTCCATGGCATCACAAAAGAGTAGGGAACAACTTAGTGACTAGATAACAACAAATCAACAAATGAAACTACATACACTTACAATTTCATATATATATATGAATATTTCACATACGTATGATTTTTTCAAGTGTATTGAGCACTATTCATTTTATATTGTCTTTGTTTCTCTTTGCAAAAATTGATGCATTTTCTTTGCAGCAAAGGTAGCCTGTTGAGACTGTCACCACCTGCTGGTCAGAGCCAGAATGGCATGTCTCAATATCTGCTGCTGCTGCTGCTAAGTCACTTCAGTCATATCCGACTCTGTGCAAACCCACCACATTGACGGCAGCCCACCAGGCTCCCCCGTCCATGGGATTTTCCAGGCAAGAACACTGGAGTGGGTTGCCATTGCCTTCTCCAATGCATGAAAGTGAAAAGTGAAAGTGAAGTCGCTCAGTCGTGTCCGACTCTTAGCAACCCCATGGACCACAGCCTACCAGGCTCCTCGGTCCATGGGATTTTTCCAGGCAAGAGTACTGGAGTGGGGTGCCATTGCCTTCTCCAATATCTCTGGGAGGAGGCTAAGAAAGGGTTTGGGGAGAGAGGGGCCTTTGGTCTGACCCACCATACAGGGCTTGTTGGAGGTTCAAATGGCATAGACAGGCCTTACTACAGAATCAGATACTTCTTGTTTTTCTGGGCTCTCCACGGAAGTTTCACCCTTATCTCATGAAAAAAAAAAGCAGCCATAGGGTCTGTGAGGGGATGTATGTCTGTGTACGTAACTATTGTGGGTTCTATCCTTTTAGACATGTTTGCTTTATACAAGCATCTACACATACATATAGGCAAATTATCAACAACAATTACAATTACATTGTTCATACATCATGTAACTTTTTTTAAACAATTAACTGTGAATTCCTTTTCAGGCCAGTATATTTGTATGAAATGTTTCTGGGACTGGATTATAACAAGTCTTGTTTTCAAAAGTGCATCTTGCTACTTTCCTCAACTATAAAACTAATATATGTTTGTGATTGGTAGAAATAAAACAAAAAAAGATATGTATAGTAGGAAATGAAATGATCCTATATCTACCTCATTTCCCTCTGCTGAGAAATCCTTTTTCAGTGGTGTGGAGCACATTTTGCAAATGCTTTTCTCCAATATATATGTTCACAATACATTCAGATGTATGAGCAGATATATGCACTTCTGTGTGTGTGTGAATGGGATTACAGAAAACTATCAGGCAATTTACCTTTTTTGAGCTAAGGATAAAATTACCAAAATTTTTATTTGTATAATTATTGTGGTTGGTATCTTTTCATAAGTTTAATTGCAACCTATAGTTTTCATTTATTTATCTGTATCCTAATTCAAGAGAATTCCTTGTATACAAAATGCTTTCTGAGGTGTATATGAATAATTTTCTCTTCATTTTTTCATACATCTTTCAATCTCATTGATTTTTATGGTGAAGAACTCAGTACAGTTCATTGTCAATGTTTTGAAGGAGTGTTTTGAAATGTTTTTATTGCCGAAGTAAGGAATTAATCATGATTTTATTTTGCATAGTTTCATAACTTCCATTTGAAGTAAAACTTGCTCATTTTGCCAAATGATTATTTTTTCCATTGGAAAATAAAACAAACATTGGAGGTTAGTGCCATCTGGTGACTAAATCCAGAATTGCAGCTTGGCATCACTTTTTTTAGAAGCCTGTAGAGAAAACTGCGACCCCTTGTGTCCAACCTTCTCAGCCTGCAATGTGGGAGATCTCGGTTCGATTCCTGGGTTGGGAAGATCCACTGGAGAATGGATAGGCTACCCACTCCAGTATTCTTGGGCTTCCCTTGTGGCTCAGTTGGTAAAGAATCCACCTGCAATGTGGGAGACCTGGGTTCAATTCCTGGGTTGGGAAAATCCCCTGGAGAAGGGAAAAGCTACCTACTCCAGTATTCTGGCTTTGAGAGTTCCATGGGCTGTACAATCTATGGGGTCTCAAAGAGTTGGACTGGACTGAGTGACTTTCACTTCACTTCCAAGGAGACAAGGTAGGGCTTCCCAAGTAGCGCTAGCAGTAAAGAACTCGCCTGCCAATGCAGGAGACATAAGAGACGTAGGTTCGATCCCTGGGTCAGGAAGATCTCCTGAAGGAGGAAATGTCAACCCACTTCAGTATTCTTGCCTGGAGAATCCCATGGACAGAGGAGCCTGGTGGCCTACAGCCCATAGGGTCACAAAGAGTCAGACACGATTGAAGCAACTTAGCACACAGCATGCATAGAGGAAACAGGGAAAGAGAGCCATCCGGGGTTTATATGGCAAAGGAAATGTTAAGTGGTGACGCGGACAGCAACCATGAATATTAACTCCTTTGACAAGAAGTTTTCTATGCCCTTCTTTCAAATTAAAAAAGGAGAGCTTTTATGTGTGTGGTTATAAATATAAATATGTGTAACTTTTTAACTTTACCATATACTTAACATCTTTTAATGATCTAAATATATATTTTCAGCATTACTTTTAAAAATTGTATTGGAGTATAGTTGATTCACAATATTGTGTTAGTTTCAGGTGTACAGCAAAGTGACTCAGTTATACATATACATATATCTATTCTTTTTCAGATTATTTTCTCTTATAGTTATTACAAAATATTGAATAGAGTTTCCTGTTCCATAAAGTAGGTCCTTATTAGTTATCTATTTTATATATAGTAGTGTGTATATGCCAATCCAAAGCTCCCAATTTAACCGTCCATTTCCATTTCCCTCCTGGTAACCGTAAGTTTGTTTTCTACATCTGCAACTCTATTTCTGTTTTGTAAGTAAGTTTATTTGTACCATTGTTTTTAAATTCCACATATAAATGATATCATATGATATTTGGCTTTTTCTCACTTACTTAACTCAGTATGACAATCTCTATATCCATTCATGTTGCTGCAAATGGCATTATTTCATTCTTTTTTATGGTTAAGTAATATTCCATTGTATATATGTACCACATCTTGTTTATCCACTCCTCTGAGCATTACTTTTGAAAATAAAAACACAACTAGGTTTATCTCATGCTGTCATAATTTTATCTTAGTTATTTTGCTTATTTAAAGTAGTGTACATGTTCCTCTAAGTTCCTAGAAACACTGAAGAAATATACATAAAAAGAATTATCTTGTATAAAAGGATTTATCTCCCCTCTTCAACTTTTATGTCCCACCTCAAGATAACCACTTGATGTATTTCTTGATATTCTCCAGATATGTTTGTGTGAGATTGTTTATTATTAAAATTACGTATGAAGACTTCTCTAGCACTGCAGTAGTTAAGACTCCATGCTGCCAATGCAGGGGGTGTGGGTTCAATCCCTGGTCAGGAAACTAAGATCCCGTGTGCCGCAACGCAGGGAAAAAAAAGTTGAAAAAAAAATAAAGGATACATTTAAAAAATAAAAAAATAAAATTACACATGTATGTTCTTATGACAATATATATTCTTCAAAATTTAGATCATATTGTACGTTAAGTTCTGTATCTTGTTATTACATTTCTTTCATCTTTGGTGTGGTTGAGCAATTTTACTTATATTTGATTGCAATTCATTTTTCTTCTTTGAATTACCTGTTGGTACATGTGAACATGACTCTTTCAACTAGTCAGATTTCCTTATAGATCAAGCATATTAATTAAGTCTGTAAATTATGTTGCAAATGTGTCATGTTCAGCGTAGACACCTCCCCCAACCCACTGCACTGATCCTATATCGGCCTCCTTTCCTCATGCACAGATACTTGAAGGATATTCTCCTGGGAAGGGGTGGTCTGGCACCCACGGTGGACTTACCACTACTTAACTGCAATAGGTCCCTTCTGACTTCAGGGAGGTGACATTTACTGGCACCTATTGCTTACTTCTGGGATCCAGGCCACTTCTCTAGGGGCATTACATCTGTGCACATTGAAGCTACTTTGCCTATGAAGTTTTGTCCACTGGCTTCTCAGCACAGAGCTTTAGCTATTTAAATATGGTAGCTCTTAATTTGAATTATGCATTTTAAAATAAGGAAGAGGACAGAAAAATAGTCATTTCAGAATAAGGATAATCATTATTTTAGTGAAAAGTGTTCTATAACCAGTATTTGAAAATAATATTTTGAGGATTTTATACATTTTGTCAAATTAATATGACCCCATGAACTACAGCCCACCAGGCTCCTCTGTCCATGGGATTTCCCAAGCAAGAATACTATAGTGGGTTGCCATGCCCTCCTCCAGGGGATCTTCCCAACCCAAGGATCAAACTTGTGTCTCTTATTGTCTCCTGCATTGGCAGGTGGGTTCTTTACCGCTGGGCCACCTGGGAAGCCCTTTTTCCAGTATATATCTTAATAAAATATACAGATATTTATCCAAATATAAAGGGATGATATGGGGAGGGAGGAGGGTTCAGGATGGGGAACACATGTATACCTGTGGCGGATTCATTTCGATATATGGCAAAACCAATACAATATTGTAAAGTTAAAAAATAAAATAAAATTTAAAAAAATTTTTAAAAAAGAATATTCTTTTAGCAAATTGTGATCACTCTCTACATGCTGTGTTGATATTTACCTGTTTTGCTTAGAATGAGAGCTTTTTTGGCATTTCATCAGTTATATGTTCTGTCATGTTTTCAAGTGTTTCATTGTGCTTCATTTTCAAGTGTGTCATAGTTTTTAATGCACATTCTCTGTTCTAATCTTTGGCTTATTTCTCTGTTGGTTAAGACCCAGAGATACTAACTCCATATCTGCAATACAAGTTGCAGAATTTTCTTCTGTCCTTTATATATTTGGTACTTTAAAATTTTGCTATACAGATGGTGTTTTATGTATATACAGTACACACAGATATATATATATATATATATATATATATCTCACATATATATTTATTGACTATGACTTCAGATATAAAAGCAGTAAAGCTCATTGTTAAAGAGAAACCCTAGACAATGCACTTAGCTTCAGTGAGTGCCTGCTCACATAACAGAGCAGAAAAATAATGGCACTCTTAAATTCCAGATTTTGAGTTCCTGAGCACTTTTTTTGAAGTTTTTATCCTTGAGGAGATTTGCCTAACTTCTTATAAGTCCTGTATCCTGATCTGAATAATGTCAACAATGAACAGTAACTTGAATAGCTATAAGGATTAAATTAAATAAAGTATGAAGTACCTATTGATTAAAGTCCTTGTGTAAATGTCAGTAACCTTTTCTCAAGTCATTCTCCAGAGAGAAAGCAACAGCTCTGCTTTCATGTCAGTCTTGCTTAACACTTCAGGAACTAGAGTGACCATCCTGGTACAAGGTTTCATCTTGTAATCAGCACTGTGTTGAGTAAGTACCCATGAGCAAAACTCCAGGAGAGTTTAAAACAGTCAGTCCTTTAAGCTTTGGAAGCCCATCCTTAAAAAGGAAGCTAATGGGTATATAGTGGAGAAGGAAAGATTCTGTTTCTGAATCGATGTGTAACCCTGTAAGAGTACCGTGCTTTGTGGGCCTATACTTGATCATTCATAAAATGGGAATAATGATACCTTCCTCACAGGTCTCTGGGGGGAAAAAAGGAGAAAACCTATAGAAATGTCTCGCACATTGTAGGACTAGGACAAAGAGTACTGCCCAGCCCATCCCTCCATCCCATGAAAGAGATGACTTTTAAATAAACCAATGAGCATATCTGTTATAGAAAGCATCTGGAAATGTAGTCAAGGAAGAAAAACATACAGATATTTACCTGATGCATGAGCTTTTGGTGTCATTTCTGTGTTGTGAGATGAATTGCATGAGAATTTTGAGAAAAAAAATAAAATACTCTGCTTTTATTCTAGGTGATTTCCTGTCCCCTTTTCCACCTTCTGATTTGCTATTGGAGCAGCACTTTCCAACTGAGCCTCAGATTTAAAAAAGCATATATGGGAAAAGAGAAGTGAAAATCAACAGAGAACGAGAAAGATATACCCAACTGAATGCAGAGTTGCAGAGAATAGCAAGGAGAGACAAGAAAGCCTTCTTCAAAGAACAATGCAAAGAAATAGAGGAAAACAATAGAATGGGAAAGACTAGGAATCTCTTCAAGAAAATTAGGGATACCAAGGTAACATTTCATGCAAAGACAGGCACAATAAAGGACAGAAACGGTATGGATCTAACAGAAGCAGAGATTAAGAAGAGGTGGCAAGAATATACATAAGAACTGTACAAAAAAGATCTTAATGACCCAGATAACCACTACGGTGTGGTCACTCACCTAGAGCCAGACATTCTGGAGTGTGAAGTCAAGTGGGCCTTAGCAAGCACTGCTGCCAATAAAGCTAGTAGAGGTGGTAGAATTCCAGCAGAGCTATTTAAAATCCTGAAAGATCATGCTATTAAAGAGCTGCACTCAATATGTCAGCAAATTTGGAAAACCCAGCAGTGGCCACAGGACTGGAAAACATCAATCTTCATCCCAGTTCCCAAGAAGGGCAGTCCTAAAGAATGTTCAAACTATTGGAAAAGCGTATATGCGGGTCAAGAAGCAACAGTTAGAACTCTGTATGGAACAACTGACTGGTTCAGGATTGAGAAAGGAATACAAGGCTGTTTATTGTCACCCTCTTCATTTAACTTATACACAGAGCACATCATGTGAAATGCTGGGCTGGATGAGTTACAGGCTGGAATCAAGATTGCTGGGAGAAATACCAACAACCTCAGATATGCGGAGGATATCACTCTAATGGCAGAAAATGAAGAGGAGCCAAAGAACCTCTTGATGAGGGTGAAGGAGAAGAGTGAAAAAGCTGGCTTAAAACTCAATACTAAAAAAAAAAAGACAACTAATCATGGCATCCAGTCCCATCGCTTCATGGCAAATAGAAGGGGAAAGGTGGAAGCAGTGACAGATTCTCCTCTTGTTGGGCTCTAAAGTCACTGCAGATGGTGACTGCAGTCATGAAATTAGAAGACAATTGCTTCTTGGAAGAAAAGCTATGACAAACTTAGGCAGTGTATTTAAAAGCAAAGACATCACTTTGCTGACAAAGGTCCATGTAGTCAAAGCTATGGTTTTTTCAGTAGTCATGTAAGGATGTGAGAGTTGGACCATAAAGAAGGCTGAGCACTGAAGATTGATGCTTTCAGACTGTGGTGCTGGAGAAGACTCTTGAGATTCCCCTGGACAGCAAGAAAATCAAACCAGTCAATCCTAAAGGAAATCAGCCCTGAATATTCATTGGAAGGACTGATGCTGAAGCTGAAGCTCCAACACTTTGGCCGCCTGATGTGAAGAGCCAACTCATTGCAAAAGACCCTGATGCTGGGAAAGATTGAAGGCAGAAGGAGAAGGGAGTGACAGAGGATGAGATAGTTGGATGGCATCACTGATTCAATGGACATGAACTTGGGCAAACTCCAGGAGATGGTAGGGACAGGGAAGCCCAGCGTGCTGCCTGTGTCCATGGGGTCACAAAGAGTCGGACATGACTTGGTGACTAAAGAACAACAACAACATATGGGAAAAAACAATGAAAGGTCTGCTGGACAGGAGACTTGGTTCAGGAGGCCTGTGCCCATGTCAAGCCGCGAGCTTGGCTGAATTCCTTACTCTGTGCTGACCTCAGTTTTAACACAGTACTTAAACAGTGGATCAGGGCATGGGTTTGAACTTAGGTCCCTTTACTTGCAAAATGCATGATCTTTAGTAACAGTTTCCTTTCTCTAAGTCTCACCTTTTCTCTGGTGTTAAGTGGGAATCAAGGCAGTATCTGCTCCCTAAGGTTACAGTGAACATTAAATCAAATACTATATTGAAAGCCCTCAGAGCAATGTGCAGCACCTACAGTGCTGAATACATGCTTGCAGTATTCATTGTAATTACCATTACTTCTCCAGCCATCCAAAAGGACAGTCCTGTGAGTGGGATTTGCATAGCCAGGAAACAATTATTCTGTGGTGCTGTACTTTCATCACCATTGGGAGCAGACTGATTGACATACAGATTAAAGGAAAACTATAGAAAACTCATGAACAGGACTGAATATATACTTATTTAATATGAAATAGGTGTGGCATTTCCAAAGGTGTGGATTAAGATGCATGGCTTAGGAAATTGCACAGGTATAGTTATAAAAATTCAATAAAAATTGAAGTGAAAATGATGGATGCATGCCATTATTCATCTGTAAACTGTGGATTAGGGGATGATTATGATGTCCAGTTCATTAATGGTAACAAATGTACAATTCTAGCATGATATTGATAATGGGGTGGGGGAACTTCCCAGGTGGTGCTAGTGGGAAAGAATCTGCCTGCCAATGCAGGAGACATAAGAGACACAGGTTTGATCCTTGGATCAGGAAGATCCCCTGAAGGAGGGCGTGGGAACTCACTCCAGTATTTTTGCCTGGAGAATCCCATGGACAGAGGAACCTGGTGGGCTACAGTTCGGATTGAAAGAGTCAGACAGGACTGAGTGACTGAGCATGCACACATGCACAATATATTTGGAAATGACCATTTACATATATTGCAAAAAGATCACCACAGTAAGTGGTGATATCATATAATATCATATAGATGTTAGAAAAGAAAAAAAGTTTTTTTCCCCTTGCAATGAGAACTTTTAGAATATACTGTCTTCATAGCTTTCCAATATACCATAAAGCAGCTTTAACTACAGTCATCATGTTGTACATGATATCCTCAATATTTATTAATCTTATAACTGGAAGTTCATACATTTTGACCACCTTCATCCAATCCCCTCACCCTTCAAGTCTCATGTCTGGTAAACACAAATCTGGTTTCTTTATTAGTTTTCTTAGATTCCACATATAAAAGATATCATACCGTATTTATCTTTCTCTGTCTGACTTATTTCACTTAGCATAATGCCCTCAGTGCACATTCATGTTATAGCAAATAGCAGTTGCCTTAAAGGCAGAATGTTATTCCATTGTATACATTTTCTTATTCACCTGCCGATATACACTTGGGTTGTTTCCATGACTTGGCTATTGTAAATAATGCTGCAGGGAATATGGAGATGCAGATATCCCTTGGACATAGTGATTTTGGTTCCTATAGATACATTCTCAGAAGTGGAATTGCTAGGTCATATGGTAGTTCTATTTTTAATTTCGAGGAACCTCCATACTATTTTCCACAGTGGCTGTGTCAATTTACAATCCCATCAACAGTGTGCAGGGGTTCCCTTTACTCTACATACTCACTAGCATTTGTCTCATCTTTTTGATGACAGCTATTCTAATAGGCATAAAGCAATACCTCATTGTGGTTTTGATTTTCATTTCCCAAATGATTAGTGATGTTGAATACCTTTTCATGTACCTCTTGACCGTTTGTGACTTCTTTGGAAAAAAGTCTAAATAAGGTCCTCTGCATATTTTTTTTTTTGTCTTTTCTTTTTTTTTAAATTTTATTTTATTTTTAAATTTTACAATATTGTATTGGTTCTGCCATATATCGAAATGAATCCGCCACAGGTATACATGTGTTCCCCATCCTGAACACTCCTCCCTCCTCCCTCCCCATACCATCCCTCTGGGTCGTCCCAGTGCACCAGCCCCAAGCATCCAGTATCGTGCATTGAATCTGGACTGGCGACTTGTTTCATATATGATATTATACATATTTCAATGCCATTCTCCCAAATCATCCTACCCTCTCCCTCTCCCACAGAGTCCAAAAGACTGTTCTATACATCAGTGTGTCTTTTGCTGTCTCGTGTACAGGGTTATTGTTACCATCTTTCTAAATTCCATATATATGCATTAGTATATTGTATTGGTGTTTTTCTTTCTGGCTTACTTCACTCTGTATAATAGGCTCCAGTTTCATCCACCTCATTAGAACTGATTCAAATGTATTCTTTTTAATGGCTGAGTAATACTCCATTGTGTATATGTACCACAGCTTTCTTATCCATTCATCTGCTGATGGACATCTAGGTTGCTTCCATGTCCTGGCTATCATAAACAGTGCTGTGATGAACATTGGGGTACATGTGTCTCTTTCAATTCTGGTTTCCTCAGTGTGTATGCCCAGTAGTGGGATTGCTGTATCATAAGGCAGTTCTATTTCCAGTTTTTTAAGGAATCTCCACACTGTTCTCCATAGTGGCTGTACTAGTTTGCATTCCCACCAACAGTGTAAGAGGGTTCCCTTGTCTCCACATCCTCTCCAGCATTTATTACTTGTAGACTTTTGGATTGCAGCCATTCCTCTGCATATTTTTAACTGGATTGCTTTTTGTTGTTGAGTTGTATTTCTTTATATTTTGAATATTAACCTCTTATTACATATATGATTTGCAAAAATCTCCCCCATTCCATAGGCTGCCTTTTCATTTTGTTGATAATTTCTTTTGCTGTGAAGAAGCTTTTTAGTTTGATGTAGCTCCACTTGTTTTTCATATTATTATTTGTTCTTTAGTTGTCATATTCAAAAAATTATTGCCAAGACTCATCTCTAGGAGTTTTTTTCCCCCTATGTTTTCTCCTAGGAGTTTTATGGTTTGTTGTTGTTGTTCAGTTGCTCAGTTGTGTCTGATTCTTTGTGACCCCATGGACTGCAGCATGCCAGGCTTCCTTTACCATCTCCTGGAGTTTGCTCAAACTCATCCCCATTGAGTCATTGATGCGATCCAACCATCTCATCCTCTGTCGCCCCCTTCTCCTCCTGCCCTCAATCTTTCCTGCCAACAGAGTCTTTTCCAATGAGTCAGCTCTTCACATTAGATAACCAAAGTATTGGAGCTTCAGCTTCAGCATCAGTCTTTCCAATGAATATTCATGACTGATTTCCTTTAAGATTGACTTGTTTGATCTCCTTGCTATCCAAGGGAGTATCAAAAGTCTTCTCCAGCACCACAGTTCAAAAGCATCAACTCTTTGGCACTTAGCCTTCTTTATGATCCAGCTCTCATGACCATACATGACTACTGGAAGAATCATAGCTTTGACTAGATGGACCTTTGCCAGCAAAGTGATGTCTCTGCTTTCTAATATTCTGTCTTGGTCTTACATTTAAGTCCTTAATCCGTTTCAAGCTAATTTTTGTTAATGGTGGAAGATAGGGGTCTAGTTTCATTCTTTTACATGTGTATATCCAATTTTCCCAGTACCATTTATTGAAGAGATGGTTTTTCATTGAGTATTCTTGATTCTTCTGTCAAATATTAGTTGATCATATATGCTTGGGTTTATTTCTGGCCTCTCCATTTTGTTCCATTGATCTTCTGTTTGTTTTTATGCCAGTACTATACTGTTTTAATTACTATAGCTTTATAACATAGCTTGAAATCAGGACGTGTGATGCCCCTGCTTTATTCTTCTCTCTCGGGACTGTTTTGATTATTCAGGATTTTTTGTGGTTCCATATAAATTTTAAGGTTATTTTTTGTACTTCTGTAAAAAATGTCATTGGAAGTTTGATAGGGGTTGCACTGAATCTATAAAAAGCTTCATGTAGTGTGGACATTTTAACAATATTAATTATTCTAATCCATGAACATTAGAGATCTTTCTAATTATTTATGTCTTTTTTGATTTATTTCATCAATGTTTTGTAGTTTTCAGTGTAGAGATATATTTCACCTCCTTAATTAAATTTATTTCTAAGTGCTTTATTGTTTTTGATGCTAATGTAAATGGATTATTTTCTTTATTTCCCTTTTCAGATAATTCATTGTTGTGTAAAGAAATGCAAATGATTTTTGTACGTTAATTTTGTGCTCTGCCACTTCACTAAATTTATTGACTAGCTCTAACAGTTTTGGGGCAGTCTTTAGGATTTTCTTTATATAAAATCCTGTCATCTGCAAATAAAGACAATTTTACTTCTTCCTTTCCAGTTCTGATGCATTTTATTTCTTTTTAACACCTAATTGCTCTGGCAAGGACTTCCAGTACTATGTTGAATAAGAGTGATGAGAGTGGGCACTCTTTTATTCCTAACTTTTGAGAAAAAGCTCTCAACCTTTCACCATTTGAGAATGATGTTAGCTGTGGGCTTGTCATATATGGCCTTTATTATGTTAAGATACATTCTTTCTACACCTAATTTGTTGAGAGTTTTTAATAATAAATGGATGTTGAATTTTGTCAAACATTTTTTTCTGTGTCCATTGACATTATGTAATATTTTTTCATTCTTTTAGTGAGATGAATCACATTTATTGATTTGCACATATTGAACCGTGCTTGTATCTGAGGGATAAATCACACTTGATCATAGCAAATAATCCTTTATTTATTTTTATTTGAATGTTTTATTGAAGTATAGTTGACTCACAATATTATATTAGTTTTAGGTGTACAACATAGTGATTCAATATTTTATAGATTACACACCATACAAAATTATTATAAAATATTGACTATACTTGCTGTACTGTACATTACATCCCTGTAATTTATTTTATAATTGGTAGTTTGTATCTTTTGAATCCCTTTATCTACTTTGCCCATCCCCCATCTCTCTCCCCTCTGGCAACCACTTGTTTGTTCTTTGTATCTGTGAGTCAGCTTCTGTTTTATATTTACTCATTTGTTCTGTTTTTCAGATTCCACATATAAGTGAAAACATACAGTATTTGCCTTTCTTTGTCTGACTTATATCACTAGACATAGTACCTCCACATTCATCCACATTGTCACAGATGGCAAGATTTTGTTCTTTTTTATTGCTGAGTAATATTCCATTGGGAGAAGGCAATGGCACCCCACTCCAGTACTCTTGCTTGGAAAATCTCATGGACGGAGGAGCCTGGTGGGCTGCCGTCCATGGGGTCGCTAAGAGTCAGATACGACTGAGCGACTTCACTTTCACTTTTCACTTTCATGCACTGGAGAAGGAAATGGCAACCCACTCCAGTGTTCTTGCCTAGAGAATCCCAGGGACGGGGGAGCCTGATGGGCTGCCGTCTATGGGGTCGCACAGAGTCGGACACGACTGAAGCGACTTAGCAGCAGCAGCAGCAGCAATATTCCATTGTGTGTGTGTGTGTATAACACATTGTTTTTGTCCATTTGTCTGTCAATGGGCACTTAAGTTGCTCCCATAAATTGGTTACTGTAAAATAATGCTGTTATGAACATTAAGGTGCATATAGCTTTTTGAATTAGTGTTTTCATTTTCTTAGGATAAATACCCAGTAAAATTGCTGGATTATTTGGCAATTCTATTTTTAACATTTTTTTTAAATTTTATTTTTAAACTTTACATAATTGTATTAGTTTTGCCAAATATCAAAATGAATCCATCACAGGTATACATGTGCTCCCCATCCTGAACCCTCCTCCCTCCTCCCTCCCCATACCATCCCTCTGGGTCGGCCCAGTGCACTAGCCCCAAGCATCCAGTATCGTGCATTGAACCTGGATTGGCATCTTGTTTCATACATGATATTTTACATGTTTCAATTTTTAACATTTTGAGGCACCTCCATACCCTAGTGGCTACACTAATTTGCATCCCCACTAACAGTGAATGAATGCTCTCTTTTCTCCACATCTTCACCAACAGGCACATGAAAAAATATGGTCAACATCACTAGTCATCAGGGAAATGCAAATCCAACCCTCAATGAGATAGCACCTCACACCTGTCAGAATGACTAGTCAAAAAGACAAGAATGGAATTGCTTTTTTTGGGATGAGTGCAGAAGGTGCTCTATGGTCAGATTAGTGTTCTGCCCTTGGAGGCAGCTAAAGCCAGGCACCTTCACCCACCACCTACCTGGGTTAGTGGAACATGCAGAGCTCAGTCAGAGGGTGGAGGCAGGGGTGGAGTTGCCAGGGCCCAGGGCTGATGGAACAGGAGCCAGTGGCACCAAATGGGCTGCCTTGGTCAGCACGGACTGCCCAGGGCCCAAAAAGGGGGCTGAGGCTCCCTGGGAGAGGCAGGCAGGCAGCACAGGGTTGGGGGGAGTATAGGCCTTAGGAGACACTAGGCCCATGGTGGGCAGAGGCCTGCAGGAACACACCTGTATCTGGCCAGCACTCCCAAGAGCTAGGCAATAGCCAGCCTTTCACCAGAAGGGTCTGTCTCCCACCCCAGGTCTGTGTCCTTGGAGCCTAGGGTGTGAAGGGGGACACAGAGGGCAAGCTGAGGCTGGAAGGCTGAAGCCAAAGGCCTGGGATCTGGGGTGCTTGGCCTGGGCAGCTGGTCTGCTAGGGGACCTTAACTTCCAGTGGGGAAGGGGCTTCCTGAGCAACCTAGGAGAGGCAGTTGACCAAGACTCACTGCCATCCCCACAAGGCCCATGGAGTGAGTGGGTTGATCCTGAAGATGGGAGAAACCCTGGTCCTGAGGGCCCTGCTGCTGGGGGCTACCCTTGTTGCCAGGGCAGGTTGGACTGGGGTTGGGGTTGAGTGGGGCTGGTGTACAAGGCTGGGGGAGCCTTGTCCAGATGGAACCCCCTGGGGAGATGGGAGGGCTGAGTTGGGGGCCCACCTCTGGACCCAAGAATGATCATTTAAACATGTTGCTGAATTCAGTTTGGTGGTATTTTGTTGAGAGTTTTAGCATCAGGGATACTGGCCTGTAGTTTTCTTTTCTTGTAGTGTCCTTTTCTGGTTTTGGTATCAGGGTAATAATGCTGACTTCATAAAATGGTTTGGGAATGTTCCCTCTTCTTCAATTATTTGGAAGAATTTGAGAAGGATTGGCATTAATTCTTTAAATGTTTGGTGAAATTCACCAGTGAAGCCATCTGGTCTTCAGCTTTTTTTCATTGAGAGATTTTTGATGACTAATTCAATCTCCTTACTAGTGATTAGTCTATTCAGATTTTCTATTCCTCTTGATTAAATCTTCATAGGTTGTATGTTTCTAAGAATTTCCCATTTCTTGTAGGTTGTCCAATTTGTTGGTATCTAGTTGTTAATTTTTAAAAGAAATTGGCTTATGCAACTGTGGAACCTGGCAAGTCTAAAATCTGCAGGGTAGGTTGGCAGGCTAGAGACCTAGGGAAGAGCTGTAGTTAGAGTCTGAATGCAGTCTGCTGGCAGAATTCCCTCTCTCTCTCTGGGGAAGTCAGTCTATTCAAACCTTCAACTGATTAGATGAGGCCCACCTACATTATAAAGAGTCATATGCATTACTCAGAACCTACTCAGGACTTAATCTTAAGTCCTTAATCTCAGGACTTCCCTGGTGATCCAGTGGTTAATAATTGACTGTCCAGTGCAGGGGATGTGGGTTCAATCACTGGTTGGGGAACTAAGATCCCACATGCCACAGGGAAACTAAGCCTGTGTGCCACGACTAGAGAGTCCACGTGCAACAACTACTGGACCTGGGTGCTCTAGAACCTGCATGCCACAACTAGAGAGAAGCCAGTGTGCTGCCATGAACGATCCCACATGCTGCAACTAAGACCCCATGCAGCCAAATAAGTAAATAAATATTTTAAATAAATAAATATTAAGATCATCCCCAAAATGCCTTCACAGAAATATCCATAATAATGTTTGACCAAATATCTGGGTACCACAGTCTGGACAATTTGACACATAAAATTAACCACCACACCTGGGATCCTGTAACAACTGCAGAATTTCAGGCCCTGCCACAAACACTCACCCGCCTCAACCCCCAGAAAATTTGCCCTCCTACCAGTACTTCATCACCTTTCTTTGATGCATGTTAGGGTGCTAAGAACAGCTGAACATTAATTCTTCCTGCTTTAGATTACTTTGGTGGGGGTGAGGTACAATGTCTAATCTTGCATGACATGGGTCTGAGGTTTCTGCCCTAGGATACTGGTTACGGAAGGAATGAAATGCTCACATCTAACTACTGTCTCTCCAGCACAGGGGTTACAGGGTGGTAGACTCATAAGAGGCTTTCCTGGTGGCTCAGACTGTAAAGACCCAGGTTCAATTTCTGGGTCGGGAACATCCCCTGGAGAAGGGAATGGCAACCCACTCCATTAATCTTGCTTGAAGAAAACCATGGCCAGAGGAGCCTGGTGGGAACTACGGTCCATGTGGTCACAAAGAGTTGGACACGACTGAGTCACACACACACACACACACACACACACACACACACACACCACAGGAACAGTGCTTGGAGGGTAATTCTGTGCTCATTAAGGGAACGATACCATTAAAACCTTGAATACTTGTTTCTGGCCGCGGGTGGGCACAGGCTTGGCTCGCGGCTCACCCCGGGAGCACTGGCCCAGGAGCGCAGCTCCTCTGGACTCTTGAGCCGGAGTTTGGGCCGCAGGCTCACCAAGGTGCCTGTGCGCAGCCTTGAAATAGACTGCCAACCTCCTGCTGGACCGCAAGGAGCACTGCCTGCACATTACTTGCAGCCTGACCGCAAGGAGCACGGGCCTCCTTGCACAGCATCCGCTATGACTTTAAGCCCGGGTCTATAGACGCTTGCGATGAAGGAGAACTTTGGGAGAGCTTCCAAAAGACAGAACTACTTCTAACTCCAATTTAGATTCAAAAAGGAGTGAGTCACTCAGTCGTGTCTGACTCTTTGTGACCCCAAGGACTATACAGTCCATGGGATTCTCCAGGCCAGAATACTGGAGTGGGTAATCTTTGCCTTCTCCAGGGAATCTTCCTAACCCAGGGATCGAACCCAGGTCTCCCACATTGCAGGCGGATTCTTTACCAACTGAGCCACAAGGGAAGCCCAGGAATACTGGAGTGGGCTGCCTATCCCTTCTTCAGGGAATCTTCCCGACCCAGGAATTGAACTGGGGTCTCCTGCATTGCAGGTGGATTCTTTAACGACTGAGCTGTGCGGGAAGCCCAATTTAGATCTAAACAGTCCCTGAATACAGCAGTCCCTAATGATGCTGGGGGAAAAGATTAAATCAGCAGCCACTGTGCTGATGCATGTGATTTGATTAAATTGAGGCTTTTAGTTCTATGTAGATCCATAATGTGGAGAAGGCAATGGCACCCCACTCCAGTGCTCTTGCCTGGAGAATCCCATGGATGGAGGAGCCTGGTAGGCTGCAGTCCATGGGGTCGCTAAGAGTCGGACATGACTGAGCGACTTCACTTTCACTTTTCACTTTCATGCATTGGAGAAGGCAATGGCAACCCACTCCAGTGTTCTTGCCTGGAGAATCCCAGGGACGGGGTAGCCTGGTGGGCTGCTGTCTATGGGGTCACACAGAGTCGGATATGACTGAAGTGACTTAGCAGTAGCAGCAGCAGATCCATAATGAGTGTGCTTCTTTCAGTGGGTTTCAGTGGGGTCTAGGAGTGGAAGAGACATGAGGTGAAGAAGCCTCTGAGCAAATGAGCCAGCAGCCAGTTTCTAAACCAGAATCTCATTAAGAGGTGTGCAGTGTGAAACCAACACGTGTTGGTAAGGTTCCTCTGTTCATGCTTTTGTACCACTGTTTGTTCCTGACTCCCAAACTGACTCAGATTTTGTATGTACAACTAGAAGAAAGTCATGGGATTGCCTTCTGCAGTGTGCAGTTTCCAGATGAATCTGCCATTGAGGGAAACTGGTCACTAGTAAATGTTTCTTATGCAGCAGATGTATGATAGCTCATCCCATAATTAGTATAGTGTGTTGGAACCTCAGTTGTGTCCAACTCTTTGTGATCTCATGGACTGTAGCCTGCCAGGCTCTTCTGTCCATTGGATTCTCCAGGCCATGCCTTGCTCCAGGGGAACCTTCCCAAACCAGGATAAAATTCAGATCTCCTGTAGATTCTTTACTGTCTGAGCCACCAGGGTATGGAGTCGCCCATTTCTGTCATTTGAATGACTATTCCTGAGAAATTTCTGTCTGTTTCGGTTTAGTGTTACTGAGAACATGAAGACTGATTTTTCTCCCTTGGGGTGGCCTCTCCCTCCCCAGCTAGTAGAGGGAAGCAGTCTGGACCTAGAAAGAAGTTAGATGATTCGTGTCGGGGGCTTTGATTTGAGTCACCTGTTCCAGCCACATGGTGAGCTGGAGAGGGGGCCTGACAACATGTTCATGCCACTCTACCAGTGTCATTCAGGGTTTACACGCCAATGGCCTGTGCTGGGTTCTCAGCCTTTTGTGGAGCTTCAGTTGATTTCATAGCAGGTAGAAACTTATTTATAATGAATTGATTGTTGCTTTTTAAATTATTTGGTAATGACAGCTCAGGGAAGCTGAAGGTCATGGTTGGGAAACGAATTGTTACTGGATGTGGGAATCATTTCACTGCTCTTAACTGGATCAAGCTGGAGCAGGTTCTAGGAATTTGAACTAAAAATATTTGTCTCTCTTTTTTTTTCTTCCCAAAGTCTTGATGTATGTAGACAGAACCGTGGTTTGGGGCCTGTTGGGTCAAGTTATTTGTTTCTATAGGAAGTGCTTGCAGGTGTCAGTTGGGGCTTTCCAGGTGGTGCTAGTGGTAAAGAACCCCCCTGCCAATTCAGGAGACTCAAGAGACACGGGTTCAATCCCTGGATCAAGAAGATCCCCTGGAGGAGGAAAGGGCAACCCACTCCAGTATACTTGCTTGGAGAATCCCATGAACAGAGGAGCCTGGTGGGCTACAGTCCATAAGGTCTCAAAGAGTTGGATGCGACTGAAGCAACTTAGCATGTGCACTCACAGGTGTCAGTGGGCTTGGTGAGTCAGGCTCTCTGAGCTCAACGCATCTCCTTGTCATCCATTGTGCCTGGCCCTGCAGGGTTGTAACATCTGCTAGCACAGCCTGTTTTGTTCTCTGTACAAGCCTTTGGTGGTTCCCTCTGCAAACCCTCCAGTTTTACCCAGCAGAGTAAGGAAACTTTTCTTTATGGAAATGAAGAATCTGGCCTCATAAACTACTTCTCACATGTGCCCTCCTGCCAGTCAAACTGGACTTGTTCTTCTTGCCTTTGTGCCTTGTCAGCTGCCCTCGTCCAGCCCTACTCAGGGGCTCTGTGGGTGTGCCACCTTCATGGACTCCTCCTCTGTTGATTTCTGTTATGTGGATGTACATTGCTGCTGCTGCTGCTGATGCTAAGTCACTTCAGTCGTGTCAGACTCTGTGCGACCCCATAGATGGCAGCCCACCAGGCTCTACAGCCAAACTGAATGTTTCCATTTGGCAAGGAAGGTAGGATTCATGAAACTCAGGCCTTAACCAGTAGGTTGGATGACAAGACCAATTGAAGACATGCATGTTTATGTGAAATGTTTACTGTAAATTTTTTTGTTTACTCTCTTTTAAAAAATTACTCAGTTCAGTTCAGTTCAGTTCAGTCGCTCAGTCGTGTCCGACTTTGCGACCCCATGAACCGCAGCACGCCAGGCCTCCCTGTCCATCACCAACTCCCAGAGTTCACTCAAACTCATGTCCATCGAGTCAATGATGCCATCCAGCCATCTCATCCTCTGTCGTCCCCTTTTCCTCCTGCCCCCAATCCCTCCCAGCATCAGAGTCTTTTCCAATGAGTCAACTCTTCGCATGAGGTGGCCAAAGTACTGGAGTTTCAGCTTTAGCATCATTCCTTCCAAAGAACACCCAGGACTGATCTCTTTTAGAATGGACTGGTTGGATCTCCTTGCAGTCCATGGACCCTCAAGAGTCTTCTCCAACACCACGGTTCAAAAGCATCAATTCTTCAGCACTCAGCTTTCTTCACAGTCCAACTCTCACATCCATACATGACTACTAGAAAAACTATAGCCTTGACTAGACAAACCTTTGTTGGCAAAGTAATGTCTCTGCTTTTGAATATGCTATCTAGGTTGGTCATAACTTTCCTTCCAAGGAGTAAGCGTCTTTTGATTTCATGGCTGCAATCACCATCTGCAGTGATTTTGGAGCCCCAAAAAATAAAGTCTGACACTGTTTCCACTGTTTTCCCTTCTATTTCCCATGAAGTGATCTATATTTAAGTAGAAAATGAAGATCAGCAATAAAAACAAACGTATGAGCAGGTAAATAGGATAAATATAATCCATATTTTTGAATATAAGCAGTAGTAGTAGGGCTGGGGATGGGGGCTACAGGCGGAGATCCCAAGGGTAAGGGATCAGTTCAGACAAAAGTTCTGGGACAAAGTGTTGGGAGTAGAAAGTACCACACAGGAGCCAGAGCAATTCTGAGGGAAGGTACACAAGTTAGTTGGAAATGAAGGGCAGAAAGAGATTCAGAGAGACAGGCTGCAGCGTTAACATTTGCCCAGAATCATCAAAGCAAAAGAACTGAAAGCAAGGAATCTGCAGGAGAACAAGTGAATGGAAGACCAAGGTAGCATCTGAGCTGGCTAAAGAAGGAGGTCAAGGATGTGGAAGCCTGATGATGTAGAGCGAGGATGTAGAAGGTCCATGTAATGAGTTCCATGTTCCCTGTCCACAAGGGATCTCAAAGAGCCTAAGTTGAGCCAGGCAGTGCAATTGTTGATTTACACTGGAGTCTGCCTCTATTCCTCACATGTGACTGAGACGTGTACACTGTGATCTCTGTTCTCTAGCTGAGAATGTCAAGTCTGGTCTGTGATAATTGAGGCATTACATGGAATAACATTAATTGCCGACATTCGTTGGATCATAGAGAAAGCAAGGGAATTCCAGAAAAACATCTACTTCTGCTTCATTGACTACACAAAAGCCTTTGACTGAGTGGATCACAACAAACTGTGGAAAATTCTTAAAAAGATGGGAATACTAGACCATCATACCTGTCTCCTGAGAAACCTGTATGCAGGTCAAGAGGCAACAGTTAGAACATTAAGTGGAACAACTGACTGGTTCAAAATTGGGAAAGGAGTACGTCAAGGCCGTGTATTGTCATCCTGCTTATTTAACTTATATGCAGAGTACATCATGCGAAATTCTGGGCTGGATGAAGCACAAGCTGGAATCAAGATTTGGAGAAATAACAACACCCTCAGATATGCAGATGACTCCACCTTTATGGCAGAAAGTGAAGAACTAAAGAACCTCTTGATCAAAGTGAAAGAGGAGAGTGAAAAAGTTGGCTTAAAACTCAACATTCAGAAAAACTAAGATCATGGCATCCGGTCCCATCACTTCATGGCAAAGAGATGGGGAAACAATGGATACAATGACAGACTTTATTTTGGGGGGCTCCAAAATCACTGCAGATGGTGATTGCAGCCATGAAATTAAAAGATGCTTGCTCCTTGGAAGAAAAGTTATGACCAACATAGACAGCTTATTAAAAAGCAGAGGCATTATTTTGCCAACAAAGGTCCATCTAGTCAAAGTGAAAGAAAGTGAAAGTGAAGTCGCTCAGTCGTGTCCGACTCTTTGCTACACCATAGACTGTAGCCTACCAGGCTCCTCTGTCCATGGGATTTTCCAGGCAATAATACTGGAATGGATTGCCATTTCCTTCTCCAGGGGATCTCCCAACCCAGGGCTCGATCCCGGGTCTCCCGCATTGTAGACAGACGCTTTACTGTCTGAGCCACCAGGGAAGTCATCTAATCAAAGCTATGGTTTTTCCAGTAGTCGTGTATGGATGTGAGAGTTGGACTATAAAGGAAGCTGAGCACCGAAGAATTGATGCTTTTGAACCGTGATGTTGGAGAAGACTCTTGAGAGTCCCTTGGACTTCAAGGAGATCCATCCAGTCCATCCTAAAGGAAATCAGTCCTGAATATCCATTGGAAGGACTGATGCTGAAGCTGAAACTCCAATTCTTTGACCACCTGATGCGAAGAACTGCCACATATGAAGACCCTGATGCTGGGAAAGATTGAAGGTGGGAAGAGAAGGGGACGACAGAGGATGAGATGGCTGGATGACATCACCAACTCAATGGACATGGTTTGGGTGGACTCCGGGAGTTTGGTGGACAGGGAGGCCTGGCGTGCGTGCTGCAGTTCATGGGGTTGCAAAGAGTCGGACATGACTGAGCGATTGAACTGAATGAAATGAAGAGGGATTAAAGAGCCTCTTGATGAGGGTGAATGAGGACAGTGAAAAAGCTGGCTTAAAACTCAACATTTAAAAAACTAAGATCATGGCCTCTGGTCCCATGTCTTCATGGCAAATAGAAGGGGAAAAAGTGGAAGCAGTGACAGATTTTATTTTCCTGGGCTCCAAAATCACTGCAGATGGTGACTGCAGCCATGAAATTAAAAGACACTTGCTCCTTGGAAAGAAAGCTATGGCAAGCCTAGATCGTGTATTAAAAAGCAGAGATATTACTTTGACAACAAAGGTCTGTGTAGTCAGAGTTATGGTTTTTCCTGTAGTTGTGTAGGAATAAATGTGAGAGTTGGACCATAAAGAAGGCTGAGCGCCGAAGAATTGATGCTTTTGAACTGCGGTGTTGGAGAAGACTCCTGAGAGTCCCTTGGACAGCAAGGAGATCAAACAAGTCAATCCTAAAGGAAATCAACCCTGAATATTCATTGGAAGGACTGATGCTGCAGTACTTTGGCCACATAATGTGAAGTACCAACTCATTAGAAAAGACCCCTGATGCTGGAAAAGAATGACAGCAGGAGAAGAGGGTGGCAGGGGATGAAATAGTTAGATAGGATCACCGACTCAATGGACATGCATCTGAGCAAACTCTTGGAGACAGTGAAGGAAGGGAAGCCTGGTGTGTTGCAGTCCATGGGGCTTCAAAGAGTTGGACACAATTTAGCAACTGAACAGCAAAATTCCTAATGTAATGGCAATCATCCCCTTAGTTCATATTTTTAAAGAGTTCACAAGCCAATATATGGATCCTTCATGTACATAAAGAACTGAAAAGTTGCATGTGGTAGAAAATAACTTATGCAAGACCCCAAAATGGAGGCATAATTTGTAAATGGGTGGTACCACATCTGTATCATCATGTAGCTTAAAATGTGATATTGCTATTATTCTCATTTCAAAAATCATGCCTGCTTGTTGTCTGAAGGGTAGACATTACAGAAGTGCAGAAAATAAGTTGTGTACCTTTCAACTCTTGCTTGCAATTCTGTACTGCTAATTGTGTCAGTGAGAAAGGTCACACAGACTTGACCATAATGTTAGATTTCGTGTTATTTGTTTGGAAGTGAAATGAAATGGCTCAACCCCCTCAAGCACCCAATGTCCGCTCTCTGAGAGATGCATGGGTAGACAGGCTGACTCTCCCCTACTCTAAGGTACTGAAGTGAGATCCCTCCTACAATGCACCTTCAGAAAGGGGGAGAGGGCAGTACAGGGGATGAATGAGAATCCCTATGGAAGCATGGTGAGAAGTGTGAAAAGGCCCATTTCTCACTCGTGCATGCATGTTCACATCACTTCAGTTGTGTCCAACTCTGTGTGAACCTTTGAACTGTGGCCTGCCAGGTTCCTCTGTCCATGGGATTTTCCAGGGAAGAATACTAGAGTGGGTTACCATGCCTTCCTCCAGGATTTCTCATTCATCTGTATGACAATCTTGAAACGTTCATAGTATGGTCTTTGGAAGTAATTAGGAATAAGAAGTAAAACATGTACGTCCTCATCTTCTTTCCTTCTTTCCACTGCCCTCACTAGCCAGTCGGCATCCCTTGCAAAGCCTCTGTTGTTCCAGGTCACATGCCTGCTTCTGAGAATCTCTAGGAAGAGCATCTGGGTCACACCACCTCCAAAAACCAATCCCTGGAAGCATATCATGTCTCCTCTCATCATAATTTATTGACATCAAGCTTGATGTATCTGCCAGGGACTACCAAGGGGAATGTGAGTCAGGGAGGAGGGCAGGACTTTTCAGGCCTGGACCCACTGGCTCATGATTGGGGCAGGGAAGAGCAATGCAGGACACATAACATATAACATTCATCATCACTCTTTATTATGAAAACAAACACAACAACAATGAGTGAGAGAAATATGCAGAACAACTGACTCTCAGGATATGTTAACTGGCATATAATGTAACTGACTTCTTGGTCAGTCTCCAACCCCAGTCACTGGCGTGGCCTGAGGCTAGAGAGAAAAAGACGATGTGGATGAAGCCAAAGACGACATCCAAGGGATCCTTTTAGGGGATTTCTTTGAAGGCTTCTTCTGGGATCTTGCCCTCAGTCTGGAGGGAAGGAGTTGGGGTGTTAAAAAGCCAGTCCCCAAGTTCCATTCCCAGGCCATCCGCCTCCACTTTCTTGGCCTCCCCAAAGGCTCAGGAATGTTTATCTTTAATCTACTTGATTCCCAGACCTCACCTTGAACATACAGAAGACTTGACCAGCTCTGGTGTAGTTCCAGTCATTGTCCTGAAGGCACCTGTGGTGGGAGAAGAACAGGTGCTCTCCATTAGTACCACAATACAGACACGTTGACATTGCAATGCCACCACTAAATCCATGCCACTTTCTTGCTGGGACACATGGACCAGTGTGAACACTATGTGTAATGATGAAGAAAGACCAGTGAAAACCAAATCATCTGTCACTAGCATTCATGCCCACTGGAGTTTAAAACAGAAAAATAGAGTTGTGCAAAAGAACAGGGAATTCAATATATACTGATCAAGATATTCAAGAAAATGACAAATGAAAAATTATAAAGTACTAGTTTCCAACTGTCTTTTATTGAGATATAATCACACATCATACAATCACACATAAAAATCAGTGCTTTTTATTAGTCAAAAGATTGTGCACCTATAACATCTATCTAATTCCAGAATCATTTTAACACCTCAAAAAGAAACTCCTTAACCATTAATGATCCCCCTCTATTCCTCCCCTTCCCCTGGCAACCACTAATATCTTTTGGTCCCTGTGGATTTGACAATTATGGACATTTCCTACAATATCTGACTTCTTGTGACTGGCTTCTTTCACTTAGCATCATGTTTTCAAGGTTCATCCATGTCATGACATATATCAGAACTGTATTCTTTTTTATGACTGAATAATATTCTACTCTATGGATGTACCAGTTTTATTCATCCATTCATCAGTTGTTTCCATATTTTGGCTATTATGAATAATGCTATTCCTGAATAAGTTTTAGAGTGAACATATGCTTTCATTTTTCCTAGTAGATACTTAGGAGTGGGATTACCGGGTGATATGGTAACTCCATTTTAATATTTTGAGGAACTTCCAAATGTTTTCCCGAAGTGAGTGTTCCATGTACCTCTAATATATGAGCATTCTAACTTCTCCACACCTTCCCCTATGCTTATCTTTTGTTTCATTGATTAAAGCCATCTTAGTGGATGTGATGTGAGTGGTTGTTTTGATTTGTATTTTCCTAATGATTAATGATGTTGAGCATGTTTTCATGGGCTTGTCGGTCATTTGTATACCATATTTAGAGAAATATCTATTCAAATCCTTTCTCCATTTTTAAATTGGTATTTATGTTTTGATTGTTGACTTGTAAAATCCTACAATATTCTAGACAGTGGAGCTTATCAGATATGAGATTTGCAAATATTTTCTCCCATTTTGTGGGTGGTATGTTCACTTTCATGATTGTGTCCTTTGATGCACAAAAGTTTTTATTTTTGATGAAGTGCAATTTATTTGTCTCTTTGGCTGCTTGTGTTTTTGGTGTCACATATAAGAAACCAGTGCCTGATTCAAGGTCATGAAGATATACACCTATGTTTTCTTCTAAGTGCTTTTAAAAATTTTTATTGGAGTATAATTGACTTACAATGTTATGTTAGTTTCAGGTATATAACAAAGTGAGTTTATATATATATATTTTTTCAGATTATTTTCCCACATAGGTTATTACAGAACATTGAGTATAGTTCCCTGTGCTATACAGTAGGTCTTTATTAGTTATATATTTTATATATAGCAGTGTGTAGATATTAATCCCAATCTCCTAATTTATCACTTCTCCCCACACTTTCCCTTTGGTAACCATAAATTTATTTCAAGATCTGTGTCTATTTCTGTTTTGTAAATAAGTTCATTTGTATCGTTTTTATTAATTTCACATGTAAGTGATATCATATGATATTTGTCTTTCTCTGTCTGACTTACTTTACTTACCCAACCAAAAAATGGGAAGAGGATCTAAATAGACATTTCCCCAAAGATTATATAGAGAAAGCCAAAAAACACATGAAAAGATGCTCAACATCACTAATTATTAGAGAAATGCAAATCAGAATGACAATGAGGTATCACCTCACACCAGCCAGAATGGCTAGCATTAAAAAAATCTATGAACAATAAATGCTAGAGAGGGTGTGGAGAAAAGGGAACCCTCCTACACTGTTGGTGGAAATGTAAATTGGTACAACCAATATGGACAACAGTACAGCCTTCACTTGTGGCTCAGCTGGTAAAGAATCTGCCTGTAATGCAGGAGACCTAGGTTTGATCCCTGGGTTGGGAAGATCCCCTGGAGAAGGGAAAGGCTACTCACTCCAGTATTCTGGCCTAGAGAATTCCATGGACCGTATAGTCCATGGGGTCGCAAAGAATTGGACATGACTGAGTGACTTTCACTTTCACTTTTCAAGAAGGTGCCTTAGAAAACTAAATATAGAACTATCATATGATTCAGCAATCCTATTCCTGGGCATATCCAGGGAAAACCATAATTCAAAGAGATACACACACCCCAATGTACATAGCAGCACTATTCACATTAGATAAGCTATGGAAGCAACATAAATGTCCATTGTCAGAGAAATGGGTAAAGAAGATATGGTACATATATACAATGGAATATTACTCAGTCATAAAAAAGAATGAAATAGTACCATTTGCAGCAACATGGATGGACCTAGAGGTTATCATACTAAGTGAAAGTCAGCAAGAGTTTTTACACTTGTAGATTTTATATTAGGTCTTTGATCCATTTTGAATCAATATTTGTATATGGTCTGTGATAGGGGACACAATTCTTTTTTTTTTTTTTTTTGGTATGTGAATACTCATGTGTCCCAGCACCATCTGTCAAAAAGATTATTTGTTTTTCCTCCATTAATTAATTTGGCACCCACTAAAAATTAATAAGCTACAAATGTCAGGGTTTACATCAGAACTCTCAATTCTATTGCACTGATCTATCAAATGTCAGTGCCATGCAGCCTTGATTATAGTATCTTTGTAGTAAGTTTAGAAATTGTGAGGTCCAGGACTTGTGAGTCCTCAACATTATTCACTTTCAATATTGTTCTGACTATTCTGAGTCCATGCACTTCCATGTGAAAATTGAGGATCATTTAATCAATTTCTGGAAAGGAGCCAACAGGGATTTTTTGCTATGGTATAGACTCTGTAGATCACTTTGAATAGCACTACAATCTTAATAATATTAAATCTTTCAACATGAACACAGAATATCCTTCTGTGTTTGTTTTTAGATTTTCTTTAATTTACTCCAACAATGTTTTGAAGATTTTAAGGTACAGTTTTTTTACTTCTTTAGTTACATTTTGCTCTAAATATTTATTCTTTCTGATACTACTATAAATCAAATTGTTTTCTTAATTTCAATTTAGGATTTTTTCATTTTAAGTGTATAGAAATATAAATGATTTTTGTACACTGACCTTATATCTTGAAATTTTACTGAACTTATTTATGTATTTTTAGAGTTTCTTAGTGAATTTCTTAGCATTTTCCATATAAAATATCATGTCATATGAGCATGTACTGTTTTTAGAATGCTTTACATATATAATCATAAAATTTGTTTATCTTTTTCACGAGCTTACTTTTTTGCAAGCAAAATATCCAAATACTTATTTTTCCAAATTTCCTGTGTGTTGCCATTATTAATTCCATCATTCTCCCAGCTCCCCCTTATCTTCATGCACACATAATACTCACTTCTGAGACCACTGACAGTTCATCCCAGACTGAGTGGAGAAGGCTTGTACCATTTGCTGCTGTTCCTCGGACAAAGTGGCCACGGAGCTGGTGGACGGTGTGGGCACTGGGATGGAGACTGCACTCTGGGTGTTTTTAGGCCTGGCTTCCATCACAAATAGCTCATCATTCACTATACAAAGACTGGAGGAAAAATACACATTTAGACAAGTGATGGATGGACAACCAGCACCCCCAATCCTGACTGCTGCCACTGCCACTCAGCAACCAGATTCCTTCCATCCCCCTCCTGTGTCTGTCCCCAGGCTCCCTGACTGGTTCTTCTGCCCCTCACACAGAGCCCACCTTCAGAGAGATTGTCTACCAGCTTCACTCAATGGATAGGTTGATCCCCAACCCACAGACAACTTCACGTTTACCCTGAACAGCAGCCCAGTACACTACAGTACAGGAGTGTACAGTCTGATCCCCATTTTCAGAAGACACTGAGTCATGGAGAGGTCATGTGACTTGACCAAGGTCACACAGAGAGTGTTGGGTCAGGGAGAGAACCCATGTGCCAATTCCAGAGTCCATGCTCTTCCTAACCACTAGGCTAGATTGTTCCTTGGAGCTCCCTGCTGGCTTTCCACAATACTGAGTAAACGTAAGGTCTGCCCCACCACATGTCCAGGACCCTGAAACCATGCTGGATGGGTCATTCTGCCCACAACACGGCTCTCACCTTGAAGAGCTGGTAGGGGTAATGATGAAGGTCCGGGTGAAGGCACGCACACACTCCTGAGACCCTCCTTCCACTTCAACAACAAACAACAAACAATACCTCTTAGAGCCCTACATGTTTACAGGCTCCCATGGTGGACCCCAGTCATGCTGAGGGGACAGCTATTCGTTTGGGGAGCCACGGTGTCAGGAATGGGGAGGGCAACTGTAGGAGCTGTCTGCTCCTGGTGTACGTGTCCCCATGACAACCACTACACAAGTTCATGGGATGCATTTTTCATAGCTGCCCAAGAGGTGGACATTATGACCCCATTTTGCAAATGAGGAAACTGTGGGGTTAAGTAATGGCACAAGTTCTCAGTGTAAAGATCTGAGATGGGAACCACCAAACTCCACAGCCTATGTCCATAATGCCCAGGGCAGGAAGGCAGACATGGACGCAGTTCAGATCTGGGTTGTCTATGGGAAGACTGAGGGCTGGAAGACACAGAGGGGAAGGGAGGGGAAGGGAAGGAAAGAAGGGGAAGGGAAGGGAGGGGAAGGGAAGGGCAGTGAAGGGGAGGGGAGTCCAGGGGAGGGGACATAATGAAAGGGGAGGGGAGGGGAGTCGAGGGGAGGGGAGAGAAGCTGGAAGGGCCCTTGAGCTGGGAGCCTAGCCAGAGGAGGAAACAGTGGGGCATCTGGGCAAAGAGGGCTACACACACTTACCTTCCTTGAACATCCCGTTGACAGAGAAACAGAGCATCGTACCCTGAAAAGGAAGAGCCCAGGTAATGTCACCCCCTCAACCTCTTCCCCACCTGTGGCTTCCTGCCTGACCATCCCCCTACAGGCTCCCCACCCCGTCACTGCCGCCCCACCAAGGGAAGAAACAAACGCTCACTGTCTGGAACCACATGTCCACCAGGAAGGAGCTGAGGTCATGCTGAGTTTTGGGCAACATACAGAGGGCACGCACAATGTCACTATTTGTGTGCTTCAACTGCTGGACACGCAGGTCTGTATGGGAGGGGAAGAAAGCAAAAGTCAGGGCTGCCACGCCCTGGACCCTATGATTGGCTCCCTCACCACTCTTCCTGCCCAGCCTTCCCACCACACACTCACTGGGGTCCTTGACCTTCTTCATATTCCTGCTGTCCTTGAAGTACGCACATAAGCTGCTTCTAGGAGACAGAGGAACAATGGGTGGTGGTCCAGCCAGCAGGGATGTTAGCAAGAGCTGGCCTGTGTCTGATGGGGAACCACACAGCCTGAGGGAGGAGTCTGGGCAGTGATACTCACAGGCCTGGATCCTCAGAGTGGAATGGAATGGTCAAGGAGAAGCAGGCCTTGTGGTGGTAAGCACTGAGAAGGCCATATCGGTTTCCAGAGTCATAGATCAAGTAATATCTGTGGAACAGCAACGAGGACAGGCTGTCAGTGATCCAAACCCCAAAGGAGACCTGCGGTTTGGTGGCCTGACCCAGACTCAGCCCTTTCTATTCCTCATGGTGCCAAGTCTAAGTGAACTTACTGCTTCAGGAATTGAAGGATCATATTCTTCAGTGCGTCAGGTTCTTCATTGTTTTCCTGGAATCAAAAGGCATTTGAGACTATGTAGTGGATAAACCCATACCTGCAATAGCCCCAAATATTCTCTGATCCTCTTCCTCACCTTGCTGGGCTTTGTTGCACAGGGAGGGTGACTGTCAGTGACAACTGTTGAGGGTAACTCCTGGCCATCCTGTAGAATGGAAGAGGAAGTCAGGAGTGGAGACCAGAGGGGTGACCCCGGATGATCAGGGAAAAGGATGATCCCAGGACACAGAGGATAGGAGGTAAGTTGTAAAAGGGTCCTAGAAAGTCCATAGGCAAGCTTACAGTGGGTGTCTTCATCATGATGTCTTAGAGGTCTCTAGTATTATATGCAACTTTTATGTGTCTGTGTATGTGTTTATGGATATTTTTCCAGTGAGCATATCCATGTCATTTTCAAGACTCCATATCCCCTAAAGTGGTCAAGGGTCTGATGCCAACACATAATCTAGGCAAGACCCAAAGGGCTTGAGTGTAGGAGGTCTGAAATGTTAGTAAGATACAATGATTTACATAAGAACTTACCAGGCGCAGTAACTTTGGGAAACATTCTATGACGGCACTGTCCAAAACCAAAAACAGAGAAGAGATGATTGATAGTTCAAGGTTGTAATGTCTAATTTGAATTAAAACATTAACATGATAAACACAGATTGGGGTGTTCTTGCCCATTCAGCAGCCCCTTGTACCCACCTCAACTTCTGATTTTGAGGGTTTTGGGTTGACTTCCCTGTTGAACACTGAGTATCTCTCATCTGACTGAAAGGCACCATCTCCTCATCTCTCTGAGTACCTTAAGTTTAATATTCCTTCCTCCTCTCATTCTCCCGCTCCTTTCCCCTGGGTAGCTCCCACCTAGACTGTCCTGACTCCCTTCTCCTGTGCCTCAAGGACGAGCACTTCAAATCCAGTCTGCAGGCCTTCCTCTCCTCCCTGCCTTCCTTCCTCTAGGGCCCAGTGAAGGCTGTGGAGAGAAGAGGGAATGGGAGGATGGGAGCCTGGGGCTTTGCTACCTCACTGGGCATCCAGCACTCTGCCAAGTCAGGTCACACCTTAGGGATGGCCCAGGAGGCTGTGGCAGGGAGGTGAGTGAGGTGGGGCTCAGGAAGGATGAAGACAGAAGGAGAGTGGAGGGAGGAGGGGAGAAACAAGGGAGACATAGGGGCTCAGAGACAAGGGAGAGAGAGAAAGCAAAGGGAAGGGAAGGGAAGGAAACTCTACCATGGTGGGGCTCAGGGGAGAAGACAGAAGGAAGAGGAAGTAGTGCCCCTGCTGCAGCCCTCTCCTTCCCCTGCCCTGGAACACCCCAGGCACCCCAGGTAGGAATGGAAACTATGCACATGTTGGGCTGGGGGCCAGCCACTAGATGCTTCTTGAAGCTTTGACACCTGTGTGAGCTCGGTCAGACCTGGGCATGGGAAACAGAGTAGCCATGGGGGTAGATCTTAAAGGGCCAGGTCCCGGTTCAGTGTGGAGCTGAGGGTCTTTGGCCCGCCCTCATGATCACCACTTTCTGTCCTGATGGCCTCTGCACCTGTCTGAGTTGGATCTTTCTCTGAGGAATCACACGTGTCTCAGGCTACCAGGGGTTCCTCTGGAGGACAGGCAGGATGATGTGACGTGTGCAGGGAGGGAGAGGCGGTGTCCCCCGAGAGGCCTGTCCTGCAGTCTCCTCTAACTCCTCTGCCCCCTGCCTTCCTGTCCTGCCGCAGGAAGCTCTCTGCACACTGGCAGTGGCCAACTTCTGGCCCCTTGACTCAAGGAACCCTGCTTTTTCCTAAGAAGGATCCAGCCCCTGGCTTTGGGCTAAGGGAATGGATGTCATGACAGCAGCCACCCAGGACCTCAGCCCCCAGCACTGGGCAGGAAAGCCCCTGTGTAAACATGGAAGAGGAGGGGAACACTTTTGGAGGTAGAGGGAGAAGGACCCTCTCTGAATGGAGGAAGGAAGCCCCATCTCAGCATGGAGAAGGAAGGCCCATCTCAGCATGAGGCCCGGACTTGGAGGACCCTTCTCAGTCCAAGGCCCAGCAGTAGGGTCAAGTCTGGTCACTCCTGGTCTCGGTGAGGGAGAGGAGCCCTGATTCCTGAACCATGCTCTTGGGAGGCCCTGGTGGAGAATGCTAGGGGCAGAGAACCAGAAGCAGATTTCTGAGACCTGAAGAGGTAAGCAGGTCAGAGGAAGGAAATTCCTCACGGGTAAGGGACACAATAACCTCAGATATGCAGATGACACCACCCTTATGGCAGAAAGTGAAGGAGAACTAAAGAGCCTCTTGATGGAAGTGAAAGAGTAGAGTGAAAAAATTGGCTTAAAGCTCAACATTCAGAAAACTAAGATCATGGCATCCGGTCCCATCACTTCATGGCAAATAGATGGGGAAACAGTGGAAACAGGGGCAGACTTTATTTGGGGGGGGCTCCAAAATCACTGCAGATGGTGACTGCAGCCATGAAATAAAAAGATGCTTACTCCTTGAAAGAAAAGTTATGACCAACCTTGACAGCATATTAAAAAGCAGAGACATTACTTTGCTAACAAAGGTCCATCTAGTCAAGGCTATGGTTTTTCCAATAGTCATGTGTGGATGTGAGAGTTGGACTATAAAGAAAGCTGAGCACCGAAGAATTGATGCTTTTGAACTGTGATGTTGGAGAAGACTCTTGAGAGTCTCTTGGACTGCAAGGAGATCCAACCAGTCCATCCTAAAGGAGATGAGTCCTGAATATTCACTGGAAGGACTGATGCTGAAACTGAAACTCCAATACTTTGATCACCTGATGCGAAGAGCTGACTCATTTGAAAAGACCCTGATGCTGGGAAAGAGTGAAGGCGAGAGGAGAAGGGGATGACAGAGGATGAGGCATCAGAAGGGGATGACAGAGGTTGGATGGCATCAGCGACTCAATGGACATGAGTTTGAGTAAACTCTGGGAGTTGGTGATGGACAGGGAGGCCTGGCGTGCTGCAGTCCATGGGGTTGCAAAGAGTCGGACACAACTGAGTGACTGAACTGAACTGAACTGAACTGAACTGAAGGAACACAGAAAAGAGAAGGCAGAGCCTATGATCCTCCCAGAAGATCATGGCTGCCACCTTTGGCAAAGAGGTACTGTCAGTAATAGTTTAGGCCCCCATGGGTAAAGGTCACCAAGAAGGGTGACAGGATGGTCTCACACAAACCTTAAGTAGGTGGACTGGTCTGGAAATCTGTTACACAGTGGGTTCCCTCGCAGCCACAGCTCTTCAAGCTTCAGCCCCTTCATCTTGTTCAACTCCCACATAGAGTTCAGCTGAGAAATATGGAGAAGAAATTGGAAAAGGAATCCCAGGGCAAGAGAAACAACCAGGCCCCTGCAGCCCAGCCTCCACCCCACTCACCCCTCAGGTGCCCTCATCTGCCTCCTGTCATCACTCTGATGACCACAACCAACCCCCCTACTCTCATCCCAACTTTGATCTGACTCCCTCTTCTTACCTCATTGTTGGAGAGGTTCAGTATCTTGATTGTGGGGACCATGTGCACAATGTCAGACAGGCCGTCCAGGTGGTACAGTTTGTTGCAGCTCAGGTTCAAGGACAATAGCTTTGGGTGAAGAAGAGTTAGAGTGAAGGTTACTATTCTGGATCTTGGAGACAAATCTGTCCTCCACCCCATCTCTTCCACCCCCTACCATAATATCAGAGCTGGGCCTTCAGCCTCACCTCAGGGAAGTTCTTCTTGATGATCTGCAGGGCAGCAGCCATACAGTTTCTTCGATTCAGAATTATCTCAATATCATGGCCCATCAAGTCTTCAGGAAGGAGAGGGGAGGGAATCAGAACACCAAGTGGGGTCCAGGCCCATAATCAGCCCCTCACCACATTACCATCCCCAAGACTCCCTCTAGGAAGACCCCCTCTGCCCACACCCACCCTCAAATTACTACTGTCAGCCATACCTGGGTCAAAGCGGAGCTTCTGGAGGTCAAGAGATTGCTGGGAGACATCAAATCGTTTGTTAAAGGCCAGCTGCAGAGACAGAGAGAGGGAGAGAGCCACTCTGAGACTGTGGTGGTGGCAGGGAAATCGGGGGTGAGAGGGATGGGGGGCTGGGGGAAGAAGAGACAGAGGTGAGTGTTGGCATACAGGATGCCTTGAGTTGGCATTACCTTTAACTTCTCCATTTTTTCTGGTCTCAACTTATTACGCACAGAGTAGGGAACAGCAGAGGGGTTGACAAAGATAGGTATCTGCAGGAAGAAGAGGTGGGGTAAGCAGCAACTCTAGTTCAAGAAGACGACTAGCCCCAGGCCTGTCCTCCTGTCCCAGGATGCATTATAGGCAATGATCTGGACACACACCTTTTGGTTCTCTTCATCATAGATCTTGTAGCTTACATCCATCAAGGCGGAGGCAGTGCTAGCTTTCTGCACGAAGAATCGAGCCCCATTTTTCACATAGTGGAACTATAGGGATTAAATGCAACAGCAATAGTATCAGAGGCCAACAGACCCTGCTATACCAGATCTCTCCCCCTTCCCTGTGCCCACTCATCTGGCTTCAGCATCCTCTCTTACATCCACTGGAGTAAAGCAGACACTGCAAAGGCTCTGGATTGAGTTCATTAGCCACATCTTGTCATACTTTTTCCCATGAGGAATCTAAGGATGAAAAGAGGGGTTAGGACAGAGGACAGATGACAGGGAATTTAGCCTGGAGAACAAACCTTTTCCTATTCTTTTCCAGTCTTCTACTGAGCTTGAAAGGGCATCTAAAGAAGGGACCACTGGTATGATTTCTTATGTTTGTGCATAATATGGATTTCCAAAATACTCCTCTCCAGTCAAAGCTCTCTGCCAATTAATCAAGGTGTTAGAGATGATCTTTCTTTAATAAAGTTCCAGGAGATCCTACCTAGTGCAGATACTGCTTGCCCCTCAGACAAGGTCTCCAGAGACTCGGCCCCCCATGTCCCACACTCAGCTAGCCAAACTGAGACCTCTAGTGCAGAGCTGCTCCATATCCTAATCAGTAGTTTATGTCTTTGCCTTGAGATAGTCTCCAATGTTCTCCTTACAGTCGGTCTGTTCCCTTTATATTGCTTCTCTGAATTTTTCCTTAGATGAACAAGACTGTTAACTAAGCAATAAAATGGTCAGATTACAAACTGTCCCCAGCAGAATAAACTAGCATCTCAACATGAGAACAACATAACTCCTCCTGATTTTTCTCTCCTTCGCATTCCATACTTTTTTCAGGATACTCACTGTGACCTTAAACCAGCTCCCTTGGGCACCATCTTGTGTGTTCTCCCTCATTTTTCTCATCACAGGTTTTCCATTTCCCCACACAGTAACACAGATATTGCCTTCTCTGCGCCATCTCACTCTCCTCCCGTTGCCTCGGAAGGAATAGGGAAAGCTGACATGGAGAGAAGAAGAGTGAGTGGCCATAAGTGCTAAGAGAGTCTTCTGTACACACTCGTCTCTTTGACACCAGCACTACAGTTTGGATCATTGTTTAGTCACTAAGTTGTGTCTCACTCTTTGCAACCCCATGGACTGCAGCCCACCAGGCTCCTCTGTTCATGGGATTTCCCAGGGAAGAATAACGGAGTGGGTTGTCATTTCCTTCTCCAGGGGATCTTCCTGACCCAGTGATTTTACCCTCATCTCCTGCATTGGCAGGTGGATTCTTTACCACTGATCACCAGGGAAAACTCAATTAGGGTTGCACAACCATTATTCCACTTCTAGCATACTTCAGTTTTACAGTGAGAGAAGGAAAAGAAGTCCACAGGGAGAGCTGGACTGTCCCAGGGGCTGCTGTGTGCAAACCCTGCTGCCTGGTCACTTACTGTCTTTCTTTGGGGCCCTCATGGACATTCCTCATCACCATACTTCCATCATCATCAGAGTGGTGTGAAGGCTGAGTCTCATATTCATTATCTTCATAACGAGGGCTCCTCTTGTCAAAATCATCTTGGAAAGAACTCCAACCTTCATTTCTTCCTTCAGGTGAACTATCACCACCTCTGTATTCTGAAAAGTGGAACAAAAATACAAGTTTGAACACACATCAGTGGCCTACTCACCATGTACAATGTCTTAGGCTAACAGGCAAGCAAAATGCCAACCTGGCCTAAGGGTTCAATCCCACACACCCCAAAAGGAAACTCTTCTGTCAGTTCAGACGCATACTCAGTCCCTCAGTCCTGTCTGACTCTTTATGACCTAGCAGCCCACCAGGCTCCTCTGTCCATGGGATTTCTCAGGTAAGAATACTGAAACGGATGCCACTTCCTCCTCCAGTGGATCTTCCTGACCCAGAGATCAAACCTGTGTCTCCTGCATTGCAGGCAGTTTCTTTATCTGCTGAGCCCTCAGGGAAGCATTATCTGAGAGATGGCACTATCATGGGAGAAATCGAGGAGAAGCAGGATGAGGAAGAGGAGAGGTTTGGAATGCAGGTGTTTGGAATACACAATAGTTATACTTTCATGTCCATGCTTTACTTGTATAAAAAAGTTAGGTCAGAGTTTTACCAGGTTCTTGAGGGGAAGCACTATTACTATTGACTCGTTACCTAACATAAGAGAAACAATTATTGATAATTAGATCCACCTGTCTTCTCTCTGATTCTTAAACTACATCACTTTGGACAATTCACGAAACTTCTCCTGATCTCAAATTACTTATAATATGTAAAAGTCAAGGATTAAAGCTAAATACCACCACAATCAAGATATAAAGCATATACTACACTCCAAATTGTTCCCAGTTAATCTTTTCATCTCCCAGCTCCATATAAACCTTTATCTGCTCACAGTTTCTATATAGTAGTTTTGCTTGCCAAAAATCCTAGAAGTAGAATTTCTTGTAAATGGAATCATACATACTGTATACCTTTCCATCTGGCTTTTTAAATTCAGCATAATGTTTCTGAAATCCAGTTATGGTCTTTCCTTTTTCATTGCTGTGTAATACCCCACTGTATGGGTTGTAGCTCTCAACCTTGTTTACACAGTAGAGGTACTTGGGGAGATTGAGAATATCACCAGCACCAAGCTATACTCAAAATAATTAAAGGCACCCACATTTTCTAAATTCTCCATGTGACTGCAGTGTACAACCACAGTTAAAAGTCACTGTGTTAAAAGTATCAGCTTTGGGCTTATGGTCTTTCCTAGTGGCTCAGACTATAAAGAATCTGCATGCAATGCAGAGACACAGGTTCAATCCTTGGGTCAAGAAGATCCCCTGGAGAAGGCACTGGCAACCCATTCCAGTATGTTTGCCTGGAAAATTCCATGGACAGAGGAGTCTGGTGGGCTACAGTCCATGAGGTCACAAAGAGTTGGACACAACATATTTGCCAGAGATCCTAGAAATGGATGCCACCTCATTTTGCTAGCTTTCCACTCTGTTGTTTTAGGGACCTGGTGATTCCATTAGCTTAAATAAGAGATTGAGAAACTATAACCCATAGGCCAAACCTGATCTTTGGCCTGTTCTTCTAGGGCCTGCAAGCTAAGAATTGTTTTTACATATTTGAATGGTTAAAAAAGTAATAATTCTTGACATGCAAAAATTATTTGAAATCCACACATCAATGTCCATATACAAGGTTTTATTGGAACATAGCCATACTTGTCTCTGGAGGCTTCCACCCTACAACAGCAGAGTTAAATAGTTACAAAACAGATAAAATGGTCCTCAAGGCCTCAAATATTTGTGATCTGGCCCTTTCCAGGAAAAGTTTGCTGAGCTCTGGCTCAGAGCGAGTGTCTTTAAAGCAAATGCACAATAACTGTGGTAAATGGCTGATGATCCCTTTGGCTAAGCCTGGGAAAAAGATTTACTATGGTTCCTTGTGACTTCACTGTAGGGTCCCTTCCTCAGTAGTTCACTCATTCATGGTATTCTGGGTAAATGTGAGAACTGAGTAAGGGATTACCATTCACCAACAAGACAGCTCAAATCACCAGATCTAGAGCTTGATTTACTTATTTTTATGTTATTCTATATCTTATTATAAATAAATATTTATTCAAATTTTATTTATTTATACATGGATCAAATGCAACTTAAGGGTATGTTGAGATATTTCAAGATCCAAGGGATCTATTGATCACTTAGCTACATTTAGAGACTGAAAGTGAAAGTCGCTCAGTCATGTCTGACTCTATGTGACCCCATGGGTATAGTCCATGGAATTCTCTAGGCCAGAATACTGGAGTTGGTAGCCTTTCCCTTCTCTAGGGGATCTTCCTAACCCAGGGATCAAACCCAGGTCTCCTGCATTGTGGGCGGATTCTTTACCACCTGAGCCACAAGGGAAGCCCAAGAATACTAGAGTGAGTAGCCTATCCCTTCTCCAGCAGATCTTCCCAAACCAAGAATTGAACTGGGGTCTCCTGCATTGTAGGCGGATTCTTTACCAACTGAACTATCTGGTGGTCAAACCAATGTGACTCCCCTTCCAGTCTTGCTGTTTATCAGATGAACTGCACTCACCTTGAGGCAGGCAGTTAAGTGCTCCTCCTGGGCCTACAATTCCAGGACCCCATCATACCCACTGAAATGAGGGTGACCATGTCAATGGCAGGGTCTACCATCTCATCTGTGTATTACACAAGTCAGCTACTTCAGAACACTTCAAAGATGAAGATGCCCCCCTCACTAATATGTTTCTCAATGCTATGGGGAAAGGATTGACCTCTGAGTTCCAAATAGCAGGTGCTTGGTCCACTGACACATTGATTTCAAAGGTATTTCAATTCAAGTGATTTCAGGTGATAACTCTTGAGCCTGCTGCTGCTGCTGCTGCTAAGTCACTTCAGTCGTGTCCGACTCTGTGTGACCCCATAGACATCAGCCCACCAGGCTCCCCCGTTCCTGGGATTCTACAGGCAAGAACACTGGAGTGGGTTGCCATTTCATTCTCCAATGCATGAAAGTGAAAAAGTGAAAGTGAAGTCGCTCAGTCGTGTCTGACTCTTAGCGACCCCATGGACTGCAGCCCACCAGGCTCCTCCACCCATGGGATTTTCGAGGCAAGAGTACTGGAGTGGGGTGCCATTGCCTTCTCCAAAACTCTTGAACCTGAGTCCCTCTAAAATCAAAATTCATTTGTCAAGTTTATGACTAACTTCTCTATCCAAAACTTCATTCCCTCTCTTGTCCCACTCATGATCTCCTCAGGACTGAGAAGTATACCAGAAAAGGGGGGTTTGAAACTGAATAGAAACATGCAGGGCCCTCCTGAGGACAAAAGCCCCTCTGTCTTCCCTGTTTCTTGTTTGTAGAAAAAGGCTTTGGGCCCCTCACTCTTCCCTGAGTTCCAAAGAACAGACTCAAGCAGTTACTAATTAGGGAGGTGAGGGAATGCAGAAACAAAGGGAAAGCAGTCAAGAAACAATAGTGCAGGTCAGTCCCAAGATGGCAGAGGAATAGGATGGGGACACCACTTTCTCCCCTACAAATACATCAAAAGATAACCTGCATGTGGAGCAACTTCCACACAACAACTTCTAAATGCTGGTGGAGGACCCCAGATATCCAGAAAGGCAAACCAATCTCTTCGAAATGAGTCTTGATGTTAGTCTAAAAGGGGGACAAAAACCCTAAGGCAGAAGGCTCACCTTCAGAACTTTGGACAATCATAGAACTCCTAACCCCAGGGAACATTAATAGATAAAAGCCCACCCAAAAGCCTTCATATCTACACTGAAATCAAACTCCACCCAAGAGCCAGCAAGTTCCAGTGCAAGACACCCCATGCTAATCCTCCAGCAAAATAGGAACACAATCTTGAACATTAAAAACAGGCTTCCTGAAGTCATACCAAATCCAGAGACACCCCCAAACTCATTACTAGACACTGCATTACCCTCCAGAGAGATGAGAGCCAGCTCCATCCACCAGAACACAGACACAAATCCCCCCAATCAAGAAACCCTCACAAGGCAGTGATTCAACCCCACCCACAGGGAACAGACTTCACAGTTAAGAGGGACTATGACCTTCCAGCCTGCAGAAGGGAGACACCAAACACAGCAAACTAAACAAAATCAAAAGGCAAAGAAATATCCAGCAGGTGAAGGAATATGATAAGAACCTACCAAACCAAACCAAAGAGGAGGAGATAGGGAGTCTACCTGAAAAAGAATTCAGAATAATGATAGTAAAGATAATGCAAAATCTTGAAAACAAAATAGAGTTATGGATATATAGATTAGAGACACGGGTTGAGAAAATGCAAGAAATGTTTAAGAAGGAACTAGAAGAAATAAATAGTCAATTAGTAATGAACAATGCAATATGTGAGATTTAAAACACTCTGCAGTGAACCAACAGTAGAGGAACTGAGACAGAAGAGAGGACAAGTGAGCTAGAAGATAGAATAGTGGAAATAAATGAAGCAGAGTGGAAAAAAGAATAAAAATAAAGGAGGACAGCCTCAGAGATTTCTGGGACAATGTTAAACGCTCCAACATTTGAACATAGGTGTTCCAGAAGAAGGAAACAGAAGGAAAGGGCATGAGAAAATATTTGAGGAGATAAAAGTTGAAAACTTTCCTAAAATGGGGAAGGAAATATCCACCCAAGTCCAAGAAGCCCAGAGAGTCCTATATAGGATAAACTCAAGGTGAAACACACCAAGACACATATTAATCAAACTAACAAAAACTAAACACAAAGAACAAATATCAAAAGCAGCAAGGGAAAAGAAACAAATAACTTACAAGAGGATCGCTATAAGGATAACAGCTGATTTTTCAAAAGTAACTCTTCAGGCCAGAAGGGAATGGCAGGATATACTTAAAGTGATGAAAGGGAAAAACCTACAGCCAAGATTACTCTACCCAATAAGGATCTCATTAAGATTTGAAGGAGAAAGCAAAGCTTTACAGACAAGCAAAAGCTGAGAGAATTCACCACCACCAAGCCAGCTCTTCTCCTTGGAAGAAAAGCTCTGACAAACCTAGACAGTGTATTAAAAAGCAGAGACATTACTTTGCCAACAAGGGTTCGTATAGTCAAAGCTATGGTTTTTCCAGTAGTCATGTACAGATGTGAGAGCTGGACCATAAAGAAGGCTGAGTGCCTAAGAATTGATGCTTTCGAACTGTGGTGTTGGAGAAGGCTCTTGAGAGTCCCTTGGACTGCAAAGAGATCAAACCAGTTGATATTGGAATATATTGGAAATAAAAGCAAAAATAAACAAATGGTACCTAATTAAAATTAAAAGCTTCTGCACAACAAAGGAAACTATAAGCAAGGTGAAAAGACAGCCTTCAGAATGGGAGAAAATAATAGCAAACAAAACAACTGACAAAGAATTAACCTCAAAAATATACAAGCAACTCCTGCAGCTCAATTCCAGGAAAATAAACGACCCATTCAAAAAGTGGGCCAAAGAACTAAACAGACATTTCTGCAAAGAAGACATATAGATGGCTAACAAACACATGAAAAGATGCTCAGCATCATTCACTAACAGAGAAATGCAAATCAAAACCACAATGCGGTACCATTTCACGCCAGTCAGAATGGCTGCTATCCAAAAGTCCACAAACAATAAATGCTAGAGAGAGTGTGGAGAAAGGGGAACCCTCTTACACTGTTGGTGGGAATGCAAACTAGTACAGCCACTATGGAGAACAGTGTGGAGATTCCTTAAAAAACTGGAAATAGAACTGCCATATGACCCAGCAATTCCACTGCTGGGCATACACACTGAGGAAACCAGAATTGAAAGAGACACATGTACCCCAATGTTCATCACAGCACTGTTTATAATAGCCAGGACATGGAAGCAACCTAAATGTCCATGAGCAGAAGAATGGATAAGAAAGCTGTGATACATATACACAATGGAATACTACTCAGCATTAAAAGGAATACATTTGAATCAGTCTAATAAGGTGGATGAAACTGGAGCCTATTATACAAAGTGAAGTAAGCCAGAAAGAAAAACACCAGTACAGTATACTAACACATATATATGGAATTTAGAAAGATGGTAACAATAACCCTGTATGCGAGACAGCAAAAGAGACACAGATGTATAGAACAGTCTCTTGGACTCTGTGGGAGAGGGCAAGGGCGGAATGATATGGGAGAATGGCATTGAAACGTGTAAATTATCATATGTGAAATGAATCGCCAGTCTAGGTTTGATGCATGATACAGGGTGCTCTGAGTTGGTGCACTGGGATGACCCCCCCAAAAATGGCAGCTCTAATTATTAAATAATAACTAATTAGTTTTGAGAAAGTGTGGAAATTGATATAAAATGTGAGACAGTTCATCTGCTCATCCTTACAATTAAGTTGCATCATCTTCTCCAGAGTGGGGCATTTTATTTTGCTTATAAGATTTCCTAATGACTAGCACTTATGCACTTATTTCTTGCCATCATGATATCAGAAACATAAATTGAGGTTATATATAAAAAATGAAAAAATGGAAAGGCTAAGTAAAAGAATCACTAATGAAATAAGATAAAATGAATAAGCAATAAGTAGTTTCTTAATGAGAATAGATTATAATTATCAGTAAACATACATTGTTCGTAGTAAACAAAGGTACAAGGTATTAACATGTTAGAAGAGATTTAGTTTGAACAGGTTCTCCCAAAATGTTTTCTGAAGAACACTGGTACTTCAAATGGTCTGTGGGAAAATGTTCCATTCCCATAGCAATTGAGGAAATTAACTGCTACAGACTGAATGTTTATGTTCCAACCTAATCTCCAAGGTGAGGGTACTTGGAGGTAGAGTCTTTGAAAGGTGATTAGGTCATGAAAGAGGTTCCCTCATGAATGGGATTTGTGCCCTTATAAAGAACCCAGAGAGCTCCCTTGCCCTTCCTGCCCTGTGAAAATACAACATGAAGACAGCCCTTTATGAAGCAGGTAGCAGATCTCACCAGACACTGAACCTGCTGGTGTCTTGATTTTGGACTTCACAACTTCCAGAACTGTGAAAAATAAATTTCTGTTGTTTATAAGCCACCCAGTCCACAGTGTTCTACATAGCAGCCTGAACAAATTAAGTCACTACCCCTTTCTCTGATAGTCAAGTTGCATACTAGCATACTTTATCTTTAAAGTAAGACATTATAAGAATCCTTTTACCTTCATTTTTGTATGTCCCATTGTTCTTTGTTGGATGAGTATTTTTTCGTTGGTGCTTTCTCTCAGACATAGTGTTCTGTAGAACAAATCTTAAAGTGCTGAAACGAGAGAAAAAACAGCTATTATATAATAAAAATACCACCCCTATAAACATCTCTCAAACAATATTTAAATCCCTCACAAAGGTAAACACAATCTCTTATTTGCTGAATTTTACTCCTTAAGTACCATCTATGTGATTCTTATGAAATGCATCACCTATAATTTTACTTAATATGTTTTCCTTAAATAAATTCACTATTTTTTCCACATGACGGAATGGGGTAGTTTTCAAGAAGTGGAATAAGCAATGGTGAGGAGAATCAGAAGCTAGCAGTGTCTGGTTGCTGCTAATGCTGCTAAGTCGCTTCAGTCGTGTCCGACTCTGTGACCCCATAGACGGCAGCCCACCAGGCTCCCCCGTCCCAGGGATTCTCCAGGCAAGAACGCTGGAGTGGGTTTCCAATTTCCTTCTCCAATGCAAGAAAGTGAAAAGTGAAAGTGAAGTCGCTCAGTTGTGTCCCACTCTTAGTGACTCCATGGACTGCAGCCTACCAGGCTCCTCCATCCATGGGATTTTCCCTAAGCCATTTAGAGGTTCCAAGCAGAAAAAGACTATGGCATCCCATCCCCCATGAGTACATGCTAAGTTGCTTCAGTTGTGTCCAACTCTTCAAGACCCTACAGATTGAAGGAAGCCTGCCAGGCTCCTCCATCCCCCACACACTTTGAAAAACTACTGATAGGCAAAGCAAATACAAAAAACAAATTCTGAATCTTCATGTAATGGCTAGTTTCACACTTTTATTGAAAAAATATCAAATTCTTAAAAAATAGTCCCCTATCGATATATGGAACCAATTAAGAGACAGAAATTAAGATCAGATCTAAAATTATCTATATAAATTGGCATCTAGTTCTCGGGTATTGATAAAAACGTGGTCAGAGGAGTGCAACGGACACCACCACGTGGCAGAAAGTGAATACCGAGTGGAGATAAGCAAAAAGTACGGCTTTAATATGGGGGCACTTTCACTTTTCACTTTCATGCACTGGAGAAGGAAAAGGCAACCTACTCCAGTGTTCTTGCCTGGAGAATCCCAGGGACGGGGGAGCCTGGTGGGCTGCCGTCTATGGGGTCGCACAGAGTCGGACACGACTGAAGTGACTTAGCAGTAGCAGTAGGCAAGAAGAAAGAGAAGCAGGGGAAGTCAACCCAGTTTCCCAAGCCTGAGAAGTCCCTCAGATTTGAGAAAAGTCCCTGTCTTTTCCCAAGGGACGCTGAAAGAAGTCCCTCAATCCCTGTCTCTGCGCCACCTGCTGCTCCACCAGTTCTGAGTAAACCTGGTACCGGTGGGCGTCCATCCTACCCAACTAAAACCTCCCGCAGCTGGATATAAAAGTTAGTGGAAAAGTTGGAATCCGAGCCAGAGTCTCCTCAAAGTTTCCCGAGTCAGGACACATACCTTAATTCTAAGGCTTTCCTCACGGAGTCGTCCGACTCCCCAGAAAACTAAGCCGACCTACCGAGAGCCATTCAGAAGGCTCTCCGACCGTTTAAACGGTGCCCCCTTATCGCGCGAACATGGAGCGTCACGTGACTGCGAGATTCGCATAGTGGCGCCACCATGGGGCGTGCCACCATGGGGCGCGCCACCGTCCACCATGGGGCGCACCACCGTGGGGCGCGCGCCACCATCGACCGTGGGGCGTGCCACCGTGGGGCGCGCCACCGTGGGGCACGCGCCACCATCGACCGTGGGGCGTGCCACTGTGGGGCGTGCTACCGTCCACCGTGGGGCGCGCCACCGTCCACCATGGGGCGCGCCACCGTGGGGCGCGCGCCACCATCCACCATGGGGCGTGCCACTGTGGGGCGTGCTACCGTCCACCGTGGGGCGCGCCACCGTCCACCATGGGGCGCGCCACCGTAGGGCGTGCGCCACCATCCACCGTGGGGCGTGCCACTGTGGGGCGTGCCACCATCCACCGTGGGGTGCGCCACCGTCCACCATGGGGCGCACCACCGTGGGGCGCGCGCCACCATCCACCGTGGGGCGTGCCACTGTGGGGCGTGCTACCGTCCACCGTGGGGCACGCCACCGTCCACCATGGGGCGCGCCACCGTGGGGCGCGCGCCACCATCCACCGTGGGGCGTGCCACCGTGGGGCGTGCTACCGTCCACCGTGGGGCGCGCCACCATCCACCATGGGGCGCGCCACCGTAGGGCGCGCGCCACCATCCACCGTGGGGCGTGCCACTGTGGGGCGTGCCACCGTCCACCGTGGGGTGCGCCACCGTCCACCATGGGGCGCACCACCGTGGGGCGCGCGCCACCATCCACCGTGGGGCGTGCCACTGTGGGGCGTGCTACCGTCCACCGTGGGGCACGCCACCGTCCACCATGGGGCGCGCCACCGTGGGGCGCGCGCCACCATCCACCGTGGGGCGTGCCACCGTGGGGCGTGCTACCGTCCACCGTGGGGCGCGCCACCGTGGGGCGTGCACCACCATCCACCGTGGGGCGTGCCACCGTGGGGCGTGCTACCGTCCACCGTGGGGCGCGCCACCGTGGGGCGTGCGCCACCATCCACCGTGGGGCGTGCCACCGTGGGGCGTGCTACCGTCCACCGTGGGGCGCGCCACCGTGGGGCGTGCGCCACCATCCACCGTGGGGCGTGCCACCGTGGGGCGTGCTACCGTCCACAGTGGGGCGCGCCACCGTGGGGCGTGCGCCACCATCCACCGTGGGGCGTGCCACCGTGGGGCGTGCTACCGTCCACCGTGGGGCGCGCCACCGTGGGGCGTGCGCCACCATCCACTGTGGGGCGTGCCACTGTGGGGCGTGCCACTGTGGGGCGTGCCACCGTCCACCGTGGGGCGCGCCACCGTGGGGCGCGCGCCACCATCCACCGTGGGGCGTGCCACCATGGGGCATGCTACTGTCCACCGTGGGGCACGCCACCGTGGGGCGTGCGCCACCATCCACCGTGGGGCGTGCCACTGTGGGGCGTGCCACCGTCCACCGTGGGGCGCGCCACCGTCCACCATGGGGTGCGCCACCGTGGGGCGTGCGCCACCATCCACCGTGGGGCGTGCCACCGTGGGGCGTGCTACCGTCCACAGTGGGGCGCGCCACCGTGGGGCGTGCGCCACCATCCACCGTGGGGCGTGCCACCGTGGGGCGTGCTACCGTCCACAGTGGGGCGCGCCACCGTGGGGCGTGCGCCACCATCCACCGTGGGGCGTGCCACCGTGGGGCGTGCTACCGTCCACCGTGGGGCGCGCCACCGTGGGGCGTGCGCCACCATCCACTGTGGGGCGTGCCACTGTGGGGCGTGCCACTGTGGGGTGTGCCACCGTCCACCGTGGGGCGCGCCACCGTGGGGCGCGCGCCACCATCCACCGTGGGGCGTGCCACCATGGGGCGTGCTACTGTCCACCGTGGGGCACGCCACCGTGGGGTGTGCGCCACCATCCACCGTGGGGCGTGCCACTGTGGGGCGTGCCACCGTCCACCGTGGGGCGCGCCACCGTCCACCATGGGGTGCGCCACCGTGGGGCGTGCGCCACCATCCACCGTGGGGCGCGCCACCGTCCACCATGGGGCGCGCCACCGTGGGGCGCGTGCCACCATCCACCATGGGGCGTGCCACCGTGGGGCGCGCCACCGTCTCCCGTGGGGCGCGCCACCGTGGGGCGCGCCACGCCCCCCCTACCCAGAACTTCCGGGGTTTGACGCACGTGGACCACGTAATAAAAAGATCCAAGTCACCTCAGGGTTCAGGAGCGTTCAATCCTCATGTAACTGAAAATTAACCATCAAGTGACCACAGCATGTCACATGGACCATAGAATGAATATACATGACCAAGAGCCACTGGATAGGTGCAGTTGTTCATATGACTGCAAGCAGTTTGCTTGCCATGTGATGGTAGGAGCCATGTCACTGTTGATGCAGGGATCTTGATTGGGTAGCCAACAATCTTTACAAGATAGAGATGGCTGAGCCTTTTATGTGACCAAGGGGGGCCATAGCATCCATATGATTCTAAGAAGCAGGTCATCTTTGTGACTTGGAGGGCTGAGGTTTCCACATGTTACTAGCTAGTATGGGCCGCGTGACAGGATGAATCCACATGATGTGCAAGGTTTACGAGTCCGCTGTACTTTAGTGATTTGAAAAGCTGGACCTCTGACATGATCATAATGGCAATCGGTCCAGAGAGACTACGTGAGCTCAGGATTTAAGATCTCATGCTAATGGCAACATACTCCAGTACTCTTGCCTGGAGAACCCCATGGACGGAGGAGCCTGATAGGCTACAGTCCATGGGGTGGCTACGAGTCAGACACGACTGAGCGACTTCACTTTCACTTTTCACTTTCATGCATTGGAGAAGGAAATGGCAACCCACTCCAGTGTTCTTGCCTGGAGGATCCCAGGGACAGAGGAGCCTGGTGGGCTGCCATCTATGGGGTCGCACAGAGTCGGACACGACTGATGTGACGCAGCAGCAGCAGTAGCAGCTAACATGATCTGCAGGTCTGGGCCTGCCATGCATCTATAGTGCCCACAAGATGGCAGCATCCAAGTAACCACAGCCTTAGGTACCCAGGATGCTCACAAACTGGATCAGCTTCCTGAGTGATGGTGACAGTAGGGTTCTCGTGGCTGCGTGTTTCAGGAAACCGTTCTCTTCTTGAGACATGGAGATCTGAGATTGCTCACATTCCTGGTTTTCTCATTGACGGTGGTGTCTGTGGGTGATCTTCTTGAGCACACAAGCCTTGGTTAATCCAACCCCTTTAATGTGCTAGTAAATTTCTTTAATGTGCTAATTTTGTTTTTCCTAATAACACATGAAATTTAATACATAAATTAACGCATAACAATGAACTGTGCATGCTGCATGCTCAGTTACTGAGCCACGTCCTACTCTTTACATGGTCTTCCCTAAAACCAAAACTGTTGCCATATTGTAAGGACTTCTTAAAAAACCTAAGTGGTGGATATAGGTAAGTTCTGTTGACTTAATTTCATGCAAGTCTAAGAAAAATTAAAGCAAACCCAGTAAGTGAATTTCAGTTGTTAATTTGAAAAAAAAAAAGTGTGTAAATGATTATAATGTGTCAAGCATTTTATTTGTGTATGTGTGTATCAAGCACTTTAAAACATTATGTTAACTCATTTAATAGTGGTAATTCTATAAACAGCTTCCCAGACAGCTCAGTTAGTAAAGAATTCGCCTGCAATGCAGGAGACCAGGGTTCAGTTCCTGGGTCTGCAAGATCCCCTGGAGAAAGGATAGGTTACCCACTCCAGTACTCTTGCCTGGAAAATTCCATGGACTGAGGAGCCTGGTAGGCTACAGTCCATGGGGTCGCAAAGAGTGGGACACAACTGAGTTACTTCACTTTCACTTTCTTTTCACCCACTCCAGTATTCTTGGGCTTCCCTGGTGGTTCAGCTGGTAAAGAATCTGCGTACATTGTGGGAGATCTGGGTTCAATCCCTGGATTAGGAAGGTCCCCTGGAACTATTATTATTCCAGTTTTCACAGATGAGAAAGGTGAAGCCAGATGTGTGAAGTCATTTGCCTAAAAAGTAACTGAATTTATAGGTGCCAAGTTGGGTGTTACTCCTAGACACTCTGACTCCAGACATTGTATTTTGAACACCCACAAGATTTTCCAAAGAAAATTAAGAATGACTCAGTCTTCTTTATTCGACTAACTGGAAAACCATCCTCAGTTACCGAAAAGTTGAGATCATAGAGGACCTCTTTAAAATACCATTTAAATAATTTCAAGTACTACCATTATTATTATTCAGATCAGATCAGATCAGATCAGTTGCTCAGTCGTGTCCAACTCTTTGCAACCCCATGAATCACAGCATGCCAGGCCTCCCTGTCCATCACCAACCCCCGGAGTTCACTCAGACATGTCCACTGAGTCAGTGATGCCATCCAGCCATCTCATCCTCTGTCGTCCCCTTCTCCTCTTGCCCCCAGTCCCTCCCAGCATCAGAGTCTTTTCCAACGAGTCAACTCTTCACATGAGGTGGCCAAAGTATTGGAGTTTCAGCTTTAGCATCATTCCTTCCGAAGAAATCCCAGGGCTGATCTCCTTCAGAATGGACTGGTTGGATCTCCTTGCAGTCCAAGGGACTCTCAAGAGTCTTCAACACCACAGTTTAAAAGCATCAATTCTTCGGTGCTCAGCCTTCTTCACAGTCCAACTCTCACATCCATACATGACCACAGGAAAAACTATTAGAGCTAATCAAAGTTGAAACCAATGAAGTCCTTCAGATTCATTTTAATGTATATTCATTTAATTCATTTGAATATAAACATCCTTAATACATGAAGTATTTGTGTATATAAAAGGTGGTATAAAATGCTAGATGATAGGTTAAAACATTTCCTTCTTTTATTTTTAAAAATAATTTTATTTATTTTTGGCTGTACTGGATCTTTATTGCTGCATGGGCTTTTCTCTAGTTGTGGTGAGTGGGGGCTATTCTGGTTGTGGTGCACAGGCCTTTCTTTGTGTTGCCTTCTCTTGTTGTGAAGCACGGGCTCTAGAGTGCTCAGACTTTAATAGCTGTGGCCCATGGTCTCAGTAGTTGTGGTTTCCTGGCTTAGTTGCTCTTTGGCATGTGGAATCTTCCCAGATCAGGAATCGAACCTGTGTTTCCTGCATTGGCCACTGAGCCACCAGGGAAGCCCCCTTCTTTTATTTTTAAAGACTATAAAGAGAAACATGACAGTCTTTATAGCTCTTGATGGAATTCCAAAAAATAAAAATGAGTGGAATCTGAATTTACATTTAGTTTGCACCTTCCTAGAAAGAACAGAGAAAGGAGAAGGTCCATATATATTTATTTCTTTTTTAGTTGCTGTTTTACAAACACTGTTTTTGCTGATTTGTGTGGAAAACTGAAGCTTTGTCCGTATATCCCAAATAAATTTGATGTCGTCTTTCTGGCTTGCTGGCTTAGGCAAACTTAATGCTGTACAAGCAATGGGATTATTTTGCTAGCACTCTGCAATGTGGCATGGCTATATAAATAATCTGAAGAAAATACTACAGACCAAAGTTTGCACCATGGTTAAATCTGAATATACTAGTAAAGACAGCAGACTGTGTGTTTGTAGTTCTAAGCTTTTTGAAGGAAGTCATGATTTCTTGGAGTGACTGTGTATGGGCAACTTGGTGTTTCTTAGATAATTTTGGATTATTTATGGAACACATGTAAATGCAGAGTATGAAAATGAAGCCACATATTAACAGTAGAACCTATTATGAAACTTTGAGATGGATGTAGGAAGCATCCGTATACAATCACAGGATGGAATCTGACATCACAACCTGACGTTGGTCCCAACTCTAGTTTCTGTAATTAACTGGTGGTGTGGTGGTTTAGTTGCCAAGTCATGTCCAACTCTTGTGACCACATGGACTGTAGCCTGTCAGGTTCCTCTGTCCATGGGATTTTCCAGGCAAGAATACTGGAGGAGGTTGCCATTTCCTTCTCCAGGGGATCTTCCCGACCCAGGGATCAAATCCGGGTCTCCTGCATTGCAAGTGGATTCTTTACTGACTGAGCTACCAGGGAAGCCCCTTCTGTAATTACCTAAGGATGGACAAGTCCACTAATGGCTATTGAGGTAAACTTCTCTTACCAAAAAACAAACCTAAGCCAGAAAGAAAAACACCAATACAGTATACTAATGCATATATATGGAATTTAGAAAGATGGTAACAATAACCCTGTGTACGAGTCAGCAAAAGAGACACTGATGTATAGATCAGTCTTATGGACTCTGTGGGAGAGGGAGAGGGTGGGGAGATTTGGGAGAATAGCATTGAAACATGTATAATATCATGTATGAGACGAGTCGCCAGTCCAGGTTCGATGCACGATACTGGATGCTTGGGGCTGGTGCACTGGGACGACCCAGAGGGAGGGTATGGGGAGGGAGGAGGGAGGAGGGTTCAGGATGGGGAACACAGGTATACCTGTGGTGGATTCATTTTGATATTTGGCAAAACTAATACAATATTGTAAAGTTTAAAAATAAAATAAAATTTAAATTAAAAAAAAAAAAAAAACAAACCCTGGAGTTCTAATTATAACTTTTCTTGGGAAGGGTCAGATATTCTCCTGTCAAAACTAATGGTCATTCCATTTATTTTTTCTCTGAGATGATTACCAGGTGGTTTTTTTTTTTTTTTTTTTTTTTTGAGATTAGAAAATATATTTAGTTACACTGATGGGTGCCTATCAGCTCTTTCTAATATACATTGTGGAAGGGAGGCTAAGCCTATGGATAAACACCTACATGAACACAGCTTATATAAGTTACGCTGTTTAGACATTGCATTTATCAGATGTTGTGTCTATTTAGATGAGGCAGGTTGGTAAGCCATTCTTCTTAAATATTATTTGGCAAGATTTACTGGAAATATTTACTTCTTTTATATTTCTGTTTTGTGGTGGATATTTTGGAGGTCAGTGCTAGTGTTGCAAAGAAGCAGCAAATTAATTCTGACTCCATGTTGGAACTATTTCTTTGACAAGCTTTTCATTGTTTTTGTTATTATAATCATACATAATGGCTTGCTTAGAAGGACCCCGCCCCTCTGCCAGACTGTTAAACTAAAGTGCCTTTGTTCACTAAAGTGCCTTGTCCACCTATAGATGGCAGGAAGGAAGAAATTAACACATCCCCTCCCTGAGGCTTGCCATTCTAGAAATGTTTGCAAGATTAATGACCTTTTTACTTTGCTTCCTCACCTCCCCCATCTCTGATCTAAAAAAGAATCTGGCATCCAGACCCCGATAAGATGGTTATTTTGAGGTGCTAGCCTGCCATCTTCTTGATCAGCTGCTTTCGAATAAAGTCATTTTCCTTGCCTCAACACCTCCAGTCGTGCAGCGAGCAGAGCAAGCTTGGACTCCTTAACACTAGTGGCTTTATTTAACACAGATAAATGGGAAAGGGGAATAACAGACAGTTGTGATACTGCCAAACTACACACAAATACTCAAATGCTTTTGGTTCAAACACAAATATGTACAACTAAAGAAGAAATCCTGTGTGAATTTACTTTAAGAAAGTAAAATTGACAATCTGGTAATAATATTCAAAAGAATTGATCAGATATGGCTCTACCTTTATAGGATTTGTAATCAAAACATGTTTTTCTTTGTTCCTTTAAGAAATTTATTAATTAACTAGAAGTGACTTTACTGTCAAACAATGGGAAAGAAGAGAATCAATTGTAGATAGTGCTCCCTGTCAAAGTACTCCGTATGCTCCCTTCTCCCTACACAAAGTAAAGTTTAACAGCTCTAGGTGATGATCTCATTCTTGGGGACTTCCCCATTATGGAAATAGGAAATCACATCCACAGTGAAAATGTCTTTTGAGATCAGTGGATAGGAAAAAGTGAGAAGGCTGGGATTCCTTACAGGGTTTTTGTTCATAAACTATGCCATTTGTGATGGTATGATTCACAGTTTGAAAATCCCATCCCCATGAAGCCCATTAAAAAATAAATGTGTGGTTCAAGACTTTAAAAATTATTAGAAATTAAGAATTTAAGTGGCCTTTGCTTGACTCTTGTTATCTACTCATTGTAACTATTTTTCCCACCCCCAAAATAATTCTAACTATTGTCTTTGGAAATAGTATGAGACAAGTTTTTACATAAACAGCCACATTGTTTTCTTGTTATAATGTCACACTTTCATTTACTGTAGTGGATATGTTCACATATGATGTAAAAGAGTGACCTTTGCCAGCTTTCTTTAGAATGAAGTTAGGATTGAAAACTAAATTATGTCAATGAACTTTGTATTTCCATAACATCACCAGATGATTTGTTAATTATCTACTTCATGTAGCCTGTTTTGGTCCAATTATAATTGAAAATGTGCAAGATGCTCTACCTTTTTTCCCTACAAAATCTAAAAAAAAATGTGGCATATCCTGTGCTTTCTAAAATCTAACAGGTACTTGCAATAGTTGACTATAACTGGAGTCTGAAATTTTAATTTAGTCTAGAGTATCTGTTTTTATATGTGATAATTTTATACAATTAAAAATCTCTTTAATAGAGGGAGAATCAAGATGGTGGAGTAGGAGTACATGGGACTCATTTCCCCTACAAACACATTAAAAATACCCCTACAAGTGAGACAGTTCTCACAGAAAACAAATAGGAAACTCGTGGAAGATCTACACAACCAAAGCTGCAAGAAATATCTCTATATAACCAGGAAGGACAGAAAAATATTTTAAAGGCATCAGGACAGGCCGAACACCCTGGGAGAGATACATAACAGAGAGGAACCTTAAAGGAACCTTGCAAGGCGAGTGCAGAGAAAAAGAGATCAAGCCAGGCAGTCAGGCGAGAAAAGGGAAATTTATTAGAGGGAAAAGAGAGGGTGACTGGCTCTTAAGGAGAACCAGCGTCCTCTCTTTCTGACGGAGTCCTTCTTATACCCCACCAATGAAAAATTCTCTGAAGGGATGGTCATGTAGCCAGAGGTCTTGAATCTGGTGGTCTCGCAGCTTTGAGAAGATAGGCACCAGTGAGAAAACAGGATACAATTTGGGCAATTTGGTCAGTCTCAAGGATCTCTGTGATTTTATTCTTTGTTTGTGAGGTTGACATAATGAGCCATCTTATCAATGAGACTCCATGTAGGCCCTATCATTCCAGCCTTTTTTGATTTAGGATAACGGTCGAAGGTCAATCTTCTGTAACTTCTTCCTGAAGGACAAGGGTGTTGTGGGGGTGAGATAAGAGAAGGCTGGAATGTGGGTCAAGGGGATTTGTGTGGAGTCGAAGTTTTTGATAATCTGAGTGAGTTAGAAGTAGCTCCTGGATAGTTCGGTTGGTGAAGGCTTGTAAACCATCCTGAAGAAATTTGAAAAAAGACGCATTAAACATGGACCAAAAGTTAGAATAAGGGTAAGTAGAAGGTTAGAAATAAGGGTAGTTTCCAGGTTATGCCAAGGGATTGAAGAGGAAAAGTTAAAATTTTACATAATCTCCTTCTCCTTCTGCCTCTGTAACTCAGCTTGCCCCTTGCAAAATATAGATCATGTAGGTCACGTATTCGCAGAACGTGGGGACTTGCAATACTAGGAACTGGAGTTTATCTCACTCACCCTTGTCCTGCTCTTTGCAATTGTCCAGCCCCTGCAAACCTGCTTAATCATGCCTGTCCAGGCCAGGCATCCCCCTCCCCATCTTGGACTGCTGTTCCCATGCTCATGAAGCCGCTTAGTTTAAACCAGCTTATTAACAGCTAGTGCTGCCTACTATAGTCTGTTTATAAAAACTCTATATTCCCTTTGTTCAGGGCTCAGAGCTTTGAGTGTTAACGCCTCTGGGCCCACTGACATATAAACCTGAGTTCTCCTACTCTCCAAGTGTGGTGCTTGGTTTCTCCAGTACTGGTTTCTGTAACAGGATTGGGCTACTTGTTGAGTGATTTGGGAGATCAAAGCTGGCCCATTATTGGATTGGAGAGAGAGTGGGAGGCCAAAGTGAGGGATGATTTCTCATATGAGAAACTGTGTTACCTCTGAGGCAGTTTCTGATCTCATAGGAAGAGCCTCAATCCACCCTGCAAAAGTGTCTACTAGAGTGAACATGAGTTTTATTTTTTGTGTTGGAAGCATGTGAGTGAAGTCAATTTGCCAGTCCTCTTCTGGGATATGTCCTCAAGCCTGATGTGTTGGGAATGAGGGAATAGGCTTTAAGGATCCCTGTGTTGAGACTGAGGAACAGATAATGCAAGAGTGAGTGATTTGTTGTAGGAGTGAAAGAAGGTTAGGATAGGTGATAAGAGGTCTTAAGAGATGATTGAGCTTCCCTCATAGCTCAGTCATCTGCCTGCAATGCAGGAGACCCGGGTTCAGTTCCTGGGTCAGGAAGATCCCCTGGCGAAGGAAATGACAATCCACTCCAGCATTCTTGCCTGGAAAATCCCAAGGACAGAGGAGCCGGCAGGCTACAGTTCATGGGGTCGCAAGAATCGGACATGACTTAGCAACTAAACCCACCACCAAGAGATGATAAAGAGGTTTAGTACTTAAGTGTAGGACCTGATGAATGCCTGTAAGAATCTGTGTGGCCTGAGATTTGTGAAGGACATAGCGGCCCTGTTTTTGTAACCAGTTTCTTTGTGGTTGTGCTTCCTCTTGTAATAATCGTGTTTTTTCTTCAGGGAGGTAAAGGGGCTTTATGTTGGGGATTACTATAAATTGTTGAGCTGGTGATTGGAGTGAGGCTTGTTTTGCTTCTCTGTCTGTGGCATCATTGCTCCATGAAATGGGGTCTGAGGGCCACCTGGTGACCTCGGCAATGTATGATGCCTACTTCAGTTTGCATGTTAGCTGCTTTTAAAAGGTGGAGTATAAGCAGGGTGTTAGTTATGGGAGAGCCTTTAGTAGATAGGAGCCCTTGTTCCTTCCAGATGGCAGCATGTGAGTGTATGATGTGGAAAGTATGTTTAGAATCAGTGTATATATTTGCTCTCTTGTTAGCTGTGAGGGTAAGGGCTGTAGTTAGTGCAACAAATTCTGCCTTTTGGGAAGAGGTTCCTGAGGGGAGAGGCTGGGATTCAATAATTTCGGTGTCAGAGACAATTGCACATCCAGCTACTTTTTTTCCTTCTGATGTTATAGAGGAGCTGCCATCAATATACCAAGTAAAGTCAGGATTATTTAAAGGGGTTGAGGAAATGTGGGATAAATGGGGAATCAGGTCTTCTAAAGCCTCTTTGCAAGTATGGATGGGGGGCTCAGAAGAATTAGGGATAAGGGTGGCAGGGTTGAGAGTAGGACAGCGTTCAAAAGAACTTGGGAGATTCAAGAAGGGTGACATGAATTAGTTGGATGCGTGAAGGAGATAGAGGGCCATGGATCTGTGAGAAAGTCCATAAAGTCATGTGGTGAACGAATGACAGTGGGTGCTCCAAAAGTAAGTTTTTTACTTTTCTGAGTGAGGAGGGCAACTTCTGCCAGAGCAAGTAGGCAGGCTGGCCATCCTTGAATTGTGGTATCTAATTGCTTTGATAGATAAACGACAAGGGTGAAGGAGGGGTCCTGATTTTGTCTCAAAACTCCTAGGGCAATTTTGTGTCTCTCAGTAGTGTAGAGTATAAAGGGGCGAGAAAGGTCATGAAGTGTTAAAGCTGGGGCTGAGAGAATGGGGCTAAGAATGGCTTAAGGGTGTTAAAGGCTGAAAGGGAATTTGATTTTAGCTCTAGGGGTTCTGAAAGATCTCCTTGGGTAGCTTGATATAGGGGTTGTGCCAAGAGGATGAAATTAGGAATCCAGAGGTGTAGATATTCAGCTGACCCCAAAAAGGACTGGATCTCTGTTTTTGATGTAGGGAGTGGTACGGTGGATATAAGGAACTTTCTATTGGTAGTAATATATCTCTTTGTTGATGTTAAAAGGACTCCAAGATAGGTCACTCTAGGAAGAGAGAGCTGAACCTTGGTAGGAGATACTTGATAGCCTCGATCAGTTAGAAAATTGAGAAGTTGTATAGTGTGTTGTTTGGAGAAGGCAATGGCACCCCACTCCAGTACTCTTGCCTGGAAAATCCCATGGATGGAGGAGCCTGGTGGGCTGCAGTCCATGGGGTCACTAAGAGTCGGACATGACTGAGCGATTTCACTTTCACTTTTCACTTCCATGCATTGGAGAAGGAAATGGCAACCCACGCCAGTGTTCTTGCTGGAGAATCCCAGGGACGGGGAGCCTGGCGGGCTGCCGTCTATGGGGTCACACAGAGTCGGACACGACTGAAGCTAAGTATGTTGTTAAGAATGTGTAAGTGAAGGACTACAAAGGAGGAGATCATCCACATATTGGAGGACACTACTTGGAGTAAGGTCAAGAGAGGTTAGGTCTGATGCTAGAGCTGGGCCAAATAAATGAGGGCTATCATGAAAGCCTTGTGGAAGGACTGTCCATGTCAGCTATTGGGAGTGATGATTGTCTGGATCAGTACAGGTAAAGGCAAAGACGTCTTGAGAGTCTGGGTGTAAAGGAATAGTAAAGAAGGCATTTCTGAGGTCTAGAACAGTGAAGTGCATAGTGGAAGAGGGAATGAGAGAGAGAAGTATAGGGATTTGGAACTACTGGGTATATGAGGATAACAGCTGCAATGATAAGTCTCAGGTCCTGGACCAGGCGATAGGAACCATTGGCTTTTTGACAGGTAGGATAGGGGTGTTATAGGGAGACAGAGTTGGGCACAAGAGGCCCTGATGTAGGAGTTTAGTGACGATAGGCTTTAACCCTTGTTAATGTTTTTGGGAGATGGGGTATTGTGGTTGATTGGGGAATTTAGAGGGGTCTTTGAGACAGATACGAATTGGAGCATGGTAAGAGGCAACAGATGGGTTATCTGTATCCCAAACTATGGGGTTTATGGACAAGGAGGGCAATGCGGTGGGGGAAGAGGAGGTGGGGTTGAGGAGCAGTAGCCAGGCTAGATCAGAGGCTGGGCTTGGGATAGTAACAGAGGCTTTGAATTTTGAGAGAAGGTCTCTCCCAAGAATAGGAGTGGGGCATTTTGGGAGAAATTGTATGAGAAAAGAATAGGAAAATGGGGTATCTTGAAATGTGCAAGGTAGAGGCTCAGTTATTCGTGATGTAGATATAAAACCGTCAACCCTCTCTCTGAGAGACCTTGGTTTTTTTGGAGTAGGCAGACATAGCAGAGTAAACGGCCCCTGTGTCAATGAGAAAGGAGATCAGCTTACCTGCCACTGTAAGAGTTATCCTGGGCTCCGTACAGGTGATGAGAGTTGGGGCCTGGGGCCCTGGGCACCTTCAGTCTTCAGTGGCGAGTCCCAGAAGGCTGGGCAGAGCTGGGTTGGCAGACTCCTGCTTGACACCAGAAGGAGATGTCCGGATCCCTAGAGCAGGATTTGGTCAGTTGACCTTTCAATGTCCCTTTTATAACACAGCTGGGACATGGACCTCGAGGGGGCCTTCGCTTTAGGCATGAGTGGGCCCAGTGGCCTTCTTTGCTGTGTTTGAAGCAGGGCCCAGGTAGCTTCCTTTCTTTGTTGGTTGATAGAGGCTTGGAGCCATGTAGGTCAGTGGCTAAAAGCTGGTATTTGGCCTAATCTCATTGGGCCTTCTCTAGTTTTGACTGTTCTTCCTGGTTTTTTTAAATCTTAAAAGTTAAATTTAAAAGGTCTCATTGAGGGGTTTGAGGGCCTTCTTCTGCCTTTTTTAGTTTCTTTCGGCTATCTGGGAATGACTGGGAGATAAAATGCATTTTAAGGACAAGAGTACCCTCTGCTGAAGTGGGGTCTAATTTTATATATTTTTGTAGGGCTTCTGTTAGGCCTTTTGTATATTTTTGTAGGGCTTTTGTTTTGTAGGGCTAGAAATTGTGCTGGGGTTTTCATCTAGTCTTTGAGTTATTTCCTGGAGCTTATCAAAGGTGATGGCTTTATGCCCTGCCTTTTGAAGGCCCAGAATGAGGCAAGCAATAGTATGATTACGGGCTGCTCATCCAGGTCTCCCTGACTGATAATCCCAGTTGGGATCATCTCGGGGGACAGCCCCTACAGGCTTAGTCTCGTCTGTCCTGTGTATCTCATCAGCATGCGCCTGAGAGTCTTGTCATACTTGTTCCTTCTCTTCTGGGAGAAGAGTGGAGGAAAGGATGATGTAAATATCATGCCAGGTTAAGTCCTAAGACTGGGTGATATACTTGAATTCTTTTAGATAATTATCAAGGTCTGAGGAGAAGGAGCCAAGATGCTTTTTAATCTGAGATAGATTGGTGAGGGAAGGAGGATGGGACAGGAACCCAAACAATGTCTTCTGCTCCATCTACTTCCCTTAAAGGGAGGAGTGGAGCAGGGGAAGGAGTGGGGTCTGCGGTGAAGTTTCCTGTTTTAAATTTGTTTGGGACCAGGTTTGGGGTGAGGATCTAGGGAGGTCAGGATAAAGCCTTGGGACCCTCAGGGTATAGGGTGGGGCTGAGGTCTCAGAGCTTCTCTCAGACACTGGCTGGGGAGGGGCGGGTGGGAGCTTCAGAGTCATCCTGTGCTTGAGAAGGAGGGAGAGAGGAGGGGACATAAGGTGGAAGTTTTGGAACTGTATCTGGGGTGGCTGCAAATGGATTGGAAGCGATAGGGGGTGGGCTGCGGTAGAAAGGGTTGAAGGAAGAAGAAAAGTCTGAACAGGGATCAGGAGACATTGTATTAGGAGGTTGTGGCCCAGAGTGGGCTAAGAGTATTTGAGAAGTAGAACAGGATTCACAGAGAGAGGGTCAAGAGCAGAGAGTGAAGAAAACCTGAACTTAAGGGATTTCTAACCACTTACCATTTGGCGGCAGAAGTTATCGAGGTCCAGTAGAGTATTATAATCAAGAGTTCCAAAAAAAACAGAAGAGTTCCGTTTTAGGCCATCAGGAGCTGTTATCAAGTCTGTATTGCGGCCAGACAGTGTTAGAAGAGTAAATAAGTCTTTTTGGTCTTATATCCCCTTGGAAGCCCAAAGCGTTTAGGTTTTGGAGAAGGCATCCTAGAGAGATAGATTTTGAGGGCTGGGATTGAGAATTTCCCATTGTGGCTGAATAGGGAGGTTAGACAAGGGCGAGAGAAAGCGAGGAGAAAGGTCCAAGAGAAAAGGCCTCCCCATTCTCAGGTCTTTCTCAGAGAGTAATAATAGTCTGCTTTGAAATGGGCGTCCCCTATTTCAAAGTCAGATGGGGCACAAGGCTGGGGCCGAGGAGTGTGGGGATCCTTGAGCCTAGGACTTGGAAATGAGGCAAGAGAGAGGGGATCCAAGAGAATGGGATTTCACTCACCGTTGTAACTGACCAATGAAATGTGGGCCGGTGTGTAGATGTCAGTCCGGCAAGGCAAGTGGAGAGTCCCGTCCTGGATCTCATGTCAGTTTCTCAGCAAGATCCAAGGGAGGGGACCACCAGAGGTGGGCCTGTGAGAGGAGCCCACCACTTGCGGTGGATCTTCCCTCCCAGGTTTCAGCACCAGAATGTAAGGTGAGTGTAGAGAAAAAGAGATCAAGCCAGGCAGTCAGGCAAGAAAAGGGAAGTTTATTAGAGGGAAAAGAGAGGGTGACTGGCTCTTAAGGAGAACTAGCGTCCTCTCTTTCTAATGGAGTCCTTCTTATACCTCACCAATGAAAAATTCTCTGAAAGGATAGTCGACGACATAACAAGCCATCTTATCAATGAGACCCCATGTGGGCCCTATCAATGACAAACCTAGACAGCATATTAGAAAGCAAAGACATCACTTTGCCAACAAAGGTCCATCTAGTCAAAGCTATGGTTTTTCCAATAATCATGTACAGATATGAAAGTTGGAACATAAAGGCTGGGCATCAAAGAATTGATGCCTTCGAACTGTGGTCTTGGAGAAAATTCTTTAGAGTCCCTTGGACTGCAAGGAGATCAAACCAGTCAATTCTAAAGGAAATCAACCCTGAATATTCATTGGAAGGACTGATGCTAAAGCTGAAACTCCAATACTTTGGCCACCTGATGCAGAGTGGACTAATTGGAAAAGACCCTGATGCTGGGAAAGATTGAAAGCAAAAGAAGAGGGCAGCAGAGGATGAGATGGTTAGATAGCATCACCAACTTAATGAATTTGAATCTGAGCAAACTCAGGAAGATAGTGAAGGACAGGGAAGCCTGATGTGCTGCAGTCCAGGAGGTCACGAAGAGTTAGACACAACTTAGTGACTGAATAATAACAACAACTTATAACTTCATTAATTACTGCTATATATGTTTTTGAAGATATGTTATCAGGTGAATATAAGTTCAGGATTTTTATCTTTTTAATACATTTTATGATTAGATAATAGCTTTCTTTATTGCAATTGCTTGATGTCTATTTTGCCTAATATTAATACAAATTAACCACCTTTAGGTTTAATTGGTCAGTTTACTGGTCATTTTTTTTTAATCATCATTTTATTTTCATCCTTTCTGACAGTCGATTGTACCTGTTTCATGGCCTGCTAAAACACGTTCATAATGCCTGTATTAGATTGTTCAGACTGCCACAACAAAAATGCCACAGACAAAGTAGCTTAACAACAGAAATTTGTTTCTCACGGTTCTGGAGGCTTGAAGTAGAAGATCAAGGTATGAATAGGTTTGTTTTTGCCTAAGGCTTCTCTCCTTGGCTTGAAGATGACCATCTCCTTGCTGCTTTTCCTATGGTTGTCTCTCTGTGTGTATACACTTCTGCCGTCTCTCTGTGTGTTCTAAACTCTTCTTATAAAGACACTGGTCAGATTGGATTAACGTATACCTTCACAGCCTTAATTTAACTTAATCACCCTTTAAAGGCCCTGTCTCCAAATCCAGTCACATTCTGTTGTTGTTGTTCAATTTTTCCATGGAGTGGTAGTGTTAAGTTGCTTCAGTTGTGTCTGACTCTTCGAGACCCTATGGACAGTAGCCCACCAGGCTCCTCTGTCCAAGGGATTTCCCAGGCAAGAATACTGGAATCAGTTGCCATTCCCTTCTCCAGGGAAATCTTCCCAATCCAGGGATCGAACCCACTTCTCCTGCATTGCAAACAGATTCTTTACCAGTGAGCCATCAGGGAAGCCCATGTAATCAAGGCTTCAGTATATGAATTTTGGGAGAACACAGTTCAGTCAATAACAAAACCTAATGTTAAGATGACATTATCATAGAAGACAAGAGAGCAGAGGCAGGAACAATGATGCAGAGCAGGCAGGAAGATGGTATGTTAGGCTTTCATTATTCTATGGCTTCTTCAGTTCATAAAATTCTCTATTTTCCAATGAATCCCAGACGACTGACTGAGAAATTTGCATTGCTACTACCTTAGCCTGTACCTAAAGGATGGGAACTAGTATTCCATACTGGTTACTAGTACACCACCTAGAATCTAACACTTTCCTATTATTAATAGGTCTGCTATTTTTTTCCAAGATACTTGACCTTTCTTAACCTCAGCTTCTTGAATTAGATACAGAGACAAGATCATTAGTCATATAACTCCAATTGTAAGAATTAAATGAAATTTACATATATTTTTGTATATAATAAGGGCTGTTTGCAAGGTTTAGAAGGTTGGTTACTCAGCTAGTATTTACAGAATGGTCATGCCATTCTGCATGCCTATGAAACATACAGGAGGGGAAGAGTAGAATCTTTGAACTGGGGTTAGACCTTTTGTGGGCCCAAGTATCTCACCAAATACCTCCATTACTATTTAGCAACCAGAGCTCCTTGCAGTTCTCTATATAGATTCCTAACCTTCAGGGAGAAAGGAACATTGTCTGAATTTTTTCATTGTCCTATCTTCCCTTTTTGGCACTAAGCTTGACATGTAGAGGTGCGTGAATGAATGAATAAGTAAATGAATGAATGAAAGTTATATTCTAGACATATATCTTTCTTCTCTAACAGTTAATAGCCCCTGGAAGACCAGAACCTTAGCCTCGCAGCCAGTGCTTTTAAGTGATTCATCAGAAATTTGGAAAAGGGAAGCCTAGACTTACCTCTAACTTGATGAGCCTTTGCAGGGACATTCTGGAAATCTTGGCATTTGTATCTTCAGATAACTTCTATACACACTCCTTGAGCATCTTATGTAGTTGGTTTGAGAGATAGCTAAAGATCAAATGAAACTTCTGATGGTGATCTAGCTTATTCAATAGGGCAAAGCAGTCAAAATTGAAAGTCCTGGGAATATGGGTCATCATGAGGTTAACTTGGTTGCTCATTTCCACTACTCAAGTAAAGAACTGGAAGTGAAACCTTATTCAGTGATGTAGGCTCACCTCTTGGAAGGATTCCAGCTCCAGCTTTCCAAATATCTCCTCAAGGCCATAGAATAGCATGTGGTTGATGACTAGTATCCTATAGCAGGCACACGGAAGCCTTGGTTCTCCTCAAATTTCTGAAATATATAAGAAAGAAACTCAGACAGCTGACTGTAAGAAATCAAATAAACCACCTACAGAAAGGTCCATGTGTATTTCCACAGGTTCTAAGTTATATTGAGGGGAAGGGAAGGGAAGAGAAGGGATTGGCAATGAGCTGGTCTGCCTCTGTCCCTTCCTTTCTCTTCTCTATGCTGAAATCCATTGCCCACCCTGCAACCAATGATAAATCTAACCACGAAACCATGCAAGGTACCTTTTATTGACATCTTCAGGGAAACAAAGAAGAGGTACCCTGGCACACTGTGCAGCAAAACCTCATCAAACTTCTTTCATTAGACAACCCTGCCTCCTTTCCCTACAGCCAAATGAGATGAACAAGCATTAGCTCCTGCCCTTCTTGAATAATTTCCTTCTCTCCAAATCTGTCCTAAGTGGAGCCATTTACCTCTCTCAGTTTCTCACAATGGAATCCTCACATATATCATCCCCTTCAGCATACCGAGGATTCTTCTTTATATCCCTCCTCTCTTAAACATGGGAGAGTTTTATATAATAAATGTTTTTTGCACTCTCATATTGATTTTTGTATTTCTTTCTAATAACTCCCAATATAGCTCCTCCTCATCACAAGAATTTTCAGTCATGGACCACAGTGTCTCTTTTCAACAGATTATACAGCTGTGGTTCCTGCCTTGAGCCAACAATTCTAGCAAGTCCCTCTTTTTTTGTCCATGAAACAGCAAGGATGTTCATTGCTGCCTGGTCTTGGCAAAATAAGAGCTGCTTGTCTAAAAAGCATTTTATTTCACATCAATTTTTATTAAGGTTTAGGGTGGAGCTGTGTTTTTCCACAAAAAAGATAAAGGTAGAGGGTGCAGCCATGTTTCTTAAGCCCATTCCTAAGACCCAGAGAGTCAAAGGCCTAGTTTCTGCATTGTGAAACAAGGAGCAGAGAAAGTGCATTTGAGGTAGATTTCTGGGGAATGACAGTCCTGGGTTATATATTCATTATTTTATCCAACTGATAATTATTTTAACAGATTTTCTAATGTATAATTGACATGTAATCAACTGTATATATTTAAATTTTACAACTTAAGTTTTGACATATGCATGCACCTATGATATCATAACCACTATAAAATAATGAACATATTAATTAACCCCCCAATTTCTCATGCTTCTTTGTAACTCCTCTTCACTCCCTCCTTCATCCCCATCACCATCCCCCATGCCCAGACAACTAGTTTGTATATTCTAGAGTTTTATATAAATGGAAGAATATAGTTCATCCCAACTTTCTCTCAGATTCTTTGATTTTGCATAACTGTTTTGAGATTCATTCATGTTGTTAAATGGATCAATAGTTTGTTCCTTTTGCTGATAAGTAGCACTCCACAATTTACTTTTCCATTCATTAATTGGTATGGGGCTTTCTTAATAGCTCAGTTGGTGAAGAATTGCCTGCAGTGCAGGAGAGCTTGGTTCAATTCCAGGGTTGGGACGATCCCTTGGAGAAGGGATAGGGTAACCACTCCAGTATTCTTGAGTTTCCCTTGTGGCTCAGCTGGTCAAGAATCCATCCGCCTGCAATGTGGGAGACCTGGGTTCAATCCCTGGGTTGGGAAGATCCCCTGGAGAAGGGAAAGGTTACCCACTCCAGTATTCTGGCCTCTATTCTACATGGAGAATTCCATGGACTGTATAGTCCATGGGGTTGCAAAGAGTTGGACATGACTGAGCAACTTTCACTTTAATTGGTATATGTTTCAGCTGTTTCTTAGTTTTGAGATATTATGAATATAGCTGTTATGAAACTGGAGTACAAGTCTTTGGATAGACATATGTTATCATTTATCTTGGGTAATTATCTAGAGGTAAAATGGATAGATTAAATGATAGGTCTAAGTTTAACTTTTAAAAAACGTCCAAACTGTTCTTCAATGTGTTTGTACCATTTTATATTCCCACTCAATCAGTAATCATTGAGGTTCTACTCTCTTCTAAGCCTTATTCTAGATACTTAGGAATAAAGCATTGAACAAAGCAGACAAATATGTAGGTTCTCATTTAGAAGAGCTGGAGGTGGTCCCAAGGTGGTCTCTAGAATGCAATCTCTGAGATTATATTTAGTATTCTGGATGCTTATTACAGAGTCCTATAGGGATGAACACTTCTAGAATGGAGGAGGAAGTAGGACTGAGAAAAGGAAAAAATTAGTCTTATGATGCAGGACTACTAATAGCTTTTGCCCACCCTGTATGGAGTTATGGAGCTAAAATGTCCTCCCAGATTTGTCGAATATTAGGCCTAAATGGCTGGGCCTTTATATTCTTCCTCAATCAATGAGGAATGCCATAGTAAGGGCATGACTATGGGCAAAGAGTTGGACATGACTGAAGCGACTTAGCTTGTGTGCACGTATGGGCAAGATAGCTCTCTGCAGCAGAGGTTATCCTTGAAACCACTGACAGCCGAATGCTATCTGATGTTAATGCCAACAAAGTGGGCAACAAGTCCCTCCTTTAAGGGGAAATAGAGGGAGCATGATTCTGTGTTCATCACAATCTACCCCTTGCTCTGATTGGATCTATTTCTTCATTTATGTCCAGGGAGCAGTTTCTCTGGGACCCATTGGATCTGTATTACTGAGGGAAGCTTAGGAGATAATTACCAGCCCAGGGGCTTCCTTGGTGGTCCAGTGGTTGAGAATTCATCTTGCAATGGAGGGGACACTGGTTTGATCCCTGGTCTGAGAAGATCCCACATGCTATGGGGCAACTAAATCCACGCACCGCAACTACTGAGCCCATTGCTGCAACTGCTGAAGCACACAATCCTAGAGCCCATCCTCCACAACAAGAGAAGCCAGCACAATAAGAAGCACATGCATTGCAACTAGAGAGTATTCACCACTTGCCACAACTAGAGAAAGCCCTCGTGCAGTAATGAAGACCCAGCACAGCCAAAAATAAATAAATAAAATTTTAAAAATTAAAAAAAATAACTGCCAGCCCATATCTCTGCAACTAGTCTTGTGGCCACAACTAATATTCATCTTCCACTATACATTCTAGATTCCCTTCATCTTCAACTTACCTCTGATGATGTTAATAGGTTACAAGTGACATTATCCAAACCCTCATCCCTGGTCACTTAACTCTTTTCGCTGCTTAAATTTCTCCTTTGTCTTTTTTTTTTTTTACTGTCAAAATTTGGCAGGGGAGTACCAAGAAGCACTCAACAGATCACTTGGGAGCCAAGAATATTTCTCCCTACTCTCAATGTGTAATAATATCTTTATCCTGTGATCAGAATCAATTACCTCTGCCAGAATGATGACTCCTTTTTCTGCATTATGGCTTATAGACACAAGGAGAATAAAGTGCACAAGTGGCATTTGTAGGGTATAATTCAATAGCCCAGAGTTCTAGGAACCAAGCACCCAAATTTCTCCAATGAGAATCGATTGGAATGATGGCAAGTGAGGTCACTCCAGTATATACCCCTTTTTTCCCAGATCAATGCATTATTCCTTTTGAGGACCAGAATCATACAAAAGTCATTTATTCACGGTGTATACCAAGTCCTAGCGGATGATTCCCAATGCTACTAAACCATTGCCTCCAAAAAGAACTTTGGGCCTTCAGCAGGCCTCTATTAGGCAGAAGCTTCTGAATGGTATAGAATGCTGTATGACTAATGGATTCTCTATTCACGGGTTCATTTCCACACATTGTTGTTGTAAAATGGGTCTCCTCATCTGTTATCATGTTTTCTGGGAATCCCATGACAGATAGTGGATCTAACACTCTGTATGCTCTCAGACAGAGGTGATGGCTGAAACTTTGAAGGCAAACAACAATCTAGAGTATAGATATTTTCCTTTCAAAAGACTCAGTATTCTTTTCAAGGTGAAAAGGCCCAATTTATTCAAACAGTCCCCATATTTGAGGCTCAACATTAGTTTCTATTTATTTTATTTTTTAACTTTACAATATTGTATTGGTTTTGCCATATATCAACATGAATCTGCCACAGGTATACATGTGTTCCCCATCCTGAACCCTCCTCCCTCCTCGCTCCCTGTACCATCCCTCTGGGTCGTCCCAGTGCACCAGCCCCAAGCATCCAGTATCATGCATCGAACCTGGACTGGTGACTCGTTTCATATATGATATTATACATGTTTCAATGCCATTCTCCCAAATCATCCCACCCTCTCCCTCTCCCACAGAGTCCATAAGACTGTTCTATACATCTGTGTCTCTTTTGCTGTCTCATATACAGGGTTATTGTTACCATCTTTCTAAATTCCATATATATGTGTTAGTATACTGTATTGGTGTTTTTCTTTCTGGCTTACTTCACTCTGTATAATAGGCTCCAGTTTCATCCACCTCATTAGAACTGATTCAAATGTATTCTTTTTAATGGCTGAGTAATACTCCATTGTGTATATGTACCACAGCTTTCTTATCCATTCATCTGCTGATGGACATCTAGGTTGCTTTCATGTCCTGGCTATTATAAACAGTGCTGCGATGAATATTGGGGTACATGTGTCTCTTTCAATTCTGGTTTCCTCAGTGTGTATGCCCAGCAGTGGGATTGCTGGGTCATAAGGCAGAAAGGTTGGACGTCAAACAATAGCAAAGCTATATCCACTTAGGTAAGTTAAGGCCCAGACTGTTAAGCCCAGGCACAGCCTCCATCATTCCCACCATGGCCACTTTGGACGTGTTCTCATCAATATGGATAAACATAGTTATTAGACTTTAATTAGCCCTGGACTTTGTGTATATGCTCCCCACACACACCAGTTGCTAGGGCTTCCTCCAATACCTAGATGAACTAACTCATGCTCGCCCCCAAAATTCTCATTGTCTCTGGATTAAAAACAAATGTCATATGCTTCCTAATGGGGCTTGCCACCACAAAGTGATTTAAGATATCCTAAAAGCAGGAAAGCTTTCTCTTGAAAGATAAAAAAAACCAGAGAAGATGAGAGACTATTGTACTTGTTTTGTAGTTCCTTATTTGTCCTAGAGATCACTATCCTCTAATAAGGTGGTAGCCAGCAAATCCTATAAATGACTTAACATACATATGTTAGTGGAGTGTTGGCTTTCTACATATCCTAAAGACATCTCTCTTGGGAAATTTATGTGCATTTTACTACTCATAATCCAAAGATAATTCTAAATATTTTAAGCCAAAGTAGTGAATAATTATGGGTATTTCAGTTTCGCGAGATATTTTGGGACAAGAAAGTCATGTGGTACCTTAGCCTGACTTCTCCCTTGACCTTCTATGTTGATGGTAAGCCTCTTGCCCCAAATATATTTGCATTATAACCAGGCATTTCCCAGTGGATATTCTCTCCAAAGCCACAACCATTAAGAACTGTTTCAATAATTGAAATTTATCCTTTTCCTTTCTCCAACTTACTTGTATGTGTTTCTTTCTCTCTAAAAACATGATGAGCTTCATGAAGAAAGTGATAGAGCTCTCAAAAGCCTTCATGTCAATGTTCTATATGTTGATTGCAGTGGTTATATATGTGAATGCACATATCTAAATTTATTGAATTATATACCTAAAGTGGATGCATTTGGGAATTCCATAGTGGCCAAGTGGTTAGGACTCGGTGATCTCACTGCCAGGAGCCTGGGTTTGATCCCTGGTTAGGGAGCTAAGATTCTATGAGCCATGCAGCAAAACCAAAAACAAATGGATGTATTATGTTGAACATAAATTATAGCTCAGTGAAGTTGATTGTTTTAAATTTATTTCTTTTTAATTGCAGCATAATTGTTTTACAATATTGTGTTGGTTTCTGCCATATAGCAACATGAATCAGCCATAGTGATGTTGGTTTTTAATGTCTTTGTATCCCTTCCCGAATCTAGAGTTGTGTCATGCTCATATATGGAATCGACATGTGTTTTCCGATTGAATTAGAGTGTGAAGCTGTACAGTTGGGTTTTGTGTGTTTGCTTATTTATTTTGTTTTGTGCCATTGCCAAGAATATTCTCAGGGGCTTCCCAGGTGGCTCAGTGGTAAAGAATCCACCTGCCAATGCTGGAGACACAGGAGATGCAGGTTCAATCTCTGTGTTGAGAAGACCCAGTGAAGAAGGAAATGGCAAGCCACTCAACTATTCTTGTCTGGGAGATCCCATGGATGGAGGAGCCTGGTGGGCTCTAGGCCATGAAGTCACAAAGAGTCGGACATGACTGAGTGACGGAACATGCACACATGCAAGAATATTCTCAGGACCTCCTGGCTTATACATCCAACCACATGCCACCCCCACCAGATTTTTCATAGGCTTCACAAATAACACGTACTTCTAAGATATATCTCATTTCAAACCCCTTCTCATCCCTTCCATTGCTAAGACTTTGTCTACAAGACTGTAACCTCTCACTCTGTCTGCAATAGCCTCCTAAACTTGTCTCCTTGATCATACAGTTGCTCTATTTCAGTCTTTTCTCCAAAGAACATTTAGAGTAAGCTTTAATAAAGTAGATTTTAATAATATTATCCCTTCCTTTTAAAAAGCACCCAGTGGCTCCATCATAATAAGAATAAACTCAAAGTCCTTACCATGGCCCACTAGACCTTTTTGTTATTGGGCCCCTTCTATCATTCTAACTTCATTTTCTGACACTGTCCTCCCAATACACACTGGCACACAAGCTGTTTCCTAAAAGTGCCAAGCTTGCCTACATCTAAGGGCCTTTCTTCTTGCTGTTCCCCTGCCTCAAGTGCTCAGCTCCTATATATTCCCACTGCTGACTACATCTTGCTATTTGATTAGACCAAAGTCACATCTTCAGAAAATCCTTCCTTGCCTTTCCAACCTTAGTCATTCTCTGTCACATTTCCCCATATTATTTTCTTAATAGCTCTTAATTCTTGAGTGTATCAACCCCTCTAGAACATAAACTCCATGGAAACCATGACCATGTCTGTCAAGCTCTCTGATGTATCTCTAGTACCTTTCACAGAGCCTCTCATATCATTGGTAACCAAAACATATTTATTGAATGAATGAATGAGTGAATGCATGACATAGATTAAACATGCTAAATTATGATGACTCAGGCATAGTCTGGGGCAGGGGATTCTGGAAGATGGGAGAGTAAGCTCAGGTGTCTTTGAAGCAGCACTTTTGTTTGAACCCATGAAAACTGTGGTTGGAAAATTGAGTAGAAAGACATGATAATTGAGGCAGTGCTTCTTCCTGCTTTGGGTATAAAAGTGGTAGCATATAATCTATATCAATTTTTATATCAAACTATTTCTTAATAAACAAATCCCTAATTTATTTTGTACAGTAATGTTTCTAGGAAAAGACCACATTTATAGCTCCCTTTGCAGCCAAACATGGCCACATGACCAACTTCTACCTAATGATGTGATTGCAGAAGTGTTGTGTAATAGTTCCAGGAAGGTAGCTAAAAGGGAGATGAATTTCTCAGACCATGGTATTTCTCATACCATCTGTTTTGGACTGAACTATGTCCTACCCAAATTCATATACTGGAGCTTTAACCTTTGGTACCTCAGATTGCAACTGTGTTTGAAGATAGGGCTTTTAAAGAGGTGATTAAGTTAAAATGAGGCTGTTAGGGTGGACCCTAACCCAATATTATTTCTTTATAAGAGGAGTTTAGGACGCACAGAGAAATACCAGGGTGTCTATGTACAGTGGGACAACCATGTGAAGAAGGAGTAAGGAGACAGCCATTTGCAAGCCAGGGATAGAGGCCTCAGAAGGAACCAAACCTGTGGGCACATGGATCTTGGACTTCCAACCTTTAAAATTAAATTTCTGTTGTTTAAGCTACTCAGTCTGTGGTATCTTGTTATGGCAGCCATAACAAACTAATACATCATCTGATAAAGTTTTCAATTTTCACAGCTCATTAGAATCAACTAGATCTTGGACTTCCAACCTTTAAAATTAAATTTCTGTTGTTTAAGCTACTCAGTCTGTGGTATCTTGTTATGGCAGCCATAACAAACTAATACATCATCTGATAAAGTTTTCAATTTTCACAGCTCATTAGAATCATTTTCTCTTCCCCGCATCTCCCTTCATTTTTTGCCTTATCCGGATCTCCACAGATGGACCCAGAGATTGCCCCACTTCTTAATCCTGTTCCATATCCAAGTTCACTTCTAATTTGAGGCACATTTGACAGCTTTAGCTCCATTTCTGCTCTCCCTGTCAAGAAAAGTGAGTCTCAAGGAGCCTCACGTTCTCTTATTCTGTCTGTTAGCCTGAGCCAGGGCAGCTCTCTAGAGGTAACTTCATGCCTCTTAATCCAATTATAAAATGGATAAAAGGCATGAACAGAGGACAAATAGGCACAGGAAAAGATATTCAACATCTTCAGCCATCATGGAAATGCAAATTAAAATTTAAAAGCACAATGAAATATTAACTCCACCTGTCAGAATGGCTGAAGAAAACAGTGACAAAACCAAATGCAGTGACTTCCTGTGTGGTCCAGTGGTTAAAAATCTGCCTTGCAATGGAGGGGATGTGAGTTCTATCCCTGGTATGGGAACTAAGATCTCACATATCACAGAGCAACTAAGTCCATGCGCTGCAACTACTGAGCCCATGTGCTCTGGAGCCTGTGTGCCACAACTAGAGAGCCCGCGTGTCACAACTCCTGAGTCCAAGTGCACAACTAGATAGTCCACGGGCTTCAATGAAAGAACCCACATGATGCAGTGAAGATCCCGTATGTCACAACTAAGACCCAATGCAGCCAGATAAATGAAAAACCATGTACATTACCATATGTAAAATAGATGGCCAGTGCAAGTTTGATGCATGGAGCAGGGCATCCAAAGCCAGTGCTCTGGGACCACCCAGAGGAATAGAGGAGGGAGGTGGCGGTGGCAGAGGAGGGGGACACATGTATGCCTGTGGCCAATTCATATTGATGTGTGGCAAAACCCATCACAATATTGTAATTATCTCCCAATTAAAATAAATAAATAAATTAAAAAAACAAATTCAGGCAAGACTAGATAAACTGAGTCACTCATACATTGCCAATGGGAATGCAAAATTGTACAGGCAGTCTGGAAAACAATTTGGCAGTTTTTCAAAACTAAACATGCAATTACCATATGATAGATACAGCAATGACACTCTGGGCAATTTACCCAGAGAAATGAAAATTTATGTTCACACCAAAACATTTACAGGAATGTTCATAACAGTTTTACTCCTAACAGTTAAAAAGTGGAAATAACCCAGATATCCTTCAACAGGGGAACGGCTAAACAAAATGTGGCACTCCTTTCCCAGTTTTGAACAAGTCTGTTGTTCGATGTCCTATCCTAACTGTTGCTTCTTGATCTGCTTACAGGTTTCTCAGGAGACAGGTAAAGTAGTCTGGTATTCCCATCTCTTTAAGAATTTTCTACAGTTTGTTGTAATCCACACAGTCAAAGGCTTTAGCATAGTCAATGAAGTAGAAGTAGCTGTTTTTCTGGAAGTCCCTTGCTTTCTCCATGGTCCAATTAATGTTGGCAATTTGATCTCTGATTCCTCTGCCTTTTCAAAATCCAGCTTGTACATCTGAAAGTTCATAGTTTCCATACTGCTGAAGCCTAGCTTGAAGGATTTTGAAAGTGACCTTGCTGGCATGTGAAATGAGTGCAACTGTACAGTAGGTTGAACATTCTTTGGCATTGCCTTTCTTTGGGATTGGAATGAAAAATGACCTTTTCCTGTCCTGTGGCCACTGCTGAGTTTTCTAAATTTGCTAACATATTGAGTACAGCACTTTAAGAGCATCATCTTTTAGGATTTGAAATAGCTCAGCTGGAATTCCATCACCTCCACTACCTTTGTTTGTAGTAAATATTTCCTAAGGCCCACTTGATTTCACACTCAAGGATGTCTGGCTCTAGGTGAGTGGCTACACTGTCGTGGTCGTGCAGTCATTAAGACCTTTTTTTTGTCTAGTTCTTCTGTGTATTCTTGTCACTTCTTCTTAATCTTTTCTGCTTCTGTTAAGTCCTTACCTTTTCTGTCCTTCATTGTGCCCATCCTTGCATGAACTATTCCCTTGACATCTGCAATTTTCTTGAAGAATTCTCTAGTCTTTCCCATTCTATTGTTTTCCTCTATTTTGTTGCATTGCTTATTTAAGAAGGCCTTCTTTCCTCACTGTTCTCTCGAACTCTGTATTCAGTCGGTTATATCTTCCCCTTTCTCCCTTGCCTTCCACTTCTCTTCTTTCCTTAGCTATTTGTAAACCTTCCTTACACAACCACTTTGTCTTGCATTTCTTTTTCTGTGGGGTGGTTTTGGCCATCACCTCATGTACAATGTTATGAACTTCCATCCGTAGTTCTTTAGCCACTCTGTCTACCAGATCTAATACTTTTAATTTATTCTTGAACTCTGCTGCATAGTCATAAGGTATTTGATTTAGGTCATACCTGAATGGCCCAGTGTTTTTCCCTATTTTCTTCAATTTAAGCCTGAATCTTGCAATAAGGAGCTCATGATCTGAGCCACAGTCAGCTCCAGGTCTTATTTTTGCTGACTGTATGGAGCTTCTCCATCTTTGGCTGCAAAGAATATAATTGGTCTGATTTCAGTATTGACCATGTGGAGATGTCCATGTGTAGAGTCATCAAACTCTAGACAGTGCATTAAAAAGCAGAGACATCACTTGCCACCAAAGGTCTATATAGTCAAAGCTGATTTTTCCTGTAGTCATGTATGAATGTGAGTGAAGACTGAGCACCAAAGAACTGATGCATTCACATGCTGGTGCTAGAGAAGACTTTTGAGAGTCCCTTGAACAGCAAGGAGATCAAACCACTCAACCCTAAAGGAAATCAATCCTGAATATCCATTGGAAGGATTAATTCTGAAGCTCCCATACTTTGGACACCTAATGTGAAGAGCTGACTCACTGGAAAAGACTGATTCTAGGAAAGATTGAAGGCAAAAGGAGAAGGGGATGGCAGAGGTTGAGATAGTTAGATAGCATCACCAACTCAATGGACATAAATTTGAGCAAACTCTGGGAGACAGTGGAGGACAGAGCCTGGCATGCTGCAGTCCATGAAGTCACAAAGAGTTGGACATGACTTAGCAGCTGAAAAACAACAACAGCAGTCGATACTTTTACCTTTGAATGTTATATTGTTTTACTAGGACTTTCATAGCAAAATACCACAGACTGGGTGGCTTATATAACAGGAATTAATTTTTTCACAGTTTTGGAAGCTAGAAGTCCAAAATCAAAGTGTCAGCAGGCTTGGTTTCTCCTGAGGCCTGTCTTCTCAGCCTGCAGATAGTTCTCTCCTTACACTGTCCTCACATAGCCTTTCCTCTGTGTGAACATATCCTTGGTGTCTCTTTGTGTGTCCAAATATCGTCTTATACTGATACCAGTCAGATGGGTTTAGGGCCCATCCTAAGTAACACATTTTAACTTAATCACCTCTTTAAAGACCATATGTCCATGTACAGTCACATTCCGAAGCAGGGGATGTTAGGACTTCCACATCTGAATTTTGAGGTGCCACGACTCGGTTCATAACACTCCACCCTTGAGATACCCAAATTTCATGTCCATCTCACATGCATATTACTTTTACCTCTATCTCAACAGCCTAAAGTCTTAACCCACCACAGCTCAACTCTAAGTCCCATGTCTAAATAGTATCTAAATCAAGTATAGGGAAGACTCAAGAGATGCTTGATCTTGAGGCAAAATTCCTTTCCAGCGGTCAAACTGTGAAACAAGATAAGTTATCTGCTTACCAAATATAATAGTAAGACAGGCATAGCATAGACAGTCCTAGTTCAGATGGAAGAAATTGGAAAGAGGAAAGGTGCCGAGGGTCATTGTTGTTGTTCAGTTGGTCAGTCACGTCCAACTCTTTGTGACCCTGTGGACTGTAGCCCACCTGGCTCCTCTGTCCATGGGATTCTCCAGGTAAGAATACTGGAGTGGGCTGCCATTTCCTACTCCAGAGGATCTCCCCGACCCAGGGATCGAACTGGCATCTCCTGCATTGGCAGAGAGATTCTTTACCACTGAGCTGTCAAAGGTCATAAGCAAGTCTAAAACCTAGACAAAAAATTCCATTAGATTTCAAAGATTAAGAATAATTCTGTTTGGTTCAATGCTCTGTCCTCCAGGCTCACAGGGATGGAAGCTCTACCTTCTGGATCTGTTTGGGGTAGCAGCCCCACTCCTGAGGTCCCAGGCCTGACTCGTTGAAGCCAAGGAGGAGATAGTCCCAGCTTTGGGGTTGTTTCTACTTTTTCTTGAAGGATAACATGTGTTCACAGTTGGATATGTCTATTATCCTGTCCTATAGAATCCCAGACATCTGACAGTCTTCCTTCACTTTGTCTCATCCCTCTTCTCTTCAGTCAAAGCTGGCAACGTTTCTGATGGTATAACCCCATCTCTATTCCTGGCTTCTGCTGAGACGGCTGATTAGACCATGAATCATATCCATAGTCTAATGGAGCAACTGTCTAATTATATACTTGGTGTTCTCTCCAGGGCTCGAACCCAGGTCTTCTGCATTGCAGGCAGATTGTTTACTGTCTAAGCCACCAGGGAATTCAGTGTTTTCTCCAGAATATGTTTTCTCATTTTTTGCAATATGGATAGACTGAGAATTCCTCAACTCTTAAAGTGTGGTGCCTTTCTACTTAACAATTTCTTCTTCAGTTTTTCTTTCTCTCTTTCACATTTTACTATAAGCATCAAGGAGAAACTGGGCAATGCCATCAACATTTTGCTTAAAATCTCCTCTGCTCAATATCCAAATTTGTCCTTACAATGTCTAATTTCCACAAAACATTAGGACACAATTCAGCCAAGTTATCTGCCACTTTGTAACAAAAATCATCTTTCCTTAAGGTTCCTACCACATGATCCTTTTTCCTTTCTGAGTTCTCATCAGAATCTCCTTTAGTTTCATGTTTCTACCAACAGTTTCTTCCTGGCACACTACACTTTTTCTAACATGCACTTCAAAACTCTTCTAGCTTCTATCCATTCTCAGATACAAAGCTACTTCTATATTTTCAGGCATTTGTTAAAGCGGTATCCCATTTCTCAGTGCCAGAATCCATATTAGTCAGGATTCTGCAGAGAAGCAGAACCAACTGCTGCTGCTACTGCTGCTAAGTCGCTTCAGTCGTGACCGACTCTGTGCGACCCCATAGACAGCAGCCCACCAGGCTCCCCTGTCCCTGGGATTCTCCAGGCAAGAACACTGGAGTGGGTTGCCATTTCCTTCTCCAATGCATGAAAGTGAAAAGTGAAAGGGAAGTCGCTCAGTCGTGTCTGACTCTTAGTGACTGCATGGATTGCAGCCCATCAGGCCCCTCCGTCCATGGGATTTTCCAGGCAAGAGTACTGGAGTGGGTTGCCATTGCCTTCTCCGAGCAGAACCAACAGGATGCTTATTTATTTTAAGAAATTGAGTCACATAATGGTGGAGGTTTGGTAAGTAAAAAATCTGGAAGGAATTCCCTGGAGGTCCTGAGAGCTTCCACTGCAGGGGGCATAGTTTTGGCCCCTGGTTGGGGAACTAAGATCCCACAAGCATGGCCAAAAAATAAAAAAGTAAGAGGCCAGCCAGTTCTTCAACTGATTGGATGAGGCTTATCCATTATGAAAGGTTATGTGCCCTACTCAAAGTTCACTGATTTCAGTGTTAAATTCGTACAAATGATGGAAGAAATGTTCACATGTTGAGGTATGGGAAGTCATTCTAGGTTATTCATGATTTAACTTAAACTTTATGTTAACCAGAACATCCTGTTTTGTGGCCTATTAAACATACATTGTACATCTGCTTTAACCATTAAAGAAAAGGATGTGTTGTCCAGAAGTGTGTCATTTGGAATATAGAGATAAATGCTTCCCTTTCTGGGACATCAATGCTACTACTCCTTCAATGATAAGGCTCCATTCCCAGGCACCAATGCCATATTGACTCACTGTGTATATGCTGATCTGTATTTTTTGTAATCTTAAAGAAATGTACCTCATATTTGATGTTCTTTGTTCTGATAAGACATTAAACTGTTGAAAACTATGCTTTGCTGGAGCAGTTCCTGAGAACTTTCTGAGAGGTTGTCACCTGGGCAATAGTCCTCAGTTTGGCTCAAATAAAATTCTCCTCTATTCTTACTATAGATAGGTTTATTGATTACTTCTACACAAAAAACACCTTCATATAAACATCTAGAATAATGTTTGATCACATGTCTTGGAACAATGATCCAGTCAAGTTCATAAAATTAACCATCACAAATGCTGCAGAGAAGTCTCTCCAGCCCTGGGAACTCTCCAAGTCAAAAAAACAAAGGGAAGTCCCTGAGATGGTCTTTCAGAGAGCTGTCATACTAGTCAAAGCATACAACCACTATCTTTGAGAATAAGGTTTGTACTGTTCCCCGTGGCACTTAGCAACCTTCACTAGGAATCTTCATGGTTGCTGCTGGTCTGGGAAATGAGGATGGTAAGAGAGTTATTTTAAGTGCCATAGCTCTCTCTTACTAAAATGCCACAGCTTCTTTCTTCATTAAAGTTTCTTCTGGTTGTTGTGAGAGTTTGACTAGATTCCAGAGTTCTGTGAAAGTTGAGGCTGAGTTTTTGCCAGTTTAGTTGCTTTTGTATCAATACATGAACAGGAGTTTGCTACACTACCATTTTGAGTGACACCCCTTCTCTAAATTAAACCACTTTCATGGACCCCTGAAAGTACCATGGGGCCTAGACATTGTGACTACTGTGCTTAATTGATAAGATGTCCCTATGCCTGCCAAGAATCTTGGTACCTAGAAGCCATTCTGAGCCAGCCCTTCCCTAGGGATAGTGAACTTCCTGTCAGCTTCAGTAGTCACAAAAATGGGAAGTCAATTCCCAGCTCTGCCTTTAACTCTATGATCTTGACTAATGGACTTAACTACTCTGAGATTCACTTTTCCTCTTTTTTCCATTTGGGTCTCAGAATGAATGCAATAAATTAAAAAGAACAAATGTGTGCTAAGTCACTCTGTCATGTCCAACTCTTTGTGACTGTAGCTCTCCAGGCTCCTCCGTCCATGGGATTTCCCAGCAAAAATACTGGAGTGGGTAGCCGTTTCCTTCTTCAGCGGATCTTCCAGACCCAGAGATCAAACCCACGTCTCTTCCATCTCCTGCATTGGCAGGATTCTCTACCACTAACGCCACCTGGGAAGCCTGCCTAGCCCAATATTGATACTCAAATCTAGTTCCAGTTCCCTCTTCTCACATCAAATCTTCCACGAGCTGTCTATTTTCTCTCTTGCCACTTTTCCACAGGTGAAATTAGTGGCTGGTAATGGCTGGATAAAGTACTCTTTGAAGAGTATTTGCATTCTCATTAAGGACACTCTTCAGCCCATAGGATTTAAACTTTTCTGATGGAATTAAAAGTCAATTCTTTGGGGAGAAGCACAGTTTAGGAAGAGGGACTAGTCCCCTTTACAGATACTTTGGGTGTTTGCATGTGTTTTTAATTAGGGAAGATCTTTGGTAGATGATGATGTTCCACTCTTGCAGAGGATATGAAACTTGATAAATTAGACACACTATGATGGACATGCAGATATTATGTAATAACTGCCTACAGATAGGGAGATGTGTGATTTGGGGCACATCACAGGAAAACTTACTTTGCTCATCTATGAACTGAGGATAATAAAGGTGACATGAAAATGTTTTACAAACTCAAACTTAACCAATGTGAGGCAGTGTAATTATTCATTTATATAGTCACTGTTATAAAATCTTAGCTAATAGTAAATTTCTACCCATCCATGCACCACAACTACAGAACCCACGCACTGCAACAAGAGAAGCCCGCATGCTGCAACAAAGACCCAGAGTAGCCAAAAAAAAAAGTTTAAAATGTGCCTTCCCACAAAGCAATAGTCTGAAAACAGTGTCAATGCAAAGAGTTTGTGACTTAAACTCATTTTTTTAGCCTTCTTAAAGGCAGACTTTTCCTATCAAATCTCTCCTAGTACAAAAAATGAAACCACAGAATTTTTAATTCCCAGGTCTAATTCCACATACAATTTTTGTGAAATTTATTTGTTTATATCAGGCTTCATTTCCAAAAAATGTCAAGGCAGCTTACAAAGACAGGGGCTTGATGGTAAAAAAAAATTTTAAGTGATGAAATTGTAGATAAAGGAAAATAGAAAAAGTAAGAGTGAAGTTAGTGAAATATAAGGGTAAGGTTGGTATTGAACCCCATATTTAATGCTTCAGAGCACCCTGTAAATCTAGCATAATAATCATCCAGCTGTTGAACACTGCCAGTATTCAGTACTTCTTGATATAACTCAGTTTACTGTTGAACAACTGTGACCACTAGAAAGGGCTTTTTCTTAGCATCACCACCATGTAATTTAGCACTTAATCACGGTCTCCCTAATGCTAACTGATATTCTAATTTAATTAACATTCACTGAGAGTTCAATATGCATCAGAAACTATGTTGATACATTATCTCATTTAATCTTTAAATAACCTTGTGAGTTTTTTAAATCTTCATTTTACAGATGAGGAAAAGCAAGGTTTCAGAGGTTGAATGACCTGCCCCTAGTTACATTAAAGCAGTCAGCTTAAAATGTTCTTCCTAACATAGATCTTCTGAATCTGAATCCAATGTCTGCACCACTCCATGTCATCTCCCCATAATGTATGGGTTTTTTTCTCCCCCTGTTGCACTATAAGCTACCTGGGTACCTGATAACAGTGTTGCTACCAATCATTAAATAGCAAATATTACACTAAATTCAGAGAAAGCCTCAGGAATCACCTCCTGACTTCACTGGCTATAAGATGCAGTGAGACAGGAATGAGCCCTGTTCCACTAGGGCTCTGTCAGCTTTGGAAAATAAAAACATGTGGAGTATATATATATTATATATATATATATATATATATATATGCCAAATTAATGATTACTTTCTTGGTTATTTTATGCTTTATCTCCTTCCTTGTATACATATTAGGTGAGGTAAGATTGAAGTACAGCTAATCTTTTGAAAAGAAATACAACACAGATTTTCCTGACCCATTGTTCTACCCTCAGTAAGCCAATTAAAGAGTTTATGAACTCTTCCTCTGGAATCTTGCCACAATATATTTAAAAATTATACAAAAACAAATGGAAGAAAACATAAATGGAGCCAACCTCTGAGACGGTAACAGGCAGGAAGGCCAGGGGTCTCCAAAGGGAGGAAATAGGGTACAAGTGTCAGACATTTTTTATCTCTCTCTTAAGCAGCAGGAATTCCCTGGTGGCTCAGATGGTAAAGCATCTGCCTACAATGTGGGTAGACCTGGGTTCGATACCTGGGACAGGAAGATCCCCCGGAGAAGGAAATGGGAACCCACTCCAGTATTCTTGTGTGGAAAATCCCATGGATGGAGTAGCCTGGTAGGTTATAGTCCACGGGGTCACAAAGAGTTGGACACGACTAAACGACTTCACTTCCACTTGAAGCAGCAGGAGGAAGTAAACAAGTGTTAGATTTTTTTCCCCCTTCTCTATACTAATTTAAAAAGAGGTTTCTCTTAAAATTCTGTGTTGCCATGACGACACCTGGCTCCACCAGAACTTAACTTTTCTTAAACCTTGAGCTAACCAATGTGTTTTTCTTAATGGAATTGTTTGTCTTAAGCTATGTTAATGAGCTATGTATTTACCCTAGACTCTGTCTTCAAGTCTGTTCAGCCTAAGACTCAAAACAGATTTGACAAACCAGTATGTTTTACTCATGCAAATGTTCTCTTAAGCTATGTTGATGAGACTGTATTTGCTTGGAAACCTGTCTTTCTTCAAGATTCATGTCAGTCATTTTATGGCACCGGACAACTCACCTTGTGCCAATGTTATCTCAAAATGCATGTTGTGGGTGAGGGGCCTGGTGCCAGTCTCTGAGTTTTGAGACATTTCCTTGCTCTAATTAGCAGACTGCTAGTAGCTATATAACATCCAGCTAAAGACTAGCAGCGGGGCACCCTTTCTACTCCCTTCTGATGTCTATGTCAGAAGCTTTCTCTATCTCTTTTACACTTTAATAAAACTTTATTACACTAAAGCTCTGAGTAATCAAGCCTTGTGACTGGCCCCGGACTGAGTTCTTCTCCAGAGGCCAAGAATCCCAGTATCTTTTGTGGTTCAGCAACGAACTTTCACCTCTAGTGAGGTTATGCTAATAATTTAATTTTGTTTATAGAATAGTAGATCTGTGGGGAATCCTCTTCTATCTTTCCAGAATATGATTTATCATTGCCACTCCCAAACATCTGTTTTCCAAGTGACTATCTTAAACTGAGGTGCAGAGTGAAACTTTACTGACCCCAAGTTTCATGGGTCAATTGTTATATGTTAGTACTTAAAGCTTTTTTAATATTTTAATTTTTTTTAGCCATGGTGGGTCTTTGTTGTTGCACGTGGGCTTTCTCTAGTTGCAGCAAGTGGGGGCTACTCTTCATTGTAGTGTGCTGACTTCTCCTCGCGGTGGCTTTTCTTGTTGTGGAGCACGGGATCTAGGTGCATGGGCTTCAGCGGTTGCAGCTCATGGGCTCTAGAGCATGGACTCAGTAGTTTGGGCACACTGGCTTAGTTGCTCCATGGCATATGAGATCTTCCTGGACCAGGGATCAAACTTGTGTCCCCTACATTGCAAGGCAGATTCTTAACCACTGGACCACCAGGTAAGTCCTAATATTTAGTTTTTAATTCTCTTTGGACTTGATTAAAAGGTCCCAAGAAACTTCAGTCTGTTTTTAAATTAGTTAAGTTTCTTTTTCAATCTTAAGGCTACCTCTTTCCTCTAATGACATCATGATGCTTCTTTCACTTTCTTGATATCACTGTGAAATTCGCCTGTCCGAAGCTGAGCTTTGCTTTCCCACTTTCTTGCCTCTGAGCTCATATATTTCTCAGAAATCTATGACCCAGCTCTGGCATTTCAGAGTCTTGCCAAGAGAACCTCACAGACTCTCTTCATCTGTCTCTTACTCCCAGTTTCCTCTGATACCACCCTAGTCTCTGATGCCACACATCCTGTGTCTGATCTCCTGTCCTGTTTACCTTTCCAGCTTCACACTGATTTTTAAATGGGAACATTATATTTTATATTCACTTTAGACCATCCAGTCCAACTCCCTCTCATTTCCTTTTTCTGCCTAGAAACTCTCAATGACCCCTTTTACCTAAACAGTTAATGATAATAACCCTCTCTGTCAGTCTTCCAGGTCTAACCCTACTCTTTTCTCAATCTTTCTTAGCATCAGGGTCTTTTCTAATGAGTTGGCTCTTCATATCAGGTGGTCAAAGTATTGGAGCTTCAGCTTCAGCATCAGTCCTTCCAATGAATATTCAGAACTGATTTCCTTTAGGATTGACTGATTGGATCTCCTTGCAGTCCAAGGGACTCTCAAGAGTCTACTCCAACACCACAGTTCAAAAGCATCAATTCTTCGGCACTCAACCTACTTTATGGTCCAACTCTCCCAACCATACATGACTATGGGAAAAACCATAGCTTTGACTAGACAGACCTTTGCTGGCAAAGCAATGTCTCTGCTTTTTAATATGCTGTCTAGGTTTGTCAAAGCTTTTCTTCCAAGGAGCAAGGGTCTTTTAATTTCATGGCTGCAGTCACCCTCTGCAGTGTTACTGGAGCCCAAGAAAATAAAGTCTCTCACTGTTTCCATTGTTTCCCCATCTATTTGCCATGAAGTCATGAGACCAGATGCCATGATATTCGTTTTTTGAACGTTGAATTTTAAGTCACCTTTTCCACTGTCCTCTTTCACTGTCAATGACAGAATCTCATAGCCTGCTCCAAAATAGAGTCTGTTCCTTAAGACTGCTCCCAGTACCTCCTGTCTGGGATAGATTTCTGGGGGAAATTGGTGAGAGAGATTTGTTTGTAGGTAATTTACAGGGGGCATGCTCAGAAGAACACTTCTGAGGGAAGCAGGATTAGCAGAGAAATTGAACTGTAATACAGTCCCAACAAAGGACTCAGTGGATCCAATGGCCTTTCAGAGTTACCCAAAATTGAAACAAGAAGCCTGACATTTATGTACCTACATTATCCCATCAATGTGGGCTATGCCCAGGAGAGGGCATGACCTAAGGAGAGGCAGTTCCCTTCAAACAAGGCCAATTCCCCAGAAGGGGAGATGAGTGTCTCTATCTTGAAAAGTGTGACAATTCTGGGGAGCACAACACTGCACCTATTACAACAAATTTCTTTGTATATCCATTGCTGTTATCTATTCTGTCAATCTATATAATTTGAAACTTTTATTTTCTACTATTTCCTTTACTATCTTTACCACAATCTCTTCTCTCTTGTATTCCTTCCAATTTAAGTTTATTTTGCTGTCATACTTCCTGGGATCCACTTTCTCTAGTCTCCTCCCCATCTACTACTGTCTGAACTTTTCCTTACTTTACCCATTATATTTCTGCCTGTTATGTTTGATTTCTGAAACCAGGAGTTTTCATTTTATATGTGTGTTGTTTTTTCTGGAGAAAACTTTATGCTGGATAGTTCTGAAGTCCTTGGGGCTTAGTTCACCAGAGTGCTCTATGATTTCTTGCTGATTCTGTACCATTTTTTCCACTCACTTGCAATTCAGGGCCTGTAATGACTTCTTTCAATGTTTCAGTTACTCTCATACCTATTTTCTCAGTTTGATCAAAAAATAATGATGTCTTAGATGACACTGGTAACTGAAGATGAAGAGAATTGGACATTAGGAGAGATATCTTGGTGATATTATCAAGAGGGATTGCTTATGGTCTAATGTAGGAGTGAAGAGGTGCTCCAAAATGGTTTTTAGCTTGGGTAACTGGATGAAGGTTTTATAGAAATGAGGAACACTGGGAGATGAATGACTGATAATGGAACAAGCAGGCACTCTATTTGGCTATGTGAAATTTGGAGTACCTGTTAGATAGCCAAGTGGATATATCAAAGAAGTAGGTCTGAACTGAGAGGAAAAGGTTTGCTTAGATGTCACTTCCTTTGGGAAGCCTTTCCTGAATACCCACTTTCCATCTCATGAAGCATTACCCTTGCTACCCACAGCATCTTTCATCACTCCCATTGTAGCCTTTATCAAATTTACACTATAGTTTCTTCTTTATTAGTCCATTTTCTCTGTTAGAATGTGAGCTCTTTGTGGAGCAGAACTTACGTTCTTCATTTTTTTTTTTTTTCCTCAAATTTCTTTCCTGGATATGTGCTATGAGTCAGTTCTTATCATTTGTCCAATGCATGCATATAACCAGGCAGCCAATTACATTTTTCTCCATAGCTACAATCATTGAAAATTATTTTCTAAATTCAGTCAAAATTTGCCTCCTTCTACTTTCTATTCAGTTGAGGATATACCTATGAAACTAAGTGTTATTAATTTACTTGTCTGAATACTGAGTTCAATAAGTTGCCTTAAATCACATGTGATTATATATATATATGTGTGTGTGTGTGTGTATATATATATATATATATATATATGCATATTAGCCTTTCAAGCCAAGCATGTAATAAAAATCCCAACATTGTTTTCACATGTAATATCTTTTTTTCTCCCCCCACATGTAGTATCTTAAAAACAATGTCTCCTCAAACATGTTTTTGTATTGTCTTCCATAGCCAAATGTGGATTTAATGTTTATACTAATAACTTTTATCTTGCTATATTCAGCACTCAACTCTAGAAGTTGAGATCATTTTTGATCCCTGAATATATATTTAAATATCTCAAAATACTATTACTTCCAAGTGTTCAGCTGCAGAAGCTGGAAGCAAAGCAAATGTGCCAAAGTAGGTAACAGAAAATTTATTTTATGGTGGGGTTAAGATATAGTTCATTTTTGGCCAAAAAAGCTTTTTTTGGCCAAAAACACCCACTGAAAATATTTCAAAACCATTTACTAGAGCAAGTCACTGATAACTTCTCCAAGAATGCAGTCAACACCACATCCTTATTTCTCATCAAACTTGCCACACCAGCAATTTAAATGATTTACCCAGTATTGACTAAAATTTTAATTTTTAATGTGTGCAGCTAATTTTAATGAATAATTACCTATTTTGGAAATATCAGAGTAATTTGGTATCTTTGTGAATATTCTTATGATATATAGTTTGAATTCCCACCTTGCAGCTTTCCAGATAAGCAAAAGATAAGAGAATTCAGCACACTAAACCAGTTTTACAACAAATGCTAAAAGAACTTCTGTAGGCAAGAAACACAAGAGAAGGAAACGATCTGCAAAAAAATAAACCCCAAACAATTAACAAAATGGTAATAGGATCATATATATCAATAATTACACATTTTTTCAAGTGCACATGGGACATTCTCTAGGGCTGATCACACGCTGGGCCATAAGGCAGGCCTTGGTAAATTTAAGAAAGTTGAAATCTTATCAAGCAGCTTTTCTGATCACAACACTATGAGATTAGAAATAAACTTCAAAGAAAACTCTAAGAAACACATGGTGGCTAAACAATATGCTACTAAGCAACCATTTGATTACTGAAGAAATAAAAAAAATACCTAGACACAAATGAAAATGAAAGTACAATGGTCCAAAACTTACTGGACGCAGCAAAAGCAGTTCTAAAAAAGTTTATAGCTATACAATCTTACCTCCAAAAACAAGAAAAATTTTCAAATAAACAAACTAACCTTACACCTAAAGCAACTATAGAAAGAACAAACAAATCCTAAAGTTAGTAGAAGGAAGGAAATCATAAAGATTAGAACAGAAATAAATGAGAGACAAAACAATGGCAAAGATCAATGAAACTAAAAGCTGGTTCTTTGAACAGATAAATGAGATTGATAAACCTTTAGCCAAACTCACCAAGAAAAAAAGGGAGAGGACTTAAATCAGTAAAATTAGAAATGAGGAGTTACAACTGACTCCACAGAAATACCAAGAATCCTAAGAGACTACTATGAACAACTATACACCAATAAAATGGACAACCTGGAAGAAATGGAAAAGGTACAGTTTTCCTAGACTGAACCAGGAAGAAATAGAAAATATGAACAGACCAATCACAAGACTATAGGGCTTATTTCTGGGTTTTCTATTCTGTTCCATTGACCTATATATTTCCATTTTTGTGCCAGTACCATACTGTTTTGATGACTTCAATGAGATATCACCTCACACTAGTCAGAATGGCAATCATCAAAAACTCCACAAACAACAAATGCTGGAGAGGGTGTGGAGAGAGGGGAACCCTCCTGCACTATTGGTGGGAATGTAAATTGGTACAGCCACTATGGAGAACAGTATAGAGATTCCTTAAAAAACTAAAAATAGAGCTACCATATGACTCTGCAAAAAACTGAAAATAGAGCTACCATATGACCATGCAATCCCACTCCTGGGCATGTATCCAGAGAAAAATATGGCCTGAAAAGATACATGCACCCCAATGCTCATTGAAGCATTGTTTGCAATAGCTAAGACATGGAAACAACCTAAATGTCCATCAACAGAGGAATGGATAAAGATGTGGTACACATATACAATGGAATATTACTCAGCCATTAAAAAGAATGAAAAAAAGGCCATTTGCATCAATATGGATGGACCTGGAGAGTGTCATACTGAATGAAGTATGTTAGAGAAGGAGAAATATCATATGACATCCTTTAAATGTGGAATCTAAAAAGAAATGATACAAATTAACTTACTTATGAAACAGGAAGAGACTCACAGACTTAGAAAAGGAACTCATGGTTGCCAGGGGGAAGGGATAGTTAAAGACTTTTGGAAGGCCATGTACACACTGCTATTATTTTAAATGGATAAGCAACAAAAACCAATTGTATACCACATGGAATTCTGCTCAATGTTATGTGCCAGCCTGGATGGGAAAGTGGTTTGGGGGAGAATGGATACATGAATATGTACGGCTGAGTCCCTTCACTGTTCACCTGAAACTATCACAACATTGTTAATCGGCTATACCTCAATACAGAATGTTTTTGGTGTTAAAAAAGTGAATTAAAAAATAAATAAATAGAAATATCAGTAAGGAAAACAAAACAAAAAACTTTACAGTGTGATCTCCTTAGAGGTGAAAATTGTTTATTTCCCCTCTCACTCCCAAAGTAAAATAATATTCAGCTGGGAAATAATTATTTACATAAAACAATATATAGAAATTAAAACACTTTAATATAATATAAACATTTACAGAATATAGACTGATTTTTTATCAGTACTTTTTGAGAGAACTCTTTAAAACTATATATCATCTACATTTATTATAGACTTTCCCACTTTCAGAACTAGAAAATACAAAAATACACTGTAAATTATATTTAACAAACGAACAAAAAATCAATCTAAATTGCTTCACATATTTTCCTTGGAGAAAACCAAGAAACATAAACAAACATATAATAGCAATAAAAAATACCACCAACACTAACACAACTCAAACAGAGGATGGATTCTATAATGCCTGCTGATTTTCTCATTTAAAACTAATTTTCTCCCATAGGTAAATAATTCACTAGCAGAGCAACTGGATGAACAGGAGCAGAGACAGCCTCATTAAGATAAATTACTTTATACATAGGAAATATGTAATTTTTCTTCCATGTTAAGAAATGAGAAAAATAACTTGAGGAAAAGGCATATTGAATACTCTTACTTTACTTGGCTTTTGTTAACGGTTGAAGTAACTGTTCACTTAGGGAAATTCAAATAACATGAATTTCATGAAACCAAACTCTTCAACTTATTTCTTCAATTCAACCTTAAAGGAACACAACTTAAAAGTTCAAAATCCAAGAGAAGACTCGTCCTAAATCACTGACATGTTTGTCTTTTAACTGGCTTCCTTTTCTCTTATGTTCTTATCTGTGTTCTTTTGTTCTTCTTTCTCAGAGGTGAGGTTTAGGCTTGTTTGTCTCTTCTTTCAAGTCAATTTCAATTTTTACACACAAAAAACTAAGCGTTCTTGAACTGACACTGACTGTACTCACCTCTCTTTTTCTTCATTGGATGTTTCTGTCTTTGTCTAAATTCCCCCATTCTATTTCTCCTGGGGTAAACAAGGCTAAAAGTTTAAAATCCAAGAATAGACTCATCCCAAAGCATTTCCTCTTCCGTCTTTTCTTCAACAGGTTTCTTTTTCTCTTTCTTGTGCTTACGTTCTTCCTTCTGAGAGGGTACACCATGGCTTTTTTTCTTTTTTCGATGCTTAAGCTTTCCTGAACTGACACTGAGTTTCTCTCTGCCTCTTTTCCCTTCCCCAGTGCCCTTGTCCTTGTCTAGACCTGTATCCCCATAACCCTTTTTTCTTTTATGCTTGGACTGCTCCTTCTCTGGCCTTTCTTCACCTTTCTCCATGTGCCTTCTTCTCTTCTGATGTTTCCGCTTACGACCTGCTTGATGCTCACTGGTATCGTTTCCTGAGGAGAGGTGCTTATAAACTTCAGATTCTACACTGTATGTGCCAGAGTTATTGTCCTGCTGACTAAGGCTCAGGGGTACTGGTTTTTCTGGGAAATAGTCTCTGGTGGGTTGACAGTAGGTCACAGGGTCTAATCTCTGTTTGTTGTCATGAGTTGGTAAAGGATGAGGTAACAGGTTTTCTTCTGCCTGTGAAATACTGTATGATCCTGGGTAAGTCTGGAAAGTCTCAAATGGGAGTTTTTGCTCAAACATTCTAGGTCTGAGTCTGGAATCAACCATTTCTCTGTGCTTATGGGTTTCTACAGAGCTATCACTTATCTTTCTGAAAGAAGTCTTTGGCTCTAGTCCTCTGGCTTTCTGCACTTTGATATAATCCTCAAGTTCATCTTGGAAAGAGTTATATGTCCTCTTTGACTGAGCTGGTAACCAGTGATATAATTGGCTTTCCACTGGTGAAGTAGTGTATGGTCGTTGGTAGGTCTGAGAAGTCTCAAATGAATATCTTTGTTCACACATTCTTGGTCTGGGTCCAGAATCAATTTCTCTGTACCCATGGGTTTCCACAGAGCTCTCTCTTTCCTTTCTGAAACAAGTCTTTGGATCTAGTCCTCTGGCTTTCTGCGCTTTGATATAATCTTCCAGTTCATCTTGAAAAGAGTCATATGTTTTCTTTGATTGAGCTGGTAAGCAATGAGGTAACTGGTTTTCCACTGTTTGTGAAATATTATATGGTCCTGGATATGTCCAGAACGTCTCACCTGGGGATCTTTGTTCAAACATTCTATGTCTGGATCTGGAATCAACTGCTTCTCTATACCCACGGGCTTCCAAAGAACCTTCTTCCATCTTTCTAAAACAAGTCTTTGGTTCTGATCCTCTGGCTTTCTGTACTTTGATGTAATCTGTATATTCATCTTGGCAAGATTCTGGTGGCTTCCTTGATTTCTTCACTAGATTAATAACAATGGATTCTCTGCAAATAAGACAGTAGAAAGTTCTTGTTACTAGATTATTTTATTTGGAATATTTGCTTTGCTTTCAAAAATACTAGTTTGAAAAAAAAATACAACAGAGGCCCAAGCAAAATTTTGAAACCTACCTTAATATAAAAGCTATAAATCATGACTTTGTATGCCAAAGAGAAGAAGCAGGAACAGTCACATATCTCCTAGGCACCTCACAATTTTTTATACATAAAAAATTTTCACACTTGGGATGAAAGGGAAGATAGGTATAAAGAAGCAGACATATCTGATACTGTTGTAGTACTTAAAAATGTAAGACATGTTGGGATGTGTGGGAAAGGACCAATAATATTTAATGCCCTAAAGATGGTCTGATCTGCATGCCACATTGCTGTAAAAAGTTCTAATTATCAGTTCCTTGTATAGATCTATAAATGTGACATCTATTTATTCTGGAACTCTGAAATTTTACAGAGTGTAAATGAAGGTTAATTTGGTTAGTTATACAATTTAGCTACCTAGTATTCAGACTCAATAATACAAATATTTTCTACCAGAATAATGTAAGTTATACTAAAAGCAACAAAATAAATATACAATACTTAAGTGCCCCTCTGTCCCACTACTTGACTTATCCAGTCCCCAACTGTCCAGTCAATCTTCTCCTTAAAATAATAGAACAAATTGGAATAAATGTGTACTAAGCTCCTACAATGGGACCTTGCCCATATTTTTATACTTCACTATAACCACTTTATGTCACAGCTGTCCAAAATTACTTGGTAGAAAGATCTGGTATTCCAGTTTGGTTCTGTTTAACAGCAAGACCTTTTTTCTTAACCACTATACCTCACTGGAAGGATGACAAATCGATAGCTGAACCTCTGGAACTAGCCAACCTTCCGAGGATTACAGGGATTATTTGAATCATCTGGCTAGCCTGAGAATGATCCTTTAGCATCTTTCCAAAGATGTCTGGTCAGGAGGGTTGCCCGTGAGCCAGCTCTTTTGGCATACTATCATACTATCATGGCTAGAGAACTCCCTAGGAGATGGAACTAGCATACAATATGTTACAAATACTACCAACCATATCCAGGATGAACTCTTAAGGAAATAAATGTCTAGAAAGTTTGTATAATACATGTAAAGATACTTGACAGAACCCCTGTTTTTTTGGTATCATAGAAACACTTTGGTAAGAAATTCTTACTTAAGTTGATGTTCACTTCCTTGCATATGAGACCGGAACATTTCTAAAGATGTAAAGGTGATATTACAAATACGACAATCGTAGGTTCTCATACTAAATGCTGGAAAAAACAGAGTTCAAGTTAAAAAGGTCAATAGGAATATACTTAGAATTACATAGCTGGACAGTTGTTTACTAGAAACCATCTACTTGAACTTTCCCAATTTAAAGATAAGGCCTAGAGAAGATAAATGATTTGGTTGAAGTCGCAGAGTCAGTTAGTAACAGAGATAGCTTCTCAGAGCCCACGTCTCTTATTAAAGTCCAAAATTCTTCACACTATACCACACTGCAGCTCCAGCCTTGGTCTCTTTAAGAAACTGCTATCTGCTTGTTTATTTTTGTTATGCGAAAGTACAACAGACACTTCAAATGTAGTGTGCATAATCTATCTTTGCCTCTTAATCCCTCAATCAACCTCTTTTTGTTTGTCCCCAACTTTCTTTCTACCCAACTAAAACTTGAAACATCCCAAAATATTAAAGATGAATAAAGGCAAATGTTTACTCTCTTACCTGAAATCACTGTAATGCATTAGTTTACCAAAAGTGATTTCCATAGACAGATTTTAGAGAGAGTTTCAGTGAGCCCCACTCTCAAGATAAATGCTGAAAGCAAAATTCTAAAATAAAACTATTAGTTACCACTTCATAAGAGTCAAGAACTATAGAATAGGTATACTATTTACCTCTCTATTCTGACTGATAGGTAGAACTGGAAGCAGGTGATAGGTTACGTTTTATTTTCTTAATCTTATTATCCCTCCACTTTCTCTTCAGTCAGAAGATGCAAATTAATAAATTTCATTAAGCTAAATATAAAAACAATCTCACTCTAAAGAAGAGGCAATAAATTCATGGCTGCAGAGATTTTAGGGTCCAGCAAGGCTATCTTCTTTGAAATCAAACAGCAAATTGATCATTTAAAGGACACTAAATTAATCATTACTAGGTGTATTGGCCATGTCCAAGCAAAGATTATTCATAGAAACAGGAAACTACTGTCAAAGGGAAAGAAAGATCCTGACTTTGAAGCACATGAGGACTATGTTCACTACTGATGTATTCTCTGCAGTGGGCCCAGGAGAGCTCAGCTGGTTACATCAAAGTCTGAATAAATGATTCTTCAAAACTATCCTCTCTTCCTGTGCTGACTTTCGCACTTGCCAAGTCACTTCTGATTATAATTTGGTTTCCTATATTACTGATACCAATAAGAGGATAATCTAAATGATATTTTTTTTTACAAACCTGGGAACTGAAATATCTATTTATGCTCCTACCATAAATCAATAACAGAAGACAGTGAATTAAACTGCAATGTTTCCCAGACTTCTCTGATAAGAATCAATTGGAGTGTGAGTTAAAAATATAGATCCCCAGACCCCTTCTTCTGGAGAATATGATACATTGGGACAGGGAATTTGTATTTTAACAATATCCCAGCTAATTGTCAAAGAATGGGTGGAAAAAAAAAACCTTAAAGGAGTGTCTTTCCAGTTCCTTTGTTATTTATCACCATCTTGCAATTTTGTTTTTGGTTTGGGAAGTCCTTCATTTGAGGCTAATCACCTTTGAAGATTCTGGCAAAGCTGAGAACTGAATCCAGGACTCTGCATGCTTATAAAAACCCTTTCCAGACATTATAGCTAACGTTATTTACAAGTGGGAAAATTAAGGCTCGGATTCACTTGGATATGTATTCTGAGGGCACCCAAGTTATGCAAGATAAGCAGGACTCCTGGTTTCCCCTAGGCTAGTGGTTCTTAATGTTAGTTACACATTAGAACCATGTGGAGAACTCTAAAAATTATTCATGTTACAGCTCAACATAAAACCAATTTAATCAGAATCTCTAGGGGTAGAACTAGGCTTTCTTACTTTTTGCAAGCATTCTAGTTGATTTTTCTGTGCAGAGACTGTTAAGCACCACTGCCTAGATGATCTCCAATGGTTATAAACTTAGATTATATTTCAGAGGTTTTACACATTTGTCTAGTGCTTATAGAGTATATATAATGTTCTTTTCAGTTCCTCCTTGGTTTCTTCACAAGTTATATCAGAAGATTATAATACAGGCAATATAGTAGTTTAGAGGAGCTGCAGGTCATATATGAAAGACCTAGAAGCAGTTCTGGAAAAGTATGGTCTGCTTCTATTACCTTGCTGCTGCTAAGTTGCTTCAGTCGTGTCTGACTCTGTGCGACCCCATAGACGGCAGCCCACTAGGCTCCTCTGTCCCTGGGATTCTCCAGGCAAGAACACTGGAGTGGGTTGCCATTTCCTTCTCCAATGCATGAAAGTGAAAAGTGAAAGTGAAGTTGCTCAGTCATGTCTGACTCTTCGCGACCCCATGGACTGCAGCCTACCAGGCTCCTCCGTCCATGGGATTTTCCAGGCAAGAGTACTGGAGTGAGTTGCCATTGCTTTCTCTATTACCTTAGCCCTTGTCTTTTTAACACATTGATATTCTTTTTCTAGGATACAGTCTTCTGAGAAAATAACATATGAAAATGGTGTAAACCCTTTCTGTGAAGACACGAAGCCTATGTATTTGTCTCAAGATCAAAATTCCTGGTCTAATCCTACTGAAACCTGCCTCTACTGTTTCTCATACTGTCCATTCTCCTGAGTCTGTTCCTTGGGCCTGTCAAATTTTGCTCCCCTCAGCCCTGCTAGGATTCCTTGTTTCTGACTTCACCCTGTCAAATTTTGCTCCCCTCAGCCCTGCTAGGATTCCTTGTTTCTGACTTCACCCAGCAACTCAAGTTTCTTTGTATCTGGTAACTTTCAAAATCATCCATAACCTAACACATGTGGGGCAGACTTTTCTCCTAATCACAGTCCTATCTTATAACTCCCTGGACTAAGGTCTTTGATTTCAAAGGAGAGATTAGGGGAATGCATGTCTTTATAGTCTAACATTATGGTTCTCAATCTTGGCTCTATATTGTAATCACTTGGGGAGTTAGAAAAGAAAAAAAAAAACACTAATGTGAGTGCCAGGGATTCTAATTTAATTGATTTGAGGGATGGCCTGAACATTGGGATTTCTAAAAGATCCCTGCATGATTTTAGTATGTAGTAGAGAATGAGAATCATTGGTCTAATATCTTAAATGGGGAAAATCAATTGAGAGCTACATGTAAGCAAAAATGCAACTTAACATGGCATTTAGCTTATGAAGAAAAAATAGAAAATGTACAACTTACATGTTTAAAAATTATGACAGGGAAACAATATTTTAAGAAAACTAACATTTGTTGAGGACGTATTCTGTGATGGGTATGGTATATACTGCTTCATTTCACCCTTTTTTCAATCCTGTGACGTAGCCTTATTTTCATTTTATACCTGAGGAATTTAAGGTACAACTGGGCAAGTGACTCAAACACCTCGATGTTTATCCCACTGCCTCTCAATAAACAATTATCAAATATTGAGAAAAATCTATATTCATTGGAGTATAAAGCACTGAGAAATATATTTCAGAATAAAATACAATCCCTGTCTTAAGGGGCCAATTAAGTTAAGAGACTATAACACAACTGTCAATGAATAGTAAAGCCTATGAGAAATCAGAGGAAAGGGAGAATACCAAGAGTGAGAGAAGTTGTGAAGGACTTTGGAGGAAAAGGATTTGAATTATAAGGAAAGTAGGTAGGGCATTCTAGGGGATGAAAATAATATCAGGTATGGAAGAGACAGAAATGAGCGTGGTGTGCTGAATTCAAATAATCTGTTCAACAAACACTAAATACCTCTGTGGCACCAAGTATCATGCTAGATGCTAGGGGTACAAGATGAACAAAATGGGCAGATTGCTCACAAATTCAAATGAGAAACAGATACATGAACAGAGGGTTTCAATCTCATTTCATAAAAGATAAGAGAAGTATGCTTAAGAGGTATGGGAATTCAAGGAAGCAGACACACTTAGTATAATATGGGAGTCTGAAGAGTGCTACTGAAGGAGATGAGGCCTTAGTTAAATTTGGAAAAGTAGTTAATGGTGAAAGGAGTTGAAAAGAGCACAGAAGTATTTATAGGAACTTTTTGAAATTTGGAATTGTAGAATAAAATATAAGGGGATGGCATGGGAGAGGCAAAAAGGTGTCAGATCAAAGAGACTTCTATATTATGCTAAGGAGTTTAGCAGGTGGTGCAGTGGTAAAGAACCTGCTTGCCAATGCAGGAGATATAAGAGACATGGGTTTTGGTCCCTGGGTTGGGCTCATCCCCTGGAGTAGGAAATAGCAACCCATTCCAGTATTCTTGCCTGGAAGATTCCATGGACAGAGAAGCCTGGCGGGCTACAGTCCACTGGGTCGCAAAGACTCGGACATGACTGAGCAACTGAGCACACAGAGCACAAGGAGTCTAGACTTTATATTCTGTGGGCTGGGAAACCATCAGGTGGTTTAACCAGTATGTAACATGGTCAATTGTGTGTTTTAGAGAAATCTCTTCTCTAACTGCAATATGGAAGGTAATTTTGAGAGGAGCAAGCCTGGAAGTAAGGAGACCACAGTTACATAAATATACCAGACCAGGCAAGAGATAAGGAGGCATGGACTAGAAAGGTCACGGTAGGGACTGACAGGAGCAGAGATATTGGTGTAATATTTACCATTAAATCTAACAAAATTTAATGACTGATTAAATATGGGAGATAAAGGAGAAGGAGGAATCTAGAGAGGTCTAAAATAACTCAGCATAGTTTGATGACTGAGTGTGTGGTGATCCTAACTGAATTGGAATTTCATAAGGAATACTGGACATGGGAGAATAATCAATGGTGAGCTTGAATTTGGATACACAGAGTCTGCTATATCTCTGAGATTTCCATATAAAGGTGTCCAACAGGCAGTTAGATATGGGAATTTGAAAGGGAAACGATAGTTTAGAGTGATTTTGGAGAAATCTGAGGATAAAGGGTAATTAAGACAGAGTGGATGAGATCTCTTGAGGACAATGTATGGGTGGGCACAGGAATAGCAACATAATGATAAAAACCCTGGATAGTGTCACTCTTTAAACTAGATGGTAGAGGAGGAGGGGGTCCATGAAAAGTCAAGAAGTAAAGGACAGAGTTGCAAGGATGAACAGGAGAAAGTGATGTCAAAGGAGCTAAGGAAGTAGAGATTTTTAAAGAGGAATGTTTAGTGAATGGAGCAAAGATGTCTATTGGATTTAGGCATTTAGAAGTCACAACAACCCTGCGAGGAACAGTTTCAGTGAAATAGTAGAGTGGTGGTGTGGAGGGCTGGGGGGATGTGTGGCAACAAATGGCAGTGAGTTGAGGAGGAGTGAATATCAGTAAGGACAGTAAGAGCATATCTGAAAAATAAGAACACAACAACAAAAACCTTGGCTAAGAAAACAAGGGGAAAGTATCATAGTGAAAGGGAAACTCAAGGTTAAAGGATTATTTGGTTAGGGTAAGATGCTTGGTATCCACATGTGATGGTCACATTTTTCTTGATGGCATAAGGAATAAGCTTGTCTGAAGGATGTGAGGAGGTGGCGTGTTGAATAGTAGAAGAAAGTGTTGGAAGGTGGTGTAGATTTAAAAATTACTGCTGAAAGGAAAATGAAGGAAAAGGAAGAGTACTAAGTAGGACTAAAAGGTCACAGAGATCGGATACTAAGACTCTATAGAGGTACCCAATCTCTAGTGTTATATAATTTTCCATAGCACCACTAAGTATTCTGAATGTAAAAGTAGAACAGGTAGACTGTGGAATTGATCCTAGGTTGAAATCTTGCTACTAGGTAGTGAGAGAATAACAATGAGGTATAAGTAAAGCCTTCTAGAAGGTGGTTACAGCATTAAAGTGATGGTAATGAAAATGCAATGGAAGGGTACAGGTAGGAGAAACAGTTCTAAGAAGACTTGATAAGACTGTGGATGGATAGGATATAGGGGAATTTTGTCAAAGATGCCCTCAAAGATTCAAGTGTAGGTGACTAAAAAATAGTGCTACTACTGGCAAAAACAAAAAACTTTTGATAAATTCAAGATGGTTTCAGGGAAGATTATTAATTCAGTGTTGGTACGTTGAGTTACAGGTGAAGGTGAGACAATAAGTGCAACAATGGGGCTATAAATTAATAAAATAAAACAAATACAATAAATAAAAAATACATACATACTTTAGCTCTATATCATTATGGCAGCCATTCCTGTGCTAGTAAGATCTGGGTTGGATGAAGGACATGAAGAGAGCAGTAAGAATGATGAAGAAACAGAGAAAGAGATTAGATAGAGTAGAAACATATATAAACAATAGCAGATAAAAAAGAAGGCAAAGACAGCAAGAAGGGAGAAAATAGGTGAAGAGTAAAAATAATTAAAGTGGCACATGTTAAACTGCTTTTGTCTTACTGCTTGCTCACTTATAATATATGGGCTTCTGCTGTTGCTGTTCTTTGAAATTCTCATTGGCTAATTTAAATTCTCCAGCTAGTTTTTTTAAAGTTTTTTAAAAAATTGGAATATAATTGCTCTACAGTGTTGTGTTAGTTTCTGTTGTACAACAGTGCTCCAGCTATTTTTTAATCCTCAATGTTTACTGTAATGAAATGAAATAGTCAAGGCAGGGTTGAAAATCTTTTGAGCTTCCAGCTTCAGAGGCTAATGTAAAACGACTTCGATGACTGGATTAAATTATGCTGATAATCAGCAGCCCCCCTGCCTGGCCAGATGAAAATTTCACCAAAATCCTCTTTCTCTCATTCTAATAATCTTGCAACTTCAGAGTGTAAAATAACCCTCCTTTCAGAAGTGACCAGAGTACACATCTCTCTCAGAGCTGACACACTTTTCAGTTCCAATTTACCCAATGCCACACAACTAGAAGCCACTTATTTCAGAGAACACTCTGCACGGCAACAGGAAAAACAACCTATCAAGTCTGTCGTATCTTCTAACTTCCATGACTTTCAGGAGCCCTACGACTTCTATTTCTGCTGTTGCTGCTGCTGCTAAGTCATTTCAGTCGTGTCTGACTCTGTGCGACCCCAGAGATGGCAGCCCACCAGGCTCCGCCATCCCTGGGATTCTCCAGGCAAGAACACTGGAGTGGGTTGCCATTTCCTTCTCCAATGCATGAAAGTGAAAAGTGAAAGTGAAGTCACTCAGTCGTGTCCGACTCTTAGCGACCCCATGGACTGCAGCCCACCAGGCTCCTGCGTTCATGGGATTCTCCAGGCAAGAGTACTGCAATGGGTTGCCATTGCCTTCTCCAACTTCTTTTTCTACATTTGTCTAAATTGACATTCTTTAAAATTCTAGATAAAAACAGAGATTTCTATGTAACTTTTGGTGAGATGTTGAATCACAATAAGCAGCAAACTTAATAATACAAACACAGGGTTAGCATTCAATAAATAAAGGTTAATAGTTCACTGATTCATATATTAAACTAATCTCTATTGAGGTAGGCCTACTCTGCGCCAGTTTCTATCTCTAGGAATGGAAATACAGATGAGTTAGATGAAATCCCCTTCCTCAAAGACCTTACATTCTAATGGGAGATAAAGACACAGGAAGAGATAATTAGACATGCAGGTTAAGGAAGCAGAGAAGACAAGCCTTGAAGGAAGTAAAAAGACTTACAGGGAAGTAGCATGTTAAAGTATGAGTAAGAGTTGGTCAAGAGAAGAGGGACATGAAGATGTTCCAGGCAAAATGGCAGCATGAAGGGCACAGAAACTAAAAGCATTTTGCAGGTTCATGACTCACATAGATCACAGCAGAAAGTAGCAGGGAATAAGCCTGGAGGAGGAAGACAGGACAAGATGGTAGAGAACTATGAAGCTTATATTTTTATCCTTAGAAAATAGAAAAATAAGGATTTTTAAGCAGAGAAGTGACATAGAAAGATATGCACTTTAGGTGAAATACTCTAGTGGTTAAATTGAGGGTGGATTTGGGGAGACAAAACTGATGGACGGAGAATAGTTAGGAGGCTGTGTCAATATTCTTGAACAATGCTTCTCAAAATTTATTGCGAGTACAAACCACCCAGGGATCTTGTTAAAATGCATAAAATGCAGATTCAGATTCAGTAGGTCTGCAGTGAAGCCTGAGATTCTTTTTTCTAACAAGCTCTGATGTGGTGCTGAAGATGCTGCCTACAAACCACACTTTGAATAGCAAAGCTCTAGGAAAGATATTGAGGGCTTGAACTAGTATAAGAAAAGCAGAGCAGGAGATAAGGTAACAGTGATATTCAGAAGGTAAAACAGTCATGGCTTGGTGCTTCATTAGATACAGAAAGTGAAGTAGATGGTGTTGGGGGATTTAAAGTTAACTACAGGTTTCTACTTGGAATGACTGAGTGGATTTGAAATGGCTATGAGGTGTCCAGGTGAAGAGGTAGCTGCTCTTTGGATATATGAGTCTAAAGTTTTACAGAAAGTTCATAAGCATATAGATGAGATAAGAAATCAAGGGAATGGATTAGATTATTTTACAGATTAAGGTCAAGAATGGAATCATGGGAATGCCTACATTTAGGCAATAATATTTTTAAATTAATTAATTTTTAAAAATTTATTTTAATTGGAGGCTAATTACTTCACAATATTGTAGTGGTTTTTGCCATACATTGACATGTAGGCAATATATTTTAAAAAGAGCCCCCAAATAAAACGGAAAAGAAAGAGAAACACAAGAAAAGAACACATGCAAACAGAGTTACATAAAGCAGAATAGAGCTTCAAAGAGGGAGTAATGAACATTTCCGCATGAAGCAGAAAAGTCTAGTAAGGAAAGAACTGAAAAATAATAGTGAGCAGAGGAAAAGAAGTGGGTGGAAGAGAGAATATAAAAAGGGAATAAAATACACTAGTAGTGAGAAGGTGCCTGTAGTGGGGGGAAATGAAAAAAAAAATATGGTTAGACAACCAAGTGGATCACTCCAGTCAGGATCAGAATCTTTATTGTGCCGGAATTCTTGCCACTCTTCCTAAATTCCTTTGTTCATCCTCTGTCCTTCCCACTTCTATCAATGCAAATCATACATTTCCTTTAAAAAGATTTTTTGAGTCACTTTATTTCACTCCTCTGGTTATCAAAAATATGTACACAAAAATCCATGGCTGCAGCCTCTTGCAATGAAGTGCTATTAACCCAAATAGTTTATACACTTGCCCTTATCAGGGAAAGTGGTGCATCTTCATTTGTATTCCCAAGAATGACTAGCCTAGCACCCAAGAGACACTTAAGCCATACTTAGTGACTGAGTGAAATAACTATATAATACTAATTTAAAATACTTTAACTACCTATAATATAACATGAAACCATGGTAATTCCCATATTTGATAAATAAGAGTCATTTAAACCTTTCTGGGTCTCATTTTCCAGAAAACCACAGACAAACCTACATGGACTCAAAAGTCCTTACTTACTGAAAATTCTATGATCCCATGAGTATTATCAACCTCCTATTCAGTAAGAGTAAAATGGTATATATATAAGCCAGTATTTTTATAAACTATAAACTTCCTAAGAAAGAAATTTGGGATATTCTTACTGTTTACCATTTGCATCTGATTTTGCAGGAAGAGGTTTCTCTCTTATCTTGTCTATAAACTTCTTTCTAGCTTCATTTCTTTTGTGTTTTTTCCCAACATAATGTTGTTGGGCCATTAATGGACTATTAAAAGAAGCAGGACAGAGCTTGCAATACTTGTTTGGATTATTCAAATCCAAAGCACTGCTGGAAGAAGAAGGCATAATCTTGTCTTTAATCCCACCTGGAGGAGGCTTGACAGCAAGGGGCTTCAGAAAAGTTGACTCTGCAGAGGTAGTAATAGGCACACCTGCTGAAATAGTCATAATGAAAAGTGATCCACATGTTTTCATTATAAAGTATTAGAGTTCTTTTAAAACCTACTGTCTCTGGACTTTTTCCACACAGCACTGTTGGATTAAGGTATTCAGGCTAAAAATAACTGAATATAAGTCTGTCACCAAGTGTCTCCAACAAAGATACAGGAAGCAATATTCAGCAATCAATGAAGGCATGAGAGCTGTATTAGGATGGCTCTTGAAATAAGTGAGGGTAAAAGAGACAGGTACCAACTTCTAAGTTGATGTCTTTCTTAAGTAGCATAGTAAGTAGATCATCTATTCAGCGGTGTTTGTATCAAAATACAGTTTATGCAGTTGTTCAAGGCTATAAAATTATATGTTCCCACAATTACAGTTATTTCAGAGCTCTTTCATGTAGTCTCCTTTCTGAGCCCAAATTTATGAATTTGGGGGACTAAAGATAAGGCTTTACAAAATGCTTTCTTTTGTGTGGTACACTGATTCTGTCCCTCTTGACTGACAGCAGAACAACAAATATACAAAAATCAGAGAGACTAGAATAAATTTAAAAGTAATTCATTTCATTTATTAAGAAAACAATGTTTTAATCCTGATGTGGCCTATGCTATGAGTTAGAAATTAATGTAGGTAAAATTGTGATGCCAGGCATGCTTTATTCCTAAAATGTTGAAGCTAGTGAGAATATGGTAAATTATTTACTCCAGAGGATTAATCATTATTTTTTGTTCTAGCACACAACATTTGCAAAACACAGGCTGGAGCATACTCTACCACTTCAGGCCCAAAGTGAAATCTGTGGGTCAGTTCTCTCATGTGCTGGTGGCCCAAAATCACTGGAAGGACAGATCAACATGTTATATAGTTCTCTGGATCTCTGGATCTAACATAAAGTAAGTTTTCAATAATTGCTCATTGATATAGCTAATGGTACTTTTTCTTTACATTCATAGGAAGAAAGGAATGAGCTATCAGGGTAGAAGAAGATTCCATACCACTTTTTTTTGTCTACAGTTAAAGTCAGAAAATGCTGCAACATAACTATATTATGGTGAAGACATTGGTCTGAACACACATTATGAGATAATGTTTTGTAAAGTACTAAAGCAAAAAAAAAAAAAAAAAAAGAATGAGATAAATGCCAAGGGGAAGAAGAAGAAACTATGACTTAATAATTTGATTAGAAACTGGAGAGCTCAGGTTGCTTATTGTTGTTTCTTTATAGCAAACATGTTTTTATTTGGATTTAATAAACTGAAAAGGAGAGGTCACAACATTTCTTAAAATTTAGCTAGCAATAATGATCTCTATATTAAATGTCAAGGGCACAGAAAGAGATTAACTGAGCAGAAGAACCAAGTTATTGTGGCAGAGTAAAATTCTCTCCAATAAAAAATGGATAGCAGAGATGGGAAAAAAATTATAGAGAGACTCTGTATTGAAGCTAAAGAGGTGAATGTCATCTTACCCGTTGCTGGCTGAAATCTTGATGGAGATACCTGACCACGCTCCTCCATTAATTGCTTCAGTTTTTTAGAATGGACTTTCCCCACATAGTGAGACTGAGCAACAACTGAGGAGCTAAAAACCATGTGGCAGAGACCACAAAATTTGTTTCTGTCCACTACTTCACTTCTATGCTCCTGAAATAAGCACAATCTTGTTAGAAAGATTTAATAACTAAGTTTTTAATTACAACACCAACATAAGCCACTCACCTGAAAATTCCTAACATCCATCTTCATTTTCTTACCAGGCACTTCATTTTGTTCCCCATGCATTTGAAAATAAAACCTAACATTTTGAGCATGTTTTTCACTCTGGAAAAAGATACAATATGACTTTGTTTATTCAACAACAGAGGCACGTCAAATTTATACCTCTTTGAATCTGAGGACAGCACCTGTGAGTTGGAATATATTTAGTGTGTACCTAGTTTATGAAAAGGTTTTACATGCTTTCAAGGCTCTAAATCTCAGTTAAAATGAAAATAATACTACAATTTAGAGACCAATAACTTTTAGTTTTTGACAGAAACTCCTGCTGCTGCTGCTGCTAAGTTGCTTCAGTCATGTCCAACTCTGTGCTATCCCATAGACGGCAGCCCACCAGGCTCCCCCGTCCCTGGGATTCTCCAGGCAAGAACACTGGAGTGGGTTGCCATTTCCTTCTCCAATGCATGAAAGTGAAAAGTGAAAGTGAAGTCGCTCAGTCGTGTCCGACTCTTCGCGACCCCATGGACTGCAGCCTTCCAGGCTCCTCCATCCATGGGATTTTCCAGGCAAGAGTACTGGAGTGGGGTGCCATCGCCTTCTCTGCAGAAAGTCCTAGTTTTTGTCTAATATCAAATTTTTCTTCTTCCTTAGTTACACATCTTAGGCAATAAACCCAGCTAAAAGACTGCATATTCCAGCTTCCCTTTCAGCAAGATGTAACCATGTGATTATATTCTAGACAATAAGATGTAATCTGAAATGTTGGGTAGAACTTCTGGAAGTCTCCTAACAGAATGGGGGATGAACTCGTCTCATCTTCTTCTCTCCTGCTTCTGGAATTAAGATATAAAGGTCATCTAGGACAATGGGAGCTCTTGAGGACAGAGGCTAGTTCATCAGAGTAGAAAGACAGAAAATGCCTAGATCTCTGATAGTGTTATGAAGCTGTCACATCAGCCCTGCATTGTTTACCTCTCAAATTCTTTTCTGTGAGGCAATTAACCTTTCTAAGTTAAGCATATAAAAAAAAATCTCTGAACACATATATAACAAAATACACAATAACCAAAATGTTGATGTTAATAGAAGGGACACATTAATATGCCTGAGCACATACTGTGAGGCAATTACTCTATCTACAGCATTTTAAATTGTGAAGTGTGTGCAGGAATATAGCTGAAGTACATACCCACCGCCCAGTTGTAATAGATTTTAACATTTTTCTCTATTTCTTTCAATCTCCTTTTCAAAAGAGGTATAATTTTACACAAGAAGTCCTAGCTCCTCATTTCAACAATCGCTTCCTCCTTGGTCTTTCCCCAGTAGGTAACTACTATCTTAAAGTTGTTTTGTACCATTTCCTCTTACTCTTTTACTAGATATGCATGTACCTATAAACAGTAATATGTACTATTGTCATTTAAAATTTTTTATGAAAATGGAATCAGCCTATTCCTATCCTTTCAACTTTTTATAACTCAATATTATATAAGATTTGCCCATATTGATACATATGGCTCTAGTTCATTCATATTACATGCTGCATAACATTCTACTCCATATGCTACCCATCAAATCCCCTAATGAAGGCAGTTATGTTTCTGATTATTTTCTTATTACAAACATCTCTGCACTGAACATATGTAGATGTATCTCCTAATATAATGGCCAAGAGTTTCTTTAAAGTAGATACATAGATATGGACTATCTGGCTTATATGAGGGTTTTCAGCTTTAATAGGTACTATACAATTTATCTCCAAAGATGCTGAAGCAGTTTACAACTCCAAATGTAGCACGTATGAGTATTTTTGACTTCCTATATTTTCTTAAGTGTTAAGTGCTATTAGGTTTTAATTTTTGCGAGTATGATGGTTTTGCTAAGATAGTTCATTATCATTTTAACCTGAATTTCCCATATGATCAACTCTGAAGTTAAGTATCTGTACTCTAGGCTGTTCATATCATTTTCCCATTTTTCTATTGGGTTGTTCCTTGTTCTGATATATAGTTATTTATATAGTCCAGATACTAATCCTTTGTTAGTTATTGGAATATAAATACCATTCAATCTATGGCTTGTCTTTTAACTTTATAATGAGTTTTCTGTCATATAAATTCCCCTATCAAGTATCATGATATATTTTAAAGCTACAGTAATAAGGTGAAATTATTTTAGAGACAGGCAAACATAGTAATACAATAAAACATAATAAGAGAATAAAGTATATATGAAAAGTAGCTTATGATAGAGATGCCACTACAAATCAGTGGGGCAAAAATGAACTGTTAAATAAATGTGCTGGAACACCTACTATCTGTATGGAAAACAATGTTATCACCTTGCATATATGAAAATAAATACCAGATGGATCACACACATTAACCCAAGAAATAAAACTTTTAACAGTATTAGAAAAGAATAGAAGGAAATATTTATCTGGCAAAAATACAGAGAATAGTTTCTTAAACATGTATAAACATAAATATAAAAGGAAATATTAATAAGTGCAACCTTATTAAAATTCAAAATTTTTGCCATACTGTCCTATATTACATGCTGAGATAGTCTGACAATATTAACCAAGCTGTATATTAAAGAGAAAAAAAATCACCTTTACAAGCAGGATATTTGTAAAGAAGTGCTTTCAAATATAGTTTGAAAGTCATGTATAGTTTGAGTTGGTTATTTAACAAGCTTAAGCACTAAACTTATAGATGGCACTGGAATTTAAATAAAAAATATGCTATAACATTATATAACATAATGCTTTATAGTCATTAAACTATTATAGATAAGTAAAAAGATGCAATGATAGGACAAAGTGTTCAGAATATGTTCTTATATGAAAAAGCAAGGGCAAAACAACATATACAATTCTCTTTTGTAAAAATGTATGTGTTTAGAAAGCATACTGGAATCATATAAGCTAAAGAGAAGTTAATTAAATGATGGTTACCCACAAGTGACAGACTTATGATTGATTCACATTTTCTCACAATTTTGTACATTTTCTACACTGAATAGTAAGTACTTCATAAGCCCATAAAAGCTATTTTTCAAATTTAAATTCAAATGGTTCCAACCATGGTTATCAGAGAGCTCCTTGATTATATGTTTCTCTTTATTAACTCTTTGAGCTTTGGGGTGCCAGGATGTGCTAGGCACACTCAAATGTTTGATTTCATTTAATTTTCACAAGAATAGTAAGAGAGATTTTAGCTTCCATTTTGCAGCCTGAAGAAACATGCTCAGAGAGGTAAAGTGACTTGGCCAGGGTTACACAACAATGGCTTGAACCTAGTTGAGGTGGTTTACTCACTAAGTCATGTCTGACTCTTGCAAACCTATGGGCTGTAGCTTGCCATGCTCCTCTGTTCATGGGATTCTCCAGGCAAGAATACTGGAGTGGGTTGCCATTTCTTTCTCCAGGGGATTTTGCCAACCCAGGAATCGAACCCAGGTCTCCTGCATTGCAGGCAGATACTTTACTGACTGAGTGAACCTAGGTCCTCTCAATCCACAGCCAACACAATCTCACCATCTATAATTATAGTATTAATAGTTGAATCCAAATCAACATAAGGACCGAGATATAACTGCCAATAAGATTAGTACTGGGCAAAACAAGATTTTAAAGTAGAACTGGCATTATATTTCTTTTAAGTAAATGTATCTGGTACTTTTGTTAATACAGATACCACATATGAAAAAAATCCAATAGTTGATAACATGACGTAGAAATGGGAGACAAAACTAATTGAAAGGAAAGAATACTAGATATGAAATCAGAGGAGATCATCTTTAAGCTTAGTAATGCCAAGATTAGCTATGGTTAATCACTATTCCTCTGGGTTTCAGCTTTCTAATCAATAAACTAAAGAAGTAAGAACATTAAATATTCCTTCTTTTAGCTCTAGAATTCTATGGTATTGTGCTTAAAAATATGTAGTTAAATCAAGTGCAAGACTAGTTCATTTTGTTTTTACCCTTCATTTACTGTAAAGGAAAATTCTGGAGTTCAGTGAGATCCCTTGATTCACATTAATAGTTTCCTATTCAAGCCTTATAAAACTTTCCTTATATTTACTACAAGGACATGAAGCATACAGTGACTTGATAGAAAGGGAGGCAGAATGATGTGAAGAAAGAAAATATGCTTTGGAGTCAAAAGAGACTGAGTTTAAACCCAAATTTCCCAAACTTAAGCTGGTAAATTACTGTTCCTCACTGAGCCAAGCTCTTCATCTATCAGAGGGAAATAATACACAGGATTCTCATAAGTATCAAAACCAGATAACATATGAAGTTTATCTGCTGCATTAAAAAATCTATTTTATACTCTATTTCCATTGTTTTTAACCTACCTCATAATGTGAAATCCTTTGTGATTCAAACTGAAGCACCACTCCACATACATGACAAAAATTATCTGCAAAAAGTTCAGTCTTTTCCTGTTCATTCCAAGTTATATCTATGAATAAAATAAAGGGAAGTGAGACATATATCACATCAATGAATAGTTAGAATACATATCGTTTCATGAGATGAGATGAGATGAGATGAAGTCGCTCAAGTCGTGTCCGACTCTTTGCGACCCCATGGACTGTAGCCTACCAGGCTCCTCTGACCATGGGAAGAATACTGGAGTGGTTTGCCATTTCCTTCTCCAGGGGATCTTCCCAACCCAGGGATCAAACACCACTTCAAATCTGAGTCCTTGTGAGGTCACAGTAAAAGCATTTTGCTTATTGAGTATGCAATTTAATACGAGCATAAGTCTGCCTCTAATGTAGGGTATAGCAAGTTATTTAATATGATAAGTCTGTGTGATTTTTAGGTAACACTGGAGCCATAGCTCCAGATAAGTGACTGTTTTATGACAAAGCCTTTTTAACGATTACATGGGTACTTGTGCATGCATGCTCAGTCAGTCATGTCTGACTCTTTGCTACCCCATGGACTGTAGCCCACAGCCTCCTCTGTCCATGGAATTTTCCAGGCGAGAATACTGGAGTGGGTTGCCATTTCCTACTTCAGGGGATCTTCCTGACCCAGAGATCGAACCCTGTCTTCTGCATCTCCTGCACTGGCAGGCAGATTTTTTTTTTTATCACTATGCCACATGTAAAACACAAAATTCGGAGGGTTGGTTTCTTAATCCTGCCTTTCATTATTGGTGCCCCAAATCATTTTATGAAGCTCACAAAGTTACTGGTACCCCCATAACTTCCCTGGTGGCTCAGTGGTAAAGAATCCATTTGTAAATGCAGGAGTGGGGGGTTTGATCCCTGGGTTGGGAAGATCCCCCGGTGAAGGAAATGGCAACCCACTCCAGTATTCTTGCGTGGAAAATCCCATGGACAGAGGAGCCTGGTGGGCTACAGTCCATGGGGTCGCAAAGACTTGAAAAAGTTGGACAAGATTGAGCAACTGAGCACTCACATACATAATCCTTAAAAAGGCATTGTTATAATACTGTCACTTATCTAGAGCTATGGGTCCAATATTATCATATTTCCCTGGTGGCTCATACAGTAAAGAATCTGCCTGCAATGTAGGAGACCCAGGTTTGATCCCTGGGTTGATCTCCTGGAGAAGGGAACAGCAACCCACTCCAGTATTCTTGCCTGGAGAATTCCATGGACAGAGGAGCCTGGTGGGGTAGAGTCCATGGGATGGCAAAGAGTCAGACACAACTGAGTAACTAACACAAAAATCACACGGAACCACAAAAAACTTTGTCTATAGTAGGCAAACATTTTCCATTGTTATACAAACATTGGCACACTCATTTAGCCAAACAAGTCTCACACAAGCCCCCAAAGTATTATTAATAACATCCACAAATTATGCTACATTTTTCACTGTAATAACACAAGTCAAAATATTTCTGAATTTACACTTGAGGTCCACACTTCAAACTAAGCTTTCTAACAGCTACAATGTATTCTGCCAAAATTTATTAGTGTATCTACAAGGTATAAATCACAAAACATCAAAATTTTGCTTGCTGCTTGGCTATTTAAATGAATAAGCTAATACTATACATACTTTCATGGTGAAATGCCCATGACATATCAAATGGACAAAAAATTGTAGAACAATAAATATAATACATTCATTTCCAACACTAAGATTAAATATACACCACATATAAATATGTGGAAAGATATAAATTAAATTTAAAAATGATTAACTTTGGGAAGGAAGGCCAGAAAAGGATGAAAGGGAAAAAATTTAACATTTTAATTTCTGTACAACTGTTTTAATTTTTGCAAGAAGTATGTAGGACTTTCTATTTAAAAACCTTTAAAAGTATTTATTTTAAAAGTTATTTTGGATATCTTCAACTGAGCTTTAGTTTTCAGTACCACTGTATGGACTAAAAAGGCTTACTTAAATTGCATGTTCAAGATAATAATAATTTTAACAAGGAACATGTCAAAAACAAGTTGAACAGTTATAAATTTATGCCTATAATGTATAGTATCCCCTCTGAATTATTTTTAGGTTGTTCTAAAATATATCATTTCTCTAATTTTGACTGTAAAGTCAGCAAAGTAAAGAGTTTAACTAAAATATATTTCAGGACTTCCCTTAACTACTATATGCAATGAGCACAGTGATAAGATCTTGAACTTCTTATTAAAATTTGTAATAATAAGCAAATATTATCATTTGGTGGCAACATAACTTGTTACAGAGGGGAAGTTTCCATTAAGAAGGCAAAAGGAAACTACTAATTTAGAAGTTCAAGAATTCCTAAGATTTAACATTCACTTCTTTCCTAGATCAAACTTTAATTCCAGATTTCCCTACTTCTAATAGTCAAGGTTTGATACTGACAGTCAAGTTGGGAAATATGAAGGCTGAGTTTTTTAAACATAGTCTTTCATTATTGGTGACCCAAACATTTCCACGAAGCCCATGAAATTACTGGTACCCCTACAACGTTTCCTTTAGAATGGTATTGCCTAAACTTACTGCCTTTGACTCATTTTCTCAAACAAGTTCTTGGTCTGTATTTCTTTATTAAATGGTACGATATTCCAGACTCAAAATCTCAGCCATTATTAGCCACAGCAAATCACTGTTTCTTGTCCATTCTAGCTTATAATGTTATTTGATATCCATCTCTTCCTTTAAATTTACCATAACACTACCCGAGTTCAGACCCTCAATGTCTTGGACATCATTAAGATTTATTGTTATTTACTGAGGCTAGTTTCAAAATACTATGGTACACATTTTGGAAAGAGATAAGGCCTTTGTGTGTGTGTAAACAAGATAATAGCTTACTCTTTTAGTCCTTAAAACAAATCTGTGGCTAAGTGTTATTTCCCAAATTCTGAAGGTTAGGAAATTAGGATTCACTGAAATCAAGAAAACTTATCACATGTGTTATTCCATGGAGCTGGAACTTAAACTTTTTATCTTGACCTTTTCTATTATACATACAGAACTGTCCCACATGTTGGAAATGATGCAGCAAGTGAATAACTATTAATTTCAAGAAATTGACAATTTATCAGGGAAGATGTGTATAGAAAGAACTATGATCCAAAGATCAAAATGTCATAAGTGATATAAGACATAAGGTACAATGTATTCCTGCTGAGAAGTTTGGGGAAAGCTTTCAAGAGGAAAACAGGCTTTGAACTTAGCTTTAATCAATGTATAAAATTCAGATAGAAGAGTGGAATAAAGGTACTGGGGGGGGTCAAGAATATGATTTCATATTTCAAGTATTTTGTTGTTCAGTTGCTCAGTCGGGTCCAACTCTGCGACCCCATGGACTTCAGCACACCAGGCTTCCGAGTCCTTCACTATCTCCCAGAGATTGCACAAACTCATGTCCATTGAGTCGGTGATGCTGTCCAACAATCTCATCCTCTACTGCTCCCTTCTCCTGCCCTCAATCTTTCCCAACATCATCGCATCAGGTGGTCAAACTATTGGAGCTTCAGCATCAGTCCTTCCAATGAATATTCAGGGTTGATTTCATTTAGAGTTGACTGGTTTGATCTCCTGGCTGTCCAAGGGACTCTCAGGAGTCTTCTCCAGCACCACAGTTTGAAAGCATCAATTCTTTGGCCTTCAGACTTCTTTATGGTCCAACTCTCACATCCAAACATGACTACAGAAAAAACATAGCTTGGACTAGACGAACCCTTGTTGGCAGAGTGATGTCTCTGCTTTTTAATAAGCTGTCTAGGTTTGTCATAGCTTTTCTTCCAATGAGTAAGTGTCTTTTACTTTCATGGTTACAGTCACCATCCACAGTGATTTTGAAGCTCAGGAACGTAAAATCTGTCACCGTTCCCATTTTTCCCCATCTATTTGCTATTAAGTGATGGGACTGAATGCCATGATCTTTGTTTTCTGAACGATGAGTTTTAAGCCAGCTTTCTCAGTCTCCTCTTTCACCTTCATCAAGAGGCTCTTTAGTTCCTCTTTGCTTTCTGCCATTAAGGTGGTGTCATTAGCATATCTGAGGTTATCGATATTTCTCCTGGAGATCTTGATTCCAGCTTGAGCTTCATCCAGCCTGGCATTTCACATTATGTACTCTGCATATAAGTTAAATAAGCATGGTGACAAAATACAGCCTTGACATACTCCTTTCCCATTTTGGAACCAGTCCTTTTTTCATGTCTGGTTCTAACTGTTGCTTCTTGACCTGCATACTGGTTTCTCAGAAGGCAGGTAAGGTGGTCTGGTATGCCCATCTCTTTCAGATTTTCCAGTTTGTTGTGATCCACATTGTCAAAGGCTTTCATGTAATCAATAAAGCAGATGTTTTTCTGGAATCCCTTTGCTATTTCTATTATCCAACAGATGTTAGCAATTTGATCTCTGGTTGCTCTGCCTTTCTAAATTCAGCTTGAATATCTGGAAGTTCCAGTTCATGTACTATTGAAGCCCACCTTGAAGGATTTTGAGCATTACCTTGCTAGCATGTGAAATGAGTGCAACTGTGTGGTAATTTGGACATTCTTTGAAATATTTTAGGATGTTTCAAATCCTAAAAGATTATGCTACTAAAGTATTGCAATATTCAATATGCCAGCAAATTTGGAAAACTCAGCAGTGGCTACGGGACTGGAAAAGGTCAGTTTTCATTCTAATCTCAAAGAAGGTCAATGCCAAAGAATGTTCAAACTACTGCACAACTGGGCTCATTTCAGATGCTAGCAAGGTAATGCTCAAACTCCTTCAAGCTAGGCTTCAACAGTACATGAATCAAGAAACTTCAGATGTATAAGCTAGATTTAGAAAAAGCAGAGGAACCAGAGATCATATGGCCAACGTCCACTGGATCATAGAAAAAGGAAGGGAATTTCAGAAAAAAATCCGCTTCTGCTTCATTGACTACTTGAAAGACTTTGACTGTGTGGATCACAACAAATTGTAGAAAATTCTGAAAGAGATGGGCATACCAGACCACCTTACCTGCCTCCTGTGAAACCCGTATGCAGGTCAAGAAGCAACAGTTAGAACTGGACATGGAACAATGGACTGGTTCCAAATAGGGAAAGGAGTACTTGAAGGTTGTATTTTGTCACCCTGCTTACTTAACTTATATGCAGAGTACACGATGTGAAATTTTGGGCTGGATGAAGCTCAAGCTGGATTCAAGATGGGCAGGAGAAATATTAATAACCTCAGATATGCAGATGACACCATCCTAATGGCAGAAAACAAAGAGGAACTAAAGAGTCTCGTGATGAAAGTGAAAGAGGAGACTGAAAAAGTGGCTTAAAACTCAACGTTCAAAAAACAAAGATCATGACATATAGTCCCATGACTTCATGGCAAATAAATGGGGAAAAATGGAAACAGTGACAGATTTTATTTTCTTGAGCTCCAAAATCACTGTGGACGGTGACTGCAGCCATGGAAGTAAAAGACACTGGCTCCTTGGAAGAAAAGCTATGACAAATCTAGACAGCTTATTAAAAAGCAGAGATACTTAGTCATGTCCAACTCTTTGCGATTCTATGAACTACACAGTCCATGGAATTCTCAAGGCCAGAATACTTGAGAGTGGGTAGCCTTTCCCTTCTCCAGGGGATCTCCCAAGCCCAGGGATTGAGCCCAGTTCTCCCAAATTGCAGGTGGATTCTTAACCAGCTGAGCCACAAGAGATTCATGTTGATGTATGGGAAAACCAATACAATATTGTAAAGTAATTAGCCTCCAATTAAAATAAATAAATTTATATTAAAAAATAATAAATAAAAAGCAAAGACATTACTTTGCCAACAAAGGTCCATACAGTCCAAACTATGGTTTTTCCAGTAGTCATGTATGGATGTGAGAGTCAGACCATAAAGTACACTGAGCGCCAAAGAATTGATGCTTTCGAACTCTGTGCTGGAGAAGAATCTTGAGAGTCCCTTGGACAGTCAGGAGAACAAACTAGTCAATCCTAAAGGAAATCAACCCTGAATATTCATTGAAAGGACTGATGCTGAAGCTGAAGCTCCAATACTTTGGCCACCTGATGTGAACAGCTGGTTCATTGGAAAAGATCCTGATTTGGGGAAAGACTGAAGGCAGGAAGAGATGGGTGCAGCAGAGGATGAAATGGTTGGATGGCATCACCAACTCAATGGACATAAGTTTGAGCAAACTCTGGGAGACAGTGAAGGATAGGGAAGCCTGGCATGTGCAGTCCATGGAATCGTGAAGAGTCAAATACAACTGAGCAACTGAACAACAACAAGGATATGAAGGACAATAATTGAAAGCTTGGAATGAGGCTAACTCATAAATGGCTTCATTAAGGCATTTAGACTTAATTCTGCATTCAACAAGTGTAAAGAAGTGACTTAAAATAGGGCTATGAGTTAGGAAAAAGGCACAGGCAACAGGAAAAAGGTCATGAAGTTAAACCAGAAGTGGGCAGTAGGCATAGAAAGGAAGAAGCGAATATAAGAGATGCATGTAAGCTAAGTCATGCATGACTCTTTGCGACCCCATGGACTGTAGCCACAGCCTTGTCTAACTCAATGAAACCATGAGCCATCCCATGTAGGCCACCCATGATGGACGGATCATGGTGGAGAGTTCTGATAAAATGTGGTCTACTGGAGAAGGGAATGGCAAACTACTTCAGTATTCTTGACTTGAGAACCCCATGAACAGTATGAAAAAGCAAAAAGATATGACACTGAAAGATAAACTCCCGAGGTTGGTAGGTGTCCAATATGTTACTGGAGGAGAGTGGAGAAATAACTCCAGAAAGATGGAGTCAAAGCAAAAACAATGCCCAGTTGTGGATGTGACTGGTTATGGAAGTAAAGTCTGATACTGTAAAGAACAATATTGCATAGGAACCTGGAATGTTAGGTCCATGAATCGAGGTAAACTGGAACTGGTCATACAGGAGATGGCAAGAGAGAACATTGACATTTTAGGAATCAGTGAACTAAAATGGACTGGTATTGGTGAATTTAACTCAGATGACCATTATATCTACTACTGTGGGCAAAAATCCCTTAAAAGAAATGGAGTATCCATCACAGTCAACAAAGGAGTCCAAAATGCAGTTCTTAGGTACAATCTCAAAAATGGCAGAATGATCTCTACTCGTTTCCAAGGCAAACCAACCAATATCACAGTAATCCAAGTCTATGCCTTAACCAGTAATGCTGAAGAAGCTGAAGCTGAACAGTTCTATGAAGACCTACAAGATCTTCTAGAACTAATACCCCAAAGAGATGTCCTTTTCATTATAGGGGACTGGAATGCAAAAGTAAGAACTCAAGAGATACTTGGAGTAACAGGCAAATTTGGCCTTGGAGTACAAAATGAAGCAGGGCAAAGCCCAATAGTTTTGCCAAGAGAATACACTGGTCATAGCAAATGCCCTCTTCCAACAACACAAGAGAAGACTCTACACATGGACATCACCAGATGGTCGATACCAAAATCAGATTGATTATATTCTTTGCAGCCAAAGATGGAGAAGCTCTATACAGTCAGCAAAAACAAGACTGGGAGTTGACTGTGGCTCAGATCATGCACTCTTTATTGCCAAATTCAGACTTAAATTGAAGAAAGTAGGGAAAACCACTAGACCATTCAGGTATGACCTAAATCAAATCCCTTACAATTACATAGTGAAAGTGACAGATTCAAGGGATTAGCTCTGATAGAGTGCCTGAAGAACTATGGATGGAGGTTCATGACATTGTATAGGAGGCAATGATCAAGACCATCCCCAAGAAAAAGAAATGCAAACAGGCAAAATGGTTGTCTAAGCAGGCCTTGCAAACAGCTCTGAAAAGAAGAGAAGCAAAAAGCAAGGAGAAAAGGAAAGATATATACAGCTGAATGCAGAGTTCCAAAGTTAGCAAGGAGAGATAAGAAAGCCTTTCTCAGTAATCAATGCAAAGAAATAGAGGAAGACAATAGAATGGGGAAGACTAGAGATCTCTTCAAGAAAATTTGAGACACCAAGGGAAAATTTCATGCAAAGATGGGCACAATAAAGGACAGAAATGGTATGGACCTAACAGAAGCAGAAGATATTAAGAAGAGGTGGCAAGAATACACAGAAGAACTATACAAAAAAGATCTTCATGATCCAGATAACTACGATGGTGTGATCACTCACATAGAGCCAGACATCCTGAAATGCGAAGTCCAGTGGGCCTTAGGAAGCATCACTATGAACAAAGCTAGTGGAGGTGATGGAATTCCAGTTGAGCTATTTCAAATCCTAAAAGATGATGCTATGAAAGTGCTGCACTCAATATGCCAGTAAATTTGGAAAACTCAGCAGTGGCCACAGGACTGGAAAAGGTCAGTGTTCATTCCAATCCCAAAGAAAGGCAATGCCAAAGAATGCTCAAACTATCACACAATTGCACTCATCTCACAGGCTAGCAAAGTAATGCTCAAAATTCCAAGCGAGGCTTCAACAGTACATGAACTGTGAACTTCCAGATGTTCAAGCTGGATTTAGAAAAGGCGGAGGAACTAGAGATCAAATTGCCAACATCCACTGGATCATCAAAAAAGCAAGAGCGTTCCAGTAAACATCTACCTCTGCTTTTCTGACTTCACCAAATCCTTTCTTTCACTGTGTGAATCACAAAAAACTGTGGAAAATTCTTTGAGATGGGAATCCCAGACCACCTAACCTGCCTCTTGGGAAACATGTGTGCAGGTCAAGAAGCAACACTTAGAACCAGACATGGAACAACAGACTGGTTCCAAATAGGAAAAGGAGTACATCAAGGCTGTATATTGTCTCTGTGCTTATTTAACTTATATGCAGTGTACATCATGAGAAACGCTGGGCTGGATGAAGAACAAGCTGGAATCAAGATTGCCGGGAGAAATATCAGTAACCTCAGATACTCAGATGACATCATCCTTATGGCAGAAAGTGAAGAAGAACTAAAGAGCCTCTTGATCAAAGTGAAAGAGGAGAGTGAAAAAGTTGGCTTAAAACTCAACATTCAGAAAACTAAGATCATGGCATCTGGTCCTATCACTTCATGACAAATAGATGGGGAGACAATGGAAACAGTGACAGACTTTATTTTGGGGGGGCTCCAAAATCACTGCAGATGGGGGCTGCAACCACGAAATTAAAAGACACTTGTTCTTGGAAGAAAAGCTATGACCAACCTAGACAGCATATTGAAAAGCAGAGACATTATTTGCCAACAAAGGTCTGTCTAGTCAAAGCTATGTTTTTTCCAGTAGTCATGTATGGATGTGAGAGTTGGACTATAAAGAAAGCTGAGTGCCAAATCGATGTTTTTGAACTGTGGTGTTGGAGAAGACTCTTGAGAGTCCCTTGGGCTGCAAGATCAAGCCAGTCAACCCTAAAGGAAATCAGCCCTGAATATTCATTGGAAGGACTGATGCTGAAGCTCCAATACTTTGGCCACCTGATGCAAAGAACTGACTCCTTGGAAAAGACCCTGATGCTGGGAAAGACTGAAGGCAGGAGGAGAAGGGGATGGCAGAGAATGAGATGGTTGGATGGCATCACCAACTTGATGGACCTGAGTTTGAGCATGCTCTGGGAGTTTGTTGATGGACAGGGAAGCCTGGCGTTCTGTAGTCCATGGGGTTGCAGAGTCGGACACAACTGAGCAACTGAATTGAACTGAACTGGACTGTAGTCTGCCGGGCTCTTCTGTTCATTGGATTCTCCAGGCAAGAGTACTGATGTGGGTTGCCATGTTCTCCAGGGGATCTTCCCGACCCAGGAATCAAACCTGCTTCTCTTATGTCTCCTGCATTGGCAGGTGTGTTTTTTACCACTAGAGCCACCCATATCTATGGAAACTAAAGGATATTATAGCCTGAGCTTAAAACTTGCCATGAATATGATAAACCTTTAGATCTATTGCATTTAAGCTTAAGCAATGCTGTTGCTGATGCAGGATGTAGACCTCTGACCTTTTATCCAATTCATTCATCTAAAATTACTTGTCAAAAGCAAGTTCTCCTTTTGGGTATAATATAATGAATATGTTAACTTTAGTGAATCAAAAATTAAAACACACAAAAATCTAAAATTCAAAAAGAAGACATCAGAGTGATGTTGCATATTGGAGTGTACTTAAAAGGTGTACTTAAATAGCACACTTTCCTAATTCAAAGATGATTAAATCTACATTCAAAATTTCAGAAACAAACCTTCAGGTAAGAATCATTCTGAATCAAGGTTTCACATCAAATTCACAGGCACAGCTTCAAAATCAAACATGCTGAATCAAAATAAACCTCTCTGTGGGTGGTCCCATCCACCCACAAGTCATTCTCATGGTCAACCACGCTCGAGAGGACAGGCTCAGATCCTTACCCATAATGACTGTACAATATCTTTTTCGTAAATAAGATGATTTATACAAAGGTTTGTCATCTAGAATGATACTTATCAAGCTAACAGAGCTTTAGTGTAACATGAAGAGATTTTTTTTAATGAAGGAAGGAAGGAGGGAGGAAATAAAAAGAAAATAGTCTTTGGCACTACTTCAAATCTATTTAAATCTCCAGGATTGAGGACCAAGAATCTGTGTTTGTAAATAGGATCCCTAAGTAGTATCTTTAAACAGCCAACCTAGTGATCCTTGTTGAGTCTTCCACCAAGGTAGTCTCAACCCAGGCTGCACATTATAATCACCTTGCTTGTTATCAGAACATACTAATGCCCAGGCTCCATCCCAGACCAATTAACTCAAATCTCTGGGAGTGGTTCCCGGCCATAGTTTTGTTTTTTCAAAGCTTTGTGTGTGACTCTGTTGCACAGTGAAGGTTGAGAATCACTGCTATCTTCTTTAGCAGCCAAATTTTTACTTCTTTTTTCAGTTGAACTGAAATCTGTTTTCCTACAGTAGGGGTTCTCAAACTTTAGTATGCATCAGAATTACCTGGAAAGCTTGTTTAAAGAGATTGTTGGACCCCATTCTAGGATTTCTGATTCCATATTCCCAGGATAGGGCCCCCAAGAATGTACATTTCTAAAAAGTTCCCTAGTGATGCTGATGCTGCTGGTCCGGGGACCACACTTTGAGAATCACTATCTTAGAGTTTCCAGTAGTTCTAGTTCTATTCCTTTAAGTCATTGTAAGCATACACTTTCTTCTTAAATATTTTTTTTAATTTTATTTTATTTCCAAACTTTACATAATTGTATTAGTTTTGCCAAATATAGAAATGAATCCACCACAGGTATACATGTGCTCTTAAATATTTTTAGAGAACCATTACATCTTTATTCCTTCCCTTCCTCTTGAGCCTATTTGTGAGCTGATCCCAGTTCTGTCATGCAGCATGATTTGTAAATCTCTAACTAGTTTGCCTAAATCCATGTCATTCATAAAGTGTAACACAAACACATCACCCTAATGGGGGTCACAATCAGAACAAACTAATGAAATCACCTTAATCTTTTAAACTGTGGTAACAAAAAACCCATATAACATAAATTTTACCACCTTAACCATTCTTCAGTGTACAATTCACTAATATTAAGTATATTCTGCTCCCTATTTTGAATATTTCTTCTAGTAATGCAGCCTAAGATTGCTTTGCCATCTTTGGGTGGTCACATCATACTGTTAACTCATGCTAATTTTTTACTAAATTACAAACTTCTTTTCCACCTGAAAGTGATAACCTCTGTACCTCCAGGACATAGTTATATAGATAGGATTTTTTTCTGGACCCCCAAACAGATCCCATATACATTCAGATTTATCTCAGGAGGATTGTGGAAGGTGGCTTTTTACTGAGGGCAATTACAAATGATGGGGTATTGTTTTTCAGAGGTCATGCCATACTACCAATTCTCCTCAAGCTGCATTTCCCCTAAATTTGACATGAATGTAATGATATCTACTTTCTAAAGGTGCTATGTGAGGCTTGGAGAAGTCAAGCAATTGTCACAAAGTCACACAGCTAGTAAGTGTCAGAGTCAGGATTCAAACCTAAGTCTGCCCAAGATTTCCCTGAGAGCTGGCTCTTAAAAAGACCAAAGTCTTGAATAAGAAACTTCCTCTCTAGGTTTGGCATATATAAGAAACATATGTTTGATTCACACAGGATGCTAAATAAATATTCCTTTAGGCCCTACTTTACCCTGATCCCCACTCCTTGAGACGTGATTTTGGGACATCCAGAAAAAAATGGCCTATAGCCAGCTCTGAAAATAGGAGAGAAAACTGGTGATAGTACAGATGTTTTTCAGGGGGAAGGCCAGCTTCAGGAAGCAGATGTTAAATTAGGGGTAGGGGTAAGGTGAGCAAATGACGTTGGCTGTGAGGAAGATGGCTGAGAGAGGAACTAATGTTTACTGAACAATCACTACATGCCAGGAACTGAAGTGTTCTCTCAAAGAACTAGACTTCAAGAGGTGGTTCTGATAGGAAGCAGGACCAAGGTATAGCTGAAGAAACTTGGAGATTTGTATCTTCCTCTCTTTTATTTTCTTCATTATACTCTCACCATGTCTTTTTTAAACTGGTTAGAATAGGAAACAAATGTATTTTTGTTGGTTGATTGCTAAAATATGGGCTTATATCAATTTTTAATTCCAAAAGCAATAAGATTGTGAAAAGCACTCTTTCTAGAGGGAGACTGTATTACAGACTTTACCCTGCAACTAACTAGCCATATAACTAAGAACATATCACAGACATATCATGTATCAGGTTACCATTTCTGTAGTTTCTTTTGTACTTGACTATATCATGGGTTGATGGTCAAGGGAAAAGACTGTATTTTAGAATACATACAGAAGCAAAATTTTGTTGGGTACTTACAGACGGACCCAAATATCTTAGCTTTTTCCAAATGATAAGCCTATCAGGAAAGCAAAAAAGATGATTTGAAGTATTAAGCAGCTATTCAGTTCATACACACTTTACGGGTCTAAAACTTCAAAAGGTCCCAGTATTTCTTCCCCTAATCCTCCATTATTAGCATCTCCTTGTCTATGTCCTAACCCAAAAGCTGATTCTTTCTCAAGTATTTCTTGGCAATACACACATATTTCTGAGTATAAGGTTTTAGTCATTATAGCTAATGTCAGAAAGAAAACATCTTCTTAGCAAACTGAAGTATTATTTTAGTTATAATTTAGGTATCAGTGGCTCAGTTTTCAGTTACAAAGAATACACCAAATTCATGGGAGATGGTCCTGCATCTTTCAATCTAATTTGGTTGGAGAGCAAAGATTAAAATGTATATAAATAGATTACATATTAGAAAATCAAATGAAAAATACTGAATGCTGTGAAATGAGATTTCATCTTTTGTATGCAGCAAATAAGATGCTTTAAACATAGACAGTAAACATCTCCCAGTTAATCTTAAGTATACTGCTTTAATACTTCTAACATAGCACTTCTGAGATGTTCTTCATTCCTTGACATATTTTGCCTGCTATCATAATCCTGGAAAAAATATGCATCAGTTCAGTCGCTCAGTCATGTCCGACTCTTTGCAACCCCATGGACTACAGCATACCAGGCTTCCCTATCCATTACCAACTCCTGGAGCCTGCTCAAACTCATGTCCATCGAGTCGGTGATGCCATCCAACCACCTCATCCTCTACATCCCCTTCTCCTCCTGCCTTCAATCTTTCCCAGTATCAGGGTCTTTTCCAAGGAGTCAGTTCTTCGCATCAGGTGGCCGAAGTATTGGAGCTTCAGCTTCAGCATCAGTCCTTCCAATGAATATTCAGGGTTGATTTCTTTTAGGATTGAATAGTTTGCTCCCCTGGCTGTCCAAGGGACTCTCAAGAGCCTTCTCCAACACCACATTTCAAAAGCATCAATTCTTCAGTACTCAGCTTTCTTTATAGTCCAACTCTCACATCCATACATGACTACTGGAAAACCATAGCTTTGTAAGATTTATACTCTGAATCAAAGCACACCTTAGGGCAGATTGGTAGTGAGATCTTAATGATACACTGGTATACTCTCAAATATGGACTGGGATATAGTGTCTTTGAAGCATACAGGAATTTCTGATGCTGATACCATTTCTTTGTGTTTTAACATAAAACAAAAGCAATGGGTCATAAAGAAGTACTGTCAAAAACTAGGTTCAATATGGGAAGAGAACCTAAGTCTGATAATGGAGTGAGAGCTGAAACTCATAGGATATGGAAAAGATTAAGAGTAACTTTTAAATATCTGTTTTTTCCAGAATCAGCAAGTTCTATAGAGTGTAGAAATATAGTCATGTAACAAAAGTTTCAGTTTGGAGCAATGAAAAAGTTCTGGACATGGATAGTGGTGCAGGTGGCATAAAAACATGAATGTCACTGAATTGCACACTTGAAAATGCTCAAAATGGAAACCTTTATATTATGCATATGACAATAAAAATAAAATATTGAAAAAAATTCGAAGCACCCTTCTTCTCCCTGAACTATGGCATGAAAGGCAGTTGACAACCTGCAGAGCCAACTTGTCACTCAAGAAACTGCATGAACAAGTAATAAACCTTTGTTTTGCTAGCAGTAGTGTGCCTGCATGCTAAGTCGCTTCAGTCGTGTCCAACTCTTTGTGACCCTATGGACTGTAGCCTGCCAGGCTCCTCTGTCCATGGGATTCTCCAGATAAGAATAGTAGAGTGGATTGCCAGGCCCTCCTCCAGGGGAATCTTCCTGATCCAGGGATTGAACCCACGTCTCTTATGTCTTCTGCATTGGCAGATGGGTTCTTTACCATTAGGGCCACAAGTGTAGTGTAGTGTTAGTTGCTCAGTCGTGTCTGACTCTTTGTGACCTCATGGACTGAAGCCTGCCAGGTTCCTCTGTCCATGGGGTTCTCCAGGCAAAAATACTGGAGTGGGTTCCCATTCTCTTCTCCAGGGGATATTCCCGACCCAGGGACTGAATCTGGGTTTTCTGCACTGCAGGCAGATTCTTGACCCAAATGATCTTCTACTGAATAACATTTATCAAGGCTATTTTAAATGAAAGAGTGATTTTGTGACAAATTATAAATGGGATCTTATAAAAAAGAGTTCATGTATTTGATGCTCTTACAATTTGATTATATTTATGTATAGTTGTAGCCTTTGGTTACAGAATGAATCAACCAATTTTCTATTAATGAATGTGCTTAATCTCTTTACTTCCTTCCTACAAGGAATGTTTACATGACTTGAGCAAATAAAACTTTCATAATAACTTGGAATGGGAGAGAAAACCATGACCTACAGTACTAGGTAGTAGTAAAACAATAAGTAGTAGAGCACTGGGTAGTAGTAAAAAAAAAAAAAAAAAAAAAAAAAAGCAGCTTTTGAGTTGGTCAAACAGATTCAAATCCTATCTCTACCCATAACTATATAAACTTGAGAAAATTATTTTGTCACTCTGAGCCAGTTTTTTCATCTAGAAAATACATTACCTCTCTCAGGATGTGATGAATATGAAATAAAATAAAAAATTTTTAAATGTTTAATACACAAAGGCACTCAAAGTATGCTTGTTTACTATTCCAGGAGCTTTGAACCTTTTACTTAATATTATATATAATTGTTTTATTTCAGATCAGAGTAATTTGAGAAATAATCTAGTCTAGAGTTTCTCAATCTTGGCACTATTTTCACTTTGGGCCAGATAATTCATTGTTGTGAGAGGCTGTTCTATGCATTGTAGGATATTTAGCAGCATCCCTGGCCTCTACTCTGGAGAAGGAAATGGCAACCCACTCCAGTATTCTTGCCTGGAGAATCCCATGGACAGAGGAGTCTGGTAGGCTACAGTCCACAGGGTTGCAAAGAGTCAGACACGACTGAGTGACTTCACTTTCTTTCTTTCTTTTCTGGCCTCTACTAACTATAATAGAATTTGGTAGCACTCCCCAGTTGTCACAACCAAAAATATCTCCAGATATTGCCACACGTCCCTTGTGGGGCAAAATTATCTCTAGTTTATAACTGATTTAGTCTAATGTCCTCATTTCAAAATAATGAAACTAAGGCCCAGGAAGATTATAGGAAATAAAGGACTGGAGAAGTTAATATTTTAAAGATATGATTCTAGATACAGGTGCATTTGGACCATGGACTTGAGCATTACTAAAATTCCCTGTGTTGACACAAATATATGCAATTTAGATTGTACCAGAATATCTGCCTTTGGGGAAAAAAAAAGCAAAGAGGATTCATTTGCCAGAAACTCATTTTTAAAGGGACTTTGTTGGATTGTGTCTACTCCAAATAGCTGCAATATTATGCTAAAGTTCATGTATACAAAATGCAACTGAGTGTGAAATCCAAATGATCATACTTGAAATTTCCTTCTAGTACTATTAGACAACACCAGACAATTTAGGATGAAATAGATTTTTTTTTTTTGTGACAAAAGAATAACATATATGGCTTGAATCAGAAAAGAATAATGAAATCTGTGCTTATAATTTGGTTCATTCTCTCTAATGGAATTAAAAACCTTGCAAGATCTCTGAGGAAAAGAACCAGAAGATCATCACATGTCTTTAGTTCTAGGTAAGAAAAACTTTGTTCGCTCCAATTAAATTTTCTTTGGTGATGAGGGTGAAAGAGGAGAGTGAAAAAGCTGGCTTAAAAGAACATCCAAAAAACTAAGATCATGACATCTAATCTCATCACTTCATGGCAAATAGATGGGAGAAAAGTGGAAACTGACAGATTTTATCTTCCTGGGCTCCAGAAGCACTGTGGATGGTGACTGCAGCCACGAAATTAAACCATGCTTGCTTCCTGGAAGAAAAGCTATGATGAACCTGCTGCTGCTGCTGCTAAGTCACTTCAGTTGTGTCCGACTCTGTGTAATCTCATAGACAGCAGCCCAGCAGGCTCCCCTGTCCCTGGGATTCTCCAGGCAAGAACACTGGAGTGGGCTGCCACTTCCTTTTCCAATGCATGAAAGTGAAAAGTCAAAGTGAAGTTGCTCAGTCGTTTCCGACTCTTAGCGACCCCATGGACTGCAGCCTACCAGGCTCCTCTGTCCATGGGATTTTCCAGGCAAGAGTACTGGAGTGGGATGCCATTGCCTTCTCTGATGATGAACCTAGATAGCATATTAAAAAGCAGAGATATCACTTTGCTCACCAAAGCCCATAGTAACAAAGGTCTGCTGACAAAGGTTTTTCCAGTAGTCATGTATGGATGTGACAGCTGGACCATAAAGAAGGCTGAGCAGCAAAGAATTGATGCTTTCAAACTGTGGTGCTGGAGAACACTCTTGAGAGTCCTTTGGACAGCAAGGAGATCAAACCAGTTAATCCTAAAGGAAATCAACCCTGAATATTCTTTGGAAGGATGATGCTGAAGCTGAAGCTCCAATACTTCGGCCACCTGATGCCAAGAGCTAATTCATTGGAAAAGAACCTAATTTTGGGAAAAATTGAGGGCAGGAGGAAAGGGGGGCAGCAGAGGATGAGCTGGTTGGATGGCACAACTGACTCAATGGACATGAATTTGAGCAAACTCTGGAAGACACTGAAGGACAGGGAAGCCTGTCGTGCTGCAGTCCATGGGGTCACAGAGTCAGACAGGGCTTAGCAACTGACCACCACCACAATGTGATATGAAGTTTATGCTTATTCAAATTATGTGACTCTAATTTATAATTGGCTATATTTACTAAAATGAATCTTACTTGCATTTGTTACATGACAATAGACTTAGTTGTACACAACATCAAATTTTCTCAAGACAATTTATCAGATATTTATGGTAAGAACTAGCTACTAACTGTTTTAATGCTTTGCTGAAGTAAGAATTTCATAGTCCAATTGATCTTGATGCCAAAAAAAAAAAAAAGCATTGTAAAGAATGCCTTACATGTTCTATTTTAATAGGGGCAAGAATGCAGCAAATTTAAAAATAAATAAAAAAAAAAGAATGCAGCAAATCTCAAAAGGGTTGGCTGCAATACTATGAACATATATCTCATTCTTAAGTTACAGATTTTAAATCAGGAGCCATTAAGAAAGCTAAGAAGTAAACATTTTAATTCTACCAGAAGTATATGCGCTATAGTCTCCATGACTGTACCTTTAGAAATAATCTTTCTCAAACATTCTTGATTAAAATGTATTTTTAAGAAATAGCTGACTTGACCTTTGCAATCTTTAAATACCATCATTATCTTAGGAAAGAATGAGCAGAGCTCAACACTAAGTTGTAGGACACTAGGGAACTGATGTTAACCTTGCCAAGGAGTTTTAACTCTTTATTTCCCTAAAGGGCACACTTCATTTAAGGAGTTTTCAGATATAGATTAATTGTGCCAGAAATGCAGATCTGTACCTGTCAGCATTATGAACACTCATAGCTATAATGCTATCTAGTACCTTTACTTTCTCAGATTATAAAATTAGTACCTGACCTATACATTTGGCAAGTTTTATTTACACAGATTATCACAATAAAAAAAACAATGAAGGCTTTCTCAGGGCATATTAACGATTATAAAATGTAATGGAATTAACAAAATAATTGGGAGTACTTGTTATATGTTTAATATTTATTGAATATTGAAACTAAATTCTTGACCTTCAAAATCATAAGCACTCTGTGGCTAGCGAGCTCAGCAGTCATGCTTATGAAGTTAGAAACTGAATTCAAGTCCTGTCTAAATTCATTAATTTACTTGATCCATGAGAACTACATTGTATCAGAAAGTCACCATGTCCCTCATTCCAACAGGTTAGTAAATGTGAATGGATCTGCAAGACTGCTTTCAGGTGGAAAAGAATCAAAGTTCATATCCTAACAGATATATATGATGAATATAATCTTAATAGATGTTTATGAATCTAGATGCTTAGTCAATATTTTCACATACTGATACTCAATAAAGCAGAGGATCGCAAACTTAGAAATGGTCATTAACCTCTCTCCAGATATCCCCACCCTGCCAAAAGCAGAGAATTAAAAATTAATTCCAACAGTTGGCTAATTATTCTTCCTTAGTACTAACATTAGATGTATCATATGATTTGCTTTAGTGTGCCTATAATATTTGAGACAATGTGGGCAAAGTACAGATTTACAATGAACAATGGCACAGTCTTGACAGCTTAGAAGTCTGACTAGTTACACTTAAAACTGTCTTTTCCCCAACTATTTTATTTTTACTTTATAATTTTACTATCAAGCACTACTATTGAGCTCTATAATATAGCTACGTCTAGAGCTCTATAATATAGCTACGTCTAGTTTGCCTGTATATTCTGGGCACTGAGCCAAGCGTTTGGTGCAGGCATGCATGCACGCACGCACACACACACACACACACACACACACACACACGGCATTCAATAAATTATTCCTGAATAAATGAAAAAAAGGCTGTTAACTAGGTTTTCTCTTGCTGGCCTTGAAACTTTACTTAAGAACATTAAGACAAAGGAAAGCCTTGTTAGGTAATTGCTATGCAAACAGATCATTAAGTAAAATGCCAGGATGTCCTCCAATTTAAAACAGAATCTATTTAATAATTTCTTTTTCTTAAAAGGAAGAGGGAAATAAACAAGAGGGTTTCTGTTTATTTTCGTTTAGATTTTTACTATGATCATATGGTAACATCAATACTGGATGAAAACTCAGTTTTGAGCCATTATACATTTTTGAAAAAACTTCACTGAATGAAATATGAAAGGTCCTAGAAAATCTCATGACTTGCCCCTCTCCATGAATTTGTTTCTTTGTATGTGTTTTTTCATACGTGTTCACATGGCATTTATTTGTTGATTTGTTTTTAAGCTGATGGTCCAATTTCCCACTTGGAGCCTTTAAAAGCTTCTAATCTTCCCTGCTTAGCAATTTCTAATCTCCACTGACATTTGCTCATTACCAACCCCAAGACAGATGAAAGCCTCAGGAGTATTGACTATAGTTGAAAATGGATCAGCAAATGTTTTATCAAACAACTTTTAATAGTCCTATCTGTAGTGGATTTGTAATAATCTGCTGCTGCTAAGTCAATCTGAATCTTGACAATTCTTTGCCACTTGTTAGTCATCTTTAAACTAGGACTTAAAAAACAAAACAAGCAAAAGATATTGGCACACCACCAAAAAACATTTTTCTGTCCTCTCCTTTATCCACTATCATAACTGGTGACAATTTATGGCCTCTATAAATATCTAAACAAAAATAACTTGATATCTAAATAGCATTTTGGACAGTGTACTGTATCAACTATGTCTCATTTGTTAAGTGAAAAGTCAGGAGTTTTGGTTTGGACTGAACAGTTAATGAAGGATATTTACCCCAAATGAAATGGTAAGACATAATTTTTAGATAGCAATTATATTTGGTTTCTCATATCCTAGTAAACTGTATCAACACTAACAACAAAGACTGTATTACTCACTGAATGTCAGGTCATAAATCTTGGTCAAGGTTTCTATAGTTTATGAACCACTGTTCTAGTGCACAGCCATGGAAATGCTATTGAAAGAATATCAATGCAGAACTGCAAAACCACGGTTCATACTTTCAGATCTGAAATTGATCTAGAGTTTGGCTAGTTCAATACCTGTATTTCATAAATGTCAAGACCCAAATCCAGGAAGCTTGAGATCTGTTCAGGGTCAGAAAAATCTAGCAGATAAACTAACACCAGAACCTAGATTCAGCAGACTCCTATTTTAGGGCTCTCCTCATTTTTACCAGCTAGAAGTAGTATAGACAGGGTATTGCCACTACTTTCTTAATTTGTAACTCTTAAAGTCATTAATACCTGCATATATTTAAAGATACTGCAACCAAGTCAGTCACAGAGCCAGGCAAAAAGCCATCTTTTCCATAAGATGCTGGTCCTAAACCTTACTGTGAAAAGGCCATGTGAGTCAAACTGAACTGTGATCTTGACTCCTGAAAAACTGTTCTCTCCTTTGTGTTGGTTATAGACAGAAATTTTGGTATAAAAACAAAAATTCCAGGAGGTTTCATACTTTTCATCCCTGAGCAATTGTGTTTAAGTCCAGGATGACTGAAGACACTAAATAAGTCTTTCAAAAGCTGCCTTCAGTAAAAGAGATCATAAATTTAAAAAACATCATGTATAGTGTATTTCTAACTTCTATATTTAGTAAGTGCCATTTATGTAATGTGCCTATGACAAACATTGTAAGGGATTTTCTTCTGCTTTGCCATTCCTCCAAACTGAAAGATGTCATAGGTTACGGGATACACCATTTAAGAATGTGAAAACTATTTTTATGGAATACTTTTATTTCTACTTCTAGGAAAAAGTAACTTTGATTATTTTACTCTATTTTGGGGTCCACGATCTTTCACTTTGGAGGCAAATTAGCAGCATAGGGTAACACAGAATATACTGGAAATTAATAATGAAATTTACGATGGCAAAATGCTTTACAGAGATTTTCTGCGGTGGACTCAGTCTCACCCAGATAAGAAGCATTTCCAAAATTGCTTTAAAACACATTTCAATGGCAAATTTTACAGTTTGCTATTAGTAGGCTGTTCACAAATATATAGTACTTTGTGTGATCTAAATACCACTTCAGCTGAAATAGTCGCGAAATATGTTAGGAGTAATGTGTGTTGGTATGTACATTATTTATTAAAGCCAAAACCACCTTAAAGATGGGCATGAAAACCTTGCTTTAGAAGGTTACACCCTCAAATAGCCAAAGAAAATTCTGAAATCTGTGCCTCTGCCACTTTTCTTTCCTTGGTACAACCCCCTCCACCAGACGCTACGACTCTAAAATCCAACCGATCCTACTTTAAAGCTCAACATACACTCTAACCTCCCCAAATGTCTAATCCCGGCTCTCCTTAAATACACTACTCTAAGTTTCTACACTGAAGGATGCTGAATTTCCCCAAGGGAAATTTCCTCCCTCTCGTTTCTTTGGCTGTTTCTCTCTCATCTCTTGCCCCTCTCGCCGTCAGTCCCACTTCCCTTTCCCTGACCTTCTAGTTCCAGCGCACTTTTCTACCTTGCTCTCTCTCCTTTCACCAAATCACACCTCGGATTCCTAGAGAGAGCACACTAAAGCGCCCTGGCTGGGAGAGAAATTAAGTGTTGTTTTTTTTTTTCCTTCCGTTCGAACTCCTGGCTTGTGAGTACCTGCAGTTCCTTTTCCTGGGGGGGCCCCATCCTTTTCGGGCAGAAGGAGGTAGGGAAGCCCCTCTCTGCTTCATCCCTCTGGCACACTCGGGGATACAACGGCGGGGCGGGGCGGGGCGAGCTTGGCCTTTACTGCGCCACAGCAGGTGGGGGGTGGGGCGGTGGCGAACCGCGCCCAGTCCGCTCTGGGACAGGCAGAAGAGAGGCAGCAAAGGAGATGGGGCCTCCCCCACACCCCGGGACGGGAACTCACCTTCTCTCAGGCAAGGGCGGGTGTCTACTTTAAAACTACTGCCCCCCCTCCCCGCCGCCGCCATAGTGGAGCCGCCAAAGCCGCCGCCGCCGCCGCCGCCGCCGCCACAGTCACCGGCAGGCGGGCAGGCAGACGTGGAGGTGGCGGAGGAGGCAGGCACAATCGCTGCCGCTGCCGCCGCCGCCGCCGCCGCCGCGCAGGCGGTGGCGGTGGAGGAGGAGGAGGAGGAGGAGGAGGCGACAGAGACGGTAGCTTCCTGAGGGGAAGACTCCGCTGCCAGCTGTGTGACAGCGTTCGGCGCCGCCGCCATCGCAGCGAGGCGCCGACAATTGCTCTTGCGCCTCATTCCTGTTAAGCTCCTCTTGCCCCGCCTCCCGCTTAGCCCTGCCCCTTAGCCCCTCTTTTCCTTGCTTCGGTTCAAGCCTCTTTCTCGCTCCTTCTCTCCACCAATAGGAACGCTTCAGACCCGCGGGCCACCCCCTCCCTTCCCCCCACGGCTTGGCGTAACCAACCTCCCTTTGGAGGGGAAGCGACAGTGGCCAAGGGCAAAGGGCAAAAAGCGCGGGATGTAAAAGCACGTGGTCTTCACACAGTGATGTCTTTTCCGTTGGAGGAGCTAATCTAAAACCAATTTAAGGAAAAGAATGTCTGGAAACCAATTTATTTCATCACCAAAATTGCTCTGAAATATATCTTCTCCCACCGTTCTTATAGCCCTCAGTGAACAGAAAAATAGCAGAAGCCTTGGTCACGATGCATTTTCATCACGAGCCCTAAAGTACTGCTTAACTATGGATCTACCCATCTAAATTACAATTAAAAAACTGGAAATCCAGGACTCAGCCATAAAACTAGAATATTACTTATTTGAATCTCCTCATAATCTTTCCCCCAAATTCCAAAGAAATAATTATCTTGATTCATATTAGTTATTATTCCCATACTCTTTTTACATATGTTCCAGTACATAGATATATGCCTAAACCACGTTGTTTAGTTTTGTTTTCAAATTTGACAAAATTTATGTATTTTTCTAGGTAGCATTTTGGGGCTTGTTACTTTCGCTAAAATTTTGTTTCTGAAATTCATCCATGTAGCTGTAGTTCACTCACTGTCAATGCTGTAAAATATCCATTCATTTCTCTGTTGATGGGTATGTGTCATGGTGCATCTGTGCAAAAGTTTCTCTTGGGTATGCTCTCCTTTGCATTTTCACTTCCACAGCCCTATTTCAAATCCTCATTGTCTCTTATCAGAACTATAGAATTTGCCTCACTGGTCTCCTTTCCTCTGATCTCAAGCCCCCCAATCTATTTTCATATTCCTGCCATTTATCACTGTCTCCCCTTTGCTTGTTAAGATAGTCAAAGGACACAGTTTTGCACTATTAGTCTCCCTTTTCACTTCCTATTCTCTTCCCCTTCCACTGTCCCCACCTCCTCACACTGCTTTTACTTTATTTAACAGTATTAAAATCTTACAGATTCCTATAAAAGCTGTTATTTCATGATGTAATGCTATTGTATATATTGCATCTTCTTCCTGAAATGTCCCCTTCCCCTATAATTAGGCATCTTCCTACTGAATCCCTATACACCCCTTGAAATCCCAATAATATATCACTTCTTCCAGGTAACATGTCCTGTCCCTACTTAGCCTTAATTCCACTCTCTTCTGTGCTACACCTATATCATGTGCATATTTTGAATGTGTGCCTCTCTTCTCCATAGACTGGGACCATTTAGAAACAAAAGATAGTTTATTTCTGATTTCTCATGATCCAGCACAGTGAAGTCCCAGGCAAAGGTCAAAAATCAATGGTCCCTAAGCCTAGGTCCCTAAGTCCTTAGGTCTGGCCCACAGATGTGTTTTAACTTCACAGTTATTTATTTACTTCCCTGTCAACATTCGAAACATTTGGCATTTCATGCAAAAGAAAAAAAAAATGTCTTAAAAACATTTGAAGATTTGGCAGTATTTGTTGTGCATTCCTAACTGCCAACAACTGGCTGGAGCTGAATAGCAAACTCAGAGACTTGGAGTGCTAGGCTTTTAAGGACATTTTAATGTTGTTTTTGTGGTTCAATAATTTACCCAAGATTACCTGAGTCATTGGGTTTCTCTAATGTTCTTTCCTGTCCTTCTCTAAGTTAGTGCAGCATTTACTTATTGAAGAAATTACTGGAAAGATCACACACAAGAAATATTCTGCTGAAACAGCAAGTAGGACAAGGCATGCATAAAAAAGAGTGTAATTTATCCCTCCCAGTATGGGAGGGAGAATCCCTCAAAAGCATTGTTTCTCAAAATATGAATCACAGTTCATATGTAACTATATAACTGTATAAGAACTATTCAATCAGAATCTGGGGAGTGTGCATCCCTCAGGATTAAGTCAGCAAAAGAGAAATTGCACTAGGTATTTCAAACAGAAATTATTTAATACAGAGAATCAGGTATTTTTAACAAATCAGGAAGGTTAGAGAAATAAAACTCAGAGGACTTTCCCAGATATTGTCAACTAGTCTCGGACAGTCTTTCCATCCTCTTCTGTGTTCTCCTCTGTGTTGCAGAAGCTGGAAGCCTATGAATTACATTTCCCAGACTTTTTGGTCAGCAGGATTCTGAATATGGTTTAGGTTTCACCAGTGGTACACATTTTAGAATAGAATGGAGGCCATTCTTTACATGCACTCAAATAGATGTAAAACATGAGTTTTTGTAGTGGTCTCAACATTCTTCTGCACAGCTTATACCCAAAGGCTTTGGAGGACCTGTAAGATTAGCAGTGATTTACTTGAACCTGCTGACCTCTGTGTGGTAGTTACAATTTCCTGTCTTTGGACTATAGTAGCCAACAAATACTAATTAAGATAGAGTTACTTCTTCCTTCTTAGGCACAATGGAAACTTTTGTGTTTTCTGTTCAATCAAACAGTAAAAAGAGGGGAGAGGATATTGCATGACATAAAAGAAAGTAGTTAATTTTCTCCCCATTCCCCAACTCCATTTGGTGACATGCCAGAAAAGAAAAATGCCACCGAATCTGAGTAATACACTATGACAATAAGCACCTACTTTCCTGTCTTCCTCTACACTTCTCATTGTTCTCTATGACTGTAATGCTATTAAGTGAATGGCAAAATAATTTCTTTCACAAGAGAGAGGAGATGGAATGTAGCAAAGAGTGACAATTATTGAAAGCCTCCTATGGGCTAGACTTTTCCCATAATTTCCCATTCATCTCACAACAGTGATGTTGAATTGGGTTCATTAACCTCATTTAAAGAATGCACTCAGATTCATGGATATAACTATTCGCTGGTTTTCAATTTAGTGATTGAAATGGTCTGCTTATATCACTGGACCACAGGGAGGGGGACAGTATTGGCTGAAATGAGTTTTAACTACTGACTCCTAAAATCACAGAAAGAAGATGGGGGTTGGGGTGTGTGGAAGTGGGTCTAAGGTGTAGGTCAGAGTTGCCAAAAAAAATAAAGGAGTATATCTTTGAATATTTGAGAAATCAATAAGGAAAAGCATACCAATAGTTATTTCACTATTTCTATGGTGAAACATAATATGCATTGTTTGGAATAATATGGGGAAATTAAAAATTCTATTGCCAAATACAATACACTTAAAGATATCAGAAAATGGAAGAAATAATTAGAATATAATTTGGTGGCATATAACTAATGTGATTTACATAAAAATGAACGTGACTTAGAACAGTAATATTCAAAATTATCAACAAATCAATCAAAGGTGAAAAACAATTGCAATCAAATATCCAAATTTGCTCAGTACCAGTAAAATTAAAGAAAAGCAAATAGACACATTGATATTTACACATAAGAAAGGCCCAAAATAGCATGAATAATGTAACAAAGTTTTAAACAAAAATATATGCATATGAATATACAGATATAACAATTGAATTATATACAAACACACATACAATGTATCTGCAAAATACTAAGAGTATTTTAGATTTCTCCACTGTTGAAGCAGTAATATAGATAAAATTATGACAGGACAAGATGTATCTCATTAAGAATTGATGTTATATGACCCAATCAAAAAATGGGCCAAAGAACTAAACAGACATTTCTCCAAAGAAGACATACAGATGGCTAACAAACACATGAAAAGATGCTCAACGTCACTCATCAGAGAAATGCAAATCAAAGCCACAATGTGCTACCATCTCATGCTGGTCAGAATGGCTGCTATCAAAAAGTCTACCAACAATAAATGCTGGAGAGGGTGTGGAGAAAACGGAACCCTCTTACACTGTTGGTGGGAATGCAAACTAGTACAGCCACTATGGAGAACAGTGTGGAGATTCCTTAAAAAATTGCCATACGACCCAGCAATCCCACTGTTGGGCATACACACTGAGGAAACCATAATTGAAAGAGACCTGTATACCCCAATGTTCACTGCAGCACTGTTTACAGTAGCTAGGACATGGAAGCAACCTAGATGTCCATCAGTAGATGAATGGCTAAGAATGCTGTGGTACATATACACAATGGAGTATTAGCCATTAAAAAGAATGCATTTGAATCAGTTCTAATGAGATGGATGAAACTGGAGCCTATTATACAGACTGAAGTAAGTCAGAAAGAAAAACACAAATACAGTATATTAACTCATATATATGGAATTTAGAAAGATGGTAACGACGACCCTATATGTGAGACAGCAAAAGAGACACAGATGTAAAGAACAGACTTTTGGACTCTGTGGGAGAAGGCGAGGGTGGGATGATTTGAGAGAATAGCATTGAAACATGTATATTACCATATGTGAAACAGATGACCAGTCCAAGTTCAATGCATGAATAGGGCACTCAAAGCCAGTGTACTGGGACAACCCAGAGGGATGGGATGGGGAGGGAGGTGGGAGGGGGATTCGGGTTGGGGGACACATGTAACCCTGTGGCTGATTCATGTCAATGTATGGCAAAAACCACCACAAAATTGTAAAGTAGTCTCCAATTAAAATAAATTAATTAAAAAAAGAATTGATGTTATGGAATTGTATTTTTATTAATGTGAAAGTTGTCAAATATCCATACAAGTTAAATGAAAAGGAAATTATACAGAGACTTTACAGAAAATATATCTGTTTATGTCTAATGTCTTGGTCTCACAGTATACACTTTTGTGTATTCTCATTCTTGTTCTCTGCTCCTTACCCCCATCACATAGATGCATACACACATACACACATACATACACACACACACACACACACACACGGAACTTTCTTGTCAGCCTAGAGAGGGTCTGAGAGGACCATCCTACCATGTGACAGCATCCAGATATGTAGCAGAATCACACAATGCTCTTTATGTTACATAAACATCTAGAAAATTTCAGAAGATTCTCACTGTTTGAGAACTATAGGGAAGTGTTTTCCTAAACCTAAGTTTATCTTCTATGATTGGTTAAGGGAGGAGCAGCTTAAGTGTTGGTCGCATAACCACTCAACTGAGTTTGGAATCAGTGACAAATTTCAGCACCCCATCTCCACTTGTTTCCTGTGTTTTCCTGACTTCTGATTTTTACGTTTTATGTTATCCATACTCTTTACATTACCATGCAGCTCTTGCTTTAAGAGACATCAACTGCCCTCTTAGGTCCTAATTAGAGTTGTTCTTTCAGCTATAGACTTCTCAGGATTAAAATGACAATGGAGTTTTAAAAAAGTAATTGCATAAGTAATATTAATAGTGTATGCTAGCAAATTTTTAAATTTTAATACTAATCTTACCATCCAGCCAAAAGTTGTTTTCTGGATGTAAAGAATGTCAGAATAAATGTCACTGTTAGCCATTTTTTGTTATTACTAAAGGGTGTATTCCATGTGGGCACTTAAAAAAATATTTAGTATTAATACAGAGAGATTTTATGCTGCAGGAAGTGTCTGAGAATTTACTTGATGATACCTGCTATGAGTGTGTGTGTGTCTGCGTGTGTACTGAATAGACCAGATCCAGTCTTTGAATTTCTCTTAAACAGAGCCACTCACCACAAGTCTTTCTTCAAGAAAGATTTTCTTTTAAAATAGCTGCATTGTATTGGTGTTTTTCTTTCTGGCTTACTTAAAGTGAAACAAAAAAATAAAATAGCTGCATTGTATAAGTGTTTGGATGAGGGTCTGAGTGTCTTTACAGGGTCTTTTAAAACTACTCAAAGCACCATAGGACATTCACTTCACTAAAATATTGAGTTGACATTTATTGGGTGTTGAACATGACAGAGGATGTGACCTACCTCAGGTCCTACAATGACTTATGGGTTTGACTATGGGACACACACCTGCTGACTCTCACTTTAACACTCAATCCAACAGACCTACTCACCTGAGTATTTTGTCTTGTAAGCCTCTAGGGACAGCACAGATGTGAGGCCCCCAGAAGGAAGGATATTGCAATTCTATAGCAAGTTTATATGGTAATAGTTCACAGAGTCCTTCCCCAAAGGGACCTGTAGCCTTTTACTTAGCTAACTGTACATTGGGGAACAATTACCCAGGCATATTTAGCCTCCTGGACACTGAGGTCTAGTTGACATTGATGCCTGAAAACCTAAAGTATATTCATGGCTCTCTGAGAGGGAGCATATAAGTTATCCCAGATCTAACTTACTGTATTTCTAATAAGTCTATCAGACAATCTGCTTGCCATCTCCCTGATCCACAAATATATAACTAGAATAGATATACATGGCAGGTGACAGAATCTCCATATTGGTTCCTTAGCCTGTAAGGAAAAAGCTATTATTCTGGGGTAATCCAAGTGGAAGCCTCTGAAACTGCTACCACTCTGGCCAAGACAGTAAATTTAAAAAGAACATACAAAATCCTGTGGGGAGTGGCAGAAATTTGTCCCATCCTTAAAGACCTAGAGGATGTAGTGGTAATAATGCCTATCATTTTCCCTCTTATCAGTCTGGATCATAAAAAATCCAAAGGGATTAAAGAGGAGGAGAATAAACCACCACAAACTCAAACAAGTATTAGATCTATTTGCAGCTGCCATATTGGTTGTGGTATCTTTGCTAGAACAGATTTTAAGTACAAAGGACATGGTCACTAATCTAACAAATGAATTCTTTCCAACCTTACCATGAAGAACGCCCAGGCACAGTTCACATTCACATGATTTGGACAACTGAATTAATGTGTGGCTTTGTCCCAGAGATATGTTAACTTTCCAATTCTGTTATAGTTTGAAGAGATATGAAACATGTGGACATTCTGCAAAATATTGCTTTGGGCCACTATATAGATGATATCATGTTAACTGGATCAGATGAGAAAGATACATTTGAGTCCTTAGTAAAACACATTGTGGGAGATAAAACCATCACAGATTCACATCAATGAAGTGTTTAGGGGTCTAGTCATCTTGGACATACACAGACAATCTTATGAATATACCGGATGCATTATAGCATTTTTGGCCATCCACCAATCAAGAAGGATGGATGAGACACCTGATAGGCCTCTCCAGGCTATGGAGGCAGCACATTCCAACTCAGAAATACTGTTCTGACCCATTTACCAAGAATGGTAAATGCAATGCAAGAATACCAACTTTGAGTGGGGTTTAATTAAGAAAAGGCTCTGTAATAGGTCCAAGCTTGTGTATATGCAGCCTTGCTGCTTGGCCCATATGACCCAATAGATCCTATTGTATTAAAGGTAGGTACATGTAGAGGGAATAGATGACATGTGTAATTTATGGCGAGCCTTGGCAGGAGATTTACAACATAATCTCAATGTCCCGAAGCAAAGCCATGCCACCTGCAATGAAGAATTAGATACCATTCAAAAAAGACCCCAGGCATTTTATCGAGCCTTGATAGATACATAGCACCTGGTCCTTTGACACCAAGTGAATATACAGTAGAATAATGGCTCCACCTTTAAAGCTGCTGTAACTCGGAGGGTATCTAAAGCTCTAAAAATAAAATATCACTTACACTGTTCTTAGAGACCCAAATCCTCAAAAAAGGTTAAAAAAGCTAATGATATTATCAAAAGACATTTACACAAATTAACTCAAGAGACAAAAGACAATTAGATTAAAGTCTTACCCATAGCTTTAATGAGGGCTTGAACTGCCCCCAAAAAGGAGGGACTGTCCCCCCTTTAAATGTATTTATAAAAGGCCTTTCTTATGCACAGACATTGTTATAGACCCCGAAGCCTTGAAATTAACTAGTTATGTAACTCAGCTCTCAGCTTTTCAACAGGCATTAACAAAACTCCGGGAGACGACTCCTGACCCAGCCTCTGGGTCAAACAAGCCTCTATTTGAGCCAGGAACTGAGGTCCTCATAAAAACATTGAGATCTGGGGGCCCATCCCTCAAGCCCCTCTGGGAAGGCCCTTACCAGGTTATTGTTTCTTCTCCCACAGCTGTCAAAGTGCCAAAAATTGATTCGTGGGTACATCACACTCGAGTTAAGAGGTGGCACCCTGACCAAAACTAAGTGACTTCATTTTATGTCTTTACTTACTATGCTCTGACTTTGTACTTTTCAGATGGGCCTAATAATCTATGCGAGCCTACTTCTGCTGACTCCAAAAATCCTGAGTCTGCTGTTTGATCCTCAAGACAATGCCTTCCTGTCCTGGGCTCACTCCTAAGCTACATTCCACAATTGGTCTAACCGCTGGGTCTGTGGAACACCCCCCTCTTCATCAGTGAAAGGCTTCCCGTAGGACATTTCCACTTCAAATAAAAGACTTTCCCCAAGTCTGTAAATACCTTCTACAACAATCACATGCGATGCCTCTTCTATAAGCCTCTTCTTCATCTGATGACATCTACCAACCATAAAATAGACTGGTGCAACATACACTTTAACTATGGGCATAACCTGACTTTTAATTTTGATTTTTAACTTGTTTTAATGACTATGTTGCCTTGCATCTGTAACTATATAACTACATTTGTTTCTAGCCACATAAAAGCTTTTAAGTTACAAATGGTTACTCAAACTCCTGCTACTGCTACAGCTGCCTCCAACTACTATTTGGGGTCCCTGGATCAGATATCCTCAATATGAAGATTAGGAGAATATGTTGCCTCACCAATTTAGGGACAACGCCCCTTGTCAGCTCAAAAGCAGTTATGGAATGAGAACTACGCCCCTTTTCCCTAGACCACATAATTCTAAAAAAAAGAGTGGGGAGGGGGAATGAGAGGGTAATAGGCAGGAAGGCCAGGGGTCTCCAAATGGAGGAAATAGCCTGCAAGTGTCAGACATTTTTATCTCTCTTAAGTGTCAGGAGGAAACAAACCAGCAATATTTTTCCCTTCTTTATACAAATTTAAAACGAGGTTTCTCTTTAAATACTGTGTTGCCATAATGACACCTGGTTTCACCTGAAGTTAACTATCCTCAAACCTTGAGTTAACCAATGCCTTTTTCTTATGGAAATGTTTATCTTAAATTATGCTAATGTACTATACATTTACCACAAACTCTGTCTTCAAGTTGGTTCCGCCTCTTGGCTCAGAACCTACTTGACAAACCAGTATGTTATACTCAGATATTGTTCCTCTAATCTACGTAAACAGAACTATTTGGTGATATGCCCTTCTTCAAGATTCAAGTTAAACATTTTATGGCCCAAGATGAACCATTTGGTGCCAAGATTATCCCAAAATACATCTTATGTGTGAGAGGCCTGGTGCCATTCTGAGTTTTAAGACATTCCTTTCTTTCATTAACAGACTGCTGGTGACTATATAACATCCAGCTGAAGACAGCAGCGGGGCACTCTTTCTGCCCCCTTCTGATGCCTATGTCAGAAGCTTTCTCTATCTCCTTTATACTTTAATAAAACTTTATTACACAAAAGCTCTGAGTGATCAAGCCTCGTCTCTGGCCCCAGATTAAATTCTTCTCCTCTGGGGGCCAAGAATCCCGGCGTCTTTGCGTGATTCAACAACAACCTTTCAGTATTAGGCATGGGCAGGTCACAAAAGCATAGTTAAACTACTGATGTGGGTGCCAAGGCTCCCTCCCAAGTTATCAAAACTGTTTCATCAGAGCCTCAAGTCTCAACTCATAGTTGTGGCTATGGAAGATTCCTTATGACCGGCTTGATGGAGAAACAAACTGATTCATGGATGGGTTGGCCCAGTATGTGGGTAGGAGCTGAAAATAGAATGCTTCTGCACTATGCTTTGCTCTGAAGTAGCCTTGAAATGTATACATTTTAAGGGTAAAGCTTCCCAATATGCAGCACCATGGGGAGAGTATCTTGGTCTTTCATCTTGGTTTAAAGAGAATTGGCCCAGGGTAAGAATATATTTGAACTCAGAGGCAGTGGAAGATGACTTGTCAAGTTGGTCAGGGTCCTGGAAGGAGAAAGATAGAATATCCAGTACAAAAAAATCTGGAGAGGAGGCATATGGATGACGGATGAACTAATGGGAGTAGGCACAAAGTGAATATCTTTGTAGTGCACATTAACATCCACTAAAGAGAGCTATGACAAACCTAGACAGCATATTAAGAAACAGAGACATCACTTTGCCAACAAAGGTCCATATAGTCAAAGCTATGGTTTTTCCAGTAGTCATGTATGGATATGAGAGTTGGACCATAAAGAAGACTGAACATCAAAGAATTGATGCTTTTGAACTGTGGTGTTGGAGAAGACTCTAGAGAGTCCCTTGGACTGCAAAGAGATCAAATCAGTCAGTCCTAAAGGAAATCAATCCTGAATATTCCTTGGAGGGACCAATGCTGAATCTGAAGCTCCAATACTTTGGCCACCTGATATGAAGAGCCAACTTATTATAAAAGACCTGATGCTGGGAAAGATTGAAGGCAGGAGGAGAAGGGGATGATGGAGGATGAGATGGTTGGATGGCATCACTGACTTGATGGACATGAGTTTGAGCAAGCTCTGGGAGGTGGTGAAGGACAGGGAAGCCTGGCGCACTGCAGTCCATGGGGTCACAGAGAGTTGGACACGACTGAGCAATCGAACAACAACAACAAAGACCAAGTGGCACTAGTTGTAAAGAACCCGCCTCCCAATGCAGGAGACATAAGGATGCAGGTTCGATCCCTGGGTGGGAAAAATCCCCTAGAGGAGGGCATAGCAACCCACTTCAATGTTATTGCCTGGAGAATTCCAAGGACAGAGAAGCCTGGTAGCCTGCAGTCCATGTGGTCTCACAGAGTCAGACACGACTGAAGCAACTGAGCATGCACGCACACAAACACAAACAGCACCTGCCACGGAAGTGCTATTAAACAGTCAAGTAGACAGGATAAACAAGCCAGTTGGCCTTAGCCAGTTCCTGTTAGAAGCCTACTATAGTGAGGGCAAAATGCTTACTTCAAGGGAGAATTAATATAATTAATGAATTAGATTAATCAATTAATATAGTTAATGTTCATTAATAAAAATGATGTTGGCTATGCACGGGCCCAACAGTATTTGTCTCCTGAATCCATTTCTCTATTTACCAGCCCCACTATGATGCTCTGTCCCTCTGTGCCATCTTTTGCTTTTGGAGATCAATGGGAAATTTTCTCCTAAATCATACTATACAATAAAACCAGGGGTTAGGAAAAGACATGAAAGAAAAAATGATAAAAATCATTCTTTTCTTTACCAACTCTATTAAGTAATTTATCCTATAACCACTGAATGCTGAAAATAATGTGAACTGGGACTTGAATGCATAATTGTCTGACTTCAAAGTCTGAGACTTTAACCACTGCATTAGATTTTCTCTCTCTGTCTTTTCACGCACACCCACTCACACACACACACACACACACACACACACACACACACAACTTTCTTGAGAGATGAGATACCATTTAGCAAAGAACAAAACCAGTAGAGAATAAAACCAGTACACTGGCTGCTGGAGTGGCCACTGGAGTGAATTTAGGAGACCTCTCTAGCTCCTGGTACCAGCAACTCACCCCATAACTCTTTAACAACCTTGCATAAATCCCATCAGCTCTCTTCTTACTTCACCTATCAGTATGAATTTCACCTGTCATGCTTCTCATATATCCAGGTTTGTGCAGAAGAACATGAAAATTAGTCAAATTATTTTAATTAAATGCCTCTAGTTCATGACATTGAAGCATGGTGGCACCAAGAGGCTGATAGGGAACAATTACTACCAAAAGCAGAGGTCTTGGGTTCAGTAGCTCTGGTAGGGGTTCCAGCTTTATGAGAAAAATGTGAAAGTGGTTTAAAGCACCGTGAATTAACATACTGGTTATCATTTTGCTACAAAAAAATGAAATCCAGTTAGCATCATATCCAGTGAGAGTCCACCCAATTTCCCATCAAGTGATGTGTGTCCATTGCCTTGAGAGCCACCAGCTTCCCTCCTGGATTATATATAGTATCTTCCTTCTTTCAATTGGAAGCCCTTTCACTACACCCAAGTAACAATGAAGTACAATGAAATGCATTTCTGTCCTTCTTCACCAAACACCAGAATTTAACATGAAAACCAAAATTGCTCTTCCAAGTAGGCTTCCATTCCCATGATACCACACACCCATGCAATAAAACTGCCATTAATCAAGACATAGATCCCAGGACAACCAGTGTGTGACCCACACAGGAGCACCAGGATCACAAAAACATAGCTAATCCACTCAACCTTTTTTTCAACTGTTTTTCCAACACAAAACCAAACTGTATTTTCCATTTCCAGAACCCATATAATTTATAGAACACAATGCCTTTTCATAGTCCTTTCTCTATTAATATACCACTATATTAGACATTTATGTATATAGCACAGATGACTTATGGAGTTAATTCTCAAATTTTTACTTATCATACCTTAGGAGTTCTTTTCAAAGATAGAGCCAAGCTAAAGGCAATAGCATTGAATATAATATCATAAAGACCTGGATTATGATATCAAGTTTTTCATACAGTGACTATGTTACCCAAGACCTCATCTAATGGATGGAAATGCTAATACTTCACATCACTGTTATGCTGTAGGCAATAACTGGGATGATTTTTGTCAAGGAGCAAGCACAGTGCCTGGCACAGAGCAGTCACGCACAGTGCCCTGGGTTTCTGAAAGTATATGGACCATGTAAACTTTCTTCAATCCTTGCAAACACCAGTGGGCACTTATTTAAACATCAACTGCCACAACGAAAATAATTTTAAAATACTACTGCTTGTTGGTATTTATTGTGAAAAGTCAGTAGGACAGAAAGAAACAAAAAGAAATATGGTGATTTTAAATCATGTCCACAAACTCTTTGAGGTGGGGTTTGTGGTCTTCTCCCTGAACCTGGGCGTACTTATAACCTACTTTTAATCATTAGAATGTGGCGGAAGTGACAGTGACAGTTTCTGGGCACAAATCTTGGGTTACTTGCACTTGGAACCTAGTCGCCATGCTGTGAAGAAGCTCAGGTCAGTGCAGACACCACATGCAGATGTTCTGATCAGCAATTTCTGCTCAGGTCCCAGCCCACAGCTAGTCTCAACTAGATGAGCTCAGATGACACCAGCCCCAGCCATCAAGTCACCCTGAACCTCTGAATTTTTACAGCTGAGCCCTTAGATATTGTGGAAAAAGAAAAGCTGTCCCTGCTCTGTCCAGTCCAGATTCCAGACCCACAGAGTTAGTGAGCAAAAGAAATATTTAATGCCATTAAATTCTATGACAGTTTGTTGCTGCTGCTGCTGCTAAGTCACTTCAGTCGTGTCCAACTCTGTGCGACGCCAGAGACGGCAGCCCACCAGGCTCCCCCGTCCCTGTGACAGTTTGTTACACAGCAATAAATAACCTGAACGTAGGTATTAAAGTGACTTTGTTACATGAGGGAGAAAGCAGAGTGAAGACAGTTTCTGAATGTGCCCAGTGTGACAAACCTTAGGTTTTCTCATTTTCTCCTCCCAGTGGTCAAGGAAGGAAGGTTCTATTGCTCCCATTTTGAAGATGGGCAATGCCTAAGTTATAGGAGTTAAATTACATTTCCTGGGATACACACACTCTCTCTCTCTCTCTTCTTGTTAGCTGAGAGAGGATCTGAAGTATATATTTTGTCAAGTGATTTAGTGTTTGGGTGGTCTGCCTGATTTCCTCTACCAAAACCCCTTCATGCCCCCTCAACTCCTGTTATGTTATGTCAAGAGGAGAGTGAAAAAGTTGGCTTAAAGCTCAACATTCAGAAAACTAAGATCATGGCATCTGGTCCCATCACTTCATGGCAAATAGATGGGGAAACAGTGGAAACAGCAGCTGACTTTATTTTGGGGGGCTCCAAAATCACTGCAGATGGTGATTGCAGCCATGAAATTAAAAGACGCTTACTCCTTGGAAGGAAAGTTATGACCAACCTGAGTTCGATCCCTGGGTTGGGAAGATCCCCTGGAGGAGGACATGGCAAGCCACTTCAGTATTCTTTCCTGGATAATTGCATCAACAGAGGAGCCTGGAGGACTACAGTCCATGGGGTCACAAAGAGTCGGACGTGACTGAGCGATTTACCACACAAGCATATACTGAGATTTTGTTAAATAACAGGATCAATACTTCTTCATGCATTTTCTCTTATAAAGACGTTTAATACTGGCCCAAGAACCAGGTCAAGATGCTTACTCTTGGAAGGAAACTCCAGGAGTTTACCCAAACTCATGTCCATTGAGTCAGTGATGCCATCCAACCATCTCATCCTCTGTCATCCCCTTCTCCTCCTGCCTTCAATCTTTCCTAGCATCAGGGTCTTTTCCAGTGAGTCAGCTCTTCGCATCAGGTGGCCAAAGTATTGGAGTTTCAGCTTCAGCATCAGTCCTTCCAATGAACACCCAGGACTGATCTCCTTTAGGATGGACTGGTTGGATCTCCTTGCAATCCAAGGGACTCTCAAGAGTCTTCTCCAACACCACAGTTCAAAAGCATCGATTCTTTGCTGCTCAGCTTTCTTTATAGTTCAACTCACATCCGTACATGACCACTGGAAAAACCATAGCCTTGACTAGATGGACCTTTGTTGGAAAAATAATGTCTCTGCTTTTTAATATGGTGTCTAGGTTGGTCATAACTTTCCTTCCAAGAGTAAGCATCTTTTAATTTCACTTATAGGTCTAGGTATACAATATCCAATGTAACAGTACATTCAAATTAATGACATGTCCCCATTCTATTATCCCTTTTCTATCCTGGCACAAATCATGCTGCATTGGGTCCTGGATGAAGGGCAAAGAATAGAATGAGGCTCACCAAAAATTTTCTGCCCCTACCCAAAAGTTTATTCTGTATGCCACAAGAATGCTTTCTACAAGTCTGCTGTCCTTTCCCAATATGGTGGTTTTAAAGTTTGGTTAACTAGAGGTTTCACTTTCCCTAAAGGGAATAGAAATCTCCACACCTGATACAATACTTACAACTGTGTGGATCTTCTGGTGAAGAAAAAAGATCTTGACCTGGTTCTTGGGCCAGTATTGTTAAATAGGATATCAGCTCTGGATTTATTTCATTACAGTGATGCTGAATGAGGAGTCACTATAGGATCTGGGATGACAATGCCTGTGACTCGCATCATATTAAACAGGCACAGGCAGCACACCAGGGACTATATGCCAAAGGTCCAAAGTTGTGGAACATTCTAGTTCTGCTGGTTCTGGCTGTTCTTTATTTAGCTCATGGTTTGGATATGGGATTCCACCACTTCAGCTCAATGTCAAACTGAGCTCCTTTTTATACTACTTGTTTGGAATATTCAATCAGTTCCCAGTTTCTCCATAAGAAATTACTCTGTAACACCTGGAGGGCTGAAGACAAATATACATCCAGGGATGTATACATGAGAAGGGAAAAGCTACCCACTCCAGTATGCTGGCCTGGAGAATTCCAAGGGCCATATAGTCCATGGAATCACAAAGAGTCAGACACAACTGAGCAACTTTCACTTCACTTTATAAAACTTTGCTTTAATGTTTTGAAGGTAGCTCAGGATTCATATCAGGAGCTCCTGGTCCCTCTGCCCCATTAGGGTCCTTAGAGGTATCACTCACAAGCAGGCAACAGATGAGAGCATAGACTATAAACCATCATCTCAGAAATGATGGCCTCAGCTCAGCAGCCTATCACTTTGAAGATGATGACCTCTGCCCAGTAGTTGAACACATTGAAAATGATGATCTCAGCACAATGTAGCAGTCCAAGCCTTGATGCTGACACTGCCAGATGTCCTATCACCACAGTCCAATGCCAAAACCCACCCAAAAAATTCTGACCAGACTCACTTTCTCTGTTCCCAGACTCAATCCCTGACTCTTCCACCCCACCTGTTTATCCACCTGAATCTCCTATAATTTCCCCAACTGCCCTCTCTTCTCTCTCTCTCTCTCCTCCTACCTTATCCATCAGTTTCAATCTATGCAGGCCTCTGTTCCCTACACAGATGATGCCAGTGGCACCATGGTTACTGTCCACTACTTAACTGAAGATCCTACACATCCTACTTACCTATATCTCTAAGATTTCATATCCTCTCTTATACCATGTAATGACAGCTTGCAAGGAACTAAAGCCTATTGGCAGGCCCCAATATCTATCCTGCTGCATCAAGGAACTCCCCATAGATTATTCAGATTTGTTCTTAACCCACTCTTTTCCATCTTCATGCCTCTTGGTGTAAACTAGCACTCTATACGATTTCTGATATATTCCTATTGGTGCCACTTCATTTAGTTTCTCCTCTTGAGTACCTATTAGTAATGATGACTCAGTGGTAATGAATCCACCTGCAGTACAGGAGACGCAGGAGATGTAGATTCAATCCCTGGGTCGGGAAGATACCTTGGAGAGGGGCATGGCAACCCACTCCAGTATTCTTGCCTTGAGAATCTCATCGACGGAAGAGCCTGGAGGGCTACAGTCCAAAGGGTCACAAAGACTCGGACATGACTGAGCAAGCAAATGAGCAAATCTTGGGTACCTAACACCTGAATTTGGAGAAGGCAATGGCACCCCACTCCAGTACTCTTGCCTGGAAAATCCCATGGGCAGAGGAGCCTGGTAGGCTGCAGTCCATGGGGTCTCAAAGAGTCAGACACGACTGAGCAACTTCACTTTCACTTCTCACTTTCATGCATTGGAGAAGGAAATGGAATCCTCACCTCCACTATCTCTCCACAAAGGCCTAAAACTCTACCTACTACTATGTATTTCATTTGGTAGCTAGCCGTGATTACTGTCCCTGTAATTGTTTCCACCTCATTTTCCATTGTAAACTCCACAACTGCAGTAGTTATGATTTTCCCTTGTCCAACAACCCCACGCTACATGCTCCACTATTTTGCAGTCTCATCATACCCAAGCCTCCTTTCTGTGACTTGCTGGATAATATCTGTGTAACATGTTCTCTAAGAGCTGAACTTCTAACAATGCTGGGCATACTAACTGGTGCTCCAGCCTGAACAACCAGTCCTGCAACTAATCCCTATCCCCTTGGAGGTGTTTGATGTCCATATTGACTACTCATCATTCTCTCCTTATCTGCCCCCTGCATTTCTTTCCAGCATTCTCTTAACCTCATTAAATTTCCATTCATGGACCCCATATCCCTCCTGTCTCCCATCATCAATCAGTATTATAAACAGCTCTCCCCCTCCATTAAGACTATTTGACCCTCACATGTCTGCACTGATTTAAACTTTCCCATCAGAAACTCTATCCTCCAAGCCCCTTGGGGCTACTTGTTCTCCTGTGGTATCACACCTATTCAGTAGGGTAGCATATTCTATTCTTCCATTCCTCCCCCTTCCATGCTATGCAATTTGACCTTTGTTTTATGCATATTTTGTCTCTGATCTCCCTACATACAACTAGAAAATTAATTTCTCTCATCTAGTTTTCCCACAAAAAGCAGCAGCAAATTACCTTTTTACCTATTATATTAGGCCTCTTTGCAATCACTGGTATAAGAAGCACAAATTTAGGTATTTTCAATTTATTATCACAAACTTAACACATATAGGCCACCCAGACAATGATATCACTTCCTTAGAAGCCCTTAATATGGCTTAAATCTCTCCAGCTGCTATGGTAACTAATAAAAGTTAGCATTGAACTACCTATTGCCATATCAAGGTGAAATTTGGGCCTTAAATGTGGGCCAATAGTATAGGAAAGGTCGTCAGAATATTCCAACAGATAGAACAAACCAAAATAATAAATAATATTACAAAAGTACTTAGATTCCCTGGGCCCTGGTTGATTTATTCTCCTGGATGTCTCCTTCTGTCTAAGTGACAATACTCTACTATCTTCCAGGGAGCTGTAATAATTGCTTGTCGTTGTTCAGCCGCTCAGTCATGTCCGACTCTTTGAAACCCCATGGACTGCAGCAAGCAAGGCTTCCCTGTCCTTCACTATCTCCCAGAGCTTGCGCAAACTCATGTCCATTGAGTCAGTGATGCCATCCAACCATCTCCTCCTCTGTTGTCCCCTTCTCCTCCTGCCTTCAATCTTTCCCAACATCAGGGTCTTTTCCAATGAGTCAGTTCTTCACATGAGGTGGCCAAAGTATTGGAGCTTCAGCTTCAGCATCAGTCCTTTCAATGAATATTAGGGATTGATTTCCTTTAGGATTGACTAGTTTGATCTCCTGGCTGTCCAAGGAACTCTCAAGAGTCTTCTTCAGCACCACAGTTTGAAGGCATCAATTCTTTGGCGCTCAGTCATTTGTTTAATTGTCCAGCTATCACATCCATACATGACTGCTGGAAAAACCATAGCTTTGATTATATGGAACTTTGTAGGTAAAGCAATGTCTCTGCATTTTAATACACTATCTAGGTTTGTCATTGCTTTTCTTCCAAGGAGCAAGTGTCTTTTAATTTCATGGCTGCAGTCACCATCCACAGTGATTTATTTTGAGCTGGTTTTACAAACTTGATCTCTCTCAAAAATAAGTTTATTTACAAGAAACATGGTAGGTTGCTGTGCTAACTCAGACATCAGGGATACATTTTTAAGATCCCTGGAAAAACGTGTATCCTCACTGATATGTGATTTAGTACCAGCATCCTCTTGGCCACATTTCCTACTTGTGTCTGTTGCCTCCTTCAGCATCCTGATAAGGCTCACCCTTCCCACACCCATACTCCTGTCCTTCCTCCAACTGGTTTGAGTCTCCCTAGGCAAACAGGAACACTTGCCCTGCTGAATCCTACCAGGGGCCCCTGCTCCCACCCACTGTAACCAGGCTCCTTTCTATCTCATTCAGTGTTACAAATCTGGAAAGGGAAACCACCATCATTTCACATACACATCCTTTTAAGCCACAAGGGCAGAGGAGGAAGAAGAGGAGATGGGAACTCTGAGAAATAATAAAAATGTTATAATCTGAAAAATCTGTCTTTTTTGGAGAGGAAAACCAAATAAGGGAGGATTCTGTCTTTTTGGAGACAAAAACCAAAAGCAAATTCATTCATTTAATTCAATACACACTTACTAAATGTAGTTCCAGGAGTGATACTAGATATTGGAGAAATAAAGGTGACTAAGAGAACATGTTATTTGACCTCAGAGAGTTTGTAATCTGATGGAGAAATCGGGCTTCTGATACATGTAAAGAGTGCTATGAAAAAAAAAAAAAAAAGAGTGCTATGAGGATATCCCAGGATGAAAGGGGAGCAATCCTTGTTGGGTGATTAACTGAATACAGGGGATTCACTGAGGCTTCACAAACAAGTGACTTCTAAATTTGTGTTTAAGGATGAAAAGGAGAGGAGGAGTTTGAGGGTATTTTAGATATAATATTTCACAATTCAAAAGAGATGAGCATGTATGATGTCAGGAAGACACAGGAAAATATGACCCATTCAAAGGTCAGCGTGTGATTGAATTTAGCTGAACTATAGGGAGTAAACAGCTTCCCAGGTAGCTCCGTGGTAAAGAATCTGCCTGCCAATGCAGGAGATGCAAGAGACGCAAGTTCGATCAAAGGTCGACAAAATCCCCTGGAGGAGGAAAAGGCAACCCACTCCAGTGTTCTTGCCTGGGAAATCCCAGGACAGAGGAGCCTGGCAGGCTTCGGTGCATGAGGTCACAAAAGTCAGATACAACTTAGTGACTAAACCACCACCACCACCATAGGGAGTAAACAGAGAAGAAGCTAAAGAAAAAAATGTCATGAGTCAAATCATGAAGAGTCTTGGATGATGTGTCAAGGGATCTGGATTTTATTCTTTGATTGGTGGGAGTTCCTAAAGAGTTTAAAGCAAGGAAGTAACAGAATCAAATTTGTTTTTGAGATATAGTACTTTGACAGCACTGTGGAGGTCAATTTAAGTAGGAGAGGCCAGTTAAAAGAATTTAGCAGTAATCCACAGTTTTATTGATGCAACAGTACTAAAATTAAATCATTGACAATAGGAGTAAAGAGGGGAGAACAAAACCAAGTGATAATTAGGAGGTAGGACCTGGCAGCTAAGTGGATGAAGGAGAATAATAAGAAGTGACCAAAAATGACTTCAAAATTTCTGACTTGGACTATGTGGCTGATTGTTAAGATAGGAGATATGAGAGAGAGAGAGAGAGAGAGAAACATTTCATGGAAGAAGAGGAAAGAAAAAAAGGGGAAGACTTTTATATTGTATATTCAGTTTGATAATCTCTGAAGAGTGTCTTAGAAGCAACTGACTGTATGGGTCTTCAGTTTAGGAACAAGATCAAGACACTGAGATGTTTGAATCATCAGCCTATAGATGGCCATTAATTAAGGCTAAGAACCTGACTGGGCTCATGTAACAAGCTCATATAAAATGAAATGAGAATGGGCTAAAAATAAAGCCCAACGCAGGAAAGGCTAATATATTAGGGGTAGTTAGAGAAAGAAAACCAGCAAGAGAGATTGAAACACGTTAGGCACATTGCATGAGAATCACAAGAAAATGGTGTCGCACAATCAAAGGCAGGAAGTATCAGTTGATGAAGAGTTCAAATAAGAAAAAGACTAAAAAGTATCTGCTGGAGTTAGCTTTGATAAGAGCTATTTTACTGGAGGGGAAGGGGGCTGTATTCTACAGTAGGTTCAAGAAGGAATGGGAAGTAAAAAAAGTGCAGAGAATTATAAGAGACAATTTCTTTTAAAAATATTGATTGTGAAAACAATGACCAAAGAACCACCATCTTTTTATTGACTGCAATGAAAAAGCCAGTAGATGGTGAAATGTCAAAGATCCAGGGAAGAGAAAGGACAATTTAAGGAGGAAGGTCCTAATGTCACTGGAGGGGAGGGGAGTTTCGGAACACAGATGTAGGATTTAGTTTTGAAAAAGAAGGTTTCTCATTCTACTAAATTTCTACAGATGATGGTAAGGGTGAATACAGATATAGATACTGTCATGAAGGATGGAGGAGGAACTTTAGGGAATCCCATGTTTTGGACTCTGTTTTCTCTGCCAAGTAGATGAGGTCATTTGATGGAAACAGAAGACTGAAGGACAGTAATGAATGTCTGAAATAACTACCTAGTGAAAGCAGAGAGAGAGCCAGTGGGGGACACATAGAAGCATTCCTTTTTTCTTTTAAAAAATCAATCCATTGAAGCTTTGGCTAGCACTGAAGGCCAAGTTGAGACTGTAGAACTAGAGCTTATAGAGGCACATGTGCTTGGAGATATGCTACTAAGGAAAATAACAAAGGAAAGCTATGATTAGCACCCTTAGGTGTAGTAGGAAAAAAAAACAGACAGTTACATAAAATTGAGTTTGAATGCATCCAAGCAAGGGGGTAGGATGGTCAAGAAGGACAGAAGGGTGAGTGTATTGGCAAGAAAGTGGTTAAAGTTATGAATTGGCAAGTTAGAGAAAATAGAATGTCAAATACTTGAGATCTCTATGAGATTGTACACTAATTTTAGTGGGAAAAAAAGGAAAGACACGTGAAAATGTAGAAGGTGGTAATTAGAAAGTAGCACTAGAGTTTAAAATGTTGGAAGTATGAATGAATGTTATGAATTATGACTGTGTCCAGGATGTAACCATGAGAGGGTATTCTTGGTATGGAAGAAAGGGGAAAACAACTGAAATTAAGTAACCCAAGAATCCATGATACTAGGGAGTTAGTTGACTTGTGTAAGAAGATATTGAAGGCAGGGAAGATAAGATAGATAGGATAGATGGTAAGGACACGAATATAAGGAAAATGATCAGGAGCTTGGTAGAGAGTAATAATCAAGAAAGGTAGGTGATTATGTACAATCAGATGGCATGAGAGGAAGTTTTTATATGGAGGTATAAAAATAATGCTTTACAAGTGGCCACTGGGTCTCAGAGACATCTCTGACTGTGGTATGGGGGCTTGAAAGAACTACCAATTTTTCCATGAAGTGCTAGTGCTAAGTTGCTTCTGCTGTGTCTGACTCTTTGTGACTCTATGGACTATATAGCCTGCCAAGCCCCTTTGTCCATGGGATTTCCCAGGCAAGAATACTGGAGTGGACTGCCATTTCCTTCTCCAGGGGATCTTCCCAACCCAGGGATCAAACTTGTGTTTCTTAATGTCTCCTGCATTGACAGGCAGGTTCTTTATCACTAGTGCCACCTGGGAATCCCAAATCAACACAGAGACTGGCACAGGATAATGGGTGAAGGACAGGGAAGAGCAGCAGTCCATTAAATACACACAAGATACGGATGAGAATGACTCGACTCATCGTTACCCTGTCACTTTTAGCTTATGGATTATTACCATTTAATATCTGTCTCTGGTGGCTCAGATGGTAAAGACTCTGCCTGCAATGCAGGAGACCCAGCTTTGATCCCTTGATCAGGAAGATCCCCTGGAGAAGGGAATGGCTACCCACTCCAGTATTCTGGCCTGGAGAATTCCATGGACAGAGAATACCATCCATGGAGTTGCAAAGATTCAGACACGACTCAGTGACTACACTTTCACTTTTTTAACTCCACCCAGCACACATTAGTATACATCATTTTTCACACTACCTCTCTCTGACGGTTGTTTCTACTTTTCTCAAGAATTCTTATAACGTATCAAGATAGTGGAATTTCTATAGAGCTTTATAACAGTAGTAGCTAGCATTTGTTAGGTGTTTCCTATGCATTATATCATACAACAATTTAATTAAAAAGTACTGTTATCCCCATTTTTTAAGGTGTGGAAACTGAGAGATCAATCTACAGCTAAGTAACACTATTAAGTGATGGATCCAGGATTCTCATGCAGATATCCAGACTGTAGCTCCTAAATTACCATACCACAGTATCTTTTTTTTACCAGCTTTTAATGGGAATTGCAAAAAGACATCATAGTATATCATTTGTAATGCCCTTTCTACTTCTAACATTTTGTTAAAGACAATCCATTACTAATAAAATCACACAATGTTAGTGTTAAAATAGAAAGTAAAAATTCTTTTTTGTCACTCCTTTTATAGACAAAGAAAATGAGACTATCAGAGGAAAAATGACTAGTCCAATAACATAGAGCTCATTAGTGACAGAACTGAGAATCGAACCCATGTCTTCTTTACTGCAAAATCTCACAAACATTCACAAGTTATTTCCTCCAGTGGCCTACTGCAGGGAGTGGAAGTGCATCAATAGTAACTTCCTTTGCTATAGGGTTTTGTGTTAAACAATGTCTTTTTTTTTCTTTTACTGAAGTATAGCTGATTTACAATGTTGTGCTAATTTCAGGTGTTTATGTCATCTATCTCCATCATTCATTTGCACAAAGAGAAATCCTGCTATGAAATGCTTTAGCTAAGCAATTAGCTGATGAGACACAGGAAAGTTATTTTTAATGAAGAAGAGGAAGAAAGGAAAGATCTACAACTAGAGAAAGGCAGACCAGTGCAGATACCAGAGTTCTTGCCTTGAAAGTAAGGGAACAGAAGAGGGACGTTGAACAACTGGAGAAATGAAGTCTAAAGAGGTACTAACCTGAAATTTAAAAAAAAAAAAAATTAAAAAAATTAATAATTTTGTAGCTCAAAAAAAAAAAAAAATTTGGGTTTCAAGCCAACTTAGAAAAAAAAAAAAATAAAGAGAGTACTGGTGTGCTGATAAAGAAAATGCTCGTGGATGGTAAAAATAAATCTCACCTACCTTTTAATATCACGAATAAAATTTGAAAAAGGCTTTGCTATTTACAAAGTGCTTTATGTAAAGCAGTTCCTGCAGAGTCTGCCTTTAGTACGCATTTAATAAATGTTAGCTTTATGTTTCTTTTCCTTCTGTCTTTCCATTCTTGAAGATATTTTGAGATGTATCAGGTTGGGCAGTGTTGCGTCTGTTTTAACAGCAGGCTGTGTCTGATAGTGGGGCAAAACTGGACTTTGGAGCCTGCCTGACAGGACCTGAATCCTGTTGCAATCACTTATTAGTTAGTGATAAGCAGGTGAAAGTACAATTTCACTCTGAGAAAGACATTCAGGCTATTTTACCCTGAATTTCAATTGTTTTCTCTGAAAATATTCCAGGGAGAGGGCTAAGAGGCTTCTGAGAGCTCCCAACATGCTGTTTCCAAATTCAGATGAAATCTTGATGGGAAAAGAGGCCCCAGACTTTTGGAAGGACAGATTTGTATTTTTACCTTCTTAGTGCTACCTTGGTAGTGCTTTCTTGTAGCTCTTTATCTAATAACCTCTCAAAGAAATGAACCTTCTCATATCAACTATCAATAACACATTTGGCTGGAGTGTAAGTTTACAGGCTGCTGTGAGTATAGGAATGCAACAGAGGAAAATGGAAGACAGAAGACATGAGTGCTGTACTTTACAATTATAACCATCGCTGGCTGACAGCTCATACTTTTTAAGCAAAAGAAAGTACTATTGTTTTATGTGGCCTTTAGAAAATGAAAGGGCTTTCTGTGTGATTATTAAAGGGAGAAGAAAGCTTTTACAACCCTTTAAAATCAAGTTGGATCTCACTATAAAGAAATCAAAGCAGAAGATGTTACCAAAATGATGGATGAGCTGCAGATATTGAAAAGATAAAGGGTGGTTTGCCATATTTTCTGGTACCATATTCACTTGGTCTAGCTCCTCAGAGGGCTCTGGTAAAAAGGCTCAGTGGTAAAGAGAACCACCTTCAACTATTGATGCTACTATGGGTGTAAGAAGAAGTGGCTATACAGATGTCATACAGTTGCTGTCTCTAGGATAGACACTTATAAGTGACTGTCTAGGACCTATGATCATCACCTATATGTAACTATCTGATAAAAGAAAATATTACATACCAAGACACAGGGAAGTCTTTCTGGCTTATACATGAGTTAGCTTGAGTTTTATGCTAACTAAAATAGTCTGTCAAACATACATTGTACATCTGCTTTAATTATTAAAGGAAAGGCCACACTGATCAGAAGTAAAGAATGTCCATGTTAAAAATAAAGATTAAATGTCCTTTCTGAGATGCTAATGCTGGTACTCCTGTGATGATAAGACTCCCTTCCTAGCTGCCAAGGCCATACCATATGTGCTGTCTGGGTATGTGCTGGTCTGTCTTTTAGAGACATTGAAGAAATGTATCCCTGATTTGTTCAGTGTTCTTTGTTCTGACAAGATATAAAATTGCTGAAAACCCTGCTTTTCTGGAGCAGGCTTCCGGGCAAGCCCTATTTGGCTCAAATAAAATTCCTTTCGATTCTTATTATTGACTATTTACTGATTATTTTCATAGACACATCTGTCATCTTCTTGGTATAGTCTGAGACTTTCTCAATGCCTGGAGATAGGAGAAGCCCTCAGGAACAATGCTCAGGATAGGTAGCATATAGATGTTTGGGTGGGAAAATACTGGCTCCTGTGTCAGCAGGAACTTCTGACATAATTTCACAACCCAGATGAGTCATCAGTCTGATCTGCTATTGTTTTTGGGCAGATGTCTATTTGAGCATATTTAAGCATCATGATGACAAGGAACACTCATTTTGTTTTACATGTAACAATGTTCTGAAAGGGTCTGGAAATCCCTATTCGTATTTAACTAAGATGTATTGCTGTTGTTTAGTCACAAAGTCATTCTGACTCTTTTGTGACCCCATGGATTGTAGCCAGCCAGGCTCCTCTGTCGATGGGATTTCCCAGGCAAAAATACTGGAGTGGGTTGCCATTTCCTTCCGTAGAGTATCTTCCCTGATCAGGGATTGAACCTGCGTCTCCTGAATGGGCAGGTAATTCTTTACTACTGAGCCACCAGGGAAGCCCCGACTAAGATATAGTATATGTGAAATAAAAGGAGAGATGAAGCTAAAATGTCAGGGTAAGGAGTTTTCATGCAGTTCAGGATGCAGTAGGGAAATATGGAATGGTTTCTGAGAGATATGATAAGTGCCATGTTTTAAAAAATGAATTGGCATAATAATAGTAACAAACTCTATTAAGCACACTGGTACCACTTTATAAAAAAATGTGTGTGTTTGTGTGTGTGTGGTAATCCCACAACAACCTTAAGAAATAGATGCTACTAAAATTCTTATTTTTTTTACAGGTGAAGAAAACTAAAAAAAAAAAAAAAAAAGAAAACTAAAAGAGGTTAATTCTTTTACCCACTGTCACAGGAAGAGTAAATGCCAGAGCCAGGATTATGTCCTTTAATTTTTTTTAGAACTGAACTCAACAGTTCTTTTTAGATTTGCTACACACATTGCTTTTAAAGTTCACTCTCTCCAAACTACCAAAAAGTAACAAAAGAACAGGGATTAGTTCTAATAGAATAGAAAGAATATTACTTTGTAGAGGAAATAAAAATCTTCTCTCACATTTTTTTTTCTAGCTGCTGTAGGCCAGCCTTACAATTGGCATTCATAGAGCAGAAAATATGTGAATCTTTTGATCAAGACAGCTTGCCTTGGTGCCAGGTTTCTGAACGTAGGGGCAATATATTTGCTCTTCAGCTCATCCCACCCATTTTGGCTTCTATAAACTTCCTCACTGTGCTTGAAATTCTAACTACCCTCTTTACCTTGTCTTTCTGTATTATGAGCCTCCGTAAATTTCTTCAGCATGACTGTACCTGTCCTGAGGATTACCCCATCATACACATCTACCAATCCTATGTCTTTTGCTTGCTAGCTTCTCATTTGATCTTTGCTTTGCTCTTTGATTTGGGGGTGATTTCAGGTTTCTAGCTACTTCTCTGCCTGGATCACCATAGCCTGTACCCTTGACTTCAAGCCCATTCTTTACCTGTGGATGTCTGTAGTATTGTGGAAATAAAAATCCTAATAATGCAGAGAATTCACCACAAAGTGTAGAAAGGAAAGAATGATGTTTGATTTTTAAATAAACACATGCTATTCATGTTATGTGCACATAGGCGGTTTGTATAAAACTTAAAAAGTCAGGCCATTTTCACACATTTATATAGACAGTTTGCAGCCATACAAAACACGCATCCTTCAACTTTTATGGTATTCTTGTGTTCCCTACAAGAGGACATAACAGAACAATTTGTTCTGTTATGAAAAAATATATATATATGTTTTCCGTATAGTTCATCCTAAGTTCACTTAAGAATTGAGATAGCTATTTGCTCTAGTTAATTGCTGTCACCCATGGGAATAGTAAATCCTCTCTTATCTCTTCTATAAGCAAATGATTACAGCCTAAGACAGACAGCTAGTTAAACTATCTAGGTGCCAGGAAGACTCCTAGATGTTTACATTTCAAAGGTGATGAAATCCAGACCCCTGAAGAGAGTTATTTACATTCCAAATGTTAGATTAAGGACTGGTTGAATTGGGTCTCCCAAAGAAAGAGTTTTAGAAGGAGAGGGCAAATGATCTATTTGTCCATGAAAAACAGACACAATTATTTTTATTTACTCTTAAGTTTAGCTCTGTCATTGACAACACTGGGATTTCAGACCCAAAGAGTAGTGATGGGAGCTGTCTAAAAGACAGCATTGAGTTGAAAAGACTCAGGAAACCTCATTATTTTAATAAATCACTGAGCACTAATAAGAGTGCTCCTAAGTTCTCCAACAGCATCCCGGGGGGCACACAAGTCTAGGAGCTACCTACTTTCCACCAGTATTAGAGAATTTGTTCATGTTCCTAAGGCAACCAACTACTGGAAAATGGCTAATGTCCACAGGGGAAAAAAAAAAGTAAATTCACTCAACAGAGTATTGATTTAGCCTTCTGTTAACGTGGATCATTTCTTTTTTCCCCCCCAAAGTTTAAACTTTTTACTTTGTATGGGAATATAACGGATTAACAATGTTACAGTATCTTCAGAATTCAGTCTTTTTTGTTTCAGACAGTGAGTGTTTTTGCTTTCCTAAGTTCATTTGTATTAAGGCTTTTGTCAAAAGAGATCATGCAGAGTGTTATGGTTGGTATTCCAGAAATGCTCTTCAAATCTGGCAGTCTAAATGTTTACTTTATTTTTTAAATTAATTTATTTTAATTGGAGGCTAATTACTTTACATGAAATTAAAAGACGCTTACTCCTTGGAAGGAAACAAAATTCATTATTTTTGACTATTTTATACCAGCTTGAATTAAAAAAAGATGAAACAAGTCAATTGCTGATGTTTTCAAACAACCTAGCTGAGTGGTTGTTATTAACAGATAAATAAGCATACTTTACATAGATTATACAAAACAGGCTCCTTCTCTGAGATGAGAGGACTCCTCTAGTTTGCTCCAGGTTTGAACTAGAGTAAGGGCTAACATTTCTTTTGATGCATGGACATGATTTAAAGGGTTCAGGCAGTGATAACTGAACTCTGACCAGGAGCCTCAAAACTAATAGAAGGAAAACAGGGAGGTGGGGAACTGGAATCAAAAAAGAGTGGGGGAGAAGCCAAAGAAGGAGGAAGAAGGTTGATTTTTTAACTTGGAGGAGGTTGCAATTGTGGAATGCATAGGTGGAAGCTTGACACAAATAGAAAAAAAAAATCACAATGGTCTTAACACACAGAGGACAAACTAAAATTATTTACCACATCTATATTTACATGCACATATGTAAAGAAGTTTAGGGGGAAAACTGATGCCAATTTAAGATTTTGAATGAGTCAAAAATATTTTCATTTTCAGGGTGGGATAAATCATAAGAATAAGAAAGGCAATGAGTGACACCATAGACTGTCATTGCCTGAAGGAACCGATAAGTTACTCCAACTGTTTCCTTTTATGAATGAGAACTGAAGCCCAAAATGAAGAGATTTGTGGACAAATAATGTTGCCTGTCATTTCTGTAAGCAACTGCCATCAAGTCATCAGCCACTACACTACAATATAGTATAAACATATCTTTAATATGCACCAGGAAACCAAAAAATTCCTGTGATTTGCTTTCTTGTGATATTAACTTTATTGAGGTGATCTGGAACAGAACCTGCAGTATCTCCAAGGTATGCCTGGGATTCATGAAGAGTATACAGGAACATATATTTACCCTCTCTCCTAATTCTTTGCATATTCTCTGTAGTTTGAAGCTCAATCATTCTTGTCCCCTCCTTACTCTTACGTTTTCCTAGAGTACAAGTCAGAGTACTGAGATAACTTAGTCATACTATACTTCAGGTCAGAAAACTCGGCTTTATGTGCAGTCTGAGATGACTTCTATGTCTGGGATTCTACCGTCTTTCCCAGGACTACTTGCTTTGTGATTTTATTATATCAAAAAAAAATTGATTGAGAGCAGTAGTGAAGAAGCGAAAGACTAAATATGATATGGTAAATTGCTACCTTGTACCCTGTGAGGGACAGGGCACTTGAAATAAGGAGGTAGCTATGGAAATTAGAAGTCCCCTCTGGTTATTATCTATGACCCACTGTAGTGTCCAATCCATGACCCTTCCCTTTATCTGATATCTGACCCTCACCTCTCAGTAATGGGCCCCTGAGAAGTGTTATGCACAGTAAGTAACTTTGCCTACCTAATCAGGGCTGACTTGATCTGACTCAAGCTGGGCAATCAAGTATCAGTGGAGGAGCCTTCTTTCCCTCAAAAAGAGGAAGATGTTGTTATTAATGATTTGTAGTGTTAAAACCGGAGAAGGCAATGGCACCCCACTCCAGTACACTTGCCTGGAAAATCCCATGGATGGAGGAGCCTGGTGGGCTGCAGTCCATGGGGTCGCTAGGAGTCGGACACGACTGAGCGACTTCACTTTCTCTTTTCACTTTCATGCATTGGACAAAGAAATGGCAACCCACTCCAGCATTCTTGCCTGGAGAATCCCAGGGACAGGGGAGCCTGGTGGGCTGCCGTCTCTGGGATCGCACAGAGTTGGACACGACTGAAGTGACTTAGCATAGCATAGTGTTAAAACATCCAGAATCTTTCTTTTGTGTGTCTGGGTAACGGAGATGAGAGAAAGTGGGGAAAAGGGAAGAAGATGGAGCAGCTTAATGTAGGGGGCACCTGGCCCAGCAAAGCTTGGGCACTGCTTAGGAAATGCCAGATAAGCTGAGAAGCAGCATGGATGTTACATCTCAGCTAAGCATACCTGCCTAAGCCAAGAAACATACAATGGTTATCAAGTATGTCCACTCCCTGTAGGAGATTCTAGCCACAAGTACAGGATGTGCAATCAGTTTGACTCCCTAGCATTTTTAGCTGATCATGCACTTGAAGGATGTGGAAAAACCAAGATAAAAAGGCTTGCAATGAGTACTGGTAAGGAGAGTTCTCAGTGTTCTGGACATCCACTCCTTCTCACAGGGCAGCTTTCAAAAAATCCCCACCTGAAAATCTTAACCCAGATCTGTGGAGCTTTAAGGCTGAAAGAGATCAATATTTGAGTCCTGCCTATGGAAGATGGAAGGGAAGAAGTTGTGCCTAAGGTGGCCTCATCCTGGTGCCAAAATGATACTATAGCTGTGCTGGGAACAAACTGCACATTCAATGAAAGCAAGACAAAGAGGACTCTTCTGTGGTCATCTTACAATGGACTCCATTCCAGAAGACTGCCCAGAGAGCACCAAGAGTCCAGCAGAAAAGAAGACCATGAGAAGCTCAGGGGCTGAGAGAGGACTCAAAAGTAACAGCTGAAGGGGGCATGGCCCATAGTCAGACGTTTCCACTTGGGATCGCCAAAAAGTGAAAGTCACTCAGTTGTGTTTGACTCTTTGCAACCCCATGGACTATATAGCCTGCCAAGCTCCTCTGTCCATGGAATTCTCCAGGCCAGAATACTGGAGTGGGTAGCCATTCCCTTCTCCAAGGTATCTTTATAATTCAGAGATTGAACCGATGGATTGCCAAGGAACTCGTTAAAATGTCCTGTAAAAGGTCCTGATGTTGGATGGCAACCATACCAACCAACAAATTCTGTTCTTAATTCTTCTTCCTCTTTCCTATCCATTACTGTAGGTGCTCAAAGGAGTACTTAGTAAATAGGTAACAAAGTCTAGAAAGGAAAGAGTGATGAGGCCAGTGTTATCCCTCCCCCCATCAATCGTGGGTTTAGGCCAGAGCTAAGAGAGTGAAGTTTCAAACTAAAAATTTGAGTTTTCATATTACATTTGATGTATTAAATTTTGTGTGACAGAAATCAAATGTTATTACATGTGAAAGGAATACCCACATCTGTGAGATATCCCCAAGATTTTTTAAGAATGAGAAAATAATTCCCTTAAGGAAATTTAAAGGTTCAAAGGGAGAAAGAAAAAGTTTCTTTCTGTTTGCTCCCTACTGAATCAAATCCATGCAATAAGCTCAAGTACCAGCAATAGTGCGCTTCCCTGGTGGCTCAGATGGTAAAGAATCCACCTGCAATGCGGGAGACGTGGCTTCAATCCCTGGGTTGGGAAGATCCCCTAGAGAAGGGAATGGCTATCCACTCCAGTATTTTTGCCTGGAGAATTCCATGGACAGAGTGAGGTAAGAGATAGACTGGCTCCAGTTTGGACATTTACAATCAGCCAGCTTCCTCTTTGCATTTCCTGAAGCAAGAGATGGTGGGCTCCAGTTGAAGAATTTACAACCAGCCCCCTATTTGCTCTTGGAAATGGAAATAACAACAGAAACAGGGTAAACAGAGTCTTTGTCTCCTGTAAACATCTCAAGGAATAATCATGGCCAGGACAAAGAGAGGTAAAAACAGTGTCTGAGTAAAGGATAAGGGAGATACGACACACATGCAGAAAGGCTCCTTGGAGTCAAAACTCAGAGAATAACTACAGGCCAAATGAGTCTTGCTTCTCCTGGAAGCCTTCACTTTTAGATCTATCTTGGCTAAGTTCAACATTCAGAAAACGAAGATCATCGCATCTTGTCCCATCATTTCATGGGAAATAGATGAGGAAACAGTGGAAACAGTGTCAGACTTTATTTTTGGGGGCTCCAAAATCACTGCAGATGGTGACTGCAGCCATGAAATTAAAAGATGCTTACTCCTTGGAAGAAAAGTTATGACCAACCTAGATAGCATATTGAAAAGCAGAGACATTACTTTGCCAACAAAGGTCCGTCTAGTCAAGGCTATGGTTTTTCCAGTGGTCATGTATGGATGCGAGAGTTGGACTGTGAAGAAAGCTGAGTGCCGAAGAATTGATACTTTTGAACTGTGGTGTTGGAGAAGACTTTTGAGAGTCCCTTGGACTGCAAGGAGATCCAACCAGTCCATTCTAAAAGAGATCAGTCCTGGGTGTTCTTTGGAAGGAATGATGCTGAAGCTGAAACTCCAGTATTTTGGTTACCTCATGTGAAGAGTTGACTCATTGGAAAAGACTGATGCTGGGAGGGATTGGGGGCAGGAAGAAAAGGGGACGACAGAGGATGAGATGGCTGGATGGCATTACTGACTCGATGGATGTGAGTCTGAGTGAACTCCGGGAGATGGTGATGGACAGGGAGGCCTGGCGTGCTGCGATTCATGGGGTTGCAAAGAGTCGGACACGACTGAGTGACTGAACTGAACTGGTTAAGGTGTGCCTGCGCCCCCAGGGGGAGGATCCTGAGACAAATTAACCAAGAGGGGAACAAAGCAAGATGATTGGCCTGAGGGAAGACAACTGCCCTTTTATAAAAGATTTAAATTTCCCAAAGGTACAACTCTCTGAATTCTCCTGTACACCTTTCCACAAGTACTTTTCTATAAGCTTTTTACTTTACCACCTGAATTTGCTCTTAACTAGGCAGGCAAAGACTGGGGACCATAGCCATAACTGATGGCTCTTGGGGCCCAGTGGTTAGGAGTCCTGGTCTGGGAAAATAAGACCCTGATTCCAGCTACTGCTCGCTGCTGCTTGCCGCAAGCTGCTGCTTACAGCTGCATACGTCCGAAATTAAGAGGAGCCTGGTGGGCTACAGTCCATGGGGTCGCAAAGAGTCGGACACGACTGAGTGACTAACACACACACACACACACACACACATCAGCAATAGTATCAGATGGATCAGAATCCCTGCCACCTGCTTTCTAGTTTTCACATGACCGGAGACCTCACGTGGTCTGCAACATAGGTCCTGCCTGTCTTCACAGGAATGCACCATATATGCATCCAGTACCCTGTCCAGCCAATGCCTTTGCCTCTGTCCATCTGGTTGTCACAAAAAGGGGTTTCCTCAGGGACTTCAGGACAAGTCTCAGATCAAAGGGGACACTGACAAAGTGGTAAGACTGAGCTCTAGCTCTGAATCTTGGAAGTTGGATTACAGAGAGCTGATCCTCTCAAAACTGGGTCAGCAGAGAGAATATATCCTGACCACAGCAGCTCAAGTTGGTTTCTGTCTCTTGAAATGAACTCTCTTAATTAACACATCTAACTAGTTTATGTTAGTCCCTGATAGGGATACTAGAGAAGATTCATATGTTCACTGGTTTCACTCAAGATAAAGAGTATACATCATTTATTTATTGTTACAGGCAATATTTGTGTTGACATACTTGCTGTGAAATGCAGACATTAATTTTATTACAACTTTCATCACTTATTCAAAATTATAACAACTTGCTCTGTGTCAAGGTCATCTCTAAACATGAGGATGCAGCAGTGAATGAAACAAAGTCATTGTCCTCATGGAATCCTTGTTACTGTAGATGGAGGTGGAGAATAGACAACAGAGAACTAAGCAATAATTTGGTAATTTTTATAGATAACAGAGAGAAGCAAATAACAGAAATAAGCTAATAAGTGTACAGAAATTATACAATATGAAATAGTGAAACATGTTGTGATAAAATAACAACAGAAAAATACCAGAGCTCACCACACTCAGAGCTCAACAACAGAGTGTTAACAGCTTCCTTATTTCTCGGTAACACCCCTTTCTCCTTTTTGCTACAATAAGCCCTGGCTCAATCTCTAAAGAATCCGCCTGCAATGTAGGAAACCCTGGTTACATACCTGGATTGGAAATGGAAATCCCCTGGAGAAGGAAATGGCTATGCACTCCAGTGTTCTTGCCTGGGAAATCCCATGGACAGAGAAGCCTGGCAGGCTACAGTCCATGGGGTCGCAAAGAGTCAGACATGACTGAGAAACTGAACACAACCCTTTATAACATCTCTGTAACCACTTCTCTGCATTAAATCTCTCTCTACCTAAAATACTTTGAGTGATTTTTTTCCTTAACCAGACACCTGAGATAATATTCTGGAAGAGCAAACATCCTGCTAGCTCTTATAAAGAGGTGGAGTCAGGTTTCCCTTTATCTGTGTCTTACATCTGCCACCTCTGTGGGTAGGCCTCACATTTTTATCTCTAAAGAAACATGTCTTCCATGAAAAGCTCCTGACATTCGGTAATTTAGGAAATAGTGTATAGTGGTTTAAGAGCATATACTCTAGAGTCAAACTGCCTGGATTCAAATCCAGCATACGAAGACTATGGCTTAGATGAATGGTTCTCAAATACTGAAAGTCTTGCCACATCAGAATTATCTGGGATCCTTGGCAGAATCTTCAAATAATCTGAAAGGGTCTGTGATGGGGCCCAGGAATATGACTTTAAATAAACTCTACAGGATTGAGAACCCCTTCAATTCTTCCATGAAGATTCTGTTAAAAACAATGCAGCAGGAAGGTTTTCATCATGAATATAGGTATTTCTCAAGCATGCCTCATAGAGACCAAGGACAGAGGGTTTTCTGACTTAAATCAACAGAACAGAGTGGTTATTAGGCATGTCTGCATGCTGCATGTGTGAGCTCTGCAGCTCACATCTGTACTGTTTTGTTTTTTTTTTAAGATTTTTAAAAAGCAGTTTTAGTTTACAATAAAATTGAGAGAGAAGTATACCCCCACCCCAACACATGCATAGGCACCCCATTATTAACACTACTCACTAGAATGCTTTTTTTAAAACAGTGGATGAACTTACATTAACTTATAATCACCCAAAGTCCATAGTTTACACTAGGGCTCACTCTTGGTGTTGTACATTCTGTGGGTTTGAACAAAAGTATAATGACATATATCCATCATTATAATATCATACAGAGTATTTTCACTGCCCTAAAAATCCTCTGTGCTCTGTCTTTGTGAGTGTGTGTGTATGTGTGTGCTCTGTCTTTTCGTCTCTTCCCCTGACACACACCCCTGGAAGCCACTGATCTTTGTGGCAAATCTCCACAGTTTTACCTTTTTTCAGAACATCATATAGTTGCAATCATACAGTAGTCTTTTAGATTGGCTTCTTTCACTTAGAAATACGCATTTAAGTTTCCTCTATGGCTTTCTGTGGCTTGATAGCTCATTTCTTTTTAGCACTAAAGAATATTTCATTGTCTGAATGTACACAGTTTATCTATTCACCTACTGAGGGACATCTTGGTTGCTTCCAAGTTTGGGGAATTATAAATAGAGCTGCTATAAAAATTCTTGTGCAGAGTTTTCATTTTTGTAGATAAAAGTTTTCAACTCTTTGAGGTAAACATCAAGGAACGTGATTGCTGGACCATATGGTAAGAGTATGTTTAGTTTTTTAAGAAACTGCCAAACTGTCTTCCAAAGGGGCTGTACCATTTTGTATTGCTACCAGCTATGTATGAAAGTTCCTGTTGCCATCAATACTTTTCTATGCCCTTCCAAAGCCATTTTGGACCTATGCTTTTCACAGATGAGAAAAGTGATGCAAGTTTTACATAGCAAGTCAGGTACCTAAGAAATACCTGAACCCATCACTTGACTCCTTATCCAGGGATGACCACCACATCCATTGCTTAATTTAAGTGATGCATTAGGAAGAACTTACAGCAATCAAGAGTAATTGATTCTTCCTTTCAGGCAAAATGTAAGTCCTAGAAAGAGTACCTGTCTGCCTGGATGGTGTCCTCATTGCCAAAATCTCCACTATCAGTGTCATGCCTTAAGAAGGCTGAATTCTGCATTCTCAAGGCCTTTGAAATGAAAGCTAGTGACTGTAGACACAGAAACTATTATTATCTGTTGCTTTCCTTTCAGTATTGAAAACATCATCTCTAAGAGCATTTAAAAAATATTTTTATGATAGTAAAATTGGAAGAGGTTCATAATTCCACCACACTAACACCTGAAAAAAAGAGAATGAAAAGCAAGGGACTATGGACATAAACATGAATACACTCTTTGCACTTATGTCCACCTTTTCATGAAGATAAATGATTAAAAGTTGAATTTTTCAGGCAAAGTATATGCACTTATTTATGTTTTAAGATTTTTTGCCAATAGAAAGCATTAAAATCAAACCAGTCAATCCCAAAGGATATCAACCCTGAATATTCATTGGAAGGACTGATGCTGAAACTGAAGCTCCAATACTTTGGCCATCTGATGTGGAGAGCCGATACACTGGATAAGGCCTTGATGTTGAAATGACTGAGGGTGAGAGGAGAAGGGGGCGACAGAAGATAAGATAGCTGGATGGCATCACTGACTCAATGGACATGAGTTTGACCAAACTCAGGGAGATAGTCAAGGACAGAGAAACCTGGTATGCTGCAGTTTATGGGGCTGCAGAGAGTTGGACATGACTTGGTGACTGAACAACATTAAAATGTTTATATTTAAATTTCACTAACAGCATGGGAGAGACTATACTTCCCTTACATCATTCCTAACATTTAAATACAGTTCATAACACAATTAACATCATAATAAATGGTGAAAGAATACAAGCTTTCTCTCTAAGATCAGGACAAGATAAGTACACCCATTTTCATCACTGCTATTGGATATTGCAGTAGAAGTTCTAGCCAGAGCAATTAAGCAAGAAAAATAAATAAAAGGCATCCAAATTGGAAAAAAAAAAAGTGAAATTACCTATACTCACAGGGCTTCCCTGGTAGCTCAGTTGGTAAAGAATCTTCCTGCAATGCAGGAGATCCCAGTTCGATTCCTGGGTTGGGAAGATACCCTGGAGAAGGGAACGGCTACCCACTTCAGTATGCTGGCCTAGAGAATTCCATGGACTATATAGTCTATGGGGTTGCAAAGAGTCTGACATGACTGAAATTATCTATACTCACAGATAACATGAACCTATATGCAGAAAACTGCAAAACATCCAAAACAAGTCTACTAGAGCTAATAAACAAATCCAGTAAATTTTCAAGGTACACTCAAAAATCCATCGTGTTTCTATCAGCAATGAACAATCCTAAAATGAAGTTAAGAAAACAGTTTCATTCATAATATTATAGCATCCAAAAAATCAAACCATGGAAATAAATTTAACCAAGGAGAGGAAAGACTTGCACACTGAAAACTATAAAACATTTGTGAATGAAATTAAAGATTTAAATAAATGGGAAGACATTGTGTGTTCATGGATTAGAAACAATACTGCTATGGTGAAAATACTATGAAAGCAATCTAAAGGTTCAATGCAATCTTTATCAAATCCCAATAATTTGTTTTGCAGAAATGGAAGAGACTATTCTCAAATTCATATGGTATTGCAAAGGGCCCTGAACAGTGAGGACAGTCTTGAAAAAGTATAAAGTTTAAGGACACATACTTTGCAATTTCAAAATTTACTACACAGCTACAGTAATCAAAACAGTGAGAGACATATAGACCAATGGAACAGAATTGAGATTTCAGAAAAAAACCCACACATCTATGTCCAATTGATTTTTTAAAAGTGCAGGAGCATTCAAAGAGGTAAGAACATTCTCTTGAACAAATGGCACTGGAACAACTGGTTATCCACATGCAAAATAACAAAGTTGGACCTTTACCCTGAACCATATACAAAAATTAACTCAAAATGGATCAACAATCTAAATGTAAGAGCTAAAACTATAAAACTATTAGAAAAAAAATAGAGGCAAATTATGATTTTGGATTTGGCAAACTGGAAAAAATGGCTCTGAATTGATACTATTATTGTTTAGAGATTTTGACCAATTAAAAATTAGCTGAAACTTGAGTTAAATAATCATCATAATCAATATTGTTTTTGTAGCTATTTTTACCAAAGTCTATTGATACAAACCTCCAAAACAGGGGTCATTTATCAGGTATCTGCCTTGTCAGGAACCTGGCAATTCTAAGCGTGTGCCTGATGTGGGTTTCTATAGATACTTTGCCATGGGATAAAGATATCTCCACTCTGTGAGAGTCAGAGCTATGAAGCTCTTTTCTAAAATCCTACTGCCTTTTCTAAGATTCATCAGTGGGAAATCTGGGGTTGGCACCAAGGCTTTCTTCCTAAACACCCTATCCTAGTTTCCACCCCTTAGTCCCTTAGCTATCCATTGCAGGTCTAGGATAAAGAGATGTTCTCCTATTGTTCTATGGCATGGTATCACCAGAGTACTCATTTTAAGTTCGAGAGACCTGGGTCTGTATTCCTTGTTTTCCACTAACAAGTTTTGTTTTTCTCAAATATAAAAATCAGGGAGATGGGCTGTGTCATCAGGTTGTTTAACTCATTCACATTTAATGATCCAGGATCTGATACTCACTCCTTGTTAGGGGTTGATTTTGTCCCTTCCCTTCAAATATGTTGGAGTCCTAACCTTCAGTACCTTAGAATGTGACATTACTTGGAGGTAAGCACTTTATAGAAGCAATCAAGTTAAAATGAGGATGTAGCCATAGCTCTCTCCTTTTATTAGGACAAAAGTGGCCTTGCCTTGGTATATTTTGGTGCACTCAAGAAAAGAGTTAATCACTCAAGTCGTGTCTGACTCTTTACAACCTGGAATTCTCTAGGCAAGAATACTGGAGTGGGTAGCCATTCCCTTCTCCAGGAGATCTTCCTGACCCAGGGATTGAACCCAGGTCTCTCACATTGTGGCCAGATTCTTAACCATCTGAGACACCATGGAAGCCTCAAAGAAAAGAAGAAATCATCCAATTAAAAGGTACTGCAGATAAAATCCAGTAGGGAGGGATTCTTGGATATGATTCCTAGCTTCAGGATAAGGAAATAATAAAAGGCTTTTAAAAGGGCATTTTGAGAATCCTTATGAAACTTTTAGCAGAGCAAACTAAAGGAAGCCTGTCTGGTAAATTAAATTTCTTCCTGCACGTATAAAAATAATCAGACCAGGTCTAATAAGACCAGCCTTATTTTGTGATCAAGAATAATCTTTCTTTGAGATTTATTTTATCAGCAATAGGAGACTATATGGGAAAAATATGGTTTAAAGGAAAACTCCATTGCCTATAGTACAATTTCTCCATTATTTTATTCTGATTCTATAGGAGCTATTTGAAAACCCTGTAAAAACATATAGTAATAAAAAATAACCTTTGCCAATAGACATGATAATGAGTTTTATCCTGGAGAGGACAATCCTCCTTTCCAGTGAAAAAGTTGGTTTTGTTTTCATTTCAACATTTATTTTAATATTTCTCATTTTTAAATATATTTATGTATTGGATACTCTTTTGAACAACTTATAACACCTACCGAACTTCCTCATTATGAGTAAAATAAAGTCTTTAAGATATGTTCATTTTATAATTGTATGAGAATCACGATTTTAGTTTTTAAAAAATTATCCTTTAATAAACACTAGAGATTAACTCAATGAAAGATGTGTATGAACTATAATGAAGAAAAATATATATCTGTTTGGGGTTTCAAGTGGAAGTATGAGCAGAGTCAGCAACAAGCCTTTTTAGGTAGGAAGATCCACATGTGAATTTACCCCTAAACAAATCTGTAAAATCAAAGCAATCTCAAAAGATTTTTCTGTTAGGAAATTTCAATGCTGGTATTTCTTTTCTAATTTGCAAAAAAAAAAAAACAACAACCTTAAGCTTATTTGGAACACTATTAAATGGAAGCAGAATATTCTGAAAATGTATAAAGAAGAAATGAATTAACAGATTTGGTGAGAAAATTATAAAGTAAGATATAAGTAAGATGTAGTATATGATTAAAATGGAAAATAAAGTGAGAAAATATCTAAAAACAAACAAACTTGAAATTATGTTAAGTCTAATTTGAATAAATACAAATCTTATCAGGTAACATTTGGGGGAAAAATACAATTTTAGGGCATATGTATTACAAAATGGGAAAAGAGAGATAATCTTTTTTACTCTGTGATTTAATACCTGTAGACAGGGAAGCCTGGTGTGCTGCAGTCTGTGGGGTCGCAGAGTAGGATATGACTGAGCGACTAAACTGACTGACTGACTGAGACTGCCAATAAAAAGAGGGACTTCAATTTATCACAGCCTTATTTCATAAACTCATTGTTGTTGTTGTTTAGTCACTAAGTCATGTCCGATTCTTTTTTTGCAACCCAAGGACTGTAGCCCTCCAGGCTCCTCTGTCCATGGAATTTCCCAGGCAAGAATACCGGAGTGGGTTACCATTTCCTTCTCCAGGGGATCTTTCTGACCTAGGGATTGAACCCTCATCTGCACTGGCAGGCAGATTCTTTACCACTGAGTCACCAGGGAAGCTGTCATAAACTTATTTGTTGTTCAGTCGCTCAGTCATGTCTGACTCTTTGCAACCCCATGGACTGCAGCACATCAAGTTTCCTGTCTTTCACCATCTCCCAGAGCTTGCTCAAACTCATGTCCATTGAGTCGGTGATGCCATGCAACCATCTCCTCCTCTGTCATCCTCTTCTCCTCCTGCCTTCAATCTTTCCCAGCATCAGGGTCTTTTCAAATGAGTCAGCTCTTCGCATCAGGTAGTTGAAGTATTGGAGCTTCAACTTCAGTATCAGTCCTTCCAATGAATATTCAGGATTGATTTCCTTCAGGATAGTCTGGTTTGATCTTCTTGCAGTTCCAGGGACTCTCAAGAATCTTCCCCAGCACTACAGTTTGAAAACATCAATTCTTCAGTGCTCAGCCTTTTTTATGGTCCAGTTCTCACATCCATATACATGATTACTGGAAAAAACATAGTTTTGACTATATGGATCTTTGTTGGAAAAATAATATCTCTGCTTTTTAATACGCTGTCTAAGTTTGTCATAGCTTTTCTTCCAAGGTGCAAGTGTCTTTTAATTTCATAGCTGCAGTCACCTTCTACAGTGATTTCGGAGCCAAAGAAAATAAAATCTGTCACTGTTTCCATTGTTTCCCTATTTGCCATGAATTTATGGGGATGGATGCCGTGATCTTAGTCTTTTGAATGTTCAGTTTTAAGCCACCTTTTTCACTCTCCTGTTTCACGTTCATCAAGAGTCTCTTTAGTTCCTCTTTGCTTTCTGCCATAAGGGTGGTGTCATCTTCATATCTGAGGTCATTGACATGTTCCCTGGCAATTCTGATTCCAGCTTGTGCTTTATCCAGCCTGTCATTTTGCATGATGTACTCTGCTACCTTGGTAGCTCAGCTGGTAAAGAATCAGCTGGCAAGGCAGGAGACTCTGGTCTGATTGCTGGGTCAGGATGATACCCTGGAGAAGGGATACCACTCCAGTATTCTTGGACTTCCCTGGTGGCTCAGATGGTAAAGAATTGGCCTGCAATGCTGGAGACCTGAGTTTGATCCCTGCGTTGGGAAGATCCCCTGGGGAAAGGCACAGCAACCCACTCCATTATTCTTCCCCGGAGAATCCCTGTCCATGGGGTCACAAAAAGTCGGACATGACTGAGTGACTAAGCACACATGGCACTCTGCACCTAAGTTTTAAATAAGCAGGGTGACAATATACAGCCTTGACATACTCCTTTCCCATTTCTGAATCAGTCCGTTGTTCCATGTCTGGTTCTACCTGTTGCTTCTTGACCTGCATACAAGTTTCTCAGGAGGCAGGTAAGGTGGTCTGGTATTCCCATCTTTTTAAGAATTTTCCACAGTTTGTTGTGATCCACACAGTTATATGCTTTTGTGTAGTCAATGAAGCAGATGTTTTTCTGGAATTTTCTTGCTTTCTCTATGATCCAATGGATGTTGGCAATTTGATCTCTGGTTCCTCTGCCTTTTCTAAATCCAACTTGTACATCTGGTAGTTCTCAGTTCATGTACTGCTGAAGCCTAGTTTGGAGGACTTTGAGCATGACTTTGCTAGCATGTGAAATGAGTGCAATTGTGTGGTAGTTTGAACATTCTTTGGCATTGCCCTCCTTTGGGACTGGAATGACAACTGACATTTTCCAGTCCTGTGGCCACTTCTCTGTTTTCTAAATTTGCTGGCATATTGATTGCAGCACTTTCACAGCATCATCTTTTAGGATTTGAAATAGCTCAGCTGGAATTCCATCACCTCCATGCTAAATTCCTTTACTTGAGAGATCTGGTTGTCCTTAATTAACAATAATCTTTGATGGTCAGACTATCTGCCCGCTTTGCTACAATCTTCGTATAACCTGAATCCCTGCCCTGCCTCCTAAGAGCACTTTCTCAGGGATACCTGAGATGTTGCCTCCCTGACTTGAAGTCCTAAAAAATTCCCACTGGGCTTCCCTGGTGGCTCAGATGGTAAATGTAAACAGACTAAATGCCCCAGATAAAAGTAAAGATAAGCAGAGTGAATCAAAAAGCGAAACTCAGTTCTATGCTGCTTACAAGGGACACATGAATAACAAGGATACACAAAGGTGGAAGGTAAAGGGTGGAAAAGAATGGAACGTTTAAAACACAAACCAACAGAGAATAGGTGTGTGATTTTTATATCAAAGTCCACTCTGAGGCAAGAAACATGGAGATAAAGCATAAAGCATGTCATAATGCCTATTATGACAGGCAAGGGCATGTCATAATAATATAAAGCTCGGTCCACTGGGAGGGTATGACAATTGCAGCTCTGTACACAGCCAATGACATAGCCTCCAAACATCAGAGTATTTGTCTCATAAGGCTGATGTGAGGATTAAGTACATATAAAGTGTTTGCCTACAGAAAAAAAAGCTATGGCAGATCTCAGGCAGATCTCACTTGCAACTTCTAAGACACCTTTCATTATATGGCAGGCTTCAATGACATCAGCCAGTTAGCAAGCAAATCACGGTATACCTCTATTTCTTCAAGTGCCTCCTAATAAGGGATTTCATTCCAAGAATGCTAGGATGATTTAATATTGGGAAACCATGCAGGTCAGGAAGCAACAGTTAGAACTGGACATGGAACAACAGACTGGCTCCAAAATAGGACAAGGAGTACGTCAAGGCTGTATATTGTCACCCTGCTTATTTAACTTATATGCAGAGTACATCATGAGAAACACTGGGCTGGAAGAAGCACAAGCTGGTATCAAGATTACCAGGAGAAATATCAATAACCTCAGATATGCAGATGACACCACCCTTATGGCAGAAAGTGAAGAGGAACTCAAAAGCCTCTTGATGAAAGTGAAAGAGGAGAGTGAAAAAGTTGGCTTAAAACTCAACATTCAGAAAACGAAGATCATGGCATCTGGTCCCATCACTTCATGGGAAATAGATGGGGAAAGAGTGGAAACAGTGTCAGCCTTTATTTTTTTTGGGCTCCAAAATCACTGCAGCCATGAAATTAAAAGACGCTTACTCTTTGGAAGAAAAGTTAGGACCAACCTAGATAGCATATTGAAAAGCAGAGACATTACTTTCCCAACAAAGGTCCGTCTAGTCAAGGCTATGGTTTTTCCAGTGGTCATGTATGGATGCGAGAGTTGGACTGTGAAGAAAGCTGAGCGCTGAAGAACTGATGCTTTTGAACTGTGGTGATGGAGAAGACTCTTGAGAGTCCCTTGGACCGCAAGGAGATCCAACCAGTCCATTCTGAAGGAGATCAGTCCTGGGTGTTCTTGGAAAGGAAAGATGCTAAAGCTTAAACTCCAGTACTTTGACCACCTCATGCGAAGAGTTGACTCATTGGAAAAGACTCTGATGCTGGGAGGGATTGGGGGCAGGAGGAAAAGGGGACGACAGAGGATGAGATGGCTGGATGGCATCACTGACTCGATGGACGTGAGACTGAGTGAACTCCGGGAGTTGGTGATGGACAGGGAGGCCTGGCGTGCTGCGATTCATGGGGTCGCAAAGAGTCGGACACGACTGAGCAACTGAACTCAACTGAACTGAAGCATAATTTATTTGAATAAACTAAAAAATTAAAAATGTTCATTTCTCAAATGTTGCTAAAAGGGCATATGTTAATGTTTACTGTTTTTTATATTACCTATGATGCTTAGAAATGTAAAAACGTTATTTTAAACAGATCTCAAAAAAGCCCAATATCACATTTGTTGGAGAAATGCTACTAATGTCATCACTTTAGAGTCAATGTGATGACAAAAATTTACATTAGCATTATGATTTGAAAGTATACAAAGCATTTAAAAAGTTATGTTTAAAAAGCTTTGACTATTGAAAGACAACAACAACAAAAAAAGCCCTAGCTACTTACAATGCAATTGGATCAACTGAAAATGTAACCAAGCAGGACCCCATGGGGCCTTTTGAGGACAGACCTCCACCCCAATGGCCTCTGCTTGCCTCTTGTTTGTAGAAAAGCTGTAGTCTCCCAGGCTTCCCCCGAGTCACAGTAACCTGGCTCAAGAATGAATGATTGAAAGGAGAGATAAAAACAGCAGTTGGGTCAGAACTGGTAAGAATTTAAACAGCACATCAGTTACATGGCAGTCTCAGAATCTTTAGCTCCTCTCTGAAGTATGTAGATAACTCAGTATCTGAGTTGTTTTACAGATGCTAAAACTCCACCAAATGGAAGAAGTTAACTAGTTGATGACCATGAGCATGTATCCCCAGACCTCCTGGAACCTGAAAGGACTGACAAAGTTAACCCCCGTAAGCTGCCCTGTGAGCTCACCGTCAATAAATCAGAGAATTGTGCACAAGCTGAACACGCACCCAAGTCCCACTCCCTCTCACCTGACCTTTAAAAATGCTTCCTTGAAACCCAACGAGGAGGAGTTCAGATTATTTTGAATATTAGCTGCCTCCTACTCCTGTCTGACACTTTGCAATAAACATAGTTTCCTTTACCACAAGTCGGTGTCAGTAGATTGGGTTTATTGTATGCAAGGTGAGTACAAATTTGGTTCAGTAACAAAAATATTTAGCCTAAATATTTCATGCAACATACCAATGCTAAAAAATTATTCATTGTTTATTGGAAGTTTAAATTTTACTGGGTATTGTGTATTTTTATTTTCTAAATCTGGCAAACTAATTACATGAAAACATGAAATGCAAGTTCATATGAAAAATGTGTAGAGTAAAAATGCTGCCTGCCATTTCAGTAAACAACAAATGTTGTCAGCCATCAGCCACTTGCAACTTCCCCCCACAGGTGTGCCCTGAGGGGAATTCAGGATGGAGACAAATGAAACATTCTGTTTGCTGGATCCTGGCCCTAGATAGTTAAGATGCATATCTAAGGAATAATTTCAGTGAGCTCAGATTTTTGCATCTTCCCATACAAAGATAAGCAATAAAATCATTAACTTGAGATGTCTGTTTTTTTCTGTTTGCTTTTGACTGAATTCACATCAGGCACATAAGGTACCCCGGGAAATTCTACTGTATACCCATGGAAGGACGGGGGTGAAAAAAGAATTCATCATTATGAAAAATAGCTTTGGCTTCGCAGAATTCCTTAAAGGCTTACCTAGAAAAATAACTACCAGAACTGCCTTTTTAGTAAAGCAGTAAAATGGAATATTATTGGAGGCAATCCACTATTTTCTTCTGAACAAATTTCACTAGATATATTAAACTTGAGATCAGAAAATATTTAGATCATTATAAGAATGACATCTTAAAATAAGCATCATGCTACAAGGTCAAAAAATAAAATAGATCAAACTTTAACTGAGCTATAGTTATTACTATTTTTAAAGAAATATGTGGATCTGAAAAAACTTTTAGTGTTTGCTACTCAAACCCTCCTGAGGGCAATTAGCTTGTGGCTGATGTACTTGGTGATAGCCTTGGTGTCCTCAGACCCACTATAATCAACCGCCCTTATGAGCAGCAAGCACAACGCTATTTAGATCTCCCTGGGGTTGACATTTGAGCACCTTGTGCAATAGGTCAGGTAGAAGGCCTTGTCTGAGACAGACTTGAGTGTGTGGTAAAGGGAAGAATTCATGATGCTCATGGCCTTTGATGAAATGCCCATGTCAGAGCAAACCTGCTTCAGAACCTTGTAAACACAGGTGGAGTAACTCAGTGGCAGTGTCTCATTCACTTTTTTTTTTCTTACTGGGTTTTAGAGGCCACTTTCTTGGAACACTTTTTGCTAAAAATGAAAAAGTTAGTGGAAAGCTTAGGCATGATGTTAACATCTTTCCAGTGCCATGAGAAGAAGAATGACTGTTAGTGACAGGATGGGTGTCATATATAGGCCCCACATTCAAATGAGATCTTGGGTAAACTCAATAATTTAGTTGGATAAAATGCTATGCAGGAAAGTCTGTCAATAAACTACACATGTTAGATGTGACTAAGTAGTCCCACTAATTGGCATGAGCCAATTAGAAGGCAAGAATCCTAGGAGCTTCTGTGAATTCCACCAAAAGAACTTTGAAATGATGCTTTTATAGTATCAACACTGTAGAGATGTCAGTTTCAGCCCTTGAAAAATTCTGACCTGCACATATATTACCCTGCCCTAAATAAATCATTCATCTGTGACACCAAAGGACTCCTCATTGCTACTAAATTTTAGGACCCAAATCCCATATTTTTGTCCTGAGTGGAGTTGTCTGGACCATGGGAAGAACTTCTTTTCATAGCCTACAGCTGGCTAGAGATGGAGCAAAGCCTGCATAATACTTACGTGCTTAACTTCCCTACGTCCTCAGCTCTTAGCATTCTCAGGTTTCCTTATATCCCAATAGTAAGTGACACAGCCTGGATATCTTCTTAAAAATGCAGACTCAGTCCTAAAGATGCTGCACTCATGTTAAAAAGAGTATTGCTAATGAAACACCAATATGGGCAATTCGGGGATACTTTATAAGATTGTCTGTGAAGATCCCTCTTCCTTTTGGCCATGTTCAACTCCTATCTATGTGGTAATTCCCACGAGATTTCATAAAACTGTTGCAGTGGAACAGAATGCTCTTTCAGAAGTTGATAAAGTGAAACTTTGAGGAAAAGTGCCTGCTTAACTCCAGTTTCTAAACAAGGATAAAGTCAATCTCGGTAAGCTTCTAAAAGATATAGAGATATCACTGAAATTAAAACTGGTTCATCAGAGAATAAGCTAATGCTTATAAAAAAAAGAGTCATGTTACAAGCCAGGAAATAGAAATGACAAGCATTCTTTGTAATACTATATTGGTTTTTGACTTGTTGCACAATTTACACAAAAAGAGAAACTTGACTGTAGCACTTATTCTGGAAACTTATTTTGGTTTTTGTTTGTTTTTGGAGTCCGTTGATATGCTGCCCCCTTGTGGTAGAGGTACTTTACAATGGTTTTAGTATTTGTCCCAGGAATGCAAATTCAACATTTAATAAGTCGAGGAAAAAAAAAGCAGATGTGAAAAAATATTTGCTAATATTCAATATTTTATGTTAATTAAATACTCTTAGAAAACTGGAAGTTTTAAAATAATTTTTTTAACTCAATGAATTGATTCTAAAGGGAAAAAGCAACCCTAACATTAATTGTCACAACCAGTGTCCCTGACACTAGGAGCAAGTCAAGGAAGTTCCCTGTACCCAATATTAATTGTGATTCCTCTGCAATATTGGGAGAAGGCAATGGCACCCCACTCCAGTACTCTTGCCTGGAAAATCCCATGGATGGAGGAGCCTGGAAGGCTGCAGTCCATGGGATCACTGAGGGTCAGACACGACTGAGCAACTTCACTTTCACTTTTCACTTTCACTTTTCACTTTCATGCATTGGAGAAGGAAATGGCAACCCACTCCAGTGTTCTTGCCTGGAGAATCCCAGGGACGGGGAGCCTGGTGGGCTGCCATCTATGGGGTCGCACAGAGTTGGACACGACTGAAGCGACTTAGCAGCAGCTGCAATATTAGAAAATGCATCTAGGCGAGAAAAGGAATTACAGAATGATGACACCAAAGGCATTTTCAAGCTGAGTCTATCACATGCCTTGAAAACCCTGGTAGGGGGTGGGGGTGGGGAGGAAGCAGAAAGAATAGATTCAGGCCAATAAAATATTACTTCACAGAGCATTTTGAAAAGGTTCCACCGACAGCACTGAAATCTTCAGATTTCAGTTTCAGAGGTTTTCAAGCTTTTATTTACCACTACTCACAATAAGAAAAACATTTTTAAACAGACCCAGGCAGCACAGAGAAATACACATTGCATAAAACAGCTAAACAAAGTATTGAAACAACATGAACTTTAATATGAGCAATGCACTTTGAGATTAATCTTCAAACTTACTACATTTTATTCTGTTACTTTATTTTTTCCACTATTGAATTTCTTTTTTTCCAATATGCTACTCCTGACTAATAAGTGTTTCTTAACCTATGTGTGTGTGTGTGTGTGTGTGTTAGTCCCTCAGTCATGTCGGACTCTACAATCCCATGGACTGTAGCCTGCCAGGCTCCTCTGTCCATGGAATTCTCTAGACAAGAATACTGGAGTGGGTCGCCATGCCCTTCTATAGGGTATCTTGCGGACTCAGGAATCTAACCCAGGTCTCCTGCATTGTAGGCAGATTCTTTACCAACTGAGCTACTAGTGAAGCTCTTCCTAAACTATGGTATGGAAGGAAAAATAGTGGATCAATAAGAGCAGGGCACACTGCACTGTCCAGAGGCTCAGCCAATAAAACTTTTGACTCTCCCCTACTGCCGGCCTCCCAGATGGCGCTAGTGGTAAAGAACCTGCCTGCCTATGCAGGAGACATAAAAGACACGGGTTCGATCCCTGGGTTGAGTAGATCCCCTGAAGGAGGAAATGGCTGCCCACTCCAGTATTCTTGCCTGGAGAATCCCATGGATTGAGGAGCCTTGAAGGTTACAGTCCCTAGACTTACAGAGTCGGAAAACTGAAGCAAAGCAAGCAAGCGACAAGCTAAGCTGTAAGTAAGGCCCCTCATGGGGTTTTCCACCCCAGGGATCGAAAAGAAATCTTTTTGTTTGCTTGTTTGTTTATATTCGTGTTTCTTTATCAGAGAGATTTTAAGACTGTACATCTAGGATTGCCAGTGGAAGTGATCTTTGTTTCTTGGAGCAAGATATTAATGTGAGATCAGAAATGAGTAAGTTCTTATTGGAGAAAGAAGAGGAGAGAAGGAAATAGAATGGCATTGGAGTCTTGATGCCAGTCCATGAGGCCCTATCCGTTCCTGCAACTTCTCCAGCGGAAGGACTCTGCTACCTCCCCTCCCACTCCACGCAATTTTAACTGCCAATTCTGAGGTTGCTGCTGGCTTCTCACTTCTTCTCCTTTTTCTTAGGTAGTTCTAATCCAGTAAAGAAAAATTTGAGGTGAATATGGAATTATCCATTTCTAACCATGTAACCCATTGCAGACTGATAGAGATTCAGGAACACAGATATATCTGAAAAAGCTTTGGAAAGCCATCCTTGCAGTGATGTTATTTCCCTTTCCTCAAGTTCCCCAACATTTTTAAAGGGCGTAACTCCAACACTTTTGCAGGGTAGGAAGGTAATACTAAACATGTGTGCTGTAACCATTTCAACCTAAACATGTACTATAAAATGTAAATTGTGAAAAAACACACCACACTCCTTTATTCTAATTTTTTTAAATGAGAGTTTGATATGTTTTGCTTGCATATTTATATTGATAATTTGTGCTTATTGGTTGTAAGTAAAAACATTGTGTGGCAACTCCAACTTCCAAGTACCTTGGTGGCATGTGCCACTGCCCTTTTTTCTCACCTTCCTCCAGGATGAGGTCACTTCAACCATGAGGGTGAGGGCCAGACACCATGTGCGACAGCATGGTGAGTTTCAAGTGGTCAATCAATTCCTGTAGAGCAGAAGCTACTGCAACTGCAATGGTAGCTGGGTACACTTTCATAGGTTAGGTAAGAAGACAAAGAGAGAACTGTCTAAATGGATTTAGATCATTGTTTACTTCTGGCACAGCAGGTAGCATAAATTTCATGATTGGGTTGTTCTCCCTTGCCCTCTAAGTCTCACAGGGATGATGGGGAGCAGCCAGGTTGACACTTTATATCCACTGGATCTGCATCACAGCTAAGGAACACTGAGCTTAGGAGCACTCTGATCTTATAAGGAGACTGCTGGCAAATCTGACCAATCTGTGCCCAGGAGAGAGGCATTATCTTTACTATCCTGTCCAGGAGTCAAGTCTGTTCTCTGACCGGGAGGCAGATGCTATCTCATCTTTCAAAGCTGACTGCTTTGAAAACGATATTTCTAGACAAAAGTTATCATAAGACATGTAGAAATGCCATGAATTGCCTCCCCACAGTAAATTCTGGGAGCCTAGATCACTAGCCTCTTCATGGAACCAATTGCCTACTTCTAAATTTCCATAATACTATTAGCTTGTGCAGTTACATCACTGTCCATTTGCTCTTTCTACCACAAACATCTGAATCTACCCTTAGACAAAATACGAACTTCGTTTTAATTCAAATCATAGGTATATATGTATTCTATATGAACACAATAAAATATTCCAAGCTTACATTGTGGCTTCCCTGCTGTCTCTGCAACTTCTTTGAAGCTAAGCAATTTGGACAATTATGATGGCAAAACGTAGGTAATATAGTAATCCTTCAGCTATGGATTGAATATCTGTGTTCCCCTCAAAATTCATATATTGAAATCCTAACCCTGAATGTGATGGTATTAAGAAGCAGGGTCTTTTGGAAGTGATTAGGTCACGAAGGTACAACCCTCTTGAGTGGGATTAGTGGACTTACAAAAGAGACCCTAGAGAGCTCCCTTACTCCTTCTACCCTGTGAAGACATAGTGAGAAGACAAGTACCTTTGTAACAGAAATACGAGATAAATTTTCATCACTATGGTACCAGTGAAAAAACTGGAGCATCCATAATGATGAACCACTATAGCGATGTTAATAACCCTGAAATTTTATCGTCAAACAATTTAAAATGCTATTGTAGAAATTCATTTTTAAATGTATTTTCAGGGAAAGATGGTGATAATAAATGCAAGTGAAGTGCAGTTAACAGATCCTAAGTGGTGGAGATCCATTTTTTGCTCCATCCATAGGTCTCAAAAGAAAAATCTTTTTGTTCTTCCTACATAAAGCTTCCTCTTCAGCATAAGAGGTTGCACTTTTTGTCTGGAGGGAGTCCGTGGCCCAGCATACGGGTAAGGTGCCCCACCTTTCCACTCGAAATTCCAGAAAGCTCTGCCTGGCGGGTTTTGGCTACCGCCCCTCCCTCCCATGTGGTGCTAGTGGTAAAGAACCGGCCTGCCAATGCAGGAGACGTTAGAGACACGGGATCGATCCCTGGGTTGGGAAGATCCCCTGGAGAAAGAAATGGCTACCCACTCCAGTATTCTTGTCTGGAGAATACCATGGACAGAGGAGCCTGGTGGGTTATAGTCCATAAGGTCGCACACAGTCACCCCGTGGACAAGACTGAAACGACTTAGCACGCCTCCCTCGCGTAGTCCATTCAAGCTGCAGTTTAGGCTTTTCTCACTAGGTGGCACCAACACACCTCTATTTAAAAATTTATCTGCAAAGACGTTTATTCAAGGAGCAGAAATATACAATACTCTTCCTTAAAACCCAGACTTTGAGCCAATGTACAGAGCGATTTTAATCTTGTCTGGAAAAAAAAATGGCCGATGGGTGTAAAAAGCACTATAAAAATATATACTCTAGGGCCTGCATACAATGAAACATCAAGTAAAGGTAGCGCCTTGGCAGTCTGCAGCAGACAAGAGAAGCGCAGTGCAGCGTAGGTGGAATGAGATTGGGCGCCAGAGCGGGTCTGGACAGCTGTGTCCTGTACTCTCAACAGGGGTTGCCAGACGGGATGGGGGACAGAGAAGTGAGGGTTAACGTCCTGCTGTCTGAGAGGGACCACGCTAAAAGATACATCAATGAATGTGAAGTAGACTTGGGGTCCACAGAAATTGTAACTGCTTTCATACACATATGAATTTCCTAAACAAGACTGATATCACAGTAAACAAACCATTCCAAGACATAGCGCTCGTGCTTAGTTGGTTTGGACTCTCTGTGACCCACACACTGTATCCCACCAGGCTCCTCTATACATGGGATTCTCCAGGCAAGAATATTGGAGTGGCTTGCCATATTCATCTCCAGGGGATCTTCCTGACCCACGGATTGAACCCAGGTCTCCTGCATTGCAGGTGGATTCTTTACCGTCTGAGCAACAAGGGAAGCCCAAGGCATATGTTGTGCTGTGCTGTGCTTAGTCACTTGGTTGTGTCTGACTCCTTATGACCCTATGGACTATAGCCACCAGGCTGCTCTGTTCGTGAAGATTCTCCAGGCAAGAATACTGGAGGGGGTTGCCATGCCCTCCTCCAGGGGATCTTACCAACCCAGGGATAAAACCTGGGTCTCCTGCATTGCAGGTGGATTCTTTACCGTCTGAGCCACCAGGAAACCCCAGGATTACTTGAGTGGGTAGCTTATCCCTTCTCCAGGGGATCTTCCTGACCCAGGAATCGAGCAGAGGTCTCCTGCACTGAAGGCATATTCTTAGCAGCTGAGCTCAGTTCAGTTTAGTTCAGTCACTCAGTCATGTCCAACTCTTTGCGACCCCATGGACTGCAGCACGCCAGGCCTCCCTGTCCATCACCAGCTCCCAGAGTTCACTCAGACTCATGTCCATCGAGTCAGTGATGCCATCCAGCCATCTCATCCTCTGTCGTCCCCTTCTCCTCCTGCCCCCAATCCCTCCCAGCATCAGAGTCTTTTGCAATGAGTCAACCCTTTGCATGAGGTAGCCAAAGTACTGGAGTTTCAGCTTTAGAATCAGTCCTTCCAAAGAACACCCAGGACTGATCTCCTTTAGGATGGACTGGTTGGATCTCCTTGCAGTCCAAGGGACTCTCAAGAGTCTTCTCCAACACCACAGTTCAAAAGCATCAATTCTTTGGTGCTCAGCCTTCTTCACAGTCCAACTCTCACATCAATACATGACCACTGGAAAAACCATAGCCTTGACTAGACGGACCTTTGTTGGCAAAGTAATGTCTCTGCTTTTGAATATGCTATTTAGGTTGGTCATAAATTTTCTTCTAAGGAGTAAGTGTCTTTTAATTTCATGGCTGCAATCACCATCTGTAGTGATTTTGGAGCCCAGAAAAATAAAAGTCTGACACTGTTTCCACTGTTTCCCTATTTCCCATGAAGTGATGGGACCAGATGTCATGATCTTCGTTTTCTGAATGTTGAGCTTTAAGCCAACTTTTTCACTCTCCAGTTTCACTTTCATCAAGAGGCTTTTTAGTTCCTCTTCACTTTCTGCCATAAGGGTGCTATCATCTGCATATATCTGAGGTTATTGATATTTCTCCCGGCAATCTTGATTCCAGCTTGTGCTTCTTCCAGCCCAGCATTTCTCATGATGTACACTGCATATAAGTTAAATAAGCAGCGTGACAATATACAGCCTTGATGTACTCCTTTTCTTATTTGGAACCAGTCTGTTGTTCCATGTCCAGTTCTAACTGTTGCTTCCTGACCTGCATACAAATTTCTCAAGAGGCAGGTCAGGTGGTCTGGTATTCCCATCTCTTCAAGAATTTTCCACAGTTTGTTGTGATCTGCACAGTCAAAGGCTTTGGCGTAGTCAATAAAGCAGAAGTAGATGTTTTTCTGGAACTCTCTTGCGTTTTCTATGATCCAACAGATGTTGGCAATTTGATTTCTGGTTCCTCTGCCTTTTCTAAATCCAGCTTGAACATCTGGAAGTTCACAATCCACGTACTGATGAAGCCTGGCTTGGAGAATTTTGATCATTACTTTGCTAGTGTGTGAGATGAGTGCAATTGTGTGATAGTTTGAGCATTCTTCGGCATTGCCTTTCTTTTGGACTGGAATGAACACTGACCTTTTCCAGTCCTGTGGCCACTGCTGAGATTTCCACGTTTGCTGGCATATTGAGTGCAACACTTTTACAGCATCATCTTTTAGGATTTGAAATAGCTCAACTGGAATTCCATCACCTCCACTAGCTTTGTTCATAGTGATACTTCCTAAGGCCCACTTGACTTCACATTTCAGGATGCCTGGCTCTATGTGAGTAATCACACCATCGTGGTTATCTGGATCATGAAAATCTTTTTTGTATAGTTCTTCTGTGTATTCTTGCCACCTCTTCTTAATATCTTCTTCTTCTGTTAGGTCCATACCATTTCTGTCCTTTATTGTGCCCATCTTTGCATGAAAAGTTACCTTGGTATCTCTAATTTTCTTGATGAGATCTCTAGTCTTTCCCACTCTATTGTTTTCCTTTATTTCTTTGCATTGATCACTGAGGAAGGCTTTCTTATCTCTCCTTTCTATTCTTTGGAATTCTGCATTCAGCTGGGTATATCTTTTCTTTTCTCCTTTGTCTTTCGCTTCTCTTCTTTTCAGAGCTATTTGTAAGGCCTCCTTAGACAACCATTTTGCCTGTTCACATTTCTTTTTCTTTGGGATGGTCTTGATTATTGCCTCCTGTACAATGTAATGAACCTCCATCCATAGTTCTTCATGCACTCTATCAGATCTAATTCCTTCAATCTATTTGTCACTTCCACTGTATAGTTTTAAGGGAATTTGATTTAGGTCATACCTGAATGGTCCAATCCCAAAGAAAGGCAATGCCAAAGAATGCTCAAACTACCACACAATTGCACTCATCTCACACGCTAGTAAAGTAATGCTCAAAATTCTCCAAGCCAGGCTTCAGCAATACGTGGACTGTGAACTTCCAGATGTTCAAGCTGGTTTTAGAAAAGGCAGAGGAACCAGAGATCAAATTGCCAACATCTGCTGGATCATGGAAAAAGCAAGAGAGTTCCAGAAAAACATCTATTTCTGCTTTATTGACTATGCCAAAGCCTTTGACTGTGTGGATCACAATAAACTGTGGAAAATTCTGAAAGAGATGGGAATACCAGAACACCTGACCTGCTTCCTGAGAAATCTGTATGCAGGTTAGGAAGCAACAGTTAGAACTGGACATGGAACAACAGACTGGTTCCAAATAGGAAAAGGAGTACATCAAGGCTGTATATTTTCACCCTGCTTATTTAACTTATATACAGAGTACATCATGAGAAACGCTGGGCTGGAAGAAGCACAAGCTGGAATCAAGATTGCCAGGAGAAATATCAATAACCTCAGATATGCAGATGATGCCACCCTTATGGCAGAAAGTGAAGAGGAACTAAAAAGCCTCTTGATGAAAGTGGAAGTGGAGAGTGAAAAAGTTGGCTTAAAGCTCAACATTCAGAAAACGAAGATCATGACATCTGGTCCCACCACTTCATGGGAAATAGATGGGGAAACAGTGGAAACAGTGTCAGACTTTTATTTTTCTGGGCTCCAAAATCACTACAGATGGTGATTGCAGCCATGAAATTAAAAGACACTTACTCCTTGGAAGGAAAGTTATGACCAACCTAAATAGCATATTCAAAAGAAGAGACATTACTTTGCCAACAAAGGTCCGTCTAGTCAAGGCTATGGTTTTTCCAGTGGTCATGCATGGATATGAGAGTTGGACTGTGAAGAAGGCTGAGCACTGAAGAATTGATGCTTTTGAACTGTGGTGTTGGAGAAGACTCTTGAGAGTCCCTTGGACTGCAAGGAGATCCAACCAGTCCATTCTAAAGGAGATCAGCCCTGGGATTTCTTTGGAAGGACTGATTCTAAAGCTGAAACTCCAGTACTTTGGCTACCTCATGCAAAGGGTTGACTCATTGCAAAAGACTCTGATGCTGGGAGGGATTGGGGGCAGGAGGAGAAGGGGACGACAGAGGATGAGATGGCTGGATGGCATCACTGACTCGATGGACATGAGTCTGAGTGAACTCTGGGAGCTGGTGATGGACAGGGAGGCCTGGCGTGCTGCAGTCCATGGGGTCACAAAGAGTCGGACACGACTAAGCGACTGAACTGACTGAACTGAACTAACTGAATGGTCTAGCGGTATTCCTTACTTTCTTCAATTTACATCTGAATTTGGCAAAAAGGAGTTCATGATCTGAGCCACAGTCAGCTCCTGGTCTTGTCTTTGCTGACTCTATGGAGCTTCTCCATCTTAGGCTCCAAAGAATATAATCAATCTGATTTTGGTGTTGACCATCTGGTGATGTCCATATGTAGAGTCATCTCTTGTGTTGTTGGAAGAGGGTGTTTGCTATGACCAGTGCCTTCTCTTGGCAAAACTCTGTTAGCCTTTGCCCTGCTTCATTTTGTACTCTAAGGCCAAATTTGCCTGTTACCCCAGGTATCTCTTGACTTCCTACTTTTGCATTCCAGTCCCCTATAATGAAAAGGACATAAATTCTACAGTATTAGTAATAACATTAAATGTGAATGCATTAAACAGGCCAATCAAAATAAGAGATGATCAGACTGGATAAAAAGTCAATCCAATAATATGCTACCTGTAGGAGACATAATTCATATTCTAAAATGCATGTAGATATGTGTGAATGGTACACCATACAAACAGCAATCATATAAAAGCTGGAGTAGCTATACAAATATCAGATAAAATAGACTCAAAATACAGAAAAATGTTACTAGAGATAAAAGCTACCTTTTATACTCTTATATAAGGGTTAATCCAAGATATAACAATTTTAAACATATGCACACATAGTAAGAGTCTCAAAATAATTGTCTCTCCAAAGATGCTCCCATTCTAATAACTAAAATCTGTAAATATGTTACTTTACATAAGAAAAGGAACTTTTTAGATGTGAATCAGTCAAGGATTCTGAGATGTGAATATTATTCTGGATTATACAGATATCCAGATGCAATGTAATCACAAGGTATAAAAGAAAGGAGGAGAGTCAAAAAAAGAAATGTGACAGCAAAAGAGACATTGATGTATAGAACAGTCTTTTGGACTCTGTGGGAGAGGGCAAGGATGGGATGATTTGGGAGAATGGCATTAAAACATGTATCATATCATATAAGAAACGAATCGCCAGTCCAGGTTTGATGCAGGATACAGGATTTTCGGGGCTGGTGCACTGGGATGACCCAGAGGGATGGTACGGGGAGGGAGGTGGGAGGGGGGTTCAGGATGGGAAACACGTGTACACCCGTGGTGGATTCATGTTGATGTATGGCAAAACCAATACAATATTGTCAAGTAATTAGCCTCCAATTAAAATAAATAAATTTAAATTAAAAAAAAAAAGAAATGTGACAACCAAATCAGAGTGATCAGAGTCAGAGTGATGTGGCCACAAGCCAAGGAATAGGGACAGCCCCTAGAACCTGGAAAAGGCAAGAAACAGATCCTCTCTTACAGTCTTCTGAAGGAAAAAACCCTACCCAACCTTGATTTTATCCCAGTGGAACTGATTTCAATTTTCTGACCTTCAAAACTGTAAAATAATAAATGTGTTGTTGTGCGTGGGTACTTAGTCACTCAGTCATGTCCAGCTCTTTGCAACCCTATGGACTGTAGCCTGCCAGGCTCCTCTGTCCATGGGATTTTCCAGGAAAGAATACTTGCATGGGTTGCTGGGCCCTCCTCCAGGGATTTTCCTGACCCGGGGATCAAACCCAAGTCTCCTGCATCTCCTGCATTGCAGGCAGATTCTTATAGCAGGTTGCTATATCCTTCTCCCAGGGATCTTCCAGACCCAGGGAACAAACCCATCTCTTCTGCATTGCAGGCAGATTCTTTATCACTGAACCACCTGGGAAACCCTATGTGTTTCTGTAAGCCACTAAAGTTGTGGTAATTTGCTACAGCAGTAGTAGGAAACTAAAACATGTATGAAACAAAAATTGGCCAAAATTTGGGGAGAAACAGATAATTCTAAAATAATTATTGGAGATTTCAATCCCATAGTTTCCATAATGAATAGAAAAGCTAGGCATAAGATCAAGGGGTATCAAGGGGGCCTTCCCTGGAGGTCCAGTGGATGATATATCATGCTTCCAGGGCAGGGGGAATGAGTTCAATTCCTGGTCAGGGACTAGGATCCCACATGACTCACAGTGCAGACAAAAAATAAATAAATCAATCAACAAGGAAATGGAGGTCTTAAACACAATAATCTAAATATATAAAAATACATACAAATGAACCTGGTGGTGGTTTAATCACTAAGTCATGTCCGACTTTTTTGTGACCCCATGGACTGTAGCCCTCCAGTCTCCTCTGTCCATGGGATTCTCCAGGCAAGAATACTGGAATAGGTTGCTATATCCTTCTCCCAGGGATCTTCCAGACCCAGGGAACAAACCCATCTCTTCTGCATTGCAGGCAGATTCTTTATCACTAAACCACCAGGGAAGCCCATAAGTGAACCTACTGGATCCAAATAAGCCACAATTCAATAGGAAGAAAGTACGCACTTTCGCCAAACCTAACTTGATCAGATAACTAATTCTGCAACATTCTATATAACAGAAATACTCCTGAATCTGCTTACATAATATACACAAACACGTTTGTTTTATTTTGTCTTGTAACATTCATAAATGTTTTCTAAGACAGTAATAATATTGAGATTAAAATTGTATATCTCTTAAAGGAAGGATGAAACAGGAAGCAAACACATATTTGCTGCCAGTCTATATGTTCCAGATACTCTGGTACACCGTCAGCAAAAATAAGACCACACTGTGGCTCAGATCATGAACTCCTTTTTGCCAAATTCAGACGTAAATTGAAGCAAGTAGGGAAAACACCATTCAGGTATGACCTAAATCAAATTCCCTTACAACTATACACTGGAAGTGACAAATAGATTGAAGGAATTAGATCTGATAGACAGAGTGCCTGAAGAACTATGCACGGAGGTTCATGACATTGTACAGGAGGCAGTGATCAAGACCATCCTTAAGAAAAAGAAATGCAAACAGGCAAAATGGTTGTCTAAGGAGGCCTTGCAAACAGCTCTGAAAAGAAGAGAAGCGAAAGACAAAGGAGAAAAGGAAAGACATACCCAGCTGAATGCAGAGTTCCAAAGAATAGCAAGGAGAGATAAGAAAGCCTTCCTCAGTGATCAATGCAAAGAAATAGAGGAAAACAATAGAGTGGGAAAGACTAGAGATCTCATCAAGAAAATTAGAGATACCAAGGTAACTTTTCATGCAAAGATGGGCACAATAAAGGACAGAAATGGTATGGACCTAACAGAAGAAGAAGATATTAAGAAGAGGTGGCAAGAATACACAGAAGAACTATACAAAAAAGATTTTCACGATCCAGATAACCACGATGGTGTGATCACTCATGTAGAGCCAGGCATCCTGAAATGTGAAGTCAAGTGGGCCTTAGGAAGTATCACTATGAACAAAGCTAGTGGAGGTGATGGAATTCCAGTTGAGCTATTTCAAATCCTAAAAGATGATGCTGTAAAAGTGTTGCACTCAATATGCCAGCAAACGTGGAAATCTCAGCAGTGGCCACAGGACTGGAAAAGGTCAGTGTTCATTCCAGTCCAAAAGAAAGGCAATGCTGAGGAATGCTCAAACTATCACACAATTGCACTCATCTCACACACTAGTAAAGTAATGATCAAAATTCTCCAAGCCAGGCTTCATCAGTACGTGGATTGTGAACTTCCAGATGTTCAAGCTGGATTTAGAAAAGGCAGAGGAACCAGAAATCAAATTGCCAACATCTGTTGGATCATAGAAAACGCAAGAGAGTTCCAGAAAAACATCTACTTCTGCTTTATTGACTATGCCAAAGCCTTTGACTGTGTGGATCACAACAAACTGTGGAAAATTCTTGAAGAGATGGGAATACCAGACCACCTGACCCGCCTCCTGAGAAATCTTTATGCAGGTCAGGAAGCAACAGTTAGAACTGGACATGGAACAATAGACTGGTTCCAAATCAGGAAAGGAGTGTGTCAAGGCTGTATATTGTCATCCTGCTTATTTAACTTATATACAGAGTACATCATGAGAAATGCTGGGCTGGATGAAGCACAAGCTGGAATCAAGATTGCTGGGAGAAATATCAATAACCTCAGATATGCAGATGACACCATGCTTATGGCAGAAAGTGAAGAACTAAATAGCCTCTGATGAAAGTGAAAGAGGAGAGTGAAAAAGTTGGATTAAAACTTAGCATTCAGAAAACTAAGATCATGGCATCTGGTCCTATCACTTCATGGCAAATAGATGGGGATAAAATGGAAACGGTGTCCATTTTATCCCTGTATTGCAAGGCCTCCTTAGACAACCATTTTGCCTGTTTGCATTTCTTTTTCTTAAGGATGGTCTTGATCACTGCCTCCTGTACAATGTCATGAACCTCCATGCATAGTTCTTCAGGCACTCTGTATTCCCTCCTCTAATTTATTTTTTGGGGCTCCAAAATCACTGCAGATGATGACTGAAGCCATGAAATTAAAAGACGCTGGCTCCTTGGAAGAAAAGCTATGGCCAACCCAGAAAGCATGCTAAAAAGCAGAAACATTACTTTGTCAACAAAGGTCCGTCTAGTCCAGGCTATGGTTTTTTCAGTAGTCATGTATAGATGTTTGAGTTGGGCTATAAAGAAAGCTGAGCACCGAAGAATTGATGCTTTTGAACTGTGGTGTTGGAGAAGATTCTTGAGAATCCCTTGGACTGAGAGGAGATCCAACCAGTCCACCCTGAAGGAAATCAACTCTGAATATTCACTGGAAGTACTGATGCTAAAGCTGAAACTCCAGTACTTGGCCACCTGATGTGAAGAGCTGACTCATTGGAAAAGATCCTGATGCTGGAAAGATTGAAGGCGGGAGGAGAAGGGGATGACAGAGGATGAGATGGTTGGATGGCATCACAGACTCAGTGGACATGAGTTTGAGTAAACTCTGGGAGTTGGTGATGTACAGGAAAGCCTGGCATGCTGCAGTCCATGGGGTCGCAAAGAGTTGGACATGACTAAGCTACTGAAATGAACTGAATTTACTTTTGATTTTTTTATGTTTTTTGTTATTCTGTTCCTCTTTTTCCTCTTTTATTTTTCCTTTTGTATTAGTGAATATTTTCAATATTCACTATTTCACTATTCACAGGCAGATTCATTATTCAATATTTTCAATATTAAAATATTTTATATTCTAATATTTTTAATATTCAAATATTTCACTGGAGGAATATTTTGATTCCTTTAATAATTTTGTCACTATTTTAAAAAGATTGTCATTTAGGGCCTACCAAATGCATCTTAACATCTTATCAGAATCTACATTTCACTTATACTCATGATAAATTTATCTCCCTAAATTTTAACAAGATATAGAAACATGACATCTATATGGCTGTATTCCCTCCTCTAATTTTTGTGGTATTATTGCTGTACTTATTACATACACACATATATATATAGATATAAAATTCATTGATATATACTATGATGATTACTTCACTTTATGTAATTTTCTGTCATTAAAGAAAGTGAGCTGTGCGGTGCTCAGTAGGTCAGTTGTTTCCAATTCTTTGGGACCCCATGGACTGTGTGTAGCCCACCAGGCTCCTCTGTCCATTTGATTTTCCAGGCAAGAATACTGGACTGGGTTCCCATTTCCTACTCCAGGGCATCTTCCTGACCCAGGGATCAAACCCACATCTCTTGCATCTCCTGCATTGCAGGCAGATTCTCTTCCACTGCACCACCTGGAAAGCCCCAAAAGAAACTAAGAGGAGAAATAACAATTATATATTTATAAATTTGGTATTGATGCTTTTGAACTGTGGTGTTGGAGAGGACTCTTGAGAGCCCCTTGGACTGCAAGGAGATCCAACCAGTCCATTCTAAAGGAGATCAGTCCTGGGTGTTCCTTGGAAGGAATGATGCTAAAGCTGAAACTCCAGTACTTTGGCCACCTCATGCGAAGAGCTGACTCATTGCAAAAGACCCTGATGCTGGGAGGGATTGGGGGCAGGAGGAAAAGGGGACGACAGAGGATGAGATGGCTGGATGGCATCACTGACTCGATGGATGTGAGTCTGAGTGAACTCTGGGAGTTGGTGATGGACAGGGAGGCCTGGCGTGCTGCGATTCATGGGGTCACAAAGAGTTGGACATGACTGAGCGACTGATCTGAACTGAACTGAAGTTTGGTATATTGGGCTTCCCAGGTGGTGCCAGTTGTAAAGAACTCACTTGCCAATGCAGGAGACATGAATTCAATCCTTGAGTTGGGAAGATCTGGAGGGGCATGGCAACCCACTCCAGTATTCTTCCCTGGAGAATCTCCAGTTTGGTATATCAGCCATCTAAATTGTCATTTCTGATTCTCTTCATTTCTTCCTATAGATCAAATTACCATCTTGTGTTACTTCCTTAGTCCAATGAAGTTTTATTCCCACCAGCCTTTCCTGTCCTATTATTGTCAAACATATCATTTCTCCTCTACTGGCCTCTACTGACCTCCTTGTCACCTAAGGAGTTCATGGAGCTTCATGAGATTCCATCTGGAAAAGCATTTTGGGTTCTTAAATGGGAAAAAAAGCAATGGCTGTCAACTAACTACTTTCCAATTTATACTGCAGATGTCATCAAGTTCTGCATTGGATGAACTCAATAATATTCTAAGTATTTATGGTATCTTTAACTGAATGACAATTTGTGGCTAAATGGAAGGTTACTGCCCTTAAGGAACCATGGCAACTCACCTTTCCTGAGTGTCAGCCACTTTTCATTTGTTGGCATATACATTTCTCACAATGCTTCTGTGTGGTAGAGGTTATCTGTCACAATCTATAAAAGAAGAAATTAAGATTTAAATAGGACTGTAAAAACTTTCATGAGATTTCATGATTAAATATATTCCTTTCAATTAATTGGTCTGCTTCCTATTTTATTTTTTGCCTTTTAAGTTAGATCAGAGAAACATCTGAACTGGATATTTGTAATATCTTTGAACCACTGGGTTGTAAATTACAGCAGAAAAAAGTGTGATAACAGGTATGCTGGGAAAGAAAATGGGGGAGAATTAAGAAATGTTTCTCTCAGTGCTTGACACATCATTGATTCTGAGGTCTTGAGCAAGTCTTCTCCCCTCCACTGGCCCCATTTCTAAATCTGGGTTATGCTACTGAAGCCTGCAAAATAGGGGCTGATCTTCACCCCATCCCAGGAGATATTTGACACTGTCTAGAGACATTTTTGGTCATCACAGATCAAGTTGGAAGTTGTGTTATTAGCAGTTAGTGGATAGAGGCTAGAGATGCTGACCAACTTATGATGCACAGAACAGCTCCCACAACAAAAAATTATATTTCAGAGCGTAAATAGTGTTGAAGTTGAGAAACACTTTTCCAGGCACTGCTACTCTCATTAGGATCCCCCAGAGGTCACACACATATACATCCTGGTATCTATATCTGTCAGTAGCACCAATAGAGAAGCACCACACTCATGCACCCAATGCTCAGTTTTTGACTATTAAAATATTCATGGATTTTCATATTAGGTTTTACGATTTTGTTGAGGACAGAGAGGGGAAAAAAATTTAGTTGAGCCCATTCAACTTACACATAAAACCATATCGTTTTTCAATAGAACTTGACTGTAAAACTGTTTAGCAGAGAATTGTTAAAGCGGGAAAATTATAGAAAGAAACTAAATATACAGAACAGGAAATGTCTTTAATTAAAGCATGTCTAAATGAATGATGGGATTTTAGGCAACCATTAAAATGAACTATGTTTAACAAAGAGAAATTATTTTTTGACCTTTAAGATTGACAAATACTAATTTTTAAAAATTTGTGTTGATCATTTTGGCAAGTATGTAGAAGGAACAGACACTTTTGTAACACGTAGTCTCAATTTTTGTTCTTCATAATTTAAACTGTGGGTTTGTCACATGTCTGCTCTCATATTTTTCCCTCTGAGAGCTCATCTAATAACCACTTCTACCTTATATCTTCCTATACCCCTCTGTAGTTGTCCCAACCCACACTCACTTAGAATCACTCTACACAGTGGAGATCTGGGCAGTGATAGAAATTATCACCTCACTTTTAGACATTTCATATAGTCTTTTGTCTCTTTAATTCATCTTCGAGATTCCTCTCACAGAAACACATTTGCTTTAATGCCAGGACATACAAAGTAACTAAAGGAAAGCATAGCTTAATGCTGGCTTGGCTGACTAGGACCCTCGAATAAATGTCAAAAGTTTGAGGTCCCACTGATTAGCTGAATAGAAATTCTGGGATAAATTCAGGTCCCCTCTACTGGTGTTACATCTAAAAGAAAACAAATCTTTATATGAATAGTTAGGAATGTAATCTTTGGAGTCAGACAAATCTGGATTCCTCAAGGTGTGGCTCTGCCATGTCATCTCAAATCAGTGAGACAATAAATTTTTACCTTTGAGAATGTGTGCTAATGGTTAACACTGTTTCCTCTTTTTTCCAAAATTTTTAAATGGTTATATATTCATATTAAAATAATTATTATTTTAAACTTCCTGTGTGCTAAGTCACTTCAGTCATGTCCAACTTTGCTACCCTATGGACTGTACCCTGCCAGGCTCCTCTGTCCATGGGATACTCCAGGCAAAAATGCTGGAATGAGTTGCCATGCCCTCCTCCAGGGAATCTTCCTTACCCAGGGATCGAACTCTCATCTTATGTCTCCTGCATTGGCAGACAGGTTCTTTACCACTAGTCCCACCTTCAGTTCAGTTCAATTCAGTTGCTCAGTCATCTCTGACTCTTTTCGACTCCATGGACTGCAGCACACCAGGCCTCCCTGTCCATCACCAACTCCTTGGAAGCCCCTTTAAATATCTTATATCCATTAAAATTTATAGTGGTCATGCTTTTTTATCAATATATCCTCTAAGAATCTTGCCCACAGAAATGCATGCACTGCAGCACTTACTGCTGCACTGTTTGTAATAGCCAACACCAGGAAACACAAAACTTATCCATTACTAGGAGATTTACTCAGTGAGTTATAATATAGACTTACAGTGAAGTTTTGTGAGCTGGGCAAAAGCAATGAACTGCATTTTATTTGGATGGAAAGTTGTTCACGAAATATAAGTATTCTTTTCTTAATAAATATCCAAAATCTTAAATAGTATTTCCAATTGATACTGTAAACTATAAATGCTATTATTTTCTAAATAATGAAGAAGAGGAACATTAGCTTCTCATTTGCAGTTAAAGTTCATCTGTCCATTCACTACATCTGTGGTCTCTCCCAGAAAAAAAAACAGAAAATAACCCTTAAGGTGTTCACTCAAGTTTTTATAAGTGCATAAGACCCTTCCTCCATGAGGCAATATACAATATTATTTAACAACTTGGCCACTTCATTTCTGAAGACACTGAAGACTAAAACTTCCCATCAAGATGGGTGCTATATGGACAGAAATTTGTTAGGTTAGTATCTCAGGCCATCAGTAGACTAGGATATATTTAAGGCAAAAATTATAGGGTGAGAGATTGAGAAACAGAAGATAAATATGCTACAGCATAGTTATAATTATATTATTAGAAAGATAAAATTGGACTTCTCAACATATTACATACTTCAGAATGGTTTTGTGTTGTGTCAATAGGTTGGGAAAGATTGAGGGCAAGAGAAGGATGGGGCAGCAGAGGATGAGATGGTTAGATAACATCACTGACTCAGTGGACATGAGTTTGACCAAACTCCGGGAGATAGGGAAAGACAGGGAACCCTGGCATGCTGCTGTTCATGGGGTTGCAAAGTGTCAGACATAAATTAGCAATGAACAACAAAAGGTTTTTGCTTAGGGTTAGGTTCTTTTTCCCCTTTTGTATCTTGATTTTTTTTGTCTGGGGCTTTATTTTGTTTTGTTATGGGAGTAAGGAAGAAGAAAGATCAGGTAATGAAGCAGTGGATATTAATGTTAAATGAAAAATGCAAACTGAAGAACAGTATACGTATTATGATATGTTTTTAATTACTGCATAGATCATATTTATTTTTTTAAATTTTATTTTATTTTTAAACTTTACATAATTGTATTAGTTTTGCCAAATATCAAAATGAATCCGCCACAGGTATACATGTGTTCCCCATCCTGAACCCTCCTCCCTCCTCCCTCCCCATACCATCCCTCTGGGTCGTCCCAGTGCACTAGCCCCAAGCATCCAGTATCGTGCATCGAACCTGGACTGGCATCTCATTTCATACATGATATTTTACATGTTTCAGTGCCATTCTCCCAAATCTTCCCACCCTCTCCCTCTCCCACAGAGTCCATAAGACTGTTTATACATCAGTGTCTCTTTTGCTGTCTTGTACACAGGGTTATTGTTACCATCTTTCTAAATTCCATATATATGCGTTAGTATACTCTATTGGTGTTTTTCCTTCTGGCTTACTTCACTCTGTATAATAGGCTCCAGTTTCATCCACCTCATTAGAACTGATTCAAATGTATTCTTTTTAATGGCTGAGTAATACTCCATTGTGTATATGTACCATAGCTTTCTTATCCATTCATCTGCTGATGGGCATCTAGGTTGCTTCCATGTCCTGGCTATTATAAACAGTGCTGTGATGAACATTGGGGTACACGTGTCTCTTTCCCTTCTGGTTTCCTCAGTGTGTATGCCCAGCAGTACCTCAAATAGCCAAAGCGATCTTGAGAAAGAAGAATGGAACTGGAGGAATCAACCTACCTGACTTCAGGCTCTACTACAAAGCCACAGTTATCAAGACAGTATGGTACTGGCACAAAGACAGAAATATGGATCAATGGAACAAAATAGAAAGCCCAGAGATAAATCCACACACATATGGACACCTTATCTTTGACAAAGGACGCAAGAATATACAATGGATTAAAGACAATCTCTTTAACAAGTGGTGCTGGGAAATCTGGTCAACCACTTGTAAAAGAATGAAACTAGAACACTTTCTAACACCATACACAAAAATAAACTCAAAATGGATTAAAGATCTCAACGTAAGACCAGAAACTATAAAACTCCTAGAGGAGAACATAGGCAAAACACTCTCTGACATACATCACAGCAGGATCCTCTATGACCCACCTCCCAGAATACTGGAAATAAAAACTGGAAATAAATCATATTTAAATGTATATCATAATAGGTATACTGTTCTTCGATTTGCATTTTTCAGTTAACATTAATAAATAAAATAAATCAAGACAAATTTAAGGGATATACACAAAACTATTAACGGTGGTAATTTCTGGAAGTGGGAATTAAAAAACATTAACTTTCTATTCCATATATTTTTATATTTTTGTTGTTGTTAGAGCAGCTTTATTGAGCTATAATTCATGTATATAATTCAACAGTTTTAAGTAACTGATTTTTACTATATTTACAGCTGGTGCTGGAGTGGCAGCTGCATGTCACTGAAGCGAATGTGAGGAGATACCCCACATGCAAGAGCAGAGAAGTCCCAGAAAGATGGTAGGTGCTGGAGCAGCAGCTGTGTGGTGCTGAAGTGACTTTGAGGAGATACCCCACAACCAAGGGCAAAGGAGAAGCCCCAGAAAGATGGTAGAAGGGGTGAAATTGCATTTAGAATCAAACCCCATACCCACCAGAGATGCTCAGAGGGCTCAAACAAATCTTGTGAACACCAGGACCCAGAAACTCCACAGAGACTGAGACAGAATTGTGTTTGAGTGGCTCCTGTGGAGGTATGGGTCAGCAGTAGACTGCCATGGGGGCAGGGGCTCTGGGTGCAGCAGACTTGGGTATGGCATAAGCCCTCTTGGAGGAGGTCACCATTAACCCCACTACAGAGCTGCCAGAACTTACACAGGGCTGGGGAAATAGAGTCTTGGAGTGCATAAACAGAAACTTGTACACACCAGGACCCAGGAGAAAGAGGCAGTGACCCCACAAGAGACTGGCCCAGACTTGCTTGTGAGTGTTCAGGAGTCTCTGGTGGAGGCGTGGGTCGGCGGTGGCATGCTGCAGGGTTGGGGGCACTGAATGTAGCAGTGCGTGCATGGAACCTTTTGAAGGAGATCGCCATTATCTTCATTAACTCCACCATAGTTTGGTCCCAGGTAAATAACAGGTAGGGAACACAGCTCCACCCATCAACAGAAAATTGGATTAAAGATTTACTGAGCATGGCCCCAATCACAAAGAAAGGCAATGCCAAAGAATGCTCAAACTACCGCACAATTGCAGTCATCTCATATGCTAGTAAAGTAATGATCAAAATTTTCCAAGCCAGGCTTCAACAGTACATGAACTGTGAACTTCCCAATGTGCAAGCTGCATTTAGAAAAGGCAGAGGAACTAGAGATCAAATTGCCAATATCCATTGGATCATAGAAAAAGCAAGAGAGTTCCAGAAAAACATCTATTTCTTCTTTACTGACTATGCCAAAGCCTTTGACTGTGTGGATCACAATAAACTGTGGAAAATTCTTCAAGAGATGGGAATATCAGAACACCTGACCTGCCTCTTGAGAAATCTGCATGCAGGTCAGCAAGCAACAGTTAGAACTGGACATGGACAACGGATTGGTTCCAAATCGGGAAAGGAGTACGTCAAGGCTGTATGTTGTCACACTGCTTATTTAACTTATATGCAGAGTACATCATGAGAAATGCTGGGCTGGAGGAAGAACAAGCTGGAATCAAGATTGCCAGGAGAAATATCAATAACCTCAGATATGCAGATGACACCATCCTTATGACAGAAAGTGAAGAAGAACTAAAGAGCCTCTTGATGAAAGTGAAAGAGGAGAATGAAAAAGTTGGCTTAAAGTTCAACATTCAGAAAACGAAGATCATGGCATCCACTCCCATCACTTCATGGCAAATAGATGGGGAAACAGTAGCTAACTCTATTTCTCTGGGCTCCAAAATCACTGCAGATGGTGATTGCAGCCATGAAATTAAAAGATGCTTACTCCTTGGAAGGAAAGTTATGACCAACCTAGACAGTGTATTAAAAAGCAGAGACATTACTTTGCCAACAAAGGTCCGTCTAGTCAAGGCTATGGTTTTTCCAGTGGTCATGTATGGATGTGGGAGTTGGACTATAAAGAAAGCTGAGCACCGAAGAATTGATGCTTTTGTTTTTTGTTTTTTTTGTTGTTGGAGAAGACTCTTTTTTTTTTTTTTTAGTTTTCTGTTTTTTTTTTTTTTAATTTTATTTTTAAACTTTACAATATTGTATTAGTTTTGCCAAATATCGAAATGAATCCGCCACAGGTATACATGTGTTCCCCATCCTGAACCCTCCTCCCTCCTCCCTCCCCATACCATCCCTCTGGGTTGTCCCAGTGCACCAGCTCCAAGCATCCAGTATCGTGCATCGAACCTGGACTGGATGTTGTTTCATACATGATATTATACATGTTTCAATGCCATTCTCCCAAATCTTCCCATCCTCTCCCTCTCCAACGAATGGGAGAAAATAATAGCAAATGAAGCAACTGACAAACAACTAATCTCAAAAATATACAAGCAACTCCTACAGCTCAACTCCAGAAAAATAAATGACCCAATCAAAAAATGGGCCAAAGAACTAAGTAGACATTTCTCCAAAGAAGACATACAGAGGGCTAACACACACATGAAAAGATGCTCAACATCACTCATTATCAGAGAAATGCAAATCAAAACCACAATGAGGTACCATTTCACGCCAGTCAGAATGGCTGCGATCCAAAAGTCTACAAGCAATAAATGCTGGAGAGGGTGTGGAGAAAAGGGAACCCTCTTACACTGTTGGTGGGAATGCAAACTAGTACAGCCACTATGGAGAACAGTGTGGAGATTCCTTAAAAAACTGGAAATAGAACTGCCTTATGATCCAGCAATCCCACTGCTGGGCATACACACTGAGGAAACCAGAAGGGAAAGAGATACGTGTACCCCAATGTTCATCACAGCACTGTTTATAATAGCCAGGACATGGAAGCAACCTAGATGTCCATCAGCAGATGAATGGATAAGAAAGCTGTGGTACATATACACAATGGAGTATTACTCAGCCATTAAAAAGAATACATTTGAATCAGTTCTAATGAGGTGGATGAAACTGGAGCCTATTATACAGAGTGAAGTAAGCCAGAAAAAAAAACACCAATACAGTATACTAACGCATATATATGGAATTTAGAAAGATGGTAACAATAACCCTGTGTACGAGACACCAAAAGAGACACTGATGTATAGAATTGATGCTTTTGAACTGTGGTGTTGGAGAAGACTCTTGAGAGTCCCTTGGACTGCAAGGAGATCCAACCAGTCCATCCTAAAGGAGATCAGTCCTGGGTGTTCTTTGGAAGGACCGATGTTGAAGCTGAAACTCCAGTACTTTAGCCACCCGATGTGAAGAGCTGACTCATTTGAAAAGACCCTGATTCTGGGAAAGATTGAGGGCAGGAGGAGAAGGGGACGGCAGAGGATGAGATGGCTGGATGGCATCACCGACTCAATGGACATGGGTTTGGGTGAACTCCGGGAGTTGCTCATGGACGGAGAGGCCTGGTGTGCTGTGATTCATGGGGTCGCAAAGAGTCGGACACGACTGAGCAACTGAATTGAACAGACATGGATATACCAAATTTTGTTTATTAATTCATCAGTTGATAAATGTTCAAGTTGTTTCTATCTTTTGGTCTTGTGAATAATGCTGCTATGAAACAACTCTTTATATGAATACATTTTTTCATTTCTTTTGAGTATATACCTAGGAATGAAATTGCTGAGTCATATCATTTTCAAACTTTGAGGAATTGCCAGATTATTTTCCAAAGTGGAAGCACCATTTTACATTACCACCAAGAGTTTACAATGGTTTTAATTTCACCACATCCTCACCAGCACTTGTTAATACATGTTTTTCTGATTCTAGCCATTCTATGGGAGTGTGAAGTAGTATTTCATTGTGGTTTTGATGTGCATTTCCCTAATGACTAATGATGTAAAGCATTTTTCAGGTATTTATTGACCACCTGCATATCTTCCGTGGATTCTATTTGAATACTTGCTCATTTTTCAGTTGTGTTGTCTTTTTGTTATTGAGAAGTAGATTTTTTATATATATAGTAGATATCAGTTTCTTATCTATAAGATTTGAAAATATTTTTCCTTAGTCTAAGGTCTGTACTTTCACCTTTTAAAATTTATTGAGAAATAATTGACAAATATAATTGTTTATATATGTGTGTAATTATTTGATACACATATAAATTGTAGAATGATTACCAAGATCAAGATAATTAACATATCACTAACTCATATAGCTAATATTAATATATCACTCATATAGTTAATATAGGTAAATTTTTTGTGATGAGAATGCTTAAGACCTACATCCAGCAACTTTCAAGTGTATAATGCTATTTTATACTGTATTATATATACAGCATTAACTGTAGTCACCATAATGTACATTAGCTCCTCAGAATTTATTCTTATAATTAAAATTTTGTGACCTACATTGCTTCATTTCCCCTCCTCCCAACCACTGGCAATCACCATTCTATTTTATTTCTATGAAATCAGCTTTTAAAAAATATTCCACATGTAAGTGACACCATACTGTATTTGTCTTCCTCTGTCTGGAGGATTTCACTTAGCATAATGCCCTCCAGTTTATCCATTTTGTTGCAAATGGCAAGACTTTCTTCTTTCTTATAGCTGGATTATATTCCATTGTGTGTGTGTGTATGTGAGTGTGTACACATACAATGAAAAAATGAAACATGTATAATATCATGTATGAAATGAGTCACCAGTCTAGGTTCAATGCACGATACTGGATGTCTGGGGCTGGTGCACTGGGATGACCCAGAGGGAGGGTATGGGGAGGGAGGAGGGAGGAGGATTCAGGATGGGGAACACAGGTATACCTGTGGCGGATTCATTTCGATATTTGGCAAAACTAATACAATATTGTAAAGTTTAAAAATAAAATAAAATTAAAAAAAGAAAAAATATATGCGTGTGTATACATATATATGTATATATACATATATATGTATATATACATATATATCATATCCCTCTTTTTTACCCATTCACTCACTGAAGAACATTTAAGCTGTTTCCATATCTGGGCTATTGTGAATAATGCTGAAATGAACATAAGGGTGCAGATATCTCTTGAAAATACTAACTTCAGTTCCTCCAGATATATAGCCAGGTGCAAGATTGCTGGATCATATGCTGTTTTTTCTGAGTGGTGTAAGATATGGGTGCAGTTTCCTTCTTTTGTATGTGGATATCTAGCTTTCTTAGTACCATTTACTGAAGAGTCAGTCCTTTCTCCATTGTATGTTCTTGACACCTGGGTCAAAAATTAGTTGACTCTATATGAGTGGGTCTATTTCTGCACTTTAAGTTCTATTCCAGTATCTGTTTCTTTGCCAGTACCATAATGCTTTCATTACTATAGTTTTGTAATACAGCTTAAACAGTTGAAGTGACAAATAGGTTCAAGGGATTAGATCTGATAGACAGAGTACCTTAAGAACTATGGACAGAGGTTCATAACACTGCACAGGAGGCAGTGATCAAAACCATCCCCAAGAAAAAGAAATGCAAAAAGGCAAAATGGTTTTCTTAAGAGGCCTTACAAATAGTTGAGAAGAGAAGAGAAGTGAAAGGCAAAGAAGAAAGGGTAAGATATACCCAGCCGAGAGCAGAGTTCCAAAGAATAGCAAGGAGAGATAAGAAAGCCTTCCTCAGTGATCAATGCAAAGAAATAGAGGAAAAAAATACAATGGAAAAGACTAGAGATCTCTTCAAGAAAATGAGAGATACCAAGGGAACATTTCATGCAAAGATGGGCACAATAAAGGACAGAAATGGCATGGACCTAACAGAAGCAGAAGACATTAAGAAGAGGTGGCAAGAATACATAGAAAGAACTGTATAAAAAAGGTCTTAATGACCTGGATAACCACAATGGTGTGATCACTTATCTAAGAGTCAGACATCATGGTGTGTGAAATCAAGTGGGCCTTAGGAAGCATCACTATGAACAAAGCAAGTGGAGGTGATGGGATTCCAGTTGAGCTTTTTCAAATCCTAAAAGATGATGCTGTTAAAAAGTGCTGCACTTAATATGCCAGCAAATTTGGAAAACTCAGCAGCGACCACCAGACTGGAAAAGGTCAGTTCTCATTTCAATCCAAAAGAAGGGCAATGCCTTTTGAACACAAAGAATGTTAGAACTACTGTACAATCACGCTGATTTCAAATGCTAGCAAGGTAATGCTCAAAATCCTTCAAGCTAGGCTTCAACAATTTCTAGAATTTCTAGATGTAAAAACTGGATTTAGAAAATGCAGAGGAACCAGAGATCAAATTGCCAACATCTGTTAGATCATAGAAAAAGCAAGGGAATTCCAGAAAAACATCTTGTGCTTCACTGACTATGTGAAAGCACTTGACTGTGTAGATCACAACAACCTGTGGAAAATTCTGAAAGAGATAGGAACCCCAGAGAAACCTGTATGCAGGTCAAGAAGCAACAGTTAGAACCAGACATGGAACAATGGACTGGTTGAAAACTGGGAAAGGAGTACATTAAGGCTGTATATTGTTACCCTGTTTATTTAGCTTATATGCAGAGTACATCATGTGAAACACCCAAGGATGAAGCTCAAGCTGGAATCAAGACTGCCAGGAGAAATAACAATAACCTCAGATATGCAGATGACACCACCCTTATGGCAGAAAGCGAAGAGAAACTAAAGAGCCTCTTGATGAAGGTGAAGAAGGAGAGTGAAAAAGCTGGCTTAAAACTCAACATTCAAAAAACTAAGATCATGGCATCCGGTCCCATCACTTCATGGCAAACAAATGGAGAAAAAATGGAAACAGTGACAGAGTTTATTTTCTTGAGCTCCAAAATCACTGCAGATGGTGACTGCAGCCATGAGGTTAAAAGATGCTTGCTTCTTGGGATAAAAAGTTATGACCAACCTAGACAGCATATTAAAAAGCAGAGACATCACTTTGCTGACAAAGGTCTGTATAGTCAGGTTTTTCCAGTAGTCATGTACAGATATGAGAGTTGGCCCATAAAGAAGTCTGAGTGTCAAAGAACTGATGCTTTCGGACTGTGGTGCTGGAGAAGAAAAAGACTCTTAAGAATACCTTGGACTGCAAGGAGATCAAACCAGACAATCCTAAAGGAAATCAAACCTAGATATTCATTGGGGTTGAAGCTCCAATACTTTGGTCACCTGATGTGAAGAGCCGACTCATTGGAAAAGATCCTGATGCTGGGGAAGATTGAAGGCAGGAGGAGAAGGCAGGGACAGAGAATGAGATGGTTGGATGGCATCATCAACTCAATGGACATGAGTCTGAGCGAACTCCAGGAGATAGTGAAGAACAGGGAAGCCTGGCATGCTGCAGTCCATGAGATTGCAAAGAATCAGACACAACTGAGTGACTGAACAACAATATAGCTTAAAATCAGGTAGTGTGATGCTTTCATCTTTGTTCTTCTTTTTCAGGATTGTTTTCAGCTATTTGCCACCTTTTATAGTTCCAAACAAAATTTAGGATAATTTTTTTTCTGTGAAAAATGCCATTGGAATTTTGATTGGGATTGCACTGAATCTACTTTTAGGTAGTATGGACATTTTTACAATATGAATTGTTCCAATCCAAGAACATGAGATGTCTTTCCATCTGTTTATATCTTCTTCAATCTCTCTCATCAGTGTTGTATACTTTTCAGTGCACAGATCATTTTAGACATGATATCAAAAGCAAGATTTAAAAATAGAACTACCATATGATCTAGCAATTCTACTTCTGCATATACAGAAATCATGAACTTGAAGAGATATCTGTACTTCCAGGTTCACTGCAGCATTATTCACAATAGTCAAGATATGGAAAAAACCCAAATGTCCAAGAGACAAATAAATGGATAAAGAAAATATGGTGTGCACATGTCATGGAATATTATCCAGCCTTAAAAAGAAGGAAATCCTTTCTTTTGTGACCACATGGATGAAATGAGAGGACGTTGTACTAAGTAAAATAAGCCAGTCACAGAAGGGCAAACACTATAAATGAGGCATCTAAAATAGTCAAACTCATAGATGTAAAACAGAATGGTGCTTGCCAGGGGCTGACAGGGGAGAAGAAAAGGGGAGTTGTTGTTCAATGGGTATAAAGTTTCAGTTATGCAAGGTGAAAAATAGAGATTTGCTATACAACATAGTGCCTGAGTTAACCTTATGGTATTGTGAACTTTAAAATATGTTAAGAAGATAGATTTCATATTAAGTGTTATTACCACAGAAATAACCATTAAAAAAACAAGTAAATTTTTGGAGTTGATGGGTATGTTTATCACTTTGATTGTGGTGATGGTATCATGGGTATATGTGTATATCCAAACTCATCAAATGTGTACATTAAATATGTGCATTTTTGTATATCAATTACACCTCAATAAAGCTTCAATAAGCAAAAACTGATAAATTGGACCTCATGAAAATCAACATTTGCTCTATGAAAGGCCATATGAAGAAGATGAAAAGGCAAGCCACAGACTGGGAGAAAGATATTTGCAAAGCACATATTCACCAAAGGACTTGCTTCTAGAATGTATAAAAATCTCTCAAAACTCAACAGTAAAAAAAAAAAAAATCCAATTAGAAAATTGGCAAAATACTTAAAGGCACATTTCACTGAACAGGATATAAAGATGGCAAGCAGGCATATGAAAACATGTTCAATATCATTAACCATTAGGGAAATGCAAATTAAAACCACAGTGAGATATTACTAGACATTTAATCAGTGGCTTACATAAGAAATAGGAGGATCACCAAATGCTGGTGAGGATGTAGAAAAACTGGATCTCTAACACAATGTAAAAAGCCACTTTGAAAAACACTTTGCAAGTTTCTTTAAAAACTGAATACGTGGGCTTCCCTGATAGTTCAGTGGTAAAGAACCCGCCTGTCAATGCAGGAGACACAAGTTCTATCCCTGATCTGGGAAGATCTCACATGCTGCGAAGCAACTAAGCTTGTGAACCACAACTACTGAGCCTGTGCTTTAGAGCCTGGGAACCGCAACTACTGAGTCTATGTGATGCAACTACTGAAGCCCAAACACCCTAGAGCCCACGCTCCACAACAAGAAAAGCCACTGCAAGCCTATGCACTGCAACCAGAGTTTAGCCCCCACTTGCTGCAACTACAGAAAAGCTCATGCAGCAACGAAGACCCAGCACAGCCAAAAAAAAAAAAAAAAACTGAATATGCAATTATCATATGACCTGGCAATTGAACTCCTGGCTATTTATCCCTGAGAAATGAAAATTTATATTAACACACAAACCTGTACACAGATGTTTATAGCAGCTTTGTTCATAAAATTCAAAAGCTGGAAACAACCCTGATGTCATTTAACAGGAGAATTATTAAACAAATTGTGGTGAATCCATATCATGAAATACTACCCAGAAAAAAAACAAAAGTAAAAACAAAGAACTGTTGATGCATTCAATAACTTGGATGAACCTCAAGAAAATTACGAGTGAAAAAATTCTCAAAATGTTTCAGTTATATAACATCCTTTTCTACTTTTATATTTTTGTGTATGTGTTCATAACAGGTGTCGACCTATGATCTTCCTTTCTTATAAACTCCTTTCCAAGTTTTGGTATCAAGAATATGCTAGACTCACAAAACAAGTTGAGATGCATTTTTCTTTTTTCTGTTATATTAAAGAATTTATGTATGAAAAGTGAAAATGAAAGTGTTAGTAATTCAGTGGTGTCCAACTCTTCGTGACCCAATGGGCTGTAGCCCCCTCCCCATGGACTGTAGCCCTCCAGGCTCTTCTGTCCATGGGATTTCCCAGGCAAGAATACTGCAGTGGGTTGCCATTCCCTTCTTCAGGGGATCTTCCTGATCCAGGGATTGAACCCGGGTCTCCTGCATTGCAGGCAGATGCTTTACCATCTGAGCCACCACTGAACCCCAATTTATGTATGATCTGTATCATTTCTTTTGGAAATGTTTGGAAGAATTCACCAGTTCTGGAGAATTTTTTTCAAGATAGGTTTTAAATTACAGATTCAGTTTCTTTAATATATATGAGACTATTCAGATTTTCTATTTCCTCTTGGATCCATGTAGATAGTTTTGTTTTTCAAGGAATTTTTCCCCATTGTATATAAACTGCTAAATTTATTGGCAAACTGATTTCAAGTTTTACCGACCATTTCTTTTGCATCATCAATGCAAATATTCAAACAGTGGAAAGATACTTGAGCATGTGGTATCTCACTGTATTAGTGTTCATTAATTCAACTGCACATACTCATAGCAAAAGAAATAAAACAAAAATACTTCACTGAAGAATATCCTCTATGAAGCAGTTAAAATTGATTTATTAGAGCCCAATCATTGAGGATATGTACTTCTAATATTCTGTGTGATGAAATAAGTATACACAAAGTGCTTTGCAAAGTAGAATGAATGTCTAGAGGAAAAGAAGTTATGTAATTATTTCAATAGCATGCACTCTATAAGGCAGTGTGGTAGAGAAACAATCTAGGCTTGAGTGTCAAACGTGAGTTAAAATTGATATTATGCCTCTTATTAGTACTGCTACCTTAAAAATGCCCTTAACCTCTTTGCTTAACCTTTGCTGTGTTATGTCGCTTCAGTCGTGTCCAACTCTGTGGGATCCATGGACTGTAGCCCACCAGGCTCCTCTGTTCACGGGACTCTCCAGGCAAGTGTACTAGAGTGGGTTTCTGTGCTCTCCTCCAGGGGATCTTCCCAACCCAGAGATCGAACCCATGCCTCTTATGTCTCCTGCATTAGCAGGCAGGTTCTTTACCACTAGCGCCACCTGGGAAACCCCTGTACCTATTTACTTGTTTGTAAAATGTGAGCAACGACTCTTACATAAGTGAATTATTGTGAATAGCTAAAGAAACAAGCAATTTAAAGTGTGTAATACAGCATTTGTAGTCACCTGATGTCATCTCCCCCTCCACTTCATACTCTGCTTCTAACTGATAAAATTTATATTTTAAGGCAGAACAAGAAAAATTAAATGTAAAATGTTCTGGTTTTTCCGCCCCCCCCACCCCTATATTCTGTTGGTAGAAATGTAACTTAAAAGAATGGCATTCTTTCCCATCTCTGTTCAGTTCAGTTCAGTTCAGTTGCTCAGTCATGTCTGACTCTTTGTGATCCCATGAATTGCAGCACGCCAGGCCTCCCTGTCCATCACCAACTCCCAGAGTTCACCCAAACCCACGTCCAATGAGTCGGTGATGCCATCCAGCCATCTCATCCTCTGTTGTCCCCTTTTCCTCCTGCCCCCAATCCCTCCCAGCATCAGAGTCTTTTCCAATGAGTCAACTTTTCGCATGAGGTGGCCAAAGTACTGGAGTTTCAGCTTTAGAATCATTCCTTCCAAAGAACACCCAGGACTGATCTCCTTTAGGATGGACTGGTTGGATCTCCTTGCAGTCCACGGGACCCTCAAGAGTCTTCTCCAACACCACAGTTCAAAAGCATCAATTCTTCAGCTCTTAGCTTTCTTCACAGTCCAACTCTCACATCCATACATGACCACTGGAAAAACCATAGCCTTGACTAGATGGACCTTTGTTGGCAAAGTAATGTCTCTGCTTTTGAATGTGCTATCTAGGTTGGTCATAACTTTCCTTCCAAGGAGTAAGTGTCTTTTAATTTCATGGCTGCAATCACCATCTGCAGTGATTTTGGAGCCCAAAAAAATAAAGTCTGACACTGTTTCCCCATCTATTTCCCATTAAGTGATGGGACCAGATGCCATGATCTTCGTTTTCTGAATGTTGAGCTTTAAGCCAACTTTTTCACTCTCCACCTTCACTTTAATCAAGAGGCTCTTTAGTTCCTCTTCACTTTCTGCCGTAAGGGTGGTGTCATCTGCATATCTGAGGTTATTGATATTTCTCCCGGCAATCTTGATTCCAGCTTGTGCTTCTTCCAGCCCAGCATTTCTCATGTACTCTGCATATAAGTTAAATAAGCAGGGTGACAATATACAGCCTTGACGCACTCCTTTTCCTATTTGGAACCAGTCTATTGTTCCATGGAGAAGGCAATGGCAACCCACTCCAGTACTCTTGCCTGGGAAATCCCGTGGATGGAGGAGCCTGGTAGGCTGCAGTCCATGGGGTCGCTAAGAGTCGGACACGACTGAGCGACTTCACTTTCACTTTTTACTTTCATGCATTGGAGAAGGAAATGGCAACCCACTCCAGTGTTCTTGCCTGGAGAATCCCAGGGACAGAGGAGCCTGGTGGGCTGCCGTCTATGGGGTCGCACAGAGTCGGACACGACTGATGTGACTTAGCAGCTGTTGTTCCATGTCCAGTTCTAACTGTTGCTTCCTGACCTGCATATAGGTTTCTCAAGAGGCAGGTCAGGTGGTATTCCCATCTCTTGAAGAATTTTCCACAGTTTATTGTGATCCACACAGTCAAAGGCTTTGGCATAGTCAATGAAGCAGAAATAGACGTTATTCTGGAACTCTCTTGCTTTTTCCATGATCCAGCGGATGTTGGCAATTTGATCTCTGGTTCCTCTGCCTTTTCTAAAACCAGCTTGAACATCTGGAAGTTCACGGTTCACGTATTGCTGAAGGGTCATAATGACTTGCTTCTTGTTTTGTACACGCTTATGTAGAATATGTATCCTTGATGAACTTTATGTAAAATATCAGTATGCCATTTTGACGTATGATTCTTTGTAATGAAAATGTATACAACTATGCCTTCAGGAGGCTTCTAACAGAACAGTTCTCAGAGATTTCTGAGAATCTTCTTTCTGGGTTATAATCTTCTGTTTGGCCTGAATAAAATTCCCTTATTTTTCTTCTTAACTTGATAGTTAATTGAATTTTCATCGACATAATACTAGGTCATATTAGTCATTAGTACACAGCTATGCTTACAGTATCTAGATGATTAAATGCCTGTGGTTAATAGTGAAGCCATACGTGACAGAATTTACAGGGTCAGCCTCAAATCTCCTCCAACATGTAGTGAAGAAAGTTTCCTCTCTATTAGCAGCAGGAATTTTTCACTCATCTTACAAATGGCAAAAGGTTCTTAGTAGCCGAGTCCTTTATCTCCCTTATTTTTGTAAGAAGTAGAATGGTCTTAGAGGTTTTCTGATCCACTGACTTCAGTTTAAAATAATCTGAAGCTCAGAGAGGCTAGATGAGTTATTAGCCAAAAGAGTGGCAGGACGCAAAGCAGAAAACACTTCTGTGTTTTTTCCTGATACTCTGCTTAATAATCCTGCCATTTAATCATGGTACTTTCTTGTCTGATCTGTTTCCTGCTTTAGGTTGACATCAGAAAGTTTGTGAATGGCATATCTATAAATAATTTTGAGCCTCTGGAAGACAAATGTACCCTTGATGAGAAGTTCCTCATCAAAGGTATAAATCTAAGCATAATAATTGAGCTTCGGGTCAAAGCATTGCAGCAGAATCAGGAGATCTGGGTGCTAGTTCCTAAATCATCACTAGCCTTGGGTAAGTCTCTACCCCATTGCTGTCCTCATCTGTAAAACAGGGAAGCACCATGTATTTCTCTCAATCATCAGAATATATCCCTGTCTCACACTTTACATTCTATAGGAAGAAAACAGAGCTGAATGACAAATTTCATGTGCATTACCATCAGTGTATTGATAAAATAAGGATTTTCATATAAAAAGAATATAAATGCTTATTAATATAAATGTACCCAAATTTTATCTGTGTAAAATTTTTCAGCTGATTATCTTGCTTTATGTTTCCACTTAAACCCTCAAAGGATATAGTCTAAAACATTTATTCATTCACATATTTCTCTCTCTCTTCCTTTCTCTCTCTCTCTCTCTCACACGCACACATACACACAGGACGCAAGCACACTCTGGTGCACGTACGTAGTCACAAGCCATAGGAATGGGCACTAAGCCACAGAGTAGGAAATATGCCCTATCCTCTGTAGCAAGAAGTGAAATAATGTGGGAAAACAAAGGGAAATACAATTGATTCCAAATTGTAAGGGTCAAAGCAATCAGAGAAGGGTTTCAAATGAACTGAAAATAATCTGAGACTTGTTCTTGCCAAGCTAATAGGCTATCTGGTGTAAGTCAATACTGTTGGGTTTATCTAACACCGAATCCTGTACCTTTCCCTGCTGTTATCGATTGTGTTGCCACATAGTTTACAGATAAACTTTAACGTGGCTGGCATAATGCCGTTGGGTCATGTGGCCCTATTCTTTTAGTTCCACATTCCAGGTTGGTGAATCACTGGCAAGACTGGCTGCCCAGTCTCCTAGACTCACCTGGGGCCACCACCAGGTCTTGAGATGGAAGAGTATCTTCCAAGGTTTTCCCTTGCAATCCAGGGAAACATTTATTCAATGAGTTACAGATAATAGGATGACTCACCTACCATATGCATTTCTGCTTCTGGCCCTGCCACAATGCCCCACTGAAACTGAGAAAAAAGGGAAAGGAAATAAACAGTAATATCTCACAAGAATGTACTGCTATGTATGGTTTTCCTTCTTAGATGTTTCCAGAATTCACACTTACCCATTTTTTTAGCTCAGATGCTATGCATATCACAGAAACTTAAGTATTAGGAATTTAAATTTAGAATTTTACTTGATATTTTAATTCTTTGAGGTCAAGTTTCTAAAGTTTTCCAGCATAAAATGATGCCTCAACAAGGCATCCTGAATATGGCATAGATTTCCATTCATTCAGATCTTCTTTTTATAGGATTCTTTTAGAAATTTTTATTGATGTGTCATATGCATATAGAGAAGTACAAATCATAGGAGTACAGTGAATTTTCATAAAGTGAACACACCTGTGTAATCAGCAACCAGATCACAAAACAGAACACTATATTCAAATCCAGAAGCCACTTTTTAGTTCTCCCTCTGCTATCACTACTGGCCCATTCTAAACGGGTAAAGCACTGTCCTGATATCTAACATTATAGGTTAGTTTTGCCTGATTTTGAACTTTATATATTTGGAATCTTATAATGTGTGCATCTTTTGTGCCTTGCTTCTTTTGACCAACATTATTCTTGTGAATCATCGATATTATTTTATATCAGGATTTTTTTAAATATCTTTTATTAACATTGTTACTATATAACACCTGTGTATCTGGGACTTAAACTCAACCATCCCAAGGGTAGGAAAGAGTGAGAGAGGGCAGTGAGTGAATTGTCCTTTATTATATAATCTATTATCTGAATTCTTTTGTTTGCTCTGAAAGTGCATTGATGACTGCTGTGAACTGAATTTTGTCCCTAATCTCCCACCTTAAATTCATATGTTGAAACCCTAAGTTTCAATATGATGGTATTTGGAAATGGGGCCTTTGTGTAGCTTTATTGTTGTTCAGTAGCTTAGTCATGTCTTTGTGACCCCATGGACTGCAACACGCCAGGCTTCCCTGTCCTTCACTATCTCCTGGAGTTTGCTCAAACTCATGTCCATTAAGTCGGTGATGCTATCCAACCATCTCATCCTCTGTTGCCCTCTTCTCCTCCTGCCCTCAATCTTTTCCAGCATCAGTCTTTTCCAATGAGTCGACTCTTCACATTAGGTGGCCAAAGTGTTGGAGCTTCAGCATCAGTCCTTCCAGTGAATATTCAGGGTTGATTTTCTTTAGGATTGGCTGTTTTGACCTCCGTGCAGTCCAAGAAACTATCAAGAGTCTTCTCCAGCATCACAGTTCAAAAGCATCAGGTCTTTGGCACTCAACCTTCTTTATGTAGTTTAGATGAAGTTATAATATTGGAGTCCTTATGATGGGATTAGTGCCCTTTTAATAAGAGATACCAGAGAATTTGCTTCCTCTCTCTCTCTCTCTCTCCACCATGTGAGGACACAGCAAGATGCTATCTGAAAACCAGGTGAGCCTTTCACTGGGAAGCTGAATCCCTGGCACCTTGATCTTGGCCTTCTCAGACTCCAGAACTGTGAGAAATAAGTTCCTATTGTTTAAGCCACCCAGTCCATGGTATTTTGTTATGGCAGGCTTTAAGTGACTAATATACTAACAGCTTGAATAACAAAATGGATCACTGGATATATCTTATTTCCTTTCAATGAAATTATGGAACACATCTCATGATACTCTGCAAACATCCAGGGAGCAAGAAACTACTTATTTGCCTGTAGAATAAAAGACCTATTTGAGTCACCCACTTTTCCTTTTCCCAAGTACTTGTAAAATCCTTTTCTTAAAAAAATTAAACTTTTTTTTTCAATTCTGAATACTCTTATATTAACTCCACTTCAAATATCAAAAAAAAAAAAAAAAATTAAAAAAAAAATCCACACCAGTCAAACTGCTACAAAACGGTTCTTTAAACAGCTTGGAGGCATGGGTATGGCTTAATTCTGCTGCATCGCAGTTATATCTGGCAGGTTTGCTTACCTAATTCTGTTTCTGAAACAAGCAACATCCAAAACAGACAAGTCAGGAATGTGCCAATTGTCTCTGACGTTTCCAGGCGCTCCCTGATCAGGCCTTCTTCCTGGCATTACTGAGCTTTCTCTCCCTGACTCTCAAAAGGCTAGTTCCTTTCTCAGGACTGACACAGGGCTCATCAATCGTATGTACTCAAAGTTTTTAGTCTTGAAAGTGACTTTAGAAGAGGGTATAGGGCTATCCGCCCTGGTATACCACCTCCATGGGGTGAAGGGGCAGGCGGGCAGGGGTGAGAAAGTCACCCCTTCTCAGAAGCAACCAAGGCTGACACAGAAGGCAGGATGCACTGTTAAGTTCTGACCAGGATCAGAATGCAAAAATAATCCTTTTGGCCTCAGAAAACCAGTCTGAAGCAAAGGTGATCAGCTTAGTGAAGTAGTTAAAGTCACTCAGTCGTGTCCGACTCTTGAGACCCCATGGACTGTAGCCCGCAAGGTTCCTCTGTCCATGGGATTCTCCAGGCAAGAATACTGGAGCGGGTTGCCATTTCCTTCTCTAAAAATTAAACTCTTTAAATTAAAGTTTGAGATGATTCCAAATTCACAAGCAGTTGTAAGAAATATTTACAGAGAAAGTTTCCCCCAGTGGTCTGCTAAGTCGCTTCAGTCGTGTCCGAGTCTGTGCGACCCCAGAGACGGCAGCCCACCAGGCTCCCCCGTCCCTGGGATTCTCCAGGCAAGAACACTGGAGTGGGTTGCCATTTCCTTCTCTAATGCAGGAAAGTGAAAAGTGAAAGTGAAGTCGCTAAGTCGTGTCCGACCCTCATGGACCCCATGGACTGCAGCCTTTCAGGCTCCTCCGTCCATGGGATTTTCCAGGCGAGAGTACTGGAGTGGGGTGCCATTGCTTTCTCCGTCCCCCAGGGGTAACCTCTTACAAAACTATGGGACAATAACACAAACAGGAAACTGATATAGCAAAAATACTGAACAATTCCACTATAAAAGGATCTTATTTGTTGCTTTTTTTGTTGTTTCTTTTTTTTCAGCTACAACTTCTTAACCTTGTACTCCTATCTCCACTTCCTTCATCTCTGGCAACCACTAAACTGTCCTCCATTTCTAAAGTTTTGTCATTTCAAGAATGTTACATAAATGGAATTATACAGTGTAGAAACTTTTGAAGTCAGCTTTTTCATTCAGCATAATTTCCTGGAAAATCATCATAGTTGCTACATGTATCAAGTAGTTCATTCTTTGCATTTATCCTTAGAGCCAGCAATTCCATTTATTGGATTTTTACCCTAAAGAAAAAAATTCTAGCAATATGAAAACACATATACAAAAGGTTATTCACTGTAGCATTATTTGCAGTGAGAAAACACCAGAATACTATCTAAATGTCCAAATAAAGGAATTAGTTGAATAAACTATAGTACACACACTATGCAGCTATTAAAAAACAATGAGAAAGGCATCTACATGATATGCAGGTATTTCCAGGATGATTTTTAGTGAAAAAAAACTCTGATTTTATTTTTCAGTGAAAAAAAAGTCAAAGTGAAGTCATCTTGGCCTGGGGATTTTGATTTTTGGAGGGAGTTGTTAAATTAAAAATTCCATTTTCTTAGCAGTTATATAACTGTTCAAATTAACTGTAGCTGGTCCTTTTGGAGGAACCTGTTGATTTCATCTAAGTTGTGAAATTTTTGTGGGTACAGTTCGGATTATTCTCTTATTATCCTTTTGATGTCTGCAGGTTCTGAAACTCTATCTCCTCTTTCACTCTTGATAAAGGTGTCTTTCCTTTTGTTTTGTCATTCTTGCTACAGGTTTGTTAATATTACCAAATTTTTCAAAGAACCAGCTATTTGATTTTCTCTATTGTTTTTCTGTTTTCAACTTAATCAACTTCTTGTCTTATTTATATTTCCTTCATGAAATAGAGAACTCAAGGAACTCAACACGATGTCATTCCTTGGGTCCTAAAGACTTTAGTCAATTTCTCTTTTCCACCTTTCAGGGTCTTCTTAAGTTTTTGTTCTATATAATGTCCTTAGTTTTTAGTTGAACTTAAGGAGAGTTATAAAGAAAAGTACTTGAGCTCCATCTCTCTAGAGGCAGAAGTTTGTATGATCTTTTAAGTTCCACACTTGGGACAGTTCTGTTGGTAGACGTCACTAAGATGAGTAAATCAGCACTTCTCTGTCAACACACTGTTGCTCAATTTGTGGACTTAGAGGTCTTCTTCTTTATAGATTGAATTACTTTTCTATCATAGTGAATGGTTATTTTCATTTCCATCAAATTATCACTATTTTTAACTGCACACATAATGTAAAGTATTTTCTAGGAAAACTATGAAATATGGGAAAGGTAAACAAACTCTACCCAAATCTTACCATCTGTTGATAACATTCCTAGAATGTCTGTATATATAATACATGCAAAGCAGAAAATAGAAAGGGCCAAACTAGTTACACAGTTTTGTCTGATGCTGAAATTGTGTCAATAGACAGAGGAAATGTGAAAAAGTCCAGCAGAAGGTAAAGCCAGAATACTTATTCTTAACTCATGTGTTTTTAGGCAATTTACTCTAGTAATTTTTGGCCGTTTATAAGCTGTATAGACATTTTCTATACATTTTGGGGGTTTCTCAGGTGGCTCAGTGGTAAAAAATCCACTTGCAATGCAGGAGATGTGGGTTTGATTCCTGGGTGGGGAAAATCCCCTGAAGAAGGAAATGGCAACCTACTCCAGTATTCCTGCCTGGAAAATCCCGTGGACAGAGGAACCTGGAAGGCTACAGTCCATGGGGTTGCAAAAGAGTCAGACACACCTTAGTGACTAAATAATAATATTTTTTAAAATATATAGAAATATAGTTGACTTACAATATTGTATTAGTTCCAGATGTACAACATAGTGATCTTATATTTTTACAGATTATACTCCATCTAATCTTACTATAAAATATTGGCTGTATTCTCTGTACTGTACATTACATCCTTATACCTTATTTGGTATATACCTAGCAGTTTGTACCTCTTAATCCCCTTCTCTTTCCATTCACTCCTCCTGTCTGCCCTTGGTAAACACTAGTTTGTTGTCAGTATCTGTGAGTCTATTACTATAATGTTATATTCATTCTTTTATTTTTTAGATTCTGCATATAGGTGACTGCAAAGAATTTGTCTTTTTCTAACTTATTTCACTAAACAAAATACCCTCAAGTTACATCCATGTTGTTTCAAATAGCAGAATTTCATTCCTTTTATGGCTGAGTAATATTCCATTGGACATATATATCTCATCTTTTTTATCCATTCCTCTGTTGACAGACACTTAGGTTGCTTACATGTCCTGGTTATTGTAAATTTTGCTGCAGTGAACGCTGATGTACATGTGTCTTTCTGAGTTATGGTTTTCTCAGGGTATATGCTCAGGAGTGAGATTGCTGGATCATATGGTAGCTCTATTTTTAATTTCTTAAGGAACTTCCATACTGTTCTCCATTGTGGTTGTACCAATTTATATTCCCACCAATGGTGAAGGAGGGTTCCCTTTTCTCCACACCCTCTCCAGCATTTGTTATTTGTAGATTTATTTGATGATGGCCATTCTAACTGGTATGAGGTGATACCTCATTGTATTTTGATTGAAATTTCTCTAATAATGTTAACCTTTTATAATAGATTTGTGTATATTTATGGTAGTCAATATAAAATAGTATCTACATATACTTTATGCATTCATGACATATCAAACTTTATCTTAATTTCTTTCAGATATTTCTAGGGTACACAGTTCATCTTCCAGTGTTTTAAGTTGTTACAAGTCTCCCAAGATACTTTTTGATGAAAAAAATAGTTGTCCATGTACTTCAGGCCATAAAAATTAGAAGGTGTTTTTGTGGGATCTGGGGGGTATCCCTTGTGGCTCAGCTGGTAAAGAATCTGCCTGCAATGCAGGAGACCTGGGTTTGCCCCCTAGGTTGGGAAGATCCCCTGGAGAAGGGAAAGGCTACCCATTCCAGTATTCTGGCCTAGAGAATTCCATGGGCTACAGTCCATGGAGTCACAAAGAGTTGAACACGACTGAGCAACTTTCACTTTCACTTTCACTTATGGGGTCTGTTTATATGTGGTGTCACACTTGGGCTATGCAGATGGATCCTCACAAGGCCCTTCCATCTAGAAGTAAAGGCCATGCTCTTGATACTTCTATATTGCTGAAAGGAGAAGAGTTGGGGTTCAGAGAAGGCAGCTATATCAGGGAAGGTGGTATTGAGATCACAGAGATGGTATCCAGAAGACATGGAAGTTGAACTCCAGTTTTATTCAGAAGCTGTCACCCTCTTATCTTCTATGCATAGCAAGTCTTCTGGGTATGCCCTGGCAGAGGTGGAATCCATGTCTTAACATCCTCCAGATTAAGACAGGGATGGAGGTGTAGATCAAGAATTTCAAGTAAATGTCATTCAAGTGCTGGCTTCAATTGTTGGTAGCAACTTCTTTTGACACTGTATTGCAAAGAATTCAAGTTTTCATCTGGAATCAATGGGTAAGAATGCTGGGATCAATTAGCAATGCCTACCTTGGGAGTAAAAGATGGTTAAACTAAGCAAGAACCCTATGGTCCTTATCCCACCCACCCCCATGTCCTCCATCTGTTTTTTGCCTGTGGAAAAACTTTGGCCAAAGAATAAGTTTAGTCAGAGAAGCAAGACAATACAGAAACAAAGGAAAATAGTCCAATAAGACTGAATAATAATAGTTTAGTCATCAAGCATTGTCAAGAACCTTTAGTTCTTTCTCAGAGCCTATAGACAATATCCTGAGCCATAGCTTTTGAATTGTTCTGTAGATACCGAAATGCCCACCAGGTGCAAGAAGTTAACTAACTACATGATGACCAGACTGTAGCCATGACATAAGCCACCACAATTCCTTGAGAACTAGCTTCAAAGAAATGAGTACAAACTGGCCCTGAAATGAAAGACTAACTGTATTTAAAACAATCAAGATGATGCTGGTCAGACCATTCAAGACCAATTTCTTTTTTGCAAAACTTTTTATTTTACATTGGAGTATAGCCAGTTAACAATGTTGTGATAGTTTCAGGTGCCCAGCAGAGTGACTGCATGACCAACTTCAAGATGACTGTCAGAGCTGACTGCACTGTTTTCTGCATGTAGCCCCCTCCCTCCATCTATGAGTCTGCCCTCCCCACTCCCCACTGCCAGCATCCAAAATAAAGCAAACTTTCCTTTCTACCAACTTGCTTATTTATTGGCTTTTGAGCAGTCAGCAGCCAGGCTCCCACTTTCAGCAACAATGGGTGAACAGTACATATTCTTAGTATTTTCTGAGACTGGGTCTGTCTTTCCTAAGGCTTGTTCCAAAGAGAGGGGAAGTCAAGAGGCCATCTCAACAATGGCAAATAGATTTATTTCCATCAAAGGCTAAATGAAATAATAGCTAAGCAAATAGTACTCTTTGAGGAGACTCTGTTCTCCTGAGCCTCTTCTCTTAGTCTGAATTATCAACAATGGGTGTTTACTGTTTATTCAATTCCATCCACCAAAATGACTATATTGATAGTATAAGGCAGATTCCCAGATACCATTCTTTTACACCTTCACATAATCATATACCAGCACTACATAATCAGATAACATCAGTTGAATTGCTTTGCTAATGTTTTCCTTAAATTGCTTCCCTTTATCAACTTTTTTGGATATATTATATATACAGAAAGGTAAATACATTTTAAGTGTACAGCTTAAAGAAATTTCATAAAGTGAACACACCTATGTAACCAGCATCCACTTATAGAAACACAACATTCCTAGCCGCTTTGTGTCTGCCACCACCCCCCACCCCAGGTGTCTGGAGGTGATGCTGGAACTGCCCCTCTTTCTTGTTTCCAAACTGCAGGTGGAGTTAATACCTAAGACAGTAGATAAAAGAGATGGAAAGAATCTGGGCCCTTGATTATATCACTGAGCTGCTGAATCAACTTACCCAGAAACTCATTTTATCTCTGGCCTTCCTTAAATAGGAAGGTGATATGGGAGGCATTTGGGAGTTTTAAGTCTGGGGTATAATGAATAATATTCTGTAGATATTCTTTAAAGAAAAAGTAAGGCTGGGACAAACAGACTTGAAAATGGCCAGAACTCTGATATGTTCCCCTACTCATATGCATGCTAAGTTGCTTCAGTCAGGTCCGACTCTTTGTGGCCCTTTGGACTATAGCCCGCCAGGCTCCGCTGTCCATGGGATTCTCCAGGCAAGAATACTGGAGTGGGTTGCCATGCCCTCCTCCAGTGGATCTTCCCTCTTTTTACTTCTCCTGCATTGGCAGGTGGGTTCTTTACCACTAGCACCACCTGGGAAGCCCAGCCTCTACTCACACATAGATACAATGATAGAAGTCAGAAACCTTACCTGCCTGAATTATTTGAGCACAAACTCTATCCAATCTTGTTTGATCATTAAACTACAGAGACCAGGGGCTACTTCTATGTAGCTCACCTTACAAATAGAAACAAATGTGTGTATATGCACACAAAAACATACAAATACACACCTGAGCAAAGACATTGCTTGACAGATTTCACAGCTGAGACAATTTTAGCCCAGGCTTGCTACTAAAAATAAATGAAAGTAACAACTACCAGAGTTGCAAAAATGTATTATCAAAAATTTCCAGTTTGCAACAAAATATTACAAGACATGCAAAGAAACAAGAGTGTTTGACAGATTTTTATGGACAAAAAGTCAAAAGAAACTGTCTTTGAGTGTCACCAGATATTGGATCTAGCAGATAAGCCCTTCAAAATAGTGATTAAAAATATGTTCAAAGAACTAAAGAAAGCACTTAAAAATAATTACAAAAAGTGTGGCAACAATCAATCAACAAATAGAGATCCCCAATAAAGAGAAAGAAATAAAACAGAGTTGTAAAGTTGTAAAGTATAATAAATGGGGTTTCCCTGGTGGCTCAGTGGTGGAAATCCGCCTGTCAATCCCTGGTCCAAGAAGAGCCTACATGCCGTGGGACAACTAAGCCAGTGCATCACAACTACTGAGCCAGCACTATAGAGCCCATGAGCTGAAACTACTGAGCCCACACGTCACAACTACTGAAGCCCATATACCTAGAGCCTGTGTTCTGCAACAAGAGAAACCACTGCAATGAGAAGCCCATGCGTTGCGACTGGAGAGTAGCCCCCAGTCTGTGCAACTAGAGGAAAGCCCATGCACAGCAATGAAGACCCAGTGCAGCCATAAATAAATAAATAAAAAGTATAATAAATGAAATGAAATTTCACTGGAAGCTCAATAGCATATTTGAAATGGCAAAATAATAATAATACCAAAGAGGGGTGACTATCACCAGAAATTTTCTATTCTGAAGAACAGAGAGAAAAAGAATGACAAAAAATGAATAATTTCAGAGAACTGAAGAACACCATGAGGTTTAACAAGTAATGCGACTTGGAGTAGGGCAGTAGAGGGGGGGGGAAGAAATATATTTGAAGTAATAATGTCTGAAAACTACACAAATTTTGATGACAAACATTACAGTAACAAGAAACTCAACCAACCCCAAGTAGAATAATTACAAAAAGATCTACAATGAGACACATTATAGTTAAATTATTGAAAACCAATGACAAAAAAAAAAAAAAAAAAAAAAACTTTGAAAACGGCAAAAGAAAAATGACTAAGCACATACAGAGGATCAACAATATGACTAGTAGCCAACTTATTGGAAATAATGTGGTCAGAGGCAATGGTGGTAGGAACAACATCCTATCAACCAAGATTGCTATACAGAGCAAAAGTATCCTTTAAAAGCTAAGGTTAAATAAAGACATTCTCAGAAAAAGAAAGACAGAATTCATTGTGCATACCTATACTATAAGAAATACTACAAGAAGGCCTACAGGCTGAAAGGAAATGATACCAGACAGTAACTTGAATCCTCAGGAAAAAATGAATAGCAACAGAAACGGTAAATATATAGGTTAATTTAAGAGAATTTATCAATATATTTTCTTATTTATTCTGTTAAAATCTTTAAAATGCATAAGACATTACAAAGCAATGATTTAAACTTTATTGTTGAAGTTATAACACATATAGATGCAACATATATGACAATAATAGTGTAACAGGGAAGAATCTGACACCACACTCTACGCCTTCTGCTGCTTTATCCTCTGAGTCATAAGCCTCTGCTGAGTCCTGAACACAGACATGTTAGTCACTAAAAGAATTTGGCCTGAAGTTTGGGGTATACATGATAGCCCCATTTCAAAGAAACTCTGCCTCCCCACTGTGATAAGGAAATATGAACAAGTGGTAAGGAAACTTGAGCAAGAAACATTAACATCTATCTTATCTAGTTCTGCAGGACCATCAGACCACACTAATGTCCATCACAGTCAACGGATCAAGAACAAAAAGTTTCAAAACCTCCCTCAGACTCCCACCAGTACCCAGCTGCTTGAGGCTATTCCTCACTGCCTGATCTCACCTCCTCCTGCTTCTCCTTTCACTAGCATAAAAGAAACTTGAATTATATCCCAAATTAACATTTAGGCCATTAATTTAGGCCATTAGTCAGCCATCTTCTCTGTCTGCTGGCTTTCCAAATAAAGTCACGATTCCACGCCCCAACACCTCATCTCACAGTTTTTGACCTGTTGTGCAGTGAGTGGTAGGAACTCAGAAACAATAGCATAGTGGAGGCAGGGATGGAATGAACTTTTTTATTCGAGCAAATTATTTTTTGTTTGGAATTGAATTACTATCACTCTGAAATATATTATGATAAATTAAGATGCATGTTGTAATCCCTAGAGCAACCACTAATAAAAAAATTTCAGTGCTTCCCAGGAGGCGCAGTGGTAAAAATCCACCTGCCAATGCAGGAGACATGGGTTCGATTCCTGGTCCAGGAAGATCCTACATGCCATGGAGTGACTAAGTCCATGCACCTCAACTATTGAGTCTGTGCTCTAGAGCCTGGAACTGCAACTCCTGAGCCCAGGGGCTGCAAGTACTGAAGCCCATGCACTCTAGAGCCTGTGAGTTTCTTCCAAAAACAAGGAAAACCACCACAATGAGAAGCCAGTGCACTGAAACAAAGGGGAGTCACCACTCTCTACAACCAGAGAAATTCCAATGCAGCAACAAAGACCAAGTACAGCCAAAAGTAAAAATAAATATATTTTTTATAAAAACTGGAAACAAATAAAATATTTTAAAAAAATATTGTAAAACATAAAACCAACAAAAGAAATGGATACCAAAAATAATTTTAACCTGAAAAAAGGAGTCAAGTAAGAATAGATGAACAAAAAGGTAAGAGATATATAGAAAACAAATACAAAAATGAGAAATTAAAATCTAAACACCTCAATAATTACATAAATCAAAAGGAAACAAATGACAAACTGAGTAACAAAGCAAGGCTCAACTATATGCCATCTTAAAGAGACACATCTTAGATTCAAAGACACAAATGGTCTGAAAGTAAAAGATTTTAAAAAGATATGTCTTGGATACAGTAACTTCAAGAGTGTTGGAATGAATCCATTAATATTAGAAAAAATAGACTTTAAGATAAGAAATATCACTAGGATACTAGGGAATATTTCATAATGATAAAAAAGGCCAATACCTCATGAAGATAAAACAGTAATAAAGGTATATTACCAAAAACAGAACCCCAAAATACAGGTAACAAAAACTGATAGAATTAAAAGAAGGGATAGTTGGAAACTTCAAAACTATATCATAATCAATAGAGCAACTAGACAGAAAATTAGCAAGGATTTAGAAAACATGAACAGTATTATCAACCAATATGACAGGTGTATATTTATGTGTGCATGTGCCTGCATGTACAAAATGCTTCACCCCCATATATGTAGAATACACATTCAAGTCAGATGGAACATTCTCCAAGACTGACAATTTGCTAAGCCATAAGACAACTCTCAATAACTTTCAAATGATGAAAATCATGCCATATATTTTCTCTCACCACAAGAGAATTAACTTATTTTATCTATTTATTTATTTTTAATTTTTTATATATTTTTAAATATAAATTTATTTATTTTAATTGGAGGTTAATTTAAATATCAAGAGAGAAACAAATCTGTGAAATTCCAAAGCATTCAGAAATTAACAACACTGCTTAATAGCACATGGGTAAAGGCAAAAAAGGAAATTAGAAAATATTTTGGAATGAATGATCAGTCAGAGCATATTGCAGTTTTGGAATACAACTAAGGCAATGCTCCAAGATAAATTTATACCTTCAAACATCTATATCCAAAAAGAAGAGTCTCAGACCAATAACTTAAGCTTCCATCTTAAAAACTAGATTCAAGAAGAGCAAACTAAGTCCAATGCAACATAAGAAAGAATACAGCAGAAGTCATTGGCATTAGAAAAACAATAGAGAAAATCAATAAAATCAAAAGCTGGTATTTTGAAAATATATGCAAAAGTGCAAAACTACTGGGCTTCCCAGGTGGCTCAGTGGGTAAAGAATCTGCCTGCAACACAGGAGACGCAAGTTTGATTCCTGGGTCAGGAAGATCCTCTGGAGGAGGAGATGGCAACCCACTCCAGCAAGACTGACCATGGAGAAAAGACACAAATGGTAAAAGTAAATAACGAAAGGGGGGAATATCACTACCAACTCCAAAGAAAGTAAAAGGATTTTAAAGGAATACTATGAACAACTTTATGCCAACAAATCTGCCAACCTAGGTGAAATGGACAATTTCTAGAAAAGACATAAATTACCAAAACTAGCTCAATAACAAATAGATCTGTATAGGCCAACAACCAGTAGTGAAAATTAATTAGTAACTAAAAATATTCCAACCAGAGAAAGTCCAGGCTTAGATGGCTTCACCAGAGAACTCCATCAGTATTTACAGAAAAAAATAATGTCAATACGTCATGAATTGTTTTGGAAAATGATAGCAGTATTGCATGCATGTGAATGCTCAATTGCTAAGTCACGTCTGACTCTTTGCGACCCCATGGGCTGTAGCCTGCCAGAGCAAAAGTAAATGTATGGGATTTTCCCACAAGTCCATGGGATTTTTCTGGGCAAGAATACTGGAGTTGATTGCCATTTTCTTCTCCAGGGGATCTTCCTGACCCAGGGATTGAACTTGCATCTCCTGTGTCTCCTGCATTGCAGGCAGATTCTTTACTCACCTAGGAAGTGGTCTTATCTTGATATAAAAGCTGAACTAAAATGGCAAAAGAAAATTAATCCACAAACTAATATCCTATATGAACACAGACATTAAATTTCTTAACAAAATATTAGCAAATAGATTCTAGCAACATATCCCAGGAAGACAAGTTTTGGTTAACATCTAAAATTTAATTGATATAGTACATTTTATTAATAGAATAAAAGATAAAACACATGATCATCATGACAGACACAGAAAAAGGCATTTGACAACAACCAGTATTACATGGTAAAAGGATCTCAACAAGCTAGGAATAGAGGTGAACTTCCCAAACATGATAAAGGGCATTTATTGCAGGTGAAACTCGGTTGAGTTTTTGAACATTACTTCTTTGCCTCAGGGTCTACCATATTCCATCACTGGTCCATCTTAGTTTAACTAATTACATCTGCAATGACCCTATTTCTGAAGAAGGTCACATTCTGAGGCATTTTGTCATTAGAATTTCAACATATCATTTTGGGGACATATTTCAACCCTTAGGGCTTCCCAGTGGCTCAATGGTAAAGAACCTGCCTGCCAATGCATGCAAATCAGGTTCGATACCTGGGCCAGAAACATCTTCTGAAGAAGAAAATGGCAACCCACTCCAGTATTCTTGCCTGGAGAATTCCATGGACAGAGGAGCCTGGCGGGCTACAGTCCATGGGGTTACAAAGAGCTGGACAAGACTAAGCGTGCACACACACACACACACACACATATCAACCCTTAACAATCCCCTTGGACACTTAGGTACTTTGGCCTCAGTGCTCTCTCTTATTCCCTTTTAAAAAGCTCAGTTATAACACAATGCTTCTCAGATATTCTAAACTGTGCCAAAACATCCAGTTAAATTTTGTCAGATCCACTCCCTAAGTGTCAAAATGCTTTTGTTCTAAGGTCAAAGGACTCAGGGCAGCCCAAGAATCATCCCCTACATTTTCACTAAGAGCTCTCTTCAGTAAGTTACAATGAGATGAATTAAGTGGCAAAAGAAACAGGCATTATGGGTCCACCTGATAAGCCATTGAAGCTCTCACAAAATAATCCAAAGTGATAAAGCTGACATTGTATGAGGGAACATGTGCAGCTAGTACAATTCAAATCTAAAAACAGTCCATCACGTTCCAGAGGAAATCCCATGCAGAGATTCTACTGAACACAGTTAAACAAATCAGGTAGTGTGGAAAACAGTAAAATGCACATTTAAATGTGCCAAGTCCATGTGTCTACAATAGTACAGTTGCCCAAGCATAAGGGGGAGGATATTTTTGTTAACAAATGCAGCTCTTTTTAGGTGAGTGGTTGGTCAGATCTTAATTCTACAGAAATGACCAAAGGGGAAGCAAAGCCATGAAGGGGCACAGGAAGCAGAGGTAAACATACTTTTCAGCACACACTCATACACACACACACACACACACACACACACACACACACACACTCTCATATACTCATCAGGTTCTCTTATAACAATACTAGAGTTCACCCAGGACAGTTTGCTAAGGTTAAAGAGGACAAGTTCAGTCCTCCAGTGCAAATAGCTACCTGAAAGTGGCTTGAACTTTGGCCTTTACCAGTGTACAGACAATAAACACATGCCATCCACACAAAGTTGATAACAGATAAAAATCTTTCTGGATTCCAAATAACATGAAGTTATCAGAATTGATTATACCACATCACTATAAGGATTAAAAGTGAATTATAATGAGAACAAATTATGAGAGATGTTTAGGTGTCTATTAGATTAGGAATGATTCAAATTATCTCCAACATGCAAAAAACAAGCACTGTGATACTATATTATAAAGGATATAAATTGGTAATAGAATTTTAAATGTAATATGTTAATATAAAAGTTTTTGGATTGTATGCTGCTGCTAAGTCGCTTCAGTCGTGTCCGACTCTGTGCGACCCCAGAGACGGCAGCCCACCAGGCTCCCCCATCCCTGGGATTCTCCAGGCAAGAACACTGGAGTGGGTTGCCATTTCCTTCTCCAGTGCATGAAAGTGAAAAGTGAAAGTGAAGTCGCTCAGTCGTGTCTGACTCCTAGCGACCCCATGGACTGCAGCCTACCAGGCTCCTCCGTCCATGGGATTTTCCAGGCAAGAGTACTGGAGTGGGGTGCCATTGCCTTCTCCATTTGGATTGTATAGTTTTGAAAGAAAATCTTCAGGAACTTACAAAGAAATGCATACAAAGATAACTACATATATATGAGCAATAGTGTTAAGTATGCTATTGTTGTAATAGAAAATATGCTAAGGGAACTAAATTTCCATCACTAGGATTACTGGTGAAATAAATTTTGGATCATCCATATGATGAAATTTAGGTCGATGTAAAAAAAAAAAAAAACACCCTGAAAGTTTGTAAAATAACTTAAAATGTGATGTTGTACGAGTATTTGCATGGAAAGATGGTCATAATAAGTGCAAATATGGCTCACAAAGACCATAAATGACATGGATCTATTTTTGCTTATGCCATCTCTAGTTATTCATCCCTAAGGATAAAAATGAAAATCTTTTTGTTCTCACATACAGCTTTCTCTTAAGCATGGTAAGAGGCTGAATTTTCTCTCTGGAGCCTGTCAGTATCCTACATTAGCAAGGTCCCCCTTTCCACCCTGACTTCTGGAAAGCTCTCCGGAGACTTTTGGCCACAACCCCTCCCTCCCACCTTCCAGTTCCACGAAGTTCAAGCTGCAGTTCAGGTTTCTGTCATGAGGTGAGGCACCAACGTACCACTATTGTCAAACTTCTCTACAAAATATTTATTCAAGGAGGTAAAAAATACACTATCCTCCCTTAAAAGGCAGCCTTTGAACCTATGCACATAATAATTATAATTTTGTCTAAAAAAACTAACCCTAAGAGAAGATTGTAAAGATATACATTCCAGGCACTGCACACGATGAAACACCAGGTGGCAGTCGCTCCTTGGCAGTGGGCGGCAGGTGGATGGAAGGCACTTCAGGGGGAGGTGACAGGACGGGGTACAGGAGCGATGTTGGGCAGCTGTGTCCAGTGTCATGCACAAGAGATGGCCGACAGGGGGTGAGGAAAGGTCTGAGAAACCTGTACAGGAGTGGCGTAATGGAAAGTGAAATGCTGTGTTCTCTGGGAGGGATCTTCTGTAGCGTAGACACTTGGGCCTACACTGAGGGAAGGGATGTATCAATGAACGTGATGTAGATTTGTGGTCAAAATCAGGTGGAACTATTTTAACATAGATACAGATTGCCCAAAAAGAATTGGTATCATAGTAAACAAAGCATGTGTCATTTGTTGAAAACATACGTTTTTTTCCTCCACACACAGACACACACACACACACACAACACTAGGGGACTGGCAAGAGACCAAGGAATGGAGGTTTTGATCTTGGCTTAGTGATAGAAGCCAGGATTTTCTGGAAATTTGTAGTTACTGTGAGCAATCCCTCTGTGTCCCTCACTTTCAGGGATAGATGTCCAGTGATAGAGCTAGAGGAGACCTAGAAACACAGTGTAAATTCCATTTTAAAATCTACTTCATTTCCCCAGAAAACTGAATACAATGAATGTTTTTTTACAAAGTAATAAGTATATGTTCACATTACCTTTGTCGGTCTATTCACAATATTTTGTTTTCAAATTTTTAGGAAAATGTTTTTTCCTGAATACATTCCAAATGATACAAAAAAGTACATTTTTTCACCTCTCTTATAGACCTGACTCCCACTCTCTGACCCAAAAGGATCTGTTGTCATAGAACAGTGTCCCCTCCAGACACATCCCTGTGGGTGAGGGTACACAATCATAGACACCAGCACACATACAAAAAAGGAGTCACATTACTCATCTTTTGTATCTTGTATTTTCCACTTAATATTCTTCTTAGGGTTTATACTGTCATCTCAGGAGTTGTAATTGCTATGGCTAATTTTATGTGCCAACTTGACTGATCATGGGGTGCCCGGATTAAATATGATTCTGGGTGTGTCTGAGGATGTTTCTGGATAAGATTAGCATTTGAATTGGTGGACTCAGTATGTCCTCCCTGCTGTGAGTGGGCCTCATCTGATCTGTTCAAAGCATGAACAGAACAAAAGGCAGAGGGAGGAGGGATTCCCCCCTCTGTTTCCTACCTCATTGCATGGCATCTCATCTCACCTTCTCTGGCCCTCACTCCGGGACTTAAACCATCATCTTCTCAGATGCTCAGGCTTTTGTACTTAGACTGAACTACACCACCAGCCTTCCTGGGTCTCTAGCTTGCAAAGGGCAGACCATGGCACCTCTCAGCCTCCATTACTGCACAAGCCAGTTCCTTGTGATGAATCTCCTTTTATATATAAATACATATCTTTGCTCTTTGGAAGAAAGACCAATCTAGATAGAGTATTAATAAACAGAGACATTACTTTGCCAACAAAGGTCCATCTAGTCAAAGCTTTGGTTTTTCTAGTAGTCATGTATGAATGTGAGAGTTGGACTATAAAGAAAGCTGAGCGCTGAAGAACTGATGCTTTTGAACTGTGGTGTTGGAGAAGGCTCTTGAGAGTCCCTTGGACAACAAGGAGATCCAACCAATCCATCCTAAAGGAAATCAGTCCTGAATATTAATTGGAAGGACTAATGCTGAAGCTGAAACTCCCAATACTTTGGCCACCTGATGCGAAGAGCTGACTCATTTGAAAAGACCCTGATGCTGGGAATGGTTGAAGGTGGGAGGAGAAGGGGACAACAGAGGATGAGATGGTTGGATGGCATCACCGACTCAGTGGACACGAGTTTGAGTCATCTCTGGGAGTTGGTGATGGACAGGGAAGCCTGGCGTACTGCAGTCCATGGGGTTACAAAGAGTCGGACAAGACTGAGTAACTGAACTGAACTGAACATACCGTACTGTTTCCTTTTCTCTGGAGAACCCTGAATAACACACTAGTGATTTAGGCATATTTTAGCATGTTTTGTGTGTGTGTGTGTGTGTGTGTGTGCGTGTGCACTTAGTTTCACTCAGTTGTGTCCGACTCTTTGCAACCCCTTGGATTATAGCCTGCCAGGCTCCTTTGTCCATGGGGTTTTCAAGGAAAGAATATTGGAGTGGATTGCCATTTCCCTTTCCAGGGGATCTTCCTGATCCAGGGATCAAACCAGTGTCTCTTGTGTCTCCTGCATTGCAGACAGATTCTTTACCTGCTGAGTTATCAGGGAAGCCCTAACATGTTTATTATTCATAAATTTATTTGAATTATTTGTTGAAATTAGTTGCCAATAATTTGTTACTGAATGTGCCTCACAAATCATGGACATTAACCCGCTAGTTTATAAATTTTCTCCCCTCATAACTGTTTTTTTCCACTTAGAAGTTTTTTTAATTAAATTTTTTTAAATGTTAATGTTTTAAATTTCACTAAAGGGTTTATTTATATTTATTTATTTATTTTTACTTTAAAATATTGTATTGGTTTTGCCATACATCAACATGAATCTGCCACGGGTGTACACGTGTTCCCAATCCTGAACTGCCCTCCCACCTCCCTCCCCATACCATCCCTCTGAGTCATCCCAGTGCACCAGCCCCAAGCATCCTGTATCCTGCATCGAACCTGGACTGGTGATTAGTTTCTTATATGATATTATACATGTTTCAATGCCATTCTCCCAAGTCATCCCACCCTCTCCCTCTCCCATAGAGTCCAAAAGACTGTTCTATACATCTGTGTCTCTTTTGCTGTCTCGCATATAGGGTTATTGTTACCATTTTTCTAATATCCATATATACGCATTAGTATACTGTATTGGTGTTTTTCTTTCTGGCTTACTTCACTCACTAAAGCATTTAAAACAATGCAAGAATTATTTAAACAGGATGATTTGGGAGAATGGCATTGAAACATGTATAATATCATATATGAAACGAGTCGCCTGTCCAGGTTCAACGCACGATACTGGATGCTTGGGGCTGGTGCACTGGGACGACCCAGAGGGATGGTACGGGGAGGGAGGAGGGAGGAGGGTTCAGGATGGGGAACACGTGTATACCTGCGGCAGATTCATGTTGATGTATGGCAAAACCAATACAATATTGTAAAGTTAAAAAATAAAATAAAATTAAAAAATTAAAAAAAAAAAAAAAAAAAAAAGCAGAAGCATGTATCGTCAGCCTCCAGGGAGGTTAGAGCATTCAGAGTCCTGGAGGCATCAAGACAAAATGGAAAAAACTTTGGAGTAATTCTAGAATGAGCTACTGCTCTGGAGATAAGAAAGGTACCCCAGTATGAATATTGGTCATAATGATAGGTAACTTGAATAGCTGTTAGGATTAATAGAGATAAAATATAAAGTATAATCTCTCTCTTTTTTTTTTTTTCATTGTATCATGTGGCATGAGGGATCTTAGTTTCCAAGCAGGGATGGAACCCATGCCCCCTGAAATGGAAGTATGGAGTCTTAACCACTGGACTGCCAGGGAAGTCCCTACAGTTCAATTCCTTAAAGCACTTCCTTACATGTCACTTGCCCTCCCTCCAGATCACCTGTCTTAGGGGCAACACCTGAGCTTCTGCCCGAGCCTCACCCTTCTCTTCAGGGATGAGCCAATGCATGTGGCCCAGATACTGAGGTCAGCTGGCAGAAGGGGCAGGATTTCATCTCTGTCCTCTTCCTCTCCCAGAGGGGTAGGTGAGTGAGTACTGTGGGACAACATCCAGGGGCGTGTGACCATTTTTCCAGCCCTGAAAGCCCACCTTCTGAAAGGGCAGCTGCTCTGTGTTCTCAGGGAGGGTGAGGGATGGGACCTCATCCCATCCTGACATTTACCTGCAGAGGTGACCCAGGCTCTGTCAGCCTGAGCTTGGGCATCTGTGATGGTGCCTTTGTCACAAAGCTGTCCTGAGGGGTGAATGAGGAAAGTTGTCCAGAATATACGGGACGTGGTCAGACTTCAGGGCCCTCTAAGTGTTGGGGGAAAGCAGTAGGGGCTGTCTGAGCCTGATCCTAAGGAAGGCACTATGAAAAGTCATTTCTCACTCTTTCTCCTACAGAGATTACATGCACCAAGGGGAAGGGAGCAAATAACTCTCTGACATGTGCTGACTTGAAGAGTTTGAGATAGCAGGTTCTCTTCATTTTTCGGTGTTACAGAATCTCGTAAGAGTTGCTCACGTCATACTTGTGTACTGATCCTAATCCAGTCCCCATGCTGGGAAGACAGGCTTGCCTTTGACTCACTTGGTGAGCTCAGTGAGAGATGGCACCAGGGCGTCAGTGGTGTTTGTCTAACTGCTGCTCCTGGACTGCTCCTTATGTTAATACATTGATAGGAGAATTCTAGACCTGTCTCCCATTTAGTACTGCAGGAGGCCTCAGATCACGTCACACCAGGGGGCCTCAGATCATGTCACACTTCAGATTATGTCACATTTCAGCCATGTACTGCTTCCCTTAGAGGCAAAAATCCACAAATTACTACCATTTCTTTAATATGCAAGTATCCATCCTACCGTTCACTAATAACTGAATGAGGTGGTAGTGGTTTAGTCACTAAGTCATGTCCAAATCTTTGTGACCCTATGAACTGTAGCCCACCAGGCTCCTCTGTCCACGGGATTCTCCAGGCAGGAATACTGGAGTGGGTTGCCATTCCCTTCTCCAGGGGATCTTCCTGAACCAGAGATTGAACCCGTGTTTCCTACGTGGCAGGCAGATTCTTTATCACTGAGCCGCCTGGGAAGCCCATAATAACTGAATATATATTGCTAAATCCATACTGTTCCATTGGAGGCATCTCATTATTGGAAACTCTATATTGGAAATAGGATAAGAGGGGAAATGAATTATGGGCAAATTCAAAGGTTACATCTGAGATGACATGGCTCCTTCACATTAACTCTTTTAAAAAATCAAGATTATTTTTTTAGGACAGACGTACAATCACAGCAAAATTGACTGGGAGGTACAGAGATTTTCCATATACCTCATTGTCATCACACATGCATAGCCTCCCCCATTATCAATATGCTGCACCAGAGTGGTACATTTGTTGCAACTGATGAACCTATACGGGTACATCATAGTCACTCAAAGTCCACAGTTTACCTTAGGGTTCATTCTTGGTGGTGTACATTCCATAGGTTTGGACAAATGTATAATGACCTATATCTATCATTATGGTACCACACAGAGTATTTTCAATGCCTTAAAAATGTTCTGTGCTCTGCCAATTCATTCTCTTCCTATCCCCTTGAAAATCCTAGCAATCACTGATCTTTTTACTGTTTCCAAAGTTTTGCTGTTTCCAGAATGCCATATAGTTGGAATCATAAAATACACAGTTTTTTCTAAAGCTTTTTTTTTAATTGAGGTAACATCTGCACAATTGCACTCATCTCACACACTAGTAAACTAATGCGCAAAATTCTCCAAGCCAGGCTTCAGCAATACGTGAACCGTGAACTTCCAGATGTTCAAGCTGGTTTTAGAAAAGGCAGAGAAACCAGAGATTAAATTGCCAACATCCGCTGGATTATTGAAAAAGCAAGAGAGTTCCAGAAAAACATCTATTTCTGCTTTATTGACTATGCCAAAGCCTTTGACTGTGTGGATCACAATGAACTGTGGAAAATTCTGAAAGAGATGGGAATACCAGACCACCTGACCTGCCTCTTGAGAAACCTATATGCAGGTCAGGAAGCAACAGTTAGAACTGGACATGGAACAGCAGACTGGTTCCAAATAGGAAAAGGAGTACGTCAAGGCTGTATATTGTCACCCTGCTTATTTAACTTATATGCAGAGTACATCATGAGAAACGCTGGGCTGGAAGAAGCACAAGCTGGAATCAAGACTGCTGGGAGAAATATCAATAACCTCAGATATGCAGATGACACCACCCTTATGGCAGAAAGTGAAGAGGAACTCAAAAGCCTCTTGATGAAAGTGAAAGAGAAGAGTGAAAAAGTTGGCTTAAAACTCAACATTCAGAAAGCGAAGATCATGGCATCTGGTCCCATCACTTCATGGGAAATAGATGGGGAAACAGTGGAAACAGTGTCAGACTTTATTTTTTTGGGCTCCAAAATCACTGCATATGGTGACCACAGCCATGAAATTAAAAGACACTTACTCCTTGGAAGAAAAGTTATGACCAACCTAGACAGCATATTGAAAAGCAGAGACATTACTTTGCCAACAAAGGTCCGTCTAGTCAAGGCTATGGTTTTTCCAGTGGTCATGTATGGATGTGAGAGTTGGACTGTGAAGAAAGCTGAGCACCGAAGAATTGATGCTTTTGAACTGTGGTGCTGGAGAAGACTCTTGAGAGTCCCTTGGACTGCAAGGAGATCCAACCAGTCCATCCTAAAGGAGACCAGTCCTGGGTGTTCATTGGAAGGACTGATGCTGAGACTGAAATTCCAATACTTTGGCCACCTCATCCGAAGAGCTGACTCATTGGAAAAGACCCTGATGCTGGGAGGGATTGGGGGTAGGAGGAAAAGGGGACGACAGAGGATGAGATTGCTGGATGGCATCACTGACTTGATGGACATGAGTTTGGGTGACCTCCAGGAGTTGGTGATGGACATGGAGGCCTGGTGTGCTGCGATTCATGGGGTCGCAGAGAGTCGGACATGACTGAACTGAACTGAACTGAACTGAAATGGAGTTTGGTAAATTAAACCTTTGAAGACATCAGGGAGAAAAGTGCTGAAAATAATATCTGCAAAATGTGTTAGTGCTCCCCATAGCACATAAGCTAAAAAGAATGGTTGTGTCCATCTTAGTGGCTCTGTAAGAGAATATACATGGCAAGGAAGGCATATATGGCAGGTCACAATGTTGAGATGTGAATGTGTATTTGTTCTCCTTATATTTTTTCCTTCCTCCTTTCCATCAGGTAGCCACCACCTATACATACAACCATGCAAGAAAACAATACCATATTTCACTTAGGGATATATATATATGTAATAAAATTACATATATATATATATATATATATATATATATATGTAATAAACTACAAAGGAAAGTCTTAAGTATGAAAAACCCAAAATCTTGATTAAAAAGTATCTCTGGGGAAGAAGGAAACTAACATAATCAGAGAAGACTTCAAAGTGAGCTTCAACTACATATGTGATAATTTATTTATTAATTTGAATATATAGGAATTTGTTACATTATTTTCTATAAATCTATGTCTGAAATTTTCAGAACAACCACTCTTTCTCTGAGCTTTTATTATGCTATAAAAATGATCCATTACTTAGGAATTGTGGAAAATATTGTCAAGTCTAGAGATAAATAGATAATCAGAAACCTACCATTCAGTGATTTAAAAACAATATGTTTGTGAATACTCTAATTGTATTCTCTATGTATGTACACACATATAATGTTTATATATTACATATGAGTCTCATGTTTCTAGAGGCTCAATATTGGCTATAAAGATCATGAAATTGGTAATTATATTTGCCCAGCTCACATCTAACTTTATCTGACATCAAAGCCCATGTTACTATCACTGGCATATATAAACATTTTCTGTTACAGAAGAGATCAGTACAAGGGAAATGACTACTCTTGGTCCTATATTAAAAAAATGAATCTAGTATTTAGTAGACAGGTGTCCTTATTTCAGTGTGTTATACAGCAGACCCTTCTTAATATTCTATTATTTTGTACTTCCTTCTTTCTGGGTATCAATGGGTTAATGATATTCCAGTGTAAAAATGCAATAGCAACTCAATGGACATGAGTTTGAATAAACTCCATGTGATAGTGAAGGACAGGGAAGCCTGGCATGTTGCAGTCCACGGGGTCGCAGAGAGTCAGACACAACTCAGCAACTGAACAACAATGTAAAAATGAAACATAAAAAAGGAAGAAAAGAAAACATATTGAAAACTAATAAGAGAAGTGATGTTGGCAAAATAGCAAAGAAGCTCCAGGCCCTCATTCACCCACAAAAACTTTACAAAAATGTTAATAATTAGTGGTAGTGGTTTAGTCACTAAGTCATGTCCAACTCTTGTGACTCCATGGACTGCAGCCTGCCAGGATCCTCGGCCAATGGGATTTCCCAGGCAAGAATATTTGAGTGGGTTGCCATTTCCTTCTCCAGGGAATCTTCCTGACCCAGGGATTGAAGCCACATCTCCTGCACTGGCAAATGGACTCTTTACCAACTGAGCCACCAGAGAAGTCTGGTGATAATTAGATACTTGATAATTAGAGACTTGATAAAATAATCTTATAAGACATCTGAGAATGTCAAAGGTGTACAGCAAATAAGGAACACCCAATCAGGAAAAGGCTTAATTAAAAATGGTAGGAAAAATTTTGAGATATTACTTACCCTTTCCACCACCTGCCCAGTATGGCAGCAGTTTAGATATGGAGGAGGTGGCAGCCCAGTTCCCAAACCCTCCTTCAAACCAGAGGAAATACAATATACCTTATTTCCAATATTCTAACTTGTCTGAGTGCTGTCTGAAGGACTGCTCTTTGTTTTTTCTAACTTTGAAGACAGGTGGGAAAGGCAACATACAGTGCTTGAGCAAAGTCTACAGAAAGCAGAGACAAGATTATCAGTGGAGGCATACAACAGACTAAGGTGCCAAGAAGAATCTGGGGTGAGACTTTTTGAGAAATTAAGACATTTAAAAGTAGCCATATATAAAGGAGAACTGAGATATCTATACACAGGCCCAGATAACATGCATGTGCATAAAAGGCCTAGGAAAATCTTAAGCTTTAACTTTAGGATAATTCCTATGATCAAAGCATGTCCAGCTCATTGGTAAAGGATTACCCATGTAGAAAGCAAGTCTACAAAAACTGGTGAAGTTTTTGTAGTTTTTTAACATTTGAAATGTTAAAATTACAACCAAAAATGACAAAGTATACAAAGAAACAGGAAATTACAGCTTACTCTAAGGTACAGAATAAACTGATAGAACTATCTTCACTCAATGAAGCTCTGACATGTGACTTACTAGACAAAGATTTTAAAGCAACTTTCTTATATATGCTCAAGAGCCAAAGGAAAACAGACAAAGAACTAAAGGCAATCAACAAAAAAGAAGTATGAAAAAAGTGAGACAAAGACAAATTATTAAAATGAACCAAACACATTCTAGAGCTGAAAAATACTATAATGTGATTGAAAATGTATTAGAATGATTCAATTGTAGATTTGATCAGGCAGAAGAAAGAATCAGCAAACTTGAAGATAAAACAACTTGGAAGTATTGAGTCTAAGAAGCAGAAAGAAAAAATAATGAAGAAAACTGAACAGAACCTAAGAGAAGGTCTTATGGGATACCATCAAGAAGACCAAAATACATATCATGAGAGTCCCAGAAGGACAAGAGAGACAGAAAGTGACAGAAAGATTACACGAAAAAATAATGGTCAAAAACTTTCCATTTTTAACAAAAAATAAATGCACAAATAAAAGAGGCTCAACAAATCCCAAATGTGGCAAACAGTCCCACACCAACACTCATTAAAGTCAAACTGTCAACAGGAAAAGACAGAGAGAATCTTGCAAGTAACAAGAGAAAATCAATTTATCACACACAAAAGATCCTAAATAATATTATCAGCTGATTTGTCAGCTGAAACATTACAGGCCAGAATGTGGTTGGATAATATATTTAAAGTACTGAAAGAAAGAATCCATCAAATGAAAATTCTATATCTTTCAAAATTATCCTTCAAAAATGAGGGTAAAATCAAGGCATTCCCAGATAAACAGAACAACTAACAATAGCATTGTTTTCAACTGCACATGAAATATGATCCAGAATAGGCCATATATTAGTTACAAAAATAGTCTTAATAAATTTTAAAGACTGAAATAATACAAATTATCTTTTAAAATCACAATAGAATAAAACTAGAAATAACAGAAGGAAAACTGAAAAAGTCACAACTGTGTGGAAATTAAACAACATACCCTTAAACAACCAATGGGGTAAAGAAAAAGCCACAAGGGAATTTAGAAGATACCATGAGACAAATATAAGTGAAAATACAACAACCAGAACTTATGGGGTACAGTGAAGCAGTGCTGATATGAAAATTTATAACTGTCAATGCTTACATGAAAAAGATGATCTCAAATTAACAACTTAACTTTACAACTTAAGGAATTAGAAAAAGAAGAACAAACTAAACTAAAAGATATCAAAAGGTAGGAAATATTATCTGTGGTTTAGAGTGGCAATAAATAAAAGTAGAAAGTAGAAAAACAAAAAAGAAAAATTAATGAACTCAAGATGGTGCTTAGAAAATGTCAACAAAATTGACAAATCTCTACTACACTGACTGAATAAAAAGAAAATACACAAATTACTAAAATCAGAAATGAAAGTGGGGATATTACTACTGATTTTATAGAAATACAAAGGGTTATAGGAGAATACAATGAACAATTGTACACTAACAAACTGAATAACCTGGAAGAAATGAACAAATTCACGGAAACATATAGCCTATCAATGGAATCATGAATAAACAGAAAATATTTCATTCATTTCTGGCGGAAGTATAAAATGGTATGGCCATTTTGGAAGGCAGTTTGGCAGGTTCTTAGAAAGCTAAACATACTTTTACCTCATGATCTAGCAATTGCACTCCTTGGGATTTACCCAAATATGTTGAAAGCTTATGTCCACACAGAAACCTGTACAAGGACACTTATAGCAGTTTTATCATAACTGCCTAAACTTGGAAGCAATCAAGAGGTCCTTCAGCAGGTGAAAGGATAAATAAACTGTGGCACATTTATAAATGGAATATTATTCATTGCTAAAAAGAAATGACCTATCAAGCCTTGAAAAGACATGGATGAACTTTAAATGCACATTACTAAATTAAAGAATTCAATCAGAAAAGGCTATATACTGTATGATTCCAAGTATATGAAATTCTGGTAATGGCATGAATATGGAGACAGTAAAAAGATCAGTGACTGCCAGTGGCTGGGGGAAGGGAGGGATGAATAGGCAGGGAACAGAAGAATTTTAGAGCAGTGAAATTTTTCTGTATGATATTACAATTGTGGACATATGTCAGTATGCTGCTGCTGCTGCTGCTAAGTCGCTTCAGTCGTGTCCGACTCTGTGCGAGGACACAGAGGGAACAGACGGCAACCCACCAGGCTCCTCCATCCCTGGGATTCTCCAGGCAAGAACACTGGAATGGCTTGCCATTTCCTTCTCCAATGCATGAAAGTGAAAAGTGAAAGTAAAGTCGCTCAGTCGTGTCCGACCCTCAGCGACCCCATGGACCACAGCCTTCCAGACTCCTCCGTCCATGGGATTTTCCAGGCAAGAGTATTGGAGTGGCTTGCCATTGCCTTCTCTGATATGTCAGTATAGATGTGTCCAAAACCACAAACTGTACAACCCCAACAGTGAACCTTAATGTAAACTATAGACTCTGAGTGATAACAATGTGTTAATGTTGGTTGACAAATGTGCCACTTTGGTATGGAATTTAGATAGTGAAGGAGGCTGTGTGCTGGGGACTGGGTCATATGGAAACTCTTTTAATATTCTGCTCAATTTTTCTGGGAATCTAAAACTTCTATAAGAAAATGGTCTATTTTCAAATACTCTCAAAGTATTGAAGAGGAGGGAACATTTAAAAATTCATTTTGCAAGGCCAATATTATTCTGATACTGAAACCAGACAAATATACTACAAGAAAAGAATACTTGGCTAACATCCATTATATTGATACAGATAGCCTTAAAAATTCTAGCAAACCAAATTTAGCAGCACATAGAAGGATTATATACAATGAAAAAGCAAGATTTATTCATGAAATACAGTGTGGTTCAGCATTCAAAAACTAAATAATGTAACATACCACATTAACAGAATGAAGGTAAAAACACATAATATCTTAATTCATGTTTAAAAAGCATTTGATAAAATTCAGCACCCTTTCATGATAAAAACACTCAACAATTTAGGAGTAGAAGAAAACCATCTCAACATGTATTTATGGGTACTTGTGCACCAAAGTACAAGTGGAAGTGGTATGGAGGAAACTAATATCCCCATGCAAAAGAATGAAGTTGGGCATTTATCTTATATTATATTCAAAAATTAACTCAAAATGAATCAAAGACCTAAATGTAAGAGGTAAAACTATTAATATAAAACTCAGAAGGAAACATAGGGGAGAAACTTCATGATACTGTATTTGGCAACAGTTTCTCAGAAATAACACCAAAAGCACAGGAAACAAATGATAAAATAAACAAACTGAATTTCATAAATATTAACTTTCATGTTTCAAAGGACACTATCAACAGAATGAAAAGACAACACACAGAATGGGAGAAAATATTTGCAAATCATATACCTGATAAGAGATTAACATCCAAAACCTATAAGGAATTCCTATAATAACAACAGAATGAACAATTTGATTAAAAACTGGGGAAAGAACTTGAATACACATTTCTCCAAAGAATATGTACAAACAGCCAGCCAATAAGCACTTGAAAAGATGCTCAATATTACTAATCATTAGGAAAATGTGAATCCAAACCACAATGAGAACAACCTTACACCCATTAGTATGGATATTAATTAAAAAAAAAAAACAAAAAACACAGAATAGACATTTTTTTTCAAAGAAGACATCCACATGGCTAACAGGCACAGGAAAAGATGTTCAATGTCACTAATCATTAGAGAAATGCACCTCAAAACCATGATTAAATATCACCTCACACCAGTCAGAATGGCTATCATCAAAAAAATCTACAAATAACAGATGTTGGTGAGGATGTGGAGAAAAGGGAACCCTTGTGCACTGCTGGTATGGATGTAAATTGGTGTATCCACCTTGGAAAATAGTATAGAGGTTACTAAAAAACTAAAAATAGAACTACTGTATGAACCAGCAATTCTTTTTGTTTTGTTTTGTTTTTTGGCTTCATGGCTTGTGAGAGTTTAGTTCCACAACCAGGGATTGAATGCAGGCTCTCAGCAGTAAGCACACAGAGTCCTAACCATTGGATTACCAAGGAATTCCTTGATCCACCAATTTTACTCCTGGATATACAGCTCAGCTGGTAAAGAATCTGCCTGCAATGCGGGAGACCCCAGTTTGATTCCTGGGTCAGGAAGATCCCCTGGAGAAAGGATAAGCTACCATTCCAGTATTCTGGGGCTTCTCTGGTGGCTCAGACAGTAAAGAATCTGCCTACAATACAGGAAACCTGGGTTCGATCCCTGGGTTGGGAAGATCCCCTGGAGGAGCGCATGGCAACCCACCCCAGTACTCTTGCTCAGAGAATCCCCATGGACAGAGGAGCCTGGCGGGCTACAGTCCATGCAGTAACAAAGAGTCAGACATGACTGAGCAACTAAGCACAGCACAGCACATATATATCAAGAAAATGAAAACACTAATCTGAAAAGAAGCATGCGCCCCCAAGGTTCATAGCAGTATTATTCACAATAGCCAAGATATGTGTATGTATGTGTACACACACACACACACAAATATTACACAGCCATAAAGAGGAATGAAATTCTTCTACTTGAAACAACATGATGGACCTAAAGAGTATTATGCTTGGTTAAATAAGTCAGACAGAAAAAGACAAATAATCTGTTATCACTTATACGTGGAATCTAAAAAATAAAACAAAGGTATGTGACAAAAAAGACTCACAGAGAAAAAACTATTGGTTATCAATATGGAGAGGCCAGGGGGGTGGAATGAGAGAGAGGTATGGGATTAAATGACAAAAAGAGCTATGTATAAAAGAGATAAGCAACAAGGATATAAATATTGTACAGCACAGGGAATACAGCCATTGTTTTGTAACAATTTTAAATGGAGTATAATCTATAAAAATATTGAATCAGTATGTTGTACACCTGAAACTAAAATGATATCCAAAGTCAACTATACTTCAATTAGAAATTAATAAATAGCAAACAAAACCCAGAAATTAACAAGTGTTGGTGAGGATGTGAAGAAATCATCTGTACTTTGCTGGTCGGAATGTAAAATGGTATAGATGTGATAGAAAACAGGATGGCGGTTCCCCCCCCCAAAATTAAACAATTAAACAAACAATTAAACTTATGGATATAAACCGCAAAGAATTAAAGTGAAAGTGAAAATTACTCAGTCGTGTCTGACTCTTTGCAACACTGTGGACTATACAGTCTATGGAATTCTCTAGGCCAGAATACTGGAGTGGGTAGCCTTTCCCTTCTCCAGGGTATCTTCCTAACCCAGGGATTGAACCCAGGTCTCCTGATTTGAAGGCAGATCAGATTCTTTACCAGCTGAGCCACAAGGGAAGCCACAAGGAAAGAATTAAAAGCAGCACTCAAACAGATATTTGTATTACAAAGATCTTAGACTATTCACAACAGTCAGAAGGCGGAAACAACTAAAATGTCCATTGACAGATGAATGGATAAACGAATTGTGGTATAAACACACAATGGAATATTATTCAGCCTTAAACTGGAATGAAATTCTGATACATGCTACAACATGAGTGAACCTTGAAGACATTATGCTAAGTGAAATATTCCAAACACTAAAGAGAGATATATTATTCCCTTTATATGAAATATATATATATATATATATAAAATAGTCAAATTTATAGAGACAGAAAGTAGAATAGTGGTTACCAGGGGGTTGGGGGAGCAGACAATGGGGAGTTACTGTTTAATTAGCACAGAGTTTCAGTTTGGAATGATAATTTCTGGAAATGGGAAGTGGTAATGGTTGTACAACAACATGAATGCACTAAATGCCCCTGAACTATACATTTAAATAGGGTTAACGTGATAAATTTGTTATGTATATTTTTCCACAATTAAAAAAAATGAGGGGTTTGGGAAAAAGAAGCAGGTTGACACTCTTTTTAGCCTCTGGATGTTGTCAATTGGGTGTGAAGCCTAGAGCTATGGCAGCCATCTTGAGATCATGAGAGCCAGACAAACCAACAAACACTAAAGATAGAAAGAACCTAAGTCCTTGATGACACTGTTGTAACAGCTAAATGAAACCAATCATGGAACTGGCTTTCTGTCTGATTTCTCGTTAAATTAGATAAGTCCACCTATTGTTTAAAAATAAGTATTGAAAGGATGATTACTTCCTCTTCCTCAATACCCTCAGGTATCTCATCCAATAAGAATGGCACCAAAGCTTATCCATCATATAAATATACATGTATTTCATTTCTTCTACTTCAAATTTAATTGATCTCCATGAGATATTCACGTTAAAGTCTCATTTATGGGAAGGAGGACTTTCTTAAATGTGACTCAAAATTTAGGCATATTAAAGAAAAAAAGATCAGTAAATTTTAGTACATAAAAATAACAATAACAATTTGGCATAGCATAAAACATGCTAGACAATCAAAAAGTCACAAGCAAAACATGTGTAACCAACTGTTGATATTCCTTGTACATAAAAGCTTATTAGAGTCATTCAGTTCAGTTCAGTCACTCAGTCATGTCTGACTCTTTGCGACCCCATGAACCGCAGCATGCCAGGCCTCGCTGTCGATCACCAACTCCGGGAGTTCACTCAAACTCATGTCCATTGAGTAGGTGATGCCATCCAGCCATTTCATCCTCTGTCGTCCCCTTCTCCTCCTGCCCACAATCCCTCCCAGCATCAGGGTCTTTTGCAATGAGTCAACTTTTCGCATGAGAAGGCCAAAGTATTGGAGTTTCAGCTTCAGTATCAGTCCTTCCAATGAACACCCAGGACTGATCTCCTTTAGGATGGACTGGTTGGATCTCCTTGCAGTCCAAGGGACTCTCAAGAGTCTTCTCCATCACCACAGTTCAAAAGCATCAATTCTTCGGCACTCAGCTTTCTTCACAGTCCAACTCTCACATCCATACATGACCACTGGAAAAACCATAGCCTTGACTAGACAGACCTTTCTTGGCAAAGTAACGTCTCTGCTTTTCAATATGCTATCTAGGCTGGTCATAACTTTCCTTCCAAGGAGTAAGCATCTTTTAATTTCATGGCTGCAATCACCATCTGTAGTGATTTTGGAGCCCCAAAAAATAGTCTGACAGTTTCCACTGTTTCCCCATTTATTTCCCATGAAGTGATGGGACCGGATGCCATGATCTTCATTTTCTGAATGTTGAGCTTTAAGCCAACATTTTCACTCTCGTCTTTCACTTTCATCAAGAGGCTTTTTAGTTTCTCTTCGCTTTCTGCCATACGGATGGTGTCATCTGCATATCTGAGGTTATTGATATTTCTCCTGGCAATCTTGATTCCAGCTTGTGCTTCTTCCAGCCCAGCGTTTCTCATGATGTACTCTGCATATAAGTTAAATAAGCAGGGTGACAATATACAGTCTTGACGTACTCCTTTTCCTATTTGGAATCAGTCTGTTGTTCCATGCCTAGTTCTAACTGTTGCTTCCTGACCTGCATGCAGATTTCTCAAGAGGCAGGTCAGGTGTTCTGGTATTCCCATCTCTTGAAGAATTTTCCACAGTTGATTGTGATCCACACAGTCAAAGGCTTTGGCATAGTCAATAAAGCAGAAATAGATGTTTTTCTGGAACTTTCTTGCTTTTTCGATGATCCAGCGGATGTTGGCAATTTGATGTCTGGTTCCTCTGCTTTTTCTAAAACCAGCTTGAACATCTGGAAGTTCACGGTTCACGTACTGCTGAAGCCTGGCTTGGAGAATTTTGAGCATTACTTTACTAGCATGTGAGATGAGTGCAATTGTGCGGTAGTTTGAGCGTTCTTTGGCAGTGCCTTTCTTTGGGATTGGAATGAAAACTGACTTTTGCCAGTTCTGTGGCCACTGCTGAGTTTTCCAAATTTGCTGGCATATTGAGTGCAGCACTTTCACTGCATCATCTTTCAGGATTTGAAATAGCTCAATTGCAATTCCATCACCTCTACTAGCTTTGTTCATAGTGATGCTTTCTGAGGCCCACTTGACTTCACATTCCAGGATGTCTGGCTCTACGTGAGTGATCACACCATCGTGGTTATCTGGGTCGTGAAGCTCTTTTTTGTACAGTACTTCTGTGTATTCTTGCCACCTCTTCTTAATATCTTCTGCTTCTGTTAGGTCCATACCATTTTTACATGTAATGTTCCCTTGGTATCTCTAATTTTCTTGAGGAGACCTCTAGTCTTTCCCATTCTGTTGTTTCCCTCTGTTTCTTTGCTTTGATCTCTGAGGAAGGCTTTCTTATCTCTCCTTGCTATTCTTTGGAACTCTGCATTCAGATGCTTGTATCTTTCTTTTTCTCCTTTGCTTTTTGCTTCTTTTCTTCTCACAGCTATTTGTAAGGCCTCTTCAGACAGTCATTTTGCTTTTCTGCATATTTTCTATGGGGATGGTCTTGATCCCTGTCTCCCATACAATGTCATGAACCTCCTCCATAGTTCATCAGGCACTCTGTCTATTAGATCTAGTCCCTTATATCTATTTGTCACTTCCACCGTATAATCATAAGGGACTGAGAGGTGGCTGCGTGAGTGCAGGAGGGCCGAGAGGAGCTACTCCACCTTCAAGGTCAGGAGGGGCGGCCATAAGGAGATACCCCTCGTCCAAGGTAAGGAGCAGCAGCTGCACTTTTCTGGAGCAGCCGTGAAGATATACTCCATGTCCAAGGTAAGAGAAACTCAAGTAAGACAGTAGGTGTTGCGAGAGGGCATCAGAGGGCAGACACACTGAAACCATAATCACAGAAAACTAGCCAGTCTGATCACATGGACCACAGGCTTGTCTAACTCAATGAAACTGAGCCATGCCATGTGGGGCCACCCAAGATGGGAGGGTCATGGTGGAGAAGTCTGACAGAATGTGGTCCACTGGAGAAGGGAATGGCAAACCACTTTAGTATTCTTGCCTTGAGAACCCCATGAACAGTATGAAAAGCCAAAATGATAGGATACTGAAAGGGGAACTCCCTGGGTCAGTAGGTGCCCAATATGCTACTGGAGATCAGTGGAAAAATAACTCCAGAAAGAATGAAGGGATGGCACCAAAGCAAAAACAATACCCAGTTGTGGATGTGACTGGTGATAGAAGCAAGGTCCGATGCTGTAAAGGCAATATTGCATAGGAACCTGGAATGTCAGGTCCATGAATCAAGGCAAATTGGAAGTGGTCAAACAGGAGATGGCAAGAGTGAACGTCGACATTCTAGGAATCAGTGAACAAAAATGGACTGGAATGGGTGAATTTAACTCAGATGACCATTATATCTACTACTGTGGGCAGGAATCCCTTAGAAGAAATGGACTAGCCATCATGGTCAACAAAAGAGTCTGAAATGCAGTACGTGGATGCAATCTCAAAAATGACAGAATGATCTCTGTTCATTTCCAAGGAAAACCACTCAATATCACAGTAATCCAAGTCTATGCCCCAACCAGTAATGCTGAAGAAGCTGAACAGTTCTATGAAGACCTTTTAGAACTAACCCCAGAAAAAGATGCCCTTTTCATTATAGGAGACTGGAATTCAAAAGTAGGAAGTCAAGAATCACCTGGAGTAACAGGCAAATTTGGCCTTGGAATACAGAATGAAGCAGGGCAAAGGCTGATAGAGTTTTGCCAAGAGAACGCACTGGTCATAGCAAACACTCTCTTCCAACACAAGAGAAGACTCTACACATGGACATCTCCAGATGGTCAACACCGAAATCAGGTTGATTATATTCGTTGCAGCCAAAGATGGAGAAGCTCTATACAGTCAGCAAACACAAGACTGGGAGTTGACTGTGGCTCAGATCATGAACTCCTTATTGCCAAATTCAGACTCCAATTGAAGAAAGGAGGGAAAACCACTAGACCATTCAGGTATGACCTAAATCAAATCCCTTATGATTATTAGAGTCATTAAAATGTCATTAAAAAACAACAGCCCTATCAGATACATGGAATAAATTAGAAAAAATTAATGGAAAAAATGGAAATTGTCTTTAAATGAATGAAATAGAGGCTCAAAGTTGCTTTTAGTAAGAGAGATGCAATGAAAATATACCATCTTACCAATGTAAGATTCCATCTCTAAATGATTAGACTGGCAAATCCAAAAGATTATCAACACACTCTTTCGATAAGAATATAAAACAAAAAACAAAAACAAACAACAAAAAAAAAACACGTCCTTTCACAATCCTAGGCTTCCCTGGTGGCTCAGATGGTAAAGCGTCTGCCTACAATGTGGGAGACCCAGGTTCGATTCCTGGGTCGGGAAGATCCTCTGGAGAAGGAAATGGCAACCCACTCCAGTACTCTTGCCTGGAAAATCCCATGGACAGAGGAGCCTGGTAGGCTAGTCTGCTGCTGCTGCTGCTAAGTCGCTTCAGTGTCCAACTCTGTGCGACTCCATAGACAGCAGTCCACCAAGGCTCCCCTGTCCCTGGGATTCTCCAGGCAAGAACACTGGAGTGGGTTGCCATCTCCTTCTCCAATGCAGGAAAGTGAAAAGTGAAAGTGAAGTCGCTCAGTCGTGTCCAACTCTTAGCGACCCCATGGACTGCAGCCCACCAGGCTCCTCCATCCATGGGATTTTCCAGGCGAGAGTACTGGAGTGGGGTGCCATTGCCTTCTCCCAGGCTACAGTCTATGGGGTCACAAAGAGTCAGACACGACTGAGCGACTTCACTTTCACTTTCTTTCACTTTCAAAATCTGCTCATGGGGATGCAAAGGTTATGATTACTGTAGTAGTATTAATATTTTTTCTAAAAATATCAGATTCTAACCTCTGGAACCTATAAATCTTACTATATTTGGAAAAAAGGTCTTTGCAGATGTGATGAAGTTAAGGATTTTGAATGGACAGATTACCCTGATTATCCAGGCCCTAAAGGCAATCACATGAGCCCTTAAAACAGAGATACAGAGGAAGAGTCACAAAAAAAGAAGGCAGTATGACCAGGAATGCAGAGTTTGAAGCAATGCAGACACAAGCTAAGGAATGTCAGCACCAAGAGAAGCTTGAGAGGTAAGGAACAGATTCTCCTCTAGAACGTCCAGAAGGAGTGTCATGCTGCTGATACCTTGAGTTTGGCACAGTAGAACTAATTTCAGACTTCTGACTTCTAGAACAGTGAGTGCATTAATTTCTGTTTTTTATACATACTAGGTTTGTAGTAATTTTTTACAGTAGCTGTAGGAAAGTAATACAACCACTATAAAGGGGAATTTGCTTATACCCAGCAAAATTATATGTCTTATGCTTTGACTAAGAAATCCCATATCCAGAAACATTATATCTATATGTTAAAGATATATGGGTAATGACACAAGAAGATGACAGCTATTAATACAGAAATTCCTTGAAGAACTATTTTTATAAGAAAAAACAGAAGCAACTTAAACACCCATCAACTGTGCACTGGATGAACTGTCACACAACCACAGTATATACTAAGCAGGCTTAAAGAACAATTATTAATATCTCCACATAAAGCTACAGTGGGACTTCTGGGATACACTGCTAAGAGAAAAAGTCAGTGCATACAGACCATGGTATTTTTTAATCTAAGAATTGGGGGAATGCAAATACAGTTGATCCTTGAACAACACAGAGGCTAAGGGCACTGACCATCCACACAGTCAAAAACTGGCACAGTTGGCTCTCCGTATACTCAGTTCCTCCACTTCCATGGGTCCTCCATATCTGTGGTTTAACCAACTTTAGATCAAGTAGTACTGCAGTATTTACTATTAAAAAAATCATGTTTAAGTGGACAAATCTGTACTGTTCAAGGGTCAACTGTATATACACTTTTACTTATATTAAAAAATAAAAGGAATGGACTTCTGCTTGGGGACAAGATTTAATAGACATACTTCTTTTCATTAATTTGGCTAGATACAGTTAAAAATACTGGATATTATAGGTAAAACAAATATAAGAAGCCTCTGAAAAGTGAAAAGAAAAAAGGCAGACTGGTGTGACACTTTGGGAAACAAATAACAAGGCAGTGAATTCCCTTGGCTTTGTTTTTGCCTCATACATGTCAGACGGGGTGCTGGAGAAGCAGGAGACCCTAAAATACCAACAGGAAAACACAAAAAGAGCTCCAGGGAAAGTCTTCTGTATCTAGGTAAAGAACCAGAAAGGGGGTAACCTAGCAAGAAAGAAAGCTTTTAGACAACAACTGCCCTAACATCACAGAGTAAACATACCCTGTGCCCTCCCCATGGCAGCAAAGACTGGACAATGTGGATTCCATGCTTACTTGACTGTAACCAGGTTCTCCTCCCCACTCTTTGGGGTGGTATCAGAGAAGACCCCATGGAAAAGAAGGACTTTCATTCCCACCTGGTGGAAATGAGCACTCACCCCACCCGTGGTGGCAGTGGAGACCATGCAGGGAGCTTGATTTCCACCCACACCCAGTGAAAAGGAGGCTCCCCTTTCCCTCCTCTCTGGTGGAAAGGAAAGCACCCTTGGTGGAAAGGAAGGCACCTTTCCCCTCTCTGGGCTGGTGTAACCAGAAGCCAAATGGGACAGTGTGACTTTCATGGCCATCCATTGATGAGGAAGTCTCCTCCCCTCTACAGTGTCAGGGGAGGCCACAGGGAGGGCAGGTAGGAAGTGCCTTCCCACTTCTACCTGGGTGGTGTCGGTGGAGGCCTGGTGGGCAGAGAAATCCTTCTTCCACCAAGCAGTAGTAACATGGAGCACTTCTTTCACCCCCACGCCTGCCCCATCCCCCATGTTAGTAGAGGCTGAGTGGGGAAATCCCCACCTGGCAGTAATAAATACCCCCTCCCCCAACATGTTGTCAGTGGAGGCCACCTAGGGGACAGCAAGGAGGTGTGCTCCCTCTCCCAGCCAGGGTAGTGTATAGGGGGAGGCCTGGTGGGGAGTTCCAAGCACTAATGAGGCATCCCTTCCCCTCCCACTCTGCCCTCCAACTCTTGAGTCAGAGAAGAGTGGTGAATCTGGACTTTCATCCCCACCTGCTATTATACAATGCTACAAGTTTCATCCCTAACTGGTATGGAGTCACAAGAGACTTACTAAAACTGATTGTTTAAATAAGACACATAGACTTATAACATAATGCTGGGAGCGAGCTCCGCCCTTGGCAAAGGTCATGAGGAAGGAGGCTTGGCATATGCAAAGGCGGGATCGAGCCTCAGGAGTCCCCCTGGAAATTCTCAAGCATCTACCCCCAAAACCAGAGTCTGCCTACTTTCTGCTTTGTGCTTTCACCTACACCTCTGACTTTACGGGGGGCTGTCCCCCACTACCTCTCTCTGAAAAAAAGAGTTAGCTTACAGCTCTAGTTAATAATTCCTGGGTGCGACAGTGTTTCAACCTACAAACTCCTTTGGAAATCCTCTAGCCTGCCTGAATAGGTTTTTCCGGCCACATGTGATTGTTCAGAGCCTCCCAACTGTGAGAGGCAGGAGATGTTCTAAACTGTCTAAACACAGATTCCTTTGAGTAGTTAAAAGATTGATTAGAAATTGTATTGGTGAAGGGTTTTTCACTTGTTGGGCCAATGTTTGCTGCTAAGTCTCCATACCCCTTACCTACTGTGTCCTTGGCAGTGTATTGATTGATATAATGGGTGTATAGAAATGTAAGTAGTAGCCTCAATGTTTGTAACCTTGGACCCTTGAGTTCTTTTACTTGTTATAGCCCACTACACCTTTGCCCTATAGGAATGCAACTTTATCTAATGCTTTTGGAGGGTGGCTCCTGACCAATCACCTTTAGAGAAAAATAAGTTTCTTAAAATGTTAACAGGTCTCCTGGCCAGAAGATGATGTAAATCACCTAAACTTTTGCATATGATAAGTTTGAAAGCCTGGCTTCGATTAGGATCAGGAACTGCTGTCCTTGCATGATTCCATCCCTTCCCCCATTATCCTCTATACACAACTTAAGGTATAAAAACTACTTTGGAAAATAAAGTGCAGGCCTTGTTCACCAAAACTTGGTCTCCCCATGTCATTCTTTCTTTCACCTTCTGGCTGAATTTTTCCTCTGAGGGGGGGGGGAAGCTCGTCAAGCCTACTAATTTTGCCTGGGCTTCTAAGATCTGACCGGGGAGGCCTTAGTGTCTCCTCTCCTTCGGGAGAACGGGAGGACGCCTGCGGCCTTCGTAGGTGACGTAAATTCCCTGCTTTGGAATTTTATTCAGCCTCTTTTCTTCATTGAATTTTCCTACTGATCTATCCTTATTTCAGCCGTTCTTCTCCACTGAATTTCCTCACTGAGCTATCCTTATTTAACCACTCTTTATATCCTTAATTAACGTTTAATTAAGCAATTGTTTCCTGATCCTCGCCGACGCGTCTCTCCTTCGAATACCCTGGATCAGCCGGGGCTGGACCCTGGCAACATAATACCCTAAATATCCTAGATATTATCAAAACTCTTTTCTATCCAAAAAAATTTTTTTAAATCTTAATTGAGCAAATAAAGATAATCAACAGACACCAATGTCAAGATAACAGTAGATATTAGAATTTTCTAACATGAATTTTAAAGTAATCATCATAAAAATATTTCAAAAACATTTAAATGAGTATATATAAACATGTTTGAGACAAATGAAAAAAAAAAGTCTCAGCAAAGAAATGGAAGATACACAGAAGAACCAAATGGAAATTTCAGAACTGAAACATACTAAAATAGAAACTCAGTGGATGGCTGTAACAACAGAATGGAGAGGAAAGTTAACATGAAGGTAGAACAACAGCAATAATCCAATTTAACAACAGAGAAAAATAGACTAAAAGATATAGAACAATGCTTCAGGGACCTATGGGACTATAAACAAAAGATGATATTCATGTCATTTTGTTTCTTGGAAGGAGAGGAGAAAAAGTGCATGGGAAAAGAAGTATGTGAAGAAATAATGGCTAACAAATTTCAAATTGAGCAAAAGACATAAACCTAGAGGTTCAATAAGCTGAGTGAACTCCCAAAAGAATTATTCCAAAGAAATCCAGGAAGACACACATCATGATCAAACTTCAGAAAGTTAAAGACATACCAAAAAAAAACCCACCAAAAAAAGGTAAAAGCACGGAGAGAGAAATGATGCATTACCTAGAGGGAAAAATAATTCAAATAACAGTAAGTTTCTTATCAGAAACCATGGAGTACAGAAGGAAGTGGCACACTATTTTTCAAGTCCTGAAAGAAAAGAACTGTTAACCTAAAATCCTGTATCTGGTGGTTATGTTATCCTTCAGGAAAGGAATGATATACAAAGACACTGTAAGATAAAGAAAAATGAAGAGAATTTATCACCAGCAGATGTAAACTAAAACAATAGTTAAAGGAAGCTCTCAAAACAGAAAGGAATTGATAAGAGAAGTACTCTTGGAACACCATTAAGGAAGAAAGAAAAATGGAAGGAACAAAGACATGAATAAACATAGTAGCTTTTCTTTCTCCTCTAGAAAGTCCTAAAATTCTATTAAATGGTTGAAGCAAAAGTATTACATTATGTGATGTGGGTCTCAATGAATGTAGAGAAATTACTGAAGACTATTTTACTACAAAGGGCTCCCCTGATGGCTCAGTGGTAAAGCATCCACCTGCTAATGCAGGTGATGCAGGTTCGATCCCTGGGTCAGGAAGATCCCCTGGAGAAGGAAATGACAAGCCATACTAGTATTTTTGCCTGGGAAATCCCACAAGCAGAGTATCCTGGTGGGCTACAGTCCATGGGGTCACAAAAGAGTCAGACCCGACTTAGCAACTAAACAACAACAACAAAAGGTGGATAAGTTGGGCATGCAGGTACTCACCATTATTTGAGCTACCTATTACCCATGTAGACATGAATCAGTGAATGAAGGCTCCGGGAGTTGGTGATGGACACAGAGGCCTGGCGTGCTGCAGTCCATGGGGTCACAAGAGTCGGACAAACTGAGCAACTGAACTGAACTGAGGATAAGGGCACAAATATTCCCCAGATTCTAAATGATAATTAAGATCTGTACATTATCCCCATGAACATTCACTTATTTTGGTATCATGCTCTTTCCTCTGCCCTTATAAAATATATTTATTGGAATGCAATGCTTTTCAGATATTTCAAATCTGTTCTAACACCACCAACTACATACTGTAAATCCACTCCCTGGTTATTAAATGCTTCTGTTCCAAGGTTAAGGGACTCAGGGCAGCCCAAGAATTCTACCCAGAACCTTCATTATTCCCTATCTTCAGTAAGTTGGCAGAGAGATGAACTGAGATAAAGAATGGGCATTACAGGCCCACATGGTAAAACTACTGAGGCTCTCCAAAAAGGATCCAAAGTGATGGAGCCAACTGTGTATGAAAGAACATGTACAAGACAACATAGTTGAAATCCAGAAACAAACCATTATACCGCAGGAGAAATCCTGTGCAGAGATTCCACTGAACGGAGTTTGAAAAGCTCCACAAGTATGGATGATAGTACATTTAAGTATGCTGAGCCCATGTGTCTACAACAGCAGAGAGTCACCCAAGCATAAAGGGGGAGTGGTTTTGTCAAAAAAAGACAAATCTGTTTGGAGCAGGGGTCAGACCTTAACTTTGCAGAAATGATGAGTGCAAAAAAAAATATGTTTTTTGAAAAAGCCTAAACTTGTCAGAGCAGTGTGGTATGATACACGTCACTGAGCTGATGAAAAGAGTTGAGACAATAAAAGAGAAAAGCCTGAATGAGCTCAGGGACAATGCAGAGATGGAACAAACCAGAACTTGGGGAGAGCTAACAGGTGGACAGAGTGTTCTGGTTAAGAATGTGACTCCAGGAGGTAGATAGGACCTCACTGGCAGATGGAGTCCATGGGACCTGGGGTCAGAAAGAAACTAAAGAGAGTGTAGGGTTTTCCGATGGCGTAGGGGATCTCTTAGTCATAAATCCTCCTGCTTTGATGTCTGCTTCTTACTTTAATGGAGGCTCAGGGAACTGAGCATTGGCTCAGCTTCCCTACTGTCAGTGGACCTGGTCCTTCTCTGCCCTGTAAACCAGTGACAGACACGCAGGGCACTTTACTCCTTACCAATGTTGTACACCATTTCAGTGTATAAAGGGGCTGTGTGATGTCCCATGGAAGCAAATATGGTCCTTCCCCAGTCAGTCCTACACCCGGATGGCCTCAGATCCCTGGAGTGCCCCATCAGTTACCTCTGAGCCTTGTCTGCTCACCTGGCACCCCCACTCTTCACTGCAGTCAGGATGGTCTCCCCATCTCCTCCTTTCCATCTAGCCCCCTTAGGTCCTGCCCACTATCCCAGGCCCAGCTCCTCGTTCAGGAGTTTCTGATGACTCCAGTGAGCCCTTCCTCCTCTTTTTAAATTAAGGGGGTTCTACAGAGGTGACCCTAGAGAAAGAAATGGCAACCCACTCCAGTATTCTTGCCTGGGAAAGCCCATGGACAGAGGAGCCCAGCAGGCTACAGTCCACAGGGATGAAAAAGAGTTGGACGTGACTTAGTGACTAAAAAACAACAGAGGTGAACACAACACCACAGGATCTAGAATGTGTGAAACCATAAACATGACCTCTGTATTTAATGAGTCACTGGAGGTACAAATGGTGACACATGCTTCATAACACCTGTGTGCAGGTCACATGAGGGGAAGGAACTCAGCCTGGGTGGCTCAGGCTCCAGGACCCAGAAAGAGATCCTGATTCTTGCCCCAGTAACTTTCCTTGCCACTCCAGTCACCTCTTTCTAGAACTTCCAGTAGGTTCCAGACACCTGGTCATGTGCATGCCTAATATGAGCACAGACAGCAACAATAGAAGATGAGAAAAGCACTATTATTCACTGGAAAGGATGAAGATTTTTTCCCAACTCAACTCCATTCCCAACTCAACTCCATTACACTGCAGATCACAGAGACAGTGCTGAAATTTCTATGTAATATAGTTAAGTGTGTGGTTCCCTTCCTGTGCTTATATCTCCAAATGCTCACTCAAATATAGTAATGCTATCAAGATGAAGAAACAACATCCCCGCCAAAGATTAGAAGTTAGGATAGGAAGGAAGCAAACACTGGTGTTGTGGATGATGTGCCAAATACTGTGCTGGGATCTTGATGAAATTTTCCCCTTGAACTCCTCACATCACTCCTTTGAGTGTAAGGACCAAGAGTCAGACACACACACACATATATATGTATATACACACACGTACATATATATATATATATATATATGCATATACAGATGTGTTTATATATGAGTGTGCGTGTGCACACATGTTGTATATTAAATAAATTAGCAATCTGGAGGATGAAAACATTTGTGTGTGTGTGTGTGGTGCCAACATGCAGAAAAATATTATAATTAGTTTAGGTAAGTTCTCTTATGGAATAAAAGGATATAGCAATGCATGGGAATAATAATCATCCCTTTCTGGATAGTAATTATCTCTAGGGGAGAAGGAAGGGGATACAATCAGGGAGGGGTAAAGTTTTTTCTTAATCTAGATGGATTTTATAATTCTATGCTTTTATTCTGAAATCCTTCATAAGTAGTAGCACTTTTAGGGGATACAGTTCTTTATCACAAATGTAATACATACCCCACTTAGCAAATGTTTAATATTTTGAGTCAAGTGCAGAGTTTAAAAGCATCCATACCCAGAAATCCCATCATCACTGAAATTCACACTATGCTATTTCAACCCATTATTCTCCTCTGCGTGAACACAGGCAAATGTAATATACCTGTATCATATACAAATTTATTATAACTATTATCTTACTCTATATACAGTTCATTATCCTTTATTGTTGTTATTTTGGTTTTCCTTTTAATTCTTGTTTGGCATACTAGCATGTAGAGAAAGTATTGTGATTAAATGACAAGGTTCAAGGTAAGATTTAACTATGATTTTTAATGAAGCCTTTACCAGTTGACCCAGCCCCAACTTTTAAACAATATATCTGATTGGAAATGTCATGCCTGTAGTATACTAAATAATGTTACACATCTGAGTCTGCTCATGAGCTTTCTATAGACTTCCTTTTATCTGTCATTGTATGCAATAGTTATAAAATCACATTCTGTGGACTACTTTAATGCCAGGCAGTATAATCTTCACTCTTATCATTCACCCTTTGGATGGGTGTTAGGAACAATAACAACAATAATAATAATAAGCAATAATAAAAGACACCAATGGTCATAGAACACACAGTAAATTGCTAGCTTAAGATTATGCAACCAGAAGTAATGGCTCCCAGTGTCAAATCTTAGTCCTTCTGACTTCAAAGCCCATGCCCCTAACCACTGTTTCTATATATAGTACCCTTCTATATTAGGGCTGAGGTTAGCACGGGAGAAGGGACTCACCCAAGGTCCTGTGCTCAGTTGACAGGTCTGGCTACTGGGACACAGGTTTGATGATTCTCATCTTCTGTCTAGCTGACCCATCCATTATTATTCTTTCTCTTCTGCACTATTTCTTCTTCCTGGGGGTCAATAAGAAATTGTTCCACTCTGATCAAACTAGAAGGAAAATAAGCATACAGGAAAACGTGGGAAAAAAATGATGAGATGGGACCAAAGTTCACTTCTTACTGCTACAATTCCAGATACTGATTCAAATCTTCTGTTTTATGGGAAAGAGGAGACAGGATGGGCTGGGAGTAGTATATCTCAAGTCCTACTAAATGCCAGACATTCTTGGGAGTTTTTTTGCCTTTTCTTCGTACAAGTTTAGAAATAAGCACCCTTAGTCCCATTTTACAGATGGCCAACCTCAGATTCAGAGGTATGTAAAATTTTCAGGGTCAAATGTCTACTATTTGCCCTCTACACAGATCAACCAACAGCCGCCTGTTTAGATAACAGAATTCCAGGACTTAGAGACTGATAGTGGAAAACTGGCCTGATGTGGAATGTGGGTTATGTCATGCTCCCCATTGGACATGAAGATGATGGTGGGGATGAAATTATATTCCATGAGCCAAGATAAATTTTTAGAAACAGAAACAAAGCTTCTGAAAAATAGATAACTAAATAATAAGTATAGTGTAGTTCTAACTCTAACAAATTCATATGTATTTAAAAGAGGGAGAGGATGTATACTTATTTGTGCTTCCTGCATTTACATCTCTTTTATTTATTAATGTGTATTTTCTACAGTGTGCCAGGCCCTGTCAGTCCAATTCCACATCTGCATCCCACACCTTCCCTCTTGATTTCTAGACCTGTATAACTGGAAATGTGCACAGGGAACAAGATGGATGTTAGGGCCCACCTGAAACAGATTCCATTCCAAGCGAGTGTAATCTTAGCTTCATCCCAAGTCCTGGAAATCAAACATGTAAACAGGAAATGATGGAGTTGAGTGGGGAGAGTTTGCCACCTTGGGAAACTGAGGCATTTTATAATCCTCAAGTCTGTCTTTTTGCCTAGGACTAAGGGGCTACTACCTTCTAACAGGATCTCACTCTCAGATAAAGAGTGAAGGATGCAGTGACTGTTCTGTGATTTCAGTCTTGGTTCTCCTCATGGGCATGAACTAGAGTTTTACTTTCTCTTTACTCCTTGGCTAGGTCTGGTGACAGACTTCAGAACTGGTTTTGTGTCTGTCTTATGCCTAGGTTGCTCAGTCGAGTCAGACTCTTTGCAACCCCATGGACTGTAGCCCATCAGGCTCCTCTGTCCATGGGATTCTTCAGGCAAGAATGCTGGAGTGGGTAGCCATTCCCTCCTCCCAGGGATCTTTCCAATAAAGGGATCGAACCTGGGTCTCCTGCATCTAACACTTATGCCTAGGAGGGTGGTCCCTTCCATTTAGTCATCTGAGAGGTTCATATGGCATGACATGGAGTTTATACATCAAGTAAGATCTTCTCTACCAGTAAGCAGGCCTGAACCAAGTTCCACAGGAGACAGAAAGGAGTAGAGACCAAGTTCTCAGATACAAGCAGATAAATAGAACCCTGTTCTAAACATTTAATTCTCTTGATTTAGTGGAACAGTTTTTGTAGACTTCTCACATGATAGATACCTCCCCTCAGCATTCCCCTTATGCCCAACACCCCAATATGATCTAAATTCTCTCCTCTATCTTGTTTATTAAAGTATACCCTCAGAGAAATTCTTCTATGACTTGGTAGTAGAGAAAAACGAGTAATTATGACATAAATTCCAGAAGTAATAAGAGGGAACAGTGATATGTACAATTTGCTTTTTCATTAAAAATTGAATGCTTAAAAACTCATAATCAAAGAAAAATGAAAAATTTTCAATTGGGAAAAATATTTAGAATTTAGATAACAAACAGTTATATCCCTAATACATAGACATCTTATGAAAAAGTGAGGTAAAAGACAACAACAAAGAAAAAAGGGGGCAATAGGTACAAGTAGGTATTTCACTGAAAAGATGCAGATACAAGAATAAAAAAAATCTTTAAACATACAAAAAATGCTCAACCTAACTCATGATAAACAATGAAAAGAAAAATAACTATAATGAGATACTTCTTACCAATTAGATAGTCTGTGAAGAAACAGACATCCTCATATATTGCTGGTGGTAATGTAAAGTGATAACTGCCTATAAAAAGGATACGATGCGATCTAGTAAAATTACATAGGTAATCATTCTTGGAACCAATAATCTGTCTTTTAAGAAGTTATCCCCTCCAAAACAATGCAAAAATACAAAAAGCCATAGTAAGTACGAGGCCATTCCTCACAGAACAATCCATAACAACAGAAGATGAGCAACAAGACAAATGTCTACCAATAAGGAGCTAGTTGAGTAATCTCAAGTACATCTACATTGGAGAGTACTACGCAGACTTAAAAAGCAAAGCGGATTCCCTCTCTAGAGTGTTATGGAGTGATCACCAGGATATATTGTTAAGTGAAGAAACCAAGGTACAGGAAAAATGTATAGATCTGCTGCTGTCTAATATGGTAGTCACTAGCCACAACCAGCTAGATACATTTAGTTTTTAAAAAAATTGATGAAATTAAGAATTCAGTCATTCAGTTGTACTGGTCACATTTTACGTGCTCAGCAGCCACTTGGTGGTGGTGGGTTTAGTGTTAGTGCAGATACAGGATATTTTCACTTCTGAAAAATTTCTATTGGACAGTACTAGTGAAGAAGGTGCCACCTTTTACATGTGGATGGGGAAAGAAACTAATATACATATTTCATTTGCTTGTATATTTAGAATATAGTAAATTAAAAATGGACAAAAATAATTACATATAAGCAGATGGAGGAGTAGCCCATGATAGAGGGCAATGATGTGTATTCTCTTAAAAATATAACATATATGATAAAAATGTGTACCTATAAAGGAACAGAAAAGCAGCCCAGGATGCAAGCCAATGATGTAGATTCTCTTAAACATGAAACCTATGTTTACTGGCTCCATGTGCTGAAAAGGACAAGAAACAATGACCAACTCAGGAGCAATGTTCAATTCTCATCCCAGATTGAATTATCTGAAAACATTTCCCATTGAAAGGAACCAGACTTCCTTTCAGGTCTGGGTAGGGATTGTACCAGAGGAGTATAGACCAAGCTCTCATACCAGAAAGCACATCAGAAGACTCAAGTCAACCTGAAGGTGCCCCTACTGGACAAAGAGAACAATTTGAACATCAAAAAGATTAAGGACTACAATGGGTTTCCTTCTCCAGGGGCTCTTCCTGACCCAGGGATCGAACCCTGGTTTCCCACATTGCAGGCAGATGCTTTACCCTCTGAGCCACCAGGGAAGCCCACACAGTGGGTTAAACCACATCAAATATGTAAGCATCTGTGAGCTCAGAATGGCACTTAAAACAAACAAACAAACTTACTGCTCACCTTTGGTGGAGAAGGCAATGGCACCCCACTCCAGTACTCCACCTGGAAAATCCCATGGATGGAGGAGCCTGGTAGGCTGCAGTCCATGGAGTCGCCAAGAGTCAGACACGACTGAGCGACTTCACTTTCACTTTTCACTTTCATGCACTGGAGAAGGAAATGGCAACCCACTGCAGTGTTCTTGCCTGGAGAATCCCAGGGACAGGGGAGCCTGGTGGGCTGCCGTCTATGGGGTCACACAGAGTGGACACGACTGAAGCGACTTAGCAGCAGCAGCAGCAGCGGAACATAATACATAACACAAAAGGGATACAATCAGCAAAATCCAGAAAGCAAACTCCACAGGACAAAAGTTTAGTTTGCTAAATAAACTGGAAGGTTAAAAAAGGAGGGTAGACATTCTTTAGATAAAAAAAGATTTCAGAGAAGTAAAAATTAATATCACACAAGCTACTACCACAATGCACTAGAAGAACAAGAATGAAAAAGATGGAAAATACCAAGTGTTGGCAAGGATGTGAAACAAATGGAACTCATAACCTGCTGTGGGGGAATATAGATTGGAGCAACGGCTTTGAAAAACTCATTGAAAGTATCTACTGAACTGAACATACACATATCCTTTGACTCAGAAATACATACTATGTTAGTATGTTAGGTACATACTCAGGAAATGAAAAAAAAGTCCATTCAAGAAAGTTCACAGCCCTATTATTCAATAATAAATTAAAAAATTGAAAAATACCCAAATCTCCATAACAGATAAAAATATTGTGAAATATCCACACAATGTATTTTGTTTTTACAACTATTCCATTTTTGTTTTTCCTAAAACTCTAGTATATAACAGAATGACTCCTGAAGCATAATTTCCACACAAAGTGATATGATCCTGCCTAACTTCAACCACCATGGACTGAGATAGTTCAAAAAAGGTCTTTTTTATTCTTCCTAAGTGTACTGGTTCAGAGTGTGGGTTCTAGAGAAAGAGTCTTGCCACTAGTTCTGCCACTTAAAAGCTGTGTGAGTTTGAATAATTTTATTTCACCCTACACTCAGTTGTCTCATCTGCAAAACAAGATTATATAGTACTGATAGTAGAAGAAAAAAGTTTTTAAAAAATAATTGCCTTGTGTTTTGGTTTTTATAAGGATAAATGATCAAGAATCACATTATTTTAAAACTTCAACTGCAGAGAGATTGGAATACTGTCTTCTCTGTAATCTTGGGAGAGTGAAAGTCAGGGCCTCTCAGTTTCCTTCTCTCTAAAATGGCAAAAACAATCATCACATATTTAAATAACTACATTTCACTACAACCACTGTTGGATGACCTAACTTCGAGAACGTCTCAAAAGCACTTGGAACAACTGACCACAGAAACACACCACAACTTCTGCATGTGGCCAAACATAAAGCCAAGGCCTCGTCCAGACTCAGCAAACTTAGAGTGAGCCCAGGTATTTGCGATTTTAACAAGCACCACCTGACGATTTTGATGAGGTGGTCCATGGACCACACTTAGAAAAATTCTGAGCTAAACAGCTAACATTTGTGTAGTGTTGATCTGATGCCTACTATGCAGAGATCTATGATATCTGGTGTGTCTCTGTTACTGTTATTACTTGTAACTGCATTGGTCCTTCCCTCCCACCTACAATCACAGACTGCTTTCCTACATGGGCTCATACCTAAACTCCACAACACTCCTGGGTGGTCAAAAGCACTGGATATCGTTATCTTATTGTATAGAAGACAATGGAGGGAAGGGTTGTGACTTACCTAAAGTGTCCCAGTGATGGGACCCAATTTCTTCACTCTTGCTCCAGGAACCTGTCTAGCAGATTCAGTATCACACTTGGTTCTTCTCTACGGGATCTTGTTTCTGGGACTGAGTCCATACCTTCTCTGATGTCCCACTGTAAGGAAGAATAAGAGGATAGCAAAGCACATGGAATATAGAGGAATGTGAAAGGATGGGAAAGCACACGAAATGCAGGGGAAGGGAGTGAGCATGTGTTTGTTTGCCTCTCCCCACTCAGTTCACTGAAAGCTGTGCAATGATGCTTTTCCTTTTCCTCAGTTCCATCACACAACCCTCGCCACACACAGCAGTGACAATGAGGCTCTCACATCATGGACATGCGCCCTTATCCCTGCTTGTGTTACATGTCCAAGTATTCTCTCCAGTAGTCATGCTATTATGGTAATGTCATAGGCATCACATTGACAGAATGAAGGAGGTAATGTTGAAGTGGAGAAATATAATTTGGTGAGGGCCTACTAGACACTATACACTGTAGGTTGTACTTTTTGGACTTTTCTTCTTCAAATCCTCAAAGCAATTCTCTGATGTGCGTGGCATCATTTCCTTTCTACAGAGAGAGAGATTGTCAGGCTCTGACAGCAAAGTACATGATCCAAAAATGCTAGGGAGGTGTCAATGGACATAGAAGCCAATTTGAAGGGGCTAACACTGGCCAATTCTGTGACAATTTGAGTATCAAAATATATAAATATCAAATATAAATATATAAGTGTCAAAATATATAAAGATAGTAACATGTAAAAAAAGTAATACTTTGAGCGAAGTAGGAATCTGTAAGTCATACAGATATAAATACAGGAATAAATAAGGGAGAGGGAAAAGCTCTAAACTGCACTCAAATGCCAACTAATAAATCTGGAAGGAATGAGGGAATTATAAAAGCAACACTTGACAACTACAGTAGTAAAAAATGACTCAGTCAAGAATCAAAAATGGATGCTCTCTCTACACTAAATCCCACAGCAGTCACTGAGCCACCATGGTTACCAAGCTGGCCAAGGAAAGCTATGAAAAAGAAACAATAATCCAATTTGGTTCCTAAATATGTGCTAGGAGCAGAATATGACAGACCTGCACGCGCACACACATACACACGCACAAGCTCTCTCCCTCTGTCTCACTACCTAGAAGTGAAGTGAAGTGAAAGTTGCTCAGTCATGTCCGACTCTTTGCAACTCCGTGGAATTTTCTACGGTTCATGGGATTCTCTAGGCCGGAATACCGGAGTGGGTAGCCTTTCCCTTCTCCAGGGGATTTTCCCAACCCAGGGATCGAACCCAGGTCTCCCGCATTGCGGGTGGATTCTTTACCAACTGAGCCACAAGAAAAGCTCACTACCTAAGATGTTGCCTTATCCTCCCTCGCCCCTGTTTTTAAAAGGCAAGTGGCTCCAGGACATCCCTGGAACAAGACACCACACTCACTGGGGCCCGGAGGGACCCCAAGGGCCCATCTCTCTGCCTCACTGGACAGCCGGGGCACTGATTCCCAAAGCAGGAAAGACAGGAATTGGATCCCTTTGTCTCCCCACACCCCAGGGCTGTTCAGCCCCAACCGCTGGGACCCACACCCTCAGCTGACTCCAAACACCTGAAGGCGGGACCTCCTCTTCTCAGACCACGTCTGTTTCTGTAGAAAAATCGTCACGGTCGCCATATTGACGTCGGGTTTCTATGGCAACCATAACGCGCGGGCTAATCCCGTTCACCGGAAATACCTCTGCACACTTCTCCACCCCAGAGTTTTCGCTTGAAATCAAAACGCCTTTACTCCTCACCGTGCCACATAAGAAAGCGTAGTAATTAGAAGACCTGGACTGGGATCTGGGCAGTTGGCCTAATTCTGCTTAGTTTGGTGGAACACAGCATGTCTCTGCTGTCAGAAATTTCGTTTGCTCTAAAGAGACAGCATATTAAAAAGCAGAATCGTTACCTTGCCAACAAAGGTCTGTCTAGTCAAAACTATGGTTTTTCCAGTAGTCACGTATGGATATGACAGTTGGACTATAAAGAAGGCTGAGCATCGAAGAATTGATGCTTTTGAACTGTGGTGTTGGAGAAGACTTTTGAGAGTTCCCTGGACTGTAAGGAGATCCAACCAGTCCATCCTAAAGGAAATCAGTCCTGAATATTCATTGGAAGGACTGATGCTGAAGCTGAAACTCCAGTACTTTGGCCACCTCATGCGAAGAGTTGACTCATTGGAAAAGACTCTGATTCTGGGAGGGATTGGAGGCAGGAGGAGAAGGGGACGACAGAGGATGAGATGGTTGGATGGCATCACCAACTCAATGGGCATGAGTTTGAGTTAACACGGGGAGATAGTGAAGGGAGTTGGTGATGGACAGGGAGGCCTGGTGTAATACAGTCCATGGGGTCTCGGAGAGTCAGACATGACTGAGTGACTGAACTAAACTAAACTGATGAGATGTCTCTTCTGAGATTAGTTACAAAGAGGTTGTGGCTTAATTTGAGGTACACTCTTATGTTCATCCTAAGAAAAGCCAGCCACCATGCTGTATTTTGCCCACATGTCAAGGAATCATTAAAATATATGTGAAGATACATAGTCAAAATCAAAATGGAAATAATAAAATGAAGTATCAAAATAGAAATAATAAAATGAGATATCAAGTTCACAAAAGCCAAAAGGAAGAGAGGAATTAAGACCAGAGATAGGCCGAAATTCAAATATTTTAGCAATTACTGTAAATCTACATGGTCTAAACATACCAGTTAAATGGCAGAGATTGTCTAGATGTTGTATCAATTTTAGAGAAAGGGGTTTCTAAGTCTGAATTAACTGGATTTTTTTTTTACTTCAGTTCTATCTGAAACATAGATATATGTTTATTTATCTATAATTTGCATCTCTGCAGTTCCATGAATATGCATTTAGGGTTACTATATCTTCTTGGTGGATTTACCCCTTATCATTATGTAATATTCTTCTATGTCTGGTAATTTTCTTTGCTCTAAAATACACCTTATCTGATGCAAAGAAAGCACTCTTGCTTTCTTTCAATAAAAATTGCCTGTTGTTATCTTTTTATATCCTTTCAGTTTCAAACAGCCTGTATGATTGTATTTGAAGTGAGTTTCTTATAGGCAGCGTTAAGTTGGGTCACATTCTTTTCTTTAATCCATTCTGACAATATCTGTCTTGTAACTGGTATATTTAAGTGATTTACTTTTAAGTAATTATTGATATGTAATGTAATGTATTGATATGTAAAAGTCTGTCATTTTATTATTTGTTCTCTTTTTTCTTTGTTTTATTTTCCTTGCTTCCTATAGGTTACTTGAACAAATTTGAGAATTCCAATTTTATTTATTTATTGTTGTTATCTCTCTGTATAGAATTTTCTCTATAGATATATCATCACTGTCTGTTGTTGACATTTTACTAGTTCTATTGGGTGTTAATGCTTTCAAATACTTTCCCTGCATCTATAGACATGGGCATTTTTCCCTTGACTCTATTATTACACTGCTGCTGCTGCTACTGCTGCTAAGTCACTTCAGTCACGTCCCACTCTGTGCGATTCCATAGACGGCAGCCCACCAGGCTTCCCTGTCCCTGGGATTTCAGGCAAGAACACTGGAGTGGGTTGCCATTTCCTTCTCCAATGCATGAAAGTGAAAAGTGAAAGTGAAGTTGCTCAGTCATATCCGACTTTTAGCAACCCTATGGACTGCAGCCTACCAGGCTCCTCCATCCATGGGATTTTCCAGGCAAGAGTACTGGAGTGGGGTGCCATTGCCTTCTCCGATTATTACACTAGATTATATTAATAGATTTCTGATATTGTAACAGCCTGTGTTCTTAGAATAAGCTCCACATGTTATGATATACCTTTTTATGTGCTTTGGATCAGATCAGATCAGATCAGATCAGTTGCTCAGTCGTGTCCGACTCTTTGCGACCCCATGAATCACAGCACGCCAGGCCTCCCTGTCCATCACCAACTCCCGGAGTTCACTCAGACTCATGTCCATCGAGTCAGTGATGCCATCCAGCCATCTCATCCTCTGTCGTCCCCTTCTCCTCTTGCCCCCAATCCCTCCCAGCCTCAGAGTCTTTTCCAATGAGTCAACTCTTCACATGAGGTGGCCAAAGTACTGGAGTTTCAGCTTTAGCATCATTCCTTCCAAAGAAATCCCAGGGCTGATCTCCTTTGGATAGTGTTTGCTAATATTTTACTTAAGAATATTCCTTCATTTCCATGTAGGAGATTGTTCTATAATTATCATTTTTGATGTAATCTTTATGAGGTTTTGGAATCGATTATATACTTGCATCGTCATAAGAATTTAAAAGTTTTTCTTCTTTTCCATACCCCTGAGATAGTTTAAGTAGCATTGGGATTATCTTACCTTTAAATGTTTGGTAGAAAGCAAACAATCCCCCCCCCAAAAAAGAAAGAAAAAACAAATCAAACAAACAAAAAGGTTTGGTAGAATTCTCCCATTGAGGCTTCTGGACCTGCTTCATTTTCAGGGAAGAAATTTAACCAGTTTCCCTATTTCTTCAATGTAATTGATCTATTTGAACTTTTTGTCTCTACTGAGGTAAATTTTTGTAAGTTGCATTTTTCTAGAGACTATTTCATCTGTGCTTTCAACTATATTTAAATAGAGTTACGTAAATTATTCATTTAAGAATCTTGAAAATTTCCTTTGATTAGATGACCATTTCTCAGGAATTCCCTGGCGGTCCAGTGGTTAGGACTTGATGCTTTCACTGTCAAGGGCCAGAGTTCAGTCCTTGGTTGGGGAACTAAGATTCTACAAGGCAAATGACACAGCCAAAATAAATTAAAAAAAATAATAAATAAATAAAATTAGATGACTATTTCTCCTTTGGCATTCTGGATGTTATATATGTTCATTTCCCTCTATTTTCTTGATTAATTTACCCAGAAATTTGTTTGTTTTGTTGACCTGTATATGTTCTGCTATAGTTTTTCCTAACTCATTCATTTCTACTTTTACCTTTAATGATTCTTTCCTTCTGCATTTTTAAACTTATATTGTGTCTCTTTATCATGCTTTTAATTGAATATTAAATTAATTTACTTTAATTTTATTAATGTAATTATTTAACACTATAAAAATTGCCTTTGACAACAGCTATACTATAGATTCTGCTATAGTACTTTTATTATCATTTTTGTAATCAAACTGTGCAAATTTAATCTATTTCCAGTTTGTCCCAAATTTGTCAAGAAACCTCAGATACAGTCAGTTTTCATAAATATTTTATGTTTATCTGAATTGTAGTTTTGCTGTCTTATAGACATCAGAGTGCAATACATGAGATCTACCTTTTGGATTATGTTTTTTAAATCTTCTCTATACTCAACTGAAATTTTTTGTCCACTTGAATATTCTTGGATTGAGGCAAGTACAGTAGAATGATATATTGTTGAAGCTTTTTTCTATTTCTCCTTACACTTCCCATGGTTTTATTGTATGAATATTGTATGTGTCTGTGTACATAAATATTAATAACACATCTTCCTTGTGAATTTTATTGTTTACAGTTATCAAGTGTGCTTTTAAAAAATCTCTTTTAATCCATTTTGATCTCAATTCCTACTCCTTAAACATCAAGATTATAACCCTTTCTTTCTTCTTATTTGTATCTGCCTGATATATATTTGCTTATTTTAGAATTTTGACTTCTCTGACTGTCTTTGTTTTAAGTATATCTCTTGAAAAAGCATTGTGTTAGATTTTGCTTTGATAAGCAACATGAGATGGTTGAATGGCATCACCATTCAATGGATATGAACTTGGCAAACTCCATGAGATGGTGAGGGACAGGGAGGCCTGGCATGCTGCAGGCCATGGGGTCTCAAAGAGTCGAGCACAACTTGGTGGCTAAACAACAAAAGAAACTTTTTTCCTTTTAGTAGATGAGTTAAACTTATTTACATATATTTGATATAACCTATATGTTTGGTCATTTGGGGTCAATTCTGTCATATGGATTATACACACATAGAAATTATATAATTTGTGTATATATACATTGTGTACATATACACAATGAATAGAAATAGACAAATTATATCAGCAGATAATTCACATAAAAAAGCAATATACAGACTGATAAAACTTTCTAAAATATGCCAAATTACAACAGCTAAAGAAATTCAAGTTAATATCCTAATCTATCATGATAAGTGAAAAAGGCATCATGCTGAAAATTATGTATGTGATCGTAATATTACAAGTGATGTATGTATATTCATTGTTATATGCATGCATAAACATAATAATGAGAGGAAATGCCAGACAATATACATTTTTAAAAATTAATGAGTGGTAGTGTTACCAATTAATCACGTATTTAACTGTGGACTTTACTATGTCTTCTATATTTTCTAAATTGTTTAGATCATATTAAAAATCAAGATTAAAGCTCATAGAAACATTACTTATTATTAAATATTTCAGGTATGCAAAAAGTTATAGAAAATAATAAAGCAGACTTCTACTTACTCAACTTAAGAAATAAAACATTACATACGGGGTTGAAACTCACTTTGAGGTCTTTTATGATTATAGTAATCTCCTTCCTTAGGAGTAACTACTGTAAAGAATTCAAGTTTTCATTCTTAGAAACTTTCATTATAGTTTAATTACATATGCATATATTCCTAAGTTAATATAAATACTATTTTCTTGCATGTATTTATGGGTAGATGCCTGGATGAATGATAGAAAAAGAGGAAGAACCAAAAAAAGGAGAACAAATACACATAACAGCGTGACAGTATAACCTGTATATATGGCTTCCTTGCAATATGTTTGCTTTCAGAACTTCTAAAATGGACGCACCTATTATTTTTGCAGTTTATATGTTGAAGGAAGCACTAAAAGAAATCTGCACATCCTATTTTCAATCACTTTTTTACTGATGTGTTCAAAGTCTAACAGTTTCCTTGGTACCAGCTACTCTAAAAACAGTCTTTCAATGTACAATATTCTGAACATGAAACATCTGCATATTTGTCTAAGCCTAATTTTCTGTCTTTTATTCACATTGTTACTCCTTTAGACCTGTGTATCCAGAACTTAACCTGGGTCCTTCTGGTGAAAAAAGACAGTAATGGCAGGAAGTGAGTTTTCCAGTGTTCTGAAAGTGAAAGTGTTAGTTGCTTAGTCGTGTCCGACTCTTTGCGACCCTGTGGACTGTAGCTTGCCAGGCTCCTCTGTCCATGGGATTCTCCAGGCAAGAATACTGGAGTGGGTTGCCATGACCTACTCCAGGGGATCTTCCTGACCCAAGGATTGAACCTGGGTCTCCCATATTGCAAGCAAATTTTTTACTGTCTGAGCCACCAGGAAAACCTAACACCTGTAACCCTAGGCTGGTATAAAGATGTAACCCATTTTGAATTTGAGCTGATTTTGTATTACAAGTCTGGTCATGTGTATATAGTTGGCTGTTTGTATCCAGGGGTTCCACATTCAGATTCAAAACTTTGAAAAAAAAAATCCAGAAAGTTCCAAAAAGCAAAGCTTGAATTTGCACACACCTGCAACTATTTATATAGCATTTACATTGTGTTAGATATTATAAGCTATCTAGAGTTGATTTAAAGTATATGGGAGGGAAGATGTGTATTGGTTATATGCAAATACTACACTATTTTATATATTTTGTAGAAAGGATTTGAGTATACATGGATTTTGCTATCTGTGGGGCATTCTGGAACCAATTCCCTGTGAATATTGTACTTTTCTCTGCTTTTATTAGTTTTAATTGCAAAGGGGAAAGATTTCAAAGGTGTTTTAATTTACATGTGTTGATTACCCTGGGAGCCTAGTCTGAAAGAGGCTGTGATCAAACTTTTACTCTTGAAAACCTCTGCTTAAGAATTCTCTCTTTTTGGAAGCTATTGGATCAAGTGCTGTGTGATCTCATGCAGTTCCTCATCCTTTCCATCCCCTGTGGCACTCACTGCTTGGCTCACTGGGTAGTTAAACATGGTTTCAATTCAAGGGGCTTTCTTTGAGAGAGAAAAGAAAAAAGCATATTGTGAAACTATTTTAATTTCATGACCTTCGCAAATATTCCAGAGAAATGGAGACATTGTCTGACTGTGCAATGTTGGCTTATTTGAGAGACGTGCTTGTGCTTGCTTTTCCCTTAGGCATCTACAATTTCCCTGAAGCTACCAAATGGGGATTGTCAAATGGTAGCCTGGGCTAGGAAGTTTTTTCGCTGGTCTTTTCAATTCCAAAACCAAGACGCGTTTATTGCAGATAAAAGTGGAAAATACAGGAAAGAAAAATAATCATTAGAAACCCTTAAATGTCTACTACTCTTGAGTAAACACTCTTATCATTTGAACATACATATTGTTTTCGGTGAAAGTGAAAGTGTTAGTCGCTCAGTCGTGTCCTAATCTTTGCAACCCCATGGACTGTAGTCTGCCAGGCCCCTCTGTCCATGGAATTCTACAGGCAAGAATACTGGAGTGGGTTGCCATTCCCTTCTCCAGGGGATCTTTCCAACCCAGGGGTTGAATCCAGGTCTCCTGCATTGCAGGCAGGTTCTTTACCATCTGAGTCATTGTTTTCAGAATGCTATCCACCTGCCAATGCAAGAGACATAAGAGATGCAGATTTGATCCCTGGGTAAGGAAGATGCCCTGGAGAAGGAAATGGCAACCCATTCCATTATTCTTGCCTGGAGAATCCCATGGACAGAGGAACTGGCAGGCTAAAGTCCATAGGGTTGCAAAGAGTCAGACATGACTGAAGTGACTTAGCATGCACGCCCATAATTAAGAATAGCGATAAGATATATCCTACTTACAGTTTTGTAAACAGATTTGTTTATACAAACATTGTATTATGAATGTCAAGCCATGCCAATCAATATAAATCTACATACTTAAAATGACACTAATGGTCAATTCAGGTATGAAAATAATGATGGCAATAGTTACTATTTATTGCTGACTTCCTCCATGCCTGACTCTCTTGTAAGTGCTAAACCTATACTTACTCATCTAATGCTTACCACAACCTATGAGGAGGAGCTATTGTTGCCCAACTTTAAACATAAGAAACTAAGGACAGGGCTAGCAGGTGATAAGGGAAAGATATATTGTGTGGCTCCTGAGTCCATACATCTAACCAGGACATGCTATTGTCTCTCCTATCACAAGGCCTTCAACATTACCACTATTCAGGGCAAAGTAAGATTAAACAACCTAAGGTACCATGTTTTTTCCCAGTTAACTAGGAAGAAATTAAAAATATTGATTATAATCAGTGTGGTTTGGAGTTTTGGGGAAGTATGTCCTGTTATACTGTGAAATTTCCCCCACTATCTTGTCTCCCTTCCAGTTCCTCAGGTGCATTCCCTGTTCTAAAGCTAAGTGACTTTCCTGTTGATAGAACTGAAAATATTTGTTTCCATACCATTTAATTACTTTGTATTGCTGCAAGGTCAGTAAGTGTGTACTATAGTTAAAAACTATACATAGAAAGGAAATAAAGTAACATTACCTCAAAATATACCATTTAAAACATAACTGCTGTATTTATTTCCTAGGGCTGCCTTAACATAGTACCACAAAGTGAGTGGTTTAAAAAACAGAAATTTATTGTCTCTCGATTCTGGACGCTAGAAGTCCAAAATCAAGATATCAATGGGCCATGCTGTCTCTCTCCCTCTCTGAAACCTATAAGACTGCACCCTTGCCTCTTCCTAGCTTCCTGGAGTTTGAAGACAATCTCCAGTGTTTCTTGGCTTGTAGATGCACCACTCCCAATCCTCCAACTTCATGTGACTTTCTCCCTCTGTCTCTTCATCTTATCTTCTGTGTGTCTCTGTGTCTAAATGTCCCCTTTTTATGAAGACACCAGTCATATCAGATTATAGCCCACCCCAATAACCTCATTTGAACTTGATTACCTGTATAAAGACCTTGTTTCCAAACAAGGTCATATTCTGAGATAGTTGGAATTATGACTTCAGCCTACATTTTTCAGGGGATATATTTCAATCCAGAATAACTGTCAGGAAGCATTTAACAGGAGGCTTCCTGTGTGCTGTTTTGGGTCTGTCATGAATCTTCTGTCCCTTATTAATTCCTGAATATTCAGGAATTAAGTGGGTTAGCAAACTACTCCCAGGGGCTTAGGAATGCATGCATTTCCTTTGTTAGTTTTTCCATACGATGATAAGCAACTATTTACAACCCTCTTCCTTTTTATGAACCATATGGTGAAAGTGATTATTTACAACCCTCTCTCTTTAATATGGATTGCCTTATATTTTCCTTGATAATTTGTAAGTCTGGATTTTTTATTTTTATCTTTGCTGAAAATAGCTACCTTTTAAGACAGTATATATACTCACACGATGTTGAATAAAACACCTTTGCTCCATCAGAGCTTGGGTCCCCATGTCTTTCTTTCTCTCTCTCTCTCTTTCTCTCTCTCAGGCTAATTCTCTGGAGTGCAGAGGCTCACTGAGCTCACTTTCTTGCCTGGGTTTCTAAGACCCTCTGGTGAAGGTGCACTGTGCCTTCACCCCCTAAAGGGGGCGCCTGGTGCCTACGTGTAGCAGTGCAAGCCTTGTGCCAAAGGCTTTATTGGCTTTCTGCGTAAACCAAGGAATATCAGCCTCTTTCTCTCTCTCTTTAACTTTCTTATCATTGACTCCAGACCACCAGGTTCCAGTCCATTAAAGGACCTCAATAAATAACCACTAATATTTTCATCTGTATTGTACTCTTCTAATAGCTTTCTTATACAGGAATTTATATAGTTATGCATGTGTGCATGCATTTTCAGATTTATGTACAAATATAAGATCACATTTATACTTACTGGGTTGGCCAAAATGTTGATAAGATGGTACAGAAAAACCTGAATGAACTTTTTGGCTAACCCAATAGTTTTGTCACCTGCTTTTCTCACTAATGACATTCCTCAAAGTCAGTGACTGTGAATAAATGTCAGTCTATACTATATGCATAGTAGCTATACTAATGTCTGATAAGACACAAGAAAATAAATTAAAATGACTAAAATTTTTATGTGCCAAGTGTTTTTTCTATATTGAGACATTTAATGATCATAGCATCATTATAAGGTAGTTATGGTGTTAATCTTCATTTTATAGATGAAAAATTGAGGGACAGGGAGAATAAGGACTTGGCTCAGGACTGCACAGTTAGGGAGCAGGACAGCTTGGGTTTGTACCCAGCACCTTATGCTCCAGAGCCTGGGAAACTGTCAAAGATTTGTTAAGTGACAGGAGCAGTCTGCACAAACATGAATTTTTTGGAGGTCATTAAAAGTAGCCCTCAGTATGTTAATATATATACAAAATATTCTGCACCTTGTGACAAAACAGTGATTTGCAACCACTGTGAGAGCATGTGACAGTGTGATTAAGTCAGTTGGAAGTGAAGAATGTTAACAGCGAATGTAAAAAATGTCTTTGAAGAAGGAGCACTAGAGAGAGATAGACACAGAGACATTGGGGGTGAAGCAGGAGAGATACCCTATGGCTAAACAGGGATTAAAGGTCCATAGAGAGGTTTTTTAAAAAATCTTCAATGCCTTGAATCTTAAGTAAATTTAAAAGTTAATATGAAAGAGCTGTCTTTTTCAGGTTTAATCTTTGATTTTTTTCATATAATCATTTTCTTTCTTACCCTCCTATTCCTGCTATAAATTTAATGAAACACCTCTAATGGAACACTATGAGTTTTAAGCTCAACATACATTTAGTTATTAATGAATAGAAAAATGAGTCCTTGTATATCAGAGGAGTGCTATTCCTTCTGGGACTTTTCTTTTCAGGGATGTATCAGGTGGCTGGAATCCTGGTGGATCTGGCTGGATAATGCACAATCAGAGGCCCCCTGCACTAGTGATTGTGGCACTGGTCCAGAATTATCCTGTCAATGTATTGACTTAGGGAGCAATCCAGGAGCAGCTGTTAGGTAACACCACAGCACACTGCCCTGGTGCCATCTCTTAGCGCACCAGGTGAGTCAGAGGCAAGACTGTCTTCCCAGTGCGGGGACTGAATTAGGATCTGCTCAGAGGCCCAATGTGAAACAGTTCTTATGAGTTACTGAATCACCCAAGAAAGTAGAGAACCTCTGCCCCCAAACCTTTGAACTTAAGACAAATCAGAGAGATATTTGCTCCCTTCATCTGGATGCCTGAATTCTCATTATGAGAAAACAAGGAGAAAAGATTTATAACTTCTAAACTGGCACTAATGGAGGAAAAGATGGTACCCAGTTGTATTTTTCAAGATGGCATAGCATACAGCATGAATTTTTCTTTGATTTAATAAAATGGAAGCTTATTCTCTCATAGAACAGTCCAACACTGGTGTTACTTATCAAGTTTTTATCATAGATGCTTTTCCTGCAAATGGGGTTACAGGAACTAAGACCTTCTATCTTGTGGCCCTGCCATTATCTTGAGACTCAGAGTTCTATGACAAATTCTCTGCTGGCAAAAAATTAGGGCAAGGAGTAGTGCTTGGGGTGATTTTAGAAGCTAAGTGTAGGAGTGACATGTATTGCTTCTGTCCACATTCCTATGGATAGAACTCCATTACTTGGTGTTTCAGTTTGAGTTACCCACAAAGCAGAACTTGGGTGCTAGTATTTTATTTGGGAGGTGATCCCAGGAAGCAGCAATGAAGTAAAAGCCAGAATTGAGTCAAGAAAGAGTTAAAGCCAGCATAATGGTGCATTGTTCACATTACTGCTAAAAGTAGGTAATGCAGACTAGGGTTAGCTGGGACATCTGAAAAGTACACAAAATGTCTCCCAGAACTGTCTGTTAATAAGCGGAGGGTGGGGGGCTGGAAGGTTTATTTATCTCTCTGTCTTCTGTTGGTTAAGGATTGCTCAGGGGAGACATTAAATCCCCTGCAATTCAGGGATGAGCTTGTGTGGGGATTATGAAGACTGTTTGAGTTGAATGAGAAGAATTTGAAGCAGGAAAGTGAATGGAAGTGGCCTGCTTGAGGTAGGACACTGCTGCTATCAGAGAGAGCTCACAGGGAACGGTCCACAATAGCTGTGGATGTAGCCAAGGAGATATGATAGGAGGCAACAAAAGTGCTTCACTTTCACCTAATTACAAGGGAAATTAAGCAAAGTAGTATAATTGTGTACAGTAGAGGAAAAGAAAATTGGAAAGAATCTAAATTTCCATAAGAAGTAGAATATTTAAATAAATTATGAAGCATGTTCATTAACAGAAAGTTCTCTGAAATACACTTTCAAAGGGGAAAGAGTGAATTGCACAGCAGTCAAATATCCAGATTTCAGGAGTGAGATATGGACCTGGGGAGTTATAATTGTATAGGTAACATGAATTGCTTGAAATCATCTATTAAGTAGGTCTTCCCTGGTGGATCAGTGGTAAAGAATCCACCTGCCAATGCAGGAGACATAGGAGATGCAGGTTCAATCCCTTCATTGGGAAGATTTCTTGGAAGAGAAAATGGCAACCCACTCCAATATTCTTGCCTGGAGAATCCCATGGACAGAGGGGCCTGGCTGACTACAGTCCATGGGGTCTGAAAGAATAAGACAAAACTGATCACATGTGTGCATGCATGCACACACACACACACACACACGTGTTAAGTAAGGAATAAATAGATAGACAAACAAAGGTTTTTGAGCTGCTTATTTCACCTGCTTTCTGTTTTATGTTTCAGGCAATGCTGAAGTCAATATCCTTTTGCCAGCCTATTCTTATCAGTTCAGTTCAGTAGCTCAGCTGTTTCCAGTGCTTTGTGACCCCATGGACTGTAGCATGCCAGACTTCCCTGTCCATCACCAACCCCTAGAGCTTGCTCAAACTCATGTTCGAGTCAGTTATGCCATCCAACCATCTTATCCTCTGTTGTCCCCTTCTCCTCTCGCCTTCAATCTTTCCAGCATCAGGGTCTTTTCAAATGAGACAGTTCTTTGCATCAGGTGGCCAAAGTATTGGAGTTTCAACTTCAGCATCAGTCCTTCCAATGAGTATTCAGGACTGATTTCCCTTAGGGTGTACTGGTTGGATCTCCTTGCAGTCAAAGGGACTCTCAAAAGTCTTCTCCAACACCACAGTTCAAAAGCATCAATTCTTTGGCACTCAGCTTTCTTTATAGTCCAACTCTCATATCCATACATGACTACTGGAAAAACCATAGCTTTGACTAGCTGGACCTTTGTTGGCAAAGTAAGGTCTCTGCTTTTTAATATGCTGTCTAGATTGGTCATAGCTTTTCTTCCAAGAAACAAGTGTCTTTTAATTTCATGGCTGAAGTCACCATCTGCAATAATTGTGGAGCCCAAGAAGATAAAGTCTGTCACTGTTTCCATTGTTTTCCCAACTATTTGCCATGAAGTGATGGGACTGGATGCCATGATCTTTGCTTTCTGATTATTGAGTTTTAAGCCAACTTTTTCACTCTCCTCTTTCACCTTTCATCAAGAGGCTCTTTAGTTCTTTGCTTTCTGCCATAAGGATGGTGTTTATATGCATATCTGAGGTTACTGATATTTCTCCTGGCAATCTTAATGACAGCTTGTGCTTCATCCAGCCCGGCATTTCTCATGATGTACTCTGCATATAGGTTAAAAAAGCAAGGTGACGTACTCCTTCCCCAATTTGGAACCAGTCTGTTGTTCCATTTCTGGTTCTAATGATTGCTTCCTGACCTGCATATAGATTTCTAGGAGGCAGGTTAGGTGGTCTGGTATTCCCATCTCTTGAAGAATTTTCCAGTTTGTTGTGATCCACACAGTCAAAGGCTTTGGCATAGTCAATAAAGTAGAAGTAGATGTTTTCCTGGAACTCTGTTGCTTTTTTGGTGATCCAATGGATATTGGCAATTTGATCTCTGGTTCTTCTGCCTTTTCTAAACCTAGCTTGAACATCTGGAAGTTCACAGTTCACATACTGTTGAAGCCTGTCTTGGAGAATTTTGAGCATGACTTTGCTAGCATGTGAGATGAGTGCAATTGTGTGGTAGTTTGAGCATTCTTTGGCATTGTCTTTCTTTGGGATTGGAATGAAAACTGACCTTTTCCAATCTTGTGGCCACTGCTGAGTTTTCCAAATTTGCTGGCATATTGAGTGTAGCACTTTCACAGCATCATCTTTTAGGATTTGAAATAGCTCAACTGGAATTCCATCACCTCCACTAGCTTTGTTCATAGTGATGCTTCCTAAGGCCCACTTGACTTTGCATTCCAGTATGTCTGGCTCTGCTTGAGTGATCACACCACTGTGGTTATCTGGGTCATGAAGATCTTTTCTGTATGATTCTTCTGTGTATTCTTGCCACCTCTTCTTAATATCTTCTGCTTCTGTCAGGTCCATCCCATTTCTGTCCTTTATTGTGCCCATCTTTGCATGAAATGTTCCCTTGGTATCTCTAATTTTCTTGAAGAGATCTCTAGCCTTTCACATTCTATTGTTTTCCTTTATTTGTTTTTTCACTGATCATTGAGGAAGACTTTTTGTCTCCTTGCTATTCTTTTGAACTCTGCATTCAGATGGTATATCTTTCATTTTCTCCTTTGCCTTTTGGTTGGACTTCCCTGGTGGCTAAGAAGGTAAAGCATCTGCCTACAGTGTGGGAAACTTGGGTTCGATCCCTGGGTCAGGAAGATCCTCTGGAGAAGGAAATGGCAACCCACTCCAGTACTGTTGCCTGGATAATCCCATGGAAGGAGGAGCATAATAGGCTACAGTCCATGGGGTTCCAAAGAGTCAAACACTACTGAGCGACTTCACTTTGCCTTTAGCTTCTCTTCTTTTCTCAGCTATTTGTAAGGCCTCCTTAGACAACCATTTTGCCTTTCTACACATGTGATAAAATGTCCCTATATTACATATTTACGTATATTAATGTATTCCCTGAGGCTTTATTTCAATAATTTAAACTCTCTCAAAAATGTATGACAATTCTCATTTCTTCATCTTCAACTTCCTGGGGTCACCAAAATATTTAAACTCATGTCTAATTGAAAACTGTGTTCCCATTTCCTTGATGTATATTGAAATTGAGCCTCTTTCACTCTCTCTCTTTCCACACATACAGAATCAGTTTTAAATTTTTTCTTATGTAAATTTTGGCCCATTTTGTTGGGTTCTTTCCATACTCAATTTTTGTCAGATAATAGGTGATAAATGTTTATTTAGGTGTTTTTGTTTACATTCTTTAAATTATTAGTAAGTTTGAACTGTTTCTTGTAGTAATTGACCACCTATATTTTTTCAGCTGTGCACTATTTACAAATTTTGTCTATTTTGCTATTTTGTTCTAGGGGCTAAGTGATTAAGGCTAATATCTTTCACTGATGCATACATTTATCATTTTGATATATATTTATTGAATGTTTATTATTTTCCAGACACACCCACCAAAATCCATGTCCCAGATCTTTCTTCTGAGATCTAGATGTTTATAATTATTGGAAATTCCCACTTGAAGAAAGAAAAGTATTAGTATCCATTCATACATGCATGAATTGTCAACAAAACATACACTTTTCAAAAATACTTACCCCTGAGCACAGTGTGTGTGTGTGTCTGTGTGTGTATTTGTGTGTGTGCCCAGTTGTGTCTGACTCTTTGCAACCCATGGACTGTAACTCACCAGGCTCCTCTGTCCATGGAACTCTCCAGGCAAGAATATTGGAGTGGGTTACCATTTCCTACTCCAGGGGACCTTCGTGATCCAGGGATGAATCCCCCATCTCTTGCATCTCCTGTATTGGCAGATGAATTCTTTACCACTAGCACCACATGGGAAGCCCAGTATGACCACAAAGTAAAAAGGGTGCAGTGTGTTATCTGAGGAGAACCACTGCCTCAGTGTTAGTTTTTCTATGATCACTGTACCTATGGGGAGATATTTAAAAGGCACCTGATATTGTGAGTTTTCTTCTTCTCATTTTTAAAATGGGAATAATTGTATTCATATCAGACAATTATTTTGAGCAGCAAAATATTTCAAGTGTCATACACAGAATATGTATATGTATAGGTAACTTGGCACAAACAGACATTAGTTCTGTTTCCTTTCTCACATTCATCCTTCCTTTAAAGAAGACTCTTTTAGACATAATCCAAATAGCATGATTACATGTTAATCATGTGGAAATGTTAACTGGAAACATTAAGAATTAACTTCAGTGTCATTTCTATATATGAAAGTGATTTCTCTGATAATTTAGAAAAAAGAAAAACAATCACTGGGCCTGTTCCAGAGGGTTTGCAAAAGAAAACTATCACCCTTTCCCATTTTATTTCATATACTTTCCCACCCCTTTTTAAAATTCTATGTTATTTTCTAAAGAATAATGTGTAGTATGTGACCCATAAAGAAGAGGCCTTGCAGGGGAGTACTGCATTAGAACTTTAGAGACCAGGCACACCATAGAGTCTTGGATAAGTAATCTTCCCTGTACTGGTTGATTTTTGGATAACATCTCAGATAGATGTAGGGGTTAATGATATTTCATATGGGAAAGCATGTATGATAAAATGTCAAAACACTAAATACACATACTCATGAAGAAACAGGTGCATGTAAAATGGTGAAATCTGAATAAGATTGGTGGTTTGTACTTCCCAACCATAAAATTAATCAATAGTCAAATCTCAGAGAGAAATGGAAAATTTATTCAAGACAACCTGAAGATTACAACCCGGGACTCAGTCTTTGAAAAGAACCAGATACTGTTTCAAAGAGATAAAAGGGAAGGCCAGTATATATGTGATTTTAGAGAAGGGGTATGTACAATCAAGCACACATATTGGAAAAAAGTTACTGCTATTTGCAAGGAACATATATCTTAGTTAATAATTTTAGTGCTTTTCTAAGTATGAGAAGATGCAAGGAAAGTGGATTCATAAAATTTTTCTCCTGAAAATATCTAGCTATCTGAAGGCCAGTTCTGCTGCTTTTCCCAGAGCACAGAGTGCCTCATTCCTGGTCTTCATCCTGAACTCCTTTCTGTGTGTGTTGAAGGTCAGGGACTTGTAGAACCAGTGGTGAGCAACCTTCTTTAATTGTTAGGGCTCCTTCATAGTTATAAATTTGACAAGGGTTGGGAGGCCTTTCATGACCATTTTGTTCCATGGTGCTAGGAATGCTCATTCACAGGTCAAGCCACGATTTCATTGACAGGCCAACTCAATATGTTATTACTGGTTAGGGCCTTTTGAAAGTGAAAGTGAAGGAGGAAACAGAATAGGCTCTATCTTGAAAGCAGGACTCCATCTTGGGCCGGACTGTGGACTTTGAGCTATATGCCCAGTATCTATGGAAACGACATAACAACTGAAAAACCAGGCCCCTGGAAGGAAGAGCCCCAGGGCTGTCCATCGCCTAAAAGAATACCCTAATTATCTGTGTAACCGAATAAAATCATACATTCTATTATGCTTATTGGGGAATGACCACAACCTATTGATAATTGTCCACTGTTAACTACCTAGGCTTAAGGCTTATGAATCACGGGTTAACTTTGATTGTATCTCTCTTTTTCCTTTGTTCAGACTAGTTTCAGGGAATTTTGGAGAGGTGGGTTTGGGCACGTACGCTTAGGGTATATAAGGTTTTCACAAAAACTGGTTGGGGTCCTTGGCTAAGAGGAGAGTGAGCCTTGGGCTCACTGGTGTAATAAACTGCACTCCACTATCTGCATTGTTCTTCTGAGTGAGTTTGTTTCCCAGAATGCGTGGCTGCAACAAAAGTGTTAGTCACTGTCTGACTCTTTGTGACTTCATGGACTGTAGCCAACCAGGCTCTTCTGTCCATGGAATTCTTCAGGCAAGAATACTGGAGTGGGTTGCCATTTCCTTCTCCAGGGGATCTTCCCGACCCAGGGATTGAACCTGGGTCTCTCACACTGCAGGCAGACTCTTTACAAACTGAGCCACCAGGGAAGACTCTTAGGGCTTATTAACAGTAATCAAAAATCTCTAGACCATCTGTCTTATTAGACAATTATGGTCCAGGAAAAGATTCTTCCTTTTGTTTCTTCACATATCTAGCGTTACACTCTTACAATCATTCCTCTCATTTGGAATTACATATTTGGTCAATTGTTTCAAGTCTCCAAGTCTTCATTATTATTACTGGCGATTCAGTCACACATTTGGCAATGCAAGAAAAAAAAATCTTTTAAAATAGTCAGAATACAAGTAATATTACTTGTAATATACAGAATACAAATAACATTAATAAGGTCATACGTAAGTATTTAAGCTAAGACCTTCTATCAGGTGAGGGACCGAGTATATTACCAAGTCATATGACCAGGTGGTTCTTCACAAATCACTATCTTTAAGGAAAATGATATACTGGCATTGTACATAAAGTTCACCAAAGATGTTTGCATGTACAAGGTGAATGGTGGGTCATTGTAACCCCTTACAGGATTGAGTAAGGAATGTTATCTTCTAAGGAGTTACATGGCTGGTGTCAGAAAAAGAAAAGTTTCCCTTTGTGGTTGAGCAGGTATTTCTGCCTTTGGGGAGGTCTGGTCAAAACATAATAAAAATGCACAAGAAGAGAAAGAGGAAGACCAAAGAAGTGGAGAAAATGTTTATGTTTAAATTTTTCTTGTCTTACCTTAAACTATGAATTTTATTTCATTATATCAATGTCCGTTTTCTGTTTGTGACATTTTATTGTAGCTACATGGGTTACCATTTAAGGGAAATGGGTAAGGGGCATAAGATATCACTCTCTATTGCTTTTTACAACTACATGTAAATCTACAATTGTCTAAAAATAGTTTTTTTTAAAGGCATGATTGAAAGAAGACATACAGATGACCAATAGCCACATGAAAAGATGTTCAACACTACTAATTATTCAGTTCAGTTCAGTCACTCAGTTATGTCGAACTCTTTGCCACCCCATGAACACAGCATGCCAGGCCTCCCTGTCCATCACCAACTCCCGGAGTTCACCCCAACTCATGTCCATCAAGTCGGTGATGCCATCCAGCCATCTCATCCTCTGTCGTCCCCTTCTCTTCCTGCCCCCAATCCTTCCCAGCATCAGTCTTTTCCAATGAGTCAACTCTTCACATGAGGTGGCCAAAGTACTGGAGTTTCAGCTTTAGCATCATTCCTTCCAAAGAACACCCAGGACTGATGTCCTTTAGAATGGACTGGTTGGATCTCCTTGCCATCCAAGGGACTCTCAAGAGTCTTCTCCAACACCACAGTTCAAAAGCATCAATTCTTCGGTGCTCAGCTTTCTTTACAGTCCAACTCTCACATCCATACATGACCACTGGAAAAACCATAGCCTTGACTAGATGGACCTTTGTTGGCAAAGTAATGTCTCTGCTTTTGAATATACTATCTAGGTTGGTCATAACTTTCCTTCCAAGGAGTAAGCATCTTTTAATTTCATGGCTGCAGTCACCATCTGCAGTGATTTTGGAGCCCCCCCACAAATAAAGTCTGACACTGTTTCCACTGTTTCCCCATCTATTTTTCATGAAGTGATGGGACCAGATGCCATGATCTTCGTTTTCTGAATGTTGAGCTTTAAGCCAACTTTTTCACTCTCTTTTTTCACATTTTATCAAGAGGCTTTTTAGTTCCTCTTCACTTTCTGCCATAAGGGTGGTGTCATCTGCATATCTGAGGTTATTGATATTTCTCCCAGCAATCTTGATTCCAGCTTGTGCTTCCTCCAGCCCAGCGTTTCTCATGATGTACTCAGCATATAAGTTAAATAAGCAGGGTGACAATACACAGCCTTGACGTACTCCTTTTCCTATTTGGAACCAGTCTGTTGCTCCATGTCCAGTGCTAACTGTCGCTTCCTGACCTGCACACAGGTTTGTCAAGAGGCAGGTCAGGTGGTCTGATATTCCCATCTCCTTCAGAATTTTCCACAGTTTATTGTGATCCACACAGTCAAAGGCTTTGGCATAGTCAAGAAAGCAGAAATAGATGTTTTTCTGGAACACTCTTGCTTTTTTGATGATCCAGCAGATGTTGGCAATTTGATCTCTGGTTCCTCTGCCTTTTCTAAAACCAGCTTGAACATCTGGAAGTTCACAGTTCACATATTGCTGAAGTCTGGTTTGGAGAATTTTGACCATTACTTTACTAGCATGTGAGATGAGTGCAATGGCCTAAAGAACAATGTTAATTTGGGGTGGAATTCAAGCTTCTTTTATGCAGTAAAGGGAGAAGCAGGAGGAGGTGACGTTAGGTGGTGAGGAATAGCCTCAAGCAGCTGGGCATCAGTGAGGGTCTGAGGGAGGTTACAAAACTTCTTTGTTCTTGGTCAGTTAACTTCTACAGGGATCTGGTCAAGATATTCCCGCAGAACTAGATAAGACAAAAGCTAATTTTTCTTTTTCTTATTTCCTTATCACCTCAGCAGAAGTAGAGTTTTATTTTGTTTTGTTTTGTTTTGAAAGGGGGATATCAGGTACATCCCAAGCTGCAGGCAAAATTCTTTCAGTGATTAATGAGCCGAGTTAGCATGACTAAACAAAGGCAGCTAACTACAGAATACAAAGGTAAGATCTAAAATATGTTCAACATGGAGTAAGGATTGTTCTTCCTTACAGTAAGGACAGTAGCCCGTCAGGCTCCTCTGTCCATGGGGTTCTCCAGGCACGAACTGAAGTGGGTTGTCATTTCCTTCTCCAGGGGATTTTCCTGACCTAGGGATCCAATCCAGGCATCCTGCATTGTAGGCAGGTTCTTTACCATCTGAGCCACCAAGGAAGCCCTCAAAATAGGTTCAGTATGGGGTAAGAATTATTCTTCCTTATTACAAAAGTAAGTTGATATGGATTTAGTAGACCATTTTTACTTGAATTAGTTTCCTAATGCTTCCTAACCACAAACTTGAAGGCTTAAAACAGTACACATATATTATCATATAAGGCAATAGCTGCATAAGTCAAAAGCCCCAAATCAGAAGGGAATGGCAACCCATTCCAGTCTTCTTGCCTGGAAAACTCCATGGACAGACGAGCCTGGTGGGCTACAGTCCATGGGGTCCCAAAGAGTTGGACATGACTGAGTGACTTTCACTTTTCTAACTCAACATAATTAGCACATCCCTTCCAAGGACAATAAAAACACCAAATTTACAAATCTGCTAAAGAAACATTTGCATTTGCTTCAGAATATAGTAGTTATTTTAAGAATATATCAATTAAGTACATACAGATTCAGAAATTGTGTTGACTTATTCTATGAACAGAACTTGTAATTTAGAATAAATTATTTTTTCTTCTATTTTAATTGTTCAAAATTTGAATCCCAAGTTTTCATGCCCATGTTAAAAAATAGGAGTGATATCTCTTAATATTTGGCTTCATTAGCAAAAGAATTTAGGAAACAATTATTGATGATAGTTTAAAATCAGCATCATCAAATACTAAAAGTTAATAGCAAGCGATTTGATATTGCTTTTATGAAAGTAATATAATAATAATACATTTTTGGAAATTCATGCTGATGAAAGAGAAACATCTAGCCTTGTTTTTAATGGCATTGTGAATTCAGTTAATAATTTCAACATCAAGGATAAAATTACTTGTTACGTGACATTGATGTGTTAATTAGAATACACATTTTGGTGGAAGAAAATGTTATAGGAGGATAAATGTTTTACTAAATTAAAAAACATATGCATCAGAAATAGAATTGGTTGTGTCACATATATAATTAACCATTGTATAAAAAAGAAGTATTATTTTTCATATCAAATAGAAATGGAGATGCCTCATAGTTACACATATGAACACTCAGACATTCGTATACTCTGTGTGTGTGTGTTTGTGTGTGCCTGTATGTGTCACAACACTGTAGAAAATACAGTGTTGGTAGTTTACTAGTCTTGGGTGGTGCTTTCACAAATGTCAAAGAGAGAAAAAAAAAGAAAGGGAATAGAAGGAAGAGGGACAAACAAGGGTTACACGATGAATCTGTTCATTTGTGGACCATAGTTTTAAATGTTTTAATCAGAAATCTTCTGGCAAACAAAAGCCCAGGACCAGACAGTTTCACAGCTGAATTCTACCAAAAATTTAGAGAAGAGCTAATACCTATCCTACTCAAACTCTTCCAGAAAATTGCAGAGGAAGGTAAACTGCCAAACTCATTCTATGAGGCCACCATGACCCTAATACCAAAAGCAGACAAAGATGCCACAAAAAAAAAAAGAAAGAAAACTACAGGCCAATATCACTGATGAACATAGATGCAAAAATCCTTAACAAAATACTAGCAAACAGAATTCAACAACATATTATAAAGATCATACATCATGACCAAGTGGGCTTTATCCCAGGGATGCAAGAATTCTTTAATATCTGCAAATCAATCAAAGTAATACACCACATTAACAAATTGAAAGATAAAAACCATATGATGATCTCAACAGATGCAGAGAAAGCCTTTGACAAAATTCAACATCCATTTATGATTAAAACCCTCCAGAAAGCAGGAATAAAGGGAACATACCTCAACATAATAAAAGCCATATATGACAAACCCATAGCAAACATTATCCTCCATGGTGAAAAATTGAAAGCATTTTCCCTAAAGTCAGGAACAAGACAAGGGTGCCCACTCTCACCACTACTATTCAGCATAGTTTTGGAAGTTTTAGCCCCAGCAATCAGAGAAGAAAAAGAAATGAATCCAGACTGGCAAAGAAGTAAAACTCTCACTGTTTGCAGATGACATGATCCTCTACATTGAAAACCTTAAAGATTCCACCAGAAAATCACTAGAGCTAATCAATGAATATAGTAAAGTTGCGGGATATAAAATTAACACACAGAAATCCCTTGCAGTCCTATACACTCACAATGAGAAAACAGAAACAGAGATTAAGGCAACAATCCCACTCACCATTGCAACAAAAAGAATAAAATACTTAAGAATAAATCTCCCTAAAGAAACAAAAGACTTATATATATAAAACTATAAAACACTGATGAAAGAAATCAAAGATGACACAAACAGATGGAGGAATATACCATGTTTATGGATCGGAAGAATCAATATAATAAAAACAAGTATACTTACCCAAAGCAATCTGTAGATTCAATGTAATCCCTATCAAGCTACCAACAATATTTTTCACAGAACTAGAACAAATAATTTCACAATTTGTATGGAAATACAAAAAACTTTCACTAGCTAAAGCAATCTTGAGAAAGAAGAATGGACCTGGAGGGATCAACCTGCCTGACTTAATGTTATACTACAAAGCTACAGTCATCAAGATAGTATGGTACTGGCACAAAGACAGAAATATAGATCAATGGAACAAAATAGAAAGCCCAGAGATAAATCCACACACCTATGGACACCTTATCTTTGACAAAGGAGGCAAGAATATATGATGGAGAAAAGACAATCCCTTTAACAAGTGGTGCTGGGAAAATTGGTCAACCACCTGTAAAAGAATGAAGCTAGAACACTTTCTAACACCATACACAAAAATAAACTCAAAATGGATTAAAGGTCTAAATGTAAGACCAGAAACAAACTCCTAGAGGAAAACATAGGCAAAACACTTTCTGAGGTAAATCACAGCGGGATCCTCTATGACCCACCTCCCAGAGTAATGGAAATAAAAGCAAAAATAAACAAATGGGACCTAATTAAAATTAAAAGCTTTTGCACAACGAAGGAAATTATAAGCAAGGCGAAAAGACAGCCTTCAGAATGGGAGAAAATAATAGCAAATGAAGCAACTGACAAAGAATTAATCTCAAAAATATACAAACAGCTCATGCAACTCAATTCCAGAAATATAAACGACCCAATCAAAAAATGGGCCAAAGAACTAAACAAACATTTCTCCAAAGAAGACATATAGATGGCTAATAAACACATGAAAAGATGCTCAACATCACTCATTATTAGAGAAATGCAAATCAAAACCACAATGAGGTACCATCTCACCCCAGACAGAATGGCTGCTATCCAAAAGTTTACAAGCACTAAATGCTGGAGAGGGTGTGGAGAAAAGGGAACCCTTTTACACTGTTGGTGGGAATGCAAACTAGTGCAGCCACTATGGAGAACAGTGTGGAGAGTCCTTAAAAAACTGGAAATAGAACTGCCATATGACCCAGCAATCCCACTGCTGGGCATACACACCAAGGAAACCAGAATTGAAAGAGACACATGTACCCCAATGTTCATCACAGCACTGTTTATAATAGCCAGGACATGGAAGCAACCTAGATGTCCATCAGCAGACGAATGGATTAGGAAGTTGTGGTACATATACATGATGGACTATTACTCAGGCATTAAGAAGAATACATTTGAATCAGTTCTAATGAGGTGGATGAAACTGGAGCCTAATATACAGAGCAAAGTAAGTCAGAAAGAAAAATACCAATACAGTATACTAACATATATATATGGAATTTAGAAAGATGGTAACAATGACCCTATATGTGAGACAGCAAAAGAGACACAGATGTATAGACCAATCTTTTGGACTGTGTGGGAAAAGACGAGGGTGGGATGATTTGAGAGAATAACATTGAAACATGTACATTATCATATGTGAAACAGACTGCCAGTCCAGGTTCGATGCATGAGACAGGGTGCTCAGTGCTGGTGCAGTGTGATGATCCTCAGGGATGGGATGGGGAGGAAGGTGGGAGGGGAGTTCAGGATGGGAAGCACATGTACACCCATGGCTGATTCATTTCAATGTTTGGCAAAAACCACTCCAATATTGTAAAGTAATTAGCCTCCAATTAAAATAAATAAATTTAAAAATAAATAAATAAATGCAATTAAAAATAATAAAAGAGGTGGCAAGAATACACAGATGAACTACATCAAAATGATCTGAAATACCTGGATAATCACAATGGTGTGATCACTCATCTAGAGCCAGACATCCTGGAATGTGAAATCAAGTGGGCCTTAGGAAGCATCACTACAAACAAAGCTGGTGAAGGTGATGGAATTCCAGTTGAGCAATTTCAAATCCTAAAAGATGATGCTGTGAAAGTGGTGCACTCAATACTCCAGCAAATTTGGAAAACTCAGCAATGGCCACAGGACTGGAAAAGATCAGTTTTCATTCCAATGCCAAAGAAAAGCAATGCCAAAGAATGTTGAAACTACCACATAATTGCACTCATCTTGCAGGCTAGCAAATTAATGCTCAGAATTCTCCAAGTTAGGCTTCAGTAGTATGTGAACCAAGAATTTACAGATATTCAAGCTGGATTTATAAAAGGCAGAACAACCAGAGATCAAATTACCAACATCCATTGGATCATAGAAAAAGCAAGATAATTCCAGAAAAACATCTACTTCTGCTTCATTGACTACACTAAAGCCTTTGACTGTGTGGATCACAACAAAGTGGAAAATTCTTAGAGATGGGAGTACCAGAACACCTTACCTGCCTCCCAAGATATCTGTATGCAGGTCAAGAGGCAAGTTAGAACCAAACATGGAACAACAGACTGGTTCCATATTGGGAGAGCAGTACATCAAGGCTCTATATTGTCCCCCTGCTTATTTAACTTATATGCAGAGTACATCATGCGAAATGCCTAGCTGGATGAAGCACATTTGGAATCAAGATTGCTGGGAGAAATAGCAATAACCTCAGATATGTAGATGACACCACACTTACTGCAGAAAGCAAAAGTAACTAAAGAGCCTCTTGATGAAAGTGAAAGAGGAAAGTGAAAAATTTGGCTTAAAACTCAACATTCAAAAAACTAAGATCATGGCATCCAGTCCAATCACTTCATGGCAAATAAATAGGGAAACAAAGGAAAGAGTGACAGACTTTATTTTCTTGGGCTCCAAAATCACTGCAGATGGTGACTGCAGCCATAAAATTAAAATGCACTTGCTCTTTGGAAGAAAAGCTCTGACTAACCTAGTGAATGGAGAAGGCAATGGCACCTCACTCCAGTACTCTTGCCTGGAAAATCCCACGGATGGAGGAGCCTGGAAGGCTGCAGTCCATGGGCTGAGGGTCAGACACGACTGAGCGACTTCACTTTCACGCGTTGGAGAAGGAAATGGCAACCCACTCCAGTGTTCTTGCCTGGAGAATCCCAGGGACGGGGCATCCTGTTGGGCTGCCGTCTATGGGGTTGCACAGAGTCGGACACGACTGAAGTGACTCAGCAGCAACCTAGTGAAAGTCACTCAGTCATGTCCAACTCTTTGTGACCCAAAGGACTATAAAGTCCATGGAATTCTCCAGGCCAGAATACTGGAATGGGTAGCCCTTCCCTTCTCCAGGGGATCTTCCCAACCCAGGGATCGAACCCAGGTCTCCCACATTGCAGGCAGATTCTTTACCAGCTGAGCCACAAGGGCAGCCCTAGACAGTGTATTACGAAGCAGAGACATTACTTTTCTGACAAAGGTTTGTCTAGTCAAAGCTATGGGTTTTCCAGTAGTCATGTATGGATGTGAGAATTGGACCATAAAGAAAGCTGAGCACCAAAGAATTGATGCTTTTGAACTGTGGTGTCGGAGAAGACTCTTGAGAGTCCCTTGGACTGCAAGGAGATCCAACCAGTCCATCCTCAAGGAAATCAGTCCTGAATATTCAGTGGAAGGACTGATGCTGAAGCTCCAATACTTTGGCCACCTGATGTGAAGAACTGACTCATTGGAAAAAGACACCGATGCTGGGAAAGATTGAAGGCAGGAGAAGGGAATGACAGAGTATGAGATGTTTGGATGGTATCACCTACTTGATGGACATTTGTTCAAGCAAGCTCCAGGAGTTGGTGATGGACAGGGAAGCCTGGTGTGCTGCAGTCCATGGGATCACAAAGAGTCAGACACGACTGAGTGAACTGAACTGAAAGCACACTAAGCAGGAAGGGGCATTCTCCTCATTTCTGAGTGGACAAACTGGGGATTCAGACCACCAAGGGGTCCAAAATTATTAGGCAGTCTTTGTCACCTTTAAGACTCCTTCAGAGCATCAGTCGTGGTGGGGACTAGTGGAGGGAGGAAAATCTAGCAGAAGGGGAAGGAGTGCCAAGCAGTCATGGCATTATGCACAACTATATCCCTCCCAGATATAGAAGGGTGTCTCCTACTGGCAGTCAGTCGACTTCCTGGTAGACTTGCTTGTGTCCTTACCTAAATATGAAGGACACCTAGAGGGTTGGGCCTTGCATGTGTCCATTGAGCCAGACACAGATTTCAGTCACTACCTCATTTGATTACCACAATAGCTCTGTAAATCATGTTCTATCTTCATTTTATAAACAAATAGGCTGATATTTGTTTATATTTTGACTTACTGGAAAAGTCCCTGATGCTGGGAATGATTGATGGCAGAAGGAAAAGAGGGCATCAGAGGATGAGATGGCTGGATGGCATCACCTGATGCAATGGGCATGAACTCAGGCAAACTTCGGGAGATGGTGAAGGACGGGGAGGCTTGGTGTGCTGCAGTCCGTGGGGTTGCAAAGAGTCAGACTTGACTGGGCAACTGAACAAGGATGATATTAAAGAAACATATCTGTAATGATTAATAGGTTTGTGCTTCTAAATAAGAGATCCAGAGATAATATAAGATTTATGTCTTTAAATTGTGTCTCAAATATTTATTGTCTCCATTCCCTTTATAATCTGATTGGTAAGTTCTTTGATTATATTTTTTTTTTGACACATGTATAATTATTTTGGGAAAATAAGAAAAAAACAGCTAATCAAGAAAATAAAAAGACACATTCAGATCTCTCTCTGTGTGTGTGTGTGTATATATATATATATATATATATATATATATATATAAAATGCATGCTTTAAAATGAGATAGTGTATCTACTGACTGCTTTTTGAACTGCTTTATTAGCTTTACAATATGTAATAGACATCTTTTCATGCAAGTTCATAAAAGCTCCCCTGCTTTTCTGCAAGTTGACAGAAATCCTTACAAAGTCAAAAGTGAAAATGAAATCACTAATCTGAAAAATGACAGAACATAAAAGGTTCAGAGTAAAGGGTACATCAAGAAAATGCAAGTTTGCACAGCAGGGGGTTTATGATTATTAACCTCAGCATTCAAGGCATAAGGCAAAATTCATCATGATGGTCATGGTGAGGAGGATCTCCAATAAGAATGCGCAGACTGTACCTTAGCTGAAGCTCCCTAATTTTCCTCCTTAGCTCTCTCATCTCCTCCATGAACCTCTCCATATCATCAGCATCTCCATCTATGATGTCAATGTTATTGACAAGCCCATTGGGCATATCCTCTCTAAAATCCTGGGCAGGTGGGTCCCAATCCCCTCTAACATTTTCTCTAGGCTTGGGGCCTTCACCACCTCCCATAGGGCAAGCTTCTTCATTCTGCACCGGAGCCTGCTCCTCTTCTCTCCTTTCCTTGGGGTCCTTTTCCATCTTGAGATTTTTTTTCCCGCTTCTTCTTCCTAGGAGATGAAAGGATTGAATGCTTTGTAATAACAAGATTCAGAGCTCTGTGAGCAAATGTTTCACCACCTGAGAGACTTCAGTGTGTCCTCTAAGGGGGTGCCCCAGATCCAAAGAAAAGAAGGTGAAAGTGAAGTCGCTCAGTCGTGTCGGACTCTTTGATACCCCATGGACTGTAGCCTACCAGGCTCCTCCATCCATGGTATTTTCCAGGCAAGAGTACTGGAGTGGGCTGCCATTTCCTTCTCCAGCCCCAGATCCAGCCCTGCCCCAAAGCCCATCATTTTCCCTGAAAATCCTTCCCTCCTCCACTCCTGGCTCCCAGTGGATGGTGGGCAGGACCATGGCGGAAAGACCAGGCCTTAGCCTCCGGAGCTCCTTACAAGTTGTCCAGGGGCACCCAGAGCTTGCCCTTCTACTCCCTTCTTCTGTCACCAGCCACAGGCCCACAGTCTCGGCCAGGTTTCTCCTGCACTTAGTCGGGCAGGGAGGGCTGGAATTCCCCCCATTCTGCACCCTTACAATAGAGAGTCCCAGGCATCTCCCATACCTGCAGGGATCAGAAGCAGTCTTCCTCTCTCAGCCTTGAAATCTGCTGCACCAACGGACCTAAAGACCTACAGACAGAAATGCGACAATAGCCAGCACTGATCACTCTGATTAAAGGACCAGCGTGAGGGTGGGGCGACAGCTGTCTAGTGAGTTTAGGACTCCGCTAGAAATGTGTTGCTGCCTTCCCTTTCTCCTCTATCCCTTCTCAGGGCTTTTATTCCTGCCCTGTGACCCTGTCTTCCAGAAACAGACATTCTAATCAAAGCTGATTATTTCAAAACCTCTTCTTTATGCCCCTCATCTCCACTGTCTGGTCCTTCCCCGTCATCTAATTACCATTTCTTGAAAGCAAAGGGACAACTTGCGAGGCGGGGGCAATCCAAAGAGCTTGCTGGGTGGCTACGTGGTTTATTTATAAATAATTGCAATGTAGGTATCTGCCAGGACCTTTCGGGGACCAGTGGACTTTCTGGAGCTCACCCTTCTTCCACTGCCCACCATTTTATGCATCAAGATGGACGAAGGGAGAAGAGGTAACGTGGGCATAGCAAACCTGTCCCCGCTGTGGCGTCAGCGCTTTGTCAGGCTTACCCTAGCGTCCGCAGGCAGTGCCCACACTCACACCGACCTGAAGCGACCAGAAACTGTTTCCTGCTCCCGGCCTATGTTCAGAAGTCCGTAGCACACGCAATCGATTGCCTCTTCCATAGAAGGGACGTGCTTCCCACACCTAATCCCTGTCTCTATCCTCTGCAGCAGCAGCCGGTCCCCTCCCCTACTCTTCCTTCGAGTTCCCACAGCCACCATTTCCGGCTCCAAAATGGAAGGAAAGTGAAGAAATACCGGGAACGGAGGCTTAGACCCGCTGCAGAGTCTGCCACCCCCAACCCAGGGTTGCCGGTTGCGCGCCCCTCCCAGCTAGCTGCAGTAATCAGGTCGTTTCTAGCAGTCTCCTTTCCCGGTCCTTCTCTTCCAGACATTGCCCAATCGCCCAACTCTTCGGAGATACTGTCTCGTACCCATTCTTCAACCCTTGGCGCCTCTTGAATTCCTCCCACCAAGTCCTCCATTTCTTGCACCAAACAAACGTGAGGTCATCGGAGAAGCAGTAGAGAGAATCGAGTCCTGGCCTCGCTCTGGTCTTTACCCTTAGGCCCCCGCTCCCCTCCCCAGTCAGCGCCCTCCAACCTGCCGAGGATCGCAGTCAGCTTCCACGACTTCCTCCTTTGTGGGTACAGTTCGCCCACCTTAAGGCAACAGCGAGTCGGCGCACAGCCGCAAAGGACTACGGACTGCAACTGGAAAGAGAGACCAGTTTAAGCGCAGGCTCTAGGTCTGCGTCACCGTGAGCTCACATCCCGATTTGAGGTTCCTACCTGCGGAGCTAGAGAGGGCTGGGGGCGGGAGCAGGGGCGTGGCCACCTTTTGCCTCATTCCTACTTTCCCCCCAACTATACCACTGGGTACTGCAGATCCATTATTTATTTATTTGTTTGTTTGTTTGTTTGTTTATCTATTCATTTTTCTATTTAGCATCTTCGACACCAAACAGGTCATAGTATTTTGTCGTTTGTATTTGCCTTTTTCCTGATTTCTGCTGGAGCTTTTAAAGAATTGCTTCTTCCTCTTCTGTACTATTAAATGTTCACTTCTCTCCCTTCCACTCTGAAGCAAGTAAAACCTAGAATTTCCCCCATCAGTCTTGTTGGTTTTGTCCCAGGCTGGAACCGGGACAGGGTGTGTTGGGGTTGGGGAGTGCGAGTCTAGAAAGTCTGGAAAACAGGTAGGAGGTAGTCAAGGCTATGCTTTTTCCAGTGGTCATGTATGGATGTGAGAGTTGGACTGTGAAGAAGGCTGGGCGCCGAAGAATTGATGCTTTTGAACTGTGGTGTTGGAGAAGACTCTTGAGAGTCCCTTGGACTGCAAGGAGATCCAACCAGTCCATTCTGGAGGAGATCAGCCCTGGGATTTCTTTGGAAGGAATGATGCTAAAGCTGAAACTCCAGTACTTTGGCTACCTCATGCGAAGAGTTGACTCATTGGAAAAAACCCTGATGCTGGGAGGGATTGGGGGCAGGAGGAGAAGGGGACGACAGAGAATGAGATGGCCGGATGGCATCACTGACTCGATGGATGTGAGTCCGAGTGAACTCCGGGAGTTGGTGATGGACAGGGAGGCTTGGCGTGCTGCGATTCATGGGGTCGCAAAGAGTTGGACACGACTGAGTGACTGAACTGAACTGAACTGACTGAAAGACTGGAAGAGGGGACAGCTCCTTCAAATATGAACACAGAAATGTAAGACTTCATGGAACATGACAAATCAAGGAAATATGACACCACCAAAGGTACACAATAATTTTTCAGTAAGTGATCCCAAAGAAATGGAGATCTGTGATTTTTCAAATGAAGAATTTAATACAGTTGTTTTTTTTTTTTTTTAAAGTTCAGTGAGCTACAAGAAAACAAAAACAATGTAATGAAATCAGGAAAACAGTACACAAAAATAAGATTAACAAAGAGATAGAAATCATAATAAAGAACCAAACAAAAATACTGGAGCTAAAGATTACATGACTAAAATAAAACCTGCAATAGAGATCATTAAAAACAGACTGGATCAAGCAGAAGAAATAATCTGTGAAATAGAAAAGAGGACCTTTGAAATTATCCTGTCAGATGATAGAAAAGAAAAAAGAAAGAGAAAGAATGAAAAAATGCTTATATGAACTATGGAATATCCTTAAGAGAAACAATATATGTGTTATTGGAGTCCCAGAAGGAGTAGCAAAGTAGAAAGGAACAGAAAGTTTATTTAAAGAAATAATAGCTGAGAACTTCCCAAATCTACAGAGAGATTTAGACACCCAAGTTAATGAAGCTAATGGGTGATCTGAAATTTTCAGTACAAATGATCATCTCCAAGACATATTATAATAAAATTAACTAAAGCAAAACACAAAGAGGATTTTTAAAACAATAAGAGGAAAAAAATTCCTCATATACAACGGAACTTCCATAAGGCTATCAGCCAAAATCTTACAGAACAAGAGAGATTGGAATAGTATATTCATTGTGCTAGAAGAAAAGAAACACCAGTCAAGAATACTTCACCAGCAAAATTATCTTTCAGAAATCACAATGAGGTACTTTCCCAAACAAAAGCTAAGAGAGTTTGTCATCACTAGACCAACCTTACAAGAAATGCTGAAAAGAGTTCTTCAAGATGAAATAAATGGGCACTAATAATTAGTAACATGAAATCATATTAAAATATAAAATACACTGGTAAGTAAGCATATAGTCAAATTCAGAAAACTCTAATACTGTAATATGCATGCATGCATGCTAAGTTGCTTCAGTTGTATCTGACTCTTTGTGACCCTATGGCCTGTTGCTCACCAGGCTCCTCTGTCCATGGGATTCTCCAAGAATACTGGAGTGAGTTGCTGTGCCCTTCTCCAGGGGATCTTTCTGACCCAGAGATCAAACCCAGGTCTCTCATGTTGCAGACAGATTCTTTACTGTCTGAGCCATCAGGGAAGTGCTAAGAAAATATATCTTAAATACTTTCACTCATTATTCACAAATTGTAATTATGTGAGGTGATGGAGATGTTAACAATCTATGGTGGTAATCATTTCTCAATATAAAGGTGTATCAAATCACCATGTTGTAAGCTTTAAACACACACAACATTATATGTCAATTACATTTCAAAAAATCTGGGGAAACAAAGGAACATTTTACATTCACATCTGGACCAGATAACTTATTCATTTATAGATTTTTCCTACCACAAACAAGATCTGAACTGCCAAGACATCTCACAGAACATCATACTGATCCATTATATACATTACATTATACTGATTGGACAGGAAGAGCAATAAGAGGCTGTGGTAAGACATATGTGCTCTAGAGGGTGGGAGATAAATCCTAAGAAGATTTAGAGACTTAGTGCATCATTAACATTTTTAAAGTTACAGTAGTCAAGAGAATGTCAGGGCACTTCCTCCAGAGTAAAACACATGTTGCTGCACCTTGCATCCCCTCCAACAAAAAAGGAAGCATAGCATTTGGGAAGGATCTTCGGGTTTGGGAAGCAACACTTAGGAATACTGCTCTGGCCCATATCTTAGGTGACATAGAAGGCTTCCAGTTTTCAGTGGGGTATTCTATGCAGGAAGGGTCTCTGCAATAGATCCAGACCATGCTGCCATCAGCTTTGTTTCTTGAGTCACATGATTCAGTAGTCTCTGTGCATTGAGTAGAAAAAGAGGCAACATGGACCTTATGGGAAGTCTCAGGATTCTAGAGTAAAGCTGTGTCATCCACAGATGATAATTACACACCTTTTGAGAGAGACCTCCTAGTTTGGTATCAGGATCTGGTAGACAGAGAATGCTTGACCATGGAGTACCAAATGACCATATATATGGAACTACTCATTAGTATGGATTCTTTCAGAACCCACAGAATTCTTTCAGGCCATTATAAGTTGGAAACAGAACATCTGAATTAGATCCAAAGAAGACCAGAAGGCACAGGGTAGGTACATGAGCAGGTAGCCTAGATTCCCATGTTGCCCACCGCAATTTCACCAGTGTCTCTCTCCTGGCTTGTACCTTTAGCTGTATGGTTGGTGACAGGAGTGGGGTGGGGTGGGGAGAATGTGTTCCCATATAACCTGCTGAAGGAGAAGGAAGAATAGCTCAAGGTTGGTTTATAGGTGGGTCAGCTTGGTATGTGGATGCATTTGAGCCACATTTAAGAGTGGTCTTGAAAAGTAGCAAGGATGGAAGATTTTCCCAATGGATAGGGCTACACATAGTGCACCTGATCATTCACTTTGTATGAAAGGACCAGTGGCTCAAGGTGAGAGTATACATGGATTTATGGGTAGTGACCAATGATCTGGCCATCTGGTCAGGAGCATGTAAAGAAAAGATCATAGAAAAGGTAGTCTGGAGTAGAGGCATGTGAGTGGACATATAGGGGTGTTCATGAAATAAGAAGATTTTGGTATCAATCCTACTTTAATGGCTGTTTGAAACCATCCATCATAAAAGAGTAACCATACAGCTAAGTAGACAAAATGACTCAGCTAATTGATATTGGCTTTCCAGACGGCACAGTGGTAAAGAATCTGCCTGCCAATCCAGGAGATGCAAGAGATGCAGGTTCAATCCCTGGGTCGGGAAGATCCCCTGGAGCAGGAAATGCAACTCACTCCAGTATTATTGTCTGAAAAACTCCATGAACATAGGAGCCTGGCAGGCTAGAGTCCATGGGTTGCAAAGAGTCAGACACGATTGAGCACACACATAACTAATTGACCTTAACCAGAATGCATCTTGACTACCTCAGGACTGACCTAATGGGCATTTCAAAGGAGTGGCCATGGTGGTAGAAATGGAGACTATATATGGGCCCAATAGCATAAAACTATATACCAAGACATTCTAACTGCTTCCTACTATGAATATTCAACCTATGGCAACAGAGGCTAAGGCTACTTCCCAAATATATCATTATTTTCGAGGAGACCAAGAGGTCACTTAATGGAAAGTTGAGTATATTGGACCCTTTCTATCTTGGAAGGGTCAGAGGTTCATGCTGACAGGGTATGAGTTTTTGTTTTCTGCTTGCACAGCCTCAGTAAGCACCACTAACTGGGGGCTTTTTGAGTGCCTGATCCATGGTCATAGAATCCCATATAATCCCACCTAGTATAACATCTGCACATTGTAGCCACTTCACAGTAAAGGATGTGAAGAAATGGGTCCATGACAAAGGGATCCATTGGTCATATCACATGCTGCACTATCCAGAAGAAGCTGACCACATAGAATACGTTTAAAGGCACAGCTAAAGTACCAAAGGCAACACTGAAAAAAATAGGTATTCTCTAGAACAGTATATAGACCATAGTATTGGGCTTTGGCCTTAATTGGAAGAATTGGATCTGGAATCAAGGTCACTATTGTGGCTCTAGCTAATGTATTCCCCACCTTTTAGCAACATATCAAAGTGGACCATATTAATAAAGATAGATTGAAGAAAATAAAATTAGGTATACAACTCAGTTTTATATTTTATGTTTTGTCTCAGTGCAGTTTCCAGACAGAAAGGTCATCAACTTCAGGGCTGCTGCCCAGCTCACCTCATTCACTTTGTGAAACCATGTAGAGACCTCATCTTGCCCTTTCTAGGTTCTTCTCTGATGCAGCTGAAAACATGTTGTATAGGAATTACTGGTTTGCATTCATTGATTCATTTGCACAGCAAATATTGGTGGGGCATCTAATATGTAGAATGGATCACATAATCTCCTGTTCCAAGCTTTTATTGAGCACATATCAATACAACATGGTAGGCCCTGTGCTAGGTACTAGGAAGGCAGAGAAGGCTTTGCTCTAAAAGAGTTTATGACTGATCATAACCTTTAGTTAGGCGTGAGGGTGAGTTCCAGAAAAGCATCTATTTCTGCTTTATTGACTATGCCAAAGCCTTTGACTGTGTGGATCACAATAAACTGTGGAAAATTCTGAAAGAGATGGGAATACCAGACCACCTGATCTGCCTCTTGAGAAATGTGTATGCAGGTCAGGAACCAACAGTTAGAACTGGACATGGAACAACAGACTGGTTCCAAATAGAAAACGGAGTTCATCAAGGCTGTATATTGTCACCCTGTTTATTTAACTTATATGCAGAGTACATCATGAGAAACGCTGGACTGGAAGAAACACAAGCTGGAATCAAGATTGCCAGGAGAAATATCAATAACCTCAGATATGCAGATGACACCACCCTTATGGCAGAAAGTGAAGAGGAACTAAAACGGCTCTTGATGAAAGTGAAAGTGGAGAGTGAAAATGTTGGCTTAAAGCTCAACATTCAGAAAACGAAGATCATGGCATCTGGTCCCATCACTTCATGAAAAATAGATGGGGAAACAGTGGAAACAGTGTCAGACTTTATTTTTCTGGGCTCCAAAATTACTACAGATGGTGACTGCAGCCATGAAATTAAAAGACGCTTAACTCCTTGGAAGGAAAGTTATGACCAACCTAGATAGCATATTGAAAAGCAAAGACATTACTTTGCCAACAAAGTTCATCTAGTCAAGGCTATGGTTTTTCCTGTGGTCATGTATGGATGTGAGAGTTGGACTGAAGAAGGACTGTGAAGAAGGCTGAGTGCCGAAGAATTGATGCTTTTGAACTGTAGTGTTGGAGAAGACTCTTGAGAGTCCCTTGGACTGCAAGGAGATCCAACCAGTCCATTCTGAAGGAGATCAGCCCTGGGATTTCTTTGGAAGGACTGATGCTAAAGCTGAAACTCCAGTACTTTGGCCACCTCATGCGAAGAGTTGACTCATTGGAAAAGACTCTGAGGCTGGGAGGGATTGGGGGCAGGAGGAGAAGGGGACGACAGAGGATGAAATGGCTGGATGGCATCACTGACTCGATGGATGTGAGTCTGAGTGAACTCCGGGAGTTGGTGATGGACAGGGAGGCCTGGCGTGCTGTGATTCATGGGGTCACAAAGAGTCGGACACGACTGAGCGACTGATCTGATCTGATCTGAGGGTGCCCCTCACCTTTGTATGAAGGCAGCATTTCTTATTATGCACAAAGACAGGAGCAGCATGAAAGTCCTTGATCTTATTTGGGCCGTCACTTGACAATTTCCAATCTTCAGAGGTTAATCTTTCTGAGTATAAAGATCTGGTGCCTAAATCCATAAGGGCATAGTCAAATCTTCATGATCAAAGCCTTTCTTTCTCCAAATTTACCAAGTCTAAAGAGAATGCTTCAACTGCCCCTACCCTAACTTATCTGCCCTGAAGCTACTCTAACTATATGTACATCTCCAGTCCCCCATGCCTAGTGATTTCCCCTAAAAGAAGCCAAAGGTATTGGCCTCTTTGCTCATTGTTGTATCCCCAGTATCTAGAAGTGACAAAAATGCTAGTATGCTACTTCTGAGATTCGGTTCTAAAAAAAAAAAAAAAAAAAACTTGTATCTTCTATCTTGGTTTCTCTCTCTTACTCTCTCTCAGGTCATTTGCTCTGGGGGAAGCTAGCTGCCCTCTCATGAGAAGCTTTGTGGTGAGGCCCATACAGTGAGGAGATAAGGCCTCTGGCTAACAGCTAGCAAGAAAATGATACCACTTTCAATAGCCGTATGAGTGAACCTGAAAGCAGGTCCTCCAGACCATCAAGCCTTCAGATGACTACAGCCCTGGCAGACATATTAACTGTAACCTCATGAAATATTCTCAGCTTTCCCAGAATTCCTGACCCTTGTAAACTGTGTAAGATAATGAATGTTTATTGTGGAGACTGACACATTTTGGAGTAATTTGTCAAGAAACAAAAGGCTGTTAACATGTCAACTCCACAATGACATGAATCTTTGTTTTATTTGTTTGTGTGTGGGTTTTTGTTTTGCTTTGTTTCATGTGTGTGTGTATGTGTGTGTGTGTGTGTGTGTGTGTGTTTGTTTTTAACTAATGTATCTCAAGTACCTTGAAGGGTATCTGGTGCATAGTGGCAGTTTAGTCACTAAGTCGTGTCTGACTCTTGTGATCCCATAGATTCTGTCCTACCAGGCTCCTCTGCCCATGGGATTCTTCAGGTAAGAATACTGGAGTGGGTTGTAATTTTCCTTCTCCAGGGTATATTCCTGACCTAGGGATTGAAAACACATCTTTTACAGGCACAATCTTTACCAACTGAGCTGCTAAGGAATTGGATGCCTACTATGTGCCTATGTGCCAAAATCACTGCAGATGGTGACTGCAGCCATGAAATTAAAAGATGTTTGCTCCTTGGAAGAAAAACTATGAGCAACCTAGACAGCACATTAAAAAGAAGAGACATTACTTTACCAACAAAGTCCGTCTAGTCAAAGCGATGGTTTCTCCAGTGGTCATGTATGGATGTGAGAGTTGGACTGTAAAGAAAGCTGGGCACCAAAGAATTGATGCTTTTGAACTGTGGTATTGGAGAAGACTCTTCAGAGTCCCTTGGACTGCAAAGAGATCCAACCAGTCCATCCTCAAGGAAATTAGTCCTGAATATTCATTGGAAGGACTGATATTGAAGCTGAAACTCCAATATTTTGGCCACCTGATGCAAAGAACTGACTCATTTAGAAAAGATCCTGATGCTGGGAAAAATTGAAGGAGAAGGGGATGACAGAGGATGACATGGTTGGATGGCATCACTGACTTGATGGACATTAGTTTGAGCAAGGTCTGGGAGCTGGTGATGGACAGGGAAGCCTGGCGTGCTGCAGTCCATGGGGTTGCAAAGAGTCTGACATACTGAGTGAGTGAACTGATGTGCCAGTGTGTGAATAGTATCTGGCACAAAGTAAGAATCCAATAAAAATGTATTAAACAAGTGAATAAAAATAACTCAAAACTGCTTCATTACCAAAACAGAAGTAATGAAATCAAACTTCCCACTCTCTAGTCACAGCTTTTCTCCTAATAGCTTGCTCAAGGGCTTCCTCATAATTATGTTTCAGTACAGTTAGAACCCCAGGCCAATGCAGTTGCCTCCTTCACTTTCTCAACATATTTTAAAAGCATTTTTTCTTGTATTCACATCTCATTTCCATAATTTCATACTTTCTCTTTGAAATATTGCAAACATTTTTCACTTTTCAATATAATTCTCTCTTCTGCCTCTAATTTTTGTTCTGTTCAGCTTTGATGAAGAGATCTCATATTTGAAGTTATGAGATATATATTTTAATGGACTTTATTTTTAGAGCAATTTTAAGTTCAGAGCAAAATGACAGAGAGTTCCCATATACCTCCCACCCACCAGCCTCCTCCAGTATCAACCTCTCATATCAGAGCACTTGTTGTTGTTCTTCAGTCATTCAGTCATATCCAACTCTTTGCAACTCCATGGACTACTGAAGTGCACTTCAGTCCTTCCCTGTCCTTCACTATCTCCCGGTGTTTGCTCAAATTCATATCCATCAGGTCAGTGATGCCATCCAACCATCTCATCCTCTGTCATCCCCTTTTCCTCCTGCCTTCAATCTTTCCCAGCATTAGGATCTTTTCTAATGCATCAGCTCTACACACCAGGTGGCCAAAGTATTGGAGCTTTCACTTCAACATCAGTCCTTCCAATGAATATTCAGGGTTGATTTCCTTTAGGATGGACTGGTTTGATATCCTTGCAGTCCAAGGGACTCTCAAGAGTCTTCTCCAATACCACAGTTCAAAAGCATCAGTTCTTCAGTGTTCAGCCTTCTTTATGGTACATCTCTCCCATCCATACATGACTACTGGAAAAACCATAGCTTTGGTTATGTGGACCTTTTGTAAACAAAGTAATGTCTCTGCTTTTTAACATGCTGCCTAGCTTTGTCATAGATTTTCTTCCAAGAAGCAAGAGCCTTTTAATTTCATGGCTGCAGTCACCATCTGCAGTGATTTTGGAGCCCAAGAAAATAGTCTGTCCCTGTTTCCATTGTTTCACCATCTATTTGCCATGAAGTGATGGGACCAGATGCCATGATCTTGGTTTTTTGAATGTTCCATTTTAAGCCAGTTTTTTCACTTTCCTTCTTCACCTTCATCAATAGGCTCTTTAGCTCCTCTTCACATTCTGCTATAAGGGTGGTGTCATCTGCATATCTGATGTTATTGATATTTCTCTCAGCAATCTTGAGTCCAGCTTGTGCTTTATCCAGCCAGGCATTTCACATGATATATTCTGCATAGAAGTAAATAAACAGGGTGACAATATACAGCCTTGATGTACTCCTTTCCGAATTTGGAACCAATCTGTTGTTCCATGTCCAGTTCTAACTGTTGCTTCTTGACCTGCATACAGGTTTCTCAGGAGGCACATAAGGTGGTCTGTATTCTCATCTCTTTAAGAATTCTCCATAGTTTGCTGTGATCCACACAGTCAAAGGTTTTAGTGTAATCAATGAAGCAGAAGTTTTTCTAGAATTCTCTTGATTTTTCTCTTGGTTCACATACTGTTGAAGCCTAGCTTGAAGGATTTTGAGCAAAAGAAATGCAAAAATGCAAAGTGATTGTCTGAAGAAGCCTTACAAATAGCTGAGAAAAGAAGAGAAGCAAAAGGCAAAGGAGAAAAGGAAAGATATACCCATCTGAATGCAAAGTTCCAAAGAGTAACAAGGAGAGATATGAAAGCCTTCTTAAGTGAACAATGCAAAGAAAGAGAGGAAACCAATAGATTGGGAAAGACTATAGATTGCTTCAAGAAAATTAGAGATACCAAGGGAACATTTCATGCAAAGATGGGCACAATAAAGGACAGAAAAGTTATAGACCTAACAGAAGTGTTAGAAGCGTTTTCTGTCTCTTTTATACTTTAATAAAACTTTATTACACAAAAGCTCTGAGCGATCAAGCCTCGTCACTGGTCCCAGATTGAATTCCTCTCCTCTGGGGGCCAAGAATCCTGGCATCTTTCGTGGTTCAGCAACAGCTTTTCATCTTGGAGGCTCATGTGGGATCCTTCAGGACAAGGTAAGGATGCTTGGAGCTCTAGTTCTTTGCTCACTTACCAAACACATTTTCTGCTGTACTTTACTAACTCTACGGTGTGCTTGTGTGAGTGAATGACATGCCCTGCAAGAAGGAAGTGAGGAGCCCTGCTCTGAGATTTCACAGTGACCTCATACGGCTTATGGCAGAAATTCTGTCAGGGGATTATACTGATCTGCCAATGCCAAGAGTTACCCATGCTCTCTTTGAGGGGAGTGGCCAGAAATGGGCTAACCGTGTGGACCAAACTCTCCTTTCTCAGTGAAACTTTCTAGTCTTTTTGACTATTTCATAACTTCCTGGGAATTAGAACTACTAACTTAATCTGTTGGATCATAGACTTTCAAGGGACTTGTGATCTATGCTGTTACTGTGTACTGTTACTTAGGTCCCAAACTTGGATTGGTAGTCAGGAAGTGCCTAGCCTCACTAGGAATCGAAAGTTCAGGAGCTAGATGGAGCTCTAGCCTCAAGAGCATCTCTCAGGCTAAAGGTTACTCAGATAGGAAGCACAGCGGTCTTCTTCCTTTGGTAACACTAGCTCTTAGTGGAGCAGAGGAGGTTCGCCAGTGGCTTTTGTCCCAATTCCTCAGATATTCTTACTGTGAAATCTGTGGGAATGAACTGGAAGGACAGTCCCAAATAACTCGAGGACAAAAATCACTTTTTCCTCACTGACCAGTCTTTCACCATCTCTTTTGCTATTGTTTATACTTGTGTGGTGATGCTCGGAAGGAACATATTGGTTTTTTGTCTGTACTGGTCTTATTGTGCTCAAGAATATACTTAGGGTCATGCACAGGCACTCAGGAGACAAATGCTTCCCCCAGAAGTTTTAGCCTAGGAAGCATTCCAGAAGGTTACTCTGATTGCACCCGGGTGGCATCAGAGGCAAGCAAGGTTTTAATGGTGAGGAACTGGACACTAGTGTGAGATGCTATCAGGTCTACCCCTGGTGCATCTCCACCCCGCCTTGGTGGTAGAACCGGGAAGGACAAGTATGGCACCTGTGTCAGTAAGGGACAGACTAAATCTGACCAGGGAAGGAAAGCTTCGGTGTAAAGTCTATCTACACCCTCATCTAGAGCAGGGAGGGACATCTCCAGTAGAAAGATGGTTGCTTTTTTTCTCTCTTACAGATGGGAGCTAACAATTCCAGCATCACTACTTTGAACTGTATCCTGAAAAACTGGGATATATTTGATCCCCAGAGCTTAAAGAAGATGCACCTGATCTTCCTATGTGATACTGCATGGCCACGGTATCCATTGGAGGATGGCAAACCATGGCCAGTTGGAGGGTCTCTTAATTATAATACTGTTTTACAATTAGACCAGTTCTGTATAAAACAAGGGAAATGGATAGAAGTAGCATATGTGTTGCCCTTTATTTTTCTGCGAGACATGCCAGACTTATGTCCTAAGGGTATAGATTTGGGTATGAAATCTTCAGCTCCCTCCTGTCCTCCTACTTTGCCCCTGTATCCAGGGTTCCAAACTGACCAAACTGAAAGTCAGGGAACAACCCCCCACCCCGAAGGGTTGCCTTGGTCTCAGCAGAAACTCAAACTGAGATTCAAATTGCCCAAGTAGAGGTCCAAACAACCCCTGTCTCAGTACTACCTGAGACTACTCTGGTTTCAATAGAAACTCAGACAATTGAAGTAAGAGAAGCTCAGACCAAAAAAAAAAAAAAAAAAATTAAGGGTGAAATACAGGATAAGATTGAGGACAGGAGACAAAGAGATAAAGAAAAATAGGTTTCTCCAATCTATCCCTGGGATCATATGCGCCAAGCAGCTAGAGAGGCTGAGGAACAGCCATACAAGCTGTTGCCTCTTCATGAAGCACCCACCAGGAGAAATAATCAATCTATGTGAGTTAATAAGCCCTTTTCTTATCAAGAAATACAAAGAATCAAGGAGGATCTAGGAGATTATTTAGAGGACCCAGAAAAATATATTAGAGCTTTTAAAGGTGTTACTCTGCTTTATGACATTACTTGGAAAGATATGATGTATATCTTGGGACAAATGCTGACTCGTGACTCAAAAACTCGAGTTTTGGGGAAAGCGGTTGCCTATGGAGATGAATGGCTTGGTAATGAATCAGTAGGGAAGAGGGAAGACAAGATAGCCACCTTCCCCACTGGGAATCAGGCGGTCCCAACTACAGAACAAGATTGGGACTATAACACGGCTAAAGGAAGATGGGATCAGAGTCACTTTGTCAGACGTGTTCTTGAAGGATTCAGGCAAGTGTGTGCTAAGCCTTAAACTATGGCAAATTGGCAAACATTGAACAGGAGGAGAAGGAAGCTCCTGGTAAGTTCCTAGATAGACTGAGAGAAGCCCTTCACAGATTCACTGAGACTGATCCTGAAAGTGAAGAGGGAAGAGTAATCTTAAGAGAGAGATTTCTCACTTGGCTAGAGATATCCGCTATCTCAATCAGCTCCAGATATATGCCATAAGCTATTAAAACAGGTGTATAAGCTATTAAAACAGGTGTATGGGACCAAATCAGTCTTTAGATAATCTGTTGCAACTAGCTCAGACAGTCTGTTATGGTAGGGAATATGAGGAAAAAGAAATAAAGGCAGAGAAAGACAAAGGAACAGGTGGAAGCCCTTGTAGTGGCTATCAGAACTATTCTTAAACAGCCTGAGAAAAATGCCCAGAGGGACCCAGGTGAAAAGGGATGGGCTTGCTATTACTGTGGGAAGGAGGGGCACTGCCAGCAGGATTGCCCTCAGGCGTCTAAGCTGCCCCCAGCTCCATGTCCGGTCTGCAAGGGACCACAGTGGAGGAGAGACTGCCCCCAGAGGCATAGGTTTCAGGGGTCAGACTCTCAAGACAATCAGGACTGAAGGTGCCTGGCGGTCCCCACTCAAGCTCCCATCTTAATTACATCTGAGGAACCCCAGGTATTAATAACTGCAGGCGGCCAATCTGCCAATTTCCTTTTAGACATTGGGGCAACTTACTCTGTGCTTACTGAAGCCCCTGGCCCACTTTCTTCCCGATCCACTTCCATAAAGGGACTGTCTGGACAAGCCAAACGTTATTATTTCAGTCATCCTTTAAGATACAAATGGGACTCTGTGCTATTTTCACATGAATTTCTGATCGTGCCAGAGTCTCCCTCGCCTCTTTTGGGGATGGATATACTAAGCAAGGTCCATGCCTCTGTTTTCATGAATATGGGGCCCTCCCTTTGTCTCCCTTTAATTGACTAAAATGGAAATCCTAGAGTGTGGGCTGAGGAAAAATCTGTGGATCGAGCACAAAATGCTATTCCTGTAGTTGTCAAGCTCAAAGACCCACATTCATTTCCACATAAAAAGCAATATCCACTGAAACCTGAGATTAAGGAAGGGTTGAAACCCATCATTGAGAATTTAAAGGAGCAGGGGCTATTAATTCCCTGTAACAGTCCATGAAACACTCCTATTTTGGGTATAGGGAATCAAGTGATAAATGGAGACTAGTTCAAGATTTATAAATAATAAATGAGGCTGTAGTTCCTTTATACCCCGTGGTGCCTAATCCTTATACTCTATTGTCTGAAATTCCTGAACGAGCCAAATATTTTTCAGTCATTGATTTGAAGTTTGCTTTCTGATTTAAACCTGTATTAAATCATCCTTTACCTATGAATTTAAGACAATTGAGAGGATTTTTTGGAATCACAGGCTACTGACACATTTGGATTCCAGGTTATGGGACACTTGCCAGGCCTTTATATAGACTTATAACTAAGACTTAGCAGCCCCAAACTGACAAGCTGGTTTGGTCTCCAGATATTCAAATGGTTTTAAGGCTCTTCAAACTGCTCTAGAGTTAAGCAACGTTCAGTGAGTAAATATCTACACTAATTCTAAGTATGCTTATTTGACTTTACATGTTCATGCTGCAATTTGGAAAGAAAGACAGTTTAAAACAGCAACAGGAGAACCTATTAAGCATTTCAGAGAGATTGAGAGACTTTTAACTGCTATATATTGTCCTAAAGAAGTAGCTGTTATGCATTGCGAAGGGCACAGCAGGGACGGGAATAAAGTAGCCAAAGGTAATCTCTGGCTGACTGTCAAGCCAGAAAAGCAGCACTTTACAAAACCCCTTCACAGCAGACACCTTTGATCTGGACAGGTCCTGTGGAACAGGAAAAACCATAATATACTGAGGAAGAATTAGAAAGATATGAGAAAAGAGGAGCAAAGATTAATGATAAAGGATGGTTACAGTCTGAAGATGGACAATTAATAATTCCTAAAAATGCTCAATGGAAATTTTTCCTAAAGCCTTGGAATTAACTAATTATGTAACTCGGCTCTCAGCTTTTCAACAGGCATTAACAGAACTCTGAGATATGACTCCTGACCCAGCCTCTGAGTCAAGCAATCCTCTATTTGAGCCAGGAGCTGAGGTCCTGATAAAAACATTGGGATCTGGGGGCCAATCCCTTGAGCCCCTCTGGGAAGGCCCTTATCAGGTTATTCTTTCTTCTCCCACAGCTGTCAAAGTGCCAGGAATTGATTCGTGAGTGTGTCACACTCGAGTTAAGAGGTGACACCCTGGCCAGAACTAAGTGACGTCATTTTATGTCTTTCTATGCTCCGACTTAGTACTTTTCAGACAGGCCTGATAATCTATGTGAGCCTGCTTCTGCTGACTCCAAAAATGCTGAGTCTGCAGTTTGATCCTCAAGACAATGCCTTCCTGTCCTGGGCTCACTCCTATGCTGCATTCCACAATCGGTCTAACTGCTGGGTCTGTGGAGCATTCCCCTCTTCATCAGTGGAAGTGCTTCCCATGGTGGGCATCTCCACTTCAAGGAAAGGACTTTCTCCAAGTCTGTGACTACCTTCAATAACAACAGTCATATGTGATGACTGTTATTAATCTGATGACATCTATGATATGCTATAATAAGTCACTTCAGTTGTGTCTGACTCTGTGCGACCCCATAGACGGCAGCCCACCAGGCTCCCCCATCCCTGGGATTCTCCAGGCAAGAACACTGGAGTGGGCTGCCATTTCCTTCTCCAATACATGAAAGTGAAAAGTGAAAATGAAGTCGCTCAGTCGTGTCCAACTCTTAGCGACCCCATGGACTGCAGCCTAACAGGCTCCTCTGTCCATGGGATTTTCCAAGCAAGAGTACTGGAGTGGGGTGCCATTGCCTTCTCCACTGATGACATCTAACAATCCTAAAATGGACTGTTGGCAACACTTTGCACCTTAACTATGGAGATAATGTGACTTTTAGCTTTGCTGATTGTTCTGTTTTTGCTGTTTGCTCCCTGCATCTGTAACTGTGTAACTGGATTTGCTTCTAGCTGCATGAAGGATTTTAAGTTACAAATGGCTGCTCAAACTCCTGAGACTGTGGCAGCTTCCTCCAACTACTACTTGGGGTCCCTGGATCAGAGACTCTCAATATGAGGGTTAGGAGAATATGTTGCGTCACCATTTTAGGGACAATGCCCCTTATCAGCTCGGAAGCAGTTACAGAACAAGAACAATGCCCCTTTCCCTAGGCAACATAATTCTCCTAAAAGAAAGGCGGGTAATGAGAGGGTAACAGTCAGGAAGGCCAGAGGTCTCCAAATGGAGAAAATAGGCTGCAAGTATCAGACATTTTTTCTCTCTCTCTTAAGCTGCAGGAGGAAACAAACAACTGTTAGTTTCCCCCCCCCTTCTCTATACAAATTTAAAAAGAGGTTTCTTTTAAAATTCTGTATTGCCATGATGACACCTGGCTCCACCTGAACTTAATTTTTCTCAAACCTTAAGCTAACCAATGCGTTCTTTTTTTAAGTATTTTATTTTATTTTTAACTTTACAATATTGTATTGGTTTTGCCATATATCAACATGAATCTGGCACAGGTATAAAATGTTTGTCTTAAGCTATGTTAATGAACTATATATTTACCCTAGACTCTGTTTTCAAGTCAGTTCCCCTTAAAACTCAAAACCAACTTGACAAACCAGTATGTTTTACTCATGCAAATGTTCTCTTAAGCTATGTTAATGAGACTGTATTTGCTTGGAAACCTACCTTTCTTCAAGATTCAAGTCAATCATTTTATGGCCCTGGACAAATCACGGTGTGCCAATGTTATCTCAAAATGTGTGTTATGGGTGAGGGTACCAGTCTCTGAGTTTTAAGACATTTCTTTTCTCTAATTAGCAGACTGCTAGTAGCTATATAACATCTGGCTAAAGACTAGCAGGGGGGCACTCTTTCTACCCTCTTCTGATGTCTATGTCAGAAGCTTTCTCTATCTCTTTTATACTTTAATAAAACTTTATTACACAAAAGCTCTGAGCGATCAAACCTTGTCACTGGCCCTGGATTGAATTCCTCTCCTCTGGAGACCAAGAAACCTGGCATCTTTGGTGGTTCAGCAACAACGTTTCAAAAACAGAAAATATTAAGAAGAGGTGGCAAGAATGCACAGAAGAACTATACAAAAAGATCTTATTGGCCTGGATAATTACTATGGAGTGATCACTCACCTAGAGCCATACATCCTGGAGTGTGAAGTCAAGTGGACCTTGGTGTTGGGGGAGTGTGTAATTTCCTCGGTTCTGTCTTGCTGCAGCAAAAATTTGAAGCAATGGACGAATCAGTGTTACAGCTCAGTTTTATTAGGAAAAGCAAAGGATAGTATACCCTCGAGGAGTGAGGGTGGGTTGACCCAAAAGACAAGAGAAGAGAGGCCTCAATCCTTCTAGGCTTCCTCCTTTTATACATTTGTTTCCTCCCTCCTGAGCCTGCCCTATGTCAATTGGGCTAGCCAGGAAGGCTGTTTGTTTTACCTGAGGTCCTCACTCCAGTCCTGGGACCTTCCTTTGTTCTATTTTCATGAGCTTTTCCCTTCTTTGTCTTTTAGCCACCGCCATTTTGGACTCCTTTTTCCTATTCTAACTACCTAACATTGTCCCCTCAAGAGATGGGAGGCCCAATTCTTTGGGAATAGGGGCATCAAGGTATCTCTGACTACTTCCTGCTGAACTGGGACAGTGAGGGGCATTGGACCTCCCCCTTTTGCTAGTCTCAAGCCTCAGAGTCCTTATAGCGGTGTCCATCTAAGGGTGAGTGATATTTTCCATGGTCGGCTATAGTTGTATATATCCTTGTTGAACTGGCAGTACGTGTTGTAGCTTGTTGACCTAGGCAGGAACAAAACGGGTTAGATAATTGATAATACATGGAGCAATCATAAGCAGCATCAATATGGTGATAACAGGGATTAGTAGGGGCATTAGCCAACTCCAAACTCCCCCTTACCAGGAGAAGGATCCCCCAAAGAGAGATTGTAGCCACCCCAAGGACTCTCCAGCTCATTCTTTGAGATCCTGTAGGATCTGAATGTTTTTCTTGAGGACTTCAAGACTTTCTTTAACTTACCTGGAGGTATTTACCTGGAAACAACATATCTCATTTAAGATGGGTCAAGTCTCTCCTTGTTCAGGGATCAGAAGATCTATTTCCCATCTATTTTGGAGTACAACTCCTGCCAAACTGTGTTGGCTCTTTAGAGCTATCCTGAGAAATCTTATCCCCATAAACTTAATTTTGGGGGTGTTCATTAGGACGGCATTCATTTGTAGTCCTGAATAGGTATCTGAGATCTCCCAGAGGCTCACACATGTATTATGTGTCCTCTTCTGTTTTCTTCCATGGTTTGACACATGAGTAGTGAATCCAGGAGTTGTGTCCCGGTATCTTGACTGCTGTGGGAGTAGAAAGTATTACAGGGTAGGGGCCCTTTCATGTGGGCTGAAGTTGAGCCTTTGGGGATCCATCTTTCCAGACTTTAATTAGGATTTGAGTCCCTGGAGCATATAGTGGTGACTCTTTAGAATCTTTTGAGCCTTGATTGACACCCCACAAGTGTATATATCCTGTTGGAATTGTCCAATGGCCATGGTATAAGGCCAGACAGACTGAGCCTCTGGATCAAGGAAGAGGTCATTGACATAAACAAAAGGTCTCCCATATAACATCTCATAAGGACTAAGACCAACCTGTTCCTTAGGGGAAATATGGGTGTGGAGGAGAGCTATTGGTAGAGCCTCCTTCCATCCCAGGGAGGTCTCCTGGGTTATCTTTTTTATCGCTGATTTTAAGAACTGGTTGTCTCTTTCTAGTTTTCCGGAAGACTCCAGGCACAATGGAGACAATAAGTAATGCCCAATGCTTTAGAGACCCCTTGGGTGACCTTAGGAATAAATGATGTCCCATTGTCACTCTGTCATGACCCAGGCAGACCAAACCTTGGAATGATCTCATGGAGCAGTTTTCTTTACCACCGCCTCAGCCTTCTCAGTCTAGGTGGGAAAGCCTTCAATCCATCCTGTGAATGTATCTGTCATGACTAATAGGTATTTATACCCTTGAAAAACTGGCATCTGGGTGAAGTCCATCTGCCAGTCCTCTCTTGGGTAAGTCCCACATCATTGGATGGGCTGGGCCAGCTGGGGTCTTCAAGCTCCTTGGGGGTTGTTTAATTGGCAAGTGGGACAATAGGAGACCACTTGCCTTATAGTCATTTGGAGATCTGTTCCTCTGAAGGACCTTTCTAGTAATCTTTGGAGGGCCTTCTCCCCTAAATGAGTGGTGGCATGTAAGGAGTTAACCAACTTCCATTGGAGGTTCTCAGGCAGAAAAAGGACTCCCTCCTTTTGGAACCACCCTATATGATCTTCTTGAAAGCCCTCACTCTTAGCTTTAAGAGTCTCACCTTCAGTATATGAAGGTGTTTCTGGCAAATTAGTCTGTGGAACTAAGGTGGCAACCCCTATTATGTCATTGTTCTGTAATGCTGCTCTCTTAGCTGCCTGATTGGCTGTTTGGTTCCCTCGTTCCACTTCTCTGCTCCCTTTTTGGTATCCTTTACAGTGGGAGACTGAAACCTCAGCAGGCAGATGGACTGCCTCCAAGAGCCTAAGGATTTGATCACAATATTTGATTGGGAACCCTCGAGTGGCCAACTGGCCTCTTTCTTTCCAAATAACAGCATGGGCATGTAGTACCAGAAAGGCATACTTGGAGTCATCATAAATGGCTCTTTTTCTTTTTCCCAGCTCTAAAGCTCGAATCAAGGCTATGAGCTCAGCTAATTGGACTGAAGTACCTGGTGGCAAAGTTTTAGCCTGTATGGTCTCAAAATGGGAGACTACTGCATATCTGGCTCTTCTTTTTCCATCCAGGACAAAGCTGCTTTCATCAGTGTACCAGATTTCCTCAGGATTGGTCAGAGGATCTTCTGACAATCCCTCTTGGGATTTTGTCCAGTGGTCCAAAGTTTCTAGGCAACACTGAAAGGGGAGAGAGCTCTCGGAGGTAGGCAGGAGGGTGGCAGGATTAAGAACCTCACGAGGGGCTAAGTCAGGCCTGGATTTTCCATCATCACTACTTGATACCTGAGGATTCTTTGATCAGACATCCATAAATGGCCTCTCCCATTCAGGAGTTGTTTCACTTGGTGGCTGGTAAAAATAGTTTGCCCCCATGAGAGAGTTTTAAAGCACCCTCTATTAGGACTGAAGTAGCTGCAAGATTTCAAAGCCAGGAATAGATCTCTTCCCAATAAGGGAGTAGGATACTCAGGGACCACCAGAAACTGGTGGGAAAATATTTGTCTATTCCTGCAACAAAGAAGTGCTCAGGTGAATCTTTTTGTTAATTTTTTTTCCTGTAGCACCCAAAATGGTACAGGTTTAGGGGGAGAAGGCTCTGGATCAGGAGGTTAGGACAGTGTAGGTAGCCCCTGTGTCAATCAAGAAATAAACCCAAGCACCTATGGGCATCTTACCTTTGACAGAGGAGGCAAGAATATACTATGGAGATAAGACAGCCTCTTCAATAAGTGGTGCATACCAATGAAAGCATATGCAAAATGGTAGGCTCACATATAAAGAAAACAAAATTTTGGTTACACATGGGTGAGGGGAAGTAGGTGGGACAAATTAGGGATATGGAATTAAGAGATACAACTACTAAGTATAAAATAGGTAAGCAACAATCATATACTCTATAGCACAATGAATTATAGGCATCATCATATAATAACTAATAGTGGGGTATGACCTGGAAAAATACTGAATCACTGCCATACACTGAAGACTAATATAATATTGTAAATCAACTATTGTTGTTGCTGTTTAGTTGCTAAGTCGTGTCTAGTCTTTATGACCCTATGTATTAATCCTTTACTACCAGGCTCCTCTGTCCATGGGATTTCCCAGGCAAAGATACTGGAGTGATTTGCCATTTCCCTCTCCAGGGCATCTTCCTGACCCAGGGACTGAACCCACATATTCTTCACTGGCAAGCAGATTCTTTGCTGCTGAGCCACCAGGGAAGCCCGGATCAACTATACTTCAATTAAAAGAAAAAACATGAAAATTATTTAATAAATTGTTCATCCTGCTTCTATATTGAAATAATACTCTATTTCAAAGACTTACCAAAAAATCTTAATTAATTAACCTTGGTGGTTACCACCTTGCCTACATGAGACATCTTTAGTTATACCACTCAGATTTAAGATATTAATAATAGCAGCTTCAATTTGATTGTATGCAAAAACTCCATATTTTTACTTCTTCCCACCTCATTTTGTGTTACTGATGTCCTAGTTTACATCTTTTGATATTGTATGCACTAACAAATTATTGCAACTCTATTTTTAATACTTTTTTCTTTTCACTTTTATACAAAAGTTTAAAGTGTTCTGTATTTGACTATTTGCTTTACCTGTGAGTTACATGCTTTCTTAGGCTTAAATTGGTGTCTTTTAGTTTCCTCTTGAAGAGCTCTTTTGAGCATTTTGTGTGAGGCAGGTCTAGTGGTGAAAAACTCCCTCAGCTTTGGTTTCTCTGGGAATGTCATTATATTTCATTTGTGAAGAACAACTTTTCTGAATAGAGTATTCTTGGTTGTCAGTTGTTTTCTTTCAGCACTTTAAATATATCATCCCACTTTCTCCAGGATTGCAAGGTTTCTTTTGAGAATCTCCTGATAGCCTTATGCTGTTCCCTTTTATGTGACAAGTTGCATTTCTCTCACAAACTTAAAATTTCTCTCCTTGAAAGGGGACCATCTTACAGTATCAGTGATAAGTAAATTGATACTGCCACTATGGAGAACAGTATGAAGGTTCCTTTAAAAATCTAAACAGAGAATTATCATATAACCCAGCATTCTCATTCCTGGGCATATACCCAGAGAAAACCAGAACCAGAATTGAAAAAGACACATGACCCCAATGTTCATTGCAGCACTATTTGCAACACCCAGGACATAGGAGTAACATAAATTTCCATCACGGAAGAATGGATAAAGAAGATGTGGTACACATATACAATGGAATATTACTCAGACATTGAAAGGAATGACCTAGATACTGTCATACAGCATGAAGTAATTGAAAAAGAGAAAAAGAAATATCATCTAGTAATAACAGTGGAATCTAGAAAAATGATACAGATGAGCTTATTTGTAAAGCAGAAATAGAGACAGACATAGAGAATGGACGTATGGATACTGGGGGCAGGGAAGGGTATGTGATGAATTGGGAAATTGGGCTTGACACACATACCCTACTAGGTCTAAAATAGATAACTAATGAGAACCTACTGTATAGCACAGGAAACTCTACTCAGTGCTATGTGGTGACATAAATAGGCAGGAAATGCAAAAAAGAGGGTATATATGTAGATGTGTAGCTGATTTAGTTTCCTGGATAGCAGAAACTAACACAATATTGTAAAACAACTGTACTCCAATAAAAATTGGTATTAAAAAAGTTGATATGAAATTCTAGATTGTAAGAATTCAAAATAAATAAGTAAAATATCAAGACAGTTAGACAAAAAACATTTCTTTTCCTGTTTTTGACTTTTGATATTTTTATTAAAGCGTGTCTTCATATAACCTTCTATGAGATGATATTGTTCAGGAAATTGTGAGCTTGTGATGTGGAATGTCCATGTTGCTCCCATAAATTGAATAGTTTTCAGCCATTATTTCCATAAATAATAATTTCCCTTTTCTCTCTTTCTGTCGCCTCCTCTTCTTTCTTTGCCTCCTTACCTAAGGTCCCCCATCATGCATATGTGGGTCCATATAATGGTGTTCAAAAAATCTCATAGATCCTCCCCCCCCCAACTTTTTCATTTTTTCATGTATGATTAGATAACTTCAAATTATCCCTTTCTGAGTTCATAAATTCTTTCTTCTGCTTGATGCAGTCTGCTGTTGAAGGTCTCTATAATATTTCTAACCCCATCCATTGTATTCTTCAGCTCCAGAATTTCTTTTTGGCTCCATTTTATGATTTCTATCTCCTTGTTGACTTTCCCATTTTGTTCAAGTTTTGCTTTCCTGATTTCACTGAGTTTTCTTGTAGCTGTCTGAGCATCTTTAAAGTAATCATTTCTGAATTGTTTGTCAGGCACTACATAGATCTACATTTCTAATGGAGTCAGTTACTGGGAAATTATCTTGTTTCATTAGTGGGGTGTTGGGCTTCCTGATTTTTGCCATTGCTGGAAATCTCATGCTGGTGTTTTCATATTTGAGGAATCAATCTCCTCCACCAGTCTTCAGTGACTTATTTCAGGAGATAAACACATGTACCAGTCAGCCAACTAAGGGGTACTAGGGGTCTCTGAGGCTTCTTCTATGTATTCACCTGACCAACCCTTCTTGTTCTATTTTGTGAAGGAAGTGTTATTATGATATAGGCTTTCTGTCAATTGCACAAACCCAGGACACATGCTGACAGCCTCCTATTTATTTTCCATATCTCAGTACCCTGAAGTGTTTAAGGTAAAACCGTTCATCCCATCCAGCAGAGAGGTGCCAGGTCTTTTTATATGCCTGTGCATGATCTGTAGAGGCTTCAGTACACCTTCAGCAGGGGTGCCAATGGAAGGCCAATTCTGAAGAAGAAGGTCACATGGAGTGCTGAGGGTGCTTGTAGGCACATTGGGGCTACTTTAGGTGATGGGTCCTGTGAAATTTGTAAGGGACAGTCCATGAGGCAGTTAGTAGGAACAGCAGAGCTTTGTTGAATTAGTGCCCAATTTACTGTCACTCTTACCCCAGCTCATTGTTTGTTGTTGTTGTTCAGTTGTTCAGTCGTGTCTGACTTTTTGCGACCCCACGACTGCAACATGCGAGGCTCTCCTGTCCTTCACAGTCTACAAGAGTTTGCTCAAACTCATGGCCAGAGTCGACACCATCAAACCATCTCATCCTCTGTGGTCCCCTTCTCCTCCTGACCTCAATCTTTCCCAACATGAGGGTCTTTTCCAATGAGTCAACTCTTCCTATCAGCTGGCCAGAGTGCTGGAGCTTCAGGTGCAGCCTCAGTCCTTCCAATGAATATGCAGTGTTGATTTCCTTTAGAATCAACTGGGTTGATCTCTTTGCTGTCCAAGGGACTCTCAAGAGTCTTCTCTAGCACCACAGTTCAAAAGCATCAACTTTTTGGTGCTCAGCCTTCTTTATGGTGTAACACTCACATTTCTACTTGACTACTGGCAAAACTATAGTTTTGAATATAGGGACTTTTGTTAGCAGCCTTGTATCTCTGCTTTTTAACATGCTGTCTAGATTTCTCATAGCTTTGCTTACAAGGAACAAAAGTCTTTTAATTTCATGGCTGCAGTCACTGTATGTGGTTGTTTGGAGCCCCAGGGGGGGGGAAAAAATGTGTCACTGTTTCCATTGTTTCCCTGTCTATTTGCCATGAAGTAATGGGACTGTATGCCATGATTTTTGTTTTTTGAATGTTGATTTTTAAGCCAGCTTTTTCACTCTCCTCTTTTGCCTTCATTAAGAGGCTCTTTAGTTCCTCTTTGCTTTGTGCCATTAGGGTGGTGTCATCTGCATATCTGAGATTATTGATATTTCTCCCGTCAGTCTTGAATCCAGCTTGAGCTTCATCCAGCCCGGTATTTCGCATGATGTACTCTGCATATAATTTAAATAAGCAGGATGAAAATACACAGCCTTGACATACTCCTTTCCCAGTTTGGAACCAGTTCATTGTTCCATGTCTGGTTCTAACTATTGCTTCTTGACCCGCATGCAGGTTTCTCAGGAGGCAGGTAAGGTGGTGTTGTATGTCCATCTCTTTAAGAATTTTCCACAGTTTGTTGGGATGCACACACTCAAATCCTTTAGTGTAGTCAATGAAAAAGAAATAGATGTTTTTCTGGAATTTTCTTGCTTTTTCTATAATCCAACATATGTTGGCAATTTGATTTCTGGTTCCTCTGCCTTTTCTAAGTCCATCTTGTACATTAAGAAGTTTTCAGTTTATGTACTGCTGAAGCCTGGCTTGGAGAATTTTGAGCATTACTCTTCTAGCTTTGAAAACGAGTGCAATTGTGCAGTAGTTTGAACATTCTCTGGCATTCCCCTTCTTTGGGATTGGAGTGAAAACTGCCCATTTCCTGTCCTGTGGCCTGTGCTGAGTTTTTGTGTGTATTCTTGCTGCCTCTTCTTAATATTTTCTGCTTCTGTTAGGTCCATAGTGTTTCTGTCCTTTATTGTTACCATCTTTTCATGAAATATTCCCTTGTTGTCTCTAATTTTCTTGAAGAGATTTCTACTCTTTCTCATTCTATAGCTTTTCTCTATTTCTTTGCATTGTTCATTTAAGAAGGCTTTCTTATCTGTCCTTGCTATTCTTTGGAATTCTGCATTCAGATGGATATATATTTTCTTTTCTCCTTTGGCTTCTGCTTCTCTTCTTTTCCTAACTATGTGCAAGGGCTCCTCAAACAACCATTTTGCCTTTTTGCATGTCTCTTCCATGGGGATGGCTTTGATCATCACTTTCTGTACAATGTTAGGAATCTCTGTCCATAGTTCTTCAGGCACTCTCTCTATCAGATCTAATCCCTTAAATCTATTTGTCACTTCCACTCGATAATCATAAGGGATTTGATTTAAATCATACCTGAATGGCCTAGTGGTTTTCCCTACTTTCTTCAATTTAAGTCTGAATTTTGCAATAAGGAGCTGAATATCTGAGCCACAGTCAGCTTCCGATCTTGTTTTTGCTGACTTTATAGAGCTTCTCCATCTTTGGCTGCAAAGAATATAATCAACCTGGTTTCAGTGTTGACGATCTGGTTAAGTCCAGCTCCTTGCTATCCCATGACTATCCAGCCTTGCTCATTGCCTCTGGGTTCTGGGCTTAGGTGAGAAAGAAGTGTGATTCTTGGGCAGTGTCTAGCAATACTGGGTCATTCAGTTGCTCACTGCAGTTTTACCTTCCTCTGTGGGAAGAATACCAGTCTAACATAAGCAGAGGAGATTAAGAAGAGGTGGCAAGAATATACAGAAATACTATACAAAAAAAAGTCTTAATGACCTGGATAACCACAGTGATGTGGTCACTCACTTAGAGCCAAATATTCTGGGTTGTGAAGTCAAGTGGGCCTTAGGAAGCACTACTATGAACAAAACTATTGGAGGTGATGGAATTTCAGCTGAGCTATTTCAAATCCTAAAATATGGTGCTGTTAAAGTGTTGCATTCAATATGCTAGCCAATTTGGAAAACTCAGCAATGGCCACAGGACTGGAAAAGGTCAGTTTTCATTTCAATCCCACAGAAGGGAATTGCTAAAGAATGTTCAAACTACCAAGCACCTATTTCCCATGCTGACAAGGTTAGAACTGGACATCAAATAACTGACTGGTTCCAAATTGGGAAAGGAGTATATCAAGGCTGTATATCGTCACTCTGTTTATTTAACTTATATGTAGAGCACATCATGAGAAATGCTGTGCTGGATGAATCACAAGCTAGAATCAAGATTGCTGGGAGAAATATCAACAACTCCAGATATACAGATCCTACCACTCTAATGCAGAAAAGTGAAGAGGAACTAAAGAGATTCTTGATGAAGTTGAAAGAGGAGAGTGAAAAAGCTGGCTTGAAACTCAATATTCAAAAAAACCAAGATCATGGCACCAAGTCCCATCACCTTATGGCAAATAGAAGGGGAAAAAGTGGAAGCAGTGACAGATTTAATTTTTAGGGTTCCAAAATCACTGCGGACTGTGACTGAAGCCGTGAAAGTAAAAGATGCTTGCTCCTTGGAAGGAAAGCTATGACAAAGCTAGACAGCATATTAAAAAGCATAGACATCACTCTGCCAACAAAGTGCCATACAGTCAACGCTATGGTTTTTCCAGTAGTCATGCACGGATGTGAGAAGGCTGAGCACCAAGGAATTGATGCTTACGAATTGTGGTTCTGGAGAATACTCTTGAGAGTCCCTTGGACTGGAAGGAGATAAAATCTGTCAATCCTGCTGGAAATTGACCCTGAATATTCATTAGAAGGACTGACATTCCAATACTTTGGCTACCTGATGCTAAGAGCCTACTCATTGAAGAGACACTGATTTGGGGAAAGATTGAAGGCAAAAAGAGAAGGGAGCAGCAGAGGATGAGATGGTTAGATAGTAACCATCTTAGATAGTTACACCGGTTAGATAGTAACACCGACTTAATGAAGAAACTCCAGGAGATAGTGGAGGTCAGAGGAGCCTTGTATGCTACAGTCCATGGGGTCACAAAAAAGATGCGGACATGACTTAGCAGCTAAACAGCTTTGGGGCTTCTCTGGTGGCTCAGTGGTAAAGAATCTGCCTGCTAATCCAGAAGACCCAGGTTCAATCCCTGAGTCAAGAGGACCCCCTGGAGGAGAAAATGGCAACCCACTCCAGTGTTCTTGCCTGGAAAGTCCCATGGATAGAGGGGACCTGGAGGGCTATGATCCCTGGGGTCACAAAGAAGTCAGACACAACTTATTGACTAAACAGCAGCAACAAGAAAATCTTGCTTCTTGTTGATGGAGTGATGGGAAGGTTCTAGAGAACTTTAAATGATCATGTCATTATGATCAGATTTTTTCTTAGAAAGGCCATTGGTCTTAGCAAGAATATGTGGCATTGTTGGAGTAAGACTTTGATTGGGGGCAGGAGTACCATTTACTAGAATATTGCAACAGTCTACAGGAAATGATGGCATAAGGGGATGGATTCCAGACATATATAGGAATCAAAATCTCTGTAATTTGGGGATCAAGTACATTAAAAGGATGAAGAGAAGTAATTATTATGCATTAGATAAATAACAGTTGGTGACATTTCACAAATGGGATTGGTGTGTTGGGGAAGGAGCTTTGACTTTTTTCATTTATCTCTGTATTGCTTGTAAAATTTTCAACCAAAGCATGCATTACTATTCTATTTTTTAATGAGAAAATTGTAAACTTTATGATTTGCTTGAATAAAACACAGGTTTGAGAGGAGAAGATAATGAGTTGAAGGTGCACATAAGATTTTCAAGTGTTATCAAAAAAGAAAGTCCTTTCCTGGATTTTAAGGCTTAAGGGAAAAGATCATCTAGTTCAAAGTATATGGATCTAAAAACCAAGGCACACATTTAAATTAGATGAAGAATCAAGGCTAGTACTCAGGACCTCTACTCCAAGTTCTTGGTTCTTCTCCGTAAGAAGAAGAGGGAGAGCTTTTCTGGAACCATGAGGAATCCTTCTGAGAGAAATTGGCCAGTGCCTTTGCATCTGAGACTAAACTCAGTTTATTCAACTCTGCTGAAGTCCAAACATAGCTTCTGCCCTGTCAACATAATGATCTTTCATGATCTTAAATGATGTTTGGGATTTAGATTAAGAACCTATATCAACTCTCTGGGTAAAGAGCAAGTTGCTCACTTAACCGTCTTATAGTCTGGAAGGCAGGATTAAGGAGACAATGTACAAGGCGTTTTGGGACCATCTGAAAGTCCAGCTTTCAAGTACTCTGGCTGACTTCACGTGTGCTCTTGAACGCTTAAAAAAATTATGCAGATGAGTAACCAACTTTCCATTTGTGGATATTAAGTCTCAGTTGTGGCATGGGGGGATCTTTCATTGTGGTGCACGGGCTTTTCTTTAGTTGTGGTGCATGGGCTTCTAAGTCCATGCTGCAGCTCGTGGGCTTAGTTGCCTTGCAGCATGTGGGATCTTAGTTCCACTGAGCAGGGATCAAACCCATGTACCCTACATTGCAAGGTGAATTCTTAACCACTGGATCACAAGGAAGTCCTTTGATTTTTTCATCCCAGACCTTTTAATTGTTCAGTTCAGTTGCTCAGTCGTGTCCGACTCTTTGTGACCCCATGAACCAAAGCATGCCAGGCCTCCCTGTCCATAACCAACTCCCAGAGTCCACCTAAACCCATGTCCATTGAGTCGGTGATGCCATCCAACCATCTCATCCTCTGTCGTCCCCTTCTCCTCCTGCCCTCAATCTTTCCAACATCAGGGTCTTTTCAAATGAGTCAGCTCTTCGCATAAGGTGGCCAAAATATTGGAGTTTCAGCTTCAACATCAGTCGTTCCAATGAACACCCAGGACTGATCTCCTTTAGGATGGACTGGTTGGGCCTCCTTGAAGTCCAAGGGAGTCTCAAGAGTCTTCTCCAACACCACAGTTCAAAAGCATCAATTCTTCTACGCTCAGCTTTCTTTATAGTCCAACTCTCACGTCCATACAGGACCACAGGAAAAACCATAGCCTTGACTAGATGGACCTTTGTTGGCAAAGTAATATGCTATCTAGGTTGGTCATAACTTTCCTTCCAAGGAGTAAGCATTTTTTAATTTCATGGCTACAATCACCATCTGCAGTGATTTTGGAGCCCAGAAAAATAAAGTCAGCCTTTGTTTCCAGTTTCCCCATCAATTTGCCATGAAGTGATGGAACCAGATGTCATGATCTTCGTTTTCTGAATGTTGAGTTTTAAGCCAACTTTTTCACTCTCCTCTTTCACTTTCATCAAGAGGCTCTTTAGTTCTTCTTCACTTTCTGCCATAAGGGTGGTGTCATCTGCATATCTGAGGTTATTGATATTTCTCCCAGCAATCTTGATTCCAGCTTGTGCTTCCTCCAGCCCAGCGTTTCTCATGATATACTCTGCATATAAGTTAAATAAGCAGGCTGACAATATACAGCCTTGACGTACTCCTTTTCCTATTTGGAACCAGTCTGTTGTTCCGTGTCCAGTTCGAACTGTTGCTTCCTGACCTGTATACAGATTTCTCAGGAGGCAGGTCAATTGGTTTGTTATTCCCGTCTCTTTCATAATTTTCCACACTTTATTGTGATCCACACAGTCAAAGGCTTCGGGATAGTCAATAAAGCAGAAATAGGTGTTTTTTCTGGAACTCTCTTGCTTTTTCCATGATCCAGCGGATGTTGGAAATTTGATCTCTGGTTCCTCTGCCCTTTCTAAAACCAGCTTGAACATCTGGACGTTCACGGTTCACATATTGCTGAAGCCTGGCTTGGAGAATTTTGACCATTACTTTACTAGCATGTGAGATGAGTGCAATTGTGTGATAGATTGAGCATTCTTTGGCATTGCCTTTCTTTGGGATTGGAATGAACACTGACCTTTTCCAATCCTGTGCCCCCTGTAGATGACTAACAATTATTCTGAGGTTTTGTGAGTGGCGTTAAAGAGCCCACCTGCCAGTGCAGGAGAAGTCAGAGACCTGAGTTTGATCCCTTGGTGGGGAAGATGTCCTGGAGGAGGGCATGGCAACCCACTCCAGTATTCTTGCCTGGAGAATCCCATGGACAGAGGAGCCTGGTGGCTGCAGTCCATAGGGTGGCAAAGAATTGGATACAACTTAGCATGCACGCAGGCACACACAAGCTTCCCTTCTACATATGTCCCATTACTTAAATAGATGATGTGGAGGAACTTCGATTTCATTTGTATGAGATGAAGCTTGAAGGTTGAGATCTTGCTGTAATAGTACAGTATATCATTCAACTAAACAGATTTTCATCTAACTCCCATTAGGTTTTCTGTGTTTCAGAAGCATATAGATACATAAGAGAGTCCTTGCCAATAAGAAACTTATACTTTTGAGTGAAGATGATATTTCTAGTGATACTTAAAGATACTGCCTATCTAATCTTTTCCCTTTGCAGTCAAACAATCTAATAATGGCCTTATCCCTTATTAAGAATATCTCACCACCACAAGGCTATATTTAAAATGGATAACCAAGAACCTACTGTATGGCACATGAACATCTGCTCAATATTATATGGCCACCTGAATGGGAGGAGAGTTAGGGGAAGAATGGATGCATGTATATGTATGGCTGAGTCCCTTCATTGTTCATCTGAAACTATCATATAGTTAATCGGCTACCCAGATAGAAACTAAAAAGTTTTAAGAAAAGAATATCCCATTACCTTGTGATGGTATGTATTTTATATTTTTTTATATCTTGCATTTGTTTTTGTCACATTGTTATTTTTCTTCCTATCTTTATCTCATTCTGCCCAGAAAATAATATGGCACTATTGTTACTACTAATCCCAATGAAGCCTTAAATTGTGATTGGCTCCTAGACAGATAAAAATAATATTCTCTATATACAATTTGGATACCTAGTTTCTGGAGCTGCAGCAGACATATGTTGGCATGCCTTTGCCTTAAGGAGATTGCTCATTGGAGAGCGTTTGGGGTTCTAAACAATTTGGCTCTGCTGATTTTCTTTTCTGGGCAGATCTTGCTATCATTGCTATTACCACACCAGAACAGCCTAAGAGATGAGATTGTAGGTATGGAGGCGTTTGATGAGCTCCTGTCAGTTAATGTTCCCTGGAGTCAGGAGTTCTCTGGTTTTCTCAGGATTTGGACTTAAGCCTCCTGCTTCTGGTTTTCAGTCTTATTTTTACAGTAGCCTCAAGACTTCTCCATCTATACAGCACCATTGATAAAACATATAGATTAAAGATGAAAAGTTTCTGCACAGTGAGTGACACCCAGAGAGGGTCACAGAGTTACATGGAGAAGAGAAGAGGGAGGAGGGTGATAGAGGTGACCGGGATGAGACGAAGGGGAATCAAAAGAGGAGAGAGCAAGCTAGCCAGTAATCACTTTCTTATGTGTGTGCTCCACAGTCTGGACCGCTCAGAGATGTTCACGGAGTTATACAGAGAAGAGAAGAGGGAGGAAGGAGACAGACATGGCCAGGAGGATAAAGGGGGGAATCAAAAGGAGAGAGACAGATCCAGCCAGTAATCAGTTCCCCAAGTGTTCTCCACTGTCTGGAACACACAAAGAGATTCACAGAGTTGGGTAGAGAAGAGAAGGAGGAGGGAGGAGATAGAGGCGACCTGGTGGAGAAAAAGGAGAGTCCAAAGCCAGAGAGAGCAGTCAAGCCAGTAATCTCGCTCCCAAGTAAAAATGGGTACTGAAGATTTGGTTCTTAAAGGCACAAAATTGATAACAAATACCAAAAAGCAAAGATTAAAAATCTAGAGTAGAGGTTGGATTTTCAAAAATACAATATTAAAGAAAAAGAAAAAAAAAAAAAAAAAAAACAAAGTCACAAAAATTATAAAATATATATATATGAAGTTTGCTTTAAAAAATAGGGTCTCTTTTTTTTTGCAAAGTAATAGTAGGTTATAAAAATGAAAAACTAAAGGAGTAATAGAGGACTTAAAATTTTTTAAAAATTAAAGAATGATAGTAAAAATAGTAAAAATATATCTAGGACTTTCTCTGGTGTTGTGGGCAGTATGGGGTCAGTTCATTTTCAGATAGTTCCTTGATCCTGCTTATATTTCTCAAGATCTATAGGCCCCTTCCTATATGTAGTCGGTACTAACTACAGGGTTTTAATCCACTGCACCTGTCACTTCCAAGGAGGTTCCCTCTGTTTTAGCTTCTGTTTGCTGGTCTCTTCAGTGTCTATTTTCCACCCTGACACAAGGGGGCGGTGGTGGACACTTTTTTAGGCTCACTTGTTCAGTTGTGCTGTGGGGAGGGAGGGACTCTTTGCCACCCCATGGACTGCAGCCTACCAGGCTCCTCAGTCCATGGGATTTTCCAGGCAAGAGTACTGGAGTGGGGTGCCATCACCTTCTCCAAGTAGAAGATGAAGCAGTGCTAAAACGAGAGAGCATAACAGATCCTGTGCAGTTACTAAGCTGAGAAACTAGATGTACTGTTCCTGAACTCAGTCTTAGACACTGCACCAGAAAACTCTGGGCCAGATACTAGGTTATAGCCCCTGGCTTGTCTAGCCCTTCTATACTGCAGAATAGATTAATACTTCTATTGCTCCTCTCTGGTTTATTGCCTTTTATTTTCAAAGGACAGATTCTCAGAACCCTTTTGATGATCTTCAGATCATTTGGACACTTTCTAAGAAATGATGCTGTTAAGACACTGGCTTCCCAAGTGACACTAGTGGTAAAGAATCCCCCTGCCAATGTAGGAGATGCAAGAGAAGAGAGTTAGATGCCTGGGTTGGGAGGATCCCCTGGAGAAAGAAATGGCAAGCCACTCCAATATTCTTGTCTAGACACTAAAGTAGAGTTACTGGTTCTTTGGGAGATTTCAAACAGCCCCTTTGCAGATTCAAACCCTGTGGGGGGACAGGAATGAGGATGATCCCTGTTTTACAGATAGAAGAACCAAGGCCCAGAGGTAAAGTGATAAGTCACATGAGTTAGAAATTCAACCACCATTATCCCAAGTACCCATAGAGAGTTAGAATTTTGGTTGTTTTTCTGAGATGGAGTACCTACAGTGGAAAGACCCTTCTAACTAAAAGGTCAGAAGATGTATCTGTTCTTAGCTCTGATAACAACTCATTCTGTGGCCTTGGGTCCCTGGTACAATGTCTGTATTTGTAAATTGAACTAGGACTGTGGTTTTTAAGGCCATTTTAAACTCTAAGATACTGTGATTTTAGGACTCTTAGCTTGAGTTCCACTCATCCCACTGGATTTCCTTTCAGAGTGTAAACATTTGATTTTTTCCTCCCTTGACAGGGGCATCTTTCATGTTCTGGACATGATGAAAATGGACATGGTGAACTATATTATTCAGAGCCTCTGACCCTACCTGAAGGAACATTCTATCATTTATGAATGAACTAAATTCCAGAAACTCCTCAACAAGCAACCCAGTATGGTCAAAATTTAAAGACAGAAGAGGGGGAGATTTGACTTTGGGTATGATTTCTTACAGTGATAGGGTATTTTCTATGTTTTTAAATAGTTTCTCCCTATTGGGCAGGTGGCTAGGACATGGGATAGGAAGAAGGAACATTTCTCCAAGACAAAAGATGTACAAAAGAATTTATTTATTGAGGAAGAATATATCCTCAAGCCTTAGTTTTCAAGCCTTGGTGTTTCAAGATATTTACTTATCCTTTCTATGTCATAGATCTCCTTGATTGCACCACAAAATGGCTAACAAAATTCAAGTTCTCCTGACTCTCCCAGCTCCTCCAGCATGGCCCATTCATCTCCAAATTGGGCAGTGGACAACCCCCAACTTCCCATTTCCACAATGGTGCTACGCCAGGGATACCTGAACCTTCTTCTCTGGGATCTTGACAGTAAAGAGTTTCCCGAGGTAGGAACGTACGTTAGAATATTTCCTTTTTGTTTTGTATTCAATACCTTTACTAGAACACTCTTCTGACAGCTTGCTTTTCCCTGCCTCACCAGAATCTGCTGATGAATAGAATCTGGCTGCAGGACATGGAGTCCCAATTGAAGCAGTTAACCATTCTGGCCTCAGTCTTGCTAGTGGCTGGAAGTTTCTCTGGACATGTTTTATTCAGCTCGACTGAATTTGTGAATAAACTGAAACACATAACCAAGGCCCTGACAGACGAATTTAACTCCAGGTAAACTTCATAGAGGCATCCCGGGTGGCTCAGTGGTAAAGAATCTGCCTGCCAATGCAGGAGACTCAGATTTGATCCTTGAGTTGGGAAGATCTCCTGGAGTAGGAAATGGCAACCCACTCCAGTACTCTTGCCTGGAGAATCCCGTGGATTGAGGAGCCTGGTGGGCTACAGTCCATAGGATTGCAAGAGTCAGACACGACTTAGCGACTAAATAACATGAACAAAAAACTACCTAGATCTTTCTCTGAGTTGAAAATAATATGTGGGGTTTGGAACTTAGGCAGTTAATATATTACTGCCTTATTTTTTATCATAAACCACACAAAAGACCTTGGGCATCATCTGCAAAGGTCGTTGGTGTCTTTTGATAAATTGTATTAAAGTTTGTGATGGAAACAAAACCTATTTCCAAGGAGGTGAGTGTGGAAACTAGTTTGCTATGAATGATTCAGTACTGTGTTTGCTTAACATGAGTTATTATGTACTTAAATAAGTGACACTGGATTTGTGTATGTATAACCAGAAGTTGATCACTTGGTCAATAATATGTATCCATAATTTGCTTCATGCAGGGCACTTTAGCTAATGTACAAAGAAGAACTGGAGCTTCCGATCTCAATATATTTACAATTCAAGTGGTGAACTAGGGAAAATAACCACAGAAAATGCCTAAGAAATCTTAAAACAGAATTTGAATAAAGTTTATGGGACTAAAGAACACTGAGTAGATCCAAGAATGGAACTGAACCCTTGTCTGATTTGTTTCAATTGAAGTGGAGAATAGTATGAATTAGTTAATATGTATGAATTAGTTGACACCTTGAGGGTAACAATAAAATGATTTCAAACACTGCATCCTCTGTTAGTGGTGCAGAACTGGAATTCTTTTGTGAGTGGACCTGGCTTCTGGTGTTGGACTCTCTGGGCTTTGCTCCTACACCAAGGCCCCTCTGCTTTCTGTCCTTCATTATCTAGGCCTAAATAGGCTATGGTGAGTGTGAGTGAACAAATGTCTCAGAAAATCCACAAATACCTCAAAGACATGGGCCTAACTGCCCTGAGTAGTGAAAAGAAAGATTTTTTTATAGGCTAACTTCAGATCATTGCCAGGAAAGAGAACAGTTTGTAACATTATTGTTAAGAGTTATATGGTGGTGGTGATGGGGAAGGGTGGCAAGAATGTGGAAGGTGAGAAGGTGGATACAAGATTGGAAGTCAGTTGTGAAGCCATTCAAAGCTGGAATGATCATTGGGAAAGTCTTTTGGCTTTAGTTTCCTTATGTATAATGCACATAATTGAAGTAAATTTCTTTCAGTTTGAAAAGTGAACATATGGTTTTAAGGTCAGCTAGGATGTGTAACTTGCAGGTGCTAGTGCTGAGTGATTCTTGGTCATTCTCTAACTATAACCCAAGGCCTGTGATGGGAAACACTTTCTCTATCCCATGCTTTAAGTTACCATGATCGTCCCTACTTCCCTCTAAGGAACTGATGCTAATTTAGGCCACAGGATATATTCCATGCTAGAATGGAAGCAGTGAACTTGACCGCCTTGCTTCTAATTTTTCTACCTTGACATAGTCTGATTTGGCTCTGTAGACCCAGACTTGGTACACTGGCTACAATGTGTGTCTTTAGAATTTCAAGTACAATGTCTAGGATCCTCTAGTTAGGTCTTGCACACCTGGAGCTCACTTAGCACCACATTAACATTATAAATACCCAGAAACTTATTGGCTGGACATCTTTGAATAATGCATTGTCTTTGGGAGCTTGATAGCATTCCTTCTTCCAAAAGAAAAGAAAGAAATCTCATTAATATGGTTTACCTAAATGAGTGGGTAGGTCAGTGAAAATCTCAGTTAATTTAAATGTTGGCTAACAGAGAGTGCAAAGGCATTGTGAATTTCTTCTGAAAACTGTTTGATCTTTCCAACTCTTTTCTTGCTAGCAGATCAGTGGATCCACTTGTTTCTCATAGGTTGTTTGGTTCTCGGGATGCAGAATCTCTGCTAGACCTCTCTGCTGTCCTTATTCTCATCAAGGGGGAGTTGACAAAACTAGGTTGGAAGCTTTTCAGTCTGATGTGTCACAATCAGCAGGTATTTAGCCCCTATTATGATGAAATCCTTAGATATAATCCCTCCAGCTCAGGCACAAGAAACAGAAGTGGAGTCTATCTGATAGTTCCAGACCACAGTCTGGCAACAGACACCCAGGAGAGAGGGCTAAGTATATTCCTGGGATGACATCACCTGTGCCCCGCAGAGTAGCCTCTTCCTCACTTCAACCTGGACTCAGGGCTGTAGGGTTCCAGCATGTAAATACAAACTGGCCCAGCCCCCTTCATAATAAACTTCTGTGCTGCAAGAAAACCTCAGTTCCTTCTGTGTTGCAACTGAACCCAGGTTTTGTGCCCTTATCCCCTATTATCTGAGAACCAGTGATCCCTCAGTTCTCCTTCACTGGCTGATCATTCTTCAGGATGCTGGCTTGAGCAGGCATCAGGGCATCGGCTGCTAGCATTGTTTCCTCCAATGGAAAATCATTTCCTTGAGGGCTGTGAAAATTTTCTGTGGAATTTTTTCAAAGTATGAGTTCTGGAAGTATAAAGGCTTCTAGAGGTTGGGAATACGCTGAGTTACAAATCAGGGGAAGACATAGAATCCTATTTCCAGTATCACATTCTCCCTATAATTTTATTTTATTTTTTATTTATTTATTTTTTCTCCCTATAATTTTAAAACTGCAGTAATAGTAAGAGTCCCCACATCCTGTTCTGGCTTGGGGGGCGTGAAGCAGTATGCAAAATTGAGGACTGGATGAAAGTCAATATTGGCTGCCAACAAGCATTCATTTGAGGATAGTTCTCAGCCTCAATGGGCACACGCTCTCTCTCTTTCTCTCTTTAGTGATCTTGGGGTAAGTTTTAGACTGTCTCAAACCAATTCCAAATGCAAGCACTTAGGTCACAGACACTTGTTTCAAGTTCATCTCTGGTTCCATTCTGTAGCTAAATCTTCTACTGTCACATTTCTAGGCTTAGAACACTTTTATCTTCTTGAGATAAATGACCTGGGTACTCAAGAGTGGGACAACCACCGTGTTTCTGCCCACTTGCAGTCTAAGCCTCTAATTCCCAGATTGTGATTGTCAACTCATTTGGCATCACAAATGACAGATGTCCTAGATTCACAAATATCTAGGCTTGTTTTCTTCAGTTGTAGATATTCACCCTATCATTTGAACTTTGACTGTGTGGATCACAACAAACAGTTTAAAATTCTTAAAGAGATGGGAATAACAGACCACCTGACCTTCCTCCTGAGAAATCTGTATGCAGGTCAAGAAGCAAGAGTTAGAACCACACATGGAACAACTGACTGGTTCCAAATCATTAAAGGAGTACGTCAAAGCTGTATATTGTCACCCTGCTTATTAAACGTATATGCAGAGTACAACATGAGAAATGCTGGAATGGATGAAGCACAAGCTGGAATCAAGATTGCTGGGAGGAATATCAATAACCGCACATATGCAGTTGACACCTCACTTATGGCAGAAAGCGAAGAACTAAAGAGCCTCTTGATGAAAGTGAAAGAAGAGAGTGAAAAAGTTGGCTTAAAACTCAACATTCAGAAAACTAAGATCATGGCATCTGGTCCCATTGCTTCACAGAAAATAGATGGGGAAACAGTGGAAACAGTGACAGACTTTATTTTGGGGGGCTCCAAAGTCACTGCAGATGGTGGCTGTAGCCATGAAATTAAAAGACACTTGCTCCTTGGAAGAGAAGTTATGACCAACCTAGACAGCATATTAAAAAGCAGAGATATTACTTTGTCAACAAAGGTCCATCTAGTCAAAGCTGTGGTTTTTCCAGTAGTCATGTATGGATGTGAGAGCTGGATTATAAAGAAAGCTGAGCACTGAAGAATTGATGCTTTTGAACTGTGGTGTTGGAGAAGACTATTGAGAGTCCCTTGGACTGCAAGGAGATTCAACCAGTCCATTCTAAAGGAGATCAATCCTGGTTGTTCTTTAGAAGGACTGATGCTAAAGCTGAAACTCTAATATTTTGGTCACCTGATGTGAAGAACTGACTCCTTTGAAGAGACCCTGATGCTGGGAAAGATCTAAGGCAGAAGGAGAAGGGAATGACAGAGGATGATACGGTTGGATGGCATCACCGACTCATGGACATTAGTTTGAGTAAACTCCGGGATTTGGTGATGGACAGGGAGTCCTGGCGTGCTCCAGTCCATGGGGTTGCAAAGAGTAGGACACGGCTGAGTGACTGAAATGAACTGAAGTGACCCTATCATTTACAGGCCAACTACAACAGACCACCAGCAATCTAGGAATGTAGGGGGAAAATTAGCTCACCTTTGGACTTTTTTGAAATGGACAGGAGAAAAAAAAATTCACTTGTGGGATATTATAACTGGATGGGGGGAAAATGTCCTCACCATTTCAGGGAATGGGAAGAGCTGAGTATAATTTACTTAATCCAAGAATAATAACAGATGGGATCTGGGTTCCATTAGTCCCAGGGTAATTTTTCTAGAAAATGGATCCCAGGTGGTTGCTATAGCTACTTGAATAGAGTGATATCTTTATTGACAGAATATAAGGCACACAGAGGAAGGAGCCTGGCAGGCTATAGTCCATGGGGTCACAAAGAGTCAGGCATGACTGAGTGACTGAGCAAGGTACAGAGGGAAGCTGGGGAATGGATCATTCAAGGGTTCTAGTCTTGTGACTTAGTTTTAGGAAAGAGACAATGGCTGGTTAATGTGTATTTTATAAACAGGCTGTGAATTTTTTCTGGCTGGATTTTCTAATCTGATTTGCCATTATTAAATACATTTTAAAAATCTTCATTTTGGAGTCCTGATTGTTTTATATAAAAATGTACTCTGAAGGGATCCCTGTGGAAATGACTGTTGGTGGCAGGAGTGTTGGTGGATACAGACATTAGACTGAAATGAAATTTTGCTTTATACTTTACAATTGAAATTTGGTATAATTGACTTCTTTGAGATTCTGAATTAGTTTTATATCTCCACATGGAGGAGAGAGAAATCTTAAACAGGGAAAGATGGCTCCATTCAATCCTGCTCACCATTTAAGGGGAAAATATATAATATATACACACCCTGAAATGGTGAGGACATTTTCCCCCATCCAGTTATAATATCCCACAAGTGAATTTTTATTTTCTTCTGTCCAATTCAAACAAGTCCAGAGGTGAGTATGTGTGTATGTGTTTCAGCTTTTCTTCAACTCAAGCTAAAGAAAAAGCCCAGAAATGTGCAAAGATGTTCCTTTAACTCACTTAACCAGAGTAAACAAACAAAAAACAGAAACATGGTGTCTGACCCTTGAATACTCATGTCATTTCTCTCAAGAAAAATGAAGTGTTCTCATCCTCAAAATGTGACAAAAAGATTGGTTCAGCTGTAGGATGGGACCTGTATTCACAGGCGGATACTTTACCAGTGATCCACCTGGATTGGCAGTATGTGCACACGATTAAATATTTACTTAAAATTAATTAAATTTACTAAAATTAAATTAAATTTACTAAAAATTAATTAAATAAAAGCCAGTTTCTGTGGCATGCTTGTGTTACATTCAACCTAGAAGAAACCCCCATTTTTACAATTTTGTGTATCCTTCCATAGATATTCTCTGCAAATGCAAGTGCACATTATAATGTTATGATTACATACAGGCCAGGCACTCTTTTAAACTTTGTACGTATCAGATCAGATCAGATCAGTCGCTCAGTCGTGTCCGACTCTTTGCGACCCCATGAATCCCAGCACGCCAGGCCTCCCTATCCATCAACAACTCCCAGAGTTCACTCAGACTCACGTCCATCGAGTCAGTGATGCCATCCAGCCATCTCATCCTCTGTCGTCCCCTTCTCCTCCTGCCCCCAATCCCTCCCAGCATCAGGGTCTTTTGCAATGAGTCAACTCTTCGCATGAGGTGGCCAAAGTACTGGAGTTTCAGCTTTACCATCAGTCCTTCCAAAGAAATCCCAGGGCTGATCTCCTTCAGAATGGACTGGTTGGATCTCCTTGCAGTCCAAGGGACTCTCAAGAGTCTTCTCCAACACCACAGTTCAAAAGCATCAATTCTTCGGCTCTCAGCCTTCTTCACAGTCCAACTCTCACATCCATACATGACCACAGGAAAAACCATAGCCTTGACTAGATGAACCTTTGTTGGCAAAGCAATGTCTCTGCTTTTGAATATGCTATCTAGGTTGGTCATAACTCTCCTTCCAAGGAGTAAGTGTCTTTTAATTTCATGGCTGCAGTCACCATCTGTAGTGATTTTGGAGCCCAGAAAAATAAAGTCTGACTCTGTCTCCACTGTTTCCCCATCTATTTCCCATGAAGTGGTGGGACCATGCCATGATCTTCGTTTTCTGAATGTTGAGCTTTAAGCCAACTTTTTCACTCTCCACTTTCACTTTCATCAAGAGGCTTTTGAGTTCCTCTTCACTTTCTGCCATAAGGGTGGTGTCATCTGCATATCTGTTATTGATATTTCTCCCAGAAATCTTGATTCCAGCTTGTGCTTCTTCCAGTCCAGCATTTCTCATGATGTACTCTGCATATAAGTTAAATAAACAGGGTGACAATATACAGCCTTGATGAGCTCCTTTTCCTATTTGGAACCAGTCTGTTGTTCCATGTCCAGTTCTAACTGTTGCTTCCTGATCTGCATACAAATTTCTCAAGAGGCAGATCAGGTGGTCTGGGATTCCCATCTCTTGAAGAATTTTCCACAGTTGATTGTGATCCACACAGTCAAAGGCTTTGGCATAGTCAATAAAGCAGAAATAGATGTTTTCCTGGAACTCTCTTGCTTTTTCGATGATCCAGCGGATGTTGGCAATTTGATCTCTGGTTCCTCTGCCTTTTCTAAAACCAGCTTGAACATCAGGAAGTTCACGGTTCACATACTGCTGAAGCCTGGCTTGGAGAATTTTGAGCATTACTTTACTAGCGTGTGAGATGAGTGCAATTCTGTGGTAGTTTGAACATTCTGTGGCATTGCCTTTCTTTGGGATTGGAATGAAAACTGACCTTTTCCAGTCCTGTGGCCACTGCTGAGTTTTCCAAATTTGCTGGCATATTGAGTGCAGCACTTTCACAGCATTGTCTTTCAGGATTTGGAATAGGTCAACTGGAATTCCATCACCTCCACTAGCTTTGTTCATATATGGTTTTATTTATTCCTCCACTGTTTATTTCCAGTGTATGTTTCCAGCTCTAGTGCAGGATGCTTGCCTAGAAAATTCCATGGATAGAGGAGCCTGGTGGGTTATAGTCCATGGGGTCACAAAGAGTTGGACACAACTGAGCACATATGCACAGGGCAGTGTGGCACAAGAAGTTCTAATGGGAGTTAGAACCTGTTTTGCTTTTTGTTTATCTTCTCTGGTTGAGTAAGTTAAGGGGACATCTTTGCACATTTCTGGACTTTTTATTTAGGTTGAGGTGAAGCAGGGGTTAAAGAAGTCCTTTTGAGGATTGTTTGAAGCCACTGGACTAGATTATCTTGAAAGGTTCCTGGGTTATTTTCTTACAGTGGCTGTAAAAATTACCATGAACCTGGTGGCTTAAAATAACACACATTTATTCTCTTCTAGCCCCAGAGGTCAAATACAAAATCGGCTTTACTAAGTGCAAACCAAGGTTTCTTAGCAAGGCCACTGTCCCTTTGGCAGGCTTTTTCTAGGGGAGAATTTCTTAAGTTGCCTTTTTAACATCTAGAGCTGCAGTATTATAGTCCTTGCCTTGTGACCCATTCATCCATCATCCAAGCCAACAGCATAGTATCTTGCCAGTCATAACACTGCCCTCCTTCTTCTGTGTCAAATGTCCTTCTCCTTTCCTCTTTATAAGGACTATTACATATAGGGATCACCAAGCTAGTCTCCTGGTGGCTCAGATGGTGAAGAATCTACCTACAATGTGGGAGACGTGGGTTCGATCCTTGGGTCAGGAAGATCCCCTGGAGAAGGGATTGGCTACCCACTCCAGTATTCTTGCCTGGAGAATTTCATGAGCAGAGGAGCCTGGCGGGCTATACTCATGGGGTCACAAAGAGTTGGACACGACTGAGCGAGTAACACTTTCACTTTTCGCTTTCAAGATAGTCTCCCCATCTCAAGATCCTTAACTTAATCACATATGCAAAGTCCCTTTTGCCAAATCAGATAACATTCACAGATTTCAGGCACTAGGGCGTGGATATCCTTAGAGGTCATTGTTCAGCAGACAACAGTCTGTCTTCTGACCCCTGCAAAGATTCAAATCCATCCATCATGCAAAACACATTCATCTCATCCCAATATCCCCCAAAGTCTCAACTTATTACATATAAAGTCCAGAATCTCACCTGTAAATCATTTAACCAGATATGTGAGAAACTGGGTATGATTCTCCCTGTGGCAAAAATTTTTTCCATCAGTGGGTCTGTGAACTAGTAAAAAAGTTACCTCTTCCCAAATTACAGTAGTGGGGTAGGTATAGGATAATAGTTACAGACATTCCCACTCCAAATGGGAGAAAATGAAGAAAAGAGTTATTGATTCCAAGCAATCTTGAAATCCAACCAGGTAAACTCCACCAGGCTACAAGGCCTGGAAATCATCTTCTGTTTCTGGAGATTCTGGCCTTTGTGCCTGAAGGTCTATACTTCACATCAAAGATTCTGTACTCAGAATCATCCTTCCATTTTTCTTGAATGATACTACATGTTTGTAGCTGAGTACTTTTTATCAATTTGTTTCCTGCATGTAGGTTTTTGGGAATCTAACACCCTTTTTCATTTATATGCTGAAAATTTGCTTATAAAACATGTCCTTAATATTTTTTTAAAAATAATTCATCATTCTTTATCAGAGACTTTTTGCATGGATAGACAAGATCTACTTAACTTCATTTTAATTTTTTAAAATAAATTTGTAGCATAGTTGAAAGCTTTTTCAGTCATATAGCTATTTTTTAATTCCTTTGATTATATCTATACCATGCCTCCAATGTACACAACCTACCTACTTGGTGCTGAAGAAGATGAGGAAGATGAAATCCTGCTGCAGACCTGGATATAGAGCTGTAAAAAATGGTAGTGTGTGAGGTCCAGGAAGAAGCACTGGAAAGGCGTGACCTCTGAGGAGAGAAGGGACTTAACAAGAACAGAATTAAGAAATTAGTGTCTTTTAATTAATTTATTTATTTATTGGACGTATGCTGCAACATGCGGGATCTTAGTTCCCCAAGAACTAAGGGAATCCACCCTAAGACCTGCTGCACTGGAAGTGCAGAGTCCTAACCAACCACTGAACGGCCAGGGAAATCCCACAAATAGAACTAAGTCAGAGGCATTTTCTATGGTGTCTTCTTTAAGCCAAATAAGCATTCAGTTATTCACAAGTTGTATAATTTTTGCATTTAAAAAATCAGTGAGAACTCCACTGGTTCTCCAGTGGTTAGGACTCAGTGCTTTCCCTTCCCTAGGTTGGGTTCACTCTCTGGTTGAGGAACTAAGATCCTGCAGTGCAAACTGCGTGGTCCCCACGCACCCACCCACAAATAATCAATGAATAGATTTAAACAGTTTCTGTACTACCAAAAAAATGAAATGTGTTAAAAGTAAATATTATAGACTTTATGCTACTATGCTTGATCAAAGAAGAGCTTTACTAATCAGTAGAGAAGTGGTTGCTACTGCCCCCTTGCTACTACTAACTGGATGGGGGGTTTAGTGAGGCACTGGAATCGGCTCCGCCAGGGTTTGCCCAAAGCCCTGGCTGAGTATTAAGACAGTGGAACTTGACTATCTACATAGCTGAACCTGCAGGAGGATCATTAACGCGGTTCTGAGAGCCTGGAGGCCTCTCCAGGCAGCTCTCCAGCCTGCCCCCATGAGGAACGGGAAGGGGGCACGGAGGCGACCGGAGGCCGGTCCGCGCGTTTGCAAGGACCCGGCGCCTGGGCGGCTGGCAGTCGGGCCGTGATCTTCTGATAGGGACGACAGAAGAGGTGGCGTGAAGTGATTAGGTGGGAAGGCAGCTCCTCGCCTCCCCCCCGCCCGTCTTCCTCTCGTGCCTACACCCGGGACACCCCAAACCCTGTCTGGAGGGCCGAGGCGAGGCCCGCCCCGCATCCCGCGAAGTCGTCTCTGGCGTGTCTTTCCTGCCTGACCTCCCTGCCAGGTCCCTCGAGGTTATGTTCGAGAGTTCCGTGGGGTCGAGCACCGCCCCCCCCCCACCACGCGCCTTCGTCTCTGGGGCCAGTTACAACACCCCGTTCCCCCCACACCCGTCGCTACCGACCAGTGTGGAGCCTCTGGCGTGTTTCTGGCTATGCGGCGGGGTGGAGACGGCTCCCCTGTGCGTTCTGCTTGCTTGCACGTCGCCCAGCGCCTCTCCCCGCCCTCTGCATCTCGGGCCTCCCCTCCGTCGGTCCAGCTCTTTCTCGCCTTCCTGGGTGGCCCTTCTAGCTTGTGCCCCGCTGCCCATTGGAGTTTCCCTTCCGTCCTCGGTGGCTGGGAGGGTGCCTGAGACCTGGGTGCAGGGAGGGCCCCGGGGTTTAGGAAAGAGAAGGGGCGATCGGGGAGCCAGGGTGTTCTGCCTGCTTTCCAGGGGACTGGGGTTGTCGGGCGGCAGTCGAACAGCACCCAGCGATCCCGAGTCACGGGCCCATAGCACCGAAGCCTGAAGCCTGCGTGCCCCAGGCGGTCGCGAATGGAGTATGGTGGTCCAAGCCCGGCGGCAGCCGTGGGGCGCTCTGCCCCCGCTTTGCTGCCTCGCTTTTCGCAGGTACCTAGCCTGTCCTAGGGTGGAGGTTTAAAAACTCCTGGGGAGGTCTCCCGTCCTCCTTGGGGTCGGGCCCGTGGGTAGTCAGGAGACTGGTCTCTTCTTCCCCGGATTCCCCCCACCCCAAGGGGCCATGGCGCCGGCTGAGGCAGTCGGGTGGGAGCTACCCGGTGGCAGTTCGCTTGGCTGAGGCCGCTTGTTCCGCTGGTGCGACCGGCCTCCCTGGACGGAGGCGGAAATCTGCCTCCGCACTCCCCCCACCCTCCCAGCGCCTATGGAGTGTCCTTCAGTTCAGTTCAGTTCAGTCCTACTCTTTGTGACCCCATGAATCACAGCATGCCAGGCCTCCCTGTCCATCACCAACTCCTGGAGTTCACTCAAACTGATGTCCATCAAGTCGGTATGCCCTCCAGCCATCTCATCCTCTGTTGTCCCCTTCTCCTCCTGCCCTCAATCCCTCCCAGCATCAGGGTCTTTTCCAATGAGTCAACTCTTCACATGAGGTGGCCAAAGTATTGGAGTTTCAACTTTAGCATCAGTCCTTTCAATGAACACTCAGGACTGACCTCCTTCAGGATGGAGTGTCCTAGACAGCCCCTGATGGTTGGTGCCTGATGTCCCATCTGGAAACTTTCCAGATCATCAGGTCTGCTGTTTCCCTCTGGCTTGGCCTGCCAGAGGAACCCTCCTGGGCGAATGTACCTCACCAGCAGGGGGTCTCTCCTTGGAGTGGGAGGGGGCCTGAAATAAAAACCAAACTGGTAGGACTCTTAGAAGTGGATCACTCTGCTCCAGCATCCATGAAGAATGCTGTGAGAATTAATGTGAATTGCAGGATGCAGTGATCATTCATACTTCTGTTGCACTTGTGGTCCTGGGCCTCCTCCAGCTGCTAGGCCTATCTGAGTGTGGCTTGCTGATCCAAGTCCCCCGCCACTTTACACTACATGCATGCCCCCCCAACCCCCGCCCCGGCCAGGTTTGCGCTGATGGGGATGCCCTCGCAGGGCCTCCAGGCCCTCCTTCCCCCTAAGTATAGACATAGTGGCCCACGCCTTTGAGGTAGATGCCTGCCCTCATGCGTGACGGGAAGGAGGCGTCTGTAGGCGGTCCGCGCGCTTGAGGAGACCGGGTGCCTGGGCTGCCGGCAGTAGAGTTGGTGGCCTTCTGAAAGGGAAGACAGTGAGAAGGGGTGTCGTGAAGCAATCGGGTTGGAAGGCAGCTCCTCGCTTCCCCCTCGCCCGTCTCCGTGCGCCTACTCCCTGGACACCGTGAACCCGGTCTGGCCGTTCCAGGCAACGCCCGCCCCGCGTTGCGCGACGTCGTCTCTGGCGTGTCTCTCCCATCCAACCTCCCTGTCACGTCCTTCGAAGTTAGGTCCGAGGGTTCCGTGGGGCCGAGCACCTCCATGCTCCTTCGTCTCTGTGGCCAGTTACGACACCTCCTCCCCACCCCCACCCTGGTTGTGACCGACCAGCGCGTAGCGCGTAGCCTCCTGGGCATCTGGCGCAGAGCCTCAGGGCTACGCGGCGTGGCTCAGGCTGCTCCCCTGAAGGGGTGGCTTGCCTGCCTGTAGCCCAGCGCCTCTCCCCGCCCTCTGCGCCTCAGGCCTCTCCTCCGTCCGTTAGGCAATTTCTCGCCCTCCCCGCGTGTGGCCCTGCTCTCTCCTCCCCTTCCGCCCTTGGTGGCTGGGAGGGTGCCTGAGACGTGGGGAGGGTCCCGGGGTTTGGGAAAGAGAAGGGGCGATCGGGGAGCCAGGGGTTTCTGCCTGCTTTCCAGGGGACCGGGGTCGTCTTTGGGCGGCGGTCGACTAGCGCCCAGTGATCCCTAGTCACGGGCCCATAGCGCCTAAGCCTGCGTGCCCCGGGCGGTCTGTAGCTGGAGCCTGGTGGTCCAAGTCGGGGTGGCGGCTGTGGGGCGCTCCGCCCCTGCTTTGTCTGCCTCGCCTTTTGCAGTCGCCAAGCCTGTCCTGGGGCGGAAGTTTAAAGACTCCTGGAGAGGCCGCCCGTCCGCCTTGGGGTCGGGCCCACGGGTAGTCAGGAGACGGGTCTCTTCCCCAGATTCCACCGCCCCAAAGGGCCGTGGCGCCCCCTCGTCACGGTCACCGCGGCTGAAGCAGTCGGGAGGGGGCTACCGGAGGCTGTTGGCTTGGCCACAGCCTCTTGTTCCCTTGCTTGTGACCCTCGTCCTGGAGGGAGGAGGGAAACCCCTCCGCACCCCCCCCCGCCCCCCACCCCGGCCCCAGCGCCAATGCAGTGTCAGAGGCTGTCCCTGCTGGTCCCTGCCTGGTGCCCCATCTGGAAATTTCCAGACCATCAGGTCTGCTGTTTCCTTCCTGGGCATCCTCCTGGGTGAATGTGCCTCACCAGGGGCGGGTCTCTCTTGGGATGGGAGAGGGGCTGAAATAAAAACCAAATTGGTAGGACTCTTCGCAGTGGATCACTCTGCTCCAGCATCTATGAAGAATGGTGTGAGAATTAATGTGAATTACAGGATGCAGTGATCATTCACACTTCCTTTGCCCTGGGGTTGTGGCCCTGGGGTTCCTCCAGCTGCTAGGCTTATCTGAGTGTGGCTTGCTAATCAAAGGCCTGCGCACCCTGCTACCCCAGTGTTGCTCTGCTGGGGGTGTCCTCTCAGGGCCTCCAGGCCCTCCATCCCACTAAGTGCAGACATGGTGGCCCCTGCCTTTGTGGAAGATGCCTGGGAATGCTGCCCACGAGAGAGAAGATAGGAAGACAGTTACATAGAGGCCCTGGCTGTGGCCTCTGTGATCGGCCCCCCTCGGCAGCTTCCACGTGCTTCAAGCAGTCTTTGGGTGTGCCCCTCTGGGATGTCCAGCATGGGGAACATCTTGCACTTCCCGTGGTGCATGTGGCGCCAATCTGAAGGTGGTCCCCGCCCTGCTATTGGCCTAGTCAGGCTTTCCCCACTCCTCTGCGGCCCTCTCCCCACTGTTTTTTCAACTACTAACTGGGGACTTCCCAGGCTGGAGGGGGGGTGTGCTTCCCTGATAGGGGGAGGAGGCTTCCCTCTTAGGGAACCTGATGACTAAGTGGTAAAGAATCAGCCTGCAATGCAGAAGACCCGGGTTAGAGCCTTCCTTCCACTGGGAAGAGGCCCTGGAGAAGGAAATGGCAACCCACTCCAGTATTGCCTGGGAAATCCCATGGACAACAGAGCCTGGCAGGGCTACTGCCCATGGGGTCCAAAAGAGTCCGACATGGCTGAGTGACTAAATATGCCATGACATAAATGTGACAAAGTAGACAAGAGATCAACAAATAATACACCTAAAAAGGAAAATACCCCTACAATAAACCTCTAGACAGATGCCAAATCACATTAGCTTAAAAAAGAAAATTAGGAGATATAATAAGTGAGAAAGTCAGTTTGAAGAAAATTTTATGTGATAGTAACTTTTAAAAATAATATACAGACATCCTAAATACTTTAAAGTATTTTAGGTAGGTAAGCACATTGAGTGAGTGAGTGAAGTCGCTCAGTCGTGTCCGACTCTTTGCGACCCCATGGGTTGTAGCCTACCAGGCTCCTCTGTCCATGGGATTTTCCAGGCAATAGTCCTGGAGTGGGTTGCCATTTCCTTCTCCAGGGGATCTTCCCAGCCCAGGGATCGAACCCAGGTCTCCCACATTGTAGACAGATGCTTTACTGTCTGAGCCACCAGGGAAGAGCCAAGGACAAATACATTTGGAAAGTTTGCACCAACCTAGTAAATACTGGATACCTAAGAGTCACGGTGATGGAATCATATAGATGGAAGATGCAGAATGACTTTATTTTCTAAATACACATTTAGAGTGTTTAATATTTTGTAATTAGCAAAATCTGTTGAGTGAAACACTAGAAAATATATAATAATAAATTGACCAAACATTCACATGTATTTTTAGGTTTTCTTGAAGGTTTAATTCAGTGTGTGTGTAATTTTTGTCTTATACTTCCATCATCCAAAATGTTCACAACTCCTGTGCAGATTTCTCTTTAGCTCATTCAGGAGATGAATTTCTTCTCTTAAGTCACAGAGACTCAAGAAGAATTTGCTGTTAGGATACAGAAAACTCCAGAAAGTTCTGCCTGATGCCCTGTCTTCACTCCCTCTCCCTTGTTAAGTAAGCTGGTCTGAGACTTCCAGAGTTCCAATTCTGTCCCTGACAAACAGGGAACATCCATCCACATTGTCCACATTTTTCAAAAGGAAGCAGCATGACTTTTCCCCCTACTATTATTTCAGTGACCACTAAGCTCTGCTTCCTATGTCCTTTATGCTTTCTATTTCTGTCCCTGGTATGCCCTCCCTGGAATGGGCTGAACTGTCATGCAGCTACTTTCAGTTCTTTTTGCAACTTTGATCATCCTTCAGAAAAATCCCATAATATGACAGCGGGAGTTTATTAAAAACTATCCATGGTGATATCATGTTCATTCAGTAGAGCTCAGTCCCAGTGTCTGCATCTCCGTGCAGCATCTGAATGACTCCTGACAAACTCTTATATTTCATTAAGCTTCAGCAGCCTCAGAGAGGGCCAGGACCTGGCGATTCTACATATCAGAGTCCTGATCAGAACACGAGAAGGAGGAGAATATGAAGCAGGAGGAACAGGGCCTGGCATGCAGCAGGCCCTCAGGGTTCCCTGGATTTGTAGATCCAAGTAACTGGGCCCCAGGCCTCCTGATTCTAGCTAATTGCTTCTGCATGGGTGGCTCGGTTTCTAAGGATTCTCTCAGTGTTACACTGGTAGCAAAGTAAGGGTGGGGGGAGGGCAGTAAGAACTGGGAGCTCAGTTTCCTCTGGCCCCTAGGGCTCTCCTCTCTCTCCTTGGAAAAGGAACTTCTTTTGAGGACTCATCTTTCTTGTGTGGCCCTGACAAGGTGATGTGGGGGCTACTCTTGGTTTCCTTGACTGTTTGACTATCCCTCAAACTCTCCTCACACTCTGTGAAGACATGGTCACTGCCCACAAGCCAAACTGGGTGAGTCAGTCACCATGAGGTCTTGACTTTAGGACCCTATATGGTAGGTGGGATTGAGGGATCCTCCCCACCCCAACCCACAGGACACCCAGTGGACTCCCCTTCACACAGACGATGGTGGTACAACGGCTCAGATGGATTGTTTTCCACTCTTCTAAGGATGTGGGTTGAATGAGCCCTAAGACACATGCCATGATTACATGTGAGGAACCTCTCCTCTTGTGGCTAAGTCATGGCTGATGTAGAATCCTCCCTCTGCTGAAGGGGAAAGGCTCTAATCATGTGATTCCTTGAGTCTTGCAGAACTCTAGGTTCCTAACTACTCCTTCAAAATCTCTGCACTAAAAGACCTGACTAAACTCAAGCATGGCTTCTAGCAGTTTAAGGCTATGTCCTAGAGATAATCCCAGCCCCGCCTCCTCAGCTTTAATTATATCCTTGAAAAAGCTCAATGCTAACAATAGAATTTGCTGTTTGTTCCATCTAAAACTTGGTAGTAGACAGATATTCCCCAGTACTCACTCTTTGAGCAATTAGATATCTTACAGTTATAATCCTTTCTCTTCAATTTGGGATAAAAACATTGCCTCAAGGACCTGAGAATCATCTCTGTGAAGTGCAAACATTCAGGGAGATAACCCTCCCTGTTGTTCCCAGTCCCTATGAAATGATAAGGGTCTAACTTCAGTGAGGACATTGTTTCAATTTACACCACTGCTTCCGGTCATGAATACAAGAGAAGACTATTTCTCTTCCAGAGAAGTGAAAGAGTGAAAGTGTTACTCTTATAGTCAGGTACAACTCTTTGCAACCTCATGGACTGTAGCCTGCCAGGTTTCTCCATCCATGGATTTCTCCAGGCAAGAATACTGGACTGTGTAGTCATTCTGTTCTCCAGGGGATCTTCCCAACCCAGAGATCGAACTCAGGCCCCCCACATTGCAAGTAGATTCTTTACCATCTGAGCCACCAGGGAAGCCCCACATAAGTGCTAATTAGCAAATCCAAGTAGCTGCATCATAGGAACTAACCCCCTACTCCACCCACATTCAAACACCCCTCAGTGACTTTCCCTTAGCATTCACCCATCTGTAAAAATGTCTCCAGTCTTCTTTTCTGGGATTCAAGTTCAGTTCACACTGGACAGTTTACAAGTTCAATTCACAGTGGGCTTCCTTCCTATATGCTGTTGTTCAGTTGCTCAATCGTGTCCAACTCTTTGCAACTAGTGCTTTGCCTTGTTTGCCTTTGATACCTCTCAGGATAAATATTTGGAGAGAGGGGAAGTAACTGGCGTGGAGAATGTTGGAAATCTTGAGATTCATAATTGGATGAGGGAAGGGCAGAGAAACCACCCTTACCTTTGAATCCTCACATGAACTATTCAGGGTGGACTGTATTACTCTCATTGAAGTTTCTTGACACTTGATTTATGACCAAGCATATTCTGGAATGTTCCAGCCCCAGTTGTTATATGTAGTGTTCTACTCTGAATTAATTTTATCACTCATGTTGTTCAAAACTTCTCCATCTAACTGATTTTTTTTTTTTTTTGGTCTGTTTTACTTGTAATTCAGTGAGCTGTTAAAATACCTCACTGTGACTGTGTATTTGTTTATTTCACCATTTACTTCTGTCAATTTTTGCCGCATGTATTTTGACTCCTATGATAAGAAGTGCATAAATTTGAATTGCTTTATTAATATATTCTTATCAAATCAAACCTTTTATAATTATGAAATGTTTCTTTTCTACAGTATAGTTTCCTTAAACTATTTCTCTCATTGATGTGGTTATAACAATTTGATATCTTTTATTACTTTTGTATATTTCTCAATCATGATCTTTTCAAATACTTCTCTATTCTTCTCTTTCTTGAACTCCAATGAAATGTGTATTAGATTTATTCACCTCTCCTTTAACTCTCATCTACTCTCTTTTGGTACTTTCTATCATTATGTCTCTCCAGGTTACATTCTGTACAGTTTCTTTAGACCTATATTTCATTTTTCTAATTCTTCTTTCAAGTAGGAAAATTATCTTTGAGCTTTGAACCACAGCACAAAATATTCAGGGTATATTTTATTATGCCTCTAGAATATTAAATGGACTGGAATGGGTGAATTTAACTCAGATGACCATTATATCTACCACTGTGGGCAGGAATCCCTTAGAAGAAATGGAGTAGCCATCATGGTCAAGAGTCCGAAATGCAGTACTTGAATGCAATCTCAAAAAAGCCAGAATGATCTCTGTTCGTTTCCAAGGCAAACCATTCAATATCACAGTAATCCAAGCCTATGCCCCAACCAGTAACACTGAAGAAGCTGAAGTTGAACGGTTCTATGAAGACCTACAAGACCTTTTAGAACTAACACCCAAAAAAGATGTCCTTTTCATTATAGGGGACTGGAATGCAAAAGTAGGAAGTCAAGAAACACCTGGAGGAACAGGCAAATTTGGCCTTGGAATACAGAATGAAGCAGGGCAAAGACTAATAGAGTTTTGCCAAAAGAAGGCACTGGTCATAGCAAACACCCTCTTCCAACAACACAAGAGAAGATTCTACACATGGACATCACCAGATGGTCAACACCGAAATCAGCTTGATTATATTCTTTGCAGCCAAAGATAAAGAAGCTCTATACAGTCAGCAAAAACAAGACCAGGAGCTCACTCTGGCTCAGATCATGAACTCCTTATTGCCAAATTCAGACTGAAATTGAAGAAAGTAGGGAAAACCACTAGATCATTCAGGTATGACCTAAATCAAATCCCTTATGACTGTACAGTGGAAGTGAGAAATAGATTTAAGGGACTAGATCTGATAGATAGAGTGCCTGATGAACTATGGGCAGAGGTTCATGACATTGTACAGGAGACAGGGATCAAGACCATCCCCATGGAAAAGAAATGCAAAAAAGCAAAATGGCTGTCTGGGGAGGCCTTACAAATAGCTGTGAAAAGAAGAGAAGCAAAAAGCAAAGGAGAAAACGAAAGTTTTAAGCATCTGAATGCAGAGTTCCAAAGAATAGTAAGGAGAGATAAGAAAGCCTTCCGCAGTGATTAATGCAAAGAAATAGAGGAAAACAACAGAATGGGAAAGTCTAGAGATCTCTTCAAGAAAATTAGAGATACCAAGGGGACATTTCATGCAAAGATGGGCTCGATAAAGGACAGAAATGGTATGGACCTAACAGAAGCAGAAGATATTAAGAAGAGGTGGCAAGAATACACAGAAGAACTGTACAAAAAAGATCTTCATGACCCAGATAATCACGATGGTGTGATCACTCACCTAGAGCCAGACATTCTGGAATGTGAAGTTAAGTGGGCCTTGGAAAGCATCACTACGAACAAAGTTGGTGGAGGTGATGGAATTGCAGTTGAGCTATTTCAAATCCTGAAAGGTGATGTTGTGAAAGTGCTGCACTCAATATGCCAGCAAATTTGGAAAACTCAGCAGTGGCCACAGGACTGGAAAAGGTCAGTTTTCATTCCAATCCCAAAGAAAGGCAATGAGAAAGAATGCTCAAACTACTGCACAATTGCACTCATCTCACAGGCTAGTAAATTAATGCTCAAAATTCTCCAAGCCAGGCTTCAGCAATACGTGAACTGTGAACTTCCAGATGTTCAAGCTGGTTTTAGAAAAGGCAGAGGAACCAGAGACCAAATTGCCAACATCTGCCGGATCGTGGAAAAGGCAAGAGAGTTCCAGAAAAATATCTATTTCTGCTTTATTGACTATGCCAAAGCCTTTGACTGTGTGGATCACAATCAACTGTGGAAAATTCTTCAAGAGATGGAAATACCAGACCACCTGACCTGACTCTTAAGAAACCTGTGTGCAGGTCAGGAAGCAACAGTTAGAACTGGACATGGAACAACAGACTGTTTCCAAATAGGAAAAGGAGTACGGCAAGGCTGTATATTGTCACCCTGCTTATTTAACTTATATGCAGAGTACATCATGAGAAATGTTGGGCTGGAAGAAGCACAAGCTGGAATCAAGATTGCCAGGAGAAATATTAATAACCTCAGATATGCAGATGACACCACCCTTATGGCAGAAAGTGAAGAGGAACTCAAAAGCCTCTTGATGAAAGTGAAAGAGGAGAGTGAAAAAGTTGGCTTAAAGCTCAACATTCAGAAAACGAAGATCATGGCATCTGGTCCCACCACTTCATGGGAAATAGATGGGGAAACAGTGGAAACAGCGTCAGACTTTATTTTTGGGGGCTCCAAAATCACTGCAGATTGTGACTGCAGCCATGAAATTAAAAGACGCTTACTCCTTGGAAGGAAAGCTATGACCAACCTAGATAGCATGTTGAAAAGCAGAGACATTACTTTGCCAACAAAGGTCCGTCTAGTCAAGGCTATGGTTTTTCCAGTGATCATGTATGGATGTGAGGGTTGGACTGTGAAGAAAGCTGAGTGCCGAAGAATTGATGCTTTTGAACTGTGGTGTTGGAGAAGACTCTTGAGAGTCCCTTGGACTGCAAGGAGATCCAACCAGTCCATCCTAAAGGAGATCAGCCCTGGGTGTTCATTGGAAGGACTGACGCTAAAGCTGAAACTCCAATACTTTGGCCACCTCATGCGAAGAGTTGACTCATTGGAAAAGACCCTGATGCTGGGAGGGATTGGGGGCAGGAGGAGAAGGGGATGACAGAGGATTAGATGGCTGGATGGCATCACCGACTTGATGGACATGAGTTTGAGTAAACTCCGGGAGTTGGTGATGGACAGGGAGGCCTGGCGTGCTGCAATTCATGGGGTCGCAAAGAGTCGGACACAGCTGAGCGACTGAACTGAACTGAACTGAACTGAACTGAAGGGTTAGAGGTGTTAAGTGAATGTTCTCAGGTGACCCAGCATGACAAAGGCAGAGCTCAAACTAACATAGATCAGACCCTCAGCCCAAGTCCTTCCCACTGTACTTGCTTTCTCCTGGGCTATGGATCCTCCCAATCTCTCATATCCTAGAAAATAAACTGTAGTGAGGTCTTCCAACATTTTTAGAACTGTACAATACTTCATTTTAGCTTTTAAAAGTCAGAAAAGAGACACAGATGTAAAGAACAGACTTTTGGACTCTGTGGGAGAAGGCGAGAGTGGGATGATTTGAGAGAATAGCATTGAAACATGTGTATTATCATATGTGAAATAGATCGCCAGTCCAGGTTTGATGCATGAGACAGGGTGCTCAGGGCTGGTGCACTGGGACGACCCTGAGGGATGGGATGGGGAGGGAGGTGGGAGGGAGGGTCAGGATGGGGAACACATGAACACCCATGGCTGATTCATGTAAATGTATGGCAAAAACCACCACAATATTGTAAAGTAATTAGTCTCCAATTAAAATAAATAAAAAAGAAAAAAATAAAAATCAGTGATTCTACTTCATTATGTATGATATTTTCCTAGGACTTTGTTCTGGCCTTTGGAGCATTTATGTATTGTTCCCAAATCAGATTACAATGATCAAGGTATTTTGTTTCCAAGAAGAGCAAACCCCAGCGTGTTTACTCAGAGAAGCATGGGACTTGTTCAGAACAGTTTTGATATACATCTTTCATCCCACCAGGAGCGAGATGGACACACAGCAATGAGTGATGTCCACATGGGCCCCCTCAGTATGACTGCAACATGTCAGCAAGCAGAATAGATGGCCAGACATTTAACATTTTCATTCTTTTCCTTTCTCCAACTTGGCAGAGGTGTTAGAGGAGATTGCAGGACAGGCCTCTCGGGGGACACTGCCCATCCCTCCCTGCACTCATCACATCATCCTGCCTGTCCTCCAGAGGAACCCCAGGTAGCCTGAGACAGGTGTGATTCCTCAGAGAAATATCCAACTCAGACAGGCACAGGGCCCATCAGGAGAGAAAGTGGTAATCATAAGGGCAGGCCAAAGACCCTCAGCCCCACACTGAGCCAGGACCAGTCCCTTTATTCCTTCTGGGGATGATCTATCCCTATGGCTCTTCTGTTTCCCATGGCCAAGTCTGAGTGAGCTCACACAGGTGACAAAGCTTCAACCAGCATCCAGTGACCCCTAGTCCAACATGTGCATAGTTGGAGGAACAGTGCCTGGGCTGGGGAAGTTCAGTTCTGGGGAAGGGGAAGGAAAGGGCTACAGCAGGGGCACTGCTTCCCCTTTCTTCTCCCTTCTCCTCTGACTTTTGCCATGGTAGAGCTTCCTTCTCTTCCCTTCCCTTCCCTTCCCTCTCTCTCTCTCCCTTGTCTCTACACCCCTATGTCTCATCTCTCCTCTCCTCCCTCCACTCTTTCTGTCTTCATCTTCCTCCCTCCTTCCTGAGCCCCACCACAACTCACCTCCCTCTCACAGCCTCCTGGGCCATCCCCTGAGGTCTGTCTTGACTTGACAGAGTGCTGGACCTCCAGTGAGGTAGAAAAGCCTTGGCCTTCCATCCCCCCACTCCCTCTTCTCTCCACAGCCTTCACTGGGTACTGGAGGAACAAAAGCAGTGAGGGGAGGAAGGCCTGCAGATTGGATTTGAAGTGCTTGTCCTTGTGGCACAAGAGAAGGGAGTTTGGACAGCCTGGGAGGGAGCTACCCAGGGGAGAAAGGACAGGGAAGATGGAGAGACTGAGGGCAAGAGGCTTCACAACCCTGAGCTGTCAATCACTTCTTTCTATTTTTGGTTTTTGACTGTGCTATCTGGGATTGTTTCTCCAAGTTGTTACCTCTGGTGAGTGCCTACATTCATCATTGACTCTTACAAACATTGCTGATCTCTGCACCTACCCTTGAGTCTGTTAAGTTGGGGGTAATTATCCCCTATTCCCAGTGTGTTGAGAGAGATTTTATTATGAATGGCTGTTGGATTTTGTCAAATACTACTTCTGCCTCCATTAATGTAATCCTGATTATTTTCTTCACAAATTATTCAGTCTGCCATTCCCTTCCCCCTTCCCTGGGGTCTGCCTTGCCTAGAGGGGAACTGAACTTATACTCCTTTTATGAGGCTACAGAAGGACTGTGAATTGGTGCCTCTCATTGATTGGGATGGTATGCAGGGCTGAGGTGGGTGGTTGCTACCACTGAGGCAGCATGAGTCAGCAATCCACTTTTGCTAGGGTGGAATCAGAGCAGGAACCTGAAGGTACAGCCTACATCACTGTGTGTTGCACCCAAGAATCGTACAAAAGTACAGATGAATAGGGTCCAGAGTCTTAGAATGTGGTATTCAAAATGCCCAGGATATGATAGAGATCACAGTACCCAGAATTATGAAAATCACAGCTTGAATAATAAAAGACATTCTACAGATGCCAACACTGATGTGAATAATGATGAAATAATGACAAGAAGTTTGAAGTGACCATCATAAAAGTAATTATCAAGTAGTTACAAATTCTCTTTAAACAAATGAAAAAATTGAAAATCTCAGCAAAGAAGTGGAAGAGAAAGAAACAAGTGGAAATTATAGAACACAACAACAGTGCATTTCTTACTGAAACCTGGGAGATAGATTTTAGACTTAAAAGTGGGCTTCTTCTACCTTGCTTTCTATCTTATTATCCATTGAGCAATATTAGATTTGGAATTCAGAAGGAAGATACTATAGAGTGTAATTCACACATTTACTGAAATTGAAAAATGAAGTCAGACTTTTACTTATAAACTATAATGCTATTAATAATTGAAAATTTTCAGTGAGAACTAGATTTCCAATTGTTCAGTCATATGCTGAATATTTTTCATAAACTGAGTGAACTACACTTGTAGTACAAAGATTTAGAAAAAGGATATGTAAAACACATTTATCTGATATATCTACGATATTCTAGAAACTACATCCTTTACAAATTAAAAATATGAGAAGCCAGTTTTCAAAATTCTTATAGGGGATATGAGAGGAAAATAGTTACCTTAAAATTCTCCTTTTCAAAAGTTTCTGTTGTTCTTATCTTCACCCAAGAGTGGGTCCATCTAGAGGAAGACATTAAATGCATTTTCATTGCAATCTGCCTAGTTACTGTCTGTACATGTGGTACCTGAATTGGTTCCTCTAAGTTGTTTTCTGCTCAGGATTCTTTGGGCAGAAACTGACATTAGGCTGGGCTAATGTCTGTTCCTCTGAGCAATAGAGAACATGATTTTTCATTATCCTTGCCTGGGGTTCCTTAGAAATTTGTCTGGACACTGGAAGCACTTCAACCAACCATTATCCATTAAAAAAGTGACTAGGTTTGAGATGAGTTAAAAACTTAGACTTTCCTTAAACTACTAATGAGAAACAATATTGACAGGCATTATTATTCTTTTGGACTGAAGCAGAATCTAAAGCACAGTGTGCTTAAAGGTAACTTCATGGAAACTGCAAAACATTTTTAAGCAACAGAGACTAGGAAGAAGCCTAGATCTCTTGAAACCCAATTCTGATAGCCTACAGTCAATGATCATGACAATAATCATCCATTTATCATCACTGTCAAGTGTTCTGCTAAGCCCTATATATGCATTATCTAAATGGAAGCCTATCAACAGTCAAGAAATATATCAATTGCCATTATCCTTTTGAAGATGGATAATGAAATCTTGGAAGTGTTAATGTGCCAGGCCAAGGTCATGGAGCTTATGGTAAAACTATGCTCAAAATTCTCCAAGCCAGGCTTCAGCAATACGTGAACCGTGAACTTCCTGATGTTCAAGCTGGTTTTAGAAAAGGCAGAGAAACCAGAGATCAAATTGCCAACATCCGCTGGATCATAGAAAAAGCAAGAGAGTTCCAGAAAAACATCTATTTCTGCTAAATTGAGTATGCCAAAGCCTTTGACTGTGTGGATCACAATCAACTGTGGAAAATTCTTCAAGAGATGGGAATACCAGACCACCTGATCTGCCTCTTGAGAAATTTGTATGCAGGTCAGGAAGCAACAGTAAAACTGGACATGGAACAACAGACTAGTTACAAATAGGAAAAGGAGTTCATCAAGGCTGTATATTGTCACCGTGCTTGTTCAACTTATATGCAGAGTATATCATGAGAAACGCTGGACTGGAAGAAACACAAACTGGAATCAAGATTGCCAGGAGAAATATCAATAACCTCAGATATGCAGATGACACCACCCTTATGGCAGAAAGTGAAGAGGAACGCAAAAGCCTTTTGATGAAAGTGAAAGTGGAGAGTGAAAAAGTTGGCTTAAAGCTCAATTTTCAGAAAACAAAGATCATGGCATCCGGTCCCACCATTTCATGGGAAATAGATGGGGAAACACTGGAAACAGTGTCAGAGTTTATTTTTCTGGGCTCCAAAATCACTACAGATGGTGACTGCAGCCATGAGATTAAAAGACGTTTACTCCTCGGAAGCAAAGTTATGACCAACCTAGATAGCATATTCAACAGCAGAGACATTACTTTGCCAACAAAGGTTCATCTAGTCAAGGCTATGTTTTTTCCTGTGGTCATGTATGGATGTGAGAGTTGGACTGTGAAGAAGGCTGAGCGCCGAAGATTGATGCTTTCGAACTGTGGTGTTGGAGAAGACTCTTGAGAGTTCCTAGGACTGGAAGGAGAGCCAACCAGTCCAATCTGAAGGAGATCAGCCCTGGGTGTTCTTTGGAAAGAATGATGCTAAAGCTGAAACTCCAGTACTTTGCCCACCACATGTGAAGAGTTGACTCATTGGAAAAGACCCTGATGCTGGGAGGGATTGGGGGCAGGAGGAGAAGGGGACGACAGAGGATGAGATGGCTGGATGGCATCTCTGACTCGATGGACGTGAGTCTCGGTGAACTCCGGGAGTTGGTGATGGACAGGGAGGCCTGGCGTGCTGCGATTCACAGGGTCCCAAAGAGTCGGACACGACTGAGCGACTGATCTGATCTGAAGTGGTAAAGTCATGAAACCAGGGATCCAGTTTAAGATATTTAATGCCATTACCCCCATCTACTGAAAGATGGCATTATATGGCAAAAATTAAAACAGTCATGGATGGTTTACTTCTTTAGCGGCAATTAAAAGAGTATAAGAAAGAAATGTTGAGAAAAGAAAACAGAAAAACAGCAAACCTAAACTAAAGCAAAGTAGAAACAGCAACAAATCAGAGAAACGAAACATACTCAGAAAAACTAGGATCAAATGCTAGGTGTCATGAAGAAAAGTAAGCCTTGGCTAATGAGGTGAGCAGAGAAGTGAACCTAGTAAGGATGGTGGTTATAGGAACATCTGTGGGCAAGTTGTTACAGGAAAATACATAATGGTGTGAAAACATGCTTGCTGAGTTAGAGTTAGGGTCAGAGGCACAAAAAATAGGCTAGTATGGCTGGAGAACAATTCATTGAACAAATGTTGAAGTATACATTATACCAAGCATTACTATAAGGATATGTTAATGAACAAATAAACAAAGATTCCCGCCCTCCAGGAATTTATATTTGTCCACCAGAAGGAGATGGCCAAATTAGAAAAAGAGCATATAAATAAAATGTATTGTATTCTGAAAAGTTTTAAACAACTGGGAAGAGAATAAGAAACCAACAGTGGAATCAGGATTTCAGGGAGAAAGTGAAAGTGAAAGTTGCTCAGTTGTGTGCGACTCTCCGTGACCCCATGGACTATACAGTCCATGGAATTCTCCAGGCCAGAATGCAGGAGTGGGCAGCCTTTCCCTTCTCGAGGGGATCCTCTTAACCCAGGGATCGAACCCAGGTCTCCCACATTGTTGGGCAGATTCTTTAGCGGCTGAGCCACAAGGAAAGCCCAAGAATACTGGAGTGGGTAGCCTATCCCTTCTCCAGTGGATCTTCCCAACCCAGGAATCGAACCAAGGTCTCCCACATTGCAGGCTGAGAAGGTTGGACACAAATACCCTGAATGCCCCTTGCTATTAAAGGGGCGGCAGTTTTCTCCTTCCCCAGAGAAGGGCATGGCCTCTCACTCCAGCTGTCTTGCCTGGAGAATCCCCTGGACAGAGGGACCTGATGGGCTTCACAGTTCATGGGGTCACAAAGAGTCGGACAAGACTGAAGCAACTTAGAACGCATGCAGTTTTCTCTTTTATGCTGCTTTTGTCAAATGTCAATGTCAATGTCACGGCTATGCTGGCTTTACTGCACAGAGGCCAGAATACATTCTTCCCTATCTGGTGTGAACTCAAGACCTTATGTACCGTAGGAGAGCCCTGTGGACACTAAAGTTTGATGGCTTTTTTCATCAAGTGCTAAGTCGCCCACCAGGCCCCTCGTCCATGGGATTCTCCAGGCAAGAATGCTGGACTGAAAAACAAACAAACAAAAAAAGGATACTGGAGTGGGTTGCCGTGACCTCCTCCAGGGGATCGTCCTGACCCAGGGATCGAACCTGGACCCTGACATCTCCTGCATTGGCAGGCAGGTTCTTTACCACTAGCGCCACCCGAGAAGCCTCTTTTTCGATAAGGGGCCAATTGTTTTTAAGTTCAGTCTCTGTTGCAAAGCCCATCGATGTGGACATCAGTTCTCTGAGTTTGAGTCCTGGCCTGGCAGAAACCCTGACCAGGCGGTATCTAGGCCACACAGAGAGACCTTGTGCCCAGCTTTCCACCCAAGGGGTTCTAGAGCCGAGGCGCTGGCGCCTGAGGGGAACCTTCTCACCCATAAGCCTCTCTGCTATGTGGGCGGGTCTAGAACTTGGCCCCGCCTCCCGGTACCTAGCTGATTGAGTGAGTGGGTGGCATGTGACGTGAGCTAGACCAATCCAAGTGCTCTTCTGGCGAGGACCCGTTAGGACGCCAGTAGCCTCCAGCGCTGCGGCTTGTTGGCAGCGGCCTGTGGAGAGGGAGGGACGCGCTGCCACTGCTCGGGTCTTGGACGTCTCAAGTGTTTTCCGACTCTTCTTCCAGTCAGGTATCTCAACGGTATTCTTTCTACAAACTCTGTCTCTACTGATATAAATGAAATTACCTAGGACCAAAGTTTGGGGATTAATAGGAAAGGCAATGGATTGAATTGCTCGCCGGCCAACTCTCCTGTCCACCCTCTGAGTAACCCTCTTTCCTCACCTGTGATTAGCTTCAATTTTGTGGTTAATCATTTCTTGCTCTCTTTAAAATCCCTCGATCCAAAAAAATGAAATAAAATCCCTCGATCATGTTGCGCTCCTCTAAAAAAATCATATTTGTTTGCATCTAATTATTTTTGTGGTTCGTATTGATAATGCCCAGAAATCGAACCCAGGTCTCCTTGATTGTAGGCAGATTCTTTACCGTCTGAGCCAGCAGGAGCAGATAAATATTCATCTACACCTTGGAAATGGTTGCACTTTCCTTTATATTAATGGGCCCTCTAGACAGGACATGACAATCCACTCCAGTATTCTTGCCGGGAGAATCCCATGGACAGAGGAGCCTGGCAGGCTACAGTCCATGGAAGCACAAAGAGTCAGACATGACTGAGAAACTAACACTCTCACTTTCAAACCACTTTGAAATAGTTTTTTAATGGATCACGAGACACGAACATTTATCCATCTTTATATCCATCCTCCTAACCGTATTTCAATTGGTTAAACTAAAATTACCATACTAAAAGGTAAGATTTATAGTATAACCATGGGGCTTCCCCTGTGGCTCAGCTGGTAAAGGCCCCACCTGCCAATGCAGGAAACCTAAGAGACTTGAGTTTGATCCCTGGGTCAGGAAGATCCCGTGGAGGAGGACATGGAAACCCACTCCAGCATTCTTCCCTGGACAATGCCCTGGACAGAGGGACCTGATGGGCTACAGTTCATGGGGTCACAAAGAGTCGGACAAGACTGAAGCAACTTAGAATGCATGCAGTTTTCTCCTTTATGCTGCTTTTGTCAAATGTCAATGTCACTGCTTTGCTGGCTTTACTGCACAGAGGCCAGAATACTTTCTTCCCTATCTGGTGTGGACTCAACACCTTATTTACCGTAGGAGAGCCCTGTGGACACTAAAGTTTGATGGCTTTTTTCATCAAGTGCTAAGTCGCCCACCAGGCCCCTCGTCCATGGAATTCTCCAGGCAAGAATGCTGGACTGAAAAACAAACAAACAAAAAGGATACTGGAGTGGGTTGCCGTGACCTCCTCCAGGGGATCGTCCTGACCCAGGGATCGAACCTGGACCCTGACATCTCCTGCATTGGCAGGCGGGTTCTTTACCACTAGCGCCACCCGAGAAGCCTCTTTTTCGATAAGGGGCCAATTGTTTTTAAGTTCAGTCTCTGTTGCAAAGCCCATCGATGTGGACATCAGTTCTCTGAGTTTGAGTCCTGGCCTGGCAGAAACCCTGACCAGGCGGTATCTAGGCCACACAGAGAGACCTTGTGCCCAGCTTTCCACCCAAGGGGTTCTAGAGCCGAGGCGCTGGCGCCTGAGGGGAACCTTCTCACCCATAAGCCTCTCTGCTATGTGGGCGGGTCTAGAACTTGGCCCCGCCTCCCGGTACCTAGCTGATTGAGTGAGTGGGTGGCATGTGACGTGAGCTAGACCAATCCAAGTGCTCTTCTGGCGAGGACCCGTTAGGACGCCAGTAGCCTCCAGCGCTGCGGCTTGTTGGCAGCGGCCTGTGGAGAGGGAGGGACGCGCTGCCACTGCTCGGGTCTTGGACGTCTCAAGTGTTTTCCGACTCTTCTTCCAGTCAGGTATCTCAACGGTATTCTTTCTACAAACTCTGTCTCTACTGATATAAATGAAATTACCTAGGACCAAAGTTTGGGGATTAATAGGAAAGGCAATCGATTGAATTGCTCGCCGGCCAACTCTCCTGTCCACCCTCTGAGTAACCCTCTTTCCTCACCTGTGATTAGCTTCAATTTTGTGGTTAATCATTTCTTGCTCTTTTTAAAATCCCTCGATCCAAAAAAATGAAATAAAATCCCTCGATCATGTTGCGCTCCTCTAAAAAAATCATATTTGTTTGCATCTAATTATTTTTGTGGTTCGTATTGATAATGCCCAGAAATCGAACCCAGGTCTCCTTGATTGTAGGCAGATTCTTTACCGTCTGAGCCAGCAGGAGCAGATAAATATTCATCTACACCTTGGAAATGGTTGCACTTTCCTTTATATTAATGGGCCCTCTAGACAGGACATGACAATCCACTCCAGTATTCTTGCCGGGAGAATCCCATGGACAGAGGAGCCTGGCAGGCTACAGTCCATGGAAGCACAAAGAGTCAGACATGACTGAGAAACTAACACTCTCACTTTCAAACCACTTTGAAATAGTTTTTTAATGGATCACGAGACACGAACATTTATCCATCTTTATATCCATCCTCCTAACCGTATTTCAATTGGGTAAACTAAAATTACCATACTAAAAGGTAAGATTTATAGTATAACCGTGGGGCTTCCCCTGTGGCTCAGCTGGTAAAGGCCCCACCTGCCAGCGCAGGAAACCTAAGAGACTTGGGTTTGATCCCTGGGTCAGGAAGATCCCGTGGAGGAGGACATGGAAACCCACTCCAGCATTCTTCCCTGGAGAATCCAGTGGACAGAAGAACCTGGTAGCTTACAGTCCATAGGGTGGCAAAGAGTCGGACCATACTGAAACAATTTATCACACAGATATCGTTATGTTTCCTTTTAGCAGTGAGTGAATCTTTCAAAAAATGTTTTTTTGAAGTAACTTTAGACCTAACAAAAGTTTGCAAAAAACAGTATAGAAAACCTTCATCCAGATTTCCCTAATGTTAACATCTTCCATAGGCATATAAAAATTATGAAAATTGAAAATTAATATTGATGCAGTACTATTAACTAATTTACATACTTTATTTGAATTCTATCATTTATCCCGGTAATCTCCTTTTTCTGTCCCAGCATCCCATTCCGGATACCACATTTGGCCATCATTTCTCTTTAGTCTCCCCCACGCTGAGAATTCCTCAAGCTTTCTGGGTCTTTCCCAACGGTGACAGTTTTGGAGATACTGCTCAGGTATTTTATACAATGTCTGTCAGTTTGGGTTTGTCTGGTGTTTTCTTAGGATTAGATGAAAGTTACACATTTTTGGCAATAATACCTGTTTTATTTCCTCTCCTTCGTTCTAATGGTGATGGAGTGATTTCTACCATAGGGATCTGGGGGTGGCTGCTGAACATACACACCTGACACTGGACAGGTGCTACCCACAGCAGCTTCTCAGTACTGTTCACTCACTGCCTGAGGGAAGAGGATACTACTGGCTAGGTCGAGCCTCAGGGGAGTCATGCTCCGGAAGAGAATGAACAAGCAGGGCTGTGGGAGGTTACCTGTGGTAACAAGAGATGGTGGTGACCCTTGGTTCTCAAGGAAGGATGTGATTAGCTTGTTTGAATACTTCTGTGGACTGGTGGGGAACCAAAACCTGATAGGGGCAAGCAGACCCTGTCGCCGGTTCCTATGATAAGGCTGCTCCTGGGCTAGGGGAATTCTTGCTCGGAGCCAAAAAGAGGGATAGGATTCTTCTCAGACTTTTATTCACTGCTTTTAAAATTCATCTGTTGATTTGGCCTACAACAAATATGACTAAAAGGTGACTTTCTGTTTCCTTATTCCTACCATATTTGTTCGTTGGAATTCTGTAGAGCTGTCTTTTCTCCCTCATATTTTTATAAATTTTCAAATTACAAAATTTTATAGAATGCATTTCTAATTACCAAATCAAATAAGTAATCAAATTCTTTATGTCAATATTGAGTCGTGAATAACTTTGTTATATTCTGACTTATAATCAAATTATATCCTTATTTAGTTTCTTGCATTTTTCCAGCTTTGGTGATTAGGAACTCCTTCTTGTGGGCTGTGTGTTCTTTGAGCATGACATGGTTCTTTTCTGTGTACTTCCTTGCTGGCATTGTAAGGTATTCCTGTTCATCTTGTGTTTTTCTTTCCCCACCATGACCCTGAAATCAGAACACTTCTGCCAAAACCCATGTTTCCTTTCGTTGGAAAATGACATTTAGTAACTGATATCTCCCTGCATGTTCATTGCTGCTACTGGGGTTTCCTTGCAGCTAGGTCTTCCTTTTCCATTGGTAAATGAAGGAAATATATTGTCTGTATATACTTATGCTCCCAGATACATTGGAATTTCTCTAGATATTTCTGTAGATAGTGAAAGCCAGGAGCTCACACTGGTACTTCTTTTTTTTAAATTAATTAATTAATTAATTTTAACTGGAGGATAATGAGTTTACAATATTGTGATGGTTTATGCGATACATCAACCATCCACTCTAGTCTTTTTTGTAACCTCTTTGTCTCACCTGGCTCTCCTTATCTTCAGTATCTACTTATTTGTTCACACCTGATTATACATGATGTAGTTACAGAAATGCTACCAAATGGTTAGATAGTATGACCGACCTAATGGACATGAATTTGAGCAAACTCTAGGAGATAGTGAAGGATGGGGAGACCTGGTGTGCTACAGAGACAGGGATCGCAAAAAGTCGGGTACAACTTAATGACTGAACACAAAACACGCACCTGTTGGAAGCAGTTCTGATGACTTGTGTTTGTGTACACTTGTTTATATCTTAAGCCTCAAAGGATGCAATCAAAGTACTGTTTGCCCAAGTTGCTTAGCTTAGCTATTTTCCTCCTCACTCCTTCTCTTGTGGTTAAGACATTCATTTGTAGTATATTTAGGCTAATTTGTTGGTGTTTCTAATTTGAGTTTGCCCTCTCCCCCCATATCCTAGTTCATTTTAATGTTTCACTTAATCTTGGGGTATGTGAAACACTACTGTGATTCAGACTCAGGGCTACACAAACACACATACTGTAGGAGTATGATTCTTTCCCCATGTCTTCCACCCCCTTCGCATTCCCCATTTCTTTTCCACAATCCCCCTGTAGATAACCAATCTGGTTATCTGGTTGAATCTTTCCTGTATGTACTCTACACGAATGAATAGATACATATGGGTTTTCTTATGTTCCATTGATTATTAAATGAAAGATAGCATTTTCTAAAGCTTCTTTGCACTTTTCCTTTTTCAATAAACAGCATTTCATTAAAAAACTCCTTATTCTGTACTCCTTCATTCTTTTTTATAGCTACATTAGATTACACTGGCTTCTATAGGGGCATTTCCGGAGAAGGCAATGGCAACCCACTCCAGCACTCTTGTCTGGCAAATCCCATGGACCGAGGAGCCTGGTGGGCTGCGGTCCCTGGGGTCCCTAGCAGTCGGACACGGCTGAGTGACTTCACTTTCACTTTTCACTGTCATGCCTTGTAGAAGGAAATGGCAACCCACTCCAGTGTTCTTGCCTGGAGAATCCCAGGGACCGGGGACCCTGGTGGGCTGCCGTCTTTGGGGTCCCACAGAGTCGGACACGACTGAAGCGACTTAGCAGCAGCAGCAGCAGCAGCAGCAGCATAGGGGCATTTCAGTTGTTTTCAACATTTCGTAATGATTAATACAAACAATGCTGCAGTGAATAACCCTGTGTACACGCATTTTTGTGTTGGTGGTAATGTCTCTTCCAGTTTCATTTCCAGCAATAGGATTGTTGGCCCAAATGTTAAATGCATCTGTAGTTATGTTGTGTTATGGCTGAGCCACTTTCACCTTCACTTCAGTTCAGTTCAGTCGCTCAGTCGTGTCCAGCTCTTTGCGACCCCATGAGCCGCAGCACGCCAGGCCTCCCTGTCCATCACCAACTCCCGGAGTTCACTCAGACTCACGTCCATCGAGTCAGAGATGCCATCCAGCCATCTCATCCTCTGTCGTCCCCTTCTCCTCCTGCCCCCAATCCCTCCCAGCATCAGAGTCTTTTCCAATGAGTCCACTCTTCGCAACTTGCCATACATTAAAAAAAAATCTTTTTAGTCACATAGAATGTTCTTTTCTTTAATCACCTCTGGAAGTTTCAGTCACAGTTAGAAAGCCTTTCCCAATGCTGATATTGAAGAAAAATTCTGCCATATTTTCTTCAAGATTTTGTTATGGTTGCATTTTTTTGTTTAGATTCCTAAACCCATTTACAGTTTATTTTTGTGGATGGTATGTCATGGATCTGCACTGATTTTTTTTTTTTAATGTCTCAATTGTTCCAGCCTCATTTATTGAATGTTCATCTTTATTGAATGTTCATCTTTGCCTCAGTGATTTTACATGCCTTTGGATCATATACTAAAATCCCCAACTATAATTGGTGTTATTCTGAGATTTTTATTCTATGCCACTGGCCTATTAGTCTATTCCTGTACTGGTACCCAAGTGGTATAAATTCAGAGCTTTATAGTGTGCTTTTATGTCTGATATGATTACTATTCACTCATGCTGCTGCTGCTGCTGCTAAGTGGCTTCAGTCGTGTCCGACTCCGTGTGACCCCATGGACTGCAGCCCACCAGGCTTCTCCGTCCATGGGATTGTCCAGGCAAGGAACACTGGAGTGGGTTGCCATTTCCTTCTCCAATGCATGAAAGTGGAAAGTGAAAGTGAAGTTGCTCAGTCCTGTCTTGACTCTTAGCGACCCCACGGACTGCAGCCTACCAGGATGCCTACCATCCCTGGGATTTTCCGGGCAACAGTACTGGAGTGGGGTGCCATTGCCTTCTCCCTATTCACTCATAGGTTTTCCTTTTTTACTTGTATCCTGGCTATTCTTGCACGTGTGTTTTTTTTTTTTAAATATGAACTAAATTATCCATTGGTCTAACTCCATGCAAATGTTCGCCGATATTTTTGACATTATATTCAATGTATACATAACTTTAGAGGGAATCAATATCTTTTTAGTGCTGAGTTATTCTATCTAAGGTCTTTGAAAATCTTCCTACTTATTCAAGTTTCCTTCTATGTTGTTCAAGAGTGTTTACAAATTATCCTTGTATAGATGCTCTCATTAAGTTTATTTCTATACGCTTACTCTTTGTTATTGCCATTGTATATGGGATTTTCTCTCCTAAACATGTCCTCCAGCTGTGTGTGTGTGTGTGTGTGTGTGTGTGTATGTAAAACAAAGACTAATAATATTTGTATGTAACTTTATATCCTACTACCTTGCTGAATTCTCTTTGTTTTAGTTAATTTGTCATGGTTTCTATAAGACTCTTCAGGTGTGCGATGATATCACCTGGACATAGAGGTGGCTTTACATCTTCTTGTCCATTCTTAAAAATCTTATTGGTTTCTCTAGTCAACTGACTAGTGCTGGCTGTTGAAGACTGAACAGGAGCGATATAGTGGGCATACTTTTGTTATTCCTGACCTTATTGGAAAACCTCTGGTACTCCCCCACTAAATAAAGTATTTGCATGAGGAACTACTTATATAGCTCTTATCATGTTAATAATGCACCCCTGATTCCTATTTCTTCAGTTTTCTCTTTTTTAACATGAATGCCTATTGAAGTTTCCCAAAGATTGGTTTGGCATCTGTGATGATAGTCATATGATTATTGTTCAGTTGCTTTTGTCACGTCTGACTCTTTGCAACCCAGGCTCCTCTGTCCTCCCCTATCTCCCAGAGTTTGCTCAGATTCATGTGTATTGAGTCAGTGATGCTGTCTAACCATCTCATTCTCTGCTGCTCCCTACTCGTTTCGACTTCAATCTCTCCCAACATCAGGGTCTTTGTCTTTAAATATGTTACCGTGGTGAATGATATGAATGAAATTCCTAATACAGAGCCAGCCTTGTATTAATGGAATAAGTCCCACTTTATCACAGTATCAGATCAGATCAGATCAGTCGCTCAGTCGTGTCCGACTCTTTGCGACCCCGTGAATCGAGGCACGCCAGGCCTCCCTGTCCATCACCAACTCCCGGAGTTCACCGAGACTCACGTCCATCGAGTCAGTGATGCCCTCCAGCCATCTCATCCTCTGTTGTCCCCTTCTCCTCCTGCCCCCAATCCCTCCCAGCACCAGAGTCTTTTCCAATGAGTCAACTCTTCGCATGAGGTGGCCAAAGTACTGGAGTTTCAGCTTTAGCATCATTCCTTCCAAAGAAATGCCAGGGCTGATCTCCTCCACAATGGACTGGTTGGATCTCCTTGCAGTCCAAGGGACTCTCAAGAGTCTTCTCCAACACCAGAGTTCAAAAGCATCAATTCTTCGGCGCCCAGCCTTCTTCACAGTCCAACTCTCACATCCATACATGACCACAGGAAAAACCATAGCCTTGACTAGAGGAACCTTTGTTGGCAAAGTAATGTCTCTGTACTACTTTCTAAATGTATTGTTGGATGTTTGCTAATACTCTATTTAGAGTTTTGGTATCTATGTTTATGTGTTAGTATCCTACTTGCTTCCTAAACGAAATTAGGGACGTGTCCTTGCTTTCAAATGTTCTTAAACAAGTCACAAAGCTTTGGGACTATTTGATCTTTGATGGTTTACTAGAATTCACCAATAAATACATCTGAGCAAGGTGCTTCTTGGGTGTAATTCTTGTAATAACTGTATTCATTTCTTCTGTGAAAATTGGCTCATTTAAACTTTCTAACACTAGATTTAAACTTTCGAAGCAAAGGAGAAAAGAAAAGATATAAGCTTCTGAATGCAGAGTTCCAAAGAAGAGCAAGAAGAGGTAAGAAAGCCTTCTTCAGTGATCAGTGCAAAGAAATAGAGGAAAACAACAGAATGGGAAAGACTAGAGATCTCGTCAAGAAAATTAGAGGTACTAAGGGAACATCTCGTGCAAAGATGGGCTCGATAAAGGACAGAAATGGTATGGACCTAACAGAAGCAGAAGATACTAAGAAGAGATGGCAAGAATACACAGAAGAACTGTACAAGAAAGATCTTCACGAGCAAGATAATCACGACGGTGATTATCTAGGTGACAATCTAGGTGATATCTATCTAGGTGATAATCTAGGTGATCACTCACCTGGAGCCAGGTATCCTGGAATGTGAAATCAAGTGGGCCTTAGAAAGCATCACCAGGAACAAAGCTGGTGGGCGTGATGGAATTGCAGTTGAGCTATTTCAAATCCTGAAAGATGATGCTGTGGAAGTGCTGCACTCCATATGCCAGCAAATTTGGAAAACTCAGCAGTGGCCACAGGACTGGAAAAGGTCAGTTTTCATTCCAATCCCAAAGAAAGGCAACTCCAAAGAATGTTCAAACTACTGCATAACTGCACTCATCTCACACGCTAGTAAAGTAATGGTCAAAATTCTCCAAGCCAGGCTTCAGCAATACGTGAACCGTGAACTTCCAGATGTTCAAGCTGGTTTTAGAAAAGGCAGAGGAACCAGAGACCAAAATGCCAACATCTGCTGGATCATGGAAAAAGCAAGAGAGTTCCAGGAAAACATCTATTTCTGCTTTATTGACTATGCCAAAGCCTTTGACTGTGTGGATCACAATCAACTGTGGAAAATTCTTCAAGAGATGGGAATACCAGACCACCTGACCTGCCTCTTGAGAAACCTGTATGCAGGTCAGAAAGCAGCAGTTAGAACTGGACATGGAACAACAGACTGTTTCCAAATAGGACAAGGAGTACGGCAAGGCTGTATATTGTCACCGTGCTTGTTCAACTTATATGCAGAGTACATCTTGAGAAACGCTGGGCTGGAGGAAGCACAAGCTGGAATCAAGATTACCGGGAGAAATATCAATAACGTCAGATATGCAGATGACACCACCCTTATGGCAGAAAGTGAAAAAGAACTAAAGAGCCTCTTGACGAAAGTGAAAGAGGAGAGCGAAAACGTTGGCTTAAAGAAAGCTCAACATTCAGAAAACGACGATCATGGCATCTGGTCTCATCCATGGCAAATAGATGGGGAAACAGTGGAAATAGTGGCTGACTTTGTTTTTCTGGGCTCCAAAATCACTGCAGATGGTGACTGCAGCCATGAAATTAAAAGACGCTGACTCCTTGGAAGGAAAGTTATGACCAACCCAGACAGCATATTGAAAAGCAGAGACATTAGTTTGTCAACAACGGTCCGTCTAGTCAAGGCTATGGTTTTTCCGGTGGTCATGTATGGATGTGAGATTTGGACTATAAAGAAAGCTAAGCACTGAAGAATTGATGCTTTTGAACCGTGGTGTTGGAGAAAACTCTTGAGAGTCCCTTGGACTTCAAGGAGATCCAACCAGTCCATCCTAAAGGAGGTCAGTCCTGGGTGTTCATTGGAACGACTGATGCTGAAGCCGAACGTCCAATACTTTGGCCACCTCATGCGAAGAGTTGACTCATTGGAAAAGACCCTGATGCTGGGAGGGATTGGGGGCAGGAGGAGAAGGGGACGACAGAGGATGAGATGGCTGGATGGCATCACTGACTCGGTGGACGTGAGTCTGAGTGAACTCCGGGAGTTGGTGATGGACAGGGAGGCCTGGCGTGCCTCGATTCACGGGGTCGCAAAGAGTCGGACACGACTGAGCGACTGATCTGATCTGATCTGAAGTGGTAAAGTCATGAAACCAGGGATCCAGTTTAAGATATTTAATGCCATTACCCCCATCTACTGAAAGATGGCATTATATGGCAAAACATTAAAACAGTCATGGATGGTTTACTTCTTTAGCGGCAATTAAAAGAGTATAAGAAAGAAATGTTGAGAAAAGAAAACAGAAAAACAGCAAACCTAAACTAAAGCAAAGTAGAAACAGCAACAAATCAGAGAAACGAAACATACTCAGAAAAAACTAGGATCAAATGCTAGGTGTCATGAAGAAAAGTAAGCCTTGGCTAATGAGGTGAGCAGAGAAGTGAACCTAGTAAGGATGGTGGTTATAGGAACATCTGTGGGCAAGTTGTTACAGGAAAATACATAATGGTGTGAAAACATGCTTGCTGAGTTAGAGTTAGGGTCAGAGGCACAAAAAATAGGCTAGTATGGCTGGAGAACAATTCATTGAACAAATGTTGAAGTATACATTATACCAAGCATTACTATAAGGATATGTTAATGAACAAATAAACAAAGATTCCCGCCCTCCAGGAATTTATATTTGTCCACCAGAAGGAGATGGCCAAATTAGAAAAAGAGCATATAAATAAAATGTATTGTATTCTGAAAAGTTTTAAACAACTGGGAAGAGAATAAGAAACCAACAGTGGAATCAGGATTTCAGGGAGAAAGTGAAAGTGAAAGTTGCTCAGTTGTGTGCGACTCTCCGTGACCCCATGGACTATACAGTCCATGGAATTCTCCAGGCCAGAATGCAGGAGTGGGCAGCCTTTCCCTTCTCGAGGGGATCCTCTTAACCCAGGGATCGAACCCAGGTCTCCCACATTGTTGGGCAGATTCTTTAGCGGCTGAGCCACAAGGAAAGCCCAAGAATACTGGAGTGGGTAGCCTATCCCTTCTCCAGTGGATCTTCCCAACCCAGGAATCGAACCAAGGTCTCCCACATTGCAGGCTGAGAAGGTTGGACACAAATACCCTGAATGCCCCTTGCTATTAAAGGGGCGGCAGTTTTCTCCTTCCCCAGAGAAGGGCATGGCCTCTCACTCCAGCTGTCTTGCCTGGAGAATCCCCTGGACAGAGGGACCTGATGGGCTTCACAGTTCATGGGGTCACAAAGAGTCGGACAAGACTGAAGCAACTTAGAATGCATGCAGTTTTCTCCTTTATGCTGCTTTTGTCAAATGTCAACGTCACTGCTATGCTGGCTTTACTGCACAGAGGCCAGAATACATTCTTCCCTATCTGGTGTGGACTCAACACCTTATGTACCGTAGGAGAGCCCTGTGGACACTAAAGTTTGATGGCTTTTTTCATCAAGTGCTAAGTCGCCCACCAGGCCCCTCGTCCATGGGATTCTCCAGGCAAGAATACTGGACTGAAAAACAAAAACAAAAACAAAGGATACTGGAGTGGGTTGCCGTGACCTCCTCCAGGGGATCGTCCTGACCCAGGGATCGAACCTGGACCCTGACATCTCCTGCATTGGCAGGCGGGTTCTTTACCACTAGCGCCACCCGAGAAGCCTCTTTTTCGATAAGGGGCCAATTGTTTTTAAGTTCAGTCTCTGTTGCAAAGCCCATCGATGTGGACATCAGTTCTCTGAGTTTGAGTCCTGGCCTGGCAGAAACCCTGGCCAGGCGGTATCTAGGCCACACAGAGAGACCTTGTGCCCAGCTTTCCACCCAAGGGGTTCTAGAGCCGAGGCGCTGGCGCCTGAGGGGAACCTTCTCACCCATAAGCCTCTCTGCTATGTGGGCGGGTCTAGAACTTGGCCCCGCCTCCCGGTACCTAGCTGATTGAGTGAGTGGGTGGCATGTGACGTGAGCTAGACCAATCCAAGTGCTCTTCTGGCGAGGACACGTTAGGACGCCAGTAGCCTCCAGCGCTGCGGCTTGTTGGCAGCGGCCTGTGGAGAGGGAGGGACGCGCTGCCACTGCTCGGGTCTTGGACGTCTCGACTGTTTTCCGACTCTTCTTCCAGTCAGGTATCTCAACGGTATTCTTTCTACAAACTCTGTCTCTACTGATATAAATGAAATTACCTAGGACCAAAGTTTGGGGATTAATAAGAAAGGCAATGGATTGAATTGCTCGCCGGCCAACTCTCCTGTCCACCCTCTGAGTAACCCTCTTTCCTCACCTGTGATTAGCTTCAATTTTGTGGTTAATCATTTCTTGCTCTCTTTAAAATCCCTCGATCCAAAAAAATGAAATAAAATCCCTCGATCATGTTGCGCTCCTCTAAAAAAATCATATTTGTTTGCATCTAATTATTTTTGTGGTTCGTATTGATAATGCCCAGAAATCGAACCCAGGTCTCCTTGATTGTAGGCAGATTCTTTACCGTCTGAGCCAGCAGGAGCAGATAAATATTCATCTACACCTTGGAAATGGTTGCACTTTCCTTTATATTAATGGGCCCTCTAGACAGGACATGACAATCCACTCCAGTATTCTTGCCGGGAGAATCCCATGGACAGAGGAGCCTGGCAGGCTACAGTCCATGGAAGCACAAAGAGTCAGACATGACTGAGAAACTAACACTCTCACTTTCAAACCACTTTGAAATAGTTTTTTAATGGATCACGAGACACGAACATTTATCCATCTTTATATCCAGCCTCCTAACCGTATTTCAATTGGTTAAACTAAAATTACCGTACTAAAAGGTAAGATTTATAGCATAACCGTGGGGCTTCCCCTGTGGCTCAGCTGGTAAAGGCCCCACCTGCCAATGCAGGAAACCTAAGAGACTTGAGTTTGATCCCTGGGTCAGGAAGATCCCATGGAGGAGGACATGGAAACCCACTCCAGCATTCTTCCCTGGACAATGCCCTGGACAGAGGGACCTGATGGGCTTCACAGTTCATGGGGTCACAAAGAGTCGGACAAGACTGAAGCAACTTAGAATGCATGCAGTTTTCTCCTTTATGCTGCTTTTGTCAAATGTCAATGTCACTGCTTTGCTGGCTTTACTGCACAGAGGCCAGAATACTTTCTTCCCTATCTGGTGTGGACTCAACACCTTATTTACCGTAGGAGAGCCCTGTGGACACTAAAGTTTGATGGCTTTTTTCATCAAGTGCTAAGTCGCCCACCAGGCCCCTCGTCCATGGGATTCTCCAGGCAAGAATGCTGGACTGAAAAACAAACAAAAACAAAGGATACTGGAGTGGGTTGCCGTGACCTCCTCCAGGGGATCGTCCTGACCCAGGGATCGAACCTGGACCCTGACATCTCCTGCATTGGCAGGCGGGTTCTTTACCACTAGCGCCACCCGAGAAGCCTCTTTTTCGATAAGGGGCCAATTGTTTTTAAGTTCAGTCTCTGTTGCAAAGCCCATCGATGTGGACATCAGTTCTCTGAGTTTGAGTCCTGGCCTGGCAGAAACCCTGGCCAGGCGGTATCTAGGCCACACAGAGAGACCTTGTGCCCAGCTTTCCACCCAAGGGGTTCTAGAGCCGAGGCGCTGGCGCCTGAGGGGAACCTTCTCACCCATAAGCCTCTCTGCTATGTGGGCGGGTCTAGAACTTGGCCCCGCCTCCCGGTACCTAGCTGATTGAGTGAGTGGGTGGCATGTGACGTGAGCTAGACCAATCCAAGTGCTCTTCTGGCGAGGACCCGTTAGGACGCCAGTAGCCTCCAGCGCTGCGGCTTGTTGGCAGCGGCCTGTGGAGAGGGAGGGACGCGCTGCCACTGCTCGGGTCTTGGACGTCTCGACTGTTTTCCGACTCTTCTTCCAGTCAGGTATCTCAACGGTATTCTTTCTACAAACTCTGTCTCTACTGATATAAATGAAATTACCTAGGACCAAAGTTTGGGGATTAATAAGAAAGGCAATGGATTGAATTGCTCGCCGGCCAACTCTCCTGTCCACCCTCTGAGTAACCCTCTTTCCTCACCTGTGATTAGCTTCAATTTTGTGGTTAATCATTTCTTGCTCTCTTTAAAATCCCTCGATCCAAAAAAATGAAATAAAATCCCTCGATCGTGTTCCGCTCCTCTAAAAAAATCGTATTTGTTTGCATCTAATTATTTTTGTGGTTCGTATTGATAATGCCCAGAAATCGAACCCAGGTCTCCTTGATTGTAGGCAGATTCTTTACCGTCTGAGCCAGCAGGAGCAGATAAATATTCATCTACACCTTGGAAATGGTTGCACTTTCCTTTATATTAATGGGCCCTCTAGACAGGACATGACAATCCACTCCAGTATTCTTGCCGGGAGAATCCCATGGACAGAGGAGCCTGGCAGGCTACAGTCCATGGAAGCACAAAGAGTCAGACATGACTGAGAAACTAACACTCTCACTTTCAAACCACTTTGAAATAGTTTTTTAATGGATCACGAGACACGAACATTTATCCATCTTTATATCCAGCCTCCTAACCGTATTTCAATTGGTTAAACTAAAATTACCGTACTAAAAGGTAAGATTTATAGCATAACCGTGGGGCTTCCCCTGTGGCTCAGCTGGTAAAGGCCCCACCTGCCAATGCAGGAAACCTAAGAGACTTGAGTTTGATCCCTGGGTCAGGAAGATCCCGTGGAGGAGGACATGGAAACCCACTCCAGCATTCTTCCCTGGACAATGCCCTGGACAGAGGGACCTGATGGGCTTCACAGTTCATGGGGTCACAAAGAGTCGGACAAGACTGAAGCAACTTAGAATGCATGCAGTTTTCTCCTTTATGCTGCTTTTGTCAAATGTCAATGTCACTGCTTTGCTGGCTTTACTGCACAGAGGCCAGAATACGTTCTTCCCTATCTGGTGTGGACTCAACACCTTATTTACCGTAGGAGAGCCCTGTGGACACTAAAGTTTGATGGCTTTTTTCATCAAGTGCTAAGTCGCCCACCAGGCCCCTCGTCCATGGGATTCTCCAGGCAAGAATGCTGGACTGAAAAACAAACAAAAACAAAGGATACTGGAGTGGGTTGCCGTGACCTCCTCCAGGGGATCGTCCTGACCCAGGGATCGAACCTGGACCCTGACATCTCCTGCATTGGCAGGCGGGTTCTTTACCACTAGCGCCACCCGAGAAGCCTCTTTTTCGATAAGGGGCCAATTGTTTTTAAGTTCAGTCTCTGTTGCAAAGCCCATCGATGTGGACATCAGTTCTCTGAGTTTGAGTCCTGGCCTGGCAGAAACCCTGGCCAGGCGGTATCTAGGCCACACAGAGAGACCTTGTGCCCAGCTTTCCACCCAAGGGGTTCTAGAGCCGAGGCGCTGGCGCCTGAGGGGAACCTTCTCACCCATAAGCCTCTCTGCTATGTGGGCGGGTCTAGAACTTGGCCCCGCCTCCCGGTACCTAGCTGATTGAGTGAGTGGGTGGCATGTGACGTGAGCTAGACCAATCCAAGTGCTCTTCTGGCGAGGACCCGTTAGGACGCCAGTAGCCTCCAGCGCTGCGGCTTGTTGGCAGCGGCCTGTGGAGAGGGAGGGACGCGCTGCCACTGCTCGGGTCTTGGACGTCTCGACTGTTTTCCGACTCTTCTTCCAGTCAGGTATCTCAACGGTATTCTTTCTACAAACTCTGTCTCTACTGATATAAATGAAATTACCTAGGACCAAAGTTTGGGGATTAATAAGAAAGGCAATGGATTGAATTGCTCGCCGGCCAACTCTCCTGTCCACCCTCTGAGTAACCCTCTTTCCTCACCTGTGATTAGCTTCAATTTTGTGGTTAATCATTTCTTGCTCTCTTTAAAATCCCTCGATCCAATAAAATAAAATAAAATCCCTCGATCGTGTTCCGCTCCTCTAAAAAAATCGTATTTGTTTGCATCTAATTATTTTTGTGGTTCGTATTGATAATGCCCAGAAATCGAACCCAGGTCTCCTTGATTGTAGGCAGATTCTTTACCGTCTGAGCCAGCAGGAGCAGATAAATATTCATCTACACCTTGGAAATGGTTGCACTTTCCTTTATATTAATGGGCCCTCTAGACAGGACATGACAATCCACTCCAGTATTCTTGCCGGGAGAATCCCATGGACAGAGGAGCCTGGCAGGCTACAGTCCATGGAAGCACAAAGAGTCAGACATGACTGAGAAACTAACACTCTCACTTTCAAACCACTTTGAAATAGTTTTTTAATGGATCACGAGGCACGGACATTTATCCATCTTTATATCCATCCTCCTGACCGTATTTCAATTGGTTGAACTATTACTAAAAGGTAAGATTTATAGTACAACCGTGGGGCTTCCCCTGTGGCTCAGCTGGTAAAGGCCCCACCTGCCAGCGCAGGAAACCTAAGAGACTTGGGTTTGATCCCTGGGTCAGGAAGATCCCGTGGAGGAGGACATGGAAACCCACTCCAGCATTCTTCCCTGGAGAATCCAGTGGACAGAAGAACCTGGTAGCTTACAGTCCATAGGGTGGCAAAGAGTCGGACCATACTGAAGCAATTTATCACACAGATATCGTTATGTTTCCTTTTAGCAGTGAGTGAATCTTTCAAAAAATGTTTTTTTGAAGTAACTTTAGACCTAACAAAAGTTTGCAAAAAATAGTATAGAAAACCTTCATCCAGATTTCCCTAATGTTAACATCTTCCATAGGCATATAAAAATTATGAAAATTGAAAATTAATATTGATGCAGTACTATTAACTAATTTACATACTTTATTTGAATTCTATCATTTATCCCGGTAATCTCCTTTTTCTGTCCCAGCATCCCATTCCGGATACCACATTTGGCCATCATTTCTCTTTAGTCTCCACCACGCTGAGAATTCCTCAAGCTTTCTGGGTCTTTCCCAACGGTGACAGTTTTGGAGATACTGCTCAGGTATTTTATACAATGTCTGTCAGTTTGGGTTTGTCTGGTGTTTTCTTAGGATTAGATGAAAGTTACACATTTTTGGCAATAATACCTGTTTTATTTCCTCTCCTTCGTTCTAATGGTGATGGAGTGATTTCTACCATAGGGATCTGGGGGTGGCTGCTGAACATACACACCTGACACTGGACAGGTGCTACCCACAGCAGCTTCTCAGTACTGTTCACTCACTGCCTGAGGGAAGAGGATACTACTGGCTAGGTCGAACCTCAGGGGAGTCATGTTCCGGAAGAGAATGAACAAGCAGGGCTGTGGGAGGTTACCTGTGGTAACAAGAGATGGTGGTGACCCTTGGTTCTCAAGGAAGGATGTGATTATCTTGTTTGAATACTTCTGTGGACTGGTGGGGAACCAAAACCTGATAGGGGCAAGCAGACCCTGTCGCCGGTTCCTATGATAAGGCTGCTCTTGGGCTAGGGGAATTCTTGCTCGGAGCCAAAAAGAGGGATAGGATTCTTCTCAGACTTTTATTCACTGCTTTTAAAATTCATCTGTTGATTTGGCCTACAACAAATATGACTAAAAGGTGACTTTCTGTTTCCTTATTCCTACCATATTTGTTTGTTGGAATTCTGTAGAGCTGTCTTTTCTCCCTCATATTTTTATAAATTTTCAAATTACAAAATTTTATAGAATGCATTTCTAATTACCAAATCAAATAAGTAATCAAATTCTTTATGTCAATATTGAGTCGTGAATAACTTTGTTATATTCTGACTTATAATCAAATTATATCATTATTTAGTTTCTTGCATTTTTCCAGCTTTGGTGATTAGGAACTCCTTCTTGTGGGGTGTGTGTTCTTTGAGCATGACATGGTTCTTTTCTGTGTACTTCCTTGCTGGCATTGTAAGGTATTCCTGTTCATCTTGTGTTTTTCTTTCCCCACCATGACCCTGAAATCAGAACACTTCTGCCAAAACCCATGTTTCCTTTCGTTGGAAAATGACATTTAGTAACTGATATCTCCCTGCATGTTCATTGCTGCTACTGGGGTTTCCTTGCAGCTAGGTCTTCCTTTTCCATTGGTAAATGAAGGAAATATATTGTCTGTATATACTTATGCTCCCAGATACATTGGAATTTCTCTAGATATTTCTGTAGATAGTGAAAGCCAGGAGCTCACACTGGTACTTCTTTTTTTAAAATTAATTAATTAATTAATTTTAACTGGAGGATAATGAGTTTACAATATTGTGATGGTTTATGCGATACATCAACCATCCACTCTAGTCTTTTTTGTAACCTCTTTGTCTCACCTGGCTCTCCTTATCTTCAGTATCTACTTATTTGTTCACACCTGATTATACATGATGTAGTTACAGAAATGCTACCAAATGGTTAGATAGTATGACCGACCTAATGGACATGAATTTGAGCAAACTCTAGGAGATAGTGAAGGATGGGGAGACCTGGTGTGCTACAGAGACAGGGATCGCAAAAAGTCGGGTACAACTTAATGACTGAACACAAAACACGCACCTGTTGGAAGCAGTTCTGATGACTTGTGTTTGTGTACACTTGTTTATATCTTAAGCCTCAAAGGATGCAATCAAAGTACTGTTTGCCCAAGTTGCTTAGCTTAGCTATTTTCCTCCTCACTCCTTCTCTTGTGGTTAAGACATTCATTTGTAGTATATTTAGGCTAATTTGTTGGTGTTTCTAATTTGAGTTTGCCCTCTCCCCCCATATCCTAGTTCATTTTAATGTTTCACTTAATCTTGGGGTATGTGAAACACTACTGTGATTCAGACTCAGGGCTACACAAACACACATACTGTAGGAGTATGATTCTTTCCCCATGTCTTCCACCCCCTTCGCATTCCCCATTTCTTTTCCACAATCCCCCTGTAGATAACCAATCTGGTTATCTGGTTGAATCTTTCCTGTATGTACTCTACACGAATGAATAGATACATATGGGTTTTCTTATGTTCCATTGATTATTAAATGAAAGATAGCATTTTCTAAAGCTTCTTTGCACTTTTCCTTTTTCAATAAACAGCATTTCATTAAAAAAAAAACTCCTTATTCTGTACTCCTTCATTCTTTTTTATAGCTACATTAGATTACACTGGCTTCTATAGGGGCATTTCCGGAGAAGGCAATGGCAACCCACTCCAGCACTCTTGTCTGGCAAATCCCATGGACCGAGGAGCCTGGTGGGCTGCGGTCCCTGGGGTCCCTAGCAGTCGGACACGGCTGAGTGACTTCACTTTCACTTTTCACTGTCATGCCTTGTAGAAGGAAATGGCAACCCACTCCAGTGTTCTTGCCTGGAGAATCCCAGGGACCGGGGACCCTGGTGGGCTGCCGTCTTTGGGGTCCCACAGAGTCGGACACGACTGAAGCGACTTAGCAGCAGCAGCAGCAGCAGCAGCAGCATAGGGGCATTTCAGTTGTTTTCAACATTTCGTAATGATTAATACAAACAATGCTGCAGTGAATAACCCTGTGTACACGCATTTTTGTGTTGGTGGTAATGTCTCTTCCAGTTTCATTTCCAGCAATAGGATTGTTGGCCCAAATGTTAAATGCATCTGTAGTTATGTTGTGTTATGGCTGAGCCACTTTCACCTTCACTTCAGTTCAGTTCAGTCGCTCAGTCGTGTCCAGCTCTTTGCGACCCCATGAGCCGCAGCACGCCAGGCCTCCCTGTCCATCACCAACTCCCGGAGTTCACTCAGACTCACGTCCATCGAGTCAGAGATGCCATCCAGCCATCTCATCCTCTGTCGTCCCCTTCTCCTCCTGCCCCCAATCCCTCCCAGCATCAGAGTCTTTTCCAATGAGTCCACTCTTCGCAACTTGCCATACATTAAAAAAAAATCTTTTTAGTCACATAGAATGTTCTTTTCTTTAATCACCTCTGGAAGTTTCAGTCACAGTTAGAAAGCCTTTCCCAATGCTGATATTGAAGAAAAATTCTGCCATATTTTCTTCAAGATTTTGTTATGGTTGCATTTTTTTGTTTAGATTCCTAAACCCATTTACAGTTTATTTTTGTGGATGGTATGTCATGGATCTGCACTGATTTTTTTTTTTAATGTCTCAATTGTTCCAGCCTCATTTATTGAATGTTCATCTTTGCCTCAGTGATTTTACATGCCTTTGGATCATATACTAAAATCCCCAACTATAATTGGTGTTATTCTGAGATTTTTATTCTATGCCACTGGCCTATTAGTCTATTCCTGTACTGGTACCCAAGTGGTATAAATTCAGAGCTTTATAGTGTGCTTTTATGTCTGATATGATTACTATTCACTCATGCTGCTGCTGCTGCTGCTAAGTGGCTTCAGTCGTGTCCGACTCCGTGTGACCCCATGGACTGCAGCCCACCAGGCTTCTCCGTCCATGGGATTGTCCAGGCAAGGAACACTGGAGTGGGTTGCCATTTCCTTCTCCAATGCATGAAAGTGGAAAGTGAAAGTGAAGTTGCTCAGTCCTGTCTTGACTCTTAGCGACCCCACGGACTGCAGCCTACCAGGATGCCTACCATCCCTGGGATTTTCCGGGCAACAGTACTGGAGTGGGGTGCCATTGCCTTCTCCCTATTCACTCATAGGTTTTCCTTTTTTACTTGTATCCTGGCTATTCTTGCACGTGTGTTTTTTTTTTTTAAATATGAACTAAATTATCCATTGGTCTAACTCCATGCAAATGTTCGCCGATATTTTTGACATTATATTCAATGTATACATAACTTTAGAGGGAATCAATATCTTTTTAGTGCTGAGTTATTCTATCTAAGGTCTTTGAAAATCTTCCTACTTATTCAAGTTTCCTTCTATGTTGTTCAAGAGTGTTTACAAATTATCCTTGTATAGATGCTCTCATTAAGTTTATTTCTATACGCTTACTCTTTGTTATTGCCATTGTATATGGGATTTTCTCTCCTAAACATGTCCTCCAGCTGTGTGTGTGTGTATGTAAAACAAAGACTAATAATATTTGTATGTAACTTTATATCCTACTACCTTGCTGAATTCTCTTTGTTTTAGTTAATTTGTCATGGTTTCTATAAGACTCTTCAGGTGTGCGATGATATCACCTGGACATGGAGGTGGCTTTACATCTTCTTATCCATTCTTAAAAATCTTATTGGTTTCTCTAGTCAACTGACTAGTGCTTGCTGTTGAAGACTGAACAGGAGTGATATAGTGGGCATACTTTTGTTATTCCTGACCTTATTGGAAAACCTCTGGTACTCCCCCACTAAATAAAGTATTTGCATGAGGAACTACTTATATAGCTCTTATCATGTTAATAATGCACCCCTGATTCCTATTTCTTCAGTTTTCTCTTTTTTAACATGAATGCCTATTGAAGTTTCCCAAAGATTGGTTTGGCATCTGTGATGATAGTCATATGATTATTGTTCAGTTGCTGTTGTCACGTCTGACTCTTTGCAACCCAGGCTCCTCTGTCCTCCCCTATCTCCCAGAGTTTGCTCAGATTCATGTGTATTGAGTCAGTGATGCTGTCTAACCATCTCATTCTCTGCTGCTCCCTACTCGTTTCGACTTCAATCTCTCCCAACATCAGGGTCTTTGTCTTTAAATATGTTACCGTGGTGAATGATATGAATGAAATTCCTAATACAGAGCCAGCCTTGTATTAATGGAATAAGTCCCACTTTATCACAGTATCAGATCAGATCAGATCAGTCGCTCAGTCGTGTCCGACTCTTTGCGACCCCGTGAATCGAGGCACGCCAGGCCTCCCTGTCCATCACCAACTCCCGGAGTTCACCGAGACTCACGTCCATCGAGTCAGTGATGCCCTCCAGCCATCTCATCCTCTGTTGTCCCCTTCTCCTCCTGCCCCCAATCCCTCCCAGCACCAGAGTCTTTTCCAATGAGTCAACTCTTCGCATGAGGTGGCCAAAGTACTGGAGTTTCAGCTTTAGCATCATTCCTTCCAAAGAAATGCCAGGACTGATCTCCTCCACAATGGACTGGTTGGATCTCCTTGCAGTCCAAGGGACTCTCAAGAGTCTTCTCCAACACCAGCGTTCAAAAGCATCAATTCTTCGGCGCCCAGCCTTCTTCACAGTCCAACTCTCACATCCATACATGACCACAGGAAAAACCATAGCCTTGACTAGAGGAACCTTTGTTGGCAAAGTAATGTCTCTGTACTACTTTCTAAATGTATTGTTGGATGTTTGCTAATATTCTATTTAGAGTTTTGGTATCTATGTTTATGTGTTAGTATCCTACTTGCTTCCTAAACGAAATTAGGGACGTGTCCTTGCTTTCAAATGTTCTTAAACAAGTCACAAAGCTTTGGGACTATTTGATCTTTGATGGTTTACTAGAATTCACCAATAAATACATCTGAGCAAGGTGCTTCTTGGGTGTAATTCTTGTAATAACTGTATTCATTTCTTCTGTGAAAATTGGCTCATTTAAACTTTCTAACACTAGATTTAAACTTTCGAAGCAAAGGAGAAAAGAAAAGATATAAGCGTCTGAATGCAGAGTTCCAAAGAAGAGCCAGAAGAGGTAAGAAAGCCTTCTTCAGTGATCAATGCAAAGAAATAGAGGAAAACAACAGAATGGGAAAGACTAGAGATCTCGTCAAGAAAATTAGAGGTACTAAGGGAACATCTCGTGCAAAGATGGGCTCGATAAAGGACAGAAATGGTATGGACCTAACAGAAGCAGAAGATACTAAGAAGAGATGGCAAGAATACACAGAAGAACTGTACAAGAAAGATCTTCACGAGCAAGATAATCACGACGGTGATTATCTAGGTGATAATCTAGGTGATATCTATCTAGGTGATAATCTAGGTGATCACTCACCTGGAGCCAGGTATCCTGGAATGTGAAATCAAGTGGGCCTTAGAAAGCATCACCAGGAACAAAGCTGGTGGGCGTGATGGAATTGCAGTTGAGCTATTTCAAATCCTGAAAGATGATGCTGTGGAAGTGCTGCACTCAATATGCCAGCAAATTTGGAAAACTCAGCAGTGGCCACAGGACTGGAAAAGGTCAGTTTTCATTCCAATCCCAAAGAAAGGCAACTCCAAAGAATGGTCAAACTACTGCATAACTGCACTCATCTCACACGCTAGTAAAGTAATGGTCAAAATTCTCCAAGCCAGGCTTCAGCAATACGTGAACCGTGAACTTCCAGATGTTCAAGCTGGTTTTAGAAAAGGCAGAGGAACCAGAGTCCAAATTGCCAACATCTGCTGGATCATGGAAAAAGCAAGAGAGTTCCAGGAAAACATCTATTTCTGCTTTATTGACTATGCCAAAGCCTTTGACTGTGTGGATCACAATCAACTGTGGAAAATTCTTCAAGAGATGGGAATACCAGACCACCTGACCTGCCTCTTGAGAAACCTGTATGCAGGTCAGAAAGCAGCAGTTAGAACTGGACATGGAACAACAGACTGTTTCCAAATAGGACAAGGAGTACGGCAAGGCTGTATATTGTCACCGTGCTTGTTCAACTTATATGCAGAGTACATCTTGAGAAACGCTGGGCTAGAGGAAGCACAAGCTGGAATCAAGATTACCGGGAGAAATATCAATAACGTCAGATATGCAGATGACACCACCCTTATGGCAGAAAGTGAAAAAGAACTAAAGAGCCTCTTGATGAAAGTGAAAGAGGAGAGCGAAAACGTTGGCTTAAAGAAAGCTCAACATTCAGAAAACGACGATCATGGCATCTGGTCTCATCCATGGCAGATAGATGGGGAAACAGTGGAAATAGTGGCTGACTTTGTTTTTCTGGGCTCCAAAATCACTGCAGATGGTGACTGCAGCCATGAAATTAAAAGACGCTGACTCCTTGGAAGGAAAGTTATGACCAACCCAGACAGCATATTGAAAAGCAGAGACATTAGTTTGTCAACAACGGTCCGTCTAGTCAAGGCTATGGTTTTTCCGGTGGTCATGTATGGATGTGAGATTTGGACTATAAAGAAAGCTAAGCACTGAAGAATTGATGCTTTTGAACCGTGGTGTTGGAGAAAACTCTTGAGAGTCCCTTGGACTTCAAGGAGATCCAACCAGTCCATCCTAAAGGAGGTCAGTCCTGGGTGTTCATTGGAATGACTGATGCTGAAGCCGAACGTCCAATACTTTGGCCACCTCATGCGAAGAGTTGACTCATTGGAAAAGACCCTGATGCTGGGAGGGATTGGGGGCAGGAGGAGAAGGGGACGACAGAGGATGAGATGGCTGGATGGCATCACTGACTCGGTGGACGTGAGTCTGAGTGAACTCCGGGAGTTGGTGATGGACAGGGAGGCCTGGCGTGCCTCTATTCACGGGGTCGCAAAGAGTCGGACACGACTGAGCGACTGACCTGAACTGAATTTTGCCCTCTGAGATTCCAAAACTCCCCATAGACATGCCTGTGAGAGGGTTTCCTACTATGTGGAAAATTCTTCTTCACAACTCCCTCACCAGGGACAGGTGTCCATCCCTAAATCTTTTTTCTCTGTTTTCGTCTTTTGTATGTTGTCCTACCTCCTCTTGAAGAGTTTGAGGTGCCTTTCTGGGTGCCTTGTGTCCTCAACCAATGTTCAGAAGTTGTTTTGTGGGAGTTGCTCAACATTCAAATGATCTTTTGTTGAATTTTTGGAGGAGAGGCTGGTTTCCCCATCCTATTCCTCTGCCATCTCGGGACCACCGTATTCTGTAATCTCATACAATCTGATTAGCCTTAGACTAAGTCTGATGTATTAAATCTTCTATTGTTAGTGTTTTCTCTTATTACTGTTATTTTATCTACATATCCTTCCCTTTTTACTTTTGAAGGTGTTTGCAGTACTCCTGGTGCATAAATATTCCTAACGATTACATCTCCATTTTGAGTTTTTGCTTTTATCATTAAGACATATTCTTCATCATGTTTAATGCATTGTTAAAACTCATCCTGAACCACCTATTTCCTTAACACTTTACTCTCTAGTCTATGCATTTTTTCCGCCAATATCATTTAACACTCCCCTATTGCATCATGATAAAAAGGTTGTTCTATTTTCTTATACTCTTCTCCCTTCTCTCATTTTACTTGCACATTTTCTGTTTTTTCACAACATAAAACTTCTGTACATTAGTCTTCTCCCCTTTCCTCCATGTTGATTTTAGTATTACATGTAAAATACTCACTTTTAGATAGTTTGGTGAAGTTTTCCTTCTCATCACCTGTTGGAACACCATCTCAGTTCCTCTTTTAGACGATTACTTGGCAAATATTCTGTAAAGAGATGTGTAGGGAATGTTGTAAGTTTCTGGGTCACAGTGTTCCTGTCACTCTACTCACCTTTGCAACTGTAGTGCCAAAGCATTCAGAGACAATGCATAAATGATATATCATGGCTTTGTTCCAATAAACTTTATATATAAAATCAAGCAGTTGGCTTGATTTGGGTTAGTGGGCCAGTCTGAAGACTGACCCTTACTCTAGTAGCTTCCTTAGTTGAATATAAAATCTTTATGTCAACCTTTCATTTTGTTTGTTTGTTTTGGAGATTGGGGGAGAAGTCATGAGTACTCTGATTTGTGGTTTTCTTATGTATTGCAAGATCCTTAATTTTCCCTTCTGTTTATTTTTCCCATCATTACCCAAGTGCCAACAGAGGCTTCTCCCTTCTTCATTGCCTTATTCTTCCCTAAAAGCTGTATCTTTCAAAAACTGCACTTTTAAGTCATCTGTGTCCCTTAAAAAACTCCTATTAGGAATTCCTCCCCTGTAGTCCATGCTCTCATATTCTAGGACACCTTTTCAGTAATTTTAGATTTATTCTGTGCTTAGTCATTCTGCTGTAGTTTTAGATCTGCTTTAAGCCCTTTCCCATCTTCCTTTCTCTCTATCTCTTGGAAGATTTCTATGTCTGTCTTTTTTCTTGCCACAAAGCCTAGTCATGGGAGTATGAAAAATCATGCTGAGATTTCATGATTTTTGTTTTATTCACAATTACTTTGAATTTTTGGCATTCTCCATTTTAAAGGAATTGTGAGGCTTTTATGTTGATGCACATTTTCCTTCTTATTGATTTGTGTCTTTTTGGGAAGAAATAATTTGAGGAAGGTTATGATTGGCTTCTGCTAACTTACCTATGACTTATAATGGCATTTTATCTTATGTAAATGTGTGTATGTGTGCATGTATATAATTAAATACACACACAAGTCTATTTTCATTCTATTCCCAGAGGAGAGGTCACTTGAGTTGGCCATATAATTTGCCCATATATTTATTCAATAAGCATTTTGTCCATAGCTATCCCTGGAAACAAACAAGAGACTATAGATTTTTTCTCAGAACTTCTAAATATTCTCCACTCTGAAGCAGGTTTGTGAAGATGGACCAAAAGATCACAGCCACACTCTTCGAGCTTGCTGCAAAGAGTCTGCTGAGTAGTGAGCCTATAGTGATGCATGCTCTGGAGAAAATCCCAGGAGGTCTCTTTGTTCCATTGTTCAGCACTGCCTTCTTGGGTGGGCATAAGAAGATCCTAAAGGCAATGGTGAGGGTCTGGCCTTTTCACTGTCTCCATCTTGGGTCACTGAAGACACAGGAGTCATACTATGACATCTTGGAAGCCATGATTGATGGTCTGCCAATCCCCCCAGCCCAGAACTCTTCCTCTAGGTAAGTCTATGACCAGAAGATTTATAGGGAGTCAGCAGGAGGGTACGCTGTAGCCTGGGGCAGGGGAGTATCTAACCTTCTCCCAACACTAGCCAATGAATTCAGCAGTTGGGGTCACCTTCAGTATTTCATTGTCTTATAGAGTTGATTAAAGAATAGAGGTGATTGAGGGTACTATGAATGAGTTTGACTGTGATTACATAGAAGTGGGATAGGGGCATTGAGACAGGGCAAGACCAGAGGTGAAGGAAGTGTGGGGAAAGGATGAAAGATGCTCAGTTTGTGTGGAAAGAACTTCTTGGTGAATGGTGATGAAGTGAAAACCAGGATTCAGGTGTTCTCTCCGTTTCCCACCATTGATCTTGCTGGGTTATGTTCCAATCAACCACATTTCATGTGTTCTGTCTTCTTTCCTTACAGGGGCCACAAACTGAGGATCCTAGATTTAAGGCACAGGTCAAACTGTAAGATAACATGCTCTCACGTCAGGATCACATTCCCTTTCTGTTTACAGTCATGCAAATACTCTCGGCATGCTGTCCGTAACTTAGAAAACACTCAGCATCGTGCCAGGTGCCTTGAGATTGGTAATTCTGGGTCTGAGGTTGAGTCAGCTCAGGAAACCATGGAATTACTAGTGAATATTTCCCTCAGTAATACCTTGAGAGCACAGCAGTTTCTCACTTTCCTCTGTAATAAAGTTGAGCAGAGTTCTGGGTTCTTGCACCTCTGCTGCAGAGATTTGCGAATCAATAGAATGTCTACCAACAGACATATCCTTCAGATTCTGGATCTGGGGTGCATTAATCATCTGGAAATGGATCAGGCTTTTCTGAATGAGATCATCACCCTTTTTGCTGGAATGATCCACCTGCACAGCCTTAGTTTGTCTAACATCCCCTTTAGGTCTTATAAGGGAAGGAATTTCAGGTTTTTTCTCATCCTGCTTGGGCAGCTGGAAAACCTCCAGGAGCTCAGGTTGTCTTTCTTCTACCTCAGAGATCAACTGCACAAACTGCTCAGGTGAGGGGATTGGGAGAAATCTGGGTTCCCTGAAAACCTCATTGTTAAGACAGAAGGGACCATTCTTACATCTTCTTCCTATGCTCCTAGTAACCTACTTTTCCTTTCACCTCAGCATAGGCATTGCTAGGAGTTTGAACCTAGCTGGGGGAGAATGGGGTACCTTATGGTGAGAGGTAGATGAGGTTAGTGAAGGAAGCTGTGCTTATTCATTCATTCAGTGACCACAGGCAGACAGAACATGTTTGTACATAGATTTCTGAAAAAGACTCAGTCCTTCTGCTCCTGGACTTTATAGCTCTCTAGAGAGGAAGGGGAGGCACTCAAAGAGAAACGTTAAGTTGTAGTTCTAATGCACATGCCCGTGGATGGGTCACAAGAGTTAACACTGCCAGATAATTTTGCTCCTGTATTTTCCCGAAGGCTTAGACCCTTGAATGGAGAGCTTGTCATCTGGAAAGTAAAGGAAACCCTCAGTTGGCTGCTTTCCTAGACCCAGCCTCACCAAATAAGTGAACCAGATCCAATCCTTATTATTTTATATATACTGAGTGCATGTGAATTTTTTCACTTAATCCTTCTCGTAACTCTGTATAGTAATTACTGGTGTGCACATTTCAAGGTTAAAACCCTCTTCCTCAGAGTGGTAAAGTAACTTTCTCAGTGTCCAAAATTTATAATCTCTGATCCTAAAGTCCACATTGATAACCACCTATTGGAAACTAGTATATAGCAGTTTATTGTAGAGGAATATGTTCCTGTAATTTGGGGGTCTTTGCTGTCATTCTTCTGAAATAAACTTACTTTTTCTCTCTTTAGAGTCCTGCCACCTCATATGGATGCATTGTGTCTCCCTTTCTGTGGCCTTTCTATCAGAGATGTCTCTTTCCTGTCCCAGAGCTCTCAGGCCACCCAGCTCAGGGTATTGAATCTCAATAACAATAATTTCTTTTCAGAAGCTTATGAGCCCTTCCAGGCTCTGCTGGAAAAGGTTTCAGGCACCATACAACGTCTGGAGATAAATAATTGTATGATGACTGATTCTACTCTCTTGGCCATCATCCCAACCCTGAACCAATGTGTCCACCTTCGTGTTTTTAACTTTGCCTTCAACCCCATTACGATGCCTGTGCTCAAGAGCCTTCTGCAGCGCTTGACATCCTTACCGAGGCTGAGGCATGTGATTTATCCTGTTCCTGTCCATTGTTACCAGGAGCAGAATTTTTATCACAGCTTGAACCGACAGAAACTTGCCGAAGTTCAGGCCCAGGTCAAGGCGATGCTGCACATGTTACACCAGGATCACGTGCAATGGGCCACTTATTCTGATTGATTTCCACTATATAAGAAGTGTTTCACCACTGATGCATGGCTGTTAAGTGTTCATAGTTTTGCCTGAAGCCCAAGTTTGTAGAGATACATATACAAAGTTCTACTGTTCCAGAAAACAGGTTTAAGAATGTTGGATATGTAACTGACCTCTATAAAAGAGAAACTTTAAAAAGGAAATAGAGGAATTTGAAAGGTCCTCTGGATCTCTTGTTCACTGCCCTCTACATCTTCTTCTCATTACTAACCAAGTTATGGCTATGTGATATAAGCTGACTGAGGCATAATATATCATATCATTTTCTTCTCCACACTGATTGGTCCATTTATCAATCTATGGGCACTTGACACAATTCAGATCTGTTGAAACTCTTCCTAGAGGTGGTAGTTGTTGAGTAATTTTGCCCTCTAGGTACCTGCAAATTTCCTCTGTTTCTGATTCGCTCAGGTTGTTTATCAGGACACATACGCAGGTAAAAAGAAACAGACTATGCCCACTACCTAGTGGTACCTTCATCAGCATGTTACTGCCTGATTTCTCAGGTCTCAGAACCCTGGCTTTGTTATTGGCTATTTCACACACATTCACCAAGTATCTGTTATGATTTAGGTACTTTTCCACATGTTAAAAAAAAAAAAAGTCCCTGATCTCACCAAAGTGTAGATACTCCTATTGTTTACTAGTTTGTCTGTTTTCCCTAGAGCACTTGAGAACTTATTTATCCCCCATAAACCTCCCCCCCGCTTTTTTTTGCATTTTCCCTTACATGATTGGCTCAAATGATATTGGCCTCTTTTGTCCTGTTGGATAGCTGCTCAGTCCTCACATCATGGCTTGAATGTTACCTCATCAGATAGGTTTTCTGTTGTCTCTTATTTCCCCATTTAAGTAGATTTATTCTGATGTTTCTTTGTCTTAATGTACCATGTACAGTTCCTTCATGGTACACATTGTTCCATATGTATTTATTCTGTCTGCTCTTCCACTAGAGTTGCACTGTTCAGTATGGTGCACACTAACCATATGTGAATATTGAAGTCTAGAAATTTGGCTATTCTCGAATGTGATGTACCCTAAGTGTTAAATGCACACTGTGTATCCAAGAGTTAATAAGAAACAAAAGATGTAGAATAACTGATTAATCATTTATGTATACTGTTTACATGTTGAAATGATAACATACTGCATATCAAAAACAGTAAAGATAAGAGAATGTAAATTCTTTATATTGTTATATGTTAAAATGATAGCATTGTATTTCAAAGAATTAGTAAGAAAAATGTTAAAGTAGTTACCTGCTCATATGTTTACAAGTCAATGTAATAAAACAATGCATTTCAACACTTACTGAGAACAAATACCGTTAATTAATAGATTGTTCCTAGTGTTTATATGTTGAAAGGGTAACACAGAAAATATCAACAATTTGGTAACAAAAAAAGAATAGAAAAATAATTAGTAGTTTGTGTATGGTGTTTCCTTGTTTAAATGAAAACAGATTGTATTTTAAAGACTTAGTAAGAAAGAAAAATGTAATAGTAATTAATGATGTGTTCATTGTTTCCACGTTGAAGTAATAAAACAATTTTTTAAATTCAGTAAAAAAATTTATTTTTCCTACATGTTGAAATGATAAACCATTTCAAAGACTTGAGAAAATATAAAAATTAATTCATAATTAATAAAAATAGTGAATAGCTTGTTCCTAACTGCATGTGAAGTTGCTCAGTCGTGTCTGACTCTTTGGAACCCCATGGACTGTAGCCTATCAGGTTCCATCCATGGGATTTTCCAGGCAAGAATATAGGAGTGGGTTGCCATTTCCTTCTCCAGAGGATCTTCCTGACCCAGGGATTGAAGCCGGGTCTCCCGCATTGCAGGCAGACGCTTTACCATCTGAGCCAGCATGTTGTTGCTTTTTTTGAAATGATAACAAATGGCATTTCAAAGAAATGAGAATCATATGAGAACCATAAGAAAATTAGAATGCAACAAGGTCACCATTACCCTGATACTAAAACCAGAGAAAGACACTACAGAAAAAAAAAATGACATGGCAACAGCTTTGATGTATATAAATAGAAAAATCCTAGACAAAATATTAGCAAAACAAATTCAACAATATATAAAAAGGACCATACACCATAATCACATAGCATTTATTTCAGTGTCACAAGGATGATACATTTGCAAATCAATGTGTGATGCACCATTATAATATAACAAAAGTTAAAACTCAGATAATTATCTCAGTAGATGCAGAAAAACTGTTTGACACAATTGAACATCCGTTCATGAAAACAACTCTCAACAAAGTTTAGAGGGAATATGTCTCAAAATAATAAAGGCATCTATGAGAAACTCACAGCCAGCATCTCAGAGAGCAGTGAAAAGCTGAAAGACTTCCTGCAGAATTCAGGTACAAGACAGGATACCACTCACACCACTTCTATTTAACATAGTATTGAAAGTCCTACTAGCCACAGCAATAAAATGAAAAATATAAATAAATAAAGTCATCCATACTGGAAGGGAAGAGATAAAACACACCCTTTGCAGATGACATGATACTTTGTATTGAAAGCTCTAAAGACCACCTAAAAACTACTACAATTCATGAATGAATCTATTAAAGTTGAAGGGTGGAAAATTAACATACAGAAATCTGTTACATTTCTTTACACTAATAATGGAATATCACAAAAAGAAAGATTTTTAAAAATTCTGTTTAAATTGCATCAAAAAGAATAAAATATCTAGGAGTACACATAACCAAGGAGATGAAAACCCTATACTCTAAAAACTGGTGAAAGAAATCGAAGGTGAATAAAGAAATAGGCATCCTGTGCTCTTGGGTTGAAAGAATTAATATTGTTAAAATGTCCATACCACCCAAAGCAATGTACAGCTTTAATGCAATTTCTATCCAAATACCCATGCCATTTTTCACAAAACTAGAACCAATAATCCAAAATTCCTATGGAACCACAAAAGACCTCAAATTGCTAAAGCCATCTTGAGCAAAAAACAAAGATGGAGGTATAACCTTCTCAAAATCCAGACCATACAACAAAGCTACAGTAATCAAAACAGCATAATGCTGATACAGAACACAGACATAGATCAATGATGTAGAATAAACAGTCCAGAAATAAACCCATGCACCTATGGTCAGTTAACCTATGAAAAAGGAGGCAAGATATACAATGGAGAAAAGACAGTTTTCAATAAGTGGTGCTGGGAAAACTGGTCATGTACTTGCAAAACAAAGATTAGAACTTTCTCTCACACCATATACAAAAATAAACTCTAAATGTTTTAAAGACCCACGTTTAAGACCTCAAACCACAAAGCTCCTAGAAGAGAACATAAGCAGAACACTCATTGACAAAAATAGCAGTATTTTTTTTTTTTGATGAGTCTTCTAAGGCAAAAGAAATAAAAGCAAAAATAGTTAAACGAGATGTAATTAAACTTAAGAGTTTTTGCACAGGAAAGAAAACCATAAAAAATGAAAACCTAAGGATTGGGATAAAATATTTGCAAACAATGTGATCAACAAGGGTTTTTAATTCAAAATATATAAACAACTCATAGAACTAAGTATCAAAACAAAAAACAATTCAGTAAAAAAATGGGCAGGAAGCCTGAATAGACATTTTTCCAGAGAAGATGTACACATGGTTAATAGGCACATGAAAAGATGGTCAACACGGCTAATAAGAGGGATGCAAATCAAAACAATCATGAGGTACCACTGCATTCCAGTCAAAATGGATATCATAATAAGGTCTACAAATAATAAGTGTTTGAAAGACTGTGGAGAAAAAGGAGTTCTTTCACCCTTCTGGTGGGAATGGAAATTGGAGCAGCCACTATGGAAAACCATATGGAGCTCCTTCAAAAACTAAAAACTACCATATGATCCAACAATTCACTCCTGGATATATATCCAGAACAATAACAAAAACAATGAAAAGATACATAACCCCATTGTTCATAGCAGCACTACAGTAGCAAATGTATGACAGCAACCTAAGTGTCCATCACCAGATGAATGGGTAGAATAATGTGGTGCATGCACGTACATATGCACACACACACACGCATATGCACACACACAAACACAGAAATATTACTCAGCCATGAAAAGAATGAAATTCTGCTATTTGCTGCAATATGGATGGATCTAGGCAATATTGTGTTTAGTTAAATGTCAAGTATAGAAGGATACATACTGTACGATACCACTTGCATGTGGAATCTAAACAAAAAAAACACAAATGAATGCATACACAAAATGTAAACAGACTCACAGACAATGAAAACAAAATTTTGGTTACAAACAGGCAAGGGAAGGGACAAGGGACAAACTAGTGGAATGGGATTAAGAGATACAACTACTAAGTATAAAATAGATAAGCAACAATCATATACTCTATAGCACAGTGAATTATAAGTATCATAATAACTAACAGTGGGGTATAACCTGGAAAACTACTGGATCACTATGCCATACACTGGAAACTAATATAATATTGCAAATTAACTATTGTTGTTGTTTTGTCGATAAATCGTGTCCAACTCTTTGTGACCCTATGTATTAATCATTTACCACCAGGCTCCTCTGTCCATGGGGTTTCCCAGGTAAGGATACTGGAGTGAGTTGCCATTTCCTTCTCCATGGGATCTTCCTGACCTAGGGATCAAACCCGCATCTTATTCTTGGTAGGCAGCTTCTTTACTGCTAAGCCACCAGAAGAGTCCAAATCAACTGTACTTCAATTAAAAAGAAAAAGCATGCAAAATTATTTAATAAATTATTCACCCTGCTACTATAATGAAATAATATGCTACATTTCAAAGACTTACCAAAAACAAAACCCTAATTAATTAATAATGCTAGTTACCACCATTCTTACATGAAAGATATTTAATTATACCAGTCTGATTTAAGATACTAATAATGCAGCTTAACTTTGATTGCATGGGAAAACTCTATGGTTTTACTTCTTCCCATCTCATTTTGTGTTACTGATGTCCTGGTTTACATGTTTTGATATTGTGAGCACTAACAAATTATTGCAACTCTATTTTTTAAATAATTAATTAATTTATTTTAATTGAAGGCTAATTACTTTACAATATTGTGGTGGTTTTTGCTGTATATTGACATGAATCAGCCACGGGTGTACATGTGTCCCCCCATCCCGAACCCCCTTCCACCTCCCTCCCCATCCCATCCTTTTTGGTTATCCCAGTGAACTGGCTTTGAGTGACCTGTTTCATACATCGAACTTGGACTGGTCATCTATTTCACATATGGTAAAATATGTGTTTCGATGCTATTCTCTCAAATCATCCCACCCTCGCCTTCTCCCACATGGTCCAAAAGTCTGTACTTTATACCCATGTCTCTTTTACTGTCTTGCATATAGGGACATTGTTACCATCTTTCTAAATTCCATGTATATGCATTAATATACTGCATTGGTGTTTTTCTTTCTCACTTACTGTACATTGTGTAATAGGCTCCAGTTTCATCCACCTAGTTAGAATTCACTCAAATGAATTTTTTAAATAGCTGAGTAATACTCCATTGTGTATCTGTACCACAACTTTCTTGTCCATTCTTCTGCTGATGGACATCTAGGTTGCTTCCATATCCTAGTAAACAGTCCTGCAATGAACAATGGGGTACATGTGTCTCTTTCAATTCCAGTTTCCTGGATGTGTATGCTCAGCAGTGGGATTGCTGGGTTGTATGGCAGTTCTATTTTCTGTTTTTTTAAGGAATCTCTACACTGTTCTCCATAGTGGCTGTAGTAGTTTGCATTCCCACCAACAATGGAAGAGGGTTCCTTTTTCTCCACACCCTCTCCAGCATTTATTGTAAATTTCCTGATGGGACCTATCTGGCCAGCATGAGATGGTACCTCATTGTGGTTTTGCTTTTCATTTCTCTGAAAATGAGTGATGTTGAACATCTTTTCATGTGTTTGTCAGCCATCCATTTGTTTTCTTTGGAGAAATGTCTGTTTAATTTTTTGGCCCACTTTTTTGATTGGGTTGTTTATTTTTAATACATTTCACTTTTATACAGAAGTTTAAACATTCTGAATTTGACTATTTGCTTTACTTTTTCTTGTGAGTTACATCATTTCCAAGGTTTTTATGTTATTAATTGGTGTATTTTTGTTTCCACTTAAAGAACTCCCTTGAGCATTTTGTTTAAGGCAAGTCTATCGGTGAAAAACTCCCTCAGCTTTGGTTTCTCTGGGAATGTCATTATCTTTCTTTTCTTAAGAACAGCTTTTCTGAATAGAGTATTCTTTGTTGTTAGTTGTTTTCTTTCAGCACTTTGAATATATCATCCCACTCTCTCCAGGATTGCAAGGTTTCTTTTCAGAAATCTCCTGATAGCCTTATGCTGTTCCCTTTTATGTGACAAGTCGCATTTCTCTCACAAACTTAAAAATTCTCTCTTTGAAAAGGGAGACATCTTATAGTATCGGTGGTAATGTAACTTGATATTGCCACTATGGAGAACAGTATGGAGGTTCCTTAAAAAAGCTAAGCATAGAACTACCATATCACCCAGCAATCTCACTCTTGGACATACACCCAGAGAAAACAATAATTGAAAAAGACACATGGCCCCACTGTTCATTGCAGCACTATTTGCAATATCCTGCACATAGAATCAATGTAAATCTCCATCATAGAAGAATGGATAAAGAAAACGTGGTACATATATACAAATATATACAACAGAATGTTACTCAGACACTGAAAGGAATGACATAGATACTGTCATACAGAGTGAAATAATTCAAAATGAGAAAAAGAAATATATAGTAACAATTGTGGAATCTAGAAAAAAGACATGGATCAACTTATTTGTAAAGCAGAAATAGAGACAGACATAGAGAATGGACTCATTGATACTGAGGGTGGGGTAGGGTGTGGGATGCACTGGGGGATTGGGATTGACACACACCCTACTACATATAAAACAAATAACTAATGAAAACCCACGTATAGCAGAGGAAACTACTCAGTGCTCTGTGGTGACCTAAATAGGCAGGAAAACCAAAAAGAGGGGATATATGTAGATGTATAGCGGACTAACTTTGCTGGATACCAAACTAATACAATATTGTAAAGCAACGATACTCCAAGAAAAACTGATCTTAAAAAAGTTGAAATGAAATTCTAGATTGTAAGAATTCAAAATCAGTAAAATATCAAGACAGATAGAAAAAAAAAAAAAAACAATTCTTTTCCTGTCTTCAACTTTTGAGGTTTTTATTAAAATGTGTCTTCATATAACCTACTATGAGATGATATTGTTTTGGAAATTGTTTTATGAATTCGGATGTCGATGTTTCTCCCATAAATTGAGAGTTTTCAGCCATTATTTCCATAAATAAAAATTTCCCTTTTCTCTCTTTCTTCCTCCTTCTGTCTCCTCTTCCTCCTTCTCTTTTGCCTCCTTACCTAGGGTCCCCCATTATGGGTCCATGTAATAGTGTTCAAAAAATCTCATAGGTTTCCCCCACTCTTTTTCATTTTTTTCAAGTCTGATTAGATAATTTCAAACTAAGTCTTTTTTAGTTCATAAATTCTTTCTTCTGCTTGATGCAGTCTGCTGTTGAAGGTCTCTAGAATATTTCTACTCTCATCCATTGTATTCTTTGGCTCCAAAATATCTTTTTGGCTCCCTTTTATGATTTCTGTCTCCTTGTTGACTTTCCATTTTATTCAAGTATTGCTTTCCTGATCTCATTGAGTTGTCTTGTAGCTGTCTGAGCATCTTTAAAGCAATCATTCTGAATTTTTTGCCAGGCACTTCATGGACCTGAGTTTCTATGGGGTCAATTACTGGGATATTATCTTGTTCACTAGTGGGGTGTTGCACTTCCTAGATTTTTCCCATTACTGGAAATCTCATGTTGGTGTCTTCACATTTTAGGAATCAATCTCCTCCACCAGTCTTTAGGAACTTTCTTCAGGAGATAAGCACATGCACCAGTCAGCCAAGCTAGGTATACTGGGGGTCTCTTAGCCTTCTTCTATGTATTCACCTGACTAACCCTTCTTGTTCATCTTGTGAAGGAAGTGTTGGGATTATATACACCATCTGTCAATTGCATAAAGCTAGCATACATGATGATAGCCTCCAATTTATTTTCCATATCTCAGTCCCCAGAAGTGTTTAAGGTACAACTGTTCACCCCATCCAGCAGAGTCGTGTCAGTTCTCTTTATATGCCTATGCATGTTCAGTAGAGGTTTGAGTAGAGGGGGGTCTATGGAATGCCAGTTCTGAAGAGAAGGGCACAAGGAGTGCTGAGGGTGCTTGTAGGCCAATTGGGGCTTCCTTGGGTGATGTGTTCTGTGATGTTTGTGAGGGACAGTCCATGAGGCGGTTAGTAGGAACAGCAGAGATTTGTTGAATTAGTGCCCAATTGGCTGTCATTCTTTCCCCAAGTCATTGCTTGCTGTTGTTCAATTGGTCAGTCGTGTCCAATGTTTTGCAAAACAGGGACTTCAGCATGCCAGGCTTCCCTGTCCTTCACTATCCACTGGAGTTTGCTCAAAATCAGGTCTATCGAGTTGATGTCATCAAACCATCTCATCCTCTGTGGCCCCCTTCTCCTCCTGCCCTCAATTTTTCAGAGCATCAGGGTCTTTTTCAATGAGTTGGCTCTTTGCATGAAGTAGCAAGAGTGCTGGAGCTTCAGGGTCAGCATCAATCCTTCCAATGAATATTCAGGGTTGATTTCCTTTAGCACTGACTGGTTTGATCATCGTGCTATTCAAGGGACTCTCAAGACTATTCTGCAGCACCACAGTTCAAAAACATTAATTCTTTGGCACTCAGCCTTCTTTATGCTCCACCTCTCACATCCATACATGACTACTGGCAAAACTATAGCTTTGACTATATGGACATTTATCCGCAAAGTATAAATGTCTCTGATGTCTCTGCTTTTTAATATAATGTCTAAGTTTGTCACAGCTATTTTTCAAGGAGAAAGCATCTTTTAATTTCATGGCTGCAGTCACTGGTCTGCAGTGATTTTGGAGCCAAAGCAAATAAAATCTCATACTCTTTCCATTTCCCCACCTATTTGCCATCAAGTGATGGGACCAGAGGCCATGATCTTGGTTTTCTGAATACTGAGTTTTAAGCCAACACTTTCACTCTCCTTCCCCTTAATCAAGGGGCTCTTTAGTTACTATTCTCTTTCTGCCATTAGGGTGGTGTCATCTGCTTATCTGAGGTTACTGATACTTCTTCAGCCAATCTTGATTCCAGTTTTAGTTTCATCCACCCTGGCATTTTGCATGATGTACTCTGCATATAAGTTAAATAAGCAGGGTGACCATATATAGTCTTGAGGTACTCCTGTCCCAATTTGGAACCAGTCTGTTGCTCCATGTCTGGTTCTAACTGTTGCTTATTGACCTGCATACAGGTCTCTCAGGAGACAGGTAAAGTGGTCTGGTATGTCGTCTCTTTAAGAATCCACAGTTTGTTGTGATTCATACACTCAGTGGATTTAGTATAGTCAATGAAGGAGAAGTAGATGTTTTTCTGGGATTCTCTTGCTTTTTCTATGATCCAACAGATGCTCTCAATTGGATCTCTGATTCCTCTACCCTTTCTGAATCCAGCTTGTACATTTGGAAGTTTTCAGTTCACATACTGTTGAAGCCTAGCTTGAAGGATTTTGAGCTTTACTTTGCTAGCCTGTGAAATGAGTGCAGTTGTGGGGTAGTTTGAATATTCTTTGGCATTGCCCTTCTTTGAGATTGCAATGAAAACTGACCTTTCCCTGTCCTGTGGCCTGTGCTGAGGTTTTGTGTGTATTTTTGCTTCCCTTGTAGCTCAGTTGGTAAAGAATCTGCCTGCAGTGCAGGAGACCCAGGTTCGATCCCTGGGTTGGGAAGATCCCCTGGAGAAGGAAATGGCAACCCACTCCAGTATCCTTGCCTGGAAAATCTCAAGGACACAGGAGCCTGGTGGGCTGCAGTCCATGGTGTCGCAAAGAGTTGGGCATAACTGAGCGACTAACACTTACTTACTTACACTTCTTAGTATTTTCTGTTTCTGTCAGGTCTATACACTTTCTGTCTCTTATTGTGCCCATGAAATAGGCCAAGCATCCAAACCAAAAACAGCCCTCATACCAATAAATTATCAAACCCACACAAGCAATGCAAGGAGACTTTTGCATATAACTGGTTCTCCAAGACTACAGTAGATATTTGTTTCTCCTAACCTGAGGGGAAGAGAATCATGAACCAAATAAAGAAGCAGAGGAATCACTCTTAGTTAAAAGACCAAGAGAATTCCCCTGAAAGAGCAAACAATGAAACAGAACTTTCAGTGTAACAGACACTGAGTTCAGAAAGCAGGTGATGAAATATTAAAGGAATTAAGAAAGGCTATTACCATAAGTGCCCATCACTGTAAAAATGAATTAGAAACTATAAGGAGGAGCCAAGAAAAATTAAAAACTTCACTTGCCAAGACAAAAGCTGAGCTCAAGGCAATGAATAGCAGAATGAATAATACAGAAGAATGAATAATTCAGAAGAAAGAATAAGTGACCTGGAAGATATAATAATGGAAACAGGTCAATCAAAAGAGCAGAGAGAAAGCCAGATTTTATTAAAAATGAAAACAATGTAAGAGACCTATGGGATAATGTAAAGCAGGCCAATCTAAGCAGAACAGGGATTCCAGAAGGAGAAAGGAAAGGGATTGAAAATGTATTTGAAGAAATTATGGCTGAAAAGTCCCCAAACCTAAAGATGGAAACAGATATCAAGATATAAGAAGTACAGAGGGTCCCAAACAAGAGGAACTCAAGCAGACTTACACCAAAACATATAATTTTTTTTAAATGGCAAGATTTTTAAAGATAAAGTCAAGATTCTAAAGGCTGCAAGAGAAAAACAAAGTGCTGATTAAAAGGGAACCCCCATAAGTCTATCAGTTAATTTTTCTACAGAAACACTGCAGGTCAGATGGGAAATGTCTATTAAGATCTGCCCATTTCTCTATTGGGTTATTCCCACGGACAGAGGAGCCTGACAGGCTACAGGCCACTGGGACCTAAAGAGTCAGACACAACTGAGAAACTGGGCATGGGGACATGGCATACTCTCTCCCATTGGTGAATTCACGAAGGATATTTTATTTTTACCACATCCCAGTGAAGCACTGAACCAGCAGGTAAGCGTAGCAGTGGTTTGTGGGGAGGGCAGATTGTGGTAATTATACTGCTAGAAACCATCTTCCTTTGGGTTGTAATACTTGAGGTTCTGTAGGTTTGTGTGTTGTGCATTTTGTACATGAATTGTTCCATGTTGTCTTGGGTCAGGCTTGTGAGTAATGATCTGTGCACTTCCGATCACTCCATGATGGAGGAACTCTTCTGGGGAGTCACTGCTTTCCCTGTGTGGCCCGCTGTCAGGAAAGTCCTGCTACTCACAGACTTGGCACTTTTCCTGTGTGGCACTGGAAGAGAAATTAAACACAGACAGAGCATTTGACCCACAAATGCTACTTGCTCAGTCCGCAAAACTCAGAGAGAGCCTGGCAGGCTCTCTTTCTCACACACCCCACATCCAATGGGTCAGGAAATTCTTTCAGCTCCTCTGTCAAAGTATGTCCAGAATCCAGCCACTTCTCACCACCTCATGACCACCACCCTGGCCAAGACATGAACATCTATCTCCTGGGCTGGACTGCCGTCCAACTGGCCCCTCTGCTTTCAGCCTGGCTGCCTTACCTGTCTGTTCTCAACATGGCAGCACAGCGCAAGTCAAATCATTTCAGTGCTCTGCTCAACACCATATAACAATGGCTTGAAGCCCACAAACATGTTAAAAAACCAGGAGTTCCTAATGATCAACAAGTACAACAACAAAGAGAGATTTTATTGCTGACCTTTGGCAAATGCCAGCAACCAACCTGCCTTCAAGAAAATCCAGCAATGAAAGGGGGGGAAAAAACCCACTTATGAACGGGTGGAGTGAGGGCATGTGGTCTTCGTACTGTGTATCAGAAGAGTCAGTCATTTTCGAGAACCAGCATTACTTCAGAAATAATGCTGCTGAGGGAAAAGTGTAAAAGTGAACTAGCTAACAGCTATGACAGACAGTCCCAAGGCTGCCCAACTAAGTCAGGCGCCGAAACAGGGCCAGAGCCCTTTTTCGTGAAGGTGATTCAGACACAAGCAATCTCAAGCATCATCTTGTCTCGGGACCCTTCCGCAAGAGACACCATGGATGAATAGCCACAGAGGGGCCATCACACTCACGTGCATCCCCCCGCCACCACGGGGCATCCCACAAACACACACACATACATTCACTTAGTGAACATTTGCATCTCAGTCTCTTCCCTGTCTCACAGTTATGCTGCCAGAATCATAGGTGATCACAGGAATATTATAGAGCAACCAGCACCTCCCACTCAGGCTGCCTGGGTTGCCCCTCAATCTCCACCACCTAGTATAGGTGATGGTCCTATGAAGAAATAGTATCTTTATGACCTCATGTTTGTTCATATGGCGACTTCCTGTGTCATTCTGGAATTCTGCCTTCATCATCACTATGCCACTGAGTATATGGTAAGGGCATTCTTGCCATGGTAGGGAGAAAACAGGGTGAGAAGCAAGCCAACACTTGTCCAGTAGCAAATGACATGTTCTCAGTGCTGGGTAGACTCACTACATTTCTTTGACCTCTTCACAGATACCTTGAGATGATGGCATCCACAGTCAATCCTTTCTCAAATCAGGGATGTGAGGCTCACAGAGGTGAGCTACATCTTCCAGGATTCTCAGCCAAGTTAAGTGGCTGAAGCGGGATTGTGCCCCACCTACATGAGTCTCCTTCCACAACCTAAGTATTCCTCAAGCTACTGCACTGGTTCTCTTTAAATGATGAGCTTTCAGGTCTCCGAGACAGACTTCTGTAAGCAGACCTGAGATGGTGCTTGGTGACCACGTGCTAGTCACTCTTTCTTGGGCGGGTCCAGGTGCCTTGAACCAAGTGGACACATATGTCTTGAACTAGAGGAGAAATTTGCTTCTATCACAGGCTTTGCACATTACAAATTCCTTTCGGTTGATAATGCCTGGCATAGCATAACAACTAATTAATATTTGTCAAATGAATGTGTATAATAGCAATTTGGGGTCATTGACAAAGTAACATTTGAGAATCCACACATCTTAACCATTTCTACCCATATTTATGTATTTCAGAAAAAAAAAAAAAACCTGTGCAGAAGAACTGTTTCATAGCCCGCTTGTAAAATTAGCATGTGTTCAATCTTGCCTTTGCAAAATTAATATTTTTCATTTGTGTACACTGAGAAATACAGCTAAGCCCCTCCCTGTTGACCAATATTAAAATGACTGCTTTCCTCATCACGGGAAGGAGGACTTTGCAAACAGTGGGTTCAGAAACAAGGGAAATTTTTCCTGGAATCCAGCAGACATAGCTTCTTCCTAGACATCTGGTGTGGGGCGGTGGGGGAAGAAAGCTCTGGATGCACTGGCATGTCTCTGGTGCTCAGCTTCGTGACAGACTTCAAGCATGGCCACTGTCTCAGAGAAAGAGAGAAGTGTGCGTGTGCATGGGCATGTGTTAATATCCCACATTATAAGCGTTCATAACTAGCTTATAACTAAGCTTTTACAGATACACATATTCTAACTCATTTTGGCAAATGCTCTGCCTCCCAAACTGAATCCTACTCTACTCTGGATTCCACTGTATTACACCTTTAACTTGAACACCAGGAAAACAGTTCCCACACGGTCTGAGCAAGGAGAGGCAATACAGTGGAGCAGCGTGCAATGGTATGTCTCTTGCCAGAACACTGGAGTTCAGGGCATCTTGGTCACAGACCCTACACCCACCACTGCCCCACCAGACTTTGTCAGTCCCATCCCAGTGCTCATTTCAGTATGAACACAGAATCACCCCTTACTGATTATGGGCAAAGGGTGTGAGGTCAGATTGATGAGGGTTTCAATCCTGGTGCTAAATCCTATGATCCAATCCAAGCAACTTTTACCTTGCAGTGGCTCAGTTCCTGCCTGCCACCAAGCTGAAGACAGTGATAGTTCTTATTTCATAAGGTAATTGTGACCTTAAGTTAGTATATGGAAATACATGGAAAGCCCCTGAAGCCCCCAGAGTGCCTGTGAACTAATGAGGACTACAAATAAGTTAGCTGTTACTAAATCAGATACTTATTACCATATCTGGTGTTTACTAAGGAATGAATGTGTGTTAGTGGCATTTGATGTTACAAAAAGGAAAACAGATGGTTGTATGGGGGCAGATGCTGTGGCAGCTAATAGTGTACAAAAGTCTCAATTGTAACACAGGGCAGTCCCAGAGGGAAACAATGTGACAAACTGTTTAAGGGAACCAAAATGAAAACTTCAGAGCCTGAAACAGGCATATGGAAAAACGAACACAATTATGTAAAGTTTAAAAATAAAATAAAATTAAATTAAAAAAAAGAGTTAAGTGTGTGTGTGTTGGGGGTGGGTGGGAGCTGCACAAACTCTGTGCAAAAAAAGAAAAAGTATCATTATTCAAGACATACTTTGGGCTTAAGAGGTAGATTACAAAAAGCAGGACAGAATATTCCTGACACCATATGATATAATGGGAGACAAATTCAAGCTATAATGCTATATATTACAATAGGGTTCCTCAGAAAAAATATAGTAATGAATTTTTATGTTTTTTATGGTTCCTCAGACATAATTAATGTTTATGTTTTATGTGTAAATACAAAGATTAAAAAGTCAAGGTAAAGGAACACATGAGAATGTCAACTCTGTTTATAAATGGCTGGTTGGAACACATGATAGTTACTCATTCACATCTATTAATACGTTTGTATGAATGTGAGCCTTGGACCATACAGAAGCCTGAGCACCTGAAGAATTGCTGCTTTTAAATGTGGTGCTGGAGAAGACTGTTGAGAGTCCCTTGGACAGCCAGGAGCTCAAACCAGTCCATCCTATAGGAAATCAACCCTGAATATTCACTGGTGGACTGACACTGAAGCTGAAGCTCCAATATTTTGGCCACCTGATGGGAAGAGCCGACTCATTGGAAAAGACCCTTATGTTGGAAAAGTATGAAGGCAGGAGGATAAGGGGATGACAGAAGGAAGGAAGAGGGAACTAGCAGAATGAAGTAATAGGATCTCTACTATAGTGTTGATCCTTGAACAGCTGAGTTTGAACTGTATGAGCTGCTCATATGTGCATTTCCCCTCCAACAAATACATAAGAAATACATGGGTGAAACATCATGTACAAGACAGGTACTGGAGTGGATGGTCGTTCCTTACACAGGCATGGAGTGAGTGATATCTGATATAAAATTAATCACATGTTAGCTTTCTTACTATTCTTTGACTTTGCTCTCAAAGAATTACATGATCATAAAATATGTTTCTCCCTCCCTCCCTTCCTCTTTCTCTCTCTGCTGTTTCTCTATCTCTCATAATTGGAGAAACTGCCCATCAGCCTATCATCACCACAGGTCTGTGTATGTTTTAACAAAACAATGTTTCCATTGTGGTACTATGTACATGACTGTGACACTCTATGACATAAAAGTTTTATAATGACTCATTCATTAGTTTATAGGCTAGGCTATCATGAAGAAATGGTATCCATCACACTAGACAACCATAAAGCAATCATACTGCTGCTTCTTTGATATCAATGCATGAATCCTCATACCTGTAAATCAAACATGAATTTCTTTTTCACGTGATCTTCCTACTTTTGAGGGCTTCCCTGTAGCTCAGTTGGTAAAGAATCTGCCTACAATGAGGGAGACCCAAGTTCGATCCCTGGCTGAAGATGATCCCCTGGAGAAGGAAATGGCTACCCACAGCAATATTCTTGCCTGAGTGTATTCCATGGACGGGGGAGCCTGGTGGCTACAGTCCACGGGGTCCCAAAGAGTTGGACACAACTGAGCAACCAGCAGTTTCACTTCTACTTCTGATGTCCACTGTTAGGTAGGTATAAAATCTATGTGTACTGTATCATAGAAGAGGGTATTGATGCAGGTACTGAAAGACTGATGATTCATTTTGTAAACAGAAGATGTAAACTTTAGGTATTGATAAATACAGTAAAGTAGCATAGAATGTATTTTCTCTTCCTTATGCTATTCTAATAACATCATCTTTTCTCTGGCCTCTTTATTGCAATAAAATATTTATTATATAACACATATAACCCAGAAAATATGTGTTAATCCATGCTTTATGTTATGGAGAAGGCTTCCAGTCAACAGTAAGCTATTAGTAGTTATGTTTTGGGGGAATCAAAAGTTATCTACAAAGTTTCAACTGTGCAAGGGGGTTGGCACCACCAAGCCCTATGTTGTTCCAGGGTCAAGAGTGTGTATATATATATAATATATATCATAGATTTATGTATTTTATTAAGAGAATAACATACAATGATGTAGAAAAGGGTATAGAAGAACATCGACTGGAAGACATACCCGCCTAGATTCAAATCCTGCTCTGTCCCTTACTATGTGATTTTACGGAGGTACTCAACCTCTCAGAGTTTCCGCTGCATCACGCAGTAGTCAGTGTTGCTGTGTGCCAAGTGTTTCTATTTCTTTCCTATTTTAAGCTTGTGGCAGAACTGCACTTCTTGCTTTATCCCCTTTGTTTGGGCGGGGCCATAAATGTGACTAGTTTTCCTTCTTCGTTTGAGTGATACATGTTACTTCTGGGCAATATCATGTGATTGTTGGCTTGAGATCTTCCTCACAGCCCCAGGGCCCTCTTTCCTTCAGGCACAGTCACCTGACAACTTTCTAGATGGTGACAGCTCTGTCGGTTTCAGTCTCCAAGTCATTCCACTAAAAGTACATCAGATCTCTGAATCCACCATCCTGTGATGGCCATGCATGAGTCATGGACATGTACCAGGGAGTGAGGGATAAGCCACTGAGGTTTGGAGAATGTTTATGACCTCAGCATAGCCCAGCCTCTCCTGACTCATGTGTCTCGTCTGTCAACTGAAATAGCACCCTTTCAGGACTTTTCTGAGGGTTAAATGACTTAATGTACAAGACGAGGTTATCACAGAGCTTGACCCATAATAGGCACTCAAAACAGAGAAGCTGAAGTTATTAAAGGATAATGGCAAAAGAGTTTTGGAAAAGTATGGGATATTTGTATTAAACGACAGGTATTCAGTCTGCTCATCCTGAGGGGTCAGTTGTTTCTTGTTTCCAGAAGAGGGCACTACATTTCTTGCTATAGATAAGACTGCTGAATGATTTGCATTTCTGCACTTATCTTTGCTATCATGTTATCAGACATATGCTCAGAAAGAGAGGCTATCTCTGAAGACTAAAAAACAACAACAAAACTGTGAAGATTTCAGCAGGAGAGAGACTGGCTGATGAGACAAGACAAAATGAATTTCATAGCAATAAGTAATTTCTGAAAGAGAAGAACAGGTCATAATGATTATAAACATACATTCCATTGCTCTTAATAAACAAAAGGCACAAAGTTTTAAAGTGGTGGGAAATTCAGTTTGGACAGGTATTCACAGAATATTTCCTGTGCACACTAGTTCTTCAGATGCTCTTTGGAAAGCTGTTTCCTTCCCACACAGGTTGGGGAAACTATCCCTGCCTAAGAAACATCTTACAGCATGGAAATTCATTTACCTTTAGTCTTGTATGTTCTACACTTCACTAGAGTAGAGTACATTTGTGTTGTTGCTGGTTTTTGGTCCTTGGCTTTTGCAAAACAAGCTTGGAAATGCTGAAAATGAGGGGAAAATAAAGCAGATTATTTACGCTACATGTAAGGTAAACTATCACAAGTGATGATATTGAGCCATGAATCAAGAAGTATTTACTCCCATAAATGTAAACACAATCTTGTTATCTTCTCAACTTTACTCCTTCTATGCCATTTTCATGATGGCTCAGAGTCCTGCTGCTTAGAGATGACTTCCAAGTCCATGTACCCCAGCTGGCCGGTCCACCGCTACCCCCACCCACCCAGCCAGGACATTCTTCTCCTCCGTTTCACTCTTCGCCAACAACAGCTCCTCTGAGTCCAGGTTCAGGACGCACACACCCACAGGTTTACTCTGCCAGGTCTACAACAGTTGGGCCACATTCAGAAGCCCTCCACCTACCTCTGTCCAACCCTCTTGGACCCTCTGCTCTTTGCGCCATCTCAGTCTGACAGTCTGATGTTGCTTGGGTGCCTCTAAAAGCCCACTTCTCTGAGGAAACTTCCAGTACCGGCGGGCACCTCTGCTCGCTGATTCCCACCCACTGTGTTAGGATATAAAAGTTGGTGGCAAGTTGGGAATGAGCCACAGTCTCCTCAATGTCTCCCCTGAGCTAGAGCACCCACCGCAGGTGTAAAGGTCTTCTGCACCTATGGGTCTGACTTCTCTGAATGGTAACCTCTCCACTCTTAAAGGGCAGACCCTCTTGCAGGACCACAGACAATCACATGACCTTGCAGACCACTAGAACCCCAGAAATGAAACCCCTCAATTCTCGTGTGATGACATCCTGGTATGTGACCATGTCCTGGCAAGTTACAAAATCCTGGCATGTGACCAGAAGAGCCACATGAGCAGCTGTGGTCTGGAAGGTGCACTGCTCACATGAGAGGAAGGGCTTTGTGTGCCACGTGTGGTAGGAGCCACATTGTTGCACATAAGTGGATCTACAGAGTTTAGCAGCCCAAAACCTTCATGTGATGGCGGCTGCTGAACTTGACACGTACCATGCTGAGAAGGGTTCCAGACCACAGCATCCACATAACCCTAAGCAGTAGATCAAGTCCAGGAATGAGGGGACCACGTGCTGGTAGCTAGTGAGGGTCGCATGAGAGTAGGAACCATGTGAAAGGCAAGGTTTAGGAATCCACCATGCTCTAGAGACTTGAAGGACTGAATCTACCACAGGGTCATAGTTGCATAGGGCCAACGTGACAATCTGATGTTTGGGTTTAATAGCCCACAGTTCTGACAGGGCAAGAAGGGCTAAGCCTGTCATGTAACTATTGTCCACAGGATGGCAGCATCTAGGTGAGCTGCAGCCTTAGGAACCCACAAGGTTCATGTGCCTGGGAGGGCTGAGTCAAATTTCTGACAGTAGGGTCCAATGACAGTGAAGTTCTCCTTGATTTGCATGTTTCAGGAGAACATTACCTTCAGGAGAATTGGAAATCTGAGACTGCCAACATTCCTCTGAAATGTTGGTATCCCCAGGTGACCTTCCTCTAAGCCCCCAAGCTTGAGCTTTACCTATTCCCATTCCTCTCTAATGCGCTTTTCCCCTTACTAGCACGAGTTTCAGTTCAATTCAGTCACTCAGTCATATCTGACTCTTTGCAACCCCATGGACTGCAGCATGCCAGGCTTCTCTGTCCATCACCAACTCCCAAAGCTTACTCAAACTCATGTCCATCGAGTTGGTGATGCCATCCAACTATCTCATCCTCTGTCATTCCCTTCTCCTCTTTCCTTCAATCTTTCCCAGCATCAGGATCTTTTCCAAGAAGTCAGTTCTTCGCATCAGGTGGCTAAAGTACTGCAGTTTCAGCTTCAGCATCAGTCCTTCCAATGAATATTCAGGGTTGATTTCCTTTAGGATTGACTGGTTGGACTTCCTTGCAGTCCAAGGGACTCTCAAGAGTCTTCTCCAACACCACAGTTCAAAAGCATCAATTCTTCAGCACTCAACTTTCTTTGTAGTCCAACTCTCACCTCCATACATGACTACTGAAAAAACCATAGTTTTGAGTAGACGGACATTTGTCGGCCATGTTGCTGCTTTTCAATATGCTGTCTAGGTTGGTCATAGCTTTTCTTCCAAGGAGAAAGCGCCTTTTAATTTCATGACTGTAGTCACTATCTGCAGTGATTTCAGTACCCAAAAAGATAAAGTCTCTCACTGTTTCCATTGTTTCCCCATCTATTTGTCATGAAGTGATGGGACTGGATGTCATGATCTTAGTTTTTTGAAAGTTGAGTTTTAAGCCAACTTTTTCACACTCCTCTTTCACTTTTCGTCAAGAGGCTCCTTATTTCTTCTTCGGTTTCTGCCATTAATGGTTTTGTCATCTGCATATCTGAGGTTATTGATATTTCTCCTGGCAATCTTGATTCCAGCTTGTGCTTCATGAGGCCCAGCATTCTGCATGATATATTCTGTATATAAGTTGAATAAGCAGTGTGACAATATATAACCCTGACGTACTCCTTTCCCAATTTGGAACCAGTTTGTTATTCCATGTCTGGTTCTAACTGTTGCTTCTTGGCCTGCATACGGGTTTCTCAGGAGGCGGGTAAGGTGGTCTGGTATTCCCATTTCTTGAAGAATTTCCCACAGTTTGTTGTGATCCACACAGTCAAAGACTTTGGCATAGTCAATAAAGCAGAAGTACATATTTTCCTGGAACTCTCTTGGTTTTTCGATGACCCATTGGATGTTGGCAATTTGATCTCTGGTTCCTCTACCTTTTCTAAATCCAGCTTGAGCATCTGGAGGTTCACGGTTCACATAGTGCTGAAGCTTGGCTTGGAGAATTTTGAGCGTTACTTTACTAGCACGTGAGATGAGTGCAATTGTGCGGTAGTTTGAGCATTCTTTGGCATTGGCTTTCTTTGGGATTGGAATGAAAACTGACCTTTTCCAATCCTGTGGCCACTGCTGAGTTTTCCAAATTTGCTGGCATATTGAGTGCAGCACTTTCACAGCATCATCTTTCAGGATTTGAAATAGCTCAACTGAAATTCCATCACCTCCACTAGCTTTGTTCGTACTGATGCTTCCAAAGGCCCACTGGAGTTTGCATTCCAGGATGTCTGGCTCTAGGTTAGTGATCATACCATCACGGTTATCTGGGTCACGAAGATCATTTTTGTATACTTCTTCTGTGTATTCTTGCCACCTCTTCTTAATATCTTCTGCTTCTGTTTGGTCCATACCATATCTTTCCATTATTGTGCCCAACTTTACATGAAATATTCCCTTGGTATCTCTAATATTCTTGAAGATATCTCTAGTCTTTCCCATTCTGTTGTTTTCTTCTATTTTTTTGCATTGATCGCTGAGGAAGGTTTTCTTATCTCTCTTTGCTGTTCTTTGGAACTTTGTATTCAAATGAGTATATCTTTCCTTTCCTTCTTTGCCTTTGGCTTCTCTTCTTTTCTCAGCTATTTGTGAGGCCTCCTCAGACAACCATTTTGCCTTTTTGCATTTCTTTTTCTTGGTGATGGTCTTGATCACTACCTTCTGTACAATGGCACAAAACTCGATCCATAGTTCTTCAGGTACTCTATCAGATCTAATCCCTTGTGTCTATTTGAAACTTCCACTGTATAATCGCAAGGGATTTGATTTAGGTCATACCAGAATGGCCTAGTGGTTTTCCCTACTTTCTTCAATTTAAGTCTGAATTTTCTGAATAGGAGTTGATGATCTGAGCCACAGTCATCTCCTGGTCTTCTTTTTGCTGACTGTATAGAGCTTCTCCATCTTTGGCTGCAAAGAATATAATCAATCTGATTTCGGTATTGACCATCTGGTGATGTCCATACATTCAGTATTCTTTTGTGTTGTTGGAAGAGGGTGTTTGCTATGACCTGTGCGTTTTCTTGGCCAAACTCTGTTAGCCTTTGCCCTGCTTCATTTTGTACTCCAAGGCCAAATTTGCCTGTTACTCCAGGTACCTCTTGATTTCCTACTTTTGCATTCTAGTCCCCTATGATGAAAAGGACATCCTCATGCAGGTCTAAATGATTAAAACAAATCTACTGAATTGCAGTTCTTAATTTTGGGGGAAAATTTGTATACTTATTACTTAGGCCATATACTTTAAAAAGATAACTCATTTAAAACAGGTAACACTATAGATTGGTGTTGTTACAGAAGTTTATGACGAGGACACCGAAGTCCAGGGGTATGAAATCAGTCTATTGACCAAGAGGTCATGGATATTGTAGGTGGCCAACCAAGAATGGTATGTAGTCAGCAGATTGGCTCCAGACTCTCTGTTCTGGCCACCCACTAGGTTCCTCACTGGAAAGTAACACTGGGTTCAACTTTACGAATTGAGAAAATCTGGCAAATCAGCCTCACTTACTGAAAAGATGAGATCATGAGAGATTTCTTTTGAATGCCACGTAAGACAATTCTAGTACAACTGCTAATTAGATCCAGTCACAGTTGAATCTATTTCATGGCCTCTGTCTAAGGTTTGTGTATAGAAAGAAAGCTGTCTCTAATAGGTGAAATACATATATTCCATGTATATATATATATATATATATATGTGTGTGTGTGTGTGTGTGTGTATATATATATATATATATATATATATATATATACACACACGTGTGTGTGTTTGTGGTTTATGAATAGCTTCATGTTAGCTGAAAACATCTTCTTCTTTTAAATAAACCCAGAAAAGGAGCTATCATAACATTTAATCACCATACCCCTCACTCCTCAATTACACCAGTTACAAATGAGTGGAATCTGAATTTATTAGATCTTATAGTGCATATTCTGTTCTTGTCTCCCCAGAAAGGAGAGAGAAAGAGTAGGAAACATATCTTTGGGTTGAACTTTTTGTTAAACAGCACATCGAGAAACACCTATTTTTCTGGTTTGTGTGGGAAACTGTAGGATCATCAGTATGTCCAAAATAAGCTTGATCTGATCTTTCTGGTTTGCTGGCTTTGGTAAACAATGCTATACATCACTGGGATTGTTTTGCTAGGTTTATGCAATATGACATGGCTATAAATATGAGCTGAGGAAAATGCAACAGACCAAATTTTCCACTGTGGTTAAAGTTGAGGAATTTATTTTTTTTTATTTAAAGCAAATTTTATTAAAATAGTTTTGCTTTGAAAGTTGAATTTTTTTAAAATTTAAATTTATTTATTTTAATTGGAGGCTAATTACTTTACAATATTGTATTGGTTTTGCCATACATCAACATGAATCTGCCATGGGTGTAGACGTGATCCCCATACTAAACCCCCCTCCCACCTCCCTCCCTGTACCATCCTTCTGGGTCATCCCAGTGCACCAGCCCCAAGTTGAGGAATTTAGAAAAGACAAGAGACTCTGTTTGTGGTTCTAGGCTTACTGAAAAATGTCCTAAGGTTTGGAGTGAAGAACAGTAAGTGAAGACAGTTACTTGTGCAAGTCACTGTGTCTCATCTAACTGTGGAGAATTACTTGTGGGACACAGAAAATTAACAGACAAAAAAAATGAGGCTTAACTTTATTTAAAATAGAGCTTACTATGAAACTATAAGCAAGATGTGGGAAGCATCTCTATATAGTCATAGGATGGAATCTGACATCACAACCAAATATATTTCTTATAATTAGATACAGACAAATGGATCAGCATAGTAATATGCAAAACAATATTATCTATCCCAACTATGCTCACCTGAGGGTGACTGGGCTCAATTTTTTTTCACCAAAAGACAAATTCTGTCCTTCTCCTTATCCCTCTTCAAGTCAGATTTTGCTTCTGTCAGACCTGATACTCCAATCAGACATTCTTTCTCTGAGATGATTACCAGGGGTTTCTAGGACCTTTTAAAAACACTGAGTTAATACTACCTAAAGCAGTCTATAGATTCAATGCAATCCCTATCAAGCTACCAACGGTATTTTTCACAGAGCTAGAACAAATAATCTCACAATTTGTATGGAAATACAAAAAACCTCAAATAGCCAAAGCAATCTTGAGAAAGAAGAATGGAACTGGAGGAATCAACCTGCCTGACTTCAGGCTCTACTACAAAGCCACAGTCATCAAGACAGTATGGTACTGGCACAAAGACAGAAATATAGATCAATGGAACAAAATAGAAAGCCCAGGGATAAATCCACGCACCTATGGACACCTCATCTTTGACAAAGGAGGCAAGAATATACAATGGAGAAAAGACAATCTCTTTAACAAGTGGTGCTGGGAAAACTGGTCAACCACTTGTAAAAGAATGAAACTAGAACACTTTCTAACACCATACACAAAAATAAACTCAAAATGGATTAAAGATCTCAACGTAAGACCAGAAACTATAAAACTCCTAGAGGAGAACATAGGCAAAACACTCTCTGACTTAAATCACAGCAGGATCCTCTATGACCCACCTCCCAGAATATCGGAAATAAAAGCAAAAATAAACAAATGGGACCTAATTAAAATTAAAAGCTTCTGGACAACAAAAGAAACTATAAGCAAGGTGAAAAGACAGCCTTCAGAATGGGAGAAAATAATAGCAAATGAAGCAACTGACAACTAATCTCAAAAATATACAAGCAACTCCTGCAGCTCAATTCCAGAAAAGTAAACGACCCAATCAAAAAATAGGCCAAAGAGCTAAATAGACATTTCTCCAAAGAAGACATACAGATGGCTAACAAACACATGAAAGATGCTCAACATCACTCATTATCAGAGAAATGCAAATCAAAACCACAATGAGGTAGCATTTCACGCCAGTCAGAATGGCTGCGATCCAAAAGTCTACAAGCAATAAATGCTGGAGAGGATGTGGAGAAAAGGAAACCCTCTTACACTGTTGGTAGGAATGCAAACTAGTACAACCACTATGGAGAACAGTGTGGAGATTCCTTAAAAAACTAGAAATAGAACTGCCTTATGACCCAGCAATCCCACTGCTGGGCATACACACTGAGGAAACCAGAAGGGAAAGAGACACATGTACCCCAGTGTTCATCACAGCACTGTTTACAATAGCCAGGACATGAGCGCAACCTAGATGTCCATCAGCAGATTAATGGATAAGAAAGCTGTGGTACATATACACAATGGAGTATTACTCGGCCATTAAAAAGAATACATTTGAATCAGTTCTAATGAGATGGATGAAACTGGAGCCTATTATACAGAATGAAGTAAACCAGAAGAAAAACACCTATACAGTATACTAACACATATATATGGAATTTAGGAAGATGGTAATGATAACCCTGTATGCAAGACAGCAAAAGAGACATAGATGTATAGAACAGTATTTTGGACTCTGTGGGAGAGGGAGAGGGTGGGATGATTTGGGAGAATGGTGTTGAAACATGTATATTATCATATATGAAACGAATTTCCAGTCCAGGTTTGATGCATGATACAGGAGGCTTGGGGCTGGTGCACTGGGATGACCCAGAGGGATGGGCTGGGGAGGGAGGTGGGAGGGGGGTTCAGGATGGGGAACACATGTACACCCGTGGTGGATTCATCTTAATGTATGGCAAAACCAATATAATATTGTAAAGTAAAAAAAAAAAAAAGCCACTGATTAACAGCAACTGACAGAAAAATTAAAAACATAGCCTAACAGGGAGTAAAGCTGCATCTAGTATGGGAATCATGACTGGACCACACTCAAAAAAGAGTTGGCAAGAGGAAGGAAAACAAACAATGCATACCCACTACAGTGGTGAAAAAACCAGCATGGACAAACAGAATGAAAACCACAGCAGCAATCCAGTGATTCGCTGGGGGCTTCCTCTTTTGATGGAGCAAGGAAAGAACACACTGATCTATGGCAATAGGTTTCTTAGAGTCAGACGGTCCAGAGTAAACTAGAGGTGATATCTTGTGGGTTTTTTTTTTTTTTTTTTGTAACTGTATCTTTCTAATTAAAGGATAATTGCTTTACAAAAAAAATAAAAACATTGAGTTATATTAGTGGGGAACTGCCAGCAGTTAAAGATGGAGAAGTGGGAAATGAGACCAACAGTTGTGATGCTGTTAACCTAAAGGTAAATACTGAAATTCTGGTTCTAACACAAATATGTACAACTAAACTAGATACCCTATCTGAATTTACTTTCAAGAAGCAAAGCTGACTTACCTAGAAACGGTACACAGATATTACTAGCATCAGATGAAACTGTGTTATTTCTATGGAAATTGCATTTAGAACCTGTTTTTGTTTGTATCTTTAAAAATAAGGGATTATTTGTCAACATCTATTCAAAGTAACTTGAAAATCTACATAAAATAGGTAATTTTCTAGATAAACACAGATTTCCAAAATTTTAACTCTAGTGTTAGAAAGTTTAAATCAGCCAATTTTCACAGAAGAAATGAAGAAAGTTATTTCAGGAATTATCCCCAAGAAAGACCTTTCTCAGATGTATTTATAGGTAAATTCTAGTAAACCATCAAATATCTAGTAGTACCAAAGCTTTATGAGTTGGGTAAGAACGTTTGAAAGGAAGGAAACTCGCTTAACTTTTTTTAGGAAGCAAGTAGGATACTAACACATAAAACATAAATACCACAACACTAAATAGAATATTAGCAAACATCCAACAATGCGTTTAGACCAATATACTGTGATAAAGTGGTATTGATTCCATTAATACAAAGTTGGCTCTGTATTAGGAATTCCATTGAGATCATTCACCATGGTAATATATTTAATGATAAAGACCTGATGTTAGGAAAGATTGAAGGCAAAAGGAGAAGGGGGCAGCAGACAATGAGATGGTTGGACAGCATCATGGATTCAACAGACATAAATATGAGCATCTCTGAGAGACAGTGAGGGACAGGTGACCTTCACATGCTGTAGTCCATGGGGCTGTAAAGAGTTTGATGTGACTTACCAATTGAAGAACAACAATCATATGACTATCACCATAGATGCCAAGCCAATCTTTGGGAAATGTTAAATACCCATTCATCTGAAAAAAGAGGAAACTCAAGAAATAGGAGTCGGGGATGCATTATTAACATGATAAAAGAATATAAGTAATTCCTCATGCAAAAAATACTTTATATAGTGGGGGAGTACCAGACATTTTTGGGCTTCCCTGGTGGCTCAGATGGTAAAGAATCTGCCTTCGAATGCAGGAGACCCGAGTTGGATCCCTGGGTCCGGACAACCCTCTGGAGAAAGAAACAGCAACCCACTCTAGTACTTTGCCTGGAGAATCTCATAGACAGAGGAGCCCAGTGAGCTACAGTCCACGGGGTTGCAAAGAGACAGATATGACTAAGCAACTAACACTTTCACTTTCACCAGAGGTTTTCAGGAACAACAAAAGTATGCCCACTATATCACTCCTGTTCAATCTTCAACAATAAGCACTAGCCAGTTGACTAGAGAAACCAATAAGATTTTTAGTAATGGATAAGAAGATGTAAAGCCACCTCTATGTCCAGGTGATATCATCGCACACCTGAAGAGTCTTATACAAACCAGGACAAATTAAGTAAAACAAAGGGAATTCAGCAAGGTAGTAGGATATAAAGGCTCCCCTGGTGGCTCAGACGGTAAAGAATCTGCCCATAATGCTGGAGACCTGGGTTCGATCATGGGTTGGGAAGATCCCGTGGAGGAGGACATGGCAATCCACTCCAGTATTCTTGTCTGGAGAATCCCCACAGACATAGGAGCCTGACAGGCTACAGTCCATGGGATCACAAAGAGTTGGATATGACTGAGTGACTAAGCATAGCACAGCACAGTAGGATATAAAGTTACATACAAAAGTCAATACTCTTTGTTTTTGCATACACATACAGCTGGTGGACACACTAGTAGAGAAAACCCCCTATACAATAGCAATAACAAAGATTAAATACATAGAAATAAACTTAATGAGAGCATCTATACAAGGATAATTAGTAGACACACTATAAAGACTTACTAATTATAACACTGGGGTACATGAATAGACAAATAGTCCAGTGGTATAGAATAGAAAACCCAGAAAAACATGAATTATAGTTGGGAATTTTAGTATATGATCCAAGGGCATGAACAATCATGGGGGGCAAAGATGGACATTCAGTAAATGATGGCTGAAACAACTGAGACATTTGGGGAAAAAAAATCAGTGCAGATCCATGACATACCATCCACAAAAATAAACTGTAAATGGGTTTAGGAATCTAAACAAAAAAAATGAAACCATAACAAAATCTTGAAGAAAATATGGCAGCATTCTTTAATTTCAGCAATGGGAAAAACTTTCTAACTGTGACTGAAATTTCCAGAGGTGATTAAAGAAAAGAATAATCTATGCAACTAACAAAGAATTTTTTTAATGTATAGCAAGTGAAAGTGAAAGTGGCTCAATCGTGTCCGACTCTTTGGGACTCCATGAAGTATAAAGTCTATCAAATTCTCCAGCCCAGAATACTGGAATGAGTAAACATTCCCTTCTTCAGAGGATCTTCCCAACTGAGGGATCAAGCCCAGATCCCGCACATTGCAGGCAGATTCTTTATCAGCTGAGCCACCAGGGAAATCCAAGAGTACTGGAGTGGACAGCCTATCCCTTCTCCAGTGGATCTTCCCAACCCAAGAATCGAACTGGGGTTTCCTGCCTTGCAGGCAGATTCTTTACCAGCTAAACTAGTCAAAAGGCAATGGACAGACTGGGATAAAGTATTTGCTGCATGCCCAATGGACAAATGAATAATAGTCCAAGTATACATACAGAAGTCAAGTACTGCAGGACAAAGGGCTAATATTTCTTAAGAAGAATAGGAAAAGGTATAAACAGATAATTCACAAAAAAATATATAAAACAGTCCTCAAAGTATAATGTGTCAAACTTTCTCATAATTAGACAAATACAAACTAAAACAAGGGCTTCCTTGGTGGCTCAGTGGTAAACAATTCACCTGCAATGCAGGAGATGCAAGATACTCGGGTTCAATCCCTGGCTGGGGAAGATCCCCTGCAGAAGGAATTGGCAAGCAATTCCAGTATTCCTGCCTGGAGAATCCCATGGACAAAGGAGCCTGGCAGGCTCCAGTCCACGGGATTGCAAGAGTCAGACATGCCTGAGGAACTAAACCCCAGCATACTAAAACAACACTGAGATATCATTTCTCACCTACCATATCAACAAAGGTCACAATGATAGGGCAACATGTTCTGATAGTGAGGTTTTGAGGAAACAATCCCAGTGGCCAGTGGCAATGAAAACCAGTACAACTCTTCTGGTGAGAAATTTGAAAATACCTTATAGAACTATAGATGCATTTAACTTTTGGCCCAACTTCTGTGAGGAAAACTTGAAGATACATTTCCATCAACATAAAAATAATACCCAGGTTATTTCCTGCAGCATTCTTTGTATTAATAATTACAAAATGTTGAAAACAATTGAAATGCCCATATAGAGGCCAGTGTAATCCAATAAAGCTGTAAAAAAGAATGAAGGGAATAAAGAGTTTTTTAAATGGAATGCTGTTTAGTGCAAAAGGAAAAGGGCAAAGAAGCATGAGAAAATGCTGTCCATTTAATAAACATTGGAACATAAGAAAGCACACATGTATCTGTTCATTTGTGTAGAGTAAATACAGGAAAGATTCAACTAGCAATTAAAGAGATTAGTGATCTATAGGGGGACTGTGCAAAAGAAATGGGGAATGGAAGGGGATAGAAGGCATGTGGAAAGAGTGACACTCCTATAGTAGATGTTTTTTGTAGCCTTGACTCTTTGAATCACAGTAGTATTTCACATACCCCAGGATTAAATGAAAAATTAAAATCAACTGGGATGTGGCAGGGGGTGGTGCAAACTCAAATTAGAAACACCAACAAATTAACCTAAATATATTACAAATGAATGTCTTAACCACAAGAGATGGCGTGAGGAAGAAAATCGCTAAGCTAAGCAACTTGGGGAAACAATATTTTGATTGCATCCTCTGAGGCTTAAAACATAAAGAACTGTACACAAACACAAGGCATCAGATCTGCTTCTATCTGGTGTGTGTTGTGTGTTCAGTTGCTAAGTCGTGCCCAACTTTTTGCGACCCCAGGCTCTGTAGCACTTGAGGTTTCCCTGTCAATCAGTGTCTCCTGGAGTTTGCTCAATCATGTTCATTGAGTCGGTCATACTATCTAACCACTGAGTAGCATTTCTGCAACTACTTCATGTATAATCAGGAGTGAACAAGTAAGTAAATACTGAAAATAAGGAGAGCCAGGAGAGACAAAGAAGTTACAAATAAGCCTAGAATGGATTGTTGATATATGGCAAAAACCATCACAATATTTTAAACTCACTATCCTCCAAAAAAATTAATTAAATAATTTTTTTTTAAAGAAGTATTAGTAGGAGCTCGTGGCTTTCACTATCTATAGAAATAGGTAGGATGCTTGGGGCTGGTGCACTGGGATGACCCAGAGGGATGGTATGGGGAGGGAGGAGAGAGGAGGGTTCAGGATGGGGAACGCATTTATACCTGTGGCAAATTCATTTTGATATATGGCAAAACCAATACAATATTGTAAAGTTAAAAAATAAAATAAAAAAATAGAAATCAGTAGAGAAATTCAGATGTATCTGCAAGTGTAAGTATATACATACAATATATTTCCTTCATTTGTGAATGAAGAAGGAGGACCTAGCTGCAATGAAATCCCAGTAGCAATGAACACACAGGGAGATATCAGTTACTAAATGTCATTTTCCAAGGAAAGGAAACATGGGTTTTTGCAGAAGTGTTTTGGTTTCAGGGCCATGGTGCGGAAAGAAAAACACAAGAATAGGAATACCGTATAACACCAGCAAGGAAGTACACAGAAAAGGACCAGGTCATGCTGAAAGAGTACAAACCCCTCAAAAGGGGTTCCTAATCACCAAAACCGGAGAAATGCAAGAAACTAAATAATGATATAATTTGATTATGTCACAATATAACAAAGTTATTGACATAAATAATTTGATCACTTGACTTGATAATTAGAAATATATTTCATAAAATAATTTTATAATTAGAAAATTTATAAATAAACGAGGGAGAAAACACAGCTCTACAGAATTCCAATGAACAAATATGGTAGGGATAAGGAAATAGAATGTCACCTTTCAGTCATAATTTTTGTAGGCAAAAATCAACAGATGAATTTTAAAAGTAGTGACTAAAAGTCTAAGAAGAATGCTATCCCTCTTTGTGGCTCCCAGCAAGAACTCCCTTAGCCCCAAAGCAACCTTATCATAGGAACTAGCCACAGTGTCTGTGTCCCGCTGACTATCAGGTTTCAATTCTCCACCAGCCCACAGAAGTATTCAAACAAGTTAATCACATCCTCCATGGGAACCAAGGGTTATCTCCTCCTCTTATACTACAGATGGCGTCCCACAGCCCTGCTTGTTCACTCTCTTCCAGAGCATGACTCCCCTGAGGCTTGACCTGACCAGTAGTGTCCTCCACCCCCAGGCAGTGAATCAATGTTACTGAGAAGCTGCTGTGGGTAGTGCCTATCCAGTGTCAGGGGTGTGTGTTCAGCAGCCACCCCCAGATCCCTATGGTGGAAATCACTCCATCACCATTAGGATGAAGGAGAGGAGAATAAAACAGGTATTATTGCCAAAAATGTGTAACTTCCACCTAATCCTAAGAAAATAGCAGACAAACCCAATTGATAGACATTCTGTAAAATACCTGACCAGTATTTTCAAAAGAGTCACTGCTGGGAAAGGCCCAGAAAGCTTGAGGAATTCTAAGCCTGGAGGAGACTAAAGAGAAATGATGGCCAAATGTGGTATCCAGAATGGGATGCTGGGACAGAAAAAGGAGATTACTATGATAAATGGTGAAATTCAAATAAAGTAGGTAAATTAGTTAACATTATTGCATCAGTATTAATTTTTAATTTTCTTAATTTTTCTATGCATATGTAAGATGTTAACATTAGGGAAATTTGCGTGAGGGCTTTCTATACTGTTTTTTTGAAAATTTTCTGTGGGTATAAAATTATTTCAAAAAAACCCCTTGTTTTTAAAGATTCACTCCCGAAAGGAACCATAATTCTATCTGCGGCCTAAATTGCTTCCATCTTCTCTGACTCTTTTCCATTCTATGAACCGAAATCTGCCAGGCTCTTCTGTCCATTGGATTTTCTATGCAAGAATGCTGGAGTGGGTTGCCATGCTCTCCTCCAGGGGATCATCTCAACCCATGGATAGAACCCGAGTCTCTTACCTCTCCTGCATTGGCAGGCGGGTTCTTTATCAGCTGAGCCACAGGGGAAGCCCCACGGTTATGCTATAAATCCCACTGTTTAATAATAGTTTAATCAAATGAAATACAGTTAGGAGGATGGATATAAAGATGAATAAATTCTCGTGCTGTATCATCCATTAAAAAACTTTCAAACTGGTTTGAAAGTGAGAGTGTTAGTTGCTCATTCGTGTCCAACTCTTTGTGATTCCATGGACTGTAGGCCACCAGGCTCCTCTGTCCATGGGATTCTCCAGGCAACAGTACTGGAGTGGATTGCCATTTCCTGTTTAGAGAGCCCATTAAAAATAAATGAGAGTGCAACCATTTGCAGGGCATAGATTAGTATTTTTCTGCTTCTGGTGACTCAGACGGTAAAAAATCTGCCTACAATGCAGGAGATCTGGGTTCGATTCCTGGGTAGGGAATACCCCTGGAGAAGGAAATGGCAATCAACTCTAGTAGTCTTGCCTGGAGGATCCCATGGACAGAGGAGCCTGGCAGGCCACCATCCATAGGGTCACAGAGTTGGCCAAGAATGTGCAACCTAGCACAGCATATAGATAGATATAGATACATAGGTATACACCTCCACACACATATACAAATATGCACTTCAACACTTAGAATTTAAAGTTTGGCATATCAATACGAACCACAAAAATAATCAGATGCAAAGAAATAACGATTCTTTAAAGAAGCACAAGGCTGACCGAGGGATTTCTTTCTTTCTTTCTTTCTTTTTGATTGATGGATTTTAAAGAGAGCATGAAATGGTTAGCCACACAATTGAAGCGAATCACAGGTTAGGAAAGAGAGGTGCCCAGTGGATGGACAGGATTGTGGGCTGGCGCACAATCCATTAGATATCTTTTCTTAATAATCCCTGAACTTTGGTCCTAGGTACTTTCATTTACATCAGTAGAGATGTAATTTATAGAAGGAATACTGTTGTGCCTTACCTGACTAAAATAAGAGTTGCAAAACAGTTGAGACGTCCAAGACCCCAGCAGTGGAAGCACGTTCCTCCCTCTTGCTGCCAACAAGCAGCAGTGCTGGAGGTGACTGGAGTCTTAACGGTTGCCGCTCCAAGTTAAACCGCCACAGAAGAGGACTTGGATTGGCGCAGCTCAGGTCAGGTGCCACCAGCTCACTCAATCAGCTCTGTACTGGGAGGCGGGGCCAGATTCCAGACCCAACCACAGGGGCTGAAGGCAAAGAGGCTTATCCGTGAGAGGGTTCCAACCAGGCGTAGGCTCCGCACCTCTAGAACCAGTTGGCTGGGAAGCCCAGCACAACGTCTTTCCCTGTGGCCTAGGCACCGCCTGGCCAGGGTTTCTGCCAGGCCAGGACTCAAACCCAGAGAACTGATGTCCACATCGATGGGCTTTCGCAACAGAGACTGAACTTCAAAACGATTGGACCCTTGATGAAAAGGGGGTTTCCCAGGTGGCTCTAGTGTAAAGAACCCGCCTGCCAATGCAGGAGACTGCAGAGTTGCAGGTTCCATCACTGGGTCAGGAAAATCCCCTGGAGGAGGGCACAGTAACCAGTATTCTTGCCTGGAGAATCCCATGGACAGAGAAGCCTGGCAGGCTTCAGGCTACCGCCTGGCGAGCAACTTCGGTTGAGTTCAGTTCAGTTCAGTCGCTCAGTCGTGTCCGACTCTTTGCGACCCCATGGACTGTAGCCCGCCAGGCTCCTCCGTCCATGGGATTCTCCAGGCAAAAATACTGGAGTGGGTTGACATTTCCTTCTCCAGGGGATCTTCCCAACCCAGGGATCGAACTCAGGTCTCCCTCACTGCAGGCAGATGCTTTAACCTCCGAGATACCCGACTTAGCTTTTGATAAAAAAAAGCTGTCAGACTTAAATGTCCACGAGGGCACTCCTATGTTACATGAGGGGTCGAGTCCACACCAAACATAGGGAAAATGTATTCTGGCCTCTGTGCAGTAAAACCAGCATACCACTGACATTGACAATTGACAAAAGCAGCGTAAAGGAGAAAACTGTGTACAAGTTAAGTCACTTCAGTCGCGTCTGACTGCTTGTGACCTACAAGGTGGCTACAGTGACCCCATGAACTGTAGCCCTCCAGGCCCTTCTGTCCAGAGAGTTCTCCAGGCAAGAATACTGCAGTGCATGGCCACGCCCTCCTCCGGGGAAGGAGAAAAATGCCACCCCTTTAATAACACTCCTATCAACTGCAAGGATCGCTCAGGGTATTTGTTTCCAACCTTCTCCCTGAAATCCGGATTCCACTGTTTCCATTTGTTTCCTATTCTCTTCCCAATTGTTTATCAACTTTCGGAATACAACACATTTCATTTATCTGCTATTTTGTAAATTTGCCATCTCCCTCCGGTGGAAAAATTTAAATTCCTGGAGGGCAGGCATCTTTATTTGTTCATTAACATATCCTTGTAGTAAAGCCTGGTAGGATGCATGCTGCTGCTGCTGCTAAGTCGCTTCAGTCATGTCTGACTATGTGCGACCCCATAGATGGCAGCCCACCAGGCTCCCCAGTCCCTGGGGTTCTCCAAGCAAGAACACTGGAGTGGGTTGCCATTTCCTTATCCAATGCATGAAAGTGAAAAAATAAAGTGAAGTCGCTCAGTCGTGTCCAACTCCTAGCGACCCCATGGACTGCAGCCCACCAGGCCCCTCCCTCCATGGGATTTTCCAGGCAAGAGTACTGGAGTGGGTTGCCATTGCCTTCTCTGGTAGGATGCATACTTGAATATTTTTTCAATGAATTGTTCTCCAGCTACTCTAGCCTCTTTTTTGTGCCTCTAACCCTGGCTCACCAAACATGTTCTCATACCATTATGTATTTTCCTGTAACAACCTGCCCACAGATGTTCCTATAACCACCATCCTTACTAAGTTCACGTCTCTGCTCACCTTATCAGCCAAGGCTTACTTTTCTTCCTGACACTTAGCATTTGATCATAGCTTTTCTGAGTAGGTTTTGTTTCTTTGATTTGTTGTTGTTGTTTTTTCTCTGCTTTAGTTTAGTTTTTGCTTTTTTCTGTTTACTTTCTTCAACATTTCTTTCTTATACCCTTTAATTGCTGATAAAGAAGTAAACCATCCATGAATGTTTTAATTTTTGCCCTATAATATCATCTTTCAGTAGATGGATGTAATGGCATTAAATATCCTAAGACTAGATCCCTGGTTTCATGGCTTTACCTCTTAGTAGGAGAAGGAAATGGCAACCCACTCCAGTGTTCTTGCTTGGAGAATCCCAGGGACGGGGAAGCCTGGTGGGCTGCCGTCTATGGGGTCACACAGAGTCGGACATGACTGAAGCGACTTAGCAGCAGCAGCAGCAGTACCATAAGCTCCATGTCTTTGGCCTGGCACATTAACTCTTCCAAGATTTAATTATCCATCTTCAAAAGGAGAATGGCAATTGATATCACTTCTTGACTGTTGACAGGCTTCCATTCAGATAACACATAGGGCTTAGCAGAACACTTCAGAGTGTTGATAAAAGGATGTTTATGATCCTGATTATTGACTGTATGCTATGAGAATTGAAGGTCAAGAGGTCTAGACTTCTACCTAGGCTCTATTGCTTAAATATATTTTGCAATTTCCACAAAGTCACCTTAAAGTACACTGTGCTTTAGATTTTGCTTCAGTTGAAAAGAATAATAATGCCTGTCAATACTGTTTCCCATGAGTAGTTTAAGAAAAGTCTAAGTATTTAAATCATCTCAAACCCAATATTATTTTTTAATGGGTAATGATTGGTTGATGTGCTTCCAGTGTCCAGACAAATTTCTAAAGACCTCCAGACCAGGATAATGAAAAAGCTTGTTCTCCCTCGCTAAGAGGAACAGACAATAGCCCAACCTAATGTCAGGTTCTGCCCACAGAATCCTGAGCAGAAAACAACTGAGAGGTCCAATTGAGATGCCCCAAACTGGGCAGACTGCAATGAAAATGCACTTAACATCTTCCTCTAGGTGGACCACTCCTGGGTGAAAATAAGAACAACAGAATTTTCTCAAAAGGGGAGTTTCAGGGTAATTATTTTCCTTTCATATCCCCTATAAGAATTTTGAAAACTGGCTTCTCATATTTTTAATTTGCAATGGATGTAATTTCTAGAATATTGTAGATATACCAAATAGATGTGTTTTAGATATCCTTTTTCTAAATCTTGGTACTACTAGTTCACTCATTTTATGAAAAATGTTCAACATATGACTGAACAATTAGAAATTTAGTTCTCACTGAAAATTCTCAATTATTAATAGAATTATAGTTTATAAGTAAAAGTGTGACTTCATTTTTCAATTTCAGTAAATGTATGAATGACATTCTATGGTATCTTCCTCTGTACTGCAAATGTAATACTGTTCAGTGGATAGATAGAAAGCAAGGTAGAAGCAGCCCACTTTTCTGTCTGAAATACATCTCCCAGGATCTGTGCAGTTTCAGTAAGAAATACACTATTTTTGTTTTCTATAATTTCCACTTGTTTATCTTCCACTTCTTTGCTGAGATTTTCAAATTTTTCATTTGTTTTAAAAGAATTTGTAACTACTTGATAATTACTTTTAGGATGATCACTTCAAACTTCTTGTCATTATTTCAACATTATTCACATCAATGTTTACATCTGTAGAATGTCTTTTAGTATTCAAGCTGTGATTTTCTTGATTCTGTGTTTTGTGATCTCTATCATACCCTGGGCATTTTGAATACCACATTCTAAGATTCTGGACCCTATTCATCTGTATTTTTGTATGATACTTGGGTATAACACACAATGATGTGGGCTGTATCTTCAGATTCCTGCTCTGATTCCACCTTAGCAAAAGTGGATTGCTGACTCATGCTGCTTCAGTGGTAGCAGACCACGCACTCCAGCCATGGATAATGTCCCAGTCAATGAGCGGCACCAATTCACAACCCTTTTGTAGCCTCAGAATGGGAGTATAAGCTCAGTTCCTCTCTATGCACTGCTGACCCTGGGGAAGGGGGAAGGGAATGGGAGACCGAACAATTTGTGAGTGGCTGCAGGGCTGGCAGATGAAGCCTGGCTAGCTTGTCTCTGGTCTCTGAGACATCAAGGGGAAAAGGAGAAAGTTGAATGCTAAGCAACTCTGCCTCCCAATACTGGGTTTGGTTTGGATGATGGGTGGGGGTGAAGTTCAGCTCTCAAGAGGGCTCAGAACACAAAGAGGGGTGAGGGATAAACCAGAGTATTGAGTAGCCCTATCTCACACCACTTCATGAATGCCAGGTGGATATGGAGGTTCAGCTAACCACTGGCAATAGCGGCACCAGAAATGAGAATGAACGGAATGCTTACTAGTCACATCTGCACTGCCTCATTCAGTTTACTGTTGTTGAGTGGAGGTGGAGATCTGACTTGCCGCTGGACCCCTCTGACGTTACCCTGACAGGTGAATTGAAAGGTCATCACTGATTTTAGAGAAGCAGGACAGAAGATTAACACCCTTCCTTGCCTCTGAAACCTCAGAGCTTGGGGTGAGGGTTTCCACTGGTGTTTGTCTGGAGAGGAGTTGCAGTATTACCAAACAGGTTTTCTGTGTTCAGACTACCCTTTTCATAGACCTTTGGTTACAGGAGTCAACTTTTCTTACAGCTTTGTGTCTGTCATTGTTGGTGATTCTCAGTTGGAGGGTTCTTCAGTGCCTTAGAGAAGGCAATGGCACTCCACTCCAGTACTCTTGCCTGGAAAATCCCATGGATGGAGGAGCCTGGTAGGCTGCAGTCCATGGGGTTGCTAAGAGTCGGACACGACTGAGCAACTTCACTTTCACTTTTCACTTTCATGCATTGGAGAAGGAAATGGCAGCCTACTCCAATATTTTTGCCTGGAGAATCTCAGGGGCGGGGGAACCTGGTGGGCTGCCGTCTATGGGGTTGCACAGAGCCGGACATGACTGAAGTGAGTTAGCAGCAGCAGCAGCAGCAGTGCCTTAACTGGGACATTTGGGAGGAAATAAGAAAACTGAGGGAAGACTTCTCTGGTGATCCAGTGGTTAAGAGTCTGCCTTCCAATGCAGGGGACATGCGTTTGATCTCTGGTCAAGGAACTAAGATCCCACACACTGCGGGTCACTAAGCCGGCATGCTGAAACTTCCTGAGCCTGCAAGCCTCAACTAGAGAGCCCTTGTGCCACCAACTAGAGAGCCCACAGGCTCTGAATCCCTCCCACCACAACTAGAGAGGAGCCTGAGTGCCAGAACAAAGATATCTTGTGCTGCAACTAAGACCTGACATAGCTAAAAAAAAAAAAAGAAAACTAAGGGAACTCATTCTTGTGTCCTGATTCAAGTCCCGTGGACACTAACTAGTTCCTCTTCTCCTTTTCACTGTTTAGAATTATCTTTGCTTTTGTGCTGTATTATATCCAGGCTGTTCTGATGTAGAGAGATTACTCAAGCTTGGCCTGGACTGTAAGTTTCAAGGACCATGATTCCAATCATTATTTTTTGATGACTTTAGTGAGCTTACCAAACTCTGCTCTTGTTTTGATCATTCACTGGAATGGAGAGCATCTCCTTGATAAGAAAATGTAACATTAAGCTTGTCTTCGCAGTTTTTTGCTCCTCCTTGAACTTCCTGATGCCTGAGGTGCCATGGCCCATTATGGGCTCTTTCTGAAATCTGGTGGATAAAGTTCATATTCTGTGTTTTTAGGTTTCCAAATATGATGCTCATTTAACTCTTCAAGTTATAGTTATCTTTTTAAATAGGTTTTCCTGAGTAATGAGACAATTTTAGTTGCAAACCACTGAGTTTTTTTTTTTTTTTTATTCAAAAGTGTCTTTACCAGTGAGAATCTTAAAGATCTGGTCTGAATTGATGATGGGATTCATGAATGAAAATTTCAGCCACAGAGAAGAGACTGGTAAACTTTTCTTTTATCTTAGAGTCTGATGTCCGAGTTTTGGTAACAAGGTTCAGGACTGGAACCCTGTGAAACCTTCAAAATGTGAAAAAAGAGTACTTTTGTTTAATGGAGTCTATATGTTGTGAAGGGGGTTCTTGAAATCCCTGAGTATTTGGAAAAGAATGTAGAGAATACTATATGAAAAGCACAGAAAGTTTCTATATGAAAAAGTAGAAAGACCAAGTATCCATTCTCTGTCATCACCTTTCAATAATTATTACTTTTTTCCTGCAGAGTTTGTTTGTATATGTATTTGTGTCTGATTTTGCATTAGACTCCTTGGTCAGATTGCAGAGCCAAACCTGTGAGCCCTCTGAGTGTCTGTGAGTGTGTAAATGAAAATCCTTTTCTCCTAGTTTTGTGAAGATGTGATACTTTTATACTAGAAGGATTAAATACATCTGATTATTGTCTTAAAATTAATCACATTCTAGCTTGTTTGGCTTATTGCATCTGAAAATGTTTAAATACTTTTAATGAAAGGAAATACAATAAGTCCCAGAGAAGAAACTGATCTTCCACTACTTTAAATTTGCTGATTTTTCAATATAAGATCAGGATATAGAAGCCACTTGTCTTTCTACCACTTGCAATGAACAATATGAAATGAAATTCAAAACACATTTCTATTTACAATGGTATCAAAAATAAAATACTTATGAGTTAATTTAACAAAAAAATCACAAAATCCGTATCTGAAAAAGACAAAATATTTTTGGAATTAATTAAATAAGATCTAAATAAATGGGAAAATATCCCCTGATCATGGTACAGAACACGAAATATTATTACAATGGCAATACTCTCCAAATTGATCTACAGATATAATGCAGTATCTATCAGAAACGCAACAGATTGCTTTGTAGAAATGTACAAACTGATTTAAAAATGCATACATATGGAATTGCAAGGAACTCAGATTAGTTAAACAAACTTACAAAAAGACAAAGGGAGAGATTTTTATTTCAAAGATTATTTCCCAGTTCTCTATTCCAAAGCTTACTATTCCAAAGCTTACCACAAAGCAATGATAATGAAGATACTGTGAGACTGCCATGGGGATGTACATACAGCTGAACAGAGTAGAATGGACAGTCCAGAAACAAAACCAAGCATCTTTAGTCAACGAATTTTTGACAAGGGTTTCAAGGACATTCAATGGGAAAAAAGAATAGCCTTTTCTGCAAATGCTGCTGGGATACCTAAAGAATCACATTTAAAAGAACAGAGTTCGAATTTTGTCTCACACCATGTACAAAAACTGACAGCAAATGAATCAGAAAAAGTAAGTGTGAAATCTAAAACCACAAAATTTCTAGAAGAAAACATAGGAGTAAATCTTTTAAAAATATTATTTGTTTATTTATTTTTGTCTGTGCTGGTGTTCTTTGCTGCACAGGCTTTCCCCTAGTTGTGGTGTGCTGGCTTCTCATTGCAGTGGCTTTTCTTCTTGAGGAGCACAGGCTCTAGGGCACATGGGCTCTTGAGCACAGGCTCCATCCATAGTTGCACATGGGCTTAGTTGCTCCACAGCATGTGTGATCTTCTCGCATCAGGGATTGAACCTGTGTCTCCTGCATTGGCAGGTGGATTCTTTACCAGTGAGCCACTGGGGAGCCCCTAGGAGTAAATCTTGATGATCTTGGATTTTGCAAAGAATTTGTCAATATGTCAACAAAAGCAGGAGCAAGAAAATATATAATAGACATGAAGGATTTTATAAAAATGAGGCTTTTCTGCTTCAAAAGGTGTCACCCAGAAAGTGAAAACTGCACCCACAGAATAGAGGGAACTATTTGCAAATCATATATCTGATAAGAGACTTGTGTCCTTAATATGTAAGGAACACTTGAAACTCAGTAATAAAAAGACAAACAGCTCAATTTTTAAAACTGGGCAAATGAGCTAAATAGACATTTTTCTAAGGAACATATAAAAATGGGCAATGGGATGCTCAACATCCTTAGTCATTGGGGAAATTTAAATCAAAACCATAATGTGATACCACTTGAAATGCACTTCAAACGTAGCTGGTAAGAAAAAGTCAGGTAACATGAAACATTAGTGAGGATATGGAGAAACTGGAACTCTCATTCACTTCTGGTGGGAATATAAAATGGTGCAGTCACTTTGTAAAAACAGCTGCAAGTTACTGAAATGAATAAATAGAGTTACCATATAATCCAGTAATTCCACTCTAGGTTTAAGAAATGAAAACATATTCACACAAAAATTATAGATTAAATTTTGTGGCAGCATTATTCATAATAGCCCAAAGTGGAAATAGTCCAATTGTCCATCCACTGACTGACAGATAAACAAACTGAGGTATAACCACACTACAGACTATTATTCAGAAACAAAAACAAACGTTTTACTGATATATCCTACAACATGAATCAACATTAAAACATTATGCTTAGTGAAAGAAGCCAGTCAAAAAAGGTCACATATTATGTAGTTTCATGACCCAGCAATCCCACTGCTGGGCATACGCACTGAAGAAACCAGAATTGAAAGAGACATGTGTACCCCAGTGTTCATCAAAGCACTGTTTACGATAGCTTGAACATGGAAGCAACCTAGAGGTCCTTTGGCAGATGAATGGATAAGAAAGTTGTGGTACATATACACAATGGAATATTACTCAGCTATTAAAAAGAATGCATTTGAGTCCATTTTAATGAGGTGGATGAAACCAGAGCCTATTATACAGAGTGAAGTAAGACAGAAAGAAAAACACCAATACAGTATATTAATACGTATATATGGAATTTAGAAAGGTGGTAACAATGATGCTATATGCGATACAGCAAAAGAGACAGAGATATAAAGAAAAGACTTTTGGACTCTGTGGGAGAAGGCGAGGGTGGGATAATTTGAGAGAATAGCACTAAAACATGTATATTACCATATGTAAGATAGATGACCAGTCTAAGTTTGGATCATGAAACAGGGCACTCAAAGTCGGTGCACTGGGACTACCCAGAGGGATGAGATGGGCAGGGAGGTGTGAGGCGGGTTCAGGCTGGGGGAGACACATGTACACCTGTGGCTGATTCATGTCAATGTATGGCAAAAACCACCACAATATTGTAAAGTAATTTGCCTCCAATTAAAATAATTAATTAAAAAAATCCAAAATAGGGAAATCTATAAAGTAGTTTCCTAGTTGCTTAAGGCTTAAGGGGTAGGAGTAATGGGGTGACAGAGGGCTCAAGGGTTAGGTGTTTCTTCTTGAAATGATGAAAGACTTCTAAAATTGTCTATGATGGTGGTTGCACAAATCTGTGAATATACTAAAGACAAATGAATTGTACAGTTTGGGTGAATTGTATGATATGTGAAATCTCAGAAAGAATCTGTTTGTGATTCAGGAGACCTGGGTTCGATCCCTGGGTTGGGAAGATCCCCTGGAGAAGGGAATGACAATTCACACCAGTATTTTTGTCTGCTTGCTGACATGTTGCAGTCATACTGAGGGGCCCATGTGGACATCACTCATTGCTGTGTGTCCACCTTGCTCCTGGTGGGATGAAAGATGTATATCAAAACTGTTCTGAACAATTCCCATACTTCTCTGAGTAAACATCCTGGCGTTTTCTCTTCTTGGAAATGAAATACCTTGATCATTGTAATCTGATTTGGGAATAATACATAAATTCTCCAAATGCCAGAACAAAGTCCTAGGAAAATATCATGACTAACGAAGCAGAATCACCAACTTTTATAATCTAGAATGAAGTATCGCACAGCTCTAAAAATGTTGGAAGACCTCACTATAGTTTACTTTCTGGGATATGAGAGATTGGGAGGATCCACAGCCCAGGAGAAAGCAAGTACATTGGAAAGGACTTGGGTTGAGGATCTGATCTATGATGTTAGTTTGAGCTATGCCTTTGTCATGCTGGGTCATCTGAGGACATTCACTTAACATCTTGAACCCTTATCTCCCATTAATACTCTAGAGGCGTAATAAAATATACCTTGAATATTTGGTGTTGTAGTTCAAAGCTCAAAGATTATTTTCCTACTTGAAAGAAGAATTAGAAAAATGAAACATAGGTCTGAAAAAAATGTACAGAATGTAACCTGGAGAAACAGAATGATGGAAAGTACCAAAAGAGAATAGATGAGAGTTAAAAGGGAGGTGGTGTGTAAATCTAATAGTCATTTAATTAGAGTTCAAGAAAGAGAAGAATAGAGAAGTATTTGAAGGGATCACAATTGGGAAACATCCAAAAGTAATAAAAGACATCAAATTGTCATAAACACATTAATAAGAGAGAAATACTTTAAGGAAAATATACTGTAGAGAAGGTAAACATTTCATAGTTATAAAAGGTTTTATTTTATAAGAATAACTAATAAAGGAATTCTAAATTTATGCACCACTTATCATAGGAGTCAAAACACATGCAGCAAAAATTGACAGAAGTAAATGGAGAAATAAACAGTCACAGTGAGGTATTTGACAGCTCACTGAATTACAAGTAAAACAGACAAAAAAAATCAGTTAGATGGGGAAGTTTTGAACAACATGAGTGACAAAATTAATTCAGAGTAGAACACTGCATATAACAACTGTGGCTGGAACATTCCAGAATACTCTTGGCTATAAATCAAGCCTCAAGAAACTTCAACGAGAATAATACAATCTACCCTGAATGGTTCATGTGAGGATTCAAAGGTAAAAGTGGTTTCTCTGCCCCTCCCTTATCCAATTATGAATCCCAAGATTTCCAACACTCTCCACCCCAGTGATCTCCCCTCTCTCCAAATATTTATCCTGAGAGGTATCAAAGGCAAACAAGGCTAAACACTAGTCAAAAAGATTTGGACACAGACTGAGCAACTGAACAACAACACATAGGAAGAGAGTCCAGCGTGAACTGAACTTGTAAACTGTCCAGTGTGAAATGAACTTGAATCCCTGAAAAGAAGGATGGAGACATTTTTACAGATGGGAGTATGCTAAGGGAAAGTCACTGGGGGATGTTTGGATGGGGGTGGGGTGGGTGGTTAGTTCCTATGATGCAGCTACTTGGTTTGTTAATTAGCACTTATGTGGGGCTTCCCTGGTGGCTCAGATGGTAAAGAATCTGCCTGCAATGTGGGAGACCTGAGTTCGATGCTCGGGTTGGGATGATCCCCTGGAGAAGGGAATGACTACCACTCCAGTATTCTTGCCTGGAGAATTCCATGGATGGAGGAACCTGTCAGTCCATGGGGTCGCAGAGTCGGACACAACTGTGCCAGTAAGACTTTCACTTACCTGGAAGAGAGATAATCTTCTCTTGAATTCTGACAGGAAGCAGTGGTGTAAATTGAAACAAGGTCCTCACTGAAGTTAGGCCCTTATCCTCCCACAGGGACTGGGAACAAGAGGGAAGGTTATCTCCCTGAATTTTTGCACTTCACATACATGACTCTCAGGTCCTTGAGGCAATGTTTTTTATCTCAAATCGAAGAGAAAGGATTATAACTGCAAGCTATCTAACTTCTCTAAGAGTGAGTACTAGGGACAATCTGTCTATTATCAAGTTTTATACGGAATAAAAAGCAAATTCTATTCACAGAACCGTGGCTGCGAGGAGCTACCCCACGTCGGAGGTCAGGGGCGGCGGCAAAGAGTGCCAGGCTGCTACAGTGCAGGAGCTGCCAAGAGGAGCTAACCCCCGCCCAAAGTTAGGGGTGGCAGCTGGGAGGAGCAACCCCAGGTCCAAGGTGGCTGCGCAGTTGCAGGAGGGCCAAGAGGCGATACTTCGCGTTCAAGGTCAGGAGGGGCGGCAATGAGGAGATACCCCTCGTCCAAGATAAGGAGCAGTGGCTGTACTTTGCTCGAACAGCCATGAAGAGATACCCCACGCCCAAGGTAAGAGAAACCCAAGTAAGATGGTAGGTGTTGTGAGAGGGCATCAGAGGGCAGACACACTGAAACCATAATCACAGAAAACTAGTTAATCTAATCACATGGACCACAGCCTTGTCTAACGCAATGAAACTAAGCCATGCCATGTGGGGCCACCCAAGACAGGCAGGTCATGGTGGAGAGGTCTGACAGAATGTGGTCCACTGGAGAAGGGAATGGCAAACCACTTCAGTATTCTTGCCTTGAGAACCTCATGAACAGTATGAAAAGGCAAAATGGTAGGATACTGAAAGAGGAACTCCCCAGGTCTGTAGGTGCCCAATATGCTACTGGAGATCAGTGGAGAAATAACTCCAGAAAGAATGAAGGGATGGAGCCAAAGCAAAAACAATATCCCGTTGTGGATGTGACTGGTGATACAAGCAAGGTCCAATGCTGTAAAGAGCAAGTCCCAATTGCACAGGGACCTGGAATGTCAGGTCCAGGCAAGGCAAATTGGAAGCGGTCAAACAGGAGATGGCAAGAGGGAATGTCGACATTCTAGGAATCAATCAGCAAACTAAAATGGACTGGAATGGGTGAATTTAACTCAGATGACCATTATATCTACTACTGTGGGCAGGAATCCTTCAGAAGAAATGGAGTAGCCATCAGGGTCAACAAAAGAGTCTGAAATGCAGTACTTGGATGCAATCTCAAAAACAACAAAATGATCTCTGTTCATTTCCAAGGCAAACCATTCAATATCACAGTAATCCAAGTCTATGCCCCAACTGGTAACACTGAAGAAGCTGAAGTTGAACGGTTCTATGAAGACCTACAAGACCTTTTAGAACTAACACCCAAAAAAGATGTCCTTTTCATTATAGGGGACTGGAATGCAAAAGTAGGAAGTCAAGAAACACCTGGAGTAACAGGCAAATTTGGCCTTGGAATACAGAATGAAACAGGGCAAAGACTAATAGAGTTTTGCCAAGAGAACGCACTGGTCATAACAAACACCCTCTTCCAACAACACAAGAGAAGACTCTACACATGGACATCACCAGATGGTCAACACTGAAATCAGATTGATTATATTCTTTGCAGCCAAAGATGGAGAAGCTCTATACAGTCAGCAAAAACAAGACCAGGAGCTGACTGTGGCTCAGATCATGAACTCCTTATTGCCAAATTCAGACTGAAATTGAAGAAAGTAGGGAAAATCACTAGACCATTCAAGTATGACCTAAATCAAATCCCTTATGATTATACAGTGGAAATGAGAAATAGATTTAAGGGCCTAGATCTGATAGAGTGCCTGATGAACTATGGACGGAGGTTCATGACATTGTACAGGAGACAGGGATCAAGACCATCTCCATGGAAAAGAAACGCAAAAAAGCAAAATGGCTGTCTGGGGAGGTCTTGCAAATAGCTGTGAAAAGAAGAGAAGTGAAAAGCAAAGGAGCAAAGGAAAGATATAAGCATCTGAATGCAGAGTTCCAAAGAATAGCAAGAAGAGATAAGAAAGCCATCCTCAGCGATCAATGCAAAGAAATAGAGGAAAACAACAGAATGGGAAAGACTAGAGATCTCTTCAAGAAAATTAGAGATACCAAGGGAACATTTCATGCAAATATGGGCTCTATAAAGGACAGAAATGGTATGGGCATAACAGAAGCAGAAGATATTAAGAAGAGGTGGCAAGAATACACAGAAGAACTGTACAAAAAAGATCTTCACGACCCAGATAAACACGATGGTGTGATCACTCACCTAGAGCCAGACATTTTGGAATGTGAAGTCAAGTGGGCCTTAGAAAGCATCACTACCAACAAAGCAAGTGGAGGTGATGGAATTGCAGTTGAGCTATTTCAAATCCTGAAAAGTGATGCTGTGAAAGTGCTGCACTCAATATGCCAGCAAATTTGGAAAACTCAACAGTGGCCACAGGACTGGAAAAGGTCGGTTTTCATCCCAATCCCAAAGAAAGGCAATGCCAAAGAATGCTCAAACTACCACACAATTGCACTCATCTCACACGCTAGTAAAGTAATACTCCAAATTCTCCAAGCCAGGCTTCAGCAATATGTGAACTGTGAACTTCCTGATGTTCAAGCTGGTTTTAGAAAAGGCAGAGGGACCAGAAACCAAACTGTCAACATCTGCTGGATCATCGAAAAAGCAAGAGAATCCCAGAAAAACATCTATTTCTGCTTTATTGACTATGCCAAAGCCTTTGACTGTGTGGATCATAATAAACTGTGGAAAATTCTTCAAGAGATGGGAATACCAGACCACCTGATCTGCCTCTTGAGAAACCTGTATGCAGGTCAGGAAGCAACAGTTAGAACTGGACATGGAACAACAGACTGGTTCCAAATAGGAAAAGGAGTACGTCAAGGCTGTATATTGTCACCCTGCTTATTTAACTTATATGCAGAGTACATCATGAGAAATGCTGGGCTGGAAGAAGCACAAGCTGGAATCAAGATTGCTGGGAGAAATATCAATAACCTCAGATATGCAGATGACACCACCCTTATGGCAGAAAGTGAAGAGCAACTAAAAAGCCTCTTGATGAAAGTGAAAGTGGAGAGTGAAAAAGTTGGTTTAAAGCTCAACATTCAGAAAACGAAGATCATGGCATCCGGTTCCATCACTTCATGGGAAATCGATGGGGAAACAGTGGAAACAGTGTCAGACTTTATTTTTGGGGGCTCCAAAATCACTGCAGATGGTGACTGCAGCCATGAAATTAAAAGATGCTTACTCCTTGGAAGGAAAGTTATGACCAACCTAGATAGCATATTCAAAACAGAGACATTCCTTTGCCAACAAAGGTCCATCTAGTCAAGGCTATGGTTTTTCCTGTGGTCATGTATGGATGTGAGAGTTGGACTGTGAAGAAGGCTGAGTGCCGAAGAATTGATGCTTTGAACTGTGGTGTTGGAGAAGACTCTTGAGAGTCCCTTGGACTGCAAGGAGATCCAACCAGTCCATTCTGAAGGAGATCAGCCCTGGGATTTCTTTGGAAGGACTGATGCTAAAGCTGAAACTCCAGTATTTTGGCCACCTCATGCGAAGAGTTGACTCATTGGAAAAAATTCTGATGCTGGGAGGGATTGGGGGCAGGAGGAGAAGGGGACGACAGAGGATGAGATGGCTGGATGGCATCACTGACTCGATGGACGTGAGTCTGAGTGAATTCCGGGAGTTGGTGATGGACAGGGAGGCCTGGCGTGCTGCGATTCATGGGGTCGCAAAGAGTCAGACACGCCTGAGTGAACTGAACTGATCTGATGCAATATTGCTCTTTACAGCATCAGACCTTGCTTCTATCACCAGTCACATCCACACCTGTGTGTTGTTTTTGGTTGTTGGTGTTGCTTTGGCTCCGTCCCTTCATTCTTTCTGGGCTTATTTCTCCACTGATCCCCAGTGTCATATTGGGGACCTACCGACCTGGGGAGTTCATTTTTCAGTGTCCTATCTTTTTGCCTTTTCATACTGTTCATGGGGTTCTCAAGACAAGAATACTGAAGTGTTTTGCCATTCCCTTCTCCAGTGGACCACATGCTGTCAGAATGTGGTTCTGCAGGTTCACCTATGTAAATAGTCAAATCCTCTGTCTTAATGCTCAGCCAGGGCTTTGGGCAGACCCTGGCGGGCCCATCCCAGGGCCTCACTAAACCATCCAATCAGTAGTAGCAAGTGGGTAATAGCAACCGCTTCTCTACTGATTAGTAAAAATATTCTTTGGTCAAGCATATTAGCATAAAGTCTATAATATTTACTTCTAATACTTTTCTTTTGGTAGTACAGAAATTGTTTAAACTTATTCATTGATTATTTGGCAAGGGGTGTTGAGGACTGTGCTGCTTGCCTTGCAGGGTCTTAGTTCACCAACCAGAGACTGAACCTAGCCCAGGGAAGGGAAAACGCTGAGTCCTAACCATTGGACCACCAGGGGAGTTCTCATTGATTTTTAAACATAAAAATGATACAACTTAAGAATAACTGAGTGCTTATTTGGTTTAAAGAAGACACCATAGAAAATGCCTCTGACTTAATTCTCTTTGTGGGATTTCCCTGGTGGTTCAGTGGTTAACACTCTGTACTACCAATGCAGCAGGTCCTGGGTTGGATTCCTGGTTGGGGAACTAAGATCCCACATGCTGCCGGATGGGTCCAAAAAAATAAAAAAATAAAAAGACACTAGTTTCTTAATTCTGTTCTTGTTAAGTCCCTTCTCTCCTCAGAGGTCACTCCTTTCCAGTGATTCTGCCTGGACCTTACACACTACCATTTCTGACAGCTCTGTTTCCAGGCCTGCAGCAGGATCTCATCTTCCTCATTTTCTTCAGCACCAAGTAGGTGGGTTGTGTACATTGGAGGCATGGTACGGATATCATCAAAGGAATTAAAAACTAGCTACATGACTATGAAAAAGCTTTCAACTATGCTAAAATTTATTTTAAAAAATTAAAGTGAAGTTAAGAAGATCTTGTCTATCCATCCAAAAAAATCTCCTACAAAGAAGGGTGAGTTATTTTAAAAAAAATATTGAGGACATGTTTTATAAGCAAATTTTCAGCATACAAATTAAAAAGGGTGTTAGATTCCCAAAAACCTACATGCAGGAAACAAATTGATAAAAAGTACTCAGCTGCAAACATGTAGTATCGTTTAGAAAAAATGGAAGGATGATTCTGAGCATAGAATCTTCGATGTAAGGTATAGACCCTCAGGCGCAAAGGCCAGAATCTCCAGAAACAGAAGATGATTTCCAGGCCTTGTACCCTGGTGGAGTTTACCTGGTTGGATTTCAAGATTGCTTGGAGCCAATAACTCTTTTCTTTATTTTCTCCCATTTGGAGTGGGAATGTCTGTAACTATTATCCTATAACTATCCCACTACTGAAATTTGGGAAGAGGTAACTTTTTCACTAGTTTACAGACCCACTGATGGAGAAAATTTTTGCCACAGGGAGAATCATACCGTTTCTCACATTTGATTAAATGATTTACAGGTGAGATTCTGGACTTGATATGTAATATGTTGACACTTTGGGGGATATTGGGATGAGATGAATGTGTTTTGCATGAAGGATGGATATGAACCTTTGACAGGGTCAGAAGACAAACTGTTGTCTGCTGAACAATGCCCTCTAAGGATATCCATGCCCTAGTGCCTGAAATCTGTGAATGTTATTTTATTTGGCAAAAGGGACTTTGCAGATGTGATTAAGTTAAGGATCTTGAGACTATCTTGAAAGCGAAAAGTGAAAGTGCTATTCACTCAGTCGTGTCCGACTCTTTGTGACCCCATAGAGTATATCCCGCCAGGCTCCTCTGACCATGGAACTCTCCAGGAAAGAATACTGAACTGGGTAGCCATTCCCTTCTCCAGGGGATCTTCCCGACCCAGGGATCGAACCCAGGTCTCCTGCATTGTAGGTAGAATCTTTACCATCTGAGCCACCAGAAGACTAGCTTTGTGAGCCCAAAATGTAATAATGTATTCTTATAAAGAGGAAAGGAGAAGGACATTTGACACAGAAGAAGGAGGGCGGTATTATGACTGAAGCAAGATGCTATGCTGCTGGTTTGGATGATGGACGAATGTATCACAAGGCAAGGACTATAAGAATGCAACTCTAGATGTAGAAAAGGCAACTTAAGTAATCTCCCCTAGTGAAAGCCTGCCAAATGGACAGTGGCCTTGCTAAAACCTTGGTTTGGACCCAGTAATGTTGATTTTGTACTTGACCTCTGAGGCTAAAACAGAATGAATGTGTATTATTTTAAGCCACTAGGTTCATGGTAATTTGTTATAGCTGCTGTAAGAAAATAACCCAGGGACCTTTCAAGATAATCTAGTACAGTGGCTTCAAACAATCCTCAAAAGAACTTCTTTCAGCTCTGCTTCACCTCAAGCTAAAGAAAAAGCCCAGAAGTGTGTAAAGATGTTCCCTTAACTCACTCGACCTGAGAATATAAACAAAACACTGAACAGGTTCTAACTCCCATCAGCGCTTCTTGTTTCACACTGCACTGTGCATGTGTGCTCAGCTGTGTCCACCTCTTTGTGACCCCATGGACTGTAGCCCACCAGGCTCCTCTATCCATGGAATTTTCTAGGCAAGCATCCTGCACTAGAGCTGGAAACATAGACTGGAAATAAACAATGGAGGGATAAATAAAGTCATATTTATAGAAAGTTTAAAAGAGTGACTGGCTTGTACGTGATCATAACATTATAATGTGTACTTCATTTGCAAAGAATATCTCTGGAAGGATACACAGAAATGTAAAAACAGCAATGTCTTCTAGGTAGAATGAGACACAAGCATGGGAGAGAAATTGACTTTTTACCGTATTTAATCATGTGCACATACTATCAATCCAGGTGGCTCAATGGTAATGTATCCGCTTGTGAATACAGGTCCCATCCTACAGCTGAACCAAACTTCTTTTTGTCACATATCGAAGTTGAGAACACTTCATTTTTCTTGAGAGAGATGATGTGAGTATTCACGGGTGGGACAGCCACCATGTTTCTGTTTTTTGTTTATCTTCTCTGGTTGAGTGAGTTAAAGGGAATATTTTTGCACATTTTTGGGCTTTTTCTTTAGCTTGAGTTGAAGCAGAGCTGATACACATACAATATGTGTGTTTGTGTGTGTGTGTGTATATATATATATATATATTTCCCCTTAAATGGTTATCAGGATTGAATAGAGCCATCTTTCCCTGTTTAAGATTAGGATTTCTATCTCTTCCATGTGGAGATATAAAACTAACTCAGAATCTCAAAGAAATCAATTATACCAAATTTCGATTGTAAAGGATAAGTCAAAATTCCATTTCAGTCTAATGTCTATGTCCAACAACTACCTAGTCATCTCCACAGGGATCCCTTCACAGTACATTTTTATATAAGACAATCAGGACTCTAAAATTAAGATTTTTTAAAAAACAATGTATTAATATTGGCAAATCAGATCAGAAAATTCAGTTAGACAGAATTCACAGCCTGTTTATTAACTGCAAATTAGCCAGCTTTGGTTTCTTTCCTGAGGATAAGTTACAAGACTAGCATCCTTGAATGATCTATTCCTCAGCTTCCCTCTGTGCCTTGCTCAGTCGTTCAGTCCTGCCCAAATCTTTGCGACCCCATGGACTGCAGCTTGCTAAGCTCCTTCCTCTGTGTGCCTTATATTCAGCCAATAAATATATCACCCTATTCACCTAGCTGTAGCAACCACCTGGGATCCATCTTCTAGAAAAATTACCCTTGGACTAATGGAACTCAGATCCCATCTGTTATTATTCTTGGATTAAGTAAATTATACTCAGCTCTTCCCATTCCCTCATATGATGAGGACACCCCTCATCCAGTTATAATATCCCACAGGTGAATTTTTGTTTTCTCCTGTCCGTTTTAAACAAGTCCAAACCGAAACTGATGTTGCTCCGAAATTCCTAGATTGCTGGTGGTCTGTTGTAGGTGGCCTGAAAATGATAGGGTGAATCTCTGCAATTGAAGAAAACAAGCCCAGATCTATGTGGATCTAGGACATCTGTCATTTGTGATGCCAAATGAGTTGACAATCACAATCTAGCAGTTAGAGGCTCAGACTGCAAGTGGGAAGAAACACGGTGGCTGTCCCACTCTTGAATACCTTCGTTATTTCTCTCAAGAAGAAAGAAGTGTTCTAAGCCTAGAAATGTCACAATAGAAGACAGATTTAGCTATAGACTGGAACCAGAGATGAACGTGAAACAAGTGTCTGTGGCCTAAGTGCTTGCATTTGGTGTTGGTTTGAGAGAGTTTAAAACTGACTCCCAGGATCACTAGACAGAGAAAGAGAGAGAGCGAGTGCCCATTGAGGCTGAGAACTGTCCTCAACTGAATGTTCATTGGCAGACAATATTGATCCACTCCCTAGTTTTCATACTGCTTCATGCCCCACACCAGAACAGGATGTGAGGGCTCTTACTATTACTGCAGCCTTAAAAGTATAGGGAGAATGTGATACTGGAAATAGGATCCTATGTCTTCCCCTGATTTGTAACTCAGCGTATTCCCAACCTCTAGAAGCCTTTATACTTCCAGAACTCATACTTTGAAAAAATTCCACAGAAAGTTTTCACAGCCCTCAAGGAAATGATTTTCCATTGGAGGAAACAATGCTAGCAGCCGATGCCCTGATGCCTGCTCAAGCCAGCATCCTGAAGAATGATCAGCCAGTGAAGGAGAACTGAGGGATCACTGGTTCTCAGATAATAGGGGATAAGGGCACAAAACCTGGGTTCAGTTGCAACACAGAAGGAACTGAGGCTTTCTTGCAGCACAGAAGTTTATTATGACGGGGGCTGGGCCAGTTTGTATTTACATGCTGGAATCCTGCAGCCTTGAGTCCAGGTTGAAGTGAGGAAGAGGCTACTCTGCGGGGCACAGGTGATGTCATCCCAGGAACATACTTAGCCCTCTCTCCTGGGTCCCTGTTGCCAGACTGTGGTCTGGAACTATCAGATAGACTCCACTTCTGTTTCTTGTGCCTGAGCTGGAGGGATGATATCTTTAAGGATTTCATCATAATAGGGGCTAAATACCTGCTGATTGTGACGCATCAGATTGAAAAACTTCCAGCCCAGTTTTGTCAACTCTCCCTTGATGAGAGTAAGGCCAACAGGGAAGTCTAGCAGAGACTCCTGCATCCCACGAACCAAACAGCCTTTGAGAAACAAGTGGATCCGCTGATCTGTGTGCAAGAAAAAAGTTAAAAGGGAAAGATCAAAGAGATTTCAGAAGAAATTCACAATGCCCTTGCACTCTCTGTTCGCCAACGTTTAAATTAACACATTTTCACTGACCTACTCACTCATTCAGGTAAAACATGTTAATGAGATTTTTTTTTTCTTTTCTTTTGGAAGAAGGAATGCTATAAAGCTTCTAAAAGCAATGCATTATTGAAAGATGTCGAGCCAGTAAGTTTCTGGCTGTTTATAATGTTATGGGGTGCTAAGTGAGCTCCTGACGTGTGTGACCTAACAAGAGGATCCTAGACATTGTATGTGAAATTCTAAGGGCACACACTGCAGCCAGTGTACCAACTCTGGGTCCATACAACCATATCAGACTTTGTCAAGATGTAAAAATTAGAAGCAAGGTGGTCGAGCTCACTGCTTCCATTCTTGCAGGGAATATATCCTTCAGCCTAAATTAGCATCAGTTCCTTAGAGGGAAGTAGGGACCGTCATGGTAACTTAAAGCATGGGATAGAGAAAGGGTTTCCCATCACAGGCCTTGGGTTATAGTTAGAGAATGACCAGGAATCACTCAGCACTAGCACCTGCAAGTTACACATCCTAGCTGACCTTAAAACCATATATTCACTCTTCAGACTGAAAGAGATTTACTTCAATTATGTGCATTATACATAAGGAAACTAAAGCCAAAAGACTTTCCCAACAATCATTCCATTTCTGAACGTCTTCACAACTGACTTCCAAGCTTCAGTCCACCTTCTTACCTTCCACATTCTTGCTACCCCTTCCCTTGCCACCCCTTCCCAGCCCCACCACCACAGGAGGACTCTTACCAACGATGTTACGAACACGGTTCTCTTTCTTGGCGATGTTCTGAAGTTGGCCTCTAAGACAGGCTTTCTTTTCACTACTCAGGGCAGTTAGGCCCATGTCTTTGAGGCGTTCATGGATTTTCTGAGACACTTGTTCACTCACACTCACCATAGCTTCTTCAGGCCTAGATAATGAAGGACAGAAAGCAGAGTGGCCTTGGCATAGGGGCAAAGCCCAGAGAGTCCAACACCAGAAGCCAGGTCCACTCACAAAAGAATTCCAGCTCTCCACCACTAACAGAGGACCCAGCATTTCAAATCATTTCATTGTTACCCTCAAGATGTCAACTATTTCACACATATTAATTCGTACATATTAACTAATTCATACTATTCTCCACTTCAAATGAAACAAATTGGACAAGGGTTCAGTTCCATTCTTGGATCTACTCAGTATTCTTTAGTCCCATACTCCTACTACTACTACTAAGTTGCTTCAGTCATGTCCGACTCTGTGCGACCCCATAGACGGCAGCCCACAAGGCTCCCCCATCCCTGGGATTCTCCAGGCAAGAACACTGGAGTGGGTTGCCATTGCCTTCTCCAATGCAGGAAAGTGAAAAGTGAAAGTGAAGTTGCTGAGTCTTGTTCGACTCTTAGCGACCCCATGGACTGCGGCCCACCAGGCTCCTCCATCCACTCTTGCCTGGGATTTTCCAGGCAAGAGTACTGGAGTGGGGTGCCATTGCCTTCTCCACTTTAGTCCCATAAACTGTATTCAAATTCTGTTTTAAGATTTCTTAAGCATTTTCCATAGTTGTCTTCCCTACTTCGCCAATTAACTTGTAAATATATTGAGATCTGAACTTCCAGTTCTTCTTTTTACTTCAGCTGAGGTGCCCTGCATGAAGCAAATTATGGATACATATTGACCAAGGGATCAACTTCTGGATATACACACACAAATCCAGTGTCACTTATTTAAGTATATAATGACTCATTTTTAGCAAACACAGTACTGAATCATTCATAGCAAACTAGTTTCCACACTCACCTCCTTGGAAATATGTTTTGTTTCCATCACAAGCCTTAATACAATTTATCAAAAGACACCAACGACCTTTGTAGATGATGCCCAAGGTCTTTTGCGTGGTTTATGATAAAGAATAAGGCAGTAATACATTAACTGCCTAAGTTCCAAAACCAACAAACTATTTTCAACTCTCAGAAAGATCTAGGAAATTTGTTGTTGCTCATGTTGCATAGTCTCTAAGTCATGTCTGACTCTTTTGCAACCCCATGGACTGTAGCCTACCAGGCTCATCTGTCCATGGAATTCTCCAAGCAAAAACACTAGAGTGGGTTGCCATTTCTTACTCCAGGGGATCTTCCTGACCCAAGGTTCAAATCTGGGTCTCCTGCATTGGCAGGCAGATTCTTTACCACTGAGTCACCAGGAAAGCCTCTATGAAGTTTACCTGGAGTTAAATTCCTCCATCAGGGCCTTGGTTATGTGTTTCAGTTTGTTCACAAATTCAGTCGAACTGAATAAAGCACTACCAGAGAAACTTCTGGCCACTAGCAAGACTGAGGCCAGAATGGCCAACTGCTTCAACTGGGACTCCATGTCTTGCAGCCGGATTTTATCCATTAGCAGAGTCTGGTGAGACAGGGAAAAGCAAGCTGTCAGAAAAGTGTTTTATTAAAGGTATCAAATACAAAACAAAAAGGCAATGTTCTTATATACGTTCCTACCTCGGGAAACTCTTTACTGTCAAGATCCCAGAGAAGAAGGTTCAGGTAACCCTGGTATAGCACCATTGTGGAACTGGGAAGTTGTGGGTTGTCCACTGCCCAATTTGGAGATGAATGGGCCATGCTGGAGGAGCTGGGAGAGTCAGGAGAACTTGAAGGTGCTGTAGTGAGGTCTAGAGCTGTTTTGGTTAGCCATTTTGTGGTGCAATCAAGGAGATCTGTGACATAAAAGGGAATATATAAATATCTTCAAACACCAAGGCTTGAAAAGCAAGGTTTGAGGATATATTCTTCCTCAATAAATAAGTGATTTTGTACATCTTTTCTCTTAGAGAAATGTTCCTTCTTCCTACCCCATGCCCTTGCCCGTCCAATAGGGAGAAGCTATCTATTAAAAAAATAAAAAATAAAAAACTGCAAGTACCGTATCACTATAAGAAATAAGACCCAAAGTCAAATCTCCCCCTCTCCTGTCCTTAAATTTTGAACATACTGGGTTGCTTGTTGAGGAGTTCCTGGAATTTAGCTCGTTCATACTGGATAGAGTGTTCCTTCAGGTAGGGTCGGAAGCTCTGTATAGTATGGTTCACCATGTCCATTTTCATCAGGCCCAGAACATGGAAGATGCCCCTGTCAATGGAGGAAAAATCAAATGCTTACACTCTGAAAGGTAATCTAGTGGAGTGAGGTGGAACTCAAGCTAAGAGTATTTTATCACAGTATCTTAGAGTAAAAAATGGCCTTAAAAACCACAGTCCTACTTCAATTTACAAATACAGATGTTGCAGCCAGGGACCCAAGGCCATAGAGTGAGTTGTTATCAGAGCTAGGAGCAGATACATGTTCTGATCTTTTAGTTACCAGCCTAGAGTTCTTTCCACTGTAGGTACTCCACCTCAGAAAAACAATTAAAATTCTAACTCTCTGTGGGTAGTTGGGATGATGGTGGTTGAATTTCTAACTCATTCAGCTTATTACTTTACCTCTGGTTCTTGGTTCTTCTATCTGTGAAACAGGGATCATTCTCATCTTGTTCCCCCACAGGGTTTGAGTTAGGATACACAAGAAATTATCTGCGAAAGTGCTGTTTGAAATATCCCAAAGAAACAGTTACTGTACTCTAGTGTCTAGACAAGAATATTGGAGTGGGTTGCCGTTTCCTTCTCCACAGGATCATCCCGACCCAGGCATCGAATCCTCTTCTCTTGCATCTCCTACATTGGCAGGGGGTTTCTTTACCACTAGTGTCACCTGGGAAGCCAGTATCTTAACAGCATCATTTCTTAGAAAGTGTCCAAATGATCTAAGATCATCAAAAGGGTTCTGAGAATCCATCCTTTGAAAATAAAAGCCAATAAACCACAGAGGAACAGCAGAGATATTAGTCCGTTCTTCACTATAGAAGAGCTAGGCAAGCCAGGGGCTATAACCCAGTATCTGGCCCAGAGTTTTCTGGTACAGTGTCTAAGACAGGATACTACATCTTGTGTTCAGGAACAGTACATCTAGTTTCCCACCTCAGTAACTGTACAGGGTCTGTTATGCTCTCTAGTTTTCGCACTGCTTCATCTCGGACTGGTGCACACAGTAGGGTCATCAAATTAAGAATGTAGTTGGAGAGATGAGGGACATCCAGGGCCCCATGCTCTGCTTCCTGCTTGAGGAGATCTATGTCCAGAGCTTCTTCAATCTCATCTCTTAGGCTGTTCTGGCGTGGTAATAGCAGTGATAACAATATCTGCCCAGAAAAGAAAATCAATGGAGCCAAATTATTTAGAACTCCAAACACTCTTTGATGAACAATCTCCTTAAGGCAAAGGCATGCCAGCCTATGTCTATTGGGCCTCCAGAAACTAGGTTTCCCAACTGCATATACAGAATATTATTTCTCTCTGTTTAGGAGCCAGTTATAATTTAAGGCTTCATTGGGATTAGTAGTAATAGTAGTGCTGTACTATTTTCTTGGCAGAATGAGATAAAGATAGGAAGAAAAATACCTGTGACAAAACCAAATGCAGGATATAAAAAATATAAAACACATACCATCACAAGGTAATGGGATATTCTTTTGATAAAACTTTTTAGTTTGTATTCGGGTAGCCAATTACCAATGTGATAGTTTCAGGAGAACAGTGAAGGGACTCAGCCATACATATACATGCATCCATTCTTCCCCTAACTCCCCTCACATTCAGGTAGCCACATAATATTGAGCAGAGTTCCATGTGCTACAGTAGGTCCTTGGTTATCCATTTTAAATATAGCCTTGTGGGGGTGAGATATTCTTAATAAAGGATAAGGACATTATTAGATTGTTTGACTACAAGGGAAAAGATGAAATAGGCAGAGAAACCTTTAAGTGTCACTCGAAATAATCTTTTCACTCTAAAGTATAAGTTTCTTTTTGGCAAAGGCTCTCTTATGTATCTGTGTGCTTCTGAAACACAGAAAACATAATGGGAGTTAAGCGAAAATCTGTTTAATTGAATGACATGCTGTGTTGTTACAGCAAGATCTCAACTTTCAAGCTTCATCTCATACAAATAAAATGGAAGTTTCTCCATATTATCTGTTCAAGTAGTGGAACATATGTAGAAATGAAACTTGTGCATGCATGCATGCTAAGTCATGTCTGACTCTTTGCTACCCTATGAACTGTAGCCCGCCAGCCTCCTCTGTCCATGGGATTCTCCAGGCAAGAATACTGGAGTGGGTTGCCATGCCCTCCTCTAGGGCATATTCCCCACCCAGGGATCAAACTCGAGTCTCTTACGTCTCCTGCATTGGCAGGTGGGCTCTTTACCACTAGCATCACTTGGGAAGGCCCAAAATAATTCCTATTTATCAACAATTAAAAGGTCTGGGATTTAAAAAAAAAAAAAAGGACTTTCCTGTGGTCCAGTATTTAAGAATTCACCTTGCAATACAGGGGACATGGGTTTGATCCCTGCTAAGAGAAACTAAGATCCCACATGCTGCAGGGCAATTAAGCCCACAAGATACAAGTGCTGAGCCTGTGCATCACAACTAGAGAGAAGCCCACGTACCACAATGAAAGATCCCCCATGCCACAACTAAGATTTAATATCCACAAATGGGAAGTTGGTTACTCACCTCCTTAACTTCTTTTAGGAGTTCAAGTGCAGAAGTGAAGTCAGCTGGAGTACTTGATAGCTGGACTTTCAGATGGTCCCAAAAAGCCTTGTACATTGTCTCCATAATCCTGCCTTCCAGACTATAAGATGGTTAAATGAACAACTTGCTCTTTACCCAAAGAGTTGATAAAGGATCCTAATCTCCTAAATCCCAAACACCGTATGGGGAGGGAGGAGGGAGGAGGGTTCAGGATGGGGAACACATGTATAATTTTTTTTTAATTAAAATTGAATAAAAATAAATAAATAAATAAACACACACACACAAAAATAAATAAATAAAATCATGAAAGACCATTATGTTGATAGGGAAGGAGCTATGTTTAGACTTTAGCAGAGTTGAATACACTGAGTTTAGTCTCAGATGCAAAGGCTCTGATCAATTTCTCTCAGAAGGATTCCTCAAGTTCCAAAAAAGCTCTCCTTCTAGAAATAAGAACCAAGAAGTTGCATTTGAGGCCCTGAGTTCTAGCCTTGGTTCTTCATCTGACTTAAATGTATGCCTTGGTTTTAATACGTGTAGACTTATACCTTTGAACTAGATGATCTTTTCCCTTCAGCCTTAAAATCCAAAAAAGGATTTTCCTTCTTGATAACACTTGAAAATCTTATGTGCACCTCCAACTCATTATCTTCCCTTCTCAAACCTGTGTCTTTTCAAACAAATCATAAAGTTTACATTTTTCCCATTAAAAATAGAATAGTAATGCATGCTTTTGTTGAAAATTTTACAAGCAATACAGAGATAAATGAAAAAAGTCAAAGTTCCTTCCCCAACACACCAATCCCATTTGTGAGATGTCACCAACTGTTATTTATCTAATGCATAATAATTACTTCTTTTCATCCTTTTAATGCACTTGGTCCCCAAATTACAGAGATTTTGATTCCTAAATATGTCTGGAATCCATCTCCTCCTGCCATCATTTCCTACCTGGACTATTGCAATAGTCTAGTGAGGAGAAGGCAATGGCAACCCACTCCAGTACTCTTGCCTGGAAAATCCCATGGATGGAGGAGCATGGTAGGCTGCAGTCCATGGGGTTGCTAAGAGTCAGACACAACTGAGCGGCTTCACTTTCACTTTTCGCTTTCATGCATTGGAGAAGGAAATGGCAACCCACTCCAGTGTTCTTGCCTGGAGAATCCCAGGGACGGGGGAGCCTGGTGGGCTGCCATCTATGGAGTCGCACAGAGTTGGACACAACTGAAGCAACTTAGCAGCAGCAGCAGTAAAGGTATTCTGGCCCCCAATCAAAGTCTTACTGCAACAATGCCACATATTCTTGCTAAGACCAATATTTCTAAGCAAAAAATCTGATCGTAATGACATGATCATTTCCCTCAGCTATCTGGGAGAAGGCGATGGCAACCCACTCCTGTGTTCTTGCCTGGAGAATCCCAGGGACCGGGGAGCCTGGTGGGCTACCCTCTATGAGGTCTCACAGAGTTGGACACGACTGAAGAGACTTAGCAGCAGAACCTCCCTATCACCAGGAAGAGTTTCTTATTGTCGTTGTTTAGTAGTTAAGTTGTGTCCGAGTTCTTTGTGACCCCATGGACTATAGCCCTCCAGACCCTTCTATCCCTGGGATTCCCAAGCAAGACTACTGGAGTGGGTTGCCATTTCCTCCTTCAGGGGGTCCTCTTGACCCAGGGATTGAACCTGGGTCTCCTGGATTGGCAGGTGGATTCTTTACTGCTGAGCCACCAGAGGAACACCAAAGTTGTTTAGTTGCTAAGCAGTGTCCTCATCTTTTTTTGTGACCCCATGGACTATAGCATGCAAGGCTTCTCCGACATCCTCTGTCTCCTGGAGTTTGTTCATTGAGTCAGTGGTATTATCTAAACATCTCATCCTCTGCTGCCCCCTTCTTTTTTTGCCTTCAATCTTTTCCAGCATCAGTGTCTTCTCTAATGAGTAGGCTCTTCATATCAGGTGGCCAAGTTACTGGAGCATCAGCCCTTCCAATGAATATTCAGGGTTGATTTCCATTAGGATTGACAGATTTGATCTCCTGCCAGTCCAAGGGACTCTCAAGAGTTTTCTCCAGAACCACAATTCGAAAGCATCAATTCCTTGGCACTCAGCCTTCTCTGTGTTCCACTTCGCACATTCATACATGACTACTGGAAAAACCATGATTTTGACTGTATGGACCTTTGTTGGCAGAGTGATGTCTCTACTTTTTAATATGCTGTCTAGGTTTGTCATAGCTTTTCTTCCAAGGGCAAGCATCTTTTACTTTTATGGCTTTAGTCACAGTCTGCAGTGATTTTGGAACCCTAGAAAATTAAATGTGTCACTGCTTCCACTTTTTTCCCTTCTATTTACCATGAAGTGATGGGACTGGATGCCATGATCTTAGTTTTTCAAATGTTCAGTTTCAAGCCAGCTTTTTCACTCTCCTCTTTCACCTTCATCAAGAGGTTCTTTAGTTCCTCTTCCCTTTCTGCCTTTAGAGTGGTATCATCTGTATATTGGAGGTTGTTGATATTTCTCCCAGCAATCTTGATTCCAGGTTGTGACTCATCCAGCACAGCATATCTCATGATGTGCTCTACATATAAGTTAAATAAACAAGGTGAAAATATACAGCCTTGACATACTGCTTTCCCAATTTGGAACTAGTCAGTTGTTTCATGTCCAGTTCTAACTTTGACTCACAAAGGTGCAGTTCTAACCTTCTGATCATGTGAAATGAGTGCAGCTGTTTGGTAGTTGGAACATTCTTTATCATTGCCCTTCTTTGAGACTGGAATGAAAACTGACCTTTTCCAGACCTGTAGCCACTGCTGAGTTTTCCAAATTTGCTGGCATATTGGGTGCAGCACTTTAACAGCATCATCTTTTAGGATTTGAAATAGCTCAGCTGGAATTCCATCACCTCCACTAGCTTTGTTCATACTAATGCTTCCGAAAGCCCATTTGACTTCACACTCCAGGATATCTGGCTCTAAGTGAGTGACCACATCATTGTGGTTTTCCAGATAATAAGACTTTTTTTTGCATAGTTTTTCTGTGCATTCTTACCACCTCTTCTTAATGTCTTTTGCTTCTGTTAGATCGCTACTGTTTCTGTCCTTTATTGTGGCCATCCTTACATGAAATGTTCCCTTGATATCTTCAGTTTTCTTTAAGAGATCTCTAGTCTTTCCCATTCTATTGTTTTCCTCTATTTCTTTGCATTATTCACTTAAGAAGACCTTCTTGTCTCTTCTTGCTATTCTCTGGAACTCTGCATTCAGTTGGGTATATCTTTCCCTTTCTCCTTTGGCTTTCTCTTCTTTCTTCAGCATTTGTAAAGTCTCCCCAGACAACCATTTTGCCATCTTGCATTTTTGTCTTTGGGGTGGTTTTGGTCCCTGTCTCCTATACAATTTTATGAACCCTAGACCACCTGAAAAGCACCTATTCATATCTAAAAACTCAACTCAACATAACCTCATCAGGAAGGTTTCCCAAACCCTCCTCGGCAGCTAAGCAGGAATAAGGAACTCCATATACTAGATGTGAGAGAACTTATCACTGCACAGGAACTATGTACTATTTGACTATCTCACCTACAGAAGCTATGTAATGGCAAAGCCAGCATCATACTCATCTATATGTCTCCAACATTTAACATTCAGCCTTCCACCTAGGACATGCTCAATAAATGTTTGTAGAATAAATATCTGACAATGAGATTTCTCTTAGGAATCCATAACTCTAATTAGTATCACTTTATAAGTCCAAAGATAAAAGCAGTCATTAATTACCTATAGATAATAGATAACCCTCAATTGTATTTCAGTATCTTTTCTGGTATACATCTTACATTACTACACTAGAATAAGGCTGTTAATAACAAAACAATGAAGATTTATTTCTAAACAGTGAGTTGGCCAAAAAGTTCCTTTGGTTTTTAAATAAAAATACACATTTCTCATTTTCATCAACAACTTTACTGAACAACATATTCACCATTTTGTTCCACTACCTCCTCCATTTTCCGGACAATTTTATAATTTAATCTTCCCCAAACTTTTTATCTTTTTGAGCAAAGAACTAATCCAGGTTCCTTTTAAGTCTTTCAGGGAATTGAAACTTTTTCCATTCAAAGAATTTTGTGAAGACTGAAATAAGTGGACATCTGAAGGTGCAATGTCTGGTGAATACACAGATGCATCAGAACTTCCTAGTCAAACTGTAACAGTTCTTGCCTGGTCATCAAAGAAACATGCAGTCTTGCACTATTCAGATGGAAGACGATGTGTTTTCTGTTGACTAATTTTGGATGCTTTTTGTTAAGTGTTGCTTTCAATTGGTCTAAGTGGGAGCAGTACTTGTGATAAATTGTTTGGTTTTCTGGAAGGAGCTCATAATAGAGGACTCCTTTCCAATCCCACCATATATACAACATCACCTTCTTTGGATGAAGACCAGCCTTTGGTGTGGTTGGTGGTAGTTCATTTCAATTGCCCCATGATTTCTTCTAATCCACATTATTGTACAGTATCCACTTTTCATCATCTGTCACAATTTGTTTTAAAAATGGAACTTTACCTTTCTTGAAAAAATAAACCATAATATGCCAAAATGTTGCTTTTTTCTCCCATCTTCAATATTAAAATTGCTACACAAAAATTCAGCAATTTTTATGTTTTTTAAAAATGCATGCTGATATGACAGCTGTCAAAATACAACCTAATAAAATTGTTTGAAGTGAAATTAAAGTCAACTAAATGCTACTAGAGCCACCTTATAGGAAAAACTGAACAAACTGGCCAGTTCAAGAGTATTATTCCCTCTGCTTCATTTCCCCACCCCTCATCACCACCACAATCCCTCAGCCACTTTAACAGATCTTCACTCTCCTTGTTTCACTTTCCCCGCACCCCTGCCAGCAAAAAAATAAATCTAACTGAGGCTCCGGGGACAGTGAAGGCAGTGTTGGCAAACTAAGGGAAAAAAGTAAGAGGTGTAAAGATCAAGAGACACTGACAGAGCAAGGTGCTTAAGTGATAGAATACCTGAAGTGGCAAAATAGAAGTCACTTTTAAAGCTGGGAAATTAGAACGTTATATGAAATATTGAGTCAAACAAAGAAATTTACTCATTTAACTATTAACAAACTACTAGAAGTATTTATGGAGAAGGAAATGGCAACCCACTCCAGTGTTCTTGCCTGGAGAATCCCAGGGACGGAGGAGCCTGGCGGGGTGCCGTCTATGGGGTCGCAGAGAGTCGGACACGACTGAAGCGACTTACCAGCAGCAGAAGTATTCAAATCATACTCCCTGAATGATTCATGTATGTATTGCAATATCAATACAATTAATAAGAACCAGGATAAAGTGTGATTTTAGAGGGGCAGTGTTTATTAATGGGTTTTGATCTTGGTTCACAGAATTTTTGTTAAGCTGATTATGAAGCAGAAATATCCCCTGAAAGCTCTTATCCCATGAAGAGTTGGCAATATCACTATTAGAAAAGAAATAATTTCATTTGTACTTGATCAATCTATAGATAGTTAAGAGAATACTACCAGTAGCTACTGTCTCCAAAGCTGTCTAAGAAGATGTGGACTTCACTGTGTTTCACTGTTAAATGAGATACCAAAATGAAAGTTCTGACAATAATTTCATTAATTTATTCCCTGCTTAGATAAAATTTTTCTGCTTTCAGTCTGTAAAACTAATAATTATACAGATTACTCCTCTGTTTTGTTTGTTGGTAGCATTTAAGACATACTAAAACATTAACTGTATTAATAAAAGTGCTTCAAACCTGATCCAAAGTCATTTGTGCTGTGTACATATGCCAGGAGGAATTAAATGGAAAAAATAGAGTTGATACCTGTTGGGAGGTAATACACCGTCTTCCATGTAAAAATCTTGATTTACCACGATTTCATGAGCAATGCTAAGCCTAGAAATTTCGTTAACTGTCTCTATCAGATCCGTGACAGAAAGTACTTCAGGTCGGCTTGCTGGAAAAAGGCATAGAGATCAGTAAACAGGGAACCCACACAAATAGAACTGCTTTTCATCAGAGATCCACTCAGCCAAATAACTTCCTCAAATTTAGATTTATCAAACAGATCTTAAACAGATTCACTCGATTATTATAGTATTTGAGGTTTTCTGAACTCTTTGCTGTTCAACAGCTCTAGCAACTTGCAGAGAAGTCAGATATGAGGAGAAGTTACCTTATGAAACACAAAAAGTAAAACTTACTTCAAAAACTTTTGCCTAAACTGTCAAAACAATAAATGAAATATAGCAAAGAAAAAGTGAGTAAGTTGTGGTTTATAAAATAAACCTTTAGCTAGAATTTACTTTTTATACTTACTGTTTTATCTACAGATTAAAAAAAAATATTTTTTACCTGCCATTGGTTGAAACTTCAGGTGCAGAGAGCCAACTATATAATGAACTTTAGAAAGTGGTTCCTAAATCCTTTTTCTACCTCTGATGAGAGAGGAAGAGACATAAAATGACAGTCTCCGTACAGATAACACCATAACTATTAGTATATGGCTCTAAAGCTGAACCATTCTTAAAACATTGTTTCAAAATCTTGGGACTCCACAGACCAATAAAATTTCACACACAAAAAATAAGTGACAGTAATATGCCAATTTTAATTTTTCCACATATGGGTGTCGTGACAAAAAACCCACCTTACCATAATCCAAATAATTATTCTGTGAAAAAAAATTATATTTTAACATCTCAAAAGGCAAAAAAGAAAACAGAATTCAGCAATCTTTAAGTTGCATCAATTTAACTTTATTTTTAAAACCTATGATATTTTTGCTTTACTTACTTCAAGATTGGTAAGAACTTTATCACACACTCTCATAGGAATTTAGGAACAACTTTCTGAGTTCATTATACAGTTGGTTCTCTGCACCTGAAGTTTCAACCCATGGCAGATAAAAAAATATATATATTTTTAAATTTCAGAAAATTCCAAATGGCAAAACTTGAATTTGCTCCATGCTGGTAACTATTTACATATAATTTATATTGAATTTGGTATTATAAGTAATCTAGAGATGATTTATATTATACAGGAAGATATAAGTAGGTTATATGCAAATACTACACCATTTTACATAAGGGACTTGTGCACTATGGATTTTGGTATCCTGAGGGACGAGGTGAAGAAGAGTCCTGGAGCCAATCTCATGTGGATACAGAGTGATTGTTGTACAGACTACTTATTTACAGAGAGATAATAGTAAGCACACACAGTAGTTACGATTATTACTTGGTATATAAAATAAAACTATTTTCTCTCTCACTTTCAACACTGTTCCATAATTTGTTCAAAAAGAACTACTTATAACCAAAAATATAAGACTCATCTAAGAACCCTAAAACTTCACCAAGGAGATGGTCTACTGCAAATTTACTTCTCATTTAAAAATTTTTCAACAGAAGTTAGTATCATCAATCCATATCTCCTTTCCACTCTAACTAAAAAGCTACATATGTTGAAATACATAATTTATTCAATTCATTAAGTCATTTGAGAGACACTATGAATTAATAATTGTTCCACTCTGTTTACTAGCAGTGACCCTAAATGGCCACTAGAAAAACATACATGACTCAACAACATTGTGGCTTCCAACTATTTTTCTCATTTCTGTCTTCAAGAGTTTAGATCAAGTCACTACATTTGGACAGATCTTCAGATTTATGTTTGGTTGAATTCACTGGCGATTTTCATAAGAGAATTGCAATTTGAGTTCCTATGAGATTGGACTAGTCAAACAAAAGTCTCAAATAAATGCCTACCACAAGGTGCAGAAGAGACCTCATGCTTCTATGCATCTGTTATTATAGATCTAAAACATTACCTTGAGCAGTGATAATTCTTATGTCAACAAAGTGTTTTGGGAGTGGACAGAACACAATTTCAGCACTAGGTAATTAGGATTCTCTCAAATCCATTCTAGGTTTATCATTTACAATCTATAAAATCAAAATATAAGAATGCCACCAATTTCCCATGTTTTGAACTAACTCAGACACACTCAAGTCTTGTCAAACACAAGTCATTATGTTTTGTTGGCCTCTTTCTCTAGAGTTAAAATATCTTTTAATTTCACTTGACAATCAGGGACCTAGGTCCAATACGTAAAGATTAGAGGGGGAAAAAGACAAGAAAAAGAATAATATGAAAGAGGAGTTAGCAGAAGGATGAGGAGTGAAAAACATAAGGTTGTGAGAGCCTTCTATGCTCCTTAAAGGCACTTAAACCACATGCTACCTATTCCTTTAACCTAGCTGCTATCGAACACTACCCAAGGAAATGATGATATAATTCCAGACCTACCAGCAGAGTGGTCATCTAAACAGAAGCTCTGGTTTTCTTGGGTCTGCTCTGGTGTTTCAGGCTTATGGGCTCCACTCTCTGCTTCATTGGAATCATTCTGGTGCACAGTTTTTTCCATCTTGGGCATCTTGATGGTATCTGGAATTGGGGCAAAAAGAAGAGGCAAGCTGTTAGTGATAGAAGATTTGGCTCTGATACAGGGAGGCAGACGCGAGGGCTCTTCAGTTGCCAGTCTGTGCTTTGACTGAATCTGTGGCTCCAAGTTGAGGATGGGGACAAAGGTTTCAGGGGTCTCTTTTGGAATAGCTAGGTTTCTCAAATAGCCTTGAGGGAAGGAGAACGGTGAGTCTAGTAGAGTCGCCTTTCCTGACATTCAAGAAAGTTAGCATTGGGTAAGAAGGAGAGAAAATCAAGGCCCAGAGATGGACAATAACTTCCTCAAGAGACTTCCTCAAACTCAGTTGTCTTTAATTAGTCTGGGCATAACCCCCTTCCTCCTTAACTTCTGCCCCAGATTTGCCTTTGGTTATTAAGAGGCCTGGCAGCTGGACTCAGGCAGCAAGACACCCCCACAGCCCTCGGGACCCCAGCCCCTCACCTCAGCCCAGTCCTCGACCAGCTGCCCCACGGTTGTTTGTGTTAGTGAGGCCCCTCTGCCTCGCCAGGGCGGTCCTGGGGCATACCATGTGGGACAGGACAGGAGGGGAGATCAGCCGGAAGGGGCTGGACACAACTGTGGAGATGATGAAACCAACCCAGCATACACCCCCGCCAATGACTCTAGGTAGAACAGTCCGAAACGTGAAAACAAAGGGTGTCCAGGTAACATAAAGGGTCATGTGCCCAGGGTACCATGGGAACCTAGACAGCAGGCAAGACAAGTGGGGATGCAACATTTGGTGATAGAGCAGGTACGCAGCTGAGATTCTCCAGGAAGAGAATTTTCAATTAATCTTCTCAAGTCCTGTGCCTCCCCTCCAGGCAAGAACTGTCCAAAGTTACTATCCTCTCTGCCCAGTGGGGGAAAAACATTTAAATAACAATTTAGAAAGGAAAAGGAGCATTATTTTTTGTTTCACCTCAAGCTCATGTAACGTTTGAAATGAAAAACCAACAGGGTTACAGAAATCCAGAATTATGTTTTCAGGGTTTTTTTTCCCCCCTTTTGTTTAAGTCAATCCTCCTCGCAATGTAGAGACAAATGGGCTGTTAAACTTCCATTTTACAAATATAGAAAGCAAGCATCATATTAAAGGGCTGGTTATAAAAACTGTGGTGAAGGGGCCAGATCATAAATCTCAGAGGGAGCCTAGGTTTTGGTTTGGTTCTTCTGACTATTTTCCTGGCTTCTTCATTACAATCCAATTGTGAGCCTTGGAGATCACCTAGAATGTGTGGGTGCTAGAATAGATGACTCTGAGGGCACTCGGGTTGCTCACTCATTAGTCCTAGTTTACTTTTTCACTCTACTGGCCAGTTAGTTACAGTGATTTGAGGACCCCTGGATTGACTCATTTCCAAATTTTGGGAAAAATTTTTTTTCAAAGATGTCTCTACCTTGCACTGGGGACTTCTCTGGTGGCTCAGTCAGTAAAGAATCTGCTTTGTAATGAAGGAGACTCGCTCGGGTTCGATCCCGGAGTAGGGAAGATCCCCTAGAAAAGGAAATGGCTACCCATTCCAGTATTCTTGCCTGGGGAATTAGAGGAGCCTGGTGGGCTACAGTCCATGGGGCAGCAAAGAGTCAGATACGACTTAGTGACTAAACCACCACCACCACTCTGCACTATTCTATCCTGCTCTTTTATCCTGATAACTGTTTTTTTTACCCACTAACTTTACTTCATAAAACAAAACTATAATTCAACCAAATTCTGATCCCTTGCCTTGTTAGGGTCAATAATAAAGTGTGGATATCTTGCACAACAGTTATAGAGGAGAGGTCCAAGAGCTTTCCAGTCTAAGGAAATTCCAACTACCCTCTAGGTCCAAAAGGATGTGAAGGGTCTTGACCAGTTATGTTTCTGCTTAGTTGGAGAGTGTATAATATTAATAAATGCTAAATCTGAATGTCTTCCTCATCTTCTCTTGATATTTGCCTCAGTAATATCAACTTTGAAACAAAATGCTGTCACTCAAAACTCGGAAGAAATGGTTAATTATATTTTTCTCGATTTGAACATCAAATTTTACATTCATAAAGCATGAATCAACCAGAAATTGATTTATCTTTTTAAAAATAAGATTTCTACTTGGCTTCTAAGACAAATTATCCAGAATGACACAGATTTTTTTCCCTTACAAAATTGCAGTTTTTAAAAGATTCTTCTCAGTGATGCTTCAAATTCTGTTAGTACTAAATTTGTTTAAGTTAAACTGTCATTTAAAAAATAGAGTATATTTTATAGAGCACTTTTAGGTTCACAGCAAAATTGAGCAGAAGTTACAAAAATTTCTCATATGCCCCCAGTCCCTATTCATGTCTAGCCTTTCCCATTATCAACATCCCACATGAGAGTGGTACATTTGTTACAATTGATGAGATACATTATTATCAGCCAGAATCCATAGTTTACATTAGGATTCACTCTTGGTGTTGTACATTCCATGGTTTTGTACAAGGTGAGATACAGTCCATGGGGTCACAAGAGTCAGACATGACTTAGCGACTAAACAACAATAACAATATCAACATGTACCCCCCAATATAATATCATACAAAGTAGTTTCACCCTAAAAATCCTCTGTGTTTCACAGGATCCCTCTCTACCACCTAATCCCTGGCAGCCATTGATCTTTTATTGTCTCCATAGTTTTGCCTTTTCCAGAGTGTCATATAGTTGGAATTACCTAGCAATTAGTCTTTTCAGACTGACTTCTTTTACTTAGTAATATGGATTTGAGTTCCATCCATTTCTTTCCATGGCTTGATAGCTCATTAGTTTTTAGCTGTGAATAATATTCCATTGTCTAGATATACCAAAGTGCATTTATCCTTTCACCAACTGAAGGCCATCATGGTTGTTTCCAAGTTATGGCAATTATTAATACATTTGCTATCAACATTCATGTGCAGAGTTTTGTGTGTAATATTTTTTTCAACTTCTTTGGGTAAATACCAAGGCATATGTTTACTGGATGATATAGTATAAGTAGGTTTAGTTTAGAAGAAACTGTCTTCCAAGACTTCCAGACTGTTCAGTCATGTCTGACTCTTTGCTACCCCATTGGGATATATAGGAAAGCAGTTGATTCATATGTATTTATATCCTGCAGTCTTACTAAAATCACTTGTTTAGGAGTTTGTTGATTCCTTCAGATTTTGTACATATATTATTATCATGTATGAACAAAAGATAGTTTTATGTCTTTTCCCCAATCTGTATGCCTACTATTTTTTCCTTGTCGTGCATTAGCTAAAGCTTCCAGTACAATGATGAGAGTGTGCAGCCTGTCTTGTTCCTTATCTTATGGAAAAGCTTTCAGCTTTACACCATTGAGTATGATGCTAGCTGTGGGCTTGTTAAATATGGTCTTTATTATGTTGAGTTACATTTATTCTATACCTAATTTGTTGAGAGTTTTTATCTTGAAAAAGATTTGAGTTTTTTTAATGCTTTTATGCATCTATTGAGATGATTATGTGATTTTTATCCTTCATTTTGTTAATGTGGTGTATCATGTATTTATTTTTGTGTGTTGACCCATACTTGACTCTGTGTCCAAGCAGGGCTGTAAGACGAGGTGTAAGATGGGCCCCGTTGCTGGCTGGGTTCTCTGGCCAGACTTTCTGGTCAGGTAGGACTAGAGGTTATACTCAGCAGTTGGGTAGGGCTGTGCATTTATTTCTCTGCCCATAAAAAGGGTTCCACAGCCCATGTGGTTCATTGGCTGAGGACCAAAGTCAGGCAGAAATGCCAACTAAAGTACTTTGCTAGATGTGGCCACCAGTTTAGCTCTACAGATGGGCAGAGTTACTGGCCAGGATGTCTGTTCCATCACCATTGTTAGCAAGATTGCAGTCTGCCTAGATCTGAGTGCTAATCTTTGAAAACCCTGCTCCCCTTTTCCATCTCTATTTGTCCCCCATTGGTCAAGCCCTGCAGATTTTCCCAGTGATCCCTGTGAGGTGCAACCCCTGTGAGCTTCCTGGGAAATTTCGTACAACACTGAGAAGCTGAACATCCACCTTTTTGTTATTTTTCACAGTGGAGAAATTGTAAGTCCAAGAGGTCCCTCTTGGTGCAGCACTTTATCAGCTTGAGAGAGAGGCAATGTGATCAGAGTGTAGTTGCTCCTCTCGCCTTTCTAATATGCAGTGCTTCTCAGTCTCTGTGGTCCAAGGGAGACTTCAACCTCATCCCTCATTCCTATATTCTGGGATTTTCACAGTGCCGTCTTGGCTATGGATGATTGCTAGCGGGTCTTCTTGTGAGGGGGATGGAAGTCAGGAATGATGTATATTGCAATCTGGATGACACCATTCCTTCAATTTTGTAATTAATAAATTAATAAACTGATTCAGGCCCTAAATCTCAATGCTTATAGTGAACTTACTGGGAAAACATTATCACACTTGGGTAGGCAAGTAAATCTAGTAACTAGAAGAGTACCCCATATTATATACTTAAGAAAGGCAGGGTAAAACTACTCCATTTTGGCAATCATTTTTCTCATATTTGTATGAGTATTCACTTAGAAGCTCCAGGTTTTTCATCTCCTGCCATACACCTCTCATCTGCTCCCCCTCAATTTAGTACTTAAACTGCCCAGGGTAGAATCAGTACATTAATGAAATGAATGTTTATCAGATGCAGCTGAACAATGGGAGTTATTTTCCAACCCCAGCTTAGCTGACAATGCTCGTGCTTTCCTTTAAGCCCTTTGAAATGGGCCTAATCTGTGATTAATGCACAAATGCAGAGTTTGCTCAATTTATCATGGATATACAGTATCTTTCTCAAATTTGCAAGAGGCAGTACTAGAAGGAGAGTAATGTGTTGTGTGAAGGGATTAGGATCCAAAGAGATCTGATAAGCAAATTTGAGCATATTGGCAACCAGGGTTGTTCCCCATGCATGCAACTTGGGTCCAAAGGATCTGAGAAATGTCATTAGGAGAAGACTTAGAGGTACAGGAGCAGGCACACAATATCTATCTTCAAACACTGAAGCAGAGATTACCTGCTGTGTGAGTCTCCAGCATATTGTCCTAGGTCTATTTGATCGAAGCTAGAGGGAGGCAGATTTGGGCACAGTATAAGCAGCAGGTCACCACAAGGGACTGAACAACTCTATAGGATCATTATTTCAAGCAAGATGTTAAGTCTTGGTGGCCAACATGGTTTCTTCCAAGTCTCAAATCCTCCAGCAACACTAAGACCTATGATATCTACTGTTTTCCCTGTGGAAGTTTATGCTCTAGCATAGAAAACAGCTTCCAGTTCCCTTGGAGGGTAGTCCATTAGAAAGGAGTGGTAAGCCAATACAGTATATTAATTCATATATGGAATTTAGCAAGATAGTAATGATGACCTTATATGCAAGACAGCAAAAGGGACACAGAGATTAAAAAACAGACTTTTGGACTCTGTGGGAGAAGGTGAGGGTAGGATGATTTGAAAGAATAGCATTGAAATGTGTATATTACCATATGTGAAATAGATTGCCAGTCCAGGTTCGATGCATGAGACAGGGCACTCAGGGCTGGTGCACTGGGACGACCCTGAGGGATGGGATGGTGAGGGAGGTGGGAGGGGGTTCAGGATGGGGGACACGTGTATACCCGTGGCTGATTCATGTCGATATATGGCAAAAGCCACTACAATATTGTAAAGTAGTTAGCCCCCAATTAAAATAAATTAATTAATTTTTAAAAAAGAAAGGAGTGGCAAGATAACATGATGTTTCAAATAGGTCTGAACGGCATAATCCCTTTCTTGTAGGAAAAGATACATACAGACGTACCTCATTTTATTGTGCTTCACTTTATTGTGCTGGGTTTTTTGATGCTGTAATTTTTTATTTCTGCAGATTGAAGGTTTGTGGCAACTTTGTGTAAGACAGTATGTTACCCCCATGTTTTTCCAACAGCATTTGCTCACTTTGTATCTGTGTCGCACCTTGGTAATTGGTTCACTTCATTTCCCTGCACATTACAGTAATTCTTGCAATATTTCAAACTCTCCACCAGAAAAAAGATTATGGCTCACTGAAGGCTCAGATGGTGACTAACATTTTTTAGCAATAAAGTGGGTTTTTTTTTACTTAAGGTATGTACATTGCTTTTTAGACATAATGCTATTGCACACTTAATAGACTACGATATAATTGTCCTTTGAAACATGCAGGAATTAGGGGCACTAACCCCTGCACAGTCAGAAATCCATGTATAACTTTTGATTCCCCCAAAACTTAACTAAAAATAGCCTACTGTGGACTGGAAGCCTTGCTGATAACAGTTGATTAAAACATATATTCTACATTATATTTACACATATTTTAATTCATTCAAGATATAGTGAATTAAAAAAATTTTTTTATATTTCTATGTTATGTGGTTTGTGAGTTTCTCAAATTATGGCAAATCTTAAAACATTTTCCCCACATATTTATTGAAAAAAATCTGTGTGTAAGCAGACTCGCAATTCAAACTCATGTTGTTCAAGGGTTGATTGTATAGTGTAAACATAACTTAAACATAAATATAACATATGCACTGGGAAACCAAAAACTTTGTGTGACTCATTCTATTGCAATATTTGCTTTATTGCAGTGGTCTGGAACCAAACTCACAATAGCCCTAAGTTGTGTCTGTAGTATACCAGAGTATGGGTGATTAGGCACCCAAATGCTAATGCCTCTAATTGGTGGGATTATAAGTGACTGGTTTTTATAAACTGAAAGTGATAAAATACTGCATATGGGCAGGGATTGGGTCACTCCCATTTACATGTATTCCTTGTTCTCACCATGAACACCAAAAATGATTGATTCATAAGACAGTGGATTCTGTTCAAGACAAGAAATAGACCAGAGGTTCAGTGCTGCAGCTCATCAGAAGATATTAGATTTCTGAGATGATGTTCAACAGAAGAGGTGATGTGCTCAGCAAAGTGGGTGTTAGTAAGTGTCTCTTGCCCCCTTCTCTATCTAATCCCAGGCTTGGGGGTCTCCTCTCATTAAATTGAAAAACACTTTCAGAAAACAAGAGAATACAGTTTATTTTTTTTAATTTATTTAGTTGGAGGCTAATTACTTTACAATATTGTAGCGGTTTTGCCATACATTGACATGAATTAGCCATGGATGTACATGTGTTCCCCATCATGAACCGCCCTCCTATCACCCTCCCCATCCCATCCCTCAGAGTCATCCCAGTGCACCAGCCCTGAGCACCGTCTCATGCATCGAACCTGGACTGGTGATCTGTTTCACATATGATAATATACATGTTTCAATTCTATTCTCTCAAATCATCCCACCCTCACCTTCTCTCACAGAGTCCAAAAGACTGCTCTATATATCTGTGTCTCTTTTGCTGTCTCGCATATAGGGTTATCATTTCCACCATCTTTCTAAATTCCATATATATATGCATTAGTATACTGTATTGGTGTTTTTCTTTCTGGCTTACGTCACTCTGTATAACAGGTTCCAGTTTCATCCATCTCATAGAACTGATTCAAATGTATTCTTTTTAATGGCTGAGTAATATTAAATCCCAATCCTTATTTACCAGGTTTTCATTTCCTCATCTTCGAGATAAGAATACTAGTCAATATGACCTCCTCTTCCAAGGTTCTCAAATTCTGTGACTCCAACTATGGAAAAAAGCAAGTCATGACCACCTCACCTGGACAGAGAAGAGCCTTTTCCATGTGACTCGTCTTGATGAAAGTGAAAGAGGAGACTGAAAAAGTTGGCATAAAGCTCAACATTCAGAAAACTAAGATCATGGCATCTGGTCCCATCACTTCTTGGGAAATAGATGAGGAAACAGTGGAAACAGTGTCAGACTTTATTTTTTGGGGCTCCAAAATCACTGCAGATGGTGACTGCAGCCATGAAATTAAAAGATGCTTACTCCTTGGAAGGAAAGTTATGACCAAGCTAGATAGCATATTCAAAAGCAGAGACATTACTTTGCCAACAAAGGTCCGTCTAGTCAAGGCTATGGTTTTTCCAGTGATCATGTATGGATGTAAGAGTTGGACTGTGAAGAAAGCTGAGCACAGAATTGATGCTTTTGAACTGTGGTGTTGGAGAAGACTCTTGACAGTCCCTTGGACTGCAAGGAGATCCAACCAGTCCATTCTAAAGGAGATCAGTCCTGGGTGTTCTTTGGAACGACTGATGCTAAAGCTGAAATTCCAATACTTTGGCCACCTGATGCGAAGAGTTGACTCATTGGAAAAGACTCTGATGCTGGGAGGGATTGGGGGCAGGAGAAGGGGATGACAGAGGATGAGATGGCTGGATGGCATCACTGACTCGATGGCATGAATTTGAGTGAACTCCAGGAGTTGGTGATGGACAGGGAGGCCTGGCGTGCTGCAATTCATGGGGTCGCAAAGAGTTGGACATGATGGAGTGACTGAACTGAACTGATATAGTTAGGAAATTATACCCTTTCAGACAATTTTGATTAACTTAGAAACTATTGAATAACAGAAACATGACAGAAAGTGTCCCTCAGTTTTGTGAATACGCTTAGAGTTTCTCCATCAGGCTGTAAATCTCAAAGGCAAAACCGATCCCTCGAGTCTGGAAGCCCTGAGTGAACTGAGTATCTAAACTTGTTCTCTGCCTCATTGTCAGGTACAGAAAGCCAAAACTGCAGAGCTTATATAGTTCTTCAGAAATGAGGTCATGGAACTAAGTTGTTAGATGCAGAAAATTCCAAACAACCATATGAGTGACAAAACTAAGACTTTTTGAGTGCTAAGTATAATATTCCAAAATTGATTGCAATGTGATTTTTAGTGATTTTCCAACAAGAAAATAGTTTTTTATTCCCCTATTACTTCTTGAGTTTATCATGTAAAAACCATTTATAAAAGCCAGGTACTTAGACAATTTGATATTTTTATTTGTTGCATTAAATTCAGTGTACTTAATTATTACTTACTCTGTGGCAAAATTTACTAGGAGAGTTTATTTACTGAACCTGTGAATGCTCACCAATGCTTTTCTTCACTAGAGCCACTCCCCCACATTGCCACATGACTTACTTGCCTTTGAGGGGAGAGTATTTTTTTTTCTTCAGTATTAGTTTTCTTCAGTTTTTACTTGTCAAACTTCTCCACTTCAGATAAGTCTGATTTATCACTCATCTTGGCTAAAAGAAAGACTGAAAAAAACTTTTTTTTTAACTTAACTGGCAAAACTATTATCATGCTAAAGGATCACAACCCCAAATTCTCAAGTTTAATATCAATATGGATTTTACCTTCTGATTTTCAACAAGAAAACAGCACACATCTTAGGAAAGTCATGTTTTTATCAAAATGCTTTTGAATTGCACATCATTACCCTATTTCCAATAGTAAAAACCACTGAATCAGGATGCACTATAAATCAAGATGCTCTAAAACCCAGAGTTGATGTGTCTGACTCTCTTAAAAATCACAAGCAAGGTCAGTTGGAGGTAGGGATAAAAGTACAAGAGCAAATAGAGATAGAAGAAAAAATGACTAGGCTTAACCAGCTAATGAATTTGTAACAGGAGATAGCACTATTTGAACACTTTCACTTTATATGACATTTTTATTGGGGTTAGGGAGCAGCATACAGTAAAGGGTGGCATAAGTTGTACTGCATTTTTTTTTAAAGAAGAGACATTACTTTGCCAGCAAAGGTCCATCTAGTCAAAGCTATGGTTTTTCCAGTAATGTATGGATGTGAGAGTTGGACTATAAAGAAAGCTGAGGGCCGAAGAATTGATGCTTTTGAACTGTGGTATTGGAGGAGACTCTTGAGAGTCCCTTGTACTGCAAGGAGATCCAACCAGTCCATCCTAAAGGAAATCAGTCCTGAATATTCATTGGAAGGACTAATGCTAAAGCTGAAACTCCAATACTTTGGCCACCTGATGCAAAGAACTGACTCATTTGATAAGTCCTGATGCTGGGAATGATTGAAGGCAGGAGGAGAAGGGGATGACAGAGGATGAGATGGTTGGCTGGCATCACCACCTCAATGGGCATGAGTTTGAGTAAACTCCGGGATTTGGTGATGGACAGGGAGGCCTGGCATGCTGCAGTCCATGGGGTCGCAAAGAGTCGGACACGACTGAGCGACTGAACTGAACTAAATTGTACTAGTTTCTTTTCATTTGCCCAAAGATAATAGATCAAGGTGCTGCAATAAGGGAAGGGGGGGATTTAATCCCGTTATAACTAATGACATGCCTCACAATAGCTCCTTGTGGGACTGGTTTGTAAATGCTGTAAGACAGCACGGCTAATTAAGATCAAACCAGGAACTTCAGCAGAATGGGATAAACCAAACAGAGTTGATTTTTATTTCACTATGTTTTCTCCTCAGGAGGAGAGAGGAGGACATAAAGCTAGGAGGTGAGGTACCCAGTGATTATTCTGGGTTTGTCCAGAGGAGACAGTAGGAGACCTCTGAGCCTGGAAAGGAGATCAGCCCTGGGATTTCTTTGGAGGGAATGATGCTAAAGCTGAAACTCCAGTACTTTGGCCACGTCATGCGAAGAGTTGACTCATTGGAAAAGACTCTGATGCCGGGAGGGATTGGGGGCAGGAGGAGAAGGGGACGACAGAGGATGAGAAGGCTGGATGGCATCACTGACTTAATGGACGTGAGTCTGGGTGAACTCCGGGAGTTGGTGATGGACAGGGAGGCCTGGCGTGCTGCGATTCACGGGGTCGCAAAGAGTCGGACACGATTGAGCGACTGAACTGAACTGAACTGAGCCCGGAAAGCACAGCTCTTCTGAGCGTGTCTGGTCTCACCCGGTGGAGTAAGGCATGTCTAGTGCCTACACTAGAATGGAGAAGCCCCCAAACAGCCAGACGTCCCAAATATGCCTTCTCTCCGTCGGGGTCACCCTAGGACCCTCCTTGACAAGTGATTGGCCGCCAATCTCCAGAGGGCAGAAAATAGGGACTTCAAATAATAAGAGGGCTGGGCAAATAAGCCATGCTGTTAGCAGCAATTTGCTTACATTTTAAAATAACTATCATCATTGTTGGGAGCCCAGTCCAACCGAACAGTCACAGGAGCGGAGGGAGCAAAGGGCCAGCCGCAGAGTGCTCATTCCGAGACCCAAACTCCTCGTCCCCTCAGCATCGGACCTACAGCCGCATCGGACGGCCGCTCTTGGGGCTCCTGCCTCCGGACCTGCCAGGGACCGACCCGAGAAGGATCCGAATCCAGCTCAGAAGGCGGCGCTGCGAAGACAAAAGCCTGCACTAGCCAGAACGCGCCGCTACAAGTCGCGCGTCCAACTTCCACCCTTCCAATTTCTGCAGGCCGGATTCGCCAGCCCCGCGGCCACCACGCCCTCCTCTCCCCATAGCCCTCTAGCTCTGGCGGGGCCGCACATCCTCACCCGAAGACTTGAAGACCAGAGAAAGGTAGACTACTGCACCGACACCGCTTCACACTCTGAACGAGGTTAGTGTTACCGTGAGGAGCTCCTGCAGTTGTAAGTTGCGTGGCAGGCCCCGCCCCCCAAACCCACCCTAACAATCTCTGATTGGTCAAGAAATCCTAGATCCGCCTCCTTGCCCCTCCCACCGCTTTAGCCTTGCTAGCCTTAGTCCACTATTTCTCCTCTACTCAGGACCTCACCCCTGCAACCTGGTGTTAATACTGTCATACCAGATTCGCTTCCCCAGTGCCAAGTCGTTCAGTCGTGTCCGACTCTTTGTGACCCCATGAACTATACATTCCATGGAATTCTCTAGGCCAGAATACTGGAATGGGTAGCCTTTCCCTTCTCCAGGGGATCTTTCCAACCCAAGGATCCAACCCAGGTCTCCCACATTGTAGGCGGATTCTTTACCAGCTGAGCCACAAGGGAAACCCAGGAATACTGGAGTGGGTAGCCTATCCCTTCTCCAGGGGATCTTCCCGACCCAGGAATCTAATCTGGGTCTCCTGCACTGCAGGCTGATTCTTTACCAACTGAGCTATCAGAGTTTAATAAGGTCATACCAGATTTGCCTTCCTAGGCCCCATTCAAACTCACTCTGATTCCTCCAGGGATTGATGGCTGACCTAACTCCCCTGCTTCTCCCACTACGTCCATTCTGAGGGTCCACTTCCCTTCCTCCTATGTATGCTCACTCCTCCATGATAATAGGGGCCTTTACAATAAGTAGATACATCTTACTCAGTTAGCTTTATATCTGTCTGAAGCTCCGAGATCCAAGCTGAAGGAGTCTTAATCAGATACTCCCTGCTTTTTATAGCCATAGGAGCTATACGTTGTGACGACCAAACAGTGATTTGGAAGCAATGTTCAGTGTTGTCTGTTCTAATTCTGCGAGGTCATGGGGGAGGGATGTTCATGAAGAGGGTGAGCGGTTTGGGGTCATTCACTCTCTCAGCTGAGCATTTCTGTGACAGTGGTGGGCTCCTATGTAAGTTATATTTTCCGATTTTCAGCCAGTGAACATGGTAACAGTCAGTTTAGGGTAATCAGAGAAACTGCTGAGGCTATTCATCTTGATTTTCTCCAATCTTGATCATTTTGCTTGATCCACAGTAGTTGCTTAAACACCCATCTTTAGATTGAAGTAGTAAGTCCAGGGGAGAAGGCAATGGCACCCCACTCCAGTACTCTTGCCTGGAAAATCCCATGGATGGAGGGGCCTGGTAGGCTGCAGTCCATGGGGTCACTAAGAGTCGGACACGACTGAGCGACTTCACTTTCACTTTTCACTTTCATGCATTGGAGAAGGAAATGGCAACCCACTCCAGTGTTCTTGCCTGGAGAATCCCAGGGACGGGGGAGCCTGGTGGGCTGCCGTCTGTGGGGTCGCACAGAGTCAGACATGACTGAAGCGACTTAGCAGCAGCAGCAGCAGCAGCAGCAGCAGCAGCAAGTCCAGGATAGAGCAGAATTTTTGGACAGCAGCACCACCCAGTGTCTATGTTGGGGAGAAAAGTGAGGATCTGGTAGTTACTTGCAAGAACTCAGTCTTCAAGGTGATTTTCTGTATATTCACCCAGAACCTTAGAATGTTAAGATAAAATGAAGATAGGACTATATCTTCAGCTTGTACTCCATATTTTCTATATGGCTCTTGTATTGTGGAAGAGATCTACATAGATCATCAATCACTGTCTCCTCAAGCATTTCTTCCACATCTCTTCCACCTCCTCCACATCTCTTCATTTATTTTTCTATGCTCTTGTAGCATGGGGTGCAAACTTGAGAGTTTTGTGTGTTTGTTGGGTGAACTTGTAAAACAGAAAAACAAGCTCATTCAACAAATGACATTCACTGAGTACCTACAATGTCCCATACATTAAATATAATAAACACCAGTGTTTCTGCCACTCTGATTTGGATGTTGTTGATATTTAGGTATATTTACTGTCTTTTTTTTTTTAAGGAATAAAAACATTACAGAAAAATTCAGGTTTTCTTAACCTTCACCCCATTTCCACTCCCCTCTCACTTTCCCAGGGGTACTCTTATCCTGAATGTGATATGTAGTTCCTAGCCAAGTTTTCTATCATTACAGATTTATATGATCTGTTTCCAGGAGCAACGTGGACAATATTTTTGTCCAGTGCTCCAGGTGTAAGACTGAATTTCCACATCTCTTGGGTTGACAGGAAGCTCCAGACAGGCACCTCCCCACTCCTGCCCCAAACTCCAAAGTCTATCTTAAATCTATCCACCTCAAATCCTTAGAATTCCTCTCACATCCACCCTTTCATGTTTCCATACAAATTTTAAAATTTTTCGTACTTGTTCTGTGGAAAATGTCACTGATAATTTAATTTTAAATCTGTAAGTTGCTTTGGTAGTGTATTCATTTTTACAATATTTATTCTCAATTTTTCACCATTGAGAATGACGTTTGCTATGGGTTTGTTGTATATGGCCTTTATTGTGTTGAAATAGGTTCCCAAGAATGTTTTAAGAATAAGAAATATAACAGCATGTTCCAGCTGCTGGAAAGGTAACTGATTACAATGAAATAAACATAATGAAATGTTTTTGGTTAAGATATATGTGTGTGTGTCTGTGTGTGTGTGTGTGTTTATACACACAGGTTGGCACTGATACAAGTCTGGAATATTATGTACCAAAATATTAGTGGTATTTATCAGTGTTAGGATATAGTATGTGTGTGTGTGTGCCAGTCACTCAGTCATGTCTGATTCTTTGTGACCCCATGGACTATAGCCCAACAGGCTTCTCTGTCCATGGAATTCTCCAGGCAAGAATACTGCAGTAGGTAACCATCCCTTTCTCCAGGGGATCTTCCTGACCCAGGGATCAAATTCAGGTCTCCTGAATTGCAGGCAGATTCTTTACTATTTGAGCCACCAGGGAAGCCCCAGGATATTCTATACTTTTCCTAATAATTTTTCTTATATTTACTATTTTTTCTACTATGAGCATACACAACTTAGGCAATAAAAAATAAGTTAAAGGATTGGGAAAATAAATATTCCCAGAAAGTTCAATAGAAAAAAATTGTGGTAGAAAAGAAGTTGAATTATTTTCAGAACAAAGTACATTTCTAAAGCAACATATGAATTCAGTTAACAGTATGATCATGAGAACTATCTCATTGTTCTTTGTTTCTTCCAATGGAAGGGCCAAAATCTGGGACCACCCTAAAACAAAAAAGATGCCTAAAAATAGAAAGCCTATCTCCCATAATCATTATTTTCAACAGCTATCATTTCTGCTCTTTAGATGTTTCTTGAGTATCAAGAGTGCTGTTTCACATCATGCTTTCGTGTGGATTCAGATACAGTCTCCTCAATGAAAAGCAACATTATCTGTAATAGTAGTAGCAGTACCTTTACAGCATTAATTATGGATTTACCCAGTAAAATAGATTGTGACTCTCACAGGAGAATGTGTAGTTAAGGGTGTCTTGGAAGCTTGTTCTTCAAATCTGGAGGATAAGCCATCTACCCTCATTAAAGCCATTTCAGAACTGGAAATTGATAAGCCAACCAATGGGCCTTTTTCACTGTCTTTTACTAAAATGGTGGCCCATCTTAGAGTCCAAGTGTGTAAGTCTGAGAAGTTGGAGCATTTCTAAGAATATGTGTTGTGTTTTAAATATCCTCTAAGACAGGCTCATACAAGTAAGTCTCCAAGTCTCTTTCACATCTTTGACTGTCCTCCAAAAGAGATAAGCCACCAACAATGCATAAGAATGCCGGTTTTCCCACCTCTTCTCCATTCCAATTTGTTTCCAAACTTCTTGTTCTTTGCCAATATGATTGATGAGAAACAGTATATCATTGTAATTATAATTTGCACTTCTGTTATTGTCAGTGAGGTGAAATATTTTCTTGTATATTTGAGAGACATTGTCTTTTGATGAACAATGTTTTACCATTTTTCTACTGGGTTGGTGGTCATTGGTCTTTTCTTTATGAATCCACAGAGGTTTGCTATATATTGAAGACCTTAGTAAGGTACAGTTTCAAGCATGAAAAGAAGACAGAAAAGGATAAAAACCTTTTATCAAATGTGTCCCCCCAAATGTTCATTGCAATACATGTTATTAAGATACTCAAGATTTCTTTCCAAAATATATTAAAAGAAATTCTTTGCTTCCTTCTTCCACTGAAAATTAGAGAGCATCTTCAGTGTGGCAGACTCTAGGCAAAGCCTTTGGTTTACAGACATCAAAGTGAAAAGTGAAGGTGTTAGTTGCTCAGTCCTGTCATCAAAGTGAAAAGTGAAGGTGTTAGTTGCTCAGTCCTGTCGGACTCTGTGATTCCATGGATTGTAGCCCACCAGACTCATCTGTCCATGGAATTATTCCTGCAAGAATACTGGAGTGGATAGCCATTCCCTTCTGCAAGGGACCTTCCTGACTCAGGGATCGAATCTGGGTCTCCTGCATTGCAGGCAGGTTCTTTACCATCTGAGCCACCAGGGAAAGACAAAGACAAACCTAGAGACAGGTCTTGATGTACAAACAGTAGAAGATACCACGGAATTTTCATGACTAAATGGCCCCTCACTTGTTTCAACTTGAAAAGAATATATATATTCAGGGAGAATGAGCAATGCATTCATTAGGCAGGACACAGTGGTGAGAGAAAAGGAGGAATCAGGAGAGCAGTTCAAGGATCTGCCATGAGAAGTGAGTGGGTAGTGTCCCTTTTCCTTAGAGAGAACATTGTAAGAGGAGCCAGGACTGCCCCTACATGGTGCCTGACCCCTCGCTGTGGGATGAGAAACAGGGAGGATTGTCTGAGCAGGTGCAGGTCCTGTCAGGGAAAGATCCTCTTTGCTGGGCAACTGTGTGGACAGTGAATTGGTAAAGTGTGCCACCACAGCGACTGAGACAAGAGCAGCGTGGCAGAAAGAATGACGACACTGGCGCAGACAAGTGGTTTGTCTCCTCAGCCAGAGGTCTATCAGGGGCTGCCTTCCCTTAGAAGAGGGGCAGGGGCTTGGCTGCCACAGGTGCGCCTTTCCACCTTCACTCCCATGGCCCCAGAAACAATGAAAGCAGAACTGCAGAGGGCTGCCCAGAACCTCTGGGGTGGTCTGGCCTCAAATTGCTTCTCCTCTCCTCCTTTTCTGATATTTCCTCTACCTCACCTGACTTTTTATGCTGGCAATATGGTTGGTGTAAGAAGGCCTTAAGAACATCCAAGAAAAGAAGAGAAGTTAAAGGCAAAGGAGAAAAGGAAAGATATAAGCATCTGAATGCAGAGTTCCAAGAAGCAAGGAGAGATAAGAAAGTCTTCTTAACAGAACAATGCAAAGAAATAGAGGGAAAAAAATAGAATGGGAAAGACGAGATATCTCTTCAAGAAAATTATAGATACCAAGGGAATATTTCATGCAAAGATGAGTGCAATAAAGGACAGAAATGGTATGGGCCTAACAGAAGCAGAAGAGATTAAGAAAGGTGTCAAGAATACACAGAAGAACTGTACAAAAAAGGTCTTAATCACCTGGATAACCAGGATGCTGTGATCACTCACCTACAGCCAGACATTCTGGAGTGTGAAATCAAGTGGGCATCAGGAAGCATCACTAAAAACAAAGCTAGTGGAGATGATGGAATTCCAGCTGAGCTATTTCAAATCTGAGGATACTGTTAAAGTGCTGCACTCAATATGCCAGCAAATTTGGAAAACTCAGCAGTGGCCACAGGACTGGAAAAGATCAGTTTTCATTCCAATCCCAGAGAAGGGCAATGCCAAAGAATGTTCAAACTACCTCACAATTTCACTCATTTCACATGCTAGCAAAGTAATGTTCAAAATCCTTCAAGCTAGTCTTCAACAGTACATGAACAGAGAACATCCAGATATTCAAGCTGGTTTAGAAAAGGCAGAGGAATCAGAGATCAAATTGCCAACCTCCATTGGAGCATCAATAAAGCAAGGTAATTCCACAAAAACATCTACTTCTGCTTCATTGACTACACTGAAGTCTTTGACTGTGTGGATCACAACAAACTGAAAAATTCTTAAAGAGATGGGAATATCAGATAACCTTACATGTCTCCTAACAAACCTGTATGCAGGTCAAGAAGTAACAGTTAGAACCGAACATGAAACAACAGACTGGTTCAAAACTGGGAAAGGAGTATGTCAAGGGTATATATTGTCACCCTGCTTATTTAACTTATATGCAGAGTACATCATGCAAAATGACAGGCTGGATGAAGTTCAAGCTGGAATCAGGATTGACAGGAGAAATATCAGTAACTTTAGATATGCAGATGACACCATCCTAATGGCAGAAAGCAAAGAGGAACCAAGAGCCTCTTAATGAGGGTGAAAGAGGAGAGTGAAAAAGCTGGCTTAAAACTCAACATTCAAAAAACGAAGATCACAGCATCCGGTCTTATCATTTCATGGCAAATAGATGGGAAAAAATGGAAATGGTGAGAGACTTTATTTTCTTGGGCTCCAAAATCACTGCAGATGGTGACCACAGCCATGAAATTAAAAGACTCTTGCTCCTTGGAAGAAAAGCTATGACCAACCTAGACAGTGTATTAAAAAAGCAGAGACATCACTTTGCTGACAAAGGTCCATATAGTCAAAGCTATGGTTTTTCTGGTAGTCATGTATGGACGTGAGAGCTGGACCATAAAGAAAGCAGAGAACTGAAGAACTGAGGCTTTAGCACTGTGGTGCTGGAGAAGACTCTTAAGAGTCCTTTGGATAGCAAGGAAATAAAATGAGTCAATCCTAAAGGAAATCAATCCTGAATATTCATTGGGAGGACTTATGCTCAAGCTGAAGCTCCAATACTTTGGCCTCTTGATGCGAGCTGACTCATTGGAAAAGACCCTGATGTTGGGAAAGATTGAGGGGCAGGAGGAGTAGGGAGCAACAGAGAATGAAATGGTTGGATAGCATAATCATCAAGTCAATAGACACGAGTTTGAGCAAACTCCAGGAGATGGTGAAGGACAGGGAAGCCTGGAGTTCCTTCAGTTCATGTGGTTGCAAAGATTCTGACAGGACTGAGCAACTGAACAACAATATGTGGTGAGGCATAAAGAGGGGCCCACAATGAGATAGTTTGGCATTTAACCCATTCTTATTCAGTGCTGCTTTCTTAACTCTCTTCCATTTCATATTCCATTTTAGGTGATAAATAAGGAAACCCTGTGGTGGGGGTATGGGAGTGTGTGTATGGGCGGGGGGAGGGAGGTATTTAAGGGTACAAAGATATCTGAGTACTCATCCTCTTCTATGAGTACAGAATTGTTTTCCACATACCCATAATCAGGCCCTTGCATATTTAGGTGTAGAAAATATTGTGGGCATTCAGAGGGGAGGCAGGGCATAAGAATGGCATATGTACACACCTGCCTAGTATGGTATTAATATGCTTCTCTCCATACATCTGTGCTTTCCCTGTATTCTCTACCCACCTTATCTTCAACTATTTCTGTGAAAGAAATAAAGTAGGCAATAAGGGCCAGAGACTTAGAGAAGAACAAGACCAAGGTGTTTGACATTGATCAGTACATCCGATCAGAGCAGATTTCCAGACTCCCTAACCCATTCACTGGGCAAATGGATTGCTGGGAAGGACGGTTTGGAGGGGCTTGAGAAACCTGTATGCAGGTCAGGAAGCAACAGTTAGAACTGGACATGGAACAACAGACTGGTTCCAAACAGGAAAAGGAGTACGTCAAGGCTGTATATTGTCACCCTGCTTATTTAACTTATATGCAGAGTACATCATGAGAAACGCTGGGCTGGAGGAAGCACAAGCTGGAATCAAGATTGCCGGGAGAAATATCAATAACCTCAGATATGCATATGACACCACCCTTATGGCAGAAAGTGAAGAACTAAAGAGCCTCTTGATGAAAGTGAAAGAGGAGAGTGACAAAGTTGGCTTAAAGCTCCACATTCAGAAAACTAAGATCATGACATCCGGTCCCATCACTTCATGGCAAATAGATGGGGAAACAGAGGAAACAGTGGCTGACTTTATTTTTCTGGGCTCCAAAATCACTGTGGATGGTGAGTGCAGCCATGAAATTAAAAGACACCTGCTCCTTGGAAGGAAAGTTATGAGCAACCTAGACAGCATATTAAAAAGCAGAGACATTACTTTGTCAACAAAGGTCCGTCTAGTCAAGGCTATGGTTTTTCCAGTAGTCATGTATGGATGTGAGAGTTGGACTATAAAGAAAGCTGAGCGCCAAAGAATTGATGCTTTTGAACTGTGGTGTTGGAGAAGACTCTTGAGACTCCCTTGGGCTGCAAGGAGATCCAGCCAGTCCATGCTAGAGGAGATCAGTCCTGGGTGTTCATTGGAAGGACTGATGTTGAAGCTGAAACTCCAATACTTTAGCCACCATGCAAAGAGCTGACTCATTGGAGGCTTTCCTTGTAGCGCAGTCAGTAAAGAATCTGCCTGCAGTGCAGGAGACCCAGGTTCAAACCCTGGTTTGGGAAGATCCCCTGGAGAAGGAAATGGCAAACCACTCCAGTATCCTTGCCTGGATAATCTCATGGACAGTGCAGCCTGGTGGGCTGCAGTCCATGGGGTCTCAAAGAGACAGGCGCGACTGAGCGACTAATACTTGCTGCTGCTAAGTCGCTTCAGTCATGTTCGATTCTGTGCAACCCCGCAGACGGCAGCCCAACAGGCTCCCCCGTCCCTGGGATTCTCCAGGCCATAACACTGGAGTGGGTTGCCATTTCCTTCTCCAATGCATGAAAGTGAAAAGTGAAAGTGAAGTCGCTCAGTAAGTGTCCGACTCTTCGTGACCCCATGGACTGCAGCCTACCAGGCTCCTCGGTCCATGGGATTTTCCAGGCAAGAGTACTGGAGTGGAGTGCCATTGCCTTCTCCGGACTAATACTTACTTACTAATATTTACTGATGCTGGGAAAGATTGAGGGCAGGAGAAGGGGACGACAGAGGATAAGATGGCTGGATGGCATCACTGACTCAGTGGACATGGGTTTGGGTGGACTCTGGGTGTTGGTGATGTACAACCTGGCGTGCTGTGGTTCAGGGGGTCGCAAAGAGTTGGACGCGACTGAACTGAACTTGCATGGAAGGGCTTCTCTCATGGAAGGGCTTCTCTCATGGAAGGGATGCATAGTTTCAGAATAGACGAGAATTTACCTTCCTGTGTCAGTCTTGAGCCTGTCGGTCCTGAGCCTCTTTCCCGACCTTTACCCACACCCCTAACCCCACCCATAGCTGCGGACCTCGGACTTCGGAGAGCGGAATGTGTAAATCTACATTTTGGTACCTGTCTGCCTCATCAGGTCAGAGCTGATTCACTGACGCCACGTCCCGAAACCTGTACACATTTCAGTTCAGGGGAAAATACTGTAGGTTTGCGGTAGGGGAGCTCTCTAAGAGAAAGGAACTAATACCAGATCCTTTCATTTAGTCGGCTTCTCACCGACCGGCGAGGCTTTCTCCATATCCAAACCTCGCCCACTCCAGCAGCGTAAACAGCCAGGGCGGGCGGGACCCGGCTCGCCGGAAGAGGAAGGAGCGGCGCTGTGCAAAGCGTGGTATCACTCCGCTTCCGTAAAGCCGGATCCTCTTCAACTCCCCTCTTGCAGCTCTGGTTGTCTGTGTTGTTTCTTCGGATGAGGCGAGACAAAGTCTGTGGAGGAAATGGTGGCTGTTAAAGAGTTACTAGGAGCGGGTCCCTGAGGTGTCCTCGGGACAAGAAGAAGGAAATACCAAAAAGTGACAATCGTATGCCAATTGCGGTCTTTCATCTGATAAAGTAGGTATCTCGTCCTGAGTCCCAGGTGCCGGGCCCGTCTCCAAACAGTCGGCGCCATTGTCTCATGTCCTTGAGCTCATCTGTCTGTCCCTCTTTCGTAGGTGTCTGCACCCCTTCGAGGCAAGGAAATGAGAAAGCTACTTCTCGTCCAAGCGGAGCAGGTCAATGAAGAGGTGGGCACTGTTTGGGAGTGTGGATACGGGTGTCAGAGGTGAACGTGGGCGATGTGACTTGGTCCTGGGGCGAACGGGGTTGGTGAGAGGGAAAGAGGGACAGTGGTCATTTGCGTGGCATACAATGATAAATGAATTATCTGCTTCTTGCTAGCTTGACTTCCAGACACTGCACCCCGCCACCATGTTTGGGGAGGGAAAGGAGAATAGTAGCGGCCTCTAGCGGAGGAATGGTGGCTTACAGTAATAGGAGGAGGGGCTCCTGCTGTTCGTGAGAGCAGTTGTCTGGAGAGCCCTGGGGGAGACTGAAAAGAGGTTGTAAGTGTTTGGCCCTGTATTAGAAGAGAGCCTCCTGTCCTGATTACTAGGCTGAGTATTAATAACCAAGTCTCTCCCACTGTCTTTTCATTGGGTCATTGAGTGTGTATCATGCGTTTATTTGTGTAGGTCTGTTTCTACGTTTGTGGTTCTCCATGTTTCTGTAAACATGATCTGTAGGGGGCAGTGAACCTCAAAAGGAGGAGTAAGAAAAAGAAAATTGGCATAACCTCTGTAGAGAGGGCAGTGCTTCGGTGTGGTAGGTGGCTAGGACTAGAGCAGGTAGGGAGCTAGGGGTAACTCCTTTCTGCTGGCTTTCCAAACCATCTTCCCTTTTCCTATAGTGTTGAAGAAAATGATAGGCTTTGGGGAGAAGAAGGAAACATAAGAACAAGAAAATAATACTTTTCATTGATTTCCAAAACAATTTCAGTGGTTTGAGCATTCCATCCTTACTACCAGCAGCACAGTCTTGCAGCGATTTTTGAGTTGTCTCTGCGGGGGAATTGTCAGACTGAGAATGGAGCAGAGGAGCTTGGGGCTTGGGGGAGGAGAGGAAGAAAGAAATTTTCGGCAGTCAGGTACTTGTATCCAGAAAGGATCAGTGTCTTAGGTGCTGATATCTACCAAGGACTCAATCTCCATTGTCTTCTGTATCTGTATTTATTTATTTATCTCTGCACTTGTGAGTCTTTGTGTATAGATCTGTCTTTAGATTTGCGGACCTCTCAGTTGTTGTGAAGACTTGTAAATGGGAACTCAGCTTGAAGCTTGGAAATAAGGAGGAAGAGAAATGTGCCCTGTATCTGTTTAGATTGGTGGGAGGGTAGAGTGATTGAGACTAGGGAATTATCTGTCTCTTCTGTTTTGTCAGTTTACTAACCTGTTTGGTCTTCTGCCTGGAGAAGGCAATGGCATCCCACTCCAGTACTCTTGCCTGGAAAATCCCATGGACGGAGGAGCCTGATGGGCTATAGTCCATGGGGTCGAGAAGAGTCGGACACAACTGGGCGACTTCACTTTCACTTTCATGCATTGGAGAAGGAAATAGCAACCCACTCCAGTGTTCTTGCCTGGAGAATCCCAGGGACCGGGGAGCCTGGTGGGCTGCCATCTATGGGGTTGCACAGAGTCGGACACGACTGAAGCGACTTAGCAGTAGCAGCAGCAGTTGGTCTTCTGCCAATTTAGGTGGAAGCCTTCCTAAGCTTTAGAGGTATAGAAGGGTAATACCTGCTTTTGTTACTTCCCACTTGGTTTTCCTAGCCAAGTTCTGAAACAGAGAAATGTTAGGGCAGTTTCTGAAGAGGAATATGATGGGAAACAGGGAGGAGGAGTGGTACTGAATGAAGCAGGGCAATGGGGGAAAGGGACAGGAAGGAGGGAAACACTAGACACACTACAAATGTAGGGACCAGGGACCAAGGTCAGTCTACCAAGAGATCAGTTTTCATATCTTCCTGTTTATTTGTCCATAGATCTGCCTTTTAGGTCTGCTGTGAGTCTTATCATCACTGGAAACAAGGAAAGGAGGAGGAAATTACTGCAGATCAGTGAAGGTTTGTGTGTGTGGAGACTTCCTCAGTAGACCTGTAGGATGAAGTAGTGGAGATCTGCCTGGGTGCAGCAGAGGTAAAGTGCCAGCCTAGGGATTCTTCAGCCTCTCTCACTCCCATCCAACTTTTCCACTCTCCGTGCTCTTGTTTTGTGTCTGGAATAAACATTGATTTTACCTGCAATAGTAGGGAACATGAAATGGAGGAAGAGTTTGCTAATTATCTGCCTTTTCCACTTAGCCCTGAATTTCCATACTTTTCTCTTTCCATATTGTGCTAATCAACATGGAAAAAAGTTAGAAAAAGACTTAAAGTCCCATTTCCTTCCTCCACTCCTAGGTCCAACTTCAGTGGCAGATCTGGTGGCCTTGGAGTGGCTGAAGACCACCACCCTCCACAGGGCTGTGCTCAGGCACACGGCCATCCTTCCCTTCCCTGAGTGAGCTTCCTCTGCGCGTTGTTTATATCACTGGCAGAGCCTGTAGTTTGAAAGGGGGCTGAGTGACAACTGGACTTTGTATGAAAACACCAACCTGGGAGAGATCTTCAGTCAAGGCTGAGACAGGGGTGGGGATATATAACTTGGCCTCGCCTGTAACTTGGATTGTGATTGACTTTGGTGCTGAGGCAAGGGCAGAGGAGGGCCTGAGGTTGGCCTGAAAGCTGGCATCCGTGGCCCTGCCAACACTAAAGCCAAGGCTAAGATCCAAGCCAAGGCGGTGGCTGAGGCAGAACTGAAAACAGGACTGGTAACCCAGGCCAAGGCTGGGGATAGAGCAGTGGCCAGGACACAGTGACCTATGCTGAGGCCATGGCTCTGACAAGGCGAGTGAGCAAGATGGAATCTAAGACTAAGACTAGAGTCATGGCTGAGACCAAGGCAACCCCCCTGACAGAACCTAGTGTAGTGTCCCAAACCAAATCAAAGGCCATGCCTATGTCCAGGCTCAGTGCTGTCACCCATTATAAAGTGAAGGCTGGTGCTGGAAGGGAAGCCAATATCGGTTCCAAAGACAACATTGGGTCCAGGTCCCAGAGAAGGAGCAAGGCCAGCATCAAGTTGAAGGCTGGGGACAGAGCTGGTACTGTAACTCAGTTCAGTGATGAGGATGGAAAAAATGTCTGTTCTTGGTTTTGGACTGGAGAAGAGCCTAGTGTAGGATCCTGGTTCTGGCCTAAAGAAGACAACCCATTTCAAGTGTATAAGCCTCCAGCTAAGATCCAGGAAATGCCCAAGCCTACACCCAAACCTGAACTCACTGTAAAGCAAAAAGCAAAAGCATGGTCAAGGGCCAGGTTTTGTGTCCTAGTTCCGGTAGATGGAGGGGAGCAATCCTTACCTCCAGGAGGGAATTGGACTCTTGTTGATACCTTGATTGAAACTCCTCTAGGGATTCGACCTCTGACCAAGATCCCACCGTGTAATGGGCCTTACTTTCAGACTTTAGCTGAGCTCAAAAATCAGGTTAAATGTAGGGAAAAGTATAGGCCCAATCCAAAAACCTGTCGCTGCAAATCACATGTTTTTAGTTTAGAGCCTAAAGAGTTTGATAAACTTGTTGCCCTGCTTAAATTAACTAGGGATCCTTTCATTCATGAAATAGCTACAATGATAATGGGTATCAGTCCTGCTTATCCATTTACCCAAGATATAATTCATGATGTAGGTATTACTGTTATGATTGAAAACTTGGTCAATAATCCCAATGTTAACGAACACCCTAGAACTTTAAATATGGTGGATGACAGCTTTGAGTTTTCTGGAGAACCACAAATAGGAGAGTTGTACATAAATCAAGTTTGTAGGGACATAATCGCTTATCCTTTGAACTCCACCATGCAGCTGGATGGATTAAAATTATTAGTGCAGCTGAGTGTAAGGTTTGAGTACCACCATATAATTCTCAATTACATTCTAGATTTCCTCACTTTGTTAAACAAGGGAAGTGTTAAAACCAAGCTTTATGTTTTAAAAGTGTGTTTGCACTTGTCTAAAAATCAAGCCAATACAAGAGAACTGATCAGTGCCAAAGTGTTGTCATCATTGGTTGCACCCTTTAACAAAAATGAGTCAAAGGCCAGTATTCTTAATATCATTGAAATATTTGAGAATATAAATTTCCAATTTAAAAAGAAGGTGAAGCTATTTACCAAGGAAGAGTTCACTAAATATGAACTTATTTCCATATTTGAGGGCGCAAAAGAGTTTGGTCAGAAACTACAAGACTTAGCAGAGCATAGTGATCCTGAGGTGAGAGATAAAGTTATAAGATTAATACTCAAACTCTGAATAGCTGTATGTTCTCACAAAACCTTTAGCAGTTTTTTTGGTATTGTAGTTTGAAACCAATGCAACTTAAAAGTTCAGTATTTATGCTATCTGTGCTGATTGAAGGAGCCAATTTTATGGATACCAAATGATCTTGAGAGCTTGAATGTTTGTTGGTTTTCATTGTGCTATATAAGTTCAGATATTTTTAGTATTTTTGCATTATGACCTGATAATGAACCTATTCATTCTGAGTAAGTTATACTTCTGTGCTTTATATTAACATAAGTGTATTCATTTAATATTTCAATTACATGTGAATAAAGTTGCATGCTAAAACTGGTGAAAACATTGTCCTAGTTCTTCAGTTGAAATCTAGTCAGAGGGATAAAGCACAAATAACAGGATTAAAAAGAGCACAGTCCATGTCTGTAGCAGGGTACAAACAACAAGTTTATGTTGACAGATCCTTTAGTTTCAACATGTTCAAGAAGGAGAATCACCCTACACAAGAAGACAGGACTGTGTCTTAGCTGACATCTGGGCAGATCTGGGAAAAGGGGTGAAGACATAGACTTTAGGAGTAAAGGAACACAGATGCTTTCTTTCTATTTTTTTTTTTTTTTTTACACAGATGCTTTCATTCCAGTCTGAGTTTCAGAACTTGTGCTTAGCCTTTCACATATGATATCTCATCAGGAAGATTTATAACCTTCAAGAAAATTCCTGGTTCTCATCCCCAACTAGCAAAGCCATGTTAGTGTGGTTCTAAAAGGACCCAGTCTCATTGTGTCCTCAACATTCAGGTGCTCATCTTTGGGGTACCAAGTTTACTGCTTCATCTGAGGCTCCCTCCCCCTGTATTCCTGGGTCTCAGAGGAGTGCCTTTCTAAGGTCTAACCACAGAAATTGCTTCATGGATAATCTCATTTGCCCCATCTTTATGACTGTTCTCATATTTGCTTTTATTTGCTGACCAATGCTTTGGACTTGGTGATTTACACCTATGCTTGATGACAGTGCCCTGTTTGTGCTGATCCCTTTTGATCAGAGCTCAGCTCTATGAGACAGCCACAGGGTACCAAAGTCCTTTAGGAGTGTGTGGTTAGGAAGAAATTAATTCCCCTCATCCCACTATTTTATTTATTTGTACAGTTTACAGAGCTGAAGCCATGTTGTCCATACTACCTCAGCTCCTCCTGTTTATACCTAACAGAACCTAGGTTCTGGTTAAGAGTTTGTGGCATAGAATGCCAGAGTTTAGATTGGGATCTCGGGTCCCTTTGCCTCTCCTACCTTTTATCTCCTTTGCTGTTATCATCTTTCCTTAACTGCCAGCATTGGAAAATTGAGTATTGGAAAATGCAGTGTACAAATACTGGTCTTCCTATTGAATTTTCTCTCTCTCCTTACTTTTTATGTGTTTGAGGGGAAGGCTTAAACTGAAAAATCTCTACAAGATGTCATGTGCCCCTAGTTTTAGCAATTATCTTTAATTTCTATTAAGGTCAAATCTGAATCTATCTTCTGTATATCTAGGAGTTGAAATGAAGGACAGCCACATATGTGCATTAAGGGTGAAAAAATGCAGGCTGGCTTTTTGCAACATACAGTAGATGATATTTGAAGTTCTTTATAACTTGTTTTTAATTCACAGAACTCCCATAGCATGGAGTTCCATCTGTGGGTGCTGCCTTCAGAATTGGGGATCTTCACAGAACTGTTGGACCAGACCCTTTGGAAGTATTCTGTGTCTCAAATGCTCTATGGAGCACACACTTAAAACAGTTGATAGGTGTAGAATTTTCCATCAGCTAAAGAGAAGGGTGAGTGTAGGGTGTATAGGTGTATCAAAGGAAGAAGCTGATGGTTTCTCCTTGGGTGGGAATTATGGAAGGCAGAATCAGTTTCCAAATTGTTCATTGCTCGTCTCTTGTTTCATCTCCTTTCCTGGAAAAATAATTCAAGCAAACCCATGTAGTATCAGAGCTGATACAGATACTACTTATCTCAGTATGTTGCTGGCTGGGGGTAAAACTCAGTGTAGATTTCTCATCTTCCCTGTCATTAAGTAAAACAAGAACTCTTCCTACAACACAACTGGATCATTAGCATCTACTGACCCTTTGCTGTGCCCTTAATTTTAAAAGAGGGACTTTCAGAGGAAGTCCATCTACATATCACCAGATTCCCTAGCAAGGCTTTCAAGGCACAATATCCTTCATGATCTTTCCACTATCTGCATTATATGCCACTACCTGACCTGCATTCAACCTACAGGGTACTTCAGGTTCTCTGAAACACCTTAGGTGAGAAATCCTGGTCCACAACTAACAGTTCTTCCCTCAGTGAACCAGTGATCAAGCACAAAAAAGCTTTTAGAGAAGAGGCACACTCATCCTTCAGTTTTCATAACAGATTATTTCTTCTGAGTCAAAACCAGTCTGATATGAAAAACAAAAACTTCTGTTGCTGTCATCCCTTGGTATATAAATCTTAAGTGGATAAAAAACCAAAGGAAATGACTCAAAGGTTGTACCTTTTCCATTTGAGATTCCTGTTAAAGTAATGTGATTTTTCTGGTATACCAAGAACAGTGGTAGGAACTTTTATGATTTACATAAATCCATTAATGTTATTATATATGTAGTAAAGTTTCAAAATATAATATTAAAATTCCCAAAGATAGCCTAGATGAACAACACAATTAATTCCCTCTCTCTCTTCATTCTGCAAGAAACATGGCTCCATTGTACAGGAAAAAAATATTTTCTTTTTGGGGACTGTTGTGGCCACCCCTAAGAGATGAAATACATTATCACTCTAGATTTTGTTCAGATGCTGGTATTGATAATGTCACACATGTATACACACCAAGACAGTATAAAAAGTTATTACTCAATAATGAGGCTTTCTGGGCAGAGCAGGGTAGCTCCCAGGCAGGTCTGAAAATGGCTTAAGAGAATAGGACAAGAATATGACCTTTGGGTTTTATGGTAGCTAAGAGATGGGTTCAGATTGAGGGTCCTGCAGATGGTTTGAACTTTTGCCAGTGCCTAAGGAGGGAGCACCTTGGCTTTCTGATTAGCTTGCCCAGATGTGGGGCAGAGGGGGAAGATATCAACTTATTCATATGTGGAGCAGAGGAGAGGGAGGGGTGAGGCTTAAAACCTATCAAGTAGTCAAAGTTAAAAAAATGAAGTCAGCCTTTTTATTATAGGAACTGTAACATATCAGCTTTTTTTTTTTTTTTACCAGTCATAACTTAAAGCATATACATATAAGTTTCTATTGTGATTGAAGCAAAAAATCATTTTTGGTTAATCAAACTTCCCTGAAATAGCTTTGTTCTGGCATCTTTGTCCCCAGAGCTCAATCTACCAGAATATCCTAAGAGTTACAATGATTTAATAAACCAGTGACATGGATATCTTGAGTAACTTAAGTGTTGACTCCACTACATCAGTAACAGGATTTGATGAATAATATAATGAATAAGAAGTATTTTCCTTAAACACTTCTCAGAGCAAAACCATGAAACTTATTTAGTTTGGCTTTAAAATTAGCAACATGCTTCAAATGATGCCATTGGTAAATTAGAAAGACAACTCATAGGATAGGAGAAAATACTTGCAAATCATATATATGATATGGAACTTGTATCCAGAATATATAATGAACTCTTGCCACCCAATAAAGACAAATAAAAAGCATTTAAAATGGCAAAGGATTTGATTAGACATGTTTTCAAAGAAGATATGTAAATGTCCAATAAACACATGAAAATATGCCCAACATCTTTAGAGAATTGCAAATCAAAACCACAGTGAAAGCATTTCACACCCACTGGATGGCTATAATTCTTTAAAAAATGGATAATAGTGTTGGCAAGGATGTAAAAAGTTTGGAACCCTCGAACCTGCTGGTGGAAATGTAAAAAGTTGCAGCCAACATACAAAACAATTTGGCAGTTTCTCTAGTGTGTGTGTTAGTTGCTCAGCCATGTCTGACTGTTTGGGACCCTATGGACTGTAGCGCACCAGGCTCCTCTGTCCATGTCCAGTATTCTCCACGCAAGAATACTGGAGTGGATTGCAGTTCCCTTCTCCAGGGAATCTTCCGACCAAGGATCGAACCCAGGTCTCCTGCAGTTCAGGCAAATTCTTTACTGCCTAAGCTACCAGGGAAGCCCAGTGTACCATGTCTTAATTACGTAACACCCAAGTTTGAATTAATATCAGCTTAGTTTCAAGAGTAAAAGTCTGCCCTTACTGCTCAATTTCCCTCTTTATGTTATTGTCACAAATTAGATCTTTATACATATGTCCATTAGTACAGATTTTTAGTTATAGTTTATGCATTTGGCTTTTAAAATACAGTATAAATTTATCCATGTTGTGACAAATGGCACGATTTCATTCTTTTTTTAAATTAATTTATTTTTTACTGAAGGATAATTGCTTTACAGAATTTTGCTGTTTTCTGTCAATTTCATTCTTTTTTAAGGCTGAGTAATCTGTGTGTGTGTGTGTGTGTGTGTGTGTGTGTGTATCTTCTTTTTCCATTCATCTGTTGATGGACATCTAGGTTGTTTCCAAATTTTGGTTAATGTAAATAATGCCGCAGTGAATATAGGGTGCATATATCTTTTAAAGTTAGTGTTGTGTTCTTCAGTTAAATTATCAGAAGTGGGGTTGCTTGATGGTATGCCAGTTCTATTTTTGATTTTTTGAGCAACTGTTTTCCATAGTGGCTGCACCAGTTTATATTCCCACCAGCAGGTGCAAAAGGGTTCCCTTTTTTTCCACATCCTTGCCAACATGTTACTTCTTGTCTTTTTGATAACGGACATTCTAACAGGTATGAGGTAATATCACATTGTGGTTTAAATTTGCATTTCCCTGATGATTAGTGATGTTGAGCATCTTCTCATGTGTCGATTGGCCTTTTGTATGTCCTTTAGAGAAATGTCCATTCAGGTTCTGTGCCCGTTTTTAATCTGATTGTTCATTTTTCTTTTCATATTGAATTATGTGATTTTTTAATAATTTGGATATAAACCCCTTATCAGATATATCATTTACAATTATTTTCTCCTATTCCATATCTTGTTCTTTCATTTTGCTGATGGTTTGCTAGGTGAAATAAGTCAGAGAAAGACAGGTACCATATGAGCTCACTTATATGTGGAGTCTAAAAGACAAAAGAAACAAAACGGAAACAGAGGGAGTTCTCTGCTACCCTAGTGATTAGGATTCTGGGCTTTCACTGATATGGCCCAGGTTAAATTCCTGGTTGGGAACTGAAATCCCATAATCTGTGCAGATGGGAAAAAAAAAAAAAAACAACAAAAACTAGAAAACATAAACAGACTTACAGAGAGCAAACTTATGGTTTCCAGAGGGGAGGAAGGTGGGGGGTATCATGGTGCAGTAGGTGAACAAATCATACAATATTTATTATTTGTGTCTGGCTGCTTCATATATTTTCAAAGTTTATCCTTGTAGCATGTATCAAAATTTTATTTCTTTTTACAGCTGAATAATAGTTCGTTGCTGGTATATACCACATTTTGTTTATCCATTCATCTGTCAATGGACATTTTGGTTGTTTCCAATTTTTGGCTGCTGTGAATAATGCTAAGAACATTGGTGGCACAAATATCTGATTCAGTCTTTGCTTTCAGTTATTTTGGTTAAATAACTAGAAGTGGAATTGATACATCATATGGTAATTCTGTGTTTAATTTTTTTGAAGAACTCACATACTGTTTTCCACAGTGGCTACATCATTTTTCATTCTCATCAGCAATGCACATGGGTATCAATTTCTCCACATCCTTGCCAGCATTTGTTATTTTTCTGTATAGTACCCATCTTAATGTGTATGAAGTGGTATCTTGTGGTTTTGCTTTGTATTTCCCTAATGACCAGTGATGTTGTGCGTCTTTTCATGTGCTTATTGGGCTATTTGCATATCTTTGAAAAAAAAGTCTATTTGAGGCCTTTGCCCTTAATGAGGGCTTCCTTCATAGCTCAGTTGGTAAAGAATCTGCCTGCAGTGCAGGAGACCCCGGTTTGATTCCTGGGTGGGAAAGATCTGCTGGAGAAGGCATAGGCTACCCAATCCAGTATTCTTGGGCTTCCCTTGTGGCTCAGCTGGTAAAGAGTCCGCCTGCAATGCGGGAGACCTGGGCTTGATCCCTGGGTTGGGAAGATCCCCTGGAGAAAGGAAAGGCTATGCACTCCAGTATTCTGGCCTGGAGAATTCCATAGACTGTGTAGTCCACGGGATTGCAGAGTCGGACACGACTGAGCAACTTTCACTTTCACTTCACTTTGCCCTTAAAAATAAACTCTTAAAAATAGGGATGTTTGGTCTGTTTTGTTATTGTTGTTGACTTTTAGGAGTCCTTTAAATATTCTTGATATTAACCCCTTATTATATATATGATTTGCAAGTATTTTATCCCATTCTATGGCTTGCCTCTTCACTGTCTCGAAAGGATCTTTTGATACACCTAAGCCTTTAATTTTGACAAAGTCCAGTTTATTTTTTCTTATGTTTTGGTGTTCTATCCAAGAAATCATTGCCAAACTCAATGTCATTAAGTTCTTCCCTATATTTTCTTCTAAGAGTTTCAACGTTTTAGCTCTTGAGTTGGTCATTGATCCACTTTGAATTAATTTTAGTACGTGGTATGGGGCTTCCCTGGTGGCTCAGATGTTGAACCATCTGCCTGCACTGTGAGAGACCTGGGTTTGATCCCTGGCTCAGGAAGAGCCCCTGGAGAGGGGAATGGCTACCCAGTCCAGTATTCTTGCCTGGAGAATTCCATGGACAGAGGAGCCTGGTGGACAGACACGACTGAGTGACTAACACTTTCACCCTCACATGTGGTATGAGATAAAGCTCCAAATCCATTCTTTCACATGTGGGTATCCAGTTTTCCCAACACCATTTCTTGAAAAGAATGTTCATTCCCCATTGAATGGTTTTGGTACCCTTGTCAAAACTCATTTGGCCACATATATGCAAGGGATTATTTCTTGGCTCTTTATTCTGTTTCACTGATTTGTGTTTCTATCTTTATGCCAGTACCATACTGTTGAGATTGCTGCAGTTACTGTAGTAAGCTTTGTGTGGTATTGTGATTTATAAGGAATATAATTGGTCATTCAGATGACCAAGATATGTTTCTCATATATATTTGGTCTCCATCTACTGTCCCTGGCTCACAGCTCCTGAAACCCTTGAAATTTCCTGGAAAAGAGCAATGAGAACACCTTTTGTGATAATGTTTGGTCTCTTATCCTCAGTTCCTGAAATCCACTTCAGAGCCATTATGGTGAAATACATGTTTTGTTATTCATTTGTTGTTCAGTTGCTAAGTTGTGTCTGACTCTTTGGGACCCCATGGACTGCAGGATGCCAGGCTTCCCTGCCTTTTTCCACCACAACTAGGTTTATGTTAATGAGATGACTTTTGGAAAGCACCAGAGATAGTGACCCATTGCCAGAGGAACCAACCCTGTGATTAGAAGTTGTAATATTCAGTCCAAACCCCTCCTATTACTTCCTGGGAAGGGAGAGAATGTAGAAGTTGAATCAACCACCAGTAGCCAATGATTTAATCAATTATGCCCATGTAATGAAGCCTCGATAAACACCCAAAAGGATGGGATTTGGAGAGCTTCAGACTTGGAGAACACATGAAGATTCTGGGAGAGTGGAGCACTACAAGAGAGCATGGAAGCTCTGCACCCATTCCCCATACCTTGTCCTATGTAATCCAGCTGGCTGTTTCTGAATTACATCCTTTGATAATAAACTAGTAATCTGGTAGGTAAAGTGTTTCTCTGAATTCTGTAGGTCACTCTAGAAAATTAATTAAAACCAAGGAGGAGGCCATAGGAACCTTTGATTTATAGCCAGTTGGTCATAAGTACAGGTAACAACCTTGGCTTGAAATTGACATTTGAAGTGAAGGCAGTCTTATGGGACTGGGTCCCTAACCTGTGGAATCTGATGCTATCTCTGGATAGATAGTATCATAATTAAGTTTACTTGTAGGACACCTTGCTGACATTTGAGAATTACTTGTTGGTATAGGAAACCACCTCCCCCTCCCCACCTTCTGACACATACACATTGGAAATGGGTTCAGAACTACTTTAGTTAGTATCAGAGAAGTGGGATTTGTTAGAAAGCCCTGGCTCACGTAAACATGTAGTTTGGGAAAAGAAAGGATGAAAAGGTGGGGGATGAGGAACCTTTGATTCGTGATCATACATGGTATCGAGCAACAGCTGTGCTATAGTCTGATACGAAGGGTAAAAGTTGCCAATGAAATTTAGGGATGGATCTGTTGATGAGAAATTAGTAGTCAATCTAAGAAAGGCATGAAAATTTTATTTATGCAACCTGAGGATTATAACTATGGAGGCAGACTTTCAGAAGCAACCTGAGGATTATAACTATGGTGGCAGACTTTCAGAAGCAACCTGAGGATTATAACTATGGAGGCAGATTTTCAGAAAGTTCTGAAGACTGTCCCATTTGTTAGAGGTCAAAGCACAGTTGTATAGTTTTTGAGACAAAGGATTATATGTCAACTGACATATTGATACAATCCAGGTCTGCAAGTACAAAGTGAGTAGTGAGTGGGTCACCATGACTCCTTACAAGGTTAAGAAGGAAGGTTATATCCTAGAGAGATCTGATTAGTGCAGATGCACAATACACACTAAAGGGAAGGGAGGAGGCCCAAATGGTCAGAGAAAAATTTTATGTTTACATTTTCTTGCCTTGCCATAAAATTAGAATTTTATTTCATCAGATCCAACTCCTGGGGAGTTGTCTCACTAGATGAATAAGGAAGTGCAGACTAATAAGAAAAAAGGTAAATATACAATCTTGGTAATTATCTGTTAATAGCTAAAGTAAAAGAGAGTGTTAGATCAGACCCTGATGTTAGACCAAGCTCAGATTTCAGTGAGTCTGATCTTCAGTCACTAGCCTCACAGCTGCCTCCACCCCAAGGTAGAAATTATGCAGAGGCAACAGAAAGTACCTCTAAAACCTCTAGTTACTAGGAAGGTAGTCATTGTAGGGGGAGGGCAAAACCAAAACACTGTTGAAACCAGGGGACATTAGTGTGAAGGAGTTGTTTTATTTTGTAGATCAATATCATCAGTCTCCTGAGGAACCTTTACTGAAAAGTATTGTGAGAGCGACTAATTTAGGAGCTGTGTCTTTGGTTTTGAATGCCGCAGAATGAAAGAGCATGTTTGGGTTGGCACAGGACACACAGATCACTATAGAACAATCACAGATGGCTATATGTGATCCAGACACACAGGAAGTTATTCCTGAAGGAACAACTAGCCTGGTAGATGGGATAAAAGTCACTGTAAGGTCTGTTTACCCTGAGAAGAGGACTGCCCATCTTTCTGTATGAATGGAAACTGGATTACCCCAGATGAAGCAGCTGATATGTTTTGTATGCAAACCTTGTGGGACTGGCTTTATGAATACCAGGATATTCACCCAATGAATATACTTGTTACCCAGTCTTGGTAGATGCTATGTTAAAGTGCTCCTTTTGTATGGATACTCTATTGTAACCTTACTGCCACAAAACTGAGGGACAGTTCAAAAAGCCTTATGAAATTTACTGTCTCAGCTTCTTCTCATGGTCTTATTGATGCTAGTAAAAATATTAAGTTATTAACAAGAGAATGGAGAAGGCAGAGAAGAGAATCAAGAGAATGATTTTATCAGGGGAGAAATTTTAAACAGTTAAGGAATAAGATAGGAGTGGAGCGAAGAAGCAAGATTCATGGAACTCATCCTAGCAGAATAGAAATCTTTAGATAGTAATTAAGGAGTGGAATGACAGAGATTTTAATACAGCACTACCAATGGACTTACTGACCCCCCAGCATTAAATAGCCCCAGATAAGTCAGCTCTGTTTACCACAATTTTGAGAAAATTTGAAAGCCAGAAAACAGAAATTACAATGAGAAATCTGACCAATCACTTAGGGCAATAGTAAGACAATCAATATAAGATGGACAAATCTCATATAAGATTTAAGACATATAACATTTTATATGTCTTATATATAAGACTTTATGACTTATAGAGTCCCTTGGCTCTTGCTAAGGATCTAAAGTCTTTTGCATAAGCTTGGATAAAATAGTCAGATGGTGGAGAAAAGATTCCAAGACTCCTTGATACAGGAGTCTACAAACTGGTACCAAAATCCATTGATGAAACCTTGACTCAGGCTGCAGTTAAATTTAGAGAACATATAAGTGTAAGGGTTAATTAAATTATGAAAGTTGGAATGTTACCCAAATCTTTTTTAGGAACGGAAATTATGTCTGACTGGGGGAACGCTTCCCTTACATAGTATTGTAAAACCAAAACCCATTGATGAAGTCCTAATGGAGGCTAGTAAGGGTTGATGAAGTTAAGGTAAAAGTTTGTAGGAGAACTGATATATTTTAACAGGTTTCATGTGAAGTGATTGCATCTTTTTTTTCCCCTTTTTACTTGATTGTATTATGGGGATGGACATTGTATCTGACTGATGAATATTTCCCATACCTAGTAGTGTAAAACAGGAGGCAGGTAAATCCACCCTTCAAGCAGTGTTAATCGGCCATGCTAAATGGGAACCAGTAAGATTGCCTGAGCCAAAACAGTGTAGAATAGAGGCTGAGGTGTTGGTAGGCTGTGTATTAGCCCTATGTGAGGCATATAAGTTGTGTCTGACACTTTTGCAACCCCATGGACTATAGTTCACCAGGTTCCTCTGTCCATAGGATTTCCCAGGCAAGAATCCTGGAATAGGTTGCCATTTCCTTCCTGACTGGGGCTTATGGCAAGAGTCTGTGAGCCTCACAGCGACAATTACTGGCACTTTGGACTAGAAGATTTCCATTTGAGGGGCATTTTACTACCTTGCAATCAGATGAATTGAAGCTTACCCTTATGACTGACTGAAGGGCATAAAGTGATCTTGAAACTTGAAATAGCCATAATGTCTAGGATAATGGGACTGGCAGTACCCAGAGGAGTTCCACAGTAAAATGAAAATGGTTGGTAAAAGAACAAGCTGCATGAGTGATGCAAGGATGAGGTACTCCTGAGAGCAGGGGGCCTCTTTTCATTAAGGGCTGACTCTGAAACTGTAAGGTGCTGCTGGATTCTGTTGTAATGTGTACAGTGCCATATAAAGAGCCCTTAACTGACCAACAAAGCGCTCAACTTGTGGATGGCCAGTTTCATGGGAAATGGATAATATTTTAGAAGTGTTTGGGAGGCCAGCACTCCTGATTGAAGAAGGTAAAAATAGATCAGCCTGGTGTGCTGAATTGCATGCCGTTTTCCTAGCAGTGCTGGAATTGAGAAATGGCAAAAGCCCTTATGTTTGGGTTTTTACCTAAACTTGGGCAGTAACCCATGGCCTGGCCATATGGTCAGGTAGATAGGCAATGGAAAACTGGACTATTAAAGGGATGACCATATAGGGCACAGCTCCATGGAAATCACTGGGAATTTAAGGGGGTACATTAAAGTAGGACATATTGATGCTCATCAGAAGAACCCCCTTCCAAGGTTCAGAAGGTGATTGGAACCACCAAGTAGACCTTTTGGTGTGCTTCCTTGAGTTTGCCGCCTGGGTCCATGAAATGAGTGGACATGGGGGAAGGGCAGCAAGGCAAAGATGGGCTGAATCCAGATATATTTCTCTTACACCACCTGAGGCAATGCCAATGAGAACTGCTCTGTATGCCAGCAAAAGAGACAGACTGCAGATGGCTATGTGGCAGATTCACTGGGGGTGGGGGGAGGCCCTGATTATAGTTGACAGACTAATTATAGTCAGACTAATGCTGGTAGCCCTGCGGGCTACAAATGAGTCTTGATAGGAATGCGGGACTAGATATTGACTCTTTACTGGGTTTTGCCTACCCAGTGGTAGATGGCAAATGCTCAAAGTACTATAAGAAAAGATGTTGCACAAGTTTGGACAGTTGAGCATCACTTCTTTAGATGAAGGAACATACAGACTTTACATCACATGATGTCCATCAATGGTAAGAAAAAAAATAACCTCTTTAGAGTCACAGTTTGATAGAGAATTGAAATGGGCTATTAAAATATTGGTTATTTAAAATGTGTGGGTGGGGGCTGGGTAAAGGCATGAAGGGCTGGCTTATGTCCCTTTTCAAGTATGTACTCATTCTCAACTTGAATATGAGTGGGGCTAAAAGAATGTTCCCACAGGATAGATTTGTGTTTTTTTCTGGTGGATCCAGGGAATAGGGAGTAGGGAAAATACTGGTATTCTCTCTTCTCCATATCACCTCACCTTCTTCTTTTCTGCACTACTTATTACAATGGTTTCAGGACCAGGGCTGCAACTACAAGGGCCTGAAACAGGGAAGATTCCTAAGCAAGAAAATGTTTGCCTTTTGTCAGAATTCCTAAGGATATTAGGAGGATATGCCTTCACCCAATCTAGTAAAATTAGGGTTAACAGTGAATACAGCTATACTGCCTATTGATAGCTCACCTATGTAACTTCTGCTCATGTGTAGCCCTACTTTATCTGACTAAAAGTGAACTGAGGGAGTAGGACTTGCTAGACTAGTATTGCTGCCTACCATTTATACTAGTACAGTGACTGAACCTAACATCCTTTCCAAAGATGGAAAAGTTTGGGTTTCAGTGAAGAGAATGAAAAATATTAGTAACTGAGGGTTAGAAAATGAATAAATGGGTTATGTAATCAGAGAAATTCAGTATTACATGAGCATCTCAAAAGAGGCCCAGAGCAAAAGATCTCTTTTGTCTCTCGGCTCAATTATGCTGAATGCCTGAAATGGTTTACCTGTATATTGCTGATACCACTTCTGCTTTTGGAACCTGACAGGATTGAATAGAAGCCTGCAAACCTGAGTGACCTTGCACTGGGGGACATTTTCTTAAGATTTGATAATGGACTGGATGGTTATTAGTGATTGAATGAGGTTCTAGTAATATGCTATATTTTTTAACATTTTTTACTGTTTTTCTATAAAGGATCTGTGATATATTTGTTATTAAGATGATCAAAATCTATTTCTCATGTATATTTGGTCTTCATCCATGGTTCCTAGCTCACAGGTCCCAAAACCCTGTTAATTTCCTGAGTGATAAGAACAATTGGAGCATCTTTTGTCATAATATTTGGTCTCTTGTCCTCAGTTTGTAAAATCAACTTTAGAGTCATTAAAATACAATGGGTGTCTAATCAGACTTTTTGCCCGTTTAAAATGGATGTTTATTTTTTTATTGTTTTAGGAATTTCTTGAATATTTTAGATATCAGTCCTTTATTATATATGTATTTTAAAGAGATTTATTCCCAGTCCCTGGTTTGGTTTATCATTATCTTAAAAAATTTTTTCAGGGAAAAGTTTTTAATTTTAATAAAGTCCTACATCACAGGTTTTTCTTCCATGGATCATGCTTTCTATATTTAAGAACTTATTGCTAGAAGTGTTGTTAGCAACATGCACAAATCAGTTCAGTTCTGTTCAGTCACTCAGTCATGTCCGACTCTTTGAGACTCCATGGACTGCAGCAGGCCAGGCTTCCCCGTCCATCACCAACTCCTGGAGCTTGTTCAAACTCATGTCCATCGAGTTGGTGATGCGATCCAACCATCTCATCCTCTGTTGTCCCCTTCTCCTCCTGCTTCAATCTTACCCAGCATGAGGGTCTTTTCAAATGAGTCAGTTCTTCACATCAGGTGGCCAAAGTATTGGAGCTTCAGCTTCAGCATCAATCCTTCCAACGAATATTCAGGACTGATTTCCTTTAGAATTGCCTGGTTTGATTTCCTTGCAGTCCAAGGGACTCTCAAGAGTCTTCTGTAACACCACAGTACAAAAACATCTATTCTTCGGCACTCAGCCTTCTTTATGGTCAATCTCTCACATCCATACATGACTACTGGAAAAACCATAGCTTTGACTAGATGGATTTTTGTCAGCAAAGTAATGTCTCTGCTTTTTAATATGCTATCTAGGTTTGTGATAGCTTTTCTTCCAAGGAGCAAGCGTCTTTTAATTTCATGGCTGCAGTCACCATCTGCAGTGATTTTAGAGCTCAAGAAAATAAAGTCTGTCAATCTTTCCATTGTTTCCCCATCTATTTGCCATGAAGTGATGGGACTTGATGCCATGATCTTCGCTTTTTGAATGCTGAGTTTTATGCCAGCTTTTTTACTCTCCTTTTTCACTTTCATCAAGAGGCTCTTCGGTTCCTCTTTGCTTTCTGCCATAAAGGTGGTGGCATCTGCATATCTGAGGTTATTGATATTACTCCAGGCAGTCTTGTATCCAGCTTGTACTTCATCCAGCCTGGCATTTCTCATGATGTACTCTGCATATCAGTTAAATAAGCAGGGTGACAGTATACAGCCGTGACATACTCATTTCCCAATTTGGAACCAGTCTGCTGTTCCGTGACTGGTTCTAACTGTTGCTTCTTGACCTGCATGCAGATTTCTCAGGAGGCAGGTAAGGTGGTCTGGTATTCCCATCTCTTTAAAAATTTTCCACAGTTTGTTATGATCTGCACAGTCAAAGGCTTTGGCCTAGCCAGTAAAACAGAAGTAGATGTTTTTCTGGAACTCTCTTGCTTTTTTGATGATCCAACAAATGTTGGCAATTTGATCTCTGGTTCTTCTGCCTTTCCAAGAGGTTTCTGCCTTCTAAGAGGTTTCCCTTGTGGCTCAGACGGTAAATTGTCTTCCTGCAATGCAGGAGACCTGGGTTTGATCCCTGGGTTGGGAAGATTCCCTGGAGAAGGAAGTGGCAACCCACTCCAGTACTCTTGCCTAAAAAATCCCATGGACGGAGGAGCCTGGTAGGCTACAGTCCATGGGGTCTCAAAGAGTCTGACATGACTGAGCGACTTCTCTCTCTGTCCTGCCTTTTCTAAACCCAGCTTGCACATCTGGAAGTTCTTGGTTCACGTACTTTGAAGCCTCACTTGGAGATTTTTGAGCATTACTTTGCTAGGGTGTGAGATGAGTGCAATTGTGTGATAGTTTGAACATTCTTTGGCATTGCCTTTCTTTGCAATTGGAATAAAAACTGACCTTTTCCAGTCCTGTGGCCACTGGTGAGTTTTCCAGATATGCTGGCATATTGAGTGCAGCACTTTTACAGCATCATCTTTTAGGATTTGAAATAGCTTAGCTGGAATTCTATCACCTCCACTAGCTTTGTTTGTAGTAATGCTTCCTAAGCCCACCTGACTTGACATTCCAGGATGTCTGGCTCTAGGTGAGTGATCACACCATCCTGGTTATCTGGGTCATGGAGATCTTTTTTGTATAGGTTGGTGTATTCTTGACACCTTTCTTAATATCTTCTGCTTCTGTTAGGTCCATACCATTTCTGTCTTTTATTGTGCCCAGCTTTGCATGAAATGTGTCCTTTGTATCTCTAATTTTCTTGAAGAGATCTCTAGTCCTTCCCATTCTATTATTTTCCTCTATTTCTTTGCATTAATCACTGAGGAAGGCTTTCTTATCTCTCCTTGCTATTCTTTGGAACTCTGCATTCAGATGTTTATATCTTTCCTTTTCTCCTTTTAACTTCTCTTCTTTTCTCAGCTATTTGTAAGGCAGTGCCTGAAGAACTATAGATGGAGGTTTGTGACATTGTACAGGAGGCAGTGATCAAGACCATCCCTAAGAAAAAGAAATGCAAAAAGGCAAAATGGACAAGTAAGACATTCTTTGAATATATACCTGGGCTTCCCTTGTGGCTCAGCTGGTAAAAAATCTGCCTGCAATGCAGGAAACCTGGGTTTGATCCCTGGGTTGGGAAGATCCCCTGGATAAAGGAAGGCTACCCACTCCAGTATTTTGGCCTGGAGAATTCCATGCACTGTATAGTCCATGGGGTCGCATAGAGTCAGACACGACTGTGTGACTTTCACTTTCAGTAATAGCAATTTAGCATCTGTCTACAGACTAAAGTGGGTTTCCCTGGTGACTCAGTGGTAAAGAATCCTGCAATGCAGGAGACATGGGTTAAATCCCTGGGTCAGGAGGATCCCCTGCAGGAGGAAATGGAAACCCACTCCAGTATTCTTGTCAGGAAAATTCCATGGACAGAGCAACCTGGCGGGTTATAGTCCATGAGGTCAAACAGATGTGACTAGAGTGTCTAAGCACATGGACAAAAGTGCCTTTTTGAGAGCTGTGGGATCCAACAGTATATATCACAGGACCTGGATGGAGTCTCACCCACTCATGTCTTAGGTGATACACATACAGATCTCAGTCTTGGCTTCAGACCCTGCAGTGGCCCATGCTCTGGCTCCAGTCCTTTTCATCCATGGTCTAGGAGCCCCTGAAGAACACTGTCAACCATCAGTGGATGAGACAGTCACCCACTGACATGAAAGCTGTTATGGAATTCAAGGTTTTCAGCAGAGAAGGTCCAGCATGCTGTTGGAGAAAGCAAACACACACGTGTGTGTGTGTGTGTGTGTGTGTGTGTATGAGTTTGGGTTCATTGGAGAGGGAAAGAATAACATTTTTACTTTACCTGTACCACCCCACCCCCAATTAATACGCCTCAGTTTCAGGAGACACTTTCTTGGCCAGTGATTTCTCCTGCATGGGCCAGGGGTGCAAGGTTAGTGAAAGGGTGTTAAGGAGTGTCTGGCTTCCCCAGCATGTCAGGGACCCATTTCTCTCTCATTCCATTCAGAGTACCACGTTGTGAGCTGCATGACTGGGAGTACAAAGAGGCTGAAAGAGTAACATATAGGACTCTTGGAGGGCACTAATGGGACATAATCCTACTAGCTGCTTCATGGACTCTCTTAAGAAGCCATGAATTTGAGGCAGTTGTAGTGAGGTGGATGAACCTAGAGCCTGTAATACAGAGAGAAGTAAGTCAGAAAGAGAAAAACACATGTTGTATATTAATACATATATATGGACTCTAGGCCTGGAGAAGCAAATGACAACCCACTCCAGTATTCTTGCCTGGAGAATTCCATGGATAGAGGAGTCTGGAGGGCTACTGTCCATAGGGTCGCAAAGAGTTGGACACGACTGAGTGACTGAGCATATGGAATCTAGAAAAATGGTACTGGGGAACCTATTTACAAGGTGTGAATAGAGACGTGGATGTAGGGAATGAACTTGTAGACACTGCAAGGGAAGGAGAGGGTGGGACCAACTGAGAGAATAGCTTTGAAACATATATTACTGTATGTAAAATAGATAGCTAGTGGAAAGCTACAAATAACACAGGGAGCTCAACCTGGTGCTCTGTGACAACCTAGAGGGGTATGGCAGAAACTAACACAGCATTGTAAAGTAATTGTCCTCCAATTAAAAATAAATTTTTTACATTTTTAAATAAAAATTTTTTAATTTAAAAAGTTTTTTTTTTGTTTTTTTTTTTTTAATTTTTTTTGGCCATACTGTGTGGCTTGTGAAACTTCCCTGACCAGGAGGACCAGGGATCAAACCTGTGCGCCCTGCAGTAGAAGTGCGAGTCTTAACCACTGGACCACCATGGATGTCTGAGTTGTCTGACTTTAAAAAAAAATAATTTATTTAATTGGAGGATAATTACCTTAAAATATTGTGGTGGATTTTGCCACACATCAACATGAAACAGCCACAGGTGCACATGTGTTTCCCCATCCTAAACCCCCTTTCCACCTCACTGCCCACCCCATCCCTCTGGGTTATCCCGGAGCACCGGCTTTGAGTGCCTCGCCTCATGCATTAAACTTGCACTGGTCCTCTATTGTACATATGGTAATATACATGTTTCAAGGCTATCCTCTCAAATCATCCCCCCCTCCCCTTCTCCCATACAGTCCAAAAGTCTGTTCTTTACATCTGTGTCTCTTTTGCTGCCTTGCAGTAAAGTCATCATTACCATCTTTCTAAATTCTATATATATGCATTAATATACTGCATTGGTATTTCTCTTTCTGACTTACTTCACTGCTGGGGTCCAGCCCCGGCTGATCCAGGGTATTCAAAGCGGGGATGGCGTTGGCGAGGATCAGAATACAATAGCTTCAATTAGGTATTAATTAGAGATATAAAGAGTAATAGAATGAGGATAGCTCAGTAGGAAAATCCAGTGGAGAAAAGAGGCTGAGTAGCTTGGTTCACGCAGGAGACCAATAAAACTTCAAGACAAGAAGTTTGCACCACTTATGTAGGCCGCAGGCGTCCTTCCATTCTCCCGAAGGAGAGGAGACACTGAGGCCTCCCCGGTCGGATCTTAGAAGCTGAGGCATAATTAGTAAGCATGGCGGGTTCCGTGCTCCAGATGGAAACTCAGCGAGAGTTTGAGAGAGAGCGCGACATGGGGAGACCAGTATTTCGAGGAACTGATCCCAATTCTTTATTTTCCAGAGTCTGTTTTTATACACTGAGATGTTATACAAAAGTCACGCGGGGACAGCAGTCCTGACCTTTATTAAAGTCGGGTGCTTCACACAAATGTATACAGAGGTCTTAGGGGTGTTACATCATCTTCTGGCCAGGGGGCCTGCTGGCAATTTATGACCCTCTCCTTGTGACAGCGGTCAGTCAACACTTATTTCTCCAGGGGTGATTATTCTTAAAACAGACGCCACTCAAATAAAGTTACATTCCTATAGGGTGAGGGTGTAGTGGGTTTTAGTTAAGGAAAGAATTTACTTGGCCTAAGGTCTAACATGATTTATATCAAAGGTTAATACTTATTTCTTCAATATATTAATTAATGTGTATAAGGGCAGGGGATGTGGAGACTTAGCAGTCAGCATTGGCTCAACAAATGAAAAACCCTTCACCAATACAATTTCTAATCAGCCCACTATACTTATACTAATAATTTTCTAACTTCTCTAAGGAACCTGTTTTTAGAAGGTTTAAAGCATCTCGTGCCTCTCATGGTTGGGAGGCTGTGAGCAATCACATGTGGCCAGACAAGCCTGTCAGGCAGGCTAGAGAACCTTCAGAGGAGTTTGTAGGTTAAAACACTCTTGTCACGCCCAGGAGTTTTTATTAACTGGAGCTCTAAGTTAACTCCTCCGAAAGAGGTGGTGGGGGACAGCCCCCTGTAAAGTCAGAGGTGTAGGTGAGAGCACAAAGTAGCAAAGTAGGCAGGCTCTGGTTATGGGGGTAGATGCTCAAGGATTTCTAGGGGGACTCCTGAGGCTCGATCCTGCCTTTGCGTATGTCGAGCCTCCTTCCTCATGACCTTTGCCATGCGCGGAGTGGCTCACGCTGGCCCCCAACACTTCACTCTGTATAATAGGCTTCAGTTTCATCCACCTCATTAGAACTGAGTCAAATGCATTCTTTTTATAGCTGTGTAATATTCCATTGTGTATATGTATCACAACTTCCTTATCCATTCATCTGCCAATGGACATCTAGGTTGCTTCCATGTCCTAGCTATTGTAAACAGTGATGCAGTGAACACTGGGGTACTTGTGTCTCTTTCAGTTCTCAGTGTGTATGCCCAGCAGTGGGATTGCTGGGTCATATGGCAGTTCTGTTTCCAGTTTTTTAAGGAATCTCCATACTGTTCTCCATAGTGGCTGTACTAGTTTGCATTCTCACCAACACTGTAAGAGGGTTCCCTTTTCTCCACACCCTCTCCAGCATTTATTGTTTGTAGACTTTTTGATGGTAGCCGTTCTGACCAGCATGAGGTGATACCTCATTGTACCTTTGATTTGCATTTCTCTAATAATGAGTGATGTTGAGCATCTTCTTATGAGTTTATTAGCCATCTGTAATGTCTTCTTTGGAGAAATGTCTGTTTAGTTCTTTTCCCCACGTTTTGATTGGGTTGTTCGTTTTTCTGGTATTGAGCTGCATGAGCTGCTTGTATATTTTGGAGATTAATTCTTTGTGAGTTGTTTCATTTGCTGTTATTTTCCCATTCCAAAGGCTACCTTTTTACCTTGTTTATAGTTTCCTTCATTGTACAAAAGCTTTTAAGTTTCATTAGGTCACATTTGTGTATTTTTTTTTAATTTCCATTACTCTGGAAGGTGGGTCCTAGAGGATCTTGCTGTGATATATGTCAGAGAGCGTTCTGCCTATATTTTCCTCTAAGAGTTTTATAGTTCCTGGTGTTACATTTAGATCTTTAATCCTTTTTTTTTTAGTTTATTTTTGTGTATGGTGTTAGAAAGTGTTCTAGTTTCATTATTTTGCAATGTGGTTGACCGGTTTTTCCAGCACCACTTATTAAAGAGATTGTCTTTTCTCCATTGTATATTTTTGCCTCGTTTGTCAAAGATATGGTATCCATAGGTGTGTGGGTTTATCTCTGGGCTTTTTGTTTTGTTCTGTCTATCTATATTACTGTCTTTGTGCCAGTACCATACTGCCTGGATGACTGTAGCTTTGTAGTATAGTCTGAGGTCAAGATGTTTGATTCCTCCAGTTCCATTTTTCTTTCTCAAGATTGCTTTGGCTATTCAAGACTTTTTGTGTTTCCATACAAATTGTGAAATTATTTTTTCTAGTTCTGTGAAAAATACCATTGGTAGCTGATAGGGATTGCATTGAATCTATAGATTTGCTTTGGGTAGTATACTCATTTTCATTATATTGATTCTTCCAACCCACAAACATGATATATTTCTCCATTGATCTGTGTCATCTTTGATTTCTTTCATCAATGTTTTATAGTTTTCTATATAAAGGTCTTTTTTTTCTTTAGGTAAATTTATTCCAAAATATTTTAGTCCTTTCATTGCAGTGGTGAATGGGATTGTTTCCTTAGTTTCTCTTTCTGTTTTTTCATTGTTAGTATATAGGAATGCAAGGGATGTCTGTGTATTAATTTTATATCCTGTAATTTTACTACATTCAAGGATTAGCTCTAGTAACTTACTGGTGGTGTCTTTAGGGTTTTCTATGTAGAGGATGATGTCATCTGCAAACAGTGAGAGTCTTACTTCTTCTTTTCCAATCTGGATTCATTTTGTTTCTTTTTCTTCTCTGATGGCTGTGGCTAGGACTTCCAAAACTATGTTGAATAATAGTGTTGAGAGTGGGCACCCTTGTCTTGTTACTGATTTTAGAGGAAATGCTTTCAATTTTTCACCATTGAGGTTAAGGTTTGCTGTGGGTTTGTCATATATGGCTTTTATTATGTTGAGGTATGTTCCTTCTATGCCTGCTTTCTGGAGAGTTTTCATCATAAATGGGTGTTGAATTTTGTCAGAGGCTTTCTGTGCATCTTTTGAGATAATCATATGGTTTTTATCTTTCAATTAATCTTTCAGTTAATATGGTATATCACATTGATTTGTGAATATTGAAGAATCCTTGCATCCCTGGGATAAAGCCTACTTGGTCACAATGTATGATCTTTTTAATATGTTGTTGGATTCTGTTTGCTAGAATTTTGTTGAGGGTTTTTGGATCTATGTTCATTCATGATATTGGCACATAAATTTCTTTTTTTGCAGATCTTTGTCTGGTTTTGGTATTAGGATGATATTGGCCTCATGGAATGAGTTGTGGAGTTTACCTTCCTCTGCAATTTCTGGAAGAGTTTGGGTAGGATAGGTGTTAGATCTTCTCTAAATTTTTAGTAGAATTCACCTGTGAAGCTGTCTGGTCTTGGGCTTTTGTTTGTTGGAAGATTTTTATTACAGTTTTGATTTCCTTGCTTGTGATGGGTCTGAAGATTTTATATTTCTTCCTGGGTCAGTTTTTGAAGGGTATACTTTTCTAAGAATTTGTCTATTTCTTCCAAGTGTTCAATTTATTGGCATATAATTGCTCATAGTAGTCTCTTATGATCTTTTGTATTTCTTTTTTCTGTTTTGATTTCTCCATTTTCCTTTCTAATTTTATCAATTGGATTCTTCTCTTTTTTCTTGATGAGTCTGGCTGGGGTACTGTCTATTTTATTTATTTTCTTAAAGAACCAGCTTTTAGTTTTGTTGATCTTTGGTATAATCTTCATTTTTTTCAGTTATTTCTGCTCTGGTTTTTATGATTTCTTTCCTTCTAGTAACTTTGGGGTTCTTTTGTTCTTCTTTTTCTAGTTGCTTTAGGTGTAAAGTTAGGTTGTTTATTTGATGTTTCTCTTATTTCTTGAGGTAGGCTTATATTGCTGTGGACCTCCCTCTTAGCACTGACTTTACTGAATTCCATAGGTTTTTGCTGTCATGTTTTCATTTTTATTTTTTCCTGTGCATATTTTGACTTCCTTTTTGATTTCTTCTTTGATCTGTTGGTTATTCAGAAGTGTGTTTTAGTCTCCATATGTTTGTGTTTCTTATAGTTTTTTTTCCTGCAGTTGACATCTAATCTTACCATATTGGGATCAGAAAAGATGCTTGAAATGATTTCAGTTTTTCAAAATTTACCAAGGCTAGATTTATGGCCAAAGATGTGATCTATGCTAAGGAATGAATGTTCTGAGTGCTGCTGCTGCTGCTATGTTGCTTCATTCGTGTCCGACTCTGTGTGACCTCATAGACAGCAGCCCACTTGAGAAAAAAGGTGAAATCCATTATTTTGGGGTGAAATGCCCTGTAGATATCGATTAGGTCTAACTGGTCCATTGCATCATTTAAAGCTTGTGTTTCCTTGCTAATTTTCTGTTTGGTTGATCTATCCATTGGTGTGAATGGGGTATTAAAGTTCCCCACTATTACTGTTTTACTCTTAATTTCTCCTTTTATACTTGTTAGGATTTGCCTACGTATGGAGGTGCTCCTATGTTGGGTACATATATATTTATAATTGTTATATCTTCTTCTTGAATTGATCCTTTGATCATTATGTAGTGTCCTTCTGTGTCTCTTATCACAGTCTTTATTTCAAAGTCTATTTTGTCTGATATGAGTATTGCTACTCCTGCTTTCTTTTGGTCTCCATTTACATGAAACATATTTTTCAAGCCCCTCACTTTCAGTCTGCATATGTCTCTAGGTTTGAGGTGGGTCCCTTGTAGACAGCATATATAGCAGTTTTGTTTTTGTATCTATTCAGCCAGTCTTTGTCTTTTGGTTGGAGCATTCACCCTATTTACATTTAAGGTAATTATTGGTAAGTATGATCCTGTTACCATTTACTTTGTTGTTTTGGGTTTGTTTATATCAACCTTTTCTGTGTTTCCTGTCTAGAGAAGATCCTTTAGCATTTGTTGAAGAGCTGGTTTGGTAGTGCTGAATTCTCTCAGCCTTTACTTGTCTGTAAAGCTTTTAATTTCTCCATCATATTTGAACGAAATCCTTGATGGGTAGAATAATCTTGATTGTAGGTATTTCTCTTTCATCACATTAAGTATGTCCTGTCATTCACTCCTGGCCTGGAGAGTTTTCCTCCAGTTATCAGCTGTTATCCTTATGGGGATCCCCTTGTGCATTATGTGTTGCTTTAACCTGGCTGCTTTTAATATTTGCTCTTTGTTTTTAATATTTGGTAGCTTGATTAATATATGTCTTGGGCTGTTTTGCCTTGGGTTTATCCTGTTTGGGACTCTGGTTTTCTTTAACTTGGGTGGCTGTTTCCTTCCCCATTTAAGGAAGCTTTTGACTATTATCTCCTCAAATATTTTTTCATGCCCTTACTTTTTGTCTTCTTCTTCTGGGACACCTATGATTTGAATGTTGGGGTATTTAACACTGTCCCAGAGGTCTCTGAGTTTGTCCTTATTTAATTTCATTCTTTTTCTTTTTTCTTTCTGCTTCATTTATTTCCACCATTCTATCTTCCAACCACTTGTCCTCTCTTTTGCCTCAGTTATTCTACTGTTGGTTTCCTCCAGAGTGCTTTTAATCTCAGTTATTGCATTGTTCATTATTGACTGATTTATTTATTTCTTCTAGGTCCTTGTTAAACATTTCTTGCATCTTCTCAATCCTTGTCGCTAGTCTTTATCTGTAACTGCATTTTGTTTTCAAGATTTTGGATCATCTTTACTATCATTATTTTGAATTCTCTTTCAGGTAGAATCCCTATCTCCTCCTCTTTGGCTTTATTTGGTGGGTTTTTATCATGTTCCTTCACCTGCTGAATATTTCTCTGCCTTTTCATTTTGTTTAGATTACTGTGTTTGGGGTGCCCTTTCTGCAGGCTGGAAGTTTGTGGTTCCTCTTGATTGTGGAGTCTGCTCCCTCTGGGTTGGGTTGGACCAGTGGCTTGTCAAGGTATCCTGTTTGGGGGAAGTTGTTTCTGTGTTCTGGTGGCTGTAGCTGGATCTCTTCTCTCTGGAGTGCAGTGAAGTGTCCAGTTATGAGTTTGGGGGTGTCTATAGATTTGGCATGGCTTTGGGCAGACTCTCTTTTTATGTTTAGGGATGTGTTCCTGTTTTGCTTGGAAATTAGCATGGTGTGTCTTGCATTGGGTCTTGTTGTCTCTTCGGTGGTGCTTCGTTTCAGTGTAGGTTTGGAGATGTTTGGATGAACTCTTGTCTATTAATGTTACCTGGAATCAGGAGTTCTCTGATGTACTAAGGTTCTAAAATTAAGCCTCCTGCCTCTGGCTTTTGGTCCTTCTCTTACAGTAGCCTGAAGACTTCTCCATCCATACAGCATAGAAGGTAAAACCACTAGGTTAATGGTGAAACAGTTCTCCACAGCCAGGAACACCCAGAGGGATTCACAGAGTTATATAGAGAAGAGAAGAGGGTGGACTGTAATAGAGGTAACCTGGAGGAGAAAAGGGAGAGTCAAAAAGGAGAGAGCAATCAAGCCAGTAATCAAATCTCTAAGTGGAAATGGATACTGAAGATTAGATTCTTGAAGGTACAAAATTGATCGCAAATACCATAAAGCAAAGACTAAAAACCTAGAATACAGGTTAGACTCTCAAAAAATACAATATAAAAATACAAAAAAGTTGATGACAAAAGTTAATAAAATATTTATGGAATTTATTTAAAAATAGGGTTTTTAAAGGTAATATTAGGCTATAAAATGAAAGTTAAAGGAGTAATAAAGAACTAAAGTTTTTAAAAAATTAAAAAGTATTTGATTTTTAAAATATTTAATTTTTAAAAAATTGAATATCTAGGAATTTATCTGGAGTTGTTGTGCGCAGTGTGGGGTCAGTTCAGTGTCATAAAGTCCCTTGTTCCAGCTTGTACTTGTTCTCAAGGTCTAAAGTTGCCCCTCAAATGCACAGTCTGAGCATTAACTGCAGGGTTTTAATCTATTGTACCTGTCACTTCCAGAATGCTCTTCCCCCTTCTTTGTTTATTTTGCCTTACTTTGTTTGCAAGTCTCTTCAGTGTCTAATTTCCTCCCTGACATGAGGGGGTGATGGTGGCCCTTTATTTATCCTCACTTGTTCAGTTGTGCTGTGGAGAGGGAGGCACACTGCAAACAAATACCACTGGCATGTGTGGGAAGTGCTTGCAGTGGATGGGCCATACTGGGTTGGCCACAGCCCAAGGCAGCGTGTACTTCCGAAGTCCACACTGCTCAGGCTCCAGGGTGCTCTGCAATGGCACCGTTGCAAGTGGGCCCTGCAGTTCATGCACTTCTAAGGTCTGAGTTGCTCATGTTCTTGGGTGCTCTGCAGGGGCACAGACCTAGATGGGCTGTACGTTTATGCCCTTCCCAGGTCTGAACAGTTCAGGCGACTGGGTGCTTGGTGAATGCACTGTTCCAGGTTGGCCATGCATCTTATGCACCTCCCCCATCCCGGCCACTTGGTTTCCCTGGTGCCCCAAGAGCACAGTCCCAGGTGTGCTGTGTGTCTCCTCTCGGGAGCTGACCTCAGGCTGTGGCACTCCTGGCAGATGTGATCCATCCACAATCCCAGGAAGATGTGGTTAGCAACTGGCAGCCTGCTCACAGTTTGGTGGAAGATGTGGTCTCTGTGACTGAGATTGCAGCAGCCCCTTGCCTTCTCATTCTGGCTGTCGCACACCTGCCTCTTTGCTTCAGGGAAGGGAGGACCCTAAATGGCAGCCGGCTTGCTCTCCTTTGGTGTTCACTGGGGCACAATCCTTTGTTCTGTTAGCATGCCAGGCATCACCACACGGCATTAGAGTCTTTGCAGGAAAGGTCTTTTTTTTTTTTTTTTTTTTTTTTCGGTCTCTCTGGCGATCTCCTGGTTTGGGTTGCTATGTCACATTAGCTCCCTCATATTGTCCTCAGGGCATTCAAGCCTGGTCCTTACCCTAAGGAAGGATGATGCAGCCTGGGCCTCCCTATCCAGTCCCCACTTGATGGTGGTGGATATGAACATCTGAGCCACTTCTCCACTGATAGTTATTATTAGGTGCATATTCTGTGTTTTTTTTTTTTTTTTTAATGTTGCCCTCTGTGATTCTGAAGCTCCCCACTGACATGCCTGTGAGAGGGTTTCCTATTGTGTGGAAACTTCTCCTTCATGACTCCCTCCCCAGAACAGATCTGCGTCCCTAAATTTTTTGTCTTCTGTTTACATCTTTTATATTTTGTCCTACCTCCTTTAGAAGAGATGGGGCTGCCTTTCTGGGTGTCTGGTGTCCTCTGCCAGCATTCAGAAGTTATTTTGTGGAGATAGTTCAACATTCACATGATCTTTTGATGTATTTGTGGGGGAAAAAGTGTTCTTCTTGTCCTATTCCTCTGCCATCTTGGGGCTACTGCTCTGCCTGTGTTTTTTGATGTTGAGTTGTATGACCTATTTATATATATTGGATATTAACCCCTTACTGGTCATATGATTTACATATATTTTCTCCCATTGTAGGTTACCTTTTTGTTATGTCAGTGGTTACCTTTGCTAGGCAAAATCTTTTATGTTTAATTATGTCCCATTTGTTTATTTTTGCTTTTATGTCCTTTCCTTTAGAAGAGAGATTTTAAAAAATGCTACTACTATTTATAACAATTATTCTGCCTATGTTTTCCTCTAGGAGTTTTATGGTTTCTGGTCTATTCTGTTCATTTTGATTATGAGGCTTTTTTTTTTATTATTATTTAGCAAGTTACACTGTGAAAGGTGCACATGAATCTGAGATTCTGGTGATAAACACAGTGTGGAGACTTCTTAACCTCATCACTTTGGTAAACTCTGTGTATCAGAGGTCCACAACCACCATATTTATATATTAGTTGGAAATAATTTATCATCATTAATACATTCAGGGAAAGATACCATGAACTGAATGTTTAGGAAATGCTATTATAGTTTGTTATTCACAGAACACTGGTAGTTATAGCATCTTTAAAGACTTTGATAATATCATATATGCTTTTCTGTAACTTTCTGAAAATTACAAATAGCTTTTTCCAAGAATAGAGAGGCCAGTCAGGGCTTAGGAAAAGAAGGGATGTTGCTACTCCTTTAAGGATTCATTAGACATTAGGGAACATACTAGTTAGTAATCATATACTTGTAGATGATATGTTGAGTTTTCTACCTGCTTTATTTTTATCTGCCACTGTTATCACAAAATCATAATTATGAGTTCACCTTTCCTCACAGAGCAGTAAACAAGTTTGAGATCTTTAAGCCTGAAAATAGGCCTTGGTACTCTTCCCTAAATTCTAAGTAATCCCCTTAAACTCCAGAAAGATCTCAGCTGTTGTCTTAAAGCATTCAGCAGTAGGGTTAGGGCAGATTTGATAGAGACTTTGCAGTGTGCTTAATTTCAATATTCTCAACAATTCACCTAGGTAATTCCCTAAAGAAGAGTTCTAGTATTTCTCTTCTGCTTAAAATCAGAGGCAACTTTTCTTATAATAGTTTCCTATTGGTCCTGTGAAAATTACTACATATATAATTGCTTAAAACAACATGGATTTATTATCTTAGTATTATGGAGATCAAAAATCCAAAATTAGTCTTGCTTGAATATAGTGAAGATATTGGCAAGGCTGGTTCCTTCTGAAGGCTGTGAAGGGTGAGTCCATTTCCTTGTCTTTTTTCAGCCTCTAGAGTCTGCGTACCTTCCTTGATTCATAGTCCTTTTCTTGTATCATTCCAAACTTTGATTCCTTTGTCCCATCTCTTCCTTCTGTGTTTGACCTTCTTGCTTCCCTCTTTTAAGGATCCCATACTTATATTTGCCCATATTCATAATCCAGGATAATCTTCCCATATCAAGAACCTTAACTTATTTTTGTTAGCATGTAAGTTAACATACTGACAAGTTCCAGGGATCAAGATACTGACATCTCTGGAGGGAAAGGGCCTTATTCAGTCTACCATACCACTTACAGTAAAGGCAGTGTTCACAGAAACAGTAAAACAAGTTACAAATGTGTCGATACTGTGGTAAAACAGGCTACTCACATAATTTGAGTTTTGTTATATGGATATCTTTGACAGACATCCATCCAGTCATTATCCATGAATTCACACAAGGGCATATTATGATAAGGTAAAAACAGATCAGTGATAAACCCCCCAGGTTTCCTTACCAAAGTGGGGTTGTGAAATTTTACCATTCTATAAATTTCACCTCAAAATGAACAACTTGGAAAACTGTTCTGTGATGGACTTCCTGTACATATGATAGGGGTTCATTTTAACTTTGTGTTTATCATGATAACCCTCTGTTATGGGCTAAATTGTCCCTCTTTTCCTAAATTAATATGAATTCCTAACCCCTTGTACCTCAGAATGTGATTATATTTGGAGACAGGGCATATAAAGAGGTGATCAACTTCAAACGAGTCCATTAGACTAGTGTCCTTATAAGAAGTGTAAATTTTATCAGGGACACATCAGACATGCATGTGCACACAGGAAAGACCACACTAAGGTACAGCAAGAAGGTGATAATCTGAAATCCAAGAGGAGAGGCCTCAAGAGAAACCAAACCTGCCAACACCTTGATCTTGACCTTCTAGCCTATGCACCTGAGAGAAATAAATTTCTATTAATAAATTAAGCCACCCAGTCTGTGCTATTTTTGTTAGGGCAGCCCCAAGAAACTAATACATCCTCAAATTTCTGTTCATTGACTTGGCATCTAACATCCATTTTGGGAGACAGAAGACCCATATTTATGCTTAATATATAGAATTTTGTGCACGTTTCTTCAAAATTCCAAATTTTATAAATCCTAGCAAACCAATAGCCCCCCTTTCAGTATTATATACAATTTCAGTGTAATAATGTATATGCATTAGTTTTTTAATCTGTTTTAGATGACAGAGAAAAAAATGTACTGGGTAGAATACTTTTACCTTTACAAACAAAAAATACTATTATCTCCAACAAACTAATGAGTTTAAAGATATTTAATGGGGTGCTTCTTAGTTTGGCCAATGATTTGTTGTTGTTCAATCACTCATTGTTGTTGTTCAGTCATGTCAGACTCTTTGTGATGCGCATGGACTGCAGCTCTCCAGCCTTCCATGTCCTTCCCTATCTCCCAGAGTTTGCTCAAGCTCATGTCCATTGAGTTGGTAATGCCATCCAACCATACCATCCTATATTACCCTGTTCTCCCCTGCCTTCAATCTTTCCCAGCCTCATGCTCTTTACCCTTGAGTCAGCTCTTCACATCAGGTGGCCAAACTATTGGAGCTTCAGCATTAGTACTTCCAGTGAATATTCAGGGTTGATTTCCTTTAGGACTGACAGGTTAAATCTCCTTGCAGTCCAAGGGATTCTCAAAATGATGTCTCTGCTTTTTAATACACTGTCTAGTTTTGTCATAGCTTTACTTTCAAGGGGCAACTGTCTTTTAATTCCATGGCTCCAGTTACCATCCACAGTGATTTTGGAGCCAAAGAGAAAATAAAGTCTGTCACTGTTTCCATTGTTTCCCCATTTACTTGCCATGAAGTGATGGAACTGGATGCCGTGATCTTCATTTTTTGAATGTTGAGTTTTAAGCTAGCTTTTTCACTCTCCTATTTCACCTTCATCAAGAGGCTCTTTAGTTCTTCTTCACTTTCTGCCATTAGGGTGGTGTCATCTGCATATCTGAGATTGTTTATATTTCTCCTGGCAATCTTGATTCCAGCTTGTGCTTCATCCAGCCTGGCATTTTGCATCATGTGCTCTGCATGGAAGTTAAATAAGCCAGGTGACAATATACAGCCTTGACGTACTCCTTTCCCAATTTGAAACCAGTCCATTGTTCCATATCTGGTTCTAACTGTTGCTTCTTGACCTGCATACACTTTTCTCAGGAGGCAGGTAAGGTGGTCTGGTATTCCCGTCTCTTGAAGAATATTCCATACTTTATTGTGATCCACACAATCAAAGCCTTTAGTGTAGTCAATGAAGCAGAAGTAGATATTTTTCTGGAATTCTGTTACTATTCCTATGACCCAATGGATGTTGGCAATTTAATCTCTGTTTCTTCTGCCTTTTCTAAACCCAAGTTGTACATCTGGAAGTTCTCGGTTCATGTACTGTTAAAGCCTAACTTGAAGGATTTTGAGCATAACCTCATGAGCGTATGAAATAAGTGCAGTTGTTTGGTAATTTGAACATTATTTGGCATTGACCTTCTTTGGGATTGGAATGAAAACTGACCTTTTCTAATCCTGTGGCCACTGCTGTTTTCCAAATTTGCTGGCATTTTGAGTTCAGCACTTTAACAGCATCATCTTTTAGGATTTGAAATAGCTCAGCTGGAATTCCATCACCTCCCCTATCATTATTCATAGTTGTGCTTCATAAGGCCCACTTGACTTCACACTCCAGGATATCTGGCTCTAGGTGAGTGACCACACCATCATGGTTATCTTCATTAATGAAAATGAAAAGACCTTTTTTTATATAGTTCTTCTGTGTATTCTGGCTACCTTTTCTTAACCTCTTCTGCTTCTTTTAGGTCCTTGCCATTTCTGTCCTTTATTTTGCCCATTTTTGAATGATATGTTCCCTTGAAAGTGAAAGTGAAGTCGCTTAGTCATGTCTGACTGTTTGCGACCCCATGGACTGTAACCTATCAGGCTCCTCTGACCATGGGATTTTCCTGGCAAGAATGCTGGAGTGGGTTGCCATTTCCTTCTCCAGGGGATCTTCTGACCCAGGGATCGAACCCAGGTCTTCTGCACTGCAGGCAGATGGTTTACCATCTAAGCCACCAGGGGTATCTCTAATTTTCTTGAAGAGATATCTAGTGTTTTCCATTCTGTTGTTTTCCTCTATTTCTTTGAACTGTTCACTTAAGAAGACTTTCTTATCTCTCCTTGCTATTCTTTGGAACTCTGCATTTGGTTGGGTATATCTTTGTCTTTCTCCTTTGACTTTCACTTCTCTTTTCTCAGCTATTTGTAAGGCATCCTCACACAATCGTTTTGCCTTGTTGCTTTTCTTTTTCTTGGGGATGGTTTTGGTCACTGCCTCCTTACAGTGTTACAAACCTCCGTCCATAGTTCTTCAGGCACTCGGTCTATCAGATCTAATCCCTTGAATCTATTTATCACTTTTACTATATAATCATAAGGGATTTGGTTTAGGTCATACCTGAATGTTTGAAGTCGCTCACTCATGTCCGACTCTTAGCAACCCCATGGGCTGTAGCCTACCAGGTTCCTCCATCCATGGGATTTTCCAGGCAAGAATACTGGAGTGGGTTGTCATTTCCTTCTCCAGGAGATCTTCCCAGGGAGACTGAACCCGGGTCTCCCGCATTGTAGGCAGACGCTTTACCATCTGAGCCACCAGGGAAGCTCTACTCCAAGTCCTAACTCTGTAATCAGGCTTTTTCTGATATTCTAATATTGTACAACCAAAAAAAAATTAAGATAAAGAATTGGAAGCAGAGGTTGGTGTAAATAAGCAACTGTCCTATTCATTCTAAGTTTCAGAGCACTTAACTGCTTAATAAGTGTATCTTATACATCTGAAATAATAAAATTTATAAATTTATGTTGTTAATATTGGATTTGGTGTAGATACCTAAAAAAATAGTTCTGCTGCTAAAACATTTTAAATGATTAGCTAGTCTAAATTCATCATGTTATAGATGAGGAAACTGAGGTGCAAGGAAGGGAGAAGTGGGCTGTAGACAGGGCTGTGATAGGAAGGCACCTCTGACAAGCACATCCTGCCCGAGCCCTGAGAGCAAAGTTTGGCCCCAGGTTAGGCTGGTGCCCTCTTTCTCAGGGGACTGGTAGGCTGCAGCCAGCAGTGTCGCTCCTAGGAGCCACCCGCCTCTTGCTGCAGGACAGAAGTGCAGCTGCCCTGCCCTGGCCTTGCATCATGCTGTCTGAAGCAGCTGTACTTCTGTCCAAACCTGAATAGCCTAGTAGTTTCCCCTACTTTTTTCAATTTAAATCTGAATTTTGCAATAAGGAGCTCATGATCTGAGCCACAGTCAGCTCCTGGTATTTTTTATGATGACTGTGTAGAGCTTCTCCGTCTTTGGCTGCAAAGAATATAGCAATCTGAATTGGTATTGACCATTTGGTGATGTCTATGTGTAGAATCTTCTTTTGTATTGTTGGAAGAGGGTGTTTGATGTGACCAGTGCATTCTCTTGGCAAATCTCTGTTAGCTTTTGCCCTGCTTCATTTTGTACTCCAAGGCCAAACTTCCCTATTTCTCCAGGTAGCTCTTGACTTCAAAGCATGTAAAAGGATAATAATTCTCCTCAGATTTAAAATTATAGTGTAAACTGATATGATTTTTATAATCAACAGAAAAGGTTGATTTTCCCAAGGTTCTGGAGGCATTTATATATTTAACAAGTATTTATTAAGCACTCTATGTCAGGCACTGTTCCTAAGTCCTGGGAATAGAGCATAGAAAAAGATAAATTGTTATCCTCATGGAGCTTACATTTAGGATGAAGTAAAATAGATAGTAAGAAAGTAAATATATAAAATATGTAATATAATATTTAGTAGTGATAAATTCTATGAATAAAAATTGAGAATATGAGGATAAAGGACACTGGAAGTGAGGTACTATTTTTAATGAGATAGAGAAATTCTCTATAAACACATAAATGAATGAAATGAGGGATTGGGGCATGAATCTATCTGCAGAAGAAATATTCTAGGCAGTGGGAACAATAACTGTAGAGCTCCTTTGGTAAAGAAGTGATTAGCTTGTTAGAGAAATAGCAAGGAGGCCAATGTAGCTCAAATAGAGTAAGCAAAGAGGTTGGAAAGACATGTAAATTTGTAGCCAGTGGCTGGATCTTGTGAGATACTGTAGGCCATGGAAAGAAGTTTAGATAAAAGAAATTTTATGGGAAGCCATTAGATGATTTTGACAAGGGGAGTAGTGTGATACAGCTTACATTTTTTAAGGGATAATCCTGTCTGCTGTGTAAAGAATGGATCTTAGGGGAATAAGAATGGAAAGCAGGGAGACCAATTGGAAGCTGGGAAGTAATTGCAGTGCTCTAGGTCAGAGATGATAGTGGCTTGGACTAGGGTGTTACCTATGGAAATGGTGATAAGTATCCAGCTTTGGCATATATTTTGTAGGTAATGCCAATGGATATTATAGATGGATTGAATGTAAAGAGAGAAGAATTGATGATTCTGATGCTGAGCAACTGAGTGAATAATGGTATCATTTACTGAGATGAATGAAGACTGGGAAGAACAGGTTTTAGGGGGAGGGTCATGAGCTCAGGTTAGGGCATGTTTAGTTTTAGATGCCTTTTATACATATACATGGAGATGAAAAGTAGGCAGTTAAGTGAAGAGGAACTAAAAAGCCTCTTGATGAAGGTGAAAGTGGAGAGTGAAAAAGTTGGCTTAAAGCTCAACATTCAGAAAACGAAGATCATGGCATCTGGTCCCATCACTTCATGGGAAATAGATGGGGAAACAGTGTCCGACTTTATTTTTCTGGGCTCCAAAATCACTGCAGATGGTGACTGCAGCCATGAAATTAAAAGACGCTTACTCCTTGGAAGGAAAGTTATGACCAACCTAGATAGCATATTCAAAAGCAGAGACATTACTTTGCCAACAAAGGTTCGTCTAGTCAAGGCTGTGGTTTTTCCTGTGGTCATGTATGGATATGAGAGTTGGACTGTGAAGAAGGCTGAGTGCCGAAGAATTGATGCTTTTGAACTGTGGTGTTGGAGAAGACTCTTGAGAGTCCCTTGGACTGCAAGGAGATCCAACCAGTCCTTTCTAAAGGAGATCAGCCCTGGAGTTTCTCTGGAAGGAATGATGCTAAAGCTGCAACTCCAGTACTTTGGCCACCTCATGCGAAGAGTTGATTCATTGGAAAAGACTCTGATGCTGGGAGGGATTGGGGGCAGGAGGAGAAGGGGACGACAGAGGATGAGATGGCTGGATGGCATCACTGACTCGATGGACATGAGTCTGAGTGAATTCCGGGAGTTGGTGATGGACAGGGAGGCCTGGCGTGCAGCGATTCATGGGGTCGCAAAGAGTCGGACACGACTGAGCGACTGATCTGATCTGATCTGTGGGACTTTTAAACGAGTTCCAGATTAGAGATAGAAATTTGAGAGTCATCAAGATGCTTGCATGCACGTTCAGTTACTCAGTTGTGTCTGACTCTTTGCGAACCCATGGACTGTAGCCTGCCAGGCTCCTCTGTCCATGGAATTTTCCAGGCAATAATATAGATGGCATTTAAAGCCATGAAACTGGGTGAGATCACTAAGGAATATAAATAATGCAGGTAGTAAGGGAAGAAGTCCAGTGATTGAGCTTCTGGGGCTTTTCAATATTGAGATATAGGAGATGATAATGAACTAGCAAAAGCAAAATTGAAAAAAGAAAGTTAAGAATGTGCAGTCATGAGTTGCCAGTATAATGGGAGAAAAACCCAGAATGTATGGTATCCTGCAAATAAAGATGTTTCAAGAAGGAAGTTTTCAACCCTGCCTAACACTGCTGATAGGTAAGGTGACAGAATACCCCTCCTTTCCCAGGACAGTCCTAATTTATGTCTGTTGTACAGAAATAATTGTCAACAGAATCCTTTTTCACTCTCAGAAATGTTCTGACTTGAATGGTAGATTGTATTGTAACTGGGATTGTAGGTCACAGTGAGGATTGATAACTGATTATTGGATTTACCAACAGGGACATCATTAGCAATTTTGACAAGAGTAGTTTCAGTGGTGAAGTGAAACTCCATTGGATGGTGGAGATGAAAGACTAACACGATTTCAAGAGAAAAGGAGGAGACAGCATTGATACAGTACCTAAAAACCACAGTTTTAAGGAATTTTGTAGCAAAAGGAATCAGAGAAATGAGGTAGTAACTACTGAGTGTAGTTATGGTGTAAAGGGAGAATTTTATTTTGAAGATAGGAAATAGTACAGTATGTTTGAATATTGGTGAGAACATTCCACTAGAGAGACAAATGTTTATGATAAAAGAGAGAAGAAAATTTTGGAACAATGACCTTGAGTAGAAGAAATAGGATATCATCCAATGGACAAATGAAAAGGCCAGCTTTAGATAACAGGATGAAGAGTTCATTGTGAGAATACCAGAAAAGGCAGAATTTATGGGCACAGATGCAGGTAGATATGGCAGTAGGAGTTTGTGGGAGTTCTCCTCAAATTGCTTTGATTTTTTTCAGTGCAGGAGTCTTGCCTGGGAAATCCCATGAACAGAGGAGCCTGGCAGGCTACAGTCCATGGGTTTGCAAAGAGTCAGACAACTGAGCAACTGAACGTGCATGCAAGCATCTTGATGACTCTCAAATTTCTATCTCTAATCTGGAACTCGTTTAAAAGTCCCACACATACATCCAATTGCCTACTTTTCATCTCCATGTATATGTATAAAAGGCATCTAAAACTTAACATGCCCTAACCTGAGCTCATGACCCTCCCCCTAAAACCTGTTCTTCCCAGTCTTCATTCATCTCAGTAAATGATACCATTATTCACTCAGTTGCTCAGAATCAGAATCATCAATTCCTCTCTCTTTACATTCAATCCATCTATAATATCCGTTGGCATTACCTATAAAATATATGCCAAAGCTGGATACTTAATCACCATTTCCATAGGTAACACCCTAGTCCAAGCCACTATCATCTCTGACCTAGAGCACTGCAATTACTTCCCAGCTTCCAATCGGTCTCCCTGCTTTCCATTCTTGTTCCCAGTAGTTCAAACTATTATATACAGAATGGATAAACAACAGGGTCCTACTGTATAGCACAGGGAGCTGTATTCAATATCCCCTGATAAACCATAATGGAAAAGAATATGAAAAAGAATGTTGTATATACATGTTTGTGTGTGTGTATCTGAACTACTTTGCTGTACAGAAGAAATTAACACACTATAGATAAACTATATTTCAAAAAACTAAAATTAAAAAAATATGTATACACACACACACAGTGGAATACTACTCAGCCATAAAAAAGAATGATATTTTGCCATTTGTGACTGACAACATGACTGACCTTGGAGGCTCTTATGCTCAATGAAATAGAGAAAGACAAATACTACATGTAATTACTTATATGCAGGATCTAAAAAATAAACTAGTGAATATAACAAAAAAGAAACAAACTCACAGATACAGAGAACAAACTAGTAGTTGCCAGTAGGGAGAAGGAAATGGGGAGGAACAAGATAGGCGTAGGAGATTAAGAGGTACAAAGTACTGTGTGTAAAATAAATAAGCTTCAAGGATATACTGTATGGCACAAGGAATATAGCCAATATTTTATTGTAGTTGTATAACTGGAGTATAATCTTTAAAAATTGTGAAGCACTATGTTGTACACCTGAAGCGTATAGTATTGTAAATCAACTATACTTCAATTAAAAAAATACAGAAAAAATTTTTAAATAATTCATTTAATTGGAGGCTAATTACTTTACAATATCATGGTTGTCTTAGAAGTGATTTCTTGGTTACAGCACAAAACTCATTGACAACAAAAGTAAAAATTGATAAATGAGACTGTATCAAACTAAAACTAAAATGTTTGTGCACAACAAAGGAAATAATGGAATGGAAAGGGAGAAAATATTTGCAAACCATATATCTAAGGGACTCATACCTAAAATATGCAAGGAACTCCTATAACTTCATAGCCAAAAAAGAAGGAAAAAAAAAAAAGGCAAAGGACTTGAATAGAAATTTCTCCAAAGAGAACATACAAATGGCCAACAAGTATATGAGAAGGTGCTCAACTTCACTAATTATCAGAGAAATGCATCAAGGTTTTCTCTTATGTTATCTTCTAGTTTTATAGTTTTGCATTTCATATTTAGGTCTGTCATCCATTTTAAGTTGATTTTTGTGAAAGATGTAAGGTCTGAGTTTAGATTCAGTTTTTGCATGTGGATGTTCATTTACTCCAACACTATTTGTTGAAAAGACCATCTTTGCTCCATTGTGTTGTCTTTGCCCCTTTGTCAAAGATCAGTTGACTATGTTGATATATTTCTGGACTCTCTGTTCTGATGATGTTTCATTGATCTGTTTGTCCATTCTTTCACCAATATCACATCATTATGATTACTGTAACTTTATAATAAATCTTGAAGTCAAGTGATGTCAGTCCTCTGACTGTTCCTTTCCTTTAATATTGAGTTGGCTATTCTGGGTGTTTTGCCTCATCGTATAAACTTTGATATCTTTTGATATCCACAAAATAGCTTGCTATACTTTGGTTTGGGAAGAGCTGGTTAGGAAGAACTAGTCTCAGTGAGTCTTCCTATCCATGAACATGGACTCTCTCTCCATTTATTTAGTTCCTGTATGATTTCATTAATCAGAGTTTTGTAATTTTCCTCATATAGATCCTGTACATACTTGTTAGATTTATACCTATGTACTTTATATTTGAGGGTGCTAATATAAAAGGTACTGTGTTATCAAACTTCACTTACTCATTGCTAGTATGTAGAAAAGCAATTGACTTTTTAATATTAACCTTATCCTGTAACCTTACTAGAGTTGCTTATTAGTTCCAATTTTTTAATATTCTTTCAGATTATCTACATGGACAATCGTGTCATCTGCAAACAAAGGCAGTTTTATTTCTTCTTCCCAATCTGTATCCCTTTGATATCCTTTTCTGGTCTTAGTGCTTTAGCTAGGAATTCCTGTACAATTTTGAAAAGGAGTGGTGACAGAGGACATTCTTGACATTTCCTTATCTTAATGGTAAAGCCAGTTCCTAACCATTATGTGGGCTTCCCTGGTAACTGTATGTTTCTGTATATTTCTTTATCAAATCAAGGAAGTTCCACTCTATTCCTAGTTTGCTGAAGCAATTTTATTCTTTTGCATGTGGATATCTAATTGTCCCAGCACAGCTTGTGAATGGACAGCACTCTCAACGAATGGTGATTGAATTCCAGTCAATGAAATCTAAGTGTAAATGATGTGGACATTCTTTATTAAGGATTTTAGGAAGCAGGTGGAAAGTTACTTTGACATTCAATTAACTGCCAATATTCGCTGGCATTGTGGAAATTCAAGATCTCTTCTCCTTGCAAAGTTAATAACCATGAGCTCACCTCACCAGCCCCTTTAGTTCTAGAAATCCTCAAGGGGTATTTCCCATGTCCTGAATTTTGATGGTTTTCACACGATTTTTCCATATGTGGTTTGCACAGTATGCTTTACTGTCAAGCACTTAAGTCCCTCCAATTGCTCCCTCTAATTTGCCCAACCACTACCCATACCCAGAGTCCTCATGATGTTAGAATTGACTACTATTCTAAACTTTAAAACCATGTTGGAGAACAGACACTTTCTTCTCTTTAGGTTATACTTTATAGGTGGAATCTGCACACCAGAATGTTACAGTTTCTTTTCAGACAGTTCTTTTTGGGATAACTTATGAACCTGCCTTTGTTTTGATAGACATACAGTTGAAGATATATGTTACAAGAGGCAAAAACAAGAGTCCTAATACCAGTGCTACCTTTACCAATAGAATAGCTAAACTTCCCTAATGAAAAGGCATTGTTCCTGGGCTGAGGTCATTGTGCCTGGCTTTGTTTTCCCTAAGGATAAATTCTCTTAAAGAAGAACCCACTGTAAATGTAACCTGAAAATATTCTTGGGTCAAGACTCCCCATAAATTCTTTAGATGTGCTTTGTCTCAAGTAGCAGACAGTTTAGAGCTTTCCTAGAGGTTCTGCAGTCTCTACTGAAAGTAGACAACTGTTGAGCCAGTTTCATAGTTTACAAGAACCCAACCCAGCCTGGAACTCAGGAATAGGAGAATGGATATATTCTAAGAATACATAGGGTTTGGATCAACCTTGAAAAAAAGGGAAATACCAGAGGGAAAGTTTGTCTGAGACACATGAAGGACAGAAGGAAGGTAAGTTAAGCAAAATGGGCAAAACTAGGTCCATGACCATGATGATTGAGAGAGGCAGGAGTAGATCACTCAAGCTGCACAGGCAAGGTATACAAGGTATATGTTAGAGTTCATGTGCATGGATATGGGAGGTGGGGTGGGTGTAGTGAGTCAGCACAACTGCTTCTGTATCCCAGGCTTACTGGTTTGGGGACTGTTTGGGGGTGTGGGGAGAGAGACAGAGAACATGAAACTGGGGCTCTTGTTTTATGAGGGTCCCAGCATTAGGGAGCCTAGGGTTCCTCAGGTTGTCTTTATTTACTAATTTAAAGCACAAGAATAGATAGTAGTCTCAAGAATGAAAAAATAAGGATCTCTTAAGGACTCAGTTAACTAGGTTAACCAAGGCTTTCTGAAAGAGAGAGCTTCATGAGTGGGAGTGGCCTAGTTCCTTCTCAGATCCATTCTGTAGCTGTCTTACAACCTATATGTTTATTTAAGATGGATGTCTTTTGAAATTGATGCCTTTGCAACTCAAAAGCTTAATGTCAGGCACTTAAAATAAAATCAAAAGGTGTAATGCCCAGCATTTACACCACAGAAATTTAGATTTCAGAGGCTAGTCAGGATTACACAGGTGCCATTGGAGACACTGGAGGGTGGAACTGTGGCTGTTGCATTCACATGAGAATCCATTTTACAAGGAAGTAAATACAGTATTTTTAAATACAGGGAAGTAAATACACTATTCTGGCCTGGAGAATTCTATGGATTGTATAGACCATGGTGTCGCAAACAGTTGGACACAACTGAGTGACTTTCACAAATACAGTATTTACCTGAAAATGAAGAGGAACTAAAGGGCCTCTTGAAGGTTAAGAAGGAGAGTGGGAGAGCTGGCTTAAAACTAAATATTAAAAAAACTAAGATCATGGTATCTGGCCCCATTACTTCATGGCAAACAGAGGAGGGAAAGGTGGAAGTAGTAACAGATTTCCCCTTCTTGGGTTCTAAAATCACTGCGGATGGTAACTGTAGCCATGAAGTCAGAAGATGTTTGCTTGTTAGCAGGAAAGCTATGATAAACCTAGACAGTGTGTTGAAAAGCAGAGACATTACTCTGCTGACAAAGGTCCATGTAGTCAAGGCTATGGTTGTGAGAGCTGGACCGTAAAGAAGGTGGAGCACCAAAGAATTGATGCTTTTGAACTGTGGTGCTGGAGAAGACTCCTGAGAGTCCCTTGAACAGCATGGAGATCAAACCAGTCAATCTTAAGGGAAATCAACCTGAATACTCATTGGAAGTGTCAGGAGACTGTGTAATTTCCTTGGTTCTGTCTCATCACAACCAAAATTTGAAGTGATGGACGTTAAAGCCCTTGGGGTGTCACAGCTCTCGGACAGTTTTACAGCTCAGTTTTATTTAGAAAATAAAGGAAAACACATCCTCAAGGCATGAGAGCATGCTGACCCAAAAGATGCAAAGAGAAGAGAGAGAGAGTGTGTGTGCAGGGGAGAGAGAGAGAGACCCCCGGCCCTTTGGCTCCTCTTTTTATATGTTTTTTACTCCCCCTGGGCCTGCCCTATGTAAATTGGGCTAGCCAGGAGTGCTGTTTGTTCTACCTGAGGTCCTCACTCTGGTCCTCGGACCTTCCTTTGTTCTATTGTAGAGGGCTTTTCCCTTCCTTGTCTTTTAGCCAACACCATTCTGGACTCCTTTTTCCTATTCTAACTACCTAACAGAAGGACTAATACTGAAGGTGAAACTCCAGTATTTTGGTCATCTGATGTGAACAGCTGACTCATTGGAAAAATCCCTGATGTTGGGAAAGATTGAGGACAAAGGAGAAGAGGGCATCAGAGGAGGAAATGGCTGGATGGCATCACCAATGCAATGGACATGAACTTGGGCAAATTTGGGGAGATGGTGAGGAATAGGAAGGCCTGGCATGCTGCAGTTCACGGGGTCGCAAAGAGTCAGACATGACTAGGTGACTGAACAACAAGAAATCAATATTATTTAACAGTCAGACAGACATAGGGCAGCATCCTGTTTAAATCTTTTATTTGCTCTTTGATTTTAAACATGACGGTCTCTCTGATACACACACATATAGAACTAACATAAGAAGCATGAAATAGGACTTTTCTAGTCCAATAAATGTTAACAGAAATAGTGTCTGTTCTGTAAGTGAATTTAGAACAAATTGTCCAAAATATATTTCATAGTCTCACAGTATCCACTCCCCTACCAGTAAATGTTTTGGGGATCAATATCCCAGCATCTGGAAATTACCAGAGAAGTTTGCATTGATATGAACATAAAATTTTAGGTAGGAATCTAAATAAAATAGAAAATACAAGTAAATGTAAACTGAATAGAACAGATATATATATATATATATATATATATATATATATGTATATATATTTTACTGTATGTCTAGTGCCTAGGATAAAGTAGACACTCATGTATATCTATTGATAAATGAAAGGCACCAGACACTTTAACAACAAGAAGAAACAGTTTAGAGAGGCAAAGACCTTAACACACACCCACAGATCCCAGCAGACCTCAGACACCCTTCTTTAAACCTGGCATTCATCCAAGAGAGTGTAAACTTTAGAACACAGAAAACATAATCCACAATTCAGCTCAGGTAATTGAAAAAGCACAGTGAAAGACTTTCCTATGGAAACTGACATTTGTTTTGTCTAGATACATTATAGAATCATCTCCAGATTTTTTTCCTATCATTGAAATATTGTGCAGTTACAATAAATATCTAATAACAAGTAAAAGCTGATATGAAAATATATGAAAATTTGTGATATGATTTGTTGTTGTTCAGTCGCTCAGTTATGTCCAACTGATTGTGACCCCATGGACTGTAACACACCAGGCTTCCCCGTCTTTCACCATCTCCCAGAGTCTGCTCAAACTCATGTCCATTGAGTCGAATGATGCTATCCAACCATCTCATCCTCTGCTGTGCTGTGAATAAGGTTCCCTTTCCATCCTGGTAAGCATCAAGTGATTTTCAATGAATAGGGACTTTCTCCAAGAGGAACCTCAAAGATGATTGCAAAATTTCTCTTCTTTAGCAAAGAGAGTAGGCTCTTAAGAGGGTAGTTATAGTGGTGAGAGATGAGCCCTCAAATTGATCCTCCTGGGGGCGGAAGTCCAATTCAAGAAAGTGAAGGGAAATGGACTTTATCAGGATGGTGATAGAATTTGGATCCCGTATCACCAGATGGTCAACACTGAAATCAGATTGATTATATTCTTTGCAGCCAAAGATGGAGAAGCTCTATACAGTCAGCAAATCAAGACCGGGAGCTGACTGTGGCTTAGATCATGAACTCATTGCCAAATTCAGACTGAAATTGAAGAAAGTAGGGAAAACCACTAGACCATTCAGGTATGATCTAAGTCAAATCCCTTATGATTATACAGGGGAAGTGAGAAATAGATTTAAGGGACTAGATCTGATAGATAGAGTGCCTGATGAACTATGGACAGAGGTTCGTGACATTGTACAGGAGACAGGGATCAAGACCATCCCCATGGAAAAGAAATGCAAAAAAGCAAAATGGCTGTCTGGGGAGGCCTTACAAATAGCTGTGAAAAGAAGAGAAGCGAAAAGCAAAGGGGAAAAGGAAAGGTATAAGCATCTGAATGCAGAGTTTCAAAGAATAGCAAGAAGAGATAAGAAAGCCTTCCTCAGCTATCAATGCAAAGAAATAGAGGAAAACAACAGAATGGGAAACACTAGAGACTTCTTCAAGAAAATTAGAGATACCAAGGGAACATTTCATGCAAAGATGGGCTCGATAAAGGACAGAAATGGTATGGACCTAACAGAAGCAGAAGATACTAAGAAGAGGTGGCAAGAATACACAGAAGAACTGTACAAAAAAGAGCTTCACAACCCAGATAATCACGATGGTGTGATCACTCACCTAGAGCCAGACATCCTGGAATGTGAAGTCAAGTGGGCCTTAGAAAGCATCACTACAAACAAAGCAAGTGGAGGTGATTGAATTCCAGTTTAGCTATTTCAAATCCTGGAAGATGATGCTGTGAAAGTGCTGCACTCAATATGCCAGCAAATTTGGAAAACTCAGCAGTGGCCACAGGACTGGAAAAGGTCAGTGTTCATTCCAGTCCCAAAGAAAGGCAATGCCAAAGAATGCTCAAACTACTGCACAATTACACTCATCTCACAGGCTAGTAAAGTAATGCTTCAAATTCTCCAATCCAGGCTTCAGCAATACGTGAACCATGAACTTCCAGATGTTCAAGCTGGTTTTAGAGAAGGCAGAGGAACCAGAGATCAAATTGCCAACATCTGCTGGATCATGGAAAAAGGAAGAGAGTTCCAGAAAAACATTTGCTTTATTGACTATGCCAAAGCCTTTGACTGTGTGGATCACAATAAACTGTGGAAAATTCTGAAAGAGCTGGGAATACCAAACCACCTGACCTGCCTCTTGAGAAACCTATATGCAGGTCAGGATGCAACAATTAGAATTGGACATGGAACAATAGACTGGTTCCAAATAGGACAAGGAGTACGTCAAGGCTGTATATTGTCACCCTGCTTATTTAACTTATATGCAGAGTACATCATGAGAAACGCTGGGCTGGAAGAAGCACAAGCTGGAATCAAGATTGCCGGGAGAAATATCAATAACCTCAGATTTGCAGATGACACCACCCTTATGGCAGAAAGTGAGGAGGAACTAAAAAGCTTCTTGATGAAAGTGAAAGAGGAGAGTGAAAAAGTTGGCTTAAAGCTCAACATTCAGAAAACTAAGATCATGGCATCTGGTCCCATCACTTCATGGCACATAGATGGGGAAACAGTGGAAACAGTGTCAGACTTTATTTTTTGAAGCTCCAGAATCACTGTAGATGGTGATTGCAGCCATGAAATTAAAAGATAGTTACTCCTTGGAAGGAAAGTTATGATTAACCTAAATAGCATATTCAAAAGCACATTACTTTGCCAACAAATGTCCATCTAGTTCAAGCTATGGTTTTCCCAGTGGTCATGTATGGATGTGAAAGTTGGACTGTGAAGAAAGCTGAGCGCCAAAGAATTGATGCTTTTGAACTGTGGTGTTGGAGAAGACTCTTGAGAGTCCCTTGGACTCTTGAGAGTCCCAGTCCAGTCCCCTGGCTGGAGATCCAGCCAGTCCATTCTAAGGAGATCAGCCCTGGGATTTCTTTGGATGGAATGATGCTAAAGCTGAAACTCCAATATTTTGGCCACCTGATGTGAAGAGTTGACTCCTTGGAAAAGACTCTGATGCTGGGAGGGATTGGGGTCAGGAGGAGAAGGGGACGACAGAGAATTAGATGGCTGGATGGCATCACTGACTTGAGGGACATGAGTTTGGGTGAACTCTGGGAGTTGGTGATGGACAAGGAGGCCTGGCGTGCTGCAATTTATGGGGTCATAAAGAGTTGGACACGACTGAGGACTGAACTGAACTGAACTACTGTAACAAATTACTGCAATGTTGATGGTTTAAAAAAAAAAAACCAAAAACAATAAAATATTATCTTACAGTCCTGAAGGTTGCAAATAGGAAAAGGGTCTCTTATGTCTCCTGCATTGGCAGGTGGGTTCTTTTCCATTAGTGCCACTGGGAAGCCCATGGACATCATTGGGAGATCTTTATTCAGCCTACCACCATGAGGGTGCCATTTAGTTGGGTTTTAAAATGGGCAACAATGCCAACAGGTTTGTGTTCAACCAGAGATGTTCTTAACCATGGTTGCTCTTTGCCCAACAGAGCACAAATGACAGGGATGGAGACTAAAGGGGGGATGTAGAAGTGCAGGAATCAGAGGATTCAAGAAACAGCAGGTTTCTCTCTTAAGTGTTTGGTGGGGCCTTCTCCAAAGAATGGCTGGGGGAAGTAGACTGGTTTGTATGGCAAGCGTGTAAGATCCCAGTTGGTTCTAATCCTTGGCATATTCCTACCCTGCCAAAATGATGAGCCCTTGGAATCCCCTGCAAGAGATGACCTGACAGACAGAAGCCAGGAAGAGCCAGGACTGTCCCTACATGGTGCCTGACCCCTTGCTGGGGGGTGAGAAACAGGATTGTCTGAGCAGGTGCGGGTCCTGTCAGGGAAAGGTCCTCTTTCCTGGGCAACTGTGCAGACAGTGAAATGGTAAAGTGTGCCACCACAGCGACTGAGAGAACAGCAGTGTGGCAGAAAGAATGACGACACTGGCGCAGACAAGTGGTTTGTCTCCTCAGCCAGAGGTCTATCAGGGGCTGCCTTCCCTTAGGGGCAGGGGCTCGGCTTCCACAGGCTCCCCTTCCCACTTTCCTCCAGTCCACGGCCCCTGAAGGTGAAAGCAGCCCCCCAGCCACCCGCGCCCAAGAAGGATGGCCAGCGTGATGGGGGAAGGGAGGAGGCGGACACAGAACACTCTGCAGGTACATACACACACACACACTGCGTCGCGGTCTGTATCCATCCGCCGCTCCCAGGAGGCGGACACAGAACACTCTGCAGGTACACACACACACACACACACACACACACACACACACACACACATAAACTCTCTCTCTCTCTCTCTCTCTCTCTCTCTGCGGGGCGGTCTGTATCCATCCGCCGCTCCCTGCAATGCAACCCGTCCAGACCGGTCCGCCCGCGCCACCCGTGACCCTTCTGTGCTGCAGGACCAGAAGCGTGGCGGGAGGGGCTCACCCCACAGGGGGCAGTGGAGGGCTGGCTTGGCGGGCTGGCGTGGCCCCGCCCCTCAAGCTGGCGTTATTCCCAGCCCCGCCCCCTGTGGGTCGGAATTACACTGGGTTTGGTGGGGGTTGGGTGCGGGGGTATCAAACCCATTCGTGCTGTATCCCTCCACCCCCCGCTCCGACACCCTCGCTGCGAGCGGTCGGTGCTGCAGTCTACACATCTTCTGCCTGGTTTGGCGCAGGGGGCCAGACGCCTCTTTGCTGTTCTACCCACACGGAGAGCGGTGGGAAGTGAAAGAGGAACTGCGACCGGAGTGGGAGGACGACCATCGGGACCCTGCACCCGCGAAGGCAAGTGAGGGTGTCGCGGGGCGACGACCGGCTCACAGCTACCCCTGGCAGCCTGAGGACGGGAAGGCTAGCGGGTCGGAGCGGGAATCCTTAGAGAAGTGCGCAGCGCCAGAGGATCCTTGGCGCTGAGACAGCAGCGACCGGCACAGGCGGGGTGGTGGTGGGAGGGTTCCCTCGGATGCTGGGGAGGCATACGGCGCCGACTAGTCCCCGCCGGGGTTTCCGGGTGCCTGCGCCCCGCCCTCGACCGTGCCTTTGCGGGGAGAGGGCTGTGTGGGAGGCTGTTATGGTTGAAGTGGCAGAGGGAGCCGGGACGGGAGCAGCCCGGGCCATGATTCTGCCAAGGTCCCTGTTGGGCCCGCGTGCTGGGTGCTGTCCCTTCCCACAGGCACCTCTTTGATGCCAAAGTCTCCTGTCTGTGCAGTAGGTCTGGCAATTTCAGGCCATGGGGTGCATCTGTAGAGGAGAGGCTTGAGGAAAACAAGGAATGGGAAAATGACCTGTTTTTCTGAAGGTGTGTGGGGAATGAAGGGTTGAGGGTGGGCAGCAACCATTGACTGGACATCTAAATCAGGGTGGGGTGAGTGCGACCAGCGCAGGTCAGGCATCCAGGAATACTTTCTAAAATTCTTCTATCTACCTGGTTTCTACACACCTCCCTTGCCTTCCTCTCTCTCCTCTATCCAGAATTGGAGGTGGAAAAGCTGGACTGGGAGATAAAGGTACAAGAGAAGTCATAAATACAAATACCACTACACAACCTAGAATATGTGGGTGCTTTTCCCCCAATTTGTTGTGCAGCACAAAGGAGGTGAACAACAAGTGGTGGATCTTCAGAATTGAAGAAGAGAGTAAGAGGAGGAGTGTGATATGATGTTGAGTGGTTATCCAGAAACCTGATCCAGATGGCCTAAGTTAAAAGGAAATATTCTACCTAATGGGACTCTTAAATGTTAAAAGGCAGGTAACTTGGGAACTCCTATGTTTGTGGTGTTTGTCTGTCCCCCAAGTACTCAGTTGCTGCTATTATTTCTTGACTGCCTTACCTTTTCATTTGTTTTTCCATAGACCTGCTTTAAGTCTGGTCACTTCTGCAAGGAAGGAAAGGCGGAGGAGTCCGGTTCAAATCTCTGGAGGTTTGTGCAAAGAGGGGCAATACAGGAGACAGCTACAGAGTAATATGGCAGATATCTTTGATCTAAGTGGTTGCAGGGCCTTCTCTACCTCACCTACTCCATGTCAAATTTGCACACTGCCACAGAAACCCTCGCGTTTCCTACAGGGTAAGGAAATGGCAACCCACTCCGGTATTCTTGCCTGGAGAATCCCAGGGACGGGGGAGCCTGGTGGGCTGCCATCTATGGGGTCACACAGAGTCGGACACGACTGAAGCGACTTAGCAGCAGCAGCAGCAGCATACCAGGAATATTGGAGTAGGTGTGGACTGGGCTGTGAATGGGAGGGAAAGACTTGAGAGTAGAGACCAGGAGACAGAAAATATTAGGCACATTAGACCTTTAAAAGAGTAAGATGTTTGTATCAGGGTCAGGGTTCTTGCTTGTCTTTCTAGCAGTCAGGCTCCAGTCTCTCTTATATGTTTACTTGTTCTCAGGATAGCCTACAGGCTGCTGTAGAGTTTGACACCACTGGAATCAAGGAAAGGAGCAAGAAATTGTGCTACATCAGTGCAGGTTGGTATGGGAGTGGGTACAACTTTTGGGTGGGGTAGAGGAGACCAACACAAGTCCAGCAGTGACTAGGGTCTGGCCTTGGGGCTCCTCAGCCTCTCTCATTGCCAAGGTACTTTTCCACCAACTTCATACCTATTTTATAATAGGCAAAGTAATATGGCAGCTCTGGGGATAAAAACTGTAAACAAAATGAAAGTGATAGACTTTAATAGCCTAACTTTCCCACCAAGCATTTAAGGTGTAGTCTCTCTATGTGAGTTTTTGCATGGAGTGAGACAGTTGGAAAAGACTCAAACTGCCATGTCATTCTCACTTCCCAGATTGACTTCCAGTGGCAGCTCTGGTGGTGGTGAAATTGCTGCTGAGCACCACCTTCAACAGGTGTGTACCCACCCAGGAACCATCCATCCTCTCCCAGCTTGGTTGTGTTTTCTCTTCACTCTGACTGTAATATTGACTGAGGCTGGGATTGGAAAGGAGGCTTATTGACTGCTGGACTGGTGATTGGCTCTAACTTTTCTTTCCAGCTGTATCACCTGAATCATCAAAAAATTAGAGTGTGAAGGCACAAAATAGTGAGAAATCTGTGGTAGAAGCTGAGACTGGGATAGTTGTAGTTATTCAGGTCTCCTCTGTAACTGTACTATGACTGGGGCTGAGATTGAGACTGGTGTCCAGGCCAAGCCTGAAAAGAAGCCTGGCAAAGAGGTTGCTGGTGGGACTGAAAGAGAGAATGAAGTCCCAATGGTGGTCAGACCAAAGGTTAGGACCCAGGCCCAGGTAATGCTTGGAGCAAGGCCCCAAACTGAGACCGTGGCAGTAACTGAGACACATCCTAAGAGTGAGGCCAAGGCAATCACTGTAGAAATGTCCATGAATGAAACCTATTCATGGGCCAAGACTGAGTTTGATGCTGAGGTCCTACTGAAGACAGAGGGAGTGTTCCAAAACAATGCTGTAGCCTGGCCGCTGATCAGTACTGAGTCTGGGTCAGTTGCAAAACCTAAGACCTCATCTATGGTTAGGGAACTGGCCAGTATGGATGCTGAGTCCTTTCCTGGCACTAAGGTCAAGTCCCAATCAGGAATCCAGTATTTGCTTGTGTCAGAGGAGGAGACCAATATGGGGTCTTGGTGCCATCCCAGGCCTACATCTAAAAAAGAGACCTTTCACAATTGTGATTTCAGATGGGTGGATAGATCCTTTATGAACTCCTGGTTCTGCAGTAGAGAAGAGGTCAGTACAAGGCTTCATCCTAGAGATAGGGTGAAAGCCAGTACTAGGTCTAGGCACATGACCAAAGAAGAGGCTATGTCTAGGCCCAAAACCAGTTGGGAACTCTATGTTGCCTCCAGTTCTGGTTCTGAAGATGAATCTATCAAGAAATCCTGGTTCTGGGTCAGAGAAAAGACCAATATCCAGTCTAGGCCTAGGGAAGAGACCAATAGTAGGTCCTGGTTTAGGTCTAAGAAAGAAGTCTCTGAATCCAGTTCTGGGTCTGAATGTGAAGACAATGTCAAATCCTGGTTTTGGGCTGGAGAGGAGGGTAGGTACAAACCCAGAGCCAGGAAGGGGGCCAATGTCAGCGCCAGGCACAGGGCCAAGCAAGAAACTTCCATTGATTTCATGTCTGAGTCTATGGATGTAGTCAAAAAAGAGCCCTGGTTCCTGCCTGGAGAGAAGACTAATAACTTGGTCAAGCCCAAGTCCAAGAAAGAGGTCAGGGCCAGAGCAGTGGTAAAGGAAGAAGCCAAAATCAAGGCCAGAGCCAGGGCCAAGCAAGAAGCCAGGCCAGAGGAAGAGTTCCTCACCGGGGCCTGGTTCTGGGCTGTGGAAGACTCCAGCATAGTTGGTGGGGCCACTGGTTCTCAAGTGGAGGATGAGTCCATTGTTGGCAGTTGGTTTTGGACTGAAGAAGAAACCAGTGGTACATTCAGACCACAGGCTGAGCAGGAGCCTATTGGCAGTTCCGTGTTTGGAAGTGGGGAAAAGACCAGTGTGGAAACTGAGGCTGATGCCACTTCCAAATCATTGCTAACAGATGACAAAGAAAAGGTCATTGCCAGTTTTTGCTGGGCTAATGAAGAAACCAACCTAGAGGCTGAAGAAGAGCCCATTTTTGGGTCTTGGTTTTGGGTCAGTGATGAGGCCAGTGTAGAAGCTGGGGTTGGGGCCAACTGTGGGTCCAGGCCAAAGTCTGAGGAAGAAGAGGTCATTGGCCCCTGGTTTTGGGCTGGAGAAGAAATCAGTACAGTGGCTGAGTTCAGAGAAGAGGCCAGGCCAGGAGCTGAAGAGGAGACAATATTTTGGCCCTGGTTTTGGGCTGGAAACCAGGCCCACATGGATTCTGGGGCTGAAGTCAACTGTGATACTATGCCAGGGACTGAGGAGGAGGAACCAATTATTGGGTCATGGTTCTGGCCTGGAGTAGAAGCTTGTGGGAGGGCTGAAGTGAATAATAAGTCTAGCCTGGAGGACAAGGAAAAGAGTATTACATCGTCTTGGTTTGGGACCACTGAAGAGATCCGTATGAAGTATGCTGCTGGTGCCCAGTGTAAATTTATGACAGCTGCTGAAGAGATTAACAGTGAGTCTGGTTTCTGGTCAGGAGAAAGTCCCTGTATGTTTCCTGCCAATGAAGGCAGCTGGAAGTCTAGGCTAGAGGATGAACAAGACATTGTTAATTCATGGTTCTGGTCCATAAAATATACAGGGCCAGAGACCATTGTAGGTCCCTCGTTATGGGCTGTGGAAGAAAGCAGTACAGATGATAGGGCTGAAGAAGAAGCCAAGCCACCTACCAAAGAGGAGACCATGATCACATCCTGGTTCTGGAAAGGGAATAAAGCCATTATAGAGGCTGCAGACAAAGAAGAATCCAGGCTGGATATTGAAGAGGAAGACATTATTGGCTCTTGGTTCTGGGCTAGGGAGGAAGACAGGCTTAAAACAGAAGTGGAGGCTAGAGAAGAGGACAGGCTGGCAGCTGAAGAAGAACTTTTTGTTGGGTCTTGGTTCTGGGCCAGGGAAGAGGCTATTAGGAACGAGGCTAACATTTGTAGCAAATACAGTCCAAAAGCTGGAGAGGAGGAAGTCATTGTTGAGTCCTGGTTCTGGGCTGAAGAAGAGACCAGTCTGGAGGCAGGGGCTAGTTTTGAGTCTAAGCATGGAGCTGAAAAGGAGGAAATCATTGTTGGGTCCTGGTTCTGGGCTGAAGAAGAGAGTATAGACATTAGACCTCAGGCAGTAGAAGAGACCACATCAAGGTCTGGAGAGGAAACCATTTTTGAATCCTGGTTCTGGGATGCAAAAGAAGTCAATGTAGAAGCCAAAACATGCTGTGCATCTAAGCCAGAGGATGATAAAGAGATTATTGTTGAGTCATGGTTCTTGTCTGGAGAGAAGGACATTAGTGAGACTGAAACTGGGGCCACCTCTGAGTCTAGGCCAGAAAATGAGGAAGGGACAGTTGTTGGGTCCTGGTTTATGGCTAAAAATGAGGACAATAACAGGACTAGTGTTGGAACCAACTATGAGTCCAGGACAATAGCTGAGGAGGATGAGGCCATTGTGGGGTCCTGGTTTTGGGCAGGAGATGAGACCCATTTTGAATCAGATCCTAGCCCTGTGTACAGGGCCATTTGCAGATCCAGATGTTCAGTTGAGCAGGAGCCTGATGCTTCACACAGGCCCCAGAGCTGGGAGGAGGTTACTGTTTAGTTCAAGCCTGGTCCATGGGGTATGGTTGGCTTCCCATCCCCAAGCCCCTTTAGATTTTCAAAAGAAGCAGCATTTCTATTCTCTGAAATGTTTGGAGGAAAGCCAAAGCACATGGAACTGAGCCTAGAAGGGGAAGACCAGGAATCTTTGCTTCAGGCTAATCAACCTGACCCCGAGTTCCCATTTCAGTATGATCCATTCTGCTGGTCAGTCGTGCAAATTTGGGAGCATCTTAGGACCAAGGAGAGTGCAGAGCCTGAGAGTTGCTCCTGCAGCTGCATACAGTGTGAGCTTAAAATTGGTCCTGAAGAGTTTGAAGAAGAACTCCTATTAATGGACAAAATTCGAGATCCTTTTATTCATGAAATATCTAAAATTGCAATGGGTATGAGAACTACTTTTCAATATACTCATGATTTCATTCACAATTCAGGTGTTGTCTCACTTATTGAAACCTTGCTCAATTATCCCTCCTCCCGAGTTTGGACAAGGTTTTTAGAGAATATGATTCACATGGCTCCACCTTACCCAAATCTGAACATAATTCAGACATATGTATGTCAAGTATGTGAGGAAACTCTTGCTTATAGCTTGGATTCCCCTGAGCAGTTATCTGGAATAAAGATGGTTAGACACCTCACTAGAGCCACTGACTATCACACACTGGTTGCCAGGTATCTATCTGGATTTCTTTTGTTATTAGCCACAGGCAATACTGAAACAAGGTTTCATGTTTTGAAAATACTGTTGAATTTGTCTGAAAATTCTGTCATGACAAAAGAACTACTCAATGCTAAAGCAGTGTCAGAATTTATGGGCCTTTTTAGCAGGAAAGAGACAAATGATAATATTCAAGTTGTTCTAGCAATGCTTGAGAATATTGGTAATGATATAAAAAAAGAGGCATTGTTCACTGATGATGATTTCAGTCTTGAGCCACTTACTTCTGCATTCCATGAAGTTGAAAAATTTGCTAAGGAACTGCAAGGCAAAGTAGATCATAAAAAGGACCCCGAGGCAGACTAAAAAAATTAGTATGATTAGTTACTTGGCTCTGATTATCCTTATGTTCCTGAGTTATGATCCTTGAATAATGTTTTCAAAGTTGGTTCTATGTTGTAATGTACATCCTTAATGCTGATACTAATTTTGCCCAACTTTGTATGAGCTGGGTCTATCTTCTGATGCCAAACAAGTATTAAAACTGAAAGCACATTTGTTGATATTTGTTTTTGTCCAGATTGTGAATTTAGTATTTAAACTTACAGTGAATTGAGCCATCGTAAGTAAGCTACCCTTTTGATTGTTCTGGTGTTACTGATGTCGATTTGAGTCATGTCCTGTTTTCAATAAAGTTCTGTGTTTAAGTAGGCAGAAATCACCCTTCTCCTTGAACTTAAAATATAGATGCCAAGATAACACATGACAACATAGAGATAATTAACATATGAATAATAATGCTCCTTGAAAAAGCTTATTCTTATATCTATAAATGCAAATATTACCATGGGTTGATACTCAGGGTATGATTTAGAAAAAAAGCACCCAATTGATTTGGGCTCTGAAATGTAGGGAAGAGGTTGGATGTTGTGAAGAAAAGCTCGCAGTTGGAAAAGTGCTCCTGTGGGAGTGAGTTATCCAGTCTGCCTGGAGTGGCTGTGAGGAGTATTAAGTATTAAGCAATATAAAATGAGGTAAGTGTCGAAGAGCTGAGAAGTTGCATTTTGCAATTCAAAGTATGGGTGTTTCTTTGATACTGCCTAAAGCAGGGGGCCGGGGTGCAGACCAGTACTGGTCTGTGGCCTGATAGGAAGCAGGCCACACAGCAGGAGGTGAGCAGAAGGCTTCCTCTGAGCTCAGCCCATCCCTTGCATTACTGTCTGAACCATGCCCTCCTGTATTGCTCACATTACCAACTGAACCATCCTCGTCCCCTCCCCACCCCCAGTCTGTGAAGAACTTGTCTTACATGAAAGTGGTCCCTGGTGCCAGAAATGTTGGAGACCACTGGCCCACAAGTTAAAAGGAAAAGACCAGAAAGCACACAAATTTAACTGTCAGGAAGACCATTTCTTCACGGAGAATGTTAAGATAATAGCATACAGCTACTAAGAGTGATGATATACAGGTTTTTTAATTGGCTAAGAAAAGCTCATGCCTTCTATATTTGATGAAATAGAAAAGACTGGTAAAATATATGGAAGGATGATACTCCCTAAATGTGTGAAATGGACTGAATTTATGAAATGTATATTATTTGATTATGGAAAATCTTATAACCATTTAAAACATGTCAAAAGAGTAAAGAAGTGTGAGAGACTACAATTTAGGACTGGGTTGCCAAATAAAAATGCATAATTATTTTAAAAGGAGTAAATTGTAAACTTTCTAAAGTTTCTGACTTTATGGTACACCTTTTTTTTTTTTTCCGGATTCACAAAGGTAATAATTATCTTCAGACAGGATTAGAAGTCAGGGATTATGTTGATTTGGGGTAGGAGGGAGTCCAGGCTAAAGGAAAATATACGAATTTTTATTCACCTTGGTTTGTCTCAGGATGGAAAAAAAAATTTTTTTTTCTATAAGACTCTAGGCTGTAAGATTTTTGGAAGTAGGGCAAAGTGGCAGATTTCATCCATTCACAAACCAGAAGTGATAACAGAGATCGTCCTGGTGGTGGAAATTGGAGAGTGAGTGTTTGTTTTGCCTATCAGTATTTTCAAGATAGATCTTGCACGTGTTTTAATACATCACCCGAGTCTCATGAGTTCAGTAGCTCAGTCGTGTCCGACTCTTGGCGAGCCCATGGACTGCGGCACGCCAGGCTTCCCCTGTCCATCACCAACTCCCGGAGTCTACTCAAAAGAGTTTTATACAGAATATTAAAAGTCAGTTGGTCTCTGAACTCCTCATGGAGTGTTCCTCGCCAGCCCTGTGTTCCTACAGAGCAAAGCCCAGGCCTAGGACTGGAAACGTTGGCTCCAATCCAGCCTTCCTTTCAGCTGTCTATCTTCACCACCACCGGGAGCTTCAGGTTGTTCTAGCAATCAGCTCAGCCCCAGAGGCAGAAGACAGTACCTTGCTTGCTACTCAGGGCTGCGGCAGACATGCTGAATGTGCGGTCACGTGAGGCTGAGGGTGGGTCACATGACGGCACTCTCGCTTGGACCAGCGTAGAAGTGTGTAAGCACTGAAAAGGGTCGGGAAAGACTTGCACCTGACGCTTGACAGTCGGCTGTAAGAGGAGTGGTAGGATGTAACGGTGGGTGGGTGGGTGTCTCTTCATGCTGCACTAGCCTGAGAACGAATTCTTCAGGTGCCCAGGATTATGGTAATTGTTGGCAGAGGACACAATCGCGAGCGTCAGCTGGGGCCTGATTTTTGTCCAGGAGCTCAAGAGGCCGGAAGTCATCCTGAGGGAGGCGTATGTGGAGAGAAGCAGCGCCCGCTGTTGGAGGAGGTGGGTTCGAGGCCAGCCGGGAAATAGCATCCATGGGAGGTGGTAGTAGAGACTAGATCCTCGTGGAGGAAGCGCCTGGGACCTTCGTGCTCCCTCCTGCTTTCTGAATGCCCCTCACCCCACCCAGCATGGCGCGACTGTTTCTCTGTTTGGGTAGGGGAGGTGGACACGAGGAAGCAGTTGGCTTCAGGGGTGCCTAGAAAGAGGACACGGTGAAGTGACAATATGTGAACACCCAATTTGTGTACACCCATAGTGCTGGCTCTAGAGAGGCAGGGATGGGATCAGATGGGATCTTTGGGGTACTATACCCTTCCCTTCCTCCCATCCAGTTGGCACTCTCTCTTCTGTCAGACAGTGGGGATGACTGGACTGAATATTGCAGGCAAGTTAGTGGTGGGAGTGGGTATGAGGTTGATCAGAGAGTAACGGAGGTGACTTTTGCTCTAAGGTTCCAGGTGCCTGGAGATGCAAGAGAGGCATGAACCTCAACCTGGGCAGCTCTAGTATAGTGGAGAGAGGACACACTCATGAAGAGGGAACCTAGATGCTTTGGGCCCTTCACATAGTGGTTCTCATTGGGATATCTGCAAGCTTTTCAACCCTCAAGAGGATCCCTGGATCTCAACCCAGGCAGCAGCATCCTAGGGATCTGCCCTGGAAATGAGATTCTGAACCCTCAACCGTTCCCATCCAGAGACACAAGGGTCATTGTTCTACCTGCTCCATCTGAGGCTCCCTCCCTTTTCCAGTCTTGGGCCTAGAGGAGGGTCTTTCTGGGAACCACCTACAGGAACTGCTTTATTAATTTTCTCACAGGTTCCCTTCCACTGACTCTTTGCTCTTTTCCTTGTCTTTGTTTTCTGGCCAATGACTCTTGGTGGTTTGCATCTATCCTTAGTGGTACTCCTTTATTTGTGCTAATCCATTTTGATCAGAGCTCAGCTTTATGAGGTATTTCCAGGATACCAAAGTTTTTTTTAGGAGAGTATAGTTAGAAAAAAATTTGACTAATCCCATTAACCTCTTTATCTGCACATTTTACAGATTTGAAGCCAATTAGTACATAGCATGGAGAAGGCAATGGCACCCCACTCCAGTACTCTTACCTGGAAAATCCATGGATGGAGGAGCCTCGTAGGCTGCAGTCCATGGGGTTGCTAAGAGTCGGACAGGACTGAGCGACTTCACTTTCACTTTTTACTTTCATGCATTGGAGAAGGAAATGGCAACCCACTCCAGTGTTCTTGCCTGGAGAATCCCAGGGACGGAGAAGCCTGGTGGGCTGCCATCTATGGGGTCGCACAGAGTCAGACACAACTGAAGCGACTTAGCAGCAGCAGCAGCAGTATGTAGCAATCTTTTTTTTTTTTTCATTTTTTGCAGCTGCATAATCCTCCATTGTGTCACTGCTATGTGTTAATCACTCAGTCATGTCCAACTTTTTGTGATCCCATGAAGTGTAGCCTGCCAGGTTCCATGGAATTCTCCAGGCCAAAATACTGGAGTGGGTTGCCATTCCCTTCTCTAATCACTGCTATAATTTTTTCAGTTACTCTCCTGTATATGGGTATTTCTTTCCTATATTTTGCTGTTTCAACAGTGCTGGAAGAATAACCTTGTGCAATTATACTTTCTGTATGGTTAGAGGTAGATTCCTAGAAATGAGGATGTTTGGTCAAATGATAAATACATATGTAGTTTTATTAGATATTCTGAGATATCCCTCCAAAGGGATATTACAAATTTTCATTACCATCAGCAGTTTATGGGTTGTCTGTTTCCCTCCAGCCTTGCCAATAAATTTATTATCCTTTTGATGTTTGTTATCTAGTGATGTCATCTCTCTCATTCTTGATATCAGTAATTGTGTCTTCTCTTTTGTTTTCCTTTATCATTCTGGCTAGAGGCTGATCAATTTTATTGACCTCAACAAGCTAGTGTTTAATTTTATTGATTTAAAAAATTTTGTGTTTTCTATTTTATATTGGATTTTGCTCTTATTTTTTTCTTTTGTTTACTTTGTGTTTGTTACTATTTTACTTCTAGCTACTTGAAATAGAAGCTGAGGTCAATTAATTTGAACCTGTCGTTTTTCTAATACAGGCAATTTAGTATTGTAAATTTTCCTCTAATACTGCTTAAGCTGCATCCCACAAATTTTGATATGTTGTGTTTTCATTTTTCAATGGAAATTATATACTAATTTCTTTTTAATTTTCTTCTCTTATCCAACAATTATTTAGAAATAGGCTATGTAGTTCCTAAATATTTGAGGTTTTTCCAGATATGTTTTGGTTATATATTTCTACAGTACTGACCTGGTCAGAGAACTTACTCTGTATGGTCTGAATCTTTTAAATTTATTGAATGTTCCTTTATGGCCCAGAATATGGTCTATTTTAGTAAATATATCTATTGATATATTTGGTTAATATATCAATAGAAAAAATTATGTATCTTTCTGTTGTCCTGTAAACTTTTCTATAAATGTCAGTTAGGTCTGCTAAGTCGCTTCAGTTGTGTCTGACTCTGTGCAACCCCATAGACAGTAGCCCACCAGGCTCCCCCGTCCCTGGGATTCTCCAGGCAAGAACACTGGAGTGGGTTGCCATTTCCTTCTCCAATGCATGAAAGTGAAAAGTGAAAGTGAAGTCGCTCAGTAAGTGTCCGACTCTTCGTGACCCCATGGACTGCAGCCCACCAGGCTCCTCCGTCCATGGGATTTTCCAGGCAAGAGTACTGGAGTGGGTGCCATTGCCTTCTCCACAGTTAGGTCTAGTTAGTTCATAATCTTGTTTAAGTCTTCTATTATATATCTTTACTTATTTTGTCTGTATTTGTGCTAAAATCTGACTGCAGTTATGGTTATGCCTCTCTCCTTGACATTCTTTCACAGTATTTTTGTTGTTACTGTTTTTTAATATACTACTAGATTCAACTTGCCAGTTTTTTTCATTTTTTTCATTAATGATACTGACCTATGATTTTATATTTTAATGCTGTAGTTTTATTATAGTTTCAAGGTTATATTTGCTTCATTAAATGAGTTAGGATAGCTTTTGTTCTTTTTCTGGTCTCAGGAAGAGTTTGTATAACATAAAGAATATCTGTACCTTGAATATACCTTAGAACATCTTTAAAACCTTTTTAACTAATGCCTTTTAGGGTAGAGCATACATTATATAGCATTTTATAGATCACACAAAATAGGCTTTCACAGACATCTTCACTATAGCTTATTCACACAGTTCCTTGTACCTGGAGAGGTCAACTTTCTCATTCACTTGTCCTTTCTCACTCATCATCTCCAGCCCCCTGTAATCTCTGTCAGAGGCCTATCCATTCTTCAAATATTTTCTAGAAGGCCATCTATCCCCCTCATAGTGACACTGCTGATCCCTTTCACCAGTTCCATGAACTCTCACCTTCAGGTGTCTAGTGCTTATCCATTTGGTCATGCCTACTCAAGAATCAAGCAAGGACTTCTTCCTTTAGGATGGGGCTGTGGGCTGGGTAATCTGTCTTAGAAACGTATAGTGAACTTAGTAGATACATATGTCTATAAGCCTATCAGCAAAAATTTTAAGCCTTTTACTAATGGAATTGGGGAACATGGTATTGCCTTGTTATTTTGGTATTATTAATGAGGTTAAACCTACTTTCAGATGTTTCAGAGGTTAAACCTAGCCAGTTGGGTTTTCTTTTTGTAAGCAGAGTATTTGTAAGCTTTTATCATTTGCCTTTTAGAGGTTCTTGATTTAGAGGTTCTTAGAAGTTCAATAACTTCTTATTGATTTCTACATACACACAAGCCTGTGAATAGTTCAGGGAATTTTGAAAGAAAAATAATATGGAAGTTGGAAAGTGTTTTTCCCACAAAGAATTTTAAAATTTTTGTCAAATCTCTTGATAGAGTAGAACTACTTGGGAAAAGTTAAATGGAATACAGATAGAGAGCCCATATGTTTCCACATATATGTGGGTATTTATATTAGGGTGGCAGTTAAAATTCATGGAGAAAAGTGAAAGATTCAGTGTGCCCAGGATCCTCAGCATGTTCAGTGATTCACTAGCAGGATTCACAAGGCTCAGTATACAGTTGTACTCACAGCTATGATTTATTACAAAAGAATGCAAAACCAAATCAGTGAAAGGAAAAAAGTGCATGGAGCAAAGTTCAAAATAAACTCCTGAAAACTTCCAATATTTCTCTGCCAGTGGAGTCCCACAGGATACACTTAATTCCTTCAATAATTTATGACAACATGTGTGAAATATTATTTATCAAGGAAGCTTATTAGATACTCAGCGCCCAAGGTTTGAGGGAGGTACCTTTTGCCTAGCATGCACCAAAATTCGAGACTCCCAGAAGGAAAAAAGGTGTTAATATTTAGCATAAACTGTATTGTTCACACAGAGAGTTTAGGCACAGTGAGCCAATCATAATCTGTTTTGGGAATAGTGGACACCTTCTTTAAATCCAAGTTAACAGAATCCAACCAAAGGCCAGCCTTGCAAGTAAGTCTTTATAAAGCTTGCAATCTTACATCTGCTATGCTAATTCTTTCTACACATTTGGTGAATGGTGTTAGAATAATTAGCTAATCATTTGGGAAAACAGATAATGTTATGTCACAATACATGTGATCAAATTTCAGGAAGATTAGATATCGTAAATATTTCAAAAGATGCAGAAGGATAAAGAAAAATAAATACTCATTTACCTAGAATGAATTTTGGCTTGTGATATGTAGAGGGAAATGCAGATGGATTCTTTCCCCATAATACCAGTATGTTTTATTAAGTAATATGCCCCTACTCCAACAATTTCCCATGTCTCTTTTATAGTATATGGTTATCTTCAAATATGTTTCTGAGGTAAATTCTCTTTGCTGTTAGAAGCATACAGGCTTACTTATTGCAGTTTATAATAAATATCGTGGGTTATCTGAAATGTAATATCTATAGTTCATACCTGATTACTCTCCAATTAATATTGTCATTTTATCTTATCTTTAATATTATTATATTGATTGAGGTAGAGGGTTACTAATATTCTCATATAACTCCTTTGAAATTCTCTTGGAGTTTCAAAAAGGAAAAGTGTGTTGGGCAGGCCAAAGAATATCTCTCTATGTTGCTATGTCAGATAGCATAATTTTTTTCTCATGACTACATTTTATTTACATATATGAATAAATGTTCAGAGAAGGCGATGGCACCCCACTCCAGTACTCTTGCCTGGAAAATCCCATGGACGGAGGAGCCTGGTAGGCTGCAGTCCATGGGGCCACTAAGAGTCGGACAGGACTGAGTGACTTCACTTTCACTTTTCACTTTCATGCATTGGAGAAGGAAATGGCAACCCACTCCAGTGTTCTTGCCTGGAGAATCCCAGGGACGGGGGAGCCTGGTGGGCTGCCGTCTATGGGGTCGCACAGAGTCGGACATGACTGAAGTGACTTAGCAGCAGCAGCAGCATAAATGTTACATATATATATATATATATATATATATACACATATAGTCATATATAACAGGTTCTTTGTCAGTTCATCTGTCAGTGCATATTTAGGTAGTTTCTGTGTCTGTCTATTGTGAATAACGCTGAAATGAACATGGAAGTACAGATATCTCTTAAAGATAGTGACCTCATTTCCTTGGAATATATACACCAAAGTGGGATGGGATCATGTGGTGATTTAAAAAAAAGTTTTGAAAAGCCTCCATGCTGCTTTCCATAGTAGCTACACTAATTTACATTCCCACCAACAGTGTATAAGAGTTTTGCTTTTATTTATATTCTTGTCAACATGTGTTATCCCTTGTATTTTTGATAATCATAATTCTAACTGGTCGAAGTGATACCTCATTGTGATTTGATTTGCATTTCCCTCATGACTAGTAATGTCATCTTTTCGTGACATTAGTGATGTCATCTTTTCATGTAACTGTTGGCCATTTATATTTCTTCTGTAGAAAATTATTCAGGTTCTTTATCAATTTTAAAATCAGATTATTAGTTTTACTATTCAATTGTATGATTCCTGATATGTTTTAGATATTAGTGAAAGAGAAACTGTTAGTCTCTCGGTCGTGACCGACTCTTTGCGACCCCATGGAACGTAGCCTGCCATGCTCCACCGTTCATGGAATTCTCCAGGCAAGAATCCTGGAGTGACCTTCTTCAGGGGATCTTCCTGACCAGGGGTTGAACTTTCATCTCCTGCATTGCAGACAAATTCATTACCACAGAACCACCTGAGAAGCCTTCTGTTAATGTACTGTATCTCATTTGTTGATTTGTATATGATGAGCCATGCTTTCATTGCAGATATAAATCTCACTTGATCATGGAATATGGTCCTTTCAATGTACTATTGAATTCAGTTTGCTACCATTTTGTTTAGAATATTTGCATATAAAATTATTTTCATTGGAGAGTAATTACAATATTGTGATGGTTTTTGCCATATATTGACATGAATCAGCCACAGGTATACATGAGTGCCCACTATCCTTAACCGCCCTCCCACCTCCCTCCCCACCCAATCCCTCTGGATTGTTCCAGACCACCGGCTTTGGGAACCCTCTTCATGCATCGAACTTGCACTGGCATCTGTTCTACATATGGTAATATACATGTTTCAATGCTATTCTCTCAAATTATCCCACCCTTGCCTTCTTCCACTGAGCCCAAAAGTCTGTTCTTTACATCTGTATCATCTTTGCTGCCCTGAATGTAGGATCATTGTTACCGTCTTTCTAAATTCCATATATATGCATTAATATATGGTATTTTGGAGAAGGCAATGGCACCCCACTCCAGTATTCTTGCCTGGAAAATCCCATGGACAGAGGAACCTGGTGAGCTGAAGTCCATGGGGTCGCTAAGAGTTGGACATGACTGAGCGACTTCACTTTCACTTTTCACTTTCATGCATTGGAGAAGGAAATGGCAACCCACTCCAGTGTTCTTGCCTGGAGAATCCCAGGGACGGGGGAGCCTGGTGGGCTGCCGTCTATGGGGTCACACAGAATCGGACACGACTGAAGTTATTTAGCAGCAGCATACAGTATTTGTCTTTCTCTGTCTTACTTCATTCTGTATAATAGGTTCCAGTTTCATCTACCTCATTAGAACTGACTCAAATGTATCAAATGCATTCCTTTTATAGCTGTGTAATATTCCATCCTGTATATGTACCACAACTCCCTTATCCTTTGTTCTGCTGGTGAATATCTCTAGGTTGTTTCCATGTCCTAGCTATTATAAATAGTGCTAAAATGAACATTGGGCTACATGTGTCTTTTTCAATTCTGATTTCTTCAGGGTGTATGCCTAGCAGTGGGATTGCTGGGTTGTGTGGCAGTTCTATTCCCAGTTTTTTAAGGAATTTCCACACTTGTCCACAATGGCTGTACCAATTTGCATTCCCAACAACAGTGTAAGAGGCTTACCTTTTCTCCATACTCTCTCCAGCATTTATTGTTTGTAGACATTTTGATGATGGCCATTCTGACTGGTGTAAGATGATACCTCATTGTTGTTTTGATTTGCATTTCTCTAATAATGAGTGATGTTGAGCATCTTTTCATGTGTTTATTAGCCATCTTTATGTCTTCTTTGGATGAATGTCTGTTTAGTTCTTTTGCCTGCTTTTTGATTGGGATGTCTGATATTCTGGTATTGAGCACATGAGTTGCTTGTATTTTTTGTATTATTTTTTATCAATTTATTTTAATTGCAAGATAATTACTTTATAATATCGTGATGGTTTTTCCATACATCAACATGAATCAGCCACAGGTGCACATGTGTCCTCCCATCCTGAACCCCCTACCTTCTTCCCTCCCCACCTTATCCCTTTTGGTTGTCCCAGAGCACCAGCTTTGAGTGCCCTGCTTCATGCATCAAACTTGCACTGGTCATCTGTTTTACATATGGCAAAATACATGTTTCAATGCTATTCTCTCAAATCATCCCACCCTCACCTTCTCCCACATAGTCCAAAAGTCTGTTCCTTACATATGTGTCTCTTTTGCTGCCTTGCATTAGCATTGTAATTACCATCTTTTTAAATTCCATATATATGGACTAATATACACTATTTTTCTTTCTCTTTCTGATTTACTTCACTCTGTATAATAGGCTCCAGTTTCATCCACCTCATTAGAACTGAGTCAAATGCATTCCTTTTTATTGAGTAATATTCCATTCTGTATATGTACCACAACTTCCTTATCCATTCTCAGCCAATGGACATCTAGGTTGCTTTCACGTCCTAGCTGTTGTAAATAGTGCTGCAGTGCATATTGGGGTACATGTGTCTCTTTCAATTCTGGTTTCAGTGTGTATGCCGATCAGTGGGACTGCTGGGTCATATGGCAGTTCTATTCCCAGTTTTTTAAGGAATCTCCACATTGTTCTCAATAGTGGCTGTACCAGGTTGCATTCCCACCAACAATGTAAGAGAGTTCCCTTTTCTCCACACCATCTCCAGTACTTATTGTTTGTAGACTTTTTGATGGTGGCCATTCTGACTTGTGTGAGATGATACCTCATTGTAGTTTTGATTTGCATTTCTCTAATAATGAGCGATGTTGAGCATCTTTTCATGTGTTTATTAGCCATCTCTATGTCTTCTTTGAAGAAATATCTGTTCTTTTGCCCACTTTTTGATTGGGTTGTTCATTTTTCTGCTATTGAACTGCATGAGCTGCTTGTGTATTCTGGAGATTAATTCTTTGTTAGTTGCTTCATTTGCTATTATTTTCTCCCATTCTGAGGGCTTCATTTTCACCTTGCTTATAGTTTCCACATTGTGTAAAATCAAGTAAGTTTAATTAGGTCCCATTTGTGTATTTTTGTTTTTATTTCCATTACTCTGGGAGGTGGGTCCTAGAGGATCTTGCTGTGATTTATGTCAGAGAGTGTTCTGCCTATGTTTTCCTCTAAGAGTTTTATAGTTTCTGGTCTTACATTTAGATCTTTAATCCATTTTGAGTTTCTTTTTGTGTATGGTGTTAGAAAGTATTCTAGTTGCATTCTTTTAGAGGTGCTTGACCAGTTTATCGAGCACCACTTGTTAAAGAGATTGTTTTTTCTCCATTGTATTGCTTTGCCTCCTTTGTCAAAGATAAGGTGTCCATAGGTGTGTGGATTTATTTTTGGGCTTTCTGTTTTATTGCATTGATCTATATTTCTCTCTTTGTGCCAATCCCATGCTGTCTTGATGACTTTAGCTTTGGAGTATAGTCTGAAGTCACGAGGGTTGATTCCTCCAGTTCCATTCTTCTTTCTAAAGATTGCTTTCACTATTTGAGGTTTTTAGTGTTTCCATACAAATTGTGAAATTATTTGTTCTAGTTCTGTGAAAAATATCATTGGTAGCTGATAGGGATTGCACTGGATCTATAGATTGCTTTGGGTAGTATACTCATTTTCACTAGGTTGATTCTTTTAATCCATGAACATGGTATATTTCTCCATTTATTTGTGTCATCTTTGATTTCTTTCATCAGTGTTTTAGATTTCTATATATAGATCTTTTGTATCTTTAGGTAAGTTTATTCCTATCTATTCTTTTCGATGCAATGGTAAATGGGATTGCTTCTTTAATTTCTCTTTCTGTTATTTCATTGTTAGTGTATAGGAATGCAAAGGATTTGTGTGTATTAACTTTTTATCCTGCAACTTTACTACATTCATTGAAGAGCTCTATTAATTTTCTGTCTGTATCTTTAACGGTTTTCTATGTACAGAATCATGTCATCTGCAAACAATCAGAGTTTTACTTCTTCTTTTTCAATCTGGATTCTTTTCATGTATTTTTCTTCTATGAATGCTGTGGCTAGGACTTCCAAAACTATGTTGAATAGTAGTGTTGAGTATGGGCACTGTAGCCTTGTTACTGATTTTAGAGGAAATGCTTACGATTTTTCACCATTGAGGATAATGTTTGCTGTGGGTTTGTTGTATATGGCTTTTATTATGTAGGAGTATGTTACTTCTATGCCTTCTTTCTGGAGAGTTTTTGTCATAAATGGGTGTTGAATTTTGTCAAAGCCTTTCTCTGTATATTTTGAGATAATCATGGTTTTTATCTTTGAATTTCTAAACATGGTGGATCACATTGGTTGATTTGCAAATACTGAAGAATCCTTGCATCCCTGGGTCTTGTTCTCATGGGTGGGGCCATGCTCAGTAAATCTTTAATCGAATTTTCTGTTGATGGTTGGAGCTGTGTTCCCTCCTTGCTATTTCAGTTCAGTTCAGTTCAGTTCAGTCTCTTAGTTGTGTCCAACTCTTTGCAACCCCATGGACTGCAGCACACCAGGCCTCCCTGTCTATCACCAACTCCCAGATTTTATGCAAACTCATGTCTGTTGAGTCGGTGATGCCATCCAACCATCTCATCCTCTGTCGTCCCCTGCTCCTCCCTCCTTCAATCTTTCCTAGAATCAGGGTCTTTTCAAATGAGTCAGCTCTTCGCATCAGATGGCCAAAGTATTGGAGCTTCAGCTTCAACATCAGTCCTTCCAATGAACATTCAGGACTGATTGCCTTTAGGATGGACTGGTTGGATCTCCTTGCAGTCCAACGGACTCTCAAGAGTCCTTACCAATGCCACAGTTCAAAAGCATCACTTCTACGGCACTCAGCTTCTTTATAGTCCTACTCTCACATCCATACATGGCTACTAGAAAAACCATAGCGTTGACTAGATGGACCTTTGCTGACAAAGTAATGTCTCTGCTTTTTAATATGCTGTCTAGGTTGGTCATAACTTTTCTTCCAAGGAGTAAGTGTCTTTTTATTTCATGGCTGCAGTCACCATCTGCAGTGATTTTGGAGCCCCCGAAAATACAGTCTGACACTGTTTCCACTGTTTCTCCATCTGTTTGCCATGAAGCAAGGGGACCAGATGCCATGATCTTAGTTTTCTGAATGTTGAGCTTTAAGCCAACTTTTTCTCTCTCCTCTTTCACTTTCATCAAGAGGCTCTTCACTTTCTGCCATTTGGGTGGTGTCATCTGCATATCTGAAGTTATTGATATTTCTCCCAGCAATCTTGATTCCAGCTTGTGCTTCTTCCAGCCCAGCGTTTCTCATGATGTACTCTGCATATAAGTAAAATAAGCAGGGTGACAATATACAGCCTTGACTTACTGCTTTTCCTATATGGAAACAGTCTGTTGTTCCATGTCCAGTTCTAACTGTTGCTTCCTGACCTGCATACAGATTTCTCAAGAGGCAGGTTAGGTGGTCTGGTATTCCCATCTCTTTCAGAATTTTCCACAGTTTATTGTGATCCATAGAGTCAAAGACTTTGGCATACTCAATAAAGCAGAAATAGATGTTTTTCTGGGATTCTCTTGCTTTTTCGATGACCAGCAGATGTTGGCAATTTGATATTTGGTTCCTCTGCCTTTTCTAAAACCCGCTTGTACATATGGAAGTTCACAATTCACATATTGTTGAAGCCTGGCTTGGAGAATTTTGAGCATTACTTAACAGCGTGTGAGATGAGTGCAACTATGCAGTAGTTTGAGCATTCTTTGGCATTGCCTTTCTTAGGGATTCGAATGAAAATGGACTTTTTTCCAGTCCTGTGGCCACTGCTGCATTTTCCAAATTTGCTGGCATATTGAGTGCAGTACTTTCAAAGCATCATCTTTTATGATTTGGAATAGCTCAACTGGAATTCCATCACCTCCACTAGCTTTCTTCGCTGTGGTGCTTCCTAAGGCCCACTTGACTTCACGTTCCAGGATGTCTGGCTCTAGGTGAATGATCACACCATTGTGATCATCTGGGTCATGAAGATCTTTTTTGTATAGTTCTTCTGTGTATTCTTGCCACCTCTTCTTAGTATCTTCTGCTTCTGTTAGGTCCATACCATTTCTGTCCTTTATCGAGCCCATCTTTGCATGAAGTGTTCCCTTGGTATCTCTAATTTTCTTGAAGAGATCTCTAGTCTTTCCCATTCTATTGTTTTCCTCAATTTCTTTGCACTGATAACTGAGGAAGGCTTTCTTATCTCTCCTTGCTGTTCTTTGGAACTCTGCATTCAAATGGGTATATCTTTCCTTTTCTCTTTTGCTTTTTGCTTCTCTTCTTTTCACAGCTATTTGTAAAGCCTCCTCCCCTGCTATTTACCTGGGGCTAAACTATGGTGGAGGTAATGAAGATAATGGTGACCTCCTTCAAAAGAAGGAGTCCTATTATCATTCTTCCCTTGAGAACCCAGGAACAGTATTAAAAGGCAAAAAGATAGGACAGTGAAAGATGAACCCCCCAAGTCCTTAGGTGCCCAATATGCTAGGTAATCCAAGTCTATGCCACAACCAGTAATGCTGAAAAAGCTGAACGGTTCTATGAAGACCTATAAGACCTTTTAGAACTAATACCCAAAAAAGATGTTCTTTTCATTACAGGGGTGTTAAAAGTTTAAGTGAAGTCGCTCAGTCGTGTCCAACTCTTTGCGGCCCCATGGACTGTAGCCTACCAGGCTCCTCTGTCCATGGGATTTTCCAGGCAAGAATATTGGAGTGGGTTGCCATTTCCTTCTCCAGGGGATCTTCCCGACCCGGGGATCAAACCCTGGTCTCCTGCATTGCAGGCAGATGCTTTATCCTCTAAGCCAGCAGGGAAGTCCTTCATTAGAGGGGACTATAATGCAAAAGTAGGAAGTCAAGAAACACCTTGGCCTTGGATTATAATAGAGTTTTGCCAAGAGAACACAATGGTCATAGCAAACACCCTCTTCCAACAACACAAAAGAAGACTCTACACGTGGATATCACCATATGGTCAATGTTGATATCAGATTGATTATATTCTTTGCAGCCAAAGATGGAGAATCTCTATACAGTCAGCAGAAAGAAGACAGGGATATGACTGTGGCTCAGATCATCAACTCCTATTTGCAAAAATCAGAGTTAAATTGAAGAAAGTAGGGACAACCACTAGACCATTCCAGTATGACCCAAATCAAATGCCTTACAATTATACAGTGTAAGTAAGAAATATATTTAAGGGACTAATTCTAATAGAGTGCCTGATGAACTAAGGATGGAGGTTCGTGACATCGTGCAGGAGACAGGGATCAGGACCATCCCAAGAAAAAGAAATGCAAAAAAGAAAAATGGCTGTCTGAGGAGGCCTTATAAATAGCTGTGAAAAGAAGAGAAGCAAAAAGCAAAGGAGAAAAGGAAAGATATACCCATTTGAATGCAGAGTTCCAAAGAACAGCAAGGAGAGATAAGAAAGCCTTCCTCAGTAATCAGTGCAAAGAAGTAGAGGAAAACAATAGAATGGGAAAGACTAGAGATCTCTTCAAGAAAATTAGAGATACCAAGGGAATATTTCATGCAAAGATGGGCTCAATAAAGGACACAAATGGTATAGACCTAACAGAAGCAGAAGATACTAAGAAGAGGTGGCAAGAATACACAGAAGAACTATACAAAAAAGATCTTCATGACCCAGATGATCACAATGGTGTGATCATTCACCTAGAGCCAGACATCCTGGAACGTGAAGTCAAGTGGGCCTTAGGAAGCACCACAGCGAAGAAAGCTAGTGGAGGTGATGGAATTCCAGTTGAGCTATTCCAAATCATAAAAGATGATGCTTTGAAAGTACTGCACTCAATATGCCAGCAAATTTGGAAAACGCAGCAGTGGCCACAGGACTGGAAAAGGTCAGTTTCCATTCGAATCCCTAAGAAAGGCAATGCCAAAGAATGCTCAAACTACCGCACCATTGCACTAATCTCACACACTAGTATGGAGAAGGCAATGGCACCCCACTCCAGTACTCTTGCTTGGAAAATCTCATGGACAGAGGAGCCTGGTGGGCTGCAGTCCATGGGGTCTCAAAGAGTTGGACATGACTGAGTGACTTCACTTACACTTTTCACTCCCATGCATTGGAGAAGGAAGTGGCAACCTACTCCAGTGTTCTTGCCTGGAGAATCCTAGGGACAGAGGAGCCTGGTAGACTGCCATCTCTGGGATCACACAGAGTCAGACATGACTGAAGCGACTTAGCAGCAGCAGCAGCAGCACACACTAGTAAAGTAATGCTCAAAATTCTCCAACCCAGGCTTCAAAAATATGTGAACCATGAAATTCCAGATGTTCAAGCTGGTTTTAGAAAAGGCAGAGGAACCAGATATCAAATTGCCAACATCTGCTGGATCATTTAAAAAGCAAGAGAATTCCAGAAAAACATCTATTTCTGCTTTACTGACTATGCCAAAGTCTTTGACTCTGTGGATCACAATAAACTGTGGAAAATTCTGAAAGAGATGGGAATACCAGACCACCTAACCTGCCTCTTGAGAAATCTGTATGCAGGTCAGGAAGCAACAGTTAGAACTGGACATGGAACAACAGACTGTTTCCATATAGAAAAAGGAGTAAGTCAAGGCTGTATATTGTCACCCTGCTTATTTTACTTATATGCAGAGTACATCATGAGAAATGCTGGGCTGGAAGAAGCACAAGCTGGAATCAAGATTGCTGGGAGAAATATCAATAACTTCAGATATGTAGATGACACCACCCTTATGGCAGAAAGTGAAGAACTAAAGAGCCTCTTGATGAAAGTGAAAGAGGAGAGTGAAAAAGTTGGCTTAAAGCTCAACATTCAGTAAACAAAGATATGGTATCTGGTCCCAATACTTCATGGCAAATAGATGGAGAAACAGTGGAAACAGTGTCAGACTTTATTTTGTTGGGCTCCAAAATCACTGTGGATGGTGACTGCAACCATGAAATAAAAAGATGCTTACTCCTTGGAAGAAAAGCTATGACCTATGACAGTATGTTAAAAAGCAGAGACATCACTTCACCCACAAAGATCCATATAGTCAAAGCTATTGCTTTTCCAGTAGTCATGTGCAGATGTCAGTGGGACTGTATAGAAGACTGAACACCAAAGAATTGATGCTTTCTAACTGTGCTGCTGTAGACGACTCTTGAGAGTTCTTTGGAGAGCAATGAGATCAAACCAGTCAATCCTAAAGGAAATCAACCCTGAATAGTCATTGGAAGGACTGATGCTGAAGTTGAAGCTCCAATACTTTGGCTACTTGATGTGAAGACGCAACTCAGTGGAAAAGACCCTGATGCTGGGAAAGATTGAGGGCAGGAGGAGAAGGTGACTGAGGATGACATCATTGGATGGCATCATCAACTAACTCAGTTGACATGAGTTTAAGCACAGTCTGGGAGATAGTGAAGGACAGGGAAGCCTTGCATTCTGCAGTCCAGAGAGTTGCAAAGAGTCGGGCATAACTGAATAACTGAAGAACAACAATAACTAGTCTCAGACACATCTTTATTAATCAAAATAGGAACTATTACAGTAAACAAATTTTTGCTGATTAGAAATGTTTGTTTATTCATTTAGCATAAAAAATCGTGATTTGGGATTCGACAACATCCTGGAAAGCATATTCTGCATCCTGCTGATTGTGGAAGCTTTTTCCCTGCAAAAAGCCTGAAGAAGTGGTAGTCGGTTCATGAGAGGTCAGGTGAATATGGCAGATGAGGCAAAACTTCATAGCCCAATTCATTCAACTTTTGAAGCATTAGTTGTGTGAAGTGTGGTTGGGTGATGTCATGGAGAAGAATTGGGCCCTTTCTGTTGACCAATGCTGGCTGCAGGCATTGCAGTTTTCAGTGCATCTCATCAATTTGCTAAGCATAATTCTGAGATGTAATGGTTTCACCAGAATTCAGAAAGCTGTAGTGGTTCAGACTGCTAGCAGACCACCAAACAGTGACCATGATCTTTTTTTGGCACAGGTTTGACTTTGGGAAGTGTTTTGGAGTGTCTTCCAACCACTGAGCTGGTCGTCACTGGTTGTTGGGTTGATTTCCTTTAGAATTGACTGGTTTGATCTCTTTGCAGTCGAAGGGACTCTCAAGAGTCTTCTCCAACACCACAGTTCAAAAGTGTCAATTCTTTGGTGCTCAGACTTCTTTATGGTCCAACTCTCACATCCACACATGACTACTGGAAAAACCATAGCTTTGACTATATGGACCTTTGCTGGCAAAGTGATGTCTCTGCTTTTCAATACACTGTCTAGATTTGTCATAGCTTGTCTTCCAAGGAGCAAAGCAAGTGAAAGTGAAGTAGCTCAGTCGTGTCCGACTCTTTGAGAGTGGACTATAGCCTACCAGGCTCCTCCCTCCATGGGATTCTCCATGGCAGGAATACTGGAGTGGGTTGCCATTTCCTTCTCCAGGGGATCTCTGACCCATGGATCAAACCCAGGTCTCCCACATTGCAGGCAGATGCTTTAATCTCTGAGCCACCAGGGAAGTTTAAGGAGCAAGCATCTTCTAACTTCATGGCTGCAATTGCCACCTGCAGTGATTTTGGCGCCCAAGAAAATAAAGTCTGTCACTGTTTCCATTGTTTCCTAATCTAGTTGCCATGAAATGATGGGACCGGATGTCATGATCTTAGTTTTCTGAATATTGAGTTTTAAGCCAGGCTTTTTCACTCTCCTCTTTGACCTTCATCAAGAGGCTCTCTAGTTCCTCTTTGCTTTTTGCCATCAGGGTGGTGTCATCTGCATATCTGAGGTTATTGATGTTTCTACCAGGAATCTTGATTCCAGCTTGTGCTTCATCTAGCCTGGCACTTTTCATGATGTACTCTGCATATAAATTAAATAAGCAGGGTGACAATAGACAGCCTTGATGTATTCCTTTCCCAATTTTGAACCAGTCCTTTGTTCCATGTCTGGTGCTTGACCTGCATACAGGTGTCGCAGGAGGCAGGTAAGGTGGTCTGGTATTCCCATCTTTTTAAGAATTTTCCACAGTTTGTTGTGATCCACACAGTCAAGGGGTGTAGCATAATCAATGAAGCAGACGTAGATGTTTTTCTAGAAATCTCTTGCTTTTTTGATGATCCAAAGTATCATTTCATTTAGGATGAAATAAATACTGCTTACCAGTCAGACAAATATAGGTCAGCATTCTTTTAATATTTAAAGCTTTTCTTTTCCCCATTGACTTTAAAGATGAAACAATTCATCCAAGCTGGTTTCCTCACATGTAACATGAAGGCAATAGTTTATTTCAATAATAGTTCATAGTGTCCAATATTTTTGTGAGTTAATACACAAAATGTTTAAAATAGGACCTTCCTTGGTTCAATAAATGTTAATGAGTTGTACTGTCTGTTCTCTAAATGAATTAACAATAAAATGTCTAACAGACATTTCAAAATCTCACAGTATAATCTGTCAGCTAGTAGTAGATTCACTCCTCTGTCAGTATCTTGAAATGAAGATTTCACTATATCCAGAATGACCACATAGGATTGCTAATATGACTTTGGATAAATCTGTAAATTTTTAGAAAAAATTAATAAGAATGAAACTACAAGTAAAGGTCACCTCCATGGGAGTGGAGATTTCTTTTTTGTTTGTGCTGAGGACAAAGTAGATGCTCATATATATAGTTGTTGAATGAACGCAAGGCACCAGCCACTTGAAGGAGGAGAAAGAACAGTTCAGAGAGGCAAAGAGATTCACATACACCCACAGATCTCAGCAGAGCTCAGACTCGCTTCTTTAAGCCTGGCATTCACCCAAGAGAGAGTATACTTTGGAACAAAGAAAACATAATCCACAGTTCAGCTAAGGCCATTGAAAGAACACAGTGAAAGACTTTCCTGTGACAACTGACATCTGTTGTCTCTAGATACAATATAGAATTGTCTCTAGATTTTTTCCTGTTATCTAAATATTGTACAGTTATCAGGTCTGACTCTTTGTGACCCCAATAATAAGTATCTAATAACAAGTAAAAGCTGATAGGTAAATATATGAAAATTCATGGTAAGAATAATGTTCCCTTTTCATTCTGGTAAGCATCAGTGATTTTCAGTAAATAGGGACTTTCTCCAAGATGAACCTCAGAGGATTGCAAAATCCCTCTCCTTTAGCAAAGAGAGAAGGTTCTTAAGAGGGTGGTTATAGTGGTGAGTGGTGAGAGATGAGCCCCCAAATTGATCCTCCCAGGGCATGAAGCCCAATTTGAGTGAAGAGGAGTGGACAGTCAGGATGGTGATTGAATTCCATGCCTACTGTTGCTGTAACAAATTATCACAATATTGCTGGCTTAAAAAAAAAAAAAGGGCAAAAAATAAAAACACTGAAGGTTGCACATAGGAAAGGGTTTCACTGGTCTGAAATAAAGGTGATAGGAGGACTTCATTCTTCCAAGAGGTCCTAGAGGAATCTGTCTCCTTGCCTTTTCCACCTTCTGGGTCTGCATGGGCCTTGGCCTCTGGCTTCCTTCTTCAAAACCAGCGACATCCTATCCACTGGTGGCATCTTGCATGCAACTTCACTGTGACACTAAATCTTCTGCCTGCTTCTTCCACATTTAAAGTAGCCTTCCATGGCATTGGCCAAGATAAAGCAGTGTAATCTTCCTTTACATTCAGGTGATTAGCAATCTTAATTCCATCTGTGACCTTAAGTCTCCTGTGCAAGGTGAAAGTGAAAGTGAAGTTGCTCAGTCGTGTCCGACTCTTTGCGACCCCATAGACTGTAGCCTACCAGGCTCCTCTGTCCATGGGATTTTCCAGGCAATAGTTCTGGAGAACACGACATGGACGTTTTGGGGGGACTTTTATTCAGCCTACCAAAGCGAGGGTGTCATTTAGTTGGGTTTTAAAATGGGCAACAATACCAACAGGTTTGTGTTCAACCAGAGATGTTCTTAACCATGGCTGCTCTTTGCCCAACAGAGCACAAATGAAGGGGATGGAGACTACAGGGAGGACTTAGAAGTGCAGGAATCAGAAGTGCAGGAATCAAGAACCAGCAGATTACTGTCTTGGGGAAGGGAGTGTCTGGTGGGGCTGACTCCAAACAATGGCTGGGGGAAGTAGACTGGTGTGTATGGCAAGCGTGTGAGATCCCAATTGGTTCTAATCCTTGGCGTATTCCCACCCTGCCAAAGATGAGGAGCCCTTGGAATCCCCTGCAAGAGACCTGACAGGAGCCAGGAAGAGGAGCCAGGACTGCCCCTACATGGTGCCTGACCCCTCGCTGTGGGGTGAGAAACAGGATTGTCTGAGCAGGTGCGGGTCCTGTCAGGGAAAGGTCCTCTTTCCTGGGCAACTGTGGGGACAGTGAAATGGTAAAGTGTGCCACCACAGCGACTGAGAGAACAGCAGTGTGGCAGAAAGAATGACGACACTGGCGCAGACAAGTGGTTTGTCTCCTCAGCCAGAGGTCTATCAGGGGCTGCCTTCCCTTAGAAGAGGGGCAGGGGCTCGGCCTCCACGGGCGCCCCTTCCCACTTTCCTCCAGCCCACGGCCCCTGAAGGTGAAAGCAGCCCCCCAGCCACCCGCGCCCAAGAAGGATGGCCAGCGTGATGGGGGAAGGGAGGGGGTGGACACCAAACACTCTGCAGGTTCACACACAAACACACACACTGCGGGGCGGCCTGTATCCATCCGCTGCTCCCTGCAGTGCGACCCCTCGCGACCCTCCCAGCCCCGGCCCGCGACCCCACTACGCTGCAGGGCCAGAAGCGTGGGGCGGGGGGCGGGGGGGTGGTCACCCCACGGGGGGCAGCGGAGGGCTGGCGTGGCTCCGCCCCTCAGCCTGGCGTTCTTCCCGGCCCCGCCCACTCTGGGTCGGAACTACGGTGGGCCAGCGAGGGGGCGTCGAGCCCATTCGTGCCGTATCCCTCCGCCCCCCTTCCCGACACCCTCGCCGCGAGCCGTCGGTGCCGCAGCCTGCGCAGCCCCTACCCGGTTTGGCGCAGCGGCGCGGGAGGTGGGGACGCCTCTTTTCCATTCCGCCCGCACGGCGAGCGGTGGGAAGCGAGAGAAGAGCTGCGACCCTGCGCCTGCGAAGGCAAGTGGGGGTGTCGTGGGGCGACGACCGGCTCACAGCCTGTCCCTGGCAGCCTGAAGACGGGGAGGCGAGCAGAGCGGGATCCTTAAAGAGATGCGCAGCGCTGGGGGACCCCTGGCCCTGAGACGACGGCAACCGGCGCGGGCCGGGCCCGGGGTTGCGGGGTCTTGGCTGTAGGGGTTCCCTCGGATGCTGGGGAGGCGTGCGGCACGGACTAGTCCCTGGCGGGCTTTCCGGGTGCCTGTGCCCCGCCCTCGACTTGCCTGTGCGGGGAGAGGGCTGTGCGGGAAGCTGCTATGGGAGAAATGGCGGAGGGAGCCTGGGTGGGCGCTCCGAGGAGGTCGCCGGAGCTGGGACGGGAGCAGCCCGGGCTATGATTCTGTCAAGGGACCTGTCGGACCCCTCGTGCCGGGTGCTGTCCTTTCCCACAGGCACCTTTTTGATGCCAAAGTCTACTGTCTGTGCAGTAGGTCTGGCAATTTCAGGCCACGGGGTGCATCTGTAGAGAAGCTTGAGGAAAACGAGGGACAGGGAAAAAACCTATTTTTCTGAAAGTGTATGGGGGGTGGGGGTGGGCAGCAGCCGTTGACTGGGCATCTGATTCGGGGTCGGGTGATTGCGACCAGCACAGGTCAGGCATGCAGGAATATTTCGTAAATTTCTTGTCTACCAGGTTTTTACACACTTCCCTTGCCTTCCTTTCTCTTCGCAATCCAGAATTGGGGGTGGAAAAGATGAACTGGGAGGTAAAGGTGGGACAGAAATCATAAATTCAGGTACCACTGCACAACCTGTTTTCTAGAATATGTGGGCACCCTTCCCCCAAATTATGCTGCGTAAGGCAAAGGGATGTGGTGCACCTAGTGGTGAATCCTCATAATAGGAGAAGGGAGCAATGCGAAAAATGTGACGTCAAGAGATGCTGTTTGTTATCTTGACTGCTGAAATACAGGACCTAAATAAAATGAAAATATTCTACTAAGAGGGCTCTAAATATTGAAAGACAGTATATGAATTCCCATACTTGGTGTTGGTCTGTCCACCAGCCTCTTAGTTGCTACCTTGGTCTTCTGACTGTCTTTTTCATCTTTTGTCCATAGACCTTCTTTAAAGCTGGTTACTTCTGCAAGGAAGGAAAGAAGGAAGAGACTGAAATCTCTGAAGGTTTGTGCAAAGAGGAGCAATGCAGGGGACAGCTACAGAGGAAGATTGACAAGTGTTTTCCATCTAGTTGGGTGTCGCTGATTCACATCTCCTACTCTCTTTTAGATTTGCAGACTGCTGCAGAACCCCTTGACCATTTCCTGTCCTGCAGGAGTGTTAGGATTGTTGGGTAGGTGTGGATTGGGCAGTGAATGGGAGGAGCAGACCAGAGAGCAGGGACCAAGAGAAAGAAAACATAAGACAAATTAGACACTTAAACAAAAAGAGATATTTGTATTCGGGGTCAGGGTGTCTGCCTGTCAACCAAGCAGTCAGACTCCATTTTTACTGTATGTTTACTTATCCATAGGACAGCCTGCTGTTTGCATAAGGCTTAATACCACTGAAACAAAACAAGGAGAGGAAGATTGTGCCACATTAGTGCAGGTATGAGAGTGGGTACAGCTTTTGGGTGAGGTAGAAAAGACAAACAGGTCCAAGAATGATTAGGGTCTGGTCTTGGGGCTCCTCAGCCTCTCCCATTGCCAAGATACTTTCACACTATTTATGCATGTGTGTTGTAGCAAGCAAAGCAATGTGGCATCTCTGGAATTAAAGAGTATGTTTGGGTAAAATGAGGATGACAGAGAGACTTTCTAATCGCCTAACTTTCCCACCAAGCTTTTAAGGTCCAGTCTCTGTGTGTGAGTTTTTGCATGGAGTGACACAGTTGGAAGAGATTCAATGTCCCATGTTATTCTTGCTTCCTAGATTGACTTCCAGTGGCAGCTCTGGTGGTGTTGGAATTGCTGCTGACCATCACCATCGACAGGTCTGCACCCTGCCCTGGGGAAGCATCCATCCTCTCCCAGCTTGGTTGGTCTTCTTCTGCACTCTGTGATATTGGCTGGGACTGGTATTGGAAAGAGGCTGATTGAGTTCTGGACTGGTGATTGACTCTAACTTTTGTTTCCAACTATATTGTCTGAATCATCTAGAGATTACACAGTGTGAGGATTCAGAACTGTGACAGATCTGTGGTAGAGACTGAGACTTGGATTGAGGTATTTAACCAGGTCTTTTCTGTAACTTGTACTATGACTGGGGCTGAAGTTGAGCCTGTTGCCCAGGCCAAGCCTGAAAAGAAGCCTGGAGAAGAGGTTGTGGGTGGGGCTGAGAGAGAGACTGAAGTCCCAATGGTGGTCAGACCAAAGGTTAGGAACCAGGCAACATCTGGGGCAAGGTCGAAAACTGAGTCCAAGGCAACGGCTGGGGCAAGGCCTAAAACTGAGTCACAGACAATGGCTGGAGCAAGGCCCAGAACAGAGTCGCAGCCAATGGCTGGGGCAAGGCCTAAAACTGAATTCCAGGCAATGCCAGGAGCAAGGCCCAAAACTGAGGCCAGGGCAGTAGGCAGGGCACGTCCTAAGACTGAAGCCAAGGCAATCCCTGGAGCAAGACCCAAAGATGAAGCCCAAGTTTGGGCTCAGACTGAGTTTGGGGCTGAGGCAATGTTGCAATCAGAGGGCATGCCCCAAACCAGTGTAGTAGCCTGGCCATTGGTCAATACTGAGTCTGGGTCAGTCACTAAACCTATGGCCCTATCTGTGGATAGGGAACTGGTCAATGTGGACAGTGAGACCTTTCCTAGCTCCCAGGTTCAGACAGGAATCCAACCCTGGTTTGGGTCTGGGGAGGAAACTAGTATGGGGTCTTGGTGCTATCCCAGGGCTAAGGCCAGAGAGGAGGCTTCTAGTGAGTCTGGATTCTGGTCAGCAGATGAGACCTCTACAATGTCTTCTTTTTGGGCTGGGGAAGAGGCCAGTATCAGATCATGGCCTAGGGAAGAGGCCAATACCAGGTCTAGGCACAGGGCCAAACATCAGCCTAATCCCAGATCCAGGCCCAGATCCAAGCAAGATCCCTTTATTGATTCCTGGTCTGGGTCTGAGGAGGAGTCTGGCAACCCATTCTGCTTGTGGGCTGGAGAAAATACCAATAACTTGTTCAGGTCCAGAGTCAGGGATGAGGCAAATATGAGGTCCAAGCTCCGGACAAAAAGAGAGGACTTTTTTGAATCTGAGTCTGAAGACGAGTACTATAAGGAATCTTGGTTTTTGCCTGAAGAAGAGGCCAATAGTAGATTCAGACCCAGAGACAAGGAAGCGCCTAATACTGTATTGAAGCCCAGGACCCAGAAAGTTGTTAATAACAGTGACAGGGTCAAACAAGAAACCAGGTTTGAGGAGGAAGTCATTATTGGGTCCTGGTTCTGGGCAGAAAAAGAGGCCAGTATGGAGGCTGGAGCTTCAGCCATCTGTGAATCTGAGGCAGGGGCTGAGGAGGGGGCCATTGGTGGATCGTTGTTCTGGACTGAGGAAAATTCCAGTTTGGGAGCTGTGGCCAGAGAAGAGACCAGACCAGAGTCTGAAGAAGAGGCCATATTTGGGTCCTGGTTCTGGGACAGGGATGAGGCCTGCTTTGACTTAAATCCTCGTCCTGTGTACAAGGCTAGTCCCAGGTTCAGAGATGGAGCCGAGGAGGAAGTTAATGTATCATCCAGGCCCAAAACCTGGGAAGAGGTCACTGTCGAATTCAAACCTGGTCCTTGTCATGGGGTTGGCTTCCCATCCCCAAGCCCCTTTAGAATTCCTGAAGAAGCAACAACATCTGTATACACCGAACTATTTGAGGGAAAGCCCAAGAATGTGGAAGTTACCCCAGAAGGGGAAGAGCAGGAATCTTTGCTTCAGTCTGATCAGCCTGACTCTGAGTTCCCATTTCAATATGATCCATCCTACCGGTCAGTCAGGGAAATTCGGGAGCATCTTAGGGCCAAGGAGAGTGCACAGCCTGAGAGTTGGTCCTGCAGCTGCATACAGTGTGAGCTTAAAATTGGTCCAGAAGAGTTTGAAGAACTCCTCTTATTAATGGACAAAATTCGAGATCCTTTTATTCATGAAATATCTAAGATTGCAATGGGTATGAGAACTGCTTCTCAATTTACTCGTGATTTCATTCGCGATTCAGGTGTTGTCTCACTTATTGAAACCTTACTCAATTATCCCTCCTCCCGAGTTAGGACAAGTTTTCTGGAAAATATGATTCACATGGCTCCACCTTACCCAAATCTGAACATGATTGAGACATTTGTGTGTCAAGTGTGTGAGGAAACCCTTGCTCATAGCGTGGGTTCCCCTGAGCAGGTGCTTGGGTTAAGGATGCTTAGACACCTCACCTCAACTACTGACTATCACACACTGGTTTCCAATTATATGTCTGGATTTCTTTCCTTATTAACCACAGGCAATGCAAGAACAAAGTTTCACATTCTGAAAATGCTATTGAATTTGTCTGAAAATCCCATGGTGGCAAAAAAACTGTTTAGTGCCAAGGCTCTATCAATATTTGTGGGTCTCTTTAACATAGAAGAGACAAATGATAACATTCAAATTGTTATTAAAATGTTTCAGAATATCAGTAATATTATCAAAAATGGAACAATGGCCTTAATTGATGATGATTTCAGTCTTGAACCACTTATTTCTGCATTCCATGAATTTGAGAAGTTGGCTGAGGAACTGCAAGTCCAAATAAACAATCAAAGTGATCCTGAGGTAGGACAGCAAAGCTAATATGACTATCCACCTGCCTCTGATCAGCCTTATGTTCCCAAAGAACCCTGAGTAGTGCTTTGGTTTTCAGTCTGGTTTTTTATTGTAACTTATACTTTAATTCTGATGTTAACTTTGTCCAATTCTTTGTTTGAGCTGGATCATTTTGTGGATGCCAAATGATTATTAGTGCTGAAAAAATTTGTCGATATTTGTCTTGCTGTCCAGATTGCTGTATTTTTCAGTATTGAGCTTCTAGTGAACTGAGCTGCCTGTGTAAGTTACTCTGCTATTCATTGTTTAAACATATTGTTCTCTATTTGAGTCAGTGTTTTAAATAAAGTTCTGTGTGGAAAGTGGCAGAAGTGACCCTTCTTCAGTTTAAAATCTAGATATAGATACATCATGCACAGTGACAGACAATTTGTAGTATGACATACATACCCTCATTGGAAAATCCCATTCCTGGAGCTTAAAGAGGAAGGGATTGCTGTGGGCTGTGGTACTTGAGGAATGCTTCAGAGAAGAGGGACTCAAATTGGTCACTGAATAGTAGGAGGAGACAACCCATTAGGTCATTCTTGGAAGTGAGTAGTGTGGTGTGAAGAAAAGTGTGTACCTAGAAAACTCTATTCTGGTAGCATGGGTATAACCTGTCTTCCTGGAATAGGTGAGACAAGTTTAGTGAGGGATGCAGTTGGAATGAGGCCACTTTGGAGAACTAAGTTGGCCAAATCTGTACATTTTGCAACTCAAAGTAGAGGTGCTGCTCAGTGCCACCTGAAGAGAGAACAAGTAGAGTAGAATAACAGTTAAATGGAGTCATGAATAAGATTTCCTTTGTGATCCTAATCCAAGGAAATTATTAAGGAAATACCATACAGCTATTAAAAGAGATCTATTTATTGGCATGGAATGACACTGATGCTTTTATATCTGGTGACATAGACAAGACTGTGACATCATCTATGGAAAATTATTAATAGATTCCATTTTTAAAACCTGTATGTAAACACACAATTCCTGTTCAATTTCAGTAATGACTTTCTAAGAAACTTCACATATTCCATATTCTGGAAGAAAATACTGTGCTAAAGAAGTTTTCAGAGACAGGCATTGGGGAGATACAAAATAAGACAATGGTTTTACCTTTTAATATGCTTATATCTAGTGCTTTAAGTTATAGGTGGACACGTTGGAAGGGATATAGTTATGTAAATGAACATGTGTTAAAATAATCTTTTAGAGATTAAACTCATTTAGAACAGTTGAAAAGGAATGAGACTTCAGAAAAACTAGCTTATGAAATGTTTTAAAGAAAAGTAAAATTACAAAGGTTGCTAAGTTTCTATTAGTCTCTTGATTGTATGAAGATGGCAGCCTTTTGACATGACTGTTACATACAAAAGATCATCACATTTCCTTTTGTAGTGGACAAAGTGGACAACAAAGCTCCAGAAGCAGATAGTGGTAACACTGTGAATGTACTTAATGCCATTGAATTATACACCTTAAGATGGTTAAAATCGTAAGTTTTATGTTATGTGTATTTTCCACAAAATAAGAAAAATATCATACCATACCTTCAGACAAGAATTGCAGAAGTCAGGGATAGGTTTGGTTTGGAGAGGGAATACAGATTTGTGGGAAATACCATATGTCTTGTTATTTTTAGACATGGTGAAAATGTTTTGTCTGAGGATGCTGTTAATTTTTGAAATGGTAAATTTATGATTCATAAGTTAGAAATCACTGCAGATGGTGACTGCAGCCATGAAATTACAAGACTCTTGCTCCTTGGAAGAAAAGCTATGACAAACTTAGTGTATTGAAAAGCAGAGACATCACTTTGCCAACAAAGGTCCATATAGTCAAAACTATGGCCCAGTAGTCATCTATGGACATGAGAGTTGGACATAAAGAAGGCTGAGCACCAAAGAATTGATGTTTTTGAACTGTGGTGTTGAGAGTCCCTTGACAGCAAGGAGATCAAACCAGTCAATCCGAAAGGAAATCAACCCTGAATAGTCATTGGAAGGAATGATACTGAAGCTGAAGTTCCAATACTTTGGCCACCTGATGTGAAGAACTGACTCATTGGAAAAGACCCTTATGTTGGGGAAGATTTAAGGTGGGAGGAGAACGGGGTGACAGGATAAGATAGTTGGATGGCATCACCAACTCAATGGACATGAGTTTGAGCAAGCTCTGGGAGGTGTTGAAGGACAGGGAAGCCTGGCATGCTGCAGTCCATGGGGTTGCAAACAGTCGGATACGACTGATCAACTAAACAACAATAAAATTAGAAATGGACATATGGAAGTTTTTTTCAACACAACAGCCACTAAGATTATGAGAATGGCTGAAGGAGATGTGTATATACAATATACAGTATATAATCATAAACAAAACATGTTTAGCTGCTAATTTGAGTCCGCCTCTTTTGAGACACCCATGGACTGTAGCCTGCCAGGCTCCTCTGTCCATGGAATTTCCCAGGGGAGAGTACTGGAGTGGGTTGCCATTTCCTTCTGCAGGGAATCTTCCTAACTCAGGGATCAAACCTGCATCTCCTGCATTGCAGGCAGATTCTTTACTGCTGAGCCACCAGGGAAGCAGACAAAATATATATGTATTAAATTTCATACACATAGAAAGTTAATAAATGTTAGTATAACATTGCTGGATCAGGTACAAAGTTGATTAATATCTTAAGGGTGATAAACAAATCATTTATGTTTTCTATTCCACTGGACATGAATCATTTCCATATCTATTGGACAAAATACCTACAAGTTAATATAGCCTCTCAGGGTTGAAAACTTGCTCAGTCAATAGGAAGTGAATCCCAGCACTGCACTGAACTAGTATCCAGTAACTTATGTTGTCTTTACCCAATTTTTGTATACTTTTTCTGACAGTGCAACACCTCCCATCGAATTTTAGGCTCCAAGGTTTTTGGAAGTGGGGCAAAGTGGCAGTTTTGCCTCCATTCACAAACCAGAAGTGATAACAGAGATTGTCCTGGTGATGGAAATTGGAGACTGAATGTTTGTTTTGCCTATCAGTATTTTCAAGATAGATCTTGCGTGTGTTTTAATACATCACCCGAGTTTTATCAGTTCAGTTGCTCAGTCGTGTCTGACTCTCTGCGAGCCCATGGACTGCAGCATACCAGGCTTCCCTGTCAAACTCCCGGAACCTACTCAAACGAGTTTTATACAGAATATTAAAGTCAGTTGGTCTCTGAACTCCTCATGGAGTGTTCCTTGCCAGCCCTATGTTCCTACAGAGCAAAGCCCAGGCCTAGGACTGGAAGCGTTGGCTCCAATCCAGCCTTCCTTTCAGTTCTCTTATCTTCACCACCACCTGGAGCTTCAGGTTGTTCTAGCAAGCAGCTCAGCCCCAGAGGCAGAAGACTGTACCTTGCTTGCTACTGCAGGGCTGCGGCAGACATGCCGAATGTGCAGTCACATGAGGCTGAGGGTGGATTCCATGACGGCACTCTCACTTGGACCAGCGTAGAGGTGTGTAAGCACTGAAAAGGGTCGGAAAAGACTTGCACCTGACGCTTGACAGACGGCTGTAAGAGGAGTGGTAGGATGTAACGGTGGGTGGGTGGGTAGGTGTCTCTTCATGCTGCACTAGCCAGAAAACGAATTCCTCAGGTGCCCAGGATTACGGTAATTGTTGGCAGAGGACACAATCCCTCAGCCAATCGCGAGCGTCAGCCAGGGGCCTGATTTTTGTCCAGGAGCTCAAGAGGCCGGAAGTCATCGTGAGGGAGGCATATGTGGAGAGAAGCAGCGGCCGCTGTTGGAGGAGGTGGGTTCGAGGCCGGCCGGGGAAATAGCATCCATGGGAGGTGGTAGTAGAGACTAGATCCTCGTGGAGGAAGCGCCTGGGACCTTCGTGCTCCCTCCTGCTCCCTCCTGCTTTCTGAATGCCCCTCACCCCACCCAGCATGGCTTGACTGTTTCTTTGGGTAGGGGAGATGGACACGAGGAAGCAGTTGGCTTCAGAGGTGCCTAGAAAGAGGACATTGTGAAGTGACAGTTCGTGAACATCTGTGGTCTTGCATCAGGAAATGCAGGTGTGAAGATAAGAACTGTTAGCTACACTCCCTTCCTCCCACCTCGTTGGCACTCTACTGTTTTGTCTTTTCCAGCTGGTGAAACCAGCTCGAAATTGGGGCAGGGGTTGGGATATCCAAGGCTGCAGCTGCCTGGAGATGTAAGAGGAATTAACCCCAATCTGGGCAGCTCTGGGGAAGGGGAGATAACAGACTCAGGAGGAGGGAATCTGTTTGTTTGGGGCCCTTCACATAGGAGTTCTCTTTGGGATACTGCCAAGCTTCTCAGTTCCCATGATTCCTGAATCTGTGCCCCAGGTAGCAGCTCCCTCCCATCTAGGAACTCAAAACTGCTACTCCTTGGAGGCTCCCTCCTGCTGCAGCAGTGCTGGGCGTCTGAATAGGGTTTTTCTGGCAACCACCTTATGAAAACTGCTTTATGGATTGTCTCGTGTGTCTGCTCTGCTGACACTTTGCTCTCTTTGCCGTTTGCTTTCTGCCCACTTCTTCAGGCGTGTTTCTTTGGTCTTACGCTAGGTGTAAGATCCTTGGTGTATCCTTGGTGTATCCTTGCACTAGGTGTAAGGTCCTTGGTCTTACACTAAGTGTAGGTCTGAAAGGTTGTTGCTGAATGAAAAGATGCCAGGATTCTTGGCCTCTGGAGGAGAAGAATTCAATCTGGGGCCAGAGATGAGGCTCAGAGCTTTTGTGTAATAAAGTTTTATTAAAGTATAAAGGAGATAGAGAAAGCTTCTGACATAGGCATGAGAAGGGGGCAGAAAGAGTACCCCCCTGCTAGTATTCAGCTGGATGTTATATAGTCGCTGCTGCTGCTGCTGCTGCTGTCACTTCAGTCGTGTGTGACTCTGTGTGACTCCATAGATGGCAGCCCACCAGGCTCCCCCATCCCTGGGATTCTCCAGGCAAGAACACTGGAGTGGGTTGCTGTTTCCTTCTCCAATGCATGGAAGTGAAAAGTGAAAGTGAAGTCGCTCAGTCGTGTCCGAGTCTTCGAGACCCCATGGACTGCAGACTACTAGGCTCCATCCATGGAATTTTCCAGGCAAGCGTACTAGAGTGGGTTGCCATTGCCTTCTCCGTATATAGTTACTAGCAGTCTATTAATGAAAGAAAGGAATGTCTTAAAACTCAGAATGGCACCAGGCCCCTCATCCATAAGATGCATTTTGGGATAATCTTGGCACCAGATGACTTGAATCTTGTAGAAGGGCAGATTACCATATAAATAGTTTCGTTTACATAGATTAGGGGAACAATATCTGAATATAACATACTGGTTTGTCAAGTAGGTTCTCTGAGCCATTGACTTGAAGGTAGAGTTTGAGGTAAAAGCATAGTACATTAACATAGCTTAAGACAAACATTTCCATAAGAAAAATGCATTGGTTAACTCAAGGTTTGAGAATAGTTAACTTCAGGTGAAACCAGGTGTCATTATGGCAACACAGTATTTTAAGAGAAACCTCCTTTTAAATTTGTATAGAGAAGGAAAAAAATATTGTTAGTTTGTTTCCTCCTGCAGCTTAAGTGAGATAAAAATATCTGACACTTGCAGCCTATTTCCTCCATTTGGAGACCCTTGGCCTTCCTGCCTGTCACCCTCTCAGGTCCTTGGTATATCCTTATCCTCTTTCTAACTAAATATCCCCACTCCACCTACCCACTCCCTCCAACCCCCATATCCACCAGATACCAGGCAATATAAGAAAGTGCCACTAGGAAATAATGAATTCTCCTAAGCCCACTCATATCCTTATTTTTATACTCAGTATAGAGTTGAAACTATGCAATAATTCTATTTCAGGTCCTCCTGTTTATATTTAAAAGCTGGAATAGAGTAGTGGGCATGTGGGTAAAATTACAGAGATTGAGTTCTTAGGGCTTCCTCCTCCTCTCTTACCCCCTGCCTCTTTTGTTGTTATCCTCTTCCCTCCATTCTCCAGAATTCTGGTAATATATGTATTGGTACCAACATTTAAGTTGTGGCCTTTCCCCACAAACTTTGTTGTCTTGTCTGTGTTGTTTTAGAGTTTGACAAAACACCTCAAACATTAAGTGGTATGTGAAAGTTGCTCAGTTGTGTCTGACTCTTTGCAACCCTGTGGACTATATAGTCCATGAAATTCTCCAGGTCAGAATACTGGAGTGGGTAGCCTTTCCCTTCTCTAGGGGATCTCCCCAACCCAGGGATCGAACCCAGGTCTCCTGCATTGGGAGGGCAGATTCTTTACCAGCTGAGCCATAAGGGAAGCTCAAGAATACTGAAGTGGGTAGCCTATCCCTTCTCCAGGGGATCTACCTCACCCAGGAATTGAACCGGGGTCTCCTGCATTTCCGCAGATTCTTTACCAACTGAGCTATCAGGGAAGTCCTTAAGTGGTATAAGAGAGAATACATCTGACCTTTGTCTCTGGATCCTTGCACAGAGCCAGGAATTTCTTGAACCTTGGTAAGATCTATGTTTATGAATGGACTGTGGTTGGTCCTACTTAGCTTCAGGATGTGAGAATGTGGGCTGGTCACTATAATGGGACAATCAGGTATTTAGAGTTAGAACTTTAGGCCAGCAGGAACTCCTGAGTGGGGAGGAGGCTAGATTTGGGGTTCAATCATGTGACCAGTAATTTACTCAATCATGCCTATGTAATGAAACCCCAGTGAAAACTCTTCCTGGTTGGTAACCACACTGATTTCCAGGGAGGATGATATTGCCCCAAATCCGTGAAAAGTGGGCATGAAATTTGTCTGTATGTCTGAAACGCGTCCATAACTTGTTCTATGTGTATCCTTTCTATTAAAACTATAACTCTACATATAGCACGTTTAGTGCATTCTTTAAGTTGTTCTAGTAAATTATCAAACCTGAAGGGGGCATTGTTCAGTCACTCATTTGTATCCAACTCTTGGCAGCCCCATGGACTGCAGCACTCCAGGCTTTCCTGTCCTTCACTATTTCCTAGAGTTTGCTCAGATTCATGTCCATTGAGTCAGTGATGCCATCCAACCATCTCATCCTCTGTTGCTTCCTTCTCCTCCTGCCCTCAATCTTTCCCAGCATCAGGGTCTTTTCCAACGACTCGGCTCTTCGCGTCAGGTGGCCAAGGTATTGGAGCTTTGGCTTCAGCATCAGTCCTTCCAATGAATATTCAGGGTTGATTTCCTTTAGGATTGACTGGTTTGATCTCATTGCTGTCCAAGAGACTCTCAAGAGTCTTCTCCAGCACCACAATTTGAAAGCATTGGCAGTCAGCCTTCTTTATGGTCCAACTCACATCCATACTGACTACTGGAAAAACCGTAGCTTTGACTATATGAACCTTTGTTGGCAAAGTCTGCTCTTTAATATGATGTCTGGGTTTGTCATAGCCTTTTTTGAAGAAACAAGTGTCTTTTAATTTCATGGCTGCAGTCAAAATCTGCAGTGATTTTGCAGCCCAGGAAAATAAAATCTGTCACTGCTTCCACTTTTCCCCCATCTATTGGCCATGAAATGATTAATGGGACCAGATGTCATGACCTTATTTTTTGAATTTTGAATTTTAATCTAGCTTTTTCACTCTTCTCTTTCACCCTTATCTGGAGGCTGTTTAGTTCTTCTTCACTTTCTGCCATTAGAGTGGTATCATGTGCATAACTGAGGTTGTTGATATTTCTCCTGGAAATCTTAATTCTAGCTTGTGATTCCTCCAGCTTAGCATTTTGCATTATGTACTCTGCATAGACGTTAAAAAGCAGAGTGACAATATACAGCCTTGGTGTACTCCTTTCCCAATTTTCGATCAGTTCATTGCCATGTCCGAGTCTAACTGTTGCTTCTTGTCCTGCATACAGGTTTCTCAGGAGGCAGGTAAAGTGATCTGGTATTCCCATCTCTTTAAGAATTTTCCACAGTTTGTTGTGATCCACACACAGACTTTAGCATATATCAATGAAGCAGAAGTAGATGCTTTTCTGGACTTCCCTTGCTTTTTCTGTCAGATGTTGGCAATTTGATCTCTGGTTTCTCTGCCTTTTCTAAATCCAAGTTGTACATCTGGCCATTCTCGTTTAATGTACCTTTGAAGTCTAGCTTGAAGGATTTTAGGTCTTCCCTGGTGGCTCAGTAAGTAAAGGATCTGCCTGCAATGCAGGTGACCTGGGTTCAATCCCTGGGTCGGGAAGATTCCCTGGAGAAGGAAATGGCAACCGACTCCAGTGTTCTTGCCTGGAGAATTCCATGGACAGAGGAGCCTGGTGGGCTACAGTCTATGGGGTCACAAAGAGTTGAACACACCTGAATGACTAGCACTTTAACTTTGAAGGATTTTGAACACTACCTTGCTAGCATGTGAAGTGAGTGTAATTGTATGGTAGTTTGAACATTCCTTGATGTTGCCCTTCTTTGGGATTTTAATGAAAACTGACTGTTCCCAGTCCCATGTCCATGGCTGAGTTCTCCAAATTTGCTGGCAAATTGAGTGCAGCATTTTAACAGCATCCTCTTTTAGGATTTGAAATAGCTCAGCTGGAATTCCATCACCTTCACTAGCTTTGTTCATAGTAATGCTTCCTAAGGTCCACTTAACTTCACACTCCAGGATGTTTGGCTCTAGGTGAGTGACCACACCATTGTTGTTATCTGGGTCATTAAGACCTTTTTGAGAGTGTCATGGGAACCTTTGAATTTATTACTGGTCAGTCAAAAGTGTGGGTGGTACTCCAGGACTTGTAACTGGCATCTCAAATGGGGACAGTATTATTGGGGACTGTACTCTTAAACCTGTGGAGTCTGCTTCTACCTCAGGGTAGCTGGTGTCAAAGAACTGATGATGTGTAAAAACAAAAGTGTCACACACTCCTATTTTTAGCAGCCAACTCTCGGTTCATATCTATAAACCGATGTTTGATCCTATGCATCATGCATAAACAAGTTAAATTCCGTGAAAAAAGCAGCCTATGTTAATAAGCAGCCTATGTTTTTGTGGCATACGTCTACAATTTAGATGATTTTTAAAGATCTTTTTCTATATTTTTTTCTTATCAGAGCTCCCTCAGCCTTTATTTTCTATTAGGGAAACTTAACACAGTGCATACGGTGTATTTGTAGTTGGGCAACTTCGCAGGGCAGTCCAGCGAGATACCTCTAAGTCCCACATGCATTCCAGTGCAGATAACTAACTCACAACTGTGGATTTTTTCAATCTCAGCCAAAGGACAGGGAAGTGTGAGGTGTGTGTGTCTATGCATAAAGATGATTACCTCTGTTCTGATCACTCCTTGGGTAGCACTTATAAGGACTAGATCATCCCTCAGTTTTTTTTTTTACTGGGAGTGTAGTTGAAGTAAGTATGTCAACACATATGTGGCCCTTTTGTTTCTCCCTCCTTTCTGGATAAATATTATGGGTTATCTCATGTAATAAATATCAGGACCTGTTCAGATGTCACTTGTGTTGCTGCCTGGGGATAAAATTAGAGTGGAATTGTCATCTGTCCTATCATGAATGAAAGATATAGGACAGATGACATTCTATCTATCACAACTGATCCTCTGCTGTACCCTGTTTCAAAAATGCAACCTTCAGTGGGATCTCATCTAGAAAATTCTACCAGGCTCCCAATGGAGAGTTTCAGGGCCCTGTGCAATTCTCCCATACAGTTCTACCTTTCCATCTCCATTTCCAACACATTCTTCCAAGTCTGGGCCAGAACTAGAATGAGATAAAGATATAATTTAAGGAGGCACTCACTCGTGCCTCACCCACTCTAAGCCCTGCTCCACTTTGCCTGTACTCAAGCTGCATGGGACTGTCTGCCATTTCCAACCCAACTGTTCTCTGTACATTACTACTTTTGTGCATTTCCCCAGGCTGTTCTCTCAGTCTTCAATATCCTCATGCTCTTTCTCTGCCTATGGGAAACATAGCCATCCTTTTAGGCTCAGCTCAAATGCTAGGACCTGTTTGAAGTCTTTCTGAAGCTCTCACTCTTACTCTTTGTCCCTTGGTAGGAAGTAATTCCTCCATCCTCTGTACTTACACAGTATTTTATTCACCCCTATTTTAGCATTTGTTTGTATCATGCACTGGAGCCTTTTTTTTATGAATAAGACAGAACTAGTGTTGATGGATAGATAGCATAGAGGAAGAAACTTGGACTCTTTTTTTAATTTATTTTAATTGGAGGCTAATTACTTTACAATATTGTAGTGGTTTTTGCCATACATTGACATGAATCAGCCATGGGTGTACATGTGTTCCCCATCCTGAACCCCCCTCCCACCTCCCTCCCCATCCCATCCCTCAGGGTCATCCCAGTGCACCAGCTCTGAGTATCCTGTCTCATTCATCAAACCTGGACAGGTGATCTATTTCACATATGATGATATACATGTTTCAATTCTATTCTCTCAAATCATCCCACCTTCGCCTTCTCCCACAGAGTCCAAAAATATGTTCTTTACATCTGTGTCTCTTTTTCTATCTCGCATATAGGGTCATCATTACCATCATTCTATATTCCATATATATGCGTTAATATTACTGTATTGATGTTTTTCTTTCTGACTTCACTCTGTATAATAGGCTCCAGTTTCATCCACCTCATTAGAACTGGGTCAAATGCATCCTTTTTAATAGCTGAGTAATATTCCATTGTGTATATGTACCACAGCTTTCTTATCCATTCATCTGCCGATGGACATCTAGGTTGTTTCCATGTCCTGGCTATTTTAAACAGTGCTGTGATGAATACTGGGGTACACGTGTCTCTTTCAATTCTGATTTCCTCAGTGTGTATGCCCAGCAGTGGGATTGCTGGGTCTTATGGCTTCTATTTCCAGTTTTTTAAGGAATCACAACACTGTTCTCCATAGTGGCTGTACTAGTTTGCATTCTCACCAACAGTGTAAGAGGCTTGCTGCTGCTGCTGCTGCTGCTGCTAAGTTGCTTCAGTCATGTCCGACTCTGTGCAACCCCATAGACGGAAGCCCACCAGGCTCCCCCACCCCTGGGATTCTCCAGGCAAGAACACTGGAGTGGGTTGCCATTTCCTTCTCCAATGCATGAAAGTGAAAAGTGAAAAGGAAGTCGCTCAGTTGTGTCCGACTCTTAGTGACCTCATGGACTACAGCCTACCAGGCTCCTCCATCCATGGGATTTTCAAGGCAAGAGTACTGGAGTGGGGTGCCATTGCCTTGCTTACCAACAAACAAAGGTCACAAACTATTACTCATTGAAGGATTATTTTGTGCTTGAGCATACAGTACATTTAGGGTTGTTCTATGGAACAGGAATTTAACTAAAACTAACTTAATAAGGATATTTATTATTCACGGGTTGGAAGTACTGAGGTACGGCAGTCTTGATGATTGTTTGATTCAGCTAAGGACTCAGCTTTTTCCCCATCTCTTTCATCTGCCACTCACAATATCAGCTTCCATCCTAAGGCTGGAAACTTGATGTGTGCAAGGAGTCGAGCAACTTTTGAAGGAAGAAAAGAAGACATCTTTACTGATGGCCTTTTCTTATGAGTGAGAACACTTTCCTCAGAAATTTTTCTGCAATCTTCTCTTCACTTCTCATTGAGCAGAGTTACATCACCACCCATTCCAGAGTACCAAGGGAATGAATTATCCCTAGACCAAGCAGACTCACCTCTGGAATTGGGATCAGCTTCCTTGTGGTACATCACTATAAGGAGGAGGGAGACATATTTATGTAAAAGTGATGTTCTTTTAATATAGTAAAGGATTATGTTAAGCAACACAGAATATACACAGCACCAATGTTACAGTGAGAAAGAGCACAATGGCAATGTCTTAGCAATTGTGACCTCCAAAAGCCACCAAGGAGATCTCATCTACTCTTACTGCTTTTCCCAGCCCACCCCATAATATGACTAGATCATAATTTTAAAAGGAACTAGAAAGACTTGATACTTGCAGATATTTCAGAATATCAGATAGCTCCTCAGTTAGTATATATACAAGAATCCTGTAAAGTAATTACCAATCCCCTTGGAAGGATAACTGAGTTATAGAAACATTAAGTACTTTTTCCAAAGTGACACAAATAGTGGTAAAGTCTCTACTTATGCTTTGGACTGTTATAGCTCTGAAGTCTGGCCATGTCCCAGAGTAGAGCCCGCAGGAAAGAGTCCCTACTCTACTATGCAGCCTCCTTTGAGAAAGTGCTTACAGGGCTTTTTGTAATGTTTGAAATGTCAAACACTAGTTATACTTAGAAAGAACTTAAAGAGTAACTGGGTGAGGATATCGATTACAAAGTGAAGTGAATGATCTTTCTCAAAGGAAAGCAGGGTGTTTGCTTTGATATCCCTACTGCATCAGTAACAGAAGTACAGGGAAAGTGGCATGATTCATGGCACTGGCAGCTTTCTCTGGCCACAGAGCAACCAGAGCTAGAAGGACCATGGGAAGGATATCACAACTTCTGGGGACAGCAGGAAGGCAGTCACAGTTTCAGGGGACAACACAAGGGCAGCCAAGGTGTCAGGGGACAGTAGGAAAGCAGTAGAAGCTTCAGAGGACAGTGATCATCAGCAGGTGGCAACAAAAGTAACAGTTTCCAAAATAAAGGCCAGGAGCAGAGTTTTAGTAAAGCATTCAGACAGTAATTTGAAGTAGAGGATTTATGTGGCAAAAACAGAACTATGTTCACCAGCATGGAACTGAACATTATTTTTCATACAAAGTTAAAAGCACATTCTAGTTCCTTCATGACCACTTGCCCAGTCTCCCTCTCTTCGAGAGCAACCAGCTTCATCTAAATTATTTCATCTGATTGATGGTTGTCATATATAACTTTATGGTTACTTCTGTCTCCAGTATTCCTTTGGAAAAGGTGTATGGATTCATTACATATTCTAACATATTGTCTACAGATTATAAGATAAAGTCAAGGATGTATCTGCTGATACTTTTTAAGATGACCTGTCTTTATACTTAGAAATGTCTCTTTAATAGTAGGCTTCCCTGGTGGCTCAGATGGTAAAGAATCTGCCTGTAATGCAGGAGACCTGTGTTTGATCCCTGAGTCAGGAAGATGCCCTGGAGAAGGAAACAGCAACCCACTCCAATATTCTTGCCTGGAGAATTCCATGGACAGAGGAGCCTGGCAGGCTACAGTCCATGGGGTTGCAAAGAGTTGGACACAACTGAATGACTATCACTCACTACAGGGCTTAGAAACTGGTAACTCTAATTTACGAAAGCACCTAGTAGTGTAGTGCACCACCTCTTTATGGTGGTGGTGGTAACAGAGATGACTTTTTTCCAGAGGTTTAAGTCACAGTTGTTCAGACCTCACCAGATCTTTAATTCAGGAAGTCTGAATTCTAAACTGCACTCCACATTAAGAATCTGGGGGCTAAGATTTCAAGTTCAGAGAGTCATGTAAATTTTCTATACTTGGGAGAGAAAAGAGCAAATATTCATGGAGCAGCTAGGTTTTCAAGAGCAACTTTATTCCCAGATCTGATGTTCAGCTGAAAAGAAGAGAATGAAAGCTGTGTTCACTGATCTTTAGTTACCCGGTTAAAATCCCTAAGCTACACTTTCAGTTCTGACATGCAAAGAGCTTGGAAGCCCTGTACTTACAACAAGAAAAAAGCTGAACAAACTGAAAATCAGTGACTTAGAACCATCATAGAACTGAGGTCACAAGGCAGATGACAACACCAAATTCTGGAGAAAAGACAAATTGGAGAGTCACAGCCTATCTCTCTACATTGAGTAGAAACTGCTAGAGACGTAAACAGGTAAGAACACTTAAGTGGGAATTTTGACAAACTGCTGGAGACTGAGGGTAGAATAGTATGAGAATGAGAAACCCCTAAGGGACCTGCAGTGGACTTTACCTCCAGGAAGTCATAGTGAAGATAGCAGAAAGATCTTAGGGCTCTGGCAGTGGGAGGGGAAGTGTACACTCAAGAAATACACTCCCCAATCTTCTCCATAACAAAAGGCTACCCTCGAGTGGAAAAGACTTTCCCAGAACATTATCCCAGCTAAGGGAAAGGCATTCCTTATATCCAGCCCACTCTAACCTTCCATTCTCCTGTAAGGAGAAGAAAGACACTAAACAAATACTTGTGAAGGACAGAATCAAGAGGCACAGGCCCACAAAAGACTGGAATTTAATTGTAAGATTATAGAACACTTCCTCTCCTCCACATGCTAATAGGCCTCCAGTACAGTAACAGTGAAGTGCAGCTGAAAGAGTTGCAAATGCAGACTCTCTCTGCAAGATATAATTAGGGAAGCCCAAATTGCCAACATCTGCTGGATCACGGAAAAAGGAAGAGAGTTCCAGAAAAACATCTATTTCTGCTTTACTGACTATGCCAAAGCCTTTAACTGTGTGGTTCACAATAAACTGTGGAAAATTCTGAAAGAGATAGGAATACCAGACCACCTGACCTGCCTCTTGAGAAACCTATATGCAGGTCAGGAAACAAGTTAGAACTGGACATGGAACAACAGACTGGTTCCAAACAGGAAAAGGAGTATGTCAAGGCTGTATATTGTCACCCTGCTTATTTAACTTATATGCAGAGTACATCATGAGAAATGCTGGGCTGGAAGAAGCACAAACTGGAATCAAGATTGCTGGGAGAAATATCAATAACCTCAAATATGCAGATGACACCACCCTTATGGCAGAAAGTGAAGAGGAACTAAAAAGCCTCTTGATGAAAGTGAAAGAGGAGAGAGAAAAAGTTGGCTTAAAGCTCAACATTCAGAAAACAACTCATGGCATCTGGTCCCATCACTTCATGGGAAATAGATGGGGAAACAGTGGAAACAGTGTCAGACTTTATTTTTTGGGGCTCCAAAATCACTGCAGATGGTGACTGCAGCCATGAAATTAAAAGACGCTTACTCCTTGGAAGGAAAGTTATGACCAACCTAGATAGCATATTCAAAAGCAGAGACATTACTTTGCCAACAAATGTCCGTCTAGTCAAGGCTATGATTTTTCCTGTGGTCATATATGGATGTGAAAATTGGACTATAAAGAAAGCTGAATTGATGCTTTTGAACTGTGGTGTTGGAGAAGACTCTTGAGAGTCCCTTGGACTGCAAGGAGATCCAGCCAGTCCATTCTAAAGGAAATCAGTCCTGGGTGTTCTTTGGAAGGACTGATGCTAAAGCTGAAACTCCAATACTTTGGCCACCTCATGCGAAGAGTTGACTCTTTGGAAAAGACCCTGATGCTGGGAGGGACTGGGAGCAGGAGGAGAAGGAGATGACAGAGGATGAGATGGCTGGATGGCATCACCAACTCAATGGACATGAGTTTGAGTGAACTCCGGGAGTTGGTGATGGACAGAGAGGCCTGGCGTGCTGCAATTCATGGAGTCGCAAATAATCGGACACTACTGAGCGACTGAACTGAACTGAACTGAAAGTTAAGAGGAGAGACAAAAATAGAGGCTAGAGGAATTTGAAGACTGGCACCTACAGTTACAGCAAACATTATGCACAGCCCAACTGCTACTAAAAGTCGGTTTACCTCAGTTCTTATTACCATCATCCAACTTTCAACACAAAATTATAAGATGAACTAAAAGGCAAGAAAAAGCATTGTTTAAGGATACAAAGCATCAGAACCAGGCTCAGATATAATGCAGATTTGGGGATTATCAAACAGGCAATTTAAAATTAACATGATTAACTTGGTATTTTAATTGAAGGATAATTTCTTTACAATATTGTGGTTGTCTCTGCACTATATCATCACCAATCAGTTATAATTTTATATATATATATATCCCTTCCCTCTTGAGGCTCCCCCAAATTCACACCATCCACCCCTCTAGGTCATCACAGAGTACCAGGCTGGGCTCCCTGTGTACTCCCTTAATACAGTAGCTTCCTGCTAGCTATTTATTTTACACATGATATAGTGTATATATGTCAATGCTACTTTCTCAATTTGCCCTAGCCTCTCCTTCCCCCACTGCATCCACAAGTCCATTCTTTATGTCTGCATCTCCATTTCTTCTCTTAAATAGGCTCATCAGTACTATTTTTCTGGATTCTCTATGATTAATATGTTAATAGCCATAGTAGATAAAACTAGACTGGTGTGTATGGCAAGTGTGTGAGATCCCAATTGGTTCTAATCCTTGGCGTATTCCCACTCTGCCAAAGATGAGGCGCCCTTGGAATCCCCTGCAAGAGAAGACCTGACAGGAGGCAGGAAGAGGAGCCAGGACTGCCCCTACATGGTGCCTGACCCCTCACTGGGGGGTGAGAAACAGGATTGTCTGAGCAGGTGCGGGTCCTGTCAGGGAAAGGTCCTCTTTCCTGGGCAACTGTGGGGACAGTGAAATGGTAAAGTGTGCCACCACAGCGACTGAGAGAACAGCAGTGTGGCAGAAAGAATGACGACACTGGCGCAGACAAGTGGTTTGTCTCCTCAGCCAGAGGTCTATCAGGGGCTGCCTTCCCTTAGAAGAGGGGCAGGGGCTCGGCCTCCACGGGCGCCCCTTCCCACTTTCCTCCAGCCCACGGCCCCTGAAGGTGAAAGCAGCCCCCCAGCCACCCGCGCCCAAGAAGGATGGCCAGCGTGATGGGGGAAGGGAGGGGGCGGACACCGAAAAGTCTGCGGGTACACACACACACACACACACACACTGCGGGGCGGCCTGTATCCATCCGCTGCTCCCTGCAGTGCGACCCCTCGCGACCCTCCCAGCCCCGGCCCGCGAGCCCCCTAAGCTGCAGGGCCAGAAGCGTAGGGGTGGTCACCGCAAGGAGGTCGGCGCAGGGTGGCGGAAGGCTGGCGAGGCGGGATGGCGTAGCTCCGCCCCTCAGGCTGGCATTCCTCCCGGCCCCGCCCACTCTGGGTCGGAACTACGGTGGGCCAGCGAGGGGGCGTCGAGCCCATTCGTGCCGTATCTCTCCGCCCCCCTTGCTAATACTCTCTGCGAGCAGTCGGTACCGCAACTTGTGCAGCCCCTGCGGGGTTTGGCGCGGGGAGAGGGAGCCCTCTTTGCCATTCTGCCCACACGGCGAGCTGTGGGAACTGAGAGAGGAGCTGCGACCGGAGTGGGGAGGCCGACCACTGGAACCTTGCGCCTGCGAAGGCAAGTGGGGGTTTCGCGGGGCGACGACCGGCTCACAGCCTGCCCTTGGCAGCCTGAGGACGGGGAGGCGAGATTGTCGGAGCTGGACCCTTAGAGAGGTCCTTAGCGCCGGGGCACTGGCACTGAGAAGGCGGCGACCGGCTCGGGCCGGGTCCGGGTCTTGGCCGCAGGGGCTGCCTCGGATGCTGGGGAGGCATACGGCGCGGATAGTCCCTGGCGGGCTTTCCGGGTGGCTGTACCCCGCCCTCGATGGTGCCTGTGCGGGGAGAGGGCTGTGCGGGAAGCTGCTACGGCCGAAATGGCGGAGGGAGCCAGTGTGGGGGCTCTGGGAGGCCGCCGGAGCCGGGACTGGAGCAGTCTGGGCCATGGTTCTGCTAAGGGGTCTGTCGTGCCCCTCGTGCCGGGTGTGGTCCCTTCCCACAGGCACCTCTTTGATGTCAGTCTTCTGTCTGCGCAGTTGATCTGGCGACTTCAATGGAAGGGGAACTGAGTGCGTAGGTTATGAAGACACCAAAATGACAAATCTGTTGCTTCTTAATACAGCTGTTTAGTTGCCTTCCGTATTTAGCTCTTGCATGTGTCAAATGCAAGCAGATGACACAGTGAGGAGTCCGTAGGCTTTCACAGGAGGGATCCATATAAATAAATGATGTATTAATCCACGTTTCTCGTTTGGAACCTGTTTTCTGAACATCCTAGCGCACTTGAATATGTTGAAGTGTGGGAATGGCTCTTCAGAATAGAGAGGAAAATTTTCTGCAGGGTCAGTTTAGAACGCACGAAGTCAGTCTGCCCATTTAGTTTCTGGTTCTGGAAACCCAAACCCATTTTCCTTTCACAGCCACTCTCATTTTGGTGCAGAAGCAGTCCCACAGAATTTTGGAGTTACTGGGAAAGGAAAGTGAAGTCGCTCAGTCGTGTCCGACTCTTTGCGACCCCGTGGACTGTAGCCCACCAGGCTCCTCCTCCAGGCAAGAATACTGGAGTGCGTTGCCACTTCCTTCTCCAGGGGATCTTCCCTACCCAGGGATCGAACCCAGGTCTCCCACATTGCAGGCAGACGCTTTAACCTCTGAGCCACCAGGGAAGCTCCTGGGAGTTACTGGGAGTGGGTATCAATTTCTAGAAGGTGAGAGATGTTTATTTAGTTACTCCTTGATTCTTCAAAAGGACGTTTTAGTAATTCTGGGAATCTGTTCGTTAACCTGATACTTTTCTACCATTGTCAGCATACTGTTTTGGCGTTTTACTGAATGTCCCTCCCTTTTATGCAGGATGTGACTCTTCAGCTAGTGGACTGTTTTTTAGTGGTAAAGATAGCATCTCCTGAAACCACCTGCTGTGTGGCCTGGCTGGCATAGGTGGTGAATGAGGTCGGAACTATGTATGTGTGGGGAAGGGGAAAAGGCTGCGGCATGCAAAATGATATTGAAATGATAGCCCCCATTATCTTCACTGCCTGCCTTCTAAATACAGTTGCCTATGTTCCACTACCCACTCTTGCATCTCATATTTTTATTCAAGGGAGGATGTGATGCCTCTGCTAGGAAAATGACTGACTTTAGAGTTGGGAGGTATGATTAGACAAGCTGCAGGTCTCTAGCAGGGGAGTGGATGGGAGATCACTTGGGAAGAGCAGAGAGATGGGAGACATTTTTCATGGCCTTGAATATACAGAAGTGTGTGTTGTAACACTTGTGATGGGTGTTGGGTCATCTCAGTCTCTTCTGTTTTCTTTCTTATTTTTTTGTCTTTCATAGGTTTGTTCTTTTCAGAGTCCTGTAGAAATCTGCAGGTAGCTGTTCTCTTTGAATTTGATTTGGAAAGAAGACGAAAGCTATTCATTTGAATCCAAGGTGAGTGGGAGCATGAGCACCCTCATTGATTGAGAGTGGGAATTGGCTATTGACAAGTAAGACTAGATCATATCTTGAAGCCATTGTATTCCAACTTCGCACACACCTTTGCCCTCACATTTATGTATGGGAAATGGGGATATGATAAGACACGGTTGTGACTATAGGGTAATTGATAGATACCCAGGAAGTAGAGAAGGATAACATGGAAGAAGATCAAGGAGGCCAGAAACAAAGCTCTAGATTTGGAAAGGCAGGTACTGGGTTTAGAAGCCAGAGTGCATATCTACCAAATGCTTAAAGTTCCAATCCCTTCTGTGTTTTTGTTCATAGGTCCACCTGTGAGTTGTCTATAGGGCTTGTCAACACCAGAAACAAGAGAAGAGGAGAAAAGTCCACCATATCAGTGCAGGTTGGTGTGAGGCATACCAGGATAGACCTGTGGAGTATAGTGGTATATTCCAAAGGGGCTGTACCCCTTAGTCTTGCTCACTTTCACCAAACTTTCTCATCATCTCTGTTCCTATTTGATGCAGAGGAAAGAGAAGTGTCTGGACAGGGCATTGTTGGGCATTAGTGGGACTATGGTAGGGATAAAACGAGGTAAAACATTTTCTACTATTCTACTATTACCATACAGTCCATCTGTACTCTTACGTCCTATGTGACTTTCTGCATAGAAAAATGCAGTTGGAAGAGACTGAAAGCTTGTTTTCTTCTTCCACCTCAGGTCTATCTCCAGTGCTAGCTGTGGTGACTTTGGAGTGACAGAAGATCATCACCTTCAACCTAGTAAAATAATATTAGGACACTGACCCAAGACATATTGAGAACCAAGGCCAAGACTGTGTAGAGCTATCTATATAACTAGGCTTCAGCTATGCCTGGAGCTAAGAATAGAAGGAATAGGAATAGAAAGAATGAGAATAAAAAGAAGGCAAAAACTGAAAAAAGGGCTGTTGTAGAAGCTGAAGGAAAAAGGGAGGCCACTGATACAGTCAGATCAGCTGAAGGAAAGAGGGAGGCTACTGGTGCAGCCAAAACCCAGGCCAAAGCAATAAGCAAGGCAGGGCCCCGGGCAGATGCAGTGGCAGTGGTGAAGCCAGCGTCTAAGAACAAGATTGTTACTGAGATGAAAGAACATCTGCCAGATGTCCGTCCCAAAGCTGAAGATGAGGCCAATAGAGCAGCTCGATTTTGTTCTGCGGCTCAGGCTACTGCTGAGTCCAGGTTTACATGTAAAGATAAGACTCGTACTGATACCTGCTTTGGGGCTGGAGAGGAGGCCAATGTTGGTTCCTGGTTCTGGAATGGAGAAGAGATTGGTAAACATTTCAGTGCTAAGGATGAAGGTAAAGCTGATACTGGTCCCCCATCCTGTGCTGAGAAGTTGGAGCCTGTGGCTGGGACCAGCTGTAAGGCTAGGCCAGGAGCTGAGGAGGAGGAGGAGGAGAACGTTATTGGGAGCTGGTTTTGGGATGGAGATGAAACTAGTTTTGACCCTAACCCTAGACCTGTGAGCAGAATAATTAAGCCTCAGCCTGTGGATGAAATTAATGAAAAAGATAGGCCCAAGGACTGGTCTGAGGTAACTATATGGCCCAAAGCTCCCGCTGTAACTCCAGCAGTGTTAGGCTTTAGATCCCAAGTCACATGTGAGAAAAAGCCTCCTTCATATGTTGTCCTGGCTTCTGCTGAGGAAAATACCCGTTCTTCGCCTGTGGCAACAGCAGCAGCACGCCCTTCTAGAAGCACTCCCTCTAGCTCACAGCCTGTCTCTGAGTTCCCATTTGGTTCTGACCCTTGCATCCAGACCATAGAGGAAATTAGGCGCCAAATCAGGATCAGGGAGGTGAATGGGATTAAGCCATTTTCTTGCCCTTGCAAAATGGAATGCTACATGGATTCTGAAGAGTTTGAAAGACTTATTACCTTACTTAAGTCAACTACTGATCCTCTCATTCATAAAATAGCTCAAATTGCAATGGGGATCATTAATGTTCATCCATTTGCTCAAGAGTTCATTAATGAGGTGGGTGTAGTGACACTTATTGAAAGCTTGCTCAGCTTTCCTTCCTCTGAAATGAGAAAAAAGGCTGTCATTACTCTGAATCCCCCCTCTGGGGATGAAAGACAACGCAAGGTTGAATTACATGTTAAGCATATGTGTAAAGAAACCATATCGTTTCCCTTGAATTCACCTGGACAGCAGTCTGGATTAAAGATACTAGGACAACTAACTACTGATTCTAACCATCATCACATTGTTGCCAATTACTTTTCAGAGCTTTTCCATTTGCTGTCCCTTGGAAATCGTAAAACTAGAAATCTTGTTTTGAAAGTACTTTTGAATATGTCTGAAAATCCAACTGCAGCCAGAGATATGACCAATACAGAATCATTAGCAGCGTTAAAACTCATCTTTAACCAGAAAGAGGCAAAAGCCAATCTCGTTAGTGCTGTGGCCATATTTATTAACATAAAAGAGCATATCAGAAAGGGCTCAATTGTGGTCGTTGATCACTCCAGTTATACTACACTCATGGCCATTTTCCGTGAAGTTAAAGTGATCATTGAAACAATGTAAAATGAGCTAGAAATAAAAGAGAATGCTTTTAACAATCTACACACTTGAATAGGCTGTCTGTTCCCAAAGAGCCACACATAATGTTTTGGTCATTACAGTGTGCATGCTATGAATTACATCTTTAACACAATATTACCTGTGACAGTCTAGCCTGAGCTAGACCATTTTGGGGTGTCAGTGTTTCATTATGAGTTGAAAACATCTGTCAATTATTATGTAGATGGAGAGCTTTTTAACATTTTACTTAAGATAACCTGCTGCATCGTAAGTAAGCTAAACTTGTTCATTAGTATCTGCTTAAATCCATTTGCAGCTTCAAATGATTAAAAAGATATATCCTTGAATTTATAATGTAGTTGCATAAACAAGGTATATACACAAAAAGATACCTAATGATACACATATATTCATATGTATATATATATACACAAACATATATATATACCCCACATGCTCATTGCCAAATGTGCATTCTCAGTATACAATGGCAGGGTTGCTTGCTACAGGCTGTTTAATGTAAAAGGAATTACTGTTTTTCCCCTATTTTACCTGAATCAGATAACTCATTCTACAACATACAAATGGCCCTGAATCTCAGATAAAATGCAATATTCATTTTTATTTTGATAACTACATTTATAACTCATTTTTTGGCTATTTCATTTATGTCAAGTCATACAGACGAGAAAGGAGGTAGGTGTAGAGAGGAAACAATTTCCAGAGTACCTACTGTTAATGTCAGTAACTGTTAGCACTACATATTACAGGTTTCCTCTTTTCAACAATGGTTCTCTGAGCTACATACTGGTATTTTTTTACGATTATAACTCATTATTCTGGATCACCTCCAATGAGAATTAGGGAGGTTAAATCATTTTTCCTAGATTTACATGGCAAACAAGTGACATTGCTGTTTTGTATGATACCAAACCCACTCTCATTGCCCCACTACCTTATAACCCTCTTCCACTTTTTTGTGCGGCAGCCTTCAAGGCTCACAGATTGGTTTTAATGATCAAATTTTGCTGTAGATAATGCTCCTGCTAGTCTTGCAATTCTTAACGTCCTCTGAATGCACATGTCCATTAGGCACTTGGCTAAACCTTGCTGGAGTTAGAAGAAAAGTCTAGGATGAATGTATATGGATTTGAACTGGTAGTGTCTGGTAAACAGTTGGTGCCCAAAACAGTTGAATGGATAAGATGTAAATTTGGAGTGAAAACAATTGAAATTTGCTATATGACCTTATGGGCTTCAATCTGTATGTACTTTCTCCCTCCAAAGAACTAGAATCATTCTGTACATTGTTTCATACCTTACATTTTAAAAGATAATTGTTTTCTTCCTCCTTGCAAAGCTACCTTAATTTGTTTACCATTTGTAATTTATTCTCCTGTGAGTCGTGAAAAGATAAAACAGTTCTATCTTTTACTAGTAGGCGAGCCTACTCTCTGTATTTGTACCAGCTAAAACTGTATGGGATAAACTTAATTGGAGAAGTTTAGGCCCAGGCCTAGAACTGCAGCTTCGTCAACACAAAACAGGAAAGCTAGGAGAGAAGCTGATGCCTCAGTCTACATGATAGTGATTCCTGAAGTTCTGTGGTCCAGAAAGCATTTCTAGGACTTTTGGACTATAGCTCTGTTTTCTAAAACTCATGGTAGGAATTAGAACCTCTTATCTGAGTTGAAGTGAATGTCTCGGTATGTAAAATTATTGGATTATATACTTTGTTAAGCAGTTAAAATGAAACAGGACCATACTGTAAATACTGTTTGTAACTTGCCTTCTCCCTGTCCTCTACTGTCTCTTGTGACCATCTTTCCATATCAATAAATAGACTTCTACAAATATTTTTGAATCTCTTATTTAAAGTTTTTCTTGTGTTAACATTTGGTGCATAGTACTCTATAATCTTCTACTGCATATCCTCTTAATAAAGAATGTGCGTAAGCTTATTCTCCTATAAAAATAAGACTACAGTATTCTGCAACTTGCCTTTTTGTCCTTTCAGTTATCTTTCCAATTTAGTATTCTGCATATCTACCACATGCTTTTTATTTAATAGCTTAATTGAGATATAGTTGACATATATCAAACCCTACATATTTAAAGTATACAATTTGATAATTTTTAACATATGTATACAAACATGAAACTATCACCATAATCAAGATAGCAAACATATCCATCACCTCCAAAGGTTTTGTCATGCCCTTTTGTAATCTCTCCTTCCCTTTTCTCCCTATGCTGTCCCAGACAACCACTAATCTGTATTTTGACAATACAGAGTCATTTTCATTTTCTGTAGTTTTTCATAAAAGGAATCATGCAACATATATTCTTTTGGAGGGAAGGAGATCTCATTTCTTTATTTTCTAATTTGAGGAAAATTGCTTTACAATGTTGTATTGGTTTCTCCCATACAGCATTGCAAATCAGCCATAATTATGCATATTTACCTTCCCTCTTGAGCTTCCCTCCCCTCCCCCATCCCACCCCTCTAGGTAATCACAGACCTCCCTGTGATATGTTCTAGAGCTACTTCTCACTAGCTATTTTACACATGATAGTGTATATATGTCAATGTTACTTTCTCTGTCCCACTCTTTTCTTCCCCCATTTTGTGCACAAGTCAGTTTTCTATATCTACATCTCCATTCTTTCCCTGTAAATAGATTCATCAATACCATTTTTCTAGATTCCATATATATGCATTGATTCACATTATTTGTTTTCCTCTTTCTGACTTACTTCACTCTGTGTAACAGGTTCTAGGTTCATCCACTTCAGTAGAACTCACTCAAATTGTTTTTAATGGCTGAGTAATATTCTAGTGTGTGTGTGTGTGTGTGTGTGTGTGTGTATACATACCACATATTTATCCATTCAGCATAATTATTTGAGATCCATGTGAGTTGTTACATGTATCAATAGTTCATTGCTTTTCATTGCCAAGTAGTATTCTACTATATGGCTATACCACCATTTGCACAGTTTATCCATTCACCTGTTAATGGATATTTGGGTGGTTTCCAGATTTGAGGTGCTGCAACTGTTTCATGTAGAACTGTTATTAAGGACATATTCATTGCTTTTCTCTTGGATAAATACCTACGAGTAAGATGACTGAATCATATGGTAGATACACATTTAACTTTTACATTTTCCAAAATGATTGTACCATTTTACATTCTCATAGCAGTGTGTGAAAGTTCTGATTCCTTCACATCCTTCCTAACACTTGATATGACTGGTCTTACAATTTTAGCCATATTTCACTCTGGTTCTAAATTGCACTTCTCTAATCACTAATGATGTTGAACATCTTTTCTTAGGCATATTTGCCATCCATATATATTGAGTGAAGTATCAATATATATAAATAATTTGCCCCCTTTTTAAATTGAGTGGTTCCCTTTTGTTGTTGATTTTAAGAGTTCTTTGTATATATGCTGGATATAAGTATATTATTAGATATAAGTTTTACAAATATTTTCTCCCAGCTTGTGAATTGTCTTTTTATTTTCCTAAAAATGTCTTTTGGAGAGCAGAAGTTTTTCATTTTAATGAAGAACAATTCTTTTAGCAGTTGTGTTTTGGTGTCATATATAAGAAATTATTGCCTAACCAAGGTCATAAAGATTCTATCTTATATTCTACAAGTTTTACAGTTTTAGGTTTCATATTTAGATCTATGATCCATTTTTTCATTTTTTAATTGGAAGATAATTGCTATACAATGTTGTGTTGGTTTCTGCAACATGAATATTGATGGAGAGGATGTGGAGACAAGGGAACCCCCTCACACTTTTGGTGGGAATGTAAAGTGATACAGCCACTGTGGAGAACAGTATGAAGGTTTCTTTAAAAACTAGGAATGAAACTACCGTATGACCCAGCAATCCCACTACTGGGAATATACCCTAAGGAAACCATATTTCAAAAAGACATATGTATGCCAATGTTCACTGCAGCACTATTTACAATAGCCAGGACATGGAAGCAAACTAGATGTCCATTGACAGATGAATGGATGAAGAAGCCATGGTACATGTATACAGTGGAATATTACTCAGCAATAAAAAGGGATGAATTTGAGTCAGTTAAACTGAGGTGGAGAAACCTATAGCCTATTATATAGAGTGAAATAAGTCAGAAAGAGGAAAAACTAATATTGTATGTTAGTACATATACATGGAATCTAGAAAAATATCCATTTTGAGTTTTTTGTATATGGTACACATACATAGGTTGAAGTTCAGTTTTGGCATATTGATATCCAATTGTTACAGTATCATTTGCTTAAAAGACTCTTCTTTCTCCACTGAGCTGCCTTTGCATCTTTGTCAAAAATCCCTTGTCTCTGTATGTAATGGGTCTACTTCTGGACTTTTTATTTTCTTCCATTGATCTACTTGTGTATCTTCATTACAATCCACATTGTCTTGATGATTGTAGCTTTATAATATCTTGAAATTAAACAGTGTGAGTCTTCTATTATTTTTCAGTTATTTGGGTTATTATTACTCTGCTTTTCCATATGAATTTTAGAATCATCTTGTCCATTTCTACAAAAACTCCAGCTGGGATTTTGATTGGGATAGCTTTGAATCAATAGATAAAATCGGGAAGAATTGACATCTTAACAATGAATCTTCTATTTATGTCTCTTTTAATTTCTCTCAGCAGCATTTTATAGTTTTTATGCAACATACTTATTAGCTTATTCTTTCATATACTTATTCTTTAGCATATTTTTATATTCTTTTTTCTGTGAAAATTGATGCATCATTGTTTATATCTTCATGCCTGTTTGAACATTTCTGTATGACAAATGTCTTGAAATGTAACTACTTTGTCAAAGATCGTGAATGGCAATGCCCTCCAGCCAAAAACCAGTATTTGAACAAGTCAGGTTACAGAGAGGAAGAACACATCATGGTGTGCTTCAGTAAGGGGGGTTTAGAAATGACTTATTTTAAGATTAGAACTCTTCTTCAGTGATTTGGAGGAGGATTTAAGGAAGTGAGGCTTTGCTGTAGATTGAAAGCTGTCAGGAAATATGAGTACAGTAGACTTGAAGAACACGAGTTAGAATTATGTGGATTTTTTCAATAAATAGTACTACAGTACTACATGAATGTGGTTAATTGAATCCATGGATGTGCAATAGCATACAAGGAGGGCCATCTGTAAAGTTATACACAAATTTCAACTGCATGGAGAGTCAGCTCGCTTAACCTCCATGTTTTTCAGAGACCAAATGTAATTCTATGATTGGTATCTAAGTAAACCTTGTTCTACAAATGGGGAAGACAAGGCCAAGGCTAAAGTTATGATAGGTAAAGAAGCAGCATCCACTTATATTAGCCAGAATAAGAGGATATTTGGCCATTTTTGTGATTGGGCAATATTTCTTTGTGCTTATACATGGTCACAGAGTGAGCTTGTTTTTCTCTTGATAGGTCACAGTCTCAGAGTGGCCTTGTCAGATGTTAATGTTCTGTGAAAATGTTTGTATTCAATAAAAGAACACCAAGGCTTAACTGTGAGTGCTGGGCCAGCTCCTGGATTTCAGAGGCTGCTTTTCTTCTCATGGATATTTTCAAATTTTGACATATATTGGCTTACTGACCTTCAAAATATACCCCTTCAACCCATGGTGCATGAATGTCTATTTCTTCATATACTTGTCAACACTCGGTATCAATAATTTCGTCGTTGCTACTCTCAAAGACAGAAAAATCATCTCTCTGTTATTTTTATAACATTTTAAAGGTTATATAATATTCTGTATATGAATGTGACAATTTAATCATATCTCTGTATTAGATTCAGAGAAGGCAATGGCACCCCACTCCAGTACTCTCTTGCCTGGAAAATCCCATGGATGGAGGAGCCTGGTAGGCTTCAGTCCATGGGGTCGCTAAGAGTCAGACACAACTGAGCGATTTCACTTTCACTTTTCACTTTCATGCATTGGAGAAGGAAATGACAACCCACTCCAGTGTTCTTACCAGGGACGGGGGAGCCTGGTGGGCTACCGTCTATGGGGTTGCACAGAGTCAGACACGACTGAAGTGACTTAGCAGCAGCAGCAGCAGCAGCTGTATTCCATTTGGTTAATTCTAGGAATGTAAGAATGGGCCGCATCACTTACTGGAAGAGGACAGTGAAATATATATATATATATATATATATATATATATATATATGCATTACTTTGCTATTTTACTTATGTCCCCTCATCACTACCCCTCCCGTATGATCTCCAGATTCAAGCCCTCACAAATACCACCAACTGACAACCAGAAAAGTTGTACCACTTACACTTTGTGAACTAAATTTAAAACAGAAGTGTGAAGAGTTTAGCTTGCTGATACTATGTTACAGAGTGTAGATCCTGAACTCTCTTATCGACCCATACTTAGGCAACAAACACAGGAAGTGTTATACACAGGCAGTGTCACACACAGGCAGCTGTACACACAAGTATAGCTGAAGGCAGAATAGGGGTTATTATTGAGACAGGCAAAAGCTTTGAAGTGAGCAAGATTGCTTTCTGGTTATTGCCTTATAATTCAGATGGTAAAGCGTCTGTTTGCAATGCAGGAGACCCAGTTTCAGTCCCTGTGTTGGGAAGATCCCCTGGAGAAGGAAATGGCAGCCCACTCCAGTACTCCTGCCTGGAAAGCTCCATGGACGGAGGAGCCTGGTAGGCTACAGTCTATGGGGTCACAAAGAGTCAGACATGACTGAGTGACGTCACTTTCACTTTCAAAGATTATATAAACTTATTTCAGGTTCTTCAGATTAAAGAAACTTGGTCATTATTTTATAAAATAAGCTTCAGAACAGTATCATAATTAATCATGAGTTGAAAAAAGTCTTTAATAAACCAACATGCAGATTTTGCTTTAAGAGTACATAGACCCTTATTAGTTTATCTCTGGACACCTGCTCACAGGTAAACAGTGTTACATACTCTGTCAACAAGTCTGCAAGAAGCTCTGGCTATCTCTCTCCTAGAGGTGCTATATCCCTCTCAATAGTCATTGCCAAGTTTTCCCTGAAGGAGAGGAAAACTCCAGAAACTTGCAAAATGTTTGTTGTGGATGTTGAACATTTAGCAGTCTAAATGTCAAGAAGAGACAAAATGCCTAGTATGTTAGCAATGGTTGGGGGGAAGAGTATTGAAGAAAGAAATAGTGTGTTTCCAAGTGTTTTGCTTTGAATCAAGAAACTGTTAATTCCTTTCCTCCTTGATGATACAATGTTATGTTAACATGAAAATGGAAAATGAAAGTTGCACTGTAGATAGCTTCTTTTAGGCCAATGCAGTATTATGTAACTTTCATGTATAGCTATGCTACTGTGGTTTAAGAATGTGAGCATTAATCTTTTATCAGAACTATCTTGATTGTATACAATATGACAATATGAGATTTATTTGCAAACCCATGGACTGCAGCATGCCAGGCTTGCCAGTCCATCACCAACTCCCGGAGCTTGCTCAAACTCATGTCCATTGAGTCGGTGATGCCATCCAATGATCTCACCCTCTGCTGTTCCCATCTCCTTCTGCCTCCAATCTTTCCAAACATCAGGGTCTTTACCAACGAGTCAGTTCTTCGCATCAGGTGGCCAAAGTATTGGAGTTTCAGCTTCAGCACCAGTCCTACCAATGAATATTAAGTACTGATTTCCTTTATTATTGACTGATTTGATGTCTTTGCAGTCCAAGGGACTCTTAAGAATCTTCTCCAATACCACAATTCAAAAGCATTAATTCTCCAGTGCTCAGCTTTCTTTATGTTCCAACTCTCACATCTATACGTGACTACTGGAAAAACCATAGCTTTGACTAGATGGACCTTTGTTGGTAAAGTAATGTCTCTGCTTTGTAATATGCTGTCTAGGTTGGTCATAGCTTTTCTTCCAAGGAGCAAGCATCTTTTAATTTCATGGCTGCAGTCATCTGCAGTGATTTTGGTGCCCAAGAAAATAAAGTCTGTCACTGTTTCCATTGTTTCCCCATCTATTTGCCATGAAGTGATGGGACTGGATGCCATAATCTTAGTTTTCTGAATGTTGAGCTTTAAGCCAGCTTTTTCACTCTCCTCTTTCACTTTCATCAAGAGGCTCTTTAGTTCCTTTTCGCTTTCTGCCATAAGGGTGGTGTCATCTGCATATCTGACATTATTGATATTTCACCTGGCAATCTTGATTACAGCTTTTGCTTCATCCAGTCCAGCATTTCACATGATGTACTTTGCATATAAGTTAAATAAGCAAGATGACAGTATATAGCCTTGACATACTCCTTTATCAGTTTTGAACCAGTCCAGTTCTTACTGTTGCTTCTTGACCTGCATACAGATTTCTCAGAAGGCAGGTAAGGTGGTCTGGTATTCCCATCTCTTCCAGAATTTTCCACAGTTTTTTTGTGATTTACACAGTCAAAGACTTTAGCATAGTCAATAAAGCAGAAGAAGATGTTTTTCTGGAATTCTCTTGCTTTATCTATGATCCAACAGATGTTGGCAATTTGATCTCTGGTTCCTCTGACTTTTCTAAATCCAGGTTGAACATCTGGAATTCTCACTTTGCCTGCTGTTGAAGCCTGGCTTGGAGAATTTTGAGCATTACTTTGCTAGCGTGTGACATGAGTGCAATTGTGCAGTAGGTTGAACATTCTTTGGCATTGCCTTTCTTTGGGATTGGAATGAAAACTGACCTTTTCCAGTCCTGTGGCCACTGCTGAATTTTCCAAATTTGCTGGCATATTGAATGCAACACTTTCACAACATCATCTTTTAGGATCTGAAATAGCTCAGGTGGAATTCCATCACCTCCACTAGCTTTGTTCATAGTAATGATTCCTAAGGCCCCCCTGATGTTACACTCCAGGATGTCTGGCTCTAGGTGAGCAATCACACCATCGTGGTTATCTGAGTCATTAAGACCTTTTTTGTGTAGTTCTTCTGGGTATTTTTGCCACCTGTTCTTAATATCTTCAGCTTCTGTTAGGTCCATACCATTTGTGTCCTTTATTGTGCTCATCTTTGCATGAAATGTTCCCTTGGTGTCTCTAAATTTCTTGAAGAGATCTCTAGTCTTTCCCTTTATATTGTTTTCCTCTTTTTCTTTGCATTGATCACTGAGGAAGGCTTTCTTATCTTTCATTGCTATCCTTTGGAACTCTGCATTTAGATGGATATACCTTTCCTTTACTCCTTTGCCTTTCACTTCTCTTCTTTTCCCAGCTACTTGTAAGGCCTCCTCAGACAACCATTTTGCCTTTTTGCATTCCTTCTTCTTGGGAATGGTTTTGATTACAACCTCCTGTACAGTGTTACTAACCTCCATCCATAGTTTTTCATGCACTCTGTCTATCAGATCTAATTCCTTGAATCTATCACTTCCATAGTATAATTGTAAGGGATTTGATTTAGGTCATACCTGAATGGTCTAATGGTTGTCCCTACTTTCTTCAATTTAAGTCTGAATTTTGCCATAGAGAGTTCATGATCTGAGAAACAGTCAGCTCCTGGTCTTATTTCTGCTGACTGTGTAGAGGTTCTCCATGTTTGGCTGCAAAGAATATAATCAATCTGATTTCAGTATGGACCATATGGTGATGTCCATATGTAGAGTCATCTCTTGTGTTGTTGGAAGAGGATGTTTGCTATGACCGGTGCGTTTTCTCGGCAAAACTCTGTTAACCTTTGCCATTCTTCATTTTGTACTCCAAGACCACCTCCTGTTACTCCAGGTATCTCTTGACTTCCTAATTTTGCATTCCAGTCCCCTATGATGGAAGGGACATCTTTTTTTTTTTTTTTTTTTTTTGGTGTTAGTTCTTCATAGAACCGTTCAACTTCAGGTTTTTTGGCATTAGTGGTTGGGTCATAGGCTTGGATTACTGTGATATTGAATGGTTTGCCTTGGAAACGAACAGAGATAATTCTGTCGTTTTTGAGATTGTACCCAAGTACTGTATTTTGGACTCTTGTTGAGTATGAGGGCTACTTCATTTCTTCTAGGGGATTCTTGCCCACAGTAGTAGATATAATGGTCATCTGAATTAAACTCACCCATTCTGGTCCATTTTAGTTCATGGATTCCTAAAATGTCACTGTGTCCTGTTTGACCACTTCCAATTTACCTTGATTCATGGATCTAATATTCCAGATTCCTATACAATTTTGTTCTTTACAGCATCAGGCTTTACTTCCATCACCAGTTACATCCACAACTGGTCATTGTTTGTGTTTTGGCTCAGCCTCTTCATTCTGATTCCTTCAATGGAGAGCAAATGTACATATATTATCATTTCTTATGAGTTCCATTATGTAAGTTTACATGCCGGGGGTGGAGGGAAACCTGGAATAACAACAAAATCTAACTATTTATACCTGGTTCTTTTTTTTTTTACATGATTAAAGGAATGAATGAATAAGGTACAAGGCCCTAGGTATTGAAAAACCAATCCCTCATCTTTCAAATGTAAGTTGAGAACTAAATTTTAGTTCTGTGGATAGCCTTTGCCACCAGGAATTTTATTCATGCAAAAATCTCTTGAAAGGAATGGATAGTCTTCAAGATATTTCCACTGTGGTAGAAATAATGCATTGCATTTGAGTAGGTCCCTTCTTCAATCAGGGCTTCCCAGGTGGTGCTAGTGGTAAGGAACCTGCCTATCTGTGGATGAGACATAAGAGACACAGGTTCGATCCCTTGGTCAGGAAAAGCCCCTGGAGGAGATTCCATGAAGGAGAGCATTGCAACCCATTTCAGTATTCTGTGGTCCAGGAATTGGCTGGTGTAAACTTTAACTGGTATGACGCATATGGTGTATCATTAACATACAGATACTCACACAACACCTTAGAGGTAATGTGCTTTTCCTGGGGTGTTGTGTACATATATGTTAATGACAATAATGTAATATGCTTTTTCTGTTCACAATAGAACTCAATCTGGGAGATGTATTTTATGTTCCTCAAGCACCAAGAGATCGGAGGCTTGGTGTGCTGCGGTTCATGGGGTCGCAAAGAGTCGGACACGACTGAGCGACTGAACTGAGCACCAAGAGGTGTAGCAATTAGAGCAGAAAAGCAGGATTGAGGGCAAGGTAGGATTTCTTAATTGTCTTCCATGTGCCAAGCACAATGTTAAACACTTTATGGCATCTCATTTCACCATTTTCATTCATATTTCCTAAAGGAAACTTTCAGAGATAAAGTCATTTGCTCAAGGTTACACAACTGTATAGCAGCAGCCTACCTTTTACATCATTATTTTCATTACCCTGAAACACTTTGTGTTACATTTATCATATTTTCTTTTATTGCTCTTTTGCCATTGGTGAGTGTTTGGTAAATATCTACTGGTTAATGAGTCGACAAAGATGAGGAAATTAATTTGTTGAATGCCAGGAATTGGCCAGAAATTAGATGCTGCCATTAAAAAACAAAATACGATTAGATTCTTTTCTCTTGCTTTTCCTGTAGATCTCCAAAACAGGCACAAAAAATCCAAATGAGGATTGTATTTTCCAATTATATCTATATTATCTTTTCCTAATAACTTCAAAACAACTCTTGTATGGGAAGTGACTAAAAAAATAACCTCAAGCAAAGGAACGGATTTAAAAACCAAATTATTTCCAAGAAAATGAGAATAGTCAGAACATAATTTTCCTCTCACACAGCAGGCACTGGATGCTAGTGATTTTCCCTAGTTCTGTAGAAAACAGGAGACTTGTTATTTCAGGTGACCTTAGTATTACATCAACAGACTTCAGTAAATAACATTAATAACAAGAGTTAATGATGACCTTGTTCCCAACAGAGTTCCTTCTTTTCTTCCTATTAGTACATCAGAGTAAGCAACATAATGCAATTTTCTTTTTGTTTTGTTAAACTTTTCCATCTATACTTAAACGAAATCTTTGGCTTTAACAGAGTTCCTTCCTTTCTTCCTACCCTTCTGAAAACCTAGAGGGTTTTCCCAGCTGGGATCTTGTGGTTTGCCACAGTACTCCAGAACAGCTGTGAAGGCTCCCCAGTTTCAACCTGGTGATCAATTTGGGCCTGTAGAAGGGAACCAATTCACCCAGTGTCCTATCATCGGTGATGCCTCTGACCATGGAACCCAGGAAACTCTCCTGACACTTACCCCAGCGTCTTTGCCAGCAGATCAGTCATTGTGCTTCTTGTAATATATTGTCCTTCTGGATCTCCAAGAATATCACAGACACTTAGCTTATGTGCACACTACAATCTGTAGTAGATCAGACACTGGGACCCAGTTAGACCTCCTAATCTTCACTCCATTTGCCCTTTGTGCAAACCTATGTCATAGATTTTTGTCTAGTATCTGGTTTTTCTAGGGCTTAGAGGATATCATAGATAGCCAGCCCATGTGTATTCTTGAGATTCACCTAGAGCAGTGGTTTTCAAACTTATGGTCTCAGAAGACGTTTGTACTTTTAAGAACTATTGAGAATCCCAAGGAGCTTTAGTTTATATGTGGGTTATATCGATCAACATTTACCATATTATTAAGTAAAACTGAGAAAAAATTAAATATTTTAACTTTGGGACTCATCAGCAAATAAAACTCACTGTTTATCCTAACAGTCTTGTCCTATGTATTATATTTTTCAACTTGCCTTACAAGAAATGCTAAAGGGAACTCTTCAGTTAGAAATAAAAAGATGCTAATTAATATCATAAAAACATATGAGCATAGGTGTAAAACTCACTACTAAAGGTAAATATGTGATCAAAGTCAAATTCTCTAACATTGGAATGGTATTGTGTAATTCACTTACAATTGAAGCATAAAAGACAATGTGTTAAAAATAATCATGACTACTATAATTTATTATTGGATACGTAATATAAAACATAGGTAAATTGTAACATCAATAACCTAAAACATAAGGGGGGATGGTAAAAGTGTAAAGTTTAGGAATGCTATCAAAGTTGAGTTGTTATAGCCTAAAATAGGATGTTATAAGATATTTTATGAAAGCTCATACACCAAAAAAAAAAAAAAAAAAACCCAAAAACCTGTAGTAGTTACACAAAAGATAAAGGAGTCAAAGCACAAAGCTAAAAATGTCATTATATCACAAAGAAAGATAGCAAGATAAGAAGTAAGGAATAATGGACCTACAAAGCAGACTTTATTTTCTTGGGCTCCAAAATAACTGCAGATGGTGACTGCAGTCATGAAATTAAAAGACACTTGCTCCTTGGAAGAAAAGCTATAACAAATCTAGATAGCATATTAAAAAACAGAGACATTACTTTGCCAACAAAGGTCAGTATAGTCAAGGCTATGGTTTTTTCCAATAGTCATGTATGGATGTTAGAGTTGGGCCATAAAGAAGGCTGAGTGCCAAAGAATTGATGATTTTGAACTGTAGTGTTGGAGAAGACTCTTCAGAGTCCCTTGGACTGCAAGGAGATCAAGTCAGTCAATCCTAAAGGAAATCAATCCTGAATAGTCATTGGAAGGACTGATGCTGAAGCTGAAGTTCCAGTTCTTTGGCCACCTGATATGAAGAGCCAATTCATTAGAAAAGACCTTGATGCTGGTGAAGATTGAAGGCAGGAGGAGAAGGGGATGACAGAGGATGAGATGGCTGGATGGCATAACCGACTCAATGGACATGAGTTTGAGCAAGCTCTGGGAGATGGTGATGGACAGGGAAGCCTGGCATGCTGCAGTCCATGTGGTTACAAGTAGTTGGACACTACTGAGAGACTAAACAACAACAATAAGTCTTTAGCTAACAATCATCACTTCAAAGGTAAATGAATTAAATTAGCCAATCAAAAAATAGAATGACTGAATACCAGATAACAAAACAGAGTTCAACAATATGCTACATACTAAAGACTCACTTTAGCTTAAAGACACATGTAGACTGAGAGTAAAGATTCAATCAAATAGTAATCAAAAGAATGCAGGGGCGACTTTAATCAGACAAAACAGGCTTCGAGCTAAAAATGGTGAAAAGAAACAAATAAGGTCATTATATAATGATAGTCAGTCTATCAAGAAGATATAACAGTTTCATCCACCTCATTAGAAATAACCCTGTGTACGAGACAGCAAAAGAGACACTGATGTATAGAACAGTCTTATGGACTCTGTGGGAGAGGGAGAGGGTGGGAAGATTTGGGAGAATGGCATTGAAACATGTAAAATATCATGTATGAAACGAGTTGCCAATCCAGGTTCGATGCATGATACTGGATGCTTGGGGCTAGTGCACTGGGACGACCCAGAGGGATGGTATGGGGAGGGAGGAGGGAGGAGGGTTCAGGATGGGGAACACATGTATACCTGTGGCGGATTCATTTTGATATTTGGCAGAACTAATACAATTATGTAAAGTTTAAAAATAAAATAAAATTAAAAATAAAAAAAAATAAAATAAAAAAATAAAAAACAGGCAAGACTGAACAACAGTGTTTTAGAGCACATGCTTGGAGAAGTCAAGAAAATGGTTACCTTTGGGAGAATAAAGGAGACAATAATTGAGAGGAAAAAAAAAAAAGAAGATATAACAATTGTAAATATTTCTGTCCCCAATATCATAGCACCATAGTATATAAAACAAACACTAATGAAACTAAGGGGCTTCCCTGCTGTCTAAGATGGTAAAGAATCTGCCTGCAATGCGGGAGTCCCTGGATTCGATCCCTGGGTTGGGAAGATCCCCTGGAGAAGGGCATGGCAACCCATTCCAGTCTTCTTGCCTGGAGAATTCCATGGACAGAGGAGCCTGGCAGGTTATGGTCCATAGGGTCACAGACAATTGTGCATGACTGAAACTGAAGGGACTTAGCATGCACTACAAAACTAAAAAGGGAAGTAAATGGCAATGCAATGATAGTTAGGGACTTTAATACCCAAACTCTGGACAATAGATAGATCATCCAGACAGAAAATCAATAAGGAAACAATTGATTTGAACAACACTGAAGACTAGAGGTCCACAACCCCTGGGCCATGACCCAGTACAGGTACAGGTCCATGGCCTCTTAGAAACCGGGCTTCACAGCAGGAATTGAATGGCAGACTAGAGAGGGAGTTCAGTTCAGTTGCTCAGTCGTGTCTGACTCTGCAACCCCATGGACTGCAGCATGCCAGGCCTCCATGTCCATAACCAACTCCTGGAGTTTACCCAAACTCATGTGCATTGAGTCAGTGATGCCACACAACCATCTCATCTTCTGTCATCCCCTTCTCTTCCTGCCTTCAATCTTTCCCAGCATCAGGGTCTTTTCAAATGAGTCAGCTCTGGCCAAAGTATTGGAGTTTCAGCTTCAACATCAGTCCTTCCAATGAACACTCAGGACTGATTTCCTTTAGAATGGACTGTTTGGATCTCCTTGCAGTGAGAAGCTTCATCTATATTTATAGTCACTTCCCATCACTTGCTTTACCACCTGAGCTCTGCCTCCTGTCAGATCAGCTGTAGCATTAGATTCACATAGGAGTGTGAACCCTAATTCTAAAGTCAAGGTGGAATATTTTGAGATTGCCACAAAATAGAAATAAAGTGTACAATAAATGTAATGTGCTTGAATCATCCTGAAACCATCCCCACTCCTGCCCCAGTCCATGGAAATGTTGTCTTCCATGAAACCAGCCCCTGGTGCCAGAAAGGTTGGGGATTGCTGCTATAGACAAATACTACCTAACAGACGTATATAGAACATTTCATCCAACAACAGCAGAATACACAGACTTATCACACTCACATGTAATATTTGTTGGATAATATGTTATCCTACAAAATAAGTCTTAGCAAATTTTAGAAAGATTGAAATCTTATCAAGAATATTTTTCTGAACACAATGGTATGAAACCAAAAATCAATAACAGTAGAACTAGGAAATTCACAAATACATGGAAATTAAACAACACTCTCCTGAACAACAAATGTATTAGCCAAGAAAAAAAAAAAAGGACCTAAATAATAAAACAAAATTATCAATCAAAATTCAGACATTATGACTGACACCATGAAAATATTGGGTTGGCCAAACAGCCTATTCAATTTTAAGTAAATATAAAATACATATATTCACCCAGCACTTTATTGAAAAATGTATTTACCATTTTGTTCTACTATCTTCTGCCAGTTTTCAGGTAACTTCATAATTCTTCCCAAAACTTTTTGTCTTTTTGAGCAAAGAACTGTTCCAAGTGCCTTTTGCAGTCTTCCAGGGAATTGGAATTTTATTCCATTCAGAGAATTTTTTAAAGAACAAAATAAATGGACATCTGAAGGTGCAATGTCTGGTGAATATGGCAGAGGAATCAGAACTGCCAGCCAAGCTGTAACAGTTTTTTCCTGTTCATCAAAGAAATATAGTTTTGTGGTATCCTGATGGAAGATTATTAATTTACTGTTGACTAATCCCAGATATTTTTCATAGAGTGCTGCTTTCAGTTGGTCTAATTGGGAGCACTACTTGTTGAAATTAATTGTTTGGTTTTCTGGAAGTAGCTCATAATAGAGGATTCCCTTCCAATCCCACCATATACACAACATCATCTTCTTTGAATTAAAACCTTGGCCTTTGGTATGGTTGGTGGTGGGTTCATTTTGCTTGCCTCATGGTCTCTTCTGTTCCATATTATTGTACAGTATTCACTTTTCATCTCCTGTCATAATTTGTTTTAAAAATGGAATGTTTTCATTGTGTTTAATTGGAGAAGGAAATGGCAACCCACTCTAGTATTCTTGCCTGGAGAATCCCATGGACGAAGGAGCCTGGTAGGCTACAGTTCACTAGGTCGCAAAGAGTCAGACATGACTGAGTGACTTCACTTTAACTTTCATTATGCATGTGGAAATATGGTCAAGAAGGTTTTTTTTCACTTAACTTATGTGGAATCCAAACACCAAAGTGATTAGTGTAGTCAAACTAGTGCAAGTGGTTTTTGACGCTTGATTTGGAAATTCTGAGTATGTTGGCTATCTCCTGCATGGTATAATGCTGATTGTCCTCAATTAATGTCTTGATTTGAATGCTATCAATTTCAACTAGTCTACCCGACTATGGAACATTGTCCAGTGAGAAATCTCCAACACAAAACTTTTAAAACCACTTTTGACATGTTCAATCAGTCACAGGACCTTCTCTGTACACTCACAAATCCTGTTTTCCATTGCAGTTGTGTTTTTACCATTGTTGAAATAATAAAGCATGATATGCTGAACATGTTGCTTTTCTCTTCCATCTTCAATATTAAAATGGCTACACAAAAATTCACCAGTTTTGACAAGTTTTTTTTTTTTAATGCATGCTGATATGACAGCTGTCACAATACAATCTAACAAAATTGTTTCAAATGAAGTTAAAGACAAGTAAGTACTACTGGAGCCATCTTACAGAAAAAAATGAACAAACTTTTTGACAACCCAATACAAATGGTCATAAGAGACTACTATGAACAACTATACTCCAACAAACTAGACAACCTAGAAGAAATGGGTAAATTCCTAGAAGCATACACCCTACCAAGACTGAATTGGGAAGAAAGAGAAAATCTGAACTGACCAATAACAAGTAAGAACATTAAATCATTCCAAAGAACATCCCTGGACCAGGTATCTTCACTGGTGAATTCTACCAAACATTTAAAGAGGAATGAATGCCCATCGATCTCAAACTCTTTCAAAAAATTGAAGAGGAGAGAAGAAATTTATGAGGCCAGCGTTACCCTGATACCAAAGCCAGATATGGACATTACAAGAAAAGAAAACTAAATGTCAATATTCATAAAGAATATAGATGCAAAGATTCTCAACAAAATACTAGCCAGCCAAATTCAGCAACACATTAAAAGGATCATTCATCATGATCAACTTGGATTCATCCCTGGGATACAAGGATGAGTCAAGAAGTGCAAATCAATAAAAGTGATACATGACATTAGTAGAATGAACGATAAAGGTCATATGATCATAATAGACACAGAAAAAGCATTTGACAAAATTCAATATCCCTTTATGATAACAACTCTCAGTAAATCAATATAGAAGAATCACTTGTTGTTGTTGGTTAGTCACTGTATCCACACATAAAAAAGACATATACGACAAGCCCACAGTTAACATCATATTTAACACTGAAAGTTTGAAACCTTTTCCTTTAAGATCAGAACAAGGCACTCTTACTAATCCTATTCAACATAGCCTTGGAATTCCTAGCCAGAGCAATCAGGCAAGAAAAAGAAACAAATGGCATCATAATCATCTCTATTTTCAGAGGATATAATTTTTATACAGAAAATCCTAAAGAATCCATGAAAAATTGTTATACCTAATCAATGAATATCATATAGTTGCAGGATACAAAATCGACATACAAAAATTCAGTAGCATTTCTATATACTAAAAACACAAATTATCTGAAAATAAAACAATCCCATTTTCAATAGCATCAGAAAAAATATTAAGAAATAATTTTAACTAAGGAGTTAAAAGATTTCTAAACTGAAAAATGTAAGACATTAATGAAAGAAAATAAGGAAGACACAAATAAGTGGGAAAATATTGCATGTTCATGATTGGGAAGAATTAATTTTGTGAAAATGTTCATATTACTCAAAGCCATCTATAGATTCAATGTAATCCATATCAAGATTCCAATTACTTTTTTTTTTACAGAAATAGACTAAACAATCCAAAATTTGCATGGAATGACAAAAGACCCCAAATAGCTAAGACAGTATTGAAAAAGAATAATAGAGCTGAAGGCATCACACATTATGATTTCAAACTAATTAGAAAGCTATAGTTTATAGCTATAGACTATAGTTAATATTACTAAATTGGATATTTGAAAGACTTTCAGAGATTAGATCTTAAACATAGTAATCCAAGAAAAAAAATCTTGTAACCATTTGTTGTTCAGTTGCTCAGTCATGTCTGACTCTTTGTGACCACATGGACTGCAGCACGTCAGGCTTCACTATCTCCCAGAGTTTGCTCAAACTCATGTCCATTGAGTCAGTGATGCCATCCAACCATCTCATCCTCTGTCATCCCCTTCTCCTCCTGCCCTCAGTCTTTCCCAGCATCAGGGTCTTTTCTAACGTTTCGGCTCTTCGCATTAGGTGGCCAAAGTATTGGCGCTTCAGCTTCAGCATCAGTCCTTCCAATGAATATTCAGGACTGATTTCCTTTAGGATTGACTGGTTTGATCTCCTTGCAGTCCAAGACACTCTCAAGAGTCTTCTCCAACACCACAGTTCAAAAGCATCAATTCTTCGGCTCTCAGCCTTCTTTATGTATGATCCAACTTTCACATTCTTACATGACTACTGGAAAAACCATAGCTTTAACTAGATGGACCTTTGTCAGCAAAGTAATATCTCTGCTTTGTAATGTTTTCTAGGTTTGTCATAGTTTTTCTTCCAAGAAGCAAACGTCTTTTAATTTCATGGCTGCAGTCACCACTCACAGTGATTTTGGAGCCCAAGAAAACAAAATCTGTCACTGTTTCCATTGTTTCCTCATCCATTTGCCATGAAGTGATGGGGCCATATGCCATGATCTTAGTTTTTTTAATGTTGAGTTTTAAGCCAGCTTTTTCATTCCCCTGTTTCACCCTCATCAAAAGGCTCTTTAGTTCCTCTTTGCTTTCTGCCATAAGGGTGGTGTCATATGCATATCCAAGGTTATTGATTTTTCTCCCAGCAATCTTGATTCCAGCTTGTGTCTCATCTAGCCTGGCATTTTGCATGATGTACTCTGCATATAAGTTAAACAAGCAGGGTGACAATATATAGCCTTAACATATTCCTTTCCCAATTTTGAACCAGCCCATTGTTCCATGTCTGGTTCTAACTGTTGCTTCTTGACCTGCATACAGATTTCTCAGGAGGCAGCTGAGGAAGGTGGTCTGGTATTCCCATCTCTTTAAGAGTTTTCCACAGTTTGTAGTGATCCACACAAAGACTTTATATGGCTTTGTAACCATATAAGGTGACTAGTGTTAACTAGATTTATTGTAGTCATCATTTCACAGTGTATATACAAATATCAAATCATTATGTTGTACACCTGAAAGTTATATGAAAATTTATGGAATTTTAAAAATATGTATTTGTATATACATATATGTTTATACATATATATGTTTATACAACAACAAAAACTATAGTAATCAAAACAGTATAGTACTGGCATAAAAACAAATAAATGGCTCAATGGAACAGAAATGAGGGCCCAGAAATAAACCCACACATATACAGTCAACTAATATTTGACAAGGGAGCCAAGAATACTCAATAGTGAAAAGATAGTCTCTTCCATAAATGGTATTATTGCTAGAAAAATTGTATATTCACATGCAAAAAGATAAAACTAAACCACTGTCTTACATCATTCTCAACAATTTACTCAAAATGGATTAAAGACTTAAATACAAGAACTGAAACCATAAAACTCCTAGAATCAATCATAAGGAGAAAAGCTTCTTAACAGGAGTCTTGGTAATGTTGATTTTTTTAATATGTCACCTAAAGCACAAGCAAGAAAATAAAAATAAACAAATGGGACTATATCAAACTGAAAGACTTCTGCACAGCTAAAGAAATGGTCAACAGAATGAAAAGGCAATCTAAGGAATGGGAGAAAATCTTTGCAAATCATATATCTGAGAAGAAGCTGGTATCAAACTATATGAGGGACTCATACAACTCAATAGCAGAAAACAAACAAAAACCAATAATCTAAATAAAAATGGGCAAAGGAGCTGAGTAGATATTTTTTCAAAGAAGATATCCATATGGTGAACAGGTACATGTAAAGGTGCTCAACAGTTATCACTAAAACACAAATCAAAACCACAAATAAGATGTCATTTCACTGTTAAAATGACTATCATCAAAAACACAAGAGATAAAAAAATGCTGGCAAAAATGTGGAGAAACGTGAACCCTTATGCACTGTTGGTAGGAGTATGAATTGTTATATCCACCATGGAAAACAGTATGGACATTCCTCAAAAATTAAAAAAATAAAACTACCATATAATACAGTAATTCCACTTCTGGGCATTTAGTCAAAGGAAATGAAATCACTATCCCCAATAGATATCTGCATCCCCATGTTCACTACAGCATTATTTATGGTCTAAAGACATAGAAACAACTGAAGTGTTCACTGATAGATGAATGGATAAAGAAAGTGTGATATGCATGTGTGTATATGTGTGTGTTATTAGAATACTATTCAGCCATGAAAAAGGTAATTCTACCATTTGCAAAAACATAATTGGACTTTGAGGGCGTTATGGTAAGTAAAATAGGTCATACTCAGATAAATGCTATATGATCTCACTTACATGGGAATCTAAAAAACAAAACCTCATACATAGAACAAGTTTGTGCTTGCCAGAGGTAAGGGGTGGGGGAGATGGAATAGGATGAAAGTGGTCAAAAGGTTCAAATTTCTAGTTATAAAATAAGTATGTTCTGGAGATGTAATGTACAACATGACTTTTGTTAATAATACTATATTGCACATTTGAAATTGCTAAGAACAGATCTTAAAAATTCTCATCAAAGAAAAAAATGCATATGTGAGGTGATGAATATTAAGTAAACTTATTGTTGTAAACATTTGGTAGTATATGCATATATCAAATCATTATGCTTTCCACCTTAAATACATAAAATGCTCCATGTTGATTATATCTCAAAGTGGGGATAAAAGAATCATATTATACTGTAGTTTCATAATCCACTTTCCAAAATTAACAAGTATTTCTTATAATCTTCTCTGAAAAAAATAATACATATTCATTAAAGCAGGTTTCTGAAAATTTATTTTACATACAAATCATCTGAGCATCTTATTAAAATGCAGATTCAGTATATTAATCTGACTCTGCTGTATTTATAATAAGCTCCCAGATGATTACAGTCCATGGAACACACATTTTAAAAAGCGACTTCAGTTATTTAATGGATATAAAGTTTCAGTTTTGCAAGATGAATAAGTTCTAGAGATCTTTTGTGCAACACTGTGTCTTCTGTTAACAGTACTGTATTGTACATTTAAAATATGTTAGGAGGGTAGATTTCATGTTAAGTGTCTGTGTGAGTGCATGCTAAATTGCTTTGGTCGTGTCCAACTCTTTGCAACCTTATGGATTGTAGCCCATCAGGCTCCTCTGTACATGGGATTCTCCTGGCAAGAATACCGGAGTGGGCTGCTTTGTCCTTCTCCAAGGTATCTTCCCTATGCAGGGATCAAAGCCACGTTTCCTGCATTTCAGGCAGGTTCTTTAACAACTGAGCCACCAGCCTTTTCGCTCTCCTCTTTCACCCTCATCAAGAGGCTCTTTAGTTGCTTCTCTGCTTTCTGCCATAAGGGTGGTGTCATCTGCATACCTGAGGTTATGGATATTTCTCCCGGCAATCTTGATTCCAGCTGTGATTCATCCAGCCCAGCGTTTTGCATGATGTACTCTGCGTAGAACTTAAATAAGCAGGGTGACAATATGCAGCCTTGATGTACTACTATCCCAGTGTTGAACCAGACTGTTTTTTCATGTCTGATTCTAACTGTTGCTTCTTGTCCTGCTTGCAGTTTTTTTTTTTTTTTTTTTCATGAGACAGGTAAGGTGGTCTGGTATTCCCATATCTTTAAGAATTTTCCACACTTTGTTGTGATCCACACAGTCAAAGGCTGTAGTGTAGTCAATGAACTGGAAGTAGATTTTTTTCGGCGGGGAGGGAGATTCCGTTGCTTTTTCTATGATCCAAAGGATGTTTGCAATTTGATCTCTGGTTCATCTGCCTTTTCTGTCTGGAATTTCTCCATTCATGTACTGTTGAAGCCTAGCTTGGAGGATTTTGAGCATTACCTTGCTAGCATATGAAATGAGCACAACTGTACAGTAGTTTGAACATTCTTTGGCTTGCCTTTCTTTGAGACTGGAGTGAAAACTGATCTTTTCCAGTCCTGTGGCCACTGCTGAGTTTCCCATATTGCTGGCATATTGAGTGCAGCACTTTAACAGCATCATCTTTTAGGATCTGAAATAGCTCAGCTGGAATTCTATCGTCTCCACTAGCTTTGTTTGTAATAATGCTTCCTAAGGCCCAGCTGACTTCACACTCCAGGATGTCTGGCTCTAGGTGAGTGACCACACCGTTGTGGTTATCTAGGTCATTAAAACCTTTTTTGTATAGTTCTTCTGTATATTTTTGTGGGCTTCCCTGGTGGCTTAGATGGTAAGGAATCTGCTTGAAATGCAGGAGACCCGAGTTCAATCCCTGGGTCAGGAAGATCCCCTGGAGAAGAGAATGGCTACCTACTGCAGTATTCCTGCCTGGCGAATTCCATGGACAGATAATGCTGGCAGGCTACAGTCTATGGGATTGCTGAGTTGAACATGACTGAGCAACTAGCACTCTGCACTATTTTACATTCCAAGCTCCCAGTGAGCTCCCAAGAGATGCCAGCACTAACCCTTATGCATGTGAATGGGCTCTCTTGGATGTTCTGGATGAGAGGTGCCTCCAGATAAATGCAGCCTCAGGGAACAGACACCAATTAGAGCAGAAAAACACCCAGCTGAGCCCAGGTGACCCATAGAATCCTGAGCAATAATACATGGTTATTGTTTTGTTTACTGCTAAGCAGAAATGGACATTCAAAACATTGTGATCTTGTGAATGTTACTTCTTTTTCCCCCTGTGATCTGTTATTATTGGATAGTATAGGGATTCTCTTATCTTTGAAGTCTTGATAGAACTTTGTTATCATTTTGACTACAATTTGTGTGTTGGTTTATGAGAGGGAGTGCATTTCTGAGCATCCCATCAATTCCTTCTTGAGGAGATTATCTACAGAAATCTTCACAATATATGATATTCACACTAGTCTTGGAAGTTGAAAAATAATTCTGTAATAATAAGGGAATCACATTTCAATCACACAAATCAAGGTACTGAGAAAGTGTTGCCACAATGGCTCCATGGAGGCAGACTCCAAAGGTGACTTGGTGAGTATTTATTCAGAACAAGGGGTATTCTTTTACTCAGAGAAAATTGTCTCAAAGATGTCCTGAAACATTTTCTCATGCTACAGAGACTGCCTTTGGCAAGAAAGCCACTTTCTTGAGTACACATAGACACGACTCTTCAACCAGACAGCAGATAGTTGTCGACTGCAGTCTTTGGCCTTAGGGACTGTCCCAGTGCAACACTGCCAAGTGGACAAGTCTGTCCAATTCTGGACATCACTAATAGGAAACCCATTTGCCAGAAAATCTAATCTGCTTTCTCCAATTTCATCTTCATAAGGAATCAAGTTGATACATTGTTCTTATTTTTTCTTTCATATTTCTTAGTTGGTTTACATAGCTCAGACATAGAGCAAGGGTGTATTTTGGGGGAGAAATAATGACATAAGCATTTTAAAGCAATAACATAAGAGTTGGTGAACTAGAGAGGCACAAAAATGGAGAACTGTAAGCTAATTGTAAGCCCCACCCCTAAGGACAGAGTAGAACACATGCTTCCCTATGAGCAACTTGCTATAAGAGTTTTGAAAAGAGGTCTGTGCCATGAAACCCCTATTTCTCCATCCAACCTCATGAATAAGATAAGCCATTCCTGCAAAAGAGAAACAGTAAGTGTGGAGGGGCTAGAGGTGTTTTCATAATGAGTGTCCTTTCACATGCAAGAAAATAGGAGTGGTGGATAAGAGTTCCCAGGATAAGTGAAGTTATGGATTAATTAACTTGGTTTCTGCCAAATAAATGACTATTATTCTATGCCTGCCTCCTTGAAAACACTCTGAGATTTCTCAAATGATTTTGTTTCTATATCAAGTCATATGGTTGTAGATCGTGTCTTAGTTTTCTGCTGCTACCGCTGCTGCTAAGTCGCTTCAGTCGTGTCCGACTCTGTGCGACCCCATAGACGGCAGCCCACCAGGCTCCCCCGTCCCTGGTATTCTCCAGGCAAGAACACTGGAGTGGGTTGCCATTTCCTTCTCCAATGCATGAAAGTGAAAAGTGAAAGTGAAGTCTCTCAGTCCTGTCTGACTCTTAGTGACCCCATGGACTGCAGCCCACCAGGCTCCTCTGTCCATGGGATTTTCCAGGCAAGAGTACTGGAGTGGGGTGCCATTGCCTTCTCCAAGTTTTCTGCTACAGATGGTAAAGTGCTTAGCATGGCCTGTGATTTTACATGTTCACCCCCTCATCTCCAAGAACCCTAGGATACCTCCCTGGGTCTCTGTGTAGTGACAATATTCCCCTATTGCTTATTTAAAGGAAATTTTCCTGACTATAGGAACATGCTTTGTTCCAACAACATGTGCAGAGTTCTGCCAACTACCAGTCGTGGTCTAGTGCCTCTAATCATTATGCTTTCTCAAGTGGTGGCCTGAAGCAAAGGTGATTTTCTTCAGCGAAACACCATTGGTGTAGCAATGTGAGGAGACATTTCCGGTGCCGAGGATAAGCCTATGTAAAGCGGTTGCCATAGACACTGGATGTCACTATGGCGACCATGACGACTTTTCTACGGAGATAGATGTGGCCTGAGAAAAGAAGGTCATACTTTTAGGTGTTTGGAAAACAGCTTAGGGTGTGGGTACCCACGGGGCGGGGGGAGAGGGGGCTGGACCACTCTGGGATGTGGGGAGACAAAAGGATCCACATCCAAGTCGCCTCTTTCTCACTGTGGGGCTCAGTGCCCCAGCTGTGTCTAAGGTAAAGCATTGGGGTCCCTCCCAGCCCCAGTGAGTGCAGTGTCCTCCTGCTGCAGGGGTGTCCTGGAGCCACCTTCCTCCTAAATGCTGGGTCATGGGAGGTGGGACAGGTAGTGACTCTGAGCCTCAACTTTCCCCTCTATAAAATGGTAAGAATATATCACTAACAGGATCGCTGTGAACATTCTGTGGTAACACATGAGTAAGCCCATGGTCCTGTGGTTATTGGGGGATCATGAATGCTTTTATGAATTCAGGCCACTTCTTATTCCTTTTCCACTTTGTTGTTAAGAGATAGATGAGGAAAGGTGAAGAAAAAGGCTGTGGTGAGAAACCCATTGTAACATCTGGTTGTTATGATCACTACACAGTTGTTTCACTGTCATTTTCACTAACCCAGAGCCTAGCACTGTGCAAGTCACAATTACATCGGTAAAGCATGGTGATGCTGGATGTATTTCTCCCTGTGCAGCAACTCATGCCGATAGCCTTGCTCATATCAGGTGTCTGAAGATGGCAGCTTCTGAGGATCAGTGTCATGGCTGATGGAGCTTCAACTCCAGGTTCAAGGGCAGTGGTCCTTGGGAGACCCCAACACTTCACATCTTCAGTTGGATATGACACTTGACTCAAGTGAGTTCATAGATCTGAAAAAAGTGTGTTATGGGATAGCTCCTATGGGGTTCACCAAGTGAAATGAAGTGAAAATCGCTCAGTTGTGTCTGACTCTTTGCGACCCCATGGACTGTAGCCTGCCAGGCTCCTCTGTTTATGGAATTCTGCAGGCCAGAATACTAGAGTGGGTTCCCTTCTCTAGGGGATCTTCCCAACCCAGGGATCAAACCCAGGTCTTCCACATTGCAGGTGAATTCTTTACCATCTGAGCCACCAGGGAAGCCCATGAAGTTCATAAATTAGCCTAAAAGTAGAGGAGCTACTTTGATCTCCTCATGGAAGAAGAGGTTTAGCAGGTGGTATTTCATTCCATCAGCACCAACATGCTTTGCAGTAACCCTGCTGCCCATCCTACAAATGCTTTGTTTGAAAGCAATGAATTGTCTAGCTTGAGGAAGGATCTTTATGTTTAACATGCATGTGCAATAAATTTACATATATTTTTTTCTGACTATAAATAATAATCAGTGGTTCTTATATGTCTCTCAGATGGTTGTTGAAATATGCCATTGTTTCAAAGGTCTTCTAATTCTTCCATAAACACCATGTTTTATCCATTGTATAATGAAAATTTTAATATGCCAGGAATTTTTCAACTATTAGTTAAAATGTCAGTTACAAAAATGTTTGCATTTTCAAAAATATTAATTATCCTATAGGTTGCCCTATTGTAATGATACCAAACCATGTCCCCTAAAATAACCAGATAGATTTAAATATCATTAGTATTATTTTTCTAGAACATAACATTTTTAGTTCTGTACTACATGGGCTCCCTAGCCCTCCCACTGCCCTGTTCCTGGGCCAAAACAGTTATCTGTCACTGTGAATTAGTTTGCATGTTCTAGAAATATATTTAAATAGAATCAAAGCAGTTTTATTTTCTTTACTTTTGGTCTGGGTTTGTTCATTAATTATACTTATTTTTTAAATTTGTCCATTTATTGCATATATCAAAAGTTCATTCTTTTGTATTGTTTAGCAGTATTCCAGTATATGAATATACCACAATTTGTTTCATACATGCATGCTCAGTCACTCAGTTGTGTCCTGCTCTTTGGGATCCCATGGACTGTAGCCCACCAGGCTTCTCTGTCCATGGGATTCTCCAGGCAAGACTACTGGAGTGGAGTGGGTTGCCATTTTCTCTTCAGGGGAGCTGCCTGACCCAGGGATCAAACTGGCATCTCTTGAGTCTCTTGCATTGGCAAGCAGATTCTTTACCACCTGGGAAGCCCCACATTTACCTGTCAATAGATATTTGGGTGGTTTAAAATTTAGAGGTTTTTATTTATTTATTTTTGGCTGTACTGGATCTTCTTTGTCACACGTAGGCTTCTCTAGTTGTGGTGTGTGGGCTTCTGACAGTGGCCTCTCTTGTTGAGGAGCACAAGAGGCATGCCAGCTGAGTAGTTGTGGCACACAAGCTTAACTCACCTATGGGATGTGAGATCTTCCTGAACCAAGAATCAAACCTGTTCCCCTGCATTAACCACTGAACCAGCAGGGAAGCCCAGAGGTCTTTTAAATAAAGCTGTTATGAGCATTCATGTATTAGTTTTTGTATAGATAAAGACTTTCTTCCTCTAAGATAGGAGTGCAATGGCTGGATCATGTGGTAGACGTGGGATTAGCATGATAATAAAGTGACAAGCCATTTTCCAAAGTAGTCACACCATTTTTAATTTCCACTAGCAGTTGTATGAGCATTCCATCTCACACGGTCTTGCTAAGACTTGATGTGTTCAGTCTTCTTCATGTTCATCCCAGTCATTCTCACAGGGATTGTAGTAGTATTTCACTGAAGTTTACATTTGCATTTCCCAAAAGAGATGGGCATACCAGACCACCTGACCTGCCTCTTGGGAAACCTGTATGCAGGTCAGGAAGCAACAGTTAGAACTGGACATGGAACAACAGACTGGATCCAAATAGGAAAAGGAGTCCATCAAAGCTGTATATTGTCACCCTGCTTATTTAACTTATATGCAGAGTACATCATGAGAAATGCTGGGCTGGAGGAAGCACAAGCTGGAATCAAGATTGCCGGGAGAAATATCAATAACCTCAGATATGCAGATGACACCACCCTTATGGCAGAAAGTGAAGAAGAACTAAAGAGCCTCTTGATGCAAGTGAAAGAGGAGAGTGAAAAAGTTGGCTTAAAGCTCAACTTTCAGAAAACGAAGATCATGACATCCGGTCCTATCACTTCATGGGAAATAGATGGGGAAACAGTGGAAACAGTGGCTGACTTTATTTTTCTGGGCTCCAAAATCACTGCAGATGGTGATTGCAGCAATGAAATTAAAAAACTCTTACTCCTTGGAAGGAAAGTTATGAGCAACCTAGACAGCATATTAAAAAGCAGAGACATTACTTTGTCCACAAAGGTTCATCTTGTCAAGGCTATGGTTTTTCCAGTAGTCATGTATGGATGTGAGAGTTGGACTATAAAGAAAGCTGAGCTCTGAAGAATTGATGCTTTTGAACTGTGGTGTTGGAGAAGACTCTTGCGAGTACCTTGTACTGCAAGGAGATCCAACCAGTCCATCCTAAAGGAGATCAGTCCTGGATGTTCATTGGAAGGACTGATGTTGAAGCTGAAACTCCAACAATTTGACCACCTGATGTGAAGAGCTGACTCATTTGAAAGGACCCTGATGCTGGGAAAGATTGAGGGCAGTAGGAGAAGGGGACAATGGAGGATGAGATGGCTGGATGGCATCACCAACTCCATGGACATGAGTGGGTAAACTTCAGAAGTTGGTGATGGACAGGGAGGCCTGGTGTGCTGCGGTTCATGGGTTCGCAAAGAGTCAGACCCGACTGAGGGACTGAACTGAACTGAACTGAATAATTAATAATGTTGAGCTTCATTTAAGGTAGTACTTATTTGATGTTTGATTTTTTGTGTGTGTGTGTGGATTGTCTATTCATAATTTTTGCCCATTTAATTGAATGCCTGTTTCCTTCTTATGGGCTTTTGTGAGTTCTTCTATATTCTGGATACAAGTCCTTTATCAGTTACATGATTTTCAAACAATTTCCGAGTCAGTGGCTTGTCTTCATTCTCTCAACAGTGTCTTTGCAGGAGCAGAAAGTTTTCTTTTTCAGGAAGTACAATTTATCGATTTGTTCATTTATGGACTGTGGTATTGATTTCTTATTTATGAAATTTTTACCTAACCCAGGGTCACAAGGAGTTTCTCTTGTGTTTTCTGGTACAGTTTTTGTTTTTATGTTTAGGTTTATAATGTATTTAGAGTTGAGTTTTGTATATGGTACTGTGTATGAATCACACTTTATGGTTGTGCATATGGCTATCCACTTCTCCAAACACCATTTGTTGAAAAGACTATTCTTTGTTCACAAAATTGCCTTTGTAGCTTTGTTATAAATTAGTTGTTCACATATATGGTGGTCTATTTTTGACTCTTCATTTTGTTCTCTTGATATACATTTCTACTTTCACCTCAATACCACACTGTTTTTATTATTATAGAATTATAAAGAATCTTAAAATCAGGTAGTGTTTATCTTCCCACCCTGTTATTGTCAAAGTCATTTTTCATAGTCTAGGTCCTTTTTGTTTTTATAGGACATTAGAAAGCATCCTGTCAGTTTCTAGAAAAAGTGTCTGCTTAGATTTTTATTGTGATTGAATCTATAAATTCAATTAAATTTGAATTCAATTCATTCACTTGAATCTATAAATCAGTTTGAGAATAGACATCTTAACAATACTGAGTCTTCCAAACCATGATGATAACATGTCTCTCTATTTATTTAGGTTTTATTTAATTTCTCTGAGCAGTGTTTTGTAGTGTTTACAGTATAGGCATTGCACATCTGTGGACAAATTATCCCTAAGTATCTCATACTTCTTGCTGCCATTATAAATGGCAGTATTTTTAAAAATTTATTTATTTCAATTGGAGGACAATCTCCTCACAACACTGTGGTGGCAGGGGCCACCACATCAACAGAAATCAGCCATGGGCACACATGCGCCCCGACATCCTGATCCCCCTCCCACCTCCCTCTCCACCCATCCCTCTGGGTTGTCCTGGAGCACCTGCTTTGAGCACCCTGCTTCATGCATCGAACTTGCATTGGTCATCTATTTTACATATGGTAGTATTTCTAATTAATTAAAATGTTAAAAGTTTCATGTATTTTATTTTTGTTGAACTGGCAGCAATCAAATGTTCAACAGAATCTGTTGAGGAATCTTTGGTTGAAAGCACAGAATACTCTAGAATGGAAAGGGTATTTGATGTATAACTTGTATTTCCTGTATTTCCACATCAGTTTTTAGTCTTTATTGCTGATCTACTGAAACTGGAGAAAAATGTCCCAGAGACAGTTCTACAAGTCACTTCCAGAAAAATTCATCATTAAAATAGCCCAGTAGCTTTGAAATTTATAGAAATGAATCTGTTGAATTGTGGGGATTTTCTTCTTTATACTCCAGTGAATCTACCTCATTGAATTCCTGGGATATTGAGTGGTGAGAGAGAATGAGGGTGGGAGAGGAGAGGGAGAGAGAGGGATAGATAGAGCATGTATATATGTATGTATCTATATACATATGTGTATATTGCTAGGGCTTCCAGGAATATTTATTGTGCAGAATACTTGAGGTTAATTACTGTGTGTTATATCAGTCCTAATCTCTATCGCATACTGGAACATAATCAGAGTGAATAGTGTTTGATTTTTTCCTCAGTTTTACCTGACTGCATCAAATCTCACTGCAGTCAGAGTCACCATGGTAACTCTGACTGCAGTGAGATTTGACGCAGTCTGAGTGTCTATTTATGATTCTTACCAAAACCACTTGTTGCTATGGTTTCTGCCAAGTATTGCTTTTCCAATTTTGTCATTCCTGCTAGAATTAATATTTAGCATTTGAGTGTAGGGTCAAGCTTTTCCTTTTCCCCATCACTAATTAATTATTAAATAATTGTTTTCGTTTGTATAAGACCCCTAAAGTCTTATTTTTCTCAAAGGGTTTATTATCAGTAAGTATTTTTTTTTAATTTATTTGGCTGGCCCAGGTCTTAGTTTCCATATGCAGGATCTTCACTGCTGCATGTGGGATCTTTTAGTTGTGGCACGAGGGAGCTAGTTCCCTGACCAGGGATTGAACCCGGGCCCCCTGTGTTGGGAGTGCAGAGTCTTAATCACTGGGCCACCAGGAATGTCCCTATCATTAAGTATTTTAATGCTCAAATTGTCCCCAAATTGGCCAGTGATAGTGCTTCAAGTTGACCTATGGGTCCATTTGACACCTCCCTCTAATTCTTTGCCCATGTATGTTCTCTGTGCCTATCTCCTAATCTGTAGAAAGTAAGTTAATATGCCCATAGAACACTGCTTTGAGAATTTGAAGATAGAAATAACAACCTATAGCACACAGTATCTAATAGGTCCTCAGTAATGTTAGCTCCCATTCCAACATTACATCCTTCATCCTGTTTAGTATGATGCCTCTGATATTACCATAATAGCATCACTACTGCTACTGGTAAAGAACCTGTCTGCCGATGCAGGAGACATAAGAGACATGGATTCAATCCTTGGGTCAGGAAGATTCCCTGGAGAAGGTCATGGCAACCCACTCCAGTACTCTTGCCTGGAGAATCCCACAGACAGAGGAGCCTGGCAGGCCACAGTCTATATGGTCGGAAAGAGTCAGACACGGCTGAAGCAACCTAGTACAGCACAGCACTGGAGAGAATACTTGGACATGTAACACAGGCAGGGATAAGCGCATATGTCCATGATGTGAGAGCCTCAGCGTCACTGCTATGTGTGGAGGGGGCTGTGTGATGGAGCTGGGGAAGAGGAAAAGCATCATTGCACAACTTCCAGGGAAATGAGAGGGGGCAGACAAGCACATCCTCACCCCGTAACCCTGCATTTCATGTGCTTTCCCTTCCTCTCACTTTCCTCTCTATTCCACATGCTTTCTTATCTCCTTGTCTTCCTTAAAGTGAGACATCATGGAAGGATGTGGACACTGAGCCCCAGAAACAGGATCCAGTAGAGAAGAATTATGTGTGATGTTGAGTCTGCTAGACAGGTTCCTAGAGCAAGAGTGAAGAGATCGGGTCCCATCACTGGACACTAGGTAAGTCACTACCCTTTCCCATGCCTCAACAGGATGAAAGTGAAAGTGCTGGTTGCTCACTCGTGTCCAACTCTTTGTGACCCCATGGACTGTAGCCCGCCAAGCTTCTCTGTCCATGTGATTCTCCAGGCAAGAATACTGGAGTGAGTTGCCATTTCCATCTCCAGGGGGATCTTCCTGACCCAAGGATCAAACCCAGGTCTCCGGCATCTGCCTGCAATGCAGGAGATCCCGTTTTAATTCCTGGGCTGGGATGACCCACTGAAGAAGGGTTAGGCTACCCACTCCAGTATTCTTGGGCTTCCCTTGTGTCTCAGCTGATAAAGAATCTGCCTGTAATGCAGAAGACCTGGGTTTGATCCTTGGGTTGGGAAGATCCCCTGGAGAAGGGAACAGCTACGCACTCCAGTATTCTGGCCTGGAGAATTCCATGGACTATATAGTCCATGGGGTCACAAAGAGTTGGACACTAATGAGTGACATTCACTTTCACTTTTTTTTTTTACCATCTTAGCCATCAGGGAAGTCCATACAACAGGATAACAATATCCAATCCTCTCCAGCACCCAAGAGGATTGTGGAGTTTAAGTGTGATGCCATATGGGAAAATAATCTGTGTTTGTAGGCCGAGGGAAGTGTCAGTGCACTTTGCAGTAATTACATTAACAGAGATGCCCAGATATCCTAGAACTCTGCAGGGTAGTCATTAAATTTTAATACTATGCAAATGTCTGTCCTTTAGGTCAGAATTTCTCAAAGTGCGGTCCTTGGACCATATCACAAAATGATCAGGGATTGCTTATTAAAATTACAGATTCCTGGACCCAATGTAGGTCTGCTGAATCAAAAACATTTGCAATAATATCTCCAACCAGTTATGGTATTCATCTAAGTTTGAAAAGCACTGCTGTGGTTTTACAAAAAGGTTTTCTAAAATTTTTGAATTCTTTAATGTCTAATTTTATTGTTATTTGCACCTGATAGTCAGTTTTCATTATCTTTTCTTCTGCAATGTGTTTCCAGGACTCAAGAAGCTTGGATTAACCTTGTTAGAGAGGAGTCCATTTTGAAGTCATACATCTTAGGTGGGTACTAACATACTTGTTGCTCCCTGTGGGCATTTACACTTCATGTAGGTCTAGAGATCAAGATGAGGAAGGTGTGGGATGCAAATATGGAATTGGTCTGGCATGCAATAGACACCCAACACACATTAATAAATTAATGAGATGTAGATGCAGGAGAAGGCAAAAAAGATCATGTATATTTCCTCTCAGTCTTTTTTTTTTTCCTAATTTTATTTTATTTTTAAACTTTACATAATTGTATTAGTTTTGCCAAATATCAAAATGAATCAGCCACAGGCATACATGTGTTCCCCATCCCGAACCCTCCTCCCTCCTCCCTCAGTCTTTTTTATTATAAACATTATAAATTTTTCAGAGAGAGTTGTGATCACTCAGTATTCCTTGGTTCATAATTTGTTTTGAGGAAAAAAAAAACTCTGTTTATAAAGCATGCCTTTTCAAGAAGGCAATGGCACCCCACTCCGGTACTTTTGCCTAGAAAATCCCATGGACGGAGGAGCCTGGTAGGCTGCAGTCCATGGGGTCACTAAGAGTCAGACACGACTGAGAGACTTCACTTTCACTTTTCACTTCATGCATTGGAGAAGGAAATGGCAACCCACTGCAGTATTCTTGCCTGGAGAATCCCAGGGATGGGGGAGCCTGGTGGGCTGCTGTCTATGGGGTCGCACAGAGTTGGACACGACTGAAGCGACTTAACAGCAACAGTAACAACCTGTACAAAGCAGAGAAAGATGCCACCTGGTGATCAGAGTCAGAATTGCAAATGTGAAAGTCTCAATTAGGAGACTAGTTTTGGAATAGATTTCATGGAATCGAGGGAGGTAGATGAATTCATCACATAGGCCAAAGCCTTCAAGAATTTTCCAGACACTGATAGAGATCCTTTCATAGTGATACCTATCCTGGGATTTTCTACTCCTACAGCTGGAAGTCAAGCCCCTGTGTGAACTGAATAAAATGCTGCACCAATCAGTGTGAATAATTAGTGTGAATAAGTTTGAGACACAGAAACACATGCATGCACACACACAAAAATATTGTCAGGTAAATTATCTTGGTCTGCTTCTTTTACCTGCAAAATGGTATACTATGATCATGTTTCCAAACAATGAACATATGCATGCTATATTTGTAATCAGATTCAAATATTTTTAAGTTTTCAGCATTTTATTAAAGTTTCCATATTTAAAATAGTATAGAAATGCAGATTTAGAAAAGGAATGGATCCACTCTGTCACCAATGACTACAGATTGAATTATTATCAGAGAAATATCTTTAATGTGATATTTTAATGAGATAGTATATGAACATATTTCCAAGTCAATAAATGTACTTCTACTCTGTTTTTTGTAACATAGTTTACACATCTTGTTTTACAAAACTTTATCTCAATGACTAAGACTACCAATGGTTTTTTTTACTTTTCCAACAACTATCAAATCATATGGAAATGTTTAGAAGATGAATTTATTCTTTCCCTTCTGCGCCCACCTTCTGACCACCGTAATATAAAGCCCATCTCTGTTAATTTATTCGTGTTTCTTCTCCAGATTTTTCTCTACACATAGCACACTAACATATATCATATACACATGTATTCATGTTGATATTAATATTTATTCAGTTAACCAAAAATTTCACTAGGGTTTTTCTGCAAAACCCAAATGAACTTTTTGGCTGACCCAATATATTGATACTTTTGCAGAAATCCAATATATTGATACTTTTGCAGAAATGCCATCATATCTCTCATTATATTTTATGATTTCCCTCTTTCACTAATATTAATTTTAATTTATTTGTTTGGTATGTTACTACTTGTACAAAATATCTGGATCTAGGACAAAAAGAGGGCTCTTAACCTTGGAGAAGGAAACGGCAACCCACTCCAGTGTTCTTGCCTGAAGAATCCTGGGGACGGGAGAGCCTGGTGGGCTGCCATCTCTGGGGTCGCACAGAATTGGACACGACTGAAGCGACTTAGCAGCAGCAGCAGCAGCAACCTTGGTGAGAGCATGTTTATTGCAATCATGGGAACAGAAACATAATGCAGTGGAATAAGGAGTTAGTGGGAATTGAAGAATGTTAACAGGAAATGTATAAAACTTTCTGCAACTTACATTTTCAAAGAGAAGACAGGGATGGAGGGAGGGAGAAAGTGAGAGAGAGAAAAAAAGAGAAAGAGAGAGAGAGACTGTCTCATAGCATGGGGATGAAGGTTCCAAGGAGGGATTTTTTTTTTTTTTTTTTTTTATCTTCAGTGCCTTGAAAGTTGAGAAAATTTGAGCTAATGTGAAGGAGCCATTCCAGCTCATTTTAATCCCTGAATTTACCCGTACATTCATTTCCCATCTTATCATCTTATTTCCATATAGAGTTAACAAGAATGGAATAATATAAGTTTTCAGGCCAACATATGTTTAGTTATTAATGAATGAAAGAATGGACAATTGTGCATCCATGAAATTCTAGTAATTTAGGGTTGTTTTTCTTTTACTTCATAGGAGAATAGTAAATGGCTAAAATCTGGTGCGACGTGAATGGATGTTGCATGATCTGAAACCCCCTGCAGTGTTGAACGGAAGACAGGTCTAAAATTTTCCTATCAATGTATTAACACAGGGAGCAATCCAGGAGCAGCAGTTAGGCAACACCAGAGCCCCCTCCCCTGGTACCATCTCTCACTGAGCTCACCAGGTGAGTAAGAGGCAAGCCTGTCTTCCCAGTGTGGGGACTGGATTAGGGTCTGCTCAGAGGCATGATGTTGGGCACTTCTTAGGAGCTTCTAAGTATCCTAAGAGACTAGAGACCCTTCTCTCTTTAAAACTTTGAACTCAAGCCATATCAGAGAGACATTTGCTTCCTTCATAAATATATCTATCTTTTCATTAGGAGAACAGTGAGAAATGATTTTACACAGTGCCTGCCTTAGCCCTGAGGCTCAGGCAGCCCCAACTGCTGTGCCCCAACATATAAAAGGCCTTTAAAGTCCTGCTATATGCTATACACTCTGGGCAGGTTTCCACATTCATCCCTCAGGGCAGCTCTGTGACAAAGGTATTGTGAGTCCCAGTCACAGATGACAAAGCAAGTCCTTGTAGATCATGTATATATCACCTTCCTAGAAACTGGCATTAGGGGAATGAGGTTCCATCCCCTGCCCTCTGCAATGGACTACAGAGCAGCCTCCCTTTTAGACAGTGGGCTTTTAGGGAAGAAGAAATGGTCATTTTGCTCTCCCCTGATATTGTGAAACTGTGAGGACTCACTCAAAAACTCCTCTTGATGATGATCATACTGTACCTACATGCTCACATACATTCATTACCTTGGAAAAGCATTCATTGTGTTCAATTTTGTGAGGAGAGAATAAAAATGGAATTGACAACATAGCTCTGTGTGTGTGTGTGTGTGTGTGTGTATGAGCGAGTGTTGTAAGATAGGTTTCGGATCATTTTTAAGTCTCACTCTTTCTTTTCATTTTGATTTTTTGATGATGTGAATGTTAAATCTTGTCTTCTTTTGTGTTTCACTGAATGTATATACATGTATACTTATATATGGGCTTCCCTGACTGCCCAGAGGGTAAAGAATCCACCTGCAATGCAGGAGACACAGGAGACATGGGTTTGATCCCTGGGTTGGGAAGATCCACCTGGAGGAGGTTGTGGAAACCTACTTCAGTATTCTTTCCTGAAGAAACCAATGGACAGAGAAACCAATGGACAGAGAAACCAACGGACAGAGAAGTCTATAGGGTCACAAAGAGTTGGACCCAACTGAAGTGATTTAGCACACATGCATGGAGAAGGCAATGGCACCCCACTCCAGTACTCTTCTGGAAAATCCCATGGATAGAGGAGCCTGGTAGGCTGTAGTCCATGGGGTTGCTAAGAGTTGGACACGACTGAGCGACTTCCCTTTCATTTTTCATTTTCACGCATTGGAGGAGGAAATGGCAACCCACTCCAGTGTTCTTGCCTGGAGAATCCCAAGGACGGGGGAGCCTGGTGGGCTTCCATCTATGGGGTTGCACAGAGTCGGACATGACTGAAGCGACTCAGCAGCAGCAGCAGACATTTATATATAAGCTTACACTGTTCCAAAGGCTGTAAAGTCTCACAGTCTTTACAGACTTGTGCAAGCTGAAGAACTAGGAAAGTTAGTGTTATAATGTAACACAATTCCTAAAGCCCAATAACCAGGGGAGCCCATGGTGTAACGCCTCTTCTGAACTCAAAGGCCTGAAAACCACAGGGCCACTGATGTAAGTCCCAAAGTATAAGAAGGCCCAAAAAACAGGAACTCCAATGTCTGAGGGCAGGAGAAGATGGAAAACTCAGGCCAAGAACAAAGAAAAAATTCACCCTTTTTGCCTTTTTGTCCCATTCTGGTCCCCCAGTGTACTGGATGATGCCCACCCACATGCAAGAGGGTGAATTTCTTTATTTAGTCTCCTGGATCAAATGTAATCTGTATCAGAAATACCCTCACACCAGGAACACTCAGAAATAATGTTTAACCAGCTATCTTGGCATACCTTAGATAGTCAAGTAAATATTAAATTAACCATCACACCTCTAGTCTTCATTATTTCCTCTTAAGGAAATAATTGAGAACTACATCAGGTAGTGTTATGCTTTTATTTTAACCATCAGACAGAACTTAGAAATCTAAAGAGGAGAAGGAAAAACTATAGTATTTACCTATATTTGTGTTCTTTCTGTTTTTCTTTTTTCCTTACTAATGTTCCAAGTGTATTTTTTTTTTGCCAGTTCCTTTTTTTTTTTTTTTTTAAGAACCTCCTTTAGCCATTCTTTTATGGAGCATCTGCTATAGGCAAATTCTTTTAGTTTTCCTTCTTTTGAGAATGTCTATATCCCCTTTCATTCCTAAAGGACAGCCTAGCCAGATACATTGGATGTTGACAGTTCTTTTCCTTCAGCACTTTAAATTCCCTCCTTGGAACCTTCATCCCCATGCTATGAGACAGTCTCTCTCTCTCTCTTTCTCTTTTTTTCTCTCTCTCACTTTCTCCCTCCCTCCATCCCTGTCTTCTCTTTGAAAATGTAAGTTGCAGAAAGTTTTATACATTTCCTGTTAACATTCTTCAATTCCCACTAACTCCTTATTCTGTGGTATCTGGCAGGGCCGTTGATTTTACTGTCAACTACGGAAGCTAGTTTCTGACCCAGAAAAAAGACGTGGTTTGGCTGATCAGATGCAGTGCTTGTTCCAGCCACCTGCTGAACTGCTTGCAGTGAAGTAACATGGATGTGGGGCATTCCATGTGAGTCAGGTTAGGCCTGTTGTACTTGAAAACATCAGCAAAGTCTATTTTCAACACTCAGCCTTCAAAACATGTTCTGAGTTTTTATCAGAGGTCATTACATAAAACAAATAAGAGGACACTTAGGTTATGATTCTTCCTTATAACTTTTATTAATGCCAGAAATGAAATAGTAAAAACACAGTGAATTTTTCAAAATGGCATGATTTTGTCACATTCTCTGGCTCCAGGGCTTGGGACTTCAACATCTTTTCCTGGGGACACAATCCAACCCACAGCCACCCTCCACCACCTCCCACTTCGCTCTGAGCACAAGCCTTCAGCATGTCCCCTGAGGCCTCCACATCCAGTCCCTGTCAGCTCTCGGCCCCCTGTCCTGCTGCTCTCCTCTTCACCTACTCTGCTCCAGCCACACTGGTCTCCTCACACTCCCAAACCTCCCTCAAGTCCTCACTCAGTCTCTGTTTCAAACTGAAGCCGACCCCAACCACCTGGTTGAAAATGGAAAACCACTCCTCCAAGTGCCCCTTCTCTTTTTTCTTGTTGCACTTCAGGCCAGAGTTCTCACCACCTTCCCATAGGCTACATAGTGTAGTTCTTTTCTTGTTTCTTAACAGTCCTTCCTGGCTGGACTGGAACCTCTACGGAGGCCTGGAAAGGTGTCCAGTCAAAATTGTTCCTTGAGTTACCCAATAAATAAAGCTGCTATACAAAATGTAAGTAAATATCCTTGTGAGCTAGGAGTAGGGAAGTACTTCCTAAACATTGTTTTAAGCCCATAACAGATCAAATCAAGAATATACTGATATTTTTGATATCCTGCTTATCACCAAGAATATAACTACAATTCTGATTTGTGCAAATGGGCAAAGGATACAAATAGGTTAGTTACAGAAGAGGAAACCCACAAAGGTTGCAGGATATGGTAGGAGTGCAAATGGATACAATCATAGCAGGAAGCATCCTGGCAGGACTGAATCCAGTGGAGCCTGCACATCCCTGAACTCCAGCATTTCTGCTCCTCTGACCAGTCCCTTCAGTGGGGTGTATGAGGGCATCCACACGGTGTCGTCTGTAGAGGTGGGAATCAGAGCCACCTAGGCGTCTTACTGACTCTCCTTCTGCCCTAATGTCTGACCTTCAGGTGGCTCTGGTTAACTCATGAGTTTCCACTTGTGGGATGGATGACAACAGAAGTCAACATGCTAGACCCTTCTTCCAAATGTTCTTTGGGTTTTCCTCCCCCATGTCTCACCGAAGTGTCCACACCTACTTTACCTACCCATGTGAATCTGGTTCTGCCCTGACCTGGTTTTTCTCCAGGGATTACGGTGAAAACATATTAATATCTGCTAAACCTACAACTAAAACTGTAACAATGTCTGCTCATGGCTCCCTCTTTGTAGCACCCACAGGGGAGCCTGGGACAGAGAGCTCATTTTGTTGTCTATAAGCGACTTGGAGGCTTTACTTCCCACTTGGCTTTCGTACAGGATCCCTAGCCCAGCTCCGCACTGCCCTTTACTTGGAGAAGCTGGCCTGCTCTCCTCTTGCAACATTGACTTTATTTATATACTTTTGCCTGTGCCCAGTGTTTGTTGATGCACACGGGCTTTCTCTAGTTGTGGCCAGTGGCGTCTATACTGTAGTTGCTGAGCGCAGGCTTCTCATAGCATTGCCTTCTCTTATTGCAGAGCATGGGCTCTAGAGCCCAGGCTCAGTAGTTGTGGGGCATGGGCTCAGTTGCTCTGTGACTTGGTGAATCTTCCTTGTCCAGGCATCGAAGCAGTGTCCCTTGCACTGACAGGTGGATTCCACTGAACCCCCAGGGAAGTCCTCCTCATGTTTTATCTTGCTCTGTCCTGAACTGTAACCACATCTCTAACCTCTACTTTCTCCTGGATTAAAAGTATATGTGTATATGTGTGTATGGGCTCAGTCGTGTCTGACACGTTGTGACCCATGAACTCACCCACTCTGTCCGTGGCATTTCAAGGCAAGAATACTGGAGTGGGTTCCCATTTCCTTCTCCAGGGGATTTGCCCACCCAGGGATTGAACCTGTATCTGTTGCATCTCTTGTGTTGGCAGGCAGATTCTTCACCATTAGCATCACCTGTCTTTCAAAAGCCTTAAAGAAAGTGTGTGGCTTTACAAATTGGACCACCTGAATAACTTCTTCTACAAGGAGTTCACTGACACCATCCACTCACGCCTGCTTGGAGTCCTTTTCCACTCCTTTCAAACTGGTCCAGCTTAGCATCTGCAGCCTTTGACACATCCCCCTTGCATGTGTTTCAACCTAAATATCAGCTTTATTACTGATGAAACTGATTGGGAAGAACGTGGCTTGGCCATCTGAGCCAAGTCAAGTTGCTGACTTCCCCCAGACTGGCTGAGACATGGGATGGCCACCCTCAGGGAAACATGGGCCCCGAGGATTGCTCTACCTTCCCAGGCTGCTGCATCCCATGGTAAGCTTCATTTCCTGTCACACTCTGACATGTGTGACAGACCCACTTTCTTCCATACATATTATCTCTCAGATTTGCTTACTCATACTGAGTCAGATTATCTGTCACACACACTCTTTCTGTAATATTCCTGTGTCACTCTATAATGCTTTTTCCATCACACTTTTTCTCTCTCACACCTGATCTCTCCTAGACCCTATCTCTGACACTTTGTGTGCCACCAACTCATGCTGTCATGGTATCTGTAAGAGAGTTAACTCAATCAGGTTGCTAGGGAGACCAAGGCTCTTTAAGGAGGAGGTGAACACTCTTTTTCACATTCTTTTTCCTTAGACATGGAGGCCTGGCAGGCAGCAGAATCTCTTGCTCAAGAACATGCTTTGTTTGAGTTCAGAACCTGTGTTATGGGAGAAGGTCTGGGTAAAACTTCCATGGCCTTGAGCTCTGGGTTCCCCCATTTCTTCTGGTGAATATCCTGCTGATGTCATCCTCGGATATATGTTATGGGAAAGAGTCTGGGCAAAATTTTCATAGCCTTGAGTTATCCTTTTCTCTATACTCATCCTTTTTCTCTGTTCCCAAGCCAAGTTCTTCCCAATCAGTTTCATCAGTAATAGAGCTGATATATAGGTTGAAACACAAGCAAGGAGGATGTGTCAAAGGCTGCAGATGGTAAGCTGGACCTGTTTGAAAGGAGTGAGAAAGGACTCCCAGCAGGCGTGAGTGAATGGTGTCAGAAAAGTATATAATGCTGTGCTTAAACTAGCAAACTGGGTACTCTTTCTACCTGTTCTGATATCGATCTTAGAAGCTTTTTCTATAACATTCACTTTAATTAAATTTCTACTACACAAAGCTCTGAGTGACTGAACCTGCGTCTCTTGGTTCTGGAATTAAATGTTCTCCTTTGGAGACCATGGATCTGGAGGCACCGTTCACCATTCACTGTACACATTAAGTTATCATCTATCAATCTGGGGGCTCGCTACCTCTATACTATCATCTGCATCTTAGTCTCTTCCTGTCACATTCTGTTCTTTGAAATTCCTGTCCCAATCACACATTCCCTCTGTCACACTCACTCAAAACCATGCACCTGTCACAGTGGTAAACTCTCTGAGAAACTCATTCTATCATAGTGTCTTTCCTTCATACTTCTGTCACTCTCTTGCCACACACAGTACTTGTCACTGGCATTATCATTTTCCTTTGCAGATCTCACCATTCAGACCCAAGTTAAGTCCCATGCCTGATGGAGCACTATGGTCATCATAGTTTTGGTAAATGCAGGAACCAAAACGCACAAGACTTTGAGCTGCTGGTGTTGGGGAGAGAGTGGGTGTGTGTGATTTGTGTGGAGGAGACCTGCATCATGGGAGACAGGATACTGACATGGCAATACTGTCTGAAACCTGACTTAATGGATGAACACATGGAAAGCACATGAAACAGTGCATGGGCTGCAGCAAGTGTTAGCTATCACTACGGATGAAGAGCACAGGTACAGATGTGGAGTGGGCAGAGGGAGGACGCTGGTGGGTCATGTGGCTTAGTCCCTTGCCCTCTAGGCCATCATAGTCTAGTGAGCCCCCTTCTACAGCACGACTATCCTTACAAATGTCCCCCCAACCTGACAGTGGGCCCCTGAGGGAGAGATGTGTCCAGGTTCCCCGCTGGGGTCCTCTAAGCCACAGAGCAGGGAACAGACACAGGCATTAGACAGGATCTACTCACACCCTAAAACTGACTTGGAGCCAGATTGGAGAGAAACTGGGTAGGTGTGAAGGTGGGACAGGGATGCCCCACCCCTGGGCAGCCACTGCCCGGTCCTCTCTCCCTGCACTGGGGGTGGGGAAAGGCTGCTGGCCTTGGATTTGAGAGCTGAGCGGACTCTCCAGCCAGGGGTGGGGCTCAGGGACGGGAGAGGGCAAGAGACTGGGCAGTGTCCAGGGGAACATTGCTCTTCCCCCAGTCCTTGAGCGTATCAGGTTCCTCCGGTGCTTCTGAGGGGTCCCTGCATTCTGTGTGCCTGGAGCCCCAGGCAGCCCAGCCCCATGCCATCCCCAGTGAGTGCAACAGCAGTCCCCGCTTCCCTCCCCCAAGCAGGCAGGCACAGCAGGCTCCGCATCCCTGGTATCATGCCTCCAGGGCCGGGCCACTTCAGTCCCATGTGAAGGCACCTGTGTAACCACACAAGCAGACACATACGCCCATGTGAATGCATCTCAACCATGCTCTCTTTGACACACACATGTACACAGGGACACACCCATGTGCATGCACCTGACCACACACTGTCTTGCAACCAAACATACATGCCCATGTGCAAGCACCTCCACACACAGACACATGCACACGCCTATGTGCTGGAATCTGTGTATGTGCTCTCTCTCTGAAACACACCCACGCAGACGCCGATGGGCAGGCACCTATGTAAGGGTACTCTCTCGGGCACACACACAGATACACACATTCATATGCCTATGTGCGTGAATCTGTGCACGTGCTGTCTCTTACAAACACACCCATACAGATGCCCATCTGCATGCACTTGCCCCTGCGCTCATGCACACAGACGCACATACACGCATGTGAGCTATGTGTGAGACACCAGAGGGACAGACCAGCCCTGACCCAGGGGTGCCTGACTCACTTCTGGGAGTCGATGACAGGGGCCTGCGCTCAGCAGGATGGTCACCTGTGAGCGACGCCAGGCTGGCTGCAGCACAGACATGGAGGTGCACAGGGACCAGGGCTTACTTGGGGTTTGCAGGCTTGGAGTGGAAACAGTCAGGTTCCCTGAAGAGTAGGGCAGGGTCTGTTTGAGCATGTGCACTGAGGAGCTGTCCCCACACTAAAGTGGCTGCTGCTAAGTCGTTTCAGTCGTGGCCGACTCTGTGCGACCCCATAGACGGCAGCCCACCAGACCCCCCGTCCCTGGGATTCTCCAGGCAAGAACACTGGAGTGGGTTGCCATTTCCTTCTCCAATGCATGAAAGTGAAAAGGGAAAGTGAAGTCGCTGAGTCGTGTCTGACTCTTAGCGACCCCATGGACTGCAGCCCACCAAGCTCCTCCGTCCATGGGATTCTCTGGGCAAGAGTACTGGAGTGGGGTGCCATTGCCTTGGAGCACCACCATTTACCAGGTTTCCAGGCCTGAGGCAGGGCTGACACAGAGAGCCCAGACCACGTGAGTATGTGTGTCTGCGCATGCGCATTGGGGCTACACTGCAAGCTAACGCGTGAAGTTTCAACAGGGGGCACCCATTGCCTGAGAGCCTGCAGTCATCACGGAACCGATGGTTGATGGGAACCAATCGTGAGGCAGGACCAGAGTGCGTGTGCGCAGGCGCTCTGCCCGTGCTGAGTTTCACGTCACAATACAGAGCTGGGATCTGTAGGGACGGTTCAGTCTTTCCCGACCCAGAGGGAGGGGGAGAGGGCTTCAAGATGGAGTCCGAGGCACATGGTGGAGGAGCCATGAGGGCAGCCGATGAAGACGCAGGTGCTGTGGCCTCTGCAGCGGGTACAGCACATGGCGGCCAAGGTGTGCCGGGTGGTGCTGCTGGCCACAATGGCCCTGGCATCCCAGCTGGCCCTGGAGACGCCGTCAGTCGAGAAGTCCCTGCCGGCTCCGGTGACATGGCTGATCCCAGAGGCCCCAGCGCTGCCGGAGAGTCAGGTGGCGCAGCCGCTGCCATTCCGCAGATCCCAGGGGCACCCAACCCACCAGGGCCTGGTGGAGACACTGCACCCGGAGCCAGAGTTCTGAGTAACCGAGCCTTCCAGTTGTATCCTATTCCAGGAGCCCCGGTGGGCCAGGCGGCTGCGGGGGTCAGGGTGTGGGCTAGGGGTGGTTTGGAGGGTTGCAGGCTGTGGAGCCTAAAGTATAGGAGGAAGGTACTCTGGGAGGCTGGAGGGTATGGGTCAGGGGTGGTCTGGCTCTCAGTGCATGGTGGTGAGGAAAAGCACCCTGAAGTGATCCAGAGGGTTGAGCGGTGATATGCAGGGAGTCCTGTGGTGGCCTTGTGGGAGAAGGTGGGTCTCCGTGAGCAGGGAGCCTGACATACAGGCAAAATGACGAGTGTGGATAGTGGTGAGGAAAAGCAATCTGAAGGGAACTAGAGGGTCGGGTGGTGATATGCAGGGTGTTCGGCGGCGGCCATGAGGGAGAAGGCGGGTCTCCACGAGTAGGGAGCCTGAAATACAGCCAAAATGACTGGTGTGGATGGTGCCTTAACCGTATTTCCACCAGCAGCTTTGGCATACCTTTCTCATCGTACGCGGAGGCAAACAACGCGCGCCGCATCCTGACTCGACTTACTCAACTGCGATGGCCGGTTCAGAGGGAGCTTTACATTAATGGCCGCATGTTGGTTCTGTGAGTTCTAAAGGGGGCCGGGGCGAGGGAGGGAGTGGTGGGTGGTGACCAGTCTAGGCCCAGGAGGAGCCATAATGGTGGGTTAAGCCTAGAGGAGAAGTGTGGTGCTCTGGGCTTCGTCAGTGAGCGGGGACAGAGGGAGGACATGCTCCTCTTCCTCCTCAGCGGGAACATGAATTTCATTTTCCCTCCCTTTTAGCCGATTGACTGCTGAAGACCATGCCCTGCTCCAGATGGCCATCCGCTTCTGTCTGGAGCAGGCTTCCCTGGTGATGTGGATCTTGCAGAACTTCGTACCCCACCTTTTTCCTCAGTCTCAGCACAGAAGAGGGCCTTAAAACTAGCCTATGTGCCCTAGTCTCAAGTATCATTCCCAAGGGCATTGCTTTCTGCAGTAGTTTGATCGGGCTTCATCTTGTGCCTGTGCTGCTGCTTGTGGGCTCAGGGTCCACATAGTTTGTTTGGGGATTGTTAACTGCAGAAAATAAAAGTGAGCTGTCTCTGACTTTAGTTTTGGCTTGTTCACTTCCTAATGTTGCATTCATCTTCTGGTTGGAGGGAAGGTTCTCAGATCCAGATATCCAAGGAGTACAGCCCAAGCAAAGACGATGTATGTAAGAAGTGGGAGAATAAGAAAGTTGTTTATTGCCATTCACTATTGATTTTTAAATATTTTGTCAGTTCTATAGTTACATTTATATATTAAGATATAATACCAGAACATTGCTGTTCAGTCTCTAACTAGTGTCCAACTCTTTGCAACCCCCTAGACTGTAGCACACCAGGCTCTGTGTCCCTGCTTTCTCCTGGAGTTTGTTCAAGTTCGTGCCCATTGAGTGGGTTATGCTGTCAAACCATCTCATCCTCTATCCTCTCATCCTCCTTTTGCCTTCAATCTCTCCCAACATCAGGGTCTTTTCCAGTGAGTCACCTTTTCACATCTGCTGGCCAAAGTGTTGAAGCTTCAGGTTCAGCATCAGTCCTTCCAATGAAAATTCAGGACTGATTTCCTTTAGGATTGACTGGTTTGATCTTGTAGTCCAAGGCACTCTTAGGAGTATCCTTGAATCCTGAAACCATGCTAAACTCATTAATTAATTGCAATAGCTATTTTGTAGATCTCATTGACCTTCCTACATAGACAGTCATTTTGTCTGTAAATAAATACACATTTATTTCTTCCTTTCCAATTAATGCATTTTAACTGGTTTCTGTTAAAATAAAATTGCCAACACTTTGGCACCTGATGTGAAGAGCCAATGACCCTGAATATGGAAGAGATTGAAGGCAGGAGGAGAAGGGAATGACAGAAGATGAGATGGTTGGATGGCATCACGTCTCAATGGACATGAGTTTAAGCAAGTTCTGGGAGATGGTGAAGGACAGGGAAGCCTGGCGAGAAGCACTCCGTGGGGTCGTAAAGTGTTAGACTCGACTGAGTGACTGAACAACAACACGCTGATTTCTGTTATAATGGATTGGAGTTTCCTGCTTCTTTGCCTCCTGGTAATTTTACATTGGATGTCAAACATTATCAAATTTCCCTTGCATGCTTGATATTTTTCTATTCCTAAACTTATTCTTGAGCTTTATTCTGAAATCCTGTTAAGATGCTTGGAAACAGTTTGATCCTTTTGGGTCTTACTTTTTAAGGTTGGCTCTGTAGGACCAGAGCAGATCTTAGTGTAGGACGGACTTAATTAACTGAAACCATCCATGTCCAAGAAGGCTATAGCTTGAAACAAGGACTCTTTTTAAAATTTTTAATTATGAAAATTATTTTTTTTTATTTTTGGGTGTGCCACCTCTTAAGTGCTTACAGCCTTTCTGTGCTTGCAGCCATTGGGGGCTACTCTCTAATTGCTCTGCTCAGGCTTCTCATTGCAGAGGCTTCTCTTGTTGAGGAGCAGGGACTCTAGATCGGGGTGAGTTCAGTAGATGTGGCACACCAGCTTAGTTGTACTGGGCATGTGGGATCTTCTTGGCCCAGGGATCGAACTCATGTGCCCTGCATTGGTTGGCAGATTCTTAACCACCGGACCTCCAGGGAAGCCAAAATAAGGAGTATCAGAGTGATAGTAAAATCTATCTGGACATTTGATTGGCACTTTCTATTATATTTTAAGATGCTCATATCCTTTGACCCAGTTTTCAGAATCGATCATAGGAAAATTCTTGTATATGTGAGCAAGGCAAAATCGACCACAGTATTCATTACTGCATTGTTTGTCCCTGTGAAAAACTGGTAGAATGTAAACCCAGGGGGAAACATTGAGTAAATGATGGTAATTCCATCCTTCTGGAATGACATATGGCAATCAGAGAGCAAACCAGATAGCTGGGAACTAATATGGAAAGAGATGAAAGCAAATTGCAGAATTCTGGGTCTGGCATATTCCTGTCTTTTCAGGACTTTCTGACCCTATGAACATGCAGGGAAATGTGGAGTAGAACCACCCAGAATAAGCACCACCCCCTCAACTGTCAGTGTTATCACCGGACATTAGGGAAAATCATTCCTGTATTTAGATTTCCATGTTGTTTAACTATCTTCATAAAGAATCATGACTTTTGAAATGATGTTGCTTTGGAACATAAAGGTCTGCTCCATTTCCCCATTGGAAAAAAGCATTTCCTTAGAAACTTTAATTCAGCAAAGGTCTGTGAGGGAGCATGGGGAAGAGGATACCCCCAAGAAGTGGATATGGACCCCCAGAGTCAGGGGATGGAAGCTGATGGGAGGGTCAGTAGCAGGGACCATGCTTGCATTAATGACGAATCTTTCCTATCTCACTTAAAAAAAAAAAAAAAAAAAAAAAACACATTAGAAATTGATTTTGAATTTGACGAAAAGTGTATACCACCATCGAGGACACCTGTGGGTTTTGTCATCTGGTGCCCATTTTCCTTCTTTTGGTTCTGGTATCCTCCTGTCACCCTGGGAAATCACCTCTTTCATTTTCTCTCACCCAATATGATTATGATAGAGTTGATTTCACCTCCAATTCCAAGAGTGGGCATGTAGCTCAGGCCTGGCCAATTGGAGCACTGCTTTCCTCCAGCTGTGTTGATATCATCCAACCAATGACACTGTGGGAGCTGTAGGGGAGACAGGCAGGCAAGGGACAGAGGGGGAGCTGGAGCAAGAAGGCAGATCTCAGGGAACCAAATGCTGGATCCAGCCTTTCCTGAAGACAGAAACTACCTCTGTACCTTGTAGGTAGACCCATAAAGTCTCCCTTTGGCCTAAACCAAGGTGGTTATTTTGTTTTGTTTTGTTTTTTCTAGTCTACAACTTTTATTTGTACATCCAAGTCCAATTCCTTACCTCATTCTTTGAATGAGCCCCGGCTGACTACTGTTGACAGCACTTGTCAGTCACTGGAAGCAGGTGCTCCTATTGCTGGATCAGCTGGGAGCTCAGTACTTGTAATTCAGCCCCAAGTACTGTGCACTGTTCGCTGAAACCAACGTTGTCTACGCTGTCTTCATATCCTGCAGTATTCTCATCCCTAACTGTTCACCCTCTATAAGGTTTTGGCAACTAGTTTATGTTCTCCTGAGTTTACTGACAGAGAATCCTATTTCTGCAGACAATCTCCGAAGACTCTCCCACTTCCAATGAAAATAGATTCTGCCTCTGGATTGTTATATTGAGTCAGAGAAAGAAAAATACAGGTAGAGAAACCAAGGCTTAAGTTTAGGCAAGAATGTCATCAGTGAAGATGGAGAGCCGTGGTAAGAAGGGACGCTTATGCTGAAAAAAGTTAATGTGTTACTCCACCCTCATTTCACTGTAATGCTCTATCACTCCCTATTTGGAGAAAAATAATGTGAACAGCTTAAAGCGTCTGCCTGCATTGCGGGAGACCTGGGTTCAATCCCTGGGTGTTTAATAAAATATTTAATAAAAATAACCAAGGTGGTTATTTTGTATTGATTTGTTCCTTTTTTCACTTGCAATAGCAAAGTCTTCACTGTTATTGAATTGAGGTACCACAGTTTTATTGATTACTTAATTTTCTTGCTTAGACATTGGCTCTTAGGTAAGAAATAGCCAAGCTGTATTGTAGAAAAGGAGACAAATGAGAGTATTTGTGGGTAAATTGCCAAAGAGGGAGGGGAGGATTTACAATGGGCAGATGAAGGAAAGGGCAAAAGCTGGAGAAGGGGCACTGGGGACAGCCCTTAATAGACAATGCTCCCCAAACTGGCCCAAAATGGTGAAGTCAGTCCACTAGGGGGATGGGACTCCCATCTGATTCTTCCTTCCTCAGCCAGCAAACTTGGAATCATTCAGCTACTTTGACCCCATACATGGACTGCTGAAGCTGCTAGGTTCCTTTAAAACATGTCAGGTCCTGCAGTTATTCAGTTCCAACCCTCCAACAGACTCCCTCTCAGTCAGAGTTGAAGCCACAGCCTTCCAGTGGACTGAAAAGTCCTACATGGTCCAGCCTGCATCTTCTCTGGCTTCATATCTTCTGTTTCCAGTACCCCTTTGCCTAGTTGAATCCAGACACATAGGGCTCCTTGCCCTTTATGAAACATTAGGGTGCATTTAAGAAAATTTGTCACACACCACCATGGGGGAAATTGAAGAAGACCTAAAAATGCAGAGATGTACCACATGCATGTTTTTCAATCATATTTGATTAGAAGAAGTGATATTGTTCAAGGCTCAATTTCCCCCAAACTCATCTATCAGTTCAGTTCAGTTTAGTTCAGTTCAGTCACTCAGTCGTGTCCGACTCTTTGCGACCCCATGAACTGCAGCACGCCAGGCCTCCCTGTCCATCACCAACTCCCAGAATTCACCCAAACTCATGTCCATCAAGTCAGTGATGCCATCCAGCCATCTCATCCTCTGTCGTCCCTTTCTCCTCCTGCCCTCAATCCCTCCCAGCATCAGGGTCTTTTCCAATGAGTCAGCTCTTCACATGAGGTGGCCAAAGTACTGGAGTTTCAGCTTTAGCATCATTCCTTCCAAAGAAATCCCAGGGCTGATCTCCTTCAGAATGGACTGGTTGGATCTCCTTGCAGTCCAAGGGACTCTCAAGAGTCTTCTCCAACACCACGGTTCAAAAGCATCAATTCTTCAGCACTCAGCTTTCTTCACAGTCCAACTTTCACATCCATACATGACCACTGGAAAAACCATAGCCTTGACTAGATGGACCTTTGTTGGCAAAGTAATGTCTCTGCTTTTCAATATGCTATCCAGGTAGGTCATAACTTTCCTTCCAAGGAGTAAGTGTCTTTTAATTTCATGACTGCAATCACCATCTGCAGTGATTTTGGAACCCCCCAAAATAAAGTCTGACACTGTTTCCACTCTTTCTGCATCTATTTCCCATGAAGTGATGGGACCGGATGCCATGATCTTAGTTTACTGAATGTTAAGCTTTAAGCCAACTTTTTCACTCTCCTCTTTCACTTTCATCAAGAGGCTTTTTAGTTCCTCTTCACTTTCTGCCATAAGGGTGGTGTTGTCTGCATATCTCAGGTTATTGATATTTCTCCCGGCAATCTTGATTCCAGCTTGTGCTTCTTCCAGCCCAGCATTTCTCATGATGTACTCTGCATAGAAGTTAAATAAGTAGGGTGACAATATACAGCCTTGACGTACTCCTTTTCCTATTTGGAACCAATCTGTTGTTCCATGTCCAGTTCTAACTGTTGCTTCCTGACCTGCATATAGGTTTCTCAAGAGGCAGGTCAGGTGGTCTGGTATTCCCATCTCTTTCAGAATTTTCCACAGTTTATTGTGATCCACACAGTCAAAACTCATCTATAGAGTCCATAAAAATGACAGCAAAGATTTTTGTAAAAATTGATGAGCTGATTTCTTAAACAAATAATTTCTTTATTTTGCCCAATCAGGTCTTATTTGGGGAATGTGGAAACTTTATTGTGTCATGTGGGATCTTTCGTTGCAGTGCACAGAGACTCCAGTTGTGATGCCCAGGCTCAGTACTTGCTCCACTGCATGTAGGATCTTAGTTCCCTGACCAGCAATCGAAGTGATGTCCCCCACATTGTGAAGCAGGTTGTTTTTTAACAGATTCATTTGTTTGTTTTTTTTATGTAATTTTGGTTTGGCTGGGTCTTCGATGCTGCACACATGGGTTTTTCTGGTTGTGGTGAGTGGGGGCTATGCTTTAGTTGCAGCAGATAAGCTTCTCATTGCAGTGACTTCTCTTGTTGTGGAGCACAGGCTCTAGGCACTTCAGCTTCAGTAGTTGCAGCTGGAGGGCTCTAGAGCACAGGCTCAGCCATTGCGGTGCTTGGGCTTAGTGGCCTTGCACCTTATGGGATCTTCCCAGAGCAGGGACTGAATCCATGTTCCCTGCATTGGCAGGTAGAGTCTCAATCACTGGACAACCAGAGAAGTCCGTGATGAGCTGATACTGAATTTTATGTGAGAGGAGAAACCTGATGATAGCCTGAAGAATTGTGACTATACACAGATAGACTAAAAATAAAATAGAACAAAATATCAGATACCAGTGATACCATAGTAAGAGAAGAAAAGGGCAATTTTAAAGTGCTGAAGGAAAAGAACTGTCAACATCCAATGTATCTGGCTAGGCTGTCCTTTAGGAATGAAAGGGGATATAGACATTCTCAAAAGAAGGAAAACTAAAAGAATTTGCCTATAGCAGATGCTCCATAAAAGAATGGCTAAAGGAGGTTCTTAAAAAAAAAGGAATTGGCAAAAAAAAAAAAAATACACTTGGAACATTAGTAAGGAAAAAAGAAAAACAGAAAGAACACAAATATAGGTAAATTGCCCTTTTCTTCTGTACCTTATGGTTCTTTATGAGAAATTCTCTGTCACTCACATTACTTTTATGGTGTCATTTTTCACTCTCTGCTTTCAAGAGTTTATGTATGTATTTAATTTTCTGAAGTTTGATCATGGTGTGTTTTCACGGATTTCTTATGGATTATCCTTTTGGGGTCTGATCAATAGTCCGTACCTGTAGGCTTGTGTGTTTTGCCAAATAATGAAGTTTGTCAGCCATATTTCCTCTGAATACTTTTTATTGCTTGCACATTTTCTCTTCCCTCCCAAAACATCAATGACATATTATATCTCTTACTATGGTATCACTGGTATCTGATATTTTGTTCTATTTTATTTTCAGTCTATCTTTTTTGTGTTGTTCAAATTGGGTACTTTTTGTGTACTATCTTCATGTTCACTGATTTTTGTTCTCTCTCTGCTCCATTCCACTGTTGCATTTATCCGTTTTTATCTCAGTTATTTGTATGTATCAATTCTAAAATTTCTCCTTGGTTTTTATGTATATCTTCTATTTATTTGTTGAGACTTTCTATTTTTTTTCACAGTTTTTAAACATGTTGTTATTTACTCATTGAGATATTTCTATGATTATTTTAAATAATTCTGTAAATAAATTACTTTAAATAATTCTAATATCTGTTTCATCTTGATGTTGGCATCTGTTGATTGTCTTTTCTCAGTCAAGGGAAGATTTTCCCAGTTTTTGAATAGAAGAGAGACTTTTGTATCTGAGATATTTTGCATATTATGTTATTGACTCTGGGTCTTAATTAATCAGTTTTAGTAAGTCTCTTGTGACACCATGCCCGTTAGGGATGAAACTCATAACATTGTATAATAGCAGGTGGAGATGAAAGTCCAGATTCACCACTCAGCCTTCTCTGACTCAAGAGTTGGAAGGTGAGTGGGAGGGGAAGGGTGCCTCATTAGTGCTTGGTAGAAGTGGAATTTCAGACTCCCCACCAGGCCTCCCCCTACACTACCCTGGCTTGGAGAAGGAGCACACCTCCTTGCTGTTCCCCAAGTGGCCTCCACTGACACCATGTTGGGGGAGGGGGTGTTTATTACTGCCAGGTAGGGGTAAAAGTCCAGGTTCCCCACTCAACCTCTACTAACATGGGGGATGGGGCAGGCGTGGGGGTGAAAGAAGTGCTCCGTGTTACTACTGCTTGGTGGAAGAAGGATTTCTCTGCCCACCAGGCCTCTACCGACACCACCCAGGTAGGAGTGGGAAGGCACTTCCTACCTGCCCTCCTTGTGGCCTCCCCGACACTGTAGAGGGGAGGAGACCTCCTCATCAATGGATGGCCATGAAAGTCACACTGTCCCATTTGGCTTCTGGTGACACCAGCCCAGAGAGGGGAAGAGTGCCTTCTCTTCTATCAGAGAGGAGGTGAAGGAGAGCCTCATTATGATTGGGTGTGGGTAGAAGTTAGGTGGGCTTTCCTGGAGGTTCAGTGGTAAAGAATCCACCTGCCAAGCAGGAAACTTGGGTTTGATCCCTGGGTCAAAAAGATCCCCTGGAGAAGGAAATGGCAACTCATGCCAGTATTCTTGCCTGGGAAATCCCATGGACAGAGGAGCCTGGCAGGGCTACAGCCCATGGGGTCAGAAACAGTCAGACACAACTTAACAACTAAATAACAACAGAAGTCAGGCTGCCTGCATGGTCTCCACTGACTCTATGTGTGTGGAAGGGTGGAACTAATTTCTACCATGTGGGGATAAAAGCCCTTTTCCCCCAAGTAGTCTGCTCTGATACTGCTCAGAGGGTGGGGTGGGGTGCCTGTTTACAATCAAGTGAGCATGGAATTCTCCAAGCCAGAATACTAGAGTGGGTAGCAGTTCCCTTCTCCAGGGGGTCTTCCCAACCCAGGAATCAAACCGGGGTCTCCTTCATTACAGGCAGATTCTTTACCAGCTGAGCTATCAGGGAAGCCCAGTTTAGAAATGGTATCTTAGTGTAGTTGTAATTGCATCTCTCTTACTTGTATCAAGTTTGAGATTCTTTTCATGTGTTTATGGACATAGTACATATTTTTGGTAAGTTGTTTATATTTGCTACATGTCTTTGATAAGGTTGCTGTGTTTGATGCCTCTATATTGATAAACTTATTTATAAAAGGAATATCAACAGTTTATTGGAGATACTAGTTGTAAATATTCTTACCCAGTGTCCTCTTAATTGGCTGTCATGTGCTTTGACATGCAAAGTTGTTGTTATTTTTATTTAGTTAAGTCTGTCAATCTCTTTTTCCTTGATGTGCTTGGATTTTGAATCCTAGTTAGGAAAGTTACCTCCAACTTCCAGATTATAGAGGGGTTTACTCATAGTTTCTTCTAATACTTGTATGGATTCTTTTTTTTTTTTTTTTACATTTAAATCTAAACCCCTTGTTATTTCTCCTGATGTAAAATGGAGAGATGGATCTGTTTTTACCTTTTAAACCATGTGCTTATTAAAATACTAGTTCTTAAATCACCCACCATACCTCTACTCTAAGAATGCTGCCTCAATCATATTCAATATCTCTGAATATAACTGGACCTGTATTAGTATTTTCTACTGTTTTATTAGTCTTTCTGTTGATTCATGGGAGCAATATCACATTCTTCTATTGTACATTATTATATGTTTTAGTATCTGGTAGGACTAGCTGCTACCCTTTCCCATCATGCTTCTTTTTCAAGATTTGTTAGACTATTCTTGCTGTTTCTGCCAAATTTGAGAATCAACTAATTATCAAATAAATTTTATAATAATCTATTAGTCAATCCTAAAGGAAATCAGTCCTGAATATTCATTGGAAGGACTGATGCTGAAGCTGAAACTCCAATATTTTTGGCCACCTGATGTGAAGAACTGACTCATTGGAAAAGAACCTGATGCTGGGAAAAATTGAAGGTGGGAGAAGGGGACAACAAAGGATGAGACGGTTAGATGGCATCACCAACTTGATGGACATGAGTCTGAGCAAGCTCCGAGAGTTGGTGATGAACAGGGAAGCCTGGAGTGCTGCATTCCATGGGGTCACAAAGAGTCAGACATGACTAAGCAACTGAACTGACTAATGTTATATTGCTAATATCACTGTCTAAATTCATATAAAACATTAATGATATTTAATTAGATGCACATTAAATTAATTAACTTGGAAAAATTGGCATCTTTTTGCTATTGACTTTCCTTACTCAAGAATATCATATCTTTTCTGTATGTTCAAATCTACTTTTGTGTTCTACTCAGGTTTTGAACATTGCTTCTTAAGATCCAGTCATTTTCTTTTCTTTTATTATGTCTTCTAATTTTTAAAGCATTTGTATATAAGATCATATTGATTTTGGATGTTAATAGACTACTTACTAGTTTTCTAAATTCTCTTTTAGTTTGTGGTAACTTTGTTCACTTTTTCTTTGGATTTTCTAATGTGTAATCACATCAGCAGCAAACATAGAATTAACTACCTCCTTTTGCTTTTAATTTTTTGCTTTTTCACTTCAATTGTAAAATATCTCCTAAAAAATGTCAAACATTAGAAGAGATAAGTTGACATTTTATCTTGTACTTGCCTTTAGCAGGAACTGAAGGGTCCTCACTTTCTCCACTCATAGATGTTGTCAAATGTCTCTGTAAAGAGATTATACCAATTCGTCCTCTTCCAACTGTGTATGAAGAATTAATGCCCTCCCCAATAGGTTTTTTTTTTTTTTTAGTTTATTTCTTTCTTTATTTTTGGCTGTGCTGGGTCTTCGTTGCTGTGCAGGCTTTTCTCTAGTTGCCACGAGTGGGGGCTACTCTTTAGCTGCAGTGCACAGGCCTCTCCTTGAGGTGGCCTCTCTTGTTGCAGAACACTGGCTTTAGGGAGCACAGATTTAGTAGTTGTGGCTCCATTACTGACATGGCATCACTGAAGCCTTGCTAAAAAAGATGATTTAATTAAGACCCAGAGTCGATAACATAATATGCAAAATATCTCAGATGCAAAAACTCTTTTCTGTCCAAAAACTGGGAAAATCTTCCCTTGACTGAGAAAAGACAATCAACAGATACCAACATCAAGATGAAATATATTAAAATTATCTGATATGGATTTTAAAGTAATTGTAGAAATATCTCAATGAGTAAATAACAGCATGCTGAAAAACAGCAAAAAAATAGGAAGCCTCAACAAAGAAATAGAAGATACAGGACAAAGGAGAGTTTTTAGAATTGATACATACAATAACAAAGTATTAATATTCCTTTTATAAATAAGTTTATAGGAGTTTGTGTGGCCGCCGCCACGGGAATGTGAGCCCGATAATTTTTCAACCGAGAAAGGCGAGGCTTTCGAGTTTGGCCGGGTGAGAATGAGCGAGTGGAGGGCTCCAGCAGCTCCCTTCTGACGTGACACGCGACATGGAGGATGAGCAGACCCTCCAGCCTGGCGACAAGGCCGTGGCTCCCGCGCGGTGGGCGTCTCCCGGGTCGGAGTGCGGGGACGAAGCCCAGCGTCCGAATCCTGAGAAAAAGCAATGGTGTAGACTTGATGGCCAAGAAACAAAAGCATCTACGTTGATTACCTCCAGTGCAAATGATTTCAGTGACCCAGTTTACAAAGAAATTGCTATTATGAATGGTTGCATTAACAGAATGAGTAAGGAAGAGCTCAGAGCCAAACTTTCGGAATTCAAGCTTGAAACCACAGGTGTAAAGGATGTACTAAAGAAGAGACTGAAAAACTATTACAAGAAGCTGAAGCTGATGTTGAAAGAGAGCAATTGTGCTGACAGTTACTACGATTACATTTGTATTATTGACTTTGAAGCCACTTGTGAAGAGGGAAACCCACCTGAGTTCATACATGAAATAATTGAATTTTCTGTTGTTTTACTGAATACTCATACCTTAGAAATAGAAGATACGTTTCAGCAGTATGTGAGACCAGAGATTAACACCCAACTTTCTGACTTCTGCATCAATCTAACTGGAATTACTCAGGATCAAGTAGACAAAGCTGATACCTTCCCTCAGGTACTGAAAAAAGTCATTGACTGGATGAAATTGAAGGAATTAGGGACAAAGTATAAATATTCCATATTAACAGATGGTTCATGGGATATGAGTAAGTTCTTGAACATTCAGTGCCAGTTAAGCAGGCTCAAATATCCACCTTTTGCCAAAAAGTGGATCAGTATTCGAAAGTCATATGGAAACTTTTACAAGGTTCCTCGAAGCCAAATTAAGCTGACAATAATGCTTGAAAAACTCGGAATGGATTACGACGGGTGGCCTCACAGTGGTCTTGATGACTCTAAGAACGTAGCACGAATAGCAGTTCGAATGCTGCAAGATGGATGTGAACTCCGGGTTAACGAGAAGATGCATGCTGCTGCTGCTGCTGCTAAGTCGCTTCAGTCGTGTCCGACTCTGTGCGACCCCATAGACGGAAGCCCACCAGGCTTCCCCGTCCCTGGGATTCTCCAGGCAAGAACACTGGAGTGGATTGGGGCAGCTAATGAGTGTGTCCTCTTCACTACCAATAGAGGGCACTCCAGCGCCACAAATGCCACATTCCAGAAAATAACAGCATTTTTGCCCTTTTGCCTGTGGATCATTCACTGTAACTGGAGCTGCTACAAAGAGGTAGCAGATGAATACCTATTGAATTAGTCCTTATTGTGCAATTAAATTAGTGCAAAATTTAAGCACCTTAAACATTTAAAATATTATTACAGTAATAGGTATACACATACATATGTGAACAGATTCCGTGGGAGGGCATACTGAATTCCTTGTCACCAGCACTTTTGATATGAGCAGTATTTGTTACACACTAACAAATAAGAGTTCCTTCTTAGAATTGAATTTCATAATTTAAGGTATCCAACATGTGTTCCTTTGGGTTTAAAATGCAAAGGTTTATTGGCTTTCCCCTTGAATGTCATATCTTACTGATGTTAAAATATGTGATGTATTTCTACATTAACATCATTAGATCAGATCATTTATTCAAATGCCGAAAATATCAGAAAGGTGGGCCTTTATCTACTAGCCTTTGGGTTTTAAGAATATCACAGTCCTTTTGATTTTTGAAGCTTATTTGTGAACATGAGCTGTGAGTGGTAAATTTCATAAAGAACTTAGTAAACAACAAAAAAAATAAGTTTATAAATATAGAGTCATCAAATACAGCAACCTTATCAAAGATACGTAATAAATATAAACAACTTACAAAAAATATGCACCGTGTCCATAAACACACGAAAAGAATCTCAAACTTGATTCAAGTAAGAGGTATGTAATTACAGCCACACTAAGATACTGTTTCTAAACTGTTACGCTGGCAAATTCAGAAGTTTGTCAACACATTTGGTGAGGATGTGAGAACCATCTCCTTTCCCATACTGCTCATGGAGATTTTTAGAGCTGCAATTCTGGATGTGATCAGCAAAGGGGCACATGTCTCCATTTTGCTTGGGAGGGGAAGTGATAGACTTTGAGACATGTAAACACAAACACACCCAGGTAAACACAAATACACACACGTCTACTATGTCTAGGTAATTATTTTAACCTTCTTTTTCTTCCAGGAGCACTATATTTTGTACATATTTCAAAGGTACTAAGTATATGTATATGTCTTTGTCAATCTGTTTACAAACATCTTCGCTCCCAATTATTTCCTTAATGCTTTTCATAATATAATATTTCAAACAATAAGTGAATATGTATTTATAAAATAAAGTTGGTATATGGTATCGTTCCCCTTACAAACCTCATCAAAAAGTACAAAAAAGTGCCTGTCAATAGATTGATAGATATTCTCCATATATATTTCTGTAGGTGAAGTATTAACTTGTACTTGCAGATAAACAAATATGTATGCACAATCACACATTCTTCAAAATTATAATCACATTATACATACTTGCCTTTTGTTTGCTTTCCAATTTAATGTCATTCACCTTGATTTTTACATTTTTTCATTGGTTATTGTGGTTTTGGCATTTAGAAGTACTTTTGTACATGTACATTTTTTTAAAATTTAATTTTATTTTTTAACTTTACAATATTGTATTGGTTTTGCCATATATCAAAATGAATCTGCCACAGGTATACATGTGTTCCCCATCCTGAACCCTCCTCCCTCCTCCCTCCCCATACCATCCCTCTGGGTCGTCCCAGTGCACCAGCCCCAAGCATCCAGTATTGTGCATCGAACCTGGACTGGCGACTCGTTTCACATGATATTATACATGTTTCAGTGCCATTCTCCCAAATCATCCCACCCTCTCCCTCTCCCACCGAGTCCAAAAGACTGTTCTATACATCAGTGTCTCTTTTGCTGTCTCGTATACAGGGTTATTGTTACATGTACATTTTTAAGTGAATTCTCCATTGCTGTCCTAACCATCTCTCTTTTGGTTAACATGTGTGTTTCTTATTTCAAGCCAGTCATCCATCTTTACTAGATATTTGCTAGCTGTCACCTTCTTCCTCTCCAGAGTGACTGTACACTCACCATGGCACCTGTTAGTTCCCTTTTGCCAAATCATGCATCCAAAGGGGAGGCTGTATTCTTGGTTCCAAACACAATTCCTGGAGTCAGACAAACAGGCCAGATGAGAGTGGCTCTGTCTCTCAATAGCTGTGTAAACCTCAAAACATTCTTAACCTCCTTAGCTTCATCTTCCTAATGTGTAAAAGGAAATCCTGACTCCTACCTTAGGGGATCATTTTGAGGTGTTCAAGGGGAACTTCCCTCAAGATCCCAGTATGGTATTTGGTATAACTACATCACCAATATTTGCTGCCTTCCCATCCCAAATGCTTTTATCTTTTACAGGGATGAGGTTAGTTGCCTCAATAACATTACCATATTTAAGTGAGTATTTGGGATGTAAGAAGAAGAAGGGAAGCACACACACTCCACATAATGTAGGAATTTCAGGGCCATTTCTGTGATCTTCATTGTAATGGGCTGGGTTGGGGATTAAGCCCTCACCCTTCCAATGGAATAATTGTGCTTTTCCTGTCCTCTGTTGGTTCCTCTATGTTCACATCATGACTGCACTGACCTGAGGATCTGGGACCTCCTTGAAGCTCCAAGATTAGGTAACTGTGGGTCTGCAGGGAAGGACAAGATAGCAAGAATCAGGAGCTCCTGGGTCTCAGTACTGGAGCCACCCAATGGTGAGTTCCTTCTCCTATTGTGATCGGCATCATCACATGGGTGCTTACTGAGCATCTGTTTCCCCTCACATGTCCCAGGACCAAGGAGCTGCACAGGTCATGGTAATCATTTCACATGATCCTGATCCCTGTGGTGTTGTGGTCACTTCTGTTGTTTTAGTTGCTAAGTCATGTCCAACTCTTATAGCCCACAAGGCTCCTCTGTCCGTGGAATTATCCAGGCAAGGATATTGGAGTGGGTTGCCATTTCCTTCTACAGGATTACCTCTGTAGAACCCCCTTAGTTTAAAAAGAGGAACAAGTGCTCACTGGAGTCATCAGAGACTCCTGAAAGAGGAGCTGGGCCTGGGACAGTGGGCAGGAATTAAGGGGGCTAGATGGAAGGGAGGTAATGGGGAATCCATCCTGACTCAAGTGAAGAGTGGGGGTTCCCAGGTGAGCAGACAGGACTCAGAGGTAACTGATGGGACACTCCAGGGATCTGAGGTCATCCTCAGACTGATTGGGATTGTTATTTATAGCAGGACTGATTTCAGGGTTATTATTTATTTGCTTCTTTGTGTTACCACATGAGCTTCCAGGAAGTCTGAAAGTGGAAGTGTTAGTTGCTCAGTCGTGTCCGACTCTTTGTGATCCCATGGACTGTAGCCCGCCAGGCTCCTCTGTCCATGGGATTCTCCAGGCAAGACTACTGGTGTGGGTTGCCTTTCCCTTCTCCAGGGGATCTTCCCAATCCAGGGATGGAACCCGGGTCTCCTGCATTGCAAGCAGATTCTTTACTGTCTGAGCTACTAGGGAAGTCCAGGAAGTCTGGGTGAGATCAAAACTTTGCCTGAGCTACGAGGTACTTGGCTAAAAGCGTGCCCTTCTCCCATTACTTCACCATTTTTCTTTGATGCAGTTTGGTGTGCTAAGAATAGCCAGATACCACTTCTCCCTGTCTTATTTTATTTTGGAGGAATGAGGGACAGTATCTAAACTTTTCTGCTCTCCTTCTAGTTTTCTGCCTTTGGATATGCCCAGTGAGGAGGTTCTTCAGTGTTCACATCCAACCACTGACGTAGTCCAGCACAGGGGTTACAGAGTGGTGGGATCACAAGGGGAAGTTAATGGAGAGGAATTCTGTGATCATTAAGGGTATGATGACACTAAAATCCTATAGGAAGCCAAACGGGATCAAGTGGATCTCTATTTAGGAAGATAAGCAACAGTTACACACTGCTGTGCAGGGCAGTTATTACAGGGGGCATTCCCAGAGGCAATGGTATCTGATTAGCTCAGAGATAAGTTCTGGGACAAAGTGTTGGGAGCAGAGAGTAATACACAGGAGCCAGAGATATTCTGAGGGAAGGCACACAACTTAGTTGGAGATGAAGGATGGAAAAGGGCATCATCAAGCCACTTCCTCTAGAGTTACTACAGCTGTTTTTGAGGCACTTTTTCAAGGCTCTGTAGGTGGTGCTAGTGGTAAAGGACCCACCTGCCAATGCAAGGAGATGAAAAGGACTCAGGTTCAATCCCTAGGTCTGGAAGATCCCCTGGAGGAGGAAATGGCAACACACTCCAGTATTCTTGCCTGGAGAATCCCAGGGACAGAGGAGCCTGGTGGGCAACAGTCCATGGAATCACAGAGTCAGACATGACTGAAGTGACTTAGCACACTTTGGAAGTGTCCATGAGCTTGATGCCTTTGTACTTGATGGGCAGAAGAGAAAACACATACTGGAAATAAGGCCTATTCCTGGAGCTAATCCTACATGAATTCCACAGCCCCCTATGTGACCCTATCCCTAAACAGAGTGTGCCAGGGCCCAGAGAGTGAACAGAACAGCTGCCCCTGGACCCTCCTGGTCAGGACTCCCATTTGCTGCCTTTCATACTAATCAGTCTTCCCGTCCCACACATCATACCATTTCATAGTCTAACTACACCTTAGTCCAAGCATCTACCACAGACTCAGTTTCTTGCAGATCTTTGATCAGCATGGAGTCCAGATACTGTGAAAAGGATGAGTGGTAGGACTTAAGAAAATCTGCATTGCCTCCGCTGGGGGGTGAGTCAACCAATTCAGGACCATTCTGCTGTCAGGGTTCTCTAGCCAGAAGACTACCAGGAACACATCTGTAGCCAAAGTTGGGTTTTTTCCTTATTACAGTTTGGCAGAATTCACCCTGTAGATTCCTTAAGAGGACATTAGAAATGAAGCATTATAGGACTTCAATTTGTGTTAGGTGACTTTAGAGAGGGCCCATATTGCTCCTTATTTAATGCTGTCAGGAAGCAGGAGTGATTCTATGAATGAATATATTAATAAATTTTGACTGAAATGAGAGAAGAATAGAGCAAGGCCAAAGCTATAATTGGTAAAGAAGAATCAGTCACTCATATTCAGCATTAGGAGAGGGTGTTTGGTCATTTTTGTAGTTTGCTTAGTGATCTCCCACCCCCAGCATTATTGAGATATAATTGACATAACATTCTGTAAGTTTAAGGTACACAACATGAAGTTTGGTGTATGAACATATTGTGAAATGATTACCACAATAAGGTTACTTAACACATACATCAGTCTCACAGTTACCATTCTTTCTGTGTGTGGCAAGAATATTTAAAATCTATTCTCAGCAACTTCCTAGTATAGAGAACAGTATTATTAACTATAGTTACCATGCTGTACATCAGATCTCCAGAACTTATTAATCTTATAAACAAACTTTGCAATCTTTGATCAATATCACCCATTTCCCCACCTCCAATCCCTGGCAACCACCAGTCTACTCTCTATTTCTATAAATTTGTCTGTTTTAGATTTTACATATAAGTGAGATCATACAGTATTTGTCTTTCTCTGAGTTATTTTACTTAGCATAATGCCCTCAGAGTTCATCCATTTTGTTGCAAATGGCAGGAATTCCTTCCTTGGCTGAATAATATTATGCTAACATATATATATATATATATATATATATATATATATATATATATATATATAACATTTTATTTATTCATTTATCTGTTTATGAACACTTAGTTCCTCTGAACTACATGCTCAGATTGTTATCTGAGGAACAATTATTCAGGTCATTGCTGAAGTGACCTGTGTCCCCAGTGAATCCCCCTCAAAAGTGGAAGAGTGTGAATTTTAGGTGAATCTTCAAGCAAGATATTTGAAGACTTCAGCATCTTAAGTCCATTGTGTGTTGCTACAACCTATGACAAACTGTGAACTCTGTCTTTGGTCCCCCTTCACATATATGCCTGGAGACTGCAAATGTGGTAGAGTCACTAGATGCCTCAGTTCAGTTCAGTTGCTCAGTTGTGTCCAACTCTTTGCAACCCCGTGGACTGCAGCATGCCAGGCTTCCCTGTCGATCACTAACTCCTGGAGCTTGCTCAAACCCATGTCCATTGAGTCAGTGATGACATCCAACCATCTCATCCTCTGTAATCCACTTCTCCTCCTGCCTTCAATCTTTCCCAGCATCAGGGTCTTTTCCAATGAGTCAGTTCTTCACATCAGGTGGCCAAAGTATTGGACCTTCAACTTCACTTTCTTTATGGTCCAACTCCCACATCCATACATGACTACTGGAAAAACAATAGCTTTGACTAGACGGACGTGTGTCAGCAAAATGATGTCTTTGCTTTATAATATGCTGTCTAGATTGCTTTTCTTATAAGCAGCAAGTATCTTTTAATTTCATGGCTGCAGTCACCATTTACAGTTATTTTGGAGCCCAGGAAGATAAAGTCTGTCACTGTTTCCATTGTTTCTCCGTCTATTTGCCATGGAGTGATGGGACCAGACGCCATGATCTTAGTTTTTTGAATGTTGAGTTTTAAGCTAGCTTTTTCAGGTTCCTTTTTTACTTTCATCAAGAGGCTCTTTAGTTCCTTTTCACTGTCTGCCATAAAGGTGGTGTCATCTGCATATCTGACGTTACTGATATTTCTCCCAGAAATCTTGATTCCAGCTTGTGCTTCATCCAGCCCAGCATCTTGTATGATGCACTCTGCATGTAAGTTAAATAAACAGAGTGACCATATACAGCCTTGATGTACTCCTTTCCAAAACTGGAAACAGTCCAATGTTCCATGTCCATTTCTTATTGTTGTTTGTTGACCTGCATGCAGATTTCTCAGGAGGCAGGTCAGATAGTCTGGTATTCCCATTTCTTTAAGAATTTTCCACAGTTTGTTGTGAACAACAGAGTCAAAGGCTTTAGCGTAGTCAATGAAGCAGAAGTAGATGTTTTTCTGGAATTCTCTTGCTTTTTCGATGATCCAACAGATGTTGGCAATTTGATATCTGGTTCCTCTGCCTTTTCTAAAACCAGCTTGAACATCTGGAAGTTTTTGCTTCATGTACTGTTGAAGCCTAGCTTGGAGAATTTTGAGCATTATTTTGTTAGCGTATGAGATGAGTGCAATTGTGCAGTAGGTTGAACATTCTTTGGCATTGCCAAAGAATTGGATTGGAATGAAAATTGACCTTTTCCAGTCCTGTGGCCACTGCTGAGTTTTCCACATTTGTTGGCATATTGAGTGCAGCACTTTCACAGCATCATCTTTTAGGATCTGAAATAGCTCAGGTGGAATTCCATCACCTCCACTAGCTTTGTCCACAGTGATGATTACTAAGGCCCACTTGACTTCACACTCCAGGATGTCTGGCTCTAGGTGAGCAATAATACCATCATGGTTGTCTGAGTCATTAAGATCTTTTTTTGTATATTCTTCTGTGTATTCTTGCCACCTCCTCTTTATATCTTCTGCTTCTGTTAGGTCCATGCCATTTGTGTCCTTTATTGTGCCCATCTTTACATGAAAAGTTCCCTTGGTATCTCTAAATTTCTTGAAGAGATCTCTAGTCTTTCCCATTCTGTTGTTTTCCTCTTTTTCTTTGCATTGATCTCTGAGGAAGGCTTTCTTATCTCTCCTTGCTATTCTTTGGAACTCTTCATTCAGGTGGATATATACCTATCCTTTTCTCCTTTGCCTTTGGCTTCTCTTCTTTTCTCAGCTATTTGTAAGGGCTCCTCAGACAACCATTTTGCCTTTTTGCACTTCATTTTCTTGGCAATGATTTTGACCTCCTGTACAATGTCAGGAACCTCCGTCCATAGTTCTTCATTCACTCTGTCTATCAGATCTTATCCCTTGAACCTATTTGTCACTTCCTCTGTATAATTTGATTTAGTCATACCTGAATGGTCTAGTGGTTTTCCCTACTTTCTTCAATTTCAGTCTGAATTTGGCAATAAGGAGTTCATGATCTGAGCCACAGTCAGCTCCTGGTCTTGTTTTGGTGACTGTGTAGAGGTTCTCAATGTTTGGCTGCAAATAATATAATCAATCTGATTTCAGTATTAACCATCTGGTGATATCTATGTGCGGAGTCATCTCTTTTGTTGTTGGAAGAGGGTGTTTGCTATGATCAATGAATTCTCGTTTCAAAACTCTGTTAGCCTTTGCCTTTGGTAATCTAACCAGTAGGGTATATCTGGGATTTCTCACGTGAAGTGAACTTTAAGTCAAGATCTGAGGCTAAGGAGGCTTTAGCCAGCAGAAGAGGAGAGAGTGGAGACAAGCCAGATATAACCAAAGGAAATATCCTGTAACCTGGTTCATCCCTTTGGAAAATCCAAAGTGGAAATCCCTTACCCTACACTCTATCGTGCCAGGAAAAACTTTGTAAAATTTACAGGACGGTTATAGACAGTATGTACATGGATCCCTTCTGCCCTCCTTGCTTCCACCTCAGGCATATGCTAATCAGCAGCCCCCTAAGAGGAGTCATATTATTACTATGATTTCTATCTGGAAAACCGCAAAGAAGAAGAAAATCGTTAGGCAAAGCAATTTAACCATGAATTTATTTTATATGTTCTTTTTAAACTTTTAAAACATTTTTCATTCCATTTCCCAAATAACCCATTTTTCACTGGATAAAATTCAAAAATTAGATGTCTGGGCCACCTGGTGAACATATCTGGAATGGCAGCTTGTCTGTCACTTAGCAGGAAGCCTTGGAAGGAGGAAGAGAAAAATGTGCCCATCACGTGGAAATTTCTGGAAGATTTTTGTGGCAAATGAAGCATTAAGGGTGAGTCAGAGACCATGTACATTAAATCTAGGGGCAAGAAATTTTCTTCAGCCCCTCCCTTCCAATTATGACAAGAAATGTACATATATATGTGATTGAGAGAAGGGTAATGCAAAAATATATAAATTTAGATATATACATTTAAGTCACATATGTATGCATTATCTTTGCAATGACATTCCCAACCATGTATATATCATAATGTTATAAAATTTTACATCAGCTATTTTTCTGATTTCAAATTAATATTTTTATTTTGAAAGTTAATGAAGTTCAGGAAGGTGTATTTATTAGAAAAAATATTATTCTATATTTTTTATCTTCTTAGATAGCAAGATGTACACCTTTTGTAATTTAGTTTACATTCCCCAGAAATACTTCTCTGTGTGAAGTACTATATAAACAGGTTTACATGAACATATATATTCTTAAAATTTTCCTCACTATATATGTATATATACACACTGTTCTTCACAGGTTATATAATGTTTATGTATATATGCATATTTAGAATGCATATATAATTGTTTAAGCTTTATAGGTTTATAATGCATAGTTCTTATTTAAATTATTTCAATAGATTTGAATGACACACTTTTTACTAACCAGGTTTATTCATATAAGATAATATTAAACAGTTGCTTACAAAATGTTTTTCCTATAATTCATATGCATTTATATATGAGAATTTTGGAGGGAATAGAGAAAGGTGTTTTTTTTTTTTTTTTAACTTCACCTAAATTTCTCTAATAATTTTGTAACAGAGTTAAAAGCTTTTCTTGTACCACATATCCAGTTTTTAGTTTCCTAGTGTCAATGCCATGCTGATACAACCCTCTCCCCCATATCTTGGTCTTGAAGATGATGTAAGTGAAATATACTCCTTGGATATAGGGCCCCAGGGGTTGAACTGTGTGAGAGATTTGCATGGGGCTCAGGTCGAAGCAGAGGAAATTAGCCTCCAGGAAGGAAAGAAAATGATCATTTATGGAATTATTTTAGATCAGATACACTTTACATGGTATCTCCTATAAGCAAACAAATATTCAAATATTTTCCCCATTATTCATCAATGTAGAATTTGGTTTAAAGTTTTCTTTTGTCCTTAAGTCCTCAAGGCTTTGAGTCTGTAATTCCCAGTGGACTAATAGTTGATGCAATCCTATGTATTATACATTTTTTTCTATTATAGCTGTATTATTCTTAAATTTAAAAATCCATAAATCTAAAGCAATTTCTGTACTATCAAAAGAAAAAAATCCAAAGATTTAAAAGCTGAGAGTCAATATTTCGAACAATGCTACAGATTTTGTGCTTATATTCAATAATTGAAAGGACTTTTACTTATCAGCAGAAAAAGGGACAAAAGATAATCGCAGATAACTCACCTAAAAAGTAAAATGCTGTCTCCAAAAACATCTGGAAAGTGACCAACCACAATAACTGAGGAAATGAAAATCTGGAGTTGTCATGATAAGTGAAAAACTCAATTTACAGAAAACTGTGCACATTAAATTGCTTCAGTCGTGTCCAACTCTGTGTAACCCTATGGACTGTAGCTTGCCAGGCTTCTCTGTCCATGAGATTCTCCAGGAAAGAATACTGGAGTGGGTTGCCATGCCCTCCTCTAGGGGATATTTCCCACCCAGGGATTGAAATCGTGTCTCTTATGTCTCTTGCATTGGCAGGCAGGTTCTTTACCACAAGCACCTCCAGAGAAACCCACAGAAAACTGTATGCATGTGATTGCAAATCTTAGAAGGATGTACAGTATCTAAAATGACATAAATACACAAATATTTTAAGTTAGGTATCAGTTCAGTTCAGTTCAGTCACTTAACCGTGTCCGACTCTTTGCGACCCCATGAATTGCAGCACACCAGGCCTCCCTGTCCATCACCATCTCCCGGAGTTCACTCAAACTCATGTCCATCGAGTTGGTGATGCCATCCAGCCATCTCATCCTCTGTCATCCCCTTCTCCTCCTGCCCCAAATCCCTCCCAGCATCAGAGTCTTTTCCAATGAGTCAACTCTTCGCATGAGGTGGCCAAAGTACTGGAGTTTCAGCTTTAGCATCAGTCCTCAAAGAACACCCAGGGCTGATCTCCTTTAGAATGGACTGGTTGGATCTCCTTGCAGACCAAGGGACTCTCAAGAGTCTTCTCCAACACCACAGTTCAAAAGCATCAATTCTTCAGCACTCAGCTTTCTTCACAGTCCAACTCTCACATCCATACATGACCACTGGAAAAACCATAGCCTTGACTAGACGGACCTGGTATAGACATTACTTAAAGAGTGCTGCCATCTATGGGGTTGCAAAGAGTCAGACATGACTGAGTGACTGAACTGAATTACTTAAAGAGAAACACATCTGGAGTGTTAAGAAGGTAACAGGCAGGAAGGCCAGGGGTCTCCAAATGGAGGAAATATGCTGCAAGTGTCAGACATTTTTCTCTCTCTTAAGTGGCAGGGGAAACAAACTAGTGATATTTTTTCCTTCTCTATACAAATTTAAAAGAAGTTTTCTCTTAAAACACTATGTTGCCATAATGACACCTGGTTTCACCAGAAGTTAACTATTCTCAAACCTTGAGTTAACCGATGCATTTTTCTTATGGAAATATTTGTCTTAAGCTCTGTTAATGTACTATGCATTTACCCCAGACTCTGCCTTCAAGTTGGTTCTGCCTAATGGCTCAGAACCTACTTGACAAACCAGTATGTTATACTCAGATATTGTTCCCCTAATCTATGTAAACGGAATTATTTGTATGGTAATCTACCCTTCTACAAGATTCAAGTCAATCGTTTTATGGCCCGGGATGAATTATCTGGTGCCAAGTTTATCCCAAAATGCATCTTATGGATGAGGGGCCTGGTGCCATTCTGAGTTTTAAGACATTCCTTTCTTTCATTAACAGACTGCTAGTGACTATATAACATCCAGCTGAAGACTAGCAGGGGGGTACTCTTTCTGCCCCCTTCTGATGCCTATGTCAGAAGCTTTCTCTATTTGCTTTATACTTTGATAAAACTTTATTACACAAAAGCTCTGAGCAATCAAGCCTCGTCTCTGGCCCCGGATTGAATTCTTCTCCCCTGGAGGCCAGGAATCCTGGCGTCTTTTCCTTCAGCAACAACCTTTCATCTTGGGGGCTCATCCGGGATCCTTCAGGACAAGGTAAGGATGCTTGGAATTCTAGTTCTTTGTTCTCCTAGCAAACACGTTTTCTGCTGTACTTTACTAACTCTACAGTGTGCTTGTGTGAATGAGTGAAATGCCCTGAGCAAAGCAAGTGAGGAGCCCCGCTCTGCGATTCCACGGTGATCTCATACAGCTTATGGCAGAAACCTGTTGGGGGTTTATACCGACCTGCCAATGCCAATAGGCACCCAATGTCTCCTTCAGGAACAGACCAGAAATGGGCAAAGCATGTGGACTGAACTCTCCTTTCTCAGTCAAAGTTTTCAGTATCTTTGACCATTTCATAACTCCTTGGGAATTAGAAGTACTAACCTAATCTATTGGATCATAGACTTTCAAGGGACTTGTGATCTATGCTGTTACTGTGTACTGTGGCTTAGGTCCCAAACTTGGATTGGTAGTCAGGAAGCGCCTAGCCTCGCTAGGAATCAGAAGTTTGAAAGCTAGATGGAGCTCTAGCTCCAAGAACATTTCTGAGGTTAATGGTTACTCAGATAGGGACTGCAATGGGTTTTTTTCTTTTGGTAATGCTGGCTCTTAGTGGACCAGAGGAGGCTCTTTTACTGGTGTGGTGACACTTGGAAGGAACATCTCAGTATTATGTTCATATTGGTCTTATTGTGGTCAGGAATATACTCAGGGTCATGCACAGGCACTCAGGTGACGATGTTTTCCCCAGCGGTCTTAGCTTGGGAGGCATTCTGGAAGGTTACTCTGATTGCACCCTGGGTGGCATCAGAGGCAAACAAGGTTAATGGTGAAGAGCTGGACATCAGTCAGGGATGCCATCATATCTACTCCTGGTGCATCCCCACCCCGTCTCGGTGGTAGAACCAGAAGGGACGAGTACGATGCCTGCATCGATAAGGGACAGACTAAGTCCGACCAGGAAGGAAAAGCTTTTGGTGTAAAGTCTGTCTACACCCCCATCTAGAGCAGGGAGGGACGCCTCTGGTAGAAAGATGGCACTGGTCGCTTTTTTTCTCTCTTACAGATGGAAGCTAACAATTCCAGCCTAACTCCTTTGAACTGTATCCTGAAAAACTAGGATAGACTTGATCCCCATGGCTTAAAGAGGACACACCTGGTCTTCCTATGTGATACTGCATGGCCGCAGTACCCACTGGAGGACGGTGAATGGTGGCCAGTTGGAGGGTCTCTTAAGTATAATACAGTTTCACAGTTAGACCGGTTCTGTAAAAAACAAGGGAAATTGGTAGAAGTAGCATATGTGTTGCCCTTTTTCACTTTGCAAAATAGGCCAGACTTATGTACTAAGGGTATAGATTTGGGTGTGAAACCTTCAGCTCCCTCTTGTCTTCCTATTTTGCCTCCATACCTGGGGCTCCAAACTGAGCAAACTGAAAGCCAGAGAACACCCCCCTCCCAAGAAGGGTTGCCTTTGTCTCAGTGGAGACTCAAACTGAGGTTCAAACTACCTTGGTCTCAGTGGAAACCCAAACTGAGATTCGAACTGCCCACGTAGAGGTCCAAACAACTCCTCTTTCAGTACGACCTCAGACTACTCTGGTTTCAGTAGAAACTCAGACCATCGAAGTAAGAGATGAGAGGGAGGACAGGAAACAAAGAGATAAAGAAAAGTAGGTTTCTCCAATCCATTCCTGGAATCATACGTGCAGAGCAGCCAGAGAGACTGAGGAAGAGCCACACAAGCTGTTGCCTCTTCATGAAGCACCCACCGGGAGAAATAATCAGTCTATAAGACTTAATAAGGCTTTTTCTTATCAAGAAATACAAAGAATCAAGGAGGATCTGGGAAACTATTTAGAGGACTCAGAACAATATATTAGAGCTTTTAAAGGTGTTACTCTGCTTTATGACCTTACTTGGAAGGATGTGGTGTATATCTTGGGGCAAACGCTGACTCCTGACTCAAAAAGTCGAGTTTTGGGAAAAGCAGTTGCTTATGGAGATGAATGGCTTGGTAATGAATCAGTAGGGAAGAGGGAGGATGAGACAGCTGCCCTCCCCACTGGGAATCAGGCAGTCCCAATTACAGAACCAGACTGGGACTATAACATGGCTAAAGGAAGATGGGCTTGGAGTCATTTTGTCAGATGTATTCTTGAAGGACTCAGCAGGCGCTTTCTAAGCCTTTAAACTATGGCAAATTGGCAAACATAGAACAGGAGGAGAAGGAAGCGCCTGGTAAATTCCTAGATAGACAGAGAGAAGCCCTTCGCAGATTCACTGAGATTGATCCTGAAAGTGAAGAGGGAAAAGTGATCTTAAAGGATAGATTTCTCACTCAGTCGGCTCCAGATATCCGCCGTAAGCTATTAAAACAGGCGTAAGGACCAAATCAGTCTTCATATAATCTATTACAACTGGCTTAGACAGTCTATTATGGTAGGAAATATGAGGAAAAGAAAAAAAGGCAGAGAAAGACAAAGGAACAGGTGGAAGCCTTCACAATGGCCATGAAAACCGTTCTTAAACAGCCTGAGAAAAATGCCCAGAGGGACCCAGGTGAAAAGGGATGGGCTTGCTATTACTGTGGAAAGGAGGGGCACTACAAGCAGGATTGCCCTCAGACATCTAAACTGCCCCAGGCTCCATGTCCGGTCTGCAAAGGACCACACTGGAAGAGAGACTGCCTGCAGTGGTGTAGGTCTCAGGGGTCAGACTCTCAAGACAATCAGGACTGAAGGTGCCTGGGGGTCCCCACACAAGCTCCCGCCCTAATTACACCTGAGGAACCCCGGGTACTAATAACTGTGGGGGCCAATCTGTCGATTTCCTTTTAGATACTGGGGCAACTTACTCTGTGCTTACTGAAGCCCCTGGCCTACTTTCTTCTCGATCCACTTCCGTAATGGGACTGTCTGGATGAGCCAACAGATATTATTTCAGTTATCCTTTATGTTGCAACTGGGATTCTGTGCTGTTTTCACATAAGTTTCTATCGTGCCAGAATCTCCCTCATCCCTTTTGGGGAGGGATATGCTGAACAAGGTCCATGACTCTGTTTTCATGAATATGGAGCCCTCCCTTTCTCTCCCTTTAGTTGAACAAAATGTAAATCCTAGAGTATGGGCTGTTGGAAAAATCTGTGGGTCGAGCACAAAATGCTATTCCTGTAGTTGTCAAGCTCAAAGACCCGCACTTATTTCCACATAAGAAGCAGTATCCACTGAAACCTGAGGTTAAGGAAGGGTTAAAACCCATCATCGAAATTTAAAGGAGCAGGGACTATTAGTTCCCTGTAACAGTCCATGCAACACTCCTATTTTGGGTATAAAGAAATCAAATGGTAAATGGAGACTAGTTCAAGATTTACAAATAATAAATGAGGCTGTAGTTCCTTTACACCCTGTGGTGCCTAATCCTTATACTCTATTGTTGGAAATTCCTGAACGAGCCAAATATTTCTCAGTAATTGATTTGAAAGATGCTTTCTATTCAGTGCCTTTGGCAGAAGAAAGTCAATTTCTATTTGCCTTTGAAGACCCTACACAGCTAGCTTTTTAGTTAACCTGGACAGTTTTGCCCCAGGGATTTCATGACAGTCCTCACTTATTTGGACAAAGTTTGTCACAGGATCTACAAAACTTTAATAGCTCTGAAGCGGTGCTGTTACAATATGTAGATGTTATTTTGCTCTGTGCTGAGACAGAGGAAGCTTGTTCACGAGCCTCAGAAGATTTCTTAAACTTTCTGGCAGGCTGCGGTTACAAGGCATCAAGAGAAAATGCTCAGCTTTGTCAACAATCTGTTAGATATCTGGGCCTCATCATATCAGAAGGGACTAGGGCCATAGGCCCTGAGAGAACTAAACCTATACTAAATCATCCCCTACCTATGACTTTAAGACAATTGAGAGGATTTTGGGGAATCACAGGCTACTGTCGTATTTGGATTCCAGGTTATGGGGAACTTGCCTGGCCTTTATATAAACTTATAGCTGAAACTCAGCACGCCCAAACTGACAAACTGGTTTGGTTTCCAGATACTCAAAAGGCTTTTAAGTTTCTTCACACTGCTTTCCTGCAAGCTCCTGCTTTGAGCTAGCCCACAGGGTCAGAATTTAATTTGTTTGTCACTGAAAGAAAAGGTATGGCCTTGGGAGTTTTGACACAACCCCGAGGGCCTCACCAGCAACCTATTGCTTATCTTAGCACAGGATTAGATGTAATTTCACGTGGGTGGCCCCACTGCCTACGAGTAATTGGGGCAATGGCTTTATTAGCACCTGAAGCTTTAAAAATAATTAATGGATGAAACCTTACTGTACTGACTTATCATGATGTGAGTGGAATCTTAAATTCTAAGGTTAATATTTGGATGACAGACAGTAGGCTTCTTAAATATCAGTCATTGTTGTTAGAAGGACCAGTAACTAAGCCTAAAGTTTGTGGAAATTTAAATCCTGCCACTTTCCTTCCTGAGAAGGAAAATGAAACACCTGATCACGATTGTTCCCAGTTTCTAACCTTAAACTATGCAGCTCAGGAGGATCTAATGGATACCCCATTAGACAATCCTGACATGGAAATATTTACAGATGGCAGTTCTTTTGTTCGGGATGGAAAGCATAAAGCAGGTTAGGCCGTGGTGGCTGCTGAACAGGTTTTAGAAGCAAAATCTCTCCCCCAGGGAGCCAGTGCTCAGGTAGTGGAGCTTGTGGCTCTGACCCGAGCTCTAGAGTTAAGCAAAGGGGAGCAAGCAATTATCTACAAGGATTCTAAGTATGCTTATTTGACTTTACATGCTCATGCTGCAATATGGAAAGAAAGACAGTTAAAACAACAACAGGAGAACCTATTAAGCATTTCAGAGAGATCAAGAGACTTTTTTTTATGATAACAATAGCAAACTTTTATTAAAGCACACATTTCCCCAAACACCCATTACTGAGTCCATTAAAGAAAGCTAGTCTAAGCCATCATTTTACAGATGAGTTAGCAAAGGCCCAGAGAGGGAAAGTCATTTGCCTGATGTCACACAGCAGGTCAGTGGCTGTATCTTGACTATGAATCCAGTGTTCTATTTACTGTCCAAGAATGCTCTTTTAACTGCTATATATTGTCCTAAAGAAGTAGCTGTTATGCATTGCAAAGGGCACAGCAGGGATGGGAGTAAAGTAGCCAAAGGTAATCAATTGGCTGACTGTGAAGCCAGGAAAGCGGCACTTTATGAAACCCCTTCACTGCAGACACCTTTGATCTGGACAGGTCCTGTGGAACAGGAAAAACCACAATATACTGAGGAAGAATTAGAAAGATATGAGAAAAGAGGAGCAAAGATTACTGATAAAGGATGGTTACAGTCCGAGGATGGACAATTAATAATTCCTGAAAATGCTCAGTGGAAAATTCTTAAGGGTTTACACCAGAGTTTTCATTTGGGTGCAGAGAGTACTTATCAAATGGCTTCTCATTTGTTTGAAGGTAAAAATGTAATGAAAACTTTAAAGAATATTATCAAAAGGTGTGAGGTTTGTCAGAAGAATAACCCAAAGGCTGAGAAGCTAGCAAAATCTGGATTACAACGAAGTGGAAAGTATCTTGGAGAGAACTGGGAAATTGATTTTACTCATATGCCAAAAGCTAATGGATATTCTTGTTTAAAAGTTTGGGTAGATACTTTTACTGGATGGATTGAGGATTTTCTCTGTCATAGTGAACAGGCTAAGGAGGTTATAAAGATTTTAATCCATGAAATTATCCCCAGGTTTGGGCTGCCACGGAGCCTTCAGAGTGACAATGGCTCCACCTTTAAAGCTGCTGTAACTCAGGGAGTGTCTAAAGCTCTAGGAATAGAATATCACTTACATTGCTCCTGGAGACCCCAATCCTCAGGAAAGGTTGAAAAAGCTAATGACATTATCAAAAGACATCTGCACAAATTAACTCAAGAGACGCAGGACAATTGGATTAAAGTCCTACCCATAGCTTTAATGAGGGCTCGAATTGCCCCCTAAAAGGAGGGACTGTTCTCCTTTGAATGTGTTTATGGAAGGCCTTTCTTACGCATAGACATTGTTATAGACCCTGAAGCGTTGGAATTAACTAGTTATGTAACTCAGCTCTCAGCTTTTCAACAGGCATTAACAGAACTCTGGGACTCCTGACCCAGCCTCTGAGTCAAGCAAGCCTCTATTTGAGCCAGAAACCGAGGTCCTCATAAAAACACTGGGATCTGAGGGCCCATCCCTAGAGCCCCTCTGGGAAGGCCCTTACCAGGTTATTCTTTCTTCTCCCACGGCTGTCAAAGTGCCAGGAATTGATTCCTGGGTACATCACACTCGAGTTAAGATGTGGCACTCTAACCAGAACTAAGTGACTTCATTTTATGTCTTTACTTTGTATGCTCTGACTTTGTACTTTTCAGATGGGCCTGATAATCTATGTGAGTCTACTTCTGCTGACTCCAAAAATGCTGAGTCTGCTGTTTGATCCTCAAGACAATGCCTTCCTGTCCTGGGCTCACTCCTACGCTACATTCCACAATCGGTCTAACTGCTGGGTCTGCGGAGTGCTCCCCTCTTCATCAGTGGAAGGCTTCCTGTGGTGGACATCTCCACTTTAAAGAAAAGACTTTCTCCAAGTCTGCGAATACCTTTGACAACAATCATATGTGATGCCTCGTCTTCATCTGATGACATCTAACAACCCTAAAATGGACTGGTGCAACACGTTGTACTTTAACTATGGACATAACGTGACTTTTAATTTTGATTATACACTGTCTCGGTTTAATGACTATTTCGCTACACATAAGGCAAATAGGTCTAGATCTAATGGTTTTTTACCTGATGTTTATCAAATATGGGATGAGGTTATATGGCTAACTCCTGAAAAATCATGTCTAATATCTACTGCCCCTATATGCTGGGAACAAACAGCTATCCCCAAAAGTTAGCCAACAACTTAATTACAATGATTGGAAACAATTGGGATTTTTGCCTCAGGAAATATGCAACGTAATCATTCCTGTGTTTTCCAGCCCCAGTTCAGGTCCTCCCTTTGTCTGGCCAGGCACTAATTGGGACTGGATATCTCAGTCACGCTGGCTTGCTCCAAACGGGACTTACTGGATATGTGGCTCTTACTTATGGGCATGGCTTCCCCCTGGTTGGATAGAGAGATGCACCCTGGGTTGAGCCTTTACTCATGGCTTTATATTTTCAGAGCTTCCAGAAAAGCCTGCTAATTTACTCCACCTTAAAACTCGGTGGGTAAGGTCTGTATTTCACTGGTATGATTATTTGGCTGCAGTGTTTGTTCCCTCTTTGGGAACTACAGATGCTATGCTATGAATGGATGCTTTGACTAATTTTACTCAACAGGCATTACAAGATTCTCAAAAAGCTATTTCAGCTCTTAATGCTGAACAAGCACAAATTAGAAAGGTGGTTTAACAAAACATTGGCTTTAGATATTCTGACAGCTGCACAAGGAGGAACTTGTGCCATTATTCATACCCAATGCTGTACATATATACCTGATGTGAGCACGAATGTTACTCATTTTACTAAACACATGAACAAGATGATTGGGGCCATGGATACTCCTGAAGCCTCAATTGCCTCACTTTGGGAGACATTAACTAGTTCCCCACGGTGGAAAACTATCTTAATTACAATAATTCTGATTGTTTTGTTTTTGCTGTTTGCTCCCTGCATCTGTAACTGTGTAACTGGATTTGTTTCTAGTCGCATGAAACCTTTTAAGTTACAAAAGGTTGCTCAAACTTCTGCTACTGCTGCAGCTTCTTCCAACTACTATTTGGGGCCGCTGGATCAGAAATGCTCAGTATGAGGGTTAGGAGAATATGCTGCCTCACCAATTTAGGGACAATGCCCCTTGTCAGCTTGGAAGCAGTTATGGAACGAGAATGATGCCCCTTTTCCCTAGGCAACATAATTCTCCTAAAAGAAAAGAGGGGAATGAGAAGGTTACAGTCAGGAAGGTCAGGGGTCTCCAAACGGAGGAAATAGGCTGCAAGTATCAGACATTTTTATCTCACTTAAGCAGCAGGAGGAAACACACTAGTGATATTTTTTCCTTCTCTATACAAATTTAAAAGGAGGTTTCTCTTAAAATACTGTGTTGTCATAATGACACCTGGTTTCACCAGAAGTTAACTATTCTCAAACCTTGAGTTAACCAATGCATTTTTCTTATGGAAATGTTTGTTTTAAGCTATGTTAATGTACTATGCATTTACCCCAGACTCTGTCTTCAAGTTTTTCCGCCTAATGGCTCAGAACCTACTTGACAAACCAATATGTTATACTCAGATATTGTTCCCCTAATCTATGTAAATGAAACTATTTGTATGGTAATCTACCCTTTTACAAGATTCAAGTCAATCGTTTTATGGCCTGGGATGAATCATCTGGTGCCAAGGTTATCCCAAAATGCATCTTATGGATGAGGGGCCTGGTGCCATTCTGAGTTTTAAGACATTCCTTTCTTTCATTAACAGACTGCTAGAGACCACTCCAGTGTTCTTGCCTGGAGAATCCCAGGGACCGTGGAGCCTGGTGGGCTTCCGTCTATGAGGTCGCACAGAGTTGGACACGACTGACTCGACTTAGCAGCAGCAGCAACAGTGACTATATAACATCCAGCTGAAGACTAGCAGGGGGTTACTCTTTCTGCCCCCTTCTGATGTCTATGTCAGAAGCTTTCTGTATCTCCTTTATACTTTGATAAAACTTTACTACACAAAAGCTCTGAGCAATCAAGCCTCGTCTCTGGCCCCGGATTGAATTCTTCTCCTCCGGGGGCTAAGATTCCCAGCGTCTTTTCATTCAGCAACAACCTTTCAGTGAGAATACCAGTCTTTTTGCATTGACTATATTGGGACCTGCAAGTCATGGTGAGGGGATCATATATATGGAATGTGTAGAATAATTTCATTTTTAAGTATAGATTATTAAATGTTTAATATGTTTTGATAAGGAAAATTTGTTTAAACAATTGAAAATAATAACCAAATGACAAAAATTTCATGTATATGTATCATGTTATCAAAATGTTCACATGATACTGTTTTATTAAAAATAAAAAAAAATTTCAGCTTTTGACTTGACAGTTTATCTGTACTGAGTGTGATTTTCTGTCTTAAGCTTCTTTTACCCCAACTGTTCACACTCTCACATGCAGATTTTACTCCACCCCTCTGTGGCTAGACTTCCTCTTTCAGAAACAATAGAGATCCAGGAAGGGGATGTGGGCAAGGAGTGGAAAATTCCAGAAAGTAGTAGAAAATTCCAGAAGTTTCTGGCTGGTGCACTAGAACTACAATTCTGGTTCTGACCACTAGGGTCATCTATCTACATTGACTATATATCATAAATTATATAGGCTTCCCAGGTGGTGCTAGTGGTAAAGAACCTGTCTGAGAATGCAGAAGATGTAAGAGACTTAAGTTCAATCCCTGAGTGGGGAGGATCCCCTGGAGAAGGGCATGGCAACGCATTCCAGTGTATGTTTCTTCTCTATCTCTCTGGTTTTTTTTTTTTTTGGCGGGGGGGTATTCTCTCTAGGATGAACTGGTATTAATTTCAGACATTTGACTATTATCACAATATTTTGTTACTTTGCACCAAGATGTTCAAGCTGGTTTTAGAAAAGGCAGAGGAACCAGAGATCAAATTGCCAACATCCGCTGGATCATGGAAAAAGCAAGAGAGTTCCAGAAAAACATCTATTTCTGCTTTATTGACTATGCCAAAGTCTTTGACTGTGTGGATCACAATAAACTGTGGAAAATTCTGAGAGATGGGAATACCAGACCACCTGACCTGCCTCTTGAGAAACCTATATGCAGGCCAGGAAGCAACAGTTAGAACTGGACATGGAACCATAGACGGGTTCCAAATAGGACAAGGAGTATGTCAAGGCTGTATATTGTCACCCTGCTTATTTTACTTATATGCAGAGTACATCATGAGAAACGCTGGGCTGGAAGAAGCACAAGCTGGAATCAAGATCGCCGGGAGAAATATCAATAACCTCAGATATGCAGATGACACCACCCTTATGGCAGAAAGTGAAGAGGAACTAAAAAGCCTCTTGATGAAAGTGAAAGAGAAGAGTTAAAAAGGTGGTTTAAAACTCAACATTCAGAAAACGATGATTACGGCATCTGGTCCCATCACTTCATGGGAAATAGACGGGGAAACAGTGGAAATGGCGTCAGACTTTATTTTTCTGGGCTCCAAAATCACTGCAGATGGTGATTGCAGCCATGAAATTAAAAGACACTTACTCCTTGGAAGGAAAGTTATGACCAACCTAGATAGCATATTGAAAAGCAGAGACATTACTTTGCCAACAAAGGTCCGTCTAGTCAAGGCTATGGTTTTTCCAGTGGTCATGTATGGATGTGAGAGTTGGACTGTGAAGAAAGCTGAGCACCAAAGAATTGATGCTTTTGAACTGTGTTGTTGGAGAAGACTCTTGAGAGTCCCTTGGACTGCAAGGAGATCCAACCAGTCCATTCTGAAGGAGATCAGCCCTGGGTGTTCTTTGGAAGGACTGATGCTAAAGCTGAAACTCCAGTACTTTGGCCACCTCATGCAAAGAGTTGACTCATTGGAAAAGACTCTGATGCTGGGAGGGATTGGGGGCAGGAGGAAAAGGGGACGACAGAAGATGAGATGGCTGGATGGCATCACTGACTTGATGGATGTGAGTTTGAGTGAACTCCGGGAGATGGTGATGGACAGGGAGGCCTGGTGTGCTGCGATTCACGGGGTCGCAAAGAGTCAGATACGACTGAGCAACTGAACTGAACTGAACCGAACTGAACCAAGAATTTAGTGAATCTGTGCATAGGGAAATCAACCCAGTTCCTTGGAGCTCAATTCCGGTCTCTGTTGCTCCAGGTAGCAACTGAATGACTCCACAAGCTCCAGCACCTCAGTAAGCCTCAGCAACCTTGAAAAGTTGGTGGTTCTGATATCAGAATCTCCTTGTGAAGAATACATGAAAGAACAGATGCAATGTAGCAAGTACAGAACTTTTCCTACCTCTGGCACTCACAGTTCTCTGGGTCTGCAGAATGAAGGAACACAGTGTAATGTAGCCAATGCAGAATCTGGCATAGAGGGTTCTCTGTGTTTGTAGCTATAAGTACCCGGGTCCCCGGTGCCTCCTAACACCTCTGTAGGGGTGGTTTAGTTGGAAACGGTCCCTGGGTGTTAAGCTGGTAGAAAACCCAGAGGGCTATTATTATAAGAAGTTAAAGCTCCTCTGGCCCCCAGGGCTCTCCTCCTCTATGCCCTTGGGGAAAGGACTTCCTGTAAGGACTCCATCTTGCTTGGCATTGAGAGAGAGTTTGGGGCCTGCTCTCTCTTTGCTTGGCAGCCTTCTTTGATATTCTCCAAACTTCCAGCTCCAGAACCACACATTCTCTTCTAGAGAAGCCTGTGAGGACAGCGGTGACAAATCTCTGCCTTCAGGTTACCCCATGGGTGAGTCACTCTACATGAGAACTTCTTTTCAGATCTCCACAGGACAGGAGGGTTTCTGGGTTCCCTTCCCCACCCCTCCCCATAGGACCCTTAACCAGCCAATCCTCGTTTAGAGAAAGGTGAGAGAGGGCCCAGGCTGACTGTTTTCTACTCTCCTGAGGAAATGGGCTCTCAAAAACTCCTTATGACTGCAGGTAAAAAACTTCCCCTCCTATGGAAATGGCCTTGGCTGGGTGAATTTTTTTCCCTGGCTAAGGAAAAGAGTAATGTGATCTTCTTGGGTCTAGGGTTTGGAGAGTGGGGATGATAACCTAGGTAGAGGGTGGGATTGTGTAAACTAATGTTCTTTGTATTTATACTAGAGGTGGAGGGAGGACGGAAACCCCACCATTGCTACTGAATATTGCATTAACTAGTCAGGGTAAATTGTATTAGTCCTTAGTTTTTGAGGCTTGCTTTTTTGCCTAGCATATGACCTATTCTGGAATATTCAATGAGTATTTGCTATGTGCATTGTTCTATGTCAATTAAATAAATTTGTTTGTTTAAGTCACATTTAAAAATCCTCTCCCTCTAGCTGAGTTTTTGTTTGCCATTTTATGTGTCACTCAGTGAGAAGTGTTAAAGTTTCTCACTGTGACTGTGGATTTGTCCATTCCCTCTTATTTCTGTCAGGTTTTATTTTGCATATTTTGGCTCTATTTTAAGACCTGTATACAAATTTAGAATTTTGTATTAATATCTTCTTATTGCATTGAACCCATCATCATAAGGAAATTTCCCTCTTTCTCTTATAATGTTTCTCTTTAAACTGTACATTTTCTTTTACTAATATGGTTATACCAGTTTTCTGTAGATTAATGTGGACAAGTTATACATTTTATCATTTTTTATTTTCAGATTACCTGATGATTAAATTTCACATGTTTCTCTTTTCAAGAGTGTTTGATGAAATGTTTCTAGTCCAGTCTGAAAATATCTGTCTTTCTATTTAGAATATTTAGCCTGAATCTTTTAATGTAAAGATAGATATAATTTGCTTTATGTGTATCATATTGCTACGTATTTATTTTGCTGCTTCTAAGTTCCTTTTCCTTTCCTTTGAAATGGTTAATATTTTGCAACTATTGAATTCTTAATTCATGCAGATATCTAAACATCCTTTTGCTATTCTTGTAGTGCTTACCCTTCATATTACAATGTGCATTTTTGCCTTTTAACAGTCTGGTGGTGGTGCATGGTAAGTTGCTTCAGTTGTGTCCAACACTTTGGGACACCACTGACTGTAGCCCACCAGGCTCTTCTGTCCATGGAATTCTCCAGGCAAGAATACTGGACGGGGCTGCTATTCCCTTCAGCAGGATATCCTTCCAAACCAGGAACTGAACCCAGGTCTCCTTCATTGCAGGCTGATTATTTACCATCTGAGCCACTAGGGAAGTCCTTTCACAATCTAATATTAGTTCATTAGCTCTTTAAAACTCCTCAGAAAATTATGGGACCTTGAGACACATTGATTCCACATACTCTTTCCAAATTTATTGTCATTCATTTTCATTCTCTATATATGTGAACCCCCAGAAAATATTGCTATCATCATTTTATGTAGTTTAAATTTGCCTACTCGTTTAAATTTGCCTACATATTCACAAATGATATTAGTCTTTCTTTCCTGTATCTATGTGACTCCACCTGGGATAATATTTCTTCTGCCCAAAAAAAAGCCTGTAATATTACTTTTAGTTTGAATCTTCTGGTCACAAAATTTCTGACTTTTTGTTACATTATGGTGAAACGAATACATTTTTTTTTAGGAATGTTTTTCCTTAAAATTTATTTTTTCTCCAACTAACATTGTTATCCTAAGTTGATTTCTTGTTACTTTTGGAAACTTCTCAACCAAGTTCTCTTCAAATATCACTTCTCCACTTTTCCTTTCCTTTTCTCTGGGATTCACATTAACCATGTTTTCAGTATACTCACTGCATCACCTTTAATTCTCTACACCTTGCTTTTGGTATTTTCCATATTATATGTGGGAGGAGAAGGGGATGACAGAGGATGAGATGGTTTGATTGCATCACCGACTCAGTGGACATGAGTTTAGGCCTGGCGTGCTGCAGTCCATGGGGACAAAGAGACATGACTGAGCGACTGAACTGAACTGAACTGAACTGATATATCTTTCCAGGCTCCATTCTGGATATTTTCATCAGACTTATCTTTCATTTCTCTAATTCTTCCTCCAGTGAGGCAGACCAGTTTCAACCCTTGAACATCACACCAGGGTAGATTTCAGGGAATGTTTTATTGTCCCCCTAGAGCAGAGCAGAGAAGTGTGACTTGGGGATTAAAAGTCACTTGTCCCATGTCACCTAGCCTGAACCAAGTAGAGCAGGATCTAACATCACAGACTACACTCTAGATCTAGACCCTTTCTTCTGTGCCTGTTTTCTTGGCTGTGAATGCTCTGCACCTCTCATTTCCTGAAAAGTGGAGCCACAGTGAAGTCTCTCAGCCTTTGTTTTTTGCACAGTGATGCATTTCTGTTTAGATTATACAGTCAGTGATATTTTTTTCCTTAGCCATGATATTTACCCAAGACTTCTTCTGGTATTGGGACCATTGATCTGTTGTTGTCAATTTTAGAGGACAGTGATAAACCGAACCCTTTACAAAGAAGAGCACGAAGCTGGAGTTTTTACCGAAGGCGATACAACTATTCGTCTGAACGTGTCAATTCCCAGCAGCAGCAAGATTCAGGTGATGTTCCCATGGACTTCCAAACAAGATAGTAAGTGACCAGTGAGCATGGCTGACATGTACCAACCAGTGAACAATAAAACCTTGTAGTTAAACATGTCATTCTTCTCTCCAATCTGGAAGAGTGAGGAATGATGGGATCTGGCTAATGTTTAAGCAATCTTTATTGTAGCTCTGATATCATGTGGAAAAATGTGGAGAAGACTTTCTAAGTCTATATGGACCACTTTCTTCTCTCCACTTCCCGACAGTGCTCCCTATGCTGTTCCATCCCGTCGTCAGAGAAGCAGTTTTCAGAAACAAGAGCAAATGCATATTAATATGGAGACAAAGCAAAAGCCTTCAGAGAGAAGAATGGAGAGAGACAGACAGAATGAGACCTTGGGGAGCTGGTTCAAGATTATAGTGAGTGTGCTGGATAAATGGACCTAATATGTAGAAGATGACAGAGAGAGTCATGTTGGATTTGTGTAGAGATGCTGGGAACTTTTCTGGGGCAGTGGTGTTGGTAATGTATTGTTATTACTAGGGACTATCTTCCTAGATCATCTAAGGGCAAGTTCAGAGAAGCAATAGAAAGGAAACAGACTGACTGCAAGAAGGAGCATGGGAGAGGTTGTCTAAAAGCAAAGGAGGAAACCTGCTGCCAGGGAGATGAAGCACTTCATACCAGATCACACAGTTTGGCTCAAGCTAAGTGTGGGAGGAGGTTGAGTCTCTGGGGTCCATGTCAGAGTGGCAGGCCAGGCCTATCTCACATGGATCTCTTGGAACGTTATAAAAGGAAATACATGTGAAACATATTATTTTTTCAGGAAGAGTATATGAATGGAAAGAAACTATATTTAGCAAATCCATGCCTTGTACAAAAGTTAGCGATAACAGATATTGTCCTATGTTAAGAATTTATTTAAAGCCTGAAAATAGGTTCTAAAGTAAGACACAGTTGGGTCTTATCTTAACCTTGGATTCTATTGCATCAATTTTGTTTCCCATTTCTTCTTTGGCCCCTAGATTCCCTTTGGTATAAAATATGATGAGAAGTGGCTGCTGGATTTGATTCAGAAGGAATGCAGTGTCCCCTTCATTCCAGTCGAAGTAAGAGAGGACATGGAGGCAATGAGAAGAAATGGGGTAGATGGCAGGCCCAGATGAGAAATGGCTCTGGTCTCATATTCTGCTTCTCTTGTCACTCTCCCTACAGTTTCACTATGAAAAAATGCAGGCCCAATTCTTTGTAGAGAATGCCAACATTGCCGGTGCATTGAAGAATGTCAATGGCAAGATTTTCAATGAGGATAATGAAAAGGTGTGTGTCAAGGGCATGAACAGGGCTGAATAGGGGCAAGAGGGAAGGAGAGGGGCATGGTCTTGCTTGATCCCATGCACAGATTTCCTGGAGCTTACCCAGCCCCTCTTGTGTTCTCTACAGATATCTATCTTTGTTGAGCCCTGTGATGCACCCAAATCTGTGCAGAAAGCACTGAAGTCTGAAAAGGTGGAGCAGATGAAGGTAATGCAGACTTAACACAAGCTGTGCACTGATACCCAGCCCCACCTCTTCCCCCTGCTCACCCTCAGACACAGAGCTACTGAACCCCATCCCTAACACTGAAGCTGACCATTAACAAACCATACGATGTCCACCAGCAATCTCTTGACATCCAGAGACTCCTCTTTGGCCCTGGTATGGCTGTAGCAGTAACTGTAGGGCAGGTGAGGGTAGAGGGTCTGTCTGGGAAAGACACTCGGAGATGATATCATGGGGATGGGATGGTGCTGGAGGTGCACCAACCAGGGCCCTCTCAGCCTGTGTTTCCCTCCTGGTTTCCTGGAGACTTGATGATCTATGATATTGGAATGACATGGAACCGTAGAAATGGCATGCCCGCCTCCCTGCACATCCATCCAGAGGTCAGGTCCAAGGTGAGGACCTAGGCCCAATGTTGAGGCTGATGATGAGGATTGGAGAGATCAGATAGAAGAGGCATATTTGTCTCAGATATCCCCTTTGGGGTCCTCACTCTTCTTTCTTCATCATAGCTTTCGTCCTTGGACCAGAGCAACAAAAAACCCTACATGGTGCATAGCCTGTCCACCATTATGGAGAATGCTTCCCACACCAAGAACTTGAATCTTTCCAACACTGAGGTGAGGTGGAGCACTTAGATCTTCCTTTCAAAGGGATGTGGGAAGGCTTATGGGGTGGTGACAGATGAAGGGAAGTGGATTTGTAGGGAAAGGATGGGTGTGGATGCAGAGCCATCTAGTCCATGTGGGTGTTCCCCATAATTCCAGGTGAAGTCTGCAGGGGAGATGGACAAGGGTCAACAGCTGGAACCAGAAGGGATGTGGGTTGACAGAAATGCTACGTGCACCACCTCCCCTGATAAGTCAACCAACATAAGGTCTCTCTCTGCCTTGCCTCTACACCCTTATGTCTCTCTCATCTCTCCCCTCCTCCCTCCACTCCATGTCTGTCTTCATCCTCCTCCCTCCCTCCTGAGTCCCACCTCACTCACCTCCCTGTCACAGCCTCCTGGGTCATCCCTGAGGTTTGTCCTGACTTGACAGAGTGATGAAACCCCTGTGAAGTAGCAAAGCCCTGGGCTCTCATCCCCCCCATTTCCTCTTCTCTCCACAGCCTTCACTGGGTGGTAGAGGAAGGGAGGAAGGGAGGGGAGGAAGACCTCCAGTAAGGGTTTGAATTGCTGGTCCTTGTGGCACTGGAGAAGGGAATCAGGACAGTCTGGCTGGGAGCCACCCAGGGGAAAGGTGGTGGGAGGAAGGGATAGAGGGAACAGCCTTCCTCTGGGTCAGTCCACGGAGTGGTGACCAAGGCCCTGGAAGCCTAGCATACTGCATTGTGGGTGGGGGGCACACACAGGGCTGTGATTGCTGTAAGTGATTTGCTCTCATGAGGAGGGTCACGTCCACATTTTCACTGGCTTTTCTCTTTTGTCTTGATTTTGGCAGCACCATCCTGGAGTTGTTCCCCAGGTTACTAAGCTTGGTAAGCGTATCCCTTAATCACAGAGTCCTCTAACTAGCACTGACAGTGCCCACGAACTACTCTGAAACCCATTAGGACCTGTCCAAGTTCCATTTTTGAACCTGACCCTTACATGTCCTGCGGGAGGAAGAGTGTACCATCCTCTGTGGGAACCTGAAAAGGCCCTGGATCTTCTTCAACCATGTTCTCCACAGGCTTCGGGGACCCATGGAGATGACAGACATGTAGTCCTGCCCCTGGCATTTCCAGGACCCTTTCTCCTCTTATCTCAGACCCCCACCCCCATCCTGGGTCCGTTCTTTTCCCTGATCATCTAGCATCACATCCTGGACTGCCCTGCTGACTTCCTCTTCCTTCCCCTAGGATGGCCAGGAGACACTCTCAGGGTCTAAGTGTGCTACTGAAGCCCCCAAGTGCTTACCAACATGCAAGGTGAGCATGGAGGATCCAGCAGGGTTCTAGGTGGTACACAAGGGGGTGTCAGCCCTGGTCCTGAGAACTGTTTTGATTCTAGGGAAGCTTCTTTGGATCTGATGAGCTGAAGAGTCTAATCCTGCAATTCCTGCAGCAGTAAGTACCCTTGGGAATCTGAGCAAGGGGAGGGCTAGTACAGGGGAGGCCACCCAAACTCAGGTCTGCTCATGCTGCTGCTGCTACTGCTAAGTTGCTTCAGTCGTGTCCGACTCTGTGCGACCCCATAGACGGCAGCCCACCAGGCCCCACCGTCCCTGGGATTCTCCAGGTAAGAACACTGGAGTGAGTTGCCATTTCCTCCTCCAATGCATGAAAGTGAAAAGTGAAAGTGAAGTCGCCCAATCGTGTCCAACTCTTAGCGACCCCATGGACTGCAGCCTACCAGGCTCCTCCATCCATGGGATTTTCCAGGCAAGAGTACTGGAGTGGGGTGCCATTGCCTGCTCTGCAGGTCTGCTCATGGGAGTTTTCAAATCTCCTTTGAGTTCCATATCACAGAGCTAGACTGTCCTCATTGTTCCCCCTCAGATATTACTTGATCCATGACTATGGGGACCGCCAGGGACTCCTGTGTGCTTATCATGAGGAAGCCTGCTTCTCCTTGACCATTCCATTCCACTTCAAGGACCCAGGCCCGTGAGTATCACAGCCCAGACTCCTCCCCAGGGCCATCTGGTTCCCCAGCAGATGCAGGCCAGCTCCTGCTGACACCTATGCTGGTTGGACCACCAACCCATTTCCTCTGTGTCTCCTAGAAGCAGCATGTGTGCATACTTCAAGAACAGCAGGAATATGAAGAAACTCAAGGACCCTGGTGAGTGTGTGGTGGGAAGACTGGGCAGGAAAGGGCAGTGAGTGGAAGATTCATAGGGTCCCTGACCTTTGCTTGCTTCCCCTCCTCCACAGATCTGCGGTTCCAGCTGCTGAAACACACAAAATGTGACATTGTGCATGCCCTCTGTGGGTTGCCCAAAACTCAGCATGACTTAAAGTCCTTCATGGTGGACATGTGGTTCCAGACGGTGGGCACCTGCTTCCTGCCTTGTTGGGAGCAGGGGTGGGAAGCTGCAGATGGGGAGGAATCAAGTTGAGGGGTGACTGAGTACCTGCATTCTTCCCTTTCAGCAAACAATGCTCTGCTTCTCTGTGAATGGAGTGTTCAAGGAAGGTGAGTGTTCATAGATCCCTCCCAGACCGTCCACTGCTCCCTCCCCTGGCTGGGCTCCCTCCCTCCTTCCAGCTTCCCTCCCCTCCCTTGCTCTCCATTCCGTCCCTTCCTCTGGACTCCCCTCCCTCCCCTTCCCTTCCCCTTCTTTCCCTCCCCTCCCCTCCCTTTCCCCTCTGTGATCTCCAGCCCTCAGTTTTCCCACAGACAACCCAGGTCTGAACTGCGTTCATGTCTGCCCTGTTCATTCTGGGCATTAGGGACACAGGCTGTGGAGTTTCATGGCTCCCATACCAGATCCTTACACTGAGAACTTGGGCCAATACTTAACCTCTCAGTTTCCCCATATACCCACATCTTGGGCAGTTAAGGAAAATGTATCCCATGAACTTGTAAAGTGGTTGTCATGGGAACATGTTACTGGGAGCAGACCGCCCTCCAGTTGCCCTCCCCATTCCCAACACCCAGGCTCCCCAAGTGAACAACTGACCCCTCAGCATGAGTGTCAAGTCAGACCCTGACTGGGGACCTCTGTGGGAACCCGTAAACACATGGGGCTCTAAGGGGTACTCTTGTTTATTGTTTTTTGTTGAAGTAGAAGGAAGGTTTCCTGGCTGTGTGCGTTCCTTCACCCGGACCTTCATCACTACCCCTGCCACCTCTTCCAGGTAAGAGCTGTGTTGTGGGTGGGATGGCCCAACCAACCTGGTCTCAGGGCCCTAGGCATGTGGTGGTGTAGACCTTAGGCTGACTCAGTATTGTGGAAAGCCAGCAGGTAGTTCCAAGGAGCAGTCTAACCTAGGAAGAGCATGGGCTTTCTCACTGGCACATGGGTTTTCTCCTTGAGCACATGGGTTTTCTCCTTGACCCAACACTCATTCTCTGTGTGACCTTGGTTAAGTCACAGGGCTTCTCTGTGACTTGGTATCTTCTTCTGAAAATGGGGATCAGAATGTGCACTCCTGTGCTGTAGTGTACTGGGCTGCTATTCAGGGTAGATGTGAAGTTGTCCCTGGGTTGGGGATCAGGCTATCCATTGAGTGAAGCTGGTAGACAATCTCTCTGAAGGTGGGCTCTGTACAAGGGGCAGAGGAACCAGTCAAGGAGTCTGGGGACAGACACAGGAGGGGGATGGAAGGAATCTGGTTACTGAGTGCCAGTGGGAGCAGATAATTTTTGGGGTGTGGGTCGGTACATCTGTCAATTGTCTAAGAGTCCGTATTTCCTCCAGTTTTTGTATTGTGAATGATAAGCTGCTTGTGAGTGACTTCAGCCCCAAGAAGACTGAGCCTGTGCTCTTCATCCCAAAGCCTAAACCTGTCAACTCCATGCCTACCTTCTCCTTGGAGCAACAGAAAATGGTGCAGGATTTCTCCATCCAGTCTGGGAGGAACTTCCAGCAGTCTCAGAAGTGATGTTGAAGATTATAGTGCACATACATGCACACATATACTCATTGCCTTGGAAAATCATTCATTGTGTTCAATTTTGTGGGGAGATGAAGTTTAATCAAAATGTAATTAACAGCATATCTGTGTGTGCATGTTTCTCTTTCCAGGTCTCCTCTAGCCCAATCGCCCCCTTCTCACTAGTGTAAATTTTTCTTCAGCTCAGACTCCCACTGGATTCCAATCTCGGGATTCAGTAATCCAGAAAATGATAGATAAGGAGGGATTGCTTCCAGGTGGTGAAAAATTCCAGAAAACTCTGATTGAAGCCATTATACCAAGATCCCAAGTTCCATCCCTTCTTTCCCCTTGCTGAACACCCTCGTCTGAGGCTCTCTTAGCTGACGTTCTTATCTGGCCACCTAGTTCCATCCATCTTCATTTTTAAGGAAAAGAAGTACATTTTGCAAAGAATAACAGATGTCTTGGAAAGGCTTGTTTAGTATGAATCCAGTTCTGTTTGGAAAATTCTATGTATATCACAGCAATCCCATCTGTTGTTGACCCCAAAGCTACATCACATTCATTGGTGTATCTCTTCCCCCATCAATGTAGGTTGACTTGTTCCCGCTGTAGAGGGTCCCTCGCAAGGAGCTGAGTGTTTACCTCCATCACCCACCTCTGTATCAGCTGCCCAGTTCTTCCCCCACACCCTGTTCTGCCATCCCATGACTGGGACACTGGATACAGCTGTCCAGACTTCAGTCTCTGCCCCATTCCTCTTAGAGCCCTGTGTTTCCCTGTGCTGCTGACTGCCGATACACTACTGCTACCTGGCGATTCACTGTATGCAGGCTCTGGAGTATGCTTATTTAACACCTATCAGATTTCTTTTTTCAGACAGAGTTAAAATTACTTTATACTTAGTTCAATATGCTGGCTTTTAAGGGACAACATTGTATTTTTTTTTCTCTTTAAATAAAGTTCTTTGTAGAGAACTCGGATACTGGAGTTATGTTGGTGCTACGTCATAACAGAAGCCTGACAGCAGCTTGAACAGGCAGAGCAGGCAGGTGGGAGGGAAGGTCTGTGTGTTGCCAAAATTCACCAGACAGAGCTTTCTGGAATTTTTTATAATGGTTGAAGTCATTATACCAAGATCCCAAGTTCCATCCCTTCTTTCCCCTTGCTGAGCATCCTGGTCTGAGGCTCTCATAGCTGACATTCTGATCTGGCCACCTGGTGTGTAAAGACAGAAACCCAGTTACAGGTACACTGAGGTATCCAGACAGAAAGCACAGCCCCTCTCCATGTATTAGCACTCTATTCACCCTTTAATTTTATTTTATTTTTAAACTTTACAATATTGTATTAGTTTTGCCAAATATCAAAATGAATCCACCACAGGTATACCTGTGTTCCCCATCCTGAACCCTCCTCCCTCCATCAGTTCTAATGAGATGGATGAAACTGGAACCTATTATACAGAGTGAAGTAAGCCAGAAAGAAAAACACCAATACAGTATACTAACACATATATATGGAATTTAGAAAGATGGTAACAACAACCCTGTGTACGAGACAGCAAAAGAGACACTGATGTATAGAACAGTCTTTTGGACTCTGTGGGAGAGGGAGAGGGTGGGGGGATTTGGGAGAATGGCATTGAAATATGTATAATATCATGTATGAAACGAGTCGCCAGTCCAGGTTCGATGCAGGATACTGGGTGCTTGGGGCTGGTGCACTGGGATGACCTAGAGGGAGGGTATGGGGAGGCCACTATGGAGAACAGTGTGGAGATTCCTTAAAAAACTGGAAATAGAACTGCCTTATGATCCAGCAATCCCACTGCTGGGCATACACACTGAGGAAACCAGAAGGGAAAGAGACACGTGTACCCCAATGTTCATCGCAGCACTGTTTATAATAGCCAGGACATGGAAGCAACCTAGATGTCCATCAGCAGATGAATGGATAAGAAAGCTGTGGTACATATACACAATGGAGTATTACTCAGCCATTAAAAAGAATACATTTGAATCAGTTCTGTTCACCCTTTGATTTACTTTCTCTGCAACCTCTCACAGAGTTTTCACTAAGGGCCTTCTCCTCACTGACTGATGAGCTCTGTTCATCAGCTCAACACAATACTGTTCTGCCAAGTTTACTCCAAATTTAACATTCACCCTCACTATCTTTTCTAAATTTTTACTTGTGGTTAAAAAAGCATAAAATGTAGTTTTCTACCTTAATCACTTAAACATTTTAAAGTGTGTACTTCAGTAGTATTAATTTTATTAATATTTTCCTTTAGCCTTTATATTAAGCGGTTAATATCCCAATCTGCTACAGAATTAGATTTTTCCAAATATGACTGTATATTTACCTTTACCAATGCATTGTATGCTTTCATATGTTTTTATGTCACTGACTAGCATCTTTTTCATTTCAACGTTAAGAACTTCTTTCAGCATTTCTTAAAGGCAGGCCTAGCAGCAATGAACTCCCTTAACTTTCATTTGCCTGGGAAAGTCTTCATTTTTCCTTTATACCTGAGGGATAACTTTGCTGGATAGAGTATTCTTGGCTGAATTTTTTGTTAACAATGTATCATTCCATCCTTTTCTGACCTATAGACTTTCTGCAGAGAAATATTTGGATAGCTTAATGGGGGTTCCTTTATAGGTTACAATCTTTTTTTCTCTGGTTGCTTTTAGGATTCTATATGTTTGATTTTTTGACAGTTTCATTTAATGTGTCTTGGAGAAGTTTTTTTTGCGTTGAGATGAAGGTGATTTATTAGCTTCATGAATTTGGATGTCTAAGTTTCTCCTCAGGTTTGGGAAGTTCTAATCCATTAAAAAAAAATAAACTTTCTGCCCCTTCTCCCTTTCTTTTTCTTCTGGAATACCAACTATTTAACATTTTACATTTCATAGGGGCCCCCCTGTTGGCTCAGATGGTAAAGAATCCGCCTGCAATGCAGGAGACTTGAGTTCGAACCCTGGGTTGGAAGATGCCCTGGAGGAGGGCATGGCAACCCACTCCAATATTCTTGCCTGGAGAATTCCATGGACAGAGGAGCCTGGAGGGCCATGGTCCATGGGGTTGCAAAGAGTCAGACACAGCTGAGCGCGACTAAGCACATAGATCATGCAGGCTTTCTTTGCTCTTACTTCTTTGTTCTCTGTTACTTCACATTTTCTGTCCTTCAGATCACTTATTATAAATTCCATTTGGTCTACTCTGCTGTGTACATATATATATATATATGCTGTATATATAGCTATATATATATATATATATATATAGTTAATTGCACTTTTCATTTCATTAATTGAATTCTTCTGCTTCAGAATTTCTGTCTGATTCTTTTTTAATGATTTCTGTTCTTTTGTTAAATTTTTCATTTTGCTTATGTATTGTTTTCCTGTGTTTTATTGAACTATCTTTCTGTGCTTTCTTTGAGTTTCCTCAAAACTGCTGTTTTGAATTCTTTATCAGCTAGATCTAGGTCATTAAGTTTGATAACTGAAAAATTTATCATTATCTTTTGGTGATGACATGTTTCCTTGTTTCTTCATGATCCTTGGATTTTTGTTGCTACTTTCACATTTGAAGTATTGATAGCAGTCATCTCTCACAAACTTTATTATCTGTCTTCAAGTAGAATATTTTTTGTTGGTCCTGCTTGTATCTAAGGTTTTCTCAAATCTTGTATGGCGACACCTGCTCTGGACTTCTGCACTCACTCTTGTAGCAGAATTCTTAACTTTTTATGTCCTCTTTGGTTCTTGCCAGGCTGCTGCTGCTGCTGCTAAGTTGCTTCAGTCATATCCGACCCTGTGCAACCCCATAGACGGCAGCCCACCAGGCTCCCCTGTCCTTGGGATTCTCCAGGCAAGAACAATGGAGTGGGTAGATGCTGGAAAACTCTGTTTTATTTTCTACAAGGTGGCACTGTAGCTCAATGTGTATTATTTCCCTTACCTGAAACCCTGGTCTGTTTTTCTGAAAGCACTCTGTTTACTCTCACCTCTGCCCTTGGAGCTGCACACAGGGAGCCAGCTTCAGAATGAGGGAGGTGCGGGTTTAGCGTTCAGTATTGGGAGAGCCCACAGACCTAGTAGGGGGATCGTTCAGTGAAGTTCTCTCAGAGGTTTGTGGGCCAACTTCTGCCCCTTTTCCAATATATTTCCTCTCCTGAGTCATTGGGGTCCAACCTCAGTCCTCTAGGTGCTGCTGGTGAGAAATGCATCCCACAAAGCTGGAATAACCTGGTACTTACTCACTACTCTTCTTTTCCCTTATGAGAGAGGTCACCACCAACTGGGTCACCCTCATATTGTTTTGCCTTAGAGGATGAGCAGCATTTGTAAAATTCCTCTTATTTTCTTGAATGCATTCAAACTCAAGGAAAAATATAATCGTTTAGAATGGTAAACAGCTTCTAAGCAGAGTATTCCTTATACAAGAAACTATTGTTCACTAATCTAGTAGCTCATATGGTAGATAAGAACTGCTCTAAGCTGAAAGTTTTATCACTGTTTTTTCATGGTATTAAAGATTTTTTGTTGCATTTATTTCAAGTTGAAATATTTTCCATATGATAAAACAAGTTGCAAACAATGGTGATTGTAAAAGTTATTGATGCTTTAAAATATGTAACAGTAAAAGTAACACATCAAGTTCAAAGCTTGATAAGATTTTTGTTAAAGAAAGAATTTTGTTTTCCCTCTATGAAAGTCAGTTTGTCTTGATAACATAAGGAAGAATTATTTAAAACTTTTCTTCCAATTGAGACAGAAACAAAAGTAAGTGTGACAGTTTTCTTAAATCTTAAATGCAGTGCAAAAGACTGTGTTTTATTTACATCTCCATCATGCAGAATCACGTATAAATTTATGCACACATAGAAGCATCTCATTCCTTTTAATGGATGCATAGCATTTCACTGTATTGGTGTACTCAGTATTGTTTAATGACAAGTACGGTTGATGCCTCACAAGAAGAGTGACCTCATACCCCTAAACACCAATGTTGCTCCTGTTGAAAAACACTTGGAGTTTTGGATTCTTAACGAAATTTCACAGTCATCAAATAGCTCCCATTAAGCTCCACGAATGTTATTTGTTCTCCAAAAAGATTGTGAAATTTATTACAGTATCTGTTTGCCCACACTTTCAAGTTATTTTAAAATGCAACATGACAAACATATATGCATGTGCAATAAAGTTCAGAGAATAAATTTACAAACACCAAAGTACCCATTACCCAGATTTGCCACCTGCTGATATTTAGCATTCTCTGCTTATAGTCCTCACACTAATTGCATCAGAGCAACATACTAGAAAGATATAAGTGACATGCTTTGGATGAACAGACTAGAAAGATAAGTGACACGTTGTGGATGAACAGCGTATGGGTGTTTCCTGCCAATAGTGGGATTGGGAATTCTCAGTGAAGCTTCAGGAAGGAGACGCGATTTGAACTGATGAAGGATGAGTAGTCATGGAAAGGTCTCCAGAGGACATTCCAGGTATGATCCAAGGTACAGAAGAGACAATGTACAAAGGTATACTTGGTAGTTATGATGAACAGTCCAGTGTTGCTTCAATGTAAGATACTTGGATATGAGAACTGATGAAAGGATAGGAGCAGACAAGTCTCTGAGAGTTTAGAACACTGTGTCCAGGGGATCAAGATGCGACCCTGTAGGTTTGTTGTTGCCAAACCTGGCAAGCAACAGAATCTGTTTTTTTGTTTGTTTGCTTAATTAATTTTGCTGTTGGGGATGGTGAGGGGAGCAAATGTCAAGATCTGATCTAGAAACCTTCAAGGTAACTTCTGAACCTATCATTAGGCTTGGACAGTCTATGTCTGTAGTTTTTGTCTACAGATGATTAACGGTCTCTTTAAAACTTTGGATCCTAATGAGAGAGGATCTACAAGTTTTACCTGAAGTCTCCACATTTATATCTTGAAGAAGTTGCACACCACCAGCACCAGTGACTTTCCTCTCTGTCTGTAAAGTACAAATCCTCAATTAAACACTTAATATCTCAGAAATGTGGGGGTACCAGCACTGTACAAGGTGTGAGTTCAACAACACTTTTCATAAACACCACCATATAACTCCTACCCCAATCCAGGTATAGAGCATTACCATAACCCCTGAGGAGTCCTTCACGGAGTCCTCCCAGCCATTACTACCACTGCCCTTATGCAAAGTGCACTACTATTTGGATTGCTAAGTCATGGATTAGTTTTGCCTGGTTTTGATGTTTACAAAAAAAGGTATCATACAGCTTGAACTCTTTTGTGTCTGGCTTCTTTATGTCTGTTACCACTTTTTGCAATATTTTGTTCATTTTCATTGCACTGCAGTTTTCCATTCTTTGACTTTACTAAATTTAATTTATCTGTTGTTATTGATGAGCATTTGGCTGTTTTCAGCATTGGATTTTTATGCATGATGCTCCTATGAACATTTTATACATATATTTTTGCATACACACAAATGAATTGTTGTGAAGTATTATGTATTTGTCCATGGGGTTGCAAAGAGCTGGACATGACTGAGTGATTAACACTTTCACTTTCAATATATATTTGCCTATGGGTGTAATATAGGCTATCAGGTACGTGCAAGTTCAGCCTTAGTAGATACACCCTAACAGTTTTCAAAGTGGCTGTACCAATTCACATCCATACCAGCCATGTAAAGGGTTCCACTTACTTTATAGCTTCACCAGCATATTATTAGAGAGTTAATTTTACTTTCAGCCATTCCAGAGGGCACTGCATTATGTTTGTAGTTTGGATTTTCCCAATGAATAATGATATTGAGCAGTGTATTATATGCTAAGTAGTCACTTGGATAAAGTAAGGTCATATCTTTTTCTCATAGCATATGCAATATGACTATATTTGGCTAAAACATATATATGAAATTTATGAATGTGTGCATTTATATGCATTTATACAAAGAATATGAACCTAACTACTATTAGTGGCAATATTGAGCATTTGTTCTTTTCCAGGCACATTTCTAAAATGCTTCATTCATATAAACTTATTTAGTCCTTATAAAACTTTATAGGGTATATTTTTCAAGCCCATAAAGAATTCAAAATGCAGAAATATTAATATCACATCTATCTGTTATACTGGTTGTCAATGGTTAATGAGATCCCTGATTATATGCATTTTCTTCTTTATGCTTGATTGAAATGTTGAACATTGCCAGAACCTCAGAGGAATTCTTCCATGTGTAAAGGGATGAATATGTTGTTTTCCCAGTGGTCACTAAAATTCCTCTTAGGACTGGTATGGCAAAAAAACCATGTGGTATTAATCCCTTGCACCCTGATCCTTTGTATATTTCTTAGGTCATAAAGGTGTTATCTGATATAAGTGCAGAGACGAATAGTCTTAAGGCCATTTGGTAAAGTATTTAGAAAAGAGCAAAGTAGTACTATACCACCTGCTGTATGCTGCTGCTGCTGCTAAGTTGCTTCAGTCGTGTCCGACTCTGTGCGACCCCATAGACGGCAGCCCACCAGGCTCTGCCATCCCTGGGATTCTCTAGGCAAGAACACTGGAGTGGGTTGCCATTTCCTTCTCCAATGCATGAAAGTGAAAAGTGAAAGTGAAGTCGCTCAGTCGCGACCCCATGGACTGCAGCCCACCAGGCTCCTCCATCCATGGGATTTTCCAGGCAAGAGTACTGGAGTGGGGTGCCATTGCCTTCTCCAATCTGCTGTATAGTTTCATTTAATTTTTTATTGAATGTGTAATGTAATATATATGTGCATCTATGGTCATGTGCAGAAAAATAGGTGCAACTGAATAATAGTCAAAGATAGTGATTATAAGTGTCAGCGCATTTTCTCTGTACCCCTCTGCCCTTCAAAATCTGACTCCTTTGTCACATGACAAAGTCCTGTCAAAGTGCAGACACCTTTCCAGTCCTCAAGGTGAAGTGGATATGAAAAAAGAATTATTTTGGTTCAGAAGAGCCCTCTGCCTTCTACAGAAAAACCTACAGAGGGAAATACTGCACAGTGTTAACAGTGGTTGCCAGCAGGTCTTTTGGTTGCCTGTGTTTACATTATATTTTCTCGTGTCCACAGTTTTAAGAAATTGTAAATTGCCACCAAAGGAACATAAATGAGGCAGGCTGAGCACTGAGGTAATAATATGTTAACTAGGAAATGGTTCATACAACAGGTAAGAGTTTGGGGTAGATTGAAAGTAAGCATGTCAGCAAGAATGTGTTTTTTATCTACAATTATATGTTTAAGAAGATGGACTTCAATAGAGGGACAAATGTTCCCAGAACATTTTTTGGTGCTTTAATAGATGTTTGGTTCAACATCTTTATATTTAATGCTCTAGTTTTTGCTTTATTTTGTTGTAGACTTCTGGGGAGAGGGGAAAATGTAGATCATTTAGTGAAAAATTTGTATTAATTTTAATTAAACAAAGCAGACTGAACATTATATATAGTGACATCTTTCTTAAAAGAATTACTAACATGTGTTAAAATATGCATACATGAAATACAAACACTACACTAAAACTAACAGCAACCATCATTAGAAGAGAAGAGTACCAAAGAATTTTACTTTCTGTGCTCTATATTTGTGTACTCCGTTTTTTTTTTTTTTTTTTTTTTAACAAATGGAGCATATATTCTTTTTTTAATTTTTAAATTTTGGTGAAATAGACAGAATATAAAATTTTCCATATTCACCATTCTAAGTGTGCAGTTCAGTGATATTAAATATTCATAATGTACAACCATCACCAACATTCAGCTCTATTTTTTTTTCATCTTATAAAACTGAAACTCTGTACCTATTAAACCAAAACTCCCCATTTCACTTCCTTCAGTCTCTGGCAGCTGCCATTCTATTTGCTCTCTACTCTAAATACCTCATATAATGAACTAATACAGTATTTGTTTTTTTGTGACTGGCATATTTCACAAAGCAAAATGTCCTCAAGGTTCATTCATGATGTAGCATATGAGAGAATGTCATTCTTTTCTCAGTCTGTGTAATATACCATTGTATGTATATATTGCATTTTTGTTCATCCATTCATCTGTCAGTGGACCCTTGGGTTGCCCCCATATTTTAGCTATTGTGAATAATGCTGCTCTCTGTCATTGTGGGTGTATAAATATTTCTTCAAGATCCTGCTTTCAAAGTTTTGGGATAAATATCCAGATTTAGATCGTATGGCAATTCTCTTTTTTAATTCTTGTGGAACCACCATACTGTTTGCCTCAGTGGCTATCCCATTTTACATTCCCATCTACAGTGAGGATGCTCCACATCCTCAATGACACTTGTTTTCTGTTTTATTTTTTCTTTCTAATATTAGCTATCCTAATGTGTGTGAGGTGGTATCTCATTGTAATTTTAATTTGCATTTCATGGTGACCGCAGCCATGAAATTAAAAGATGCTTGCTCCTTGGAAGGAAAGCTGTGACAAACCTAGACTGCATATTAAAAAGTGAAGACATCACTTTGCCAACAAAGTCTGTATGGTCAAAGCTATAGTTTTTCTAGTAGTCATATATGGATGTGGGATTTGGACCATAAAGAAGGCTGAGGTCTGAAGAATTGATGCTTTCAAATTGTGATGCTGGAGAAGACTCTGGAGAATCTCTTGGACAGCCAGGAGATCAAACCAGACAATCCTAAAGGAAATCAACCCTGCATATTCATTGGAAAGACTGATGCTGAAGCTGAAGCTTTAATAATTTGGCCACCTGACGCAAAGAGCCAACTCTTTGGAAAAGACCCTGATGCTGGGAAAGACTGAAGGCAAAAGGAGAAGTGGGTGCCAGAGGATGAGATGGTTAGATAGCATTACTGACTCAATGGACATAAAATCTGAGCAAACTCTGGGAGATAGTGACAGACAGGGAAGCATGGTGTCCATGAGGTCGCAGAGTGGGACACGACTTAACAACTGAACAACAACAAATAATTAGTGATGTTGAGCATATTTTCATGTACTTACTGGACATTTGTATTTTTTTTCAGAGAAATGTCTATTCATGTCCTTTGCTCTGGTTATTTTTGAATCAGGTTGTATGGATTTTGCTGTTGATTTTTTAAGATACTAATTTCTTATTATAAATATGATTTGTAAATATTTTCTCTCATTCTACAGGTTGCCTCTGTAGGTTTACTCTGCTGATAGTGTCTTTTGATGAACAAATTGAAAGATTTTTCATGAAGTCCATTTTGTCTATTTTTTCTTTTGTTATCTGTATCTTTGGTGTCACATCGAAGAAATTGCCAAGTCCAACACTGTGAAATTTTTAAGAGTTTTTATAAGGAATTTATCTATTTATTTGGCTGGGTCAGGTCTTAGTTGCAGCACGTGGGATCTTTGTTGCACTGTGTGGAGTCTTTCATTGCACTGTGCTAACTCTAGTTGTAGCACCTGGGCTTAGTCACTCTGTGACATGTGGGATGGTAGTCTTCCAACCAGGATTGAACCTGCGTCCCCTGCATTGCAAGGTGGATTCTTAGCCACTGAATGACCAGGGACATTCCTTTTTTAAGAATTTTTTTTTTTTTGCTTAATTTTTTTTTTCTAGTTGGAGGATAATTATAATACTGTGGTGGTTTTTGCCATACGTCAAGGTGAATCAGTCATAGATATACATGTGTCGCCTCCCTCTTGATCCCCCCTCCCTCTTCCCTAATTGTTTTAGATCTTACATTTAGGTCTTCGATGCATTTTGAGTTAATGTTTTTATATGTTGTTAGGTAAGGATTCAACTTAATTCTTTTTCATGTGTAAATCCAGATTTTCCAGCACCGTTTGTTGAAAAAACTTTTCTTTTTCCATTGAATGGCCTTGGTACCCTTGTGAAAAATCATTTGACTAGATATATAAGGGTTTATTTCTGGAGTCTCTATTCTTTATAGTCTGTCTTTATGTCAGTATTTCACTGACTACTGTACTTTGTAATACGTTTTGAAATCAGAAAGTGTGAATCCTCCAAATTTGTTCCTTTATTTCAAGATTGTTCAGGCTATTTATGGTTTCTTGAAATTCTATATGAATTTAAAGATAAATTTTTCTGTGCCTGTTAAAAACATGATTGAGATTTTGATCAGGATTGAATTAATCTATAATTTGGATACCACTGACATTTGAACAATATTATGTCTTCCAATCCATGAACATGGGTTGTGATTTCATTTGTCTGTCTTCTTCATTTCTTTCAGCAGTGTTTCATTTTTATTGTTCAAGTCTTTAATACCCTTGGTTATTTTCTATTTTCTCATTCTTTTGATGCTATTATAAATGAAATTGTTCTCATAATTTCCTTTTCAGATTATTCACTGCTAAAGTATAGAAATACAATTGATTTTTGCATGTTAGCTTTGTATTCTGAAAATTTGCTGGATTCGTTTATTAATTCTAACAGCTTTTTTTTTTTTTTTGTAGAGCCTTTAAGGTTTCTACATATAAGGTCAATTCTTTGGTGCTCAGACTTCTTTATGATCTAACTCTTACATCCATACATGACTACTGGAAAAACCATAGCTTTGACTATACAGACTTTTGTTGGCAAAGTGATATCTCTGCTTTTTAATACTATGTCTAGATTTGTCATAGCTTTTCTTTCAAGGAGCAACAGTCTTTTAGTATCATGGCTGCTTTCAAATTGTGGTGTTGGAGTAGACTCTTGAGAGTCCCTTGGACTGCAAAGAGATCAAACTAGTCAATCCTAAAGGAAATCAACCCTGTATACTCATTGGAAGGACTAATGCGAAAGCTGAAACTCCAATACTGTGGTCACCTCATGCAAAGAGCTGACTCATTGGAAAGACCCTGATGCTGGGAAAGATTGAAGGCAAATGGAGAAAGGGCAGCAGAGGATGAGATGGCTAGATAGCATCACTGACTCAAGGGACATGAATCTGAGCAATGTCTAGGAGATAGTGGCAGACAGAGGACCCTGGTGTGCTGCAGTCCATGGAGTCACAGAATCAGACATGACTTAATGACTGAACAACAACATGTAAGACAATATCATTTACATTTTATTTCTTCCTTTCCAATTTGGATGCCTTTATTATTTTTTTCTTGCATAATTCTTCTGGCTAGAACTTCCAGTACAATGCTGAACAGATGTGGTGAAAATAGACATCCTTACTTTGTTTCTTGGAGGAGGAATTGGCAACCCACTCCAGCATTCTTGCCTGGAAAATCCCATGGGCAGAGGTACCTGGTGGGCTACAGTCCATGGGGTTGCAAAGAGTTGGACATGACTGAGTGACTTCACTCACTCACTCAGTTTGTTTCTTACCTTAGAGGGAAAGCTTTCAGTCTTTCCCCATTAAGTATGATGCTTAATATGTATTTTTTGTGTATGGCTTTTATTATGTTGAGGTAGATTCCTTCTCTTTCTAGTTTATTGAGTACTTTTGTATCATTAAATGGTGTTAAATTTTGTCAAATGATTTTCCTGCCTCAATTGAAATGATTATGTAGTCTTTTTCATTCATTATGTTAATGTGGTGAATTACACTGATCAATTTTTGTATGTTGAACCATACTAGAATTCCTGGATCATATATAAACTGGATCAAACTCTCTTAATTTGTGTTTATCTGAGAAAATCTTTATCTCTCCTTCACTTCTGAGGATAATTTTTTTGGATACAAAACTCTAAATGAGTAATTTTTTTCTTTTCAACAGTTTAAATAATTTACTTCACTCTCTTCTTGCTTGCATGATTTTTGAAGAGAAGTCTGGTGTAATTCTTATCCTTGCTCCTATATAGTTTTTTTTTTCCCTTTCTTTGGTTTGTTTCAATATTTTCTTTGTCTTTGATTTCCTAAAATTTGAATATGATATATACTGATGTACATTTTTTAGGTATTTTTAATTTTGGAAAATTCTCATCCATTATTATACTATTTTTTCTGTTCCTTTATTTCTTTCTTTTAATTCTGGTATTCCTATTCCATATATGTTACACCTTTGGTAACTGTCCACAGTTCTTGGATATTCTATACTATTATTTTCTTTCTTTCTTCTTTTCATTTCAGTTTGGGAAGTTTCTGTTGACATACCTTTAATTGCAATGTTTCCTCAGCCATGCCCAGTCTATGGCATATGCCTACAAAAGACATTATTCACTCCTCTTACAGTGTTTTTTTTTTAGCATTTACTTTTGAATCTTTCAATCTCCATGCTTACATTACATACCCCTTCTTTCACATTGTCTACTTTTCCTGTTATAGCCCTCACCATAAGTTCATGGTCTGATAATTTCAAAATCTCTATCATACTTGAGTCTAATAGTTGTGCATGCTCTCTCTCTGAATTATATTTTTTATATTTGGTGTGACTCATAATTTTTTTTAAAAGCCAAAAATGATGTAGTATGGGAAAGGAATTGAGGTACATAGGCTTTTAGTGTGAGGCTTATGTCTCTCTGCCTAGAAGTTATGCTGTACTCACTATTTGCTGTAGCTGTAGGTATCAGAGATTAAAATTTTCTCTTGTGTTCTTGTTTTTGTCATCTTTGTTCACTTTGGATTTTCCCAGAGACTTTTTAAGTAAGTTCTCATATATGCAATGTTTAATTTTTTCCCATCGTATTCCTCTGTTACTATACAGGAGCCCTATTGATGTGACGGTAAGATGTGAGGGAAAGGGAAGTGTTTTGCTCTCCTATAATTAAGTTTTAGTCTTGTTATGAGGAAGATCAAGATGGTGGAGGAATAGGAAGCAGAGTTCACCTCCCTCCACAGAAACTTTGAAAATATATCTACAGGAGGAATGATTTACACAACAGCTGCTGAGTGCTGACAGAGGACCTCAAAAAGACAATAAAACCTTCACATAAGCAGGTAGAACAAAAGGAAAAAGAAGGAATCAGGATGGGGCTTCCACCCCAGGCAGGGAACCGAAGGAAAGATTCCTGCACCTTGGGAAGGCTCTTCAACAGCAAAGAAATTAGACTGAGCAGAGGGCAAGTTTCAGAACCTAAAAGGGGAGAAGAGTGTGGAAGGCAAAATGGAGTAACCTGCACAGAGGGTTGGCACCACTACTCCGTGTTTCCCAACCTGAAACACTCCTCTGTCAGTGAGGGTTGGGGTCAGGTGTTCAAGCGCAGACTCCAAAGATCAGCCCCAGAGAAAAGACCAGGGTTAGGTGTGGAAACAGCCTGAAGAGGATGCACTGTGGCAACTGAGGGTGTACTAGTGAGAGAGTTAACTTAGGCAGGTTGGTAAGGAGTCCAAGCCTAAGGCCCCTTTAGGGTGGAGGTGAACATTCTTTCTTTTTCACATTCTTTTGCCTTATACAAGTAGGCCTCATAGGCAGCAGTATCTCTTGTTCAAGGACATGTCTTTTTTTGAGCTCAGAATGTATGTTATGGAAGAACATCTGGGTAAAACTTCCACAGCCTTGAGCTCTGGGTTAACCTGTTCCTTCTGATTAATCTCGTGCTGATGTCATTCCAGTATGTATGTTATGGGAAAGGGTCTGGGCAAGATTTTCTCAGCCTTGAGGAATTTTTTTTTTCTATTCTCAACAGCTAGCAGAAAAGTATGTAATGCCCTGCTTAAAACTAGCAAGACGGGTAATCTCTTTACCCTCTTCTGATATCTATGTCAGAAGCTTTTTCCTGTGACTATCACTTTAATAAAATTTCTACTACACAAAGCTCTGAGTATCTGAGACTGTCTTTGGTCCCAGAGTTAAATCTTCTCCTTTGGAGACAACGAATATGGCAGAACACCATAAGCTTTCAACTATCACTAGGAAGAAGCCTGCCCCACCAGAGAGGCAGGGCACCATTATTGGCAGATGCACATGGAGAAAGGTGTGACAACCATAAGAAATTCTAACCCTGTGAGTGCACCCAGGCAACAGGACAATGCCTATAGGAGCTCAGCGGGCAGGCGTGAGTTGCTGCCACTATCTTGGGTTCCAGAGGTGGGCACTAGCTGCCTCTTCCAGACTTGTAGGAAGGCAGCAGGCCTTGCCCCTGCAGACCCAAAAAGGTGCAGACAGCTTTCCCCACTAGCAATTCTGCCAGTGGGCCTCAGTATCTGCCCCTGCTGGCCTAGAAGGCCATGGTTAGCTCTCGGTACTAGGAAATCCACCAGTGAGTGTCAGGACCTGCCCCACTGTCCCAGGAAGGTGCAAATAGCTACCCACACTAGGAAATTCTCCCATAGGAGGGATGAAACAAGAGCTGAGCCCTAGGGGTTGAGTGACTAAGGAAGAAGAGCTGAAATCTCTCCTTGTGGTGGTGCAAAATGTCAAGTTATATCTCTACTTATGGCTTCCTTAATTCAGAGCCTACAAAACATCTGAAAGGAAAATTACTCTTGCATCTGGGATGGGGGATGAGGGTGGCTTTAGCAGCTGTGGCTTTTGTGGGCATGTACACATGGGAGTTGGGCCAGACCAGAGTACAAGCTGCCTCTATAGCTCCCACAGAAGGTCCAGGTGCATGAATACTACAGCCCTGGGATCTAAGCTTGGTGGACCTACACTGGTGGCCAGGTGAAAACAATGCCTGAGAGTCATCAAGGCCAATTGCTGGCATCTCCACAGTTAAGGTGGGACTGAGGGCAGTACCAGCAACAGTGTACTTTGTGAGCCCACACAATGGGCAGAAGGGGACAAAACCAACCACATTCACAAGTGAACATCTTCAGAAGAGGTGAACTCAGTGACTTCTCTCTCAGTAGGAATGCTCCAATCCCACCTACCTCACACCACAAATCAGAATCACAGCTAAGAAACAGATCTTGGGGGTTTTACTCCAACAACTAGGGAACAAACCCTGCCCCTGACAAGGCAACGACAACCACAGAGCAAAGGGAAGCCCCCACTCAATATTTAGGGCAGGCTCTGATCACTGCAACACCAATCAAACTACACAGCAATGGGATAATGGCAAAAACCTCTGGACCAACCTCACCCAACACAGAGAGCAGACACTATAAACAAGAGGAAATACATTCCTGTAGCCTACAGAAACGGAGAAGGCAATGGTAACCCACTCCAGGACTCTTGCCTGGAAAATCCCATGGATGGAGGAGCCTGGTAGGCTGCAGTCCATGGGGTCACGAAGAGTTGGACATGACTAAGCAACTTCACTTTCACTTTTCACTTTCATGCATTGGAGAAGGAAATGGCAACCCACTCCAGTGTTCTTGCCTGGAGAATCTCAGGGACGGCGGAGCCTGGTGGGCTGCCATCTATGGGGTTGCACAGAGTCGGACATGACTGAAGTGACTTAGCAGCAGCAGCAGCAGCCTACAGAAAGGAGACCACAAACAAAGTAAGTCCAACAAAATGAGACAACAAAGAAATATATTGCAAAAGAGAAAGATGAAAACCTACAAGAACAACTAAATGAAGACAAGATAAACAATTATCTGAAAAGAATTCAGAGTAATGATAGTAAAGAAGATCTGGGATCTCAGAAAAAGAGTGGAGTCATGGATCAAGAAGATATAAGAAAATTTTAACAAAGATCTAGAAGAACTAAAGAACAAACAAAGAGAGATGAACAAGACAATAACTGAAATGAAAACTTCAGAAGGAGTTGATAGCAGAATAGCAGAGGCAGAACTGATAAGTGACATGGAAGACAGAATGGTGGAAATCTCTGCCATGGAGCAGAATTTACCAAAAAAAAAAAAGAATGAAATAAAATGAAGACAGTCCCAGAAGCCTCTAGGACAATGCCAACTTTCAAATTATAGGGGTCGGAGAAAAAGACAAAGAGTCTGAAAATATTTGAAGAGATCATAGAGGAAAACTTCTATAACATGGGAAAGGAAATAGCCACCTAAGTCCAGAAAGTGCAGAGTCCCATACAGGATAAACCCAAGAGGATCATGCTGAGACACATATTAAAGAAACTAACAAAATTAAATACAAAGAAAAAATACTAAAAACAACAAGAGAAAAGCAATAAATAACACACAATGGAATCCCCATAAGGTTATCAGCTGATTTTTCAGCAGAAATTCTGCAGGTTAGAAGAGAGTAGCAGGATATATTTAAAGTGATGAAAGGGGATGACTTACAACCAAGAATACTCTACCCAGCAAGGCTCTCATACAGATTTCATGTGTGTGTGTGTGTGTGTGTAAGTGTGTGTGTGTGAGTCACTCAGTTGTTTCCCACTCTTTGCAATTCCATGAACTGTATAGCCTACCAGACTCCTCTGTCCATAGAATTCTCCAGGCAAGAATACTGGAGTGGAGAAATCAAAAACTCTACAGACAAGCAAAAGCTAAGGGAATTCATCACCACCAAACCAGCTTTACAACTGCTAAAGGAACTTTGCTAGGCGAGAAACACAAGAAAACAAAACAAAAGAAGAAGGGAAGAAGAAAGAAGTACAAAATCAAACACAAAACAATTAAGAAAATGGAAATATGTGTGCTTAGTTGCTCAGTTGTGTCTGTTTGTGACCCTATGGACTGTAGCCCGCCAGTCTCCTCTGCCATGGTAATTCTCCAGGCAGGAATACTGGAGTGGGTTGCCATGCCCTCCTCCAGGGGATCTTCCCAACCCAGGGATCGAACTCAGGTCTCCCACATTGCAGGGGGATTCTTTACCATCTGAGCCACCAGGGAAGCACATGAATACTGGAGTGGGTAGCCTATCTCTTTTCCAGGGGATCTTTCTGACCCAGGAGTTGCAATGGGGTCTCCTGCATTGCAGGTGGATTCTTCACCAGCTGAGCTACCAGGAAAGCCCACATGTATAGATAATTACCTTAAATGCAAATGGATTAAATGCCCCAAATAAAAGACATAGACTGGCTGAATGGATACAAAACCAAGATCCAAATATATGCTGCCTACAAGAGACCCACTTCAGATCTAGGGGCACATATGGATTGAAAATGAAGAGATTAAAAAAGTAACTCTATGCAAATAAAATTCTAAAGAAAGCTGGAGGAGCAATACTCATATCAGACTAAATGGTCTTTACAATAAGGACTGTGACAAGAGACAAGGAAGGACACCACATGATGATCAAAGGATCAATCCGAGAATGGTGTGTGTGTGTGCATGCTCTATTGTATCTGATTTTTTCTGATCCCATGGATTGTGGCCCACCAGGCTCCTCTGTCCACGGGATTTTCCAGGCAAGAATACCAGAGTGGGTTGCCATTTCCTACTCTAAGGGATCTTTCCAACCCAGGGATCGAACCAGCATGTCTCTTGCATCTCCTGCATTGGCAGATGGATTCTTTACCAACTGTGCCACCTCCACCAAAGAAGACATGACAATTGTAAATATTTATGCACTTGAACAGAGGCACCTCTGTATATAAGGCAAATGCTAACAATCATAAAAGGAGATTGAGCGTAAGCAGATTGCCTATATGTGCCTGGTTTTTACCTTAAAAAATGGCAGTTTAGTAGGATGTAATCTACTATCTCATGGGACTTACCATGTGTCAGGCACTGGGCTAGTTGCAGGATATGCCCTGTTAAATAAGAAAGACATGATCTCTCAGAGCATGAGATGAACAGTCTAGTGTGGAAGAGAAACACTAAAAAAACATGTAATCCCAAATTACGATAAGAAAGAAAACAAGTTTCTGTGAGGCATAACATGAGGAGCTAGACCAGGGATTAAGCGTAGGCATGATGTTTAAGTTGATTCCTAAAGGGGAAATAAGGAATGAGTTAATCGAGGCCAGTGAGAAGGTTGGGAGGGAAAGTGGTTAGCCTTTAAGGAGCCATGGCACGTGCACAGGCTCTAGGGCAGAAAAGTCGTTGGCCCAGTTAGAAGCAAAGGAGGGCATTGTAGCTGGAGCTCATCAAAAGCGGGGGAGAGTGGCCTGGCTGAGTGTGAGAGGTGACCAGGAACCAAGTCTTGCAGAGCTCGAAGGCCATGGTAATGATTTGTTTTGTTTTAAAGTATTCAAATGCAATGGAGGAATTTAAGGGATCTAATTGAAAGAAGGAGCATGTTCTAATTCTTCTTTAAAGTATTAAAATATTCCTCGGACTCCCATATAGAGACTGGATTGGAAAGGGGCAAGAAGAGAAACAGACTAGTTCACTGATTCGGTGGCCTAAAGTCTGTGAAAGATACAAAACAATTATAAAACACAATCCAAGATATCACAGGGAAAGGAGAACAAGATGGGCCTGGGAAGGTCTGCTATTGCACATAACTTCTAGTAAAAAAGAAATTGAAAAACTGTGGGGCTCTGTCAGCTTAATAGGAGTATAAGAAGGGAGATATTCATAGAGCCAGCAAAGCTGTCATGAGGAAGAAGAATCTCGGTTGAGCCTTGAAATGTAGCTAAGTTTGGAACTTTTTTTCCCCCTAGGAGAAAGAGTTCTGGAAAGAAAGAATAAGTAAAAGAGAGTAGTCTGGCTCAGGTAGAGGTCATGAGCCCACCAAGCGAGCAAGCAATGTCCAGTGGAAATCCTTACAAACCCCAATAAGGTTAAAAGCTGAGACAACTAAAACTTGGGCTTCTTATAAATGTTGTTAAACGACATTCAAGGCTGACTTTCTACCTACTTCAGAAGAAAGGGATGTGCCCAACACATGTGGCACAGGTCCACAGAGCAGGGCAAGATTCTAAGAAGGGAGGTGTTATATATGTGATGAAAGTGGAAACTGTGTGAAAAATTCATCTCCTTGGAATTAGCTCCACTGGGTTCTCTTTCTCACTGACTGGTTTCTTGGGCATCTGTGGGCACAGACCCACCTGACGTCCGTTGAGCCATAGTGAGTGGTCTTCCTGGACCAGGAAACTTGGAGCACCTTCCCCTTGTTTTGCTTTTGGTTTTTGATCATAGGACTCCAGGGACAGCTCAGATTTCTATCAACTGGGGAGCTTTTGCCAAGTCACATTCATGATTTCTTCTCTCTCTCTCCCCTTCCCTCCTTTCCCCTCACTCTGTCTCTTTTACCTTCCTCTGCATGTTGGCCTTTTCCTCTTGTTTTCTGGAAAGTTCTGTTTTTTATGATCTATCTCCTTTCCTTCCAAAGTTTATTCAGTGTGTCTTCTGGCTATTTCATTTACCACTCAGGGCCTCTTGGAGGTCAGAGTGTTCTGAGGCGTTCTTATTTTTGAGGCATCCAGTGTAGTATATGCTTAGCTAACATCGGTTCCCACTTCCTCACTAACAAAACTGCAGACGTTGGAATGTCTACCCCAGTTTACCTCGCTGATAGCTCCTGGGAGCAAGTCCTTTTTGTTCAGAACCTATCAGGATCTAGAACCTCCCTGAGTACTGTTACTGGTTGAGGGTGGCCAACAATCTTAAAATGGCCCAGTCAGATTGGAAAGGCCTTATATTCGATGGTTAGAGGAGAAGTTTATCTCTTTTTTCCTGAGGGACAGAAACAGAGAAGAATGTGCCCTCAGTCACCATAAGCAACCATCTTGTTGCATCAGGGGCAACCATCAGCCTCAGGAAAAATGTAACACTTAGTGTGGTGGAATCTGACCAGAGATGGAAGGACCTCGGGTCTTGATGACATACTTCAGTTGTTGAATCAGTCAGTCCTGAAGCCTGCTGTATCTACTTCTGCTCTTCTGGCTAAATGAAATCATAAATTTCCTTAATATTTTAGCCACTTGCAGTCAATTATTCTTCACATATAGCTAAAATTCCCCCATCCAATATTTCTTAGAGAATTTTCCATTTCATTCTGGGCAGAATTATTTCATTATTTATAATGACTGCATAGTTTTCCAAAGTCTTATTGAACCCTAATGTATTTATTTTCTACCTTATGCACAAGTATTAAAGTTGTATTCAATTTTGTGGGTTTCTTGACATTTCAACTATGCTGAAATAGGTATCTTGTTATTGAATATAGTTACATATTTGCACACTTGGATGTTTTCACAGCTCAGACACAAGACATTTGTATGACTTTTCATCTGGATGTATTCATAGGCACAGAAATTTGGGGTTAAAGACTGTAGAATTATTTTAAAGTTTTTGATACATACCTTCAAACTAACTTTCAGAAAAGTACCAGTTGTCATTCTCACCAGCACCATATGAAAAAGTGCCCACTTTTCTGAACCTTCACCTCTAGATGTAAATCACTAATAATGGCATGGACTAAGAAATCCGACTGTTCAAATTCTAGCTCTGTACCTTAATAGTGATATGACTTTGAGTATGTGATTCATTATCCTTAACTACAAAATGGGCCTAACATTGGTATCTGCGTGCAACTTATGTGGGTAGGGAAATTAAGTAAGACATGTCAGGCACTTAGATTGTAAGGCATCAATAAATGTAGGTTGTTATCGTTATGAAGATTATTTACCACCTTGTGATTTGAAAATATTTTCTTATTCTCCTTTGAATTTCCTTGATTACTGATGAAACATCATTTTTTCTCACGTCTATTACTCAATAGTAAAATGGTTTACCTTTTCCTTTTTTGTTCATTTTTATATCTGTGTTGCCATTTCCTTGATGATTTGAACCCAATTCATTAGTTAAAATAATAACAACTCTTGGTGTTTACTGTATGTTAGTTTTCCTGTATTTTATTTTCCATTTAAAATTATATCATGTAAAAGCTTACTTTTAAAGTAATGAAAGTAATTTTTCTGCATGATTTATGCCTTGGATTATATGTCGAGAAATGCCATTAGCATGCTCAACTTAATAATATGTATTTTCTCCCAGTTATATTGTAATTATATTCAATTTGTCAATCCATTTAAGTAGCAATTTTATTTCAAATAATTCTTAAAGATAGCAAAAAAGGGTTATCTTAAAAACGAGAGGGTAACAGGTAGGAAGACCAGAGGTCCCCAAGCGGGAGGAGGAAATAAACTCCAAGTGGCAGACTTTTGTTTTTTCTCCCTTCTCTATTGATGAAACCAGTTCTGCATAACTTTTTTTCTTTTCTCAAACCTTGGGATGGTAATGTGGCTCAACAAACCAGGATTCAAGTCCATTGTTTTGTGGCTGGTGGGGGGTGGGGGGCAGGATGACACACCTCATGCTATCCTGTCTCCAAAATGCATATCGTGGGAAAGAGGCCTGGTGAAACTCCCTCAGCCTTGACCTGTCTCTCTTATCTGATTAGCAGCTTGCTAACGGACCCAAAATGCCTTACTAAAAGCTAGCAAGCGGGCACTCCTACTGTCCCCTTCTGATGTCTGTGTCAGACGCTTTCCCTATCTCTGTTTTACTTTGATAAAACTTTGCTACACAAAAAGCTCCAAGTAGTCAAGCCTCATCGCCCCTGGAGGGGATGTCACGGATCCCAGTAAAACACAGGCCACAGCAGCAACCTTTGAAAATGTTAAGTAGAAGAGGACCATACAAAATAGCCTATACAGTATTATCAAATTTTTATAGAAAAAGATTTCATTTGTGAATATTTTGTGTAGAAAAAAGGCTAAAAGAAAATAAACTGAAATATTTAACATGTGTAGCAGGATTAAGGGACTTCCTAGGAAGCTCAAGTGGAATTCCATCATTTCCACTAGCTTTGTTCATAGTGATGCAGGTGGAGGTGGGGGAATTCCAGCTGAGCTATTTCAAATCCTAAATGATGATGCTGTTAAAGTGCTGCACTCAATATGCCAGCAATTTGGAAAACTCAGTGAAGGACACAGGACTGGAAAATGTCAGTTTTCATTTCAATTCCAAAAAAGGCAGCGCCAAAGATCAAACTACTGTACGATTGCACTCATTTCACAGGCTAGCAGAGTAATGCTCAAGATTCTCTAAGCTAGGCTTCAACAGTACGTGAACTGAGAGCTTCCAGCTGTACAAGCTGTATTTAGAAAAGGCAGAGGAACCAGAGATCAAATTGCCAACATCCATCAGATCATCGAAAAAGCAAGAGAGTTCCAGAAAAACATCTACTTCTGCTTTATTGACTATGCCAAAGCCTTTGACTGTGTGGATCACAACACACTGTGGAAAATTCTTAAAGAGATGGGAATACCAGACCACCTTACCTGCCTCCCGAGAAACCTGCATGCAGGTCAAGAAGTGACAGTTAGAACCCGACATGAAACAATGGACTGTTTCCAAATTGGGAAAGGAGTACCTCAAGGGTCATCCTGTTTATTTAACTTACATGCAGTATACATCATGTGAGATGCTGGGCTGGATGAAGTGCAAGCTGGAATCAAGATTTCTGGGAGAAATATCAGTAACGTCAGATATGCAGATGACAGCAGCCTTATGGCAGAAAGTGAAGAGGGACTAAAGAGTCTCTTCATGAAAGTGGAAGAGGAGAGTAAAAAAGTCTGCTTAAAAATCAACATTCAAAAAATGAAGATCATAGCATCTGGTCCCATCACTTCAAGGCAAATAGATGGGGAAACAATAGAAAGAGTGACAGACTTTATTTTCTTGGGCTCCAAAATCACTGCACATTGTGGCTGCAGCCATGAAATGAAAAGACACTTGCTCCTTGGAAGAAAAGCTATGACCAACTTAGACAGCATATTAAGAAGCAGAGACATTGCTTTGCCAACAAAGGTCCATCTAGTCAAAGCTTTGGATTTTCCAGTAGTCATGTATGGATGTGAGAATTGGACTATAAAGCAAGCTGAGCATCGAAGAACTGATGCTTTTGAACTGTGGTGTTGGAGAAGACACTTGAGAGTCCCTTTGACTGCAAGGAGATCAAACCAGTCAATCCTGAAGGAAGTCAGTCCTGAATATTCATTGGTAGGACTGATGCTGAAGCTGAAGCTCCAATACTTTGGCCACCTGATGTGAAGAACTGGCTCACTGGAAAAGACCCTGATGCTCAGCAAGATTGAAGGCATGAGTAGAAGGGGATGACAGAAGATGAGATGGTTGGATGGCATCACCAACTCAATGGACGTGAGTTTGAGCAAGCTCTGGAAGTTGGTGATGGACAGGGAAAGCTGGCATGCTGCAGTCCATGGCGTTGCAAAGAGTCAGAAACAACTGAGTGACTTAACTGAACTGGGTAGCTCAAATGGTAAAGAATCTGCTTGCAATGCAAGAGACCTGGGTTTGATCCCTGGGTTGGGAAGATCCCCTGGAGAAGGGCATGGAAACCCCTTCCATTTAAACCCACATCCATTTAAAGTGATGAAAGGGGATAACCTACAGCCAAGAATACTCTAGCCAGCCAGGCTCTCATTCAGATTTCATGTGTGTGTGTGTGTGTGTGTGTGTGTGCATGTATGTGTGTATAAGTCACTCAGTCGTGCCCCACTCTTTGCGATTCCATAAACTGTATAGCCTACCAGACTCCTTTGTCCATGGAATTCTCCAGAGAAGAATACTGGAGTGGAGAAATAAAAAACGTTACAGACAAGCAAAAGCTAAGGGAATTCATCACCACCAAACCAGCTTTACAACTGCTAAAGGAACTTCTCTAGGCAAGAAACACAAGAAAAGATAACGAAAGAAGAAGGGAAGAAAAAAGAAGTACAAAAACAAACACAAAACAATTAAGAAAATGGCAATATGTGTGCTTAGTTGCTCAGTCGTGTCTGTTTGTGACCCTATGGACTGTAGCCGCTGGTCTCCTCTGCCATGGTAATTCTCCAGGCAAGAATACCAGAGTGGGTTGCCATTTCCTACTCTATGGGATCTTTCCAACCCAGGGATCGAACCAGCATGTCTCTTGCATCTCCTGCATTGGCAGATGGATTCTTTACCAACTGTGCCACCTCCACCAAAGAAGACATGACAATTGTAAATATTTATGCACTTGAACAGAGGCACCTCTGTATATAAGGCAAATGCTAACAATCATAAAAGGAGATTGAGCGTAAGCAGATTGCCTATATGTGCCTGGTTTTTACCTTAAAAAATGGCAGTTTAGTAGGATGTAATCTACTATCTCATGGGACTTACCATGTGTCAGGCACTGGGCTAGTTGCAGGATATGCCCTGTTAAATAAGAAAGACATGATCTCTCAGAGCATGAGATGAACAGTCTAGTGTGGAAGAGAAACACTAAAAAAACATGTAATCCCAAATTACGATAAGAAAGAAAACAAGTTTCTGTGAGGCATAACATGAGGAGCTAGACCAGGGATTAAGCGTAGGCATGATGTTTAAGTTGATTCCTAAAGGGGAAATAAGGAATGAGTTAATCGAGGCCAGTGAGAAGGTTGGGAGGGAAAGTGGTTAGCCTTTAAGGAGCCATGGCACGTGCACAGGCTCTAGGGCAGAAAAGTCGTTGGCCCAGTTAGAAGCAAAGGAGGGCATTGTAGCTGGAGCTCATCAAAAGCGGGGGAGAGTGGCCTGGCTGAGTGTGAGAGGTGACCAGGAACCAAGTCTTGCAGAGCTCGAAGGCCATGGTAATGATTTGTTTTGTTTTAAAGTATTCAAATGCAATGGAGGAATTTAAGGGATCTAATTGAAAGAAGGAGCATGTTCTAATTCTTCTTTAAAGTATTAAAATATTCCTCGGACTCCCATATAGAGACTGGATTGGAAAGGGGCAAGAAGAGAAACAGACTAGTTCACTGATTCGGTGGCCTAAAGTCTGTGAAAGATACAAAACAATTATAAAACACAATCCAAGATATCACAGGGAAAGGAGAACAAGATGGGCCTGGGAAGGTCTGCTATTGCACATAACTTCTAGTAAAAAAGAAATTGAAAAACTGTGGGGCTCTGTCAGCTTAATAGGAGTATAAGAAGGGAGATATTCACAGAGCCAGCAAAGCTGTCATGAGGAAGAAGAATCTCGGTTGAGCCTTGAAATGTAGCTAAGCTTGGAACTTTTTTTTCCCCCTAGGAGAAAGAGTTCTGGAAAGAAAGAATAAGTAAAAGAGAGTAGTCTGGCTCAGGTAGAGGTCATGAGCCCACCAAGCGAGCAAGCAATGTCCAGTGGAAATCCTTACAAACCCCAATAAGGTTAAAAGCTGAGATAACTAAAACTTGGGCTTCTTATAAATGTTGTTAAACGACATTCAAGGCTGACTTTCTACCTACTTCAGAAGAAAGGGATGTGCCCAACACATGTGGCACAGGTCCACAGAGCAGGGCAAGATTCTAAGAAGGGAGGTGTTATATATGTGATGAAAGTGGAAACTGTGTGAAAAATTCATCTCCTTGGAATTAGCTCCACTGGGTTCTCTTTCTCACTGACTGGGCATCTGTGGGCACAGACCCACCTGATGTCCATTGAGCCATAGTGAGCGGTCTTACCGGACCTGGTAACTTGGAGCACCTTCCCCTTGTTTTGCTTTTGGTTTTTGATCATAGGACTCCAGGGACAGCTCAGATTTCTATCAACTGGGGAGCTTTTGCCAAGTCACATTCATGATTTCTTCTCTCTCTCTCCCCTTCCCTCCTTTCCCCTCACTCTGTCTCTTTTACCTTCCTCTGCATGTTGGCCTTTTCCTCTTGTTTTCTGGAAAGTTCTGTTTTTTATGATCTATCTCCTTTCCTTCCAAAGTTTATTCAGTGTGTCTTCTGGCTATTTCATTTACCACTCAGGGCCTCTTGGAGGTCAGAGTGTTCTGAGGCGTTCTTATTTTTGAGGCATCCAGTGTAGTATATGCTTAGCTAACATCGGTTCCCACTTCCTCACTAACAAAACTGCAGACGTTGGAATGTCTACCCCAGTTTACCTCGCTGATAGCTCCTGGGAGCAAGTCCTTTTTGTTCAGAACCTATCAGGATCTAGAACCTCCCTGAGTACTGTTACTGGTTGAGGGTGGCCAACAATCTTAAAATGGCCCAGTCAGATTGGAAAGGCCTTATATTCGATGGTTAGAGGAGAAGTTTATCTCTTTTTTCCTGAGGGACAGAAACAGAGAAGAATGTGCCCTCAGTCACCATAAGCAACCATCTTGTTGCATCAGGGGCAACCATCAGCCTCAGGAAAAATGTAACACTTAGTGTGGTGGAATCTGACCAGAGATGGAAGGACCTCGGGTCTTGATGACATACTTCAGTTGTTGAATCAGTCAGTCCTGAAGCCTGCTGTATCTACTTCTGCTCTTCTGGCTAAATGAAATCATAAATTTCCTTAATATTTTAGCCACTTGCAGTCAATTATTCTTCACATATAGCTAAAATTCCCCCATCCAATATTTCTTAGAGAATTTTCCATTTCATTCTGGGCAGAATTATTTCATTATTTATAATGACTGCATAGTTTTCCAAAGTCTTATTGAACCCTAATGTATTTATTTTCTACCTTATGCACAAGTATTAAAGTTGTATTCAATTTTGTGGGTTTCTTGACATTTCAACTATGCTGAAATAGGTATCTTGTTATTGAATATAGTTACATATTTGCACACTTGGATGTTTTCACAGCTCAGACACAAGACATTTGTATGACTTTTCATCTGGATGTATTCATAGGCACAGAAATTTGGGGTTAAAGACTGTAGAATTATTTTAAAGTTTTTGATACATACCTTCAAACTAACTTTCAGAAAAGTACCAGTTGTCATTCTCACCAGCACCATATGAAAAAGTGCCCACTTTTCTGAACCTTCACCTCTAGATGTAAATCACTAATAATGGCATGGACTAAGAAATCCGACTGTTCAAATTCTAGCTCTGTACCTTAATAGTGATATGACTTTGAGTATGTGATTCATTATCCTTAACTACAAAATGGGCCTAACATTGGTATCTGCGTGCAACTTATGTGGGTAGGGAAATTAAGTAAGACATGTCAGGCACTTAGATTGTAAGGCATCAATAAATGTAGGTTGTTATCGTTATGAAGATTATTTACCACCTTGTGATTTGAAAATATTTTCTTATTCTCCTTTGAATTTCCTTGATTACTGATGAAACATCATTTTTTCTCACGTCTATTACTCAATAGTAAAATGGTTTACCTTTTCCTTTTTTGTTCATTTTTATATCTGTGTTGCCATTTCCTTGATGATTTGAACCCAATTCATTAGTTAAAATAATAACAACTCTTGGTGTTTACTGTATGTTAGTTTTCCTGTATTTTATTTTCCATTTAAAATTATATCATGTAAAAGCTTACTTTTAAAGTAATGAAAGTAATTTTTCTGCATGATTTATGCCTTGGATTATATGTCGAGAAATGCCATTAGCATGCTCAACTTAATAATATGTATTTTCTCCCAGTTATATTGTAATTATATTCAATTTGTCAATCCATTTAAGTAGCAATTTTATTTCAAATAATTCTTAAAGATAGCAAAAAAGGGTTATCTTAAAAACGAGAGGGTAACAGGTAGGAAGACCAGAGGTCCCCAAGCGGGAGGAGGAAATAAACTCCAAGTGGCAGACTTTTGTTTTTTCTCCCTTCTCTATTGATGAAACCAGTTCTGCATAACTTTTTTTCTTTTCTCAAACCTTGGGATGGTAATGTGGCTCAACAAACCAGGATTCAAGTCCATTGTTTTGTGGCTGGTGGGGGGTGGGGGGCAGGATGACACACCTCATGCTATCCTGTCTCCAAAATGCATATCGTGGGAAAGAGGTCTGGTGAAACTCCCTCAGCCTTGACTTGTCTCTCTTACCTGATTAGCAGCTTGCTAACAGACCTAAAATGCCTTGCTAAAAGCTAGCAAGCGGGCACTCCTACTGTCCCCTTCTGATGTCTGTGTCAGACGCTTTCCCTATCTCTGTTTTACTTTGATAAAACTTTGCTACACAAAAAGCTCCAAGTAGTCAAGCCTCATCGCCCCTGGAGGGGATGTCACGGATCCCAGTAAAACACAGGCCACAGCAGCAACCTTTGAAAATGTTAAGTAGAAGAGGACCATACAAAATAGCCTATACAGTATTATCAAATTTTTATAGAAAAAGATTTCATTTGTGAATATTTTGTGTAGAAAAAAGGCTAAAAGAAAATAAACTGAAATATTTAACATGTGTAGCAGGATTAAGGGACTTCCTAGGAAGCTCAAGTGGAATTCCATCATTTCCACTAGCTTTGTTCATAGTGATGCAGGTGGAGGTGGGGGAATTCCAGCTGAGCTATTTCAAATCCTAAATGATGATGCTGTTAAAGTGCTGCACTCAATATGCCAGCAATTTGGAAAACTCAGTGAAGGACACAGGACTGGAAAATGTCAGTTTTCATTTCAATTCCAAAAAAGGCAGCGCCAAAGATCAAACTACTGTACGATTGCACTCATTTCACAGGCTAGCAGAGTAATGCTCAAGATTCTCTAAGCTAGGCTTCAACAGTACGTGAACTGAGAGCTTCCAGCTGTACAAGCTGTATTTAGAAAAGGCAGAGGAACCAGAGATCAAATTGCCAACATCCATCAGATCATCGAAAAAGCAAGAGAGTTCCAGAAAAACATCTACTTCTGCTTTATTGACTATGCCAAAGCCTTTGACTGTGTGGATCACAACACACTGTGGAAAATTCTTAAAGAGATGGGAATACCAGACCACCTTACCTGCCTCCCGAGAAACCTGCATGCAGGTCAAGAAGTGACAGTTAGAACCCGACATGAAACAATGGACTGTTTCCAAATTGGGAAAGGAGTACCTCAAGGGTCATCCTGTTTATTTAACTTACATGCAGTATACATCATGTGAGATGCTGGGCTGGATGAAGTGCAAGCTGGAATCAAGATTTCTGGGAGAAATATCAGTAACGTCAGATATGCAGATGACAGCAGCCTTATGGCAGAAAGTGAAGAGGGACTAAAGAGTCTCTTCATGAAAGTGGAAGAGGAGAGTAAAAAAGTCTGCTTAAAAATCAACATTCAAAAAATGAAGATCATAGCATCTGGTCCCATCACTTCAAGGCAAATAGATGGGGAAACAATAGAAAGAGTGACAGACTTTATTTTCTTGGGCTCCAAAATCACTGCACATTGTGGCTGCAGCCATGAAATGAAAAGACACTTGCTCCTTGGAAGAAAAGCTATGACCAACTTAGACAGCATATTAAGAAGCAGAGACATTGCTTTGCCAACAAAGGTCCATCTAGTCAAAGCTTTGGATTTTCCAGTAGTCATGTATGGATGTGAGAATTGGACTATAAAGCAAGCTGAGCATCGAAGAACTGATGCTTTTGAACTGTGGTGTTGGAGAAGACACTTGAGAGTCCCTTTGACTGCAAGGAGATCAAACCAGTCAATCCTGAAGGAAGTCAGTCCTGAATATTCATTGGTAGGACTGATGCTGAAGCTGAAGCTCCAATACTTTGGCCACCTGATGTGAAGAACTGGCTCACTGGAAAAGACCCTGATGCTCAGCAAGATTGAAGGCATGAGTAGAAGGGGATGACAGAGGATGAGATGGTTGGATGGCATCACCAACTCAATGGACGTGAGTTTGAGCAAGCTCTGGAAGTTGGTGATGGACAGGGAAAGCTGGCATGCTGCAGTCCATGGCGTTGCAAAGAGTCAGAAACAACTGAGTGACTTAACTGAACTGGGTAGCTCAAATGGTAAAGAATCTGCTTGCAATGCAAGAGACCTGGGTTTGATCCCTGGGTTGGGAAGATCCCCTGGAGAAGGGCATGGAAACCCCTTCCATTTAAACCCACATCCATTTAAAGTGATGAAAGGGGATAACCTACAGCCAAGAATACTCTAGCCAGCCAGGCTCTCATTCAGATTTCATGTGTGTGTGTGTGTGTGTGTGTGTGCATGTATGTGTGTATAAGTCACTCAGTCGTGCCCCACTCTTTGCGATTCCATAAACTGTATAGCCTACCAGACTCCTTTGTCCATGGAATTCTCCAGAGAAGAATACTGGAGTGGAGAAATAAAAAACGTTACAGACAAGCAAAAGCTAAGGGAATTCATCACCACCAAACCAGCTTTACAACTGCTAAAGGAACTTCTCTAGGCAAGAAACACAAGAAAAGATAACGAAAGAAGAAGGGAAGAAAAAAGAAGTACAAAAACAAACACAAAACAATTAAGAAAATGGCAATATGTGTGCTTAGTTGCTCAGTCGTGTCTGTTTGTGACCCTATGGACTGTAGCCGCTGGTCTCCTCTGCCATGGTAATTCTCCAGGCAAGAATACCAGAGTGGGTTGCCATTTCCTACTCTATGGGATCTTTCCAACCCAGGGATCGAACCAGCATGTCTCTTGCATCTCCTGCATTGGCAGATGGATTCTTTACCAACTGTGCCACCTCCACCAAAGAAGACATGACAATTGTAAATATTTATGCACTTGAACAGAGGCACCTCTGTATATAAGGCAAATGCTAACAATCATAAAAGGAGATTGAGCGTAAGCAGATTGCCTATATGTGCCTGGTTTTTACCTTAAAAAATGGCAGTTTAGTAGGATGTAATCTACTATCTCATGGGACTTACCATGTGTCAGGCACTGGGCTAGTTGCAGGATATGCCCTGTTAAATAAGAAAGACATGATCTCTCAGAGCATGAGATGAACAGTCTAGTGTGGAAGAGAAACACTAAAAAAACATGTAATCCCAAATTACGATAAGAAAGAAAACAAGTTTCTGTGAGGCATAACATGAGGAGCTAGACCAGGGATTAAGCGTAGGCATGATGTTTAAGTTGATTCCTAAAGGGGAAATAAGGAATGAGTTAATCGAGGCCAGTGAGAAGGTTGGGAGGGAAAGTGGTTAGCCTTTAAGGAGCCATGGCACGTGCACAGGCTCTAGGGCAGAAAAGTCGTTGGCCCAGTTAGAAGCAAAGGAGGGCATTGTAGCTGGAGCTCATCAAAAGTGGGGGAGAGTGGCCTGGCTGAGTGTGAGAGGTGACCAGGAACCAAGTCTTGCAGAGCTCGAAGGCCATGGTAATGATTTGTTTTGTTTTAAAGTATTCAAATGCAATGGAGGAATTTAAGGGATCTAATTGAAAGAAGGAGCATGTTCTAATTCTTCTTTAAAGTATTAAAATATTCCTCGGACTCCCATATAGAGACTGGATTGGAAAGGGGCAAGAAGAGAAACAGACTAGTTCACTGATTCGGTGGCCTAAAGTCTGTGAAAGATACAAAACAATTATAAAACACAATCCAAGATATCACAGGGAAAGGAGAACAAGATGGGCCTGGGAAGGTCTGCTATTGCACATAACTTCTAGTAAAAAAGAAATTGAAAAACTGTGGGGCTCTGTCAGCTTAATAGGAGTATAAGAAGGGAGATATTCACAGAGCCAGCAAAGCTGTCATGAGGAAGAAGAATCTCGGTTGAGCCTTGAAATGTAGCTAAGTTTGGAACTTTTTTTCCCCCTAGGAGAAAGAGTTCTGGAAAGAAAGAATAAGTAAAAGAGAGTAGTCTGGCTCAGGTAGAGGTCATGAGCCCACCAAGCGAGCAAGCAATGTCCAGTGGAAATCCTTACAAACCCCAATAAGGTTAAAAGCTGAGATAACTAAAACTTGGGCTTCTTATAAATGTTGTTAAACGACATTCAAGGCTGACTTTCTACCTACTTCAGAAGAAAGGGATGTGCCCAACACATGTGGCACAGGTCCACAGAGCAGGGCAAGATTCTAAGAAGGGAGGTGTTATATATGTGATGAAAGTGGAAACTGTGTGAAAAATTTATCTCCTTGGAATTAGCTCCACTGGGTTCTCTTTCTCACTGACTGGTTTCTTGGGCATCTGTGGGCACAGACCCACCTGACGTCCGTTGAGCCATAGTGAGTGGTCTTACTGGACCAGGAAACTTGGAGCACCTTCCCCTTGTTTTGCTTTTGGTTTTTGATCATAGGACTCCAGGGACAGCTCAGATTTCTATCAACTGGGGAGCTTTTGCCAAGTCACATTCATGATTTCTTCTTTTCTTCTTCTCTCTCTCTCCCCTTCCCTCCTTTTCTCCTACACTGTCTCTTTTACCTTCCTCTGCATGTTGGCCTTTTTTTTTTTTTTTGTCTGGAAAGTTCTGTTTTTTATGATCTATCTCCTTTCCTTCCAAAGTTTATTCAGTGTGTCTTCTGGCTATTTCATTTACCACTCAGGGCCTCTTGGAGGTCAGAGTGTTCTGAGGCGTTCTTATTTTTGAGGCATCCAGTGTAGTATATGCTTAGCTAACATCGGTTCCCACTTCCTCACTAACAAAACTGCAGACGTTGGAATGTCTACCCCAGTTTACCTCGCTGATAGCTCCTGGGAGCAAGTCCTTTTTGTTCAGAACCTATCAGGATCTAGAACCTCCCTGAGTACTGTTACTGGTTGAGGGTGGCCAACAATCTTAAAATGGCCCAGTCAGATTGGAAAGGCCTTATATTCGATGGTTAGAGGAGAAGTTTATCTCTTTTTTCCTGAGGGACAGAAACAGAGAAGAATGTGCCCTCAGTCACCGTAAGCAACCATCTTGTTGCATCAGGGGCAACCATCAGCCTCAGGAAAAATGTAACACTTAGTGTGGTGGAATCTGACCAGAGATGGAAGGACCTCGGGTCTTGATGACATACTTCAGTTGTTGAATCAGTCAGTCCTGAAGCCTGCTGTATCTACTTCTGCTCTTCTGGCTAAATGAAATCATAAATTTCCTTAATATTTTAGCCACTTGCAGTCATTATTCTTCACATATAGCTAAAATTTCCCCATCCAATATTTCTTAGAGAATTTTCCATTTCATTCTGGGCAGAATTATTTCATTATTTATAATGACTGCATAGTTTTCCAAAGTCTTATTGAACCCTAATGTATTTATTTTCTACCTTATGCACAAGTATTAAAGTTGTATTCAATTTTGTGGGTTTCTTGACATTTCAACTATGCTGAAATAAGTATCTTGTTATTGAATATAGTTACATATTTGCACACTTGGATGTTTTCACAGCTCAGACACAAGACATTTGTATGACTTTTCATCTGGATGTATTCATAGGCACAGAAATTTGGGGTTAAAGACTGTAGAATTATTTTAAAGTTTTTGATACATACCTTCAAACTAACTTTCAGAAAAGTACCAGTTGTCATTCTCACCAGCACCATATGAAAAAGTGCCCACTTTTCTGAACCTTCACCTCTAGATGTAAATCACTAATAACGGCATGGACTAAGAAATCCGACTGTTCAAATTCTAGCTCTGTACCTTAATAGTGATATGACTTTGAGTATGTGATTCATTATCCTTAACTACAAAATGGGCCTAACATTGGTATCTGCGTGCAACTTATGTGGGTAGGGAAATTAAGTAAGACATGTCAGGCACTTAGATTGTAAGGCATCAATAAATGTAGGTTGTTATCGTTATGAAGATTATTTACCACCTTGTGATTTGAAAATATTTTCTTATTCTCCTTTGAATTTCCTTGATTACTGATGAAACATCATTTTTTCTCACGTCTATTACTCAATAGTAAAATGGTTTACCTTTTCCTTTTTTGTTCATTTTTATATCTGTGTTGCCATTTCCTTGATGATTTGAACCCAATTCATTAGTTAAAATAATAACAACTCTTGGTGTTTACTGTATGTTAGTTTTCCTGTATTTTATTTTCCATTTAAAATTATATCATGTAAAAGCCTACTTTTAAAGTAATGAAAGTAATTTTTCTGCATGATTTATGCCTTGGATTATATGTCGAGAAATGCCATTAGCATGCTCAACTTAATAATATGTATTTTCTCCCAGTTATATTGTAATTATATTCAATTTGTCAATCCATTTAAGTAGCAATTTTATTTCAAATAATTCTTGCTGCTGCTGCTGCTAAGTCGCTTCAGTCGGGTCCAACTCTGTGCGACCCCATAGACGGCAGCCCACCAGGCTTCCCCGTCCCTGGGATTCTCCAGGCAAGAACACTGGAGTGGGTTGCCATTTCCTTCTCCATGCATGAAAGTGAAAAGTGAAAGTGAAGTCGCTCAGTCGTGTCTGACTCTAGCGACCCTATGGACTGACTGCAGCCTACCAGGCTCCTCCGTCCAATGGATTTTCCAGGCAAAAGTACTGGAGTGGGTTGCCATTGCCTTCTCGGAAATAATTCTTAAAGATAGCAAAAAAGGGTTATCTTAAAAACGAGAGGGTAACAGGTAGGAAGCCAGAGGTCCCCAAGTGGGAGGAGGAAATAAACTCCAAGTGGCAGACTTTTGTTTTTTCTCCCTTCTCTATTGATGAAACCAGTTCTGCATAACTTTTTTTCTTTTCTCAAAACTTGGGATGGTAATGTGGCTCAACAAACCAGGATTCAAGTCCATTGTTTTGTGGCTGGTAGGGGGTGGGGGGCAGGATGACACACCTCATGCTATCCTGTCTCCAAAATGCATATCGTGGGAAAGAGGCCTGGTGAAACTCCCTCAGCCTTGACCTGTCTCTCTTATCTGATTAGCAGCTTGCTAACAGACCCAAAATGCCTTACTAAAAGCTAGCAAGCGTGCACTCCTACTGTCCCCTTCTGATGTCTGTGTCAGACGCTTTCCCTATCTCTGTTTTACTTTGATAAAACTTTGCTACACAAAAAGCTCCAAGTAGTCAAGCCTCATCGCCCCTGGAGGGGATGTCACGGATCCCAGTAAAACACAGGCCACAGCAGCAACCTTTGAAAATGTTAAGTAGAAGAGGACCATACAAAATAGCCTATACAGTATTATCAAATTTTTATAGAAAAAGATTTCATTTGTGAATATTTTGTGTAGAAAAAAGGCTAAAAGAAAATAAACTGAAATATTTAACATGTGTAGCAGGATTAAGGGACTTCCTAGGAAGCTCAAGTGGAATTCCATCATTTCCACTAGCTTTGTTCATAGTGATGCAGGTGGAGGTGGGGGAATTCCAGCTGAGCTATTTCAAATCCTAAACGATGATGCTGTTAAAGTGCTGCACTCAATATGCCAGCAATTTGGAAAACTCAGTGAAGGACACAGGACTGGAAAATGTCAGTTTTCATTCCAATTCCAAAAAAAGGCAGTGCCAAAGAATGATCAAACTACTGTACAATTGCACTCATTTCACAGGCTAGCAGAGTAATGCTCAAGATTCTCTAAGCTAGGCTTCAACAGTACGTGAACTGAGAGCTTCCAGCTGTACAAGCTGTATTTAGAAAAGGCAGAGGAACCAGAGATCAAATTGCCAACATCCATCAGATCATCGAAAAAGCAAGAGAGTTCCAGAAAAACATCTACTTCTGCTTTATTGACTATGCCAAAGCCTTTGACTGTGTGGATCACAACACACTGTGGAAAATTCTTAAAGAGATGGGAATACCAGACCACCTTACCTGCCTCCCGAGAAACCTGCATGCAGGTCAAGAAGTGACAGTTAGAACCCGACATGAAACAATGGACTGTTTCCAAATTGGGAAAGGAGTACCTCAAGGCTGTATATGGTCATCCTGTTTATTTAAGTTACATGCAGAGTACAACATGTGAGATGCTGGGCTGGATGAAGTGCAAGCTGGAATCAAGATTTCTGGGAGAAATATCAGTAACGTCAGATATGCAGATGACAGCAGCCTTATGGCAGAAAGTGAAGAGGGACTAAAGAGTTTCTTGATGAAAGTGGAAGAGGAGAGTAAAAAAGTCTGCTTAAAAATCAACATTCAAAAAATGAAGATCATAGCATCTGGTCCCATCACTTCAAGGCAAATAGATGGGGAAACAATAGAAAGAGTGACAGACTTTATTTTCTTGGGCTCCAAAATCACTGCACATTGTGGCTGCAGCCATGAAATGAAAAGACACTTGCTCCTTGGAAGAAAAGCTATGACCAACTTAGACAGCATATTAAGAAGCAGAGACATTGCTTTGCCAACAAAGGTCCATCTAGTCAAAGCTTTGGATTTTCCAGTAGTCATGTATGGATGTGAGAATTGGACTATAAAGCAAGCTGAGCATCGAAGAACTGATGCTTTTGAACTGTGGTGTTGGAGAAGACACTTGAGAGTCCCTTTGACTGCAAGGAGATCAAACCAGTCAATCCTGAAGGAAGTCAGTCCTGAATATTCATTGGTAGGACTGATGCTGAAGCTGAAGCTCCAATACTTTGGCCACCTGATGTGAAGAACTGGCTCATTGGAAAAGACCCTGATGCTCAGCAAGATTGAAGGCATGAGTAGAAGGGGATGACAGAGGATGAGATGGTTGGATGGCATCACCGACTCAATGGACGTGAGTTTGAGCAAGCTCTGGAAGTTGGTGATGGACACGGAAGCCTGGAATGCTGCGGTCCATGGTGTTGCAAAGAGTCAGAAACAACTGAGTGACTTAACTGAACTGGGTAGCTCAAATGGTAAAGAATCTGCTTGCAATGTGGGAAACCTGGGTTTGATCCCTGGGAAGATCCCCTGGAGAAGGGCATAGAAACCCACTCCAGTGTTGTTTCCTGTAGAAGTCCATGGACAGAGGAACCTGGAGGGCTACAGTCCATGGGGTTGTAAAAAGTTGGGCATGTCTGAGTGGCTAGCACTTTCACTTTCTTTCATAAGGATTAAGATGATTTTTGGAATTTCTTTTTTATGATTCTTTGTGTTTTCCAAAATGAATGTGTATCATTTGGCATGAGATTTTTTTTACAAAATTTTTTTTTAATCCAGGTCTCAGTTTTTTCTGTGAAACTATGAATAAAGGCAAAATTAATAGCTAAGACTTTAAAAAATATGTCTTTTGATAAGGGCTTCCCAGGTGGCACTAGTTGTAAAGAAACCACCTGCCCTATGTTGCTAGTTATGTTTTGCTGAAGAAATGCACTTGGATCACACTTTCCTTTAATAAGCCTTTGAAATTCCTTTTGAAAAGTTCAAATTGTCAAATTGAGACAGGAATCCAAGTTCTTATCTGTGTAGCCAAAAATGGCATCCATGAACACACAAATACTCATGGTATCAAGCAAATAGGATCTATAAAAAGAAGGAATGTACATAGCTCTCAGAATAGACACTAAGAAGGGGTAAAGAGTCCCCCCCAAGGTGGGACTTACAGTAGTTTTTATATCCTTCCTTAAATCACAGTATTTCTAACCAATCATTTTAGTGGTCAAGATACTTAACATCTTTATGGCTTCTCTTGATCCTTGGATTAAGTCACTACCCTTTTTCATGCCCCATGGCCATTTTATCATTGACCAGATGTATGGGTTTAGGATTAATGATCACCAGTGTTTTTTTTTTTTTTTCCCTCAAGCATATGGAACAGAATTTAATTACTGCCCTTCCCTGGGTCTGAGTGCTGATAATTTATGAGACTAAAGACACATTCTAGGAATTCAGGACAATGAAGTGGGATGTTTACTAAAAACAAGACTAGATCTCAGAGTTCTACACTGACTGCCTAGTAATTTCTACCTCAGAATGATCCATAGTAAAAACCAGGACAGACCCATGTAAATCCAAAATGCCTACTTGAAAAGGCAGCACGTTTTAAAAATAATAATTTTATTGAATTATTTTTGGCTGTGCTAGGTCTTCATTGTTGTGCGGGCTTTTCTCTAGTTGCAGTGAGCAGGGGCCACTCTAGTTGCAGCGTGTGGACTTCTCATGCAGTGGCTTCTCTTGTGGAACCAGGCTCTAGGGCACAGGCTCGAAAGTTGTGGCATGGGGGCTTAGTTGCTCCTGGACCAGGGACCGAACCTATGTGTCCTACATTGGCAGGTGGATTCTTTACCACTGAGACACCAGGGAAGCCTGAAAAGGCAGTACCTTTTGTATGAACTACATTAAGGCCCAGTTATGTAGCATATGGATTTTAACATCAGACCACAGAGACTTCAAAGTTGCAAAGGCAAATGAGGCATCTTGTCTGAAAAGAAGAGAGAACAGAAAGAAAGAGGAGGAAGAGGAAGGGAAGAGAAAGAAGGAAGAAGAAGGGGAAACAGAGACACAGAGATTGAAGAGAGGAGCAGGAAAATCTGCATATATGGGTTCTCTGCATCAGGAGAGTGACTTATCTTTGGGAAATTTACAACGTGTATTAAGCAAATGGTGGACCATTAAGGTAATAATTCACAATAATAGAACCTGAATCTATTGATGCCTTATTTAATGCAATACTAAAAAGTTAGATTATATTTTAATTAAAAAAATGTGATATTTCTTAAAAATGATTTGGAATGGTATAGTTCAATAGAAAGATAATGTAAGTCACATATCTAATTTTAAATTTTCAAGTAAACTCACTTGTAAAAGGAACAGGTAACTGGTTAAATTAATTTTTATATTATATTTTGTTTAACACATTATATCCAAAATGCTATCATTTTAACACATGATCCATATAAAAATTAACAAGATATTTTATATTCTTTTTTAACAGTTTGATTCATTCTAGTCTAGTCTTTTAATCATCATTTATATACATTTTTAATAAAGTAAATTCTTTTTCTATACTATGTGTTTGAAATCCTGCGTGTGCTTTACACTTTTACCCATCTCAAATTGCGTTAGTCACATTTCAAGTTCTCAATAGCCACATGTGGCTCATGGTTATCATATTGCACACTTGAGATTTGCAACATAAAAATGTCTTGAGTCCCAAATTAGGCTGAATTCCACTCATTTACTGAACCATTACTCTAAATTATTTTGAAATGCAGCCAATATGGATTAGGGGCTACAGACTGAAATGCCTCTAAGGGCCAGAGAAATAACTATGTAATTTGAATAAGAAAAGATGGGTACCAAAAGTTAAACTGGAACGTGTCTTTCTAAAGAACTGAAGCCACTACTAAGTTCCCTCTAGTAAATTGGTGCAAGAGAATGCAGGCTGAGGGTTGACAGACCTACTGATTTTTTTATGGAAACCTAAACTCTGGATTTACCAGACCACCTTACCTGTCTCCTGAGAAATCTGTATGCAGGTCAAGAAATAACAGTTAGAAATGGACATGGAACAACGAACTGGTTCCAAATTGGGAAAGATGCCGGGAGCAGGAGCTCCACCCATGACAAAGGTCATGAGGAAGGAGACTTGGCATACGCAAAGGTGGGATCGAGCCTCAGGAGTCCCCCTGGAAATTCTCGAGCATCTACCCCCAAAACCAAAGTCTGCCTACTTTCTGCTTTGTGCTCTCACCTACACCTCTGACTTTGAGGGGGGCTGTCCCCCACTACCTCTCTCTGAAAAAAGAGTTAACTTATAGCTCCAGTTAATAAAGTTTCTGGGTGTGATAGTGTTTCAACCTACAAACTCCTTTGGAAGTCCTCTAGCCTGCCTGAATAGGTTTTTCCAGCCACATGTGATTGCTCAGAGCCTCCCAACTGTGAGAGGCATGAGATGTTCTAAACTGTCTAAATACAGATTCCTTTGAGCAGTTAAAAGATTGATTAGAAATTGTATTGGTGAAGGGTTTTTCACTTGTTGGGCCAATGTTTGCTGCTAAGTCTCCATATCCCTTACCTGCTGTGTCCCTGGCAGTGTTTGTAACCTTGGACCCTTGAGTTAATTCTTTGTCTTGTTATAGCCCATCACACCTTTGCTCTGTAGGAATGCAACTTTATCTAATGCTTTTGGAGGGTGGCTCTTGACTAATCACCTTTAGAGAAAAATAAGTTTTCTGAAGAAAGGGTCTTAAAATGTTAACAGGCCTCCGGGCCAGAAGATGATGCAAATCACCTAAACTTTTCATATGATAAGTTTGCAGGAAGAAAACCTGGCTTACTGCATGACTCCATCCCTCCCCCCATTATCCTCTATGCATAACTTAAGGTATAAAAACTACTTTGGAAAATAAAGTGTGGGCCTTGTTCACCGGAACTTGGTATCCCCATGTCGTTCTTTCTCTTACCTTCTGGCTGAATTATTCAGCCTCTTTTCTTCACTGAATTTTCCTACTGAGCTATCCTTACTCTATTACTCTTTATATCCTTAATTAACATTTAATTAAGCAGTTGTTTCCTGATCCTCGCCGACGCCATTCCCGCTTCGAATTCCCTGGATCCACCGGGGCTGGACCCAGGCAGAAAGGAGTGCCTCAAGCCTGTATATTGTCACCTTGCTTATTTAACTTATACGGAGAGTGCATCATGAGAAATTCCAGACTGGGTGAAGTACAAGCTGGAATTAAGGTTGCAGGGAGAAATATCAATAACCTCAGATATGCAGATGACACCACCCTTATGGCAGACAGTGAAGAGGAACTGAAGAATCTCTTTCGATGAAAGTGAAAGAGGAGAGTGAAAAAGTTGGCTTAAAATTCAACATTCAAAAAATGAAGATCATGGCATCTGGTCGCATCACTTCATGGCAAATTGGTGGGGAAACAATGGAAATATTGGTAGACTTTATTTTCTTGGGCTCCAAAATCACTGCACATGTTGACTGCAGCCATGAAATGAAAAGACGCTTGCTCCTTGGAAGAAAAGCTATGACCAACTTAGACAGCATATTGAAAAGCAGAGACATTACTTTTCCAACAAAGGTTTGTTTAGTCAAAGCTATCGTTTTTCCAATAGTCATGTATGGTTGTGAGAGTTGGACCATAAAGAAAGCTGAAGATAGTGCTAAGTGGAGTCCAACTCTTGTGATCCCATGAACTGTAGCCTGCCAGGCTCCTCTGTCCATGGGATTCTCCAGGCAAGAATACTGGAGAGGGTTGCCATTTCCTTCTCCAGGGGAACTTCCTGACCCAGGAATTGAAGCTAGGTCTCTCCCACATTGCAAGCTAATGCTTTATCAACTGAGCTATACAGGAAGCCAAAAGAAAGCTGAGGGCTGAAGAACTGATGCTTTTGAACTGTGGTGTTGTGGAAGACTTAAGAGTCCCTTGTACAAGAAAAAGATCAAACCAGTCAATCCTAAAGGAAATCAGTCCTGAATATTCATTGAAAGGACTGTTGCTGAAGCTGAAACTCCAATACTTTGGCCACCTGATGTGAAGAACTGACTCATTAGAAAAGACCCTGATGCTGGGAAAGATTGAAAGCAGAAAGAGAAAGGGATGACAGAGGATGAAATGGTTGGATGGCGTCACCAACTTGATGGACACGAGTTTGAGGAAGCTCCAGAAGTTGGTGATGGACAGGGAAGCCTGGCGTGCTGCAGTCCATGGGGTCACAAAGAGTCGGACACGACTGAATGACTGAACTGAACTGAAACTCTGAATTTCCTGTGTAATTTCTCAATTATTAAATATCAATGATGATTAAAAAATTGAATAGTACTTTGTGCGACAAATCACTTTCACCAAATGTAATCCTTTTTGGGGCTTCTCAGATGATTCAGCAGTAAAGAATCTGCCTGCAATGCAGGAGTTCAGTCCCTGGGTTGGGAAGATCCGCTGGAGGAGAGCACAGCAACCCACTCCAATATTCTTCCCTGGAGAATCCCATGGACAGAGGAGCCTGGTGGGCTATAGTCCATAGGGCTTAGCAGGCATACATGCAATCCTTTTTATGCCAACTTTTGACTAGTGGGATCAATACATACTTTAAAAAATCCACTAATTCTGTTAAGTTTGAAACATTAAGCTAGTCAGTTTTAGTGACTAAACCTTTTTCTTTTAATTTTACATGTGTGTTAACATTAACAGCTAACATTTACTGGGAGAATAGCATATGACAGGCATCTTGTTAAACACTTGCCACATTTTACCAACAAAAAAAATGAAACTAGGAATTGACCAAGTTAGTATAAGGTCACAAAACTTGTGAGTAATGAGGCCAGTACTTGAACTAAGGTCTGCCGGACTCCAGTCTGTGCTTTTACAAACACACCTTAAATCACCTGGGGGGTATCAATGTCTAGGTAATATACCAATCACTCTCTTTCTCTTTTCCTCTCTCTCTCTCTCACACACACACACACACACACACTCATACACACACCCAATCTCTGTCTCACACATACATGCTCGCACACACTCACATAGACATGCACACATACTCCTCCAGTCCTTTTTCTCCTATGTGCTGCCTCATTTTATCTTTCTCTCCTTTATGCTCATCCTACATCTCTTTTTCAAAAGACATTTCCTTTTCTCATTTTGATCTTTAATTTTCCTTGCATAGTACTGTCCCTGTTTTAACCACCTTGGTAAGGGAGACTCTTAGCCAGTGGTGTGCTGAAGCCGGCTGTTAATGGCTCAGAACAGCTAATTGTGCATATATCTTCTCAACTCTACATTAAGTGTTATCTTGTTGGTAGCTGAAAATTAGCTTAGTAGGAGTATTTACACAGTGGAAATAGGCTAACATTATAAATGTGTGTGCATCTGTGCTCAGTCATGTCTGACTCTTTGAATCCCATACACTAAAGCCTGCCAGGCTCTTCTGTCCATGACATTTCCCAGGCAAGAATACTGGAGTAGTTTGCCATTTCCTTCTCTAGGGAATCTTCCTGACCCTGGGATTGAGCTCATATCTTCTGTGTCTCTTGCATTGTCAGGTATGTTCTTTACCACTGGGCCACCTACTATGAATAGTTTACTGGAAACCTAGTTGTTTAATAACATTTAGTTTATCAGCACACCACTAGCTTTAGCACTGTTCAGATGTTTGATTTTTTCTGTCTGGGGATCACTGTAGGTATTAGGTAGCTTATCTGCCCATCTACTTCTCCCTTTGGTTTTGTACATACCATTATTTTCTGGAACCCAAACTTTTACATTATCTGCTTAGATTATTACTACATTGATTCATAGTGTGTGTGATGCATATGATTATTACATTATTATTATTATTATATAGTGTACATTGTATGATTATTATATTATTATATAGTGTGTGTGGTGTGTATGATTATTACATTGATTCATAGTGTGTGTGGTGAATTTTACTTCTTTGACATTCAGAAGACAGCTTTATTTTCCAATTATGAATGAACTGAAATTACTTTTTATTCTTCTTAAAGAGATTTATTTTTAGTATTGTGAAGGTATGTTAATGGATATCTTTTCTGAATGCATTTCCCCACTGTGACAGCTAGATATTATGGTCAGAACTCCCTTAAGCTCATTTTGCATTACTTTTTGTCCTGTTTTTGCATGTTTCCTTCTCTCTTATGCCACATTTATGCCATCTATTTCATAGTTTCCTTCCTTAAAGTTTTCTAAAGTGTTCTTGGACCTCTACCTGTTTTAACCTCAAGTGTCTTAAAGAATCTCCCAGACTCTGCTTCTTATGGGCATATTATTATTATTTTCCTTCCTGAAGCATTTCCATGGTCCTGCCTGCATTGGACAACTCCCAAATGATGCTAATTGGAGTACTAGATCTTCTCAACCTTTTTATTACCAGATTCACAGATAATTTCTTTTGTTATTCACAGAGATGGAAAGCCATATTCATTGCCTGTCAAGTTGACCAATTTAGAACTCCCAGAGGGTATCCACATTTTCAAGGTTTGAGGTCCAGTTGACTCACAAATTATATTCTCCGTGTACTTATTTTTTTTTCTTTTTTCCTTTTGATGCACTACACAGATTGTGAGATCTTATGTCCCTTACCAGGGATTGAACTTGGGCCCTGGCAATGAAAGTGCTGAGTCCTAATCATTGGAAATTCCCGTCCTCCATGTACTTGTATTTGTTATTGTTGCTTAGTCGCTAAGTCATGTCTGACTCTTTGTGACCCAATGGACTGTGGCCCGCCAGGCTCCTCTATTCATGGGATTTCCCAGGCAAGACTCCTGGAGTGGGTTGCCGTTTCTGTCTCCAGAGGATCTTCCCAACCCAGGGATTGAGCCCACGTCTCCTGAATTGGCAGGCAGATTCTTTACCAATGAGCCCCCGGGAAGCCTAATGTACTTATATTAGTCCTCCAAATTTTGTGTTTCTCGAAAACAACAAATGACTTCTTAATAACATACTCTGTGCCTTATTCAATTAAAGTAGATGATAAAATGGTTGCATATACTTGTTTTTTCATCCTGTTCCTTAGTCCTACCTTTCCTCCAATTGTAACTCCATAGTAGAAATTTACCCAACCACAAGAGTGATTAGTAAGCTGATGATTTATGCCTGCACCTTTCCAATATTGTCAGCTTGACCTCTGCTTTTCCTAGCCAATGCTTTTTTTTTCCTAAACAGATTATTTTGACAAATTTGACTAAGTATAACTGTTTTCCAAGATTTCTTCAAAATATAAGTGTCAAAATCTCAGATGACTGTTTTGGTTATGAAGTTGTCTATGTGATTCCCTTCCCTAACCCTGATGCTACCCTATATTTTCATTGTATTGCTAAGTCACTTCAGTCATGTCTGACTCTGCGACCCCATAGACAGCAGCCCACCAGGTTCCCTGCCACCTCCCCCCCACCGCCCCATCCCTGGGACTTTCCAGGCAAGAACACTGGAATGGGCTGCCATTTCCTTCTCCAATGCATGAAAGCGAAAGGTGAAAGTGAACTCGCTCAGTTATGTCCGACTTAGCGACCCCATGGACTGCAGACTACCAGGCTCCTCCATCCATAAGATTTTCCAGGCAAGAGTACTGGAGTGGGTTGCCATTGCCTTCTCCCATTTTCATTGTATAGAACTAATTTCTTTCTTTACATTTGCTGATTTTCAATATCTGTAGCCTCAGGTCTATGTTGGCTTCAGAAGTTATGAGACTCTTTCTTAAGCATACACTTTTGTCAGATTCCCAGTAGAAAACTTTACATTAGGTTGTTCCTGTCATTAGTGACAACCTGACAAGGTCAATAGTGCTGCTCAGGAACCCAATTTAGTTTTTGTTAGTTTATATAGTTTGTGGTTAAAAATTATGAAACCATTGGAAATTTGAACCATGACCGATTATTAAATAATTGTTTTCCACATTTACTTGTGATTATGATACTGTGGTTATGTTTTAAAAGCATTATTACCCTTTAGTGAAAAGCATTACTATTCTTTAGCGGGCTTCCCCAGTGGCTAAGCAGTAAAGAATATGCCCACAATGCAAGAGACCTGGGTTTGATCTGAAAGTTGGAAAATTTCCCTGGAGCAGAGCATGGCAACCCACTCCAGTATTCTTGGAGGACTAGGACTGAGAGTCTTAGTTCCTTACTGCCTGTTGGCTGTAAGATACTCTCCGTTCTTTGCCATATGGGTCTCTCCAATATAGCAGCTTGTTTCCTCAAAGCCACTAAGGGAGTAGAGGACAGGGAGAGAGTCTCCTAGTAAGATAGAAGTCATAATCTTCTGTAACACAATTACAGAAGTGACATCACATCACTTTTGCTGTATTCTATTGATTAGAAATAAGACTTAGTGGTTTTGCCCACATTCAGTAGGAGAGACAATTTAACCATGGAGGCTTCCTTGGTGGCTCAGACAGTAAAGAATCTGCCTGTAATGCAGGAGACCTGGGTTCAATCCCTGGGTCGGGAAGATTCCCAGGAAGAGGGCATGGCAACCTGCTCCAGTATTCTTAGCTGGAAAATCCCATGGACAGAGGAGCCTGGTGGGCTACAGTCCATAGTGTCGCAAAGAGTCAGACATGACTGAAATGACTTAACATGCATGTGTGCATGAATACTGTATCTTTGGGTAACTTGAAATCTACATATCTTTCTGTCAATGAGAATTTTTTATGTACTTTTATTGCATTTATAAGCTCACTCTAGAGTTCTTTGGATCTGGATGTACTTCTTTTCTGCACAAGTAATCCATATGCCTTAAGACAAATGTAGTTGAGTACAAGGAAAAAAATCACCCAATATCCCACAAAAGAGAACCACTGTTAACTTCTTAGTGTATACACTTTCAATTTTTATATAGTAAACCTAAAGGTCTTTTAAATTTTCTCCTGCTTTGCATTTTAATGCTTCTTTCCACTGAATTCAGATACTCATCTTTATGTTCTTCTAATTACTATGGTTCCTACTGAAGAACTGAGATCATAATAAGTATATACACACTAGTAGCCTTTTAGACATTAATGTGCATCTGAATCACCAGGGAAGTTTGCTAAAAACAGAAGTTCCAGAGCTCCATTCAGTAGATTTGGACGGGTACATTTTTAAGAAACTCCTCAGGTGATTCTCACACAGGTGGCTGATGATCATAGTTTTAGAAACACTAGGACATTATTAACTGAATCCAGTGTTCCTTTAGGAATTGCAAATAATCTCTTCTGGAGAATTGAAGTTACATATCCAAGATTATTTTATTCAGGGACTGAATGAGACAAAAACTCAGAGCTCTTTATGCAATCATTATTAATTGTATTTTGCCAAGTGCCTACCAGGCAGAATCACAAACTAACTAGCAGAAAGTGCAGCCCTGAGGGGGAGGAAGGATGCTGGACTGGGGAGATCTATCTTTGGGGACTCTTGCTAAATATTTGAAGGGAAAATCTGAGGGTAGGGGGAAAATCTCAGGGGAAAATCTGGGGTTCTTGCTTAATATGTGGAGATGGGGGAAAATAGGTAAAAGCACAGCTCAGACACAGCAGACCTTGTTTTACAGTCATGTGAAGCAAATATAGCTCCCAATTTGTAAAGAATTCCTGGGTTTATTCATCAGGCTTAAAGATTCAAATTTCATAACCAAGTATTTATTAAGTGACTCTATGGCTCTCATAAAGTCATTAAAAATAGTTCCACATCTTCTTAAACTACAGAAATTATAAAAGACATCAACCCATGTCACAGAAATGAGTCCCTGTATTAATCTTTCAGTACATTAATTTCAGCATTTTTGTCTTTATGTATTAGATAAGTATTAAATTTGAAATAAAAAAAGAATACATACAGAAATTACTTTTTTAAACTGCTTTATTTACTTCACAATATATAATAAGCATCTTGCCATGAAACAGGTAAAATTATCCTGTTAACAAAATCTTACAGACTGGGTCAAAACATTCATCTAGAAGCTGGTAATCTGAGACCCACCAGAAATGAGTGGCATCAAAAGGTTTATGACAAAGGTACATCATAAACATGTAAGTTTAGGAAGCAAGTGTGTCTCCCTATTAACATCAAGATTTAAGGCATAAGGCAAAACTCATCATTATGTTCATGGTGAGGGGGGTCAGTGCTAACTGCCCGCAAACTGTGACTCATCTGCTTTTCCCTCAGCTTTTCCATGAGTTGTCTCATCTCTTCCCCAATCCTTTCTATATTCTCTTCTCTCATCCTTGCCTGTGGCTTTCCAAGCCTCTGAGTCATGTCCCATCTATAATGTAGAATGGGCTGCCTAACACGGAACCGTCTGCGATTTCCTCTAGGTACACAATATTCACCAGCTCCCAAAGAGAGGGCCAAAGGCTCTCCTTTATTAGCATCTTGCTCTTTTTCATCCTTTTTTTCATTTTCTTCGTTGGCATTTTCCATGGTGAGGTTTTTCAGCACTTGTTCCTCTTTGGGCATCATTGCTCCTAGAAGACAAAAGACATGAAAAGCGACTGCATTTTTGATGGGTAGATCAGCACCGAGGACAGAGGCCTTACTAGGAATTTTCAGAGGTCTAGATATCATGGTTTTCTTTCTTTTAATTTTCACACCTGAAAGGCTTCGTGCATCCTCTAGGGGGCCCCCAGTCCGAGCCCTCCCCGTTCCTTCTCAGTTCTTTCCCCTCCCTCCTCCCAAACCCACCATTTTCCCTACAGATCCATCCCCTAGGCCATTTCAAACATCAAAATGGAGGTCGGGGCATGGGGAAGTTGAGAGGGGTATGACGGGGTTCTGCACCCCTTTACGCACACTGTCCCCTGCACCGACCTGAGCCTATCTTTGCTGTCTCCTCCTCCTTCCGATTCCTGTTGCAAAGTGAGTTGCTACAACACTTGACACGTAGACCCGCAGACCTAAGTGGATGGAGGGAGGGAGTACTGTCACCAAGCTCTCGGTGCCGAACCACCGCTCCTCCCCTGCCCCCGCCGCCCCCCGCGACCATCGTCCCCCACCCCATGGCCAGGTGCCCCATCCCCGCCCCACTCCCGGGCTCACCATTGCCCTGCAGAAATTCAGCGATGATTTCCCATCGCTCTTAGTTGCTCTGCTTCCCTCCCTGGAACCCTGTCCCCGCCCCGCCCCCCGCCTTCCGCACGCCCACCCCAGGGGGCCCTTATTTCTGTTCCCAGGAAAGCTGGGGTGTGGAAAGAACTCGCCGGGACTCTCCATGCTGAACCCCTGCGCGGGCCTCTAGGGTTGGTTGGCCACTGCCTCCCTGGCGTCAGCGCGCGGGCCCCGGGGCCCTTACCTGCTCCACTTGCCGCGGGCCCGATGCCAGCCCGCTGAGCTCAGGGCAGCGGGGAGCTGATAACCAGACAGGAGTGACGCCTGCACTTAAGGCTGCACCGCTCTGCAGCTTGCGGTCACGTGAGGGCCCCGCCTCATCGCCGAGCTCGCCTTCCGATCCCCCCTCCCCCAACCCCCAATAGGACCCGCCCCTCCACCTCTGCACGCATGAACCTCCCAGTCCACACAGCTGTGTGCTAGGCCCTGGGCTCAGCTCAGTTCTCTCCAATCTGAGACCCATAGGTGGCTTCGCTGCCCTATCTTTGGGGTTTGACCTTCTCTAGGTACAATGGAGTGTCTACATCTCCCAACCACTCCAAGGCCTTGGTATTAATTTTGGCCTTTTCTGCTTTTTTTCCTCTTGTTCTCCTTAGCTGTATATTGACTTCCTACTAATTTCTCTTTATTTCCATTTAAAAAATCAGTATGTCTCAAAAAAACCCCCTGAGAATTAGGAAATTGTATTTTTGAAAGACATGTTTCAAGCTGGGGAAGTAAAAGAGAAAAAAAAAACTCGTTTATGTTCTCTTCACCTCACAGAAAATATTTTCTGTGGACTTCACACAGCTTCATTTTGAGAACTTTCTATTGTTTCATTGAATAAAAAACATGGGGGAATCTTTCTAAACAAACACAGTTGGTGTTTTGAAAATGATCTGTGAAGTTAATCTTCAAGGAGAAGTCTGCTTGCCAAATCTTGGCTATTTTATGTAAGTAATTATCTTTTTTCCCCTTTGGGGACAGATTTCAAGTCTTATTAATAAACATTTATGTTTTATTCTACTATAATAAACATTCATTAAATATGAAAAGCATTTGCTGGCAATTGAAGTCATCTGCTGAAATTTAACAGTTATTATTAAAGATCGTTTTGAAGACCTAAGCAAGGTCTCACAAGGCCTTACAAATAGCTGAGAAGAGAAGCCAAAGCAAAGGAGAAAAGGAAAGATATACCCATTTGAATGCAGTTCCAAAGAAAAGCAAGGAGAGATAAGAAAGCTTTCCTCAGTGGTTAATGCAAAGAAATAGAGGAAAACAATAGGATGGGAAAGACTAGAGATCTCTTCAAGAAAATTAGATACCAAGGGAACATTTCCTGCAAAGTTAGGCTCAATAAAGGACAGAGATGGTATGGACCTAACAGAAGTTGAAGATATTAAGAAGAGGTGTCAAGAATACACAGGAAAACTATACAAAAAAGATCTTCATGACCCAAATAATCACAGTGGTGTGATCACTCACCTAGAGCCAGAAATCCTGGAATGTGAAGTCAAGTGGGCCTTAAGAAGCATCACTATGAACAAAGCTAGTGGCGGTGATGGAATTACAGTTGAGCTATTTCAAAACCTAAAAGATGATGCTGTGAAAGTGCTGCACTCAACATACCAGCAAATTTGGAAAACTCAGCAGTGGCCACAGGACTGGAAATGGTCAGTGTTAATTCTAATCCCAAAGAAAGGCAATGCCAAAGAATGCTCAAACAACGGCACAGTTGCACTTATCTCACACGCTAGCAAACTAACGCTTAAAATTCTCCAAGCCAGGCTTCAACACTACATGAACCATGAACTTCCAGATGCTCAAGCTTGATTTAGAAAAGGCAGAGGAACCAGAAGTCAAATTTCCAACATCCATTGGAACATCGAAAAAGTGAGAGAGTTCCTAAAAAGCATCTACTTCTGCTTTATTGACTATGCTAAAGCCTTTGACTGTGTGGATCACAACAAACTGTGGAAGATTCCTAAAGAGATGGGAATACTAGACCACTTGACTTGCCCCCTGAGAAATCTACATGCAGGACAAGAAGAAACAGTAAGAACTGGGCTTGAAACAACAGACTGCTTCCAGATTGGGAAAGGAGTACATCAAGGCTGTATATTGTCAGCCTGCTTATTTAACTTATATCCAGAGTACATCATGAGAAATGCTGGACTGGAGGAAGCACAAACTGGACTCAAGATTGCCGGGAGAAATATCAATAACCTCAGATATGCAGATGACACCACCCTTATGGCAGAAAGCGAAGAAGAACTAAAGAGCCTCTTGATAAAAGTGAAAGAGGAGAGTGAAGAAGATGGCTTAAAACTCAACATTCAGAAAACTAAGATCATGGCATCTGGTCCCATCACTTCATGGCAAATAGATGGCAAAACAATGGAAACAGTGCCGGACTTTATTTTTCTGGGCTCCAAAATTACTGCAGATGATGACTGCAGACATGAAATTAAAAGATCCTTGCTGTTTGGAAGAAAAGTTATGACCAACCTAGACAGCATATTAGAAAGCAGAGACATTATTTTGCCAACAAAGGTCTGTCTAGTCAAAGCTTTGGTTTTTACAGTAGTCATGTATGGATGTGAGAGTTGGACTGTAGAAGTGCTGAGCACAGAAGAATTGATGCTTTTGAACTGTGGTGTTGGGGAAGACTCTTGAGAATCCCTTGACTGCGAGGAGACCCAACCAGTCTGTCCTGGCGTGCTGCAATTCATGGGGTCGCAAAGAGTCGGATATTACTGAGTGACTGAACTGAACTGATTGTCAGGAAGAGCCTTTACTAATACCAAGTTCCCACAATTATATAAGGACTTTTTATTTTCTTTTGGTTGTGAGATCCCATTTTCTAAGGATTGTAACTATTTTTGAAAAGAAGTTAGTGACATATTTTGTTAGTTCGGCGGTTTCTTGATCTAGAAGTAAATCATTTTTGAGAAATGGCCTCCCATATAACATTTCAAAAGGGCTGAGTCCCAGTGACTGTGGAGTATTTCTTATTCTCACAAGACCTAAAGGAAGTAATGAAGTCCAGGAAAGGTAAGGCTCTTGTGAGAGTTTTCATAAATGTTGCTTAATCATATTTTAGCTTTTTCTACCTTCCCAGAGGAGTGAGGCCTCCAGGCACAGTGTAAATGAAACTCTATTCTTAGGGCCTGGGAGACGCCCTGTGCTATTGTAGCCTTAAAGGCAGGGCCACTATCACTTTGAATTCCATGTGGCAGGCCAAAGCAAGGAAAGATCTCCTATATTAAAGTTTTAACAACTTCTTTTGCTTGTTCTATTCTACAAAGGAAAGCCTCTATCCACTCGGTAAAGGTATCAACCCAATCCAGTAGGTATTGATGTCCTTTGGCTTTTGACATATGAGTGAAATATATCCAGTCCTCTCCAGGATATCTTCCTGTACACTGTAAGCCTGGGAGAGCTGACTGGTTGTTACAGGGATTATTCTTTTGGCAGACTTCACATCCTTTAACAATCTAGCTTACAGTTTTTATTAATCCTTTTCCCTTGAAAAGACTCTTAGCAGGTTGGTAAGTATTTTCAATTCCCAAATGGAAAGTTTGCTGTAGAGCTTTAAGAATTTTTCATTGGGTGCTGTAGGGCAATACAAGTTTTTCATCTTCTGTTTGAAGCCATCCAGAGGGGAGTAGAGTATCTCCATGATAAAGAGAGTGTTGACATTTCCTGGGAGAATGCTGGGATTTTATGTCACTGGGGATCTTATTCCAGAGGACGGGAGCCTGAGTATTAAAAGACTTGGATGGCTGCCTTCTTTTACCTGTTGGTCAACTCTCCTATTTCCCATTGTTATGTCAGGATCATCCTTTTGATGGCCCCGGCAGTGTATTACAGCCACTTCTTTGGGTAGTTTAATTGCATCTAAGAGGCACATAATTTCTTGGTAGTATTTAATGGGACTGCCATCTGAGGTTTTAGAACTAAACAGACATTTCTCCAAAGAAGACATACAGGTGGCTAACAAACACATGAAAAGATGCTCAACACCACTCATTATCAGAGAAATGCCAATCAAAACTATAATGAGGTACCATTTCACACCAGTTAGAATGGCTGCTATCCAAAAGTCTACAAGCAATAAATGCTGGAGAGGGTGTGGAGAAAAGGGAACCCTCTTACACTGTTGGTGGGAATGCAAACTAGTACAGCCACTATGGAGAAGAGTGTGGAGATTCCTTAAAAAACTGGAAATAGAACTGCCATATGACCCAGCAATCCCACTGCTAGGCATACACACCAAGGAAACCAGAATTGAAAGAGACACGTGTACCCCAATGTTCATCACAGCACTGTTTACAATAGCTAGGACATGGAAGCAACCTAGATGTCCATCAGCAGATGAATGGATAAGAAAGCTTTGGTACATATACACAATGGAATATTACTCAGCCATTAAAAAGAATACATTTGAATCAGTTCTAATGAGGTGGATGAAACTGGAGCCGATTATACAGAGTGAAGTAAGCCAGAAAGAAAAACACCAACAGTATAATAATGCATATATATGGAATTTAGAAAGATGGTAACAATAACCCTGTATGCAAAACAGCAAAAGAGAGAACAGTCTTTTGGACTCTGCGGGAGAGGGCGAGGGTGGGATGATATGGGAAAATGGCATTGAAACATGTAAATTATCATATGTGAAATGGATCACCAGTCCAGGTTCGATGCATAATACAGGGTGCTTGGGGCTGGTGCACTGACTGGGATGTCCCAGAGGGATGGTATGGGGAGGGAGGTGGGAGGGGGGTTCAGGATGGGCAACACGTGTATACCCCTGGGGGATTCATGTTGATGTATGGCAAAACCAATACAATATTGTAAAGTAAAAAAAATAAATAAAATAAAGTTTCTTTCCTTCCAGATAGCAGCGTGAAAATGAAGGACTAAGTAAGCATATTTAGAATCAGTATAGATGTTCACTTTCTTGTCAGTTCCCAGCTCTAAGGCACTGGTTAAAACAGTCAATTCGGCTAATTGAGCACTAGTTCTAGGGGATAGGGGATTACTTTCTAAAATTTTAGATAATGTGACTATTGCCTATCCTGATCTTTGCTACAAAAGATTAAACTGGTCTCTTGCAGGCAGGCTGAGGAGCTTCCCAGGTGGCACTAGTGGTAAAGAACCTGCCTGCAATGCAGGAGACCTGGGTTCGATCTCTGGGTGGGGATGATCCCCTGGAGAAGGACATGACAACCCACCCCAGTATTCTTGCCTGGAGAACCCATGGACAGAGGGGCTTGGCAGGCTACAGTCCATAGGGTTGCACAGAGTTGGACATGACCGAAGTAACTTAGCACAGGCAGGCTGAGAGCAGGAGCCTGAAGAAGAGCCTGTTTTAAAGTCTTAAATGCATGTATTTCTCCAGGTTCCCATTGTAATGCCTTTTGTCCTGATTCTGCATATCGGGGAATCCAAATCCAGCTGTAAGTGGTTATGCCAAGGAAACCGTGGAGTTATCTAAGAGTATTAGGGAGTGGATGTTGTAAAATGGTTTCCATTCTTTCTTTTCCCAGGGTTCAAACTCCATGGGAGAGTTTGAGTCCTAAATATTTGACTTCTTGTTGGCACATTTGAGCTTTTGATTTTGATATCTTGTAGTCACATGGAGCTAGATAATTAAGAAGGTCACAAACAGCTTGGTTACATTTTTTGTCTGTGTCAGCACAAAGGAGAATATCATCTACATATTGAAGGACTTTTATAGATTCAGTTGTGTGAAAGGCAGCTAGGTCTTTGGCTAACACCTGCCCGAACAAGTGAGGGCTATCTCTAAATCCTTGAGGCAACTCTGTCCAAGTTGAGTAGAGAAATCAGATGGATCCTCAAAAGCAAACAAAAATTGTGAACTTTGAGCTAAGGGTATGCAAAAAAAAAAAAAAAAAAAAAGGCAGGCTTCAAATTTAAAACAGTAAAATAAGTGGCTGTTTCTGGGATTTGGAAGAGTAGAGTACAGGGGTTAGGTACGACAGGATGTAATGGTATTACAGCTTCATTAATGAGGCAGAGATCCTGAACTAGACACTATTCCTGATTAGGCTTTTGAACTCCCAGAATAGTTGTATTATAAGGGCTGTTACATTCTATTAAGAGCCCCTGTCCTTTGAGGTTTTCAATCAAGGGAATAAGTCCCTGTTTTGCCTCTGGCTTTAGAGAGTATTGTTTCTGGTAAGGAAAGTTATTAGGATTTTTAAGAGTTATCTGTACTAGTTGAGCTGAGATGGCTCTTCCTATCTTTTCTCTGGTTGCCCAGACTTCAGGGTTAATTTCTACTTCTGTCAGGGGTAAGCATAAGTTTTCTGTAGATTCCATTTCCATATGAATTGAAGTTTGCATTTTAGATAGAACATCTCTTCCTAGGATGGGGGTTGGGCTTTCTGGTATTACCAGAAAGGCATGAGAAAAAAGAATAGAATCCCAGTTACAATTCAACTGTTGTGTAAAGAATTTTGTAACCAGCTTTCAAGAAATGTCACGTATAGTAGCTGACTTGGTAGAAGGAGGACCCAGATTAGAGAGGAGGGCTGAGAAAGTAGCTGCTGTACCAAGTATGAAGATAACAGGATGGCCGCCTACAGTTAGAGTCACCTGAGGCTCCTGTGTGGTGATGAGGACATGAGCCAAAGTGGGAAGCCTCTGGTCCCCTCAGTCTTGATCCTGGGTCTGAGTTTCTGACTCCTGAAACCTACGTCCCTGGGGACAGTTACTCTTCTAGTGATCTCCTTTGCAAGTGGGGCAAGGCCTCGGTAGTGACCTCTGCTTGCGCTGGGGGCATTGTCCCTTAAAGTGTCTGTCCTTTCCATAACGGAAAGAGGCTCCAGATTTTTTTGTCCTCCCACCTTTGCAGCCCTAAAGTTAACTCCCTGTAGGGCCATAATGAGAGCTTCCACCTTTCTCTTATCTCTCTTGTCTTTTTCCTTACATTCCTCCTGATCTCTATTAAAGAATATTGATGTGGCAGCTTTTAGGAGGCACTTTAAATCCATATCTGGGCTGAAGGCCAATTTTTGGAGTTTCCTCCGAATATCTTGAGCTGATCGAGTAATAAATTTGTCTTTAAGAATAAACTGGCCCTCTAGGGAGTCTGGGTCCAAATAACTGTTTTCTCAATGCCTCCCTGAGCCTTTCCAGAAAAGCTGTGGGATTTTCCTCCTTTTACTGAGTCACTCCTGATAGTTTGGAGTAGTTTAATGGCTTCGCTCAAGATTTTTTTTAAGCCTTCCTTAAAGCAATTGATAAAGTGAACTCTCTTCCAGTCATCATTGACTTTGTCATGTGCCCAATTAGGATCAGCTATGGGCACTGCCTGGAGTCTTATAGGAAACCAGGATGATTCACTGTCAGATATCCCCTGCAAGCTAGTAGCATACCATTCATCTCCCCATTCCTGGGCATTTTTAATTACTCTACTTCTTTCATTGTCAGTAAGGGTGCTAGTCAGGATGGGCATAACATCTTTCCATGCCACTTCAAAAGACTGAGTTAGACCCTATAGTTGTCAGGATCTTCAGTAATGCTTCCTAGGTTTAATTTAATTTGTCTTAAATCTTGGAGGGGGAAAGGGACATGAACTTGCATGGGTTGCAAGTCCCCATTAGGAACTTCCTGTAATGGAAGGAGGGAAGAATATAGCCTAGAGATCACCGGGGTTGCATTAGGAGCCACTAGGATGGGAGCTGCTGCCGGTGCTGGAGGTGTTACCAAAAATTGTGGAGGCTCCCATAGGCTAGGTTTGGGCATCCCTGGATAAGGCAGACAGTTTGAACCCAAGGGTCTGGGGGAAATTATAGGCATCACAGAAGGAATAAGGCCACAACTCCTGCATAAGAGGGTGTTTTCTCTCAGGACAAAGAAAACCTGTATATATGGGACTTCTGATCATTTTCCTTCTCATCTACAAAACAGGTCTAGTTGGAGGATGGTATTATAATTAAGTGAGCCCTCAGGGGGCCATTTTCCACCATCAGATACATCATATTGAGGCCATGCCTTGGTGAAGAAAAAGATATGCTTCTTTAACAGGGCCTGAGGGTAAAATTTCTTCCAGTTCTTCAGTATACATACCAAAGGCGTCTGCTTTGAGCCAAGTATGGGGCTCGAAGAGGTTGCTCCCATCTGAAGGAGAGGACCAGAGTCCAGTGCCTTTTGCCTTTTCTCTGGTTCTTCCAATAGAGGGCGTCCCCTCCTTGTGCAGTGGGAGTAAGTTCAGTTCAGTTCAGTCGCTCAGTCACGTCTGACTCTTTGTGACCCCATGAATCACAGCACACCAGGCCTCCCTGTCCATCACCAACTCCGGGAGTTTACCCAAACTCATGTCCATCGAGTCGGTGATGCCATCCACCCATCTCATCCTCTGTCATCCCCTTCTCCTCCTGCCCCTAATCCCTTCCAGATCAGGGTCTTTTCCAATGAGTCAACTCTTTGCATGAGTTGGCCAAAGTATTAGAGTTTCAGCTTCAGCATCAGTCCCTCGAATGAACACCCAGGACTGATCTCCTTTAGGATGGACTGGTTGGATCTCCTTGCACTCCAAGGGACTTGCAAGAGGCTTCTCCAACACCACAGTTCAAAAGCATCAATTCTTCGGTGCTCAGCTTTTTTCACAGTCCAACTCTCACATCCATACATGACCACAGGAAAAACCATAGCCTTGACTAGACGGACCTTTGTTGGCAAAGTAATGTCTCTGCTTTTTAATATGCTATCTAGGTTGGTCATAACTTTCCTTCCAGGGAGTAAGCATTTTAATTTCATGGCTGCAGTCACCATCTGCAGTGATTTTGGAGCCCAGAAAAATAAAGTCTGACACTATTTCCACTGCTTCCCCATTTATTTGCCATGAAGTGATGGGACCAGATGCCATGATCTTAGTTTTCTGAATGTTGAGCTTTAGGCCAACTTTTTCACTCTCCCCTTTCACTTTCATCAAGAGGCTTTTTAGTTGCTCTTCACTTTCTGCCATAAGGGTGGTGTCATCTGCATATCTGAAGTTATCAATATTTCTCCTGGCAATCTTGATTCCAGCTTGTGCTTCTTCCAGCCCAGCGTTTCTCATGATGTACTCTGCATATAAGTTAAATAAGCAGGGTGACAATATACAGCCTTGACGTACCCCTTTCCCTATTTGGAACCCATCTGTGGTTCCATGTACAGTTCTAACTGTTGCTTCCTGAACTGCATACAGGTTTCTTAAGAGGTAGGTCAGGTGGTCTGGTATTCCCATCTCTTTCAGAATTTTCCACAGTTTATTGTGATCCACATAGTCAAAGGCTTTGGCATAGTCAATAAAGCAGACATAGATGTTTTTCTGAAACTCTCTTGCTTTTTCGACGATCCAGCAGATGTTGGCAATTTGATCTCTGGTTCCTCTGTCGCAGTCTGGCATGCTGCGATTCATTGGGTCGCAAAGAATTGGACACAACTGAGCGACTGAACTGAACTGAACTGATACTCAAGGTCAGATAAAGTTTGAATAAATATGACCATGATGTCCTTCCACATCAAGTCAAAGGCCAAGGTAATGTGTTGGAATGTTTCTGTATATTTGCCTGGATCATCTGTATAGCTTCCCAGGTCTTGTTTCATCCGTCTTAGTTCTAAGAGGGAGAAGGGATTATGGACCTGGGTTGGTCTGAATTCTCCTCCAGTTTTGACTAAGGACATACTTGAGTTGGGTTTGGTTGGGGGGGGGGGTGCTCCCAGGTATGGGGGCACATTTGGATATAAGGAAGGAGTACCAGGCAACTTGGGAGCTGTGGGAGGTGAGCCTTCATGTGGAGGGGGGTGGTTCCTTCTCTTGGTTGTGCCTAACACCATTTGCCTGGTAGGTTCACTTTTAGGGCATACAACAATCCCATACTTAAGACAGAGTTCCTTCATATCTCTTAGCTGGAAGAAAATTTGGACATAGGGGATCTCTGTCTATTTCCCTTGTCTTTTTCAGAATAAGTCTAGCTGCAGGATGGTATTGTAATTTAAACTCCCATCCTCAGGCCAGCGTTCCTTGTCACCCAGAGGATACCGTGGCCACACAGTGGCACCAAAGAATTTTAAGTGACTTCTCCATAGAGTTAGAGGATTGAACAGCTTCCAGTTATCAAGGATGCATCTCAAGGGCGTCTGCCGGTAAATGGATTGGTTATTTCCCATTTGAAAGACAGTGATGACAAGGAGGAAAAGAAAAAAGAAAAACTAATAGGCCTCCTTCAATTTCCATGAGTGGACTTCCTTAGGCATGAGTCTTTTTGAAGCTTATCCTACCCAGTAGTGTTGCAACCTGAGAGACAGGTGTCCCCGGGTCAGGGTGCAGATCCCCAGGCAAGCTGAGGTGTGACAGCCTCCTGGAGATTGAATTCCTGTGCAAGCCCAGGCATGTAGGCCTCCTGAGAATTGGGTCCCTGGGCAAGTCAAGGCATGTCGACCTCCTGGGACCCCTGGATTGGCAGATCCCCAAGCAGGTTGAGGTGTGACAACATTTCAAGGACCAGATCCCTAGGCAAATCGAGGCAGGTCGACCTCCTTGGACCCGTGGCCTGGAGTTGGGCATCCCCAAGGTCTCTAGCATGACCAGAGCTGAGTAGGATTAAGGGGTTGTAATCTTAACTCATTGCCAGTTTGTTCACCACAGATGGAAATAGATGTCATGATGAAAAGCAATCCAAGCTTGTGGCCCGAGAATGGGAACCTGGTGAAACAGCCATAAGCCTTATCCTCTTACTGCTCTAAGGGAATGTAAGTCACTGATTTCCTTTCCTAGTTCTCCATAAGAGCAGGTTAAGGTGTTTCCAATGGTAAACATTTCATTGTCACAGACCCACTTTAGGTAATAACAGAAGTAATGACAAAGAAGTGGGTTGTCTGATCCTGTTAGGGGCGTTAGAGTATTTTAATAATAAGCAGGGTGGAGCGATGTTGCCTACAAGGGGACAGGGTCCTGATTGTAGGAATTAGTAATTGACTTAAGAACAAATTCATAAGAGGCAACAGACCATATGTTCCATAAAAGTGGAGTGGAGATTTGATCCAGGGGGTTGTTTTAACCTTTAGGAGAAGCGTGGTAAGGATTTGGACCCAAACGCCCTTCAGGGCTATCTCCCAAAGTGGTAAACATTATCCCTGGAAACCCAGTTGTCCTTGAAGGGATGCCAACAGATGGACTTCTAGCAGGCCAGAAGTGCCTGTGTGGCACACTGCAGTGCCTTGTGTGCCTGTCACCCACTCTAGGGGATTCCCTGAGAGATGCTGTTGTTGCACATGTTGTAGGAAACATAGAAGATGAAGGCCTGAATATCTAGAGGGATCGGATATTACACAGTATTTCCCTCTCAAGGGCCAGATATTTTCTGGTTGTACCTCCAGAAGATTGAAGAGGCAACGTTGTGGGCCTGGATGGGCTCAGGAAAAGAGCATGAAACAGAAGATAAAGGGACAGGGCACAATTTTTGAAAGAATGACAAAGTCCAAGGGCATAACATAAAACCAATTAAAATCAAATGGGTCCAAGGTGACAAGCCAAAATCAACTAAACCTTGATCCCCAGTTTGCAAGCTTAATGACACCCAGAGGTGGCAGGGCAGTTCCAAGGCACCAAAGATGGAGGAGTGGGTGGTTCTTCAATGGTTGGGATGATCTTCCCACTCATTAGCATATGAACTCATCCAGCTGGCAAAAACTAGCCACACCACATTCCATGGCTGAAGCACTTGCCCTCTGCAAAGTCCCACACCCTGCGGAGTGTGCTTCTCACTGAATCCAAACAAATTCATCAATCTTACCTATCGCTGTGTCTCTAACTGAATTTTTGCAATGAGACATGAAAGCCTGAGCTTCATTACGTCCTGAAGTCAGGCACCATGGATTTTGGCCAGGCTCAAAGTCCTGGGAGAGAGGAGCTGAAAGACAGGAGGAAAAATCAGTGGGAAAACATGCCAAGGAATCCCCTTCATAAACTGCCAGAAAATCTGCTAAATACCTGACCTGTGTTCACAGTTTTCATTGGCCTGATCCTTGGTACAAAGAAGATTAAGGACAGAAGAACCCCCACTGGCTTGGGTAACAGCTACTAGAGAGCAGGTGATAGTGGAGCCTTAGGACACACTGAGGAGTAGCCTCTCCAGAGTCCCTCAGTTGCATCCACTTCCACTTGCCTGTTCATGGGGGGTTCAAAGAAACAAGAAATGAAAGATTGTAAAGGAAATAAGATTTTGTTAGGCATATGCCCTTCCAGCCATAGGAGTGAGGACCTCCTACCTAAACCGGAGATCTTCTGGAATCGAGACTGAGTCTTGTGAGCTTTCTGCTGAGTTAGTTTTTCCATGTCCCAGTTTCCAGTGTTATGCTTCTTGTCATTTCCCCTGCACTGGGTTTTCTTCACGTTCAGCTTCCACAGGGGTAGCTTTCATGGAGTTGGGTTGTGTTCATGGAGTGCTGTCCTTGGGTTCCTCTTTGCAGGGGCTGTGCCGAGGTTGTTTCAGCCAGATTAAATCCAAGAAATGGCACCATAGATGTTGGGAGAGTCTGTAATTTCCTTGGTTTTGCCTCATCACAACAAAAATTTGAAGTAACAGACCAGTGTTACAGCCCTCAGACGGACCAGTGTTACAGCTCAGTTTTATTTAGAAAGTAAAGGAAAATACATACTTGAGGCATGAGGGCATGCCGACCCAAAAGACACAAAGGGAAGAGAAGCCCCCAGACCAATTTTGGCTCCTCTTTTTATATGTTTTTTCTCCTCCCCCTGGGCCTGCCCTATGTAAATTAGGCTATCCAGGAGTGCTGTTTGTTTTACCCGAGGTCTTCACTCCAGTCCTCGGACCTTCCTTTGTTCTATTTTTGCAGGCTTTTCCCTTCCTTGTCTGTTAGCCACTGCCATTCTAGACTCATTTTTCCTATTCTAACTACCTAAAAGAAGGAACCTACCTCAACATAGTAAAGACCATATATGATAAGCCCACAGCAAACATTATTCTCAATGGTAAAAATCTGAAAGCATCCCCTCTAAGATCAGGAAAAACACAAGGTGTCCACTTTCTCCATTATTAATCAACATGGTTTTGGAAGTCCTAGCTACAGCAATCAGAGAAGAAAAAGAAATAAAAGGAATCCAGATTGGAAAAGAAGTAAAGCTATCACTGTTTGCAGATGACATGATACTGTACATAGAAAACCCTAAAGATAGTATCAGAAAATTACTAGAGCTAATCAGGGAATTTAGTCATGTTGCAGGATACAAAATCAATACACAGAAATCACTTGCATTCCTATATGCTAACAATGAAAAATCAGAAGGAGAAATTAAGGAATCAATCCCATTCACCACTGAAACAAAAAGAATAAAATATCTAGGAATAAACTTTTCTAAGGAGACAAAAGAACTGTATACAGAAAATTATAAGATACTGATGAAAGAAATCAAATATGACATGAACAGATGGAGAGATATCCCATGTTCCTGGGTAGGAAGAATCAATATTGGGAAAATGACTATAATACCAAATGCAATCTACAAATTCAATGTGATCCCTATCAAATTACCAATGACATTTTTCACAGAACTAGAACAAAAAATTTCGCAATTCATATGGAAACACAAAAGACCCCAAATAGCCAAAGCAGTCTTGAGAAAGAAGAATGGAGCTGGAGGAATCAACCTTCATGACTTTGGATTATACTACGAAACTACAGTCATCAAGACAGTATGGTACTGACACAAAATCAGAAATATAGACCAATGGAACAAGATAGAAAGCCCAAACATAAACTCATGCACCTATGGGTACCTTATTTTTGACAAAGGAGACAAGAATATACAATAGGGCAAAGACAACCTCTCCAATAAGCGGTGCAATCGAGGGGGGAAAACTGGACAGCTACATGTAAAAGAATGAAATTAGAACACTTCCTGACAGCATACATGAAGATTAACTCAAAATGCATTAAAGACCTAAATGTAAGACCAGAAACTATAAAACTCTTAGAGGAAAACATAGGCAGAACACTTGGTGACATAAATCAATGCAAGATCCTCTATGACCTACCTCCTAAAGTAATAGAAATAAAACCAAAAGTAAACAAGTGGGACCTAATTAAGAGCTTTTGCACAGCAAAGGAAACTATAAGCAAGGTGAAAAGACATCCCTCAGAATGGGAGAAAATAATAGCAAATTAAACAACTGAAAAAGGATTAATTTTGAAAATATACGAGCAGCTCATACCACTCAATACCAGGAAAACAAACAACCCAATCAAAAAGTGTAAAAAAGGCCTAAACAAAAATTTCTCCAAAGAAGACATACAAATGGCTAACAAACACATGAAAAAATGCTCAATATCTCTCATTATTAGAGAAATGCATATGAAAACTACAATGCATATTACCTCACACTGGTCAGAATGGCCATCATCAAAAAGTCTACAAGCAATAAATGCTGGAAAGGGTGTGGAGAAAAAGGGACCTTCTTGTAAAACGAATTCTCTTGTTGGTGGGAATTTAAATTGATACAGCCACTATGGAAGATGGTATGGAGATTCCTTAAAAAACTAGGAATAAAACCACCATATGACTCAACAATCCCACTCCTAGGCATATACCCTGAGGAAACCAAATTGAAAAAGACACATGTACCCCAATGTTCATTGCAGCACTATTTACAATAGCTAGAACATGGAAGCAACCTAGATGTCCATCAACAGATGAATGGATGAAGAAGTTGTGGTATATACATGACTACTCAGCTATAAAAAGGAATGCATTTCAGTCAGTTCTCATTAGGTGGATGAACCTAGAGCCTATTATACAGAATGAAGTAAGTCAGAAAGAGAAAGATAAGTATCATATACTAACACATATATATGGAATCTAGAAAGATGGTAACAAAGAATTTATTTACAGGGCAGTAATGGAGAAACAGGCATAGAGAACGGCCTTATGGACATGGGGAGAGGGGAGGAGAGGATGAAATGTACGGAGAGAGTAACATGAAAACTTACATTACCATATATAAAATAGATAGACAACAGGAATTTGCTGTATGTCTCAGGAAACTCAAACAGGGGCTCTGTATCAACCTAGAGGGGTGGGATGGGGAGGGAGATGGGAGCAAGGTTTAAGAGGGAGGGGATATATGTATACCTATGGCTGATTCACTTTGAGGTCTAACAGAAAACAACAAAATTCTGTAAAGCAATTATCCTTCAATTAAAAAATAAAATTTTTTAAAAAAAAGAGCTAAACAGATAAAGCTTTCATCCAGTAAATGTAGACATGACCTAAATTACTGCAAAGAGAAAACTCCAGAAGATCAGAGCAAAGAAAATAAAAAAGTATCCCTCAAAAAAAAACTTGACTGTTGAAACTTGCTAACAGATATCTGAAAGTTCAGTGAGCCATCATTTGTTGGTTGGTGGAGGGTCAGGCATGTTTTCTGATGGTTGCTGACTGATTAGGTTGGTGGTTGTTGAAGGTTCGGGTGGGTGGCCATGGTAATTTCTTTAAATGAAACAAAAATAAAGTTTGCTGTATCAGTTAAGTCTTCTTTTTCAGAAACGATTTCTCCATAGCATGCAATGTTGTTTTATAGCATTTTACCCACTGTGGAATTTCTTTCAAAATTGGAGTCTGTCCTCTCAAAGCCTGCCATGTTTTATCAACTAAGTTTATGTAATAATCTAAATCCTTTATTGTCATTTCAACGATCTTCACAGCATCTCCATCAGGGGTAGATTCCTTTCAAAAAACTACTTTCTTCACTCCCATAAGAAACAGTTCCTTGGCAGTTAAAGTTTTATCATGAGATTGCAAAAATGCATTCACATATTCAGGCCCCTTTTCTATTTCTAGTTCTTTTGCTATTTCCTGAAACCATAAAACTCCCAGGTGAAAATATAAGAAAAAGTTCCTTGGCATTGGTCGTGGTGATGATTTTGGATATATTATAAAAGCGCAAGTAACAAAAGCAAAAATCAACAAATGGGACCACAAAACAAAACATCTTGCACAACAAAAGAAACAGTCAACAAAATAAAATGGCAACCTATGGAATTGGAGAAAATCTTTGTAAACTGTATATATAATATGGAATTAATTTTCAAAATATATAAGGAAATCATACAACTCAATATAGAAAAATCTGATTAAAAATGGGCAAATGACCTAAAGAGACATTTTTCCAAAGATTGTATACAAACAGTCAACGTGTATATGAAAAGGTGTTCAATATCGTTACAACTGCATGCTGCTGCTGCTGCTAAATCGCTTCAGGCATGTCTGACTCTGTGCGACCCCATAGACGGCAGCCCACCAGGCTCCCCCCTTCCCAGGGATTCTCCAGGCAAGAACACTGGAGTGGGTTGCCATTTCCTTCTCCAGTGTATGAAAGTTAAAAGTGAAAGTGAAGTCACTCAGTCGTGTCCGACTCTTAGTGATCCCATGGACTGCAGCCTACCAGGATCCTCTGTCCATGGGATTTTCCAGGCAAGAGTACTGGAGTGGGGTGCCACTGTCTTCTCCATACAACTGGATAAAGAAGAATAAAATACCTAGAAGTGGATTTAACAAATGAGGTGAAATACCTCTATAATGCAAACAGTAAGACACTGGTGAAAGAAAATGAAAAAGACACAAATAAATGGAAAGATATTCTATCTTATGGATTGAAAATATTAAATTTGTTAAAATGACCATAATACCAAAGCAACCTACAGATTCAAATCAACCTCTATCAAAATAACAATGACATTTTTCACTGAACCAAGTCAAATAATTCTAAAATTGGTAGAAAACAACAAAAGATCCTGAATAGACAAAATAATCTTGATGCTCACTAGAGTCATCAGAGACTCCTGAAATAGGAGCTGGGTCTGGGACAGTGGGCAAGACTTAAGGGGAGGTGGATGGAAGGGAGGAGATGGGGAGTTCACTCTGATTGGAAGGAAGAGTAGGGGCTCCCAGGTGAGCAGATAAGGCTCAGAGGTAACTGATGGGACATTCCAGGGAACTGAGGCTATCTGGGTGTAGGACTGATTGGAGAAGGACCACATTTGCCTCTATGGATACTACACAGCCCCTTTATACACTGAAAAGGCACAATGATGGTAAGGAGTAAAGTGCCCTCCACGTCTGTCACTAGTCCATGGGGCAGAGAAGGACCAGGTCCACTGACAGTAAGGAAGCTGTGCTGATTCTCAGTGCCCTGCACCTCCTTTAAAGTAGGAAGCAGACATAAAAGGGACCGATTCACAGCTAAGAGAACCCCTACGCCATCTGGAAAACATACACCCTCTTTAGTTTTTCTCTGATCCCAGGTCCCATGGACTTCATCTACCAGTGAGGTTCTACCTGCCTCCTGGAGTCACATTCCTAGCCAGAACACTGTTCACCTGTTACCTCTCCCCACACCCTGGTTTGTTCCATCTCTGTATCATCTCTGACATTACTCAGGTTTTTCTCCTTCTTTGCTGTCTCAACTCCTTTCATTATCTCAGTGAGGGGTACCACAACACAGCACTGCCGTGACAAGCTAACCCGAAATTTAATATTCAACTACACTATCATTTACATATTGCTTTTTTAAAATTTTATTTATTTATTTTTTAATTTAATTTTATTTTTAAACTTTACAATATTGTGTTAGTTTTGCCAAATATCGAAATGAATCCGCCACAGGTATACATGTGTTCCCCATCCTGAACCCTCCTCCTTCCTCCCTCCCCATACCATCCCTCTGGGTCGTCCCAGTGCACCAGCCCCAAGCATCCAGTATCGTGCATCGAACCTGGACTGGTGACTCGTTTCATACATGATATTACACATGCTTCAAATCTTCCCACCCTCTCCCTCTCCCACAGAGTCCATAAGAATGTTCTATACATCAGTGTCTCTTTTGCTGTCTCGTACACAGGGTTATTGTTACCATCTTTCTAAATTCCATATATATGTGTTAGTATACTGCATTGGTGTTTTTCTTTCTGGCTTACTTCACTCTGTATAATAGGCTCCAGTTTCATTCACCTCATTAGAACTGATTCAAATGTATTCTTTTTAATGGCTGAGTAATACTCCATTGTGTATATGTACCAAAGCTTTCTTATCCATTCATCTGCTGATGGACATCTAGGTTGCTTCCATGTCCTGGCTATTAGAAACAGTGCTGCGATGAACATTGGGGTACACGTGTCTCTTTCCCTTCTGGTTTCCTCAGTGTGTATGCCCAGCAGTGGGATTCTGGATCATAAGGTAGTTTTATTTCCAGTTTTTTAAGGGATCTCCACACTGTTCTCCATAGTGGCTGTATTAGTTTGCATTCCCACCAGCAGTGTAAGAGGGTTCCCTTTTCTCCACACCCTCTCCAGCATTTACTGCTTGTAGACTTTTGGATCGCAGCCATTCTGACTGGCGTGAAACGGTACCTCATAGTGGTTTTGATTTGCATTTCTCTGATAATGAGTGATGTTGAGCATCTTTTCATGTGTTTGTTAGCCATCTGTATGTCTTCTTTGGAGAAATGTCTATTTAGTTCTTTGGCCCATTTTTTGATTGGGTCATTTATTTTTCTGGAGTTGAGCTGGAGGAGTTGCTTGTATATTTTTGAGATTAGTTGTTTGTCAGTTGCTTCATTTGCTATTATTTTCTCCCATTCTGAAGGCTGCCTTTTCACCTTGCTAATAGTTTCCTTTGTTGTGCAGAAGCTTTTAAGTTTAATTAGGTCCCATTTGTTTATTTTTGCTTTTATTTCCAATATTCTGGGAGGTGGGTCAAAGAGGATCCTGCTTCTGCAGAGCTAAAATCTAACAGCCACAACCTCATCAAAGAAGACAGTGACTGCAAGGAATGTGTTTTCCTGTGTCCAGACTAACACCCAAGACTTTTGGTCACTTTACGGATGCCTCAATTTTGAATGTGATCTAATTTTGTATTACTAGTGTTGGGCATGCATACGTTTTCCTTTCTTGGGATTATTTTAGGTTGCCCAAAGAAGGAATATTTTAGGTTGCCCAAAGAAGGAATATTTTAGGTTGCCCAAAGAAGGAATATTTTAGGTTGCCCAAAGAAGGATTATTTTAGGTTGCCCAAAGAAGGTTTATTTTAGGTTGCCCAAATCTTTTATATAAGATTTTCTATACAAAAATTTTAAATTTTGCATAGATTTAAGATCTATGCAAAAAAGATCTTAATGACCTGGATAACAACAATAATGTAGTTCCTTACCTAGAGCCAGACACCTTGAAGTGTGAAGTCAAGTGGACCTTAGGTAGCATTATTACAAACAAACCAAGAGGAGGTGATGGAATTTCAGCTAAGCTATTTAATATCCTAAAAGATGCTGCTGCTAAAGTGATGCCCTCAATATTTCATCAAATTTGGAAAACTCAACAAAGGCTATAGGACTGGAAAAGTCAGTTTTCATTCCAATCCCAAATAAAGGCAATGCCAAAGATTATTCAGACTACCACACAATTGCACTCATTTCGCATGCTAGCAAGGTAATGCTCAAAATCCTTCAAGCTGGGCTTCAACAGTATGAGAACCAAGAACTTCCAGATGTACAAGCTGGATTGGCAAAGGAACCAGAGGTCAAATTGTGAACATCTGTTGGATCATAGAAAAAACAAGGGAATTCAAGAAAACATCTACTACTGCTTCATTGATTATGCTAAAGCCTTTGACTGGTTGGATCACAACACACTGTGGAAAATTTTTAAAGAGATAGAAATACCAGACCACCTTACTTGCCTCTTGGAAAACCTGTATCCAGGTCAGGAAGCAACAGTTAGAACCAGACATGGAACAACAGACTGGTTTCAAATTGGGAAAGGAGTACATAAAGGCTGTCTACTGTCACCCTGTTTATTTAACTTGTCTGCAGGGTACATCATGTGAAATGCTGGGCTGGATGGATCACAAACTGGAATTAGATTGCCAGGAGAAATATCAATAACCTCAGATATGTAGATGATAACACTCTAATGGCAGAAATCAAAGGAAAACTAAAGAACCTCTTGATGAAGTTGAAAGAGGAGAGTGAAAAAACAGGATTAAAACTCAACATTCAAAAAATGAAGTTAATGGCATCCAGTCCCATCACTTCACGACAAATAGATGGGGAACAAATGGAAACAGTGATAGATTTTATAATCTTGGGCTCCAACATTACTGCTGCTGGTGACTGCAGCCATGAAGTTAATAGACATTTACTCCTTTAAAGAAAAGCTATGACAAACCTAGACAGCGTATTAAAAAGCAGAGACATCACTTTGCTGTCAAAGGTCCATGTAGTTAATGCTATGGTTTTTCCAGTAGTCATGCAATGATGTGATGAACCATAAAGAAGGCTGAGCACCAAAGAATTGATTCTTTTTAATTGTGGTACTGTAGAAAACTCATGAGATTACCTTGGATGGAAAGGAGATAGAGCCTGTCAATCTTAATGGAAATCAACCCTGAATAGTTACTGGAAGGACTGATGCTGAAACTGAAGTTTGAATAGTTTGGCCACCTGATGTGAAGAGCTGACTCATTGGGAAAGACCCTGATGCTGTGAAAGATTGAAGGCAGGAGGAGAAGGGGGTAACAGAGGATGAGATGGTTGGATAGTATCACTGACTCAATGGACATGAGTTTGAGCAAACTATGGGGGATAGCAAAGGACAGGGATGCCTGGCTTGTGTAGTCCATGGGGTCACAAAGAGTTGGACATGAGCAATGACTGAACAACAACAACAACAACAAGGAAAGTACTTCAAAGATGATTTCATTTGCCTCTGTTGACTGTTTCTGGGGACTTTGTCTGAATGATCCTGGGACTAAACTTTTCCCCTGACACCTATACTCTGAACATTTTCCACTCTGGATGCTGTGGGGCTGGGTGATCTCATGGAAACTCCCAACCTTTCCCTTCTCTGTGGTATTCACTGCTTAGCTAACTAGGTGGTTAAACCCACGAGCTTGCCTTCATTTCAAGACAGTTTATTTGGAAAGGACAGAGCGATGCATATTGTGAAACTACTTTCAACTCAAGATCTTAGTTAAAATCCTGGGAAATGGAGATGCTTCCTAACTGTTGAATGTAACATTTGTTTAGAGACAGATGCCCTTCTCATACCCATGTGATTTCCCTGAAGCTGCTCAATTGGGATGTTCATATGGTACATAAATGACTCTTGGGTCTACAACTATTACCCATGTCCTGTGTGAGCATGTGTACCTCATCTTTGTCCCTTGGTGTCCCCCTTCCTTGGGGCACCTCCTACATACTTGATCCTCCTGGAAATTGCTGGCAGGGCTTATGCTGGGCTGAATGTACCCCACATGCAGCAGGAGGCAGCATGTGGTCATCCTGGGGTCTGGGGGCCTGAGGGGATGTGTGAGCAAATTGTGGCACCAGGTTTTCAGGGGGTTACTGGGGGGTATGAAGGTGAGACTCAAACTGGGGGGCTGGTGACAACTTTCTTGGCAAAACCACCTGGGCTGGGGGAGCCTATCCTTGCCTGCTGAAGGCACTGCAGACCCACACAGCTCTCCCACTAGGCAGCAAGCCCCTTAGGCCCACTTGCTGGCCTCAGTCTAGTGGTTCACCCCATCTGGATCCAGTTGGGATATTTCACACCCTTACACACTGGATCTTTGACCTCATGGAAGCGTCCAGAAATCGGGGGACGCACTGAAATGTACTTTCAATGTCTGAGTGCAAAAGACAAACCCCAGAACTTCTGCACCCCACGTCTCTGAAAGGCTCCCAAGGCTGCCCTCCAAGACCCGTTCTCTGCAGTGGACCCTGGCCCACCTCCCACAGGCAGCAGGTGGCCAGGCTTGTGACAGGAACCTGAGAATGGAAACAGCAGGTGACTCCTGTGCTGGAAGCTCCAGGATCTCCTAACTAAGGATTTATTATGGAAATTCCCAGCAGCATCCTCAACGTGGGCTTCCTCCTGCCACGGAGACAGATGTCAGCTTTCAGCTCCCCAGGCAGCCTTATCGGGGCTAGGGCAGGCTGTAGGGGTCTCTGCCCTGGGAGGGGGTGCCCATGGGAAGGGTGAACTTTGTTCCCAAAGAGGTGCCTCCTGAGGCCTGACTTGCCCCCAGTCAAGACCTTGCAGGACGGGAGTATATTTGGGACCCTCCAGGCCCCAATGATGACCCACTCAAGGCTTAGCCAGATGCAGGAAGAGAGGATCTGGGGGTGCATGGGGTGGTGCCCATGACCTGCACTGACTGTGGGAATGGGGTTTATGTGGCTGGAAGTGCTTCCATCCCCTGTAGGTGTTGCTGCTGCTGCTGCTAAGTTGCTTCAGTCGTGTCCAACTCTGTGCAACCCCATAGACGGCAGCCCACCAGGCTCCCCCATCCCTGGAATTGGGCGTGTTTATTTCTGGGGGTGGATCGGAACCCAGGGGCCATCTGAGGAACAGCTGGGCACTGACTAAGGGTTCCTGAGAGGTGGCTAGTCCAGGACCCAGGGACAGTGGATAGAGTGGGCCCAGGAGGAAGGCTCCTGTGAGTGTTGGCTGAGTGAGGAGCCCAGCAGGTGATGGGGTGGGGAGGGAACATCCTTCAGAAGGTGAGAGCCCCTAGCATGGTGGGGCACGCAGACCCTGAAGTGTGCTAGCTGCCCTATTTTCAAGGCCCTGAGACAATGGTTCCAGAACTCTAGGGCCTTGGGTTGAATTGAGGCTTCAGCAGTTTTCTGCGAGAACTCTGCCTTGCTATTTATCTTCTTGAACTTTAAAGTTAAAGAGTCTTAGAAACTGCTATTTAATCATTCATTTAAAACAAACAAACAAGCAAAAAACCTCATTAGCTGTTACCACCCCCTAAAAAAATAAAGAAAAAGGAGAGAGAAGGTTGTTATGTTCCTAGCCCTTGCAGGACTGCTAGAGCACTGCCTCCAAGATTAGGCTTTTTAGCTGACCTAAGAGAGGAGATTGTATTTCCCTGGTGGCTCAGATGGTAAAGAATCTGCCTGCCAATGCAAGAGACCCAGGTTCGATCCCTGGGTGGGTAAGAGCCACTGGAGGAGGAAATGGCAACCCACTCCAGTATTCTTGCCTGGAAGATCCCATGGACAGAGGAGCCTTGGTGGGCTACAGTCCACAGGGTTGCAAAGAGTGGTACATGACTGAGTGAGTAACACACAAGAGAGGTGAGGGCGGACTCTGAGCACTGAGAAGTGTGCAGGAATGACTCCACAGCAAAGGTCAAACAGAAGTCCTTCTGCTGAGGAAACTGGAGTCCTGAAGGAAGCAGCTTTCTTCATGGAGGAGTGGCCCAGAGGCTTTGAGACTTGGTGGCCTTGGGCTTGGCTGCCCCAAGCTAAGGGAGAACCCTCAGCTGGTAAGAGGGAGGAAGGGAGCTTGGCACTTTCCTTCTGCCCTGTTCAGACGCCGTTGCCCAGCATCTGCCCTACTGCAATGGTTGTTAATGCCTGGGAGCTGCCAAGGTTTATTTGTTTCCTTTCTGGATACTTGTCTTAAACATGGGCAAATACACGGCCTTCCACGGTCATACTGTTTACCTGGCCCTCAGAACACCTTTTTATGTCAAGTGGTTTGATGCGCCCAATTCCTGAATTGTTGTATTGCTGTTGAATACACCTTATTAGCATATTAAAATGGCTGTACGCAAAGACACCATCCCTTCTTTGTTGGAATGCCAGTGCCAGATCTGTGTGGAAATCCTCATTGAGCCCATGACACTACCTTGTAACCACACGCTCTGTAAAGCATGTTTCAAGTCAACTGCTGAAAAGACAAATTTGTGCTGTCCCAGCTGTCACTGCCAGATTGCTTTCTGGACTTGGTACCATACTCAAAGAAATTCTCTTGTCAATATGGAACTGTGGGAGATAATTCAAAAACACTATCCAGAGGAATGCAAACTTAGAGTCTCTGGGCAACAGTCAGAGGAAATCATTAATGACTGTCAGCCAGTTCACCTGTTAAGTCAACCTGGGGAATTAAGAGGAGAATATGAAAAGGAGAGAAGCAAGATGGAGGCAGAGTGAGGAGCCAATCAGGAAGAAGAAAACAAAGCCAGTGAAGAATACATACAGAGATTACTGGCAGAGGAGGAAGAAGAGGAAAAGAAACAGGCAGAAAAAAGCCACAGAGAGATGGAGGAACAACTGAAAAGTAATAAAACCCTGGCAAGAAGGCTAAGCCTTAATATTAGCAATATCTGTGAGGAGTGTCTCGGCTTCCCCCTTGGATTCCAAAAAATCTAATCCTGTCACAACCAAGTCACAAAGGAAAAGGAAGAGCAAACAAAAAAACACTGGTGATATTCAGAAGTATTTGTCACCAAATTCTCAACTTGGGTTAGCATCACAGTTTGTAGTTGTAGAAGAAGACAGGAAAACCTCCATGTCCAAGGAGACTGACAGCAGTGATATGAAGAACCCTACATGGCAAGATACAGAAATTGAGGAAGGTATGCCTGCATTTTCTCCTCAGATATGCTTTGAAGTTCAAAAGCAAGGTGCAGAATCTTCAGTGGAGTCACCTAAACCTAAGTTATGTGCCAGAGGTGGAGAATGGTGTCTTGAAGGAAATCAAAACAAAACATTCATGAAAAAGTTATGTGTCACAAGTCATAAGGAACCTAAAGCCGGAGTTCCCTCTTCTGGAGAAGCTGCAATTAAGCCTTATGGTAAAACTGAGAGTGGATGTACAATATCAGATATAACACATACACTTGAAAATAACAGTTGTGACAGAAAATGAGGAGTCTCACCTACTGAACAATAAAGATATCTCAAAAACAAACAAACAAAAAAACAGGAATCTTTGTCTGAAGCAGTCAGCAATCCATGCTGTTTTACAAAAAGAAGAAAAATGTTCCCCAAATCTTCCTCAGGCTGAGTAAACAAGTCCACTTTACCCCAAGACTGATAGATTTGGAACCTCTTTGAGAGACATAAACAAGAAGAATGGGACAGGTTATTTTCTGCTTCATTACAGCTTCAGAAAGAGGTGGATTAAGAAAAAATGAGGCTAACCTGGCCAAAGGATCCCCAGATGAATATCAGTTATGGGCTATGTCTTCACCTCCAGACAAAGTACTAAATGGACAGAGGAAGAACGCCAAAGATAGAAGCTTTAAAAGACAAACTGATCTAGGGCATCCACCAAAAACCTCAGTTCAGTTCAGTTGCTCAGTCATGTCCAACTCTTTGTGACCCCATGGACTGCAGCACACCAGGCTTCTCTGTCCACCACCAACTTCTGGAGCTTACTCAAACTCGTGTCCATTGAGTCAGTGATGCCATCCAACCATCTCATCCTCTGTCATCCCCTTCTCCTTCCGCCTTCAATATTTCCCAGCATCAGGGTCTTTTCAAATGAATCAGTTCTTCTCATTAGATGGCCAAAGTATTGGAGTTTCAGCTTCAGCATTAGTTCTTCCAATGAATATTCAGGACTGATTTCCTTTAGGACTGACTGGTTGGATCTCCTTGCCTGAAAAAATGAAAATTGACAACCTTCTAAGATCCAGTTGAAATGTTAAGATCTAGTTAATGGAAGAAAGATACCAAGTACTACTACAGAGAATTGTTCCCAACACTGCTCATTCCCTACAGCCTAGTAAGTCACAGAAGACTATTTTTCAGATGTTTCAGAAATGCACACAGTAATGCTTGGGTAAGAAGAGTGTTTTACATTCTAGTAAAGCAGGATTGTGTAACTCTCTATCATAGATTCTTTATAAATTTTTCATTCTGCTATGTGGGCACATTCTTTGTCCCTAATTAAAGGACTGTGTGCTTACAGGGGAGGAATATACAAATGTGTTTTTGCCAAACTCAGTTGTAAGCAAGAGTCCCACTCTTTTCCTTTTTTAATAACTGTGACATACTAAGTTTTAGTTGACAGTTGTTATGGATATAAAAATGCCTTGGCCAACTGTCAAGAAAACTTCATTTCCATGTATGTCCCCCAAATGCATATTTTATTGCCTTTGAGCACCTTTTTATCTTGACTAGTAATCAAAGTAACATTATAATATACCAAGTAGCTACATAATCCAGGCAGAGTTTAAAATATGTTTTCTTGTAACTTTCCCATTATATTTGCAGAACACTTGAAAATCACCTTTGACAACTCTAATTTCCATCTCTACTTTCAGTATTACAGCAATTTCTATGACTTCAATGGCTTGAGTTCAACATGAAGTCAGAAAAATCAGACTTTCCTAGAAAAGTAGGACTTAGTACAGAAAAGAAACTAGACCTTTGATGCAAAAGGAGTTAATCTTGGGTGAGGCTGACTGGGTAGACTGAGAATTTGTAAGCACTAGAACTGAGTGGATGATCAGACAACTGGGTCTAGGATGGAGTAGCAGGTGCAGTTTGGCAAAATATTCTTCCTCATCCTTTCTTTTTTTATAGTTTTTCACACTATTCTGTGTAATTGGCTATTCTACAACACAAAACTGGATTTTATTTTGGCAGAGTTATGTCACTGTATCCTATGTTGTAGAACCTGTGTAAGCATGTATTTATTTTATTCTGTTATCATTTGTATTGATACTGACTTTTATTTGAGTTTAAGAACAAAAATAGAAAGTATGATACTTAGATTTTGCCTTGTCATACCCCCGAATGTTAAATAAGAAGGGAGAAATTATGTTCTGTGAAATTCAGACATTATTACTTTTTTGTTTCATTATTATCAACAACTTTGAGCAAACAAACAGTAGTTTTAACAGCATTTCTACTGATGTGTACTTTGTCATCCTTTTAAGGTCGTAATACAATAAAATGTCCTGGAGCTAATAATTCTAGGTTAAGTTTGTTAGTGTTTTTAAGCATTATTAAGATTTTTTTCCTCCAAATTTTGAAACTGAAATTCTGTAATCTTTGCATATGTGATGGCATCTACTTCAATATCGATTGGGTAATTGTGTGTAGAATTCTGATGCTAATTTAAAATTTAGTTTGACCTCTGTCATAAATGGTTATCCTCTGAGTAATGATAGAGTTGAAGTATAGTTAGCAACTAACCACATTTGTCTAAATAGACAAAAATCTATCCTTTAATCTTACCAATATTTTTTAAGACCAGTTTTGGTTTATATTTTAGGGACACCTCAATTTTAAAGTTATGGAATTAAATCTTCCTGGAATAGTCCATGACCAAAAAGGAGGAAAACAGTGTAATGTATTAAGGTTTACATATATAATCACTTGTTTGTCTGTGAAAAGTCTTCCTGACTATAGTTGGTTTGCAAATAATTTTCAATGTCTCAGTTAGTCTTTCTGATACTCGTACCATATATGCATTTTTGTGAGAAAATATTAAGTGTTATGTATTAGCCATTAGAATATACTGATTAGCATTCTTATCATTTTTGTGCAAGCGATATGAGAGTGTTTAATTTCTCATGGATCACTAAACTGTAGAGATTGAGAATCTGGAAATTAAAGTAATTGTTAAAATAAAGAGAAGGCAAGAGAGAAATGTCACAGAGGAAAGAAGGCCATGTAAAGATGGAGGAAGAGATTGGAGCTAAACCCAGGATCCAGAAACCACCAGACCCTGGAAGAGTCAAGAATTGATTCTCCCCCAGAGCCTTTGGAAGAAGGATGGTCCTGCCCAATGTCTTGATTTGGGCTTGAGGTTTCCAGGATTATGAGAGAACACATTTTTGATATTTTATACCACATAGTTTCTGGAGATTTGTTCAATGATTTTTGGTAGCTGATAACACTGAGTAACAGCATACCTAAATGTATTGTGAATAATCATGACACTATATTCTATATTTTTCAGCCTATGTTGATAGAAGTGCCAATAAAGATATAAAAATGAAATAAATTTAGATAGCATTTATTATTACCTTTTAAAAAATATATTGTCACTTTAAATGCTCTTAGCAACCCTATGAGGTAGTCACTGTTGCTAGTTCACATTTTATAATAGAAACACTAAAAAAAAAAAAGAGGAAAACTGAGAAAACAGTGAGAATAGGATTTAACATAGGACTGCATAGTTAGGGAACAGGACAGCTTGTACCCAGTAAGTACCTCATGCTCCAGAGCCTGGGACACTGTCAAAGATTTATTAAGTGACAGGTGCAGTCTGCTCAAACATGGTTATATCACATGGTCATTAAAAGTAATATTATGTGAATACTTGCACAAAATAGCTGGACCTACAGGCAAATGGGTGGCTTGTGACCTTTGTGAGAGCACGTTCTTTGCAATCATGGGGGCAGAACCGATAATGCAGTGAGATGAGAGGTTGATGGGAATGAGCAATATTTACAAGGAATGTAAAAAATTTTCTGATGTTAATAGGGAATGTAAAAATGTCTTTGTGGAACTTACATTTTAAAGTGTAGAGGTAGAGAGAGAGAAGGAGAGTCACCTGTGTCTCCATAGGCTGTAGGGGACATGAGAGATTTTATTTTTTAATGTGCAATATCTGTACTTCCCTGGTTGTCCCGTGGCTAATTCTCTGTGCTTGCAAGGCTGAGGCCCTGGGTTCAAACCTGATCATAGAACTAGATCCCACATGCCATAACTAAGACTTCACATTCCACAACTAAGAGTTCCCATGCAGCAACTAAGACTGGGCACAGCCACATAATAAGTAGTTTTGAAAATTCTCCATGCCCGGAATTTGGAACAAGTTTAAAAATTAATATAAATGGGCCATCTTATGTCAGATTTAACCCTTGAATTTTCCTATATGTTCATTTCCCTCCTTATTTTCTTATTTTTTTTTCACAGTAGAGTTAATGAAACACTTTCAATGGACAAGATGGTTTCTAGTATGTATTTGTAGTTATTAGTGGATAAAATAATAGACAATTGTGTCCCAAAATGCTAGTAATTCTTGGATTTTTGCCTTTCAAAGAGGCAGCACATAGCTGAAATCCTGATGTGACATGATCTGAGGCTCCCTGCACTGCTGAATGGAAGACAGGTCGAGAATTTTCCAGTCAGTGTATTAACATAGGGAGCAGTCCAGGAGCAGCAGTTAGGGTAACATCACAGCTCTCTGCCCTGGTGCCATCTCTCACTGAGCGTGTCAAAGGCAAGGCTGTCTTTGCAGTGTGGGGAACTGGATTAGGATGCACAAGTGTGATATGGAGCAGCCCTTTGGAGCTTCAGAGTCTCCTAAGAAACTAGAGATCCTTCTGTTATTAAAACTTGGAAGTTAAGGCATATCGGAGAAATAGTTGCTTCCTGCATAAAGATAACTATCTTTTCATTAGGAGAAACAATGAAAAACACCTTTCCACAATGCCTGCCTTAGCCACAAGACTCAGTCAGAGCCTACTACTGAGTCCTGACTTTGAAAGAGCCCTTGAAGTCACACCCGATGCCAAATGCTTTGGGTATGTTTCTTCATTTTCTCCTTGTGATAGCCATGTGACAAAGTATCCGAAGTCCCATTTGATAGACAACAAAGTTTAGGGTCATAGCACCAGTAGTATCTCTCCAGATTAATGGCAGGACTGGAAGGAAGTTACATACCTCACCATAAGCTGAAGACACAGAGAAGCTTACCTTTTACAAAATGGGCTTCCCAGGCTTGAGAAATCAGCGTCTTACACTCACTGATATTGTGGTTCTGAGAGTACACACCCCCAAATCCCACTTGACGATGAAGATGACAGTGCACGTATATGAGCACATAGAGTCTTCACATTATAAACATTTATTGTGATCAATTTTATAGAACAAAGTAAATTTCAAAATTGAATTGACACTGTATCTATGTGTGTGCATGCTTGTTTCTGTACCTCCTATAGCTTGTACCTGCTACCTTTACAAGTGTAGCTTTCTCTTCAGATCAGACTAGAGATTGATTCCAATCTCAGATTTATATATGCCAGAAAAAGGAAGATACAGATAAACTGCTACCAGTAAGTGAAAATTTCTGGAAAACCCTGGCTAAACCCATTAACCCACATCCCAATTGTCCTCCTCACTCTCCTTTGTCAAGCCATCTGTTCTGAGCCTCAAACTGCAATCAGGACTTTGGCCTGCAGGTGGCTCCCATCTCCATTTTTCCTTCACACACATACAGACACAAATGAGCACACTGGTCATAGAAAAGAACCTCTTCCAACAATACAAGAGATGACTCTACACATGGACCTCACCAGATGGTCAATACCAAAATCAGACTGATTATATTTTTTTCAGCTGAAGATGGAGAAACTCTATACAGTCAGCAAAAACAAGACCAGGAGCTGACCGTGGCTCAGATCATGAACTCCTTGTTGCAAATTTCAGACTTAAGTTGAAGAACATAGGGAAAACCAATAGGCCATTCAGGTAAGACCTAAGTCAAATCGCTTACAATTGTACAGAGGAAGTGATGAATAGATTCAAGGGATTAGATCTGATAGACAGAGTGCCTGAAGAACTATGGACGGAGGTTCGTAATATGGCACAGGAGTGGATGATCAAAACCCTTCCCAATAAAAGAAATGCAGAAAGGCAAAATGGTTGTCTGAGGAGGACCTACAAAAAACTGAGAAAAGAAGAGGGAAGTGAAAGGCAAAGGAGAAAAGGAAAGATATACCCATTTGATTGCTGTTCCAAAGAATAGCAAGGAAAAATAAGAAAGCTTTTGTACGTGATCAATGCAAAGAAATAGAGGAAATCAATAGAATGGGAAAGACTAGAGATATCTTCAAGAAAATTAGAGATAAAAAGGGAACATTTCATGCAAAGACGGACACAATAAAGGACAGAAACAGTATAGATCTAAGAGAAGCAGAAGATATTAAGAAGAGGCGGCAAGAGTACACAGAAGAACTGTGCAAAAAAGATTTTAATGACCCAGATAACCACAATGCAATGGTGTGATCATTTACCTAGAGCCAGAAAACCTGGAGTGCAAAGTCAAGTGGGCCTGAGGAGGAATCACTACGAACAAAGCCAATGGAGATGATGGAATTCCAACTGAGCTATTTCAAATCCTAAAGGATGATGCTGTTAGTGCTGCACTCAATATGCCAGCAAATTTGGAAAATTCAGCAGTGGCCACAGGACTGGAAGAGGTCAGTTTTCATTCCAATCCCAAAGAAAGGCAATACCAAAGAATGTTCAAACTACTGTACAATTGCATTCATTTCACATGCTAGCAAAGTAATGCTCAAGATTCTCCAAGCTAGGCTTCAACAGTACATGAACTTAAAGCTTCCAGATATACAAGCTGGACTGGCAAAGGAACCAGAGATCAAATTGCCAACATCTGTTGGATCATAGAAAAGGCAAGAGAACTCCAGAAAAGCATCTACTTCTGCTTCATTGACTATGCTACAGCCTTTGACTGTGTGGATCAGAACAAACTGGAAAATTCTGAAAGAGATGGGAATACCAGACCACCTTACCTGCCTCCTGAGAAATCTGTATGCAGGTCAAGAAGAAAGAGTTAGAACTGGACATAGAACAACCAACCGGTTCCAAATTGGGAAAGGAGTACATCAAGTCTGTATATTGTCATCCTGTTTATTTAACTATATGCAAAATACATCATGAGAAATGCTGGGCTGGATGAAGCACAAGCTGGAATCAAGGTTGTGGGGAGAAGTATCAAGAATCTCAGATATGTAGGTGACACCACCCTTATGGCAGAAAGCGAAGAAGAACTGAAGAACCTCTTGATGAAAGTGAAAGAGGAAAGTGAAAAAGCTGGCCTAAAACTCAACATTCAAAAAAATAAGATAATGGCATCCGGTCCCATCAATTCATGGAAAGTAAAAGGGGAAACAATGGAAACAGTGACAGACTTTAGTTTCTTGGGCTCCGAAATCACTGCAGATGGTGACTGCAGCCATGAAATGAAAAGACGCTTACTCCTTCAAAGGAAAGTTATGACTAACCTAGACAGCATATTAAAAAGCAGCAACATTACTTTGCCAACAAAGGTCCATCTAGTCAAAGCTATGGCTTTTCCAGTAGTCATGTATGAATGTGAGAGTTGGACCATTAAGAAAGCTGAGCACCGAAGAATTGATGCCTTTGAACTGTGGTGTTGGAGAAGAGTCTTGAGAGTACCTTGGATTGCAAGGAGATCGAATCAGTCAATCTTAAGAGAAATCAGTCCTGAATATTCATTGGAAGGACTGATGCTGAAGCTGGAACTCCAATACTTTGGCCACCTGATGCAAAGAACTGACTCATTGGAAAAGACCCTGACGCTGAGAATGATGGAAGGCAGGAAGAGAAGGGGATAACAGAGGATGAGATGGTTGGATGGCATCACCAGCTTGATGGACATGAATTTGAGCAAGCTCCGTGAGTTGGTGATGGACAGGGAAGCCTGGCATGTTGCAGTCCATCGGGTCGCAAAGACTCAGACATGACTGAGCACCTGAACTGAACTTTATAGAGAAACGTGACTGGTGGTAGGATGGTGCCACCTCGTGACAGTACACTGAACTACAGCTTGAACATCCCTGAGCTAGAAGGTGGGAGGGAAGGGCTATGCCCTAAACCCAGAGAGCTCAGGAAGTCTGTGTAGAAAAGGGACACAGACTGGATAGAGGGATACTGAGGTATCTAGACAGAAAGTGAAGCCTCTTTCTATGCTGAGTGGAAAGCTCTATTTGATTTCAACAAAAACACCATTTTTATGTTTTAACTAAAATAGTTTTTTTTTTTTTTTAAATTGTTAAAGCTCTTCTGGATAAAGAGGTATACCCCTCTATAAGCAAAAATAGATTCCTGTCATTTATAAATATAAATGACACTCTAATGGCAGAAAGCAAAGAGGAACTAAAGAGCTTCTTGATGAGGGTGAAGGAGAAGAGTGCAAGAGCCGGCTTAAGACTAAATATTAAAAAAATCTAAGATCATGGCATCCGGCCCCATTACTTCATGGCAAATAAAAGGGGAAAAGCTGGACGTAGTGACAAATTTCTTCTTTTTCAGCTCCAAAATCACTGTGGATGGTGACAGCAGCCATGAAATGAGATGACAATTGCTTCTTGGCAGGAAAGCGATGGCAAACTTAGTGTGTTGTAAAAAAGATACATTACTCTGCAGACTATACTCTGTATAGTCAAGGCTATGGTCTTCCCAGTGGTCTTGTATGGTTGTGAGAGCTGGAATTAAAGAAGGCAGAGCCCCAAAGAACTGATGCCTTCGAACTGTGGTGCTGGGTAAGACTAATGCAAATGAATATGAAGTTGGGCAAACTCCGGGAGGTGGTGAGGGACAGGGAGGCGTGGCATGCTACAGTCCACGGGGTCACAAAGAGTTGAACACGAATGGTGATTGAACAACAACAACACTAGATATTGTAACCTGCTTTGACACTTATTGTGAGCATATGTCCATGGGAATTAATTTCTACAATAATATTTTAAGTTACTTGAGAACTAAACCTCACTTTTTCATATCGAGCAGTTGTTGCATCACATTGTAACCGACCAGCGCTCTAGGCCTTCCCCAATTAACAGAAATTGAGTGGAGGCCAGACTTGAAATCCAGGCCTGGCTTTATTGGGGCCCCTATGGCAGCAGAGGGGAGTAAGAACAGACAACAGGTTCCTTGCTTGCTGGCTCCCCACTCCCCGAGGTGTGGCTAGCTCATTATTTAGGGTGAGAATAGGGATGTGTTCAGGGTTCAAGCCAGAGGGGTAGCTTTGGTGTTTTGCCCACTGCTTAGGTGATGTTCCACTTGGTGGAGCATAGCCTTGTCATGGTGAAGGGGCTTTAGTAACTCAATGAAGTTATGAGCCATGCTGTGCAACATCACCCAAGATGGACAGGTCACACTAAAATTATGGTATGCTGTTCACAGCATGTAGACCTCAGACCAGTTAAATCTGAAGACTGATGATGTTGACTCTTACTTACTTCACCACCAACCCATCAGAAGAATGTCCAGGAGCTGATCACGCCCTCTTTTACCATAAAACTTGTCACAATCTACACAGTTTGAGGACACTTGGTTTTGAGGGCATTAGCCCACTCTGTCCACCTTTGCCTAGCAGAGCAGTAAAGCTCTCCTTTTCTACTTCACCCAAAACTCTGTCTCTGAAATTTGTTTTGGCTCCAGTGAACAGAGAAGCTGAGCTTTTGGCATCAGTTTTTTTTAAATCTATTTGGATCTTTTTACCAGAATTTGTCACAACTGTGCATACACCCAGTGATTTTTAGTCCCATCCAGTTTCTTTGTATTTTCTTTCTTAGGGCAAGATATGCCAGGTACAAGTTTAAGCACTGAAGCACAGGTCCCAGATCCCAGCTTGTGGCAATTTGGATGCTCCAAAATTCACTTTTCCAGTACAACTGATGCACATATAGTTCCTTTATCATGTTTTCTATTACAAATAATAGTGGACTTACATTCTTGTTCATATACATGCAGATATCTTAGTAAGCATTTTGATAAGTTACTGAAGTGTTTTTTCAAACCATGAGAACTATTTTATATGAATACAATATTGAAAAAACCATTGCTATTTTGTATCTCTAAATGTGCTATATGAAATTCCTGTTTCTACACACTTCAGAAATAATGTGAATCATTGCTAATCTGAAAGGCAGCAACTTACTTCTCTTACTTTTTTTGTCTTCATTATAACTTGTTTTTGCTACATGAGTAGAATTTCATCCTATGGATGTGATAGAATCCATTATCACAACCTCATGTTATTTAGAATTCAATGTTTCTTATATTCCCCATTGTCAGTGCTTTGTGGGTAAGATTGAACAGTGCAGAAAGGCACAGATAAGGACTCATGTGACTATTTTCACTGTTAGCTGAATGTGTCCACAGTAACTGTCTTGTGAGAGTCCTAGAATCTACCCAACCTGGTAGACATATGAGTATCTATGGTGTGAGTGTCAGTGTATCTGTGCTTGCATGTGTGTGCCTGCATTCACTGACAACCACACTTTCTTCTGTTTCTTTCAACCTCTTCATGACCTTGCTACTCCTTTGTCCTCCCTTCCTAAACCCAGGCCGAGAGATGAAGGAAGGAAATTATCAGAATGGCAATCCTTATAACCAACTCCTATCATTATCCTTAACTATGTCCTGAGTGTGGACACGACTGAGTGACTGATCTGATGTCCTGAGTGTAATCTGCTTCTTACTGTGATACAAAAGAAGATGTACAATATACAACATTATATTTTAAACAGTTTTACTTGGCTAAAAATTTCAAGTGATGATGTTCACCCATTTTAAGAGTATAGTGTGATAATTTTTAGTAAATGCATGCAACCATCACCATAACTGAATTTTAAGCATTTCCATAGTTCCCCAAATTCCCATAATCCTTGAAAAGAGTAAATTCATGTACCTATACTTTGTCCCAGGCAAGCACTGATTTGCTTTCTGTCTCTATGGATTGCCTATTTTGAACAATTCCTATAAATTGAACCCTATACTGTTTGATCTTTTTATGTATGAGTTTGCCCACTTTGCATAATGGTTTCCGGGATCATATATGCTGTCCATGGATCATTGTTTCATTGATTTCATGGCTAAATCATAATTTGTTGTATGACTATGCAAAATTTTACTTGTGCATCAATCAGTTGATAGACATTTGATTGTTTCCACTTTTTGGCTATTGTGAAAAACGGTTTTGTGAAGACTTTTCTACAAGCTTTTATGTTGACATGTATTTATTTCTCTTGAATAGTAGCTACAAGTGGAATTGCAGGATCATATGGCACCTCAACATGTGAGACACTGTAATTTCAGATGATTTCATTCCATAACTGGAAATACCCTGAGGAAAAGAAAAAGAGACAGGTAAGGCAGAGTCTAGTGAAGTGACCCTAACAAAGATTTTTATCCTGCTGTAGACCTATTTGTAAAATCCCTTTCAATGATGCAAAAGTGTGAGACATATTGGGGACATTTTAAACTTCATTTGAAAGCCTATTGTCTATAGCTCACACTTTCCCATTGTCTGACTTTGTCCCCATGGAAGGTATTTTACAATTATTAAGGGCTTCAGGTAAGGGCTTAAGGATTTCAGGTAACTGATGCTATCAGTTTCGATGTAATCCTTGTATGTAGAGAATCAAATTAATTGTATCTTGGGTAGGGAATCCTCTGCTTCCATTTGAAAATGCTTTTAATAATTTATGATGTATAATGTGACAGAAAGATGGTTGTTGACTTTGGCAGGATAAATTTCAATGGAGGAGTGGAGGGACTTCCCTGTTAGATTAGAGATGAAGACTGAGTTGGAGGGAAGGTCAGTGTATGTGAATTGAGTATGAAGAGTTCATTGTAGATCTTTGGTTTCAGAGTGCAGAATATATATGTAAAGAGATCAGTTACTAGAGATTTATACAGAGGCTCACAGCATTAAATGATGTTGTAAAAATCACCATTTATAGGACATTTGGGCAGTTTGAAATCTTAATGAGAAAGATCCATCTCTTCTTAGATTTAACATCTCAGTGTACCACGACAGGCTTCCCACACCTTACTTCTTTGTTTCCATTCCAGAGAAGCCTAAAACTTACCCAAAGAATGATGTACAGTTTCTTCCTAATGCCTGTCAAATACATGAATGGAAGAATAAATGGATGAACAGTGTGTGAAAGATATGCTGAGAATTTAAGGATTTTTATCCACGAATGTGGAATTCCTCAGGCAGATGACTGAACCTGTGTGGTGGGTGGTTGAGAGCATATAGCTCCTCAGGACTCTGCAACTGAGGCTGCAAGATGGGAGCCCTTAATTTCAGTGCTCAGAAACAGATTTAGTCAGACTGCCACACCTTGTGTCCTGGAGGGATCCATCCCTGACCTGAGCAGGTGAGTGCAGACAGCCTTGCCTTGCAACTGAGGAAAGGGACTACTGTGTGCTCAGAAGCATATTATGGTCTAGCTATATGCCATTTAGAAAAACTCGAGAATGAACAGATTCAACTCCTCTCTAATCCTGAACTCAACATATATCACAGAGACATATTCTCAACCTATTTCCAGGGATACACACTGTCATTGGGACCTCCCAGAGTCCATACGCACACAACCTGGAGCCTACATGCAGCCATCAGTCCTAGGAAACCTGCCATTTTACATGGCCATCACTCATTGTTTGTTAGGTTGCATATATCCCTGGAGACTTTTGCATTAATCACTAATGAAAATGATGATTAGCAGGGTATTTGGTGTAGTAGGAATACTTTTAGACAACATTTCTATCCAATTAAATATGATGATAAGAGAATTTCTGTGTTCATGCTTTTCAAGTGTAACAATAAACTGTTGAGAATTCCCAGTGTGGGTGTGCATATGGGAAATTCTACAAACTCTTACATTGCTGGTGGAGATTTCAATTAGTTCAACCTTCTCACAGGTTGATTTGTCAATATGGATTAATGAATCCAGGTATGTTTTATCTTCATGTATTTGGAGTCAGTTCCTTTGATACTCATCCATAGTATAACACCTGACCCTCTTTTAAGTTCATCATATTCACTTGTGTCTACAGAAAAGGAAATGAAGTACAATGATGCTCACTGACTTGCAGGCAGGACTCACAGTCTGGCATCGGAAGTGAAGATAGATTTCAGAAGTGCTTGGGGGGGTGGTCCTAAGATGGTGGAGAAATAGAATGGGGAAATCACTTTCTCCCCCACAAATTCATCGAAAGATCATTTGAACACTGAGCAAATTCCACAAAACAACTTCTGAATGCTGGCGGAGCACACCAGACACCAGAAAGGCAGTCCATTCTCTTCAAAAGGAGGTAGGACAAACTATAAAAGATAAAAAGAGAGACAAAAGAGTTAGGGATGGAGACCCATCCCGGGGAGGAAGTCATGAAGGAGGAAAAGTTTCCAAACACCAGGAAACCCTCTCACCAGTGGGTCTGTGGGGAGTTTTGGAATCTCAGAAGGAAACATAACCAGGAGGAAAGAAAAAAACCCCCACAGATTATGTATCTAACTGCAACTCCAGTGGAGAAGCAGCCCAGACACTTGTGACTGCCAGCAGCAAGCAGGAGCTGAACAGGGAGATGGAGCCTGCATGCTTAGGGTAAGGACCAGGCCCAAAGGCCCTGAGGACAATCTGAGGGAGCTAATGTGAGATAGCAACCCAAACTGTGGGATAGCCAGAGAGAGAGAGAAAGAACTTTCCCATGAAAATCTCTAATCTAAGGCACAGCTGGGCCTGCTCACAGAACAAAGGACTGAGTGAATACCAGAGGAGAGCTAGCCAGCTGCAGACTGGCCCCTCCCCCCACCAGAGGCAGGTGGGCGACAGTCAGAACCAGAAGGCGAGGGGCAATCTTGGCCCCAGAGATGACATCCTCCACCAAACTGTGAGTGGACTCCCAGTTGCTAACCAAGTCTTCCTGGGATCTGGATGCTTGACATCTGCCAGGAGGGTTGCAGTCAGAGATCAGCTGAACAGAGGAGACACATGGCACACCTGAGACGGAACTCTCTCTGTGCACCCAGAAAACCGAGGGACTGGGACCAGGGAGGTGATAAGATGCATCACCCACCTGGGAACGTGCACTTGCCGAGCACCTGGTCACCTGAGCTGTTCGGACCTGGGAAGGGCAAAAAGCTCAGACCCAACCAAGTCTGTGCCTTTGTGGAGTACCCGAGAAGATGAACCTGAGTGGCTTAGACCTGGGAAGTGCATGCAACCCAGGGCCTGCTTTAGACAGTTCCCCTGCAGAGCAATCTGGGGCCTGAGCAGTGTAGACTGGGAAAGCACACACACCGGGAGCAGGGCCAAACCCAGTGTGGCTGAGACACTGCGAGCACTCCCCATACATGCCAGTTGTATTTGTTTGCAGTGTTCCTCCCTCCCCACAGCACAACTGAACAAGTGAGCCTAAATAAATGACCACCTTTGCCTCCTTGTGTCAGGGAGGATATTAGACACCGAAGACTTGCAAACAGAGGAAGCCAAAATAAAGAAAGAAGAAGGAACCCCCTTGGAAGTGACAGGTGCAACAGATTAAAACCCTGTAGTTAGCATTGACTACACTGGAAGGGGCCAATAGACCTTGAGAAGAAGTATAAGCTGGAACAAGGAACTATCTGAAATTGAACTGACCCCACTGTGCCTTCAACAGCTTCAGAGAAATTCCTAGATATATTTTGCTATTATCATCTTAAATATTTTATTTTTAAGTTCTTTATTACTCCTTTAATTTTCATTTTTGTAACTTATTACCTTGCAAAAAAGACCTTATTTTAAAGCAAATTTCAAATATGTTTTTTATAATTTTTGCGATTTTTACTTTTTTTAATATTGTATTTTTAAGAGTCTAACCTCTACTCTAGATTTTTAATTTTGCTTTTTGGTATTTGCTATCAATTTTGTACCTTTAATAATCCAATCTTCAGTAGCCATTTTTACTTAGGAATGTGATTACTGGCTTGATTGCTCTCTCCCTTTTTGACTCTCCTTTTTCTCCCCCAGGTCACCTCTATCTCCTCCCTCTCCCTTCTCTTCTCTACATAACTCTGTGAATCTGTTTGGGCTGTGGAGAACACTTAGGGAACTCTTTACTGGCTACATCTGTCTCTCTCCTTTTGACTTACCCTTTTCTTCTCCTGGTCACCTCTATCTGCTTCTTCCCTCTTATCTTCTATATGTAACTCCATGAACCTCTCTGAGTGTTCCAGACTGTGGAGAGCACATAGAGAATTGATTACTGGCTAGATTGCTCTTGCCCCTTTTGATTCCCCCTCTTCTCCTCCTGGTCACCTCTATCTCCCTCCTCCCTCTTCTCTTCTCCAGGTAACTGTGAAGCTCTCCGTGTGTCCCTCACTGTGGAGAATCTTTTCACCATTAACCTAGATGTTTTATCATCTGTGCTGTATGGATGGAGAAGTCTTGAGGCTACTGCAAGAATAAGACTGAAAGCCAGAGGCACTAGGCTTAAATCCAAAACTTGAAAACACTAGAGAACTCCTGACTCCCGGGAACATTAATCTACAAGAGTTCATCCAAAAGCCTCCATACCTACACTGAAACCAAGCTCCACCTAAGAGCCAACAAGTTTCAGAACAAGACATACCAAGCCAATTCTCCAACAATGCAGGAACATAACCCCGAGAATTAAAAAAAGGCGGCCAAAAGTAACATCAGATCCATAGACACCTCAAAACTCACTACTGGACACTTCATTGCACTCCAGAGAGAATAAATCCAGCTCCACCCACCAGAACACTGACACAAGCTTCCCTAACCAGGAAACCTTGACAAGTAACTTGTCCAACTCCACTCACAGGGAGGAACCTCCACAATAAAGAGGAACAACAAACTTCCAGCCTACAGAAAGGCCACCCCAAGCACAACAATCTAAACAAGATGAAAAGGTAGAGAAGTATTCAGCAGGTAAAGGAACATGATAAATGCCCACCAAATCAAACAAAAGAGGAGGAGGTAGGGAGTCCACCTGAAAAGAATTCAGAATAATGATAGTGAAAATGATCCAAAATCGTGAAAAAAATGGAATTACAGATAATCTGGAGACAAGGATTGAGAAGATGTAAGAAATGTTTAACAAGGACCTAGAAGAAAAAAAAAAGAGTCAATCAATAATGAATAACGCAATAATTGAGATCATAAGCACTCTGGAGGTAACCAACAGTAGAATAACTGAGGCAGAAGATAGACTAAGTGAGGTGGAAGGTAGAATTGTGGAAATAATGAAGCAGAGAGGAAAAAGAAAAAAGAATTAAAAGAAATGTCTTTTAATTGTCTCAGAGACCTCTGGGACAATGTTGAATGCTGCAACATTCAAATCATAAGAGTCCCAGAAGAAGAAGACAAAAAGAGAGGCCATGAGAAAATAATTGAGGAGATAATAGTTGAAAACTTCCTTAAAATGGGGAAGGAAATAATCACCCAAGTTCAAGAAACCCAGAGAGTCCCAAACAGGATAAACCCATGGTGAAACACCCCAAGACACATATTAATCAAGTTAACGAGGATCAAACACACACAAAAAAAACAAATATTAAAAGCAGCAAGGGAAAAACAACAAATAACTCACAAGGGGATTCCCGTAAGGATAACAGCTGATCTTCCAATAGAAACTCTTCAGGCCAGAAGGGAATGGTGGGACATACTTAAAGTGATGAAAGAGAAAACCTACAACCCACATTACTGTACTCCGCAAGAATCTCATTCAAATATGAAGGACAAATAAAAAGCTTTACAGACAAGCAAAAGCTCAGAGAATTCAGCACCACCAAACCAGCTCTCCAACAAATGCTAAAGGATCTTCTCTAGACAGGAAACACAGAAAAGGTTTATGAACTCGAACCCAAAATAACAAAGTAAATGGCAATGGGATCATACTTCTCAATAATTACCTTAAATGTAAATGGGTTGAATGCCCCAACCAAAAGACAAAGATTGGCTGAATGAATACAAAACCAAGACCCCTATACATGCTGTCTACAAAAGACCCACCTCAAAACAAGGGACACATACAGACTGAAAGTGAAGGGCTGGAAAAAGATATTTCATGCAAATGGAGACCAAAAGAAAGCAAGAGTAGCAATACTCATATCAGATAAAATAGACTTTGAAATAAAGGCTGTGAAAAGAGACAAAGATGGTCAATACATAATGATCAAAGGATCAATCCAAGAAGAAGATATAACAATTACAAATATATATGCACCCAACATAGGAGCACCACAATATGTAAGGCAAATGCTAACAAGTATGAAAGGGGGAATTAACAGTAACACAATAATAGTGGGAGACTTTAATACCTCACTCAAACCTATGGATAGAGCAACCAAACAGAAAACTAACAAGGAAACACAAACTTTAAATGATACAATGGACCAGTTAGACCTAATAGATATCTATAGAATATTTCACCCATAACAGTGAATTTCACCTTCTTCTCAAGTACACACGGAACCTTCTCCAGGATAGATCACATCCTGGGCAATAAATCCAGCCTTTGTAAATTCAAAAAAATTGAAATCACTCCAAGCATCTTTTCTGATCACAATGAGGCAAGATTAGATGTCAACTACAGGGAAAAAAAAAAAAAAAAACTATTAAAAATTCCAACATATGGAGGCTAAACAACACACTGCTGAATAACCAACAAATCACAGAAGAATTTAAAAAAAAATCAAAATATGGATAGAAACGAATGAAAATAAAAACACAACAACCCCAAACCTATGGGATTCAGTAAAAGCAGTGCTAAAGGGAAGGTTCATAGCAATACAAGCTTACCTCAAGAAACAAGAGAAAAATCAAATAAATAACCTAATTACACCTAAAGCAACTAGAAAAAGAAGAAATGAAGAACCCCAGGGTTAGTATAAGGAAAGAAATCATAAAAATTAGGGCAGAAATAAGTGAAAAGAAACAAAGGAGACCATAGCAAAAACCAACAATGCTAAAAGCTGGTTCTTTGAGAAGATAAATAAAATAGACAAACCGTCAGCCAGACTCATCAAGAATAATAAAAGGGAGAAGAATCAAATAAACAAAATTAGAAATGAAAATGGAGAAATCACAACAGAAATACAACAAAGAAATACAAAGGATCATAAGAGACTACTATCAGCAACTATATGCCAATAAAATGGACAAACTTGGAAGAAACAGACAAATTCTTAGAAAAGTATAACTTTCCAAAACTGAACCAGAAAGAAATAGAAAATCTTAACAGACCCATCACAAGCACAGAAATGGAAACCGTAATCAGAAATCTTCCAACAAACAAAAGCCTAGGACCAGATTTCTTCACAGGTGAATTCTACCACAAATTTCGAGAAGTCCTACGACCTATCCTACTCAAACTTGTACAGAAAATTGCAGAGGAAGGTAAACTTCCAAACTCATTCTATGAGGCTACCATCACCTTAATACCAAAACCAGACAAAGATGCCATAAAAAAAGAAAACTACAGGCCAATGTCACTGGTGAATATAGATGCAAAAATCCTTAACAAAATTCTAGCAAACAAAATCCAACAACATATTAAAAAGGTCATACATCATGACCAAATGGGCTTTATCCCAGGAATGCAAGGATTCTTCAATATTCACAAATCAATCAATGTGATACACCACATTAACAGATTCAAAGATAAAAACCATATGATTATCTCAATAGATTCAGAGAAAGGCTTTGACAAAATTCAACATCCATTTATGATAAAAACTCTCCAGAAAGCAGGCATAGAAGGAACATACCTCAACATAATAAAAGCCATATATGGTAAATCCACAGCAAACACTATCCTCAATGGTGAAAAATTGAAAGCATTTCCCCTAAAGTTAGGAACAAGACAAGGGTGTCCACTCTCACCACTACTATTGAACATAGTTTTGGAAGTTTTAGCCACAGTGATCAGAGAAGAAAAAGAAATAAAAGGAATTCAGATTGGAAAAGAAGAAGTAAAACTCTCACTGTTTGCTGATGACATGATCCTCTACATAGAAAACCCTAAAGACACCACCAGAAAATTACAGAGCTAATCAATGAGCCATGAAATTAAAAGACACTTACTCCTTGGAAGGAAAGTTATGACCAACCTAGATAGCATATTGAAAAGCAGAGACATTACTTTGCCAACAAAGGTCCGTCTAGTCAAGGCTATGGTTTTTCCTGTGGTCATGTATGGATGTGAGAGTTGGACTGTGAAGGAGACTGAGCACCAAAGAATTGATGCTTTTGAACTGTGGTGTTAGAGAAGACTCGTGAGAGTCCCTTGGACTGCAAGGAGATCTAACCAGTCCATTCTGAAGGAGATCAGCCCTGGGATTTCTTTGGAAGGAATGATGCTAAAGCTGAAACTCCAGCACTCTGGCCACCTCATGCGAAGTGTTGACTCATTGGAAAAGACTCTGATGCTGGGAGGGATTGGGGGCAGGAGGAGAAGGGGACGACAGAGGATGAGATGGCTGGATGGCATCACTGACTCGATGGATGTGAGTCTGAGTGAACTCTGGGAGTTGGTGATGGACAGGGAGGCTTAGTGTGCTGCGATTCATGGGGTTGCAAAGAGTTGGACATGACTGAGCGACTGAACTGAACTGAACTGAATCAATGAATACAGTAAAGTTGTAGGATATAAAATTAACACACAGAAATCCCTTGCATTCCTATACACTAACAATGAGAAAACAGAAACAGAAATTAAGGAAACAATTCCATTCAGCATTGCAATGAAAAAAATAAAATACTTACGAATAAATCTACTTATGGGGAAAAAAAACCTATATATAGAAAACTATAAAACACTGGTGAAAGAAATCAAAGAGGACACAGATAGATGGAGAAACATACATGTTCATGGATTGGAAGAATCAATATAGTGAAAATGAATATACTACCCAAAACAACTATATATTCAATGCAATCCCTATCAAGCTACCAATGGTATTTTTCAGATAACTAGAACAAATAATCTCACAATTTTTATGGAAATACAAGAAACCTTGAATAGCCAAAGCAGTCTTGAGAAAGAAGAATGGAATTGGTGGGATCAACCTGCTTGACTTCAGACTATACTACAAAGCTATAGTCATCAAGACAGTATGGTACTGGCACAAAGACAGAAATATAGATCAATGGAACAAAATAGAAAGCCCAGAGATAAACCCACACACTATGGACACCTTATCTTTGACAGAGGCAACAATATTCAATGGAGAAAAGACAATCTCTTTAGCAGGTGGTGCTGGGAAAATTGGTCAACCACTTGCAAAAGAATGAAAGTAGAACACTTTCTAACACCATACACAAAAATAAACTCAAAATGGATTAAAGACCTAAATGTAAGACCAGAAATTATAAAACTCCTAGAGGAAAACATAGGCAAAACACTCTCTGAAAAAAAAAAAAAAAAACAAAAAACACTCTCTGACATATATCACAGCAGGATCCTCCATGACCCACCTCCCAGAGTAATGGAAATAAAAGCAAAAATAAACAAATTGACCTAATTAAACATAAAAGCTTTTGCATAACAAAGGAAAGTATATGCAAGGTGAAAAGACAGCCTTCAGAATGAAAGAGAATAATAGCACACGAAGCAACTGACAATTAATCTCAAAAGTATACAAGCAACTCCTGCAGCTCGATTCCAGAGAAATAAATGACCCAATTAAAAAGTGGGCCAAAGAACTAAACAGACATTTCTCCAAAGAAGACATACAGATGGCTAAAAACACAGGAGAAGATGCTCAACATCAGTAATTATCGGAGAAATGCAAATCAAAACCACAATGAGGTAACATCTCATGCTGGTCAGAATGGCTGCTATACAAAAGTCTACAAACAGTAAATGCTGGAGAGGGTGTGGAGAAAAGGGAACCCTCTTACACTGTTGGTGGGAATGCAAACTAGTACAACCAGTATGGAGATTCCTTAAAAAAAAAACTGGAAATAGAACTGCCAAAAGACCCAGCAATCCCACTGCTGGGCATACACACCAAGGAAACCAGAATTGAAAGAGACACATGTACCCCAATGTTCATCACAGCACTGTTTACAATAGCCAGGACATGGAAGCAACCTAGATGTCCATCAGCAGACAAATGGATAAGAAAGCTGTGGTACATATACACAATGGAATATTACTCAGCTATTAAAAAGAATGCACTTGAATTGGTTCTAATGAGGTGAATGAAACTGGAGCCTATTATACAGAGTGAAGTGCGTCAGAAAGAAAAACACCAATTCAGTATATTAACGCATACATATGGAATTTAGAAAGATGGTAATGATGATCCTATATGTGATATAACAAAAGAGACACAGATGTAAAGAACAGACTTTTGGACTCTGTGGGAGAAGGTGAGGGTGGGATGATTTGAGAGAATAGCATTGAAACATGTATATTACCATATGTGAAATATATCACCAGTCCAGGTTTGATGCATGAGACAGGGTGCTCAGGGCTGGTGCACTGGGTTGACCCTGAGGGATGGGATGGGGAGGGAGGTGGGAGGGGGGTTCAGGATGGGGGACACATGTACACCTATGGCTGATTCATGTCAGTGTATGGCAAAAATAACTATAATATTGTAAAGTAATTAGCCTCCAATTAAAATAAATAAATTAAATTAAAAAAAAGAAGTGACACAGATGAGCAGGAAAGTTAGACTTATTTGAATATGGTGTGATGTGCTCCTGAGCCTCATGCCTTCTGCACTTGGAAACATAAGGTGTCAGTCTCTACTTTCCCTCTTAACAAAAGTATGACCCCTAGCCAAGTTGCTTAACCTCTGTGTATTAGTTTTTTCCAAAATATTGTGAAGATCTGTTATTCTACCTTCTATGAGTGCTGTAGAAAATGCATGAGTTTGGAAAATGTATGAATTCACAACAGTTAAGTCCCTGTGGTTTTCTGGGTCACCGTGATAGCTTATGGTGATAGCTTATGGTGAATAATGTCAGATTCATGATCTCTGAAGATTTAGCTTAGGGGCCAGCTTGGTCACTTGATCACTCAAGAGCTATTGTGTAGCAGAGTTTTATTAAAGTGAAAAGGGACAGAGAAAGCTTCTGACACAGACATCAGAAGAGGGACCAATAGTGCCCTACTTCCTAGTCTTATCAAGGCCTTATATGCTTTTACCAGACCCACTCCCACAACATACATTAACAATAGAAAGGTTTTACCAGACCCACTCCCACATAAGATAAGAAGATTAGTCAGAAGGTTCTTGTTAAAAAGGATAAACATGTCCTCAAGCAAGATACATTGTTGTTATATAATCCTTAGTACAGAGTTAAGATGACCGCAAGAAGATCAAACCAGTCAATCCTGAAGGAAATCAGTCCTGAATATTCATTGGAAGGACTGATGCTGAAGCTGAAGCTCCAATATGTTGGCCACCTGATGTGAAGAACTGACTCCTTAGAAAAGACCCTGATGCTGGTAAAGATTGAAGGCAGGAGGAGAAGGGGATGAAGTGGATGAGATGGTTGGATGGCATCATTGACTCAATGGACATCAGTTTGAGCAAACTCCTGGGAGATGGTGAAGGACAGGGAAGCTTGGCATGCTGCAGTCCATAGGGTTGCAAAGAATTGGACATGACTGAGTGACTGAACTGAATATTTTTGAAGTCTAGTTGATTTACAATGTTGTGTTAATTTCTGCTGTACAGTAAAGTGATTCAGTTATACATCTATATTCTTTTAATCTTATTTTCCATTATGGTTTACCACAAGATGTTGAATTTAGTTCCCTGTGCTATACAGTAGGTCCTGTTGTTTATCCATTCTACATATAATAGTTTGCATCTACTACTCTCAAACTAGAGAAGGAAATGGTATCCCACACCAGTACTCTTGCCTGGAAAATTCCATGGATGCAGGAGCCTGGTAGGCTACAGTCCGTGGGGTCGCAAAGAGTAGGACATGACTGAGTGACTTCACTTTCTTTCTTTCTATTGTTCCTTTTGGAGAAGGAAATGGCAACCCACTCCAGTGTTCTTGCCTGGAGAATCCCATGGACAGAGGGGCCTGGTGGGCTGCCATCTATGGGGTTGCAAAGAGTCAGATACGACTAAGCAACTAACACACACACACTCTCAAACTACCATTTCATCCCTCCCCACACCACACCTTGGTAACCACAAGTCTGCTGTCTGTCAGATGGTTTCTGTTTCATAGATAAGTTCATTTGAATATACATATTATTCTTATGAAATTGACATAGACCATTAAAAGTGGGATGGGAAAGTATATGAAATAATGTGAAATGGACCAATGGTTTTCCTTTGCACATCTAATGGAAATGCTACACTCAGTTTTCTATTTTCCTAAATTATCCAAGAAATGACTCCAGCACAGAGATAGGACACTAAAGTGAAGACATAGTGAAAATATACATTTCTGTGTAGTATTTCCACATTATTGTCTTATGATACTATTTGGACTGTTTCAAGGGAATCTCCTTTGAAGGAAGGTAAGGTATGAAATTAGACCATTGATACTTATTTAGTACTATATGTATCCTTTTCCAGATTCACTTGAGATATTTTCTCCTTACAACAATTGTCTAATATGAATTAATTATTTCCATTTTTCAAACAAGGAAAGGCAAATTAAAAGATATTGTGATGCAGTCATTTTAAAATTTCCCATCTAATTCTCACACCATTTTTTGCAGCCTCTAATGATCATTGCTTAGAACCACATTTCTTAAAAGGTTGCAAAAGTGTGGTGTACAAATTCTCAATTTCTTATGCATGTGTTAGCTATAATTCTTTTATAAAAGAATCTATTCCTCAACTATGCATGGGTGTAATATGCAAGGAAAGGCCAGATGAATATACAATTTATTGGTAATATTTCCACTTTCAAAAATGAGTTTTTACCCTAGGACTCTCAAAGGTGAATAATGTTTTAGTTTTGTTGGCTTTTTTAAAAGAATATGATACATGTTAGAGCTCATAGGTGTTCCTATATTTAAGGCATTTTAGTGCATTACATGGAGAAGGCAATGGCAACTCACTCCAGTACTCTTGCCTGGAAAATCCCATGGACCGGAGGAGCCTGGTAGGCTGCAGGCCATGGGGTCGCTAGGAGTCGGACATGACTGAGTGACTTCACTTCCACTTTTCATTTTAATGCATTGGAGAAGGAAATAGCAACCCGCTCCAGTGTTCTTGCCTGGAGAATCCTAGGGATGGGAGAGCCTGGTGGGCTGCTGTCTCTGGGGTCACACAGAGTTGGACACAACTGAAGCGACTTAGCAACAGCAGCAGCAGCAGTGCATTACAATCATTAACTTTCTTTCTTTTTTTTTTTTTTTTTTTGACGTTCAAATTGTTCTATCTTTGGCCAATGGGAGCCCCTCCGGTTATGATTCCTTTTGATATAATTTCTGTATGAGAGTTCAGTCCAGACTCACCTTGTACAATCTTTACCTAGATTGGAAATTAGGCATTTCTCCAGGAAGCCTGGTTCCTTTTAGTGGGAAATGAGTTTAGAGAATTCAGTGCAGGGGCTATATAGTTGCTGATTGCTACTGGATTGGTCAATTTCCTGCCCTTATCAGTGAATAGAGCCAGTAAACATAGGTCTCATATTTATAGAATCTACAATGTCGTCATGCATCCTGGGATGTACCCTTATAGGTACACATTTTTATCATCATTTGTATCAACTGTACAGCTTAGAGAATATAAGAAAAGATAACACACATTTGTTTTCAGCACCTTTCATATGTAAAATTTGCTATATTTTATTTCAGAGCTAATCAATAGAAATTTTTGTGGAGATGGGAACATTCCATATTCTGCTATTCAACACAGCAACCATTAACTAACAGAGGTTTATTCAGGAATTGAACATTTAGCTGCTAAAACATGGCAACTGTGATTGATTCTTAATGTCATGTAATTTTAATTTATTGTAAATAGTTACTTGAGGCATCAGCTCTACACACATTTCTACACCTGTTTTTTAAATCACTGAATATTATATTCTGGCGATGACTCCATAGCAATACGGAAAGGGAGTCTTATTATTATTTTTAATAGCTGCATAGTCCTTTCGGATGTAGATGGACAACAGTTTATTCAACTAGGTCCCTGTTGGTGTATATGTCTTGTTTCTTATCTTAAAATCATATGAATTGTTCTGGAAGAAATGATTTTGTGCTTATGTCTTTTTTTCCTTTTACATTGCTACTTTAGGGTAGATTCTTAGGGGAGACATTGTTGATTCCAAGGGTAAGTACCTTGGTAATTTCATTCAGTTCAGTTCAGTTCACTCAGTCATGTCCCACTCTTTGCTTACATTGTAACAGATCCCCTGGCTAGGAATTGTACCATGTTACATTACCACCAGCAGTGTATGCTGCTGCTGCTGCTGCTAAGTCGCTTCAGTTGTGTCCGACTCTGTGCGACCCCACAGACGGCAGCCCACCAGGCTCCACCTTCCCTGGGATTTTCCAGGCAAGAACACTGGAGTGGGTTGCCATTTCCTTCTCCAATGCATGAAAGTGAAAAGTGAAAGTGAAGTCACTCAGTTGTGTCTGACTCTTAGCGACCCCATGGACTGCAGCCTACCAGGCTCCTCCGTCCATGGGAGCTTCCAGGCAAGAACACTGGAGTGGGGTGCCATTGTCTTCTCCAATGCACCAGCAGTGTATATGTCTCCCTATTTCCTCACAGACTATGTAAATGATGAGAAAGGGCATCTTGGTTTTTTTTCTCTTTACATCTCTTAATCAAGAGTTGGGTTGAACAGTTTTAAACATATTTAAGGATCTTTTTTTTGGGAAGTACTCCTTTGTGTCTAGTGTGCTTTCTCCTTCAGAATGTTCTAATTTGCCTTTTCTTTTTCATAATCTTTCTTCTACGAGTAGATAAACTTTGTTAGTTACATAACTTGCATATTTTTTCCCAATGTGTAATTTTTCATTTTACTTTGCTTATGGGATTTTTTTGCCAGGCAATTTTTAATGGAATCAAGTGTTACCAGGGTTTTCCTTTACTGCCTGTGGATTTGAAGTCATCTTTGGAAAACTTCTCGACTACTAGCTTATAGAGGAATTTACTGTGAGTGTACATTTGTGGGCAGGAGAGAGAGAAAAGAATCATATTAGAGTGTCAGGTTTAAGAGGAACCCAGAAGAGAGTGGCCATCATGTGAGAAATCTGGGAAGACCATTTCACTAAGTCAAGAGAATTGGGTATTTGGACCAGAGTCTTCATCTAGTGCTTATTTTGATAGCTCAGTCTCTAGTCTTTCCCATCTCTTGTGAGTACATACCAGGCTGCCATTGACTGGCAAAGAACGTCTTTATGAAGCAGGAATTCCGCGTCACCTCAAATGCACCTGTCAGATGACTAAATGGATAGAACCACCCTCTCATCTTCTTAGAGAGGAGACATCAGTTAGTTCACTCAGTCGTGTCTGTCTCTCTGTGACCCCATGAGCTGCAGCATGCCAGGCTTCCCTGTCCATCACCAACTCCCAGAGCTTTCTCAAACTCATGTCCACTGAGTCAGCAATACCATCTAACCATCTCATCCTCTGTTGTTCCCTTATCCTGCTGCCCTCAATCTTTTCCAGCATCAGAGTCTTTTCCAATGAGTCAGTTATTCACATCAAGTGGCCAAAATATTGGAGTTTCAGCTTCAGCATCAGTCCTACCAATGAATATTCAGGACTGACTCACTTTAGGAATGACTGGTTTGATCTCCTTGCAGTCCAAGGGACTCTCAAGAGTCTTTTCCAACACCACAGTTCAAAGGCATTAATTATTCAGCACTCAGCTTGCTTTATAGTCCAACTCTCACATCCATATATGACTACTGGAAAAACCATAGTTTTGACTAGATGGATCTTTGTCGGCAAAGAATGTCTCTGCTTTAAATATGCTGTCTATCTTTGTGATACCTTTCCTACCAAGGAAATTAATGTCATGGCTGCAGTCACAATCTGCAGTGATTTTGGAGCCCAAGAAAACAGATTCCGTCATTCTTTCCATTGTGTCTCCATCTATTTGCCATGAAGTGATGGGACTAGATGCCATGATCTTAGTTTTTGAATGTTGAGTTTTAAGCCAGCTTTTTCACTCTCCTCTTTCACTTCACCTGGAGTAACAGGCAAGTTTGGCCTTGGAGTACAGAACGAAGCAGGGCAAAGGCTAATAGAGTTCTGCCAAGAGAACAAGCTGGTCATACCAAATACCCTCTTCCAACAACACAAGAGAAGACTCTACATTTGCGCATCACCAGATGGTCAACACCGAAATCAGATTGATTATATCCTTTGCAGCCAAAGATGGAGAAGCTCTATAGAGTCAGCAAAAACAAGACAAGGAGCTGACTGTGGCTTGGATCATGAACTCCTTATTGCCAAATTCAGACTGAAATTGAAGAAAGGGGAGAAAACCACTAGACCATTCAGTTATGACCTAAATCAAATTCCTTATGATTGTACATTAGAAGTGAGAAACAGATTTAAGGGACTAGATCTGATAGACAGAGTGCCTGATGAACTAAGGATGGAGGTTTGTGACATTGTACAGGAGACAGAAATCAAGACCATCCCCAAGAAGAAGAAATGCAAAAAAGCAAAATGGCTGTCTGAAGAGGCCTTACAAATAGCTGTGAAAAGATGGGAAGCTATAAAAGCAAAGAAGAAAAAGAAAGATATACACACTGAAGGCAGAGTTCCAAAGAATAGCAAGGAGAGATAAGAAAGCCTTCCTCAGTGATCAGTGCAAAGAATTAGAGGAAAACAACAGAATGGGAAAGACTAGAGATCTCTTCAAGAAAATTAGAGATACCAAGGGAATGTTTCATGCAAAGATGGACTTAATAAAGGACAGAAGCAGAAGATATTAAGAAGAGGTGGCAAGAATACACAGAAGAACTGTACAAAAAAGATCTTCACGACCCAGATAATCATGATGGTGTGATCACACACCTAGAGCCAGACATCCTGGAATGTGAAGTCAAGTGGGCCTTAGGAAGCATCACTACGAACAAAGCTAGTGGAGGTGATGGAATTCCAGTTGAGCTATTTCAAATCCTGGAAGATGACACTGTGAAAATGCTGCACTCAATGTGCCAGCAAATATGGAAAACTCCACAGTGGCCACAGGACTGGAAAAGGCCAGTGTTCATTCCAATCCCAAAGAAAGGCAATGTCAAAGAATGCTCAAACTATGGCACTATTTCACTCATCTCACACTGGAGAACTCTTGAGAGTCCTTTGGTCTGCAAGGAGATCCAACCAGTCCATCCTAAGAGATCAATCCTGGGTGTTCATTGGAAGGACTGATGTTGAAGCTGAAACTCCAACACTTTGGCCACCTGATGCGAAGAGCTGCTGGGAAAGATTGAGGGCAGGAGGAGAAGGGGATGACAGAGGATGAGATGATTGGATGGCATCATTGACTCGATGGACATGGGTTTGGGTGGACTCTGGGAGTTGGTGATGGACAGGGAGGCCTGGCGTGCTGTGGTTCATGGGGTCTCAAAGAGTTGGACACGACTGAACGACTAAACTGAACTTTCACTTCATCAAGAGGCTCTTTAGTACTTTTTTTGCTTTCTGCCATAAGGGTGGTGTCATCTACATATCTGAAATTATTGATACTTATCCTGGCAGTCTTGATTCCAGCTTGTGGTTCATCCAGCCCAGCATTTTGCATGATGTACTCTGCATATGTTAAATAAACAGGATGACCATATACAGCCTTGATGTACTCCTTTACCAATTTGGAACCAGTCCATTGTTACATGTTCAGTTCTCACTGTTGTTTCTTGACCTGCATACAGACTTCTCAGGAGGCAGGTCATGTGGTCTGGTATTCTCAACTCTTTAAGAATTTTCCACGGTTTATTGTGATCCACAGTCAAAGGCTTTGGCATAGTCAATAAAGCAGAAGTAAATGTTTTTCTGTAACTCTCTTGCTTTTTCAATAATCCAACGGATATTGGCAATTTGATCTCTGGTTCCTCTGCCTTTTCTAAATCCAGCTTGAACATCTGGAATTTCACGGTTCACATACTGTTGAAGCTTGGCTTGGAGAATTTTGAGCATTAGTTTGCTAGCATGTGAGATGAGTGAAATTATGCAGTAGCTTGAGTATTCTTTGGCACTGCCTTTCTTTGGGATTGGAATGAAAACTGACCTTTTCCAGTCCTGTGGCCAGTACTGAGTTTTCCAAATTTGTTGGCATAATGAGTGCAGCACTTTCACAGCATCATCTTTTAGGATTTGGAATAACTCAACTGGAATTCCATCACCTCCCCTAGCTTTGTAGTGATGCTTCCTAAGGCCCACTTGACTTTGCATTCCAGGATGTCTGGCTTGAGGTGAGTGATCACACCATCATGGTTATCTGGGTCATGAAGATCGTTTTTGTATAGTTCCTCCGTGTATTTTTGCCACCTCTTCTTAATATCTTCTGCTTCTGTTAGGTTCATTTCTGTCCTTTATTGTGCCCATTTTTGCAAGAAATATTCTCTTGGTCTCTCTAATTTTCTTGAAGAGATCTTTCCCATTCTATTGTTTTCCTCTATTTCTTTGCATTGATCATTGAGGAACGCTTTCTTATCTCTCCTTGCTATTCTTTGGAACTCTGCATTCAGATGTGTATATCTTTCTTTTTCTTCTTTGCTTTTAGCTTCTCTTCTTCTCTCAGCTATTTGTAAGGCCTCCTCAGACAACCATTTTGCCTTTTTGCATTTGTGTTTCTTGGGGATAGAGAGAAGACATATGAAACCAATTCCAAAGTGTATCATTCTGACAGAACAAAAAACTAAGAGAAAGAGAAACTTCCAGCTGGATCTGGTGAGAAGCAAAACTGAAACCAATATTGATCACCTCATCCTTGACTCTCTGAGTCAGAAGATCGTAATAGCCTATTAGTCCTCTGTAAAAGGACAGGGGTTTGAGTTAGAAGGTGCCACAGTCTCCCATGTTACAACCTCTCCCACACAGCTACATTATTTCTTGTTTCCATGATGGTTTCCAGTACTCAGGGTCAAATTTGGACTAATCTTTCTTAGAATGGAGCCTGAGGTCATACCCCAAGGGATGGCTCCTGATGTCCATCTTGTTTCCTGTGGACATTTCCAGTTATGCAGGTCTGAAGATGAAAAGAGAGGTTGAGATGCAGATAAGGAATTGGACTGACAGTTCCTGGCTGGTACATACTACATACACAGTACACATAATACTTCAGTGAGAAGCAGGATAGAAACTACACATATATCCTTTTAGTCTTTTTATACACATCTCAATGTTCAAAGACAGTTAAGGTCCCACTGTACATACTTCTGTCTTTTAGGAAACTTTTTACTTTTAAAAAAATGTTGAGGAAGAGAAGGAAAAACGTGTAGAAAATGGAGAACGCTGCCACTTGGTGAACGGAATCAGAACTGCAGGTGTGAATGTCTGAACTGGGGATTTGGCAAAGGATGGAGGATGGAACGGAGAAGGCGATGGCAACCCACTCCAGTACCCTTGCCTGGAAAATCCCATGGGTAGAGGAGCCTGGTAGGCTGCAGTCCATGGGATCGCTAAGAGCCAGACACGACTGAACTACTTCACTTTCACTTTTCACTTTCATGCATTGGAGAAGGAAATGGCAACCCACTCCAGTGTTCTTGGAAAGAGCTGTAGTGTTGGTGTGGAGTTGAATGGATTCCATCCTGCAGTCCAAGATTTCCAGACTTCTCAGTGGCTGCAGTTCTTTTGTGTTTATGCTCATGGTGGGATCTTCAAGCCCTGGGACTGGAAATCCAACCCTTAAGTGAACTGAGTAGAAAGCTCCATGAGTTAGTGTATGAGTAACTGGTATAAACAATTTGAGACAATAAAACATATATAAATACACACACGTGCAGAAAAATGTCAAATACATTGTGTTAATCTCCTTTTAAAGCAATGAATACATGAGTATTATGTCTGTTATCAAGGTGCAAGTTTTTGTATTGTCAACATTTTATTCAGTGATCTACATATTGAAAACACTCTAGAAAGGCAAAGTTATAACATAAACACATCCTCTATCTTTGACAATACACATTCAGTGAATTATTATTAAAGAGATCTGTTTAATATCTAAGTCAATAAATGTATTTCTACACTATTATTTTGTGACTCAGCTGTTGATCAACCTGTTTTATAAAACTTTCTTTTAATATAGTTTCTTTCTTTTTTTTTTTTTTTTTTAAAGTTAGGACTTCCTGGTGGCTCAGACAGTAAAGCGTCTGCCTACAATGCAGGAGACCCAGGTTCAATCCCTGTGTCAGGAGGATCTCCTGGAGAAAGAAATGGCAACCCACTCCAGTATTCTTGCCCGGAAAATCCCATGGACGGAGAAGCCTGATAGGCTACAGTCCATGGGGTCTCAAGAGTTGGACACAACTGAGAGACTTCACTTTCACTTTCACTTAATATAGTTAAGTCACCAATTAATACTTCTCTATGTTTAACTCATATGGAAAAATAGAGACATGAGTGTCTTAACTTCTTAGTGCCTACTTTCCAGATTTTTCTCTGTATGTAATGCACTAACATATTATATCACACACATACTTATAGATCCATGCTGATGGATATTCTTTGCAGAAAAAAAAAAGGGTCATATTTTTGGTACATCATGAGAATCTTGTTCATTTAATATGATTTGTTTCTTATTTATTTACATAGGTTTTTGTTTCTTTTCAAGTGTTTTTATGTACATTTGCTCTTGATATCATTGACCTAACTCTATCATTTAAGAATATTATCTACATGGGTGAAATAGACCTGTATGTGAATATAATATCCTCCAGGTGTTCACACATCTTTTAATGTTGTTATGTAAGGGGTATCTGATCCTTTGTAATGAGTTTAAGTGCTTCCATGTACTTCACATGTTTTTTTAAAAATAACAACTGAATAATGATACTTTCTAGAATGTCAAATGTCAGTTAAAGGATAAAACGGAGAATGCTTAATTGTTTGCATAACTCCAGTTTGAGAATCCTGAAGTAGTAGTTAATAAGGTTATATCCTAGGTCATGTTACTTAACTTTTAAATTCTGTTCCCTGAAATGAACTGAGCAAGGCAGCAGGATACAAGATTAATATATAGAAATCTTTTGGTTTCCATTACACTAATAATACAATATCAGAAAGAGAATGTAAAAAACAACAATCCCATTTAAAATACCATCAAAAAATAAAATATCTAAGAATAAACTTAACCAAGAGGTAAAAACTCTAAAAACATTGATAAAATAAATGGATGCAAATTCAAAGAAATCAAAAGGTATCCCATGCTCTTAGATTGAAAGTCTTAGTATTGTTAACATGGCCATACTGCCAAAAGTGAGCATCTGATTTAATGTAATCCTTATCCGAAAATATGTTACATCTTCACAGAATTAGAACAAATAATTCAAATATTTATATGAAACTACAAAAGACCCAGAATTGCCATAGCAATCCTGAGGAAAAGAACAAAGCTGGAGGCACAACTCTCCCAGACTTCAGACTATACTACAAAACTACAGTCATTGAAGCAGAATGGTACTGGCATGAAAAGAGACATGTATATACACCAATGAACAGAATAGAGAGAGCAGAGATAAATCCTCCCACCTATGGTCAATTCATCTTCAACAAAGGAGGCAATAATATACAATGGAGAAAAGACAGTCTCTCCAACAAGTGGTGTTGGGGAAACTGGATGGCTACATGTAAATCAAAGAAATTAGAACACTATTTCACACCATATACAAAAATAAACTCAAAATGATTTAAAGATCCAAATATAAACATGACATCATAAACTCCTAGAATTCTGAGAACTTAAGCAAAACACTTTCTGACAAAAAATCATAGCAATATCTATTTCGATCAGTCTCCCAAGGCAAAACAATTTAAAACAAAGATAAGCAAATGGGACCTAACCAAACTTCAATGCTTTTGAACAGCAAAGAAAGCCAACAACAAAAGGAAATGACAGCTTATGGAATGGGAGAAAAATATTTGAAATGTTGTGACAGTCAAGGAGTTAATATCCAAAATATACATCTTCCCAGGTGGCAGTAGTGGTAAAGAACTTGCCTGCCAATACGGGTAGACATAAGAGACATGGGTTCTATCCCTGGGTTAGGAAGATCCCCTAGAGAAGGAAATGGCAATCCACTCCAGTATTCTTGCCTGGAGAATCCCATGGACAGAGGAGCCTGGCAGGCTATGGTCCACAGGTTTGCCAAGAATAACATGAATGAAATGACTAAGCACACACACACAGCACACATAACAAAAGATAAAAAGCACAATGAAAAAAGGGGGAAGATCTAAATATTTTCCCAAAGACATACAAATGGCCAAGATGCACAGGAAAAGATGCTCAACATCACTAAATATTCTGGAAATGCAAATCAAAAGCGCAATGAGGTTACGCTTCACATGGTTTGAATGGCTATCATCAAAAAGTTTAAAAATAATAAATTCTGGAGAGAGTGTGTAGAAAAGGGGCCCTGATACACTGTGCGTTGTAATGTAAACTGGTGCAGCCTCTATAAAGAATGGCATGGAAGTTTCTGAAAAAAGTACAAATAGAGCTACAATATGATCCAGAAATCCCACTTCTGGATATATAACCAAAAAAAAAAAAAAGTCTAATTCAAAGATACATAGACCCAGATGTTCATAGCATCTCCATTTACAATAACCAAGACTTGCAAACAACACAAGTGTCCATCAATAGATGACTGGCCTAAGATTTGATATAATACAAACATACACACACAGAGGACAATTAGTCATAAAAGAATGAAATATTACAATTTGTAGCAACATAGATGGACCTAGAGCATATTATAATTAGTCAAGCAAATCAGAAAAAGAAAGTAAATATTATACAATATCATTTACATGTTGAATCTTAAAAATAATACAAATGAATCTATATTCAAAATAGAAACAAACTCATAGAGAAACCAAGCTTATGATTACCAAAGGGGATAGGGAGTGGAGAGGGACAAAACATTAATAGGAATATGGGATTAACAGATACAAACTACTATACCCAAAAAGAAAAAGCAATAAGGACTTTTGCTAAAGTACAAAAATTATATTCAATAATTTATAAAAAGTATGGATAATAATCTGAAATATATATATCCAAATTGTTTTACTGTACACCTGAAACTAATACAATATTGTACATTAGCTGTATTTCAATTTTAAAAATTCACACAAAAAATTCTCTTCCTCAGTGTTTGTAAGTGCATATTTGCCTTAAATAGAGATTAGGACTGAATGAGATAAAATGTAAAACAGGTTTTTATATAGTAGTTGTGAACATGTTAATATCCTACAATTCAGGTCCTCTTTCCAAAGAGCAACAGCTTGTGCAGCTTCCTGGGTTCAGTTCAGCACCTCAGGAATCAGCTAATCATTGTGGCCCCCACACAGATTCCTCCTTACCCATGGAGTAGGATTTCATCCCCATTATCATCTTCACATCCAATAGTGAGCATGACACAACCTAGATCCGACATCAGGTGAGTTTTCCACTATCAGTCTTTAAGCCCTGGAAATCTACCATCTAAAATGGAGCTGCTGCTTTGTCTGTACAGAGAGCAAAGGGTAGACATCTGACCCTGGAAATTTTACATTCTCTGTCAGTCTGAGGTTGACCATCTGTAAAATGGGACTATGGGCACTTACTTCTAGACTTGTAAGAAGAAAAGGAGAAAACCTCAAAGAATGGCTGTCATGCAAGAACACTTTTAGATGTATTACTCCAGGGCCACCTTGCATCTTGTGTATGAGTGTGTGCTAAGTCACTTCAGGCACATCTGACTCTGTGCGACCCTATGGACTGCAGCCCACCAGGCTCCTCTGTCCATGGGATTCTCAGGCAATAATACTGGGGTGGGTTGTCATTTCCTTCTCCAGGGGGATCTTCCTGACCCAGGGATCAAACTCAAATTTGCTACATCTACCTGCATTGAGACATGGGTTCTTTACCGTTAGTGCCACCTGGGAACCTTGTCTCCTATGCCCTGTTAAATAGAAGATTTGAAAAAGTATCTGGAAATGTAGAATCAGGAAATAAACTTTGGTTCCATCTCATCACTTCCTACTTCCTCATGCTTTCTGGTCCCATTTTTTAAGTTCTAGTTTGACCAGAAGTAACTTCTTATTGAACCCCCAAAAGGAAGATTAGCAAGTCACTTCTTATTGAAGAAGGAGGATTAGTACAGGAAGGATAGTACAAGAAGGATAGTACAGGAGAGCAGAGAGTAGGTACAGGTCAGCTAGACAGAAGTCATCAAACAAATGTCTAATTTCAGAGTCATCAACTGACCACAGGACCTGGGTTGAGTCCCTAACCTGTGTTGGCCTCAGTCCTAACACAGTATACTCACTATAGAAACAGACTATGGGTAGAGCCTTTTCTGTCAGAAGACTAAGATTTGATGCTGGGATTTTATTTACCTTGATAAATTAGTAGTTTACCTATTATGTGTGCTTGGTATCTTTTATCACTGTTGTGGGTTGGGTTTTTTTTTTTCAGTTTTATGAGTATTATTATTTTTCTTACTACCCAGCTAAAATGTGAATGTTAGGAGTGGTGATTAGCATGAAGTTAAGGGATGAACCCAACTGAAGGTGGAGAATATAAGCAGTGAAGACAGAGAATGGAGGTGAAGGAAGCAGATAAGCATTGGACTCTCCCTGGGTGCCTGGCCCTGTGCCCATCCTCTCATGACTCAGAGAAGATTCTTACCCAACAGCATTCCTGGTTCTCACCTGAAGACAGTGGTAACCTGGGGACTGACAGGGAGGTGCCTAGCTGAAGCACTCTGCTCTGATCAGCTCCTGCTCCACTGAAGGCCATCAGACCTGCCCCTCCTTTGCCATCTCTCTGCTCTTTGCTTCTGGGTATCTGAAAATGTCCCCCTGTGGAACTTTCCAGACTTTACCCTTGAAGGGCTTCCACATACAAATGATACTCTATTTTCTCCAGTCTTCAAAAGCTGTCCTGCCCACTAGGGAAGGGGAACTCTGAGGTAAAGAAGGAAATATCTACCTCTCAGAGGTATGCCATCTCAACATTTTTACCTGGCATGCTGTACTTTTATAAGTAATGACCTTATATATTTCCTATCACAGCCCAATGATACACACACACAGACACACACACACACACATACACACGGAGATATGTGGCATGGAATATGCTGGCAATTCATTTTGATTCTAATTCATCTCCACATGAAATTGAACACAGTGAATGATTTTCTTAGGTAATGAATGCATGTGCACATGTATCTGCACTATCATACTCATCAACAGGGGCTTTTGAGGGAGTACCCCTTGAACCTGTTATATCAGGGGAGAGAAAAGTGACCATTTCTCCAGCCCATTGTCTAAAATGGAGGCTGCTCCATTGTCCCCCAGAGAGGGCAAGGGTGGGAACCTAACCCCAGGTTCCCACTTATCTGGACAGACAATAGAAGCTATAAGAGGAGGAGCTCTGTCATCTGTGAAATGGGACTCATCTCTAACACAGAGCTGTCCTGAGGGGTGAATAAGAAAACCTGGGGCTATGGCAGGCATTGTGTAAAGTCATTTCTCCTGGTTCTCCAGGAGAAGAGAAGGTAGACATCATTAGAAAGGAAGCAAATGTCTTTCTTATATGGCTTGAGTTCAAACTTCTAAAGAGAGAAGGATCTCTAGGCTCTTGGGAGACTCAGAAGCTCCTAAGAGGAGCCCAACATCATGCCTCTGAACAGACCCTAATCCAGTTCCCATCCTGGGAATACAGGCTTGTCTTTGGCTCACCTGGTGAGCTCAGTGAGAGATGGCACCAGGGCAGCAAGCTGTGGTATTGCTTAATTGCTGCTCCTGGACTGCTCCCTATGTTAATGCATCTATAGGACAATTCTAGACCTGTCTTCCATTCAACACTGCATGGGTCCTCAGATCATGCAATATCCAGATATGTCACACCAAAATTTCTAATATCTGCTGTCTCTATGTGAGACAAAAAATTAAAAAGTACTACCATTTTATTGAAATACAATGGCTCATTCTTTCATTTACTAATAACACAATATATATTGGGCTCACAATTTACACTATTCCATTTGAGATGTCTCTTAACTCTGCAGTAGAAATAAGAGGTTGAGAAGGAAAATGAGTGTATGGGAAATTTTAAAGGTAAAAAATTAAATGGGATGGCTCCTTCACATTAACTTTTAATCTTGCTCAAGTTTACAGACATTGAAGATTAAGTAATCACTCCTTGGACTTCTCTTTCCCATTCAGCCATAAGCCTCTCTTTCTCTTCATATTGAAAGGTTGCTGCTGCAAACCGTGTGTTATGCCAGGATTCATGACCCCCAGAGAAGAGAATTTCGATCCAGGGTCAGAGACGAGGCTTGACTACTTGAAGCTCTTTGTGTAGCAAAGTTTTATTAAAGTTTAACAGAGATAGTGAAAACTTCTGACATAGACATCATAGGGGACAGAAAGAGTGCCCTCTTGCTTGTTTTTAGCAAGGTATTTTATGTCTGTTGGCAAGCTGCTAGTCAGATGAGACAAACCTCAAGGCTGAAGGAGTTTCACCAGGCCTGTCTCCCACAATATGTATTTTTGAGATTGGATGGCATAAGGTGTGTCATCCTCTGGCACTAAAACAATTGACATGAATACTGGTTTGTTGAGCCATTATCAGCCCAAGGTTTGAGAAAAGAAAAAAAAAAGTTAGTCTTAGGCAGAACTAGTTTTGGCAACAGAGAAGGGAAAAAATAAACGTCTGCCACTTGCAGTTTATTTCCTCCTGCCACTTAGGGACCTCTGGCCTTCCTACCTGTTACCCTCTCATTCCCCTCTTTTCTTTTAGGGGAATTATTTTGTCTAGGGAAAAGGGGCGGCATTCTCATTCCATAACTGCTTCTGAGCTGATAAGGGGTATCATCCCTAAATTGGTGAGGCAACATATTCTCCTAACCCTCATATTGAGGGTCTCTGACCCAGAGGCCCCAAGTAGTAGTTGGAGAAAGCTGTGGCACTCATAGGAGCTTGGACAACCACTTGTAACTTAAAAAGCCTTCGTGTGGCTAGAAACAAATCCAGCTACACACTTACAAGTGCAAGGGGCAAACAGCAAAAACAGAACAATCAGAATTATTACAATTAAGATAGTTTTCCACCATGGGGAACTAGTTAACGTCTCCCAAATTGAAGCAACTGAGGCTTCAGGAGTATTCATAGCCTGAATCATTGCGTTCGTGTGTTTAGTAAAGTGAGTAGCATTAGTGTTCATATCTGGTATATATGTACAACATTGGGTATGAATAATGGCACAAGTTCCTCCTTGTGTGGCTGTTAGAATATCTAAGCCCAATCTGTTTTTTAAAACCACCTTTCTAATTTGTATTTTTCAGCATTGAGGGCTGAAATAGCTTTTTGAGAATCTTGTAAGGCTTGATGAGTAAAATTAGTCAGAGCATCAACTCATAGGATAACATCTGAGGTTCCCAGAGAGGGAATGAATATTGCAGCCAAATAATCATGCCAGTGAAATACAGACATTGTCCAACAAGTTGTAGGGTATAACAAATTACCAGGCTTCTCTGGAAGCTCTGAAAATATGAAGCCATGAGTAAAAGCTAGATTTAGGGTTCATCCCCCTATCCAGCCAGGGGGAAGCCACACCCATAGAGAAGAACGACATATCCAGTAGGTCCTGTTTGGAGCAAGCCAGCATGACTGAGGGGTCCAGTCCCAGTCAATGCCTGGCCAGGCAAAAGGAGGACCTGTACTGGGATTATAAAACATAGACATGATTACATTGCATATTTCTTGAGGCAAAACCCCAATTGTTTCCAGTCATTATAATTAACTTTTTGGCCAACTTCTGGGGATGGCTCTATTTCTTCCCGGCATATGGGGGCACTAGACTTTAGATGTCCCTTTTCAGGAGTTAGCCATATGATCTCACCCCATATTTAATAAAATCAAGTTAAAAACCACCAGACCTAGACCCATTTGTCTTCTTATATGCAGCAAAAGAGTCATTAAACCAAGACAAAGTATAATCAAAGTTAAAGGTCACATTATGTCTGTAGTTAAGGTACAAAGTGTTACAACAGTCTATCTTAGCATTGTTAGACATCATCAGATTAAGAAGAAGTATCACATATGATTGTTGTTGGTGAAGGTAGTCACAGACTTGGAGAAAGCTCTTTCTCTAAAGTGGAGATGTCCACCACAGGAAGGCTTCCACTGATGAGGAGGGGAGTGTTCCACAGGCCCAGCAGTTAGACCAATTGTGGAATGCAGCATAGGAATGAGCCCAGGACAGGAAGGCATTGACTTGAGAATAAAACGGCAGACTCAGGATTTTTGGAGTCAGCAAAAGCAGGCCTACATAGATTATCAGGCCCATCTGAAAAGTAAAAGTATAGAGAACAAAGACATAAATATGACGTTGCTTAGTCTGAGGGGTCAGGGTGCCACTTTTTAACTCGAGTGTGGTGCACTCATGAATCAATTCCTGACACCATGACAGCTGTGGGAGAAGAAATAATAACCTGGTAAGGACCTTCCCAGAGGGGCTCAAGAGATTGCCCCCCAGATTCCAATGTCTTTATCAGGACCTCAGTTCCTGCTCAAACAGTGACTTGTTTGACTCAGAGGCTGGGTCAGGAGTCACCTCCCGGAGTTCCCATAATGTCTTTTGAAAAGCTGAAATTTGAGTTATATAACAATGACTGATATTTAAGCCAACTGTCTGTCATCCAATATTAACTTCAGAGTTTAAGATTCCACTCACATCATGAGAAGTCAGTACAGTAAGATTTAGCCCACTAGTGAACATAAGAGCTTCAGGCAGTAGTAAAGCAATAGCGGAAATTACTCTTAGATTCTTTATTTAGATAAGCTGCAGGTTGTTGGTGAAGTTCTTGGGGTTGTGTCATAACTCGCAAGGCCATACCTTTTCTTTCAGTGACAAATAGATTCAACTCTGATCCTGTGGGCAAGCTCAAGTGGAAACTTACAGCAGAGCAGTTTGAAGAGCCTTAAAAGCCTTTTGAATATCTGGAGACCAAACCAGTGTGTCAGTTTGGGCTTGTTGAGTTTCAGTTACAAGTTTATATAAAGGCTAGGCAAGTTGCCCATAACTTGGAATCCAAATGTAGCAGTAGCCTGTGATGTCCAAAAATCCTCTCAATTGTCTTAAAGTCATAGGCAGGGGATGATTTAGTATAGATTTAATTATCTCAGGGCCTATAGCCTTCATCCCTTTGGATATGATTAGGCCCAGATATTTAACAGAGTGTTGACAAAGCTGAGCCTTTTCCCTTAAAAGTTTAGGAAGTCTTCTGAGGCTTGTGAGCAAGCTTCCTGTCTCATCACAGAGCAGATTATCATCTATATATTGTAATGCCACTGCCTTGGGGCTATTAAAGTTTTGTATATCCTGTGACAAACTCTGTTCAAATAAGTGAAGGCTGTCATGAAACCCCTGGTGCAAAACTGTCCAGGTTAACTGAGAAGCTGGCTGGGTAGGGTCTTCAAAGGCAAATACAAATTGACTTTCCTCCACCAATGATATAGACTAGAAGGCATATATTAAATCAATTACTGAAAAATATTTGGCTCATTCCAGAATTTTAGACAAAGTATAAATATTAGGTACCATGGGGTATAAATGAACCACAGCCTCATTTATTATTTGTGAATCTTGAACTAGTCATCTGACATGTCTCTTGAGAAACCTGTATGCAGGTCAGGAAGCAACAGTTAGAACTGGACATGGAACAACAGACTGGATCCAAATAGGAAAAGGAGTATGTCAAGGCTGTATACTGTCACCCTGCTTATTTAACTTATATGCAGAGTACATCATGAGAAACGCTAGGCTGGAGGAAGCACAAGTTGGAATCAAGATTGCTGGGAGAAATATCAATAACCTCAGATATGCAGATGACATCACCCTTATGGCAGAAAGTGAAGAAGAACTAAAGAGCCTCTTGATGAAAGTGAAAGAGGAGAGTGAAAAAGTTGGCTTAAAGCTCAACATTCAGAAAACTAAGATCATGGCGTCTTGTCCCATCACTTCATGGCAAATAGATGGGGAAACAGTAGCTGACTTTATTTTTTGAGCTGACTTTATTTTGGGGGCTCCAAAATCACTGCGGATGGTGATTGCAGCTATGAAATTAAAAGACGCTTACTCCTTGGAAGGAAAGTTATTACCAACCGAGACAGCATATTAAAAAGAAGAGACATTATTTTGTCAATAAAGGTCCGTCTAGTCAATGCTATGGATTTTCCAGTAGTCATGTACAGATGTGAGAGTTGTACTATAAAGAAAGCTGAGCGCCAAAGAATTGATGCTTTTGAACTGTGGTGTTGGAGAATACTCTTGAGAGTCCCTTGGACTGCAAGGAGATCCAACCAGTCCATCCTAAAGGAGATCAGTCCTAGGTGTTCATTGGAAGGACTGATGTTGAAGCTGAAACTCCAATATTTTGGCCACCTGATGCGAAGAACTGACTCATTGGAAAAGACCCTGATGCTGGGAAAGATTGAGGGCAGGAGGAGAAGGGGACGACAGAGGATGAGATGGTTGGATGGCATCACTGAGTCAATGGACAAGGGTTTGAGTAGACTCTGGCAGTTGGTGATGGACAGGGAGGCCTGGAGTGCTGCGGCTCATGGGGTCACAAAGAGTCGGACATGACTGAGCAACTGAACTGAACTGAACTGAACTAGTCTCTATTTATCATTTGACTTTTTCACACCCAAAACAGAAGTGTTGTGTGGACTGTTATATAGAATTAGTAGCCCCTGCTCTTTTCAATTTTCAATGGTAGGTTTTAGCCCTTTCTTAACCTCGGGTTTTAGAGCATACTGCTTTTGATGTGGAAATATGTGTGGGTCTTTGAGCTTGATAACGACAGAAACAGCATTTTGTGATTGACCCACAGTTTTCCCATCAGCCCACATTCTAGGATTTGCATTTTGTTCAATTAATGGGAGAGAAAAAGAGGGTTCCATATTCATGAAAACAGAGGCATGGACCTTGCTCAGTATGTCCCTCCCCAAAAAGTGGTGAGGGAGACTCTGACATGATCAGAAATTTTTGTGAAAATAGCACAGAGCCCCAGTTGCAACTTAGAGGACAACTGAAATAATGTTTGGCTCATCCAGACATTTCCATGACAGTACTGGATTGGGGAGAAAGTGGGCCAGGGGCTTCAGTAAGCACAGAGTAAGTTGCCCCATTGTGAAAAAGGAAATCAACTGATTGGCTCCCCACAGTTATTAATACCCAGGGTTCCTCAGGTGTAATTAGGACAGGAGCTTGTGTGGGGAGCCCCAGGCAGCTTCAGTCCTGATTGTCCTGAGAGTCTGACCTCTGGGGCCTATACCTCTGGAGGCAGTCTCTCCTCCAGTGTGGGCTTTGCAGGCTGGACGTGGATCCAGGGGCAGCTTAGAAGCTTGAGGGCAATCCCACTTGAGGTGCCCCTCCTTTCCACAGTAATAGCAAATCCATGCCTTTCCACCTGGGTCCTTCTGGGCACTTTTCTCAGGCTATCTCAGAATGGTTCTGACTGCCATTATTAGGGCTTCAGCCTGTTCCTTGGTCTTCTCTGCCTTTCCTTCTTCTCCTCATATTTCCTGCCATAATAAACTATGAACCAGTTGCAACAGATTATCTAAAGACTGATTTGGTCCATATGCCTGTTTTAGATATCTGGAGCCGACCGAGTGAAAAATCTATCCTTTAAGATCACTCTTCCCTCTTCACTTTCAGGATCATTTTGGTGAATCTGTGAAGGGCTTCTTGCAGTCTGTCTAGGAATTTACCAGGTGCTTCCTTCTCTTCCTGTTCTATGTTTGCCAGTTTGGCATAGTTTAAAGTCTTAGCACATGCTCGCCTGTGTCCTTCAAGAATACATCTGACAAAATGACCCTGATTCCATCTTACTTTAGCCATGTTATAGTCACAGTCTGGTTCTGTAGTTGGGACTACCTGATTCCCAGTAGGGGGGATGGCTATGTTGTCCTCCCTCTTTCCTGCTGATTCACTACCAAGCCATTCATCTCCATAGGCAATATCTTTCTTCAAAGCTTGAGATTTTGAGTCAGAAGTTAGTGTTTGCCCCAGGATATACATCACATCCTTCCAAGTAAGATCATAAAGCTGAGTAACACCCTTAAAGGCTCTAATATATTTTTCTGGGTCCTCCAAATAGTTTCCCAGATCTTCCTTGATTTTTTGTATTTCTTGTAAGAAAAGGGGTTATTAACTCTGATGGATTGGTTATTTTTCCTGGTGGGTGCTTCCTGGGGAGGCAACAGCTCGTGTGGCTGTTCCTCAGCCTCTCAGGTTGCCCTTTGCATGCATACGATCCCAGGGATAGATTGGAGAAACCTGTTTTCCTTATCTCTTTGTCTCCTATCCTCCCTCTCATAGGAGGACAGGAGGGAGCTGAAGTTTTCACACCCAAATCTATACCGTTAGGACATAAGTCTGGCATGTCTCACAGAGATAAAAAAGGCAACACATATGCTACTTCTACCCATTTCCCTTGTTTTTTACAGAACTGGTCTAATTGTAAGACAGCATTATAATTAAGAGACCCTCCAACCAGCCATTGTTTGCCATCCTCCAATGGATACCGTGGCCATGCAGTATCACATAGGAAGATCAGGTGTGTTTTCTTTAAGATGTAGGGGTTGAATCTATCCCAGTTTTTCAGGATACAGTTCAAAGGAGTGAGGCTGGAATTTTAGATCCCATCTGTAAGAGAAAAAAAGCAATGACCAGTGCTTTTTTCCTACCAGAGGTGTCCCTCCCTGCTCTAGATGGGGGTGGAGACAGGTCTTCCACTTAAGCATCCTTCCCTGGCTGGAGTTAACCTGTTTATTGGTGTCCCAAGATGTCCCTTCCAAGTGTCACCACTCCAGTAAATGTGATAGCAAAAGAGGTGGTGAAAGGCTGGCCAGTGAGGAAAAATTAATTTTTGTCCTCGAGCTATCAGGTTCAATTCTTCCAAAGCCACTGGAGAGCCTCCTCTGGTCCGCTAAGAGCTAGCATTACCAAAGGAAGAAGCCCATTGCACTTCCAATCTGACCAGATCCTGGGATTCTCAATCTGTGTCCTCAGAAACCTCATGGTCACCAGCAGTACTCCTATCCACATATATTGGAGGCACAGCCATGATAAAGATTCACTTTCAGGTTGCTAGCCCCTGAGGTAGGCAGCCAGGAGAGCAACTGCTTGCCTGAGAGACATTCTTGGAGCTAGTGCTCCACCTAGCTACTGAACATGCTCTTGTCTCTAGTGTCTGATAAAACAACCAACAGCATGGATTGCAAGTCCCTTGAAAGTTTGTGATCCGACAGGGTTTGGTTAGTAGTTCTAATTCCTCAGGCAGTTACAAAATGGTCAAAGAGACTAGGAAAAGGTGACTGAGAAAGGAATGTTCAGTCCATACACTTCATCCATTTCTGGCTGTTCCCCTTGCATAGACATTGAGTGCCTCTTGGCATTGGCAGGTCGGTATAAACCCCCGACAAGGCTCCCCTTCTGGGGGCTGCCTTCAGTCATTATGAGGCACCACAAAACTGTAGAGCAGGGATCATCACTGGCTTGGAGCAGGGCACGTCTCTTTCCTGCTGCTTTCACACACACAGGCACACCACAGAGTTAGTAAAGTACAGCAGAAACTTTCTTACCAGGAGAGCAAATAATTAGAGCTCCAAGCACCTTTACCTTGTCTTGAAGATCCCAGATGAGCTCCCAAGATGAAAGGCTGCTGCTGCAAGCTGTGTTATGCCAGGATTCGTGACCTCCAGAGGAGAGGATTTCGATCCAGGATCAGAGATGAGGCTTAACTACTTGGAGCTTTTTGTGTAGTAAATTTTATTTCTGAGCTCTGTGATCTTTGGCAAGATACCTGACCCCTTTGTGCTTCAACATCTGAGATATGTGATCTTAGGCAGGTTGCCTAACTTCTCTGAGCTTCCATATCTGAGATGTATGATCTTACACAAGTTGCCTGACCTCCCTGTGCTTCCACTTACAAACTGTGTGATCTTAGAAAAGATACATGGCCTCTCTGTGCTTCCATATTTGAGCTTTGTGATCTTAGGCAAGTTGCCAAACTTCTCTGTGCTTCCATTTCTGAGTTGTGTGATCTTAGGTAAGTTGTGTAACCTCTCTGTGCTTCCGCTTCTGAGCTGTGTGATCTTAAGCAAGTTGCCTAACTTCTCTCTACTTCAATATCTGAGCTTTCTCATCTAAGGCAAATTCCCAGCGTCTCTGTGCTTCCAGTTTTGAGTTGTGTGATCTTAGCCAAATTGCCTGACCTCTCTGTGCTTCCACATTTGAGCTGTACAATCTTAGGCAACTTGCCTAACATTTCTATGCTTCCACTTTTGAACTTACTGATCTAAGACATGTTGCCAAATCTCCTTGTGCTTCCACATCTGAGCTGTGTTATCTTAGGCTAATTTCAGAGCATCTTTGTGCTTCCACTTCTGAATTCTGTAAACTTAGGTAAGTTTCCTGTTCCCTGTGCTTTCACTTAGGAGCTATTTGTCTTAGGCAAGTTGCCTGACCTCTCTGTGCTTCCTATTCTGAGCTGTATGACCAGACAAGTTGCCTGATCTCTCTGTTCTTTGAGTTCTGAGCTGTGTTATCTTAGGCAAGTTGCCTAACCTCTCTGTGCTTCCGTATCTGATCTGTGTGATCTAAGGCATGTTGCTGAACCTCTCTGCTTCCACATCTGTTTGTGTGAACTCACACAAGTTGTGTAAATTCTCTGTGCATCCATATCTGAGCTGTGTGATCTTAAACAAGTTGAATAACCTCTCTGTGCATCCATATGTGAGCTTTGTGATCCTCATAAAGTTGCCTAACTTCTCTGTGCTTCCACTTAAGCTCTGTGGTATTAGGCAAGTTTCCTGAGCTCTCTAGCTTCCACTTCTTAGCTGTATGAAATTAGGCAAGTTTTATGACTTCTCCGTGCTTCCCCTTCTGGGTTGTATGATGTTATGCAAGTTGCCTGACTATTCTGTCTTCCATATCTGAGCTATGTGATCTTACATAACTTTTCTGATTTGTCTGTGCCTCCACATCTGAGTTGTGTGATGCTAGGTAAGTTGTTTAACCTCTCTCTTGTTCCATATCTGAGCTGTGTAGTCTTAAGCACATTGTGTAACCTCTCTGTGCTTCCACTTTTGAGCTGTATGATATTAGACAAGCTGCCTGACCTATCAGTGCTTCCACATATGAGCTGTGTGATCATAAGTGAGTTGCCTGACTATCTGTGCTTCCACTTCTGAGTGGTTTGATCTTAGGCAAGTAGCCTAAAGTCTCTGCTTCCATATTTGAACTGTGTGACTTAGGCAAGTTTCTCAACCTCTCTGTGCTTCCACTTCTTTGGTGTGTGATATTAGGCAAGTTGTTTAACATCTCTGAGCTTCCACTTTTGAGCTTTGTGATTTTAGGCAAGATGCCTGGCCTCTCTGTGCTTCCACATCTGAGCTGTGTGATCTTAGGTAAGTTGCATAATCTCTCTCTGAATCCATATGTAAGCCTTGTGATTTTAGGCAAGTTGCTTAGCCTTTCTACATCTTCACTTCAGACATGTGTAATCATAGGGAAGTTGCCTGACATCTCTGTGTTTCAACTCTTGAACTCTGTGGTCTTAGCCAGGTGCCAGATCTCTCTGTTCTTCCACTTCTGAGCTGTCTGATCTTAGGCAAGTTGCCTGACATCTCTGTCTTCCACTTTTGAGCTATGAGATTATAGGCCAGTTGAGCAACTTCTTGGTGCTTGCATATCTGAGTTGTGTGATCTTATGCAACTTGCCTGACCTCTCAGTGCTTCAGCTTCTGAGAGATATGATCATAGGGAAGTTGCCAACATCTCTGCGCTTTATCTTCCAAGCTGTGTGATCTTAGGCAAGTTGTCTGACCTCTCTGTGCTTCCACTACTGTGCTGTGTGATCTTAGGCAAGCTGCCTGACCTTTCTGTGCTTGTACTTCTGAGCTGTGTGATCTTAGGCAAGTTACCTATCTTCTCTGTGGTTCCACTTGTGAACTGTGTGATCTTAAGCAAGCTGCCTGATCTCTTTGCTTGCACTTGTCAGGTGTGTGATCTTAGGCAAGTTGCCTGACCTCTCTGTGTTTCCACTTCCGAGCTGTGTCAACTTAGGAAAGTTTCCTAATCTCTCTGTGTATTTATATTTGTGCTGTGTGGTCTTGACAAGTTGCCTAACCATTCTCTGCTTCCATTTCTGAGCTGTATTATTTTAGGCAAGTTGCCTGTTCTCTGTGCTTCCCTGTCTGTGCTGTGTGATCTTAGGCAAGATGACTGACCTCTCTGTGCTTGCACTTCTGAGCTGTGTGTTCTTAGGCAAGTAGCCTGACCTCTCTTTGCTTCCATTTCTGACCTGTGTGATTGCAGTAAGTTGCCTGACATCTCTGTGGTTTCAATGAGCCATTGAAATTAGGCAAGTTGCCTAACCTGTTTGTGCTTCCACATGAGCTGTGTGATCTTGGGCAAGTTTCTGAATCTCTCTGTGCTTCTATATTTATGGTGTGTGATCTTAGACAAGTTGCCTAACCCTTCCCTGCTTCCATTTCTGAGCCGTATTATTTCAGGCAAGTTGCCTGATCTTTGTGCTTTCACTTCTGAGCTTTGTGATCTTATGCAAGATGCCTTTCCTCTCTGTGGTTCCACATCTCAGCTGTGTGATCTTAGGCAAGTTACCTAACATCTCTGAGCTTCCATACCTGACATGTGTGATCTTAGGCAAGGTGCCTAACCTCTCTAATCTTACACTCACACTTCTGAGCTGTGTGAATTTACACAAGTTGCCTGAATGCTCTGTGCTTCCACTTGAGCTGTGTGAACTTGGGCAAGTTGCCTAAACTCTCTGTGATTCCACTTAAGCTGTGTGACATTAGGCAAGTTGTGTGATCTCTCTGTGCTTCCACTTTTGAGCTTTGTGACCTTAGACAAGTTGCCTGACCTATCTGTTTTCCACTTGAGCTGTGTGATCTCAGGCAGGCTAACTACATTCTCTCTCTGCTTCCATATCTGAGCTGTATGATATTATGCAAGGTGCCTAACCATTCTGTGCTTCCACTTCTGAGCTGTGTTGTCTTAGATAAGTTGCCTAACCTATCTGTTATTCCATTTCTGAGCTGTGTCAACTTAGGCAAGTTGCCTGTCCTCTCTGTGCTTCCACTTGTGAGCTGTGTGATCTTAGGCAAGTTGTCTGATCTCTCTGTGCTTGCACTTAAAAGCTGTGTGATCTTAGGCAAGTTGCATAACCTCTCTGTGCTTCCACTTAAAAGATGTGTCATCTTATGCATGTTGTCTATGTATCTGTGCTTCCACTTCAGAACTGTGTGATCATTGGCAAGTTGCCCGAACTATCTGTACTTCCACTTGAGTTGTGTCATCTTAGGCAAGTTTCCTGTCCTCTCTGTGCTTCCACTTCTGAACTGTGTATCATAGGCAAGTTGCCTAAACTCTCTGTGCTTCCACTCATGAGGTGTGTGATTTTAGGTAAGTTGCCTGACCTCTCTGTGCTTCTACTTGAGCTGTGTGATGTTTGGCAAGTTGCCTAACCTCTCTGTGCTTGCAGTTGAGCTGTTGAAATGAAAAAAGTTGTCTTACCTCTCTGTGCTTCCATATCTGAGCTGAGTGAGCTTAGGCAAGTTTCATGATCTCTCTGCGCTTCCACTTCTGAATTGTGTGATCATACGCAAGTTGCCTAACCTCTCTCTGCTTCCACTTCAGCTGTGTGACGAGTTGTCTAAACACTCTGTGATTCCAATGAGTCAGTTCATTTCAGTCACTCAGTTGTGTCCAACTCTTTGCAACCCCATGGATGGCAGCATGCCAGGCATCCCTGTCCATCACCAACTCCTGGAGCTTGCTCAAACTCATGTCTATCGAGTTGATGATGCCATCCAACCATCTCATCCTCTGTCATCCCCTTCTCCTTCCACCTTCAAACTTTCCCAGCTTCAGTGTTTTATCCAGTGAGTCAGTTCTTCACATCAGGTGGCCAAAGTATTGGAATTTCAGCTTCACCATCAGACCTTCCAATAAATATTCAGGACTGATTCCTTTAGGATTGACTGGTTTGATCTTGGAGTCCAAGGGACTCTCAAGAGTCTTCTCAAACACTACACTTCAAAATCATCAGTTCTTTGTGTTCAGCTCTTTATCGTCTAACTCTCACATCCATACATGACTACTGGAAAAACCATAGCTTTGACTAGATGGACCTTGTTGGCAAAGTAATGACTCTGCTCTTTAATATGCTGTCTAAGTTGGTCATAGCTTTTCCTCCAAGGAGCAAGGGTCTTTTAATTTAATGGTTGCAGTCACCACCTGTGGTAATTTTGGAGCCCAAGAAAATAAAGTCTCTCACCGTTTCCATTGTTTCCCCATCTATTTGCCATGAAATGATGGGACCAGATGCCATGATCTTAGTTGTTTGAATATTGAGTTTTAAGCCAGCTTTTTCACTCTCCTCTTGCACTTTCATCAAGAGGCCTTTTAGTTCCTCTTCACTTTCTGCCAGAAGGGTACTGTCATCTGTATATCTGAGGTTACTGATATTTCTCCTGGCAGTCTTGATTCCAGCTTGTGCTTCATCCAGCCCAGCATTTCACATGATGTACTCTGCATATGTTAAATAAACAGGATGACCATATATAGCCTTGACGTACTCCTTTACCAATTTGCAAACAGTCCATTGTTCCATGTCCAATTCTAACTGCTGCATCTTGACCTGCATACATTTCTCAGGAGGCAGGTCAGGTGGTCTGGTATTCCCATCACTTTAAGAACTTTCCATAGTTTGTTGTGATCCACATAGTCAAAGGCTTTGGCACAGTCAATAAAGCAGAAATAGATGTTTTTCTGGAACTTTCTTGTTTGTTCAATAATCCAATGGATCATTTGGCAATTTGATCTCTGGTTTCTCTGCCTTTTCTAAATCCAGCTTGAACATCTGGAATTTCTTTGTTCACATACTGTTGAAGCCTCACTTAGAGATTTTTTAGCATTACTTTGCTAGCATGTGAGATGAGTGCAATTGTGCAGTAGTTTGAACATTCTTTGGCATTGCCTTTTTTTGGGATTGGAATGAACACTGGCCTTTTCCAGTCTTGTGGCCACTGCTGAGTTTTCCAAATTTGTTGGTGTATTGAGTGCAGCACTTTGACAGCATCATTTTTTAGGATTTGAAATAGCTCAAGTGGAATTCCATCACCTTCACAAGCCTTGTTCGTAGTGATGCTTCCTAAGGCCCACTTGACTCCAGACTCCAGGATGTTTGGCTTGAGGTGAGCGATCACACCATTGTGGTTATCTGGGTCATTAATATCTTTTTTCTAACATTCTTCTGTGTATTCTTATCTCCTGTTCTTAATATCTACTGCTTCTGTTAGGTCCATTACATCTCTGTCCTTAATTTTGCCCATCTCTGTATGAAATATTCCCTTGGTATCTCTAATTTTCTTGAAGAGATCTTTAGCCTTTCCAATTCTATTGTTTTCCTCTATTTCTCTGCATTGGTCAATTAGGAAGGCTTTCTTATCTCTCCTTGCTAGTCTTTGGAACTCTGTATTCAGATGGGTATAGCCTTCCTTTTCTCCTTTGTCTTTAGCTTCTCTTCTTTTCTCAGCTATTTGTAAGACCTACTAGGACAACAATTTCACCTTTTTGCATTTCATTTTCTTGAAGATGGTCTTGGTCATAGCCTCCTGTACAGTGTCACAAACTTGTATCCATAGTTCTTCAGGTACTCTGTCCATCATATCTAATCCCTTGAATTTATTTGTCACTTCCACTGTAAGGGATTTGACTTAGATCATACCTGAATGGTCTAGAAGCTGTGTGATATTAGGCAAGTTGCATGAAATCTCTGTGCTTCCTCTTTTGATCTGTGTGATCTTAGGCAAATTCCCTAAGTTCTCTGTGCTTTCACTTCTGAGCTGTGTGATCATAGTTAAGTTGCCTGTCCTCTCTTGTTTCCAGTTCTGAGTTGTATGATTGTAGGCAAGTTGCCTAATCACTCTCTCCTTCCACTTCTGGGCTGTGTGAACTTCGGCAAGTTGCCTGACCTCTCTGTGCATCTACGTATGAGTTGTATCATCTTAGGCTGGTTGCCTAAACACTCTGTGTTTCCATTTCTGAGCTGTGTCATATTAGGCAAGTTGCCTGACCTCTCTGTGCTTCCACTTTTGACCTGTGTGATCTTAGACAAGTTACATTACTTCTCTGTCCTTCCATATTTGAGTAGTGTGATCTTACATAAGTTACCTGACCTCTCTGTGCTTCCACATCTGAGTTGTATGATTATAGGCAAGTTTCCTGACTTTTCTGTACTTCCATTTCTGAGATCTGTGATCTTAGACAAGTTGTCTAACCTCTCTGTGCTTCCAATTCTGTGTTGTGTGATCTTAAGCAAGTTGCCTAAGCTCTCTATGCTTCTAGTTCTGAGCTGTGTGATCTTATGCAGGTTGCCTGACATGTCTGTGCTTCCACTTGAGCTGTGTTATCTTAGGCATGTTGCCTGACCTCTCTGTGCTTCCATTGCTGAGCTGTTTTTTCCTAGGCCATTTTCCTGATGGTCTGTGCTTCCACTACTGTAGTTGTTATATTTGGTAAGTTGCCTGACCTTTCTGTGCTTCCACTTCTGAGCTGGGTGATCTCAGGCAAGTTGCCTGACCTCTCTTTGCCTCCATATTTGAGCTGTGTGGTTTTAGGCAAGTTGTGTTACCTCTCTGCCTTCCATATTAGAGTAGTGTGATTTTTTGCAAGTTGCCTGACTTCTCAGTGCTTCTGCTTCTGAGCATTTTTGTCATAGCGAAGTTGCCTGACAACTCTGTGCTTCAACTTCTGAGCTGTGTGATCCTCAGCAAGTTGCCTGACCTCTCTGTGATTCCATTTCAGAACTGTGTGATTTTCAGATATTTTTCTGGACCTCTCTGTCCTTCCACTTCTGACCTGTGTGATCTTAAGCAAGTTGCCTGACCTCTCTGTCCTTCCATATAAAAGCTGTGTGATCTTAGGAAAGTTGCCTAACCTCTCTGTGATTCCTCTTCTGAGCTGTGTGATCTTAGCAAGTTTCCTGACCTCTCTGTGCTGCCACTTCTGAGCTGTGTGATCTTGAACAGGTTGCCTAGACATTCTATGCTTCCATATCTGAGCTGTGATATCTCTGTCAGGTTGCCCAGCCTCTCTCTGCTTCCATTTAAGAGCTGTTTGATCTTAGGCAAGATGCCTGAACTTTCTTTGCTTCGACATATGAGCTGTGTGAACAAGATGGCAGAGCTGTATTCACAAAAAAAAAACTGTGGAAAATTCTTCAAGAGATGGGAATACCAGACCACCTTAACTGCCTCCTGAGAAATCTGTGTGCAGATCAAGAAGCAACAATTAGAATTGGACATGGAACAACAGACTGGTTCCAAATCAGGAAAGGATTACATCAAGGATGTATATTGTCACCCTGCTTATTTAACTTATATGCAGAGTACATCATGAGAAACCCTGGGCTGGAGGAATCACAAACTGGAATCAAGATTGCCGGGAGAAATATCAATTACCTGATATGCAGATGACACCACCCTTATTGCAGAAAGCGAAGAGGAACTAAACAGCCTCTTGATGAAAGTGAAAGAGTAGAGTGAATAAGCTGGCTTAAAACTCAACATTCAGAAAACTAAGATCATAGCATCCAGTCCCATAACTTCATGGCAGATAGATGGAGAAGCAATGGAAACAGTGAGAGACTTTATTTTTGGGGGCTCCAAAATCACTGTAGGTGGTGACTGCAGCCATGAAATTAAAAGACCCTTGTTCCTTCGAAGATAAGTTATGACCAACCAAGACAGCATACTAAAAAGCAGAGACATCACTTTGCCAACAAAGGTGCATCTAGTCAAAGCCATGGTTTTTCTAGTAGTCATGTATGGATGTCAGAGTTGGACTACAAAGAAAGCTGAGCACCAAAGAACTGATGCTTTTGAACTGTGGTGTTGGAGAAGACACTTGAGAGTTCCTTGGACTGCAAGGAGATCCAACCAGTCCATCCTCAAGGAAATCAGTCCTGACTATTCATTGGAAGGACTGATGCTGAAACTCTAATACTTTGGCCACTTGATGCGAAAAACTGACTCCTTGTTAAAGACCCTGATGCTGGGAAAGATTGAAGGCAGGAGGAGAAGGTGATAACAGAGGATGAGATGGCTGGATGGTATCACTGACTCGATGGACATGAGTTTGAGTAAGCTCTGGGAATTGGTGATGGACAAGGAAGCTTGGTGTGCTGCAGTCCATAGGGTCGCAGAATCGGACACAACTGAGTGACTGAACTGAACTGAACTGATGAGCTCTGTGAGGTAGGCAAGTTTTCTGATCTCTCTGTGCTTCCTTCCTATTATGAACTGTGTGATCATAGGCAAGTTACCTGACCCCATTGTGCTTGCACTTCTGAGCTCTGTGAACTTAGGCAAGTTGCCTGACCCACCTGTCCTTCCACAAGAGCTGTGGGATATTAGGCAAATTTTTTAGCTTCTCTGTGCTTCCACATTTGAGCTGTGTGATTTTGGCAAGTTCCCTAATCATGGTCTGCATCCACTTCTGAGTTGTTTCATCTTAGTCAAGCTGCATAACCTCTCTGTGCTTCTACTTCTGAGCTGTGTGATCATAGGAAAGTTTCCTGACCTCTCACTGCTTCCACTTGAGCTCTCCAATCTTAGGCCAGTAGCCTAAGATCTCTGTGTTTCCAGTTAAGCTCTGTGATATTAGGCAAGTTGACCATCTTCTCTTTGCTTCCACTTCTGAGCTGTGTGTTCATAGGGAAGTTTCCTGACCTCTCTGTGCTTCCACATCTGAGCTGTGTGATTGTAGGCAAGTTGCCTAACCTCTCTGTGTTTTCACTTCTGAGTTGTGTTATCTCAGGCAAGTTGCCTGACCTCTCTGTGCTTCCAATTCTAGGCTGTGTGATCTTAGGCAAATTCCTGGAACTCTCTGTGCTTCCCTCTCTGGCTACATAATTTTTGACAAGTTGCCTGACCTCTCTATGCTTCCCCTTGAGCTGTGTGATCTTAGGCAAGTTGCCTAACCTCTGTGCTTCCATTTAAGCTGTGTGATATTAGTCAAGTTTCTCACCTCTCTAGCTTCCACTGTTGAGCTATATGATCTTAGGCAACTTGCATGAACTCTCTGTGCTTCCACTTCTAAGCTGCATGATATTAGGCAAGTTGCCTATCCTCTCTGTTCTTCCACTTCTGAGCTGTATTATCTTAGACAAGTTGCCTGAACTCTCTGTGTTTCTACTTCAGAGCTTTGTGATCTTACAAAAGATGCCTAAACTCTCTGTGATTCAAATTTTGGGCTGTGTGATCTTAGGCAAGTTACCTAACATCTCTGAGCTTCCCTATCTGGCATGTATGATCTTAGGCAATTTGCCTAAACTTTCTATGCTTCCACTTCTGAGCTGTGTGATCTAAGGCAAGTTGCCTAACCTCTCAATGATTCCACTTAGGCTGTGTGGTATTAGGCAAGCTGCCTGCAGTCTCTGTGCTTCAACTTTTGAGCTGTGTGATCTTAGGCAAATTCCCTAGCCTCTCTGTGCTTCCACTTCTTAGATGTGTGATCCTAGGCATGTTGTCTTACCACTTTTGCTTCCACTCCTGAGCTGTGTGATTTTAGACAAGTTGCCTAATCACTCTGTGCTTCATCTTATGAGCTGTGTGATCTTAGGGATGCTGTGTAACTCTGTCTTTCCACTTCTGAGCTGTCTGTCCTTAAGCAAGTTGCCAAACCTCTCTGTGTTTCCACTTAAGCTCTGTGATATGAGGCACATACCCTGACCTTTCTGTGCTTCCACTTAAGAGGTGTCTGAGAGGTGTGATCATAGGGAAGTTGCCTGACATCTCTGTGCTTCGTCTTCTAAGCTGTGTGATCTTAGGCAAGTGGCCTAATGTCTGTGCTTCCACTTAAGCTCTGTGATCTTAGGCAAATTGCCTGACCTCTCTGTGCTTCCACTTCTGACCTGTGTGATGTTATGCAAGATGCCTGACTGATCTGTGCTTCCATTTCATCTGTGTGGATTAGTCAAGTTTCCTAAGCTCCCTGTGCTTCCATATATGAGCTGTGTGAACTTAGGCATGTTGCCTAACCATTCTGTGCTTCCACTTCTGAGCTGTGTTTTCTTAGGCAAGTTTCTTGACCTCTCTGTGCTTCCACTTCTGAGCTTTGTAATCTTAGGCAAGATGTAAGACCTCTCTGTGCTTCCATATCTGATCTGTGTGATCTTAGGCAAGTTGTCTAAGCTCTCTAGGCTTCCACTTCTGAATGTGTGATCATAGGGAAGTTGCCTGACATCTCTGTGCTTCAACTTCTGAGCTGTGTCATCTTAGACAAGTTGCCTGACCTATCTGTGCTTCCACTTCAGATCTGTTTGATTCTAGGCCAGTTTCCTCATCATTCTTTGCTTCCACTCCTGTTGTTGTGATCTTAGGCAGGTTTCCGGACCTTTCTGTGCTCCCACTTCTGAGGTGGGTGATTTTAGGCAAGTTTCCTGTATGTCTGTGCTTCCACTTAAGAGCTGTGTGATCTTAGGAAAGTTGTTCAGCCTCTCTGTGCTTCTACATCTGTGCTATGTGATATTAGGCAAGTTGCCTAAACTCTCTATTCTTCAATATCTGAGCTGTGTGATCTAAGGCAAGCTGCCTTACCTCTCTGTGCTTCCACTTCTGAAATGTTTGATCCTAGGTCAGTTTCCTGACATTTCTGTGCTTCTGCTTCTGAGCTGGGTGATCTTAGGCAAATTGCCTACCTGTGCTTCCACTTCTCAGTTGTGTGATCTTAGGCAAGTTTTCTGACTTCACTGTGCTCCCACTTCTGAGTTGTGTGATATTAGCCAAGTTGCCTAGCTTCTCTGTGCTTCTGTATCTGACCTGTGTGATGTTAGGCAGGTTGCTTTACATCTCTCTGCTCCACATCTGGGCTGTGTGATTCTAGGTAAGTTGCCTGACCTCTTTGTGCTTGCATATATGAGCTGTGTGATCTTAGGCAAGTTGCCAAAACTCTCTGTGCTTCCACTTCTGAGCTGTGTCATCTTAGGCAAGTTGCCAAAACTCTCTGTGCTGCCATTTCTGAGTTGTGGCATCTTAGGCAAGTGGCCTGACCTCTCAGTGCTTCTATCCCTGACCTGTGTGATCTTAGGCAAGATGCCTGACCTCTCTGTGCATCCAATTGAGCTGTTAAACTTATGGAAGTTGCTTAACCTCTCTATTCTTCAATATCTGGGCTGTGTGATCTTTGGCAAGTTGCCTGACCTCTCTGTGCTTCCACCTCAAAGTTGTGTTATCATAGACAAGGTGCCTGACCTCTCTGTGCTTTCATTTCTGAGCTGTGTGATCTTAGACAAGATGCCTGACCACTATCTTCTTCCACATCTGTGTGGTTTCATCTTAGTCAAGTTGCCTAACATCTCTGTGATTCCATTTTGAGCTCTGTAATCTTAGGTAAGTTGCCGAACCTCTGTGTTCATCCATATGTGAATTGTGTGATCTTAGGCAAGTTGCCTGACCTCTCTATACTTCTACTTTTCAGATGTGTTATCATAGGCAAGTTGCCTGACCTCTCTGTGCTTCCACTTCTGTGTGATCTAAGGCACGTTGCCTGACCTCTTTCTGTTTCCACTTGAACTGCTGAACTTAGGTAAGTTGCCTAACCTCTCTGTGCTTCCATATCTGAGCTGTGTGATCTTAGAAATGTTGCCTAACCTCTCTGAGCTTTCATATCTGAGATGTGCAATCTTAGACAAGTTGCCTCTTTTCTGTAGGCTTCCACTTATTAGCTATGTGATCTTAGGCAAGTTGCCTGACCTCTCTTCGATTCCTCTTGAACTCTGTGAACTTAGGCAAGTTGCCTAACCTCTCTGTTTTTCATATCTTAGCTGTGTGATCTTAGGCAAGTCGCCTGATCTCTCAGTGCTTCCACTTCTGAACTTGTGATCTGAGGCAAGTTGCGTGACCTCTCTGTGCTTCTACTTCTGAGCTTTGTGGTATTAGGCAAGATGCCTGACCTCTCTGATTCCACATATGAGCTGTGTGATCTTAGTCAAGTTGCTTAACCTCTCTGGGCTTCCATATCTTAGATGTGTGATCTTAGGAAGTTTCCTAACCTCTCTAGGCTTCCACTTCTGAGCTGTGTAATCTTTGGCAAGTTGACTGACCTCTCTGTGCTTTCAATTCTGTGCTGTGTGATCTTAGGCAAGTGGCCTGACCTCTCTGTCCCTCCACTTTTCTGCTTCTGAATTGTGTGATCTTAGGCAAGTTGTGAAACTCTCTGTGCTTCCATTTCTGACCTGTGTGATCTTAGGTAAGTTGCCTAACCTCTCTGTTCTTCCACTTATGAGCTTTGTGATCTTTGGCAAGTTGCGTAACCTCTCTGTACTTCTGCTTCTGACCTGTGTGATCTTAGGCAATTTTCCTGACCTCTCCATGCTTCCACATCTCAGCTGTGTGATCTTAGCCAAGTTGCCTGACCTCTCTGTGCCTCCACTTCTGAGCTGTTTGATCTTAGGCAAGTTTGGGACCTCTCTGTGCTTCCATCCCCGCACGTGTAAATGGGCTTACAACAAGACCTAGCTTAGAGGGTTCTTATGAGGATTTCAGTCAATTGTGAGTTTTCAGGATAGCACCTGGCACATAGTCAGTGCTCGAGCCTTTTAGTCCTGTTTCTCAATCTAGCCCGCTTCCTCTTCCCCTCTAATTTCCTAGTAATTACCCTCTGGGTAACGTGGAAGGTGAATGGCTGCTGAGTCTTAACCTGATACTGTTTCCACGTGTGTAGAAAAGAAGGTTCCCAGCAGCCTAGGGAAGACTGCCTTTCTTCAAACACTATGCATGCTTGAGTGTGGCCGGAGCCAGAGCAGGGTTAGTGTGCATGAGTGTTGCTCTGCTTCACAAGATCCCAGATGACTCACATTTCCTAATGGAAATGTACTCATGGCCCTTAGTGCTTGTGTTTGTGCTGTTGTAACTCTTGCCTGCTCTGTATTCATCTCTTCAAAGTGTTAATAAGTTATACATGTGGCTGATGCTGTCTTTTTTCCTTCTCCATGATGTAGTTTCCACTTGGTGGTTCTGAGGTTTCCTGGATCATGAGCTGGGGGTTTCTTTGAGGAAGGAGCAGCACTGGAGGCTCAGTAAGGAGAGACTGTGGCCTATGAGCTAGTTGGAGGGGCAGGAGAAAGCATTCTGCTCTAGTCTGACTTTTCTCCCCAAGCTCCCTTCCAACTGCAGTGGCCTGCTAACTCTTCAGTGAGATGATGGTTAACAGAATGGTTAACAGATGGTTAACATTTGTAGCCCAACATCCTACAAGGGAGAAGAACAAACAAGAGTGAGCTCTGCCTCACTTCCAAACCCACAGTTAACCTGTAAGGAAGATCCAGCCACACTTGATGGTGCCCTGGTTGTCTGTTGCGATGGTGCTGCCCTCTGCTGTCACCTCAGGGTAGAGGAGCCATTTAAAACACAGCCGGTTAGTGAGTGAATTTAGAATTTACTTCTCTGAAAGATTTTGGACAGCTGGGCAGAAGTAAGACTTTCTATCTACAAGCTGCTGCCCAGGGCCTGTCCTCAGTCCCTCCCTAGCTTCTTATGCTGTTCCAGTGCTACCTAAAGCAGAGACTTGCTTGAGGAAAGGTGTCTGGAAATGTCCCAGGATCAGGGAACCTCACCCACCTTAGAGTCCTTTCCTCAGAGCTGTGGGAAAGCATTTTCTTCTTTGATTAGGCCCCAGTTTTGGCTGACCAGGGAACCTTTTCCCTTGACCTCAACCATGCTCCGACTCAAGTTCAGTCACATATGTCTCTTTGTTCCCGGCGTTGGATCAGCTCCTCATTGCTCAGTAGATAGTCATCAATGAACGTGAAGATTTCCTCGGGGGTGACAGGTTCCATGTAGCGTTCCCGGTCAATTCCCTGCTTGTCAATCAACACCATGTTGAAGTAGGAGCGAGTGAGGTGCTGAAATTGCCTAGAGAGATGAGCCCAGGGATGTGTGAGACCTTGTCTGGACATCATTCCACCAGACTCTAGTCCTCTCTGATCTTTCACAGCTCCACTGATGGACTAATTCTTTCCCCACCGAATCCCTTGCCCCATCCCCTCCAGTAACTATCTCAAGCCCCTTTACTTTTCTCTGCTTACACCTTAGTCTTGCTGCCCCAACATCTCTAGCTGTGTTAAGCTGTCCCTTCCTCACCCCAGATGGAACAGTTTTGTTACTACCAAGCTCTGCTTGCCTCACAGGCCCCCTTACACAGGGCTATCACATATAGCGATGTGAGCTGCATGTAAGAACTCCAAGGAGCACCAGTCACGGGCACTATGCCGTGACCAGTGTTTCCTAGAGCTGGACAAGCATAGCCTGAACAACCAAACATGACAGCCCTGAGGCTGATCAATATCACCTGGTCAACCTTCAGGTCGATCAATATCACCAAGTCTGCAGTCTCCTTCCTCTGAGTGTTTTCCTGTCTTTCCTCTTGTTGCTGTTGTTTAGTCACTAAGTTGTGTCTGACTCTTCTTTGACCCCATGAACTGTAGCCCACCAGGCTCTCCAGACAAGAATACTGGAGTGGGTAGCCATTCCCTTCTCCAGGGGATCTTCCCAACCCAGGGATTGAATCCACAGTCTCTTGCATCTCCTGCATAGGCAGGTGGATTCTTTACCACTGACTTTGCTACTGAACCACCAGAGAAGCCCCAGTCTTTACCTGGGACTGAATCTTTCTGTCCCTGAGATTAAGCCCTAGGGGCAGGTATTGTTTATGGAACAGAGGGGAGTGATGGCTATATTGGTTCTGAGTATACATGGAGGGGTTGGGAGGGTGATAACAGACAGAAAATGAGAAAAGTCAACTTCTACCACCTGTTCCCTATGGTCTTCTCCTCCCCAAGGGGCAGATGAGTATGATTCAGATTTCACTGCCTAAAGATTTCACTGCCTAAAGATTCAGATTTCACTGCCTAATTTTTGCTTATTTGCAGACTGAAGGCAAAAGGATATGACCACCAGGTGACAGGATCAAAGGCTTATCTAAGTCATGTTTGAGTCTGTGTCTCAGCCCTGGCTGTGCTTCAGGGTCACCTGAGGTGCCTCATAAAAATAAAGTCCTGAGGTGGTTTGAGGTGGTAATCTGTATTTTCAACAACACCCTGCCATTTGATTCTGATGCCCTGCCACTCTCTGATCTTACCTAATGCATCCAAAGAGTTCAAACAAGCAATTCCCCAAGAGAATAGTGTTTGCTGATTTTCCCACAACTCTCTTTTGGCCCATGTCCTGCCTAAGGCTTCTACCCACTCCTTTCCTGTTGCCCTCCAGTCTGGACCTGAGTTCCTCAATGATATTGGCTGACAGCTGATGCTCCCGGATGCGCCCCACTTCCTGAGGTGGCTGCCCCACCAGCTCGATGATGGTCACATGCCTCAGGTCCAGTCCACAAGTGGATTGCTGGGAGGGGAGAGAAGAAGGTTTTCCTGAATAGGCTGTCAAACCCAAACCTAAGGCTACTTAACTGATTCTTCTTGGGACCATGTCGAGGCAGTGTGGGAAAGGAGGGGCCCCTTCACAAACCATCACATGAGGGGGTCTACCACCTCTTTCCTCTATCATTCCTGAAGCACTTGCCCCAATGTGCGTGCTAAGTCGATTCAAACTTGTCCGACTCTTTGTCACCCTATGGACAACAACCTGCCAGGCTCCTCTGTCCATTGGATTCTCCAGGCAAGAATACTGGAGTGGGTTGCCACGCCCTCCTCCAGGGATCTTCCTGACCCAGGGATAGAACCCGTGTCTCTTATGTCTCCTGCATTGGCAAGTGGGTTCTTTATTACCAATGCCTCCTGGGAAGCCCACTTACCCTAACAGTGTTTCCTTTATTCTAATGAAGTGTAGAAATTGGTTGTATTATGTGGGATAGAAAAGAGAAATGTAATTAACAAATTGCAGTAACATCATCTCTCCTTGCTTAGTTTTGCATAGATTTTTAAATACATAAGTTATTTTTTGGGGGGTTACCAATTGTTCATTTACTGATATGTTTTAAATCCTTGTCTTGCTTTTGCTCTAGTGCTGCCTCTTCCCTCAGCCTACACCCCCTGTTCATTTTTTAAATTTAATTAATTTATTTTAATTGGAGGCTAATTACAATATTGCGGTGGTTTTTGCCATACATTGACATGGATTAGCCACAGGTACACATATGTCCCCATATCCTGAACCGTCCTCCCACCTCCCTCCCCACCCCATTCCTCTGGTTGTCCCAGAGCACTGGCTTTGAGTGCCCTGCTTCATGCATCGAACTTGCACTGGTCATCTGTTTTACATATGGTAATATACATGTTTCAAAGCTATTCTATCGTATCGTCCCACCCTCACTTTCTCCCATATCATCTAAAAGTCTCTTCTTTACATCTGTGTCTCTTTTGCTGTCTTGCATAAAGGGTCATCATTACCGTCTTTCTAAATTCCATATATATACATTAATATACCATATTGGTGTTTCTCTTTCTGACTTACTTCACTCTGTATAATAGGCTCCAGTTTCATCCACCTTGTTAGAACTGATTCAAATGCATTCTTTTTATAGCTGAGCAATATTCCATTGTGTATATGTACCAAAACTTCCTTATCCATTCATCTGCTGATGGTCATCTAGGTTGCTTCCATGCCCTAGCTATTGTAAACAGTGCTGCAATGAACACTGGGGTACATGTGTCTCTTTCAATTCTGGTTTCCTCAGTGTGTATGCCCAGCAGTGGGACTGCTGGGTTGTATGGCAGTTCTATTTCCAGTTTTTTAAAGGAATCTCCACATTGTTCTCCACAGTGGTTGTACTAGTTTGCATTCCCTCCAACAATGTAAGAGGGTTCCCTTTTCTCCACACCCTCTCCAGCATTTATTGTTAGTAGATTTTTTGATCGGAGAAGGCAATGGCACCCCACTCCAGTATTCTTGCCTGGAGAATCCCATGGATGGAGGAGCCTGGTGGGCTGCAGTCCATGGGGTCGCTAAGAGTTGGACACGACTGAGCGACTTCACTTTCCCTTTTCACTTTCATGCATTGGAGAAGGAAATGGCAACCCTCTCCAGTGTTCTTGCCTGGAGAATCCCAGGGACGGGGCAGCCTGGTGGGCTGCTGTCTGTGGGGTCGCACAGAGTCAGACACGACTGAAGCGACTTAGCACCAGACTTTTTGATGGCAGCCATTCTGACCAGCGTGAGATGGTACCTCATTGTGGTTTTGATTTGCATTTCTCTGATAATGAGTGATGTTGAGCATCTTTTCATGTTCTTTTTAAAATTGAGATACTAGTTGACATATTAGTTTCAGGTGTACAATATAATGATTTGATATTTTTCTAAATGATCATCGCAATAAGTCCAGTTAACATTCATCACCACAAAGTCATAACTTTTTTTCTTACAGTGAGAACTTTTAAGATCTATTTTCTTAGCAATTTTCAAATATATTATATAGCTATAGTCCCCATGCTGTACATCACAGCCCCAGGACTTACTTATTTTATAACTGGAAGCTACATAAGTTCTTTGTGTGTTAGTCTCTCAGTCGTGTCCAACTCTTTGTGACCCCATGGACTGTAGCCCACCAGGCTCCTCTGTCCATGGGATTTCCCAGGAAAGAATACTGGATTGGGTTGCCATTTCCTTCTCCAGAGGATCTTCTGGACCCAGAGATCAAACTCATGTTTCTTGCATCTCCTGCATTGGTGGGCAGATTCTTTACCATTGTGCCACCTGAGAAGCCTGTGTGCTCCTTACCATTAGGCTACACGGCCACAGCCTTCTCTTGGTCTCCAGAATTTCCCCCTAAATAGTGTCAGTGCTCTTTCTGTGACCCGTTCTTGCCTTCCTCGCACTAGGCAGTGCAGCCTGTAACCGTACCGCGGTTTTTTGTCCTGCTTCGCCCAGCAGGGGTGCCTCTTAGCCAGTTACCTGGGGCAAGGTTGAAAGCAGCAGTGAGCACTGCCTGGTGATCCACCCCTTGTTGAGTCTTTGGGCTAGTCCTCTAGACCTGGCCTCAAAGTCACAGTCCTCCCTGGCTGCTTCCTTTTTTTGCTCCTGCGTTCTGTTCAAGCTGAGGTGTTGCTTTTGTCTGCCGTTTTTGGATCCCTGGAGGAACGGGGTCCTTTTTGGTTTAGACCAGGGTCATTCTTTTGATATGGATGCTTTCATCATGGCCTTCTGAATATTGACTTGGCAACTCGTAAGAACTCAACCTTTAGAAACCCCCTAAATAGCTTCTTCTTTTACCTGGGTATCCAGACCCTTTCAGCTTCTCAGAGTCTTGTCAGCATACTTTGAATTCTCTTCAAGAACCTAGTCTATTCTTTATTTTTATTATTACATTATTTTTCTCCTTTTCAATTGAGGAGAAGGAGGTGACAGAGGATGAGATGGTTGGATGGCATCACTGACTCAATGGACATGAGTTTGAGACAACTCAGGGAGATAGTGAAGAACAGGTATGCCTGGTGTGCTGCAGTCCATGGGGTTGCAAAGAGTTAGACTCAACTTAGTCAATGAAAACAACAAAAACAGTTGATTTACAATATTATATAAGTTTCAGGTGTACAACATAGTGATAGAATAGTGATAGAACCTAGCCTATTCTTTTTGAAAGTCCCAGTAGTCAGAACTACCCTGTCTTTTCTGCTTCTCATTCCCCAACAGTGGCTTTAACTAGATATCTGGTAGAATGTTAAAAATCCTTATGCAATTCCTTCATTTTACTTTGCAATATCATGACACGTTTCCTTCTTGTCTGCTATTAGTAGTGGTTAAGAGCACAGATCCTTGAGTCAGATTGCCTGGGTTTAATCGTGGCTCAGCCATTTATTAGCTAGTGATTTTGGGCAAATCATTAACCTCTCTGTGCCTCAGTTTCTTTACCTGCAAAATGGAGATAGTAAGGGTACCTACTTTATAAGCATTGTTGGGAGAATTAAATGAATACGTATAAAGCACATACGTGTATACCTGGTCCTTATACAGCCCTAATTGTCTAAATGTTTGTTAGTGTTATTATTCCTTGAAAACTTAAACATAACTAATTCCCCAAATTTACATTTGATCACAGGTTTTACAAGTCTTTCAGGAGTGCTTTGCCACACTGCCTTCTCATCCTTCATCAAGCTTCCTGCAACCCACCATGCCAATGACTTCACTGCCTTTTCAGTAAAAACACAGTTGTCTTAAAACTGTGCTAAATTTGTCTACAGTAAAACTAATCAAATGTTGTCTGCAATCTAAGGAAGGACCAGGTATACAAGTATGTGCTGTAGAAAGAGCAAGTCTTTGAGTGACAGAGTGGGGTGGTTGTTGTTGTTTGGTTGCTAAGTTGTGTCTGACTCTTTGTGAACCCATGAACTGTGGCCCACCAGGCTCCTCTGCCCATGGGATTCTCCAGGCAGGAATACTAAACTGGGTTGCCATTTCCTCCTCCAGGGGATCTTCCCAACCTAGGGATTGAACCCACAGTTCCTGCACTGGCAGTTGGATTCTTTACCACTGCACCACCAGGGAAACCCAGCGGAGTGGGATAGGGGAATACAAAGGAGCTAAGCCCTGATTAGGGGAGTGGCTCTTACCTGTAGCATAGAGATTTGCATTTTATAATATCGGTTGGAGGGATCAGGGGCTGAGATGATGAGGAGTCGCCGTTTCTCATAGAACTGATCCAGAAGGCCAGCAGCTGAGTTGACATTGACATTAATCTTCATAGCTAGGGCAGAAGCACATGGCCAGTCAGAGTATGGCCTGTCCCTTCATCGCAGAATGGACAACAACATCCTGAGGTTTTCAGGTTAAACTTTTTTTTTGGTTGTTTCTCCCTTTCCTTGGGGGGAAATCCTAAAAGAACACTTGGAGATTTTAAATCCTTTTTCTTGGAGGTGGAGTATGCTAGAGGGGAGCATTGGCTCTGAAACATCACAGAACCCCCCATTCCCACATCAGACGCACTGCCTTTGGTCCCTGAGCCATAGGCATTGGGAGACCCCTCAAAGAAGCCCTGATCATTATGTCCACTCTCCCCATCCCCTAGTTTCACTCACGAACACAGACGGGTGGTGATCCTGACCACTGGCGGCTGGACTGGCAGACCCGGGAGGAGGTCCCTTGGCGCTCATACCCTCCATCACAGTGGTATTCACAGGTGGCACCATAGTTGTCCCCCGCTGAGGTGCAGGTGAGGTAGCCATGCAGTGGTGGTTTCAGAGTTGGGCAGCGTCTCACTGTCAGGGAGAAGTTCAAGTTAGGGGCTATGGTAACTCTCGTAGAGAATAGGCTAAGAGGGTGCCCATGCTGGGTTTTCTAGATCAGCAGACCCAGGATAATCAGAATGAATGACTTCTCTGTGTTGCCAATGGCCAGGGCTAGAGGCAAAATTTTTGCTTTCTTATGGAGTTAAATCTTAAATGTAGACAAAAGTGTTCATAAAATGTGGAAGCATGGATAAGTATATATATATATATATAGTCATCAAAAGACTAGCAATCTGTAAAAAAATTTGCCATTTTCATTTTCAGACTTTGGGGACACTCTGCATACAGATAACCACCTTATAAATTACTTTTAATGTGAAATATCATTGGGCTCCCCTGGTGGTGCAGAAGATAAAGAATCCACCTGCAATGCAGGAGGCCCAGGTTCAATCCCTGAGTCAGAAAGTTTCTCTGCAGAAGGAAATGGAAACTTACTTCATTTTTCTTGCCTGGAGAATTCCATGCAGAGGAGCCTGGTGGGCTACAGTCCATGGGGTAGCAAAGAGTTGGACATGACTGAGCAATTAACACTTTAAAATATTCGTCAGTGGGAGGAGAAGTGTTGAGCAAAGTATGATATATTCTTAGAAGTAGATTATTATACTGTGATTAAAAGACTTCTGAAAAAACTTTAAAGAACATGAGAAATTTACTTGTGTTATAATGAAAAGTGAAAAGGGGTGACCTAAGATTGGATATGCACTGTGATCTCAATTACGTATTTTTTAAGTATGTGTGAATAAAAGACTGGAAGAAAAATACCAAAAGATTAGCAACAATTGCCTCTGGGTGACAGAGTAATAGTTTTTTTCCCCCTTTGTGTGTTACTTTATTTCCCATACATTCAACAATGAGCATGAATTAATTTTATGATGAAAACAAAATAAAAAGCAAGAATCAGCAGCCAGTACCACCAATTTCAGCAGAGGAAAAAGACTGAGAATGAAGGCTGATTGACTTTAATCATTAATTTGAAGGCTAAGAAAAGAAATGGATATAGAGTATATTGGTGGGTTTCATGTAGATTTAGGAGAATGAGAAAGTCTTGTTGGGGGGCAGAGTTTCTGAAATGTGTGTATACGTGTATACAGGTTTCCTGAATGACCTATTTCATGAACTTGAGTTTCCCCTCTCCCAATATGCATGAGGTGTCTGTTTCAGGTATAGTGAAGAGAGGGTTGTGATGGGCATTTAGAGGATAAGGGAAGAGCAGAAATAATAAGCAATGCAAAATGGAAAACTTCTTTCTGACCTTGTACTTTTACAATGAACTTGCAGCTGGCCCGGTTGTAGGCTCGGTCATAAGCAGTGTAACGAATCACATGTTCTCCTTCTGGAAAGTGAGAGCCAGGCTCAGGGCCCCGAAGTGTCAACCTACATGGGACAGGGTGAGAGAGCCACTGAGGAAAGTAACTCTTAGAACTGGGGTTTGGGGCACATCATCACTGTACCATCAGTCTGTGTGGTTCAGTGTGGGCTACCTGAGTGCCTGGGAGAAGCTGGCAGGAGGCATAGGCGGCATCTGTGACTCACCTGGTGATGGTACCATCAGCAGAATCTTTCACCACGGGTGGGTCCCAGTATACTCGAGCGGTCAGTTTCTCCGGCTCTGCCATCTTCTCACGGGAGTGAGGACAACGGATCTTGGGGGGATCTATGTCTGTCAAGGTCAGAAATTAAGTGCTGACTTGTGGGTCCCCTACCTTCCCTGGAGGGAACCCATGAAACAATACCACACCACTGGGTAGGTAAAAGATGCAGTTCAAGATGCTCAATGAAACTTGTGAGGCCTGACTCCAAGGGAAGCAATTGCTTTGTTAAGCCTGTGCCCGGGGTGCCACCTTTTGCAGCTAGTGAGAATGCCTTCTGCAGTGGACATAATACCAGGCTGGTTCTTTGCAGCAGGACAACTGGGAGTGACCAGCATTTACCTACACATACAGGCTCTCCTCCGCTCCATCGCCCATCTTCCATGCAGATTCGGCTGCGGTCACCTTCCAAGTGGTAGCCACTGGAACAGCTGTAGTCACAGCGAGAGTCAAGAAGCACCCCATTTGTGCACGTGTAGGTGCCACTCGTGATGAATGGCAATGCATGGCATCTCATCTCTAAGAGAGAATCAGGAGGCAAGCTGAGTGGCCTCTGGGGCTATGTGGAAGTAATGCCTAGGCATCTAGCCCAGGGAAGACCATGTCAGAGACAGCAGAAAATACAGGGAAACCTATACCCAACTGCTCTGAAATTTTTGTGCCTGATTGCCTCTTTTTCCTAATTTCTTTCTTATTTTGATATTATGAAGTACAACAGTACTCTTGAGGGGCGGAGGTGGGGAGATGGTCTCAAAGAAGTTACTCATCCAAGTTCATGGATTTGAGGAACGCACCTCAGTTTGGATCCCAGCTCCACCACTTAACTAGCTCTGTGACTTGAGCAACTTACATCATCTCTCCACACCTCAGTGTCTCCATCACTAAAACATGTACACCATGAAGTAGGATTGTTGTGCCAAATACAGAGACAATGCATATAAATCTCTGGGCTTATTTAGGGCCTCAGCAGCTCATAGTTTTCCTCTCTTGTTCCACAAATGTTAGATGCCCTTGAACAAATTTAAGACTCCTTTTTGAATATAATATTGGTTCTGCCACAAGCACTCCTCAGTTGAGGCTCACTTACATGCCCACTGGTCCTCCCTCTGTGCTGGTGAGAGTACAAGTCAGGCCAATCCCAGTAGGGAGGGGCAGACAGCTTTGGAGGCATTTGCTTAAAGGCGAGTCCATCTGCTTTAGACATTATGTGTGCCAGAAGTGGCAACAGCTCCCATGAATTGATTGTAAGCTTGTACTTGCCAAAGTCCAGTATGAAATACCCAGCACCTGAAGGAAGTAGGCCGGCCATATGTTCCTTTAAGTTGTCTAAGTTCTAACCCTCCTTAACTTCCATTATTGGATCTTTGACTAAAGATTCTATTGACTATGTTTGTTTTTGCTTCCTGGTCAAACCAGACTTGAAGGTGATTGCCTTTTATGTTTTCCAGCCTCCTTTATATAAAGACCTAAGCAACAATGACCTTCTTGAAATCAGGGCCAAGAAAAAAGGTCTGTCATTCTGTTGATTTTATTTTCTTAGTATTATATAACAGTGAAAATGATAGATTCAAAGTGTTTTCCATGTGTCTCTTATGAGGAAGTACAAAGTGAGATTCAGTGTTTAAACAGGCACAGTGGTAAAGAACATGCCTGGCAATGCAAGAGACTCAAGAGGCATAGGTTTGATCCCTGGGTTGGAAAGATCACCTGGAGAAGGAAATGGAATCCCACTCCAGTATTCTATCCCAATGGTGGGAAATTGCATGGACAGAGGAGCCTGGCAGACTATAGTTCATGGGGTCGCAGAGTCGGACACAACTGAGCAACTGAGCACGCATACAACACAAACTTTTAACTGGTTTCATGTTAATTTGTCAATGTATTTTAATTTTGTAAGGTCAATTCAAATTCATTTTGGAAATGATGGGGTCTAGTCCTATAGCAAATGGCTTATAGTCACCTAGAGGGGAATGGTGGCTTCCTTTTTTCTGGCTACCAAACTTCTCCTCTATTCCACAGCATCTTCTCCAAACAACCCCATTTCTCTCTGAATGCTCAGCATTCTACATCCCCTGACATTCCATTTACACGCACACATTTGTTAGTCTAGAATCAGTCTGGTAATTAATGGCTCTTGAAGTGGCCCTGCACACATGGGTGTTCTACAAATGACATTCAGCAATGGATGTAGGGACAGGCAAAGCTTAGCTGCCAAAATAGGGTAGGCTGTAGGGTTTCAATAAGAGGTAGGGATTTGGGAGCTGAGGTGAACATGATGTGAAATGTATGTATTAGCATCCCTGCATTCCAGCCTTGGAGGTTCTTCTTGACTTTCAGAAGAAAATGAAGACTAGAAGATGTCTTTTAGCTTCACTGCCAAGGCCTAAGACCTTAGGCCAAGAAGTACATTAGTTTACCTAAGTGGGAAAGAGTCTGAGACTGCACATGCTTGAGAGTTCCAGAGGAAGGCCCACGTCCACATCAGGCCCCAGGTGTAATCCATGCACTCCTGGGCCCTTTGAGACTGAGGGCTGGTTGCTACTTGCATGCATCTGTGCTCAGTCGCTAAGTCATGCCAGATTCTTTGCGACTCCATGGACTGTAGCACGCCAGGCTCCTCTGTCCATGGGATTCTTCAGGCAAGAGTACTGGAGTGGGTTGCCATTCCTTCTTCAGGGGTTCTTCCAAACTGAGGGATTGAACCCATGTATCTGGCATTGGTAGGCAGGTTCTTTATTACTGAGCCACTGGGGAAGCCTGGTTGCAACTTAAAATGCCCCTATTGTTTGGTCCATAGTCACAGGGAGAGAACATGAGCTAGAATGTTAGGATGGGGAAAGGCCCTGTTGGGATCCTGTGGAAATTTTCAATTTGTACTTGACAGAGGGCATAGTAATACCTCCAGGCATATACCCTGGGTGGCTGGCGGGCCTCTCTCACATGCAGATGTCAGCCTATACATGCACACCACTTACGCCTGCAGTAGGCAGTTCCAGACCAACGGCGGCTTGGCAGGCATTGCACGGATCTCCGTCCAATCAGTCGAAAGCCCCGGTCACAAGAAAGCTCACAGCGAGTACCCAGGCTGCTGTGATAATTTCCTCCTCTAGGTGAGTAGCATGTGGCTTCTCCATCCTGGATATTTAATGTATAACACCATCGGGGGACTGTAGCAATAGAAGAAAAGTAAGCTAGAAGTACAGTAAGCTAGAAGTACAGTAATCAAGACAGCGTGGTATTGGTGGAAGGACAGACGCATATATTGATGGAAAGGAACAGAGAGCCCAGAAACACATTCACACAAATATGGCAAAATTATTTTTGACAAAGGTACAAAAACAATTTAATGGAGGAAAAATAGTCTTTTGAACAAATGATGCTGGAGCAACTGAACTTCCATAGGCAAAAATAAAGAGGCAAAGCAAAGCAAAGAACTTTGACTTAAATGTCTCATGTGCATGTATGGGTGCTCAGTCTCTAAGTCGTGTCCTACTCTGTATGACCCCATGGACTGTAGCCCACCAGGCTCCTCTGTCCATGGGATTTTCCAGGCAAGAATACTCGAGTGGGTTGCCATTTCCTCCTGCAGGGGATCTTCCCAACCCAGGGATTGAACCTGCATCTCCTGTGTCTCCTGCATTGGCAGGTGGATTCTTTACCACTGAGCCACCTGGGAAGCCCATATCTCATACCTTAAACAAAAGTTAACTCAAAATGGATCATGAACTTTAATGAAAAAGGTAAAATTATAGAACTTTTAGAAAAAAATAGAAAAGTCTTTAGGATTTAGGACTAGGCAAAGGGCAGGTGTGGAGAAGGCAATGGCACCCCACTCCAGTACTCTTGCCTGGAAAATCCCATGGGTGGAGGAGCCTGGTAGGCTGCAGTCCATGGGGTCGCTAAGAGTTGGACACGACTGAGCGACTTCACCTTCACTTTTCACTTTCATGCGCTGGAGAAGGAAATGGCAACCCACTCCAGTGTCCTTGCCTGGAGAATCCCAGGGATGGGGGAGCCTGGTGGGCTGCCATCTATGGGGTTGCACAGAGTCGGATACTACTGAAGCGACTTAGCAGCAGCAGCAAAGGGCAGGTGGCACTACTAGTAAAGAACCCACCTGCCAATTGAGAGGGTAACAGGCAGGAAGGCCAGGGGTCTCCAAACAGAGGAAATAGGCTGCAAGTTTAAAAGACACCTGGTTCCACCTGAACTTAACTTTTCTCAAGCCTTGAGCTAACCAATGCATTTTTCTTATGGAGATGTTTTTCTTAAGCTATGTTAATGAAACGATGTATTTGCTTTGGAATTTGCCTTTCTTCAAAATGGTTCCACCAAAGACTAACTTTTTTCTTTTCTCAAACCTTGGACTGATAATAGGTCAACAAACCAGTGTTCATATAAATCGTTTTATGGCTGGGATATGACACACCTTGTGCCATCCCATCTCAAAAATGCATGCTGTGGGAGAGAGTACTGGTGAAACTCCCTTAGCCTTGAAGTGTCTCTATCTGATTAATAGCTTTCTAACAGACACAAAACATCTGGCTAAAGACTAGCAAGAGGGCACTCTTTCTGCCCCCTTCTGATGTCTATGTCAGAAGCTTTGTCTATCTCCTTTATACTTTAATAAAACTTTGTTACACAAAAGCTCTGAGCAATCAAGCCTCATCACTGGCCCCAGATTGAATTTCTCTTCTCCAGAGGCCAAGAATCCTGACGTATTTCACAGCTCAGCAACAACCTTTCACAATACAGGAGACATAAGAGACACAGCTTTGATCACTGGGTCAGGAAGATCCCCTGGAGAAGGGCATAGCAACCCATTCCAATATTCTTGCCTGGAGAATCCCACAGACAGAGGAGCCTGGCAGGCTACAATCCATAGGACCACAAAGAGTCAGACATGATTGAAGCGACTTAGCATGCACACACAAAGTGGTCTTAGACATGATACCAAAAGCACAATGCATAAAATAAAAAAAATCAAGAAATTGAACCTTGTCAAAATTAAAAACTTTTGTTCTGTGGGAAGCACTGGTGATAAATGAAAGACAAACCACAAACTGGGGCTAAAAATTTGCAAACCATATATAAGACAAAGGACTAGTATCTAGAATATTTAAAGAACTTGGAAAACTCAACAATAAAAATAGCAAACAATCCAGTCAGAGCATGAGCAAAAGATATGAAAGGACATGCCACTGAAGAGGATATAGTGATGGCAAATAAGTACATGAAAATATGTTTAGCATCACTAGTCATTAGAGAAATGCAAATTAAGACTACAAAAAGATATCATTATATACCCATTAGGATGACTAAACCTAAAAAACTCTGGTAATACTAAGTGTTGATGAAGATGGGGGAAAACTAGAAGTTTCATACATTCCTGAGATGAAGCAACTTCAGGAAATTATTTGGTAATTTCTTAAAAATATTAAATATAAAATTGCCAGGTGACTCCACAATCCCACTTTAGTATATACCCAAGTGAAAAAGCAAAAGAGTTCCAGAAAAACATCTGTTTCTGCTTTATTGACCATGCCAAAGCCTTTGACTATGTGGATCACAATAAACTGTGGAAAATTCTTCAAGAGATGGGAATACCAGACCACCTGACCTGCCTCTTGAGAAATCTGTATGCAGGTCAGGAAGCAACAGTTAGAACTGGACACGGAACAACAGACTGGTTCCAAATCAGGAAAGTATTACATGAAGGCTGTATATTGTCACCCTGCTTATTTAAGTTACATGCAGAGTACATCATGAGAAATGCTAGGCTGGATGAAGCACAAGCTGGAATCAAGATTGTGGGGAGAAATATCACTAACGTCAGATAACACCACCCTCATGGCAGAAAGTGAACAAGAACTAAAGAGCCTCTAGATGAAAGTGAAAGAGGAGAGTGAAAAGTTGGCTTAAAGCTCAACATTCAGAAAACGAAGATCATGGCATCCAGTCCCATCACCTCATGGCAAATAGATGGGGAAACAGTGGAAACAGTGGCTGACTTTATTTTGGGGGGCTCCAAAACCACTGCAGATGGTGATTGCAGCCATGAAATTAAAAGATGCTTACTCCTTGGAAGGAAAGTTATGAGCAACCTAGACAGCATATTAAAAAGCAGAGACATTACTTTGTCAACAAAGGTCCATCTAGTCAAGGCTATGGTTTTTCCAGTGGTCATGTATGGATGTGAGAGTTGGACTATAAAGAAAGCTGAGCACTGAAGAATTGATGCTTTTGAACTGTGATGTTGGAGAAGACTCTTGAGAGTCCCTTGGACTGCAAGGAGATCTAGTCAGTCCATTCTCAAGGAAATCAGTCCTGAATATTCATTGAAAGGACTGATGTTGAAGCTGAAACTCCAATACTTTGGCAACCTGATGTTAAGAACTGACTCATTGGAAAAGACCCTGATGCTGGGAAAGATTGGAGGTGGGAGGAGAAGGGGACTACAGAGGATGAGATGGTTGGATGGCATCACCAACTCAATGGACATGAGTTTGTGTAAACTCCGGGAGTTGGTGATGGACAGGGAGTCCTGGCGTGCCGCACTCCATGGGGTTGCAAAGAGTCAGACATGACTGAGTGACTGAACTGAAAGTGAAATAAAAATCCATGTTCATACAGAATCCTGTACACAAATGTTTAAAATATCTATATTCATAATTGTCAAATCTTGGAAACAGCTCAAATATCCTTCCAAAGGTGAACGTTTAAACTAGGCGTGGTTTATCCATACATAAGAAGGCAGTGCTGATACATCCAACTAATTGGACAAATCTCCAGTGCAGTTTGTGAAATGAAAGAAGTCAGAATCAGAAGACTGCAGACTATGATTCCATGCATGTGACATTCTGGATAAGGCAGAAACATTGGCAAAGATCAGGGGTTGCCAGAGATCAGGGATAGGGGTGGGGATACCCTCAAGGGGCAGCCCTTGGCAAATTTTTGGTACTGTGGCATTGGTGACCTGACTCTACGCATTTTTCAAAATTCATAGAACTGTACACCAAAAATTGAATTTTATAGGATGTACACTTTTAATAATTGTTTAAAAATAACACAAAGATGTAAGCTAGAGAGAGGCAGGGACTGCATATCAAAGTAGGCTGTTTAGGAAGGAAAGTCTAATCCCAGTGCAGTACTGAACACAAAAGGTAATAGGGTCATTAGATCATAAAAGCATCATAAAAACACCTCATTGGCTACACAAATAATGACTCTTCAGTGGGTTAAGACTTGAAAGGGGAACATATAAACAAGCAGAGGGCCACCTGCCCAAGGATGGGTACGTGGGATGAGAGAGCTTTCTTAGCCTGGGGTTGGGAAAGCTAAAGCCCCATATGAGCTCATTTGGTCCCGAAATCCTAAGAGACAAAAAGGGGGGGGGGGCTTTGAAAAAAGCTCACAAGGAACCAAAGGAACAAAGAAAGTTAGAGCCTCTGTTTGAGGACAGCTGGAGAATGATAACAGATGACAGTGAGAAAACTAGCCTTTAAGCCACAACAGGCTTGTAGCTTCCAGTGCTATTTTTGAGCCTGTGGCTGTGACACACAGTTGCCACCTGGAGAAACCATCTCCAAATGACAGAAAGTCTCTTAAGCACTACAGTTCCAGGGCTGTTGATTATATGGTCACAACACATATGATTAAGACTTTACATTCGAGGCTGGGACCTCAACAATCACTCCTGTTCTATTTTTCACCCATATTTGGTCAAGAAAAATACACATAAAATTGGAATGGGTAGAATAAGCAAGCATAGTAAAGGGAAATATAAACCTCAGGGTAAATGCTGAGACAGTAATAGAGGGTCCAGCTTTTATAAATGGAGAAGGCAATGGCAATCCACTCCAGTACTCTTGCCTGGAAAATGCCATGGACGGAGGAGCCTGGTAGGCTGCAGTCCATGGGGTCGCTAGGAGTCGGACACGACTGAGCGACTTCACTTTCACTTTTCACTTTCATGCATTGGAGAAGGAAATGGCAACCCACTCCAGTATTCTTGCCTGGAGAATTCCAGGGATGGGGGAGCCTGGTGGTCTGCCGTCTATGGGGTCGCACAGAGTCAGACACGACTGAAGCAACTTAGCAGCAGCGGCGGCAGCAGCTGTTATAAATAAACTCAGATTTGCTGGCCTGAAGGAATACTGGCATAAAGAGAACCTGTTAGATTTATGGTTTACCAGAGGCAGGGGAAGAGGGGAAAGGGGTTGTATGAAGGTGGTCAAAAGTACAAACTCTTAGTTATAAGATAAATAAGTACTAGGGATGTAATGTACGACATGATGAATATAATCGACACTGCTGTGTGTCATACATGAAAGTTGTTAAGAGAGTAAATCCTAAGACTTTTCATTAAAAGGAAAATATTTTTTCCTATTTCTTTAATGATATATTTATATGAGATGATAGATGCTCACTAAACTTGTGCTGTATGCCTTAAACTTATACAGTGTTGTATGTCAATTATATTTGACATATATTTGACATATATGAAGAACTATAAAATAAAATAAAGAACTATAAAGCATGACAGTTTACCAAAAGGAAAAAATGACCATGTTGGAAGGCTGGAAAGAGCAAATTCACTATCCCATTTTTCATTTTCCCCAGATTTATTGAGGTATAATTGACACATAAATTGTAAATAGTTAAGGTGAACAATGGGCTTCCCAGGTGGCTCAGTGGTAAAGAATCTGTCTGCAAATACAGGAGACTCAGGTTTGATTCCTGGGTCAGGAAGATCCTCTGGAGTAGGAAATGGCAACCCACTCCAGTATTCTTGCCTGCAGAAACCCATGAACAGAGGGGCCTGGTGGGTTACAGTCCGTGGGGTTGCAAAGAGTTGGACACAAATGAGCATGCATGCAGCAAGGTGAAGAATATGATGTTTTAATATATGTATACATTGTTAAATGATTACTTCAACGATTAACTTCAATGTTAAATGATTACTTCAATGATTATTTCAAATCTGTTCATAAACACATCCATCACCTACATAGTTACCATTATTTTTTGGTAGTGAGAACACTTAAGATGTACTCTGTTAGTAAATTTCAACTATGCTGCTTGGCAAGACCGATAGCACTGATAGCAAAATGTTTTAGAATTAAACACAGGCTTATGAGCAGTTAGGAAGAGAAACGTGATCTCCAAGTGACCTCGAGAATAAGTAATTCAAGGCTAACCTCATTTTCTTTTTGGGTGTGGTCACCAGACTGGTAGAACAGGGGAAATGGTGGGAACATTATGTGGAAGTAAGTGAGGCATGAGACAATGCCCTTCATGCCATTAACGTGGATGGGCTGAACACAGGAGAGGTGACAGTACAGTCATGGAGATTCAAACTGGCTGAACAAATGTACCCAAAGAATGTTGATGGGAAACTGAAACTAAGAATGTGGTAGGAAAAGTGTTAGTCATTATGGAGTAGCTACAGTGTGCTAGGCATGATGCTTTATAATTTCATTTTCCCATTCATCATCTCACATAGTTCTCCCAACAGCCCTGAAAAGGTGCGTGGGTGTTTATCACTATTTTACAGATGAGGGAGTAACTTGCCCCAAACCAGAAGCAAGTAAGGGGCAGAGCTGGATGTGAATCCAAGATTTGTCTGGCTCTAAAACCCATTTTTTCTAACCACAGTATCTGTCATTGCAGCATGTAAAGCTCTGCTCTTTTGAAGTATAGATTTACATTTTTGAATACGTAATATAACCACCTGGTTCAAAATCCCCAAAGTATAAAAAGTTATACAGTTAAATTCTCCCTTCCATCCCTGCTCCCCCACCTATCCCTACTTAGTCCCCCTATCGGGAACTACTGTTAATAGTTTCTTTACACATATAAAGTGAGTCTTATTTTCTCTTCCTCTTTATCACATAGAGTACGTCCACTGTTCCCACCAGCGCTTTTTAAAATAAACTTAATAATGTGTTTCAGAGGTCTTGTCAACAACTGGAGAGCAAGCATGAAAAGTATTTAAATTAAATAATATTTATAAAATACATAGCACAGTGACTGGCACATAATATGTGTCTGTCCAGGGTCAAAATTGCTGGAAGGTAGAAGAGCTGGGATCTGAATTCAGGCCTGCGGCCTCTGCAATTCACCTATCTCTTTCTAGAGATTATAAAGAAAATGGTGTGCTGACAACATGATTGAAAGCACCTTCTTCATGATTATCATCAGATAACACAGGCAGTTACCAGCTTGCCCAGTGATGTAGCAATCTGGGAGCAAGTGGTAGCCCAGAGGACTGGGACATACCTCAGAGAAGCGTTTTTGACTCCAAGCTAGGAGTCAGTTTAAGAGAAGGAAAGGAAGTTCAAGATTAGTGAAAATGGTACCAAAGTATGTGAGCAGTTTGCTCTAAAATAATGATGTGCTTTTTATTGGTTAACTTTTATTTTTTTTTAAACATCCTTTTAAAAAACAAAACAAAAAACCCACAATGGGCTACATTTCCGATGGAAGAGATAGAATGGGCATGGCTTTGAAGTCAGACATTCCTGCACTTGAATTCCTGCCCTGCCACTCCTGAGCTCTGTGATGCTCTAAATTGAACTTCCCAATGGCACCCCACTCCAGTGGTCTTGCCTGGAGAATCCCAGAGACGGGGGAGCCTGGTGGGCTGCCGTCTATGGGGTCGCACAGAGTCGGACACGACTGAAGCGACTTAGCAGCAGCAGCAGCAGAGCTGTTTCCTGATCTGTAAAGTAGGACTAATAAACCAGTTTCATAGGATTGTTTTGAGAGTCAAATGAAGATGCATGTGTAAAACATATCTAGCCCTGGGAATGGGAATACATTCCCTGTGTCAGTGTCTGTGTTTGAACCACTGGTTCATCCCATTTCATGGAACAACACAGGGCTGCCATGTGGAGGTGCCTGCATCAAGTTACAGAAAGTCTTTTAAGCACCACAGTGGCAGAGCTGTTGATTATGAGATCACAAGACCTTACAAGGAATGCTGGAACTTCAGGTTGTACCTTCCTGGCAGCCCCTCCTGCCTCAACATAGATACGGAGAAGGCAATGGCACCCCACTCCAGTACTCTTGCCTGGAAAATCCCATGGATGGAGGAGCCTGGAAGGCTGCAATCCATAACCTTACCAAATTAGTTTTATGTACCGAGACTAAGTCCCGAAGATAGCCATGAGACACTTTATCCCCAAGACCAAAGGCCACCATGTGGCTTATATTTTTCTAAATGGCTTTATACACATTTAAAAATAAGCAATGAGGCAGATTAATATTAATCACAGGGCTGTTGGACCCCCTGAAAGTACCTTCTGCATCTGTTGCTTTTTCCTGTCTATGTCTCCCATTTATGATCTACTACAATCTGGCTTTTGCTCCCAGAATTCCAACCAGCCAGTACACATTTCTTGAGCATCTACTTTTGACATAGCTCTATGGGAGTGTCATACGTGGCACCTTCTGTTAAATAGAGAACTATTTGGTTGAGAGTAATGAAAAATAAACCAAAGAGGCAGTATATAACGAATGCCAAATGAGTGATCCAGATAATAAAAATTTATGTCAGAAGACGTATATGGTAGGTACTCAATAAATAGTCGCTGAATTAATGAATGAAAGAATGAATAAATGAGGGAAAGCTCAGTGTGGACCCAAACTGTCAGGAAACAGAGCTCTATTAATCTGGCTAGTCATAGATTTCATGTGTGGAGAAGGGATAATGTGTTGTCAGACTATCTAGACTGAGACCAAATTCTATTAGAAATAATCACAGTGGGTCAGTAGGTTTGGGGAAGGGAGAAACATGAGTCAGATAATCCAATTAGGAGGCAGTTGTCATTATCCATGTGTAAGGTAATAAAAGTTTTAATCACTGGGATTAATAAAGAAATGACAATTCTTGGTGAATGACTGGTGAGAGGTGATGAAGAAAGGGGGGCTATTAAAGGTGATGGGGGCTGTTAAAGGTCACATTAAGGTATTTTGAAGAGGATGATGGTACCATTATCAAAAGTGTGAAGGCCAGATGTCAAACCTTTTTCAGGGAAGATGAAAGAATTTAGTTTTAAATATCTCCAAATGGAAGTGTCTAGCAGCAATTAGAGGTGTAGTCTGGGAGCTCAGGAGACAGATCATGATCAATTGAAGTTCAGATCAATGCCTCACTCTCCCTCCTGTCACTACTAGAGAGCCCATCTCCTTTATTGGCCTCAGCTATGATCATAATAGTGAAATGTCATGGAGTCCAAGGATGGGGGTGGGGTGAGAAGAGATAGATGTGTTCACTGTTGCTGAGAGATGTGGAGGCTGAGCTCAAAAAGGGGCCATATGATTTGGGCTTTGGGAGAGGATTGTCATTGACCTTTAAGGGCTGTTGTCTCAGCATGGAGATCTGTGGATGAGAAGGCAAGAGACTGTAGGGAGTTTGGGGGTTGGCAGGTGCTAAGACAGAGAGGCAGTGGGTCTAGACCATTTGGCAGAGTAAGAAGATAGGTAGAAAGAAGGTAGCTAGAAAGGAGCAGAGAGGAACTCCAACCTCTCATCATTTCTCTATTGAAACTGTTTTCTCAAACGTTACCATTTACCTTCTTCTTGCCAAATATACTGTTTGTAATACCCTCAATTTGTTTCTCTCCAATATTTGACACAGATCTCTTATTCCTTCTCCTCCCTTAAAATTCTCTTCTCCTGTGGCTTTTGTAATATATTAGATGCTACCCCAATCTCCTCCTACATGGCTGACCACTAATGATCTCTTTTTCCCTTGTTGGTTCCCGTTTTCCTGCGCACATATGCAGATGACCTCTAAGGCTCTGATGTTGGCCCCCTGCTCTCTCAGATAGCTCATCCATCTAAGTTAATGACTCTGACCCACGAAGCTCCATCGTTCTTCTCCCCACTGCCTATAGGGTACAAACCACTTTTCTTTTCTAACCTTGTCTCTCTGAGAAGGGTCTTACAGTTCTCCCAGGTGCCAGACTGGATGCTTTCAGAGAGTCCTTTGTTTCTTAACCTCTTGGTACATCAAATCTGTACTAGGTCTTATCATCTTTCTTTAAAACATCTCTGGGATTCATCCTTGCTCTTCATTTCTTTTCAACTAGCATCAATCATCTCTAACCAACATCACTGTTACTGGTTCCTGGAGAATCTCCCTGACCCAGGGTCTACACCTCCTGAACTCCTACTTTCTGCCCACAATAATGAGGTTGATATTCTGAAATTACTATTTACCATGCCGCTCCCCTATGCAAAAACATATAATGACTCCCTATAACTCTTATCACAACAGCCAAACTCCTCAACATGGCTTGCAAAGCACAGAAACTAAGAATCTTAGAAATGGAAAGGATAGTAGAAATCATGTGGTCTAACTTTCCTTCTAAAGCAGGAACCACTATTCAGCCTCTCTTTAGAAGGGTCTCTAGATCATGGCGGGCTTCCCAGGTGACTCAGTGGTAAAGAAAATCTGCCTGCCAATGCAGGAGACATGGGTTCAATCCCTGGGTCAGGAAGATCCCCTGGAGAAGGAAATGGCAACACACTTCAGTGTTCTTGCCTGAAGAATTACGTGGAAAGAGGAACCTGGAGGGCTATAGTCCATGGGGGTCACAAAAGAGTCTGACATGACTTAGTGACTAAACTACCACCACCTGGATTGTGGAGCCTTTCCTAATTTGGTCTCACTGTTTATATTCAACTTTACTTCCTACAACTCCCTCCATATCCCATATCCTCCAGTCAGACTGGATTCTTCCCAGTGCCTTCCTCTTACACGTTTGTTCTTCTCTCTCTACCTGTGGCCATATGCTTTGCTGAATGCCCTCCTGTCTCTGTTCTACTTCTCGAAATCTACCCATCATTCAAGGCCTAGTCTAAACATCATCTTTCATGACCCCTCCCCTGACTTCTTTTTCTTAATTCCTATTGTGTTTACTGGTAGCACAGAGTTTCATGCTTCCTTGCCCTACACCTGCTAATTTTATTGCCCCCTCACTCATATCCCTTAGGAGAATGTAAGCTTCTTGAGGGGGACAAAACTTTACCTTTGTAGCACCCAAGGCTTTCCTTACACAGAATTAGGCATACAGTAGGTACTCAGTCCATACTTAGTGATAGAAGGGCAATCTTAATGCTAGAGAGGTTGGATCATGCAGCAAGTCAGTAACAAGATTCATGGATGGAAACCACAGCCCTTGATTCCCTGAACTGCAGCTTTGATACAAATGAGCCAAGCTGGGTGAGGATGCATCAGACAGGGCCTAGGAATTAGGACAGAAAAGGCCTTTCCTAAGCCTGAGAAGCAGTGAGGATTACCTTTGTAGTCTAGGATGGGAGTCTGTGGGACCTCTTCAGCATAGACTTCATTGTAGCTTTCATCTGGGTAGTAGCCTGAGCCTAGAATGAAGAAAATATCAAGATAACATATTGGTCTCTGATGCAAGTCCTTTCCAACCTTTTCTGCTTTCCAGCTTGGTCCCTTTATGAGGGCGTGACACTCCATGGGTGGAGAATGAGGTGGCTATTTAGTGGGAAAAATCCTATGCTGTGAAGCAGCACAACTAATGTGGGCAAACCTCCACACCTCAGGTGCATAGAGGGTGAGCTAATGGTGGGGGAGGGGTGGGCAGCTTACTGGGCTTCCTTGGTGGCTCAAGCAGTAAAGAATTTGCTTGCAGTGCAGAAGACCCGGGTTTGATCCCTGGATTGGGAAGATCCACTGGAGAAGGGAATGGCAACCCACTCCAGTATTTTTGTCTGGACAATCCCATGGATGGAGGAGCCTGGTGGGCTATAGTCCAGGGGGTCAGGTGGCTACTGGTAGCATTAGAAGACTCCATTAAAAAAAAAAATCAACCTTCTTGACCATCCACCCATCCTGCCCATTTGGACTAGAAATGATCCATTTCCCTGATGCAACACAGGAGTCTTGGTGAGACACTGATGACTGAGTTCTGAGGATGGACTGTTGTCCCAGATAGGAGGCAAAAATACAGAACCTTAGCAAGGGTCTTTCCATTAATGATGGGCCTTCTTACAGTCATCAGAGGGAAACAATTCCTCAAGCTCCCACCAGCCCACAGGGCACCAGCCTTTTGCTATATAGTCCATGGGGTTGCAAAGAGTTGGACACGACTGAGCGAATTTCACTTTTTTTTTTTTTTTATCAACTGTGTATTAAGGATAATTCTATGCAGGAAGCTTAAAAAAAAAAACACATAGAGCCATATGGTGATAGGAAATCTTACAATTTCAATTTCAATTGATTGCCAGGGCCAGGGGTGGCATGCCAGGGCAAAGAGGGAGGGCTTAAGAGGCAAGGGGAGTTTCACTGCCTGAACAGTTTGCCCTGGTTTGCAGAAATATTCAGTCACTCTGATCAGCAGGAGCCTTAGTAGGGAGGTGCTGAACTAGAGAACATTCTGGGTCCACCCCCGTTCTGTTAAGTGGTCCAGTCCCTGTGGAGGCCAGTCTGCGGCTGTCTGGGAGACTAAACAGTGTGTTCCACCAGACAGCAGGAAATGGGTCATGCATACTAATTGGAATACAACTTGGTCCTTTCTGGAGGGAAGTTTCCGGAAACTCTCTTTCCAGCCTCACTGTGTGCCTAAAGCACACACATTAATAGAGCAGCCAGCCGTGCTGGAGTCAGAGACAATTCTTCATTTCCAGGAGAGAGTGTGCTTCTGGGACAAGGCTGGGTTTTAGCACCGGAGCCCTTTGGCCTGTGTAAACACTCTGACCACAAGCTTACCCTGTCTCCTCTCTGGGCAGAGACACGGGGCCCCCTGCACTAATGGGTGGAGCAGAGGGTAGATGATGAGGCTCCTCCATTCCCCACGGGCCCAGACTGGGGGTGAGGGGTGGGTGTTGGGAAACTAGTCCAACTTGATGAACAAGGGAATGAATCAAATTGAAAGTTTGTCTTATGAAATCATGGCCTCATTGGTTTGCCCTCATTCCAGAGGAAAGAGTTCATATTTTCTCCTTCCCTTTATTTTTTTCTGGTTTCCCTTTTCAGTTCTCTCCTGGCTTTCCTTTATTTCTCCTTAGGCCTCCTCTCCCTTGCTCCCTCTTTTCCCACCTGGGTGGTTTCTTTGTGGTGGAGGGAGGTGGCAGGGTGGACAGAATTCTTGTCAGCTGTTTCAGTTTAGTATCAAAGCCTTACAATGCCTATAAACAGGAGGCCAGATATGTGTGATTTTCTAAAGGATTTGGTCCCCATACTCCTGTTCCAGAGCTTGCCTGTGAACAAATTCCCAGCATGGGAGCAAGCCTCTGTTTACCAAAAGAGCAGACAGGAGTGTCCAAGGCCTATGACTGGATAACGACCACCACAATAACAACAATGACTCTTAACATCACTCAGCACCTACTCTGGGTTTAGCCCATTACATGTGTCATCTCATTAGATCACCCTGACATCTCAGTGAGGTAGACACCCTTATTGCTTTCAAATACAGATGAGGTAACAGGCTCAGAGGAGTTCAGGAACTAGCTCGAGGTTTCCCAGCAAGTAAGGGGCAGAGTGGGCATTCCAGCCCAGGGTAGTTTGATCCCCTTGATGCCAAACTCAGACACTCCACTAAAGATGGTTGTAGGGGAAAGTTTTGGACAACATCCAACAGAAATAAAAATCCAAAATCTTTATTGCAATTCAGCTTTTTAAACTCTGTGTGTGTGGGATCGAAGGCCACCAAACATTTCATATCACTCCAGAATTACAAGGGATGTGGAAAAGCTGAGGTGAAGACTCAGTCAGATAATTACAGTCTTCACCAGGGTACAAAGCTGGCTGGCCCAGTGCCAAGTCTGCTTTGTGACAGGAATAATTCAGGGCCACCTTACTGCTTTAAGCCTTTCCATTTCTCATCTTTGCCTGTCTTTGGATAATTTTTGGAAAATATTAAGATACTGAGATGTGATATATGAAACTAGAGGACCCCTCCCCCCACCTTGTTCTATCTGTCTGTCCCTCTTGAGCCCTGGTGGGGAGAAGCTTTGGCATCGTTCCTTGGTCCCTTTAGGCTGATTGGTGGTTACCATGTGGTCTGTTACTGGGTTCCTCCAATATCCATAGAACAGACCCTCTAAAGCACTACACTTTACAAAGGTGTGGTTGGAAATGTAACTGATAGTTGATGACTATTTTAAGATCCACACTAATGCTTGGATTATGATAAGAAATGCTGTCTGACTTCCTGAACTGCACAGATATGCCAATACACACTTGTAATCCACTGCTGGCTTGATTTATATTTTTAACCCTTCCTACACCCTGCTGATTATTCCTGGATCCTATTTCTGATTAGCCCAGAATCCATACATGGCTGCTTTCCTTGTACAACTCCCACTGGAGGACAAGGTTATAGCCATGAACAAAACAGCCCTGAATGCATACAGTGGTCACTAAATATCTACTGAGTGAAGAAATGAACACATGAACAGAGCAAACTCAGACAGTTGAGCTAGTGATGTAGGGAAAGATTATTGGGAAATTCCCAAGTATCTCTCATCACATAGCCTTCTAAGAAAAGAACAGGACAGAATGAACGGGTTGGCAGGACTGTCAAAGACTTCACTAGCCAGGGCTCCCAAGAAGGAGTGATGAGCATGGTGACTCTTATAGAAAGTGGGGAATGGCCACCTTTGCAAATGGCCTTTTGAGACTTTCAAATGAATCCAAGTCTTAAAAAACTGCATTGTCCTCAAGACTCCAAAAGCTCAGGCTTCCACCCTGGGGAAGGTAAAGGCCTCAGTGTGCTCTGGGGTTTCTTATAGTGATTCAGAATCAGGCTTCACTCATCTAGCCTACACTCATGGTCTTTGGCTGGATTTTGGTCTCATGTACTTGAACTGAAGCTAGGGAGAGTTTGGGGACGATAGCTGCACATATATTCTGGAGACTTGGGCTCCTTTAACCCCAAACAGTGTGTGCTCTGCCAAGGGCTTGATTTGAACATCTTTGCCTCAGTGTCAGCCCTCATGCTTCACCCCCTACAAAGCCAAGTTAAGCCAAACAGGGGAAGAAGTTCGCATATTTGTTTGAAAACTTGATGCAGCTGTTCCAAACAGAGCTTCTGCCAGAGGCTTCCACCAGGAGCTAAGGGCATGTGGAAAATTTTAGCTACGATGACTGCAGCTGTGATGGAAGCAGTTTGTTATTTACTCATCTCTGGATGTTTTTCTAACTCCATTAGTTGGGCCTGTCTCCTTCCCCTGCTCCCCCCAGCCCCCATGAAGGCAGACAGTGCTGACCACAGAATATTATTAGCACTTGGAATGCCAGCTGGGCCCCATCAAAAACTCCTGTCTGGCACCTCATTATCCTTCCTTCATTCCTCCCCTTCCTTTCCCTCCTCGCTGAATGATTTCTCTTGAGCGCCCTATATCTCCCCAGAGGCAAAGGATGAAACACATTCAGGGATCTAGAAATCCCCATCCTTTCCAAAGTAAGAAACAAGCCAGAAGAAACTGGGGATTCCTGTTCAAGAGAATGTGGTCTGAATTGTCATTAGCAATCTTTATCAGAAAGGAGCTATAAAAATCTCATCCTATAAATAATGTCTGGGAGGGGAGAGAGAAAGAGAGAGAAAATGGAAAAGCAGGTAAGATAATGGCCTCAAAAGCCATGTTAACAAGCCACATTTTTAATATTTATTTATATTTATGAAGTATAGTTCAAGTATGTGGCTGTTGTTGTTCCCTCAGTCGTGTCCAACTCTTTGCGACCCCCTGGACTGCAGCATGTATAGTATAGTTCATGTATATAGTATTACATAAATTACTAGTGCACAATATAGTGGTTCACAATTTTTAAAGATTATACTCCATTTTTAGTGATTATAAAATATTTGCTATATTCCCTGTGTTGTGCAAATAAACTACAAGAATATATTGACCAAACTCACTTTTATGCTGGTGCAGCCTGTTTTCAAAAATCTATTAGTTTGCCTCAAAAGCCTCCCTCCGTAGCCTGCCTCAATGTTTAACCATCTTCTTTATTGAGGATAGTTCTTCTCTGTATCTAAGTGCCTCCTATTTCAGTCTAACCTTCCCTTCTCTAAGACTTGGTCTAAGCCCTGCCCTTCCTGGAAATAATGGGCTACAGTTCCTATGACATACCTGCATACCATGTTGGCATCACTGCTGGAGTGAGGAAGAGCAGCAGAGAGAGAGCTCCTCTTCGAGTTAGTTGAATGGCCATCCTTGAAAAGGTGGTGGGGAGGGATGGGAAGGGAGGTTAGGGAGACAAGAATAGAGGTATGTGGCCAGAAGCACCAAGGCAAAGGAGGATGACTTTCAGAAATCAGGCATCAATGAACTTCCAAAAGTGAGAGGAAGCAGAAATGCAGGATCTACGAGGAAGAAGAGAGATTTTTAAATTAACAAATACCTGTTATATTGTCCCCTTTGGAAGGATCTCCCACTTTTAGGATAATAAGACTCTATTTGTGAATTCTGGTCTTTTCCTCTCAGGAGGAAGAGGACAGAAAACAACCAATTCTCAATTGATCCTGGTGATATCTGATGCCAGTGTTCCATGGCCTAAATTACAGAGAGGGACATTGAGATCTCAAGACCAGGAAAGGGCCAACATTAAATCATATAGAACCAAGAGAGAAACCTGCAATCTAAATGTCCCAGGTGATGGTTTCATTCACTGAACTAGTGCTTCCTAACCACGAATCTGAGAAAGTGTTAGCATATACAGACTAAGAACTTGAACTCTGGAGTTACATAGATCTGGATATGTATCCATTTCTGTCCCTATTAGTTATGGAGCTTTGGACAAATTCCTTACCTTCTCTTAGCCTCAGTTTCCTTATCTATAAAATGGGCACAAAAATAGAATTTACATTATAGAGTGGATTATTGCCTGACACATAGGGAAGCAATCCATATATATTAGATACTATATTACCAATTCCATCTTGAACAGGACTGGATGTCTTCTTTCTCTAGTCTCTCAGGCAGTGACTATACCCTGGCTCAGTTCTTAGCTTTGGATTTCGAGGCTTAGCGGTTTGGTAGTGGCTTCCGGCTTTCAAGTCCAGCCTAACTTTCTAGTTTTATCCTGCTGAGCCAGCAGGAAGTCAGTAAGGGTGAAAAGAACATACTAAGGTACGTGAGGAGAGGGTAAGCAACCTCCCACTGCCCTCTCACTTCCCATCCTGTCCTCACTCTAATGAGTGAGGGACTCTCTAATGGGACTCTAATGGGATGAGAGTTTTGTGGCTTCCAGTAGGCAAATACTTCATAAATGACAGTATTAAAACTTGCTGCCCATTGCTGTAAACTGGCCGCTGGATTTCTCAGCAAGAACCCATTCACCCACAGGCTTTCAATGAAACACCATGCTCAGGGGAGGGTCAGTTCCAGAAATGGAGGAACAAAAAGATGGCAGATTCTGACCAGCATCCCTAAGGGATACAAGAAGTCCAAGAATGGCAGAAATTCATTTTCCAATTCATTGCTACCTAGCTTCAGATTCTGTCTTGAGAGTGGCAAGGAAGCAGAATACAGAACAAGTGAGAGCAAGCAGGGGAGGCAAGGAAAGTGGAAACATGTGGGAAGGAATCTCAGCAAGAAAAGATAATCTGCCAGAGCTGAAGACAAGAGATGAAAGCAGAAAGAGGGAATGAACAGACGAGAGAGAGGAGATTAAAGAGAGATGCACTAATCATCAACCCCCTCTCCCACATGCAGCCTCCATCCAGTTCCTTGGTTTGGGAGCAGGAGCTTTCCTTTGCAGACCCAGTGCTCTGAGTCTGTGACCCCTTCCCTACCCACCTTTCTCGCCAATCTCAAACTGAAAACTTGACTCAGTCATGGGGTCGGCCATCCCTCTGCTGTGGGCAGGGAAAGTAGTGGGAACCTGTGTCTGCAGCCAGGTCACAGCTCAAATGGAAACCAGCATATGGTCCAATTTCATAAAAGAACTTCTTCCCGCACCCCCCAATCCCCGAGCCATGTTGCCTAAGTCCTGGGTCTCGTTACTCCCTCGGGTTGAGAGATGGGGTGGTATGGTATGGAGTGGAGGGGTGAAGCAGCAGATCTTACCTGATGTACGGGTTTTTTGTACTCTCTCTTCTCTTTCTCCTTCCTCTCTGCTCCTCTCATCAGTCGGAAAAACTACTTTTTAACATTCCTAGAATGAGTGGCTCCTGGTCTGTCCGGGCCTCCAGGATTCTGTTAACACTGCCCAGATGTTAGGACATTGGCATCTGCCAAAAGTTTCCTTAAAGCTATAGTAGCCCCAAAGCTATAGCTGTTCCTCCCTCAGAGAAAGATTTTAGAGAAATGGAGGAGAAGGAATGCAAGGATAAGAGGAGCTCAGCCCGTCTGCTGCTGAGCAGAGGAGAGTGAGTGGCGCTGGCCTCAAGCCCATGAGTATAGTAATGACTAACAGGCTGGCTAAAGGGCCTCCAGAGATGTGGCGCAGTGAAGAACATTTTTTTTTTTTTTTTATGACATCAGGATTGAATGAAAACGAATTCCACAAACTCTCAGGAGAGGGGAGGAGTAGAGCCGATTTTGAAATTCCCTGGAGATTTTCCCTGTAATTCCTTAGTACTCACCATCCCCAAGTTGCCCTGCCATCCATATGCACAGGGTCAGACCCACTTTGAAATTATCTCTGATGACCTAATTCCAATGGACTTCAGTTTCTGATAAGATTGTGTTGTTGACAAAATATACCATGTGCTTCCAGCCTTCAGGATCAAACTGATTTCCTGTAATAAGAGCAGAGAGAAAGCATACTCACAGATGCTTTAGGGGGAGGTTGTTTACGTGAATTGAAATGATCTCTCTGTGCATGGCAAGGTTAAAGCCATTGCTAAGCTGTTTCTCACAGATCTCTGATGGAGGGCCATGTTTCTCCTCATCAAGCAAGCTTTCTTCATTTTAGTGTCTGATAATGAGACTGTTCTACCATGGGACATATCTGCTCCTGGTACTTTCCCTCCCCTCAGAGTTGCATTTCCAACTTCGAAATGCAGTGGTCCTGGAAGAAATTGTTTTAGATGCTGTAGAAAGAATTTATTTCCTGTGTATGTAAGCAAATTGGTAACCCCTTCTCAGTTATGAAGGGAAGAATTGTACTTAAAATAATACAAAGTTCAGTAGCAAGCCTGTTTCATTTTTCATCCACTGATCATGACTATGTACGGAGTGTTTACAGTGTGATCATTTTATAAAGTAGCTAAAAGCATGGTCTTGGCCTCATTCATTCAATAAATTTATCAAGCATTTACTGTGTTAAAGATGGAGGACAAAATTCCTGACATCCTAATACATAATTAACTCAACAAATATTTATTGAGCATCTATTATGTACCACACACTGTTCGAGGTGCTTGAGAGACACCCTTGCCCTTATGGATTGGAGGAAACAGACATTTAACAAAGATGTTAATTACAATTTTGTGTATTGAGCTGACCAATCTTCATTGGGCTTCAACTAAGCTAAGAACCAAGGGACAGTGATGAGTAAAAATTGTGTGATCCTTGATCTTATGAAGCTTACTCTGCAGCTCCCACAGGGTTTGTGTTTATTAGGGGAGAGAAGGAGGACACAATTAGAAAATTGTACAAGACCCTATAAATTTCCAAAAGGTATGGAATACACTGTGAAGACTCTGTGGGAAAACATAGGCCGTGGTCTGCTCTCAGGCAAGGGAAATGACATAAACAAGAGCTCATTGTTAAGTCAAAGCAGGGGATGGGTTAACTGGTATGAGGGTTCAGAGGAGCGGTAGGAGATAAAGTTGAATAAATACTGTAGGGCTCTTGAAATTATGGGCCGTTGAAATCAGATATAGGCGTTTACATTAAACTTATGTGTTAGAAAATAGTGAATTTATTAAATAAATGTGTGTGTGACAGAGAGCGTGAGAGAAAGAGCAAAAGAGAGAGATTGACAGCGAGTGAGTGAGCAGAGGGATAAATTCTACCAGGGTTATTTTCTTTCTAAAAATCCCTTCACTGACTCCCTTGTGGCAAAGAATATAGTCCCAGCTCTTAGCAGGACACACTGTACCCCACACAAGCAAATCCCCCTATGTCCTCAGCCTGGTTTAAACATTCACTCCATGACTCCTCATTCTGGAAACACTAAACTTGCTCTTCCTTTCTCACTGTTGTGGCTTGGGACAGATATGTTTACTCCACTCTGTAACCCTTTCCCTTCTTTCCTGGCCTGTTGAGAAGCTTCTCTCAGCCCATCCCAGCCAGAGCTGGTTTACTATCCTTTTCTATCATATCACTTTGTACATGTCTCATGTCTCAATTATAGGATTTATCACACTTATTGTCACTATTGATCTATGATAGTCTCTGTTCCCTACTCTAACTAGTCTTTTCAACTCAGACTCATCTCTGTCCCTTACTAGACTGTGAGTGGGACCATGGCTTAGTCTTCTTCATTCCCCCAGCACCAAACACAGAGCCCAGAACATGCTAAGATGAAGATGCTGCATAGGCCTTGTGTCCCACTCAGGGCTGGAAGGAGCAGGGCAGAGGGGTGGCAGTGAGAGATTAAAGAAGAAAATGAAGGAGAAGATTATAGAAATCATAGGGAGATCAAGGTAAGGGGATAAGTGAGACAAGAGGGGCAGCATTCCTATGAAGCACTTGGATGGGTAATATGAAGACCTTACAACAAACAGGTAGGGTTAATTTAAAAAACCAACATTTCTTCAGCACTACTACGTGGGGGTAACACTATATTAGACACTGTGGGGATATAAAGTTAAATAAAACACATTTTCCTATGACTTGGTTGGGAAGACAAGACAAAGACAGAGACTGGCAACATTCATACATACAAATATGAATTTTTTAAGGTTGTTAAAGTTCAGTATCAAAACTTTTAATAAGAAGCACCTCAGAGTCAACAAGATATTGTTTTAAGAAGTATTAGATATGGAAACTGACTAGTTGAAATATCAGCAAAGCTCAACAAGCCTACATTTGAAATCATTCTTAGAAAGTGGACTAAGACAAATTGATAATGTAAATGTAAATTTTAATACCATTTAGGAGTATTTCTCATTTCCATGTGTCCCAAATTGTATATTATGAGTCTTTTTGAAAAAGGCAAGATAAGGACTGGAAAAGGAAGAAAGAGTTCATAGAGAATGTGAAAGGAGTAGATGGGAAAGGGTGAATGAAAAAGACAATTGCAGAGAAGGAACAGTGAGAACGCACAAGAGACAAGAGGGATAAAAAGATATTCTTATTTAGGAAGGTAGCTTGTAAAACTATACCTATGAGTTATCTGTCAAAATTATGATGTTTAAATTATCTGTTTAAATGATGGTTATCTGATGACTATAATGTAAAATATGAGACTTTAATAAGTAGAAGGTGCTTTTAAATTTTACAATAGGTACTTAGCCGAAGGTAATTGGAGGGATTCTAGAAAAGGTATTAGAAAATGAAAATAAGACAAGCAGCGGGCTTCCCTTGTAGCTCAGCTGGTAAAGAATCCACCCACAGTGCGGGAAACCTGGGTTTGATCCCGGGTTGGGAAGATCCCCTGGCAAAGGGAAAGGCTACCCACTCCAGTATTTTGGCCTAGAGAATTCCATGGACTATACAGTCCATGGGGTCACAAAGAGTCAGACATGACTGAGTGAAGTAATGTCCCAAGACGTTATCTAACAGCTCAACTTAATTTTTCCGTTTTATGTCAGTGTGATACTGGGATGGCTTAGACATTTAGTTTTTAATTTCATTTAATTAATCAAGCCTTGAGTGACTACTAAGTGGTTAGCCTCAGAGGCCAGCTATGACCAATGAGCTGAACAGGGATTGGCCAAGCACCAAATGACCTCATCAATTGAGCATTGTGTCCTAGGGTCCTGGAGAGTATAAAAGCGGGTGCAGGAGCCCAGCCAAACTGGCTCTTCAAGTAGTTTCTGAACATGTAGACAACCAGACGTAAGACAGGTAAGTAGAGAAGAAGCAGATACTGAAAGCAGGTACTATAGTAATTGATTAAGGGTATGAGTTAACGTGAATGATCAGAGTATAAGGACTGATGTTAAAGAAAGAAGTATATGTGTTGGCCAGGCTGGAGAGTTGGGGGAGGTTGTTCTCATTGGGTTGGGTTTGAGCTGAACCTTAAGTTGTGGGGCAGGTATTTTGAGTTTAGAGATTGGGAAGTAGGGAACAGATCTTATTTATTGGGGAGATAATCGTACTGGCTTATTATGGAACAGAAAATTCACTTTGGAAAAGCTATAGGAAATAAGCTGATGTGCTGGAGGAGGCATCATTTAAATGTCAAAGAAAAACACTTTAATCTTAAAGGTTACAGGAAGTTAATAGAGAAGGGACCAAATCTACACTAAATGTTGACTGTAAAACAAGCAGTAACAATATTTAAGGAAAGTATCTTCCTTTTTCCCCCTACATTTTCAACATCAAATGTTTTTTTGTGATCAGAAAAGAGGGAGAAATTACGAGGTTGAACCAAAAAAGCTATTGAACTCCCTTTACCACTCTGGGATGGGCAGGGTTACCTCCTAGGTGGTTGGGCTAATTGAGTGAAGGCAAAAGTAAAATTCAACAAAACCCACAAGTACAAGGCAGAATTGGGGAAACCATTGAGGTTCTTGTGCTTCAGGGGCTCCAAAAAGCCCTTGTTTATGGTTAAATGTACAATTGCAGCCATATCTCATCACATAGTGGGCTCTGTTTCTGATGAGAGAAATGGAAGTTGCCAGGGTTTAGTCCTAGGCAAGTTACTTAGCTTCTTTGAACCTGTCTCCTCATCTGTAAAACATGAGCAATGGTAGTCGCGGCCTCACAATAAGGACTTTTGTGATGTAAGGATGAGGTAACACTTGTTGGTTGCTTAGCAATGGTGGTTGGTACATAGTCAATGCTCAGTACAGCATTTATTAATAATTTAAGGAATAAATTTATTTTATAGCCTAGAGACTTACTTCTTACATTGCCTAGATGGGATTAGATGCCTCTTTGTCTGGGTTTCGACCCAGACCCAGACCTAAATTTGAACTAAACTGAACTTCTAGGCTTGGTGGCATGGCAATGGTGGGAGTGGGGTTAGCAGGGTGGGAGGCACTGTTCAAGGTGTTGTGGCCATAGGAATATTAAATTCCATGTCAGGTTTTGGTTTAATTTGGCACTGACTGTTATTCAAACAAAGCAGTGTTGTGAGTAGCAGAGGAAGGGAGGGGAGGAAAATCAACACATTCTTGGAAATAAGATGCAGCTTTTGCTTGGCTATTTTGTTTTTTCTTCAGCCACAGAAATATTTATTTGCTCTCAGGCTTACAATGAAAATCCCTTTCAGGACATGGTACAAACCTAAGCTTTAGAGGAAACTTCATTTAAGATGACAAGAATTTAGCAAGATTTCCCTTGATACTTTTTTGTTTTAATATGAGAACCCCTCAGATGTGTGCTCTTTAGTTTAGGGAGACCACTTTGCATATACTGAGAGCCCCCTCAACTTCATTTCCTGTGGCTGTGGCATATATGGTGTTTTAAAATTTGATGTCTGCCTTATTTCCTGATGACCTTAGTGTTTACGAAGTGTATACATGTATCATTTACCTGTTCTCTCCATGTATGTATGTGCTAGGCTTTTCATGCTTTAGTATAAGGCATGGCAGTGCAATAATTCTCCAGCAGTTGCTCTCTTGGACCTCAGACATCTGGCATGATGCTATAGGAGCTGGTCCTAGGTCAATATTTGAAGCACAAGGAAGCTCTGTGTGACCAAGTTAATGGAACTTTCCTGTTTTCTGGTTCTGTGGTATGTGTTTAAAGCAAGATTTAGAGCAAAAAAGTTTAGGCAGTCACCTCTTCTTCACCAATGCAGGGCTTATTGCCGTGGCAATACAATGAATACCCATTTGTGATGTTAAGCTTGTGTCACTGATGATGTAATTGGTTGGTTAGGAAATGGAATACTGTCTTTTAATCCCATCCCCCTAGAAACACCTCCCCCTGACACACACATTTGACAGTTTCTTCCCTTAAAGAGCTTATACTTTTGTTAAACCGGACCTTAACAGATGAAAAAAAAAAATCCCTATCTATCCTGAGGTCTCCAGTATTTAGGAGATTGTGAAGAGGGCTGTTGTGCGTGTGTGTGTGTGTGTGTGTGTGTTTTAAAATTACACTTTACCCTAGAGTTTGACTCAGGTCTGCCTGTGTACATAAGGGACAGGAAACTTTCTGGTGATTCATTCCCATCCTGGAAGCAGTTTAAGTCCTTAGGAACACATAGTCTCAAGTTCTAGGAAGATCTAAGCAACTGGTAGAATTTCTTTGGGATGAGTAGGCACCAAATACCATATACAGCTTATATAATAGAGGAGAGGATTGAAAAAGCACAGTTATCTCTAGTTTTGCCTTTGCTGTTAGTTGTGTGACCCAAGATTTCAGCCTCTTTATGATCAGCTGTTCTTGATCTGAAAATACAGAGGGCTGGAATATACAGTGCCTTTCAGTCTTAACATTTAAAAGAGAGTCACATTTACCGGGTATTCTCTGTAGCGCCTTCCCTTTTGAAAGTTTGTAGCTAATAGCTGAACTTACATTTCAGGAGTAATTACTTTAAAGCACTTTTCCTTAATCTCCAGTAATTTAGATGATAAGGAGGGAGAGGGATAAAGGCAAGAATTTTTGGCAAATTCTTGTAGAGAAATTCTAAAATTCATTACTTTCCTATCTACCTTTGGAATTCTTTCAATAAGTGGTTATTTATTATTCTTGTGCCCCTTCCCCACCTCCTAAAACAGTGTTCAAAAATCGAAAAAACACAAGAGACAAAAAAAAAAAAATCATCCTAATTCCACCACTCACGTAAATTGCACTTTTCCTTTAGGTTTTTGTCTAAAAACATGTGACTGGATGGATCGCTCTGCGAACTGCTTTTGCTTCTCTTTGGAAATATAGGTCCATGTCTTGAGAGTATTTTGCTACGTAATAAGATACTCTTAGGTTACTTTTTCTTAGGTTACTTTTAACCTCTTTTCATCCTCCCCCCCCCCCCCCCACTTTTAGGGCATTAGGGGCCGGCGAGGCCGTATCTCAAGAGTGCTGCTGGCGTTGCTGGTGTTAGAAACAATAATGATGCACTTATAAGGGCATGGAGAGGGGTGGGGGGCAGGAAATATTCCATAAGCGAAAAAATGAAGCAACCTGCACTCTGAAGATCTAAGAAATTTCCGACACTAGAACCTTTTGTGTAGCGTTTTCGGCAACCTTCGGCAGAGGGCGCTCGGAAATTGTCGTCACTTTCCGGACAGCCTCCCAGACTTTACCCTCTAGAAAACTGTACAGTGTTTCCGGCTCTTCTCAGTTGCGGGCGCTCGTAACTTTTCGGCAGTTTCCGGGAAGACTCGGGGGCTCCGCGCCTCGCTAGCTGTTCCGATCGCCTGGCGCAGCGGGCAGGGTCTCTGGCGAGTCATGGCGTCCCCTTCTCGGAGGCTGCAGACCAAACCGGTCATCACTTGTTTCAAGAGCGTCCTGTTGATCTACACATTCATCTTCTGGGTGAGAGACGGAGACTCCGGGGACTGGAGGGGATCCCAGGCTGGAGTCGGGGAGGGGGTGTGTGACCCCGAGCCGAGGGAGCTCGGATCCGAAGTGGGAAGGGAGGCGCGAGTGGGGTTGGGGCGGCGGTCGCTGCTGGGACCTCGGCGCTGGGACTCCACCTCGGGTTCGGGCATCTCCCCCGCTCGGGTCGGGGTCTTGGGCAGCCGAGAGGCTGAACCAGGACCAGAAGTGCCTAGCGTTCGAATTAGATGCGGGGCGCCTGGAATGGAGTGACCGCCCCCCCCCCCGCCCCCAAAGCAAGCAGAGAGTGTCCCCTGAGAAGCAAGGCTTGCCCGGGCCCGGTGAGGGCTCGCTTGCATAATAGTCTCTTTCTTTTCACTGCTTCATAAGAGGGGAGTATTTCGCAGGTAAGTATGATAATGGCTCCGCTCCCGCCAGTCTATCCTTAGGCTTGCTTTGTGAACCATTCTTTTGTACGCTGTGCACATTTGTTTCTGGAACACTTACGAACACTCCCTTTCCCCCTACCTGCGGGAAGGTTTTCTTCCTAAAGCGGGAGTAAATGGGTTAAGGAAGTTTTGAACCCTAGGGTAAAAAAAAAACAACATCAAGTTTAAGAATTTTGTCAAGAAGCCTAGCTGCCCCCTGGTTTTGTCCTGGCTACAGCTGTCCAGCGTGTGGGTTTATCAAGACCTGTTCTTGTGTGCAGCTCCCCTTCCTAACCCTCTGTACAGTCCCCCCTTGTCTGCCATATCCCAGCCACAGTTCTGTGGCCACAGAGTGCTACGTCAATTCTCACACCTATTGTTTCTTAAACATCTAGTGGTGTGTGGTTTGAAGATGTTACTGTATACAGTGTATAACTCTCTATTCTCTGATTTCCCACATAGATCACTGGTGTTATCCTTCTTGCCGTTGGCATTTGGGGCAAGGTGAGCCTAGAGAATTATTTTTCCCTTTTAAATGAGAAGGCCACCAATGTCCCCTTTGTGCTCATTGGCACTGGCACTGTCATTATTCTTTTGGGCACCTTTGGCTGTTTTGCTACCTGCCGAGCTTCTGCATGGATGCTGAAACTGGTGAGTCCTTGTTTTCTTAAAATTGGTTGTTGGTTTTTGAAAAGGCTAATATGTTGTAGGCTTTGTTTCTTGGAACTAGGCATGGCCCCTTTCTGATTTTTCCTCTTCCTTATGAAAACTTAGCAAGTAACAGTATAGCTGCCAATTCCCACTTCTGTTGTGTTTTCCCTGCCCTTTTCAGTAACAATGTGCTGAACATTGACTCGCTTTGCAGCTGTCACGTATCTTATTTATGCTGACTTGGACTTTCTTTTTATCCCACAGTATGCAATGTTTCTGACTCTCATTTTTTTGGTTGAACTGGTCGCTGCTATCATAGGATTTGTTTTCAGACATGAGGTAAGCTTGCCTTTGGGAACCTGAATATGTGAAAATTTATCCTCTAAGAGATAAAACTGGATAAATTTAAGTAATAGAGTTAAAAGACAGCTTTCACTAGTGCTTTCACTAGCACAAAACTGGTAACACAAAATTGATACCTTCTCCACTTGTCAAAACTTTAAAAACAAATTAGAAATTGGAATTCCACTTTGTTAAATCTGGGGTTAGGAAATCATTCAGTGAGTACTGAGGCCTCATCCAGGAGAGTGTTTAACAAAGTGGTAGTGAGGGTGGGCGATACAGCAGTACAAAGCTGCCACTTGAATAAATATAGGTTCCCATTGTACTTTGAACTTCTCATAGTTATCATCTTTTCCTGGAATGTTTTGCTTAGGAGTCCCCTTAGCAAAACCATATCACTTAGAAGATAGAATTGGACCATAGATATTAATTATATGTTGCTGCAATTTCCTATTTGACCTGGAGATCAAAAGAACATTCTAGAATCTTTGTTTACCAGCCTTGTGTTTCTTTGCTGTAGATTAAGAACAGCCTTAAGAATAATTATGAGAAAGCTTTAAAGCAGTATAACGCTACGGGAGATTATAGAAGTGATGCAGTAGACAAGATCCAAAGCATGGTAAGTGGTCATAGCTGGTGGTTTCTCAAGAAGGAAACACATTCCCTATTCCCTCAGAGAAGATGATAGGGCCCTGCCTATCATATGTTGTCCACTTGCAGTATAGCAGTGAAAGTCAGACCAGTTCCAAAATGTTTATCTCATGAATTTTAATGCCAATGTCATAGGATAGAGATCACTGAGTATAATCTTAGATGCTGGTGTAATTGTTTGACTACATAGTTGTAATATGAACTCTAAATGCTTTTGTTGGATTTTTTTCAGTTGCATTGTTGTGGTGTCACCAACTATAGAGATTGGAAGGATACTAATTATTACTCGGAAAAAGGATTTCCTGAAAGCTGCTGTAAACTTGAAGATTGTTCTCCTCAGAGAGATGCAGATAAAGTAAACAATGAAGTAAGGAGTAAAAAAAGAATTTAATTTTCACTCACAATACACATAATCTGCAATAGCGCAGAAAACTGAAGCTCAGAAAATTTGTGACTTGTGATTAAGTGACACTTAAATGCATAATCCAAAAAATGAATCTTATGTCCCTCAAAAGAGATAGGATTTGTTATGAAAGAATAATTTGAATAAAAGAACAAAGATCATCTTTTGCAGAGATGTGTGATCAAAGTATTATTGCTTGGACTGTACTTACTGTTTTTTTTTTTTTTTAATTTCTCTTCCATTAGGGTTGTTTTATAATGGTGATGACCATTATAGAGTCAGAAATGGGAGTTGTTGCTGGAATTTCTTTTGGAGTCGCTTGCTTCCAAGTAAGTCCTTGTAGTTAGGAAATGTTTCATCACTTTTGTAGGTGTAGGCTACAAGATTTCCACTTTGAAGGCTTTGAGTTTTTGCTTCTGGGCCCTGTATAGCAAGGACATTTTTTAGAGAAGTCACATTTTCACAAAACTCAGTCGATCATCTCAGTAGAAACAGTAGTTTTGCCCTTTCCATTCCAGTTTTCAGTTGTCTTGGATCCTGTTTTACCATGCTGTTTTCCACAACGCCAGAGTTCTGTGAGACCTGCCCTCTTAGGTCTCTCTGAATCTGTACTCTCTAATAAAATAGCCACCTTTCGAAAGTTATAACTATGAAATTAAAATTTTAGCTCCTTAGGCTTCCATTTGAAGTGCTTGAAAACCATATGTGGCTAATTGCTGCCATGCTGGACAGCATTTTCATTATCACAGTACTGCCTCATAGATGGAGATTTTACTTGATGAGATGCTAATTCTAAGCCATATCCTTTTTGCTCTGATAACTGAGAGGAAGAATAAGAAAAGTTTCCCCAAACTTCAGGATTTTCCCAGATTGATTTATGTCAGGGATGGTTGTGAAATTCCAGATCACAGTTGTAGTTAAGACATCATGTATAAGCTTATTATAGAAAAAACTTAAGGAAATAAGTAGTGAATTGGAAGTGAAAGGACCTGTATCTTCAGGTATTTAAGCTTTATGTGTATGTGTATGTTTAGTTTTGCTTATATTTTATTTCCAGCTGATTGGAATCTTTCTAGCTTACTGCCTCTCTCGTGCCATTACAAATAACCAGTATGAGATAGTGTAACCAACATAACACGGGCCTATTACTCTCCAACTTTAAGGTATGTTCATTTTGATCCTCAGCACTGTCAGTGTTTACTTCAGCCTATACATGTGATGAATGGGACTGAGTTTGCAAAGAAGATCATGTCCAGCAGTGCATTCAAATATTATCAGTATTGTGTTAGCAGTGGGACACAACTGAAGTGACTTGACACAGCACAGCCATGTATAAGCACTAGTCTCGCAAAAATATCATGGCAGTAAAAGGACAGATGGGCCTCTCTGGGTTTACCTACATGTCAGCCTAAAGATCCTTCGTGGTCCCATTTCTAACAGATTTGAACCTAATGAAGAGAAATGAAGAATCCTAATAGTGACCTTACTTGTAAGTGTCCCTGGCAAGTACACTCTGGCTCTTGATCAATACCGGCATTTTCCCCTGGTCTTTTACCCAATTCTCATTTACTGCAGTCTTCTGGTATTACTAGAGCCATGAACTCATCTAGCTTAACTAGATTTTGGAGAAACATGTGTTTCAATAACTTCAGAATTTGAATGATAAAATGTGAGAACTATAGCTGGCTGAATTAATCCCTAGGGTTCCCTTCACATTTGATTTGAGTCACTCACTGGGAACACGTGGAGATCTTCATTAGCAGACTAGATTAAAATGCGTGCAAATGAATACAGATATTGAAGTTTGGGTTACAAGGAAATTAACTATTTTTCCTTTAATTTAGGATATTAACATCCCTATCCCCAACCTTGTGAATTACAAGATCACCTGGATGGAAGACCTACATTTGTTACAGATAGATTGAAAAACTACATCAATAGTCTGATTCGATCAAGACAGTTGTTTGATACGTTCGAAGTCCACCTTTTGTCCCATTCATGTTACATCATTGAAATCTCCATATCACTCTGAAACACTGGAAGAGCTTAATAAATTGTAAACGAAGCAAAACTGTTCCTCTTGACTTTTTTGTCTTGGTATGGGGCTTTTGATAGACAATGAGTTTGCTGTTCATGTAGTAAGATCGAAAACTGACCCTTCCAAACTTGCCCTTTTCCCAGCCAGAGTTATCTGGTGTGATTGTATACTTTGCTTCAAGAAATTAAAATGTTTTCATTAGTCACACTGTAATTTAATTCCAGCCAGTAGTTGGATAACACCCATCATCAGAGTTGCCAATTGGTGGTAATGGTCTGACTTCTAAGGCACTCAAGACTGTAAAAGGCACTACACATGCTCTGTGATACATCAGGTTGCAACACCTTAACACTTTACGTTTCTCTGCCTCTGAATTCAGATATTTACACTAACATGTTTGTTTCCATTATTGTTTGAAAGGTTCTAATTATTACTGGTGCCAGAGTTATTGTATTCTCTTTGGGAATTTAAAGCAAAAGATCTTCATTAGCTTTAGCTGGAATTTCCTTGCCAGGTTCATATGACTTAATTGTCAATACTAAGGTTAACTTTTAATAGTTTTGTGGCTTTGGTTAATAAATATAAATCTTTTACACAATAAATAGTGTTTTTCTCTAAAATCATTGTGTTTAACTTTTGGAAAATCTTCTGGGATGGTGGTTTTCCGCTGAGAAAGCTAAGCCCCACATTTCTACTTGGTGAATATAGTTCTGGATATGAAATGTGAATATAGTTCTGGATATGAAATGTAAACCTGAGATCCGGACACATTTTTAAAAAGTTCCTGTTTACAAAAAACTATTCCCTGTGAAAGAAACACATTCCTTGCTATGAAAGAGCATAATGCTTATCATTCTCCTAGAGATTAGACATTTTTATTGTATAGTTTAAGAAGTTGGATGGGGAGAGAGATAACCTGTACCTTCAGGGTAATAAGGAAATTAATCATTAAAGTTGGAGTTGGAATGGGGGAATTCTTTCTTTGGTTTTGAGTTTCTTTATTCACTGTGTGTGTTAGTTGCTCAGTTGTGTTCGAGTCTGATTCTCCTGACTAGCCCTTGAGGCTCCTCTGTCCATGGCATTCTCCAGGCAAGAATACTGGAGTGGGTTGCCATTGCTTTCTCCAGTGGATCTTCCTGACCCAGGGATCGAACTCAGGTCTCTTGTATTGCAAGCAGATTCTTTACCATCTGAGCTACCAGGAAAACCCTCTTTATCCATTAGAAGAACCAAGCTCATCTCTGACTGCCACATATTCACAGTCCTTGAATTTAATGGTAAGTAAGTAAGTGTTAGTTGCTCAGTCGTGCCCAACTCTTTGCAACCCCCTGGGACTGCAGCCCACCAGGCTCCTCTGTCCATGAGATTTTCCAGGCAAGGATACTGGAGTTGGGTTGCCATTTCCTTCTCCAGGGGATCTTCCCAACCCAGGGAACAAACTCTGGTCTCCTACACTGCAGGCAGATCTTTACTGACTGAGCTACAAGGGAAGCCCAAATTTAATGGTAAGGGGGAGTCAACCACAGTACAGAAAGTGGATGAAAACTACTAAAGTTAATGATGAGTTTGGCAGTACCTATTTGAAAGTACTTGAAGTTACTGCAGAGAAAGGGTATTCTCCATTAAAACATTCGATGGGTGACGACATAAGGTATAGGGATAAAACAATTGAAAAAGATTAGTGGCTTTCCAAATGTAGTGAATCAGTTATTGAAATCTGATGCTAAATAAGGATTTAAAGGATAATCAAACTTCTTTAAAGGATAATTGGAGCAATTTTCAAATAGCTATTTTTTCACTAGGGTGGCCTAGGATAACCTTTTGAAGTTTTCTTTAGTATTTTATAGACATTTTTCCTTGTTATTAAAAAAAAAAAAACCCCAGCGCATGTGAAAAGTAGAAAAAACACGCTGCCTTGCCCTTAAGGTGGGTTGGTGTGTTTGTTTTCAAGATGGATTTTTTTTGGATGGCCAGGTAAAAGCCCCTTCTAGCTGAGGTGTGCGTCTGTACGTGGACTATAAAGTCCACCCCCACCTTTGTAATGTGCCAAAGGTATCCTGTGGGTTGTCTCACTTCCAGGCACCAGGTTGCCCACTGCAAGGCAGCTCTGAACTCCACTTTGAGAAGCACACTTTTCTGAAAGTGTGGAAAGCTTGGCAGCTTTGGCCTATTCCTATGAGGGGTTGGGTTTACGTTGTAGGCATCAAAATTTTACAGAAAATAAGTCCCTAATACAAGGTATAAATGCCATTTCTGTTTTTCCTCAGCTCACACAGGATTCTTTGAGACTGTGCTTTTAATCTCCTGTCAGAATCCAAGTTGGTACTTTAACAGTGATGCTGGCCAGCCAAACTGATTAAATTATTAGGAGCTAAGCAATGTACACATTTTTGTGTGTGTGAAGTTGAGAAAGCTTTGATTTCTTTGGACTGTTCTGTATGGGCTTTTGTTTATATTTGTAGGAAAAAGTCTAACACAAGCTGTAACTACTATTCCTCACAGCATACGTAAGATACATTGAGATTTGCTATTTTTAAAATTTGTTGCCCTTCAAGGTTGACACCTTTGCCTGTGATGTGGGCAACCAAACTTATTTAATTCAAAAAGGAAAACAGAAGTCTAATATATCAGAAAAGAATACATAAACTGAAACAGTTTTGGGGAAATGAGACTTTTTAAGTCATGGGTCTAAAACTTCAGATTTCTTGTGAAAGAAAACCATTATGGTTTAATTATGACTTTTCTATTATGTATCCCTATCCTATGGAGCTTAGTAGACTTGGGCACTTGTAAGAGCACTGCAAATGCTAATGAAATAAATAAAGGAGCCAATCTAATTATAATGGTTTCTTAATGTTCTGTTAAATAAGTCTTTGATCTAAATATCTCATTCCATATAAACCACTGTTTATCTAATAGAAACCCCCTGCCCAGTCAGAAACCACTTAACCTCGGAAACCTCTCTGCTAACTTCCTCCCTGTCAAATCTCTTTTTGCTGCTTCTCTTTTAAGTCCTTGCTACATGCGATGCCACTGAAGATTCTTGGTTTTTGTTTTGACCTTGTAATATCCTGCTTTTCTTCCCTTTTACTGCTCTTTCTAGTTTACTTTACTGTTTTAATTTCCTCCTACTTTTCAAGTGTGGCTTTCCCCCTGAGGCTTGCATTTGGCTTTCTGCTCTTAGGTTATGCCAACCTTGGAGGAACTGAATGTAGATTACGCTTCAGTTGTGTGTTGGTAATTGTGACTTGCTTGTTTCCCTCTCTGTCCCCAGCACCCCAAACTGTATCACTCTGAACACTTAAAGATTCAAAAACCCCTCCTGTAACATGTAGTCCATGCATAGTAGGCACATTTGATGTTGACTGAACTGGTTCCTTCACCAGGAATAACAGTTTTTGGGAAGCAGGGAAGACAGTCCAATTGCTCTGAAAGTGCATCATTGGCTCTGCTACATGCATTCATCAGATGAACATGAGTTCTTTGGGTAAGACTGTCATACTTGATCTGGTGGTGCTCTCATTACCATGACCTCAAAGCTTTTATTAAAAAATTAAAGTAGTGATTTGTAAAGATTTCTCTCTTCCAACAAGTTTTTCACTACCATTGCTGGGGAAAGACAATCCCAATATGAATATCCTCAAAGCAGATCAAACTGGCATGGTACATCCCTGAATACAGACAATCCACGAATAAGTGTACACAGTGTCTAAGTAGGTAATACAGCTACTCAGAATCATCACTGGAAAGGTTTGGACACAGGGTAACACACCTGGGGTACAGTAGATTTTGAGAGATGAGGGATGGCATCCATACATTTTCACTCCAAATGCATGCCATGACCTTCCTTAGCAGGAAAATGGCATCAAAGAGATGTTGTTGTTCAGTCCCTAACTGTTGTTCAGTTGGACTCTTTGCAACCCCATGGACTGCAGCACACCAGGCTCCTCTGTCCTCCACTGTCTCTTGGAGTTTCCTCAAATTCATGTCCTTGGAGTAGGTGATGCTCTCTAACCATCTCATTCTCTGCCACCTTCTTTTGCCTTCAATCTTTCCCAGCATCAGGGTCTTGGTGGCTCAGTGGTAAGGAATCCACCTGCCAATTCAGGAGACATGGGTTCTATCCTTGGGTTAGGAAGATTCCCCTGGAGAAGGAAATGGGAACCCACTCCAGTATTCTTGCCTGGGAAATCCCATGGACAGAGGAGCCTGGGGGGCTACAATCCATGGGATCACAGAAGAGTCAGACACAATTCAGTTTGACTAAACAAAGGTTAGACCCTTTGCAAAGAATTTTTTTTCCTACTCAGTTTCTTCTTTCTCCCTTCCTGGCAAAGGTAAGAGAATTAATGTTTACTGCGTACTTACTAGTTGCCCAACATGTGTAAGGTGCTTCAATCAACTACCTTGTGCAGGGAATCAGAACTATCCCCATTTTTCCATTAAAAAAAAACACAAAAAAGCTGAAAATTAGGTTAAATAACTTGTGCAAGGTCACACAGCTTGTGAGTGGCAGGTCTAGGATTTGAACTTAAATCTATCAGACCCTGAAGCCCATGTTTCTTTCAGTGATTTTTACTGCATGGTAATAACAAAAAGGCTCTGGGGCTTATGTGGTGCTGGTCCATGGCCAGAGAACAGGAGTAAAAAAAAAGCACAATTCTCCTCTAAAAAGGCTTCCCTGGTGACTCAGAGGTTAAAGTGTCTGCCTGCAATGCGGGAGACCTGGGTTCGACCCCTGGGTTGGGAAGATCCCCTGGAGAAGGAAATGGCACCCCACTCCAGTGTTCTTGCCTGGAGAATCCCATGGATGGAGGAGCCTGGTGGGCTACAGTCCACGGGGTCGCAAAGAGTCGGACACGACTGAGCGACTTCACTCACTCACTTCACTCACTCAAATATCTTTTAATCAGTTTTTACTGAATATGTAATCTTTAAAAAGATTTCATGAAAATAAGTATCCTATTTTCTCACAATATGCTCTTGTAGAGCGTTACCATGCAATAAGTACATATTAAAAGCAAATACATCTATTTTTACTCCCTGCCTCCATGTTATTGAACCAAAGAAATGACTATGAAGAGTTAACCACAATCTAAACATTAACCCATCCCATTTTCTTTTAAGCCTCTCGTTACTCGGGCAAAGGCTTCCTAAAGTTCATAAGCTAATATTTCCTATGTTAGTAAAGATACTTCACAACACTCAGCTGCTTTCATAACATATTCTTTTTTGACTATCTTTAAACATTAAATGGAACCCCCCTGCACTCCCCACCCCCCTCCAAAACCCAAACCTCTGATACACAGTCACATACATGCTGGAGCCAGAATCAGTCTCATTCTGTAGGCAGAAATCCAAACTGTGCTTTCTCTAAATGGACTGATGGGCTGGTTTGCACATACACACAGATAATCTATCCCCCTGTTGGACTACAGCAACTTCCAAGAGTCACAGCCCCCATGGTGTGCCTCAGGGCATCTAGGGAGTTCAGAACTGCACACCACAGCTCTCTGCAGCCTTGAATCTAGCCCAATCACAGTCTGACCCAAGCAGGGGAGCAACACAGGCCCTTCTTCATGGTCTTTCTCAGCCCCCACCCCAACCCTTCTTGGCCTTCACCCCATCCTGGTCTCTGATACTGGCAGAAGGAAACCTATCAAAAAGCATGTCACGGTAATTATTCAAGAACTTGGCTTGGAGACGTACCCAGAAGAATTCAGAAAATATCAAAAAGTTTAGGGAAAAAGAAAAATGTAAAAATCTGACAAAGATAACCAATGTTTTGATTTAAAAATAGATGTTTCTTATCCACAAACTGAATACTGTACATGAATTATAAAATGTATAAAAAGTCAGAGTTTAAAGTGGTATAAAGTAATAAATTTGTCTCCCTTTTCTGCCCACCCTCATTTCCACTTCCCAGAGGCAATTACTGATAAAAGTTCCTTCTGATTCCTTCCATATATTGCCTGCCGTGTACAAGTATATCTTATATTATTTCATTTCTCTCCAACAAATGGGAGCCATGGTTAAGACCACAGATTGTGGAGCCAGACTTATGGCTTGGATCCCCAACTATACTAATTACTGGCTGCATGTTCTTTGGCAAGTCACTTAATCTCTCTGTGCCTCAGTTTCCTAACTTATAAAAAAGGGATAAATAATATTACTTACTGCATAGGGCTGTTATGAGAATTAAATGAATTGCTACATGCTAAGCACCTGACCTGCCTCTTGAGAAATCTGGTCAGGAAGCAACAGTTAAAACTGGACATGGAACAACAGACTGGTTCCAAATAGGAAAAGGAGTACGTCAAGGCTGTATATTGTCACCCTGCTTATTTAACTTATATGCTGAGTACATCATGAGAAACTCTGGGCTGGAAGAAGCACAAGCTGGAATCAAGATTGCTGGGAGAAATATCAATAACCTCAGATATGCAGATGACACCACCCTTATGGCAGAAAGTGAAGAGGAACTAAAAAGCCTCTTGATGAAAGTGAAAGTGGAGAGTGAAAAAGTTGGCTTAAAGCTCAACATTCAGAAAACAAAGATCATGGCATCCGGTCCCATCACTTCATGGGAAATAGATGGGGAAACAGTGGAAACAGTGCCAGACTTTATTTTTTTGGGCTCCAAAATCACTGCAGATGGTGACTGCACCCATGAAATTAAAAGATGCTTACTCCTAGGAAGGAAAGTTATGTCCAACCTAGATAGCATATTCAAAAGCAGAGACATTACTTTGTCAACAAAGGTCTGTCTAGTCAAGGCAATTGTTTTTCCTGTGGTCATGTATGGATGTGAGAGTTGGACTGTGAAGAAGGCTGAGCACTGAAGAATTGATGCTTTTGCACTGTGGTGTTGGAGAAGACTCTTGAGAGTCCCTTGGACTGCAAGGAGATCCAACCAGTCCATTCTGAAGGAGATCAGCCCTGGGATTTCTTTGGAAGGAATGATGCTAAAGCTGAAACTCCACTATTTTGGCCACCTTGTGCGAAGAGTTGACTCATTGGAAAAGACTTTGATGCTGGGAGGGATTGGGGGCAGGAGGAGAAGGGGACAACAGAGGATGAGATGGCTGGATGGCATCACTGACTCGATGGACGTGAGTCTGAGTGAACTCCGGGAGTTGGTGATGGACAGGGAGGCCTGGTGTGCTGTGATTCATGGGGTTGCACAGAGTCGGACACGACTGAGATACTGAACTGAAGCACTAAACACTTCTCAGGTGGTGCAGAGGTAAAGAATCTGCCAGCCAATGCAGGAGACTCAAGAGACATGGGTTCGATCCCTGGGTCGGGAAGATCCCCTGGGGGAGGACACGACAACACGCTTCAGTACTCTTGCCTGGAGAATCCCATAAACTGAGGAGCCTGGTGGGCTACAGTCCATAAGGTCACAAATATTCAGACACCACTGAAGCAACTTAGCATGCATGCACATTCCATTGTATGGATATACCATATTTGTCTATCCATTTGCCAGTTGCTGGACATTTAGATTGCTTCTACTTTTTGGCAATTATGACTAATGCTGCTGGGAACATTTCCATGGAAGTCTCTGTGTGGACATATGTTTCTATTTCTCTTGAATTCTACCTGGAAGTGGAATTACTGGGTTGTATGGTGATTTTATGTCTAACATTTTGATGAACTGCAAACTGTTTCCAAAGTGGCTGTTCCATTTTATATCCCCATCAACATCCAATGACTGTTCCTGTTTCTCCATATTTTCACCAACATGTGGCATTGTCTGTCTTACACTCATTCTAGTGAGCACAAAGTGGCATTTCACTGTGGTTTTAATTTGTATTTTCCTAATGACTGATGATCAGAGAAGGCAATGGCAACCCACTCCAGTACTCTTGCCTGGAAAATCCCATGGACGGAGGAGCCTGGTAGGCTGCAGTCTATGGGGTCGCGAAGAGTTGGACACTACTGAGTGACTTCACTTTCACTTTTCACTTTCATGCATTAGAGAAGGAAATGGCAACCCACTCCAGTGTTCTTGCCTGGAGAATCCCAGGGGCGGTGGAGACTGGTGGGCTGCCGTCTATGGGGTAGCACAGAGTCAGACACGACTGAAGCGACTTAGCAGCAGCAGCAGCAGCAATGATGATATTAAGTATCTGATGATGATACTTAAGTATCAGTATACTTAATACTGATACTTAAGTATCAGTCAGATTAAGCATCTGACTGATGATATTAAGTATCTTTTCCTGTGCTTATCAGCCATTTATAAATCTTCCTTGGTGAAAAGTCTGCTCATTTCTTTTGTCCATTTAAAAAACTGGATTATGTCTTCTTATTAACTTGTAAGACTTCTTTGTGTATTCTGGATACAAGTCCTTTATCAGATATATGTTTCATAAATATTTTCTCCCAGATTTGTTTGCTTTTTCATTTTCTTAATGGTGCCTTTTGAAATACAAAAAACTTGAAATGAGGAGTCCCAATTCATTATATTTTTTCTTTTATGGAACATAGTTTTGGTGTCATGTCTAAGAAATCTTGGCTTTAACTTAAGGTCCCATAAATCCTCTTATATTTTCTTCTAAAAGCATCATATGTTTTAGCTCTTACATTTAAATCTGATAAATTTAGAGCAAATTTTTGTGTATGGCCTGAGATAAGGGACAAAGATAATCTTTTTACATGCACGTGTCCAATCATCCCAGAACCAATTGCTGAACATTCTTTCCCTCAGTGAATTGCCTTGATACCTTTGTCAAAAATCAGTTTACTTTAAATATTAGTATTTGTTTCTGGACTGTTAATTCTATTTCATTGAGCATTGTGTCTATCCTTATGCCAGTTCCACACTAACTTTCTTGATAACTATAGCTTTATGGTAACTTTTGAAATTGGAAAGTGAGGGTTCTCCAACTTCTAAAAAATTTTTTCAAGATTGTTTTAGATATTCTAGATTCCTTACATTTCCATATGAACTTTGAGCTCTCGTCAATTTCTGCAAAACTGTGCTGTAATATTGTCAGGGACTACGTGAGTATATAAATCAATTTGGGGAGAATTACTGTATTAGCAATATTGAGTCTCCCAGTCCAAGAACATGGGATGCCTGTCCATTTATTTAAATCTTCTTTTACCTTCCCTCCATAATGTTTTGTAACTATTAGTATACAAGCCTTGTGCTTTGGTAAAGTTATTTCTAGGAATTTTATTATTTTGATGCTATTATAAATAAAATTACATTCTTATTTGATTTTTGGATTGTTTGTGGCTTGTGCACAGAAATGCAGTTAATTTTCTGTATTGATGTTGTGGCCTTGCCTTTTGCTTTCTTTTGTGTATTCCTTAGGATATTCTATACACAAGATTATGTTATATGCAAATAGATACAGTTGTAGTCCTAATTTCTAGTCTGGATATCTTTTGTTTTTTCTCCTTGCCTGATTTCCTAGAACATCCAGTACAATGTTGAACAAAAGTGATGAGAACAAGTATTCTTGTCTCTTTCCCAATCTTAGGGGAAAGCTTTCAAGCTTTTACAATTAAGTATGATGTAGTATCCTTTACCAAGTTAAGAAAATTCTCTTCTGTTCTTAGCTTGTTGAATGTTTTCAACATGAAAGGGTGTTTTATTTTGTCAAATGCCTGTTCTGAATTGTCTTTTTTTTTTTTTTAACTTAGACGATTCCTTAAATTTGCTAGCAAAGTTAGCCATGGCTAGTTCATGGCTCCAAGTTAGCCATGAACAATGAGGGGTCAGTTTTCATTCCAATCCTAAAGAAAGGCAGTGCCAAAGGATGTTCAAACTACCTTGTACAATTGTGCTCATTTAACATGCTAACAAGGTAATGCTCAAAATCCTTAAAGCTAGGCTTGAGGACTGAACTGAGGACTTGCAGATGTACAAGTTGGATTTAGAAAAAGCAGAGGAACCAGAGATCAAATTGCCAACATCTGTAGGATCATAGAAAAAGCAAGGGAATTCTAAAAAAATCTACTTCTACTTCATTCACTATGCTAAAGCCTTTGACTGTGTGGATTGCAACAAACTGTGGAAAATTCTTAAAGAGATGGGATTACCAGACCACCTTACCTGCCTACTGAAAAACCTGTATGCAGGTCAAGAAGCAACATTTAGAACTGGACATGGAACAACAGAGTAGTTCTAAATTGGGAAAGGAGAATGTTAAGGCTATATATTGTCACCCTGCTTCTTTAACTTCTATGCAGAGTACATCATGTAAAATGCTGGGCTGGATGAATCACAAGTTGGAATCAAGATTATCAGAAGTATCAACAACCTCAGATATGCAGATAATACCACGCCAAAGCAGAAAGCAAGGAGGAACTAAAGAGCCTCTTGATGAGGATGAAAAAGGAGAGTGAAAAGGCTGGCTTAAAGCTTGACACTAAAAAAACTAAGATCATGGCATCTGGTCCCATTATTTCATGGCAAACAGATGGAGAAAAAGTGGAAACAGTGTCAGATTTTATTTTCATGGGCTCCAGAATCATCACTGCAGAAAGTGACTGCAGCCATGAAATTAAAAGATGGCTTCAAAGAAAAACTATGGCAAACCTAGACATCATAGTAAAAAGGAGGGGTAACACTTTGCTGACAAAAGTCTGTATAGTCAAAGCTATGGTTTTTCCGGAAGTCATGTATGGATGTGATAACTGGACCATAAAGAGGGCCAAGTGCGAAGAACTGATGCTTTCAAATTGTGGTGCTAGAGAAGACTCTTGAGAGTCACTTGGACTGCAAGGAGGTCAAACCAGTCAATCCTAAAGGAAATCAACCCTGAATACTCATTGGAAGAACCAATGCTGAAGCTGAAGCTCCAGTACTTTGGCCACCTGATGTGAAGGGCTGACTTATTGGAAAAGACCCAGATGCTGGGAAAGACTGAGGGCAGGAGAAGAAGAAGGCAACAGAGAATGAGATGATTGGATGGCATCACTGACTCAATGGACACGAGTTTGAGCAAATTCTAGGAGATAGTGAAGGACAGGGAAGCCTGGTGTGCTGCCGTCCCTAGAGTCACAGGGAGTTCGGGCACAACTTATTTACTGAACAGCAACAAGGAGGGTGTCCTAGCAGAAAAGAATGCAAGCTGATCTCTAATCTCCACCCCAGGCACACCCAGGAGAACTCACTGCTGCTACTGCTAAGTCACTTCAGTCGTGTCTGACTCTGTGTGACCCCATAGACGGCAGCCCACCAGGCTCCCCCGTCCCTGGGATTCTCCAGGCAAGAACACTGGAGTGGGTTGCCATTTCCTTCTCCAATGCATGAAAGTGAAAAGTGAAAGTGAAGTCGCTCAGTCCTGTCCGACCCTCAGCCACCCCATGGATTGCAGCCTTCCAGGAGGAGAACTCACAGACTGCTACAAAAATAACTACAGAGACTTATCCAACTTCTGCATATGCACCCTAGGCACACAGTAGATACAAACTAACTGCAGGGGCTTCTCCAGCTCCAGCATATGAGCTTTTGATGCATGGCTGTGTTGTCAAGTAACCTTAGGCAGCTCAGTTCAGTTCATTCACTCAGTCATGTCCAACTCTTTGTGACCCCATGGACTGCAGCACGCCAGGCCTCCCTGTCCATCACCAACTCCTGGAGTCCACCTAAACCTATGTCCATCGAGTTGGTAATACCATCTAACCATCTCATCCTCTGTCATTCCCTTCTCTTCCCACCTTCAATCTTTCCCAGCATCAGGGTCTTTTCAAATGAGTCAGCTCTGGCCAAAGTATTGGAGTTTCAGCTTCAACATCAGTCCCTCCAATGAACACCCAGGACTGATTTCCTCTAGGATGGACTGGTTGGATCTCCTTGCAGTCCAAGGGACTCTCAAGAGTCTTCTCCAACACCACAGTTCAAAAGCATCAATTCTTCAGCACTCAGCTTTCTTTATAGTCCAACTCTCACATCCATACATGACCACTGGAAAAACCATAGCCTTGACTAGATGGACCTTTGTTGGCAAAGTAATGTCTCTGCTTTTGAATATGCTGTCTCAGTTGGTCATAACTTTTTTTCCAAGGAGTAGTCGTGTCTTAATTTCATGGCTGCAGTCACCATCTACAGTTATTTTGGAGCCCAAGGAAATAAATTCTGTCACTGTTTCCCCATCTATTTGCCATGAAGCAATGGGACTGGATGCCATGATCTTAGTTTTTTGAATGTTGAGTTTTAAGCCAATTTTTTCCTCTCCTCTTTTACTTTCATCAAGAGGCTCTTTAGTTCTTCACTTTCTGCTATAAGGGTGGTGTCATCTGCATATCTGAGGTTATTGATATTTCTCCCTGCAGTCTTGATTCCAGCTTGTGCTTCTTCCAGCCCAGTGTTTCTTATGATGTACTCTGCATAAAAGTTAAATAAACAGGATGACAATATACAGCCTTGATGTACTTCTTTTCCTATTTGAAACCAGTCCGTTGTTCCATGTCCAGTTCTAACTGTTGCTTCCTGGCTTGCATACAGATTTCTCAAGAGGCAGGTCAGGTGGTCTGGTATTCCCCTCTCTTTCAGAATTTTCCAGTTTATTGTGATCCACACAGTCAAAGGCTTTGGCATAGTCAATACAGCAGGAACAGATGCTTTTATGGAACTCTGTTGCTTTTTCCATGATCCACCGGATTTTGGCAATTTGATCTCTGGTTCCCCTCTCTTTTCTAAGAGCAGCTTGAACATCTGGAAATTCACTGTTAATGTATTGCTGAAGCCTGGCTTGGATAATTTTGATCATTACTTTACTAGCATGTGAGATAAGTGCAATTGTGCAATAGTTTGAGCATTCTTTGGCATTGCCTTACTTAGGGATTGGAATGAATACTGACCTTTTCCAGTCCTGTGGCCACTACTGAGTTTTCCAAATTTGCTGGCATAGTGAGTGCAGCACTTTCACAGCATCATCTTTCAGGATTTGAAATAGCTCAACTGGAATTCATCACTTCCACTAGCTTTGTTTGTAGTGTTGCTTCCTACGGCCCACTTGACTTCACATTGCAGGATGTCTGGCTCTAGGTGAGTGATCACACCATCATGATTATCTGGGTTGTGAGGATCTTTTTTGTACAGTTCTTCTGTGTATTCTTGCCACCTCTTCTTAATATCTTCTGCTTCTGTTAGGTCCATACCATTTCTGTCCTTTATTGAGTCCGTCTTTGCATAAAATGTTCCCTTGGTATCTCTAATTTTCTTGAAAAGATCTCTAGTCTTTCCCGTTCTATTGTTTTCCTCTATTTCTTTGCACTGATCACTGAGGAAAGCTTTCTAATCACTCCTTGCTATTCTTTGGTACTCTGCATTCAAATGGGTATATCTTTCCTTCTTTCCTTTGCTTGTCGCTTCTCTTCTTTTCTCAGCTATTTGTAAGGCCTCCTCAGACAGCCATTTTGCTTTTTTGCATTTCTTTTTCTTGAGGATGGTCTTGATCCCTGTCTCCTGTACAATGTCATGAACCTCTATCCATAGTTCATCAGGCACTGTGTCTATCAGATCTAGGCCCTTAAATCTATTTCTTACTTCCACTGTATAATCGTAAGGGATGTGATTTAGGTCATACCGGAATGATCTAGTTGTTTTCCAAAGCCAAGAGCCCATTAAAGTTCATACATGTTCTTTACATACATACATCAGATTGTAACAGACTGAATTATGGAAAGACATGTGCAATATAGCCTGCAACTCTCCACACCGTTTCTTAGCATTTATCATTTGTAGACTTTTTCATGATGGCCATTTTGAGTGGTGTGAGGTGAAACCTCATTGTAGTTTTGATTCGTATTTCTCTAATACTTAGTGATGTTGAACATTTTTTCAAGTGCTTTTTGGCCATCTGTATGTCTTCTTTGGAGAAATGCCCATTTTGATCTTCTGCCCATTTTTTGTTTGGGTTATTATTATTTTTTATTATTGAGCTGTATGAGCTTTTTTTTTTATTTTTGAGATTAATCCCTTGTTGGTCGCTTGATTTGCAAATATTTTCTCCCATTCTGCAGGTTATCTTTTTGTTTATGGTTTCCTTTGCTGTGCAAAAGCTTTTGAGTTTAATTAGGTCCCATTTGTTTATTTTTGTTTTTATGTCTATTACTCTAGGTGACAGATCGAAAAAGATATTGCTGTGATTTATGTCAAAGAGTGTTCTGCCTATGTTTTCCTCTAAAGTTGTATAGTATTCAGACTTACATTTAGGTTTTTAATCCATTTTGAATTTATTTTTGTCTATGATGTTATGGAGTATTCTAATTTCATTCTTTTCCATTTAGCTTCCAGTTTTACCAGCACTATTTATTAAAGAAACTGTCTTTTCTCCATTGTGTAGTTTGCCTCCTTTGTTATAAATGAATTGACCGTAGGTGCATGGATTTGTTTCTGTGCTTTCTGTCCCTGTCCCATTGATCTATAGTTCTGTTTTTGTGCTGTACAAGGAGTACGTCAAGGCTGTACATTGTCACCCTGCTTATTTAACTTATATGCTGAGTACATCATGGGAAACACTGGGCTGGAAGAAACACAAGCTGGAATCAAGATTGCTGGGAGAAATATCAATAACCTCAGATACGCAGATGACACCACCCTTATGGCAGAAAGTGAAGAGGAACTAAAAAGCCTTGAAAGTGAAAGTGGAGAGTGAAAAAGCTGGCTTAAAGCTCGACATTCAGAAAACAAAGATCATGGCATCTAGTCCCATCACTTCATGGGAAATAGATGGGGAACCAGTGGAAACAGTGTCAGACTTTATTTTTCTGGGCTCCAAAATCACTGCAGATGGTGTATGTCATATCTTTTGTACCTTTGCTTTTGTACCATTGCTTCCTTCTTTGTAATAAATGAGTATTTTCTAGTGTACCATTTAAATTACTTCATTGTTTCTTTTGCTATACATCTTTCAAGTTATTTTCTTCGTGGTAGATCTAAGGATTACAATTAATATAATAAAGCAATCTAGTTCAGATTAAAACTAACCCTAACCCTAACCTAAAATTTCAAAGCTATACAGAAACTTCGTCCAATGTATTTCCATTCCTTCTCCATTCCTTTGATCTATTATCATCATAGAAATTGCTTCTTTACACACGTTTAGTCCACCAACACTGTTCTTTTAAAGTTGAGAATTATGTTTCTTACCATTTATTTATTTGGCTGTCCCACACAACATGTGAGGTCTTTGTTCCCCCATCAAGGATTGAACCTGTGCTCCCTGCAAGGGAAGCTTGGAGTTCCAACCAATGGTCCACCAGGGAATTTCCCTCAACACTGTTTTATAATTACTTCCTTATGCAGTTGTATTTTAAATAAGGTAGGAGAGGACAAAAATTGCCAAAAAATACATTTATGCTATCTTTTATATTTACCTACATAGTTACCTTTTTAAATGATCTGCATTTATTTGTGTGGGTTTGAATCACTGCCTAATACTTTCATTTTAGACTGAAGGATTCCCTTTATTATTTCCTGTATGTAGTCTGAGCTGGTAAAAAACTCAGCTTTTGTTTGTATGAAAATGTCTTAATTTTTCCTTCATTTCTAAAGAATAGCTTTGTCAAATATAGAGATTTTGGTTGACAGTATTTTCTTTTCAACTCTTTGACTATGTCATCCCTCTGCATTCTAGCTTCCATAGTTTCTAATAAGAAATCCATTGTTAATCTTATTGAGGATCTCTTGTACATGATGAGTTGCTTCCCTCTTGCTGTTTTCAAAAATCTCTCTTTCTTTTTGTCTTTCAAAAGTTTGACTATGATATGTCTGGGTATATATCGTTTTAGGTTTATCTTAAATTTTGTTGAGATTACTGGATGTGTACATTAAAGATTTTCATTGAATTTGGGGAGTTTCTGGCCATTATTTCTTTAAAAATTTTTTCTGCCTCCTTCTCTGACCCCTCTTCTCCTGGAACTCCCATTATGTGTATGTTGGTATGCTTGATGGTTTCTCACAGGTCTGTGAGGCTCTGTTCATTTTTCTTCATTCTTTTTATTTTGTTACTTAGACTGGATAATCTTTTTTTTTTGTTTAATGTTGACCATTTTTAAAGTCTTTACTGAATTTGTTACAATACTGTTTCTGTTTTATGTTTTGATATTTTGACTGTGAGGCATGTGGGATTTAACTGCCCAACCAGGGATCGTACCCAAACCCTCTGCATTGGAAGGTGAAGTCTTAATCATTGCACCACCAGGGAAGCCCCAGACTGGATAATCTTAATTGACCTATTTTTGGGTGCTCTGATTCTTTTTCCTGTCAGCTTAAATCTGCTGATGAACACTTCTAGTGAATTTTTCATTCTGTTATTGTACTTTTCAACTCCAGAGTTTCTATTTGTATTTTTTTAAAGAAATTTATTGTTTCATTGATATTTTATATTTGATGAAGCATCAGTGTTTTGCTTTTCTTTAATTATCTATTCATGCATATTTTCTCTTAGTTCTTTGAATATATATATAAAAGCTTATTTGAAGTCCAATGTCTGAGCTTCCTTAGGGAGAGTTTCTATCGACTGCTGCCCCCATATATGGGTCATACTTTCTGGTTTCTTTATGAGTCTTATAATTTTTGTTAAAAACTGGACATTTTAGCTAATATAATTTGGCTACTCTAGATCACATCCTCTGCCTCCTCAGGATTTTTTGGTTGTTGCATTAGTCAGTTTTTTTTTTTTTTTTTTAATTTTAAAGATTTTTTTGATGTGGACCATTTTTAAAGTCTTTATTGAATTTGCAAGGAGACTGCAAGGAGATCAAACTGGTCAATCCTAAAGGAAATAAATCCTGAAGATTCATTGAAAGAACTGATGCTGAAGCTGAAGCTCCAATACTTTGGCCACCTGATGTGAAGATCTGATTCATTAGAAAAGACCCTGATGCTGGTAAAGATTGAAGGCAGGAGGTGAAGGGGATGGCAGAGGATGAGATGGTTGGATGGCATCACCGACTCAATGGACATGAGTTTGAGCAAACTCCAGGGGATGGTGACGGACAGAGAAGCCTGTCGTGCTGCAGTCCATAAAGTCGCAGTCAGACATGACTGAGAGACTGAACAACAAATTGGATTTGTTACAATATTGCTTCTGTTTTATGTTTTGGTCTTTTGGCCAGAAGGCATATGAGATCTTAGTTTCCTGACCAGGATCAAACCTTCATCCCCTGCATTGGAAGGTGAAGTCTTAACCACTGGATGGCCAGGGAAGGCTTGGTCAATTTGTTTTTGCTGCTCTTTTGTTTAGTGACTTTTCTGAACTACTTCTATTGTATTGTCTCTAGTGTGTATCCATGCAAGTCTCTACTAAATATTCATCAGATATTTCCTTAAGTGTCTTGAATCAATAATTTGTCCACCCTTTTCCTGTCAGGGCAGGGTGGGTGTGGGGATCAGTACTGGCTGGGGCATGCGTTCAGCACTCAGGCAGGCAGTTTACAAAAACTCAGTCTGCCTTAGCCTGTACTTCTGGCTTGCACAGAGCCTTAAGATCAGCCAGAGATGAGATTCCGGTGTCCTCACAGGTCTTTCCTAGGCTTGTACACAGTGCTGCACACACGGAGCCTTGTAGACTCTCAGGATTGTGCCCAAACTCTTTAAAGGCCACTATGGACATAGAGTTCCCTAGATTATTCTTAATTAAAAAACTTTTTTTTACAAACCCTGTTGTGGAGGGCTGACTTCTTTCATCTATATATTTTTTTTATTTTATTTTAAGTTTTTGGCTAGGCTCTTGGTTATCCAAACTTTTATCTCAGGCAGTTATGATATTAACCAATTGCTGCTGATTGCATTCCACAAATGCTCTGCAAATAGGGCTTATCTTGTGGATCAAGCTCTGAGTCGGGTCAAATAATGAAAACTCTATGAATGGGGCTTTTCAGGGAGCTGTGAAACAGGTTAAATAATGACAATCTCTTGGGAATGGGATTTTTTGTAAAGCGTCTGCCTGCAATGTGGGAGACCCGGGTTTGATCCCTGGGTCAGGAAGATCCCCTGGAGAAGGAAATGGCACCCCACTCCAGTACTCTTGCCTGGAAAATCCCATGGATGGAGGAGCCTGGTAGGCTACAGTCCATGAAGGTCACAAAGAGTCAGACAGGACTGAGTGACTTCAGTTCACCTCACTTCACTTTAGACCCAGTTTGCTCCCTCTTGTGGCGGTAATGCTGTTGCTGTTTTCTGTACTGCTACAATGGTTGTGAGTTTGCAGTTTTTCAAGGCTGCTGTGGAACTGGGGAGAGGCACATGGGAGTAGGTCAAGTTTAAAATGCCAGAACTGCCATATGACTCGGCAATTCCACTGCTGGGCATACACACCGAGGAAACCAGAATTGAAAAAGACACGTGTACCCCAATGTTCATCGCAGCACTGTTTACAATAGTCAGGACATGGAAGCAACCTAGATGTCCATCAGCAGATGAGTGGATAAGAAAGCTGTGGTACATATACACAATGGAATATCACTCAGCTATTAAAAATGCATTTTAATCAGTTCTAATGAGGTGGATGAAACTGGAGCCTATGGTGGATGAAACTGGAGCCTATTATACAGAGTGAAATAAGTCAGAAACAAAAACACCAATACAGTATATTAACACATATATATGGAATTTAGAAAGATGGTAACAATGACCCTATATGCGAGACAGCAAAAGAGACACAGATATAAAGAACAGACTTTTGGACTCTGTGGGAGAAGGTGAGGGTGGGATGATGTGAGAGAATAACATTGAATCATGCATATTACCATATGTGAAATAGATCGCCAGTCCAGGTTTGATGCATGAGACAGGGTGCTCAGGGCCGGTGCACTGGGATGACCTTGAGGGATGGGATGGGGAGGGAGGTGGGAGGGGTGTTTAGGATGAGGACACATGTACACCCATGGCTGATTCATATCAATGTATGGCAAAAACCACGACAATATTATAAAGTAATTAGCCTCCAATTAAAATAAATAAGTTAAAATTTAAAAATAAAATGACATTCAGTGTTTTTTATAGGAGTTGAGCACTTTTCCTTGATTAAATGCCTCTCAGGTTGCTTCAGGCCTTTGAGTAATTTTCAGATTTCTGAAAAAGTTGATTTTATAATTTTGCCAGTATTTTTGTTGCTTTTATGTAAGAATGGATTTATAGAAGCCTTCACTCTGACATGCTAGAAGTCCCACATGGTTAGCTATTACTTTATTATTCAAGCTTCTCCTTATTTATTTTTCCCCATTTAACAATACCTCTTGATTTTTCTGTATCAGATCATACAGATCTTTTGTATTGTTCCAGAGTAAGGATGGGACATATTTATTTAACCAGGACCTATCATTGGACCATTTAGTTTTTTCCCCAGTACTATTAATGCAGCAAATACCTTTTTGAATGATATATTGCAATTATATTGCAATTCTCTATCTTTGGTTTAAATTCCCAATTAAGGAGTAGGTAGTCAAAGAGTAGGTGAGGTTCTAATTTTCATTGATATTACCAAATTGCCCTCAAAATAGCTATACTAATTATACTATCTCTACTACTATATCAAAGTGCCTTTTTCACATATACTTCCCAACACTGAGATTCTTAATTTTTGCTAACTCAATAGTTCAGAAAATGGTGACTCATTCAATTAATTCACTTATTTATTTCTAATTGGTTTTAATGCTATAAATATGATTAAGCAGCCGACTATCTGCTTACCTCACACACAGGGTTTGAAAGCAAGAATAAAAGAAAAAGAAATTGTAGATTTGGGAGCATCACAGATTATGCCTTATTACTAAGGTGGTTTTTCCAGTGCTTTGCAAAAGCTGTCCGGGGGTAAAGCCATCAATCAAAACCTGCTTTTGCCATTGTTTCATGGATTTGGGTAACTCCACACGTTTAAGATTCATTGTGATTGTTGGAGAGACTGAAGTTCTACACCTTGGTATTTGGCATAAAGACTCAGGATGATGAATGCCCCTCCCTCTTGTTAATTGCTATGAGGCACTGGTAAGCTCTGACTAGAACTTATAGCTGCTTGCGTACATTTAAACTAGCAACTGGTGATCTTTTTCCTTCACAGTTGCAACTAGAAAGAATTGCACGTGTTTTGGGCTCACAGTTTTTCTGTAGAGGATATGAAAAGAATACTATTATGTCCTAGCTGCTTTAAAAGTATCGTGTGAGAGAAGTCAAGAGAAGGAAATAGTGATGTTTTAAAGTGAGGTTAAAATACAGGGGAAAAAAAATCAAAGGTCTACAATTGAAAGCCTGATATACCTAAATGTCAGGTAAAGTTCAGAGAGATTTATTATGACAACTGTAGGGAAAACATCTCCCTTGTTTAGGCTGATGTCTTCAATTGCATTTGTTGTTTTCTGAGCATTAGCATGGTTTCCAAAAGCCATGCCAAGTTTTGTTAATACACAGCTTATTCTTTTGCATCTTTCATACATGGTCATTCCCAGACTATGGATATTGTACTACTCAAATCAGGCCAATATGTAGAGAAGCTGAGTTGGGAGCATGCAGGAATTAGGGGTAGAGGGGTAGATGAGCAGGCTTCACTATGCTGCTACCATTAACCCTGTGGTGACCTTGGAAAATTTGATCTCAAGTGAGGCGATGAATTAGCAGGGAATATGGAAGCATTATAAAAGCATTATGGTGGCTTTTACTATGATCATATACTATTCAGGGAAATTGAACTTGGTCAATTAAGCCTCTGATAAAGGGCTATACTTTAAATCTTTTTTTTCTTCTCACAATAATTTTGTACTTTTATGCCTTAATGAGTAAGATAAAAATCATAGAATCACAAAGAAAAAAAATCTAGTCCTTTCCCTTTTATATGTAGACAGTTAGTATAACATAGTGGTTAAGTGCATGGGCTTTGGAGCCAGACTGCCTGCCTTCATATCCTGGCTCAGTCACTCAATCTGTGACCTTGGGCAATGTCTCAGTTTCTTCATTTGTAAAATAAAAATAATAGTTCCTCCTCCATACACAGGCTTAATATGAGCATTGAATTACTTACTATAAGAAAAGCACTTAGAACTGGGCAGATAGAACACACTGAATAAATATTAGCTATTATTGTTATTATAATAAAGTTCTCTCCTCTGCACTGGCATTTAGCAGGAGCCAAGAAAGCAAGTAGAGGCAGAGAGCTGGTATGTATGGGAGCAGGGAAACCAGAAACTTTGCTCCAATCCCAGTAGGGAGATCATCGTTAGGGAGATGGTGTTGCTGACAAACAAGACAGTAATTTTTCATACTACCAGGGCGCTTTGTAAAGACTATGTCAGTGTTATTAAAAATGTATTCCTTAAACTACTTTCATCATAATCACCGAGGTCGGGAAGAATTGATAAAAGGCAGATTTTAGAGCTTCATTCCAAACCTGAAGAATCAGAATTTCTGGTTCTTGGAACCAAGACTATCCATTTTCAACAGGTAGTCCAGAAGACTCTGATGCAGGCTAAAGTTTGAGAACCCTTGGATCAGCCTATGTTCAGATATGGTTTGGTCAGAACACAGAAAGCAGCTAGTAGCACTGACAATAAAATCAAATGGTACTAATGTTCAAATCCACATTGAGCTTGACCCAGTAACTTCTCTGCCTTCACTTGTTTCTGCTTTCAGGCCAGTGAATAATCTTCTATGTAATTTTGGAACTCATGTGGCAAGATTTCCTGTTTCCAGGCATGATAAATAAAATTTTAATTCCTAGTTCTATAAGGCTTTTGTCAAATAAAATTTTGACTGCTGGCTGTAGCTCTCCATTTTACCAGTAGGGAGCACAGTCAGTCTATTGATCTTAGGCTTGTTATTAAAAAGAAGTCTGAGATGGCTTCTTTATTTTTGTATGGAAATCTTTTCCTGGGGGTTGGATAATAAGAGACAAGGGCCATTTCTGTGTAGGGTAGGAATGTGACCCTCCCGGTGGAATTGTTTAGTTTTCAAAGATGACACAGAATGAAACTTTTAAAATGAAAACTTTCATATCTGAAAAATGTGCTCTCCTCAACATGCCATTCTATAAAGTGAAACAGATCCCTTCTTTTCATGAGTAACATGTGTTCCAACTGAGCACCTTGAAATAAGATATGAAATGCAGAGAAATGTGTAAGAAAAATTATGAGATGTTGAATTCTTCTATTTTTGAAAATAACGTGCTTTGGCATGTGGAATTAGATAGCTGGGGGTTGGAGAATACTTGAAAGCTTGATGAAAGATAAATTTTAATTTTCTTTGGTTCGAGGTGTTTTTTTCTCAGCTCCTACAGACCGTTTAATTATCACCTAAAAAGAAACTGGAATGACAAGAGTTTGGGGGCTTTGGGAAAAAAACTAAAACACAGATCAGCTTTCCCTCCCCTCCTCCTTATCCCCCCAAGTCAAAATATCTGACATCATGATAGCAAAACCCTCAAATGAACACCTTCTTTTTTTTGCTACATTCTGTACAACTTCTCATAAATTCAAAGGGAAGGATTCATTCATTAATAAAATGTAGATACTAGGAAAACAAGCTTTAGAAAAAAAATTGGACTGAAAATCAAGACAAGTAGAATCGCTGTGAAAAATCTCTTAAGACTTGAAGTGGGCTTCATTCTTGAGGTTGCTAAATATAACACTGGGTCAAAACACCAGGGAGTGTTGGTTAATATTTATTGAATGCCCACAATGAATATGCTGTAGGGAATCAGTTTGTGTTGGTTGGCTTGAAGACTGTGAATAAGTGTCAAATTAATAAATTTTTTCCTTTATTTTTTCTCTGGTGGCCTAAATAGTCATCGTAGTTTCTCTGAATATAAAGGCTTATGCTTCTGGGATTGGTCTATAAATTGGTTACAGCCTTTTATATCTCCAAAGCTATATTCATTGGGTTGATGGATGGGATCCATTGATGGGGCAAAAAACTGAAGATCCAGAAAAATAAGTGTGGATTATCAGCTACTTTAAGGAAAAGGGAAACTTCCCTGGGTGACAGTAAAATAGAATTCGTTTTTTTCTGGATTTAGACTCTCACATCTGCTCTGTGTATGATGTGTCATGAAATTTACTCTGCTCTACAGACACATTTTGATTCCTCATAATGTAGAACATGAACTTTCTCTAGTCAGTTTGTCTGTCAAAACAAAACTTCTTTGATGAAAAATATTCATTTTTATAAAGGTCTTATTCTAAAAACTGATGAAGATTTTTGAAAAGAAAAATCCCGTCCCCATTGCTTTTCTTCAAAATAGTGCTCTATTTTTATTCCAAAATAAAAACTACAGTTGTTTGAAAGCAGTTTTCTTCTCTCTTTTTCCCAACCAGTTCTAAATCTCCTAGTACCACTCCCCTACCCCTTCTATGGTAAAAATGAAAAACAAATAAAAATCTTGCAAGTGATAATAGTAAATAAAATTATTTGCTTTGTGACATACTGTCTTTGTATATAATCTACAGGCTACAGCAACTGTATTCCATTGTAACAATTTAGATACGTGGGATTAATCTTCAGCAAAATTATGAAGTAAGCAAAATTGGTTTTGGCTCTCTCCTTACCCTCAGCCTTTCAGCCTATAGTGCCTTGACCCCACAGTGTCCTGTGGATGCTTTCCTTTAACATATTCATTTGTTTCTCCATTAATGTTTTTGGTTCTTTTTACTTATGGCCACATTCGTCAGAGAAATAATCTCACAGACTTGTGATCATATGGAAATGTGTCTTCATTTGTTAATGTTTTACCACTTTCAAGTAATATTTGCATTTAACAGAGATTTTGAGAGGGAGCAACTTAATACAAAAGGGATGACTTTAATAACAGGGATTCTAGACCTTGCAACATATTACGATGTGTGGCTAATATCGATAACTGCCTCCCCCAGTTTCTCATTTCTTTCTCAGTAACAGAATCATGATTTCATTTGGTGTGATTGTGCACTCAGAACAAATACTAGTACCAGTCTCCTTTGAAGCTATATCTGGCCATGTGGCTAAGTTCAGGCTGACAACATGTAAACCACCAAAGTCTCCCTAAGAGATAGAGGGTGGCCTTTTGTCCTGACCTGGCTTCCCTGGTAGCTCAACTGGTGAAGAATACATCTGCAATGCAGGAGACCCTGGTTCAATTCCTGGGTTGGGAAGATCTGCTGGAAAAGGGATAAGCTACCCACTCCAGTATTCTTGGGCTTCCTTGGTGGCTCAGCTGTTAAAGAATCCACCTGCAATGCAGGAGACCTGGGTTCGATCCCTGGGTTGCGAGAGGAATGGCTACCCAATCCAGTATTCTGGCCTGGAGAATTCCACAGACTGTAAGTCCAGTCAGTTCAGTCTCTCAGTCGTGTCTGACTCTTTGCGACCCCATGGACCCCAGCACAACAGGCCTCCCTGTCCATCACCAACTCCCGGAGTTTACACAAACTCATGTCCAGTGAATCGGTGATGCCATCCAACCATCTCATCCTTTGTCATCCCCTTCTCCTCCCGCCTTCAATCTTTCCCAGCTTCAGGGTCTTTTCAAGTAAGTCAGCTCTTCACATCAAGTGGCCAAAGTATTGGAGTTTCAGCTTCAATATCAGTCCTTCCAATGAACACCCAGGACTGATTTCCTTGAGGATGGACTGACTGGACCTCCTTGCAGTTCAAGGGACTCTCAAGAGTCTTCTCCAACACCACAGTTCAGAAGTATCAATTCTTCAGCACTCAGGTATCATTATAGTCCATCTCTCACATCCATACATGACCACAGGAAAAACCATAGCCTTGACTAGATGGACTTTTGTTGGCAAAGTAATGTCTCTGCTTTTTAATATGTTGTCTCGGTTGGTCATAACTTTCATTCCAAGGAGTAAGCGTGTCTTAATTTCATGGCTGCAGTCACCATCTGCAGTTATTTTGGAACCCAAGAAAATAAATTCTGTCACTGTTTCCCCATCTATTTCCCATGAAGTGATGGGACCGGATGCCATGATCTTAGTTTTTAGAATGTTGAGTTTTAAGCCAACTTTTTCACTCTCCTCTTTCACTTTCAAGAGGCTCTTTAGTTCTACTTCACTTTCTGCCATAAGGGTGGTGTCATCTGCATATCTGAGGTTACTGATATTTCTCCTGGCAATCTTGATTCCAGCTTTTGCTTCATCCAGTCCAGCATTTCTCATGATGTACTCTGCATATAAGTTAAATAAGCAGGATGACAATATAAGCCTTGATGTACTCCTTTTCCTATTTGGATCCAGTCTGTTGTTTCATGTCCAGTTATAACTGTTGCTTCATGGCTTGCATACAGATTTCTCAAGAGGCAGGTCAGGTGCTCTGGTATTCCCATCTCTTTCAGAATTTTCAACAGTTTATTGTGATCCACACAGTCAAAGGCTTTGGCATAGTCAATAAAGCAGAAAGAGATGTTTTTCTGGAACTCTTGCTTTTTCGATGATCCAGTGGATGTTGGCAATTTGATCTCTGTTTCCTCTCCCTTTTCTAAGAGCAGCTTGAACATCTGGAAATTCACTGTTAATGTATTGCTGAAGCCTGGCTTGGAGAATTTTGATCATTACTTTACTAGCATGTGAGATGATTGCAATTGTATGGTAGTTTGAGCATTCTTTGGCATTGCCTTTCTTTGGGATTGGAATGAACACTGGCCTTTTCCAGTCCTGTGGCCACTGCTGAGTTTTCCAAATTTCCTGGCATGTTGTGTGCAGCACTTTGACAGCATCATCTTTTTGGACTTGAAATAGCTCAACTGGAATTCCATCACCTCCACTAGCTTTGTTTGTAGTGATGCTTTCTAAGGCCCACTTTACTTCACATTCCAGAATGTCTGGCTCTAGGTGAGTGATCACACCATCATGATTATCTGGATCATGAAGATCTTTTTTGTACAGTTCTTCTGTGTATTCTTGCCACCTCTTCTTAATATCTTCTGCTTCTGTTAGGTCCATATCATTTCTGTCCTTTGTCAAGCCCATCTTTGCATGAAATGTTCCCTTGGTATCTCTAATTTTCTTGAAGAGATCTCTAGTCTTTCCCATTCTGTTCTTTTCCTCTATTTCTTTGCATTGATCGCTGAGGAAGGCTTTCTTATCTCTCCTTGCTATTCTTTGGAATTCTGCATTGAAATGGGTATATCTTTCCTTTTTTCCTTTGATTTTAACTTTTCTTCTTTTCTCAGCTATTTGTAAGGCCTCCTCAGACAGCCATTTTGCTTGTTTGCATTTCTTTTTCTTGGTGATGGTCTTGATCCCTGTCTCCTATACAATGTCATGAACCTCTGTCCATAGTTCATCAGGCACTGTGTCTATCAGATCTAGTCCCTTAAATCTATTTCTGACTTCTACTGAATAATTGTAAAGGATTTGATTTAGGTCTTACCAGAATGGTCTAGTGGTGTCCCCTAATTTTTTCAATTTAAGTTTTCAATTTAAGCCTGAATTTAGCAATAAGGAGTTCATGATCTGAGCCATAGTCAGCTCCCTGTCTTGTTTTTGCTGACTGTATAGTCCATGAGGTCGCAAAGAGTTGGACATGACTGAGAGACTTTCACTTTTGTCCTAATCAGCTTCTTTGTGATGCCAATCTAGAATGTAAACATGATGACTAGAGCTGGAGTTAGTGGTAATCATCAGCTATCCTTGAGGTAGAAAGCATATACTGAGGATGGTGGAGCAGAAAGGTAGGTACAGTTGACTGGACTACATGGATTACCTACTTCTGCCTTGTTTGTGCTGTGTGCTGTGCTAAGTCACTTTGGTCATGTCTTTGTCACCCTGAGGACTGTAGCCTGTCGGGATCCTCTGTCCATGGGATTCTCCAGGCAAGAATACTAGAGTGGGTTGCGATGCCCTCCTCCAGGGAATCTTCCCAAACCAGGGATTGAACCATCATCTCATTTCCTGCATTGGCAGGTGGGTTCTTTACCACTAGCACCACCTTGGAAGTCCTCTACCTTTTTAAAGTTATGTCATTTTGTAATTTTCTGTTATGTGCAACTGAACTTGATTTGAAAGAGACAAATGACAAATATCTTTTGGAAATCAAGACTTTGTGGTATCTCAGCAAAATTGGTAGGTTAATTCTGAGAAAACTGTCGTTGTTGGCTTTTGAAAGAGCATGTGGAGAACTGTTGCTCTCCTGAATCCTTCTGAAAAAAATCTGTCTTATACTTTCCTAACTGTTCAGAAGGCATAGGTCTTATCATGCCAAATGTGTTATGAATGACTAGAGAGCAAAGAGGATAACCTATCTGCCATGCTACACTGTCTAGCAGAGTGAAATACTGGGTTCTTCATATTTTGTTAATCATATTGGTTTAGCAGTTACCCTAAACTGACATGCCCTGATACAGAGACACTCTCAAAGAGGGAAGTAGTCTGGAGGAACAGGAAATGTAAAAGACCAACCTCAAACTATTCTGATTTGAAGAGAATGTGATTTAGCATAAAGTGAGTGAAAGTTACTCAGTTGTGTCTGACTCTTTGCGACCCCATGGACTATACAGTCCATGTAATTCTTCAGGCCAGAATACTGGAGTGGGTAGCCTTTCCCTTCTCCAGGGGATCTTCCCAACCCAGGGATCAAACCCAAGTCTCCTGCATTGCGGGTGGATTCTTTTACCAGTTGAGCCACAAGAGAAGCCCAAGAATACTGGAGTGGTTAGCCTATCCCTTCTCCAGGGGATCTTCTCAACCCAGGAATTAAACCGGGGTCTCTTGCATTGTAGGCGGATTATTTACCAACTGAGCTATCAAGGAAGCCCTTGATTTAGCATAACCAAAACATCAAAAGCTATTAGTGGGAACATGGGGGTTTAAATCACAGTGGTACATCAGACAGACACACAGGGCTAGAGCAACATTTCTGTGAAGAAGCAACCCTGCCCCAAGGGATAGATTTCAGTGGACACAGTGAATTTTTGGTCAGCATGCCACATGGGCCCCTTTGCAAAATAAACAAGCTCAAATCCCTGTGTTTTATTTGTAGCTAGCCACATTGCTGTTTTTTACTGTCTACTTTGGCAACTCAAACCTAGCTAGGGCCTGGACCCTAAATCCCTTACCTTTGGCAAGTGTCTTATTCTTGGCCCACTGACGACTGATGTGGGTATGAGCCTGAATTGTATTTCAGTAGCCAACATCTCTGTAAGACCAGCGGAAATACTGCTGTCAGTGGAAAATTCAGAATGGCAAATGATAGCAACAACGGGGAAGGATAAATATAAATAATATATTCATATCACTATTAGACAGAGCTCATCTCAGCACTATAGACTCGCTGATTTTTATTTGTTTACTTGTTTGGGTTGAGGGATTTATTTTGGTTTGGCTGTTTTCCCTTGGTTCAATGTGCTTTTCTCCCTCTCAGTCTTTTTAGCAAGGACAATAGGTCCCAGTGTCAAATAAGTGATTAAAAGAAAAAATAGGCATATGGGTGTGTGTGTGTGTGTGTGTTAGTCGCTCAGTTGTGTCCAACTTTTTACTACCCCATGGACTGTGGCCCACCAGTCTCCTCTGTAAATGGAATTCTCCAGGCAAAAATACTGGAGTGGTAGCCATTCTCTTCTCCAGGTGATCTTCCTAACCCAAGGGGGATCTCCAGGGGATCGAACCCAAGTCTCCTGCACTGCAGGCAGTTTCTTTACTCTCTGAGCCACCAGAGAAGCCAGACAAATGGGAGCTAAATATCAAAGCAGTAAGTATTCAAGTGACTATTCACTCATTAAGCTACAAATGCCAGAATTGACCATTAATCTGAATTGCTGTCCTTGGGTAAGTAGTTTTCATACAAGTTAGTTAAAGATACCAGAGGAGACTTAGAAGCAGGACTTTGGAATGAACCACAAACAATATTTTTTGCGTATACTTTCATACCTGGTTTTAAATATGGAGCCACTTTTCTGTCTTGTTAGGGAACAGCATGTTGTCAGCAAAATTAAGTCCTGGAATGAAACTTCTTCAAAAAAAGAAAGCCAAAATGAAATCATTTTTAAGGGTATAAATAAAATAGTTACACACATTTCCTGACAGTGTGAATGAGAAGGTCCATATTTATCTCAGTAAGCTTTCAGCGTTAGACTTTAGGAGCCAAAGTGACAGTTTTGGACTCAGCAGACAGTAAGCCTTATATATAAAGACTCAAAATAGATTTCCTTTGCCCCTAGTCCTGCCAAAGAGCCATTTTAGGTGCACAGGAAGGCGCTGAGCGCACTGGTGCATAGTGCCCTCTGCTGAGTAGGGCGGTGGGTAGCCCTGCTTCACCTGACCCCTTTTGACTGGGATCTAGATTCCGAAAGAATCTGAAAGGCGATACAGTCTTCATGATTTCACAGCAGATGTGCTTTTTGCCTTTTTTCCTTTTTATGCATGGAATCATTGAAAATTGAGAAGAAAATGCAAATAGCCTGCATTTGTATGAAGGAAAGAGATAATTGAGCTGTGGGCCATCAACAATGCTTTTGATCATTCTGGGATTAGAGGAATTCTTCATACTTGTAGAACCAGACTGTGTCAAAAGATAAGAAGTGCAAATATGGATTTAAGTAAGATAAGAAATTTCATCCTAAATTTCAACAGAACTCAAATCCAAGTTTTTGTATTGACATTCTGAAGAGCCTTGTAGCTGTGGTCTTTTGCAAATTCCTCTTTTTCTTCTACCTTCTTCTCTCTCTTCTTTCTTGCTTTCAATTAAAATTCAAAGGCCACTTATATGCTTTTGATACTGTACTGGGTTCTGAACAGAGAAAAATGGGAGAGGGTATGGGCTGTTTTTTAAAAAAAGAATTTTCAGGGTAAACTCATGTGTAAACAGTATGTGCCCTGAATGATATATTAACCTAAACAGGCATAGAATAAAATAGAGAAGACTGAAGTTTCATGTTTGGGTAAAAGGAAAATGGGATTTTAAAATATCTTCCAATTAGTAAGAGGAAGCTCTATAAAGGAAGTGGGTTGACTGCACAAATAGAGCACGAAGCCAATGTACCTGCGATAAGCAAAAGGGGAAGGGAGGATAATGGGAAGATAAAAGTGATATGAGATGGTGGTTAAAGATGGTTTGAGGAGGATTATTTGAATACAAGTTAGGCCCGATCTTTAATATAGTAAGTACTATTATCAACTTTCAGGAAAGGAAATGGCATTTATAAAATCTATAAGTGAAAAATCCACTTTGTGTAAAAGCATTTATTCTCGTTTCAGTCTGTAGCCTGGGAACTTGAGCAAGGAGGAGGTTGTAACAGCTATGTGAAGAAATAACCTATGGCCTGGACTAGAGCGTAATTGAGGAGTGGTTTAGGAGGATAAGCTGAAAGTATTTGGTGAGCTACTGGAGTAGAGGATAGGGATACATTAAAACAAATATAAGGTCACTTCTTGTGATGGGAAGGAAGGGTGGTGGAAGAAACAGAGGCAACTCTAGCTTCAGTGAGGTTGGTCTGAGTGAAGTACAAGGCATGATATAAGAAGTCCATCTGTTCATGCCTTGTTGTTGTTCAGGGGCTCAGTCATATATGACTCTTTGTAACCCCTTGAACTGCAGCACATCAGGCTTCTCTGTCCTTCACCATCTCCTGAAGTTTGCTCAAACTCATGTCTCTTGAGTCAGTGATGCCATCCAACCATTAATCCTCTGTCACCCCCTTCTCCTCCTTCCCTCAATCTTTCCCAGCACCAGGGTGTTTTTCAATGAGTCAGCTCTTCATATCAGGTGGCCAAAGTATTGGAGCCTTGTTTCAGCATCAGTCCTTCCAATGAATATTCAGGGTTGATTTCCCTTAGGATTGACTAGTTTGATCTCCTTGCTGTCCAAGGAACTCTCAAGAGTCTTCTCCAGCACCACAATTTGAAAGCATCAGCCTTCTTTATGGTCCAGCTCTCACATCCATATATGACTACTGGAAAAATCATAGCTTTGACTATATGAACCTTTGTCGATGAAGTGATGTATCTGCTTTTAAATACACTGTCTAGGTTTGTCATAGCTTTTTTGCCAAGGAGCAAGCATCTTTTAACTCTTTCTGACTTCAGTTTTGCACTTTTCTGGAGCAGCCGTGAAGAGATACCCCACGCTCAAGGTAAGAGAAACCTAAGTAAGATGGTAGGTGTTGCAAGAGGGCATCAGAGGGCAGACACACTGAAACCATAATCACAGAAAACTAGCCATTCTGATCACACAGACAACAGCCTTGTCTAACACAATGAAACTAAGCCATGCCCTGTGGGGCCACCCAAGATGGACGAGTCAGGGTGGAGAGGTCTGATAGAATGTGGTCCACTGGAGAAGGGAATGGCAAACCACTTCAGTATTCTTGCCCTGAGAATCCCATGAACAGTATGAAAAAGCAAAATGATAGGATACTGAAAGAGGACCTGCCCAGGTTGGTAGGTGCCCAATATGCTACTGGAGATCAGTGGAGAAATAACTCCAGAAAGAATGAAGGGATGGAGCCAAAGCAAAAACAATACCCAGTTGTGGATGTGAATGGTGATAGAAGCAAGGTCCGATGCTGTAAAGAGCAATATTGTATAGGAACCTGGAATGTCAGGTCCATGAATCAAGGCAAATTGGAAGTGGTCAAACAGGAGATGCCAAGAGTGAACGTCAACATTCTAGGAATCAGCGAACTAAAATGGACTGGAATGGGTGAATTTAACTCAGATGACCATTACATCTACTACTGTGGGCAGGAATCCCTTAGAAGAAATGGAGTAGCCATGATGTCAACAAAAGAGTCCAAAATACATTACTTGGATGCAATCTCAAAAATGACAGAATGATCTCTGTTCGTTTCCAAGGCAAACCACTCAATATCACAGTAATCCAAGTCTATGCCCCAACCAGTAATGCTGAAGAAGCTGAAGTTGAATGGTTCTATGAAGACCTACAAGACCTTTTAGAACTAACACACACAAAAAATGTTCTTTTTATTATAGGGGACTGGAATGCAAAAGTAGAAAGTCAAGAAACACCTGGAGTAAGAGGCAAATTTGGCCTTGGAATACGGAATGAAGCAGGGCAAAGACTAATAGAGTTTTGCCAAGAGAACGCACTGGTCATAGCAAACACCCTCTTCCAACAACACAAGAGAAGACTCTACACAGGGACACCACCAGATGGTCAACACTGAAATCAGATTGATTATATTCTTTGCAGCCAAAGATGGAGAAGCTCTATACAGTCAGAAAAAACAAGACGGGGAGCTGACTGTGGCTCAGATCACGAACTCCTTATTGCCAAATTCAGACTTAAATTGAAGAAAGTACGGAAAACCACTAGACCATTCAGGTATGACCTAAATCAAATCCCTTATAATTATACAGTAGAAGTGAGAAATAGATATAAGGGACTAGATCTGATAGACACAGTGCCTGATGAGCAACGAATGGAAGTTCATGACATTGTACAGGAGACAGGGATCAAGACCATCCCCATGGAAAAGAAATGCAAACAAGCAAAATGGCTGGCTGAGGAGGCCTTACAAATAGTTGTGGAAAGAAGAGAAGCAAAAAGCAAAGGAGAAAAGGAAAGATATTCCCATTTGAATGCAGAGTTCCAAAGAATAGCAAGGAGAGATAAGAAAGCCTTCCTCAGCGATCAATGCAAAGAAATAGAGGAAAACAACAGAATGGGAAAGACTAGAGATCTCTTCAAGAAAATTAGAGATACAAAGGGAACATTTCATGCAAAGATGGGCTTGATAAAGGACAGAAGTGGTATGGACCTAACAGAAGCTGAAGATAGGTATGGATCTAACAGAAGCTGAAGATATTAAGAAGAGGTGGCAAGAATACACAGAAGAACTGTACAAAAAAGATCTTCACGACGTATATATCATGATGGTGTGATCACCGACCTAGAGCCAGACATCCTGGAATGTGAAGTCAAGTGGGCCTTAGAAAGCATCACTACAAACAAAGCTAGTGGAGGTGATGGAACTCCAGTTGAGCTATTTCAAATCCTGAAAGATGATGCTGTGAAAATGCTGCACTCAATATGCCAGGAAATTTGGAAAACTCAGCAGTGGCCACAGGACTGGAAAAGGCCAGTGTTCATTCCAATCCCAAAGAAAGGCAATGCCAAAGAATGCTCAAACTACCACACAGTTGCACTCTTCTCACATGCTAGTAAAGTAATGCTCAAAATTATCCAAGCCAGGCTTCAGCAATACGTGAACCGTGAACTTCCAGATGTTCAAGCTGGTTTTAGCAAAGGGAGGGGAACCAGAGATCAAATTGCCAACATCCACTGGATCATCGAAAAAGCAAGAGTTCCAGAAAAACATCTCTTTCTGCTTTATTGACTATGCCAAAGCCTTTGACTGTGTGGGTCACAATAAACTGTGGAAAATTCTGAAAGAGATGGGAATACCAGAGCACCTGACCTGCCTCTGGAGATACCTATATTCAGGTCAGGAAGCAACAGTTAGAACTGGACATGGAACAACGGACTGGTTCCAAACAGGAAAAGCAGTACATCAAGGCTGTATATTGTCACCCTGCTTATTTAACTTATATGCACAGTACATCATGAGAAATGCTGGGCTGGATGAAGCAAAAGCTGGAATCAAGATTGCCAGGAGAAATATAAATAACCTCAGATATGCAGATGACACCACCCTTATGGCAGAAAGTGAAGAGGAACTAAAAAGCCTCTTGATGAAAGTAAAAGAGGAGAGTGAAAAAGTTGGCTTAAAGCTCAACATTCAGAAAATGAAGATCACGGCATCTGGTCCCATCACTTCATGGGAAATAGATGGGGAAACAGTGAAAACAGTGTCAGACTTTGTTTGAGGGGGCTCCCAAATCACTGCAGATGGTGACCACAGCCATGAAATTAAAAGACGCTTACTCCCTGGAAGGAAAGTTATGACCAACCTAGATAGCATATTGAAAAGCAGAGACATTACTTTGCCAACTAAGGTCCATCTAGTCAAGGCTATGGTTTTTCTAGTGGTCATGTATGGATGTGAGAGTTGGACTGTGAAGAAAGCTGAGCGCCGAAGAATTGATGTTTTTGAACCATGGTGTTGGAGAAGACTCTTGAGAGTCCCTTGGACTGCATCGAGGTCCAACCAGTCGATCCTAAAGGAGGTCAGTCCTGGGTGTTCATTGGAATAACTGATGCTAAAGCTGAAACTCCAATACTTTGGCCACCTCATGCAAAGAGTTGACTCATTGGAAAAGACCCTGATGCAGGGAGCAATTGGGGGCAGGAGGAGAAGGGGACGAGATAGGATGAGATGGCTGGATGGCATCACCAACTCGATGGACATGAGTTTGAGTGAACTCTGGGAGTTGGTGATGGACAGGGAAGCCTGGTGTGCTGCAATTCATGGGGTAGCAAAGAGTCGAACATGACTGAGTGACTGAAATGAACTGAACTGAACTGACTTCAGTTTTGCAGCCTAAGAAAATAAAAATTTCCACTGTTTCCACTTTTCCCCCATGTATTTGCCATGAAGTGATGGGAACACTGCCATGATTTTAGTTTCTTGAATGTTGATTTTTAAGCCAGCCTTTTCACTCTCCTCTTTTGCCCTCATCAAAAGGCTCTTTAGTTCCTCCTTGCTTTCTGCTTTAGAATGGTATCATCTGCATATCTGAGGTTGTTGATATTTCTCCTGATAATCTTGATTACAAATTGTGATCAAACCAGCACAGCATTTCACATGATGCACTCTGCACAGAAGTTAAAGAAGCAGGGTGACCACATACAGCCTTGACATACTCCTTTCCCAAGACTGAACTAGTCCATTGTTCCATGTCTAGTTCTAGCTGTTGCTTCTTGAACTGCATATGGGTTCCTCAGGAAGCAGGGAAGGTGGTCTGGTAATCCCACCTCTTTAAAAACTTTTCACAGTTTGTTGTGATCCACACAGTCGATGGCTTTGGCATAGTCAATGAAGCAGAAGTAGTTTTTTTTTTTTTTTTTTTTTTTTAATTCACTTGTTTTCTCTGTGATCCAACAGATGTTGACAATTCGATCTCTGGTTCCTCTGCCTTTTTAAAATACAGTTTGTATATCTGTAAGTTCTTGGTTCATGTACTGTTGAAGCCCAGCTTAAAGAATTTTGAGGATTACCTTGCTAGCATGTGAAATGAGTACAGTTGGACAGTAGTTTGAACATTCTTTGGCTTTTCCTTTCTTTGAGATTGGAATGAAAATTGACCTTTTCCAGTCCTGTAGCCATTCCTGAGTTTTCCAAATTTGCTGGCATATTGAGTGCAGCACTTTAACAGCATCATCTTTTAAGATTTTAAGTCAGTCAACTGGAGTTCCATCACTTCCACTAGATTTGTTCATAGTAAAGCTTCCTCAGGCTAACTTGACTTCACATTCCAGGATGTCCAGCTCTAGGTGAGTGACCACACCATCATGGTTATCTGGGTCATTAAGTCTTTTTGGTATAGTTCTGTGTATTCCTGCCACCTCTTCTTAATATCCTTTTCTTCTGTTAGGTCCTTGCTGTTTCTTTTATTGTGCCCATCTTTGCATGAAATATTCCCTTGATTATCTCTAATTTTTTTAAAGAGATTTCTAATCTTTCCCATTCTTTGTGTTGTTCACTTAAGAAGGTTATCTTATCTCTCCTTGCTATTCTCTGGAGCTCTGTATTCAGATGGGTATATCTTTCCCTTTCTCCTTTGCCTTTCACTTCTCTTCTTTTTTAAGCTATTTGTAAGGTCTACTCAGACAAACATTTTGCTTTCTTGCATTTCTTTTTCTTGGGGATAGTTTTGGTCACCACTTCCTGTACAATGTTACAAACCTCTGTTCATAGTTCTTCAGGCACTCTGTCTACCAGATCCAATCTCTTCAATTTATTTGTCACCCCCACTGTATTCATGCCTTGAACAAGGGGTAAAAATCTATGATGGGAGAGTGATACCATACTTTCTTCCTGTTTAATATGACTTAGGCCTATGTGAGTGGTAGACTTATGTATTTGGGTCTGTTTGCTATTTTGGTTTGTGTTTTCCTAAGCATGAGATGATTTGGGTGCTTTTTTCCAGCATGTCCTTGTATTTTCCTTTAAAATTCGTGATCTGCTTCATTAAGGGGATCCACATGTTCTCAGTATGAAGTTATCTCAGTGTGAAACATGTGAAGTCTAGGTATCGCATTTGAACAAGAAATGCTTCCTGAATTAAAATAATGTGAGTAGGAACTCTTAGCTCTCACATATGATATGAAAACTTCTTTTAAAAAATTGATTAATTTATTTTAATATGAGGCTAGTTACTTTACAATATTGTAGTGGTTTTTGCCATACATTGACATGAATCAGCCACAGAAGCACATGTGTCCCCGATCCAGAACCCCCCTCCCACCTCCTTCCCCATCCCATCCCCAGGGCCATCCCAGTGCACCAGCACTGAGCACCCTGTCTCATGTATAGAACCTGGACTGGCAATCCGCTCCACATATGATAATATACACGTTTCAATGCTACCTTCTCAAATCATCACACCCTTGTCTTCTCCCAGAGTCCAAAAGACTGGTCTTTACATCTGTGTCTCTTTTGCTGTCTCACATATAGGGTCATTGTTACCATCTTTCTAAATTCCATATATATGTGTTAGTATACAGTATTGGTGTTTTTCTTTCTGACTTACTTCACTCTGTATAATAGACTCCAGTTTTATCCACCTTATTAGAACTGATTCAAATGCATTCTTTTTAATGGCTAAGTAATATTCCATTGTGTATATGTACCATAGCTTTCTTATCCATTCGTCTGTCGATGGACATCTAGGTTGCTTCCATGTCCTGGCCATTGTAAACAGTGCTGCGATGAACACTGGGCACATGTCACTTTCAATTCTGGTTTCCTTGGTGTGTATGCCCAGCAGTGGGATTGCTGGGTCATATGGCAGTTCTATTTCCAGTTTTTTAAAGAATCTTCACACTGTTCTCCATAGTGGCTGTACCAGTTTGCATTCCCACCAACAGTGTAAGAGGGTTCCCTTTTCTCCACACCCTCTCCAGCACTTCTTGTGTGTGTATGTGTGTCTGCACACACATTTAGCATGTCATATACAACTGTAGTTAGTTGTGCATAAGTTTCTGTATATGGGCTTGTATATTTGGCATGTCTTATTTTTCTTGGACAATAAGGAGTATGCCTTCTACTTCCTTTGTATCCCCCACAGAACATAGTGTGTGTGTGTGTATATATATAAAATAATGTAGATTGCATCGAATAGAGCATCTTAGGAATTTAAAATTATAGGTCAATCTTAAAAACAAAAATTTTATTAAAAAATGATAGAGAATGTTGTAAAGTCCGTACAACCTCAGATTAATTTTATATCTTTTATATTTTTCTATTTCAACTACAAATTAATGCCTATTATGATAATTGAAGTATTCCAAAATTCTCAGATGACTTCTAAATCATTAATAAAACAGTAAAATACTTTTAGTGATGTTGCATTGTCAGATATGTTTTACTATGCTCTCATCCTGTGAAAATTGGTAATCTAAGTATGGTATGTATGGTAATTATGAATTAATGACTGATTAATCTTAACTCAACCTTGGGCAAATATGCTTCTATGTGCTTTCTCAGCTGTTAAACGGGGGAAAATGACTGCTGGCTCACAGGCATCCAGATGAAGATTTTACTCTTTTAAAATAGAATGTGCCAGACAGGTATTTCATGACACAATAACTTTGAAGTTTAGCAATGATGGGACTATGGGTTTCCCCGGTGGTGCTAGTGGTAAAGAACCCACCTGCCAATGCAGGAGATGCAGGAGATGGGGGTTCTATCCCTGAGTTGAGAAAATCCCCTGGAGGAGGGCATGGCAACAAACTGCAGTATTATGGGCCTGGAAAATCCCATGGACAGAGGAGCCTGGAGGGCTACAGTCCATAGGGTTGCAGAGTCGGACACAACTGAGCATACACACAGTGAAAGGACTACCTGCCAGTGAAACTAGAAGGGGTGGCAGATGAGTAGAACAGGAATTTTGAAACTAGAAATGGCTGGGACTCCAAGTTTAACATGACCCTCTAACCACTTCTTCTCTCCATTTTGGCCCTTTTCCCATTCCCAAGCAGAGTATCAAATGATTAGAAATTAGGCCTTACCCCTCCTTTAAGAAAGTGCCATACTGCTAGTTTCTTGTGGTTTTGGAGGAAAAACAGCATTCTATTGGACTCCTCACCTCAGTAATGTCCTATAATGCCTGTTTCTGTGAATGATATTTATGGGTCCCCATTTTCCAGGCTTATTGCCTTGGAAGTTACATAATCAGATCTGAAAGTTATAAAGTGTTGAATTTGTCCAAAATTGAGCTCTTATTCACAGGAGGAGAGCCTGGGACCATTTTTGCTAGGTTAGCTTTCTCCTTTGCTGAGTCTGAGCACTTGGAGTATTTTAGTGTTGGCCTGCTGTGACTCACTGCCTGTCCAGTGGCTTAAGAGATGCTTAACTAAGTCCACAATAGGTATCTCAGATAATGAAACACTGGGATATGCACAAAAGGACATGGTTTTAGGCATTAGTTATGGGGCCATTTTATCATCAGCCCCTATTTCCACTTTCTCAATGCAGCCCAGTAAAATACAATATTTGAGAATCTTTATGCTTTGCCCTTTCTTACACCCCAAACCTGATGAAGTGCAAGTTTTCATCATCTTCCACGTGAGGCAGATCTGCTCCATTCATTGCAGGAAATATTCTTAGCAAACACTTACCCAGTGTGTTCAGCAGCAATCAGGCCATTGATGATGATGTAGAAATTTATTAGAACATGAAGAGAAGAATTACCTACAAGCAATTCCGGAGTATTGGCTACCAGGAGCCAAATGCCTCATAGGCAGAAATTCATTGAATAGCATGCATTTGTTATATGTTGGGTGCCAGAAGTTTAAGCACTCGAGCTCAGACTTGCTATTAAACCCTCCCTAGCATGCGGGCCACCCACCAGTTGCAAGGCATGATGACACGACAGATAACCCGCCCTCCTTGGTAGCAATATGGATACGGGTAGTAACCTAGTAAAGGTTCACAGACGCGGCGACAGTAGCGGTTGCCTCGACGGCAGTAAATACAACAGTAACCTCTCTCATCCAACATGGAGTCGAATTCTATTCCATTTTCAGTCTGAAAGAAGAAGAAACCAGTGTTGGAGGGGAAGAGGTCTGCCAAGCAGGGGAGGAATATGAAACTATAGAAGTTGGGGCCTGGTGAGTAATTAAGTTCCTGAGCCTGATCTTGGAGATATATCAATGGACTAGATCAAGATTGATTTTAGTTTTCTTAATTTAAAATTTTTTTTAAAAACTTAGTTTTATTGAAATAGAGTTGACTTACAATGTTGTGTTAATTTTTTTCTGTACAGCAAAGTGATTCAATTATACATATATTTATATATATTCTTTTTCATATTCCTTTCCATTATCATTTATTGTGAAATATTGACAAGATTGATTTTGAATGAGCCTTTTAGGTATTCCAAGTTTCTTAAATACTTTTTTTGTTGTTGTTAAAACAATGACCAGTCTCCTTTCAGTGACTTTGATCTGAAAAATAGTGAGATTTGTGAAGGCTCTTTGTCTTTTTCCTCTAAACAAGAATAATGTGCACAGAACTCACATAGTCATTGATTGGGAGTTCTTCCTCACTTGCTGCTTGTCTGGCGTGACGGGTCTTCTCCACCTTCACTTGAGGGACCACCCACTGCTCGTTTTGTTCAATGCCTTTTTTTTCACTGGTAGGAAAGTGAAGGTCTTCACCATCCTCCTCAAAGTCCTGTAACTCTGAAACTAAGGTAATACACACAAAGTTGTGATGCAACCACTTTGCTTGGGGGACTAGCATTGGGGGATAGAGATTTTCATTGTGTCTTCTCACTGTCCTCATTTAGGTATGCATGAACCACTTTTCCAGGGTTCTGTAGCTGACATTTTAAGGTCTTCCAAAAGAGATCTGACCATTCCTATGTACACAGACACCTTTGCTCATTTGGCATCAGACACTTACTGTTTTGCTTTATTAGCATGTTAAATTAAAAATTGAGGGCAGGATACTTTGGTGTCTCCCACAATGATTTTACTCATGGTCGGTGCTCAGTAAATATTTTTGGTTGCCTGATTTGATATAGTGTCCTCTGTCCTCCTTCCTCATCCCTTCTCTTTTCTGTGTTAAATGCTTTTTTATTAAACTTTGTATTTAGAAATTATCTTAGATTTATAGAAGAGTTGCTAAGGCGGTACAGAGTATCTGTATATCTTTTCACCCAATTTCCCCTAAGGTTAACATTTTATATAACCACAGTACAATGAGCAAAACTAAGAAATTAGTATTGGTACAATAGGTTGTTGTTGTTTAGTCACTAAGTCATGTTTGACTCTTCGTGATCCCATGGACTTTAGCCCACCAGGCTCCTCTGTCCATGGGATTTCCCAAGCAAAAATACCGGGGTGGGTTGCCATGCCCTTCTCCAGGGGATCTTCCTGACCCAGGGATTGAACCCATGTCTCTTGTATTGCAGGCATTGGCAGGCAGATTCTTTACCACTGAGCCACCAGGGAAGCCCTTTATAGGTACAATAAAATTAACTAAACTACAAACTTTACTCAAATTTCATCATTATCTCCACTAATGTCATTTAAGAGAAGGATGTTGAAGCAGAAGTTGTAGTGTCCAATCCAGGAAACCACAATTGCTTTTTTTTTAAGGTCAAAGAGTACCAATAGATGCCCGCATTGATTAGATCCTTCTCTCTTGGGCAATATAGTGATCTATGCTGTCCAGAATGAGGGAGGCCAAATTTTATGCTAGTTAGGCAGAATAAGATGTCCAAGGACATTTGCCCTCTCTGTGGGCTGACTGGAAGTTGAGATCTGGAGTCTTTAACTCTACCTTTAGCATCCAATTGCTTTTATACTGATTCCTAAAATAGTCACAAAGAAATTGGTATTGCAGTGACCGTCCTTTCTTCTGAGGAGAATGCCACCATTTGACATAGAAAATCCTTCTTGAGACAATAGGGCATTATTTTGGCTCTTCTCTCCTCTGTTCTTGGGTTGGGCACATAGTGGTTTGAGCCATAGTTTGGTAGCTCGACTGCAATGAATATAGATGTACAAAGAGAGACAGATTAGCTTTTTGCTATCACTGCAAACATTGGGGTGGCGTTACCTTTGATGGGATATTTAATAGCCTGTCAGCATTAATTTATCTGATTTATAACTTGGCTGTGAAAAATCTCCTCCTCACTGGCTGTCAGCATATACAGTTTCATCTAAGAAGATACAAGCTTATCATTTGTTTTCCTAGAAATGTAGTCTCTGAATGCTGGTAACATTAACCCGTTACTGATTTTGGAAAGCAGAGGATGAAGAGGAGGAGGAGAAAGAGGAGGAGGGTGAAGCCATACCTGCTATTAGAGTGGGATTGATCCAATACATGGTCACATTATCACAAATCTCCAGAATTTTGGAATTTTTAAGAAAGTCTCGGTTTTCAATAGGTTTTTCTGCTGGGACCCAAATCACTGACTGTTCAAAGAAAGTTGTGGTAATTTCTTCATTCTGAGAGAAGAAAGTTGTTCAGGGTAGGGATAGGCAGAGAAATTAATAAAGTGAGTGAGAAATTATGGGATACTGGAAAACACCATATTTCAAGTCTGAATAATAATTATAGTCCCAGAGCTTCCTGTGAAGTAGCTCTGTGCCATGCATACAGTAGGTGCCTTTGGGAGAGTTAGCAACTGGTTCCTCCTCCTCCCCTCTAACTGTAAGTCTGCTCACTGAAACAGCAGCCTTCTCTGCTTAATTTCTCTTAAAGTCAGGAAGGCTCTCTGTCATTTTCTAGGTCTCTCACTGGGCCAAGTATGTTTTAATTTGGCCTTCTGGAACCTTGAGTGACTTATGTTTGTTTTATTTTAAATGGATGTTGTGTGTGCATGCTCAGTCACTTGGGTCATGTCTAACTCTTTATGACCACATGGACTGTACCCCACCAGGCTCCTCTGTCATGGAATTCTTCAGGCAGGAATTCTGGAGTGGGTTGTCATGCCTTCCTCCAGGGAATCTTCCTGATCCAGGGACTGAACCTGCATGTCCTGTGTTGCTTGCACTGCAGGCAGATTCTGTACCTGTTGACCCATGGGGGAACCCCTTGGTGTTGTGAGTGCCTGCCTTATTTTAGGCTTATGACTAGGATTGCAAGTTTAATTTGATCACAAGCTGAAAAACACTCCTATAATCCAAATTGGTGAAATCAGTTAAGTAGCACCAGGACCTAATATTTTGGCTTTCAAGATTGCCTGTTAATGGTATAGTTGTAGTACCAAAGATGTCTTTATTTTTTATTTGTTTGTTTTGAAGTCAAGTCTCTAACTTGTGACTACAATGCCCTGACTACTGGTTTTACTCCTTTCATTCTAGATGCTTGGAGTTTGTCTGACAGAATGGTTTTTATTTAGGCAATCTTTCTTTTTTATTGTCAAGAGCACTACCTACTTTTCTGTTTATAATGTTGGAAGTAGTTGTCGTGTATACCTAGCTCTTTTTAAACATATATATATATATTTAAATTTACTTGTTTGGCTGCATCAGGTCTTAGTTATGTCACACGAGATCTTTGATCCTCTTTGAGACATGAAAACTGTTAGTTGAAACATGTGGGATCTAGTTCCCTGACCAGGGATCGAACTCTATGCCCCTGCATTGGGAGTATGCAGTCTTAGCCACTGCACCACCAGGGAAGTCCGGTATACTTATCTCTTAATCTCCTGGGCTTTGACAATTTACCCATTTCTCTTAATTAGGTTTTTCCTTTTCTCTTTTGTTTCCCTCTAGTTTTATGGTTTCACTGTTTTTATTCTTTGAAATATGGCTATGTGTAATTTTTCTCCTAGTCATTTAAAACTCTTCATCTTAGCTCCTTTGTTCAGAAGTCTGTAAAGACCTTGGTATGCACTGAAAGGGACTGTATAGAATGAGGTTGGTACACTGACTAGCTTTGTTAGAAAAATCAGGGCTATTTATATAACTGTTCTGCATGTTTAACATGTGCAAACTATGGATGCAATGGTGAGGGAAGTACAGAATAAAAAGTTTTTGTCATTCAGGATCACAACTTTGTCTCATAAAAAAATCTGTAGCCTAAGTACAAACAAATAGGATTTTCTTGAAGATAAAGCAATTTCACTATCATGAGATGAATACTTAATGTTATTTAGACAATCTGGCAAAATTAACTGAAAAATAAATTATGGCCAAAATGAGACACTGTGGGCCTTGCAATCTCAAAAACGACAGAATGATCTCTGTTTGTTTCCAAGGCAAACCATTCAATATCACAGTAATCCAAGTCTATGCCCCAACCAGTAACGTTGAAGAAGCTGAAGTTGAACAGTTCTATGAAGACCTACAAGACCTTTAAGAACTAACACCTAAAAAAGGTGTCCTTTTCATTATAGGGGACTGGAATGCAAAAGTAGGAAGTCAAGAAACACCTGGAGTAAGAGGCAAATTTGGCCTTGGAATACGGAATGAAGCAGGGCAGAGACTAATATAATTTTGCCAAGAAAATGCACTGGTCATCACAAACACCCTCTTCCAACAACACAAGAGAAGACTCTATACATGGACATCACCAGATGGTCAACACCGAAATCAGATTGATTATATTCTTTGCAGCCAAAGATGGAGAAGCTCTATACAGTCAGCAAAAACAAGACCAGGAGCTGATTGTGGTTCAGACCATGAACTCCTTATTGCCAAATTCAGACTGAAATGGAGGAAAGTAGGGACAACCACTAAACCATTCAGGTATGACCTAAATCAAATCCCTTACGATTATACAGTGGAAGTGAGAAATAGATTTAAGGGCCTAGATCTGATAGATAGAGTGCCTGATGAACTATGGAATGAGGTTCGTGACATTGTACAGGAGATAGGGATCAAGACCATCTCCATGGAAAAGAAATGCAAAAAAGCAAAATGGCTGTCTGGGGAGGCCTTACAAATAGCTGTGAAAAGAAGAGAAGCGAAAAGCAAAGGAGAAAAGGAAAGATATAAACATCTGAATGCAGAGTTCCAAAGAATAGCAAGAAGAGATAAGAAAGCCTTCTTCAGCAATCAATGCAAAGAAATAGAGGAAAACAAAAGAATGGGAAAGACTAGAGATCTCTTCAAGAAAATCAGAGATACCAAAGGAACATTTCATGCCAAGATGGGCTCGATAAAGGACAGAAATGGTATGGACCTAACAGAAGCAGAAGATATTAAGAAGAGATGGCAAGAATACACAGAAGAACTGTACAAAAAAGATCTTCACGACCCAGATAAACACGATGGTGTGATCACTGACCTAGAGCCAGACATCCTGGAATGTGAAGTCAAGTGGGCCTTAGAAAGCATCACTACGAACAAAGCTAGTGGAGGTGATGGAATTCCAGTTGAGCTATTTCAAATCCTGAAAGATGATGCTGTGAAAGTGCTGCACTCAATATGCCAACAAATTTGGAAAACTCAACAGTGGCCACAGGACTGGAAAAGGTCAGTTTTCATTCCAGTCCCAAAGAAAGGCAATGCCAAAGAATGCTCAAACTACTGCACAATTGCACTCATCTCACACACTAGTAAAGTAATGCTCAAAATTCTCCAAGTAAGGCTTCAGCAATATGTGAACTGTGAACTTCCTGATGTTCAAGCTGGTTTTAGAAAATGCAGAGGAACCAGAGATCAAATTGCCAACATCCGCTGGATCATCGAAAAAGCAAGAGAGTTCCAGAAAAACATCTATTTCTGCTTTATTGACTATGCCAAAGCCTTTGACTGTGTGGAAAACAATAAACTGTGAAAAATTCTGAAAGAGATGGGAATACCAGACCACCTGGCCTGCCTCTTGAGAAATATGTATGCAGGTTAGGAAGCAACAGTTAGAACTGGACATGGAACAACAGACTGGTTCCAAATAGGAAAAGGAGTTCGTCAAGGCTGTATATTGTCACCCTGTTTATTTAACTTATATGCAGGGTACATCATGAGAAACGCTGGACTGGAAGAAACACAAGCTGGAATCAAGATTGCTGGGAGAAATATCAGTAACCTCAGATATGCAGATGACACCACCCTTATGGCAGAAAGTGAAGAGGGACTAAAACGCCTCTTGATGAAAGTGAAAGTGGAGAGTGAAAAAGTTGACTTAAAGCTCAACATTCAGAAAACGAAGATCATGGCATCTGGTCTCATCATTTCATGGGAAATAGATGGGGAAACAGAGGAAACAGTGTCAGACTTTATTTGAGGGGGCTCCCAAATCACTGCAGATGGTGACTGCAGCCATGAAATTAAAAGACGCTTAACTCCTTGGAAGGAAAATTATGAACAACCTAGATAGCATATTGAAAAGCAGAGACATTACTTTGACAACAAAGGTTCGTCTAGTCAAGGCTATGGTTTTTCCTGTGGTCATGTACGGATGTGAGAGTTGGAGTGTGAAGAAGGCTGAGTGCCGAAGAATTGATGCTTTTGAACTGTGGTGTTGGAGAAGACCCTTGAGAGTCCCTTGGACTGCAAGGAGATCCAGCCAGTCCATTCTGAAGGAGATCAGCCCTGGGATTTCTTTGGAAGGAATGATGCTAAAGCTGAAACTCCAGTACTTTGGCCACCTCATGCGAAGAATTGCCTCATTGGAAAAGACTCTGATGTTGGGAGGGATTGGGGGCAAGAGGAGAAGGGGATGACAGAGGATGAGATGGCTGGATGGCATCACTGACTCGATGGACGTGAGTCTGAGTGAACTCTGGGAGCTGGTGATGGAGATGGAGGCCTGGCGTGCTGTGACTCATGGGGTCGCAAAGAGTTGGACACGAGTGAGCGACTGATCTGATCTGATCTTTCTGGGGGGCAGCACCACATGTGGAAACTTGGTTCCCTGACTAGGGATTGAACCCATGCCCCTTTCAGTGGAAGTGCAGAGTCTTAACCACTGGACTACCAGGGAAGTCCCTGCCTTTAACTTTTTCAGAAAAGAAATCTTGTCATGTCAGTTTGGAATGTCATTGTTGGCTGGCCCAACTCAAAGTCTTACATTATTTTCTGTAAAAAGCAGTATGTGATACTGGATATAATAGCTTTTAATCTTATTCATTCTCCTTTCATCTTATTCTTGCCTCCTATAGTAGTCTCTAATATCCTAGAAGTTGCTCTGTTCCTCGGATGCATCCAAATTGAGTGTGTGTTATTAACTCAGTCATGTCCGACTTTTGTAACCTCATGAATTGGGGCACGCCAGGATCCTCTGTCCATGGGATTTTCCAGGCAAGAATACTGGAGTGGGTTGCCATCCCCTTCTCTGGGGGATCCTCCCGATCCAGGGATTGAACCTGGGTGTCTTGCATTGCAGGCAGATTCTTTACCGTCTAAGCCACTAGGGAAGCATCCAAAATAGGCTTATTTAAAAAAAAAAAAAAAAGACTCCCAAACTTTTCACTTGCCATAGACCTTGGGAGCAGAGCATCGTCTTTGGGGGAAATCCTTTTCTTGGAAATTCTAGGAACTTCTGTAACTTCTGTAAGAGTCTGTAACTTCTCTGGAAGTTACTGGTTCTGTGGGAACCAGCGACAGCCATGAGACTTGGAAAATGGAAAGTAAAAATGATCCCCACACCACCTCATCCCTGCAAATAATAAATAAAAGTAAAAGAAAAAGGTAAATGGGTAGATGAGAATTAAGATGGAGAGAGTTGGGCAAGAGAAAATGTAAAAGAACCTAGGAAAGAGAGAAGAAAAAGAAAGAGGTATTTATAGTATATAGAGCGGTCTCTGTGCTATTGGGATAATTTCATTTCAGATTTGCCAGTTAAGCACTAAGAAAACCAACCCAGCCCATTTGTTTCTTCTGGCTATAGTCACAATACATCCTTAGCTAAGGTTCCCCTCCTTCCTCCACTGACAGCAACATACCATAATTATTGTCAGAATATCATGGAAAAATGAAGAGTCTCCTGGGCTTTATTGATGGCTGTATTTTAAGCAATAATCCTCCATCTCCCACTAGGCCTACAAGGGCCACTAAGCTGTTGCCCTGATGCACTAGGTTATCTTACCCTGACCTAGGGGTGTGCTTTCAGAGAATTTGTATTACACTGTACTTCTAACCTTCTTTGCTTTTTCTTTTCTTAGTGATATTAAGGATAGATTATTCCATTAGCAGCCCAGCATAAAATGGTAAGATGAATGAACTGAAATATTTTTTAAATTTTTAAAAATATTTATTTACCTGGATGTGCTGGGTCTTAGTAGTGGCATGTGGGATCTAGCTGCCTGACCAAGGATGGAACTCAGGCCCCTTGAATTGGAAGTGTGGAGTCTTAGCCACTAGGCCACCAGTGTTAGTTGCTCAGTTGTGTCCCTCTCTTTGCAACTCCATGGACTGTAGCCTGCCAGGCTCCTCAGTCCATGGAGTTCTCCAGGCAAGGATACTGGAGTGGGTTGCCATTTCCTACTCCAGGGGATCTTCCCAACCCAGGGATCCAACCTGGGATTCCCACATTGCAGGTAGATTCTTTACCATCCAAGCCACCAGGGAAGTCCCTTAATTTTAATTTTTTTATTGAAGTATAGTTGATTTTGGGCTTCCCTTGTGGCTTAATCATAAAGAACCCACCTGCCAATGCAGGAGACACAAGAGATGTGGGTTCAGTCCCTGGGTCAGGAAGATCCTCTGGAGAAGGCAATGGCAACCCTCTCCAGTATTTTTGCCTGGGAAATCCCATGGACAGAAGAGCCTGGCAGGGCTACAGTCCATGTGGTCACAGAGAGTTGGACATGACTGAGTGCACAAGCAATAGCAATATAGATGATTTACAATGTTGTGTTACTTTCAGGTGTACAGTAAAGTGATTCAGCTATATATTTAAGTTATCACAAGATATTGAGTATAGTTCTCTGTGCTATGCAGTTGGTTGTCTATTTTATATATGGTAGTGTTGAACTAAAATCTTTATTTCTTATTTTAAACTTTTATAATTTGCATTGGGGTATAGTTGATTGACAATGCTGTAATAGTTTTAGGTGAACAGCGCAGGGACTCAGCCACATATATACATGTATCCATTCTCCCCAAAACTTCCTTCCCATTCAGGCTGCCATATAATACTCAGAAGAGTTCTATGTGCTATACAGTATGTCCTTGTTGGTATCTATTTTGTATATAGTAGTGTTGAATTAAAATCTTTAGAATAGGTGAATGTCAAAGTGTGACAAAAGCAGCAAGGATCCCGAGTGGCCCTGGGGCTTTTGTTTTGGCAGGATTGATTTTGTTCTTCTAGCTCACCACTCTTACCAGAAATCTTTGGTTTGGAAGCAAATGCACATAAGCCATGTTAATGGCTGCTATCCTTAAGTTAATTTTTAATTTTTATTGAAGTATAGTTGATTTACAATGTTGTGTTAGTTTCAGGTGTACAGCAAAGTGAATCAGCTATATATATATATATATATATATATATATATATATAAAAGTTGTTATAAGATATATAAGAGTATACACCCTTATGTTCATAGCAGCACTATTTACAATAGCCAAGACATGGAAGCGACCTAAATGTCCATCAACAGATGAATGGATGGAGAAGATGTGGTACATATATACAGTGGAATATTATTCAGTCATTAAAAATGAAATAATGCCATTTGCAGCAACATGGATGGACCTAGAGCATTTACTTAGTGAAGTAAATCAGACAGAGAAAGAGAAATATCATGGCATCACTTATATGAGGAATCTAAAAAAATGATACAAATAAACTTATTTTCAAAATAGAAACAGATTCAGACTTAGAGAATGAATTTATGTTTACCAGGGGGCACGGAACAGTTAGGGACTTTGGGATTGCCATGTACACACTGCTATATTTAAAACGGAAAACCAACAAGGACTTACTCTATAGCACAAGGAACTCTGCTCAATATTCTGTAACAACCTAATTGCGAAAATAATTTAAAAAGAATAGTTATATGTATATATATAACTGAATCACTTTGTTGTACACCTGAAACTACACAACACTGTTAATCAACTGTACTACAACATAAAATAAAAAGTTAAAAAAAAAACTAAAACTAAAAAAAAAAGAAAAGTACAGTGTTGGACCTAAAAGCATCAACTTTAGTTTTTGAAAGGTCTGAGTTCAAGATCCCAATCTGCTCTTCTCTAACTGTGTAACACTGGGCAAGTTACTTTTTGGTTCACATCTGAAAATGGGGACAATAATAGTACCTGTCTATAGGATCATTGTGAGAATCAAATAAGAGTAAAGCATTTAGTACAAAGTCTGACACATAATTAGTCCCCAACAAATTATGGCTTTTACTACTACTGTCATTCTTACATACCTCATCTATTTCTTCCTCTGGTTCAGAAAATTCAGGAATCACTTTAATCTGAGTTTTGATGAAGCATTTTTGAAGACCTACAAAGTAAATGCCAGTGTATCCCTATAAAACAGACAAAAAAATAAGAAAACTTTCTGAAGTAGCCACAATTAATGAGTGTCATGATTTGTTAGGGCCCCAGGCTGGCAAAATTTGAATTCAAAAGGAAAGCTTTCTCTTATAAATTAAATGGAGGCTACAGGTTATTTTTAACTTGACTCAAGTGTTCTAATATTTTAAGTGGGAAGCCTTAGGGAGAAAACATCCAACTTACATTTTTAAAGTCATGTACTTCCAATGTTTCATCAGTGCCATTTCCACTTCTGAATATTTCAGTTTTGGTAATGGGATCAATTTCCATGTAAATCTTCTTCTTCTCTCCATTGCTGTAGAAAGTGTGCTCCATGTCATATGTCTGGGAGAACAAAGGAAAACAAGCTGTAAGATACTCAGTATGACCACCAATGCAGGTAGATGTAAGAAACTTGGGTTTGATCCCTGGGTCAGGAAGATCCCCTGGAGGAGTGAATGGCTACTCACTCCAGAATTCTTGCCTGGAGAATCCCATGGATAGAGGAAGCTGGCAGGCTGCAGTCCACAGGGTCACAAGGAATCGGACACAACTGAAGCAACTTAGCACACACACACAGATGTCTGTTCATGGTGATGGTGGTTTAGTAGCTAAGTTGTGTCTGACTCTTGCGATCCCATGGACTCTAGCCTGCCAGTCTCCTCTGTCAATGGGATTCTCCAGGCAAGAATACTGGAGTGGGTGGCCATTTCCTCCTCCAGGGGATCTTCCCCATCCAGGGATGGTCTCCTGCATTGCAGTCAGATTCCTTACCACTGAGCCACTAGGGAAGCATGTTCGTTCATAAGACACTTTAATTGGGTAATATCTGGGGCACATTCTTTTTCCAGAGCCTTTGTAGAGAGGTGCTGTCTCAGCAGCTTGCTGTTGGGAATTCTCTGAGACTTGAGATTAAAGTGAGGTGTTTTTTGGCACTAGAGCTGATACGGGGATCCCTTCAGAGTTAGTATTTTGTATTCAAGCCAAGTTGTTGAACTAATTACTAAGAATTCCAACAGTTTTTCTTGGCACCCTTGACTAAATAGCAAATGATATTTTGCAAAGCAGTCTATAAGGTGTTTTTCCCTTATGGTAAGAAAAGGAACCGCCAAAGACCTCTACTGCTTCTTTAAACTGCCACTTCCCTTTCTAAGTACTCAAAGGTCACCCACTTTCTTCCTGTGAAATTCAGTAGGGCTGAGAAAGAGATTTGAACAGATTTAGAATGCTTAGGTATTGCTCTTTATCTCCTTATCTACCAAGAGATTTAATATTGCCTTACCAGTCTTGGTTATGTCCTTTTTAAGCACTGAAGACCATTGTCTTTGGCGAATATTAAGTAAAAGTCTTACCCTGACCTCAACTGCTTCCTTTTGCCCTTTAAACTCCAGGAAACATTTACTGCCTTCCCCTAACCTTCTCTGTTATGGGCTAACAAAATCTATTCAGTTTATTACTGAATTCTCTTTTCCAAACTAGATTCAGCTGACTTTAAGTCTTCAGGTTCTCCTGCATATAGAATTTAATAACCATGAATTGTAATATGCACTATGTAATATGGTATCTTCCAAGAAGAGCACCTTGGTAAAGCTAAATATCAGGTTACTCCTGAATGGTTGAAACAAAACCCCAGACTCTCTGCTAACCTCTAAAAGAGACCGTCCTCTTTCTAAGGCCCATAGAATATCCCAGTCTATTAACAAGCCCATTGCTTATAATTGAGGACGTGTTACGTTGTTGTTGTTTAGTTTCTATGTCGTGTCTGACTCTGTGAGAACCTGTGGACTGTAGCCCGCCAGGCTCCTCTGTCCATGGAATCCTCTAAGCACGAATCCTGGAGTAGGTTGCCGTTTCCTTTTCCAGGGGATCTTTCCAACCCTGGGATCAAACCTGGGTCTCCTGCACTGCAGGCCGATTCTTTACTGCTGAGCCACCAGGGAAGCCAGATGTGTTTACAGCTAGAAGCATAAGAAAAACCCGAAGGAATTTGCTATCACAAACCAGGGCAGCCCTGATGGTGTCATATGGAAGTCTATCTTATCCCTGTTGTTAGGAGGCCTTTTGCTATCACGTTTCTTCATATTCATTTTTCTTTATGAAAAGCATTTGGTAAACTGAAAGCCTGAAAAAGCAAGTCATCCACAGAGCCAACGTTGCTTTCTAATGATTCTGTTCCCAGTGGCAGTCTTTTAGAGCTTGCACTGGGTTGGGTTGTTTTTTAATGTCTGCCAGTGTCTGTGACTGAATGTTAGATTAACCTGGTCAAATTTTCCCCACCTCAAGTAGAAAAACATGTTGGAAGGGCTTGTAGAAGCACTGTTACCTCAAGTGTGAAAAGTTGATTTAGTTACTGAATAGGAAAGCAAGAGACAATGATATTGACCTCTTTGCTGCCCTACAGTAACTTAGACATGGTCAGAGCTGAAATAATTGTTGAATACATTTTTATCACCAATGGCAAATTCTTGGCTTCCTAAAGAAATTTGAGCATTGGCAAGGTCTTTTAAGAGACAACATTTTAAAAGGGGAAGGAAAACACTATTTAGAACTTTCCAGCAACTGCAGAGTTAACACAGTGAGTCTGACTTGGTTTGTGACAGGTAGCAAATTCCCTTAGACTTGTTATTTGCTTCTAGTTATAAATTTGTTCTGAGTTGCAGCTCTGCGGCCAGCCTGAGAAACTTCTACCTTATGGCAACAAATTGAGCTCTCAGTGGGCCTGACCTAAGTAGAGGAGAGAGGCATCTAATGCAGATTCAGCCTTGTCAGATCTCTCAACAGGGTGGAATTTCTTTAGAAATACTATCCATTGCTGAGACAAATGTCGACACCACCAGTCACTGGGGGTGGGGTGGGGTGTTTGTTTCATCAGTAGCACAACTGATGGATTATTGCACGGAAAAATGAGGTTAGAGACTAGGGGCTGTTGGAACGCTGCCTACCTGGGCAAAAGAGAAAATACAGGCTGTATTTTCAATCATTGGGAGAAGACTATGGAACCATACTGGTGACATTTAGGATTTCAGTGTACTTCTGTGGAATGAATTTTCCTGCACTGTTGGCAATGCACTTCACTTGGACACCTTGCTAGATGAAAACTATTGGAAACTGCCACGCTCAGCAGATCCTGATTATTTTCAGCATTCTTTCAAAGAGTTTTGTTGTTGTTGTTGGGGGAGGAGGCATCCATTCTGATTGTAATTATTAACCAGCATGTTGCCTTTTTGTTAATAATGATAGTGGGATCAGAATGACTTCATTTGTATGTGAATTCTGGGTGGGAGGTGGGGGCTATATATTCACTCAGATGGAATTCCATTATCAAAGGTGTCCTTTTGGAACAAACTTTGTCTAGAAGATGATGCTGGTGGCCCACTTTGGACTGCTTAGGGATGAGTTTGAGCAAATCCAGACATGCTGTCTTGTCCGAGTCCCCATGGAGCACATTGCTTAACTGGCCCATATGAAGACTGAGCTCATGCCTCTGGCTTTAGAAGTACTTTTCTTTCTACTAAGCTCACTGGCTAAGGGGCTAAGAAGGGTCTTTCTGGAGATGAAGGAATAAATGATTTTGTCCACTCTGGGTGTAAACTAAAGCAGAGACAGGATGACTTGTCTGAGAGAAGTGTGAGTGGGCTCCTCATACCTCATTTCAGACTGCCTCTAAGTCAGCTTTATTCCAGGAAGGACAGAGCAGGGTCAGAGTATGATAAGAACACTTCTGCCAAACTGGCAAATTAGGGCAAGTTAATCTTTGGTGCTTCTAGTTTCCCTTTTCTGTACTTTTTATATCCTGTTCCTTTTGCGCCTTTCTATGCCTTCCTCCTCTTCCCATCTCCCTCTATTCCTCTGTCTCCTGTCTAGACATCTAGGAATTTCGTGATTTTTCTGATACTTTATATCAAAGAAATCTATCTGGCAAATGATTTCACACGAAGATATTAGTGATGGGCATTTGTTTAAAAAATTGAGTTTGATACTTAACTCAAAGGAAAGAATTACTACTGGTGGATTTTAAACACAATGGCAACAAGAATAAGAGATATTTTAAGGGCATCTTTCCTGCACCACTCAAATGGGCTCCAGCTCCATCCACAGGTAAGGCTGATCTCAAATACCAAGGACCAGAACACTGGAGTGGGACAGGTAAACCAATGGGATGAGATATGACTCAGAAGTAAAGTGAGATATATATGTGGTGAAGTCCAAGGAGTGAGAGATATAAGAGGAGTGCACTGATAAAACATGGAGAAAACACAGACTCATTTCTCTTCCTTGCCCAGGAATTCTTTCCTCAGTGCAGTTAAATCCTCCACTCAGGCAGCAAATGAGCCCTAACATCCCTCTTTCACAGTTTGCTGTGCTTTCAGGCCTCCATTTGTGACAATCTCTGAGATAAGAAAAAAAAAAGCTTTTTATAAAGAGTGAAGCTGCCTGAGACCTCAGTGTGATAGATCTGTTTGGGGGCAAGTAGCTTTAGCTTGTCCTGAAAAAGTATTTGAGCACATTTGGCTTAGGTTTGTTTTTTGAAGCCTGTGATTAATCTAGCTGTTCTTCTCTCCACCGTCCTTCTTTACTGTCTGTTTATGAGGTACACCCTCCAAAGGTGAAATACATGCTCAGAATAGCTGGCTAGCAGATGTTAGGCTGGAAGGAAGGGAAGGGAATGTATTGTGCCGTATTATTACCGAACTAGCTTGTGGGAATTAAAGGGCCTCTGGGTATTTCCTTAACTAACACAGAGCAGACACATTGTTTCTTATGCAAAGTTGGACTTCTGTATCTTCAATCACCAGTTCTCACCCCTGGAAAAAAAATTGACTAGGCAGCACAGACATTCCTCTTTTTCAAAAAGAAAAAAAAAAACAAAACCCACATTTCTTTCATCTAGAGATTCAAGCTGACTTGGAAGTTTTTCCTACCCACTACCCTTACCACTCCTTATTCTTAAATGCAGATGAAGAATAGTGGAAAAAATCTCTAGACCAGTTTCTAGTCCTAGCCTCAGCTCTGCCACTTACAAGCTGTGTGACTTTGGACAAGTCACCAGATGTCTCTGGAGGCTTGGGTCCCATCTTTATCTCTCACCCCTTGCCATATGCAATGTTGAATAGTTGACAAAATTAATTGTCTTTCTAAATTGAAGTATAGTTGATTTTATCCTCTAGGGTAGGAAATGGAAACCTGCTCCATTATTTTTGCCTGAAAAATTCCATGGACAGAGGAGTCTGGTGGGCTACAGTCCATGGGGTCACAAAGAGTCGAACACAACGACTGAGCCACCGGCTGATAGACTGGTAGCTACGACTAACAATGTTGTGTTAGTTTCAGGTGTGCAGGAAAGTGATTCAGCTTTTCAGATTCTTTTCCATCATAGATTATTACAAGATATAGAATATATATATATACAAGATATAGAATATATCCCTATGCATACAGTAGGTTCGTGTTGTTAATCTATTTTATATACAGTAGTTTGGCAAAATGAATTCTTTTCAGATTTGATAGACAGAGGTCAAGTTGAACTGTTGAACTACTACTACCTGTTGATTCCTGAGCTACTTCCTTACAGTAGCCACAGCCCCTCTCTTAGCCACTAAAGGACAGCTCCCTTTGAAGACCTAGGGTTTTTCTGGCTGGTACCATGTGATTTGCCAGCAATGCTGCCTTAGGAGAATAAGGAGACTGAATACAAATGTGTTCCTAGGAGCCAGAGTCCTAACCTATGTGATTGATGCGGACCCTCAACAACACAGAGTAAGAGCTGACTCAAGAGAGTTTCTAGACAACGGTGGACTTCACTTTTGCATGGTTTGGGAGGAAAATAAAATTTTAAAATGCTGACATGGCACCATCTGGTAAAGTTCAGTTCCCCTGCTAAATAGATTCCAGCTCCATCTTTCACTTGAGAGGATGAAATGCTTCTCCAGACCCACATTTCACCCACCAAACTGGAAAACCCGGGGAACTCAGGGAAGAAAGTTGTATCCCCTGTGTGCCTACAAGGGGAATGAATAAAGTTGGCCCTGGCCAATATTAGTATTAGAGAAATAGCCTCAAAAAAGCCAGATCCTGACTTATCAGGAAAGTGCTTTTTCTGAGCAAAGGATTTTCAGGCTAGAATGCTGTTGTGTTTGCAGTCCTGAGTGAAACTCTTTGAATTGTCATCTGCAGTTGATGTGAGGGGGAGGGCAGACAGATGCCCACCTATCCTAACCATTCTCATTTCATCCTGTTTATATGCAGGAGCTGAGGGGACATCTCCAGGAATCTGCGGATTGCCATGTGGGTCTTAGGACTTAGGCTTTCCAAATAGCCCTAAAATCACCAGGCAGTTCCTATATATGGCAGGAAGGGCAGCCTTTCATTTATTTAATTAATTATTCTTCTGCCTCATTCTACAAAGGATTGGAGGGAGGATAGGCTACAAGGTCTGTGCTATATCTATCAACTGTTGGTTTAAAAGCTGGGATTTTTCTGCCTTGTTTTCTCCATATTGAATAAATTAGCTGGAGAGTTGATTTCTCCTTGTTTCAAGTTCTATGTGTGATACAGGGAGCCTTAAGCAAGAATGTATCTCTAGGGAATCTGCTTCAAAGATGACTGGGCAGTCACTGCATGGAAGTGGAGCCTTGTGATGCCCTCTTGAAACCTCTGGGACTGAATAGGTACCCTCTGCTCGGTTTAAGAAAGCTGAATATAGAACTCAATGGACTGGCTTTCATTCAGCTCGAGTGGCTTCTATACGTGGCTGTGGGTTGGGGATCTGTAGCCTGTAAGGGAGTGAAGCAGTTCTCTCAAAGTTAGTCTTCCTTGTTTCACTTTATTTTCATCCCTTCCTCTCTCTTTTCTGTGTGCATGTGCTCATGCCTGAGGTGTGTGGAGAGAAGGAGTCCATCATAGCTTACTTCCCATTTCAGATCAAAAATCTGGATCTTTTGTCCACATCAAGGTGGGAGGTAATGGGAGGAGGAGGGGAGAACTTACTGGCATGGAAATGTCAACACCAGATGTGGAATGTTAAATAAACACTTTATTATAAGCAAATGTCAAAAAGCAAAATAAAAATGAGGTGTGGTTGGAGGCTAGAGGAGCAAACATTAAAAACTTGGAGGGAGTCCTGGGATGCCAAACACATCACTGTCATCCATGAGCATAACAGCATCACCAGTTCTCTCCACCAAGGTCCCCACAGTCTCCATAGGTCCCACAGTCTTGTAAAGGAAAGTCCAGAAGATCCTGGGTTTTCATCTGCTAACTGATGATTCTTGCCAGACCATACTCTTAAGGGGAGCCTCTTTAATTTGTGCAAGATGCCTGGATCATTTTCCTCTGCAAATCTTCTTCCAAGACTAGTCTGACTTCTCTTCAGTTCCCAGCATTTATTAAGTCCTCTCTGAGGCAGCCTTATTAGCAGCCCTAGCCATCGGAAACCTAGATGCTCCCTGGGGCTCTTTGTCTGGGAATTGAAGGTAGTGGACTTAGTGGAGCATCCACATCTCCAACTGGGTCCTTGGTTTGCAGTGGACCTAACCTGGTCTTCTGGGGCAAGGCCTGGACTTCAATATCAAAGGCAATAAATCACAACTCCCCATTGGAATGAAGAACAAACAACTTTTGTTCACAGTAGAAAAAAGTTACCTCAGGAGACACCTATGTATTATCTTTTACCAGATTGCTTTGCGTTCATTTCTGAGAATTCCTTTGCTAAAAAGTTACATACTCAAATGGATTACTTCTTGAAAGATTTGGTTCTTGATAAACTTTATTTACTAACATACCCCACCTCTTCTTTGCCCACAGTGACAAGATTTGACATTTGGTTTGAGGAAATTACAGGATTGCATTAAAAAGCAAACTGGAGTGAGAAGCAAAGATGATATAATACAAAAGCAGAGGTGACCATGGGCTCTGTTAGTGAGCTTGACACCTTGTTAGATAAAAGCGAGGTCCCCACACAGTCATTTATAATTACACTGAGACAAATAGCACTGCAATTTTAGGAAAATACAAAATTTTTCAGAATAAGATTTGCAATTACAATGGCTACAATAAAACCAGAAAAGTCATAGAGCCCCATATTTAGGCACATACATATTGGTGGCTGAAAGGGCTAGTGACTGACTACACCCAGTTAAGTACATTATGGTCATGAAGGACAAACAGTTTATTCTCCTCTTGTGCTCATGCTCAATCACTTTAGTCGTGTCCAACTCTTTGAGACCCTAGGCTGTAGCCCACAAGGCTCCTCTGCCCATGGGATACTTTAGGCAAGAATGCTGGAGTGGGTTGCCATGCCCTCCTCCAGGGGATCTTCTCTACCCAGGGACTGAAACTGTATCTCCTGCATCTCTGCAATTGCAGCCAGATTCTTTACCTCTGAGCCACTGGGGAAGACCAATTCTTCTCTGTCCCATCTGTAATTGTCAAGAGGACCCAAGATTCAATTTGTGGGGCAGCGTGTCACCTTGGGAATGAGTTATGTAATAGCAAAATTGGATCAGAATGTATCTTGGCACTCTTATTTATTTACTATTTCTTTCCTGATCTTAATTACTTTGCCAACTTTGCTAGCCTCAACGTTAGATGGCTTCTCTAGAAAAACATGTGAACAGAAAGTAGTTGAGAAGCAGAGAACAGTGAGAATGATAAGAGAAAGGGCTAACTATATGCAATGGATGATGCAAAAAATCCTTTCTGGAGCAAGGTATAAAAAAAAACAAGCAAAGAAAGTTCACTATTCTTTCTCCTGTTTAAACTTGATAAGGTAGCCCCTGGGACTAAATGAAAGTCAGTATGGCAGCAGAGGTGAAGAATCCAAAGGGTGTTATGTCTTACTTCTCTGTTTTTTTTTTTTTTTTTTTTAGACATTTGTCCAGTTGACTTCTGGCTCAGCTGGTAAAGAATCCGCCTGTAATGTGGGAGACCTGGGTTCAATCCCTGGGTTGGGAAGATCCCTTGGAGAAGGGAAAGGCTACACATTCCAGCATTCTGGCCTGGAGAATTCCATGGAATGTATAGTCAGTGGGATCGCAAAGAGTCGGACACGACTGAACGACTTTCACTTTCACTTTTCACTTTCCAGTTGACTTTCTATTTTCTATACCCCCAGTGTCCTTCCTTATTAATCCATATTATTTTCTCTTTGCTCCTATCACTCCTTTGGCTCCTAATGGTTCATGCTCAGTCACTTCAGTTGTGTCCAACTCTGTGACCCCACGGACTGTAGTCTGTCAGGCTCCTCTGTCCATGGGATTTTTCAGACAAGAATACTGGAGTGGATTGCTATGCCCTCCTCCAGGGAATCTTCCTGACCCAGAGATCAAACCTGCACCTTCTGTTTCTCCTGCATTGCAGGTGGATTCTTTATCACTTAGTCACTGGGGAAGCCCCCTAATGGTTCATAACAACCCATTATTTTCTTCTTCCCTTCCCCATTATTTCATCCTGCCTCCTAGATGTGTGCCTTTCCCTTCCTATGTCTGCTAGCAAATAATTAATAACAGTGGTAACAACAGCAACATCCTACACCCTGAAAAAAAATGTGATAAAACCAGAAAATCATCTTCACACTTTACAGCTTGTAAATTTATTAATTCTCTTTCAAATGGAAATTGTTGGCATGAAGGGGCTATGATTTCCTTTGAGTCACAGCTAAACTTGCTCATTGTGTATGAGCCCAGGGGTGACAATAACACTAAGGTACACTAATATCAACTACAGTGGCCTGCTAAGCTTCACTAAATAACCCTAATATCAGAAGCATTCTGAGACATCTGTGATTAATGACTTGGTGTCACTTTTCTACCTTGTGGCATTACTATCTCACTGGGACAGCAACAACTGTGGCTAAACCCTAACATAACACTAACCTGTAGTGAGAAGCTGAAAAGCTCTAGTTTTTTTTTTTTTTTTTTTTTTTGAGTCACAAATAAATGTGAATTCAGGTACGAGAATTACTCCTTCTGAAAAGGAGCTTGCTGCCTGTCCTCACAGGAGATGCATTAAGTCAGAAACGTAATCCCTGAAAATCTTTTGCTGCCATTTCTGGTGGTTTCTTCTTATGTGGTAGCATAATTACTTTTCCATCAGTTTCTGCCCAGATAATTGAAAGAAAGATGAAAACTATTTTTTCTTACAGTAAGAATTTTTCTTCTAGGAGGAACTTTAACTCCTTAAAACCAAGCATTAAAAAAGAATGGATAATTCTACATCTTATCATTACTAACTGAAATACAGAGAAAACTTTGTTCTCCATTGCCAAAATAATTAGGCAGAAAAAGAGTGAACCGAAATCTTGGTTCAGTTTTTCACGTCACCAAAAAATAAATGTAAAACAAACAGTGATTTTCATTTTCAGAGTAATATACATGTCAACCACTAATTAAATTCAATAAACTCAAAACAGAATCTTTGGATAATAGTGTTCATTTACTTACTTTTTTGGGTGTCTCAGGCCAGAAGTGCTTACTCCCCCAAAACAGGACAATAAGAGTTAAGGCGAGGATACCAAATACCAATCCACAAATCTTAAGTAATTTACATATCTTCTTGGATTTAAAAGCTTCTGCCTAAGCAAAATACAAAGAGAACAACAACAAAAAATAAACAATAGCCCTTAAAAATGCAAGCCGTTATTCAAAGTCACTTTTAATTTCACTTTTTAATGTTCACATAGCAATACGATATCTCTGTAAAGCCATGCTTTTGCTCAAAAGGGGAAAAAATATGAATCAACTTACATTTAGAATGTGACAGTCCTCACAGTTCTCTGGAGGATTCTTTGCCATGATCTCTCGGCACACAGCACTCTTTCCCTGCTTTGAGAGGACTGAGAGACCACTGCTGAGGTGGAGTTGCAAGTGAGTCGACTAACAGATGCCAGAGGAGAAGCTGAATTTATATGGCTCAAATATGTCATACCAGAGCCTGAGGGAGCCCAGGGGGCTCCTGTGCTGCGATTTGTTGCATCGATATACCCATATATGTATATAACTTCTGTGCACAGAATTCCATCCAGAATGGCAAAGACAGAAGGTTATAATGAAAACTATTGTCCTGGGGGTTGGTTTGGAAGGGGACCAAGCCTAGGACACTTTGAAATGATTTTTCACTATGAACTTAAAATATCAGTGGCAATGCATGCTGCATACTCCAGAAATAAGCAAACAAAACAAAGAAAGGAATGGAGACCTAATTTCAATTCCATTTGATCTAACAAATATTTACTGCAAGGATATTAAATGTCAAGCACTGTGCTTAGTATAGGAGATTCAGAAATGAATAAGATAGTGCCTTCTTCTCTATATTAAAGCTCTTTGAGGACTAAGATCAATATGTAGTCAACAAATTATAATTAAAAACAAGATTTAAATGGTTAATTACAAGTTTTCTCTCTCTTTTCATTCTGTCTCTCTGATTATTTTCTTTTCCTACACTGTCTTCCTTAGTCTGTTCCTTAATGTTGATATTCCTTATGATTCTATCACTGATGATCCTCTCACTATATATACCCTTCTTAGATGATCTCATCCACTTCTACAGTTTAAAATATAACTTACATACCAATGATTTCTAAATCTATACTTACAACTCCAATCTGTCTTTTGAATTTCAAAGTCATTTGACTATCTCTACCTCGATGGATCTCAAGAATCTCAAAATGCAACATGTCCCACATCAAAATCTTCTTTCATTTCTCTGATAATGAGTGATGTTGAGCATCTTTTCATGTGTTTGTTGGCCATCTGTATGTCTTCTTTGGAGGAATGTCTATTTAGTTCTTTGGCCCATTTTTTGATTGGGTCGTTTATTTTTCTGGAATTGAGCTGCAGGAGTTGCTTGCATATTTTTGAGATTAGTTGTTTGTCAGTTGCTTCATTTGCTTTTATTTTCTCCCATTCTGAAGGCTGTCTTTTCACCTTGCTTATAGTTTCTTTTGTTGTGCAGAAGCTTTTAATTTTAATTAGGTCCCATTTGTTTATTTTGCTTTTATTTCCAATATTCTGGGAGGTGGGTTATAGAGGATCCTGCTGTGATTTATGTCGGAGAGTGTTTTGCCTATGTTCTCCTCTAGGAGTTTTATCGTTTCTGGTCTTCGAGCCAGTCAGAATGGTTGCGATCCAAAAGTCTACAAGCAATGAATGCTGGAGATGGTGTGGAGAAAAGGGAACCCTCTTACACTGTTGGTGGGAATGTAAACTAGTATAGCCACTATGGAGAACAGTATGGAGATTCCTTTAAAAACTGGAAATAGAACTGCCTTATGACCCAGCAATCCCACTGCTGGGCATACACACAGAGGAAACCAGAATCGAAAGAGACGTGTGTACCCCAATGTTCATCGCAGCACTGTTTCTAATAGCCAGGACGTGGAAGCAACCTAGATGTCCATCAGCAGATAAATGGATAAGAAAGCTGTGGTACATATACACAATGGAGTACTACTCAGCCATTAAAAAGAATACATTTGAATCAGTAATAATGAGGTGGATGAAACTGGAGCCTATTATACAGAGTGAAGTAAGCCAGAAAGGAAAACACCAATACAGTATACTAACGCATATATATGGAATTTAGAAAGATGGTAACAATAACCCTGTATGTGAGACAGCAAAAGAGACACAGATGTATAGAACAGTCTTTTGGACTCTGTGGGAGAGGGAGAGGGTGGGATGATTTGGGAGAATGGCATTGAAACATGTATAATATCATATGTGAAACGAATCGCCAGTCCAGTTTTGATGCAGGATACAGGAAGCTTGGGGCTGGTGCACTGGGATGACCCAGAGGGATGGTATGGGGAGGGAGGTGGGAGGGGGGTTCAGATGGGGAACACATGTACACCCATGGCGGATTCATGTTGATGTATGGCAAAACCACTACAATATTGTAAAGTAATTAGCCTCCAATTAAAATAAATTTAAATAAAAAAAACCTTTCAACACCACTTTCTTCCAACCTACTTTTTTTCCCACAATGTTAATCTCAGTTGGTGGCTGCGTTAGTTTGCTAGAGCTGCCATAATAAAGTACCACAGACTGTGTGGCTTAGACAACAGAAACTTATATTTCTACAGCTCTGAAGGCTAGAAGTCCAAGATCAGGGCCTCAGCATAGTTGGCTTCTTCTGAAGCCTCCTCCTTGACTTGTAGATGGCCTTCATGTTCACGTGGTACTCCCCTTCTATGCATATATATGTCCTAATCTTCTCTTCTTATAAAGACACCAGTCATATTGGATTAGGCCATCCAACTTCATTTTTCCTTAATTACTTCTTTAAAGGCCCTGTCTTCAAATACAATCACATTAAAAAATAATGGATATTAGGGCTTTAACATATGAATTTGGATTGTGGCGGGGGCACAATTTAGTTTGTAACACTGGAACCATTACTCACTCAGGCTCTAAAACCAAAAATCTATGGTTTGTCCTAGACTTCCCTCTCTGTCACATTCCCTTATCCAATCAGTGACTAGGTATTTCTTATTCTAAATTTGTAAATCTATCAAGGCCATTCTTTTCTCCCTATATTGACTTCTAAAGCCTTAGTTTAGGTTGTCCTCTTCTCTGATAAATCTCAAATCCATATCTTTTATCCAGTCTGTTTAGGGCTCCAGACTCATGGGTCCATCTAACCTGCTAGATATTCCCACTTGGATATCTCAGAGATGCCTCAAATACCACATGTCCTCTGCTGTGTCATGCTCAGTCACTCAGTCATCTTCAACTCGTTGCAACCCTATGGACTGCAGCCCTCCAGACTCCTCTATCCATGGGATTTTTCCCAGTCAAGAATACTGGAATAGGTTGCCATTTCCTCCTCCAGGGGATCTTCCTGACCCACATGTCTCAAACTGAATTAATTATCTCTCCTTCCAAATATACCTTTCTTTCTATATTCTCTCTCTCACTAAATGGCATGATGATCAGTTTCTAGAATGGAAACCTCCAAATGATCCTTTATTTCTTCCTCTCTTGCCTAATTAGGCCTCCATAACTAGTGAATTATTAAATCCAGTCATTTTTGCCTCTGAATTATCTTCCCAGTTTTATTCTTTCCATCCTCAAGTTCCACTGTCTTAGTTGAGGTTCTCATAGTTACTTTTATTGTTGCAATAGAGTCTTTACTGGTCCCCTTACCTTCAATGGTCTTTTCTAGGACTCAGATTTGAGGATAATCTCTGCCATGATTAAAACCTTTCTGTGTTTATTCATTGTCTATAAACATCAAAACTCATTATGGTGACATCATAGGCACTTCAAGGTCTTGACTGTGTCTAATACCCCCAGCCTTGCTTTTGGACAATTTCTTCTGTAGAAATGGAGACAACTGGGTGTCTTAGCTGGGCAGAGCTATGGAATATATATGTGTGACTTCACCCACATCCTAATGTCTCAAAGGAAAATATTTTTCTAATTTGTTGCAGACATGAACACGCATGAATTGATTATGGAAGTTATGAAATATCAATCATGGTTCTATTTGTTCTACAATTCTTTGGCCAAACTTAAAACAAAATGAATCTATGAGAGCAGTCTTATGAAGAAATCCATGTTTATTGTGTTAGATTTTTTTCCCCCTCAACAATGTTACTCACACTATGCTTCTAATACCTTCCTTACACTTTGTGCTTTATTGATTCTGAGCACTCTTTGCTTTTTTACCCTGCAATGCATTTTCTTTTTTTTTTTTTCATTTATTTATTTTTTTTTACTTTACAATATTGTATTGGTTTTGCCATACATCAACATGAATCTGCCATGGGTATACACGTGTTCCCCATCCTGAACCCCCTTCCCACCTCCCTCCCCATACCATCCCTCTGGGTCATCCCAGTGCACCAGCCCCGAGCATCCTGTATCATGCATCAAACCTGGACTGGTGATTCGTTTCACATATGATATTATACATGTTTCAATGCCATTCTCCCAAATCATCCCACCCTCTCCCTCTCCCACAGAGTCCAAAGGACTGTTCTATACATCTGTGTCTCTTTTGCTGTCTCACATACAGGGTTATTGTTACCATCTTTCTAAATTCCATATATATGCGTTAGTATACTGTATTGGTGTTTTTCTTTCTGGCTTACTTCACTCTGTATAATAGGCTCCAGTTTCATCCACCTCATTATTACTGATTCAAATGTATTCTTTTTAATGGCTGAGTAATACTCCATTGTGTATATGTACCACAGCTTTCTTATCCATTCATCTGCTGATGGACATCTAGGTTGCTTCCACGTCCTGGCTATTAGAAACAGTGCTGTGATGAACATTGGGGTACACGCATCTCTTTCAATTCTGGTTTCCTCTGTGTATATGCTCAGCAGTGTGGTTGCTGGGCTACAGTCTTTGCTTGGGTTTCCCTTCTTCCCCTTGTCTACCTGAAAATTCTCATTTAGTCTTTAAAATACTGCCTAGATGTTACCAGTTCCTGACAGACTTCACTGATCTCATCTCTACAACTTCATTGAGTTCATAGGCCTTTCCCTTGTTCTATTTTTGTATCTTGCTCATACTTCAAATGTTGCACTTGTTACACTGTATTATAAGTAGTTTCTGCGTTTTTCTTCTGAGTAGACTTTGAGATCCTTTAAAACATGAAATAAAATAAAGGTCCAATTGATATGCCATAGAAGCACAGAAAGAGGAATGATTAATTCTGATTCAGGAGAGCAGGGAAAATGACACAAAGCACCTGAAATTTCAGTAGGTTGTTCACTTACTAGCACTCTATGTGGCAAGCACTGTTGTAGGGGCTAGATACATACTCAGTAGTGGACAAGACAAACACAGTCCCTGACATTATAGAGCTCAGAAGCTATTTAGGGAGACAGAAGTTAAACTAAAGGGGGAAAACCCTTCAAATAAAAAAAATATATATAAATAACAAAACAGGCTAAGAAGGAAAAGTTCAAGGAATATTATGAAAACACCTAATTTAGATTGGGAGGGGGTGGTCAGGGAAGCCCACACTAAAGAGAAGTCCCTTAAGCTCAGATCTAAATAATGAGTGGAAATTAGCCTGTGAAGAGTGGGAAAGAGATTATTCCAGGCAGAGGGGTCAGCAAATCCAAATACCTTGAAGCAGAAAAGAGATTGTGTTTGAAAAATAAAAGGAAAGTCAGTGTGGTGGTAATATAGTGAATGTGGAGGAGAGTTGCTTGAGATAAGTCTGAAGAGGTAGGCAGGGACTATATCATACAAGATTGTATCTATTAGGACTCTTAGGCTGCATGTAACAGAAACCAAGTTATGGTGGTTTAACAAAATAAAAACTTTATTTTTCTAACATAAAGGAACCTCAATGTCAACAGTTCAGGACTCATAAGTTTCAGGACTCAAGCATCTATCTTTTTGTTCTATGATCCAGTGAGCATGGCTTCTATCTTCAGGCTTCCTGCTGTTCTACTTCCAGGAAGCAAAAGGAAAGAATGCAAAGGACAAAAAAAACCAAAAAACAAAAAAACAAACATATGACAGTTAAGTCTGTCTCATTCCATCAGGAAAGTAAGTTTTCCTGGAAGCCCCATTTATCTATTAGATAGAACTGGGTTGGATGGCCACCTTTAGCTACAATAGAGTATGAGGAGGTTTCATTTTCAATTTAGTCTATTACTACTCCTAAAAAAATCTACTGGTTTTATTAGAAAAGGGGAAAACACATTAGGTAGGCAATTTGCAGTTGCTACCACAAAGTGTGTGGAATTTCTTAGTTTATTCTAAAAACAGTGGGAATTCATTGAAGGGTTTTAAGCAGGGGAGATACACAGTTCCTTTTATGTTGATTAGCATCTGTTTGGCTGTTGTGAGAAGGATGAATTGTAAGGGGGGCAAGAGTGGTTTAAAGGTTGACCAGTTAGAAGGTAATTGCAAGAGCTTATGATGCCTTGGATAAAGGAAGTGGTAGTAGAGATGGAGATAAGTAGACAGTAGAGAGAAGTAGAGGTAGCATGCTTTTGGTGAGAAATTGGATCCACAGGGTGAGAGAAGGAGAGGAATAAAAAATGATTCATGTGTTTGTGGATTATGCATTTGGATGGAGAGTGCTATCATCTATTAGATTATGAAACATGGAGGACCAGATTGGGGTGATGAGTATGATTTTGGACATGTTGAATTTGAGGTGCTTATGAAGCATAAAAAGGGGATATCTTGTTGGCAGTTGAACATATGTGTCTGGAATTCAAAAGACGGGCCCTGAAGTAGAAATAGAGATTTGGGAGCCATTTACCTGTGAATGGTATTCAAAACTATGGGAGTTGATGACATGGTTTAGAAAATGAGTACAGAACAGGAGAGAAAGGCTTAAGGCTGACCACTGGGAATCTTCAAGAGTTATTTATTTAAAAATATGCTTTTACAATGGTTTTTGCATTTTATTAAAAAATGCATGCAGTATTCATTATAAAATAAGCCAGCAATATAGAGAAGTACAAAAAGGAGGGAAAAAATACCTCCAGAAACCTGCAGGAAATAGAACTAATCAGTATGTGCCTTAATTTGCTTATCTGAATAAAAGAGGATAAAAATAGTAACTATAAGATTGCTGTGATAATAAGATAATCCATTTGAAGTGCTTACTTTGCTATCTGGCAAATAGTAAATAGTTCATAAACATTAATTACTAAGATTAATGAACATTATTCTGGACATCGCTTTTATTATAAAGGATTAAGGAATGGATAGATATAAAATTTTAATAGAAATAATATACATGCTCTTTCAAAAAGTCAGAAGTTGAACAAAAGACTAATAGATTAAAGTGAAAGTAAAGAAACTGACAAATTTCAGATAAATGTTTCTTCCCTCTCAAGAAATAGTAGTCTCTGAAAGACTTTTAAAGTTAAGATTAAAGATTTGGAAAATACAAAGAAGTTATAGTTACTATATTTTTATCTCCATGTTTCAGTTCTTGAGAGTGTTAGACTGATTCCCTGGCTAGTTGATTAAGGATATGGGTTCTGAAGACAGCCTGCTTGGGTTAAGCTCAGTTCTGCAACTTACTAGCTATAAGGTAGGCAAATAATTTAATCTCTATTTGCCTCAGTTTTCTCGTTTTTAGAACGAAGACTAAAAAGTGCCTACTTCATAAGGGGGAGAATGGATACATGTGTATGTATGGCTGAGTCCCTTTGCTGTCCATCTGAAACTATCACAACATTTTGGCTATATTTCAATATAAAATAAAATGTTAAAAAATTTCCTACTTCACTGGATTGTAAAGAATAAAAGAGTTAATACATACATAATACTTGACACAGTGCCTGGTACATAATGAACTATTATTATAAATATGAGGAAATAAGTTATCATTATATAGTGTGATGAAATACACTTTTCCTTCCATCTCATGATTTTTGTTAGCTATATTATTATTTTTACCTTCTCATAGTTTATAACATTTATATTCTGTTCTCCACCTAGAATTCTCTAAGTTGTTCGGTCCTGCTTCTGTGTTTAAATGAATTCAGTGCCTAACACTACTCCTTTTATTACAGCTTCTTTATTCCTGAGTTCTTTGTTTTCATGTATCTCTTGGTTGTCTAGGTTTTATAAGATGCTAGTTATTTTTTTTAAACCAGCCCTCATGAGTGTTGCATTTCTTGAACTTTGGCAGGCTTGAGAATATCTGTGTGTTGAAGTGCAAACTGATAGGATAGAAAATTCTTGGGTCACACTTTGGTTCCCTCGGGAGTTTGTTGATTATCACTCCACTGTCTATGGCACTGTGGGCTACACTGGTCTTTTCATCATGGCCTCTTCCATTCGTCCATTGGCTGGATGGATTTCATTGCAGAAATTCCAGCATTAGGAGTCAAATGATGGAGGAGGAGGAGCTGTCAAATGAGATTGAAATAGTGTAGCCAAGAAAAAGGGAGGAAAACACTGAGGTGTCACAAAAGCCAAGAGAAGGTTAGGTTTGACAAAGATGGCAGTAGTGAATTCTGTCAGAAGCCTCTACAAGGTCAAAAGCCTGTCAAAAATAGGATTTGGGTGGATACAGAGAATGTGGAAGAGCATTTGGGGCTGCAATAATAAATGAAAATTTTATAGGTGTATAAGTATGTGTTTGGATTGTGGGAGTACTGAGTAGTCCATTGTGGGTGGAAAATTGATTTCAGGGGAAAGATGAAGTTATGACAGACCATGTTGCCCAGATCTCTTTTTCTATCAGGCCGCTTTGTTTTTTGTTTTTTTTTTTTTTTTCCTTCTGCCTGTCCACCTAGCTCTTCATCTGGATTAAAGAAAGATATCTCTGAGTTAGCTTTCTCTTGCTCCCTTCTTTAGTGTCTTTTTTTGTTGTTTTTCCATTGTTGTTTTCCATTTGTTGTTTTTCCATTGCTCAGTCTTGTCCGACTCATTGCAACCCCATGGACTGCAGCACACCAGGCATCCCTGTCCTTCACCATCTCCCGGAGCTTGCTCAAACTCATGTCCATTGAATCGGTGATGCCATCCAACTGTCTCATCTGCTATCATTCCCTTCTCTTCCTGCCTTCAGTCTTTTCCACTTTCCCAGCATTAGGGTCTTTTTCAATGAGTTAGCTCTTTGCATCAGGTGGCCAAAATATTGGAACTTCAGCTTCAGCATCAGTCCCAATTATGATTATTTGGGATTGATTTCCTTTAGGATTAACTGGTTTGATCTCCTTGTGGTCCAAGGGACACTCAAGAGTCTTCTCCAACACCACAGTTCAAAAGCATCAATTCTTTGGTGCTCAGTCTTTTTTATGGTCCAACTCTCACATCTATACATGACTCCTGGAAAAACCATAGCTTTGACCAGATGGTCAATGTCTTCTATATTTCTTTATTTTTTGGAATTAAAAAAAATGGGATTTTCAGTAATGTCCTGTCCAAAAATCAATAAATCAATTCAATAAATATTGAATATCTATTGAGAATGCTGTAGTATATAAAACAGTATAATGGTGAAGACAGGGAATGCAACTATCACAGCCCAGTGTGTGCTAAGTGCTATCTTAAGGCAGTATGGGGTGCTTTGGAATGCAGAGGAAAGCCTGCTCTGCAAGGTTACAGGGAGGTTTAGTTCAGTTCAAGGGAAGGGTACTTAGGGCAGGCTTCCAGGAGAAAATGATGGAGGAATCAAAACTTGCAAGATGAATAGGCAGGCAAAGCTATCAAGAGAAATAGTGTTTTAGGCAGAAGGAAATCATGGATAAAATCTTGAAAATGTGAAAGAGAATGGAACGTTTGAGCAACTGAAAGAATTTTAGTGTGGAAGGAGTGTTTAAAATTTTTTCTGTTACAAAAGAAGTACATCTTCACTGGGAAATAATCAATCAAAAGTAAGAAGTAAAAAAAAAAAATGAAAGTTTATTCCTTACCTCTACAATCCACAAATTAACCATTAATAGTTTAGTGAGTATTATTTTAATATCCTTTACTCTTCAGTACGTCAAGGCTGTATATTGTCACCCTGCTTATTTAACTTATATGCAGAGTACATCACAAGAAATGCTGGGCTGGAAGAAGCACAAGCTGGAATCAAGATTGCGGGGAGGAAATATCAATAACCTCAGATATGCAGATGACACCACCCTTATGGCAGAAAGTGAAGAGGAACTGAAAAGCCTCTTGATGAAAGTGAAAAGGAGAGTGAAAATGTTGGCTTAAAGCTCAACATTCAGAAAACGAAGATCATGGCATCTGGTCCCATCACTTCATGGGGAATAGACGGGGAAACAGTGTCAGACTTTATATTTTTGGGCTCCAAAATCACTGCAGATGGTGATCGCAGCCATGAAATTAAAAGACGCTTACTTCTTGGAAGGAAAGTTATGACTAACCTAGATAGCATATTCAAAAACAGAGACATTACTTTGCCAACAAAGGTCCGTCTAGTCAAGGCTATGGTTTTTCCTGTGGTCATGTATGAATGTGAGAGTTGGACTGTGAAGAAAGCTGAGCACTGAAGAATTGATGCTTTTGAACTGCGGTGTTGGAGAAGACTCTTGAGAGTCCCTTGGACTGCAAGGAGATCCAACCAGTCCATCCTAAAGGAGATCAGTCCTGGGTGTTCTTTGGAAGGAATGATGCTAAAGCTGAAACTCCAGTACTTTGGCCACCTCATGTGAAGAGTTGACTCATTGGAAAAGACTCTGATGCTGGGAGGGATTGGGGGGAGGAGGAGAAGGGGACGACAGAGGATGAGATGGCTGGATGGCATCACCGACTCGATGGACGTGAGTTTGAGTGAATTCTGGGAGTTGGTGATGGACAGGGAGGCCTGGCTTGCTGCGATTCATGGGGTTGCAAAGAGTTGGACACAACTGAGCGACTGAACTGAACTGAACTCTTCAAGTGAAAATTCACACTCACATACACATGTATGTGTGTATATATACTTTATTAATAGTCTGAAAAATATATCATCTTATAAAATATTCATATTTGTCTTCTATGTGAATTGCCATTTAAAAATATATCACAGATATCCTTACTTTTCAATACAAGAACCGTATTGACAATTGAACAACATTCCATAAACAATGCAATAAAAATTTCCATCTACCTGATGAATGATTAAGTAAAATATAGTATAGACATGCAATGGAATATTGTTAGGCAATAAAGAAGAATGAAATGCTTCTACATGGTACAACGTGACTGAATCTTGAAAACATTACCCTAAATAAAAGAAGTCAAATGTTGCTATGAACGAACATTCATGTAAAAGTTTTTGTGTGAACATATGTTTTAAAATTCTCTTGAGTATGTCCTTAGGAGGAGAATTGCTGGACCATTTCATAATTTTATGTTTAAGTTTCTGAGGGACCATCTAACATTTTTGGGCAGTGACATGAGTTTGCCCAAACTCATGTCCATCAAGTCGGTGATGCCATCCAACCATCTCATCCTCTGTCATTCCCTTCTCTTCCTGCCTTCAATCTTTCCCAGCATCAGGGTCTTCTCCAGTGAGTCTGTTCTTCACATCAGATGGCCAAAGTATTGGAGTTTCATTTTCAACATCAATCCTTCCAATGAATATTCAGGACTGATTTCCTTGAGGATAGACTGGTTGGATCTCCCTGTAGTCCAACAGACTCTCAAGAGTCTTCTCCAACACCACAGTTCAAAAGCATCAATTCTTCTGCACTCAGCTTTCTTTATAGTCCAACTCTCACATCCATACATGACTACTGGAAAAACCATAGCTTTGACTAAACAGACCTTTGTTGGCAAAGTAATATTTCTGTGTTTTAATATGCTGTCTAGGTTGGTCATAGCTTTTCTTCCAAGGAGCAAGTGTCTTTTAATTTCATAACTGCAATCACCATCTGCAGTGATAGTGGAGCCCAAGAAAATAAATTCTGTCACTGTTTCCATTGTTTCCCCATCTATTTGCCATAAAGTGATGGGACCAGATGCTATGATCTCAGTTTTTTGAACGTTGCGTTTTAAGCCAACTTTTTCACTCTCCTCTTTCACTTTCATCAAGAGACTCTTCTTATAGAGCCTTTGCTTTCTGCCATAAGGATGGTGTCATCTGCACATCTGAGGTTATTGATGTTTCTCCCTGAAATCTTGATTCTAGCTTGTGCTTCATACAGCCCAGCATTTCTCATAATGTACTCTGCATATAAGTTAAATAAGCAGGGTGATAACATACAGCCTTGGCATACTCTTTTTCCAATTTTGAACCAGTCTGTTGTTCCATGTCCAGTTCTAACTGTTACTTCTTGACCTGCATACAGATTTCTCAGGAGGCAGGTAAGGTGGCCTGATATTCTCATCTCTTTAAGAATTTTCCATAGTTTGTTGTGATCCACATAGTCAAAGGCTTTGATTTAGTCAATAAAGCAGAGGTAGATATTTTTCTGGAATGCTCTTGCTTTCTCGATGATGCAACGGATGTTGGCAATTTGATATCTGGTTCCTCTGTCTTTTCTAAATCCAGCTTGTACATCTGGAATTTCTCTGTTAACATACTGTTGAAGCCTGGCTTGGGGAATTTTGAGCATTACTTTGCTAGCGTGTGAGATGAGTGCAATTGTGTGGTAGTTTGAACATTCTTTGGCATTGCCTTTCTTTGGGATTGGAATGAAAACTGACCTTTTCCAGTCCTGTGGCCACTATTGAGTTTTCCAAATTTGTTGGCATATTGAGTGTAGCACTTTCACAGCATCATTTTTTAGGATTTGAAATAGCTCAACTGGAATTCCATCACCTCCACTAGCCTTGTTCGTGGTGATGCTTCCTAAGGCCCACTTGACTTCACATTTCAGGATGTCTGGCTCTAGGTGAGTGATCACACCATCTTGGTTATCTGGGTCATGAAGATCTTTTTTGTACAGTTCTTCTGTGTATTCTCACCACCTCTTCTTAATATCTTCTGCTTCTGTCAGAAGAAGAAGCTTCTGTCAGGGCTTCTCTGATAGCTCAGTTGGTAAAGAATCTGTCTGTAATGTGGGAGACCTGGGTTTGTTTCCTGGGTTGGGAAGATCCCCTGGAGAAGGGAAAGGCTACCCACTCCAGTATTCTGTCCTAGAGAATTCCATGGACTATATAGTCCATGGGGTCACAAAAAGTTGGGCTCAACTGAGCGACTTTAACTAAGGAGACTTATGTGCTTATTAGCCATTTGTATATCCTTTAAATGTCTATTCAAATCCGTTGATCATTTTAAATGGTGTTATTTGTCTTTTTATTTTTGAGTTAGAAGAGATTTTATGATCTATTATAGATACCAATCCTTTGTTAAGCATACAATTTGCAAATATTTTCTCCCATTCTATGGATGACCTTAATAGTTATTGATAATGTCCTTTGATTCACAAAGGTTTTAATTTTCAGCTTACATATTTTTCTTCTGTTACTTATGCTTTTGATGTCATATCTAAGAGTACCTTGCCAAATCCAAGGTGAGAAAATTTATCCCTATGATTTTTTCCTAGGAGTTTTACAGTTTTAGCCATTTCATTTAAGTCTTTGACTCATTTTGAATTAGTTTTTGCATGTGGTGTGAGGTACAGATCTAAATTCATTCTTTTGCATGTGGATATCCAGTGTATATAGCACCATTTGCTGAAAAGATTGTTTTTTCTCATTTAATGGTCTTGGCACCTTTGTCAAAAATCAACTTACCAAAGAGGTTTGGGTTTATTGTAATTCTATTCCATTGGTCTAAATGGAATATCATATCCATGGATATGATGGATGGTCATCTAAATGGTCTATCCTTATGCCAGTTTTACATTGTTTTGATTATTGTAGCTTTTGTAATAAGTTTTTATATCAGAAATTGTGACTCCTTCATCTCTGTTGTTGTTTTTCAAGATTGTTTTGGATGTTATGTGTCCCTTGAATTTCAATATAAAATTTAAGATTAGCCTTTAAGTCTCTGCAAAAGAGAATGTTATAACTTTGATGGGGGTTATTTTTGATTCTGTAGACCTATGTGCAGTACTGCCTTCTTAACAGTATTAACTCTTCCAATCCATGAACATAGAATGATGTCTTTTCATTTATCTAGGTCTTCCTTAATGTCTTTCAATTATGTTATCTAGTTTCCAGTGTACAAGTCTTGCATTTTTGGGTTAAATTACATCCTAAGATTTTATTCTTTTTGATACTATTGTAAATGGAATTATTTTCTTAATTTCATTTTATATCATTCATTGCTAGTGTATAGAAATACAACTAGCTTTTGTATATTGATCTTATATCCTGAAACCTTGCTGAACTTGTTTATTAGTTCCAATAGTTTTTTTAGTGGCTTATTTAGATTTTTCTCCATTATATGGTCATGTCATCTACAAATAGCTTTATTTGTCAGTTTTATTTCACTTTCTTCCTTTCCATTTCTGCTGCCATTTATTTCTTTCCTTTCCTAATTTTCATGGCTAGATCCTCAGTTTTGGACAGGCCAAGTTAGAGGTGCTTGAGCATTATTCAAGTGGAGAAGTCAAGGAGATGACTGACTATTCAGGTCAGGAGAGAGATCTGGTCTAGAGATTAAAATTTAGTAGATGTTAAATGAAGCCCCTTGAAAAGATGACCTTGCCCAAGAAGAATGTTTAGAATGAGAAGAGGGCCAGAACAGAGGAGATCAGCATCCTATCAGGAATGGGAATAGGAAGAAGGTATCACAAAGGAAACTAAGTAGTCACTGCCAGAAAATTAAGAGCTAAATCTTGAGAACTTGATGTCATGCAAGTCAAGTGAAGCAAGAATTTCAAAAAAGTGGAGGTGGTCATTACTTTAGAGTATACGAAATGTTTCAAATGCTGCTGTAAAGTTTAGTAAAATAATGTCTATGGTAGATTAAAATGCTCAAGGGGCAAAGATAATTAAAGGTGATGATGAAGATGCTAAAGATAGAGGGGATAATTAGCAGCCTATATCTATTTCAGTCAGTAAATACTATTCTTGGATTTGGATTATACCTGAATCTTTTGTGTATTGCTTTTGACTTTTTAATGTGAAAGAAAACTCACTGTAGAGCACTCTTTTCTTGGAAGACCTTGTTCTAATGGGCCATATACGAACGGGTGCCAGATAGAAGCAGTCTGATCTATTCTCTCTACTCCAGAGTTTCTTACAGTATGTTCTGACTTGCATTAGAATCACCAGCAATACTTTTTTAAAGATACAGATTGGTGGGTGTAATTACAGACCTACTGAATCACAATCCCAGGAGCCATACCCTGGAATCTGTGTTTTAACAAGTTTCCTCAGATCATTCTCATGCATTCCTAAATTTGAGAAATATGAGTTTATTTGTCTGCCTCTGTGTTCATGGGTGCATAGCCTCACAGAATGTTTGCCAAGTGTCAAACATTCTGTTATGTTACGAATGACGTTATCAGTGTTTGGCTGAAAGAGTGGTGTCCATTTTCTGTAGATTATGGTCAGACTCTGTCTTTCCATACTCTTCACTTCTTAAGGTCCTTGCTTCCAGCTCATCCTATATTCCCTTTGATTGGTAACTACACCAATAAACAAAAAAGTACAGCTTAGGGGTGGAATTTGACCATCTAATCCAAGTCTTTAGGTTCTCTGTAAAATGACGAACCTATACCAAATGATATCTAAATCCATTTCTAGGTTGCTAACAGCATCTCATACTTCTCAGCTTCATACCTCTTTGGACTTTTCTTTGTGTAGAGTCCTGACCGAAGGTTGGTCTCTTTTCTTTCTTCTCTATTTACTCCATGTGCTCACTCACAGAGTGTGGTTTCTTTTATTTATTTTAGCATGAAGAAAAGTTGGGACTAAAATGATCTTGGCAATTTTCTGCTCTAATCCTCATTTTTAAAGGCAAGAAAACTGAAGGCCAGTCATGAAACAACTTACCCAAAGTAACATAGCTAATGATCCATCTAGAATCAGGGCTTTTACAGGGCTCTTCTCACTATAGCAGGGATAGTTGTCCCTAGAGAAGACAAAGGAAAAATTTTTCATATGTTCTTCAAGAAAGACCAAATCTAGGGTGCAAAACGAAGAACTGAAGGAAAACAGTAAGTTTGTTTTTAAGCTTAGCCTGTTAAAGAGATTTAACTTTCAACCACTGTATTAGTTTTCATTCCCCCCCTCCCCTTCTCTGCCAGTAACAATAAAATGACTGCTGTGGCACTGTAAGCAAGGCAAGGTATTATACTTAAATCTGAGTTTAAATGATTTACAATTGAGTGGGAAGACTGGTGTCCTGAATTTACCAAACTATTTCTGAAGGCCACAGACAAGCCATGTGACCTTCATCAAATCACAATGGGTCTCTGTCCCTCAGTTTCTTCATCTTACAGGACAGACTCTGCTCAGAGTGCTTAGGCAGAGACCAATGAGAAAGAAGTAACAAAAAAAAGAAAGAAGTTACTTATATTCCAGGAGAATCACCTCTGGACAAATTAGTGACTGCCTTTTACAAAGAATAAAATTGAGCCATAGAAAGGTAAACGGACTCTGCATTGCCTTATACTGTGGCTTGACTAATATTCACTTTTGAAAACTTTAAAAAATCTTCAAGATTAATAGAATATCATATTTTAAGATGTGAGAAAAACCTAGAGTAAGAGAAAATGTTTTTCTTCCTACTGATCTTTTTCTTTCTAAATAAGCCTTTTGGATATTACCAAAAGTATCATTCAAAAGTGAGCGTGAAATAGAGACAGGAAAAGAAAGCGATCATTCAAAGAGAATTTGACAAAAAAACAGTGATCATAGGGAGAAAAAAAGAACCTCAGAGAAACGTGGTAAAATCAAGCAACTCGCATGAAAAGAACATGTGGTGCTATGTAGTAGTAGGTGCCAAGGAGGATAGATGGAAAATAGCATAGGCCTTACCAAAGATGTATTTTTTTTTTTTTTTAAATTAAGAACAGTAGGAGATAAATGGGCAGTCTCCAAGGTGCTCTGGAAAATCAATCACAAACATCTAGAAGCAGCTGACTTAATTCATTCTATTTCTATTACAATAAATCTGACTGGCATATAAAATTCGTGTGCTTGGAAATACTAGCATGAAAAATAACTTTTGGGCTCTTGCTTGAATTTTTACATGAATAAAGAAAACTAGGAAACCACCAAAAAATACAGAGAATCCAACTATTTCCTTCTCCAGAGAATATTTCAAGACCCAGATCCAACCCAGTATATGGATAGTAGTTGACTATATAAAATAATTAGTAAATTTTGATTATCCAAAATTAGGGGTCTGCCTTTTATACATGAAGATACAGAACTTCCACTAGGACAGGTAGTTGGAATGCTTTACTGGGGGTGGGTTTTGAACTGACCCATCTGTACTAACACTGCCTCCCTCGTGTTCAATGTTAAGAGGCTGGGCATGGAACAGAATTAATTGAATGGCCCACCCAGGGTTTTAGCCGATGACTGGGGCCTCATCAGCACTTTGATCCAGCTAACTGATTCTAATGAAAACTCCACTGAAGTGGCTGTAATGTATTCAAAAGCCTTATATTATGTGTGTGTGTGCTCAGTCACTCAGTCGTGTCCTACTCTGTGCAACCCTATGAACTGTAACCCACCAGGCTCCTCTGTCCATGGGATTCTTGAGGCAAGAGTACTGGAGTGGGTTGCCATGCTCTGCTCCAGGGGATCTTCCTGACCCAGGGACTGAACTTGTGTCTCTTGTGTCTCCTGTACTGGCAGGCAGATTCTTTACCGCTGTACCACGTGGGAGCTACTAAAAAAGAACAATTATCTTTTATAACACAAGATCTGTGATAACCTAGAGGGGTAGGATGGGGGAGGGGAGGGAAGCTCAAGAGGACGGGGATATATGTATAATTATGGCTGATTTGCATTGTTGTATGGAAGAAACTAACACAACATTGGCAAGCAATTTTCCTCCAATTAAAAAATAAATCAAAAAAAGAAACCTCCATAAGCTTAATTGATGATAGGCAAATCACTTCCAAATGGTCAAGCTCTTTTCATGGATGTTGCTGGGCATTTGGTGGGCTCAGCAGGTACTTACCAAGTATACTAGGGACTTGTATCCCTCAATTTTGGAAAATTTTCTTGCACTATTAGATAATTTCATGCCCTTCATTTTCACTCTTTCCGAACTTTTATTAGGTGGGTATTATACTCTCTGGCCCTCAAATTTTATTATCTTTCTCTTCTTTTTACCTCTTTATCTTCTGGTTTTGCTTTTTTGAAAAAAATACACTTTATATTTTAGAGCAGTTTAGGGTAAGAGCATCAGTGAATGGAAGGTACAGAGGTTGCCCATGTACCCCTGGCCCTTATGCATGCATAGCCTCCCACACTCTCAAAATCCCCTACCAGAATGGTACGCTTATGACAGTTGATGAACTTACATGGACACATCATAATCACCTGAAGTCCATACTTTACATTAGGGTTCATGTTTGGTGTTGTATACACTATGGGTTTTGAAAAATGCCAGTGACATGTGTCTACCACTATGGTATCATACAGAATAGGTTCACTTCCCTAAAAATTCTCTCTGCTCCACCTATTCATCTCTCCCTCTTCACTAACTCCTAGAAGCCACCTTTCACTGTCCGTATAGTTTTGCTTTATCAAGAATGTCCCATGGTTGGAATCATATAATATGTAGCATTTTAGATTGGCTTATTTCACTTAATAATATGCATTTACTATTCCTCCATGTCTTTTCATGGCTTCATGGCTCATTTATATTTAGTGGTGAGTAATATTTCAATGTTTGAATCTACCACAGTTTATTTGTACATTCACCTACTGAAGGATATCTTACTTGCTTCCAAGTTTTGACAATCTTGAATAAAGCTGCTATAAACATTTGTATGCAGGTTTCTGTGTGGACATAAGTTTTTAACTCCTTTGAGTAAATAATGAGGAGTGCTGGATTGTATGGTAAGAGCATGTTCAGTTTTGTGAGAAACTACCAATCTGTCTTACAAAGTGGCTGTGCCATGTTGTATTCCCACCAGCAATAAATGAGAGCTCCTGTTGCTATACATCCTGGTCAGCATTTGGTGGTGTTGGTGCTCTGGATTTTGGCCATTCTAATAGTTGTATAGTGGTATTTCATTGTTGTTTTAATTTTCATTTCCCTGGTGAAATATGATGTGAGTAACTTTTTATGTACTTACTTCCCATCTGTATATCTTCTTTGGTGAAGTGTCTGTTAAAGTTGTTGGCCCATTTTAAAATCTTGTTTGTTTTCTTATTGTTGTGTCTTAAGAGTCTGTGTATTTTAGATAACAGAACATTATCAAATGTATTTTGCAAGTATTTAATCTTAATCTGTGGTTTTACATTGAAGTTTATAATGCATTTTGCAGTACTTTTTATGAAGAGTGGAAGATCTGTGTCTAGATGTTACTTTGGATGTGGATGTCTGATTACTCTAGCACCATTTCTTGGAGTGACTGTTTTTGCTCCCTTGTACTGTCTTTACTCCTTTATGAAATATCAGTTAACTGTATTTATCTAGGTCAGTTTATGGGCTCTCTATTTTGTTCCATTGATCTGTTTGTCTATTCTTTTGCCAGTGCCACACTGTCGTGATTACAGTAAGTCTTGAAGTTGGATAGGTTCAGTCATCCAACTTTGTTCTTCTACTTCAATATTTTGCTGGTCATTCTGAGTCTTTTGCCCCTCTGTAAAAACAGTAGGGTAAGTTTGTCAATATTCACTAAATAAAGTCCTGGTGTTTTGATTGGGGTTGCATTGAATCTATAGATCAAGCTGAGAATAACCAATATTTTGGCTATTTTGAGTCTTCCTATCCATAAACATGGAATATTTCTCCATTTATTTAGTCCTTGATTGATTTCTTTCATTAGAAAGATTTGTAATTTTCTTCATATATATCTTGTACATATTTTGTCAGATTTACATCTAAGTATTTCATTTTTTGGTTTTAATGTAAATGGTATTGTGTTTTTAAAAAGGAATGCATTTGAGTCAGTTCTAATGAGGTGGATGAACCTAGAGTCTTTTATACAGAGTGAAGTAAGTCAGAAAGAGAAAAATAAATATCATATTCTAATGCATATATACGAAATCTAGAAAAATGGTACTGAAGAATTTATTTGCAGGGCAGCAATGGAGAAACAGACATAGAGAATAGACTTATGGACATGAGGAGAGGGGAGGAGAGGGTGAGATGTATGTTGAGAGTAATATGGAAACTTACATTACCATATGTAAAATAGATAGCCAATGGGAATTTGCTGTATGGCTCAGGAAATTCAAACAGGGACTCTGATCAACCTAGTGGGGTGAGATGGGGAGGGAGATAGGAGGGAGGTTCAAAAGAGAAGGGATATATGTATACTTATAGCTGATTCACGTTGAGGTTTGACAGAAAACAACAAAATTCTGTAAAGCAATTATCCTTCAACTAAAAATAAATAAATTAAAAAAAGAAGTAGTAGCAGTGGGTGGGTTGGGAAAATCATCAAAACAGAGGAATCTAAAATAAAACATAAGAGATTTTAAAAATGGTATTGTGTTTTTAATATCAAATTTAACTTGTTCATTGATGGTATATAGGAAAGTGGCTGACCTCTCTGTGTGAATCTTGTATCCTATATTTTCCCTATCATTGCTTATTAATTCCAGGAATTTTAGGTCAATTTTTTTGGATTTTCTTCATAGACTGTCATTTCATCTGCAAACAATGAAAGTTTTACTTCTTTCTCTATAAGTTTACCTTTTAGATCCTTTTATTGTCTTATCGCATTAACGATCAATAGAATTTGCAGTTCAATGTTGTAAAGAAGTGATGACCATATGTCCTTGTCTTGTTCCTCATCTTAGCCGAAGAGATTCTAGTTTCTTACCATTAAATATGATGTTAGTTGTAGGTTTCTTATAAATGTTCTTTATTGAGTCACCCTCTAGTCCTACTATGCTGAGAGTTTTAATCATGAATGATTCTTGGATTTTGTGAAATGCTTTTTCTACCTCTATTTTTTAAATTAATTAATTAATTTTAATTGGAGGTTAATTACTTTACAATAGTGTAGTGGGTTTTGCCATACATTGACATGAACAAGCCATGGGTGTACATATGGCCCCCATCCTGAACACCCCCCGCCACCTCCCTCCCCATCCCATTCCTCAGGGTTGTCCCAGTGCACCAGCTTTTAGTGCCCTGTTTCATGCATTGAACTTGGACTGGTGATCTATTTCATATATGGTAATATATATGTTCCAATGCTATTGTCTCAAATCATCCCACCCTCACCTTCTCCCACAGAGTCCAAAAGTCTGTTCTTTATATCTGTGTCTCTTTTGCTGTCTCACATATAGGGTCATCATTACCACCTTTCTAAATTCCATATATATGCATTAATATACTGTATTGGTGTTTTTCTTTCTGACTTACTTCATTCTGTATAATAGGCTCCAGTTTCATCCACCTCATTAGAACTGATTCAAATGCATTCTTTTTAATAGTTGAGTAATATTCCACTGTGTATATGTACCACAGCTTTCTTATCCATTCGTCTGCCAATGGACATCTAGGTTGCTTCCATGTCCTAGCTTCTGTAAACAGTGCTGTGATGAACATTGGGGTAAACGTGTCTCTTTCAATTCTGGTTTCCTCCTACGTCTATTGATTTTGTTTGATTTTTCCTTTTTTAGCTTGTTGGTGGGTTACATTAATTGATTTTCAAATGTTGAACCAGTGTTACATACCTAAGATAAATTCCACTTGGCCATTGTGTAAAATCCTTTCTATATTGGATTTCAATTCTCTATTGGATTCAATTTGCTGCTATTTTGTTGAGGATTTTTTTTAAATTTTATTATTATTATTTTACTTTACAATATTGTATTGGTTGAATTGATGTTCATGAGAGATATTGGTCTGTAGCTTTCTTTTCTTGTAATGTCTTTGTCTGGTATTTGTATTAGGATGTTGTTGGTCTCACAGAATGAGTTAAGAAGTATTCCTTCTGCTTCTATCTTCTAGAAGAGATCATATAGAATTGGTACAATTTCTTCCTTTAATGTTTGGCAGAATTCAACAGTGACCTCTGGGCATAGTACTGTCTGGTTTGGAAGGTTATTTATTATTGATTCCATTTCTTTAATATGTATATGGCTATTCAAATAGAGTGTTTGTTCCTGTGTAACTTTTGGCTGTTTTGCTTTTTAAACAGAAGATTTGCTCTACTTTATCTTCTAACATCTTAATGAAATTGATTTTTTTTAATTCCAAAAGTATCTTCTTATTTTTTATTCTTTTTTCAAAGAATTCTGCTCTTGTACTATGGATATGATAATTTCTTAATTTTCTAGGGATATTAATGTAAGCTTTTAAAAAGTCTCTTTTTTTTAATGGAAGCTGAAGAATTGATGCTTTTGAACTGTGGTGTTGGAGAAGACTCTTGAGCATCCCTTGGACTACAAGGAGATCCAACCAGCCTATGCTAAAGGAGATCAGTCCTGGGTGTTCATTGGAAGGACTGATGTTGAAGCTGAAACTCCAGTACTTTGGCCACCTGATGTGAAGAGCTGACTCATTTGAAAAGACCCTGATACTGGGAAAGATTGAGGGCAGGAGGAGAAGGGGACGACAGAGGATGAGATGGTTGGATGGCATCACTGACTTTATGGACATGGGTTTGGGTAGACTTACTTTTTAGATAATTCATTGTTAGTGTATAGGAAAGCAACTGATTTTTTTCTGTGTTGATTTTCTTGTAACTTCGTGCAATTCATTTGTTAGTTCTTGCAGACTTCCAGCTATGTGGCCTTTAGCATGTTACTTAATCTTCTGTGCCTTAGTTTTCTCATCTGTAAAATGAAAATAATGGTAGTATCTAATTCATAGGCTTGATGTGTAGATTATATGAAGTAATTAATATAAGCACTTGGCTTCCTGTCTGCCAATGCAGGAGACTTAAGAGATGTGAGTTCAACCCTGTGTTGGGAAAAGCCCTTGGAGAAAGAAATGGTGACCCACTCCAGGATTCTTGCCTGGAGAATCCCATAGACAGCAGAGCCTGGTGGGCTACAGTCCATAGGGTTGCAAAAAGTTGGGTTGCAAAAAGTTGGGTCACACAAAGTTGGACACAACTGAAGCGACTTAACATAGCCCATATTAGCACTTAGAACAGTATCTGTCTCATGGTACTCATTCAGTAAATGTTGGATATTATATATTTTAAATTGTATAGAAGATGTAACTAGGGCAAAAAACTATAATTTCACAAGTATCGTGCTTCAATGAAGCAAAGTAAGAAAATTTACTTGATTTAAAGAAACATATTAAGTGAATTATAGCACAGATAATTGGACATAGCAAAAACTGAGAGTTGATAGATGACTGAAGTTTGGAAAACTTGAAAGCACTATATTGTAAAGCTTTAAAATCAAGTTTTCCCCCTACATTCTTGATTAATGTTTCAAAAGCCTTAGTGAAGTTTTCATCAGAGCTTCCCTTTCCTGCAACAATTGATGTAAGAACTAATTTATTAGAAAAAGCATTTGAACTGAAAATAAAGATAGAAGCCCATGACCATGACTTCCTGCATACTATCTCCCACAATACACACACACACACACACACACACAAACACAAACATGTCTGCACTTAGAGGGAGAGCCATTTTGCTTTCTTGATGTTTGGGATGGTCAGTACTGAAGCTTTTAAAGTACTCTGCACCTCCAGACTGAATAGCTGTAAGAAAGTGTGATAGGGTCAAGCCTTCAGTTAAGAAGGGTAAGAATGTGGAGGGATGGGGGTGTAGGGTGATTAAAAGTAGAGGAAAATGCAGTGACATACATAGAAGGGAGAAGAGAGATGGGGAAAAAAAAAAAAAACTGTCCTTAACTTTTTTTAAACTATTGTTTCAGGAAAGTTTTACACGTGTCTGGATACTTAGGTCTTGTTTTAATGATTACAATGTGAAAAGTCCTGTCCAATCACTAATATGAGACTCTGTTGTTCAACACACCCTTGGCCATTGGATATCATCTTTTGAAGATGCCTGACACTTGTGTCTGATACCTTGAAAGTTAAAAGTGAAAGTCGCTCAATCATGTCCGACTCTTTGTGACACCATGGACTGTAATCTCTGTCCAAGGAATTCTCCAGGCAAGAATACTGGAGTGGGTAGCCATTCCCTTCTCCAGGGGATCTTCCCAACCCAAGGACTGAACCTGAGTCTCCTGCATTTCAGGCAGATTCTTTATCATCTGAGCTGAGTCCTTTATGTGTCATAGTTGTAACTTTTGTCATATATACCTATCATTTTCCCTTGTGGCTCAGTGGTAAAGAATCCGCCTGCAATGTAGGATACCCCAGTTCAATTCCTGGGTTGGGAAGATCTGCTGGAGAAGGGAAAGTCTACCCATTCCAGTATTCCTGGGCTTCCCTTGTGGCACAGTTGGTAAAGAATCTGCCTGCAATGTGGGAGACCTGGGTTCAATCCCTGGGTTGGGAAGATCCCCTGGAGAAGGGAAAGGCCACCCACTCCAGTATTCTGTCATAGAGAATTCCACAGACTGTATAGTCCATGGGGTCGCAAAGAGTTGGACACAACTGAGCGACTGAACTGAACTGAAGAGACATGGATTCCATCCCTGGGTCAGGAAGATCCCCTGGAGAAGGAAATGGCAAACCACTCCAGTATTCTTTCCTGGGGAATCCCATGGACAGAGGAGCCTGGTGGGCTACAGTCCATAGGGTTGCAAAGAGTCAGACACAACTGAAGCAACTTAGCACCAACACATTGATGAAAATTTTTTGTGTTATGGAAAATTTTGCTCCCTGCAGGAAATTACTGTGTAGACTCAAATAATGAACACTTGGATAATAAGAACCTTTCTGAACATCCAATAAATTCCATCTTTATTTAATTAGGATTATTTTACCATAAGCATCAATCTATGATTTAAAAACTGATTTATTATTCAGTGTACCAGTGGTAGCAATATTTTTAAACCAATAGAAGTCAGTGTTGTAGGTCTTAATAATGTATGAGAAAGAAAACTTCTGATATCAATGAACCAGACTGATCAAACGCTTTAACTTGAAATGAACCAGACTATGTCCTACCTAGAAACGTTGCAAAATGGGCTTACATTGGTTGATTGAAAAGAAAAGACACTCAAGAAAGCACTGCAAGGTAGGTATATCAGGCTTTACAAATGTCAAGAATTCTGAAGGCCCTGAGACTTATTTGCATGCCAGTTTCAAGGATATTGGCAGAAGATATGAAACCCCTGGGTCAGAAACAGAGGACTTCATTACTTATTGCACAGCAATCAACATGAGCTTTATGTTCATATCAAGCACCCTTGCCACACCTACTCCTCTTCCCTCAAGATGATGAAGAGGGGGCTTAGTGAAAGCTGTGCACACGGTGGGTTTGCATCACAGCTAAGGAACCCTGAGCTTAGGGAAATTGAGTCATTCATAATTGGCTGCACATTAACCTGTTCAACTTTTACTTTATAGGGAAACATTGTTTATTATCCTGGAAGTTTTAATCACCTCCTCTTCACTCCGTTGGTGAGAGGGAGTTCACCCTAGAGTTATGGATGTGGCCAAACAATCTGGATTTAGAAAAGGCAGAGGAACCAGAGATCAAATGGCCAACATACGCTGGATCATAGAGAAAGCAAAGGAATTTCAGAAAAACATCTACTTCTGCTTCACTGACTGTGCTAAAGCCTTTGACTATATGGATCACAACAAACTGTGGGAAATTCTCAGAGATGGGAATACCAGATTACCTTACCTGTCTCCTGAGAAACTTGTAGGCAGGTCAAGAAACAACAGTTAGAACCAGACACGGAACAATGGGCTGGTTCAAAATTGGGAAAAGAGTACATCAAGGCTGTGTATTGTCACCCTGCTTATTTAACTTGTATGCAGAGCACATCATGTGAAAGGCCGGGCTGGATGACTCACAAGCTTAAATCAAGATTTTTAGGAGAAATATCCATTTGGTATTTTTGGGGGAACTCCAAAATCACTGCAGATGGTGACTGCAGCCATGAAATTAAAAGACACTTGCTCCTTGGAAGAAAAGTTATGACCAACCTAAACAGCATATTAAAAAGCAGAGACATTGCCAACAAAGGTCCATTTAGTAAAAGCTATGGTTTTTCCATTTGTCATGTATGGATGTGAGAGTTGGATTATAAAGAAAGCTGAGTGCTGAAGAACTGATGCTTTTGAACTGTGGTGTTGGAGAAGACACTTGAGAGTCCCTTGGACTGCAAGGAGATCCAACCAGTCCATTCTAAAGGAAATCAGTCCTGAATATTCACAAGAAGGACTGATGCTAAAGCTGAAACTCCAATACTTTGGCCACCTGATGTGAAGAGCTGACTCATTGGAAAAGACCCTGATGCTGGGAAAGATTGAAGGCAGGAGGAGAAGGGGATGACAGAGGATGAGATGGTTGGATGGCATCACTAACTCTATGGACATGAGTTTGAGTAAGCTCTGGGAGTTAGTGATGACAGGGAAGCCTGGTGTGCTGCAGTCCATAAGGTTGTAAAGAGTCAGACATGACTGAGCAACTGAATTGGGGAGAAATATCAACAATCTCAGATATGCAGATAATATCAGTGAAGAGGTATTAGAGAGCCTCTTGATGAGGGTGAGCGAATGGCAACCCACTCCAGTATTCCTGCCTGGAGAATTCCATGGACAGAGGAGCCTGGTGGGCTACAGTCCATGGGGTCGCAAAGAGTCAGACACAGTTGAGTGACTAACACTTTGATGAGGATGAAAGAGGAGAGTGAAAAAATTTGCTTAAAATTCAACATTTAAAAACTAAAATCATGACATCTGGGTCCATCACTTCATGGCAAATAAATGAGGAAAAAGTGGAAACAGTGACAGATTTTATTTTCTTGGGCTCCAAAATTACTGTGGATGGTGACTACAGTTATGAAATTAAAAGACACTTACTGCTTGGATTAAAAGTTATGAAAAACCTATACAGCATTTTAAAAAGCAGAGATATCACTTTGTTGTATGGTTTTTCCAGAAGTCATGTATGGATGTGAGAGTTGGACCATAAAGAAGGCTGAGCACCAAAGAATTGGTGCTTTTGAATTGTGATGCTGGAGAAGACTCTTGAGAGTCCCTTGGACTGCAAGGAGATCAAACCAGTCAATCTTAAAGGATACCAGTCCTGAATATTCATTGGAAGGACTGATGCTGAAGCTGAAGCTCCAATACTTTTGGCCACCTGATGAGAAGAGCCGAGTCATTTGAAAAGATCCTGATGCTGGGAAAGATTAACGGCAGGAGGAGAAGGGGCAACAGAGGATGAGATGGTTGGATGGCATCACTGACTCAGTGGACATGAGTTTGAGTAAACTCCGGGAATTGGTGAAGGACAGGAAAGCCTCATGTGCTGCAGTCCATGGGGTTGCAAAGAGTCAGACACGACTTAACGACTGAACAACAACAACAGCAAATGTGACACCCAACATTGCACAGAGGAGAGCTATAGCGCTTTATTAGTCACACACATTCACAGCTCAGGGTAGGAGAACATGACCTGCTCTGCAGGGCACACGGGATTGCATACAGGAACACAGTTAACAACCAGGGGCTGTGGGAGGCAAGCTTTGTGGTATCAAGAGGATGAGGTGTCCCCAGGCTTCTTTAGGAAGATGTGATTATACTGGACAATAAACAAATCTGAATTTTACCCTAGAGGGGGATACTATCTTTGTCTTTCATGGATATTTGCTATATGAACATTCTTGCAAGAGCCTCTGCTTGCAAGACATGTGGAAATGTGAGAGACTCATGCATAATTGTCTTCCAGTACAAAGACAATAGTATTGCAGAACAACTGTATTTTGATGATGGTAGTAAAAATTCTGTAAGATTATGATAGCTATATGTTAAAATGAGAACTTACCTGATCAATCAGAGTCAATAATTTTGACAGTTCCTCTTATGATGGATGAAGTCAAATCATACAAATGGACCCTTTCAAATTGTATTAAAGGCTAGAATAGATTTGTGGGGGAAGGCATATCCAAACTTCTGTATTCTACTTGACCACTAACACGTGTTTAACAACTCCAGGTTTGATATGGTAAGCCTAACTTTCTAGTTAGATGAATAAAATAATGAGGGAAAAAAAGAATAATAAAAACAAATCATATTGTGAGTAACTTTAAAAAATTGTAAAATTTTACTTTTACCTTTTTATATTGTTTCCTTTCAGCTGAAGCTCCAACACTTTGGCCACTTGATGTGAATAGCTGACTCATTGGAAAAGACCTTGAAGCTGGGAAAGACTGAAGGCAGGAAGAGAAGGGCAACAGAGGATGAGATGATTAGATAGCATCACCGATTCAGTGGACATGAACTTGAGCAAATTCCAGCAGATAGTGGAGGACAGGGAAGCCGGGCATGCTGTAGTCCATGCGGTTGCAAAGAATCGGACACGACTTAGTGACTGAACAACAACAATTGTTTCCTTATTACAATAAAACAAGTGTAATAAACAACTTTTACTATACAAATTATAAACAGAGTCAGAGGTAGAATAGACTTCTCTGCAGAAATGTTGCCTTCTTAGTGGGGCAGGAAAACCCAGCGTAATAATCCTCTTTCCATTCCTAGCTCAAATACTACCTCTTTTGAGAAGTCTTTTCCATTTCCCCCTTCTAAAATTAACCTCCTCATCTCCTGTGAATTAAAAGGATTTTTATAACATTTATTAGCATCTATCACATTCTCTTATACTATAATTTTTAAATATCCTCTTCCTGATACGGTTTCTGCCTTCAAGCAGCTTACAGTCCAAAATAGATATTTCTTTACTTTTAAAATTTATTTTTCTTTTATTTGTATGTCTCTCATAGTTCTCTATAGAAGGCAGGTAAATTCTCTTTGAATATAATTGGACAAAATAAATGGAAATAATACTATGCTATATGTCTGTAGCACTTTTAAAACTTGTTAAAGCTCTGTTATATCAAGGATTTCATTTCATGCTTGCAGTATCCTTATAAACAGAGGAGGGCTTGCTTTGCTAACCTTATTTGACAAATAAGAAACCTGACACATGAGATAAGTGACTTGCTCTAAATAATGAGTCTTGTTGGGAATGTAAATCAATACAAGTTTTATGTAAAGTAATTTCAAAATCTATATTTCCTTCTTCTTTTCCTTCCTTCCTTCTTCCTTTCCTCCTTCCTTTTTCATATCTATCTATCATCTATCTTAAAAATATTCTTACTTTTGATTCAGTAAGTCCACTGATAGGAATACTTTGAAATAGATTATTTTGTGTTAATTATAATAAATGAAATGTGGAAGCAGCTTAAAATGCCAAACAAGAGGAAAATATTTAAATGCATATGGTAAGCAATACAATAGAACATTTTATTTTAAATAATTTGATGTATTTATTTTTTGCTTATTTTTCTCCTCATATGTATACATGGTTAAAAATAATAACTCAATGTTGTGCTGATATAGGATATATATATATATCAATTAAATAAAATTGAGAGTCCAAAAATATGCCCTAATATTTGTAATTAATTGACTTTGAAAAAGAAGCAGTGACAATTCACTGGGTCCACTCAAAGAGCAGTCTTTTCAACAAACAGTGTTGAGACAACTGGCTATCCACACACAAAAGAATGAATTAGGATTGTTTACATTATCTCCCATAAAAATATTAACTCATAGTGGATCATAGACCTAAATGTAATAAAGACTAAGAATATAAAACTCTTACAAGAAGACATAGGAAGAAATCTTCATGATCTCAGATTAGTCAGCGTTTTTCTTAGATATCATATCAAGAGCACCAGCCGTGAAAGAAAAAGACAACGCAAAGACTGCAAGAAAACACTTGCAAAGCCATAGGCAGTTGACCCTTGAATAAAGTGAGGGTTAGGGGCACCCACCAGATGGTCAATACCGAAATCAGATTGATTATATTCTTTGCAGCCAAAGATGGAGAAACTATACAGTCAGCAAAAACAAGACGGGGAACTGACTGTGGCTCAGATCATGAACTCCTTATTGCCAAATTCAGACTTAAATTGAAGAAAGTAGGGAAAACCACTAGACCATTCAGGTATGACCTAAATCAAATCCCTTATGATTATACACTGGAAGTGAGAAATAGATTTAAGGGACTAGATCTGATAGACAGAGTGCCTGATGAACTATGGACGGAGGTTCGTGACATTGTATAGGAGACAGGGATCAAGACCATCTCCATGGAAAAGAAATGCAAAAAAGCAAATGCCTGTCTGAGGAGGCCTTACAAATAGCTGTGAAAAGAAGAGAAGTGAAAAGCAAAGAAGAAAAGAAAAGATATACCCATTTGAATGCAGAGTTCCAAAGAATAGCAAGAAGAGATAAGAAAGCCTTCCTCAGCAACCAATGCAAAGAAATAGAGAAAAATAACAGAATGGGAAAGACTAGAGATCTCTTCAAGAGAATTAGAGATAGCAAGGGAACATTTCGGAGAAAGCAATGGCAACCCACTCCAGTACTCTTGCCTGGAAAATCCCATGGATGGAAGAGCCTGGCAGGATGCAGTCCATGGGGTTGCTAAGAGTCAGACACAACTGAGTGACTTCACTTTCACTTTTACTTTCATGCATTGGAGAAGGAAATGGCAACCCACTCCAGTGTTCTTGCCTGGAGAATCCCAGGGATGGGGGAGCCTGGTGGGCTGCCGTCTATGGGGTCGCACAGAGTCAGACATGACTGAAGCGACTTAGCAGCAGCAGCAGCAGCAGCAGCAAGGGAACATTTCATGCAAAGATGGGCTCAATCAAGGATAGAAATGGTATGGACCTAAAAGAAGCTGAGGATATTAAGAAGAGGTGGCAAGAATACACAGAAGAACTGTACAAAAAAGATCTTCACGACCAGATAATCACGATGGTCTGATCACTCACATAGAACCAGACATCCTGGAATGTGAAGTCAAGTGGGCCTTAGAAAGCATCACTATGAACAAAGCTAGTGGCGGTGATGGAATTCCAGTTGAGCTATTTCAAATGCTGAAAGATGATGCTGTGAAAGTGCTGCACTCAATAAGCCAGCAAATTTAGCAAACTCAGCAGTGGGTAGAGGACTGGAAAAGGTCAGTTTTCATTCCAATCCCAAAGAAAGGCAATGCCAAAGAATGCTCAAACTACCACACAGTTGCAGTCATCTCACACGCTAGTGAAGTAATGCTCAAAATTCTCCAAGCCAGGCTTCAGCAATATGTGAACCGTGAACTTCCAGATGTTCAAGCTGGTTTTAGAAAAGGCAGAGGAACGAGAGATCAAATTGCCAACATCCACTGGATCATGGAAAAAGCAAGAGAGTTCCAGAAAAACATCTCTTTCTGCTTTATTGACTATGCCAAAGCCTTTGACTGTGTGGATCACAATAAACTCTGGAAAATTCTGAAAGTGAAAGAAAGTGAAGTCGCTCAGTCGTATCCGACTCTTTGCGACCTTATGGACTGTAGCCCACCAGGCTCCTCCACCCATGGGATTCTCCAGGCAAGAATACTGGAGTGGGTTGCCATTTTCTTCTCCAGGGGATCTTCCTGACCCAAGGATCGAGCCCAGGTCTCCTGCATTGCAGGCAGATGCTTTAACCTCTGAGCCACCAGGGAAGCAGCCAATTTCTGAAGGAGATGGGAATACCAGATCACCTGACCTGCCTCTTGAGAAACCTATATGCAGATCAGGAAGCAACAGTTAGAACTGGACATGGAACAACAGACTGGTTCCAAATAGGAAAAGGAGAACGTCAAGGCTGTATATTGTCATCCTGCTTATTTAACTTATATGCAGAGTACATCATGAGAAACGCTGGGCTGGAAGAAGCACAAGCTGGAATCAAGATTGCCATGAGTAATATTAATAACCTCAGATATGCAGATGACACCACCCTTATGGCAGAAAGTGAAGAGGAACTAAAAAGCCTCTTGATGAAGTGAAAGTGCAGAGTGAAAAAGTTGGCTTAAAACTCAACATTCAGAAAACGAAGATCATGGCATCTGGTCCCATCATTTCATGGGAAATAGAATGGGAAACAGTGTCAGACTTTATTTTTCTGGGCTCCCAAATCACTGCAGATGGTGACTGCAGCCATGAAATTAAAAGACGCTTACACCTTGGAAGGAAAGTTATAACCAACCTAGATAACATATTGAAAAGCAGAGACATTACTTTGCCAACAACAGTCCATTTAGTCAAGGCTATGGTTTTTCCAGTGGTCATGTATGGATGTGAGAGTTGGGCGGTGAAGAAAGCTGAGCGCCAAAGAATTGATGCTTTTGAACTGTGGTGTTGGAGAAGACTCTTGAGAGTCCCTTGGACTGCTAGGAGATCCAACCTGTCCATCCTAAAGGAGATCAATCCTGGGTGTTCATTGGAAGGACTGATGCTAATGCTGAAACTCCAATACTTTGGCCACCTCGTGAGAAGAGTTGACTCATTGGAAAAGACCCTGATGCTGGGAGGGACTGGGGGCAGGAGGAGAAGGGGACGGCAGAGGATGACATGGTTGGATGGCATCACCGACTCGATGGACATGAGTTTGGGTAAACTCCGGGAGTTAGTGCTGGACAGGGAGGCATGGCATGCTGTGATTCATGGGTTGGCAAATGTCAGACATGACTGAGGGACTGAACTGAACTGAACTGAACTGAGGGGCACCCATCCTCTATGTAGTCAAAATTCCATGTATAACATTGTTGGTTCTCTGTTTATGCAGTTCCTCAATATCTGTGATTCCACATCCATGGATTTGACCAACTGCAGATTGTGTAGTACTATAGTATTTACTATTGAAAAAAAATCTACGTATAAGAGGACCCATGCAATTCAAATTCATGTTGTTCAATGATCAACTGCATAAGACAAGGAAGTGGTATCCAGAACATGAACTCTTAAAACGCAATGATTAAAAAAAAAACCAAAAAATTTTTTTAAATATGGAAAGATTTTGAATAAACATTTTCCCAGAATAGATCTGTGAATGGCTAACAAAGACATGAAAAGATGGTCAACATCATTAGGCATAATGCAAATCAAAACTATAAAGTGATGTCACTTCATAGTCAGTAGAATGGCTATTAGGTATAATAATAAAAAAAAATAGATAACAACAAGTATTGGTGAGGATGTGGAGAAGTTGGAACTCTCATACATTATTTTTTCAAATTTTAATTGGTGGATAATTGTGTTACAATATTGTGTTGGTCTGCCATACATCAACATGAATCAGCCATAGGTATACATATGTCCCCTCCCTCTGAAGCCTCCCTCCCATGTCCCACCCTATCCTACCCCTTTAGATTGTCACAGAGCACATGATGTGAGCCTCTTGTGTCATACAGCAAATTTCCACTGGCTATTTTACATACGGTAATTTATATGTTTCCATGTTACTCTCTCAATTTATCCCACCCTCTCTTTCCCTCTCTGTGTCCACAAGTCTGTTCTCTATGTCTTCCTCTCCATTGCTGCCCAGCAATTGGGTTCATCAGTACCGTCTTTCTATATTCCATATATATGTGTTAGTATATATTTGTTTTTCCCTTTCTGACTTACTTTACACTGTGCAATAGGCTCTAGTTTCATCCACCTTACTAGGACTGACTCAAATGTGTTCTTTTTTATGAATAGGTAATTTTCCATTATATATATGTAGCACAACTTCTTTATCCATTCATCTGTTGATGGACATCTAGGTTGCTTCTATGTCCTAGCTATTATAAATAGTGCTGCTATGAACATTGGGATACATGAGTCTTTTTGAATTATGATTTTCTCAGGGCATATGCCCAGTATTGGGATTGCTGCATCATATGGTTCTGGCTTGGAAAATCCCAGGGATGGCGGGGCCTGGTGGGCTGCCGTCTATGGGGTCGCACAGAGTTGGACACGACTGAAGTGACTTAGCAGCATGGTAGCTTTCAAGAGTGTTCTGCTTCTTTTTCTCTAAGAGTTTTATAGTATGCAGCCTTACATTTAGGTCTTTAATCCATTTTGAGTCTATTTTTTTTTACAGTGTTAAGAAGTGTTCTGGTTTCATTCTTTTACATGTAGCTGTCCAGTTTTCCCAGTACCACTTACTGAAGAGGCTGTCTTTGCTCTGTTGTATATTCTTGCCTCCTTTCTCAAACATCAGGTACTCATAGGTGTGTGGGTTTATCTCTAGGCTTTCCATCTTGTTCCATTGGTCTATATTTCTCTTTTTGTGCCAGTTTACAGCCTTGAGTACTGTAACTTTTTAGTACAGTGGGTCACAAATCAAGTCTTGGCAAATTCAAGAAAATTGAAATCTTATCAAGCATCTTTTCTGGCCACAATGCTCTAAGAGTAGATATCACCTACAGGAAAAAAAAAAAAAAAAAAAAAGCCGTGAAAAACACACACATGGAGGCTAAACAACACTCTTCTAAATAACCAACAGGTCACTGAAGACATCAAAAAGGAAATTAAAAAATACCTAGAAACAAATAACAATGAAAACACCATGACCCAAAACCTACGGGATGCAGCAAAAGCAGTTCTAAGAGGGAAGCTTATAGCAATACAAGTACACCTCAAGAAAATAGAAAAACATCTAATAAACAATTTAACCTTACACTTAGAGCAACCAGAAAAAGAACAACCCCCCAAAGTTAGTAGAAGAAAATAAATCATAAAAATCTCATATATTATTGATATGTAAGTAAAATGGCACAACTTTTATGAAAAACAGTTTGACAGTGTTTCAAAAAGTTAAACATATTTAACCCCATGATCCAGCAATTCCACTGCTACTTAGCTACTCAAGAGAAATGAAAACATGTCTACACAAAAATTTGCACATGATTATTTATAGTAGCATTATTTATAATATCTAGAAAATGGAAAGAAGGCAGGTGTCCATCAGCTGATGAATGAATAAACAAAATGTGGTATATCCATGCAATGAAATATTATTTAGTCATAAAGGGAATAAATTACTGATGAAAAATATACTAAAATTAGATTATGGTGATGGTTGCACAACTCTGTAAATATATAAAAACATGGAGTTATATACTTTAAATGGGTGAATTTTATGGCATGTAAATTATATCTCATTACTGCTACTAAAAATGTTATCATATGGACTTCCCTGGTGGTCTAGTGGTTGGAAGTTCATCTGCCAGTGTAGGGAATGTGGGTTCAATCCCTGCTTAAGGACGATTCCACATGCTGCTGGGCAACTGAGCCCATGTGCTGATACTACTGGGCCAGTGTTCTAGAACCCATGCAGAGCAACTACTGAGCCTGAACACCATGATTACTGAAGATCACATGTTCTGGAACCCATGTGCCACAATCAGAAGCCCAGACACTGCAACCAGAGTAGCCCCCACTCATTGCAACTAGAGAAAGCACAAGTGCAGCAACAAAGACAATGCAACCAAAAAGAAATAAATAAAAATTTTAAAATAGCATCAAACAATACATGCTTTCTATAGTGACTTTATTCAATTATAAATTTATTGTTAATATATTTCTTGCTAATGTATTTCTACAATATTTAAAATCTTTATTTCCTATCAATTATAGAAGTAATGGATATTCATTGAAAAAAACAATATAGAAATGTCTAATATAGAATATCAAAGTGTTCACATAATCTTATTATTTCTTCAGAATTCTATTAACAGTAGTTACAATGATATATTTAATGGCTGCTTAGTAATCTGCTGTATGGCTCCATCATAATTTACTGAGTTAATTTCATATTATTTTCTATTTAGTATTAAATTAGAAACAATCTCTAATAAATCCCCTTACTATGAGTATCTTTGTGCACACAGTGATGCAATTGTCCAAATATCTTGTTAGAATAAATTCTTACAAATGTATTTACTCATTAAAGTGAATGAATGTACATTTTTTTAGTTTTAGTGTTATATACTGCTAAATTTTATTAAAAAAATAAATGCTTATTTGTACTCTAATCAACAGCATTTGTGGAGTACCTAGTCTCCCTTATCTTTTCCCAACTCTGGTTATTATTTTTTCTTAAAACACCTTTGCTAGTTTTGTAGCTGAAAATGGTATCTTATTTTAATCTAAAATTATTTTTGATTACTAATTAAGTTGAACACATTTTCATGGACCTTTGGCTGTTTACATTCCTTTATTAATTGCTTGTTTTAAGTCCTTTGGTCATTTAAAAATGAAAGTGTTATCTTTTTCTTCAAGACTATTTGCTCGCTTGCTTAGTAACTCAGTAATGTTCGACTCTTTGCGACCACATAGACTTTAGTCTGCCAGGCTCTTCTGTTCATGGGGATTCTCAAGACAAGAATACCGGAGTGGGTGGCCATGATCTCCTCCAAGGGATCTTCTCAACTCAGGGATTGAACTCAGGTCTCCCACATTGCAGGCAGATTCTTTACCATCTGAGACATCAAGAAAACCTAAGAATACTGGAGTGGGTAGCCAAACCCTTCTCCAGGGGATCTTCCCTACAAGAATAGAACTGGGGTCTCCTGCATTGCAAGAGGATTCTTTACCAGCTGAGCTACCAGAGATATCCAGTAGAACAAATATACTCAGTGCAGTATTGTATATATTCAGTGCAAAGTGTGTTAGTCACTCAGTAGCGTCCAACTCTTTGCAACCCCATTGTCTGTAGCCTGCCAGACTCTTCTGTCCATGGAATTCTCCAGGCAAGAATATTGGAGTGGGTAGCCATTCCCTTATCCAGGGGATCTTCCCCACTCAGGGATTTAATCCGGGTCTCCTGCATTGCAGGCAGATTCTTTATTGTTTGAGCCACCAGGGAAGCCCCAGTAGAATAATATGCAGCCAATAAAAAGATTTTATGAAATTTTTATAATAGTTTCAATTTTAAATTAAAAAATAGAATACTGTATCTTTTCTATTTTAAGTTTCTTTTAACTTTGTATTTTTCCTGTTTTCTACAATGAGCATATATTACTTTTATAATTAAGGGATTTTATTTTTTTGGCTGCACTACTTGGCTTATGGGATTGAACCTGGGCCCTTGGTACTAAGAGCACAGAGAACTAACCACTTAACTGCCTGGGAATTCCTGAAATTTCTTTTTCTTTCAAAGCAAAGAGCTAGTTTGTGGCAGAACCAGGACTAGAGTCTTCGTGCTCTCCTGCACTCTGTGTTACACATCTACAAAGGTATGATCAGAGGTAGAAGAACCAAAGTGCATTCAGGTATTAAGAAGAGTGTTGTAGGAGGATATTCTTATTCTTAAGAGATGCATGATGAAAAACTTAGGTTTCAAGTGTAATGGTATCTGCAACTTAAGAAATGTATGCCAAAGTATTTAGAATGTCATGAAGTCTGAGGAGAGAGAAAGGAGGAGGGAGGGAGAAAGGGGAGGAAAGAGGGTGAGGTCCAAGGGATGGAGGAAATGTGGTGAAATGTTAACTGGTGAAGCTAAGTGAAGGATATGTGGCTGCTCATTGTAGTATTCTTTCAACTTTTTGTGGGCTCAAAATTTTTCAAGATAAAGAAGTCGGGGAAATTGTGGGAAAAAAAAGAATGGGGTAATCAGGTTGCAAATGTTTCAGAGAAATGAATTGGTATGAACCCTATAGAACAGAAGATCGTTGGAAATCTTTAAAAAAATGATTTTTAAAAGGGGTGTGGAAGCAGGGGGGCAAAGTCAGATGCAAAGGGTTGGCAAGTGAGTGGGAGGTGAGGCAGTTGAGTCAATAGTCTGAACTTCAATTATGAGAATATTTGAGAATATTGAGAATAGTCTGAACTTCAATTATGAGAATCAGTCACTCAATTGTGTCCAACTCTTTGTGACTCCATGGTCCACCAGGCACCTCTGTCCATGGGATTTTTCAGGCAGGAATATTGGAGTAGGTTGCTATTTCCTACTCCAGGGGATCTTCCTGACCCAGGGATCAAACTCATGTCTTCTACATTTCCTGTACTGCAGGTGGATTCTTTACCACTGAGCCATCCAGGAAATCCCTCTGAGAATATGAACAATGAGGAAAAAAGAGATGGGAAACTGGTTTGAAAAGCAATAGAATTTTGGAAACTTTATATTATTAATTTTCACATTATTATGGATTTCTATTAAAATGAGTTAATATTTGACCATCTATCACCCCTCCACACATTTGGATTTCTTGATATATAAAAGGGTGAATTAGAAAACCAAAGGAAGTAAAAGAATAATACACACAATGCTACCATCTAGAGTATCTACTGAAAATTACACCCGTTGTTTACCATCAATTCAGGAGACTTGCTCAGAGACTAGTTTTAGGCCTTTGAGTTTCTGTGTGTGTCTGTTGGTTTGTGTAAACCATGGAGGCTGCTGCTGCAAGGTCGCTTCAGTCGTGTCCAACTCTGTGCAACCCCATAGACGGCAGCCCACCAGGCTCCCCTGTCCCTGGGATTCTCCAGGCAAGAACACTGGTGTGGTTTGCCATTTCCTTCTCCAATGCATGAAAGTGAAAAGTGAAAGTGAAGCCGCTCAGTCGTGTCCGACTCCTAGTGACCCCATGGACTGCAGCCTACCAGGCTCCTCCATCCATGGGATTTCCTAGGCAAGAGTACTGGAGTGTGGTGCCATTGCCTTCTCTGAATCATAGAGGAGGGTCAGCAATATTCTTGGTGAAGCCCAGTGTTTGGGGACCAATATTTTTATCCCTTGATGAAATATTTAGAATCTCCATAAAGTTCTAAAATTTGATTTCAAACTAGGAAAGCCATTTTGGCAATGTTTACATCAATAGTGCTTTGGAAATGAAAGAGAACATTTAGAAGGGGAAGAAGAGGTCAAAGACAACCATAAGTGTAAGAATTAAGGGGGTTATTGTGCTTATCTGAGAGAAGGGTGAAATTACTCTTGAAGTTTATTTTTTGCTTCAGAAAACTTCATCAATCTTTTTCATTAGTCTGTTACTGGATAATGGTGGAGGTGCACATATGGGAATGCACTCCTGGGGAAGGGTAGACAAAGTAATTGAGGGTAGGCAAGAGCTGACTCTTGACGGGTGTGTAGGATTTCAGCAATCAAAGGGGAGGGGGGTGAACTGCAAAAATTCCAGGCTGAGGGATCATTGAGAACAAAATGAGAAAATCACAGGGCCTGTTTGGAAAACAGGGATCTGTTCCCATATGACTAGCGTATGAAATTCACTAGGAGAAAGAGTGGGAGAGAAAGTGAGAAAGGTAGATTGGCATCTGTATTCCTCTCTTCCCTTAAGCAGAGGTTCACTCTGGAGAATAAGGGGGTGGGGTGGGCTTGTCTTTTACTTCCCTCTGAGGGCCTAACACTTGGCTGGGTATACAGTAGGACCTGAATAAGTTTTGGTCAATTAGACCACTAGCTAGTACCACTGTGCACTTACATCTCCTAGAGTTTGGGCATCAGAGTGGATGAAATGAGAGTGGATGCTGGGATTTAGCTACTAGAGATGTGATGCAAGTGCTTGAAATCAGGCAAGTTCCAGTTAACATCCCGAGCAGCATTTCTCAGACTTTAGTATGAATCACATGGGGATCTTGTTAACATGAAGATTCTGATTCCATATGACCGACTGGGATGGGACCTGTGAGTCTGCATTTTTAACAATCTGTCAATGATGCCTGTTTGTTAGTCTAGGGACCAAATATTGAATAGTGAGGATTTAAAGGCTCCTCCATCTCCTACTCCTTGAACTTCACAGACTCTAGACTTCTAAATGATTGAGCATAACTAGTGGTTCTTCACTTAGTATAACTGATGAAAAAGCTCAAATTTGAAGTACCTCATGAAAATATCCTGCCACTAGAATTGATGAGGTACATTTGGACTGATGGAATCCAATCTATGCCATCTTTTTTTTTTTTAAATTTTCTTTAGTTAAATGAGTATGATTCTACCTGGTGGGACTCAGAATGTAATCTAGCTTATTTTTAAAAAGGTGAGGCTTAACTTTCCAAATATAAAATTATCTATTGAATGAACATCCCTTCTGTCTAAATTCCATGCGTGCTTTCTCAATAATTACAAGCATGTGTTTCTTAGGCTGATAGCTCAAACAAGACCATAATTCTTGTTACTGATATTCTGAAAGTGATCATTGTCATATGGTTGTTCAGGTCTATATTGATAGGTGAGGTCTCCACAGTGAAAATGAAAGAAAAGTTGTTGATAGGAATGTAAATTGGCATGGGCACTATGGAGAATGGTACAGAAGTTCCCTAAAAAATAAAAATAGAGCTACCATATGACTCTGCAATCCTGGGCATATATCTGGAGAAAAACATGACCCAAAAGGATATGTGCACCCCAGTGTTAATTGTAGCACTGTTTACAATAGCCAAGACATGGAAAGAACCTAAACATCTATCAAATGGATAAAGAAGATGTGGTACAAATATGCAGTGGAATATTACTCAGCCATAAAAAGAATCAAATAATGCTGTTTGCAGCAACATGGATGGACCTTGACAGTGTCATACTGAGTGAAGTAAGTCAGATAGAGAAGGTGAAATATCTTATGATATCCCTTATATGTGGTATCTAAAATGAAATTATACAAAGGAACCTATTTACAAAACAGAGACTCAAAGAAAATGAACTTGTGCTTGCCAAGGTGAAGGGATAGTTAAGGAGGGAGTTTGGGAAGGCCATGTACACACCACCATATTCAAAATGGATAACTCACAAGGGCCTAATGTATATTACATGGAACTCTACTCAATGTTATGTGCCAGCCTGGATGGAAGTGGTATTTGAGGGAGAATGGATCCATGTACATGTACAGCTGAGTCCCTTTGCTATTCACCTGAAACTACCACAACATTGTTAATTGACTATGTTTGCTAAGTCACTTCAGTCATGTCTGACTTTATGCGACCCTATGGACTGTAGCCCACCAAGCTCCTATGTCCATGGGATTCTCCAGACAAGGATACTGGAATCGGTTGCCATGCCCTTCTCCAGTTAATCGACTATGTGCTGTGCTGTAATTAGTTGCTCAGTTATGTCTGACTCTTTGTGACCCCGTGGACTGTAGCCCTCCAGTCTCCTGTGTCCATGGGGATCCTCCAGCCAAGAATATTGGAGTGGGTCAGAGTAATGTGAGGTGAGAGCTCTACCAATCTTAAAAAGTCTTCCCCCCAAGAGTCACCAGAATGAATCACAGACCTGCAAGTACCTTGGATCTAGTCCAGGGAAATGCCCAAGCTACAGAAAAGAAATTCTTCTAGGCTTGTCCAATGGGGAACAGCAGATGGCTGTAGGTGGAAATGAGAATGAAATCAAGCCCTGAGCCTTTGGAGTGGGAGCACTGACTCCAAGACCCTAGACTGCCAGAGAACTAACCCTAAGGAGTATCAGATAGTGGGAACTCACACAAAGGCAACCACTTGAATACAAGATCTGGCATCACCCAACCACCAGTAGCATCCAGTGCAGGATGCCTCATCTAAATAACAAAAACAAAACTACAAACCAAATCATCAGCAGACAGGATTACCACCTCCCTTAGGCTTGCCCATCAGAGGAAAAACAAACAAACAGACTCAGCACAAGTCTCACCCTATACAAAGTTTACACAAACCACTGGACCCAGGAGGACAGAAACCAAAAGGAAGAAAGAATTCAAACTTGAAGCCTGGGGAAAGGAGACCTCAAACACAATAAGGTTAAAAAAAAAAAATAATGAAAAGGCAGAGAAATACTACACAAATGAAGGAACAAACTAGAAACACAGAAGTCCAAAAAATGAAGAGGAAATAGGCAAACTACTTGAAAAAGAATTCAGAATAATGGTAATAAAGATGATCAAAAACCTTGAAAATAGAATGGAGAAAATGCAAGAATCAATTTAAAAAGACCCAGAAGAATTAAAGAACAAAAATACAGAGACAAACAGCACAATTACTGAAATTAAAAATACTCTAGAAGGAATCAATAGCAGAATATCTGAAGCAGAAGAATGAATCAGTGATCTGGAAGATAAAATGGTGGAAATTACTTCTAAAGAGCAAAATAAAGTAAAAAGAATGAAAAAAACTGAGAATAGTCTCAGAGACCTCTGGGACAATATCAAATGTACCAACATTCTAATTATAGGGGTCCCAGAAGAAGAAGAGAAAAAGAAAGGGTATGAGAAAAATTTTGAAGAGATTATAGTTGAAAATTTCCCCAACATGGAAAAGGAAATAGTCAATCAAGTTCAAGAGGCACAAAGAGTCCCATATACGATAAACCCAAGGAGAAACATGCCAAGACACATACTAATCAAACTAACAAAGACTAAACACAAAGAAAGAACATTAAAAGCAGCAAGGGAAAAGCAACAGGTGACATACAAAGGAAACCCCATATGTTTAACAGCTAATCTTTCAGTAGAAACTCTGCAGCCCTGAAGGGAACCGCAGGATATATTTAAAGCACTGAAAGGGAAAAATTAACAACCAAGATTATTTTACCTGGCAAGGATCCCATTCAAAATTGATGGAGAAATAAAAATCTTTTCAGAAAAGCGAAAGTTAAGAAAATTCAGTACCACCAAACAAGCTTTACAACAAATGTCGAAGGGACCTATATAGTCAAGAAATACAAAAGAAGAAAAAGATTTACAAAATCAGCCCCAAACAATTAAGAAAATGGCAATAGGAACATATACATCAATAATTACTTTAAATGTAAATGGATTGAAGGCTCCAGCCAAAACACACAGACTGAATGAATGGATACAAAAACAACACACACACACACACGCGTGCACACACACACACACACACACATACACACACACACAAGAAACCCACTTCAGAGCTAAAGACACATATAGTCTGAAAATGAGAGGATGGAAAAATATATTCCATGCAAATGAGAAGCAAAAGAAACCTGGAGTAGCAATCCTCATGTCAGACAAAATAGACCTTAAAATAAGTTACAAGAGATAAGGAAGGACACTACATAATGATCAAAGGATCAATCCAAGAGGAAGACATAACAATTGTAAATATTATGCACCCAACATAGGAGCACCTTAATATATAAGACAAACACTAACAGACGTAAAAGGAGAAATTGGCAGTAACACAATAATAGTAGGAGACTTTAACACCCTGCTCACACCAATGGACAGATCATCAAAACAGAAAATTAATAAGGAAACACAAGTTTTAAATGATACGTTAGATGAGATGGATCTCATTGATATCTTCAAGACATTCCATCTGAAGGCAGAAGAATACACCTTCTTCTCAAGTGCACATGGAATATTCTCCAGGATAGACCACATCTTGGGTCACAAATCAAATCTCAGTAAATTTAAGAAAATTGAAATCATATCAAGCATCTTCTCCAACCACAATGCTATGAGACTATATATCAATTACAAGAAAGAAACTGTAAGAAACACAAACGTGGGCTTCCCAGGTGGCTTGGATGGTAAAGAATCTGCCTGCAATGACAGAGACCAGGGTTCAGTCCCCGGGTTGGGAAGATCCCCTGGAGAAGGGAATGGCAACCCACTCCAGTAGTCTTGCCTGGAGAATTCCATGGACAAAGGAACCTGGCAGGCTACAGTCCATGGGATCGCACAGAGCTGGACACGATTGAGTGACTAATATTAAACATTTTCTAAATAACCAACAAGTTACTGAAGAAATCAAAAGGGAAATAAAAAAAATTCTAGGAAAAAATGACAATGAAAACATGACAACTCAAACCTATGGGATGCAGCAAAAGCAATTCTAAGAGGGAAGTTTATAGCAATACAATCCTACCTCAAGAAACAAGAAAAATATTGAATAGACTAACTTTACACCTAAAACAACTGGAAAAAGAACAAAAAACACAAACAATTAGTAGAAGGAAAGAAATCATAGATTCCAGCAGAAATAAATGAAAAAGTAATGAAAGATATTAAAGACTAATAAAATTAAAAGCTGGTTCTTTGAGAAGATAAGAAAAATTGACAAACCTTTGCCAGACTCATCAAGGAAAAAAAAAAAAAAAAGAAGAATCAAATCAACAAAATTAGAAATGAAATAGGAGAGTTGCAACAGACAATGCAGAAATGCAAAGGATTATAAGAGACTATTATGAACAATTATATGGCAATAAAATGGATATCCTAAAAGAAATGGACAGATTCTTAGAAAATTTCAATCTTGCAAGACTGAACCAGGAAGAAATAGAAATTATGAACAACCCAGTTACAAGCATTGAAATTGAAACTGTGATTGAAAATCTCCCCAAAATCAAAAGCCCAGGACCAGATGGCTTCACAGGAGAATTCTATCAAACATATAGAGAAGAGCTAATGCCTATAATGACTGTGCAGATCACAATAAACTGTGGAAAATTCTGAAAGAGATGGGAATACCAGACCACCTGACCTGCCTCTTGATAAATATGTATGCAGGTCAGAAAGCAATAGCTAGAACTGGACATGGAACAACAGACTCGTTCCAAATAGGAAAAGGAGTACGTCAAGGCTGTATATTGTCACCCTACTTATTTAACTTATATGCAGAGTACATCATGAGAAATGCTGGACTGGATGAAGCACAAGCTGGATTCAAGATTTCCGGGAGAAATATCAATAACCTCAGATATGCAGATGACACCACCCTTATGGCAGAAAGTGAAGAAGAACTAAAGAGCCTCTTGATGAAGGTGAAAGAGGAGAGTGAAAAAGTTGGCTTAAAATTCAACATTCAAAAAACTAAGATCATGACATCCAGTCCCATTGCTTTATGGCAAATAAATGGGGAATCAGTGACAGAATTTATTTTCTTGGGCTCCAAAATAACTGCAGATGGTGACTGCAGCCATGAAATTAAGACACGCTTACTCCTTGGAAGGAAATTTATGACAAACCTAGACAGCATATTAAAAAGCAGAGACATTACTTTGCCAACAAAGGTCCATCTGGTCAAGGCTATGGTTTTGCCAGTGGTCATGTATGGATGTGAGTTGGACTATAAAGAAAGCTGAGCACAGAAGAATTGATGCTTTTAAACTGTGGCGTTGGAGAAGACTCTTGAGAGTCCCTTGGACAACAAGGAGATCCAACCAATCCATTTTAAAGGAAATCAGTCCTGAATATTCATTGGAAGGACTGATGCTGAAGCTAAAACTCCAATACTTTGGCCACCTGATGCAAAGAACTGACTCATTTGAAAAGACCCTGATGCTGGGGAAGATTGAAGGCAGGAGGAGAAGAGGGGGACAGAAGATGAGATGGTTGGACGGCATCAATAACTCTATGGACATGAAGTTGAGTAAGCTCCGGGAGTTGGTGATGGACAGGGAAGGCTGGTGTTCTGCAGTCCATGGGGTCACAAAGAGTCGGACATGACTGAGTGACTGAACTGAACTGAGCTGAACTTACTGTGTTTGAAGTTTCCTTTCCTCAGGCTATAGGTTTATAGTTCTTGCTTTTGGTCTCTGCCCCCAGTGGGTGAGGTTGGTCTAGTGGCTTATGTAGGCTTCATGTTTGGAAGGAATTGTGTTTGTGTTCTACTGGGAGGAGGTGAGGTTTCTTTTCTCCCTTTGATGGGCAGGGCCATGTGAAGTGGTGTGTTTTGGAGTGCCTATGGACCTCCTTTCTGCTGATGATTGGGTTTTGTTCCTGTCTTGCTTGTTGTTTGGGTGAGGTATCCAATGATGGGCGCAACAGGAAGCTGGGTGCTGCCAGGTCTTGGATTCAGGTGGAGGCCTTCATGGGAGTTTTTGCTGATTTATACTCCCTGGAGTCAGGCATTCTCTGGTGGTCTAGTGTCCTGGACTCAGCACTCCCATCCCAGAGACTTGGGCCTGACTTGGGGAACCAAGATCTCACAAGCCATGTGTCATGGCAGTAAAGGGGATTAAACAAAGAAAAAAAAACAAGCAAAAAAAGAAACAGACAAATGGTAAAAGCAAAATCAGATAAGTAGAAACAAAAACAAAGGAACACAGACAAACACACATATACACAAAGGACTCCAAAACAGACCTAATAAAATTAAATACAAGAGAGTGGACTGGTGAGCAAAGGAACCCAAAAATGATATCAATGAATTAAAAACAAATCTTACTAAAACACAAAGCAGAAAACAAGGCCAAATCAGAGTGCCATTTGAGGAATAAAGCAAACAAAACAAAACAAATAAACATGGCAGAAGAAAGAAAAAACAGAAAAGCAAAGTTAAGTAGAAATATATAAAAAGATATAATATAAATAAAGGTACAACAAGAATAGAACAACAACAACAAACCACAGCACTAAAAAAAGGCAAAGTAGAAGTATCTAAAAGAAATAAAAAATGTGATTAAAAAAATTCCTAAAAGCCCAAATAGATATAGTAATAATAATAAGACAACAACCACAACAAGAGAGGGAAAAAAAGATAAATTGTGGTAGCCATGCATTCTGGGAAACAAACTCACTCAGAAGGACAATGCAGATAGTGGAGTGCAGTTTATTACACTGGAGGGCCCAAGGCAGAGTCTCCTCTTAGCCAAGGACCCCGGCCAGTTTTTGTGAAAACCTTATATACTCTTACGTGTACGTGCCCAAACCCACCTCCCCAAATTCCCTGAAACTAGTCTGAACAAAGGAAAACAAAGATACAACCAAAGTTAACCTGTGATTCATATGCCTTAGGCCTAGGTAGTTAACAGTGGACAATTATCAATAGGTCTGTGGTCATACCCCAATAAGCATAATAGAATGTATGATTCTATTCAGTTACACAGATAATTAGGGCATTCTTTTAGGTGATGGAGAGTCTAGGTACAAGCCCTTGGGCTCTTCCACCCGGGGAGTCTGGTTTTCCAGTTGGTATGTCGTTTCCATAGATACTGGGCATATAGCTCAAAGTCCACAGTCTGGCCCAAGATAGAGTCTGTTTCCTCCTTCAAAATAACCAATTACAGAATAAATCAAAACATAATAATAATAATAAATGGTTTTCTGAGGTCTCAGCTGTCTGGGTCCTTTTCCTTGCTGTGAGCTGCAGCCCACCTCCACCTCTCTAGGAGGCCCTCCAGGGCTGGGGAGGGCTGGTTTCTATGACCTGCTGTGTGGACAGCAGACTCTAATCTGGCCCTACTCCTACACGTTTGCCTCCAATGTCCACAGCTGCCAGAGCTGGAGTGTTGTTTTGTGTGTGGGAGCACTCATTGTCCTTTTATATGTTCCATAGACATAGAGTCTACCTAGTTGATTGTGTGGATTTAGTCTGCAGCCTGTAAAGCTGGGGAAAGGTTTTTGACCCTCTTCCTTAATTGCTCTACCCCTAGAACTCAATTGTGGTTTTATCCTCACCACTGCTTGTGGGTCATTCACTAGAGTTTGCTCCCAAGACTGCCCTGGAGGACTTGGGTCTGCCACAGTGATGCCCAGGGACTGGGCATAGAGGTGGCATGGATTCTTGGATTGCATGGACCCTGGAGGCACAGGTGTGCAAGAAAACTGGGGGCGTGGGTGCAGGAGATATGGCTCTATTAGGATTCTTTTCTAGCCTCTGGCAGCTGGTGCTCAAAGGGCCTCCTAGGCTGGTCCTTCTCTATTGTTTGGCACAGCAGGTTCTCAAAGGGCAGGCCTAGCTGAGAGCTTTCTCTACTGCTTGGTGCATGCATCAGGTGCTAAAAAGACCAGCCTCGCTGGGCTTTCTGTATTGATCAGTTACTGACACTGGTGTGTGGGGAGAGAGAGGCTATAGTGATGGCTCCACCTCCTGTGCATGACTCAGTAGTAACACCCTGTCTCCATGGCCACCTTTCTTTCAAAGGCATTCCCCACCACAGATTTCCTCCCTGCAATCCCCTCAGGTGTCTCCCTGCAGTCTAACAGCAGTTCTCATCCTGGGATTGCTCTCCAGTTCCCACCTTCCAGCTTCCAGCGGCCGTGCGTTCTGGTGGACCTGTGTCCCTGTCCAGGGTATGTAGGACCATGGCACATATTGTCCATGGTTCTCACTCCATTCAGACTGTCACAGATCAGCTGCTCCATTCTCTGACTGCCTCATTTGCTTCCCTTCTGTCCCAACTGATTGTCCCAAACGTGAGGATCTCACCCCTGCTTCAGCTCTTCCACCCTCAGGTACAGATCTGATCCTCCTCCTTCTCCCTTCTTTTCTTTGTGCTACCCGGTTGTGCGTGGATCTATATATTCAGTTCCAGTGGTCAGGGACTCCTGCCAGTACTCAACTGGTATTCTGTGAGAACTGCTGCATCTGAAGATGTATTTCTGATGCATCCATGGAGAGGGATATCCTCTATGTCCACCTACTCCTCCAACATCTTGTCCCCATCATTTCCTCTTAAATATATTTTTATTTTAGAATAGATTTAGATTTACACATATTGCAAAGAAAGTACAGAGAGTTTCCATATACCCTGCACTCTGTTTCCCCTACCATTAATGTCTTGCATTGGTATGATTTGTCACAACTAATGGACCGATACAGATACATTATTAATAACTAAAGTTCATTCTTTATTTTGATTTCCTTAGGTTTTATCTAATGTCTTTTTTTCATTCCTGGAAATCTATCCAAGATACCACCTTTCATTTAGTAGTCATGTTTCCTCAGGCTTTTCTTGATTGTGGTAGTTTCTTAGATTTTCTGTTTGTGATAACCTTGAGAGTTTTGAGGACTACTGGTCAACTAGTTCGTAGACTGTCTCCCAGTTGGGTTTGTGTGATTTTTTTTCTCGTGATGATAGTGGTTTATGTGTTCTTGAGAGGACGACCACAGAGATAAAGTGCATTTCTCATCACATAATATCACGGGTACATGTTATCAGCATGATTTATCATTGTTGTGTTAATCTTGCTCATCTGGATGAGGTAGTGTTTGTCAGGTTTCTCCACTATAAAGCTAATCTTTCTCACCCTTTTACACGTTGTATTCTTCGAAAGTTATTATGTAAGTAATGAGGAGTATTGCTTCACCTGTTTGAGGGGAGACTATCCACATAAATTATTTGAAATTATTTTGTATGAGAGATTTGTATATTATCCTCAATTTACTTGTTATACCAAGTGCCCAGATCTTGGTTTCTAATATAATTTTGCAATAAAAGGAACCAGAATGGACTTATGAATACTTATTTTATACTTTGGATTATAATCCAACTTTGACCATCGAGACCTTGTTGTATCCCTTTGGCATGGCTCCATCTTTTCTTTTTCTCTAGTCCTTCCTATCTCCAGTCCTAGAGAGCAAGTCATTTCCCCAAGAATCCTTTGTTCCTTTTTATTGTACAGTTATATTAGAGACGAAGATCTGGGCACTCGGTATAACATTTCTTTTTATGTAAGTTTGTTGGTGACAAAATTTCTCAGCCTGACAAAGCATTTATTTAGTCCTTACTTGTGAAAAATTTTCCCCCTCTTGGATATAGAATTCTTTTCCAGCTTATGTTCTTTCTGACAAGAAGTCAATATTTATCCTTGTCTTTATTCCCTTACATTTATGGTATTCTTTTTCTTCCTATTGTGGTTTTCTTTGAGGTTTGTAGATATTTAGAATCTGTGAATTCATAGTTATCAAATTAAAAATCTTTTAGCCTTTGTTTCTTCAAGTACTTTCTCTGAACCTCCATCGTAGGACTCCAGTTACATATAGGTGAGACTACTTGTACTAATTCACATGTCACTGAGGCTCTGCTCATGTATTTTGTTTCTGATTTGGATAGCTTCCATTGCTATGTCTTCAAATTTACTCATTTTCTGCACTATTTAATTTGCTGTCAATACCATCCAGTGTAATTTCCATTTGAAATATTATATTTTTCAGCTCTAGCACTTTCATTTGGTTCTTTCTTATAGCTTCTATTCCTTTCCTTATTATGTCAACGTTTTCCCTTAAATCCATGAACATATTTTAATAGCTATTCTAAAGTTTTTACCTGCTAATTCTATTCTCTCTGTCATTTCTGTGTCTTTTTCTGCTGTTTGATGTTTCTTTTGCTTATGGATCTTATTTTCCTGCTTCTTCAATTGTCTAGTAGCTTTTTAAAAGGATGCTGGATATTGTGAATGTTTTGCTGTTGAGTGCTTGAATTTTGCTCTCTTACTTTAAAGAATGTTGAATTTTGCTTTGGCAGGCAGTTAAGTAACTTGCAGATTAGCTTGGAACATTCAATTTTTGTTTATAAGCTTTGTTATGGTAGGTGTAAGACTGCCTTTTCTGTAGGGCTAGGTTTGTGGTTATTGTTTAGTCTCTCAGTCAAGACTGACTCTTTTGTGATCCCACGGATTGTAGCCTGCCAGCCTCCTTTATCCATGGGATTTCCCAAGCAAGAATACTTGAGTGGGTTGCCATTTCCTTCTCCAGGGGATCTTCTTGACACAGGGACTGAACCCGCATCTCCTGCATTGCAGGCAGATTCTTTACTGCCTAGCCTCCAGGGAAACCCAAGGCTAGGTTATCTCTACAATTAAGGTGTGCTCACTCTGGGATCTTAAACTCCTGGGCCAGTTCAGTTCAGTTCACTTCAGTCACTAAGTTCTGTCCACCTCTTTACAACCCCATGAAACACAGCATGCCAGGCCTCCCTGTCCATCACCAAATTCCGGAGTTCACCGAAACTCATGTGCATTGAGTCGGTGATGCCATCCATCCATCTCATCCTCCATTGTCCCCTTCTCCTCCTGCCCACAATGCCTCCCAGCATCAGGGTCTTCTCCAATGAGTCAACTCTTCGCATGAGGTGGCCAAAGTATTGGTGTTTCAGCTTTAGCATCAGTCCTTCCAAAGAACACCCAGGACTGATCTCCTTTAGAATGGACTGGTTGGATATCCTTGCAGTCCAAGGGAGTCACAAGAGTCTTCTCCAGCACCACAGTTCAAAAGCATGAACCTTTGTTGGCAAAGTAATCTCTCTGCTTTTTAAAATGGTATCTAGGTTGATCATAACTTTCCTTCCAAGGAGTAAGCATCTTTAAATTAAAAACTGCAATCACAATCTGCAGTGATTTTGGAGCCCCCCAAAATAAAGTCTGACACTGTTTCCACTGTTTACCCATCCATTTGCCATAAAGTGATAGGACCAGATGCCATGATCTTAGTTTTCCGAATGTTGAGCTTTAAGCCAACTTTTTCACTCTCCTCTTACACTTTCATCAAGAGGCACTTTAGTTCTTCTTCACTTTCTGCCATAGATCAGATGAGTCGCTCAGTCGTGTCTGACTCTTTGTGACCCCATGAATTGCAGCACGAAGCCTCCCTGTCCATCACCAAACCCGGAGTTCACTGAGACTCACGTCCATTGAGTCAGTGATGCCATCCAGCCATCTCATCCTCTGTCGTCCCCTTCTCCTCTTGCCCCCAACCCTCCCAGCATCAGAGTCTTTTCCAATGAGTCAACTCTTCATATGAGGTGGCCAAAGTACTGGAGTTTCAGCTTTAGCATCTGTCCTTCTAAAGAAATCCCAGGGCTGATCTCCTTCAGAATGGACTGGTTGGATCTCCTTGCAGTCCAAGGGACTCTCAAGAGTCTTCTCCAAACCACAGTTCAAAAGCATCAATTCTTCAGCACTCAGCCTTCACAGTCCAACTCTCATATCCATACATGACCACAGGAAAAACCATAGCCCTGACTAGATGAACCTTTGTTGGCAAAGTAATGTCTCTGCTTTTGAATATGCTATCTAGGCTGGTCATAACTTTCCTTCCAAGGAGTAAGCGTCTTTGAATTTCATGACTGCAGTCACCATCTGCAGTGATTTTGGAGCCCAGGTAAAGAAAGTCTGACACTGTTTCCACTGTTTCCCCATCTATTTCCCATGAAGTGATGGGACCGGATGCCATGATCTTCGTTTTCTGAATGTTGAGCTTTAAGCCAACTTTTTCACTCTCCACTTTCACTTTCATCAAGAGGCTTTTTAGTTCCTCTTCACTTTCTGCCATAAGGGTGGTGTCATCTGCATATCTGAGGTTATTGATATTTCTCCCAGCAATCTTGATTCCAGCTTGTGTTTCTTCCAGTCCAGCATTTCTCATGATGTACTCTGCATATAAGTTAAATAAACAGGGTGACAATATACAGCCTTGACATACTCCTTTTCCTATTTGGAACCAGTCTGTTGTTCCATGTCCAGTTCTAACTATTGCTTCCTGACCTGCATACAAATTTCTCAAGAGGCAGATCAGGTGGTATGGTATTCCCATCTCTTTCAGAATTTTCCACAGTTTATTGTGATCCACACAGTCAAAGGCATTGGCATAGTCAATAAAGCAGAAATAGATGTTTTTCTGGAACTCTCTTGCTTTTTCCAAGATCCCGTGGATGTTGGCAATTTGATCTCTGGTTCCTCTGCCTTTTCTAAAACCAGCTTGAACGTCAGGAAGTTCACGGTTCACATATTGCTGAAGCCTGGCTTGGAGAATTTTGAGCATTACTTTACTAGCGTGTGAGATGAGTGCAATTGTGCTGTAGTTTGAGCATTCTTTGGCATTACTTCTTTGGGGTTGGAATGAACACTGACCTTTTCCAGTTCTGTGGTCACTGCTGAGTTTTCCAAATTTGCTGGCATATTGAGTGCAGCACTTTCACAGCATCATCTTTCAGGATTTGGAATAGCTCCACTGAAATTCTATCACCTCTACTAGCTTTGTTCATAGTGATGCTTTCTAAGGCCCATTTGACTTCACATTCCAGGATGTCTGGCTCTAGGTGAGTTATCACACCATTGTGATTATCTGGGTCATGAAGATCTTTTTTTGTACAGTTCTTCTGTGTATTCTTGCCACCTCTTCTTAATATCTTCTGCTTCTGTTAGGTCCATACCACTTCTGTCCTTTATTGAGCCCATCTGGGCATGAAGTGTTCCTTTGGTATCTCTAATTTTCTTGAAGAGATCTCTAGTCTTTCCCATTCTGTTGTTTTCCTCTATTTCTTTGCATTGATTGCTGAGGAAGGCTTTCTTATCTCTTCTTGCTATTCTTTGGAACTCTGCATTCAAATGGATATATCTTTCCTTTTCTCCTTTGCTTTTCGCTTCTCTTCTTTTCACAGCTATTTGTAAGGCCTCCCCAGACAGCCATTTTGCTTTTTTGCATTTCTTTTCCATGGGGATGGTCTTGATCCCTGTCTCCTGTACAATGTCACGAACCTCATTCCATTGTTCATCAGGCACTCCATCTGTCAGATCTAGGCCCTTAAATCTATTTCTCACTTCCACTGTATAATCGTAAGGGATTTGATTTAGGTCATACCTGAATGGTCTAGTGGTTTTCCCTACTTTCTTCCATTTCAGTCTGAATTTGGCAATAAGGAGTTCATGGTCTGAGCCACAGTCAGCTCCTGGTCTTCTTTTTGCTGACTGTATAGAGCTTCTCCATCTTTGGCTGCAAAGAATATAATCAATCTGATTTCGGTGTTGACCATCTGGTGATGTCCATGTGTAGAGTCTTCTCTTGTGTTGTTGGAAGAGGGTGTTTGTGATGACCAGTGCATTTTCTTGGCAAAACTCTATTAGTCTTTGTCCTGCTTCATTCTATATTCCAAGGCCAAATTTGCCTCTTACTCCAGGTGTTTCTTGACTTTCTACTTTTGCATTCCAGTCCCCTATAATGAAAAGGACATCTTTTTTGGGTGTTAGTTCTAAAAGGTCTTGTAGGTCTTCATAGAACCGTTCAACTTCAGCTTCTTCAGCGTTACTGGTTGGGGCATAGATTTGGATTACTGTGATATTGAATGGTTTGCCTTGGAAATGAACAGAGATCATTCTGTCTTTTTTGAGATTGCATCCAAGTACTGCATTTTGGACTCTTTTGTTGACCATGATGGCTACTCCATTTCTTCTGAGGGATTCCTGCCCACAGTAGCAGATATACTGGTCTTCTGAGTTAAATTCACCCATTCCTGTCCATTTTAGTTCTCTGATTCCTAGAATGTCGATGTTCACTCTTGCCATCTCTTGTTTGACCACTTCCAATTTGCCTTGATTCATGGACCTGATCTGCATATCTGAGGTTATTGATATTTCTCCTGGCAGTCTTGACTCCAGCTTGTGCTTCTTCCAGCCCAGCATTTCTTGTGATGTACTCTGCATATAAATTAAATAAGCAGGGTGACAATATACAGCCTTGACGAACTCCTTTTCCTATTTAGAACCAGTCTGTTGTTCCATGTCCAGCTCTAACTGTTGCTTCCTGACCTGCATATAGGTTTCTCAAGAGGCAGGTCAAGTGGTCTGGTTTTCCCATCTCTTTCAGTATCTTCCATAGTTTATTGTGATCCACACAGTCAAAGGCTTTGGCATAGTCAATAAAGCAGAAATAGATGTTTTTCTGGAACTCTCTTGCTTTTTCCATGATCCCGTGGATGTTGGCAATTTGATCTCTCGTTCCTCTGCCTTTTCTAAAACCAGCTTGAACATCAGGAAGTTCATGGTTCACGTATTGCTGAAGCCTGGCTTGGAGAATTTTGAGCATTACTTTCCTAGGGTGTGAGATGAGTGCAATTGTGTGGTAGTTTGAGCATTCTTTGGCATTGCCTTTCTTTGGGATTGAAATGAAAACTGACCTTTTCCAGTCCTGTGGCCACTGCTGTGTTTTCCAAACGTGCTGGCATATTGAGTGCAGCACTTTCACAGCATCATCTTTCAGGATTTGAAATAGCTCAACTGGAAATCCATAACCTCCAGCAACTTTGTTTGTAGTGATGCTTTATAAGGCCCACTTGATTTCACATTCCAGGATGTCTGGCTCTAGGTGAGTGATCACACCATCGTGATTATCTGGGTCGTTGTGATCTTTTTTGTACAGTTCTTCTGTGTATTCTTGCCACCCCTTCTTAATATCTTCTGCTTCTGTTAGGTCCATACCACTTCTGTCCTTTATTGAGCCCATCTTGGCATGAAATGTTCCTTGGTATCTCTAATTTTCTTGAAGAGATGTCTAGTCTTTCCCATTCTGTTGTTTTCCTCGATGTCCTTGCATTGATCGCTGAGGAAAGCTTTCTTATGTCTGCTTGCTATTCTGTGGAACTCTGCATTCAAATGGGTATATCTTTCCTTTTCTCCTTTGCTTTTCACTTCTCTTCTTTTCACAGATATTTGTAAGGCCTCCTCAGACAGCCATTTTGATTTTTTTTGTATTTTTTTTCCATGGGGATGATCTTGATCCCTGTCTCCTGTATAATGTTACGAACCTCCATCCTTAGTTCATCAGGTACTCTGTCTATCAGATCTAGTCCTTTAAATTGATTTCTCACTTCCATTGTATAATCATAAGGGATTTGATTTAGGTCATACCTGAATGGTCTAGTGGTTTTCCTTACTGTCTTCAATTTAAGTATGAATTTGGCAATAAGGAAAACTCCTGGGTAACTCAGTAACATTTCTCTGCTCCAGATGGTTGGAACTCAAACATTTCCTAGCCCTGGATAAGTTCTGGGTATTGTTCACCTTACAGCTCCCAGTGGTTTTTAGCCCATCCCTAGAGTCTCACTCTGTTCATGCATAGTTCAATATGTTTCAAAGACTCAAGGGAATTTCTATGCCAATTTCTGGAGTTTTTTGTTTCTTTTTTCATAGCTCCCTTCTCCTCAGTACTCTGCTCCACTAATTACAGCTGCTTCAGTCTCTGAACTCTGATTTCTCTCTCTTCAAATCAGCAAGAACACTGTATTCTGCTTGGGCTTTTCTTTGCTATACTGTGGTCCAGAAAATGCCTCCAGGCAGCAAACTGGGACAGTCACAGAGATAGTTTCATTTATTTCCATTTCTTTAAAGATCATAGTCCTATACTGCCTGTTTTCTACTCTCTGGAAGCAATTGTTTCCTATATTTTGTGCAGTTTTTTCTAGTTGTTTAATGTAGGAGGGCAAGTCTAGTGCAAATTACTCTGTCATGGATGGAAGTGGAACTTCTATCCATAAAAATGTAATAGTTGAAATTTAAAATATGATTGATGGTATCAATAGCAGGAGAAATGGAGCTAAAAAACAAATTAGTAAGGTAAAGATAAAATTGAGGAAGTTTCCTAGAAGGCAACAGGGAAGGATGAGGAGATAGAAAATAGAAAAGCTAAGGAATATGGAAAACAGAAGTAAAAGTTCCAACATCAAATAAAAGGAGCCCAAGAAATAGAGAAAATAAAAAATGGAGAGAAGCAACTGCTTTGAGAGACAGTGGAAATTAATCTTCTAGAATTGAAAAATGATAAAAGACTTCATGTTAAAAAGTCATAGAGTGCCAAATAGGAGAGAGAAAGAAAACCTATACTAGACACACTATCGTGAACATTAAGAGCATTGAAAAGAAAAGTCTAAAAGCATCCTTAAAATGCAAACAGTATATCTACAAAGGAACAAGGACTAGGTTCATCTTAAACTTCTCAATAGCAATGTTAGATGCAAGAAGAAAATACAGTATCCTTGAGAAGATGAATAGGAGAGTTTTAGAGGGAAAAAAGTCTGGGAGGAGGGGAAAATCAGAAGAAGAAACGAATTGGTAGAAATCAAAAGCCTCTACAACCATAGTATAAAAGGCCATGTGCATGTCTTCCAGGACAGGATATTAGGCATGATTTTCCCACACTGGATCACCTTTCTCCTCTGGAATTAGAAAGAATAATTCCATCTTTCATTTGTATTACATTTTATACATTTCAAATTGCTTTGGTATTCATTACCACATTTGAACTTTTGTGTTGTTGTGTTAAAGTGGTGCTGTGTGCCCCAGTGTATAGATGAGAAAGTTGAGACTGATTAAAATCATGTCATTGATCACTGACAGAGTCAAATCCAGACCTCTAAGTGTATAGCACACTTATTTCTCATTTTTTTTTTCAAAATAGTGAAGAAACGTGAAAGCCTAGGTGAGCTGAGAGGATTGTGTACTGATTTGTCAAAAGGATCCTTGTTGCAAGGATTGTTTGCCTGGGGGTGGGCATTCTCAAGTGAAAAGTTAATCCATAAGAAGCCTGTGATCTGCGTATTTGGCTTTTGTACTGTGATTGTCCTCAGTCCTGAGATATGATCCAATAATGAAAAAAACATCTTTTCCCCATTGGATTTCTTGTTAGTCATTTATTGTGAATAAGGTTTTATTGGGATAATTATTGTAAATGTGGCACACATGAAGAGTGGCTCCAATTGCATTTTTAGAGCATAAATGTATGATAGTGAATTTCATGACAATTCACACAAATCTTTTGTCCTGAAAGCTACCAGCAGAGACACATTACTGTCTGTCAGAGAAAACACAGAAAGGAAGAAACCCCTTCTTTAATTTTTTCTTCTCTAAATATGAAGTGTCTCTTTCCCACGGAGCTCATAAAGGCCCTTCATGTTGTCAGCTATACATGAGCATTCTTTTTACCTACTACCTTGAGGTTCATAAAGCCCCAGTGAAGGGACAAAAAGAGCATAATAATTCTAAGAAACTGGCTGAATGCTAAAGGCCCAACATCTTTCTGACTGGAGGGGAATCGAATCATGAATGCAGCAATATGTATGGGATGACTAGTCTTCTCTTTGGTGGAGTGTTGAGCTTCAGAGAACCTGCTTTATCAATGGGAACGTGATTCCCTGCTTTGTGACTATACTTTCATTTTTGTCTCCATCTAAAGAGATGAGAATACCAGGCCACCTGACCTGCCTTCTGAGAAATCTGTATGCAGGTCAAGAAGCAACAGTTAGAACTGAACATAGAACAACAGACTGTTTCCAAATAGGAAAAGGAGTATGTCAAGGCTGTGTATTGTCACCCTGCTTATTTAACTTATATGCAGAGTCCATCATGAGAAATGCTGGGCTGGAGGAAGCACAAGCTGGAATCAAGATTTCTGGGAGAAATATCAATAACCTCAGATATGCAGATGACACCACCCTTACGTCAGAAAGCGAAGAAGAACTGAAGAACCTCTTGATGAAAGTGAAAGAGGAAAGTGAAAAAGCTGGCTTAAAACTCAACATTCAGAAAACTAAGATCATGGCATCTGGTCCCATCACTTCATGGCAAATAGATGGGGAAACAATGGAAATAGTGAGATACTTTATTGGAGGGGGGCTCAAAAATCACTGCAGATGGTGACTGCAGCCATGAAATTAAAAGACCCTTGCTCCTTGGAAGAAAAGCTATGACCAACCTAGACATCATATTAAAAAGCAGAGATATTACTTTACCAACAAAGGTCCATCTAGTCAAAGTTAGGGTTTTTCCAGTAGTCATGTATGGATGTGAGAGTTGGACTATAAAGAAAGCTGAGTGCTGAAGAACTGATGCTTTTGAACTGTGGTGTTGGAGAAGACTCTGAGAGTCACTTGGACTGCAAGGAAGTCCAACCAGTCCATTCTGAAAGAAATCAGTCCTGAATATTCATTGGAAGGACTGATGCTGAAGCTGAAACTCCAATACTTTGGCCACCTGATGAGAAGAACTGACTCATTGGAGAAGACCCTGATGCTGGGGAAGATTGAAGGCTGGAGGAGAAGGGGATGACAGAGGATGAGATGGTTGGATGGCGTCACCGACACTATGGACATGTGTTTGAGTAGGCTCTGTGAGTTGGTGATGGACAGGGAGGCCTGGCGTACTGCAGTCCATGGGGTCGCAAAGAGTCAGACATGACTGAGCAACTGAACTGAACGAAAGATGTACTCTGTGAGAATCTGGAAAACCCTGTCTCCAACATACACACACACACACACACACACACACACTCCTACTTCAACAGAACCTTCATGCTATAAGATCACAGCCCTTGCACAGCACACTGAAAATTAAAAGAAATAAGGGATGGATGGGGTTTGCACTGTATGTTAGGAAATTTCAGGATACCCTACATCAAAATTGCATACAAACCAAATACAAAATCTTATCTGATAGTGAAGTCTAAACTGGAGCTCTAAGTGTAAAAGATGGTTGAAGACAGAATGAACCATATGTGGGTAAGCCTGAAAATCTTTTGGAATAGCTAATTTACATGTTAATTCCTTCTACAATTTTAAGATTTGAATTTTATTCTGCCTTACATTTGAAGTAGGATCCTTTGAGTATGTAATTTATTACTGGAATCAAAACAGAAAAATGTAAAACTTTTTCAGAGTCTGACTGGCACCAGCTGCATTTGGCATCATCCTTTTTAAACCCCATGGTTACTTACTTGAGTTACAGTCTGTTTTTTTTTTTTTTTTTTGGAAAGCTGGTATAGCTGGCAAAGTTGGTTTCTGGAGTCTCCAGTTTCTGAAGTCTGCTCCCTTTTCCCTTTGTGTTGTCTGCCATACCCCCAATGTTTCCCGGCCCGGCTCCCGGCCCTTCCCTTCAGACTTCCAGTATCACCAATTCTCTTTGTTCCTTTTTATTAAAATATACTCTGAGAAGTTGCTCTAATATCAATCACTTATGGCTCAGTATGGATTTAAATCAGCTTCTTTCCCTCTCACAGGCAGCCTCCTTCTAAGCTTTATCTCCAATTATGGAATTAAAGACTGCGTCCCTTATTAAATGTATTTCAGGCATCACTGAGCTTTTGGAGAATTTAAATTTTTGGCCAAGCTGATCTTAGTCATCTTAGAAATTGACAGAATGATTGTATCACCCGCAATACTTAACACAGTGGCTGGCACATCTAGTAGCAGTTCAGTGAGGATTTGCTAATTGGATTAAGTGGTTTATTTACTCCTCCTACCAATAAGGCTTTGGCTGTTAGGTTTTTTCTTTGGCTTTCAATGTTTCCCAGATGGATACTGTGGGGGCTGGTCACATTGCGAATCCTGATATTACACTAGAGTTTGATAATGAGAAAAGTTACAATGTTTGAGAAGATTGAATCTTGAAGGATAATTCAATGAGCAGTCACAGGATAGAATCAGAAAGTTAAACAGACATATATGAATCTTCCAGAATTGAAAATTGTTGAAATCACTGGAAGATTAGATCATATTAGTCATTTGCTATAAATCTGCTCTGCTGTACCTTCAGAGAAGAGTTTATTTCCTGACTGTCAGTCAACTGTGGCCTGATTAGAGGGAGCAGGATCTAAGGAGGTCAGAGTCTGGGCTTTGGAGTCATTTCTGATGAGTTTTTCTTTTGCCTAAAACACAGCAGGAAAAGTGAGTGCAAGGTGGAGAAGAGATTTACATTTTTTCCCCTTATTGCTCACATGAAGCTTAAATTTCCATTTAAAATCTTTTCACGGAAAGCCCTTGGAAAAATTGACCCCTGAAGCAAGCATTATTTGGAGAGTTTGGGATGTGGCTTTCTGGCAAGGTGTAGGTTTGAATGTGATTAGCAGACAAGTATGCTGGGCCTCTTGGCTTCTACTGACTGGCATTCATCCTTACACCACTTGGTACTCCTTGCTTCTGCTACTACTACTGATAGAAAAGTCCTTGCTACTGTTCTGACATTCTCCAGTACATTCTCAAACTTTCCTTCATTGTCATCTAGGAGTGACCTACCCTTTATGCACATAAATCAATTTTAGTCATTTTCCCCAAGAAATCCTAGGACAAGGGAGTGGTGGTTGAGCTCAGATGAGAAAACTTCTTTAATTTCCATGCCTATTTGTTTGATATAAGGTCAGTGTCCACCAGCTTTGAAGAAGGAAACAGGAAGAAAACAGGGGTACTTTGCTCTACTCTTGACAAAGGTAATTGCCTTCACCACTAGGCAACATTTTACCCCCCATCTTTCATACTCTCATTCCTAAGAAACACCAGAGTTATTCTTTTTTGGCCTCATATTGTTTTTCAATAGGTTAGGGCTACAACCAGAGAAGGCAATGGCACCCCACTCCAGTACTCTTGCCTGGAAAATCCCATGGACGGAGGAGCCTGGTAGGCTGTAGTCCATGGGGTCGCTAAGAGTTGGACACGACTGATCGACTTCACTTTCACTTTTCACTTTCTTGCATTGGAGAAGGAAATGGCAACCCACTCCAGTGTTCTTGCCTGGAGAATCCCAGGGAAGGGGGAGCCTGGTGAGCTGCCGTCTATGAGGTCGCACAGAGTCGGACACAACTGAAGTGACTTAGCAGCAGCAGCAGCAGCAGCAGGGCTACAACTGTTAATAAACAAAGGCTTTTGCTCCGGGGCTGTAAAACCAGCCTTTTTCAAGTCTGCAAAATTTGTTTAGCAATTAAAATAAAAGCGATATGAAATCTCACATATTCATGTAAGTGGCTCTTCCTTTCATGTTTTTGCCTGGCTATAACTTGAGATGCTTTTTAACCACAAGCTTTTTATTAAGTAGAAAATGCAATTATTCTCTTAGAGAGGAAGGGCAAAATATTCCCAATGACCTGTGTAAAGAATCCCTTTAACTAATGATAGCTTCTCTCAAATTAGAGCAAGAATTGTACTGTTTTGAACAATATGGGGCCAGGACAATAAAATCAGGAAAAATTTAAGAATAATGTCACTGCCTTAATAAGTAGTTTTCTGCTGTGAAAAGCTTGTAAGCATTCTATTAAAGGCATATTTGGGAATATAAAATCCATTACATTCTAGGCTTAGTAAAGCAAAGTGATCATGGTGAACAATCTTGAAGATCTTTCAATAAGAAGAAGGCTTACTGGAATGTCTAACAAGTTTGAAGCATTAATTGAAATAAAATGTTATTTAATGTAGCTCAAAATCTGATTTCAGTTTCAAACAAGTAATACAATTTTTTTAAATCAAGACTCTTAATTAACCAAACCCTTTCCTGAGTTGTATTTTTGCAGAAAGAAGTGTGTCAAAAGATAACCATGTTCCAATTTAAAAAACAAATACAGCATTTCCAATGTATTGTGGGTTCACTGTGGGTTAAACACAATCTCTTAAGCCTTTTACAACTACATCACTAGTCTGAGCTGATACCATCTATGGTTCGAAAGATGACTTCAAGACCCAGCAATATCTTCAATCTTCAAATATTAAATTTTGTTCACTAATGTAACTTACTCTACTGTACTCACTAAGGCAGGAAATTAGACTTATAGGATTTCCAGCCATAAATTTTAAAAGATAATAATAGGGTTTCAAGTTAACCCCCAGTTACACAGACAAAAAACAATTAACCACAATATTCTATTCTCAAACCCAATGAAGAAAGGATTGGTCATGCCAATGTGTCATTGTATTGGAAGTAGCCCAAGATGATTGCCTATAGTTTGGAAACAATTTTTGTTTTAGAGTAAATTTGTGGTATTAGAAATTGATCTGGGGTGCTTGCTGTTATTCACTATATACAGTCATCCAGAACTGTGGGTGGCTTTAACATGGTAGGTGCTTTAAAATATTTTTTTGTCCAAATAGAAGAATGAATGTGTGCCCTGCATATTTTTAAAAAAATATTAAATTAGTTTTGTTGCCAATTGCTCCTGATAATCTGTTTCCTTGTTGTCTTGTACTCCTCCTACTCAATGAATCATTGAGCTTATTGTTTCAGGGGAAGATGGATATGATCTGGAATATATGTATCATTGCTCAGCTTGGAGTTTCAAACTGTAATTTTTTAAAATGCATTGTGAGATAATAGTTTCAAAAGCCAGGCTTTAATGAAGGTAGTTTCCCTTTACATACCAAGAGCAAAAATTGTGCTTCACCATCAGCCATTGTGTAGAGAGGATGAGTGATACCAATATAAGGAAAGTTTCTGCCACTCAGGAAACCAAAAGCTGTTTTGGTGCTCAGAGGAACTTGGAGATATTTGGGAAAGAATGTGCTTGTGTTTAAGATGCTGGACACAAAGTCTGGGACACAAAAAGAGCTTATATTGCCCTTCTTGTTTATAACTCTTAGAGGGGATCACATGGTGCCCCATATCATCACAAAGTAGCCACAGTTGAGTAGAAATGACACCATGGCATGATAAAGATAGTATTGGGGACATACTGGTGCTAGAGGGCTATAAAGTGACCTTAAATTCTTACATGACCTGATGAGAGATGCAAGAGTGAAGAAAGGATGGGTGGAATAGAAGAGGCTTAGAGTCAGGAAGAGGAGGAAGCTGAGTGCAGGAGCCTTACCATCAGAGTAATGTCAAGGTTCATGGTCCTTAGCAGGGGGTCAAAGTAGGATTCTCCAAAGGCCAGATGGCCCTGAGACACTGTGTAGTAGATACCTATGCAGGACTCATGATGATCAAACATCTCAGCAGGGATCAGAAAGAAGCCAGACACCAACATGAAGCACAGAAGTACCTTCTCAAGTGTGTGCTAAGTCACTGCAGTCATGTCTGACTCTTTGTGAAGCTATGGACTGTAGTCCACCAGGCTCCTCTGTTCATGGGATTCTCCAAGCAAGAATATTGGAGTGGGTTGCTGTGCCCTCCTCCAGGGGATCTTCCTGACCCAGGAATCGAACCTGCATCTCCTGGATTGCAGGCAGATTCTTTACCCTTGAGCTGACCAGAAAGCCCATTTCTCAAGTGCAATGAAGCTATATAAGCTCCCTCTGCACTTTGATATCATCTTGGGAAAGGAGAAGAGAAGATATTTTGAGAAGATAGAGGGAGCCCTACTAGGAAATATGAACTTTTAATTGACTGAATATTACGTGAAAGATACTGGGGGAATTGAGGCACTAGATCAGGATGAGATCAGATATAGAAAATGAAGTTGTTTTTTATAACTGGATCAGAGTGTGTAAATTTGTGCTTCCTCTAACAAATGCATCCCTCAATACTTTATAGACCAAGGCAAGTATTATCTTCCTTTCTTTTTTTCTTTTTAATAAAACTTTCAGATTTATTTAAGTAACATCAACTTAAACTTTTGTTAATGTATTTATTTTAATTGATGGCTAATTACTTTACAATACTGTAGTGGTTTTTGCCATACATTGACATGAAACAGCCATGGGTGTACATCTGTTCCCTATCCTGAAGCCCCCACCCACCTCCCTCCCCATCCATCCCTCAGGGTCATCCCAGTGCACCAGCCCTGAGCACCGGTCTCATGCATCAAACCTGGAATGATGATCTGTTTCACATATGATAATATACATGTTTCAACGCTATTCTCTCAATCATCCCACCCTCGCCTTCTCCCAAAGAGTCCAAAAGACAGTTCTATACATCTGTATCTCTTTTGCTGTCTCACATATGGGATCATCGTTACCATCTTTCTAAATTCTATATATATGTGTTAGTATACTGTATTGGTACTTAGGCCACCTCATGCGAAGAGTTGACTCATTGGAAAAGACTCTGAAGCTGGGAGGGATTGGGGACAAGAGGAGAAGGGGACGACAGAGGATGAGATGGCTGGATGGCATCACTGACTCGATGGACGTGAGTCTGAGTGAACTTCGGGAGTTGGTGATGGACAGGGAGGCCTGGCGTGCTGGGGTTCATGGGGTCGCAAAGAGTCGGACACGACTAAGTGACTGATCTGATCTAATCTGATACTGTATTGGTGTTTTTTCTTTCTGGCTTACTTCACTCTGTATAATAGGCTCCAGTTTCATCCACCTCATTAGAACTAATTCAAATGTATTCTTTTTAATGGCTGAGTAATTTTCCATTGTATATATGTACCACAGCTTTCTTAGCCATTCATCTGTTGATGGACATCTAGGTTGCTTCCATGTCCTGGCTATTGTAAACAGTGCTGTGATGAATATTGGGGTACACGTGTCTCTTTCAATTCTGGTTTCCTCAGTGTGTATGCCCAGTAGTGGGATTGCTGGGTCATATGGCAGTTCTATTTCCAGTTTTTTAAGGAATCTCCACACTGTTCTCCATATTGGCTGTACTTGTTTGCATTCCCACCAACAGTGTAAGAAGATTCCATTTTCTCCACACCCTCTCCAGCATTTATTGTTTGTAGACTTTTGGATAGCAGCCATTCTGACTGGCGTGAGATGGTACCTCATTGTGGTTCTGATTTGCATTTCTCTGATAAGGAGTGATGTTCAGCATGTTTTCATGGGTTTGTTATCCATCTGTGTGTCTTCTTTGGAGAAATGTCTGTTTAGTTCTTTGACCTATTTTTTGATTGAGTTGTTTATTTTTTTGGAATTGAGCTGTAAGAGTTGCTTGTATATTTTTGAGATCAATTCTTTGTCAGTTGCTTCGTTTGTTATTATTTTCTCCCATTCTGAGGCCGTCTTTTCACCTTGCTTATAGTTTCCTTCGTTGTGCAAAAGCTTTTAAGTTTAATTAGGTCCCATTTGTTTATTTTTGCTTTTATTTTCATTACTCTGGAAGGTGGGTCATAGAGGATCCTGCTGTGATTTATGTCAGAGAGTGTTTTGCTTAGGTTTTCCTCTAGGAATTTTATAATTTCTGGTCTTACATTTAGATCTTTAATCCATTTTGAGTTTATTTTTGTGTATGGTGTTAGCAAGTGTTCTAGTTTCATTCTTTTACAAGTGGATGACCAGTTTTCCCAGCACCACTTGTTAATGAGATTGCCTTTTCTCCATTGTATATTCTTGCCTCCTTTGTCAAAGATAAGGTGTCCATAGGTGCATGGATTTATCTCTGGGCTCTCTATTTTGTTCCATTGATCTGTATTTCTGTCTTTGTGCCAGTACCATACTGTCTTGATGACTGTAGCTTCGTGGTATCGCCTGAAGTCAGGCAGGTTGATTCCTCCAGTTCCATTCTTCTTTCTCAAGACTGCTTTGGCTATTCAAGGTTTTTTCTATTTCCATACAAATTGCGAAATTATTTGTTCTAGCGCTATGAAAAATACCGTTGGTAGCCTGATAGGGATTGCATTGAATCTATAGTTAGCTTGGGGTAGTATACTCATTTTTACTATAATTGTTCTTCCAATCCATGAACATGGTATATTTTTCCATCTATTTGTGTCATCTTTGATTTCTTTCATCAGTTTTTTTTTTTTTTTAGTTTTCTATATATAGGTCTTTTGTTTCCTTAGGTAGATTTATTCCTAGGTATTTTATTCATTTCATTGCAATGGTGAATGGAATTGTTTCCTTAATTTCTCTTTCTGTTTTCTCATTGTTAGTGTATAGGAATGCAAGGGATTTCTGTGTGTTTCTGGTGGAGTCTTTAGGGTTTTATATGTAGAGTATCATGTCATCTGCAAACAGTGAGAGTTTTACTTCTTCCTTTCCAATCTTGATTCCTTTTATTTCTTTTTCTTCTTTGATTGCTGTGGCTAAAACTTCCAAAATTATGTTTAATAGTAGTGGTGAGAATGGGCAGCCTTGTCTTGTTCCTGACTTTAGGGGAAATGCTTTCTATTTTTCACCACTGAGGATAATGTTTGCTGTGGGTTTGTCATATATAGCTTCTCTTATGTTGAGATATGTTCCTTCTATTCCTGCTTTCTGGAGGGTTTTTATCATAAATGGATGTTGAATTCTGTCGAAGGCTTTCTCTGCCTCTATTGAAATAATCATATGGTTTTTATCTTTCAAATTGTTAATGTGGTGTATTACATTGATTGATTTGTAGATATTAAAGAATCCTTGCATCCTTGGATAAAGCCCACTTGGTCTTGATGTATGATCTTTTTAATATGTTATTGGATTATGTTTGCTAGAGTTTTGTTAAGGATTTTTTGCATCTATGTTCATCAGTGATATTGGCCTGTAGTTTTCTTTTTTTTTTTTGTGGCATCTTTGTCTGGTTTTGGTATTCGGGTGATGGTGGCCTCATAGGATGAGTTTGGAAGTTTACCTTCCTCTGCAATTTTCTGGAAGAGTTTGAGTAGGATAGGTGGTAGCTCTTCTCTAAATTTTTGGTAGAATTCAGCTGTGAAGCCGTCTGGTCCTGGGCTTTTGTTTGCTGGAAGATTCCTGATTACAGTTTCGATTTCCATGTTTGTAATGGGTCTGTTAAGATTTTATATTTCTAACTGGTTCAATTTTGGAAAGTTATACTTTTCTAAGAATTTGTCCATTTCTTCTAAGTTGTTCATTTTATTGGCATATAGTTCCTGATAGTAGTCTCTTATGATCCTTTGTATTTCTGTGTTGCCTCTTGTTATTTCTCCATTTTCATTTCTAATATTGTTGATTTGATTCTTCTCCCTTTGTTTCTAGATGAGTCTGGCTAATGGTTTGTCTATTTTATCTTCTCAAAGAACCAGCTTTTAGCTTTGTTGATTTTTGCTATGGTCTCTTTTGTTTCTTTTGCATTTATTTCTGCCCTAATTTTTAAGATTTCTTTCCTTCTACTAACCCAGGGGTTCTTCATTTCTTACTTTTCTAGTTGCTATAGGTGTAGAGTTAGGTTATTTATGACTTTTTTCTTGTTTCTTAAGGTAAGCTTGTATTGCTATTAACCTTTCCCTTAGCACTGCTTTTCCTGAGTCCCATATGATTTGGGTTGTTGTGTTTTAATTTTCATTCATTTTTATGCATATTTTGATTTCTTTTTTGATTTCTTCTGTGATTTGTTGGTTATTCAGAAGCATGTTGTTTAGCCTCCATATGTTGGAATTTTTAAGTTTTTTCCTGTAGTTGACATCTAATCTTACCACATTGTGATCAGAAAAGATGCTTGGAATGATTTCAATTTTTTTGAATTTACCAAGGCTAGATTTATGAGCATCTGAATGCAGAGTTCCAAAGAATAGCAAAAAGAGATAAGAAAGCCTCAGCGATCAATGCAAAGAAATAGAAGAAAACAACAGATCTCTTCAGGAAAATTAGAAGTACCAAGGGAACATTTCATGCAAAGATGGGATCAATAAAGGACAGAAATGGTATGGACCTAACAGAAGCAGAAGATATTAAGAAGAGGTGGCAAGAATACACAGGAGAACTGTACAAAAAAGATCACCACGACCCAGATAATCACGATGGTGTGATCACTCACCTAGAGCCAGACATCCTGGAATGTGAAGTCAAGTGGTCATCACTATGAACAAAACTAGTGGAGGTGATGGAATTCCAGCTGAGCTCTTTCAAATCCTGAAAGATGGTGCTGTGAAAGTGATGCACTCAATATGCCAGGAAATTTGGAAAACTCAGCAGTGACCACAGGACTGGAAAAGGTCAGTTTTCATTCCAATCCCAAAGAAAGGCAATGCCAAAGAATGCTCAAACTACCACACAATTGCACTCATCTCACACGCTAGTAAAGTAATGCTCAAAATTCTCCAAGTAAGGCTTCAGCAATACGTGAACTGTGAACTTCCAGATGTTCAAGCTGGTTTGAGAAAAGGCAGAGGAACCAGAGACCAAATTGCCCACATCCAATGGGTCATGGAAAAAGCAAGAGTTCCAGAAAAACATCTATTTCTGCTTTATTGACTATGCCAAAGCCTTTGACTGTGTGGATCACAATAAACTGTGGAAAATTCTGAAAGAGATGGGAATACCAGACCACCTGACCTGCCTCTTGAGAAATTTGTATGCAGGTCAGGAAGCAACAATTAGAACTGGATATGGAACAACATACTCGTTCCAAATAGGAAAAGGAGTACGTCAAGGCTGTATATTGTCATCCTGCTTATTTAACTTATATGCAGAGTACATCATGAGAAACTCTGGGCTGGAAGGAGCACAAGCTGGAATAAAGATTGCCAGGAGAAATATCAATAACCTCAGATATGCAGATGACACCACCCTTATGGCAGAAAGTGAAGAGGAACTAAAAAGCCTGTTGATGAAGATGAAAGAGGAGAGTGAAAAAGTTGGCTTAAAACTCAACATTTAGAAAACGAAGATCATGGCATCTAGTCCCATCACTTCATGGGAAATAGATGGGGGAACAGTGGAAACAGTGTCAGACTTTATTTTTCTTGGCTCCAAAATCACTGCAGATGGTGACTGAAGCCATGAAATTAAAAGACACTTACTCCTTGGAAGAAAAGTTATGACCAACCTAGATAGCATATTTAAAAGCAGAGACATTACTTTGCCAACAAAGGTCGGTCTAGTCAAGGCTGTGGTTTTTCTTGTGGTCATGCATGGATGTGAGAGTTGGACTGTGAAGAAAGCTGAGCGCCAAAGAATTGATGCTTTTGAACTGTGGTGTTGGAGAAGACTCGAGTCCCTTGGACTGCAAGGAGATCCAACCAGTCCATTCTGAAGGAGATCAGCCCTGGGATTTCTTTGGAAGGAATGATGCTAAAGCTGAAACTCCAGTACTTTGGCCACCTCATATGAAGAGTTGACTCATTGGAAAAGACAGTGATGCTGGGAGGGATCGGGGGCAGGAGGAGAAGGGGACGACAGAGGATGAGATGGCTGGATGGCATCACTGACTCAATGGACGTGAGTCTGTGTGAACTCCGGGAGTTGGTGATGGACATGGAGGCCTGGCGTGCTGGGGTTCATGGGGTCACAAAGAGTCGGACATGACTGAGCGACTGAACTGAACTGAACTGAACTGAATATAATCATAAAGCATATCTACTTCCACAGAAAGCTGCCTTTTAATAGATAATTCCTCTCTTGTCATCTCACTTCCTTTCATACCTTTCTCAGAGTACATATATAAAAGAAAGATGAATTCACAGAAGCAGACTTTAGAATGTCATTTGCAAGGGCTGGGGTGTGTGTGTGTGGGGAACAGTGAGATATTCACCAAGGATATGAAATTTTAGGTATAAGATGAGTAATTTCTAGGGATCTACTCTATAACATAGTGACTATATATATATATATATAATGATTAGTAATATTGTATTGTATAGTTGAAATTTCCTGGGAGTATATACTAAGTGTTCTCACCAAAAAGAAAAGGTAATTATGCGACGTGATGAATGCATTCATTAGCTTGCTTGTGGTAATCATTTTACAATGCATATAAATATCAAATCACATAGTACACCTTAAATATATACAATTTTATTAGTTAACTATACCTCAATAAAGCTGGAAAAATAATTTAAAAAGAAGACTTGGAAAAATTAATAAAAAGGGAGACACTGCTGAGTTAGAAAGGCAGATAAGGGGGACGGTCATAAGATGGCAGAGGAATAGGACAGGGAGACCAATTTCTCCCCCACAAATTCATCTAAAGATCATTTGAACGCTGAGCAAATTCCACAAAACAACTTCTAAACGCTGGCAGAGGACACCAGGAACCCAGAAAGGCAGCCCATTGTCTTCAAAAGGAGGTAGGACAAAATATAAAAGATAAAAAGAGAGACAAAAGAGTTAGTGAGGGAGACCCATCCCAGGGAGGGAGTTGTAAAAGAGGAGAAGTTTCCAAACACCAGGAAACTCTCTCACCAGCGGGTCTGTGGGGAGTCTTGGAATCTCAGAGGGCAACATAACTGGGAGGAAATATAAATAAATAAATAAATAAAACCCACAGATTATGAGCTGATTAAAGCTGATGCTGAGGCTGAAACTCCAATATTTTGACCACCTCATGCAAAGAGTTGACTCATTGGAAAATACCCTGATACTGGGAGGGATTGGGTATGACCCCAGCCCTTGCAAATGACATTCTAAAGTCTGCTTCTGTGAATTCATCTTTCTTTTATATATGTACTCTGAGAAAGGTATGAAAGGAAGTGAGATGACAAGAGAGGAATTATCTATTAAAAGGCAGCTTTCTGTGGAAGTAGATATGCTTTATGATTATATTCAGTTCAGTTCAGTTCAGTTCAGTCGCTCAGTCGTGTCCGACTCTTTGTGACCCCATGAATCACAGCACGCCAGGCCTCCATGTCCATCACCAACTCCTGGAGTTCACTCAGACTCACGTCCGTCGAGTCAGTGATGCCATCCAGCCATCTCATCCTCTGTCGTCCCCTTCTCCTCCTGCCCCCGATCCCTCCCAGCATCACTGTCTTTTCCAATGAGTCAACTCTTCGCATGAGGTGGCCAAAGTACTGGAGTTTCAGCTTTAGCATCATTCCTTCCAAAGAAATCCCAGGGCTGATCTCCTTCAGAATGGACTGGTTGGATCTCCTTGTAGTTATGGGAAAATTCAGCATCTATACCTGTATTATAGATTTCAAAGTCTACACTTGCCAGAGCTTGCTAAGGAGTAATGTTATGAATTACATCTGATGATTTCAGGACTTGCAGAAAGTTTAGAATAATTCATTCATGCACTTATTCAAGAAATATGTATTGTGTATCTAACATGTGCCAAATGATGTTCTACATACTAAGATCAAGTGACTTGTGAACCAATCAGATGAAATCCCTGCTAATACCTCCTAGCAGCTTATCTCCTAGTGAAGGGGACAATCAACAGGTACAGAAGAAGAAAATAAAATAAGGAGAAATTGATTGGGAAGTGGTCACAAGTGATTTCTCTGAGATACTGACATTGAACCTGAGTCTAGAATGACTTAGGAGTTGGCCTGCAAAGATCAGGAATAAAGGGCATTTCAGACAGAGGTACAGCAGGGAAAAGGAGGGAAGTCAGAATAACTGGGGATGGAGCGAGAGAATAAGAGAGTGAACAGATCATGTAGATCCCTGTAGCTCACAATGAAAGGTCTGACTTTTAGTGTATTTTTAAATTTATTTTTTGGCCACGCAACATGTGTGATGTTATCTCCCTGACCAGGGACCTAATCCACGCCCCCTGTGTTGTAAGCATGGAGTCTTAACCACTGGACCACCAGGGAAGTCCCAAGGGTCTGACTTTTATTCTAAGTATGATGGCAATCCACCCGTGCCCTCAACTACTTTATCCACCCAGATCTTAATGGAAGGGTTTTCTGAGAATAAACTTGACAATTTAAGATCCCAAATGTGAATCTCAGCTATCTCTGAGATGGGCAGAGTTTTGATATTCAATATGTTTCTTGACAAAAGCACTTATTAAATGCCAATTTGTACATGGCAGAAGGTTCTGTTCAGCAGCTGCTATCCCATCTGAGTGTGTGTGCATGTGTGTGGATGTGACTGTGTGTGGATGTGACTGTGTGTGGATGTAGGGATAATATGCATGACTACAAGATCTGAAAGGTTGAGGTGGGTGACAGTCCTCAGACTATCTGCTGTCCAAGTTCAGGAATATTATTCACTTTTCCTTGGTGCTTGAGGCTATTTCCTAGTTCACCTGCTGGAGTCATTCTTGAATGAACTGCAGCTTCCAATGAAAATGAAGGGAAGATGTTTGCAGGACTTTGAATCTTATTGGCAATTCCAATGATTGCCCAGGATGTATTTACATGATGCTGGAAACATTTACATGATGCTCGAATTGCATAGCATGAAGAGGAGATTGTTTATTCAAATGAACATTGAGAGGGCTGATTTGATTTCCTAATTCAACCCAAGACTATGTGATGGTCAGGATGTAAATAATCTGCTCACTGATGGAAGGTTTCATCGTTCTATTAAAAAAAAGAAGGAAATAAGAGGGGGTAGTGCCTGGAGGGAGGCATGAGAGGGCTTCTGATATGCTTGTTATTGACCTGGGTGCTGGTTACATGGATGTGTTCAGTTTGTGAAAATTCAAAAAGATGCACACTTATGGTATGTATCAGTTCAGTTCAGTTCAGCCACTCAGTCGTGTCTGACTCTTTGCGACCCCAAGAATCGCAGCAGGCTAGGCCTCCCTGTCCATCACAACTCCCAGAGTTCACCCAAATTCATGCGCATCGAGTTGGTGATGCCATCCACTTATCTCATCCTCTGTCATCCCCTTCTCCTCCTGCCCCCAATCCCTCCCAGTATCAGGGTATTTTCCAATAAGTCAACTCTTTGCATGAGGTGGCCAAAGTATTGGAGTTTCAGCCTCAGCATCAGTCCTTCCAATGAACACCCAGGACTGGTCTCCTTTAGGATGGACTGGTTGGACCTCCTTGCAGTCCAAGGGGCTCGCAAGAGTCTTCTCCAACACCACAGTTCAAAAGCATCAATTCTTTGGCGCTCAGCTTTCTTCACAGTCCAACTCTCACATCCATACATGACCACTGGAAAAACCATAGCCTTGACTGGATGGACCTTTGTTGGCAATATGATTTGTGTACATCTATGTATATGTTATACCTCAATTAAGTGCTATAAAGTATGAAGAAAATGAATGCAGCCCTGAAGGCATTTTCAATATAATAAAGCCAGAATAGTTAATAAGCCCTGGAGAAAGAGTTTGCAGACTTAGCTTTCAATTAAAGCTATTTCACTAACTCACATGAATAAGGAATCAGAATGTGGAGGTTTGATGTGGCCAAATAAATGGTATCCTTTCTCTTCATCCTCTTGTTGTGAACTGATTGAGAAAGACAAAAGAAATAAAGAAGGTAGAGATCAATAGAACTTTATTTCTAATGGAAGTGCTAGAGAAGGTGGCTTAGATGTGTTTGCCAAGTGGATTTCTTAATTCCAACCTTCAGAATTAGGCAGAGATACCCATCAAGACCCAAGAAATGCAAGAAAACTCTAGGTCTTGCTCACAATAGAGAATTTATGAAAATGAATATAATAGAGCTCCTTCCCTTAAAAGTGGATAAGCCATACATGGTCTGTTCTGACTCCCAAATCTACCAATAGGAATTCCTTCTCTTGAGAGGAGGAAATGTGAAGCTGAAGAAAAGTCAACAGTCTTACGCTAATGGATGTTTCTCCACTTGAGAACAGGAAGCCAAGAGAAGGGGTATCCTCAGGCTTCCTCAACTAAAAATAGGAACAACCTCAGTCATGCTGATGATAGTAACTGCCATTTACTGAGCATATAACGATGGTGAGATACAAGGCTAATGGTTAACCATATGTGTTTTTACATATATTTTCTATGTTCTCACAATAACCCCAGGAAATAGGTATCACTGTTACCTCCATTATATAGATGGAGTAACCTACTCAAGATCACACAGCTGGGCAATGGCAGAACCAGGACTCCAAAAACCATACCCTTAGAGAGAGAAGTAGCAAAGTGAAGGGTAGAGATTCTAGTACTGGGCTCCATGATTTATTTAAAAGTCAGTATCACTTACTAGGGGCTCCCCAGGTGACTCAGGGGGTAAAGAATCTGCTTGCAATGCAAGAGATGCAGGTAGATGCAAGTTCGATCCTTGAGTCAGGAAGATGCCCTGGAGGAGGGCATGGCAACACACTCCAGTATTCTTGCCTGGAGAATCTCATGGACAGGGTAGCCTGGTGGGCTATAGTCCATAGGGTTGCAAAGAGTTGGACATGATTGAAGTGACTTAGCATGCTGCTGTTGCTGCTAAATCGCTTCAGTCGTGTCCGACTCTGTGCGACCCCATAGACAGCAGCCCACCAGGCTCCCCCATCCCTGGGATTCTCCAGGCAAGAACACTGGAGTGGGTTGCCATTTCCTTCTCCAAGACTTAGCATGCACGCACCACTTACTAGCTGTGTGGTCTTGGGCAACTTACTAAACCACTGGTTAGTTTCCACATCAGTAAAATGGAGATGTTATTTTCCTTCTCTGGGGCTCCTTTTCTTTATCTGTGAAATATATAGAGTAGATTAGCACAGTGGTTCTTTAAGTGTGATCCCTGGACCAGAAGCTTCAGCATCATCAGGGAACTTGTTTAAAGTGATCATCATACTGAATTCGGAGAAGGCAATGGCACTCCACTCCAGCACTCTTGCCTGGAAAATCCCATGGATGGAGGAGCCTGGAAGGCTGCAGTCCATGGGGTCACTGAGGGTCAGACAGGACTGAGCGACTTCACTTTCACTTTTCACTTTCATGCATTGGAGAAGGAAATGGCAACCCACTCCAGTGTTCTTGCCTGGAGAATCCCAGGGACAGGGGAGCCTGGTGGGCTGCCGTCTATGGGGTCGCACAGAGTCAGACACGACTGAAGTGACTTAGCAGCATACTGAATTAGAAACTAGAGGGTGGGGCCCAGAAATGTGTGTTTTAATGAGTTCTCTGGATAATCTTGTTTTGCTAAAGTTTAAGACCCACTAATCTCTAATAGATGGCTTTAAGATTTTCTTCTAGCTCTACCATTCTGACCTCTAACCTCAATGTTTCCTGTTACCCTTTCTTCTTTGTCAGATGTCCACTCACTAGAGAAGACATTTCTTCACCTTCAAGAAGCTCCCACTGTCAGGCCAGTGGTGATGGGGAATGGGTTGCATAAAGCTTCCTTGAGGTATGCCATTTCTGATGGGGCAATCACAGTATTTTAGTTAGATCTGCCTCCCTAACCCAGACTGTGCTGGTGATAAATGAGGGGATAGAGATTAAAGCTGAACTCCTTAGCCTGAAGTGGTAGTTTGCGTGAGCTGCTGCAGTTGCCAGGAATAACTGGGCTAGAAATGTGGCCTGAGACTCAGACCCCTACAGAATTAGACTGTGGGACACAGGAGATTATGTTCTCAGCAGTCCTGACTTTCCTGGACTTTTTCTTACTGCCCCTGCTCCTCCCCACAACCCCTAGATGGACCAGGCATTCTGACCACCTATGTCCATGAGACAGGATTTGTCATAGCAAGGCCAAGATCTGGGAAGAAACAGCAGGTTAGGACTGCAATTAGGAGCTGTTAAGGAATACCTTAAACATGCCTTTGTGCTGTAAGGCAGTGAATAACTTCCTAATTAACACCTCAATACAGCTAAAGGATAATATTCAGCAATTATGTGAAAGGCCTTTTTATAAGCTGTAGAAATAGAGAGTGTTATTATTATAAAGAGTATTGAATTAGACCCTTGGGCAAACCATAGGCTTCCAATAAGGCCAACACAGGGGTTTACAGTTGTCTACATAGTGTGCTTTGAAGGGTGTCATTTAACATCTTAGCACAGATTAATTTGTCAGATAACTAGCTGTTACCTTGGCAATTCAAGCAAGGCCTTGACAGCATGGGACATGGGATAGGAAAATTTTGTCTGGATGCTGAAAATAAAGGCAGGAGGCCTAGAGGGAAGTTCGGGGATTAAGTGTTATAGCATGTGCAAATTACCTAGCACAGTGCCTGGCATGCAGAAAGTATTTAATAAAAACTGGGGGCATGGGATACTGGTTAGGGAGAGCACTTTGGAGGAAGGCAGGGGAAATGAGCCAGTGGTTATCTTGGGAAATGTTGGAAAGAAGGGGGGAAAAGAACTAGGTACAAAGAGGGTAAAGGAAGCAAGTCAGTTTGGCTGACTTGTTGAGTAGTGTGAGAACTGCTCAAAGGCCTTTGGTGTTCTCCTACTGAAAGACTTATGAAGGCAATGACGAAAAGGACTGGTTTGTTTTGCAATTGAGGAGGTTACTTTAAATCTTTTGAGTTTTACTCTCAGCAGCCTTCAAAATGTCTGTGCCACACAGAAATCATACAGGTCAGTAACCTGTTGGCATAGAAATTATAGTCTTTTCTCCAGACCCTCCTGACAGAATAATAACATACTGCAGCAAAATCAAGAGAATTAACATGAATCACATAGCTTCTATTTTTAAAACTGTGCTTAGCTATATTAAAGAAACTACATTCGGGCCAATGCTTCCCTGTTGAAACTGGATCAGGGCTTTGTCACTCACTGTCTAATTTGGGGAACTCACATGCCCAATCTGGGTGTAACTTTCTTCCCTAGAGAAGAGATGTCTTCTAAGATCCTGTTCTGAATTTCCAAGCCTTTAGTACTTGGTAAGCTTGTATGCATACCTCCTTTCTCCCCACTATGGCTGCAACTCCTCTGGCTGCTGTGAGAAAGCAAGGGAATAATATCAAGTTTGCATACTGTAATCATGAATGCATAAAAAGCAAAGCAGGCTCCAAATACCACTGATCATCATCATCAAACCCTGCCACATCCTAGGGAAATAGAACAAGGATTCCAGCAAGGAATTATGTCCTGATTCTAGATGCCAGAATGTCACATTGCATTGGCCAATTCTTGCAGATGTTGTCAAGCAAGAGGCATCAGGAGACATTAAAAATTCTCTTTATGAGCTTAGAATGACAAACATCAGGCTTGCCTTTCCTCAGAGTTACAAACTGGGCTGCAGGCAGGTCGCCTTTTTTTCCCCTTCAAATCTCTGATGTGAGCTGAAGCCAAGGGCAAGGATCCTTGGCCCACCAGCCGTCTTGCATCTGGTCTATCCACGGGGCTCTTCCAGAAATGTCTCTACAAAAGTTACAACCACAGCACAGCAGCAGCAGCTTGCTCGCCTCAGCAGGTTGCCTGGATGGCAAATGTGATTGAAAGGAACTCTTTAAATAATTGCTAGAACTTTGCCTGGGAAACTGGTTTCATTGGGAGTGAATCCTTCATGGAGTTTTAAATTTTCGTTATATTTATTCCACTTCCACCTCTCTTTGCTTCACCAGCCCCAAAGGTTTTAATTGAGCAGCAGTGCCCTCCCTTGAGACCTTGGTTTTCTCTCTGGCTGTCTCCCTGTCCTCCTTGGCCACCTTCCCAGCTCCCAGGCACCTGGACAGAGACCAATGTGCAGAGAGTATGCTGCTTCATGTCCTGCCTTTATCCATGCCTGTCCGGCTTATCCAGAGCTTCTGCTGCTTCTGCCGCTCTCTTCAGTCTCATTTCATACATCTTTGGGATCCTGGGAGCATCACTAAAGTCACATGATATATGTGAAAGCCACTTTAGCTTAAAGAAAGAGCAGGGTTCACGGTGTCAGGTTTCTGAAAAACTTGGACTGATGAACCTGAAATAGGCTGGCAGGAAAACAGCCTTGGAATGTCTTCCTCTACCTGGAATGTCATTCCTCTACCAGAATGTCAACTTCTAAACCTAACTGACCACTGTTTCTGCTATTCCTTCAAAGCTCAGCTCAGACATCTTTACTTCTTCTGGGAAGCTATCAATGGACCCTTCTCTACTGGTCTTGTCTCTACTCTTAAGCACCTCTAACAACAGCTAACATTTTATTGCATACTTCTTATGTGTCAGGCACTTTATGTGTATTAACTCATTGTATCCTCACAATCATTCTGTAATGATTGACACTCTATCCATTATAATTCCCATTTTACAGATAAATAAACTGAAGCATTGGTTAAGGCATAGGTTAAGCAACTTGCCAAAAATTACAAAGTTAGGAAGTGCCAAAGCTGGAATTCAAAACCCAGGAACTCAGACACTCTACTGCCTCCCCTAGGATATCTAATGTAGTATTTATAGCCACTAGTGTAATTATCCAGTTGCTTATCTGTATCCACAACTAGATTGAAAACTCTGTGCAGAGCAGAGGTTGTGTTTCATTCATTTCTCTATCCCCAGGGCCTGGAACAGAGGTGCAAAGTAGATGTTCAGTAACTATTTAATGAATGAATGAATTTTGCTGAAGCAGAAAGTATAAGACTTTTAGAATCAGAACACTTGGAGTTGTAGGCTGACTCTGCCTAACTGTGTGATCCTGGTAAATTGTACAATTTTTTGAACTGGTTTATTCTTTTGGCAATGAAAAATATTTTCCAAGTCTTATTCTGAGAATTATATAAGTTGTTGTTTATGAAGCACCTAGAACAGTAGAGGTACTCAGTACATATTTTCATTCATTCATCAGTCTATCAATTCATTCATTCAAATTCAATTCAATTCAAATAATTACTGAGCATCTGATTGTGCCAGGCACTACAGTATTTGTGGGGTAATCACAGCGGACAGAGTTCCCATCTTGTGGAGTTACATTCTGGTAGAGGAGGGGAACAAAATGAATGAGTAAGCAAGTTAAAAATAAATTAAAAAAAAAAATTAAAAAAAAAAATTTAAAACATTTATAAATTAAACAAATAGAGAATAACTAGAGGGCTACTTAATGGCAACCCACTCCAGTGTTCTTGCCTGGAGAATCCCAGGGACAGAGGAGCCTGGTGGGCTGCCGTCTATGGAGTCGCACAGAGTCAGACATGACTGAAGCAACAGCAGAGGGCTATTTTATTTAGAAAAGATAGGAAAGGTCCCTTAGGATTGACACTGACATTGAGGCTTGGAGGATGAGGAGGCTAGCTACATAAAGAGCCTGGGAATAACCATTTCATGAAGAAGGAATAGTCAATACAAGAGCCTTGAGTTTAGAAAGAGATAAAAGTGTTCAGAGAAGAGAAGGAGGCCAAGATGGTTGGCACCTAGTAAGTGAGGAGCAGAGGAGTAGAAAATGAGTTGGGAGAGACAGGCAGAGACCAGATCATTAGGGTTCTTGCAGTCCCTGTTAAGGATTTTTGGTTAATATAAATGCAATAAAAAGCTATAAGTGAAGGAGTGGCATAATGTGATTTATATTAATATTTTTTAACAGCTCACTTTGGCTGTTGTGTGATATGTGGATTTTAAGGGGTGGTGGCAAGAAGAATGGAAACCCATTAACAGCCAATTGAAATAGTTATATTCAATAACTATATTTAATTGAAAATTGTGTAGGTGAGAAGTTTCAATAGCTGGAACTAGAGTGGAAACAATGAAAATGGAGATAAATGGACATATTTGAAATATCTTTTAGAGGTAGGACAATTATAACTGAAGAATGGATTAGATATTGGGGATGACAAGAATGGAGGAATTAAGGACAATTCCTAGCTTTGGGTTTGAACAACTAAGTGGATAGTGGTAGGTTTATTGAAATAAACATATCCCCAGGGATGTCTGGGGAAGGAGCAGGCTTGGGAAGAAAAACAAAAGTTACATTTGAGAGATGTTATTATGGACTGAATGTTTGTATCTACCCCACCCCCACCCATCATATTTGTATCTTAAAACCCTAACATCTAGTGCGATAGTCTTTGAAGGTGGGGCCTTTGGGATGTGGTTAATTTAGCTGAGGTCATGAGAATGGGGTCTAAGGGAAAGAGAGAACAGAGCCCTCCTTCTCCCCCACCATCTCTCTTTCTCTCTCTCTCTGTCATGTGAGAACACGGTGAGAAGGCAGCCATCTACAAACTAGGAAGATGGTGCTTGTCAATAGCTGAATCTGGTGGCACCTGGATGTTGGATTTCCCAGCCTGTGGATTTCTCTGAAACTGTGAGAAATAAATGTCTGCTGTTTAAGACACCCAGTCTATAGGTGTCTATAGCAGTCTGACCTGAATAAGATATTAAATTTGAAATGCCAATTAGATGTCAGAGAATATGTCAAACAAACAATTAGGTTTATGATTTTGGATGTCATGGGAGAGGTCAGAATTGGGTGATATAAATTAATGAATCATTTGACTATGGATGGTATTTAATTTTATGAAAGTGGATAAGACTACTGAAGAAGTATATAGCTAGAAAAGGAAATAATAATGATAATAGTAATGGTAATAATAATGGCAATGATGATGACAGTAAATGTGTAGGTAGTGTTTATTATATGCTGGGTACTGTTCAAAGTGCTTTATATATATTAAATCATTTAATCTGTACTACAAAACTGTAGGTGCTGTTATTATCCCTATTTTGCAGATGAAGAATCTGAGGTACTTATAGACTAAGCAAATTGCCCAATTTCACACTGAGTTAGTTAGTAGCAGATGAGATTCAAAACTGGAAAGTTTGGCTTCTGAGTCCATTCTCTTACCTGCGATGCTCTTTTTTCTTCTTAAGAGAATAGAGTCAGATTTCAGCCCTCAGGGCTCTTTCACATTTAGCTGGTAGGAAGAGGAAGATCCAGAAAAGGAGACTGATGCAGAGTAAGTAGAAGAGTGTGGTGTCATGGAAGCAAAAGGAGTAAGGATCAATCAATAAGAAGGAAACATTTAGCCATATTGAATATTTTTGAGCACTTAAGAAGAGGATAGAGACTTTTCCATTGCATTCATCAGTATGGAAGTCAGTGGCAAGAGCAGTTGCTTCCTTAATAGTATTTATATTTACCATTTCCTGAAAGAGTCCACTTTTCACTCACTGCCTTCTTTTCTCAACCTTGACAATACCCTTTCAGTTCACTTCAGCCACTCAGTCATGTCCGACTCTGTGATCCCATCGACTGCAGCACTGCAGGCTTCCCTGTTCATCACCAACTCCCAGAGCCCACTCAAACTCATGTCCATTGAGTTGGTGATGCCATCCAACCATCTCATCCCCTGTCATCCCCTTCTTCTCCTGCCTTCAGTCTTTCCCAGCATCAGGGTCTTTCCCAATGAATCAGTTCTTCACATCAGGTGGCCAAAAAGTAGAGTTTCAGTTTCAGCATCAGTCCTTCTAGTGAATATTCAGAATTGATTTCCTTTAGGATTGACTGGTTTGATCTCCTTGCAGTTCAAGGGACTCTCAACAGTCTTCTTCAACACCACAGTTTGAAAGCATCAATTCTTTGGCACTCAGCCTTCTTTATGGTCCAACTCTCATGTCCATACATGACCACTGGAAAAACCATAGCTTTGACTAGACGGACCTTCATTGGCAAAATAATGTCTCTGCTTTTTAGTATGCTGTTTAGGTTGGTCATAGCTTTCCTTCCAAGGAGCAAGCATCTTTTAATTTCATGGCTGCAGTCACCATCTGCAATGATTTTGGAGCCCAAGAAAATAAAGTCTGTCACTGTTTCCATTGTTTCCACAACTATTTGCCATGAAGTGATGGGACTGGATGCCATGATCCAAACCACTTCAGTATTCTTGCCTTGAGAACCCCATGAACAGTATGAAAAGGCAAAAAAGATGGTACACTTTAGTACTGTCAATTGTTGCTTTGGCCATGAATTTCATTTGCCAGTAGGTATGTGCAGTTGGATCACTTTATTTTCTGTGGGATGTATCCTGAGTAGCACTTTATATTTGGACTTTTATCCTGCTGTCTTATTTTTGGGTGCCACAGTCTAGTTTCCTTGATTTTTTTTTTGTTTGTTTTATTTCTTCTGGAGATATTTTCCTATGTCATCAAAGAAGTATATAAGATGCTCTTTCTTTAGCCCTCTGTTCCCAGTTGCTCAGCTGGTTGGCTCAGAGTGCAAAGGGGACAAGATTACTGGCTATTTTGAATGCAAACTCAAGAGCTACATCAGGAGGCGATTCTAAAGTACAGAAATCCCTTCCTGCACTTGAGTAATCCAGTATCTGAAGGCTGAATATCCCTCCAGCAAGGATAATGATTCCTGCTAGATGGTTTAGAGTAAGAACAGGTCACATGACTAGTGCCTCTAATTAGCCTCTCAGCAAGCTTCAGTCTAGATTCCTTATTTAGGGCACAGCAGTCCTTAGATAGGCTGTGATTCATTTCTACCAGTGTGCGAACACATTTAAGTACATCAAAAGGAAACTGAGTTCCAGATGGAGTCTTCTTGAACAGTGCTGCCTGGGGTGGGTGAGCAATGCCACACCTCAGTCTCCATAGGATTAAACATGTTGAGAGGGAGCTTCCCATTGCTCTCTGATGAGGAAAAGCAATGCCCTGGATAAGATGTCATAAGCCTGTGATTTTTCCCTTAAGCTCAGGAGAGCAGATGGCAGGAACACAGCAGGGGATTGACAAATGCTTATCACTACTTCATATTAACTTTCTCAAAACACTTCAATATTGGCCTTCCCTGGAGATCTCAATAAAGGCATTGCTTTAAAGGAGAGCATACACGGAGCTGATTCCTTGGCTTCCATCTGCCATTCCACATGGATTTGGAGCTCTTAGGGGTCAAGAAATCAAGGCCCTTGGCTTCTCCTCACAAAAGTGTCTTCTTCCTATAGAATTGGTTCAGGCTAAATAGCTACTCCAACACATTGGGGTATTTCATTTGCTTTGTATTTTGACTACCTGAATTTCCTTGCACTTCTTTAATCCTTCAGGATTGTGGGAGCCACAGAGCATAGATAGAGGAAGGGTAAACACTGGTGTTAAAGAAACTAGAGAAAAAGAATGAGTTATAAGAGAGAATGTGATCCTCGAATAGTATCATTGATCCACAAACTGGTGGGAGGCTAAAGAAGCTGAGGAGGGAGAGATCCCAAAGGCAATCAGAGAAAGGGAAATTAAAATGTTAAGAAAAGATGTGGGGCACAATACCCACTAAGAACAGACTTGAGGCAAGATATAGCCCCTGAGATGATGAAGAGTTAAATGAGTAAGAACATAAGAACAAGATAACCACTCTCCACTCCTATCCTTCCTATGGATCTACTTTTATTCCACCCCAAGGTAAAAGCAAAGGAGTTCTTTAAGGGAGCAGAAAGTAAGGCAGAGGGGCCTTGCCATTAGATCAGAAACAGAAACATCTGAAACTTTCCACTTGAAAAACTTGGCAAGATCAGACCCTCATGGGACCTTAGAGGAATCTCAATTTAACTCTTATTGGCCTGCATAGTGCAAGGGTGTGGTATGCTTGGAAGAGCTTGCAGTCCCAGGAGAGAAACGTGACTATGAAAAGTTTCATTAATATGTGGGAATTGAGGATGGAATAATCCCTTTTTTTTTTTTTGTAAACTACTTCAGACTTGCTGGAAATTTGTGATCACAGTGAAACCTGTCTCCAGGTCTGCTCTTCACCTCTACCAAGTCCCACCCTTCCAATGATGACTTTACCTTCTTTTGAGTTTCCAAGGAGAGTATCTTTTAACGCCAAGCAATCAATTTTTATGCGTATCTGCCTGGAATTTAAGTTTAGAGTTAGATTCTTTACAATAAGGACAGTTTATTGGCCAAAGTTAGACCCAACTCATAACCAACAGATTAGCCAATGTAACAGTTTCAGACTGATGAACACAAGGGGTAATCAACCATAAATTTCCAGAACTTCATCAGTTAGTTGAGCCTCACCCAAAAGGAAGTAGAAGATGAAATACTGCTGGAACAATTTATCTGGGCCCCAGGGGTTTTGTGCTTGAAGAATTAGCTTGAACCTCAAAATTAGCTGTAGACAGAAGAGTAGAAGCCCAAGGGGTAGGATTTCAGGGGTTGTATTACTAAAAATATATCACTTCTCCCACCTACTGGCAGATGGCTTAAATTATTTTAAAAGGTGACAGAGCCTTGCATTTCATAATCCTCTTTGACCCTTTCAATCTTCCTAACAGGGGCCTTGGTCACAGTTACACAGAGGTGTTAGATCCTTTTTTGAGAGTGGAATTTCTTAGCGGAAATGAAGGATAGAGCACAAGAATATTGCCTGCTTGAAAGTAGGAGTGGTGGGTACTGAGAAGGTAAGAAAAGACAGACTGGAAATCTGAAAGCCAAATCACTGACTTTACAGTTTTGTGAAGGATGACTAGCCTTTTTCAAAGTAGGAACTTTAGAAAATTCACCCCAAGGATATGACAAGATTCTTCTTCAATCAGTGAATGGTCTCAGTTATTTGCCATGTCAACACTGTGCCTTTGGAAAGGACTAGAAGTGTTGCAGATATTTTGCTGCAAGTTAGAGTATTTCTGACTTAGCAGTTCTTTTGACCTTCTCTGCAAGCTTGATGAACCCTAGAATATTTTTCTTCTTTTGGAAATATCAATTTCTCATCAGTCTACTTTAATCAGATATTCCTTTTTTCCCCAATTATTGGGTCACTTCAAATAATCCATAGATTATTCTAAGAAAACAATCTTGGGGGGGGGGTAAATTCTCTTGTGCAGAGTGGAGACATTCTTAGGGATGTACACACAAAAACAGTTTCCAATTAAGCAGACACCTTTGTTTTTTCTTTGAGGGAGAAAGGATTGCAACAAAGAACAAGTGATCTCAAGCTGCAGGCTGGAACTCTTTGGGTGCCATTTATCTGGGCTCTTCTGCCTCAGTAGAGAGGATTTATTGTGACAGCTGGGTAGTGCCCTTGCTCTGCAGCAGAACAGAAGTCACACAATGAAGATGCAAGCAAGAAAGATATCTGAAGTTTCTCCTTGTTCTAGTAGACACCACAGACACCTTCATTATTATCTTTCCAGCTTGCTTCACATAAAAAAGGTTTTGTCGATTTTCATTTCAGCTGAGCTGGGATGGACCAGGAGGAATCAGAGGCAAAGGAGCAGCAGATGGCTGGTCAGAGTTCAAATGGGTGCAGAAGAAATCAGTGTGTGTTTGCAGCATTTTTACACTATATAGAGTGCTTGTGTGGAAGAACAAGAAAAGAAAGAGTGAGACTCCTTTCCAAGTAAAACAGTCTCAGTCTACCGGGCATCCTACTAACAGGCTTTAAGCCACCAGGATTGCAGGAAGGTATGGCAAAGCCAAAAGCCCATCACTAGCCCCCAGAGGACATCTAACAATCCAGTGTCATCTCTTTTCTTAACTTGTAAACAGCCCTGAATGTTAGCTATACTCTAGTAGAAATGTGAAAAAGACATGGAGGCAAATAGCCAGGAGAATATTAGGTTAAATACACACACATCACCAGCAATGGCTCTTCCTGTCCTTTGAGTAACTCTTCATTTAATCTGGTGGAATGATTGGTTCAGGGATAAATCGAGTTGAGGAATGAACTTTAAAAATTCTACATTGAAGCCAATGAGGTAGCTGATCCAGAAAAACCTCACACACAGCTGAGGCTCAAATCACAGCGATTAGTTTAATAGACACTGAAAGAAAGTGAAAGTGAAGTCGCTCAGTCGTGTCCGACTCTTTGCTACCCCATGGACTGTAGCCTCCAGGCTTCTCCGTCCATGGGATTCTCCAGGCAAGAATACTGGAGTGGGTTGCTGTTTCCTTACCATTTCCTTCTCCAGGGGATCTTCCTGACCCAGGGATCGAACCCAGGTCTCCAGCATTGGAGGCAGACGCTTTAACCTCTGAGCCACCAGGGAAGCCCTACACACTAGGGAGTGTAATACACACTAGGGCGTGTAAATATTAATACACACTAGGGAGTGTAAGGAGAAGGCAATGGCACCCCACTCCAGTACTCTTGCCTAGAAAATCCCATGGATGGAGGAGCCTGGTAGGCTGCAGTCCATGGGGTCCCTAGGAGTTGGATGCGACTGAGCGACTTCACTTTCACACAATGGAGAAGGCAATGGCAACCCACTCCAGTGTCCTTGCCTGGAGAATCCCAGGGATGAGGGAGCCTGGTGGGCTGCCATCTATGGGGTCGCACATAGTCGGACATGACTGAAGAGACTTAGCAGCAGCAGGGAGTATAAATATTTGGGGCTAAGGAAGTAGGTTTAAAATTATGTCATGTTTTTATTGGAAAGAAATGATGTTATGATTACATTGAAGGAAAAATTTTAAACAAATCATCCACAAGCCCTCTAACAGCTAGTTTCACTTTTGTATTTTCCTTTCTAGTCTGCATCCAAATGCATAGACATCTTTGTTTTTTAATTTTATTTTTTAATAAAAATTATATATATTGAAGGTGCACAACATGATGATTTACAATACATGTACATGGTGAAATGATTACTACAGTCAAACTTAATATATCATCTCCTCACATAGTTATCACTTTTTTGTGATGAGAACAACTGAACTGTACTCTTTCAGCAAATTTCCAATATTCAGTACAGTATTATTAACCATAGTCATCATGCTGCACATTAGATATCAATAGACTTATTCATCCTCTGTAACTGCAACTTGCAGACACATTTTTTAACATGGTTATAAATGAAATGAACACAGATTCTCTGTTCTGCTCTTTTCTCATAGCATCATGTCTTAAACATTTTCAATGATCTCCACCTGATCTTTACAGTCTTTATCAAATTTTCATTTTAATTTTTTTGATTATAAAAGTAATTAGCCTCTAATTAAAATAAATAAATTTATATTAAAAAAAGAATTCTGCATGATGACTGCAGAAAATTTGGAAAGTACAACAAAAAATGAATCAGGAAAAGAGCACCCACAATTTCACTATCAAAAGGCAATTGGTAAAAACATATTGGCCTATTTCCTTCTAGTTTTTTTTTACAGTCAGTGTACTTTGCATAACTGGAAGTATACTGTGTATGTGTATGTATACTGCTTTGTTTTATTAATGTTATGTAATACGCTTTTCCCTAGGTCTTATGAGTTATTACAAACATACTTTGTGAGGACTGCATCATTTTCCATTGTTTGGAAGTTTCCTCATATTACATTATTTTGATAGTCTTAAATATCAGTGCAGCTACAATGAGCGTTGGGTATTAATTAGGATAATGCCAACTGCTGTAATGAATACAATGCCTAACATGAAATGGCTCAAATCAGAGAAGTTCATTTCAAATAATGGAATGAATTCTGAGTCAGATCATGACTCTACTTAATGCTATCATTCAGAAATGCAGATTTCTTCTCTTTTTTTCACTAACTGTCACTTGAACATCATCCTCAGAGTCACAGGAAGAGGAAATAGAGCAGAGAGGAGGTATGCCTACTTCTTAAGAATGTTGGCACACACATTTGCTTGTGTTTGTTGGTCGTACAACCACACACAATCAAGTGAAGCTTGAAAATGAAGCATAGCTGGGCAGTCATATACCTGGCACATCTATTACTATGGAGGAAAAAGAAAGATTTAGAGATTCAGAGAGACATCAGTCTGCCACAAACATATTGGTGTAGAGATATTTATTTGCATTTCAGAATTTTTTCATTAAGACACATTCTTAGAGAGGCTAAATATTATTCTTTTTTTTTTCTTCAATTAAATTTTTTTTTCTAATTTTATGTTATTTTTAAACTTTACATAATTGTATTAGTTTTGCCAAATATCAAAATGAATCCGCCACAGGTATACATGTGTTCCCCATCCCGAACCCTCCTCCCTCCTCCCTCCCCATACCATCCCTCTGGGCCGTCCCAGTGCACCAGCCCCAAGCATCCAGCATCGTGCATCGAACCTGGACTGGCAACTCATTTCCTACATGATATTTTACATGTTTCATTGCCATTCTCCCAAATCTTCCCGCCCTCTCCCTCTCCCACAGAGTCCATAAGACTGTTCTATACATCAGTGTCTCTTTTGCTGTCTCGTACACCGGGTTATTGTTACCATCTTTCTAAATTCCATATATATGCGTTAGTATACTGTATTTATGTAAATTTTTTTAATATTAGATACAAATAGATTGTCCAGAAATACTTGTTTGACTTGTAAATTGCACTGTAATGAGTTTAATTTCAGTTTTGCCAGACTTTTCTGTGCAATGGATTCTCATTGGAAGAGATTCTCATACCCCTCAATGCAGAGATTCTTGGACTGGGAGGATCTTGCAGGGTCTTTGTATGGCTGCACCTGACACGCTGCTGCTGCTGCTAAGTCGCTTCAGTTGTGTCCAACTCTGTGCAACCCCATAGATGGCAGCCCACCAGGCTCCCTCATCCCTGGGATTCTCCAGGCAAGAACACTGGAGTGGGTTGCCATTTCCTTCTCCAATGCATGAAAGTGAAAAGTGAAAGTGAACTCGCTCAGTCGTATCTGACTCTTAGCGACCCCATGGACTGCAGCCTACCAGGTTCCTCCGTTTATAGGATTTTCCAGGCAAGAGTACTGGAGTGGGGTGCCATTGCCTTCTCCGAATACTATTCTTTTTAAACCCTATTTCACTCTTGCTCTCTTATTTTAACGCAACTCCTGGACAACCTGAATGTCCTAGTTTATTTCAAGAAGGATCCATGAATAATGTATTTCCTGACCCCCTGCATATCTGAGAATTTTTTATGCTTTTACATATGAGAGGTAACTTCTCTAAGTATAGAATTCTTGGGATATAAAAAATTCCCCTTAATACTTCATAGCTATATTTCCATTGTTTTCAGCATTCATTCAAAATATTTTAAAAATTTTTCCAGTTTTACTGATATATAATTGACATACAACATTGTATATGTTTAGAATGTACAACATAATGATTTGATATATGTATATACCGTGAAATGATCAGCACAGTTTAACACCTAGAACCTTCAGTTCAGTTCAGTTCAGTTCAGTCCCTCAGTCCTGTCCGACTCTTTGCGACCCCATGAATCGCAGCACGCCAGGCCTCCCTGTCCATCACCAACACCCAGAGTCCACTCAAACTCATGTCCATCGAGTCAGTGATGCCATCCAGCCATCTCATCCTCTGTTGTCCCCTTCTCCTCCTGCCCCCAATCCCTCCCAGCATCAGAGTCTTTTCCAATGAGTCAACTCTTCGCATGAGGTGGCCAAAGTACTGGAGTCTCAGCTTTAGCATCATTCCTTCCAAAGAAATCCCAGGGCTGATCTCCTTCAGAATGGACTGGTTGGATCTCCTTGCAGTCCAAGGGACTCTCAAGAGTCTTCTCCAACACCACAGTTCAAAAGCATCAATTCTTTGGCGCTCAGCCTTCTTCACAGTCCAACTCTCACATCCATACATGACCACTGGGAAAACCATAGCCTGGACTAGACGGACCTTTGTTGACAAAGTAATGTCTCTGCTTTTTAATATGCTGTCTAGGTTGGTCATAATTTTCCTTCCAAGGAGTAAGCGTCTTTTAATTTCATGACTGCAGTCACCATCTGCAGTGATTTTGGAGCCCAGAAAAATAAAGTCTGACACTGTTTCAACTGTTTCCCCATCTATTTCCCATGAAGTGGTGGGACCGGATGCCATGATCTTCGTTTTCTGAATGTTGAGCTTTAAGTCAACTTTTTCACTCTCCTCTTTCACTTTCATCAAGAGGCTTTTGAGTTCCTCTTCACTTTCTGCCATAAGGATGGTGTCTTCTGCACATCTGAGGTTACTGATATTTCTCCCGGCAATCTTGATTCCAGTTTGTGTTTCTTCCAGTCCAGCGTTTCTCATGATGTACCCTGCATATAAGTTAAATAAACAGGGTGAAAATATACAGCCTTGACGAACTTCTTTTCCTATTTGGAACCAGTCTGTTGTTCCATGTCCAGTTCTAACTGTTGCTTCCTGACCTGCATACAAATTTCTCAAGAGGCAGATCAGGTGGTCTGGTATTCCTATCTCTTTCAGAATTTTCCATAGTTTATTGTGATCCACACAGTCAAAGGCTTTGGCATAGTCAATAAAGCAGAAATAGATGTTTTTCTGGAACTCTCTTGCTTTTTCCATGATCCAGCGGATGTTGGCAATTTGATCTCTGGTTCCTCTGCCTTTTCTAAAACCAGCTTGAACATCAGGAAGTTCACGGTTCACATATTGCTGAAGCCTGTCTTGGAGAATTTTGAGCATTACTTTACTAGCATGTGAGATGACTGCAATTGTGTGGTAGTTTGAGCATTCTTTGGCATTGCCTTTGGCATTGCCTTTCTTTGGGATTGAAATGAAAACTGACCTTTTCCAGTCCTGTGGTCACTGCTGAGTTTTCCAAATTTGCTGGCATATTGAGTGCAGCACTTTCACAGCATCATCTTTCAGGATTTGAAATAGCTCAACTGGAATTCCATCACCTCCGCTAGCTTTGCTCATAGTGATGCTTTCTAAGGCCCACTTGACTTCACATTCCAGGATGTCTGGCTCTAGGTCGGTGATCACACCATGATGATTATCTAGGTCGTGAAGATCTTTTTCAGTTCTTCTGTGTATTCTTGCCACCTCTTCTTAATATCTTCAGCTTCTGTTAGATCCATACCTATCTTCAGCTTCTGTTAGGTCCATACCACTTCTGTCCTTTATCGAGCCCATCTTTGCATGAAATGTTCCCTTTGTATCTCTAATTTTTTTGAATAGATCTCTAGTCTTTCCCATTCTGTTGTTTTCCTCTATTTCTTTGCATTGATCGCTGAAGAAGGCTTTCTTATCTCTTCTTGCTATTCTTTGGAACTCTGCATTCAGATGCTTATATCTTTCCTTTTCTCCTTTGCTTTTCGCTTCTCTTCTTTTCACAGCTATTTGTATGGCTTCCCCAGACAGCCATTTTGCTTTTTTGCATTTCTTTTCCATGGGGATGGTCTTGATCCCTGTCTCCTGTACAATGTCATGAGCCTCAGTCCATAGTTCATCAGGCACTCTATCAATCAGATCTAGTCCCTTAAATCTATTTCTCACTTCCACTGTATAATCATAAGGGATTTGATTTAGATAATACCTGAATGGTCTAGTGGTTTTCCCTACTTTCTTCCATTTCAGTCTGAATTTGGCAATAAGGAGTTCATGGTCTGAGCCACAGTCAGCTCCTGGTCTTCTTTTTGCTGACTCTATAGAGCTTCTCCATCTTTGGCTGCAAAGAATATAATCAATCTGATTTCAGTGTTGACCATCTGGTGATGTCCATGTATAGAGTCTTCTCTTGTGTTGTTGGAAGAGGGTGTTTGTGATGACTAGTGCATTTTCTTGGCAAAACTCTATTAGTCTTTGCTCTGCTTCATTCTGTATTCTAAGGCCAAATTTGCCTGTTACTCCAGGTGTTTCTTGACTTCCTACTTTTGCATTCCAGTCCCCTATAATGAAAAGGACATCTTTTTTGGGTGTTAGTTCTAAAAGGTCTTGTAGGTCTTCATAGAACCGTTCAGCTTCAGCTTCTTCAGTGTTACTGGTTGGGGCATAGACTTGGATTACTGTGATATTGAATGGTTTGCCTTGGAAACAAACAGAGATCATTCTGTCGTTTTTGAGATTGCATCCAAGTACTGCATTTTGGACTCTTTTGTTGACCATGATGGCTACTCCATTTCTTCTGAGGGATTCCTGCCCACAGTAGTAGATATAATGGTCATCTGAATTAAATTCACCCATTCCAGTCATTTTTGTTCGCTGATTCCTAGAATGTCGATGTTCACTCTTGCCATCTCTTGCTTGACCACTTCCAATTTGTCTTGATTCATGGACCTGACATTCCAGGTTCCTATACAATATTGCTCTTTACAGCATTGGACCTTGCTTCTGTCACCAGTCACATCCACAACTGGGTATTGTTTTTGCTTTGGCTCCATCCCTTCATTCTTTCTGGAGTTATTTCTCCACTGATCTCCAGTAGCATGTTGGGCATCTACTGTCCTGGGCAGTTCCTCTTTCAGTATCCTATCATTTTGCCTTTTCATACTGTTCATGGGGTTCTCAAGGCAAGAATACTGAAGGGGTTTGTCATTCCCTTCTCCAGTGGACCACATTCTGTCAGACCTCTCCACCATGACCCGCCCATCTTGGGTGGCCCCATGGGCATGGCTTAGTTTTATTGAGTTAGACAAGGCTGTGGTACTAGTGTGATTAGATTGACTAGTTTTCTGTGAGTATGGTTTCAGTGTGTCTGCCCTCTGATGCCCTCTTGCAACACCTACGGTCTTACTTGGGCTTCTCTTACCTTGGATGTGGGGTATCTCTTCACAGCTGCTCCAGCAAAGCACAGCTGCTGCTCCTGACCTTGGACGAGGGGTATCTCCTCACCGCCGGCCCTTTTGACCTTCAACGTGGAATAGCTCCTCTAGGCCCACCTGCGCCCACGCAGCCACCTTTCCTTGGAGGTGGGGTAGCTCCTCTTGGCTGCCGCCCCTGGCCTTGGACGCAGTGTAGCTACTCCCGGCCGCTGCCCTTGGCCTCGACGCGGGGTAGCTCCTCTCAGCCATTCCTGCGCTGTCGCAGCCTGGCACTCTTGGCCGCTGCCCCTGACCTTGGATGTGGGGTAACTCCTCTTGGCCGCCTCCTCTCGGACATGGGGTCCTCCCAGCTTCTGCCCCTGACCTCGGACGTGGGGTAGCTCCTTTCGGCAGTGCTAAGTGCACCAGTCACAGCCGCCCGCACTAAATGCCCTGGTCGCAGCAGCTCCTTCCAAGATGCCTGTCTTCCCCAGTTCCACTTTTCTCATTAAAATAATCTGAAGCCATTTCTGTTCTTTTCTCTGATCCTGCCATGAGTGTAATGATCAGGGGGCATAGCAGGAAAGAGATGGAATACTCAAGAGGTTTAACTAAGGATAGTTTAATGATGAGACTATTTACAGAATTATGGACAGGGTTAAGGAACTCATGAAGGATAGTGAGACGACCAAGTGTAGCAACAGCAGGCAGCTGTTACTAATGGTAGGCCTGAATGCATGAGAGTTACTAGGAGCAGGTAAGACATAAAACTACGAAAGAGGGGCTGCCAAATAGGTGCTGTCATCATAGATAGAAAAGCACAAATATTACCAAAGTGATAGACTGGCTGGGGAGAGGAGAGACTTGTGGGGGAGTGAGTGCCCTGATTTCACTCTCCTGCTACTTTTAGATGTCCTGCCATTTCTTCCCATTTTCCAAACTCAACTGGAAACTAGAAACCATGTAAGCTTTGGCAATGCAGTCTGTATAGGTCATCTTCTCAGGGCACTGCAGGAAAGGCAGGAGATGGGTCCAGAGACTTACAAGCAAAGTGGATTTATGCTGCTGCTGCTGCTGCTTAGTTGCTTCAGTCGTGTCTGACTCTGTGCGACTCTGTGGACTATAGCCCACCAGGATCCTCTGTCCATGGGATTTTCCAGGCAAGAATACTAGAGTGAGTTGCCATGCCCTCCTCCAGGGGATCTTCTCAACCCAGGAATCCAACTTTTGTCTCTTATGTCTCCTGCATTGGCAGGCAGGTTATCTATAGCTGAGCCACCAGGGAAGCCCCAAACAGGTTTATACTAGCATTTAACTTTTTTTCCTGCTTTGATACTTATATGATTTCATTTTTCTTGAAAAAAAAAAAAAAAAAAAACTTTGCCAAGGCTTTGGTAAAATTTGAAGTGAGTTTCCTTCAAATGCAGCAAACATTTTTAGAGCTGATTTTTCCATTTTTTGTTTTTAGTTCAGCTTGTTGGACAGTTAGATAGGTGTATTCATATGTGGAGAGTTTTAAGGAGTACTTTTTAGAATTATAGCATGAACTGGAGGCAGTGGCCAGAGATCAGGAAGCTGGATAGTCTATGGTAGCAGAATGGCCCTTTGATATCTGGTATGAGGATATTATTGTGAACATTTTTGAACACTTAAGAGCCAAGGATTTTGGTAACTTCCTTATATGTATTGGCTTCTGCAATGATCACAAAGTCCTAATGAACTAGGCACTACTATATTTTTTTAATTTCTTATTGAGAAATTAGTTTTCCAGGGAATTTAAGTAATTCACTCAAGGTCCCACAGCTGGAAAGCAATCATTGAGTTGCTGATCTTCTCAATGTAGTACTTCTTCCACTGAAAGCTGGGTTCAATCTATAGCAGTTCCCATTCCCTGGAAAAATAGTTGAATTTGGCTGGATCCAGCTTTGAGAAGAAGCTGCACAAATGGAGGTAAACTCTGTTGTGGATATTACTAGGTCAGGATGGCTCTAATGCTGTTGGAAGGAAGTATACTGGTTAATAGCAGAAGCTTTTAAATCATACTGATAGGAATTAAAAATCTGACTTTGATACCTACTAGCTCTATAATCCAGAGAAGGCAATGGCACCCCACTCCAGTACTCTTGCCTGGGAAATCCCATGGATGGAGGAGCCTCGTAGGCTACAGTCCATGGGGTCGCTAAGAGTCGGACATGACTGAGTGACTTCACTTTCACTTTTCACTTTCATGCATTGGAGAAGGAAATGGCAACCCACTCCAGTGTTCTTGCCTGGAGAATCCCAGGGACAGAGGAGCCTGGTGGGCTTCCGTCTATGGGGTCGCACAGAGTTGGACATGACTGATTCGACTTAGCAGCAGCAGCAGCTCTATAATCATTTTTTTAACTTTCTATTTTGTATTAGAGTATAGCTGATTAACAATGTTGTGGTAGTTTCAAGTGGACAGCAAAAGGACTCAGTCATGCATATATATGTGTCTATTCTCCCCCAAACTCCCCTCTTATCCTGGCTGCCATACAACATTGAGCAGAGTTCCCTATGCTACACAGTAGGTCCTTGTTGGTTAACCATTTTAAATACAGCAGCATGTAAATGTCGATCCCAAACTTCCTAACTGTCCCTTCCCCTGATCTTTCTGCCCTGGCAACTGTAAGTTTATTCCCTAAGTCTGTGAGCCTGTTTCTGTTTTGTAAATGATGTTTGCTTGTACCATTTCTTTATAGATTCCCCATATAAGGGATGCCATGTGATATTTCTTCTTGGTCTGACTTACTTCGCTCAATATGACAATCTCTAAGTGCATCCACATTGTTGCAAATGGAACTTTTCATTCTTTTTAATTGCTGAGTAATGTTACATTGTATATATATACCACAGCTTCTTTATCCATTCCTCTGTCTATGGACATTTAGGTTGCTTCCATGACTTGGCTTTGTTCTATAATCTTGAGAAAGTTATTCAATCTTTTTGCTTCTAAGTTTTCTTATCTATAAAACTGGGGTTTGCTTTGAGGAATAAAGGAGTACCTGACATATATTAAGCATTCAAAATTGCTGTTATTAATGCTGAATGACTGAGATGAGTCAAGATAAGCCATGTGGGAGTGGAATTGAAGTCTTTAACATTTGGAATGTTGCTGCAACAGTAGGTAACCAGATACATCTTTTTTCCCCCTAAGGATATTGACTACTGTAATAGCCTGGAAGGAAAAACTGGGCATAATTTACCGAGATCCTTCTGTGGTGGTGGTTTAGTTGCTAAGTCATGTTCGACTCTTGCGACCCCATGGACTGTAGCCTGCCAGGCTCCTCTGTTCATGGGATTCTCTAGACAAGAATACTGGACTGGGTTGCCGTTTCCTTCTCCAGAGAATCTTCCCGACCTAGGAATCAAACCCAGGTCTCCTGCATTGCAGGCAGATTCTTTATTGACTGAGCTATGAGGGGAGCCCGAGATCCTTCTAGTTCAGAACAACTGTTCCCTTCTCTAATGTCACAGGGATCACTTGGATGGACAATATAACTTGGGTATTTCACCTCTGGGCTCAGAAACCACAATGCTCAAGGCTGGTCCAAAGAACTACTTGGACCAGGGACTTATTCAAAAAAAGAATTTGATATGAAGAAGTTATTCATGTAAAGATTGATGTCATAGGTCCATTTTACCATACATGCAAATATACTTTTTCTTGCATGGAGCTTTAAGTATTTGGGGAAAATGTTAATAGCCTTAGTTGGACATTATTGCCATATTCCTTAGTGTCTTACGCCTGGTGACCATTACACAATCACATTACCTTCCTAGACCTTGTTACTGTTAGAGTTTGAGACTGGAAAAAATATTTACAACATATATAAATACAAATTATTAACATCCATAACATACCAACTGCTCTACAAATCATTAAGAAAGTGACAACCCATTAGCAATATGAGCAAAACATTTGGCAGCCTGGTTGGGAGGGGTGTTTGGGGGAGAACGGATACATATATGTGTATGGCTGAATCCCTTTGCTGTCTGCCTGAAACTATCAAAACATTGTTAATTGGCTATACTCCAATACAAATAAAATAAAAAGTTTTTTAAAAAAGAAATATGAGCAAAGGTGTGAATAGGCAATTTATTGAGGAAATACTAATGGTCAATAAGCACATGAAAAGATGCTCTTTCTCACTACAAATCAGGAGAATTAAAAAACGAAACAATAGTTAGATTTTTTTTTTGCCCATTTTGTGGGCAAAAAAATTATAAAGGATTGATAATACATTATGTTGATTAAGATGAGGGAAACATATTCTCACACACTACTGGTGGGAATGCAAATCGATATGGCTATTCTGTTGGGTAATTTGGCATTATTATACTAAATTTAAAATGCAAATATACTTTGATGCAGCATATTCACTTATAACAATGTTTGCACATCTGCACAAGGAGACTTATACAGGATGTTTATAGTTCTAAAAGATTGTAAACAACCTAATGGTCCATCTGTATTGGAAAGACTAAATAAATTATTGTACCTCCTTGCTATGAAATACTATTGTGCAACTGTAAACAAAATAAAATAGACTTATCTATACTGACATAGAGAGATCTCCAAGACATATTTTTAGATTAAAATAGTAGGTAGCATAAAATTATATGAAGTATGATCCAATTTTGTGGGTGAAAAAAAACCAAATTCTGTGATTATGTTTGCACATGCATAGGAAAAATCTGTACACAAAATTGTTAGCATTGAGGTTATTTCTGGAGTGTGGTATAGTATGGAGAATGATGAAGAGAGGCTTTCATGTTTACTTTATATATTATGCATCTGTATGCTTGACATTCTGAATTTTTTAACTACGGTATACTCTCATACTTTCTGATGAGAATGTATTTGTGTATTACTTGAGTAATTTTTTAAAAAATAAAAAGAGTAAAGATAAGAATGGATTTGAAAGCTTTTCCTATTCCTTCCCATTGGGAGATGAGAAAGTGCAGATGGATGAGACAGGAAATAGAGGAAGTCAGAGTAAGGCAAATTGAGATATTTCTAAATACTCTGGCACCATAAATATATTTTAAAGTCAATAATACCTCAAGTCAGAAGATTATTTAAGATCCTGTACCAGTCTATGGTAAGAATTAGACTTCTTATAACTATAAGAGAAACATATTGCAGGAAGGAAATTAAAGTTTGAAAATGAGAATTCAAAAATCACCAGAAAGTTCACTAATGGCTCTGGAGTGGTTGCAAGTGTTGAAAGTTGTGGGGAAATCTGAAAGGTAGGCATGTCAGGCTTCCAGAGCTGGATTGTGAAGGGGAATGATGTAGATGACTGTAGAAGATTGCTGGCTTTGTATAGTTATAATATTGCCTCTGTGAGGTCGCAGTGGTGATCTTGGTGTAGGAAAGAAAAGCTGGAGCTGGAGCAGAAAAATGTGAGGACAAACTGGAACCTAACAATACCTCTGTCTCTTACTTGCCAACTGAAAAAAGAACACACAACATGAGAGCTACGAGTTTTAGGTTTATTGGGGGACTTACTGAGGACCATAGCCTAGGAAGGCAATGGCACCCCACTCCAGTCCTCTTGCCTGGAAAATCCCCTGGGCGGAGGAGCCTGGTGGGCTGCAGTCCATGGGGTCGCTAAGAGTCGGACAAGACTGAGTGACTTCACTTTCACTTTTCACTTTCACGCATTGGAGAAGGAAATGGCAACCCACTCCAGTGTTCTTGCCTGGAGAATCCCAGGGACGGTGGAGCCTCGTGGGCTGCCGTCTGTGGGGTCGCACAGAGTCGGACACGACTGAAGCGATTTAGCAGCAGCAGCATAGCCTAGGAAATAGCCTATCAGAGAGCTCTGGGTAACTGTTTCAAAGAGTTAAGGGGGAAGATCAGTATATAAGTGGTTTTGGAGAAGGAGTACATAAACCAAGCACACATCTTGGTAGAAGGTTACTGTTAGTCACAAGGAATAGGTATCTTAGTCAATGATTCCTGTGCTTTTCTAAGTATGGGAATATAAGAATCTGGATTCATAAAATTTTCTCCTCAAAGTATCTATCTGAGGGCCGTTTCTGTCAGTTTTCCCAGAGCACAGGGTGCCTCAGTATTGGTTTCCACCCTGAATTCATTTTAGGTCAGAAACTGCAGTGGCTGATGACTCAATTCCTTTGTTGCACACTGCTTCTAACCAAATGTGACATTTGGTTACTAGTACTGACTGAATGTAATGGCTACTGGTTCAGACGTTTGTCATTGAAATCTCATACAGCCTCACTTTTGGTCAACTCTAAGCAAGCATCATTCAGAGAAGAGGATTTGGGGAAATGTAGTTCACAGTGTACCCAAGTTGACACGAGAACAAACTAGCACAGATCCCATTCAATAATCACCAAAAACATAATAGGGGCATTTTATAAACTGATAGATATGATTGTGTAATCATACTGAGGTTGGATTGGAAAGAATTCTATCTTCATTTTGTAGCCCTCTTTGAACTGGACTCAGTTGTAAGCCCTTTCGGTTTTATTTTGTGACTAAATAGTCACAATAGGGCTGCAGAGTTGTTTTCAGAGATCAGGAATTAGCAGGAAGTGATCCATGATGGTAATTCACTCGTGTCATTCACTCAGTGAATACTTATCACAGTCCCTACTTTATGATTACTGCTGTGCTAGTGATGTGGATATAGAGTGAGGAAAACTAGACGTGGTCTCTGCCCTTGTATAGTTTCCATTCACGTGGTTGCATCACAAATGTATGGGTATTCAATTATAAGCAGATATAAAAATTATAAACTTGGTAAATACTATGAGTGAATATGTTCTGATAGGTTAGGGGGAAGATTTGAGAGGCCACAGAAGATTTGAGCTATGATTGAAAGACAAGTAAGTGTTTAACTAGGTGATAGACAATCCTGATGATCACAGTGGGAAATAAAGTACAGAGTGTATGTAATTTTTCATACAAAAGTAAAAACATGAATCTTCACTGAACAGAGGCTGAGAATGAGAAGAAACTGGGAGTTTGTGATGGCTTTTAACTGCAGCTCAGTGGGAGTTTATATTCAGTCAGTCTCCAGGCTGCCCCTTAGCTGGGAAACTAGTTTTGGTTGGGTTGGTGATTGGACTTGCTGGACCAGGTATTAGCTGAATGTGAGAGCCTCTTACCTACAGTTTCAAGAAAATTCAGAATATCTTTTTCTCCTATGATTGGGAATTGAGATGTAGGTCAAAGCCCAATCAATTCTACCATTTAAAGGAAACCACGTATTTATTGGGGATAGGCTTGTAGCTGTTTCCCAGGTGGAGAAGATCCCCAGCTGTATATTTAACTTCACACACAAATCTGTGAGTTCTTGACTCTAGGTGGTTGACTGGGGGTCATAGAAACTATGGGCTCTAAGTAAGATTCTCTCATCTCTGATGGAGAGTCTGATGAAGTATAGATTGGGATCCATGGAACCAGGGCAAGAGTGGAGTTACCAAAGCAAAAATGAGAGCAGAGCTAAGAGTTGTACAGGAAAGCCAAGTTTCCAAAGTTAGGAGGGGAGTAATCTGGAGGGTCACACAGTGCTGGGAGTCAGATATGGAGATCTGTGCACAGATACAGGAACTTGGGACCTGTGTGATGATAATGCGTAACAGAAAAAGTGGTTAAGCATAGTAGTAGCAGTGCTGGCGGTGAGCATGTCTGTCATACTTGTCTAGAAAGAGGCTGTCTGCTAGATGATTCTTCTTCACTGGTGGGCAGGTCAAATATGTATGGAAAACATCCAGTTAGAAATGTCTTTGCTACTCCATGTATGTCTGCAAACTCTTGGTTGCTGGTGTGTGACAAGTTAAAGAAATTGAAAGAAAGAAAGAAAGAAAGTACTAAGTCATGTCTGACTCTTGTGATCCCATGAACTCTAGCCCGCCAGGCTTCTCTGTCCATGGGATTCTCCAGGCAAGAATACTGGAGTGGGTTGTCATTTCCTTCTCCAGGGGATCTTCCCGACCCTAGAACTGAACCCAGGTCTCCCACATTGCAGGGAGATTCTTTACCAACTGAGCTACTAGACTGTAAATCGATTATTTCACTGTGCCTACTGTTTAATTCAGCTGATTTTTTGATAAAAAGACCTTCTCAATGAAGGAAGTGATGATATGTTGATATGCATCATTTTGGCCAAACTCCTTATCTCATAGCTGGTCAACACTTTGAATAGCTCTAGAGATCGCTTTGGGCTAGAGTGAAATTTGTTGGTGCTATTTGCTGTTTAGTAGCTAAAGAAAAGTGAAAGTGAAGTCGCTTAGTCGTGTCTGACTCTGCGACCACGTGGACTATAGCCTACAAGGCTTCTCCCTCCATGGGATTCTCCAGGCAAGAATACTAGAGTGGGTTACCATTTCCTTCTCCAGGGGATCTTCCCGACCCAGGGATCAAACCCGGATCTCCCGCATTGGAGGCAGACACTTTAACCTCTGAGCCACAGGGGAGCCCTGTTTAGTAGCTAACCCCTGTCCACCTCTTTTTGACCCCATGGACTGTAGCCCTTCAGGCTCCACTGTTCATGGGATTGTCCAGGCAAGAATACTGGAGTGGATTGCCATTTCCTTCTCCAGGGAATCTTTCCAACCCAGGGATCAACTTGTGCCTCCTGCATTGGCAGGCAGATTTTTTTTTTTTTTTACCACTGAGCCACGAGGGAAGCCCAGAGTGAAATTTAGGAGTCATCAATATGTTTGCAGTATTTGAAACTATGAAGCAGATAAAAATTTCTCAGGGAGCCTAAGAAGACAGCCAAGAAGAATAAGAAAGACATCAACCTTTTTTTGGTAGTTCATTAACTGAGCATTTACTGTGCTAAGCACTTTACATGTATTATCTCATTCAGTCTTCACAATAACCTCAGGAGGTAGTAAGTATAACTATTCCCATTTTACACAAGAGCAAACCAAGGTTTATGGTTACTAATATTCTGAACACAATTTAATGTGTGTGGGTTTTTCCACACCACTAATCAATTACACCACTAGTCAATTCTGTAACACAAGCTGTGTGTTCTACAATTCAACTAAATTCTGACATCTACCTGGAGAGAAAGTTAGACCCCACAGGTTAAGGACTCAGTCCCACAGTATTGTCCTTCTCCCATTCAGACTCCAGTCATAAGTGAGGTTTTCACTTGTGCTTCTGACTTACTGGCTGTAGATTGGAGGTTCCAATGGCCCCTTCTTCTGATTCAATTAATTTGCTAGAGCAGATCACAGAACTCAAAGGAACATTTTCCATACTAGATTATTACTAGTTTATTATAAAAAGATATAACTCAGGAGCAGCTAGATGGAAGATAGACGCATAGGGCAAGGTATGAATGCTGCAGGAAAGAAAGTGGAGCATGAGAGGATGGTCACATCCCATGTCTCAAACAAGTCCCTGGGAGGGCTGCCAAATGTGGGTTCTTGGCCTCACACAGGAAAGAACTCAAGAGTCAGCCATAGTAAGGTGAAAGAAGGTTTATTATGGGAGATAAGCACACTGTAGAGTCTGGGTCATCTCAGAAGGTGAGAAGTGCCAGGGTATGGAGTTGTCAGTTTTTATAAGAATGGGTAATCTCATAGGCTATTAAGTGGGAGAATTATTCCAACTATTTGGGGGAAGGGACAGGGATTTCCAAGAAGTGGGTGACTGCCCACTTTTTGGCCTTTTATGGTCAGCCTCAGAACTGTCTTGGCACCTGTGAAAGTGTCATTTAGCTTGCTGATGTATTACAGTGAGTTTATACTGAGGCTCAGGGTCTAGTGGAAGTCAACTCATCTGCCATTTAGGACCTAGTTAGTTCTAACCAGTTTATATTGTATCCTCAACAGCTATGTCATTCTTTTGAAGGTTGTCTCATAGGGAAAGGGCATATAGCTTCCATGACCTCTCCAAGCATACCACTGTCCCCTAATTACCACATAGTCAACAACATAGAAGCACTTTGAATCTTGTTCTTTTTTTTTTTTTTTCTTGGAGCCTTCATTACAGAAGCAGGATTGATTAAATCATCAGCCACTGGTGATTGATTAAATTTCCAGGCCATCCCAGAGGTCAGGTGATTGGGACTGAAAGTTCCAACTTTTTAATTACTTAGTTGGTTCTCCTGGCAAAGAGCCCCCATCCTTAGGTGTGGTCCAAAAGTCACCTTATTAACATAACAAAAGACACATGTATCACACTTATCATTTAGGAAATTCCAAGGGTTTTAGGAGTTCTGTGCCATAAACAGGATGAACACCAAATTTATACTTTTTATTACAAATCATAATATCACAATTACAAAGCCAGTAAGTGGCAGAGTTGGGAATCTAACCCAAATTCTCTGACTCCAGAACTTACACTCTTAATTGCTAAGACCTACCCAGTTGCTGGCTAGAAGCAGGGACCCCAGGGCCTCTTGCAGCAGCTCCTTCTGAGAAAGAAGGTCTTTAGGGGCAGAATCAGATAAGGGTTGAAAATGGCCCCCTGAATCAAGGAGTTCTGACAACAACAGCAAAAAAGGGATTTGGAATAGGCTTATGGGAGTCAGCGTCTGGTCACACACTAGAGATAGTTGCTAATACTCAATGTGGGCTTTTTTGTTTGTTTGATAGAGTGGGTTTGTTGCATGAATTATCTTGATTTGCTTTTATGCGTATGGGCCATTTTTAATGGCAGAGTGATCTTCAAAGGTACAGAGTGGGCTTCCCAGGTGGTGCTTGTGGTAAAGAACCTGCCTGTCAATGCAGGAAACAGGGTTTTGATCCTGGAGTCGAGAAGATCTCCTGGAGGAGAGCATGGCAATCCACTCCAGTATTCTTGCCTGGAGAATCCCATAGATAGAGGAGACTGTCAGGCTACAGTCCTCCATAGGGTCGCAAAGAGTCAGATACGACTGGAGAAACTTAGCACGCACCCATGCCTTCTCTTAAGTTGGATGTAGAACGGATGGTTCCTGGATGTTGGAACTACTTTGATCATGTCAAACTGGCTTGGTTACAACATTGTGAGATCATCAGGACCCAGAAGAGACCTTCTTGGGATGTGGGAAGAGCTGAGAACTTGAGCTGTGAGAGACCTGAGCATTCTCAGCCTCAGGAAATATTGTAATCTTTGCTCTGTAAATACACAGAGAAGGATTTGGCTCCTATGAAACAGGAACAAGGTGGGCAGGCCCCTTGGGGCCTTGGGCTTCTGAAAGAGAACAAGCTGCAGCTTTCTGCTATTTCAGCAAGCAAGGGGGCATGAGATAAGGAAGAAACTGACATAGAAGCCACATGCCTTCCCATGAGCTCAGAACAACTGCCAGCAAACCTGACTTTCTCCAAGAGGAGAAATTATCTTAAATAGCGGCTAGTTCATAGAGATGAACTATGTTCAGACAAAGTGAATATGACTCATCTTTATGTTATTTTCTTCAAATATATACAATTACATGCTTTAGGTTTATTTGCTGTCTCTCACCACTCCTTACCTCCTGTATCCTACTAGACACTTGATGGTGGCAGGAACTTGATCTTATTCATTGCTATAGGACTATGCCTAGAACAGTGCCTGGAACATTGTAGGCCTTCAATAAGTATTTGTTGAATGATTAAAGAAAAAGAGAAATGGGTCTTGGGGGAAGAAGGACAGGAGCCTGTAACCATAGAGACGCTTGCAATAAAAGAATAGTTGTTAAGAACACAGACTCTGGCATTAGACTGTCTGGCTTCAAAACCTGTCTCTGCCACTTACTAACTGGGCAGTTAATGACTTTGGGCAAATTGTTTAACTTGTGCATCAACTTCCTCATCTGGAAATGGGAACAATAGTATCTGTTTTATAGGGTTGTTTACAAGATTGAAGGAACCAATAGTTGTAAAACACTTAGAATAGCACCTGGCATATAGTAAAAGCAATAGAAGTGTTTACTAAAATAGATAGTATTATTTTGGAAAGTTTAGTGCAGGAAAGCACAAAGTATGTGGAAGGAGATAGGTTATCATTCTCTGAGCAGTTGCTATCTTCCAGGTGGTCTGCTCCATGGGTTACTTGCACTACTTCATTGAATCTTCATGACAACTTTGTGAATTAGGTGACATTACATATCATGTTACAGACGAGGACACTGCATCCAAGCCATGCAGAGCTGAAACTGAAACCCAGTACTTCATCCGAGCAGTACTGACTTTAATCTGTAGATCATAAGGAAGGGCTGTCTGTTTTTTAATTGATACTTATGTCAACTTAAAGTCGCTCAGCAATGCGGGAGACCTGAGTTCGATCCCTGGATTGGGAAGATCCCCCAGAGAAGGGAATGGCTACTCACTCCAGTATTTTGGCCTGGAGAATTCCATGGACTATATAGTTCATAGGGTCACAAAGAGTCAGACATGACTGAGCGACTTTCACACAATAGGTCGACTTAAAAGTCTTCCCAGGTGGAGCTAGTGGTAAAGAACCTGCCCACCAATGAAGGAGACATAAGAAACATGGGTTCAATCCATAGGTCAGGAAGATTCCCTGGAGCAAGGTATGGCAACCTATTCCAGTATTCTTGCCTGGAGAATCCCATGGAAAGAGGAGCCTGGTGGGTTACAGTCCATGGGGTCACAAAGTTGGACATGACTGAAGTGACATAGCACAGATGCATGTTGACTTAAACACATATACACACACAATTTGAGAGCTGTGAGTTTCAGTTTTATTCAGGGACTTACTGAGGACTATAGCCCAGGAAAAAGCCTCTCAGATGGCCCTAGGGAGCTACTCCCAAGTGGTAAGCGGGGAGATCAGTATGTATGTGATTTGGGCAAAGGGGGTACAATGCAACCAAGCACACATCTTGGCAGAAGGTTGCGAGCAACTAGTCACGAGGAACATCTTAGCTAATGGTTTTAATGCTTTTATAAGTATGAGAAGATGCAAGAATGCACGTTCATCAAAAATTTTTCCTGAGAATATCTCACTATATTAAAGCCTTATTCTACCAGTTTCTCCAGATGACAGAGTCTCTTATTTCTAATCTTTGCCCTGAATTCCTTTCAGGGTGTATTATAGGTAGAACTGACTTATGGGGCAACATTTTTTGTTTTACACTTAAAATATTATTTTCAGTCCTTAGCAGAGAGTGGGCACTCAAAAAGAACTGATGAATTTGAATGAATGATGAATAAATAAATGCTTTTAAGAGCCGCAGAAAGAGAAATTCCAACTAAAGATTAGGGAAGAACCTAAGAAGACTGTGGAGGCAGCCAATCTGAAGTAGGACTGAAGCGAGCAATCTGAGCCTGCTCTCACTGCATTGAGGATGGCCCTGGGTTGTTCCAGTACCCATAGGAAGCCACTTGGAGGTCCTGGCATGTGGCTGGAGGTTACAATTATATTTTCTAATTAAAAGGAAAAACATGAGTATATGGGATACATTCTCATTTTTAAAATGCACACAACAAAGACAAAGGAAAAATTCCCTTTGACCTACCTTGACCATCAGTGTGATGTGCATCCTTAGAAATTTTTCTATGAATTTGACTATATATGTGCAAATATAAATATATTATTTGGTTTTGTGTTTTTTTCACATGAGTATGTTGCTATATGCATTGTTCTATAGCTTACTTTTTTGTACTGAATAACAGGTGTTACAACTCTGTTTCTGTGTTAGTATAGACAGATCTATTTCCTTTTAAATGGTTGCCCAGTGTGGAATATGATACTGACTATATAAACTATAGCTGATGTAAATACTCTCTCTTTATTTCCTCATTCTCTATGCATGTGTCTCTTTTCCCCTTTCCTCTCTCTCTTTCTCCTTTCTCTCTCCTTCTCTCCTCTCCTTCCTCCCTTTCTCCCCCCTCCTTTTTTCTTTCTTCATTTCAAACAGTACTGAGCACCCTTGCAAATGCCTGTTTCTGCTCATCTACAAGAATTTCTCTGGATAGAGAATTGGAGGTGGAATTGTTTGGCTGGAAAATAAGCTCATTTAAAATTTCGTGGATAACTTCCAAGGAATGTAATTAGAGTTTATAAAAGGAGAGACAAGAAATTAGTGATCTCTGAACTCATTGTCTCTCTGGTCCTGAATTGTTTCTTTTCCTATTTCTATATTGTTTTCCTTTAGCTTCTCTGTGAGGCCACTCTTCAAAAATTTTACTCTATCTCAACATAGCGAAGCAATAAAAAATTTCTGATTACACTAATCTCTAGGAAATTGTGTGGGAGGGAAGGGGTTGAGGGGAGGGGTGGGGGAGGGACAGAGAGTGCCCTAGTGGCCACATGGCAGCAACGCAGTCCTGACAGTCTGGGCTCAGCTGGGGAAAGGGATCCGGAGACCTAAGAATGGAATTTGTTGGGGAGAGGGTCAGTACGGCTGCAGTGTTCGTCCTTTATAGCTTAGAATGTATCTTCATACACTTTTCTTTTCTGTGGGGTCTTGGAGAACCCTTCACTCTGGGTAATCCTTTATCCTTCCCTTGACCCCAAATCAAGAAGAAAGGAAGCCATACATTTTACTGAGAATGAGATATTCAGAAGAACTAGTGCCATCTGCAGTCCTAAAACTTGCCCACATGTTTTCTTTGGAATTTCCCCACAGATCTCTATTTACTCCTTTTGCTTCAAATTATGCCTATGTTTGCTAAAATTTTGGCAGTCAAAATAATAGTAATAATAAATGAGTAATATATGATTTATAATTCAGTAATAGTGTTTTCTGTTAGAGTTTTTAAACCAGTTTTGCAGTGATTTTGATTTTTAGTAATTTTCTTTGCACGTTTGACTACATTATCATACCCACCAGTTATACAGTGTTTAGTCCTTAGTGTTGGCAAGCACTTTGAAGCCCAACATTTCGTTTACCAGTTGTAGCAACCACTGCTGTCCTTGATTTTATAGAAAACAAGACTCAAGAAAGGTAAGTTACTTGCCTAAGGTCACACAGCCTATGACAGAGTCATGTTTAAATGCAGATCTGCTCGTATCTATTTTCCTTGGGCATTCTGTTACAATCTATGGTCTTTTGGCTTTATGATTAAATTTTATTTTATTTTTTTCAGCCTGAAAATATAAACATGATTTTGGTTATCTCCTTTTGATCCACTGAAGATGAGGAAACTCAGATTTGCATTTTGAGTTTCCCAAGCTTGATAAACAAACTTCTGGTGAATAAGAGAAACAAACTGGAGGTGAAGACTGTACGATAGCTTTGTACCTGGATGTAGAAGGGAAGACTACTCAGGGGTGACTGAGAAGACTGAATTACTGAGCAAGAGAAGGTTTTGTCTGGAATGGTGATGCCCTTGCTTGAGCTAGTGCCTGTGTATTTTTCTTGCCCTTCATAATTATTTTAACGTGAGGCTAAACTCTAGAGTGTCCCTAAAGTCTTCTTCTCTAGCTTTATAATATGTATAAGCTAAATTCGTTGAGCACTTGCTAGGTTCTAGGTACTACTGCAAGCTTTTTACAAATATTAACTCGTGATCTTCACAACAACTCTAGAAAGCAGACATTATGATTATCAAATCAGTTACCGATGAAGAAATTGACACTCAGCGATGTTAACTAACGCTGAAAGTCACCATGCTAGGGTGTGGCAGAATTTAGACATGATTCTAAGTCTGTCTAATTTTAAAGTTTGTGCTCCCACTCATTGTAAACTTCTCAAAAAGTTCCCCCTATTTAAATAACTCCTTAAAGAGCACCCAAAATATAACGTGAAAGCCTAAATGGAATAGTGACAATACTTTTTGGCATGAATGCTATCTTTTTGGCAATGGACAAATTGCTTCCAAACATGGATTGAAATATAAACTTCAGTGTCTCCAAAATTTGGGTCAAATCTCAGTTCTGTTTCTTCTTTATCAGTTTCCTTGTCTGTCAAATGAAGATAATATTAGCAGTGACCTTGATAATGTGGTTCCAAAATATAAATGAAATAATACATATTAAACATTTTGAACTGTCCCTAGTCTATAGATAGAATTATGTGACAAAGCTCTGTCATGAAGATATAAAAGAAATCTAGAAACTTTGGGATATGACCAAAAAAGAAAATTACAGGCCAATATTTTTGATGATTATAGATGCAAAACTCCTCAATAAACTATTAGCAAATCCAGCAACACTTAAAAAGGCCCACAAACTACAATCAGATTGTATTCATCTCAGGGTCACAAGGACGGTTCAACATACTCAAATCAATCAATGTGATACACCACAGGAACGAAAGACAAAAGCCACATGATCACTCATAGATGTAGATACTTTCTTGTTTCCTTGGGTGAAAATGAGTCTTATCTAAATCAAAGGAAGCACTAGAAAGGGCAAAACCCTTGTGTACTAGAAAAGAACTGTCATTCACTTGCACCCATTGGAGCAATGGTATTTGCAGCTGTCCTTTGTCAATTATGGCCTTGTGCAGATTCATGGACCACTCTTGTTTGCCTCCTTAGGCACTCTGCACATCATACTATCTTCCTCCCCATAATGCCTCATTCATACTTGTGCCTTATTGTTGTTCAATCACTAAGGCCTATCAGGTGGCCAAAGTATTGGAGCTTCAGCTTCATCATCAGTCCTTTCAATGAATATTCAGGACTGATTTCCTTTAGGATTGACTGGTTTGATCTCTTGCTGTACAAGTGACTCTCAAGAGTCTTCTCCAGCACCAGTTTGAAAGCATCGATTCTTTGGTCCTCGGCCTTCTTTACTTGAGCCTTGGAGAGAGCCAGATAGCTCTCTTTCACTGAGGTGTCTCTGCCTAGTAAAACTCTTGAAGTCAGCACTGGATGTTTAGTCTAAACTCATGGTGGTATTTCAGACATTAATTTGTGGGCACAAAATGATTATTTGAACCTCAGGGCCTTCAAATGATAACAAATTATCAGAAAGTCAAGTCCTTCCCTACCCCAGCCTGTATATGGTTCAGACAGAGTGTATTTTATGAGGCTCCCAAGAGCCCTTTTTTCTTGAATTGTAAGAAGGAGAGATTTTCCCTCTTGCTCATAGATGTGGTTCAGGAGTCAGATTTTGGAAATACAGCCTAATCCACATTATCAGTCTGTCAAGAGAATGGGATCCCAATTGGTTTAGTAATTGTTTTCTTTTATTAACTTTTAAGTGAAAATTTTCCCTTCTTTGCAATTAGACCTAGTGATTAGAATCTCTAGACTTTGCTCTTTAAGTACTAGAAAGTGTTACAATGCCTGGGACTATGAGGAAAGCTGCAGTTTGAGTTGCTGATGGAAAGAGAAGGTTGGGCAGGCCCTCAGTCTCTAGGACTGTTGATTTAGAACAGGCATTAGGTGCCCAGAGAGACTTGGGAGAAAGGGTGTTTATAGGGGCCATTAATGAATCTGTAAGGGAGACTGAATTATTTCTCTAATGACGTGGTCCATTTATTTTTAAGATCATTTGTGAGTTTCTAACATCTTCTAGTTTCTGGGGGAAAGAAAGGAAAAGAGATTTTCTCTCCTTTTTCATCTTTGGATTTTGGAAAATTGCCCTGATAAAGACATACTCTAAAGAATTAAAATAGTACTGTAGGTATGGAAATGCCCTTTAATGGATAAGTGTATATGATAGACAAATACTTGATGTTATTAATATATAAGGCACTCTTATAGGTTAATAAGAAAAATGCAAACATCACAATAGACAAAAAGACAAATGAGATGAATAGACCGTTTGTACAACCATGCATACACACAAAAATAGAAAAGAAATAAAAATGGGCAATAGGCATTATATAAAGGGCAATGAACTCACATGCCCTATTAATACCTAACACATTGATAACAATCAAAATATTAAAAATGATATTGTCTCAGCCAGTGTTAGACAGCTTAAGGGAGAAACAGTGCTAGTGGAGGTACAAACTGGTCTGACCTTTCTGAAGGGCAGTTTGAGAATACGTGCCCAAAACTTTAATATGTGCATATCTTTTGACCTAGCATTTTCACTGTTCGATATTTATCATAAAGAAATCGTTGAAAATGTTAAAAAAAAAAAGGTTTAGCTACAAAAACTGTAGCAGCAAAAATCAGAAACAATGAAATATGAAAAAATTGGAAACTAGTTAAAAAGATTATGGTATAGGCATAGAATAGAAAGCTATTCAGCCATTAAAAATCATGATTTTCAAATGATAAAATGCTCATGATATCATAATATTAAAATAAGAAAATTAGATATGAAGTTGTGTATGCAGAGTGTGATGCCAACTTCATAAGCAAAAGTATATTAAAAGACTAGAATAAAATACACTTAAATGCTAACAATAATTACCTCTGGGTATTGAGATGACAGATACTCTTTACTTTCTTCTTTTTAGGCTTTTTTTATGACTTTTCCAAATTTCATATAGTGAATATGTGCTACTTTTATAATTAGAAAAAGACAACAGCACAGAAATGGTATTTAAAAAGACATTTAAACTGGTCTCTGAAAGCTAATCTTTGATTTAATTTTTTCTCTTGTAATTTAAACACAGTCATTTCCTTTGGGAAATGAGAAACATTAAAATGTCTGATGGGAGAAATAGTTGAAAATTTAAAAAAATAGATTATGGTATAGGCATAGAATAGAAAGTTATACAGCCATTAAAAATCATGATTTTGAAATGAGAAAATGTTCATATCATAATATTAAAATAAGATAATTAGATATGAAGCTATTAGATATTAAAATTAGATATTAAACTGTTTGGTGAGAGAATATATATAAAGGCAGTTTTTTTTTTTTCTGGGGTATGAAAGAAATATCCCAAGACAAAGGTATTTCATTGGAGTATATATATTCCAGACTGACCTTTCTTTGAAAGGCTTTATGTTACTTTTAAAACTGCCTTATCAAGATATAATTAATATACCATAAATTCCAACTATTTAAAGTGTACAATTCAATGTTTTTTTAATATATTGACAAGATTGTGTAGCCATCACCATCTAACTCCAAAATATTTTTATCACTCTAAAAAGACGTAATCACTCCCCATCCTTCCCTCTCCCCACCATCTGGTAGCCAGTAATCTACTTTCTATCTATATGGATTTGCCTATTGTGGAAATTTTGTAAAAGTGAAATCACAGAAGATATGAACTTTTGTGAGCTCTCACTTAGTATTGTATTAATATTTCCAAGGTTCAGCTAGGTTTTAGCATGAATCAGTACTTTATTCTTGTTATGACTGAATAACATAATTGTATGGGTATACCACATTTTGCTAATCCAGTCATCAGTTGATAGACATTTGAGTTGTTTCCAGGTTTTTGCTATTATCAATAATGCTACTGTGAATACTTGAGTACAAAGTTTTGCATAAAAGTATGTTTCCATTTCTCCTTGGTATGTAACTGGGAGTAGAATTGCTAAGTCTTATGGTGACAATGTGATTAACATTTTGAGGAATGACCAAACTATTTTCCAAAGAAATTTCACCATTTTATATTCCCATATGTTACCTTTCATCTAACGATTCTTACATGTGCCCTAAGAAATATGTACAAAGATGACCATCAGTTCAGTTCAGTCACTCAGTCATGTCCAACTCTTTACGACCCCATGGACTGCAGCATGCCAGGCTTCCCTGTCCATCACCAACTCCCAGAGCCTACTCAAACTCATGTCCACCATGTCGGTGATGGCATCCAATCATCTCATCCTCTGTCATCCCCTTCTCCTCCCACCTTCAATCTTTCCCAGCATCAGGGTCTTTTCCAATGAGTCAGTTCTTCTCATCAGGTGGACCATATAGGTTTCAGCTTCAGGATCAGTCCTTCCAATGAATATTCAGGACCGATTTCCTTTGGGATGGACTGGTTGGATCTCCTTGCAGTCCAAGGGACTCTTCTCCAACACCAAGAGTCTTCTCCAACACCACAGTTCAAAAGCATCAATTCTTTGCCACTTAGCTTTCTTTATAATCCAACTCTCACATCCATATATGACTATTGGAAAAACCATAGCTTTGACTAGACAGACCTTTGTTGGTAAAGTAATGTCTCTGCTTTTTAATACACTGTCTTGGTTGGTCATAGCTTTTCTTCCAAAGGAGCAAGAGTCTTTTAATTTCATGGCTGTAGTCACCATCAGGTGGTCTGGTATTCCCATATCTTTAAGACTTTTCCACAGTTTGTTGTGATCCACACAGTCAAAGGATTTGGCGTGGTCAATAAAGCAAAAGTAGATGTTTTTCTGGAAATCTCTTGCTTTTTCAATGATCCAGCAGATGTTGGCAATTTGATCTCTGGTTCCTCTGCCTTTTCTAAAACCAGCTTGAACATCTGGAAATTCTTGGTTCATGTACTGTTGAAGCCTGGCTTGGAGAATTTTGAGTATTACTTTACTAACGTGTGAGATGAGTGCGATTGTGCTGTAGTTTGGGAATTCTTTGGCATTGCCTTTCTTTGGGACTGGAATGAACACTGACCTTTTCCAGTCCTGTGGCCACTGCTGAGTTTCCAGATTTGCTGGCATATTGAGTGCAGCACTTTCACAGCATCATCTTTTAGGATCTGAAATAGCTCAACTGGAATTCCACCTCCAGCTTTGTTCGTAGTGATAATGCTTCCTAAAGCCCACTTGACTTTGCATTCCAGGATGTCTGGCTCTAGGTGAGTGATCACAACATCGTGGTTATCTGGGTCATGAAGATCTTTTTTGTATAGTTCTTCTGTGTATTCTTGCCACCTCTTCTTAACATCTTCTGCTTCTGTTAGGTCCATAACATTTCTGTCCTTTATTGTGCTCATCTTTACATGAAATGTTTCCTTGGTGTCTCTAATTTTCTTGAAGAGATCTCTAGTCTTTTCCATTCTATTGCTTTCCTCTATTTTGCTGCATTATTCACTTAAGAAGGCTTTCTTATATCTCCTTGCTATTCTTTGGAACTCTGCATTCAAATGGGTAATAGAAAATGGGTAATAGTAAAAATAAGAAACAACCAGATATCTATAAAATAACCAGATATACATAAATATGGTATATTTTAGTTATGAAATATTATGCTGCTGCTAAAATAGATGTGATACTCTATCTGTTCTTGCTGGGAGAAATACCCAAGACATACGAAGATTAAAAGCAAGTTCTAAGTCAATGTGTATGGTATTATTTGCATAAAAATCAATTATTACACATATACTTGTATATGCATATAAAATTTCTGGAAGTATGCTTGGGAAATTGTTAATCATGTTTAACATTGTTAAACATATTGATAGTAATCTGAAATGTGGTGGGGGGATGGAACTGACTTTTTAATTTAAAGCATAGTGTACATTAAATTTTTAAGTAATGTACATTATTTTGCAATAACAAAACCTTTAAGGAAGCCTGCATTAGTAAAGCTTAGCTTTTTCATTGGTTTCAGTTCAGTTCAGTTCAGTCGCTCAGTCGTGTCCGACTCTTTGCAACCCCATAAATGGCAGCACGCCAGGCCTCCCTGTCCATCACAAACTCCCGGAGTTCACTCAGACTCATGTCCATTGAGTCAGTGATGCCATCCAGCCATTTCATCCTCTGTCATCCCCTTCTCCTCCTGCCCCCAATCCCTCCCAGCATCAGGGTCTTTTCCAATGAGCCAGCTCTTCGCATGAGGTGCCAGAGTACTGGAGTTTCAGCTTCAGTATCATTCCCTCCAAAGAAATCCCAGGGCTGATCTCCTTCAGAATGGACTGGTTGGATCTCCTTGCAGTCCAAGGGACTCTCAAGAGTCTTTTCCAACACCACAGTTCAAAAGCATCAATTCTTCGGTTTAGACTGCTTGATATTGATTTTCATTATTCATGCAAGTTTGGCAGAAATAAAGTGCATTTTTGGTAGTCTCAATAGTACCCGGTTTTACATAGACCCTACTCTACATTATAATTCTTTACTCTCATAGGGTTCTGGGCCACCTTTTAGGAGCTAACTCCTTTTGTTTCTTTTTTTCCCCTATTGCATCCAGATGGACAAATTTATGTTATCATGAAACATGTTTCAAAGTAAAATTTATGGCCTATAAACATTTCAGTAAAAGCAGAATCTTCAGGATTTAAGTAAGAAAAGATTAGAGAGACAGCATTGTTGGTATTTGTTGGTAACCAATTCATGATAAATTGCATTTTCTTAAAAAAGAGTTTGGCAGAACAGTTTGTTGTATGACAGAAATTTCTGAAGCAATTTCTGGGTTAGAAAAACTTTCTTGAACAGTATTCAACCATGTGACTACACACAGAATTTGATCATTTAAAATGAGTCAGTTGTTGATGGAAAACAGATTTCTGCTTTCTAAAAAATCTTGTATTAAGAGCCCTTTGATATATGTATACCTATGGCTGATTCATGTTGATGTATGGCAAAAACCAACACAATAATATATATAAAGCAATTATCCTTCAATTTAAAAAAATAGCCCTTTAATATCAGTCCCTGTGATAAAGAAAAGATAGGCTTAGAGTAGTTGCTCTTTCCATTAATGGAAAAAAATGGGAAATCTTAGTTCTCAAGTTAGGAGAGCCATGTGAGATCAATAGCTTGGTGCCCTAGATATAGTCAGGATGTAACTAGCTTGGCTAAATACCTTTACAATGGATTGTCTCCATTAGTTCGGTTCACCTTGATTTACATTCCCTTTTTAATTCAATTTTAAGAAACTCAAGTCCCTACTATGTGCCAGAAGCTATGTTAATCTCTATGGTAGATACAGTTATGAATAAGAATAGGTTCCTGTTCCAAGGAAACTCATTTGGGGGCTCCTTGTAACTAATTTATTAAAGTTTGCCTTTTTAACTTTAATGCATATCTCATATGTACAATGCTCATATGTTTTTGTTGGGATTTAAAGGCTTAAGTTGTAACTGGAACACTAGTTAAGTTGTCTAATTCATCTCAGGGAAATTGTGGAAGTCACTTGGGGGATGGTCCCATATGGAGTTGAGCATGTTCTGTGATGCTGTAGGCAAGAGAATTCCAGGCTGTGTTCCTGTGCCTCTAGTTTTCCTTTCATACGACCTGGAATTCTCCAGCATCTTAGAAGAGATTTGTTTCAGCAAGGTTTTCTTAAAGTTTTATAAAAGGAATCCTATGTTCCACTGATCTCTTGTAGCAAAAAAGTGAAATACATGCATTTGACAGAAAAAAAAAAAATGGCCCTCATCCTTAAAATAGTAAGAGTAAGGTAAACCTATGCCAAGAACTACTATTCCTCCCAAACCATGTTAATGCTTCTACTAGCCATACCTAAAATCAATTTCATTTTATAAACAACCACAGCAAACACACGGGTAGAGGTAATTCACAACCAAGGACAACTTTCGTGATCTTCTAGCCTCCTTTGCTTCACACACTGCTCTTACTGTAGGACTGTGCTGTGCTTAGTCTCTCAGTCGTGTCCGATTCTTTGTGACCCCATGGATTGACTGTAGCACTCCAGGCTCCTCTGTCCATGGGGATTCTCCAGGCAAGAGTACTTGAGTGGGTTGCCATGCACTCTTCCAGGGGATCTTTTCAACCCAGGGATCGAACCCAGATCTCCCACATTGCAGGCGGATTCTTTACCATCTGAGCCACCAGGAAAGCCCAAGAATACTGGAGTGGGTAGCCTATTCCTTCTCTAGGGGAACTTCCCAACCCAGGAATTGAACCAGGGTCTCCTGCATTGCAGGTGAAGTCTTTACCAGCTGAGGTACCAGGGAAGCCCTGCTGTAGGACTATCAATCCCTAAAAACATTAACACATATGCTGTTTTTCACCAGCCTTGAACATCCTCAGCATTTCTAAATATGTATCCAAGATGATTCTTATTATTTCTGACACCTTCACATCACTTCCATTTATAGGCCTCTCTCCAGACATTTTCTGGTGACACCGGTAGTTAATTATGTTGAGAGAAACAAACACTGTCCACTGGGAGTGACTGCAATGTCCCTTCCTTATTTGGCAGTGGTTCCTCAGCTGCAGCTTCTGCTGGTAGAGAAGTCCATGTTCTGCAGCTGGTAATGTTAATTAGCTGCCTTATGAGGAGTTGCATATGCAGTACCTCCAGGTCAGGGTCTGTTAAATAGCATAGTTCAAGGAACTTAAAGATGGATTTCATCATTGTACTAGGAACTTGGTTTGCTGGGGGATGTATTGGAGAAGGCAGTAGCACCCCTTGCCTGGAAAATCCCATGGATGGAGGAGCCTGGTAGTCTGCAGTCCATGGGGTCGCTACTAGTCGGACACGACTGAGCGACTTCACTTTCACTCTTCATTTTCATGCATTGGAGAAGGAAATGGCAACCCACTCCAGTGTTCTTGCCTGGAGAATCCCAGGGACGGGGGAGCCTGTTGGGCTGCCGTCTATGGGGTCCCACAGAATCGGACATGACTGAAGTGACTTAGCGGAAGCAGTAGCAGTATTCAGCCTGGGGCTTCCCAGGTGGCGCTAGTGGTAAAGAACCTGCCTGCCAACGCAGGAGACACAGGATATGGGGGTTCTATCCCTGAGTTGGGAAGATCCCCTGGAAGAGGGCATGGCAACCCACTTCAGTATTCTTACCTGGAGAATTCCATGGACAGAGGAGCCTGGTAGGCTACAGTCCACGGGGTCGCAAAGTGTTGGACACGACTGAAGTGACTTAGCAGGCACACATGCACACATGTAGACAGCCTAAATCAAAATGGGAAAACTACATAAGGTGAATGTGTTTGACTGGTAACTCTGAGAGAGGAACAGTGGTAACAATTCTCTGTCTCTTGTGAATCTTACAGAGGTAACTTTGAGTTAGAAGTCTTGGCCGATGGCAACATGGTTTTTGGTACTCAAATGCATGAAGATAGGCTATGGTTGGGAATGGTAAATGGGGGAACAGTTTCCCTGCCAAGGATTGCTTTCTCTAGACATGGCTTTTCCTAAGTGTGTAAATGGGATTAAGTTAGCTATCCTCTCCAAGCCTCAGTTTCCTCTGTTGTGCAGTGAAGCTGATAAATGTCCTTATCTTGTAAGGTCATTTTTGAGGAAAGCACATAAAGGAGTCTGTTATACAGTTAAGCAACTGGAGACAGAGTTGTTCATTAAGTATAAACAGGAAAGGATCCCTAAGGTGAATCCTTAATGTGAAAGGAAGGGAGAGGGAACAGAATTAGGCAGGGCAGAAATTACAGCAATTGGAGATGTCAAATTACAGCAGGGCAGACAAAGCTTTGGTCAACTGTTCAGGGAAATAAGGAAAGACTGTTGCCCATAGGAGGGCCCCAGAGTCCCTTGTTGGTTCAAAATGGTTGGGTCTTGTCACCCTGCTTTGACCACACCCGCTGTAGCTGGTCAGCAAGGCCTTGGAGCAGGATTCAGTCGGCAAACCTCTGTGTCCACCACAGAAAAGTAGCTGTCATTATAAATGCTCATCTATGTAAGTGTTATGATTTATAGTAGTCCTTTCACTGATACCTGGCCAGCCTTATCTGAGAATTTTTCCTCTTAAACACTTCATAATGGACACCATATACTAACCAAGAAAAGGAGACTTGAGGCCTTAACATTTGTTCTTTCTTGTGCTCTTTTCATACAGCCTCCCATGCCTGTGACAATAACCAGGAAGAAAATAAAACCAGAATGTGTTTCCCTTCTAATCCCCATTTCACTTTCTTTTTTATTATTAATATCATTATCATTTTCACTGCCTTTCCAAGGAAAAGTCTCCTTAAATGCCAAGCTTCTTAACCTGCCACTGAAGGATCTCTATGATCTGCCCACAACTTACCTATGTACATTTCTAATTTCTGTACTCCACCAAACTTCAGAAGACAGACCTCACCACTACTCCTGGTACAAGGTATGCATGTATGCTGTCACTTGAGTCGTGTCCGACTCTGGGACCCTATGGACTGTGGCCTGCCAGACTCCTCTGTCCATGGAATATCCAAGCAAGAATACTGAAGTGGGTAGCCATTTCCTCCTCCAGTGGATCTTCCCAACCCAGAGACTGAACCCACCACACCTCTTACATTTCCAGCATTGGCAGGGAGGTTCTTTACCACTAACACCACCTTGGAAGCCTGGGACAAGGTATATTCACTCCTTTATTCACCCTTTCCTGATGCCATCCATCCTGCCCTCCTGGCTGCCCTTCGTGCATTCAAATGCTCCCCATTCCTCAAGGAGCAACTCAAGTGCATGTCCATTTGATCTTGTACTGGTCCATTCCAGCTCAAAGTAGTTGCTCCCTCTTTTGAATTTCTAGTTCATATGCTCATACCTACTCATTTATAAAGCCTTCTTGTGCCTCTTTTTTTCATTGCCATTTATTGTTGTTCCATTTATTTATTTGTTGTTCCATTTATGATGCAATATTTATTGAGCATCTTCTATGTTCCTGTTTAAGGAACTGAGGATGTAGGAATGAACATAGGCAAGCTGCTGCTCTCAAGGGGAATATATTTCAGTGGGTAGAGAGTGGCAGATAATAAACAAAGCAATAAGTGAGATAATTTCAGGTAGTGATTAGTACCATGAAAAATAGAACAGTGAATGAAGGGGTTTCTTTGGTTATTATTGCAAGCATGGAAGGCTTTAGGGAAAGGGCATTTCAGGCAGAGGAAAAGCAAATGTCAAGGTCCCAAGTCTCCTGTTTTTTTCTTAGAGTATTGGGTCTTACTATTGAAGGGTTTATAAATAAAAACATAAAGAGTAGGCCACCAAGGCAGCTGGCTATTGGAATAGCTGGACTTTACAGTGATTGCTATACACATTCCTTCTTTTGTTTTACTTTATAAATCTCAGGTGGCACTAGTGGTAAAGAATCTGCCTGCCAATGCAGGAGACACCAGAAATGAAGGTTTGATCCCTGGGTCAGGAAGATCTCCTACAGTAGGAAATGTCAACCTATTCCAGTATTCTTGCCTGGGAAATCCCATGGACAGAGAAACCTGGCAGGCTACAGTCCATGGGGTCGCAAAGAGTCATACATGACTGAGCATGCACACAAACACACACCTAAATTGCAAAATGTTATACAAATAGATTTCCAAAACATTTTACTTCATTATCACAATCACCCTTCAAGTTTGGTAAGCTGAGTATTATTATCTCCATCTTTTATGAGGAAACTGAGTGGTCAGATGACTTGACCACCATCCTACATTTAACTGTTTATTGGGTGTGTCTCATTTTCCCCCCACACAATGGGAACTATTCAGGGACTTGAAATGAAGATAATGGAAAGAAGTTGGGAGGCAGCCAGATGAGAGTTCCAATCCTGACTCTGCCTCTTATTGTGGAGTCCTGGGCAAGTTATTTTCCCCCTTGTGCCTCAGTTTCCTTCTTTGTAAAATAGGGATAATAATACTTCATGAGCTGGTTGTGCTCAATGAAAGCGATAATGCATAGAAACACACTGGTAGAGTATTTGGCACATTAACGAATGGTTCTACCTGTTGCTATCATTACAATGAGTATAATAACACAATTATAACAAAACAATGGTAAAATAATAATGTTTCTTAAGATCATACTTCTCAAGGACTGTTTATTCACTTATGCTACATATATGGCACTATTAACTATCGAATGGTATTCTTCCTTGTGCCTAAAACGACCTCTGTGTATGACAGAAACCAACACATTGTAAAATAATCTTCCTCCAATTAAAAAATAAAAAAATAAAACAACTTCTATACATTATTACACAACAGATCATTTGAACTGTGGTGATCTTGTGATGCAAAGGAACCTGTAAATTTATCATGGGGTCTGGTAGCTCTTTAATTAGCGTTTGCTGTTATTATATAAGCCATTATTTCTACATTCCTTGGTTGCCTAGCATTGTGCTGAGTGCACAGGTGTTCAAATAATGTCAAGTGAGTGAATGTATAAATAAATTTAAAACACAAAGTGGCCTTGTTCAGTTGCAGCTGAAACAGAGCCAAATGAGTTAATACTGGACTTTGTTTCTCATTGTTTTCTCGCATCCCCACTGTTATTTGAATCAACCTGAGAGGAGAAAACACGCCTTCCTTTTCCTATGTGTCCTACTCCCACCACATTCCCATTGGTCACTGTGCTTAGTTCAATTCTTTGTGCAAAGTCAACAATCAATAAATTTATGTTAAATAAATTACCAGTTCACATTATCTAGAGGCTCATTTCTGATAGATCAACTTCCATGGTACCTCAGTGACTCATACCTGCATTACTGTCATTGTTCTAGGGGGAAACTGAGTCTGAGGGTTCTGGAAATTTAAAGATGGGACTGCATGATGCTGGTTTAAATCTAATATCTGGCATATAGCAGGACCTCAAAACAGGATTGTTGGAAAAATGAATACTAAATTAATGCACCCTTCTCTCTTGCCAATAGATGCTTCTCTTTGTTATTGTATGTCTTAGCAGAGAAGTCCACAATATTCATTTCTTTGTTTTTCAAATGCTCACAGCAAAGGCATTGTTTGGAGGCTCCCTTGGGCAATGGCATCCTAGTTGAATGCCATTAGGCAAGTCCCTCAACAAAAACTATTTGGCCTGTGGATCCTCCAATGTTTCATTTTCCCAGGACTTCTCTGCCCAAGGCAGCAAGAAACAGAATCTTCTCAGCCTTGGCTAAGTGGGCTTTTGTGCCTGTGGGTGCAGCCCCCTAGAGATTCAGCAGGGTGGGGCTCCACTTCCACTTCCAGAGACAGCAGGCCCTGAAAGTGAGCTGTGATTGAAATTAAGATCTTCCTTGAGCTAACAGTGGAACCTAGTTAACCCCATTAGGTCTGTGACTTGAGAACTATAAATAGAATTTGGGTCCCTCCAAGTGAAAAAAAAAAAAAAAAAGAAAACCATTTGTTGGCAGGATAACTATATGTTACTGGCCTGGGTGAGGAGGAGGCAATTCTGTTTAAGGATGTTAGGCATGATTTAAAGGGTTTTCTATTGCTTATAATAGGTTTTCATTTTTTGCTGATTGAATTTATTTACATCTGTGGCTGGCGTGCAAGCTCCTGGTTGGGAGGGGATATATGTATACGACCTTTTTAACTTTGTAGCACTTTAATGCAAATGAAATTTCAGGGGTGGAGGAGCAAGCAAAACCAACCTAACAACAATGAAATCATCTTCTAAATATGTTTACAATCAAATATCTCTCTCAATAATTTGATTTGTAGGAAATGGCAGAGTGCAGCATTTTATACAGAAGCTTTTCAATAATTCATCCTCATCTCATTGATGTATAAGCAAGCCTTTGGCTAGGTTGGTGAGTACAATAGGTGCTCTGGCATGAGGGAAACATTCATTTGACCCCTGAAATCAATGTACCCCCTGTCTGACCCACCCATCTAATGCTGCTTGTCCCAGTAACCAGAGCCTTTTCAACCTTAGTAGGCCCCGGGTGCATGCGTGCATGTGAACTCCGGGTAAGTTTCCCTTTCACTGGGGGCATATGGAGATTGTGCTCTTTCCTCATTTAATTTTTTGGGTGATTTATATTTTTACAGTCCCTATTAAGCTAGTCAAACAATTATACTCCTCTGCAGAAACTTCTGAAAAATTGACACTCCCCAAAGTTAGCTTTTGGGGCTATGAAGAAGTGGAAAAGGACAGGAAGTGGCAATTCAGGCAGGGTCTTCTGCTAATTGAAAAGATAAGCCTCTCACAGGTTCTCATGGTCAAATGAACTCGAATGTACAGGGGGTAAATTAACCAGGAGGCATTTGAAACCCTCCAAGATAGAGCAGGCTTCAAAAGTAGTCTTTTTTTTTTTTTTTTTCTAGGAACTTACAATCTTGTAGTGGCTCCTCGTGTCTGCGTGCATGCTAAATTGCTTTAGTCGTGTCCGACTCTTTGTGACCCTATGGACTTAACCTGCCAGGCTCCTCTGTCCATGGAATTCTCCAGGCAAGAATACTGGAGTGGAGTGAGCAAGCTTCAAAAGTAGTCTTTTTTTCTCTAGGAACTTACACTCTTGTAGTGGCTTCTCATGTCTGCGTGCATGCTAAGTTGCTTTAGTCGTGGGTAAGAAGAAAATGGCATGGTGTGCCCAGTCATCTCAATTAGAGTCCCAGAGTCTTTGCTTTGGCACTGAGAGAAGCCAGACAGTGATTACCTCCTCTGTAATAATAGACAGGAGACATGAAGTTTGTTATTCTGCTGCTGCTGCTTGAAACTTTGTGAAGCCATTGATCTGACTTCAGTGAACCATAATTCTATTGATTTGGTGTCAGATCGCTGGTAGGCACTTGAGTGACAGCCTGAGTGGATGTGATGTTACATTTAAATTGTCCTTTTGTTTGCTTTCTAGTTGTCAAAACCTTTTGATAGAACGAGTGATGCCAAGTGCCCCTACAGTCCTTATTAGAGTTCAAGTGCCAAGAGCGTGTACTGCATCATTAAACAAAATGGCTGGCTCTTGGCCAAATTCTATTGGTCAAAAATGTATATTGGGTTAGCCTGATTGTCTCTGCCTAGTTCTGAGGGGCACAGGGATGTGCCCTCTTAGCTGGAAAGCATAGAGGCAAGTCAGCCTTCATGTCCCCCACCCCATTCCTGCCATCTCAGCCACATTCTTGGCTATGCTAGGAATGAGAAAAGGTTTTACTAGGCATAAAAACCCAACAGGTTGAAAAGTACCTTGGGCCATCATAAGGAAAGTGGGGGAAGAATCAATGAAATTAGTCTGATGCATTGTCTCAGGTTATAACTCCAAACCAGGCTTCACGTGGGCACAATATGTGAAGTGGTGCCCTAGTGAGGATGTGAAGTGAAAAAAAAAATGAGATGTGTGAATTGCTGGAGAACACTTCTTAGTGAATTTCAGCCAGTCATTATTGTTATTCAGTGATTATATATTGAACACCTGCTAGATGCCAGACATGTTGCTTAGTACTAGATATATTTTAGCAACCCAGAATGACATGATGCTAAAACACAGTTTGGTAGGGAGAGGAGAACTGAATGAGTCTTATGAAAAAACCTAGATGTAATGAATAAAAAATGGACACAGTGTTGTGCAGTGGGAAAGACATAGACTTTGGAGTCTGACAGATCTGCAACTGAATTTAAATGAGCTGTTGTTTGTTCTTGAATAAGTTACCTTTCTCTGAGCCTTAATTTCCTCCTCCGTAAAAGGGTGACAATAATAATGTATATGGAAAAGGCTTGTTGTCAGAATGAAATGGGAATATGCATATAGAGGTCTGACTTAGTTGCTGACACTGGTAGGTATTTGGTGGCAGTGGGAAACAGGAGTGGAATAGTGGTAGAGGAAAGCATGGTGACCAGTATACAGAAGACTGTGAACAAAGGTGAGCTTTCATGGCCAGTTAGGAGACTTTGGCAGTAATACAAGTGAGAAATAATGATGTTCAAGGCTACAGTGATGGCAATGGGGATGGAGAGGAAGGGACATATGCTTATGTTACAGAGGTAGAATGGATGGATGTGGTAGTGAGGGAGATGCTAACCTTCATGGTTTTGACTATGATAATTGGATGGATAATGGTTCTTTATGAATTAGGGAATAAGGGAAGGGGGGATTTAGAGTAAATTAAATATGAAATGTCATTTAGACATCCAAGTGTGTAAGAGATCTTCAGGAAGTATGTGATTGGATACATAAGTGCAGAGTTCAGTGGAGAGGTCAGTCTCACAGATCCAGATTTGGAAATTATCAGCATATAGATAGATATTTTAGCTATGACATATTTCATGATGAGAGAATGGAGTGAGAAAAGAAAAGGGTCAAAGACAGATTCATGGGCCACAATTTGGCAGCCTCATCCCCCAATGTTCAATACACTTTCTGCTTTTCCAGAGAGGGATTTATGGAGTTCTTTAAGCCTTTTGTAAAATTTTTCTTTTGTGCAACTGAATTATGAGTTTTCCATGAAATGTACAGGTAACTAACATTTCTATTATGTCTGTACATTTTTTTTTTTACCAGATGGGAAGACAAAGGTGTAGGGAACTATCATGAAATTGTCAAGGTCATCCAACAAGCACCAAACTCAGGCCTCCTTCTAGCCCACTGCTCATGTCTATTCCTTCTTATGGTCCTTTTTGAAATGGAGCTGTCTAGTCCTTTGAGTCTGGATATGGCATTGTGAATCACTCATGCCCTGATCTCCTTGTCTATGATGGCATGGTTTGTTATTTATGGTTGCTTATATTGGGAGGGGAAGACAAACGTTGGGAATGGGAGAGCTCTATTTTTGAGCATGAGTTGTCATTGTAGACAGAGGAAACAAAAAGAACTCTGTGGAAGTTGATGACACTGTACAGTTGGGAAGCAAAGAAAGAGGAATTGAAGAGAGTAGAGCTGAAAGAAGGAAATGTGTTGTTGGAGTAAAAAGACACTAAGGGAAATACTGTTCAAAGAACCCATCATGAGGTGAGGATCCCAGGAGGCAAGAGATGAAAGCAGAAGAGGTTGTGAGTACATGTGTGCATGGCAAGAGGTTTATTCCCCTTCAGTTTATTCAGAGTTTGTTAATGAAGGCCCGGCAGCAGGAGATATGCAGTCCATTTAGGAATGAGAAGCACCACTAGTCTAGGATTTACCCGTGCTTCCTGAGATGAGAACCCCCACTACTAAATTATTTCAAGTGAATGCACCGGTTCAAGCAGATATCTAGCTGTCTGGCTGGGCCAAGTCTCTGAGTTAATACTTCAGTCCATGACAGTGGAAGTAAAATCCTGAACTGGATTTCCATACTTGTCTAATATAGACTCAGGCAAGAGCCCAGGATGAAGACTGAAGCCTCTCTTTGTTTAAAGAGGCATGTGGTATTTCAAGGAGCTTCATTTCCATGACTGAGCAGCTGAACTGTGACTCTTGATCACACTGTGAGGCAGAGTATGCTTTGTATGGCTGGTTTCCGAGGGGAACTTTAACCTCTTTGGCACTAGCCTGTATAAAACTCATGCCTTACTGCTCCAGTTCTTTTTTCCATCATCCCCAGTGAATCAAGAAATCTCAACTCCCAGCAACAGGAGGTTAAATACTGTTTGATGGGGCTGTTTGTTTGCTTGATTTCTTTCCTAATCTCAATGCTGGAAGCAGGTGCCTGCTTGGCATCTTTGGAGCTCTGGACCATCTCAGAACAACTACAGCCATGAGTCTCCAACCCACAGCCTCTCCACAGGGTCTTTCTGCTTGGCAGACCTGCTATGGCCTGGTAAACAGGGCTCACTAGCTAGCATCTGCTCTCTGGAAACTATTCTGAAAGTCTCCTTTCAGGCCCCCCACTAACCTGCTGCAGACAAACAGGAGGCTTCTCCTAGAACCTATGTATGGGTAAGGCCCTTTGTTTGTAGAAAGAATCATTCAACTTCAAACCCCCAGATTCTGGAGCTCATATCCTATTCCTCAAATATCTTAACAATGCTTCTGTTGTTCACATGGTAAGCAATTTCTTTACCATGGCTTCAATGCTGATCGGATTAACACTTAGTGGCTCTAAGTGCTAAAAATCTTGATTCTTTCCATATGTAATTCAAAAGTGAAAATATATTATATTTTATAAACTTTACATTTATGTAAAGTAAATGTAGAAAGTCCAAAAATCTTTTGATTTTGACATAATGATCACCTTGCTTTCTGAATAGCAAATATAATATTATTAAAAATTTTTGTGGTAAATTTAAATAATCTGGCCTTGGCCCCAGGATGACTCTAAGAGACTCAGAGGAGAGGCGCTGCTTCTGCAGAGACCACTCGAATGCTACATGCAGACATTCCATATTTCAAACCTCACAACCTCCTTCCCCAGCTCATTTTAGAGACTGTTTCAAACAAATATCTCCCTACAAGGTGCTGCAGACAGATCCTGGCGAGCCTATGGTGGCAGTCCTGGAGTCATGGAGACTCAGTCATCTCCAATTTTTGTGACCCCATGGACTGCAACCTGCCAGGCTCCTCTGTCCACGGGATTCTCCAGGCAAGAATACTGGAGTGGATTGTCATGCTCTCCTCTAGGGGCTCTTTCTGACCTAGGGATTGAACACACCCCTCATGCATTTCAGGCAGATTCCTGCATTGCATGTGAGTCTATGCTCTCACTCAAATTGGCTGTGTTTCTCTTCTGAAAGTACCAAGGAAATTTCTTCTGCATAGGCCAGTCTGAGTCATCTGAGCTACCTGGTTCTCTCTGAATGCTTGATTAGAAAAATGAATCTGATTAACCAAAGATGAGGAGAATTCTGGCATTCTTAAATCTTCAAATTTACACCTTTCCTTGAAGGTGTGGCTTGACACCTAGCTGTTGTTTGGGGGAACTTCTACTAGAATTTTTACTTGGATATTTAATTTTCATGTAAAAATTCTCTATTTCCTTTGTGTAAAGCTATTACTGAAGTGTAGGTGGTTTGGGCTGAAAGAAAGGATGGATTTTTCTCAGTCCTGTAGTGTGGCAGAACAATCCATCATTAAATACAAAGATGCCCCAAGGGAGCCTACTAAAGGATTAGCCCAAGGGGTATTCCTTGATTTGTTTTCTGTGTTGCCTTTTTTTTTTTTTTTTTCATTTTAGTGGCGGTAGAAAGTTTTGTTAATGGGAGGTACACCTTTTCCCATGGGAGCACATGGACTACCAAAAGCTGACTTCACTGAACCGAGTAGAGAGATATAAAAGCCTCCAGCAGAAGGAGGCTATAACTAAGAGCATTCTATTTATTGAACTTAACCTTAAAGCTTATTGTTGATTAGCTGTAAATAGTGATAAACTTACTGGTATGCTTTCATCTCTGTAGGATTCAGAGAAACTGAACAGGGCTCACTGAACTGTGTATTCAGTTTCTAAACTGTTTTAAATACCTAGGGAGCTACTTGAAGTAGCCAGAGACTGATCTCATTACCCTGGCCTTGGGTTTATGTTTATGCACTGGGGACCTAGGGGGAATGTTTGGATGAATTCTTATTCTGGAAAAATACTTCAAACTATTTCACTGATTATGGCTCAGTAGGGTTATTTCTATTTAAAGGACAGACATTTTATTTTTCAAAAGTGATCATCTCTGAAATATCTACTATTTATATTAAATAATGCAACGTATATGTTAGATTGGTTTATAGAAACCCAAACTGTAGTTTTGTAGCATGCAATCTTATGCTTATTGTCACTCTTGCAGCAAGCATCCAACCATAGACATTATTAGTGAATTTGATTTGTATTTTGGAAGGGGAAACAAATTACTTCTCCATCTTCCAAACTGGTTCTGGAATCACAAATGTGGATACATACTTCCACAAGTGCACACTACTTCCCTAAAAAGAATCTCTTGTCATTGTGTGATAGACATGATGGGAGAAATGGTCACTAAATTACTGAGGGCATGGAAAGATTAAGTGAAAGTCCCAGGTGTAGTGCCCCCTTTCCAACTAATTTCCACCTGGAAACAATGAATGTGAGCTTACGGGAAATAGGTTATTTTCTGATATAATCAAGACAAAGTCATACAGGAATAAGCTGGTTCCTAAATCCATTAGCTGACATTCCTATAAGGAGAGGGAGGTCTGGAGACACAGAGGCATAGAGACCAAAGGGAAGAAGACCATGAGCTGGCATAGGCAGAGATTGGAGTGATGCAACTATAAGACAACTGGAAGGATGGCCGATAACCACAAGGAGGTAGAAAAGAATCATGGAATAGATTCTTTCATAGACCATTCAGAGGGAGTGTGACTCAATGGACGCCTTGATCTCAAACTTCTAGCCTCCTGAACGGCGAGAGAATAAATTTCTGGTGTTTTAAGCCCCAGCCTGTGGTAATCTGTAACAGCATCACTGTTGTCATTGTTTAGTCACTAAAGTGAAAGTGAAGATCGCTCAGTCGTGTCCAGCTCTTTGCAACTCCATGGACTATACAGTCCATGGAATTCTCCAGGCCAGAATACTAGAGTTGGTAGCCTTTCCCTTCTCTAGGAGATCTTCCCAACCCAGGGATCAAACCCGGGTCTCCCACATTGTAGGCAGATTCTTTACCAGCTGAGCCACCAGGGAAGCCCAAGAATATCCCTTCTCCAGCGTATCTTCCCTACCCAGGAATCGAACTGGGGTCTCTTGCACGGCAGGCAGATTCCTTACCAACTGAGCTATGAGAGAAGCCCCTAAGTCGTGTCCAACTCTTTTAAGACCCCATGAACTGTATAACCTGCCAGGCTTCTCTGTTCATGGGATTTCCAAGGCAAGAATACTGGAGTGGGTTGCCATTCCCTCCTCCAGGGGGATCTTCCCAACCCTGCATTGGCAGGTGGGTTTTTACCCACTGGGTCATCAGGGAAGCCTGCATCCCTAGGAAGCTTAACAACCCAGGGTTGCACAGATAGTGAACAGTAGGTACATGGATGCAGTTAGGCTTTTCTGAACTCTAGAAACCTCAGTGCCTCCCTATGAGTGCCTCTTCTCCCAGTTACTCTCACTATCTTCAGTAAAAATAAGTTATGGAAATCATTATCTTTGGGATTTATGGCATTTTATGTTTTGCATGCTAAGTCGCTTCAGTCATGTCCAACTCTGTGCGACGCTATGGACTGTAGCCCACCAGGCTCCTCTGTCCATGGGATTCTCCAGGCAAGAATACTGGAGTGGGTTGCTGTGCCGTCCTCCAGGGGATCTTCCCTCATTTTATGTTTTAGGGTGTTGTAATTATGGGGAGGTAGGTAACAGACTAGAATTTTAAGAGGAGAGCAGTATAAAAATCCCACAGATGTTGTCCAGAGGCAAAACTTGCTCTATTGGGTAATCCACATCGTGTAGAGAACATGTTCCTCCTCTCTGGTTTCCCCCACTGAGACTATCTCAAGACAGAGCTGTAATGAGCACTTTCTAATCTCTGCTGGTAGCCTGTGATACGATAATGATAATGATGATGATAAACACTTATTAAGCACTCACAGAGTGAGGTTTTACTTGTCCAAAACTCATAAAAGACCTGGTCCCCACTGTCAGTCATAGTATTGGCACAGTATGGGAGTTGGCACTTTATGGTCAGTTAATGCTTTGTGCTGATCTGCTTGGACAATGGACCACAATCCTTCACACTTTCAAATTTCTTTTGTGAATTCTTCTGCTGTCTCAGTGCCTGCCTCCACTGCCCGCCCCCCACCTCCATAAGCTCAGTGTGCTTGGAGACCATAAAAAAGATAGATTCTGGAAAATTTGGAATCACCATAATCATCCAAATACTTAGAGCCCACTTTTGTCACCAACTTACCGATCACCAATTTACTGATGAGAAAATGAGGAGTGGACATATTAAGTGACATTCCCAGGAGCAGTGGGCTGAATAGGTGCCCTTTCCTTCAAATTCATGTCTACCTGGAACCTGTGAATGTGACCTTATTTGGAAATAGAATGTTTACAGATGTAATAAAGTTTAGATGAAGTCATACTGGATTAGGTGTGTTGCTTTGGTTGTTCTGAATTATTGGGGTTTTATAGGCTTCATTACTTCTAGATTTCCTTGTTATGGCTCATTTGAGCTAGAAGCTAAATTAGTCCTATTATGAGGACCAGCTGGTAATAGTCTCAGAACCACATAGAGTTGGAAAGGACCACAAGATAGCATGGTGAGCCATTTGCTTAGGGTCTTATCATTGTTTCCATTTTACAGATGAAATAATTGAAGACAATTTCAGTGATCTGATAAAGTTAATATATTTAGTTAGTAGCAGATAATATCCAACATTTTTGAGTATTTTGTATGTGTCAGGCATTGTGCTAATTATTTTATGTGCACAACCTCATTTAATTTACATAATAATCTTACGCACTATCTAATTTTAAAGAAGAGAAAACCAAGACACAGAAAGATTAAGTAATTTGACCAGGGCAGTACTGCTAGTAAGTATCAGAATCAAGTATTTACATATATATGGTGTGACTCCAGAAAGTCTGAGTCCAGACCCTATGCATTTAATCATCATGTTATATTGTTTAAAGGTCAGAGTGAGAATCAGGTCCTCTTGCCTTGGTAGTTAGAGAAGTGGTTCCCAACAATTGTACAAGGTCTATGACTCTGTATACGTGTCAAGCATTATCTGTAGACTTAAAAATGCAATTATCTAGTATTTTAAGTTAATATTGATTTTGCTTGGATATACTGTACATTCATTTAAAAGCATTATTGAATTAAGAGTGGCTTCTTGTTATGATTCATTTTATTAATTCAGTGACTGCTATAAAAGAACAATCCTCTTTTGGGGGAGTCTGAAATATTTTGATCTGAGAAGGCATCCTTATATTCATAAAGAAGATTGTGAACCATGCTATAGTAGAAAGAAAGCTCAATTTGGAGTCAGGTGGACCTAGGTTTGAGTCTTGCTTCTGTTTACTTCCTGACTGAGTGACCTTGGGCGAGTCCCTTGACTATTAACTTCAGTTTCCTCATCTGTAAAATCTATTCTATAATTTATCTCAGAATGTTTTGGGGAGCCTCAGGTGCAGCAGTATATGTGAAAGTCTTTTATAAAAAACTAGAGTTCTGTAGGTTTCTAAGGCAGCCATTATTATTCCTCTGTGATACTCAAGGGATCAAATTCGGTCCTGGATACTTCCTTACATTCACTTTTCCTGTGGTCTTTCAGTATACCTTTTAACTAAAACAAAACAAAACAAAAACTTGTGTCAATATTGCAATGCTAAGGAACAGGTCAATTTCCAATAAAATAACATCTACCCCTGGCATGAGCTTACTCCACTTTCTAGTCATGCCTGGAATAGCATCCTTTGTGAGATGAAAATTTTAGGTGGCAGAGAAGAAAAGAAGATGGCATTCTAGCTCTACTGTGGGGTTGACTTCATCCTTCCTCTTTGAGTAGGTCAAAGTTATTACATAATTTTTTTTTTCTAGGCTGGGAACTAGGGTTGGAAGAGTGGAGTTCAGCTAAAGAGAAGGGGAATGATTTCTGTCCCTTCCTCCCATGTCTCTCCTTTCCTAGCTTTCTAATCTATTTGGGGGGGCAGTATTTATTCAAGCATAATTCCAAAAGAATGGACCAGATCCATATCTGGCTTTTCTGAGTGACATGAAAACTTTTCTCAGGTCTACTGAGTACAGATATCATTGTGAAGTGGCTAGCCAAGGGCCATTGGTGAATCCAAGGGCCCTGTTAAAGTTGTGTCTGGATGAGAGCAGGGACCTCAGTTACAGCCATGAATCTGTTTTAGTGTTACTTTGTCACTGTTGTGACCTTCCATTTCCCCTTTGAGCCTAGTCATTTGTAACAGCCCAGATGCTCCAAGGCTTAGCATGAAAAGGTTTGCCTCAGCTTCTGGAACTAGAGCTGTGCTGCCACCACCTGGAGTTGAAGGGGATTTCAACAGTAATTCTTAGCTCACTCCCAGGAGCCAACTACATACAGAATGTTCAATCTGCTTTCTTGTCTGAGAAAAAAATCCTTTTCTCTGGAAGCTTCTTGATTCTTTAGGAGTTGCTTGATTATGGAATGGGGTTTTGTTTCTAAACTACGGAATGCAATTTACAAGGTTGGAAGTAATGAATCTTTAAACAGGCTTCTTATACTCTTCACCAGCCACAGCTATCCATTATGATTCATGAAACAGTACATTAGTAACCTAGGTCTGACCAGTGCTAGGGCATAATTAATTTTGTGGCCCAATTGCACTTCCACTCTTTTTGTTAACCTCTTCTCTGAGAACATACAGGTATCAAGATAGCCTGAGCACCTCCTTGTCAATTACGTGAGGAGCCCACAGTCAGTGCTTTACAAGACCTGGGAAGTATGGAAAGTTGATTGGGTATCTTATCATCAACCTTTATTGAGAACCCTGTTACTTATCTCCTTGGTTCCATCTATACTGCAATTTGGGTGCCACCATAGTCCATCCTCATGACAGGCTTCAGTTGTGGGTCTTGGCAGAAGATGAACTTAAGTGCTTGATCTGCTACATTCTTTGTTGTCAAGGAGAGAGGAGGGGTTACTTCATTATTGTTAAGTGAAACCTAGTGCAAGGTGTGGAGGTCTTATAGAAAGGTCTTATAGAACTCCTTTGGAGTTCAGAGGACTCCTTTCAGTCCTCTGAACTTTGCAGGTGGTCCACATGTCAGGCCTGAAGCAATTGTGTGGGTAGTAGCAAGTGAGCTATCATTTGCTGGATCCACTCTCAAAGTCAGACTTGCTTTATGTTCACATGGAAGAGGTTGTATTGGTCATCTGGCTGCTTTTAGACACATTTAATTTTCATTATGTCCAGGAAGGGCTTAAAAAAATGTCATAGGCTTAGAACACACCATACTTTTGGTGCAGTCATGAGATCTGAAAGTGGTGGAAATTATGGGAGTACACAGGAGAGTTCCAGGATCTTCTGTCCCCAAGAGTGTGCAAAACATAGCAATACATGGTTTTACAGATATACTGTCAGGATTCCCAGAATCAATCATTTTCGTTTCTACCAGTAGGTCTTATATTAGCCTCTGGCTCCTGGTCTTTTCCTTAGACTGTGTAACCTTTTGACAAAGTCCTTAACTGCTTTTGCTGAAACTTTCCTGGTCTAATCGCTAGCAAATATCTTGAAGAAAATCAAGTTTGCTCAACAGGCCATCTCTTGGCATTTAGTGAATTCTTATCAATGTAGACTGCCTTAGTTGGTTTTTAGATCTCATATTAAATGTTACTTTTACAGAGAGGCCTTTCCTGACCTTCTGTTTTAAAATTAGTTTCTTCAACCTCCGGTTTGGTACAATAAGAAAACATTCTCTAGAGTCAGGCATTCATTCCTTGGCTCCATGGCTCTGTCTACCACTAGCTATGTTACCTAAGGCAAATTACTTGGCTTCTCTGCATCTCAGTTTTCTAGTAAAATAGGCATAATAATAGTACATACTTCATGGGGTTGTTGTGAAGATTAGTTATAGTACATAAAGCACTTAGAACAGTGCCTGGCTATCATCATCATCATCCTCACTACAATTTCAGTCCACGTGTGTGTCTTTCATATCACTTATTATAACTTTAAATTGTTGTAGGTGTTAGTCTTTTTTTTAGTCTCTCTCTTCCACTATTCTGAAAGTTATATGAGGGCAGAAACCACATTTGTATTTGCTTTTTCATTCTCCTTTTCTCAGTGCCCAGCACAAAGTAGGAGCTTAATAAGTACTGGATTAGTAAATTAATGATAATTGAGTAAACTCCGGGAGTTGGTGATGGACAGGGATGCCTGGCGTGCTGCGATTCATGGGGTCGCAAAGAGTCGGACACGACTGAGTGACTGAACTGAACTGAAGGAATATTTTTAAATAATTCAAGTATCTCTTTCCTCCAAGCTCTTATTATCATAAAATCTCTCTGTAATAAGAAGATTCCCAGATCTCAATCAATGGAACACTATATTTCAAGGAACATTTGCTACAAACAAAAATGCCAGGGCAACATGTTCCAGTCTTCTTTGTCAATCTCTTTCTTTTTATTATTGCCTTTGCCTTTTCCAGCTATTAACAACTAGATCTACTATTGAGATCCATTTCTAGATCCAGACCCAGAGCCTATGTCAATCATCCGAACTATAACTAAGGCTAAGTGATTGAGGATATGGGGATTTTGAAGGTACACACAATGAAATAATTTAAATGTACTGTGAAAATTGTAAAGACTCCTTTACCCTAGCATGATGTGTATTAGCAATGTACCCTAGATGACTATGTAGCCTCCAAGTCATAGATCCTACTCACTGTACCCTGTGTCACAGTCAGATCTCTTGGAACCAACTAAAGACTCCACCTGTGCTTTTTACCTGGAATCATCTGCTGCTGGATGTATCCTGTCCTCTTCTTCCATGAAATATTTTGGGCCTTCATGAATTCCTTGGAAACAATACCTTGGATTGTTTCTACCATTGCTGATACCAGCCTCCTCTGACTGGCAATACTTCTGGCCTCAGTGTTGCCACCCATTCTCAGCCTGAATCCTGAACTCACTGTAATTATACTGCCTTGGTATGTGTTGTATTGGAATTTGGCTTGTGTAAGAATCATGGAGTGCATGTGTGCTGAGTCAGTTCAATCGTGTCAAGACTCTTTGCAACCCTATGGACTGTAGCCCACCAGGCTCCTTTGTCCATGGGATTCTCCAGGCAGGAATACCGGATTGAGTTGCCACGCCCTCCTCCAGGGGATCTTCCCGACCCAAGGATCAAACCCGTGTCTCTTGTGTCTCCTGCATTGGCAGACTGATTCTTCCTCACTAGCACCACCTGGGAAGCCCAAATGTGGGTAAACTAGAGGAAGGAAGACAAAGCCAACCTGATTTATTTTCACATGAACCATGAATCATGTAAATGATACTTAGTTGCTACCTCTTTCAAAAGCCTTTGGTGATTCCACTGGCCTCCATTATAAGGTTTCTAATTCTTCATGCTAGCAATCAAGGCCCTGCACAGTAGCCTCTACCTAACTTTCTAACCTCAATTCCCATTACTCCACTACAAAAAATTTTGAGATCCTTGAGGGCAGAGGCTTTATCTTCTTTACTAGTAGCCTGGCACTCTATATCTGGCACATTGTGGTGCTCAGTAGATATAACAGCTAAAAATTATTGAGTTCTTTACTCTGGGCTATGCATGTAAAACATGAACTATTTTACAGCTGTCACCTCACTTTACAAGCATCATCTCATGTAATCCTGCCAATTAATGAAATAGATACTACACTAATTTGCCAAATGTCATCCAGCTAGGGAAATTGTATAATGAGGATTTGAATCCAGATCTGTTTATCCCCAGAGCTTGTGCCATTAATAACTACACCTTTTTAGTTCAATGGTGTCTGTATAATAAATAGTTGAGCCAAACTATACTCTTGTTTGGGCTTCCCTGGTGGCTCAGACATTAAAGAACCTGCCTGCTAATGCAGGAGACCCAGGTTTGAGCCCTGGGTTGGGAAGATACCCTGGAGAAGGGAATGGCAACCCACTTCAGTATTCTTGCCTGGAGAATTCCATGGATAGAGGAGCCTGGCAGGCACATAGGGTCTCAAAGAGTTGGATATGGCTCAGCAACTAACATTTTCACTACTTTTCATACTCTTGTTTGCCAAACACGACAAACTTACTGCAGCTTATGTGCCTTTGCTGCTGCTGCTAAGTCACTTTAGTCGTGTCCGACTCTGCGCTACCCCATAGGCGGCAGCCCACCAGGCTTCCCTGTCCCTGGGATTCTCCAGGCGAGAACACTGGAGTGGGTTGCTATTTCCTTCTCCAATGCATGAAAGTGAAAAGTGAAAGTGAAGTCGTTCAGTCGTGTCTGACTCTCAGCGACCCCACAGACTGCAGCCCACCAGGCTCCTCTGTCCATGAGATTTTCCAGGCAAGAGTACTGGAGTGGGGTGCCATATGTGCCTTTACAAGCACCTTTCCCTCAACTGAAAGACTTCCCCCACAGTTTCTAGGTCTTTAGCTACTCCTTGGGACTTAGGTTATTTCAATGCTGAGTACTTATGTTTGGATACCTGATAAATGCTTCCTTCTATTTGTAGTTCTACTTTATGATACTCATAGCTAGGCTCTAAGCCCTTGGAGGGGAGGATTCACATCTTACACTGTTAAGTATTCTCAGCCTTAAGCATCAAGTATAGGAACTTAGATCAACTAAGTAATATTTCCTATTGGTGACAGCTTAAATGGGGATGAAAAAACAAATTGAAGTAAGGGTCATGATTAATTATAGTTGGCAAGAGATCTATATTACATAAGGATGCATTAAGACATTAAAGTCCTTTCATGTGCAAATATTAGTTACTAGGATGAGAAAGTGAAGGGACAGGGAAGAAATAGTTATCATCATAACCATTGTCCTTACAAGTAAATCTGCTTCAGAGGTTGAATTATCCTGTTATGCCTTTCTTAGACCAATTTATGTCTATCTTAGACCAATCTATGGCAACTTCCAGAAATCAGAAATTAGTTGCTTAGGTTGGACATAAGTATTTTTGCATTTGTGAAGTAATTTACATTTATAAAACTGCTTTAAAATAATTATGTTCACAGCAGATCAAACAAGCCTGAACAGGAAACCTGGGAGGGACTTCAAAGACTTCCTGATGACCAGGGACTGCCTATGGTAGGAAATCTTTGGTTAAACTCTATGTAGATCTCTTTTTCTCAAGAGAGGATCAGATTTCATTGATCTCCATGTTCCAAAGCTGTTCATGAACCCTGCTGTTCTGGATGTGTGACAGCTATTTATTTCTCAGGGAAAAGGGAACTAAATTAAGCATCTTTATTTTACTCTCCTTGGCTAGACAAATGTAATGCTATATTGGAACAGGTTAATGGTTCACTAAGTAATATTCAGAACCATGAGTTATAAAAGAAGAGAGGCCCATGTGTGAATCTTCTCTAATGTATAAGAAAATATGTGAAATTCAAAGTTGGGCATTTTCTTCTGACTTTGGTAGGTGACTACCTTTGCTGGGGTTTTAACCTGGTGATTTCAAAAACTATGAGATCAAGTATGTCACTCCATTAAAAAATACATACATATATATATATATATATATATATATACACACACACATATTTAAAATATATATATATATATATGTAAAGTCATGTCATTATATATAATTATTTTTACATTCTATTCTCTTTACATTAGGAGAAAAGGTCTGTGGAAGATGTCTCCATGTACATTAACACTGAAGAGAGACTATCTAAAATCTTCTTCCCCCAGATAACCCTGATCTCTGCTATGGAGCATGGAATTTGATTACCTTGCTAGTGTTCACTTACATTGCATAACTAACAAAATTATTAATAGCTATAAAACTTTCAAGTCTTTAAAGATGCAGTTGCTAGGCTTCTCTCAATGGTCTCTCGCAGCAGCAAATTCTAAGCTGATAAGAAGCTGCATGCCGACTTTAATTTTAAATGTATTTTCCATTAATTTAATTGAACCTGTTCTTGCTTTTCTGCAATGGCACCAAGAATGAGAAAGGCATTCCTGTCTCTCCCACCACACCTCCATGGATGGAAGAAATCAGACCTGGATTTTCTCACTTGTCATCTTCAGGCTGAGCCTATCTTTTTCACTTTAAGGTTTCTTTTTGAATGACCCTGCTCTTGACCCAGGGCATGGAATCTGAGAGCTGTATGGGGGTGGAGTGTGGGGAGGATGTTCTGGAGCTCAGCAGATGGATCCCAGGAGTACAATGACTTACCAGCCCCCTTGTGATTGTTGCCAAAACGCCTTCCTGTTTTCAAAAGTGTTTTGCCCCCTGCTCTTTTGTTTTGCTGTGCTAGGAGACTGCAGTTCCTTATGATGCCTGGTTTTGCTAGGGACCAAAATCTGCTATTTCAAGGAAATGCAGCTGTTTGCTTTGGTGGGTGACTTGAGAGAGGGAATGTTTCCACCCTCTCTCCCCAACCTCCTTGTTACCCCACCCCAACTTGAACTCCACTGGTTGGCTCATCATCTTACAAAGCATTGATTTTAAAAACTCACTATTTGCTTTTGATTGTTTGGCTGGGGTTGCAACGAAGTCATTGATAGATCTCATTTTAAGCTATCATCCTGTCCACTCTTTTCGGTCAGCCTTCCAGAACTGACTGCCTCTTTCCCCAAATGAAACTGCACGACCAGACAGCGAGGCTTTCTCAAGTTCCACTGTTTGCTAGGGCAGAAAACACGCAGAGCTGCCTGGGCTTCAAGCTAGGCCAGCTCTGCTCCAAGACTGTTAGTTTTCTTACCAGCCTGTCATTAGGTGCAAGATTTAATTTGATCACTGCTGCCTAGGCGGCTATCCCTGAGTGGATACTTCCTGGTACTGATGTCACTGCATTTTGTGATCTATGCTGAAAGGGACCAGCCCAGCTCAGCCCAGCTGATGTCTTCTGTGATACAGGACACCATCTTTCTCTACCCCTCCCAGCTTTTGGAAGAAAGGTCATTGGTTCTCTCTCACCGTCCTGGACCCAGCTGCAGGCAATAGACACAAATTAATATGCGTTCCCTCCCCAAGTCCAGTGCACCAGTATGCAAACTCTTGGACCCCATATGGGGATGCTTTCCAGGCTGGTAAGCCATTGTTTTCTTCTCATTCAAAAAAGGTGAATAATTTCTCTGTTGCTAAAATGATTTTTCTGTCACTTCTGCTCTATCTGTCCCCTTTGTGGTGCTCTCTCTGCTTCCTACCGGGATCTCCATCTTTCAGTTTACTCTCCACTGCCCTAGGGCTTGTCAACTTGAACAGATATTGTGCATTGCACTGTTAGTGGAATACGTGACATGCCTTTGGTACTTACATTGCTAGCCCAGGTAATGTAACTGCAATTGTCAAACCAGAAGTTCTTCACGTTTATTAGTTGTCTTTCTTTCCTTCTTAAGTTGACATTAAACCAACTAGTAAGTTTCCTAGTTCAGTGACAAATTAGTCAGTGGAGCAGCTGGAACTCTCAGGGAGTTACACAAGGCTTCTTCTGATTTCTGGGAGAAGTTTTAGAAGAACCAAGAACAACCCCAGGCTCAGCCTGGTCACCTAGGACTAAAGAATGTACAGCAGGTCAGGGGTCTTCATTGAAATAATCTTTTGCCCAAGATAACTAGAGAAACCCAGGAAGCTGGCTCATCAGATTTTTTGTACTCCTCTTTTTACCAGCTCTTTGGCTATTACTATTTATTTGAACTTAAGACAAAAGGGTTTTCCTAGCACGGAGTTCACACATCTACCCCAGCTCCATCACCATCTATCTCCAAGTTTTCAAGATCTGATTTGCTTTTTTTCCAGTCCTGTGGACATTGCCAAAAAGAACCCAGCTTTCTATAAAACCGGGCAACCAGATAGATTATTTTTATTTATTTTTTTTTATTTTGGAAAGCTGGTCTTCAACACCTTCCTGTAAGGCTGATAGTTTTGTCAGGGGTCCTTCAGCACTCATCAACCATTCTTTTCAGTGATATTTCTGCTTCTTTTCATGCTCCACTTGACACACTCGAGAAATAGCAGAAGAGCTTTTGAGAGAAGTCTAGGCTGTGAGTCAAAAGCCAAGCCTGCATCTGGAGCTTTAATCTAGGGAGTTACACATTGTATAGGGGTTCCTAGGATCTATCTACTGGGTTGCAGTACTAAAATGTGGGAGTAGCAGTGAAAAAAAAGTGGTTTGGCCTAACAGAAAGCATCCCCAGTCTGTACATTTTTGATTATCTCCTCTTTTTAGTATTCAGTTCATATTTCAGTTGGTTTTTGAGGTCTCTTACTTAGTGATGTTTTTTTTTTCCCCAAGTTGTCAAGAAAGCACTTCCTCTGGTGGTAGTGGGGGTGTGGAATATCACTCTCACCCTCCTCCTTGGGATGAGAGAATTAGTGGTGGGAAGAAGGCTGGGCATGATCTGACCAGAATGCCTTTGAAGGGAGACTTTTCTGTTTTCAAAAGTGCTAGTGGTGGGGAACAATAACAGTTGTTATGAGTTTGCACCTAGGAAAATAGCGTTTGGGACCCACTTGGAGAGAATTCACATGAAAAGGTTCAGGCAATAATGCTGTTGAGCCCAAATGGTGCTGTCAAAACATTACAGGTAGTCACTGCAGGATAGTACAGAAGGTGTTAGAGAGTAGTGTCATTTATTGAAATGTATCTGCTGATTTAGCTTTTGCTAATTAAATGGTCCCCACGATGTGTGTTTATGTAGGGACCAGTTGTGAGTTTTCTAGCAGCAGGAGTTTGGCCCTGTAGGAAGTGCCATTCCTAATGAGAGGGGATAAGCATGGAAGGGACTTGGGCATAATCTGTTCAGTTATGCTGGCCTCATCAAAATGGGAAGACTTGGAGTGATTACTAGATTTCTGTCTCTTTTTCACTACTATCCCCTAACTCTCTTGTGTTTCTTGGAAAAGGCAAGCATCAGGGTCATGATGAACAATTTTAGCACTTAAAGGACACTTTCTCTGTCTGCTCTTTGTTTTTCCTGCTACAACTCCCTGGCTGTCACTATTATCCTTTGTCACAAAAAAAGGGGGATTGGGAGGAAGAGAGAGGAAAAAGTACAAGGGATTCAAAGACTTTTCTTGGCCCCATTCTCTTGTCTTCCTGGTATTTCAGAAAGGTCATAAACAGCATCCAGGATGGTGGAAATGCACCCCACCCATGCCCAGTAGGCATACATCCCTTGCTGCTCCTCTTAAGGCCTTTCCTTATGATGCCTGGGAGTGTGTGTGTCTGTTTACATGTGTGTGTGTATGTGTGTGTGTGTGTGTGTGTGTGTGGTGGCTGGTGGTTCACTAGAAGTTGGCAATCACTTTGGGCAGAAGGGACAGAATTTCAGGAAGCTGTAGCTAGCTGTATGCACTGCTCTTAAATTAATCAACTGAATTTAAAACATCACAAGGGCAAGACCATCTTAAAAAAAAAAAAAGTTCTCAGTCCCTAACACAATGCTGGGCACACAGCCAACACTAGTTGATTTCACAAGGGAAGTGGTTGAGTTTTGTGTAATGAGGTCATCTTAGAAAATCGTTGAACTGCTCTGCAAGTCTACTTCCACATCTGCAAAGTCGTTTTACCTCCCAGGGCTATTGTAAAGATGAAATAAGACAATGACTTTATCAAGGACACTTTTCAGTTTTGTGCTGTTATCTCCATTTTCATTCTCTCATTCTCTCTATTCTAGGCATTGTAACCTAAGTAAGAAGATTATATGTGCAGGCTGGAAAAGTTTGACTTTGGCAATTTTTTTAAATAAAGTTTTTCTTTCTAAGAGAACCTCATCGGGTCAAATTGGTTGAGTAGAATGGAATGCCCATGAGATGCAACAAAAGCCAAGCTAGAAGAGGATCCAGTTTTCTGCAGCAGGGGATTGGGGGCTAGAGGGAAGAGAGTGAGAATGAAATTATTTGAAGGCTGATCTCTTTGGAGCTTGAAGCAAACATTTAAAAAACACATCTCAGAAAGATCCTTCAAACTTGTCAGTGCTACAGTCCTCATATGCTAGTATTTTAGTTTCCACCATCAATTTTAACCTTTAAACCTTTTTACCTTATCCTTGTCAATGTTGGAACACCAAGAATTGTCCTCATATATCAGATTAATTTAAATATAAGGCTTTCCTCACTTTATTCTTCCATTGCCACTCAGCATTATTTCAGTAGCATGACTGAAATCTTAAAGATTAATAAAAAATCTCCTTACCAGTTTGATTCTTGCCTCAGTGATCCAAAGAGCTACCATGGCCCAAAGAGCTGGCTTCCTCTGCATAGCAATGGCCCAGAGAGGCTGCAAAGCAATGTAGTTGATACCCAGGGGAGCCTAGTGTTTTTTAGCAAAGGTTGGATCAAAAATACTGAGGACGGTCGCTAGATGTCCCTCTTGTGTCTCTAAAGAGGCTGAAAAGGCGGGGCTCACTTCAGGATTGAAGTAAAGGGAACCTAAGACTGAGAGAACTTTCTTTTTGTTTTCATTATCTACACCCAGAACTGTTTTTATTCAATTAATAAATTCCTGATCGTGAAGGTGTTTTCGGCTACTCAGTAGCATTGTTGGAGTGCGATGATCAAGTGTGTATATTAGCAAACATTTTTGGAGTATAATGATAACCAGCGTCTATTAGCAAAAAATACATTCTGAGAGCAAACGGCGGCGGCGGCGGCATTAGGGCTATCTGTAGAAGTAGACTAGGGGAATGGAAGAACTATTTTTTGGAGGGGAGGTGTCACTATCACTTTGAGCTTGCGGGTGATGAGAAGGAAGGAAAGCAGAGGCACACGGCCCAGCCTCCCTGGCACCTGGTTTTCATAAAAGCGGTTTAGTATAGCTGGGAGTACTTCGGGTGCTGTACTTGGAAAGGCGGGGAGCATTGAGTGTGAACAGCGAGCAGGACCCAGGGAACCCCGTGTGATCTCTGTAGCGAAGCGAGCACATTTGTCTTTGCAAATGCAGAACATGTCTTTACAATGTGATTGCAATTACAAAGGTAATGACATTGTACATGGATTGAATTCTCTTATTTATCTTTTAAAGACAACAGACTATAGACATTCTATTAGCATTCCCCAAGGTAAGAGGTCCTCAGCCCTCTTATCTTGTTGTGTGCATCTTTCCAGATGCCACAGCAATGATAATCATTTTACCTGAGTAATTCTTCCATTTCTTGTTACCTGGGGGATTGTTAATGGCCGAGACTACTTCTCAGACTCTTTGCTCCCGCTCAGTCAAGCCGTGGAGGCGCCAGTTTACTTTTATTGATCAGTGGGTTCCTGACAGCCTTCGCCACAAGGAAGCAGCATCATCCTTTTTTGACTTAAAGGAGAACAGATCACCTTAAAGTTTACAGCTAAAGCTTCTAAGCATATCATGCAAATATTTTAGCATGCTGCTAATTGTTCTGTTTAAATAGTCCAAGCAATATTTTAGAACGCTGCCAAACGCCGAACTCATATCCCGTGATCAGATAGCAACCCATTTCAAATGCCTTTTAGGCCGTTTTAATTAGACCAAGATGCACTTCATTCCCACTCACTGACATCAAAGGTAAATAACTGTGATAAATCAAATGGAGCCCTTCTTTGCGGAGCCTGTGAGGTGCATCCGCGTTGCCTGCCATGTTGTCACTCTCCTCCGGCAGGCAGGGTCTGCAGAAAAGCAGGCGGGCCACGCGGTTCCCTCGAGTCACAACTCTGTTGTTCACCTGCACCTCTAAATGACCAAATTAAATGATATTCATTGCAGATGCTTCGATTTTCTCCTGGATGTTCTGGGCTGAATTGCATCCTAATATTAGAGAGTGAAACGACCCCCACGCGGAAAGCCGATCAAGCTCTCTGCGCCCTCCCCTTGGTCTCAGATGCACGTTGGGGCGGGGGAGGGGGGGGTCTCAACCTCAATCCCAGAATAATTCCTTTCTGAGGGAGAAAGCTGTCTTCTTCTTCCTCCTGCCAAAGTAAAGGCCGCTAAACTAGCTCCTCTTGGGAAAAGAAATATTTTTAAAAAGCAGCTAGGCTGTTCTCTGCAAAAACATGGCAGTTTTGAGAAAACCTATTATGTGTTCAAATGCCTTTTCCCCTTGTTTAGTGTTTTTTAAAGGGCAAAAGTGAGTCTCATTTTAAGCACACAGGCCGGGCCAGTGTCTCTGGGTTAATTATGAATTTGCTCACCCAAGACTCCCAAATATCCAAGACGATTCACTCAGAAGGGTGATGCACTCTTTCAAGAATTGTGAATTCAGAAGCCAGCCCTCTTCCACCCCCAATCTATGATGAAAAAAAACAAAACATCCCAACAGTTCAGAGAAGTACTTTTGATTCTTCCAGCCCGTGACCTTAATTAAGAGAATCAGGACGGGGCAGGGAGGAGTCCCCCTCTGTCCCCAGGGCGCCTTCAGTCCAGAAGGGAAGCCGAGTTTGATATCAACCCCGGCCACGCCGGCCTCCCGCTTCTCGGCACCGGCACACGCCAGCCACCGTCGCCACCACCGCCAGAGAAGCTGACAGCCCCCTGGGACTGAGGCACTGCAGGAAAGCTGGGGAGCCCCGCACATCCGCGCCGGCTCCAGCTGCCGGCGACCAACGTAGACTGCGCACCAGCTCCGCAGCTCCCGCTGGGCTCGCAGCTCTCCTAGCTTGGCGCGATGCGGCGGCGTCCGCCCACCTGCTCTTCTCAAATGTACAGTTTATTTATAGAGAGCTAAATTCTCCAATGGTGTTGGGTGAGGGGCAACGAAATGTGTCCAGCCCTCTGGGTGGCTCAGTCCCTGCGCCACAGATCCCATTTGATTAACAGACAACAGACAAGAGCGAACCGAACCCGGTCAGGGACCCTGCTTGCGCCGGGGGTGGGGGTGGGGGCTCACAGGTCTGCTCGGGAAGGAGGATGGGGGTGACGGTCCGGGAGGATGGCTGCCGCGGCTCTTAGCTGAAGAGTCACTGGCCAAGAGCCGGATGAATGACCACGTCTGGGGCGCTTTCTCCTTCCCTTTCTTCCTTCCACTACCCGAGAAGAAGAAAAGAGAAACTGACAGACAAACCTAGGGCAAAGAGAAAAAGAGGGCGGGGGGAGGGGAGAGAAAGAATATGAATATGAATGTTATACTCAAAATATGAAGATATGTGAGGGAGATAAACACACCGAGAGAATCAAATCCTCATCTCTCCTGCAATCTCTACAAACACGAGAGGCGCGCAGTTCCTGGGGAGGCTCAGCTGCAGCTCCAGGACACCCCTCGACTTGCTCCACCCTGCCTTCTAACCCCTGCTGGGCTTGACTGGCCTCCCAGACTGCTGCCTCGGCTCGGCGGGCTGGGGTACCGCTTGGTCCCGCCAGTGTGTAAGTTTCCGGCTGGCCCCGCCCCCTCCCGCGCATTGGCCCCGCCCCAAGGCCGGGGCCAGCTGGGCTGAGCGCTGATTGGCCAGTGCCTGGCGTAGCCTGTCTCAGCAGCTCCGGCTCTCTCCTGCTCTCTCCAGACTCCACGGCCAGTAGTTTGCGGCATCGGCAGGAGCAGCAGCAGCAGTAGCGGCGGCGGCGGGCACAGAGAGGAGACTGACGAGCGGGCGCAGACGGCAGCACGGCTCCCTCGCACCACCCCTTGCTTGCCTGGGGGGCATTGGCACCCGCGTCCCTAGCCCTGCGCAGACCCTTGGCGCGTTGCGCTCCGCGGCATTCCGGCTGAGCGGATTCATCCGAGATCCGAAACCTCCCACCCCTGCTCTCTCACACTCCCCACTTACACACCTCGCACCATACACTCACTATTCCTTTCTTTCACACATTCACCCACAGCCCAAGACAGAAGGAGAAAGCGAGATAGACCTCCCATGCCCGCGAGCGCCGGGGAGGGTGTGAGCTCAACGCTGCGCGGCCAGCGCCTCTCCAGGAGGATGGAATCAAGAAGCTCCCGCAAGTAAACTTCGGTGGCGACAAAACCGTCGACCGTGGCAGCTGCTGAGGCGGACCCCAGCGACATGCGATTGAGCTAGGAGGGCTTCCTCCCCTGGCAGCGGCGGCCCTCGGAGCGACACCCCAATCCAGACCGAGGGAGGAGGAGAAGCCCCTGGTACCAGCGGCGGCGGCCCCGCCTCTCCTGGCCGGTACTGTTTTTGCTTTCCCTCCCCTCCTCCCCACTCCCCCACCCCGCCCCCCGGCCATTGGAAAGACTGGACCTTTATTTTCTTGAGCAAATTTCCATCGGCCGGTTTTCACAGACTTGATGTGGAGCCTCGGGCTGCATTGGTAACTTTAATTTCTGAGACGCAGAAGTCCGCAGTCCAGCTGCTCAGTGGGGGTGACTCCGTGTCCACCTCCGATCCTGGACACACGCGCCCCTCAAACCTTCTGAAGCCAACCACAGTGCAAGGGAGCAAGCTCTCGTCTCGGCAGCCTCTATCCCCTCCCCCGTCTTCTGCAGGCTGGAGGACTGCCTTCCCGCTCAGCCGGATACTCTGACGGCTGCGGCGCTTGACAGCAACTCAAACTCCCTCCTGCGACCCCTCTTTCTCCCCAACAGGCCTCGAAAAGGCCAGCGTGGCCCCCCAGGATCCCGGAGGGCGCGTTCCAGGCGGGTCCTGTCTCTGCGGTGAGCCAGGGGAACTCGGGGTAGATCCTTGCGCATGCCAGGTGCACAGACAGCGTGCTCACCAGCCCCAGTGCCGGTGCGCCGCGGCGGGTCGGGTAGTGCCTGAGAGGCTGTACCCGCACTGCACTCCCCGCCTTCGCCTCCAGTGCGGTCCGGACTCAGCAGCGCGTCGATCCGGCTTCTCAGACGCGGTTCCACCCGCAGCCCTGCGCCGCTTCTGCCAGTCGCGCCGGGCTAACTTTGAAGGGGGAAAACTGAATAGCCGGGCTGGAGGGAGGGGGCTCGGGGCCGCACGGCGCTCCCTCGGCCCCTCGGAGCCCCCGGGCCCCGCGAGAGCCCCCGCCGAGTCCGCCGCAACTTCAGCATTGGAGCCGGTGCGGGTTTCCCCCCCGCGCCGCCGGGCCGCCCTGGGCGGGACTCCTCCCGCGGCCTCCGGGGCCCCGGGGCGGGCGCAACAGGCGGCCCGAGTCGGCGGGAAGCTGGAGCGCCGGCGGCGTCGGTCTCGGAGGGGTGTGGAGAGGCGAGGCCAGGCAGAGCCCCGCGCAGCCATGGAGTCACTCCTGCTGCCGGTGCTGCTGCTGTTGGCTGTGCTATGGACACAGGCGGCCGCCCTCATTAACCTCAAGTACTCGGTAGAAGAGGAGCAGCGCGCCGGGACGGTGATCGCCAACGTGGCCAAGGACGCGCGGGAGGCGGGCTTTGCACTGGACCCACGGCAGGCCTCTGCCTTCCGTGTGGTGTCCAACTCGGCTCCGCACCTGGTGGACATCAACCCCAGCTCGGGCTTGTTGGTCACCAAGCAGAAGATTGACCGTGACCTGCTCTGCCGCCAGAGCCCCAAGTGCATCATCTCGCTCGAGGTCATGTCCAGCTCAATGGAGATTTGCGTAATTAAGGTGGAGATCAAGGACCTTAATGACAACGCTCCCAGCTTCCCGGCGGCACAGATTGAGTTGGAGATCTCAGAGGCGGCCAGCCCGGGCACGCGCATCCCGCTGGACAGCGCTTATGATCCGGACTCGGGCAGTTTCGGTGTGCAGACCTATGAGCTGACTCCAAACGAGCTATTTGGCCTGGAGATCAAGACCCGCGGCGACGGCTCACGCTTCGCCGAACTCGTGGTGGAGAAGAGTCTAGATCGCGAGACGCAGTCGCACTACAGCTTTCGCATCACTGCGCTCGACGGCGGCGACCCGCCGCACCTGGGCACTGTTGGCCTCAGCATCAAAGTGACCGACTCCAATGACAACAACCCGGTGTTTGGCGAGTCCACCTATTCAGTGAGCGTGCCAGAGAACTCACCTCCCAACACTCCCGTCATCCGTCTCAACGCTACAGACCCAGACGAAGGCACCAATGGCCAGGTGGTCTATTCATTTTACGGCTATGTCAATGACCGCACTAGAGAGCTCTTCCAGATCGACCCGCACAGCGGCCTGGTCACGGTCACCGGTGCCCTAGACTATGAAGAAGGCCATGTTTATGAACTGGACGTGCAGGCCAAGGACCTGGGGCCCAACTCCATCCCGGCACACTGCAAGGTCACCGTCAGCGTTCTGGACACCAACGACAACCCGCCGGTCATCAACTTGCTGTCGGTAAACAGCGAGCTGGTGGAGGTGAGCGAGAGCGCCCCCCCGGGCTACGTAATTGCACTGGTGCGGGTGTCTGATCGAGACTCTGGCCTCAATGGGCGCGTGCAGTGCCGTTTGCTGGGCAACGTGCCCTTTCGGCTGCAGGAGTATGAGAGCTTCTCCACTATCCTGGTGGATGGACGCCTGGACCGCGAGCAGCATGACCAGTACAACCTCACCATCCAGGCGCGCGACGGTGGCGTGCCCATGCTGCAGAGTGCCAAGTCCTTTACCGTGCGCATCACGGACGAGAACGACAACCACCCGCACTTCTCCAAGCCCTACTACCAGGTCATTGTGCAGGAAAACAACACACCCGGTGCCTATCTGCTCTCGGTGTCGGCCCGAGACCCCGACTTGGGTCTCAATGGCAGTGTTTCCTATCAGATCGTGCCGTCACAGGTGCGAGACATGCCTGTCTTCACCTATGTCTCCATCAACCCCAACTCGGGTGATATCTATGCGCTGCGATCCTTCAACCATGAGCAGACCAAGGCATTTGAATTCAAGGTGCTGGCCAAGGACGGCGGCCTGCCCTCGCTGCAGAGCAATGCCACTGTTCGGGTCATCATCCTCGACGTCAATGATAATACCCCAGTCATCACCGCCCCACCGCTGATCAACGGCACCGCGGAAGTCTACATCCCCCGCAACTCAGGCATAGGCTACCTGGTGACCGTTGTCAAAGCAGATGACTACGACGAGGGCGAGAACGGCCGGGTCACCTATGACATGACAGAGGGGGACCGCGGTTTCTTTGAAATAGACCAGATCAATGGCGAGGTCAGAACCACTCGCACCTTCAGTGAGAGCTCCAAGGCTTCCTATGAGCTTATTGTGGTGGCCCACGACCACGGCAAGACGTCTCTTTCCGCCTCTGCGCTAGTTCTAATCTACCTGTCCCCTGCTCTCGACGCCCAAGAGTCGATGGGCTCGGTGAACTTGTCCCTGATTTTCATTATCGCCCTGGGCTCCATTGCTGGCATCCTCTTTGTCACTATGATCTTCGTGGCGATCAAGTGCAAGAGAGACAACAAAGAGATCCGGACCTACAACTGCAGGTAGAGCCAACTTTTTCTTTCTTTCCCTCTTTGTCTTGGGAGAATAAGGTGTATCTGTGTCTCTGTGTGAAAATCCCAATGCTTTTGTTTCCTATGTAAATGCATGCATCCTACTTACAGCAGCTCCTTTTTGTGGGGAGGGGGAATTTGTGTTAGCCCCAGTTGATCAATTCTTTTGATCTGACAATTTGCTGGAAGACAACCATTTAGTGTTCCAATGGATTCTGTCACATAATGGTGATGAGCAGAAAAGCAATTATCATTTTAAAATTTGCACAGCTGTCTCCATGAAGTTATGGCAGGAAAAAAATTAATGAGAAAGAGAGATTTTGAGAGAGACTTGAGAGAAAGAGAGGTTGATTTTTGGCAAAACCTTGAAGTACTACAACTTGATTTGGGGGCTGTAGAGTTTTTCGGACAAGTACTGAAAGGAAAGAGAGTGCTGGCAGCTGCCCTGTCCTGTGTAGAGAGAAACTCTGAAGCGAGCCTGTGAGTGGAATCTTAGAAAACCTTAGAGTGGGAGGAAGAGAGAACAGGAGTATGTGGGGAAGCAGGTGATAAGAGTTTTTTAGTGTGTTCTTGGCTTGTTTTATATCCAGTCCTCAAACATCTTGCTATGTGAAGTGAAATTCTACCAGTCATCTATATGTTTTCAAATATCTGGTTGTTGGGTAGACACCAAACATCCCAATGAAGGACAGGACTTTTGCATCCAGATGTTTCACTAAAAATAGCAATCTTCTGGAGTTGATGGTTCTTTCCTCTAATATGGAACTCTGTTGTGGTACTAAGAGCTGGTCCCTACCAGTGGATGTCACTATGGGCTATTTTGTTACAGTTTCCCTTGCAATGTGTGCAGGGTACGTGTGTGGTATGAGTAAGAGAGAGAGAGAGGGGTGGGGGAAGGAGGATGGGGGAGGGGAAGGTAAAGACAGAGGGAGAAGAAATTTGGAAACTGGAATAACACATAGTAATTTAAAAAAAAAAGTTTCCTGATCAGCACTTTGGAGGGTCTTGCTGACCCTCGCTTACAATATCCAATTTAGGATAGTACATGGAATTTTTTCCAGCAGTGTCTCATCGAAACGGTTGAAAAAAAAAGTTGTTTCTTTAGTTTGCTGATAATGAATGATGCTGCTATTTCCAATGAAGGTGTGTGTTTGTGTGCTTTCAACACACCTACACATCCAGTGTGTCTTTTGTGCCATCTGTGCTTGCATGTTAACCAGTCAAAATATGTTCCTGTAGGTCTGATTTGTATTTGACATCAACTGAAATGCACACTTCTGTGAATCAGAGCCCCCTGAATATGTAACAGTCATGCAATTATTGTTTCCCTTTTACTATTCTCTGCATTACACAAGTTAGTAGACAAATGCTAACCACACATGAATATCAATCAGGTACCATAAAAGAGCAGCTGCAATGCCTCATAAATGCTTTAATCCTGTTACAAGTGAAATGGCCATGACTTTTCTTTCCTTCAGCTCCGAGTCATTTCAGATGGGAGAAATGGAAATTAATATTGCTCTTACCTTTGAAACCTGTGACTGCCAGTGACAATTTTTATAGGAGAAAAATGTGGGGGTCTACAAAATTTTATTTATATGGAGATAATGATAGAGGGGACTCTTTTAAAGCCATTTCCTCAGCATAAAGTAAACGCATAAGACCCTTTCTTGATGAAAAAGAAATCAGCTTGAAATAAAGATATTGAAGGCTGTGCCACCTCTTGGTGATGTATGACTTGAAGTGAGAGCTCTTTCTGAGAGCTTGCCAGGGAGATCATTAAACAGGGAGGAGAGCGTTTGAATTGGCGGGGTTGGGGGCGGTGGCAAGCAAATCTCAGTGCTCTCCAACTTCACTCATATGTGTATTTTGTAAAGAGCTCTGTTTCCTGTGCTGGTTTGGGATTAATGAAGTACAGTTTAATTAAATAATTGATCAATACAGAAAGGGGTCGCAATGAATGCTTCAGCTGAATAATTGGACCGGGCATTGCCAAACTTACCCATCGTGGGTAAATGAAATGATTAGAACTATCCAATGATTTTAAACAGATTAGAAAAGAAAATCAACCCCAGTCCTGGGGTCTTTGGGATTCTATCTGCTCCCAAGCCCTGGTAGCATCAGCTTGCCCTCTCTGCAAGTCTGCCTGAGCACAGAGTGTAAGGGTGAGGGTGACACAACTGCACAGGTGTAGGAAGATCCTGGGGACAGAGCAAGAATGGGCCTCTGGAGATATGCAATCTTCCCATCTGCTCAGACTTTTTAGAAACGTAAAGTTCAAGAGCTTATCTTTCCAGGTATTAAGCAGAGATTTCTTGTTCTCAGCCTCTGCAGAGCCTCTTCCTGAAATGAATTCATTTATGAGACTTGCGAGATGATCTGCACTTGCTGCTTGAATTGGGCTCCCTTTTTGTACTCAGACAATTAGCTTTGTCGAGCGAGAATACAGGCACAGTCTTTTCCCTTGTAAAGATAAACCTGTATTATTTATTAACCCAATTGTTTTCCTGATTATTGCTCAGAAATGGAATTTACAGACAATAAGCTGAATCATTATATGCAAAGTAATAAATGACTTTGAGAATCTGGCTACATTTAAATGTATTTTTTTGGACAACTCTCTTAATGCTTAGTGTCTTTGGTGCACATTGCTGGGTCTCTGTCAGTGTTAATTAAATTGAGCTCTTTATGTTCCAGTTGCAGCACAGCTGCTTGTAGGTACACCTGAATCGAGAAGGATGCTGAATGCACTAACCTTTAAATTCCTTTGCAGTAATTGTTTAACCATCACTTGTCTCCTCGGCTGTTTTATAAAAGGACAAAACAGCAAGTGTCTGCATTGCATCTCGGTTTCTCCCATTAGCGAGGAGCAAGACAAAAAGGCTGAGGAGAAAGTGAGCCTAAGGGGAAAGAGGTAAAAAGGCTTTTCCCCCTCATTCAAATGGGTTTGGCTATCACATTTCTCGAGGAGATGCGGGGGTGGGGTGGGGAGTTGAAGGGAGCAGGGCTAGGGCAGGGGGAAGGAGGGTATGAAGGAGAGGAGCTGAGGATTTGTCAAAGGAAAGGGTCTGACGTGCTCCAGTCGAAAACTGATCAGGTCAGTTATCAAGGAACCTGACTTGAGGTTGTTTGTCACATGGCAGTTGCCTGGAGGAACTGGAAAGGGGATTAGGTTTTATTTCCTTCCTGTCATCTTCTGATAAATTAGGACTTGCTGCTTATTTCACCCAGGAGTTCCTTTGGGTTCCAGGGAAGCTCCAGACTTGAGCATTTTCATGCTTTCTCTCCCATAGGCTCAACTTCCCCTGTCTCCACACCCTTGTTAAGTGGCCAGTCACAAGGAGAAATTCCAAATCCAAACTTTTGAGGAGGAAGGGGTAGCGAGAGGTTACTATGCTTAATATAAAAACGTTATGGCCCTCAGCTTGTTTTCGCATGTAAAAAGCACAGGGAGAAACCCGATGATGCGATGTGCCAGAATAAGAAGCTGGAGCAGAGATGGGGTGCAACCCTCTGGGGTGCTTGATGTTTATTAACTGATGCATGGTTTGGGAGGGCGTTAGCGATACATGCTGCCTTTTCTATCACATAGAATCGCTGAATACTCCTATGGTCATCAAAAGAAATCAAGCAAGAAGAAAAAAATCAGTAAGAATGACATCCGCCTGGTACCCCGGGATGTGGAGGAGACAGACAAGATGAATGTTGTCAGTTGCTCCTCCCTGACCTCCTCTCTCAACTATTTCGACTACCACCAGCAGACCCTTCCTCTGGGCTGCCGCCGCTCTGAGAGCACTTTCCTGAACGTGGAGAACCAGAATACCCGCAATACCAGCGCCAACCACATCTACCATCACTCTTTCAACAGCCAGGGCCCCCAGCAACCAGACCTGATCATCAATGGCATGCCTCTGCCCGAGGTGAGTGTAGCTAAGCGGCTCTGTGAGATCCTCCCCGGCCTCTATCCCCTGCTGCTCCCCTGATTCCATTATCCTCTATGGTGACACATTCCCTGGCAGGGTGGGGAGAACTTCTCTGCCTATGTCCATTTCTGAAGTCAAGGTTTGCTACCTGTGCTTCTCAGGGCAAAGTGTAACCCTATATATATATATATATATATATATATATATATATATATATAATTTTTTTAAAATTTTACTTATTTTAATTGGAGGCTAATTACTTTACAATACTGTAGTTTTTTTTTTTTTTTGCCATACATTGACATGAATCAGCCATGGGTATACATGTGTTCCCTATCCTGAACCACCCTCCCACCTCCCTCCCCATCCCATCCCTCAGGGTCATCCCAGTGCACCAGCCCTGAGCATCTTGTCTCATGCATTGAACCTGGACTGGTGATCTATTTCACATATGATAATATACATGTTTCAATGCTATTCTCTCAAATCATCACACCCTCACCTTCTCCCACAGAGTCCAAAAGTCTGTTATTTACATCTTTGTCTCTTTTGCTGTCTCGCATATAGGGTCATCATTACCATCTTTCTAAATTCCATATATATGCTTTAATATACTGTATTTGTGTTTTTCTTTCTGACTTACTTCACTCTGTATAATAGGCTCCAGTTTCATCCACCTCATTAAGACTGATTCAAATGTATTCTTTTTAATAGCTGAGTAATATTCCACTGTGTATATGTACCACATCTTTCTTATCCATTTGTCTGCCGATGGACATCCAGGTTGTTTCCATGTCCTGGCTATTGTAAACAGTGCTGTGATGAACATTGGGGTACATGTGTCTCTTTCAATTCTGGGTTCTTCTGTGTGTATGCCCAGCAGCAGGATTGCTGGGTCATATGGTAGTTCTGGGCTTCCCTGGTGGCTCAGAGTTTTAAGGTCTCTCCACACTGTTGTCCATAGTGGCTGTACTAGTTTGGATTCCCACCAGCAGTGTAAGAGGGTTCCCTTTTCTCCACACCCTCTCCAGCATTTATTGTTTGTAGACTTTTTGATAGCAGCCATTCTGACCTATGTGAGGTGGTACCTCATTGTGGTTTTGATTTGCAGTTCTCTGATAATGAGTGATGTTTAGCATCTTTTCATGTGTTTGTTAGCCATCTGTATGTCTTCTTTGGAGAAATGTCTGTTTAGTTCTTTGGCCCATTTTTTGATTGGTAACCTAAAATATTGGTCCTTTGTAGGGATAGATGTTGGGAGTCGGAGTTTAAGGTCTGAGCCTTTGGAATACCTGTGTGGCAGTCTAGCAAGATATAAATTCTACCACCTGTTGCAAATACAGCATGTTTGTCAGTCTGTGGTACCCATATGCCAGCTAAAGCGGCTGAGTAATAATCAACAAGTAGTCTTAAAGGTAGATGAACCCTAGAATGCTTGAGGGTCAGTTTCCTAGTATGAGAGTGATTCAGCCTCCTAAAGCCTACTTTTGCTTTTTGTTTGGTCATATACATGCTTAGCTGTGGATATGGATGGGCTGGTTAAAGGGAGGCAAACAAAAAGAAAGTAAAAAAGCCACTTTGTTATTGCTTAATAGTTCTTATGGTGACATTTGACAAATGAGGATGTTGAAATTTTCACAAATAATTAAAATTTCAGGAATTAACTAAGCATCTGTGTTAGCTCTGTTTCTCTTTACCTGGAATGAATATTTTCAAATGGAAGTATTTTTTTACACAGTATGTGGTCTGATGTTTGCTGGCTCTTGAAATATTTCAGGGTAGTAGGGTAGTAATATGGATGAGGGTGAGTTGGTGGCTGGGTGGAAAGCTATAAATAACAGTTTTGAAGTTAATTTCATTTTTCTTTGAATTGCTTAAGTCCCTCTTTGGTTGGAAATTTGATGCACTTGGAGGCATATGCCCTCTTCCAGGCCACAAATGAAAGGAATACTATATACTTGGAGAGCACTTCACAAACGTCTTCTGTGATTCTTACAATCAGGTATTTTGATTGTCCTTCAGTAGATGATGAAATGGAGCTCCAGAGATGATAAGGGACTTGTTGAGACTCACAGAGCAGAGATATTGAGAGAGAGAGAGAGAGAGAGAGAGAGAGAGAGAGAGAGACGACCAAATTTCAGGACTCTATAACTCTGGCGAGTACAGTGCTATTTCAGTGACACCTTCTACACTTTCCTGGCTCAAAAATAATTTAGCCTGACATACCTGGGCTGGAATGCCTATAAAATGGCCTCACAGTATTTATATCAATTTCATAGGGAAAAGTGTTTTAGGACCACTTTTATCGACTGTTTTTCCTAGTTTCTGAAAAATACTTCTTATCAGTAATGAGGCCAAAAAGCAGTGCTTTTTAAATGAAAACCGGATCTTCTTCTAGCAATAGAAACTCCAATATTAAAGTGAAAGTGAAGTCACTCAGTCGTGTCCGACTACTGGGCTCCTCGGTCCATGGGATTTTCCAGGCGAGAGTACTGGAGTGGGTTGCCATTGCCTTCTCCGATTGTCAGTCCATACATCTATAAATAAGGATTTACTGAAAATCCAGGATTATGCTAGGTAGGCTCAGTTATAATTATGAATGTCAGTGAATACTTACTAGGGACTAGACCATAGCGTTTGTAAAAAACTACTTGTGGACCACCAAGAGTTCAGCAATAGAGAGGGAGAGGTAGTACAATGTAGCGGAATCAGATAGACCATGATTTTGAATCTGAAAGACATGTCCTGCTATGGACTACCTCTGAGTCTCTGTTTCCTCATCTACAAAATGGATACATCTGTCATGCAAGGTTGATCCAAGGAATAATATCACATTATATAATGTAAGGGGTCTGAGACAGAGGTGCCCCCTGAATCATAGATCTGTTCACCAGATGATAATTGAAGAGTGACTACTGTAATGGCTTGTACACCTGAGTGTGACTCCATAGACACTTTACAACCAAAGAGGAATTTAAGCTGGTGTCTGTGTAAAGAAGGCCAACAATATGGTGTGGTTAGAGTATTCATATTGGACTTTTAAACAAAGGAGGTAAAAGATGCCAAGGTTATGGGCTCAGGTGCTGACTGATGTTGCTTGTGGAGATAGACAAAAGAATTGAATCCTAAGGGCTTGGTGACTATGCAGTCAATTCAGGGTACTAGAGAGGTGTAAGCCTGGGTAACATAAGCCTGGGATGCTTCAAGGGGGCAGGAGATATTTGACTATGTCTGAATGGTTGACCTAAGATCTTGGTGTTTTTTCTGAGATTCTCCTATGGGTAAAATGAAACCAAATATTGCTTCGGTTGTTTAGAAAAGCCATTGAAAATTTGAATTCTAATCCCATCTCTTACTCACAAAACCAGATGTTTTCTTAGTTAACAAAATCATACAGATCTATTATCTAGGGCTAGTCAGGGCCAACACAGCACATATTAGGCACAGCGAGGTTAAGTGTGTGTTTCTAACATGTAGTCCTGGAGAGTTCATTTGACAAACCCATTCAGAAAGGGGAGAGACCCACTCATAGCATAGCATGAATCAGGCCATTTAACCTTTATCTGTCACAAAGTCCTGCATGGGGAAATTGACACTACTTCTTTTCTCCCCATAACAGAGACTGTTAACATGGACTCAGTAGAATACTTAGGTTCAGTGAAATCTATAGAAGACAAGGATGGCTGATTCATACAGTCAACTAATATTTGTTGTCTAGTCTTTGTAAGGTTCTGCTATAGGCATCCAGTGTTAGGGAAATGAAAAAGATGTTCTCTGATCTCAAAGAATGAACATTGTAATGAAAGAGATGAGAAAATAGGTCACTTGTGGTATGGAGTGATAAAAGCTACTATCAGATACAATGGGATATTACTAGGACAATAATATCCTAATATAGTTCCTACATTATATTTTCCTAGTTAATTAATTATTAATTAATCCACCCAAGAAACCAACAGTTATTAAGCTATTATAGCACAGAGTGATGAGAGCTATGCTGTGGTATTTAAAAGATTCATTAGAAATTTCTGTATTAAATCTTATTATGTCATATCCATTTTTCTGTATGTTATTTTGTTAAATCATTTTTTATTTGTTTATTAACAACCCAGGAGCATTTATTGCACACTTAGAACATGTCAGACCCTGTACAGCTTGCCAAGGATACAAAAATAAAAACACTCGATCCTTGACCCCAGGGAGCTTACAGGGAGACGGGCAAGTAAACAGTTCGTTTCAATTCAGAACATCTCTTTCCTGAGCATATGTTATATTCTTACTTGCCAGATTGGAACCAAAGGTCACTACACATTAGGTTCCTTTGCTGAGCAACTTTGTAAACTCACTCACCTCATTAGCTTCAGAGTCACTTGCAAACCTTACTGGTAATGACATTATAGAGGAGTGAGAACAGCTGTTCTCACAGCTCTCCATCATACTTTGAAGTTTATCATCATGGAATAGACCAAATCAGTAAGCATAGTTTGAGTGTCTACCTTGTGCTCAGCTGTGTGATAGGTATAGGGATCCTAAATAAATATAAGACGTAGCATCTGCCCTCAGAGGTCATAGTCTAATTGGGGAGCTATTTAAGATCACCTACATGAGTTCCTTGTAAGCAACAGAAAGGGTTTGTAATCTGCAGAAACTTTGCCAGCCTCCTTAGTGCTCTCCTGCTCCTCCTGCCCTGGCAGCCCTGCCATCATTTAGATTTAGATTTACTGTTGAGTTCTTAAGGGTTGGTGCTGATGTGAGAGTAACTTTGGCATCAGTGTGCAGACCTAGCCACATCTGAACATTGTTGACTCTAGAAACTGAAGGGAATGTGACTTTAAATGATGTTAGGTAGGGAAAGGCAAAGGGAATGGAGCATCAAAACATTCAATATTAAAAAGTCAAAGTTAAAAATGCCTCACCCAAAAGAATGGGTGTTTGACTGTTTCACCCCTCCAGAAGGCAGGAAAAAGTTCATCCAAGTCTGCATTACCAGAAGAAGGAATGAGTTTCATAGGAACTCAGCCTTTAGAATTACAGAGACCATCTCGCCTATCGTCATCTCCCTGTCCTCTGATGTTGGTCAGGAAATCACTTGTGTGGATTTTGTGGTTATGTATGCAAATTTGAGGAGGGAACTTGGAGGATACTTTTGCTGTTTACAGAAGACTTTTGTAGAATTAGTGATGTCAAGTATCTCTTGAAAATTTTAAATTGAAGGTGAGATTTGCATTCTTTGGCATTTTGGTTTATTTAGTCCATACTTAGTGTATACATAAGAGAGTTTGTGTATGTGTATGGGTGTTTGGAGTTGGGGCAGAGTAAAGAGAGGGGAAAGGAGGTTGAAAACATAGAGAATGGAGAAGAGAGAAGGTAGTTTTTTCAGATTGCTATGGTTTTTCTAAAATTATTCCAATTTTTTGGCACTTCAGTATGGCAAATAACTTTTCTTCCAGTCTTATGGAATGGAGGCATGCCTCCCGGATACCTCTGTGTGCTACAAAGTATTACTGCTTTGTACATCTGCATTCCTGCATTACTCTTCATCACCCAGCCCATAGTCACTGTTGGAGGATGAAAATGAAACCCATTTCTTCTGATGGTTTGACCTTTCCCTGCCTTCAGGAAGGGTGAAGTAGCCAAACATCCAGTCTTTTTGGTGAGACATTTTTTAACCTGAAATTTTTTTTTCAATATTGAATGTTTCAGAGCTTAAAATTCTAAGCCAGTGATAGTGGGCAAGAGCTTCCAGAATTCTACTCATAGGGTATATAGAGATACAGATTTTGGTTTAACTCAATCTTGAGCCCTCTTTTTATTTTTCCTCCTTTAACTAGCTAACTGTAGCATCTTTGATGTGATACATTCTCAGGGTGTGTGTGTGGTCTGCTGTGGTCACTCACAGAGAATTTTCATAAGTAGTAGTGTAGTATTAAGAGCAGTGGACGAGTTTGCAGGACAAGGATGTATGTAGCAGACCAAATTGAATGGTTCTAATTATCCTACTGAAAGCCTCAGCACATGGTAACTTAGCTCAAATAATGAAACTAAAACATCCGTTAGGCTTTGAAGAAAAATAAAAAGGAAATAGCTCAGCATGTTTTGGTTCCTCAAAAGAGTTTTAAAGTTAGGGATCTACAGTGCTTTGAGTGGAACTCTGAGCTAAGGAGCTAGAAAAGCAGCCCCAAACTTATCAGATGTCAGATTCAGAAGTCTCTAGAAAATTAATAGGTACGATGAGACTGGTTTGGATCACAAGGTAATGACACAAATCACCACCTCCAATGAAAACAAACCGACAAACCCTTCAGTGAGCAATTTTATTGTACTTTCCTCGTTTTGAACTATCTGAGTCTTATCCCTAAGAGTTGAAAGTACCCCCACAGGCTGCAGAAGGAAGCGATGGAAAACAGTGCAGCCCACATCTTCTCAAAGCTCACTCCAGTTTTCTTAAAAAAAAAAATCAAAGGCTCCACTCTGAACTGAGAGACACTCTAGGGCCACCCGTTGCCTACATTGCATCTCATTGGTCTGTTTCACATCTAGCCCAGGCAGTGCATTTCCCAGAGGGGATCCGCTTGCAAGATGTGTCCCAGAATAAACTGTTCCTCTGTCGTCTCCATGCAACTGCCACAGAACTGAGTTAGTTTACACTAGTATTTGCTAATTTATTATTATCATTCCTTATTGGCAATTAACTGGTTACCTTAGAGATCACCTCTCTCCCCATACACCTTCACTAAAGTTGAGCTCAGCCAGAGCACTTGCTAATGATCCTGAGATTTCTCTCCCTAGGGGACTGGAGGCAGGACATTTTCCATAGTGGGCTCTGAGACTTTGGAATTCCTCTTATCAGAGGACCACTTGTTTTGGGTCCCAGTAGCCCCACCTGGGTTTTTCTCTCAGTCAGATTTCTAAGGTGAGAGGAGCTGCAGACCTCTCCCTCCTTAACTTTGCCCTAGTCTTTGTGGTGGCTTTAGTATATCATGCTCCGAGGCTGAAGCTATGGGGTGGGGAGATTGCTTATTAGGAATTGGAAGACTGAAAGAAGATGAAGTCACCTCCTGGCAAAGCTGGAGTCTTTCAATTATCGTGCTGCAGTGGATCTAAGGTGTCTGCTTGAAGTTTGAGATGTTTACCCCTCTGTATGTGTATCTCAGCTTCCAGGGCTTAGGAGAGGTCAAGCTTGGCTTGACTAAGTGTCTCAGATGTGAGTAAATGAAGCCATTTGTACAAGAGGCATGTGTATGAGGGGCAGGAGGTTGACTCTGGAGCGGCCATTTTCCCCCACTGAGAGGAGGCTTGATTTCTTGATGTGTGACTGGCTGGCCTTTAATGTGAGCCTCATTTACTTTGAACAATTGGGAAACTTGAAGTGAAAGTCCCAGAGGATCAGTTGTTTGTAGAGGAAAATGCTCTTCAAGTTACATTTCCTCTTTGGCAGTTGTGTAGTTATGAGTAGTCTTTGAGTGGGCTGCATGGTGAGGATCAGTCTGCTTCTAGTGGGTATACACTGGTGGCCAGTGCCTCCCTGTGTTCAGCCCCCCACCACCCCCAGCCTACTAGGGAACCAGGAGGAAAGTACTGCAACCTGAAGCTGGAGAACAGCTCTGCCAGCTCCAGGAACTTGGGCTTCCATGAGGAAATCTTATTTGCTATTATTCAGCATCATTCAGGATTTTGCTTCAGGATATTGGTTAGGACCACACAGCTCCACAGCACTCCTGGAAGAGGTGTCAGAAGGGACCAGTGTTTCTACTCTATAATCATGAAAATGGAGTTGCAGAGAAGGCGAATGACTTACCCAGACACACATCATTTAGGGCCAAATTGGACTCCATTTTGCTTGATAGCGGTTCCTCTGTTGCAGTTTCTAAGTACTTTCTGTCACATAACCGAAAACTTGATTGGACTCCACAGAAAGACCTGCAGCTATACCTTTGGCTGGTAGTTGTATTCCTGAAAAGTTGTGCAGCAGCGAAGTATTTGTTTTGTAAATTAGACCCCACGTTAACCATAGTGGTGGCATTCCTATCAAAACCCTGTGGGGGAGTCTTTCATAAAGGAAAGAGCCCTTGAGTAATGTGAATAATCAACTTCTTACTGATTTCCTTTGTAAGTCTGGATTTTTCACGTCTTGTTTGCTTAATGTGCAATTCCTCACACTGGTAAGATTTACAAAGTCTTTGAAAAATGTAATTAAGTAATATCTAAAATATATGGTGTCCAGAGAAGACAGATAATATTGGTCAGATTTAACAAATGTTAACATTTATATTTGCTCCAGATTTTTTAAAAAATTAAATAAAAGTTTACAGCTATCCTCTTCCCATCCTATTCCTCTCCCTCCATTCATTCTTTGTAACTCTGTAGATGGAAGAAGAGAAACCCACCAGGAATATTTTTGGTGCTCTTTTTCCTTGGCTTCCTGAACTCACTTCTGAAAGGGAGGGCTCTCATTTTTTTGCTCCAGGTCCTGACAGCTTCCAAAGTCAATATCGGTTTCCTAGATTGAGTAGAGCCTAGGAATTACTTTAGAAAATGAAAAGGTGATCTTAAACTTTCTTTAAATTCAGCCTTTGGGGAGGGATAAAATAACTTTTTGAAAAGGAAAAAAAAAAAAAAGAGAGTAAATTGACAGACAGATGTCACAAGCAGTTATCTTGAGTTTTGAGCAGACCACTTGGTATTGAAGCAAGCAAGAAGTTTGGTGTGAAGTCTGCATTCTCCTTGAGCTCAGTGTTCATGGACTAGCACCGGGGCTTCTTCATGTCAGATGCTTAAGCACTGCAGTGATGTGCATAGTCTTTGGATGCTCCATTAAGTCTCTAAGTGCCAGGGTGGCCAGTTTTTAGCTTCTCCCACCGGGCCCCATCTGGCCACTGTTCTGTGGCAAGCTGCTTTCCCTCACTGCCACCAGCACTGGTCTTGGCAGTCTCTGCTTTCTGGATTATTTTTGCTCCTAAATTTGATTTTCAGAGCATGAAGGGCACTTCCTCTCAGATTGTGTAGTCTGCTCTTTTGAACAAAATGGATTCCCTGTGTAAGCTGGTGGGAAAATATGTTCAATCAAAAGGTCAGACTCTTCCTTTAGGGGAGTGTGTGTGTGTGTGTGTGTGTGTGTGTGTGTGTGTATGTGTGTGTATGTGTGTGTGAGAGAGAGAGAGAGAGAGAGAGAGAGTGACTGAGAAAGAGAGAGCAAGGGAACATATCTGCTGTCTTACCCACTTATTCTTCCTCTGAGGTGATAGAGCCTTTGTGAGCTGGCCTGATTGTACACGTCTATGATCTTAGGTTCTCAGAGGCCCCCTCCCCTATCTTTGACACTCTACTGGTTATCTCCCTGAGGAAATGCTTATAAGCCTCATCACATTGGGGTGTGATCCCTCAAATGTGAGACCAGAGCACCCAAATTTGATATAGCCCAGGGACAGATCTCCTGGACACTTTTTAATTGAGAGCTCTGAGTAGGAAGCAGCCAAATAATCATTGCTGTGCATACAGTGAAGTTTAAGAAAACCCTATAGGGAATCTCAATTCTTTGGAAATTATTTTCTGAGGCTCAGTTTCTTTTTGTCTTTTTGGGCATAATTCTGTTTAAAGTCTTCCTCTTTAATTCACTTGGCTCAGGAAAATCTGAGCTGGCTATGTGTACAGGTACTTTGCTGCAAAACCATATCTTTTCTAAGTGAGACATATGAATAGGGAGAGTAGATCAGACTACATTCCTAGTGGTTGACATTACCTTTAAGCAACTTAAAAAAAAATTGGTGGCAGTGAAAAAGATAACCTTCCTGCAGTGTAGGAGACTTGGGTTCGAACCCTGGGTAAGGAAGATCCCCTGGAGAAGGAAATGGCAACCCACTCCAGAATTCTTGTCTGGGAAATCCCATGAACAAAGGAGCTTGGCTATAGTTCATGGGGTTGCAGAATTGGACACAACTGAGCTACTAACACACACATGCACACACACACACACACACACACACACACAAATGCCTGTAATCTAGCATCCATGTTTGAAACTTGACATGCTTTAGGGTTGTAAGGCTCTGGAAATGCAGGGACAAACAGAAGCATCTGTCTATAGGTAATGTCGAATGACTTGCTGGAAGACTGATTCCCTTCTTTGTGCTGCCAGGCACAGAGGCCATAGTGAGGACACAGGTTCGCCGTACTCAGAACACTGGCATTGACTCTGATCTCACCATCCTGGTCATTTCTTTAATTAGCACATTTCCATTTTCTCAAGTATAGACTTTTGAGTGATAGAGTATGCTAATAGCAACGTTTGTTCCTAAGAGCTTAGGGGAGAGAACATGATGGCCTTAGTATTAAATAATGAATTTTTTATAGGGAGATTTTGCCTAATTTTTTAATTGCAAAACAAGTGATGATAGTTATGGCTCCTTAGAAACAAATCTCAAATACTATATAAGAAACACCAATTTTCTTGTGGTTTGTGAGCCCGCTAATGGAATGCATGTTCTTACACCTCTAGGTCACTCTTTCTAATTTTGTCTTTACTAGTAATTCTTTAGAAATGGAAAAAAGGCGTGTGTTTTGTTGCAGCAAGAAATACAATAAGGAAATGCCTCAAATGGAAAGATAGTTAAACTGCTTTTGTACAAACTCTATGTTGTGTAATGGCATGATAGAGCAAAATCTTATAAAACTGATACACATCTGATCATCTAGCACCCTCAAGAAGTGATCTTGGAAGGTGGAGAAAAAAATCCGGAACTGCAAAGGTTTGTCACTGTGCGTGGTGTCATATTTGGAGACATGGCATCAAAAAATGTGTGTGACACATGCAATACCTTGCTTTCCTCATCCTCTGAGCTTAGCAAACTCTATTGGGACAGTTATCCGTAATGTGTGTGTCACCCCCTAGGCACTGTTTTCCCAAAGATAATCTAGAAATCTGCAATTCTGTAATAGGGGAGGAGGTCACTAGCAAAATAGATGAAATAATTAAAAACCTCATAAAAGAGGAGCTTTAGTTTATTGAAATCTATTATTTCTAAAGAAATCGGACTCCAAGACACTGAAAATTCTGAAAAATCCAAACAGATGCCAATAACACCAATCCTGAAATAAATATCTGAGGGGACTGTGTCAGGAGCACTCCAAGTTCTCTTGTAGCTCTGAGTATAATTTTGAATTTTGCAGCATTGGTTTGAAGGGCTTCATTAAGGGTTTGAGTCCTTGTGATGACCATGGCTGCTCTGTAGGTGGTATTGAGACTGAGGGACTTAACTATGACAGGTGACACAATACATACGGCCTTTTAGCTTTTACATGAGGGCAAGATATTCTGTGTCTATTGTGAGTCATATGTACATCAAAACTTCGTAGCCTCCCTAGTCAGGTGGATCTCCTTGTTCAATGTGAGTTCTGTCATAAAGGAAACAGTGAGTACACTACTTTGCTTCAGTTGGTCTGTATTTGTTCTAAGGATGAGTAGAAGATACATTTCTCTTGCCTGGCAAGCTAGACCTTTGAGAAGAACACAAATTCACTTAAGTATAAATTATGTTGATTATAACACTACCAAAAAATTCACAGAGCTGTATGTCACCAAGACCTCCTTTTTAAGTTTGGTATTCTTGAGAACTGTTTTGTATATCATGATAAATTATCTAACCTTTCATACTGTCAGAGGCCAACCTTATGGAAATAAGCAGCTTTTTATTCCATTCTAAGGTTAGTCTAACTGAATTATGCAACTTCTAATGCAATTGCTTGAAGCTTCTCCTTTGAAAGTTTTCTCATTTTAATACCTTGCAAGAGAGATAAATATTTTTTAGCTACTGTTTACGCTTAACAATATATTTTCCTGATCGTCATTCTTTTTGGGGAATTTTTTGGCACAAGAGGCAGTTCACCATGGCTTTGCTCACTTTGCTGTTTGATATAGATAATCAGCAAAGAGCTGAAATTCAATAAAAACATGTATTTTTGTTGTTGTTATTTTTAATTTCAGGCCATAGGCAGATAACTGAACCCTATAGAATCAATACACATGGGGGCACTTGAGGTTTTGCTTGAGAGCCAAAAATGAGGTTTGATTAAAGCAGATTTGATTCCAGAATTATTAAACTCAATGCATGTTGGAGGCTGGTGGATTGCATTCAGTAGGATTTGGGGCACTATCTGTAACAAAGCAATCTATTTCTTTCAGAAAGTAAACTGCTATTTCAGGGGAAGGAGAGATCAGTAGGGGAGCTATTGGAAAGCTCTGTTTTAGTTTTAAGCTCCCTGAAGAATATTTTTCAGGGGCTTCTTGAAGGCAGGGCCAGTTCTATGCAATTCCTTCTGTACAGTGTCAAGTGTTATTATGTTTTGTTACTCATGAGTTTCTACAGTTTCTATGGTGGTTATTGTGCCCTGATCTTAAAGGGTATTCATTCTAGGTAAAGCTTGGCCCTCTGTGTGGATTGCTTCCAGACTTTAGTGAATGGACTTACTGTTTAGTTAGTTAGACTTTTTTCAAGAGAATATGTTGGCTTAAAAATATTCACCCATTTATCTATCCACCAAATATTTGTATATCATCCTTTATTGACCAGCATGTATTCAGCCCTGAGGGATAAAGGAAGTATAAGCAGTACTTACCCTTATAGCTTATATTGTCATTGAAGAGACAAAATGCGAAGTTAAACACATTTAAAAAATTAATGGGGAAACTAAAGATTATTCACTAAGTGATGCCATGTAATTGATTAACAATTTAAAAAGTTTTTATTTCTCACTATATGACAAATTCCACATGGATTAAAGAGTCAAAACTTAAAGATGAAAATTCAAATAATAAAATTATTAGAAAAAAACATAAATATTCACCTACTCTTGAAATTGTGAAGAACTTCAGAAGCATAAAAAAGCAGTGGAAATGAACACAAAGAAAAATACCAGCAGCTCTGACTACATAAAATTTTAAAATATCTGTATGCACCCAAATATCAAAAGGTAAACAAAAAATAAAACATAAACCAGAAAAACATTTTCAGTTTACATTCCAAAGAACTTATATTTATTACTCCAACAAATACTTATAAAGTTCTTACTGTGTGCTTGTCACTATTCAAAGTGCTGGAGATACAACAGTGAACAAAACAAAGTCCCTTTCCCCACTAAGTTTATATTTTTATGGGTACAGACAAACAATAAACAAATAAATATATAATCTGTTAGGCTGTGATATGGAAAAAAATAAGGAAGGGTAAAGTGCACATGTTCTACCAGGAACGAGTGTTCTCTAGGAAGGTCAGGGAAGACATCTTGGATAAGGGGACATTTAAACAATGCCCTTAAAATATAAAGAGCTCTTACAAATCAATAAGACAAATACTACAATGTAAAAATTATAAAAAGAACATAAATAGGTTATTCATAAAGAAGTTGTACAAATTTCCAGTAGGTATGAAGATATTTCAATCTTAATAACCAAATAATTGCAATGAAATGCCATTATCAACTTTTAATTATAAACACTATATATAATTATTAAAAAGTCAAGCAATACAAGAGTGTATAAAATAGAATTGAAGTTTTCACAACTCTCTTCTCACCAATCCATTACCTCAGGGAAACCATAGACAATAATTTGATGCACAAGATGTCATTTTTTACTTATCAAATTAGGAAAGATATTAAAAAAAGATATTCAGCATTGGCAAGTTTGTGGTTTTCATACATGGAGTATAATTGATAGAATTAAAATTAATATAATCTTTCTTGGAGAAGGAAACGGTAGCCCACCTCAGTGTTCTTGCCTGGGAAATCCCATGGGCAGAGGAGCCTGGCAGGGCCACAAGAGTCAGACATGACTTAACAACTAAACCACCACCAAATATATAGTGTTTCTTCTTCTAGAAGTTATCCTAAGGAAGTAATTTTAGATTTACTTAGAAATTTATGTTCAAGGCTATTAATTTCAACACAGTTTGCAGAAATAAAATATAGGAAATATCCCAAATATCATTAACGTGTGAATGACTAAATATATCATGGTACATATATTGCTAGAATAATATGAAGCCTTTAAAATAATATTTTGAGAAATATTTAGTGATACAGGAAAATGCTTATTTTATATATTAATTGAAAAAGATCAGTAAGCAAAACAGCATATACAGATTGATTCCAATCGTTTAAAGAGATGTTTGCAGAGAAAAAAATCCCTGGAAGGTAAATTGCTAAAGTGTTAATAGCTATCTAAGATGGAGGAAATCAGTTGATTTTTACTTTTATTACTTTTTAAAAATACTTTTCTAATTTCCCAATTTTTGTACATTGAATGTGTATTACCTTTGACATTAGAGAAGAATTACTTTAATAAGTTAATTACTGTACTACACTGGAGAAGCAAATGGTAACCCACTCCAGTATTCTTGCCTGGAGAATTCCATGGACAGAGGAGCCTGACTGGCTACAGTCCATGGGGTCACAAGAGTTAGACGCGACTTAGCGAGTAACCACCATCACCAGTATACAACCCAGTAAATATTACAGAATAAAGAGGTGGCGTAAACAGAACTATAAGTTGTTATGTGGAGGGACAGATCAATTATACTCTTCATTTTCATTTTTCAGTCAGATCATACCTTCTAAATATTTCTTTTTCCTTTTTGTGAGATCTCTCTAAGATGATAACAGGTATAAAGGTTTACATTTAAAAATAACCCTTTTCTTTACAGTTTACCTTTTAAGTGTGAGAAATTATGTTATGAAAAATATTTTTTCCTCCTTAATTCTTCTTGCCCATATGTATACTCTTTCAAAAGTAGGCATCTGGTTCACAAATTTTATTTTTAGAATGAGAGGTTTTGAAATAGTAACATTTAACTTTAATCTGTACAGATTTTTAATACTATAAAAATTATATAAGCCTTTTCTAAGGGGCAGTTTTGGCAAAATATATTTTTCCAATGCCCTTTCCAGGACCAAATAGCCAATTTGAGGGAGAACATTTTTATACTCCTCAGTATTTGGTTTCATTTTGGGCTTCTTGGCTCTGAGGCATAAGATAGCCTTTACAATTTGGAACAATAAAAAGGAGGGAGTTAATGAGTTGGAGGTCATGCAGATACTCAAAGTTTAAAATTCAGTCTTGACTAAATGCACTGTTTTTTTTCCCCAAATGGAATAAGTTCAATCCTTTTTTTAAAAAAAGACACATTTATTTGATTGCCTCTTCATATAGTAGCCTAACTTTAAACAGCATAAATACAACAAAACCCAGTATCCACTTTTTAAATGATGACTTGTAAACTTCTTACATACTGAGTACTGTCTTAGATGTAAAATGACTATTCAGTGGCCCTGAGTAGATATCAGAACTAGATACCATAAAGGAACTTCTCATTACAAACAAACAAACAAACAGATGTTTCACGTCTGCCTCTCCCCGCCCCACCATAGCTAATAGATGAGAATGTCATCTGTACAATGCCATCCTGATTGTAGATGAAGTGTTTGCCTTTTACGGGAAAACATCTGTGACCTAATTCTATAGTTTGTCCCTTGGATAAATGGAGACTATGGACTTCAGTAGGACTGTATTTCTTATATGGGCAGTCATTTGACTACATGAGTTTTGATTCAAATTACATGTTATAATTTCATGTTATAATATGGAGTATTTGATAGAAATAAATAGCTTTCTTTCTTTTTTTTTTTTTTTTTGAGTGTGGTCACAGGAAGAAGGGACTAAATATTAAGAACAATTAAAGGAAACACCATTACCTTCCTCCTGACCCCTCTCTTTTCTTAGATCTTTAATGAAAATGTCCTCATTTAAAGAAATACTGAGAAGGCTTGAAACTTGATTATGAAAAGATCCACATTTCCCTTCATATGCCTTAAAGATGAGATTGTTTGGATCAGAAAAGACTTCCCAAGAAATTAAAATATTTAATTAATTTTAAGCCAGAATTTGAAAGAAGTTAATGTGATAAAGAAGAGTGTTCTAGATGAAAAAATCAAATGTAATACTATGTAAATTCATATCACCACTAAAGTAAGTATAAATCTCCAAAAGGTGATAAGAAGATTGAAAGCAAGGAATTTTATTTACTGAATTCTTATCCTATAGGCACTTGCCAATCAGTGGGGGTTTGGTACTAGATGTAAAGAAGGCCCTGCTAAGCACATGCTGCTGCCAAGTGTGTGTGAAGGTCTGATTCTGATTTTACCTACAGGCCGTGGTTAGCTCTGAAGACCTTGAAGTTCTCCCTACCCTCCACTTTCCATAGCTGTTTTTTGCCCAGGACCCAAGAACAAAATTGATTAGACTTTGTGGCTGAAAAGTTCTTGTTTACCAGTGCTTTTATGAGAGAGACTGAGCCATCTAGGGAGTTATAGACACACAAAAGCCCCCTTCAATAAATGGTAATCTCAAATGTGTTAGTATCTTTTAAAGACACATCTGCAATTGTTCTGAGTGAATGTAGTATACTCTCTGACTTTCACTTAACAATTATTAAGAAACCTACTCCTCTCAGGGGAAAAGTAGGCTGAGTTCTAATGTCTTTTTTTTTTTTTTTTTTGTCTGCACCATAGGGCTTGCAGGATCTTAGTTCCCCAACCAAGGATCCAACCCATGTCCCCTGCAGTGAAAGGTCAGAGTCCTAACCACCGGACAACCAGGGAACTCCCCCTAGTGTCTTCTTTATTGTTGTTTTTATTGGTTGCTGCTGCTGCTGCTAAGTCGTTTCAGTCGGGTCGGACTCTGTGCGACCCCACAGACGGCAGCCCACCAGGCTCCCCCACCCCTGGGATTTTCCAGGCAAGAACACTGGAGTGGGTTGCCATTTCCTTCTCCAATTCATGGAAGTGAAAAGTGAAAGTGAAGTCGCTCAGTCGTGTCCGACTCTTAGTGACCCCATGGACTGCAGCCTACCAAGCTCCTCTGTCCATGGGATTTGCCAGGCAAGAGTACTGGAGTGGGGTGCCATTGCCTTCTCCCTTTTATTGGTTACTCATTATAAAATTAATCCATTTTCATTGTGAAGACTATGGAGAAGAACAGAAATATTTGAGGAAGTTGGAATATCATCCATAATTCCACTACTCAGGAGCAGCCACCACTAACTTTCTGTTTAGTGTCCAATACAAAATAAATGCTTAATAAAAGTTAGTGAATTAATGAAAAAACTTTCGCATTTTTACTATTTGAAGATTAGAATCACTTTAGTTGAGATCATTCTGTTTCTTTTCACATCTTTACATTATATCATAAGAGTTTTTTCTATGTCATTAGAAAATATAAGCAAGATACTTTTTTAGTTGTTGAATTGTATTCTGTTCTTTAGATAATAGTAGTTAACAACCTTTAATGTAGTCTTTTAAGTTATTTGAATTTTTGTTGTATTATAAAGAACACTATGATATATATATATATATATCTATCCTTATATATAATCCTTATATATAAATCTCATTGTAATCTCTGATTATTTCCTTAGAATAAATTCCCTAAAGTAAGGTTGTTTTATCTGAAGGCTTATATTTTTTAAGATTTTTGATATACATATTTCTCCTAGAAAAGTGCCAATGTACAGTCCCACCAACAGTGTATAAGAACCCATTTCACTGTACTCATAAAGTGTTATTAAATATCATCACCAATTTGATGAAGCCAGGGGGAAACAGGAAGTCTCATACATTGTTGTTGGGTGTATAAATTGTTACCAGTCCTTGGAGGACAATTTGACAACTTTCTTCAAAATTGCAAAGGATATATTTTGACCCAGCAATTATGTTTTTAGGGTATTCATTCCATAGATACACTTGACAATGTGCAAAATTATGTAAATACAAGATTATTCATTAATATCTCATTTGATATAGCAAAAATTAAAACAATACATATGTCGAGCAATATAACCTTTTCAAAAATGAGTGTTTAATATAGCGTTATGAAAAGACATATAACATATATTGTTAATTAAATGAAAGGAAGGTTCAGGAAGATGTATAAGCACACTATCATTTGTAAAAAAGGAGAAAGAAAGAAAATATACATTTTATTGTTTTATATATGCACAAATTGTATGAAATGAAAAACAAAATTAATTAGAATGGGTACTTGTTGGGAAAAATGGCAAATAAGAAGATAGGGCACAAGAATGGGAGGGAAAATGATTAGTTCTGTAGATGAAACTCAGCATCGATTTTTAGTTTAAATTTGTATTTCTTTGATTTTTTGAAAAAAAATTCATATCATTTATTGCAAAGGTTTTTTTTTTCAGTGCATTGTATGACTTTTAATTCTATTTGTGTTTTTTTATTTACAGTGTTTTAGAATCATTATATATAATAGTATATCAGTCTTTTATTCTGTGATATCATTTGTTACTTTAAGCTATGAAACTTTCTCCCAACACAAATATTATATATATATATATGTGTGTGTGTGTGTGTGTATTAATATATACAGTCACCTCTTGGTATCTGTGGGAGATTGTTTCTGTTGATGCTCAAGTCTCTTATATAAAATGTCATAGTATTTGCATATAACCTATACATCTACACATAGTAAATCACCTCTGGATTACTTAAAATACCTAATACAAGTAAATGCTATGTAGATAGTTGCCAACATGTGGCAAATTCAAAGTTTGCTTTTTGGAACTTTCTGGAATTTTTTTGAATATTTTTTATTTGTGGTTGGTTGAGTTTGCATGCATGTATCACATTTTCCCAGTAGTCTTCTGAATTCATTTTTCTTTACATTTTAAATTCATTAGAAATTTATTGTGGCATATGGTTGGAGATGACTGTAAACATTTTTCTAAATGGTTAGTTGGTTGACTTTGTATCATTTATTGTTTATTTCTCCTCCTTCGCCACTGCTTTCTGGTACTTCTCAAAAACATTATATATTAAGTTTTTACATATACTAGTACTTTCCTGAGTTGTTCATTTTTTCCTATTGATCTTTGTCTACTTTTCTACTAATATCACACTGATTTAATCAGATACTTTATAGTGATTTTAATAAATAATAGCATTTGTTTCCCCTTATTTATCTTCTTAAATAAAATTTTTGTTTTTCTGTATTTTTTCAGATACACTTTGAAATCTTGTTAAGTGTAAAAATAATTATGTTGATATTTTGATTGGAAAATGTCAATTGATAAATCCATTTAGGAAGAATTGACATGCATATATTTTTTAGTATCTTTTTAATGAACAGAATATATTTCCATTTAGTCATGCTTCTTTCATTCTGTTATCATCATTAAATGTATATAATTCTCCTTGTTAACCTTATTTTCAACTATTTTATCATTTTGCTGTTATTTTGAGTGGGCTTTTTTACCCCATTACATTTTCTGGTAGAGTGTGTAAGAGAGGTCTTGACATTTGCAGCTATATTTTGTATGTAGCAATTTTTTTTTCTTAGACATGGTTTTCACTTGGGTGGTTGAGAAACAAAAAGACAGGACTTGGACTTACACATCTAGGCATAGAATAGTCAAGATAGTGGTAAGTGCTTGGATTCTGGATGCAGACTACTAGAATTCTAATGAGGCTAGTCTTTGCTGCTGCTAAGTTGCTTCAGTCATGTCCGACTCTGTGCGACCCCATAGACGGCATCACACCAGGCTCCCCCGTCCCTGGGATTCTCCAGGGAAGAACACTGGAGTGGGTTGCCATTTCCTTCTCCAATGCATGAAAATGAAAAGTGAAAGTGAAGTCGCTCAGTCCTGTCTGACTCTTAGCGACCCCATGGACTGCAGCCCACCAGGCTCCTCCGTCCATGGGATTTTCCATGCAAGAGTACTGGAGTGGGTTGCCATTGCCTTCTCTGAGGCTAGTCTTTAGCAGGTGACTTTAAGTGAAATTATTAATATTCTCTGAGCCTCAACTTTCTTATTTGAAAATGAAAATAATACAACCTACTTCATAGATTCTTATGAACATTTAATGTGAGTATTCAAGTACCTGGCACATAGTAAGCCTTCCACAAATACTAAGTTAGCTGTTATTATCATCTCTTTATGCCTAAGAAGACATCTAATTTGTACTTCTCCATCTGGGAGAAGGCAATGGCACCCCACTCCAGTACTCTTGCCTGGAAAATCCCATGGATGGAGGAGCCTGGAAGGCTGTAGTCCGTGGGGTCGCTGAGGGTTGGACACGACTGAGCGGCTTCACTTTCACTTTCATGCATTGGAGAAGGAAATGGCAACCCACTCCAGTGTTCTTGCCTGGAGAATCCCGGGGACCGGGAAGCCTGGTGGGCTGCCGTCTATGGGGTCGCACAGAGTCGGACACGACTGAAGTGACTTAGCATAGCATAGCATAGCATAGCATCTGGGAGGAGGCAATAAGATTCTCATGTCCCCTAACCATGTACTGTAGAGGGCAACACAACCCAATTTTGAAATGAAGGAAATTTTCCCTTTGCCTCTGTTTAATTATTACAAATAAATTCCACCCTATCATATGTTTTTGCTTTTAGTTACACAAAGTCCCTTTTACATGACAATATTTAGTTTTTTCATTAGCGGCTCCTTCAAGGTTTCTCATTGTTCTTTACTATGATATTCATATCTAGTTCAACTGCAAAGTTGGAGGAGGTCCTACATGAATCAGAGTTAGCTAGATGTGCTGGCAGGAGAGCAAAAAGCCCTTCTCTGATGTTATCTCCTTGTATTTTCTTTCCAGAGTCAGTAAATATCAATTTAGGCCTTACTCTGGCATTTTTCAACCTTTCTCCTGTGTGACTCTGTGCTGGGCATCTCCATTAGCTAGGAAGCTCTGGAGATGGCAGTTTCATGGACCACTGGCTTGGGGTTGTAACCTGCACTTCAATAAATACTGCCTCAAGCCTTTCTTCTCCTGTGACCTGCTGCTTTCCCAGACCTGGGCTCTGTTTCAGGGCCACTGCTTTTTCTTCTCTCTTTCATACAAGTGACTTACAAATGAATTTTAAATAGCCAGTTTATGGTGAGGAACTTTTGAGTTCATGTTCCCAGGACTGTGCTCTGTGTCAGACATGCCTGTCTTCCACCCAGGAAACCAGTTCCTGTATCTCTTATTGAGGGATATTTTATACTCTTTTCTCAATTTTAAGGAAGGACTATAAGGTCCAGGACAGGGGCTTCAGTTCCACTTTGGCCACTCAGGGACCATTTTACACTTTTGGGAGCTTTAGAGAAATGCCAGGCAGTTGGTAGGGGGTGGGAAGGGAGAACAAAATTTGATTCTCCATTTTAATAGTTAATGTGAATTAAAAGTGTGAACCCTGGCAAGTGTGACTTTACTCCGAGTGAATATATTTAACCTGAATAGAAATTGTGAACCCTGGCAAACATGATCTCACTTACCCATTGGCACCAACAAAACAGTAGATAGCTGGGTGCCATGATTTCCTAATCAGGTTGTACGTAGCCCTGATACACTAGTTTGCTTTTTGAAATGACTAGATATTGTCCTATTAGAGTCAGCAGTTGAATAACAAACACTTTCTGTTTATTTAAGACAGGCTGATAGATTTTTCTTTTTTAAAAATTTCCTATCTGGCTTATAAAGTTGTAATCCATGTGTGTACAATTAAAATGATATCCACATACAGCTCAGGGTTTCCTTCGAATTGTTACTGGCTTTTGTGCATAAGGAAGGTTGTTGCTTTGCTGTAAACCACAGACCCAGAGTAAACCTCAGCTGTGCTGTAGCTATTTTGGACGACAAGTTTCTAGTTGCTTGTGTGTAATTGCCCATATTACATCATCCTAACTATTGTGAAATGTGCAAAATACAAAGCTTATCTAACGATTCATTTCAGGTGGATAGTTCTTTTTAATGTCATTTTAGAAGTAGTTCCCTGAACAAAACAGATTCCCCCCTTTGCTCTTGCTTTCTTGTTCAGGCCAGTGGTAATTTAGTGATTGATAACAATGTAGCAGAGCAAAGCCTATCATATACATTGTGCACCATAACCTTGACAGCCTATCTAAAACATTCTATCAGATGTAGTTTCTCTTGGTGCAAATAAAGAACCAAGGGGAGAAAAATCCCCTCCACATCAAATCAAGTAAGAATTAATCCCAAATGAAATTTAATTTCCCTATTGCTGAGTGGCGGAGGGAAAAAAAATCTACTTTTAATGATCACAAGAAGCTTGGATACAAATCATTCACTGGTTTAAGGGTTTCAGTTTGTCAGATTATGCTGTCTTTTGTGATAGTAAATATATGCCAATACAGAAAACTTTAAAATGTCTCTGTTGGTGGATGCATTAACCCATTTTTAAGTCAAGTAGGTGACATTCCACTAAGCTAAGACCTTCTGGTATTTTCTTACCAATGTTAAACATTTGCAGGTTAGGTAATAGTTTATGTTTATTCATCTATTATTGGGGGGGTTAAAATAATAACATTTATTTTTGGCCATGAACTTTTTGTACCACGTAGACAGTATAGTTTGGTAAAAGGCCTTATAGATAATATTTCAAAATGGAAAAAAAGATTTCTTAGAACCTAAAGGTCAGAAATCAAATGATTCTAGGCCTTTTTATTGCTGAATAATGGACTTTGTAAATACCATATGTGACTATTAGATCAAATGAGAGTACATAGAGTTCAATATTAATTGGGTGAGCATCAGCTGATGGCCTGTTTGCAGGATACAATGAAATTATGTTATCAATATAATGTTTTATTGATTCCTTGGTTTGAAAATTAAATAAACATAGCATAAGCACTTGGAGTGGTAAGTTGTAGCAGAGAACAAGATTTTCATTTGAAATTTGAAAACAGAAGTAAAGGTGACTGAAGCAGAAAGCAGTCTGTGGCATAAGATTTCTGCCAGCATTTCTTGATGTAACTAAGTATATCTGGGTGTTTGGGAGGAATAAGAACCAAAGAACAGAGATGTTCCAAAATGTTTTTCAAGCCTTATGTCAATATTAGAAAATCCTTTTCTTGAATAGTTTAGCTTGCTTTACTATGGATATATTCATTTTATACTTTTATAAAATAAGTGTATACATAAACTTTGCCTCCAGTGTTTTCTTAGTATTGTAGATACTGGTTAAAGTGTGGTGAGCAAAACTGACATGGTCTCTGCTTTTGTGGAGTGAGGAGACAAAAACCCCAAGATAAAATTATAGTGCTATGAAAGAAAGATCATGTCATCATGAAGGAAAATGAGAGAACCTGAGCTACTCTGGGGGATTAGGAAAGTCATATTTGAGTTGACACTTAAAAGGTGAACAAGAGTTGGTGATGCAAAAAGGTGTGGAGATGGTGTGATGGCTGAAAGCAGAAAAAAGGAGTAGCATGTGTGAAGACCCTGAGGTGGGAAAGAGCTTGATGGAGCCAGAGTGAGAGGGCCAGGAGAAACTAAACAGGTGGGTGAGTGGGAAAACATCACAGGCTGTGGCTGGTGAGGTGTGGATCTGGAATGAAACCCTCCGCTTAATTTCAGTGGACTGTTCTTCTACCCCAGGTGGTTTGAATTTGTTGATGTCTTGGATCCCACACACAGCCTTTGGTTCAAGCAGTGGACACAGGCTGAGGCAGGAGAGTAGTACACAGAGACTACTGTGAATTCTGCAGAAAACAAATTCATCTCAGAAAAGCAGTCATGGAAAGGATCGATTTTAAAGTAAAGAAAGAAGCAGCCTGCAGGCAGCTTCAGATGGATGGTTTGTGGTTCAAGCCCATTCTGCTTGATGACCTTTTGTATTCCTGTTGCATCCAAACATATTAGTGAGTAGTGTTCCAGTGGACTCTGTGACATGGTGTTTGTGGCACACACCAGGCTTAGCTACATTTATGATGTGGAATCGATAGTGTCAAGGCATTATTAATAGAGAAGAAGGCAAGGAATTTCTCCTTTTTATCTCCCCTCTGGATAAATAGACAGCAGGCCCCAAAGAAGAAAGAACTCTTTCTTTCCCTATGTCTTGGCTTCTTTCTTCTTTCTGCTCCTTTTTTTTTTTTCCTTTGAAGTTCTGCTTGATAGTCAGCAGAGGGCGCACAAATGCACTAAAATGCAGTCTTTCTTCCTCTGGCCACAGTAATTTCATTGTCTTTATCTCTTCATCTTTATATTCCTTAGAGACAGGGATGCGTCTTGGCCTTTTCTTTTTGTAATATTTCCATCAAGGGAAATATTCCTCACCGATTTTGGAAAGGTGGGAAAAAATTACTGTCTAGATAAAAAGAGAAAGAGAGAACAGGATTGTATTCCTGATGTGTGTGTGTGAGTCACTCAGTCGTGTCCGATTCTTTGCGACCCCATGGACTGCAGCCCACCAGGCTTCTCTGTCCGTGAGATTTTCTAGGCAAGGATACTGGAGTGGGTTGCCATTTCCTTCTCCAGGGGTTTTTCTCAACCCAGGGATCGAACCTGGGTCTCTTGCACTGCAGGCAGATCCTTTACTGACTGAGCTACAAGGGAAGGCCCTGATATATGGGAACAAATTGTGTGTGTGTGTGGTGTGTGTGTGTGTGTGTGAGACAGATCTCAGAGTTGCTGGTACCCTGTATGACTCATTTGGAAAGGACTCATTTTGCCAATAGCAAGGCAGAAAGTCTGGGCTCTGCTTTCCCTGGGCTGTTGTCCTCAGAGCAGCTGCCCTGCTTGCTGACAGGTCCTAATAATGAGGATGATAGGGCCAGGGGGAGATTCATCTTCTTCCCCAATATGACTTCTTCATTGAATTTGCTCCTTGCTGAAGTCCAAAGTGGATTGTCTCCTCTTAACTGTGTGCTCTGTTCACTCTGCCTAAGGTCAGAGAATCCAGCTGGAGCCTGTCTGCCTCCAACATCACTGGCTGTAGAAAGTGATCCACATATGTCTGTGACAGTTCTGTGCATGATGTGTGAGAGGCAGATGAGAGCTAGTTTAAGCTCCTCCAAAGATGCCTTGGCGTGGCTGTGCTGATGAAGGTGGAGACTTGTTTGTGTCAATGACATAATAGGAGAAGACATTCAGAGTCCAGCTGCAGGGAGTGAGGTGTGCAGCTTAATACAGGTTTCTGACAAAAGCCCACACACTTCACATTCTTCCGCCCCTAGTGCCAATCTCCTTCTGATGTCTTAACCTGACTTTTGTTCTGCTTTGCTCAAAGGTTTCTGGTGCCACAAAGAATTGCTTGGCTGGGGAGTAGTTATAGTGGCTAACACATTGATACTAGTGCAGGGCACTTTATAACTAACTAGTGTTGTAATAACTCCACACGAGAAATGAATAAGATTTAGTTTAGCATATTCTTCTTATTGTTAAAGCATCAGGCACAGTTATAGCTTTCTCATAAATAATAGTGATAGCTCCGAAAGGCCATTTTTCATGTAAATTTCCTGACTGTGAGCGAGTTTGGAAAAGAACTGTGTTGAACAGGTTATTTAAAAAGCAGAATGATTTCCCAATAAAATGCCTTTCAGCTTTTCCCTTTGGGGCCCTGGGCTGCCCCCTTGTCTACAAGATCCACGTGGGCAAGTTTCATGTTAGCTTGTGAGCCCAGTAGAAGTATTCTTTCTTTCTATGCCAGCAAAACACTAATACTCTAAACACAAAGGACATTTAACACAGTAACTGTTTCTGATGGAGTGAGTGGTGCTGCCAGCTTACTCTCTCTTGGATGGCTTCTGTATGATGGGAGCAAGGTTGGGAGTCGGGCCCAGGCTTGTGTGGTATAAGTAACCAACTTTAAAAAAGCATTTGTATAGTCAGGGTCATTCCTGCCCTTTCTCAATAGACTTGCAGTCCTGGGCTGAATATTTATTGGGCTTGGTTTTGTGTCTTTGGAACAAAGGAAACTTCCAGTGACCAGTTTGGTTAATCACTAATGCTTATTCCCTCTTCCCTACTATTCCTTATTGGGTTTCCTTCTACTCCAGTACATTGGATTTCCAATCACATCAAACCCTATTAGGCTGTCTTCCATTGATAGCAGATTAGATTCCCTTACACCTCACTGCCTAGCAGGATTTTCCTCTCCACAATGTGGAGAGTATTAGATTCCCTTACATGGGTTGCTGCTTGTTAAATTGTGTTTGGCGCTGCATAGTATTGAATTCTCTTTCCCATCAGCAGTCTCTGGGTTGTTAATTACACACTTGCAGATTCACTTCTCTTGCATATTCTCTAATGCATAGCTCTCCATGAGCTCTGACCATACACATCAGTGCCTCAGGCAGCCCTGTCTGCTCACAGGTTTTGTTCAGTTCAGCTATGCGGTTATTGAACATCTGTGTGTCAGGAGCCTGCAGAATTTATAAACATGAGTGGGGAATAATCTTTGCCTTCAAGGAGTTTACAGTCTAGTGGTCAGGGAGAGGACAGGTCAGTGCATAACATGTGTATGCATGAAGGGTAAGCATTGATTTTACGACTTTGCTAATAACAGTTTTTATTTGGCATAATTAAAGCACCTGAGAAGGCAACTCATTCCTTATAGTGCCATTTTTGCCAGCACTCTGTTCTATAATGAAAAAAGAAAACATTTGGAAGCATAATTGAGTGAAAATGCACATTTTATTGGGTTCTACTGCAGGTATTGGCATAATTACAAAAAAAGAATTCTGGGGTCTCTTAACATACTCAATCCTGCTTTTGTATGTACCTAGCATTATATTAGAACTCATATGATTCTAAGAGGTAGCCATCAGGCATGGAGTAATAAAAATTCATATATATTCTACTCTCTAATAGACCTTGACATTACATACAGACTAGGGTCTATGTCTTTTTCTTTTGACACCAAAATATGCACAATTTTATTCATTCCTGGAAGGGAGGAGACCAATGGTAATGGGAAATGGAGTCAGTCATGGTTTCCTGCAAGGAGCAGCAAGGAGACAGGTGTTAGCAATTGTGTTCTTAATGCTCAAGAGTCTCGACCTGGTGGCAAAATCACAGTCTGTGTCCCACATTAGTGTATTACCTAATTCCTTCTTTGTATATATCCTCATTCCTTGAACACTCACCACATGTCAGGCACAGTTCCAGGTGCTTCGTTGTAACATCTTAGTAATTGCTCACCAAACAAATGAACTTTCTCCATATTTGCTGTCAATAAAAAAATCCAAGTTTACTGGCAACAAAAGGATATGTTTTGTATCTCTTTCTTCCAACTCAACCAGCGTGCTTCATTAATGCCAAATTTCTAATTTGATGTGAACAGCACTTATAGCACAGTCTGAAGCTTGAAATGACAAATTATGATCTCAAAAGTGTAGTTTAGAAAAAGACTTAGCTAATAAATACAATTATTTGATGTAGGAATGAAATAAAACCCAAAACTTTAGTCTAATTTTTTTCTTTGACACCAAGATATTGTGCCATTTAAAAAACTCCCTGGAAGAGAGGGAACCAAAAGTAAGTCAAAGTAGAAAAGAGGTGGCAGGACCAATGTTTTTGCAATTGACTCAGTCTTTTCTAACGAGTCAAATTTAAAGTACATCTAAACCCCAGAGTATGATATCTGTATTTCCTGTTCTAATTGTGTAGTGTAAAGATGTTTTACTAGTATGGAAAGGTGACAGTGACATTCAAAACTCATTTTTCAAAGATGTGTTACTCTTCAAACATGTGGACCATAACAGTGTTTCATTAGAATAATAAAATATTGATCTTTCAACTGAAATGCCCTACTCCCTTACTTGATCAAGGTCATCACCACTTGTCAGAAGATGTTTTCTTTTCTGAGGTTTGTCCTTACAGCATAGAGCTTAGCACGCACATCTGAACGCAGACTGTTATCCTGAGCTCTGTTCTTGAGCCTTTACTCAGCTTCTACTGTGTGTAACACAGCATCTTCCTACCCTCTCAAACACTCCTACTGGAGTATGTACTTCTATAACTCAACTATTTTGTATTTCATCCCCTTTTGAATCCAAGACTGTGACCATCACTTATGGATTATGGCTTCAGAGCAACAGTCGGTTCCAATGTACCCTGCTATTCCTTGGACAGGCCTTAACTGATAGTACAGTTACCACTTTCTCCCTGTTGCTCCTTTTTAGCCATAAAGACCATAGTCAGTCACTTTCTCAAAATTTGGCCACCCCCTTCCACATTAATAGCATAATGGTGCACATTCTGTGCATTGCCTGTGACTCATAATCACAATGCAAAACGCATCATTCATAAACTGTTTAGTGTGACCTTTTGCACAGTGGCACTAATTATTATTATCACAGAAGCCCAGTAAACTAGACTGGTAATTATCAGGGATTTATTTGAATAGACAGCTAAGCTATTCTTGGCAAGTTAGTCAAAGCAGTTGTCATGACAGCCTTACAAATATGTCTTATGAATTGGGTTAATTAGGGTAATTAATAACTGCTATTTGGCCCCCTTTTCCCAAGGTATTGCCTATGCATTATCAAAAGGGGAGAGGTAAAGTTAAATAAAAAAGGAGAGTTTGTTTCCCTCTTCCAAGAAAACTACTTTTAAAGTCAGTGAAAACCACCCAGCTTCCAAAGGTGGCTAGAGAAACCCTTATTTTATGGAATCTTCTCCTGCTTTTGAAGATTTCAGAGCCAGCAAGCACAAGCCACCCTGAAGAAAATGTAGTTGAAAAGAGGAGCTAAGTTGTCAGTTCCCTGAGGTTGCTGCTTTCCTTTTAGTCACCCGTGAGAGCCCCCAAGGGACAGTCCCTCTGGCTTCCACTTTTGGCAGAGCCTCACTTTGTTTTTTCTCTCATCTAGGACTTGCTTGCCTTGCTCTCCAGCCTGTTCATTGTATTGGTTTTCTTATTTTTCCCTCACAAGGAAGTCGTGAGTTTCCTTACCCAGGTTTCTGCCCCTCAGAGGTTTTCCAACTTTTAATTTTGTTGGAGACCTTTTTTTAAATTTAATACCTTGGGGACTATCTAACATTACCTGGTGGTGGTTTTGCTCTTTTTTCAAAGAAAGGAAAAGGGACTAGCTCTGAAGAGCTTTCTCTTTCTCGCCCCTGAGAAAGTAGAGAGGAAAAGTCCAAGTTTCTTCTCTGTGTATCTCAGCATATTGAGTTGTTTTCCTTATTACAGTGTAAAGAAAAGACAAAGGGAGAGGTTAAAGATGAAACCGGTTTTCCCCAATGAGATTATCCTTTCAGAGGATACCATTGTTCACAAAATGAATTCAAGACTTTTTGTAGTGCTTTTGAATAGTAAATTGATTTCTCCCCGTTTCTTCCATAAAGCAAGGAAAAGGAATCCAAGGAGGGAAGGGGACTGAGGACATTAGTTGGATACCAAATCTGTATCATTTCCTGGGCTTGATCCTTTCTTATATTAAGTAACACTTGTCACAACAGCCCCATGAGATAGGAAACAGTATTATCTTATTTCTATAGATGAAGAAAGTAAAGTATTTAAAAGTTAACTAATTTTCCTGAGGTCACACATAATCAAGTATGATCAAGTCTCTCTGATCCAGAGTCCTTTCCACACCAGGTAGTGGAGTTTTCCAGAAAAGTGAGAGGCTTTTAGTAGTTCTAGTACAAATTCCAGATGTGCTATTCAAACTCCCCTTGACTCAAAATAGCCATACTTTCTTGCTTCTCTGGCTCCTTGGCAATTGAGATTTCTAGATCAGAGGCCAGAATTCTGGCTGACCCATAAAATTTGAGTTTGGGGACAATTCTAGGAAAAACTTTTAGTAGAGGGCATTAGGCTAATATTTTAGAAATGATCACAGCTTTTGCTTCCCATGTCACACTGGAATCTCATGATCAGAAAAAGGCAGTTTCCTTCTCTGTTTTACATATAGTTGCCCTGATATGGCAGAGAAGGCAATGGCACCCCACTCCAGTACTCTTGCCTGGAAAATCCCATAGACGGAGGAGCCTGGAAGGCTGTAGTCCATGGGGTGGCTGAGGGTCAGACACGACTAAGCGACTTCACTTCCACTTTTCACTTTCCTGCATTGGAGAAGGAAATGGCAACCGACTCCAGTATTCTTGCCTGGAGAATCCCAGGGACAGGGGAGCCTGGTAGGTTGCCGTCTATGGGGTCGCACAGAGTCGGACATGATTGAAGCGACTTAGCAGCAGCAGCAGCAGCCCTGATATGGAAGAAAGGCAATGTGTTGCCTGAAGTGACTTGATGATACTTGGAGACCACACAGGACACATGGGAAATGGAGGTGGGTGTGGTCCTCTAGTAAAACAGGACCATATTCTGGTATCTTAGGAAGCTGAAAACTGACAAAGGGGAGCTAATGTAGGCCCATTTCTCTGGTGTTACCTTACAAAATTTAGAATGAGTATCACACATTTAGTATTAAAAGTTTTGTCATGCATAGGCATTTGCCTAGCCCCTAAAGAACATTAATTCATTCAACAAATAGCTACAGAATACCTACTTCACACCTGACAGTGTTTTCAGGATTCCAGGAAGAATGGTGAACAAAACAGACAAAAATTACTAACATCATGGGGTTAATATTCTAGTAGGGGGAAAGAGATAATAAAATAAGTAAGCTAAATATATGGTAGTTTAGAAAATAGGTGCTATGGAGAACAATGGATTGTGAATATTGGAGAAATTATGCAAATTAAATAGGGCAGTTAGGTAAAGCTTCAGTGAAACCTACTTTTTTTTTTCCTTCTCACTTCACACACACACTTCTCCAGCTAGGCTGATAGTTCATTCATTTATTAGTACCTACTCTACCAACTGCCTTTGTACCTTACATGGGGTATGCATTTAAGAACAAAACATATTTCTCCTAGCCTTATGGAGCCCAAAATGTAGCACAGGAGACAGATAGTAAAAAATGGTTACACAGATAATGACTTACAATCATAAGTGTGGTGGAAAGCAGTAGAGGGTACTAACATGTACCACACATAAAGGCCAGGACATGGATACCAACTCTATGAGGCTAAAGACCACAGACAGACCACTGAACATTTGGTAACTGGATTATAGTAGGGAAGACCATGATGACATGATTACAAAACAGAAAGTCTCACTCGGTTTTGATTGTGTCTAGGGACCCATGAATTTGTGATTTCAAATGTCTGATTGCTATAATTGCATATAGATACCTTCAGCCTCCAATCCAGCTATTTATTGGTATTTGATTTTAAATACTCATGTACATATATATGGCTATATTTTTCTGGAAACAAATTAATGACTGTTTGATGTGGTGAATTTGTGGGGCTGCTAGAAAACTGTCTTAAACAGAGGGAAAGCATTAATGAAATGATGGCTGATTTTTAGAGTGCCTATTTGATTTTCTTCTCCATTCATTGTTCCTGCAAAGATTCAAAATCCCCTAACATGAAAGATTGTAGGATAAAATGCATCCTTTTTATGTTTAAACCATTTCCTCATAATGAGGAAATATATTATTTTTTTTCTCCTACGGACCAAAGGCTAATAGCCTAGAACTAGTACTTTGGCTCCCTAAAAAGTCCTGCAAGACAAGCCAATTACAGACTCTGAAATATTTTTTAGTTCCTTGTAATAGCGATTCATTCTCTGCTATGGTACACTAACCAGGAAACAAGTTGAAATGAGAGTTTGGGCACTTTTAGAATAATTGATTATATTTACCAAATCCTTAGTAGTGCAGAGAGGCTAGTGGGTGGGGAATAGAAGAGCAAAAGGAAAGGTGAGATGAATGTGTGTCCAGGAGAGCATGACTTTTTATAAAGTTATGACTTTTGAATTGACATCTGTGGAATACACTTTAGCTAACTTTTTTTTTGTTCCATTTAGTCTTCAAGTAGACAGCAGTTAGATTATTTATGCTGATATCTGCCTTTATGTGCTATGGTGTTACTTTTTTTTATGTTACCTGCATTGTGGCACAATTAATTTTTTAAAAATTGAAGCACTGTTGATTTACAGTGTTGTGTTAGTTTCACATGTACAGCAAGCTGATTTATTTTTATATATGTATGTGTGTGTGTGTGTGTATGAGAAGGCAGTGGCATCCCACTCCAGTACTCTTGCCTGGAAAATCCCATGGACGGAGGAGCCTGGTGGGCTGCAGTTCGTGGGGTCACTAAGAGTTGGACACGACTGAGCAACTTCACTTTCACTTTTCACTTTCATGCATTGGAGAAGGAAATGGCAACCCACTCCAGTGTTCTTGCCTGGAGAATCCCAGGGGTGGGGGAGCCTGGTGGGCTGCCGTCTATGGGGTCGCACAGAGTCGGACACAACTGAAGAGACTTAGCAGCAGCAGCAGCAGCAGCAGCAGTGTGTGTGTACACACACACACATATATATACACTTTTCCCGGTCCTTTTCCCTTATAAGTTATTACAAAATAGTGAGTATAGTTCCCTGTGCTATACAGTAGGTCCTTGGTTATTTTATATATCAGTTCAGTTCAGCCGCTCAGTCATGTCCGACTCTTTGCGACCCCATGAATCGCAGCATGCCAGGACTCCTTGTCCATCAACTCCCGGAGTTCACTCAAACTCATATCCATTGAGTCGGTGATGTCATCCAGCCATCTCATCCTCTGTTGTCCCCTTCTCCTCTTGCCCCCAATCCCTCCCAGCATCAGAGTCTTTTCCAATGAGTCAACTCTTCGCATGAGGTGGCCAAAGTATTGGAGTTTCAGCTTTAGCATCAGTCCTTCCAATGAACACCCAGGGCTGAACTCCTTTAGGATGGACTGGTTGGATCTCCTTGCTGTCCAAGGGACTCTCAAGAGTCTTCTCCAACATCACAGTTCAAAAGCATGTATGCATATGTTCTGAATAGTCATTGGAAGGACTGATGGTGAAGCTGAAACTCTAGTACTTTGGCTACCTGATGAGAAGAACTGACTCATTGGAAAAGACCCTGATGCTGGGAAAGATTGAAGGCGGGAGGAGAAGGGGATGTCAGAGGATGAGATGGTTGGATGGCATCACTGACTTGATGGACATGAGTTTGAGTAAGTTCCCGGAGTTGGTGATGGACAGGGAAGCCTGGGGTGCTGCAGTCCATGGGGTTGCAAAGAGTCGGACACGACTGAGTGACTGAACTGAATTGAACTGAACTGATGTATATGTTAATCTCAACCGTCTAATTTATCCCTCCCCTCCCTCTTTGGTAACCATAAGTTTGTTTTCTATGTCTGTGAGTCCGTTTCTGCTTTGTAACTAAATTGATTTGCATCACATTTTAGATTCTGCATATAATGGATATTAAATGGTATTTGTCTTTCTCTGTCTGGCTTACTTCACTTAGTATGATAATCTCTAGGTTGATATGGTGTTACTTTGGTGAGCAGGAGAAATTAGCTGTTAACAAGTGAAGAGTACAACAGGCACAGCTATGATATCCTTCTCCATGCCACCATCTCTGGAAGTCTCCAACTGTCCTTTTTATCTGGGCACTTTGGTAATACTATTGCTGGCCTGTTCTCTTTCCTTCTGAGGAGAATTTATTTTGTTTGAATGTTCTGTTACTTTCCCTTTTGGTCTACTCTTCTTTCAGTGGTTCTGCTTGCCTATCTGGTGGTCTTTTTCGAAAGTTCCAACCCAATGTCAATCTGGAGTGGGACTGGTAATGCCAAAACGGAAGGGGTCTTCAGGAATGATAGAAATGTTATGGGGGAAGCAAGTTGAGGGTAAGTGGATTTCTAAAACAAATAGGATCTTAGGCCTCGTTAATGAAGAATAATTTCCTGATTATGGGAAGAATTAGCCCCTCTGAATTCTTTGCTGCTCAGATTACATCTGTAGTATTATGTTCAATTCTGCATACCTTATTTTAAGTAGGACACTGACAGGCCACAGTAAGTTTCAAGAAAAGGTTAAGAAATTGATAAAAGGCCTGGAGACCACATCATTTGTCGAACAACGTTTCTATTGCATTATTATAATAGAGGCAAAAACTCAGTTGCGTGAAGTCAACATTATCATTGGTCTGCACTGGAAAAATGTATTGAAATGAAGGTACTGAAACCAAAGTGTCACAAAAGTGTAAAACATTCTTCTTCCTAACATTTGAACTTTGAATTAGTTGCTTTGAAAATGTATACTGTGTGAACCCAGCACTAGCTAATTGTTTGACCAGAACAATAGCTTTTACATATTCAGCCTGAAGACTGGTTCTCAGGTATAAGGCCAAAACCTGATGGATAATTGGGGGATCATGAGGATTTCCCTCCCCATTTTAGAGTGCTTTATTTACTCTTCTCATCATTGAAGAACACCACTGCCAGAGGCAAGGTCTTACAAAGTTTGGACTGATGGCTAGTATGCTATCTTTACATCTTCTTGACATCCTTTATGGCTTTGTAGTGGTGTGCTTTTTAGTGGAGTTAGGAAAGAGTTAATATCTTGGCATAACCTTAGATGTGGCTTGTTTTTCTCTTAGAAATATTGAGAAGGTGAGCATGTAGTGGGAAATTTTGAGATTTTCTGGTTTACAGCCTTTCTAAAAGGCATTTCTAATCATCATCATCACCACTATCCCAAATGACAGAACAAATATTAACTTGTGAAAATAAATATTCAAAAGGCAAATTTTATGAAATGGTTGACCTCCATTGGATCCTCATTATTTTTAGATCATGTAGGGAGGGGTCGCTCATACCTTTATTTACTAATTGTCTACCTTCTCATGCCTTTTTCATTTATTTTTTAAAGCACAGGGGAAAAAATTTTTGAGCGAAGAGATCAGAGTAACCTTTGTTTGCACAGAAATACTATGTGTGCATTGTTGGCTTAAGGCCAGTAGTAGACAGAAAGAGTCTGACTTAAGAGCATATCCTGGCCCTGATTTCCAGGAAGGGAAGACACAGAAGCATCATTCTCAGAGCAGAGATAGAGTGTTTGTGAACAAGCCAAGATTTCCCTTGTTTCTTCCTGTGATCTTCCCTCATTTTGAAGTACTGGATGGGATCAGGCCTCCAGGGATGGCAGTCGGTTAGGTGGTAATTGGGAGGGACTAGGGATCTAGCAGTACCAGAAGGCAAGAGGGTGACCCAAACACTTTCAGCTTCTTCTGGAAAAAAGGCACAGCGTCAGGCAATCAGAAGAGGAAGGGAGCAAGCATAAAATTCACATCCTTAGATTCCATAAAAGAAGAAAAGAGAGTGCTCACTATGTTTCCCATCAAATGTGCAATTTTATGGCACTCTCTTCTTTTGTGTATGTTTAGTGTTGTGTGTCAGTCCCTTCAGGGTTCTTTACCAGTAGCGCCACCGAGGAAGCCCCTCTTGTAGAGCTGAGAGCAGATGGGTTGGCCATGTGAAGAAAGTGAAGGTGTCCACCTACAGGCTGCTGTAGGAAATACTTCCATCTTCTTTCCTACTTCTGGCAAGTAGACTAGGGTAATTTTTAAGAGAGTATCCAAACTAGGGTCAGCTTGTCTCAGGACTCATCTTTATGCAAAGGCTACATGAAGAATTTTAAAGTGATGAGCGTCTGACCACTGGAGAAAACTTGTCCTAACTCAAAAATGTCTCTGTGGTTTAATTAGCTACCCCTTTGGATACTGATTTTTTTTAGCAATGTACTGAATGTGATTTGTCTTCCAAACTTTACAGAAGAGCCAACCCAAATTCAGTTGGATTTGTGGCTGTAGGGAAGTTGTTTGAATTTATTCAGCATGCCTTATGTTCTTTCTCACACCTGACACTCATACATAGCTTGCAAAATCAAGAATTAGAGTTAGAGAGAAGCAAACTCTTTCCCCCGAACAAATAATTTCTCTAGTTCCGTCCCCTGCTTCGGATCACATGTATCTGAAGGTAGTTCTGAGGGCAAGTGCCACTTAGGAGAACCTTCTATGTTGCTCTCTTTTCTATATACCCTTGTTATAGCACTAACAACATGTCATTATAATTCTCTCTTCACTTATCTGTCCCCAATACTAGAAATATGGACTTCTCGAGGACAGGAGTAGAATCTGTCTCATCTCCATACTCTTAGAATTTTCTATGGAGCCTGGCACATAGCTTTAATAGTATTTGTTAAATTAAATTATTTTGAGCCTGAGTTATGTATTACTTCCATTTGTTCTAAACTGGCAAAGACAGCTCTGAATGATCTCGTTTTGCTTTTCCTTCTGTCCCCTCCCCCATTACTCTTATGGACCATTTAACTGTTCGTTTCTTAGTTTGTGCAAAGAAGGGTCTTAAAAGTAGTATAGGATTTTCTGTGACTTCTGTTTTTCAACCCTGGGCTGATGGCTTTGTCATTTTACTCAGCCTTTATATAGTACAGTCAAATTTGATTAATTGAGACTAACTTGGGGGAAGGCCAGTTGGAATTGCAGAGAGAAAAAAAATGCAATTTTATTACTTTCAAGTTCATAGAGTAATAAGAAGTAAGTTAACAAAGCCCTTGCCAGGAAGTTTTGCCAAGTAGACGTCCTTGGATCTGCTTTAATGACTAAATAAGAATGATGTGCAATTAACATATTTATTGTTTGTAAATTGCTTCTTCAGTGCTTAAAAACAATTTATTCTCTTAAGTAGTTTAAACACTTCCCTTGTAATCTTGTTTACACCATAATTTGCTCAGTAAACCTTTTTAAAAATAGATACAGCAGCCTATCTCTATCAGAATGATCACCAAATATGAATTAGTGACGTCTGAACTACAAAGGTATTAGTACAACATGGAGAAGAAACTAAGCCTGAGAAGGATGCTTTGAGGAAGTGGGCAGAGCAAACTCCTCCTTTCCTGCTTAGTTTTTAGTCACAGAGGCAGGGCCTCTGTCTTATTTAGAGAGGAGAAAAGCTCCCTCACCAGGAAGCAACATTTGCCATCAGTCTAGCCCCCCTCAGTAGTCTAATGCCAGTTTCCACTGAGGCAGTAAAAATGAGCAAATTTACCTTTTCGATAATTTCACTATGATCAAACAATCCCCAGTGGGCACTAATAGAAGATACTGTATTTTGATTGCAGTTTATCTCTAGCAATTACAGATGAGCAATTTAAGTGGCAACAAAACAAGTCATTTGCTAGAATGAGACTGTATTTCACTGAGCTTTATCATTTCACTTTTTTTTTCCAGATTACTCAGCTTTTTCAGATTACTCTGTTTCCTTGGGTGGATCATACATCCTCTTTCTGCAGGATCCTGAGGAACAATTACTTTTCTTAATGATAGGATATTGACAAATGATTTACAAACATCATTTGCACTAAATTTTACTTTTCCCTCCCTTGAGGAATTCTGTTGACAGAATTTACAGCATTAGGTTTTACTCTTTGAGGACTTCTTAGGAGAAATAACAGGAAGAAGTTGGGCAGGTGGAGAGGGATGAGTCCTGGTGGCCGAAGAGCTGAGTTCTAAACTTAGGTCTGGGTTTCTAAAAACCAACTGTGATACTTTGAGGGTGGTGGTGAGGTTCCCTGGGCCCATTTCCTTGTCTTCAAAGTATTGAGTGTGTGTGTGTGTGTGTGACAGAGAGAGAGAGAGAGAGAGAGAGAGAGAGAGAGAGAGACAGGGACACAAAGAGAGATTAGATACTCTAAGATCTTTTTGAGCTTTAATACTCTCTGGGTAATTGATTCTGTGATGGTCATGAGGCCAAAAGGAAATTTTTCAAAGCCTAGGGCATAGCATGGTCAGACTGCACTAATGACTTCAAGAACCTTTGCAAATGACCACATTTGGCAGAAAAGCAACTAAAGACTCTGTCATGATATAAGAAATAATTAATATGGCATAAAAGGTTGGATTTTTTAAATTCATGAAAGAACTTAGAGGAGACCATAGACTGAAAATAAAGCAGTGTCAGCCGACTGGGTTTCCATTTCCTACTGTCTAGAAAGTTAGACCGAGTGGAAGGCACCCTGGTCTGGGAAGCAGGGGCCTTAGGCTTTTGCTCTGACTCTGCCAATAATTGGCTATTGATCTTGAATTAAAAAAACACTCTGGGACTCAGTTTTTACATCTGTTAAAAAGGGAAAATAATACCTTGCCTATGTACTTCTTAAAACTGCTTTGGTTATTGGAAAAGATCATAGGGCAAGGCTATATGAAAAAACAGTTGCCGTACTGAAACAAGGTGCCATTTAAGAAAATAATTTAAAAAATTGGACCATTGAGAGATACAGCCCAACAAATGTTTCTCACTGTATTAGATTGTAAAAACCCTTTTTATTTTTTATTTATTTGTTTTTTTAAATGTATACCTGTGGCAGATTCATGTTGATGTATGGCAAAACCAATATTGTAAAGTAATTAGCCTCCAATTAAAATAAATAAATTAAAATTAAAAAATTATTTATTTTAATTGGAGGCTAATTACTTTACAATATTGTATTGGTTTTGCCATACATCAACATGAATCTGCCACGGGTGTACACATGTTCCCCATCCTGAACCCCCCTCCCTCCTCCCTCCCTGTACCATTCCTCTGGGTCATCCCAGGGCACCAGCCCCAAGCATCCTGTATCCTGCATCGAACCTGGACTGGCGATTTGTTTCATATATGATATTATACATGTTTCAATGCCATTCATCCCACCCTCTCCCTCTCCCACAGAGTGCAAAAGACTGTTCTATACATCTGTGCCTCTTTTGCTGTCTCGCATACAGGGTTATCGTTACCAACTTTCTAAATTCCATATATATGCATTAGTATACTGTATTGGTGTTTTTCTTTCTGGCTTACTTCACTCTGTATAATAGGCTCCAGTTTCATCCACCTCATTAGCACTGATTCAAATGTATTCTTTTTAATGGCTGAGTAATACTCCATTGTGTATATGTACCACAGCTTTCTTATCCATTCATCTGCTGATGGACATCTAGGTTGCTTCCATGTCCTGGCTGTTATAAACAGTGCTGCGATGAACATTGGGGTGCACGTGTCTCTTTCAATTCTGGTTAAAAACCCCTTTTAAAGGTGTAGATGATATCATGTTCAATATGATGTATGTGTATACTGGCATATTAGTAGACATGGCATTCTAATATTTTAGGTTCTCAAATGATTCTTTGGATAAATGAAAGAGATGTGTTTACAGGGATGGGGAGACAGAAGACTAGTTTTTACTTAAGCCAGTTCTCCCTACAATCTAAATTCTTGAGAAATGTTGAAACAAATACAAGTAGAGGAAGCACAATAGCCTTTCTTAAAAGAGCTTTGCAAGAATCCTTTCATTTCATCTATGAAAGAGGCAAATGAGCTCTTCTTATCTGATGGATGGGTCTACCATCAGCTAACATTAGCTAATGCTAACTAACAAGCGGTGGGAGAGTACCTGCTCTGTGCCAGAAATGGTGACAGCCACTGAAGCCCTTAAGTTTCCAGCCTTGTGTGGCTGACACATAGGTAATACAATGTGCTAAATGATGTGATAGAAGTAGGTCTACTCTTTGTATTTCCTTAGGTCACCAAGGACATCACGTTTCAGGACTGGAGAGTCCTGAGTCACAGGTCAACAGTCTTCCTAAGGCAACCCTGTCCAATAGAATTTTATGGGATGATGGAAATATTCTATATCTGTACTGTTTAATATACTAGCCACTAGCAACATTTGCCTCCTGAGCACTTGAAAGATGGCTATTGTGATTGAGGAACTAAAAATTTAACTCAATGTTTGCTAAATTTAAATAATTACCTACCTATGTCTGTGTTATTGGTTATAATATCTATGCCACTGGGCAGCATGGCTCTGAGGAATGGTAAAATGAGCCCACAGTCAGGCTCAGGGTGTTTCTGAGTTGAACTCTCTCATTACTTTGGATCTTAGAAGGCCCTGGTCAAGCTGCTGTAGCCCTTTAACCATGTTTTTCTATCCATACACTACACTAGAAATGGCTCATTTCCAGCTGAAGGTTCTGAATTATGCATGCTAATGTGCTTTACTTAACCCTGAGATGAGGTTTTCTTTCATTCTTTTTTTAAAAAGAGATTCTGTGACAGTTCAATCATAACAGAGAAAGCAAATGGGGCGAAGAAAAACTAGTTTATAAAGGCTTTTAAAGTGTCTCAAATCTTGCCTTTCACATAATTTCAGATGGTGTGAGGTCATTTCAACTCTCTTTATCTGAATATTCTCTCTCTCTGTCTACACACACACACACACACACACACAGAGGTACACATACATTCCAGTTAAGGTGTTGAATCAGCAATTAGAGAAGTTGGGTCTCTCTATATATATGGCTTCCCAGTGGCACTAGTGATAAAGAACCTGCCAGCAAATGCAAGAGATGTAAGAGACATGGGTGTTCGATCCCTAGATTAGGAAGATCCTCTGGAGGAGGGCATGGCAACTTACTCCAGTATTCTTGCCTGGAGAATTCCATGGACAGAGGAGCCTGGAGGGCTACAGTCCATAGGGTTGCAAAGAGTCAGACAGGACTGTAGTGACTGAGCATGCACAAAGCAAGACTGTTCACTGCATTATTTATTTTTATGATAGTACAGATAGGGGGAGAATGAGATAAAATACCCTGTAAGAAACCTCATAAAAAAAAACTATACGTGAAAAAAACTACACATTGGAAATTTTGTTGGAAATAGAAATGAAAATTCAAGAGAAATCAAGTTTATAACCTGATAATCAGATGACTTGTCCTTTGTCTAGCAGTTCACTTTTAGAAAGCATCTGCACATTTATTATTTTATTTCATCTTAATAGCAACTCTATAAGATAGTCAGGACAGGTGCTATTTCTATTTTATAGATTAGGAAATTGATGGTCAGAGAGGTTCAGTGATTTCTACAAGATCACACAGCCAGTAGGAACTTTATATTTACATTGAAGGCTGTATTTGGAGGGTTTCTAGGACTTTTCTTTGAATAGTCTGTGATCTTTTCTAAGCTTAAAACAATCTGAAGAAACAGTCATCAGGGTGACTTATGGCCCTAGCTGAATCTGTGTCTACTAGGAACAAGCATTTTTTAATATGGAGATGCAAAAACACACTTTTCCCTCATAAAAATTATATGTAATATGTGTGTATCCCTGTGTATGTTATGAATGGAGATATGACTGCCCACACCTGTTTGTACTGGTTGAATCTCAAACAAAATCTTTGTTGTTATCAAGTAGACACAAGTATTGGGCAGATTAGGATGAGGAGTGAGGGTGCTAGTTTGTTTGAGAGAAGGGTGTGTGTATACAGAAAAGTGAGTGGAGAAAGAACTAAGAATAAAGCTGGGGAGGGAGAATGCTAAAAACTGTATGGGGAAAGGAATGTAGAAGTTACTTGTATAGGTTGAGGAGTAGGACTGCCAGGTACAGTAATGTTATGTTTCTGACTTTCTTCTTCTTATTTTTTTTTGACAGTTAAGTTTGGAATTATTCCTGGTTTTTGCTGCTGGGAGTCTGATGGGAGAGGGAGGGTGAGGTGTTCCCCCTAATTATTTCTTAATCTTCCTGCAAGAGGAAATTGCTCTAGTTGTGTTCACCACCCTTGAACCTGTCATGTTTAAGCAGGCTAGGGTATTTATATTTTCTCCCAAATAGTACAGCCAGTCATCTGGTCCTAATTACTTCTATTTCATTGCCTTTCCTAGAATCCTAATGAGGTGTGGCCTGTGAGTGTGGGACTTGCAATGAGAAATCTTGAATTCTAGTTCTGGATGTGACACTGCTCCTCTCTAGCAGAGGGCAAGTCTTTTAACCTGTTTTGTCCTGCTGTTAATGTGGTTAATAATATTTATTTAGCTTATGATAGTAGCAGTGGGATTAAGTAGTTAATATTGGTTGCTGCTGCTGCTGCTAAGTCGCTTCAGTCGTGTCCGACTCTGTGCAACCCCATGGACTGCAGCCTACCAGGCTTCTCCGTCCATGGGATTCTCCAGGCAAGAACACTGGAGTGGGTTGACATTTCCTTCTCCAATTAATGTTGGTTAAGAGGGGAAAAAAAGAAAAATGGGGCAAAGTCTTCTGTATTGTGTCCATTTCCAAAAGCTAATTGTTTCAGGATGATATTGACAGGAGACACCTGCTCCATTGCACTCATCAAGCACCTCCTAGAAGTTTCGCTGAATGGATGAAAAGCAAAATTCTTCAGTTCTGTACCATAAGCTCTGTAGAAAATGTAACCACCTTCAGGCCCAGTTTCCACCTTGGCTGTCTTTTTTGCCATCTAAGAATATTCCTCTGTCTTATGGTTGCTCTAAGGTTGAGTACATTTTTGCTCTCTCCTGAAACCCTTTTTAAACATTCTGAAATCTTTTTGATGAAAGATTCGTATAAATGAAAGGCATACTAGTAATTGTTGTTCTGTTGTTACACTGCATAACTGCATTACAGAATTCTAATACTCTCACAATTTCAAGCTGCTGATATTAGCCACTTTTCAAGGTGTAGTTATGGCTTTACTGTGCATGGTTGCTGGCACTCTTATGTCGGATCTGTTTACAAAATCAGGTCAAATTCCAGCCTGCCCTCACCACCCCCTTCCCAGCATAAAATGAGAAGGTCTGTTAGGATCTGGGTGGATAGGTAGGGGTTTTGAAAGACTAGGTAAACATTTCCATTACTTTCTTGAATCAATCCTCTTTCGCTGCTGCTGCTGCTGCTGCTGCTAAGTCGCTTCAGTCGTGTCTGACCCTGGGCGACTTCATAGACGGCAGCCCACCAGGCTCCTCTGTCGCTGGGATTCTCCAGGCAAGAACACTGGGGTGGGTTGCCATTTCCTTCTGCAATGCATGCATGGATGCTAAGTTGCTTCAGTCGTGTCCAACTCTGTGTGACCCTATGGACAGCAGCCCACCAGGCTCCTCTGTCCACAGGATTCTCCAGGCAAGAATACTGGAGTGGGTTGCCATTTCCTTCTCCAAATCCTCTTTCTATTGCTTCTCATTTATGTGTCATGAAGTGATGCTGAAGTGTAAGTTCTGTCTTGCTTCCAACACAGATTTTCTGCAGTGCTTGTGTAAGTCACTAGAAACTGGAGGCTACCATGGATTTCCTTCAGTGACTAATAATTTCAACAGAACTGAACACCCTTTATTTAAACTCTGGTCATAATTAGAGGGTTGCCAATGGTAAGCAACCATGGAGTCTGATTTTGAGAAATGTTTATTGTGCCTCATTAAATTTGAAATTAGTACTTAAAAAGATCGGAAATAATCTGTTTTCATTTTAGTGACAGTAAATATAAATGGATGCCGTGTGTGCACATTCTTGCCTATATGCCTCCCATATACTGTGTTTGCCATGGTCATCAGAATAACTACACCAAAAGAGAACTATGGAAAATCTCATTGACCACAAACAAGCAAATGATCTATTGTGTTTCATCTAATTAGAAAACATCAATATCAGAAGCTAACACATTCACTATTTTCAAGATGGTGTAGAACTTGGTTGTTTTTTGTCGGCATGATCACATGTTACAGGCTTGAGCAACAAGCCGGTACAAGGGAAATGAATTTAGAATGATATGCCAAAGGCTGTTTTTCCTTCACCCTTAAATAAGCTTGTGGAGGCAACCAGGCTTTAAGTGATGTATAATATAAATAATGAGATTGGGTCTGGAACTGGATTTGGGGGTGTTGTTTGGGCCCACAGGCAGAGTCACCTGCAGCGTTCCCTCCAAATATTTTGAAAGTTTTTCAGCTGACAAGGTTTGCTCAATAGAAATTGCACTCTGCAGGCAGTCAGGACTCCGTAGCTGCTAAGTAGTAGAGAATTGAGGCCAATTAAATAGAATTCAGCAGAAATGGACCAGAGTGCTGAACCTTCTCTAAGCTGTGCATGCTCAGTTGCTCAGTCATGTCTGACTCTTTGCAATTGCATGGACTATAGCCCGCCAGGCTTTACTGTCCATGGAATTATCCTGGCAAGAATACTGGAGTGGGTTTCCAGAAGGACTCAAAGATAGGCTGGATTCAGGAGAGCTCTTACTGTGGCTCCCTGGGCCATTGCTGTGGAAGGTCTTAAATTGGTTTCTTATTGTCAGTTGGATCAACTTTATCAAATCATAGCTTCTGAAATTGAAGCTACCCCATAAAGTCATCACTAGTCATCTTATGTCACCTTGTAAAGATGGTTGTCAGTATCTCTAAAGGACAATTGAAATGGTCACCAAGGTTGCAGGGAAGAAAGTAGCTCGTTCCTGGAGCCATCTCCATCTGGAGAACTACCTGCAGTAGTGTGTGCCAAGTTTTTCTTTTGTCTCTCTGCTATGCTATACTCTCCTGACCCATTCACAAAAAGTAGCAAAGAAAGTCATTCAGAGAAAAATAGGTAGAAAGCAGGCTAATCACTTCTCTGTTGTTACCAGCTTGTGTTTGCTTTCCATCTCAGTAGTAGGTCATGCCAAGAACAGTGTTCCTGGGGTTTTTTCTTGTTGTTCTTGTTTTTGTGACTTGTTCTAGCTGAGTCTGGAGAAGGAAATGGCAACCCACTCCAGTACTCTTGCCTGGAAAATCCCATGGACGGAGGAGCCTGGTAGGCTGTAGTCCATGGGATCTCGAAGAGTCAGACACAACTGAGTGACTTCACTTTCACTTTTCACTTTCATGCATTGGAGAAAGAAATGCAACCCACCCCAGTGTTCTTGCCTGGAGAATCCCAGGGATGAGGGAGCCTGGTGGGCTGCCATTTATGGGGTCACACAGAGTCGGACACGACTGAAGTGACTTAGCACCAGCAGCAGCAGCAGCTAGCTGAGTCAGTATTTAACGTGGCTGTAGCATTTAACCTGTGTGTTTGTTTTCTTGGCTGTTTAAGTAGGGGAGTAACAGTTGGCACCTGCTTGTAAAATACTTTAATATTTGGGGATGACAGGCACTCTGAGCCTACAAAATAGCTTTAATGTGTGGTATTTACATATTTGGGGTTGATGATTACCCTCCAGGTTTTGTTCTACTGGTGAATGTGGTTGATAGCTATTTACTTCTCAGGTTGAATTTTGTTTATGTGGGATGAGATGATATGACTCATGTGATTGGGTTAGTCATTTTATTTAGTCTTAAACTACTTGTATCCACACCCAAGTCTTGTTGTTTTTGCATTCCTGTGTAGAATAAGCATTAACTGGTTCCTCAGAGCTTTTTGTAAGCAGATATTATTTTCAAGGGCACTGTACCCCACAAAGGACTTAGAAAAGGGTCCCAGAGAAGAACAGAAAACTGTTCTTATCTGTATAATGGGATGGTGTTTAGTCTGGTCATTCAGTAGGCTCTTTGCCTCTGAATTGCATGGATTCCTACAGAAAGTTCCTAGGTTTCTCAAGGAGGCCTTTGTAGTAAAATATGTACTGGGTTGCTCTTCTAAAGTCACAACTTTGACCCAATAAAAGATGAGGGTAGAGAAAAGGGCTTTCTCTAAGCTGCCTTTGTCACCTCTAGGTAGTCTGTCTATATCGATGGTGCCAGTGAAATTTTAACAGTGATGATAAAAGGCCACCAAGAGGGGAACTCTTTCAACTTGACTTGGATGTTAACTAAATGGCCTATGTTTCCTACTGATAGCCCTGTCTGCAAGCCATTGGAATCCTAGAGTCTTCTTTAACATGATGAAAAGTAGCTGTCACACTGTCAGTCTGTGGCTCAGAGTTCTACAGATAAGGCAAAGCTTTATCTTTTCACAGAAATTTTATCTACCCTGTTTTGGAAACACTATCATGTGTCATTACTGCCATTCCCAGAGATACGGCAGGACTGATGGATGATGGGCAGGAATCACCTAACCGTAGCATCTTATCCTTGGCAGTTATATCTAGACTACTGTGTATTTATAAGGTCATTGTTGGGAATAAGGACAGAGAACAAACTGTAACTACAGAAGACAGTGGGCAGAAGGGATGCTTTCTGAAGAAACAGACCACCTTGGCCTTACAGATTTGGTCATCTGCTTTAACAGTAATAAGAAGCTTTATTCTTAACCCCTTCCACCCCTTCTCTGGTCTTTCATTGATGGATTCATTACATGAGCACTTGCTAAGTGTCCAGCATTGTGGCACTGAGACTTCAAAAGAAAGCTTCCAGTCTAGTTGGAGGATATACTGACATACTACACATGAAATAATCATAGAACCTGAGGAAAAGCATAAGTACATCACATAGTCTGTACACTAAGTGCTGAGAACATGTTAAGCTGTGTGGGATGATCAGAGATGTAGGCATATTAGAAATGAGGGTTGAGATATAAGGGAAGTAGAGGACTTGGTATTGGATGACTGCTCAGCTAAAGATTTAATTTCAAGTTAGCTCAGTTGGTAAAGAATCTGCCTGCAATGCAGGAGACCTGGGTTTGATTCCTAGGTTGGGAAGATCCCCTGGAGAAGGGAAATGGCAATACACTCCAGTATTCTTGCATGGAAAATCCCACGGACAGAGGAGCCTGGCAGGCTACAGTCCATGGGGTCACGAGAGTTGGACACGACTTAGCAACTAAATCACCAATGCTAAGTGCAACAGGGAACCATTGAAAGGTTTCTTTGAAGCCTTGAAAAGAGAAATGTTGTGATGAAAATAGTGGGCAAGAAAGGTTATGCACATAGCATTTGCAGAATGGGCAAAAGGCAGATGGAGATGAAGTAGTGGCACAAGTTGATGAAGGCTGTGGAAGTGAAGCCAAAGGGGCATGCTATTTGTAAGAATTTTATAAGTCTTATAACTCATTTGATAGGAGAGGGAGGTTCCCTGTATTTGTGACATGGGTTTGTATGTGTAGCAAATATAAAGGCCAAATTCTCCTATGTGTATCACCTACTATCATCAAGCCATTAGTGTGCTAATTAATTCCATAGTGGAGAAGGAAATGGCAACCCAATCCAGTATTCTTGCCTGGGAAATCCTATGGACCTTGTGAGCTGCAGTCCATGGGGTCGCAAAAGAGTTGGACACCACTTAGCGACAGACTTTAGTTACACTGAGTTGTGGTACAGTTCTCAAAGGTCCACTCCATAGCCTGTGCACAAGTATAACCACCCCTAGCACAGAGTTGATCAGTTTGTTATCTCCTTGCTGGTCTAGCGTATATATATATATATATTTTTTTTTCGTTCTCAGGGTTTGGTGCATGTTTATTGCATGTAGGAATGAATGAAAAAACGAATGACTGAACAAGAGCCGGGGCTTGAAGGGAACATTGGCATCATTTGGGTTGTTCTCTTTATTTCCTAGATAGATAAATTAACACTTCCAGAGGGATTGAGTGCTTTATTCAAGGCCACCAATGAGTCAGTGACAGACACGAGGAGAGAGTTCAGTTCACCCCCTCCCCTACATCGCATTGCTTACTGTAGTCAGACTGTGTGTGTCTGTACATGAGAATTAGCACTAATGTGCACATAGGCATGGCTAGTGGAAGGTTACTTAGCTTGTTTTCCAGTTCAGGATAATTCTGGTGATGGCAGCTCTGTGGATGGTGCCTTTTATTCTGTCTTCACTACTTTCTCATTCAGCTTCTGCTGTCTGGATGAATGAGTCTTTGAATATACATTTTAGCTGCAGGCATGTTAGCTTTATTTTTATATAGAATTTACATTTTCATTTTTATGTGCTGAAGATAGTAAGGAGGGAAAGGCCATTTGTCAATTCATTTCCTTAAAAAAATGCCTTTGTGAAAAGATGCCATTTGAACATCTAAAGCAGCAGTTACTTTCAGAAAAAGGTTATGAGTCTTATCATATGATCAATAGGTACAATTATCATTATTAGACATCAGCAGTTAAAAAAAGAACCAGCATTTAAAAATCATTTTGCTGTGCATCTGATTTGGGATTCTAGTTTTCCTGTTTGTATTGATAAAATGACTGAGTGAAAAATTAAAAAGAAATTAGTTAGCAAATTGCAGCTATAATGTTTTTCAGTTTGATGGGACTTTTAAAGTATAATTTAAAATGGCTGTTCATTTTCAAATGAAAACCTTAAGGTTTTCATCTCAGCATCTGTAACCTTTTTTAACGTTATAGTGTGACCTGAGGATTTGTGCCTCTGGGCAAAGATTCTAGTCCTGGATATCTGCATTTATTGGGCTTCTTTCTCCTTAGGGTTGAAGTCTGTACTGATGATAAAGACTGGTGACTGAGAGTCACAGTCACTCTTCCAGAGACTAGGGCACAACTCAGTGAACTGTGAAAGTAATGCAAAATGACAATGAAAGTAGGGCATTCTGGTACCTTGGGGGCCTGACAAAGTGGAAGTATTTGACTTGTGATATGCCAGACTCATTAACATAATAACATACCACCCACCCCAAAGTCTCTCTAGAAAACTCCCACATCCAGAAAGAAGATGAGAATTGAAAATAGTTAGCAAAGAAGGCTCCTGTACAGGGAAAAAAAAAAAAAACCTAAACAACAGCAAACCCTAAAACATAGAAAAGTCCTTGCAGTAAAGATCATGCCATTTCCCTCTTAAAAAAACATCTCATCTCTCTATCCAGAACTTAAGTCTCTTTTTCTAGACTATTCTAATAAATATATAGTTTCCAAGAACACAGGAGAGAATTATCAAACTTGAAATGGAAGAGGAGCTGCTTTGGTGTACTAATAGCACTGAGTAGTAACAATATTGAGTGTTTTATGGCAAGTTGGTGGGAGACATATGTTAAAAATTAAAGGTAAGAACTCAAAAGACACGGTGTTTTTTGAAGTCAGTGAGTGTACAGGCAAACCTGCATGGTACAGTGATTTATGTTTAGAAAGGCACTTCAGAGGAACCATTAAGAAACTGTAATAATGTTCAAAAACAAGGCAATTTGTTGCAACATTTTTTAAATAGCTAGAACATGGAAGCAGCCTAGATGTCCATTGACAGATGAATTGATACAGAAATTGTGGTACATATATATGATGGAATATTACTCAGCTGTTAAAAAGAACACATTTGAGTGAGTCCTAATGAGATAGATGAACCTAGAGCCTATTGTACAGAGTGAAGTAAGTCAGAGAGAGAAAGACAAATATTGTATATTAATGCATGTGTATGGAATCTAGAAAGACGGTACTGATGAACCTATTTGCAGGGCAGCAATAGAGATGCAGACATAGAGATCAGACTTGTGAACATGGTGAAGGAAGGAGAGGGTGGGATGAATTGAGAGAGAAGTGAGGAAACATGTACATTACCATATGTAAAACAGATAGTGGGAATTTGCTGTGTGACACAGGGAGCTTAATCTAGTGCTCTGTGACAACCTGGTGGGGGGTGGGATATGGTGGGAGACGGGAGGGAGGTTCAAGAGACAGGGGACATATGTATACCTGTAGCTGATTCGTGTTGATGTATGCCAGAAACCAGCACAATATTATAAAGCAATTACCCTCCAATAAAAAAACAAACAAGGCATGATGTGTAGGATTTTAAACCAAAGTTTTAGTCCTTAGAGAAGAAAGCTCTAAGCTATCCAAAAAACTCTACTATCCACAAGTATTAATTCTTTGTTTTCAGAAAATTCAGATTTGATTAAACCTAAACAAAGTGAGAAGTCTGTTCTCAGTGAATCCTAGGATAAAGAATTCTAATTAGAGAAAGGGTTTGGGAGGAATATGTTACATGATAGGAAAGTGACACTTACTGTTGAGACTGGGAATATAATTATTATCATAAAAATACTATATAATAAAAGTGCTCTAGACCCATTTTTTTGATGTCAAAATTTAAATTTTTCAGAAACAAATGTTCTTCTCTCTTTGCTGTGTTCCTGTGTTAACTTGGCTGTCTCATTGGAGATGCGGACATTTCCTAGTGAAATTAATGTGACATTTAGATAAAATTTCCCCTCTCAAATGTTTCATGTTATTTCCCATTTAGAATACTTAGAGAGGGGATTGGAATAATGTCAAGCAAATTTTGATTAAATAAGGCTAACTGGGAGCCAATACATTCATGCAAAAAAGAAAAGCTGTTTTATTATTTCCTAAAATGTGTATTTCTTTTGTCATTTTTTAGTCTTTGTTGAGATGACCTTGGTAGATAATCTGGCAAAAGATATGCCATCTTCTAGGCTTGCCTTAGAAAACACAGCACATCGGGTCAAAGCCAGTGTCTGGTCTTTCGCCCAAGACAGTTCTCCACTCTGGATGTCTGTTAGAATTACCTAGGAAGCTTTTAAAAAAGTACTAATGCCTGGGCCCCACTCCAGACCAATTACCTCAGAATCTCTTGGAGTGGGATCTTCTCAACAGTATTAAAAAAAAATTCCCTAGTTGACTCTAATGTGCAGTTAGGGCTAAGAACCACTGGCTTAAGACTTGCAAACTATTCATTAAGAGAAATTATTTCCTTCTTCAGGGTGGTCTGAGTCTCATTCTTTGCTCTACCTGAAGTGTGGAAAAAAAATGTACTCTTTCAGTGCATTTGGATTTGAACACACACTTTGAATCAGTACAAGCAAGAATACTTGATGTTAGTTTACCCTGACTCATCATAGGCCATCTATGGCCAGTTGGCTCAGTTGTTTGGACTGTAGTCCTAATGAGGCCAGAATAGTATATCCTCTCCAATTATTAATAGAATAATTCTGTTGCATAGGTTGTTTCCATAGTTCTCACCAAGCTGCCTCACAAAAAGACCTGAGACTGATTACAGAGGCAAAAGGCAATGGATGACTCAGCATAGCTCCATCCGCTATGGGAAAATTGGTTCTAGGAACCTGTCTCATGACTAGTGCTGCTAATTGCATGAGGATGTAGCATGGGCCATCTGTCTATTATGGTTTGTGCTGGTTTGGGGAATACAATATTTACATTTGAAGGTCAGGACAGACGAAAATGGGTGGCGGGGGTGGGGAGTTTACCCTTTTAGAGTAAAAAGAGAAAGAGAGCAAGGTGATAAGCTTCAATGACACTTTCCTACCCTACAGTGGCAGATCATGCCTGGCATATCTGTCCAGGTTAACCCACCTGTATACCACAGCAAGGGAAAGAGAATTGCTAAGTTTCCATAAGTAAATCTTCTAGACCTGTGTTCTCCTATAACTCAGTGCCTGTGAGTGGGAATCCTCAAGGTGAGATATAGTACTCCATTAGGACCAAGAAGTAATACAGTCACGAGGGATAAATTTGTATGATTTAGCTTATTTGCCCAGAGTTCTGTCATATCTCCACAGGGCTCTGAATTTGATGCACAGTGCACACATATATGCAAAGCGGTATAAAATATTCTACCTGAAAACTGACTTAATGTGGCAATATCTTGGAATGTTGCTCATGCTTTCTGTGCAAAGCTAGTATCTTCCTTTCTTTACACCTGTGTCTCTGTTAACTTCCTTGGAAAAACTGATTTAGGAAGTTTGGAGGCTGCGATGGAATGTGTGCTGCATGGTACTCTTTTATTGCCCAAATGGGGCAAATCCCAGATCCTACTTGGGAATCCATATTCTGTAGAAAGCAGAGGATAAGGATTTCCACCATTCCTACCATGAGTTATGACAAATGCACTTGAAATTCCTCTTAGGATTTGTTTTCTGTTATGCCTATTTTAGGGCTCCCCAGGTGGTGCTAGTGGTAAAGAACCCGCCTGTTGATGCAGGAGACATAAGACATGGGTTCGATCCCTGGATCGGGAATATCCCCTGGGGGAGGGCATGGCAACCCACTCTAGTATTCTTACCTGGAGAATTCCCTGGACAGAGGAGCCTGGCAGGCTACAGTCCATAGGGTCACAAAGAGTTGGACATGACTGAAGCAAATTAGCACACATGAATTCATGGCTATTTTATGGAGGAGGAAAGTGAGAAATTAAGTAATTTGCCCTAGGTTGCACAAACTAATAATTAAACTCAGTGCTTAATCATTTCCCTGTTTTATTTGGGCAGAATCCTTTTGTGTGGGTGTGTCGGGGGCAGTTAGCATGCTTCGTGTACTAAATCGCTTTAGTTGAGTCTAACTCTGCAACCCTATGGACTGTAGCCCACCAGGCTCCTCTGTCCATGGGGTTCTCCAGGCAAGAATACTGGAATGGGTTGTCATGCCCGCCTTCAGGGGATCTTCCCAACCCAGGGATCGAACTTGCATCTCTTACGTCTACCTGCATTGGCAGTCAGATTCTTTACCACCAGCACTACCTGGGAAGCACTTAGCAGACTTCCACTTATTAAATTATATATTGTACTGAATATCATAGAAGAACACATTTACCCAACACTATTTTTGCCTTTTATATTGGTGTAGAAATTAATTCAAGAAGTGCTTGTTGGTTGACTCACTGATGGATAAGCTCTTCCAGCACTGTATTCCCAATGCAGCTTCAAGTTTGCTTCCTCCTCTTGTAGTTATGTTTGCAACAATTTCAGCCTCCATTTTCTTATGAAACAATTAGAAATGAACTAACCTTTTTGATTTTAACTCTCCCAATCCATTCCTTCCAACAACACCAAAACTTACTTGTGATTTTCATTAAAGGGGATTTTATCCTTTAGAAAAAGCTGGTGTGCTTGCATGTGTGCATGCTCAGTCGCTTCAGTCATGTCTGACTCTTCCAACCCCATGGACTGTAACCTGCCAGGGTCCTCTGCCCATGGGATTCTCCAGGCAAGAATACTGTAGTGGGTTGCCATGCCCTCCTCTGGGAGAATCTTCCCAACCCAGGGATTGAACCTGTGTCTCTTCTGTTTCCTACATTGGCAGGCAAGTTCTTTACCAGATATAATTACACAGCTCATTTTCAAATAAGGGGCATGGGGAGAACATGGGCATGCACCAGTAAGTACAGGAGAGTGATGGGGATTTAGTTTTCTTCTCTTTACATTCTCTTTCTCTCACCTACTTGCCACCCCCATCCCCACCTACTCTAGATACTTAGGGTCCCTATCCAGACTGTTGGCTATTTGGTACTCATGTGGTAGAACTGCTATCACCTGTCCTGTTTTCCTGTTTTCAAGGAGTCTGAGCTCCCTGAAACCTAAAGCTGTGTTTAAGAGCCTAGCATAGTTCATGTGTGACATGTAGTCATCTGAAAGGAATCTGCTGTTGTTAGCTCGACAGCTATTGTGTTTCCTTTCACAGGCACTTTCAGTTGAAGTGATTTCAGAAGGCCCTAAGGAATGGTGAGAATGGTGAGAATTTCTGGTAGACTGGCAGGGGGGCAGAGGAGATGGGCACTTTTCAGAGTAGTACTTTAGTTTTGGACATAAGATCCACTTTTTTAGGACCTCCAGTTACTTCAGTGTTGACTTTTCCCTGTGTTTCACCCTCCTAAGGCTGACCCCCCTGCAATCTGCCCCCAACCTCTGGATGCTTATCAGCTGTTTTCCCAACTCTTTTATCTGGCAGGTATTCTGCATTTGCTTTTGTAAAGCTGTTGCTCAGGCAGTCTACTGTAACCACATTAGACAGTGGTGTTTTAATGATGGGAGCTGAGACAAGGGTTTACTTTCAAACTTCATGTTTCACATGAAAGGCTTTGGCACCCACTCTGGACTGCTTTTCACCCTGTTTTAGGTGTAATACTTGTTTGCCTCTATATCTGTGATAAAATGAAGGCCTCCCTATATAACCAGTGCTGAGCAAAATGTCTTAAAACAAAGGGAAGTGCAGAGTTTAAATCCACAGTGGAGGATTACCTTGCCTGCATTTATATATCTGTGGAATAAATATTTTAATGTGTTAATTACCTACTAATAAAAAGACCTTTGAACTTCCAGTCAATTTGATGGGCACAGAATTGTGTCCACTGGGGAATGGGAAGCAATTAGTTTCTGTAAAGAGTTTGGGTCATGCTGTATCTTCCCTAAGTGGTTGCATGGTCAGTAGTCAGGTGTATTCTAGGGGATGTTTGTGTCATCTTCCTCTGTTCATGGGCCTGCCTCCACAGAGCCCCCAGGGGCCCAGGGAGGAGGCAGGTCTTCATCAGGGTGTTGCCCTACTATGGCTATAGTTTCTGATTCATTCATTGCCTCTTGCTCAGTAGAAAAATTCCTCCTAAGTAGGACAGTTTGACTCTCCATGAATCACCTCCATAACATTTTTAATCTTTTCTTTCCCCATTGCAGACTGAAAATTATTCCTTTGACTCCAACTACGTGAACAGCCGAGCCCATTTAATCAAAAGGTATGTTGGTTTGCTTGCCTATTTCTACAATTGAGCTCAATTTAATACAAAAAGCATGAAAATATTTTTAAATGATGCCTTTTCAGATTTTAAAGTGAAAATGCTTATCTGCTTATTGTAGGAAATTAGGAAAATTCAGAAAAGCATTAAAAAAAAAACTAAATAAAAATCACTGGTAATTCCGCCACCCAAAATCACTGTTGGCATTTTATCATGTTTATGTAACTGTATACAGAAATAATTAAATTTAAATTGTGGTCATATTAAAATAAAATTGATTTGATGATTTAGAAATCTAATATTAAAATTTTCTCCTGTGTATCTTCTATTGAATTTTAAGATGGTTGATGGCTGTTATTTTGGCAACTTTGAAATCATTTTAAGGCTATTTTAATGACAGATAAACTAATTTCTTATCTTTAAAAAACTTTATAGATGAGAGAGGGAAAGATAATATACTTGCTAATACAATAAATCTTAAAATAGGTATTTCAAGTGAAGCATTCAAAGTTGAGATTTGTGTGAATGGTTGCTCATAACCAGTTATTCACAGAGACACAATGTATGTGGATACAGAACTGAATACTGCCTGGAAGATTCCAGGGCAGGAAGATTTCAAGAATGAAGATTCCATCTGGTGCAGTGGTCACCAAGGTGCCCCAGGCAGGCAAGATAAGGGGTTTAGGGAGTCCTCTAAGCAGAGAATTTGTGCAGAAAAACTGGTACTGACCATTCAGATGATGCCTTTATTACTGTTTGATGCAATTGTCCTCTTAAATGGTCCAGAGGTTATTCTGTAGCTAAAATTGAACTCTGTGTGTGATTGTTAATAGAAATGAAAGAGAGAAACAAGCAGGGTATGTTAGAGCTGCAGTAGACAAGATCTGAAAATTCTATTATTTTGCTGGCTCTAATCCCATAAATTTATATCACCAGAAGGGTAGGATTTGAGGAATAAACTAGTTTGTTGTAGAAACAACTTTAATTCAGATCTAATTTAATTCACGATGCTGCAGTAATGCCTGCTAACATGCTAGGCTTATCTGTATTGGTCTGGAACCACTTGTGACCTTAAGTGATAATTGTTAATTATGTGAAAATGGAGAGCCCAGTATTAACAGTCATAGCATTGTTTGGAATTTTTTGAGGGATTGGGAAGGATCCATTTTGAATATTTTCTTGGCTCACAGAATAAATCAAAAGGTGAGGAAATCAAAATTATTCAACTGATTTATTAGGAAGGATAAAAGCCCTCTTTTTGTACACTGATTAGAGTAACTGCAGCAGAAATTTGCTTTCTTTTCTGCTTTAGAACTGTTATTACAAACCCCTTTTTTCAGACTTCTGATAAAAACAGTGAGTTACCTATCCTCACAGGCCCCTTGGGCTAGCTCTGGGTACCTGGAAATTCTACGACCGGGTTAAACTTGTAGCATGAACCTGATTTTCATAGCATGGCGGAAGGCTAAGACTCTTGGGAACCCTCACCATCTTAGGTCAGACGTGAATATCCAATGCACAAGGCAAACTGATGAGATGAAAACTTATGTTCAAACATTTAGCTTTTGGGACACATGTATTTCTTTAGCAGCTTTTGGACTCACTAGAACTTCTGATTTTGATTAATTATATGTTTTTATTTACACACATGCACACACAAAAGGTACAATGTGGAATTAATAGGCCCTCAGTGGAAAAATCTCCTGATGTTCCCTGAGATCAAAGATAGTGCTTTTTTTTTTTTTCTTTCAATCAGGGATCACCTTGGTTAAAGAGGAAAGCTCAGGGACACAAGCATTTTTGCCAGGTTCTGTTTTTGGAATCCTGAGAGCTTTGGAAAACTACAAAGGTCTTGGAATTTATGGGATCAGTTGAATTTAGACAAAGCACAATACCTGGAAAGACACAGGGAATCTTGTGTGCTATGCTTTTTGAGGGGGGCTAACTATTTTAAATGTAAAATGTATGGAAAGTGTTAAGAGAGTAGTAATTAACATCAGATGATAAAACCACACAAACTGTGTTCACATAGCTCACAGTGATGTTTGAAAGGTGTTTCACTGTATGTGGTTTCTTGAGGATCCACTTACATGCATGGGAAATATCCTGGCCAGAAAATTCTGAATCTGATTATCAGTCTTAATTTTATTATCAAGTTCTCGTTTCTTTAAATGCCAATCCAATTTCAGGCCAACTTTGAGAATTTCTTTTCCCATCCTTTTTTTTTCTTCTTCTGTTCACTTTCTACCCACCCGGGGATTCTTCTTAGAGCCTGCTTTTTGGCATTCTCCAGGGCTTACATGCCGGCTTCCTTTTCTCTCTCTCATCTGTCTACCTGAGGTAAACCAAAAGAAAGCCAGAAGGCAACGGGGTTTCTCCTAGCACAAATTAAGGTTCAGAAGGGTGAGGAGTAGATCAGGAAGTGTAACGGAAGATATATAGCATATTGCCCCATAATCTTCTGCACTGAGTAATCTAGTGATTTATTTCTGTAGTATTTTTTTTTTCCCGAACGTCATCTGTAACCTGTAGGTATACCCAAGGTTTATGTCAGAGTCCCAGATTAACAAGCCAAGACAGTTCAGAATTTTTTCTGGATGAATTTCCTTCCTGCTATGTTTGTTGTCTTGCTATCATCTCAGAGCAAGGAAAGCCAGCAGTGGGACATTGCCCTTGCTGCAACACTGTCTTTCCTCATGCCAGTTTTCTGTACTGCTGTCTGATACCCATTCCTGCAGTGCTTTTGAGCAATATCAAGCAGGGCATGGGGCTGTAGCTCAAAGAAAATAAAGCAGGAAATGAACATGGCTCTGAAGCAGAGTGGGAAAGAAAATGAGCATTGGCTCCTAAACCATACAGAGTGCTTTCCTTTTCCACCTGAATTGTCCTGGGGTTTTGCAGCACCTGGTATGGTGCCTTGTCTATAACAAATGCTGGTACATGTCTATTGAAGGAATGGATGAAAAAAGTTTAAAAAAAACTCAGCATTTTCCCATTGAAAACTAGCATTAAACATTCCTTTATACCGGCAATTTCTGGCCTTTTTTGTGCATTAGAATCACCTGGGAGGCTTGTTAAATGCAGGCTCTAGTGCCATCCCTAGAGAATCTCCAGTTTTCACAGGTTCCCAAGGTGATTGTGATACAGGTGATCCAAGAACCACTATGCTGCTGCTGCTGCTGCTGCTAAGTCGCTTCAATCGTGTCTGACTCTGTGCGACCCCATAGACGGCAGCCCACCAGGCTTCCCCATCCCTGGGATTCTCCAGGCAAGAACACTGGAGTGGGTTGCCATTTCCTTCTCCAATGCATGAAAGTGAAAAGTGAAAGTGAAGTCGCTCAGTCGTGTCCGACTCTTAGCGACCCCATGGACTGCAGCCTTCCAGGCTCCTCCATCCATGGGATTTTCCAGGCAAGAGTACTGGAGTGGGGTGCCATTGCCTTCTCCAAAGAACCACTCTAGGATCTTATGTTTCTTAATATAGTTACCCTACTCTTTTGACTTTTAGTCCATTCTTATTCTCAGAAGCTATTTCCTGGGTATGTGGTGTTACCTACTAGAAAGATATTCTCTCCTTTCAGATTTTTCTGTTCTTTGGAAAGATTTCTAATATTTTGAAGTGTAAATATGGGTCAGAATGTTAGTAATGTTCATTCATCAAGTATTCTCTGAGTCTTATGTACAGAATCTTATTCCAAATTTTTTCAAGCTTGTTCCTCTGTTACTCACCAGAACAAGTAATAGAAACATCTGTATTTATAATACCATTGCAAAAAGGACCCTAATTTATTGTCCCACAAAAGTTGCTTTATAAGTCTTTCATCTCCCAAGAGGTACACAGGTAGTAAAGCAAGTGAAATCAGTATTTTTTTATGCCTGGCATAAATTGTTTTGGGTGAGTGGCCATTTACCAGGCTGTTTTACAATTTGCAGCATCTTACTTACTGCATCTTAAACTGCCTTACACAAATCCATTCATTAAGCCACTAAATGTCCTTACAGGATGAGAGTAAGTGGCACTTAGTTTGTCAGATGGACAAACTGTTCTTTATACAAGTTAACTATTTTAAGGTTTGGGGGAGGGGGTTAATACACTTTGCTTTTTCTTTAGAGAACATATGACTTCTCATTCTCAAATTACCAGTCCCTTAAGTCCAAGCAGCCAATTCTTCACTATTTTGTTATTTCTCTTCTTCCTATAAAAAGCCAAAAGCTCCAATGTGGTTTATAATACTTCAGTTCAGTTCAGTTCAGTCGCTCAGTTGTGTCCGCCTCATTGCGACCCCGTGAATCGCAGCACACCAAGCCTCCCTGTCCATCACCAACTCCGAGTTCACTCAGACTCACGTCCATCGAGTCAGTGATGCCATCCAGCCATCTCATCCTCTGTTGTCCCCTTCTCCTCCTGCCCCAAATCCCTCCCAGCATCAGAGTCTTTTCCAGTGAGTCAACTCTTCACATGAGGTGGCCAAAGTACTGGAATTTCAGCTTTAGCATCATTCCTTCCAAAGAAATCCCAGGGCAGACCTCCTTCAGAATGGACTGGTTGGATCTCCTTGCAGTCCAAGGGACTCTCAAGAGTCTTCTCCAACACCACAGTTCAAAAGCATCAATTCTTCAGTGCTCAGCCTTCTTCACAGTCCAACTCTCACATCCATACATGACCACAGGAAAAACCATAGCCTTGACTAGACGGACCTTTGTTGGCAAAGTAATGTCTCTGCTTTTGAATATGCTATCTAGTTTGGTCATAACTTTCCTTCCAAGGAGTAAGAGTCTTTTAATTTCATGGCTGCAGTCACCATCTGCAGTGATTTTGGAGCCCCCAAAAATAAAGTCTGACATTGTTTCCACTGTTTCCCCATCTATTTCCAATGAAGTGATGGGACCAGATACCATGATCTTTGTTTTCTGAATGTTGAGCTTTAAGCCAACTTTTTCACTCTCCTCTTTCACTTTCATCAAGAGGCTTTTTAGTTCCTCTTCACTTTCTGCCATAAGGGTGGTGTCATCTGAATATCTGAGTTTATTGATATTTCTCCTGGCAATCTTGATTCCAGCTTGTGTTTCTTCCAGTCCAGCGTTTCTCATGATGTACTCTGCATATAAGTTAAATAAGCAGGGTGACAATATACAGCCTTGACGTACTCCTTTTCCTATTTGGAACCAGTCTGTTGTTCCATGTCCAGTTGTAACTGTTGCTTCCTGACCTGCATACAGATTTCTCAAGAGGCAGGTCAGGTGGTCTGGTATGCCCATCTCTTTCAGAATTTTCCACAGTTTATTGTGATCCACACAGTCAAAGGCTTTGGCATAGTCAATAAAGCAAAAATAGATGTTTTTCTGGAACTCTCTTGCTTTTTCCATGATCCAGTGGATGTTGGCAATTTGATCTGTGGTTCCTCTGCCTCTTCTAAAACCAGCTTGAACATCAGGAAGTTCATCGTTCACGTATTGCTGAAGCCTAGCTTGGAGAATTTTGAGCATTACTTTACTAGTGTGTGAGATGTGTGCAATTGTGTGTGGTAGTTTGAGCATTCTTTGGCATTGCCTTTCATTGGGATTAGAATGAACACTGACCTTTTCCAGTCCTGTGGCCACTGCTGAGTTTTCCAAATTTGCTGGCATATTGAGTGCAGCACTTTCACAGCATCATCTTTCAGGATTTGAAATAGCTCAACTGGAATTCTATCACCTCCACTAGCTTTGTTCATAGTGATGCTTTCTAAGGCCCACTTGACTTCACATTCCAGGATGTCTGGCTCTGGATGAGTGATCCCACCATCGTGATTATCTGGGTTGTGAAGATCTTTTTTGTACAGTTCTTCTGTGTATTCTTGCCACCTCTTCTTCATATCTTCTGGTTCTGTTAGGTCCATACCATTTCTGTCCTTTATCGAGCCCATCTTTGCATGAAATGTTCCCTTGGTATCTCTAATTTTCTTGAAGAGATCTCTAAATGATTATCAAAATTTTAAAAGATAGAGCCAAAACCAATTAGGAAAAGCAAAATAGAGATCCCTGGCATCTAAGTCACTGCAATTAAACATTATATTTTCCTTGAAGCTTTTGAGAAGCCAAGACAGAGTAAGTATACCAGAGCATGTCATTCTCATTTTTCAATAAAGGAAGGATACCAATTGGATAGAATTTCTTTTCCTGTCCCTTAATTTTAGAAGAAATTGATGTAGTGGACAATGTCTGACTATAGTTTATAGAAGATATAGCAGCATTCTTTATGTATGCATTTCCTATATCAATCCTATACAAAGACTATGTACATTTCTCCAATGAAGACATACAGATGGCTAACAAACACATGAAAAGATGTTCAACATCACTCATTATCAGAGAAATGCAAATCAAAACCACAATGAGGTACCATCTCATGCCGGTCAGAATGGCTGCTATCCAAAAGTCTACAAACAATAAATGCTGGAGAGGGTGTGGAGAAAAGGCAACCCTCTTACACTGTTGGTGGGAATGCAAATTAGAACAGCCACTATGGAGAACAGTGTAGAGATTCCTTAAAAAACTGGAAATAGAACTGCCATATGACCCAGCAATCCCACTGCTGGGCATACACACTGAAGAAACCAGAATTGAAAGAGACACATGTACCCCATTGTTCATCGCAGCACTGTTTATAATAGCCAGGACATAGAAGCAACCTAGATGTCCCTCAGCAGATGAATGGATAAGAAAGCTGTGGTACATATACACAATGGAATATTACTCAGCCATGAAAAACAATGCATTTGAATCAGTTCTAATGAGGTGGATGAAACTGGAGCTTATTATACAGAGTGAAGTAAGTCAGAAAGAAAAACACCAATACAGTATACTAATGCATATATATGGAATTTAGAAAGATGGTAACGATAACCCTATATGCGAGATAGCAAAAGAGACACAGATGTATAGAACAGTCTTTTGGACTCTGTGGGAGAAGGTGAGGGTGGGATGATATGAGAGAATAGCATTGAAACATGTATATTATCATATGTGAAACACATCGCCAGTCCAGGTTTGATGCATGAGACAGGATGCTTGGAGCTGGTGCACTGGGATGACCCAGAAGGATGGGATGGGGAGGGAGGTGGCAAGAGGGTTCAGGATGAGGAACACATGTACACCCATGGCTGATTCATGTCAATGCATGGCAAAACCACTACAATATTGTAAAGTAATTAGCCTCCAATTAAAAAAAAACTATGTACATAATATTTAGTTGTAAGTCAATGAAATCATTATCATATATGGGAGTAATGATCATATTAAGCAATAACCATTTATTGAGCATTTGTGTATAACTGGTACTTCATGTGAAGTATTTGATGAAGTCTTCAAAATGGCTTTGTAAAGGAGGTTTTAGCAAATGCATTTTTCTAGGGTTTAATTTTTCATTATTTTTTTTGTTGAAAATTGGAGTATAGTTGATTAATAATCATGTGCTTAGTTCCCTGAGAAGGGATTGAACCCAGGCCCTTGGAAGTAAAAGCAAGGAGTCCTAACCACTGGACCACCAAGGAATTCCCAGCAGGTGCATTTTACAGACAAGGAAATCAAGGCACAGAGACATTAGCTATCAGGCCCAGGTTCCCATAGATGAAGTGGCAGACTAAGGATTATCACTTGTTCTGATGACTCCAAGTTCAATGCTCTTTGCACTACAGTCAGGAAATATAACATGTTACAGGAATAGAGTTTAAAGAACCTAGAGCAGTGGTTCTCAACTGGGAGTTATTTGGCAATGTCTGGAGACATTTCTGGTTGTGCCTTCTGGGAGAGGCATGACTGGCATCTAGTACATAGAGGCCAGAGTTGCTGCTAAACGTCTTATAATGGACAGAACACCTGCCTCCCCCCACCAACAGACTTACACAGTGTCAGTAGTGCCAAGGTTGGGAACCTTGCTCTAAAAGAATGGTTAATTACATTGTCCTTATTTTATACCCCTCACCATCATCTGTCTCAAGCAAGTTTTAGCAACTGCTGAAATGCAGTGAAGTCAGAGTTGAATTCTGTGGTTTAAGGTAACAATCGTGCATTGTGAACTAAAGAAATTTTCACATTCTTCAGATAGCAGGAATGAATGTAGGTCAAAAATTATTTGTTATAAAAATGTAGGAGCCAGTAAGACCATCCAGGCAGGTCATTTCCTTTCTCCTGAGGTGCAGGGGTGCATGTGGACAGGACCAGAGTTTTTTTCTAAAAAACGAACTTTGAATCTGTTCATTCTGTGGAATTAGTACTTATAGGAAGCCTCCAAATCTGTGCCATGAAGCTAGAGATAGTGACACATTTTAAAGTATGTGTTTGCAATTGGTGTTAATGACCATAAAAACTCATAGGATGATTGGTTTTTGAATAGAACTGCATCCTGGTGGGTCCACAGGGCTGAGTAGCTACATGACAAAATTTGAAGGAGCTGAGTGAGTTGGCCTATTGAGTGATTTTAGTTTTAATACAGTTGATGCTCATTTATTCTTTCTGAAAATAATTAGCAAATAGGTCAGTGCTTCACCCCCTTTTGCCCTTCATTTTCTGATAATTATGGCTTTCCCGTTACTGCCCTTTTGATCTTTTCCTTTTCATATTCAGGGCAGCAAACATTCTACATCTAGGTTGGTCATATGTTAAAAATCTGCTGTCATTCCCTTTGACCAGTGTGGAGAATGACAATGTAGGCATTGTGTCCATGGCATAGCTCTTCATCATATGTACTTAGTGTTCTTATCAAAGCCTCAGAGAGTCAGGCCTGTGGATGTTCAAGGTTGAGCAGATTGAGTGAGTTTGCAGTGTCATCTCCACAGGGCTCCCTGTTCAGAAGTACAGTAGGTCTGTTGGGACTTGTCCTAATTCACAAGCATGCTGCTCTCCCTTGTTGAGACAACAACACATTTTCTTGAGTATGCCTTCGCTGCTTCCTTACTGACTAGGGAATGGATTCACCATTCACTAGGTATTTTTTATGCCTAATTTATAGTCCATGGTGCATCACAGCTGCACATTCTGTCAGGCCATACAAAGTATTAGAGAAGATGAGGCCTCTATGGATGTACCTGATGTATTAGTCTCTTATCTTTTGAGAAATGGTGTGGGGTTCTTGCAGAGAAGGCAATGGCAACCCACTCCAGTACTCTTGCCTGGAAAATCTCATGGACGGAGAAGCCTGGTAGGCTGCAGTCCATGGGGTTGCACAGAGATGGACATGACTGAAGCGACTTAGCAGCAGCAGCTGCAGTGGGGTTCTTGGGTAATATGGTTAGTGCATGGAATGGTGGATTGATTTACTAAGTGCAAGGAAAATTTACCCACAAAGTCTTGAGCTGCAGGTTGCCATGTTCTTAGCATAACTGCATGCACTGTTTCCTCTGGTTCTCACTTTCGTCTTACTTTCCATGTACCAAGGCTCTCTTCTCAGCTCCTACCTCTCCTTTTTTTTCTTTGACTCTGTCCCTCAGCCTCTCTCAGTTAAATCTGACCCAAGTTCTCTGATCCTGATAACCCTTTCTATTTAAATTGCATTACGTCAATTTCTCCCACTTTCATTTTCACAGTTGCTTAGTAGACATCTTTGGAGAGGCAGTATAAATAGGGGTTAAGGGGCCAGGCTCTGGAGTCAGACCGCCTGGGTTTGGTCTTAAATCTGCTACATTTTAACCAGCTGTGTGACCTTGGACAAGTTATTCAACTTATGTGTGCCTCTTTTTTTCATGAAATGTGAATATTAATAGCACCTTTATTTTATAGAGTTGTGATTATTTTAAAAAGTGAACTCATATCAAGCACTTAGAACAGTGCCTCATGCACAGTAATCCCTCAGTAAACTTTAGCTGTTATTATTTTACTTTGATTGCATAAGAGGAAAAAAACCTTCTGAAATAACGATATTTTTTGCAGGTGGTTGTTTCAGAATTGTAGTTCCTTCTGCCTTGCCTGTAGTGATGCCCTGAAGATAAGTGAATGAAAGTGATTAGCTTCATCAGCATTCAATAGTGAGAACCTCTCTACAGTGTTAAGTTCCATGATCTTTAAACAGAAAGTTTTCTTTCTCCTGCCCTGATGGACCATCCAGTCACTGTTGGCCTCATCACAGAGCTGACATCATCCTGGCTCTGAAAGATTTTTAAAAATCAGATCTGTCACAGTTATAAATTATCATTCTTTCTTCAACCCAGCAGCTCCACCTTCAAGGACTTAGAGGGCAACAGCCTAAAGGATAGCGGCCATGAGGAGAGCGACCAGACTGACAGTGAACATGATATCCAGCGGAGCCTGTATTGTGACACTGCTGTCAATGATGTGCTGAACACCAGTGTGACCTCCATGGGATCTCAGATGCCTGACCATGGTAAGGACTGATTGGCTATAAGTTGCAACCATAGATTCCAAAGAACTCAGGATGTTTAGAGGCTCACTGTACTCCTGTACTGTTCTTTACTGTAATGAGTATATGTTGAAGGTGTGTATTATGCTCATGCCTCAGTAGCACCTAAAGGGTTTCGAGATGTCCTGACGCCTGTCCAGACTCTTCTTTGCCCTCTATGAGTGGATTCACTATGATCATATAAACGTTTAAGCACTTAAAAAGCTGACTACCTATGCATATTGCATACACACTTGTCAATCATAACTGCATCACAAACATAGGAAATCAACAGATGCCTTCTCACCAGGAAAAATGCCTCTTTTTGATTTAGTACATGAATTCAACTGACCAGTTGAGTTGCAGAGAACACAGCACTTATGACACCAAAGGGGTGAGTTTTATTTCCATATCAGGCTAGTTAGCTTTTCCCAGAAGGAGACTCTTCTCTGACCACATATTGCATACTCTTTACTGAGGAGACAGAGTGCAAAACTTCCCACTTTGTCTATGAGATGGTGATGCCGCCAAATCCCTCTAGCTACCAGGCAAATGCAAGCCACTGGTCATAGGAGACACCAGAGTAAGAAAACTTAATGTAACATTCTGTGCATGTCAAAAATGCCTCAAAGCACGTGTCAGGAACGACATCCTCATGTATGAAGAAGAGTCTATTTTGGGGAATCTAGCACACATGCTTTAGCAAGAGGAGCTATTTAAAACTGTTCCAAGCATAAACCAGGGTATAAAAACATTAGCAGAGTTCAGCTAAGGCAGAATGTTCAGATGGACTTGGGCACAAATGTCATTTTCAATGTTTTACTGATGCAAACATGCTAGGCAAACAGCCTGTCTTTTTCAATTAAGAACTATGAATTCAGCTTGGTGTTTAGGCTCAGTGAAGCTTCAGAATGCTTGGCTATGTCTTGAGAGTAGCTAGACGCAAGCTCAGCTGGAAGCCCTGCTGCTAAAAGACTTAAAGATGAGAAAACAAAATATGGTGATTATGTGCTGGTCTTCAACTGTTTCATTTCACTGTATACATCATTAAATGGCTTTGTTTTGGTCTTATAAATGAAACCAAAGGAAAAAAAATGCATGATCCACAAAACAAAATGTTTTCTGTTGAGAAAAAGTTTCTCACTGTAGATTCTATTAGATTGTTTAATCCATCCCTTTCCCAGCAGATCCAAGTGTCAAAGTCTATAATATATGTAAGTCACTACCAACTGTGAGCTGCCTTCCCTAATTGGTGACTGGTGACATCCTCAGAGATAATATACTTTCCAAGCAACCTAAGACTAAAGATGAAAAAATTAAACATTTATATAACTGAAACAGAGGTTATTTAATTCTCAGAGGATTAGCAGCATGTCACAGAATACAGACTGATGTGTATCATTTTCTAGTCTTGTGTCTCAAAGAAATGCTTTTTCATTTATATCAGAAAGGGTTTTAGTTAGATGTTCTCTAAAATGAAATAACTCTAGGAAAAGAAATAGTCAGAATTGATTCTCACTTTGTGCTTGTCTAGAACAATATCTGTTTTTTTGTGTCTTTTTTTTTTTTTTGTCCCGTATCTCTAGGAAAACAGTACCAGTGGACTGGAGCTAGTTTATCTGAGGGGATGTTTCTTACAAAAGGGATGTATTGTATGTATATCCTATAGATAGTGTAATAATGAGATTCTAAAGCAAATATATGGCATTATCCCAAGACTCTCCTACATTTAAGGTGGGGATCACATACACACATTTTTGCTGTTCTGTTTTGGCACACTTCTACATTTTGTTTCTCAATATTCAGTTCTCATACATGTATCTTCATTTTTCCATTGTTCTAGCAGTGCCTAAACCTTGAACCATCCCTTGTGTTTGTTCTTTACAATTTGGTTGAGTCATTAATGTTTAGGTACAAAGGGAATTCAGGTCTTGCTTACATCTCTGGCTCTACCTTATGATATCCCAGTACAACTGAGCTTCCTATAAGTGAAAATGTTAGTCTCTCAGATATATCCAACTCTTTGTGACCCCATGAACTGCAGCACGCCAGGCCTCCCTGTCCATCACCAACTCCTGGAGTCCACCCAAACCCATGTCCATCGAGTTGGTAATACCATCCAACCATCCCATCCTCTATCGTCCCCTTCTCCTCTTGCCCTCAATCTTTCCCAGCATCAGGGGCTTTTCAAGTGAGTCAGCTCTTCGCATCAGGTGGCCAAAGTATTGGAGTTTCAGCTTCAACATCAGTCCTTCCAATGAACACCCAGGACTGATCTCCTTTAGCATGGACTGGTTGGATCTCCTCGCAGACAAAGGGACTCTCAAGGGTCTTCTACAACACCACAGTTCAAAAGCATCAATTCTTCTGTGCTCAGCTTTCTTTATAGCCAACTCTCACATCCATACATGACCACTGGCAAAACCATAGCCTTGACTAGATGGACCTTTGTTGGCAAAGTAATGCCTCTGCTTTTTAATATGCTGTTTAGGTTGGTCATAACTTCCCTTCCAAGCAGTAAGTGTCTTTTAATTTCATGGATGCAGTCACCATCTGCAGTGATTTTGGAGCCCAGAAAACTAAAGTCAGCCACTGTTTCCATTGTTTCCCCATCTATTTGCCATGAAGTGATGGGACCACATGCCATAATCTTAGTTTTCTGAATGTTGAGCTTTAAGCCAACTTTTTCACTCTCCTCTTTCACTATCATCAAGAGGCTCTTTAATTCTTTTCACTTTCTGCCATAAGGGTGGTGTCATCTGAATATCTGGTTATTGATATTTCTCCCAGCAATCTTGATTCCAGCTCGTGCTTCCTCCAGCCCAGCATTTCTTATGATGTACTCTGCATATAAGTTAAATAAGTAGGCTGACAATATACAGCCTTGACGTACTCCTTTTCCTATTTGGAACCAGTCTGTTGTTCCATGTCCAGTTGTAACTGTTGCTTCCTGACCTGCATACAAATTTCTCAAGAGGCAGGTCAGGTGGTCTGGTATGCCCATCTCTTTCAAAATTTTCCACAGTTTATTGTGATCCACACAGTCGAAGGCTTTGGTATAGTCAATAAAGCAAAAATAGATGTTTTTCTGGAACTGTCTTGCTTTTTCAATGATCCAGCAGATGTTGGCAATTTAATCTCTGGTTCCTCTGCCTTTTCTAAAACCAGCTTGAACATCTGGAAGTTCACGGTTCATGTATTGCTGAAGCCTGGCTTGGAGGATTTTAAGCATTACTTTTTACTAGGTGTGAGATGAGTGCAATTGTGCGGTAGTTTGAGCATTCTTTGGCATTGCCTTTCTTTGGGATTGGAATGAAAACTGACCTTTTCCAGTCCTGTGGCCACTGCTGAGTTTTCCACATTTGATGCCATATTGAATGCAGCACTTTCTCAGCATCATCTTTCAGGATTTGAACTATCTCAACTGGGATTCCATCACCTCCACTAGCTTTGTTCATAGTGATGCTTCCTAAGGCCCAGTTGACTTCACACAAGTAGTTGAAAGACAAATATGAACAAATTTATCATGCATGCCTGCCTGATCTGGTAACCATTCTAATTACATAATTACATAAATAGTAATCATAATTAGTATGGTTCTAGTTATTCATTCCAGGGCAACATGGTATTGTTGCTCCTGAGGACTACTGATCTAGAAAGGTGAGAAGGGAAAATGGAATCTCCTCTGGACTCAGACAGTGCTGAAAGTCTCAAAGATATCTTGAGGAAAAAAGGTCCCAGTTCTCTTTGGTTCACTGATACTGTGTTAGGCATCTCAAACCAAAGTACCCCAAAATCCAAAAGTTGCCAGAGCTGAACAGTTTTTGAGATTTGAATGGATGTCTCTGGAGAAGAGCAAGGGTTATAATGATACTGTCAGACTAACTCTGATCCTGATAATTATTTTTTCTAGTCCTATCAGAATTACTCCAAAGTTGGACCAAATATACCCAATACATTTCACCTTATGCCTTTGTTTGGGGGAATTTATCTCACCTTGGATTTCATGTCTGTAGATCTCTCTGTGATGTTTCCAATTTGGATATTAGTGCAGAATTTTTCTTTGCATATATATAGACATATGAATGATGAAGAATCTCAGGATTTTCCAAATAAGGATAATTTTATTCAACTGTTAATTTTTTTCCTTGAACAGGAGCAAGTTGTTCAATGAGCTCATATTGTGTTGCTAGTGTTTGAGGAAAATGTACAAACAGTATTTGCTTCTCATTTTCTTAACCAGGGCCCTATACTTCTTCACACTGCCAAAACTTTCTTTGGAGTTTATTCTTTTAACCCTACTGTAGCTAAAGAATGCTCAATGTGAATGCCAAGGGTGCTTTGAGATTCTCAGATCCCTTAATTTTCAGTTACTTTTCTCTGAGAACATTCCTAGACAAGGGAATGCAGGATCACTATATTTAACCAAAGGAGAATAGCTGGAAGAATTTTGTACTCAAAGGGCAAGAGTCTGGATTTAGACCCTTGACTTCAGATTGTGGGTTTTTTTGTTTGTTTGTTTTACTTTTAATTTTATTGGAAACATACTGGTTACAGTCAATATGTTCTACATTTTATTAATTTGAGTAGATAAAGAATTCATTCAAATGATATTGAGTTGCCCAAGAGATGCAGAGCCAGAAACAGTGCTCCAAATGATAACAGAAGTTGTGTGGTGAGGTCACCACTGCTGTTGCTGTATACAGAATCCCCAGCTTACACTATTGACACCATGGACTCTGGGTGTTCCTGCTACTGCCACCTGGATACCTTGGGTTACCCATCACCCAGATGGAATTTCCACAGACCCCATTCCTTTGTCAGAGAAGGCAATGGCAACCCACTCCAGTACTCTTGCCTGGAAAATCCCATGGATGGAGGAGCCTGGTAGGCTGCAGTCCATGCGGTCGCTAGGAGTTGGACACGACTGAGCGACTTCATTTTCACTTTTCACTTTCATGCATTGGAGAAGGAAATGGCAACCTGCTCCAGTACTCTTGCCTGGAGAATCCCAGGGATGGGGGAGCCTGGTGGACTGCCGTCTCTGGGGTCGTACAGAGTCAGACATGACTGAAGTGACTTAGCAACAGCATTCCTTTGTACCATCAGCTTGCTGGTTTTTTTTTTTTTTTATCTTTTAAAAATTTTTAATTGGAGGATAATTACAATTAAAAAAAAATTTAAATTTATTTATTTTTAATTGAAGGATAATTACTTTACAGAATTGTGTTGGTTTTGGTTTTTTTTGATTGCCCCAACCAGACATATCTGTGAGCTGTGTCAGGGTGGAGATAAGATGAAATAATAAGAATCTCTGCTTTCTGAATTATTACCAATCCTAGTATCACTTGCAACATGCCTAAAACCTGATCAGTGGGTTGATGAACTGACTGAGCCAAATTTCCTAGTTGCCAGGTGTCTGAATTACATTTATCATCTATAGTGCCTTTGAATTAATATGTCTCAGCTCTCCCCCAGTACTGTAGCTCTTGTCATGGCTTCCCAGAAAAGCAGCTGATGGAGCGTTCTTTATCCTGTACTTTCTACTGGCATATGGCACTTTTTGCAATGCTATGTCTCTGTAGCTCTCAGAGTACGTTGAAAACAAGTCAGTATTGTCACTCAGCATATTTTACCACCTGATTTGGTGCTGAGTTGGGGAGTCACACTCAAATCTTTTAACCAATGTTTTCCCTCCCTGAATTTGAGTTATTTGGTAAAATTACACCTTCTTGCAGGGATAAAAATTTTGCCCTGTGCAATTTCTGCAGACAATCTCTAAGAAGAGTAAGCAAAAAGTAGAGTGCTCAGAGGTGCCAGAGGCTCATGGGTTTGTTGCACATTTGGGAGTCTCATAGGACTGCAAGCCCTTCCTGTCAAGGTTATTTCTGGGTTGAATAGTGCTGGGTTTAATAGGCTTTTGTCTCCTTGCTTCTTTGCATGCTCATTTGTGATGACTTGTATATCCCATTATGAATTCTCAAATGTGTAGTTCTGATGAAATTAGAGTTTATGGGTTCATGTCTTAGAACTGTACATACTCGTCCCAAGCCCAACTAATTTGTTTCAAATCACACTCGGTCTCTCTTACCTTATGATTTAATTATTGATTATAAATTCATCAGCTGAAAAATTGAATTTAATTGCTATAATATGCACCTAATTTGGAACTCACTACAACACTGAATTGGTTTCCCTCCCATGCTAATTGATACCAAATGGAAGCAATGTACAGAAATTTGTGAGAACATCTATCTGATTTTCACATCCAAAAGCACCCAAATGCAATATAATAATTGCTTTATTTCTGAAAGTGTAGGTTCTTCGCATTTTCCTAAACTTATTCATTTGCTATTTTCATCACCTGTATATCATTTAACATGTTTGTTGTGTAAAACATGGATTTAAAGAACTTGAGCTGTGCCTAATGCAACCGCTGTTGCAAATTAGCCATGAAAATGTTCTGGAGGCTGCACACTATGCATATTCTAGTTTCAAGCACAGGTGTATTAGGATGTTTACACTTTCAACACTCTATCAACAGTATGTAATTTCATTTCCTATAGCCTTTTAATGAAATTATGATTCCATGACTGAATGTCCCTTCCTTATCCTCTTACCTATCCCCTGACTCACCTCTCACCTCACTAAATTGCCATTCATTTCAATTAGTCTCTTAGCAAAATAGGGAGTTCTCAACGGAGAATATTTTGTGACATTGCAAGGCAGTGTGCTGCTGGGCTCCAGAAATGGTAGCATGAACCAGATGTTCATAGAGTAATTGAAAATTCCATTTTATCAGATAGTATTTGCTGTCAAAAAGGTTTATCTTTAGTTCAACAAAGAGGTTGATTAGCTCCCCCTGGAGTCAAATTAGCATCTTTGAGGCTAGATATACTGTTTTGCAATTCATGTGGTTATTTCTCCCCTGGTTTTGCTCATATAGAATTGTTTAAAGATGTCTTTAGCCTCTTGAAAACATACCAGGTAAAATGTTTAATTACTTGAACACAGTAAAGTATATGTATACAGAGTTTCTATATATATGGCTTTCAGGTTTTCTCATCTTGCCTCAGGTATACAGCATTCTAATACCAGGTAGGAACAATCCATACGTAGATATTGTTGTTCATTCATTCAGCAATAGGTCCAGCTCTGGGAAAGTGTCAGCTACTTTTGTTATTGACTGTGAAAATTATCACCTTTTTAGATTTGCTTATCTGAGTTTTACTGGGGTGAACAAGGTCAGCTCAATGATGAAATGAATAACTCTTATTTTAGAAATATTTCTAAGAATAGAGCCTGGGACTAATATGAATCTTATTAATATTGTGCCAATAAAGCAGAAGAAACTATAAAAGAAGATGGTTACAGTCAAGGTCATATTTTTAATAAGAGTATCATGAAAGAGTCTTCCTTGATGTTCTAATTTGAACAGTCACAATGTTAAGGATTTTCTTTTTAAATTCTTCTGCTCTGAGATTGAACTTCCTGCTTAATTTTAGTTAATGTCATTGTAAAATGGTAGGTTTAATCTCTGACATGCCTGTTTACCTTTCTGGTTAGGAAGTACTCAGTGATACTCAATACCCAGTTTCTCTTTCCTTTTGAGGTCCAGGACCTTTATCCATTCTCAGTCTCAGCAATGGCTGGGTAGGTGGGAAGAGAGATAACAGGTGGATGCTTTTGTTTATTTCAACTACATTGTTGCACCAGATAAATGGATTCCTTCCAAAGCATTATTTACATTTTATTGATAAGGTGGCCACTAGAATAAAATGTTGTCCTTAACTAATGGAAGGTTTTTCCTGGGTAGCTCAGCTGGTAAAGAATCTACCTGCATGGAAGGAGACCCCGGTTTAATTCCTGCTTCAGGAAGATCTGCTGGAGAAGGGATAGACTACCCACTCCAGTAATCTTGGCCTTCCCTGGTGGCTCAGATGGTAAAGAATCCGCGTGCAATGTGGGAGACCTGGGTTCAATCCCTGGGTTGGGAAGATCCTGTGGAGGAGGGCATGGCAATCCACTCCAGTATTCTTGCTTGGAGAACCTTCATGGACAGAGGAGCCTGGTGGGCTATAGTTTATGGGGTCACAAAGAATCGTACATGACTGAACGACAAGCACAGCACAGCCGAACTAATGGAAACATCCATGCTCTTAGTGGTTGTTTGCTAGCGTTATTTTGGCTTGGGCTTTTTGGTCAGAGAATTCTTTTAGGACAGCTCAAGTTTATCTACTTTGAAATAAAAGCATTCTTCCTCTTTTTTATATAATAATGTTTTCTTTTTTTTAAATTTTATTTTATTTTTAAACTTTACATAATTGTATTAGTTTTGCCAAATATCAAAATGAATCCGCCACAGGTATACATGTGTTCCCCATCCTGAACCCTCCTCCCTCCTCCCTCCCCATACCATCCCTCTGGGTCGTCCCAGTGCACTAGCCCCAAGCATCCAGTATCGTGCATCAAACCTGGACTGGCAACTCATTTCATACATGATATTTTACATGTTTCAATGCCACCTTAATGATGGAACAGAAATGATGTTAAATAGATTGAAAAACCCAAAGAAGATAATGATCTTGATATTTCAATGGACTGTTTTAGTATGTGAATCAATCATATGATTTATCCCTATAAAACAATTTTATTTGCTTCTCATCTGTTGTCCTATTGCCAGCATCCCTACTTATCATGGCCTGCAGAACTTGCTTTATCATGAAGCAATTGGAAAAACTTCACCTAGCAAATCACCCAAATAGAGCTTAATTTTATCTCACATGCTCTCTCAGGGCGTGGTTTCCAGTATTCCTCCAAAGGAATCCCATTACACAGAAGTGTCTTTTGAAAAGGATTTTGCTTTCCAGCTGAAGTTGTCTTAATTAATTTCTTCACTGATCCGATGCAATCTAGTCCATACTGGACCATTTGTGCTATTTGGCCATAAACTCCTAGAGAATGAAATTCTTAACTGTTCAGTGTGCTCCCTTTATATAGCCTCCATCCTCCAATTCTTTCCAAGTGCTCAGAAATATAGAAATTCTCAGTGTCAACCAGTCAGGAAAGACCTTGGTATTTATTCTCCTGATGAATAATGAATCCTTTACTATAGGTAATTATTAATAATAAAACTTAAAATAGACAATGACTTTGAGACAACTAAAAGTTCCAAGTGGATCACGCCCTGAGATAGCATGTGAGATAAAATTAAGCTCTATTTGGGTGATTTGCTAGGTGAAGTTTTTCCAATTGCTTTATGATAAAGCAAGTTCTGTAGGCCATGATAAGTAGGGATGCTGGCAATAGGACAACAGATGAGAAGCAAATAAAATTGTTTTATAGGGATAAATCATATGATTGATTCACATACTAAAACAGTCCATTGAAATATCAAGATCATTATCTTCTTTGGGTTTTTCAATCTATTTAACATCATTTCTATTCCATCATTAAGGTGGTTAAGCACCATAAATAAACTCCATCAGGATGGGAAAACAAACTGAACTTTCCATTTAAATATTTATGAAATATTTTTTTCTGTTCATCTTCCCTTTAACCCTCTTCTTATGAAATAAATATGAAGAATTGAGTCCTGATTTAAAAAGCAATTTCAAGAATACCAAAATCCTGTATTACTTCCTTATTGTATAGGCAAAATATCTGTGAGATGGCTTTCGTCTCTTACTGTAGATGCTTTTTTATCATCCAGGATCAGGTCTTTGCCCCAGGTATATTTGATCTCTGTCCTTACCAGATGGCTCATTATCTGTTTATTTTGGGCCAATGAAAGCTAATTTGACACATCACTTTGGAAGTGTGGCTTGCCAAGGAAGTCTTTTCAATTTCTCTTCCTACAAGGCTTACCCCCAATAAAACTTTAGCCATGGAAAAATCACCAAGGACCAAATTAGAAAAGGTTTGAACTGACCTTTAGAGCCATCAGAAGAGTTGTTTTTTAGAAACTTATGCACAGCCTAAAGTGGGTAGACAAAACAGATGCTTTTGCAATTAGGAAGAATGGAGCCCTTAAACCAGTTATTTTGCCATGCAGAGAGACTATAAGGCAGTTATCCATGGTGGCCTAAAGAGATTATCAGTGGGCTATCAGTATCTAGAGTCATTTTAGAGCAAATCCTTCACTACTAAGCATTTGTGTGAAGGTGAAAAGTCAGAAGAATATTGTGGCATTTTAGGTATTATGGTAAAATACTGGATATGGTAAATACAGGTTATCACCCCAAAATGTGCACCCCAAAGATCTACTGTTGTAGTTGGAGGAATAGGTGAGATAGATAGGTACCAGAGGTGATTTGAAAGGTACTAAATTCAGAAGGGGCCAAAGGAGGTTATCAGAAAATGAATTCTTGGTGAATTCATTCAGAGTTCTGTTTCATTGAGGTGGCCTCATGAGAGAGAGACATTTTGTCTTTTGAGGGTTTCTGGCTATCAGAAACAATCATTCTATTCCATTATTCTTCACAACAGCATAGTCAACAAACTTGTAAGCTATTAAATATGAAACAATAGGCAACATCATATCTTTAGTTCTTTCAAATCTTAATAATTTTGACTTTCATGGCAAATGAGACTCTTTAGGTTTCTGTCTTATTTGAACAGGAAGATTTTTGGCAGAAGTTAAAACCTTAAAAACACCTTCATCTCCCCCTGCTCCAGTTAGCTAAGTCTTCAGTTCAGTTCAGTTCAGTTGTTCAGTTGTGTCTGACTCTTTGTGACCCCATGGACTGCATGGACCAGGCCTCCCTGTCCATCACCAACTTCTGGAGTTTACCCAAACTCATGTCCATTGAGTCGGTGATGCCATCCAACCATCTCATCCTCTGTTGTCTCTTTCTCCTCCTGCCTTCAACCTTTCCCAGCATCAGGGTCTTTTCCAATGAATCAGTTCTTCACATCAGGTGGCCAAAGTATTGGAGTTTCAGCTTCAACATTCATCCTTCCAATGAACACTCAGGACTGATTTCCTTTAGGATGAACTGGTTGGATCTCCTTGCAGTCCAAGGGACTCTCAAAAGTCTTCTCCAACACCACAGTTCAAAAGCATCAATTTTTCAGCACTCAGCTTTCTTTATAGTCCAACTCTCACATCCATACATGACTACTGGAAAAACTATAGCCTTGACTAGACGGACCTTTGTTGGCAAAGTAATGTCTCTGATTTTTAATATGCTGTCTAGGTTGGTCAAAGTTTTCCTTCCTAGGAGCAAGTGTCTTTTAATTTCATGGCTGCAGTCACCATCTGCAATGATTATGGAGCCCCCCCTCCAAAAAAAAAAATCTGTCACTGTTTCCACTGTTTCCCCATCTATTTGCCGTGAAGTGATGGGACTGGATGCCATGATCTTTGTCTTCTGAATGTTGAGCTTTAAGCCAACTTTTTCACTCTCCTCTTTCACATTCCTCAAGAGGCTCTTTAGTTCTTCTTCACTTTTTGCCATAAGGCTTGCATCATCTGCATATCTGAGGTTATTGATATTTCTTCTGGAAATCTTGATCTTAAGTTCTTTCTAATTTGTGGTTTAATACCTATGCTAAATCATGCAGGAGTGCAACTGTAATCCGCTTTAAAATAAAAGTGCAACTCATTATTTTGCTTCCCTTTTAATAGATATCTGTAAACAAACACTACTGTAATCACCTGGAGAAACTTTGTAATTTTAGTTGATTACAGCAAGGCAGCTTCCCAGCCATGAGTTTGTAAATTCAAATCCAGAAATACTTTTTCCAATATATGGCTTCTTTCACCACTTGTAAGCTCATATAGTCTCTCTTTTCTCTTCTTAGTTTGGATAATAATAGATATTTGATTACTTGCTTTCTTCCCTCCTCTTTCATCCCATGGAGTTTCCAACCTGAGTGAACAATAGAATATTCCCTTTTTAATACATGGAAAAAGGGGGAAGAGGAGTGATATAGGTTCCAAGATAGACTGGTCAGACTGTTCTAAGACATCACCACCTGCTGTTTTAAATCACTAATGAGATTGTCAGTTGTTTTAATATGGGAAGTAAACTAAAAGAATGGTTTTGATTTTAATTTAATTTAAAAATCAGCTTATTGGGAAAAAAAATGCCTCCAGCTTGTGAGAGTCATGTAAACTGTTGATAAACTGAAGCAAGTCCAATGCAGAAGCTGAACCATCATTCATATGCAAATGTGAATCCTATTAAATTTAGGGAACTATTATTTAATATAATAACTATTATTATTTGATAACTATACTTATTTATTATTATTATTTAAATTTAGGGAACTATTATTTAGAGAACTATTATCACTAGCTAGAAAATTTAGTTCTTTTAATTCAAGGAACCATTTTATTTCAGAGATATGCTTCATATAATTATCTGTTCCATATATTTTTTTCTGGAAGAAAAACTGATACACTAAGAATTTGAAGACTTTATTCATGTCAGAACACAAATCAGTGGCAAAGTCCAGAGTAAAGCCCAAAGTGCAAATTCTTTTTGTTGACTCACTGTCCATCAAGCTGTACATTTTAGAAGTTGAGTGATTATCTGTGAGTACCCTATTAAGTTTGGATTTTCTTTCACTGGATGATTCTGCTTAGTGCAAAATGTGAATTCAGAAATATGGTTTTAATGCACAAATTGGATCTTAAGGACCTGGAGCCAGACCTTTGTACCAACTGTCAACTTAGAAAGTTTCATTATCTCGGAGTTTCACCAAACACTTTCAGATTTATAATTGATGTCAATTGAAGTTGAAGGCAAAGAAAACCTGCCTTATTTGACTGCAGAAAACATTACCTTACTGTTGGGTCCTAGTTAGTTATCTATAGGGTAGATGTCTTGAATCACACTGCCGCCACTAAGTCACTTCAGTCATGTCCGACTCTGTGCGACCCCATAGACGGCATCCCACCAGGCTCCCCTGTCCCTGGGATTATCGAGGCAAGAACACTGGAGTGGGTTGCCATTTCCTTCTCCAATGCATGAAAGTGAAAAGTGAAAGTGAAGTCTCTGAGTCGTGTCCGACTCTTAGCGACCCCATGGACTGCAGCCCACCAGGCTCCTCCATCCATGGGATTTTCCAGGCAAGAGTACTGGAGTGGGGTGCCATCGCCTTCTCCGTGAATCACGCTAGCCTTCTGCTAACACAGCAAGTGAGCACTTCCTGAATTCAGCTGATGATCAATCTAAGCATCTAATGAGTCTGCAAACAGACTGAGCTGCTGGAGCTGGCACCAGGAAACCACCTTTCCAAACTAACCATCTCTCATTAACCTTTTGTTATTTCCTTTGTGATGCTAATTAGGGGCTCATAAAACTATCTGCTTTGGATCTTTGGTTTAAAATCCAGTTTTCCAAGAAACACAGTCTACTTTAAGGCTTCCATAAGTATGATGTTTCCCCTCATGAACTCTTTGTGACCCCGTGGACTGCAGCACGCTAGGCTTCCCTGTCCATCACCAACTCCTGGAGCTTGCTCAAACTCATGTCCGTCGAGTCTGTGATGCTATCCAACCATCTCATCCTCTGTCATCCCCTTCTCCTCCCACCTTCAATCTTTCCCAGCATCAGGGTCTTTTCCAGTGAGTTAGTTCTTTGCATCAGGGGGCCAAAGTATTGGAGTTTCAGCTTCAGCATCAGTCCTTCCAATGAATGTTCAGGACTGATTTCCTTTAGGATTGACTGGCTTGGTTTCTTTGTAGTCCAAGGGACTCTCAAGAGTCTTCTCCAATACCACAGTTCGAACATATCAATTCTTAGGCACTCAGCTTTCTTTATAGTCCAACTCTCACATCCATGCATGACTACTAGAAAACCCATAGCTTTCACTAGATGGACTTTTGTTGGCAAAGTAATGTCTCTACTTTTTATCATGCTGTCTAGGTTGGTCATAGTTTTTCTTCCAAGAAGCAAGCGTCTTTTAATTTCATGGCTGAAGTCACCATCTGCAGTGATTATGGAGCCCCCCAAAAATAAAGTCTGTCACTGTTTCCATTGTTTCCCCATCTATTTGCCATGAAGTGATGGGACTGGATGCCATGATTTTTGTTTTCTAAATGTTGAGCTTTAAGGGAACTTTTTCACTCTCCTCTTTGACTTTCATTAAGAGTCTCTTTAGTTTTTTGCTTTCTGCCATAAGGTTGGTGTCATACCTAATCCTCACAGGTAAACCCGAGAATTCTAATTGTCATTAGAATCTTCTAGACACTGTCCCATCAATTCAGGCTCCAACTAATATAAGCAAGTCCCAATGAGCCAGAAAAACAGCTTCAACCCTATTCCTTTTCTATAAGATCAATATCACTAGTGTGCCTGTAAATCTGAAGACAAGCATAGCATCATAGTGACTAAGAATACAGATTTTTGAATAAGACAAAGTGCCGTGCTTATCTTTACTTCTTAATAGCTATTAACCTTACTGAAATTACTTATTTTTTGAGCCCTAAATATTATCATCTATAAAATAGGAGTAAACACAGAAATTACTTATCAGGGTGGTTAGATAATCTAGGTAAAGCACTTAGTGTTACTTCCTGACACATAGTGAGTGTTCAAAAATAGAAAATGCTATTATTACTATGGAGATTTCAATTTTCAAAATATCTACTTTGCATGATTTCAGAGCCTCTCATCTGCTTGCTGCTGTCTATAATACCTTTAACAGAGGGTCAAGCATTTCATTTTATAATTATAGTTCAAATTTCAAGTAGCCTTTGGGAAGAGGGAATGCATTTATTCTGTTTCACACTAAATTGTAAATGAATGCTATTAGATTGTTTCTAACTTTGGGATTTGGGGTGAGTGGGGGGGAGGAATAGTTTCTAGAATATTGAAGACTATAAGAGTCTCAGCAGTTGGGGAGAAGCACTGAAAAGGGGTGTCAAAGATGACAATCTCATGAGTTTGACCAGAGCAATCAATGTCCAAATGAATGCTGAATAATTATTTGAATTACTCACTGTGAAATATCTGAATGCTGAAAAGCTGCCTTCACTATCAAATCATGTTTCTGAATTAGCCCAGTCTTTGATTTGAGATATTAAAGAGTGTCTGCTAAAGGTTCTTACTGATGCTGAAAATGTGGCCTCTGTGCACCAGTGACCAATAGCATTTTGGAGACAGAGTTTTGGCTGAAGTATAAAGAAGAGCTTTATTGCTTTGCCAGGCAAAGGGGATACAGCAGGGTAATGCCTCAAAATCTGTCCCAACTCAGGAGGATTTGGTGAGTTTTATAGCAAGGGTTCAAAAGTGGGGTTACTAAGGATCAGGGTGTGTGTAGGGTCTTCACTTCTTTAATCTGGCCTCAGATGGTCTTCTGATGAACTTCTCTGGTTCCTTTAAACTGGCCTCAGGTAGTCTCCTGATGAGTTTCTCTCTTGATGTTATCAAACTGTGATCTTCTCTGGAATGAAGGACAGTAACATCTTCCATTTGTTGGGGAAGTTCCAAAGAATAGCAAGGAGAGATAAGAAAGCCTTCCTCAGTTCTATTTTCAGTTTTTTAAGGAATCTCCACATTGTTCTCCATAGTGGCTGTACTAGTTTGCATTGCCACCAACAGTGTAAGAGGGTTCCCTTTTCTCCACACCCTCTCCAGCACTTATTGCTTGTAGACTTTTGGATAGCAGCCATTCTGACTGGCGTGAAATGGTACCTCATTGTGGTTTTGATTTGCATTTCTCTAATAATGAGTGATGTTGAGCATCTTTTCATGTGTTTGTTAGCCATCTGTATGTCTTCTTTGGAGAAAGGTCTGCTTAGTTCTTTGGCCCACTTTTTGATTGGGTCTTTTATTTTTCTGGAATTGAACTGCAGGAGTTGCTTGTATATTTTTGAGATTAATTCTTTGTCTGTTGCTTCATTTGCTATTATTTTCTCCCATTCTGAAGGCTGTCTTTTCACTTTGCTTATAGTTTACTTTGTTGTGCAGAAGCTTTTAATTTTAATTAGGTCCCATTTGTTTATTTTTGCTTTTTTCCCAATATTCCAGGAGGTGGGTCATAGAGGATCCTGCTGTGGTTTATGTCAGAGAGTGTTTTGCCTATGTTTTCCTCTAGGAGTTTAATAGTTTCTAGTCTTACATTTAGATCTTTAATACATTTTGAGTTTATTTTAGTGTATGGTGTTAGCAAGTGTTCTAGTTTCATTCTTTTACAAGTGATTGACCAGTTTTCCCAGCACCATTTGTTAAAGAGATTGTCTTTTCTCCATTGTATATTCTTGCCTCCTTTGTCAAAGATAAGGTATCAATAGGTGCTTGGATTTATCACTGGGCTTTCTAGAACTGCCATATGATCCATCAATCCCACTACTGGGCATACACACTGAGGAAACCAGAATCGAAAGAGACATATGTACCCCAATATTCATTGGAGCACTGTTTATAATAGCCAGGACGTGGAAGCAACCTAGATGTCCATAAGCAGATGAATGGATAAGAAAGCTGTGGTAGAGTACCAGACCTGCAACACGTTGCAAGTCATAGCTCTGCTCGGGTGTGGGTGGACCCTAGTGCAGTGTCAGTGTGCAACCCATCCCAAGTTCAAATGGAGCAGGGGGCTGAGGGCCTGAACCAGTGGCATGTGGGTTCGCACCAGTTCACAGAGAAGGAGAAGTTTTGAGACTACTGTAAAAATAAGATTGAAAACCAGAAGCAGGAAGCTTAAGTCCAAATCCTGAGAACACCAGAGAACTCCTGACCCTAGGGAACATTAATCGACAGGAGCTCATCAAATGCCTCCATACTTACACTGAAACCAAGCACCACCCAAGGGACAACAAGTTCCAGAGCAAGACATACCACACAAATTCTCCAGCAACACAGGAACACAGCCCTGAGCTTCAATATACAGGCTGCCCAAAGTTACTCCAAACCCACTGACATCTCATAACTCATTACTGGACACTTCATTGCACTCCAGAGAAAAGAAATCCAGCTCCACCCACCAGAACACCAATACAAGCTTCCCTAACAAAGAAACCTTGACAAGCCACCTGTACAACCCCACCCACAGTGAGGAAACTCCACAATAAAGAGAACTCCACAAACTGCCAGAATACAGAAAGGACACCCCAAACTCAGCAATATAAACAAGATGAAAAGATAGAGGAATACCCAGCAGGTAAAGGAACAGGATAAATGCCCACCAAACCAAACAAAAGAGGAAGAGATAAGGAATCTACCTGATAAAGAATTTGGAATAATGATAGTGAAAATGATCCAAAATCTTGAAATCAAAATGGAATCACAGATAAATAGCCTGGAGACAAGGATTGAGAAGATGCAAGAAAGGTTTAACAAGGACCTAGGAGAAATAAAAGAGTCAATATATAATGGATAACGCAAAAAATGAGATCAAAAACAATCTGGAGACAACAAACAGTAGAATAACGGAAGCAGAAGATAGCATTAGTGAAGTAGAAGGTAGAATGGTAGAAATAAATGAATTAGAGAGGAAAAAAGAAAAACAAATTAAAAGAAATGAGAACAATCTCAGAGACCTCCAGGATAATATTAAATGCCCCAGCATTCAAATCATAGGAGTCCCAGAAGAATAAGACAAAAAGAAACGCCATGAGAAAATTCTTGAGGAGATAATAGTTGAAAACTTCCTTAAAATGGGGAAGGAAATAATTACCCAAGTCCAAGAAACCCAGAGAGTCCCAAACAGGATAAACCCAAGGAGAAACACCCCAAGACACATATTAATCAAATTAACAAAGATCAAACACAAAGAACAAATATTAAAAGCAGCAAGGGAAAAACAACAAATAACACACAAGGGGATTCCCATAAGGATAACAGCTGGCCTTTCAATAGAAACTCTTCAGGCCAGGAGGGAATGGCAAGACATACTTAAAGTGATGAAAGAAAAGAACCTACAACCCAGATTACTGTACCCAGCAAGGATCTCATTCAAATATGAAGGAGAAATGAAAAGCTTTACAGACAAGCAAAGCTGAGAGAATTCAGCATCACCAAACCAGCTCTCCAACAAATGCTGAATGATCTTCTCTAGACAGGAAACACAAAAAAGGTGTATAAACTCGAACCTGAAACAATAAAGTAAATGGCAACGTAATCATACTTATCAATAATTACCTTAAACGTAAATGGGTTGAATGCCCCAACCAAAAGACAAAAACTGGCTGAATGGATACAAAAACAAGACCCCTACATATGTTGTCTACAAGAGACCCACCTCAAAACAGGGGACACATACAGACTGAAAGTGAAGGGCTAGAAAAAGATATTCCATGCAAATAGAGACCAAAAGAAAGCAGGAGTAGCAATATTCATATCAGATAAAATAGACTTTAAAACAAAGGCTGTGAAAAGAGACAAAGAAGGTCACTACATAATGATCAAAGGATCAATCCAAGAAGAAGATATAACAATTATGAATATATATGCACCCAACATAGGAGCACCGCAATATGTAAGACAAATGCTAACAAGTATGAAAGGGGAAATTAACAATAACACAATAATAGTGGGAGACTTTAATACCCCACTCACACCTATGGATAGATCAACTAAACAGAAAATTAACAAGGAAACACAAACTTTAAATGATACAATAGACTAGTTAGACCTAATTGATATCTATAGGACATTTCACCCCCAAAACAATGAATTTCACCTTTTTCTCAAGCGCACACAGAACCTTCTCCAGGATAGATCACATCCTGGGCCATAAATCTAGCCTTGGTAAATTGTTAAAAATTGAAATCATTCCAATCATCTTTTTGACCACAATGCAGTAAGATTAGATCTCAATTACAGGAGAAAAACTATTAAAAATTCCAACATATGGAGGCTGAACAACATGCTGCTGAATAACCAACAAATCACAGAAGAAATCAAAAAAGAAATCAAAATATGCATAGAAACGAATGAAAATGAAAACACAACAACCCCAAATCTGTGGGACACTGTAAAAGCAGTGCTAAGGGGAAAGTTCATAACAATACAGGCATACCTCAAGAAACAAGAAAAAAGTCAAATAAATAACCTAACTCTACACCTAAAACAACTAGAAAAAGAAGAAATGAAGAACCCCAGTGTTAGTAGAAGGAAAGAAATCTTAAAAATTAGGGCAGAAATAAATGCAAAAGAAACAAAAGAGACCACAGCAAAAATCAACAAAGCCAAAAGCTGGTTCTTTGAAACGATAAATAAAATCAACAAACCATTAGCCAGACTCATCATGAAACAAAGGGAGAAAAATCAAATCAATAAAATTAGAAATGAAAATGGAGAGATCACAACAGACAACACAGAAATACAAAGGATCATAAGAGACTACTATCAGCAATTATATGCCAATAAAATGGACAATGTGGAAAAAATGGACAAATTCTTAGAAAAGTACAACTTTCCAAAACGAAACCAGGAAGAAATAGAAACCTTAGAAGATCCATCACAAGCACAGAAATTGAAACTGTAATCAGAAATCTTCCAGCAAACAAAAGCCCAGGACCAGATGGCTTCACAGCTGAATTCTACCAAAAATTTAGGGAAGAACGAACACCTATCCTACTCAAACTCTTCCAGAAAATTGCAGAGGAAGGTAAACTTCCAACCTCATTCTATGAGGCCACCATCACCCTAATACCAAAACCTGACAAAGATGCCACAAAAAAAGAAAACTACAGGCCAATATCACTGATGAACATAGATGCAAAAATCCTTAACAAAATTCTAACAATCAGAATCCAACAACACATTAAAAAGATCATACATCATGAACAAGTGGGCTTTATCCCAGGGATGAAACGATTCTTCAATATCCACAAATCAATCAATGTAATACACTACATTAATAAACTGAAAAATAAAAGCCATATGATTATCTCAATAGATGCAGAGAAAGCCTTTGACAAAATTCAACATCCATTTATGATAAAAACTCTCCACAAAGCAGGAATAGAAGGAACATACCTCAACCTATAAAAGCTGCTGCTGCTAAGTCACTTCAGTCATGTCTGACTCTGTGCGACCCCGTAGACGGCAGCCCACCAGGCTCCCCCATCTCTGGGATTCTCCAGGCAAGAACACTGGAGTGGATTGCCATTTCCTTCTCCAATGCAAGAAAGTGAAAAGTGAAAGTGAAGTTGCTCAGTCGTGTCCAACTCTTCTTGACCCCATGGACTGCAGCCTGCAAGGCTCCTCTGTCCATGGGATTTTCCAGGCAAGAGTACTGGAGCCTATTATACAGAGTGAAGTAAGCCAGAAAGAAAAACACCAATACAGTATACTAATGCATATGTATGGAATTTAGAAAGTTGGTAATGATAACCCTGTATGGGAGACAGCAAAAGAGACACAGATGTATAGAACACTCTTTTGGACTCTGTGGGAGAGGGAGAGGGTGGGATGATTTGGGAGAATGGCATTGAAACATGTGTAATATCATATAAGAAATGAATTGCCAGTCCAGGTTCGATGCAGGATACAGGATGCTTGGGGCTGGTGCACCGGGATGACCCAGAGGGATGGTACGGGGAGGGAGGAGGGAGGAGGGTTCAGGATGGGGAACACGTGTACACCCATGGCGGATTCATGTTGATGTATGGCAAAACCAATACAATATTGTAAAGTAAAAAAAAAAAAAAAAGTAACTTAAAAATTGGGAAAAAAGTCAAATAAAAATAAATGAATAAATCAATAAAATGGAAAAAGAAGAAAGCTTTCATCAGTGATCAATGCAAAGAAATAGAGGAAAACAATAGAATGGGAAAAACTAGAGTTCTCTTCAAGAAAACTAGAGATAACAAGGGAACATTTCATGCAAAGATGGGCTCAGTAAAGGACAGAAATGGTAGGGACCTAACAGAAGCAGAAGATATTAAGAAGAGGTAGCAAGAATACACAGAACTGTACAAAAAAGATCTTCACGACCCAGATAATCATGATAGTTCAATCACTTACCTAGAGCCAGACATCCTGGAATGCCCAGTCAAGTGGGCCATAGGAAGCATCACTACAAACAAAGCTAGTGGGGGTGATGGAATTCCAGTTGAACTATTTCAAATCCAGAAAGATGATGCTGTGAAAGTGCTGCACTCAATATGCCAGCAAATTTGGAAAACTCAGCAGTGGCCACAGGACTGGAAAAGGTCAATTTTCATTACAATTCCAAAGAAAGGCAATGCCAAAGAATGCTCAAACTACCACATAAATGTACTCATCTCACACACTAGTAAAGTAATGCTTAAAATTCTCCAAGCCAGGCTTCAGCAATACGTGAACCGTGAACTTCCAGATGTTCAAGCTGGTTTTAGAAGAGGCAGAGGAACCACAGATCAAATTGCCAAAATCCGCTGGATCATTGAAAAAGCAAGAGAGTTCCAGAAAAACATCTATTTTTGCTTTATTGACTATGCCAAAGCCTTTGACTGTGTGGATCACAATAAACTGTGAAAATTCTTCAAGAGATGAGAGTAACAGACCACCTGACCTGCCTCTGAGAAATTTGTATGCAGGTCAGGAAGCAACAGTTAGAACTGGACATGGAACAACAGACTGGTTCCAAATAGGAAAAGGAGTACGTCAAGGCTGTATATTGTCACCCTGCTTATTTAACTTATATGCAGAGTATATCATGAGAAATGCACATGGAAGGAAGCACAAGCTGGAATCAAGATTGCTGGGAGAAATATTAATAACTTCAGATATGCAGATGACACTACCCTTATGGCAGAAAGTGAAGAAGAACTAAAGAGCCTCTTGATGAAAGTGAAAGAGGAGAGTGAAAAAGTTGGCTTAAAGCTCAACATTCAGAAAACTAAGATCGTTTCAACTGGTCCCATCACTTCATGGCAAATAGATGGGGAAACAATGGAAGCAGTGGCTGACTTTGTTTTTCTGGGCTCCAAAATCACTGCAGATGGTGATTGCAGCCATGAAATTAAAATACACTTACTCCTTGGAAGGAAAGTTTTGACCAACCTGGATAGCATATTAAAAAGCAGAGACATTACTTTGCCAACAAAGGTCCGTCTAGTTAAGGCTATGGTTTTTCCAGTGGTCATGTATGGATGTGAGAGTTGGACTATAAAGAAAGCTGAATGCAGAAGAATTGATGCTTTTGAACTGTGGTGTTGCAGAAGACTTTTGAGAGTCCCTTGGACTGCGAGGAGATCCAACCAGTCCATGCTAAAGGAGATCAGTCCTGGGTGTTCATTGGGAGGACTGGTGTTGAAGCTGAAACTCCAATACTTTGGCCACCTGATGCAAAGAGGTGACTCATTTGAAAAGACCCTGATGCTGGGAAAGATTGAGGACAGGAGGAGAAGGGGGCAATAGAGGATGAGATGATTGGATGGCATCACTGATTCAATGGACATGAATTTGGGTAAACTCTGGGAATTGGTGATGGACAGGGAGGCCTGGTGTGCTGTGGTTCATGGGGTCGCACAGAGTGGAACAAGACTGAGGGACTGAACTGAACTGAACTTAGTTCTGGAGAAGAGCTCAAAGATATTTTTATGTGTATCCCTTAAGCAAAATCAAGATCCTGTCCCAAGGCTACATTATTGTTTCTTGACTGCTCTCCTTACCTGTCTCTGCTTCCCCTCCCTTCCCTAATTAGCAACTGTTTAAATCTGCCCTTTGGAACTCAGAGAAGGTCACAGAGGCTAGAGTCTATTTCCTACAAACAAGAAATGGGAGACATGGAAAGGCTTCTGTGCCCAGGAGCCCCACAGGATCCTCCTTGGTTTCACTGTGGAACTGGGAAGAGAGGTCCATGTTCATTTACAGTACAAAATGCACATATTCTTGAGCACCTGTGGTAAGGCAAGCAAAGTTCTAGTTCTTTTCTGTTGGCATTGACTCTGCTTTGCTTTCCCTATGCAAAAATGTGCATGTCCCAACTCCCAAGGGCTCTATCCTTCCCTGCTCTCCTCGTGCCTCACTGCTCTTAAATGGCTAATGGGACATCATTTTGATTCCTTTTTTTGTTGTTATTTCTACCTCATGCCCAGATTTTCATTAAAAAATAAATGAGGAGATATATTTTTCATTTATAGTTTTTCTCTAAAAACTGACTCTGCAAAGAACCCTTTCTATTCTTTTTTTTCTGCCAGTGGATTGAAAAATATGCAGCTAGTACCTGAAAGGTCATATCTCCTTGTCATATGAATGAGCTCACAGCAGGTCCATGGGGACAATGTCATCTGGGCAATGATGGGAATTTATGTGTCTTTGGATTTCTGCCTCTTTTGTAGTGAAAAAATGAATTTGTTAATGATAGAAAAAAAACTCAACCAAAGCCCCTTAATAAAATTCTCTCTATATAAATGCCAAGAGAGAGCCACTCAGGTACTCAGTTGATAAATGAATTTTCTTTCTTTCTTTTTACTCTTGCCTTGTTTAGAGCTGTTTGTCATTTATTAATGTAAGTCAGGTGACTCATCTTCACTGGTTTTAGTGCAATGAATTTAGTTGGCAGGCTGTGGTTTTGTGTCATAAAATGCTTTGGCTTATAACGGACCTTATGACATGTTTGTGTTTGCCAATAGATTGAGTTGGCGAGAGAGAAGGACAGAGAATGAGAGAGGGATTGAGGACACATATAAAGACTAGCATGGAATTGTTGAAGAAAGTGGGGAAAACCACTAGACAATTCAGGTATGACCTAAATCAAGTCCCTTATGATTATACAGTGGAAGTGAGAAATAGATTTAAGGGACTAGATCTGATAGACAGAGTGCCTGATGAACTATGGACAGAGGTTCGTGACATTTTACAGGAGACAGGGATCAAGACCATCCCCATGGAAAAGAAATGCAAAAAAGCAAAATGGCTGTCCAAGGAGGCCTTACAAATAGCTGTGAAAAGAGCAGTGAAAAGCAAAGGAAAAAAGGAAAGATATAAGCATCTGAATGCAGAGTTCCAAAGAATAGGAAGGAGAGAAAAGAGAGCCTTCCTCAGCGATCAATGCAAAGAAATAGAGGAAAACAACAGAATGGGAAACACTAGAGATCTCTTCAAGAAAAGTAGAGATACCAAGGGAATATTTCATGCAAAGATGGGCTCAATAAAGGACAGACATGGTATGGACATAACAGAAGCAGAAGATATTAAGAAGAGATGGCAAGAATACACAGAAGAACTGTACAAAAAAGATCTTCATGACCAAGATAATCACAATGGTATGATCACTGGCCTAGAGCCAGACATCCTGGAATGAAAAATCAAGTGGGCCTTAGGAAGCATCACTATGAATACAGCTAGTGGAGGTGATGGAATTCCAGTTGAGCTATTTCAAATCCTGAAAGATGATGCTGTGAAAGTGCTGCACTCAATATGCCAGCAAATTTGGAAAACTCAGCAGTGGCCATAGGACTGGAAAAGGTCAGTTTTCATTCCAATCCCAAAGAAAGGCAATGCCAAAGAATGCTCAAACTACCACACAATTACACTCATCTCACACACTAGTAAAGTAATGCTTAAAATTCTCCAAGCCAGGCTTCAGCAATACATGAACCGTGAACTTCCAGATTTCCAGCTGGTTTTAGAAAAGGCAGAGGAACCAGAGATCAAATTGCCAGCATCTGCTGGATCATCGAAAAAGAAAGAGAGTTCCAGAAAAACATCTATTTTTGCTTTATTGACTATGCTAAAGCCTCTGACTGTGTGGATCACAATAAACTGTGGAAAATTCTGAAAGAGATGGGAATACCAGACCACCTGACCTGCCTCTTGAGAAACCTATATGCAGGTCAGGAAGCAACAGTTAGAACTGGACATGGAACAACGGACTGGTTCTAAATAGGTAAAGGAGTACGTCAAGGCTGTATATTGTCACCCTGCTTATTTAACTTATGTGCAGAGTACATCATGAGAAACGCTGGGCTGGAAGAAGCACAAGGTGGAATCAAGATTGCCGGGAGAAGTATCGATAACCTCAGATATGCAGATGACACCACCCTTATGGCAGAAAGTGAAGAGGAACTAAAAAGCCTCTTGATGAAAGTGAAAGAGGAGAGTGAAAAAGTTGGCTGAAAGCTCAACATTCAAAAAACAAAGATCATGGCATCTGGTCCCGTCACTTCATGGGAAATACATGGGGAAACAGTGGAAACAGGATCAAACTTTATTTTTCTGGGCTCTAAAATCACTTCAGATGGTGACTACAGCCATGAAATTAAAAGACGCTTACTCCTTGGAAGGAAAGTTATGACCAATCTAGATAGCATATTGAAAAGCAGAGATATTACTTTGTCAACAAAGGTCCATCTAGTCAAGGCTATGGTTTTTCCAGTGGTCATGTATGGATGTGAGAGTTGGACTGTGAAGAAAGCTGAGCGCTGAAGAATTGATGCTTTTGAACTGTGGTGTTGGAGAAGACTCTTGAAAGTCCCTTGGACTGCAAGGAGATCCATCCAGTCCATCCTCAAGGAGATCAGTCCTGGGTGTTCATTTGAAGGACTGATGCTGAAGCTGAAACTCCAATACTTTGGCCACCTCATGGGAAGAGTTGACTCATTGGAAAAGACCCTGATGCTGGGAGGGATTGGAGGCAGGAGGAGAAGGGGACGACAGAGGATGAGATGGCTGGATGGCATCACCAACTCGATGGACATGAGTTTGGGTGAACTCTGGGATTTGGTGATGGACAGGTAGGCCTGGCATACTGCAATTCATAGGGTCACAAAGAGTCTGACATGACTGAGCAACTGAACTGAACTGAATCACTAAGTCATGTCTTACTCTTTGTGACCCATGGACTGTAGCCCACCAAGTTCCTCTGTCCATGGGGTTCCCAGGCAAGAATACTGGAGTTCATTGCCATTTCCTCCTCCAGGAGATCTTTCCAACTCAGGGATGGAATTCACGTCTCCTGGATTGGCAGGCAGATTCTTTACCACTGAGCCACCAGGGAAGCTCAGAGTGGCATTAGGGAGATGCAAAAAGGACTTATAACACAGGAACACACAGTGTTTTTGTTTTTTTTTAAAGGCAGATTCTGAAAATCAAAAACAAACTTTCTTAGCTTGAACATAAAATCTGATGATCAATGTAAATGGAAGGGCATAGTTTTTGCCTTCCTAATAATTGCAATCCACATAATCCACACAGAATCCAGTAATCTGTGTCACAGGCAATATGCAAAATGCTAAAAAGATCATTATAGTCCTAAAATGATTTAATGCCTTTTTGCCCAGGGTGAAGAGAAGTGTAGTTTTTGCTCTGTTATTTATTTATCACAGAGCCCTGGATAAGTCACTAACCTCTCAAAATTTTAATTCATATGTTTATAGAGGGGCTGATGAGCAATATTGCAATAATGTTGCTAGGATCAATAACCAAAGTGCTTTTTATATGTGTAGAATACCTTTTCTTGGTACAATATAATTGTGAGTCAGATAGCTATTTTTTTCTCTGCCATTCTTCTCCTTGCCTTTTGACCTGAACACTTTACTCTCAGCCCAATCTAGTTTAGCAGATAATCACTGACCTGAGAGTCAGGGGCTTTTGGTTCTCATTATGTTGCACAAATTCATAGCTGTGCAGCTGTATGGAAGTTACTTGTCCTGTCCAGGCTTTGGGTTTCTCATCTGTAGAACAGAGGTTATTGGTAGTACCTACCTTATGAGGTGATTGTAAGTATTAAATGAGATAATGTATGTAAAACACTTAGAAAAGAACCTGTTGTACAGTAGACATTCAAAGAATGATGCTGGTAAGATGATGCTGATGAAGTCATTCTCCTTGTTGGCTTATTTTCCCTCTTCAATTATCTATATCTCTTTCTTAGTTGGGGAAAGTTTAAGTACTATAAACAGCTTTGCTTGACTGATATCTCCTTTACTTGACACCTCTTCAACAACTATATACACAGTTTATATCAAAGTAATTTGCATTTTGTCTTTTTTTAATGTAAAATGAGGGGGTTGATAATTATTAGGACCTTTCAACTTCCAAGCTCTTTTTATTCTACAGTTTGGGTTCTGGGCACAATCTTTTTAGAGCACACAGCCATTTGCCAATGGATCTGTAATGAGTGCCATGCTCAGGTTAACAGGTGATATTGTGTGTTTGCTTTGAGGGCTAATTGCTCTTTCATCTTAATGTCCTCCCTTTGGTGTTCCTTTCTTGGAAACTGCTCAATGGCAATGTCATGAAGCATGGGGTGAAAATTAAACTGAAGTAGCAGGTCACTTGTCTATTTCAGAAAAAAATTATGGTTAAAAACTAAGGATCGGTGAAGTTCTACCAAGAAGGGGCTTTTCACCCTAGTGTTAGAGGTCAAACAAGGGCATGGAGGATTTAGATCGTCTGTTCAGTCTTCTTTCCCTAAGCAAGTTGACCATACCTGGTTGGTACCTGACTCCATTTTCCTTAAACATCCTTTAGGAGTCCTCCTTGGCTACCATGTCACACCTCTCACAGTCAACCTGTTCTTAAATCTAACACACTAAGCCAAATCTATTGTCATTTCTTCTATGGGGTCAGTTGTTAGCTGCTAACTTTACTATAGACTCTCCCCCCCTCCCCTCCCCCACTTTTCCCCTTGATGTTTTTTTAGTTCTTTCTCCAAATCTCCCTCTTTTAAGCTCAGCTTAATTCTGTCCTCTTTTCTTCTAGGGGTAACTTCTCAATCATCATTATGTTTTTTGTGAAAAATAGAGATATTTTTAATGACATCACATAAGAATTTCTTGGGTTACAGTGTTCCCTTATGGAAGATTTTTATGGCTTCTTTTCATTTGGTAGAGCTGACTTTATTACTTTTCCACTCCTTCCACACAGCTCATAACACACTTCTATGAATAGAGAAGACCCTTAGTGGACAAATGTTGATCAGTTTATTGCTTTAAACACTACCAAACAACAGATGCCAGCCACCAATGTTTGATCTCCTGGACAGTTCTCATCCACCCCATTCTAGAGATGCCGGAGGTAAAATGATTAAGACAGGGCGAGAATTAGAAGACAGTTTATATTTCCTGGATTTGTTATGTGACTCAAGAGCATTGTTCTTTTTCCATTTGAAATCTCAAAGGCTACTGGGCTGGCAGGAAGTTTTCATACCTGTTACGAAAGGACTACGTCCTCCAATTTAGAAGACATGTTGCTTAGGGAAACTTCAGCTGAGTATAACAGTGGAGCCAGAAAGATCAGGGAGGCAGAAGCATTACTATAAGATGGAAGGAAAGAAATGGCATGCCTAACTAGCCCAGGGGGCATGTTTGATAGTACGTGGGTGTGTCTACAGTGTTGGCATCTGTATAGATACTGACTTTTTATTTTGTTTCTTAACATTTTACTCTTTGAGTTGGCCTGCTGTGTAATCTGTGTCACTGGCAATTCCATTGACCACAACACTTCAATTGAATCACAGCTTGAGTCTTGAAGTTTCCTTCCCTCTAACCTTGATAATTTCTTGCCCATGTTGGGGCTTAGAACTTTTTCTTTCAAAAATGCCTGATGAAATTAAAATCTTTAGCTTCTGTTCCCCTCATCATTTCCTCTGATCTGGACTATTTGGGGTCAAATGTTTTCATTAAGATAAATGTCTTGTTTTATCAGATGGCTTCATTCTTTTTCACTTAAGGGACTGCAAGTTTGCTGAGCCCCAGTCATTCTAGACTGGTTTGTTCTTTGTGGTACTGTATGGGCATTTTGGTGATAGTCATTTCTCAAAGATGATCTAAAAAAATATTTTCCACATGGTTAAAACACCCTATGTTACTCTTCACTTCCTAATATTTATTGGAATGTTTCCTGTTGTTTTTTCTTTTTATTGGGATTTTTGTTTTTTGAGGGGAAAAGCCCTGATTCAGGCGTCTGGATTCAAGTCCTGGATCCATAACTGGCTTCATTTGTGATCTTAAATGACTTACTTCCTTATCATATTGGGCCCCAGTTTCCTCATCTGTAGATGAAAAGTTCAGACTGGAATGATTTATAGGGACTTATTATTACTGATTCTTTATGAATGTTCAATTTTCATTAGTATGAAAGTATGAAGTAGATGTAGAAGGGGAAGTCGAAGGCATGTTAGTTAGATTTTCCTTTGTATTTCTAAAGACCAAGACAGGATAGGAAATGTGACTCATCCATGGGGCTTTGGGTTGTAAAAATCCTCCTGTTGTGGCAAATGAGATTAGGGTGAAACATTGGTGAAGATAGCGTGGATTAAACATTCTGAGTTTCTTCCTCCTCTTTGACTTTTGTTTACATGTGTTTAGCTTAACTCTGCTTTCAAGTGTGTGTATTTTTGTGGAAATGGTCCTCCTTTCCTTTTACAACCAATTCATGTTCTCATCTTCCTTCTCCCTTACCGAATCATCAATTTCTGAATAGTTTGCAATTTTCAACTTAATTAGGTCTTTCCCCTAAGTGAAGAACACAGATGTTCCCTTTCTGTTGCTTTAGCAGCTGCCTCTGCTTTTCCCCAAGTGGAATGGTTAGCTCTTTCAATTTCTTAGGTATTCATTTGTTCAGGACTCCTAGCCCATCTCCTGGTGATCCAAGTCCCAAATCCGATGACCAAAGTTGTGCCTTTTGGTGCCTTTCAATCTTTGGGGGAAATTAATTCACATAAAATGGAGGATTTATCAATCTTTCAAAGCTCCATTTGCCTCATTATGAGAGGCATTTTTAACAATGTGGAAAATATTTTTAAGATTATTTTTTAATAATCTCCAGTGATTCTGTTATTCCGCCTTTTGAGATGCTAATTAGTCTGTGAGAAGAACCTAGGCCAATGTCTCTGATGTGGTTTGGATGGAGAAACAGAGGATAAGAAAGATCCTAAATATACTTTGCCCCTGAATTACCTGGTCACTCAGATGGTAAAGAATCTGCCTGCAATAAGGAGATGCAGGTTTAATCCTTGAGTTGGGAAGATCCCGTGGAGAAGGGAATAGCAACCCACTCCAGTATTCTTGCTTGGAGAATTCCATGGACAGAGGAGCCTGGTGAGCTGCAGCACATGGGATTGCAAAGAGTTGGACACGATTGAGCGATTAACACTTACACTTTCACTGAATTAAGTGGCTCTCCTTTGTCTGTTTCACAGATTCTCCACTTCAGTTCCTAAGAAATCTTCTTGCCCATGATATTTTTGTTTTACTTTTATGTACCTGTATTTTAGAAAGCAATTCCTGTTTTTTCTTTGGGTGCTTTGATGTTATCTGCCCCCCCTCGCCCCCACCGGCCTCTAATTTTATAACAGATGACTGACTTCCATTGTTAATTGGTGGGCTTTGCGCTTATCATAGTTTGCCCTTATATATAAGATATCAAGTCAGCTTCTCCACTCCACTCCATCTTCCCTCTCACATTATGCTCCCTGTTAAGCAACCAAAAGCATTTTGTGTTATCAGTTTATTACTGTCATTCCAAATGTGTGTGCTGCAACCTGTTTTTGCTTCCCTGCCCCAAGTGCCTCTTTCAATTTAATTCCTCATAATTAGCTCAATAAATGACAGAAATGGTATGGATCTAACAGAAGCAGAAGATACTAAGAAGAGGTAGCAAGAATACATAGAAGAAATGTACAAAAAAGATCTTCACGACCCAGATAATCACGATCGTGTGATCACTCACCTAGAGCCAGACATCCTGGAATGCAAAATCAAGTGGGCCTTAGGAAGCATCGCTATGAACAAAGCTAGTGGAGGTGATAGAATTCCAATTGAGCTATTTCAAATCCTAAAAGATGATGCTGTGAAAGTGCTGCACTCAATATGCTAACAAATGTGGAAAACTCAGCAGTGGCCACAGGACTGGAAAAGGTCAGTGTTCATTCCAATCCTAAAGAATGCTCAGACTACCACACAAAGGCACTCATCTCACACGCTAGTAAAGTAATGCTCAAAATTTTCCAAGCCAGGTTTCAACAGTACATGAACTGTGAACTTCCAGATGTTCAAGATGGTTTTTGAAAAGGCAGAGGAACCAGAGATCAAATTGCCAACATCCGCTGGATCATCGAAAAAGCAAGAGAATTCCAGAAAAACATCTATTTTTGCTTTATTGACTATGCCAAAGCCTTGGACTGTGTGGATCACAATAAACTGTGGAAAATTCTTCAAGAGATGAGAATACCAGACCACCTGACCTACTTCCTGAGAAATCTGTATGCAGGTCAGGAAGCAACAGTTAGAACTGGACATGGAACAACAGACTGGTTCCAAATCAGGAAAAGAGTATGTCAAGGCTGTATATTGTTACCGTGCTTATTCAGCTTATATACAGAGTACATCATGAGAAACACTGGGCTGGATGAAGCACAAGCTGGAATCAAGATTGTGGAGAGAAATATCAGTAACCTCAGATATGCAGATGTCACCACCCTCATGGAAGCAAGTGAAGAAGAACTAAAGAGCCTCTTGATGAAAATGAAAGAGAGTGAAAAAGTTGGCTTAAAGCTCAACATTCAGAAAACAAAGATCATGGCATCTGGTCCCATCACTTCATGGCAAATAATGGGAAACAGTGGAAACAGTGACAGACTTTATTTTTGGGGTATCCAAAATCACTGCATATAGTGCCTGCAGCCATGAAATTAAAAGACGCTTACTTCTGGGAAGAAAAGTTATGACCAACCCAGACAACATATTAAAAAGCAGAGACATTACTTTGTCAACAAAGTTCCATCTAGTCAAGGCTATGGTTTTTCCAGTAGTCACTTATGGATGTGAGAGTTGGACTATAAAGAAAGCTGAGTGCCGAAGAATTGATGCTTTTGAGCTGTGGTGTTGGAGAAGATTCTTGAGAGTCCCTTGGACTGCAAGGAGATCCAACCAGTCAGTCCTAAAGACATCAGTCCTGAATATTCATTGAAATGACTGATGTTGAAGCTGAAACTCCAATACTTTGGCCACCTGATGTGAAGAGCTGAGTCATTTGAAAAGACCCTGATGCTGGGAAAGATTGAAGGCAGGAGGAGCAAGGGATGACAGAGGATGAGATGGTTGGATGGCATCACTGACTTAATGGGCATGAGTTTGAGTAAACTCCAGGAATTGGTGATGGACAGGGAGGCCTGGCATGCTGCAGTCCATTGGGTCACTCAGTCACACGACTGAGTGACTGAACTGAACTGAATTGACTTAGCATATTAAGCATCTTGTCAATATTTCCTTTCTGAGATCTATTTTTTTAATTTGAATGCATTCTGCATGTGTCCTCTGCCCCCTCACTTAAGTGATGAAATCTACTGCAGCAGAGAGTCAGAATTAGTTTGTGCCTAGAAATAAAGAAAGAAAAAAAGCATAGAGGGAAAGAGCATTCCGCACATTCTCAGAAGGAGTGTGTAAGGGTGAGCCTTTGGCAAAATTGTGTCTATTTTGTGACTATATCTATCTGTCTGCCCCTTCCCCTCCATTTGGGAGCACTGGCATCTAATACTCCCCTTGGGTTTTGTTAATTTCTGTCACTGTTAGCCCTACTACTCAGGGTCCTGCATTCTCGGGTTTTCTTTGTTCCCTGCTTCTCACATATAAACTTATCTGTTCCATGTTCCATTTCCCCAAGGTCCTAATTATTCAAAAATATCTGCTAAACGCATTGATCTCTCTTTCCAAGCATTTGATATCTTGATGGGATGATAATATAAGGGAATAATTAATGGTGGCATTTGGGCCACTCAGGTAGCCTGATGAGTCTTTAGCATGAGATCTTTCCCAGCATCCCTTCCTTTATATCCCAAAAGAGTTAGAGCATCCTTAGCTAAATATGTATTGAGTTCTTCCTTTGTCCCAGGTACTCTTTAGCTTGGTTTACGTGCATTTATACTATTAACTGGGGCTTCCTAGGTAGCCCTAGTAAAGAACCCACCTGCCAATGCAGGAGACCTAAGAGACTTGGGTTCCCCTGGGTTGGGAAGATTCCCTGGAGGAGGGCATGGCAACCCACTCTAGTATTCTTGCCTGGAGAATCCCCTGGACAGAGGAGCCTGGCAGGCTACAGTCCATGAGGTTGCAAAGAGTCAGACATGACTGAAGTGACCTAGCATGCACATACATACTTTTAACTAGCCCAACAAGCCCAGGAGGCCAGTGGTATTATTCCTATCTTATAGATTGAAGGAAAAAGCCAAGACACAGAGAATAATTTTAAGTAATTTCCCAATAAGGCTATTAAGTAGTGGAGCTGAGACTTGAACCAGGCAGTCTTGTTCCAGAGCCTACAGTGTACACTCTATACTACACTGCCTCTGGGAGAGAGAGATGGTACCTTTTTCAAACACACAGTTCACTGAGAGAAGCTGGTTTCAGATGCACTGCAGGGTGGTAAGCTTCCTTTTGGCAAGGAGCAGATTGCAGATTACTCCAGTAGGTCTGATTTACATAAACCTCATTCTTTTAAAAACAAAAAACTTATTATTTTGTACTGGAGTATAGCCAGTTAACAATGTTGTGATAGTTTCGGATGAACAGCAAAGGGACTCCATCATACATATGCATGTATCAATTCTACCCCAAACCCCCCTCCCATCCAGGCTGGCATATAACATTGAGCAGAGTTCCATGTGCTATACAGTAGGTCCTTGTTGGTTATCCTTGTTGGTTAAATATAGCAGTGTACATACACCTCATTCTGTCTGGAGAGAAGCTTGCCTTTGGACATAGTGCTGCATCAGAACAGTATACTTTTGCTTTTCTGCATCGCCAAAATTAGCTGTGCTAAAATTTTTCTTCACAAGTCCCTATGGCTTTAGGTCCTCAGGAGGAATGGCTGTCAAGTTCCTAGGACCAAACATACACTCTATCAGTTCTCTACTTTTGGAGCTGATGGAGCTGTATGGAGGGTTTTCCTCGGTGTTGACCAGCAGGAACATGACAAACTCATGGCAGAGGCTCTGTGAAGGTGAGAGCAGGCTCAACCATATGCTCAAGGGCTGATGGCTAGAAACCCTGCCTCACTAAGGCAGTGCCAGTCTCTTCACTAGAGGTAGTTTTCAAAGCAGTCACACAATAAATTATCTTCTGACGTTAATGGTTGTGTTTCCTGTATTACTGCTTTTCCTTCTGGACTAAACTTGTATTGGCTGTTGCTTACTTACAAGCAGACATAAACCCTCACACCTGTGGGCTGCTTCTGGAAAGGGGAGCTATCTTTCCTGGTAGCCTTTACCCCAGTGCTAGGAATTTAATACATTCATGTATTCTTCCTTAGATAAACAGGATTAAATCCAGAATGAAGCAAGGAAGAGTCTTCAGTGATCTGTGCTTTGCATGATTTTCAGGGTCTGCACAGTTCCAGCTGTGTAAACATGATGGAAGAACTTAGGTATTGTCTAATGGAGGAGGATTGCAATTTGGGAGAGGCCCACTGTGGCTGGGGTGGAGTCTGACATTCTTCCACCCACTTTAGTCCACACCCCATGAGATTGGCTTTCTTAACTCCTAGAGTCAGAAGCAGAGAAGACAATGGCAACCCACTCCAGTGTTCTTGCCTGGAGAATCCCAGGGACGGTGGAGCCTGGTGGGCTGCCGTCTCTGGAGTCGCACAGAGTCGTACACAACTGAAGCAACTTAGCAGCAGCAGCAGAGTCAGAAGTGAAGATGGGACAGCTGGTGTTAATTATACTGTCATGCCTTTTTATCAGTAGGGGGTGAAAACTAGGCAAAAGTTGGGAAAATCTAAAGCCACATCCTCAAATATGCTCCAGTTATGATGCTAGAAAACAAAGGAATGGAAATCAGGGGACAAAATAAGGACCCCCGAAAGGTTAAATATGACAGTGAAAAGAAAATGCCTGATGAAATTGTAGCTACATTTATATTCAGTTTGATTCTCTCCATGTTCACTGGAAACAAGAGCAGAGCAATATTGCCTTTGGAAGGGACTGATTTGTTGTGATATCTGGACTGCTTTATTACTGAGATTTGTTTAAATAATGGCTAGGTCAATAATGCTAAAGACTTTTAATATATGATCAGTGAAGGGAAGTGATACAAATACAAATATTATGGATTATCCAATTTTTCCATCTCCACCCTCCACCCACAGTTATGTTCAAAGTTGACTCTATTCAGTTCAGTAGAGTCTGGGATCTAGTAATTATTCTGTCCCTTTGAAGAGGCACACGGACATGCATATTCCTGAAACCCAATGTATGGACTTTCTGAAGAGACAGCAGGTTTCCATGCCTTGGATTCTCCTGATTATTCTTGGGGGAGGGCCAGTGATAGCACAATGGCAGTTGGCTTTCCTCTGGATGTGAATATCAGGATATGATCCTGATCAAGAAAGAAAATAAAGTACTACCTTTGAAACGCACTGGGATGCTGTTGCATTCAGAGATAACTCAGTCAGATTCACTCCTGACACAACTGGCTATTGAAAAATGATTTTCCTGAGCAGCTCACTTCAAAATAATATTTCTGAGGTAGAATATTTGTTTGTAGGATGGGAGCCTTTGGTTTGAGAAGAAAAGCTATTTTAATAGAGCACTGAGTTTGAATCATAAGGGAAGTGTTCAAGAATAGAAAGGGGAGGAAAATTCAATAAATTACCATTTGATGCAATATTGGGGTGTCAGGAAACCTAGACTCACTGGAGAGTTATAGCCTATAATGTATACACATGCATTTCTTTGTTCACTAGCTGTGGGAGTCTGAAGAGGGAGAAACAGGCCTCCAGACTAGCAGCAGGGCATATGAGAACCCTTACATCTTCCATCATATTTAACCGGGGGGGAGGGCAATCCTGTCAATACTGTGCATGTGTGGTGCCCTTGGAACTCGAGCCTAGGATCCCTATTAGTGCTATGCCGAATGCTGTAATTGTAGCATGTGGAGAGCATCCCATAACACTTAGCTCCTGGATGCTTGTCTGAATCATTAGGTATGAGCATTATGGGTGCCATAATAGCACTGGAATTCCTGCAACTAAAAAGGAAACACATTTGGCTTGTACTTCATCTACAATCACTTACACTTAAGCTATTGATAGTTTATTGGGATCTGTAGACTGCTGGGCTTGTGCCATGGGACTTCTAAGCATATCTGATAGGTGGAACAGTGAGGCTATAGATTTTGGCAAGCAGTGGTTCCCATTAGTCAGGCTGACTGTATCTGACACAGAGATTCCAATTCACCAAGATGAAGCTTACTACTTTTCTGGGCCTTGGCTGATGGCCCAGTGATATTAACATGAAGGACAGGAGAGGGCCAGTGTTAAATTAGACTGAGTTTCCAGTGAGCAAATAGTTGTGTGTTTTACTGAATACCCTTTTGATATTTTTTGGCAGACATAAAATTCATGGCAACTTTTTTAGAATTTGAGGAAATCATAAGTCTTAAAATTTTATTTTATAATAAATGTTAACTATTAACTCTCCTAATAGGAAAATGTGGGCTCTATTATACGGTGTGCAGACTATGTAGTTGTACAAATATTCCTGTCCTCAAGTGTTTCTTGTAAGGGGTGCTGGTGGACATACTGGGCTAAGGAAATTCCAGACACAGCTGTTTCGAATATTCAGAGGGGCTCCCACAGAACTATCAGGCTTACTCTGAAGTTTCCTTGGTGGGAAGTGAGAAATGTCCAAGGGAACAGGCCTTTTATCATATTGGTGGATTTTCTGTCAGAGACTTGGCCATTGCTATTGTTTTTGATTGCCTCCCTGTAGCTTCCCTGGAGGTGTGAATTTCTAGGCAGAAAGATTTGATGCAATGAGGAAAGGCTACAAAGCTAAATGAAGAGAAACAAGGTCTGAGCAGAATGGTAAGACAAGAGGATGTTTTGGGGAGGGCAGAAATGAGTTGAATACTATGGAATGGAGACAAGGGAAATGAGATGAGAAAAGAGAAATGAGAATTAATTCATGAGAGCACTTATTATTTACAGGTGTGAATAAAAGGTCCATTGAACTCCAGGGGAACCTTCCGGTATGCAATGCCTGTGAATATGTTGAAATTTTGTGAAGACAATTCCATCTTAAATACACTGGGGGAGCTGAAAACCTGCAGTTCGTGGAATATTCTATCTGGTACATAATCAGTCTACTGTTCCCCTGCCTTAGATATTTTTTGGGGTGTGGTCAGAGGAAAGCAAATAGAACAGATGAAAAATTTCCTCTCAGGAGCGTTCAAGCACTTTCTTAAACAAAGGCGAGATGTCAACGTTTTTTTGTACTCTCCACAAACAACCTTTCTGAGAGCTATCTTGACAATTCTCTTGCTTCCTCACACTTCCTAAATAATTTCTGAAACACTTAGGTACCCTAATTAGTTTTACTTTTGAAAATGGAAGTTGGTTTGTGTTTAAAAAATTCATCTGGACAGTCTGTGTCTAGTTGGGTGGTACAGAAGAAAGGCGAGCTCTTGTATGAATCTTTATTCCCTCTGTAAACACAGATGACCAGAAGGGAAGGCTGTTATTAATGGTAATGCAGACCAGAAAAAAAGCTATTATTTTCAGTCTGTTGAACAGTACAAAAATGCTTCTCAAGCATTGTGTTCGGATGTTTCTTTTTATTAGCCGTCACACAAGGAATTAAACTCATTTCAAACAGTTTGTTTTCCTACTCTTGTCTCCATAAAAACTCTTGTCTCCATGAAATCATTACTCATGAGTGGTTTCTTTGTTGAAATACCGCTGACCTCCCATATTGGAATGGATAACAGGGTGTTAAACATATAAACTTTTCAGTTTGCATAAACTCTGGAAGAAGTGGGGGCACAAAGATTCCCCAGGAGAATAAAACCATGGGTCAATGTCTTTGTTTGTTACTGTCCTATAAGTATCTCATCCAGGAAGCTATGTCAGCATTACAGTTCTGTGTTGCATGTGTATATGTGTGTGATTAAGAACAGCAAAGAGCTTGTTGAATGCCAGCAGGAGGTTTGAAAATATAATTTTGCATCTGCCCCATTCTTTTTTCCTTTCCAACCCTTTTCTACCCCCTGTCCCCAATCCAGGACCATTAGGATAGTTAAAGGAGTTGTGTCATGTCTTAATATGTGAGCAGATGATGACCCTTAGCTCTTCAGCTAGTCACCATTTGCATTTTGCTAAAACTGACTATTTTACCTGAAGTTTTAATAAAAAGATAGATTATTTGCTGTTCACTAACTGATAGAAGTAAAGGAAAAGAGATTGCAAAGTGGAATTAAGGCGATAAGAAAGCTCTGGGGCCAAAGAAGGCTTTTTTCTTTAATTAATAATTTCCATTTACTCTTAGAATATTTTTATGCTATAGTCCAACACCTTATATTAAACAAGTCTGCCCCCTCCCTCTCTGTAATTGCCAAATTGGCATCTCAGATGATAGAAATCATGTAGGTTTGAATGAAGCGTCAAATTCTCTACTCCCAGTGCTCTCTTGTTTTCTGTACTAGAACTAGACTCCTCAGGGCTTCTTTAGCCAGAGCATGGCATTCCTTCATTAGCCTCATGTTTCACAGATCCAGTCATGAAAGATCGGCATTTTAACCAACAAGGGGCAAATGCAGTAAAACTGGAGTTCAGAAGATGCAATGTTTTAGAAAAACAGATTATTCCAAGGGTGTAAAGATACATGATCTGTACTAAATAGACAGAGCATTTAAATTTACCAGACTGGTTTTTAGTAATCTTTTGATTTGTTCTATTTAATTTTTTTCCAGCTTTACTAAGATATGATTGATGTGTAATGCTCCATTATTTTAACTTGTGAATGGAGATGAGTATTCAGGATGATGAGGACTAATAGTGGTGCCGGTGAATGTGTGTGTGTACACACATGTGTATCTGTGATAGATTTTTGTGGCTATAATTCAGGATTACTATGCATCAGCTCTTACATAGATTTTTTTCTAGAGCCATGTCAGAATGTCTGAACTCAGGTTATCTCAACCGAAAAACCTTCTGCTACTCCTGTATTCAGAGTTCAAACCAACTCAGAAAAAGCCCTCACATCTGTGCTCTAGAGAGAATCCAAGACTTTCTTGATGCTTCAGATGGACCAGCCATTCTTTCTTTCCAAGTGCAGTTGGACAAGTTGAAGGTCAGGAGGTTATACTGGAACCACTATGTGCTAAAATTGTAAAGGGTTTTTTCTTCCTAAAATGAGCAGCAAGACTAGTGTCTGGTGCCTTCAAATTATCAAGCTTCCTTAAAAACTTTATTACTTGGCCTTGCTTCTGAATTTGTCTAATCGCTTTTGAGGCAACACCCTGAAAAATATAGCTTGGCTTCTCCTACTAGTATAACTGAGTTCAGTTCAGTTCAGTTCAGTTGCTCAGTCATGTCTGACTCTTTGCGACCCCCTGAACCACAGCACGCCAGGCCTCCCTGTCCATCACCAATCCCCAGAGTTTACCCAAACTCATATCCATTGAATGGGTGATGCCATCCAACCATCTCATCCTCCGTCATCCCCTTCTCCTCCTGCCCTCAATCTTTCCCAGCATCAGGGGCTTTTCAAATGAGTCAGCTCTTCGCATCAGGTGGCCAAAGTATTGGAGTTTCAGCTTCAACATCAGGCCTTCCAATGAACACCCAGGACTGATCTCCTTTAGGATGGACTGGTTGGATCTCCTTGCAGTCCAAGGGACTCTCAAGAGTCTTCTCCAACACCACATTTCAAAAGCATCAATTCTTCGGCATTCAGCTTTCTTTATGATTAAGTGGACAACTGGAAAAAGAATAATTCTAACTAATTCTAAGGAAAAGAGCAAATGAATAAAATTGAGCATTGTCTGTGAAAGATGGATAATGACGGGTAAACACAGAAAATGGCATTTGATCCCTTCAATTCTGGTATTCATTATTCATAGTTATTATTAATAAATTCCAGCACAAATGTTAGGCCTGCACCCCAGTGAGTGACATATTTGCATTCATTTTAAGTTGACATCTACCTGGTTGTGCAAACAAGGATTTAATGGTTTTGGTTATCTCTCACTCTCCCTTGCAGCTATATATATATATATATTTTTTTTTTTTCCCATATGCTGGCTTCTGTCCCTTTCACGCTCACTATCTCCATCATCCATCTCTCTCCCCCATCTAAGATTCATTCATTCTCTCTCTCTCTCTCTAATGTTTTAAGAAAAGAGATTTCTAACATGGAAAAGTGATATTTGAATCGATTCCCCTAAGCAATCAATTTACTTTTAATTTGTCTGGAATGAAGCTTTTCTTTGTTGCAATGAGGAAAGGTTGAAACTGCTGTAAAATTTATTAGCTTCCAGGAAGATATTTGAAATGATTTTTTTTTTTTATTAATGATTGTGCTGTTTGCTACCCAGAAGCAGTGTCATTGCAATTACAATATTCCAGATGGTTGCTGAAGTTATGCTGAAATATCAAGATAATGATAGACTTTTCCTTTTGTTGGTAATGAATAATCCAACCTAGGTAGTTAATAGATAGATATTAATCCCTCTGACACTCTTATTTGCTTCCAGTGGCTATTTCTAGTGATTCTTACCTAGCTGATGATATGACACACACTATCTTTTTGAATCATTGCAAGAAACAGTGATTGGTTTATTGAGCACTTTATTTTTCAAACAGGAAGGAAGTGATTGGAGAATTACTTATGTTGTTTCTTAGCTTCTCCACCCAGTAACAGGGACATTTTTGCAGTTGAGAATCTTTAAAGAATTTAGGAGTTACAATTGCAAAACTTTTCATTGACTCATGTATAGCATTGCCTGTTCCACAAAACTAAATGTCCTGGGACTTGATTGAAAGAAGTGTCAGTTCCTGTTAAGAACTCTAGCAGCTGGCTCCATTTTCTCCCACCAACATTAAATTTTCACTCAAAAAGGGAAGATTTTTATTTTACCTAACATGCCCTTTCCCTCTTGCTTTCTGTACCAGCCTTATTTCTGCCATCTTCACAACCTATTGTTACCTATACCTAGAAACTTAAGACCAGAATAAAAGTGGCTTTTTTCTCATGCTAATGATGTATCAGTGACTTCCTTATTTTGGATGAAAGAGCGAAACCAAGTTGGCAATAATATTAGATTTAGGGCTACTAAGTATCATCTAAAAGTTCTGTCTTCACAGTGACATAACCACCTGTATAATGTGTGAAATGGTGTTTTTTATCTACACAAAGTCAAAATTGGTTTGAACTCTTGCAGAAGTGATGAGGTGTGATAGCTGTCCCATGGATATAGGCTAAGAGACTTAATTCTGTGGATATGGTAGAATGAAACTCTCGAAAATGGTCCCTCTTTGCTCAGAGTTGCAGTATCTCAGTGTTCCTACTTTGGGGGAATAGTTCAGTGGTCTTCTGTGACACCTCGTATTTTACTTGTATAGCTTTTTCAAATGGTTGCTAAGCACCTCAATGAAGTCCAGCACTTAGTCAAATAATTTGCTCCACCATAGAAACCAAAATACAAACATTCCAGTCTAGTCAATCTCTGCTTATCTCAGTCACTGTCAGCACCTCTTATTTCTCTGTCTCAATTTTCTAGGCAGCCTTCTGCTTCATTTCCTTGCTCCCCATGCATCAGCACAAATGATTTATACTTATACACATCTTGAAATCTCTTCTTTATGGATTGAATTGAATTGAGCCCCAGTACAAAAATGAAAACTCCAGGAACTATTGTGATTGCCAAAATTGCAACTTCAATTGTATGACTGTATATGCCACACTCTCATCTATCATAAATATTAAATTCTCAACCACTTATACTTCAATATGTTTTAACTTTGTCTCTCTGACCAGCTCAGCACTGAATATTCCATTGAAGATAATTCAATTGCTCTGCATTCTGGAAGGGGCATCTTTTTAATCTATTTTAATGTTGTACCAGTAAGTGAATTACAGGTGCATAGACTGTGAATGAGAGTAGAGGCCCACATACTATTTGGCGTCACAGAGACCAAATATTGGGTGGCACTTGCTAACTGATGCTGATCTGTCAAATGGTCTAGGACAAAGTTGGAGTTCATCAGTCTTTTCAAGCATCCTCTTTATTGTAAACTAAAATTAAAGTTCACAGAATTCCTGCTGTTTAACTTGTTAGCCATCCTGAAAATGCCAACTTATGCTGATCAGGGCTGACTTTTCTCCCTGTCTGTCTCAGGAACTTTGGAACAAAGTTCCACACCCTATCCCCACCTTGCCTTTCCTGAGGTATCTCTGCCTCCAGACATTTCTAGTCCTGTTTACCCTATCAAACTCTCCTTTCCTGGTACTATTTACCCAAGGCTTTGTTATATGACCAAAGATAATCTGATGATCTCAATTTGATAGTGAATCCTCTTATTTTAACAAGGACCTTTAATGCCTGTACATAGTAAATAAAAAATGTGGGAATCCCTCTTCGTGGTCTAAGTGCTGTTTTATTGTATACTTCTTTGGCATCTGTCAAATAATACCACTTAGGTGTTTTGAATGCCAATCACAGTTCTGGCATCCTACCCCTTCTGCCTGTTGTCTGTGAGGCCATAGTGCTGTAGGTAGGGCTGCTGACTAGCAGGAGGCTAGGGAACAGGAGAACAGAGAGAAAGCATTAGAGAGGCACCAAAATGGTAGAAGATGCTGAGAGAAAGAGATGAGGACAGTGAGAAAGAGACAAGGAGCTGTTTGTAGTGTATGTAATCTGTGATTTACTTCTTGTCACACAGGAACGGCTGCAGGATAGCTTGGTGTCATTGGTTCATGAGTCTCTAGAAAAGTCTCTGATGTAGCCTTGAATAGTTTACAGATGGAGCCCCATCTTTTCTTGAAGAAACTTTGAGTCCATTAGAAAATGAGTATAAACTCCCAGAATTACAGCTGGGGAAAGGTAGGATTTTGGGAAGTTGTGATTTTTCAAAGTAAGCCCTTATTGAATTTTCACTAGATGCTCAAATGGTATCTAAATAACCCAAAGAAGCTCAGTCCTTAAAATGTCAGTCAGATAAAACTAAGATGCAATATCTGAAGCCTAGATAGTGTTTCCTGCTCTCTTTTCTTTCCCTCTCCCTTCCCTCCTTTCCTTTTCCACTGAGCCCCTTGCTACTCTGTTCACCTTGTTAAGTTAGAAATAAAGGATGGATGTTTATCTCCTGACTCTTTGCAGGCCTTAAAATACTTTAAGACTTATTTACAGGATAATTCTTTCATTTGGTAATTCCCAAGCATATTTGACTTAAGCATTAATTCTTCATTGGGTATCTAAATTAGTTTTGCCAGGAGGAGCCAGCATCTGCGGTGGGTATTTGAACAATAGATTAATTTCATAAAATAGATGTTTCTGCTTATTGTGTTGTTAACTTATCAGAGTACAGGCCCAATTAACTATTGTTAGAATTAAAAACTCCAAGGTACATGACAAATATTATTTTCAACGGGACATCAAAACATAACAGATCTCTTTAAGATCTGTATGTAGTGTGCAGGAAACCACTAAGAGGCCAAGATGACACTTGACTTTTATGTTTCTCAAGTGTTCATTTACTTTAAAGTCTTCAGCAAAGCTACATAATTTTCTTTGTAGGTTTTCATAGCATTTCTACTAGATAGAATATACTAGTTATTTCCACTTTTAGGCATTGTGTTAGTGGTACAGTATCTGGTGTGTTGACCAAGATTCTCATTTTGTTGCTATCACTTTTTCATTACTTTTTTCATTCAGTTAAAGTGTTATGTGAGTACCTGTTTTGTGCTGTGCCACTGGAAGGCTATGTTGGCCTGAGAGGGAACAAAACATACATAATCTTTTCTCATTTAGAGTTTACAAGCTGGCATTATATATATATATATATATATATATATATATATATATATATTAAACAAACAATTACAAGTATGATGAGTTCTATAAAAGGAGATGGTATGAGACCTATCTTTCTCCCGGCTTGGAGAAATATCAGTAACCTCACATATTCAAATGACACCACCCTTATGGCAGAAAGCAAAATGAAAGTGAAAGAGGGGAGTGAAAAAGCTGGCTTAAAACTTAACATTCAGAAAACTAAGATCATGGCATCTGGTCCCATCACTTCATGGCAAATAGATGGTGCAACAATGTAAACAGTGACAGACTTTATTTTCTTGGGCTCTAAAATCACTGCAGATGGTGACTACAGCCATGAAATTAAAAGATGCTTGTTCCTTGGAAGAAAAGCTATGACCAACCTAGACAGCATATTAAAAAGCAAGACATTACTTTGCCAACAAAGGTCCATCTAGTCAAAACTATGGCTTTTCCATTTGTCATGTATGGATGTGAGAGTTGGACTATAAAGAAAGCTGAGTGCCGAAGAACTGATGCTTTTGAACTGTGATGTTGGAGAAGACTCTTGAGAGTCCCTTGGACTGTAAGGAGATGCAACCAGTCAATCCTAAAAGAAATCAGTCCTGAATATTCATTGGAAGGATTGATGTTGAAGCTGAAACTCCAATACTTTGGCCACCTGATGCGAAGAAATGACTCATTGGAAAAGACCCTAATGCTGGGAAAGGTTGAAGGCAGGAGGAGAAGGGGACGACAGAGGATGAGATGGTTGGATGGCATCACCGACTCAATGGACATGAGTTCGAGCAAGCTCCAGGAGTTGGTGATGGACAGGGAAGTCTGGCATGCTGCAGTCCATGGGGTCACAAAAAATCAGACATGACTGAGCGACTGAACCCAACTGATGGGGCCTACCTTAATCTAAGGAATCCGCGAAAGATTCCCTGAGAAAGTAACATTCAAGTTGAGACTTAAGGGATAATGGATCAGATATGACTAGTGTTTGATTGCTTGTAATAAAGATCCTTTTTTCTCAACTAAGGAAAATAAATTATGAATTAAATAAGCATGCGTGCTCAATTGCTAAGTTGTGTCTGACTTTTTTGTGACCCCATGGACTGTAGCCCACCAGGCTCCTCTGTCCAGGAGATTCTCCAGGCAAAAAACTGGAGTGGGTTGCCATTTCCTTATTCAGGGAACCTTCTCAACCCTGGGATTGAACTCAGATCTCCTGCACTGTAGGCAGATTCCTTATCTCTATTCCTTATCACCATGGAAGCCCCTGAATTAAATAAGAGAGAGGCTTTTTCTCTTATTTAAAAGAAGTTCTGGTCTAGTGAGGTGGGTCTAAAGTATCTCCAATATCCCATAGTCCTTATATCTTTTTACTCTGCTATTCATAGGCACGTGACTTCATCCTCAGAGTTGCCCCATGGTAGTAAGATGGATGCTATAGCTCTACCTATTATGTCTCCATTTCAGAGAGGACAAAGCAGGGAGAAATAAGGAGAAAGGTCCCCCAGCTAAGTCAGTTCCCCTCTTTTAAGGAGTTTTTTTGATATCCTACCTGCATAACATTGACTCACTCTTAGTTACATAGCCACCCCTGTCTACAAAGAATACTGGAAAATGTAGATTTTTAGCTGGCACATTGCCAGTCTTAACAGGAGAGGGGTTCTGTTTCCAAGTATGGTGGTGGTTTAGTTGCTAAGTTGTGTCTGACTCTGTGACCCCATGGACTGTAGCCTGCCAGGCTCTTCTGCCCAGGGGATTCTCCAGGCAAGAATACTCCATTCCCTTCTCCCAGGGATCTTCCAACCCAGGAATCAAACCAGGGTCTCCTGCATTGCAGACAGGTCCTTTACTGACTGAGCTATGAGGGAAGCCCCATTTCTAAGTATAAAAAATAGATATGAATGTTTGGTAGGCAGTTTGTTATGTCTGCTTCAGATGTATGGGAATTAGGTAGGCCAAGAGGGGACACTTCTCAATAGCTATGTTTTCTTGATTAGGTTCATGTGATCAATTTTAATAGCATTTAACCACTTCATAATCATTGCCACAATCCCTTTCATTGTTTTTCACAAAAATGGCCCACTTTGGTCATAGATTATTTTGCTTATGGGGTTATGAAGGGTAAGCTAAGTGAATATATATGAATACAATGCAGGAAGCTTTTCTGATTTATACATCACCTGTTTCGAGGTTATGTTATTGCTGTTACTTAGAAATAGCTATGGAGAAGCCAATTGCAACCCACTCCAGTACTCTTGCCTGGAAAATCCCATGGGCGGAGGAGCCTGGTGCGCTGCAGTCCATGGGGTTGCTAAGAGTCAGACACGACTGAGCGACTTCACTTTCACTTTTCACTTTCATGCATTGGAGAAGGAAATGGCAACCCACTCCAGTGTTCTTGCCTGGAGAATCTCAGGGACGGGGGAGCCTGGTGGGCTGCCGTCTATGGGGTCACACAGAGTCGGACACGACTGAAGCAACTTAGCAGCAGCAGAAATAGCTAACTACTTGAGCTCTCAGGAACTGGAACTCACTTTAACTTTCCCTTTCTGCCTCACTGATTGCAGATCACTTTTGAGGAGGTAACACATTGCTCTTGTAACTCTTACCTTTAGCTATTTTAGTGCTGGAGTTTTGTCTCTGATCATCGGGACCTTTGAATTAATACAGCAAACTCTGAATCACAATACAGAGTGCCAGCATTATTGAACACATCCATTGTAACTGGACATCTATACAAACCCGAGCCTCTCAGCTGTTCTATTCCACTAGGACTTTGAAAGTTTTAACAAAGCCTGAGGTGATGTTTTCATCATTTTCTTTTTTTTCTTTTTTACTTTGGTTGGGACCTTTGGTAGGCTCCTTCTACAGCATGGAAGCATATTGTTTGCCCACATCTGAAGAGACAGCAGTTTCGTGTCCTGAGGAAGAGAGTAATTGCTGCAAAAAGTTTTGCTATTATCTACACAAAATAACATATTCTATTCGTTTTCTATTTGAATTACTTCCTTATCCATTGTGACTTAGACATTGCTGCCTCTTAGGCCTCCTGTGTCTCATAAGACTCATGTTTTAAGATTTAAATTTTTTTTTTTTTTTTTGGCCAGAAGTTTTGGGAGCCTCTCACCAAACTCCCTAATGAAAAGTTGTGACCGAAAATTTATTTATTATTACCTAGATTGAAGAAGCTTTATCTTTTCTCTATATTTAAAAAAAAATTGTCTAGAAAGGAGTTCTGTGGCCTTAAGATTCGTGTTCTCTTCCAAACTTATGCATTCTCTTCATTTATTTATTTGCAGATCCTAGGGACAAATTCAGAAGCAGGGAAGACCAATGTGCAAATTCATGGTTCACCCCTAATCATGTCTGTATTTGAAATAAAGACAGCTGCTTTCATTCATCTGTACATGTTCATATGTTTAAATTTCTACAACTATGTATGGTTTCTAGAGTCATATTTTGCTTTGCCTAGGCTTAGGTTAAAACTTAGGTTAATACTTTTGGGCTTAGGTTAATACTTTTGGGCTTCCCCTGGTAGCTCAGTGGTAAGGAATACGCCAGCAATGCAGGAGCTGGAGGAGATGTGGGCTTGATCCCTGGGTTGGGAAGATCCCATGGAGAAGGGAATGGAAACCCACTACAGTATTGTTGCCTTGAGAACTCTAAGAACAGAGGAACCTGGTAGGCTACATTCCATAGTGTCACAAAGAGTTGGACATGACTGAAGCGACTTAGCACGCACACAGGTTAATACTTTCACAGAAAGATATAGCAAGGTAAGTAAGTTCAGTCACTCAGTCATGTCCGCCTCTTTGCAACCCCACAGACTGCAGCATTCTAGGCCTCCCTGTCCATCACCAACTCCTGGAGTTTACTCAAACTCATGCCCACTGAGTCGGTGATGCCATCCAACCATCTCATCCTCTGTCATCCCTTTCTCCTCCTGCCTTCAATATTTCCCAGCAGCATCAGGGTCTTTTCAAATGACTCAGCTCTTCACATCAGATGGCCAAAGTGTTGGAATTTCAGCTTCAACATCAGTCCTTCCAATGAACATTCAGGGTTGATTTCCTTTAGGATTGACTGGTTGGATCTCCTCGCAGTCCAAGGGACTCTCAAGAGTCTTCTCCAACACCACAGTTCAAAAGCATCAATTCTTTGGGACTCAGCTTTCTTTATAGTCAAACTCTCACATCCATACATGACAAATGGAAAAACCATAGCTTTGAGTAGATGGACCTTTCTTGGCAACGTAGTGTCTCTGCTTTTTAATATGCTGTCTAGGTTGGTCATAACTTTTCTTCCAAGGAGTAAGCGTCTTTTAATTTCATGGCTGCAGTCACCATCTGCAGTGATTTTGGAGCCCCCCAAAATAAAGTCTTTCACTGTTTCCACTGTTTCTCCATCTATTTGCCATGAAGTGATGGGACCGGATGCCATGATCTTTGTTTTTTGAATGTTGAGCTTTAAGCCAACTTTTTCACTCTCCTCTTTCACTTTCCTCAAGAGGCTCTTTAGTTCTTCTTCACTTTCTGCCATGAGGGTGGTGTCATCTGCATATCTGAGGTTATTGATATTTCTCCCGGCAATCTATAACAAGGTATAGAGTCACAAATAGGCTCATGTGAGAAATCTTAGCCAGGAACTGGTGAATTGTTAGCTTACCTCTATTTCACCTGGAGCCAGCATCTTGACAATTAACTTGTGATGATACAAAATGGTTTCTCTCTAGTCTCATAGCTCCATCCCTAGCCACAGTGTTACATGATGGCAGGCATATGATCTGTATCAGGCCTAGGCAATTCCAGAAGTAGCCTCTTTGCCTTTTTCATCTGGTTTGTCATCACTGCTATTCTTAAAGGGACTTTGTGCCATGACTTTCTCACTTTTAATACACACTTAATTTCCTTACTAAACTGAAGTTTTTATTTTCAAAAGGTAATTCATCTGCATTAGGGGCTTCCTTGGTGGCTCAGTGGTAAATAATCCACCTGCCAATGCAGGAGATCTGGGTTCGATCCCTGAGTTGGGAGGATCCCCTGGAGAAGGAAATGGCAACCCACTCCAGCATTCTTACCTCAAGAATTGCATGGACAGAGGAGCCTCAGAGGCTACAGTCCATAGGGTCACAAATCAGTCGGACATGACTCAGCAACTAAACACACAACAATTCATCTACATTACATTTGTGAATGTAGGTTGCTTTGGGTTGGGAAGACACTTTCTTTCTGTCCACTTATATTCTCTATGTTTTCTTTCATATTTCGTATGTCCATAAACACTAAAGCTAGGTTAGATTTTGTTTCAATAGTATTGACACAAATGTCCCTGAGTGTTGTTTGATACTAAAATGATAAATAGCAAGTCTTGTCTCTGCCCTTGGTAAGGATTTAAGGAAATAAAGAGATTAGATCTAAGCCAAGAGTGAGACACTGTGAGTAAATAAATCTTTTAGATTCAAGTCTTCACTTGCATGGGGTAAGAGCAGTATACCTAATATGTACATGTAATTAATCCAAGAAAATTGCATATTATTCTCACTCTATAGGACTGAAGTGGGCTTAGTGAAATTGGTATGTAGGCTTAAACTAATTGCATTCCTGGGGTCCCTGAGTAAGTTTACCTTTTCCTCTTCCCTGAGAGTGATCTATTCACTTAGGCAGTGGGTCAGCTGAAAGCAAGTACTGTCTTTGCAGAGAAACTTCTCACATGACTAAGTTCCCTGCTCTGGTCTTCCTCAGTTCATAAGATCTCACAGATGTCTGACTCTGGAGTCTTTGCCCTCTGTGTATGCTGGCGATCAAGTTCTCCTCACATTCATTTGAAGCAGCCTACCATAGGGAATGGAGAAGGAAATGGCAACCCATTCCAAGATTCTTGTCTGAAAAATTCCAGAGGACAGGACAGAGGAGCCTTTCAGGCTACAGTCTGTGGGGTCACAAAGAGTCGGACATGACTGAGCGACTATCACTCACTCAGCATAGGGAAAGAGAACTGTACATGGATTGGGGATGACACATGGATGGCGTTCTCTTACTGAACTGTGTTGAAAAAAGAGCTGCATCTTCACATTTTAAGACAACCACTTGAAACTCAAAACTTGAGACTTAAAAGAGCTTTATTTTGAACCTATTGGGAATATTCTACTAGATTGTAGTTCATCACTGCTCTGCCCTGGGAGTATGAGCAATATTAGTCTGAAGTTCACCTGGGATTTCCTCTTCATAGCTGGTCATATGGCTGCAGTTTCAGGGTTCAAAGGCTAAGAGCTCTATGCCTCCTTGCCTTAATTGTGGACAAAATGGCCAGGGATCCCATAACCTTCTGAACATTTTTTTTTTCTTTTCTTCCTTCTTCTCTCTCTCTCCCTTCCTCCCTACCTGCCTCTCCAGACTTCTAGGGAACTCTTACTCAGATTTGTAGATGGGGAAGTTAGTTATTGGACTGGTCCCCCAGTTGCACCTCTTTATTCTCCACCTCCAAACAAATAGTCACACTAATTCTTTACAGCTATTACTTGAAGAGTTATAAAATAGGCCTCAGAGGAAATGTTGAAGAAGAAACATATTTGGGAAAACTCTGAGGTGTGAATTCTGTCCTACTGTAGTGATCCTGGGGTCTTCTGGAGAAAGCACTAGATTTGAATGAAAAAATGTGGGTGGATCAGCTATAGACTCTTTCACTCATAATGTTTGGGTCTACACTAAGTGTTTCCCATGTATATCCCAACATGTTTCCCATATTTTCAGCCTCCCAGGAACATATGTGTTTTGAATGATGATAAGTCATCAGTTCAGTTCAGTTCAGTTCAGTCACTCAGTTGGGTCTGACTCTTTGCAGCACCTTGGAATAAAGCATGCCAGGACTCCCTGTCCATCACCAACTCCCAGAGTTTACTCAAACTCATGTCCTTTGAGTCAGTGATGCCATCCAACCATCCCGTCCTCTGTGGTCCCCTTGTCCTCCTGCGTTCAATCTTTCCGAGCATCAGGGTCTTTTCCAATGAGTCAGTTCTTTTCATCAGGTGGCCTAAGTACTGGAGTATCAGCTTCAGCATCAGTCCTTCCAATGAATATTCAGGGTTGATTTCCTTTAGGATTGACTGGTTGGATCTCCTTGCAGTCCAAGGGACTCTCAAGAGTCTTCTCCAACACCACAGGTCAAAAGCATCAGTTCTTTGGTGCTCAGCTTTCTTTATGGTCCAACTCTCACATCCATACATGACTACTGGAAAAACCATAGTTTTGACTATATGGACCTTTGTTGGCAAAGTAATGTCCCTGATTTTTAATATGCTGTCTAGGTTGATCATAACTTTTCTTCCCAGGAGTAAGCATCTTTTAATTTCATGGCTGTAGTCACCATCTGCAGTTATTTTGGAGCCCCCCAAAATAAAGTTTGTCACTGTTTCTACAGTTTCTCCATCTATTTGCCATGAAGTGATGGAACCAGATGCCATGATCTTAGTTTTCTGAATGTTGAACTTTAAGCCAACTTTTTCACTCTCCTCTTTCACTTTCCTCAAGAGGTTCTTTAGTTCTTCTTTGCTTTCTGCCATAAGGGTGGTGTCATATGTGTATCTGAGGTAATTGGTATTTCCAGGTTGTGCTTCATTCAGCCCAGTGTTTCTCATGGTGTACTCTGCATATAAGTTAAATAAGCAGGGTGGCAGTATACATCCTTGACGTACTCCTTTTCCTATTTGGAACCAGTCTGTTGTTCCATGTCCAGTTCTAACTGTTGCTTCCTGACCTGCATACAGATTTCTCAAGAGGCAGGTCAGGTGGTCTGGTTTTCCCACCTATTTAAGAATTTTCCAGAGTTTGTTGTGGTCCACATAGTCAAAGGCTTTGGCATAGTCAATAAAGCAGAAATGTTTTTCTGGAACTCTCTTGCTTTTTCTGTGATCCAACAGATGTTGGCAGTTTGATGTCTGGTTCCTCTGCCTTTTCTAAATCCAGCTTCAACATCTGGGAGTTCATGGTTCATGTACTGTTGAAGCCTGGCTTGGAGAATTTTGAGCATTACTTTACTAGCGTGTGAATGAGTCCAATTGTGTGGTAGTTTGAGCATTCTTTGGCATGGTCTATCTTTGTGATTGGAATGAAAACTGACCTTTTCCAGTCCAGTGGCCACTGCTGAGTTTTCCACATTTGCTGGCATATTGAGTGCAGCACTTTGACAGCATCATCTTTTAGGATTCAAAATAGCTCAACTGGAATCCACCACCTCCACTAGCTTTGTTCATAGTGATACTTCCTAAGGCCCACTTGACTTCACATTCCAGGATGTCTGACTCTAGGTGAGTGATCACACCATTGTGATTATCTGGAGGGTGAAGATCTTTTTTGTACAGTTCTTCTGTGTATCCTTGCCACCTCTTAATATCTTCTGCTTCTCTTAGGTCCATACCATTTCTGTCCTTTATTGTGCCAATCTTTGCATGAAATATTCCCTTGGTATCTCTAATTCTCTTGAAGAGATCTCTAGTCTTTCCCATTCTATTGTTTTCCTCTATTTCTTTGCATTGATCACTGAGGAAGGCTTTCTTATCTCTCCTTGCTATTCTTTGGAACTCTGCATTCAAATGAATGTATCTTTCCTTTTTTTCCTTTGCCTTTCAGTTCTCTTCTACTCACAGCTATTTGTAAGGCCTCATCAGACAACCATTTTGCCTTTTTGCATTTCTGTTCCTTGGGTATGATCTTGATCCTTGCCTCCTGTACAATGTCAGGAACCTCCATCCATAGTTCTTCAGGCACTCTGTCTATAAGATCTAATCCCTTGAATCTCTTTCTCACTTCCACTCTGTGATCATAAGGGATTTGATTTTGGGCATACCTGAATGTTCTAGTGGGTTTCCGTACTTTCTTCAATGTAAGTATGAATTTGGCAATAAGGAGTTCATGGTCTGTGCCATAGTCAGCTCCCGGTCTTGTTTTTGCTGACTGTATAGAATTTCTCCATCTTTGGCTGCAGAGAATATAATCAATCTGATTTTGGTATTGACCATCTGGTGATGTCGATGTGTAGAATCTTCTCTTGTGTTATTGGAAGAAGGTATTTGCTATGATCAGTGCATTCTCTTGGCAAAACTCTGTTAACCTTTGCCCTGCTTCATTCTGTATTCCAAGGCCAAATTTGCCTGTTACTCTAGGTATTTCTTAACTTCCTACTTTTGCATTCCAGTCTCCTATAATGAAAAGGACATCTTTTGGGGTGTTAGTTCTAGAAGGTCTTGTAAGTCTTCATAGAACTGTTCAATTTCAGCTTCTTCAGCATTACTGGTTGGGGCATAGACTTCGATGAGCATGATATTGAATGGTATGCCTTGGAAATAGACAGAGTTCATTCTTTCACTTTTGAGATTGTATCCAAGTACTACATTTCCAACTTTTGTTGACTATGATGGCTATGCCATTTCTTCTAAGGGCTTCTTGCCCACAGTAGTAGACATATTCATCATCTGAGTTAAATTCACCCATTCCAGTCCATTTCAGTTTCCTGATTCCTAAAATGTCAGTGTTCACTCTTGCCATCTCCTGTTTGACACCTCCAATTTGCCTTGATTCATGGACCTAACATTCCAGGTTCCTATCCAGTATTGCTCTTTACAGCATCAGACTTTACTTCCATCGCCAGTCACATCCACAACTCTGTGTTGTTTTTGCTTTGGCTCCGTCTCTTCATTCTTTCTGGAGTTATTTCTCCACTGATCTCCAGTAGCATATTGGGCACCTACTGACCTGGGGAGTTCCTCTTTCAGTATCCTATCATTTTGCCTTTTCATACTGTTCATGGGGTTCTCAAGGCAAGAATACTGAAGTGGTTTGCCATTCCCTTCTCCAGTGGATCATGTTTTGTCAGAACTCTCCTCTATGACCCACCCATCTTGGGTGGCCCTGCACGGCATGGCTCATAGTTTCATTGAGTTAGACATGGCTGTGGTCTGTGTGATCAGATTGGTTAGTTTTCTGTGATTGTTGTTTTCAGTCTGTCTGCCCTCTGATGGAGAGTTCTGGTAGCTAGGTGGTGGGGTTAATGGTGACGTCCTCCAAGAGGGCTTATGCCATACCCAGGTCTGCTGCACCCAGACCCCCTGCCCCTGCAGGAGTCCACTGCTGACCCATACCTCCACAGGAGACACTCAGACACAGTTCTGTCTCAGTCTCTGTGGGGTCTCTGGGTCCTGGTGCGCACAAGTCATCAGGTGGCAGCAATGAAAGTTTACAGGGAAGAGGCAGAGAAAGGGCTTTGACAAACCCTCGTTTCTCAGAGGTGGCCAGGCATTCCTGATGTAGAAGTGTCCTGCAGTTTGCGGGAGCTTTGTCCTATGTATGAAGAAGGCACTTATCTTCTTCGTGATGATGCTCATTTGTTATTTGGTTCCAACTCTGCAAAATTCTGAGAGTTTCATTCTCCATCATTGAAAGGGGGCTTAAACTGGCCATCTTAAAGATAAGTCAGTAAATTGTGTCCAGGTATATTGAAGGAGGTCTTATCTTTGGCTGTTTTTTTCTGTAATTTAGGTCAAAAGCCATTTCCAGAGTCATGTTGAAATGTGAACTCAGCCTGGATTAAGCCTTGACATTTAGCTGCTTCTAACACTTTTTCTCCAAATGATGAAATACGCACTCATTTCAACCATTATTTCTTGAACGTCCTCCCAAGTACCCCTTTACCAAAATAACTTTTGGTAAATGAGGCAGAGAATTATCTCTTTGCTGTATCATTTACTCTAAAAACTCAAGAAAAATACTAAAAAATAGAAATACAATTGTATAAGGAAGGTGTGTTATATGTAGACTAATATCAGGCAAGTCCCTGAATTGCAGACTTCTTCCTGCAAAAAAAGCACTCATAGCACATATTTCCAACTTTTTTTTTGTCTTTGCAATCTCTTCTTGTCTCCCTACCTCCTCCAGTCCTACCCCAAGGACATCTATAAATGTTAAGCTGCTCATATTTTGATGCATTGTGCAATGTGATATGAAAAATTTCACTAGGTCATCCTCATGCAAGAATGTAACATAAATATAAATTGATCTGGAAAACTAGAGGTCTAAACCAGACATTAACAGTTTTCCAATGGACAGGTAGAAGTTAACCCTGAGTCCATACTTTAGTGAAGCCCATATAGAAAGCTTTTCTGAGAGCCAAATTAAAACCTTAACTCCAAATGAACCTGGGATAAAATGAGAAAAACATGTCTTGCCAATAATTATGAATTCTGTCTGCTGAGATCATCTATGATAGGGTTAAAGTAATCCATGAAGAAATTATGTTAAGAACTATGACTCAAATGAAATTGCAGATAAGAAAGATAAGAAGGAATGGCTAGCTGAGTATAATTAAATGATGTTCAACCCATGAGGGATGTGTGCACAAGGCCAGGTATAGCTTCTGGATCAGATGGAAGGAAGAGATCTCAGTATATTCCTCCTCATGGGAAATCATGAGAAGTCATGTAAAGGGTTTAGTAAGGAGATTGGCTGGTGAGATTGGTGGCCAAAAAGAAGTGATGTGATTGGGTTTTCAAAGAGTATGTTACTAATCTAAAATTAAGCATTGAATATCATTGACTAGGGTAGAAACCAGAGAAGGCAATGGCACCCCACTCCAGTACTCTTGCCTGGAAAATCCCATGGATGGAGAGGCCTGGTGGGCTGCAGTCCATGGGGTCATGAAGAGTCGGACACGATTGAGCGACTTCACTTTCACTTTTCACTTTCATGCACTGGAGAAGGAAATGGCAACCCACTCCAGTGTTCTTGCCTGGAGAATCCCAGGGACGGGGGAGCCTGGTGGGCTGCTGTCTATAGGGTCGCACAGAGTTGGACACTACTTAAGCGATTTAGCAGCAGCAGCAGCAGGGTAGAAACATGGTTGACAGTGCTATTACTCAAAAACATGGCTAAGACTTCTCAGTATATCTGCTAGAACCTGTTTCAAACACAGTTGATTTTTAGCAGGAATTGTTGATAAAATGCTGAGTCTCAGCACCTTTACCATCAGATAAACTTTTTAAAAAATAAAATTTTTCATCATAGTGTGTTTCCCTTTAGGTTTTCAGTTTTGTCAGCAGTGGAAGCAGCAACAAAAATAATCATAAAAAGGGAGGGGAGAGTGTTTAGCGGGGAGATCTACAGCTTTTTAAAAATCCAATTCTTCACACTTGTCCCAAAAGGCAATAAAAGACTATCTAAAAGTGTCATTCCCCTCTGGGTACCTAAGAAACTTGAGCACTGGGAAGTAATGATGATTCCTGGGAAAAGCTGATGAAATTGATATTTTTAATTTTCTCCAAACAGATCAGAATGAAGGATTTCATTGCAGGGAAGAATGCCGTATTCTTGGCCACTCTGACAGGTGCTGGATGCCCCGGAACCCCATGCCCACCTGCTCCAAGTCCCCTGAGCATGTGAGGAACATCATCACACTGTCCATTGAAGCTACTGCTGCTGATGTTGAAGCTTATGATGACTGCGGCCCCACCAAGCGGACTTTCGCAACCTTTGGAAAGGATGTCAGCGACCACCCAGCTGAGGAGAGGCCCACCCTGAAAGGGAGAAGGACTGTTGATGTGACCACCTGCAGCCCCAAGGTCAACAGCGCTATCCGGGAGGCAGGCAATGGCTGTGAGGCTATTAGCCCTGTCACTTCCCCTCTGCACCTCAAGAGCCCTCTGCCTACCAAGCCTTCTGTGTCTTACACTGTTGCCCTGGCACCCCCTGCCCGTGATCTGGAGCAGTATGTCAACAATGGTCCTTCTCGTCCCTCTGAAGCTGAACCCCGTGGAGCTGATGGTGAGAAAGTCGTGCATGAGGTCAACCCCATTCTGAAGGAAGGTCGAGACAAAGAGTCTCCTGGCGTGAAGCGTCTGAAGGATATCATTCTCTAAATCAGTCTTGGGGAAGAAGAAAGAGAGAAACCATGCTGGCTAGCTAAGAAGCAGTAGCTGATCATTTAATTGTTCACCAATGGTTGGTTCTTGAGTGGCTGTATTTCAGAGCTTTCCCTAAATGTATTGTTTATAAATGACTATCAATCTGTGACAATCCCTCTCGTTTCAACAGGCAGCAGGGGTGTTCCATTGGAGCAAATTAGCTTTGGCTTGAGTCGTTCATGGGGCCTTGATGTTGGGGAAACAGAGACAAATTCAGTTGGGAAAAGTATTATGTATTAAGTGTTTGAATTTATATATTTTTCTATGTCAAAATTATAATAAAAATTACCATTGTTTGTGGAGGATTACACTTAAAAAAAGCAAAAAAAAAAAAAAAAAGGCTCTGGACACCTTGAATAAGTTTGCTACTGTTTGTAGTATAGACAAGTTAACGGTCATTTATTGTGTGCTATTCATTGATTCAGTGATGTGAAATTGAGTCCTCAAATGGTTGTTTCTGAAGCTCGAGTACTTTCCAATGCCGCTACTTTGCTGTGGACACCCCTGCTTTAAAGAACACTTTTGCTAGCTGTGCTATTGTCGTATTTGATATTGCAAATTGCTACATGTGTGGTGGTGGCAAAAGGCTTATAGAAATTGGTGTTTTTTTCTTAAAAAAAAAAAAAAAAACTACAGACAAAAACAAAGTGCAAACAACTGAGATGGCAAGTGAATGAGTAATGCCATATGTATAGGCTGAGTACTTGGAGGGTACTCATTCACATAGGATACCCACAGAATGGTTGCTCACCACGTTGCAGAGTATTTTTCCTGACTTTCAGGCTTTTGCCTAGATCCATGATAGATCATTACAGAAAGTCATTTTTGGATATTCTGCTATCTAATTTGCAGTTGTCAGAAATATTGTGCTGAAAATTTTATGAGATCAATTTTTCTGACTTTCAGGCCCTGAACAGGAAAGTTGCTCCTGAAGTTATCAGTTTCCAGGCTTAGAAATTCCCTATCTCCAATCATCTAAAACTCAAAAAGACTGAATCTATTTTGAATTTTAAATTAGCATTTTTTCAGACACATACTTCCTGATTCAGTGCTTCCCAAACATGATTAGAAATTAGACTGCAAAGCACGTCATGGACTGGAATTGAGAACTCCATGTGGCTCTGTATCATAGGAGTATAAATAGGAACAGAGTAAGCAGTACAAAGTGTATGTTTAGGAAAAGACAGGTAACAGGTAACAGCATCCCTAATCCAATTATCATGCCTTCTGAATGGAGACACTTGGACATTTGAACTCGTATTTATGAGTGATACATTTTTTAAATTAAAAATGTGAACAGGAAACTATTAAAATAAAAATCCTTTAGATTTAGCCAACTCTTTGCTGTAGGCTAGGAATACACCATTTTTATTAACAAGTTTGTTACACACATTCTTTTTCTGTTTGTTTAACATTCCTCAAACTCCCCTGTTTATTAACTGTCTATTAATATTCACTAGCCAACATAGTATTCTTGCAGCCTAAGAGTTCATAATTTAAAAACAAATATGTCACCTTTGCTCTGTCTTGGTCTTAAAAGAGTTGTTTCTAGAGAAACAAGTTTTGTGGTTATGTTCTCATTTGTTTCATTTTTTGAAATTCAAGAATATGCAGAGAAAAAGGCTTAGAGCATTAAGAATGCAAAAGATGATTTATTTTCTTAAGTTAGGTAGATAAGTCCACTCTTTTAAATGTTTTAGTTATTTTTGCCTGAGTTCCTGCTTTATACATTAACTGGGGACATTTTCTTTTGTGGGAAGGAGGGTTTGAGGGAGGGGGCTGGGTAAGGCAGTGGGAATGGGGTTAGTAGGGGAGAATATTTCTGAAAAAGAAGTTATAAATGAAGCTACAAATTCATTCTTATTTCTTATTCAGTGCTGAATACTACCTCATGCAGAATATTGGTGTGACTGCAAATTTCCCCCTGAAACTGACACAATTAGAAATCAATTATCATAGCATCTTCATTTTGGCTCATTTAATTCTCTCGCTTTTTCCCCTTTAACTCATTTTATTTTAGTAGTAGATTTTGAATTAAGTATTTATTTCTGTTTGCAAGTGAATAGTTTATTTAGCATGTTAAAATTAACTTTTTTTTCCATTTAATTTATGATGGCTGCCCATAGAATTTAGACTGTTCCTCTGCTGATCCATCCAGATATTAGCTATACTGTTAGCTACCACCTCACTTTCAAGTCAGATTTGACAGCTTTTGTACAGGTGTATTTCTTATGTGCTCAGTGGGGATGAGGGAGCTGAAAAGATTGTGGCAAGTGGGAGCATTCAATGTTATGTGGCCACTGGCTGCCATGTCTCTTACCAGCCAAATTTAAAATGGTTAATGTAGAAGTGACATTGATTCTGCTTCTCTCTTGTGTTCACCCCCGCCCCCCACCCTGTTTTTTTTTTTTTTTTTTCCAGAATTCAGTTTCAAGCAATAGACCAATCCTTTTTCCTTCTTAAAATACTTTGTTCGCAATGGGCAGTCAGATATTTTTTGGCTTCCAAATCCTTTACTGAGTATGTTCAGAGAATTTCCCTCATTAAGAAAATATCTTTTTTCCCCCTCTACAGTTGTCTGATGTATACATCCTCCCAGAAGCACAAGTGCATCCTAGGAGGGCTTTGTATGCTGGTTTTATAGTCAGGCTGTGCCTGCAAAAAGAAATTTTGTGCAAGGATCCTAACTTTCCCTTTTGGTTCATGTTTTTCTCTCCTTTCCAATATGTCTGATGAAAAGCCACAAAGGCCAGAGGGCCAAACATTCTCCCTTTTTTTCCTCTCTAAATATGTTACACACTTAAATATGAGGGATCAATTTCAGTTCCTAAATCTTAAGGAGTTCTATTCCACTTATTCTGATGTCCCTTTTGGGGAGGAATTGACGTTTTAGGTGTGTTTAGGTGTGGCATATTGAGGTATGACATGCTTTACTACTAACTGCTTTGGGCATGTCCCTGAGCCTGTGAATGGTTTCATGCAATATAAACAGGTTAGTTTGCATTGATTGATTGCTTCTCCCCAAATATGGGAACATGCTATATACATATAAGAAATAGGAAGAAGGGAGCCGTGCTGTGTGGAGTCTCTTTTTTCTTTTCTCTATACTGACTAATCTATGAACCCATTCAGAAGGAAACTTACCATCCCTTGGATTCTCTTAAAGCCAGTAGAGTAAATTATGGCCCACTTTATTGCCCAAATAGGTAATGGGCCAAGGGACCCTGCACTTCCTGAAAGGCAGTGGTTTCAAGGTGTAGTCCTTGGACCAGCAGTACTAACATCACTTGGGAACTTGTTAGGAATGGTAATTCTCTGTCCTCACAAAGACCAACTGAAGCAGAACCTCTGGGGGTGAGACCTAGCAATTTATATGGATCAAATGCCCACTAAAGATTGAGGACTTGGTAAAGCACAGGTTGATGGGCCCTGCACTTAGAGTCTCTGGCTCAGTAGGTCTGGAGTGAGGCCTGAGTCTTTGCTGATTTAAAAATTCCCAAGTGATGCTGATGCATCTGGTCCAGGGATCACATTTTGAGTATCACTGCTCCAGTGTAAACTTGCCTAGTAGAGCTAATTGCACCTAAGGTGTCCATTTAGACTGATAAGTTGGTGACCCATTGATCACTACTCAAAAATATTAGAGGAATACAACTTAGAACTCTGAAAACTGGAGCCATCCAGTGTCATCCCAATAGTGTTACTTCAACATACACCGGATTGAAGGGAATTCAGTTGAACTTTTCATATTGCTCTATTATATTAACAAGCAAAACGAAAGTGGTCCACTTGAAGCATCAAGGACAAAGGGCAGTTTTGGGAGACACAAGTATGTAAGAATAGCTTGACTGGGCATCCAGTGTGGGAAAAGGATCATTACTGTACATAATAGAAGTTCTGGCTGGAATTCCAATTCACTCTATGAGGATCATTTTGATGTTGAATGGTCCCCAGAGCATCCTGACAAGCCTGGTCCACTTGGCTCTTTATCCAGGGTAATAAGACCCTAACTGACTTTGAAAAACTGGCATAAATGAGCTTAAGAAGTCCATTGTATACAGTCCTAGTGTTTGCCTTCTCAGTAAAATTACATTTAAGGATGTCATTTCATGAGTCAAATTGTATCTGCTGACACTAAAGTGTATTGAGATGTTGTTCTTTAGTTTAAGTATGTAACAAAGTAATATTCAAAGGGGATGTGTGGGGGTGGGGCTGGGACTGGGTGGCTTTATATTGATAATGAAATATTCCAGAGCAAAACACATTGTCCTAATGAAGTTGTTGCAGCTCTCTTTATTTTCTTGTGAAGCTGGAATTGGCCTGTGGGTCACATGTTGTGTAAAAGTGAATTAATTTCCAATAGAACTCATATTGCTTTTTGTAAAAACAAAGAAAATCAACCACCTTGTCTGAAATATATATTGTAAGGTGCTCTTGGTAAAGAACAACCCACGAAAACCTGATCTTGATTGGAAAGCATTGTAGGTCATTAGGGAAAACTGATGATGCTGATTGTTGCTCCAGCTGTATTGGCAATTAAAAATGACCTTGTTACTAACTGAAAGTTGCTGTCAACCTTAGCAAACAAACCAGCTAACACCATTACAGCACTGGTTAAGTAGATTTTTACTGGCACTGGCTGGCGTTCAGCTGAGGAAGGCTAGAACGCAGACTTTAATGACCAAGAGCCAGACTAGCTTGAGCTAGAAATTCAGCAACAAATACCTTCTTGTGCTATTTGAATGCTAAGGTATTAGTTGCAAAAGGCTTACGCCTTCGCTCCTCTAGTGAGGGGAATGAGCCTGATGACACTATTACTGTTTACCTGTCAAACCAGGGTGGAAATTTAGAGGGATGCAAGTACAGTATGTCTCATTAAGCAGTCTCTGTTGCTGACTATATGAAGGTGAAATTGTTGTATATGCTGATCTGTATGTTATGTACATTTTCACAGTGATTGAATCATTGTAAAAAGAAAAAAGACAAAAAAGAATCACCACTCTATTTTATGAAGATGATAAAGCAGCTTTATTAAATTATTACAGTTATGTTTTAAATGGTGTTATCTGCCACATTGTTTCCTTTTATCTGGTGGTTCTCTGTTTTCCCCTTAAATGTGTTTTCTCTGCTTCAAAAATATAATGCATTTTAGTATTAAAGGCTATTATGGAAAAATGATTGGTGAATTGTGTCTCGGAGGGTGTTGGTTGGCTCGGGGTGGGGGTGGTGTTGGGAGTGACTGTGGGTCCATGAGGACCCAAAGGATTTCTCTTGCCTTTTTCATTCCACACAATCACCAGCTCTCCAACTAAGAGGGGATTCTGCCATCAGTCAGGCTCCACTCATTTCCTCAGTACCTCCTGTCCTTCCCATCCTAGTCAATACCTTTTTCTGAGGAAGGAGACCCACTCACATCCAGAGAGGAACTTTCCTGGGTGGTACCTTATACAAGAGCACTAAAACCATTCTTTAGAATAAACCATTTCAGGCCAACTTCACAGTGGGACTTCTCTGAAGAATTAATTTTAAAAAAGGTGAGAAATAGTAGAGGCTGACAGCAGGGGAAAAGAGAGTTTAAAACAAAGATGATCTAGCTGCCCCTTTGATGCCTTCCGGTTTGAAAGCAAAGAAACAGGAGAGACTCTGACTTTGCACATAACAAGGCTGCAGTGAAAGCCCTAACAAGCTTTCTTTATCCAAACTATTATTCTCTGAGAATCAGCACTTGGGCTGTAAGTATTCATTCTAGCTGCAACTGGCAGGAAAAAAAAAAAAAAATCAAGAGCAAGAGGGAAAAAAAGGAGCATGGCAGACCAATTTCCAAGTAGTGCCTTTAGTGGTTAAAGGCTAAATTGCTTTAGCATGACCTACCATCTTGACAATTAAAAAAATTGACCTCCAGGAAATCCACTGATTCCTTGGATCTCCATCTTCCTGTTATCTCTACTAACCTGTATTAAATGGAGATTGCATCTTATTCCCCACCACGTTAGCCCTAAAGCTGCAGCAATAGCCAGATATTTGGTGCTGTAGTTTAGCAGATGTTACCTCAGAATGCAAATACGGACGTGCGGGGACACACAAGTCACATGGATTGATTGATAAATGTGCAGATGTTCACACAGACTCACAGATGCTCACAAAAGTGTATTGTCACTTGCTCGGAGTCCATTAAGTCTTAGTAGGCCTTCCCTAGTAGCTCAGTTGGTAAAGAATCCGCCTGCAATGCAGGAGACCCTGGTTCAATTCCTGGGTCGGGAAGATCCACTGGAGAAGGGATAGGCTACCCACTCCAGTATTCTTGGGCTTCCTTGGTGGCTTAGCTGGTAAAGAATCCGCCTGTAATGTGAGAGACCTGGGTTTGATCCCTGGGTTGGGAAGATCCCCTGGAGATGGGAAAGGCTACCCACTCCAGTATTCTGGCCTGGAGAATTCCATGGACTGTATAGTCCTGGGGTCGCAAAGAATCAGACACGACTGAGTGACTTTCACTTTCACCTTCTTTCACTTTCAGGCCATTATGAGTGTTTCCCAGGTGGTGCTAGTGGTAAAGAACCCATCTGCAAATGCAGGAGATGCCAGAGACGTGAGCTTGATCCCTGGGTCCGGAAGATCCCCTGGAGGAGGGCATGACAACCCACTCCAGTATTCTTGCTTGGAGAACCCCATGGACAGAGAAGCCTAGTGGGTTACAGTCCATGGGGATGCAAAGAGTCATATATGAGTGAAACGGCTTGGGATGTATGCACGCGTGAGTGCTTCTGGGTTGGTCCATAGCAAGAGAGCAAAGAAAAGTTTTTCAAACCTCTTCCACCTACCTTTTGTTTTGGGGGGGTTTCCCTGGTGGCTCAGATGGTAAAGAATCTACCTACAATGCAGAAGACCAGGGTTCAATCCCTGGGTCAGGAAGATCCCCTGGAGAACAGAATGGAATGGCTATCTACTCCAGTCCATGACTGAGTGACTAACACTGAACAAGAAATGGAAGCTCCTTGCTTTAAAAGAAGAAATGCTGGAGAGGGTGTGCAGAAAAGGGAACCCTCTTACACTGTTGGTGGGAATGCAAACTAGTACAGCCACTATGGAGAACAGTGTGGAGATTCCTTAAAAAACTGGAAATAGAACTGCCTTATGATCCAGCAATCCCACTGCTGGGCATACACACTGAGGAAACCAGAAGGGAAAGAGACACATGTACCCCAATGTTCATCGCAGCATGGTTTATAATAGCCAGGACATGGAAGCAACCTAGATGTCCATCAGCAGATGAATGGATAAGAAAGCTGTGGTACATATACACAATGGAGTATTACTCAGCCATTAAAAAGAAAACATTTGAATCAGTTCTAATGAGGTGGATGAAACTGGAGCCTATTATACAGAGTGAAGTAAGCCAGAAAGAAAAACACCAATACAGTATAATAATGCATATATATGGAATTTAGAAAGATGGTAACAATAACCCTATGTATGAGACAGCAAAAGAGACACTGATGTATAGAACAGTCTTATGGACTCTATGGGAGAGGGAGAGGGTGGGAAGATTTGGGACAATGGCATTGAAACATGTAAAATATCATGTATGAAACGAGATGCCAGTCCAGGTTCGATGCACGATACTGGATGCTTGGGGCTAGTGCACTGGGACGACCCAGAGGGATGGTATGGGGAGGGAGGAGGGAGGAGGGTTCAGGATGGGGAACACATGTATACCTGTGGCGGATTCATTTTGATATTTGGCAAAACTAATACAATTATGTAAAGTTTAAAAATAAAATTAAAAAAATAAATAAAAGAAGAGTGAGCAAGAGAAAATAAATGCTCATGTGATGAAGGGCATTCACATATGCAACATACGTATATCCAAAGTCATGGATCACTACCTAATGTTGGAGAGTGACCAAGTTAGAGGCATAACCTCAAGGCTATTGAAATTTATACAGCACAACAAAACAAATTATTAAAATAATCCCCTTCATTTTGGTTAACAAAGTGCTCGTGACTTACATCAAATATGTCACTGATTTGCTGTGTATGGCTGTCAAGAAACCATGTTGGGAATTGATACCTAAGAGGATAGTTTCTGATAGGAGGTGACAGCTGCTCCAGGAACAAATATAGGACTAACCATTTTGATTATTTTGGTTTTGGGGTAGAGATATGCCTGAGAGAGGAGCATCTTGGATACATTGCCAATGCTTGTAAAGGGATTGGACCCTTAACCCCCAAAACAAAATTCTCCAGGATGGGAGCAGAGAGGTGTTCTCTTAGAGTTTTCGGTCCTTAACCTTCCTTCATGTTGACAAATGACCTAGTTGCACATGTCTGACACTGCTCTATGTACCTTTTTTATGTGGAGAAGGAGGATAGGCAGGACTTGACACAAGGTTCCCTCCATTACATGCAATTCCTGGATCACTGGCTGTAACCCCACCCTACTCTCAAGAATCAGTGCACTTCAGGAAGTCTACTGGGCCCTATTAGGAAACCCTGCTGTTTCTGCCTGGAAGTGAGGAGGGAGCTGGGCTAGGAAGGAAGCTGTTGGCTAGTAGGATGCCAATACTTCTCTACTCTCCTTTTCCTTGTAATTTTGTGTCTTGACTTTGCACAGATGCCCAGAGCCTTAATTTCTTTTAGCTGTCTGGGCTTTCCAGTTGTCCCCTATTCCCAGCCAGAACTCGTTTTTCTCTTGTAAGGGCCTTCCTACTTCCCATTCCACTTTATCTCTAAAACTTATCTGAATCTCATCTCTTCTAGGGTTTTTCTCTGCTAGGGTTTAAGGGAGTCACACTTTTATTGAAACCTACCATGTGCCAGGCATTTTTGAAAACATTACCTCATTTTATCCTCACATTAGCTTTGTGTGGTAGATGATGCTATCTCCATTTTATACATAAGTAAATTGAGGCTTAGAGGGTTAGGAGACTTGCCCCAGGTCCTATTAAGTAGCAGAGCTGCGATTCAAAACCACATCTACCTACTTAGACATTATTATTCTTCTCAACTACTCTTAAGGAACATGAAATTAACCTGGCAAGTTCTTCCTTACTAGAATATTAACAATTGATGCTAATGTCTTAAGGCATTTATCCATCTAAAAAACATACATTTAAACTGAGGTCTTTGTGAGCTCAGTGTCATGGTCCAAAGAAGTGATAGCAGCAGTGGGATTTTCAAGCCAGGGGGCTTTTGATTAGCCTCACAGGCAACCCCCTACTCCTTCTATACCCAGGGCCTGCCTTTCAAGTTGCATCACTCATACACAACAGAACTATGGCTCCTTTTAGAGTCTGTGCACTCTAGCTAGTCAACAGTCCTTGAAATAAAAGTCTGGTAAATGGAAAACAGACTGGTTCCAAATAGGAAAAGGAATACGTCAAGGCTGTATATTGTCACCCTACTTATTTAACTTATATGCAGAGTATATCATGAGAAACACTGGGCTGGAAGAAGCACAAGCTGGAATCAAGTTTTCCAGGAGAAATATCAATAACTTCAGATATGCAGATGACACCAGCCTTATGGCAGAAAGTAAAGAGGAACTAAAAAGCCTCTTGATGAAAGTGAAAGAGGAGAGTGAAAAAGTTGGCTTAAAGCTCAACATTCAGAAAACTAAGATCATGGCATCTGGTCCCATCACTTCATGGGAAATATATGGGGAAACAGTGGAAACAGTGTCAGACTTTATTTTTTTGGGCTCCAAAATCACTGCAGATGGTGACTGCAGCCATGAAATTAAAAGACGCTTATTCCTTGGAAGGAAAGTTATGATCAACTTAGATAGTATATTGAAAAGCAGAGATATTACTTTACCAACAAAGATCTGTCTAGTCAAGGCTATGGTTTTTCCATTGGTCATGTATGGATGTGAGAGTTGGACTGTGAAGAAAGCTGAGTGCTGAAGAATTGAACTGTGGTGTTGGAGAGGACTCTTGAGAGTCCCTTGGAACTGCAAGGAAATCCAACCAGTCCATCCTAAAGGAGATCAGTCCTGGGTGTTCATTGGAGGGACTGATGCTGAAGCTGAAACTCCAATACTTTGGCCACCTTATGCGAAGAGTTGACTCATTGGAAAAGACCCTGATGCTGGGAGGGATTAGGGGCAGGAGGAGAAGGGGATGACAGAGGATGAGATGGCTGGATGGCATCACCAACTCGATGGACATGAGTTTGAGTGAACTCTGGGAGTTGGTGATGGACAGGGAGGCCTGGTGTGCTGTGATTCATGGGGTCTCAAAGAGTCGGACACGACTGAGCGAGTGAACTGAACTGAACTGAACTGAACCCTATATTCATCTGTCCCTCTAGGTTTCAAACAATCTGTCAAGGATGTGTTCATGTGTGTTACAGGTCAGCACAGCTGGAATTAATACCAAAATATGTCCACAACAGGCCTTGGTGAGATTTTTAGATCCAAAAAGTTGGTTGAGGGTGAGAGGTTGAAGGCTAAAGCAGGGTGGTTGTGGGGGTGCGGAGGGGAGACGTACGTGAAAGAGAAATTGAAACCTAGATTATTGCAAGGAAAGATATCAAGGAGTCAAAAAAACTAGCTGAGAAAAGTGGCTGAGTCAGTTGTGAGGACTTCGCCACCAGAGGCCTAGGAATTGCTTACCATGCCTGCTTCATTGTTCAAGTGGGGTCACAAAGAGGTGTTGATAGGCCCTCAAAGGCCCTTTATCTGGCCCTTCAAAGTCAGCAAAGGCCCTATCACAGAGCTAAACTAGGAAGTGTGTTCAAAGAAGAATTGTAAGTTTGGAGAGGAATGTTCCCAATTACATGCATGAAGTTTTTGGTGATAAATATACCAGGTTCCCCTAAAGGAAGCCTTGAGGTAAAGAATTTACAGACCAACCCATTTTAAAATTCCTTTTATTGAAAAGATATTGTCCAGTTTGCCTCAGTGGTCCAGAACTTTCTCAGTCTGGGATACAATTCTTTAGCGTTTTGGATGTCAGAATTGAGTTACAGGCAATGCTAAGTAAGCACTGAGGTGTTTTGCCAACTCTATTCTAGCATTTTTTTTTTCTTTTAGCAGAAAAATATGGCATGTCATAGACCAAGACAGAGGCATTTTATATTCCCAAATTAATAGAGAAGGGCTTTCCCGCAAATATCTGATAAGCTTTACTCTGCCACCACTGTGATCCAGGCCACAGCATCCCTCATTTGTATGACTGAAATAGTCCCCTAATTTTCCTCCTCTCATCCACCTTGCCTCTATTTTTAACATTTTTCACATTGTAGCCAGAAAGATCTTGTTAAAACACAATGCTGGTTAAATCACAACTCTGCTTAAAATCTCTCAATGGTTTCTCTTAAGGTGAAGTTCAAACTCCTTACCATGGACTACAAGAGTACTTTTCAATTTTGGGGGATTGCTCCCCAAAGTAAGAAATGCATTTTGCATGATAACTTAGTATCACACACACACACACACACACACACACACACACACACACATAACTGAAACAAACATTTCACAAACACTTAATCTTTGTTACCTGCAATGTACTCTGAGATTTTCCATTCAACTCTGCGTGCCAATGATCAGCAAACTTTTTCTGTATAGGAACACATAGTATGTATTTTAGGCTTTGTAGGTTGGATGATGGGCTTCCCAGGTGGCATGAGTGGTAAAGAACCCACCTTCCAATGTAGGAAATGTAAGAGATGTGGGTTTGATCCCTGTTTCAGGAAGATTACCTGGAGAAGGGCATAGCAACCCATTCCCATCTTCTTGCCTAGAGAATCCCATGGACAGAGGAACCTGGCGGGCTACAGTCCATGGAGTTGCACAGAGTCGGGCATGACTGAAGTGGACTCAGCATGCATGCATAGGCTGGATGATCTCTGTTGCCACTCCTTAACTGTACTGTTGCAGTGTGTATACAGATACTTTTGTTTACAATTCCCAGGAGTTTGTACATTCCCCACACAAAGACTCCCCCAGTTTTCACATGCAGAGCAACTCACCCCCAATCCTGAGTAGTAAGCACTGTAACTAGAGACATTTCAGCATCATACAGTGTCTTACTCATAGGCCCAGATCTTGAGAAGCTCCACATCAGTGTCCCCTTTATATGTCATACTCCTTATTTTCTATATTTCTTCCCCTTGAAGTATTAATACAACTGAAATATTTATCTAACCTTGATTAGCATGCAATGAGCTAGAAAATACTTTTCACAATCACCAGAGAGAGAAAAAAAGTCACAGAACAAATTCTTTCTCTCTTTCCTTTATCAATGTGTATGTCACATGTATGTGTACAAATAAGTACATACCTGTATGTGACAAGTAAAGCACAATTTTACATAAATTCAATCTCCAACCCAACTTTACAAAATGAATCTTTTCAAAGAACACAACTCAGAGGAAGAAAGAGGTACCCTTGTTTCATAGCACTTTAGCTCGAATTGCTAGATGATGTCACCTATACACCTTGCACATTTTGAGGAGAATGCTGAAGCTTAAATCTTAGAGTTAGCTGTACAGTTCTTTTTTTTTTTTTTTTCTACTTTCTTTTTCTCAATTCTTCTCATTTTTGTGCTTACTATTGTGTCTGAGAAATTGAGCTAGTTACTTTCCTCTTCAGCCTGTTTCTGTCTTTCTTCCTTCTTCAAGGAGTAGCCCATCTCTGAACATGACATGAAATCTAGCTGTGTCTACCCTCCTTCTTTCTGAGCCTCATATACGATATTTCTACCTTTATGACCCTGGCCCATTGCACATAGCCTAAGCTTTGAGCAGTTTCAGAAAGTATCACTTCTGAGTGCTTGCTGAGTTCCAGATTCCTCTGAAGAATGGCTTGACAGTGCCAGGAACATTGAGGAAATAAGTGGAAGATTTGCTATAATTTAGGCATGAGGTTTCAGGACTTGAATTAGGACAGTGGCAGTGATACTAAAAAGAAAACTTGACAAATTTTATTATTTGATTGAGGGTTAAAGGGCAAAAATGAGCAAAAAGAATTGGCAAATGGAAGAATTTATAATGGTCTGATTAGGGGAATATGATCATATAATACTATTTCCTACCTTATTCTTCAACCAACAGCTCTACCACCACCAACACACACCCACAAAGACATACACATGTAGCTATTGTGCTTTCTGATTCATTCGTTTATCCAACAAATACTAATTGAGCACTTACTACATGATAGGTAGTCTGTTAGGTGCTGGTTGCTGTTGTTCAGTCACCCAGTCGTATCAGACTCTTTGTGACCCCATGGACTGCAGCATGCCAGGCTTCCCTGTCCCTCACCATCTCCTGGTTAGGTGCTAGGAATATACTAATGAACAACATACACAAAAATCTGTACCCTCATGAAGTTTACATTCTGTGAAAAATACAGACAATAAATAAGATAGATAGTACAATATGTTATGTCAGATTGTGATAAATGCCAAGGAGAGGAAAATACTCATTCAGGGAAATAAGATAGCCTTAGGTGTTTCTGAAACTTTGTTAGGACAGCCAGAGAAGATCTCACGGAGAAGGTAATTTTTGAATAAAGACCTAAGAAAAGTGAATTAGTAGCCACATTTGTATCTGGTCCAGAGATATGAGACATCTTCAGGTTTGAGCAGAGTGGTAATCTGACTCAGAATTTAATAGTATCACTCTGACTGATGGCCTGCAGAAGGTCAAAGGCAGAGGCAGAGGGACCAATTAGAAGGCTATTACAATAATTCAGGCCAGAGAAAATGGTAGCCTGAATCAGGGTGATGGCCATTGAGAAGGTGAGAAGTGATCCAATCTGGATACATTCTCCATTGACTCTTTGTAGCCCAAAATTATGATATCAGTATCAATAAATAATAAAGACTGGAGACAGGCAAGAATAATTGCAAAATGCTGGGGAGGTATAAGGTTCTGTTAGGTGCAACAGAATAGGTAATGGGGAGGGGAGGAAATAATTGTGAGAAATAAAAGGGCCATGTGGGAGAAAAAAAGCAGGCAACTAGAATGTGTTTGAAATCATTTTTTCAATATCAGGTGTTTCTGATTATATACAGTGCACAGTAACCATCCCTTTAGCAGTGTCTATCACCTTGCAAAGAAGTGTGATTTGCAGCATTTTGAAAGATATATATATATATATATAGGCTTCCCTAGTGGCTCAGATGGTAAGGAATCCACCTGCAACATGGGACAGACACCTGAGTTCCATCCCTGGGTTGGGAATATCCCCTGGAGGAGGATATGGCAACCCACTCCAGTATTCTGGCCTGGAGAATCCCATGGACAGAGGAGTCCATGGGGTCGCAAAGAGTCAGACATGACTGAGCAACTAAGCACACGCACACACCTGTGCATGCACACACACACACACACACACATATATGCAAGTATCCTGCATATATATATACAAGTTCTTATATATACTTGTTCTTCTCTAAGTTAAATGAGTAAAAGTGAAGTAAAGTGAAGTGAAGTGAAGTGAAAGTCGCTCAGTTGTGTCCAACTCTTTGCGACCCCATGGACTGTAGCCTGCCAGGCTCCTCTGTCCATAGAATTCTTCAGGCCAGAATACTGGAGTGGGTAGCCGTTTCCTCCCCCAGAGGATCTTTCCAACGCAGGGATCAAATCCAGGTTTCCAAAATTGCAGGCAGGTTCTTTACCGTCTGAGCCACCAGGGAAGCCCTATGAGTAAAAGGAAACCCTAATAGGCCCTGGGAAAAGTAATTAATGGATCAGAATAACACGATCCTTTTTTTTCTTTTTTTACTTGAGCAGTATTCCCTGTATGAATGGGCTACAGGCAAAATCCCCTCTGGTCTGCTCTACAATCATCAAATGTATGATGCCACTCCTGAGGTTCAGGACCATCTAGACAACTTAGAATTCCTTCCTGTTGGTAGAAGGCTGGAAGCAGAGTAACAAGTACCTGGAAATTTTGGGGGCCTTGAATTTTATTATGAAAAATTTCCAATATATCAATACATAGTAGTTGAGGGGATAGTATTTAATAATTTAATAATTGTTAATACACTTGGGCTTTATATTTCCTAGAGAATAAAGGGGAATGGAACTGTGGGTAGACCCTGTCTTTTGGAATTGTGACATTCTATTCCCTTGCAGTCAGAAGACTCAAAGGATAGTCTGGTACAGAAATAGGAGACATCTTCTGGTTTTGTGTACTGAATAACATCCAGAGGTAGAGAGAAGGGAAACGTTAACTTCTAGAATTTAGAAAAGTCTACTAAGGAAAAGTAGAAATCCCTGAGCTGCTGGTGGAGTGCAACTGTATAGAGGTTATGAAGTGGGTATCTGATGACTGACTTTTTTCTCCTCAAAGTTTGCAGTTCAGTTTACTCATTATATTTAGGGTGTTTCCTCTTTTTCTTTCAATGAAACATTACCTCACTGTCATATTTCAGCATAAAAACTCCATGGGAAAAGTAATTTACTTTGCCAATAGTTATTTTTCACTCACCAGTTTTTTCTTTTCACAGTACATTGACTTTTTAAAGTTCAGGCTCTTTGTTTCTTGAAAAATATGAAGTCTTAACAGTTTACTATAGTGTTTTCTCATAGAATGAATGTCAAGCTTAACTTTTTGCACCATCTTCACTTTTCTTATCCCTGAAATTTGATTGTACTGAGACAAAAAGGTGTAGGTATGTCTATTTGTGTGTGTGTATGTGTATGGAGAAGGGTGGTTAGAAGGTTCTGGGATGGGGTAACTGAGAAGGGAGAGTGCCTACAAATGTTTACATTCTTTTGATCAGTAATTATGCCAAATAAGGGAGCCAACTGATAATTGTTGGATCTACTGTTTTAATTTTGCTTAGAAAATAGCTAGTTTGACACAAAGAACTCACTAGTGAGTTTCTATCAGAGAAGGTTGTGCTTACTGGTCACAGTCCGGGCCTTGGGGAATGGTGCAGAGGACTGGGCTGAGCTCCGGAAACAGCACCTGTGTGTTGCTTGAGTTAAGCATATGGTAGTTTTTCACTTACTTATTTTCAGATGACAGGTCAAATATTTAGCCTGGATAAATCCCTTCTGAGGTCTCCAAAGGCAATTGAAGATGTTTTAAATCCCTCCCAGAGCTTTGTCAGGGAGTTGCCTCTGGCTGTGATAAACCAAAGAATACTGTGATTAGAACAGCAGCCTCAGTCAGAAAGCAGTGAGTACAAGAGGACCTTCATTCCCAGGACACCTTAAGAAAGAGAATCCCATATTGGGAAACCTCAAGGGAGTAAACACACATATTGGGGTTCTGAGTGGTGGTGGCACTTCTCATTGAGGCCTTTCCTGACTGCCCTAACTAAAGTTTTAGTAACATCCTAGACATTTACTATCCATTTTTTCCTGCCTGATTTTTGTTATGATTTATCACAATTTGACACTATCTAGATGCTGCTTAGCAATATGGCACAGGTAAGCAAGTATTTCAGGAGCTGAGAGCTTCCACTTTTTTATCTGACAATCAAAAGGAAGTGAAATCCAAAGACATATCAGAAAAATAGTTCTGAGATGCAGATTGGCCCTATTTGACCTCTGTAAATACAGCTGGCCTTATAGGGAACATTTTCCTACATGGGGCCTCAGGGATTGCATGCTATAGACTGGCAGAGGTTGAAAAATATTCATCATCATTTGTTGAGTATTTAGTATGTGTCAGGCACCATCAAAATGAAATGTATATATTCTCATTTAATCCAACTAACATCATAGCAACATAGTTCCTATTATCAAGATCATTCCTGTTTTGCAGATGAGGAAACTGAGGCTTAGAGAGCCTTTACTTGATTCACGTTCAAACAGCTATTCAAGTACTGGAAATGAGATTCAAATACAAGTAGCCTTATCTGAAAACCTGGGATTTTAACCAACATGTTACATTTTATTTCCAAGTTGAAAGTACCTTAATGATCATTCAACTTCCTATTTTTTCAGAGGAAAATGAACCACAGAAGAGGAAAATGATGAGGTTATAAGATCTATAACTCTATGAGGGTGGGGATCATAAATATTTTGCTTACCATTGTAGGCCCGGCTTCTAATCACAGGATCAAGCCTGTAGTAGGTGCTCAATAAAATAATTTTTACTGACTACAGAATAAATCAGCAAATGGAAGGTTTGAACTATGGATCTGAAAACTTTTACATATCTGACATTCTATTTCGTTTGTTCCTCAGAAATTTTTCTTAACTACTAAAGCTAGTTACACATGTACATATGTGATGTAGGTGATGGAGGCCATGGTGTGAAAGATGAAACTTCAATAACTTCACAGTTTCTCATGAATGTGGGCTGGCCCTGACTAGAGGGACAACATTCATTCATTTACTCTACTAATATTTCTTGAGGGCTTAACCTGTGCAGAGCACTGTACTAAGTTCCAATGGTAGAGATGTAAATAAGAGCTAACCTTTACAGGATCTGTTCGAGGTGATTTTTGTCTAATTTTTTAGCATATTTGTATGGAGCACTTTTTGTATACCAGTTACATTCTGGGCACTGGTGTTACATGATTGAACAAAACAAACAAAAATTAAAGTCCTCATGGAACTTATGCTCTAATCCTTCTGACACATTTAGGAGGTTAATCCTATCTTTAAGCTCATTTTATAGATAGAGAAGCCTAGACGTAGAGTGATTAATAACCTGTTCAAGATCTCATTGGGAGGAAGTGGCAGAGACAGGATTATATCCAGGTAGTATGGTTCCCAGGACTGCTTTCAACTATTGCATTCTATTGTCTTTCTTTTTTCTGTTTGTTTTTCTTCTTTTTTTTTAAAAAAAAAAAGTTATTTATTTTAGCTGGAGGCTAATTACTTTACAATATTGTGGTGGTTTTTGCCATACATTGACATGAATCAGCCATGGGTGTACATGTGTTCCTCATTGTCTTTCAAAGAGAAATAAGAGTCTTTGCTGTCAAGTGATTCATGGACAATTTATGAAGACAGGCAAGGAAATTATCAACTATAAAACAACAAAAACAGGAAGACGTGACACTTACTGAGTACTTACTTTGTTCCAGTTTTTGTGGTAAGAGTTTGACATATTTTCTTTCATTTCATCTTTCTAACAGCCCTAAAGAATTATATTATGAACCCCATTTTACAGATGAAACATCAGGTTCTATATCCCATGTCCTTAACTACAAGTAATGTAGTGCTCTCCAAATAAGTATTTAAGATATAGCACCACAGCACACGAACAGTCTGTCTTACAGAATAACAAAGTTGTAACCCTTCCACCCCCAGCCTTTGTTTTTGCTTATTTTTTGATCTTTGGTAGCTTGTTTATACTGCAGGCCCTGTGCTTCTCTGTGATGGTCTCTGAAAGGCAACTTAAGTTAGCTGCTCAATTTCTTAGATATTGCTGGCCTAATGTCTCTAGAAGGTCTGCTAAGTTTGTGCTGGTGCTGCAGGCTGCTTTCATAATAGCATTTTGTAGGGCCTTTCAAAACTGGTGCTTTGTCCTGGTGGAAGAAGCAGATGGTATAATGGCTAAACTTATCTTTAGACTCTTTCAGCTTAGAGTTCAAATCCAGTCTACTACCTCTTTCAGACTTGGCAAATTACTTAATATTTCTGTACCATAGCTTCCTAGTGGGCTTCCCTTGTGGCTCAGCTGGTAAAGAATCCGCCTGCAATATGGGAGACCTGGCTTCAATCCCTGGGTTAAGAAGATCCCCTGGAGAAGGGAAAGGCTATCCACTCCAGTATTCTGGCCTGGAGAATTCCATGGACTGTATAGTCCATGGAGTCACAAAGAGTTGGACACGACTGAGCGACTTTCACTTTCACTTTAGCTTCCTAGCACTAAAAGCAAATTCTTCAAGAGCCTGAAGAGGAGGGAAAAGCCTCTTTGAAGAAGGATGAGAAATACTTATTTTTTCAGTGCCTTGTGTGTGTATGCGCCTGTAAATGTGAAAGTATAGACTCAGTCTCCCTGACCTCAACTTCTCCATCCCAATTAACTACAATATAATAAAGTATGTCTGCCATTCATTTAGTCATCCTTTATGATTTTCCCTTTAGAAAGTGCTATATAATAGAATCACCCGTAAAACTGTATTTCATGCCTATCCTACTAATAAGAGTTCATTCTTTTTTATTTTAATTAATTTATTTTTTATTGAAGGATAACTGTTTTACAGAATTTTGCTGTTTTCCGTCAAACCTCAATGTGAATCAGCCATGAAAGTGAAAGTAAAGTCGCTCAGTCGTGTCCGACTCTTTGCAACCCTGTGGACTGTAATCTACCAGGCTCCTCTGTCCATGGGATTTTCCAGGCAATAGTCCAGGAGTGGGTTGCCATTTCCTTCTCCAGGGGATCGTCCCAACCCAGGGCTCAAACCCGGGTCTCCCGCATTGTAGACAGATGCTTTACCGTCTGAGCCACAAACTCCATCCCATCTCCCTCCCCGTCCCACCCCTCTAGGTTGATACAGAGCCCCTGTTTGAATTTCCTGAGCCATATAGCAACTTCCCATTGGCTATCTGTTTTACATATGGTAATATAAGTCTCCATGTTACTCTTTCCATGCTAATGCTAAGTCGCTTCAGTCGTGTCCGACTCTGTGTGACCCCATAGACAGCAGCCCACCAGGCTCCCCCGTCCCTGGGATTCTCCAAGCAAGAACACTGGAGTGGGTTGCCATTTCCTTCTCCAATGTAGGAAAGTGAAAAGTGAAAGTGAAGTCTCTCAGTCGTGTCTGACCCTTAGCGACCCCATGGACTGCAGCCCACCAGGCTCCTCCATCCATGGGATTCTCCAGGCAAAGTACTGGAGTGGGGTGCCATTGCCTTCTCCTACTTGATCACATTTGTTAAAGTGAATATCAGGTAATGATTTGCCACTTATTGTCAAGGGTTAGCCAACTTTATATTCACCTCTCATTATCATGTAACAGTTGAGCATTAATATTTATTGCTAGATATTAGCAATTTTGCAGAACTTTGCTTAAAATGTTTAGTGCCTCACAATCAGTTGGCACAAAAAGTGTAACAAAGGAAATGACAGATGAGTAGATTATAATGGAGTCTGATGGTTCAACTTTAAAAGGGAAACCTATTTGCAGAGAGAACATCTGCTCTTAATACAGAACGCAGGGGCCATACTGGGGCTGCTACACTTTTAGCAGATGGAAGTGGCGTGGACTGGAAGTTCACAGAGCATTGGAGACTGAAGTTTGTCATCTCACCAGATTGCTTCCTAAATAGTTTCGTGTCTAGTGGCTTTGAACCTGCAGATGCCAAAAGAGTACACATTGTCTTTCCAGTAAAAAGACTTTCCCATGTGTCAATTTCAACACTACTCTTTTGATGAGAGACCCAAGGCTCAGATAGTTACATGTTTCCTTGTAATGTATACATGGAAAGATCATAGTCCATTTGTCAGTGGATGCATTCTTGTGAATTGAATGATAAAGTCATGACTATCCCATATGGAAAGAACCTATCAGGTCAATTAACTCACTTCCTCCTAACCATGGCAGCATTGTTCCCTCAAATAATCAGTTTGGCCTTTGTCCAATTTCACTTTAAAGGAAAAGCATTTGCAAAATTCCCTTTCACATAAAGCCGTTAGCCTTCTGATTGTAAAATGCTTTTTTTTCCCCCCTCTCCACCTTTTTTTTTTTCGTCAATAGTTTTCTTAAGATAATGAAATCCATACTGTGTTAAACTGAAGATCTAAAAGTAAAACCTTATTATAACATGGCAGGGCTGTGCTGAAAGAATATTGTGTGTTAGTAACTTTCCATTATTTTAACTTCCTATTGTGTCCAGGAGTGGAAAATCATAGCCATTTAGCAATACAACTAGTTTCTTTAACAGATTCACTTGAAGACAGGTAGTTACATTCTGAGGGTTAAATTTAACACAATATACTGATATTTTGAAAATGACAGTCAAAACGTGATTTGTTCTTGTTTAGTCGCTAAGTCGTGTCTGACTCTTTTCCGAACCTATGGACTGTAGCCAGCAGGCTCCTCTGTCCGTGGGGTTTCCCAGGCAAGGATATTGGAGTGGGTTGCCATTTCCTTCTCAAGGGGACCTTCCTGATGCAGGGATCGAACCCTCATCTCTTATGTCTCCTGCATTGGCAGTCAGGTTCTTTACCACTTAGTCACCAGGGAAGCCCCAAACGTGATGCAGGGGCTCTTAAATTGTGTGCCAAAGTGTCATTCTTATCTCTAATAGGAAAGGATAATATATTTAATATATTTAGCTTTGTATCTATGGCTGATGGGCTAATGGACACTAGAAATATCTAGAATGATAGACTTAGATAAGAGAGGCTAGTGATTCATGCTCACTTGTCAAATGACGGTTCATTCAGAGTTATGAATAAGCCATGATAAATACAGTGCTATGATTTGTAGCTGAGCATCAATAAAAGAAGATGAATATGAATGATGAAAAAAATAAGCAATAACCAGAAGAGATCTAAAACTTCCTGTAAGTAAAAGACATTTCATCACTCCATTTTGTGTCTCTGGAAAGAAGACATGTTTAACTTATATTTTTAAGCAATAAAAATTAAAATAAGGGGATTGATGATAATACTACACATTGCATCTTAAATACATGTAAACCCTCCTGGAGGTACAGAATGTTTTATATTATTCAACAGCCACAAAATCTTGATCAACTACATACTCTGTGGAAAGCACTGCTAGGTGCTATGGGAAGAAAAAAATGGGTTTATAATTAACTTATTCACATGTAAAATGACAGTACTCAGAGCACTGTCCAATATGCTTTCTTCTTCACATTCTCTTTATATTTTATATTTTTGACAACTCATTAACGTGTGACAGTCTGCAATATTAAAGCAGACTAAAGAGATGGCTTAACAGCAGCATGATTTCAATCTAAAGAACCATATAATGGTGCATGTATTTACGAAGCCCAAAGGACATGTTTCAAGGTAATAACACTCCTATGACTCTGACTCATCCTAAAGAGCTAAGACTAGAAGACATCAGAAATGTAATGTGTGTGTTTCCAGATGCATTGTAACCAGTTATCAGGTCTGAATTTGATGATATAGGAAGTATATGATACTACAGTGTTTGCTGTATTTTATCATGTGTATCTATGGTCTCATAACCTAATGCTCTGATCATTTGGATGATAAACTCTTTTTATACCACTTTGGTACATGATCTTTTAGTGATGTGTAGATGGTAAAAGATACTTAGACAAAAAGTTTGCAATATCAAAGCATTTTGTCATGTGTGTGTGTGTGTATGTGTGTATTAAAATTTGTTGAATGAAAAGCATCAGGGTTTCTTGAAAGGGTTCTTTTCACTTGTTCTTGACATTTCTGATTCTTAGCAAAACAAAAGATCCAATCTACCTTGCACTGGGCCTTCTTTGGAACTGGCTCTGGGCTTTTCCAATCTTGTAGATTGTGTGCATGTAGAGTGTGTGTGTGTGTGTGTGTGTGTGTGTGTGTGTGTGAAGCATCAATCAATTAATAAAGGCTGGGGAAAAACTCAGTGGCTAAAAGCAACTTTGTTGTTTAGTTGTTCAATCTTGTCCAAATCTTTGTTACTCCATGAACTGTAGCTTGCCAGGCTTCTCTATCCATGGAATTCTCTAGGCAAGAATACTGGAGTGGGTTGCCAAACTCTCCTCCAGGGGATCTTCCTGACCTAGGGATTGAACCAGTATCTCCTGCATGGCAGGTGGATTCTTTGCCACTGAGTCACCAGGGAAGCCCATTCCTTTATTTGTAATACTTTTATACTGGGCCATAAAAATGAAATCTTTCCATTTGCAACAATGTGGAATGACCTAGGAGATATTATCCCCTTTGTGGATCACAGCCTTGTTATAGTGAAGGGGCTTGCATAACTGAATGAAGTTATGAGCCATGCTGTGCAGAGTCGCCCAAGACAGACGGGTCATAGTGTGAAGAGTTCTGACAAAACACAGTCCACCAGAGGACGAAATAGCAACCCATTCCAGTATTCTTGCCTGGAGCATCCCATGAATAGTATGAAAAGGCAAAAAGATATGACACCAGGAGATGAGCACCCCAGGTCAGAATGTGTCCAACATGCTACTAAGGAAGAGTGGAGGGCAATTATTAACAGCTCCAGAAAGAAAGAAGTGGCTCGCCCAAAGTGGAAATGATGCTCAGTAGGGATGTGTCTGATTGTGAAATTAAGGAATGAAGCTATAAACAACAATATTGCATAGGAACCTGGAATGTTAAGTTCATGAATCAAGGTAAATTGGATGTTGTCAAATAGGAGATGGCAAGATTGAACATTGACATTTTAGGAATCAGTGAACTAACATGGATGGGAATGGGAGAATTTAATTCAGTTGACCATTATATCTACTACTGTGGGCAAGAATCCCTTAGAATAAATGGAGTAGCCCTCATACTCAACAAAAGAGTCCTGAGTACTTGAGTGCAGTCTCAGAAATGACAGAATGATCTTTCATTCCCAAGGCAAATCATTCAACATCACAGTAATCCAAGTCTGTGCCCCAACCACTGATGCTGAAGAAGCTGAAGTTGACCAGTTCTACAAAGACCTACGAGGCCTTCTAGAACTAACCAAAAAAAATACGTCCTTTTCATCATAAGGGATTGGAATGCAATCCAAAAGTAGGAAGTCAAGAGATACTGAGAATAATAGGCAAATTTGGCCTTGTAGTACAAATGAAGCAAAGCAAAGGCTAAAAGAGTCTTGACAAGAAAACACGCTGCTCACAGCAAACATCCTTTTCCAGCAACCCAAGAGATGACTCTACACATGGAAATCACTGGATAGTCAGACCAAAATCAGATTGATTATGTTCTTCACAGCCAAAGATGGAGAAGCTCTATACAGTCAGCAAAAACAATACCTGGAGCTGACTGTGGCTCAGAACATGAGCTCCATATAGAAAAATTCAGGCTTAAATTGAAGAAAGTAGGGAAAACCACTAGGCCATTTGGGTATGACCTAAACAAATCCCTTATGCTTATTTAGTGGAGCTGACAAATAGATTCAAGGGATTAGATATGGTAGACAAGTGACTAAAGAACTATAGACAAAAGTTCATAACATTGTACAAAAGGCACTGACCAAAACATCCCAAAGAAAAGGAAATGCAAGAAGGCAAAGTGGTTGTCTGAGGAGGTCTTACAAATAGGTGTGAAAAGAAGAGAAATGAAAGGCAAAGAAGAAAGGGAAAGATACACCCAACTGAATGCAGAGTTCCAGAGAATAGCAAGGAGAGATATGAAGGCCTTCTTAAATGAACAAGGCAAAGAAATGGAAACAATAGAATGGAAACTACTAGAGATATCTTCAAGAAAATTAGAGCTATCAAGGGAACATTTCATGCAAAGATGGGGATGATAAAGGACAGAAATGGAAAGGACCTAACAGAAGCAGAAGATATTAAGAAGAGCTGGCAAGAATACAGAGAACTATACAAAAAAGATCTTCATGACCCAGATAGCCACGATGGTGTGATCATTCACCTAGAGCCAGACATTCTGGAATGGGAAGTCAAGTGGGCCTTAGGAAGCATTACTATGAACAAAGCTAGTAGAGGTGAAGGAATTCCAACTGAACTGTTTAAAATTCTAAAAAATGATGCAGTTAAAGTATGGACTCAATAATGTTAGCAAATTTGGAGAACTCAGCAATGGCCACAGGATTTAAAAAGATCAGTTTTCATTCTAATCCCAAAGAAAGGCAATGTCAAAGAATGTTCAAACTACTAAACAATTGTATGCATTTCTCATGCTAGCAAGGTTATGCTCAAAATCCTTTAAGTTAGGCTTCAGCAGTACATGAACTGAGAACTTCCAGATGTACAAGCTGGGTTTTGAAGAGGCAGTGGAACCACAGATTGAATTGCCAACATTCGTTGGATCATGGAGAAAGCAAGGGAGTTCCACAAAAACAGTTGCTTCATTGACAAAGGCTAGAGCGTTTGATTGTGTGGATCACAACAAACTGTGGAAAATTCTTAAAGAAATGAGAATCCTAGACCTCCTGGCCTATCACCTGAGAAACCTGTTTGTGTGTCAGGAAGCAACAGTTAGAATAGAAAATGGAACAACAAACTGGTTCAAAGTCGGGAAAGAAGTACGTCAAGGCTGTATATTGTCACCCTGCTTATTTAACTTATATGCAGAGTACATCATGTATGAAATGCTGGGCTGGATGAATCTCAAGTTGAAATCAAGATTGCCAGGAGAATTATCAACAACCTCAGATATGCAGAGGATACCACTCTAATGTCAGAAAGTGAAGAGGAATTAAACAGCCTCTTGATGAGGGTGAAAGAGGAGAGTGAAAAAGCTGGCTTAAAACTCAACATTCAAAAAACTAAAATCATGGCGTCTGATCTCATCACTTCATGGCAAATAGATGAAGAAAAAGTGGAAGCAGTGGCAGATTTTATTTTCTTGGGCTCCAAAATCACTGCAGACAGTGATTGCAGCCATGAAATTAAAAGAAGCTTGTTCCTTGGAAGAAAAGCTATGACAAACCTAGACAGCGTATTAAAAAGTAGAGACATCACTTTTCTGACAAAGGTCTGTATAATCAAAGCTATGGTTTTTCCTGTAGGCGTGTATGGATGTGAAAGTTGGACTGTAAAGAAGCCTGAGCACTGAAGAATCAATGCCTTCAAACTGTGGTACTAGAAAAGACTCTTGAGAGTCTTTTGGACAGCAAGGAGATCAAACCAGCCCTGAATATTCACTGGAAGGACTGATACTAAAGCTGAAGCTCCAATACTTTGGCCACCTGATGCTAACAACCAACTTACTGGAAAAGACCCTCATGCTGGGAAAGATTAAAGGTAAAAGGAGAAGGGTGTGGCAGAGGATAAAATGCTTAGATAGCATCACTGACTCAGTGGACATGAATTTGAGCAATCTCCAAAAGATAGTGGAGGACAGAGTATCCTAATGAGCTGTAGTCCATGAGGTCACAAAGAGTTGGATATGATTTAGTGACCGATCAACAACAGAGAAACTATACTAATTGAAGTAAGTCAAATACCGTAAGATATCGCTTATACATGGACTCTAAAATACAACACAAATGAGCTTATCTAAAAACAGAAACAGACACACAAACATAGAGAACAGACTTGTGGTTGCCAAATGGGGTGGTGGTGGAGGAAAAGATTGAAAGTTTTGGATTATCAGATGAAAATTATTATATATAGGGTAGATAAACAAGAATTTCCTTATGTATAGCACAGGGAATTATATTCAATATCCCATGATAAACTTGAATTGATGCTTTTGAACTGTGGTGTTGGAGAAGACTCTTGAGAGTCCCTTGGACTGCAAGGAGATCCAACCAGTCCATCCTAAAGGAGATAAATCCTGGGTGTTCATTGGAAGGACTGATGTTGAAGCTGAAACTCCAATACTTTGGCCACCTGATGTGAAAAGCTGACTCATTTGAAAAGATCCTGATGCTGGGAAAGATTGAGGGCAGGAGGAGAAGGGGATGACAGAGGATGAGATGGTTGGATGGCATCACTGACTCAATGGACATGAGTTTGGGTAAACTCTGGAAGTTGGTGATGGACAGGGAGGCCTGGTGTGCTGCAGTCCATGGGGTTGCAAAGAGTCGGACACGACTGAGTGACTGAACTGAACTGATGATAAACTATAATGGAAAAGAATATGAAAAAGAATATATATATATATATAAAACTACGTTTGTTGTTGTTCAGTTGCTAAGTCATGTCTGATTCTTTGCGACCCCATGGACTGCAACAGGCCAGGCTACCCTGTCCTTCACTGTGTCTTGGAGTTTGCTCAAACAAACTCATGTCCATTGTGTCAGTGATGCCATCCAACCATCTCAATATATGTATGTGTGTGTATGTAAATATAACTGAGTCCCTTTGCTATACAGCAGAAGTTAAACACAATATTGAAAATCAACTATACTTGAATAAAATTTGAAAAAGTGAGAATTGTGGTATTCATCAGTAAAGGTCATAGCCAACATTATCAGGTACTTCCTGTGAATCAGGATTTGTTTTAATCACTTTACATGAATAACTTTGTGATTTAGGTAATACTGATAATATATTAGTATTATGTTATATAATTATAAAATATTATATAATTATATATATAAACAATTCTGTGATTTAGGTAATATTAATAATATTACTTCCATTTTGCAATTGAGGCAACTGAGGCCCAGAAAGACTAAATAATTTGCTTACCAGCTCCCAGTCTTTAGTGGCAAAGCTAGGTATCATAGTCACGCAATCTAGCTTTAGAGCCCAAGAGAGTAACCACTTGACTAAACTGTCCCACCATGGTGATAGACCTAAGAGTGATGTGGCTTGGTCATTAGTATTTAAAAAAATCTCCCCTGAGGATTCTGATGAACCTCCAGTGTTTAGAAGCTCTAAGAGTACGTTGACCTCGCTTCTATGAAAAAGAGCCAGTGCTCATATCTGAGGGGAAAAGGGAGGCAGACAGCAGAGCAGCTCATAAGCCATTGGATGATAAATACCCACCATATGGTCAAAATGATTCCCCCTGCCTCCCAGTGAGAGAAGTAGACACTTTGTGTATGAAATGCACTGTTTATTTTCTTGTGGGGTGGTATCAGTTCAAATTAAATGTTTCACATCAGACAAGGAACTAATAACAAATGATCTCCTCCCTCAGTGGTGCAGTAACAAATATATAGTAATTTGAAAGCTGGAAAGAAAATTATTACTCCCAAAGATCCAATAAATATACGATATGTTTAGAGTCCTTTGATGAAATGAACACTGAAGGTGCTGCTAGCAGTACTTCTGCTTAAGAAAAAAAATCCTAGTAAGGAAAAAAAAAAGAAGCACTTAAAAATTCTGTCTTATCTGTCAACATTTTGTTAACACGTAATACCTTAAGGACACAACTTAGAAGTAGAATCTTCAGTGAAGCAAAAACTCATTCCTTCTTCACATCACAGGAGAGGAAACTAGCAAGCAGAATAACCAGGCATAAAATTTTACAGTTTAAAAACAGCTTAATAAGAGGCTGCTTCTGCTCCCTCTCTAATTTTGATTGGTCTCTAAAAAGGGCAATGGCCAAATGCTGATTCTCTTCAGGGAGGCACTCTGATGTCAGCCCCCAAGATACATTTCCATTCTTTTCTCTCTCACACAGTATTCTGGGAGACCTTCTACTTTTACTCGCACAGCCAGGCTCCCTGCTTCAAGGACTCCAAGGAAATCAGTCTCAATCCCCTATATTCAATTGCATCTGGCCCTGATCTAAAACATTAGCAGAAGCAAGAAAGAAGTCCAAGGCCAGGACTAGCTGCTGCTGTTAGTGCCCAACCCCTAGGGAGAGGCCAGGGTCAGGTCTCTGCAAAGTGAGTTGCCTGCTTAATGCTTTCTGTAGCCAGCCTTACACTTCTTGGCCTTCTAGATACCCTGCCTTCTAGACTTTCAAATGACTGAGCAACTGAACTGAACTGAACTAAAGAAGGAGGATAATTGTGTAGTTGGCTTAGAAAGCTGAGAGTCTAAGGAGAAGTCAGCTTTAGAAAATACTGTAATCAGAACAAAGTTTGTCCTCAGAAAACTTGACCTTTCCATTCTAGGCCTTCCTCTAGTTAGATGATTATTATAAAAGCAAGTCAAAATGCACAAATTTCCAGTCATAGGATAAATAAATACTAGGAAGATAATGTACAGCATGATAAATATAATTTACACTGGTGTATATTTTATATGGAAGTTGTTAAAAGAATAAATCTCAAGAATTCTCATCACAAGAAAAAAATATTTTTTCTATTTCTTTAATTTTGTATGTATAGATATATGAGATGATGGATGTTCATTACACATATTGTGCTACTCATTTCATCATATGTATGAGTCAAATAATTATGCTATACGGCTTAAACATATACAGTGCTGTATGTCAATTACACTTCCATAAAACTGGAAGAAAATAAGTGAGTAAGTTATGGTATTAAAAAAAACACACAAAAACAAAAGCAAAACAAGAACTCAGTTCTATCTTTGTTTTTTCTATGCTGTATGTTTTAGTAATCATTTGGTTATTCTCAGATTGTTTGAGGAAGTTGGAAATAAGACACTTGGGAAGCTGCCATATATGTGAAAGGAAAGACCCCATTTAACATACCCAAATAAATTGAATTCTATTCTATTCAGTTTGACTGTGTGTGGTTCAGTTCAATTCAATTTGACATTTATCGCATGTTAAGCAAATGCCAGGCACCGAGCTCTGGTGCTGAATGTGTGGGTTCGGCCAATACAGAATCACTTCTGTGACATGGTACTGACACCCAAGCCAGTCACTCAACTCTCACCAGGACAGAAAGTCATCTTTTAAAAAATAAATACAAAAGACAGCTAGATTATCAACTGAGGATGAAAAAGGGATTTCTGGATGGAACTTATATCTCTTTGAGTCAAACTGCAACATGCTCCCTGGAGGGTGAGTCCATAATTTCCTGGCTTTGCTTTGTCTGACATGTCAGCAGTGGATCAGAGAGCTGCTGAGAGGAGTGGGCTGGGACATGATAATCAGACCAAGTTAGTATGATAATGTTACTTTCAGCCCCAGAGCAAGCATATTATTGGGATTTATTCCTGAAAATGGTCATAGGTTGATGCCTCCATTACAAGCCTCACACTCTTGATTTCAGTGAGCTGCAGAATGCCCATTATGTTTTAAAAGAGATGCAAGCTTGCAACGACTTTATGTCAGGCTGGGTAAGTGCAAATGGGTTAAATCTTAAAACACCTTCAGTGACTCCTCCTGTTATGTTGATCTTTTGTGTTGCCTGGCTAACACAGCAGTGGCCTTGCTTCAGAAAACGACGTGAGCTAGTTCTTGGATCCAATTAATCTTTGGAAGCTGAGAAAGGAATCTGGATCAAGCAGAAGTGAATTTCTACATCATATACTGAACAGCTTTAATTTTTTTCTCAGGCTGATTCTTTGAAGTTAAACACGCTCAAGTGAAGAGACTTTTGAGGCAAGGTCAGCTCCTTCAGGCAGAAAAGCTGTGTAGCTGGGCCTGGATGGTTGTGACAGTCCTGGATAGTAGGCATCTAAAACTTGATAGGGAATTGCGAATTATTTTTCACCGTGTGGATATTCAGGCAGAACTAGTGGAGGGGCCTTGCAGGACTCTTTCCTGATCTTCGGAATGCAGTTGGTCACCTGGGAGAAGCACTAATGATGAAGGTACACATCTTCCCCTCCCGGCAAACTCTTCTGACAGAGTGGTCAGCCAGTGAGGTCAGCCTTCATCACAGTTTGGGACATGCCACTGACAACTGTGTGGATGTGAGGGAGGAGGGGTGAGAGGCAGGTGTGAGAAATATGTCAGAACTTGATGCACAAAGACTTACAGCATGTACCATACTCCTTGTAAATTGAGAGGCCTCTTGGTGTTAAGTAAAGTTAAAAGCAGGCATGATGACTGATTAACTGCCTATTAAGCAAGACTTCGAAGTTGAGATTTCCAAAGCAGGCACTTCTTGCTTGTTCTTTAATAAGCCACTTACAAGTTATGTTTATGAAACCGCCCCCCCTCCCCCCCCCCAAAAAAAAAATGAAACTCAGAGGCAGTGGGAAAGGACCTCACTTCTTAACCACTTCAAATGTAGCTCAGTCAGTGACTGGAATGTTTGTGAGGACAGAAATACCGTGGGAAGGAGAACTTCTAGTCAACTATTCGTACAGTCAAATCAGATTATTTAGGAGCCATGTTGGACTTTTGAGGCTTTTAGGTTATTGTTTGTTTCGCCTCCTCCTGTCTTCTGGAGATTACTTCCATGGTAGGAATAGGGCGAGTGTGAATCAGTAAAATCTGTAATATGTCAGCATCACTGATCAGACAGTTTAGTGGGAATACATGGAAAAAAGAATGTTTGGCTTCACTGATAATCAAAGAAATTCAAATTAGAATATTAAAGCTTTTACCCCATCAAAATAGCAAAGGGGGAAAATGAAAATACTAGGGCCAAGGAAGGTATGATGAAATAGCCACACTCAAATGGTGCTGGTGGGAGTAGAAATGTGCACAACTCTTTTGGAAAACAGTTTAACACAGTTTATATTTTTGATGAAGATATTAAGAAGAGGTGGCAAGAATACACAGAAGAAATATACAAAAAAGATCTTCACAACCCAGATAATCACAATGGTGTGATCACCCAACTAGAGCCAGACATCCTGGAATGCGAGGTTAAGTGGGCCCTAGAAAGCATCATTACGAACAAAGCTAGTGAGGGGATGGAATTCCAGTTGAGCTATTTCAAATCCTAAAAGATGATGCTGTGCAAGTGCTGCACTCAATATACCAGCAAATTTGGAAAACCCAGCAGTGGCCACAGGACTGGAAAAGGTCAATTTTCATTCCAATCCCAAAGAAAGGCAATGCCAAAGGATGCTCAAACTGCCACACAATTGCACTCATCTCACACATTAGTAAAGTAATGCTCAAAATTTTCCAAGCCAGGCTTCAACAGTACATGAACTGTGAACTTCCAGATGTTCAAGCTGGTTTTAGAAAAGGCAGAGGAACCAGAGATCAAATTGCCAACATCTGTTGGATCATCAAAAAACCAAAAGGGTTCCAGGAAAATATTTACTTCCGTTTTATTGACTATGCCAAAGCCTTTGACTGTGTGGACAGCAACAAACTCTGGAAAATACTTAAAGAGATGAGAATACCAGATCACCTGACCTGCCTCTTGAGAAACCTGTATGCAGGTCAGGAAGCAACAGTTAAAACTGGACATGGAACAACAGACTGGTTCCAAATAGGAAAAGGAGTACGTCAAGGCTGTATATTGTCATCCTGTTTATTTAACTTCTATGCAGAGTACATCATGAGGAACGCTGGGCTGGGTGAAGCACAAGCTGGAATCAAGATTTTCAGGAGAAATATCAACAACTTCAGATATGCAGATGACACCATCCTCATGGCAGAAAGTGAAGAAGAACTAAAGAGCCTCTTGATGAAAGTGAAAGAAGAGAGTATAAATGTTGGCTTAAAGCTCAACATTCAGAAAACTAAGATCATGGCATCCAGTCCCATCACTTCATGGGAAATAGATGGGGAAACAGTTAAAACAATGACAGACTTTATTTTGAGGGGGCTCCCAAGTCACTGCAGATGGTGACTGCAGCCATGAAATTAAAAGACCTTGCTCCTTGGAAGAAAAGTTATGACCAATCTCTAGTTGGGGATCCCTAAGACAGCAAATTAAAAAGCAGAGACATTACTTTGCCAACAAAGGTCCATCTAGTCAAAGCTTTGGTTTTTCCAGTAGTCATGTATGGATGTGAGAGTTGGACTATAAGAAAGCTGAGTGGCGAATTGATGCTTTTGAACTGTGGTATTAGAGCAGACTTTTGAGAGTCCCTTGGACTGCAAGGAGATCCAACCAGTCCATTCTGAAGGATATCAGTCTTGAATATTCATTGGAAGGACTGAAGCTGAAACTCCAATATTTTGGCCACCTGATGTGAAGAACTGATTCATTTGAAAAGATGCTGATGCTGGGAAAGATTGAAGGCAGAAGGAGAAGGGAATGACAGAGGATGAGATGGTTAGATGGCATTACTGAGTCAATGGACATGAGTTTGGATAAACTCTGGGAATTGGTGATGGACATGGAGGCAAGGATTGCTGCAGTCCAAGGGGTTGCAAAGGGTCAGATACGATTGAGCAACTGAACTGAACTGAAATATTTTTGATGAAACCATTTGGCTTCTGGGAATCTATATAACCTAAGTAAATGATATTAAGTAGGTAAAGTTTTAAGCATATATATATGTGTGACTTATTTATTTTAGCCAAATGTATGATACAACCAAAATGTGTGAGAATGTGGGAATATGTTTAAGTACATTATGGCATATTTACATGATGTGCTATTAGGCAGCCATTAAAATATGTGCTTACAAGGAGTTTTTAATAATATGGGACAATACTTATGTTGTCGTTAACTGGAGAAAAAAACACAAGCACTTATTTAGAGTGAGCACAACTATATTTTAAAATATGCATATAAATGCGAAGTAAAAAAATATGGAAGGAAATACAACTGAATGGTAACAATTGTTGAATTTGGGTGGTGGTGCTATAATTGATTTTCTTCCCAATTTTTGTTTCTATTTTTTTTGAATTTTTTTCCCCAGTTTTGTTCACTGAACATGCTCTACTATTATATTGGGAAAATCTTATTCAAAAAATAGTCAGTGGGGCTTGGGGTAGGAATTGAAAATACTGACAAAAATGAATTTGAGAGATTATCCAAAGGCACTATTCAGCTGTGTTCTTCCTATTCCTGGTTAGCTCATAGAGAGTTGAGAAGTAGTTATATTTAAATCTCAAGCTATGTGACCCTGCACAATTCATTTTACACATTCATCTGACTCTGTAAATGGCTTTGCCATAGGCCTTATATGGGAGGAAAAAATACTGATGGCTATCCTTTATTGGATGCTTATTATACTGGACATTAGGCTAAGTTCTTGGTATTTATAATTTTGTTTAATCTTCACAATACTCTCTGAGGTGGGTTACATTATTCTATTCATTTTAAAACATGAAAACTAAGGCTTAGAGAGTTTAGGTAACAATCTAAAACATACAGCTTGTCAACAGAAGACTAAGGATTCAAACCTGTGTCTATCTTAATTATTATATTTGACACAGTTCTTTCAGAAAGTGAGTGAATGGTAAGAACTATGAAAAAATGTTTCAGGTTGGGCACTTTTGCCTGAAGATATAGAAATCTTTACTGACTGTGGTTTAAGCCCTAAGGTCACTCTATGGAGGGGGTGACTTCAGAGGTATTTTTGAGCAAGATGATTCATGGGCACTAGGTAGCCATCCCTGGAGTTCTCTCGGCCTCTTCTCAGAATTTCAAGATGGCTGCAGAAGTGTTGCACGTCCTCATATGCTAGTGCTCTGCTAAGTCACTTCAGTCGTTTCCAACTCTGTGTGACCCCATAGACGGCAGCCCACCAGGCTCCCCCGTCCCTGGGATTCTCCAGGCAAGAACACTGGAGTGGGTTGCCATTTCCTTTTCCAGTGCATGAAAGTGAAAGTGAAGTCACTCAGTTGTGTCTGACTCTTAGCAACCCCATGGACTACAGCCTACCAGCCTCCTCCATCCATGGGGTTTTCCAGGCAAGAGTACTGGAGTGGGGTGCCATCGCCTCTCCAATGCAAGTGCTCTAGGCAGGAAGAAATGGAAGGAGTTCTAATTCCTTGCAGAGTTTTCTTCTTATTATGGAGAAAAATCTTTTGCAAAACATCTACATCAAATTTCTACTTATGAAGACTTAACTGGTGGTCTGGTGGTTACGAATCTGCCTGCTAATGCAGGGGACATAGGTTCTATCCCTGGTCTGGGAAGATTCCACTTGCTGTGAGGCTAACTAGATCTGTGAGTCCTACTGAGCCCACAAGCCTAAAGCCTGTGCTCTGCAACAAGAGAAATCACCACAATGAAAAGCCCATACATTGCAACTAGAGAGTAGTCCTCCCTTACCAAAACTAGAGAAAACTCAGGCCCAGCAACAAAGACCTAGTGCAGCCATGAATTTAAAATTTTTCTTTCTAATTATATCTCTGTTGGAAGATGATTCTCCAATTGTCATTTGCATTTCAACATGTCTTATGAGCAGAGACACTGGCTACATTTGTTCTGGACTATTTTCAAGGATGTTTGTGTAGTAAATCACCTTGGAAGATAGAGATAATATTCTTTTTAGGGCAAAGGCAGGTCTGCTTACTGCCCGTTATAAATGATTTGTGCTTCAGAGATCTTCAGTAACCTAAACCACTGAGTCTACAGTCATTGAACAGCTCTCTTTTTATCATCCTGTGGAAATTGGGGATTGGAGAATAAGTTCGAAAAAATAGCTATACTCTGATCATTAATGGCTTCCCTGGTGGCTCAGACAGTAAAGTGTCTGCATCCCTGGGTCGGGAAGATCCCCTGCAGAAGGAAATGGCAACCCACTCCAGTACTCTTGCCTGGAAAATTCCATGGACAGAGGAGCCTTGTAAGCTACAGTCCATGGGGTCTCAAAGAGTCAGACACGACTGAGTGACTTCACTTCACTTCACTTCTGATCATTAATACTGCTGTGAGTGATACAGTCCTTGTCTCTAGCTCAGGAGCCGTGTGTCTTCTGCCAGAATTTGAAACACTGTGGCAGGTTAACTTGTTTGTTTATAAATAGGGTAAAATCTCAGATCTTTCCCTGTTCTTGACAGTCTAATTGGTCATATATTTTTTTTTTTCATATGGGCATGGCTAGCTGTGAGAGAAGCAAAGCTAGAAGATTATATGGCAAAAGGACAGTGGAATAATCATATTTGGCTTGGCTAAATTAGAATTTATTCCATGGTGCTAGGCGCATTGCTCCTCCAATACAGGTTTCTTTTGGCAAGAAAGTAGAGGAAATAGTTATTGAGTAGGCATCAGTGTTTGCCATTAAAAAAAAATAACTATAATTAAGAGAGAGTGCAACATGTATTTGGGGGCAGAATAAACTGAGGACTCTGTAGTTTCAAAGAAAATAAGATATTTTGCTTGAGAGCCTGGGTTTAAAGAAGGCTGCATAAAGGAGGTAATACTTTGTATGTACCAGGAAAGATAGAACTTTGACAAACTGCGATGAAGATGACTAGGCTGGTAAGAAGATGTTCCAGGCAAAGGAATAGCACAAGGCAAGGTATACTGTGAAGAAAACATATGGCATATTAAGGGAGAAGTAGAAATGAGTTAATTTTTATTTTAAAGTCCAATTTTCTAAGTAGTCCAGGGAGTAAAGGTGGAATACTGGGGTTTGTAATCAGCTCTGTGAATTTGGAAAAGTTCTTTAGTCATTGTCCCCAGTGGTGACATATGCAAGATGAGACGGGTGTTTAATTTACAGAGTCATAACATATAATAATATGAATAGTGCTTCTGGAGTTACATGGAAGTAAAATGGCCAAAAAGATATTATTACTATTGTTTATACAATTAAAAGGACAAATCGGTTGAGAACTGCCATTAAGTAGCCTACCCTACAGTAATTCCTATCCTATAGCGAGCAGACAGATACATACTAGGAATCAGAAGCCCACTTTGAGACCTAATTTACTCCCTCTCTTGATTTACTTTCCTGATTTATAGAATAAGGACTTTGAATCAGGGCTTCTCAGGTCTGATATTTTATATATTTGTAGATCAGGCTAATTAACCTCCATCATATACAAACAGTCTACTCTTGATCACGTACACTTTCCCTACTTAGCACACATACATATCACATGCTGACAGAATGATGCACAAATGTGCTAAGACATGAACTTTGATCCCACTAAATATTTTCATTTTTAATTCATTTCAAAGCTCTGCCTCCCTTGTGCAGTTAATTTATATTTTACCCCTGATATAAGTCAAATCATTCTGCAGTGAATGAGGTCAAGATGGCACTAGAAACTGAAGGACCCTCAGTTTTAGAACTAGCATTTCCATTAACATCTGCTGGGTTAGTTCCTTCTTCTATGAATTCCATTAGGGTGAAAGCTTATTTCTAGAATTTTTCCTATCTGCTACTTTGAATGCCCTATCAAATGCATTATCAGTTTGTGTGACCTGTGATGGCTCATAACTCAGCTCACAGAGAAATTAGGGTGAGACCGACCTCATGCAGAGAAATCTCCATGTCATCAGCTTTCATTTGGGGGCTTCTTTTTGTCATCTCCTTCAAAAACCTGTTACTGTGGAGTGTGTTCCTTCAGTGCAAAAGGGTGGGAAGAAACTTCGTCTATTGGGAGCCTGTCATTCTTTAGGCACTCCATTGTGATAGTGATGGACAGGGCGGCCTGGCGTGCTGCAATCCATGAGGTTACAAAGAGTCGGACATGACTGAGTGACTGAACTGAACTTGTGATAGACAGAAAAAGGCAGTAGGCAAGGAATCTTGTTCTGAGAGCATAGGATAGAAAGGCAGGGAGGAATGCATCCAGTACTGAAGTCAGAGCTGCAGCAGAGACTTGTGTCTCAGAGGTTACTGCATTCTGCTTCTCATGGGAGACTGACAACCTCAACAATTAGCAATGCCAGTACTGGCCCTGTTGGAGCTCACCACTCCTCTAGGCACAGGGAAGGACAGAACACATGATTACAAGGAGCTTGCTATCCAGCTGAGGAAAGGAGGAATTTTTTCATAGCAAATGACTTATATTTGCAAATTATCATACAAATGAGTGCAAATTCAAATGATCAACTAGAATAGGAATGGGCTGTGGAAGTCCAGAATGAAGAGGTGATCACAGTGAAGGAGGCTTAAAAAGAAAAGGCTTGATAGAAAACAAACTCACCATTACCATAGGGGATAGTGGTGAGACAGGGGATAGGGAGGAGAGATAAATTAGGAGTTTGGGATTAACAGATATACATGCATGAGTGCTCAGTTGCTTCAGTCGTGTCTGACTCTTTGTGACCCTATGGACTGTAGCCCATCAGGCCCCTTTGTCCATGGGGATTCTCTAGGCAAGAATACTGGAGCGGGTTGCCATGCTCTCCTCCAGGGGATCTTCCCCACTCAGGGATTGAACCCATGTCTCTTACATCTCCTGCTTTGTAGGCAGATTCTTTACCCATTAAGACATCTGGGAAGCCCTGACAGATACACAGATAAATATAAAATAGGTAAACAACAAGGACCTACTCTATAGCACAGGGAAATATATTCAATATCTTGTAATGACCTATAAAGGAAAGGAATCTGAAAAAGAAAATATACTTATATATATATATATATATATATATATGTATAACTGAATCACTTTGCTGTACACTTAAAATTAACACAACATTGTAAATAAACTACACTTCGATTTAAGAAAAAATAGAGAAAGAAAAGGCTTCCCTGAGGAGGAGAATTTTAAGCTGAGTTTTGAATGAAGGAAGCCCATACCACACACACACAGAGCTTCTGGCACCATTCTTTTATGCAGGGAGTATTTATTTGGCATCTGTTGTAGCATGGCACTCTGCAGGGTGCTTTGGGGGATACACGGAGGTATAAAGCTCCAGATCTGCCTTCCCCCAGGAGCTTCAAATCTGTTAAGGAGGTTCACTTCTTCCCCAGTCCTGATGTTTCCTTCCATATGGAGTGACATCTCATTAGCAGAACATTCTGGCCTCTCTCTACCCCCTCACCCCCTCCTCTCCTGTGGAGAAGACATGATTGCTCTGATTGGTGAGTTTCAGAGAAGGTGCTGGGCAGATGTAGCTCAGCTGAGCCCTCCTGCTTTGTTTGAGATCCCTGTGACTTGTGTCTTTGAGGTACATTCTGCTGCTCCTACATGCCTGAAGTTGCACAGCTGCAGGTCCTTAGATGAGAAGGACTTCTAACTTCCAGTGTCACTTGGGATGAGGGTAACTCTGGGGTTCAGATATTAGGAAGCACATGCATGTTGTGTCCTTGACTCTAGGCTTTAGCAGTAAGAAAGGTGATATTTTGATTTTCTTCAGTCTGAATTTATTGTCTAGCAGGTGATTGACTCACAATCCAAAGGAATGTTACTTATTTGGCCTCCTCTTTCTACTCCCATCAGGGACTAATAGGAGTTATAAGACAAGTCCATATACCATTACAAGATATTGAATATATTTCCCTGTGCTATAGAGTAGGTCCTTGTTGTTTACCTATTTTATATTTATCTATGTATCTGTTAGAGCTTCCCAGATGTCTTAATGGGTAAAGAATCTGCCTACAATCAGATCAGATCAGTCGCTCAGTCGTGTCCGACTCTTTGCGACCCCATGAATCATAGCACACCAGGCCTCCCTGTCCATCACCAACTCCCGGAGTTCACTCAGACTCATGTCCATCGAGTCAGTGATGCCATCCAGCCATCTCATCCTGTGTCGTCCCCTTCTCCTCTTGCCCCCAATCCCTCCCAGCATCAGAGTCTTTTCCAATGAGTCAACTCTTCGCATGAGGTGGCCAAAGTACTGGACTATAAGAAAAGGTGAATATGATCAGTACCATAAGTGTGACTTGGCCCTTTAAGAGACTTCTCTTCACTCTGCAAAGCCTGTCACCAATATAGAAAAGGAATATCTTTTGAGATGCTCAACATGTACAGAAATGGTGATAGGCTGGCCACTTTTTACTTGCTTTCTAATGGCTCTTGACTTCCTGGTTGTTGAGCTTCAACACTTCCTCTCATTTCTAGTGTTGGCCTCTCTTCTGAGTCCCTGACTTGTATATCCAATTGCTTACTTGACATCTCCAGCTGGATGTTGCACAGGTCACTCCAACTTTATAGGAACTGAAATTGAACTCTTGAGTCCCTAGCACTTCACCCTGACCTATACCTCTCTCAGTTTTCCTCATGTCCGTAAATGGCACCACCATTCATCTAGTTGCTCAAGCAAAAGATATTGTGTGATCTATGTTTGTGTGGTGAATTGATAAATATCTGCCTCTCTTAAGTATCATCTCTCTCCTTTATTCCTGTAAGTACTGGCCTCTTAGGGTACCAGACACATAGTGAGTACTCAATAGGCATTTATTGAATAAGTAAATTTTATTAACCCGATTGTAGCCTTTTCAACTTGCTGCAGCAGTTTGCTTGGCTTTGCACCTTTGATTTTTCCCCCTTGAATTCTAGCATCATCTTGCCCCTCTGTCACTAAGACTAAAACATGCTTTGTTTAGGTAAACTGAGAATTCAGAGAAGGGGGCTAGGATGGGAGAATTATGGAAGGTTCATGGAAAAAGAATAGTTTGTAATGGGCCTTGAAAAAAAACAGAATTTTGATATGTGAAGAAATGGAGGCAAGGGAATGAGACATTTCTGGCAGAGGAAGCCACTAAGAGAGAAATGTAGAGTAAAGAAACACTGAGTTTTATTGAAACATGGCCAATAAACTGATCTGTAAAAGATGGAATGGAGGTTACCATTGGAAATGTAGGCAACAGCTAGTCTGTGGAGAGAAAGTGCCTGAAATTATCTAGGAAACATGAATCTGCTCAGCAAAAGTGGGCAGTATGAACTCTTCACTAAAACTGTTAAACTATAAATGAAAGCTGCATAGACAGAGTATGAAATTAAAATCTGTTCCATTAGGTTATGACCAATTTCCTTGTGAGATGAGTGTGGCTGAATTTTAGAGATTTTCACAGAAATTCTACTACTTTTGACAATGCTCATATTTCTTGTAAAATTCTTCACATCCTCAACATTCTTTCGAATTTGCGGTGAAATTCTGCAAGTGCAATCACTCCCCTTGTCATTTTATGAAAACACATGTGTCAGGCTCATCCATTCTGTGGGCACTCCAGTTTCCCCCTAGATTCCAAGGACAAATAAACCCTGACCTAAGACAGTAGAAATGAGGGCGTGAGAGGGAGGGGCTTATTCTCTTTGGGACTTAAGTTAAGGAGCCTCCACTGACCTTGCACCAGAGAATAATTAGTGTGTAATGCAGAACAGTGTGAGAAATTGTTCAATTTCAGGAAGAACAATTGCTGAAGAGAAAATGGATCCATTTTCCCAGTTTCTCACTTGAACATATTTGTGCTGGCTGCTTGCTTTGGTGGATTGGAGGCCACACAGCAAGTTGCTGTTTTTAGCAGTGATTATCTCACCAGGCTCACTTACATTTCTATTTTTTTTTTTCAGAAATGCTTCCACCTTTGGGTAGGCTCCACTGGGGATGTTCCTGAGATCACTGGCCCTGGGCATGTTGTATATGAGTGCAAGGAAGGAATGTATTCCTCACTTCAGCCTGACTTAAAAGCACTGAAGAGCTGCCTTCTCAAATGTGAAGAGTTGTCATGTGGGAAAGTGAGTAGATACTCTCTGGAGTTTCAGAGGACAATCTGGGACTAATGGGCAGAAGTTATTAAGAGGCAGACTTTGGTTTAACCTGGGTACCTGGTCAAAATCAGGGGTGCTTAAAAAGGATAGGCTGACTAGCCAGATAATGACCTTCATTTCCATGAGAGTGTTGAAATAGGGGTCAGATAGTAAACTGTTAGGGATATGGTAGAGAGAATTCCTATATTGGAGGTGGGAGTTTAAATAACATCCAAGATAACTTTCCAAGTTCTGTTCATCTGAATTCTACTGCCTGAATATGGAACATGATTTATGTTTTTAGATCAAGGCCTATTCTCATTTTCTGCACTAGGTCTTACATAGCACTCATGTCTTTTCCACAATTGACATTAACTATTTATGGACTTATGTTGTTAGTCCAAGTGTTAAAACAGTTATATAGAACACACACATATACAAACTTCGTATTTGTTACAGATAATATGTACAACAGCTTTCTCTTTTCGCCCATTCCTGAATTTTATCCTAAACTTACTCCACACCCCTTTCCATTTGATTGTCAAGAGTAGCGTGAAATCCAGAGAATGGACAAGAATATCTATTTCACACATTATTATTTCACACTTACCTTGTTCCAGATCCTGTCTTAGGTATCAGTGAACAAAATACATCAGTTATAAAAACAGAAAAAGTTCCCTGTTCTTGTGGAGTTTGTGCTGTGCTGTGCTTAGTCTCTTAGTTTTGTCTGACTCTTTGTGTCTCCATGGACTGTAACCGGCCAGGCTCCTCTGTCCATGGGACTCTCCAGGCAAAAATACTGGAGTGGGTTGCCATGCCCTCCTCCAGAGGATCTTTGCAACCCAGGGATTGAACTCAACTCTCCCACATTGCAGGGAAATTCTTTATCATCTGAGCCACCAAGGAAGCCTGTGGAGTTTACATGTATGTAAACTACCAACACACAGGGAACACTAAATCCAAATTAACTTCCTTTCTTTTCAAATCTCTTCGGCCAATGCAGCATTAAAGAAATCACACTTACTGAACATCTACTATGTTCTGTGTGCTTAGTCTTGGGATATTATTCAATCCTTGAAACAACTTTAAGAAGTAAATCTTTTCATCTTATCAGAAAAACAGAGGGTCACAAGATTAAGTATTTTGTCTAAGACTGAACTATAGCGCAAGTATAATTTGAACATACCTCTGTCTGATTTTAGGGCTTCCCAGATGGCTCAGTGGGTAAAGAATCTGCTTGCAAAGCAGGACACACGGGTTTGAGTCTTGGGTCAGGAAAATCCCCTGGAGGAGGGCACAGCCACCCACTCCAGTAATCTTGCTTGGAGAATTCCATGGACAGAAGAGCCTTGTGGTCTACAGTTCATAGGGTTGCAAAAAGTTGGACTTGACTGAAGTGACTGAGCAAGCACACAGGCTGCCTAATTTTATGCTAATGCACTTTCATTATGCTGTTTCCAAGAAGCATGTTTCTTGGTTATTCTATGACAGGTAACTCTCAACACAGCTAAAGATCGTCTTTTGTAAAATAAAATAATGGTCTCTAAAGACATGGCCCTCAGTGTGGAGAAAAGGGAACTCTCTTACACTGTTGGTGGGAATGCAAACTAGTATAGCCACTATGGAGAACAGTGTGGAGAGTCCTTAAAAAATTGGAAATAAAACTTCTATATGACCCAGCAATCCTGCTGCTGGGCATACACACCAAGGAACCCAGAACTGAAAGAGACACGTGTACCCCAATGTTCATCACAGCACTGTTTACAATAGCCAGGACATGGAAGAAACCTAGATGTCCATTGGCAGACAAATGGATACGAAAGCTGTGGTACATATACATAATGGAATATTACTCAGTTATTAAAAATAATACATTTGAGTCAGTTCTAATGAGGTGAATGAAATTGGAGGCCTATTTTACAGAGTGAAGTAAGTTAGAAAGAAAAACACCAATACAGTATATTAATGCATATATATGGAACTTAGAAAGATGGTAATGATAACACTATATGCGAGACAGCAAAAGAGACACAGATACAAAGAACAGGCTTTTGGACTCTGTGGGAGAATGAGAGAATGGGATGATTTGAGAGAATAGCATTGAAACATGTATATGACCATATGTGAAATAGATGACCAGTCCAAGTTCAATACATGAAAAAGGACACTCAAAGCCAGTGCACTGGGACAACCCAGAGGGATGGCATGGGGAGGGAAGTGGGAGGGGGTTTCAGGATGGGGGCCACATGTACACCTGTGGCTGATTCATGTCAATATATGGCAAAAATCACCACAATATTGTAGTTAGCCTACAATTAAAATAAACTAATTAATTAAAAAAAAATGACCCTATGCTTTTGAACTGTGCTGTTGGAGAAGACTCTTGAGAGTCCCTTGGACTGCAAGGAGATCCAACCAGTCCATTCTGAAGGAGATCAGCCCTGGGTGTTCTTTGGAAGGAATGATGCTAAAGCTGAAACTCCAGTACTTTGGCCACCTCATGCAAAGAGTTGACTCATTGGAAAAGACCCTGATGCTGGGAGGGATTGGGGGCAGGAGGAGAAGTGGACGACAGAGGATGAGATGGCATCACTGACTCGATGGACATGAGTCTGAGTGAACTCCGGGAGTTGGTGATGGACAGGGAGGCCTGGCGTGCTGCGATTCATGGGGTTGCAAAGAGTCGGACACGACTGAGCGAATGATCTGATCTGATACTTTGTGTGCATGCGTGCTAAGTCATTACAGCTATGTCTGGCTCTTTGCGACCCCTTGGACCATAACCTGCCAGGCTCCTCTGTCCATGGGATTCTCCAAGAATGAATACTGAGTGGGTTGCTGTGCCCTCCTTCAGGAGATCTTCTGGACCCAGGGAGAGAAGCTACTTCTCATGTCTGTCTCCTGCATTGGCAGGTGGATTCTTTACTATTAGCACCACCTGGGAAGCCCCCTTATACTTTAGGCTGCATAAAAATTGCATAGGAATATTGATAAATATGAAAATGTCAGAATTCAAATGAGCCCAGGATCCTGCATTTTAACAAATACATGAAAAGTGTTAGTTGTTTAGTTGTGTACAACTCTTTGTGACCCCATGGCCTGTAGCTCACCAGGCTCCTCTGTCCATGGAATTCTCCAGGCAAGAATACTGGAGCTGTAGTCATTCCCTTATCCAGGGAATCTTCCCAAACCAAAGATCGAACCTGGGTCTCCCACATTGCAGGCAGATTCTTTACACATCCACAAGTAATTTTGATGCCCACAGGCCATATACCAGACTTTGAAGGACTTATGTCCTTTCAGATCAGATCAGATCAGATCAGTCGCTCAGTCATGTCCGACTCTTTGCGACCCCATGAATCACAGCACGCCAGGCCTCCCTATCCATCACCAACTCCCGGAGTTCACTCAGACTCACATCCATCGAGTCAGTGATGCCATCTAGCCATCTAATCCTCTGTTGTCCCCTTCTCCTCTTGCCCCCAATCCCTCCCAGCATCAGAGTCTTTTCCAATGAGTCAATTCTTCGCAAGAGGTGGCCAAAGTACTGGAGTTTCAGCTTTAGCATCATTCCTTCCAAAGAAATCCCAGGGCTGATCTCCTTCAGAATGGACTGGTTGGATCTCCTTGCAGTCCAAGGGACTCTCAAGAGTCTTCTCCAACACCACAGTTCAAAAGCATCAATTCTTTGGCCCTCAGCCTTCTTCACAGTCCAACTCTCACATCCATACATGACCACAGGAAAAACCATAGTCTTGACTAGATGGACCTTTGTTGGCAAAGTAATGTGTCTGCTTTTGAATATGCTATCTAGGTTGGTCATAACTTTCCTTCCAAGGAGTAAGCATCTTTTAATTTCACGGCTGCAGTCACCATCTGTAGTGATTTTGGAGCCCAGAAAAATAAAGTCTGACAACTGTTTTCACGAGCTCTAATATTTTGTACTTCTATGAGTTTTTGACTAGTCCCAATTTTGTTATTTATAATGCTTAAGAGCACTTCTGAGATTCATTACCAGTCAGTGTTGTTATTATCATCAACTCCCACCCATCTCTGGCACCATCAGATACAGTTGTCTTTCATTTGTAAACCACTTGATTGATATATTGTTCTTTGTGGGAAACACTTGTGGAAAGGGTGGTCTGTCCTCTGCTGATAGTTCCTGGCTGACTGGCTGGTTGGCCAGTTCATACAAAATCAGTGTAATCAAAGAGTTCTAGGTTGGGCTATATAAAGCTGTTAAGGTTCAATTAGTGACTTATTTTAGATCATGTACCTTGAGAATAATCAGTGTTGTGGATTTGGCCTATTCAACTCCGCTGAAGTCTGGATTTCCCCACTCATTGAATTTTCTTTTATTTCCATGACCATGAAACTACCTCCCACTACATTTTGGAAATGTTGCTTTAGTTGGACCCACTATTGACAAGAGAAGTTTTGTTCTTTGGGGCTTAACTGCTGAACCTTTAAACTTTGAGTGTAAGGCTGTTCTGGGGTACTGGCAGTGAGCAATATAAGGTTTCAATAGCTTCATCTTGGAATTTACATGCTCTATCACTCAGCAACATTATAAGATGTTAGCCTATCCCTCACATTATCTTAGTATGGTTCTGGGACCTCAATATACAGTTGATTAATTATGCACAATAATCATAGCTAATATTTATGGATTATTTGCCATGTGCCAGCCACTTCACTTAGTGTTTTACATGCTTATCACCTGATTTAATTCTCCCAACAACACATGTAGGTACTTTTATGTTCTCTGTTTTATAAATGAGGAAACTGGCTGGGATTCAGAGAGCTTAAGCAACTTGCTCAAGTTCACACAGCTAGGAAGTGGTAGAGTTAGGATTCAGATCCAGTCTAATGACAGAACTTTCCCCTTCTGTGCACTATATGCTTTATCAAAATGGAAGGGCAATATCTGAGGGGAGCTTGAACATTTGGATCTTAGACTAAGGGTTTGCAAGTTAAGCTGGAAGAGAAAGAGATTCAAGCACTTTTGAATTTCTCAAACTATAATTCTTGCTAGCATATGTCTATTTTCTTCTTTTTTAATATTAATACATTTTTATATATGTCTGTGTACTTGGTAAATAGCTAATGATAATGGCTGCCACCTGTATTCCTCAAAAAAGGATTGAAAGTTAGAATGCAATTACAATTAATGTGCATGAAAATGAAAATTGTCAAATTAACGCAGAGTATTACAGTGCAGAATGTAATGTAACACTCTGAGCATAGAAATAAGCCTCACTTGCCCCCATTGAAGAGCTTACAGTCACCTTGTCCCTCATCTCTATGTGGGCTTGTGTTTCTTGAAGCAACCAGAAAATATAATAGCTCAGTGCTTGCTTGGGTCCTAGTTTTCCCTCCTCCTCTCCTCTTTGCTTCCCTGTGTTTATGGCCATGGAGCCCTATTCATTTTGGCATTTATTATTGTTCCTATTACTCTTACTATCTAGTATTTTTTTTTCCTTTTGCTGTTGAAAAATGATTTCTATTCATGTGAAAATTCAAGCTGTAAAGAAAGAACAAAAGTTGAAATATAAAATTCTCTTCCTTCCCCACCTCTACTTTGTAGCAGTCAGTAGTCACTTAAGTTTTTTATATATCTTTCTGGAAACTTTATATGCAGATATATTTATGCACATATATAGACCCTTGTGTAGCTTTAAAAAATGTTGATATTATCATCATCTTTGTTGATACAATGTGTAAATAATGGTATTTTACTGTTTTATTTTTAGTTTATTCAATTATAAGTGAGGTTAAATATGTATCTGTATGTTTATTGGTGATTTTCATTTTTCATTTTGTGAACTTTTCATTTTTTATTTTTATGTCTTTTTCTTAATGAATTTTAATAGTTCTTTGAGAGAAATTAACCTTTTCCTGACAAATATATAGCTAATACTTGTTCTTAGCTTGTCATTTGTTGTATGTTTTTTTAAGTAACTTTTTTGTCATGCAGAAGTTTTTTATGTAGCCAAATTTATCAAATATTTCCTTTACAGATTCAGGTTTCATATCTTCATTTTGCATTTCATTATTATTTAAAAATTTCCTTTGTGCTTCCATGTACCCCTTTTTCTAAAAAGTAAATTTTGAAAATACTTTAATAATATTGAGAGATTTGATGTGAACTAGATGTGAGAACCCTTCAGGAGGGTTCTGGAAATATTAGATAAATTATAACAAGCATTCTATTAAGTACATAACTAAGCTATCAATAAAGTAAAGAATATTGGTAGGATTCAGAAACAAAGAGGGAAAATCAATGAGGTAATATATTTGATGATACAAATACCCTAGAGGTAGTGGGTGGAGTATCACACTCAGTGGTCTAAAGGCTTGGGTTATAGGGTTAGGGGACAAAAGGTAAAACCTTGGGTCAGTGCAAAGTGCCTCTCACAAGAAAACAAAAAACAAAAAACACAAGAACATGAGGGTTACAACATCAATGAAAATGTGCAGTAGAAAAAATTATATGCAATAATACAGAAAAATAACAAGGAAGCCTATCATTATGTGGAATCTCGGTGACGAAAAAATCTCTCCTGAAAATTTGTAACAATGGATGGTGTCCTTCATATTTTATTTACCTGCATGGTTTAGGAACCTGCAAGCCAAGGATTTAGCAGAAAATTTGTTTGATATAAAACTGATTTTAGTGATAAAACCAGGTTGCAAAAGATTTTCACATGCAAAGTCCTGTTGCAGAGCTCACAACTCAAAATTAATTGAAAAAGAAATATCACCATGAATGAAAAGTGAAAATACAACAAAACACAAGATTAGAATCCCAAGCACATCACAAAATAGCACAATATGATAGGCAATAAAATTAGTATTTAAAGTCATTATAGAAATAGGAGAAAGAACTAAAAATATTAAAGAATAATAAGAAATTATGCAAGTAGGTAAGTACGTAAGTGAGTAAGTGAAGTCGCTCAGTCGTGTCCAACTCTTTGCGATCCCATGGACTGCAGCGTACCAGGCTTCTCCGCCCATGGGATTCTCCAGGCAAGAATACTGGAGTGGGTTGCCATTTCCTTCTCCAGGGGATCTTCCCAACCCAGGGATCAAACCCAGGTCTCCCACATTGCAGGCAGACGCTTTAACCTCTGAGACACCAGGGAATAATTAGCATCTCCAAAGAGAAAATAGATGGGGAGAGAAGCAAAATTCAAGGAAATGGTACCTCTGAATTTTTCAACATTGATGAAAGACTTGAATTCACATTCTGGAAGTACAGTGTATCCTTAGCAGTGAAAATAGAAATAAATCTATACTTAGTTTCATCACAATGAAGCTATAGAACACCAAGGACAAAGAGAAGATCTTGCAAGGCAGCAGAAAGAAAGGACAATTTATTTGTAAAGAATGACAATTAGCCTGACAGCAGAATTCTTAATAGCAACAATAGAAGTCAGAAGAAAGTAGAATAAAGGCTTCAATGAGTGTGTGTGTATTAGTCACTCAGTCACGTCCAACTCTTTGTGACCCCACAAACTGTAGCCTGCCAGGCTTCTCTGTCCATGGAATTCTCCAAGCAAGAATACTGGAGTGTATTGCCATTCCCTTCTCCAGAGGATTTTCCTGACCCAGGGATCAAACCCTGGTCTCCTGCATCACAGGCAGATTTTTTACCATTTGAGCTACAGGGAAGTCCTAAAGTCTTCAAAGTAAAGGTTAAAACAATGAACAGCACTGAATTCAGAAAAAGGGAGTGAGATGCAAGAGCTAGCAAATAAGAAATTAGTTGAACTGAAAGTCACTCAATTGTGTCTGACTTTTGCAACTATACAGTCCATGGAATTCTCCAGGCCAGAATACTGGAATGGGTAGCCATTCCCTTCTCCAAGGGAGCTTCCCAACCCAAGGATTGAACCCAGGTCTCCTGCAATGCAGGCAGATTCTTTATCAGCTGAGCCACAAGGGAAGCCCAAGAATACTGAAGTGGGTACCCTATCCCTTCTTCAGTGGATCTTCCTGACCCAGGAATTGAACTAGGGTCTCCTTCATTGCAGGTGGATTCTTTACCAATTGAGCTTAGGGAAACCTAAGAAATTAGTAAACATGAGTAAATTTAACAACCGTTTATTCTACGAAGCATCGATACCCTGTCCTGACTATCTTGAAGGACGTAAAAGTAAGAATTAAAAATACTGACATTAGTAACACATGAGATGGAGTCAAGAGAACTGGGTTTAAAGAGTTAAACAAGGTTACGAAGATCAAATGGGAACATTTGTTTGTTTTATTTTTTAGGTTTCAGATATAAGTGATAACATACAGTATTTGTTTTTCTCTAATTTCACTAAGTATGCTGCTGCTGCTGCTAAGTCGCTTCAGTCGTGTACGACTCTGCGACCCCATAGACGGCAGCCCACCAGGCTCTGCCGTCCCTGGGATTCTCCAGGCAAGAACACTGGAGTAGGTTGCCATTTCCTTCTCCAATGCGTGAAAGTGAAAAGTGAAAGTGAAGTCGCTCAGTCGTGTCCGACTAGTAGCGACCCCATGGACTGCAGCCTACCAGGCTCCTCAGTCCACGGGATTTTCTAGGCAAGAGTACTGGAGTGGGGTGCCATCACCTTCTCCACTATATATCTAAATCTATACTATTGCTGCATGCATACTCAGTTGTGTCTGACTCTTTGTGACACCATGAGCTGTAGTCTGCCAAGTTCCTCTGTCCATGGGATTTTTCAAGCAAGAATACTGGAGTGGCTTGCCATTTCCTTCTCCAGGGGATCTTCCTGACCCAGGGATCAAGACCACGTCTCTTGCATTGGTAGGCATATTCTTTACCACTGAGCTACTTGGGTTTCTATATTTATATATTTGTCTGTATAATATCTATATATCTGTATCTATATACACATGCATTCATATGCATGTGTATATGTATGTATGTGTACATATATAAATGTGTGTATATACATATGTATATATATACGATCATGGCATCTGGTCCCATCACTTCATGGCAAATGGGGAATAATGGAAACAGTGACAGACTTTACTTTCTTGGGTTACAAAATCATTGCAGATTGTGACTGCAGCCATGAAATTAAAAGACATTTGCTCCTTTGAAGAAAAGCTATGACCAACCTAGACAGCATATTAAAAAGCAGAGACATTACTTTTCCAACAAAGGTCTGTATAGTCAAAGCTATGGTTTTTCCAGTAGTCATGTATGGATGTGAGAGGTAGACCATAAAGAAGGCTAAGTGCTAAAGAACTGATGCCTTTAAACTGTTTTGGAGAAGACTCTTGAGAGTCCCTTGGACTGCAAGGAGATCAAACCAGTCAATCCTAAAGGAAATCAATCCTGAATATTCATTGGAAGGATTGATGCTGAAGCTGAAACTCCAATACTTTGGCCACCTGATGCGAAAAGCCTACTCATTAGAAATGACCCTAATGCTTGGAAAGATTGAAGGCAGGAGGAGAAGGGGATGACAAAGGATGAGATGGTTGGATGGCATCACCGCCTCAATGGTCACGAGTTGAGCCAGCTGTGGTAGATGGTGAAGGACAGGGAAGCTTGGCCTGCTGCAGTCCATGAGGTTGTATAGAGTCGGACATGACTGAGAGACTGAACAACAACACATTTCTTTATATTTAACAAATGCTTATGAACATTTTTATAAAATTAAATATTATTTGAAAATATACTTTAAAATGACTACATAGTGCCTAAGTGGGGCTTCCAAGGTAGTTCAGATGGTAAAGAATCTGCCTGCAGTGCAGAAGACCCTCTTTCAATCTCTGGGTAAGAAAGATTCCCTGGAGAAGGGAATGGCTACCCACTCCCTTACTCTTGCCAGGAGAATTCCATGGACAGAGGAACCTGGTGGGCTACAGTTCATGGGGTTACAAAGAGTTGGACACAATTGAGTGAATAATACTTTCACTTTTAGTGCCCAATTATATTGATTATAATATACTACTCTATTGATTTCCTTATTTTAACATTAATATTATGGTAATAAATAATTCTGTAAGGATATCCTTGTATATACATCTTTAAGTCTCTCATTATTTCTTCATTAAGTCTCTCATTATTACTTGATCAAATGTGTCAAATGTTTTACTCATTTTGAATGCTAAAGCTTATTTTGAAATCACTTTCCTGAAAGGATTTATCAGTATGAACTCTCACCAATTTAAATGAGTGTATCTATTTCCTCATATCTTTATCAACACATTGCACCATTTATAAACAAACAAAAATCTGTCAGATTTGTATGTGATGCCTCCAGTGTTTCTATTATCAGAAGTCGCTTTTAGACATTTGTGCAGGGGTTATGTAACTACTGGTTGCCATTGGCCTGATCCATAGATTCATGAAAGCAGAACTGTAACTCCCAAAGATGAAGGAGAGCTGATTTTAACCTTAGAGGAGTCAGGCAATTCACACAGAAAAGCTTCCTGTTAAATCTCCAAGACACATTTCTTGTTTCTTCTTTCTTAATTTCAACGAGTTGTAAGACACTTGCAAATATGAAAGTAGGACTTTATGAAGTTTATTGTATTTAGCAATTGTTTAATGAAGGATAATTCAGGTTTTGGGAGACAAAGAGCTTTCTGCTAAGGAAACTGATTTGGATCTGTATTGCATTTGGGGTTGGTTATTCCTGAATCAAATAAATGAAACGGAGCATACTGAGAAGCGTGTATTCAGAGGTATGGGGTTGTGAATATGTACTTAGCATCTCTGTGTTAGTCAGGGTTCTAATAGGAAGCATATGGCAACTGAAGAGATATTGATGAAGGCAGTATTTACAAAGGTGTGAACAAGGTAAAGGGAACTAACAAGGGATGGTGAAGTTCCCTGAGACTAACAACAATAGGAAGTGATTACTACTCTAGACTTGATGAGACAGAGGAGAAATTGGTGCTACTGAGAACTGGAAAGGAGATCCATACAGAGAAGGCCACCTGATAGGAACTTCCAAATCACAGCTTGGCAGAAAGGGAGCAGGTACCTTTCATAACATAGCTGTTTCCATCTGATGTTCCTTTAGTATCATGTAGTTCAGAAAAAAAACCCAGCAAACTTTGGTCTATGGCCCAATATGGCCCACTACCTGTTTTTATTGACCTGCACACTAAAAATGGCTTTTATATCTTAAAATGATGGGAAAAAAACCAGAAAGAACATTTTGTGGCACATTAAAATTTCATGAAATCAACCTGTAGGGTCCATAAATATGTTTTTATTGGAACACAGCCACCCATGACCATTCATTTATGTATTGCCTAATGAGGCTGCCTTCACACGATGGTGGCAGATTTGAGTGGTAGTGGCAGACTGAATGGCACACAAAGCCTAAAATATTAACCATCTGGCCTTTCCAATAAAAAGTTTGCTGATGCCTGGTTTAAAACCATAGAATCAGTCACTTAATAAATAATAAATGCTTTTTATAAAGCAGAACTCAAGAAGCCACTTAGTCATATGGTTTTCAAATTTCCTATTATTTGTTGAACACCCTCTTCAAGTGAAATATTACTTAACCCTCAATTTAATATAGATAAAAACAGAGCTACTTTGATTGGTATGTAATAGCGATAGTTTCCATGAGGCTCACATAACACTGGTGTTCCCTCTTCTTTCTCTCATGGCAGTTTTTGAAGTACTCAGAGTTCTATGTATATGTTAGTCACTCAGTCGTGTCTAACTCTTTGTGACACTATGGACTGTAGCCCACCAGGCTCCTCTGTCCATGGGATTCTCCAGGCAAGAATACTAGAGTGGATAGCCATTTCCTTCTCCAGGGGATCCTCCCAAACCAGAGATCGAACCCAGGTCTTCTGCATTACAAGCAGATTTTTTTTTTTTTTAACCATCTGAGCCACCAGGGAAGCCCCAAAGCTCTGTAAGTATGTGAAATTCAAGGTCTCCATGGAATGTCATTTGAAAATTACTGATCCTTTTTATCTCAATATTTTTACAGAGCAAGAGAAAGACCCAGAGAAATTAAATGATTTGCCCAAGATGCTCCAGTGGTATGACTGAGACTGTAATTCAAGGATATGGAATTAAGTGTGTTTGATGTGGGGTGGTCTTGATACTCACACAAATAAAATTTGTGAATATGTTCAGCCTTCCTCTAGATGAAATTTCTTCTGACCAAAGTTAATGTAGACTGTCAATACTGGAAGTGCAATTATAGGTCATTTACTATAAAGTTTCCACCGCATAAAAGAAAAAATGTAAGGACAAAATTAATTTTGTTGAGATAAAACAGAGAGTTGCTGAAGAAGCTAGAATTTTGGCTTCCATTTTAGTGACATTTGCTTTAAACCAGCTGTCTTTTACCTCACTATAGGCATGCTTATCTTTGAAGACAAGTTGCAGGCTTAAATTCTCTTTCAAAATACAAATAAGCAGGGAAGTAACATGTTAGTATTTCATTTGATAAAATCAATAAGTTTTTATCATCTTTGGTATAGCATCAGGTGACTTGGTAAGAGATGGGATAGAAGGAGAGAGCTATAAAGCTGCTTAGTTAATCAGAAGCTTGCCTTACACGTAAAGTTATGAACTAAAAATGTTTAACTCCAGTTCAGTCGCTCAGTCTGAGTCTCTGCGACCCCCATGGACTGCAGCATGCCAGGCCTCCAAGTCCATACCAACTCCCAGAGATTACTCAAACTCATGTCCATTGAGTCAGTGGTGCCATCCAACCATCTCATCCTCTGTCATCCTCTTCTCCTCCTGCCTTCAATCTTTCCCAGCATTAGGGTGTTTTGAAATGAGTCAATTCTTCACATCAGGTGACCAAAGTATTGGAGTTTCAGCTTCAACATCAGTCCTTCCAATGAATATTCAGGACTGACTTCCTTTAGGATTGACTGGTTGGATCGCCTTGCAGGCCAAGGGACTCTCAAGAGTCTTCTGCAACACCACAGTTCAAAGGCATCAGTTCTTTGATACTCAGCTTTCTTTATAGTCCAACTCTCACATCCATACATGACTACCGGAAAAATCATAGCCTTGACCTGATGGACCTTTGTTGGCAAAGTAATGTCTCTGATTTTTAATATGCTGTCTAGTTTGGTCATAACTTTTCTTCCAAGGAGTAAGCATCTTTTAATTTCATGGCTGTAGTCACCATCTGCAGTTATTTTGGAGCCCCCCAAAATAAAGTCTGTCACTGTTTCCCCACCTATTTGCATGAAGTGATGGGACCAGAGGCCATGATCTTAGTTTTCTGAATGTTGAGTTTTAAACCAGCTTTTTTCATGCTCCTCTTTCACTTTCATCAAGAGGCGCTTTAGTTCCTCACTTTCTGCCATAAGGGCGGTGTCATCTGCATATTTGAGGTTATTGATATTTCTCTCACCAATCTTGATTCCAGCTTGTGCTTCATTCAGCCCAACATTTCTCATGATATACTCTGCATATAAGTTAAATAAGCAGGGTGACAATACATAGCAATCCTTTCCCAATTCGAAAGCAGTGTTGTTCCATGTCCACTTCTAACTGTAGCTTCCTGACCTACATACAGATTTCTTAAGAGGCAGGTCAGGTGGTCTGGTATTCCCATCTCTTTAAGAATTTTCCACAGTTTGTTGTGATCCACACAGTCAAAGGCTTTGGCGTAGTCAGTAATGGAGAAGTAGATGTATTTCTGGAACTCTCTTGCTTTTACGAAGATCCAATGGATGTTGGCAATTTGATCTCTGGTTCCTCTGCCTTTTCTAAAACCAGCTTGAACATCTGGAAGTTCAGGGTTCATGTACTGTTGAAGCCTGGCTTGGAGAATTTTGAGCATTACTTTACTAGCGTGTGAGATGAGTGCAATTGTGTGGTAGTTTGAGCATTCTGTGGCATTGCCTTTCTTTGGGATTGGAATGAAAACTGACCTTTTCCAGTCCCATGGCCACTGCTGAGTTTTCCAAATTTGCTGGCATATTGAGTGCAGCGCTTTCACAGCATCATCTTCAGGATTTGAAATAGTTCAACTGGAATTCCTTCACCTCCACTAGCTTTGTTCGAAGTGATGCTTCCTAAGGTCCACTTGTCTTCACATTCCTGGATGTCTGGCTCTAGGTGAGTGATCATACCATCATGATTATCTGGGTCATGAAGATCTTTTTTTGTATAGTTCTTCAGTGCATTCTTGCCACCTCTTCTTAATATCTTCTACTTCTGTTAAGTCCATAAAATTTGGTCCTTTATTGAGCCCATCTTTGTATGAAATGTTCCCTTGGTATCTCTAATTTTCTTGAAGAGATCTCTAGACTTTCCCATTCTATTGTTTTCCTCTATTTCTTTGCACTGATCATTGAGGAAGGCTTTCTCATCTCTCCTTGCTTTTCTTTGGAACTCTGCATTCAAATGTATATATCTTTCCTTTTCTCCTTTGTCTTTCGCTTCTCTTATTTTCGCAACTATTTGTAAGGCTTCCTCAGACAATCATTTTGCCATTTTGCATTTCTTTTTCTTGGGGATGGTCTTGATCTCTGCTTTCTTTACAGTGTCATGAACCTCTGTCCATAGTTCTTCATGTACTCTGTCTATCACATCTAATCCCTTGAATGTATTTGTCACTCCACTGCATAATCATAAGGGATTTGATTTAGGTCTTAACTGAATGGTCTAGTGGGTTTCCCGACTTTCTTCAATTTAAATCTGAATTTGGCAATAAGGAGTTCATGATCTGAACCACAGTCAGCTCCTGGTCTTGTTTTTGCTGACTGTATATAGCTTCTCCATCTTTGGCTGCAAAAAATATAATCAATCTGATTTCAGGTGATGTCCATATGTAGCATCATCTCTTGTGTTGTTGCAAGAGGGTATTAGCTATGACCAGTGTGTTCTCTTGGCAGAACTCTTTTAGCCTTTGCCCTGCTTCACTCTGTACTCCAAAGCCAAATTTGCTTGTTACTCCAGGTGTTTCTTGACTTCCTACTTTTTCATTCCAGTCCCCTGTAATGAAAAGGACATCTTTTTTTGGTGTTAGTTCTAGAAGGTCTTGTAGTTCTTCATAGAACTGTTAAACTTCAGCTTTTTCAGCATTACTGGTCGAGACATAGGCTTGGGGTACTGAGATACTGAATGGTTTGCTTTGGAAACAAACAGAGATCATTGTATCATTTTTGAGATTGCATCCAACTACTGAATTTTGGACTCTTTTTTTTTGACCATGATGGCTACTCCATTTCTTCTAAGGGATTCTTGCCCACAGTAGTAGATATAATGGTCATCTGAGTTAAATTCACCCATGCCAGTCCATTTTAGTTCGCTGATTCCTAAAATGTTGACGTTCACTCTTGCCATCTCCTGTTTGACTACTTCCAATTTGCCTTGATTCATGGACCTGACATTCCAGGTTCCTATGCAATATTGCTCTTTACAGCATCGGACCTTGCTTTCATCACCAGTCACATCCACAACTGGGTGTTGTTTTTGCTTTGGCTCCATCTCTTCATTTTTTTTTCGGGGATTATTTCTCCACTGATCTCCAGTAGCATATTGGGCACCTACCGACCTGGGGAGTTCATCTTTAAGTGTCCTATCTTTTTGCCTTTTCATACTGTTCATGGGGTTCTCAAGGCATGATTACTGAAGTGGTTTGCCATTCCCTTCTCCAGTGGACCACATTTTGTCAGAACTCTCCACTATGACCTGCCTGTCTTGAGTGTATGGCCACCCAAGAATGTTTAAGCCAGCTCTTAATTACTCAGGAATAACCATCTAGGGCTTCCCTGGTGGCTTAGGTTTTAAAGAATCTGCCTGCAATGTGGTAGACCTGAGTTCAGTCCTTGGGTTGGGAAGATCCCCTGGAGAACAGAAAGTCTACCCCCTCCAGTATTCTGGCCTGGAGAATTGCAGGGTCGCAAAGTGTCAAATGTGACTTTCACTTCACTCTCCCTTAGGAGACTTCCCTGGTTGCTCAGATGGTAAAAGCATCTGCCTACAATGCAGGAGACCCGGGTTTGATCCCTGGGTTGGAAAGATCCTCTGGAGAAGGAAATGGCAACCCACTCCAGTATCCTTGCCTCTATCCATGGACAGGGGAGCCTGGTAGGCTGTCACAGAGTCAGACACGACTGAGTGACTTCACTTCAGTTAACCATCTAGGGGCTTCCCAGGTGGTGCTAGTGGTAAAGAACCCGCCTGCAAGTTCAGGAGACGTGAAACGTGGATTGGATCCCTGGATTGGGAAGATTCCCTGGAGAAGGGAATGGGTACTCACTCCAGTATTCTTGCTTGGAGAATTCTATGGACAGAGGAGTCTGGCGAGCTACAGTCCATAGGGTCACAAAGAGTTGGACAGGACTGAAGCAACTTAGCACGTGTGCACGTAACCATCTGGACTACGGACAAACCAGACTGCACCTCTCTTCTGCTGCTTAACTTCAGGGTATTTTTCTGATACTTTGATAGTTGCTTGATGTATGGTAAAAGCATTGGTGGGATAGATTGTACATGTCTTGTTGCCATCTATGAATGTATCTTTTCTCCATTAATTTGGCCATTGAAGAAAGGGCCATTTGGTGCTTTGGAGAGGGATGTCATAGGTAATTTAGATATTGTCTTTGCCAATAATACTCTTTGCAGCCCAGAACTGAGGATGTTTACTGATCCCACAAATCTAGGTGCATTTTTCTATACCCTCAGAATTATGTTTACTTTCAACAACATGGTTTCTTAATGCTAATACACGGGGTTAATTTCTTTTTCCTAAAAGATTTAAATGACCAACTCCAATTTTGTCAGAACTGTTGGGATTCCCTGAATAAGAATTCAGGAACTGTATTGCTTCCAGCTATTCTGGAGCCAGCCTTGAATTGTTGCTAAGTGGCTGCTGGTTGGTCATGTGGCCTTTACTGGTATAGTGGGTGCTTTGACCAACCTGGTAAGTTTTGTTTCCAAAGATGCTGAAAAGACTACCAGCACAATGCCTACTGCATTCTGGAATGTACGATATCTCTTAATTCAGAAAGATTTCTATTTGATAAATGTTGAGAGAGGGTCAGATGTAATGGAGGCTGCATTGTGGATCCATAGAACTTTTCAGTTTCTCATAAGAAGGGTTGGATGGCCTGTCCTCCAACTCAAGCAATCATGTTGGGACTGGAAACTTGATTCATGGACATTTAGTAAAAGCCATTTTCACCTTGGTGTAAGTTAGCTTATTGGCAGTGCAGTGAGCTGTTTGGGAAACTTCCTGGGGGAGAACCAGTTTTTTTGTTCTATTGAGATCGTTGGATCTTCAATGGAAAGTTTTTTCCTGTTACATACTCTTGGTAATATGATAATGCAGTCTGATTGTTTACATACTTTTTATTCTGTGCTGTGACAGTTGTCTTTCTTAATTAATAGTTTTACATAATTAAAATCATCGTAAACCTAAAATTAGAGATAAGTTCAGACAGATTTTTGTTCTCTTTGGAGAACATCTGGTTATCTTTGAACATCTGGTTATCTTTTAACCCTCCTCTGTCTGCAATCAGACTTCATAGCCTCTATTTTTTTAGCTATGTCTCTGGGACTAAATTCACCATCTGAATTCTGTTCTTCATCACCAGGATAATGAGACATGCTGGTTTGCCTGGGGACAATTATAGCTTATACCTGCTATCCTGAAAGTGAAAGTGAAAGTCACTCAGTCATGTCCAACACTTTGCGACCCTATGGACTGTACAGTCCATGGAATTCTCCAGGCCAGAATACTGGAGTGGGTATCTTTTCCCTTCTCCAGGGGATCTTCCCTACCCAGGGATTGAACCCAGGTCTCCTGCATTACAGGCAGATTCTTTACCAGCTAAGCTACAAGGGAAGCCCAAGAATACTGTGGGAAGCCTATCCCTTCTTCAGCAGATCTTCCTGACCCAGGAATTCAACTGGGGTCTCCTGCATATCAGGTAGATTATTTACCAAATGAGCTATCAGGGAAGCCCAAGTGTAATTATTAATAGCAGCCAGGCTTTTCCTAAAAATGTCTCAGTTTGAATGATAAAAAATATTTGATTATCCTCTGACCATAACCAAGTTACCAAATTTTAAATATCTCCCAGTTGGGAAGATTCCTGGTGAAGGAAATGGCCACACACTCCAACATTCTTGCCTGGAAATCCCATGGGCAGAGGAGCCTGGCAGGCTACAGTTCACGGGGTCAAAAAAGAGTCTGACACTACTTAGCGCATAAACAACAACAACATATGTCAAGTTCTCTGCTAGCTGAAGTTCTATGGGGCTACCTTATGACAAAATACTCTGTTGATTCTAGTCACTCTTTCCTTCATTGCATGGCAGAAGGGAGCAAAGAATGACAAGCTGCAGAGTCTTTACTGGCAAGAAACTTTACTATTCACTAGTTTTTTAGATAATCTTTGCTGTCTTGGAATAGGGTAATTCATGGAAGCCCCCCATTTTCTCTAATATTGCTTCCATCTTGAGGTGCAACTTTGGTTTCAAAGTTTCTGCATTGAGAAGGAGATTCCTGATTATTTCAAACATCTTTGAAATGGGACATCAAAAACCTCTTTTCTGCCTATTTCACTTCTACTGCTTCCTCATTCCAGGTTTCTGATGTTCTTTTTTCATTTTGAAAACTCCTTGGCCAAGTCATGAGACTAATGTTCTACAACTTTCTAGAAATTCTCTTTAGAAGGGTTCTCAAAAACAACAAGGCTAGGTTTGATATATCACCAATACAACCAGGTAAATCTTCACTTGCAGCTGTGTTTTTTTAAAAAAAATCCTATATCACACACACATTTCCCCACAAACAAGCAAACAAACACTTATTTCTCTTTTGAGCTTCTAAGAGTAACCTGGAACAATTTTACAAAGACTACTTTAAATCAGGAAAATAGAGACACTTCTTGGGTTAATGGTAACTATTTTTTTATTGTTGTTTTTATGCAACAAATTTCATGCCAATGACCTGTGAGAGACTTTATTTTCTTGGGCTCCAAAATCACTGCAGGTGGTGACCGCAGCCATGAAATTAAAAGACGCTTGCTCCCTGGAAGAAAATCTATGACCAACCTAGCTGCTGCTACTGCTGCTAAGTTGCTTCAGTCGTGTCTGACTCTGCAACCCCATAGATGGTAGCCCACCAGGCTCCCCTGTCCCTTGGATTCTCCAGGCAAAAACACTGGAGTGGGTTGCCATTTCCTTCTCCAATGCATGAAAGTGAAAAGTGAAATTGAAGTCACTCAGTCATGTCCAACCCTTAGCGACCTCATGGACTGCAGCCTACCAGGCTCCTCCGTCCATGGGATTTTCCAGGCAAGAGTACTGGGGTGGGTTGCCTAGACAGCATATTAAAAAGCAGAGACATTACGTTGCCAACAAAGGTCCATCTAGTCAAAGCTTTTGTTTTTCCAGTAGTCATGTATGGATGTGAGAGTGGGACTATCAATAAATCTGAGCACCAAAGAACTGATGCTTTTGAACTGTGGTGTTGGAAAAGACTCTTGAGAGTCCCCTGGACTGCAAGGAGATCCAACCAGTCAATCCTAAAGGAAGTCAGTTCTGAATATTCATTAGAAGGACTGATGCTGAAGCTGAAACTCCAATACTTTGGCCACCTGATGTGAAGAACTGACTCATTTGAAAAGACCCTAATGCTGGGAAAGACTGAAGGCAGGAGAAGGGAACGACAGAGGATGAAATGGTTGGATGGCATCACCTACTCGATGGACATGAGTTTGAGTAAGCTCCAGGAGTTGGTGATGGACATGGAGGCCTAGCATGCTGCAGTCCACGGGATCGCAAAGAGTTGAACATGGCTGAGTGACTAAACTGAATTGACCTGTATTCCTCATGTGGTAAACCCAGCTCATGGAGGGTAACTCCAACAAGATAAAGTACAGAAAAATTTCTGAAAAGCATAAACCTTTGCACCTTTGTGAGGTAGTGGTATCACTGTAGATTAACCAGGATCTGTGGCTACCACAGTAAGGACAAGCTGGGCAAACTCTTTTGTGTGTTACTGAGAAAGGCAAGACTTCATGTTGAGGGCAGTGATGTTTAAGGCAGACTATCCTAGGATCCCGAAATCCTTTGGGAAGAAAAAGTGAAATTCTGGTCCTTTCTCTCTCTCTCTCAGTGTGTGTGTGTGAGTATTTAAAATATCATCTATAGTTGGATCCTCCAATTTTGAAGATGGCCAACATTTGGATATTGAAACTTATTGGGGTTTGGGTTGAGAAAATAGAGAAACCCCCAAATTTTAAGACTCCTTCAGCATCTCTTGGAGATGCCTCTGAAGTGACTGCTCAATACCTTGTTTCTTAAGACAAAACTTTTGAGTGTAGTGCTAATGATATATGGCAAAACCTGGATAAGAAATGGTTCTAGGATGCATAATCCTGGGAACTTTAAAGCAAGAAGGGATCTTAGAAACTATGTAATTGACATTTGATTGTAATCTATCATTAATTTTAAGGAAATCAAGACATGAAAACTGATATAGGCTTGTGAACTAAATTTTGCCAACTAGAGACATTGTTTAAGAAAAATATTACCATTTCTATTATTACCATATAATAAAAACAATGCCTTTTTTGTCCAATACCAATAAGTCCATAGGTTCAGAGTTAAAAAAAAATTAGCTTAATGAAAAACCTGCTACATTTTCATTATCTCATTTTTGCTCAGGACCATTAAATTTTGTCACTGAGTGGTACTTGACTATGAGCTACCATTCGGGAACAAGCAATTTAGTCCAACTACATTCATTTTACAGGTGAATAAAGTGAGACCCAGAGAGGGAAAGTGATTTACTTAGGGACCCACAACTGGTTATTGACAGAGTGAGGCTAGAATATGGATCTTATAGTTTGGTCAATTATTTTCTCCAGTCCTGACATAGAACATGAAGTAAGGAGATTTATTTTTCATATGAGACACCACCTATTATGACAAAATTAGAAAAAAGAACATGATTTTTACCCCTATAGCAGATGCTACTTCAAGCTCTTCCTTAATAAATTTGTCTCAAGCAACTTACATAAGTTTTGGGCTGTGCTTGTCTATATAAAGAGATGAATGTGATTTGAGACACACAGCTGGTTGCATTGATTTAATTTATTCTTTATTATCCAGTTGACTTTACAAGAGTAAATGGAAGGAGAAGTTAAATACACAGAATGATTTCGTAAGTTAAAAGGTTGTGAAAATTGTTTACATTGCATTAGTGTCTATATACGAAACCTTGCCAGGAACTTTAGCACAATTTTTTCTTTTAATCTACAATTGCTGGCGAGGTGGCCTCTTCACATTGCTTTAAATATTTGTGTTGCTTTAGAGTAATTCAGTGAATCAACTGTTTTGTAGAGCCTCAAATATACATTTACATTGCATAACAAGTGACTGTATGTGTACCACTTTTATCTCAGAAAATTACAGAGGAGAATTTGAAGGGGCATATGCCCTCACTTTATTATCAATATTCACACCACAACCTACAGATTGCTGGGGTTTCAGCTATCCAAATTTTTCTGACCCAAGGCTAGATTATGTGGCCAACCACGTACACCTAGATACAGACTAGAAAGTGACTGAGCTCGGAGGGTAAAGGTTGACTACTCAGCGTAGTCTGTTGCCTGGATAATAGTATGTGAAGGATTCCGGAGAGGAATCTGTGCTCTCAAATTGTGGTAATCCTGTCCTCTCATGGCTCATTCCTTTGGGATAGTTTTGTATTTGTTCCCTATCAATAGACAGTTCTCTCAGAAAGGAGGAAAAAAGACATGGTATCAGCTTTTAGCTTTTAGTCTGGAAGGTTTTTGTCTTAACTTTTCCAAGGCAGATAGGCAAAACAAGTAAGTTACTAAAGTAAAGAGGAAGGAGAGGGAATCCCAAGGGGAGTGGGGTTGCTGGAAAGGAAAAGACTATAGGATGCTGTAATAGCTGTCCTCATCAGCATAAGGATAAGAAGAAATCGGGAGCCTGGCTGACGTTTATAAGGGTAAAAGAGAGAATTCTTAAAAGACAGGCTACAAAGTGTATATCGTGACCATATATGCAAATGGTTTCCATTATCTTAACACACCAGATGTTCCTCATACTCACAAACAGGGAGAGGAATAGGGCTTAATAAGAAGGGCCAAATAGCTAGAGCCATAGGAAGGATTACATGCTCATGTAGTGAGAGGAAAGGAAAGTGGTGTGGAGAGTAATACTGATATCAATAGCAATAGAAATCTGCCAAAGAGGTAGTCAACTACTTATTCATAGGCCAGTGGTTGGATGATGCCTGGTGCTTCATAGTTAATGAAATACTTTTACACTTTAGAGTTTCAGTTCAGTTCAGGTCAGTTCAGTTGCTCAGTTGTGTCCGACTCTTTTTGACCCCATGGACAACAGCAAGCCAGGCCTCCCTGTCCATCACCAACTCCCAGAGTTTACCCAAACTCATGTCCATTGAGTTGGTGATGCCATCCAACCATCTCATCCGCTGTTGACCCCTTTTCCTCCTGCCTTCAGTCTTTCCCAGCATCAGGGTCTTTTCCAGTGAGTTAGTTCTTTGCATCATGTGGTGAAAGTATTGAAGTTTCAGCTTCATCATCAGTCCTTCCAATGAACACTTGGAACTGATCTCTTTTAGGATGGACTAGTTGGATCTCCTTGCAGTCCAAGGGACTTTCAAAAGTCTTCTCCAACACAACAGTTCAAAAGCATCAATTCTTCGGCACTCAGCTTTCTTTATAGTCCAACTCTCAAATCCGTACACGACTATGGAAAAACCATAGCCTTGACTAGATGGACCTTTGTTGACAAAGTAATGTCTCTGCTTTTTAATATGCTGTCTAGGTTGGTCATAACTTTCCTTTCAAGGAGCAAGTGTTTTTTAATTTCTTGGTTGCAGTCATCATCTGCAGTGATTTTGGAGCCCCCCAAAATAAAGTTTGCCACTGTTTCCCCACGTATTTGCCATGAAGTGATGGGACTGGATGCCATGATCTTAGTTTTCTGAATGTTGAGCTTTAAGCCAACTTTTTCACTCTCCTCTTTCACTTTCATCAAGAAGCTCTTTAGTACTTCTTCATTTTCTGCCATAAGGGTGGTGTCATCTGCATATCTGAGGTTATTGATATTTCTTCCGGCAATCTTGATTCCAGCTTGTACTTCATCAAGTCCAGCATTTCTCATGATATACTCTGCATATAAGTTAAATAAGCAGGGTGACAATATACAGCCCTGACGTACTCCTTTCCCGATTTGGAACCAGTTTGTTGTTCCATGTCAAGTACTAACTATTGCTTCCTGACTTGCATACAGATTTCTCAAGAGGCAGATCAGGTGGTCTGGTATTCCCATCTCTTTCAGAATTTTCCATAGTTTGTTTTGATCCACACAGTCAAAGTCTTTGACATCGTCAATAAAGCAGAAATAGATGTTTTTCTGAAACTCTCTTGCTTTCCCGATGATCCAGCAGGCATTGGCAATTTGATCTCTGGTTCCTCTGCCTTTTCTAAAACCAGCTTGGACATCAGGAAGTTCACGGTTCACGTATTGTTGAAGCCTGGCTTGGAGAATTTTGAGCATTACTTTATTAGTGTGTGAGATGAGTGCAATTGTGTGGTAGCTTGAACATTATTTGGCATTGCCTTTCTTTTGGAAAAGAATGAAAACTGACCTTTTCCAGTCCTGTTGCAACTGCTCAATTTTCCAAATTTGCTGGCATATTGAGTGCAGTACTTTCACAGCATCATCTTTTAGGATTTGAAGTAGCTCAATTGGAATACCATCAAGTCCACTAGCTTTGTTCATAGTGATGCTTCCTAAGGCCCACTTGACTTCACATTCCAGGATGTCTGGCTCTAGGTGAGTGATCACACCATCGTGGTCATCTGGGTCGTGAAGATCTTTTTTGTACAGTTCTGTGTATTCTTGCTGCCTTTTCTTAATATCTTCTGTTTCTGTTAGGTCCATACCATTTATGTTCTTTATTAAGTCCATTTTTGCATGAAATGTTTCCTTGGTATCTCTAATTTTCTTGAAGAGATCTCTAGTCTTTCCCATTCTATTTTTTTTTTTTTCTTCTATTTCTTTGCACCAATCATTGAGGAAGGCTTTCTTATCTCTCCTTGCTTTTCTTTGGAACTCTGCATTCAAATGGGTATATCTTTCCTTTTCTCCCCCCCCCCCTTTTTTTTTTGCACTTCTCTTCTTTTCATAACTATTTGTAAGGTCTCCTCACAGAGCCATTTTGCTTTTTCCCATTTCTTTTTCTTGGGGATGGTCTTGATCCCTGTTTCCTGTACAATGTCACGAACCTTGGTCCATAGTTCATCAGGCACTCAGTCTATGAGATCTAGTCCCTTAAATCTATTTCCCACTTCCACTGTATAATCATAAGGGATTTGATTTAGGTCGTACCTGAATGGTCTAGTGGTTTTCCCTACTTCCTTCAATTTAAGTCTGAATTTGCCAATAAGGAGTCTATGATCTAGGCCACAGTTAGCTCCCTGTCGTGTTTTTGCTGACTGTATAGAGCTTCTCTATCTTTGGCTGCAAAAAATATAATCAATTTGATTTCAGTGTTGACCGTCTGGCGATGTCCACATGCAGAGTTGTCTCTTGTGTTGTTGGAAGAGGGTGTTTGGTATGATCTCTCTGCATCTCTTGGCAAAACTGCATTCTCCTGGCAAAACTGTATGAGCCTTTGCCCTGCTTCATTCCGTATTCCAAGGCCAAATTTGCCTGTTACTCCAGGTGTTTCTTGACTTCCTACTTTTGCATTCCAGTCCCTTATAATGAAAAAGATATCTTTTTTGGTTGTTAGTTCTAAAAGATCTTGTAGGTCTTCATAGAACCTTTCAGCTTCAGCTTCTTCAGTGTTACTGGTTGGGGCATAGACTTGGATTACTGTGATTGAATGGTTTGCCTTGGAAACAAACAGAGATCATTCTGTCTTCTTTGAGATTGCACCCAACTACCGAATTTTGGACTCTTTTGTTGACTATGATGACTACTCTATTTCTTCTAAGGGATTCTTGCCCATAGTAGTAGATATAATGGTCATCTGAGTTAAATTCACCCATTCCAGTCCATTTTAGTTTGCTGATTCCTAAAATATTGACATTCACTCTTGCCATCTCCTGTTTGACCACTTCCAATTTGCCTTGATTCATAGACCCAACATTCCAGGTTCCTATGCAATATTGCTCTTTACAGCATCGGACCTTGCTTTCATCACCAGTCACATCCACAACTGGGTGTTGTTTTTGCTTTGGCTCCATCTGTTTATTTTTTGTGGAATTATTTCTCCACTGATCTCCAGTAGCATATTGGGCACCTACCGACCTGGGGAGTTCATCTTTCAGTGTCCTATCCTTTTGCCTTTTCATACCGTTCATGGGGTTCTCAAGGCAAGATTACTGAAGTGGTTTGCCATTCCCTTCTCCAGTGGACCACATTTTTTTAGAACTCTCCACCATAACCCGTTTGTCTTGGGTGGCCCTACATGGCATGTCTCATAGTTTCATTGAGTTAGACAAGGTTGTGGTCCATGTGATTAGACTGGTTAGTGTTCTGTGATTGTGGTTTCTGTCTGTCTGCCCTCTGATGCCCTCTCTCAGCACCTACCATCTTACTGGGATTTCTCTGATCTTGGACGTGGGGTATCTCCTCACAGCCCCTGCTCCTGACCTTGGACATGGAGTATCTCCTCTTGGCTGCCTGTTGCTCTAGTGCCATCCGGCCACTGCCCCTTGCTCCAGCGGTATAATTTATGATATACTATCTCATTTAATTATCACTTTATGTGATAGCCAAGGCAGGCATCATTATTTTTATCTTACAGATTAGAAAGCTGATGTTAATTAACTTCAAATGACTTGATTAAGGTAACAAATAAATTGGATTTAGAATCCTGGTATTCTAAATCCAAACTCAGTGGTTTTCTAGTAAACATTGCAGACATTTGGTTTTCTGAACCCTCTTAATATTTTTTTACAATTCAAAAATTCATGTATTCACTAAACATTTGACAGCTTACTCTGCACATAATTCTGTGCATAGAATCCAACCTCAATGTTGTCTTAAATATAAATACTGTCTGAAATAAATGAATGGTAATTGTGAGAGAAACAGGGTAAGATGATTTAGGAATTTAGAGAATTGGAAGAGTATAGAATCATAGCGTCTTTACAACATGGTGACATTATTCAGGCCATCTTCTCCAACAACTAACTCCAAAGATAATTTTCCCTTTAATAGTCCTGACAGTGAGTGTCCAATTTCTTTTTAATTTTCCAGGAACACAGTGAGCTTCACTGGTGGTTCAGATGGTAAAGAATCAGCCTACAATGCAGGAGACCCAGGTTTGATCCTTGGGTTGGGAAGATCCCCTGGAGAAGGAAATGGCAACCAACTCCACTATCCTTGCCTGAGAAATCCCATGGACAGAGGTACCTGGCGGACCACAGTCCATGGGGTTGCAGAGAGTCAGACATGACAGAGATTAATACACACACTAACACAGGGGTGGTGGTGATGCTATCTGCCTCATAAGGCAGTCTTTTGCATTGTTTGATTGCCTCAACTATAGTAACATAATATTATTGCTAGGATTGCCTTCCTGTATTATTCAGCTGAGTAGTTTATGTTTTCAAGACTAGTGGTTCTCAACCATTACGGGGGTGGATATGGTGGATAGTGTGTATATTAGATTCACTGGTGAGATGTCTTCAAATTACATATGACCCTCATCACTCCTTACCTCTTGTTCCTTTTCACCTACTCAAAGATGCTATTACATTCTCTGACCTCAGATTTTCTATTCTCAATACAAATGTCCCCAGGCCCTTCAGCTCTCTAGTTTATCTATTGCGAACTTTATCTAGTTTGTAAATGGTTCTCTCAAAATGTCGGAAACAGTAGCATAGATGTGGTCAGACTGGAACAGTGTACTGTGGGACCATTGCATTTAGTGAACTGGACAAAATACTTCTAGGATAGTTTTTATATTGCACTCACATCTTTAGCACTGACATCTCATTGCTGGCTCATATTGATCTTGAGGCCAACTAAAATCCACAGATCTATTTCACACACACTGCTGTCGAGACCAGTCTCATCCTATCCTGTATTGTCACATTGATATTTTGAACCTGAATGCTGGACTTTGTGCATATTTCAGTTAAATTGAATCTTCTGGGTGTAAGCATTTTATTCTGGTTTACTGAGATCATTTTGAATCCTGATTTGGTAATCCATCCTATTGACTATTCTTTCTAAGCTCTATGTAATGCTCACATTTTATAGGTTTGTCTTCTCTATTCGTTTAAGTTGGTATAAAGCTTTCTGTTTAGGAAGATTAGTAGGAATTAGAGAGTGCTTCACAAAGGAGGTAGATTCTGTGTTAAGGTCCTGGTGGGGACTCCCTTATTCTCCAAGGATATGAACTTTTCCTGATTGAGAGAAAGTCTGATATGAGAACTGTTTGTTCATTCATTAATTGAACATTTATTGAGCTCCCATCATATCCCCAGAACTGTTCAATGTAGTGAGGATATAGTAATGAACATGAAAGACATGGTAATTGCACTTAGAAGCTTACAGTTTTGTTGGATGACTCTAAAATCTGGCTCATAACTATTGCACTATATTGCCAGAGAAAGTTAATTTTCCAAATCATAAATTTACTCCTTTGGTAGCTTTCATATCTATGGAAGTTCAAATACTGTAGTATTCAATTTGATTCAACTCAACAAATATTTTTTACTAGGCAGTGTGCTAGTTACTAAGATATAATGGTGAAAAAGAAACACACTGTCTCTGATTTATTGAGCTTACATTTTAACACAGATGATTAGGTAAGCAAATAAGCAATTATAATACACTGTGATATGTTTTCTGACAGGAATAGTTTATAGTGTTCTGATTACATGTGGAAGTATCAACTAACTTAGACTTGTGGAGAGGGGCTGGTCAAGGAAATCTTTTTGACAAAATGACATTTTTAGATTAGACCAGAAAGAGAAGTAAAACAAGTGAAGTAGAAGGGTAAGAATAAACTAGGCAGAGAGAATAGCTGAGGTGAAAGCTTGGAGGAATGAAAGAGAATAGGACACTGGGACAACTGGAAGATGTTCCTCAGGCTGGAGCAGAGAGTGAGGGGCTAGGGATTGCCTATTATATCAATTAAGTCTTTCTACTGAGTTAGGGTACTAACTTGTCATTTAACAGCCCCTCTTTGACTGTTTTTTCCTTGAATGTGTTACTTTTTAATTTTAGTCTGCCTGGAGAATCCCAGAGACGGGGGAGCCTGGTGGGCTGCTGTCTATGGGGTCGCACAGAGTCGGACATGACTGAAGTGAATTAGCAGCAGCAGCAGCAGCAGCAGCAGTGTATTTTAATGTCTAGAAAAAATAAAAATGTTTTGTAAAGCTACAAAGATTGCTTTTCTATAGCTCACACACTACCAATTGCATCCTTTTATTTTCTTTTAAAAAATTTATTTATTATTGGAGGCTAATTACTTTATAATATTCTATTGGTTTTGCCATACATTTAAAAAATTTTTTTTTCTCTTTACTCTTTCTTTTTCCTTTTTTTTTAAATTTTATTTTTAAACTTTACATAATTGTATTAGTTTTCCCAAATATCAAAATGAATCCGCCACAGGTATACATGTGTTCCCCATCCTGAACCCTCCTCCCTCCTCCCTCCCCATACCATCCCTCTGGGTCGTCCCAGTGCACTAGCCCCAAGCATCCAGTATTGTGCATCGAACCTGGACTGGCAACTTGTTTCTTACATGATATTTTACATGTTTCAATGCCATTCTTCCAAGTCTTCCCACCCTCTCCCTCTCCCACAGAGTCCATAAGACTGTTCTATGCATCAGTGTCTCTTTTGCTGTCTCGTACACTGGGTTATTGTTACCATCTATCTAAATTCCATATATATGCGTTAGTATACTGTATTTATGTTTTTCCTTCTGGCTTACTTCACTCTGTATAATAGGCTCCAGTTTCATCCACCTCATTAGAACTGATTCAAATGTATTCTTTTTAATGGCTGAGTAATACTCCATTGTGTATATGTACCACAGCTTTCTTATCCATTCATCTGCTGATGGACATCTAGGTTGCTTCCATGTCCTGGCTATTATAAACAGTGCTGCGATGAACATTGGGGTACACGTGTCTCTTTCCCTTCTGGTTTCCTCAGTGTGTATGCCCAGCAGTGGGATTGCTGGATCATAAGGCAGTTCTATTTCCAGTTTTTTAAGGAATCTCCACACTGTTCTCCATAGTGGCTGTACTAGTTTGCACTCCCACCAACAGTGTAAGAGGATTCCCTTTTCTCCACACCCTCTCCAGCATTTATTATTTGTAGACTTTTGGATCGCAGCCATTCTGACTGGTGTGAAATGGTATCTCATAGTGGTTTTGATTTGTATTTCTCTGATAATGAGTGATGTTGAGCATCTTTTCATGTGTTTGTTAGCCATCTGTATGTCTTCTTTGGAGAAATATCTGTTTAGTTCTTTGGCCCATTTTTTGATTGGGCCATTTATTTTTCTGGAGTTGAGCTGTAGGAGTTGCTTGTATATTTTTGAGATTAGTTGTTTGTCGGTTGCTTCATTTGCTATTATTTTCTCCCATTCTGAAGGCTGTCTTTTCACCTTGCTAATAGTTTCCTTTGATGTGCAGAAGCTTTTAGGGTTAATTAGGTCCCATTTGTTTATTTTTGCTTTTATTTCCGATATTCTGGGAGGTGGGTCATAGAGGATCCTGCTGTGATGTATGTCGGAGAGTGTTTTGCCTATGTTCTCCTCTAGGAGTTTTATAGTTTCTGGTCTTACGTTTAGATCTTTAATCCATTTTGAGTTTATTTTTGTGTATGGTGTTAGAAAGTGGTCCAGTTTCATTCTTTTACAAGTGGTTGACCAGATTTCCCAGCACCACTTGTTAAAGAGATTGTCTTTAATCCATTGTATATTCTTGCCTCCTTTGTCAAAGATAAGGTGTCCATATGTGCGTGGATTTATCTCTGGGCTTTCTATTTTATTCCATTGATCAATCTTTCTGTCTTTGTGCCAGTACCATACTGTCTTGATAACTGTGGCTTTGTAGTAGAGCCTGAAGTCAGGTAGGTTGATTCCTCCAGTTCCATTCTTCTTTCTCAAGATCGCTTTGGCTATTCGAGGTTTTTTGTATTTCCATACAAATTGTGAAATTATTTGTTCTAGCTCTGTGAAGAATACTGTTGGTAGCTTGATAGGGATTGCGTTGAATCTATAAATTGCTTTGGGTAATATACTCATTTTCACTATATTGATTCTTCCAATCCATGAACATGGTATATTTCTCCATCTATTAGTGTCCTCTTTGATTTCTTTCACCAGTGTTTTATAGTTTTCTATATATAGGTCTTTAGTTTCTTTAGGTAGATATATTCCTAAGTATTTTATTCTTTCCGTTGCAATGGTGAATGGAATTGTTTCCTTAATTTCTCTTTCTGTTTTCTCATTATTAGTGTATAGGAATGCAAGGGATTTCTGTGTGTTGATTTTATATCCTGCAACTTTACTATAGTCATTGATTAGTTCTAGTAATTTTCTGGTGGAATCTTTAGGGTTTTCTATGTAGAGGATCATGTCATCTGCAAATAGTGAGAGTTTTACTTCTTCTTTTCCAATTTGGATTCCTTTTATTTCTTTTTTGTGCTCTGATTGCTGTGGCCAAAACTTCCAAAACTATGTTGAATAGTAATGGTGAAAGTGGGCACCCTTGTCTTGTTCCTGAGTTTAGAGGAAATGCTTTCAATTTTTCACCATTGAGGATAATGTTTGCTGTGCGTTTGTCATATATAGCTTTTATTATGTTGAGGTATGTTCCTTCTATTCCTGCTTTCTGGAGAGTTTTTATCATAAATGGATGTTGAATTTTGTCAAAGGCTTTCTCTGCATCTATTGAGATAATCATATGGTTTTTATTTTTCAATTTGTTAATGTGGTGTATTACATTGATTGATTTGCGGATATTGAAGAATCCTTGCATCCCTGGGATAAAGCCCACTTGATCATGGTGTATGATCTTTTTAATGTGTTGTTGGATTCTGATTGCTAGAAGTTTTGTTAAGGATTTTTGCATCTATGTTCATCAGTGATATTGGCCTGTAGTTTTCTTTTTTTGTGGCATCTTTGTCAGGTTTTGGTATTAGGGTGATGGTGGCCTCATAGAATGAGTTTGGAAGTTTACCTTCCTCTGCAATTTTCTGGAAGTTTGAGCAGGATAGGTGTTAGCTCTTCTCTAAATTTTTGGTAGAATTCAGCTGTGAAGCCGTCTGGACCGGGGCTTTTGTTTGCTGGAAGATTTTTGATTACAGTTTCAATTTCTGTGCTTGTGATGGGTCTGTTAAGATTTTCTATTTCTTCCTGGTCCAGTTTTGGAAAGTTGTACTTTTCTAAGAATTTGTCCATTTCTTCCACGTTGTCCATTTTATTGGCATATAATTGTTGATAGTAGTCTCTTATGATCCTTTGTATTTCTGTGTTGTCTGTTGTGATCTCTCCATTTTCTTTTCTAATTTTGTTGATTTGATTTTTCTCCCTTTGTTTCTTGATGAGTCTGGCTAATGGTTTGTCAATTTTATTTATCCTTTCAAAGAACCAGCTTTTGGTTTTGTTGATTTTTGCTATGTTCTCTTTTGTTTCTTTTGCATTGATTTCTGCTCTATTTTTTAAGATTTCTTTCCTTCTACTAACCCTGGGGTTCTTCATTTCTTCCTTTTCTAGTTGCTTTAGGTGTAGAGTTAGGTTTTTTATTTGACTTTTTTCTTGTTTCTTGAGGTGTGCCTGTATTGCTATGAACTTTCCCCTTAGGACTGCTTTTACCGTGTCCCACAGGTTTTGGGTTGTTGTGTTTTCATTTTCATTCGTTTCTATGCAAATTTTGATTTCTTTTTTGATTTTTTCTGTGATTTGTTGGTTATTCAGCAGCGTGTTGTTCAGCCTCCATATGTTGGAATTTTTAATAGTTTTTCTCCTGTAATTGAGATCTAATCTTACTGCATTGTGGTCAGAAAAAATGCTTGGAATGATTTCTATTTTTTTGAATTTACCAAGGCTAGCTTTATGGCCCAGGATGTGATCTATCCTGGAGAAGGTTCCATGTGCACTTGAGAAAAAGGTGAAATTCATTGTTTTGGGATGAAATGTCCTATAGATATCAATTAGGTCTAACTGGTCTATTGTATCGTTTAAAGTTTGTGTTTCCTTGTTAATTTTCTGTTTAGTTGATCTATCCATAGGTGTAAGTGGGGCATTAAAGTCTCCCACTATTATTGTGTTATTGTTAATTTATTACTTTCATACTTGTTAGCATTTGTCTTACGTACTGTGGTGCTCCCGTGTTGGGTGCATATATATTTATAATTGTTCTATCTTCTTCTTGGATTGATCCTTTGATCATTATGTAGTGACCTTCTTTGTCTCTTTTCACAGCCTTTGTTTTAAAGTCTATTTTATCTGATATGAGTATTGCTATTCCTGCTTTCTTTTGGTCCCTATTTGCATGGAAAATCTTTTTCCAGCCCTTCACTTTCAGTCTGTATGTGTCCCCTGTTTTGAGGTGGGTCTCTTGTAGACAACATATGTAGGGGTCTTGTTTTTGTATCCATTCAGCCAGTCTTTGTCTTTTGGTTGGGGCATTCAACCCATTTACGTTTAAGGTAATTATTGATAAGTATGATTACGTTGCCATTTACTTTATTGTTTTGGGTTCGAGTTTATACACCGTTTTTGTGTTTCCTGTCTAGAGAATATCCTTTAGTATTTGTTGGAGAGCTGGTTTGGTGGTGCAGAATTCTCTCAGCTTTTGCTTGTCTGAAAAGCTTTTGATTTCTCCTTCATACTTGAATGAGATCCTTGCTGGGTACAATAATCTGGGCTGTAGGTTATTTTCTTTCATCATTTTAAGTATGTCTTGCCATTCCCTCCTGGCTTGAAGAGTTTCTATTGAAAGATCAGCTGTTATCCTTATGGGAATTCCCTTGTGTGTTATTTGTTGTTTTTCCCTTGCTGCTTTTAATATTTGTTCTTTGTGTTTGATCTTTGTTAATTTGATTAATATGTGTCTTGGGGTGTTTCTCCTTGGGTTTATCCTGTTTGGGACTCTCTGGGTTTCTTGGACTTGGGTGATTATTTCCTTCCCCATTTTAGGGAAGTTTTCCCCTATTATCTCCTCAAGTATTTTCTCATGGTCTTTCTTTTTGTCTTCTTCTTCTGGAACCCCTATGATTTGAATGTTGTAGCGTTTAATATTGTCCTGGAGGTCTCTGAGATTGTCCTCATTTCTTTTAATTCGTTTTTCTTTTATCCTCTCTGATTCATTTATTTCTACCATTCTATCTTCTAATTCACTAATCCTATCTTCTGCCTCTGTTATTCTACTATTTGTTGCCTCCAGAGTGTTTTTAATTTCATTTATTGCATTATTCATTATATATTGACTCTTTTTTTATTTCTTCTAGGTCCTTGTTAAACCTTTCTTGCATCTTCTCAATCCTTGTCTCCAGGCTATTTATCTGTGATTCCATTTTAGTTTCAAGATTTTGGATCAATTTCACTATCATTATTCGGAATTCTTTATCAGGTAGATTCCCTATCTCTTCCTCTTTTGTTTGGTTTGGTGGCCATTTATCCTGTTCCTTTATCTGCTGAGTATTCCTCTGTCTCTTCATCTTGTTTAAATTGCTGAGTTTGGGGTGTCCTTTCTGTATTCTGGCAGTTTGTGGAGTTCTCTTTATTGTGGCGTTTCCTCACTGTGTGTGGGTGTGTATAGGTGGCTTGTCAAGGTTTCCTGGTTAGGGAAGCTTGTGTCGGTGTTCTGGTGGGTGGAGCTGTATTTCTTCTCTCTGGAGTGCAATGAAATGTCCAGTAATGAGTTATGAGATGTCTATAGTTTTGGGGTGACTTTGGGCAGCCTGTATCTTGAAGCTCAGGACTGTGTTCCTTTGTTGCTGGAGAATTTGCTTGGTATGTCTTGCCCTGGAACTTATTGGCCCTTGTGTGGTGCTTGGTTTCAGTGTCGGTATGGAGGCATTTGATGAGCTCCTGTCAATTAATGTTCCTTGGAGTCAGGAGTTCCCTGGAGTCAGGGTTTGAGGTGGGTTTGAGGTTTAAGTCTCCTGCTTCTGGTTATCGGTCTTATTTTTACAGTAGTTTCAAAACTTCTCCTTCTATACAGCACCATTGATAAAACATCTACATTAAAGATGAAAAGTTTCTCTACGGTGAGGGTCACTCAAAGAGGTTCACAGGGTTACATGGAGAAGAGAAGAGGGAGGAGGGAGTTAGAGGTGACCCAAATGAGATGAGGTGAATCAATAGTGGAGAGAGTGGGCTAGCTAGTAGTCACTTCCTTATGTGCACTCCACAACTGGACCACTCAGAGATGTTCACGGAGTTATACAGAGAAGAGAAGAAGGAGGAAGGTGACAGAGGTGGCCAGAAGGATAAAAGGGGGGAATGAAAAGGAGGGAGACAGATCCAGCCAGTAATCAGTTCCCTAAGTGTTCTCCACTCTCTGGAACACACAGAAATTCACAGAGCTGGGTAGAGTAGAGAGGGGTTAGGGAGGAGACACAGGCGACCTGGTGGAGAAAAAGGAGAGTCCAAAGGAAGAGAAACCAGTCAAGCCAGTAATCTCGCTCCCTAGTGAAAAATGAGTCCTGAAGATTGGGTCCTTAAAGGTACAAAATTGGTAACAAATACATAAAAGCAAAAATTAAAAATCTAGAGTAGAGTTTGGAATTTCAAAAATACGATGTTAAAGAAAAGAAGAAGGAAAAGAAAGAGAGAAAAAATGAACAAACAAAAACAAACAAGGTCGTGAAAATTATAAAGAAAGTACAGGTACAAAATTGATAACTAATACCAAAAAGCATAAATTAAAAATCTAGAGTAGAGTTTGGAATTTCAAATATACAATGTTATATAAAAGAAAAAGAGAAAGAAACAGAGAAGAAGAAGAAAAAAAAGTCACAGAAATTATATAAAAAAAAACTATAGGTACAAAATTGATAACATATGCCAAAAAGCGAAAATTAAAAATCTAGAGTAGAGTTTGGAATTTCAAAAATACAATGTTAAAGAAAAGAAGAAAAAAACAAAAACAAAAACAAAAAAAAACAAGGTCAAAAAATTATAAAATATATATATATGAAGTTTGCTGAAGAAGAAAAAAATAGGGTCTTTTTTTTTTTTTTTGCAAAGTAATAGGTTATAAAAGTGAAAATTAAAGGAACAATAGAGGACTTAAATTCTTTTTTTTAATTAAAAAAAAAAAAGAATGATTGTAAAAATAATAAAAATATATCTAGGACTTTCTTGATTTTGTTGTGGGTGTTGTGGGTTCAGTTCATTTTTGGCTAGTTCCTTGGTCAGACTTATATTTCTCAAGATCTATAGGCCCCTTCCTATGTAGTCCGTAGTAACCACAAGGTTTTGATCTATTGCCTGTAGCTTCCAAGGCGTTTCCCTCTGTTATATCTTCTTCTGTTTGCTAGTCTCTTCAGTATCTGGTTTCCGCCCTGACACAAAGGGCACGGTGGAGGACACTTTTTTTTTTTTTTTTTTAGGCTTACTTGTTCAGTCGCGCTGTGGGGAGGGAGGGAGGGATGCTGCAAACAAATAACACTGGCGTGGGCTCGCAGTGCCTCAGCCACCCTGGGTCTGCCCCCGCTCACGGCGCGTGTAGCCTCCCTGTCCACACTGCTCGGACTCTAGGTTGTTCCGCCGGGAACAATCCGAGGCTGGCCCTGGGCTGCACGCACCTTCCAGGTCCAAGCCGCTCAGGTTCAGGCACTCGGGTAGTCCTCAGAGGCGCAGACTCAGTTGGGCCTGCGTTTTGTGCTCTTCCCAGGTCCGAGCAGCTCAGGTGATGAGGTGTTTGGCGAGCGCCAATGCTGCGACTTATCGCCTCCCCGCCACTCGGTTATCTGGGTGTAAAACCGGAGCACCTTCTCAGGCAGATGTTGACCGTCCAGACCCCCAAGAAGTTTTAGTTAGCAAAGAAGCCTGCTTACAGTTTTATAGATAATGTCTCTCTGGGGCTGTGATTGCCCCCTTCTGGCTCTGGCTGCCTGTCACCGGAGGGGGAAGGTCTGCAGCCGGCTATCTCTGTTCAGTCCTTTGTTCTGTGCGCGGGCCTGGCGGTCTTAGGTTAGGGCTGGCTTTTCGCGTGGTAGATATCCCACAGTCTGGTTTGCTATCCCAAATTATTTCGCTCAGATAGCGCTCAGGGTATTCAGGCCAGATTCTTACTCTCAGCGATGCAGCCCGCGCCTTGCCTCCCTGCCCAGCCCCCACTTGCTAATGGCGGATGCAGGCGTCTGCGCTGATTCTCCGCTGGGGGAGTTACCGTACGGCTCGCAATCTGCGAGTTTTAATTGTTTATTTATTTTTTCTCCTTGTTATGTTGCCCTCTGTGCTTCCAAAGCTCGGCACAGATTCAGCAGTGAGAAGGTTTCCTGGTGTTTGGAAACTTCTCTCTTTTTAAGATTCCCTTCCCGGGACGGAACTCTGTCCCTCCCTCTTTTGTCTCTTTTTTTTTTGTCTTTAATATTTTTTCCTACCTCCTTTCGAAGAGTTGGGTTGCTTTTCTGGGTGCCTGATGTCCTCTGCCAGCATTCAGAAGTTGTTTTGTGGAATTTACTCGATGTTTAAATGCTCTTTTGATGAATTTGTGGGGGAGAAAGTGTTCTCCCCGTCCTACTCCTCCGCCATCTTGGCTCCTCTTTTTTTTAATTTTTAAAATAAATTTATTTATTTTAATTGGAGGTTAATTACTTTACAATATTGTATTGGTTTTGCCATACACTGACATGAATCCGCCAAGGGTGTACATGTGTTCCCCATCCTGAACCCCCCTCCCACCTCCCTCCCCTTACCATCCCTCTGGGTCATCCCAGTGCATTAGCCCCGAGCACCCTGTATCATGCATCGAACCTGGACTGGCGGTTCGTTTCACATATGATAATTTACATGTTTCAATGCTATTCTCCCAAATCATCCCACCCTCGCCCTCTCCCACAGTGTCCAAAAGACTGCTTTATACATCTGTGTCTCTTTCACTGTCTCACATACTGGGTTATCATTACCATCTTTATAAATTCCTTATATATGTGTTAGTATACTGTATTGGTGTTTTTCTTTCTGGCTTACTTCACTCCGTATAATAGGCTCCAGTTTCATCTACCTCATTAGAACTGATTCAAATGCATTCTTTTTAATGGCTGTGTAATATTCCATTGTGTATATGTACCACAGCTTTCTTATCCATTCGTCTGCTGATGGACATCTAGGTTGCTTCCATGTCCTGGCTATTATAAACAGTGCTATGATGAACATTGGGGGTACACTTGTCTCTTTCAATTCTGGTTTCCTCAGTGTGTATGCCCAGCAGTGGGATTGCTGGGTCATATGGCAGTTCTATTTCCAGGTTTTTAAGGAATCTCCACACTGTTCTCCATAGTGGCTGTATTAATTTACATTCCCACCAACAGTGTAAGAGGGTACCCTTTTCTCCACACCCTCTCTAACATTTATTGCTTGTAGACTTTTGGATAGTAGCCATTCTGACTGGCGTGAGGTGGTACCTCATTGTGGTTTTGATTTGCATTTCTCTGATAATGAGTGATGTTGAGCATCTTTTCATGTGTTTGTTAGCCATCTGTATGTCTTCTTTGGAGAACTGTCTGTTTAGTTCTTTGGCCCATTTTTTGATTGGGTCGTTTATTTTTCTGGAATTGAGCTGCAGGAGTTGCTTGTATATTTTTGAGGTTAATTCTTTGTCAGTTGCTTCATTTGCTATTATTTTCTCCCATTCTGAAGGCTGTCTTTTCACCTTGCTTACAGTTTCCTTTGTTGTGCAAAAGTTTTAAATTTTAATTAGGTCTCATTTGTTTACTTTTGCTTTTATTTCCAGTATTCTGGGAGGTGGGTCATAGAGGATCCTGCTGTGATTTATGTTGGAGAGTGTTTTGCCTATGTCTTCCTCTAGGAGTTTTATAGTTTCTGGTTTTATGTTTAGATCTTTAATCCATTTTGAGTTTATTTTTGTGTATGGTGTTAGAAAGTGTTCTAGTTTCATTTTTTTTTACAAGTCGTTGACCAGTTTTTCCAGCACCACTTGTTAAAGAGATTGCCTTTTCTCCATTGTATATTCTTGCTTCCTTTGTTGAAGAAAAGGTGATCATAGGTGCGTGGATTTATCTCTGGAATTTCTATCTTGTTCCATTGATCTATGTTTCTGTCTTTGTGGCACTACCATACTGTCTTGATGACTGTGGGTTTGTAGTAGAGCCTGAAGTCAGACAGGTTGATTCCTCCAGTTCCATTCTTGTTTCTCAAGATTGCTTTGCTATCCGAGGTCTGTATTTCCATACACTATGAAATTATTTATTCTAGTTCTGTGAAAAATACCATTGGTAGCTTGATAGGGATTGCATTCAATCTATAGATGGCTTTGGGTTGTATACTCATTATCACTATATTGATTCTTCCAATCCATGAACACGGTATATTTCTCCATCTATTTGTGTCCTATTTGATTTCTTTCATCAGTGTTTTATAGTTTTCTATATATAAGTCTTTTGTTTCTTTAGGTAGACATATTCCTAAGTATTTTATTCTTTTCATTGCAATGGTGAATGGGCTTGTTTCCTTAATTTCTCTTTCTGTTTTCTCATTGTTAGTGTACAGGAATGCAAGGGATTTCTGTGTGTTGATTTTATATCCTGCAACTTTACTATATTCATTAATTAGCTCTAGTAATTTTCTGGTGGAGTCTTTAGGGTTTTCTTTGTAGAGGATCATGTTATCTGCAAACAGTGAGAGTTTGACTTCTTATTTTCCAATCCGGATTCCTTTGATTTCTTTTTCTGCTCTAATTGCTGTGGCCAAAACTTCCAAAACTATGTTGGATAGTAGTGCTGAGAGTGGGCACCCTTGTCTTGTTCTTGACATTAGAAGATATGTTATCAGTGTTTCACCATTGAGGATAATGTTTGCTGTGGGTTTGTCACATATAGCTTTTATTATGTTGAGGTATGTTACTTCTATGCCTGCTTTTTGGAGGGTTTTTTTTTATCATAAATGGATGTTGAATTTTGTCAAAGGCTTTCTCTGCATCTATTGAAATAATCATATGGTTTTTATTTTCCAATTTGTTAATGTTGTGTGTTACATTGAATGATTTGTGGATATTGAAGAATCCTTGCATCCCTGGGATAAAGCCCACTTGGTCATGATGTATGATCATTTTAATATGTTGTTGGATTCTGTTTGCTAGAATTTTGTTAAGGATTTTTGCATCTATGTTCATTAGTGATATTGGCCTGTAGTTTTCTTTTTCTGTGTGGCATCTTTGTCTGATTTTTGAGATTGCATCCAAGTACTGCATTTTGGACTTCTTTGTTGACCATGATGGCTACTCCATTTCTTCTAAGGGATTCCTGCCCACAGTAGTAGATATAATGGTCATCTGAGTTAAATTCACCCATTCCAGTCCATTTTAGTTCGCTCACTCCTAGAATGTCAACGTTCACTCTTGCCATCTCCCGTTTGACCATTTCCAATTTGCCTTGATTCATGGACCTAACATTCCAGGTTCCTATCCAGTATTGCTCTTTATAGAATTGGACCTTGCTTCTATCACCATTCACATCCACAACTGGGTATTGTTTTTGCTTTGGCTCTATCCCTTCATTCTTTCTGGAGTTATTTCTCCACTGATCTCCAGTAGCATATTGGGCACCTACTGACCTGGGGAGTTCCTCTTCCAGTATCCTATCATTTTGCCTTTTCATACCGTTCATGGGGTTCTCAGGGCAAGAATACTGAAGTGGTTTGCCATTCCCTTCTCCAGTGGACCACATTCTGTCAGACCTCTCCACCCTGACCTGCCTGTCTTGGGTGGCCCCACAGGACATGGCTTAATTTTACTGAGTTAGACAAGGCTCTTGTCCGTGTGATTAGACTGACTAGTTTTCTGTTATTATGGTTTGTGCATTTGCCCTCTGATGCCTCTCGCAACACCTACCATCTTACTTGGGTTTCTCTTACCTTGGACGTGGGATATCTCTTCATGGCTGCACCAGCAAAGTGCAGCTGCTGCTCCTTACCTTGGATGAGGGGTATCTCCTCACAGCCGTCCCTCCTGACCTTGAATGTGGAGTAGCTCCTCTCCGCCCTCCTGGGCTATGCCCCAACCAGTAATGCTGAAGAAGCTGAAGTTGAACAGTTCTATGAAGACCTCCAAGACCTTTTAGAACTAACCCCCCAAAAAGATGTCTTTTTCATTATAGGGGACTGGAATGCAAAAGTATGAAGTCAAGAAACACCTGGGGTAACAGGCAAATTTGGCCTTAGGATACGGAATGAAGCAGGGCAAATGCTAATAGAGTTTTGCCCAGAGAACACACTGGTCATAGCAAACACCCTCTTCCGACAAAACAAGAGAAGACTCTACACATGGACATCACCAGATGGTCAACACCGAAATCAGACTGATTATATTCTTTGTAGCCAAAGATGGAGAAGCTCTATACAGTCAGCAAAAACAAAACCAGAAGCTGACTGTGGCTCAGATCATGAACTCCTTATTGTCAATTTTAGACATAAACTGAAGAAAGTAGGGGAAACCACTAGACCATTCAGGTATGACCTAAATCAAATTCCTTATGATTATAGAGTGGAAGTGACAAACATATTTAAGGGACTAGATCTGACAGATAGAGTGCCTGATGAACTATGGATGGAGGTTCATGACATTGTATAGGAGATGGGGATCAAGACCATCCCCATGGAGAAATGCAAAAAAGCAAAATGGCTGTCTGGGGAGGCCTTACAAATAGCTGTGAAAAGAAGAGAAGCGAAAAGCAAAGGAGAAAAGGAAACATATGAGCATCGGAATGCAGAGTTCCTAAAAAATAGCAAGGAGAGATAAGAAAGCCTTCCTCAGCAATCAATGCAAAGAAATAGAGGAAAACAATAGAATGGGAAAGACTAGAGATCTCTTCAAGAGAGTTAGAGATACCAAAGGAACATTTAATGTAAAGATGGTTTCAATAAAGTACAGAAATGGTATGGACCTAACAGAGGCAGAAGATATTGAGACGAGGTGGCAAGAATACACAGAACTGTACAAAAAAGATCTTCATGACCAAGATAATCACGATAGTGTGATCACACACCTAAAGCCAGACATCCTGGAATGTGAAGTCAAGTGGGCCTTAGAAAGCATCACTATGAAGAAAGCTAGTGGAGGTGATGGAATTTCAGTTGAGCTATTTCAAATCCTGAAATATGATGCTGTGAAAGTGCTGCACTCAATATGCCAGTAAATTTGGAAAACTCAGCCGTGGTCACATGACTGGAAAAGGTCAGTTTTCATTCCAATTCCAAAGAAGGCAATGCCAAAGAATGCCCAAAGTACCACACAATTGCAGTCATCTCACATGCTAGGAAATTAATTCTTAAAATTCTCCAAGCCAGGCTTCAACAATACGTGAACCATGAATTTCCAGATGTTCAAGCTGCTTTTAGAAAAGTCAGAGGAACCAGAGACCAAATTGCCAACATCCGCTGGATCATGGAAAAAGCAAGAGAGCTCCAGAAAAACATCTATTTCTGCTTTATTGACTATGCCAAAGCCTTTGACTGTGTGAATCACAATAAACTGTGGAAAATTCTGAAAGAGATGGGAATACCAGACCACCTGATCTGCCTCTTGAGAAACGTGTATGCAGGTCAGGAAGCAACAGTTAGAACTGGACATGGAACAACAGACTGGTTCCAAATAGGAAAAGGAGTACGTCAGGGCTGTATATTGTCACCTTGCTTATTTAACTTATATGCAGAGTACATCATGAGAAACGCTGGGCTGGAAGAAGCACAAACTGGAATCAAGATTGCCAGGAGAAATATCAATAACCTCAGATATGCAGATGACACCACCCTTATGGCAGAAAATGAAGAAGTACTAAAGAGCCTCTTGATGAAAGTGAAAGAAGAGAGCGAAAAAGTTGGCTTAAAGCTCAATATTCAGAAAACGAAGATAATGGCATCTGGTCCCATCACTTCATGGGAAATAGATGGGGAAACAGTGGAAACAGTGTCAGACTTTATTTTTTTGGGCTCCAAAAATCACTGCAGATGGTGACTGCAGCCATGAAATTAAAAGATGCTTACTCCTTGGAAGGAAATTCATAACCAATCTAGATAGCATATTAAAAAGCAGAGACATTACTTTGCCAACAAAGGTCTGTCTAGTCCAGGCTATGGTTTTTCCAGTAGTCATGTGTGGATGTGAGACTTGGACTCTGAAGAGAGCTGAGCGCTGAAGAATTGATGCTTTTGAACTGTGGTGTTGGAGAAGACTCTTGAGAATCCCTTGGACTGCAAGGAGATCCAACCAGTCCGTTCTGAAGGAAATCAGCCCTGGGATTTCTTTGGAAGGAATGATGCTAAAGCTGAAACTCCAATACTTTGGCACCTTATGCGAAGAGTTGACTCATTGGAAAAGACTCTGATGCTGGGAGGGATTGGGGGCAGGAGGAGAAGGGGACAACAGAGGATGAGATGGCTCAGTGGCATCACTTACTCGATGAACATGAGTTTGTGTGAACTCCGGGAGTTGGTGATGTACAGAGAGGCCTGGCGTGCTGCACTTCATGGGGTCGCAAAGAGTCGGACACGACTGAGCGACTGGACTGAACTGTGTGATTTTGGTATTAGGGTGATGGTAACCTCATAGAATGAGATTGGAAGTTTACATTCCTCTGCAATTTCCTGGAAGATTTTGCGTGTAGTAAGTGTTAGCTCTTCTCTAAATTTTTGTTAGAATTCAGCTGTGAAGCCATTTGGTCCTGGCCTTTTGTTTGCTGGAAGATTTTGATTACAATTTCAATTTCCGTGCTTGTGATGGGTCTTTTAAGATTTTCCATTTCTTCCTGGTTCAGTTTTGGTAAGTTGTACTTTTCTAAGAATTTGTCCATTTCTTCCAAGTTGCCCATTTTATTGGCATATAGTTTCTGATAGTAGTCTCTTGCTACTGCTGCTGCTGCTAAGTCACTTCAGTCGTGTCCGACTCTGCGACCCCATAGACGGCAGTCACCAGGCTCCCCCGTCCCTGGGATTCTCCAGGCAAGAACACTGGAGTGGGTTGCCATTTCCTTCTCCAATGCATGAAAGTGAAAAGTGAAAGTGAAGTCGCTCAGTCGTGTCCAACTCTTAGCCACCCCATGGACTGCAGCCTACCAGGCTACTCCGTCCATGCGATTTTCCAGGCAAAGTACTGGAGTGTGGTGCCATTGCTTTTTCTGAGTAGTCTCTTATGATCCTTTGTATTTCTATGTTGTCTGTTGTGATCTCTCCATTTTCATTTCTAGTTTTGTTGATTTGATTCTTCTCCCTTTGTTTCTTGATGAGTCTGGCTAAAAGCTTGTCAATTTTATTTCACTTCTCAAAGAACCAGCTTTTGGCTTTGTTGATTTTTGCTATGGTCTCTTTTGTTTCTTTTGCATTTATTTTTGCCCTAATTTTTAAGATTTCTTTCCTTCTACTAACCCTGGGGTTCTTCATTTCTTCCTTTTCTAGTTTCTTTAGGTGTAGAGTTAGGTTATTTATTTGACTTTTTTGTTGTTTCTTGAGGTAAGGCTGTATTGCTGTGAACCTTCCCCTCAGCACTGCCTTTACAGTGTACCATAGGTTTTGGGTTGTTGTGTTTTCATTTTCATTCATTTCTATGCATATTTTTTTTCTTTTTTGGTTTCTTCAATGATTTGTTGGTTATTCACCAGTGTGTTGTTCAGCCTCCATAAGTTGGCATTTTTAATAGTTTTTCTATTAACATCTCATCTTACTGCATTATGGTCAGAAAAGATGATTGGAATGATTTCAATTTTTATGAATTTACCAAGGCTAGATTTATGGCCCAGGATGTGATCTATCCTGGAGAAGCTTCCATGTGCAGTTGAGAAAAAAGTTGAAATTCATTGTTTTGGGGTGAAATGTCCTATAGATATCAGTTAGGTCTAACTGGTCTATTGCATCATTTAAAGTTTGTGTTTCCTTGTTAATTTTCTATTTAGTTGATCTATCCATAGGTGTGAGTGGGGTATTAAAGTCTCCCACTATTATTGTGTTATTGTTAATTTCTTCTTTCACACTTATTAGCATTTGTCTTACATATTGTGGTGCTCCTATGTTGGGTGCATATATATTTTTAATTGTTATATCTTCTTCTTAGATTGATCCTTTGATCATTATGCAGTGTCCTTCTTTGTCTCTTTTCACAGCCTTTGTTTTAAAGTCTATTTTATCTGATATGAGTATTTCTACTCCTGCTTTCTTTTGGTCTCTATTTGCAAGGAATATATTTTTCCAGCCCTTCACTTTCAGTCTGTATGTGTCCCTTGTTTCGAGGTGGGTCTCTTGTAGACAACATATATAGGGGTCTTGTTTTTGTATCCATTTAGCCAGTCTTTGTCTTTTGGTTGGGGTGTTCAACCCATTTACATTTAAGGTAATTATTGATAAGTATGATCCCATTGCCATTTACTTTATTGTTTTGGGTTCGTGTTTATACACCCTTTCTGTGTTTCCTGTCTAGAGAAGATCCTTTAGCATTTGTTGGAGAGCTGGTTTGGTGGTGCTGAATTCTGTCAGCTTTTGCTTGTCTGTAAAGCTTTTGATTTGTCCTTCATATTTGAATGAGATCCTTGCTGGATATAGTAATCTGGGCTGTAGGTTCTTATCTTTCATCACTTTAAGTATGTCCTGCCATTCCCTTCTGGCCTGAATAGTTTCTGTCGAAAGATCAGGGTTTTAACCTGTTGCACCTGTTACTTCCAAAGCTGTTCCCTTTGTTTGTTTGTTTGTTTGTTTTTTTAGCTTCTTCTGTTTACAAGTCTCTTCAGTGTCTCATTTCTCCCCTGAGTCAAGGGGGCAAAGGTGGTCACTTATTTAGGCTCACTTGTTCAGTTGTGCTGTGGGGAGGGAGGAACACTGCAAACAAATATCACTGGCCTGTGTGGGGAGTGCTTGCAGTGTCTCATCCACACTGGGTTTGTCTCTGCTCAGAGCACGTGTGGTTTCCTGGTTTACACTGCTCAGGCTCCAGGTTGCTCTGTAGGGGAACTGTCTAAAGTGGGCCCTGGATTGCGTGCACTTCCCAGGTCTAGGTCTATGCTGCTCAGGTTCAGGTTCTTGGGTACTCCGCAACGGCACAGACTCGGTTGGGCCTGTGTTTTGTGCCCTTCCCATGTCCAAGCAGCTCAGGCGACCAGGTGCTTGGCAATTGCACTCTCCCCAGGTGGGACAGTGCCTCTTATCACCTCCCCCATCCCAGCTGATCAGTTTCTTGGGTGTGCAGCAGGAGTGCTGTCTCAGGTGTGCCATGTGTCTTCTCTGTGAAGCTGATCTCTGGCTGTGACCCTCCAGGTGAATGTCAACCGTCCAGGATACCAGGAGGACTTGGTTAGCAACTGGGAGCCTGCTTTCAGTTTGGTAGAGGATGCTGTCTCTGGGGCCGAGTTTGCCCCTTGCCTTCTTGTTCTGGCTGTCGCCCGCCTGCCTCTCTGCTTCCAGCGGGGGATGGGCTGGTCCGCTGCTGGCTAGCTCTCTTCTGGTATTTGCTCAGTCCTTTGTTCTGTGAGCGGGCTGCCAGTGCCTTAGGTTAGAGCTTTTCACGGGGAAGTTCTCTCTCTCTCTCTCTCTTTTTCCCCCTCTTTCTCTGGCTATCCTACAGTTTGGGTTGCTGTCTCATGTTAGCTCCCTCAGACTGTCCTCAGGGCATTCAGGCCCTGTCCTTACCCTAAGCAGTGTAGCCTGCGTCCCCCTGTTCAGGCCCTGCTTGTTGGTGGCGGATGCTAGTGTCTGGGCTACTTTTCTTCTGGGCGTTGCTGTTAGGCATGTAATCTGTGAGTTTTTATTTATTTATTTATTTTTCCTCCCAGTTATGTTGCCCTCTGAGATTCCAAAACCCTCCACAGACCCGCTGGTGAGAGGGTTTCCTTGTGTTTGGAAACTTCTTCTCTTTCATGACTCTCTCCCCATGATGGGTCTCCATCCCTAACTCTTTTGCCTCTCTTTTTATGTTTTATATTTTGTCCTACCTCCTTTCAAAGACAATGGGCTACCTTTCTGGGTGCCTGGTGTCCTCTGCCAGCGTTCAGAAATTGTTTTGTGGAATGTGCTCAGCGTTCAAATGATCTTTTGATGAATTTGTGGGAGAGAAAGTAGTCTCTCCGTCCTATTTCTCTGCCACCTTAGGACCGCCCTCGAGTATCCTTAATTTATATCCTATGTACAATACACAACCATTTGTTATGTGAAAACCATTGGTACATTTATACTGTAAATCATTTGCTGGAAACTTGAACTACAGAAAGAAGCTGAGTTTAGTTGCTTTGAATTCAATAGCAGCAAACCCAGTTATTTTCAGTCTTTTGTCTGGGAAAGTAAATCCTTTAGTACAGTGCATTTCCCACACAGTCAGGTTTTGTTGGTTATTTATGTTTATATGTTGAATGTTCATCCCCCTCCTTTTCATCAGAAGCAACTATAAAGCCACAATCATGAAAATAATGAGCACAGAATCATGGTTCAGCATGACTGCATTATGACTCTTTGGCCTATCGAAATAAAGCTCCAGGGTTAATTTCTTTACACTCAGTTTTCTATTTTTCTTCATTGGTCCTAAATAAGCTAAGAATCAGTATTGTTACACAGCTCTTCCTTCCGTGTTATCTGAGGTTTGAAAAAGATGAATAAGACAAAAGAGTGAGAAAAGGTAGCTGAGAGTAAAAGTCCCAGGAAAAAGAATCTTAAGGTGATTCACATAGCTGAGCCCTAGAGGAAGAACCTGACTCCCACCTGCGTGAACACTATCAATTGTTTACAAAATGTCACCAGGTGAAGGGATTTTAGAAAGGAGGATGATGGAAGGTTCATTTCTATCAGCCAACAAAAGGGCTTGAGAGATTCTGAAATTATCCTCACGCTCTGAAATTAGTCCCAATGAAAATGACACGTTGAGTTTCTCAGTGGAAATTTTATTCCAGAAAACAAAATCTATCAAAAAACAGAAAATTTTATAATTTATGAGATTTTAAATTGGTAATGCATTTGAGCACCTAACATAGTGCTTGGCTAAGCACGTGTGCAACAAAGTTAAGAATCCATTTAATGAGAATTTTGTGTGGGGCACAGCATTATGCTAAAAGGTTATCAAGAGGCTTAGGATATTGTCTTAGTCCTCAAAGCTTATAAACTGAGTAAGACAGGACTCACAAATGAAGAGAGAATCAGCAATATGAGGCAGTGTAGGTTAATGTCAAATGATGGATGCAAACAATTAGGAAGTAAGTTAGAATTTGCTGAGTATCTACTATATGCCATTGATGGCTCAAAATAATCACAAGAGATTGGTGCTATGATTATTTCCGTTTTACAGATAAGTAAACAAGTTTAGAGCAGTAGAGTGATTTTGTCTTGGTTACACAGATAATAAGTAACACATCTGAGATTTTGATTCCTGCTGTCAGTTCTCTACAGATCTTCCTCTACTTACCACGAGGTTTTGTCCCAATAAACTTACTGTAAGTTGAAAATACTGTAAATCAGAAGTGCATTTAGTAGTGCACCTAACCTAGTGAACATAATAGCTTAGTCTAGCCTGCCTTACACATGCTCAGGACACTTACATTAGCCTATAGTTGGGCAAAACCATCTAACAAAAAGTCTGTCTTATAGTAAAACACTGAATTTCTCAAGTAATTTATTGAATATTATACAGAAAGTGAAAAACAGAATGATTGCATGGACACAGAATCTAAGTGTATTGGTTGTTTAGCTGTGATCACATAGCTGAGTGGGGGCTGTGGCTTGCCGCTGCTGCCCTGCATCTTGAGAGAGTATCATACAGCATATTGCTAGCCTAGGGAAAGATCAAAATTCAAAGTATGATTTCTACTGAATGCATATCTAGCTTTTGTGCCATTATAAAGTTTAAAAATTGTGAGTGGAACCATCTTAAGTTGAGGACCACCTGTATTCATTTTATAGTATGTACTATGCTCTTTCCTGTGGAAAAACAAAGGTCCCATCACCCCTTTTGATCAGGGATATTTGCTATATCCCTGTTAAAATCATTTGCATATAGCCTGTTACTGTGGTATAGAGGTTAAGGTCATGGACTGCCTAGATTCAATTCCTTTCTTCACCCACCAGCTGTGTGACCTTGGGCAAGTTACTTAACATCTCTGTGCCTCAAAGGTAAATGAATAATATATGCAACATAGTTTAAAAAGAGTTTGGCCCATTTTAAGTCAAATAGAAGTTGTGGTTGTTATTATTTTTATTATTTAATCCTTATAAATCTTCATAAAGTAGAAACTATGGTGATATTCACTTTACAGTTGAGGGAGTTGAACCTTAGAGAGATGAAGTAACTTTTTCAGAATTACCTTGGTAGTAGATTCTGGACCTGGCATTCATATCCAAGCTTGTATAACTCCAAGACTTTGTTTTATTTATTTATTTTTTCTGTGTTACAATACTTCCCTAAGCTTCATAACTGCTCAGGAAAAGGGGAAGTGTATGCCAGCTGAAGCCTTTATTGAGGATGTGGGACTTGAGGTTAGAAAAGCTAATAAAAAAAGAGAACCTGTGTAGGAAGCTTGGATTAGGAAGGGAGGATAGGGGAAGAGGAGAGAAGGCCAAACATCCCTTCCCAGAAGACTCAGAGCACAAGGAAATTCAGTCCTGCCATTAGTGACATAAAAGCAAATGCAGGCCTGCTCAAAGGAGTCTATCCTTCAGCCAAGTTAAAAGGAAGGCCCTGAGGGCAGGACGTAACCCTCACCTCCCAAGAAGAATCAATCAGAGAAAAGCTGTAAATACCTCTGAAAGTAATCACCTAGAAGAGCATGCCTGGAATCCTAAACTAGAGCTCTGTCTGCCTCCAGGTGGCTTCTAAGATCACAGACCCTGCAGGCCATCAAAGGGGAGAGGAATTTCCAGGGGAGGAACTAGCACTGGAAGCACCAAATTAGGGAGGAAAAAAAATCCAATTGCTTAACTGAAAATTTATAAAAATATGTACAGTTATAAGTCTATTACATAGGGAGGCACAACCCCCCACTAGAGAATGATTTAACTATTGCTTACTTCCAGCTCTGCATAGCTGAATCTCCTGGGGGCCATTGCTTTAGCAGTTTGGCTATCTCAGCTGCTACTGTGCCTTCTCGTTTTCTTCCATTCCCAAGTCTCAAGTGGTGTGACTTGGGAAGCCAACCATGTCCTTTGTAAAGCTTGCCAATTCACCTATGTAGCTGGTAAGCACTGGTGATTTATGTCTGGGAGTCTGTTTAACTGGGGTTCCTGCCTGCCTGAAGCTTCCAGTGGTAATAGTCCTCCTAATTAAGTTTGTTATTCTTTATTCCTCACCCTCTGGGCTTCCTTTGAAACTCTCCCAACTTTGGATGACTCAGAGTTTTAGACGAGCATTTTTCTGTGTAGGAATTTTACTTATACTCCATCCAGTCCTTCAAGTATCACCTCAGCACCTGTGCCTGAGTGAACTTTGCACTGAACTCCTGTGTTTCAGTAAAGAATTGTCTCTATGTATCACAATTACACAGACTTGAGCTCAACAATTCTGTGGCAACCTACTGGGGAAATTCATTGGCTCAAGAGCTTATAAATGGACTTAATTTACCCTGCCTAAAGATAGTGTACCTGTGCCCATTGACTCTTTTTTTAAAAAAAATTATAATTGGAGGCTAATTACTTCACAATACTGTAGTGGTTTTTGCCATACATTGACATGAATCAGCCATGGATGTACATGTGTTGTTCCCCATCCTGAATCCCCTTCCCAGCTCCCTCCCCATCCCATCCCTCAGGGTCATCCCAGTGAACCAGCCCTGAGCACCCTATCTCCTGCATCCAACCTGGACTGGCAATCTATTTCACATATGATAATATACATGTTTCAATGCTATTCTCTCAAATCATCCTACCCTCGCCTTCTCCCACAGAGTCCAAAAGTCTATTGTTTACATATGTGTCTCTTTTGCTGTCTCACATGGTCAGTGTTACCCTCTTTCTAAATTCCATATATATGCATTAATATACTATATTGGTGTTTTTCTTTCTGACTTACTCCACGCTGTATAATAGGCTCCAGTATCATCCACCTCATTAGAACTGATTCAAATGCATTCTTTTTAATAGATGAGTAACATTCCATTGTGTACATGTACCACATCTTTCTAATCCATTCGTCTGCTAATAGACATCTGGGTTACTTCCATGTCCTGGCTATTATAAACAGTGCTGCAATGAACATTGGAGTACATGTGTCTCTTTCAATTCTGGGTTCCTCAGTGTGTATGCCCAGCACTGGGATTGCTGGGTCATAAGTCAGTTCTATTTCCAGTTTTTTAAGGAATCTCCACACTATTCTCCATAGTGACTGTACTAGTTTGCATTCCCTCCAACAGTGTAAGAGGGTTTGCTTTACTCCCCACTGTCTTCAGCATTTATTGTTTGTAGACTTTTTGATAGCAGCTATTCTGACTGGCGTGATGTGGTACCTCATTGTGGTTTTTGATTTGCATTATGCAAATGAAGAGAGCAACAGTTAGAATTGGATATGGAACAACAGACTGGTTCCAAATAGGAAAAGGAGTATGTCAAGGCTGTATATTGTCACCCTGCTTATTTAACTTATATGCAGGGTACATCATGAGAAACACTGGGCTGGAAGAAGCACAAGCTGGAATCAAGATTGCAGGGAGAAATATTAATAACCTCAGATATGCAGATGACACCACCCTTATGGCAGAAAATGAAGAGCAACTAAAAAGCCTCTTGATGAAAGTGAAAGAGGAGAGTGAAAAAGTTGGCTTAAAGCTCAACATTCAGAAAACGAAGATCATGGCATCTGGTCCCATCCCTTCATGGGAAATAGATGGGGGAACAGTGGAAACAGTGTCAGACTTGATTTTTTGGACTCCAAAATCACTGCAGATGGTGACTGCAGTCATGAAATTAAAAGATGCTTACTCCTTGGAAGGAAAGTTATGACCAACCTAGATAGCATATTGAAAAGCAGAGACATTACTTTGCCAACAAAGGTCTGTCTAGTCAAGGCTATGGTTTTTCCTGTGGTCATGCATGGATGTGAGAGTTGGACTGTGAAGAAAGCTGAGTGCTGAAGAATTGATGCTTTTGAACTGTGGTGTAGGAGAAGATTCTTGAGAGTCCCTTGGACTGCAAGGAGATCCAACCAGTACATTCTGAAGGAGATCAGCCCTGGGATTTCTTTGGAAGGAATGATGCTAAAGCTGAGACTCCAGTACTTTGGCCACCTGATGCAAAGAGTTGACTCACTGGAAAAGACTCTGATGCTGGGAGGGATTGGGGGCAGGAGGAGAAAGGGACGACAGAGGATGAGATGGCTGGATGGCATCACTGACTTGATGGATGTGAGTCTGAGTGAACTTTGGGACTTGGTGATGGACAGGGAGGCCTGGCATGCTGTGATTCATGGGGTCTCAAAGAGTCGGACATGACTGAGCGACTGAACTGAACTGAACTGAACTGATAATGAGTGATGTTGAGTATCTTTTCATGTGTTTGTTAGCCATCTGTATGTCTTCTTTGGAGAAATGTCAGTTTTGTTCTTTGGCCCATATTTTGATTAGGTCGTTTATTTTTCTGGAATTGAGCTGCAGGAGTTGCTTGTGTATTTTTGAGATTAATTCTTTGTCAGTTGCTTCATTTGCTACTATTTTCTCCCATTCTGAAGGCTGCCTTTTCACTTTGCTTATAGTTTCCTTAGTTGTGTAAAAGCTTTTAAATTTAATTAGGTCCCATCTGTTTATTTTTACTTTTATTTCCATTACTCTGGTAGGTGAGTCATAGAGGATCCTGCTATGATTTACGTCAGAGAGTGTTTTACCTATGTTTTCCTCTAGGAATTTTATAGTTTCTGGTCTTGAATTTAGATCTTTAAACCATTTTGAGCTTATTTTTATTTATGGTGTTAGAAAGTGTTCTAGTTAAAGGGATTGTCTTTTCTCCATTGTATATTCTTGCCTCCTTTGTCAAAGACAAGGTGTCCATAGGTGCGTGGATTTATCTCTTGACTTTCTATTTTGTTCCATTAATCTATATTTCTGTCTTTGTGCCAGTACCATACTGTCTTGATGACTATAGCTTTGTAGTATAGCCTGAAGTCAGGCAGGTTGATTCCTTCAGTTCCATTCTTCTTTTTCAAGATTACTTTGGCTATTCGAGTTTTTTTTTTTTTAATTTCCATACAAATTGTGAAATTGTTTGTTCTAATTCTCTGAAAAATACCATTGGTAGCTTCTTAGGGATTGCATTGAGTCTATAGGTTGCTTTGGGTAGTGTACTCATTTTCATTATATTGATTCTTCCAGTCCATGAACATGGTATATTTCTCCATCTGTTTGTCACTTTTGATGTCTTTCACCAGTGTTTTATAGTTTTCTATATATAGATCTTTTGTTTCTTTAGGTAGATTTATTCCTAAATATTTTATTCTTCTCATTGCAGTGGTGAATGGAATTATTTCCTTAATTTTTCTTTCTGTTTTCTCATTGTTAGTGTGTAGGAATGCAAGGGATTTCTGTGTGTTAATTTTATATCCTGCAACTTTACTGTATTCATTGATTAGCTCTAGTAATTTTCTGGTGGAGTCTTTAGGGTTTTCTATGTAGACGATCATGTCATCTGAAAACAGTGAGAGTTTTACTTCTGTTCCAATCTGGATTCCTTTTATTTCTTTTTCTTCTCTGATTGCCGTGGCTAAAACTTCCAAAACTATGTTGAATAGTAGTGGTGAGAGTGGACACCCTTGTCTTGTTCCTGATTTTAGGGGAAATGCTTTCAATTTTTCACCATTGAGGATAATGTTTGCTATGGGTTTGTCATATATGGCTTTTATTATGTTGAGGTATGTTACTTCTATTCCTGGTTTCTGGGGGGTTTTTAATCTTAAATGGATGTTGAATTTTGTCAAAAAGGCTTTCTCTGCATCCATTGGAATAATATGGATTTATCTTTCAATTTGCTAATGTGGTGTATTACATTGGTTGATTTGCGATATTGAAGAATCCTTGCATCCCTGAGGTAAAGCCCACTTGGTCATGATGTATGATCTTTTTAATCTTTGGATTCTGTTTTCTAGAATTTTGTTAAGGATTTTTCAGTCTATGTTCATCAGTGATATTGCCCTGTAGTTTTCTTTTTTTGTGACATCTTTATCTACTTTGGTATTAGGGTGATGGTGGCCTCATAGAATGAGTTTGAAAGTTTACCTTCCTCTGCAGTTTTCTGGAAGAGTTTGAGTAGGATAGGTGTTAAGTCTTCTCTAAATTTTTGGTAGAATTCATCTGTGAAACTGTCTGGTCATGGTCCTTTGTTTGTTGGAAGATTTCTGATTACAGTTTCGATTTCCATGCTATTGATGGGTCTGTTAAGATTTTCTATTTCTTCTTGGTTCAGTTTTGTAAAGTTATGCTTTTCTAAGAATTTGTCCACTTTTTCAAAGTTGTCCATTTCATTGACATATAGTTGCTGATAGCAGTCTCTTATGATCCTTTGTATTTCTGTGTTGTTGTCTGTTGTGATTTCTCCATTTTCATTTCTAATTTTGTTGATTTGCTTCTGCTCCTTTTGTGTCTTGATGAGTCTGACTGTTGGTTTTTCTATTTTATTTATCTTCTCAAAGGACCAGCTTTTAGCTTTGCTGATTTTGGCTATGGTCCCCTTTGTTTCTTTTGCATGTATTTCTGTCCTAATTTTTATGATTTCTTTTCTTCTACTATCCCTGGGGTGCATCATTTCTTCTTTTTCTAGTTGCTTTAGGTGAAGAGATAGGTTATTTATTTGACTTCTCTCCTGTTTCTTGAGCTAGGATTGTATTGCTATGATCCTTCCTCTTAGCACTGTTTTTATTGAGTCCTATTGGTTTTGGGTTGTTGTGTTTTAATTTTCATTTGTTTCTATCCATGTTTTGATTTCATTTTTGATTTATTCTGCGATTTGTTGGTTTTTCAAAAGTGTGTTTTTTAGCTTCCATATGTTTGTATTCTTAATATTTTTCCCCCTGTAGTTGACATTTAATCTTACTGCATTGTGATCAGAAAAGATGCTTGAGATGACTTCAATTATTTTGAATTTACCAAGGCTAGATTTATGGCCTAGGATGTGGTCTATCCTGGAGAAGGTTCCATGTGCACTTGAGAAAAACGTGAAATTCATTGTTTTACGTGAAATGTCCTATAAATTATGTCTAACTGGTCCATTGTATCATTTAAAGTTTGTGTTTCCTTGCTAACTTTCTGTTTAGTTGATCTATCCATAGGTGTGAATGGGATATTAAAGTTTCCCACTATTATTTTGTTACTGTTAATTTCCCCTTTCATTTGCCTTACATATTGCAGTGCTCCTATTTTGGGTGCATATCTATTTATAAGTGTTATATCTTTATCTTGGATTGATCCTTTGATCATTATGTAGTGTCCTTCTTTGTCTCTTTTCACGGCTTTTATTTCAAAGTCTATTTTATCTGATATGAGTATTGCTACTCCTGCTTTCTTTTGGTCTCCATTTGCATGAAATATTTTTTTCCAGCCCTTCACTTTCAGTCTGTATGTGTCCCTAGGTTTGAGGTGGGTTTTGTAGACAGCATATATAAGGGTCTTGTTTTTGTATCCATTCAGCCAGTCTTTGTCTTTTGGTTGGGGCATTCAATCCATTTACATTTAAGGTAATTATTAATAAGTATGATCCCATTGCCATTTACTTTGTTGTTTTGGGTTCGAGTTTATACACCCTTTCTGTGTTTCCTGTCTAGAGAAGATTCTTTAGCACTTGTTGAAGAGTTGGTTTGGTGGTGCTGAATTCTATTAGCTCTTGCTTGTCTGTAAAACTTTTGATTTCTCCTTCATATTCCAACAACACAAGAAGACTTGCATCTTCTTGTGTTGAGTCTTCATAGAGAAGACTCTATACAACGGCATCACCAGATGGTCAACACCGAAATCAGATTGATTATATTCTTTGCAGCCAAAGATGGAGAAGCTCTATACAGTCAGCAAAAACAAGATGAGGAGCTGACTGTGGCTCAGACCATGAACTCCTTATTGCCAAATTCAGACTTAAAATGAAGAAAGTAGAGAAAACCACTAGACCATTCAGGTATTACCTAAATCAAATCCCTTATGATTATATAGTGGAAGTGAGAAATAGATTTAAGGGCCTAGATTAGATAGATAGAGTGCCTGATGAACTATGGAATGAGGTTCGTGACATTGTACAGGAGACAGGGATCAAGACCATTCCCATAGAAAAGAAATGCAAAAAAGCAAAATGGCTGTCTGGGGAGGCCTTACAAATAGCTGTGAAAAGAAGAGAAGTGAAAAGCAAAGGAGAAAAGGAAAGATATAAACATCTGAATGCAGAGTTCCAAGGATAGCAAGAAGAGATAAGAAAGCCTTCTTCAGCAATCAATGCAAAAAAATAGAGGAAAACAACAGAATGGGAAAGACTAGGGATCTCTTCAAGAAAATCAGAGATACCAAAGGAACATTTCATGCAAAGATGGGATCAATAAAGGACAGAAATGGTATGGACCTAACAGAAGCAGAAGATATCAAGAAGAGATGGCAAGAATATACCGAAGAACTGTACAAAAAAGATCTTCATGACCCAGATAATCACGATGGTGTGATCATTCACCTAGAGCCAGACATCCTGGAATGTGAAGTCAAGTGGGCCTTAGAAAGCATCACTATGAACAAGGCTGGTGGAGGTAATGGAATTCCAGTTGAGCTATTCCAAATCCTGAAAGATGATGCTGTGAAAGTGCTGCACTCAATATGCCAGCAAATGTGGAAAACTCAGCAGTGGCCACAGGACTGGAAAAGGTCAGTGTTCATTCCAATCCCAAAGAAAGGCAATGCCAAAGAATGCTCAAACTACCGCACAATTGCACTCATCTCACATGCTAGGAAAGTAATGCTCAAAATTCTCCAAACCACGCTTCAGCAGTATGTAAACTGTGAACTTCCAGATGTTCAAGCTGGTTTTAGAAAAGGCAGAGGAACCAGAGATTAAGTTACCAACATCCTCTGGATCACGGAAAAAGCAAGAGAGTTCCAGAAAAAACATCTATTTCTGCTTTATTGACTATGCCAAAGCCTTTGACTGTGTGGATCACAATAAACTGTGGAAAATTCTGAAAAAGATGGGAACACCAGACCACCTGATCTGCCTCTTGAGAAATTTGTATGCAGCTCAGGAAGCAACAGTTAGAACTGGACATGGAACAACAGACTGGTTCCAAATAGGAAAAGGAGTTCGTCAAGGCTGTATATTTTCACCCTGTTTATTTAACTTATATGCAGAGTACATGATGAGAAATGCTGGACTGGAAGAAACACAAACTGGAATCAAGATTGCCAGGAGAAATATCAGTAACTTCAGATATGCAGATTACACCATCCTATGGCAGAAAGTGAAGAGGAACTAAAAAGCCTCTTGATGAAAGTGAAAGTGGAGAGTGAAAAAGTTGGCTTAAAGCTCAACATTCAGAAAACGAAGATCATGGCATCTGGTCCCACCACTTCATGGGAAATAGATGGGGAAACAGTGCCAGACTTTATTTTTATGGGTTCCAAAATTACTACAGTTGGTGACTGCAGCCATGAAATTAAAAGACGCTTACTCCTTGGAAGGAAAGTTATGACCAACCTAAATAGCATATTGAAAAGCAGAGACATTACTTTGCCAACAAAGGTCCGTCTAGTCAAGGCTATGGTCTTTCCTGTGGTCATGTATGGATGTGAGAGTTGGACTGTGAAGAAGGCTGAGTGCCAAAGAATTGATGCTTTTGAACTGTGGTGTTGGAGAAGAGTCTTGAGAGCCCCTTGGACTGCAAGGAGATCCAACCAGTCCCTTCTGAAGGAGATCAGCCCTGGGATTTCTTTGGAAGGAATGATGCTAAAGCTGAAACTCCAGTACTTTGGCCACCTCATGCGAAGAGTTGACTCATTGGAAAAGACCATGGTGCTGGGAGGGATTGGGGGCAGGAAGAGAAGGGGACGACAGAGGATGAAATGGCTGGATGGCATCACTGACTCGATGGACATGAGTCTGAGTGAACTCTGTGAGCTGGTGATGGACAAGGAGGCCTGGCGTGCTGCGATTCATGGGGTCGCAAAGAGTCGGACACGACTGAGCGACTGATCTGATCTGATCTGTTCTTCCCTTCCCTCTGGCTTGTAGAGTTTCTATTGAGAGATTAGCTGTTATACTTATGGGGATCCCCTTGTGAGTTATTTGTTATTTTTCCCTTGCTGCTTTTAATATTTGTTCTTTGTGTTTGATCTTTGTTAATTTGATTAATATGTGTCTTGGGGTGTTTTGCCTTGGATTTGTCCTGTTTGGGACTGGGTTTCTTGGACTTTGTTGGTATTTCCTTCTCAATTTTAGGGGAGTTTTCAGCTATTAATTCCTCAAGTATTTTCTCATGGCCTTTCTTTTTGTCTTCTTCTTCTGGGACTCCTATGGTTCGAATGTTGGGGCCTTTAACATTGTCCAAGAGGTTCCTGAGGTTGTCCTCATTTCTTTTAATTGTTTTTTTCTTTTTTTCCTCTCTGTTTCATTTATTTTCAGCATTCTATCTTCCACCTCACTTAGCCTATCTTCTACCTCAGTTATTCTACTGTTGTTTCCCTCCAGAGTGTTTTTGATCTCAGTTATTGCATTATGCATTATTGATTGACTCTTTTTTATTTCTTCAAGGTCCTTGTTAAACATTTCTTGCATCTTCTCAATCCTTGTCTCCAGACTATTTATCTGTAACTCCATTTTGTTTTCAAGATTTCGGATCATTTTGATTATCATCATTCTGAATTCTTTTTCAGGTAGACTCCCTAACTCCTCCTCTTTTGTTTGGTTTGGTGGACTTTTATCATGTTCCTTTACGTGCTTAATATTTCTCTTTTTTTTCATCTTGTTTAGGTTGCTGCGTTTGGGGTGGCCTTTCTGAATGCTGGAAGTTTGTGGTTCCTCTTTATTGTGGAGTTTCCTCCCTGTGGGTGTGGTTGGATGAGTGGCCTGTCAAGGTTTCCTGGTTAGGGAATCTTCCGTCGGTGTTCTGGTGGGTGGAGCTGGATCTCTTCTCTCTGGATTGCAATGAATTGCCCAGTAGTGTGTTTTGAGGTGTCTGTGGGTTTGATGTGACTTTTGCTGGCCTGTAATTTTGTTCTCAGGGTTATGTTCCTGTGTTGTTGAAGAATTAGCTCAGTATGGCTTGCTCTGAAACTTGTTGGCGCTTGGTTGGAGCATGATTTCGTTGTAGGTTTGGAGGCTTTTGGATGAGGTGTTGTCAATTAATGGTCCATGGAGTCACGAATTTTCTGGTGTTCTCAAGTTTTAGATTTAAGCTACTATCTCTGGCTTTCAGTCTTATTCTTACAGTAGCCTCAGGACTTCTCCATCCATACAACACTGATGATAAGACATCTAGGTTAATGATGAAAACATTCTCCACACTGAGGGACACCCAGAGATATTCACAGAGTTACATGGAGAAGAGAAGAGGGAGAAAGTAGATAGAGGTGACTAGGAGGAGAAGAGGGGGAGTCAAAAGGAGAGAGACAGATCTAGCCAGTATTCAGTTCCCTAAGTGTTGTCCACAGCCCAGAACACCCAAAGAGATTCACAGAGTTAGCTAGAGAAGAGAAGGGGGAGGGTGGAGATAGAGGTGACCTGGGGGAGAAAAAGGAGAGTGAAAAGGGGAGAGAGCAGTCAGTCCAGTAATCACACTCCTACGTAAAAATGGGTACTGAAGATTGGGTTCTTAAAGGTACAAAATCGATAACAAATACCAAAAAGCAAAGATTAAAAATCTAGAGTAGAGATTAGACTCTCAAAAATACAATATGAAAAAACAAAGCAAAATCACAAAAACTAAAAAAATATATATATATGAAATTTGCTTTAAAACTATATTCTTTTTTTGTGAGGTAATAGTAGGTTATAAAAATGAAAATTGAAGGAGTAATATAGAACTTAAAATTTTTTCAAAAAAATTAAAAAATGGTAATAGTAAAATATACCTAGGAATTTCTGTGGACCTGTTGAGGGCAGTGTGGGGTTATGTCAGTTTCAGATAGTTCCTTGTTTGAGCTTATACTTCTTCTCAAGGTCTACAGGTCCCTTCCAATGTAGTCAATGCTCACTATAGGGTTTTAATCTATTGCACCTCTCTCTTTTAAAGTGGTTCCCCCTTCTTTGTTTATTTTGGCTTTCTCTGTTTGCAAGTCTCTTCAGTATCTGACTTCTGCCCTGACACAAGGGGACAAAGGTGGTCACTTATTTAGGCTCACTTGTTCAGTTGTGCTGTGGGGAGGTAGGAGCTCTGCAAACAAATGCCACTGGTGTGTGTGGGGAGTGCTTTCAGTGTCTGAGCCATACTGGGTTTGCCCCCACTCATGGTGTGTGTGCTTTCCTGGTGTACACTGCTCAGGCTCTAGGTTGCTCTGTAAAGGAACTGTCTAAAGCAGGCCCTGGGTTGCGTGTACTTCCCAGGTCTAAGCTGCTCAGGTTCAGGTTCTCGGGTAGTCCACAAAGGCACAGAGTCGGTTGGGCCTGTGTTTTGTGCCATTCCCAGGTCCGAGCAGCTCAGGCTATCAGGTGCTTGGTGAACGCACTCCCCCTAGGTGGGATGGTGACTCTTATCACTTCCCTGGTCCTGGCCCTTGGTTTCCCGGGTGCATAGCGGGAACACCATCGCAGGTGTGCCATGTGTCTTTGTGAAACTGGTCTCTGGCTGCCACCCTCCAGGTGGATGTCAACCGTCCAGGATCCCAGGAAGACTTGGTTAGCAACTGGGAGCCTGCTCATATTTGATAGATGATGCCATCTCTGGGGCTGAGTTTGCCCCTTGCTTTCTGGCTCTGGCTGTCACCCACCTGCCTCTCTGCCCCTGGTGGGAGATGGGCCAGTCTGCTGCCAGCTAGCTCTCCTCTGGTATTAGCTCAGTCCTTTGTTCACTTTTTGTGGGAAAGTTCTCTCTCTCTCTCTCTGTTTCCTCCTTTTCTTTTTCTCTTTCTCTGGCCATCCCACAATTTGTGTTTCTATCTCAAGTTAGCTCCCTCAGATTGCCCTCAGGGCATTCAGGCCAGGTCCTTACCCTAAGCAATGCAGCCCGCACCTCCCTTTTCAGTCCCCGCTTGCTGGTGGTGGTCCTGAGCATCTGGGCTACTTCTTTGCTGGGAGTTGTGATTAGGCATGTTTATCTGTGGGTTTTATTTATTTTTTCCCTTCCGTTTATTTTACCCTGAGATTCCAAAACTCCCCACAGACCCACTGGTGAGAGGGTTTCCTGATGTTTGGAAAGTTCTCCTCTTTTACAACTCTCTCTTCAGGTGGGTCTCTGTTCCTAACTCTTTTGTCTCTCTTTTTATCTCTTATATTTTGTCCTACCTCCTTTCGAAGACAATGGGCTGCCTTTCTGGGTGCCTGGTGTTCTCTGCCAGCATTCAGAAGTTGTTTTGTGGTATTTTCTCAACGTTCAAATGATCTTTCAATGAATTTGTGGGGGAAAAAGTCGTCTCCCCATCCTATTCCTCTGCCACCTTAGGACCTCCGCCTCTAGCCATTGACTCTTAAATGGATGGTATGCTGAATTGAAACAATGAAACACTGAATGACAAATTCCCCAAGAGCAAAAGAGGAAAGTTCTGAGCTAGTTTTACAAAGTGCCTCCCTGTACCACTGAGATGCAGCTAGTAGCTGATTTGGCATAGATTTGGAAAGAAAGCTTATATCATATCATTCCCAGGCATGATTTCCTGACTATCAGGGTTGTTATCAATTACATATGGAATAGGTGCTTGCTGCTATAAGTTTAGAGTGCTGAAGACTGACACAGCAGAAGGCAAGTGGACTTTCATGCAAACTATTTTAGGACATTTTCTCGATTCTTGATCAGTGAATGGATGCAGTGAGATAATTCTCTTGTAACACAATAATGAAGGGAAGCCTGGAGATCATGTTCCTTTACTTGGATCTTGGTAACATGAGTAAGTGAAGTAAAATTGACTTCCAAGTAGATAAGACCCATATAACTCTGATTCATTAAGGCTCAGTATCCATACCATGATTGTATTGTTTTAGCTCCCACTAGGTTTTTGAACGGAGAAGGCAATGGCACCCCACTCCAGTACTCTTGCCTGGAAAATTCCATGGACAGAGGAGCCTGGTGGGCTGTATAGTCCATGGGGTCGCTAAGAGTCGGACACGAATGAGCAACTTCACTTTCACTTTTCACTTTCATGCATTGGAGAAGGAAATGGTAACCCACTCCAGTGTTCTTGCCTGGAGAATCCCAGGGATGGGGGAGCCTGGTGGGCTGCCGTCTAGGGGTTGCACAGAGTCGGACATGACTGATGCGACTTAGCAGCAGCAGCAGCAGGCTTTTGAAGCACAAACTAAGAAGTGTAACTCCCTTTTCAGTGTTTTTGTTCTCCTCATTTTACCATCTTGAATGTGTTATTCTGAATCCTTGGTATGTGTACTGAAGCTCATGGAAGGTTCACATATCCTGCTAAAGTCATCTTTCTTCTCTTGGTCTGTATATACTGCTCAGTAAAATGGCAGTGATGCCCAATGAAATTACTGTTATACTCTGAGGGACAAAGCAACCTTATTTCTTGCCTTTAAGTATGATGAGTGAAATAGACAATAGCTGTTTCTGGAGACAAAGTCAAATTGTAACAGAATGAAGGGTTAAATAAGAGAGGAAAAGTAGAGTAGAATTGTAGACCAGAGACATTTGGAAGGATTGTTGAGTACCTGTGGGGAGGTGATTCTTTTCTACGGCCTAGCTTAGTTTGGAGACTGATGTTTCAGAGTATCAAAAACATTTGCTTGATTTTTTAAAAATTTGGCTATGATCAGTGGTCCAAATGTAGGAATGTTGCAGGGAAGAGCCAATTCTGACCCCATGTTGGAATTATTTCTTTGATTTGCTTTTCATTGCTTTTGTTATTATAATCATACCTAATGGCTTGCCTCAGAGAACCCTGCCCCTCTGCCTAACGCTTAAACTAAAGTGCCTTTGTACAGGACCATGTTTACCTGTGGAAAACAGGAAAGAAAAATTTAACACATCCCCTGCCTGAGGCTTGCCATTTTAGGGGATATTTATAAGATTAATGGCCTTTTCACTTTGTTTCCTCACCTTTCCTGCATCTCTGTTCTATAAAAGAACTTGAATCCAGACCCAGATAAGATGGTTATTTTGAGACATTAGTCTGCCATCTTCTTGGTCAACCAGCTTTTTGATTCATATTCCAAGCTTTACCACCTTGTCTCTTGGTTAATTTTCCAGCAAGCAGAGTGAGCTTGGACCCGGTAAACAGGAATAGAGAAGGCAGGTGATTGGATTGATTAAAAGGTAAAGATTTGCAAGACAATTTCGGTAGTATTGCCAAAGGAGGCAATGGATTTAAAGGTATTAGCAAAATAGTATTTAATGACTGAATCACAGACTTGAGGCTGGGACAGGAAAAAAGTGATCCAGAAATGGATCAATAAGCTGATTAGAATAAGAAATCTCCCCAGAGGACTGGGGAACTCAGTGAAGATGAAGAACAGAAGTGAGAGTAATGGAGTGAGTTTATCAAATTAAAAGTAGTACTCAAAGAAAGAGCTATTGGCATTTAAGGATTCTGAAGTGGAGCAGTTATGGTGCGAGATGAAGTCCACCATGTGGCCCTGGGAGTAAGTTTCTAAAATGGGATTCAGGAGAAAGTCCTTGCAGTAACAGATGTCAGAGAACAGTTAGCAGCAGTGTTGGGCTTGCAGCATGATTAAGACACACAGGTTAATGAATGGAGTTGAGGTAGAGAGACCCACTGAGAGTGTGGTACCAAAGAATGTGGGTGAGTGGTATTGGGGCCAAGAGAAGACAGCAATGAAGAAAGGGAGAAATATATATATATATCCTGATCCCTGAGTGAGGAAAGTCTTCTGTAAGAGAGTGGAAGGCAGCATTGTGAGGTTAGGGTAATTAATTGTTAAAATATTTTAGCCACTCTAATGCCCAGGGCAGAAACTTCAAAATTAAGTGAGAGTGAGGCAGGGAAATGATTTGGTGGTTTGTGAGAGCCTCCTTGGAAAAACACTAGGTTCAATGTTCATGCTATAAACCAACACAATCATTATCCTCGCAACTACTGATGTAGAATGTAAGAGGCATGATTTGCAATGGTTCCTCATGCTGGTCCTATGGGATAATGGAGTTCAATCACTCCCATTTGCAAAGGAGGGAGTAGACAAGGGTTCTGTGGTCAAATTTAAAGCAAAGTTATTGATTGAACTCCCTTTAATTGGCTATCACTTTCTAATTGGCTGATGATGTACAGGCCCCTTGAAATTCCCAAGAGAATTTCCAGGAATCCAGGCTGCACAGTAGTGATAAATGATAACTTAAATAAACTTATTTATTTGCTAAAGGAAACCACTGGTCAACTCAATAGGACTGTTATCTGGATCTATTTCCATTACTTCTGATTAAGCACTTTGAGAGGTTTGCACCATCAGTGATTTTGATCATTAGAACACAATTGACTTACTATTTATATTTATTTTCTTTACTTATTTATAGTCAAGGATACTGCAAATTTAGGTGCTTATATGGTAAGCATTTATATTTGATGGACATAAAATAGTGTCATCTTTCCTGTAACTATTTATCACCTTCAAAAGTATCATGTTCCTTCTTTTGTTGAATCTGTCAATATTTCCCTGTGCTGTGAAGGAAAAATTTTCCATTTTTAGAGCTCACTATGGATTTTACACTCAGCCATGGATTTAGGCACTGGCAGGATCAAGCTATTTTTGAAAACACTGTCCTGGGCAATTAACAAAGCTGTATAGTTTTTTTTTTTTTAGACTGTATAGTTTTGATGCTGAGATATGTGTAGAGAATGCTGGAATGGATTGTCTACTCTAGAGGTTTCTTTGTAGCTAGCTATATTTAAAGGTCATTTTCTTCTTTTCTAAGAAGGGGCATTGATTTGGTCTCTTTCTCAGGATTTCTTTCTTTTTTTAATATCTTCTGTCTATTGTCATTTAGGTCAGACAAATGAAGTATCTATAATATATAATCATCTCATTTGTAGACAAATGACTCTGACTCAAAGTTATTGTGAGTGGATATATATTTTTTAAAGGACTCTAAGCTAGCTCTTAGTTGGGGGATTTTGTTTTCTGTACAGATCATCCCATCTCATTTGTAGACAAATGACTCTGACTCAAAGTTATTGTGAGTGGATATATATTTTTTAAAGGACTCTAAGCTAACTCTTAGTTGGGGGATTTTGTTTTCTGTACAGATCATCCATAGAACAAGTGCTGTCTTGCAGGGTTGCTTGGCTGATTGACCTCATGGCTGCTCCTCACCGTAATGTTTTCTATTGATAGAAATTGCTAGAATTCAGGCTTTGCCTGCACTCAGGCACTATGTAGTTCCATTTGGCAGATACATCTGAAGCCCTTAATGTTTCGGAGAACTGTGGACTTGAAAGGGGGCAACGAATACCATTTAAACCACCTCTTAGTTGGTTTCTCTTTCTATTCTCTCCCAACCAATGCCCTGGGTGTTTGTCGGCTGGTTCCTGAGTTAATGCTTTATTTTTTCTCTAGTAAGCAGCAGGATTCCTTAAGGTATCCTCTAAAGATTTTACTCCCTAGTTTCCTCAGTGTATTCTCAGATGAGACTGTGACAGATGTCCACAGGAGTCCTCAGATTGAGGGAGACGAGGTCCCTCTTCACACTTTGAATAGCATGTTTCCCCTAAATTTTCCTTTTTGGATGTTACTTGCAAGTTGTTGCTTCTTTTCTTCTCAGGTAGATTGAGTGAACAGTAGGGAAAATCTTTCAGATACTGGTACTTCTGAAATTTGATCTCAGAAATGCATTCAGGTATAATAACATACTTCCCATTATATTGGCCTTTGAAGAAGGTGATAAATGTGCCAGATGGAGAACAGCATGGAGGACTTTGTGATGTTTTTACTCAGAGGTGTCTTCTGGGTTACCTTGGTTCATATCTGATGAGCCAGAGCCCTTGTTACAAAGTTCCCTTTAAGCAGAGTCATCATGAAATGTTCAGGTGTGGTGGGAACCTCAGAGGCCGATGGACTGATTCAGCGTGTTTGCTTCTGACATTTGGTCCTGCTGTCATCATGAGGCTTAGGTAGGTTTCGATTTGGATTGACAGATTTGACCCTTTATCATCATCAAAGCAAAAGCAGACAATATTGAGTGCTGTATTGTGTATTTGGGCATTAAATGCCAGTTTGAATCAACCTGTACTTCTAGGTCAAATTTCCATAGTAATGCTTTCTGTGTCTTTTTTTTTTAAATTTTATTTTATTTTTAAACTTCACATAATTGTATTAGTTTTGCCAAATATCAAAATGAATCCGCCACAGGTATACATGTGTTCCCCATCCTGAACCCTCCTCCCTCCCCATACCATCCCTCTGGGTCGTCCCAGTGCACTAGCCCCAAGCATCCAGTATCGTGCATCGAACCTGGACTGGCATCTCGTTTCATACATGATATTTTACATGTTTCAATGCCATTCTCCCAAATCTTCCCACCCTCTCCCTCTCCCATAGAGTCCATAAGACTGTTCTATACATCAGTGTCTCTTTTGCTGTCTCGTACACAGGGTTATTGTTACCATCTTTCTAAATTCCATATATATGCGTTCTGTATCTTTTGACCCTTCAGAGAGAGCTACTATATTGTTTTCTCTGTCTTTACTCAGTTCAGCTCCATCCCAATTCCCACAAATGTTCCCATTTCATCAGGTCTCTGGGGAGTTTCACTCTTTTTCTGCAGCAACTTTAAACACTCTTCTCTTAATTTAATCTTTTTGATTTTAAAAAATACAAAATACTTTGCATATGATAATTGAAAAGAAAACATTTACTTTGATAAATTGATGTTCTACTCAATCACGCATAGCTAGGCTTGTTTTTTGGACAACTCTATTACAAGCTAAAAAATTGAATGTGTTCTATTTTATCTCCATCTTTTCTTATTTTCAATTCCTCTTTCCCCCTTTACTCTCTTCCTTTCCCCTCTCACCACCCTCACTCTCCCTTTCTTATAGTCTTTAGCTAGCTCTTTTCCATACTGTTTCTGGTTCCTTTTGTTGCAGAGTAAACTTTCTTGACTATATTCTGAGTTAGCAAAGTTGTGAAGCAAAAGGTAAAGCATCTTTTTTAAAAAAAAAAACCTGCATTTTCTTGCTAATGTCCCTCTATGTAGAAGTCTTTAAAACATTTTCTAAATGTCTGTTTTTACACTGGTAGTTTCCTTCATGTCAACCTATCTTGACCCCTTCTCCATGATGGGATCTTGATTGCACTACTGCTCTTTCCTCAGAGCCCTTATTCCTCTCTGTATTTCTTTCTTTTTTCTTACAGCTTAACATAAGACTAGAATAAGACACCAAACCTAAGACTCATGCTGTCTTCATGTCTTCAATATTTTCCCTGTGCTACTGCTACTGCTGCTAAGTCGCTTCAGTCGTGTCCGACTCTGCGCGACCCCATAGACAGCAGCCCACCAGGCTCCGCCGTCCCTGGGATTCTCCAGGCAAGAACACTGGAGTGAGTTGCCATTTCCTTCTCCAATGCATGAAAGTGAAAAGTGAAAGTGAAGTCGCTCAGTCGTGTCCGACTCTTCGTGACCCCATGGACTGCAGCCTACCAGGCTCCTCCATCCATGGGATTTTCCAGGCAAGAGTACTGGAGTGGGGTGCCATTGCCTTCTCTGATTTTCCCTGTATTATTATGAAAATCTAGATCTTTTTCAACTAAACACAAGGCCAGATTTCAACTGACATCATCCTTAAGGAAATCATAAGTCTTCAACAGGAAGCACTGACCGATCTCCTACATTTTATAAGATTAGCTTTAATATAAATAATGCTTTGGATATAATAATATCCAAAGGTGAGGGTGCACTGAAGAAACATCATCTCCTTTCAACATTAAAAAGTAAACTTAATGAGCAGAGAAGAAAATCCTCCAGTTCTAACTTAGATGGTAGTCCAATAATTTTTAATCCTCTTTTGACTTCTGTTAGACTACTTTTTTGAATATGTCTGGTGTGATAGGAAGGAATCGAGTATCGTGTAATGATAGAGAAGAGCCTTGGGTGTCAGAGTGTGGATTCTAGAGTCACCATACGTCTCTGTTCAAATCCCAGTTCTGCAACTTTCTAGTTGCATGGTCTTGTGCAAGTGAGTTATCTATCTTCCCTTAGTCACAGTTTCCTCATCTGTAAATGGGAATTAATTATAGTTCCTTATCTTATAGGGTTGGGAATTATATAGGTGAAAATATATAAGTATATATGTGCAGCACATATATACTTGACATATGTTAGATTTCATGTTTATAATGATTTTATGGATTCCTCATAGAGGTAACAGTGCATTATAATACAGTTAAAGTGTGTGGAAATTTGTAATTGAAGTTGCAATTCAGATTTCAGTAGGGTGTCTTCCTTGTCAACATAATAAAATTCTCAAATGCATGACTGGCTACCTGGGTAACAGATTTTATTCAATTGAAGCTTCTTGCTTTGTGACCTTGGCCTTCTTAACTCAGTATGCATTCCAGATATGAATTTCCAGCCCTCAATCTCTCTTGTGATGTGTGCCTATTAAGTCACTTCCAACTTTTTCCGACCCTATGGCCTCTAGCCTGCCAGGCTCCTCTGTCCATGGGATTCTCCAGGAAAGAATACTGGATTGGCTTGCCATGCCCTTCTCCAAGGGGTCTTCTCAACCCAGGGATCAAACTTGGGTATCTTATGTCTCCTGCACTGGCAGACACGTTCTTTACCACTGGTGCCACCTGGGAAACCCAGAATCAAGGATATTAAGGTGCTATTTTTAGCTGAAACAAACAAAAGTCATCTGGAATTCTAACAAAAGAATCCACAGTTATCTACTAATATGCTTTGTCAGAGCCAACAAATATAAAGTTTCAAAGACAAATATCAACAAGTCAAGAAAGGGCTCTCCCAACCCAGACACTTGTAAGACAAGACTCCTGTGGCCTTAATACCTGAAGGGTATAAGGTCATGACATAAAGGCTGCCTTGAGCTTTAGAAACTTGAGAATCTCCAAGCACAAAACCATTCAAGACCATTATAGTGGGTGCTTCTCAATATACTACTGTTTCCACAGCGATAGTTATTCTGATCCAAATTTGATCCATTTTCTCCTTAAAGATACTAGAAAATGTATCCTAATGAGAAAATGTTGACTGGACTATAAAATCAAAAGCAGTGATGGACATTGTTAAGCTTTTTAAATCCCTAAAACAGTCCCTCAGAGGCCCATGCTGCAGGCCATCCAGAAGTAATTGTCAGTGCTAGGACTTCCACATACATACAAGAAAGGTAGAGGTAGGAGAGAAAGCACTATTCCACCATAGATATTTTAACACAGTCTATGAGAGACTGGACTTCCTCAGTCGTGCTAGTGGTAGAGAACCTGCTTCCCTGGGTCGGGAAGATCCCCTGGAAGAGGGCATGGCAACCCACTCCAATATTCTTGCCTGGAGAATCCCATGGACAGAGGAGCCTAGCAGGCTAGAGGCCATAGCGTTGCAAAAAGTTGGAAGTCACTTAACAGGCACACATGCACAAGAGAGACTGAGGGCTGGAAATTCATATCTGGAATGCATACTGAGTTAAGAAGGCCAAGGTCACAAAGTAAGAAGCTTCAATTGAATAAAATCTGTTACCCAGGTAGCCAGTCACTCATCTGAGAATTTTATTATCATGTTGACAAGGAAGACACCCTACTGAAATCTGAATTGCAACTTGAATTACAAATTTCCACACATTTTAACTGTATTATAATGCACTGTTACCTCTATGAGGAATCCATAAAATCATTATAAACATGAAATCTAACATATGTCAAGTATATATGTGCTGCACATATATACTTATATATTTTCACCTATATAATTCCCAACCCTATAAGATAAGGAACTATAATTAATTCCCATGGTCCATAGAGTCACACAGAGTCAGACATGATTGAAGCAACTTTGCACGCACACATCCTTGATTGTATTTTGAGAGGTTTCCATCTGTCTACTCTTCCTCTCTCTCTCATCTGTTATACCAGAACTCTTCTCAAATTTTAATACACATAGATCTTAGGTATAACCTGAAATTCTGCATTTCTAAGAAGATCCCTAGGTGTTCTGATGTTGCTGTTCAATGGACAACACCCTGGTTAATAAATCAGAATGTAACAAATGATGGTAGTACATTACCCATGTTTCTTTTTTAAATTTTATTTATTTTTAATTGAATAATTGCTTTACAATACTGCATTGGCTTCTGCCATATATCAACTTGAATTAGCCATAGGTATACATATGTCCCCTCAGTACCTATGCTTCTTGACACTCAGTTCTACATCATGGAAGTTGCTTACTGCTAACACTTTTGACTCTCTGCTTGAGGGGTTTTATTTTGTTCGTTTTAAAATTTTATTTCTGCTTTTTGCTTGTGGGAGTGCTTGCTCTGTATACAGGACAAGCCTCAAATGCCACAGAATTAATGGCCCTAGAAGCAGACCTTAACCAATGTCTGATGGGAATATCATGGATAAATATTCCAGCTTCCTTGTCTCTCAGGAGAGGAAATTTTCTCCAGAGTTCTACACCAAGACTGACCATCTATTGCCACTCGTTACTGGTTTCTTTTCCTTCCCTGCCTCAGTTTCCCATTCTTCTGAGTATTTCCTGGAATTAGCTCCCCCCAAACTTATTGTATTTGAATTTTATCTCGGGATCTGCTCCTGAGTGAACTCAAGCCAGAAAATGTGCTAAATATATATGTGTGTGTGTGTGTGTATGTGTGTGTGTATATATATATATATATATATATATATATATATATATATATATGTATATATATATATATATATATTTAGGTTACTTGAGGGATAACCTTTACCTTAAGCACTGCTGTCTTTGGCTTGGTAAGTCAAATTATGTTAACTGATGGTTCATAGGTTTGGTCTTCAAATGTCTGGTGATAAGACTCCATATTTAGGAACATAAGGATTCTCTGAGTTGGAGTTCACTAGTTCAAGCAATTCCATAGAAAGATGGTACTACTGGCTTTCAGTACTTGGTATAACTCCAGTCAGCTTAAAGACATCAGTTCGGGGAGAATTGTTTGGAAAAAAATATTTAAATGCAAGAGAATGATTAATTTTATGTGAACAAGGATACTCATGAGTTGAGTATATTGCACTCATCAGAAAAATAAAATCCTAAATGAGTCTTTAAGGGTGACTCTTGGCCTACTAGACTGCCACTCACAAAGGTAACTTGTACTAAAAATCCCATTTGTGTCCCAGTTTAGCATTCAATTAGGACTTCCCTGTAGCTCAAATGGTAAAGAATCTGCCTGCAATGTAGGAGACCAGGGTTCAATTCCTGGGTCAGGAAGATCCTCTGGAGAATGGAATGGCAATCCACTCCAGTATTCTTGTTTGAAGAATTCCATAGACAAAGAAGCCTGGAGGGCTACAGTTCGTGGGGTCACAAAAAGACTCAGACATGACTGAATGACTAACACACATTAGCATTACTAACAGTATAACTGCATAGCATCTTCCCAGAACAGTTTCTTTAGTCTAATGGGAGTTTGATAATCAAACATTAAGGTTCTGCAGAGATGGTCTCCCACTTTGCACATATTTGGAGCTAACTGATCTTTTACACTGCAGTAGGGTTTGGGATAGTAGATTACCAAGCTTTGGATGCTCTGCCAGCTTCATTTCACCAAGGGTTGCCTTGAGAAGTAAGTGTTCACATATTGGTTTTGACCATCAGTGCTAACGTCTAGTGAAATTGTGTGGATCCCTTAAAATATTGTTTATGGAAAAGCTATAGCTAAAGTTGTAAAGATAAACCTTTAGCTTTGTATTTGTTGTTCAGTCACTCAGTCATGTCCAACTCTTTGTGACCCCATGGACTATAGCACGCCAGGCTTCCCTGTCCTTCACTATCTCCTGGAGTTTGCTCAAACTCATGTCCATTGAATCGGTGATGCCATCCAACCATCTCACCCTTTGTCACCCTCTTCTCCTTCTGCCTTCAATCTTTCCCGGCATCAGGGTCTTTTCCAATGAGTCAGTTCTTTGCATCAGGTGGCCAAAGTATTGGAACTTCAGCATCAGTCCTTCCAGCAAATATTCAGGGTTGATTTCCATTAGGATTGACTGGTTTAATTTTATGTTGCATATTATTTTTTTAAATTTTCCAAATCTTCCAAAGACATTTTTGTTCCAGTAATATGAGATTTTCTTCTTATTCTAATTTTATTTGGAATGTCTTGGGGAATTGTTTACCCAAGTCACCCCTTTGGTGACATCATGAGCAACACCAAGCCTTAATTATTTTTCCAGAAGCTGTTTGCATTTTAGATCCATGTGTGGTAGGACAAGGTTATTAATCCCTTAATTTCTATTTCCTGTGAAGCCTGCTGCTACTGTTCGTTGAGTGCTTGTGTAGCAATCAACCAGGCATACCTCCCTCCATATTCTTTTTCATCAATGTTGGCTTTTTGATTGAAAGGAGCAACTTCTCAAATGACCATTTAGATCATCCCTGTTTCTTGTGTTCTTACATTGGCCTTCTGTTTAACTTTTATAAAAGTGTACACATTTCTGGAAAGCCCATAAATAATCCTCTTCCATATCTATGTGCAGGGCTTCCTTATACCACCAAATTCAGATTTTGATGAATATTATGTGAATTGAAATGAGAAACATGTCTTTCTTTAACTGATTATTAGGATACACTCAACAGAACCTGATTACACAAAAAGAGTTGCTGCCCATTTGGCTTGCTTGCTAGGACAGATGTCTATAATTATTTGGAATATCAATATAGAAGCAAATAGACATATTTACCTAGAGAAGGATATGGCAACCCACTCCAGTATTCTTGCCTGGAAAATCCCAAGGACAGAAGAACCTGGCAGGCTATAGCCCATGGTGTTGCAAAGAATCGGACATGACTGAGCAGGCATGCTCAGATGCATTTACCAGTATATTGCAAACAGTGCTCTCTCTATAATCAATGATACTGTTAAAGCAGGGTTGTAGAATTTCTAGTTTTTGTATTTTCATGATATCCATAAATCCCAATGGATGGTTTATGTAAGAATTATGATTTCAACTTATATTCAGTATCACTCAACTATATAGGAATTTGGTATACTGCTGAGCAATGGTGCTGGGGATTTTCCCCACTTTCTTATGTCGGTGAAGGAAAAAAAAAACAAAGGAATTTCCTAAAAGCACACTATTAAAAGGCCATCTTACTGAGCACTTAATTGGAGCTTAATAGCTCCTTGCTGAAATGCCAGAAATTGCTCTGCAGTTTTGAAATCCCACTGAATAACACCTTCCTTTTGTACCTGTCCCATCACTGAGAGATCCAGACCTATTGCCAGACACATTCTGAAGAGTATTTCTTTGTTTTAAATTCCTTTTTAAATGCCCACAACAATCAAAGGTAAAAACAAACAAACAAAAAACAAAAAAACTTCACAAAAACAATATAGGGCTTATCAGTTCAGAACTCAGCCATGTGGAAATTAGGCATTACTCTCAGTACAATTTTCAAATCATTTTGAAAAGTGTAGGGAAGAGTATGCATTTATAACCCCATTTCCTGGCTTCTCCCTGATACTACGCTCTTTTCTGTACCCTAAGAGTCAGTCAAGGAGCATACTTTGGCTCTTTCTTATGGCACAGTGCCACTACTCCTCCCCCAAAGTCACTGCAGTTTCCTCCAAAAAGAAGCTATTGATTTGGTACAGTATAAAGGATAGAAGCAACAAAGTCGTTTCAGAGAGGGTTGCAATGTAGAAAATGAGAGAAAGCTGCACCTTCCTGGAATGATGGTAATAAACAACATGGCCCCTGTTTTTTGACAGAGTTCAGAGGAGATCAGAGCAGGGGTTGATTGGGGCAGTGACCCTATTGTGAGTGCCAGGAAGTGTGCCCTAATTTGATAAATGACTATGGTTTTATATAACATCATGGATTTGTCATATTTGATCATTTGCTGCTCTAAGACTCAAACAAACCACTACCACAATAAACAGCCCTTTTGAAAGCAAGGCTGTTCTTGGCAATATAAGCAGATGCAGCAAGGGCAAGATCTTTCAGTGGCTCCACTCCTTATAGCAGATGCATTACCCACCTAAGACATCCTCTGTTCCTTTGTGCTGTTCTAGCCAGATCTGGGACTGTTTGATAACATGAATGATTACACTCTAACATTTTCGTGGAATCTTGTCAGCAGTGCAATAAAGACTTCTGTGGTGCAGAAGGTGAGGTAACAGCTCAGGATGCTTTATTTCATGTTCAGCATCCCTTCAAAAGAAAGAGAAAATATTAAAAACAAAGCCCAGCAATGGAAATGATTGGCAAAATGAGAAATATCTAGAAGAGAGAAGATTTAAACACTCTAGAGTGTTTCCATTTTGAAAAGAGAGGAGGGATTGGGGGAGGCAAGAAGGAGCATGATTAATGACAGAGGGATAGCAGAGGGGTACCTTTATTTATGCTTTCCTATGATGTGGGAATAAGAGAATATTTTGTGAAATTAAACAGCAATCATCCTGGAAAAAAGTTCAAAGCCAATCATTTTCCATGTGTCACATGAAATAAATGAGGGCATTTATGTTACCCAGAATGTCAACATGTTTTTTTTTTTTTTTTTTCCCTTTTGTTAAGTTTTCCTTAGGTAAAGTAAATGCCATGAGCAGGTACAGTAGCGGGGCTAAACTTACCAGGGCCATTAATCTTCATGCCTCAGGGTGCTCAGTTCATCCTTGAAGTGGTCAAACTGTAAAATTTCCCCAGTGGACTCAGTTCTTTCTAGGAATGTCAAGACTGGCTCGACAAGCAGGGTTTCTGAAAGCATGATACGGCAAGAGAATGAGAAACAAGACACAAAACTTCGGTGAAAAACGAGGATCAGGGGACCAACACCACTCCAAGGTGAAGGTGCCAAAACTGAATCCTAGCCAGTCTATTATACTTTCAGCCGTGAAGGAAAGAATATGCGGGTGGCCTTCAGGACCAAAGAACAAAATGATCATTAACCACTGAGTAACTAAGAAACAGTAATCAATAACAAATCAGTAACTAAGAATAATATTCTTATCTATAGATTTTTCACCGGATACGTAAAACATGTGACTCTGAGACACCAGTTGAGAAACAGTCTGGGGTTGGTTTTCCGACCCCAGTATCATATCTTGTTTTCAAGATTACGAACTGTTCTCTCTGGACTTGTTTCAAGCGTCTCATGCCTTACAGCATCCAGTTTATCAATAATTATAAATTTCTTTTGTGGCCCTTGCTGGGGCCTGCTTTTCTTTTATTCTTCCTGTCTCCTACATAGGAACATTTCATCTCCCTTAGGAACTTGGTAACAATAGGCCCCTGCTATATTTTTATTCTCAACTTGGATTACTATATTTATTTGCTTACTGTTCATGTTTACTAGACTTAAAGTTCTATGAGTGGATCACATCACTGAAGTTTGCTGCTGATTCCCCAGCACATAGTAGGCCCTCAATAAATATTCACTGAAAGATTTAATAAATAATGAGTGATCTCTACACATGGTGGCATAAGACTGCCATCGCATTATACTGTAGTAAAACACAGATATATTTCTTTATCACCTCTTTGGTGCACCAGCTCAAAATATCCTGAAATCTTTTAGTAAAAGGCACAAAAAAGTATTTAACGCCTGTACAACTCTATCTTGGAATTAATAAAGTGTAGTGAAGGAACTGTCATCACACCTCTTACAATCATATTTTCACCTGTCTTGTATGTTGGCAACTTGAGGCTGATAGGCAGTATTTACCAATGAAGAAAGTTCATCAGCACCAAACTTGCTTTGGACAATCTGTTTTGCACCCTTAAAAATATTTTAAAAATAGGCACACATCTATATTCGTTCATTCAGCTGTAATTCTCTTTCACTGGGCCAGGTTCAACAAAAGGGTAACAGGGAGATGCTTTTTGTTCTTTGAATTTCAGTGATTAAACAACCATTTCTATTGTCTGCTTTTGAGTCTTAACAAATATTGTAGCTACAGCCATAATTACTAGATTTCATTTTTATTCTGCTGAACTATTTTTATTGAAGAATGCCAAGCACAGGCAAGATTACATACAAATATTGAATTTAAATAATGTAACTCCATAATTCAGTAGACAAAAGGAAAACATTAATAATGAAAAAATAAGGCAACTGATTTCCCTTGGCGTTTGCATTTTGCCACTCACAGTCTCATTCTAAAATCATGCCAAAGTCATCATTGTTTCACATGTGTTAATATGAGAGCTACTTGATTTCCCAGTGAAAGATTTCAATGATCCACTTTCATTCTGTTTCATTACAAGGGAAATTAAGAGCATTTGTTGTGCATGATAACTCTCTTATAATTTCCTCCTCCTGCTTTTTATTACAAATGCCAAAACTGTGTGCTTATCTGTTCTGACATCAACCAGAATGGGACTGGACTACACTGCAAATGAAGTGGTTTTAGTTTTTCCCTTCATCTTATTTAGGAGAGTCCTAAGATTGTCTTTGAAGCTAATGATGGCCTAAAACTTGTTTTCTGCCTTATCTATGCCCCCGTTCCAGAATTTTTAAGGTAGAATGCCTTTGTAGAATTGGTGAGCTCTATGGCGGCTGCTTACTATTGCATGTTCTTTTCATATAATATCTTATTTAAAGCCCACGGTGAACTTATGGGGTATATACTATCTCCATGCATAGATGAGAAAACTGAGGTCTGGGAAGTGAAGTGACTTGTCTAAGGTCAGTAAGTGGTGGAGCTGGGATTAAAATTCAAATTCATTGCCGAAGCTTGTGCCCCTAACCACTATGATACACTGTAAGCATGGCTTTTATATATCCTGGGAAGTTGACACCTAGAAGCAGATCTTATGAACAGCTCCATAAATGAAGCTTACAAATATAAGTTTTAAATAGGAAGACCTTTGCTCATCATCTCTAGCTGCCTGCCCAGATGAGGGTTATTCAGCTGTACAAACATATGAATTCAACTTTTGACTTTAAACTTCTTTAGTAATTCAACCAAGAAATTTCCTCTATAATGTATTCACCAACCACTAAGGGAAAAATCAAGCAAAATACAACTCTTATTGATTAAGCACTCTATACAAACTGAGAAGTGGTTCAGAATATAGAATGCTAATGTTTATATTTAGATACCTGAAACAAGTGCTCGAGTGCATAAATGCCTATTTCAGTGCCCTGTGAGAGACTGTCACCGGACCTGCATGGCTGAATTTGGAAAAGATTATGGATAATATGTTCATGCAATCATTTGTAAGAAAAGTTATACAGTGCTAGGTAGCAAGAAGAAATACAAGAGGCAATGAGGGGAGCTAATTTTAGAAAACACATATAAACACAGGAAGTGTTAATCAATTTTTATAAAACACGTTGATGGCATCAGGACATTGAGACATTAAGAAGGCCCAATATAATGGTTCAAGTTCTGGAACAGAAAGCAGAAAGAAGTTTCTGTCAGAAGACAGGGAGTTGAGATAACAAGAGGAAACTGAAAAGTGTAAAACATCATCTGGAAAGAGAAAAGAGGACAAGGTAGGAATGAAGCATTGCATCAGTTTCCCTTAATTTCAGTGGGAAAGGAGCTGTAAGTTTACCTATTAGTGTTTATGCTGTATCATCTTGATACCTCTGTATGTGAGTAGTGCGATGCTATATCATGGTGAATAAAAATGTAGCATGGGGAGGGGGAAAGAATGTGTATTTAGAAGCAGAGTCCCTCAGATCAAATCCTAGTTCTACTGTTTCCTAGCTGTGTGAAACTTGGCAAATTACTTTACATTTCTATGCCTCATTTTTCTAATCTGTAAAATGAGAACATCAATAGTATTTATCTGGTCGGATTGTTATAAGAATTAGAATAACGTGATTAATGATTAATCACTTAACATAGTGTTTAGCACACATAAAGAGCTTAATAATTGCCAACTGTTTTCTGTTGTACGTTTTTAGCACAATGTGATCCATATGTCTGTAGCATTGTTAACCACAGCAGTGTATTTTGATGGTGAATTCCCTGAGGGCTGGGCCTGGATGAGTTGCCCATTATTGCAAAATGCCCTTTTCACGAACTTTCTTTTGAACTTTGGTGAATGGGATTTATACACCAAGAGGGTGAGGACAGAGTTGACTGTGTTTGGAAATGGGTTGGACTATTAGCACGGAAGCTTTCAGGTCAGGAAAGTCTGGGGTTCTTTTGTGGTTGTTTATTCTTTTCAGTACATTGAAAAATGCCTGCTTCCTTTCCTTTCCTTAGCCTTGATCCCAGTCCAGGATGTATTTCCCTTATACATCTAGAGGCATTGAGAAAGGATTTCAGAACTGGGTAAGGAGACGAGAGAGGCAAGCCAAGCTGAGCCTACAGTGCTGGCAGGGAAACATGATTTCATTGATGACTTCAGCGCTAGAGGAAAGATCCAGTTTCTGTTTGATGAGAACTATTTGATGGCTTTTTGCATGGTTGAAAAATAAAACCCATCTGTCATATTTCTGAATTTCTTTTAACAGCTTAATACTCCACTCTGTGCAAATCATATTCCTTATGGTAACTTTAATGTTCATTTCAGATGTTAGTCCTGATATCAAATAATTTTCTCTGGAGTAGAAGTCCAACCCAGAAACTGGAAATAAAATATTGATTTGATATAATGCTAATGAGTCAGGCTAAGAGATATTGATGTACTTGGTACTTAGCAATTATAATGACTAAAATGCATAGTAAGTAGTGTCTAAAGTTGTTTAAATCAGTTGAATGAGAATCTGAAATCTCAGGATTAATTGTTCCATTGTATGGATAGTGATATTGACATTTGAAACCTGTAAGTCCAAAGGTGACTTAGCTTGATGAGTGTCTGTTGCTTTACCTGAATCTGAAGATAACATGTTAAGTTAGTTTGGGGCTTCTTGAGGCCCAAGGTTGTGGAGGTGGGAGGTGTTATAGACATGGTCAGGCATCTCTGTTGAGGCTTGTTTTCAAGATTCAAATGTTCATTTTTCATCCTAGCTCTCTTAAAACTGAATTAATCAAGGGCTTCCCATTATTATTGACTGGCTACTGAACAGTTGTTGGCAACAAACTGGCAGGCTTAGATAACAAAGGGGGAAAAAAAAAAAACATTTACATGTGGCATTATTGTGATTTGTAAAAAGGCCTCCTCAGCTGCTCCATGACTTCTGGGATTCATACTTACCTTGATGTCTTTGGATTGTTTAACATGGGGTCTCAATGAAGTTTTAAAAATACATTTGTGCTTTGTGTTTTCAATAAAAAGTTGATATCGAATTGTCTTCCAAACCCAACATATTTTATTTTTCTAAAATATTTGAAAGGCTTTTGAAACAATTTTTGTGGGTGGTTTAAAAAGTGCCAGCAATAACATAAACCCACATTCATGTTGACAAAAACCCCACTTTTATACCAGTTTTTGGAAGATAAGATTGCTATGTGGTCATGAGTCAAAAGTTGGGAACAATACTCCACTCACGTGGGTGTAGAGGCACTAAGTGTATTGATGGGGATGTCTGGTCTTTTTGGAATGCTAGTTGATCTAAGAATCACCTGGTTTCATAATTGTATTAGTTCCCTAAACCATACTTTTTCTAATTATGTGCTGTACTGTGTTCAGTTGCTAAGTCATGCTAGTCTGAACATATATTCTATCCTGGAGCAATTATTATTCTCTTAATATTCTGGGTACCTATGACATAGGTGCTTTATACAGTGGTAACAATGTATTTGGAATGTATGTGAATGGTGGCTTGTCATGGACAAAATGATGATCACCCAGTCTAATATGTCTCCGCTGTTACTGTCTATCAATGATATGTTTACATATAACACTTAGAATTATCAGATACTATGTTATGGGAAATAAATGGGGAAACAGTGGAAACAGTGTCAGACTATTTTTCTGGGCTCCAAAATCACTACAGATAGTGAATGCAGCCATGAAATTAAAAGACGCTTACTCCTTGGAAGGAAGGTTATGATGAACCTAGATAGCTTATTCAAAAGCAGAGACATTACTTTGCCAACAAAGGTTCGTCTAGTCAAGGCTATGGTTTTTCCTGTGGTCATGTATGGATGTGAGAGTTGGACTGTGAAGAAGGCTGAGTGCCGAAGAATTGATGCTTTTGAACTGTGGTGTTGGAGAAGACTCTTGAGAGTCCCTTGGACTGCAAGGAGATCCAACCAGTCCATTCTGAAGGAGATTAGCCCTGGGATTTCCTTGGAAGGAATGATGCTAAAGCTGAAACTCCAGTACTTTGGCCACCTGATGGGAAGAGTTGACTCATTGGAAAAGACTCTGATGCTGGGAGGGATTGGGGGCAGGAGGAGAAGGGGACGACAGAGGATGAGATAGCGGATCATCACTGACTCGATGGATGTGAGTCTGAGTGAACTCCGGGAGTTGGTGATGGACGGGGAGGCCTGGTGTGCTGCGATTCATGGGGTCGCAAAAAGTCGGACACGACTGAGCGACTGATCTGATCTGATCTGATGTTATAAATTCAGAGAAGGCAATGGCAACCCACTCCAGTACTCTTGCCTGGAAAATCTCATGGACGGAGGAGCCTGGTAGGCTGCAGTCCATGGAGTCGCTAAGAGTCGGACACGACCGAGCAACTTCACTTTCACTTTTCACTTTCATGCATCGGAGAAGGAAATGGCAGCCCAGTCCAGTGTTCTTGCCTGGAGAATCCCAGGGACAGGGGAGCCTGGTGAGCTGCTGTCTGTGCGGTCGCACAGAGTCGGACACGATTGAAGTGACTTAGCAGCAGCAGCAGCAGCAGCATGTTAGATATTTGTTTATGGTTCCATGATCTTTCTCACTCACTAGTTTTTAAGTCATACAAGAATGAAAGATCCTGTATGTTTTGTTCTCCATTTTCTTTTTAGCACCTAGCACAGTACCTAACTCATAGTGGGTATTTGATAAATATTTGTAGAATAAACAATGAATGAACTGCTTTATATCAAAGGTTCCCTAAGGTGCTGCCTCACAAAACATTTTTAGATTATATTTATTGCTCTTCCCTGGTGGCTCAGACGGTAAAGCGTCTGCCTACAATGCAGGAGATCCGGGTTCAATCCCTGGGTCGGGAAGATCTCTTGGAGAAGGAAATGGCAACCCACTCCAGTATCCTTTCCTGGAAAATCCCATGCTTGGAGGAGCCTGGTAGGCTACAGTCCATGGGGTCGCAAAGAGTCGGACACGACTGAGTGACGTCCCTTCACTTCTTTATTGCTCTAATCAATATTTGTCTAAAACATGAGATCATTTACAGTTTAGTCCCTGATTATTTCAGCTCCTATCAGATTGGCATGGCTCTCAGAAAACTGAATTATATTCCTATCTACGAATATACAGAACAAAATATGTATCTCTAAATAAAAATCATATGAGGTGGGAAGCTCCTTTAGAACATCATCTTCAGAGAGTCAGATCAAAGGGAATATCATTTCTTCATGTACCCATCATATCTCTGAGCCTAGCTATATTCTGTAGCTTGATCACACATGTGATTCAAGCACAGGTCTAAATATTGATACTTATGAATATCCTCACAGGACAAAGATTTTCTATCCCAGAGATTGCTTAGTTATTTGTTCCATTACTTTAATTACTTAGGGCTTCCCTTGTGGCTCAACTGGTAAAGAATCCACCTGCAATGCAGGAGACCTGGGTTCGATCCCTGGGTTGGGAAGATTTCCTAGAGAAGGGAATGGCTACCCAATCCAGTATTCTGGGCTGGAGAATTTCATGGACCATATATTCCACAGGGTTGCAAAGAGTCGGACAGGATTGGGCAATTTTCAATTTCATTTTAATTAATTAATTATCTGTAAGTATTATTTTCCTTAAGTATTTTAAAAATATTTTTCCATGTTGTTACCAGAGTTATTTGACTAAAGCAGAAATCAGAGTCTCACTTCTTTCAAAAAAAATCACTGTGTCTCCCCGTCACAAAATACAGCTTAACTTTCTTAACATGTCATATGTGCTGGAAAATTTTCATTTAGTCCTGCAGATTTATGGTCCACCTTTCTCTCATGCCCTATACCTGGGGAGACTAACCCCATATCGATTGCATGAATACTTTCTTGTTATTCTTGTCTTCTGGCTTTCAGCTGGATTTGGTCAATGCAAGGCTTCAGAAGGAGATTGGAGAGAGTACTGAGTGTGGTAGTGATATTTATTTTCCTGGCTCCTTCCCTTCCAGGTTTCCTGGGTTGGCTTCATCCTTTTACTGAATGTTGCAGCTCCTCCTAGGCCTGCTCCATACTTTGCCCCTTCAAAGCTTCATGGTAGTAACCATCTACTGTTATTTGAACCAGAGTTCTATACCCTTTGTTGCTTGCCTTAAATCCTATACAACACCTTTGTAAGTAGTTCCTTTGTTGAACTCTTCTTAAATTACCCAATTTGAGTATTCCATTGGTAGCTGCCTGGAATCTTACTGATATGGCATATAATGTCCATTTTAATCTACTCCTTACCTACCAATCTCCTTTAGTCACTACTCTTGTATCTTCTATCCCAGCAATGACAAACTACATGTATTCCTAGAAGGCCCTGTACATGCCCCTGTACTTTTACATGCTCTGATCCTTTTGCTTGGAATGTTTATCCATCTGTGAGTCAATCTAGATCTCAACTCAATATGAAAGACTTATCCTGAAAGTTTCTCTGGTGCCCTAGTCCCAAGTCAGGGTTTGCCTGTCACTGTGACACTACTTATACTAATATACCTATTATTATAATTATCTGTTTTCATGTCTATATCCATGGCTAGATGATGAATTGCTTGGGCATATAAACTGTGCACTATTCATCTCTGCAATCCTAGAGCTTGATAGTATCTAGTGTTATGTCTGTTTAATCAGAGAGCATTGAATACTGAGTACTATACCCTGAAATATTGATTCCTCCTGACAGTCCCAAATAATAAAGTAGAAGAAGATTCAGAAAAAAATGAAATGGGAAATTAAAGCATTTGGTGAAGTGCCTTTACATATTATATTCATTTGTATATGTATGCACTGACATCTTCTTTGAATAGTGACAACCTATACTCTCTTACTATATGTATTCCATTGTAACCATTGTGACCCTATCATTGGGGTTTGCTGCATTGTCCTTCAAAAAATAAAACAAAATTTAAAATTTTATTTTCTCATAAATTAGTTCTTACTGTATTGCTCAATGGAATATAAATGGAAAATCATACCAGTTGGTAAGGGTATCTATTTAACTCAGGAACTAAAGAAATAAACTCAAGGTAGCATTAAAATTTCACTAAATAGCCCCTGATGCAGACTGAGGTCAACACCCTATTTATCATTGAAAGGGTATTGACCTTGGTCTGCATCATGGTCCACTTTAACTGATGGGTCACCAGAGATTACCATTGACTGAAAGTCAGTGTCCAACAATCCCTTAAATACTTGAGTATTTAATATTTCTAGTGCACAGTTATCCATTAAATGGCCAAGCTTCCTTTAAAAAAAGGCTTAATGAATAATTCAAGTATTTGTGCTATTATTTCTATGGTAGAATTTTGTATACAGGAAGACTATCATTCAAAACCAAGGATAGAGAGGATCTACACTCTCTTCTGGGTGTCTCATTTTGACCATTGTAACCCTATCACTGGGACTTTGCTGTTTTGACAGTCAAAAAATAAAACAAAACACACCAAATACACAATTACACATGCAACAGTTTTCTCTGAAAGAAATCTAGAAACTAGCCAAGTGACACCTACACATAGGGCAAAAAAAAAAAAAAAAAAATCCACATTGAAATAAAAATGTTGAGACACACTCTTACCCTAAACCCCACTCCCAGCACAGCACCATACAATTTAGAAGGAATCCTCAACTCCCAGCTTCTTTCTGAGAAGCAGAAGCTTTAGACCACACATCTAGTGCCCCTAGTTTTAAGGCTCACATATGACTGATGGGCCCCCCAAAGATCTAGCTCTGAAAGCCAATGGGGCTGTGCTCATGAGTGCCATAGGACTATAGAACATGGGAGACAGAGCAGTGGAATTCATTTAAGCACAGGAACAAAACACTAAAAAGAATGAAAAGGGTTGAGGATAGCTTAACAGATTTTGGGATACCATGAAGTGAACTCATATACACATTACAAGGGTCCCAGAAAGAGAAGAGTGAGAGAGAAAGAGGAAGAAAGCATATTCAAAGAAATAATGGCTGGAAACTTCTTTAACTTGGGGAAACAAATATCCAATCCAAGAAGCGCAAAGAATATGAAACAAGATGAATCTGAAGAGACTCATACAGAGAAACACTATAGTTAAATTGTCAAAAGTCAGAGAGTATCTGAAAAACAGTGAGAAAAGAGCAACTTATGGTGTTCAAGGGAAACCCGATAAGACCATTAGCAGATTTTTGAGGAGAAACCTTGAAATGGGAGAAAATACTTGCAAATTGCATATCTGACAAGTGATTAATATACAGAACATACAAGCAACTCATACAACTCAATAGCAAAACACAGACACAAACATAAATTACCCGAATTGAAAATGAGCAAAACCTTCATGTGGATCACAACAAACTGGAAAATTCTTAAGGAGCTAGGAATACCAGACCACCTTACCTATCTCTTGAAAAATCTGTATGTTGGCCAAGAAGCAACTGTTAGAACCAAACATGGAACAATTGACTGGTTTAAAATTGGGAAAGGAGTATGATAAGGCTGTACATTGTAACCCTGCTTATTTAACTTTTATGCAGTGTACATCATGTGAGCTGCCAAGCTGGATGAATCACAAGCCAGGATCAAAACTGCTGGGAGAAATATCAATAACCTCAGATATTCAGATGATACCACTCTAATGGCAGAAAGTGAGGAGGCACTAAAGAGCCTCTTGATGAGAGTGAAAGAGGAAAGTGAAAAACCTGGCTTAAAACTTAAAATTCAAAAAAAAAAAAAAAAGATCATGACATCCAGTCCCATAACTTCATGGCAAAAATATGGAGAAACAATGGAAGCAGTAACAGATTTTATTTTCTTGGGCTCCAAAATCACTGTTGACAGTGATTGCAGCCATGAAATTAAAAGACGCTTGCTCCTTGGAAGGAAAGCGATGACTAACCTAGACAGCATATTAAAAAGCAGAGACATCACTTTGCTGACAAAGGTCCATCCAGTCAAAGCTATGGCTTTTCCAGTAGTCATATATGGATGTGAGAGTTGTACCATAAAGAATGTTGAGTGCCAAGAATTGATGCTTTCAAATTGTGGTGCTGGAGAATATTCTTGAGAGCCCCTTGGACAGCAAGGAGATCAAACCAGTCAACCCTAAAGGAAATCAACACTGAATATTTATTCGGGAATGACTGTTGCTGAAGCTACAGCAGTCCATGGGGTCACAAAGAGTTGGACACAACTTAGAGACTGAACAACAACAGCAACAATATATAAGGCAAATGCTAACAGTCATAAAAGGGGAAATTGACAGTAGCACAATAATAGTGGGGGACTTTGATACCCCACTTACACCAATGGACAGATTGTACAGGCAGAAAATTAATAAGGAAACACAGCCTTAAATGACACATTAGAGCAGATAGACTACATTGATATGTATAGGACATTCCCTCTGAAACTAGCAGAATACAGTTTCCTCTCAAATGCACATGGAGCATTCTCCTGGATAGATCACATATTAGGTAAGAAATGAAGACTTGGTAAATTTAAGAAGATTAAAATCATATCAAGCAACCTTTCTGACCATAATGCTATGAGATTAGAAATCAATTACAGGAAAAAAATCTGTAGAAAGCACAAACACATGGATGCTAAACAATATGTTACTAAATAACCAATGGATCACTGAAGAAATCAAAGGGGAAATTTAAAAAAATAGCTAAAGACAAATGATAATGAAAACAAGACAATCAAAAACTTATGGGACACAGCAAAAGCAGTTCTAAGAGGGAAGTTAATAGCAAAACAATCTTACCTCAAGAAATAAGAAAAATCTCAAATAACAACCTAACTTTATATCTAAGGCAAACAGAGAAAGAGCAAACAAAATCCAAAGTTAATAGAAGGAAAGAAATCATAAGGAGCAGAAATAAATGAAGTTGAGACAAAGAAAATAAGAGCAAAGATCAATGAAACTAAAATCTGGGTCTTTGAGAAGATAAACTGATCTAACTTCATCCAGACTCATCAAGATAAAAAAGGGAAAGGACTCAAATCAATAAAATTAGGAATGGAAAAGGAGAACTTACAACACATATGACAGAAATACAGACTCATAAAAGACTACTATGAGCAACTATACACCAATAAGATGGACAACCTAGGAGAAATGAACAATTTCTTAGAAAAATATAACCTTTCAAGATTTAACCAGGAAGAAATAGAAAATATGAACAGACCAATTACAAATACTGAAATTGAACTGTGATTAAAAATCTTCCAAGATGCCATATATGTACATTAATAGACAGTATTTGTCTTTCTCCTTCTGACTTACTTCACTCTGTATGATAGGCTCTAGGTTCATCCACCTCATTAGAACTGACTCAAATGCATTCCTTTTGATAGCTGAGTAATATTCCATTGTTTATATGTACCAGATCTTCCTTATCCATTCATCTGTCAATGGACTAGTATGAGTTTGATGCAAGAAGCAGGACACCCAAAGCTGGTGCTGTGTGACAACCTAGAGGGATAGGGTCGGGAAGGAGATGGGAGAGGGTTTCAGGACTGGGGGCACACATGGGGGTATACCTATGGCTGATTCATGCTGATGTATGGCAAAAACCATCACAACATTGTAAAGTAATTATCCTCCAATTCAAATAAGGAAATAAATTTTTAAAAATCTTCCAAGAAACAAAAGTCTAGGACCAGATGACTTCATAGGCAAACTATCAAACATTTAGAGGAGTTTATACCTATCCCTCTGAAAGAATTCCAAAAAGTTTCAGGAAAGGAACACTCCCAAACTACGAGGAACTCTCCCATTTTACAAGGCCAGTGTCATCCTAATACCAAAATAGTTAAAGAAATTAAAAAAAAAAAATTATAGCCAATATAACTGATGAAGATTGATGCAAAAATCAACAAAATACTAGCAAACAGAATCCAACAACACATTAAAAGGATCAAACACCTTGATCAAATGGTATTTATCCCAGTGATGCAAGGATTTTCTAATATTAGCAAAGCAGTCAGTATGATACACCACATCAACAAATTGAAGAATGAAAGCCATATGATCATCTCAATAGATGCAAAAAAAAAAAAAAAATGTGTAGAACAATTCTCCAGACTAGAATTAGACTTCTTTAGTATACCGGACCAGAACTGGATATGTGAAGAAATAAGTGAAAAATCCCAGAAAAAAACAATGACTTTTCAAAACTTTTGGGCTTCTGCCAACCAAAATGATCTGCCAACACAAAGAGGAAATTGGAGAGTAGTTGACATAATTTTTCTCTGTTCTCCAACAACTTTGTCAGTTTATTTTTACTAAAATCAGAAAACATAAAGGAAAATAAACATTCACAGAAGATTGATGATAAAGATGTATATGTGAAAGTGTGTGTAATATTTTAATAAACTATTGCTTGCATCAAAAAAAAAAAAAAAAAAAGCTGTTGATAAAATTCAACACACATTGATGATAAAAACTTTCCAGAAAGGGGGATAGCGGGAACCTTTCTCAACATAATATTAATAAAGTCCACATACAAAAAAGCCACAGCAGGCATCATTCTCAATGTTGAAGAAGCTGGAAGCATTTTCTCTAAGATTAGGAACAAGACAAGGATGTCCACTCTTGCCGATTTTATTCAACATATTTTGGAAGTCCTTGTCACGGCAATCAGAGAGGGAAAAGAAATAAAAGGAATCCAAATTTGAAAAGTAGAAGGAAAACTGTCACTGTTTGTAGATGACATAATAACATATATATAGAAAATCCTCCAGCAACTACCATAAAGCTACTAGAGCTCAGCAATGAATTTGGTAAAGTTGTATGATACAAAATTAATACAGAAAAATCGGTTGCATTTTTATACAGTAAAAATGAAAGAAATAATGCAATTTACCATCACATCAAAAAGAATAAAATACCTAGGAATAAACCTCCCTAAGGAGGCAAAAGACCTGTACTCAGAAAACTATAAGATATTGATAAAAGAAATAAAAGCTGGCATAAATAGATGGAGATCTATGTTCTGGGATTGGAAGAATCAGTATTGTCAGAATGACTATACTACTGAAAGCAATCTACAGATTCAATCCAATCCTTATCAAATTATCAACGATTATTTTTCACAGAGCTAGAAAAAGATTTTGTACAGTTTGTATGGAAACACAAAAGACCACAAATAAACAAAGCAGTCTCGAAAAAGGAAAACAGAGCTGGAGGAATCAGACTCCCTGCCTTCAGACTATCCTATATAGCTATAGTAATCAGAGCATTATGTTACAGGCACAAAAACAGAAATATAGACCAATGGAACAAGACAGAAAGTGCAGATATAAACCTACACACCTACAGTCGACTAATCTATGACAAAATAGGCAAAAATATACAATGGAAAAAAGACAGTCTCTTCAATAAGTTCAGTTCAGTTCAGTCACTCAGTCGTGTCCGACTCTTTGAGACCCCATAAATGGCAGCACACCAGGCCTCCCTGTTCATCACCAACTCCCAGAGTTCACTCAGACTCACATCCATCGAGTCAGTGATGCCATCCAGCCATCTCATCCTCTGTCGTCCCCTTCTCCTCCTGCCCCCAATCCCTCCCAACATCAGAGTCTTTTCCAATGAGTCAACTCTTCCCATCAGCTGGCCAAAGTACTGGAGTCTCAGCTTTAGCATCATTCCTTCCAAAGAAATCCCAGGGCTGATCTCCTTCAGAATGGACTGCTTGGATCTCCTTGCAGTCCAAGGGACTCTCAAGAGTCTTCTCCAACACCACAGTTCAAAAGCATCAATTCTTCGGCACTCAGCTTTCTTCACAGTCCAACTCTCACATCCATACATGACCACAGGAAAAACCATAGCCTTGACTAGAGGGACATTTCTTGGCAAAGTAATGTCTGTGCTTTTCAATATGCTATTTAGTTTGGTCATAACTTTTCTTCCAAGGAGTAAGCGTCTTTTAATTTCATGGCTGCAGTCACCATCTGCAGTGATTTTAGAGCCCCAAAAAAGAAAGTCTGACACTGTTTCCACTGTTTCCCCATCTATTTCCCATGAAGTGATGGGACCAGATGCCATGATGTTCATTTTCTGAATGTTGAGTTTTAAGCCAACTTTTTCACTCTCCTCTTTCACCTTCATCAAGAGGCTTTTGAGTTCCTCTTCACTTTCTGCCATAAGGGTGATGTCGTCTGCATATCTGAGGTTATTGATATTTCTCCCAGCAATCTTGATTCCAGCTTGTGCTTCTTCCAGCCCAGCGTTTCTCATGATGTACTCTGCATATAAGTTAAATAAGCAGAGTGAAAATATACAGCCTTGATGTACTCCTTTTCCTATTTGGAACCAGTCTGTTGTTCCATGTCCAGTTCTAACTGTTGCTTCCTGACCTACATACACGTTTCTCAAGAGGCAGGTCAGGTGGTCTGGTATTCCCATCTCTTTCAGAATTTTCCACAGTTTATTGTGATCCACACAGTCAAAGGCTTTGGCATAGTCAATAAAGCAGAAATAGATGTTTTTTTCTTCTGGAACTCTCTTGCTTTTTCCATGATCCAGAGGATGTTGGCAACTTAATCTCTGGTTCCTCTGCCTTTTCTAAAACCAGCTTGAACATCTGGAAGTTCACGGTTCACATATTGCTGAAGCCTGGTTTGGAGAATTTTGAGCATTACTTTACTAGTGTGTGAGATGAGTGCAATTGTGCGGTATTCTGAGCACTCTTTGGCATTGCCTTTCTTTGGGATTGGAATCAACACTGACCTTTTCCAGTCCTGTGGCCACTGCTGAGTTTTCCAAATTTGCTGGCATATTGAGTGCAGCACTTTCACAGCATAATCTTTCAGGATTTGAAATAGCTCACCTGGAATTCCATCACCTCCACTAGCTTTGTTCGTAGTGATGCTTTCTAAGGCCCACTTGACTTCACATTCCAGGATGTCTGGTTCTAGGTGAGTGATCACACCATCATAATTATCTGGGTCATGAAGATCTTTTTTGTACAGTTCTTCTGTGTATTTTTGCCACCTCTTCTTAATATCTTCTGCTTCTGTTAGGTCCATACCATTTCTGTCCTTTATCGAGCCCATCTTTGCAGGAAATGTTCCCTTGATATCTCTAATTTTCTTGAAGAGATCTCTAGTCTTTCCCCTTCTGTTGTTTTCCTCTATTTCTTTGCATTGATTGCTGAGGAAGGCTTTCTTATCTCTCCTTGCTATTCTTTGGAATTCTGCATTCAGATGTTTATATCTTCCCTTTTCTCCTTTGCTTTTCACTTCTCTTCTTTTCACAGCTATTTGTAAGGCCTCCTCAGGCAGCCTTGGGTAAATTGGACTGCTACATGTAAAAGAATGAAATGAGAACACTCTCTAACACCATACACAAAAATAAACTCAAAATGGATTAAAGACCTAAATGCAAGGCTGGATACTATAAAATGCTTAGAGGAAAAGAGGCAGAATACTCTTTGACATAAATCATGAAGTATCTTTTTGATCCACTTCCTAGAGTAATGAAAATAAAAACAAAAATAAACAAATGGGACCTAATTAAACTTAAGAGCTTTTGCACAACAAAGGATACCATAAATAAGACAAAATGACAACCCTCACGATGGGAGAAAATATTTGGAAAAGCATCAACCAGCAAGGGATTAAGCTCCAAAATATACAAAGAACTCATGCAGCTAAATATTAAAAAATCAAGCAATGCAAAAAAAAAAAAAAAAAATGGATGTAAGGTCTAAAAAGCCATTTCTTCAAAGAAGACATACAGATGGTTAAAATGCATATGAAAAGATTTTCACCATCACTAATTATTAGAGAAAGGAAACCAAAACTACAATGAGGTATCACCTCACATTGGTCACAATGTCCATCATCAAAAAATCTACAACCAATAAATGCTGGAGAGTGTGTGCAGAAAAGGGAACTCCCCTACATTGTTGGTGGGAATGTAAACTGGTAAAGCCACTATGGAGAACAGCATGCAGGTTCCTTAAATAACTAAAAATAGAGTCACAATATGATCCAGCAATCCCACTCCTGGGTATATCCTGAGAAAAGCTTAATTCAAAGAGATACATATACCACAATATTCATTGCAGCAGTATTTACAATAACCAGGGCATGTAAGCAACCTAAATGTTCATCAAGAGAGGAATGGATAATAAGACATGGTACATGTATACAATGGAATATTACTCATCCATAAAAAGAATTAAGTAATGCCATTTTTCAGCAACATGGATGGACCTAGAGATTCTCATACTGAGTGAGGTTAATCAGACAGAGAAAGAAAAATACCATATAATATCACTTTATGTGGAATCTGAAAAATGGCTACAAATGAACTTATCTACAAAACAGAAACAGAGTTACAGATGTAGCAAAAAAATCATGGTTACTAAGTGATGAGAAAGGGGGAGGGATAAATTTGGAGATTGGGATTGACATATACACACAACTATGTATAAAATAAATAGCTAATAAAGATTTATTTTGTAGCACAGGGAACTCTACTCAATACTCTGTAATTGTCTATATGGGAAAAGAGTCTAAAAAAGGATGGATATATATACATGTATAACTGATTTACTTTGCTGTGCACCTGGGACTAATACAACATTTTGAATCAATGGCACCCCACTCCAGTACTCTTGCCTGGAGAATCCCGTGGACAGAGGAGCCTGGTAGGCTGCAGTCCATGGGGTCGCTAGGAGTCGGACACGACTGAGCGACTTCACTTTCACTTTTCACTTTCATGCATTGGAGAAGGAAATGGCAACCCACTCCAGTGTTCTTGCCTGGAGAGTCCCAGGGACGGGGGAGCCTGGTGAGCTGCCGTCTATGGGGTCGCACACAGTCGGACAGATTGAAGCAACTTAGCAGCAGCAGCAGCATATAGTAGCTCAGATGGTAAAACATCTGCCTGCATTGCAGGAGACCCAGGTTTGATCCCTGGGTTGGGAGGAGAAGGAAATGTTAACCCACTCCAGTATCCTTGCCTGGAAAATTCTATGGACAGAGGAGCCTGGTGGGCTACAGTCCATGGGGTCACAAAGAGTTGGACACAAATGACTAACGCACATATGCCAATAAAGAATTTAAAAAGCTGAGAATGTTAAGAAAGCGATATAGATACAGCATCTGATCTGCTAAAATGTGTCCTTAAAAAGTTATGTGAATTTCCTTAAAAGGAATCCAGATTGGAAAAGAAGTAAAACTCTCACTGTTTGTAGATGACATGATCCTCTACAAAGAAAACCCTAAAGACTCCACCAGAAAATTACTAGAGCTAATCAATGAGTAGAGTAAAGTTGCAGGATATAAAATTAATACACAGAAATCCCTTGCATTCCTACACACTAACAATGAAAAAACAGAAAGAAAAATTAAAGAAACAATCCCATTCACCATTGCAATGAAAAGAATAAAATACTTAGGAATAAATTTACCTAAAGAAACAAAAGGCCTATATATAGAAAATTATAAAACACCAATGAAAGAAATCAAAGAGGACACAAATAGATGAAGAAATATACCGTGTTCATGGATTGGAAGAATCAATATAGTGAAAATGAGTATACTACCCAAAGGAATCTATAGATTGAATGCAATCCCTATCAAGCTACCAATGGTATTTTTCACAGAACTAGAATAAATAATTTCACAATTTGTATGGAAATACAAAAAACCTTGAATAGCCAAAGCAATCTTGAGAAAGAGGAATGGAACTGGAGGAATCCACCTGCCTGACTTCAGACTATACTACAAAGCTACAGTCATTAAAATAGTATGGTTCTGGCACAAAGACAGAAATATACATCAATGGAACAAAATAGAAAGCCCAGATATAAATCCATGCATCTATGGATAACTTATCTTTGACAAAGTAGGCAAGAATATACAATGGAGATAAGACAATCTATTTAACAAATGGTGCTGGGAAAACTGGTCAAATACATGTGAAAGAATGAAACTAGAACACTTTCTAAAACCATACACAAAAATAAACTCAAAATGGATTAAAGATCTAAATGTAAGACCAGAAACTATAAAACTCTTAGAGGAAAACATAGGCAGAACATTCTCTGACATACATCACAGAAAGATCCTCTATGACCCACCTCACAGATTAATGGAAATAAAAACAAAAATAAACAATTGTGACCTAATTAAACTTAAAAGCTTCTGCACAATGAAGGAAACTATAAGCAAGGTGAAAAGACAGCCTTCAAAATGGGAGAAAATAATAGAAAATGAAACAACTGGCAAATAATTAAACTTCAAAATATACAAGCAGCTCATGCATCCCAATATCAGAAAAGCAAACAATCCAATCAAAAAGTGGGCCAAAGAACAAAACAGACCTTTCCTTTCACCAAAGAAGACATACAAATGGATGATAAACACATGAAAAGATGCTTAATATCACTCATTTTTAGAGAAATGCAAATCAAAACCACAATGAGGTATCATCTCATGCTGGTTAGCATGTCTGCCATCAGAAAGTCTAAAAACAATCAATCCTGGAGGGGGTATAGAGAAAAGGGAACCCTCCTACCCTGCTGGTGGGAATGTAAACTGGTACAGCCACTATGGAGAACAGTTTTTTTCCTTAAAACACTGGAAATAGGACTGCCATATGACCCAGAAATCCCACTCTTGGGCATACACACAGAGGAAACCAGAATTGAAAGAGACACTTGTACCCCAATGTTCATTGCAGCACTGTTTACAGTAGCTAGGACATAGAAGCAGCCTAGATGTCCATCAGCAGACAAATGGATAAGGAAGTTGTGGTAAATATACACAATGGACTATTACTCAGCTATAAAATAAGAACACATTTGAGTCAGTTCTAATGAGGTGGATTAAACTGGAGCCTATTATACAGAATGAAGTAAGTCAGAGAAACACCAATACAGTATATTAACACATATATATGGAATTTAGAAAGATGGTAATGACAGCCCTATATGCAAAGCAGCAAAAGAGACACTGATATAAAGGACAGACTTTTGAACTATGTGGGAGAAGGCAAGGGTGGGATGATTTGAGAGAATAGCATTGAAGCATGTATATTCAGTTCAGTCGCTCAGTCGTGTCCGACTCTTTGCGACCTCATGAATCGCTGCATGCCAGGCCTCCCTGTCCATCACCAACTCCCGGAGTTCACCCAGACTTACGTCCATCGAGTCAGTGATGCCATCCAGCCATCTCATCCTCTGTTGTCCCCTTCTCCTCCTGCCCCCAATCCCTCCCAGCATCAGGGTCTTTTCCAATGAGTCAACTCTTCGCATGAGGTGGCCAAAGTACTGGAGTTTCAGCTTTAGCATCATTCCTTCCAAAGAAATCCCAGGGCTGATCTCCTTCAGAATGGACTGCTTGGATCTCCTTGAAGTCCAAGGGACTCTCAAGAGTCTTCTCCAACACCACAGTTCAAAAGCATCAATTCTTCGGCGCTCAGCCTTCTTCACAGTCCAACTCTCACATCCATACATGACCACAGGAAAAACCATAGCCTTGACTAGATGTACCTTTGTTGGCAAAGTAATGTCTCTGCTTTTGAATATGCTATCTAGGTTGGTCATAACTTTCCTTCCAATGAGTAAGTGTCTTTTAATTTTATGGGTGCAGTCACCATCTGCAGTGATTTTGGAGCCCCCCAAAATAAAATCTGACACTGTTTCCATTGTTTCCCCATCTATTTCCCATGAAGTGATGGGACCGGATGCCATGATCTTTGTTTTCTGAATGTTGAGCTTTAAGCCAACTTTTTCACTCTCCTCTTTAGTTCCTCTTCACTTTCTGCCATAAGGGTGGTGTCATCTGCATATCTGAGGTTATTGATATTTCTCCCGGCAATCTTGACTCCAGCTTGTGCTTCTTCCAGTCCAGCGTTTCTCATGATGTACTCTGCATATAAGTTAAATAAGCAGGGTGAAAATATACAGCCTTGATGTACTCCTTTTCCTATTTGGAACCAGTCTGTTGTTCCATGTCCAGTTCTAACTGTTGCTTCCTGACCTGCATACAAATTTCTCAAGAGGCAGATCAGGTGGTCTGGTATTCCCATCTCTTTCAGAATTTTCCACAGTTTATTGTGATGCACACAGTCAAAGGCTTTGGCATAGTCAATAAAGCAGAAATAGATGTTTTTCTGGAACTCTCTTGCTTTTTCCATGATCCAGCGGATGTTGGCAATTTGATCTCTGGTTCCTCTGCCTTTTCTAAAACCAGCTTGAACATCAGGGAAGTTCACGGTTCACATATTGCTGAAGCCTGGCTTGGAGAAGCATATATATTACTATATGTAAAATAGATGAATAGTGCAATTTCGATGCATGAAGCATGGCACACAAATCCAGTGCTCTGGGACAACCCAGAGAGATGGGGTGGGGAGGGAGGTGGGAGGGGCATTCAGGATGGGGAGACACATGTGCACCAGTGGCTGATTCATGTTGATGTATGGCAAAAACCACCACAATATTGTAAAGCAATTGTCCTTCAATTAAAATAAATAAATTAATTAAAATATAAATAAGGCAAAAAAGATAGATTTTTGAATTTTCTTATTTCAAGTGCTATTCAATTTGACGTTTTACTTGTTATTCCAGTAGAAAAGTTTTGAGCCAAACATACCTTAATTTAAGACTATAGATATTTTATAAAATTAAATTTAATAAAAGTACAACAATCATTTTGTTTTTTTAATCTTAAAGTTTGACCTATAGTTTTTAAATTTAAAATTGTCCAATGCTTGACTTACAATATTATATTTGTTTCATGTGTACAAATACCAGTTCAAAATTTTTATAAATTATACTCCACTTATAGTTATTACAAAATAGTGGCTATATTTCCTTCTGCTGTACAATATATCCTTATAGCTTATTTATTTTATATATAGCAGTTTGTACCTCTTAATCCCCTACCTCTACCAATCATTTTAAAATCATCTTTTAGAAACACTTTTTTATTAATGTCCAAAGAGTAGGTTAGATGTGATTACTACATTAATAATGGTAATAATGCATAACAGAAGCTTATTGGTACAGAACTTTATATGCTGGAATCTAATTTTTATTGCCTTCCCTCAAAATGTAGAAAAGAATTTTATTATACTTATCCCTTAAAGGAGGTTCAATCTTACAAGGGCTTCATTAAAGGTCATTATAGGATGGCAGAATGTACTTAAATCCATGTGAAATGTTACATGGGTAGGCCAAGAACATTTGTTACTGTTCACTGACAACTGGGCTTATTTATCAGAACTCAATCTTGCTGATGGTAAGATAATGCTTAGGGGCTACTTCATTACAGACAATGCAATTATGCATCTTAGTTCTTATATCAAACTTTCCAAGTCAATTTTTTGAAACTAAGAAACAAATTCATATTAACATATTAAATAGAAAATATGCTCGAACAGGAGGAAGCTGATTCATTACGCTGGATTTTGAGATCTGGAGAAAGCTATTTGTTCTTTGGCATTCAAAATAAAGCAAATGAAAATGCTGACAGCCACTTCATCTTCTGAATATTTAATCTGATTCAAAATTTGGCCTATTTATATATAATTTCCAGGTATATAACACAGCTTTAACCTTAAACAGTAATATAAACAACATTGTAAATCAAAAAGATAGAGCCTGAGAATAAAATCCATAAATAGTTATTTATATATTACCTTTAGTGAGTCACAACAAATACGAATTTTATCCATAAGACTTTCTTAGTTTCAGTTACCAAAGGAATCCAGGTGTCTTTGTGACAGAGACATTGTAACAAAAGTTGAGATAAACTTAGAGTGAGATATTTCAAGTGAAGTATAGAAGTTATCCTTTTAAATGAATGTGTATTCTAGCTTCTGCCTTGTTCTTCAGCCTGGAACTTAGCCAGGACATTATCTCTCTGCTTCTCTTCCTGAAATGCTTCCAGGAGATTTTAAGTGACCCATGAAGTTCAGCTCCTTTTGGTCTACATTTTATTAAAACTAGTTCCATGGTCCTCAATGGGTTGAAGTTTCCTAGCCTGTAGTATACTGAGATGAGTACTATCATCTTGATCTTGGCTGGGTGAAGACCTAATTTGCATTGGAAGTAAGGCTAGTTGGAGACAGGCTCCCTAGTGCCTTGCATGTAAGGAGAGCCTATCACTACATTTAACTTCTGAGTGTGATTTATTCAGTATGTCCAGAGACTTTTTTAAATGAACCGGAGGTTTCAATAAAGGCCTTGCCTTTAAGATATATAACCTGTGATTAAAAATAACCCCAGCTCAAAGCAGGAGAGTGACCTTTGCAAAAGCAGTAATGGGATATTTGGGTTCTTTTTACCATGCTGAAATAGGTCTATTTTATCTCGCAAAAGGAGTAAAAGAAAAAATGGATGGCAATTAAGGAGACCTCAGTCAGCACTATACCGGGTTGGAGTGATGAGACACTACATGTTTGAAGTAGTATATGAAGAATACCTGGACTGTTTATGTGACTTGCTCAGATGTGGCATATGATAGTCTTGTGTGATGCCATATGTATCCATGTAAATCTCAATGTATACCACATAGTGATGGAAAAAGTGTTGCTAGATTCTCTCAGTGTGTATTCTCTTTGAAAACTGGTGTCATTTTCCCCAAATGATTCTATTTCTGTTGGTAGTACCTTTAGCATTAGAAACTCTTGGACCTTCACCTTTAAGCAAGAGAGACTAGGTTTGAGCTCCCTTTAAAAGATCCTAGGAGTTTCCTTTATTCCCCCAGGATTCTAGGGCAGTTTGGAGCATTAACACATTGCTACATATTAAATCCTAAAAGAGATAAGAATCAGATACTATTTTATTAGAACTGCTTACTTATTGCAACAGGGAATATGGTCAGTTCAATAGCTGATATTAGAATTTTGTTCCTTCTCCTGTAATTGATGACTAAAAAAGAGAGTTATGGTATATATATTTTATATTAATTTAATTATTTTTTCCTGAAAATGCTTACTTCTTTATACTTGCATCTCCCTAGTTGGAGTTAAGTGTTTTGTTGAAGGGTAGACTTAGGTAAAGCAGTAGCTCTCATTATATGTTTGACATAAATTATGTCTCCAATTATTTAAAAAGGAAAAAGTATGGAAAAGGCTAAGAAGGGCCCTGGGTGGCAGGTAAGTGCACTTGAGACAGACGTGTAGAGAAGTTGCTTCAAAGACACAAAACCATCCTTAGCTTGGTGGTAGGGTGAAGTGGGAGACTTTTTACTTTCTGCAATGAGGTTTCAGGGATGAGTTTCCAGGAATGAAATTCACTTGTGCCCTGAGTTTAGAATGGCATGCTATGTTTGTTAATGTCACTGTTTCCTCTTCACCTGCTTGCCCACCTTTCTTGAGTGGAAGTCTCTGACCGCAGCTGCAACGCCAAGTGACAGGACAAACGATCTGCCTGTGTTTTCCTGTCAGTCCTGTGTAGTGAGGATTTTGCTGATGGATTAGGCCCCAGAAAGTATTAGAAAAGCAGCTTTTTTTTTCTTCTGAATTCTCATCTCACTTCATACTTCTCTCTAGTAGAGCAATTACTGTGCTGTATTGTAATTACTTGTGTCTGTCTTTCCCAGTAGACTGTAAGTTCATTGATGGAAGGAACTTGGTCTTATTTATCTTTGTATGTGTGTGCATGCACACTCAGTTGTGTCTGACTCTTTGTGGCCCTATGGACTGTAGCCCACCAGGCTCCTCTGTCTATGGAATTTTCCAGGTAAGACTACTGGAGTGGGTTGCCATATCTTTCTATACCCAGGGTCTAACATAGTTTCTGGCACATAGTAAAAACCTAATAAATGATTGTGGACTGAATGAAGGAATGAGTGAGAAAAGTGTTAGGCACTAAGGTCAAACAGAGACCAATGGTCATAATACAACTTGTTGTTTCATGATAATGGACTTCCTAGAGGCTAAGAAAGGGCTTCCAGTTTTTGTTCTATAAAACCTGGAGGTATCACTGCCCTATCTGTTTAGAGAGGATGGCTATTTCTGGGCAGTCATTTTCTCCAAACTTCTACCAGAATGCATTCACTGGAAACATTACAATGTAATGAGTCCTCTTTTTCTGTATTTGTGTGATTTCTTGATTAAGATCTATTTCCTCCACTAGATAGTGAGTCCAATGATGGAGGGTAAACGTTTCTAATTTTTCTCACCATTTAACCCCAAGGATTTAGTATCGTGCTTGGCATAAAGTAGGTAGTCATAAATGAATGAAGGGCTGGAAACACTAAAATGGCTTCCTTTATTTATGCAGGGTTTTTTGCCTTTTCTGGAATAAGATATATATTCTTGTGTGTGTGTGTGTGTGTGTGTGTGTGTGTAAGTTCTACTGTGCTTAGTTGCTCAGTCATGTCTGACTGTTTGCAACCCATGAACTGCAGCCTGCCAGGCTCCTCTGTCCATTGGGATTCTCTAGGCAAGAATACTGGAGAGGGTTGCCATGCCCTCCTCCACTGGATCTTTGCAACCCAAGGATCGAACCCAGGTCTTCTGCACTGTGGGTGGATTCTTTACCTACTGAGCCACCAGGGAAGCCTCTACATGTGTGTGTGTGTATATATATATATATATATATATATATATATATATATATACACACACAACCCGATGTGTATAGTGTTCCCCTGAGATATACATATACATACACACACACACACACACACACACACACACACACACACATATCATTATCCTAAGAAACTTTCTTCAAGTTCTTTCAGAAAGCTTTAATAAAATTCCTTCTAATTTTTTGACCAGGTTATTGATTTTTTAAAAAAAGAATGTCTATTGCTAAAGGTAACATGTTAACTTTTAAAGTGCCCAAATGTGGAAAACTTGGCAGTTTTGATTTCAATGGAGACCTTTTGTTAAGTTTTTAAAGGAATTGGCTGCTGCACAGCCTTCTTTCAAGGGGAAAGGCCTTTTGAGTGACACTCAGTAATTTAGCCATTAAGGTTAATGTTCATCTTCTCTCTGTCTATTGAAACTTCTAGGCTTGGCAGTGCAAATAGCTTATCAGGTAGTTTTAAAGGTCATGTGCAAAAGACAAAAATCTTGCACTGCTCATGAAAATGTTCTTAGTAATCAGTGCCTGCTAATAGGAGGGGCCTGAGGCACTCTCTCAGATCATCTGTCTTGTCTTTTCCTCCAGGTCACTTTGTGACAGATTTTGAGTTGGTAACAGCACAACCTGGAAGGTAGCTAGCTATGCACATCTCTGCTTTCTACATTAGTCAAGTCAATAAGGTAAACAAACAAACAAACTTTAACTTTCTCTTTTCCTTTTCAGCCTCTGCACTCTATCTCTGGGGTAAGTCTGACAGAGATAGGAGCAAAGAACAGATTTCTTTACTGACAATCAGCAGCATTGGTCAAAATCACCTTTCATAGGAGGAGGAGGCAGAATAAGGATGGTGGAATGCTCAGCCTTTCCCTTGCTATTACTTTTCATTTTAGCCTGTGACAGAGCTATACCCCTGCCATCTCTCTGGCCTGTTGCAACCCTTTATGGAATGCACAAATTGAGCCTTGCCCACTTAGCTTTTGCCCACTTGTGGCTCAGACGGTAAAGCGTCTGTCTACAATGCGGGAGGCCTGGGTTCAATCCCTGGGTGGGGAAGATCTCCTGGAGAAGGAAATGGCAACCTACTCCAGTATTCTTGCCTGGAAAATCCCATGGACTGAGGAGCCTGGTTGTGTTACAGTCCATGGGGTCGCAAAGAGTCGGACACGACTTCACTTTCACTTTGATCTTCCCTGGTGGCTCAGATGGTAAAGCGTATGCCTACAATGAGGGAGACCTGGGTTCAATCCCTGGGTCGGGAAGATCTCCTGGAGAAGGAAATGTCGCAAAGAGTCGGACACGACTGAGCGACTTCACTCACTCACTCACTCACTTAGGTCTGACCACATCATGAATCCCCCATAAGTGGATCTCAACCTTCTCAAGGGAAATGAAAACTTAATCCACCACTCCAGATCCCAGCTGAGACCACTGCCTTAGCTTCCTTTGAAATGTCACTGAGTTATTGGTCTTTTTCTATTGCCTCCTTCTTTCTCCAAACATTAAGAAGTATGGGTTGCACTTGTAGAATGAAGGAAAACCTAGAGTTTTTTAAAATGATAGTTCTGAGGCAGGCATTTAGGAAGTGACTCTGAATAGTTCTTTCAGAAGAGTGAACTGTGCCTTTGGGCTTATTGCAGTCACCCATTGAGAGAGCAATCACAGAATGAGTCTGCAATAATGATGAAAATGAAGAATGCATTCTTCTGAAGTGCATCAATAGCTGTTTTGCATATGGATTCAATAGTAAGATAAGAATTTACTTTGCATTCTGTTTTATTATTTGCTTCAGAGAATATAGCAGCAGGTTTGGGGGATTATGCTTTAGAGGAAAAGTTATGTTTTCAAAATCCTGTTGATGACTGCATTCTCTCCCTCCACTCCCTCTCTCCTTGCCTTGATCCTCCATTCTTCCCTGAGTCATTGCTGAGAATTCTTTCAAATAACGGAGAGTTGTTGTTGTTTCTATATTCAGCTTATTTTTGCTTTCTAGAACTTTGGGTAATCTTCCATTTTTACTCTTGAATGGTAAATGGTTGGCAGGCTTTAATGAGAGACAACAGTAAAGTGCTAGGGATGGCTGAGCAGATTAGCTCAGAGAAGAATGTAGTTTTGTTTGAAATTTTGCTTCATCTTACAAAAATGAATTCCACATCTCATGGCTACAGATATGTTTTTGAGATGATGACCAACCTGGGTACACCAAGGCCTCTTTCATGACATTTAATTTTGAACATCAGAGTAGAGAGGTCTGAAGACTGGACATCAGAAAAAAGTAAAGAATTGAGGTTTTGCTTAGACTTTTGAGCCCCAAGTTACCCTTTATTAACACAAATTCTATGTTTGAAAATAGAGGAAAATGAGTCCTTTATCTCTGAAGAGTGTTACAAACTGCATTCTCAAGTATGCCAAGTATAATCATAATAACAGTTACCATGTTTTAGATACTTGCAATGTGGAAGGCTACATATACATGTGCATGCTAAGTTGCTTTAGTCATGTCCTACTCTTTGCAACTCTATGGACCCACCAGGCTCCTCTGTTCATGGGATTCCCTAGGCAGGAAACCTGGAGTGGATTGCCACGCCCTCCTGCAGGGGATCTTCCCAACCCAGGGATCAAAACTGCATCTCTTATGTCTCCTGCCTTGGCAGGTAGGGTTTTTTTTTTTTTTTTTACCACTAGTGCCACCTTGGAAACCCTTATATATACAAACATATATTTATCCTCTAATATTAATAATCACAATAACACTGCAAGATACATCCTATCTCTATTTTGCAGAGACTAAGGCTTAGAAAGATTAACACAAGTAATATTGTCCAGTTATAAATTGTTGAATTATTGCCCTCCAGGTTCATAATTTTTCAACTATCCATTACCGCCTTTCATATAGTGGAGTGAGAGGATTCAAAAGGTCACTTTGTTCTTCAGTTGCCAATACCCTTTCCCCCATATGCCATGCAGAATTGGCTTTAGGGAAACGAAAAATAGCTCTGTGAATGTGGAGTTTGTTCTAGGACTTATATATTCCTAGGAAAATGGACACTTTTCTAGGGTATGTCCTTTTTTGGAGTCAAAATTTAACATCAAATTTGGATAAAATACTGCAAAGATACTCCTGAGTATCAAAGGAATAAGCATAACAACTAGTGATATAAATATCAGCTGTCACTGAATCCTTAATACAGGGATAGTCTCCTAACATGATCCCAAACATATACTATGGACCTCTGCATTTCTATCCAAGGAGTGGAATGCTCAGAATAAGCTATAGAAGAAAGCTATAGAAGAAAGCTAAAAACTGTAAAACTAAAAACATCACTCTGAAGTTACTAAAGTGACCAGTTTTAATATGAACCTTGTCATGGGATTTATACAATAAAAATAACTTTAAGTGTTATTACAAATATCAAATCAGTGTACATACAACTTAAAATTGAATTACTTTTTCTTTTCTTAAAATGAATATTGACATAGAAGACATGTAATTTAAGTCTCAAGCTATTAATAAAAAGTGATGGCCAGTTGATTGAACTTACTTCTGATATGTCAGGAATGATGTTGATCCTGAATTGCACAGTGAAGAAAAACAAATTAGAGACTAAAACACAATACATTCAAACCTTGGAAGAAGCTCCAAAATGCTAAAATGATTCAGCTCATCTTTTTCTAGGTATGTCATTAAACTGACATTTCATTTTTTCCTAGATATGTCATGACTTCATAAAATATAGCATCTTTTACTGTGGCTATACTATCTAAAGAGTGAAAGTGAAGGTGAAGAAAGTGAAGTCACTCAGTCGTGTCCGACTCTTTGCGACCCCATGAAGTGTAGCCTACCAGGATCCTCCGTCCATGGGATTTTCCGGGCAAGAGTACTGGAGTGGGTTGCCAAGTAAGGTAAGTTAAATTACATCAATTTTATTTAATCAGCTTTCAGTTCAGTTCAGTTGCCTAGTTGTGTCCAACTCTGCTACCCCATGGACTGTAGCCTGCCAGGCCTCCATGTCCATCACCAAGTCCCAGAGTTTACTCAAACTCATATCCATTGATGCCATCCAACCATCTCATCCTCTGTCGGCCCCTCCTCCTCCCGCCTTCAATCTTTCCCAGCATCAGGGTCTTTTCAAATGAGTCAGCTCTTCACATCAGGTGGCCAAAGTATTGGAATTTCAGCTTTGACATCAGTCCTTCCAATGGATATTCAGGACTGATTTCCTTTAGGAGAGACTGGTTGGATCTCCTTGCTTTAATCAGCTTTATTGAGGTAACAATTTACAGTAGTAAAATTCATCTATTTTAAGTATAAAATTTGATGAATTTTGACAAAAGTATACTATTGTATGACTAATACCATAATCAAAATGTAGAAATTTTTATCAATTCAACATGTTCCATCGTGTCACTTTGCAGTACATCCCTTATCCCCAAAATGGGTCACTGCTTTTTGTCACTGTAAATTTGCTTCTTCTCAAATTGGATATAAATAGAATCATACAGTATATATACATATAATTTTTTTGTGTGATTTCTTTCATCTATACTGTTACCTGTATCAATAGGCCATTCTTCTACTGGATTAATATAATATAATCAGACCAGATCAGTCGCTCAGTCGTGTCTGACTTTTTGCGACCCCATGAATTGCAGCACGCCAGGCCTCCCTGTCCATCACCAACTCCCGGAGTTCACTCAGACTCACATCCATCGAGTCAGTGATGCCATCCAGCCATCTCATCCTCTGTTGTCCCCTTCTCCTCCTGCCCCCAATCCCTCCCAGCATCAGGGTCTTTTCCAATGTGGCCATCAGGTGGCCAAAGTACTGGAGTTTCTTCCCATCAGGTGGCCAAAGTACTGGAGTTTCAGCTTTAGCATCATTCCTTCCAAAGAAATCCCAGGGCTGATCTCCTTCAGAATGGACTGGTTGGATCTCCTTGCAGTCCAAGGGACTCTCAAGAGTCTTCTCCAACACCACAGTTCAAAAGCATCAATTCTTCGGCACTCAGCCTTCTTCACAGTCCAACTCTCACATCCATACGTGACCACAGGAAAAACCATAGCCTTGACTAGATGGACCTTTGTTGGCAAAGTAATGTCTCTGCTTTTCAATATGCTATCTAGGTTGGTCATAACTTTCCTTCGAAGGAGTAAGCATCGTTTAATTTCATGGCTGCAGTCACCATCTGCAGTGATTTTGGAACCCCGAAAAATAAAATCTGACACTGTTTCCACTGTTTCCCCATCTATTTCCCATGAAGTGATGGGACCAGATGCCATGATCTTCGTTTTCTGAATGTTGAGCTTTAAGCCAACTTTTTCACTCTCCACTTTCACTTTCATCAAGAGGCTTTCTAGTTCCTCTTCACTTTCTGCCATAAGGGTGGTTTCATCTGCATATCTGAGGTTATTGATATTTCTCCCAGCAATCTTGATTCCAGTTTGTGTTTCTTCCAGTCCAGCGTATCTCATGATGTACTCTGCATATAAGTTAAATAAACAGGGTGACAATATACAGCCTTGATAAACTCCTTTTCCTATTTGGAACCAGTCTGTTGTTCCATGTCCAGTTCTAACTGTTGCTTCCTGACCTGCATACAAATTTCTCAAGAGGTAGATCAGGTGGTCTGTTATTCCCATCTCCTGAAGAATTTTCCATAGTTTATTGTGATCCACACAGTCAAAGGCTTTGGCATAGTCAATAAAGCAGAAATAGATGTTTTTCTGGAACTCTCTTGCTTTTTCCATGATCCAGTGGATGTTGGCAATTTGATCTCCGGTTCCTCTGCCTTTTCTAAAACCAGCTTGAACATCTGGAAGTTCATGGTTCACGTATTGCTGAAGCCTGGCTTGGAGAATTTTGAGCATTACTTTACTAGCGTGTGAGATGAGTGCAATTGTGTGGTAGTTTGAGCATTCTTTGGCATTGCCTTTCTTTGGGATTGGAATGAACACTGATCTTTTCCAGTCCTGTGGCCACTGCTGAGTTTTCCAAATTTGCTGGCATATTGAGTGCAGCACTTTCACAGCATCATCTTTCAGGATTCGGAATAGCTCAGCTGGAATTCCATCACCTCCACTAGTTTTGTTCGTAGTGATGTTTTCTAAGGCCCACTTGACTTCGCATTCCAGTATGTCTGGCTCTAGATGAGTGATCACACCATCGTGATTATCTGGGTTGTGAAGATCTTTTTTGTACAGTTGTTCTGTGTATTCTTGCCATCTCTTCTTAATATCTTCTGCTTCTGTTAGGTCCATACCATTTCTGTCCTTTATTGAGCTCATCTTTGCATGAAATGTTCCTTTGGTATCTCTGATTTTCTTGAAGAGATCCCTAGTCTTTCCCATTCTGTTGTTTTCCTCTATTTCTTTGCATTGATTGCTGAAGAAGGCTTTCTTATCTCTTCTTGCTATTCTTTGGAACTCTGCATTCAGATGTTTATATCTTTCCTTTTCTCCTTTGCTTTTCGCTTCTCTTCTTTTCACATATAATATAATATAATATAATATAATATAATATGTTGCTCTATTTACCAGTTGATGAGCAATTGGACTGTTTTCACTTTTTGGCTGTTATGACTAATGCTGCTATGAACATTCATGTATAATTTTTGGTGTGTGCATGTGTTCTCATTTCTCTTGATTTTTAACTTGGAATGGAATAGTGAGATCAAAGGATAAGCATATGTTTAATGTTATAAGAAACTAATTATTTCTGGAAATTGTATGATTTTTACACTAGCACAGGTAATTTGAGAATTCCAGTTATGCCAGACCCTAACAAACACTTGGTATTGTCATTGTTTCATTTTGGTCTTTCTACTGAGTATGTTGTGGTATGTCATAGAGATTTTTAATTTGTAATGTTCTTAAATAATGTTGAGAATCTTTTCACGTGCTTTTTTTGCCATTTTAAAATATTTTTGAGAACATGTTTATTCAGGTCTTGTGTCCATTTTCTTATCATGTTGTTTGGCTTCTTTCAAATTGTAAGAGATATTTATAAATTTTGAATAAAGTCCTTTGCCAGATACATGTTTTGCAAATATTTTCTTCCAATCTATAGCTTGTCTTTTCATTTTCTTAACACTGGCTGTTGAAGAGTAGATATTTTAAACTTAGATAACGTCCATATTATCTTTTTTTTTTTCCTTTTTGTATTTTTTTTGAGAAATTTTGGTTTAATTCAAAGTCTCAAAGATTTTCTTCCGTAGTTTCTTTTGGAGGATATATAGTTTCAGGTTTATATATGGGTACATGCTATATTTAAGTAAATTTTGTATATGGTGTGAGGTGAGGATCAGTGATTTTTGTATATAGGGCTTCTTGGGTAGCTCAGCTAGTAAAGACTGCTGCTGCAATGCAGGGATCTTGGTTTGATTCCTGGGTCCTGGAAAATCTCCTGAAGAAAGGATAGCCACCCACTCCAGTATTCTTGGGCTTCCCTGGTGGCTCAGCTGTAAAGAATCTGCCTGCAATCTGGGAGACCTGGGTTCGATCCCTGGGTTGGGAAGATCCCTTGGAGAAGGGAAAGGCTACCCACTCCAGTACTCTGGCCTGGAGAATTCCATGGACTGTATAGTCCATGGGGTCACAAAGAGTCGGACACAACAGAGCCACTTTCACATCTGATCATTCAAGTATAATTTGTTTAAAAGAGTATCCTTTACTTTTTGAATTACTTTGATCTTTTGTGGAAAATTATTTAACCTATGTACAGGACTGTTTGTGAGCTTAATGTTGTTACACTGAACTACTTGTCTATCTTTTCACTGATATAACATATAACACAGACTTGATTATTGCAGCTTTATACCAAGTTTTAAAATCAAGTAGTTTAAATATTTTTTTGTTCTTATTCAAAGTTTCTTTGAATATCTTAATTGCTTTGCATTTCCATAAAAATGTCAAAATCAGCTTGTCTTGTTCTATAAACAAAACTGCTAGAATTTTCATTGTGATTGTGTTGTATCCATCTATAATTTCAGTAGAATTCATACTTCAACAAAGTTGTGTCATCCACTCATGAACATGGTATATATTCCACTTACTGAGAACTTTAACTTATCTAAGCAATACTTTATAATTTTTAGTGTTCCTAAACATAGGGGGAAAATATTCAGTGTTTCTCTAATAAGCATGAAGTAGATACCCTTTATCATGCTGAGAGCTTTTTTTAATCATCAGTGGGTGTTTTATTTTGTCTAAAAAACTTGCTTGCCTTAATTTATATACCTCTAATTTTTCTTAAGACAGTTACTATGTTGGATTATATTGATTAATTTTTCAAATTTTGATTTAGCTTTGCATTCTTGGCATAAAACCCACTTGGTTTTGATGTCTTATACTTTTTTAAAAATAATAATGGATTCCCTCTGCTAATATTTCATTGAGAATTTTTATATCTAGGTTTGTGAGGGATATTAATCTATAGTTTTCTTTTTGCTGTGTTCTCTCCATTTGGTTTAGCATTGGAATAATGTGGGGCTTATAAACTGAACTGGGAAGTAATTCCTTTACTTCTATTTTCTGAAATATAATGTGTAATACCAAAGATATTTATTCTTTAAATGCTTAGTAAAATTCACTAGAGACAACATGTGGGCCTAGAAATTTCTTGCTTTTTAAATTTGCAACAAATTTTATTTCTTTAATGGGTATAGGGTTAGTCAAATTATCTATTTCATTATGGGTGAGTTGTAGTATTTTATGATAGCCTAGCAGTTGATTCTTTTGATATAAGTTGTTAGTTTTTTTGGTGTAGAGCTGTTTATAATATTATTAGTTTACAATAGTTGTAAACATTAGTTGTTTCCGTATTATTCTTTTTAATATCTTTGCATTCTATGGTGACATTCCTTTTTTTCCATTCCTGATATTGGTAATTTATGCCTTTACTCTTTTTTCTTCATCAGTATTGCTTGAGGTTTATCAATTTTATTGATCTTTCCAAGAAACATATTTTGAATTAATTGCAATTTTCTGTTGTTTTTCTGTATCGAGTTTATTGATTTCAGCTCTTCTCTTGATTATTTCTTTCCTTGCTCTTGTTTTGGGTTTATTTTTCTCCTTTCCTAGTTTCTTCAGGTGGAAACTTAGATTATTGATTTTTGACTTTTTTTCTTTCCTAATGATTGTTGCTGTTCAGTCACCATGTCCAACTCTCTGCTACCACATAGACTATAGCATGCCAGGCCTCCCTTTCCTGTATGATCATTTAATATAATTTTTCTTTTAAAGCATTGCTTTAGCAAGTCTCACAAAGTTTGATGTTGTATTCTAAGTTCAAATTTAGCAGTATATTGTTTAATTTTGAATTGATTAGAGATTTTAACTTCATATTTGTTTCAGATTTCTAATTTAATTACATGATGGTCAGAGGAGACATACTTTGTATGATTTCAGTTTCTAAATATTTGCTAAGTTTTGTTTTAGAACAAAATATGGTCTATCCTGGTGAATGTTTCATATGCTGTTTAACTGACTATGTATTCTGCTATTGATGAACGGAGTATTATATAATTGTCAGTGCAATTGTTTGTGTCATTCAGTTATATATTTTTGCCAAACATATCTTCTAGTTCTATCACAGAGGAGTGTTGAAGTTGTATTTTGAATTGTGATAACTTCTTGGTGAAGTGACCCATTTATCAATATGTGATGTCTGTTTTTATCTTTTAATTTTGTTCATTCTAAAGTCTACTTTCATATTAATATAAGCACATCTGCTTTCTTTTGACTTTGTATGCTATGTCTTTTCTCTTTAACATATCAATATCAATATATTTAAAATTATTGTGGAGAACATTTAATTGAATCATATCTTTTTCATCTTTTCAAATAAGTTCTCCTTTAATTGCTGTTTTTATATCATTTATATTTGATGTTTTGATATGTTTACATTTAAGTCTACACTGTATCTCATTTTCAGTCTTCTTTTTAAATATTGATAGTTTTCAGTGGTCCATTTTAACTTATATATTATTATTTTAACTATATATCTTTGTACCTAGGAATTACAAAATATACTTTTAAAATTTCCCAGTCTATTAATAATCAATATTTTACAATGTCAGTTAGAATATGGAAACCTAAGAACATCTATTTCCCTTTTCCTTCTCCCTCTATCCTACAGATGCCTTTTTTTTATAACAGCATTCTTGAGATATATTTGACATATAACAGTGTATAAGTTTATGGTGAAACATATATTGCTTTGATACACTTAATTATTGTGAAATAATTATTACTGTAGCTTTAGCCTGTACTGCCATCATCTTATATAATTACTATTTCTTTTTTGTGGTGAGAGCATTTAAGATCTATGTTTTTAGGAACTTCCAAGTATATCAGATCAGATCAGTCACTCAGTCATGTCTGACTCTTTGCGACCCCATGAATCGCAGCACACCAGGCCTCCCTGTCCATCACCAACTCACGGAGTTCACCCAGACTCATGTCCATCGAGTCAGTGATGCCATCCAGCCATCTCATCCTCTGTCGTCCCCTTCTCCTCCTGCCCCCAATCCCTCCCAACATCAGGGTCTTTTCCAATGAGTCAACTCTTTGCATGAGGTGGCCAAAGTACTGGAGTTTCAGCTTTAGCATCATTCCTTCCAAAGAAATCCCAGGGCTGATCTCCTTCAGAATGGACTGGTTGGATCTCCTTGCAGTCCAAGGGACTCTCAAGAGTCTTCTCCAACACCACAGTTCAAAAGCATCAATTCTTCAGCACTCAGCCTTCTTCACAGTCCAACTCTCACATCCATACATGACCACAGGAAAAACCATAGCCTTGACTAGATGAACCTTTGTTGGCAAAGTAATGTCTCTGCTTTTCAATATGCTATCTAGGTTGGTCATAACTTTCCTTCCAAGGAGTAAGTGTCTTTTAATTTCATGGCTGCAGTCACCATCTGCAGTCACCATCTGCAGTGATTTTGGAGCCCAGAAAAATAAAGTCTGACACCGTTTCCACTGTTTCCCCATCTATTTCCCATGAAGTGATGGGACTGGATGCCATGATCTTCGTTTTCTGAATGTTGAGCTTTAAGCCAAATTTTTCACTCTCCACTTTCACCTTCATCAAGAGGCTTTTTAGTTCCTCTTCACTTTCTGCCATAAGGGTGGTTTCATCTGCATATCTGAGGTTATTGATATTTCTCCCGGCAATCTTGATTCCAGCTTGTGTTTCTTCCAGTCCAGCGTTTCTCATGATGTACTCTGCATATAAGTTAAATAAACATGGTGACAATATACAGCCTTGACGAACTCCTTCCAAGTATATAATACAGTATTATTAAATATAAGGGCTTCCCAGCTGGTGCAGTGGTGAATAATCCTGTTAATGCAGGAGGTCCAAGAGATGCAAGTTTAATGCCTGGGTTGGAAAGATCCCCTAGAGTAGGAAATGGCAACTCACTCCTATATTCTTGTCTGGAAAATTCCATGGATAGAGGAACCTGGCAGGCCATAGCCTACGGGGTTGCAAAGAGTTAGACATGACTGAGCAACTGAACACTTGCACATGTACATGCACATATTCTTAAATATGATCATCATGTTTAACACTAGATTCCCAAACTTATTTATCTTATAACAAAATTTGCATGCTTTGGCCAGTGTCTCCCCAGTTCCCCCATCACTTAAACCCTGGTAACTCACATTCTACTCTCTGTTTCTCTGAGTTCATCTTTTTTTAGATTCTACATCAAAGTGATATCAGTATTTATCTTTCTTAGTATGACTGTGTAACTTAGAATGATGCCCTGAAGCTTGATCCATTTTGTTGGAAATAGAAGGATTTTCTTCTTTCTTGGAGCTAAATAATATTGCATTATGTATATGCATATATTGCATCTTCTTGATGGATTCCCATTTATGAACACAAAAAATGTTTCTATATCTTGGCTTTTGTGAATAATGCCGTAATGACCTAGGTAGTAAAGATATATCCTTTGGGTCTAATTAAATTTATTTTGGAATTACTGAATCATATGGTAGTTCTATTTTTTATTTTTTGAGGAACTTCTATACAGTTTTCTATAGGGACTGTACCAATTTACATTCCCACCAATAGCTAATAAGTGTTCCTTTTCTTCACATCCACACAAACACTTGTTATCTCCTTTCATTTTGATGATAGGTACTCTAACAGGTCAGATGTGAAGTGATATCTCATTATGGTTTTGATTTGCATTTTCCTGGTGATTAGTTATGTTGAGTATCTTTTCATATACCTGTTACCATTTGTATTATATTTGGAAAAATGTTTATTTAGTATCTATGTCAATTAAAACATTAGATTGTTTTATTTTGCTGAGTTATATGAGTTTTAAAAAATATATATTTTGTAGGGACTTCCTTGGTGGTCCAGTGGCTGGGACTCTGCAATTTCAATGCAGGTGGCCTGGATTTGATCCCTGGTCAGAGAACTAGATCCCACATGCTGCAAATACGATTCAGTGTAGACAAATATATATATATATATATATATATATATATATATATATATATATATATATAGTATATTGCCCCATTATCAGATGTATGATTTGTAATGTTTATATTTTCTCTTATTTGGCAGGTTGCATTTTCATTTTGTGGATTGTTCTTTTTGTTGTGCAGAAGCTTTTTGTTTTGATGTGTTTTTTGATTTTTGTATTTGTTGTCTATACTTTTGGTGTCATATCCAAATTATCATTGCCAAGACCAATGTCAAAGAGTTTTGCCCATATGTTTTCTTCTAGGAATGTTACAGTTTCAGGTCATATGTTTATGTCTTTAGCACATTCTGAGTAAATATTTGTGAATGGTGTAAGATAAAGTTCCAGTATTTCCAGTACTTATTGAAGATGCAATCCTTTCCCTATAGTGCATTCTTGAATTCATTGTCAAATATTAATTCACCATATATGGAAGTGCTGATTTCTGGACTCTTAATTCTGTTTCATTGGTCTTTGTTTATATATTTATACTAGTACCATATTATTTTGATTAATATAGCTTTGTAGTACATCAAGTTTTTTAATTTTTGTTTTATATTGGAGTATAGTTGATTAACAGTGTTGTGTTAGTTTCAGTTGTATAGCCAAGTTATTCAGTTATGCATAGATATATCCATTATTTTTCAGATTATTTTCCCATATAGGCTTTTACAGAGTATCAGGTAGAGTTCCCTGTGTTATACAGCAGGTCCTTATTAATTATCTATTTTATATATAGTAGTGTCTATATATCAATCACAATCTACCAGTTTATTCTCCTCACCCATCTTTCTGGTAACCATAAGTTTGTTCTGTAAGTCTGTCTGTCTGTTTTATAGATAAGTTCATTTGCATAATTTTTTAAAGATTCTACATATGATCTTTGATTTTCTCTGTCTTGACTTATTTCACTTAGTACGATAATCTCCAATTCCATTCATGTTGCTGAAAATGGCATTATTTCATTATTTTTATTGGCTGGGTAATAGTCAATCTATATATATACCTTGTCTTATTTATCCATTCCTCTGTTGATGAACATTAAGTTGTTTCCATGTCTTGGCTATTGTAAACAGAGGTGCAGTGAACATTGGGGTGCACATAATGTTTAAAGCCATATTTTTCTCTGGAAACATGCACAGGAGTGGGATTGCTGGATCAGATGGTAGCTCTATTTTTAGTTTCTTAAGGAAGCTCTAAACTGTTCTCCATAGTGGATACACCAATTTACAGTCCCACTTACAGTGTAGGAGGGTTCCTTTTACTGCACACTCCCTCTAGCATTTATTGTTTGTAGATTTTTGATTACGGATATTCTGACTGTTGTGAGGTGATATCTCATTTTACTTTTGATTTGCATTTTTCTAATGATTAGAGATGGTGAGCATCTTTTCAAGTGCCTCTTGAGCATCTGTATGTCCTGTTTGGAGAAATGTCTATTTAGGTCTTTTTCCCATTTTTTAATTGGGTTGTTTCTCATTTTTGTTGTTTGTTTGTTCTGATATTGAGATGCATGAGCTGTTTGTAAACTTTGGATATAAATACCTTGTCAGTTGTTTCATTTGCAAATATTTTCTCCTATTCTGTGGATTGTCCTTTTGTTTTGTTTATGGTTTCCTTGTTGTTCAAAAGCTTTTGAGTTTGATTAGGTCTAATTTATTTTTTGCTTTGATTTCCATTACTCTAGGAGGAAGATTAAAAAAGATACTGTTGCAAATTAGGTCAAAGAGCGTTCTATGCTTTCTTCTAAGAGGTTTATACTTCTGGTCTAACATATAGGACTTTAATCCATTTTGAGGCTTTGAGGTTTTAAAGAATATTCTAATTTCATTTGTTTTTACATGTAGCTATTCAGTTTTTTTGAGAAATACTTATTTCTTTTAAAAATTTATTTATTTACAAGGAGCTAGAAGAAATAAAAGAGTCAATCAATAATGAATAATGCAATAAATGAGATGAAAAGCACTCTGGAGGGAACCAACAGTAAAATAACAGAGGCAGATGATAGGATAAGTGAGGTAGAAAACTGAATGGTAGAAATAAATGAAGCAGAGAGGAAAAAGGAATTAAAATAAATGAGGACAAACTCAGGGACCTCTGGGACCATGTGAAATGCCCCAACATTCGAATCATAGGAGCCCCAGAAGATGAAGACTAAAAGAAAGGCCATGAGAAAATACTCGAGGGGATAAGAGTTGAAAACTTCCCTAAAATGGGGAAGGAAATAGACATCCAAGTCCAAGAAACCCAGAGAGTCCCTAACAGGATAAACCCAAGGCAAAACATCCCAACACAAATATTAATCAAATTAACAAAGATCAAACACAAAGAACAAATATTAAAAGCAGCAAGGGAAAAACAACAAATAACACACAAGGGGATTCCCATAAGGATAACAGCTGATCTTTCAATAGAAACTCTTCAGGCCAGAAGGGAATGGCAGGACATACTTAAAGTGATGAAAGAAAAAAAAAAACTACAGCCCAGATTACTGTACCCAGAAAGGATCTCATTCAAATATGAAGGAGAAATAAAAAGCTTGCTGCTGCTGCTGCTAAGTCGCTTCAGTTGTGTCCGACTCTGTGCGACCCCATAGATGGCAGCCCCCTGGCTCCCCTGTTCCTGGGATTCTCCAGGCAAGAATACTGGAGTGGGTTGCCATTTCCTTCTCCAATGCATGAAAGTGAAAAGTGAAAATGAAGTCGCTCAGTCGTGTCCGACTCTTATAAAAAGCTTTACACACAAGCAAAAGCTCAGAGAATTCAGGACCACCAAACCAGCTCTTCTACAAATGCTAAAGGAAATTCTCTAGATAGGAAACACAGAAAGCGTGTATAAACTCGAACCCAAAACAACAAAGTAAATGGCAATGGGACCATCAGTTCAGTTCAGTTCAGTTCAGTCGCTCAGTCGTGCTGACTCTTTGTGACCCTTGAATCACAGCATGCCAGGCCTCCCTGTCCATCACCAACTCCCGGAATTCACTCAGACTCACGTCCATTGAGTCAGTGATGCCATCCAGCCATCTCAATCTCTGTCGTCCCCTTCTCCTCCTGCCCCCAGTCCCTCCCAGCATCAGAGTCTTTTCCAATGAGTCAACTCTTCGCATGAGGTGGCCAAAGTACTGGAGTTTCAGCTTTAGCATCATTCCTTCCAAAGAAATCCCAGGGCTGATCTCCTTCAGAATGGACTGGTTAGATTTCCTTGCAGTCCAAGGGACTCTCATACTTATCAATAATTACCTTAAATGTAAATGGGTTGAATGCCCCAACCGAAAGACAAAGACTGGCTGAATGGATACAAAAACATGACCCCTATATATGCTGTTTACAAGAGACCCACCTCAAACAAAGGGACACATATGGACTGAAAGTGAAGGGCTGGAAAAAGATATTCCATGCAAATAGAGACTAAAAGAAAGCAGTAGTCATATCAGATAAAATAAACTTTAAAACAAAGGCTGTGAAAAGAGACAAAGATGGACACTACATAATGATCAAAGGATCAATCCAAGAAGAAGATATAATAGTTATAAATATGTATACACCCAACATAGGAACACTGCAATATGTAAGGCAAACGCTAACAAGTATGAAAGGGGAAATTAACAATAACACAATAAGAGTAGGAGACTTTAATACCTCACTCACACCTATGGATAGACTAACTACACAGAAAATTAACAAAGAAACACAAACTTTAAATGACACAATGGACCAGTTAGACCCAATTGATATCTATATGATATTTCACCCCAAAAGAATAAATTTCATTTTTTCTCAAGTGCACACGGAACATTCTCAAGGATAGATCACATCTTGGGCCATAAATCTAGCCTTGGTAATTTCAAAAAAATTGAAATCATTCCAATCATCTTTTCTGACCACAATGCAGTAAGATTAGATGTCAATTACAGGAAAAAGACTATTAAAAATTCCAAAATATGGAGGCTGAAAAACATGTTTCTGAATAACCAACAAATCATAGAAGAAATAAAAAAAGAAATCAAAATACGCAGAGAAACTAGTGAAAATGAAAACACAACAACCAAAAACCTATGGGACACTGGAAAAGCAGTGCTAAGGGGAAGGTTCAGAACAATGCGAGCTTACCTCAAGAAACAAGAAAAAAGTCAAATAAATAACCTAATTCTACACCTAAAGCAACTAGAAAAGGAAGAAATGAAGAACCCCAGGGTTAGTAGAAGGAAAGAAATTTTAAAAATTAGGGCAGAAATGAATGCAAAAGAAACAAAAGAGACCACAGTAAAAATCAGCAAAACCAAAAGCTGGTTCTTTGAAAAGATACATAAAATTGAAAAACCAATAGGCCAGACACATCAGAACAAAGGGAGAAGAATCAATCAACAAAATCAGAAATGAAAATGGAGAGATCAAAACAGACAACACAGTTGTCTGGATACCACAGTTCAAAAGCATCAATTCTTCGGCACTCAACTTTCTTCACAGTAAAACTCTCACATCCACACATGACCACTGGAAAAACCATAGCCTTGACTAGACGGACCATTGTTGGCAAAGTAATGTCTCTGCTTTTGAATATGCTGTCTAGGTTGGTCATAACTTTCCTTCGAAGGAGTAAGCGTCTTTTAATTTCATGGCTGCAATCACCATCTGCACTGATTTTGGAGCCCCCCAAAATAAAGTGTGACACTGTTTCCACTGTTTCCCCATCTATTTCCAATGAAGTGATGGGACCAGATGCCATGATCTTCATTTTCTGAATGTTGAGCTTTAAGCCAACTTTTTCACTCACTTCTTTCACTTTCATCAAGAGGCTTTCTAGTTCCTCTTCACTTTCTGCCATAAGGGTGGTGTCATCTGCATATCTGAGGTTACTGATATTTCTCCCAGCAATCTTGATTCCAGCTTGTGCTTCTTCCAGCCCAGCGTTTCTCATGATGTACTCCGCATATAAGTTAAATAAGCAGGGTGACAATATACAGCCTTGACGTACTCCTTTTCCTATTTGGAACCACTCTGTCGTTCCATGTCCAATTCTAAGTGTTGCTTCCTGACCTGCATATAGGTTTCTCAAGAGGCAGCTCAGGTGGTCTGGTATTCCCATCTCCTGAAGAATTTTCCACATTTGATTGTGATCCACACAGTCAAAGGCTTTGGCATAGTCAATAAAGCAGAAATAGATGTTTTTCTGGAACTCTCTTGCTTTTTTGATGATCCATCAGGCGTTGGCAATTTGATCTCTGGTTCCTCTACCTTTTGTAAAACCAGCTTGAACATCTGGAATTTCATGGTTCACGTATTGCTGAAGCCTGGCTTGGAGAATTTTGAGCATTATTTTACTAGCATGTGAGATGAATACAATTGTGCAGTAGTTTGAGCATTCTTTGGCATTGCCTTTCTTTGGAATTGGAATGAAAGCTGACCTTTTCCAGTCCTGTGGCCACTGCTGAGTTTTCCAAATTTGCTGGCATATTTAGTGCAACACTTTCACAGCAACAGCTTTCAGGATTTGAAATAGGTCAACTGGATTTCCGTCACCTCCACTAGCTTTGTTTGTAGTGATGCTTTCTAAGGCCTACTTGACTTCACATTCCAGGATGTCTGGCTCTAGGTGAGTGATCACACCTTCGTGATTATCTTGGTTGTGAAGGTCTTTTTTGTACAGTTCTTCTGTGTATTCTTGCCACCTCTTCTTAATATCTTCTGCTTCTGTTAGGTCCATACCATTTCTGTCCTTTATCGAGCCCATTCTTGCATGAAATGTTCCCTTGGTATCTCTAATTTTCTTGAAGAGATCTCTAGTCTTTCCCATTCTGTAGTTTTCCTCTTTTTCTTTGCATTGATCGTTGAGGAAGGCTTTCTTATTGCTTCTTGCTATTCTTTGGAAATCTGCATTCAGATGCTTATATCTTTCCTTTTCTCCTTTGCTTTTCACTTCTCTTCTTTTCACAGCTATTTGCAAGGCCTTCTCAGACAGCCATTGTTCTTTTTTGCGTTTGTTTTCCATGGGGATGGTCTTGATCCCTGTCTCCTGTACAGTGTCACGAACTTCCGTCCATACTTCATCAGGCACTCTGTCTATCACATCTAGTCCCTTAAATCTATTTCTCATTTCCACTGTATAATCATAAGGGATTTGATTTAGGTCATACCTGAATGGTCTAGTGGTTTTCCTTCGTTTCCTCAATTTAAGTCTGAATTTGGCAATAAGGAGTTCATGATCTGAGCCACAGTCAGCTCCCTGTTGTGTTTTTGCTGACTCTATAGAGCTTTTCCATCTTTGGCTGCAAAGAATATAATCAATCTGATTTCGGTGTTGACCATTTGGTGATGTCCATGTGTAGAGTCTTCTCTTGTGTTGTTGGAAGAGGGTGTCTGCTATGACCAGTGCATTCTCTTGGCAAAGCTCTATTAGCCTTTTCCCTGCTTCATTCTGTATTCCAAGGCCAAATTTGCCTTTTACTCCAGGTGTTTCTTGACTTCCTACTTTTGCATTCCAGTCCCCTATAATGAAAAGGACATCTTTTTTGGGTGTTAGTTCTAAAAGGTCTTGTAGGTCTTCATAGAACCATTCAACTTCAGTTTCTTCAGCGTTACTGGTTGGGGCAGACTTGGATTACCATGATATTGAATGGTTTGCCTTGGAAACGAACAGAGATCATTCTGTCGTTTTTGAGATTGCATCCAAGTACTGCATTTTGGACTCTTTTGTTGACCGTGCATTTATGTTCATCGGTTTTAATGGCCAATAATTTTCTTTTTTGTGATGTCTGGTTTTGATGATAGTGGCCTCGTAGAATATGTGTGAGTCTTCCTTACCCTGCAGTATTTGGAATAGCTTCTAAAGGATAGATGTTAACTCTTCTCTAAAAGTTTGATCGAATTTGCCTGTGATGCCATCTGATCCTGGACTTTTGCTTGTTGGAAGATTTTAAATCACAGTTTCAATTTCAGTACCTGTGATTGTTTTTAACTGCTAAGTTGTGTCCAACTCTTTTGTGACCCCATGGACTGTAGCTCCCCAGGCTCTTCTGTCCATGGGATTCTCCAGGCAAGAATACTTGAGTGGGTTGCCATTTCTTTCTCCAACTTGTGATTAGTCTGTTCATATTTTCTATTTCTTCCTGATTTACTCTTAGGAGAGCCTACCTTCCTAAGAATTTGCCCATTTCTTCTAAGTTGTCCATTTTTTTGGGGGGGGGGTGGCATATAATTGTTTTGGCAAACTAGTATAGTAGTCTTTCATGACCCTTTGGATTTCTGTGGTGTCTATTGTAAGTTGTCCTTTTTCATTCCTAATTTTATTGATTTGAGCCGTCTTTTTTCTTAATGAGTTTGGCTAAAGATTTATCAATATTATTTATCTTTTCAAAGAACCAGCTTTTAATTTTATTGATCTTTTCTATTGTTTTCTTTGTCTCTGTTTCATTTATGTCTGCTCTGATCTTTATGATTTCTTTCTTCCTTTTCTTTGGATTTTATTTGTTTTTATTTCCCTAGCTTTTCTAGATTTTATTTTCTTGGGCTCCAAAATCACTACAGATGGTGACTGCAGCCATGAAATTAAAAGATGCTTTCTTCTTGGAAGAAAAGCTATGACAAATCTAGACATCATATTAAGAAGCAGAGACTGGGGTGTGGTCCTAAGATGGAAGAGGAATAGGATGGGGAGACCACTTTCTCCCCCACAAATTCATCAAAAGAACATTTGAATGTGGAGCAAATTCCACAAAACAACTTCTGAATGCTGGCAGAGGACATCAGGCACCCAGAAAGGCAGCCCATTGTCTTCGAAAGGAGGTAGGACAAAATATAAAAGATAAAAAGAGAGACAAAAGAGGTAGGGATGGAGATGCATCCCAGGAAGGGAGTCTTTAAAAAGAGAGAAGTTTCCAAACACCAACAAACACTCTCTCTGTCAGGTCTGTGGTGAGCCTTGGAATCTCAGAGGGCAATATAACTGGGAGGAAAAATAAATATATAATTAAAACCCACAAATTACCTGCCTAACAGCAACTCCCAGTGGAGCAGCAGCCCAGATGCTCACATCCCCCTCTAACAAGCTGGGGCTCGACAGGGAGGTGTGGGCTGCATTGCTTAGGGTAAGAACCGGGCCTGAATGCTGCGAGGGCAATCTGAGGGAACTAGCTTGAGATAGCATCCCAGACTGTGGGATAGCTATCCCGCGAAAGCCCTAACCTAAGACACCGCCAGGCTGGCTCACAGAACAAAGGACTAAGCAGAGGTAGCTGGCTGCAGACCAGCCCATCCTCGGCCAGAGACAGGCAGGTGAGGGCAGCCAGAGCCAGAAGGGGCAATCACAGCCCCAGAGAGGCATTGTCTACCAAACTGCAAGCAGACTTCTTTGCTAACCAAGACTTCTTGGTATTCTGGATGGTCAACATCTGCCGGAAGGGTCACAGCCAGAGATCAGCTCCCTGGAAGAGACACATGGCACACCTGAGAAGGCGCACCTGTTGTACACCCAGAAAATCAAGCAGCTGGGACAGGGTAGGTGATAAGATGCAGCCTTCAACTAGGGGCGACTGCGCTTGCCAAGCACCTGGTTACCTGAGCTGCTCGGACCTGGGATGGGCAAAAAACGCAGGCCCAACCAAATGTGTGCCTTTGTGGAGTACCCAAGAACCTGAACCTGAGTGGCTTAGACCTGGAGAATGCATGCAACACAGGGCCCGAATCAGACAGTTCCCGTCAGAGCACCCTAGAGCCTGAGCAGTGTAGACTGGGAAAGTGCACACACCGTGAGTGGGGGCAAACCCATTGCGGCTGAAACACTGTGCACACTCTCCACACACACCAGTGATATTTGTTGGCAGTGTTCCTCCCTCCCCACAGCATGACTGAACAAGTGTGCCTAAAAAAAGTGACCACCACTGCCCTCCTTGTGCCACGGCGGAAATTAAACACTGAAGAGACCAGCAAACAGAAGAAGCTAAAATAAACAAAGGGAGCTGCTTTGGAAGTAACAGGTGCAATAGATTAAAACCCTGTAGCTTAGCACCATCTACATAGGAAGGGGCCTGTAGACCTTGAGAAGTATAACCCGGATAAAGGAACTATCTGAAAATGAACTGACCCCACATAACCACAACAGCTCCAGAGAAAGTCCTAGATATATTTTTACTATTATCATTGTTAAATTAATTTTTAAAAATTTTAAGTCCTCTATTACACCTTTAATTTTCATTTTTATAACCTACTATTACCTTGCAAAAAAATAACCTATTTTTAAAGCAAACTTCATATATATATATATATATATTTTATAATTTTTGTGACTTTTTTTTTAATATTGTATTTTTGAGAATCTAACCTCTACTCTAGATTTTTAATCTTTGCTTTTTGGTATTTGTTATCAACTTTGTACCTTTAAGAACCCAATCTTCAGTACCCATTTTTACTTGGGAGCGAGATCACTGGTTTGATTGCTCTCTCCTCCTTTTGACTCTACTTTTTCTCCACCAGGTCGCCTCTATATCCCTCCCCCCTTTTCTTCTCTACCCAACTCTGTGAATCTCTTTGTGTTTTTCAGGCTGTGGAGAACGCTTAGGGAACTCATTACTAGCTGGGTCTGTCGCTCTCCTTTTGATTCCCCCTTTTATCCTCCTGGCCACTTCTGTCTCCTTCCCCCCTCTTCCCTTCTCTGTGTAACTCCGTGAACATCTCTGAGGGATCCAGACTGTGGAGAGCACAAAGGATAGTGATTACTGGCTAGCTTGCTCTCTCCCCTTTTGATTTCCCCTCTTCTCTTCCTGGTCACCTCTATCTCCCTCCTCCCTCTTATCTTCTGCATGTAACTCTTTGTACCTCTCTGGGTGTCCCTCACTGTGGAGAAAATTTTCATCATTAACCTAGATATTTTATCATCAGTGCTGTATAGATGGAGAAGTCTTGAGGCTACTGTAAAAATAAGACTGAAAACCAGAAGCAGGAGGCTTAAGTCCAAATCCTGAGAACACCAGAGAACTCCTGACTCCAGGGGACATTAATCAACAGGAGCTCATCAAACTCCTTCATACCTACACTGAAACCAAGCACCACCCAAGGGCCAAAAAGTTCCAAGCAAGACATATCATGCAAATTCTCCAGCAACACAGGAACATAGCCCTGAGATTCAATATACAGGCTGCCCAAAGTCACACCAAAGCCACTGACATCTCAAAACTCATTATTGGACACTGCATTGCACTCCAGAGAGAAGAAATCCAGTTCCACCCACCACAACACCAACACAAGCTTCCCTAACTAGGAAACCTTGGCAAGCCACCCATCCAACCCCACCCACAGTGAGGAACCTCCACAATAAATAGGAACCACAAACTGCCAGAATACAGAAAGGCCACCCCAAACACAGCAATATAAACAAGATGAAGAGGCAGATAAATACCCAGAAGTAAAGAAACAGGATAAATGCCCACCAAACCAAACAAAAGAAGGAGAGATAGGGAATATACCTGATAAAGAATTCTGAATAATGATGGTGAAAATGACCCAAAATCTTGAAAACAAAATGGAGTTTCAGATATACAGCCTGGAGACAAGGATCGAGAAGATGCAAGAAAGGTTTAACAAGGACCTAGAAGAAATAAAAAAGTGTCAATATATAATGAATAATGCAATAAATGAGATAAAAAACACTCTGGAGGGAAACAACAGTAGAATAACAGAGGCAGAAGATAGGATAAGTGAGGTAGAAGATAGAATGGTAGAAATAAATGAAGCAGAGAGGAAAAAAGAAAAAAGAATTAAAAGAAATGAGGACAACCTCCGAGACCTTTGGGATGATGTGAAACACCCCAACATTCAAATCATAAGAGTCCCAGAAGAAGAAGACAAAAAGAAAGACCATGAGAAAATACTTGAGGAGCTAATAGTTGAAAACTTCCTTAAAATGGGGAAGGAAATAGACACCCAAGTCCAAGAAATTCAGAGAGTCTCAAACAGGATAAACCCAAGGCAAAACACCCCAAGACACATATCAATCAAATTAACAAAGGTCAAACACAAAAAACAAACATTAAAAGCAGCAAATAACACACAAGGGGATTCCCATAAGGATGACAGCTATTCTTTCGATAGAAACTCTTCAGGTCAGAAGGGAATGGCAGGACATACTTAAAGTGATGAAAGAAAAGAACTTACAGCCCAGATTACTATACCCAGCAAGGACCTCATTCAAAAAGAAGGACAAATCAAAAGCTTTACAGACAAGCAAAAGCTGAGAGAATTCAGCACCACCAAACCAGCTCTCCAACAAACGCTAAAGGATCTTCTCTAGACAGGAAACACAGAAAGGGTGTATAAACTCGAACCCACAACAACAAAGTAAATGGCAATGGGACCATACTTATCAATAATTACCTTAAATGTGAATGGGTTGAATGCCCCAACCAAAAGACAAAGACTGGCTGAATGGATAAAAAAAACAAGACCCCTATATATGTTGTCTACAAGAGACCCACCTCGAAACAAGGGACACATACAGACTGAAAGTGAAGGGCTGGAAAAATATATTCCTTGCAAATAGAGACCAAAAGAAAGCAGGAGTAGTAATACTCATATCAGATAAAATAGACTTTAAAACAAAGGCTGTGAAAAGAGACAAAGATGGACACTACATTATGATCAAAGGATCAATCCAAGAAGATATAACAATTATAAATAAATATGCACCCAACATAGGAGCACCACAATATGTAAGGCAAATGCTAACAAGTATGAAAGTAATAAATTAACAATAACACAATAATAGTGGGAGACTTTAATACCCCACTCACACCTATGGATAGATCAACTAAATAGAAAATTAACAAGGAAACGCAAACTTTAAATGATACAATACACTAGTTAGACCTAACTGATATATATAGGACATTTCACCCCAAAACAATGAATTTCAACTGAACCAGGAAGAAATAGAAAATGTTAACAGACCCATCAGAAACACAGAAATCAAAACAGACAAAGAATTAATCTCAAAAATAAACAAGCAACACCTGCAGCTCAATTCCAGAAAAATAAACGATCCAATCAAAAATTGGGCTGAAGAACTAACAGACATTTCTCCAAAGAAGACATACAGATGGCTAACAAACACATGAAAAGATGCTCAACATCACTCATTATCAGAGAAATGCAAATCAAAACCACAATGAGGTACCATTTCATGCCAGTCAGAATGGCTACTATCCAAAAGTCTACAAGCAATAAATTCTGGAGAGGATGTGGAGAAAAGGGAACCCTCTTACACTGTTGGTGGGAATGCAAACTAGTACAGCCACTATGGAGAACAGTGTGAAGATTCCTTAAAAAACTGGAAATAGAACTGCCATGTGACCCAGCAATCCCACTGCTGGGCATACAAACCGAGGAAACCAGAATTGAAAGAGACATATGTACCCGAATGTTCATCGCAGCACTGTTTGTAATAGCCAGGACATGGAAGCAACCTAGATGTCCATCAGTAGACGCATGGATAAGAAAGCTGTGGTACATATACACAATGGAGTATTACTTGGCCATTAAAAAGAACATATTTGAATCAGTTCTAATGAGGTGAATGAAACTGGGGCCTATTATACAGAGTGAAGTGAAACCAGAAAGGAAAACACCAATACAGTATACTAATGCATATATATGGAATTTAGAAAGATGGTAATGATAACCCTGTATATGAGACAGCAAAAGAGACACAGATGTATAGTCTCTTGGACTCTGTGGGAGAGGGCGAGGGTGGGATGATTTGGGAGAATGGCATTGAAACATGTAAATTATCATATGTGAAATGAATTGCCATTCCAGGTTCAATGCATGAGACAGGGTGCTCGGTGCTGGTGCAGTGGGATAACCCAGAGGGATGGGATAGGGAAGGAGTTGGGAGGGGGGTTCAGGTTGGGGGACACATGTACATCCATGGCAGATTCATGGCAATGTATGGCAAAATAAATAAATAAATAAAATAAAACTTCTGAGTTAATCTTGAAAAAAAAAAAAAAAACCAGAGACATCACTTTGCTGACAAAGGTCAGTATAGGCAAAGTCAGTATTTCTGTACAGATGTGAGAGATATACCATAAAAAGAGTGAGCCCCTCAAAATTGATCCTTTCAAATTTTGGTTAGATTTTGGTGCTGGAAAAGATTCTTGAGAGTCCTTTGGACAGCATGGAGATCAAACTAGTCAATCCTAAAGAAAATCAACCCTGAATATTCATTGGAAGGACTGATGCTGAAGCTGAAGCTCCAGTACTTTGGCCATCTGATATGAAGAGCCAGCTCACTGGAAAAGACCCTGATTCTGGGAAAGATTGAGGGTGGGGGAAGAAGGGGTTGACAGAAGCTGAGATGTGTGGATGGCATCACTGACTCAATGGACATGGATTTGAGCAAACTCATGTGAATTTTATACTGCCCAGTGCTGGGCTATGTTCTACTCCTTTAAATAGTCTTGGAATTATTTCCTACATACAATTATGTTACGTGAAATCACATCATTTAGTCTTGATTTTCAGCTTTGCTAGTGTGGGTATAGAACTAGTTTAGCTACAATACTAAGACAGTTCCCTTTGGGGAGTTTATTCTATGATCCATGCATCACAAAGTCTTCCTATTCTTGCTGGTGGTAATATAAACTATTTCCAGCCCTTTGTGAACTCCAGTGATTTTTCAGTTATTGATTTCTAATGATTTTTTGTAGTGAAATTAGAAGTAAATTCTTACATTCATATTCAAATGTTATGTGTCCAGCACTGACCTAAGCATTTTTTCATTCTTTAATAGTCTTTTACACATTTTCCTCATTATTAGTGTTTCACAATATGTTCTTATAACTAATTCCCATACTAGTAAGAAAATGAGTGATGCTGGATTCCTAACTCTTATATTCAGCTTCCTCTCTAAAATGTTTCTTGAACAGGATGAGGATTTGGGAAAATACAGTCATATGAGATTTTTTCTTTTCAATGAAAACACTGAATTATTGAATAGCTATCTAAATAAAGTGGATTTTGTTTGTATATATTATTAAAAAGTGCATGGGCTCATCAAGATTTTTTTTTCTAAATGACTTGACTAGTTTTACCATACAAAGGCTATTAGCCTCTTTCATCTCATGAAATTTTTTAGGTTTGAGGAAATAGTTGTGTAGTCTTCTGTGTTTTAAGAAAGGTCACTTTGAGATTTTCTTTTTGGCTTTTTCTGGCTGTGTAATCTGTCATATCACATTAGACTTTCTCAAGGATCATGCCATGCATGACACTGTGAAGAGACACAGTCTATCATGAAAATAAAGCCCCTGCATGTGAAAATGGAGAAGAAGGATGCACTTTGTTGAGAAATAGGTCAAAGAAGTAAAAACTGTTATTGGAAGATAAATCTTGAATCTGAGAATCAGAGGCCAAGGAAGGTAGCCTCAATAGAGTTTTCAGTAGAGGGTTGTCTTGAGAGTCCAAGGGAGACATAGTTTCTATTAAAATAGTACATTTGGGTTTATCTTGCCCTAACCCTTTGAATAAGGCATGGAAAAATGCAGACTTGTTCATTTAAATGGAGCTTACCCTTATGAGCTTAAAGTTCCTTGCACATGAAGCCAAAGACTCCCAGTTAACTAGACTACATGAACGTGCACAGGGGCCAACTTCAAAGTGCTTTTGGGAAAGTAGAAGTACAGAATGAAAATGTTTGAAGTCTTGAAGAAAACTTTGTGGAAAGTTCCAAAATGTATCAATAATGTTATTAATAATAATATTAAAACATATTTTGGAATCTAACCTGGTATGCCTTTGATTCTCTGCTCCTTATTTCATTTCCTTTAAATGAAGTGTCTTTTGTCAATACATATATTTCTCCTTTCTCCTTTACCTCCAAGATTAATGACATATATTTGAGTTTCTGTACCTAAATTTCCTTTTCTCTAGCTCTCTTCTTGATTTTTTAGAGTTCACTTTTGATTTTTCTTCCTCATGAAGCTTCTTTCCTACACTTAAAAAATCCCTCTCTTGTCCATGTCAAGAAAGTGCTTTTCTGTGCTCATCCTATTTGATAGTCTGCTGCCCCAGATGTCAGCTGTTGTTCCCCATGGTTCTCTGAGTTCATGCTCTCTCCGTATTGCTCTCAAGGGAGAGCCTGTCTATCAGTGTCTTCTTTCAGCTGCTCCCTTAGAATGCTTAAGGTTATTTCCCCCTTAGTTTTGGCTTTGTTCTGAGACTTTTAAAGTGCTCACTTCTTATGGACTCTGTTGGAGAGGGAGAGGGTGGGAAGATTTGGGAGAATGGCATTGAAACATGTATAATATCATGTATGAAATGAATTGCCAGTCCAGTTTCAATGCACGATACTGGATGCTTGGGGCTGGTGCACTGGGACGGCCCAGAGGGATGGTATGGGGAGGGAGGAAGGAGGAGGGTTCAGGATGGGGAACACATGTATACCTGTGGTGGATTCATTTCGATATTTGGCAAAACTAATACATTGTAAAGTTTAAAAATAAAATAAAATAAAAAAATAAAGTGCTCACTTTTACCTTCATCAATATATCTCTCTTTCCACAGACTTGACTTATAAACAAGCTCAGCTCTATAAGCCCTTTAAAATTACAATAATAAAAATCCTGGCCTGAGTCCCTAATTTATCTTTGTCATTATCACTAGCAACAATTCTGTTTTTTCCTCTTTTTATTATCAGAATTTTCAAAAGTAACCTACTCTTGTTACCGGGATTTTCTTTATCTGCAGTCTGTCTTATGTTCCCACCATTCTAAAAATTTATTCTAGTCAAGCCTCCTAGTGACTCTGAAATCATCAAATATAGTGGCTCTTCCCAGTCTTTCTCCTCTTCACTCTTTCTACAACTTTGTCATGGTCAAGCCAACCTTCATTGGTGAGTTATTTCAAAAGGTATGAAATAAAAAGTAAAAGTTTCCCAACCCTGTTCTGGATTTCTCATTTCTACTCCCAGGGAGGAATGACTACAATAATTTGTTGTATTGTCGACTAAAAAACAATGTACAATTTGAGAGTTGTGAGTTAAGTTTTATTTGGGGCAAAATGAGGACTGCAGCCTGGGAGGCAATACATAAGGTTTTGGGGAAGGGAGAGTTCAGTACCATGAAGCACTCAATTTACAAAAGGTTTTTTGTTAGTCGTGAAGGTCTGATGTAACCATGAAGGGATTTAATACTTCTCTAGATATGAGGAGATTCAAGGATTGAGATCATAAAATATGTTCCTAAAAACAACCAACTGTCTAAAGACCTGTCCCACCAGATTCCCTGGAGCAGATTGCCTCATCCACCCCGAACTCCCTCAGGGATTGTTGAAAGTCAACAGCTATATGCATCTTGGGGTTCAATCTCCATGGAGGCAGATGGCAAATGCCTTTGTTGTTCAGTCATTGGCAGTGCTCTTGGTAAGTGCCAATTTGTAGTTGACAGTATATACTTCCAAAAATTTACTGTGCATAATAAAACACCACATAATCATAAGCACGCTGGCTGCGATGGATCAGGCAGAAGCATGGCCGAGAGGAGCTACCCCTCGCCCAGGGTCAGGGGTGGCAACCAAGAGTGCCAGCTGCGACGGCACAGGAGCGGCCTAGAGGAGCTACCCCAGGTCCGAGGTCAGGGGCAGCAGCTGAGGAGTTACCCCACATCTGAGGTCAGGGGCGGCAGCTGAGAGGAGCTACCACACACCCAAGGTCAGGGCAGCGGCCAAGAGGAGCTATCACACGCCCGAGGTCAGGGCAGGTCGCCGAGAGGAGCAACCCCATGTCCAAGGAGCAGTGGCTGCAGGGGCGCAGGAGGGCCGAGAGGAGCTACTCCACTTTCAAGGTCAGGAGGGGCAGCCATGAGGAGATACCCCTCACCAACTTAAGGAGCAGCTGCTGTGCTTTGCTGGAGCAGCCGTGAAGAGATACCCCCATGTCCAAGGTAAGAGAAACCCAAGTAAGATGGTAGGTGTTGCTAGAGGGCATCAGAGGGCAGACACACTAAAACCATAATCACAGAAAATTAGCCAGTCTGATCACACGAATCACAGCCTTGTCTAACTCAATGAAACTAATCCATGCCATGTGGGGCCAGCCAGGAAGGGCGGGTCATGGTGGAGAGGTCTGACAGAATGTGGCCCACTGGAGAAGGGAATGGCAAACCACTTCAGTATTCTTGCCTTGAGAACCCCATGAACAGTGTGAAAAGGCAAAATGATAGGATACTGAAAGAGGAACTCCCCAGGTTGGTAGGTGCCCAATATACTACTGGAGATCAGTGGAAAGATAACTCCAAAAAGAATGAAGGGAAAGCAAAAATAATACCCAGTTGTGGGTGTGACGGGTGATAGAAGCAAGGTCCAATGTTGTAAAGAGCTATATTGCATAGGAACCTGGAATGTCAGGTCCATGAATCAAGGCAAATTGGAAGTGGTCAAACAGGAGATGGCAAGAGTGAACGTTGACATTCTAGGAATCAGCGAACTAAAATGGATGAGAAAGGGTGAATTTAATTCAGATGACCATTATATCTACTACTGCGGGCAGTAATCCCTTAGAAGAAATGGAGTAGCCATAATGGTCAACAAAAGAGTCCAAAATGCAGTACGTGGATGCAATCTCAAAAATGAGAGAATGATCTCTGTTCATTTCCAAGGCAAACCATTCAATATCACAGTAGTCCAAGTCTATGCCCCAACCAGTAACACTGAAGAAGCTGAACGGTTCTACAAAGACACACAAGACCTTTTAGAACTAAAACCCAAAAAAGATGTCCTTTTCATTATAGGGGACTGGAATGCAAAAGTAGGAAGTCAAGAAACACCTGGAGTAACAGGCAAATTTGGCCTTGGGGTACAGAATGAAGCAGGGAAAAGGCTAATAGAGCTTTGCCAAGAGAACGCACTGGTCATAACAGACACCCTCTTCCAACAACACAAGAGAAGACTCTACACATGGACATCACCAGATGGTCAACACCGAAATCAGATTGATTATATTCTTTTCAGCCAAAGATGGAGAAGCTCTATACAGTCAGCAAAAACATGACAGGAAGCTGACTGTGGCTCAGATCATGAACTCTTTATTGCCAAATTCAGACTTAAATTGAAGAAAGTAGGGAAAGCCACTAGACCATTCAGGTACGACCTAAATCAAATCCCTTATGATTATACAGTGGAAGTGAGAAATAGATTTAAAGGACGAGATCTGATAAACAGAGTGCCTGATGAAGTATGGACGGAGGTTCGTGACATTGTACAGGAGACAGGGATCAAGACCATCCCCATGGAACAGAAATGCAAAAGAGCAAAATGATTGTCTGAGGAGGCCTTAAAATAGCTGTGAAAAGAAGAGAAGCGAAAAGCAAAGGAGAAAAGGAAAGATATAAGCATCTGAATGCAGAGTTCCTAAGAATAGCAAGGAGAGATAAGAAAGCCTTCCTCAGCAATCAATGAAAAGAAATAGAAGAAAACAACAGAATGGGAAAGACTAGAGATCTCTTCAAGAAAATTAGAGATACCAAGGGAACATTTCATGCCAAGATGGCTTGATAAAGGACAGAAATGGTATGGACCTAACAGAAGCAGAAGATGTTAAGAAGAGGTGGCAAGAATACACAGAAGAACTGTACAAAAAAGATCTTCACGACCCAGATAATCATGATGGTGTGATCACTCACCTAGAACCAGACATCCTGGAATGTGAAGTCAAGTGGGCCTTAGAAAGCATCACTACGAACAAAGCTAGTGGAGGTGATGGAATTCCAGGTGAGCTACTTCAAATCCTGAAAGATAATGCTGTGAAAGTGCTGCACTCAATATGCCAGCAAATTTGGAAAACTCAGCAGTGGCCACAGGACTGGAAAAGGTCAGCTTTCATTCCAATCCCAAAGAAAGGCAATGCCAAAGAATGCTCAAACTACTGCACAATTGTACTCATCTCACATGCTAGTAAAATAATGCTCAAAATTCTCCAAGCCAGGCTTCAGTAATATGTGAATCGTGAACTTCCAGATGTTCAAGCTGCTTTTAGAAAAGGCAAAGGAACCAGAGATCAAATTGCCAACATCTGCTGGATCATGGAAAAAGCAAGAGAGTTCCCGAAAAATATCTATTTCTGCTTTATTGAGTATGCCAAAACCTTTGACTGTGTGGATCACAATAAACTTTGAAAAATTCTGAAAGAGATGGGAGTCCCAGACCAGCTGACCTGCCTCTTGAGAAACCTATATACAGGTCAGGAAGCAACAGTTAGAACTGAACACGGAACAACAGACTGGTTCCAAATAGGAAAAGGAGTTCATCAAGGCTGTATATTGTCACCCTGCTTATTTAAATTCTATGCAGAGTACATCATGAGAAACACTGGGCTGGAAGAAGCACAAGCTGGAATCAAGATTGCTGGGAGAAATATTAATAACCTCAGATATGCAGATGAAACCACCCTTATGGCAGAAAGTGAAGAGGAACTAAAAAGCCTCTTGATGCAGGTGAAATTGGAGAGTGAAAAAGTTGGCTTAAAGCTCAACATTCAGAAAACGAAGATCATGGCATCTGGTCCCATTGCTTCATGGGAAATAGATGGGGAAACAGTGGAAACAGTGTCAGACTTTATTTTGGGGGCTCCAAAATCAGTGCAGATGGTGATTGCAGCCATGAAATTAAAAGATGCTTACTCCTTGGAAGGAAAGTTATGACCAACCTAGATAGCATATTGGAAAGCAGAGACATTACTTTGCCAACAAAGGTCCGTCTAGTCAAGGCTATTGTTTTTCCAGTAGTCATGTATGGAGATGAAGGTTGGACTGTGAAGAAAGCTGAACGCTGAAGAATTGATGCTTTTGAACTGTGGTGTTGGAGAAGACTGTTGAGAGTCTCTTGGACTGCAAGGAGGTCCAACCAGTCCATCCTAAAGGAGATCAGTCCTGGGTGTTCATTGGAAGGACTGATGCTAAAGCTGAAACTCCAATACTTTGGTCAACTCATGCGAAGAGGTGACTAACTGGAAAAGACCCTGTTGCTGGGAGGGATTGAGGACAGGAGGAGAAGGGGATAACAGAGGATGAGATGGTTGGATGGCATCACTGACTCGATAGACATGAGTTTGAGCAAGCTCTGGGAGTTGGTGATGGACAGGGAGGCTTGGCTTGCTGTGATTCACACAGTCGCAAAGAGTCGGACAACACTGAGTGACTGAACTGAACTGAACTGAATCAAACACCTGTTAATACTAACAGGGTTATATTATGTATAACCTGTTGTGAGTACTTTCTCCACTTAAAAATAAGTCTTGTGGACCATTCTATGTTGGCATATACACTTTTACCTCATTTAAAGAATGAGTGAGCAGTTTTCTCTTGTAAGAATGAATTATAGCTTATTCAATTGGTTTCCCACTGATAGACATTTTGGTTCCATCCAAATAATTGCTATCAGTGTTGTAGTGAACATACTTATGGAAGCAAATGTATTTGCATTTTGATTTCTCATGTAATGATGCTGCTATGAACATTGGGATGCATATATATTTTAGAATTATTTTGTTTTTTGACCATACTCTCCAAGACATCTACAAATTAAATGCAATCCCTATTAAAACACCAATGACATTTTCCAAAGAACAACAAAAAAGTAATTTTAAAATTTGTACGGAAAAAAAAAAAAAAAAAAAAAACTCTGAATAACCAAGACAATTTTGAGGAAGAACAGAGCCAGAGGAATCATGCTCCCTTATTTTAGACTACATTATAATGATACAGTAATCAAAACAGTACAATCCTGGCACAAAAATACATATATAGATCAATGGAAGGGAATAGAGAGCCCAGAAATAAACCCATGTGCTTATGGTCAATTAATCCATGAAAAAGGAGACAAGGTTATACAATATAGAAAAGACAGTCTTTTCAATAAATAGTGCTGGAAAAAGTGAACATATCCATGGAAAAGAATGAGATTAGAACATTCTCTAACACTACTGTATATAAACACAAAATAGATTAAAGACCTAAGTGTAAGACTGAAAATCATGTAACTCCTAAAGGAAAACATAGAGCACTCTGACATAAATCATAGCAATATTTTTTTGAATCTATCTCTACAACAAAGGAAATAAATGCAAATATAAACAAGTGGATCCTAATTAAACTTAAAACCTTTTGCACAACAAAAGAAACCATTGACAAAACAAAAATACAGTCTGATCAATGGGAGGACATAATTGCAAATGATATGACTGATAAGGGGTTATAATAGCCAAATATATATAAAGAGTTCATAGAACTCAACATCAAAAACAAACAACCTATTTAAAAATAGGCAGAAGAACTGAATAGACATTTTTCCAAAGAGCAAATGCACATGACTGATAGGCACATGAAAAGATCCTCAATATCACTGTTTATTAGAGAAACGCAAATCAAAACCACAATGAGATATTACTTCTCACCTGTTAGAATGGATTTCATTAAAAACAATACAAATAACAACTGTTGCTGAGGATATGAGGTAAAGGGAATACACATACACTGTTGGTGAGAATATATATTGGTGCAACCACTGTGGAAAATAGTATGAAGGTTTGTCAGAAAAACTAATAAATAAAAATACCACATGTTCTAACATTTTCACTCCTGGTTTTATATATAGAGGACAAAAGAACTGAGACCACTAATATGCTGCCTATTTTTTATTGATATGTCTGTCTGCTTTTACTTTAGACTCACATTGTTTAAATTATTATACCTTTGGACTATGTTTCAATATACAATAGAGAGACTCTTCACTATTCTTATTCTTTAGAAGGTTAGATATTTTTATATAAAGGGTCCAAATATATTTTTGGCTATTTGAAGACAAAGAGTAGGTTTAATTCATCAATTTATTACCACCACTACTATTTTGCCTAGTACAGGGCCTTGCAATGATTAATTTTGATTCAGTTCCTAGAGTCAATTTTATGGTTGCCAAGTTTCTGTTTTTATTCTGTCTCATATGTAAGAGTGTTTATTGGACACTTCTTATTTTAAGTCTGAATGCTTTTTGGACACTAGGAGCTCTGGTTTTCTGAACTGCCTTTTACTTCTAATGTTAAGTCACACATTTAACAAGTGTTAATTCTGTGCAGACTCTCCTAGGGGAAAGCAGACCAAATCCTGGCAAAATAGAACCCAGTATGTGCTAACTGAGACTTGGTATTTCTTTTTTCTTTCCTCTTCCTCATCAATATCTGTTAGCTTTACCTCAAGCTATTTGAACCCTTCTTAAATGCTAACTTTTCCCTTCTCTTTCTAGTCTTAGATGCAGTAAAATATAGACACTCCTTTATCTACTTAAAACTAGACTTATTAATCCATTTCACTTTAATCCAAGTACTTAGAGCCTGGAAGAAATATCAAGATTTTCAGGAGAAATATCAATAACCTCAGATATGCAGATGACACCACCCTTACGGCAGAAAGTGAAGAACTAAATAACCTCTTGAAGAAAGTGAAAGAGGAGAGTGAAAAATTTGGCTTAAAACTCAACATTCAAAAAACTAATATCATGGCATCTGGTCCAATCACTTTATGGCAAATAGATGGGGAAACAATGGAAACAGTGAGAGACTTTATTTTGGGGGCCTCCAAAATCACTGCAGATGGTGACTACATCCTTGAAATTAAAAGACACTTGCTCCTTGGAAGAAAAGTTATGACCAACCTAGACAACATATTAAAAAACAGAGACATTACTTTGCTGACAAAGGTCCATCTAGTCAAAGCTATGGTTTTTTCCAGTAGTCATGTATGGATGTGAGAGTTGGACTATGAAGAAAGTTGAGCACCAAAGAATTGATGATTTTGAACTGTGATGTTGGAGAAGACTCTTGAGAGTCCCTTGGACTGCAAGGAGATCAAAGCAATCAATCCTAAAGGAAATCAGTCCTGAATATTCATTGGAAGGATTGATGCTGAAGTTGAAGCTCCAGTACTTTGGTCACCTGATGCGAAAAACTGACTCATTGGAAAAGACCCTGATGCTGGGAAAGACTGAAGGCAGGAGGAGAAGGTGATGACAGAGGACGAGATGGTTTTATGGCATCACTGACTCGATAGACATGAGTTTGAAAAAGCTCTGGGAGTTGGTGATGGACAGGAAAACCTGGTGTGCTGCAGTCCATGGGGTCGCAAAGATTTGGACACGACTGAGTGACTAAACTGAACTTAACTGAACTAAAATCCTGAGCTATTGTTTAGCTGTCCCTGACCATGAGCCCCAAAGCCATTATTTTTGGCCTTCTTGTAATGCACAACACTTTTTATACAATATATAAACAGCTGTAGTTCAGAACACAACTCTCCTCTACATAGTACATTGAGCTTCTTTCTTGAATTATTCCAAGGTTTGGCATGCTTTCCAACTTTAGGTCCTTTTAACGTCTGCTTGGAGAAGGCAATGGCACCCCACTCCAGTACTCTTGCCTGGAAAATCCCATGGATGGAGGAGCCTGGTAGGCTGCAGTCCATGGGGTCGCTAAGAGTTGGACACGACTGAGCGACTTCACTTTGACTTTTCACTTTTATGCATTGGAGAAGGAAATGGCAACCCACTCCAGTGTTCTTGCCTAGAGAATCCCAGGGACGGGGGAGCCTGGTGGGCTGCCGTCTATTGGGTCACACAGAGTCGGACATGACTGAAGCGACTTAGCATAATGTCTGCTTATGAATGTTAGGAGGTTTCTCAAGTGGCACTGATAATAAAGGACCTGCTTGCCAGTGCAGGAGACCTGAGAGACATGGGTTCAATCCCTGGATTGGGAAGATCCCCTGGAGAATGATATGACAAGCCACTCCAGTATTCTTGCCTGGAGAATACCATGGACAGAGGAGCCTGGCAGGCCATGGTCTGTAGGGTCGCAAAGAGTTGGACACAACTGAAGTGATTTAGCACATGTGTATGAAAGTTAGATAAAAGCTAATTTACTAATAAGGCTCACTTACTGAAATATGTCTAGGTGCTTCTTTGGCCTGTCTCTTTGTATCTTCGAAGTCTGTGCTATGTTCACTAGTAGAGAAAGATGCCTCCCTCTTCCATTTGTCATAACAGAGCTACTCAAATTACTGTTTCAAGTACACTCAATTCATGTATCTTTGACACTACTACAGAGACAGCCATCTTCTTCCTGTATAGAGGAAGAATATTCAGAATGTTGGCTGATCTTTATATTTCTAGGATTCATGTAACTCAGGGTTTTGATGTTAGAGAGTTACCTTGATAAACTCTAACATTTACCTTGATGTTAGAATTACCTTGATAAATTAGAAAAAAAAAGTATATTATTAGGGAAAAGTGATTAAAGGATGAACTATCACAGAGATATGAAAACTTAACTTCATAAATACAGAGTTGAAAAAGAGTGGTTAATCCCAAGTATCATAGATAAAGATGTAAGAGTTATAGTTGATCTTGAGCTAAATATGAACAAGCAATATAGTACTGTGGTGAAAATGTTATAGCCACACGTTCTGGGAAACAAACTCACTCAGAAGGATAATGCAGATGGAGTGCAGTTTATTACACTGGTGGGCCCAAGGCAGAGTCTCCTCTTAGTCAAGGACCCCAACCAGCATTTGTGAAAATCTTCTATACCCCATGTGTACATGTCCGAACCCACCACCCCAATTTCCTTGAGACTTTCATAAAACAAAGGAAGGGTAAATACAATCACAATAACCCCATTATTCAAGTGTTATCAAGTGTTAGGTGTTTAAACAGTTAATAATCAATAAGCCTACGGTTACACTCCGATAGATACAGAAAGAATTGATGACCTTTCTGGAGGCAGGTGTGATTAGAGTATGTTTTCTCTTAGGCGCTGAGTAATCTGGATGTGATCTTCAAGATTCCCCTGTCCAGAGGGGGTCTTATCCTTCTATTGTAGTTTCCATAGGCAGTAGGCACAGAGTCCAGAGTCCGTTGGAGAGGTGGCCGAGCATGATCAGCATGAACAGGCCTAAGATGGGGTCCAGGCTCTATGGATTCCTTCTTCATTTCCCACTCTTGATGTTCTTAGTTTTCATAACGAGTATCATTTATTGAGATATACTGCACCTTAGGCCTCCGGCCACCCACATGAGAGAATGCTATCAACCTCTAGGTTACAAAATTTACAAGGTATTGTAATAAGCAGGGCCCACAAAGCAGTATGATTAAGATTACTATAACAACAGTTATAATAGTTTTTTACCAGTCTCCCTTTACCCAGGACGGAATGTTTTTATTTGACATTGTTTTTATCTGGTTTTTCATGTCATCTAAAGCAGTCTACACATTGCCAGATAAGTCAGGAATGTATACACAACATTCAACCTTAATTATAGCACAGGTCCCTCCTTGAGCAGCTGTGAGTATGTTCAAAGCCATTTTATTATGAATTACTGCTTTTCTCATTTGGATTTGTTTTTCCTTCAAAGCTTGAATGGCTTTTGTTTTATCTAGGAGGGCCTGTTTTGTCAAATTAGTCAAGGCCTCTACATTAATCATGATATCTGTTGTCCCTATAGAGGGTATGAATAAGGCAGCTATATACTCATACCATTGGAACATGGATCTTGTCCACCTAGCATGTAAATAAGGTAGATTTACTGGAGGTTGTTGTAGGTTAGGCTTTTGTTACACTGGCATTTATATCAAATGTAACCCCATGACCCGAGTCTACTGACTGTAGGTCTTACACCAAGAGAGCAAGGAGAGGTTATGATTGACAAGAGAGAGGAAAGTCTCTTTTTGTCATCCCAGAAAAGAGCAGAGTGGTTTAAAATCTCCTTGGAAGAGTGGTGACACCCACCAAGGAAGTCCATCCGTCGCTGACAGAGGCATAGCCCTACATACCCAGCAGTTGGAAGTGTTGTGGAAGTTTGCATAGGAATGTGCCCATGAGATGAAAACATTGTCCTGAGTTGAAACACAAGTTAAATTTAAAATCACGTTGATGAGGCCAAGCAGCAGGAGTTGATTGTGCGGCTTCATCTTGAAGGCACTCATCCAGGATCTTTTTTTCCTTCTTCTTAAGGATGGTCTTAGTCTCTCGAGAGTCAGCAGGGTCCCTCTGTGCAGTCCACTCAGCGTTTTTTGGGTCTGCATGGTATGTCCTCTTCACCCTCGTATAATGGATCCAAGGGACAATACCTGCAACTTTAATTGCAGCAGGGGTAGTTAGAATAACATAAAGGCCCTTTCACCAAGGGGCTAGCAAATCATGTTTCCAATCTTTGACCCATACTTGGTCACCAAATGTAAACTCATGAATTTGTTCCCCAAGGGGGAACAGCACCGTTTCTTGTACAAACTTACTTACCCAATTTATTACCTTACCCAGTTCCATCTGCTGTGAAATCTTATCCTCCCCTTACCTGAGGCAAATTTGCTGACACCTGTTTTATTATGGGAGGGGGTCTCCTATACACAATTTCATATGGAGAATAACCTTGAGACTGTGGGGTCATCCTGAGTCTGAGCAGAGCCGTCAGAAGTAAGTCCACCCAGGAGCAGTTAGTCTTTATGATCTACTTGAAGAGTCTTTTTAATGTCCGGTTGGTTCATTCTACCATCTCAGAACTCTGGGCCTATATGCAGTGTGCAGTTTCCATTTGATGTTTAAAGTTTTGTTTACTTGTTGCACTAAATCAGCTAACAAAAGCTGGGTCGTTGTCTCAACCAATGCAGGTAGGAAATCCAAATCTGGGATCTATTTCGTTAAGCAGGCACTGGGCTACTTTTGATGCTTTTTTAGTCCAGGTAGGAAAAGCTTCTACCAATCTCGAGAACGTACGTACCATGACCAACAGGTAACGGTAGTGTCGGTGAGGTGTAATTTCAGTGAAGTCCACTCCCAGGTGTTCAAAGGGCAGCGTGTCTTTCAGCTAAATACCCGGAGGTTTTTGTCTGAATACCCGAGAGGCAGCATTAACCTGTGAGCAGGCAGCATGGCCTAGGTGGGTCACTTGGTGTGTTTGGCTTACCAGATTGTGTGCCAGTTCTTCTGGTACCAATAATTTGCCACTTGGCAATTCTCACTATCCCTTTTCGGTCTTGATGGCCCCTTCTGCTTTGGCTAATCTGACAGCTGTTGTCCTTGTTTTATCAGGCTAGTGCCATCAGTATATAGGACCCAACTAGGGTCTGGAACCTTGTGTCCTTCTTTAAAACAAACCTCAAATACCTTACCTCTTCTTTGCAGATCTGTGCCTTCTTTTTCGACATCCAGTAACCTGCTTCTATCAGCAGCTGGAGCAGTGCTTTTGTCCCTTTCCAGCATTTTTTATTGGTCTTGGCAGCCAGCAGCAGATCATTCCCGTATTGTAGGAGCCAACATCCATATTTTTCCAGATGGAATGAGTTCAGGTAAGAAGCCAAGGCTTCCCCAAAGATGGCTGGGGAGTTCTTAAACCCTTGTGGGGGAGTCCAGATGAGCTGTTGTTTGGTGCCCCCGACTGGATCTTCCCATTCAAAGTCAAAGATGGGCTGTGATGCTGGGGCGAGGTGTACACAGAAGAAGGCATCCTTGAGATCTAGGTGAGTATAAACTTTAGTCCTCGGTGGGAGGAGGCTAAGTAAGGTATAGGGGTTTGGAACAGTGGGATGTAAAGTCACAGTAGCCTGGTTGACTACCCCAAGATCCTGTACAGGGCTGTAGTCCTGTCCTTCCTTTTTGACTGGCAGGATCGGTGTATTCCAAGCCAACTGGCACTCTACTAGAATGTCCGCTTGTTTCAATCTATTGATGGGGGGCAGTATGCCGGCCCAGGCCTCTATCAGTAGAGGGTACTGGTGCTTTCTAACTGGGATGGTGTCTGGTTTGAGTTCTATTATCACTGGGGCTTGATGTTTAGCCAGCCTGGGGGGAGGGGTGTTTGTCTTTCGCCCAGACCTCAGGGAATAATTGAGTTAGCTCTCTCTCATGTTCTTTGGCCCACCCGGTTCTTCCTTCGGAGGCTCATGCAAACTCCACTCATCCTGGGGTGGTACTGAGAGAGAAAAGAAGTCATAGTGTCCCTCCGGAAGGTGGGCCTCTCCTCAGGGGAGAAAGTCACTTGTGCTCCTAGTTTGGAGAGCATGTCTCTTCCCAACAGGGGTACTGGGCAGTCAGGAATGTAGAGGAATTCATGAATCACTTGGTGCCCCCCATCTGACATTTTTTGGGCTGGCAAAACGATTTAATCATCTCTTCTCCCGATACCCCAGTTACAGCGGTAGTCTTTTTGGACAGTGGTGTCACAGGTTTTATTACTACCGACAATTCTGTTCCTGTATCCACCATGAAGTCAATGTTTTGGTCCCCCACTTTTAAGGTTACCATAGACTCTCGGGGACCTGATATCTCTGAGCCCTGGCAGCCCTATTTAATTTCCAAGACAGCAAGCCCCACAACTGCGGGAGCTTTCTCTTCTTTCCTTGCCGTAGGGCATTTATTTTTCCAGTGGCCAAAAGCTCGGCACAGGGCACACTGGTTTGGCTGTAATGGGGCCCGGGGCCTCTGCTGGGACTGGTTGAAGGACTGTCCTGTCCCTGGGGCAGAGGAGGTTTTCTGGAGGGCCTGAGATAGACTTTTCCAGAGTAGCAGCTAGCATTGCAAACCTCTTGTCTGTTTTTTTTTTTGTTGTTGTTGTTCTCTCCAGCTCTCTGGTAGAGCACAGTCTCTGCTACTTCCAACGTTTCCCTCCCCTTCTTGTCAGTATTCACCAGGAGAGGCGGGTATAGCTTGGGCCGTTCGGCTGGAGCTGGATCCTGGAAGTGTTGGCCAGAGGCTTCTGTCACCAGGATTGAAGCCTGCCGAGGTGGCAGCTCTACAACCTCCAGGAGAGCTGGCGGAGGAGCAGTGGCTGCTGCAGGAACTTTACCTGGCCCTGGATAGGGCATTAAGGTGGCCTCCAGTCCTGGTGGAGCACTGGGAGGCAGGCGCGTCATTATCCAGTATAGGGGAGGGGTCAGGTCATCCCCGTCCAAATCCTGTATAATTTCCTTTTTTATCATCAGTTAATTTTTGTGCCATTAATATTTTTCCCTTTCCCTTCTGGATACAGAACCTTGTCCAAGCAGGAGGGTCTTGAGCTAACCCTAGCCATGTGTCAATATATGGATATTGATCTGCGTGTCCTGGCTCTTCTGTGACTACTGTATCTTACTCCCATAGGGGGCCATTTGACCTCACAGAGTATGTGGAGGTGGTTAGGCTTCATCTTTACCCCATAGTCTCCTCCTAATCCTTTTTAAAAATTTTAATCATGCACTCCAATACAGTTGCCTTAGATTCACTTCCCCCCATCTTGTTTACCTTCTTGGACCTTCTTCTACTTTTTCTTTTTGTTCTATGAAGTTCTCAGTACCCTATGTACTTTTGATATTTCCACTCAATGACACTTAAATTGCCATTCTGTCTCCTTCTTAATTGGCATGAGAAGAGCCTTATCTGCCAGATCCCAGAGGGAGAAGGGGGATTGGCGTGCCTTCACCTGCCGGTCAGCACAGCCAAACCAGAACACCACGTGGTCCAAGACTGTTTCTCCCTTAAAGTCCATTCTGCCTTGGTGGGCTTGATCAGGTGCGTATGAAAACACAGATGGGTTAAATATCCCATGTCCCAGGCCATCTCCGGAAAAGCCAATTTACACTCACTTATGTATCCCCCTCCTTCTAGCCTAACAATTTTGAGGGGGTCAAAAATTTCACAGCAGATGGGACACCTCCTGGGGGAGGGCAGAATACAAGCATACAAGGACCAGTTTTTTATCCTAAAAATCCCCTGGCAATCGCTGGTAGTAATTCTCCCCGAGACAGCGTGGACATACCTCCTAAATGACCTTCACAAATTTCCTTCTTAAACCGTAGCATGCTCGCCGATCTGTGTACCAAGCAATCACTGTTGTCTGCCTATTCCAGGCCCCTGTGGGTCCGTGCCCCTTCTAGTCCCTCCCAGGGGGGTGATCAGGCCCCCTCTTCTACCCTGCCTGGTGAGTTTTTCTTCACCTGAGTGCTCAGTTCCCTTGCTGAAGTTCACTACCTGCCAAAGTGAAGAAACCAGGCATTGAAAGGCTGAATTCTTCCAGAGGGGTGAGGCGCCTTCCCCTCTCTAGGAGATTCAAGCCACAAAGCCTCGGGGTAGCCTCAAATGTGACCTCTCTCCTCAAAGTGAGGAGTTTACTGGCCAATGTACCAAATGTTACAGACACGTGTTCTGGGAAACAAACTCACTCAGAAGGATAATGCAGATAGTGGAGTGCAGTTTATTACACTGGCGGGCCCAAGGCAGAGTCTCCTCTTAGTCAAGGACCCCAACCAGCATTTGTGAAAATCTTCTATACCCCATGTGTACATGTCCAAACCCACCACCCCAATTTCCTTGAGACTTTCATAAAACAAAGGAAGGGTAAATACAATCACAATAACCCCATTATTCAAGTGTTATCAAGTGTTAGGTGTTTAAACAGTTAATAATCAATAAGCCTACGGTTACACTCTGATAGATACAGAAAGAATTGATGACCTGTCCGGAGGCAGGTGTGATTAGAGTATGTTTTCTCTTAGGCGCTGAGTAACCTGGATGTGATCTTCAAGATTCCCCTGTCCAGAGGGGGTCTTATCCTTCTATTGTAGTTTCTATAGGCAGTAAGCACAGAGTCCAGAGTCCATTGGAGAGGTGGCCGAGCATGATCAGCATGAACAGGCCTAAGATGGGGTCCAGGCCCTATGAATTCCTTCTTCAAAAAAAAAAAAAAATAATGTTGTGTATAAAATTTATTATTACTTAAAGTTATTACCATAGGACTGGAAAAGGTCAGTTTTCATTCCAATCCCAAAGAAAGGCAATGCCAAAGAATGCTCAAACTACTGAACAATTGCACTCATCTCACATGCTAGTAAAGTAATGCTCAAAATTCTCCAAGCCAGGCTTCAGCAATATGTGAACCATGAACTTTCAGACTTTCAAGCTGGTTTTAGAAAAGGCAGAGGAACCAAAGATCAAATTGCCAACATCCGCTGGATCATCAAAAAAGCAAGAGAGTTCCAGAAAAACATCTATCTGTGCTTTATTGACTATGCCAAAGCCTTTGACTGTGTGGATCACAATAAACTGTGGAAAATTCTGAAAGAGATGGGAATCCCAGACCAGCTGACCTGCCTCTTGAGAAACGTATATGCAGGTCAGGAAGCAACAGTTAGAACTGAACACGGAACAACAGACTGGTTCCAAATAGGAAAAGGAACACATCAAGGCTGTATATTATCACCCTGCTTATTTAACTTCTATGCAGAGTACATCATGAGAAATGCTGGGCTGGAAGAAGCACAAGCTGGAATCAAGATTGCCGGGAGAAATATTAATAACCTCAGATATGCAGATGAAACCACCCTTATGGCAGAAAGTGAAGAGGAACTAAAAAGCCTCTTGATGAAAGTGAAAGAGGAGAGTGAAAAAGTTGGCTTAAAGCTCAACATTCAGAAAACTAAGATCATGGCATCTGGTCCCATCACTTCATGGGAAAGAGATGGGGAAACAGTGCCAGACTTTATTTTTTGGGCTCCAAAATCACTGCAGATGGTGACAGCAGCCATGAAATTAAAATAGGCTTACTCTTTGGAAGAAAAGTTATGACCAACCTAGATAGCATATTGAAAAGCAGAGACATTACCTTGCCAACAAAGGTCCATCTAGTCTAAGCTATGGTTTTTCCAGTGGTCATGTATGGATGTGAGAGTTGGACTGTGAAGAAAGCTGAGCGCCGAAGAATTGATGCTTTTGAACTGTGGTGTTGGAGAAGACTCTTGAGAGTCCCTTGGACTGCAAAGAGATCCAACCAGTCCATTCTAAAGGAGATCAGCCTTGGGTGTTCTTTGGAAGGAATAATGCTAAAGCTGAAACTCCAGTACTTTGGCCACCTCATTTAAAGAGTTGACTCATTGGAAAAGACTCTGATGCTGGGAGGGATTGGGGGCAGGAGGAGAAGGGGACGACAGAGGATGAGATGGCTCAATGGCATCACCGACTCGATGGACGTGAGTCTGAGTAAACTCTGGGAGTTGGTGATGGACAGGGAAGCCTGGCGTGCTGCGATTCATGGGGTCGCAAAGAGTCGGACAGACTGAGTGACTGATCTGATCTGAATATTGGTCTTTGTAGGAAAGATTTTGTGAATAGGAAGCTGTTCAGTTCTTTTCCCCGCACGCAGGTGGAACAGTGTGAAATCTACTTCATTTAGTCATTCACTAATTTAAATTTTCTTTCAACTTTCTAGCATGTGTTAGTCACTCTTGCTAGGTGTGAGGTACACAAAAATAATTAGAACGTTGCCTCTGCCCTCAAGGATTCTTTGTTGGGGTGGTGGCAGTTGTATAAATAAACACCAGCATTATATAAGCAGTATAGTACAGGTATGTGTGGGGCTTCCCAGGTGGCTCAGTGGTAAAGAATCTGCTTGCCAATGCAGAAGACACAAGTTCAATCCCTGGGTTAGGAAGATCCCCTTGAGGCAAGTATGGCAACCTGCTCCAGTATTCTTGCCTGAGAAAATCCCATGGACAGAGGAGCCTGGCAGGCTACAGTGCCTAGGGTCACAAAGGATCGGACACAGCTGAGCAACTGAGAACACACACATGCAAAAATTATGTGTATGGAGAATTCTGAAGGACTAAAATGTTAGTTTAACCTACAGGTATCAGGGAATGGTTTAGAGATTCATTTTAGCTGTTTCTGAAGCTTGAATAGAACCTTGCTTGCTTAAATTGAAGCAGAGGAGATTTCAGTTCAATTTCAGGAAGAACTTTTAAATACTATTAATGTATGATTAAAGGAAGTAAGCTTTTTTTTTTAACTTCAGGAAGATTTAAAGGTAAAAAATAATCTTTACAAAGGCAGAGAAATGTATCATGTGATCCTCTAAGCAAGGGCTTTTCTAGTTCTGGTGTTTTTCTGATAAATTAAGAACTGATCCTACATGCCCAGAGATTTGCAAAATCAGGCAGTAGACATAATGGAAATCATGCAGTGTACCTAAAAGCAATTCAATTAAAAATGCTTCTGTTCCCCTTATGCTTGGTTTTTGTGCAAATCTGTATCTGAAGAGAAATTAAGTCTGTTTGTTGTAAGCAGATATTCATGTGGTCTCAGCTAAGTAATGATGGGAAACAGTAGAAGGAGGTGGTGGTGTGTATAAGGCAGTGGGACTGAGCATTGTGGATGGGGCCAATGCGCTTTATGGAGGAAAAAGAGGATTGTTGTTTCCTGGAGAATTTATTTTGAAAAAAAAAAAAAAAAAAGTGGTTGTGTTAGAAAAACTGAGATAACAAATCTGCTATAATGCATCAAAGCAGAAGGCTTATAGTGATAACTCTCATATGAGGATAGTGAATCTCTTTCAGAATATGTTGATATCAAGGTTCATCTTGCTTCAGAAAGAGTGGATTTCCTATACTTATTAAAGCTACAAGAGGCAACACAGTACAATGATTAAGAGGAAAGAACATGGAACCAGACTGCCTGGGTTTAAAGACTTGTCCTTACTAACAATTGTGTGATCTTGGGCAAGATTTTTCACCTCTGTTTGTCTCATTTCTTTCATCTATTAAATGGAGATAATGATCATAAAAAGTATGTACTTTGTAGGGTTGTTTGAAGATTAAATGAGTTAATACACATAGGAAAATTAGAATACTACTTGGAGAATGGTAAATGACATATAATATGAGCTCACTATTTTGCAGTTTTCAAATTCTTCTCTCAGAACCTTGTGAGAAGGGCTAGGCAGATTACACCAATCCGATTTGACAGATGTGTTCCCTCATAGCTCAGTCGGTAAAGAATCTGCCTGCCGTGCAGGAATCTGCATGCAAAGCAGGAGACCGGGGTTTGATTCCTGAGTTGGGAAGATTCCCTGGAGAAGGAAATGACAACCCACTCCAGTGGATTACACAGAGGAGCCTGGTGGGCTACAGTCCATGGGGTCACAAGAGTCAGACAGGACTTAGAGACTAAACCACCATTTGGCAGATAAGGTTACCGGCTCAAAGGGGTTGAGGAGCTTGCTGCAGATCAAGCTGAACCAGGATTTGAATGTGGCCTTCATGCTTCATTTAGTGCTCTTTCCACTTGACCACACTTGTCATTGGATTCATATTTCCTGCTAGGACTTCCTTAGATAACTGAGGAAAATAAATGTATTTTCCTGGATTACTTTTCTATTGTTGCATCAAAGAGTTTCTAACCCAGCCCATTAAAATATCACACATTTATTATCTCACCATGTTAATAGGTCAGGAGTCTGGGCAGACCTTAACTGGATTCTTTGTTCAGGATCTCAAAAGGCTGTGTGCAGTCAAGGTGTCAGCCAGGCTGCATTCTTGTCTCGAAGCTTAACTAGGAAGGATCGGCTTCTAAGCTCATCCGGGTCATTGACAGAATCTAGTAGCCTATGGCATGGAATTCATGCCATGATATTCATGGCAGCTTGTTTCTTCAAAGGCTGTAATGGAGAGAGAATCTCTGTGCTTGAAATCTCCCATATCAGGGAAGGCCTAACCTCTCTTTAAAAGGGTACACCTTTTGAGGTCAGTTCCAACTAGGATAATCTCCCTTTGATATATGGCTAAACCAATACAATATTGTAAAGTTAAAAAAAAAAAGTAAATTAGGCAACTAATTACATCTGAACAGTCCTTTCACCTTTGCCCTATATTATAACAGCTCACAAGAGGGCATAACATTCTATCAGTCACCTTTGTCATATTTTACTGATTACAAGCAATTTGCAGGTTTTACCATCCCCCCTCCAAGTGAGGGCACTGCACAAGGGATTACACATGAGAGGGGTGTCTACCCTAGAGAGAGTCCACCTTATAGTCCAGTATTTTCAAGCTGCTGATAAGAGGGGATGATAATGTACTTTTAAGGAAGTCAAGGGGGAAGTTCCCCTGGAGGAGGGCATGGCAACTCCAGTATTTTTTCCTGGAGAATCCCCATGGATAGAGGAGCCTGGTGGGCTATAGTCCATAGCGTCACACAGAGTTGGACATGACTGAAGCGACTTAGCATGCATTCATGCAAGGCAGTCAAGTAATTTTAAAAGTCAAAGTCAGGTATTGAATCTGATTATGGTGAAGATCGCTCAGTTGTGTCTGACTCTTTGTGACCCCATGGACTGTGGCCTACCAGGCTCCTCTATCCATGTGATTTTCCAGGCAATAGTACTGGAGTGGATTGTGATTTCCTTCTCCAGGGAACTTCCCGACCCAGGGATCGAACCTGGGTCTCCCACATTGTAGACAGACGGTTAACTGTCTGAGCCACCAGGGAAGTCTGATTAGATGTGTACAAATAGCAATCTGTTTAGGAGGACAGGTAAAGGATTGCACCATTCTAATCAGCTTATCTTTCCCAACATTTTTTTCTTTTCCATCTAGGTATACACCTGTTCAAGATATTTCACTCAGTGAGCTACAATTATATGCCAACACACTGTCTTTTCACTTTGTAACTAGGCCTGTAACAGTTAAAAATATGAACAAAAATATTAAAACCTTCTTCAGTACATGCCAATAAAGGATTTAATTTTTTTTGGTGGGTTTCGTCACATTCATGGTTGAAAGATAAAAAGCTAAGATTTTCATAGGCTAAGTCTGGAGCTGACTGTGGCTCAGATCATGAGCTCCTTATTGCAAAATTCAGGCTTAAATTGAAGAAAGTAGGGAAAACCACTAGGCCCTTTAGGCATGACCTAAATCAAATCCCTTATGATTGCACAATAGAGGTGATGAATAGATTTGAGGGCTTAGATCTGGTAGACAAAATGTCTGAGGAACTATGGGTGGAGATTCCTAACATTGTATAGGAGGTGGTGACCAAAACCATCCCCAAGAAAAAGAAATCCAAGAAGGCAAAGTAGTTATCTGAGGTGGATTTACTAATAGCTGAAAAAAGAAGAGAAGTGAAAGGCAAAGGAGAATGGGAAAAATATAAGCAACTGAATGCAGAATTCCAGAGAATAGGAAGGAGAGATAAGAAGGCTACCTTAAATGAACATTGCTAAGAAATAGAGGAAAGCAATAGAATGTGAAAGACTAAAGATCTCTTCAAGAAAATGGGAGATATCAAGGGAACATTTCATGCAAGGTTGGGCACAATAAAGGACAGAAATGGTATGGACCTAACAGAAGCAGAGGAGATTAACAAGAGGTGGTAAGAACACAGAAGAACTAGACAAAAAAGATCTTAATGACTGGGATAACCATGGTGGTGTGGTCACTCACCCAGAGCCAGACATCCTGGAGTCTGAAGTCAAGTGGGCCTTAGGGAGCATTACTAGGAACAAAGCTAGTCAAGGTGATGGAATTCGGCTGAGCTATTCAAAATCCTAAACTATGATGCTGTTAAAGTGCTGCACTCAACATGTCAGCAAATTTGGAAAACTGAGCAGTGGCCACAGGACTGGAAAAGGTCAGTTTTCCAAAGAAGGAAAATGCCAAGGAATGTTTAAACTACCATACAGTTTCACTCATTCCACATACTAGCAAGGTCATGTTCAAAATTTCTCAAGCTATGCGTCTACAGTACGTGAACCAAGAACTTCCAGATGTTCAAGCTGGATTTAGAAAAGGCAGAGGAAACAGAGATCCAATTACCCACATCCATTGTATCATATAAAAAGCAAAGGAATTCCAAAAAAAATCTACTTCTTCATTGACTACACTAAAACCTTTGACTTGTGTGGATCACAACAAATTCGAAAATTCTTAGAGATGGGAATACCAGACCAACTTACCTGTCTCCAGAGAAACCTGTATGCAGGTCAAGAAGCAACAGCTGGAACCAGACAAAGAACAGCTGCTGCTGCTAAGTCGCTTCAGTTGTGTCCGACTCTGTGCGACCCCATAGACGGCAGCCCACCAGGCTCCCCCGTCCCTGGGATTCTCCAGGCAAGAACACTGGAGTGGGTTGCCATGGAATATGTGAAGGCTGTATACTGTCACCTTGCTTATTTAACTTCTATGCAGAGTAAGTACATCATGTGAAATGCCAGACTGTATGAAAGACAAGCTGGAATCATTTTGCTGGGAGAAGTATCAGCAACCTCAGATATGCAGATGATACCACCCTAATGGCAGAATATGCTGCTGCTGCTACTGCTGCTAAGTCGCTTCAGTCGTGTCCGACTCTGTGCAACCACAAAAACAGCAGCCCACCAGGCTCCCCCGTCCCTGGGATTCTCCAGGCAAGAACACTGGAGTGGGTTACCATTTCCTTCTCCAATGCATGAAAGTGAAAAGTGAAAATGAAGTCACTCAGTCGTGTCCGACTCTTAGCGACCCCATGGACTATACAGCCCACCAGGCTCCTCCATCCATGGGATTTTCCAGGCAAGAGTACTGGAGTGGGGTGCCATTGCCTCCTCTGGGCAGAATGTGAAGAGGAACTAAAAATCTCTTGATGAAGGTAAAAGAAGAGTGAAGAAGCTGGAGTAAAATTCAACATTCAAAAAACTACGATTATGGCATTCAGTCCCATCACTTCATGACAATTATATGGGGCAAAATTGGAAACAGTGACATATTTTATTTTCTTGGGCTCCAAAATTACTGTAGATGGTGACTGCAGCCATGAAATTAAAAGCCCCTTGCTCCTTGAAAGAAAAGCTATGACAAACGTAGACAGCATATTAAAGAGCCGAGACATCACTTTGCTGAAAATATTCCATATTGCCAAATCAATGATTTTTCCAGTAGTCATTTATGAGTGTGAGAGTTGGACCATGAAGAAGGCTGAGTGCCAAAGAACTGATGCTTTCCAACTGTGGTGCTGGAGAGGACTCTTGAGAATTCCTTGCACAGCAAGGAGTTTAAACCAGTCAATCCTAAAGGAAATAAACCCTGAATATTCACTGGCAGGACTGATGCTGAAGCTGAAGCTCCAATACTTTGGTCACCTGATAGGAAGAGCCAACTCATTGAAAAAGACCCTTATCCGGGAAAGATTGAAGACAGGAGGAGAAGAGGGTGACAGAGGATGAGATGGTTGGATAGCATTACCAACTCAATGGTTGTGAATTTGAGCAAACTCCTGGAGATAAAGTGAGGGAAGCCAGGTGTGCTGCAGTTCATGGGGTCACAAAGAGTCAGACAACACTTAGTGAACAACAATAAACACTCAAATACTCCTTTGCACACCACCATTTTATTAAAGCCTTCCAAAATGGAACTCTATGATGAAGATGTAGCTCTTCCTATTTCATCTGTTTGTGTCATTTTTCTGTGTTTTGTGTTTGTTTGAAAACTCTTAAAAATTTTCATTATTATTATTATTATTATTTTTTACTTTACAATATTGTATTGGTTTTGCCATACATCAACATGCATCTGCCACGGGTGTACACGTGTTCCCCATCCTGAACCCCCCTCCCACCTCCCTCCCCATACCATCCCTCTGGGTCATCCCAGTGCACCAGCCCAAAGCATCCTGCATCCTGCATTGAACCTGGATTGGTGATTCATTTCTTATATGATATTATACATGTTTCAATGCCATTCTCCCAAATCATCCCACTCTCTCCCTCTCCCACAGAGTCCAAAAGACTGTTCTATACATCTGTGTCTCTTTTGCTGTCTCGCATACAGGGTTGTCGTTACCATCTTTCTAAATTCCATATATATGCATTAGTATACTGTATTGGTGTTTTTCTTTCTGGCTTACTTCACTCTGTATTTAATGTGTTTGTACAATGAACTAATATGTTGATTGATAAACAGTAAATAAAGAACAGTTGGCATAGACAGCATTACAGCCTCTGCAAAGAAGCTTCAAGAACCACGAGAGTATGTTATTGTAGTTTTACTTTTCTTCTCCTTGTCTACCTGTAGAGTTTTCTGGCCAATGGAACAATGTCCAGTGTTTACAATGCTTGGAGACTACTACAGTTTTTCTGGACATCCAGGACAGGAAATCATGTTAAAATTGGAGCTACAGAATAAAACAGTGAAAATGAAAGGTCAGTTGCTTAAGTTCTCATGGTATGCTTTAGAGAAAAGCTAAGCCCCTAATTGCTTTCCCCAGTATCTTCTTCTTCTCAAAAGCATGGAGTGTGCAGTGACAGTTGCATGAATTAAACAGGATGATCTTGGAAACACTAGATTGTTTTCTTACAAGGATGTCACTAGATTTAGTCAAATCATAATTGAGAAATTATTTAAAAGTACACTTTTTATATTATTATGAAAGGCACAAAGTCCTAGCTGAAGCTTCTATTCAAGAAAGGTAGCAATGAATTTCCTGTTGTTTGACTTGTGCTCTTTTTAGTAATCCTTGATGGTGAATTCATGTTATTTGCTTTGTATTTAAAAGAGACCTAAACATTAAATTGCAACCCACTCCAGTACTCTTGCCTGGAAACTCCCATGGGCGGAGGAGCCTGGTAGGCTGCAGTCCATGGAGTCGCTACTAGTCGGACACGACTGAGCGACTTCACTTTCACTTTTCACTTTTCACTTTCATGCATTGGAGAAGGCAATGGCGACCCACTCTAGCGTTCTTGCCTGGAGAATCCCAAGGACGGAGGAGCCTGGTGGGCTGCCGTCTACGGGGTCGCACAGAGTCGGACACGACTGAAGCGACTTAGCAGCAGAAGCGGAAAACATTAAATGAAAAGAAGTAAAGGGTGATGCTAGGTCCTGATTCCTGGAGAAGGGAATGGCAACCCACTCCAGTGTTCTTGCCTGGGAATTCCATGGACAGAGGAGCTTTGTGGGCTACAGTCTATGGGGTCACAAAGAGTTGGACATGACTGAATGGCTAATACACAAACACAAGTCCTGATTATTATGTATTAGAATGTAGGTATGTGATTCCCAGGGTTTTGCCTCACAACATATTTTTGCCTGGACCTTTACATAATACACTCTAAATCAGTGGTTCTTGACTCAGGGTGACATGGAGTTATAGCAAGAAATATCAGAATCCATATGCCCAACAAAGATTGCTTACAAAGTAAATAAATAATGTAGTTTGGATATCCATGTACTAAAATCTCACAACTCTATGTAGTTGTTCCTATGATGAATGAAACATGAGCTTATTTTTAAGTGTTACTGAAGTTTTTGTAGGTTTTTTGTTGTTGAGCATTTTCTCAACCAACATATCCTAAATATATGACTCTCTAGTGTGTGTGTGAAAAAGGAAGAGATTGAAAAATAATGAGAGAGAATTTTTTTAAGTTTAAAAAAAAAGATCTACATATTTCCAAATATTGGGATCCACTGCTCTAAGCACTTAAATTTAGTAAGAGAAAATTTTGTCTTTGTCTGTCTCTATCTCACCCTCTGTAAGCAGCTTCAGATGGGCCGCATGCAATTATCTTTCCCCTTCTTTTGGTGACTAAAGCATCTTTCTCCTCATGATGCTGGGAAAGACACAATAGTAGCTCTAATAATAATAATAATAACTTCCCTTAAATAACATCTTTTATCTGGTGCTCTCTAAATGCTGTATGGCAAGATCTCGCTGTCAGAGGGAAGGGAAATGCACAGCTAAGAGATGCTGCAGCTGGGAATAGAAGCCAGGCAGGCTGGTCCCTCAAACATTTGTTTTCCTAGTTGAAGCCTACCTGCCTCTTTCTGACAGGGTGGGGCTCATCTATTTCTGAATTAACCTGCAGCTCTAGGGGAAGGTTTGATAACAGTGACTCTAGATATTTGGGTGATTTGCCAAGCATCCACCCATTGTACTTAGAGACTTATGTAAATTCTTTCATATCTAGCATGGTTGAAGAATTGGAAGGTTAATAGTTTATGAAATTCATGCTTCATTTTCAGTGACTTAGAATATGATAAAATATACCCAACATGAAGATTAGACTGAAGAAAATTTCTTTCTGTGAGGATTCAGAGGCATTTTTCTAACTGGCACAGGGCCACAAAAACAGCATTATGAATCCCAGTGAACACCATGCTACAGGTGATTGGCTGTGCTGAGGTACTCAAGTAAAGAAAGCACAAGATAACTGAGAGCAGATGGGAGGTTTTTTCTGTCTATATCTTGGGAGCTTATGGGTCCAGGATTATCCTAGGGGACACAGGATTTGGGGAAATAATAAGAATATGTGTCTTTCCTTCTTCATCATTTGTATCTAGACCAAATCAAGTTGAAATTAACATTTGTGTTGCCTTTAGGGAGGTGAGCCATGGTGGAAGTAAACCAACCAGGAGCAAGCAAAGCAGGATATTGAGAGAGGCCAAGACCACTTTTATATTTTCAGCCTCTCGGCATATGAAAAATGTAAGAAAGCCAAAAGAATAGGGTTACACAAATAAGCTTAGGTTAACAACTTATATAAAAGTATCTAATTTATTAGAATAGGTCCTGCATTGGTCTCTTTCTCTCTTGCTCTCTCTCTCTCTCTCTCGCTCATAGCATAGGGATTTTGTTTGTTTGTTTGTTTGCAAATCTCAATACACATCATTCAGCAAAGGGCAAGCACCTTCTCAATTGTGTTATTCCCATCTCTATCAGAATTGGAATTAGACATGTTAAAGGTCACAGAGCAAAAATCTGTTGCATTTAAATAGACATTAGGCCATGAATGTAACACTTAAAGTAATTTGGTCCAGACAGAAAACACCTGTCCATGTTGTGAATCCAGATGGGGGAAGCTGGCAATCTCAGGAGAGTCATAGGACTAAGAAGACCAATTATCTCAGAAGCCAAATCTTCTGCAATAAATTGTCTGAGGAATCAACCTTTGAAAGCCTCAGGATCTATTGCAGTTTGCTTAAAAATGTTTCACCCTTGATACTTCAAAATCTCATTTCCACTTTTGTTATTCTCTCCCTCCCTTCCTTGCTTTAATGGTAATAAAGGAGACATTTATCACATCAAACATATTAAATTTTCAACCCTAGAAAGTAAATCCATTTCAAGTGTGTTTTCCCAAATGACTATAGTTTCTTGAAAGGCAGACAAAGGGGAGGTTGAGCCATTGGCAGGGAAGCTGGGGAAGGAAATAAAAGAAGCCTAAGTCAGAAGCTGGGCCTGGCCTTTCTAAGCAGACAGACTTTCCAGAAGTGACCTCTGTACTGCAGCAAGTTGTCTGGATTCCATGTGACAATGGCAGGGATGATCAGAAATCAGGTGCTTAGTGAACTGTGGAAAGGAGGGGGAAATAAGTGGAAGAGTACTTTAAAAAATGTATCAGTACATAAGCAGTATTGTAAAAACAAGATCATAGGAATAAAAATATCCCTCACAATATCACTACATAATATTACATTTTAATGTGCACTTTATATACATACAATTTTATAAAATTGTAAAAATAATGAAGATACTCATGTACTCTGTTCTCTATGTAATATTATATCATAAATGGTTCCTTATACTGATAATTTCTAGTGGCTGCACAATATTCTTTTAAGGCTATCATGGTTTAGCTAGTCCATCATGGATCATTTAGGTCATTACAAATTCTTCTGCTATTACAAACAATGTTGTAAAGAACATCTAATTGCACAGCTTTTGTAACTTCTTGAATTATTTCCTCAGCATAAATTCCTGGCAGTTAAATTACTGGGTGAAAGAATATAAACATTTAAATTTTTTCTTGAAAATTATGCCAAACTGATTTCCAAAAGGACTGGAATAATTGACTAATTTCACCACAATCTTGCCAGAAAACTGGGGCAAAATATCTAAATTTAATTGGCAAAAATGTTACCTCATTATAGCTTTAAGTTTAACTTTTCTGATTGCTTCCAAGATCAAACATATCTCCATATGTTTATTTGTTAGTTACATTTTCTCTTCTGAGACTGCCTCTTCTTTTTTGTTGTTGTTGGCCATTTATCTACTGGGGACTTATAAATTTTCTAATTAAGAATCTGAATAGTTTAAATAGCATAGAAAATATCTTCCTGTCATATTTTTATCAAGTTTTGCTTTTGTATTTGAGGTACTTTCTTAAGCAGGAGAGAAAAAGTGTGAAGTGCATACTTCAGTCTTTATTGAGGCTGGCTCTTCATTGTGGCATTTATAAGCCAGTATGTAGGATGCTGAGTTCAACACCAAAAAGAATATCCTGAAAGGAATGTAAGAAAGAATTACAGTTTGGGAATCAAGAGAAAATACAGTTTGAATCTGGGGCAACATGTAGTTGATATTCTCAAGTTTCAAATCTTTTAAACTTTATCTCAGTCCTTTTAGGGTCAAAACTGCTAATTTAGTGAGACCATGGTTTGGTGAAAATAAAACTGAATTGCAGTGAGTAGAGGTGTTCAAATTGTGGGATCTTCCACAGCATGTGAAAAACTACAACTATCCAACAGTCAGAATTCAAAATCTCTAATCTTGTGATCTTAAATTTGACTTCAGTTCAGTTCAGTCGCTCAGTCGTGTCCGACTCTTTGTGACCTCATGAATCGCAGTACATCAAGCCTCCCTGTCCATCACCATCTCCCGGAGTTCACTCAAACTCATGTCCATCGAGTCGGTGATGGCAAACAGCCATCTCATCCTCTGTCGTCCCCTTTTCCTCCTGCCCCCAATCCCTCCCAGCATCAGAGTCTTTTCCAATGAGTGAACTCTTCACATGAGGTAGCCAAAGTACTGGAGTTTCAGCTTTAGCATCATTCTTTCCAAAGAACACCCAAGGCTGATCTCCTTTAGAATGTGACTTGGGTAAGAGAAATAATGGGTAAGATGATTCTATAGTCTATTTCTCTATTTTTTAGGAAAATCCTGAAAGAGGCCATGTTTTTGCTACTTTTTAATTTATTTACAATGTTTTCACATTTGTATCAGAACTTGATCAATTTCTGAAAAAGAAGAAAAAAGTCATAGCTGAAGGATGTTGGATAGGTCCCTGCCACCCTTAGGAGTACATAGTTGCTGAAGGAGTTTGTCAAAATTTTTGTTTCTGTTTCTGGGCTCTGTCATTCATTCTAATAGCTCATAGCAGCTGTGCCCCACCCTCTCTCACTTGTTCTGAAATTTCTGAGCATGAGAAAAGTAAATGAAGAAAGATTTATAAGTAGAGGGACTGTTGCTGGCAGATGGTGAAAATAACTGTGTCAGGAGACAGGATAGGTGTATTTAAGAGCAGTTCATTAGAAAAATCTTAGCACTTGGTATTCAACATTGAAAAAGCACATTGGCATCTTTTATTTCATTTTATTATTAAAACTTTTGTTTTTAAATAAAGACTAATAGTGTAAATTAAGGTGGCACAATGGTAAAGAATCACCTGCCAATGCAGGAGACACAAGAGATCTAGGTTTGATCCCTGGGTCAGTAAGATCCTGTGGAGGAGGAATTGGCAGCTCACTCCGGTATATTTTGCTTGGAGAATCCCATGGACAGAGGAGCCTGGTGGACTACAGTCCAGGGAGTTGCATGCAGTCAGACATGACTGAGCATGTACAATGTGCAGTCTTACAGAATAAGAATTTCTACAAGCATAGTCTATTCATGTTCTACAAATGCTGTGTAATAAATTTTCATTGTTTTCCTGACTTATTTACTTTACTGTCCTCTTTCCCATAATTCAGATCTTGTCACGTCTATCTCTTAAAATGCTTGAATCCATGCACCATTTTCCTTTCCTCTTGTAGTCCTAAATTTCTCTCTCTAGCTTAGCTTTCTTTATTGAGCTCTCAGAATATATCTCTAGCTCTTTCTGTTTCCACTGAATGTTCTGGAGATCATTTAAACTTATCTTATCCCTACCCAAGCTCACAATCTTGTACAAATTTGAACCTCTTCCAGTGCTCCCAATCTCATTCACCTAGAGCAAGCCAGAAACTTTGAAATTATCTCTGAATCCGCCTACTCCCTCACATTTCATAGCCAATCAATTACAAAGTCTTACTAATTCTACTTTTTGATGTTTCCAATCCAATCATTTCTATGCAGTTCTGCAGTCACTTTCTTAATCCATGTCTTTATAATCTCTTACTTGGACTGTGGCAAAAGCTTCCTGTTTTAATTCCTTTCCTCCAAACATTCCTCATCCAAATTGAAGCCAGCCTGGCTTTTGCAAAAGGTAAATCTGATCATTTCACTCTCTTGCTTATGGACCTTTGATGGCTACTCATTGTCTTTGGCGTGGTTTGAAGACCTGGTTTCTGTCTCTCCTTCAGGCCTCATTTTCTACTAAATTGTGCTACATATCTTATGACCCAGTCACACTTAAATGCTCTCTATATTCCAGGTACACTATACTTCCTTACATCTCCATGCCTTCTTTCTTCCCTGGACTAATCAATATCAAAGTAGTGTTTAAAACTCAGCTCAAAGGTGACCTTCTCTGTAAAAGAGTCTTCAATTATACTCTTCTCCAGAACTCCTTTCTCATCCCCATCCCTCATGAAATTAGGCATTTCCTTTTCTTTGCTTCTATAGAAGATTGTGCATAATTGAATATAGCCATGTTCCATAGAGTTGGAATGTCTTATATACTATTTGTTTTCTATACTTTTTGAGTGCAGAGACTGGTATTTATTTTATATCCTCCCTCACTACTTAATATGGTAGTCCCTAGAAATTATGTTTGTTCAATGAATGAAGGATGAATAAATAATATGCTTTATATTTTTAGCTACGTTTTCTCCTGGTTCTTTAATTTTGGGGCATTGGAATTTCCATTTCCCCTCAGAGGGTCTTAATCCTCACAATCATGATTATTTTACCTTTTAAATTCCCTTTCCTTCCAATAAGACTGAAACATTTTAAAGTTATAATGCTACTTTTTTATATAGAGAGCTTAGGCAAAAACTCTAAAAGTATATCATGATGACAATTTAACACATTCAAAGAATAGGTGTTGCTGTGTCACCTCATCCATATGCTGTTCTTTTCAGTAGAGATCTTTCTTGCTGCCTCAGAATTTTAACTCCCTGGGATGTTCCACAAGAATCTTCCTCAGCCTTGTCCCACACTATTTCTGCTGATTATTAAATTTTTTAAAATGTCTTCACGAGTCCATCAATTTTTATTTTATGAGTATGATCTCTCTTTGAGGATTCTTTGTGTAAAACTTTCCTGATCCTACATTTTTTTGTTATTGTTTTTGAGCTTGACCTTTAGCTTTCAACTATGACTTTATAACATCCTTTTTTTCTTTCTTATAATTCTCTTTTTGTGTCTTTGACCTACTTCAAATTCTATTACTTCCCCCTTCTGAAAGCTGTTTCCCCTCCTGTCTGTTGTTTTGCAGATTGGCAGTTTCCATACACAGTGAGGTCTATTTTTCTCTTTCACTTTGGCTTTCCATGCCCAAACCTAACTCCACACATGTAAGTTTTTTTAAATGTGTTTTTTTCCTTTTCTGTTCTATGTAACAGTATACAGTTTCTTATACAGCAACAGGAACCCATCACATTTCTCAATTGTCCCGTTGCTCAGCTCTTAGTCATTGTGTCTGTTTGCCTTTGCTTGCTGCTTTGTCCTTATTCCTCTGTCCATTTCTTAGAGAAGTGTCCTTCTTATCCTGCATTCATTGGCTATTCAGTGTCAGTTTACCTTTCATTCCAAACCTTTGAAATCTGTACAGTTTATTAAGAATTTTGACATATGATATAGGATTATAACAAACCAGTGGGATAAAAAATAGATTATTTTGCAATGTAGAGAAAATAAGCTAAATAACCCTCCCCACAAAGTCTCACTTCATGTCATGTACTAAAATAAGCTGTGAAAGTGAAAATTGTCCAATGGTGTCCAATTCTTTGTGACCCCATGGACTATACAGTTCATGGAATTCTCCAGGCCAAAATACTGGAGTGGGTAGCCTTTCCCTTCTCCAAGGGATCTTCCCAACCCAGTGATCGAACCCAGGTCTCCTGCATTGCAAACAAATTCTTTACCAGCTGAAACATAGGGAAGCCCAAGAATACAGGGGTGGGTAGCCTATCCCTTCTCCAAGGAATCTTCCCCACCCAGGAATTGAACCAAGGTCTCCTACATTGCAGGCAGATTCTTTACCAACTGAGTTATCAGGGAAACCCAAAATAAACTGTAGAATAATTGATTAGCTAAACATAAAAACTGAAATCATGCTAGAATAAAATACAAGAGAAAATTTATTGATAGCTAATTGGGGAAGAACTTTAAAAGCATAAAAGCAACAAAGAAATCACCAAGAAAAGGTTCAATGTATTTATGCATATACTGCATTTTCTATACAACAAAAAACATAAAAACAATAGCACAATCACAAAAACAGGAAAATATTTCTAGTGAAAATGGCCAAAATTAATGTTCTTAATTTTTGATTAACAAGCATGTAATAAGAATGACACTGATTTGACAAAGCACATAAGACAGTTCATAAAAATTAGTATCAAGTATAATAATAAAAGAAATGTAACTTCAGTAATATTCCTCATGTAATACTGGTGTGGATAGAATGAGATGAGTATTTAAAAAAAAACTGTTGGGAAAAGTGCAGACAATATTTCTGAAAATCACTCTTTTTTTCTGTGTATATGCATACACGTAGGCATTTATGACACATGGTATGCATGAAGTCGGGGCTTCCCTGGTGGCTCAGCAGTTAAAGCATCTGCCTGGAATGTGGGAGACCTGGGTTTGATCCCTGGGTCGGGAAGATCCCCTGGAGAAGGAAATGGCAACCCACTCCAGTACTCTTGCCTGGAGAATCCCATGGACGGAGGAGCCTGGTAGGCTACAGTCCATGGGGTCGCAAAGAGTGGAACACGACTGAGAGTCTTGACTTTCACTTTCACATGCATGAAGTCATAAAGTGTTCACATTACAAATTTTGAGAATGCATGTTAAAAAGTATCAAACTACTTAGACAAAAAAGTCCACAGCAACAATATTTATATTGATACAAAGTTGAATAATTAAATATACAATAGGAAGATATTTATATAGTCCAAAAATTGAATACAATAAAACTATTAGTAGTCATATTTTCAAAGAATATTCACTTCTGAGAACATGTTAATAATATAATAAAAAATGAAGGTAATATAATGAAGTAATAAAAATGAAGATACAGAACTGCTTGTGAAAAATTATACTAATTTTTAGAAAGGTCTTTATTTAGAAAAAGTCAGGTGCATACATCAAAGTACTGATGATAGTGAGATTATAAGTGATTTTAGTTATACAAATATTTCCCACTAATTTTCAAATTGTATTATGGTCACATTTTACTTCTAAAATTAGATAAATAACAGAGTAATTTTATGAAGGAAAATACATGACTGCCAGAGTTCCTTTTATGAGCATGCTCTTGGATAGTTTGCATTCCTTTGGAATTTTTAATTTAAAATTTTTTAATTGAAAGTGCTTTCTTCTACTCTCTAAGCTGTGATTTTTGCTTGCAAATTTCTTATAAGACCCTGGTTCTTTTATACTAATATGTTCTCTCAAATCCAGTTTCTTTGCTGATCTGAAGATCATTTCTTTTTTTTAAATTAAATTTATTTATTTTAATTGGAGTCGAATTACTATACAATATTGTAATGGTTTTTGCCATACATTGACCTGAATAAGCCATGGGTTTACATGTGTTCCTCATCCTGAACCCCCTCCCACCTCCGTCCTCATCAAATCCCTCTGGGTCATCCCAGTGCACCAGGCCTGAGCACCCTGTCTCATGCATCAAACCTGGACTGGCAAAATGTTTCACAAATGATAATATATATGTTTCAATGTTATTCTCTCAGACCATCCCACCCTCACCTTCTCCCACAGAGTTTAAAAGACTGTTCTATACATCTGATTCTCTTTTGCTATCTCACATATAGGATTATCATTACCATTTTTCTAAATTCCATATATATGCGTTAGTATACTGTATTGATGTTTTTTTCTTTCTGACTTACTTCACCATGTATAATAGGCTCCAGTTTCATCCACCTCATTAGAACTGATTCAAATGAATTCTTTTTAATGGCTGAGTAATATTACATTGTGTATATGTACCACAGCTTTCTTACCATTTCATCTGCTGATTGACATCTAGGTTGCTTCCATGTCCTGGCTATTATAAACAGTGCTGGGATGAACATTGGGGTACATGTGTCTCTTTCAATTCTGGTTTCTTTGGAGTATATGCCCAGAAGTGGGATTGCTGGGTCATATGGCAGTTCTGTTTTCAGTTTTTTAAGGACTCTCCACACTGTTCTCCATAGTGGTTGTACTAGTTTGCATTCCCACCAACAGTGTAAGAGGGTCCTCTTTTCTCCACACCCTCTCTAACATTTATTGTTTGTAGATTTTTGGACAGCAGCCACTCTGACTGGCGTGAAATGGCACCTCATTGTGGTTTTGATTTGCATTTCTCTGATAATGAGTGATGTTGAGCATCTTTTCATGTGTTTGTTAGCCATCTGTATGTCTTCTTGGAGAAATGTCTGTTTAGTTCTATCGACCATCTTTTGATTGGGTCATTTATTTTTCTGGAATAGAGCTACAGGAGTTGCTTATACATTTTTGAGATTAATTATTTGTCAGTTGCTTCGTTTGCTATTATTTTCTCCCAATCTGAGGGCTGTCTTTTCACTTTGCTTATAGTTTCCATTGTTGTGCAAAAGTTTTTTAGTTTGATTAGGTCCCATTTGTTTACTTTTGCTTTTATTTCCATTACTCTGGGAGGTGGGTCATAGAGGATCCTGCTATGATTTATGTCAGAGAGTGTTTTGCTTATGTTTTGCCCTAAGAGTTTTATGGTTTCTGGTCTTAAATTTAGATCTTTAATCCATTTTGAGTTTATTTTTTGTGTATGGTGTTATAAAGTGTTCTAGTTTCATTCTTTTACAAGTGGTTGACCAGTTTTCCCAACACCACTTGTTAAAGAGGTTGTCTTTTCTCCATTGTATATTCTTGGCTCCTTTGTCAAAGATGAGGTGTCCATAGGTGTGTGGATTTATCTCTGGGCTTTCTATTTTGTTCCATTAATCTATATTTCTGTCTTTGTGCCAGTACCATGCTGTCTTGATGACTGTAGCTTTGTAGTAGAGCCTAAAGTCAGGCAGATTTTTTCCTCAAGTTCCATTCTTCCTCAAGAGTGCTTTGGCTATTCGAGGTTTTTTGTATTTCCATACAAATTGTCAAATAATTTGTTCTAGTTCTGGGAAAAATACTGTCAGTAGCTTGATAGGGATTGCATTGAATCTATAAATTGCTTTGGGTAGTATACTCATTTTCAATATATTGATTCTTCCGATCCATGAACATGGTATATTTCTCCATCTATTTGTGTCCTCTTTGATTTCTTTCATCAGTGTTTTATAGTTTTCTATATATAGGTCTTTTGTTTCTTTAGGTAGATATATTCCTAAGTATTTTATTCTTTTTGTTGCAATGGCGAATGGAATTTTTTCCTTAATTTCTCTTTCTGTTTTCTCATTGTTAGTGTATAGAAATGCAAGGGATTTCTGTGTGTTAATTTTATATTCTGAAACTTTATTCATGGATTAGCTCTAGTAATTTTCTAGTAGAGTCTTTAGGGTTTTCTATGTAGAGGATCACATCATCTGCGAACAGTGAGAGTTTTACTTCTTCTTTTCCAATCTGGATTCCTTTTATTTCTTTTTCTGCTCTGACAGCTGTGGCCAAAACTTCCAAAACTATGTTAAGTTGTAGTGGTTAGAGTGGGCACCCTTGTCTTGTTCCTGACATTAGGGGATATGCTTTCAGTTTTTCAACATTGAGGATAATGTTTGCTGTGGGTTTGTCATATATATCTTCTCTTATGTTGAGGTATGTTCCTTCTATTCCTGCTTTCTGGAGGGCTTTTATCATAAAACGTTGCTGAATTTTGTCGAAGGCTTTCTCAGCATCTATTGAGATAATCATATGGTTTTTATCTTTCAATTTGTTAATGTGGTGTATTACATTGATTGATTTGTGGATATTAAAGAATCCTTGCATTCCTGGGATAAAGCCCACTTGGTCATGATGTATGATCTTTTTAATATGTTATTGGATTGTGTTTGCTAGAATTTTGTTAAGGATTTTTGCATCTATGTTCATCAGTGATATTGGCCTGTAATTTTCTTTTTTTTGTGGCATCTTTGTCTGGTTTTGGTATTAGGGTGAAGGTGGGCTCATAGAATGAGTTTGGAAGTTCACCTTCCTCTGAAATTTTCTGGAAGAGTTTGAGTAAAATAGGTGTTAGCTGGTCTCTAAATTTTTGGTAGAATATAGCTGTGAAGCCATCTGTTCCTGGGCTCTTTTTTTGCTGGAAAATTTCTGATTACAGTTTCAATTTCTGTGCTTGTAATGGGTCTGTTAAGATTTTCTATTTCTTCCTGGTTCAGTTTTGGAAAGTTATACTTTTCTAAGAATTTGTCCATTTCTTCCAGGTTGTCGTTTTATTGGCATATAGTTTCTGATGGTAGTCTCTTATGATCCTTTGTATTTCTGTGTTGTCTGTTGTGATTTCTCTATTTTCACTTCTGATTTTGTTGATTTGATTCTTCTCCCTTTGTTTCTTGATGAGTCTGGCTAATGCTTTGTCTATTTTATTTTCTCAAAGAACCAGCTTTTAGATTTGTTGATTTTTGCTTTGGTGTCTTTTCTTTTGCATTTATTTCTGACCTAATTTTTAAGATTTCTTTCTTCTATTAACCCTGGGGTTCTTCATTTCTTCCTTTTCTAGTTGCTTTAGGTGTAGAGTTAGGTTATTTATTTGACTTTTTTCTTGTTTCTTGAGGTAAGGCTGTATTCCTATGAACCTTCCCCTTAGCACTGCTTTTCCAGTGTCCCATAGGTTTTGGATTGTTGTGTTTTCGTTTTCATTCATTTTTGTGCATATTTTGATTTCTTTTTTGATTTCTTCTGTGATTTGTTTGGTTATTCAGAAGCATGTTCTTTAGCCTACATATGTTGGAAGTTTTAGTAGTTTTTTTCCCCCTTGTAATTGACATCTAATCTTACTGCATTGTAGTAAGAAAAGATGATTGGAATGATTTCAATTTATTTGAATTTACCAAGAGTAGATTTATAGCCCAAGATGTGATCTATCCTGGAGTAGGTTCTGTTTGCACATGAGAAAAAGTGAAATCCATTGTTTTGGGGTGAAATATCCTATAGATATCAATTAGGTCAAACTGGTTCATTGTGTCATTTAAAGTTTGTGTTTCCTTGTTAATTTTCTGTTTATTGATCTATCCATAGGTGTGAGTGGGGTATTAAAGTCTCCCAGTATTTTTGTGTTAATTTCCCCTTTCATATTTGTTAGCATTTGCCTTACATATTGTGGTGCTCCTATGTTTGGTGCGTATCTATTTATAAGTGTTATATCTTCTTCTTGGACTTCTTTGATCATTATTTAGTGCCCTTCTTTATCTCTTTTCACAGCCTTTATTTTAAAGTCTATTTTATCTGATATGTGTATTGCTACAACTGCTTTTTGTTTGTTTGTTTCCGTTTGTGTGAAATATCTTTTTCCAGTCCTTCACTTTCAGTCTGTATGTGTCCCTAGGTTTGAGGTGGGTCTAGTAGCCAGCAGAAATAGGAGTCTTGTTTTTGTATTCATTCAGCCAGTCTTTGTCTTTTGGTTGGGGCATTCACTCCATTTACATTTAAGGTAATTACTGATAAGTATGATCCCATTGCCATTTACTTTGTTGTTTTGGGTATGAGTTTATACACCCATTCTGTGTTTCCTGTCTAGAGAAGATCCTTTAGCATTTCTTGAAGAGCTGGTTTGGTATGCTAAATTCTCTCAGCTTTTGCTTATCTGTAAAGCTTTTGATTTGTCCTTCATATTTGAATGAGGTCCTTGCTGGGTATAGTAATCTGGTTTATAAGGTTTTTCTCTCTCACCACTTTAAGTATGTCCTGCCTTCTGACCTGAAGAGTTTCTATTGAAAGATCAGCTGTTATCCTTATGGGAATCCCCTTGTGTGTTGTTTGTTGTTTTTCCCTTGCTGCTTTTAATGTTTGTTCTTTGTGTTTGATCTTTGTTAATTTGATTAACATGTGTTGATGTTTTCACCTTGGGTTTATCCTGTTTGGGACTCTCTGGGTTTCTTGGACCCAGGTGACTATTTTCTTCCCCATTTTCGGGAAGTTTTCAGCTATTATATCCTTGAGTATTTTTTTACGGCCTTTCTTTTTGCCTTCTTCTGTGACCCCTATGATTCGAATGTTAGGGTATTTCACATTGACAGAGACGTCCCTGATGTTGTCCTCATTTTTTAAAATTCTTTTTTCTTTTTTCTTCTCTGCTTCATTTATTTTTACCATTCTATCTTCTACCTCGCTCATCCTATCTTCTGCCTCCATTACTCTACTGTTGGTTCCCTCCAGAGTGTTTTTTTTAATCTTATTACTCATTATATATTGACTCTTTTTTATTTCTTCTAGGTCCTTTTTAAACATTTCTTACATATTCTCAATCCTTGTCTTCAGGCTACTTATCTGTAACTGCATTTTGTTTTCAAGATTTTGGATCACTTTTACTATCATTATTCTGAATTCTTTTTTAGGTAGACTCATATCTCCTCCTCTTTTGTTTGGTTTAGTGGGCATATATCATGTTCCTTTACCTGCTGAGTTTTTCTCTGCCTTTTAATCTTGTTTAGATTGCTGTGTTTAGGGTGGCCTTTCTGTATTCTGTCAGTTTGTGGTTCTTCTTTATTGTGAAGTTTCCTCCCTGTGGGTGGGATTGGACAAGTGGCTTGTCAAGGTTTCCTGTTTAGGGAAGCTTGTGTCGGTGGTCGGTGTTCTGGTGGGTGGAGCTGGATTTCTTCTCTCTGGAGTGCAATGAAGTGTCCAGTAATGAGTTTTCAGATGTCTATGGGTTTGATGTGACTTTGGGCAGCCTGTATATTGAAGCTCAGGGTTATGTTCCTGCATTGCTGGAGAATTTGCATGGTATGTCTTGCTCTAGAACTTGTTGGCTCTTGGGTGGAGCCTGGTTTCAGTGTAGATATGGAGGGTTTTGGATGATCTCTTATCGATTAATGTTCCCTGGATTCAGGAGTTCTCTGGTATTCTCAGGTTTGGGACTTAAGACTCCTGCCTCTGATTTTCAGTCTTATTCTTACAGTAGCCTTAAGACTTCTCCATCCATACAGCACCAATTGTAGAACTTCTAGGTTAATGGTGAAAAGATTCTCCACAGTAAGGGACACCCAGAGAGACTGACAGAGTTACATGGAGAAGAGAAGAGGGAGGAGGGAGAAAGAGGTGAGCAGGATGAGAAGAGGGGGAATCAAAAGGGAAGAGAGAGCAATCTAGCCAGTAATCAATTCCTTATGTGCTCTCCACATTCTGGAACCCTCAGAGAGGTTCACAGAGTTTCATAGAGAAGAGAAGAGGGAGGAAAGAGATAGAGGTGAGCAGGAGCAGAAAAGAGGGAATCAAAAGGAGAGTGATAGATCTAGGCAGTACTCTGTTCCCTAAGTGTTATCCACAGCCTGGAACACACACAGAGATCACAGAGTTGGGTAGAGAAGAGAAGGGGGAGGGAGGAGATAGAGGTGACCTGGGGGAGAAAAAGGAGAGTCAAAAGTGGGAGAGAGTAACCCAGCCAGTAATCACACTCCTAAGTAAAAATGGGTACTGAAGATTGGATTATAAAGTATACAAAATTGATAACAAATACCAAAAACAAAGATTAAAAATCTAGAGTAGAGGTTAGACTAACAAAAATACAATATTAAAAAAAAAAAAATCACAAAAAGTATAAGAAATATATATGAAGTCTGCTTTAAAAATAGGGTCTTCTTTTTTTCTCAAGGTAATAGTAGGTTATAAAAATGAAAATTAAAGTAGTAATAGAGGACTTGAAAAAAGAAAAAAATTAAAACCAAAAACTATTATAATAAAAATATATCTAGGAATTTCTCTAGAGCTGTTTAGGGCAGTGTGGGGTCAGTTCAGTTTCAGATAGTTCCTTGTTCCACCTTGTACTTCTCAAGATCTATAGGCCCTTTCCAATGTAGTCGGTGTTAACTACAGGGATTTTAATCTGTTGCACCTGTCACTTCCAAAGTGGTTCTCTGTTTATTTGGCTTCTTCTGTCTCTTCAGTGCCTAATTTCCACCCTGACACAAGGGGGTGAAGGTGGTCTCTTGTTTAGGCTCACTTGTTCAGTCGTGCTGTGGGGAGGGAGGAACACTGCAAACAAATATCACTGGCATGTGTGGGGAATGTTCGCAGTGTCTTGGCCACACTGGGTTTGCCCCCACTCACAGAGTGTGCTTTCCCAGTCTACACTGCTCAGGCTCCAGGTTGCTCTGCAGGGAGCGAGCCCTGGGTTGTGTGCACTTCCCAGGTCTAAGCCGCTCAGGTTCAGGTTCTCGGGTAGTCCACAAAGGCACAGACTGGGTTGGACCTGCATTTTGTTCCCTTCCCCGGTCCGAGCAGCTCAGGCAACCAGGTGCTTGGTGAGCTCACTCTCCTCAGGTGGCGAGTGTGTCTTATCACCTCCCCAGTCCCAGCTGCTCAGTTTCCTGGGTGGCAGTGGGCACACCTGTCTCTGGTGTGCTGTGTGTCTTTTCTGGGGAGCTGATCTCTGGCTGCAACACTCCTGGAGGATGTCAACCATCCAGAATCCCAGGAAGTCTTGGTTAGAAACTGGAAGCCTGTTCGCAGTTTGGTAGGGGATGCTGTCTCTAGGGCCTAATTTGCCCCTTTTCGGCTCTGGCAGGCACCTGCCTGCCCCCTGCCTCCGGTGGTGGATGGGCCGGTCTGCAGCCTGCTTTCTCTCCTCTGGTATTTACTCAGTCCTTTGTTCTGTGAGTGGGCCTGGCACTGCCTTAGGTTAGGGCTTTTCACGGGATAGTTTTCTCTCTCTCTCTCTCTCTCTCTCTCTCTCTTTTTTTCCCCCTCTCTCTGGCTATCCCATAGTTTAGGTTGCTATCTCACTGTTAGCTCCCTCAGATTGCCCTCAGGGCATTCAGGCCCAGTCCTTACCCTAAGCAATGCAACCCGGTCCTCCCTGTTCAGGCCCCACTTGCTGGCAGCAGATGAGAGCATCTGGGGTACTTCTCTGCTGGGAGTTTCCATTAGGCACGTAATCTGTGGGGTTTATTTATTTATTTATTTTCCCTCCCAGTTATGTTGCTCTCTGAGATTCCAAAACTCCCCAATAGACCCGCCGGTTAGAGGGTTTCCTGGTGTTTGGAAACTTCTCCTCTTTTTAAGACTCCCTTTCTGGGATGGATTTCCATCCCTAACTCTTCTGTCTGTCTTTTTATCTTTTATATTTTCTCCTACCTCCTTTCGAAGACAATCAGCTGGTTTTCTGGGTGCCTGATGTCCTCTGCCAGCATTCAGAAGTTGTTATGTGGAATTTGCTCAGTGTTCAAATGTTCTTTTGAGGAATTTGTTGGAGAGAAAGTGGTCTCCCCATCCTATCCTCTGCCATCTTAAGACCGCCCCCCTGATCTGAAGATCATTTCAACTAAGGATCTGAATTACAGCAAGTATATCCCTTGGGAACACTCCAATTAAAATAGAAATTGGGAACTCATCACTAATTCTTTGCATAATTACTTTGTGAAGTGAATTCATGAGACAAACTTCTTTTGACAATATTCTGTTGTCTTCTTTCATCCCTTTTGAAAGTTCTGTCTCCTTTCCTCCTTCTCTTCATTTCTCTCCCCTTTCTCTTCTCTTTCTGCGGCTTCTCCTTCCCTCCCCTCCCATGTTCACCCTTTTCTGTTTGTCCATTCCTTGGCTTCTACTTTGATCAACTATATTTACTTTGGTTTCTTTGATTACTCTTCTCCATTTGTCTTTGTTTTATGCCTGTCTTATTTTTTTCTATATGAATTCTTTAGATTTTTAAGTCACCTCACTGTACACTACTTATCTGTCAATCCTTTCAGGTTGACACCCTGGACTAACTGAAGTATTTATAGAGACTGGCAACCTTTCTTCTCTTTTTTTTCCCACTAAGAAAAAAATTTATTTTGTAACTTTATCAGCACTGGCCTTTGAGTTTTGACAATCATACTGGTGATACATATTCACTTTATTTTCTGCTATAACCCTTAGACCCTCTTGTGATTCCATTTTATATTGGTGCATTTGATTATTCTTTCCCTTGTGAATCACGTTACATTTATGAATGCTTTATAGAATCTCATTTTATTGATTTCTGCCCACTTAAAATTTATCCTGCTTGCACTCTGTTTTTATGCTTATACTGCAATGTGCAAGAACACCTTCAAATTTTATTAGCATCTTCTCCCTTCTATTCTCTAACTAGTAAATGAAAATACTGAATTGTGTTGAACTCAGAGTGGACCCCTAGGGGACCATCTTGACACCTCCACCCAATGCAGTATTGAACTATTAGTTTCAGCTTTTTGTACTCAATTTGTTTTAACTAGCTCTATATCTAAACTGGCCATCTTAGGGCACTACCAAATAATCTATCATTTAAAGGTTTGTTTTGCTAGCGCAAGTCTCCACCAACTTTTTACTTTTAATGTCCTAAACTTATCTTCTAAAGGAACTGTCTTCATATAATTATTTTTTAATTTACAATTTTAATTAGTTTGTGCATACATTAATATAGTGGATATAAACTTAAATAGGCAGTGATCCCCAGTGGCTCAGAGGTAAAGAATCTGCCTGCAATGCAGGAGCCACAGGAAACGTGGGTTCTATCCCTGGGTTGGGAAGATCCTCTGGAGGAGGGTGTGGTAACCCACTATAGTATCCTTGCCTGGAGAATCCTACAGACAGAGGAGCCTGGCAGGTTACAGTCCATAGGGTTACAAAGAGTCAGACATTACTGAAGCAAATTATCATGCATGCATACAGTGATAATAAAATTTCATTTCAGCTTTAGAGATTTTTGTAATCAAAGTACAGTTTATTTATAATATTGCATTAGTTTCAGGTATACAGCATGATAATTCAGTATTTTTATACTGCATTGAAAGTTATTATAAGATAATAATTATAATTCTCTCTGCTGTACAATATATATTTTGAGACTAATGTATTTTATACATAGTAGTTTGTACCTGTTAATCCCATACCCCTATCTTGCCCCTCCCTCCTTTCCACTCCTCAGTGGTAAGAACTAATTTGTTTTCTATATCTGCAATTCTGTTTTTGTTTTGCTGAATACATTCATCTGTTTTATTTAGATTCCATGTATAAGTGATATACAGCATTTGTTTTTTACTGTGTGGCTTATTTCACTTAATATTCTCTAGGTCCATCCATGTTGTTGCAAATGGCAAAATTTGATTCTTTTTTGTGGCTGATATTTCACTGTGTGTATACATACACATGCATACATACTACATTTTCTACATCCATTCATCTGTTCATAGACTCTTGGGTTGCTTCCATATCTTGGCTATTGAAAATACTGCTGCTGTGAACATTGGGATATGTATGTGGTCTACTGTGTGATCTCTCCTGGAGAATGATCCATGTGTACATGAAGAGAATGTGTATGTTGCTGTTTTGAGGTAGAATGTCTTGTAGATATCAGTTAAGTACAAGTGGACTACTGTGTCATTTAGGAGTCCTGTGCCTTATTGATTTTCTGTCTGGATGATCTGTCCATTTATGTAAGTGGGATGTTAAAGTCTCCAACTATTATCATATTATTATCAAGTTCTTCCTTTATATCAAGTAATATTTGTTTTATATATTTAGGTGCTCCTCTATTGGGTGCATATATGCCAGTGTTATATCTTCTTCTCTTATTGACCCCTTTACCATTATATATGGGCCTCCTCAGTGGCTGTGGTAAAGACTCTGCCTGTAATGCAGGAGACACAGGAAAGGTGGGTTTGATACCTGGGTTGGGAAGATTCTGGAAGAGGAAATGACAACCCACTCCAGTATGCTTACCTGAAAAATCCCATGGACAGAGGAGCCTGGCAGGCTACAGTCCAAAGGGTCACAAAAAGTCAAGCACGACTGAACACAGCACACAGCAGAGTACGATTATATAATACTCTTATTTGTGTTTTATTATAAACTTTCTTTTAAAGTCTATTTTTTGTATGAGTATTGCTACCTTCACATTGTTTTCATTTGAGTTGGCATGAAGTATCTTTTTTCATCACTTCACTTTCAGTCTGTATGTCTTTAGCTCTGAAGTTTCTTATAGGCAGAATACAGAAGCATCTTGTGTTTTATTCATCAGCTACCTTATGTCTTTTGATTGGAGAAGTTAGTCCATTGGTATTTAAAGTGATTATTGATAAGAATGTACTTACTGCACTTTTGTACTTGTTTTCAGGTTGTCTTTTTAGTTCTTCTCTGTTCATTTCTTCTTTTTGTTTCTTCCTTTGTGGTTTGATAATTTTCTTTAGCAGTATGCTTGTATTTCTTTCTTTTCAGTTTTTGTTTATCAATTGTAGATTCTTGATTTGTGTTTACCACGGGGTTCATATATGTTGACCTATAACTATATCTACTTGAGTTAAACTGATAGTCATTTAAGTTCAAATTCTAAAATATCTATGCTTTTACTTCCATCCTTTACATATTGTGTTTTTGATGTCATATTTTGCATCTTCATGTTTATCGTTTAACTGCTATAGTTATAGGTTTTTTATTTTTAACCTTTGTATTGGCTTGTTTAAGTGGTTGATCCTAAATCTTTACTATATATCCTTTCCTTTCCTATTATTCTATTTTTCCACTTAGAGAAGACCCTTTAATATTTGTTTACTGTAGGTTTAGTATTTATGAATTCTTTTAGCTTTTGCTTGTCTGTAAATTTCTTTATCTCTCCTTATCTTCTAAATGATAACTTTGCTGGGTAGAATATCCTAGGTTGCAGGTCTTTCCCTTTCAGTACTTTGAATGTCTTGGCACTCCTTTCTCTCCTTCTCTGCAAAATTTTTGCAGAGAAGTTAACTGATAACCATATGAGAATTCCCTTGTATATAACTTTGTTTTTCTCTTACTGCCTTTAGAATTCTCTCTTTAACTTTTTCCATTTTAATTATGGTATGTCTTGGCATGGGTCTCTTTAAGTTCATCTTGTTTCAGACAACTCTATGCTTCTTGTATCTGGATATCTATTTCATTTTTCAGGTTTGGGAAGTTTTCAGCTATAATGTCTTCAAATATATTTTAAATCTCCTTCTCTTCCATTTCTCCTTCTGGGACTTGTATAATGTGAGTATTGGTATACTTAATGTTATTTAATGTTATAACCTATTCTTTGAATTCTTTACCTGGTAAATTGTTTATTTCTGTTTTTTTTTTTTTAATTATTATTTTTCAGGGGTTTCTCTGTCTTTCAATGAAGACCAGTTCCTCTGTATTCTCATTTTGCTTAACTTTCTCTGCTCTATGAATTTAGGTGAAATGATTACCTGTAGAGGTTTCTCCTTGGTCAAGGCTGTCCCAGATCCACTGCTGTGCTATGGCATGGGGTGAACATGGCCAGAGTATTTGCTGGGCTTGGGCTGGGATATGTGCTGAGGCAGTCACAGGAAACCCAGCATCCACTAGTGTAGACCTCTCTCTGTGCTGTCTCAGCAGCAAGCCAGCACTTGTGTACCAAAATAAACTCCCTAAGTTATTTACAACACAAAGGAAGATTCCTTTTTAACCTGGGAATAATAAAGGCTTTTCTGAGATGCACAATGCAGAAACCAAAGAAGAAAATATTGATGACATTGACTTCTTAAAACAAAACAAAAGCTCATGGCAAAATCACCAAAACAAAAACTTCAAGATTAGCAAAAAAATTCTGAAAATCTGTTTTTATTTTATATCCATGATGAGTGATTCTTCCTAGTGTACAAAGAGTTTCTACCAATCATAAGAAAATGACCCCCAAAATCCATTTAGAAATATAAAAAGGATACAGATAGACATATCATTAAAAAAAAAAAAAACTCTCAATCTTATTTATAATTAGAGAATTTTGAGATACCATTTTCATCTTTTTGATTGGCAAATATTTTAAAAAATTGATATCATTCCATTGGTATGATTGTGGAGAAATAGACAATCTTCCTGATTATTGGCAGAACATAATTGTTTTAACACTTATGAAAAATTATCAAAATTATGATATGTTTGTCTTTAGCCTAGTAATATCTCTTCTATAAACTTATTTTACAAATATATTGTCATGTGCAAAATGACACATATGCCATATTGCTCAATGTTGCCACATTTGTAATAGGAAATGATTGGACAAAACTTAAACTTCCATTGGTAGGGGACTAGTTAAATAAAATATGACATATTGATACAATGAAATACCATGAAACTGTAATTTTATTTAAAGTACTTTATTAAGGTATGATTAACATTAAAAGGTATATATATTTAATATATACAACTTGATAAGTTTGGAGATAAGCATGTACCCATGAACCCATCACCATAATCTATGCTATAAATATATTCATAACCTACAAAAATTTTCTTTAACCCCCTGTATGTATTTTCTTAGAGAAAAATTTTAGAGCAATTTTAAGTTCACAACAAAATCTATAGGAAGGTACAAAAATTTCCCATATACCACCTGCCCCTATACGTGCATCAGTTCAGTTCAGTCACTTAGTCATGTCCGACTTTTTGTGACCTCATGAATTACAGCACGCGAGGCCTCCCTGTCCATCACCAACTCCCAGAGTTCACCCAAACTCATGTCCATCAAGTCGGTGATGCCATCCAGCCATCTCATCCTCTGTTGTCCCCTTCTCCTCCTGCCCCCAATCCCTCCCAGCATCAGGGTCTTTTCCAATGAGCTAACTCTTCGCATAAGGTGGCCAAAGTACTGGAGTTTCAGCTTTAGCATCATTCCTTCCAAAGAAATCCCAGGGCTGATCTCCTTCAGAATGGACTGGTGGGATCTCCTTGCAGTCCAAGGGACTCTCAAGAGTCTTCTCTAACACCACAGTTCAAGAGCATCAATTCTTCGGTGCTCAGCCTTCTTCACAGTCCAACTCTCACATCCATACATGACCGCAGGAAAAACCATAGCCTTGACTAGACGGACCTTTTTGGCAAAGTAATGTCTCTGCTTTTGAATATGCTATCTAGGTTGGTCATAACTTTCCTTCCAAGGAGTAAGTGTCTTTTAATTTCATGGCTGCAGTCACCATCTGCACTGATTTTGGAGCCCCCCAAAATTAAGTCTGACACTGTTTCCCTATTTCCCCATCTATTTCCCATGAAGTGATGGAACCGGATGCCATGATCTTCGTTTTCTGAATGTTGAGCTTTAAGCCAACTTTTTCACTCTCCGCTTTCACTTTCCCCATTATCAACATCCATCTCCAAAGTGGTACATTTGCTACAATTGAACCTTCATTGGCACATCATAATCATCCAAAGTTCACAGTTTACATTAGAGTTAATTTGTGATGTTGTACATTCTATGACCTTGAACAAATGTATTAATACTATGCACCCATCATTATAGTATCATGCAGAGCATTTTCATTTCCTTAGAAATCTTCTGTGCTCCTCTTATCCTCCTCTTACCCTGTGGCTCCTGAAAACCACAGATCTTTTTACTGTCTTCATAGTTTTGCCTTTTCCAAAATAATCACATGGTCGGAATCATACAGCATGTAGCCTTTTTAGATTGCCTTCTTTCATTTAGTAATATGCATTTGAGGGCCCTCCATATATTTTCATGTCTTGATAGCTCATTTCTTTTGAGTACTGAATAATACTCCCTTGTCTGGATGTACCATGGTTTTTTATCTATTTGCCTGCTGAAGGACATCTTAGTTGCTTCCAAGTTTTGGAAATTATGAATAAATCTGCTATAAAAATTTGTGTGCAGATTTTTTAAACATAAGATTTCAGTTCTATTGAGTAAACACTAAAAAGCATGATTTCTGGATTATATGGCAATAGTATATTTGGTTTTGAAAGAAAAAGTCAAATTATCTTCCAAAGTGGTTGTACCATTTTGAACTCCCACAGGCAATGAATGAGAGTTCCTTTTGCTCCAAAACCTCAACAATGTTTAGTGTTGTGAATGTTTTGGATTTTGACCATTCTAGTAAGTTTGTAGGGGTATATCATTGTTTAAACTTGCATTTTCTTAATGATATATGCTGTGGAACATCTTTTCATATGCTTTTTTTGCCATCTGAATATCTTGCTTGATGATGTTTCTGTTAAGGCAGTCAATTCATTTGAAAATGCTGTTTGTTTTCTTATTGTTGAATTTTAAGGATTCTTTTTTTTTGGATAATTGTAAACAGATATATCTTATGCAAATATTTTCTCCAAGTCTGTGGCCTGTCTTCTCATTCCCTTGACATTGTCTTTCACAAAGCAGTTTTTTTTTTCACTTTTAATATTTGTGTGTATGTTAAAAAATTTTGTAAGTTCTACCCTCATTGGAAAATTTTAAGAATATAATATAATATTGGTAACTATTGAGTCTATAATGAATAATAGATATCTAGGACTTATTTTGGAGAAGGCAATGGCAACCCACTCTAGTACTCTTGCCTGGAAAATCCCATGGACAGAGGAGCCTGGTAGGCTGCAGTCCATGGGGTCGCTAAGAGTCGGGCACGACTGAGCGACTTCACCTTCACTTTTCACTTTCATGCATTGGAGAAGGAAATGGCAACCCACTCCAGTGTTCTTGCCTGGAGAATCCCAGGGACAGAGGAGCCTAGTGGGCTGCCATCTATTCTCACAGAGTCGGACACGACTGAAGTGACTTAGCAGCAGCAGCAGCAGGACTTATTTATTGTATAAAATTAAACATTTATACTCTTTGACTAATACCTCTCATTTTCCTCTTGCCAAACCATTTCAACCACCATTCTACTTTCCGTTTATGAGTGTGAATATCTAAGATTTCTCATATACATGTTACAATGTAGTATTTGTTCTTCTGTGTCTGGCTTAGTTCACTTAGCATGATGTCCATCCACCCTTGGATGTCCTTCCAAGTTCATCCATCTTGTTGGAAATATCAATATTTACCTATTTTTTAAAGGCTGAATAATAGTTCATTGTAAGTATATACAACATTTTCCTTATCTATTCATATGTCTATGGATACATAGACTGTTTCCACCCCCCAGCTACTGTGAATAATTCTGTAATGGACAGGGGGGTATAAATAAGTCTTTGAGATCTTGATTTTAATTCTTTTGGAGTGTATGTCCAGAAATAGAATTGCTTGATTTTGTAGAAATATTAATTTTAATTTGTGAGGAACCACTTTACTATTTTCCATAGTGTCTGCACCAATTTATATTCTCACTAACAATATAGACAGGACTTGTTTTTTTCTCTACAACATGTTCAATGCTTGCTATCTTTTGTTTTCATTTTTGGTTTGTTTTGATAATAGCCACCCTAACAGGTGTGAGCAGCTATCTCATTGTGATTTTGATTTTCATTTCCCTGGTTATTAGTTATTTTAAACACCTTTTCCTATACAGGCTTTCCATTTCTACATATTTTAAAAAAAATTAATTTATTTTTTCAGTCAGTTCAGTTCGTTCACTCAGTCGTGTCTGATTCTTTGTGACCCCATGTACTGCAACATCCCAGGCCTCCCTATCCATCACCAACTCCTGGTGTGTACTCAAACTCATGTACATCATGTCAGTGATACCACCCAGCCAGCTCATCTTCTGCTGTCCCCTTCTCCTCCTGCCTTCAATCTTTCCCAGCATCAGGGTCTTTTCAAATGAGTCAGTTATTCGCATCAGGTGGTCAAATTATTCAGCATCATTCAGCATCAGTCCTTCCAATGAATATTCAGGGGTAATTTCCTTTAAGATGACTGGTTGGATCTCACTGCAGTCCAGGGGACTCTCAAGAGTCTTCTCCAACATCACAGCTCAAAAGCATCAATTCTTTGGCACTCAGCTTTCTTTATACTACAACTCTCACATCCATACATGACTACTGTAAAAACTATAGCTTGGACTACACGAACCTTTGTTGGCAAAGTAATGTCTCTGCTTTTTAAAATGCTGTCTAGGTTGGTCATAACTTTTTTTTCCAAGGAACAAGTGTCTTTAAATTTCATGGCTGGAGTCACCATCTGCAGTGATTTTGGAGCCCCCCAAAATAAAATCTGTCACTGTTTCCACTATCTCCCCATCTATTTGCCATGAAGTGATGGGACCAGATGCCATGAACTTAGTTTTCTAAACGTTGAGATTTAAGGCAACTTTTTCACTCTCCTCTTCCATTTTCATCAAGAGGCTCTTTAGTTCTTCTTCACTTTTTACCATAAGGGTGGTATCATTTTCTTGCCTGAGGTTACTGATATTTCTCCTGGCAATCCTGATTCCAGCTTGTGATTCATGCAGCCCAGCATTTCTCATGATGTTCTCTGCATATAAGTTAAATAAGCAAGGTGACAATATACAGGCTTGACCTACTGCTTTCCCTATTTGGAACCAGTCTGTTGTTCCATGTCCAGTTCTAACTGTTGCTTCATGGCCTGCATGCAGATTTCTCAAGAGGCAGGTCAGATGGTCTGGTATTCCTATCTCTTTCAGAATTTTCCAGAGTTTGTTGTGATCCACACAGTTAAAGGCTTTGGCATAGTCAGTAAAGCAGAAATAAATGTTTTTCTGGAACTCTCTTGCTTTTTTGATGATCCAACGGATGTTGGCAATTTGATCTCTGGTTCCTCTGTCTTTTCTAAATCCAGTTTGAGCATCTGGAAGTTCATGGATCACGTACTGTTGAAGCCTGGCTTGGAGATTTTTGAGCATTACTTTACTATTATTTTTACTATTTTTTTTTTTTTACTATTATTTTACTATTATTTTTGAGCATGTGAAATGAGTGCAATTATGTGACAGTTTGAGCCTTCTTTGGCATGCCTTTCTTTGGGATTGGAATGAAAACTGACCTTTTCCAGTCCTGTTGCCACTGCTGAGTTTGAATGCAGCACTTTCACAGCATCAACTTTCAGGATTTGAAATAGCTTAACTGGAATTCCATAACCTCCACTAGCTTTGTTCATAGTGATGCTTTCTAAGGCCCACTTGACTTCGCATTCCAGGATGTCTGGCCCTAGGTTGGTGATCACACCATCGTGATTATCTGGGTCATGAAGATCTTTTTTTGTACAGTTCTTCTGTGTATTCTTTCCACCTCTTATTAATATCTTCTGCTTCTGTTAAGTCCATACAATTTTGCCCTTTATTGAGCCCATCTTTGCATGAAATATTCCCTTGGTATCTCTAATTTTCTTGAAGAGATCTCTAGACTTTCCCATTCTATTGTTTTCCTCTATGTCTTTGCATTCATAACTGAGGAAGGCTTTCTTATCTCTCCTTGCTACTCTTTGGAACCGTTCATTCAAATGGGTGTATCTTTCTTTTTCTCCTTTGCCTTTTGCTTTTCTTCTTTTCACAGCTATTTGTAAGGCCTCCTCAGACAACCATTTTGCCATTTTGCCTTTCTTTTCCTTGGGGATCTTCTTGAACCCTGCCTCCTGTAAAATGTCATGAACCTCTGCCCATAGTTCTTCATGCACTTTGTCTATCAGATCGAATCCCTTGAATCTATTTGTCACTTCCTAATCATAAGGGATTTGATTTAGGTCATACCTGAATGGTCTAGTGGTTTTCCCTACTTTCTTCAATGTAAGTATGACTTTAGAAATAAGGAGTTCATGGTCTGTGCCACAGTCAGCTCCTGGTCTTGTTTTTGCTCACTGTATAGAACTTCTTCATTTTTGGCTGCAAAGAATATAATCAATCTGATTTTGGTATTGACCATCTGGTGATGTCCACGTGCAGAGTCTTCTCTTGTATTAGTGGAAGAGGGTGTTTGCTATGACCAGTGTGTTCTCTTGGCAAAATTCTATTAGCCTTTGCCCTGTTTCATTCTGTACTCCAAGGCCAAGTTTGCCTGTTACTCCAGGTGTTTCTTGACTTCTTATTTTTGCATTCACCGTCCCCTCTAATGAAAAGGACATCTTTCTTCGGTATTAGTTCTAGAAGATCTTGTAGGTCTTCACTGAACCATTCAACTTCAGCTTCTTAAGCATTACTGGTCAGGGCATGGACTTGGATTATTGTGATATTGAATGGTTTGCCTTGGAAACAAACAGAGATCATTCTGTCATTTTTGAGATTGCATTCAAGTACTGCATTTTGGACTCTTTTGTTGACCATGATGGCTACTCCATTTCTTCTAAGGGATTCTTGCCCACAGTAGTAGATATGATGGTCATCTGAATTAAATTCACCCATTCCAGTCCATTTTAATTCGCTGATTCCTAAAATGTCAATGTTTACTCTTGCCATCTCCTATTTGACCACTTCCAATTTGCCTTGATTCATGGACCTACCATTCCAGGTTCCTATACAATATTGCTCTTCACAGCATTGGACTTTACTTCCATTACCATTCATATCCACAGCTGGGTGTTGTTTTTGCTTTGACTCTGTCGTCTCTTCATTCTTTCTGGAATTATTTCTCCACTGATTTCCAGTAGCCTATGGTGCAGGAGTGGTTCTGAGGAGATACCCACGTCCAAGGTCAGAGATGCCCCAGCAAGACTGTAGGTGCTGGAGGGGCAGCTGCGTGGTGCTCAAGTGACTGTGAGGAAATACCCCATATCCATGAAGAAAGGAGAAGCCCCAACAAGATGGTAGGAGGGATGAAATTGCATTTAGAATCAAACCCCATACCTGCCAGAAATGCTCAGAGGGCTCAAACCAACCTTGTGTGCACCAGGACCCAGAGACCCCACAGAGATTGAGACAGAACTGTGTTTGAGTGTCTTCTGTGGAGGTACGGGTCAATAGTAGACTGCTGCAGCGGCAGGGACTCTGGGTGCAGCAGACCTGGGTATGGCATAAACCTTCTTGGAGGAGGTCCCCATTAACTCCACCATAGAGCCACCAGAACTTACACAGGACTGGGAAACAAACTCTTGGTGGGCACAAACAGAACCTTGTTTGCACCAGGACCCAGGAGAAAGGAGCAGTGACCCCACAAGAGAGTGACCCAGACTTGCCCATAAGTGTCCAGAAGTCTCTGGCTGAGGCATGGGTCGGCGGTGGCCTGCTACAGGGCTGGGGGCACTGAGTATAGCAGTGCATGCATGGGACCTTTTGAAGGAGGTCCCCATTATCTTCATTATCTCGACCATAGTTTGGCCCTGGGTAAATAACAGGGAGGGAACACAGCCACACCCATCAACACAAAATTGGATTAAAGATTTACTGAACATGGCCCCGCCCATTAGAACAAGACCCAATTTCCCCCTCAGCCAGTCTGTCCCATCAGGAAGCTTCCATAAGCCTCATACCCTTCTCCATCAGAGGGCAGACAGACTGAAAACCACAATCACAGGAAACTAACCAATCTGATCACATGGACCACAGCTTTGTGTAACTCAACAAAACTATGAGCCATGCCTTGTAGGGCCACCCAAGACGGATGGTCATGGTGGAGAGTTCTGACAAAATGTGGTCCACTGGAGAAGGGAATGGCAAGCCAGTTCAGTATTCTTGCTTTGAGAAGCCCATGAGTAGTATGAATTTATTTTTTATTGAAAGATAATTGCTTTACAGAATTTTGCTGTTTTCTGTAAAATCTCAGCATGAATCAGCCACAGGTGCACATATATTACCTCCTTCTTGAAACTCCCTCCCATCTCACTCCCCATCCCACCCTTCTAGGTTGACACAGAGCCCCTGTTTGAGTTTCCTGAGACATACAGCAAATTCCCATTCGCTATCTATTGAGAAATGTCTATTCATGCTTCTTTTTTTTCCTTTTCATTTTGCTGATGGTTTCTTTTGCTGTGGAAAAGCTTTTTGGTGTGATATAGTCCCATTTGTTTCTTTTTGCTTTTGGTGTGGCTGCTTTTGTAGTCAGATCAAAAATAAATTTGTCAAGACTAGTATTGAGGGATTTATTGCCAGCAGTTTTGTGGTTTCAAGTTTTACATTCAAGTTTTTATTATTATTTTTTAAAATTTATATTTATTTGTTTTAATTGGAGGCTAATTACTTTACAATATTGTATTGGTTCTGCCACACATCAACATGAATCTGCCACAGGTATACACGTGTTCCCCATCCTGAACCCCTCTCCTACCTCCCTCTTCGTACCACCCCTCTGGGTCATCCCAGTGCACCAGCCCCAAGGATCCTGTATCGAACCTGGACTGGCGACTCGTTTCATATATGATATTATACATGTTTCAGTGCCATTTTCCCAAATCATCCCACCCTCTCCCTCTCCCACAGAGTCCAAAAGACTGTTCTATACATCAGTGACTCTTTTGCTGTCTCGTATACAGGGTTATCGTTACCATCTTTCTAAATTCCATATATATGCATTAGTATACACTATTGGTATTTCTCTTTCTGGCTTACTTCACTCTGTATAATAGGCTCCAGTTTCATCTGCCTCATTATTCCTGATTCAAATGTATTCTTTTTAATGGCTAAGTAATACTGAGTAATACATTGTGTATATGTACCACAGCTTTCTTATCCATTCATCTGCTGATGGACATCTAGGTTGCTTCCATGTCCTGGCTATTATAAACAGTGCTGCGATGAACATTGGGGTACACGTGTCTTTCAATTCTGGTTTCCTCGGTTTGTATGCCCAGCAGTGGGATTGCTGGGTCAAAAGGCAGTTCTAGCTCCAGTTTTTTAAGGAATCTCCACACTGTTCTCCATAGTGGCTGTACGAGTTTGCATTCCCACCAACAGTGTAAGAGGGTTGCCTTTTCTCCACACCCTCTCCAGCATTTATTGCTTGTAGACTTTTGTATAGCAGTCATTCTGACTACATTCAAGTTTTTAAACCATTTGAGCTAATTTTTTTTGTGTGGCATAATACAGTCAACCAGTTTCATTCTTTTTTATGTGACTATCTAATTTACCTAACACCATTTATTGAAGATCCTGTCTTTTCTTCATTGTATATTCTTGACTCTTTTGCCATAAATTAATTGACTGTATATGTGTGAGTTTATTTCTGGGTTCTCTATTCTGTTCCATTGATCTATGTGTTTGTTTTTAACAAGCACAATATTGTTTTTATTACTATAACTTTGTAACATAGTTTGAAGACAGGGTGTGCAATGCTTCCAGCTTTGTTCTTTCTCAAGATTACTTGGGCTATTCAGGGTCTTTTGTTATTCTGAATACGTTTTAGAACTGTTCTATTTCTGTGAAAAATTCCATTCAAATTTTGGTAGGAATTGCATTGGACCTGTAGATTTCCCTGAGTAGTATGGACATTTAAACATTATTTAACTTCTCCTGTCCACGAGTATGGAGTATCTTTCTATATATTTTTGTATTTTTAAATTTCTTTAATCAATGTCATATAGTTTTCAGTGTATAGTTCTTGCACATCAGTTAAGTTTGTTTTCTTAAATTCTTTCTGATAGTTTATTACTGTATAAAATGCAACAGATTTTGAAATATTGATATTATGTATTATAACTTTCGGAGAAGGCAATGGCACCCCACTCCAGTACTCTTGCCTGGAAAATCCCATGGACAGAGGAGCCTGGTGGGCTGCAGTCCATAGGATCGCTAGGAGTCGGACACGACTGAGCAACTTCACTTTCACTTTTCACTTTCATGCATTGGAGAAGGAAATGGCAACCCACTCCAGTGTTCTTGCCTGGAGAATCCCAGGGATGGGGGAGCCTGGTGGCCTGCCGTCTATGGGGTCGCACAGAGTCGGACATGACTGAAGCGACTTAGCAGCAGCATTATAACTTTACTGAATTTGTTTAATAGTTCTAAGAGATTTTTTTTCTTGTTATCTTTAGGGTTTTCAATATATAATACCACGCCATTTGCAAATGGTGACAGTTTTACTTCTTTTTTTCAATATGGATGATTTCATTTCCTTTTCTTTTCTAATATTTGGATAGGACTTCCAAGACTATGTTGAATAAAGTGGGGAGAATGGGCATCCTTGTATAATTCCTAAAGGAAAAAAGTTCAGCCTTTTACCAGTCTTCTTTTCAAGTGTTTATTACTATAATCTTCCCTCTTAGAACTGCTTTTGTTGCATCCTGTAGCTTTTATTATGTTTTAATTTCATTTTTGTGTATTGCAAGGTATTTTCTGATTTCCCTTTGGATATTTTTTGCATTGTTTGTACAAGAGTTTGCTGTTTAGTTATGTGTATTGATGTTGGATGGCATCACCGACTCAATAGACATGGGTTTGGGTGAACTCCGGGAGTTGGTGATAGACAAACCAACTTTGGGTCTCAAAGACCCAGACACGACTGAGTGACTGAACTGATTGATGTTTTATTTTCTGTTTTCCTTTAGTTATTGATTTCTAGTTTCATTCCATTGTGGTTGGAAAAGATACTTGGAATAATTTCACTAATTTAAAATTTGTTAAGGCTTGTTTTATGGCAAATATGAGGTCTCTCCTGTAAAATGTTATGTGTGCATTGAAAACAATGTGCATTCTGTTGCTTTGGGTGAAATATTTTATACATATCTCTCAAACCTATTACGTCTATAAAATTGTTGAAGTATGCTATTTCCTTATTGATTTTCTGTCTATATAATCTATTCAATACTGAACATTGGTACTGAAGCCTCTTTAATTATTGTACTACTGTCTGTTTTTCCTTTAGTACTTTTGATGCTTTCTTTATATTTTTAGGTGCTCTGATCTTAGGTGCATATGCATTTACAATTATTATATCTTACTGTTGAAATGAAACTTTTATTATTATGTAATGTCATATTTTGTCTCTTATGACAGTTTTTGACTTAAAGTCTATTTGTCTGATATACATATAGCTACTCTTGCTCTCTTTTGGTTACCATTTACATGATGTATATTTTTCCATCCCTTCAGTTTCAGCCTGTGTGTGTCCTTAAATCTCAAATAAATCTCTTTCCAGAAATTTAAATCTCTTGTAGGTAGCTTATAGTTAGATCTTTTATCCATTTAGTCACTCTTTTGATTGAAAAATTTAATCTATTTTCATTCAAAGTAAATATTGGTAAGTAACAGTTTACTATTGAAATTGTGTTATTCTCTCCATTTTGTAGTCCTTTTGCTCCTCTCTTGCTATCTTACTTTGCTAATTGATGACATTTTTTAGTGATATACTTGCATTCTTTTTTCTTTACCTTTTTGTATTTACTGTAGTTGTTCTTTGAGGTTATCATGGTGTTTGCATGCTGCTTTTTATAATAGTCTATTTTAAGCTGATAACAATTTCAATCTTATACAAAATTATTTTTGTTTCCTTCCACTTTAACTTATTGATGCCAGGACTTACTTTTTCCTATGTTTATCTATTAACATATTTTGTTGTTATAGTTATTCTTAATACTTTTGTCTTTTAACTTTTATACTAAGATTAAAAGTGATTTCTGTAATCATATTACATAATTAAATTGGCAGGCACTTTTCTATATATTTATCTTTAATAATAATTTATACTTTTCTATGCTTTTGTGTTGTTTAGCATCTTTTCATTTTTACTTTAAGACCTTCTTTCAGGACTTCTTGTAAGGCAGATCTAATGGTGGTGAACTCCCTCAATTTTTGTTTGTCTGAGAAGGTTTTCATCTCTCCTTCCTTTTAAAAAGCAGTTTTTATCCTGGTATAAAATTCTTGGCTTGCAGGGTTCTTTAAAATATTTTAAATGTGCCATATCACTCCTTTCTGTCTTGCAAGATTTCTGCTGAGAAATCCATTGACTATGGATATGAATATGGTTACTTCCTTGTATATAATGTCACCTTTCTCCTTCTGCTTTAAAAAGTGTCTTTTTATCTTTGAGTTGTACCAGTTAAATTGAAATATGTCTTAGTGTAGACCCTTTTTAATCAACCAATTTGGTGTTTTTGGCTTCTTGAATCTGGGTATTCATCTCCCAACTAGTATTGAAAACTTTTCAGCCATTCTTTCTCTCTCTTGCTGTCTTTGTTTTTCCATGTGTGGTTTCAGAGCAGTAAGATGTGACTGGATATAGGTAATGTACTTACAAAGTACAGTAGTCTGAATACCTGTGTACTCACCAGCCATTATTTCTTTGAATAAACATAATGCCCCTCTCTCTTTCCCTTCCTTTCTGGGATTCCTATCATGTGTAATTTAATTTTCTTTTTAATTTTGTTATTATCATTCTGTGTTTTTAAATGTTATTGGATTATAGTTGATTTATAACTTTGTGTTAATTTCAGATGTATAGCAAAGTTAATCTGTTTTACTGCACACTCTTTTTTAGATTCTTTTACCATATAGGCCATTACATAGCATTGAGTAGAATTCAGTTTTCTTGATGGTGTCCCATAAGTTTCATTGACTTTCTTATTTCTCTCATCATTCTTTTCCTTTTGTTCCTCTGACTAGATGGTTTCAAATGACATGCCTTTGAGTCTGGTAATTCGTGAATTTTCAGTTAAGTCATTGTATTATTTAGCTTCAGAGTTTGGTTCTTTTATATGGTTTCTCTGTTGTTAAACTTCTTGTTTTGTTCATGTATTCTTTCTTTGATTTCATTTAGTTGTCTGTGTTCTCTTGTAGCTCATTGAGCCTCTTTAAGATGATTGTTTTGAATTTTTGCCAAGCAGTTTAGAGACCTCCATTCCTTTAAAGTTCTCACTGGGGCTTTTTTGGGTTGTTATTCCTTTATTGGTATGTTTTCCTGATTCTTCATGATCCTCATTGTCTGGCATTGATGTCTGTGGATTTGAAGAAAAATTCACCTCTTCCAGGCTTTACACAAAAGCTCTCTCTCTTCACCATGGGATTGTTTGTGGGCTGAGGAAATCTGTCATTATGCTATTCTGTACCAGTTTGAAATGAGGGGTGCCTTGGGTCAATGAAACTATTCTTATTCTTTTCAATATTTTTTTTTTCTAATTTCTGTGCTCCACCTTGGTGCTATAACCTTTCAGATGGATTCCAGAGCCCTCATGAAGGCATTTTAATCCATAGATGTTTTTTAAGTTGTTGTTGTTGTTGTTTTTTCCATCTGTGAAGAGACAAGTGCTGGAACGCCCTATTCTGCCATCTTGCTGATATTCTCCTGTAACTTTTTTCTAAAAGAGTAAGAAACTTTTGAGGTACTGATATGCAAACATTTCCAAGATATATTACAAAGTAAAAAGAAAAAATACAGAATGATAATCTAGCATTAGTGTAGAAAAGTTAGAGAGAAAAATTATATGGATTTCTACTGGTTAGTGAATGTATAATTAACACTTGAAACAAAAGTGATAATAGTGATTCAATCTGAGAGGCATGTGAACTGACGATAGGAAACAGAATCAGAAGGAAGACATTTTTACTTTTTGTTGTTTGAACAATGTGTGTCTAATACCAAACTATTTAATCAATTAAATAATTTTACAATCATATCACTTATAAATAAATACTTTAAAATGCCTTGCTGATACAGATATAAATAAATGATTAAATATGTTATGATTTAAGAATAAAGTATATACTTATAGTTTGAATGATTTACCATAGATTAGAAACGTGTTGGCTTCCAACATTAATTACTAAGTGAGTCAAGTTTTGTGAGATATAGTTTTCTTGACAACAAAGCAGAGAAAAGCTTGACAACCACTCTAATAGATTCAGAGTATTTGGAAAGGATTAATTAAGAGCTATGGATTATTTAAAAATCAACATGTATTTTCATGTTATAATACAGAATGTACAAATTAAATGTTATTTTAAATACAGATCATAGAGAAGGATTTTTCCAGTTATATTTTATGTTTTTCTAAGCTGCAAGAAGAAAAAGAATCTAAAACATCAAACAGAACCTAAATGTAATATGATTTACCTAACATAAGCTCAAATTGGAGCAGAAATCAAATTTGCTCTTTTACAAAAAATTGCAAAAACTTTGCCTAGTTCTTACTTGATTGGCAAATACTAGAGGTAACACAGGAAGCAATCCAATTTCTTTGATAATGTACATATTTGTTTTTTTTTGTGTGTGTGTTGGAGTATGTGTGTGTCTGTCCATGTGCACATGTGGGCTCTTGTTTCATTTTTAATACATCAAGTAGATATTTGTCTTCAGTTAATTACAGTACAATTAATTCTCAGCATGAACTATTTAGAGTCTTGTATTTGTATCCTATCTATTTTTAAGAAAAGCTTGATGGTCTTCCAGTTATTATTTTCCCAGAGTCCAACATCTCCTACATTCTTAGCTCTATTAATGTGGATTAATTCTTCTATTCTCCACAGAATCACCAGAAATGACAATAACTAAAACTCACTTCTTTTCTCATCCTTTTAGCTCATGGTCTGATTAGGTTTAGAAAAACTATCCCTCTGCCCCACCTTTGGGGCTTCCCTGAAGGCTCAGTTGGTAAAGAATCGGCCTGCAGTGCAGGAAACCCCAGTTCAATTCCTGGGTCAGGAAGATCCGCTGGAGAAGGGTTGGTTACCCTCTCCAGTGTCCTTGGGATTCCCTTCTGGCTCAGCTGGTAAAGAATCTGCATTGCAACAGGAGACCTGGGTTTGATTCCTGGGTTGGGAAGATCCCCTGGAGAAGGGAAAGTCTACCCACTCCAGTATTCTGGCTTGGAGAATTCCATGGACTTTAATATTTAACGTTTAAATGCCCCATTTTTAATGTTTTCAGGTTGGAGGCAATTGCAGGCAAAATGATCTCCTCTGGTGAAATATCTGCTGGGAAAATATTGGCATTTCATATCCTGTGGAGAGGATATTCAGGGTGGTGTGCTGAAAGTCTAATATTATACAGCAAAGCATGTGGGGTTCTCATGATTAGGCATGCAAAACAGCATTACCATCACCTCTGCTTCTTCAAGAAATGAGAATTTTTACTTCTTATACTAAACATAAAACAATAGCATTGAGTACTTCTTTGTAAATCTATGTTTCATACTTGATTTGCCTTTTTTCCCCCACAAGGTATCTCTCAGTTACATTGATTATATTACCAGATTATCTGATGACTAAGGCCATTAACAATCCCCTCTTGAGTAGTCAACATAGCAATGTTTAGTTGCCTTGCAGTAACAATCAGGGGATGAAGCAATTTACCATAATTAGATACTATCTGAAAAAAGTATACACATTAAGGGAAGTTAAACAGACTTCTTTCTTATGGTTAGGGATGACTGTTAACAGAGCAACTTTTTCTGAATTACAAAGAAAAATATTGCACTTTTAATTTGCTCATTATTACAAACACAGAAACAACAAATGGTTTTTGTTCGGAGTTTGCCCTATGTGGCTTTGGGCAAGTTTCTTAACCTTTCTCTGTTCTTATTCCATCATCTAGGAGGCAATGATAATAGTCATACCACAATTAGATACTGTTGGCTAATTAATGTTTGCAAAATGCTTTGAGATCCTGGGAAAGAAAAGGCTCTACAAATAAAAATGCACAATTTATATAAGACATTTAAATTTATTGCAAAAGACTAATTCAGACTGAAGACTCAGCAGTGAAAGTCCCTTGTTTTCCTAGTCTTATTTTCTCTTCATCAAATAAGAATATTTTATTCATTTTTCATATTTGTAATATCTTTTCAAGTCCTTGAGTAGTGCTTTCTGCTTTTGTAGTCTGTCTGGAATAAAATCACAGTTTGCCTTTGGGTATTGTTCAATCATCCAGGAATACTAGTCAAATAAGACAAGGTTACCCATTTGGGAAACAGATTTTTGCCTTTTTTTTTTTAAGAAATGGTATCATAGTAATAATGGGTATTTTAATTTAGACACTGTTTTGTATCCTCACACTTAGCACCTTATTTGTTTCTGGCATCCAGGGGCAGGAAATGGAGGAAGAGGTAGTGGGCTACAGAAGTCTATCTAGGTGGATTAGACACAATGTTCCAGAGATAGGCCTTCTGTCTTAGTCACGATTTGGAAAATCTATAGGTATGGGGAGACTTGGTTATTCTGGTGGAAGATAGATACAGAAGGATCAGATGTTAGGTGGCTCAGTGGTCATCATATTTTTCTTTCCATGTGTGTGTGCTAAGTCACTTCAGTCATGTCCAGTTCTTTGCTATTCCATGGACTGTAATTTGCCAGGCTCCTCTGTCCATGGGATTCTCCAGGCAAGAATACTGGAGTGGGTTGCCATGCCCTCCTCCAAGGGATCTTTGTGATGCAGGGATTGAACTCAAGTGTCTTATGTCTCCTGCATTTGCAGGCAGGTTCTTTACCACTAGCGCCACCTGGGAAGCTCAGTGGTCATCATCTCATATTTCTTTCTGGTCTACTCAAACCTGGAAGAGGATTGAGGTACTAGGTTAGATAATGGAGTAAGGATTCAGAGTAATGACTGTGGTAGAAACTTAGACAGAAGCTTAGTGAACCACATCAGTATAGGGTGGGGGATAAAGAGAAAGGTGTAAAGAAGAGGAATAAATTGAAAAAGGAGAGGTGGAAATATTTTCCCAAGGAAATGGGTCTCACATTAAAAAAAATAGCATGAACATAAAGTACTTATTATTTGCCAAGCACTAAGAACTTTACAAGCTTTCTCACATTTAATCCTCTCAAGAAATTTATGAGTTAGATACTATCATTATGCACATTTTATAGATGAAACTGGAGACCGTGCAAGTGAAATAATTTGCCCAAAGTCACACAACCAGTAGTTGACAGAGTTAGGATTTAAACTCAGGCAGTTTAGCTCCACAATCCATGCAGTTAGTTTCTATCTACTACTGAATTTTATTGCTGGTTGGTAGGAAAATGTCTTGAGAGAAAATGCAGAAGTTTTGGCAATCTTTACTGGGCTACTAGATCTCAGGGAGGCTGATCTAAATCCAAACTAAACTGAATGGTGAGATTGAATCTACTGATACTTTAATTTGAATTGGCTCAGAAGCTGGAGATGGTTAACATTTGCAATTTGAGTCACCATTGAACTCATCTACGAGGAACTAAGAAAGGAACAAAGCAGAGAAGCAGTAGTGGGAGCAGTAAGCATCTCCTATTAAGAGTACTGGAATTAGAATTTGTTATTTTACTGTCTTCCAGTATGACCATTTTTACAGAGTCAGTATACATCTCTGATTTGTAAGTGAGCTCTGGGCTTAAATAATGTCCATAGAATCATGCTAGTCTGTTAACTTAGCTACGTTCTCAAAAAGACTCAAAGAGGAAGTTCGTTTCTGTTCAGTTCAGTCACTCAATCATGTCCGAATCTGTGACCCCATTGACTGCAGCACGCCAGGCTTGCCTGTCTATCACCAACTCCAGGAACTTGCTCAAACTCATATCCAATGAGTCAGTGATGCCATCCAGCCATCTCATCCTCTGTCATCCCCTTCTCCTGCCTTCAATCTTTCCCAGCATCAGGGTCTTTTCCAATCAGTTGGCTCTTTGCATCAGGTGGTCAAAGTATTGGAGCTTCAGCTTCAGCTTCAGCATCAGTCCTTCCAATGAATATTCAAGACTGATTTCATTTAAGATTGACTGGTTTTATCTCCTTGCTTTCCAAGGGACTCTCAAGAGTCTTCAACATAACAGTTCAAAAGCATTAGTTCTTTGGTGCTCAGCTTTCTTTATGATCCAACTCTCACATCCATATATGACCACTAGAAGAACCATAGCTTTGACTATAGGGACCTTCGTTGGCAAAGTAATGTCTCTGCTTTTGAAAGGCTGTCTAGGTTTGTCATAGATTTTCTTTCAAGAAGAAAACATCTTTTAATTTCATGTCTGCAGTCACTGTCTTGTAGTGATTTTGGAACTCAAGAAAATAAATTCTATCACTCTTTCCATTGTTTCCCATCTGTTTGCCATGAAATAATGAGACCAGATGCCATGATCTTACTGTTCTGAATGTTGAGTTTTAAACTAGCTTTTTCACTCTCTTTTTCACCATCATCAAGATACCCTTTAGTTCCTCTTTGATTTCTACCATAAGACTGGTGTCATCTTCATGTCTGATGTTCTTGATATTTCTAGCCAGAAAAAAATGGTGGAGGTATGATAGAACAAGAATAGTGAAATGTTAATAATTATTGAAGCTGGATTATATGTTCATGATGTTTCACTATTTTCTGTAATTTGGTGAAATTTTGAAAATTTCTTTAATGAATAGCTACTGGTGGTGTCATCTGCATATCTGAGGTTATTAACATTTCTCCCTGAAATCTTGATTCCAGCTTGTGCTTCATCCAGCCCAGCATTTTGCATGATGTACTCTGCATATAAGTTAAATAAACAAGGTGACAATATACAGACTATATGTACTCCTTTCCCAATTTGGAACCAGTCCACTGTTCATATCCAGTTTTGAGTATTGCTTCTTGCCCTGCATACAGATTTCTCAGGAAGCAGATAAGGTGGTCTAGTATTCCTATCTCCTTAATAATTGTTCACAGTTTTTTATGATTCACACAGTTAAGTGCTTTAGCATAGTCAATGAAGCAGAAGTAGAGTTGCTGCCTTCCAACTCAATAAATCTTCAGGATTTACTGTGTTCTTCAACCCAAGCACTGAATAATCCGAATTTTCTTTAGTTATCGAAGCCAGGTAAGATTGCAATGCAAATTTGCCTGGGAGAATTATATATATTCATTTAGAAAACTTACCTTTCAACCTCTAGCTCTTTTAGTGATTGGGATAAATTTGAATGTTTTTCCTGAAATGTAATTTGTATAATTTACCAATTTGAATCTTCTGAAAAAAGTTAATCCCCAGGAACAAAGTGTGTGTGTGTGTGCACATGTGTGTGTGTAGTCTATGTAAGACTATGTATATATAGTCTGTGTATGCTTTCCCATTAAATATATAAATTGAAACCTTTAAGTGTGAGATTCCTAATGCCACTGTAATGTCTGGGGATGAGAAGTGAAAGAGAGAGTGGAAAAGAATTGATTGGGCTGGTGATATAATGTAGGGAAGCATAGGGAACCAATATTTACTGCATGTTTATGCTCTATTAGACTTTATGCCGAATGGTTTACATATGCAGTATTATCTTATAAACTATGAAAAAATATTGTTTTCATATTTTAGGTGAGAGTGTGAATAATTTGTTCAAAGCCACATTGCTGGAAAATAAGTGGTCAAGCCAAATGTGAATTCATATCTGTTACTGTGAAGTGTAATGTGACAGTCGCTCATCACATTCCTTATTATATATATATATTTTCATGTATATATATATAATCTAGCTTCAACTGAAAAGTATCATTCACTTGGAAGTTGCTCACATTATTTAATTTGTGCCTCAATAGCTAGAGTCTATATTTGAAACTGGGCAAATCATTAAAATGATTATTCTGTTAATAACAGTTAAAAAGTTAATTTAAAAAAAGTGAGCTGGATTAGATGCCAGAGAGCATAAATACTTTACATGAATTATTTCATTTGTTCTTTACCAAAAACATCATGATGTAGATAACAGTGCTTATATGAGGAAACAAACTCAGAACGGTTAACTGACTTGTCTATGATCACACAACTGTTAAGTGTCAAATCAGGACAAAAACTTGGGTCTGTTTGGCTATAAAGCTCAACTTCTTCGCTACTACTCCTTCAGGCTTTTCTAAAATATTTTTTAGTTAGCTGTACAGTAAGCTAAAGTCTGTGCTTGAAGGATTTCTGTGCAGCATTGTTTTCTCTGAGGGCTTTTAACGTGTGCACTGTTAGAATAAGAAATGATGCCTCAGCCTGTAAATTGATCCTGTTTGGGAATCCATAATGAAGCACCATGAGCCCAGTGGGTAGTTCTTTTTCTTTGTTAATCCTTAAGCATACCTCACTCCTACTTTAAAGTTTTGGTATCCCCAGCACTGAGCTCAATGTCTTAACATAGCTGGGTCACTTGATACCTATTTGCTGGTTAGTGTGAAATCTAGACTGGCACTTCTATGAACTAAATGGAGATGGAAGGGTGGTCATGGAGAGTCCCTGCCGGCCTCTGTTTTTTTTTTTTTTTTTTTTTTTATAAACGTAAGTATGAAAAGTAGAAAAAAAATTAACAAGAGGCTTTGAAGTGGGACAGAAGCAGCAAGAGGAGCTTGTCATAATTATTAAAATTACTGGAAAAAAGGAAAATGACCCTCATTAAAAGCTGCAAACTTCTTACTGTCTTGCATAAATGAAGTTTAAAGGTTTCCATTTCATGTGGCAATTCAAACTGCTTTTCTTTAAGTAGGCACAGCAGTGCCTTTCCATGCAAAAGGCAGAACCTCTAAAAGTTGGGCTGCTCTTTGCCCTTTCAAAAACAGAAGAGATTGAAAACTAATCACTTTGGAAATTAAGAGCTGATACTTGGTATTCATTCTAAGGACACCAGAGGTGGAGAGGAAGCCATGGGAAACCTTTCCAGCCACCCATAAAGCCACTGGAAAGCTGAGACTTTGGGAACTGTTTTTAGAAGGTTGGCTCCCTGGTTAATAAATCCCCAAGACGAGAATAATTGATGCTGTCTTGGCTGCTACTTATGTAAGAATTTTCTGTTCAAAGGATCTGTGCCATGAAAGACATAAGCAACATTAAAGGTTGCAAGCCGTTTTAACAAAACAAGTTTGGTAAGAGAACTGTCAATAACAGGCACAGGCGAATATGTTACAGCTTGAATCAGGCTCGAGCCAGTCTGACTGCATGCTGTTCTCCTCTACAGATGGGGCAGCACTTGGCAAAGCTGACATGGATTTGGAATTTAAAGCTATGTAATGATTTCAGTATTTCGTTTTCCTGCAAATCACTAAGGATGATTCAAAACCAAACCAGATGGCCACGCAGCTACTGTGGAATATCAGCTACAGGCCAACCTTTTATTTTTCTTCAGAACATTACCTCTTACAACAACTTTAATTTCTAAAGTGTCTTAAATGCAGCAAAACACACTTCATTGGGAGAGTCTATAATGTGCCTCTTTTTCTTCCAACTACCTTTAGTTTTCTCATGAAGAGCTGATGCCTCTCAGAACTCAGAAAGCCAGCATGAACATTCATAGGCTAGGGAACATAATATTCATTGGGAGTGGGTTGGAAGGGGGCCTTTGTTAGGATTGCACTGTGTCGTCTGTTTTTTCCACTTGATTTTGTCTTTAAAACACTGCAGGAATAAACACAATGAAGACAACTATAAAGCTGGGAAAAGAGATTGTAGCAGGCCAAGGAGCCTTTAAAACATTGTTTTGTAAAAAGTTTGTAGTCCAGAAACATGATAGCCCCAGACAGACTTGTGATGTGTGCCTTTTGTTTTGTGTGTGTTGTTTTATGTACTCTTTCATTTCTCTTCAGAACCTTTTCCAGAGATTTTCTCTAGAAAATCTCTAATTGCTAGCAAAGTGATCCTATATTGGCTTCCCCTTCCTTATTTTAACTTTTAAATTTTTGAAATAATTTTATTTACTGAAGAATGGTAAAAATAGTAGGGAAAGTTCTTGTACATCTTTTACCCAGCTTCCTTTCATGTTAACACCTTATAGAAATGAGACAGACTGGCACCTGGGACCCTTTACTGTAGTGTTGCAGCGCTTGCACCTGGACATACCTCTCCTGGAGCAATAAAATACAAAGAAACTATATGGTACTAAAAATAACTGCATGCATGTGCAGTTAGGGCAAGTTCAGGACAAAAGATACAAAGAGACCATCCCCCTGCCAAAACAATACGAACCAACCAACAAACAAAAAACAACTGCACTTCTGAAGAGCCTGGAGTAAAAGCAGGATGCTTCACATGCCCCCTGCATACAATACCATGTAAGGGATGGGCAAAATACCTAAGCCTTTCCTCTGGCCCAACCCCTGGACACACCTCTACCCTCATCCCAGGAACAGGCTTGCCCCTCTTTTTCAGAGAGTGAATAAACAAAGGTACCTGTTGTTTGTTCTCACTCACCTCTGCTGCTACAGGGGCCCCAATAAAATCTTGCCTGGATTTCTTGTCTGGCCTGTAATAAATTTCACTGGCTGGGGAAAACCAAGAAATCTGTTCAGTAACAGAACCATGGTAAATTTATCAAAACTAAGAAACTGACATTGGTGCATTATTATTAGCTAAGATTTAGAATTTCCTTGAATTTCACTCGTCTTCCCACCAATGTTCTTTTTCTGTTCAGGATGCAGTACAGGATTTCACATTTTAATTAGTCATCATGTCTCCTTAGTTTCCTCTAGTCTGTGGCATTTTGGGGAGGTCTTTCCTTGTTTTTCATAACTTTGGTATTTTTGAATACTGAGCAAGGTAGTTTGTAAAATGGTTGATTTGAAATTTCACTGATGACTTCTTATGATTGGACTGGAGTTATAGATTTGGGGGAAGAATACTACAGAGGTGAAGTGGCCTTTTTCATTCATATTATGTTAAAGTGAACATGATATCAACTTGATTTATCACTCATGATGTTAAAAAGAAGATCATGTTCTTTCTTAAAAATGTGTACCTGTATAATGGGTTGTTTTGGTAAGTGGCTAACTGATCAAAGTACAAATTTCAGTGCTTGACACTTGGTAAATATTTTTTTTTCTTTCCTTTCTCCCTCCCTTCATTCATTCATTCAGCAGCAATTATATATTGAGTCAGCCAGTGCAACTAATGTGTCAAGGCTCTTTATACACTTATTTTTTTCAGTAAACAAATATTTATTAAATGGTGATTATGTCCAAGGATGGAACTAGAGCAAGAAAAGTGAGGAATTTGCCTTGGATACAAAGTTTAACTGTAGCAGTAAACAATTGCTAGTCAAAATCAGAGTAGTCTATTCTTTGAACATAGGTATTAATGGCTAATCAGTAAGTTTCATCAACCTTGATAAAATTGACATTCATCAGATCTTTGCCACTTAGCAAATATAAGAACTTGGGCTGGCCATTGAACTCTCTAAGTCCCCAATTCTAGAAATTCAAAATGAAAACAATGGTAATACCTACCTCATGGGATCTTTCTGTGAAGATCAAATGAGATATGACCAATTATATGATTGACCAGTACAAGGCCTGGCCTTTAGTAATTATTCAATTATTGGTGGTTGTTATTCTCATCAAAACAACAAGAAGCAGTTAATTTAAACCTCTCTTCTATTATTTATAAGATTCTATCTTGTCTTATTCACTAGTGGAGTCAATCAGATAGATTACCTTACCAATTGAAGACATCCATGTAACAACTGCTGCTGCCAAAAACACAGCCAGCAATCAGCCATATAATAAATGTTAAGAATATGTTAGCTTCTTTTATCATAGTTTTATTGTTTATTATTATTATTATTCCCTAAAAGAGTAAAATGGATCCCAACTACCAGCACCTACAGAGCATTCCCTTAGGAACTGTGAGTGTCTGAGATTTTACCTTACTTGAAAGATGCTACAGTTTCATGTACGCTATAAAAAGACATAGAATTGCTGAATCAGAGACAAAGGACAGAATATCAACATTTCCTTGCATTGGTTTCCTGATTTGCAGTTCTCACATGGCAATATAAAGAAGGTTAGGTGATATCTGAGCATGGAGTGGGTTGGTTACAGGAGTGGAATCCTGGGCTTAGGGAATTAAAATCTTTAAAAAAAAACGATGGTAAAGTATATTTGTCCCAGAAGGTGATACCATATCTTTTAAGATTGTAAACTGTACAAACATCCTTGTAAAGATAGTTTGGAACAAAGGCAGTTAATGCCTTTGCTCACCAAAAGTGCAGAAACAAGATATCTATGAAGAATTGTGTCACTACAGGAAATTGACATTTGCCCAATCTTATCTGCTCCACCAAGAAAGACAATTTAAATAGGAAAAAAAGCCACCAAGGCAGGCATTTCCTAATTCATTATCCCCTCTTCTGATTTGTTTTTAAAGTCTACTTATTCCGTTAAGTAAATCTAACTAGATTCTTAAGATGACACTCTGACCTCTCATTCGGAATGTATTCCAGAACAAGAACACCTGTTCTCTTGATACTGATGTGATTTTTACCTGTATGCTGAGATTTAGATTCAGCTTGGACCCTCTTGCCTAGTCTAACTCCATGGACTCTTACCACGGCTTCATTACTTGGCTGTTGCAGTTGGTTTCCTTTTTCTAGTGTGAGCCAATGTCTTGAATTTGACCTCAGATTTGTTCTCTAGATTGATTAATGGGCTAATTTTCAAATTGTTGTATTTGGGGACTGAGCTAAAGCTTTTTAGGGAATCTCAATTTACATATGGCCTGAGATTGACCTGGTCTTGTCTCAAGGGGAGATTGGCTTCCCCATCCTGTGTGTGGGCTCTGTGTGGAACAGCTCAGAGCCTTTGAGGGAAGGTGTCCTTTTGGTGATAAACCAGGGAGAGATCCAGGCTCAGAGCTTGTTCTTCAGGTTCACCTTAATGAAGCTACGGTACCCCTCCACCATCAGCAGGGCCAGTCTAAGGGCCAGGCACATGAGGTAACTCTTCCCCATGCACTACAAAGTCATCAACATTACCTCTTACTTCTACTCCTACACTTTCTCCTTGGAAGCTAGCCAATGCAAGCAGTCAACTATAAACATCTTCCCTTTGTGGGGGTCTGACATCACAGACCACTAGAAATCTCTTTAATAGGACCATTAATTGGAATCTATAAAACACATGCTTTTGTACTTGATCTGGCTGCAGATGAGATACAAGTTCACAAGTGAAAATGTTAGAGCTGTCATTTATAAAGGTAGTTCCATTTTTTCTTACCCTGTAAATTCACAGTCAAATAACAGATTTTTATATTGGACTAAATGTAATAGGTTTTGGTCTTAGTCTGTAGGCTAAATCCCAGTGAAAGTTAGAGTTAAATCTATATATTTGTTTCTCAGTTACACAAAGAGAAAAGAATACCACTTTTTGAATACATTGTTCCCAGGGAGTATTATCTTTGAAGACCTGTCTACTTGGTCAGTTTTTAGAAATAAGAGTAACAATACTGGAAATGACTGTTTCCTTCTATGTCTTTGAAAAACTGCAAAGAGCAGAATGTCTTTGTAGTGGTGAATAAAGACATCTTTGGCCTATTGTTAATGAATGGTATAACGAAACTACCACTAGAGATTGTTGATCATATTACTTACTTATAGCATCTTAAAACAGGAAAAGACCCTAGAACTCATTAGGCATAGCCTTCTTGTTTTTATAGAAGGTAACAGTAAGAAAACTTGTTTGCTAAGGTCTTTGTGACCCCATGGACTGTATGTAGCCTACCAGGCTCCTCCGTCCATGGGATTCTCCAGGCAAGAATACTGGAGTGGGTTGCCATTTCCTTCTCCAGGGGATCTTCCCGACCCAGGGATTGAACCCAGGTCTCCCACATTGCAAGCAGACGCTTTAACCTCTGAGCCACCAGGGAAGCCATATTACTCAATTATAGCATCTTAAAACAGGAAAAGACCCTAGAACTCATTAGGCATAGCCTTCTTGTTTTTATAGAAGCTTCATGGGAAATAGATAGGGAAACAGTGGAAACAGTGCCAGACTTTCTTTTTCTGGGCTCCAAAATCACTACAGATGGTGACTGCAGCCATGAAATTAAAAGACGCTTACTCTTTGGAAGGAAAATTATGACCAACCTAGATAGCATATTCAAAAGCAGAGACATTATTTTGCCAACAAAGATCCGTCTAGTCAAGGCTATGGTTTTTCCTGTGGTCATGTATGGATGTGAGAGTTGGACTGTGAAGAAGGCTGAGCACCGAAGAATTGATGCTTTTGAACTGTGGTGTTGGAGAAGACTCTTGAGAGTCCCTTGAACTGCAAGGAGATCCAAGCAGTCCATTCTGAAGGAGATCAGCCCTGGGATTTCTTTGGAAGGAATGATGCTAAAGCTGAAACTCAAGTACTTTGGCCACCTCATGAGAAGAGTTGACTCATTGGAAAAGACTCTGATGCTGGGAGGGGTTGGAGGCAAGAGGAGAAGGGGACGACAGAGGATGAGATGGCTGGATGGCATCACTGACTCTATGGACGTGAGTCTGAGTGAACTCCGGGAGTTGGTGATGGACAGGGAGGTCTGGCGTGCTGCGATTGATGCGGTCGCAAAGAGTCGGACACGACTGAGCAACTGATCTGATCTGAACGGTCAGAGAACTTGTTTGCTAAGGTCACACAGATAAAAACTGCCAGAACCAATATTTATAATTGTTTCTTAATTCTATGAAGTTAATTGGTTTGTTGTAGGTGTTCCATAAATAATTATTGAAAGGATAAAGGAATAATTGAAATGCCTTACTATATATCACCCTTTCTATGTGAATGATTCTTGTTTTAATAAAGTATAATATACATACTGAAAAGTTCACAAATCATTAGTGCAAAACTAGAGGAGTGAATTTTTAACAAAGTGAACACACTCATAAAACCACTACTGAGATAAAAACACCTCAGTTGCTACTCCCCAAATTGCTATTGTGATTTACATTCCAATTTACTAGCTTTATCCCCTTTTTGAAATTCATATAAATGAAACATATATTATATGCTCTCTTGTATCTGTTTTTGAGTTGAATATTATCTGAGATATTTAACTGAATTATTGGGAGTAGCTCTAGTTTATTCTCATACAATATTTCACTATATGACTGTTGCAATTCATTTATCCACCCTACTATTTGTGGATATTTGGGTTGTTTCCAGATTTTAACTCATGAATTACTACTAAAAGCACTCCCGTTCATTTCTTTGTTGACATTTTGCCTTATTTTGAATAAATCAAATATTTTTATTATTCTACTTCACCCTCTCACTGCTTGCCATTTATGTACACTTATACCATTTTTTTAGTAGTTACACTAGAGAGTACATCATATGTTTTATAAACACTAATATAATTTAGTATTTGGGTATGTTTCAGATAATCATAGGACTTTATACTTTTAATATTTATAATAATATAATTCTAATTGTATTTTCCATATTTGATTTATTATCATCATTTATTTTAATTACACATAGATTTTTAAACTCTGCAAGTGGGTATTATTATTATTTCATATAGCCAATATTGATTCAGATTTATCCATACATTTAACCTTTCAATTACTTTTTGTTTCTTCTTAAATTTCTATGTACCCATCTGGGATCATTTCCTTTTCACTCAGGATCCCCTTTGGGGTTTGTTTTTGGTGTAAGCATATTGGCTACACAATCTGTTTTATTTATCTAGAAATGTCTTCATTTTGCCTTCAGTTTTGAAGGCTATTTTTTTCTGGTTTTAGAATTCTAGATTAGTTGTTATTTTCATTCAGTATGTTTAAGATATCATTCCATTGTCTTCTGCCTTCTGCCATTCTGTTGAGAAGTTGGCTGTCAGACTTGTCCATTTAAAAATGTATAGCAAAAACCACTACAATATTGTAAAGTAATTAGCCTCCAACTAAAATAAATAAATTTAAAAAAAGAAAAAAAATCTAAAAAAAAGTACTCTTTTTCTTCTGTACCTGCTTTAAGATTTTCTTTCTTTTGATTTTCAGTAAATTTACTAAGATATACCTAGATGTGTGTTTCTTGGTATTTTTTTCTGCTTAACATCTGAAGCATTCTTTAACTCTGTGGTTTGATGCCATCAATTAACTTTAGTAATTTCTTGATCATTACTTCTTTAAATGTTACATCAGTCTGACTTTTCTCTATTTCTTCTCTAAGATGACCATTAGATATATGTGAAGCCTTTAAAAAAAAAACAGATTCTATATGTTTCATATACATTTCCATATTTTTCATTCTTTATTCTAATCATGATTCAACATGGGTATTCATGTTTGTGCTCAGATCCTATTGACTGTGGCCCACCAGGCTCCCCTGTCCATGGAATTTTCTGAGGCAAGAATACTGGAGTCTGTTGCCATTTCCTACTCCAGGGATCTTCCATAGCCAGGGATTGAAACTGTGTCTCTTGGATCTCCTGCATTGGCAGGCAGATTCTTTACCACTGCACCACCTGGGAAGTCCATTTTCACATGAATATTTCTTACTAATTTATCTCCTGGTGACTAATCCTCTGCTTAGCTGCTTTCACTCTTCTATTAAATCCATCTTTGATTGAATATTATAATTACGTATAAAAAATTATAGGAGATTCCCTGAGGTCTCAGTGGTAAGGAATCTGCCTGCAATGCAAGAGATGCAGCAGGAGCTGCAGGCTCGATACCTGGGTCAGAAAGATCCCCTGGAGATGAAAATGGCAACCCACTTCAGTATTCCTTACTGGAAAATCCCATGGACAGAGGAGCCTGGTGGGGCTCAGTTCATGGGATTACAAAAGAATCAGATATGACTTAGCAACTAAGCAACAAACAACAATGAGAAACTGTAGAAGTATAATGTGATATTTTTCTTGAGAGAACACACTCTATTTTTTGACAGGTAACCAGAGTAGGAGTTGATTATCTTAATCCATTCATGAGCTGAGCTGAATTAACTCTAGATTTCAAATACTATAAAGCATGGTCTACTTCTTGTTTTTTGTCACTCCTAGGGTCTTTGTCTCAAGGGGTCCCAATCTAGCCTGGTGAATTTCCCAGAGCTCCTCCTGTTTTGAAGGTATTGAACTCCAAATTTGTCTACCCAGATCCATTAAGTAGATGATAACTTCACTTAGCACTTCAGCTCATCTCTGATCAGATTAGTTTCTAGCTCTGTGCAGTATAAGAATTAACAAATAATCCCACATATACAGAATACTGGTCTCACCTCACTGAGTTTCTCTTCCCTCTGAGATTTTGACAACCTCAAGCCCTGCTTACCTTGGAAGTTCTTTTAAACATTTAAACAGATTCCCTTTTATATTTTATCTAATTTTTTTTAAAATGAGATGCACGATACTGGATGCTTGGGGCTAGTGCACTGGGACGACCCAGAGGGATGGTATGGGGAGGGAGGAGGGAGGAGAGTTCAGGATGGGGAACACATGTATACCTGTGGTGGATTCATTTTGATATTTGGCAAAACTAATACAATTATGTAAAGTTTAAAAATAAAATAAAATTAAAAAAAAATAAAATGAGATAGTTCACTACTACTACTCCCAAACTCTCTAACGTTATCTATTTTGACTTACAATGGAAAGCCTCTAATTAAATAATGTGAATAGGGTTCCATTACATACTTATTTTGATGCATGTGCAAAAATTATTCTTGCTGAACACTGAACATACCATGGATTTGTGGTCATTATTTTATTTTACTTTTTAAGATTTAAAATTTAAACATTTCAGTATATTTATTTATGTGCAAATTCTTGTACTAATATAAGCAAGTTGGTAGTAGCAGTTGCCATGATTTCAAATAAGATTCTTGCACAATGTTTTTATTCTTTCTTAAAAAAAAAAAGTTCTTACTATTGTAAGGGAAAGAGCTGAAGACCTTAAGTGAGTAATTAAGTTGTAATAAAAATTCAACAAAAATGTAGCTTAAGCCAAAAGGATTTTATTGGCTCATATAACTACTATGTTCAAGAGTGGATTCTGGCTTGGGGCCCATCTGGAACAAGGGACTCTTAAGATGGTGCCAGGACTTCCCTGGTGGCTCAGACGGTAAAGCGTCTGCCTACAATGCGGGAGAGCCAGGTTCAATCCCTGGGTCGGGAGGATCACCTGGAGAAGGAAATGACAACCCACTCCAGTATTCTTGCCCGGAAAATCCCATGGACGGAGAAGCCTGGTAGGCTACAGTCCATGGGGTCGCAAGAGTCAAACACGACTGAGCAACTTCATTTTCACTTAAGATGATGTCAGAAGTTACTCTTTTTTCTATCTTTAAAATAAATTTTTTATTTTGTATAATGGTCTTATTTTTTTAAGTTAGATTTTTCTATACAGTGGGAAAGGTGGCTCTAAGTGTAGCCAATCCAAACAGTAGAGAAACCCTTTCTCTTCTATTGTCTCTTTTTGTCCCTATAGTATATATGCATATGTAATGGAAAGACTCAGTATGAGTCAAATGCCCAACCACAGTCTGATCATCTGTGAAGATATGGTACTATAAGTGTGTAAACTTAGGTCATATGATCATCTTTGTGGTCAGGAATGCATATCACTGTGATTGACAGTCCCAGCATGATTACCTAAGGAAATACAGGTGCTTGTTATAATTTCTTTCTCTAAAGTACTCTGGAGAATGCTTGAAGAACCTGTATTTATGGGTCATATGTCATTATAAGTCAGTAAGAGGTATTCAGAAGGATCTAGGGTCTTTGTTTGTCCTGTGCTTAATTACATGGCTGCATTTTGGTAGTTTGTAACCTGATCAAGATTTTGGGTTCAGTTCCTCCCCATTACCTAGCCCTGGCATAAAAGCTTTGGTCTGAATATATATTGGAAATAAAGGAAATTTACTGAGTGAGAGGAACCTGCCTGTCAGCTCATCCAGACACACTTGATACCAAGATCTTCCTTTTAGAGTAACTGCCTAATATCAGCTTTTGCTAGTTTTCCCTTGTAGCATTTCATCCAACCATGTTCTCCTACTTATTTTTATTTACATACTCCAGATTATTCATGCTTGAGGACTGGCTACTATTCAGATGGGTAGTGTATAAAAATTCATTAGGTTGTCAATATTTTTTGTTCTGGGTACTTACTTCTGTTCTGGATAATTTTACTTGGTCTCAAAACAATTCTAATTACTCACGTTGTTTTAATTATACTTTTGTCAACTATGGGTGCAATAGAGACCTGAATCTTAAAAACTACATGCACTTCAGAGGTAGTGAATATTCAAAGGTAGAAGTAGTATTCAAATTTTCAGGTAACTTTGACTTCAAAGCCCAAATTTGCTTCAAGGAAGCAAGTGATTGGAAGTTTATACAAGGAGACAGGAGACTACATGACAGCTGTGTTCATGCCTTCTACCTTTCAGAGGAACTGAACTCTCAGAGGATTATGGTGCTAATCAAAAGGCAAGAATTAGTTTCAGAGTTTCTAGGATTAAATCTGTAGCAGGGGCACCAACTGAAGATAGCCCAAGCATCAGGACCTGAAGGGACAGTCTACTAGGGAAAACCGAGGTTATAATACCAAAGCTATGAAGTCTAAATGCCAAATTTAGAGATCAAAGTTAGGTTAAGTCAAGATTCCAAGCTTTACAGAAGCAGGATAAATGGTCAGTAGTTCTGAATGAGTATGGGCAGGGGGAGATTTCCAAAATTATTGCCACCAATTAAGTAGGTATTTGTGGTTCACATTATTAGGGAATGTAGTATTTAGGTGGATACCATAGATTTAAAGGGCCAGAAATAGATCACACAACAGCCAAAATAGGCAAGAGTTCTTAGTATATTCAGCAAGGAAAAGGGCTAAAATAAAGAATAGGTGAATGTCCTGGAAAGCAGTGATTAAGACTATGTGGCACTAAGACTTGCAAAGAACTAATTAAAAGCTGCCATCCCCCAGGTCAAACCCTTTGAATGGGAGATGGGAAACAACTCAGCTAAGGCTTTGAAATGGCTAGGATTCCAAGACAAAGAGTGACAAATAGCACTAGTTAATGAGCAGTTTTCCAGCTTGTCCAGTGTAAAAGGGATTGCTAATCCCCCTATTGTTTTTTTAGCCACACCCACAGATCAGCACTGCCATTAATCTCCTTACACACCAAACCCTGGCAACTCTTAAAAGGAATTTTCCAGGCACTTTAGTTCAGGGCTCTAATGGTCACAGCTCACAAGTCATGCACTGATTCCTTCTGCACCTGGAAACTGTGGGTGGGGGCTGGTTTTCTGCTAGACCTCAATGACTAATGCACACCTGCACTTTCTATTGTTCCTGTTGGCAAGAGAAATATTTCACAAAACAGCTTGAACAGAGAGCTGTCAAAAAATTTGGGCAGCAATTCTGACATGGGCTTTGTTTTCTTCAAGACTGAAATTAGGTGAGATATTGCAGAATCTTAGAATTAGTATATAATTTTTTCATAACTTGTCTTAATTTAATTTAGTAGCTTTCACTGGGAAGAAAAAGAATTAGTTTCCTTTGGTATAAATGAACCTGAGAAAGTATATCTCCTCTCTTTAGCTATTATGCCTACTAATTTGGGGAATTTGGGTATGACTCCAATATTATGATGCTGTTTCTTGGAGGTGACTTTGAAGAAGTATCACGTTAATTCACACCCTAGCTAATTTGCTCAAGCTAACACTCACTGATTGCCATGTAGAGGGATGGTATGGGGAGGGAGGAGGGAGGAGGGTTCAGGATGGGGAATGCATGTATACCTGTGGCGGATTCATTTCGATATTTGGCAAAACCAATACAATACTGTAAAGTTTAAAAATAAAATAAAATTAAAAAAAAAAAAAAAGAAAAATCTACTGTAACTAAGAAGTAATTTAAAAGTCAAGGGCATGCCAGTTCTTCGGAGTGGAGAGAGTAGAAGAAGAAATCTAGGCTTTGGAAGAAAGTAAATCCATAGTTTACAATTAAACACCTAATTAACACTGTAAAGTGTCAATTGATACAATGTAGGTATCCAACAAATGTTCTATCATGTTCCTACAGCAGATTATGGATGTCAATCAAGGTGCCAGAACTAGGTTAGTTTTAGGCAAAAATTTAGGAAATGGACTGTAGTCAGGAATCAGAAAAAGACTGAATTAGAATCAAAGCAGCAAGCCAGGCTCAAGATATGTAGAAAGCCAATATAAGGATAAAATTTGGTCAGAAGCTAGATGAAAAGGAAGGAATAAAGATACAATTATAGACAAAAAATATGCAAGATGTCCAAAGTTCATGTTGTTTCCAAGGTGATGGATGATTCAAGAAGTCTAGAAGCTTGTGGTCCAAATATAGTATCTGGAGATTATGGGGGCAAATAAACTGAAACTGAAAAGATAAAATAAGGCAGACAGACCAGACTAGAATTCTCAGGGCAGTAGATGTGAAATGGGGGTAGTATTCTAGTTATGAACAAGTTTTCCTTGATCTATGCAGTGTTTTGAAAGGCAATGTAAATAGGCAGATGTTATGTCCCTTGGATTGCAAGGAGATCCAACCAGTCCATTCTAAAGGAGATCAATCCTGAGTGAATTGATCTTCCAAAGATCAATCTTTGGAAGGACTGATGCTAAAGCTGAAACTCCAATACTTTGGCCACCTCATGCGAAGAGTTGACTCATTGGAAAAGACTCTGATGCTGGGAGGGATTGGGGGCAGGAGGAAAAGGGGACGTCAGAAGATGAGATGGCTGGATGGCGTCACCGACTCGATGGACATGAGTTTGGGTGAACTCTGGGAGTTGGTGATGGACAGGGAGGCCTGGTGTGCTGCGATTCATGGGGTTTCAAAGAGTCGGACACGACTGAGTGACTGAACTGAACTGAATATTTGGTTTAGTACAAGACTCTGAGCACTTATTTCCCCATATCAGCCCAGCTTCACACATTTGTTATTTTTGCCTGATTTGTGTTAGATATTTTAATTTGCCACTCCTGGTGGAGGCCATCTATTTGGCACTTTACTGCCACATCTTTTCAGTTCCTATGGCCATTTAGTCCCAACTATCAGGAATGGCTTTGCCCTAGTCTGGCACCAATAAGTCTGTTTCTAATGAGAAGGAACTAGGGAAGTCTGATTTGGTTTTTCCACACTTCAGCAACACAATGGTTCTGCTTCTCATCTAGTGCCTGATTTTATCCCAGCTAGGGTTTTATTCCTTGTAACTAAACTCAATGTTTGCACTTCAGTTTCAATACCTAGATCTTTGACTTGTTCACTGATATTGACATCTTGTGTTTATATCCTCCCTGGAAGAGGAAATGGAAACCCACTCCACTATTCTTACCTGGGAAATCCCATGAACAGAGGAGCATGATGGGCTAGAGTCTATGGGGTTGCAAAAGAGTCAGATGTGACTTAACAACTAAACAGCAACAACAATATTCCATTATGTATATATACCACTTCTTTATCCATTCATCTGTCGATGGACATGGTTACTTCCATGTTTTGGCCATTGTAAGTAGCAATGCAATGAACATTGGGGTCCATGTGTCTTTTTGAACTGTTTTTCTCTGGATTTATGCCCAGGATTGGGATTGCTGGATCATACGTTAGCTCGATTTTTAGTTTCTTAGAGAACCCCTATACTGTTCTCCATAGTGGCTATACTAATGTACATTCCCACCAACAGTGTAGGAAAGTTCCCTTTTCTGCATGATCTTTCTAGTATTTATTGTTGGTAGGTATTTTATGATGGACATTTTGACTGGTATGAGGTGATATCTCATTGTAGTTTGATTTGTATTTCTGTAATAATTAGAGAAGGTGAGTATCTTTCTATGTGTCTCTTGGCCATCTGTATGTCTTCTTTGGAGAAATGTCTATTTAGATCTTCTGCCCAGTACTATTATTATTATTTTTTTTAACATTGAGTGTCACCATCTGTTTGTAAATTTTGGAGACTAATCCCTTGTCGGTTCCATCATTTGCAAATATTTTCTCCCATTCTATGGGTTGTCTTTTGGTTTCGTTTATGGATTCCTTTGCTGCTTTTGAGTTAATTTAGGTCCCATTTGTTTATTTTTGTTTATATTTCCAGTACTCTATAAGTCAGCTCAAAAATGATATTGCTGTGATTTATGTATAAGAGTGTTCTGCTTATATATTCCTCTAAGAGGTTTATAGTATCTGATCTTACATTCAGGTATTTAATCCATTTTGAGTCTATTTTTGTGTATGAGGTTGAAGAATGTTCTGATTTCATTTTTTACATATTCTTGCCTCCTTTGTCATAGATTATGTGGCACAGGTGTATGGGTTTATCTCTGGAATTTCTATCCTGTCCAATTGATCTATATTTTTGTTTTTATGCCAGTACCATAATGTCTTGATTACTGTAGCTTTGAAGTATAGTATGCAGTCAGTTTGCTTCTTCCAGCTCCATTTTTCTTTCTCAAGATTGCTTTGGGTATTTGGGTATTTTGTGTTTCCATACAAATTGTAAAATTTTTTTTTTGTTTTAATTCTGTCCAAAATGCCATTGATGATTTGATAGGGATTGTACTGAATCTGCAGATTGCATTGGATGGCATAGTCATTTTCACAATATTCATTATTCCAATCCAGGATCATGGTACATCTTTCCACCAGTTTATGTCATCTTTGATTTCTTTCATAAGCACCTTATAGTTTTCAAAGCACAGATCTTTTGTCTCCTTAAGGAGGTTTATTCCTAGGCATTTTATTCTTTTTGATACAGTGGTAAATGATATTGTTCCTTTAATTTCTTTTTCTGACCTTAGTCTATAGAAGTGGAGCAGTTTTCTGTGTATTACTTTTCTATCCTGCAATTTTATTGAATTCATTGATGAGATCTAGTAGTTTTCTTATAACATCTTTAGAATTTTTCTATTCATCTTCAGTGACAGTTTTACTTCTTTTCCAATTTGGACTTCTTTTAATTCTTGTTTTTTCTCATATTGTCATGGCTAGGACTTTCAAGACTATGTTGAATAAAAGTGGTGAGAGTGGACATACTTGTCTTGTGCCTGATCTTAGAGGAAATGCTTTCAGCTTTTCACTGTTGTAAAATGTTAGCTGTAGGTTTGTCATACATGGCCTTTATCATGTTAAGCTATGTTCCCTCTATGCAAAATTTTTTGATTTTTTTAATTGTAAATGGGTATTGAATTTTGTCCAAAGATTTTTCTACATCTATTGAGATGATTACATTGTTTTTATTCTTCAATTTTTGATTTGTGGATTTTGAAAAATCCTTACATCTCTGGGGTAAATCCCATTTGATCATGATGTATGATCCATTTAATGTATTCTTGGATTCTGATTGCTCATATTAATATTTAAGGATTTTTGCATCTATATTCATCAGTTATAATACTCTGTAATTTTCTTTTGTAATAGCTTTGTCTGTTTTTTGGTGTCAGGGTGATGGTGGCCTCATGGAATGAATTTGGGAATGTTTCTTAGTCTGCAATTTTTGGGATAGTTTCAGAAGGATAGGTGTTAACTCTTCTCTAAATGTTTGATAGAATTTGTCTGTGAAGCTGTCTGGTGCTAGACTTTTGTTTATTGGGAGTTTTTAAATTATAGTTTCAATTTCTGTGCTTGTGATTAGTCAGTTCATATTTTATATTTCTTTCTTGGTTAGTCTTAGGAGATTGTATCTTTCTAAGAATTTGTCCTTTTTTTTCCAGGTTGTCCATTTTATTGGCATATTGTTGCTTATGGTAGTCTAGTTTGATCCTTTGTATTTCTGTGGTGTCTATTGTAACTTCTTTTTTTTTCAAAGTTTATTGATTTGAGTTCTTTTTTTTTTCTTAATGAGTCTGACTAAAGGTTTATCAATTTTGTTTACCTTATCAATGAATCGGCTTTTAGTTTCATAGATCTTTATTCTTTTTATTCATCTCCATTTCATTTATTTCTGCTCTATTATTATGATTTCTTTCTTTCTATTAACTTGGGTTTTGTTGGTTCTTCATTTTCTAGTTGCTTTAGATGTAAGGTTGGGTAGTTTATTTGAATCTTTTGTTTCCTAAAGTAAGATTGTATTGCTATAAACTTTCCTCCTCTAACTGCTTTTGCTTTGTCTCATAGATTTTTGATTACATTGCATTCATTTTTATTTGTCTCTTGGTATTTTTTGATTTCCTCTTTGATTTCTTCAGTGACCCACTGATTGTTTAGTAGCATATTGTTTAGCCTCATCATGTTTGCATTTTTTAGTTTTTTTTTTTTTATTTGTAGTTGATTTCTAATCTCATAGTGTTGTGGTTAGAAAAGATGATTGATGTAATTTCAATTTTCTTAAAATTACCAAGGCTTGCTTTGGAAACATTTGGAGAATGTTTCACCAGCACTTGGGAAGAATGTGTATTCTGCTGCCTTTGGATGGAATGCTCTGTAAATGTTAATTAAATATATCTTGTCTAATGTGTCATTTAGGGTCTGTGTTTCCTCATTGATCTTCTGTCTAGATAATCTGTCCATTGATGAAAGTGGGGTATTAAAACCCCCCACTATGTGTTACTGCTGATTTCTCCTTTATGGCTCTTAGTATTTGCCTTATATATTGAGGTGCTCCTATATTGAGTGCATATATGTTTACAACTGTTATATCTTCTTTGTGGGATAGTGCCTTGATGATCATGTAGTGTCCTGCCTTGTCTCTTGTAACAGTCTATATTTTAAATTCTATTTTGCCTGATATGAGTATTGCTATTCCAGCTTTCTTTTTATTTCCACTTACACAGAATATCTTTTTCCATCCCCTAACTTTCAGTCTTTATGTATCTCTAAACATGATGTGGGTGTCTCGTATATATGGGTCTTGTTTTTGTATGCATTCATCCAGTCTATGTCTTTTAATTGGAGCATTTATTCCATTCACATTTAAGGTAATTATTGAAATGCATATTCTTAATGAGCATGGCAGTTTATAATAAATATTATTCACAGATTTATTGCATAATAAAAGTATTTATTGAAAGGCAGTTATCAAATAAATATCTTTTAAAGGATGAAGAAAAATGGGAGCATATAATTAAGTATAGGAAAGAAAGTGAAAGTGAAAGTGAAGTCACTCAGTCATGTCTGACTCTTTGCGACCCCATGGACTGTAGCCTGCTAGGCATCTCCATCCATGGGATTTTCCAGACAAGAATACTGGAGTGGATTGCCATTTCCTTCTGCAGGGGATCTTCCCAATAGGGGAGAATGATAAATTATGTATGTGTGTATAAATTATTCTCTTGTCATATACATATGCACACACTCAGTTTTGACAGATTGGATTTGAATAATTGAAAGGAAAACTTGGTAGGGTATTCACTGATGTTTTTCTGCAAATGGTTCTTGCTCATTTCCCTCTCTGGGCCCAATGTAGGATTGTACTTTGTGGCTCCCTCATGGTTTTGTGGAGCCATGTAATTAGTTTTGGGCAGTTTGTTGTAAGCAAAAGTGATATACTTCACTTTTTATTTCTAAGTTTCAATTTCAAGGCCAGAGGGCCAGAATATTTACTTGCCTGAGTGAGATGTTTTCTAGGTTTCTTTCCTTCTGAGTCTGTGACAGGAAATGTTACTCTGTCAGTCAGAATCAGTGAGTGATCTCTGAGCAACAACAATGAGAAAAGCACCTTTCCACCACCACCTCCACCTCCAGCAACCCATGAGGGAAATGTAGCATGAGCAAGAAATACACATTTGTTATTTTAAGTCATTGATATTTTAGTGTTTTTTTGTTACCACTATCACAGCATAGTTTAGCTTAACTTGACTAATATACATAGCTTGGATATTAGACTCTTCCCTTTAAGTTCCCCGAAGAATAAGTCACATATTTACTGCTGTATGATAACAGTCTGATTTTGAAAAGAAAACTTATTTTAAATTAAAGTAGGGGCTGCTGATTCAGAAGGATTAGCTCCATTAGCTTATTCTTAAATACTTTTTGCCTTGTTTAGAAATCTCCAAGCCATCCTACTGATCAAAATGATACCACTCAACTTGAAATATCTATGAGAACAAGGATGTCAATAAGAAGGCTGCTTGCTGACCAAGGCTGTATATTCCAGCAGGGAATTGACAGTTTGATTTATTCCACAAAAATAGACTTTAGGTTCAGTTTTGGGTCAAGATGAAGAATGCCAAGAGACAGTAGAAAAATTTGTGATGATGTATTATTTGACTGTGAATAAGAATTATTTGAGATTAGATAAGAAGCTTAGCCCAAGAAGAAAGGGTAAAAAGCTTTCATGTCATCCTACTCTTATCCTTTGCCAAAATTCTAATTAATATCATCCTTTCATTTCATACTTGTAATTTGTTTCATTTAAACTCAACTAGCAGTATTATATAATCCATATCTTATTCAATATACTGATGTTTTCAGGTGGAGTATTATCATCTTGGTGTAATCTCAAACAACTGAAAATTAAAATATTTTGTGGCTGTGATTTATTGTTTCATTGAAAATTTGTTTGCTGAATTCTGGTCAATCTTTTATTAGGTTATTTCATCTTGCTAAAATTTATAAAAAACTAAAAAAAAAAATTATAAAAAACAGCCAGAGATTCTAGTTAAAGGGACTATATTTTCTTTTCTCCATATTAGCCAGTCCCTCAACAGAAATTCATATCTCCTCTTTTTCTTCATACTTCCTCTTTTTAAAAGTACTTTTTGTTCTCAATATAAAATAACAAATCATATTATAGAAAATACAGATAAAAGAAAAATAAATAAAAACCACTCAAATTCATCACCAAGAGGATCTACTGCTAACATTTTTATATACTTTTATATGAGCGGAATCGTATTAGTTAGTAACTTGCTTTTTATTCATTTAATAAAAATGGGAATATTTCATTTCTTTAAATAAACTCTTACAATGCATTTTGTGGCCTTATTTTTTCTAATGAACTCACAAAAAATTATTTAATTGATGCACAAGTAGTTGCTTCTAAATTTTCTGTATTATCAAATACTGTAGTGAACAATTTTGTAGTTAATCTTTTCCCAATTTTTGTACTTCTACAATATTTATTTATGACACATTCCTAGAAGAGAAATTGCTAGGGCAGAATATATATATTATTAAGGCTTTTGATACATGGCTTAAGATTATAAAATTCCCTTCTTGTAATTTACATTCCCTTCCAGTGATGAATAAGAGTGCCTTTTTCTTGGCACCTTTACAGATAGTAGATATTGCCATTTAAAAATATTTGCCAATTTGAAGAGCAAAATCCACATATTTTCCATTTTAAAGGTAAGCCTCAATGGCAAAAACATAAGACTAGTTGGGCAGCATGTTCTTACATAGGGCTATGCTTAAGGGTCTAGAAATGGTTAATTTCTTTCCTAACCCTCCATTTAAAATTTACCAGAGCTTTGTTGTATGCAGTGCCATTCATCATAACTAGAGATGTGCTGCATACAGTAACTTACGAATCATTCAAGTCCAAGTAAACCTGCAATATTTTCAATTTCTGTCTATTGCACATATTTATCTATTTACTCCACTTTTATCATCTGTAAGAAAACAACTGTATTTGCCTCAGTAGCATTATTAAGGGAGATAAATAAGTTAATAGGTTTCACTCATTTGTATTCCTTTATCTGATTTACTATGGACTATGATTGTTTGATTTGTGAAGTAATGATACTAAATCAGGATAGTGGAAAATAAAATATTTTTTAACAAAAAGCTTCTTTTTTTTAAACTGTTTCACCAGTTGGAAAGCTAAAGCATTCAGGAGGGAATGATATGTCATCATAAAACTGAGTTTGATAATAGGCAATGAGGCATAACAGCATTTTCTAACCTCTTGGATAAAACTTGTGAAAATCTTCAAGAACCAACTGCATAGAACAATATATCACTAGGTGTGCATTCTCTTTAGTTGCTTTATGATTTTCCATAAATGGAAAGCATATTGCTTGGTGGAATTACAGATACATAGGGAGCCTTCTATGGGCTTCCCAGGCAGTTCTAGTGGTACAGAACTCTCCTGCTAATGGAGGAGACATAAGAGATTCAGGTTAGATCCTGGGTTAGGAAGATTCCCTGGAGGAGTACATGGCAACCCACTCCAGTATTCTTACCTGGAGAATCCCACAGACAGAGGAGCCTGGTAGGCTACAGTCCATAGAGTAGCAAAGAGTCAGACACAACTGAAGCAACTTAGTATGTACTCATGCTAGGAGCTTTCTCTAGCTTGGCAGTCTATGGCTTGTATTGGCTCAGTTGCAGTTTTTTTCTTTTTTGTAAACATATCATTTCACTCAAGAGGGAAAGGAAAAAGAAAGTTAACTTGTTTCATGCCCCACCTCTAATAATATCTGATTGGAAAATACTGGGGTGTGAGATTTCCTCTCTATTTCATCAGTGAAGCAAGGTTACAGGTTTCTGAAGAATGGGTAATATAGTAATAAGTTGGGGATTTTGTTCTTAGATAGTCACATGGAACGGATAAATTTTTGGATGTTTATTTTCCCCATACTGTTTTAATATGCCCATCCATACCCCTACTTGAAGAGATCAAGTTGCCAACATTCGCTGGATCATAGACAAACAAGGGAATTACAGAAAAAAAAAATATCTACCTCTGTTTTATCAACTACACTAAAGTCTTTGCCTGTGTGGATTATAACAAACTGTGGAGAGCTCTTAAAGAGATGAGAATACCACACCATCTAACCTGTTTCCTGACAAACCTGTATGCAGTTCAAGAAGCAACAGTTAGAACTTTGCATGGAACAACTGACTGGTTCAAACTTGAGAAAAGAGTACAACAGGGCTGTCGGCTGTCACCCTGTTTGTTTAACTGATATGCTCAGCACATCATGAGAAATGCTGGGCTGGACGAAGTTCAAGCTGGAATCAATATAGGCAGGAGAAACATCAACAATCTCTAATATGTGGATGATACCTCTTGGAGAAACCCCATGTCCAAGGAGTGGTGGCTGCACGGGCACAGGAGGGCTGAGAGGAGCTACTCCATGTTCAAGGTCAGGAGGGGCGGCAGTGAGGAGATACCACTTGTTCAAGGTAAGGAGCAGTGGCTTCGCTTTGCTGGAGCAGCTGTGAAGAGATACCCCACGTCCAACATAAGAGAAACCCAAGTAAGATGGTAGGTGTTGTGAGAGGGCATCAGAGGGTAGACACACTGAAACCATAATCACAGAAAACTAGTCAATCTAATCACACGGACCACAGCCTTTTCTAACTCAATGAAACTAAGCCATGCCCTGTAGGGCCACCAAAGACAGGCAGGTCAGGGTGGAGAGGTCTGACAGAATGTGGTCCAGTGGAGAAGGGAATGGCAAGTCACTTCAGTATTATTGCCCTGAGAACACCATGAACAGTATGAAAAGGCAAAATGATAGGATACTGAAAGAGGAACTCGCCAGGTCGGTAGGTGCCCAATATGCTACTGGAGATCAGTGGAAAGATAACTTCAAAAAGAATGAAGGGATGGAGCCAAAGCAAAAACAATACCCAGTTGTGGATGTGACTGGTGATAGAAGCAAGGTCCAATGCTGTAAAGAGCAATATTGCATAGGAACCTGGAATGTTAGGTCCATGAATCAAGGCAATTTGGAAGAGGTCAAACAGCAGATGGCAAGAGTGAACATCGACATTCTAGGAATCAGCGAACTAAGATGGACTGGAATGGGTGAATTTAACTCAGATGATCATTATATCTACTACTGCAGGCAGGAATCCCTTAGAAGAAATGGAGTAGCCATCATGGTGAACAAAAGAGTCTGAAATGCTGTACGTGAATGCAATCTCAAAAATCAACAGAATGACCTTTGTTCGTTTCCAAGGCAAACCATTCAATATCACAGTAGTCCAAGTCTATGCCCCAACCAGTAACACTGAAGTAGCTGAAGTTGAACGGTTCTATGAAGACCTACAAGACCTTTTAGAACTAATACTGAAGAAAGATGTCCTTTTCATTATTGGGGACTGGAATGCAAAAGTGGGAAGTCAAGAAACACCTGGAGTAACAGGCAAATTTGGCCTTGGAGTACAGAATGAAGCAGGTAAAAGGCTAATAGAGCTTTGCCAAGAGAACGCACTGGTCATAGCAGACACCCTCTTCCAACAACACAAGAGAAGACTCTAAACATGGACATCACCAGATGGTCAACACCAAAATCAGATTGATTATATTCTTTGCAGCCAAAGATGGAGAAGCTCTATACAGTCAGCAAAAGCATGACAGGGAGTTGACTGTGGCTCAGATCATGAACCCCTTATTGCCAAATTCTGACTTAAATTGAGGAAAGGAGGGAAACCCACTAGACGATTCAGGTATGACCTAAATCAAATCCCTTATGATTATACAGTGGAAGTGAGAAATAGATTTAAGGGACTAGATCTGATAGATAGAGTGCCTAATGAACTATGGACAGAGGTTCGTGACATTGTACAGGAGACAGGGATCAAGACCATCCCCATGAAAAAGAAATGCAAAAAATGGCTGTCTGGGTAGGCCTTACAAATAGCTGTGAAAAGAAGAGAAGTGAAAGCATCTGAATTCAGAGTTCCAAAGAATAGCAAGAAGAGCAAAGAAAGACTTCCTAAGTGATCAGTGCAAAGAAATAGAGGAAAACAACAGAATGGGAAAGACTAGAGATCTCTTCAAGAAAATTAGAGATACCAAGGGAACATTTCATACAAACATGGCTCGATAAAGGACAGAAATGGTATGGAACTAAGAGAAGGAGAATATATTAAGATGAGGTGGCAAGAATACACAGAATAACTGTACAAAAAAGATCTTCACAACCCAGATAATCATGATGGTGTGATCACACACCTAAAGCCTGACATCCTGGAATGTGAGGTCAAGTGGGCCTTAGAAAGCATCACTACGAACAAAGCTAGTGGAGGCAATGGAATTCCAGTTGAGCTCTTTCAAATCTTGAAAGATGATGCTGTGAAAGTGCTGCACTCAATAGGCCAGCAAATTTGGAAAACTCAGCAGTGGCCACAGGACTGGAAAAGGTCAGTTTTCATTTCAATCCCAAAGAAAGGCAATGCCAAAGAATGCTCAAACTACCACACAATTGCACTCATCTCACATGCTAGTAAAGTAACGCTCAAAATTCTCCAAGCCAGGCTTCAGCAATACGTGAACCATGAACTTCCTGATGTTCAAGCTGGTTTTAGAAAAGGCAGGTGAATCAGAGATCAAATTGCCAACATCTGCTGGATCATGGAAAAAGCAAGAGAGTTCCAGAAAAACATTTATTTGTGCTTTATTGACTATGCCAAAGCCTTTGACTGTGTGGATCACAATCAACTGTGGAAAATTCTTCAAGAGATGGGAATCCCAGACCGCCTGACCTGCCTCTTGAGAAACCTGTATGGAGGTCAGGAAGCAACAGTTAGAACTGTACATGGAACAACAGACTATTTCCAAATAGGAAAAGGAGTACATCAAGGCTGCATATTGTCACCCTGATTATATAACTTATGTGCAGAGTACATCATGAGAAACGCTGGGCTGGAAGAAGCACAAGCTGCAATCAAGACTGCCAGGAGAAATATCAATAATCTCAGATAGGCAGATGACACCACCCTTATGGCAGAAAGTGAAGAGGAACTAAAAAGCCTCTTGATGAAAGTGAAAGAGGAGAGTGAAAAAGTTGGCTTAAAGCTCAACATTCAGAAAATGAAGATCATGGCATCTGGTCCCATCACTTCATGGGAAATAGATGGGAAAACAGTTGAAACAGTGTCAGACTTTATTTTTTTGGGCTCCAAAATCACTGCAGATGGTGATTGCAGCCATGAAATTAAAAGACGCTTACTCCTTGGAAGAAAAGTTATGACCAACCTAGATAGTATATTGAAAAGCAGAGACATTACTTTGCCCACAAATGTCCGCCTAGTCAAGGCTATGGTTTTTCCTGTGGTCATGTATGGATGTGAGAGTTGGACTGTGAAGAAAGCTGAGCGCCGAAGAATTGATGCTTTTGAACTGTGGTGTTGGAGAAGACTCTTGAGAGTCCCTTGGACTGCAAGGAGATCCAACCAGTCCATTCTGAAGGAGATCAGCTCTGGGTGTTCTTTGGAAGGATTGATGCTAAAGCTGGAAGTCCAGTACTTTGACCACCTCATGCAAATAGTTGACTCATTGGAAAGACTCTGATGCTGGGAGGGATTGGGGGCAGGAGGAAAAGGGGACAACAGAGGATGAGATGGTTGGATGGCATCACCGACTCGATGGATATGAGTGAGTGAACTCTGGGAGTTGGTGATGAAAAGGGAGGCCTGGCGTGCTGCAGTTCATGGGGTCGCAAAGAGTCGAACATGACTGAGCAACTGAACTTAACTGAATCTCTCTAATGGCAGAAAGTAAAGAGGAAATAAAGAGTCTCTTGTTGAGGGTGAAAGAGGAGAGTGAAAGACCCAGCTTAAAATGAAATATTAAATAAACTAAGATCATGGCATCTGGCCCCATTCAGATCAGATCAGATCAGTTGCTCAGTTGTGTCCTACTCTTTGCGACCCCTTGAATTGCAGCACGCCAGGCCTCCCTGTCCATCACCAACTCCCGGAGTTCACTCAGACTCACGTCCATAGAGTCAGTGATGCCATCCAGCCATCTCATCTTCTGTCGTCCCCTTCTCCTCCTGCCCCAAACCCCTCCCAGCATCAGAGTCTTTTCCAATGAGTCAACTCTTCCCATCAGGCGGCCAAAGTACTGGAGTTTCAGCTTTAGCATCATTCCTTCCAAAGAAATCCCAGGGCTGATCTCCTTCAGAATGGACTGGTTGGATCTCCTTGCAGTCCAAGGGACTCTCAAGAGTCTTCTCCAACACCACAATTCTTCAGCGCTCAGCCTTCTTCACAGTCCAACTCTCACATCCATACATGACCACAGGAAAAACCAGAGCCTTGACTAGATGAACCTTTGTTGGCAAAGTAATGTCTCTGCTTTTGAATATGCTATCTAGGTTGGTCATAACTTTCCTTCCAAGGAGTAAGCGTCTTTTAATTTCATGGCTGCAGTCACCATCTGTAGTGATTTTGGAGCCCAGAAAAATAGTCTGGCACTGTTTCCACTGTTTCCCCATCTATTTCCCATGAAGTGATGGGACCAGATGCCATGATCTTCGTTTTCTGAATGTTGAGCTTTAAGCCAACTTTTTCACTCTCCACTTTCACCTTCATCAATAGGCTTTTTAGTTCTTCTTCACTTTCTGCCATAAGGGTGGTGTCATCTCCATATCTGGCCCCATTACCTCATGGCAAATAGAAGATGAAAAGGTGGAAGCAGTGACAGTTTCCCTCTTTTGGGGCTTCAAAATCACTGCAGATGGTTACTGCAGCCATGAAACCAGGAGACAACTGCTTCTTGAAACGAAAGTGATGACAAACTTAGTCAGTGTCTTGAAAAGCAGAAACATTACTCTGTCAACAAAGATCCATATAGTCAAGGCTATGGTTTTCCCAGTAGTCATGTATAGTTGTGAGAGCTGGACTGTAGAGAAGGCAAAATGCCAAAGAATTGATGCCTTCAAACTGTGGTGCTGGAGAAGACTCCTGAGAGTCTCTTGGACAGCAAGGAGATCAAACCAGTCAATCTTAAGGGAAATCAACCCTGAATACTCATTGGAAAGACTGATGCTGAAGCTGAAGCTCCAGTATTTTGGTCACCTGATGTGAACAGAAAAGGCTCTGATACCAGGAAAGATTGAGGGCAGAAGAAGAAGAGGGCATCAGAGAATGAGATGGCTGTATGGCATTACTCATGAAATGGACATGAACTTGGGCAAACTTCGAGATATGGTGAGGGACAGGGAGTCCTAGTGTGATGCAGTCCATGGGGTCACAAAGAGTCGGACACAGCTGGGAGACTGAAAAACAACAACAACCCCTACTTGTTGTTTACTAATTATTTACTACATTTTAAGGATAAAATGAACCAAAAAAATGTGATCTACTGTTCCAGCTCATTGTGACAAATTGAAATAAGATCAGGAATTGTGTTCTTAGTGACATCTCCAGTCACCTTTGATTTAGAAATTTTGGGCATTCCTAAAACTCTCTATCATATGAAATAATACACTCCTTAACAGTGATTGAAATAATCAATTACTCTTCTTGGTGATTTTCATTTTTTTTTTCAAGTATTATTTTGTGTAAGTTTTGCAACAATACAAAATTGTTAATTTTTTCAAGTCTGAACTTCCACCTTTGAATCATATTTTGATCTTTCATTAGTGTGATGATTAATTTTATGTGTCAAACTTCACTGGGATAAAGGGCGCCCAGATATTTGGTCAGACACTGTTCAGAGTGTGTCTGTTCACATTTTCTTTCTTTTTTTTTTTTCTGAAGTTTTTAAAAGTAATTAATTAAAAATGCATTAAATTATTTTAATTGGAGGGTAATTATTTTACACTATCATAGTAGTTTTTGCCATACATTGACATGAATCAGCCATGGATGTACATGTGTTCCCCATCCTGAACCCCCTCCCACCTCCCTTCCCACCCCATCCCTCAGGATCATCCCAGTGCACCAGCCCTGAGTGCCCTGTCTCATGTATCGAACCTGGACTGGCAATCTATTTCACATATGGTAATATACATGTTTCAATTCTATTCTCTCAAATCATCCCACCCTCACCTTCTCCCACAGAGTTCAAAAGTCTGTTCTTTATATCTGTGTCTCTTTTGCTGTCTTGTGTATAGGGTCATCACTACCATCTTTCTAAATTCCATATATATACATTAATATACTGTATTGGTGTTTTTCTTTCAGACTTACTTTCCTCTGTATAATAGGCTCCAGTTTCATCCACCTCATTAGAACTGATTCAAATGCATTCTTTTTAATGGCTGAGTAATAATCCATTGTTTATGTGTACCATAGCTTTCTTATCCATTCATCTGCCAATGGACATCTAGGTTGCTTCCATGTCTTAGCTATTGTAAACAGTGCTGTGATAAACATTGGAATACATGTGTCTCTTTCAATTCTGGTTTCCTCAGTGTGTATGCCCAGCAGTGGGATTGCTGTGTCATATGGCAGTTCTATTTCCAATATTTTAAGGAATTTCCACACTGTTCTCCATAGTGGCTGTACTAGTTGCATTCCCACCAACAGTGTAAGAGGGTTCCCTTTCCTAAACACCCTCTCCAACATTTATTGTTTGTAGACTTTTTCATAGCAGCCATTCTGACCAGCGTGAGATGGTACCTCATTGTGGTTTTGATTTGCATTTCTCTGATGAGTGATGTTGAGCATCTTTTCATGCATTTCTTAGCCATCTGTATGAATTCTTTGTAGAAATGTATGTTTAGTTCTTTGGCCCATTTTTTGATTGGGTCGTTTATTTTTCTGGAATTGAGCTGCATGAGCTGCTTGTATATTTTTGAGATTAATTCTTTGTCAGTTGCTTCATTTGCTATTATTTTCTCACATTCTGAAGGCTGTCTTTTCACCTTGCTTATAGTTTCCATCATTGTGCAAAAGCTTTTATGTTTAATTAGGCCCCATTTGTTTATTTTTGCTTTTATTTCCATTAATCTGGGAGGTGCGTCTTAGACGACCCTGCTGTGATTTATGTCCGAGAGTGTTTTGCCTGTTTTCCTCTAGGAGTTTTATAGTTTCTGGTCTTACATTTAGACCTTTAATCCATTTCGAGTTTATTTTTGTGTGTAGTGTTAGGAAAAAAAAAGTGCTCTAATTTCATTCTCTTACAAATGGTTGACCAGTTTTCCCAGAACCACTTGTAAAAGAGATTGTCTTTTCTCCATTGTATATTCTTGCCTCCTTTTTCAAAGATAAGATGTCCATCGGTGCATGTATTTATCTCTGGGCTTTCTAGTTTGTTCCACTGATCTGTATTTTTGTCTTTGTGTCAGTACCATGCTGTCTTGATGGCTGTAGCTTTGTAGTATAGTCTGAAGTCAGACAGGTTGATTCCTCCAGTTCCATTCTTCTTTCTCAAGATTGCTTTGGCTATTCGAGGTTTTTTGTATTTCCATACAAATTGTGATATTATTTGTTCTAGCTCTCTGAAAAATACCACTGGTAGCTTGTTAGGGATTGCATTGACTCTATAGATTGCTTTGGGTAGTATACTCATTTTCACTATATTGATTCTTCCAATCCATGAGCATGGTATATTTCTCCAACTATTTGTGTCATCTTTGATTTCTTTCATCAATTTTTTTTTATAGTTTTCTATATATAGGTCTTTAGTTTCTTTAGGTAGATATATTCCTAAGTAGTTTATTCTTTTCATCGCAATGGTGAATGGAATTGTTTCCTTAATTTCTCTTTCTGTTTTCTCATTGTTAGTATATAGGAATGCGAGGGATTTCTCTGTGTTGATTTTATATCCTGCCACTTTACTATATTTATTGATTAGCTCTAGTAATTTTCTGGTGGAGTCTTAAGGGTTTTCTATGTATTGCCAGGAGAAACAACAATAACCATAGACATGCAGATGACACCACCCTTATGGCAGAAAGTGAAGAGGAACTAAAAAGCCTCTTGATGAAGGTGAAAGTGGAGAGTGAATAAGTTGGCTTAAAGCTCAACATTCAGAAAACGAAGATCATGGCATCTGGTCCCATCACTTCATGGGAAATAGATGGGGAAACAGTGTCAGACTTTATTTTTCTGGGCTCCAAAATCACTACAGATGGTGACTGCAGCCACCAATACAGTATACTAACGCATATATATGGAATTTAGAAAGATGGTAACGATAACCCTGTATACGAGACAGCAAAAGAGACACTGATGTATAGAACAGGCTTATGGACTCTGTGGGAGAGGGAGAGGGTGGGAAGATTTGGGAGAATGGCATTGAAACATGTGAAATGTCATGTATGAAACGAGATGCCAGTCCAGGTTCAATGCACGATCCTGGATGCTTGGGGCTGGTGCACTGGGACGACCCAGAGGGATGGTATGGGGAGGGAGGAGGGAGGAGGGTTCAGGATGGGGAACACATGTTTTAAAATTATAAAATTATAAAAAAAAAAAACAAATGTAATTAATCATATTAATAAATATACCAAACCATCCTTGGTTTCCTAGAGGAGGAGGGAAGAGCCTTCACAGTTATAATGTAATATTATAGTATTTTCTCAATTCTTAGAGGCCATCAATTATTACAATAAAGAACCTTTCAAAGAGAAAAAAAAAAAAAGACACACACACACTGCGTATGATAACTAGTGAGAATCTACTCATTAGTTAGCACAGGGAACTCTACTTTAATGCTCTGCGGTGATTTAAATGGGAAGGAAATCCAAAAAAAAAAGAGCAGATATACGTATAGCTGATTCGCTTTGCTGTAAAGCAGAAAATAACACATTATAAAGCAACAATACTCCAATCAAAAATAATTTTTAAAACTAAATTAAATAAAAGACACACACACACACCCTCACATTTCAAGAACTTTGGAAAATGGAACCAACCTGTTTTCCGAGAAACCAAAAAAGTTCTGAAATTAACCCCGAAATATTCAAACATTTCTAGCTAAAATTTTTAATTTACATTTTAAATTAATGGACAAATACTGAGAAGTAAAAACAGTTAACATTTTCTCTTCCTACCACCCAGTACCCTCTTTCTACAAAAACAAAGCCCAAATACTTACAGCTCCAAATGGGTTTCCCACACCAAAGAAGGCATTTTGTGATCATTTCAGTTACAGAATACAAGCTGAAATTACCACTTAGCTAATCCAAAAAAATATTTTTTTTTTCTTTTAAGCCATATATTCACAAAACACCAAGGCATTTATACCACGGAGACATTTAAAGAAAAATATACTGAATGAGGGTATCTCACAGCCATCGAACTAAAATAGCCTTTCCTACAGAAGTCTTCCAATGCAAAGTATTCATTATTAGAAAGTCTAGAAATGGCCAATCTAGCCAAGGGTGATAGAAAAAAAAAAAAAATGTCATATGATGGAATCAGCCAGTACATAACTTTTTGGAACCAGCCTTTTTCATCCAGTGCAATTTTTTTCATCCTGGAGCCTGAACCTAGGTGTTGTGTTTTTTAATAGCTCATCCCTCCTGAAGTGACTTAGCAGCACCTACTAAAGAACATCTTGGTCCTTCCTACTTTGGGGTTGTTGACAAATAAATCTGCTGCAAATATCTGTGTACAGATTTTTGTGTGAATGGTTTTCATTTCTCTGGAAAAAAAAAAAATAAAAGAGGCTTACTCCTTGGAAGGAAAGTTATGAACAACCTAGATAGCATATTCAAAAGCAGAGACATTACTTTGCCAACAAAGGTTCATCTAGTCAAGGCTATGGTTTTTCCTGTGGTCATGTATGAATGTGAGAGTTGGACTGTGAAGAAGGCTGAGCACCGAAGAATTGATGCTTTTGAACTGTGGTGTTGGAGAAGACTCTTGAGAGTCCCTTGGACTGCAAGGAGATCCAACCAGTCCATTCTGAAGGAGATCAGCTCTGGGTGTTCTTTGGAAGGATTGATGCTAAAGCTGGAAGTCCAGTACTTTGGCCACCTCATGCGAAGAGTTGACTCATTGGAAAAGACTCTGATGCTGGGAGGGGTTGGGGGCAGGAGGAGAAGGGGATGACAGAGGATGAGATGGCTGGATGGCATCACTGACTCTATGGACGTGAGTCTGAGTGAACTCCGGGAGTTGGTGATGGACAGGGAGGCCTGGCATGCTGCGATTCATGGGGTCACAAAGAGTCGGACATGACTGAGTGACTGATCTGATCTGATGTAGATGATCATGTCATCTGCAAACAGTGAGAGTTTTACTTCTTTTCCAATCTGGATTCCTTTTATTTCTTTTTCTTCTCTGATTGCTGTGGTTAAAAACTTCCAAAACTATGTTGAATAGTAGTGATGAGAGTGGGCATACTTGTCTTGCTCCTGACATTAGGGAAAATGCTTTCAATTTTTCACAGTTGAGGATAATATTTGCTCTGGATTTATCATGTATGGCTTTTATTATGTTGAAGTATGTTCCTTATATGCCTGCTTTCTGGAGGGCTTTTATCATAAATGGATGTTCAATTTTGTCAAAGGCTTTCTCTGTATCTATTGAGATGATCATATTGTTTTTGTCTTTCAATTTGTTAATGTGGTGTATCACATTGATTGATTTTTGAATATTGAAGAATCCTTGTATTTTTGAGTGAGATTAACATTTGAATCAGTGGACTGAGTAAAATAGATTTCCTTCCATAATTTGAATAGACCACATCCAATCATTGAAGACCTAAGTAGAACAAAAAGATTAAGTAGGAAGGAACTTCTCCTTTCCTGATTGTTTGGCCTAGGGCATTGGTCTTTTCCTGCCTTTGAACATGTCGTTAAACATCAGCATTTTTTAGAGCTTGATGTTGCTGGATTTTGGACTGGAATTTACACCATTGACTCTCCTGGATCTCCAGCTTCCTGACTGCAGATCTTAGGACTTCTCATCCTCCTTCATCACATGAGCCATTTCCTCATAATAAATTTATCTCTGTCTTTATTTCTCTCTTTGTTGGAAACGTTATGCAGGACATTAGGCAGGAGCAACGAGGGGTAGTCTAGCTGAAAAGGATGCATGCTAATCATCTCTAAACCCAATCTCAGACACCCTCCCAGGAGAGTTCACAGATATGCTACAAAAATAACCACAGAGACTTTTCCAACTCCTGCACATGCACCCTAAGCACATAACCACAGGGGCTTCTCCAACTCTGGCACATGTGCGTTTGATGCACAGCTGTGTCTTCAAGTAACCTTAGGCAGCTAGGAGCTCATTAAGTGTTCCTAAATATCCTACATGGGCTTCCCAGGTGGCACAGTGGTAAAGACTCCATAAGCCAATGCAAAAAACACAAGAGACATGGATTCTATCCCTAGGTCAGGAAGATCCCCTAGAGTAAGAAATAGCAACCCACTCTAGTATTCTTATCTGGAAAATTGCATGGACTGAGAAAGATGGGGGTGGCTACAGCCCATGGGGTCTCAAAGAGTCAGACACGATTGAGGATGCAGCACTCACTCAAATATTCTATATATACATATATCTGATTGTAAGAGCTGGAATTATGAGAAAGCTGGGCGATAGAACCTGCTGTTATGTAACTTGTGACTGTTAATCAAAACTCTCAGTCCACATCCACCTAGATGTAAATATGTAAAAGCCCGATTTTGCATGTGCCCAGACATGCCCCTTTCCCTGACTGGCCTTATGCATATCCTCCTTTGCATTTTGCAGAGGGAAGTACCAAGAGGAGAAGACAGGGAGTATATAAAAGGAAGCCAAGAGGGGTCATGGCCACTCCTTTGGGGTCAGCTGCTCCCAAGTTTTGGGATTGTAATTTACACTTTCTGTTTAATAAAAGATTTGTCTGCTTGAGCTATAACCAGTCCTTTGTTTCAAATCCTTGCTATGATGAGACAGGGACTGAGAAATCCTGCCTGCTTGAGCTGTAATTAGTCCATTGTTCCAAATCTTTGTTATGAAGAGATAAGAACTGAGGGAGAGAAATAAACTGACCCGACAGAAACGAGATACATGTCTATCTCTATTTATCTATCAATCATCTTTCAATATACTCAAATCCTTGGGAATATCTTCAGCATCTTGGTACATGGCACTGTGGTGTTAACCATCAGCAGTATATAGATGTTGTGATAGGACTGACTTGCAGGGTGATTATTATAATAGAGGTCTTTCTATACTTTTTTTTTTTTTTGGTGTGTAGAGACCAGGAAAACTATAGTAAATTTTATAGTTTTTGAAGAATTTGAACATTGACTAGGTTTTTTTTTTTTTTTTTTGTACTTTAATATCCTTAGGACATAGATTATATATTATCCATTTTGCATATTTCATGACTTACACATATTAGAAAATGAATATATATCCTCAACTGGGGTTCCCAGGTGGTGCTAGTGGTAAAGAACCAACATGCCAATGCAGGAGACATGAGAGACCTGGATTCAGTTCTTGGATTGGGAAGATCCCCTGGAGGAGAGCATGGAAACCCACTCCAATATTGTTGCCTGGAGAATCCCATGGACAGAGGAGCCTGATTGGCTATGGTATATAGGTTTGTAAAGAGTCAGACACAACTGAAATGACTTGGCATGCATGCACACACAACCTTACCTTAGAGCCCTTAAATCAAAATTGCTAATGTTATGGGGTGGCCCAGGCAGTAGATTCTGTTTTCAAAGCTCCCTGGGTGATTTTCACATGTTGTCAACATTGATAGCCACTGCTTTTGAGCATTTGAGAGTTTAGATAAGCAGACACTCCCTCACAAACTCTTGCTGATTAACATAGTAGAAATGGGAAACTCAGGGCTTTTTTATTTGAATTTTTGCAGAGTGATCAATTCTTCCTGGTCAGCAGCATTGCATTCCATAATGAAAACAATATATTTGTTTGCATGTTGATTTGAGAACCAAGAGTCCTCTGGTAGCCTCACCATTATCTCTTGCCCACCATCTGTATTATGTCATATTTATAATTGATATCCAATGCCAATTACATCTGAACTAGAGACATTTGTTTGATATCTGCTTCAGTTTCTCTCCCATGACCTCAGTACCGGTACTATAATGATTAGCAGTGACTTTCCTAATTACAAGATATTCCTAGCACTGTAAAATTAGGGCACTTACATTTTTAATCAAATTAAAATCCATGGTTTGGTTTCTGCAGCACTAGCACCAGAGGTGGCAAATAGAATATCGGCACTGATTACAAGACATTCTTAGCACAGATTACAAGACATTCCTAGAATCTTCTGAATGTGGAGATGGTCATAATACTACCCCTTTGACCTGCTGGTTGTTTTGCTTTTGCTGGGTTTTGATGAGCTGTGTTAAGAAGTCTTTGTTTGATACTTTCTTGCAAATTCAAACAGATGTTTCCTATTTTATGACTCAATGATGCATGATACAAGCCTAAAGCTGTAAAATTTTGACAGGCAATAATACTGGAGTGGGTTGCCATGCACTCCTCCAGGGGATCTTCCTGACCTAGGGATCGAACCCCCATCTCTTTACATCTCCTGCACTGGCAGGTGGATTCTTTACCACTAGCGCCACCTGGGAAGCCCAAGGTAAAAGGTCTAAGTACTCATATATATGTATATTTTTCTGAACCCCCCTCCCACCTCCCTCCCCATCCCATCCCTCTGAGTCATCCCAGTGCACTAGCCCTGAGCATCCTGTATCATGCATTGAACCTGGACTGGCAATTCATTTCACATATGATAATATATATGTTTCAATGCCATTCTCCCAAATCATCCCACCCTTGTCCTCTCCCACAGAGTCCAAAAGACTGTTCTATACATCTGTGTCTCTTTTGTTAGGTACTCATATTTTAAACATTCTCAGATTTTTTTTTTTAAAGCCAGATGTTTGAGAGTGAGACATAGAACCATCAGGTCCAAGTGTTAACTCTACTTGTAGGCCAAGTAGGTGGCACCCAAATGGTAAGATTTCAAGTACCCTAAAAGTCTCCTAAGTCCCTTTCTATATTTCTGGCATCAGCCCTACTACACTGCCTAAAATAACTGTGTTTGAATTTGAATACCCTAGCTAAAATGAGAATGTTATCAGGGAGAGGTGACACATCTAAACCTTATTTTGAATATGTTTATCAGATTAGCTGGCAAAAGGAGTATGCATTTTAACAGAGAAACAACAGCTGTAAAACCTGGAGTGCTAAGGAGGGAAGTTATGCCTTCCCTGTTTGTCTAGGCTTCAGGAGTCTCCAGGGATGTAGCACTTACCATTTTAAAATCAGAATTTTCCTGTGTAAACCAGTATGAGTTGGTAACCATAGGCATGTGTGGAACATTAAGATCTTTGAGGGCTCTGCACACCTGGATAGGATTAAGGGACTCTAAAAGATGAGCAGAGAAGAAAGCAGAATGAAGGACCCATTTTACTCACTTTACCATTTTGCTTGGAGATGATATAAAAACAGTTGGTCCAGAATCATTTATTGGCATGTTAAATGGTAGGGATTGTTTATTTTTATAATTGTTAGAAGAAACACAAAGGAGTTATATGTGTTCTGTTCTCTGTATTTTCTTCTCTTCTATTTCTAGAGGGTAGTTAGACCATACTGTGTCTGGGTGTGAGATGTAGTTTATGTTGCCAAAGTTACCACAAAACAAACAAGCAAACAAATAGTAAAACTTCTGAGTTTTGAAAAGCATCAACTCGTTGGAGAGCTTAACTGAAATGAAAAGTCCTAAGGTGAGATCTTTCAAAATGGGTTTGAAAAGCAGTAGGTCATGAGACCTTGTAACTGGTTAGGGATGGTGGATCAAAGTGCCAAAACTGGCGCTTGTGCTGTGTGTGTGGCAAAATATGAGGTCTATCATTTGTCAAATCTATGCCTGTGTTTTATAGAAGCTGCTGAGTTTTCCAACTTTAAATGACCAATGTGAGCTTGTCAGGGGTGACTGGTATAAACCTAAAATCAAAGTTCCTCTCCAAATGTTCTGTACTGTGTAGTACTCTTGGGATGCCCAGTAATGGAGATTTAATTTACTGCTGGCCCAATAGGATAGGGGCTCAAAGTAGACTTTAACAAAATTTAAACAGAAAAGTGACATTTCTAATATACACAAAAGTGTGGAGAAAAATCCATACAGCAATATTTGCTACTGAAAGCCTATTTTATGGAATGTAGTTTATATATGTATTACTAATGTTTGTAATCTATGAAGTCTGTGTGTATACATACACAAAAGTTGTACATAACATACATATGTGTATATGTATACATATACATTATTTACATAATATATACTCATGCATAATATGCACATATTACAGATGAGGATCAGAGAGGTAGAGCTGACTCATCACACAACTTGTAGAAAGTGGCAGAGCTGGAAATTTTAATCCATGTCTTTCTAATTCCAAACTCTGTTCCTCTCACCACTTATCAAGTCACTTCTAAATTGGCTAGACAGAATAAAAGGAAAATAAAATGCTGAAATACTTCTCTGGTGATTCGCTTTCTTTCTAAAAAAAAATGTGTAGATACAGATTGAATGAGAAAATGTGCTGACACATTCTGTGGAGTTGGCCTCACTTCCATGCATGACTTTTTTACTACACTCCAAACCTTAGGATTGAATATAATCTCTTGGATAGGCAGTTCTGTGATGGAGTTGTTTGTCATAGCTGTTTGGGGTGATTCTATGTATCTAGCTGGAACAAGTTCAACTTTATTTCTAGACAATTTTAAATGTGTTTCTCATGACTTTTGACCACAATTCATCACCAAGTAATTTTTCTCTTGGCCAGTTTTCATTTGTCATTCAACTGCAGCAAGAGAAAAGAGAGCACCTCTAGAAAGTGGCAAATAGCCTGGTAACTTTTTTGCTTTCATATCCTAACTGGGGGAAATTTTTAGATAAGTGGGGCCTCTTTTGTCTCCTAAAGTTACTGCATAATCTTTAGAGCTTTAGGGTCTGAGCAGAGAAAAATTCATAGAGACAACCCAACTTTCAACAAAAATGATAACATTAAAAATTTGAACATGAGAACAAGGATGAAAGTGGCTCTGGTCACTAGTCATATTAAGAATCTTGCTATGATGTCATCTTTACAGGAAAATTTGTTGACAATAATGTCTTCAATAGTATCATTAACATATTTTAGAAGTCATTCAGACCCGAGTTTAATTCAGTTCCAATACTTGCTCTGAGACTTTAGGTAAGTTACATAAACTCTCTAAGATGATATTTTCCTCATTTTAACATGAAGATGATAATACATGACTCATGGGATATAAAGGAAATAATTTATGTAAAACAGGACAGTATCTGGCATGTAATGAATGGTCAATAAATGTTAGCTATCATCATCATCATTTTTTCTTCTATACTAAGCACATCACATTTGCTTTTTTCCCTTTAACTTTTAAAAATGCTTAAAAGTTATGTCTGCATAGCTGTACAATTCAAACAACCTAGTCCAACTTTTCTTAGAAACTGCGTAAGCATATAGAGATAATGAAAAGCATGTTACATCTATATATAAACATATAGAGATGATGAAAAGCATTTGTGAGCCTGATATTATTAGAATTTAAGTATTTCTCCTAGCAACTTGTTAATAGGTTGGAGATAACAGGACAATTTTTCTTCTAGGTCTTTGGTTTGGCTTACCTCGCATTCTCTTCAAAACATGTCTTTGATCCTTAATTCAACCTTTTTTTGGTTCTTTGGAAAACAAAGCTTACCTAACCCCAAACTATTTGATCTTCTAATATGTGCCAGGGACATAATAATAAATTAGAAGTAGTTTTTTTTCCTGAAGAGAGTTTCAAGTCTAATAACCATGCCACTAGAATTGCAGAAGGTGGCTTTCGAGTGTATTTCACAATGTTTATTTACCATCTGAACAATCTGTGATGGTATCTCTCTTTCTCACTCCATTTTACTTTATTTCTCTATGTGAACCCAATGTATGGGATCTTTGAATCTTTACCAGCTGAAAAGGCAATGTCAGTGACCTTTCCTGTCTTTTTAATCATGGACTGTTAGATGGAAGAAGGATTAGATTTTTTGTGTGTGCGTGTGTGTGTATGTGTGTGTGTGTTAGTCACTCATTTGTGTCCGACTCTTTACAACTCCATGGATTGTAGCCTGCCAGGTTCCTCTGTCCGTGGGATTTTCCAGGCAAGAATACTGAAATGGGTTGCCGTTCCCTTCTTCAGGGGATGTTCCTGACCCTGGAGATCAGGGATCTAACCCAGATTTCCCACATTGTGGCAGATTCTTTTTACCATCTGAGCCACCAGGGAAAATGTTTCTCTCTAAGTGGCTCTAAAGAGTCAAACTCAGGTAGAAGAATGTGTTATCAGGAAGGCAGATTTTGGCTGGAATATGAAAACTGGAACCATTTGAAAATTGAATGGGTGCCTTAGCTCTGGAAATGTTTAAATAAATGCTAAATGACCAGAGGTCTGGGTGATTGTATAGGTTATTCCTGTATTTAGCAGAAGTTTGATATGGATGGTCTCTCTGGTTCCTCTAAGCTCTGAGGGTCTATAAAACACAGACAATTCTCTAAAGAGGTAGATTTCCATGCTGTTAACATTTCAACATTTCTCTATTGATATTACAAAAAACATATAGCTTCTTGGGCAGTTTAATCCCTTAAGATTATCATTTTAATCTTGCAAATTATGGCTTGGATAAGTTCTTATCTAAAGGGTACACATGAGTCCTTGAGAATCTAATATTTTTTTGTTGTCAAAAGGACATGTGTACAATGACGCCCAGCTCATAGTAAAAAGGAAGATAGGAATTGTCTACTACTATGTGCAAAACACTTTCAGTTATCAAAGCACATACTCGCATCCTAGTTCTTGCCTAGGAAAGATATTAGCCCTCACCTGATTTCTCTTGCTTATGCTTTCTTGAATTATCCCAGTTTGGACTAGTGAAGTACACTATGGGCTCAGCTTTGTCCCAGTTACCAGTTCAATCCCATTTGAAGTTTACAATCTTACAGTTCTGCTGCTGCTCTGACTCAGGACATAACATCTTAGCACTGATATCTGAGCTCCTACTTTGTTCTTAAGTTACTCTGCATTAGTCTGTACTATGTAGACTATAGGCCTATATAACCTATGATTTACCATTCCAGTGCTGACAGCAGTTCTTCTGTATTGACTCTTGAGTTCGAGCTTTTCCTTCCTGGGTATCTCAAAGTATCAATTTAAACTTTTGCTTTGGATTATGCATTGATGTTTGGAGAAGGAAATGGCAACCCACTCTAGTATTCTTGGACAATCTCATGGACAGAGAAGCCTGGTGGGCTACAGTCCATGAAGTCACAAAGAGTTGGACATGACTGAGTGACTAACATATATATACATTTATGTTATGCTCTTTTCAAAAGTTTTTAAATTATTTTTTTTATTGAAATATAGTTGATTTGGTGAGTCAGATGGTAAAGAGTCTGCCTGCAATGCAGGAGACCCAGATTTGATCCCTGGGTCAGAAAGATCCCCTGGAGAAGAGAACAGCAACACACTCCAGGATTATTGCCTGGGAAATCCCATGGACAAAGGAGTCTGATGATCTACAATCCATGGGGTTGCAAAGAGTCAGACATGACTGAATGACTAACACTTTCATTTTACTTTCACAGTTGAATTGCAGTGTTATGTTAAATACTACTGTATAGCAAAGTGATTCAGTTATACACACACACAAATATATGTATATATATTTACATAGTAGAACACCCAGGACTGATCTCCTTTAGAATGGACTGGTTGGATCTCCTAGCAGTCCAAGGGACTCTCAAGAGTCTTCTCTAACACCACAGTTCAAAAGCATCAATTCTTCAGCACTCAGCTTTCTTCACAGTCCAACTCTCACATCCATACATGACCACTGGAAAAACCATAGCCTTGAGTAGATGGACCTTTGTTGGCAAAGTAATGTCTCTGCATTTGAATATGCTACCTAGGTTGGTCATAGCTTTCCTTCCAAGAAGTGTCTTTTAATTTCATGGCTGCAATCACCATCTGCAATGACTTTGGAACCCCAAAAAGTAATATCTGACACTGTTTCCACTTTTGACTGATGCTAAAGCTGAAACTCCAATACTTTGGCCACCTCATGCGAAGAGTTGACTCATTGGAAAAGACCCTGATGCTGGGATGGTTTGGGGGCAGGAGGAGAAGGGCACGACAGAGGATGAGATGGCTGGATGGCATCACCAACTCAATGGACATGAGTCTGAGTAAACTCTGGGAGTTGGTGATGGACAGGGAGGCCTGGCACGCTGCGATTCATGGGGTCGCAAAGAGTCAGACATGACTGAGCAACTGAACTGAACTAAATTGAGTATGCTATTAAGAGCAGAGTAGTAAAAGTAGTTCCTTCTCCTGGCAACCCACTCCAGTGTTCTTGCCTGGAGAATCCCAGGGACGGGGGAGCCTGGTTGGCTGCCATCCATGGCGTCGCAAGAGTCGGATATGACTGAAGTGACTTGGCAGCAGTAAAAAAAAAAAAAAAAAAGTTTATAGAGTATTTTTTCCTTTTTGTATGAGAGCCAACTACTGGGGTTGAGATTTTGTTTCAAAGACAAGAGATATTTGGAATATAATTTTCAGTGATTATTATAGGGAGAAATATTTAATAGATTTTCTATCATTCAGGGATTTAAAAACTGTAAAAGAGGTTAAAACATAAGCAGTAGAAATTTCTATTGAATGTAATGAAAGCCTTTAAGATTATCAAGGTATAGAAAAGTCATTATGGGCAACCAAAGACTACTGATTAGTCTATCCCTGGTTTAACAGTTACTTTAAACTTGGCTATGGAAGTTTGTTCAATTAAAAAAAAATCTTATCAAACAGCTTTTAGGTACTGTGTAAATGCTTAAAAAATAGAAAGTGTGAGAAAGATTGATATTACTAGAGCTAACATAGTTTACTTATTGGCTTTAAGAAGACCCTATATAATTGGTCCTGAAATGTTTTGCTATCCAGGTGCCTGAAGACTGGAGAATGGACCTTCTGAAGTACAATCTAATTCTCAGATTCTCATCATTGTCTGAAGTTTCAAGTGAGAATGCAATTGTTTTGGATCAGGTAGAACATCTTTTTTTTTTTTTTTTTTTACCTTTCTCCTACAGAATTTAAAAATAAATATTTTTTTATAATCTTTGTGATGAATAAGCAATTGCATTTTGATTTACATCTTTTAATGATCATAATTAAATATGATTCATCACTGTAGTTTTATTAATAAGTCAAAGTATAGTATAAGGCAAAATCATCTGTCCTATAAAACCATGCACACATTGTTTGAGAAAAAAAGTGAGAAAAACTAATGATTATTCAAGGGAGAAGGAACAGACTCAGTTTAGATTCCCAGGTCACAACACCTTACTCTCCAAAATTAGAGTAGCCATTTTCTCAACATTCACCTTGTATTAAACAGACATGAATTCAGACAGGATTACCATCATACAATAAACACTTTCAAGGACACTTACTGTTAAAACTCTAAACCTATCAATGAATCCATTTGTTCATAGTAAAGCCAAAGTTGCAGGGCAATCTACAGGCATGGTAAAATAAACTGTGAACATGCTGGGAGGAGATGGTCAATAGTTCCAGATGAAACTGCATTATGCATCTTTGTGTAGATGGAGTGGAAAAAAAAAGCAGAACATTTGGGAGCATGTATATAGTTCAGGAAAGAGTTGAGAGAAGTCTGGGATGTCAGTATTCCCACCTGTGCATACATGCTAAGTTGCTTCAGTTGTGGTCAACTCTTTGGGACCTTATGGACTGTAGCCCGCCAGATCCTCTGCCCATGGGATTCTCCAGGCAAGAATACTGGAGTGAGTTGCCTGTGCCCTCCTCCAGGTGATCTTCCCCATCCAGTGATTGAGCCCGCATCTATTAAGTCTCCTGCATTGGCAGGTGAGTTCTTTACTGCTAGTGCCAACTGGGAAGCCTCTTTCCCACATTAAATGGAACTAAATATATTCAGTCAGTTCAGCTCAGTAACTCAGTCATATCCAACTCTTTGCGACCCCATGGACTACAGCACGCCAGGCTTCGCTATCCTTCACCAACTCCCAGAGCATTCTCAAACTCATGTCCATTGATGAGGTGATGCCATCCAACCATCTCATCCTCTGTCATCCCCTTCTCTTCCTGCCTTCAATCTTTCTCAGCATCAGGGTCTTTTCCAATGAGTCAGTTCTTCGCATTAGGTGGTCAAAGTACTGGAGTTTCAGCTTCAGCATCAGTCCTTCCAATGAATATTCAGGACTGATTTTCTTTAGGATGGACTGGTTGAATCTCCTTGCAGTCCAAGGGATTCTCAAGAGTCTTCTCCAACACCTCAGTTCAAAACCATCAATTCTTCAGTGATCAGCTTTCTTTGTAGTCCAACTCTCACATCCATATATGACTACTAGAAAAACTGTAGCTTTGACGAGAAGGACCTTTGTTGGCAAAGTAATATCTCTGCTTTTTAATATGCTGTCTAGGTTGGTCATAGCTTTTTCAAGGAGCAAGTGTCTTTTAGTTTCATGACTGAAGTCACCAGCAGCAGTGATTTTGGTGCCCCCCAAAATTAAGTCTCTCACATATTTCCATTGTTTCCCCATCTATTTGCCATGAAATGATTGGACCAGATGCCATGATCTTAGTTTTCTGAATGTTGAGTTTTAAGTCAACTTTTTCACTCTTCTCTTTCACATTCATCATGGGGCTCTTTAGTTCCTCTCTGCTTTCTGCCATAAGGGTTGTGTTATCTGCTTATCTGAGGTTATTTATATTTTTCCTGGCAATCTTGATTCCAGCTTTTTTTTCCTGGCAATCTTGATTCCAGCTTGTGCTTCATCCAGCCGGCATTTGGCATGATGTAGTCTTCATATGAGTTAAATAAGCAGGGTGACAATATATAGTCTTGACATACTCCTTTCCCAATTTGGATCCAGTCTGTTGTTCCATGTCCAGTTCTAACTGTTGCTTCTTGACCTGCATACAAATTTTTCAGGAGGTAGGTCAGGTGGTCTGATATTCCCATCTCTTGAAGAATTTTCCACAGTTTGTTGTGATTCACACAGTCAAAGGCTTTGGCGTAGTCAATAAAACAGAAGTAGATATTTTTTTGGAACTTTCCTGATTTTCCGATGACCAATGGATGTTGGCTATTTTATCTCTGGTTCCTCTGCCTTTTCTAAATCCAGCTTGAACATCTGGAATTTCACAGTTCATGTACTGTTGAAGCCTGGCCTGGAGAATTTTGAGCATTACTTTGCTACGTGTGAGATGAGTGCAGTTGTGAGGTAGTTTGAGCATTCTTTGGCATTGCCTTTCTTTGGGATTGGAATGAAAACTGATCTTTTCCAGTCCTGTGGCCACTGTTGAGTTTTCTAAATTTGCTGGCATATTGAGTCCAGCACTTTCACAGCATCATCTTTTAGGATTTGAAATAGCTTGACTGGAATTCTATCACCTCCACAAGCTTTGTTCTTAGTGATGCTTCCTAAGGCCCACTGAATTTCATATTCCAGGATGTCTGGCTCTAGGTGGGTGATCACACCATTATGGTTATCTGGGTCATGAAGATCTTTTTTGTATAGTTCTCCTGTGTATTCTTGCCATCTCTTCTTAGTATCTTCTGCTTCTGTTAGGTCCATACGATTTCTGTCCTATATTCTGCCTATTTTTGCATGAAATGATTTCTTGGAATATATTACCTATGGGATAAAATATTGGGAGGATTGAATGAGATGTTTAACACACTGCCCTGGCACTTGGATAAAACCCAATAAATGTTAGTTCTTATAATACTATGACTAGTAGGGTTCTGAAATAATTCCTTGCATAGTGTATTGCTTTTCAATAAATTTCTGAATCATCTTTATACCATTGCAGTTCTGACTCCTACTTCGCTTATAGTCAGTTATGAATTCCAGTTCTCTTAAACTGTGCTTATTTTTAATGAGATCTCTTCCATCCTGTATCTATGGTTCTCTTTTTATTTTTAAACTTGTTCCTAATAGTTTATGCTTTCTCCTGTTGACATTATTCCTGCTTCATAGGACCAGTGTATCAACATTCACTTTACATGTTATTTCTGTGCTATAACCCTGTCAGTTTTAACATCATGTGGACATTTAATTAACACATTCTTAATTTCTTTGTCCTGTAGACTTTTACCAAAAGCCCTATCCCCTTGTCTTTGTCCAATAGAGGAGATAGCTCAAAGTTCTATAGATACAAATAAGGAGCTATCAAAGAAGATGACATATTAAATTTTGGTACCTTGAATAATTATTTGAACTTCTTTGGGGCCCTGGGACACCAGTTACAGTTTTACTTCTATGGCTAAGTTAGATTATCCATAGATGGCTTCTGTTTCCCTAGCCACCCAAGATTTATTAATGAAAATTTTACTTTCACATATTAGTATTCCTTAAGATATGGCTGTTATCACAATTTAATTATACATTATCATAAATGTATAACAAAGTGCAAAATAAAATTGGATGAAATTTAGCTCTTCAGTTTTAATCTGCTGGTTGAAGAAGTCAAACTGGATGTTTTCCAGTTTCTGTGAAAGGTAACTATTTTAATATAGCTATTGTTCATTGCAGATTGCTTGTGTTTAGCATATCTTCTAAAATACAAATGTTTTTATGGAGATACTGAAAGAAATTATAAATGAATCATTGAGTTTAGCTATAGCATGAGGTTGTCCAAAAGTTCATCAATTCATATTACATGAAGAAATTGGGAAACTAAATGGGCATTATTTGGTCTAGTCTTCACAGTAATTATTCTTCAGTAGATTTAACATACTAGATAAAAATGAAGGTTAATGCTTACCCTAATTAAGAAAATGTTTGGTAGCTTTTTTTTATTGAGTGTTGAAATGCCCTTAGATTAATTCTAAGATTTATTATATTGCATTCACATCACTATCATATATATATATAAAACACAAAGATCAGAAGATGTCAAAATTTAGCTATAATATGAAATAATGCAAGGCACATTTGACCTTTGTTAGAGAAAATAATTTTACTGGAGAATAATAAATAATAAGGTAGATTGCTTCTGAAATATTATTTAGGATTATTAGGGGCCACAGGCAAAGAAGAGGTGGTGGCAGTCACACTTCTCCTTTGTGTTAATGAGAAAATAATTGTTTGAGAATGTCTTGGGTTCCAAGCAAAAATCCCAGCAGGGAGAGCTTTGAAGACTTGTTCTTCATACCCTTTGAGAGAAGAGAGTGCTAAAAAGACCTTAGAAAGATGTGAATCAAAATTGTTAAAGTTCCAGTATTTCTAAATTTCCTTCACTGGAAGAAAAAATATATATTCAAAAAACATCCTTCTAGATACAGATCCCTATATTACGTATTGCATTTCTCTTTTTGAGTACACTGTAAGGTATTTAAGATAGTCCATCTTGGGTTTCCCAAGAACTTTGATTCCACTTCATTGACAGTCAATTGATTTCTGCCTTAGAGCACAAGGATAGCTGCAGTGTTGCCCTCTCACAGCAGTATCCCTTCTACCTCCTTTCTCTCCATAATGTAGATTTGATAACCATGTAGATGTTTCACACAGAAGTTATACACTGCTGTGATTTCTACTCCAGAGTAAATAAAATCTTCACCCACTTCTTCTAAGATCCTCATAGAGGAACCCAAGAACTGGGAGTGATTTTCACTTGACCCATGATTCTCAATTCATTTACATTTTGTTTAGTCTTGTGACTCTTGGTTAGATGTGCCAAAGGGGAGAACAACTTACAATGAAAGATATTTATATATTGAAATACAGATTCAATCTATGAGGGTCTCTAACATAATTTTTTCTTGAATTTGACTTCAGGGGTAAAGAAGCAATAAGACAATAAGCTCTTATCAGTGATTTATTGTAATAACTTATTTGGCAAATCTTGAAGTCAGTATAAATTTAGTTTACAACCCTATATTTGTACTTACACTCCCAAACAATCATAATTAATGACCAGAATTCTGGCTTAGAGGCTATGCAGGTGGTTAATCAGACATTTTTTGATTACTGTGTAGACCACTCAGTTCAGTTCAGTTCAGTCACTCAGTCCTGTCCAACTCTTCGGGACCCCATGGACTGCAGCACACCAGGTCTCCCTGTCCACCACCAACTCCCATAGTTTACTGAAACTCATGTCCATTAAGTCGGTGATGCCTTCCAACCATCTCATCCTCTGTCATCCCTTTTCCTCCCACTTTTAATCTTTCCCAGCACCAGGGTCTTTTTCAAGGAATGAGTTCTGCACATAAGGTGACCAAAGTATTGGAGTTTCAGCTTCAGCATCAGTCCTTCCAATGAATATTCAGGACTGATTTCCTTTAGTATTGACTGGGTGGGTCTTCTTACAGTCCAAGGGCTCATGAGTCTTCTCCAATACCACAGTTCAAAAGCATCAATTCTCTGGCTCTCAGCTTTCTTTACAGTCCAAATCTCACATCCATACATGACTACTGGAAAACCATAGCTTTGACTATAAAGACATTTGTTGGCAAAGTAATGTCTCTGCTTTTTAATAAGTTGTCTAGTCTGGTCATAACTTTTCTTCCAAGGAGCAAGTGTCTTTTAATTTCATGGCTGTAGTCACCATTTTCAGTGATTTTGGAGCCCCCCAAAATAAAGTCTGTCACTGTTTCCACTGTTTCCCCATCTATTTACGAAGAAGTGATGGAACCAGATGCCATGATCTTCGTCTTCTGAATGTTGAGTTTTAAGCCAACTTTTTCACTCTCCTCTTTCACTTTCATCAAGGGGCTCTTTAGTTCTTCTTCATTTTCTGCCAAAAGGGTGGTGTCATCTGCATATCTGAGGTTGTTGATATTTCTCCTGGTAATCTTGATTCCAGCTTGTGCTTCATCCAGTCCGGGATTTCTCATGATGTACTCTGCATATAAGTTAAATAAGCAGGGTGGCAATATACATCCTTGACCTACTCCTTTCCCAATTTGGAACTTGTCTGTTGTTCCATGTCCAATTCTAACTGTTGCTTCTTGACCTGCATGCAGAATTCTCAAGAGGCATGTCAGGTGGTCTGGTATTCCCATCTCTTGAAGAATTTTCCACAGTTTGTTGTGATCCACACAGTCAAAGGCTTTGGCATAGTCAATAAAACAGAAGTAGGTGTTTCTCTGATATTCTCTTGCTTTTTCTATGATCCAATGGATGTTGGCAATTTGATCTCTGGTTCCTCTGCCTTTTCTAAATCCAGCTTGAACATCTGGAAGTTCACAGTTCATGTAATATTGAAGCCTGGCTTGGAGAATTTTGAGCATTACTTTGCTAGCCTGTGAGATGAGTGCAATTGTGCAGTAGTTTGAGCATTCTTTGGCATTGCCTTTCTTTGGGATTATAATGAAAACTGATCTTCTCCAGTCCTGTCACCACTGCTGAGTTTTCCAAATTTGCTGGCATATTGAGTGCAGCACTGTCACAGCATCATCTTTTAGGATTTGAAATAGCTCAACTGGAATTCCATCACCTCCACTAGCTTTGTTCTTAGTGATGCTTCCTGAGGCACACTTGACTTCACATTCCATGATATCTGACTCTAGGTGAGTGATCACACCATCGTGATTATCTGTCTCATGAAGATCTTTTTCGTATAGTTCTTCTGTGTATTATTGTCATCTCTTCTTAATATCTTCTGCTTCTGTTAAGTCCATACCATTTCTATCCTTTATTGTGCCCGTCTTTGCATGAAATGTTCCCTTGGTATGTATAATTTTTTTAAGAGATCTCTAGTCTTTCCCATTCTGTTGTTTTCCTCTATTTCTTTGCATTGATCATGGAGGAAGGCTTTCTTATCTCTCCTTGCTATTTTTTGGAACTCTGTGTTCAAATGGGTATATCTTTCCTTTTCTCCTTTGCCTTTAGCTTCTCTTCTTTTCTCAGCAATTTGTAAGGCCTGCTTAGACAATGATTTTGCCTTTTTGCATTTCTTTTTCTTGGGAATGATCTTGAGCACTGCCTCTTGTACAAAGTCATGAACCTCCATCCATAGTTTTTCAGGCACCCTGTCTATCAGGTCTAATCCCTTGAATATATTTGTGCCTAGATAATGAGAGATGATTATACTCATGTTTATGTAAGATTTTTCTTAAATGACTCAGCATCTTCCATTTCACCTGCTACTCCAGGGATTTAATTTACTGTACTCCTTAAGAAAGGAAGTGACCTAAGTAATTAGAGAATTACCTAAGGTAGGGACTGCCTGCCTCCTTATGTCAAAATCATCCATAGAGCCCTAGAATGACAGACATGGAAGAGAAATCATAGGACATCAAGCAACTCTTCACATTTCAAGGATGAGAAATTGGTGTCCAGAGAGAGAAAAATGACTCATCCAAGGTAACATAACCGATTAATAGCAGAGCTGGTACGAAAAGCCTGGTTTTCTGACTCTTAAGTCCAACACATCATGCCGGTCAATCTCAATGTTTAATTACTCTACAGTAGTCACTGAGAGGGCTTCTCTGGTGGTTCAATGGTAAAGAATATGCCTGCAATGCAGGAAACATGGGTTCGATCCCTGGGTCAAGAAGATCCCCTAGAGAAGGAAATGGGAACCCACTCCAATATTCTTGTCTGGAGAATCCCATGAACAAAGGAGCCTGGAGAGCTACAGTCCATGGAATCACCAGAGTTGGACACGACTGAAAGACTAAACAACAGTCACTGAGAAGTTAGTTCTGTTGATTATGTCCCTTCATTTTCTCCCTAGGATGGAAGATGCTGGACATTCTCTCCCCTGACTTTCTCCTACAATGTTTGGTTCCCTTTTCTCTATCTTCAGCGCTACCTTTTTTTAGTTCAGGCTGTTGTCACCTCCTGTGCAAACTCTTGTGTTTGTCTCACAATGTATCTCCTTGCCTTTAATTCCACTTTATTCCATTAGCCACACTGCTATTAGAATGAGTTTTTATAAATAAGATCTAATGATGGTTTTATTCTCATCATCATTTATTTCACTTACTAGGACATGAAGTCCAACAAATCTCATCATGGTCTAATCCTTAAATATCAATACTTCTCTAACCTCATTTTTTGTTGCTCTTCTCAACCTCCCATCAGCTCTTTTCATTGTATGATACAGTTTAAAGTAGCACTCATACTGTCCCTAAGGTGCTATATAGGTTCTTGTTTCTAAGATTTTGCATATATTGTTCCCTGGAGCAATCTCCCTTCCTTTTTCTACTAACTAGTAAAATGCTTATGCTTCAAGATCCGGTTAAAGTTTTCCTTTTGATGAAGCCTTCTCCATCACTCCAGCAGAATTACTTTCACTCTATTTATGACATCACTGTGCTATTTACATTCATTCACTACAGCAATGGATGATTCATGTTTGTATGGAACTCCTGTATTATAATTTAACTTCTTGAAAGAAGTAACACTGTCTAATCCTCACCCTTTCCTTCTATACACAGTACCTGAATGTAGGCCTTAATAAATACTTGATGTAATGATGCCAAATATACTTTGTAGGTCACAGATATGACCAGACACTTAATAAATACTGAGGGTCCATTTTTTAAGTTGGGCTCAGTCATTTTGGTTAATATAACCTTCATGTCCACTTTAAAAAGTTTCAATCAAACATAATTTCAATAATCTAGTATAGGAGGCAGAAGATAATGAATGTGTTTGGAAGGAATATTTACAAGGTAAGGGCACAAAAGAAAACCGTCTCTGTAACATAGTGCATTTAAATAAAGGAAATATATAAACGTTAGAGCCACCTTTTCAATCCTTAGTACCTAAACATTGCATCAGCAGCAGCAGCAAATATAATTAGATATCCAAAATATGAAAATTTCTAGTACATTAACACTGAAATGCAACTCAATACATTGTTTTCCTTGGCACATAATTGATGAACATTAAGGGAATACAGTGTTGTTTATTCATAACAAGAGACGGAAACAAACTTAACACAAACAGGACAATTTTCTATACTTTAACAGCTAAACAGGATGGTTAAGAACTAATGCTTTGGTATTTTTTTTGTTTGTTTGTATTTTTGTCTGAAAGTTTACATGACTGAAAATTTGTTAAGTATTGCAAATATAAGGCCATTGTCTGGGCAGAAATTTTTATCTGCACCACTGCTGCCTCTGCTTCTCTAATTCCTTCCCCATCTCCTCCATCTTCTTTCATTAATGTTTGCTTTGTGAGTTCCAGCAGTTGTAGAAAACTGTGTGGCTCATGGCTCTTTTAGTGCTAATCATGCATACACAGTTGAGGTTCAGGTTTGGGCATCATTCCCCAGGAATCTGGGATCTTACCTACTCTTGTCACAGAGGTCGCTGCATCTCTGGAGGTCTCTGATGGTTTTGTGTAGAGGAATCAGAAATGAGTCCATGCCTGGTGAATTCCATGGACAGACGAGCCTGGTGGGCTACAGTCCATGGAGTCACAAAGAGTCAGACATGAAGTGACTAACACTACTACACTACACCCATTTGTTCAGTCACAGACAAAAGCATATCAGTGAGGAATTGGCACCAGCAAATAAGCAAGTTTGTCCTATATAGTTTGGAAGGAATACACAGTCTAAGAATAACTGTTGGCCACTTCATTAATTCCTTGATGCGGTCTTTATTGAAATGGATTTCAACTACCAACATTTGATGGTGTCTTAGTGATCACTCCTTGGGCATTCATGTATATGCTCAAGATGTTAAAAATCCCAAGGCTCATTTATTGGAAAAATGTCTTACCATATTGCAGTGCTATGCCCAATGGATGTGTGACTCTCATACCAAGGGTATGATATTTTTATATAAAAATGAAATACATAGATACCTTAACGTAATTAGTTTAATTAAGATATCTATGTATTTCATTTTCAATGTAATTAGATATTAATTAATGTAATTAAGATATATATATATGCATAAATATATATTAATTTTGGAGAAGGAAACAGAAACCCACTCCAGTATTCTTGCCTGGAGAATTCCATGGACAGAAGAACGTGGCAGGCTACAGTCCATGGGGTCCAAAGAGTCAGACACGACTGACTGACTAACACACACACACACACACATTAATTTCCCTCATAAAGCTATGAATTTCATATGCTGGAGTGTGTGTAACAATTGAGCTTTGTGCCCTCGGTATTTTATGAGTGAAACCATAGCTTGGAGCAATTTGAGAACAGATTAGGGGACAACTCTAAGCTACACTGCAAATAAGAAGGTCTTATTTCTCTAATTCCACAAGTCTAGTTCTGATTGTTTAAGTGGCAAGACAGAATTTACCTAGCTTTTTTTTCCTAGAAATAAATGACCTTATAGGTGAAATAATAAATGAATGAGTAAATGAATTAATGAATGATTATGATGACAAACTTTTCTTCCAGTGTCAAGGTGATAGAATAGCACAGAATGTGGGGTCATTTAGCATTAACTGGGATGAAGAATAAAGGCAATTATACCCTTTTGGGGGAAAGAAGAGTAACACCTAGCCTTAGTCAAGGTGAGCTCTGAACATGATAGCAAATTTGACACAGTTTGACTTGTAAACCCTTTGATGATTTTCTGCACTATTTCCACATTTTCCCCAGTTCTTGTGCACATAGTCTTGGGAAGGCTTCTGGTTCCCTGAAAGCTATGTGTGCTGACCTTCTTTAGCATACATCAATTCACTGCTCTAGATATTTCCAGATTCCTTTTCATTACCTATATGTCCTTGGATCCAACTTTTTGGAATCTTGTTCTGTGATGAGGCTACTGAGAGGCTTTTAACAATTAAAAGCTGAATGGGAAATTTTTCTTCAAATGTAATGTTTTATTTTTAGCTGAGACCTTCCAGGCCTTAACCTTAAGGAATGATTATAATAGTAAATATTTCAGCAAATGTATAGCAAACAACTTCAGTGTCTTGGCACAACTATGGATGTAAAGAGATGAAGAAAACATAATCCCTACACTTCAAGTTTAATGAAGAACTAGATATGGAATTTGATGCATAAAAATTTGAGATTTTAATGGCTACAGTAGAGAAAATGACACAGAGAAAGGAGAAGGTTAACTCTGCCTGAAGAATTGGGGTAAATTTCATAAGGAAAGTGAAGTTTGAATTATTATAAAAAGTTACTAGTAACTAGTAGATTCATACTTTAAGAATTACTCTGAAAACAGAGGAACAGTTGGAAAAGGCAAAGATTAGAAACTGTTTCAGTGCTTCAAGGGATAAGTGATAATAGTGTGAGCTAAGAAAATAAAAGGAAAATGAAGAGTTGAAAATTTTCATTCTTAATTTTGTAGATAGAATCAACAGGAATTGACTAGTGACTCTTTTGTATGTGAAGTATGAGAAAGAAGGAAGTGCTTAGGACAAACCTCATGTTTCTAGCTGATCTATGTCAAAGGTAGTGCTGTCATGTGATGTAAATTATAAAAGAAGAAGGTTAAGGGTGTGTGGGGCAGTAAGACATTAGCTTGTTCCTTCCTGTTCAAAGGATGAATCATTTAGGATGGCCATGGTGCGTGGGCACACATAGGTCAATTCTCCATTTCTTTTCCAGTTAGAAGTTTTTGATCAAACTACTTAATCTCAGTGGCATTATCCATATTGTTCAGAGCCTTGCATTTGCATTCTTGACTCATAATAATGCTATATATTTGAAGCTTGTGTGCCTCCAAACTAATCTTTGATAGTGTAGGCTTGGGGAAAACAAATGTCTACGCTCGCCACATAAAAAAAAAAAAAAAAAAAAAAGATCTTGTCTACTGTTCTATCACAGTGCATTAAATGCTCTATCATTTACTGTAACATCTTGGGCTTAAGTTATTGTATTCTCTGGTATTGAGTTAGATAGGATTTGTTTATTTTTGTAAATTAATACTACTACCCTGAGGGTTTAGACTTTGAGATGTCAGAAAAGGGAATTTGAGAGCATAGGATGGTCACCTTCAAGGTCCAGGATGGGCCTCCATGGTAGGAAAATATGGGCTGTATGGGAGAGGCTATCAGTGCCTGGCAGAGAAGGGGCATAGTCTTTGTCCATTTTGTTTTGACCGGGGTCAGGCCTCTATGAATGTTTATTTTTTACTAGAAAGCTACCTACCAGAGCATTATGAGATTTAATTAATGGTTGCCAAAAGCTTTGGAACAATAATATCATGTCAAATTATTTATAATTGCTGCAGAAAGCAACTAAGACTCTGTTAGGGAAGGCACCCTAAATTATTATTTTTTGCTGTAGAACATGGAAACAGATATGTCATGAATCTAAGTGAGAAGCTGAAGTATAAATATGGTTTGATGAAGATCTTACACATTGCTGGTCAGAGGGTAAATTCCCTGTCAAAAAAAGGTTGAGGAGAAGTGAAAGAGAGCTTGGTCTTATAGCATTGATTTTCCAGAAATTGGCTTGTCTCAGCTTGCCATTGCAGATAAACTGGGTCCTGAAACACGGGGTTCATTCAAATTGACCGTGAAAAGCTGGATCAGAGCCAGCGTAACTTTCTAGTCTCATTCTCCTAAATTAGAAGCATTTTGCTTTATTTATTTATTAAAAAAAGTCTTAATTCTCCACAATCAGTTCCTGTAAGTCTATATATTCAACTTTAAGATTACTTCTCTTATCTGTCTGTTTTTCAATTCCTCTTCAACTTTCCTCAGGACCTCAGAATGTTTTGTTTGACATATTTTGATAGTCTCCTAACTGCTTTTTTCCACACTGAATTTTTTTCTCCAATTATCACTTTTAGGATAATCATATTAAGTATTGGAGAAGGCACCCCACTCCAGTATTCTTGCTTGGAAAATCCCATGGACGGAGGAGCCTGATAGGCAGCAGTCCATGGGGTCACTAGGAGTTGGACACGACTGAGCGACTTCACTTTCGCTTTTCACTTTTATGCATTGGAGAAGGAAATGGCAACCCACTCCAGTATTCTTGCCTGGAGAATCCCAGGGACGGGGGAGCCTGGTGGGCTGCCATCTATGGGGTCACACAGAGTCAGACATGACTGAAGTGACTTAGCAGCAGCAGCATATTAAGTATTACATAAAATTGTCTTTGACTTTGCAAAGACAAATAGACTGTAGGTTAAAGCATGAGCTCAATATAAACTCGTAAATATTGATATTTACACAGAAACTTATTTTAAACTATCTTAAAATTTGATAGGAGTGGCATTTGGATCATTAAAATAATATCCAGTAGGGATAAAAATAAGGATGCACAAGATGGTTTAAAATCATTTACTATTTTTCCACTATAGAGAATAGAAAGATAAAAATTGTCCTATATGAAGATGGCATAGTCTTGAGTAGCTATCCTGGATATACTTCATATCTCCCTTGCAGATCCACCATCCTCCAATCTCCACCTTCTCTGTGCCTTGGATAAAGGGCCTCAGTGGATTGTACTGACAGTCTCCCTTCTGCTCTAGCTTCTTACGGGATACAGCCAATGATATGCATTTCAGAATATCAAAAAACTAGTGAAAAGAGAGGTCAGCCTACAAGTTGGTTGTGGTTTCATTTCTTTCCTTAAGACTAGAGACTCTGCTTTATTTCTGTTCTGGGAGCCATGTTATCATCTTTATCCCTTTAGCTCTAATGTTGGTGATGTATCTGTGCTATTGCTAGCTGAGAATATTAATGAAAACTTGATTTTCCGACACCTGTTTTTTATTTTAACACTGTTAACTTTTTAAACGCATTATTGCATTATCCTCAATTATCCTATTTGATTATATGCTGTTTCTTGCTGGAACCCTAACTCATATCGTGGCTTTACTGGACACTGTAATATTTACTACCAGAAAGAAGGAATCCACAGGATACTTCAAAAGCAAAACTCTGATTTTTTATGGAGATTTTACCCAACATTTACTGACGTATATAAGGATACTATAGAATTGGTCAACTCCTTCAGTGATTTAGGAATATGTATGTTTGTAACCAGTTTATCTGGGTGTTCATATGAGAGATACACTTTATATGGATGCTGTATTAGTTACAATAGGTTAAGCTTATGCTGTAGTAACAAATCTCAGGAGGTTAACAGAACAAAAGTTTATTTTTCACTCAGCTGAAATTTGCTGGGGGTCTGAGTAATATTGCAGGGGTGTCTGTTTTCTATGAAGTAATTCAACAGTCTAGCAATCTTGTAGTTCCATTATCCCAACCTAAGGTCTTATCCCTAGTATCCTAACATAAGAAGGAGACTATAGAATTGTTCAGGGACTTTTTACTCCTTCAAAACATAAGTGACACAATCATATTTCATTGATGAGTGCCAATCATAAAGCCCTGTGAAACTTCAAGGCAGTTATGAAGAGGTTTTTGAATATTCTTAAAGGAGGATTATAGGCCCTAGGAATAAGATTTCATAAACCTATCTGCCTCAGGTGCTATAATAAGATACATTTTATAGCTGAGGTGGGTACTTGGTTACACAAACTTCAATATTTACCAAGCTAAAATTATTACAGCTTTGGTTTTCCATTTGTCTCTTAGGGTAAAGCCAAAATGTTTATGTAAAAAAATCTTTGACTCACCCTATTTTCTATCTGCTTAGATAATTGTTCTTCCTTGGTAGTTTTTGTTGTTGTTCAGTCAATAAGTTCTGCCAGCTCTTTGTGGTGCCATGGATTGCAGCACACCAGGCTCCTCTGTCCCCCACTATCTCCCAGGGTTTCCTCAAACTCATGTCCATGAGTTGGTTATGTAATCTAACCATCTCATCCTTTGCTGCCCTCTTCTCCTTTTGCCTTCAATCTTTCCCAGCATCAAGGTCTTTTCTATCTGAGGTCTTTTTGGCTCTTTGCATCAGGTGGCCACAGTATTGGAGCTTCAGAAACAGCTCTTCCAATGAATATTTATGGTTGATTTCCCTAAGGATTGGCTGGTTTGATCTCCTTACTGTCCAAGGGACTTTCAAGAGTCTTCTCCAGCACCACAATTTGAAAGCATTGATTCTTTGGTGCTTAGCATTCTTTTTTTTTTTTTTTTTCAACAATGAGTCTTTTATTTTTTTCCTTTTTTAAATTTAATTTAATTTTTTTACTTTACAATATTGCTTAGCATTCTTTATGGTCCAACTCTCACATCCATACATGACTACTGGAAAAACCACAGCTTTGACTATATGGACCTTTGTTGGCAAAGTGAAATATCTGCTTTTTAATATGCTGTTTGTTATAGTTTCCCTTTAAAGAAGCAAGCATCTTTTAATTTCATGGCTGCAGTCACTGTCTACAGTGATTTTGGAGCCCAAGAAAATAAAATCTGTCACTGTTTTCAATTTTCCCCCATCTATTGCCATGAAGTGATGGGGCCAGATGCCATGATCTTATTTTTTATAATTTTCAAGTTTTAAGCCAGCTTTTTCAGTCTCCTCTTTTACCCTCATCAAGGGACTATTTAGTTCCTCTTCACTTTCTGCCATTAGAGTGGTATCATCTGAATATCTGAGGTTATTGATATTTCTCCTTGCAATCTTGTTTCCAGCTTGTGATTCATCCAGCCTGGCATTTCACATGATGTACTCTGCATATAAGTTAAATATGCAGGGTAGCAATATACAGCCTTGCCATTTTCCTTTCTCAATTTTGAACCAGTCAGTTGTACCATGTCTGGTTCTAACTGTTGCTTCTTGACTCGCATGTAGATTTCTCCGCAGACAGATAAAGTGATCGAGTATCCCCATCACTTTAAGAATTTTCTACAGTTTGTTGTGATCCACACAGGCGAAGTCTTTAGCATAGTTAGCAAGGCAGGAATAGATCTTTTTTTCTGGAATTCCCTTGTTTTCTCCGTGATCCAACAAATGTTGGCACTTTCTGACATTACTCTGAGGAAAATAAAAGTTACAAATGTTTATCTGTGTAAATATCTCTGTGTATATGTGTATGTGTATGTGTGTTTATTGATTATATTCTCTCTCTCTCTAGCATTCTTTTCCTTTTGTTATTCCCATCCTGTTTTCTTACCTTGATCTTACCCTCCTCTATTCTTTGTCACTTACTGGTATCTTTTTTCTCCTCTTCTGTTCACAATTTCTTTCATTTTCAGCCTTGTTTTTCTCTTTGTCTGATATTTGTTTCATTATTTTCCCTTTACATTCATTGGCCTTTTTTCCATCTTCTCTCTCAAACTTCAGAGAATGGGCTGCATGTGGCTTGACTTCTACCCTCCATTCCTTTTCCTCTGCCTTCTTACTCTGCTTGTTGTTCACCTGAACTGGTTATGGCAGTAGTGTTTTCAAAGGCAGAGCCATTTTATTCAGAGATATAGGATTGTGTGAAGGGTAGGGAAATGGTGTTACTGTTCTCCCATCTTTTTTGAAGGGAATGTCCTATTTGCTATTAGTTTTCCTATACTGGGGAAAACCTAGCCTATGGATTTTTCTTCTGAGAACAATTTAAAACAGATTATTAATATTTTTTCTCCTTACCATGTAAACAGATAGACCAATTAGGAGACTTCGTTCCCCCCTTTCCCATGTAGCAGTTGCTTTTATAATCATCTGACCTCCTCTTTCTACCCCCTGCTATTCACTTCATGTAAAGGATCCAGATTCACAATAGTCCTCTAATTTTTGGCTTTGAGAGAAATGGTATGCCCATCATGAATGAAAAATATACTATTTTGTTAGAATTAGTATCTTGGGGAACTGGCCAAGTTCCAATTTGCTACCTAAAAACGACCGAGTCAACTGTGTTCTTCCTCACTTCTTGTTAAATCTGCTGAGCTGTGTGTCAGCCTGGTGGTCTGCCTGTCATATTTTTAAGTGTGACTTTGTTCTTGAGTAGAGTGAAAGTACAGGAAGTTGATTCATGATATTTAGGGATTCTTGACGTTACAAAGTACTGAGTTTCCCAGTTCAATGGAATAGTGGATTACCCCATCAAATCTATTCTATTCTTAATTTTATTTAACTGAAAAAAATGTTAGTTCATCTATGTGTTATTTACTTTAGCACTTCCAGCATGCCAGGCACTTGCCTAAGTCTAAGGCAGAGAGCATACTTTCCCAGAGCTTACAGGACAGGAGTTTTTACTCTAAGTCAAATATTGGAATCATCTGGGGACTTAAAAATGTACTTAAGTCTGAGTTTCACTCTTAGAGATTCTGATTTAACATCAATTTTTAAAAGCTCTGCAGATGATTCTAATATTTAACCAAGGATGAGATCCATAGGTATAGGGCAGCAGTTGTCATCCTATGATCCCAAACCAACAGCATCAACACCAGTATTACCTAGGAACTTGTTAGAAATGTACATCATTGGACCACACTCTTATCTTACTAAATCAAAAACTCTAGGAGCGAGGCCCAACAATCTGAGTTTTAACAAGCCCTATAGGTCAGTGATCTGCAAGCTTTTCCTATTAAAGGTCATATTGTACATAATTTTGGAGAAGGAAATGGCAATCCACTCCAGTACTCTTGCCTGGAGAATCCCATGGACAGAGGAGCCTGGTAGGCTACAGTCCATGGGGTCGCAAAGAGTCAGACATGACTGAGCGACTTCACTTTCACTTTTCACTTTCATGCATTGGAGAAGGAAATGGCAACCCATTCCAGTGTTCTTGCCTGGAGAATCCCAGGGACAGGGGAGCCTGGTGGGCTGCCCTCTATGGGGTTGCACAGAGTCAGATACGACTGAAGCGACTTAGCAGCAGCAGTACATAATTTAGGTTTGTGAACCACAGGTTCCTGTTGCAAAAACTCAGCTTTGCCATTAGTGCACTAAAGCAACCATAGACAATATATAAAAAGATGACTATGGCTGTACTCCAATAAAGCTTTATTTATAGAACAGGGAGTTGGGCTGGATTTGGTCCTTGAACAATCATTTATTGACCCCAGCTCTAGATGATTCTGATACATAGTCAAAAATGTTACCAGATATGATAGATTATTTGTTAAGGAAGTAAAGGGTGTCCAGACAGTGGAATAGAAGACACTTAGCTGGGTGAGAAAAAGATTCAAATAAAAAGTATCAGCTAGTAAGAGTTAGATAAAAGGCAAGGATAGAGTATTCTTGGCAGAGGGAGCTTTCATGCCACATTTCTTGAATATGTATCCTCTATCCATGAGGACTTGCCTTCTTATTGTCTTACTGATCTGTCAGGGATACTTATGTCTCTATGGATTTTTATGACACTTCTCCTTCTTAGAATGTCTTTTCTTTTCCTCGTATCCACTTTAGTCTTACCTATTCTTCAAGGTTCAGTTCAGATTGTAAAGGAAATTTAAAATGCCCTTCCTGTCTCCATATATGTGAGATGTCAGACTGACTCCAGTTGCTCATGAGAAGGCAATGCAAAACCTTTAGGTCAAAGAGCAAGAGAGCTGCTGAAATAAACTGCAAATTTGCAGGTCATATTGGAAGGAGTCAAAGACTTTAGGTGAAATTGATGGATAAATATTTAGTATTCAAAGACTTTAAGCAAATAACAAGAAATTTAAATTGCTACAAGAAGGAGGCATTCCAGATAACAAACTACATGGGATAAGATGAATGTTGCACACAGAAAAGAGAAACCAGACTAGACTAAAGTAGGCTAATAAACACTTTAAACCATTATAAAGATTATTAGCTCTTCCTTAGTGAAGAAAAATGAAGGCTGATAAACACTTTATGGATGTTGATATTTTACCATTCAAAGTAAATGCTTTTACTTTTCAGTATAGATAGTGAACTAATATTTTCAGTAAATATTTTTATTTTCCCAAAGTGTTAAAAATATTTAATTTCTACATTGAAATACCTTTTATATACTTTCAAATCAATACACCTACACTGGGCAGAACTTACTTGACTATTTAGACTTGATTGCTTAGATTAGGCAAAATTAGAGAAGTAGTCTCCCTTATAGGATTCTGTCTCATTGAGGCTTACTTCATTTTGGGTCTGCTACAAGTTACACAAAAGCATGGAAAAAAAAGAGAGGGTGAATGAGAGTGAGGAAGAGAGAGAGAGAGGGAAGTGTGTTAATATGGTTAATTAAAAAAATATTTTGATAGAAGCCATAAGAAAATGATAGGAGTCACATTATGGTTGGAACTAGAAAATGTTAGACTTTATATTCTCTGCTGCTAATTTGTTTAGAATTTATCCTGACAGATATGGTGAGACTTTTATATTTAAACATTCAAGAGGAGTGATATGATTAATCTTATATTTTACAAAGAAACTCTAAAAATTATGTGGAGGAATAAACTGGAGAGAGGTAATCATGGGTATGGAGAAGATAGTAAATTCCATTTTGGGTATGTTGTATTGAGGTAGCTCTGAAACATAGGTAATTTTCCCTCACCATCCCGAAACTTCCTGCATCAGTTTGTTAACTGGAGTCTTTTATTAAACTACTCACCTAATGAACTGAAAATTAACTATTAATAATCACATATGCATTAGAAAAAACAAATATTAAAGCAAAAAGGAATTTTACTGAACTCAACTAAAATTAAACCTCTTCATTTTATAAATAAGAGTTATAACTATAAGAATTTTTTTTCACATTTCTCCAACAGATTTATTTCTTTAAAGGAATGGATTTTGAAGAGAGAAAACATGTTGCAGAGAGGTATGGAATATAAAATAAATACAAATGTAAGATGTTTTGCTAATTGCTTTATAACCACAACCAACTAGTACAGAGAATGCCCTGTACAAAACACAGTAAAGGTTCAAAGATGGAGGTGTTCCCTTAGGCAAGGCTGAAGACTTCAATGTCTGGTATTTGGAATTTAGTATGCAGTCCTTGTTTTTGGATGGATCACTGGGTGTGTAGCACAATCCATGCTTTTAACCAGATTTGAACAGGAGAATGGCCACTCGGTCCAGGTAGAAGTAGATGAAGTGTTTGGTTTCATGTGTCACATAACTACCAAAGTTCCTCCCCATGGTGCAGTGCCAGGTGGGGCTGTACTTCTTGTCAAACTCCTTCTTGATATGGACCACAATGTCCTTCTCTATTATATTTCTCCAATGCCTGAATAGCACACTCCACAGAGTCCTGTTGCATCTCCTCCGATATATCAGCATTCTAGATCACGCCCTTTCTGTCACACACAGTTACCAAGGAGCAGGGGCTGGCCGACTGCAACAGTCTTCTGGGGGAAAGGCTAGCAAGATTCACACCTGTGTAGAGAGACAGTTGCTACCGAAGCTGTGGCGCATCTATAAGAAATTTTATGTAAGCTTCATGGTAATTGCAAAGAGAAACACTTGTGGTAGAAAAGCTAAAACAGAAATAAATCAAAGCCTACTGCTAAAAATGGCAACCCACTCTCAGTATTCTTGCCTGGAAAATTCCATGGACAGAGGAACCTGACAGGCTACAGTTTGTGCAGTTGCAAAGAGTTGGACTCAACTGAGCGACTAACACACACTGCTATAAAAGTCGCTAAATCAGAAATGAAGACCCCGAGAGATGAAGGCAAAAAAGGAATAATAAAACAGACAGAAACAATTACCAAAATGGTAATGGTAAATCCTTACTTATCAGTAATTACCTTAAATGTAAATGGATTAAATTGCCAATGAAATGACAAAGTGACTGGATGGATACAATGCATGATCCAACTAAAATGCTGCCTACAAGAGACTCACATTAGCATTAAGGATGCATATAGGCTGAAAATAAAGGGATGGCAAAAGATAATCTTTGCAATAATAATTAAAATAGATCATGGGTGCCAATAGGTGCTTAGTCACTTCGGTTGTGTCTGACTCTTAGTGATCCCATGAACTGTAGCCTGCCAGGTTCCTCTGTCCATGCAATTCTGTAGGCAAGAATACTGGAATGGGTAGCCATTTCCTTCTCCAGGGAATCTTCTTGATCCAGGGATCGAACTCAAATCTCCTGCATTGCAAGCAGATTCTTTACCATCTACACAACCATAGAAGCTGCCATGATCAGGGGTAACTATACTCAAATCAGACAAAATAATCATTGCATTAAAAGTTGTCCTAAGAGACAAAGAAGGTCACATACAATGGCAAAGAGGTCAATATGTCAAAAGGATATAGCACTTGTACATATATCACACAATGTCATAAAACCTAAATATATAAAGCAAATATTAACAAAACTGAATGGAAAAATAGCAATGCAATAATAGTTGGGGACTTTAATACACCACATTTATCAATTAGCAGATCAGACAGATGAGTAATATGTAAAAAAAAGACTTGAACAACAATATAAACCAAATAAACAGAGGAAATATACACAGAACATTCTACACAACAGAAGCGGAATATGCATTCTTCTCAAGTGCATAAGGGATATTCTACAGGATAGATCACGTTAGGTCACCAAACAAAATTGGAATCATATTGAATATCTTTTCCAATCACAATGGAATGAAACTAGGTATCAATAACAGGAGAAAAATTGAAAAGTTCATAAATATGTGGAAATTTAATAACAATTTCCTGAACAGAAAATAGTTAAAAAAAAAAGTCAAAAGGAAAATAACAGCATTTTGAGACAAATGCAAATGGAAACACACTGTACCAAAATTTAAGGATTCATTTAAAGCACTTCTAAGAGAGAATTTTATAGCAATAAAAAAAACTATATTAATAAAAAAGAAATATCTCAAACAATTCAACCTTATACCTCAAGGAACTAGAAAAAGAAAGTATTTTTCCTTTTGAATATATTTTTTATTATAACATGCTACTTTTATGTATGTATGTGTGTGTGTGTGTGTGTGTGTGTAGCAAGAGGTATATAGACATACATTACAAATACACTATTTTATACAGAAAACATCATATGTAATAGTTAGTCAAAGTTAGATTCTAAAAATAGCTGGATAATTCTCCTGTATTAACCAAAACTGAGTCAACAGAAAAAAAAAAAAAAAAAAACCTCTCTGGTGTATTTTTATGGTTATACTTTTCATGATTGGTCCAATTGGACTGAATTTTGCATCAAAGGTAAACATTTATTGTATGAATTTCAGATTGTGTGGATTTTTGTGTGGATAATTGAATATTATCCAGTCTATTTAACTAGCATTAGCCATTAATCAACCATTGGATATTGACTGTAATACTTGTACATATTTCCATGTAATCATCACATGGATAAGTTTATAAACATCATGGAACATTTGAGAAGCTCTGATTATACATGTATTCCCCCAATTTAAAGTAAACACTTTAAAAATTTTTGTCAAAATACTTTTAAAAATTAAATTTACCACTATAGATAAGTAATTCTACAGAATTATAAGAAGTTTAGATTTGTTCAAGCTATCTTCAGATGGGTTGTGTGTCTACTAATGAATCTTTGAAACTGGATATAATATGAGTTGATTATTCAAAATCAGTATTTAGAGAAAGAATCTTTGGATTCAAGGTAGAAGAAAATGAATTCTAAAACACTTGTAGTATAAGGTAGGAGGTTGAGAAAAGCAATAGAAAAAAAAATAAACTGAAGTATGTGTGTAGGTGTTCCTGAAATGAATAAGCGTTGTCCAGGCTGACATTTCCTTAGTGTAGTGTCTTATTTAACTGATGGCTTTTCTATTAGAAGGACTTACAATATCTAAACTTTGTGTATGTTAATTCTAGGGAAGTGGCATGTTCTGTCTACACTTATTATTTTGCCTCTAAGGATTATTTTTATTTTATCTTTTATTTTGGGGTATAATTGATTTACCATTTTGTGTTAGTTTCAAATGTACAGAGAAGTGAATCTGTTATACAAATTAATATATCCACTCTTTTTAGATTCTTTTCCCATATTGGTCATTATAGAGTATTGACTGGAGTTCTTTGTGCTACACAGAAGGTCCTTATTAGTTATCTATGTTATTGATATATATAGTAGTGTGTATGTGTCAATTCCAATTTATCCCTCCACCCTTTACCTGTCAGTAACAAGTTTATTTTCCACACCAGCAACTCTTTTGGTTTTGTGAAAGTGTTAGTCACTCAGTCATGTCTGACTCTTTGTGACCTCATGGACGGTAGCCCACCAGGTAGATAAGTCCATTTGTAGCCTCTTTTTAGATTCCACTATAAGCAATATCATATATTTGTCTTCCTCAGTCTGACTGTCTTTACTCAGTATAAGAATCTCTAGGCTCAACCATGTTGCTAAAAATAGCATGCATTTTTCCTTTTTCTGGCTGAGTAATATTCCATTATGTATATCTACCAATCTTCATTATCCATTTCTATGTTGATGAATATTTTGGTTGCTCCATTCCTGCCTATTGTGAGTAGTGCTTCAGTGAACATTCAGTTGCATGCATTTTTCAAATTATTGTTTTCTCTAAATATATGCCCAGGAGTGGGATGGCTAGATCATATTGTAACTCTGTTTTCAGTTTTATTAAGGAAGCTCCATACTGTTCTTCATAGTGTCTGTACCAGTTTGCATTGCAGCCAACAGTGTAGGAGGGTTACCTTTTCTCCACCTTCTTTCCAGCATTTATGGTTTATAGATTTTTTGATAATGGCCATTCTGACCAGTGTGAGGTGATACAACATTGTAGTTTTGCATTTCCCTAAAAATCAGTGATGTTGAGAATCTTTTCATATATATCTTCTTTGAAGAAATGTTTATTTAGATCTTCCACCTATTTTTTGATTGCACTGTTTGCCTTTTTTGATATTGAGCTGCATGAGCTATTTGTGCATTTTGGAGATTAATCCCTTGTGGTTTGCTTCACTTGAAGTATTTTCTCTAACATGGAGTTTTCTTTTCATTTCTAAATGGTTTTCTTTGTTGTGCAAAAGCTTTTGTTTATTTTTTTTTCTTTTTTAAATTTTATTTTATTTTTAAACTTTACATAATTGTATTAGTTTTGCCAAATACCAAAATGAATCTGCCACAGGTATACATGTGTTCCCCATCCTGAACCCTCCTCCCTCCTCCCTCCCCATACCATCCCTCTGGGTCGTCCCAGTACACTAGCCCCAAGCATCCAGTATTGTGCATCGAACCTGGACTGGCAACTTGTTTCATACATATTTTACATGTTTCAATGCCATTCTCCCAAATCTTCCCACCCTCTCCCTCTCCCACAGAGTCCATAAGACTGCTTAATTAGCTTTCATTTGTTTATTTTTATTTTCATTATTCTAGAAGGATGATGAAAAAAAGAGCTTGATGTAATTTATATTAGGAAGTGTTCTCCCTGTGTTTTCCTCTAATAGTTTTATAGTATCCAGCCTTACATTTAAATCTTTAATACATTTGAGTTTGACTTTGTGTATGGTGTTAGGGTGTGTTCTAATTTCATTCTTTTAGATAGAGCTACCCAGCTTTCCTAGCACCACTTATTGAAAAGACTGTTTTTTCTCCACTGTATATTCTTGCCTACTTTACCACAGATTATGTGACCATAAATTCATGGATTAATCCGTGGATTTTCTGTCCTGGTTCATTGATCTGTATTCCTGTTTTGTGCTAATACCATACTGTTTTGATGACTGTATCATTTGTAGTATAGTCTGAAGTCAGGAAACCTTATTCCTCCAGCTCTGTTTTTCTTTCCCAAGATGGCTTTGACTATTCAAGGTCTTTTTTGTCTCCACAAAAATTTTAAGATATTTTGTCCTTGTTCTTTGAAAAATGCCATTGGTAAGAGGACAAGGATTTCACTGAATCTGTAGATTGCCTTGGGTAGTATAATCGTTTTGACAATAGTGATTCTTCCAACCCAAGAACATGGTATATCTTTTCATCTACCTGTGTCATCTTTGATTTCTTTCATCAGTGTCTTATAATTTTTAGAGTTCGGGTCTTTTACTTCCTTCAGTAGGCTTAGTGCTAGATATCTTATATTTTTGATGCAATGGTAAATAGGATTGTTTTTTAATTTTTCTTTTTTATCTTTTATTGATAGTGTATAGAAATGCAACAGATTTCTGTGTATTAATTTCATATCCTACAACTTTACTAAGTTCATTGGTGACCTCTAGTAATTTTCTGGTAGCATCTTTAGGATTTTCTACATATGCTATTATGTCATCTGCAAACAATGACACTTTTACTTCTTTTCCAATTTGGATTCCTTTTATTTAATTTTCTTCTCTGATACCCATGGCCAGGACTTCCATAACTATGTTGAATAAAAGTGACAAGATTGGACATCCTTGTCTTGTTTCTGATGTTAGAGGAAATGCTTTCAGCTTTTCACCATTGACTATGTTTGTTGGAGGTTTGTCATATATGGCCTTTATTATGTTGGTGTTAGTTCCCTTTAAGCCCACTTTCTGTAGAGTTTTTATCATAAATGGATTTTGAACTTTGTCAAATATTCTTTTATATATATTGAGATAATCACAATGCTTTTATTCTTCAGTCTGCTAATTTTTGTGTATTACATTGATTGATTTGCATATATTGAAATAGTCTTGCAACACTGGGATGAATCTCACTTGATTAGGATGTATGATCTTTTTAATGTGTTGTTGATTACAGGTTCCTAGTATTCTGTTGAGGAGTTTAACATCTATGTTCATTGGTGATATTGGCCAATAATTTTCTTTTCTTGTGATATCTGTCTGATTTGGGTGTCATGATTCCTCTGAAATTTTTGGGAAGAGTTTCAGAAGCTCTTCTCTAAATGTTTGAAAGAATTTGCTTGTGAATTCATCTAGTCTTGGATTTCTGTTTCTTAGAAAGTTTTTAATCATGGTTTCAATTTTAGTTCTTAAGACTTGTCTGTTCATATTTTCTATTCTTGGTTCAGTATTTGAAGGATGTATCTTTCTAAGAAATTGTCCATTTCTTCTCAGTTGTCCATTATATTGGCATGTAGTTGCTTGTGGGAATTTCTTACAATCATTTGTATTTCTATGGTGTCAGTTCTAACTTCTCCTTTATCATTTCATATTTTATTGATTTGAGTCCTCTTTCTTTTTATCTTGGTGAGTTTGGCTAATGGTTTATCAATTATGTTTATCTTTTCAGAGAACTACCTTTTAGTATCATTTGTCTTTGCTATTGTTTTCTTCATCTCTTTCATTTATATTTGCCCTAATATTTGATTTTTTTCCCTCATACTAACATTGGGTTTTGTTTGTTCTTTATCCTAGTTGCTTCGGGTGTAAGAATAGGTTGTTTATTTGAGATTTTTTCCTGTCTCCTGAGATAAGATTTTGTTGCTATAAGCTTCCCTTTTAGAGCTGCCTTTGTTGTGTCCCATAGCTTTTGGATTATCATGCTTTCATTTTGCTTATCTCTAGGTATTTTTTACTTTTTCTTTGGTTTCTTCAGTGGTTTATTGATTATTTAATAACATTGCTTAGTCTCCATGTGTTCATGTTCTTTAAAGTTTTTTTTTTCCCTGTAATTTATTTCTATATCTTTGTGGTCAGAAGATGCTTTATATGATTTCAATTTTCTTAAATTTACCAAAACTTGATTTGTCGCCCAAGATGTGATCTATCCTTAAGAATGTTCTATATGCACTTGAGAAGTAAGTGTATTCTGCTCCTTTCAGTTGGAATGTCTCACAAATATAAATTAAATATATCCATTCTAATATGTCATTTAAAGCTTGTGTTTCCTTATTAATTTTCTGTATGGATGATCTACTCATTGGTGAATGTGGAGTGTTGAATTCCTCTACTATTGTGTTCCTGTCAATTTCCCCTTTTATGGCTGTTAGCACTTGCCTTATATGTTGCAGGGCCCCTATTTTGGGTGCATATGTATTTACAATTGTTATGTCTTCTTGATTTGACCTCTTGATCATAATGTAGTGTTCTTCTTGTCTCTTGTAACAATCTTTATTTTAAAGTCTGTTTTGTCTGATAGAATGTTGCTACTCCAGCTTTCTTTAAATTTTCATTTGAATGGAATATCTTTTTTCCATCTCTTCAGTCTGTATGTGTCCCTGGGTTTGAAATGGTTGTCTGGTAGAAAGCATATATACAGGTCTTGTTTTCATATCTATTCAACCAGTCTGTGTCTTTTGGTAGAAGCATTTAGTCTATTTATATTTTATTTTCATTTATTTATTTTTGTTTGACAGATACTTGCTTTACAGTATTGTCTTAGTTTCTACCAAACATCAACATGAATCAGCCCTAGGGTTACTTATGTCCCCTCCCACCTGAACATCCCTCCCACCTCCCTATCCATCCCACCGCTAATGTATTTACATTTAATGTAATATATATATATATGTTCCTATTGCCATTTTCTTAATTGTTTTTGGCTTGCTTTTGTAGTTCTTTTTATTCTCTTCTGTTTCCTGCTTAGAGAAGTTCCTTTAGTATTTATTGTAAAACTGGTGTGGAGGTGCTGGATTCTCTCAGCTTTTGCATGTCTATAAAGCGGTCGAGAGTGCCAGGCTTCGATGGCACAGGAACGGCCGAGAGGAGGTAACCTGCATCCGAGGTCAGGGGGGCGGCCAAGAGGAGTTACCCCACATCCGACGTCAGGGGCGGCAGCCGGAAGGAGCTGCCCCACGCCCCCACGCCCGAGGCCAGGGGCAGCAGCTGGGAGGACCAACCCCACATCCAAGGAGCCGTGGCTGCGCGGGCACAGGAGGGCCTAGAGGAGCTATCCCACATTGAAGGTCAGGAAGGGAGGCGGTGAGGAGATACCCTTCATCCCAAGTAAGGAGCAGGGGCTGCGCTTTGCTGGAGTAGCCATGAAGAGATACCCCATGCCCAAGGTAAGAGAAACCCAAGTAAGACGGTAGGTGTTGCAAGAGGGCATCAGAGGGCAGACACACTGCAACCATACTCACAGAAAACTAGTCAATCTAATCACACTAGGACCACAGCCTTGTCTAACTCAATGAAACTAAGCCATGCCCATGGGGCAACCCAAGATGGGTGGGTCATGGTGGAGACATCTGACAGAATGTGGTCCACTGGAGAAGGGAATGGCAAACCACTTCAGTATTCTTGCCTTGAGAACCCCATGAACAGTATGAAAAGGCAAAATGATAGGATACTGAAGGAGGAACTCCCCAGGTCAGTAGGTGCCCAATATGCTGAGATCAGTGGCGAAATAACTCCAGAAAGAATGAAGGAATGGAGCCAAAGCAAAAACAATACCCAGCTGTGGATGTGACTGGTGATAGAAGCAAGGTCTGATGCTGTAAAGAGCAATATTGCATAGGAACCTGGAATGTCAGGTCCATGAATCAAGGCAAATTAGAAGTGGTCAAACAAGAGATGGCAAGAGTGAACATCGACATTCTAGGAATCAGCGAACTAAGATGGACTGCAATGGGTGAATTTAACTCAGATGACCATTATATCTACTACTGTGGGCAGGAATCCCTCAGAAGAAATGGAGTAGTTATCATGGTCAACAAAAGAGTCTGAAATGCAGTACTTGGATGCAATCTCAAAAATGACAGAATGATCTCTGTTCGTTTCCAAGGCAAACCATTCAACATCACAGTAATCCAAGTCTATGCCCCAACCAGTAATGCTGAAGAAGCTGAAGTTGAACAGTTCTATGAAGACCTACAAGACCTTTTAGCACTAACACCCAAAAAAGATCTCCTTTTCATTATAGGGGACTGGAATGCAAAAGGTAGGAAATCAAGAAACACCTGGAGTGACAGGCAAATTTGGCCTTGGAATACGGAATGAAGCATGACAAAGACTAATAGAGTTTTGCCAATAAAATGCACTGATCATAACAAACACCCTCTTCCAACAACACAAGAGAAGACTCTACACATGGACATCACCAGATGGTCAACACTGAAATCAGATTGATTATATTCTTTGCAGCCAAAGATGGAGAAGCTCTATACAGTAAGCAAAAGCAAGACCAGGAGCTGACTGTGGCTCAGATCATGAACTCCTTATTGCCAAATTCAGACTTATATTGAAGAAAGTAGGGAAAACCACTAGACCATACAGGTATGACTTAAATCAAATCCCTTATGATTATACAGTGGAAGTGAGAAATAGATTTAAGGGCCTAGATCAGATAGATAGAGTTCCTGATGAACTATGGAATGAGGTTCATGACATTGTACAGGAGACAGGGATCAAGACCATCCCCGTGGAAAAGAAATGTAAAAAAGCAAAATGGCTGTCTGGGGAGGCCTTACAAATAGCTGTGAAAAGAAGAGAAGCAAAAAGCAAAGGAGAAAAGGAAAGATATAAACATCTGAATGCAGAGTTCTAAGAATAGCAAGAGGAGATAAGAAAGCCTTCTTCAGCAATCATTGCAAAGAAACAGAGGAAAACAACAGAATGGGAAAGACTAGAGATCTCTTCAAGAAAATTAGAGATAACAAGGGAATATTTCATGCAAAGATGGGCTCGATAAAGGACAGAAATGGTATGGACCTAATGGAAGCAGAAGATATTAAGAAGAGGTGGCAAGAATACACGGAAGAATTTTACAAAAAAGATCTTCATGACCCAGATAATCACGATGGTGTGATCACTGACCTAGAGCCAGACATCCTGGAATGTGAAGTCAAGTAGGCCTTAGAAAGCATCACTACGAACAAAGCTAGTGGAGGTGATGGAATTCCAGCTGAGCTATTCCGAATCCTGAAAGATGATGCTGTGAAAGTGCTGCAATCAATATGCCAGCAAATTTGGAAAACTCAGCAGTGGCCACAAGACTGGAAAAGCTCAGTTTTCATTCCAATCCCAAAGAAAGACAATGTCCAAACTACCGCACAATTGCACTCATCTCACACGCTAGTAAAGTAATGCTCAAAATTCTCCAAGCCAGGCTTCAGCAATACGTGAACCGTGAACTTCCTGATGTTCAAGCTGGTTTTAGAAAAGGCAGAGGAACCAGAGATCAAATTGCCAACATCCTCTGGATCATGGTAAAAGCAAGAGAGTTCCAGAAAAACATCTATTTCTGCTTTATTGACTATGCCAAAGCCTTTGACTGTGTGGATCACAATAAACTGTGGAAAATTCTAAAAGAGATGGGAATACCAGACCACCTGATCTGCCTCTTGAGAAATTTGTGTGCAGGTCAGGAAGCAACAGTTAGAACTGGACATGGAACAACAGACTGGTTCTAAATAGAAAAGGAGTTCCTCAAGGCTGTATATTATCATCCTGCTTATTTAACTTATGTGCAGAGTACATCATGAGAAACGCTGGACTGGAAGAAACACAAGCTGGAATCAAGATTGCTGGGAGAAATATCAATAACCTCAGATATGCAGATGACACCACCCTTATGGCAGAAAGTGAAGAGGAACTAAAAAGCCTCTTGATGAAAGTGAAAGAGGAGAGTGAGAAAGTTGGCTTAAAGCTCAACATTCAGAAAACAAAGATCATGGCATCTGGTCCCATCCCTTCATGGGAAGTAGATGGGGAAACATTGGAAACAGTGTCAGACTTTATTTTTCTGGGCTCCAAAATCACTGCAGATGGTGACTGCAGCCATGAAATTAAAAGACGCTTACTCCTTGGAAGGAAAGTTATGACCAACCTAGATAGCATATTCAAAAGCAGAGACATTACTTTGCCAACAAAGTTTCATCTAGTCAAGGCTATGGTTTTTCCTGTGGTCATGTATGGATGTGAGAGTTGGACTGTGAAGAAGGCTGAGTGCAGAAGAATTGATGCTTTTGAACTGTGGTGTTGGAGAAGACTCTTGAGAGTCCCTTCGACTGCAAGGAGATCCAACCAATCCATTCTGAAGGAGATCAGCCATGGGATTTCTTTGGAAGGACTGATGGTAAAGCTGAAACTCCAGTACTTTGGCCACCTCATGCGAAGAGTTGACTCATTGGAAAAGACTCTGATGCTGGGAGGGATTGTGGGCTTGAGGCGAAGGGGATAACCGAGGTTGAGATGGCTGGATGGTATCACTGACTCGAAGGACGTGAGTCTGGGTAAACTCCGGGAGTTGGTGATGGACAGGGAGGCCTGGCGTGTGTGATTCATGGGGTCACAAAGAGTCGGACATGACTGTAGGACTGAACTGAACTGAAAGCTTTTGATTTCTCTATAGAATCTAAATGTGATTTTTGCTGGGTGACCTGTTTTTGGTTATAGGTTTTTCCCTTTCATCATTTTAAATATGTCATTTCATTCTCTTTTGGCCTATAGAAGCTCTGCTGAAAAATCAGATTATAATCCTATGGGGAATTCTCTTGCACGTTATTTGTTGTTTTGGTTTTGCTGCTTTTAGTATTTTTTCTTTGTATTTAATTTTTGTTAGTTTGATTAATACGTGTCTTGGCATGTTTCTTCTTTTGTTTATCCTGTATGGGACTCTTTGCATTTCCTGGACTTGGGTGACTATTTCCTTTCCCATATTAGGGATTTGTAAAATTCTCTTCAAATATTTTCTCAGGCCCTCTGTCTTTTTCTTCTTCTTCTGGGGCCTATAATTCAAATATGGATGTGGTTAACATTGCTCCAGACATCTCTGAGACAGTCCTCATTTCTTTTCGTTTTTTGTTGTTGTTGTTCTCTGGCAGTGATTTCTGTCATTCTATTTTCCAGCTCATTTATCCATTCTTCTGCCTCAGTTATTCTGCTATTGATCTCTTCTAGTGCATTTTTTGTTTCATTTATTTTATTGTTCACCACTATTTGTTCTTTAGTTCTTCTAGATTCTTGTTAAACATTTCTTTTATCTTCTTGATCCATGTCTCCATTTTCTTCACAATATCTTGGATCATCTTCACTATCATTACTCTGAATTCTTTGCCAGATAGATTGCTTCTCTCTTCTTAATTTAGTTGTTCCTGTAGGTCTGCAACATATTCCTATCTTCTGATTTTGTCTGCCTTACTCTGTGGTCTTTTTTTGGCTGCAGGGTGGTAGTTCCTTTTGCTTCTGGTGTCTACTCCCTCATATGTGATTTTGTCCAGAGGCTTCTATAAGCTTCTTGGTGTGAGATATTGGTGCCTGTGCTATTGTGGGTGAAGCTGGGTCTTGTCCCTTTGGTAAGCAGGGCCGTGTCAAGGGGTGTGTTTGGGGGTGTCTATGAGCTTAATATGACTTTAGGCAGCCTATCTGGTAATGGGTGAGGCTGTGTTCCTCTCTTGCTTGTTGTTTGGCCTGAGGCATTGAACACTGGACCTTGCAGCTTTTTGGTTGGAGCTGAGACTTGGTCCAATATGGGGACCTCTGGGAAAGTTCCTGCCAATTAATATTTCCTGGGGTCAGGAATTCTCTGGGAGTCCAGCGGCTAGGACTGGAAACCCTCCACAAATAAACCCTCTGGACCCACTGTGGGCACTGTGGTCACAACTCAGAGCCCATGTCCTGCGTATATGTGTTCTCAAAAATCCACAGGTACTAAAGCTAGATTGGGCTCCCTCCTGGGAGCACTTTTCCATTAAGATTTTCCATAGGCATTGGATACACCAGGCTGATAGCGGGTATTCAATCCATGGCTTCCGGAGAACAGAGATTTCTATTCCTCCTCCTTAGTCACATAGCCCCTTGGGCTCAGCTTTTGTTTCAGGCCTACCTCTATGTGTGGGCCATCCTCAAGTGTTTGTTCCTTGCTCAGGTGAAAGGGGGCAAAGGCAGAAACTGACTGGGACTTTGTACTTGCTCAGAGAGAAGGATAAGGCAGCTATGATTTGGGTACACACACTTGCTCTATTGGGAATGCCTCCAGTTCCCACAGAGGCAGGGGCTGGCATGTGGAGAGAGAAGTCACAATGGTAGCCCTACCCCTTGTGCCCCACTCAACAATGGCACCTCACTTCCAAGTCAGTCCACGCTTCCTCCAGGAGTTTTCCTGATTGGGGAGTGCTTCAGCCCATCCCCTCAGGCTGTCCTCACAGAGCTGTTCTCCTCACTTCTGTTCCTTCAGGCCATCTCTGAGCAGCCAACAGGTATCCTCTATCTGGGTCCACTCTCCTAACCCAATGCTTCAGCACCCAGCTCCCATCTGCACTGGGGGACACCCATCTCAGGCTGGGTCATGCAAGGCTGTGGTGCAGATCATCTATGCAAATCTTGTTCTGTCCTGCCCACCACAGACAAACCACTGCATTTTCTTTTGATAGCCCCTGAAGGCCCCTTTCTATTTCAGTGTATTCTGCCACATGTGCGGGGCTTCCCTTAGAGTGGTAACCTCTCATCTTCTTCATCTCCCTCCCCAGGATGTGGTCCCATCCTGTTTACTCTTTTCTTTTTCTTCCATTTCTCTCCATTCTACCTGGTTATGCTGGGATCTTTTCTTGTCCTCTAAGGTGTCCAAGGTTATCTGCTAGTGTTTAGCAGGTTCCAAGTGAATTGTTTCACTTGTAGATATATTCTTGATGTACCTGTGGGGAGAAGTGAACCCGAGATTCTCCTATTCTGCCAACTTGACTGGTCTTCTCTAAGGCTTATTTTTAAAAACACTTTTGGGGTTATAGTAAGACCTCCAAATGATACCAACAAAATTTTTAAAAAAGTATAAAATTAGAATACCAATGTTGGTGGAAGTGATTAAATGCAACATATCATTGAGTGTTTATATGGACATGTATAATATGAACAGTTATGTAGAGAGGTTCATTTCATCCTAGAAGCTATCATATTTTTTTTATAGCCTCATCAAAGATGTTCACCGCATTTTCAAGCTATCAAATTTAAGAATAAACCATATCATTATATCTTGGATCCTCTTTCTGGTATATCCATCAGTATATACCCAGTTGCAAATAAGATTATGTTTCCTTGATTCCTGAAGTCATCATTTCTTTGGGTTCATTCTTCATTCTGTGGCATAAAATATGATTTCTGAGACTTTTTTTTTCTCTCCCTTTTTGCTTGTTTTCCTACCCCTCTAGGTTCAATTCTTCTTCCTTGTTCAACTTGGCTGTTTTACTCATGTTACATCCTCCTTTGTAATTTTAGTTAGTAACTATTAGTACCAGAGCATGAATATTATTCTCTCCTTGTTTAAGAAAACACTATTCATAACTTTGGTCAGTCTTTCAGGGAGAAGACTTCAGTGAAAGTATGATTATTCTTTTGTCTCAATCTTTTTGGCTTGAATTAGTTTATAGCATGCTATTTGAAACAAATGAATCTGAGCAAACTCTGGGAGATAGTGGAGGACAGAAGAGCCTGGCATGCTAAAGTTCATGGGGTTGCAAAGAGTCAGACACAACTGAGCACCAGAATAACAACATTTGAAACACATGCTATGCTTCATGCGTCTCTTATTCAACATGTAGTTTCAAAGAGGAAATGAAAAACCCATGTTAAACCTAACTTTATTTTGTTCAAGAAAAGTATATGACAAAGACAGATAATATTTTTCAAAATACCTCATCCCACTGTCCTTTAAAAAGTCTAATTTCTTCCTTGGTTCCCCAGGGGAATATGTTTTCATCTTTATTTCTTGGCCTGGAAAACAAGGTTTCAAGAAAAATCCCTTTTTGGTTGGGGTTTGTATTATCTACAGGAAGATTGAAGGGGAAAAAAGTCTATTTTGTTTTTAAATAACTGTAAATTATGCTTTCACGGCTTCTTTAACCAAAAAGTACTGATTGGGCCAATCTGGAACTGAGCTAAAAACAGAGATAACTTCCTTTTCATTTCTACTTTGTACAGTTAAAATAAGTAAAATTAAATCCGTGGGATTTTTCAAGACTCTTGGCACAAATAAAAAACTCTTTTTGGCTCTTATACAATGTGGAAGTTAGTAAATATTTGTTAACACTCATACAACAATGGTCTAAGAAAAATATTTCGAAGAAGAGAATGTTTCTTCCCCTAAAAATTCTTCTGTTTCAAAACCAAAGATATTGGAGGTGATCCTAAGATGGCAGAGGAATAGGACACGGAAACCACTTTCTCCCCCACAAATTCATGGAGGGAATATTTGAATACTGAACAAATTGCACAAAACAACTTCTGAATGCGGGCAGAGGACATCAGGAACCCAGAAAGGCAGTCCACTGTCTTCGAACGGAAGTAGGAAAAAACATAAAAGATAAAAAGAGACAAAAGAGGTAGGGATGGATATCCGTCCCAGGAAGGGAGTCTTAGAAGAGGAGAGGTCTCCAAACACCAGGAAACCCTCTCACCAGTGTGTCTGTGGGGAGTTTTGAAATCTCAGAGGTCAACATAACTGGGAGGAAAAATAAATAAATAAATAAAACCCACAGGTTATGTGCCTAATGGCAACTCCCAGTGCTCACATCCACTACCAGCAAGCAGGGGCTGAACAGGGAGGCATGGGTTGCATTGCATAGGCTAAGGACCAAGCCTGAATGCCCTGAGGGAAATCTGAGGGAACTAATGTGAGATAGCATCCCAAACTGTGGGATAGCGAGAGAGAGAGAGAGAGAGAGAGAGAGAGAGAGAGAGAGAGAGAGACTATCCAGTGAAAAGCCCTAACCTAATGCACTGCCAGGCCTGCTCGCAGAACAAAGGACTGAGCGAATACCGGAGGAGAGCTAGCAGGTTGCAGACGAGCCTATCCCCGGCCAGAGACAGGGAGGCAGGTGGGGGGCAGCCAGAGCCAGAAAGGGGAAATCTAAGCCTCAGAGAGGCATCCTCTACCAAACTTCAAGCAGGCTCCCAGTTGCTAACCAAGTCCTCCTGGGATCCTTGATGGTTGACATCCGCAGGGAGGGTCACAGCCAGAGATCAGCTCTCAGAAGACACACGGAACACCTGAAGTGGGCGTGCCTGCTGCCACCCAGGAAACCGAGCGGCTGGTACCGGGGAGGTGATAAGATGTACTCCCCAAATGGGGAGACTGTGCTTGCCAAACACATGGTCACCTGAGCTGCTCAGATCTTGGAAGGGCACAAAACGCAGGCCCAACCAAGTCTGTGCCTTTGTGGACTACCCAAGAACCTGAATCTGAACGACTTAGATCTGGAAAGTGCACACAACCCTGGGCCCGCCTCAGACAGTTCCCTGGAAGAGCAACCTACAGCCTGAGAGGTGTAGACTGGGAAAGCACATGCACATGAGTAGGGGCAAACCTGGTGTGGCCAAGACACTGCGAGCACTCCCCACATATGCCGGTGATATTTGTTTGCAGTGTTCCTCCCTCCCCACAGCATGACTGAACAAGTAAGCCTAAATAAGTGACCACCTTTGCCCTCTTGTGTCAGGGCAGAAATTAGACACTAAAGAGACGAGCAAACAGAAGAAGCTAAAATAAACAGAGGGAACCAGTTTGGAAGTGACAGGTGCAACAGATTAAAACCCTGTAGTTAGCACCGACTACATTGGAAGGGGACTATAGATCTTGAGAAGTATAAGCCGGATCAAGGAACTATCTGAAACTGAACTGACCCCACACTGCCCGCAACAGCTCCAGAGAAATTCCTAGATATATTTTACTATTATCATTTTAAAAAAAAATTATTTTTAAGCCTTCTATTACTCCTTTAATTTTCATTTTTATAACCTACTATTAACTTGCAAAACAAAGACCCTATTTTTAAAGCAAACTTCACATATATATTTTACAATTTTTTGTGACTTTGCTTTGTTTTTTTTTCTTTAATATTGTATTTTTGAGAGTCTAAACCCTACTCCATATTTTTAATCTTTGTTTTTTGGTATTTGTTATCAATTTTATACCTTTAAGAACCCAATCTTCAGTACCTATTTTTTCTTGGGAGTGTGATTACTGGCTTGATTGCTCTCTCCCCCTTTTGACTCTCCTTTTTCTCCACCAGGTTGCCTCTGTCTCTTTCCTTCCCCTTCTCTTCTCTACTCAACTCTGTGAATCTCTTTGTGTGTTCCAGGCTTTGGAGAACACTTAGGGAACTGATTACTGGATGGATTTCTCTCTCTCACTCCTTTTGATTCCCCCTTTTCTCCTCCTGGTCACCTCTATCTCCATCCTCCCTCTTCTCTTCTCCATGTAACTCTGCAAACCTCTCTGGATGTCCCTCACTGTGGAGAAGCTTTTCATCATTAATCTAGATGTTTTCTCAATGGTGCTGTATAGATAGAGAAGTCTTGGGGCTACTGTAAGAATAAGACTGAAAACCAGAGACAGGAGGCTTAAGTTCAAAATATGAGAACACCAGAGAACTCCTGACTCCAGGGAATATTAAATCGATAAGAGCTCACCTAAAAGCCTCCATACCTACACTGAAACCAAGCTCCACCAAAAAGCCAACAAGTTCCAGAGCAAGATATACCATACAAATTCTCCAGCAACGCAGGAACAAACCCTGAGCTTCAATAAACGGGCTGCCCAAAGTCACACAAAACCAACAGACACTTCAAAACTCACTACTGAACACTTCATTGCACTCCAGAGAGAAGAAATCCAGCTCCAACCACCAGAACACTGACACAAGCTTCCCTAATCAGGAAAACTTGACAAGCCACCCATCTAACCCCACCCACAGAGAGGAACCTCCACAATAAAGAGGAACCACCAACTGGCTGAATAAAGAAAGGCCACTCCAAACACAGCAATCTAAACAAAATGAAAAGGCAGATAAATACTCAGCAGGTAAAGGAACATGATAAATGCCCACCAAACCAAACCAAAGAGGAGAAGATAGGGAGTCTACCTGAAAAAGAATTCAGAATAATGATAGTAAAAATGACCCAAAATCTGGAAACCAAAATGGAGTTACAGATAAATAGCCGGGAGACAAGGATTGAGAAGATGCAAGAAAAATTTAACAAGGACCTAGGAGAAATAAAAAAGAGTCAATCAATAATGAATAATGCAATAAATGAGATCAAAAACACTCTGGAGGGAACCAACAGTAGAATAATGGAGGCAGAAGATAGGATAAGTGAGGTAGAAGATAGTATGGTAGAAATAAATGAAGCAGAATGGAAAAAAGAAAAAAGGATTAAAAGAAATGAAGACAAACTCAGGGACCTCTGGGATAATGTGAAACGCCCCAATATTCGAATCATATGTGTCCCAGAAGAAGAAGACAAAAAGAAAGGCCATGGGAAAATACTTGAGGAGATAATAGTTGAAAACGTCCATAAAATGGGGAAGGAAATAGTCCCCCAAGTCCAAGAGACCCAGAGAGCCCCAAACAGGATAAACCCAAGGTGAAACACACCAAGACACAGTTTAATCAAATTAACGAAGATCGAACAAAGAACAAATATTAAAGGCAGCAAGGGAAAAACAACAAACGGCACACAAGGGGATTCCCATAAGGATAACAGCTGATCTTTCAAGAGAAACTCCTCAGGCCAGAAAGGGATGGCAGGACATACTTAAGGTGATGAAATGGAAAAACCTACAACCCAGATTACAGTAACCAGCAAGGATCTCATTCAAATATAAAGGAAAAATCAAAAGCTTTACAGAAAAGCAAAAGCTGAGAGAATTCAAGACCATCAAACCAGCTCTTCTACAAATGCTAAAGGATCTTCTCAATATGGGAAATACAGAAAGGGTGTATAAACTCAAACCCAAAACAACAAAGTAAGTGGCAACAGAATCATACTTATCTATAATTACCTTAAATGTAAATGGGTTGAATGCCCCAACCAAAAGACAAAGACTGGCTGAATGGATACAAAAAAAAAAAAGACCCCTATATATGTATGGACAATAGACCCCCCTCAAAACAAGGGACACATACAGACTGAAGATGAAGGTCTAGAAAAGGATATTTCATGCATATGGAGACCAAAATAAAGCAGGAGTAGCAATACTCATATCAGATAATATAGACTTTAAAATAAAGGCTGTGAAAGAGACAAAAAAGGACACTACATAATGATCAAAGGATCAATCCAAGAAGAAGATGTAACAGTTATAAATATATATGCAGCCAACATAGGAGCAGTGCAATATGTAAGGCAAATGATATCAGGTGTGAAAGGGGAAATTAACAGTAACACCATAATAGTGGGAGACTTTAATACTCCATTCACACCTATGGATAGATCAACTAAACAGAAAATTAGCAAGGAAACACAAACTTTAAATGATACAACGGACCAGTTAGACCTAATTGATAGCTACAGGACATATCACCCCCAAGCCATGAATTTCACCTTTTTCTCAAGTGCACATGGAACCTTCTCCAGGATAGATTACATCCTGGGCCATAAATCTAGCCTTGGTAAATTTAAAAAAAAAATTGAAATCATCTCAAACATCTTTTCTGATCACAATGCAGTAAGATCAGATGTCAACCACGGGGGGAAAAAAAAAGGTATTAAAAATACAAATATATGAAGGCTAAACAATACACTTCTGAGTAACCAACAAATCACAAAAGAAATAAAAATAAATCAAACTATGCATAGAAACGAATGAAAATAAAAATGCATCAAACCAAAACCTATAGGATTCAGTAAAAGCAGTGGTAAGGGGAAGGTTAATAACAATACAAGCCTACATCAAGAAAAAGGAGAGAAATCAAGTAAAGACCTAACTCTACACCTAATGCAACTAGAAAAAGAAATGAAATATCCCAGGTTGAGTAGAAGGAAAGAAATCATAAAAATTAGGGCAGAAATAAATGCAAAAGAAGCAAAGGGGACCATAGCCAAAATCAACAAAGCTAAAAGCTGGTTCTTTGAGAAGATAAATAAAATAGAGAAACCATTAGCTAGACTCATCAAGAAACAAAGGGAGAAGACTCAAATCAACAAAATTAGAAATGAAAATGGAAAATCACTACAGACAACACAGAAATACAAAGGATCATAAAAGACTAGTATCAGCAACTATATGACAATAAAATGCACACCTTGGAAGAAATGGAAAAATTCTTAGAAAAGTAAAACTTTCCAAAACTGAACCAGAAAGAAATAGAAAATCTTAGCAGACCCATCACAAGCATGGAAATAGAAACTGTAACCAGAAATCTTCTAGCAAACAAAAGCACAGGACCAGATGGCTTCACAGCTGAATTCTACCAAAAATTTAGAAAAGACCTAACACCTATCCTACTCAAACTCTTCCAGAAAATTGCAGTGGAAGGTAAACTTCTAAACTCACTCTATGAGGCCACCATCACCCTATATACCAAAACCAGACAAAGATGCCAGAAAGAAAGAAAACTACAGGCCAATAACACTGATGAACATAGATGCAAAAATACTTAATAAAATTATTGCAAACAGAATCCAACAACATATGAAAAATATCATACATCATGACCAAGTGGGCTTTATCCCAGGGATGCAAGGATTCTTCAGTATTTGCAAATCAATCAATGTGACATTAACAAATTGAAAGAAAGAAACCGTATGATTATATCAATAGGTTCAGAGAAAGCCTTCAATAAAATAAAGCACCCATTTATAATTAAAAACCCTCTAGAAAGCAGGAATAGAAGGAACATACCTCAACATAATAAAAACTATGTATGACAAATCCACAGCAAGCATTATCCTCAATGTTGAAAAATTGAAAGCATTTCCCCTAAAGTCAGGAACAAGACAAGGGGGCCCACTCTCACCATTACTATTCAACATAGTTTTGAAAGTTTTGGCCACAGCAGTCAGAGCAGAAAAAGAAATAAAAGGAATCCAGACTGGAAAAGAAGAGGTAAAATTCTCAGTGTCTGAAGATGACATGATCTTCTACATAGAAAACCCTAAAGACTCTACCAGAAAATTACTAGAGCTAATCAATGAATAGAGTAAAGTTGCAGGATATAAACTTAGCACACAGAAATCCCTTGCATTCCTATATACTAACAATGAGAAAAGAGAAAGAGAAATTAAGGAAACAATTCCATTCACCACTGCAACGAAAAGAATAAAAAATTAGGCATTAGTTCTGTTCAATTCAGTTCAGTCGCAGAGTCATGTCTGACTCTTTGCGACTCCATGAATCACAGCAGGCCAGGCCTCCCTGTTCATTACCATCTCCCGGAGTTCACTCAAACTCACATTCATCGAGGTGGTGATGCATCCAGCCATCTCATCCTCTGCCGTCCACTTCTCCTCCTGCCCCCAATCCCTCCCAGCATCAGAGTCTTTTCCAATGAGTCAACTCTTCACATGAGGTGGCCAAAGTACTGGAGTTTCAGCTTCAACATCAGTCCTTCCAATGAACACCAAGGACTGACCTCCTTTAGGATGGACTGGTTGGATCTCCTTGCAGTCCAAGGGACTCTCAAGAGTCTTCTCCAACACCATAGTTCAAAAGCATCAATTCTTCGGCGCTCAGCTTTCTTCACAGTCCAACTCTCACATCCATACATGACCACTGGAAAAACCATAGCCTTGACTAGATGGGCATTTGTTGGCAAAGTAATGTCTCTGCTTTTCAATATGCTATCTAGGTTGGTAATAACGTTCCTTCCAAAGAATAAGCATCTTTTAATTTCATGGCTGCAGTCACCATCTGCAGTGATTTTGGAGTCCCCCAAAATAAAGTGTGACACTGTTTCCAATGTTTCCCCATCTATTTCCCATGACGTGATGGGACCAGATGCCATGATCTTCATTTTCTGAATGTTGAGCTTTAAGCCAACTTTTTCAGTCTCCTCTTTCACTCTCATTAAGAGGCATTTTAGTTCTTCTTCACTTTCTGCCATAAGGGTGCTGTCATCTGCATATCTGAGGTTATTGATATTTCTCCCAGCAATCTTGATTCCAGTTTGTGCTTCTTCCAGCCCAGCATTTCTCATGATGTACTCTGCATATAAGTTAAATAAGCAGGGTGACAATATCCAGCCTTGATGTACTCCTTTTCCTATTTGGAACCAGTCTCTTGTTCCATGTCCAGTTCTAACTGTTGCTTCTTGACTTGCATATATGTTTCTCAAGAGGTAGATCAGGTGGTCTGGTATTCCCATCTCTTTCAGAATTTCCCACAGTTTATTGTGATCCACACAGTCAAAGGCTTTGGCATAGTCAATAAAGCAGAAATAGATATTTTTCTGGAACTCTCTTGCTTTTTCCATGATCCAGCAGATCTTGGCAATTTGAAATCTAAAGACCAGCTTGAACATCTGGAAGTTCACGGTTCACGTATTGCTGAAGCCTGGCTTGTAGAATTTTGAGCATTACTTTACTAGTGTGTGAGATGAGTGCAATTGTGCAGTAGTTTGAGCATTCTTTGGCATTGCCTTTCTTTGGGATTGGAATGAACACTGACCTTCTCCAGTCCTGTGGCCACTGCTGAGTTTTCCAAATTTGCTGGCATATTGAGTGCAGCACTTTCACAGCATCATCTTTCAGGATTTGAACGAGCTCAAATGGAATTCCATCACCTCCACTAGCTTTGTTCGTAGTGATGCTTTCTAAGGCCCACTTCACTTCATATTCCAGGATGTCTGTCTCTAGGTGAGTGATCACACCATCGTGATTTTCTTGGTGATGATCTTTTTCGTACAGTTCTTCTGTGTATTCTTGCCACCTCTTCTTAATATCTTCTGCTTCTGTTAGGTCCATACCATTTCTGTCCTTTATCCAGCCCATCTTTGCATGAAATATTCCCTTGTTATCTCTAATTTTCTTGAAGAGATCTCTAATCTTTCTCATTCTGTTGTTTTCCTCTATTTATCTACCTAAAGAAACAAAAGACGTATATAGAAAAGTATAAATCACTGATGAAATAAATCAAAGAAATAAATCACTGATGAAATAAATCACTGATGAAATAAATCAAAGAGGACACAAATAGATGGAGAAATGTACCATGCTCATGGATTGGAAAAATCGATATAGTGAAAATGAGTATACTACCCAAAACAATCTATAGATTCAATCCAATCTCTATCAAGCTACCAGTGGTATTTTTCAGAGAGCTAGAACAAATAATATCACAATTTGTATGGAAATACAAAAACCTTGAGTAGCCAAGGCAATATTGAGAAAGAAGAATGGAACTGGAAGAATCAACCTGGCTGAGCTCAGGCTATACTACAAAGCTACGGTCATCAAAACAGCATAATACTGGCACAAAGACAGAAATATAGATCAATGGAACAAAATAGAAAGCCCATAGATAACCACGCACCAATTACACCTTATCTTTGACAAAGGAGACAACAATGTACAATGGAGAAAAAACAATATCTTTACCAAGTGGTTTTTGGAAAACTGGACGTCCACTTATAAAAGAATGAAACCTGAACACTTTCTAACACCATACACAAAAATAAAATCAAAATGGATTAAAGATCTAAATTTAAGACCAGAAACTATAAAACTCCGAGAGAAAAACAAGATAAATAACTCTCCGACATAAATCACAGTAGGATCCTCTATGACCCACCTCCCAGAGTAATTGAAATAAGAACAAAAAGAAGCAAATGGGACCTAATTAAACTTAAAAGCTTTTGCACAACGAAGGAAACTATAAGCAAGGTGAAAAGACAGCCTCCAGAATGGGGGAAAATAATAGCAAATGAAGCAACTGAAAAAGAATTAATCTCAAAAATATACAAGCATCTCATACAGCTCAATTCCAGAAAAATAAATAACCCAATCAAAAAATGGGCCAAAGAACTAAACAGAAATTTCTCCAAGAAGACATACAGATGGCTGACTAACACATGAAAAGATGCTTAACATCACTTATTATCAGAGAAATTAAAATCAAAACCACAATGAGGTACCACATCATGCCAGTCAGAATGGCTGCTATCCAAAAGTCTACAAACAATAAATGCTGGAGAGAGTGTGGAGAAAAGGGAACCCTCTTACACTATTGGTGGGAATGCAGACAATTACAGCCACTATGGAGAACAGTGTAGAGCTTCCTTAAAAAACTAGCAATAGAACTGCCATATGACCCAGCAATCCCACTGCTGGGCATACGCACCAAGGAAACCAGAATTGAAAGAGACATATGTACCCTAATGTTCATCACAGCACTGTTTATAATAGCCAGGACATGGAAGCAACCTAGATGCCCATCAGCAGATGAATGGATGTGAAAGCTGTGGTACATATACACATATGTGTGAGTATACACATACTCACCCTTTAAAAAGAATACATTTGAGTCAGTTCTAATGAGGTGGATGAAACTGGTACCTATTATACAGAGTGAAGTAAGCCAGAAAGAAAAATACCAATACAGTATACTAACGCATATATATGGGATTTAGAAAGATGGTAATGATAACCCTATATGCGAGACAGCAATAGAGACACAGATGTATAGAGCAGTCTTTTGGACTCTGTGGGAGAATGCGAAAGTTGGATGACATGCAGATAACACACAACCCTTATAGCAGAAAGTTAAGAGGAACTAAAAAGCCTCTTGATAAAAGTGAAAGAGGAGAGTGAAAAAGTTGGCTTAAAGCTCAACATTCAGAAAACGAAGATCATGGCATTTGGTCCCATCACTTCATGGGAAATAGATGGGGAAACAGTGGAAACAGTATCAGACATTATTTTGGGGGCCCCCAAAATCACTGCAGATGGTGACTACAACCATGAAATTAAAAGACGCTTACTCCTTGGAAGGAAAGTTATGACCAACCTAGATAGCATATTCAAAAGCAGAGACATTACTTTGCCAACAAAGGTCCGTCTAGTCAAGGCTATGGTTTTTCCAGTGGTCATGTATGGATGTGAGAGTTGGACTGTGAAGAAGGCTGAGCACCAAAGAATTGATGCTTTTGAACTGTGGTGTTGGAGAAGACTCTTGAGAGTCCCTTCGACTGCAAGGAGATCCAACCAGTCCATTCTGAAGGAGATCAGCCCTGGGTGTTCATTAGAAGGAATGATGGTAAAGCTTAAACTCCAGTACTTTGGCTACCTCATGTGAAGAGTTGACTCATTGGAAAAGACTCTGATGCTGGGAGGGATTGTGGGCAGGAGGAGAAGTCGATGACAGAGGATGAGATGGCTGGATGGCATCACCGTCTCGATGGACATGAGTTTGAGTGAATTCTGGGAGTTGGTGATGGATAGGGAGGCCTGGCATGCTGCAATTCATGGAGTTGCAAAGAATTGGACACGACTGAGCGACTGAACTGAACTTAATGTATATTATCATATTTGAAATAGATCACCAGTCCAGGTTCAATGCATGAGACAGGGTGCTCAGGGCTGGTGCACTGGGATGACCAAGAAAGATGGGATGGGGCGTGAGGTGGGAAGGGGATTCAGGATGTACACTCATGGCTGTTTCATGTCAATATATTGCATAACCACTACAATGTTGTAAAATAATTAACCTCCAATTAAAATAAATTAAGAAAAAAAAAAACAAAGGTGTTGATTTGCACAGAGAAAGGTTGAGTTTTCTGTAAAGGGATGTAACTTTCACAGCTGAATACTATTTTTTTAAGAAAGTGATTTTTAAGAATAAAAATACTTGGTTCTCTTCTGCTGAGTCTGTAGTGATCATGCTTTATAGGCTTATTTGATTAGATACACCTCTTGAAAGAGTTCAGGATAACAATGAATTCAAGCTTAGTATCTGTAGCAGTGACACCTAAATCATACATTATTTTAAACCACAAATTACTGACCATCTGGTCTTTAAAAATATCCTTATCTTAGAAGGTGAAAAAAAAAAAAAGTTTGGCAAAGATATTCTGAAAATATTTCTCCCTCAGGGTGAAAATCTAAAAAGTTTCTGCTTTCAATTTTCATATCCATATCATTTGGATACTTTGGCTAATATGAGTCTGTGTTAGTTGATTCCTCAGACTTAATTTATTTCTGTTGTATTTATATTGTGAGAGGTGAATAAATCAAAATTCTTCCATAAAGGATGCTTGTTTAGTTTACTCTGATTCTTTTCTTTGGTTACAGATTGTGCTTTCACCCAAGAGTGTGTTACTTTTTTGTTCTAAGGTTTCTCTTCAAGGTCTTTTGTTACTCCTTTCAGGCAAAGTAGTGCTCCAAGGATTATATGAGTATTAAGGCTAAGAGCGGGAACAGTACATTTTCCAACAGAATTGAGTGAGATGAAGCTAAGGTGGAAACGAAATGAAAGTACTGGGTTTTTGAGAAGTTGGATAAGCCTCATAAGATAGGGATTATCTGAAGAGGCAAAGTAATAGCAGGCAAGATCTAGGTTTTCAATACTATAGTAAAAGTAGATAGAGCTCTTTGAAGAAATAGCTAATCCTATGTGGGGGCATGGGATATGTAAGATAAGCCCGATACATCGTGTAATGTCATAAATAAAGGAAGTGCTCAACAACCCAAAATGCTGGGGCATATGTCAAAGAGCATGGTGCCAAACTGAAAGTTCTCTCAATGGCTGAATTGGAATAATTTGTTCAACAAAATAAATAACATAGTATTAGATTATAACACTAGGTATAAAACAAATGTATTTGAGTCCAAAAAATAGAAATAAATTGTTAAATAAGGGAGAAAAAACAAATCTGCCATGAATAAATTATGTAATAACTTCCTTTCTAGGAGGTGGAGCTTAATTCTTCCACTTTGAATGAAGGCTTGATTTAGTGACTCACTTCCAAAGAGTAGTACACAGAAAATGGTTGAGGGAAATAAGTTTATATGGAGAAATCTGACACACAATACCTATCAGGTAATCAAGGCTAACATCATCAGTGAAAAGACATGGTGATAACATGTATCCTTAATGTGATGGGATGAAAATAGCAATTCTCCTCTGTGCTCTTCCTTTTTCAAACATATAACCTCAGTCTAACCTTGCAAAAAACATCAGACAGACCCAAATTGCTGGGCATAGTGTAAAACACCAGACAAGTACTCCTCAAAATTGTCATGGTTATGAAGAAATGCAAGCATAAATGGAGAAACTGTCACAGAGCAATAGAAATGAAAGAGATATGATTATTAAATCTGATGTGAGATCCTCAAGTGGAAAAAGGACAGTAAAGAAAAATGAAATCTGAATAAAGTCTCAAATTTGGTTAATAATAATTTATCAAAGTTAGTTCCTTAGTTGTGACATGGAGCATCATTATATAAGATGCAATCAACAGGAGAAAATGAGTGAAGAGCAAATGGGAATTCTATGTACTATCTCTGCCATTTTTCTGTAAATCTAAAACTACTCCACCCAAAATTCATTTAAAAAAGTAAATGGTAAGGAAGACTTCCAAAAGGAATAGACCATAGATATAAATTTTTCATGTCATAATTGTCACTTTGAGCTGTATTCCAGTTTGTTTATATGTAATAGAAACTTGATTATAGTAATTGTTATTAAACAAATACCTAGAAAGGATGATGAAATTCCTAGTTAACAGATATTGAGATAGTCGTGCATATATCAATAGTGTTATTGAGACATTTAGGCCAATGTTTCCTTTTTTATCAAGAGTTGAAATGATTGACATCTTGGGAATGATCCTAAGGTATGTGTGATCATCTGGATACCAGGTCTGCAACGGCAACACATTTAGATCTATTGTGATTTAAGAAGGAGAGTCAAAATTGTTGAATCATATTTTGGTAAACTCTCTGAATAGATATACTGACTTTAACAGTATAGTAGTGACATTAGGAAACTGTGATTGAGAAGATACTGAAAGATATTGGCAGAACATTTGAATTAAGGAGTTAAAAGTAAAAGGGAGAGCAAAGGTCAGGGGAGGCCAGACTTCTTCCTGGAAGTTGGAGTTATTAAAATAATGGACAGTATCTCATGTTTTTGCATGATTCAAAAGAATACAATCATGCCTTATAGCCAGCTTTCAGATACAGGAAGCAGCAGCAGAATGTGGGGATAACACTTGTATTACCTTTGCTAGAAAAATAAATAGCATAAAGAACACAAATTTTTCTAATAGTATTAGGAAGTATACCAAAAGTAGAATAATGTCTGCTGAAACAATATTTTATCTAAGTAAGATGAAAGCAATCTGCTTCAACTTTTGATGCTTCATTGACTAATGACAAGCATTAATGCTTGCCAAACTGCATGTAACAGGAGTAGAACCATCTCCAAGTCAACACATTTGCTGTGATATTTTTCAGCAATTTTTGAGGATAATTGTGAATTATCTATCATTTTTTAAAGAGTAGTTTAAAAGCAGTTTTGTAGCTTAGCTGGTAAAGAATCTATCTGCAACATGGGAGACCTGGGTTCGATCCCTGGGTTAGGAAGATCCCCTGGAGAAGGGAAAGGCTACCCACTTCAGTATTCTAGCCTGGAGAATTCCATGGACTGTATAGTCCATGGAATTACAAAGAGTCAGACACGACAGAGCAACTTTCACTTTCTTTCACTTAAAAGCAGTTAATATATATTATGCTAAGATGTGTCCATTGAAAGTTTTACTTTTTTTTTGAAAAAGAATAATTAAGTAACAAAGCTTATTATAGCCTCTTTTTTTTCTCATGCATAGACACTGCTCAGATCAAATTCCTAGTCAAGATACTGTAGTTGGTGACAGCATGTCTGAATTGGTAGCAATCAACCCATGTTCTGAGAGTACTGGTCTTGCAAACTGTAAAATCAGAGCAAACATAGGAACCTTAATAGAGAGTATTGGATATTTAGAATATAAATCAGAAGGAAGTGCTTTAAGAAGAGACTGATATTATTGAAAGAGATTAACGTAGAAATGGAAGAGAAAAGGAGAGGAAAAAAGAGATGAAAACAGAGGCAAATGAAAGAAAACAGTTGTAGGAATTCAAGGTAGAATCTTTCCCTGTAAAAAGCTGGATCACATATAGGAGGAAAGAGCTGAGTTCCCATAGATGGCAGGAGGATGAAGGTGGCATTGAAATGTAAGGAAAGGCTGGTCACTATCCTCAAAGGACAGTATGAGCCATTTCAGGAATGTTTCTTCTTAAAATTTCAACCATTTTTGCTTGCATATACCTTTAGTGCCAATTTTGAGGGAAGTCTTTCAGATGTACAAAATAGCAAAGGCATTTTGGATGTTTCTTCTTATGCACCTGGTTGATGCAGTCTGAATCTCAATGTGCACATCTTTCCTTACTGCTTGTCTCAGATTCCCAAACTGCAAAGCTATTTAATGAATATGAGGCAAAAAGGTAAAGGAATTGCAACAGCTTGAGATTTATGTAGAGACTGTGTCATCAAGGCTTTTGTTCCCTCTTCCAGCTTCATAAAGGATATAGATTACCAGACAAAGGTCTTCGGGTTTGTAAATCAGCTCAAGCATAATAGTGATGTTTGGAACTTGTACTGAGTTTACTGGAGCTACTTCATTCAATATTAGAGGTTTATGTAACCCTTTCTTGCATACATTGTGACTGCTTTTATAGACAGATTCATAAATTACTCCTGGTATACAGAATACATGAAAGGCTGACTGTTTGCATTGCATGGGACAAAGACCTGAGTGTTCAAATATCAGAAGACAGCTGGAACACAGTCTGTGCAAAGGCAATTGGAGCCTCTAGGTCCATTCAATACTAACTTGGAATGTGTAGTGAGAATTGGGAAAATCTCAGTGAATTATATACATTTATAAATTTAGTAACCTAGGATCCTCTCCACCGTTTCCTTCTCTTTCATATATTTTAATCTATAATATTGAGCTTACTAGGGCAATTTGTCTTTGATATGCTGAGATGCAGTTCCAGAATATGGTAAGCCAAATTTGTCTTTGTAAGAATTGTGTGCATGTGTATTCTATGAAGTGGAGGAAATCTTGGAGAAAATGGTTTTCATTTGAGTTTCTCTCCTGCTAACAGACTTCACTGGTGGCTCAGTGGTAAAGAATCCACCTGCAATGCAGGTCCATCAGGAGACGTGGTTTTGATTCTTGGGTTGGGAAGATCCTTTGGAGGAGGGCATCCACTCCAGTATTTTTGCCTGGAGAATCCCCATGGACAGAGAAGCCTGGTGGGCTACAGTCCATAGGGTCTCAAGAGTCAGACATGACTGAAATGACTTAGCACACACACCTACTAACAAAGAATAGTAAAGACTGATTACTGCAGCATCTAAATTAAACCAAGCACACACACCTACTAACAAAGAATAGTAAAGACTGATTACTGCAGCATCTAAATTAAACCAATCTTTGTGTTACCCTCTTTGTTTAAAATGTCTCTCCAAAAGTATGTGAGGCAGTTCCATAGATTTACATTGCTTGCTTTCATGTTATTAATGATTTCTCTTAGTGTGTTAATCACTCTATGTGTAGAGAATAAATGATGATGAAAAATTATAATAATTACTTTGCACTATCAAAGGACTATATATACTAACAGCTTCACAGGGCTGCTTCTTATCCCTGAAGAAGGCCCCAGAGTTTTAGGTTACCACAGACCTGTCTTAGGATTGTTCCAGTGAGCAGTAGTCACAGATTTACTTCCACTGTTTGGTGGTTCTTTGACTTGACCTAATTGGCTACAGATAGAACTTATGGTGTTTTAGTTGCTAAATCATGTCCGACTCTTGTGACCCCCATGGACTATAGCCTGTCAGGCTCCTCTGTCCGTGGGATTCTCCAGGCGAGAATATGGGAGTGGGTTGCCATTTTTGTCTCCAGAGGCTTATGAAGTTGTCCATGTTATTGGGACCTCGGATACAAATTCTTAATGAAGTTGCAGAAGTCCTTCACTCAGTTCAGTTCAGTTCAGTCTCTCAGTCGTGTCCGAATTTCTGTGACCCCATGAATCACAGCACGCCAGGCCTCCCTGTCCATCACCATCTCCCTGAGTTCACTCAAACTCATGTCCATCGAGTTGGTGATGCCATCCAGCCATCTCATCCTCTGTCGTCCCCTTTTCCTCCTGCCCCCAATCCCTCCCAGCATCAGAGTCTTTTCCAATGAGTCAATTCTTCGCATGAGGTGGCCAAAGTACTGGAGTTTCAGCTTTAGCATCATTCCTTCCAAAGGAATCCCAGGGCTGATCTCCTTCAGAATGGACTGGTTGGATCTCCTTGCATTCCAAGGGACTCTCAAGAGTCTTCTCCAACACCATAGTTCAAAAGCATCAATTCTTTGGCACTCAGCTTTCTTCACAATCCAACTCTCACATCCATACATGACCACTGGAAAAACCATAGCCTTGACTAGAGGGACCTTTGTTGGCAAAGTAATGTCTCTGCTTTTCAATATGCTATCTAGGTTGGTCATAACATTTCTTCCAAGAGTAAGCATCTTTGTAAATTGCCAGACCAAAGGGGAAAGGTGAAGGAAAGGATAAATTAGGAAGTTGGGATTAATATATACACACTACTATATATAACATAGATAACCAACAAGGACCTACTGCATAGCACAGGCGACTATACTCAATTTTATTTTATAATAACCTATAGGGGAAAAGAACCTGAAAAATAATATATATATATTTTATATGGTATGTGTGTGTTAGTCACTCACTTGTTTCCAGCTCTTTGTGATCTCATAGACTGTAGCTCTCAAAGCTCCTCTGTCCATGGAATTCTCCAGGCAAGAATACTGGAATGAGTTGCCATTTACTTCTCCATACATACATATAAAATGTATGTATATATACACATTATGTTATATATATACACACACATATATAAAACTAAATCTGTGTGCTATACACCCGAAATTAACATGACATTGTAAGCCAACTAAAGTTCACTAAAGTTTTAAAAATAAATAAATTAATTATTTTTTAAAAAATTAGGGTTATGGAAGACTGGGTGTTTCTGTCAGAGTAAAAGCAAATCTGAAATCTAGAAAATTTACCCTTAACCTCTAAACTCCTCATATAATTTTCATGCACAGACCACCCTCATTGAAAATTCTTTTAAACACCAACTACCTAGAAGTAATGAGCCAATAAGATGCACCTACACGTTTCTGAGGATTATTGTCTTTTAAAATATATTTGTTTATTTGACTGCATCAGACTGTCATTGCATCATGTGGGATTTTTCATTGCAGCACACAGGATCTCCAGTTAAGGCAGGCAGGCTCAGTAGTTGCAGCACGAGGACTTAGTTGCCTCATGGCATGTGGGATCTTTGTTCCCTGGCCTGGGATCAGACCCAAGTCCTCTGTATGTTAAGATTATTGTCTTTTGGAGGGAAGTTTGTACTACAGATGTATCTGGTGAACCACCAATAGAACTTAAGATTTAGAGTGTTTAAAAACTTTCATTTTCACTCTCTAGTCTATCTTATTTGTTTAACTTCATCAAGATGTGATGTTTCAAGTCATATGGCCAAGGTAAGCAAACAGAAAGTTTCCAAACACAAGATTACAAAGATTTTCATGTGACTCTTTGAATAAATGTATGAGTGGGGAAATATCCAAAAATTTAAGTTAATTAGCTGTACTGTTCTCCACAAGCTGATGCTTTTATTTTGCCAAATTTCCATGAATCCCTTAGGACTGTTTCACTCAATCTTTTTCTTTGCTAGATTATGCAAACGGTTCATTTATTGTGTATAAAAGTACAAAAATTGTTAATGAGTTTGCTGCACATACATACATATAAATATACACACATATCCTTTCTGTGTTACAGTTTAACTGAGAACGGCAGGTTTTAATACAGTGTAGTTAATAGAATGTGACATCTCTACTGTGAATACTAAATACTATATGCTATGTACAGTCCACATGGGCAGGATCTCAGTGTATGCTAAAACAAATTATACCTGTGAATTGAGGGCCACATGTAAAATCCATCAATGCTACATTAGAGAAACTGTTTGGAATTTTTTTCTTTTCTTTGGTCAGGTAGTCATTGAGTCTCAGTTGAAACTCAGTGTTACTCATCAGTCCTATGGGTTATTTACTTTGTCTTCTCAAGAGTATCAATCTAGTTACCTCATCTTGCTGAGTTATATATTTGGCAGACATAATATTAGATATACTCTTTGATATTTGCAACAAGACTAGATTGTGGAAAAGGCCCACAAAGCTTAGGCTCAACCTGTTCAATCGCATTCTTTAATGTTTGACTACACTACCTCTACACTTTCTAGCAATCTGTAGTTAAGTGTGACTTTTATCCTTTATCAGGATGCAAAAAATATTTTCTTCTACTGATTGCTGCTGAGAGGTAAAATCCAGGTGTTTCAGAAAACCAGCATGATGGTTTTGTCTGGAGGGCTGGATTCATTGGTTAACTTTTCATTATTTACAGATATGCAGGCCTGGAAAGAACTTGAGAGGGCATGTGGTCCACACAACAGCCACGTCAATCGGGTACCTGACTTTAAATAGCACCACAAAACTTCCAACTTCTGAGAAGCTGATCTGTTTTCCTAAAGACCCTTGTTAAAAGAGATGCTTAACTCCTATAAATCATTCATTTATGTAACTAACAATTTTTACTCTCAGGGAATTTTTTAGGTTGAACAGGCTTGTTGAGCTTCTCACAAAATTGGTTCCTTTTAATCTGCTATTGTAGATATGGGGAATTGTGACTTTTCAGGATACAACAAAATAACGATCCTGAAAAAAAAAAATGAAACCACTCTTAATGCTCTTTTCTCTGGGCTAAAGAGTTTCATTTCCTCTATAGAACTTATTTAAATACACTTGAGTCACAGTTTTTTATCTTTTCCAGATGCTACTCAAGTTCTTTTCAGATGTTAGCAATGTGTGTTTCAACATTGGACAGGGTACCTTGAGATTAATGTATGGGTGGAAATGAATCTCACTTCAAAATTTCACTTCCCCAAAACATTTTTCCACTTAGACCAACACCAAACTGCTGAGCTGGAATCAAGATTGCTGGAAGAAATATAAAAAACCTCAGATATGGTGATGGTATCACCCTAATGGAAGAAAACAAGAAGGAACTAAAGAGCCTCTTGAAGAGGATGAAAGAGGAGAGTAAAAAAGCTAGCTTAAAACTCAACATTCAAAACATTAAGACCATAGCATCCAGTTCCATCACTTCATGGCAAATACTTGTAGGAAAAGTGGAAGCAGTGGCAGATTTTATTTTCTTGTGCTCCAAAATCACTGCAGATGGTGACTGCAGCCATGAAATTAAAAGACACATGCTCCTTGGAAGAAAATCTATGACAAACCTAGACACTGTATTAAAAAGCAGAGACATCATTTTGCTGACAAACATCCATCTAGTCAAAAGTATGGTTTTCCCAGTAGTCATGTAAGAATATGAGAATTGGACCATAAAGAAGACTGAGTACCAAAGAATTGATGCTTTCAAATTCTGGTGCTGGAGATAGCGCTTGAGAATCCCTTGGACAGCAAGAAGATCAAACCAATACTAAAAAAAATCAACCCTGAATATTCACTGGATGAATTGATGCTGAAGCTGAAGCTCCGAAACTTTGGCCACCTGATGCAAAGAGCAGACTGACTGGAAAAGACTTTGATACTGGGAAATATTGAGGACAAGAGGAGAAGGGGGTGACAGAGGATGAGATGGTTGATTGGTATCAACCACACAATGGACATGAGTTGAGCAAACTCCAGGAGATAGTGAAAGACAGGGAAGCCTAGTGTGCTGAAGTTCATGGAGTCATACACGACTGAGTGACTGGACAACAACTACAAACTGCTGATATCCAATCATATGGAGGAAAACAAAAGTTTCTGTCAATATCGCCTCTTTTTTCAGTCTTCCTCGATAACAAGTCTGTATTTAGGCCATTTTTTTTCCCATTTCCATTTTTTAAAAACTCCTTCAACAGAGAATTTGTTGTACATATTTTTTTAAATTATCCTATTTTGTACAATATTCAAATAACTCTTCTCTGCCAAGTCAATGATTCAAGAAGGATTTTTTTTAAATTTAAATTTATTTATTTTAATTAGAGGCTAATTACTTTACAATATTGTATTGGTTTTGCCATACATCAACATGAATCTGCCACGGGTGTACATGTGTTCCCAGTCCTGAACCCCCCTCCCTTAAATTCCAAACTATGTATATGTTGCTGTGCTCAGCATATCCCTTATTGTATAGTTGCTAAATCCTGTCCAACTCTTTGTGACCCCTTGGACTGTAGTCTGTATGCTGGCTTCAATTATATAGCTACCTCATAGTTTGAGCTTGGGTTCCAGTCTCAGCAAATTTTTAGGTAAGTTGCTGCTGTGTTCAGATGCCATTCTGGAGATGTAGAGTTTTTATATAGAGGTAGTATTCTGTATCTCTGAATTTCTATATATATCATATGTGTGTATGGTGTGTGTGTGTGTGTGTATGTGTGTAAGGTTATTCATTCATTGATTTATTCATTATTATCAACAAATAATCATTAATCATATACTATACATATAAAATCATATACTATATATATAACATAGTATATATATATATATAATCATATACTATATTCTAGGCACTATGTTAGGTGATAATATTCAATAGCTAACAAAATCACACAAAAGACTTTTCATCATATAACTTTTAATTTAGTTGAAGAATTAACTATTAATCAGAAAAATGATAATGTTTTAAGTATTAGGTATGCTGAGAGCATATGATAGTGGGACATGACTTTTCAGAGAGGGAAGGAAAAGTTTTACTGAGGTAGGAATACTTGAGCTGAGACCTGACAGAAGAGCATAGGTTCATTAGATTCTCATTAAGCTCCATAATGTCCCTGGTGAGTGTATGTGTGCTAAGTTGCTTCAGCTGTATCTGACTCTTTGCAACTCCATGGACTGTAGCCCACCAGGCCCTTCTGTCCCTGAGATTCTTCAGGCAAGAATACTGGATTGGGGTGCCATGCCCTTCTCCAGTGTCCTTGTATCTGCCTCTGAAAACCATTAGAGTTTTGAGGAAGAAGGTGGGGTCAAGTTGGAAGGGTAGAGCCAAGATGGTAGTTGTATGTTATAATGCAGATTCAGTAGAATTGGAAGGCCAGGAAGCAAATAGCAGATACCTAGACAACTTGTTACTTATATTTAAAAAAATAATCAGAGAAAAGAAAAAAATCACCTGCCTCATTTTCAATCTAAAGAGAAAGTGGAAGAAATTAAACACTGGTACATAGGTGTGAAGACCAGTAGTACGCTTAGCAGTGGACTTTGTGATGACTTTTTCTCTTCTTCTTAATTGGAAGAGTAGATATCATGTATCAACTTTGAGGAATGTGATTTTAAGAGTGAAGTGATCTAATGGTTCCTACTAGCTAGAATTCAATAGGATGATTGATCTATAGGTAAAAGTTAAAGCTAACAGTATTTCAAAATGAATAAAATAATTATATAGTGAATCCTAGAACATTACAAGAGAGTGCTGAAATGATTGATTAAACAGGACATGAAAAGTTAAGTTTGAAAGTTGTATCATCAGTAGGAAGAAGACAGTATGGAGAGTTTCGTTCAGTAAATTGAGCATCTAAAGTCAAATGGTGTAAGAATACAAGCAAGTTGTCACAAAGTCTTATAAAATATTATAAAATGGCAAAACCTAAGAAGGGACATGACAAATCTAAAGAAGGTGGAAAAGTTAGGCCAAATTTGTTCATCAACTTTGGGATATCTTTAAAATGTGAGTAAGGAAAACTACGGACAATAATAATTGCTTCCTCAGTTTGGACAAACCACAGATAAAACTAATTATCCAGAAAATATGATATAGAAAATAATTGAAGGTTGCTTTTTAAAAGATTGGAACCAATTTTAGTACTTTTCTTATTTTTACCTAAGCTAGGAATAAACTATATTTTCTAGTTTTATATCTAGTTTTGTTTTTTAATTTCAAGCTATATCTTTGTTTTTTAAAGTTTGTTTTCTTTAATTTTAAAATCACTTAAACAATATTGTAAGAATATTTAAATCTCTCTTGTTTTAATTTTGCTATGTTAAAAAATAATATCATTTTCAACAAATGAACTTACTTACAATACAGAAACAGACTCAAAGACTTAGAGAACAAACTTAGGGTTATCAGTGGGGAAATGGTAGTGGGGGGAGGGAGAGGATTGAAGTTTAGGATTGACATGTACATACTGTTGCTATACTTAAAATAGATAACCAACAAGGATTTACTGTATAGCACAGAGAACTCTACTCAATATTCTGTAATATTCTAACTGGGAAAATAATTTGAAAAAGAATAGATAAATAGATAAATGTATAACTGAATAACTTTGCTATGCACCTGAAACTAGCACAATATTGTTAATCAGCTATATTCCAATATAAAAAAAAAGTAACATTGTTTTCAAGCACTCATTTGTGTATATCATAGTATAGCGTAACAGTTAATAGTATGGATTCTTGAGTCAGGCTTGCCAGGATCTGATTTTTCCCTGTGCTATTCACTGGTTATTTGACTCCAGCAAGCTGTTTAATGTATCTGTTCCTCTGTTTCCTTATCTTTAAGATGACGATAAAAATAGTATCTACCTCATAGGGTTGTTTTAAGTCATAAACATGTTAAAATATGTAAAACCCAACCCATAGAACACATGGAGAAGGCAATGGCAACTCACTCCAGTACTCTTGCCTAGAAAATCCCATGGATGGAGGAGCCTGGTAGGCTGCAGTCCATGGGGTCCCTAAGAATTGGACACGACTGAGCGACTTCACTTTCAATTTTCACTTTCATGCATTGGAGAAGGAAATGGCAACCCCCTTCAGTGTTCTTGCCTGGAGAATCCCAGGGATGGGGAAGTCTGGTGGGCTGCCGTATGGGGTCACACACAGTCGGACATGACTGAAGTGACTTAGCAGCAGCAGCAGCATAGAACACGCCTAACTGACAATAGGTACATTGTGAATATTAAGTGCCAAACATTGTTCTAAATCGTTTACATGCAGCCTCTCATTCAATTCAGTTCAGTCGCTCAGTCATGTCTGACTCTTTGCGACCCCATGAACTGCAGCACGCAAGGCCTCCCTGTCCATCACCAACTCCCGAAGTCCACCCAAACCCATGTCCATCGAGTCGGTGATGCCATCCAGCCATCTCATCCTCTATTGTCCCCTTCTCCTCCTGCCCTCAATCTTTCCCAGTGTCAGGGTCTTTTCAAGTGAGTCAGCTCTTCACATCAGGTGGCCAAAGTATTGGAGTTTCAGCTTCAACATCAGTCCTTCCAATGAATACCCAGGACTGATCTCCTTTAGGATGGACTGATTGGATCTCCTTGCAGTCCTAGGGACTCTCAAGAGTCTTCTCCAACACCACAGTTCAAAAGCTTCAATTCTTCGGTGCTCAGCTTTCTTTATAGTCCAATTCTCACATCCATGCATGACCACTGGAAAAACCATAGCCTTGACTAGACAGAACTTTGTTGGCAAAGTAATGTCTCTGCTTTTTAATATGCTGTCTAGGTTGGTCATAACTTTCCTTCCAAGGAGTAAGCATCTTTTAATTTAATAGCTGCAATCACCATCTGCAGTGATTTTGTAGCCCCCAAAAATAAAGTCAGCCACTGTTTCCACTGTTTCCCCATCTATCTGCCATGAAGTGATGGGACCGGATGCCATGATCTTAGTTTTCTGAATGTTGAGCTTTAATCCAACTTTTTCACTCCCCTCTTTCACTTTCATCAAGAGGCTCTTTAGTTCTTCACTTTCTGCCATAAGGGTGATGTCATCTGTATATCTGAGGTTATTGATATTTCTCCTGGCAATCTTGATTCCAGCTTGTGCTTCCTCCAGCCCAGCATTTCTCATGATGTACTCAGCATATAAGTTAAATAAGCAGGGTGACAATATACAGCCTTGACGTACTCCTTTTCCTATTTGGAACCAGTCTGTTGTTCCATGTACAGTTCTAACTGTTGCTTCCTGACCCGCATACAGGTGTCTCAAGAGGCAGATCAGGTTTTCTGGTATTCCCCTCTCTTGAAGAATTTTCCACAGTTTATTGTGATCCACACAGTCAAAGGTTTTGGCATAGTCAACAAAGCAGAAATAGATGTTTTTCTGGAACTCTCTTGCTTTTTCAATGATCCAGTGGATGTTGGCTATTATTTTTTATTTTTTATTTTTTTGGATGTTGGCTATTTAATCTCTGGTTCCTCTGCCTTTTCTAAAACCAGCTTGAACATTTGGAAGTTCACGGTTCACGTATTGCTGAAGACTGACTTGGAGAATTTTAAGCATTACTTTACTAGCGTGTGAGATTACTTTACTAGCTTCTCATTAAGTTCTTAAATTTATGTCATTTGCTAAGTATAACCCTCATTTTATAGGTTAATAAGCTGATCACAAAGCAGTTAAATGACTTGTCTAAGTTTATACAACTGGCAATGGTGAGTTTGAAAACCAGGCTATTTGACTCAAGAACTCATAATCTTACTTACTGTAATTGATCCCCTTTAAGTTTCATCCAAGTATATTTATATTCTATGCACTCTTAATTAGAGTACATAAGTGAAATTTATTTTTTGCATTATTAATAAGTATTATTTTGTGAGTAATTTTTACGATGCTACATTTTGGTTTTCATATATGAAAAATAGTCTATCGTGTTGATATGCCCTAATTCATCTCACCATTACATTATTGGATTTTTAGGTTGTTCGTAAAATTTTGCTTTTAAAAATAGCATTATTATGGGTATCTTTGTATTTTAGCTTTTTCTACTTTTGAATTACCTCATTAAGATACAGTCTGAGGGACTGAATTACAAGGTCATACAGTACAAACATTGTAAAACATTTAGGAAATTGAAAGGTGCAAAGTACACACACAAAAGTAAAGATAACCTATAATTTATCCTTCTTTCTTTTTTATTGTACATTAATTAAAAATTCTGTTTATCTCACTTCTGGACCCATAACACAGAAATCACTAAACATATAATGTACATCCTTTTAAATACAAATACACATTCACACATGTAAACATACATACAAATATACAAGTTTTAGTTTTTAAACTAAAAATGGGATATTATAAATGTTAGTGTTTATATAGGAATATTTTAGTTTTTAAATGATATATTGCCTAAATTCAAATTGCCTACAAAAAATAATGTTATTAATTGATGATACCATTAGTAACATGTAGATATATTTACTATTTTAGTATTAGATTTTCATCTTTTAATTTTTATTTTATTTTAAACTTTGTGCAGCTGATTCTTTGAACTTAAGACTGCTTCACATTTCTTTTGAATTTGTTTTAATTCACATCATTTGATTCTCTCTTCTCTTGAAGTGGTCTTTGATCTTGACTTTGACCTCTGTTTTGGGTATCTAAGGCTTTGGTATATGGATTTGACTTTTCCCTCTATTATTAATACTTAATGGGTGCCATGAGCAAATAAATGACACATCTTTTCTGAGTCTCAGTTTCCTCATCTGCAAATAAGGATTGAAAGATAATTGATAATTTATATAACTCAATACCTTACATAAAATAATTTCTCATTAAAAGTTCACTATCATCCCCACTCCCATTTTGATTATCTGCAAATTGGGTTAATATATTGATTTATGATCTCATCCAAATCACTGAAGAAAATGTTGAATGGGATAGGATCAAGATGAAATCCCTTCAGTATTCCCCAAAAACAATGTCCTCCAGGTTGACATCAATTATTGAAGAAAATCTGTGAGTATACTCATGACTATGTCAGAGGCATTCAACCCTGGTGGTGCATCAGAATGATATATGACATTTTAAAACATACAAATATCTAAGCTCTAAACTGAATGTATTGAATAAGAATATCTGGGTAATGTGGCCAAGGTGTCTCTTTTAATTTTGATACATGATTTTCAGTACTCAAGGTTGAGAACCAATCATTTACCTAATAACATTATTCAGCTTGTCTTTCATTACTTTGTCGACAAATATACCATTCATTCAATAAACATGTATTGAAACACATTATATATGTAAAGTTCTAGGTACTAGGGGTGTTAGGATGAAAATAATATATACCCTATTCTTGGGAATCCCTCATTCAGAAATAGAAGACAGAGATTTAATCAGATAAATTCAAATAGAATGTAGTGACAAATAAGAGCAAAGTACTCTGGGAATATAGAGACTAGAATAACCGTGACTGACAGAAGTGGAGAAGACATAATTGTAAAACTGGCATTTGAGGTGGATCTTGAACATGAGTAGGGGTTTATGAACAGTAGGATGTCCTAGGCAAGAGGACTAGTCATCAAAAGTATGGTGTTAAGAACAGACTGGGTATACCCAGCAAATGTCAACAGTAAAATGTGAGAAAGATGTAAAGTGTATAAATTCTTGAGGTAGACTGAGTCACAAATAAAAAGTGATAAGTATAGAAAGAAAAGCTGATGGCTTTTTGTGAAAGGTCATTCATCTAGGTTCCCAAGTAGGACAATCAGATGGATATATTCAAAGGACACTAGCCTGTAAAGATGTAGAGTTCATGGGAGAAATTTGAACTTTGGCATCAGTTTGAGCATTAGTGACATGTAGATAGATATGGTATTTGATGGAATCCTTCATGAAATGTTGTGTAGACAACAAAGGACAGAGGTTAGGAGAACACTTGCATTTAATGGGCTAAAATGATGAGTCAAATACTAACAGAAAAAGCATGGTTAAGAGAAGAAAGAGGATAATAAAGAGAAGATGTTGTCATGGAATTCAAAGAAGGAGATCATTTTAAGAAAGTCCTTTCTGAAAAAAGTTTTTGTTTTCAAAACAGTGACAAATTGAGCATAATTATAGGCACAGGAAAAGAAGTCAGTGAGGTGGCAGATATTGAAGACTTTCACAGATGCCTTTTGGAAATCCTGATATACTGTGTCTAAAGCACATCTGTGAGCTACCAGCCTAGTAACACTCTACTTAAAAAGTACATAAGTATAAAGATAAACATAAAGGTTTAAAAAAGACAAACATAAAGGTTTTTTTCTTAATCTTTGAATAAGAAATTTTAAAGCATAAAGGCAAAGAAAAAAATAAATGAAAAAATCAATAATATGACCACAAGTTTTTAAAGCTTCTGTATGCCCAAAATATAGAAACAAAATAAAAAGATTAATTGAGGAAACATTTACAACAAATATGACTGGAAAAATACTTTTTTCATTTTTATTCTTTGAACTTATACAAATCAATAAGAAAATATCAAGACCAAATAAAAATGATCAAACATATGATCAGACAGATCAAATAAATAATTATATGGAATGATTAAATATTAAAAAGATGTAAAATCTCACCAAAGTTCAAACAATAGCAAATTTTGAAATGGATATATTATTTGTTTTAACCCATCAGTTTGTTCAAGAAATAAAGCCTCAATATTGGCAAGGATTCATTGCATTTGGACACCTACTTAACACTGATAGAAACTGGTAGTACATTTATGGGAAGCAATTTGGAAATTTTACAAAGGATATTAGAAAACAGTTATTCCCTGACTTTATTATTTAACAGTATTATTGAGGTGTAATTGACATACAAAGTTTGTACATATTTAATGTTTACAATTTAATGAATCAGACATATGCAAACACCTGTGATAGTATCATCACGATTAAAATCACTGGTATATTTAAAGTTTCCTCTTGTCTTCCTTTTATGTGGTAGGAACATTTAACGTGAGATCTACTGTATTAAATTTTGAAGTTCACAATATTATTTTGATAACTATAGGCACCACTTTGAACTGCAGATCTCTAGAACTTATTTAACTACCATAACTGAAACTTTATATTCATTGAAGAAAAGCTGTCTGTTTCCCCATACCCTACTCCCTAGCAGCCACAATTGTATTCACTGCTTCTTTGAGCTTGATTGTTTAAATATCCCATATAAGTGAAAACTGTGGAAAATTCTTAAAGAGATGGGAATACTAGATCACCTTATCTGTCTCTTGAGAAACCTGTGTGCATGTCAAGAAGCAACAGTTAGAACCAGATGTGGAACAATGGGCTGGTTCAAAATAGAGAAAGGAGTTTATCAAGTTTGTATATTGTCACCCTGCTTATTTAACTTATATGCAGAGAGCAGCGTGTAAAACACTAGGCTGGATGAATCACAAACTAAAATCAAGATTGCCAGGAGAAATATCAACAATCTCAGATATACAGATTATACCGCTATAATGGCAGAAAATGAAGAGAAACTAAAGAGCCTCTTGATGAGGGTGAAAGAGGAGAGTGAAAAACCTGACTTAAAATTCAACATTCAAAAAACTAAGATTATGGCATCCAGTACCATCACTTCATGGCAAATAGATGGGGGAAAAGTGGAAACAGTGACAGATTTTATTTTCTTGGGCTCCAAGAAACACTGCAGATGGTGACTGCAGCCATGAAATTAAAAGATGCTTGCTCCTTGGACGGAAAGCTATGACAAACCTAGACAGTTTGTTAAAAAGCAGAGACATCACTTTGCTGACAAAGGTCTGTATAGTTAAAGCTATGGTTTTCTCATTAGTCATGTACAGATGTAAGAGTTGGAACATAAAGAAGGCTGAGTGCCGAAAAATTGATGCTTTCAAATTGTGGTGCTGGAGAAGACTCCTGAGAGTCCCTTGGACAGCAAAGAGATTAAACCAGTCAATCCTAAAGGGAATCAAACCTTTATATTCATTGGAAGGACTGATACAAAGAGCAAACTCATTGGAAAAGACCATGATGCTGGGAAAGACTAAGGGCAAGAGGAGAAAGGGACAACAGAGCATGAGATTCTTGGATGGCATCACTGACTCAATGGGCATATATTTGAGCAAACCCTGTGAGATAGTGAAGAATGGGGAAGCCTGGCATCCTGTAGTCCGTAGGGTTGCAAAGAGTCAAACAAGACTTAGTGCCTGAAAAACAATAAGTGAAATAATGCATTATTTGTCATTCTGCAACTGGCTTATTTCACCCAGCATCTGTCCACAGTCCATTAAAGTTGTCTTAAGTGCAAGAATTTCCTCTTTAAAGGCTAAACACTATTTAATTATTCTACATAAAAAATACCACATTTTCTTTATCCATTCATGTATTGAAGGACATGTGACCTGTTTCCATATCTTGGCTTTTGTGAATAATGCTGCAATGAAAATGAGAGTGCAGGTAGGTAGTTATAGATTCTGATTTCAATTATTTTGAATATGTACCCAGAGGTGGGATTGCTGAATTATATAGTAGTTCTAATCAATTTTTTGAAGAACTTTGATACTATTTTCCATAGCCGATGAAACATTTAACATTCCCATCAACAATGTACATGGTCCCATCATATACACACTGCTATTTATTACAAATATTGAACTTCCCAGGTGGAGCTTGTGGTAAGGAAATCACCTGCCAATGCAGGAGATGCAGGTTTGATCCCTGGTTGAGGAAGATCCTCTGTTGTATAAAATGGCAACCCGCTCCAGTATTCTTCCCTGGAAAAGTCCATGGGCAGAGGAGCCTGGCAGGCTACAGTCCATGGAGCCATAAAGAGTCAAACACGACTGAGTGACTCAACACATTTATAAAATAGATACTAGTAAGATCCTACTATATAGCACAGGGAACTCTTCTCAATACTCTGTAATGACCTATATGGGAAAATAATCCAAGACAAGTGGATATATGTATACGTATAATTGATTCATCTTCCTGTATAGCAGAAACTAGCACAACAATGTTAATCAACTATACTCCAATAAAAATTTAGAAAAAAAAAAGAAAACAAAATAAAAGAGAGGAACTTAAAAAAACAACCCCTCAAAACCCCACAGTATACATGGTTCCGATTCTTCCATATCCTTGCTAACACTTCTGTTTGTTTGTTTTTGAAAATATCCATTCTAACAGGTTGGAGGTGATACTTCACTGAGGTTTTGATTTGCATTTCCATCGTAAGTAATGACTTTGAGCATCTTTTTATTTGCCCATTAGTCACCTGTATGTCTTTTTCTTTTTTCTCTCCAAACTTTTATTTTTTTAAATTTTATTTTATTTAACTTTACAATATTGTATTGGTTTTGCCATATATCAAAATGAATCTGCCACAACCCTCCTCCCTCCTCCCTCCCCATACCATCCCTCTGGGTGGTCCCAGTGCACCAGCCCCAAGCATCCAGTATCGTGCATCAAACCTGGACTGGTGACTCATTTCATATACGATATTATACATATTTCAATGCCATTCTCCCAAATCATCCCACCCTCTCCCTCTCCCACAGAATCCAAAAGACTGTTCTGTATATCAGTGTCTCTTTTGCTGTCTCGTATACAGGGTTATTGTTACCATCTTTATGTCTTTTTTGGATAAAAGTCCGTTGCCCATTTTTCATTCAGGTTATTTGTTTTTGTAGGGGATGTTTGTTTTTTGCTATTGAATTGTAGAAGTTGCTTATCTATATTGAATATTAATCTTTTATGATATATAGTTTAGAAACATTTTGCCTTCTCATTCTGTTGATTGTTTCCTTTGCAGAAGCTTTTTAGTTTGATGTACAGGCATACCTCATTTATTTTCCTTTGCTTTATTATACTTTGCAGATACTGCGTTTTTCAGAAGTTGAAGGTTAATAGCATCGAGCAAGTCCATCAGTACCATTTTCCAACAGCATTTGCTCACTTTGTGTCTCTGTGTTATATTTTGGTAATTCTTGTAATATTTCAAACACTTTCATTTTATTATATTTGTTATGGTTTTCTGTGATCAGTGATCTTTGATGTTACTACTATAACTCACTGAAAGTTCAGGTGATAGTATTATTTTTAGCAGTTAAGTATTTTTTAATTAATTATGCACATTTTATTGCACACTTAATAGACTATATGCATGCATGCTAAATCAATTCTGTCATGTCCGACTCTTTGTGACCCTATGGACCGTGGCCTACCAGGCTCCTCTGTCCATGGGATTCTACAGGCAAGAATGCTGGAGTGGGTGCCATGCCCTCCTCCAGGGGAAATTCCCAAACCAGAGACTAAACCCAGGTCTCTTTTGTCTCCTGAGTTGGCAGGCGGGTTCTTTACCATTAGCGCCACCTGGGAAGCCTAATTTATAATGTAAACATAATTTTTATATGTACTGAGATAAGAAAAATTCGTGTGACTCACTTTTTGCAATATTCACTTTATTGCAGTTGTCTGGACCTGGACCTACAATATCTCTCAGGCTTGCCAGTAGTTCCACTTGTTTATTTTTTATTTTGTTGCCTGTTCTTTTGGTGCTATATCATATAAATCATTGCCAAAGCCAATGTTAAGAAGTGTTTTTAGGAGTTTTAGAATCTCAGATCTGAAGTATATAGTCCATTTTGAGTTTATTATGTGTAGGGTGTAAGATAAGGATCCAATTCTTTTTTTTTTTTGCATATAGATATTCATTTTCCCCAGTACTACTTTTTAAAGAGACTATCCTTTGCCTTTTGATATTCTTGGAATCCTTGTCAAAGATTAATTGACTTATTATGTTGATTCATTGTGTTGGTTTATTTCTCATCTCCCTATCCCATTGTTCTATATGCCTGAATTTATGCCAGTACCATCCTGTTTTAATTACTATAACTTTAACATATTTTGAAATCTGAAAGTGTGATGCCTCTTTGTTCTTTTTTCTGAAGACCACTTTAGTTATTCTAGTTCCATTAGAATTTTACAAAATTTTTTTTTTAAATGCCATTGGAATTCTGTTGCAGATAGCATTGAATCTGTGGATTGCTTTAGATAGTGTGAACATTTTAACAATATTAATTCTTCCACTTCATGAACACGGAATGTTTCCATTTTTCCTGTTTCTTAATTGTTTTAACTGATGTTTTGTAATTTTCAGTGTACAAACCGTTTGCCTCCTTTGTTAATTTTATTCCTAAGTATTTTTTTTAATGCTGTTTCAAATTGTTTTCTTAGTTTCTTTCTTGTTAGCTTATTTTTGAAGTATAAATGCTACTGGTTATTGTATGCTAATTTTGTACTCTGAAACTTTGCTAAGTTTCATTTTTTAGTCCTAATAGTTTTTGGTGGAGTCTTTAGTGTTTTGTACATATAGGATCATTTCATCTACAAAAAGAGGCAATTTTATTCCTTCCCCCCCACCCCCAGTTTGGATGTCTTCTACTTGTTCTTTCTTAGCTAATTGCTCTGGACTTCTAGGACTATGCTAAATAGAAGTGGCAGGAATGGGCATCCCTGCTTTATTCCTCACCTTAGAGTATTTCTTAACTTTATAATTATATTTAGAAACTATCCCAAGGATATGTTCAAAATCAGAAAGGGCCTTATTACCAGGATATTTATTATAAAATTGCTTATGATAGCAAATAAATAGAAATGATTTAATAAATCAGTAACGGAAAGATTGAATGAATAATTACACACATACATAATAGAATATCATTCAATTATTAATTTATAATTTTGGATAAATTTAATAAATGGAAGAATAGTGTATAATTGAAAATTTTGTGCTCAGAGTGAACATATTACCCAGCACATGATAAAAAATAAATACCTATTTACTAGAAAAATCCTGAGAGAAATAAACATTAAATAAAAAAGCATGATACTGAATTGTAAATTTATATCAACTGCATAAAAATGCAGCACTGTTTATAATAGCCAGGACATGGAAGCAACCTAAATGCCCATCAGCAGATGAATGGATAAGAAAGCTGTGGTGCATATACACAATGGAGTATTACTCAGCCATTAAAAAGAATACATTTGAATCAGTTCTAATGAGATGGATGAAACTGGAACCTATTATACAGAGTGAAGTAAGCCAGAAAGAAAAACACCAATACAGTATACTAACACATATATATGGAATTTAGAAAGATGGTAACAATAACCCTGTGTACGAGTCAGCAAAAGAGACATTGATGTATAGATCCGTCTTATGGACTCTGTGGGAGAGGGAGAGGGTGGGGAGATTTGGGAGAATGGCATTGAAACATGTATAATATCATGTATGAAACGAGTTGCCAGTCCAGGTTCGATGCACGATACTGGATGCTTGGGGCTGGTGCACTGGGACCACCCAGAGGGATGGTATGGGAAGGGAAAAGGGAGGAGGGTTCAGGATGGGGAACACAGGTATACCTGTGGTGGATTCATTTTGGTATTTGGCAAAACTAATACAATATTGTAAAGTTTAAAAATAAAATAAAATTAAAAAAAAAATAAAGAGACTTATGTACACCAAAATATTAACAAGTGACTATTTCTAGTTAGCATTAAGGGTAAGTTTTAATTATTTTATTTTCCTTATCTATCGTTTTAGTATTTACCCAAATAAACATTTTTATTATCAGAAAAATGTTTGTAAAAAGGAAATTAGATTGTGTAGAATTAGTATGACCTATACTTGGTGAATCCATGTTTACTCTGAATAATTACAGCTTCCTTTTGTAAGTGCACACAAACTGTTCATTCAGTAATCCATTTTAGAGCCTTGCCAGGAATAAACATCAAACTCATAGCTTATCATATTAGACATATGCCTTTTGGAACATCCTGAAAGTGAAAATTGCTGCCTGTCTTCTGCCTTCCAGAATATATCTATCCAGATCTCCAGGATTTTTCAAAATTAACAGTGCTAATTTTATTTATTTATTTTTTAATATAGAAGTTGCATGGTCACTTATGATTTCCCTCTTGGTTCAGATGTTAAAGTGTCTGCCTACAATGCAGGAGACTCAGGTTCAATCCCTGGGTTGGGAAGATCCTCTGGAGATGGAAATAGCAACCCACTCCAGTACTCTTGCCTGGAAAATCCCATGGATGGAAGAGCATGGTAGGCTACAGTCCATGGGGTTGCAAAGAGTTGGACATGACTGAGCAACTTCACTTTTACTTTACGTGTCCCTCAGGTCCCTCAGATGTAACTTTCATGGCCAGGAGGCTTTAATTCCTTTAGAGCAACTTGATGTTTTTTCTAATTTATTATGGACTTCAGTTTTCTCTGAAAGGGTTTTATTCTACTTGTTTCTGTTGCAAAGTCATAATTCTTGATGGTTAAAGCAGGAGTGGCACAGTTGTTTCTAATCTGATCCAGATAGAGGGTCTATCTTATTTCTTCATCTTGTCCCAGAACACAAAAAGAACCAAAAATTCCTCTTCCCAGTCAACATTTACTGTCATCTTTACTTTCCTGACTCCTCTCTCATAGGTCCATATAACTTTCCTTTCTTTCTCCTATTAAAGAAATAGAAAGAAGACTTGAGCTGAAACTTGATTTTGCCATTTGTAAGAAAGTTGCTTTCTCTATTAACCTGAGTCTTGGTTTTCTTTGACTGTAAAATGTTGATCATAATAATTGCCTTACTTTTTTTTTCAGGCTTATGATGATCAAATGGAACAATAGATGGGAAGTGCTTTGTAAACCTTGTTTTAGAGCACATGCAGCATCCTCTTGAAATGATTTTCAAATGTTTCACTGAACTGCTGCCTCTTGTTAGCTTTATTGTTCCCTAATTTTCAAGAAGTGCCATCTCTTTGAAACTTTCCTAATCATTTGCGTGTGTCTTGTCCCCTAACTTCTTTCAAGGATCAGTTATTACTTTTCCTCTGTACTCTTAGTACATACTTTGATTAATTATATAGCTAAAACTTATAAATGGCAATATTATTTCATTGTGTTATAATTGTGTCTTTCAATATCTCTCAACCTTTTCAAATCCCAATTCCTAGTCTAAGCTTTGAGTTCCTTGAGACAGATTGTATTCATTTTTGTAACTCTGGCTAAATGCTTCTTATCTACCAATGTTTGCTAAATGAATAAGTCCATCAATGAATCAACTAATGAGTGACAGTGGCTTGGTGGCTCAATCAGTCAAGAAACCACCTGTAATGCAGGAGACCGGGATTCAATTCATGGGTTGGGAAGATCCCCTGGAGAAGGGAATGGCAACCCACTCCAGTATTCTTGCCTGGAGAATTCCATGGACAGAGGAGTCTGGCGGTTTATAGTACATGGGGTTGAAAAGAGTTGGACACAACTGAGTGACTAACACTTTCACTTTCAGTATCAGGTATAAAATGCTTTACACACATAAAACATCATTCTTGACTGGCTCTTTTCCCTTCTATTTTTGCATTCTTCCTTTAAAATCTAATAAGTCATATCATATTATTCAGGCAGTTAACATATTTCCATGTGTCTTGTTCTTTCTTGATTGTACTTTTGAAATAGGAGGGAAGGGGGCAGGGCACAACTTTTGAAAAAATGACATAGTGTGAGGACACAACATAAACAGATTAGAATAAAATGGGCCCAAGATGATACACAGTTCAGTTCAGTGGCTCAGTCCTGTCTGACTCTTTGTGACCCCATGGACTCTAGCACACCAGATTTCCCTGTCATCACCAACTCCCAGAGCTTGCTCAAACTCATGTCCATTGAGTCGGTGACGCCATCCAACCATCTCATTCTCTGTCGTCCCCTTCTTCTGACTTCAATCTTTCCCAGCATCAGGGTCTTTTCCAATGAGTCAGTTCTATACATCAGGTGGCCAAAGTATTGGAGCTTCAGCATGAGTCCTTCCAATGAATATTCGGGACTAATTTCGTTTAGGATTGACTGGTTTGATCTCCTTGCAGTCCAAAGGACTCACAAGAGTCTTCTCCAACACCACAGTTTAAGCATCAATTCTTCAGCGCTCAGCTTTCTTTATGGTTCAACTCTCACATCGACATATGACTACTGGGAAAACCATAGCTTTGATGAGATGGACTTTTGTCGACAAAGTAATGTTTTTGCTTTTTAATATGCTGTCTAGGTTGTTCATAGCTTTTCTGCCAAGGAACAAGCGTCTTTTAATTTCATGGCTGCAGTCACCATCTGCAGTGATCTTGGAGCCCAAGAAAATAAAGTCTGTCACTGTTTCTATTGTTTCCGCATCTATTTGCCATAAAGTGATGGGACCAGAAGCCATGATCTTAGTTTTCTGAATGTTGAGTTTTAAGCCAACTTTTTCACTCTCCTCTTTCACCTTCATCATGAAGCTCTTTAGTTCCTCTCTGCTTTCTCCCATAAGGGTGATATCATCTGTGTATCTGAGGTTATTGATACATCTCCTGGAAATCTTGATTCCAGCTTTCGCTTCATCCAGCCTGGCATTTTACATGATGTACTCTGCATATAAGTTAATAAGCAGAGTGACAACATACATCCTTGACATACTCCTTTCCCAATTTGGAACTTGTCCATTGTTTCATGTCCCATTCTAACTGTTGCTTCTTGACCTGCATATAGATTTCTCAGGAAACAGGTCAGGTGGTCTGGTATTCCCAACTCTTGAGGAATTTTCTAGTTTGTTGTGATCCACACAGTCAAAGGCTTTGGTGTAGTCAATAAAGCATAAGTAGATGTTTTTCTGGAACTCTCTTGTTTTTTTCTATGATGCAATGGATGTTGGCAATTTGATCTCTGGTTCCTCTACCTTTTCTAAATCTAGGTTGAGCATCTGGAAATTCTCAATTCAGGTACTGCTGAACCCTCACTTGGAGAATTTTGAGCATTACTTTACTAGTGTGTGAGATAAGTGCAGTTGTGCAGTAGTTTGAACATTCTTTGGCTTTGCCTTTCTTTGGGATCATAATGAAAACTGACCTTTTCCAGTCCTGTGGCCACTGCTGACCCAGATTCTGCAACAGTCAATCTCTCTGATCAGGAAGCTTCCACAAGCCTCTTACGTTTATCCATCAGAAGGCAGAGAGAATGAAAACCACAATCAGAGAAAACTAACCAAACTGGTCACATGGATCACAGTGTTGTCTAACTCAATGAAACTATGAGCCATGTAGGGCCACCCAAGACAGACAGATCATGGGAGAATTCTGACAAAATGTGGTCCACTGAAGAAGGGAATTGCAAATCACTTCAGTATTCTTGCCTTGAGAACACTATTAACAGTATTAAAAGGCAGAAAGATATGACACTGAAAGATAGTGACAAGTCAACTTCAACTAGAAGTTGATCCTCAATCAGCAAACTAAATGACACACTCACAAGGATGACAGTTCCAAGGTATCATTAAAAGACCAAAAGGTGGGCAGTGGCCCCATTCCTGGAAATCTACCTCTTTCCCACAATAGTTGGAATAATCCTCCCACTCATTAGCCTATGAAATTACCCAACCCATAACAACTCACCAGATTTCCAGACTGCCACACTTGGCCCTTGCAATGGCCCATACTCTGTCTGTGGTGTGTGTTTCACTCTGAATAAATCCACTTCTTACCTATCACTTTGTCTCTCACTGAATTCTTTCTGTGATTAGACATCAAGAACCTGAGTTTCATTAGGTCCTGGAACCAGGTCTGTGATATCAGTTGGAAGAGAGTGGGTTTTGACTGGGTTCGGGTCCTTGTCACGTGGGTTTGAGTCCCAAACTGGATTTTGTCTGGGCTTGAGTCCCAGCACATTGGTTCAAGTCCCAATCTGAGGTAGATGGTTTCACTTTGATTTTATTTCAGTTATCTCCTCACACACTGTGCCATATTCCCCCTTAGACTCTCTGATCACAGAATCATACATAATTTGTTAAATATGACCACTTCTTTGGCCATCACAAAACCTTAAAAATGATATGTCATTCTTCCCCTCAGAGATTCATTTCCCTTTCACTGATTCTCGTTAGTATAATTGGATTTGGAGTAACAAATCCTCTCTTTCATCCTTTAAGCTCTGTAATTTCAGTTGTTTCTTTTAGTAACCAAATAATATTTCATTGTTTGACTGCACTAAATTTTGTTTTTTATTTCATCAGTTGATGGACACTATGGTTATTTCTATCTTTCGGCTATTATAAGTAATGCTGCTATGAACATCATGAGCATATGGTTTCTATTCCTTTGAGTATGTACCTGGTGGTGGAATTCCTGGGTCATATGGTAATTCTATGTCTAAATTTCTTAAGAACTGCTAAATTATTTTCCAAGGTAGACGCACATTTTTACATTTCAAGCAGCAGTGTATAGTGGTTTCAGTTTTTCCACATCCTTTCCAGTGTGTGTTATTGTCTGTGTATTTCATCGCAGTTGTGATTTTACGTCTTATTTTGGTTTTGATTTGCATTTCTCTGGTGCCTAATGATGTTAAGCATCTTTTCCTATGGTTATTGAATATTTGTATGTCTTCCTTGGATAAAAGTCCACTCATATTCTCTACCCATTTTCAATTTGGTTATTTTTCTTCTTATAATTGAGTTTTAAATGTTCTTAATATATTCTAGACACTAGTCTTTTATCAGATATATATTTTGCATATATTTTCTCCTATTCTGTTGATTGTCTTTTCACTTTCACCATGGCACCTTTTAAGCACAGAATGTTAAAATTTTGATTAAAATTATTTAACATATTCTTTCTTTTGTCACTTGTGTTATGCTGTTTTATCTTAAGAAACCATTGCCTAATGCAAGGTCATGAAAACTTACCCTTATGTTTTTTCCTAAGAGTTTTATAGTTTTAGCTCTTACCTTTAGGTGTTTAATTCACTTTGAGTTAATTTTTTATATGGTGTGAGGTAGAAGTCCACCTTTGTTCTTTTAAATGTAGATATCCTGCTTTTGTTGAAAAGCACTTTTTATTGAAAGGCATTTCTGTCTTCCATAAAATTGTCTTTGTACTCTGTCCAAAGCAATTGATGAAAATAAATTTAAGAGGTTATTTCTAGTTTCTCCATTCTATTCTATTTATCTATATTCTGATCCTAATAGAGTATTACACTGTCTTGATTACTGTTGTGATTTGGTAAGTTTTGAAATTTAAAAATGTGACTCTTCCAAATTTGTTAATTTTTTAAGATTGTTTTTGGCTATTTGGTCCTCCTTGCATTTCCATTCTAATTTTAAGATTAGGTTTTAAATTTCTGTAAAAATCCACCTGAAATTTTAATGACTCTATAGATCAATTTGGAGAATACTGTCATCTTAACAATATTAAAGCTTTCAGTCTGTGATTTTTGGATGTATTTTTATTTACTTTTATATGTAATATCTTTCAATGATGTATTATAATTTTCAATATATCAGTCTTGAATATTTTTTGTTAAATTTATCCCTAAATATTTTATTCTTTTTGTTGCCACTTTAAGTGGATTTGCTTCTTAATTTAATTTAGTTTTTAGATTGTTCTTTCTTAGTGTAAAACAACTGATTTTTTAAATTGATGTTTTATCCTTCAGTCTAGTTCAACTAGTTTTTCATTCTAATAGCATTTTGTTTGTTTTGTTGTGTGTGAGTGTGTGTGTTTGTGTGTGTTTGTGTGTGTATCCATTTGTGTGCGTGCATGCATGCTAAGTTGCTTCAGTCGTGTCCAACTCTTTGTGAGGCTATGGACTGTAGCCCTCTAGGCTCTTCTGTCCTCGGGATTCTCCTGGCAAAAATAATGGGGTTGGTTGCCATGCCCTACTCCAAGGGATCTTCTTGACCCAGGGATTGAAACTTCATCTCCTGCAACTCCTGCATTGCAAGCAAATTCTTTACTGCTGAGCTGCTATGGAAGCCCATGGATCCCTTGAGATTTCTAAATATAAGATTAGGTCATCCTCAAATAGAGATCATTTTACTTTTCCTTTCTAATATGGATATTTTTCATTCCTTTATCTGGCCTAATCGCCCACTACAATGCTGAATAAAAATGGGAAGAGTAAATATTTTTGTCCTGTTCCTAGTATTAGGGGTAGTGCATTCAGCCTTTCATTGCTAAACATGTTGCTAGTTGTGAGCTTTTTTGTGGATTATATTTTTATTAGATTGAGCAGATTATCTTGCATTCTTCTTTGAGTGTTTTTATCATGAAAGTGTTTTGGATTTTGCCAAATAATTTGACTTTTCTATATTTTTTAAGGTGATCATGTGGCTTTTGTCCCTTATTCTATTAGTATGGCATATTACACTGATAGATTTTCATGCATTGAACTAGTGTTGCATTCCTGGGATAAATCCCACATGGTTATTGTGTATACTTTTTGTTATATGTTGTTGAATTTGGTTCACTAATATTTTGCTGAGGATTTTTTTGTGTGTCTACACACCTGAGATATGTTGCTATATTGTGTTTTGTTATTATTCTTATGATGTCTTTGAATTGTTATTGGTAGCAGGGTAATATTGGTTTCACAGAATCAGTTGGGAATTGGCCCCTCTTCTTCTATGTTCTGGAAATGTTTGTAAAGTGCTGGTGTTAACTGTTCCTAATATTTGGTTAAATTCATCAATGAAGCAATTTGGATCTGGGCTTTCCTTTGTGGGAAAGTTATTATTATTATTAATGCAACCACTTTACTTGTTATGGCTTCCTTGGTGGCTTAGCTGGTAAAGAATCTGCCTGCAATGTGAGAGACCTGGGTTCAATCCCTGGGTTGGGAAGTTTCCCTGGAGAAGGGAAAGGCTACCCATTCTAATATTCTGGCCTGCAGAATTCATGGACAGAGGAGCCTGGCAGGTTACAGTCCATGGGGCAGCAAAGAGTAAGAAATGACTGAGCAACTTTCACTTTCACTTACTTGTTATAAGTTTACTTGCTATTCTATTTATTCTTGAGGAAGTTTTAGTAGCTTTTACCTTTGTAGGGATTTATCTATTTTGTTAAGGCTGTCAAGTTTATGGGCATATAGCTGGTCATCATTGTAATCCCTTACAACCCTTAAAGTCAGTAGTGAGATCTCCTTTTTTATTCCTGATTCTTATAACTCAAGTCTCTTCTTCCTTTTATTTTTGTCAGTCTAGCTAAAGGTTTTTCAAGTTTGTTGTTCTTTGTATAGAAACAACTTTCACTTCATTAATTTTCTCGAATGTTTTGCTGTTCTCCATTTCACTTATTTCCTCTTTGAACTTTATTATTTACTTCTTTCTGTTGACTTTGAGTGTAGTTGTATCTTTATTTTCCAGTTTATTAATGTGAAAATTTAATGTTATTTTTATTATATATTTTTAAATATAGGCATTTACAGGTATAAATTTCCTCTAAGCACTGATTCACTGCACACTATAAGTTTAAGTATATTGTGTTTTTGATTTTATTCATCTGAAAGTGTTTTCTAAATTACTTGATTTCTTCTAGTACCTAATGTCTATTTAGGAGTATGTTGCTTAATTCCCACAAAATTTAAAAATTTCCAAATTTTCTTCTGTTGCTTTACAATTTCACTCCATTGTAGTCTGAGAACACACTTTTAAAAATTATTTCAGTTCTGTTAAATTTACTGAAAACTGCTTTATTGCCTTATATATGGTTTATCCTGAAGAATGTTACAAGTACATTTGAGAAGAATATACACTCTTCTTTGTTGGGTAGAATGTTCTATTGACGTAAAAATCTGCTGCTGAGCTAAGTAAATTTTAAATTTTATTTATAATACTTTTCTTTTTTAAAATTAAATTTATTTATTTTAATTATAAGCTAATTACCTTACAATATTGTATTGGTTTTGCCATACATTAACACTTTTCAATTTTAAAATTATATTTGATCATTTTATATCTCTTATTGATATTTTTATTTGGTGAGACATCACTCTTATTCTGTAATTCTTTGTTTATGGTTTCCATTAACTCTTTGAGCATATTTACTTACTTACTTTGTCTAGTAAGTCCAATGCCTTAGTGTCCCAGGGCCAGTTCTATTACCTGCTTTTTAAAAAAAAAATAATTTATTTTAATTGGAGGGTAATTACTTAACAATATTGTGGTGGTGTTTGCCATACATTGACATGAACCAGCCATGGGTGAACATGTGCCCCCCATCCTGAATCCCCCTCCCACCTCCCTCCCCATCCCATCCCTCTGGGTTGCCCCAGAGCACAAACTTTATTACCTGCTTTTAAAATCTGTGTATGCACCATACTTTCCTGTATCTGTTGGAAACTAGACATTTAAAAATATATAATGTGGTAACTCTGGGAATCTCACCCCCACACCATCATTTTTGTTGTTTTTATTTGTTTTTGTTTTTTTTTTTTGGTGGTCAGTTAGTTTAGTTATTTTTTAAATTAATTATCCAAAGTCAGCATTCTTTGTCATGTATGACAACTAACGTGTTTCTTTGGCAGAGACTTCTTTGTCAAGGGACTCTGGATGTGTTTTGGGACATGCTTCCTCTTGATAGAACATCAATGTCAGAGAGATTAGGACCTTTCCATGTCTTTCCGCACATAGTCTTGTGCATGCACATGACTTTCTAGATTCATAGACGTATTAGTGACTTATTAAAGCCCCCAGTAATGCTTCATTTCCAGTTTTTCCTGTTTTAGTTTTTTTTTTTTTTGAAGGGTCATACTTTTGTTACCTACAACTTAATATATTGCCACTTCAGGCAGGTGCAATATTCAATTAATTGCTGCTGATTGTTTTTGACAAACACAGAGTGAGCTCTCAGTCTGAGCATGTAAAGATAAGCCTTGATGATGAAACTTTTCAGGCAGTCCTGAGACAGGTCAAATTAAGAAAATCATTATGGGATAGGGCTTTTAGGAGCTCCAAACCAACTTTTCCCCGTCCAGTTCTGTTAGGCTGTGAGTTTCCATAACTTTGGTCATTGTGAGGCTGTCAGTTTTCAAGGTTACATCAGAGCTGAAGAACATGGGAACTGAGCAGGTTGAAATAACATAAAATTCACATTCAGCCACTTTTCTTGACTAAATATTCAGATTTTTGCAATTTTTTAGTTAATTTCTATTGTTCTGAGAAAGTTGACATTTTTGCTAGTGTTCAGGTGCTTTTGCATATTTCCGGGAATTTTTTCCTCACCATCACAAAATTGTTTCTTCAGGAAGGGCATCTCCTTTTTCTAGAATTCAGATAAAGTTTTTAAGGTGTCATGGTGGCATAAAAATTACAGGCTTTGAAATCAGACATGCCGTAGGTTGAATCCTAGCTTAATTACCTGCTTATTGTGTGATCTTAGGCAAGTGACTTATCCTCCTTGCATCCCATTTTTCTTGTTTATTCAACGAGGACGATAATATTTACCTCATAGGATTGTTGCAAGAATTAAATGAAACAATGGTTATAAAACTTCTGGTACTTAGAAGATATTAAGTGCATGTGACATTTGTCACTTGCCTTTCTGCTTAACTGCAAACCCAGTAATTCCAATCCCAGTAAACTGATATACATCACATTGGAGTTGCCAAATTTATTTGATAAAAAATTTGTAATAATGGTAATAGGATGTTTAACCAGTGGATACCACCTCATTAGCTGTTTGTTACCTTTTACCTTCAAACTCAATTTCAAGGTGGCTTTAGGACTTAGTTATTACCTTATCAATGCAAAACTCCATTTTCATATGTGCCCCCAGCATTGGGTTTGCTTTACTAACAGAAATACTACATTGTTGACTTATTTTCAGCCTCTATTTATAACCGTGCCCCATAGATCTTTTTTAGCGCCACTCACACATAGTCAGTTATTTCTCTTATTTATTATTTATTTATTGTTAGATTTATATAGTGCTTTCCTCCCTGAAAGCTTAAGGCCCATCAAATATTACACATCTAAAATAAAATTGAAAATGGTGTAAGTAGGCAAGCAAATAGGAATAGAAAATCTGAGGGATAATGGATGATTAGGAGGAGGGGAAGAAGGGTGTTCTAGGCAGTTCATTTTTCTTCTTTTGGTATGCCACTCTGAGAACTTAACCATAGTGAGTTTTTTTTTTTTTTTTCTCCAAGTCTCTGATCCAGTATCAAGATGCTTGAAGTCATTTCTAGTTCAAAAGAGATAGGTACATTTTACATGTACAGATTTGGGTGAACAGAAAGCACAACTCTTTCTGTTGTGTATTCTCTTCTATTGCACAAATCATAGATTTAAATGGTAAATATCGTTAGTCTCAGAATCAATGTCTTTCTTGAGAGGGGGACAAGCTAATGAAGTGTGAACTCTTAGTAGATAAATTGTACCTTGCATGGACACGTTTGTTGTATTCCATGTTTGATGACAGACAGTACTAAAGGGAAGAAAGTACTTTATGGACTGTGAGTCATTAAGAGCGTCAAACTGATGTAAGGTACAGTGAATTAAGACTATTACTGGGGATGAAGTTGTAAGGAAGAAGAATAATAATAGTGCCCCTGCTTGTTATCCCTCAAACTTTGGCATACCACAGTATACACTTACAGTTTACAAATATAAATTCAAATGGGTTTGGTGTTTATAGAGTACAGATCTGGTATTGCGAGGGTATTGAGGAGCATGTATGAGCAAATATTGGCCTACAGCTTCTCACATTGCTTGCTGAGAAATTACCATTTGAAATCACTTACAAGACATTGTTTAGTGTCATTGTTTATACACACACACACACACACACACACACTGTCCCCCTAGTGAATGTGTGTGGTTTACGTGATCAGAATTTATTATTCATTTTGTTATTTTGATTACCATTAATATTTATCCCAGAGGGGCTAAAATCAACTCAGATAACTCATTGGCTTGTTAGCAGATTAGTAGAAGAAACATTTGAAATTAATTTTTCCTGTCTCCTATTACTATGAATGAGGGAAAGTTGACTTTGACTCTTTTCATGATTTTCAGTAGATTGGGTCTCCAGGGTTTTGCCAATTATTTCATTAAACTTCAACTGAGGTGACACTCCTTTTGTGAATTTCACTTAAAAGTGACGTGTCAGGAGATTGCTCAGAAAACATAGATGAAATTCATTTTCAAAAAACTAAACAGATTATCCACAAGGATCCTGCTGTGGCAAAAGCTCTGGATAAGGATCTTTATCTGGATGGTCTTAGAGCCAGGCCTATTTCTCTATTGTATCCTATTCCTTCAGGAAAATTCACTGGGGTTCTTAGAGTTTTGTTACAGTCCCAAAGGTCATCCTGCTCCAAAACAATCATGGTAGCCGTAATTATGTTTCAAAGGCTTGGCTGTTTTCCTGAATTTTAATTTTGATTCTTTTTTTCCCAAGTAAGTTGAACCATGTCTTGTGTAATACTTTAATATTATTGTGAAATGTCAACAACATTTAACATAGTGTCTTATAAAATATTTTGGTTAAACCAAAAAAGTTTATTCCTTCACTTCTTCAGACAACATGCAACTAAATAGCTTTACTTTGAGAAATACAGGATACGGGGTGCCTGGTACAGGGTGCTTGGTAGAGGTTAAAACCTGATTGTTTTTACATTTGTGATGAGTAACTATTTTATATTGATGAATTCATGCTGTCACATATATTTCAAAAGTACATTAATGTGGTCTCAATTCTAATGAAAAATAAAATTAGTGAGTGCTAGTGAGTTCATTAGTAAACTATAAGTGTATAATGAACCAATATTAGAAATCATTTTAGAAAATCTTTCACCTGACAGTTTTTGCTGGTCCAAAGAATTTTTATTTTTTCTCACTCTCTCCCTCTCTCTCACACACACACACTGTCTCTCAATCCCTATATTTCTCATCATTGATTTGAAAATGAGTGACAATGTCCTTAGATTGATTTCCCCATATTTTTATAGCTTTTCCCTTGTCTTAATTGATTTCATTTCAATCTGGCATAATTATGTTAAAGTGTATGATGTTAGACTGTTGTAATAAGTCAAGTTGGAAGACCAGGAGTGAGTTGACTGTTACATTCCAAGCTAGAACTACAGTGAACTGCATCCTTTTCTGATTATTGCCCTATTTCTTGGAGTTAAATTATATGCCCTACATGCTTTGCTAAGTGATCTACAAAGATCAATCTGCTTTTGTAATAAACTTCTAAGAGACCAGCCTCCTAGACTATGGAGACAGGGGCATTGACTGTGAAGACAGGGGCATTGTCTTTGCCTTTTCTTTCTCCCAAAGCAGACCCAGAACCGTTATTTGAATGAATCAAGCAGATAATAATGGGAAATGCTTCCTGGTTTGGTAAATGACAATGTAATTGCAGTTGACATGTCCTTGCCCTATCAGCCTAATTAAAAAAAAAAGAAATTCGATTCTTATCTTTTTTATCAGCATATCCACAATTATTCTGTGCCATCAGTCTTACAGAGAAAGAGGATTCTACTAATTGCCATTGAGACTTTGAGTTTAAAATGCATCTGGCTAAGCAGCACGTGGGCTTTCCAGGTGGAGCTAGTAGTAAAGAACCCACTTGCTAATGAAGGAGGCACAAGAGACAAGGGTTCGATCCCTGGGTTATGAAGATCCCCTGGAAGACGGCACAGCAACCCACTCCAGTGTTCCTGCTTGGTGAATCCTATGGACAGAGGAGTCTGGTAGGATACAGTCTATAGAGTCGCAAAGAGTTTGACACAACTGAAGTGACTTAGCATGCACACAAGCAGAACTTAAGATGATGCTCCCAATTCCTACTAAAATGAAACTAATAGGAGCTCAAGAAATTTTGGAAAACTAAGACTGAGAAATGGTTGCTGGAACTAAAGTGAAATTCTAGTAAGTTTAAGAACAGTGAAGCTGGTTTGCAGGCTGAAAGTTCCTGAACCACCAGTCTTAGTCACACAAATAAAAGCAGAAAGACATCTTTTCTCTGCCTTTACTGTCTGACACAGTGATGCAGGGTTTGTACCAACTAGATAAGTGGACAATTGCCCTGCTGCCTTTAAAAAGTAAATGGATTGATGAAACGAGTGCCAGTCCAGGTTCGATGCAGGATACTGGATGCTTGGGGCTAGTGCACTGGGACGACCCAGAGGGATGGTATGGGGAGGGAGGAGGGAGGAGGGTTCAGGATGGGGAACACATGTATACCTGTGGCAGATTCATTTTGATATTTGGCAAAACTAATACAATTATGTAAAGTTTAAAAATAAAATAAAAAAGATAAATTAAAAAAATGCTTATTATAATGTTCAAATAATATAGTACAAATAAAAAAGCCTAGAATAATCACAAATCTCAACTCCAGTTATAAACACCTTATAAACATAAATGAGCGCTGAAGAATTTATGGTTTTGAATTGTGGTGTTGGAGAAGACTCTTGAGAGTCCCTTGGACTGCAAGGAGATCCAACCAGTCCATTCTGAAGGAGATCAGCCCTGGGATTCCTTTGGAAGGAATGATGCTAAAGCTGAAACTCCAGTACTTTGGCCACCTCATGCGAAGTGTCGACTCATTGGAAAAGACTCTGATGCTGGGAGGGATTGGGGGCAGGAGGAGAAGGGGACGACAGAGGATGAGATGGCTGGATGGTATCACTGACTCGATGGACGTGAGTCTGAGTGAACTCCGGGAGTTGGTGATGGATAGGGAGGCCTGGCGTGCTTTGATTCATGGGGTCACAAAGAGTCGGACACAACTGAGCGACTGAACTGAACCGAACTGAAGCCTTATCTATGTCAGCCATTGACTCCCCAGTATTTTCTGTTCCCTGTCCCCTCTTGCCTTCCTCCTATGTGGAGGATTTTTGCTTTTCCTCTCTTTTCCTCTTTTCCTCCCTCCTTCCCTTGTTTTTCTTTCCTCTACCCCTCTTTCCTTCCTTCCTTCTTTCTTTCCTTTCTCTCTCTCTTTCTCTTCAATGAGATTTGACTCTGAGAGCTAACCTGTCTTACCACGGCCAACACTGGCTTATTTCTTCTCATACATCAAATGGTAGATACTGGATGGTACTGAGTTCTGATATTAGGTAATGTAGAGACCCTGTAGAAGAGGGAAAATACAACTTTTTTTGTCAGTAAAATCATGATTTTAGTTTTAACAGATTTTTTTAGCTGTTAAAAGGACATTACTGCTTCCAGATGGGGTAGATAATTCAGTTAGCTTTGTGGTGCTTTATTGGCTTGTAAATAATTTTTAAACTTTTAAATATATTTCTATTGAATTATTTGCAAAGAAAGTAAAACATGAATATAAAAAATAGTAGTGCTAAGTCTAAAATTTCCCTTCAATATCTGAATTTAGAGGAAAAGATTTTTTCCCTTGGTTCTTTTTGGCTTGGTGAATGAAATTGGGAAATATAAACATAAATAGAGAGCAAGTAGATAATGAACATAAGTATAGTAGACCTGGTGTTGGGGAAACAATATAATGCTGGAAATTGCAGAAAGCTTCAAAATATATATCTATCTAAAGAGAGTCACTGTTGTTCTTCCCTAGAGATCCCTTTAAGTTGGAATTTGCATTCACTGTTGCTAGATTTTCTTATTTTCAAGATGTTAGAAATATAGATTCTCCTGTGTACTCTTTGATTTGCAAATGTTGGCAAACAAAAAGTCACATCAAAGTAGGTGTATGTTAGGGGTGGTGTCTGTGGAAATTTTGCTACCTAAATCCTTTAAATTTGTAACATCTATATAGTTATTCTGTCCATAGTGAGTGAAATTTAATTTTTGTACAGCTTTGAAAATTTGCCATTGTAAAGTTATTTTTATTATTCAAAGACCATTGCTTGAATGCCCTAGGTATTGTGGTGAGAATATAAAAGAAGAGACAGAAGGAAAGTAACTATGGATAATACAGATTGCTAATGTTATCTCATTTTTCTGCATGCCAGTTGTGGGAAATAGATGATATTAATTGTATTTTACAGATTGATAAAAACCCTGAAGTTTGGAGGGTTTAAATAATCTACCAATAGTCACACAGCTAGGAAGGGACAAATCTAGGATAGAAATCCAATCCAGGTATGCTTGAATCCAAAGCCACCTAAATTTTTTTGTTATTAAAAATAATACAAGTTTTCTGTAGATAGTTTAAAAAATGTAAAAGAAACTGTAGAAAAGTACCTTACATGAAATAAGCCAGAAAGAGAAATACCAATACAGTATATTAATGCATATACATGGAATTTAAAACGATGATCTTATATGCAAGACAGCAAAAGAGACACAGATGTAAAGAACAGACTTTTGAACTATGTGGGGAAAAGTGAGGGTGGGATGGTATAAGAGAATAGCATTGAAATATGTATATTACCATATGTAAAATAGATGACCAGTTCAAGTTTGATGCATGAAGCAGGGCACTCAAAGCTGGTGCTCTGGGAGAATCCAGAGGGCTGGGATGGGGAGGGAGGTGGGCAGGGTTCAGGATGATGGGACACATGTACAACCATGGCTGATACATGTCGATGTAGGTAAACACCACCAAAAAATTGTAATTAGCCTCCAATTAAAATAAATACATTAATTAAAAAAAGAAAAGTACCTTACAGAGTTAACTTACCATACACAGATAATTACTGTTAATATTTTAATGTACATATTTACATCTAGTCTTACCCATGCACAAACATATATCAAACTCAGTATCACACTGCTTATATAATTGTATCTTGATTATTTTCTTTAACATCATATAAAACATATTTCACTAGCAATCCTTTAAAAATAATATATATTAGTGACTGGATAATAATCCTTTAAATAGATATGCCAGCGTTTAGGGAGAAGGCAATGGCACCCCACTCCAGTACTGTTGTTCGGAAAATCCCATGGATGGAGGAGCCTGGTAGGCTGCAGTCCATGGGGTCGCTAAGAGTCAGACACGACTGAGTGACTTCACTTTCACTTTTCACTTTCATGCATTGGAGAAGGAAATGGCAACCCACTCCAGTGTTCTTGCCTGGAGAATCCCATGGACGGAGAAGCCTGGTAGGGTACACAGTCCATGGGGTCACACAGAGTCGGACACGACTGAAGCGACTTAGCAGCAGCAGCAGCAGCCATTGTTTATTTAATTAGATGTTTAATTGTCTCCAGTTTTTCTCTATTATAAATAATGCCTTAAAAACATTTTATTATACATCTTTATTTCTGATTTTTTCATATAATGTTTCTAAGAATAAAATTAGTAAGGCAAAGGATCCAATTTTAAGTCTTTTAACACCATATGCTTAACTTTCACAAATTTTTTATCAATTTATATTCCCATCTTTATGTCTGTTTTCTTATCTCTTTGACAGCCTTAACTATTTTTATTGTTGCTGCTATAATTTATGTATTTATTTATTTTTAATGGAAGGATAATTGCTTTACAATATTGTGTTGGTTTCCACCATACATTGGCATGAATCAGTCATAGGTATACATATATCCCCTCTTTCTTATTGTTATTGTTTTTGTCATAGTTTTTCTTCTAACTACAAACTAGCATACAATCAGTGATGGGTAATTTGGGGGAAAGAGCTCAAGAAAAAAAAATCAGATAATTTCACCAACCAGAAATGATCTTTGCTAATATTTTGGGATATTTTTTCTGGATATGTATTTGTCCCTATTTTTTCCTTATCAGCTGTGATTTCGCAGGCCTAATTTCACAAATACTTTTATCAGAATCTATCTAAATGTTATTTTTATCTTCCATATTATTAAATCTTAACTATTATCATAAAACATCGCTTTTAAACATGCTAGACAATAATGTTATTTTTCTTCTGTGCATAATCTTTCCCTTATTTCTGCCCTCAGAACTTCTTATAATGTTGAATCAGTCCATCTTTTCTATATTATTATTTTCTTTTTAAAAATTTTCATTTTATATTAGAGTTGATTAACAGGCTTCCCAGGTGGTGCTAGAGTTGAAAAATCCACCTGCCAATTCAGATAGATATAAGAGACATGGATTTGATCCCTGGGTCTGGAAGATCCCCCAGAGGAGGGCATGGCAACCCACTCCAGTATTCTTGCCTGGATAATCCCATGGACAGAGTAGCCTGGCAGGCTACAGTCCATAGGATTGCAAAGAGTCAGACACAACTGAAGCAGCTTAGCATGCATGCACACATAGTAGATTAACTGTTAGTTTCAGGTGTACAGCAAAGTTATGCAATTATACATGTATCTATTCTGTTTCAAACCTTTTCCTATTTAGGTTATTACAGAATACTGAGAAGCATTCCCTGTGCTGCACAGTAGGTCCTTGTTGGTTATTTATTTTAAATATAACAGTGTGTACATGTCAATCCCAAACTCCCAATCTATATTTCCTTCCCACCCTTCCTCCTTGGTAAACAATAGTTTCTTCTCTAAGTCTATGAGTCTCTGTTTTGTAAATATGTTTGTTTCAATCATTTTTTTTAGATTCTACATATAAGTGATATCATATGATATTTGTCTTTCCCTGTCTAACTTATTATGATAACCTCCAGTCCATTCATGTTATTGCAAATGGCATTACTTCATTTTTAATGGCTAAGTAATATTCCATTGTGTATGCACTGTGCTGAGCTTTGTTACTCAGTCATGTCCAGCTTTTTGTGAACCTATGGACTGTAGCCCACCAGGCTCCTCTGTCCATGGGGATTCTCCAGGCAGGAATTCTGGAATGGGTTGCTATGCCCTCCTCTAGGAGATCTTCCCAACCCACGGATCGAACCCGGGTCTCCCACATTGCAGGTAGATTCTTTACCATGTAACTCACCAAGGAGGCCCAAGAATACTGGAGTGTGCAGCCTATCCCTTCTCCAGGGGATCTTCCCAACCCAGGAATCAAACCAGGGTTTCTTGCATTGCAGGTGGATTCTCTACCAGCTGAGCTACCAGGGATGCCTATATATAAGCCACATCTTCTTTATTCTTTCATCTGTTGATGGACACTTCGGTTTCTTCCGCTTCTTGGATATTGTAAATGGCACTGTAATTAGCATAGGGATGCATGTTTCCTTTCAAACCCTGTTTTTCTCTGGATATTATGCCCCTGTGGGATTGCTGGATCATATTGTAGCTCTGTTTTTAGTTTTTTAAGTAACCTCCATTCTGTTCTCCACAGTGGCTGTACCAATTTACATTCCCACCAATAGTGTAGGAGGGTTACACACTTTCTCCATCATTTATTGTTTGTAGGCATTTTGAAGATGGCCATTCTGAGTGATATGAGATGATAGCTCATTGTAGTTTCAATTTACATTTCACTAATAATAAGTGATGCTGAGCATCTTTTCATGTGCTTTTTAACCATCTATACATATTCTTTGAAGAAATGTCTATTTAGGTCTTCTGCCCAGTTTTGGATTGGGTTGTTTGCTTCTTCTTTTAAAATTAGTTTTTATTGAAGTATAGTTGCTTTACAATATCGTGTTAGTTTCTGCTCTACAGCAAAGTGAATAAGCTATACATATACATATATCCCTTCTTCCTTGTATTTCCTTCCCATTTAGGTCACCACAGTGCACTGAGTAGAGCTCCCTGTGCTATACAGTAGGTTCTCATTAGTTATCTATTTTATACATGCACACATGTGTATGTGCTAAATTGCTTCAGTTGTGTCTGACTCTGAAGTCTATGAAGTGTAGCCCACAAGTCTCCTCTGTCCAAAGGATTCTCCATGCAAGGATACTAGAGTGGTTTGCCATGCCCTCCTCCAGGGGATCACCCTGACCCAGGGATCGAATCCGCATCTCTACATCTCCTGCATTGGCAGGCAGGTTCTTATCCACTTTTGCCACCTGGGGTACCCCATTTTATACACAGTGTATATATGTCAATCCCCGTCTGCTAATTCATCCCATTCCTTCACCCTGAGAAGAATTAATATTTGTAGTGTATCCAAACATTGGGCTCTGCTAAAGGAATGTTTGAACTTTCATTGCACAAAGAGATCATGGTGATTTGTGGCATGTGTTCACATCTGTGTTCATATGTGTAAACTACATATATGTGTCTGTGTGTTTGTTTGCGTTGGATAATTATGACATAGTGATCCCATGGATCACCACGACTTCACTTCAGTAGAGTTATTATGGAAACTCTTTAATTCATAATCGGGGGATCCTTCTATATGCCATCTTTTAACAAGAAGAAAACATTGCCTTTTTATATCAGCCTATTTCTCCACACTAGGAACAATCTGTATCTGAAGAGTAACTTAGGAACTTAAGATACTAACAAGCTCAATGTGCAGATTAGGGTAAGGGGAACTGCAGTGACAGTGTGTCCACCAGAGTTAGAAAAATAAAGTGAAAAGGGACAAATCTTTAAGCAGTGTTTTATTTGTGCATATTGGACAATGGCTGTGCAACCTGAGATGAATTTGAATGTTGTAATTCCATGGATTCACTTAGGAAATACAGTGCCTTTCTTAGAATCTAGAAGCCTAGATACTATCCCTAAGTGTTAGGAAGTGTTCTATTGTTGAGAAGATGGCTCATGTGATTTGCTTTAGACAATAATAGCCTTAAGTGTGATATTTTGGGCTTTAGCAATAAACGGCATATCCCAATCAAACTCCATTTGCCTGATTTTTCTTTTATAGGAGATCAAAAAATTGGACAAAGCAAGCAGAACATGAAATCATTTTGCTCAGGTAGGTCAGACCTGACTGGCCCTGTATGTATGTGTGGCAATGTGTTTAATAAAAGTCTCTCACACTTTCAGCATGTTTAATGTTTTTGCTCTGCTTTGGCTTTCAAATCTCTAGCTCTTGTGTTAATTTCACAAAGGCTTTCTGGTAATTCTTTTCCAACAGTTCATGTCCAAGTAAATTTATCTCTTTTTTATTTCAGCTGGTTGGGGGCAGCAATGGAGTGATTTCCTCCCCACCCCCCCAGGATAGGGACACTCAGTAACTCCAGAAAGGAAGCAGGCATTCAGGGACAGCTGGTTTGAAAAAAGTATGTTTTTCCTGTAGATTTGTAGCCAGGGCAGTCAATTTGGGACCGATATTCTATGGGATTAAAAAGAGACTTATTTTTACCTTGCTGAAGTGTCTGTGTCCCCTATGGATAGATCAAAAGGAAATGGGAGTTGTAGCATTGCTACCTGTACTCAAACAATCTGCTTTTAGCTAAGGGTGTGACTATGTGCCTAGCAAAGGCTGCAGAATATCTTCTGCCTATTTTGATCTACTTAAAGAAATTGCTTTGTGTTGCTAGAGAATAGCTAATCCCATCAGCCTTATCACATTTTATCTTTAAATAATGAGGAGAAAATCTCCTTGCAGTAAATGTTCAGTTTATACTGCTTTTTCCTCACATCAAAAAGAAAAAAAAAGGAAGCTTTATGAAATAATGATGCTATACTCAGCTGAACATAAGGGTTTGTCCTTAATATCTTAATCAATAGTTAGAGTTAGGAAGGTCAGATCATCTCTAAACTGAAGCTGGAATCGGCTGTCCACCACAGAAATAAAGTATAGCAAAGAACGCTGAAAGCTTATCTTGCAGCTCCAGGTCTGCATCTCACATGCAAGAATTCAATAGTCAGTTTTTGACGTTATCCTTCACATCTTGACTAAAGGTCTTCAGAACTTGCATAGCCTACCTATAGATTCCTCTAAATCCTTGTTAGTGTTTCCATTTCAATTATTCTGCTCAAATCTGTGAATGTTTGAACTATGTCCCTGTAAAAAAAACTAGATATCAGTGTTTAAAAATCACTATGACATTAGTGTATTCATGCAATCAGGCATTCTTTTAACAAATGTTTTTTGAGCACCTGTTATGTTCTAGTCACTAGAATAGATACTGGATATATAAATCAATTTAACAGTCCAGGTTAATAGAAGTTCCCTGGGCAACTTAACTTCCATGCAAAAATCAATCAGTCTCAATATATTTTTTACCATTTTAAATTGACCTAGAAGGCTAAACTCAGGTTCTCTCCTCATCCTAAACATATTTATTCCTTTCTTTTCTTTATTTTGAGATGTTTGGATTTGAGTTTAAATTTAGTTATGATATCTATTAGCCATGTGATCTTGAGTATATCATTTAACCTTCTCTATTTTCTTATTTATTTTCATTATCTACATTTTCCTATCTATAAAACATGGATAATAATAGTACTTGCCTTATGGGGTTGTTGTGAAGATTAACTTTACATCTGGCATACAATTACAAGTGAATCAATATTAGATTATACTAGTTCTTTTACTTTGAAAGAAAATATTTTTCTTCTTTATTATCTGTGGGAAGTGTAGAAAGGGAAAAAAGAGCACATTTGGAAACTTGTGAATTCTTGTCTCCTCTTCTTTTAAGAAAGTCAAAGACAATGTATATCAGCATTGAGGCCAGTAAAAATTGTTTATTTATTTTTAATTAGAGGATAATTGCTTTGCACTGTTGCATTGGTTTCTGTCATACAACAGCGTTAATCAGCCATAAGTATACATATATACATATAGACCCTCTCTTTTGAGCCTCCCTTCTACCCCACACCATTCCACCCCTCTAGGTGGTCACAGAATGCCAGATTGAGTTCCCTGTGTTATCTACTTTAAAATAAGTAAGCCTTTGTCATCTAGTTCAATAACAGACCCACTCAGGTTTGCTTAGAGGTTCAGTACTTGTTATGTTTTTACTCTTGGTATGTTGAAGCCAATTTCATAATGATTTCTATTTCAAAATCAGGTGGCTTGACCAATTTACCTAATTTTCACTAGTGCACAACTTACATGTACCCTATGAGCCCTGAGATGTACATGGGTAATATGTTTGTTACGATGAGAGCTGCTAGAACTTTGAAAATAGTTTTCTTTCTCCTTCCTCTCACAAAAGGATTTTTCCTTTAACCAGATAACTTTGTGAACCTTGATATCTAGGGATAAAAAAGGAGACTATTATTATTTCATTTTAAAAGGAGATATATTTGCCATTATTTCATATTGAAGCAATGACATTTGACTGATGTCAACATAATTATCAAGGTAGCAATCTTCCCACTCCTTATTAACTGTATCATAAATATTCCCACAAGCCACAACCAAGTAGAGTCATCTATGGAATATCAATGTGGGATTGGCTCCAGGACACATCCTCCCTCCACTGGATACCCAAATCCAAGATGCACAGGTCACATATATTAAATGGAGAAGTACCGTCAGCCCTCCATATCTGAAGAGTCTGCATCCTCAGATACTGTGGGTCTGCTGTTCTGGAAAGTAATAGGTGTTTTGAATGAAGTGGTTGGTTTTATATGAATGAATAGCTATTAGATGGTAATTTCCCCAAAAAATCAACACGTCCTCAGAGCTGACATATGACCTTGATGTCTTAAGGTATTAATGAGCTCTCTGAAGGTAATAGTGGTAACAAAAATTATGGATTTTTTTCGTTCTGAAAATTTTACCATAAGATTCAACAATCACTCATGCACAATGTTCAATGTAATCTCTTTGGTTCACTCTAAGTAATTATTCTTGTACAGCTGGCTTTAGGTACAAGTGAATACATATGCATGGCTGTTATTGTCTATATTCAGAAACTGGCCTACTTGAAGACCGGTATGTCTTATCTGAAAATGAAGCCAGGGGCTTTATCCTAATATAAGGAAAAATCAAAGACTATTTAAAGCTTTCAGCACAGTTGGTTCTAATTTCAGATAAGAAGGCCAAACAAGCTCTTACTTAAGAGAAAATCATCTGCTGTTCTTGGCTTCTCTAATTAACTTGGGAGAGTTCTCAAATCTTAGTTATCTCAGGTACCATTTTATGTATTTCATTGTATTGTTCACCATTCCTGATAACTTCAACTTTGCATCATTAGTAGGTCCCTTTAATAAATGTTGACATTCAAGTTGCTATTGGGTTAGTAATTTTCCATATTTAGCAGGACTTTCTGAAAATAGGCTAGTTTCCACATAGGGGCTACGGGTAGTGACTGTAGATGTGAATGTCACCTTTGTAATTGATGACTCTAATATTTTTTTTCCTGCTCCCTACATAATTTTCTTGTATGTGTGTGTGTGTGTGAACATTTTAGTTTTACTCTATTGGCAAATTTCAATTGTATAATACAGGGTTATCAATTATAGTCACCATGTTTTACAGTAGATCCTCAGAACTTACTCATCTTACAGCTGAAAGTTTTAGCCTTTTTAAAATCAAACTCTCTGTATTTCCCCCATCCCTCACACTGGCAGCCAGTATCTTAGAAAAGAAGCGTAAATCCTTTTGAGCCTACCTACCTCATTAAGCTCTTTAGGTGATTAACACAGAAATTTTCTGTAAAGGACCTAGAACGGTGCCTGGCAAATAATAGGTACTCACTAATTAGTGGGCATTATTATTATTATACATTCAAACTGGCCTCCGACAGAATATTTAGTATTAGCTCTATCACATGAAAGATGAAAGTAGGCAATTTTTATTCCTGGAGAACTAGAAAAGTCTAAGATGTTCAGCATATAGAGTTGATATAGATCTGCACTAATGTGCATATCATGGAAGGGGTACCACTGGTTCCTTAGTAAAACAGACACCTACCCCCTGGGCCTACCAACACAAAGCAATGAGGCACAAAAATCCAGGGACCAGTTTCAGATACTTTGAATACACTTTCAGGAGCTCAGTTACCTGGTTAAAATTTACAGTAAACAGCTGGCTATTGTAAACTTGGCTGTCCTGTGATAAACAGGTTTTAAAATTCCCGAAACAGTGCAGTATAAAATAAATGAGTTTTATAGGACTGTGTGACTATGAGTTGAGCACGTCAACTCAATCATTTTTTAACTCATTGTTAGTTTCAAACCCTTGAAGCATTTTGCTTTTTAGTTTGCAAAGTTGTGGCTCAGAAAGAAAAGATATATATATATATAAAAGTGAAAGTGAATGTGGAGTTGTTCAGTCATGTCCGACTCTGCGATCCCATGGACTGTAGCCTACCAGGCTCCTCTGTCCATGGAATTTTCCAGGCAAGAGTACTGGAGTGGGTAGCTATTTCCTTCTCCAGGGATCTTCCTGACCCAGGGATCAAATCCAAGTCTCCCACATTACAGGCAGATGCTTTACTGTCTGAGCCACCAGGGAAGCCTATATATCTATATCTATAATATCTATATCTATATATGAGAAATGAAAGCAAAGTCTCTACCAATCCATTAAAACACTGTAAACAGTGGTGATGGGTAGTAGTTTCTAATAATCCATCATGGTGCCCTACCTATATGCTCTAAAACTGTCACTCCTAAAAGGTTTTTATTAGAGCCCAAATGTGGTTGATCACACGAGCGTGTTAAGGTGCTGTTGGGACTGAAGTATTGTGGGGGCATACACAAATGGAACTTCTTGTTCAAACCAAGATGATAAGGCATTTTTGGCAAGGTTTTGAGTGAGGTTATGGGCGTTGAGCGGAGAAGGCAATGGCACCCCACTCTAGTACTCTTGCCTGGAAAATCCATGGACAGAGGAGCCTGGTAGGCTGCAGTCCATGGGGACGCAAAGAGTCGGACACGACTGAGCGACTTCCCTTTCACTTTTCACTTTTATGCATTGGAGAAGGAAATGGCAACCCACTCCAGTGTTCTTGCCTGGAGAATCCCAGGGACGGGGGAGCCTGGTGAGCTGGCGTCTCTGGGGTTGCACAGAGTCGGACACGACTGAAGTGACTTAGCAGCAGCAGCAGCAGCATGGGTTTTGAGAAAAGCAAAACAAACCTGTGTGTTTGTGTGTGTGAGAGAGAAATTTTCAATGAAAAAATATATTAAAAGAAAAAAAAGATGAGAATTGATCATATAAGGGATGTCCAAAGGCTAGGAAAGTGTCTTATTAACTACTTTGTTTTTTATTGTTTTTCTAGAGCTAAGCACTGTGTTTAACCCATACTACATGGTCAGCTATTATGCATCAAGCTGAATTTTATAAAGGTGTTTGAATAATACACTCAGTGTTTTCTTTTGTCCAGGCTCTGGGGCAGAGGGATGAACAGTAGAGTTCTTCTTATGTGTCTTTGGAATACACATTTACTTACTAGTCTTCAGTCTTCAGGCTCAAGGGAGGGGATCAACACCACAGTTTCCCATGTAGTGTCTTCTGCCAGCTTCTTGGAGGTATTAAAATTTGCAGCTCTTAAATATTAGGAAAGGAAAAAGAAGCTAAAAGCTCAGATATAAACTGTTTCATCCACATTTTATAGATGAAATATTTAGTGTTTTAAATTAAACATGCCTAAAAATCTTATTCCAGACAGGGTTTTGCAACCATCCTGCTTATAGAGTTCTAACCTTGGAACAGAATCTGCATATGAATCAAGGTCAGCCTGTTGGAGTTTCTCTACTAAAGTCTAAATTCAAAATCTCAACCTCAGGGAAGCAGCAGGGGCTTGGGTAGAGGGTGGGAGTAGAGAATACCAGAGGGATGACATTTAAGAGACTAGTGAAAAATCTGTATGATATGTGGGGTTGATAAATTATTGGTTTGTCTATCTTGTTTGGTACTTCTTAAACATTCGAACTACTGAAAATTAGAGAAAAATGTTTTGAGAGGCTGCTGAATAAAACAAATACAAACTTTAATCTCTATTGGTAGATATAAAATATCTATTTTAAGAAAATCCATGGTCTCACTCTATTCTGCAGTTGGTCAGGTTATATTTGTAGCATAGTATCCTGCTTCCACCAACACGAGAAGACTCTGCAAATGGATATCACCAGATGGTCAACACCAAAATCAGATTGATTATATTCTTTGCAGCCAGAGATGGAGAAGCTCTATACAGTCAACAAAAACAAGACCAGGAGCTGACTGTGGCTCAGACCATGAACTCCTTATTGCCAAATTCAGACTTAAATTGAAGAAAGTAGGGAAAACCACTAGACCATTCAGGTATGACCTAAATTAAATCCCTTATGATTATACACTGGAAGTGAGAAATCGATTTGAGGGCCTAGATCTGATAGATAGAGTGCCTGATGAGCTATGGAATGAGGCTCGTGACATTGTACAGGAGACAGGGATCATGACCACCCCCTTGGAAAAGAAATGCAAAACAGCAAAATGACTGTCTGGGGAGGCCTTACAAATAGCTGTGAAAAGAAGAGAAGTGAAGACCAAAGGAGCAAAGGAAAGATATAAACATCTGAATGCAGAGTTCCAAAGAATAGCAAGAAGAGATAAGAAAGCCTTCTTCAGTGATCAATGCAAAGAAAAGGAGGAAAACAACAGAATGGGAAAGACTAGAGATCTCTTCAAGAAAATTAGAGATACCAAGGAACATTTCATGCAAAGATGGGCTCGATAAAGGACAGAAGTGGTATGGACCTAACAGAAGCAGAAGATATTAAGAAGAGGGGGCAAGAATACACAGAAGAATTGTACAAAAAAGATCTTCATGACCCAGATAATCACGATGGTGTGATCACTGACTTAGAGCCAGACATCCTGGAATGTGAAGTGAAGTGGGGCTTAGAAAGCATCACTATGAACAAAGCTAGTGGAGGTGATGGAATTCCAGTTGAGCTGTTCCAGGTCCTGAAAGATGATGCTGTGAAAGTGCTGCACGCAATATGCCAACAAATTTGGAAAACTCAGCAGTGGCTACAAGACTGGAAAAGGTCAGTTTTCATTCCAATCCCAAAGAAAGGCAATGCCAAAGAATGCTCAAACTACCGCACAATTGCACTCATCTCACATGGTAGTAAGGTAATGCTTAAAATTCTCCAAGCCAGGCTTCAGCAATATGTGAACCATGAACTTCCTGATGTTCAAGCTGGTTTTAGAAAAGGCAGAGGAACCGGAGATCAAATTGCCAACATCCACTGTATCATGGAAAAAGCAAGAGAGTTCCAGAAAAACATCTATTTCTGCTTTATTGACTATGCCAAAGCCTTTGACTGTGTGGATCAAAATAAACTGTGGAAAATTCTGAAAGAGATGGGAATACCAGACCACCTGACCCGCCTCCTGAGAAATTTTTATGAAGGTCAGGAAGAACATATAGAACTGGACATGGAACAACAGACTGGTTCCAAATAGGAAAGGGAGTACATCAAGGCTGTATATCGTCACCATGCTTATTTAACTTATATGCAGAGTACCTCATGAGAAACGCTGGGCTGGAAGAAACACAAGCTGGAATCAAGGTTGCCAGGAGAAATATCAATAACCTCAGATATGCAGATGACACCACCCTTATGGCAGAAAGTGAAGAGGAACTAAAAAGCCTCTTGATGAAGGTGAAATTGGAGAGTGAAAAAGTTGGCTTAAAGCTCAACATTCAGAAAACAAAGATCATGGCATCCGGTCCCATCACTTCATGGGAAATAGATGGGGAAACAGTGGAAACAGTGTCAGACTTTATTTTTCTGGGCTCCAAAATCACTGCAGATGGTGACTGCAGCCATGAAATTAAAAGACACTTACTCCTTGGAAGGAAAATTATGACCAACCTAGATAGCATATTGAAAAGCAGAGACATTACTTTGCCAACAAAGGTCCGTCTAGTCAGGGCTATGGTTTTTCCTGTGCTCATGTATGGATGTGAGAGTTGGACTGTGAAGAAAGCTGAGACCCAAAGAATTGATGCTTATGAACTGTGGTGTTGGAGAAGACTCCTGAGAGTCCCTTGGACTGCAGTGAAATCCAACCAGTCCATTCTGAAGGAGATCAGCCCTGGGATTTCTTTGGAAGGAATGATGCTAAAGCTGAAACTCCAGTACTTTGGCCACCTGATGCGAAGAATTCACTCATTGGAAAAGACTCTGATGCTGGGAGGGATTGGGGGCAGGAGGAGAAGGGGACGACAGAGGATGAGATGGCTGGATGGCATCACTGACTCAATGGACATGAGTCTGAGTGAACTCCAGGAGTTGGTGATGGACAGGGAGGCCTGGCATGCTGCGATTCGTGGGGTCGCAAAGAGTCAGACATGACTTAGCGACTTATCTGATCTGATCTGATCCTGCTTTGGGGCCTTCCCAGGTGGTGCTAGTGGTAAAGAGCCTGCTTGCCAATGCAGGGGACATGTGATGCAGTTCAATCTCTAGGTTGAGAAGATGCCCTGGAGGAGGGCATGGCAAACTACTCCAGTATCCTTGCCTGGAGAATCCCATGGACAGAGGAGCCTGGAGGGCTATAGTTCATAGGGTCGCAAAGAGTCAGACATGACTGAAACAACTTAGCATGCATTCATGTTCTGGATATCATATTTTTGAAATAATTTTTACTGGATTATTGTTGATTTACATGTTGTGTTAGTTTTAGGTATACAATTAAATGACTATTATGTATATATATACAGACATATATATTATGTATATACATGTACATATATATAATATATATATACACACAATATATATACATAATCCACTCTTTCTTTAGATTATTTTCCCATATGAATCATTACAGAGTATTGAGTTTCTGGTGCTATATAGTAGGCTTACTAGTTACGTGGTTTGTATATAGCAATGTGTATGTATTAATCCCAATCAATCCCAATTTATCGCCCCCCCCATTCTCCCTGGTTATCACATTTTATGTAGAGTATTGATCAATCAAGATGTATTCAGACAAAGGGGATGGGTTTGAAAATCAGACCTGAGAAGAACTGCTGGGCATAACAAAAATCATCTATCCTGTTAATACTCTGAAAATCTTCTTATTGTGTTTAGATAAAGATCCAGATTAAAATCTTGCTATCACTTAAGTGACCTTAAAGGTAAGGAAGACAGAAAACAAGAAAACCAGTTTTATTTTTAGCAAGTCAAGAAGCTGAAATTAAACGGTTCTATGAAGATCTACAAGACCTTTTAGAACTAACACCCAAAAAAGATGTCCTTTTCATTACAAGGGACTGGAATGCAAAAGTAGGAAGTCAAGAAACACCTGCAGTAACAGGCAAATTTGGCCTTGGAATACGGAATGAAGCAGGGCAAAGAGTAATAGAGTTTTGCCAAGAGAACACACTGGTCATAACAAATACCCTCTTCCAACAACACAAGAGAAGACTCTACACATGGATATTACCAGATGGTCAACACCAAAATCAGATTGATTATATTCTTCGCAGCCAAAAATGCAGAAGCTCTATACAGTCAGCAAAAACAAGACTGAGAGCTGACTGTGGCTCAGACCATGAAATCCTTATTGCCAAATTCAGACTTAAATTGAAGAAAGTAGGGAAAACTGCTAGACCATTCAGGTATGACCTAAATCAAATCCCTTATGATTATACAGCAGAAGTGAGAAATTGATTAAAGGGGCTAGATCTGACAGACAAAGTGACTGATGAACTATGGATGGAGGTTTGTGACATTGTAAGGAGATAGGGATCAAGATCATCCCTGATAAAAAGAAATGCAAAAAAGCAAAATGGCTGTTGGAGGAGGTCTTACAAATAGCTGTGAAAAGAAGAGAAGCGAAAAGCAAAGGAGAAAAGGAAAGATATAACCATCTGAATACAGGGTTCCAAAGAATAGCAAGCAGAGGTAAGAAAGCTTTCCTCAACGATCGATGCAAAGAAATAGATTAAAACAACAGAATGGGAAAGACTAGAGATCTGTTCAAGAGATACCAAGGGAACACTTCATACAAAGATGGGCTCGATAAAGGGCAGAAACGGTAGGACCTAACAGAAGCAGAAGGTATTAAGAAGAGATGGCAAGAATACACAGAAGAACTGTACAAAAAAGATCTTCACAACCCAGATAATCACGATGGTGTGATCACTCACCTAGAGCCAGACATCCTGGAATGTGAAGTCAAGTGGGCCTTAAAAAGCATCACTATGAAGAAAGCTAGTGGAGGTGATGGAATTCCAGTTGAGCTATTTCAAATCCTGAAAGATGATGCTGTGAAAGTGCTGCATTCAATATGCCAGCAAATTTGGAAAACTCATCAGTGGCCACAGGACTAGAAAAGCACAGTTTTCATTCCAATCCCAAAGAAAGGCAATGCCAAAAAATGCTCAAACTACCACACAATTGCACTCATCTCACATGCTAGTAAAGTAATGCTCAAAATTCTCCAATATGTGAACCATGAAATTCCAGATGTTCACGTTGGTTTTAGAAAAGGCAGAGGAACTAGAGATCAAATTGCCAACATCCACTGGATCATGGAAAAAGAAAGAGTTCCAGAAAAACATCTATTTCTGCTTTATTGACTATGCCAAAGCCTTTGACTGTGTGGATCACAATAAACTGTGGAAAATTCTGAAAGAGATGGGAATCCCAGACCACCTGAGCTGCCTCTTGTGAAACCTATACAAGGTCAGGAAGTAACAGTTAGAACTAGACATGGAACAACAGACTGGTTCCAAGTAGAAAAAGGAGTACGTCAAGGCTGTATATTGTCACCCTGCTTATTTAACTTATATGTCGAGTATATCATGAGAAGTGCTGGGCTGGAAGAAGCACAAGCTGCAATCAAGATTGCCAGGAGAAATATCAATAACCTCAGATATGCAGATGACACCACCTTTATGGCAGAAAGTAAAGAGGAACTAAAAACCTCTTGATAAAAGTGAAAGAGGGGAGTGAAAAAGTTGGCTTAAAGCTCAATATTCAGAAAACTAAGATCATGGCATCTGGTCCCACCACTTCATGGGAAATAGATGGGGAAACAGTGGAAACAGTGTCAGACTTTATTTTTTGGGCTCCAAAATCACTGCAGATGATGATTGCAGCCATGAAATTAGAAGTTGCTTACTCCTTGGAAGGAAAGTTATGACCAAACTAGAAAGCATATTCAAAAGCAGAGACATTACTTTGCCAACAAAGGTCCATCTAGTTAAGGCTATGGTTTTTCCAGTAGTCATGTATGGATGTTAGATTTGGACTGTGAAGAAAGCTGAGACCCAAAGAATTAATGCTTATGAACTGTGGTGTTGGAGAAGACTCTTGAGAGCCCCTTGGACTGGATGGAGATCCAGCCAGTCAATTCTAAAGATCAGTCCTGGGTGTTCATTGGAAGGACTGATACTGAAGCTGAAACTCCAATACTCTGGCCACCTCATGTGAAGAGTTGACTCATTGGAAAAGACCCTGATGATGGGAGGGATTTGGGGCAGGAGGAGAAGGGGACGACAGAGGATGAGATGGCTGGATGGCCTCACTGACTCGATGGACATGAGTGAGTGAACTCTGGGAGTTGGTGATGGACAAGGAGGCCTGGCATGCTGCGATTCATGGGGTCACAAAGAGTCGGACACGACTTGAGCGACTGAACTAAACTGAACTGAACTGATTCTGCTCTACTGGCCTGTCTACTTTACTTTCCACATTCTCTACCCACTGCCACATCCTCCATCCAATCTCTGACAGCGTATTTATAATACAATACTCTATGATACCATACAATACAATATAACCTTGCTTTTGCATGATATAGTTCTAGCCTGGTTTTCCAGCTACATTGCTCCTCTCTTTTCAGTTACTGTCTCTTAGGTCACAGGGACACTAGCCCTATTTTGGTATTTGGTATGCGCCAAGCCTTTTGTCTCAGGAAGAAGTTTTGAATTCAGGTATTTAGTGTGTTTGTTGAGAAGTCAGGTATTAAGAGCAATATTTTTTCTTGTGAATATGTTTCTCCTTCTTCTCATAACCTCTGGCTGATTTTAGTATTTTCAACTCGTCATTGCTTCTTATGTTTTATTATGATATGACTAGATGTGGTTTTCTTTGTATTTTTACTACTTGAGATTCAATGAGCTTCTTAAATCTGTGGCTTATTTCTCAGCTCTAGAAAATTTCATCCATATGTTACTTTTGTCTGATTCTTCTTTTCAAGCACGGCCTCCAGTAACATGGTATAAAGCTTGCTCTGGAAAATCCAGATTCTAGTTTTTTTTCTCCCCAGCTCATGATATCATGACATCTTTGACTCTTGCTGCTGCTGCTGCTAAGTCGCTTCAGTAGTGTCCGACTCTGTGCGACCCCATAGATGGCAGCCTACCAGGCTCCCCGTCCCTGGGATTCTCCAGGCAAGAACACTGGAGTGGGTTGCCATTTCCTTCTCCAATGCATGAAAGTGAAAAGTGAAAGTAAAGTTGCTCAGTCGTGTCGGACTCCTAGCAACCTCATGGACTGCATTCTACCAGGCTCCTCCGCCCATGGGATTTTCCAGGCAAGAGTACTGGAGTGGGGTGCCATTGCCTTCTCTGTCTTTGACTCTTAGCCATTGCCATTTACTCAGTTTCTTACTTTGTCATAGTTTATGAAAAAGTGAGTAGGGCCTTTATACAGAAAGCAGTGTACAAATAATTGGTCTTTTCTGGATGAGTTTTCTGTCTGGGATTTTAAGCCTTTAGTTCCTGGTAGACTAGCAGCAATCTATGCCATAAAAAAATTCTGTTTTGGAATTTTATCATTTTTTATAGTTTATTGATTTTCTTGGTAAATGTGTTATTTGGCAAAATGTTTCTCCTGAAATTGATGGCTGGAAATAGAATAATATTGTTATTATTGTTACTAGTATTACTATTAGTTTAAATTTAATTTTTGCTGGCATAATGGATGACTAACTCCATGTGCATTTTGAGCAGGTAGCCAACTTCATGCCACAAACTGAAGGATTCCCAAATTTTATTGTCTTAATGTATGTTCCCTGTGACAGAGGTGTCGTAACGTTGCTGTGATGACTAAAATGTCTTCTGTTGGATATATTAATCAGGTTCAGTTCAGTCGCTCAGTCGTGTCCGACTCTTTGTGACCCCATGAATCGCAGCACGCCAGGCCTCCCTGTCCATCACCAACTCCCGGAGTTCATTCAGACTCACGTCCATCGAGTCGGTGATGCCATCCAGCCATCTCATCCTCTGTCGTCCCCTTCTCCTCCTGCTCCCAATGCCTCCCAGCATCAGAGTTTTTCCAATGAGTCAGCTCTTCGCATGAAGTGGCCAAAGTACTGGAGTTTCAGCTTTAGCATCATTCCTTCCAAAGAACACCCAGGGCTGATCTCCTTCAGAATGGACTGGTTGGATCTCCTTACAGTCGAAGGCACTCTCAAGAGTCTTCTCCAACACCACAGTTCAAAAGCGTCAGTTCTTTGGTGCTCAGCTTTCTTCACAGTCCAACTCTCACATCCATACATGACCACTGGAAAAACCATAGCCTTAAGGCCTTATAAATTCTGTTTCTTTTTTTCCCCCTGCTTATTAATTAATTTATTTATTTTAATTGGAGGCTAATTACTTTACAATATTGTAGTGGTTTTTGCCATACATTCACAGGAATCAGCCATGGGTGTACATGTGTTCCCCATCCTGACCCTCCCTCCCATCTCCGTCCCCATTCTATTCCTCAGGGTCATCCCAATGCACAAGCTCTGAGCAACCTGTCTCATGCATCGAACCTGGACTGGTGATCTGTTTCACATATGTTAATATACATGTTTCAATGATATTCTCTCAAATCATCCCACCCTTGGCTTCTCCCACAGAGTCCAAAAGTCTGTTCTTTATGCCTGTGTCTCTTTTGATGTCTTGCATATAGGGTCATCGTTTCCATCTTTCTAAATTCCATATATATGTGTTAATATACTATACTGGTGTTTTTCTTTTTCTTTTTCTTTCTGACTTACTTTGCTGTGTATGATAGGCTCCAGTTTCATCTACCTCATTAGAACTGATTCAAATGCATTCTTTTTAGTAGCAGAATGATATTCCATTGTGTAAATGTACTACAGCTTTCTTATCCATTCATCTGCCGATGGATATCTAGGTTGCTTCCATGTCCTGGCTACTGTAAACAGTGCTGTCATGAACGTTGGGGTACACATGTCTCTTTCAATTCTGGTTTCCTAAGTGTGTATGCCCAGCAGTGGGATTGCTGGGTCATATGGCAGTTCTATTTCCAGGTTTTTAAGGAATCTCCACACTGTTCTCCATAGTGGCTGTACTAGTTTGCATTCCCACAAACAGTGTAAGAGGGTTCCCTTTTCTCCTCAGCCTCTCCAGCATTTATTGTTTGTAGACTTTTGGATAGCAGCCATTCTGATTGGCATGAGGTGGTACCTCATTGTGGTTTTGATTTGCATTTCTCTGATAATGAGTGATGTTGAGCATCTTTTCATGTGTTTGTTAGCCATCTGTATGTCTTCTTTGGAGAAATGTCTATTTAGTTATTTGGCCCATTTTTTGATTCGGTCATTTGTTTTTCTGGAATTGAGCTGCAGAGGCTGTTTGTATATTCTTGAGATTAATTCTTTGTCAGTTGCTTCATTTGCTATTATTTTCTCCCATTCTGAAGGCTGTCTTTTCACCTGCTTATAGTTTCCTTTGTTGTGTAAAAGTGTTAGGTTTAATTAGGTCCCATTTGTTTATTTTTGCTTTTATTTCCATTACTCTGGGAGGTGAGTCATAGAGGATCCTGCTGTGATTTATGTCAGAGAGTGTTTTGTCTGTTTTCCTCTAGGAGTTTTACAGTTTCTGGTCTTATAACATTTAAATCTTTAATCCATTCTGAGTTTAGTTTTCTTTTCTTTCTTTTTTTTTTTTTTTTTGGTATTGTGTTAGCAAGTATTCTAGTTTCATGCTTTTACAAGTGGTTGACCAGTTTTCCCAGCACCACTTGTTAAAGAGATTGTCTTTTCTCCATTGTATATTCTTGCCTCCTTTGTCAAAGATAAGGTGTCCATAGGTGCGTGGATTTATCTCTGGGCTTTCTATTTTGTTCCACTGATCTATATTTCTGTCTTTGTGCCAGTACCATGCTGTCTTGATGACGGTAGCTTTGTAGTAGAGCCTCAAGTCAGACAGGTTGATCCTTCCAGTTCCATTCTTCTTTCTCAAGATTGCTTTGGATTTTCAAGGTTTTCTGTATTTCCATACAAGTTGATAAATTATTTGTTCTAGTTCTGTGAAAAATACTGTTGGTAGCTTGATAGGGTGGCATTGAATCTATAGATTGTTTTGGGTAGTATAGTCATTTCACTATATTGATTCTTCTCATCCATGAATATGGTATATTTCTCCATCTATTTGTGCCATCTTTGATTTCTTTCATCAGTGTTTTATAGTTTTCTATATATAGGTCTTTTGTTTCTTTGGGTAGATATATTCCTAAGTATTTCATTCTTTTCGTTTCAGTGGTAAATGGAATTGTTTCCTTAATTTCTCTTTCTGTTTTCTCATTAATAGTGTATAGGAATGCAAGTGATTTCTGTGTGTTAATTTTATATCCTGCCAATTTACTGTATTCATTGATTAGCTCTAGTAATTTTCTGGTGGAGTCTTTAGGGATTTTATGTAGAGGATATGTCATCTGCAAAAAGTGAGAGTTTTACTTCTTCTTTTCCAATCTGGATTCCTTTTATTTCTTTTTCTTCTCTGACTGCTGTGGCTAAAACTTGCAAAACTCTGTTGAATATTAGTGGTGAGAGTGGGCACCCTTGTCTTGTTCCTGACTTTAGGGGAAATGCCTTCAATTTTTCACCAATGAGGATAATGTTTTCTGTGGGTTTAACATATATGGCTTTTATTATGTTGAGGTATGTTCCTTCTATTCCTGCTTTCTGGAGGGTTTTTATCGTAAATGGATATTGAATTTTGTCAAAGGCTTTCTCTTTAACTATTGAGATAATAATATGGTTTCTTTCTTTCAATTTGTTAATGTGGTGTATCACGTTGATTGATTTGCAAATACTGAAGAATTCTTACATCCCTGGGATAAAGCCCACTTGGTCATGATGTATGATCTTTTTAATATGTTGTTGGATTCTGTTTTCTAGAATTTTGTTAAGGATTTTTGCATCTATGTTCATCAGTGATATTGGCCTGTAGTTTTCTTTTTTGTGGCATCTTTGTCTAGTTTTGGTATTAGGGTGATAGTGGCCTCATAGAATGAGTTTGGCAGTTTACCTTCCTCTGCAATTTTCTGGAAGAGTTTGAATAGCATAGGTGTTAGCTGTTCTGTAAACTTCTGATAAAATTCAGCTGTGAAGCCATCTGATCCTGGACTTTTGTTTGTTGGAAGATTTCTGATTACAATTTTGATTTCTTTGCTTGGGAAGTGTCTGTTAAGATTTTCTATTTCTTCCCAATTCAGTTTTGAAAAGTTATACTTTTCTAAGAATTTATCCATTTCTTCCAAGTTGCCCATTTTATTGCCATAGAGTTGCTGGTAGTAGTCTCTTATGATCCTTTGTATTTCTGTGTTGTCTTTTGTGGTTTCTCCATTTCATTTGTAATTTTGTTGATTTGATTCTTCTCCTTTTTTTCTTGATGAGTCTGGCTAATGGTTTGTCTATTTTATTTATCTTCTCAAAGAACTAGCTTTTAGCTTTATTGATTTTGGCTATGGCCTCCTTTGATTCTTTTGCATTTATTTCTGCCCTAATTTATATGATTTCTTTCCTTCTACTAACCCTGGGGTGCTTCATTTCTTCTTTTTCTAGTTGCTTTAGGTGTAGAGTTAGGTTATTTATTAGATTTCTCTCCTGTTTCTTAAGGTAGGCTTATGTTGCTATGAATCTTCCCCTTAGCACTGCTTTCACTGAATTGCATAGGTTTTGGGTTGTTGTGTTTTCATTTTCATTCGTTTCTGTGCATATTTTGATTTTTTTTGTTTCTTCCGTGATTTATTATTCAGAAGTGTGTTGTTTAGCCTCCATATATTTGTATTTTTAATTTTTTTTTTTTTTTTACTGTAGTTGACATCTAATCTTACTGCATTGTGATCAGAAAAGATGTATGAGACGATTTCATTTTTTTGAATTTACCAAGGCTAGATTTATGGCCCAGAATGTGATCTATCCTGGAGAATGTTCCATGTGCACTTGAGAAAAAGGTGAAATTCATTGTTTTGGGGTGAGATATCCTATAGATATAAATTAGGTCTAACTTGACCATTGTATCATTTAAAGTTTATGCTTTCTTGCTAATTTTCTGTTTTGTTGATTTATCCATAGGTGTGAGTGGGGTATTAAAGTCTCCCACTATTATAGTGTTACTGTTAATTTCCCCTTTCATACTTGTTAGCATTTATCTTACATATTGCGGTGCTCCTATGTCAGGTGCATATATATTTATAATTGTTATATCTTCTTCTTGGATTGATCCTTTGATCATTTTGCAGTGTTCTTCTTTGTCTCTTTTCACGGCCTTTATTTCAAAGTCTATTTTATCTGATATGAGTATTGCTACTCCTGCTTTTTTTGGTCTCCATATACATGAAATATCCTTTTCTAGCCCTTCACCTTCATTCTGTATGTGTCCCTAAGTTTGAGGTGGGTCTCGTGTAGACAGCATATATAGGGGTCTTGTTATTGTATCCATTCAACTAGTCTTTGTCTTTTGGTTGGGGCATTCAACCCATTTACATTTAAGGTAGTTACTGATAAGTATGATCCCATTGCCATTTACTTTGTTGTTTTGAGTTTGAATTTATAAACCTTTTCTGTGTTTCCTGTCTAGAGAAGATCCTTCAGCATTTGTTGAAGAGCTGGTTTGGTGGTGCTGAATCCTCTCAGCTTTTGCTTGTCTGTAAAGCTTTTGATTTGCCCTTCATATTTGAATGAGATCCTTGCTGGGTACAGTAATCTGGATTGTAGGTTTTTTTTTTTCCCTCACTTTAAGTATGTCCTGCCATTCCCTTCTGAAGCGTTTCTTTTGAAAGATCAGCTGTCATCCTTATGGGGATGCCCTTGTGTGTTATTTGTTGTTTTTCCCTTGCTGCTTTTAATAATTGTTCCTTGTGTTTGATCTTTGTTAGTTTGATTAATATGTGTCTTGGGGCGTTTTGCCTTGGGTTTATCATGTTTGGGACTCTCTGGGTTTCTTGGACTTGGGTGGCTATTTCCTTCCCCATTTTAGGGAAGTTTTCAACTATTATCTTCTCAATTATTTTCTCTTGGCCTTTCTTTTTGTCTTCTTCTTCTGGGCCTCCCATGATTCGAATGTTGGGGTGTTTAACCTTTTCCCAGAGGTCTCTGAGGTTGTCCTCATATCTTTTAATTCTTTTTACTTTTTTCCCTTCTGCTTCAGTTATTTCCACCATTCTATCTTTCCCCCTCACTTATCCTATCTTGTGCCTCAGTTATTCTACTGTTGGTTGCATCCAGAGTGCTTTTGATCTAAGTCATTGGTTTTTCGTATTGATTGACTTTGTTTATTTCTTCTTGGTCCTTGTTAAACTTTTCTTGCATGTTCTCAATACTTGTCTCCAGACTATTTATCTGTAACTCCGTTTTGTTTTCAAGATTTTGGATAATTTTTACTATCATTATTCTGAATTCTTTTTCAGGTAGACTCCCTATCTCTTCCTCTTCAGATTGGTTCAGTGGGCTTTTATCATGTTCCTTTACCTGATGAATATTTCTCTGCCTTTTCATCTTTCTTAGGTTGCTGTGTTTGGGGTGGCCTTTCTGTATTCTGGCAGTTTGTGGTTCCTCTTTATTGTGGAGGTTCCTTCCTGTGGGTGGGGTTGGATGAGTGGCTTGTCAAGGTTCCTGATTAGGGAAGCTTGTGTCAGTGTTCTGGTGGGTGGAGCTGGATCTCTTCTCTCTGGAGTGCAATGAAGTGTCCAGTGGTGAGTTTTGAGGTATCTATCGGTTTGGTGTGACTTTTGGCCTCCTGTATTTTGTGCTGAGGTTTATATTCTTGTGTTGTTGGAGAATTAGCTTGGTATGTCTTGCTCTGAAACTTGTTGGCTCTTGGGTGGAGCTTGGTTTCAGTGTAGGTATGGAGGCTTTTGGATGAGCTCCTGTCACTTAATGTTCCTTGGAGTCAGGAGTTTTCTGGCGTTCTCAAGTTTTGGATTTAAGCCTCCTGCTTGTGGCTTTCAGTCTTATTCTTACAGTAGCCTCAGATGATAAAACATTAGGTTAGTGGTGTAAAGATTTTCCACAGTGGGGGGCACCCAGAGAAGTTCAAGAGTTACATAGAGAAGAGAAGAGGAAGGAGGGAGATAGAGGTAACCAGGAGAAGAGGGGGATCTAAAGGGGAGAGAGCAGTCCTGCCAGTAATCAATTCCTTATGTGCTCTCCACAGTCTGGAACAGTCAGAGAGTTTCACAGAGTTCCATATTGAAGGGAAGAGGGAAGCCTGAGATAGAGGTGACCAGGAGGAGAGGAGGGGGAGTCCAAAGGTGGGAGATCAATCTAGCCTCTGATCAGTTCCCTAAGTGTTCTACACAGCCCAGAACATCCATAGAGACCCACAAAGTTAAGTAGACAACAGAAGGTAGAGGGAGGAGATAGAGGTGACCTGGGGGAGAAAGCGGAGAGTCAAAAGGGGAGATAGCAATCAAGCCAGGAATCACACTCCCAAGTAAAAATGGGTACTGAAGATTGGATTCTTAAAGGTATAGAATTGATAAAAAAAAATACCAAAAAGCAAAGATTAAAAATACAGGGTAGAGGTTGACTCTCAAAAATACAATATTAAAAAAAAAACAAACATCGCAAATGTTATAAAAAAAAAAATATATATATATATATGAAATTTGCTTTAAAAATAGGGTCTTTTTTTGCAAGGTAATAGGTTTTACAAATTGCAATTAAAGGAGTAATAAAAAGATTAAAAATAAAACAAAATTTAAAAATAATATTAGTAAAATACATCTAGCAATTACTCCGGAGCTGTTGAGGGCAGTGTGGGGTCAGTTCAGTTTCAGATAGTTCCTTGTTCCAGCTTATACTTCTTCTCAAGATCTATAGTTCCCTTCAAATGTAGCCAAGGCTAACTTCAGAGTTTTAATCTGTTGCACCTGTCACTTCCAAAGCAGTTCCCTCTTCTTTGTTTATATTGGCTTCATCTGTTCGAAAGTCTCTTCAGTATTTAACTTCCACCCTGACACAAGGGAGAGAAGGTGGTCATTTATTTAGGCTCACCAGCTCAACTGTGCTGTGGGGTGGGAGGAACACTGCAAGCAAATATCACTGGTGTGTGTGGGAGTGCTCTCAGTGTCTGGGACACACTGGGTTTGCCCAAGCTCATGGCATGTGTGCTTTCCTGGTCTACACTGCACAGGCTCCAGGTTCCTCTGCAGTTCAGTTCATTTGAGTTGCTCAGTCGTGTCTGACTCTTTGGCACCCCATGAACTGCAGCACACCAGAACTCCCTGTCCATCACCAACTCCCGAAGTTTACTCAAACTCATGTCCATTGAGTCACTGATGTCATCCAACCCTCTCATCCTCTGTCATCCCCTTCTCCTCCTGCCCTCAATCTTTCCCAGAATCAGGGTCTTTTCAAATGAGTCAGCTCTTAGTATCAGGTGGCCAAATTATTGGAGTTTCAGCTTCAACATCAGTCCTTCCAAAGAACACCCTGATCTCCTTGAGGATGGACTGGTTGGATCTCCTTGCAGTCCAAGGGACTCTCAAGAGTCTTCTCCAACACCACAGTTCAAAAGCATCAATTATTCGGCACTCAGCTTTCTTTATAGTCCAACTCTCACATCCATACATGACCACGGAAAAAACATAGCCTAGAATAGAGGGACCTTTGTGGACAAAGTAATGTCTCTGTTTTTTAATATGCTGTCTAGGTTGGTCATAACTTTCCTTCCAAGGAGTAAGTGTCTTTTAATTTTATGGCTGAAATCACCATCTGCAGTGATTTTGGAGCCCCCCCAAAACAAGGTCAGCCACTGTTTCTACTGTTTCCCCATCTATCTGCCATGAAGTGATGGGACCAGATGCCATGATCTTAGTTTTCTGAATGTTGAGCTTTAAGCCAACTTTTTCACTCTTCACTTTCACTTTCATCAAGAGGCTTTTTAGTTCTTCTTCACTTTCTGCCGTAAAGGTGGTGTCATCTGCATATCTGATGTTATTTATATTTTTCTCATCAATCTTGATTCCAGCTTGTGCTTCATCCAGTCCAGCGTTTCTCATGATGTACTCTGCATATAAGTTAAATAAGCATGGTGACAATATACAGCCTTGACGGACTCCTTTTCCTATTTGGAGCTAGTCTGTTGTTCCATGTCCAGTTCTGCCTGTTGCTACCTGACCTACATACAGGTTTCTCAAGAGGCAGGTCAGGTGGTCTGGTATTCCCATCACTTTCAGAATTTTCCACAGTTTATTGTGATCTACACAGTCAAAGGCTTTGGCATAGTCACTAAAGGAGAAATGGATGTTATTCTGAAACTCTGTTGCTTTTTCGATGATATGGCGGATGTTGTCAGTTTGATCTCTGGTTCCTCTTCCTTTTCTAAAACGAGCTTGAACAGCTGGAATTTAATGGTCCCCGTATTGCTGAAGCCTGGCTTGGAGAATTTTGAGCATTACTTCACTAGCGTGTGAGATGAGTGCAGTTGTGCGGCAGTTTGAGCATTCTTTAGCATTGCCTTTCTTTGGAATTGGAATGAAAACTGACCTTTTCCAGTCCTGTGGGCACTGCTGAGTTTTCCAAATTTTCTGACATTTTGAGTGTAGTACTTTCACAGCATTATATTTTAAGATTTGAAATAGCTCAAATGGAATTCCATCACCTCCACTAGCTTTGTTCATAGTGATGCTTCCTAAGGCTCGCTTGACTTCACATTCCAGGATGTCTGGTTCTAGGTGAGTGTGAATGATCACACCTACATGATTATCTGTGCAGTGAAGATCTTCTTTGTATAGTTCTTTTGTGTATTCTTGTCACCTCTTCTTAATATCTTCTGCTTCTGTTAGGTCCATACCATTTCTGTCCTTTATCGAGCCCATCTTTGCATGAAATTTTCCACTGATATCGTTAATTTTCTTGATGTGATCTCTAGTCTTTCCAAGTCTGTTGTTTTCCTCTACTTCTTTGCATTGATTGCTGAGGAAGGCTTTCTTATCCCTTCTTATTATTCTTTGGAACTCTGCATTCAAATGAGTATATCTTTCTTTTTCTCCTTTGCTTTTTGTTTGTCTTCTTTTCACAGCTGTTTGTAAGGCCTCTTCAGGTATCCATTTTGCTTTTTTTTTTTTTTTTAGACAGTGCCTTATGCTAGAGATTTTTGTGGGAAAGTTCTCTCTCTCTCTATCCTCCTTTTTTTTTTTTTTTTTCCTCTTTCTCTCTTAGGCTATCCCATGCTAGTAAAGTAATGCTAAAAATTCTCCAAGACAGGCTTCAGCAATACGAGAACCGTGAACTTCCAGATGTTCAAGCTGGTTTTAGAAAAGGCAGAGGAGCCAGAGACCAAATTGCCAACATCCGCTGGATCATGGAAAAAGCAAGAGAGTTCCAGAAAAATATCTATTTCTGCTTTATTTACTATACCAAATCCTTTGACTGTGTGGATCACAATAAACTGTGGAAAATTCTGAAAGAGACGGGAATACCATACCACCTGACCTGCCTCTTGAGAAATTTGTGTGCAGGTCAGGAAGCAACAGTTAGAACTGGACATGGAACAACAGACTGGTTCCAAATAGGAAAAGGAGTACGTCAAGGCTGTATATTGTCACCCTGCTTATTTAACTTATATGCAGAGTACATCATGAGAAACGCTGGACTGGAAGAAGCACAAGCTGGAATCAAGATTGCTGGGAGAAATATCAATAACCTCAGATATGTGGATGACACCACCCTTATGGCAGAACGTGAAGAGGAACTAAAAAGCCTCTTGATGAAGGTGAAAGAGGAGAGTGAAAAAGTTGGCTTAAAGCTCAGCATTCAGAAAACGAAGATCATGGCATCTGGTCCCATCACTTCATGGGAAATAGATGGGCAAACAGTGGAAACAGTGTCAGACTTTATTTTTCGGGGCTCCAAAATCACTGCAGATGGTGACTGCAGCCATGAAATTAAAAGACGCTTACTTCTTGGAAGGAAAGTTATGTCCAACCTAGATAGCATATTCAAAAGCAGAGACATTACTTTGCCAACACAGGACCGTCTAGTCAAGGCTATGGTTTTTGCAGTGGTCATGTATGGATGTGAGAGTTGGACTGTGAAGAAAGCTGAACACTGAAGAATTGATGCTTTTGAACTGTGGTGTTGGAGAAGACTCTTGAGAGTCCCTTGGACTGCAAGGAGATCCAACCAGTCCATTCTGTAGGAGATCAACCCTTGGATTTCTTTGGAAGGACTTATGGTAAATCTGAGACTCCAGTACTTTGGCCACCTCATGCGAAGAGTTGACTCATTGGAAAAGACCCTGATGCTGGGAGGGATTGGGGGCAAGAGGAGAAGCAGACGACAGAGGATGAGATGGCTGGATGGCATCAGTGACTCGATAGATGTGAGTTCGAATGGACTCCGGGGGTTGGTGATGGACAGGGAGGCCTGGTGTGCTGCGATTCATGGGGTCGCAAAGAGTCGGACATGACTGCGCGACTGAACTGAACTGAACTGGGGCTATCCCAAGGTTTGGGTTGCTATCTCACATTAGCTCCCTCAGATTGCCCTCAGGGCATTCAGGTCAGGTCCTTACCCTAAGCAATGCAGCCCACACCTCCCTGTTCAGCCCCCATTTGCTGGTGGCAGACACAAGCCCTGGGCTACTTTACCGCCTGTATTTGTAGTTAGGCATGTAATCTGTGGGTTTTATTTATTTATTTTTTTCTTCCTGGTTTTGTTGTCTTCTGAGGTTCCAAAACTCCCCACATAGCCGCTGGTGAGAGGGTTTCCTGGTGTTTGGAAATTTCTCCTCATTACGTCTCTCTCTCCAGGACAGGTCTCTATTCCTAACTCTTTTGTCTCTCCTTTTATCTTTTATATTTTGTTCTACCTCCTTTCGAAGACAATGGGCTTCCTTTTTGGGTGCCTGGTGTCCTCTGCCAGTGTTCAGAAGTTGTTTTGTGGTATTTGCTCAGCATTCAAATGATCTTTCAACGAATTTGTAGGGGAGAAAGTGGTCTCCCCATCCTATTCCTCTGCCATCTTAGGATCGCCCCCCCCCCCCCCGCACCTTCTGTTTCTAATGATGTGATATAATTGAGTTTTACATTTCCCACAATGTATTTCCTCAGACCATTCTTCATCAAGGTGTTCCACAAGGAAAGATACTTCTGGTCTCAGGCTTCTTTGTACGATGTCAGTGTTTGGGTGACCAGAATAGATGAAGAAACTTGCAAAATTTATTGAATCCCAGGCTCATACTTGTCAAAACATTATTTATGCTACACTCATTTGGCCAAAGAAAGTAATGAGGCTAAGTAAGAGTCAAGTGGTAGGAAAATAGACTCCATCTGTTGGTGGGAGGAACTTCAAAGAACTGTGGCATTTTTGTTATTTTGTGGCCACTATTTAGCCATAAGCCAGTTCTAGTCAGTGTTTGAGAAGAAAGTTAGCTCAGGTCCTTCAAAAACAGATACCAAGCCAGGGTAAATTATGCAAAAATTTATTGTAGGAAATGCCTGAGGATAGAGGAGAGGGAGCCAGAGATGACATGATAAACTTTTAGACCACATTGCATACCTGACATCTATGAAGGAGAGGAGAAAGAAAGGAAAATTAAGTAAGAATAGCTTTACACTGCAGCAAAGTTCCAAAAATATGTTTGGAGATGACTCAAAATATCTTGACTTTCTCCTGGGACAACCTCCCTTAGACTTACATTCATTTATTCTGTCTTTCAACTTATAGATGTTGATAAATACCCTTGTTGGCTATTTGTCTATTGCTACTAGGGACACCATGTTCCATCAACCATCACTACAAGTCCTGTAGGTAAGCCCCAGTTGACTACCCCTCTGTATTAGTGGTAGCTATTTTAACTGGGCTTCTGGCAGTTAAGTTGTGTCTCTTGCTCTCTGTTACTTCAGGGCCCTGTTATCCTCATGGATATTAATAAACACAACTATGTGACTGTCTCTCCTACCACCGTCTCTGGTCTTCAGAGGACAGCTAAAACTGAAATTACTAGTGATGCTAGTATCCTTTTTACCAGTGCATTCCTGGAAAGCACTATCCTTGGCTAAGTCTTCTGGCCTCTCATAATATAGTATTTCCAGCCTGCCTACCTCTCTGAGACTTTGTATTTCTTTCTCTGTAATAAGCCTTTGCTTTCTCCAGGTTTTTAAGAACCACACTAGCCATGAATTTGCCCCATCCTTTGGGGTTCTTGCAAGAGTGTTAAATCTATGTCCCCAGAAAGTACCACTAAGTCAATGAGTTCTTGCTTATCTCATTTTATATTCTGGTAAACTAGGCACCTTCAAAATCCAATCCCAGGAGTATTATCATTATTCCTGATGGTATAAGCTAGCTAATTTTACAGCTCCTTCAGAGTATAAACTGTTCTCTCTCTCTCTCTCTCTCTCTCTCTCTCTCTCTCTCTCTCTCTTATCTGGCTCAGCACATACCTACACAGGTTATCTTGAAATTTAACCCTAGGTATATTCCTCACATTCATTCCAATCCCAAAGAAAGCCAATGCCAAAGAATGCTCAAACTACTGCACAATTGCACTCATCTCACACGCTAGTAAAGTAATGCTCAAAATTCTACAAGCCAGGCTTCAGCAATATGTGAACTGTGAAATTCCTGATGTTCAAGCTGGTTTTAGAAGAGGCAGAGGAACCAGAGATCAAATTGTCAACATCCGCTGGATCATAGAAAAAGCAAGAGAGTTCCAGAAAAACATCTATTTCTGCTTTATTGACTATGCCAAAGCCTTTGACTGTGTGGATCACAATAAACTGGGGAAAATTCTGAAAGAGATGGGAATACCAGACCACCTGATCTGCCTCTTGAGAAATCTGTATGCAGGTCAGGAAGCAACAGTTAGAACTGGACATGGAACAACAGACTGGTTCCAAATAGGAAAAGGAGTACGTCAAGGCTGTATATTGTCACCCTGTTTATTTAACTTCTATGCAGAGTACATCATGAGAAACGCTGGACTGGAAGAAACACAAGCTGGAATCAAGATTGCTGGGAGAAATATCAGTAACCTCAGATATGCAGATGACACCACCCTTATGGCAGAACGTGAAGAGGAACTCAAAAGCCTCTTGATGAAGGTGAAAGAGGAGAGTGAAAAAGTTGGTTTAAAGCTCAACATTCAGAAAACGAAGATCATGGCATCCGGTCCCACCACTTCATGGGAAATAGATGGGCAAACAGTGGAAACAGTGTCAGACTTTATTTTTCGGGGCTCCAAAATCACTGCAGATGGTGACTGCAACCATGAAATTAAAAGACGCTTACTCCTTGGAAGGAAAGTTATGACCAACCTAGATAGCATATTCAAAAGCAGAGACATTACTTTGCCAACACAGGTTTGTCTAGTCAAGGCTATGGTTTTTGCAGTGGTCATGTATGAATGTGAGAGTTGGACTGTGAAGAAGGCTGAGTGCCGAAGAATTGATGCTTTTGAACTGTGGTGTTGGAGAAGACTCTTGAGAGTCCCTTGGACTGCAAGGAGATCCAACCAGTCCATTCTGAAGGAGATGAGCCCTGGGATTTCTTTGAAAGGAATGATGCTAAAGCTGAAACTCCAGTACTTTGGCCACCTCATGTGAAGAGTTGACTCATTGGAAAAGTCTCTGATGCTGGGAGGGATTGGGGGCAGGAAGAGAAGGAGACGACAGAGGATGAGATGGCTGGATGGCATCACTGACTCAATGGACGTGAGTCTGAGTGAACTCCGGGAGTTGGTGATGGACAGGGAGGCCTGGCATGCTGCGATTCATGGGATCGCAAAGAGTCGGACACGACTGAGTGACTGATCTGATCTGATCTGATATACCTCACAGTCAGAAGAGAAGGCAGGAACAACTCCTGAGGGATGGGAGGATGGAGGCTGTAATCTTGCAGGCGATAGGTCTGTACAACGTTTTCTAACTCAGTAGAAGTGATAGTCCTTCTAGAATAGAGTGGGATATATAGAAAAGGATGCAAGTTTTGGGGATTTGGGAATCTGGAGAGTAAATATTTTCAAGGGAATTCATATAGATATCCCTCTGCATTTTAATTTCTTAGGTTTCTCTACCTGGGGTCCTAACCTAAATATAAAAGACATGCCTTTGCTGAGCTTTTAAATGTCTCTGGAGTTCTGTGACTCTAACATCCTGTGTCTGCTTCTCAGCAGTGTTTGCTCTTCCACTTCAGGAGATAAACACCTCTATCAATCTGCCAAAGGTTCTGTGATTTTAACCCTTGGCTTTTAACTTTTTGTTAACAACTTTCAAGTTTCTCATTAACCCTTTTCAGGTCATTCATGCAGCTTACTAAATAGCAGGTCTACTACATTGTTCTTATAAACATATTTTTTGCATGTCTTTAGAAGTGCCTGAATCATTGTTCCTATAGAAATATTCCCCTTCACTGGGACATTTTGCCATGTCATCGCCAGTGAAATTTATCAGTTTGGCTTGTGCCAGGGGAGTATTTTTATCCCATATAATACTCGAGTTAGCATTCTCTTTTCCCACTGGGTTTTGAGTGAGCCAGTCTCTAAACCGCATATTATTGCCTAGTTTATTAGACCTCTCTTGGATGTACTTGTGTTAGGGTCCTCTGAGAAGATACCAAGATGGAATTGGATATACGATAGTTTTATTGGGAGAAATGCCTTTGAGGTGTCAAGGGGAAAAAGTTGGATAATAAAATGAGAGAGCTTTCAGATCTTGATGTAGATCAGGCACTCATGAAGGAGACAAGTAAAGAAAGAGATAGGGTAAAAAGACTGCAGCAGAGTCCTTGAGGTAAAGTTGCCCAGTGGAAAAGTCCTGCATCTCTCAGTAACAGATCTCTGTTTATACCCCTGTCATGCTTTCATTGGTTGCTACTAGCTCATGAGAAGAGTTACTTCCATGTAAACATGACAATGGATCCAGAGGTTCAAGGCCTGGAGCCATCAGTTAGTTTGGCTATACAAAGCAGGAGATTAGCAACAGAGGTAAAAGCTTCACCGTTTGGATCAGCATATATAGTGCGATTTTTCTAAATGTTTTACATATTATTGTGTAAATCAGCAGTTTATGCTTGATAGGCTTTTCATTTGTTTGTTTTTTGAACCAATTCTCCCTAATCTTTAGAATTTCCTCTTTAATTTCATTTTATTGACATCTGTCTTTTTTCAGTTCAGGACTGTTAATACAGAATTACCCTAATTTGAAAGTTTCATTTGGTATTTTTCAAGGAAAGATTTAGGTAATAAAATGTTTGGAAGATTCAGGCAGTCTCTGACCTTATCCTGGACAATCTCTTCTAAAATTGATAGATTCTTTGGTAACTAAGCAGCCTGAATGAGGCAGTAGAGATGACTCAATTTACTTCTTTACTATAACTCAGAAAAAGAAAAAAACAACCCAGAGTTCATGTCCAGTTGCTAGTAGGTCATTTTTGTCATTTTCACATCGTATAGGTGTCCACCTACACTTGCTTATATGAGTAGCTAAGTGCTGATGATGCAACTGTGATTGTGTTTTCCTTCATGAAAGGCAAGATATACCAGCATATGGTTCCCATGGGAATCTCACCTCTATCCCTTTGTGCTACTCTAATGATGAGAAAATAGCAGGTAAATCAGCAATAATTTCTACTTTATTTGGATAATACTGAAGGCTGTAGGCACAGTGGATGACACAAATATGATAGGATCCATATTTGGAAGTTGTTTCTAAAAGTCTTGATTCTGATCTATGACCTGAACAGAGCTCTGAGGGTATATATACACTGTAGGCTAATTTGTAGGCTTTGGGCTTTGATGCTTTGCATGCTGTTATGGTACAATGGAGCACATGCTGTGTTACCTGATTGCTCAAATCATTCTCAGTGATTATATCAGTACTTCCCCAACTGTAGGCACCAAATAATATTATTCTCAGATCTTTTAGTGGCTTTTATTACAACTTGGCTAAATAGAGCATAAACCAAATAAGATAGGATGAATTTTTCAAGAGCAGATGTTTCTAGTCAAGCTGGCCATCTCTCTGACTCTGGATCCTGATTTTTGATTTTGGGTAGTCAGTCTCAATTTTTATTTGCAGAGCTAATGACTATTTCACATATTGATAATCTCTAGTAAAGTGAATAAACTCAACTTATGACCAGGTATAAATGTGAATACACAGTACCCAATTACCAGATGATGTTATCTGAAGGGTACTTAAATAAATAAAGTTTCCTGGAGTTAAACAGCTGCTAACTTTTCTTTTCTTCTTCTTCTTCTTTTTTTTTTTTTTTTACTGCAAACCCGAATTCTATCACATTAGAGTTACTTCTCAGGCCTCAGCAACAATGGTATGGTATAGAGACACTGTGAAAATGAAAACATTATTTGGAATACATACCCCTTGACACTGGGTGAATATTCTTGTATGCCTTAGCATCTGAAAGCTCACTTGCCTTGAGGTTATTTAATAGTATCATGTACAATCTGATCATTGTTTAATGGGCTTAAATCTTTAGTTCTTTGAATCTTTAGCTCTGGGAGAAGAGATATGGCACATCTGAGGGAGGGGGCAGTTTAAATGCACTGCCATTATGGAGATATTATTTAATGCATTATCATTAGCATACACTAAGTGAGCACTAATGAGTTATCATGTGCCATTACTATTATAATCATATATTAAATTAAAATTTTTCAGCTCTGAACAGCTAATGTATCTTTACATTATTACCATCAGAGAATACTCCAGTAGGAAGAAAGCAGTTTATCACTTATTATCATAAATTCATGGTGATACTATATTTGTGTGTGTTTGTTTCTTTCTTTAAGTATGTTGTACATGTAAAACACATTCTATTTCATATTATCTGACTCTGTAGGGCACAGTCAAGCCTCTGAGAGACTATAGTCAAAAGCCTTCATGAAAATAAGCCATTACTCTCTTCTGCATAATATCTCTGGGTTTTCAAAGTGCATTCATACTGATTACCTCATTTAATGCTGTCCACAAATTTTTGGTGTAGGAAAGACTATTAACTTTGAATAATTGAAAATACTGAGGTTTAGAAAGGGTAAATAATTAATATAAGGTGACACAGTTTGTAAGATGTAGATCTGACACTATAAACTTGGTCATCCGAGTCTCTGATATTCCACTGGATACAGGTGAAATGATCAAGTGAGATTTTACAGGGAAAAATGCCACTGCATGTGTGTATTTTGCTATGTACAGCAATAATTGTGGGATGGGCTGTGGTAAAAAGAAACACTGTTTACCTGAGATTAAAACCTAATGAAAATTATGCTTGTTATATGTCACCATTCAATACCAAGATTTTTTGAGTTCTTTTTTTCTTGTATTTTCAAAATAATTGTTTTTAATGTATCAATATCTCTTTATGGCTTAAGTTCTTTTGGATCAAAAGAATACATTAATGATTATATTTAGTTCTGAAATTCTTCATTTCTTTAATTTTCATCATCCACCTCACTTGTTTATGATTAAAGGTTCAGGTTCAAACTCCCATAGAGAAATTAGTTGGGAGAGAAGCCATAAATCTAGTCTAAATATACAATTCATCTTTGTTAGGACTTATAGAAATTTAACAAGCGCTGGTAAAGCAAATTTAGTGACCAAACTAAGAGGAATTAAAAAAAAAATTAAGCAGAAATATGTGTTTATTATTTTTCCTTTAATATGTTTTGTTTCTCTTAGAACCAAATGTTCTTGGAAGTTGATAGATTATCAGTTTCGTTAGCATTTCTTGGCTACAGGTAGTAAGATAGTAAGGCTACATGTAGCAAGACAATGAAAGAGGTGAAGCAGGTGACAAGTGAGGATTTTATCTACAATTACTTGCAATCTAAACCTCTAACCCTACCCAACCTCACTACCAAATATTTACTATATGCAAGTCCTTTTAATTTAGTATTGTTCAGGGCAGCAAGGATTTATGTGATCATCTAATTTGGAACCAGCACTGCAATGAGTTTGGAATATTTCCAAGTATGTTTTCCTTGCAACACTTATTAGTAGACTCAGTCTTTCATGAAACTTCCTACAAAGCTGCCCCTTCTCTTTTCTCTCTATAGACTGTATTATTTCTCTTTCCATTTTGTGACATAATTATTGATTTAACTGTCATTTGTCTTATTATGAGTTTTTTGCAAATAGAGACTGTATTTTACTCACCTTTGTGAGCTATGATGTAGAAGAATTCTGGAGTAATAATAAGAAGAACTTAATTAAAAAATAATTTATTTTTAATTGAGGAATAATTGCTTCACAATGTTGTGTTGGTTTCTGCCATTTAGTTCAGTTCAGTCGCTTAGTTGTATCCGACTCTTTGCGACCCCATGAATCATAGCATGCCAGGCCTCCCTGTCCATCACCAACTCCCGGAGTTCATTCAGACTCACGTCCATAGAGTCAGTGATGCCATCCAGCCATCTCATCCTCTGTTGTCCCCTTCTCCTTCTGTCCCTAATACCTCCCAGCATCAGAGTCTTTTCCAATGAGTCAACTCTTCACATGAGGTGGCCAAAGTACTGGAGTTTCAGCTTTAGCATCATTCCTTCCAAAGAAATCCCAGGGCTGATCTTCGGAATGGACTGGTTGGATCTCCTTGCAGTCCAAGGGACTCTCAAGAGTCTTCTCCAACACCACAGTTCAAAAGCATCAATTCTTCAGCGTTCAGCCTTCTTCACAGTCCAACTCTCACATCCACACATGACCACAGGAAAAAACATAGCCTTGACTAGACGAACCTTTGTTGGCAAAGTAATGTCTCTGCTTTTGAATATGCTATATAGGTTGGTCATAACTTTCCTTCCAAGGAGTAAGCGTCTTTTAATTTCATGGTTGCAGTCACCATCTGCAGTGATTTTGGAGCCCCGAAAAATAAAGTCTGACACTGTTTCCACTGTTTCCCCATCTATTTCCCATGAAGTGATGGGATCAGATGCCGTGATCTTCCTTTTCTGAATGTTGAGCTTTAAGCCAACTTTTTCACTCTCCTCTTTCACCTTCATCAAGAGGCTTTTGAGTTCCTCTTCACTTTCTGCCATAAGGGTGGTGTCATCTGCATATCTGAGGTTATTGATATTTCTCCCGGCAATCTTGATTCCAGCTTGTGTTTCTTCCAGTCCATCGATTCTCATGATGTACTGTGCATATAAGTTAAATAAACAGGGTGACAGTATACAGCCTTGACGTACTCCTTTTCCTATTTGGAACCAGTCTGTTGTTCCATGTCCAGTTCTAACTGTTGCTTCCTGACCTGCATACAGATTTCTCAAGAGGCAGATCAGATGGTCTGGTATTCCCATCTCTTTCAGAATTTCCCACAGTTTATTGTGATTCCCACAGTTTATTGTGTTCCACACAGTCAAAGGCTTTGGTATAGTCAATAAAGCAGAAATAGATGTTTTTCTGGAACTCTCTTGCTTTTTCCATGATCCAGCGGGTGTTGCCAATTTGATCTCTGGTTCCTTTGGTTCCTCCATGGAAAATAAATGCAAAAAAGCAAAATGGCTGTCTGGGGAGGCCTTACAAATAGCTGTGAAAAGAAGAGAAGCAAAAAGCAAAGGAGAAAAGGAAAGATATAAGCATCTGAATGCAGATTTCCAAAGAATAGCAAGAAGAGATAAGAAAGCCTTCTTCAAGGATTAATGCAAAGAAATAGAGGGAAACAACGGAATGGGAAAGACTAGAGATCTCTTCAAGAAAATTAGAGATAACAAGGGAACATATCATGTAAAGATGGGCTCGATAAAGGACAGAAAAGGTATGGACCTAACAGAAGCAGAAGATGTCAAGAAGAGGTGGCAAGAATACACAGAAGAACTGTACAAAAAAGATCTTCATGTCCCAGATAATCACGATGGTGGGATCACTGACCTAGAGCCAGACATCCTGGAATGTGAAGTCAAGTGGGCCTTAGAAAGCCAACATGATTCAGCCGTAGGTATACATATGTCCTCTCCCTCTTGAACCTCCCCCCAACATCTTAACCCATCCCACCCTTCTAGGTTGTCACAGAACACTGGTCTGAGTTCCCTGAGTCATACAGCAAATTCCCATTGGATATCTATTTTGCATATGGTAGTGCATATATTATCATGATACTCTTTTCATTTGTCTAACCCCCTCCTCCCTCCCATGTCCATAAGTCTGAAGAACTTATATATTTTTTAATGAATAAGTTAATAGTGGGAAAGTTGGTACTAGATACCTGTGAACTTTATTGAAAGCACTTAGTTTTTGTTTAAATCTTTCGTTAATTATCAACTTATGCTAGGACAGATGTTATCCTTTCAGAACAGATTCTTACCAAGTTTTGTTTTCTAGATGTATTCAATCTAATTGTTTATATTTATAGGTCTTATTTCTATGCTTTGTTTCAGTTACAGTTTTAATATAACATTAATATAGTTTATACAACAGCATACTACTCATTTTTTAAAATCTCTGAGTTTTAAAATTCCATTTGTGATGGGTTACATATAAAGGTTAATCTGGGAATGCATGAATGAAAATTTGGCTTTGTTCATCTTTCCCAAATTTTGGGGACGTCTGATGCTGTAAAGAACAACACTGCATAGGAACCTGGAATGTTAGCTCCATGAATCAAGGTAAATTGAACATGGTCAAGCAGAGATGGCAAGATTGAACATTAACATCTTAGGAATCAGTGAAATAAAATGACAGGAATGGGTGAAGTTAATAAAGATGACCATTATCTACTACTATGGGAAAGAATCTGTTAGAAGAAATAGAGTAGACAAGAAAATAGTCAACAAAAGAGTCTGAAATATGGTACTTGGGTTCAATCTCAAAAATGACAGAATGATCTCGATTCATTTCCAAGACAAACAATTCAGCATCATAGTAATACAAGTATATGCCCCAGCCACTGATACTGAAGAAGCTGAAGTGGATCTGTTCTATGAATACCTACAACACCTTCTAGAACTAACACCAAAAAAAATATGTCCGTTTCAACATAGGGGTTGGAATGCAAAAGTAGGAAGTCAAGAAATACCTGGAATAACAGGCAAGTTTGGACTTGGAGTACAAAGTGAAGCCGGACAAAAGCTAACAGAGTTTAGTCAAGAGAACATGCTAGTCATAGAAAGCACCCTCTTCCAACAATACAAGAGATGACTCTGCACGTGAGCATCACCAGACGGTCAATATCAAAATCAGATGGATTATGTTCTTTGAGTCCAAAGATGGAGAAACTCTATACAGACAGCAAAAACAAGACCTGGAGATTACTGTGGCTCAGATCATGGCACCCTTACTGCAAAATTCAGGCTTAAATTGAAGAAAGTAGGGAAAACCACTAGGCCATTCAGGAATGATCTGAATAAAATCCCATATGATTATTCAGTAGAGGTGATGAATAGATTCAAGGGACTAGATCTAGTACACAGAATGCCTAAAGATCTATGGATGGAGGTTCATAACATTGTACAGGAGGCAGTGCCCAAAACTATCACTCTAAAAAAAAATGCAAGAATGCAAAGTGGTTGTTTGAGAAGGCTTTACAAATAACTGAGGAAAAAAGAGAAGTGAAAAGCGAGGGAAAAAGGGAAAGATATACAAACTGAATGCAGATTTTCAGAGAATAGCAAGGAGAGATAAGAAGGCCTTCTTCAATGAACAATGCAAGGAAATATAGGAAAACAATAGAATGTGAAAGCCTAGAGATCTCTTCAAGAGAACTGGAGCTATCAAGGGAACATTTCATGCAAGAATGGGCATGATAAAGAAGAGAAATGGTAAGGACTTAATAGAAGAAGAGGTGACAAGAATACACAGAAGAACTGTACAAAAAGATCCTAATGACCCAGATAACCATGATGGTATGGTCACTCACCTAGAGCTTGACATCCTGGAGTGTGAAGTCAAGTGGGCCTTAGGAAGCATTTTAAAAACAAAACTAGAGAGGGTGACAAAATTCCAGTTGAGCTATTCAAAATCCTAAAAGATGCTGCTGCTAAAGTGATACACTCATTATATCAACAAATTTGGAGAACTCTATAGCACCACAGAAATAGAAAAGGTCAGTTTTCATTCCAATCTCAAAGGACAATGCTGAAGAATGTTCACACTCATGTACAATTGCTCTCATTTTACATGCTAGCAAGATTATGATCAGAATCCTTCAAATTAGGCTGCAGTGGTATCTGAACTGAGAACTTACAGATGTACAAGATAGGTTTTGAAGAGGCAGAGGAACCAGAGATCAAATTGCCAACATTCATTTGCTCATGGAGAAAGCAAAGGGATTCAAGAAAAACTTCTTTTTTAAAATATTAATTTATATTTATTTTAATTTGAGGCTAATTACTTTGCAACATTGTAGTGGTTTTTGCCATACATTGACAGGAATCATAGGGGTACATGTATCCCCCATTCTGAAGCCCCCTCCCACCTCCCTCCCCATACAATCCCTCAGGGTTGTCCCAGTGCATCAGCTTTGAATGCCCTGTTCCATGCATTGAATTTGGACTGGCGATATATTTCACATATGGTCACATACAAGTTTCAAGGCTATTATCTCAAATCATCCCACCGTCGCCTTCTTCCACAGAGTCCAAAAGTCTGTTATTTATATCTGTGTCTTTTTGCTGTCTCACATATAGGGTAATCATTACTATCTTTCTAAATTCTCTCTCTCTCTCTCTCTCTCTCTCTCTCTCTCTCTATATATATATATATATATATATATATATATATATATATACACACACACATTAATATACTGTATTGGTATTTTTCTTTCTTACTTCACTCTGTATAATAGGCTCCAGTTTCATCCACCTCATTAGAACTGATTCAAATGCATTATTTTTAATAGCTGAGTAATATTACATTGTGTATGTATATTTATACAACAGATTTCTTATCTATTCATCTGCTTATGGATATCTATGTTGCTACCATGTCATAGCTATTGTAAACAGTGCTGTGATGAACATTGGGGTACAGGTGTCTCCTTCAATTCTGGTTTCCTGAGTGTGTATGCCCAACAGTGGGATTGCTGGGTCATATGGAAGTTCTATTTCCAGGTTTGTAAGGAATCTGTACACTGTTCTCCATAGTGGCTGTACTAGTTTGCATTCACATAAACAGTTTAAGATGGCTCCCTTTTCTCTGCATCCTCTCCAGCATTTATTGTTTATAGACGTTTTCATAGCAGCCATTCTGACAGCGTGAGATGGTACCTCATTGTGGTTTTGATTTGATGAGTGATGTTGACCATCTTTTCATGTGTTTGTTAGTCATCTGTATGTCTTTTTTGGAGAAATGTCTGTTTAGTTCTTTGGCCCATTTTTTTGATTGGGTCATTTATTTTCGTGGAATTGACCTACGTGGGCTGTTTGTATATTTTTGAGGTTAATTCTGTGTCAGTTGCTTCATTTGCTGTTATTTTCTCCCATTCTGAAGGCTGTCTTTTCACCTTGCTTATAGTTTCCTTCATTGTGCAAAAGCTTTTAAGTTTACTTAGGTCCCATTTGTTTATTTTTGATTTTGTTTCCATTACTCTGGGAGGTGAATCTTAGAGGATCCTCCTGTGATTTATGTCACAGTGTTTTGCCTAAGTTTTCCTTCAGGAGGTTTATAGTTTCTGGTCTTACATTTAAATCTTTAATCCATTTTGAGTTTATGTTTGTCCGTCTAGTCAAGGCTATGGTTTTTCCTGTGGTCATGTATGGATGTGAGAGTTGGACTGTGAAGAAGGCTGAGTGCCGAAGAATAGATGCTTTTGAACTGTGGTGTTGGAGAAGACTCTTGAGAGTCCCTTGGACTGCAAGGAGATCCAACCAGTCCATTCTGAAGGAGATCAGCCCTGGGATTTCTTTGGAAGGAATGATGCTAAAGCTGAAACTCCAGTACTTTGGCCACCTCATGCGAAGAGTTGACTCATTGGAAAAGTCTCTGATGCTGGGAGGGATTGGGGGCAGGAGGAGAAGGGGACAACAGAGGATGAGATGACTGGATGGCATCACTGACTCGATGGACGTGAGTTTGAGTGAACTCCGGGAGTTGGTGATGGATAGGGAGGCCTGGCGTGCTGCGATTCATGGGGTCGCAAAGAGTCAGACATGACTGAGCGACTGATCTGATCTGATCTGATGGTGTTAGAAAGTGTTCTAGTTTCATGCTTTTACAAGTGGTTGACCAGTTTTCCCAGCACCACTTGTAAAAGAAATTGTCTTTTCTCCATTGTATATTCTTGCCTCCTTTTTCAAGGATAAGGTGTCCATAGGTGCATGGACTTATCTCTGGGCTTTCTATTTTGCCGCATTGATCTATATTCCTGTCTTTGTGCCAGTACTGTCTTAATGATTGTAGCTTTGTAGTATAGTCTGAAGTCGAGCAGGTTGTTCCTCCAGTTCCATTCTTCTTTCTCAAGATTGCTTTGGCTTCAAGGTGTTTTTTTTTTTTTTTTTTTGTATTTCCATACAAGTTGTGAAATTATTTGTTCTAGTTCTGTGGAAAATGCCATTGGTAACTTGATAGGGATTACACTGAATCTAAAGATTGCTTTTGGTAGTATATTCATTTTCACTATGTTGATTCTTCCAATCCATGAACATGGTATACTTCTCCATCTATTTGTGTCATCTTTGATTTCTTTCATCAGTGTTTTATAGTTTTCTATATATAGGTCTATTATTTTTTTAGGTAGATTTATTCATAAGTATTTTATTCTTTTCATTGCAATGGTGAATGGAATTGTTTCCTTAATTTCTCTTTTTGTTTTCTCATTGTTAGTGTATAGGAATGCAAGGGATTTCTTTGTGTTAATTTTATATTCTGCCACTTTACTATATTCATTGATTAGCTCTAGTAATTTTCTGGTGGAGTCTTTAGGGTTTTCTATGTAGAGGATCATGTCATCTGCAAATAGTGAGTTTTATTTCTTCTTTTTCCAGTCTGGATTCCTTTTATTTCTTTTTCTTCTCTGATCGATGTGGCTAAAACTTCCAAAACTTTGTTGAATATTAGTGGTGAGAGTGGGCACCCTTATCTTATTCCTGACTTTAGGGGAAATGCTTTCAGTTTTTCACCATTGAGGATAATGTTTGCTGTGGGTTTAACATATATGGGTTTATTATGATTAGGTATATTAAAAAGCAGAGATATTACTTTGCCAAAAAAGGTCTGTCTAGTCAAGGCTATGGTTTTTCCACTGGTCATATATGGATGTGAGAGTTGGACTGTGAAGAAAGCTGAGTGCCAAAGAATCGATGCTTTTGAACTGTGGTGCTGGAGAAGACTCTTGAGAGTCCCTTAGACTGCAAGGAGATCCAACCAGTCCATTCTAAAGGAGATCAGTCCTGGGTGTTCATTGGAAGGACTGATGCTGAGGCTGAAACTCCAATACTTTGGCCATCTCATGTGAAGGGTTGACTCATTGGGAAAGACACTGATGCTGGGAGGGATTGGGGGCAGGAGGAGAAGGGGACGACAGAGGATGAGATGGCTGGATGGCATCACCGACTTGATGGACATGAGTTTGAGTGAACTCTGGTGTTAGTGATGGACAGGGAAGCCTGGCATGCTGTGATTCATGGGGTCGCAAAGAGTCGGACATGACTGAGCAACTTAACTGAACTGAACTGATGATGAGGTATGTTACTTCTATGCCAGCTTTCTGGAGGGTTTTTATATAAATGTGTGTTGAATTTTCTCAAAGACTTTCTCTGTATCTATTGAGATAATCCTATGGTTTTTATCTTTCAATTTGTTAAAGTGGTATATCACATTGATTGATTTGCAAATATTGAAGAACACTTGCATCCCTGGGATAAAGCCCACTTGTTCATGATGTATGATCTTTTTAATATGTTGTTTGTTTCTGTTTTCTAGAATTTTATTAAGGATTTTTGCATCTATGTTCATTAGTGATATTGGCCTGTAGTTTTCTTTTTTTGTGGCATCTTTGTCTGGCTTTGGTATTAGGGTGATGGTGGCCTCATAGAATGAGTCTGGGAGTTTACCTTCCTCTGCAATTTTCTGGAAGATTTTGAGTAGGATCAATGTTAGTTCTTGTCTCAATTTATGGTAGAATTCACTGTGAAGCCACCTGGTCATGGGCTTTTGTTTGCTGGAAGATTTTTTATTACAGTTTCGATTTCCGTGCTTGTGATGGGTCTGTTAAGATCTTTTACTTCTTTCTTGTTCAGTTTTGGATGGTTATACTTTTCTAAGAATTTGTCCATTTCTTCCAAGTTGTCCATTTTATTGGCATACAGTTGATGATAGTAGTCTCTTATGATCCTTTGTATTCCTGTGTTGTTTGTTGTGGTTTCTCCATTTTCATTTATAGTTTTGTTGATTTGATTCTTCACCCTTTTCTTTCTTGATGACTCTGGCTAATGGTTTGTCAATTATATTTATCTTCTCAAAGAACCAGCTTTAACTTTTTTGATTTTTGCTATAGTCTCCTTTGTTTCTTTTTTACTTATTTTTGCACTATATATTTTTTATGATTTCTTTCCTTCTACTAACCCTGAAGTTCTTTATTTCTTCTTTTCCTAGTTGCTTTAGGTGTAAAGTTAGGTTATTTATTTGATTTTTCTCTTGTATATTGAGGTAAGCTTGTATTGCTATGAATCTTCCCCTTAGCACTGCTTTTTACTGAATCTCATAGATTTTGGGTTGTGTTTTCATTTTGATACATTTCTATGCATACTTTGATTTCTTTTTTGATTTCTTCTGTGATTTGTTGGTTATTCAGAAGCATGTTGTTTAGCCTCCGTTTGTTTGTATATTTGATAGTTTTCTTCCTGTAGTTGACATCTAATTTTATCATATTTTGATCAGAGAAGATGCTGGAAATGATTTCAGTTTTTTTTTTTTTTTTAATTTACCAAGGCTAGGTTTATGGCCCAGGATGTGATCTATCCTGGAGAATGTTCCATATGCACTTGAGAAAAAGGTGAAGTTCATTTTTTGGGGGGTGAAATGTCCTATAGATATCAATTAGGTCTAACTGGTCCATTGCATCATTTAAAGTTTTTGTTTCCTTGCTAATTTTCTGTTTTGTTAATCTATCCATAGGTGTGAGTGGGGTATTAAAGTCTTCCAGTATTATTGTTATACTGCTAGTTTCCCTTTCATACTTGTTAGCATTTGCTTTACATATTATATTGTTCCTATGTTGGGTGCAAATATATTTATAAGTGTTATATTTTCTTCTTGGATTGACCCTTTGATCATTATGTAGTGTCTTTCTTTGTCTCTTTTCACAGCCTTTATTTCAAAGTCTATTTTATCTGATATGAGTATTGCTACTCCCCCCCCCCCCTTTTTTTGGTCTCCATTTGTGTGAAATATCTTTTTCCAGGCCTTCAATTTCCATCTCTATATGTCCCTCGGTTTGAGGTGGGTCTCTTGTAGACAGCGTATATAGGCGTCTTGTTTTTATATCCATTCAGCCAGTCTTTGTCTTTTGGTTGGGGCATTCAACCCATTTACATTCAAGGTAATTATTGATAAGTATGACCCAGTTGCCAGTTATTTTGTTGTTTTGGGTTCGAGTTTATAAATCTTGCCTGTGTCTCCTGTCTAGAGGAGATCCTTTAGCATTTGTGAAAGCTGGTTTGGTGGTGCTGAATCCTCTCAGCTTTTGCTTGTCTGTAAGGCTTTTGATTTCTCCTTCATATTTGAATGAGATCCTTGCTGGCTATAGAAATCTGGGTTATAGGCTTTTCTCTTTCATGACTTTAAGTATGTCCTGCCTTAAGCCTTTTTATTGAAAGATCAGCTATTATCCTTATGGGGATCCTGTTATGTGTTATTTGTTGCTTTTCCCTTGCTGCTTTTAATATTTGTTCCTTTTGTTTGATCTTCATTAATTTGATTAATATGTGTCTTGGAATGTTTTGCCTTGGGTTTATCCTGTTTGGGACTCTCTGGGTTTCTTGGACTTGGGTGGCTATTTCCTTCTCCATTTTAGGGAAGTTTTCAACTCTTATCTCTTCAAGTATTTACTCATGGCCTTTCTTTTTGTCTTCTTCTTCTGGGACTCCTATGCTTCAAATGTTGGAGCATTTAACATTGTCCCAGAGGTCTCTTAGATTGTCCTCATGTCTTTTAATTCTTTTTTCCTCTCTGCTTCATTTATTTCCACCATTCTATCTTCCACCTCACTAATCCTATCTTCTGCCTCAGTTATTCTACTGTTGGTTGCCTCCAAAGTGCTTTTGATCTCAGTTATTGCACTATTTGTTATTGATTGGTTCTTTTTAAAATTTCTTCTTGGTCCTTGTTAAACATTTCTTGCATCTGCTGAATTCTTGTCTCTAGTCTATTTATTTTGTTTTCATTTTGTTTTCAAGATTTTGGATCATCTTTACTATCAATTCTCATTTTTTTTTCACCTAGACTCCTTATCTCCTTCTCTTTTCTTTGGTTGTGGGCATTTATCATGTTTCTTTACCTGTTGAATATTTCTCTGCCTTTCCATCTTGTTTAGATTTCCTTGGCTTGTCAAGGTTTCCTGGTTAAGGCAGCTTGTGTCTGTGTTCTGGTGGGTGGAGCTGGATCTCTTCTCTCTGGAGTGCAATGAATTGTCCAATGTGAGTTTTTGGGTGTCTATGGGCTCAGCATGGCTTTGGCAGCCTTTATTTTAATGCTCAGGGCTGTGTTCCTTCATTGCTGGAGACTTAGCATGATATGTCTTGCTCTGGAAATTTTTGGCTCTTGGTTTCAATGTAGTTGTGGAGGCTTTTGGATGAGCTCTTGTTGATTAATGTTCCCTAGAATCAGGAGTTTTCTGGTCTTCTCAATTTTGGGATTTAAGCCTCCTGCTTCTGGCTTTCAGTTTTATTCCTACAGTAGCCTCAAGACTTCTCCATCCATACAGCACAGATTAGAAAACATCTTTGTTAATGTTGAAAAGATTCTCCACAGTGAGGTACACCCAGAGAGGTTCACAGAGTTACGCAGAGATGAGAAGAGGGAGGAGGGAGATAGAAGAGAAGAGAGGGTGTCAAAAGAGTAGAGACCAATCTAGCCTGTAATCATTTTCCTAAGTATTTTCCACAGCCCAGATCACCCAGAGAGATTCAAGGAGTTAAGTAGTTAAAATAAGGGGGAGGGAGGAGTTAGAGGTGACCTGGCACTGAAATGGGAGCGTCAAAAGGGGATAGAGCAATCAAGTCAGTAATCGCACCCCTAAGTGAAAATGGATACTGAAGATTAGACTCTTAAAGGTACAAAATTGAGAAGAAGTACAAAAAAGCAAAGATTAAAAATCTAGAGTAGAGGTTAGACTCTCAAAAATACAATATTAAAAATACAAAACAAAATCAATCACAAAAATTATAGGGTCCTTTTTTGCAATGTAATAGTAAGTTATACAAATGAAAATTAAAGGAGTAATAAATAACTTAAAAATTAAAAAATGATTATAGTAAAAATATATCTAGGAATTTCTCTGGAGCTGTTTGTTGTGGGCAGTGTGGGGTTAGTTCAGTTACAGATAGTTCCTTGTTCCAGCTTGACTTCTTCTCAAGGTCTATAAGCCCCTTCCCATGCTTAGTCAATGTTAAGGACAGGGTTTTAATCTGTTGCACCTGTCACTTGCAAAGCAGTTCCCTCTACTTTGTTTTGGCTTCCTCTGTTTGCAAGCCTCTTCAGTGTGTAATTTCTCCCCTGACACAAGGGGCCAGAGGCGGTCACTTATTTAGGCTCACTTGTTCAGTTGTGTTGTGGGGAGGGAGGGACACTGCAAACAAATATCACTGACATGTGTGGAGAGTGCTCACAGTGTTTGGACAACATTGGGTTTGCCCCAGCTCACGGCAGCATTTACTTTCTGGGTCTACCCTGCTCAGGCTCCAGGTTGCTCTGCAGGTGTACTGTCTGAAGTGGGCCCTGAGTTTTGTGCATTTCCCAGATCTAAGCTCCTTAGGTTCAGGCTCTTGGGTACTCCACAAGGGCACAGACTCGGGTGTGCATTTTGTCATCTTCCCAGGTCCAAGCAGATCAGGTGACCAGGTGCTGTGCGAGCACACTGTTCCAGGTGCCCTGAGTCTTAATCAAATCCCTAGTCCTGGCTGCTCAGTTTCCCGGGTACCTCACAAAAGCACCATCTCTGGTATGCTGTGTGTCTCCTCTGGGGAGCTGATCTCAGGTTTTGACCCTCCTGGCAGATGTCAACCATCCAGGATCCCAGGAAGACGTTAGCAACTGGGAGCCTGCTCATAGTTTGGTGGAAGATCCCAGTCTCTGGGCTGAGATTTCCTCTTACCTTCTGGCTCTGGCTGTTGCATGCCTGCCTCCCTGCCTCCAGTGGCAGGGGAGGGGCCTGTATGCAGCCAGATAGCTTTCCTTTGGTATTCGCTCAATCCTTTTTTCTGTGGGCAGTCCAGACTGTGAGTTAGATTAGAGCCTTTTGCAAGAAAGTTCTTTCTTTGACTCTCCAGCTATCCCAAAGTTTGGGTTGCTACCTCACATTAGCTCCCTCAAATTATCCTCAGGGCATTCAGGCCTGGTCCTTACCCTAAGCATGAAACCTGTGCCTCCCTGTCCAGCCCCTGCTCACTGGTGGTGGACAAGAGCATATGGGCTACTTCTTCGCTGGGAGTTGTGGTTAGGTGCGTTTTCCCTGGGATATTGCTTTTTTTTTTTTTTTCTTCCAGTTATGTTGCCCTCTGAGATTCCAAAACTCCACACAGACCTGCCAGTGAGAGGGTTTCCTGCTATTTGGAAACTTATCCTCCTTCACCACTCCCTCCCCAGAATGGGTCTCTGTCCATAACTCTTTTGTCTCTCTTTTTGTCTTTTATATTTTGTTCTACCTCCTTTTGAAGAGAATGGGCTGCCTTTCTGGGTGTGTAGTGTCCTCCACCAGGGTTCAGAAGTTGTTTTGTGAAAGTTTCTCAGCATTCAAATGATCTTTTGATAAATTGGTGGGGGGAGAAAGTGGTCTCCCAGTCCTATTCCTCTGCCATCTTGGGACCTAAATCCCCAGAAAAATATCTGTTACATTGACTATACTAAAGCCTTTGTGTGGATCATAACAAACTGTGGAAAATTCTTAAAGAGATGGGAGTGTCAGACCGCCTTACTTGTCTCCTGAGAAACCTGTATACATATCAAGAAGCACCAGTTAGTCCTGGACATGGAACAACTGACTGGTTCAAAACTGGGAACAGAGTAAGACAAGGATGTATATTGTCACTCTTCTTATTTAACTTATATGCAGAGTAGATCATGTGACTATCAACCTGGAGGAATCACAAACTGGAATCAAGATTGCTGGGAGAAATATCAACAACCTCAGATATTCAGATGAAACCTCTCTAATGGCAGAGAGCAGAGAGGAACTAAAGAACTTCTCCATAAGGATGAAAGAGAAGAGTGAAAAAGCTGGCTTGAAGCTCAACATTCAAAAAACTAAGATCATGGTATCCAGTTACATCACTTCATATCAAATAGAAAGGGAAAAAGTGGAACTTGTGACAGATTTTATTTCTTGGGCTTCAAAATCACTGCAGATGGTGACTTTAGCCATGAAATTAAAAGACACTTGCTTGTTGGAAAGAAAGCTATGACAAACCTAGGCAGCATATTGAAAAGCAGAGACATCACTTTGTCAGCAAAGGTCCATATAGTCAAAGCAATCTTTTTTGCCAGTAGTCATGTATGGATATGAGAGTTGGACCAGAAAGAAGGCTGAACGGTGAAGAATTGATGCTTTAGAACTGTGGTGCTGGAGAAGACTCTTGAGAGTCCCTTGAATTCAAGATCAAATCAGTCAATCCTAAAGGAAATCAACCTTAAATATTCATTGAAAGCACTGTTGCTGAAGCTGAAACTACAATACTGTGGCCACCTGATGTGATGAAGCGGCTCACTGGAAAAGACCCTGATGCTGGGAAAGATTGGGAGGAGGAGTAGGGGGAAATGGAGGATGAGATGGTTGAATAGTATCACTGACTCAAGGGACATGAGCTTCAGCAAACAGCAAGAGATAGTGGTGGACAGAGGAGTCTGGCATGCTGAAGTCTACTGTGTCTCAAAGAGTCGGACAAAACTTGTGACTGAACAAGAATAATAACAATCATGAGGGAGAACTGTACTGAAAGAAGAGATGAAAGGTCTCCAAAGGATCTCCACTTCAAATTTTCTTTAGAACCAGTGAGTTTCTCCTTTGTTGACTTTTTTATTGATCATCTCTCTATTACACTAAGCATTTGAATACCAGAAACTTCTTTTTGATTGAAATCTTAAAATTTAATTTATTTTTAATTGAAGGATAATTTCTTTACAATATTGTATTGGTTTCTGCCATACATCAACATGAATCAGCCATAGGTATACATATGTACCCTCTCTCTTGAACCTCCCTCCTACCTCCCCCACCTCATCTCACTCCTTTAGAGTGGTGTCACAGAGCACCAGTTTGAGCTCCCTTAGTCATATAGCAAATCCCCAATGGTTATCTATTTTACATATTGTAGTGTATATGTTTCCATGCTACTCTCTCCATTCATTCCACCCTTTCTTTCCCCCTGTGTCTGTCCAAAAATCTGTTATCTATGTCTGTGTCTCCATTCTGCCTTGCAAATAGCTTCATCAGTACCATCTTCCTAGATTCCATGTATATGTATTAATATATGATATTTGTTTTTCTCTTTCTGACTTACTTCACTCTGTATAAATAGGCTCTAGGTCCATCTACCTCATTATAATGGACTCAAATGCAGTCCTTTTTATGGCTGAGTAATATTCCATCGTGTACATGTACCACAGCTTCTTTATACATCCATCTGTTGATGGACATCTAAGTTGCTTCCATGTCTTAATTACTGTAAATAGTGCTGCAATGATCATTGGGGTACATGTGTATTTTTCAGTTATAATTTTCTCAGGGTGCATGCCCAATAGTGGGATTGTTGGGTCTTGTGGTAGTTTTAGTCCTAGTATTTTAGGGAATCTCCATACTGTCCCCCATAGTGCCTGTAGCAATTTACATTCCAACCAACAGTTCAAGAATACTAGAATGACTGAAGTATCAGAAATTCTTCTGTGGTTCCCTTTTCTCCACATCCTCTCCAGCACTTATTGTTTGTAGATTTTTTTATGATGGCCATTCTGACCGATATGAAGTGATATCTCATTGTAGTTTTCATTTGCATTCTGTAATAATGAGCAATGTTGAGCATCTTTTCATGTGTTTATTAGTTAACTGTATGTCTTCTTTGGATAAATGTTTGTTGAATTCTTCTGCTTACCTTTTGATATTGAGTTGCATAAGCTGCTTGTATATTTTGGAAATTAATCCTTCATCAGTTGTTTCATTTTTTCTCCCATTCTGAGGGTTATCTTTGAACCTTGTTTAGAGTTTCCCTTCCTGTGCAAAAACTCTTAACTTTAGTTAGGTCCCACTTGTTTATTTTTGTTTCTACTTCTGATACTTTAGAATATGGGTCATAGGGGATCTTGCTGTGATTTATGTCATGAAGTGTTCTGCCTATGTTTTCTTCTGAGAGTTTTATAGTTTCTGGTCTTACATTTAGATCTTTAATCCAATTTGAGTTTATCTTTGTGTATGGTATGATTGAAAATTTTTAGATGAAACATCTATCAACTGATTTTCTGATTCTTCTGGTTAATCTGGTATTCTGAAGATGTTAATAAGGCAAATTTTTTTCTTAGGAAAAACAAAACTACTTACCTGGAACTCAAATTGCTGAAGGGAGATATCAGGAATACAATCATACCTATGACATCACACCTTTTTATGCATTTATTGTGTTCTCAGTGATGAAAAGTGAGATGTGACAAGTCATAGATTCACCTGCCACAGCTTAGTTCCAAGAATAAAATATGAAATGCTTCAACTACTACCCCCAAGGGTAGATCTTTCCTTATTCAACAAACAAAATGTTATTCAGTAAAGGCATAACCAGTACTGAGCTGAATGCAACACAAAGAGGATTTAAAATAGATCCATAAAGGGGGGTTAGAGAGAGATATAAAGTTAAAGGACTCCCAGAGAATGTAACTTTTATTAAACATTTTACTTAAAAGTAATAAACATAAATTATGAATATAAGTTTTTTTTTTTTTTTAAGTTTGGGGAAGATTTTGTTGTTGTTCATGACTAGCTCTCTGAATGTGAGTGAAGTCGCTCAATTGTGTCTGATTCTTTGTGACCCCATGGAGTGTAAAGCCCCAGGCTCCTCCATTCATGAGATCTTCCCGACCCAGGGTTTGAACTTGGGTCTCCCACATTGCAGGTAGACTTTTTACCATTTGAGCCAGCAGAGATTACCTATATTAAAGCTTCAGCTCTTCCATTTATGAAATATTTACCACATGACATATACAGAATTACACTAGATAATATAGTTCAATTCAGTCACTCAGTCGTGTCTGACTCTTTGTGACCCCATGAATTGCAGCACACCAGGCCTCCCTGTCCATCACCAACTCCTGGAGTTCACTCAAACTCACGTCCATCAAGTCAGTGATGCCATCAAGCCATCTTATCCTCTGTCGTCCCCTTCTCCTCCTGCCCCCAATCCCTCGCAGCATCTGGGTCTTTTCCAATGAGTCAACTCTTGGCCAAAGTATTGGAGTTTCAGCTTCCAAAGAACACCCAGGGCTGATCTCCTTCAGAATAGACTGGTTGGATCTCCTTGCAGTCCAAGGGACTCTCAAGTGTCTTCTCCAACATCACAGTTCAAAAGCATCAATTCTTTGGCACTCAGCTTTCTTCACAGTCCAACTTTCACATCCATACAGGACTACTGGAAAAACCATAGCCTTGACTAGATGGACCTTTGTTGGCAAAGCAATGTCTATGTTTTTAAATATGCTATCTAGGTTGTATATAAGATAGTACATAAGATAGTACAAAGTTCATTATCTACCATTATATTCTACAAAATATAATTGATTACTTATTAATACTAATTAAAATCATCACTTTTCAATATATTAAAGATAGCTTTCATAAAGGAAAGCAGGCAGATAAATGAAAATACGCAAAGATATAATAACTAATCATAGCTGAAGTGACCATATAAGTTGCATGTGAATTACCAAAGCCGTATATATGCTATATAATGAACTTTGTATTATTGTATTTAATTCTTGATATTTCATGTGGTAGATATTTCATAAATGGAAGAGCTGAAGCTTTAATATAGGTATTCCCTGGTGGCTCAGATGGTAAAGGGTCTGCTTTCAATGTGGGAGGCCTGAGTTCAAGCCCTGGGTCAGGAAGATCCCCTGGAGAAGGAAATGGAAACCCATTCCAGTATTCTTACCTAGAAAATATCATGAATGGAGGAGCCTGAGGGGCCACAGTCCATGGAGTCACAAAGATTTGGACATGATAGAGTGACTGACTTCACTCACTTTCAGAGAGCTTTCAGAGAGTTTCAACAACAACAAAATCTTCCTCAAACTTAAAAAAAATACTTATATTCATAATCTGTTTATTACTTTTAATCAAAATATTTTTTAAAAAGTTACAGTGCTGGAGATTCAGGTACATATATATAAGCAATGAAGGGGGCATGGTGTAAGCTATTTTTAACTAGAGTCTTTCTGGACTTCTGAAATCATAGGTCAGTATTGGATATCTATTTTCCTATGAATGAGATTTTTTAAAGGACCTGAAATATTTATAGAGATCTGTAGGCACATCTATGTTTTTCACACATGGGTTGCAGATGAAGAAATGGGGAGTTTTGTAGCTGGAAAGTTAGGTAGGATCTTTTATCAAGGATGGCCTATTGAATGCTAAGAAGTTTAAAATTTTACCCTGAAAATAAGTGGTGAGCTCCTAAAGAAACTTAATAATATGACATAATGAAATATGTGTGTTTTAGAGAATGTCTTAAGAGGCATAACAATAAGTGTGTTAGGATGGGAATAACTATGGCTGCAGTCTGGAGAATGAATTGGAATGGGGAAAAATAGAGAGGTAAGGATTAAGTGAAGGTTCATTGAACAAATCCAAGCAGAGATGAGGTGGGTTTAAGCTATTTACTAGAGAGAAGCAGATGCATCTGAAAAGTCAGGATAAGGATTATAGCAATTTGGGGGAACTTAAAGAAATCCAGTAGAGTTGGATAGTTGAGTTCCAAGTGAGTTGTGCTTAGAGAACAGAGAATTACTTAGTTACAAGACCATATGTGCATGCCATCCAATCATCTCATCATCTGTTGTCTCCTTCTCCCCCTGCCTTCAATCTTTCCCAGCATCAGGGTCTTTCCCAATGAGTTGGCTCTTCACATCAGGTGGCCAAAGTATTGGAGCTTCAACTTCAGCAACAGTCCTTCGAATGAATATTCAAGATTGATTTCCTTTAGGATTGACTAGTTTGTTCTCTTTGCAATACTCTCAAAAGTCTTCTCCAACACCACAGTTCAAAAACATCAATTCTTTGGCCCTCAGCTTTTTTTATAGTCCAACTCTCATATCCATACATGACTACTGGAAAAACAATAGCTTTGACAAGACTGACCTTTGTTGGTGAAGTAATGTCTCTGCTTTTTAATATGCTAAGTTTATCTCAGCTTTTCTTCCAAGGAACAAGTGTCTTTTAATTTTAATGGCTTCAGTCCCCATCTGCAGTGATCTTGGAGCCTCCCAAAATAAAGTCTGTCACTGTTTCCATTGTTTCTCCATCTATTTGCCATGAAGTGATGGCACCAGATGCCATGATCTTAGTTTTTGAATGTTGAGTTTTTTTTTTTTTTCTTAATTTTATTTTATTTTTAAACTTTACATAATTGTATTAGTTTTGCCAAATATCAAAATGATTAAGCCAACTTTTTCACTCTCCTCTTTCATCTTCATCAAGAGACTCTTTAGTTACTCTTCGTTTTCTGCCATAAGGGTGGTGTCATCTGCATATCTGAGGTTATTGACATTTCTCCCAGCAATCTTGGTTTCAGCTGGTACTTCATCTAGCCCAGCATTTCTCATGATGTACTCTGCATATAAGTTAAATAAGTAGGGTGACAATATACAGCCTTGACATACTCCATTCTCAATTGTGAACCAGTCTGTTGTTCCATGTCCAGTTTTAACTGTTGCTTCTTGACCTGCATACAGGTTTCTCAAGAGTCAAGTAAGATGGTTTGGTATTCCCATTTTGTTAAGAATTTTCCACAGTGTTGTGATCCACACAGCCAAAGGCTTTAGCAGAGTCAATGAAGTGGAAGTATATGTTTTTCTGGAATTCTGTTGCTTTTTCTTTGATCCAATGTATGTTGACAATTTGATCTCTGGTTTCTCTGCCTTCCCTAAATCCAGCTTGAACATCTGGATGTTCTCAGTTCATATACTGTTGAAGCCTAGCCTCTACCATGTGAGAACATAGCAAAAAGACATTCATGTATGAACAAGAAAGAGGGCCCTCCCCAGACACCGAATTTGCAGGTCTTTGATCTATGACTTCCCACTTCAAGAACTGTCAGAAATAAATGTATATTATGTTTATAAGTAATCAAGTCTGTGGTATTTTGTAGTAGCAACTCAAATGGACTAAGACATCATATTAAGGAATTTCAATTTTTCTCAAGGTCCGTGGAAAGCCCCTGAAAGGTTTTAAGCAGTGGCATAAAATGACAGAGCAGAATATGGACTATAAGTAAAAATAGATACAGAAGTGCCAAGAAGTTCTTTAAAGAATCACTTTGCCGTGGCCCCCAAATTTTCTAGCAGAGTTGTATTTTTTTTTTTTTCCCCACTTTCCATGTCTAAATTGGTCAGACCCAACATTCCAATCATGTTCAGATTGTCACAAAAGGGGAAGGTAAGTACATACTTAATTATTGATTTTATTCATTGAAGAGAAAACAAGAGACATTAGATATGTTTGTCTATAATTTTTTATTTTATCTCAAATAAGAAAAAATGTGCTGGCTTGCATTATTGGTATAAAGAGGATAAAATCCACATAGAGTAATTTTAATAGAGTAATTTTTAAATCTCCACTGTCTTTTTAACCTTAATTCATTTTCATTTATTTTAACTTTTTATTTCCAAAGGAGCTAGAGTTGATACAAAGCAAAAGAAGATATCTGGTGTATTCAACCTAATCTTTCCAATAAAGGAAAAAAGCTTTAAGACAGATATTGCTCGTGTAAATGGAGGTATTATAGACAGACTTTCTTCAGTCTGGATGAAAGTCTAGCCAGACGTTTTCCCTCTATGCCAAGGAGTAAATTGCTAATCAATGTTTCTTTGGGGTTAGCTTCTTCCATGCTCCAGCTGAGGCTGATAGGACAGCTGTTATAGTGAACTAGCATCTTTGCCACCCTGTAGCACCAGTCTGGCTTTACATATGATATCATCAAAGTTTCCAGCTTCTTAGATGATGTGATTCAAATGGCTTGCTAGCAATGATCTCTAATCAGAGTATCTACTTCACTAGCTCTATCTGGAGCTTGTAATTTTACTAGTAATAACTTATTGAGGTTCTAATGCCAATGTGATCTCAGAGTGTTAAGCTCTTAAATTATTACTGATATTTTATCACAAAATTAGTTTATCCTTTTAATTTCTAGTCTCTAAGGAAATGGAACAAAATGTAAATAAGTTTCAAAACAAAGAGGAAAAAATTAGAGAAGGTATTATTGACAGAAAAAACAAACAGGTGGGACATGACAGTGCAGGGCCAGAGCCAGCAGAAGAGACATCACGTATATTTATGCATCCCCAAAGGGGGTGAGTTACTATAGATGGGCATTGGAGAGTCAACCATCAAGTTTCCACTTTTTAAGCAGTTTTATAGATCATGGTTATGCTACAGATGTAAGTAATTTTTAATACAGAAAGAAGTACATCAAAGGAAAGAAATTCCTCCTGGTTAACACTTTTGTATATAATCAGATATTTTCTGGGGCTGCTTGGGAGTTCTCACTGACTATTTCCGCAAATCAGTAACACTGTTCAGTGTCACCTAACTTAGTTTATTTCTACCATTAACCTTCCCCCCCTCCCCTTTGGTAAAATTGGCTTAAGGAGGCAAAGGAAAGGATTATTTAGTTAATCTTCTGCTATGTTTTGTTTGGTTTTCATCTTCCTCTCAGAACTCCCACTACAACTATACTGCCATCCATTCCCAAGTCTGCAGTCACATTGGAATGCATTTGCAGTTGTATAATAGAGTATCCAAAGCCCCCTTTAGTGTTTTATAGAGAAAGGTACAATATAACAGGGATTGAAAGTAAAGGTTTTGGAATCATATAGGCCTAGGTTAGTATCTTGACTCTACAACTTACTTCATAATATTGAAAAGTTATTTAAGCTTTCAGAATCTGCATTTCACCCATTGTTATGTGAGAATATTAATAGTACCTACCTTTTAAGGTTACTGTGAGAATTAAATGAGATTATGCATGTAAAAGGTTTTCAGTGCTTGGTCCATTTTCATCACTCAATAACTGTTATTTATAAATGTGATATTTGCATTACTTATAATTTTAATATCCCCATTATAAACCAGGCAGCTCTTTTTTTTCTCTCTCTCATTCATTCCACAAAGATAGGATATAAAGGAAGAGCTTTGAGTATGTTTGGAAAGAGGTAGCCTATACTTCTACATCACTGTTTTCCACTCTCCCTAGGCCTGAATTTTTAAGAGGAAGCAAGAGCTGGTTTAGTCATTACTATAAATTGATACATTTGGTCCCATCCTTTTGATTTGTTCTAAATCTACCTCCCTCAGTCTTCCTTGTTCTGCACTGACCCACACAGATATGCACATTCCTGACACTATTATCCTATACCTTATGGTAGAGACTTGCCAATAGTAGAAACTGATCCATCGCCATCTTCCTTCAAGAGAAATTTTGAAGAAAATTCCTCTTCAAGGTCATTTTCTCTATCTTCCAGTGTCCAGGGAAAAGTTGCCACTGACAATCACATCTGAGCATTGAAAACCTTATCATCTCTGAGAAGCTATCTGCTATAGTTCTTTTCTCCAGAGATTTTCTATGAGAGAGAAATACAAAGTAATTTATTTATAACTTCTGAGTGCCCATGCTTGTTTCCAGTTCGAGTGGAGATGTTTTTCCCAGGTTGCATTTTCAAGGGTTGTTTCTTTAAGCTGAATAGTTCCAAGACTGGTCTTTCTCTACTGCATTGGACAGGGGAATTTTTTTGAATACTCTATAGATGGATTTTCCTCCTATCCCTTGTTTCCTCTTTATACTTCGAGGGGGGCTGAGGGTTAGTTTATATTTTGAAAAACTCTCTGAGCACCTTGGATGAAAGACATCACAGAGAATGAAAATATACAGGTAATAAATAAATCATGCTAATTGCTTTCAGCGAATCTCCAAAGATGCCTCAAGACTCTGTTTCTCCAGTCCAGTATAGTGCAATGTTTATCATATATACAAATTCAAGAAATCTCTTTGGAGAGGAGCAAACAAAATTTAGAGTTCTAAAAAACTTAGTACAAAGTCAAAGAGAAATGTCACAGGATTCAACCAATAGCCAAACAAACAACCATCTTGAGACACACACACACACAATTGAATTGTAGTTCAGGAGGAGCCAAGTGAGTTTTGTTATTGGTATATTGTGAAAACAAAAGGAAATACAAGTTTGCATTATTTCTAAGCATAATGTGCCAAATACAGGCTAACTATGGTACCTTCAGGTATCTCTATTTGACTATTAAGATGATTAATAGATGATATGTGAAAGACTTGTAGTAGATGTGAGTTAAAATATAGAGGGTCAAGTGGTTTTAGTCACAGTGAATGTTTGAAAGCTTTATTTATGAACTAATCTTTTGGCATTTGAGCTAAAGAATAGAGCACATGTCATTCTTCCATGCCCCAAACTCATGATTTTACAGTGATGATGTCTTTGAGCTATAGTGTTCATATAAAAATTGAAATTGCAGATATGTGAGCAAAGTTTGTATTCAACACTTTTTAATTCTTGGTTTCCCACAATACCTTTCCCACGCACTTAACTGCCCTTATTTTATTCTTTAGTTACCTGGAACATCCTGAATAGCCTTCCAAACTCTATAACTTTCTTGCCTGCTCCAACCCCTTACACCCATCAAAACTTATCTATCCACTGCCATACTAACTTAAGGTCATTATCTTTACTAAGTAGACTAATTGATTATTTTCTCCAGAGCATACATTAACATTTGATTTGGCCTTTCAGTTACTTAATCTGCGAAAGAGAGAGAGAGAGTTGACATTGTACTAGAATCAGTAGAGGAGATCTTTTTGGTGAAGTGAAGTAGAAGAGGAGCTTTTTAATACCCTGAAGTTTTCTGGTGACTCTACATACTATTTACAATCAGAGCAGCTGTAACTATATGCAAATAATATTGTACTAGGATGATAGAACAGTGAGAAAAATCTTGCTGGTTCTCTGGAGAGTGGTGGCTGTGTCACAGCTGTACACTACCACCAACCTATTCTTACCCTTGAAAGTGAAAGTTGCTCATTCATGTCTGACCTCTTTGTGACCTATTCTCAGGCCAGAAGTCTCGAGCCATTCTCAGGCCAGAATTCTCCAGGCCAGAATATTGGAGTGGGTAGCCTTTCCCTTCTCCAGGGTATGTTCCCAACCCACTGATTGAGCCCAGATCTCCCGCATTGCAGGTGGATTATTTACCAGCTGAGCCACACAATGGAAGCCCAAGAATACTGGAGTGGGTAGTCTTATCCCTATTCCAGCATATCTTCCCGACCCAGGAATTGAACCCGGGTCTCCTGCACTGCAGGCAGATTCATTACCAAATGAGCTATCAGGGAAGCCCACCTTAGAAAAAAATAAGGTCTATATAAAATCTTTACTTCAAAATTTGAATAATACAGTAGACTTAATATCAGATAGAAGAAATACAGGAAAGAAGGAGAAACAAATACTTCTTATGGAGGTAATAGAGTGGAACAATGATTTTACTTACATTGCATAACAGTCAACATTATTTCTCTGTGGTAACAGAAAGAGAAAACACACACAAACACATGTGTTTATATTTCAATAGAAAAGAGAAAGATATTGGAATGTGATAATGACTGGGTTTTGAAGAGATAAGTGGATTAGAAAGATTTTAAAGGAATTTTGTAGTGTAAAAACTTTGGAATCTCTTCTTGGCATTTACTGATGCCTCAGTAAGTATTTTAATAGTTTTGAATTATGTTTTGTGTGATGATTTTTAAATTCTTTATGTGAGACACAATAGACATTGATTCAGATGGTGGGTAAGCTTTATATGGGTTATGTAAAGATATGAATTTGTCTCATAGAAGCCAAGGGCAGTGGGGTGGGCTGTACTGTGTCCTCGACAAGATTCATAAGTTGAAGTTACAACACTCAGTATATCAGAATGTGACCACATTTGCAGATAGAGGTTTTAAAAAGTTAATTAAGATTAAATGAGGTAATAAATGTTGGCCCTAATACAGTATGACTGGTGTCATTATAAGAAGAGGAAATTTGGACACAAACACACAGAGGGGATATAATCTGAAGACACAGTGGGAAAATGACTATCTACAAGCCAATGACAGAACCTCAATAGAAACCAATCTATTGACACTTTAATCTCAGACTTCTAGCCTCCAGAACTCAAATAAAATACATTTTTGTTCCTAAAAACACTATGGTACTTTGTTATAATAGCCATATCAGACTAATGTATCTATAAACACATCTTGACTTAAAAAAGGGATTAGAATCAGGGAATAGAAAGCTGTCATAAACCCAGGGGGTACTGTCTACTGCTTCATTCTCTTTTTCCACTTCATTTTTCTCTTATACTGAAGACTGACTTTCCTTGCTTCTATGCCCTTATGGAAGTATATGGTTGTCTTAAAACTCTCAAATTTAGAACCATATTCAATACTGACTTGCAATTTCTGAATCCTAGATTTAAATTTCCAGAAGGAAAAAAAAAAATGATCAGCTCAGCTTGGCTCATGTGTCTGCTCCTTGACAAATAGCAGTAACCCAGTGCAGGGAGAGCAGTGGCAGATGATGCAAACATGATTGCCAAAGGCTCCCTCTGTTATTTTTTATTTTCTTGTCACTTCTAGCTCCTTCATTGATTCTCTTATTTTATGACAGTGTTTTTAAAAGGATATCTAAAGATATTTTATGTAGCACTTTGAGGTATTCTGTGTGAAGAGGTATTTTTCTGCTCATCTAGTCCACTCTATTGCCAGAAATATGTAGATTATATGTTTGAAACATGCTAGACAAATACAGTGTTCTGTTCTGGAAGCATTTCTCTGCACATATAGCCTGCCAAATTGCCGGAAACATAAAATATAGAGTATATAAGATTGTGACAAATTAGGATAACTATATAATATACATAGTAAAGGTGTCACAGATCCTTAGGTTGAGTTAATGAAGTGAAGGAGGGAATAAGAGGAGGACAAAAAAAAATCAAGAGTACTATCAATAAGGAAATAAAGAATAGAATGATTCCATTGTTAAGTTATATATATATATATATACATATATATATATAAATATATATATATATATATACACATATATATACCCTTCATACAGTCTAGGATAAAAAGATGGAAAGGTAAATAATTTTATCCACTCAGCAAATGGTTAAACCAATAACATTCTTGATGTGGGGGAGACGTTGTATTTTTTTCTCTAAATGGAAAACAAAGTAAACATTTATTTTTAAAATTTCAATATCAAGTGAGACATTTGCATAGCACCACCAACATTTTAATCTTTTGCAATGTTTTTTATAAGTCATTTCAAGAACTCTAAAATCATATTCCTTTTTTTAGATTGACTGCTTGGCATTTAAAACAGAGCTGAATGTTGCCCTTCATGGTGCTATATGGATTCTCTTTCTTTATATACTCTCAGTAGTTCTGTTTTTATACTCTCTTTAAGTAGGAACTATTTGAAGCTCAGACTGTGTAGTTGGGTTTGGCTGTCCTGTTTGACAAACTTTTCCCCCATTTTCATCATTTAATTTCAAAACACATGGAAGTTAGATTTTCAGAACTTAATTTTTCTGTGTGAAGAACCAAATTCCATATTTAATGAGGTTTCTTCCTAAAAGAAGCTAGTTAAGAGCTTTAAATCAAACAAAACCAAAATAAGACATCAAACAAACACATTAACTCTGATTATTATTTACTTAATATTATATTTCCATTTATTTTCAAGTCAAAGAGTGGCATGGATCATATATTGACATGATACATATGTTTATGTATATCATGTAAATAACATATATGTGTGTGTACAAATTACTTGAAAATATATTGATATCTAATGGCAACACATACTGTAATATATGGCGGCACATATAAAAATACTTTGGGTCATCATTTTTTGTGTAATAGAATAAAACACTGAGTAATAATGGTTTCAGTTACAGTTAGTTTTATGAGGTTAAAATTAAATTTCTGACCTCTCCAACTACACAGATTATGGGTGTATTTCTCAATTCCTTCTCTTCTGGATTCATCAAAACAAGTTAAAGATCCTATTGGAATCTTCCAGGTTTATTTCTACCTCAGTTTTCATGTGCTAAGTTACCAAAAAAAGAGTCAGGAAATGTTTAATAGGTGTGGCTCACTGAGGGGTGGTTGACAGTCTTGGGGTCAAAAAAGAAGCAAGTACAAATACACTTTGAAATGGATTTTGAAGGCACTAATTTGGAATTGGTCATTAATTTTTATGAAATTAATTGACCTCAACTACATCTATTAGGGCAAGTGACATTTTGACCTCATGCACAGGAAAATCTGGAGATAACTGATGTTAAAGTACCTTTATGCCTTGAGCAATTGTAAAAGATTAAATGGAGGCTGAAAGCAAGAACTAACCCTCTTTGTTGGAATAAGTGATTACTAGTGAAGTTTTTGTTCAGTGATTGTAATTTTATTTGCCAATGTTTTTCCATTTACTCATTTGTTTTTTCATTTATTCATGTCATTTATTCCTACAACAAATAGTTACTGAGGTCCCACTGTGCTAGGCATTGCATTAGATACCAAGAATCCAGTGGTCAGCAAGACATATATAGCTACTGCCTTTCTTCTCCTTTCTTCCTGACACAATAGCTTCTTGGTATAAATCTTAGTTACTGTCAATATCTTTTTTTGTGGTAGAAGCTAAATCTCTTACAAAAGAAACACGTGGAAAGTTTTAAACTTAAAATGTCTTCTCTCTTCCTCTCACTCTAGCTCTCTAACAATATGGTCCAGGTGCCTCTTACTTTCTCCTATAACAGTAGGAACCAATCAAAGGGCATTTCTGGTTGGAACCACCTCTGAAGTTATCAATTCTCAAGACTAATTCATCAACACTGAAAGGTCCTACTAAAATGTGACAATTATTTCATAAGCACAAGAAGAAAGAAAGATGCGGGTAGAGATGTATAATATATAAGAAAAGGATTTTAAGATCATTGACAGATGCTCATTCCTTTCCATTGGAAAATACAGCCACAAACTCTTAGGAAATAGGGTATTCAACCAAAGATAGGCACAGTACATGTGTCAAAATGCATTCTTCTCTGCAGCTCAAAGTGCTGAATGGTTTTGACAAGAAATAAGCTTTTTTCTTATTGGCTTCAAATCCATTGGTGACACAGAGTAGTGCACATTCATACACCAGATCTAGAAACAATTTGATCTTCATTGATCTTCATTGTCTCCAGTAAGTATGTTACCATCTACACTTCTTTGGTGGTACTGTAACAATAACATAAACATTGTACTAATTTCATGAGTTTTATTCATTCACTTCACAGATCTGAGCTATATATTGAAATTTCAAAAAATAAATGATTGCATCTTCTCGATGATTATATCTTACTTGGCCAATAAGTAAGAAACAACTCTCTGATAAAGAGATTATTGCTTTTAAAGATAAGAAGATTTAATAATAAAGAGATTATACTCCTTTAAAAATCAAAGATCACATAGCAAAATAGACACCTAGAATTATGATCCAGGCCACTTGACTCAAGAACTCATTATGTGCCACACACTATGTTTATGTGTGGGAAGGCAGTAGTGACCTATTCTTTTTTAGTAGTGTGGAAGACATACACTTATCAAATGCCCTAAGAAATAGATCTGAAATTACAAATGAGCAAAGTGTTATGAAGGAGAGACATAAAGTCAATGAGTATCTATAATATGGAAATTTGAATTACTTAAGTGGTTAGGGGAGGCTTCCTTGAGCAAGTGATGTTTAAGATGAATTCATAGTTTGAGTCAACATTAATTGGATTTGAGAGAAGAGACAGATGGTCCATGAACACAATAATGTGTGCAAAGATATTAAGGTGGGAGGAAGACTGGTGAGTATGAAAAACTCAAATAATATCAGTGTGGCTAGAGTATAGAGTGTTAACAAGGGAACACTGGATGCACTGATGGAAAGAAGATCATCCTAGAATAAGAGATAGTACAATAAGTATAATAAGAGGTCTTAGAATGAAGAAGTAGTTCCAGGCTGGCACATCAAGGGTTAATAAACAGGCTACATTGATGAATTAGTATGTATCCTAATGAAAATGTAAAACAAATGGAGAATTATAAGCACAAATGGGTTGGGACAACATGGCTACACGAAGGTATGGGATGAAGGTAGATTAATGTGCAATAATGAGAAAGTAGATGCATTTGTTTAGCCAAAAAACAATGGTTGTTTGGACCAGGCTAGAAGAAAGTTAGTGCACATCTTTGAAATATATTTAGGTAGTAAAACTGCCAAGTCTTAGACAGTCTTAGTGAATTGGATATGAAGAGTAAGGGAGATGAATACATTAAGGGTCAAAGGACATGATCAGAAGATTACATCTTAAAAAGGTGATTTCTGACAAGTGGTCTTTCTTCTTCATCATGATGACTATACTGTGCTTTCAAAAGTCTTAAAACTGGGAAGCTGAAGTGAACATTAGAGAGTCATATGTCTTCCTTTTCTTTCACTCCTTTATAAGAAGACAGAGAGGTCATGGTTTTCAGGTCAGACAGCTAATAAGTGGTAGAACCAAATCTGGGTCCAGATTCCACGACCTCAGTACACGATGGTGGCTCACTTCAGAATTGGATGTTCTTATGTTCATAGTTTATACCTATTGGCATGAAGAGTTTGAGATCGGAAGGAGAACCTGGGTTTGGAGATAGGCAGGGCAGTTATGAAAGAATCTGAGGCAGAAGAAACAAATGGTGGAAAATTCTATAAAACATTAGATTTTATAGGTCAGAGTAAAGATAAATATGTTTGAAATATATCCTATTGCTGATGCAGCTGATAATGCACTATATCTACCCCCTATAGCTGTGAGGAAGTTAATTCTTAGATAGGTTGATAAGGAGTTCAGCCCCTTGAGGAGGAGAAAGGGGTCCAGAGTCCTTGAGGAGGAGAAAAGGACAATTTTTTTTCTACCTTCCTTAATCACATAAGACATTATTTTTTAAGCCCAGAGCTAATGATTACACAATAAAACAACTCATCTTGATCAAGGATATGTTTTTCCCCTAAACTCTGTACTAATGATTATATAACAACAATGTATCTTGCTTAAGGACACGTTTCTCCCTCTTAACAGGAACCTTCTGATGAATCTGGTTATCTTAAGACATATGGGTCTGGTAAGACCTGTAAAATCTTGAGATATTCTTTAGTCTATTGTTAATAACCAATGGAAAAAGTATATAAAGCCCCACCCAAACTAGTGACTGGGGCACTTTCTGCTCCCTTCTGATGTCTATGTCAAAAACTTTCTCTATCCCTTTCTACTTTAATAAAAATTTTGCCACATGAAGCTCTGGGTGACTGAAGCTGTATCTTTGGTCCCAGAGCAAAATTCTCTCCTTCAGAGATCATGAATATGACACCATTCACTGTAAGCTATCAGCTGGCTATTTCTCCTTGCTGGAGACAGTGAAGATCGAATTGTTTCTAAACTTGGTGTATCAATACACATCACTGTGCAGTGATTATTACCAATGAATTTGAAGTCATAGGAAAAAATCTTATTTCTTATTAAAACCATTTCAGCACCTTGGACTGAAGAGAAGAATGCATTCTAACACATGCAATGTGCTTCTTTTTTTAAATAACTCAACCACTTTATTGTTCCATTTTTCCAAGGACAGATTTAGAGATAAGCAATAAACCATTCAGCACATTGCTGTTATTGACAGACTTTTTGGTGATCTACATAGAAGTCTTAACTTTTATATTAATGATTCTAATGAAATGAAAATGCATTTATGTGGGGCATTTTGGTATGTTGGGCTGAGAAGAGTATCCACTCAGAGGGACAACAAAGTGGGATAGCATAGGCTGATTAGAGTAAAATTGAAGTCCACACATGATTGTTGGCTTAACACATAGTGTCAAAGCATGGCTGGAAAGAGGAAATTGTCCATATATGGAATAGCAGTGCAGCCAGCACAGAGTTCAGATGGGGTGATACTGGAATTCTTCTAGGGTGAGGAGAGCAACTGAATATGGAAAGGTGTAGTAATGGTAATGGGGATTGGTCACATATAGCGATACTGAGCAAATAAATTGTTATGTTAAGGATAAAGGGTTTTTCGTCTTGGAAAAAGGAGTTACAAATATAGAAAGGAAGAAAGCTAGGATGAACACTGTGTAATGTAATTGGAATTAGAGTTCTCAGTGTAAATTCATGATTTTAATATACACAGATAGATATGAAATGCAGATATGTGTTTGTGTGTTTTGATGCTTACGTGTGTGTGTGCACGTGCGCATGCATGCATGTGTTTATGTTCTGTCCACTGAAGGGTCTGGGAGCAGTGACAGCAGTCTGGGCTGTAATAAGTACAACCATTGACCAGAACATCATTTTTTCTAAATAAAATTCTTCCTTAAAAGGAGTCAGAACTTTTGGGGGAAATGGCTGATTTCAGGACTGGGGCAAAGAAAGTATAAGATAAAGCTGGAACCGTTTGTTCATCAGAAAGCAAAAAAAAATTGTCAGATAATGATGGGGCATAATGAGGACATGTCAAAAGGATACTGGAAGTGGATTCAGTAGTATTCTCACTGGTTAAATTAGGAACAATTTCAGTGTAAGAATAAATAATGATAATAATGGGTTATAATTCATTGAATAAGAAACCATGAATCTATACTAATAAATATTGATGAAATAAATGCATTGAAAGTATGATGAAGACCCTGATATTTACATATATTCTAAGTGTCTCTCCACAAAATAATTATTAGTTACAGAAGATAATAAAGAGTAACTTTCAGCAGAGAAGCCTCATAGGCACCACCCTAATTGAACGGTCAAGGTGAACACCAGTCTGTTGTTCCATGTCCAGTTCTAACTGTTGCTTCCTGACCTGCATGTAGGTTTCTCAAGAGTCAGGTCAGGTGGTCTGGTATTCCCATCAATTGAAGAATTTTCCACAGTTTATTGTGATCCACACAGTCAAAGGCTTTGGCATAGTCAATAAAGCAGAAATAAATGTTTTTCTGGAACTCTCTTGCTTTTTCCATGATCCAGAGGATGTTGGCAATTTGATCTCTGGTTCCTGTGCCTTTGTAAAACCAACTTGAACATATGGAAGTTCATGGTTCACATATTGCTGAAGTCTGTCTTGGAGAATTTTGAGCATTACTTTACTAACGTGTGAGATGAGTGCAATTGTGTGGTAGTTTGAGCATTCTTTCACATTGCCTTTCTTTTACTGTTATTAGTGTTATTTAAAATGTTGACCACCAAGTTTGAAGAGCTTTACTCAATGGCAAAAGCAGCTTTCAATAGTTAAGACATAAACAGCTTTAAGTTAAAGCATTGCTCACAGACCATGTAAATAGAAGATGTCCACTTTGTCATGCATTCAAAAGTAGATGCTATCTATGCAAAAACAGGAGTAAAAGCTTGCTTCACTAGTAACACTTGTCTGGCCACACAGTCTTTACCTAGTTTTCATTCAGACTCCCTTCAGAAAATACCTGGGCATGCCCTATCACAGACCCTTCCACTTTTAGCTGAAGGGCCAGCAAAAAGAAGCATGTGGTTTAAGTAGTCTCTTCAGAATATTGACTACTGAGTCTCATCATTTCCAGGAAACATGGAAAACTTCAGCTAAGTCAGGGAATTCTTGATGTTCACCCTTATTATTTTTTTTCCCTTACCAGGGATATTAAAATGCAGGAGTTGATATTTTGAAATTGCCTAATGGCTGAATGGAGATCTAATGAGCTTACAAAACTGACTGAGTTTATTTCCCAGAGAGCAGATGGGGCAAATGTACTCACTTCTTTGTCATTAGCCAAAATTTTGAGGACCACTGACAACTACTTCTCCATTTATCTTTGCCACACTTTACCCTTGATAAGTGGCCTTAATAAATCATATTACTTCACTGGTCATAAAAGAAATGCTGTGTACTGTTTCCTTATGAATATTTACCCTTGGCTATGAACCACCAATTTGGTCCCATAATCATCAAAAGAGTATAATTCAGGTAGAATAATTCAGTAGTGAATGACATCACAACAAAAATATATTAGTAACCAGTAGACCAGTAGAGAATTCCCTGGGTAAGAAATGTCCAAAGATATCTGAACTTTCCTGTCATATTACAAAATGATCTCAGACTGCATTTATCGTCTTAAGATACCTAGAGGGTATCTATTTTTTTTTTGTTTTATCTGGCACATTTATTATGATTTTTGTGGAGTTGTTTATGGCATTGTTTTGTTACTGTCTGGAATCAACATACATACTTTCTGTGTCTCTTTACTTTTTTGTGGGTCAATAGTTTTAATTGCATATTTTACTTTAAAACATTATGTTATCATGGTTCTTATTAGTTGTTCAATTATCACTCAATTCCTACTTTTATATGTATGGTACAATAATCTTGGGCTTCTCAGGTGGCGCTAGTGGTAAAGAGTGAGTGAGTGAATGAAGTAGCTTAGTCGTATCCGACTCTTTGCGACCCCATGGACTGTAGCCTGCCAGGCTTCTCTGTCCATGAGATTCTCCAGGCTAGAGTACTGGAGTGGGTTGCCATTTCCTTCTCCAGGGGATCTTCCCCAACCAGGGATCAAACCCAGATCTCCGCATTGCAGGCAGATGCTTTAACCTCTGAGCCACCTCACCTGCAAATGCAGGAGATTTTAAGAGCCATGAATTTGATCCCTGTGTGGGGAAGATCCCCCGGAGGAAGGCACAACAAACCACTCCAGTATTGTCTGGAGAATCCCATGGATAGAGGAGCCTGGAGGGCTACAGTCCATAGGATTGCAAAGAGTCAAGCACGACTGAGTGATTTAGCCCGCATGCACAGTAACCTTGAAACACTAAAGACAGGCCTAGCCTCCCAGCCCAAGAAGGCACTGCTTCATAGTCTTCTCACTGAAACATCGTTAAGAAACAACCAAAATGGGTGAAAAATGGAGAGTGGCAAAAGCCTTCCTAATACTGTTTCTTGGTTAACTTAAACTTTCCTGAGCCTGATTCCAATAAGATATTTCTAATAGTAAATCCCATAGCTACATTTCATTAGGAAAAAAAGAGTACTTTGAGCAATTCATAGTTCAGTTTTCACTTCTAAAAATTAAACAGCTGGAAAATGACCATCTCGAAATTTGAGAAAATTTTTTTAGAGGTAGGAATAATTTCTGTCTTTTCCAAAATTTTTGGTAAAAAGTTATAGAGAGAAACTTCTAGTACTTAAGACATCAATTGAAATTCAGTTGGATTTTATAAGACTCATCTTTCTATTTTCTTATATTTGAAGAGTATCTCCTGGGTAATATAGAAGAAAAATGTGTTAACCTGGACTTTGTTGAAATTAACTGAAAATCCCAGTTTCCATATGAGCACTACAAAAAGCCTACTGTATTATAATTTCATTATTGCTTTCCCAAAATTTATGATATTGTGATGTTTCCAAAGTATATGACATCATGGCTTAATTAATGATCATGTTGATTTAGCTATTCTCTATTCAGAAAGTAAAATATGTGTGTAATGTAAATGCACATATATCCATGGATTTCATATATGTTCTTATTAAATGTTATTACTGTTTTATGGTCTTCCCAGGTGGCACTAGTGGTAAAGAAGCCACCTGCCAATGCAGGAGACATAAGATGCAGGTTTGATCCCTGGGTTGGGAAGATCCCCTGGAGAAGGGAATAGCAATCCACTCCAGTATTCTTGCCTGGAGAATTTAATGGACAGAGGAGCCTGGTGGGTTACAGTTCATGGGGTCATAAAGTCCGACATGACTGAAGCAACTTAGCATGTACACACACACTGTTTATTACTTTTTGAGAAATGTAGTTGTTTTTGTGGTCTGTTGTACACAATTTCCAGGCTTCATTACATTAAGCTTCTGAAGGAAATATCATTCTTGCTCCTATTGTATGTTCTACAGACAATTAATATGTAAGCCACTTAAGTATAAAATATGTTCTTTAATAGGCCTTAGAGAGTTCTTCATTTACTAAGTAGAGTGCTTCCCATTCCTTCCTGCCATTCTTTTTTAAATTTAAATTTATTTTAATTGGAGGCTAATTACTTTACAATATTGTATTGGTTCTGCTGCACATCAACATGAATCTGCCACAGGCATACACATGTTTCCCATCCTGAACCCCCTTCCCACCTCCCTCCCTGTACCATCCCTCCAGGTCATCCCAGTGCCCCAAGCATCCTGTATCAAAACTGGACTGGTGATTCGTTTCTTATATGATATTATACATGTTTCAGTGCCATTCCCCCAAATCGTCCCACCCTCTCCCTTTCCCACAGAGTCCAAAAGACTGTACTGTACATCTTTGTCTCTTTTGCTGTCTCACATACAGGGTTATTGTTACCATCTTTCTAAATTCCATATATATGGATTAGTATAATGTATTGGTGATGGACAGGGAGGCCTGGTGTTCTGCAATTCATGGGGTCGCAAAGAACCGGACACGACTGAGCGACTGAACTGAACTGAACTGATACTGTATTGGTGTTGTTCTTTCTGGCTTACTTTACTCTGTATAATAGGCTCCATTTTCATCCACCTCATTAGAACTGACTCAAATGTATTCTTTTTAATGGCTGAATAATACTCCACGTGTATATGTACCACAGCTTTCTTATCCATTCGTCTGCTAATGGACATCTGGGTTGCTTCCATGTCCTGGCTATTATAAACAGTGTGGTGATGAACACTGGGGTACATGAGTCTCTTTCAATTCTGGTTTCCTCGGTGTGTATGCCCAGCAAAGAAAGGCAATTCCAAAGAATGGTCAAACTACCACACAACTGCACTCATCTCACACGTTAGTAAAGTAATGCTCAAAATTCTACAAGCCAGGCTTCAGCAATACTTGAACTGTGAACTTCTAAATGTTCAAGCTGGTTTTAGAAAAGTCACAAGAACCAGAGATCAAATTGCCAACATCTGCTGGATCATGGAAAAAGCAAGAGAGTTCCAGAAAAACATCTATTTCTGCTTTATTGACTATGCCAAAGCCTTTGACTGTGTGGATCACAATAAACTGTGGAAAATTCTTCAAGAGATGGGAATACCAGACCACCTGACCTGCCTCTTGAGAAATTTGTATGCAGGTCAGGAAGCAACAGTTAGAACTGGACATGGAACAACAGACTAGTTCCAAATAGGAAAAGGAGTATGTCAAGGCTGTATATTGCCACCCTGCTTATTTAACTTATATGCAGTGTACTTCATGAGAAATGCTGGGCTTGAAGAAGCACAAGCTGGAATCAAGATTGTTGGGAGAAATATCAATAACCTCAGATATGCAGATGACACCACCCTTATGGTAGAAAATGAAGAGGAACTAAAAAGCCTCTTGATGAAGGTGAGAGGGGAGTGAAAAAGTTGGCTTAAAACTCGGCATTGAGAAAACGAAGATCATGGCATCTGGTCCCATCCCTTCATGGGAAATAGATGGGGAAACAGTGGAAACAGTGTCAGACTTTAGTTTTCTGGGCTCCAAAATCACTGCAGATGGTGACTGCAGCCATGAAATTAAAAGACGCTTACTCATTGGAAGAAAAGTTATGACCAACCTAGATAGCATATTCAAAAGCAGAGACATTACTTTGCCAACAAAGGTCCGTCTAGTCAAGGCTATGGTTTTTCCTGTGGTCATGTATGGATGTGAGAGTTGGACTGTGAAGAAAGCTGAGCGCTGAAGAATTGATGCTTTTGAACTATGGTGTTGGAGAAGACTCTTGAGAGTCCCTTGGACTGCAAAGAGATCCAACCAGTCCATTCAGAAGGAGATCAGCCCTGGGATTTCTTTGGAACGAATGATGCTAAGGCTGAAACTCCAGTACCTTGGCCACCTCATGAGAAGAGTTGACTCATTGGAAAAGACTCTGATGCTAGGAGGGATTGGGGGCAGGAGGAGAAGGGGAGGATAGAGGATGAGATGGCTGGATGGCATCACTGACTCGATGGATGTGAGTCTGAGTGAACTCTAGGAGTTGGTGATGGACAGGGAGGCCTGGCATGCTGCGATTCATGAGGTCGCAAATAGTCGGACCTGACTGAGTGACTGAACTTAACTGAACTGAAGGCAGTTCTATTTCCAGTTCTTTATATGGGATGCCTGTTTGTTTATTTTACAGTACTTACTGTAATTTTCAATAATTTTAATTTATGTTTACTTGATTTGTTATTTCCTTGGCCCCTACCAGAATATAAGCTTCCATGGCAGACATGTTCATTTTTATATTCCTAGTACCTGAAACTTTGCTTGGTGCATAGTAGAAGACTAATAAATTTCAACAGAATGAATGAAGATTTTTATAATTATTTATAATAAACTGTGTACTTAGCACCATAGTGGTATTCAGTACATTTTTGTTGATTACTAGATTTTTGAATATGACATAAGTATGTTAGAACTAACTCCTCTGTGAGTAATTTTAATACTATACTTATTCATTAGGATTATACTGCATTCATTTGTTATTGTTGTTTAAACAATGGCTGAATCTCTCTCCAGAGTGCCAATTCTAATAATGTACTCTCACTATTCCTCTGAGTCCCTAAATATATGTAGCCCATTTTTCAATTTGTTCGTTAATATGTAATATGTAGAGGAGCCAAGTACCATATGTAACCAGTAAATAAATGCTGCTAATGAAAATAAAGCAAAAATAATACCTAATGCTGGAGCAGAGCAAGAAAGAGTGAAGCAAAAAAGGGGAGATGAAAAGAAATAGAGTCATTAAATAGGCTGGGTAGTAGAGAGGAATGACACTGGTAAAATGCTGGTTGTTTACCTGGTCTCTGTGAGTGAAAGTGGGAAGGACACCAGTTTGAAAATCTGATGATCTTGGTTTGCAAACTAGCTCTCAGTTCAGTTCAGTTGCTCAGTCATGTCTGACTCTTTGTGACCCCATGGACCGCAGCAAGCCAGACCTCCCTGTCCATCACCAACTCCAGGAGTTTATCCAAACTCATGTCCATTGAGTCGGTGATGCCATCTAACTATCTCATCCTCTGTCATTCCCTTGTCCTCCTGCCTTCAATCTTTCCTAACATCAGGGTCTTTTCCAATGAGTCAGCTCTTTACATCAGGTGGCCAACATATTGGAGTTTCAGGTTCAACATCAGTCCTTCCAATGAATACCCAGGACTGATCTCCTTTAGGATAGACTGGTTGGATCTCCTTGCAGTCCAAGGGACTTTCAAGAGTCTTCTCCAACACCACAGTTCAAAAGCATCAATTCTTCAGTGCTCAGCTTTCTTCACAGTCCAACTCTCACATCCATACATGACCACTGGAAAAACCATAGCCTTGACTAGACTGACCTTTGTGGACAAAGTAATGTCTCTTCATTTTAATATGCTGTCTAGGTTGGTCCTAACTTTTCTTCCAATGAGTAAGCATCTTTTAATTTCATGGCTGCAATCACCATCTGCAGTGATTTTGGAGCCCTCCAAAATAAAGTCAGCCACTGTTTCCACTGTTTCCCCATCTATTTCCCATGAAGTGATGGGACTAGATGCCATGATCTTCGTTTTCTGAATGTTGAGCTTTAAGCCAACCTTTTCACTCTCCTCTTTCACTTTCATCAAGAGGCTTTTTAGTTCCTCTTCACTTTCTGCCATAAGGGTGGTGTCATCTGCATATCTGAGGTTATTGATATTTCTCCCAGCAATCTTGATTCCAGCTTTGCTACTTACTAATTATGTAACCTTAAGTAAATGGCTTAATTTCTTGGATCTTTTTTCCACCACTTTCAAAAAGGCATAGTAGTAATCTCATGGACTATATGAGTATTAAATGAGATCATGTATATTCAGCTCCTTGGACAGCTACATTTTATGTTAACCATAAAGGTTAATTTCAGAGAATTAAAATTAATTTCTTTATTATTTTCCCATTATGCTTTGCCAGTTACTTTAGTAAATTATTTACCTTTTGTGGGCCTCAGTTTCTTCTTCTGAAAAATGGGTATTATTGGATTACTGGAAAAAGTACCTTGTGATATTACCTTGAAGAGTGCCTCAAGACATAGTAGGTTATTAGTACATTGAAAGTGCTGCTGGTGTGTCTAATAATAAGCCTCGATCCTCTAAAAGTCTTTATGTGTGACAGTGTGTGTATGTGTGCATGCTTGTAAGAATGAGGATAAAACTTGCTTCATAGGAGCTTGCATCAGAGAGATACACAAGAAATATAAAAGGGACACTCAGTCTATGAAAGCCAATTTAACCCCCCTACACTCTTGTTTGGAATATAACTTGGTATGGCCACTATGGAGAACAGTATGGATAGTCCTTAAAAAAACTAAAAATAGAGTGGACACATATCCAGCAATCCAATTCCTGGATATATATCCAGAGAAACATAAACATAGTTTGAAAGGATGTGTGCACCCCAATATTCTTTGCTGCACTATGTACACCAGCCAAGACATGGAAGCAGCCTAAATGTCCACTGACAGATGAATGAATAAAGATGTGGTACATTCATACATAGAATATTAGCCATTGGTAGTTTAGTCGCTAAGTTGTGTCCAACTCTTGTGATCCCATGGACTGTAGCATGCAAGGCTCCTCTGTCCATAGCATATTCCAGGCAAGAATACTGGAATGAGTTGCCATTTCCTTCCCCACGGGATCTTCCTGACCCAGGGATTGAAACCTGGTCTCCTACACTGCATGCAGTTTCTTCACCCACTGAGCTACAAGCAAAGCCCATATTAACCATTACAAAGAATGAAATAATGCCATTTGCAGAAACATGGATGAAACAGGAGATTATGATACTAAGTGAAGTAAGTCAGACAGAGAAATATAAATATCATATGCTATAACTTATATCTAAAAAACAATGGTTCAAATGAATTATTCTCAAAACAGAAACAGATTCACAGACTTAGAGAATGAACTTATGGCTACCAGGGGGAAGGGTCGGGGGAGGAATTGTTTGGGAGTTTAGGCTGATATGTACACACTGTTATATTTAAAATAGATAATGAAAAAGGAGATATTGTATGCCAGCAGGGAATTCTGCTCGACACTGTGTAATATACTAAATGGGAAAATAATTTGAAAAATAATGTAACTGTTGTTCTGTCACAAAGTTGTGTCGGACTGTGCAACCCCATGGGCTGCAGAGCACCAGGCTTCCCTATCTTTTACTATCTCCCAGAGTTTGCTCAAATTCATGTCGATTGAGTCGGTGATGCTATCTAACCATCGAATTCTCTACTGCCCCCTTCTCCTTTTGCTTTCAATCTTTGCCAGCATCCTGGTCTTTTCCAAAGAGTCCACTCTTTGCCTCAGGAGGCAGAAGTATTGGAGTTTCAGCTTCAACAACAGGGCTTACAATGAATATTCAGGGTTGATTTCCTTTAGGATTGACTGATTTGATCTCCTTTCAGTTCATGGGATTCTCAAGAGTCTTCTCCAGCACCACAGTTCGAAAGCATCAGTTCTTTGGTGCTTAGCCTTCTTTATGGTCCAGCTCTCACATCTGTACATGACTACTAGAAAAATCATAGCTTTGACTATACAGACCTTTGTCAGGTAAGTGATGTCTCTGCTTTCCATGACACTATCTAGGTTTATCATAGCTTTCCTTCCAAAGAGCAAGTATCTTTTAATTTTAAAGAATGTATATATATATCAGAGAAGGCAATGGCGTCCCACTCCAGTACTCTTGCCTGGAAAGTCCAATGGGCAGAGGAGCCTGGTAGGCTGCAGTCCATGGGGTCGCTAAGATTCCGACACGACTGAGCGACTTCACTTTCACTTTTCACTTTCATGCATTGGAGAAGGAAATGGCAACCCACTCCAGTGTTCTTGCCTGGAGAATCCCAGGGACGGGGGAGCCTGGTGGGCTGCCGTCTATGGGGTCGCACAGAGTTGGACATGACTGGAGTGACTTAGTATATATATATATATATATATATATATATATATATATATATATAACTGAATCACTTTGCTGTATACCTGAAACTAACACAACACTGTTAATCAAACATACTCCACTATAAAATTTTTTAAAAATTAGAAAAATCTGGCCAATTTATAGATTCTTTGATCTTCTATAAGCTTCAAGATTAGAGCATAATTTGGAGAAAACTGAAATTTCTGGAGACTCATCCTCTGAAATAGCAAGATAATGCCATTTTTTCCCTTCAAATTGTTATAAAATGTAATCAAAACAGTGGCTTGGGGACACTTTGCAAGTATAAACATGTTACAGAACTGTTTAATGAGAAAATTAAGAATATATTTTACCTTGTTCAACAATAAAAGTTGGACATATAATACTATAAAAGTCGATAGCAATCATAAAAATTGTATACTTTTCTACCCAAGAAAATAGACCAGGAACATTTTCAGAGTAACAGGGTCATTCTGTCGGATAGAACATCTGGTAACAGAGATTTGAGGGAGAAGAGTTTCAAAACAGTATAATAAGATTCAATGAAAATCAACTTAAGCACTCTCTGCTGAACTAGGGCAGCTTGCTGTAAACATCATGGGAGAGGAGAGAGGGTGAGATATACAGAAGTCACATTCTTCTGAATCATCTTTCTTCTTACTACTGCCATTTACCTCTCTCCTACAATGAATAGACTTTACAGCTGTTAGCCATGTGAGGGTTTGCTTTTAATAAGCTCATCTGGGTTATGGCCAGTACTGTGTGCTAGTAAATCTTTAAACATTGCTGTCCCCCCAAAGCCCTGACTTGTAGCACTTGCAGATTTCTGTGGTAGAAATACACCCATCCCAGCTAATTTAAAGCTACCAGTTTAATTACCAGCTTAAAAAATTTTTTTTGAAAATATAACAATCAGTTCTTACATGGTGGTAGCCAGCCCTGATACAGTATTCACTGTGGCTGTAGTTCACAAGATTTCTGGTATAGGTTATGTAGTTTTATGTGGAATGGTTGAGACAGAGATGCACACCTGAGATGCACTCAACTAATTTCATTGTAATAGCAATGCTTTACATTGAATATTTCCATCATATTATCTCTAGTAACACAATCTAAACTTTGAGTCCCTGGAAATGTTTAATTATTAATGTCTTTCTAGGGTTTGGCTTTTTTCAATGTTGCCTTCTCTTATTTTTTTCCTGGTTTAGATGTTATGAATTATCCAATTCTGTTTCAGGAATGAAATTTTAAGGCTATGTCTTTATACTCATCATTGTGGCAATTTAACTAAATTGGCCAGTCACTTCAGTCTAAACATTCAGGAAAATGGATTCAATCCTCAAGAGCAGTTGTCATTCACTAATTGCTTCTCCTCAGTTGAGCAATGAAAACACTCCTCAGTCGAGTGTGAAAAACACTTGCCAATGTAAAAGGGAAGAAGATATAGCTCTTGCATTTGCAGAATTCATCATATTGCCAACAAGCTAATTCCTGTTATGGATTTATAGTGTCTTCCCACACTTCATATGGTGAAGTTCTAGCCCCCAGTACTTCAGAATGTGACTGTATTTGGAGGTAGGATCTTCAAAGAGATGATTACATTGAAATGATGCCATTAGAGTGAACCCTAATCCAACCTTACTGGTGTCCTTAAAGGAAGAGGAAACTTGAACACAAAGAAACAACAGGGATGTGAATGCACAAAGAAATGACCCTACAAAGTCAAAGCAAGAAGGCCACCATCTACAAGCTAAGGAGAGAGGCTTCCGAAAAACCAAACCTTCTAGCACCTTGGTCATATACTTTCAGACTGCAGAGCTGTGAAAAAATAAAGTTCTCTTGTTTAAGCCATCAAGTCTGTGGTATTTTGTCATTGCAGCCCTAGGAAATGAATGCAATTACCATAACTAAATATTCATAATACCTATCAGTTAGGATTAGGTTCAGTTACAAGCATCCTAAAACTCAAAATAACAGTGGTTTTATGAGATAGGTTATTGCTCTCTCATAAAAGTTCAGGTTACAAACAGCACAAAACTGTCATGGCATCATTAGTCCATGACATGCATTCGAGACCCCAGTTCCTTCCAATCTATCACTCTGCCATATTGAGTATGTGGCCTTTACCTATATGTTTCAATATTGTGACATCTGTATTTTAAACACAAGGATAGAGGAGGGTTTCAAATAGAGAAGTCAAAACTGTCAATGGAGAAAGAATCCTGGAAGCTGCCACATGGTTTTCTGCTCATGTAGCATTGGAAATAACTATGACTCATGTCTACTTTTAGCTATAAAGAAGGTTGGAAGTGTAATATTTAGCACAGCTAAAAGTTTACTACTATGAAAAAAAAGTGGACACTGGAGAGAGAAACAAGTAGTAGCCTCTGATGCACTGTATTTTATCAACCAGCCAAAAGACATTTCTCACCCTTCTTTCCAAACATAGAACACATTTCATTAAATCCCAAGAGGGAAGACCAAATGTCCCATCTGGTTACTATGATCATCTCAAAGTTCAAGAGATGTGACATATGTTTTTATATTCTGGCCACCTATAAAGTAAATAAAGTATGTGAACCACCTATAAAGTAGTTCATTGTGATTTGGTCACCTATAAACTGAGATAAGATATTGGCCCTCCCACTCACCACCTAGTATACAATTGTAGGGAAGAAACAGAATAGTTGCAACAAAAACTCTCATATAGAAAAGGAGAAATTGAGAACTATACAGAAATTACTCATCCACAGCATGATCAAATCATTCAGGGCAGAAGTTGTAAACATCTTGAGCAAAAGCATGGAAGTATGAAATTGAATTTTATGAATTGAACAGTTATTTCACAACTGATTAGTGATATCAGGGAACTGACCAATTTATTCAAGTGTTCAAAGATAACTGAATTATCCCTTGATCAGTCGATTTCAAATGATCTTAAACATTAATACAATTTCTGATCCACCATAAAATAAAAGAGAATGAAAATGATGTGTACTGATTGCCTATTATAGTCACTCAACAAATTAATAAAATATATGGTTTACAAAAAGGCAAAATGGCTGTCTGGGGAGGCCTTACAAATAGCTGTGAAAAGAAGAGAAGCAAAAAGCAAAGGAGAAAAGGAAAGATATAACCATCTGAATGCAGAGTTCCAAAGAATAGCAAGAAGAGATAAGAAAGCCTTCTTCAGTGATCAATGCAAAGAAATAGAGGAAAACAACAGAATGGGAAAGACTAGGGATCTCTTCAAGAAAATCAGAGATACCAAAGGAACATTTCATGCAAAGATGAGCTTGATAAAGGACAGAAATGGTATGGACCTAACAGAAGCGGAAGATATTGAGAAGAGGTGGCAAGAATACACAGAAGAACTGTACAAAAAAGATCTTCACGATGCAGATAATCATGATGGTGTGATCACTGACCTAGAGCCAGACATCCTGGAATGTGAAGTCAAGTGCGCCTTAGGAAGCATCACTACGAACAAAGCTAGTGGAGGTGGCAGAGGAAGGTAAACTTCCAAACTCATTCTATGAGGCCAACCATCACCCTAATACCAAAACCTGACAAAGATCCCACAAAAAAAGAAAACTACAGGCCAATATCACTGATGAACATAGATGCAAAAATCCTTAACAAAATTCTAGCAATCAGAATCCAACAACACATTAAAAAGATCATACACCATGACCAAGTGGGCTTTATCCCAGGGATGCAAGGATTCTTCAATATCTGCAAATCAATCAATGTTATACACCACATTAACAAACTGAAAAATAAAAACCATATGATTATCTCAATAGATGCAGAGAAAGCCTTTGACAAAATTCAACATCCATTTATGATAAGAACTCTCCAGAAAGCAGGAATAGAAGGAACATACCTCAACATAATAAAAGCTATATATGACAAACCCACAGCAAACATTATCCTCAATGGTGAAAAATTGAAAGCATTTCCTCTAAACTCAGGAACAAGACAAGGGTGCCCACTTTCACCATTACTATTCAGCATAGTTTTGGAAGTTTTGGCCACAGCAATCAGAGCAGAAAAAGAAATAAAAGGAATCCAAATTGGAAAAGAAGAAGTAAAACTCTCACTGTTTGCAGATGACATGATCCTCTACATAGAAAACCCTAAAGACTCCACCAGAAAATTACTAGAACTAATCAATGATTATAGTAAAGTTGCAGGATATAAAATCAACACACAGAAGTCCCTTGCATTCCTATACACTAATAATGAGAAAACTGAAAGAGGAATTAAGGAAACAATTCCATTCACCATTGCAACGGAAAGAATAAAATACTTAGGAATATATCTACCTAAAGAAACTAAAGACCTATATATAGAAAACTATAAAACACTGGTGAAAGAAATCAAAGAGGACACTAATAGATGGAGAAATATACCATGTTCATGGATTGGAAGAATCAATACAGTGAAAATGAGTATACTACCTAAAGCAATTTATAGATTCAATGCAATCCCTATCAAGATACCAACGGTATTCTTAACAGAGCTAAAACAAATAATTTCACAATTTGTATGGAAATACAAAAAACCTTGAATAGCCAAAGCGATCTTGAGAAAGAAGAATGGAACTGGAGGAATCAACCTACCTGACTTCAGGCTCTATTACAAAGCCACAGTTATCAAGACAGTATGGTACTGGCATAAAGACAGAAATATTGATCAATGGAATAAAATAGAAAGCCCAGAGATAAATCCACGCACATATGGACACCTTATCTTTGACAAAGGAGGCAAGAATATACAATGGATTAAAGACAATCTCTTTAACAAGTGGTGCTGGGAAAACTGGTCAACCACTTGAAAAAGAATGAAACTAGAACACTTTCTAACACCATACACAAAAATAAACTCAAAATGGATTAAAGATCTCAATGTAAGACCAGAAACTATAAAACTCCTAGAGGAGAACATAGGCAAAACACTCCGACATACATCACAGCAGGATCCTCTATGACCCACCTCCCAGAATATTGGAAATAAAAGCAAAATAAACAAATGGGACCTAATTAAACTTAAAAGCTTCTGCACAACAAAGGAAACTATAAGCAAGGTGAAAAGGCAGCCTTCAGAATGGGAGAAAATAATAGCAAATGAAGCAACGGACAAACAACTAATCTCAAAAATATACAAGCATCTCCTACAGCTCAATTCCAGAAAAATAAACGACCCAGTCAAAAAATGGGCCAAAGAATTAAATAGACATTTCTCCACAGAAGACATACAGATGGCTAACAAACACATGAAAAGATGCTCAACATCACTCATTATCAGAGAAATGCAAATCAAAACCACTATGAGGTACCATTTCACACCCGTCAGAATGGCTGCGATCCAAAAGTCTACAAGCAATAAATGCTGGAGAGGGTGTGGAGAAAAGGGAACTCTCTTACACTGTTGGTGGGAATGCAAACTAGTACAGCCACTATGGAGAACAGTGTGGAGATTCCTTAAAAAACTGGAAATAGAACTGCCTTATGATCCAGCAATCCCACTGCTGGGCATACACACTGAGGAAACCAGAAGGGAAAGAGACACGAGTACCCCAATGTTCATCGCAGCACTGTTTATAATAGCCAGGACATGGAAGCAACCTAGATGCCCATCAGCAGATGAATGGATAAGAAAGCCGTGGTACATATACACAATGGAGTATTACTCAGCCATTAAAAAGAACACATTTGAATCAGTTCTATTGAGATGGATGAAACTGGAGCCTATTATACAGAGTGAAGTAAGCCAGAAAGAAAAACACCAATACAGTATACTAACACATATATGTGGAATTTAGAAAGATGGTAACAATAACCCTGTGTAGGAGACAGCAAAAGAGACACCGATGTATAGATCAGTCTTATGGACTCTGTGGGAGAGGGAGAGGGTGGGGAGTCTTGGGAGAATGGCATTGAAATATGTATAATATCATGTATGAAACGAGTCACGAGTCCAGGTTCGATGCACGATACTGGGTGCTTGGGGCTGGTGCACTGGGATGACTCAGAGGGAGGGTATGGGGAGGGAGGAGGGAGGAGGGTTCAGGATGGGGAACACAGGTATACCTGTGGTGGATTCATTTTGATATTTGGCAAAACTAATACAATACTGTAAAGTTTTAAAATAAAATAAAATTAAAAAAAAAAAAAAAAAAAGCTAGTGGAGGTGATGGAATTCCAGTTGAGCTCTTTCAAATCCTGAAAGATGATGCTGTGAAAGTGCTGCACTCCATATGCCAGCAAATTTGGAAAACTCAGCTGTGGCCACAGGACTGGAAAAGATCAGTTTTCATTCCAATCCCACCCAAAGAAAGGCAATGCCAAAGAATGCTCAAACTACCTCACAATTGCACTCATCTCACACGCTAGTAGAGTAATGCTCAAAATTCTCCAGCCAGGCTTCAGCAATATGTGAACGGTGAACTTCCTGATGTACAAGCTGGTTTTAGAAAAGGCAGAGGAACCAGAGATCAAATTGCCAACATCCGCTGGATCATAGAAAAAGCAAGAGAGCTCCAGAAAAACATCTATTTCTGCTTTATTGACTATGCCAAAGCCTTTGACTGTGTGGATCACAATAAACTGTGGAAAATTCTTCAAGAGAAGGGAATACCAGACCACCTGATCTGCCTCTTGAGAAATTTGTATGCAGGTCAGGAAGCAACAGTTAGAACTGGACACGGAACAACAGACTGGTTCCAAATAGGAAAAGGAGTTCATCAAGGCTGTATATTGTCACCCTGTTTATTTAATTTATATGCAGAGTACATCATGAGAAACGCTGGACTGGAAGAAGCACAAGCTGGAATCAAGATTGCCAGGAGAAATATCAATAACCTCAGATATGCAGATGACACCACCCTTATGGTAGAAAGTGAAGAGGAGCTCAAAAGCCTCTTGATGAAAGTGAAAGTGGAGAGTGAAAAAGTTGGCTTAAAGCTCAACATTCAGAAAACGAAGATCATGGCATCCGGTCCCACCACTTCATGGGAAATAGATGGGCAAACAGTGGAAACAGTGCCAGACTTTATTTTGGGGGGCTCCAAAATCACTACAGATGGTGACTGCAGCCATGAAATTAAAAGACGCTTACTCCTTGGAAGGAAAGTTATGACCAACCTAGATAGCATATTCAAAAGCAGAGACATTACTTTGCCAACAAAGGTTCGTCTAGTCAAGGCTATGTTTTTTCCAGTGGTCATGTATGGATGTGAGAGTTGGACTGTGAAGAAAGCTGAGCACCAAAGAACTGATGCTTTTGAACTGTGGTGTTGGAGAAGACTCTTGAGAGTCCCTTGGACTGTAAGGAGATCCAACCAGTCCATTCTGAAGGAGATCAGCCCTGGGATTTCTTTGGAAGGAATGATGCTAAAGCTGAAACTCCAGTACTTTGGCCATCTCATGTGAAGAGTTGACTCATTGGAAAAGACTCTGATGCTGGGAGGGATTGGGGGGCAGGAGCAGAAGGGGACGACAGAGAATAAGATGGCAGGATGGCATCACTGACTTGATGGATGTGAGTCTCAGTGAACTCCAGTAGTTGGTAATGGACAGGGAGGCCTGGCGTGCTGGGATTCATGGGGTTGCAAAGAGTCGGACAGGACTAGTGACTGATCTGATCTGATGGTTTGCATTTCTTCTAGGCACTGGGGATATAGCTGTGAAGAAAACTAGTACAGAGCATGCTTTCATAGGGTTTATTCTAATGAGAGACAGTAAATAAACAAAAACATATTTTAATGTATGTTGTGCCAGGTTTTAAGTGTCATAGAGAAAACTAAAGCTTGACATTGGTTTCAGGAAGAGCCATGACAAAGACAAAGGAGAAAACAAAAGATATATCAATCCTAATGTGGAGTTCCAAAGAATAGCAAGGAAAGAAAAGAAAGCCTTTCTCAGTGATCAGTGCAAAGGAATAAAGGGAGAAAAATAGAATGGGAAAGACTAGAGATCTCTTCAAGAAAATTAAAGATACCAAGGGAACATTTCATGCAAAGATGGGCACAATAAAGGCCAGAAATGGTATGGATCAGACAGAAGCAGAAGATATAAGAAGAGGTGGCAAGAATACACAGAACAACTATACAAAAAAGATCTTCATGACCCAGATAATCATGATGGTGTGATCACACACATAGAGCCAGACATCCTGCAATGCAAAGTCAAGTGGGCCTTAGGAAGCATCACTGAATAAAGCTAGTGCAGGTGATGGAATTCCAGTTGAGCTATTTCAAATCATGAAAAATGATGCTGTGGAAGTGCTGCATTCAATATGCCATCAAATTTGGAAAACTCAGCAGTGGCCACAGGAGTGTAAAAGGTAAGTTTTCATTCCAATCCCAAAGAAAGGCAAGGCCAAAGAATGTTCAGACTACCTCACAATTGCACTCATCTCACACGCTAGTAAAGTAATGCTCAAAATTCTCCAAGTGAGTCTTCAACAGTACATGAACCGTGAACTTCCAGATGTTCAAGCTGGATTTCAAAAAGGCAGAGGAACCAGAGATTAAATTGCCAACAACTGTTGGATCATTGAAAAAGCAATAGAGTTCCAGAAAACATCTACTTCTGCTTTATTGACTACGTCAAACACTTTGACTGTGTGGATCACAATAAACTGTGGAAAATTCTGAAAGAGATGGGAATACCAGATCACCTCACCTGCCTCTTGAGAAATCTGTATGCAGGTCAAGAAACAACAGTTAGAACTGGACACAGAACTGCAGACTGGTTCCAAATCAGGAAAGTAGTTCGTCAAGGCTGTATATTGTCACCTTGCTTATTTAACTTATATCCAGTGTACTTAATGTGAAATGCCAGGCTGGATAAAGCACAAGCTGGAATCAAGATTGCTGGGGAAAATATCAATAACCTCAGATATTCAGATGACACTACCCTTATGGCAAAAAGTGAAGAACTAAAAAGCCTCTTGATGAAAATGAAAGGGGAGAGTGAAAAAGTTGGCTTAAAGCTCAACATTCAAAGAACTAAGATCATGGCATCCAGTCCCATCACTTCATGGCAAATAGATAGGGAAAAAATTGAAACTGTGACAGACTTAATTTTGGGGGGGCTCCAAAATCACTGCAGATGATGACCGCAGCCATGGAATTAAAAGGAGCTTGCTCCTTGGAAGAAAAGCTGTGACCAACCTAGACAGCATATTAAAAAGCAGAGACATTATTTGCCGACAAAGGTTTGTCTAGTCAATGCTATTGTTATTTCAGTAGTCATGTATGGATGTGAGTGTTGGACTATAAAAATAGCTGAGCACCAATCAATTGATACTTTTGAACTGTGGTGTTGGAGAAGACTCATCCACTCTTGGGTCTTGCTGTTTAATCAACCTGGTTCAACAAAAAACATGGTGCCTCAGGTTCCTGTCTTCACTTACTTACCATTTCTTATTGCTAGCAATACTCACCCAGTAAAAAGGTAACTGCATGCCAGATGTGATTTATAGATATTAAAATCTCCTCTGCCTAAATAGTTCCCATTGTCAAGATATATGAGGTTATTTCTTTCTTTAGTAATTCTTTTGGCTTAAGTGTTGAACAAGCATTTCAAATGCAAATGCTATATGAATCGAGTAATCTATTATAAGACATTAATTTTCTTCTTATTTATCAATTAACACAATGTTGGAATGTCTTCTATATGAAAAGAACATGGCTTGCTGCTGTGGGGATGAAAGGCAAAGTAAAAAAGAAAAGACAGAATCTTAGTCCTCAAGAAATTTAATTGAGAGGTTAAGGTAACTGCAGCCAACTGGCTTCAATCAACAATAATGTGGACAAGACTAGGTGGACTACTTCTTCGGAGAAGGTCTAGGGTAGGCAATGGAAAGAAAACATGATGGTATTGGATAACATTGTGTGTGTGTGTGTGTGTGTGTGTGTGTGTGTGTGTGTGTGTGTGTGCATTTCATCCTTAAGGAGAGAGAATGAGGCCCTAACACCTTACAATTTCCCCAAGCATTTGTTCTGGTTGTAGGGCTACTGCACTCATCCATAATCATATATTGCTTGATGATTCTACCATTCAGGAAATTGAATGAATTCTGCCTAACTAATAGACATTATAGAAGGCTGGATGGTCACTTGAGTGAAAAATATGCTGTATATACTGGGATTGGTGAGAAAGAAGTAGGAAAATATAATTTTGTCTTTGGTTCTTTTTCATCTATTCTACATGACTGAGACAGCCTGATAACCTTTAACAAACTCCATATTTCTTTTTATTATAAACAGGACTTAAAACATGTTTCCCATTGAAATGTAAAATGGGATAAACCTACAGCAAACATCATTCTCAATGGTGAAAAACTGAAAGCATTTCCTCTAAGATCAGGAGCAAGACAAGCATATCTGCTTTCACCACTATTATTCAACATAGTTTTGGAAGTCTTAATATAGTATGGTGCTTTCTCAAAAAATTAAAAATAAAATTACGGTAAGATAAAGCAATTCTGCTTATGGGTATATAAAAAATAATTGAAATCAGGGACTGGAACAGCTATTTATACATGAATGTTCAAAGTGGCATTATTCACAATAGCTAAAATTTGCAAACAACTCAAATGTTGATTAATGGGTAAACCAAATGTGATGTATATTACCATGTCATCTGCAAACAGTGCCAGTTTTACTTCCTTTCCAATTTGTATTACTTTGATTTCTTTTTCTTCTCTGATTTCCATGGCTAAGACACTAAAAAACTCTTAGAGGAAAATATAGGAAGAACACTTTTTGACATAAATCACAGCAAGGTCTTATTTGACCCACCTCCTAGAGTAAGGAAAATAAAACAAAAATAAATAAATGTGACCTAATTAAGCTTAAAATCTTCTGCACACAAAGGAAGCCATGACCAAGATGAAAATACAATCTTCAGAATGGGAGAAAATACTTCAAATGAAGCAACTAACAAAAAATTAATCTCCAAAATACAAAATAGTTCATGCAACTCAATAACAAAACAAACAAGTCAATCAATAAATGGGCAGAAGACTTAAAGAGACATGTCTCCAAAGAAGATATACAGATGGCCAACAAACACAAAAGATGCTCAACATCACTAATTGTTATAGAAATGCAAATCAAGACTACAATGAGGTATCACCTCATACCAGTTAAATTGGTCATCATCAAAAAATCTACAAACAATAAATGATGGAGAGGGTGTGGAGAAAAGGGAACCCTCTAGCACTGCTCATTGGAATGTAAGTTGGTGCAGCCACTATGGGGAACAATACGAAAGTTCCTTACAAATCTAAAAATAGAACTCCCATATGACCCAATAATCCAACTACTGGGCATATACCCACAGAAAACCATTATGCGAAAAGACACATGCACCCCAATGTGCATTGAAGCACTATTTACAATAGCCAGGACATGGAAGTGACCTAAATATCCATTGACAGAGAAATGGATAAAGAAGTTGTGGAACATATATTCAATGGAATATTACTCAGCCATAAAAATGAATGGAATAGGGTCATTGTAGAGATATGAATGGACCTAGACAGTGTCATTCAAAGTGATGTAATTCAGAAAGAGGAAAACAAATATAGCATATTAATTTATATATGTGGATAAACAGAAAAATGCTATATGCAGGGCAGGAATAGAGATGCAAAGAGAATGCGTATGTGGACATGGAGGGGAAGGGGAGAGTGAGACAAATAAGGAGATTAGGGTTGACATATATAGGTTACCATGTGTAAAATAGATAGCTATTGGGAACCTACTGTATAGCACTGAGAGCTCAGCTCAGTGCTTTTTGAAGACTTAGATGGGTGAGAATAGATGGGGTGGGAGGAAGGACCTAAAGGGAAGAAATATATCTATATATATCTATATATCTATATCTATATCTATATATATCTGCTTCACTTTGTTGTATAGGAGAAACTAACATGACATTTAAAGCAATTATAGTCCAATTTAAAAAATGTGGTATATACATACAATGGACTACCATTCAGCCTTTAAAAAGCAATGAAATTCTGACACATGCTACAGCATAAATTAACATTAGGTGAAGTGAAATAAGTTAGACATAAGAGGACACATTTTGTTATTATTCCACTTATATGAAGTACCCAGATTAGTCAAACTTATAGGTATAACAAGTATAATGGTAACTATGAGGGTATAGGGAGTAGAGAAATATAGAGTTATTGTTTACTGAGTATGGAGTTTCAGTTTGGGATGATGAAACAGTTCTGTAGATGGGTGGTGATAATGGTTGTACAACAATGTGAATGTACTTAATGTGGCAAAGCTGTACACTTAAAATGGCTAAAATGGTAAATATTGTATGTATTTTATCACAATAAGTTCTTTTAAAAAATTAAAAAGAAAAGGTTTCCCCAAGTCTTCTCTAAGTAAGCATAAAATTCTATGGCACATCTGCATCATAAATTTTACATAGAGGCATAAATCATTATGTTTACAAATTATTCCTTGAAGGCAAAGCCTATTGTTTGTTTCTTCATAATTAAATACTATTTATGCCATGTAATGGAGAAGGCAATGGCATCCCACTCCAGTACTCTTGCCTGGAAAATCCCGTGGACAGAGGAGCCTGGTAGGCTGCAGTCCATGGGATCGCTGAAGGTTGGACATGACTGATCGACTTCACTTTCACTTTTCACTTTCATGCATTGAAGAAGGCAATGGCAACCCACTCCAGTGTTCTTGCCTGGAGAATCCCAGGGACGGGGGAGCCTGGTGGGCTGCCGTCTATGGGGTCACACAGAGTTGGACACGACTGAAGTGACTTAGCAGTAGCATGCCATGTAAGCATGAAGAAAGTACCTAGTTCTTCCTTCCAACAATTTATAAACTTATTAGGTACATACTAAAACCACCCTTATGGCAGAAAGTGAAGATGAACTAAAGAGCCTCTTGATGAGAGTGAAAGAGGAGAGTGAAAAAGTTGGCTTAAACCTCAACATTCAGAAAACTAAGATCATGGCATCCCGTCCCATCACTTCATGGCAAATAGATGGGGAGACAGTGGAAACGGTGGCTGACTTTATTTTTGGGGGCTCCAAAATCACTGCAGATGGTGATTGCAGCCATGAAATTAAAAGACGCTTGCTCTTTGGAAGGAGAGTTATGACCAACCTAGACAGCATATTAAAAAGCAGAGACATTACTTTGTCCACGAAGGTCTGTCTAGTCAAGGCTGTGGTTTTTCCAGTGGTCATGTATGGATGTGAGAGTTGGACTATAAAAAAGCTGAGTGCAGAAGAATTGATGCTTTTGAACTGTGGTGTTGGAGAAGACTCTTGAGAGTCCCTTGTACTGCAAGGAGAGCCAACCAGTCTATCCTAAAGGAGATCAGTCCTGGATGTTCATTGGAAGGCCTGATATTGAAGCTGAAACTCCAATACTTTGGCCACCTGATGTGAAGAGCTGACTCATTTGAAAAGACCCTGATGCTGGGAAAGATTGAGGGCAGGAGAAGAAGGGGATGGTGGAGGATGAGATGGTTGGATGGCATCACTGACATAATGGACATGGGTTTGGGTGGACTCTGGGAGTTGCTGATGGACAGGGATGCCTGGAGTGCTGTGGTTCATGGGGTAGCAAAGAGTCAGACATGACTGAATGACTGAACTGAACTGAACTGAATAAAATACAGACAGCTTGACGGATCACTGCCTTGTCATGGTGAAGGGGCTTGTGTAACTTAATGAAGCTATGAGTCATGCCACATAGGGCCACCCAAGTTGGATAGGTCTTAGTGGAGAGTTCTGAGAAAACATGATCCACTGAAGGAAAGAATGGCAAACCACTCCAGTATTCTAACCATGAGAACCTCATGAACCGTATAAAAAGGCAAAAAGATATGACAGCAAAAGAGGAACCCCCAGGTTAAAAGGTGTCCAATATCCTACTCTGGAGAAGAGCAGAGGACAACTACTACTAATTGCTTCAGAAAGGATGAGGTGGATGGGCCAAAGAGGAATAAACAGAGAAAACTGAAGATATCCTTTGTCTAACATTACGTATTAACAGTGCTAAATTCTGAGGGCCATAACTACTGTGTAGTTCAAAGGGAAGTTGTAATAATAATTAGATTTGAGTTAGAAAAATAATTTCATTGAGGAAATGATGGTTGAATGGAGATTGAAGGGTGAATAACACTTGTATGTACCCTAAAGGGTACAGCTTCACATTTTATTTTTAAAATTTATTTATTTTTAAAATTGAAGTATAATTGCTTTATAATATTGTGTTTCTGCAATACATCAACATGAATCAGCCATAGGTATATATATGTCCTCTCCCTCTTGAGCATTCTTCCCACCTCCCACCCCATGCAAACCCTGTAGGTTGTCAAAGAGCCCGAGTCTGAGTTCCCTGAGCCATATAGCAAATTCCCACTGGTTATCTATTTTACATATGGTAGTGTATATGTTTCCATGCTACTGTCTCCATTCTTCCCACCCTCTCTTTCCCCCTCCCTGTGTCCACCAGTCTGTTCTCTGTGTCTGTATTTCCATTGCTGCCCTGAAAATAGGCTCATCAGTACCAGCTTTCTAGATTACATATATATGCATTAATATATGATATTTGTTTTTCTCTTTATGACTTATTTCACTCTGTTTAATAGGCTCTAGTTTCATCCACCTCAATGTTGTTGTTCAGTCACTAAGTCGTGACCTACTCTTTGCTACCCCATTGACTGCAGCACGCCAGGCTTTCGTATCCTTCACTGTCTCCTGGAGTTTGCTCAGACTCATGTCCATTGAGTCAGTCATGCCATCCAACCATCTCATTCTCTGTCACCCCCTTCTCCTCCTGTTCTCAATCTTTCCCAACATCGGGGTCTTTTCCAATGAGCCCGCTCTTTGCATCAGATGATCAAAGTATTGGAGATTCAGCTTCAGCATCAGCCTTCCAATGAGTATTCAGGGTTGATTTCTTTTTGGATTGACTGTTTGATCTCCTTGCTGTCCAAGGGCCTCTCAAGAGTCTTCTCTAGCACCACAACTCAAAAGCATTAATTATTTGGTGCTCAGACTTTCATATAATATATTCTGCATATAAGTTAAATAAGCAGCCTTGATGTATTCCTTTCCCAATTTGGAATCAGTCCATTGTTCCATGTCCGGTTCTAACTGTTGCTTCTTTTTCTTTTTTTTTTTTAAATTTTTGCTTTTATTTATTTATTTATTTTACTTTACAATTTTGTATTGGTTTTGCCATACACTGACTTGAATCCACCATGGGTGTACATGTGTTCCCCATCCTGTACCCCCTTCCCAACTCCCTCTGCATCCCCTCCCTCTGGGTCATCCCAGTGCACCAGCTCCGAGCACCCTGTATCATGCATCGAACCTGGACTGGCAATTTGTTTCACATATAATTTACATGTTTCAATGCCATTCTCCCATATCATTCTGCCCTCGCCCTCTCCCACAGAGTCAAAAAGACTGTTCTATACATCTGTGTCTCTTTTGCTGTCTCGCGTACAGGGTTATTGTTACCATCTTTCTAAATTCCATATATATGCATTAGTACACTGTATTGGTGTTTTTTCTTTCTGGCTTACTTCACTCTGTATAACAGGCTCCAGTTTCATCCACCTCATTAGAACTGATTTAAATGTATTCTTTTTAATGGCTGAATGTATATGTATGTGTATATGTACCACAGCTTTCTTATCCATTCATCTGCTGATGGGCATCTAGGTTGCTTCCATGTCCTGGTATTATAAACAGTGCTGTGATGAACATTGGGGTACATGTGTCTCTTTCAATTCTGATTTCCTCAGTGTGTATGCCCAGCAGTGGGATTGCTGAGTCATATGGCAGTTTTATTTCCAGTTTACAGAATGGGAAAGACTAGAGATCTCTTCAAAAAAATTAGAGATACCAAGGAAACATTTCATGAAAAGATGGGCTCAATAAAGGACAGAAATGGTATGGACCTAAAAGAAGCAGAAGATATTAAGAAGAGGTGGCAAGAATACACAGAAGAACTGTACAAAAAAGATCTTCATGTCCCAGATAATCACGATGATGTGATCACTGACCTAGAGCCAGACATCCTGGAATGTGAAGTCAAGTGGGCCTTAGAAAGCATCACTACGAACAAAGCCAGTGGAGGTGATGGAATTCCAGCTGAGCTCTTTCAAATCCTGAAAGATGCCGTGCAAGTGCTGCACTCAGTATGCCAGCAAATTTGGAAAACTCAGCAGTGGCCACAGGACTGGAAAAGGTCATTTTTCATTCCAATCCCAAAGAAAGGCAATGCGAAAGAATGCTCAAACTACTGCACAATTGCACTCATCTCACACGCTAGTAAAGTAATGCTCAAAATTCTCCAAGCCAGGCTTCAGCAATACGTGAACCATGAACTTCCTGATGTTCAAGCTGGTTTTATAAAAGGCAGAGGAACCAGAGATCAAATTGTCAACATCGGCTGGATCATGGAAAAAGTAAGAGAGTTCCAGAAAAACATCTATTTCTGCTTTATTGACTATGCCAAAGCCTTTGACTGTGTGGATCACAATAAACTGTGGGAAATTCTGAAAGAGATGGGAATACCAGACCACCTGACCTGCCTCTTGAGAAACCTGTATGCAGGTCAGGAAGCAACAGTTAGAACTGGACATGGAACAACAGACTGGTTCCAAATAGGAAAAGGAGTACTTCAAGGCTGTATATTGTTATCCTGCTTATTTACCTTATATGCAGAGTACATCATGAGAAACGCTGGGCTGGAAGAAACACGAGCTGGAATCAAGATTGCTGGGAGAAATATCAATAACCTCAGATATACAGATGACACCACCCTTATGGCAGAAAGCAAAGAATTAAAGAGCCTCTTGATGAAAGTGATAGAGGAGAGTGGAAAAGTTGGCTTAAAGCTCAACATTCAGAAAAGGAAGATCATGGCATCTGGTCCCATCATTTCATGGGAAATAAATGGGGAAACAGTGGAAACAGTGTCAGACTTTATTTTTTGGGGCTCCAAAATCACTGCAGATGGTGACTGCAGCCATGAAATTAAAAGACGCTTACTCCTTGGAAGGAAACTTATGACCAACCTAGATAGCATATTCAAAAGCAGAAACATTACTTTGCCAACAAAGGCCTGTCTAGTCAAGGCTATGTTTTTTCCTGTATGGATGTGAGAGTTGGACTGTGAAGAAAGCTGAGCGCTGAAGAATTGATGCTTTTGAACTGTGGTGTTGGAGAAGACTCCTGAGAGTCCCTTGGACTGCAAGCAGATCCAACCAGTCCATTCTAAAGGAGATCAGTCCTGGGTGTTCATTGGAAGGACTGATGCTAAAGCTGAAACTCCAGTACTTTGGCCATCTCATGTGAAGAGTTGGCTCATTGGAAAAGACCCTGATGCTGGGAGGGCTTGGGGGCAGGAGGAGAAGGAGACGACGGAGGACGAAATGGCTGGATGGCATCACCGACTCAATGTACATGAGTTTGGGTAAACTCCGGGAGTTGGTGATGGACAGGGAGGCCTCATGTGCTGCAATTCATGGGGTCGCAAAGAGTGGGACACGACTGAGCGACTGAACTGTACTGAATAGCTTTGTGTGTGGGATATTACCTACATGTACTATATATTTGCCTTTACTGGTCACCTTTTTAATTTTATAATTTTCTCATTTCTTATTCTGGGCTTTTCTTTTTTCACCCAGAGGATTTCCTTTAACCTTGTTTGTAAAGGTAGTTTTATGGTTCTGAATTCTAGCTTTTGCTTGTCTATTAAGTTTTTTTTTTTTTTTTTTTTTTATTTTTTAACTTTACAATATTGCGTTGGTTTTGCCATATATCAAAATGAATCTGCCACAGTATACATGTGTTGCACATCCTGAACCCTCCTCCCTCCTCATACCATCCCTCTGGGTAGTCCCAGTGCACCAGCCCCAAGCATCCAGTATCATGCATTGAACCTGGACTGGTGACTCATTTCATATATGATATTATACATGTAACTGTTGCTTCTTGACATGCATACAGATTTCTCAGGAGGCAGGGAAGATGGTCTGGTAATCCCATCTCTTTAAAGAATTTTTCATAGTTCACTGTGATCCACACAATCAACAGCTTTAGCATAGTCAATGAAGCAGAAGTAAATGTTTTTCTGGGATTTCCTTGCTTTTTCTAGATCCAACAGATGTTGAAAATTTGATCTCTGGTTCTTCAGCCTTTTCTAAATCCAGCTGGTACATCTGGAAGTCCTTGGTTCATATACTGTTGAAACCTAACTTGAAGGATTTTGAGCATTACCTTGCTAGCATATGAAATAAGTGCAATTGTATGGTAGTTTGAACATTATTTGGCATTGCCCTTATTTGGGATTGGAAAATTCTTAATTTCTCAGATGGTAAAGAATCTGCCTGCAATGAAGGAGACCCAGGTTTGATCCCTAGGTTACGAATATCCCTGGAGAAGGGAATGCCAATCCACTCCAGTGTTCTAGCCTAGAGAATTCCACAGACAGAGGAGCCTGGTGGGCTATAGTCCATGGGGTTGCAAAGAGTCAGACATGACTGAATGACTACATTTTCAGTTTTCTTTGGGTTTGGAATGAAAACTTACCTTTTACAGTCCTGTGGCCATTGCTGAGTTTTCCAAATTTGCTGACATATTTAGTACAGCACTTTAACAGCATCATCTTTTAAGATTTCAAATAGCTCAGCTGGAATTCTATCACCTTCAGTAGCTTTGTTCATAGTAATGCTTCCTAAAGCCCACTTGACTTCACATACCAGAATTTCTGCTCTAGGTGAGTGACCACAACATCGTGGTTATCTGAGTTACTAAGACCTTTTTAATATAGTTCTCCTGTGTATTCTTGCCAACTCTTCCTAATCTCTTCTGTTAGACCCTTGCCATTTCTGTCCTCTTATTGTGACCATCTTTGCATTAAATATTCTCTTGGTACCTCCAATTTTCTTGAATCATGACTGACACCTAGCTAACTCGAAAAACCCACGTTCTTGCTATAGTGTAGTGTTGTGTTTGGAAAGCAGCTGTCCATCCAAAATTATATTATTTGCCCTACTCATGTATAAATACAGCCTTGTTCCTTGCCAAAAGAAGGTGAATGAAAGTGATATGTGTCCCTTCCAGACAAAAGTGGTTAAGAAATAGACATTTATTTTCACTCTAATTTCTTTATCTTCTAGCAGAAGATGAAGGATTTTAAGGCCCTATGGGATGACAGTGCCATCATATGAGAGTAAACTGAGTTTCTAAATCTTAAAATAAAGTTTATTCACTAAATATTCATTGAGCAATTGTTTCAACAAGAAATAAATTGACAAAAGCCACTGCAATTTTAGAGTTTGTTTGTTACTGAAGAAAACATTGTTATAACTCACATAGCATGGATGGACAGAGTATGGCATCTTTTAACAGTGTGTGCTTATTCATATAAGAATCTTAGAGTATGAGTTTGGGAGAAAAACAGATCTTCTCTTGGTTCAGTATAACCTTAATAAAACCCATTAAACACTTAGAATTGGGCTATGAATTAAACATATCATCTTACTCAGTAACGCAATGCTATATGAATCTCATGCATCCTGCTGTATGTGTCTTGTCACTTCATCCTCACAATCCTATAAGTTAAGTAATAGCACCCTAGTTTTACAGATGAAGAAATAGAAATAACTCTCCAAAGTCACATAGCAAGTCATGGAGCCAGGGTACAAACACTAGTGTTTCCTATTTCAAAGTCACTTTTGTCTACTACTTTCTAATACTTCCTGCAAAAGAGTCGATAAGTTATTTTCCAATTGACAAATTGATAGAGAATAAACACAAGGGGTGTCGACATACACTGTTACAGTTTTTAGATCTAGGTAGATTTATCATCATTCAAAAATGAATAATATACAAAATAGTTAACTTGGAGATAATTACCATGTAACTGATGCATATGTTAAACACAACTTGTAGGATATAATCAGAAAGCAGCTTTGTTTTTATTTTCTATGACCTATTCAAATTTATTCTCTGAGATGAGCTCTTCTCTTGCCCCTGGACAAAAATTAAGGAAATTTTCATAACTTCTCTGGTTACTTTTAAGTAATAAGAGTCACATTTTAGTAATTAATATATCTTCAGTAATGTAATAATAAAACTATTAACTTAATTCAAAGTGTCATTCTTTTCCCAGCTCAGACCTGCTGCCAGGCTCTCTAACTTGAATATGAAAGATACATCTTTTTTCCTACCTTGCATTTTTTTCCCTCCTCCTTCTCTATATTGTTAACTTTTTGAGTTCTTCATGGTAAGAGAAAGGTAGAATGAGAGGATAAAAAAAGACCAGGAAAGGATTAAATTTACTGTGCTGCCATGAGAAGGAACAGATATCTCCCCATAGGTATTTAATTCTTTTTTTCCAATGGAATACTTTATTACCTTTTTCAGAGACAACCTCATAAATGGAAATATCTCACAGTCCTCCTGATGCTTGTGAATGTATTTCCTCTGACTTTTTCTTTATGGTTCCTTCTTCAAAACATAAGAATCTGGCAATTTGTCTCCTTAATGGGGGCTGCTTTCCATGGCCTCTCTTGGCCAATTTTGAAGTAATCGCATGCTGCCTCTTTCTTCTCTGTGGACTACATATGCTCTGTAGAATACACTCGTGTGTCCTTTTCCACAACAAACTGGGAGTACAGGTATTATTCAAATACAACTATTTCTCTTTGCTGTTCATTAAGAGCAACCAGCCAATAAGTCTTAACTTTAGATTGTCTGGGTGGTATGAGCAAAACATCAATTAACTACTCATCAGGATCCAGGGAACACATTTCAAACTCTTAATGTGATTCTATTGAAGACTCTTTCCTTCAACTTGTGATGAGTGGCAAGCATCTCTCTATACTTATATTTTGAGAAGATGATATTCAGAAAACATTAATAACTCTTTTCAAAAATATCCTAAACTCTCAATCTTTTATCAAACTATATAACCTCTTTTTGGGGGCTTCCCTTATAGCTCAGTTGGGAAAGAATCTGCCTGCAGTGCAGGAGACCTGGGTTTGATTCCTGGGTTGGGAAGATCCCCTGGAGAAGGAAATGGTAACCCACTCCAGTATTCTTGCCTGGAAAATCTCATGGACAGAGGAGCCTGATGGGCTATAGTCCATGGGTTTGCAAGAATCGGACATGACTTAGCGACTGAACCACCACCACCAGAACCTCTTTTACAGACAGAAAAATAGAACTTGAATCCAATATTCAGAAATATTTGTAACTTCTGCTTGGTGTACTTCCACTGTTGGAATATGGTATCTGACATTTCAGGAGTTCAGCCCAAATTCAGACTTAAATATTTCCATTTTAAAATCATATTACAAAAAAAAAGCAAAATTAAACAAAACAATAACAGAACAAAGACAGCAGAATAGAACAAAGGATATTGAGAAGTACCTGGGGAGATCTCAATTCTGAAAGTAATCTAATTCAAAAGCAAGGCATATTTCTGTAAAATATTGGGGCATCAAAAAGTAGTTATAAAAAGACATTGGGGAATCTAATTTTCCAAATGGAGATCCAATGTTCACTTCAATTTTATAGACAATGAGATATCAAAAGAGCCAATCAAGGGGTCTTATCTCAATATGTATCCTTCTGCTTTCTGAGGGAAATATTGGAGCAAGTTTTGAGGACATAAGTTAGGTCTGTGAGCACATTAGGACTGACAATTTTGAGAAAATGAGGAGAAAAATTCCATACCTAATTTCTAGGCATACTATCTGAAAACAGAATTATTTGTGAAACACCTATGAGTCTATAGGAGGGTGAGAGAGTCTCTTATTACATGTGACAGCAAGCAGTTCATTCAAATGTCAGACAATGTAGCTCCAGAAAAGGTCACCTAGTAAAGCAGCAGAGTATTATAATAGGCAAATTGAAAAGCTTCAGAAAAGCTTCAGTAGCCACCAAAGGTGTATGACCCAGGCGTATCCACCTATAACCCAGGACAGGAAGAGGACTTGAGAGATCTGGTTAGAGTGACCATATGACTTATTCTTTAAAGTGAGGTACATTTTAATAATGAAAGGAATATTAATAATTATGCCAGTATGACAGACATAAACTAATACTTCCTGGGCTAACTGAGGCATATCATAGTCTAGAATTAGATGACAAATAACTTTTCTGGACTGAGGCTCTGAAATAATGGTTTTTGGTGGCTTAAGATATTAGTGGCTAGAGCATACATAAGTGATGTCACTATATTTTTAAGATGGGCACTTATGAATCAATAAAACTATTCCCTATTCCTATTCTCTCTTGTTCATTTATTTTTCTAGACATAAAGCTTAATTTTCAGCCATGAATTACCTTTGTCTATATGTTCTTATTCCACATAAATTTAACATAATTTATAATCTGGCTTTGAGTTTAAGCATATGAAGAATCTTGCTTATTTTAACAGACTGACTTTGAAAATCCTTCAGCTTTTCAATGATTTTGAGAGAGCTGATTAGGTTAATTTAGGCAATATGAGGGGAGAGACAGGTGACCCGATGGTGGGAAGAATAACAGCAAAGGCTAAGGAGCTTCATTGTCATGTGAAGGATTGTGATAAGCAAGCTCTTACAGATTTTACAAAAGTGCAGCAGCATTCAATTGAATTTCATAATATTTAGCACCTATTCTGTGCTACATATTATCTGTCCTTGGTAATATATAATCTGTTCAGGGAGACAAGAAATTTGCACATGAAAAATTAGTGCACAAAACAGGGTGATCAAATGTCAAAGTATGAATTTCAGATAATGAATATTATAAGATTTTAACCATAATATGCTAACTTTCCCCCAAATTTCATCATTTGGTAAACATGGTGACAGACACTGTGACAGAAATGGGTAACACTTTACCAAGAATCTATGCTTCTATATTTTCATAGTGTGGAGTTGCCACCTAAAGATAGCTATCTATTTCACTACCATAAATTCTGCATTCTGTTGTGACCGTATGATTAGTTTTTGCTAATGAAATACAGGCTAAAATGATGTAGGTTGATTTAAAATATTGTATTAGTTTTAGGTGTACATCAAAGTGAATCAGTTATACATATATCCAGTCTTTTTAAAATTATTTTCCCATATTGATCATTACAGAATATTGATTAGATTTCCCTGTGCTCTACAGTATCTATTTGACATATAGTAATGTGTATATGTCAATCCCAATCTCACAACTTGTCCCTCCACTTGTTTTCCCCCCTCATAACCAAAAGATTATTTTCTACATCTATGACTTGATTTCTGTTTTGTAAATAAGTTCATTTGCACCATTTGTTTTGCTGAAACTTCACTTTCATCTCAGGTTCAAAGGATTTGTTAACAAGCCACTCATTATTTACAAATGGGCTTCCCTGATAGCTTGGTTGGTAAGACTCTGCCTGCAGTGCAGGAAAATTTGGTCCAATTCCTGGGTCAGGAAGATCCACTGCAGAACGGATAGGCTACCCACTCCAGCATTCTTGGGCTTCCCTTGTGGGTCAGCTGGTAAAGAATCCACCTGCAATGCGGGAGATCTGGGTTTGATCCCTGGGTTGGGAAGATCCCCTGCAGAAGGGAAAGGCTACCCACTCCAGCATTCTTGGGCTTCCCTTGTGGGTCAGCTGGTAAAGAATCCACCTGCAATGCGGGAGATCTGGGTTTGATTCCTGGGTCAGGAAGATCCACTGCAGAACGGATAGGCTACCCACTCCAGCATTCTTGGGCTTCCTTTGTGGGTCAGCTGGTAAAGAATCCACCTGCAATGCGGGAAATCTGGGTTTGATCCCTGGGTTGGGAAGATCCCCTGCAGAAGGGAAAGGCTACCCACTCCAGCATTCTTGGGCTTCCCTTGTGGGTCAGCTGGTAAAGAATCCACCTGCAATGCAGGAGATCTGGGTTTGATTCCTGGGTCAGGAAGATCCACTGCAGAACGGATAGGCTACCCACTCCAGCATTCTTGGGCTTCCCTTGTGGGTCAGCTGGTAAAGAATCCACCTGTAATGCGGGAGATCTGGGTTTGATCCCTGGGTTGGGAAGATCCCCTGCAGAAGGGAAAGGCTATCCACTCCAATATTCTGGCCTGGAGAATTTTATGGACTGTATAGTCCATGGGGTCACATAGAGTTGGACATGACTTTCACTTTCACCTTTTCATATACAAATATTTATTAGAAAATTATTTAGCTTACTTTCAATATACTAACATTAAAAGAAAAGAGAAATAGAAACAGCAGAGGATACATCACCAAATTGGATTTTGATCAATATCCAGAATCAAACAATACTGAGAAATCACATGACACAGCACATCTGGAGCCCCAACTGGGAAAAAATCACAGGCTGAACATCCACCCCATGGGTGAGACATCAAAGATTGTACTTGGGGGCTCCCGCTTGTAGTCCCAGGATGCAAACTGATATCATCATCAATCTGTGAGTAAGCTGCAGTTCTGGTTTCACATTAATACTTTTTTTGTCATGTAAAACTTTGTTGATGTTCAGTCACTCAGTGGTGTCCAAATCACTGTGACCCCATAGACCATATTAAATTGCCAGCATACGTTGGATCATACAAAAAGTAAAAGAATTCCAGAAAAAAAAAAGCATCTATTTCTGCATCATTGACTATGCAAAAGCCTTTGACTGTGTGGATTACACCAAACTGTGGACAATTCTTCAGTTCAGTTCAGTTCAGTTTAGTGGCTCAGTGGTGTCCGACTCTGCGAATCCATGAACTGCAGCACGCCAGGACTCCCTGTCCATCACCAACTCTCGGAGTTCACTCAGACTCATGTCCATCAGTTCAGTGATGCCATCCAGCCATCTCATCCTCTGTCGTCCCCTTCTCTTCCTGCCCCCAATCCCTCCCAGCATCAGAGTCTTTTCCAATGAGTCAACTCTTCCCATGAGGTGGCCAAAGTACTGGAGTTTCAGCTTTAGCATCATTCCTTCCAAAGAAATCCCAGGGCTGATCTCCTTCTGAATGGACTGGTTGGATCTCTTTGCAGTCCAAGGGACTCTCAAGACTCTTCTCCAACACCACAGTTCAAAAGCATCAATTCTTCAGTGCTCAGCCTTCTTCACAGTCCAACTCTCACATCCATACATGACCACAGGAAAAACCATAGCCTTGACTAGATGGACCTTTGTTGGCAAAGTAATGTCTCTGCTTTTCAGTAGGCTATCTAGGTTGGTCATAAGTTTTCTTCCAAGGAGTAAGAGTCTTTTAATTTCATGGCTGCAGTCACCATCTGCAGTGATTTTGGAGCCCAAAAATATAAAGTCTGACACTGTTTCCACTGTTTCCCCATCTACTTCCCATGAAGTGATGGGACTGGATGCCATGATCTTCGTTTTCTGAATGTTGAGCTTTAAGCCAACTTTTTCACTCTCCACTTTCACTTTCATCAAGAGGCTTTTTAGTTCCTCTTCACTTTCTACTATAAGGGTGGTGTCATCTGTATATCTGAGATTATTGATATTTCTCCCAGCAATCTTGATTCCAGTTTGTGCTTCTTCCAGCCCAGCGTTTCTCATGATGTACTCTGCATATAAGTTAAATAAGCAGGGTAACAATATACAGCCTTGACGTACTCCTTTTCTTATTTGGAACCAGTCTGTTGTTCCATGTCCAGTTCTAACTGTTGCTTCCTGATCTGCATACAGATTTCTCAAGAGGCAGGTCAGGTGGTCTGGTATTCCCATCTCTTTCAGAATTTATTTATTTCTTTTATTGTGATCCACACAGTCAAAGGCTTTGGCATAGTCAATAAAGCAGAAATAGATGTTTTACTGGAACTCTCTTGCTTTTTCCATGATCCAACAGATGTTGGCAATTTGAACTCTGGTTCCTCTGCCTTTTCTAAAACCAGCTTGTACATCAGGAAGTTCACGGTTCACGTATTGCTGAAGCCTGGCTTGGAGAATTTTGAGCTTTACTTTACTAGCATGTGGGATGAGTGCAGTTGTGCGGTAGTTTGAGCATTCTTTCGCATTGCCTTTCTTTGGGATTGGAATGAAAAATGACCTTTTCCAGTCCTGTGGCCACTGCTGAGTTTTCCAAATTTGCTGGCATACTGAGTGCAGCACTTGCAGGGCATCATCTTTCAGGATTTGAAAGAGCTCAACTGGAATTCCATCACCTCCACTGGCTTTGTTCGTAGTGATGCTTTCTAAGGCCCACTTGACTTCACATTCCAGGATGTCTGGCTCTAGGTCAGTGATCACATCATCGTGATTATCTGGGACATGAAGATCTTTTTTGTACAGTTCTTCTGTGTATTCTTGCCACCTCTTCTTAATATCTTCTGCTTCTTTTAGGTCCATACCATTTCTGTCCTTTATTGAGCCCATCTTTTCATGAAATGTTTCCTTGGTATCTCTAATTTTCTTGAAGAGATCTCTAGTCTTTTCCATTCTGTAGTTTCCCGCTATTTCTTTGCATTGATCACTGAGGAATGCTTTCTTCTCTCTTCTTGCTATTCTTTGGAACTCTGCATTCAGATGCTTATATCTTTCCTTTTTTCCTTTGCTTTTGGCTTCTCTTCTTTTCACAGATATTTGTAAGGCCTCCCCAGACAGCCATTTTGCTTTTTTGCATTTCTTTTCCATGGGGATGGTCTTGATCCCTGTCTCCTGTACAATGTCACGGACCTCATTCCATAGTTCATCAGGCACTCTATCTATCAGATCTAGGCCCTTAAATCTATTTCTCACTTCCACTGTATAATCATAAGGGATTTGATTTAGGTCATCCCTGAATGGTCTAGTGGTTTTCCCTACTTTCTTCAATTTAAGTCTGAATTTGGTAATAAAGAGTTCATGATCTGAACCACAGTCAGCTCCCGGTCTTGTTTTTGTTGACTGTATAGAGCTTCTCCATCTTTGGCTGCAAAGAACATAATACCAGACCACCTTAGCTTCCTTCTGAGAATCCTATATGCAGGTCAAGAAGCAACAGTTGGAACCAGACATGGAAAAATGGACTGGTTCAAAACTGGGAAAGGAGTACATCAAGACTGGGTCAAGAAGATCCCCTGGAGTAGGAAATGACAATCTGCTCCAGTATTCTTGCCTGGAAAATTCCATAGACAGAGGAGCCTGGTGGGCTAAGTCCATGTGTTCTCAAAGAGTTGCACATGACTGAGTGACTAAGCACACACACACACTAAAAGGAAGGGCAAAAAATACTGTTTCTACATAACTCTTCAGTCTCCTCACTTATTTTAAATTATTTTGAAATTGACTGAATTCAACAGTTGACATCTTAACTCATAGGATGAAGTGATGAACTAGATGAGAAAAATCTCCAAGTGTCTGGAGTCTAAATATAGTCTGAGTACTTGATAGGAGTAGACCTTTTGCCTGTACAAATGTATTTATCTTGTCTGATACATGCTATATTAGTGTATATATCCCCTCCCATCTGGGTCTGAATTTTAAAATTTAAAATTTTTTCTTTGCATTTTATGCATTGACTGTCAATAACATTAGATTTCCCTTAACCATGAAATTTCAGCTAAAAATGAAAGCATGGGCTAAAGAGTTTGATGAGATGGCATCAAAAGTGTTTGAGTAGTAGAATTTTATGATGGGAGCTCTGCTTCTAGCAGATTGAATTGATCTGGGAGAATTGTCATATCAGACTGGAATTGACAGAAGAGTTATAGGAGATTATTGCAATATTCCAGGCAAGGGATTATAAGCAAAATTTAGTAATGTACTTATAAGCAGATTTGAATACAGGGAAATCTCACATTTCTGTATTGGGTTACTTAAAATATAATTCTCTAAAAATTAATCTTTGAATTTAACACAATCTCTGTAAATTTCAGTACAATTTTTCTTTTATTTATATCTTAGAAAAATCATTCTTAAGTTTATTCAAAGTAAAAAAATAGCTTGTAATAATATATAGGTATTTTGGAATAAGAGTAATGCAAGACATCCTATCACTTACTAAAATATACAGTTATAATGATTTAAAGTACACTAATAGTGTTTGAATAGGCAAGCAAGTCATTGTGAGAAAATCAGTAAAATAATAGTAATTGGCCCAAATACATAGTTTGTGATAAGGAAGTATTTAAAGTGCAGTACATCATGAGAAATGCTGGGCTGGATGAAGTACAAACCGGAATCAAGATTGCTGGGAGAAATATCAATAACTTCAGATATGGAGATGACACTACGCTTATGGCAGAAATCAAAGAAGAACTAAAAAGCCTCTTGATGAAGTGAAAGTGGAGAGTGAAAAAGTTGGCTTAAAACTCAACATTCAGAAAATTAAGATCATGACATCTGGTCCCATCACTTCATGGCAAATAGATGTGGAAACAATGGAAACAGTGAGAGACTTTATTCTTCTGGGCTCCAAAATCAATGCAGATTGTGACTGCAGCCATGAAATTAAAAGACGTTTGCTCCTTGGAAGAAAAGCTATGACCAGCCTAGACAGCATATTAAAAGTAGAGACATTACTTTGCCAACAAAGGTCCATCTAGTCAAAGCTATGGTTTTTCCAGTAGTCATGTATGGATATGAGAGTTGGACTATAAAGAAAGCTGAGCACCAAACTATTGATGCTTTTGAAGTGCAGTGTTGGAGAAGAATCTTGAGAGTCCCTTGGACTGCAAAGAGATCAAACCAGTCAATCCTCAAGGAAATCAGTCCTGAATATTCATTGGAAGGACTGATGCTGAAGCTGAAGCCCCAATATTTTGGCCACCTGATGTGAAGAACTGACTCATTGGAAAAGATCCTGATGCTGGGCAAGATTGAACGCAGGAGAAGAAGGGGATGAGAGAGCATGAGATGATTGGATGGCCTTACCAACTCGATGGACATGAGTTTGAGTAAGCTCGAGGAGTTGGTGATGGACAGGGAAGCCTGGAGTGCTGCAGTCTATGTGGTCACAAAGAGTTGGACACGACTGAGTGACTGAACTGAACTGAAAAAGCAGTATGAAAATGGAGACATATCTTTGTAACAAACTGCTATTCATATTTAGAAAAACTAAATAAACTCATATTAATCAGGTAGAGCAGTGTTTCTCAAGGTATGGTTCCTGGACCATCAGGATCAGTATTACCTTGCAATCTGTTAGCAATGCAAATTTTCAGGACCCACCCTAGAAACTCAGAACTGAAATTCTGGGGGTGCATTCTTCAATCTGTGTCTTAACAAATTATCAAACTGATTCTGATGCAAGTTAAATTTTGAGAACCACTAAACCATATTATACTTGGAGAAGGAAATGGCAACCCACTCCAGTACTCTTGCCTAGTAAATTCCATGGATGGAGGAGCCTGGTGGGCTACAGTCCATGGGGTCACGAAGAGTCAGACATGACTGAGCGACTTCACAACCACAAAACCATATTATGCTGCAATCACAAGTCAACCATGAAATTTCAATGGCTTCACACAAAAAAAAGAAGGCTTATACGTCTTGCTTAAACTACATGTTAATTGGTAATTGGCAGTAGTGTCTATTCCAGATAGTCACTCAGGAATCCCTGTTGACAGAGGTACTAATATCTTGTAGTTGTGCTTTCTGGAGTTTATGACTTCCTTAGATAATGCAAAATGCGAAGAATAAGCTATAGTTTAGTGAGTGGACCTCTTTATTCATTTTTACCACCAAGAAGAACTAGTCATATAATCTTTACTAAAAATAAAGGGTCTAGAAAATGAGGGAGTGTAGCTGAAGTATTTGATGATCACTATTATATCTGCTAGAGAGCTCTACATCAGACCTTATTCAAATATTGCAGATGTACAAGATATTTAAAGGGAAAAGATAAAATCATACTATAAAAATAATATAGTCAATGTTTGTAAAATATCTGCCATGGGGAAAGCCTTTCTGAGTGTTTAAAAAGAAAAAAATAGAAATAGAAATCAAAATGAAAATAATGACAGATTTGGCTGTATAGAAATTAAAACTATGTCAAAATAAACAACTTAAAAAAGGAGGAAACTGCTTTTGTATATATGACAAGTTAATAATATTCATATGTAAGGATATCTTAAATCAATAAGAAAAGGAAAAACATCCCAATATGCAAAATTGACATATTAAAAATATTTACTCTCAATGATTATCAAAGTAATGAAAATTAAAACAAGATATCAGACTGTACCTCTAAAGTGTCAGAAGAAAAAATGTAATACAAAAGTGCTCACGAAAACATGGGCTGCTGCTGCTGCTAAATCGCTTCAGTCGTGTCCGACTCTGTGCGACCCCAGACATGGCAGCCCAACAGGCTCCACCATCCCTGGGATTCTCCAGGCAAGAACACTGGAGTGAGTTGCCATTTCCTTCTCCAATGCATGAAAGTGAAAAGTGAAAGTGAAGTCACTCAGTCGTGTCCGACTCTTAGCGACCCCATAGACTGCAGCCCACCAGGCTCCTCTGTCCATGGGATTTTCCAGGCAAGAGTACTGGAGTGGGGTGCCATTGCCTTCTCCGAAAACATGGGCAACTGTCATTAATTACTTCTGGGAGTGTAATTGGTACCACAATTTTGAAAGGAATAGTGGCAATATATATCACAATTCTTACCACTTGTATCCATATGTGTGTGCTAAGTCACTTTACTCATATCCAACTCTTTGAGATTCTATGGACTATAGCCTGCCAGGCTCCTCTATCCATGGAATTCTCCAGGCAAAATACTGGAGTGAGTTGCTGTGCCCTACTCCAGAACATTGTGTATAAGTTTCAAAATAAAATTTTCACTTCTAGGAATATTATCTTAGGACAATTCTTAGATGGGATAAAAAGCTATAGGTACAAGTGAGTAATATAAGTAAAATGAGGGGATCTACCGCTGAGTTGGACCATAAAGAAATCTGAGCACCAAAGAATCAATGCTTTTGAACTGTGTTGTTACAGACTCTTGAGAGTTCCTTGGACTGGAAAGAGATGAAACCAGTCGATCCTAAAGGAAATCAGTATTCATTGGAAGGACTGATGCTGAAGCTGAAGCTCCAAATACTTTGGCCACCTGATATGAAGAACTGACTCCTTAGAAAAGAGCCTGATGCTGGGAAAGATTGAAGGCAGGAGGAGAAGGGGACAACAGAGGATGGGATGGTTGGATGGCATCACTGACTTGATGAGTTTGAGCAAGCTCCAGGAGGTGGTGATGGACAGGGATGCCTGGCATGCTGCTGTCCATGGGGTCACAAAGCATTGGGCACAACTGAGAGACTGAACTGAACTAAACTGAACATCTCTTTCAGTTGGTGATGTAAATAGTGTTGATGTACATTTATTGGTATTCACTGTATATTATTAAACAAAGAAAAGTAAGTTATAGAGCAACATCCCTAAGCACCCCCAATGTTTTATTTTCCCCTAACCTCATGCTCTTTGAAAGCTGACCTTGAAGATGGACCTTTGTTGGGGGTGGGGAGCACTCTCATACTGAGTTTTTTTTGTTTTCAAATGGCTCCTTTAGATGCTTCATGTCTTAGCTTAAATGTCACCTCCTCAGAGAGGCGTTTCTGACAATCCCATCTACATTAGATTCTCCTGTCATTCCTCATTACAAAGTGCTGTTTATATTTCTTTATTGCCTATCTTCCACTAGAAAATAAGTTTGGTGAGATTAACTGGGAGGGCTTGGGGGCAGGAGGAGAAGGGGACGACAGAGGATGAGATGGCTGGATGGCATCACCGACTCAATGGACATGAGTTTGAGTAAACTCCGGGAGTTGGTGATGGACATGGAGGCCTGGTGTGCTGCGATTCATGGGGTCGCAAAGAGTCAGACACAACTGAGCAACTGAACTGAACTGATTACCTATCTTCTACTAGAAAATAAGTTTGATGAGAGTAAATTTGTCTGTACACAGGTATATATCTAGCATTTAGTACAGTTTGCATAATATGAGTGTCATAACAATTTAAGAGGTTTAAGAAAGAAAGAGGGAGGAAGGAATGAGGGAGGGAAGAAAATTCATATAGAAAAAGTCTGGGAGGATTTATTCTGAGATACTGGCAATAGTTTTTTTCTGAAAAATGAGAAAACAGCTGATTTTAATTTTTTTAACTGGACAACTCTGCTTTTCATGATTATTTTTGGTGCAATGAATTTGTGTTACTTTTATTAAGCAGAAAAAGAAATACAAAGTATTTTTAGTTTGACAAGAGGAAAGACTATGAAAAATAATGAAGACCCAAATAAAAGTAGTGACATTGGATAGACACTCTGGAGTTAGAATAAGCACAGGATTTAGAGGAGCATAAGGAGAGGAAGGAGTTGATGCCATCATACTCTTAATTGGTATAATACAATTGAAGAGTGCCTCATAGTTTCTTTTTCCCTAATATGGTTCTCAATTCTTCTTTTCAGCTCATTTTTGAGGGAATAATATAATATATTTTGTCTCAAAAATATATTTTTGATATTAATGCTGAAGTTTGAAAACTGATCAGAGAGAGGGACATTGAACATCAGATCTAGAGTAGTGGCTCTAAAGATTAAAAGGGGATGGATTGGGCAAAGTTATAGAGGATAAATTCTTAGGTTTTAGTGATTGTGTATGTGTGTGTGTGTGTGTGTGTGTGTGTGTGTGTGTGTGGAATAGGGAGTCAGATATAGGAAGAAGAAGGAATCTTTAATTATTGTCAAGTTTCTTGCTTTCGTTACTGGGCAATGTGGTCATATTTCATGGAAAAAATGTAGACCTAGAAGCAAAAGTTTTTCTATCTGTCCCTTACGGGATAAGCCTGTATTATCTAGGTTAGGTAAGTGATGAGTTAGAGACAATAATGTCAAACTTCTGGTTTGAGCAGGGGATGCTGTTGACTTAACAATAAGGAACACAGGAAGAGGATACAAATGTGGAATTTTTTGTTCCCTTTGAGACACTGAAGTATAATTGTTTACTCTAGTCAACATTTAAAACAAAAAGATAAGCAGTTTATCCAGTAAAAGTGAGTTCACTCAGGAAAAGCACAGGAATTACAATTTGGAATACGCAAACTATGGCAAAACATAGACAGGCAATTTGGAGAACAAAGGAGAGGATCATTGTTTTATAGAGGCAAGGAAGAAGGACAGAGGGGTTGTTTTGAACAAAGTTCATCAAAGAAGAGTGAGAGTTTGGGGTTGTGGTAGTTTATCATTGGCTGGGCTATTGTTGGACAAGAAGAAAATCTTTCTTCTTTCTGTTGAAGTATGTAAAGTAAGGGGCATTGAGTTGTCCATGTTTGAGAGTTCCCCCTCCAGGGCTTTTCAACTCCAATTTGAATGAAGTTTTCTTTTATCCATTTTCACACTATTTAGTTAGATCTGTGTATCTGAAGCACACAAAAAATTTGAGTCTGGAAATATTGATCATCAGGAGCCATTAATTTGTAGATGTTAAATGAGATAGGGTTTTTGGAGGTCAGAACACTTAGCTTGATCTTTCTCCAAAAACCTTGAATCTCTTCTTCTCCTCTAATAATTTTAGGTACTTGGCAATTTTCAAACTTCCACATTACTAAAAGTATCCAGTGCTGCAACTGGGACTGTTAAGGACTTCCATTTTGTTCTGTTGGAATAATTCGTGTGATTTCTGACATTTGTTTTTCTAGTCTTCCTTCTGCTTTGATGATTTCTTTTGGTCCTCTAACATATGCAACTGGGAAAAAGCCAGAGTCCTATTTCAACTGTTTTTTGAGTTCTGATATTAATCTAAAAAATTGAAATAAAAGAAATGAATCATCAGGATAACCCAGAAAATAATTAATGGTCCACATGTATATGATTAATAATACATGATTTATGTAGACACACAGTAAGAAAGGTTGATTTTAATTTTCAGTACTCGTGCAAAGTTTGCTTAATGCTTCAAGTCCTGTACTAGAGGTTCTATTGCGTATATTCACTCCTCAGATTAAGACTCCAATAGTAAGAATGCAAAATTTCCAGGGACTACAATAGATGGTAATGGATTAAAAAAGAATAGGGTTTCAGCAATGAAAAGCCTGGCAAGAAGTACAGATATTTTCCTTTAGTGTAGCTTTCTGCTTCTTCTCCAACCCGATGTTTATTAGGAGAAAAATACTTATTCATTTTGTGATGAAGAGTAACTCTGTTTAATAATACTTTCTCTTTTATTCATTGATCATCAGCAAAAAAAAATATTAAAATCAAATAGATTTTGCATTTCTCTAGAGAATCTTGTGTCCTGTACCACCCCCTACTTCTTTATGATAATTGTTTTTGTTCAGTTCTTTAAGCACAACCCTAAAGGTCAAAACATTGCATTAGGCAAATACAACCCTTTTCTCTCCACCTTCACCTCAAAGCCTGCCAGAATGATTGATAGGAGGCATTTAGTCCCACATATAAGAGACGTTACATGGCTCATTTTCTGTGAGGCCTTTGCAGGAATAGCAATCTAGTTCATATTTTTTGAAGAAGTAATTTAAAAATCATTATATCTCAATGAGTTGTCTTACACTGAATATATAAATTGGTTTAAAACAACTAGGAATTACAAAAGCAAAAATATTTCCTTTCTTAATATTTCCTTCTTCTAAGATTATCTAATATTTTCCTCTCAGAATGTTATTCCAGGATTTGAGGATCTTATTACAGTAAACTTTTGTTACCTAGGATATTGGATACACCATTATTAGATAAACATTCCATTGGTCCAAGAAATAATTCATATTGTACCTGGGGCTCAGAAGAGCCACAGAAAATAGATTTATTTATTTAGTCATTAATGCATATCTTAAGTGTTACAATTAAAAGTGAAGAGGAAAATCCAAGAAAATATAATAAATATTAGATTCCTATTGTTAATGAATCGTATTGTTATTGAGGACACTAATTTCACTACAGGGTGCAGTCTTGGAGCCTTTCTGTCTAATTAGAATTCATTTCCATATTATTCATCAGTTCCTTCTTCAGCTGAAATCTTCTCAAATGACCTTTTTTCCTTCAGTTATGACTTACCCAAAGACTTCATTTTTCCCCAACCATTCAAATACAACTGCATTTTTCCAGTAAACACATTCTAAGAATGACATCACTGACTAACACCTACTGGATGGGAGGAAGACATTGACTGTATTATGCTTGATTTCAGTGTTAAATAAATGTTTTTTGTATACTGCAAAGGTGGATAATACAAGTAGGAGGCATGTTTCTCAGGCTTTTGAAGAAAGACAACTGAAGGTGTGCTCAATAGCTAGCAATAAAATAATTATATTTGCAGTTCTGCTTTATTGACTATGCCAAAGCCTTTGACTGTGTGGATCAGAATAAACTGTGGAAAATTCTGAAAGAGATGGGAATACCAGACCACCTGATCTGCCTCTTGAGAAATCTGTATGCAGGTCAGGAAGCAACAGTTAGAACTGGACATGGAACAACAGACTGGTTCCAAATAAGAAAAGGAGTACGTCAAGGCTGCATATTGTCACCCTGCTTATTTAACTTATGTGCAGAGTACCTCATGAGAAATGCTTGGCTGGAAGAAGCACAAGCTGGAATCAAGATTGCCGGGAGAAATATCAATAACCTTAGGTATGCAGATGACACCACCCTTATGGCAGAAAGTGAAGAGGAACTAAAAAGCCTCTTGATGAAAGTGAAAGAGGAGAGTGAAAAAGTTGGCTTAAAGCTCAACATTCAGAAAATGAAGATCATGGCATCTGGTCCCATCCCTTCATGGGAAATAGATGGGGAAACAGTGGAAACAATGTCAGACTTTATTTTTCGGGGCTCCAAAATCACTGCAGATGGTGACTGCAGCCATGAAATTAAAAGACACTTACTCCTTGGAAGGAAAGTTATGACCAACCTAGATAGCACATTGAAAAGCAGAGACATTACTTTGCCAACAAAGGTCCGTCTAGTCAAGGCTATGGTTTTTCCAGTGGTCATGTATAGATGTGAGAGTTGGACTGTGAAGAAGGCTGAGCACCGAAGAATTGATCCTTTTGAACTGTGGTGTTTGGGAAGACTCTTGAGAGTCCCTTGGACTGCAAGGAGATCCAACCAGTCCATTCTGAAGGAGATCAGCCTTGGGATTTCTTTGGAAGGAATGATGCTAAAGCTGAAACTCCAGTACTTTGGCCACCTCCTGCGAAGTGTCGACTCATTGGAAAAGACTCTGATGCTGGGAGGGATTGGGGGCAGGAGGAGAAGGGGACGACAGAGGATGAGATGGCTGGATGGCATCACTGACTCGATGGACGTGAGTCTGAGTGAACTCAGGGAGTTGGTGATGGACAGGGAGGCCTGGCGTGCTGTGATTCATGGGGTCTCAAAGAGTTGGACACGACTGAGCGACTGAAGTGAACTGAACTGAACTGTCTTTTGATTGCCTGTCTTTTTGACTTAAGTGTTTGAGAAGTATACAAAATAATTAAAGAGGAATAAACATGCCATAAGCACTTTAAAATGGGTATGTTCACCAGGGATGTTCTAATCACTTAGGTTCCCAAGGGCATGGTACTTATGAAAGACGTTTTGATAGAGATGAATAACAGGAGGTAACATTTTAAATACTGGGCTTCCAAGGTAGGATACTTTGTGGTGGAATACAAGAGTACTGGTTTTCTGGAACATGAAGAGTGGTACCTAAAGCTAAGGGTGAACATTAAAGAATGGGAAAGCTGTTTGCAAACAAATTGTCTTCACCCAACTCTAGTGCAAAGAACAAGTGCTGTAAACTGAAATGTGCCTGACCATGTGTATTGTAGCTGAGAGGATTTCACTGATGAAACATGTTTCAACCAATCCAGATGAATAATTCATCCTTTTCCTCTCTTTCTTCCACACCACCCCTCACCTTGTTGTTTTTATCTTTTCTTTTTACCATGCTGAGTGACAGGCATGCAGGATCTTAGTTCCCCTGATCAAGACCAATGATCAAACCTGTGCCCCTGAAGTGGAAGTGTGGAGTCTTAACCACTGGACCTCCAGGGAAGTGCCAAAGCATATTTTCTTTAAGGGAAAAAACTGTTCTCTACTTGGAAAAATATACCCATTGAAATTTGCATTATCTGGCTAGGTGACAGAGAAAATATTTATGGTTTGCAATTATAATCCTGATACTATTTCTATTTGAGATTTTGTTTTATATTTCCAGAATGGTGACTATATACACAGATAAACATACACACATGTATATGTATATATATCATTCAATTTATATATGTACTTTAAATACAAAATAGGATATCTGGTTTATGTCAAAATCATTGTCTTTGAACACATATTTGCATGGTTGTTTATCTCTTGATCAAACAATTATTTTTTCTTTTCAAAGCATGAAAAATGTCTACTACATTAAAGATACCCTTTAGTTTTTAATTGTTCACTTAGTTTTTATTAGATATAAAGGCCTCAGAGACATAATTATATTTGTGTCTACATATTCACACACACACAAACACACACACACATATATGTGTGTGTATATATATATATATGTATATGTATATACAGGGCTATTGAAATCATAAAAACTCGTAAGTTGAAATTATGTTTTACACACAAAGATTTTCATGTGCTTGTTTATTGGTTCTGACTGCTGCTGCATTTTTAAATGGTCGAGCCAAAGATGGCCTTTGTGGCATTGGCCCCAGTGTTGTGTATTTCTTAACTGCAGGCTAAAGCACATTAGCTCAAAAGCCCTGTGGTACCAATTTCAAATTTGTATATATCCAATTTTTTACAGTAGCTACCTGAAGCATATTTTTAGCCATTTAGGACTTGCCTTATTTGTATACCCTGTGAAACTTCACCCCACATCTGTTGGCCATTGATAAGATAGCTTTGTGGCTGTAAGATCTCAAGCTGTTATGGCCCTCTGGGGCTATCTCACCAGAGACTCCCTGGCATGCTGCTGAGTGACATCACCTAGACATCTAAGCCCTTCTCTGATCTTATCCTCCCCAACGGAGTTCCCTTTACCTCCTCTCCTGTGTTGAGACCCCCTCACCTTAGCATCTGGACAAACTCCTGCTGTGAAGGACATCTCTACTCAAGACTGTCCAAATTCTACCCAATAAGATTATTTTGTGTTACTGTTTCTTGTGGTTATGTCTTTTCTCTTATCAGCCCCAAATGCCTCAAATTCCTGACAGAATATAAAAATATGCATTCAAAGACACAGAGCCAATTAAACTTGCAAAACTTTGCAAATCTAATTAAATACATTATATATGAAGATATGCAAGAATTAAAAGTAGTATGTGCAAAAGTGAAGAGTATAGCAAAGCTTTATGATTTATATTTGTAGAAATATCTGTATAATTTGCAATGTAAAATTAAAGATACAATTTTCCCCATGTTTTGAGATAGTGGCTGAAGAAGATTTTTAAAACATTTCCTGATCTACTAGTGTCTTTGTTTGGCACTCTTTCTATTTCTCTTCTTTGTTGTTGTTATTGCTCAGTTGCTAAGTCATGTCTGACTCTTTGTGACCACATGAACTGCAGCATATCAAGCTTCCCTGTCCTTCATTGTCTCCTGAAGTTTGCTCAAACTCATGCCCATTCAGTAGGTGATGCCATCATGCCATTGCTCTTCTTAATATAAAAATGAAAGGTGTATAAATAAATTTTTGACAGAATTCTACTTGTGAACAAGAATTTTTATAATTTAAGATAGTACTTGTAGTTTTCATGCTTGGTGGTGGGTGGTTTAGCTGCTAAGTTGTGTCCAACACTTGTGACTCCATGGACTGTAGCCCACCAGGCTCCTCTGTCCATGGGATTTCCCAAGCAAGAACACTGGAGTGGGTTGCCATTTCCTTCTCCAGTTTTCATGCTTAACTTGTGATAAATTATATGGCTAATTTTATCAAATAGAGCACCTGAATTTTACCTATCTAGAAGACGTTTTGTTTCTAATAGTAGGCATTCTTTCTAGACTTTTTCATTTATTTATTCCTTACTTATTCAATAACCAATGATATGGTGGAGATAGTGTGTGTTTTGAAATTAGATTTGGGCTCTAATTACAGCTCTGACGTTTACTGATTCAGAAAATTTGGACAAATTAGTTAACATTATTGAACCTCACTTGCTTTAATCTCCCATTTCTAAATTACTTGATCTGTCATGCTTATGCTTGCATCCTCAAACATTTGTTGGACACTCAATATGTGCATATATTATTAGCAAAGCTAAAACTTTCTGGTTTAAGCAGTCCCAAAGCCTATCAAATGAATTGTTTGGAAATCACTTATTAACAAGTGAAGTGAAGCAAAGTCGCTCAGTAATGTCCGACTCTTTGCGACCCCATGGACTGTAGCCTACCAGGCTCCTCAGTCCATGGGATTTTCCAGGCAAGAGTACTGGAGTGGGGTGCCATTTCCTTCTCCAGGGGATCTTCCTGACCCAGGGATCGAACCCTGGACTCCCCACATTGTAAGCAGACTTTTTACCATCTGAGCTACCAGGGAAGCAGGTAATAAGTTGGAACACATTTTGGATTTATTGAGGCACAGTATCATCAATTTATATAACTTGTGATATGTATTTGGCAATTTTCTTCTTTGTTGCCTTCTTTCAAGGGATAACTATCAAAACACTAATTTAGACTGTCACAATGCAAAAGTTTGACAGTCACATGAAGAATAATTATTAAGGAAAAGGATCAAGACAAGTAAGAAAAGGAAAATTTAAATGACTGACTAAACAGAAGTGAACTTTCTGAGGAATATAAAACAGAGCCGTCAATTCCAATGGCAGGGGTTTCTGCCTTTTGTTTGTTTCTGCTCTGGCTTACTTGATCTATTATCACTCTTAAGAATGAAAATAAATGATTTAATACAGATGCTCATTGCTACAAAATTTGTTGCTGTTTAGTTGCTCAGTTGTGTCCAACTCATTGTGACCTGCAGCATACCAGGCTTCCCTGTCCTTCAGCATCTCCTGGAGACTGTTCAAACTCATGTCCATTGATTGCAACAAAATAATTTTCTCCAAAAGGGAAGACTTCTTCTTGCTGGAGAAGCAAATCAAGATTTTAGGGAAGAATTAGTTTTGTTTATATTTGCCTTTGCTATGGAAACACATAGACTATCTTTTCTTTTATAGGCAGAATGTTGGGTAGTCAAAACTCAGTGCCCAAAATTCTGTGAATGATTTAAAGCTGATCTCTTACCATTTTGAAATTACACCATTTGATAGACAATCGAATGCACCTGCTGTCTGTACTGATGATTATTCTCAAAGATCCCTTGAAGCCAAACCTGTTAAGTCTTCAAGCCATGAATCCAAATTTGTATGTGAATGTGTGTGTAGCTGCCTTCTGATGGCTCTTTGATTTATATAAAGTCAGTGTAAGTTCAGTCCAGACTGAGTATGTACTCTTCCTTGTTGCAAACTCACCTTATAACTGGCTATAATTGCTTTCTCTCTTTTTATTTATTTATTTTTTTTCATGGAGACCTGATTGACTAAACGTGAATATGAAGCTCTTAGCTTCCTTTCAGGTGAGAATGGGGTGATAATCTATTAGGTGGATGTAAAGAGTAAACCTAGGGTTGTTCATGATTAGTATTGACTTGTTTTGGCTTCCCACCATACATAAAACAAGACCTCTATTACTCACAATGACCTACAAAGCCTTAGATGATCTTGCTCCTGCACACCTCTCCAGCCTCATCTCCTACTATTTTCCTCTTCGCTTGCTAAGGCCCAGCCAAGTTGACCTTTCTATCTCAGACACACCGAATTAATTCTTTGCCAGGGGCCTTTTCATTTTTCATTCTCCCTGTCTAGAATACTATGCCATTTCATCTTAGATAATGTGCTTCCTTTCATTCAGGTCACAGCTCAAATGTTGCTATAAGGAGGCTTTTTCTGATTACCCAATCTAATGGCATATTTATGCAATCCCACTCATCACTGGTAGTCACTTTCTGTTACTTATTTCTTTCATATTCAGTATTTCTTCGTAGCATTTTTCTACTGTCTGTCTCCTTTCACTATAATATAAACCCAATAAAAGTGGGGCCTTGCTGTTTTATTTGCAGCTGTATCTCATATTTAGAACAGTGCCTGTTTGGAATAGACACATAATTTATTGGGTTAATTAATGAATTTTGACCATGACTTACACTGCCTCCCTCAATTTCCAATTTCAGAAGAAGATTAATGTATGTTGTGATCAAGGGTTGGACTCCAGGAGCAAAGATCCTAAAATTTGATATCAGAGAAGGAGTTCTGAATATATTCCAATCTCATCCTCTAAGAATCATAGCAGAGCAAAGGGTTTCTAAAGCAATCCTTGATGTAAATCCCTTAATTCTGAATTCCATTAAAACCCCTCTGCTCATTTACCCTCTAATACTGGAAAACTCAGATATGATGGCCTTGAATATGGGTGTTAAAAATGGATCTTCTCAGAGCCACTAACTCATCGTTTTCTTTTCCACTGGACAGAATGACCTTTTTAAAATGTAAATTCAATTACATTCATGTGACTAATTCCTTTAAATCATTACCTTATTTTTAGAGTCTCTGAACAATCTGGCTTTCTACCCTCCAACCATGGCTCTTCTTTTTGTTCTGAAAAGTGCCATGCCCTTCCTCTTGGTTTAGGTCTTCACATATGCTATTACATCTTCTAGGGACAATCTTCACTCAGCCTTCTCTCCTTCCTAACTTATCCTTCAAGTTTCAAATAAAATGTTACTTTCTCAAAGAGGTTTTCCTTACCCTCAGATTAATTGAAATCTCTACTGTGTTCTCTCATAGGCTCATGTACCTTCCATCATTGTGCTCAATACACTTCATTCTGATTCCAGGATGGAGAGCAGGGGTTGAATATGTTTTTATTTATTGTTGTATCCCTAGCATAGTGCCTGGCACAGAACGATGTTCAATAATATCTGAATGAAATTATCCAGTTATGTGTTTGATGTGTGTGTGTGTGTTTTAGTCACTCAGTCATGTCTGACTTTTTGTGACCCCATGGAATTAGCCTACCAGGCTCCTCTGTCCATGGACTTCTCCAGGCAAGAATACTGGAGTGGGTTGCCATTCCCTTCTCCAGGGGAATCTTCCCAACCCAGGGATTGAATCCAGGAGTCTCGTATTGGCAGACAGATTATTTACTGTATGAGCCACTAGGGAAGCCCCATGTGTTTGATATACATACTTAAATCTATGTATATGATTATGTTTAATTTCATAACAAACTGGATGCTTGGGGCTGGTGCACTGGGATGACCCAGAGGGATGGTATGGGGAGGGAGGAGGGAGAAGGGTTCAGGATGGGGAACACATGTATACCTGTGGCAGATTCATTTTGATATATGGCAAAACCAATACAATATTGTAAAGTTAAATAAAATAAAATTTAAAAAATCTTATTAAAAAAAAAAGAAAACTGGCACAGACTTCGCTTGTTTCTTGTACTGTATTTCACATTACCTTGCTAGCATGTGAAATGAGTGTAATTGTGTGGTAGTTTGAACATTCTTTGGCATTGCCCTTCTTTGGAATTGGAATGAAACCTGGCCTTTTCCAGTTCTGCGGCCACTGCTGAGTTTTCCAAATTTGCTGGCATATTGAATGCAGCACTTTAACAGCATCATCTTTTAGGATTTCAAAGAGCTCAGCTGGAATTCCATCACCTCCACCTAAGGCCCACTTGACTTCACACTCCAGGATGTCTGGCTCTAGGTGAGTGATCACACCATCATGGTTATCTGGGTCACTAAGACGTTTTTGTACAGTTTTCTGGGTATTCTTGCCGCCTCTTCTTAATATCTTCTGCTTCTATTAGGTCCACATCATTTCTGTCCTTTATTGTGCCCATCTTTGCATGAAATGTTCCCTTGACATCTCTAACTTTATTGAAGAGATCTCTAGACTTTCCCATTCTATTGTTTTCCTCTATTTCTTTGCATTGATCACTGAGGAAGTCTTTCTTATCTTTCTTTGCTTTTCTTTGGAACTCTGCATTCAGATGGGTATATCTTTCCTTTCTCCTTTGCCTTTTACTTCTCTTCTTTTCTCAACTATTTATAAGGTCTCCTCAGACAGCCATTTTGTCTTTTTGCATTTCTTTTTCTTGGGGATGGTTTTGGTTTAGGCTTCAACAAAATGTTCAAGCTGGATTTAACAAAAGCAGAGGAACCAGAGATCAAATTGCCAACATTTGATGGATCATAGGAAAAAAACAAGGAAATTCCAGAAAAACATCAGCTCCATTGACTATGATAAAGACTTTGGCTGTGTGGATCACTACAAACTGTGGAAAATTCTTAAAAAACTGGGATACCAGAACAGTTTACCTGTCTCCTGAGAAATCTGTATGCAGGACAAGAAGCAATAAGAACCAGACATGGAACAATGGACTGGTTCACAATTGGCAAAGGAGTCATCAAGGCTGTATATTGTCACCCTGCTTATTTAACTTATATGCACAGTACATCATGTGAAATGATGGGCTGGATGAAGCTCAAGCTGGAATAAAGATTGTCAGGGTAAGTATCAATAACCTCAGATATGCAGATGACATCACCCTAATGGCAGAAAGTGAAGAGAAACTAAATAGTTTTTTTATGAAAGTGAAAGAAGAAAGTGAAAAAACTGGCTTAAAACTCAGCATTCAAAAAACTAAGACCATGGCATCTGGTGTCATCACTTCATGGCAAATAGATGGGGGGAAAATGGAAACAGTCACAGACTTTATTTCCTTGGAATATATAACATTTGCTCCTTGGAAGAAAAGCTATGACCAACCTGGAAAGCATATTGAAAAGCAGAGACATCACTTTGCTGATGAATGTATGTAAAGTCAAAGCTATGGTTTTTCCTGTAGTCATGTATTGATGTGAGAGTTGGACCGTAAAGAAGGCTGAGCACCAAAGAATTGATGTTTTGAACTGTGGTGCTGGAGAAGCCTCTTGAGAGTCCCTTGAACAGCAAGGAGATCAAAACAGTCAATCTTAAAGGAAATCAACCCTGAATATTCATTGGAAAGCCTAATGCTGAAACTGAAGCTTTAATGCTTTGGTCACCTGATATAAAGTGCTGACTCATTGGAAAAGACTGTAATGCTGGGAAACATTTAGGGCAGGAGGAGAGGGGGCCAGCAGAGGATCAGATGGTTGGATGGCATCATCGACTCAATGGGCATGAGTTTAAGCAAACTCCAAAAGATACTGAGAGACAGGAGAGCCTGGTGTGCTGCAGTCCATGGGTCAAACATGACTGAGTGACTAAACAACAACAACAATTCCACATTATTTAATCTTTCTTCTGTGAAACTAGCCTTCTTTCCAGATGCTCCCTTTATTTATGTTTCTGAAAATGCATTTTGTTAAAATTGTCCCATGTCTTTGAAGCCGACTGTTTAAAAATTTTGTTGATCATATCTCTCCCGATATGTAAATTGGTATTTTAGGAAAACTATCTTCCTAGGAAAAAAAAAAAAAATTTGCTGTGATTCTTCCTATTTATTTTTTTCCAATTTTATAATATCATCGTCACCTAATCTATGAAAAAGAAGGCAAGAATATAAAATGGAGAAAAGACAGCATCTTCAATAATTAGTGCCAGGAAAAGTGGACAGCTACATATAAAAGAATGAAATTATAACACTCTCTAACACCATACACAAAAATAAATTAAAAATAGGTTAAAGATCAAAAGGTAAGGTTAAACACATAAAAGTCTTAGAGGAACACATAGGCAGAAAACTCTTTGATGTAAATTGCAGCAAGATATTTTTGAACCACCTCCTAGGGTTAATGAAAACAAAAACAAAAATAAGCAAATGGAACCTAATTAAACTAAAATCTTTTGCACAACAAAGAAATCCATAAATGACAAGAAAAGACAGCCCTCAGGATGGGAGAAAATATTTGCAAATGAAGCAACTGACAAGGAATAAATATCCAAAATATACATACTGCTCATTTAGCTCAATATAAAAACAACAAATGACCCAATCAAAAACTGGGCAGAAGACCTAAGTAGACATTTCTCCAAAGAATACATATAGATGATTAACAAACACATGAAAAGATGCTCCAAATAATAAATTATTAGAAAAATGCAAATCAAAACTACCATGAGATATCATCTTGTACCAGTCAGAACCGTCATAATTGAAAAATCTATAAATAATAAATACCCGAGAGGATGTGGATAAAATGAAATCCTCTTGCACTGTTGTTGGGAATGTAACCTAATACAGCCACTATGGAGAACAGTATGGAGGTTCCTTAAAAAATAAAAGTAACCCAGCAATCACGCTACTGGTCGTATAACCAGAGAAAACCATAATTCAAAAACGTACATTCACCCCAACATTCATTGCAGCACTATTTACAATAGCCAGGATATGGAAACCACCTTAATTGTCCACTGACAGATGAATGGAGAAAGACAGTACATATGTACAATGGAATATTATACAGCCCTTAAAATGAATAAAATTATGTCATTTGCAGAGATCTGGATTGGCTTAAAGAGTGTAATACAGAGTGAAGTAAATCAGAAAGAGAAAAACAAGTATTATATCTTAGTCTGTGTGTGTGTGTGTGTGTGTGTGTATAATCTAGAAAAATGGTATGTGCATGTGTGCTCAGTTGTTTTTGACTCTTTGTGACCCAGTGGACTATAGCCCACCAGGCTCCTCTGTCCATGCAATTTTCCAGGCAAGAATACTGGATTGGGTTTCCATTTCCTACTCCAGGAGATCTTCCTCCCCGAGGGATCAAACCCATGTCTCTTGCATCTCCTGCATTGGCACCTGGGAGGCCCAAAAAATGGTATAGATTATATTATTTGCAAAGGAAAATAGAGATATAGATGTAGAGAATAAATGTATGCATACCAAGGGGAAAGGGTGGGAGGATGAACTGGGAGATTGGGATTGACATATATAGATAGATAGATAGATACTATATAAATAACTAATAAGGACTTACTGTATAGCGCAGGAAATGCTACTCAATACTCTGTAGTGGTCTATATGGGAAAAGAGTCTAAAAAAAGATGATATATGTACATGTATAACCTATTCACTTTGCTATATAGCAGAAACTGACACAGCAGTGTAAAGCAACTCTACTTCAATAAAAATTTAGAACATCTAGCATCTAAATTTAGAACATTTAGAACGTCTGATTTTAGTTTAAAATTAGATATATGTTTCATAAGGGCTGGGAGTGTCCATTTTGCTTGCTTCGTTTGTTTACGGTGCTAGAACAGTGCCTGACACATAATACATGATTAGCAAATATTTGCTTAATGGAAACGCTTCTGTCTACCACCCTTGGCCGGGAGTAGGTAAATTCCATAGAATTTTTAGATTCTCGTTAATGCTTGGTCTTTTCCTGCATTTTATTGTTTTAGAGTCCTAGAAAGAAGGTTGTAGCACTTCATAATCAGTGTAAAAAAACAGGAGGTTTGGAGGACTCAGAGAATCCTCTGGGCTAATCTCAAATTGCTATAGTCTCAAGGTCATTATGCCTCACTCACATCAAACTAGAAACACATCTCCTTTGGATTGTGGGATAAATAGTGGAACTAAAGCATCAGTGATGGTTTATATCTCTTCAGTAGCTGAACATATCAGTTCTGTTTCATGTTGGAGTTTTTTGTTAATCTTATTTTCATCAAAGACAAGCTCCATTGCAAATTGATATGATGTACCTATTAAAACTTCCCTTATGTGGTGTGTCATAACTTTTATGTACTCAGCGAGTGCTTTTTGATTAACTCAAATTTTACATTGTGAGAACATGCTGTTCAAAAAGGAAATATCAGTGGTCAAAGTTCAAAAGATTTTGGTGCTTTAAAATGTAGTACATTCATTTCTGTGACTTTCAGCAATCTTATATAATCTAATACTTTCACAGTCAATTCCCTCTCTTCTGTCCCCAAATAAAAAGACAGACACAGCTAAATATTGGATATATTGTTTATCTCTACTCTGACAGTGTGCTCGGTCACTCAGTCATGTCTGATTCTTTGAACTGTAGCCTTCCAGGAGCCTCTGTCCATGCGATTTTTTCAGGCAACAATACTGGAGTGGGTTGCCATTTCCTAGACACAGAGATTGAACCCGACTCTCCTGCATCTTCTGCATTGCAAACGGACGCTTAACTGCTGAGCTATCTGGGAAGCTCCAACTCTGACAGAACCTCCCATTATATTGAAAAAGTGAACAGACAAATATAGGTACTTTATGTGATTTAATAGGATAGATACATGGATCTTAAGCTGTAACTACACTGTATTAAGAACCTGAAGTTCCTTATACATGGTGTTGTCTAGAGGCTGTATTACAACTATTCTAGATTTAACAAGATTTCAAATTATTTATTTGTGCCTCACGTGACATTTTAAGTAAACAATTATAAACTTTGTTTTTAATATCAAACTTTTACAAAACATAGTCTGAAACTTTATGTATTCATAGTGTTATGTGTTATGTTGTTAAGAAATAGGTTGATTAAAATGCATATATTTGAAATGTTGTTTCAAAAGGCAATGAATTAGTACTATGAAAGGGAAAATTAAACTTTTGAATGGAAGGATGTCACACCGGGAAACACATTTATTTATAACCTTTTTGTTCTTCATTTCATTTTACAATGGTAGAAGAATATTTTAGAAATTAATAAGAATGATTCAAGATGCTTGATAAACAGCTTTATATCTTTGATATTGTTTGGAAGTAGTCTGGTCTCTTGTAGAGACAGATAGCCTTTTGGAAAACATGGAAAATTTTATTTGCAAGTATTTTTTTATTTCAAAGAGGCCCAATGGTATGTAATATTGCAATGGAAAGTTTTAAAACATAAATTAGTAAGCGGTTTCATTAATGCTGAAAGTAAGGGCAAAGAGAATATAGGTTAATAATCAGTATATTGGTTCAGAATTACTAAGAAAGGAATCTTATCTGACACGAGAGATTACATTCCTTTATTTAAAAGTTTTATTGAAATATAATCAACATATAATGTTAGTTTCAACTGTACAATATAGTTAATCAAAAATTTTATACATTATGAAATGATCACCATGATAAATCTTGTTACATTCTGAAACTCTAGAGAGTTATTACAATATTATTGAGTATATTCCATATGCTATATATCACATTCCCATGACTTGTTAAAGCTAGAAGTTTGTTTCTCTTAATCACCTGTTTCACACATTTCCCCCCACTCATCCCCTCTGGCAACCACCAGTTTGTTCTCTTTATCTATAAGTTTCTTTCTGTTTTGTTTTGTTTGTTAATTTGTTTTAGTTTTTAGATCCCACATGTAAGTGAAATTATATAGTGTTTGTCTTTCTCTGTCTGACTTATTTCACTTAGCATAGTATCTTCTGGGATCATCCATGTTGTCACAAATGGCAAGATTTCATTCTTTTTTTGTGGCTAGTATTCCAATGTACATTTATACCATGACTTTTATATCCTTTCATCCATTGATTAACACTTAGGTTTCTTTCATATCTTAGCTATTTTAAATAGTGCTGTAATGAACATGAGGGTGCATATATCTTTTCAAATTAGTGTTCTGTTTTCTTCAGTTAAATACCCAGAAGAGGAATTCCTAGATCATATGATAATTCTACGTTTAGTTTTTTCAAGAATCTCCATACTGTTTTTCATAGTGACTGCATCAATTTTTACTCCCACTAACAGTGCACGTCCACATCCTCCATGAACACTTGTTCTTTCTTTTCTTTTTGATAGTAGCCATTCTGAAAAGTGTTAACTGATGGTTCATTGTGGTTTTGATCTGCATTTTCTGATAATTAGTGATGTTGAGCATCTTTTTGTGTGCTTATTGGCCATCTGTATGTCTTCTTTGAAAAAAATATCTATTTAAGTCTTCCGGCCCTTTCTGAATTGTGAAGCTTTTTTGATATTGAGTTTTATGAGTTATTTATGTATTTTAAAAATCAACTGCTTATTGGATATATCATTTGCAAATATCTTCTCCCATTCAAAAGTTTTCTGTCATCATAAAAATGAGCTTGGAAGTGCTCATTACCTTTCAATTATTTTCAAATAATTTGAGAAGGATATTATTAACTCTTCTTCAAGTGTTTTGTACAATTCACCTATGAAGCTATCTGGACTTGAATTTTTTTTGGATGGTGGTTTGTTTATTGATTTAATTTTATTACTAATAATCATTCTATTCAGATTTTTTATTTGTCTATGATTCAGTTTTGGAAGACTGCATGTTTCTAAGAATTTATTCATTTCTTATAGGTTGTCTAATTTGTTGGCATTTGTTTTTTCACAGTATTCTCTTATGATTCTTTGTATTTCTGTGATATTGTTTGTAATTTCTCCTCTATCACTTTGTCTTTTCCTTTTTTTGTCTCTCAATTTTTTCTTGATGAATCTGGCTAATGGTTTGTGAATTTTATTTATTTTTTAAACTAATTAGCTCTTAGCTTCATTGATTTTTTTTTCTATTGTATTTTGTCTTTTTAATTTTTTCTATTGTTTTTTTTCACTTTTTCTGTTCTGATCTTTATTATTTCATTCCTTCTACTACCTTTGAGCTTGTTTGTTCTCCTTTTTATATTTCATTTAAATATAAAGCTATACTGTTTACTTGAGATAATTCTTGTTTCTTGAGGTAGTCTGTATCAATATGAACTTCCTGCTTAAAACTGCTTTTGTTGCATCAAGTGGATTTAAAAATTTTTTATTGGAGTATAAATGATTTGAAATATTGTATTAGTTGCAGGTGTACAGCAAAGTGAATATATGTACATGGTACATATATGTACCATTCTTTTTCAGGTTCTTTTCCCATATAGTTTATTACAGAGTATTGAATACAGTTTCTTGTGCTACATTAGGTCCTTGCTGTTAGTTATCTATTTTATATATAGTAGCGTGTGTATCAGAGAAGGCAATGGCACCCGACTCCAGTACTTTTGCCTGGAAAATCCCATGGATGGAGGAGCCTGGTGGGCTGCAGTTCATGGGGTCACTAAGAGTCAGACACGACTGAGTGACTTCACTTTCACTTTTCACTTTCATGCACTGGAGAAGGAAATGACAACCCACTCCAGTGTTCTTGCCTGGAGAATCCCAGGGATGGGGGAGCCTGGTGGGTTGCCATCTATGGGGTCTCACAACATCAGACACGACTGAAGTGACTTAGCAACACGAGTGTGTGTATGTTAATCCCAATCTCCTAATTTATCACTTTCCTCCCACATTTCCCCTTTGGTAACCATAAATTTAATTTTGGAATCTGTTTCTGTTTTGCAAATAAGTTCATTGTATCATATTTTATTAGATTATGCATATAAGTGATATCATATTTGTCTCTGTCTGACTTATGTCATTAGTATGATAATCTCTAGGATCATCAATGTTGCTACAAATGGCACTATTTCATTCTTTTTATGGCTAAGTAATATTCCATTGTATATATGTACCACTTCTTTATCTATGGGCATTTAGATTACTTTCATGTCTTGGTTATTGCAAATAGTGTTGCAATGAACATTGGAGTGCATGTATTTTTTGAATAATAATTTTCTCCAGATATATGCCTAAGAATGGGATGGCTGGATGATAGAGTCGTTCTATAGATAGCATATTGAAAATCAGAGATATTACTTTGCCAACAATGGTCTGTCTAGTCAAGGCTATGGTTTTTCCAGTGGTCATGTATGGATGTGAGAGTTGAACTGTGAAGAAAGCTGAGTGCTGAAGAATTGATGCTTTTGAACTGTGGTGTTGGAGAAGACTCTTGAGAGTCCCTTGGACTGCAAGGAGATCCAACCAGTGCATCCTAAAAGAGATCAGTCCTGGGTGTTCATTGGAAAGAGTGATGCTGAAGCTGAAACTCCAATACTTTGGCCGCCTCATGCAAAGAGTTGACTCATTGGAAAAGACCCTGATGCTGGAAAGGATTGGGGGCAGGAGGAGAAGGGGACGACAGAGGATGAGATGGTTGGATGGCATCACCGACTGGATGGACATGAGTTTGAGTGAACTCCGGGAGTTGGTGATGGACAGGGAGGCCTGGCGTGCTGTAATTCATGGGGTCGCAAGGAGTTGGACACGAGTGAGCGACTGAACTGAACTGAACTGATAGTTTTTAAAGGAATCTCAATACCATTTTTTTTTAGTGGCTGTACCAGTTTATATTCCCACCAACAGTGTAGGAGGGTTCTTTTTTGTTCACACCCTCTCCAGTATTTATTGTTTGTAGATTTTTTTGTAAGAACAATTCTAAACATTCCACAATACCATACACAAAAATAAACGTAAAATGGATTAAAGACTCAAATGTAAGGCCACATACTATAAAACCCTTAGAGGAAAACATAGGTAGAAAACTCTCCGACATAAATCACAACAATGTCATTTTTTGATCTACCTCCCAGAGTAATAAAAATAAAAACAAAAATAAGCACATGGGACCTAATTAAACTTAAAAGCTTTTGCATAGTAAAGGGAATCATTAACAAAATGAAAAGATAGCCCACAGAATGGTAGAAAATATTTGCAAACAAAGCGACTGACAAGGGATTAATCTCCAAAATATACAAACATCTCATGTAGCTCAATATTAAAAAAAAATTAAAAATTGGCAGAAGATAGAATGAAGGAAAAAAAAAACCCAAATCATCTCAATTGATGCAATAAAAGTAATCTCAACTGATGCAATAAAAGAATGATAAAATTCCACATCTTTTCACACACACACACACAAAACACTTAATGAATGAGAAATAGAAAGAAACTCACTATGATAAAAGCCATATAAGAAAAACCCACAGCTAACAACATATTCAGTGGTGAAAGACTAAAAGTTGTTCCCCTAGAATTAGGAATGATGTCCACTTTTGCCACTTCTAGTAAATATTATATTAGAGGCTCTAGGCAGAGCAAGTAGGCCAGAAAAAGGAATAGACAATCAAATTAGAAAGGAAGAAGTAAAATTATCTGTATTCACTGACAACATAATCTTATATCTAGAAAACCCTAAAGATTACACACACGAAGTTAGAGCTAATAAATGAATTCAGCAAAGTTCCAAGGTACAAAATCAACACACAGAAATCAGTTGTAATGAACAATCCAAAAAGATAATTAAGAAAACAACTCCATTGACAATAGCATAAAAAGAATAAAATACTTAGGAATAAATGTAACCCTTAATCAAAGTCTCAGTGGTGATGAAGCTTTGAAACTAGAGAGAGGAGGTGGTTATACAACATTGTGAATGCACTAAACACCACCTGATTGTACACTTTGAAATGGTTAATCAAGTTTTTTTGAACAGCTTGCGGCTCTTTCTTTTTCTCCCAACATTTTACTTTTAGAATTTTTCTACTTTTAGAATTTTTCAGTGAACACTCATATACTCATCATCTAATTTCTACCCATTAGCTTTTTACTATTCTATTTTGTGGAGAATACACAGAAGAACTGTACAAAAAAGATCTTCACAACCCAGATAATCACGATGGTGTGATCACTGACTTAGAGCCAGACATCCTGGAATGTGAAGTCAAGTGGGCCTTAGAAAGCATCACTATGAACAAAGCTAGTGGAGGTGATGGAACTCCAGTTGAGCTATTTCAAATCCTGAAAGATGATGCTGTGAAAGTGCTGCACTCAATATGCCAGCAAATTTGGAAAACTCAGCAGTGGCCACAGGACTGGAAAAGGTCAGTTTTCATTCCAATCCCAAAGAAAGGCAATGCCAAAGAATGCTCAAACTACCACACAATTGCACTTATCTCACACGCTAGTAAAGTAATGCTCAAAATTCTCCAAGCCAGGTTTCAGCAATATGTGAACCATGAACTTCCTGATGTTCAAGCTGGTTTTAGTAAACGCAGAGGAACCAGAGATCAAATTGCCAACATCCGCTGGATCATGGAAAAAGCAAAAGAGTTCCAGAAAAACATCTATTTTTGCTTTATTGACTATGCCAAAGCCTTTGACTGTGTGGATCACAATAAACTGTGGAAAATTCTTCAAGAGATTGGAATGCCAGACCACCTGACCTGCCTCTTGAGAAATTTGTATGCAGGTCAGGAAGCAACAGTTAGAACTGGGCATGGAACAACAGACTGGTTCCAAATAGGAAAAGGAGTACATCAAGGCTGTATGTCACCCTGCTTATTTAACTTATATGCAGAGTACATCATGAGAAATGCTGGACTGGAAGAAACACAAGCTGGAATCAAGATTGCTGGGAGAAATATCAATAACCTCAGATATGCAGATGACACCACCCTTATGGCAGAAAATGAAGAGGAACTAAAAAGCCTTTTGATGAAAGTGAAAGTGGAGAGTGAAAAAGTTGGCTTAAAGCTCAACATTCAGAAATCGAAGATCACAGCCTCCAGTCCCATCACTTCATGGGAAATAAATGGGGAAACAGTGCAAACAGTGTCAGACTTTATTCTTTTGGGCTCCAAAATCACTGCAGATGGTGACTGCAGCCATGAAATTAAAAGACACTTACTCCTTGGAAGGAAAGTTGTGACCAACCTAGAGAGCATATGACAAAGCAGAGACATTACTTTGCCAACAAAGGTCCATCTAGTCAAGGCTATGGTTTATCCTGTGGTCATGTATGGATGCGAGAGTTGGACTGTGAAGAAGGCTGAGCGCCAAGGAATTGATGCTTTTGAAATGTGGTGTTGGAGAAAACTCCTGAGAGTCCCTTGGACTGCAAGGAGATCCAACCAGTCCATTCTGAAGGAGATCAGCCCTGGGATTTCTTTGGAGGGAATGATGCTGAAGCTGAAACTCCAATACTTTGGCCACCTCATGCAAAGAGTTGACTCATTGGAAAAGACTCTGATGCCAGGAGGGATTGGGGGCAGGAGGAGAAGGGGACGACAGAGGATGAGATGGCTGGATGGCATCACTGACTCAATGGACATGAGTCTGAGTGAACTCTGGGTGTAGGTGATGAACAGGGAGGCCTGGCGTGCTGGGATTCATGGGGTTGCAAAGAGTTGGACACGATTTAGTGGCTGAACTGAACTGAACTGATTATATTCTTTACTATTTTTTTATCACAATACTATCCATCTTTCTACCAGTCCATTTTATTTTCTTATGCATTTCAAAGACATTGTCATCATCGGTATACCTCACCCCTAAAAATTTCAGAATGCAGGTCATCATCTAGAGCTCAATATCTGTTTTACATTTTTTTGAGTTAAACTTACGTTAAAAGCACAAGTTTTAAGTGTATTTTGCTGAGCGTTGACAAATGCATCCATCTGTCTAACCCAATCCCCTATCAAGATACAGAACATTACAATCATCCTAGGAATTTCGCTCAGGCCCTTTCTTAGTCAATCCCACCCACACTCCTCCCCAGAAACAACTACTGTTCTAATTTTGTCCCTACCATACATTCATTTCCCATTATATAAAACTTCATATAGTTAGTATTGCAGAACGTATATTCTTTTTTCTAAGGCTTCTGTCATTTGGCATGATGTATTTGAGAACTGTTTCTCCTTTAGACTACCAATTTTTGAATTCAGAGCTAGGAGGATGCTCCCAGACCCATTAAAAATAATAAAAGCAGAACTATATGTGCTGAAATTGAGCAATTCACAAGACATATAAAGTAAAAGGCGGAAAAAAGCAAAGTGAAGTGTGATTCATATGATACTTGTTAAAAAAAAAAGATGTAAGCTTTTATATACTTAAAATAACTCAGCAAGGACATAAGAAACTGGAGGGAGGGGAAAGACACTAGAAGAGATATTTTTTTCTGGTAAAAAACTGAAGCATAATACGCATACAAATAAGTTCACATATCACAAGTGTACAGCTCAATTTTCACAAAATGAATATATCTGAGTAACCTGCACTTAGAACAGGAATCAGAATGTTGTCAGCACCTTAGAAACAAAAAAGATAACCCTCTATCACAATTATTTTTTGGGGTGCTGTGCTGGGTCTTCGATGCTCTGTGGGCTTTCTCTAGTTGTGGAGTATTGGGGCCACTGCCACTCTGTAGTTGCCATGCTCAGATCTCTCATCACAGTCGCCTCCCTTGTTGTGGAGCACAGGTTTCAGGGCACTCAGGCTTCAGTAGTTGTGGCTCCCGGGCTCTACAGCACAAGCTCAACAGTCGTGGGCTTAGTTGCTCTGAGGCATGTGGGATCTTCCTGGCCGAGGGATCGAACCTGTGTCTCTTGCATTGGAAGGTGGATTCTTTACCACTGAGCCACCAGGAAGCCTGCTTCTGTTGTTTATACTCTTGTTTTTTTTTTTTTGGCCATGAGGCACGTGGGATCTTCTAGCATTTTAACTGTGTCTTGGTGTGGGTCTCTTTGGGGACATCTTGTTTGAGACTCACTGCTTTCTGAACTTGGTTGTCTGGTTTCTTTGCCAGATTAGGGAATTTTTCAGCAATCATCTCTTCAAATAGGTTTTCTGCCCCTTTCTCTCTCTCTCTTCTTCCTGGGACCTTTATAATGTGAATGTTCATCAGCTTGATGTTTCCTCAATGGTCCCTGAAACTATCCTCATTTTTGTTTTTTCCTTCATTCTATTAAGGTGACATATCACATTGATTAATTTCTGTCTGTTGACCCATTCTCAAATTCAAGGAATAAATCCCACTTGATCATAGTGTATAAACCTTTTAATGTATTGCTTCGGTTTGCTCATATTTTGTTCAAGATTTCTATGTCAATATTCATAAAGGATATTTGTAATTTTCTTGTAGTGTCTTTGCTTGCCTTTGGTATCAGTGTAAAAGTTTTCAAAATATATTCTGGATGCAAACAAAAAAATGGGCAGAAGATATAAATAGACATTTTCTGAAAGAAGACATATATAGATTGCTTAAAAGCACATGAAAATATTCTTTTTTTTTTTGCTTTTCTTTCTTTTTTTTAATTAATTTTATTTTATTTTTAAACTTAACATCACTGATTATTAAAGAAATGCAAATCAAAACTACAGTGAGTTTGCATCCCATGGATTTTGCATCCCATATATTTTGCAATATAGCATTTGTATTTTCTTTTGTCTCAAAGCATGTTCTGATTTCCCTTTGATTTCTTGTTGGGAAATTGATTGTTTACTGTCATGTTTATCCTTCATGTGTTTATATTATTTACAATTTTCTTCTGGTAATTGATTTTTTGTTTCATACGTCTGTGGCCAGAAAGCATGCTTAATATGATTTAAATCTTCTTAAATTTATTGAGACTTGTTTTATAACTTTACATGTAATCTGTTCTCAATATATGAATAAAATATGATCTGTTCTCAATATATGAATAAAACATACATGTCAGTTAGAAATCATGTGGTGCTAGTGGCAAATAACCCTCCTGCAGGAAGTGGAAAAGAGCGGTTTCAATCCCTAGGTCGGCAAGATGCCCTAGAGAAGGGAATGGCAACCCACTCCAGTATTCTTGACTGGAGAATCCCTTGGACAGAGGAGCCTGGAGAACTACAGTCCATAGGGTCACAAAGAAGTAGACATGACTGAAGCAACTTAGCATGAAACACTTTAAAAGAAACTTGAACAAGGGGCTTAGACAGAAAATTTATAAATGTTGTCAATTAATCTATGAAAAATATTCAACCTCCAAAAGATTAAAATTCAAATTAAACTATCAAACTAGAAAATGATTTTTAAAATATAAATAGTTCTGACAAGGATATTGTGAGTTTGGAACATATATATATATATATATACACACACACACACAGATAAATTGCTACAAATCGTCTTGAGGGAAACAGCAACACTTGTGGAGAGTCTTAATTTATACCCTATGACCTAGTAAATCCATAGATTAGAAAGTATTCTTAAAAAGTAATCAGAAATATGTAGAAACACATGGTTAAAGAATGTTCACTGTAATATTTAATAGCAAATATTTAAAATTAACTTAAATATCCAAAGATTGGGAATTATGATGCATCCAAAGGATGGAATATTGATGCCATTAAGGCACATATTTTAAAGTATTATTTATCAACATGGGAAATGTATATAATTTAATTTTACATAAATAAAGCATAATATTAAGCAGAATTTGAATGATTTGTGGTATTTATATATACCTAGATATATAAAGAATACTAAATATATAATTTTTAACAGTGTGTATGTCTGTGTTGGGCTTATGAATAATTTCTTTACTGATGATTAGTCGCTAAGTCATGGCTGTGTTCATTGTACTTGACTCTTCATGACGCTTTGAACTGTAGCTTGCCAGGCTCCTCTGTCCATGGGATTTCCCAACCAAGAGTACTGGACTGGGTTGCCATGTCCTTCTCCAGGGGATTTTCCCAACCCAGGGATTGAACCCAGGCCTCTTGCATTGCAGGTGATCTCCTGAATTTCAGACATATTCTTTCAGACTGAGCCACCAGGGGAGCCCAGTTGTTTTAGACTTATTTTCTTTTCTAAGTTTTCTACAATGTGTATGCTCTATTTTTTGTTATTATAAAAATAATAATTTTATGTTTGTTTACATTGAATTTCTGAGACTAATTCTTCCATGGATTTTTTAAAAACCTGAATATGAATTTTTTAAGAGCCTACCTACAACCAATGAGGTGCTCAAAATTCATTAAAACTCAGTAGACATACAGTATGTTCTCTTTTGTTATCTATTTTATACATGGTATCAATAGTGTAAATGTGTCAATTCCATTCTTCCAATTCCTCCCACCCCACTTTCCTCCTTGGTATCTATACATTTGTTTCCCATGTCTATGTCTCTATTTTTGCTTTGCAAATAGGATCACCTATAGCATTTCTCTAGATTTGACACATATGCTGTATAGTACAGGGAATTCTACTTAATCCACTGTAGTGACCTGAATGGGAAGGAAGTCCTTAAGGTGGGGAGGATATATGTATATTTATGGCTGAGTCATTTTGTCCTACAATAGAAACTGACACAATGTTGTAAGTCAACTATACTCCAATAAAAATTAAAAGAAAACAACTCAGTAGGCATAAAGAAAACAATACTTCAGAAACCCAAAAGCCCTCGAATAGATAGAGTCAGCCCAAATAAATATGACTTATAACATATTTGTGAAGACTAAGTACAGGTAGGTAGGAAAAAGATAAATTCAACAAGCCAGACAATAATTATATCCATCAGAATTAGAGTTAGTGAGTTTTTTTTTTTTTTTTTTTATGTCTAACTGTTTGAGCGATCACATTTTACTAGTTCTTGGGTCTTGTTTTTCACTTAGCTTTTTCCTTTTTTATGATGCGTTAATTTTTTTTGATCAGATCCACTTTACTGTACGGATGGATTTGATCATTTAACATTGTATTATAAGGAGTAAGCCCACTAGACCATGCATTCAAGGTAATTTCATTTTATCTGGGAAGTATAATCAGTGCTAGAAGATCTCTAAAATGGTTGCTAGCATGAACCTTGGTCAACTGGATAAAATCCTATTTAATAGTGCCTTTGATAGCATTCATTTAAAACCCCAGTGCCAAATTCTGGGGGAAAGGGACCTTGAATGAAATTAGTTTCTAAAAGAACAAGGAAGTTAACATGCTCTTCTTTGCTCAGAATTGATTGTAATCTTAAAATGTCAGATCTGCTTGCATTTAAAAAACACATTCATGGGGAAAAAAAAAGCTATTTTCTCATAGCATGAAAAAAATATATACATGGATAGTCATAGAATTTCCACAGGACAAGTACTTTTAAAATTTTATCTTTATATTACTGGGAAATAGGCTGAAATATACTCTATAAAATGGCTTTTACAATATTGAGAAGAGAAAAAATGACCAAGTGATTTGAATAAAGTTCTAATAATTATGAGATTGAAGTGTAATTTGGTTATCAGTATTTTAATTTAGCCCTTTAAAATAAAAATGCATAGATATAGGGCATAACAAGATTACTATATTCCTATTATAAAGATTAAGTCACCTCTATTTACCATAAGTACTAATTACAGCATACATAGAATTTAAAGGAATTACCTGTCTTGGCAAAGACAATCTTGTAGGCAGCTACTATTTAGAGTATGTATTATGTTTTCCCTTCATAGCACAAAAGAAAAGTCAAGAACATGATAGTTCTAAATTGAAATGGGCAAGAAGTATATTTTAAAATCAACAGTTTATCTTTTCTCGTTAGGCAAATAAAGAGCACGTGATGGCAAATGCAGAAACCACACTATCTCCTTGCATGGAAAACTGTTTTTCTGATTATGAAAGTGTGTGTGTGTGTGTGTGTGTGTGTGTGGTGTGTGTGTGTGTTGTGTGTGTGTGTATGTGAAGAAGAGAGGGAGATGAAGGGGGAAGAAGAAGAGCCTTTGAAAGAGAAAGCCAGCAGAAAGCAAAAAATCATGGGTGGGTCAAGGGATTAAATAATAAGTATCCACTCATGCTATTGTTTTCTTAAATAATTTAAACACCTGTACCTACATAGTTGTCAAAGCAGCAGGTCAGTCCAGGGATTTGTGTTTTATTCGTGGTGTAATATAGTGAAAACTTTTCATATCTCTTTTAGTTCTTACTGCATCTAATACTACTGAGTAATACAGTTTTCACTAGTTTTCTTAGTCATTGCTATTCTATAATTTCCAAAAGTCAATTAGCAAAGTGCCACCTGAAGAACCCACATGTGTGGTAACATGGAAACCAAGGATTTGGAATCTAAAAAGATAGGTGAAGTTTTGAGGACAATGAAAGTGAAGTGTAAATGCCAAATTGATTCTAACATTAACCCAATTTTATCCAGTGGACTAGGTGCATGCATCACTCTCAGCATCTCAGATGTGTGATGAGTGCTACTTAATGAATGTGATTATATGTGAGGCTCATCTGGATCAGAGTTTAGGAAGATGTCCAATCTCCCTCTCTCTCTCTTTCACACACAAACACATACATAAAGTTTTCTTTATCTCAGTTGTGTGACATGAGACATAATCTGAGAATGCATGGTAGTAGGTAGTTAATGTGGTGATAATGGAAGTACTACAAATAGTTTTGGGTCAATATTTTTATGTGTATGAGCTATAAATTATTTTCCTCCAATATCTCCCACCCCTAATGATATAATGAATGTGTTCTCTTGTTCTTGTGATATAAAGACCAGTAGGGATAGATTAGAAAATATTTGTGGCATCAACAATTTTGAAAAAGGACATGTTTTACTTTGTTATCTGAAAATTCAATGCAACAAACATTTTTTGTGCACCTATATTTTAGTTGCTCAGTCGTGTCCAGCTCTTTTACAACCCCATGGACTACAGCTCACCAGGCTCCTCTGTACATGGGATTCACCAGGCAAGAATACTGGGGCCGATTGCCATTTCATTCTAGGATAGTGTTGGGCACTAAGTGTACTAATATGAATATTTACAAGCTTTGGTATTAAGAAGTTTATACTTTAGAGACATTAGAAAGATAAAATAGTGAATTCAATTTTAATATGGTAACTGACAAGATGGGCTGTAAGCTTTGTTGGGGCAGGAGTCATGTTTAAAGTTACCCACTTACATCCTGGTCATCGAAGACACTGACTTACACATAGTAAATTCTTGGTAAATGTTGAATAAATGAATAGAAGTATATGATGGATATTGTGGGATCAGTGAAGAGTGAAGATCACAGCCTGTGATTTGAAGAGCGGTTGTTGGACTAGATGATGGCTGTACAGAATCTTAGACATTAACACTTTAACCAGGTGGGGAGGCTTCTAGGCAGGAAAAAAAAAAAAAAGCTTAAGAACAGGCAAAGAAACATGGAATAAAATGTTGAATATGGAAAGCTGTAAGAATTTTGGTAATATAATAGTAAGATATATTTATATAGCCTATTATTTTGGTGAATTATAATATTTTGAATGGGAAAAAGGAAAGCACAAATAATCTACATTTATCAACCATAGAGATGTGCGCCCCAATGTTCAAAACAGCACTATTTCCAATAATCAACATACGGAAGCAACTTAAATGTCCATCAACAGATAGATGGATAAAGAAGACATGGTATATATACACAATGCAATTTTACTCAGCCATAAAAAAGAATAAAATAATGCCATTTGCAGCAACATGGATAGACCTAGAGATTATCAAACAAAGTGAAATAAATCAGAGAAAGATAATCATTTATATGTGGAATCTGAAAGAAATGATACCAAAGAGAAATAGACTCACAGACAGACATAGAAAATAAACATTGTCACCAAAGGGGAAATGTGGATGGAGTGATAAATTAGGAGTCTTGGATTAACAGATATAGACTACTGTATATCTTCATAAAATAGATGAGCAACAAGGAATGACTGTACAGCACAGGAAACTATATTCAATATCTCATGATAACATAAATTGGAAAAGAATCAGAAAGAGAAAAATATATATATATATAAGAAACATAATCACATTTCTGAAATTAATGCAACACTGTAAATCAACTATAGTTCAATTAAAAAAAGAAACTATATCCAGTCTCCTGTGCTAGACTGTAATGGAAAGAACCATGTAAAGAATATATATTTATATATATATATATATGTATAACTAAGCAATTTTTCTCTATGTGTGAAACAGATAAAGATATTTTAACATGTGAATTTTAGCAGAAATGATAAAAATCATCTAAAATTATGTTAAAGAACTGTATTCACACAGAGTGCACATTTACAAGTCAATGATAATGGTATTATGAACAGAGGATTTACTCTAGAACTGATGGTTAATTGGCCAACATCCACTGGATCATTGAAAAAGCAACAGAGATCCAGAAAAATATCTATTTCTGCTTTATTGACTATGCCAAAGCCTTTGACTTTGTGAATCACAACAAACTATTGAAAATTCTGAAAGAGATGGGAATACCAGACCACCTGACCTGCCTCTTGAGAAATCTGTATGCAGGTCAGGAAGCAACAGTTAGAACCACAAATGGAACAAGATACTGGTTCCAAATAGGAAAAGGGGTGTGTCAAGGCTACATATTAATAGTCACCCTGCTTATTTAACTTATATGCAGAGTACATCATGAGAAATGCTGGGCTGAATGAAGCACAGGCTGAAATCAAGATTGCCGGGAGAAATATCAATCACCTCAGATATGCAGATGACACCACCCTTATGGCAGAAAGTGAAGAAGAACTGAAGAGCCTCTTGATGAAAGTGAAAGTGGAGAGTGAAAAAGTTGGCTTAAAGCTCAACATTCAGAAAACTAAGATCATGGCATCTGGTCCCATCACTTCATGGAGAAGCAGTGGAAACAGTGGCGGATTTTATTTTTGGGGGCTCCAAAATCACTGCAGATGGTGACTGCAGCCTTGAAATAAAAAGATGCTTACTCCTTGGAAGGAAAGTTATGAGCACCCTAGACAGCATATTAAAAGCAGAGACACTACTTTGCCAACAAAGGTCCATCTAGTCAAGGCTATGGTTTTTCCAGTAGTCATGTATGGATGTGAGAGTTGGACTATAAAGAAAGCTGAGCACCAGAGAATTGACGCTTTTGAAATGTGATGTTGGAGAAGACTCTTGAGAATCCCTTGGGCTGCAAGGAGATCCAACAAGCCCATCCAAACTCCAATACTTTGGCCACCTGATACAAAGAGCTAACTCATTTGAAAAGACCTTAGTGCTGGGAAAGATGAAGGCGGGAGGAGAAGGGGACAACAGAGGATGAGATGGTTGGATGGCATCACTGACTCAATGGAGATGAGTTTGGGTAAATTCCAGGAGTTGGTGATGGACAGGAAGGCCTGGAGTGCTGCAGTCCATGGGGTCACAAAGAATTGGACATGACTGAGTGACTGAACTTACTTTTAGCACTAATACCAGGTTTCCATGTACAATGGTCTTAACAGTGATTTCAAAAGTTATTAGGTAAAATATGCTTTCACAGAGTCAGAGGGACCCAAATATAGCCAAGAGTTTGGCCATATAGTCAGAAATTCTAGAATTATTTATGCAATTACATTTTCCTCACCAAAATTTGAACGATATTATGTATATGTGGTGGGTATAGTTTTCTTTCAGCTCAATCAGTTCCTTTTTGAAATGAGCTTTACTAGTGGGTCAGATGTGTGATAATTCAGTTACTTCCTGAGATGAATTCTGAAGACAGCTGCAGATTTTTTTTTAGCGTGGATCTTTTATTTTTTAAATACCCAGATAATACATGATATTTCAAAAATATAAAAAATATAAATAAGTGGAAAAAATGAAGTCATTCCAAATCCCACTGTTAGTTAACCATTGCTAACATATATATATATATATATATACATACACACACACACATATATATATATACATATATATATATATATACACACATGTAAAAGTGAGAGGGAGATTGAGAAAAAGAGAGAAAGAGCATTATTTATTAACTAAAATATAAATATACTAGTGTTTCATAACCTGCTTTTATGCTTAACAATATGTCATGATTATCTTTCACTTTCAATAGGTGTGAAAGTGTTAGTCACTCAGACATGTCTGACTCTTTGCAACCCAATGGACTGTAGCCTACCAGGTTCCTCTGTCCATGGGATTCTCCAGGCAAGTATACTGGAGTGGGTTGCCATTCCATTCTCCAGGGCGTCTTCCCGACCTAGGATAGAACCCGAGTCTCTTGGACAACAGGCAGATTCTTAACCATTTGAGCCACCAAGGAAGCCCTCAATAAATACAGAGCTATGATTTCATTTTTTTTATGGTTTCATAGTCTTCCATTGGTAATATGTAATGGACTTAATGAGCTTTCTTTCCATGAGCATTTAGGTGTTTTTATTTATTCAGTAATACCAATAATACTGCCATGAACACATTTGTACATATATCTTTGCATTCTTGTGTTAGTGTCATAGTAAGATAAAATCCCAAGTAATGTCAATCAATAAGGGTGAAGGGCCTGAGATTTTACCTTATTTGCAAAGCAGATGCCTGGTACAGTTTTATGGATATTGGTAGAAGATGTGAGACTCCTGGGTCAGAGATAGGGAACAGTTTAACATTCACAACATTAACAATAGTCGAAGTATCAGCATTTTGTTTTTTGGTATGTGTTCCCGTACCCCAAGTGCCAATCTTAGAGTGACTCAAAATAGTTGCATTACAGGACTGAAATCTTGAGCTTTGGGAACCTGTGCCTTTTATTATTGGGTTTAAACATGGCTTCCCTTTGCAATGTTGTCAGAAAACCTGCTCCCTTGCACTGGAAGGAAACATCATCTGTATCTTCCACTGTATAGACATTCATAGTTCTTCACTTTCAAGATGTTTATCTAGTTCAAGGACTAGATAATGGCCTCCATACAGAAATAATTGGGTCAGAGTGTATGTGCATTTTAAGTATTGCCTAAATTTCCTTATCTAAAGTTTATGCTAATTTCCAGCCCTACCAATAATCCATAAGTGTTCTTACTTCTCCACACTCTCAGCTATACTAGATTTTGTCACTATGACTGGGAAAAATGGCACTTCATGTTCTAAAATTTTAATTTCTTTTCTTACTAATGAGATTAAATTTATTTTCATAATTACGTTTGTCACTTGTATTTCTTCTTTGAGAACTGCCCTTTCATGTCCCAAGACATTTTTCTACTGCTTTTAAAATTTTTTTCTTGTTGATTTATAGGTGGCCTTAGTATATTAAGATATGAGCACATTATAAAATGCATTACAAATATACACTATGTATAATTGCTGTCTATTTTCTTAGCTGCAGAAATTTGAAACATGATTTGTACTCGTTAAAAGTTCTGACTTTTTTTGGAAATTATAAATTTCTTTCCATAAATAGCTCTGTATTTTAAAACATGAGTTCAGTAACATTGTACAGTAGAAGATGCATGCAGTATTCAAATAATATCTGCTAAACTTACAACCATTTTGAGTTTAAAAGCCTATACTTCCTTCAATATATCGGCAGTGATTTTGTTTTTTTCCCTGAAGTATGAAGTTAATTGTGGTCAGATATCTTGTCACATCAGTAAGAAAGTACATTATTATAAGATATGGGAGTCCAAAGAATTTAATTCTATAGAGCTCTTTTAATTGCAAAAAAATCTATGGTCAGTGAATTTCTTTAGCAAATTTCATGAACTAGCCATCTGACAGCATTCAACACAATTAAACATCTTACCCTCTTCAGCTTTTTAAAAATATCTCATAATAGTAGCATAAACATGAAGAACATTCAGTGTTGATCACTTCTTTTACATGACTTTACCTTGCAAAGCACAAGCCTACTGGATAAATGATGGGATGGAAACCGTATACAAAATCTTTCCCTTTTCACCTGAATGAACTGTTCAAATGTTCTCTGTTATTACAAATGCCTCATCTATAGAAAGTGAGTCCATTTTTTATACAAATAGATCAAAGTTTTCAAATTATTTATTGGCAGGTGGTTAAGCACTAGATATACCACGCATCATGAAAACCCACATTTGTCAGTGATGTCAAGGCTGATCTATGATAAAATGATGAACTATTCAGTAAACAGAGCTAGTAAAAACTGTTATCCATATGGAAAAAAATTGAATCCCTATCTTAAACTATATACAGGCATACCTCATTTTATCCTGCTTTGCAGATATTGCATTTTTTTTAAACTTGAAGTTTTGTGGCAACCCTGCCTCAAGCAAAGCTATGGGCAACATTTTTTTTCCACTAGTATTTGCTTACTTCATGTCTCTGTGTCACATTTTGGTAATTTTCACAATTTTTCAAACTTTATTATTTTTATTACTCTTTTTTTGTTATTGTGATCTGTGAGGAGTGATTTTTGATGTTACTATTTTAATTATCTTGGGGCTCCACAAATTATGCCTATATAACACTATGAACTTAATAAATATTGTGTGTCTCTGACTGCTCCACTGGTCAGCCAGTGCCCCATTTCTCTCCATTTTTTCAGTTTCCCTCTTCCGTAAGACACAACAATATTGAAATTAGGCCATATAATAATCCTATAATAACCTGTAAGTGTTTAAGTGAAAGAAAGTGTTGCATGTCTCTCACTTTAAATAAAAAAGGCTAGAAATGATTAAGTTTAATGGGGAAGACATATCAAAAGACAAAATAGGCCAAAGTCTAGACCTCTTGCTTCAAAAAGCTAACCAAATTGTAAATACAAGGAAAAAGTTCTTGAGCAAAATTATAAGTGCTACTGTAGTGAACACATAAGTGATAACAAAGCAAAAAGCTTTACTGATGATACAAAGTTTTATTGGTCTAGATAGAAGATCAAATGACATTTCCTTGAGTCAAAGCTTAATCCAGAGGAAGGTCCTAACTCTCTTTGAGTCTGTGAAAGCTGAGAGAGGTGAAGAAGCTGCACAAAAAATTTGAAGGTAACCAGCATTGGTTCAGGTTTCCCAGGTGGCTCAGTGGTAAAGAATATGCCTGCCAATACAGGAGACACAAGAGGTGCAGGTTCAGTCTCTGGGTTGGGAAGATCCCTGGAGTAGGAAATGCCAACCTACTCCAGTATTCTTGACTGGTAAACTCCATGGACAGAGGAACTAGGAGGGCTACAGTCTGTGGGGTCTCGAAGTCAACCCCATAAATTAAAAATAAAAAGTGAAGCAGCAAGTGTTGATGTAGTAGCTGCAGCAAGTTATCCAGAAGACCTAACTAAGGTAATTAATTAATGAAGATGACTACACTGAACACCATATTTTCAAGGTAGACAAAATAGCCTTATATAGTGGACAATGTCATCTAGGACTTTCATAGCTAGAGAGGAAAAGTCAATGTCTGGCTTCAAACCTTCACTGACTCTCTTTGGGACTAATGCAGAAAAATCCTAGGACCCTTAAGAATAATGTGATATATACTCTGCCTGTGTTCTATGAATAGAACAACAAAATCTGGATGAAAGTTCACTTGTTTACCACATTGGTTAACTCCAGTGTTTAAAACAATAGCTCAGAAAAAAAAAAAAAAAAAGATTTATTTCAAACTATTACTATTCATTGGCAATGCCCCTGGTCACCCAAGAACTCAGATAAATATGTAAAATGAAAGTAATGTTGCTTTCATGCCTGATAACACAATATCTGTTCTGCAGCCCATGGATCAAGGGGTAATTTTGACTTTCAAGTTTTATTATTTAAGGAATACACCTTGTAAGACTATAGCTGCCATAGATAGTTATTCTTCTTATAGAACTGCAGAAAGTAAGTTGAAAGCCTTCTGCAAAGGATTCACTATGCTAGGTGCCATTAAGAACATTTGTGCTTCACAGGAAGAGGTCAAAATATCAACATTAAAAAGAATTTGGAAGACATAGATTCCAACCTTCATGGATGGGTTTGAGGAGTTCAAGACTTCAGTGGAGGAAGTAACTGAAGATGTGGTAAAAATAGCACAGAACTCAAATTAAAAGTGGAGACTTGAAGATGTGACTGAATAGTTGTAATCTCATAGTAAAACCAATGGATGAGGAGTTGCTTCTTACAGTTGAACAAAAAAAGTGTTTTCTTGATATGGAATCCACACCTGGTGAAGACACTGTGAAGGTTGTTGAAATAACAAAGGATTTAGAATATTATATCAACTTTGTTGGTATAACAGAAGCAGTATTTGAGAAAAATAACTTCAATTTTGAAAGAAGTTCTGTGGGAAAAATGCTATTAAGCAGCATTATCTGCTACAGAGAAATCAGTCGTTCATGAAAGGAGGCACCAATTGATTTGGCAGTTAATTGTTGTCTTATGTTGAGAAATTTCCACAGCCAACCCAGGTTTCAGCAACCACCACCTTGATCAGTCAGCAGCCATCAACACTGAGGCAAGGTCCTCTATCAACATAAAGATTATGACTCACTGAAGGCTCAGATGATGGTGAGCATTTTTTGGCAATAAAGTATTTTAAGTTAGGTATTAATATATTGTTTTTAAATAAATAATGTTATTGTACATTTAATACACTACAGTATAAATATAACACTTATATTCACTAGGAAACCAAAAATTTTGTATGACTCAACTTATTGTGGTGGTGGGGAAATGAACCTGCAATATCTCCAAGATATGCTTATTTAGAAAAACAATCCCAGGTGAATTAAGTGCTTTGATGTTAAAAGCAAATTTTTAGCATTTTTTGTATAAGCTTTAAGTGACTATCTCCTTAGGGTAGGTGAAGAATTTCTTATCAAAACATAAAATGTGCTAACCATAAAATAAAATATTTGTTTTGACTATATTTTTTAAATTTTATTTTATTTTTTAACTTTACAATATTATATTGGTTTTGCCATATATCAACATAAATCTGCCACAGGTATACACGTGTTCCCCATACTGAATCCTCCTCCCTTCTCCCTCACCATACCATCCCTCTGGATCATCCAAGTGCACCAGCCCCAAGCATCCAGTATCGTGCATCGAAACTGGACTCGTGACTCGTTTCATATATGATATTATACATGTTTCAATGCCATTCTCCCAAATCATCCTACCCTCTCCCTCTCCCACAGAGTCCAAAAGACGGTTCTATACATCTGTGTCTCTTTTGCTGTCTCGTATACAGGGTTATTGTTACCATCTTTCTAAATTCCATATACACGCATTAGTATACTGTATTGGTGTTTTACTTTCTGGCTTACTTCACTCTGTATAATACGCTCCAGTTTCATCCACCTCATTAGAACTGATTCAAATGTATTCTTTTTAATGGCTGAGTAATATTCCATTGTGTATATGTACCATAGCTTTCTTATCTATTCATCTGCTGATGGACATCTAGGTTGCTTCCATGTCCTGGCTATTATAAACTGCTGCGATGAACATTGGGGTACACGTGTCTCTTTCCTTTCTGGTTTATTCAGTGTGTATGCCCAGCAGTGGGATTGCTGGGTCATAAGGCAGTTCTATTTCCAGTTTTTTGAGGAATCTCCACATGGTTCTCCATAGTGGCTGTACTAGTTTGCATTCCCACCAACAGTGTAAGAGGGTTCCCTTTTCTCCACACCCTTTCCAGCATTTATTGCTTGTAGACTTTTGGATCGCAGCCATTCTGACTGGTATGAAATGGTACCTCATTGTGGTTTTGATTTGCATTTCCCTGATAATGAGTGATGTTGAGCATCTTTTCATGTGTTTGTTAGCCATGTGTATGTCTTCTTTGGAGAAATGTTTTGACTGTATTAAGATTAGGAACTTATTTTCAGTAAAATAAACATAGTGAAATATAGTGAAGTGGCAACACACAAAGAGAAGACATTTGCAACACATAAAAGTGTCAAAGGCTGATACCAACAATGAAAATAAAACTCCTATAAATCAGTCAACTGAGAAAGGATAAAGAGCATACACAGAAAAATAGGCAAAAAGATAAGTATTTTCACCAAAGATAAAAAATACATACAGTTAATAAACATATACAGAAAGGCTTTTCAACATTAATGATATATAATATAATAAAACAATTAATAATATGCAATATAATAATGATAGTATAATAATCTCAAAGACATATCATATTATACTCATTTGATTGGAAAAGGAAGTTAAGAATTTTGACAATATCATTGGGTATGGTTTTACAGGATCTTTATATGTTGCTTGTGAAAGTGTAAATTGGTATAATCGTATTGAAAAACAATTTGCCATTATCTTATAAAGTTCAATATTCATGGATTACAACTCAAAATATATCTCCTTCAATTTTCTTGCACAAGTACAGAAATATTCAAAGCAGCTCTTTTTGTAATAGACAAGGGATGAGAAGGAGGGGAAGCAAAAAAGAAAAGTAAAAAAAAAAAAAAAAACTTTCAAAACAATCACAATAAGAAAAGCAACAGCTTTGAAAGAAGCATATGCCCTTTATCAATAGAAAAATACTTGTTCAGTGCAAAAAAGCAAGAGCCAGAAGATTGCATGGGGTAATATACCTTTTATAAAATGCAAACTCAACTAAAATAAATCAATACATATCTTTAGCACACAAAAGTATGATATAAACCTCATTTTGAAATGCAAGAAAATGGTAAAATAATAATCACAGTAGTGATTATCTTAGATAGAGGGAAGCAGGCAATAATCTGGCAAAGAAGCACAAAGGTAGATGTTAGTTACTGTCAATGTTCTGGTTCTCAGTTTGGGTGGTGAGTTTAATGGAGTTAATTATATAACAAAAAAACAACACTTCTTTGTATGACTCTAATTGTGTTGCTAAAATTTTCAAGTGTGCCACACCCTGAGGTAAGCTGAGCTTCATTTGATGACACAACTGGTAGAATTCCCTTTGTCTACTTCTACTCTTATTTAACAAGTGAAAAAGTTGAGGCCCAGAGAAACAAGACAATTTCTCACATGATCTACTGCATGCCAGTTCAGTTCAGTTCAGTTCAGTCGCTCAGTCATGTCTGACTCTTTGCGACTCCATGAATCGCAGCACGCCAGGCCTCCCTGTCCATCACCAACTCCCAGAGTTCACTCAGACTCACGTCCGAGTCAGTGATCCCATCCAGTCATCTCATCCTCTGTCGTCCCCTTCTCCTCCTGCCCCAAATCCCTCCCAGCATCAGAGTCTTTTCCAATGAGTCACCTCTTCGCATGAGGTGGTGAAAATACTGGAGTTTCAGCTTTAGCATCATTCCTTCCTAAGAAATCCCAGGGCTGATCTCCTTCAGAATGGACTGATTGAATCTCCTTGCAGTCCAAGGGACTCTCAAGAGTCTTCTCCAACACCACAGTTCAAAAGCATCAATTCTTCGGCCCTCAGCCTTCTTCACAGTCCATCTCTCACATCCATACATGACCACAGGAAAAAACAGCCCTGACTAGACGAACCTTTGTTGGGAAAGTAATGTGTCTGCTTTTGAATATGCTATCTAGGTTGGTCATAACTTTCCTTCCAAGGAGTAAGAGTCTTTTAATTTCATGGCTGCAGTCACCATCTGCAGTGATCTTGGAGCCCCACAAAATAAAGTCTGACACTGTTTCCACTGTTTCCCCATCTAATTCCCTGAAGTGATGGGACCATATGCCATGATCTTTGTCTTCTGAATGTTGAGCTTTAAGCCAACTTTTTCACTCTCAACTTTCACTTTCATCAAGAGACTTTTTAGTTCCTCTTAACTTTCTGCCATAAGGGTGTTGTCATCTGCATATCTGAGGTTATTGATATTTCTCCCAGCAATCTTGATTCCAGCTTGTGTTTCTTCTAGTCCAGCGTTTCTCATGATGTCCTCTGCATATAAGTTAAATAAACAGGTGACAGTATACAGCCTTGACTTACTCCTTTCCCTATTTGGAACCAGTCTGCTGTTCCATGTCCAGTTCTAACGGTTGCTTCTTGACCTGTATACAAATTTCTCAGGTGGCAGGTCAGGTGGTCTGGTATTCCCATCTCTTTCAGAATCTCCAACAGTTGATTGTGATCCACACAGTCAAAGGCTTTGGCATAGTCAATAAAGCAGAAATAGATGTTTTTCTGGAACTCTCTTGCTTTTTCCATGATCCAGTGGATGTTGACAATTTGATCTCTGATTCCTCTGCCTTTTCTGAAAACCAGCTTGCACATCAGGAAGTTCACGGTTCATATATTGCTGAAGCCTGGATTGGAGAATTTTGAGCATTACTTTACTAGCGTGTGAGATGAGTGCAATTGTGTGGTAGTTTGAGCATTCTTTGGCATTGCCTTTCTTTGGGATTGGAATGAAAATTGACCTTTTCCAGTCCTGTGGCCACAATTGAGTTTTCCAAATTTGCTGGCATATTGAGTGCAGCACTTTCACAGCATCATATTTCAGGAACTGGAACAGCTCAACTGGAATTCCATCACTTCCACTAGCTTTCTTCATAGTGATGCTTTCTAAGGCCCACTTGACTTCACATTCCAGGATGTCTGGCTCTAGGTCAGTGATCACACCATCGTGATGATCTGGGTCGTGAAGATCTTTTTTGTACAGTTCTGTGTATCCTTGCCATCTCTTCTTAATATCTTCTGCTTCAGTTAGGTCCATACCATTTCTGTTCTTTATTGAGTCCATCTTTGCATGCAATGTTCCCTTGGTATCTCTAATTTTCTTGAAGAGATCTCTAGTCTTTCCCATTCTGTTGTTTTCCTCTATTTCTTTGCATTGACCACTGAAGAAGGCTTTCTTATCTGTTCTTGTTATTCTTTGGAAATCTGCATTCAGATGCTTATATCTTTCCTTTTCTCTTTTGTTTTTCACTTCTCTTCTTTTCATAGCTATTTGTAAGGCCTCCCCAGACAGCCATTTTGCTTTTTTTGCATTTCTTTTCCATCGGGATGGTCTTGATTACTGCATGCCAGTAATAGTATCCAATCTTCCTGCTTATTGGCCACGATGCCTAGAATAGGAATGAAAGTGATTCTGAGCCAATGTTTTATCCAGAGATTTTTCTCAGTGGTGCTGGTGGTATGGCCATTTTATCTCTCAGATTGTAAATTGTGAGGCTGAGAGACCTGAAATACTGATGTCCATATCTTCTATTGGGCTTCCCTGGTGGCTCGGTCATAAAGAATCTGCCTGCCAATGCAGGACATGTGGGCTTGATCCCTGGGTTGGGAAGATCCCCTGGAGAAGGAAATGGCAACATATTCCAACATTCTTGTCTGGGAAATCAAATTATATGAGCAGAGGAGCCTTGTAGGCTACAGTCCATGGGATTGCAAAACAACTGGACACAACTTAGTCACTAAAAACAGCAACAACAACAATGACATATCTTCTATTACTGGTCTTCAAAAATCACCAATTATTCTGGCATATAGCAAGACACAGAAAGTATAGCTAAAAGAGTCCCAGTGCTGTTATTTGAGTCCTTGATGCAGTCATATTAGATAGGAATTCCAGTCCATGACTTCCTTGTTAAATGAATAAATAAGCTCTCCTTTCTGGCTAAAGAATTTTTTTTATTATTTTCTATTTTCTATTATTATTATTATTATTATTACTTTAGTAGGATTTCTGACACATGCAGCCAAACATTCTTGACAAATACATTCAAGGAAAGCTAAAGACGAAGCATCATCATCAGAAATATATTGAAAAAAAATCCTTCTCACCAAAGCTTTAATCTTTTCTTTTGTACTCATTGACTATAAGAGTTTTATGGATTATTTCAGACCCCAAATTTCCTATCTTTGGACTCAGTGGATATCTTGATTAGTTGCATCTTTTAACTTCTTTGGATAACTCTTAATCCTTTCTTTGTCAGCACGGACTGGGCAGACAATGAGGACAGAACTATGAGCTTGGTACTGAAACTAAAGGGAGAAGACAAATCTAAAAAATAAGGAATGCAGTTCTTGGCATTAAAAATGTTCAGTTTAAAGGGAAAGAAGATATATAACAATTGAAGACACAGATACATGTAAAGATATATTAAAAATTCAGCTATCTGTATTTGCAAAGCTGCTTATGTGAACTAAATTCACAATTTTCATTCTGCTTTTCTTGAGTCTCAATATTTTAGATTTTCAAAAATAAATAATATTCTATACTTATTCTCCAGGAAGACAGCTTTTAACTGTGTCCTTTTTGGCTCTTACAGTTTACTTTGGTTGGAGAGAGGCTAAGATATCAGTGGACAGAAGATAGAGCTCTCCAAGAACATTTATCCAGGAAGAATTCTTAAGATATTGGATAGGTTATTAGACACTGTATTAGTTGGGGATTCTCCAGAGAAATAGAAACAATAGGATTTATGTTTATCTGTCTGTCTCTGTCTATATATTTTCTTCCCCTTCCTGACTTCAATATATTTATTGAGAAGGAGAGAGAGTGTGGAAATTGATTGCTTTATTATTATTGTTACAAGGTGGCTTATATGATTATGGAGGCTGACAAGTCCCAAGATCTGCAGTTGGTAAGCTGGAGACCCAACAAAGCTGATATAGTTTCAGTCTGAGTCCAAAGTCAGGAAATAATTGATATCCTAGCTCAAATGCACCCAGGCAGAAATAATCTTCTCTTACTCCTGGGAGGCTCAGTTGTCTTTTTTATACAGATCCTCAACTAATTGGTTGTCTCTCACTCATATTAGGGAGGACATCATGCTTTATTCCATCTACTGATTCAAATGTTAATGTCATCCAAAAACCCTTACAAAATAGTGTTTGGTCAAATATCTAGGCACCCCATCTCCCAGTCAAGTTGACAAATAAAATTAACATCAAAAACATTGTCTAGTTCAAATATATTGGTTTCCCATTTCTAGTAAGGTTATATAATCTACAGTCACAGTGCTAGTTGTGCAAATATCTGTAACTAGAACCTAGGTTTCCCCAATACTCGTATAGTGCTTTTTCCATTATATAACATTAATTTCTCCCCTTCTCCATCGCAATATAGATTAAACACTCATTATGCCTCAGTTCAGTTCAGTTCAGTCACTCAGTAGTCTCCGACTCTTTGAAACCCCATGGACTGCAGCACCAGGCCCCCCTGTCCATCACCAACTCCAGGAGTTTACTCAAACTCATGTCCATTGAGTCAGTGATGCCATCCAACCATCTCACCCTCTGTCATCCCCTTCTCCTCCTGCCTTCAATCTTTCCCAGCATCAGGGTCTTTTCAAATGAGTCAGTTCTTCACATCAGGTGGCCAAAGTATTGGAGTTTCAGCTTCAGCATCAATCCTTCCAATGAATATTCAAGACTGATCTCCTTTAAGATGGACTGGTTGGAACTCCTTGCAGTCCAAGGGGCTCTCAACAGTCTTCTCCAACACCACAATTCAAAAGCATCAATTCTTCAGCACTCAGCTTTCTTTATAGTCCAACTCTCACGTCCATACATGACTACTGGAAAAACCATAGCGTTGACTAGATGGACCTTTGTTGGCTAAGTATTGTCTCTGCTTTTTAATATGCTGTGTAGGTTGGTCATAATTTTTCTTCCAAGGAGTAAGTGTCTTCTAATTTCATGGCTGCTGTTATGCCTATTAACTGTTAAAAAGAAATATCAAAGTATAATTTAAACAAATGAAACCAGCTGGAAAATTGGATGACTTTTGGCTAACTTTGATTTCTTTTTTCATTATTATATTAGTTTAATGTGTATAACATGAAACATTTGACCTTTCAACAGCGTGGGTTTTAATCCACATGTAACTTACAGTTGACCCTCATATCTGAGATTCCTCTGCAACCTCTGAATCAACCAACTATGGACTGTGTAGTACTGTAGTTTTACTATTGAGAAATATCTGTGTATAAGTGAAAGTGAAAGTGAAGTTGCTCAGTCGTGTCCAAATCTTTGCGACCCCATGGACTGTAGCCCACCAGGCTCCTCCGTCCATGGGATTCTCCAGGCAAGAGTACTGGAGTGGGTTGCCATTTCCTCCTCCAGAGGATCTTCCCAACCCAGGGATCGAACCTGGGTCTCCCACACTGTAGGCAGATGCTTTACCATCTGATCTACACAACTCAAATCCATGTTGTTCAAGAGTGAACTACATAATTCAACATCTATATACACTGCAAAGTGATCACCACCACAAGTCTAATTATCACCCATCATCATACAGTTGACTTTATTCACCCATTTTTACTACTCTCAAACCCCTTCCACTCTGGTAACCACTAATCTGATCTTTGTACCTAGAATTTGTCTTATTTATTTTTTGTTGTTTTGCTTTAGATTCCACATATGAGTGAAATAATAAGGTATTTGTCTTTCTCAGATTTATTTTTCTTGACATAATGCCTTCAAGGTCTATCTATGTTTTCACAAATGGTAGAATTTCATTATTTTTATGACTGAGCCATTGTATATATACCACATCTTCTTCATCCATCCATCCATTGATGGACACTTAGAAACAAAAGGAGAATGGGACTACATCAAACTGAAAAAAAATTCTGAACAGCGAAGGAAACCATCAACATGCAAATGCAACTGACTGAGTGGGAGAAGATAGTTGAGCATCAGGTATTTGATGTGTGTGTGTATTAGTCACTCAGTTATGTCTGACTTTTTGCAACCCCATAGCCTACCAGACTACTGTGTTATATGAGATTCTCCAGGCAAGAATACTGGAATGGGTTGCCATTTCTTTCTCCAGGGCATCTTCCTGACCCAGGGATTGAATCCAGGTCTCCCGCATTGCAGGCAGACTCTTTACCATCTGAGCCACCTGGGAAGCCCCTTATATATTTGATAAAGGGCTAATAAACACAAAGAACCTATCCAACTCAACAATAAAAGCAAAGGTTGAAAAATAATCAGAGGATCTGAATAGGCATTTTACCAAAAAAAAAACCATACAGATGGCCAACAGGCACATGTAAAGATGCTCAAATCACTCATAATCAGGGAAATGCAAGTTAAAACCATAATGAGATATTACCTCACACCTGTCAGAATGGCCATTATCGAAAAGACAATAAGCAGCAAATGTTGGAATAGATGTGGAAAAAAGGTAACACTGTTGATGAGACTGTAAATTGTAGCTACTACAGAGAACAGTATGAAGATTCCTTAAAAAAAATTGAGAATAGAACTACCATCCCGATGCCACTCAAAGCATCCACATATGCCATCAGTGTTTTAGTACATGAATGCACCCATGAGTTGCAGATCGCACAGCTCACATGAGTCATTCTGCTTCTGGTGCTGAATTTGCTGGTATCAAACCTCTGTTACAAACTTTTGCTTATTGTTTAATCTCTCTCAGCAGTGGCGTTTTCTAGCCCTATCTCTTCTTATGAGAGCCCCTTTTATAAATGATGTTGGTTGTAGTTTAAAAAAATTAACAAAAGGTTATATAATAGTTGTTCAGTCACTCAGTCATGTCTGACTGTTTGCAACCCCATGGACTGCAGAATGCCAGGCTTCCCTGTCCTTGAGCATCTCCCAGAGCTTGCTCAAACTCATGTCCATTGAGTCAGTGATGCCATCCATTCATTTCATCCTCTGCTATCCCCTTCTCCTGCTTTCAATCTTTCCCATCATTAGGGTCTTTTCCAATGAATTGGCTCTTCTCATCAGGTGGCCAAAATACTGGAGCTTCAACTATAACATCAGTTCTTCCAATGAATATTCAGGACTGATTTCCTTTAGGATTGACTGGTTTGATGTCCTTACAATCCAAGGGACTCTTAAGTGTATTCTACAACACCATAGTTCAAAAGTTCACCTCATGATGAGTTCCTCCAAGCAGAAAGGCTAATATGATTATCAATTTTCTTAATATTTATGCTGTCAGTTCACTCATTCCCTCTTTCCAACAATGAAACTTGGGTTAGTAAGCTTCTCGCATTATGGTTCTGCAGTATTTACAAAAGCTGATGTTATAAAGTAACTTATTCAAGCCTGTATAGTTCTTTTTTCCTATATATATTTATGTCTTAGACCTCCTAGAATAGCATTATTCACTGCCTCATATCCCCTTTTATTTTGAAGTTTTCAATTCATTGAAATGACTATGATTGAAAAAAAGTCATTGTTGCTTTTTGTCAATTCTGTATCTAGTAAAAACACACCTTAAAATAGGAGAAATATACAAAGTTCTAATTGGTGACAATAAAGAACAGCATCATTCAATAAAGTACAGTATCATTCAAGTGTTTACTGACTAAAGACTTGGCACTGCATCTAGGCCTATAGCTTTGGTGGTTACATTTAAGAGGCTATCAAATCTCTTCATACTAGTCTCCATTGCTTAAATTATAACTGAAAAATGCTAAATTCTAAAGAATGAGCTCAATTATTCTTTAGTGAATAATTTACAATTCTCAACATTGAACTATTCTCAATTATTCTTTATTCAATTAGTTGTATGTGCTGGCACAAAGGGTAAACGTGAACCAACTTATCCTGTTTCTATTTCTAGCTATTTATGTATAGACTATCAACCAGCTGGAATTGAAGGTCAACTAGGATAGTTAGAAAAATGAAGGTTTTAAACATAAAAGTACAATTTCATGATGACATACATTTTAAAATTCCATTTCACTAAGGAGAATGTCACAATAGAAAATAAATGTCTACATTTTGACAAAATAGTGCAACTTTTCAATTCTTGATATAGCTGCTTAAAACTTGTTCCTGGATTGGTTCTTTCAGATACACAGCATGTGCTGTCGCTTCAGTTATGTCCTATTCTTTGTGACCCAGGGTCTGTAGCCTACCAGGCTCCTCTGTCCATGGAATTCTCCAAGCAAGAATACTGGAGTGAGTTGTTGTGCCCTCCTCCACGGACAAGGTTCCAGATGTAGTCATTGAACTAATTGGATTTGTTAACATGTTTCAAAGAGAAATACCTTGTCATTTGAGAAATAAAAAGAAAGACTTCAATGAATTCCAAATACACATGTTTTCTAATCCTTGAGAAAAGAATGAGATACAGTGAGAATGAGAACAAGAGTGGAGTAAGGAGATAGAATTAGCTAATGGAAAGGATGGTTGATAGGATTATTAAGAATGAAAATACTGCATTTTATTAATATTTAATACTATTCATCCAGTTAATTCAGAATATATTATAAGCATTAACTTAAAGTCCAATAACATCTCACCTTAATCAGGTGATAACTAGTGACAGACATTTTCTTTGAAATGACCATGGGAAACATGGGTAAAATCAGTGGGTAGATAAGGTCACAGTTTTTTGGCCTTTGTCTTGTTTGACAGAATATTGCTGAAATTTCAGTCTGCAATTTTTATTCTTTTTGCTATGTTTCAAGCAATTAATGTGAGTTATTTATTTTTCTTGATAATTAGATGTAATGGTTAGAGCATGTTTTATATCACACTGGAATTTTCTTTTTAAATAACTCATGAAAAGAAAACAATAGCTGGATTTCATGATTCGGTTAGCATGGTAGTGTTTGAAAGGAGATAATAGGTACATTTTTTCCCTTTCATTGAAAAGGTCTCATTGTAGTATGCTTTGCAAGCCTAACATTATTTATAGAACTGGATAGTAAATGAGTACCGAATATTCATTGCTCCCTATGCACAATGATGCCAGCTATTCGTCAGCTTAGGTTCCTTTTCCCACTATTTCCATGTTATATAATCAACTATCTGGGACATGCCTGGATTGTGTCTGGCCTCCAGATATGTGAGGCAAGCAACTGTGTTACTTTCAACGTCTGGCTGGTCAAATATGAAACCACTGAATATTATAATCAGTGGAGTAGACTACAGAAACAAACTACAAATGAAAGAATCCTGTATGACAAAGCAGATTTAGTAGTTCTTTCTCCAATTGGAAATCTGTATGGCCTGGTTGATATTCACAGGTGAAAAAAATGTTTTGCATAACTAAGAAGACTGATTTGGATTATTCAGATAAAGACTATCTTCTCTCTTCTCCACTTACAAATACACACACAAGCATAAATATGTTGTTTTAATTATTGACTGGGACTTCCCTGGTGGCTCAGAGGGTAAAGTTTCACTGAATGCATCACCTCATTGCTTGATGACATATTAGGCATTATGTCAGACAACTTGGACATAAAGCCCTGATATTTTGTAGAAACACTTATACATAGGGTTTGTGGAAGGAAAAGTAAAACTGGGATGTTTCATTTAAGAAGACCCATACTTTGATTTCAGCTGGCAAAAAAAAAAAAAAAACTGTTACAAAAATGTAATGTCTAGCAAAGCACAGACAGATATGGAACGATTAATTGCCTACTTCTGATTAGATATTTGTTAATAACAGTAACCAAAACAGCATCAGCACCTACTATTTATTTAACACTATACTATGCATTTTGGTATGTACATTATTTATTGTTTTCAGAATCATGCCACACTTTATTTCAGGAAATCCATGGTTAACTCCATAAAGTAGGCATGACCATTATCAGAATTTTACAGATGGTAAAACTGAGGCATAAAGAATATTGAGGTTATGTGACTTGCTTATGTTTGCAGTTATGAGGTGGCAGAACCATGAGAACAGGCCTGGAAATGGCAGTGTGGTTATTTACTGAGAATTTTAAATTAGAGCAATGACAAGAGAGCCAGCTGATCTAGTTTCTTCCCAGTGACAGTCAGGCCACAGATGTTTACCAATCTGTCTTTCTTTCAATTAGCCATTGACTATAATTTGTGGGCAACTCCCCTTCCTAGTTCTGTGTCTGTCCCCTAGCAGCAAACTGACTCAGCTAACAGAATGCCAATTGTGCATGACTTCTGACAATTTCTGGGCATCTTACTAATGGTCTTTTCCACCTAAGATCATACTTTTTGAGATACAGAAATTAAAAAAAAAAAATTCTGAGCCTTTCCAAAGCATAAGGGCAAGTATTTAGGTAGAACCTGTTGTTCATGGCTAGAGAATGAAGAATATATAAATTAGCTTAAAAGAAGAAGCAGTTTGAGTTATGGAAGGATTATTTTGGAAAGGAACATTTTAAAAATTGAAATAAAAAAGGATGAAAATCAAATATTAATATCTATACTGTGTGTCAAAAGTAGAGCCTTTTACAAACTTCAAACAATCTCTTTTGTTTGAGGGTAAGCTATTATTTCCTCCTATTGTTCTCTGGCTATCACTCTCATGGTTTCGCCAAACTATTCTTCTAATGCTCAGTGGTAGACTAAGATTTACCTAAATACATATATGCTTATGGAGATTATAATGATGAGTTTAAAGTTTATTCTGTTCCTTCAAACAAATCTTTAACCTAGGCATAGATTATGTCATAGAGCCTCAATAATTCTAATCAGTCTCTTGGTGTACTTTAATGGAAAGAGTAATAGGTGCAAGAGATGGTTCAGATCTCAATTTTATTTTAGAGTGGTTTAAATTAACAGTTATTCTGATTTGAACTTCCTTGATATGAATGGTTTCAACTCTAGATCTTTCATCTTTAATCTCTTGATATTAATAAAACTATTTCAATTCCTCTCTTTCTATCCTCTCTTCCAAACCTCAAGTTGTTAATTCCTCACCCTGAGAAATCATAGCAAAAGGGAAAAACATGGAGATAAATTAACTGTAGAGACAACATTGTCTCTTATGTCAATTAGATGCATCTTGAAATGTTCCACCATCATTATGAAGGTAAAAGAATTATCAGTAATATTACATTGTACATATATATATATCACTATATATATGTATATATACATGTATTACATTGTATTTATCTATCACATCTTTTTATAGATTCATCTTTTTATAAACACAGTGGAACTTTAGTTATAAAAAGAGAAAAATAATGTCATTTGCAGCAACATAAGTGGACTTGGAGATTATAATGTTAAGTGAAGGAAGTCAGACAGATAAAGACAAATAGTACATGATATCGCTTATATGTGGAATCTAAAAAAATTATAAAAGTGAACTTATTTACAAAGCAGACATATGCTCACAAATATACAAAATATATTTATGGTTTCCAAATGGGATTTTAGGGTTGAGGCGGAGAGATAAATTAGGATTTGGAGATTAACATATACACTGTACTATATATAAAATAAACAGCAAGGAACTACTGTATAACACAAACAATTATATTCAATATCTTGTAATGACCTATAATTGGAAAAATCAGAAATATATATATACATACAAACAATTGTATTCAATATCTTGTAATGACCTATAATTGGAAAAATCAGAAATATATATATACATTATATATGTATGCATACATAAATATATATATATAAACATGGGCTTCCCTTGTGGTTCAGCTGGTAAAGAATCTGCCTGCAATGCGGGAGACCTGCGTTCAATCCCCAGGTCAGGAAGATCTCCTGGAGAATGAAATGGCAACCCACTCCAGCACTCTTGCCTGGAGAATTCCATGGACAGAGGAGTGGGACAGGCTGCAGTCCATGGAATCGCAGAGTCAGACAAAACTGTGCGATGTTCACTTTTTTTTTCACTTTTCATATATATACATACAAATCACTTTGTTGTACACTTTAAGCTAATACAATATTGTATATCAACTATACTTCAAAAAAATAATAGTCAGTTTTTCAAGTATTTCTAGATTGACTATAACTTCCTTAGATCTCTTTAAGACAGCCCAGTGCAATATCTACAAAATGGATTGGATCAGTTCAATAATAATAATAATAATGATAATGGCAGCAGCAGAAGCAAATAGTTAATATATCGTGTTATATGTCAGACACTCTGCAAAGAACTTCACAAATTGAACTTATTTAATAGCTAACAGGAGATAGAAACAAAAACTTCAGCATCAGATTGTAATCTGGATTACAATTCATTGGATTCAATTCCTAGATGCAGGTGATTTTCAACATTAAGTGCACTTGGCAAAAAATCTGAATAACTTCTGTTTGCTCCCCTTAGAAAGGAATTTTATTTGATCTGTTATGACACCAGCCTTAGTAGAAGTGATAGGTCAACAGGGTTATATGCAGGGATAATGCAGACCACTATGAGTCCTAAGATGCATATAGGGAAATCTTCCATTGCTTTCATTAAAGTTTTTATTTCTCTCTTTTTATCTTATGCAATTAGAAATGAAATAAATACCTGTATGGCAAAGAAGAACACAAAAGACAGATATCATTTCAGAAATAATTCAGAGTGTTCATTTGTAAGTAATTGGTTTACTCCAATAGATGCTGCTTTGGTAGCTAACTTTCCTCAGTTAAATTCTTGTAGTTTATGTCTTGTCCTGGGTTAAATGAGCACAGAAGGCAAAACAATGTTTTAAGAGCACTGTTGGTAAAATCCAGTCTGAAATTCCTAAGGATCATGACTTTTTCTCCATCACAGTAGGACTTCTTTGACCTTGATATTGCTAGGCCTTTTTAATTATGAAATTCTAATTTTTCTCATTTGGAAGATTTCTTTGATATAAATTTTATTCCTTGAAGGAGGAAATGAGAAGGGGATATGAGATGATTTGTTTGCTCAGCCTTTCCTTGCAAAAAAAAAAAAAAAAAAGCACTTTTTAGGAGATCAGTGTCAGTCTTCCTTATCCACATTTGAGACAATACCTTAATTTTAACCTATAATATTCCTTACACTGAAATAATATAGTACATAGCACCCACTTGGTGACTTTATAGAGAATAAAACTCACTTTGTGCTTTAAAAATTGATTGCTGTTTTGTGGGCAAATAGAAGAATGCCACTAGCCTTTTTTCCTCCATGGCACTCCTAAGTATCCTTGAAAAGATTTTGAGTCTCTTGCCTGTTAAGGGAAGCCTACAAGAACTTTGGAAGTATCATATATGCCAGTTACTTATGTCTTCAAATAAGAGAGTATCTTATTTTTACATGTCTCTCCTCTCCAAGCTCCTTGAGTGTGAGCCACTGCAATACTAATAGACTGTTTATACAAGTATTTGTTGTTCAATTGCTCAGTCGTTCAGTTGTGTCTGACTCTTCGCAACCCCATGGACTGCAGCACACCAGGCTTCCCTGTCCTTTACCATCTCCTGGAGTTTGCTAAAACTCATATCCATTAGTCAGTGGTGCCATCCAACCATTGTATCATCTGTTACCCCTTTCCCCTCCTGCCTTCAATCTTTGCCAGCATCAGAGTCTTTTCCAATGAGTAGGCTCTTCACATCAGGTTGCCAAAGTATTGGCAGTTCAGCTTCAGCATCAGTCCTTCCAATGGCTATTGAGGGTTGATTTCCTTTAGGATTGACTGGTTTGATCTCCTTGCTGTCCAAGGAACTCTCAAGAGTCTTCTCCAACACCACAATTCAAAAGCATCAATTCTTCAGTGCTCAACCTTCTTTATGGTCTAATTCTTACATCTGTACATGACTACTGGAAAAACTGTAGCTTTGACTATATGGACTTTTGTTGGCAAAGTGATGTCTCTACTTTTTAATACGCTGTCTAGGTTTGTCATAGATTTTCTTTCAAGAAGCAACTGTCTCTGTTTAAGTATAGAATATGTTAGTATCAGAAAATAGCACATATAAAAACAGAGAGAGAGTTGGGGCAAGAGTGAAAAATGAATTAAGGAGCAAAGGACCAAAATGGCAAGGTATTTTAGGAAAATAACTATGTTTCATGTTCAGAGTACAGGGTGTTGTTATATGCTTATCAGTGTTAACTATGTCCTGAAAGTAAGTGAAAGTGTTAGTCGCTCAGTCTTGTTCAACTCTTTGCAACTCTGTGGACTGTAGGCCATCAGGCTCCTCTGTCTATGGGATTTTCCAGGCAAGACTACTGGAGTGGGTAAACATTCCCTTCTCCAGGGGATCTTCCTGACATAGGGATCAAACCCAGGTCTCCCACATTGCAGGAAGATTCTTTACCAGCTGAGCCACCAGGGAAGCCCTACACGAACTTAAGTCAAGCCTCCAGATTTTTCATGGAAAATATACTGCTCTTTTGCAGAAACTGAATGATTTTCTAGAGATAAAAAGTTGAGGAACAGGGAGAAATACATATGCTGTGTTGATAGAGGTGAGTGATGAAACGTAAAATGTAGTTTTAAGTAGATGTGTGATCAGTATAGCATATTATCACAGTTCAATCTTTTAGAAGCAAAAGACTATGAAATACACTATTTGAATGGGAGAACCATTAAGTTTGCTAATGAAAAGAGAAAGATAAGAGACAAGTGGTCATGAAAACGAACCTGAAAATGAGAGATAAAATAATAATGGGTCATTATTTGTTGGTATTAAGTTCCAGAAATTCATGAACTTATATAGGACCTCAAGAAGAAATGAGAAGAAAGTAGCAATTCTCTCTGTGTACAGGAATTGAAGAGCAATTATTACTGAAAAACGGAATGTGCAGTGGGATAAACAATAGATTAAAAGGCCACTGGCTCAGGGATATGATCACATCTTCATATCAAGGAAAAACAAATGGGCGGCTGAAGGGAGGGGTGGTGCGATTTTATAAGATCAGATCAGATCAGATCAGTTGCTCAGTCGTGTCTGACTCTTTGCGACCCCATGAATCACAGCACGCCAGGCCTCCCTGTCCATCACCAACTCCCGGAGTTCACTCAGACTCACGTCCATCGAGTCAGTGATGCCATCCAGCCATCTCATCCTCTGTCGTGCCCTTCTCCCCTTGCCCCAAATCCCTCCCAGCATCAGAGTCTTTTCCAATGAGTCAACTCTTCGCATGAGGTGGCCAAAGTACTGGACTTTCAGCTTTAGCATCATTCCTTCCAAAGAAATCCCAAGGCTGATCTCCTTCAGAATGGACTGGTTGGATCTCCTTGCAGTCCAAGGGACTCTCAAGAGTCTTCTCCAACACCACAGTTCAAAAGCATCAATTCTTCGGGGCTCAGCCTTCTTCACAGTCCAACTCTCACATCCATACATGACCACTGGAAAAACCATAGCCTTGACTAGATGAACCTTTGTTGGCAAAGTAATGTCTCTGCTTCTGAATATGCTGTCTAGGTTGGTCATAACTTTCCTTCCAAGGAGTAAGCGTCTTTTAATTTCATGGCTGCAGTCACCATCTGCAGTGATTTTGGAGCCCAAAAGAATAAAGTCTGCCACTGTTTCCATTGTTTCCCCAACTGTTTGCCATGAAGTGATGGGACCAGATGCCAAGATCTTAGTTTTCTGAATGTTGAGTTTTAAGCCAACTTTTTCATTCTCCTCTTTCACTTTCATCAAGAGGCTCTTTAGTACTTCTTTGATTTCTGCCATAAGGGTGGTGTCATCTGCATATCTGAGGTTATTGATATTTCTCCCAGAAATCTTGAATCCAGCTTGTGCTTCATCCAGCCTGGCATTTCACATGACATCCTCTGCATATATGTTAAACACAGGGTGACAATATACAGCCTTGATGTCCTCCTTTCCCGACTTGGAACCAGTCTGTTGTTCCATGTCCAGTTCTAACTGTTGCTTCTTGACCTGCCTACAGATTTCTCAGGAGGCAGGTCAGGTGGCCAAGTATTCCCACCTCCAAGAATTTTCGACAGTTTGTTTTGATGCAGACATTCAAAGTCTTTGGCGTAATCAATAAAGCAGAAGTACATGTCTTTCTAGAACTCTCTTGCTTTTTTTGATGATCCAACAGATGTTGTCAATTTTATTTTTATGTAGATATAGCAAAAGGCTGGAGTGCACTTGTGCCATTTCTGGGAGAACATATTTGCACATAACAAACCCATGTGTGCAAATCTATTGTTGGTAATCAGCATATTATCATTTTATCTTAGCAATTCTCATTGTTTAGGGGATGCACACACATTTTGAAAAGTCCATCAGTAGATGAATGGATAAGAAAGCTGTGGTACATATACACAATGGAATATTACTCAGCCATTAAAAAGAATACATTTGAATCAGTTCTAATGAGGTGGATGAAACTGGAGCCTATTATACAGAGTGAAGTAAGCCAGAAGGAAAAACACCAATACAGTATACAAACGCATATATATGGAATTTAGAAAGAAGGTAACAATAACCCTGTGTACCAGACAGCAAAAGAGACACTGATGTATAGAACAGTCTTATGGACTCTGTGGGAGAGGGAGAGGGTGGGAAGATTTGGGAGAATGGCATTGAAACATGTATAATACCATGTATGAAACGAGTCGCCAGTCCAGGTTCGATGCACGATACTGGATGCTTGGGGCTGGTGCACTGGGACGACCCAGAGGGAGGGTATGGGGAGGGAGGAGGGAGGAGGGTTCAGGATGGGGAACACATGTATACCTGTGGCAGATTCATTTCAATATTTGGCAAAACTAATACAGTATTGTAAAGTTTAAAAATAAAATAAAATTAAAAAAAAAAAAGAAAAGTCTTTTGAAACCTTTGCTCTGTATTACGCATGGGGCAAAACTGACATTCTTAACTGTCTCAGTGATCTAATCTGCCATTTTCTCCCCTATTGCATTATGGGATTTGGATTTTATACTGAGAGAGTGCCAAGGCAGTTGGGAATTATTCAGAATTTGGGAAAATAAGGAAGCTTCGAATAATGGGCTGCTGGCAGGCAACCTCTGTAATGCACATTTACTCCCACATACATTTTGTTTGCAAGTATACACTCATGCATATGATTTCTTTTAACTTTTAAAGAGAGGATCACACTTTAGTATTGAGAGACTGTCTCTGAACAGAATTCAATATGTGTTGTGACTTAGCAGTTTAATTTAGAGATAACAAAGGGGAACTATGCAAATCTAGTTTCAGAAACAAAGACGGACTGCTGACATATTTGGTAAAGGTTTGAATATGAACCAGTGCTTCCCTCAATGTGTGGCAGAGCTAATTAAAAGCTTAATATTAAAGAGGGAAGGAAAAGAGCTATCTATATTTAACCTATGAGTGGGGGTAAAGGCGGGATGGGAATACATTTGGATTCTCACTTTGTGGGGGTACTGAATAGGTTACATCGAAGGGAATTGCAACTTTAACTCCATTCCCTTTCAGCAATGGGAAGACATTAGTTCTTGGTTTTGAGCCCAGATTCTAGGGCAACTGCTGGACAAAGAACTATAGAATATATAATGTGTTAGAATTCCTAGATCTTCCTTGTGAATTTCTTCTCTTTCTTAGAAGAGCATAAAGTGAAAGCTATACAAATTTCCAGGAAAACAGATTTAGGAAAAGTATTTCTGATTAGATAATATATTTTATTATGAGAACATTAAGCAAATGGAATGGTTTTTCAAAACCATGTTGTAACCATTTCCTTCTCCAGGGGATCTTCCCAACCAAGGGATCGAACCCAGGTCTCTTACTCCAGAATGTATTCCAGATGAAATGTGTAGGTCATGGCCTTCAAAATTGGTTGTTCTTAAAATGATGCTGCCTTTAATTTAAATCTTGAAGATGGCTATATTTTTCAAAGAGGAAAATGTTAGCAAATGTTGAACAAGCAAATGGAGAAGATGGCAGAGGCAAAGGGTTACCCTATCAGGAAGTAAAGTGATAAGCAGGGAGAGAGCTCTAAGAAAATTCAATATTGAAAATATAGAAAGAATATTAACCTGGTGCAGGAAAGATCGATGGAAACAATAAGGTTTTTGTTTTGTTTGTGTATTAGAGCCTTTATTAAAAATGAAAAAAAAAGTACACCAAGAGTTGTACATCGGATGAAAAAGAAGATGTAACTTGGAGGAATGGAAACTTTCAAATCAATCAGCAAAGTAATATCAAGGTAAATTTACCCTATTTTGAAAGGATATAAAGTTTCTTGAAATTGAGACATCATGGCTTGGTGGCTATATTCACTGAACAATGTTTTTTTTATTCATTTCTTGGTTTCTGATGCTTCTTTTTGATTCCATAATAAAGTGGCATATCTGCTCAATGACCTATTTTGTGTTACATATTCTGGCCTTTTTATTGTTTCTGTCTTTGAAATCACACAGATTTTTATGAGATAAGGAATGCTCCAAAAGGAAACTTTCAGGGTGATTGCTATATAAAAGGGGTAAGCTTGAAATAAGGCGTTATAATGCCACTGATTTAGCAGAAATGTCTCCACTTTGTTCAGTACATATTTACTTTTTCAATTCACTTCACTAGAAATTGTGTCTCTAGTTTTGGTGTTATATTATTTTACTCTCTTCTAAGGCAATGGCACCCCACTCTAGTACTCTTGCCTGGAAAATCCCATGGACGGAGAAGCCTGGTAGGCTGCAGTCCATTGGGTAGCTAAGATTCGGATACGACTGAGAGTCTTCACTTTCACTTTTCATGTTCATGCACTGGAGGAGGAAATGGCAACCCACTCCAGTGTTCTTGCCGGGAGAATTCCAGGGATGGGGGAGCCTGGTGGGCTGCCATCTATGGGGTCACACAGAGTCGGACATGACTGAAGTGACTAAGCAGCAGCAGCATTCAGTTATCAGTGTGATACTGAATGTTGCTACCTTTCACAAAAAAAGTGTGAAATTCAGGGGAAGCCCTGCTTTTTGGTGGCCTTAATGGGACTATGGTCTGCCAATTTGTGGGAAGAATGGTTACATTGGGAAAATAGACGACTATTTTAGCTGTTTAAAGACAATTGTTAAAAGAAAATGAGATTTTACATAAATAAGAGTAGCCTGAAATTGATTGTCAGTCTTGTTTTAGTTTCAGGAAGAACATTCACAGTATTTGCCTCCGTTTTTTTTCTGACATAAATTTCTTCTTTTGCCATCAGGAATAAAAGAATTGATACTCGTAGAAGTAATTTTGATGATTTACTAACATTTCACATGGAAAAACAGTCCACCAAATAGATTTACATCAGTACTACCAACTATAGAAAACACACAGTTGACTTATCCTTCAATTAAGTATTGAGCAAAGTTAAACATAGTATGCAGAAAACAGCTTTTTTTCTGTCTGTTTTGAAACTGGTGTATTTAATAGCAATTATTCAAAGGCAGAGAAAATGAAACTAAAAAAAATTTAATGAGAAGAGAAACTGTATAGGAGCTCCATTACTTTATTTACCAATACACACACTCACACAAATACACACAAATCCCACACTGCTATGTTTCTTCAGGACCAATGTCTTGGAATGCCTCCAGTAATGACTAACTACCTCAAAAGTCAAGGCATCTGCCATCTATGTTCATGTCATAATCATGCTGAGTCCAGGCAGAGTATAGAAATGGGAGAGATAACCAAATGCTCATAAATAAAAAGGTTTCTGTGAAAAAGCTGCAATGCAAGGGCATTTAAATCTAGACCAAAAATTATCCAATTGAAGGTTTTTCAAATATTATAAAAACATGACTTAATACTATGGATAAGTGTCTAAATTCATTTAACTAGGCAGATTGGTTTTACTCATTAAAATAGCAAATATTTTGATGCACGTGTCAGTTGCAATTATGGTTGTGTTATTTATTTGCTAGTGATATAAGAACTATTTCCACTTCCTTTTCTTAACCTAAGCCTCAAAATTAGAATAAAGTATTCTTATATATTTGAGGTTTTTATTTATTTAATATTTTTTTCTGAAATTTCCAGAATTTTCAAAGGAAGAGTAATAAAATGAAAGCTTCTCATGGCACTTTAAGTTTCAAGAAGGTGTATACATTTTAGAAGTACGGGGAGGGAGGAGGAAGGAGGGGTCAGGATGGGGAACACGTGTATACCTGTGGTGGATTCATGTTGATATATGGCAAAACCAATACAATATTGTAAAGTTAAAACATAAAATAAAAAAAAATAAGAGAATGTTTAATCTTGAAAAGATTCCAACTTACTTTTGAGAGTCATGAAAGAGCTCTTTAGTTTGGAGAAGTTTTATATTCTTAGTGAACACCCATTCTCCAGAGTCCCAGACTAAATGGAGCTGACATTGACTCTTCAGAAATTCTTTTTACCCATAGTTTTCCTGATAAGTGAATTTGAATCATAACAATTTAATATTATGCATTTATGCATGTGCAAATGTCAACATATTCCCTTCCTAAGCTTAGCCAAAATATATTGCCAATAATGATTTTCTCACTTTCTGGACAGATCACATATTCTAATTGCACATTGATTTAAATTATTTTAAATATTTTTCTTTTAAAGGTAAATTCCAAAATTGCTTTGGGGATTTTTAAACAATGGGGAATTAAAAAAAAAAAAAGACATCTTAAATGTATGTTGGAAGTAGAGAATGTTAAGTATTAAGTAGCTTACTGAGGTCTGTGCCAATCTTTTTACATATGATGATGGGAAGGCCCCAGGGACTATACATGCTTCCTCAGAAAAGCACAGTATAGGCCAGTGGGTATAGGCTGGGTAACAAGGATAGAGACTCTCTTAGAAGAAATGTTGTGTGGTGCTATTTTCACTGCAAATCATCAGGTGTGTGTTCTGATATATTTCACAATTTTGGTCTGTTGCTGACATTTTATGTAAAGAGTTCAACATGCTATGAGCGTTCTCATTTTGTCTTATCAGTTTTTTTTTTTTTCTAAAATCCTATGCCAGCTGTCATCATACTTGTTAGATTCCTTCGAGATAAAACTAGAGTTTTAAACACCAAGAATATCTAAAAGTGCAAAGTAGTGTTTTAGTGTTCTTATATTAACTTTATCATAAACTCTATGCTTTAATAGGAGACACTAATCAGTAGTCACTGAGATGACTTAAATGGTACTCTAGTGTCACAAGCTATAGCTTTTTAAAAACAGACGAGGTCTATCATCATTATCATTATTATTACTATCACCATGGATAAATATGAATACTGATCACCCATTTTGTGCCTGATATTATACTAGGAGGTTGGAGAACATTTTCAGTGATTACTGAAGATGTATATATTTCTTCATACAAATCAGGACTTCATGTATATTAGGAACTGAATCAGAAACACACAGTGTAAGCACTAAAGAATGGTGAAATATCTGTAGAAAATGAAAGTAGAGTATTGTGGATACATTACTATAATTTTTAAATTTTTTCAATAATTTTCACACTTATTTTGGAGAGGGGTTCCTGGTAAATGTGCTGGGTCCAAGTAGGCAGATGGGGAAGGGAAAAGGAATAAAAAATAATGAAGTAAGCTATGAGAGAGGTAAAGGAATAGCTAAGAGAAGTGTAAGATTGCCATAAAGTGCAGGTTCCACTAAGACCTTCTTTTTGTTTTCTTGATAATTTATTGTTTATCCCTTGTTAGACACAGGCATTTTCTCAGATGCTGCTTCTGTGTCTGATGCCTTTGATATATATTGCAATCATCAAATACTCTGTGGCATCAATAGGGAGAATAGGATAGAGGAGTGTTCTAACCATTATGTGAGCTTATACCCAGGGCAAAATTCTATTTTTATTTGATACCAGATTTGGTCCAGATATGAGAAGCATTTCATTTTTTTTAGGTTTTTGTAAACAATATCCAAGTGCTTTTTGGGGTAGGGATAGCATAGCTAGCGGAAAGAGAATAGGCTCTAGTCAGTAAAACCTTGGTTCAAATTCAGGTTATGTAACCATGAAAAAAATTACTTAAACTTGCTTAGCATCAGTTTCTTTATCTGTAAAATGTCAAGATACAATAAAGAACATGCTGTGTGTTATGCTTGGTCGTTCAGTCATGTTGACTCTTTGCGACCCCATGGAGTGTAGCCTGCCTGGCTTCTCTGTCAATAGGGATTCTCCAGGCAAGAATACTGGATTGGGTTGCCATGCCTTCCTCTAGGGGATCTTCCCAACTCAAGGATTGTACCCAGGTCTCATTCATTGCAGGTGGATTCTTTACCATCTGAGCCATAATCAAGAATAATACCTACCTAAGAGACTGAGCCAGAGAAGGCAATGGCACCCCACTCCAGTACTCTTGCCTGGAAAATCCCATTGACAGAGGAGCCTGGGAGGCTGCAGTCTATGGGGTCGCTAAGAGTCGGACATGACTAAGTGACTTCACTTTCACTTTTTGCTTTCATGCATTGGAGAAGGAAATGGCAACCCACTTCCGTGTTCTTGCCTGGAGAATCCCAGGGATGTGGGAGCCTGGTGGGTTGCTGTCTATGGGGTCGCACAGAGTTGGACACGACTGAAGTGACTTAGCAGCAGCAGCAGCAAGAGACTGAGCATTAGAATTCACCATTATGACAATATATAATTCTAAATCTGACACATGGAAAACAGTAAAAGCTAAGTAAATATTACTTCTCCTACATGAATTTTAATATGTAAGTATCATTAAGTAGTCTGTGAATCACTTACATCTTTATACATGTAATAAAGTAGTATTGTCTTCACGTTTGTTTTGTTGTAAATAAATATCTTACCTATAATATTTTATGAAATTGAATATGGTGATTTTTTCCCCCATGAGCAAATCCAAGAGGATGAGATCAAAAGATTATGATGATTTTGTATTCCCAAAAGGATCAGGTGAATAAAAGTTGAAGAGTTCTGTGGGCGGTCCCAAGATAGCAGAGGAATATGACAGGGAGACCACTTTCTCCCCTACAAATTCATCAAAACATCATTTGAATGCTGAACAACTTCCACAAAGCAACTTCTGAACACTGGTAGAGGACTCCAGGTACCCAGAAAGGCAGCCTATTCTTTTCAAAAGGAGGTAGGACAAAATATAAAAACAAAAAGAGAGATTAAAGAGTTAGGGATGGAGACCCATCATGGGAAGGGAGTTGTGAAGGAGGAGAAGTTTCCAAACAGCAGGAAACCCTCTCACTGGCGGGTCTGTGGGGAGTTTTGGAATCTCAGAGGGCAACAAAACCTGGATGGAAAAAAAAAAAAAAAAACACAGAATACACACCTAAATGCAACTCCAAGTGGAGAAGTATCCCAGACGCTTGTGTCCACCACTAGTGAGCAGGGGCTGGACAGTGTAGAAGACAGGCCTACTAAAAGGCCTGGAAAAAGAATTAAACAACCTTGCTGAGAGGACATGACTCAATATGTGACTCCTGAAGGAATCGAAGAAGGAACAAAAAACCTCTTGAAAGTAGGATATATGCCTGGGGATGGAAAGCCATCAACAGACTGTTCCTATCTTTGGGGCCTGGAAGGCACATAAAGATAACTGGGTCTTTGCCCTTGAGGCAGAAAAACAAGGATACAAAAATGTTAAATGTTAACTGCGCAGGATTATCACTCAAGGCCAGCTGGCCTACTATGCTCATGTAAACACGTACAAGCAAGTCTCAAAAAATATAATAAAGCATACTTGAGACCAGTTTGAGCACTTTCACCTCATGGTGGTGTTGGTCCCCTGATCCCTGCTGTAACTTTCTCGAGTGTTTCTCATTCTTTTGCCATGCCACAATTTTGGGAACCTGTGCTGTCGAGGTGGACTCGACAGACAGGAAGGCACACTGCATCATTGGTCCTTAGGGTAAGTACCAGGCCTGAATGCCCTGAGGACAATCTGAGGGAGATAATGTGAGATAGCAACCCAAACTGTGGGATAGTCAGAAGGAGAGGAAAAAAAGGACTTTCCTGTGAAAGGCTCTAACCTAAGGTGCAGCCTGGGCCACTCACAGAACAAAAGATTGAGCAAATACCAAAGGAGAGCCAGCAGGCTGCGTACAAGCCCCTACCTCCCACCAGAGGCAGAGAGGCAGGTGTGCGGCAGCCAGAGCTGGAAGGCAAGGGGCAATCTCTGCCCCAGGGACCAGCATCCTCCACCAAATTGTGAGCAGGCTCCCCCAGTTGCCAACCATGTCTTCCTGGGATCCAGGAGGGTTGAAGCCTGAGATCAGCTCCCCAGAGGAGACACACGGCACACCAGAGACAGCACTCTCACGGTGCACCCCGGAAATGAGCAGCCAGGACCAGGGACTTGATTAACACACAGGACCCACCTGGGACAGTGCACTCTCATAGAACCTTGTCACCTGAGCTGCTCAGACCTGGGAAGGGCACAAAACACACACCCAACCGAGTCTGTACCCTTATGGAATACCTGCGAACTTGAACCTGAGCAACTTAGATCTAGGAAGTGCATGAAACACAGGACCCACATTGGACAGTACCCCTGAAGAGCAACCTGGAGCTTGAGCAGTGTAGACCCAGAAAGCACATGCCTCCGTGAGTGGGGGCAAACCAACTGTGGTCCATACACTATGAGCACTCCACACACACAACAGTGATATTTGCTTGCAGTGTCCCTCCCTCCCCACAACACAACTGAACAAGTGAGCCTAAATAACTGACCACCTTTTCCCCCTTGTGTCAGGGTGGAAATTACACACTGAAGAGACTTGCAAACAGAGGAAGCCAAAATAAAGAAGAGGGAACCGCTCTGCAAGTGACAGGTACAATGGATTAAAACCCTGTCGTTAATGTTGACTAAGCATTGGAAGGGGAATATAGACCTTGAGAAGAACAAGCTGGAACAAAGAACTATCTGAAACTGAACTGACCCCACATTGCCCTCAACAAACAGCTCCAGAGAAATTCCTAAATATATTTTTACTGTTATCATTTTTAATTTTTAAGTTTTTTATTACTCTTTAATTTTCATTTTTATAACCTACTATTACCTTGTGAAAAAAAGATCCTATTTTAAAGCAAATTTCATACATATATATATATATATATATTATAATTTTTGTGATTGATTTTGCTTTATATTTTAATATTGTATTTTTGAGAGTCTAACCTCTACTCTAGATTCTTAATCTTTGCTTTTTGGTATTTCTTCTCAATTTTGTACCTTTAAGAATCTAATCTTCATTATCCATTTTCACATAGGGGTGTGATTACTGGCTTGATTGCTCTCTCCCCTTCTGACTCTCCTTTTTCTCCCCCAGGTCATCTCTATCTCCTCCCTCCAACTTCTCTTCTCTGCTTAACTCTGTGACTCTCTCTGGGTGTTCTGGGCTGTGGAGAACTCTTGGGAACTGATTGCTGGCTAGATTGGTCTCTCCCCTTTTGGATCCCCCTCTTCTCCTCCTGGTAACTACTATCTCCCTCCTCCTACTTCTCTTCTCCATGTAACTCTGTGAACCTCTCTGGGTGTCCCTCACTGTAGAGAATCTTTCCAACATAAACCTAAATGTTTTATCATCTGTGCTGTATGGATGGGGAAATCTTGAGGCTACTGTAAGAATAAGACTGAAAACCCAGAGGCAGGAGACTTAAATCCAAAACTTGAGAACACCAGAAAACTTCTTTATTTTAAGATATAAATTTCTTTATTTTAATTGGAGGCTAATTACTTTACAATATTGTATTGGTTTTCCCATACATCAACATGAATCCGCCAAGGGTGTACACGTGTTCTCCTTCCTGAACACCCCTCCCACCTCCTTCCTCATACCATCCTTCTGGGTCATCCCAGTGCACCAGCCCCGAGCATCCTGTATCATGCATTGAACCCGGACAGGCGTTTTGTTTCATATATGATATCATAATTGGTTCAATGTCATTCTCCCAAATCATCCCACCTTCGCCCTCTCCCACAGAGTCCATAAGACTGTTCTATACATCTGTGTTTCTTTTGCTGTCTCGCATACAGGGTTATCATTACTGGCTTTCTAAATTCCATATATATGCATTAGTATACTGGATTGGTGTTTTTCTTCCTGGCTTACTTCACTCTGTATAATAGGCTCTAGTTTCATCCACCTCATTAGAACTGATTCAAATGTATTCTTTTAATGGCTGAGTAATACTCCATTGTGTATATGTACCACAGCTTTCTTATCCATTCGTCTGCTGATGGACATCTAGGTTGCTTCCATGTCCTGGCTATTATAAACAGTGCTGCAATGAACATTGATTCCAGGGAACATTAATCAACAAGAGCTCATCAGAAAGCCTCCAGACCTACACTGAAACTAAGCATGACCCAAAAGCCAACAAGTTCCAGAGCAAGACATACCATGCTAATTCTTTGGGAATGAAGGAACACGGCACTGAACATTAAAATACAGGCTGCCCAAATCCATGCCAAACCCATAGACACCCAAAAACTCACTACTGGACACTTCATTGCATCCAGAGAGAAGAGATCCAGCTCCACCCACCAGAACACAAACACAAGCTTCCCTAACCAGGAAACCTTGACAAGACACTAATCCAACCCCACCAACAGGGGCCAAGACCCACAATAAAGATGAATCATGAACTTCTAGCCTACAGAAAGGCCACCACAATCAAAGAAGTCTAAACAAAATGAAAAGTTAGAGAAATATTCAACAGGAAAAGGAACATGATAAATACCCACCAAACCAAACAAAAGAGGAGATAAGGATTCTACCTGAAAAATAATTCTGAATAATGATAATACAGATGATCCAAGATCTTAAAAACAAAATGGAGTCACAGATAAATATATTAGAGACAAGGATTCAGAAGATGCAAGATATGTTTAACAAAGACCTAGAAGAAATAGAAAAGAGCCAATCAATAACAAATAATGCAATAACTGAGATAAAAAGCACTCTGGAGGGAATCAACAGTAGAATAACTGAGGCAGAAGTTAGGATAAGTGAAGTGAAAGACAGAATGGTGGAAATAAATGAAGCAGAGAGGAAAAAAGAATTAAAAGACATGAGGACAACTTCAGAGACCACTAGGACAATCTTAAATGCCCCAACATTTGAATCATAGGAGTCCCAGAAGAAGACAAAAAGAAAGGCCCTGAGAAAATACTTGAAGAGATAATAGTTGAAAACTTCCCTAAAATGGGGAAAGAAATAGCCACCCAAGTCCAAGAAACCCAGAGAGTCCCAAACAGGATAAACCCAAGGCAAAACACTCCAAGACACATATTAATCAAATTATTGGAGATCAAACACAAAGAAGAAATATTAAAAGCAGCAAGGGAAAAGCAACAAATAACACACAACTTAAATGTAAATGGGTTGAATGCTACAACCAAAAGACAAATAACTGGCTGAATGGATACAAAAACAAGATCCCTATATATGCTGTCTACAAGAGACCAACCTCAAAGAAGGGACACATAGAGATGGAAAGTGAAGGTCTTGAAAAAGTATTTCATGCAAAAGGAGACCAAAAGAAAGAAGGAGTAGCAATACTCATATCAGATAAAATAGACTTTGAAATAATGGCCATGAAAAGAGACAAAGAAGTATACTACATAATGATCAAAGGGTCAATACAAGAAGAAGGTATAACAACTATAAATATATTTGCACCAAACATAGGAACACCACAATATGTAAGGCAAATGAAAACAAGTATGAAAGGGGAAATTAATGGTAACACAATAGTAGTGGGAGACTTTAATACCCCACTCACACCTATGGATAGATAAACCAAACAGAAAATTAGCAAGGAAACACAAACTTTAAGTGATACAATGGACCAGTTAGACCTAATTAATATTTATAGGACATTTCACTCCAAAACAATGAATTTTACCTTTTTATCAAGTGTACATGGAACCTTCTCCAGGATAGATAACATCCTGGGCCATAAATCTAGCCTTGGTAAATTAAAAAAAAATATATTTCAAGCATCTTTTCTAATCACAATGTGGTATGATTAGATGTCAACTACAGGAAAAAATAAATAAAAATACAAACATATGGAGGCTAAACAACATGTGTCTGAATAACCAACAAATCATAGAAGAAATCAAATAAGAAATCAAAATATGCATTGAAAGAAATGAAAATTATAGTGGTTTTGATTTGCATTTCTCTGATAATGAGTGATGTTGAGCATCTTTTCATGTGTTTGTTAGCCATCTGTATGTCTTCTTTGGAGAAATGTCTATTTAGTTCTTTGGCCCATTTTTTGATTGGGTCATTTATTTTTCTGGAGTTGAGCTGCAGGAGTTGCTTGTATATTTTTGAGATTAGTTGTTTGTCAGTTGCTTCATTTGCTATTATTTTCTCCCATTCTGAAGGCTGCCTTTTCACCTTGCTAATAGTTTCCTTTGATGTGCAGAAGCTTTCAAGGTTAATTAGGTCCCATTTGTTTATTTTTGCTTTTATTTCCAATATTCTGGGAGGTGGGTCATAGAGGATCCTGCTGTGATGTATGTCGGAGAGTGTTTTGCCTATGTTCTCCTCTAGGAGTTTTATAGTTTCTGATCTTACATTTAGATCTTTAATCCATTTTGAGTTTATTTTTGTGTATGGTGTTAGAAAGTGTTCTAGTTTCATCCTTTAACAAGTGGTTGACCAGATTTCCCAGAACCACGTGTTAAAGAGATTGTCTGCAACCTAGATGTCCATCAGCAGATGAATGGATAAGAAAGCTATGGTACATATACACAATGGAGTATTACTCAGCCATTAAAAAGAATACATTTGAATCAGTTCTAATGAGGTGGATGAAACTGGAGCCTATTATACAGAGTGAAGTAAGCCAGAAGGAAAAATACCAATACAGTATACTAACACATATATATGGAATTTAGAAAGATGGTAACAATAACCCGGTGTACGAGACAGCAAAAGAGACACTGATGTATAGAACAGTCTTATGGACTCTGTGGGAGAGGGAGAGGGTGTGAAGATTTGGGAGAATGACATTGAAACATGTAAAATATCATGTATGAAACGAGTTGCCAGTCCAGGTTCGATGCACGATACTGGATGCTTGGGGCTAGTGCACTGGGATGACCCAGAGGGATGGTATGGGGAGGGAGGAGGGAGGAGGGTTCAGGATGGGGAACACAGGTATACCTGTGGCGGATTCATTTTGATATTTGGCAAAACTAACACAATTATGTAAAGTTTAAAAATAAAATTAAAAAAAAGAAAGAAATGAAAATTAAAACACAACAACCAAAACTTACGGGATTCAATAAAAGCAGTTGTAAGGGGAAGGTTCATAGCAATACAAGCCTACCTCAATATACAAGAGAAAAATCAAATAAATAACCTAAGTTTACACCTAAAGGAACTAGAAAAAGAAGAAATGAAGAATCCCAGCATTAATAGAAGGAAAGAAAACATAAAAATTAGGGAGGAAATAAATGAAAAAGAAATAAAGGAGACTATAGCAAAAATCAACAAAACTAAAAGCTCATTCTTTGAGAAGACAAATAAAAGAGACAAGCCATTAGCCAGAGTCATCAAGGAAAAAAAGGGAGAAGAATCAAATTAAAAGAAACTAGAAATGAAAATGGAGAAATTGCATTAGAGAACACAGAAATACAAAGGATGATAAGAGACTACTATCAGCAACTATGTGACAATAAAATGAACAACTTGGAAGAAATGGACAAATTCTTATAAAAGTATAACCATCCAAAACTGAACCAGGAAGAAATAGAAAATTTTTACAGACCCATCACAAGCATGGAAATCAAAACTGTAATAAAAAAAAATCTTCCAACAAAGAAAAGCCCATGAGCTGATGGCTTCACAGGTGAATTCTACCAAAAATTTAGAGAAGAACTAGCATCAACCCTACTCAAAATCTTCCAGAAAATTGCAGAGGAAGGTAAATTGCTAAACTCATTCTATGAGAGCACCATCACCCTCATACCAAAACCAGACAAAGATGCCACTAGAAAATAAAGCTACAGGTCAATATCACTGATGAACATGGATGCAAAAATCTTAAACCAAATTCTAGCAAACAGAGTCCAATGACATATTAAAAAGGTCATACATCCTGACTCATGGGCTTTATCCAAGGGATGCAAGAATTCTTCAATATTCACAAATAACAATGTGATACGCCACGTTAACAAATTGAAAGATAAAAGCCATATGATTATCTCAGCAGAAGCAGAGAAAGACTTTGACAAAATTTAACATCCATTTATGAAAAAAAAAGACCTCCAAAAAGCAGACATAGAAGGAACATACCTCAACATAATAAAAGCCATATATTATAAATCCACAGCCAACATTATCCTCAATGGTGAAAATTGAAAGTATTTCCCATAAAGTTAGGAACAAGACAAGGGTGCCCACTCTCACCACTACTTTTCAACATAGTTTATAGTTTAGGAAGTTTTCACCACAGCAATCAGAGGAGAAAAAGAAACAAAAGGAATCCAGACTGGAAAAGAAGTAAAACTCTCACTGTTTGCAGATGACACGATCTTTTACATAGAAAACCCTAAAGACACCATCAGAAAATTACTAGAGTTAATCAATGAATATAGTAAACATACTGGATATAAAATCAACACACAGAAATCCCTGGTATTCCTATACACTAACACTGAAAAAACAGAAATAAAGGAAATAATTCCATTCACCATTGCAATGATAAGAATAAAATACTTAGGAATCAGATCAGATCAGATCAGTCGCTCAGTCGTGTCCAACTCTGCGACCCCATGAATAGCAGCATGCCAGGCCTCCCTGTCCATCAGCAACTCCCGGAGTTCACTCAGACTCATGTCCATCAAGTCAGTGAAGCCATCCAGCCATCTCATCCTCTGTCGTGCCCTTCTCCTCTTGCCTCCAATCCCTCCCAGCATCAGAGTCTTTTCCAATGAGTCAACACTTCACATGAGGTGGCCAAAGTACTAGAGTTTCAGCTTTAGCATCACTCCTTCCAAAGAAATGCAAGGGCTGATCTCCTTTAGAATGGACTGGTTGGATCTCCTTGCAATCCAAGGGACTCTCAAGAGTTTTCTCCAACACCACAGTTCAAAGCATCAATTTTTCGGCACTCAGCTTTCTTCACAGTCCAACTCTCACATCCATACATGACCACAGGAAAAACCATAGCCTTGACTAGACGGACCTTTGTTGGCAAAGTAATGTCTCTGCTTTTCAATATGCTATCCAGATTGTTCATACCTTTCCTTCCAAGGAGTAGGCGTCTTTTAATTTCATGGCTGCAGTCACCATCTGCAGTGATTTTGGAGCCCAGAAAAATAAAGCCTGACACTGTTTCCACTGTTTCCCCATCTATTTCCCATGAAGTGATGGGACTGGATGCCATGATCTTCGTTTTCTGAATGTTGAGCTTTAAGCCAACTTTTTCACTCTCCACTTTCACCTTCATTAGAGGCATTTTATTTCCTCTTCACTTTCTGCCATAAGGGTGGTGTCATCTGCATATCTGAAGTTATTGATATTTCTCCCGGCAATCTTGAGTCCAGCTTGTGTTTCTTCCAGTCCAGCGTTTCTCATGATGTACTCTGCTCATGATGTACTCTGCATATAAGTTAAATAAGCAGGGTGACAATATACAGCCTTGACGTACTCCTTTTCCTATTTGGAACCAGTCTGTACTTAGGAATAAATGTACCTAAAAAAACAAAAGACCTATATATAGAAAACTATAAAATTCTGATGAAAGAAATCAGAGAGGTACACAAATAGATGGAGAAATATACCATGTTCATGGATCAGAAGAATCAATGTAGTGAAAATGAGTATACTATCCAAAGCAATCTATAGATTCAATGCAATCCCTATCAAGCTACCAATGTAATATTTTACAGAACTAGAACAAATACTAGAGTAACTCCCCAGGTCAGTAGGTGCCCAAAATGCTACCAGAGATCAGTGGAGAAATAACTCCAGAAAGAATGAAGGGATGGAGCCAAAGCAAAAAGAATACCCAGCTGTGGATGTGACTGGTGATAGAAGCAAGGTTGATGCTGTAAAGAGCAATATTGCATAGGAACCTGGAATGTTAGGTCCATGAATCAAGGCAAATTGGAAGTGGTCAAACAAGAGATGGCAAGAGTGAACATTGACATTCTAGGAATCAGTGAACTCAAATGGACTGGAATGGGTGAATTTAACTCAGATGACCATTATATCTACTACTGTGGGCAGGAATCCCTCAGAAGAAATAGAGTAGCCATCATGGTCAACAAAAGATACTGAAATACAGTACTTGGATGCAATCTCAAAAACGACAGAATGATCTCTGTTCGTTTCCAAGGCAAACCATTCAATATCACAGTAATCCAAGTCTATGCCCCAACCATTAACGCTGAAGAAGCTGAAGTTGAATGGTTCTAAGAAGACCTACAGGGCCTTTTAGAACTAACACCCAAAAAGATGTCAATTTCATTATAGGGGACTGGAATGCAAAAGTACGAAGTTAAGAAACACCTGGAGTAACAGGCAAATTTGGCCTTGGAATACATAATTAAGCAGGGCAAAGACTAATAGAGTTTTGCCAAGAAAATGCACTGGTCATAACAAACACCCTCTTCCAACAACACAAGAGAAGACTCTATACATGGACATCACCAGATGGTCAACACCGAAATCAGATTGATTATATTCTTTGTAGCCAAAGATGGAGAAGCTCTATACAGTCAGCAAAAACAAAATGAGGAGCTGACTGTGGCTCAGACCATGAACTTCTTATTGCCAAATTTAGACTTAAATTGAAGAAAGTAGGAAAAACCACTAGACCATTCAGGTATGAACTAAATCAAATCCCTTATGATTGTACAGTGGAAGTGAGAAATAGATTTAAGGGCCTAGATCTAATAGATAGAGTGCCTGATGAACTATGGAAAGAGGTTCATTACATTGTACAGGAGACAGGGATCAGACCATACCCGTGGAAAAGAAATGCAAAAAAGCAAAATGGCTGTCTGGGGAGGCCTTACAAATAGCTTTGAAAAGAAGAGAGGAGATAAGCAAAGCAGAAAAGGAAGGATATAAACATCTGAATGCAGAGTTCCAAAGAATAGCAAGAAGAGATAAGAAAGCCTTCCTCAGCGATCAATTCAAAGAAGTAGAGGAAAACAACAGAATGGGAAAGACTAGAAATCTCTTCAAGAAAATCAGAGATACCAAAGGAACATTTCATGCAAAGATGGGCTCGATAAAGGACAGAAATGGTATGGACCTAACTGAAGCAGAAGATATTAAGAAGAGATGGCAAGAATACACAGAAGAACTGTACAAAAAAGATCTCCACGACCCAGATAATCATGATGGTGTGATCACTGACCACTGATCCTGGAATGTGAAATCAAGTGGGCCTTAGAAAGCATCACTACGAACAAAGCTAGTGGAGGTGATAGAATTCCAGTTGAGCTATTTCAAATCCTGAAAGATGATGCTGTGAAAGTGCTGCACTCAATACGCCAGCAAATTTGGAAAACTCAATTGTGGCCACAGGACTGGAAAAGATCAGTTTTCTTTCCAATCCCAAAGAAAGGCAATGCCAAAGAATGCCCAAACTACCACACAATTGCACTCATCTCACATGCTAGTAAAGTAATGCTCAAAATTCTCCAAGCCAGGCTTCAGCAATATGTGAACCGTGAACTTCTTGATGTGCAAGCTGGTTTTAGAAAAGGCAGAGAAACCAGAGATCAAATTGCCAACATCTGCTGGATCATGGAGAAAGCAAGAGAGTTCCAGAAAAACATCTATTTCTGCATTATTGACTATGCCAAAGCCTTAGACTGTGTGGATCAAAATAAGCTGTAGAAAATTCTGAAAAAGATGGGAATAACAGACCACCTGATCTGCCTCTTGAGAAATTTGTATGCAGGTCAGGAAGCAACAGTTAGAACTGGACATGGAACAACAGACTGGTTCCAAATAGGAAAAGGTGTTCATCAAGGCTGTATATTGTCACCCTGTTTATTTAATTTATATGCAGAGTACATCATGAGAAACTTTGGACTGGAAAATACACAAGCTGGAATCGAGATTGCCTGTAGAAATATCAATAACCTCAGATATGCAGATGACACCACCCTTATGGCAGAAAATGAAGAGGAACTAAAAAGCCTCTTGATGAAGGTGAAAGTGGAGAGTGAAAAAGTTGGCTTAAAGCTCAACATTCAGAAAACGAAGATCATGGCATCCGGTCCCATCCCTTCATGGGAAATAGATGGGGAAACAGTGGAAACAGTGTCAGACTTTTTTTTTCTGGGCTCCAAGATCACTCTAGATGGTGATTGCAGCCAGGAAATTAAAAGACGCTTACTCCTTGGAAGGAAAGTTATGACCAACCTAGATAGCATATTCAAAAGCAGAGACATTACTTTGCCAACAAAGGTCCGTCTAGTCAAGGCTATGGTTTTTCCAGTGGTCATGTATGGATGTGAGAGTTGGACTGTGAAGAAGCCTGAGTGCTGAAGAATTGATGCTTTTGAACTGTGGTGTTTGGGAAGACTCTTGAGAGTCCCTTGGACTGCAAGGAGATCCAACCAGTCCATTCTGAAGGAGATCAGTCCTGGGATTTCTTTGGAAGGAATGATGCTAAAGCTGAAACTCCAGTACTTTGGCCACCTCATGCGAAGAGTTGACTCATTGGAAAAGAGTTTGATGCTGGGAGGTATTGGGGGCAGGAGGAGAAGGGCACGACAGAGGATGAGATGGCTGGATGGCATCACTTACTCAATGGACATGAGTCTGAGTGAACTCTGGGAGTTGGTGATGGACAGGGAGGCCTGGCGTGCTGCGATTCATGGGGTCACAAAGAGTTGGACATGACTGAGTGACTGATCTGATCTGATCTGAGAACAAATAATTTTACAATTTGTATGGAAATACAAAAAAATCTCAAATAGCCAAAGCAATCTTGTGAAAGAAGAATGAAACTGGAAGAATCAACCTGCCTGACCTCAGACTATACTAGAAAGCTACCTTAATTAAAACAGTATGGTCTGGCACAAAGACAGGAATATCGATCAATGGAACAAAATAGAAAGACCAGTCATACATCCATGCACCTATGGACACCATAATTTTGACAAAGGACACAATAATATACAACGGAGAAAAGACAATCTCTTTAACATGTGGTGCTGGGAAAACTGGTCAACCACCTCTAAAAGAGTGAAGCTAGAACATTTTCTAACACCATACACAAAAATAAACTCAAAATGGATTAAAAATATAAGACAAGATACTGTAAAATTCCTAGAAGAAAACTTAGGCAAAACACTCTCTTGCAGAAATCACAGCAGGATCCTCTATGATCCACCTCCCAGAGTAATGGAAATAAAAGCAAAAATAAATGGGACCTAATTAAACTTAAAAGCTTTTGCACAATGAAGGAAAGTATAAGCAAGGTGAAAAGGAAGTCTTCAGATTGGGAGAAAATAATAGCAAATAAAGCAACTGACTAAGAATTAATCTAAAAAATATACAAGTAGCCCATACAGCTCAATACCAGAAAAATAAATAACCTAATCATAAAATGGGCCAAAAAAACTAAACAGACATTTCTTCAAGGAAGACATACAGATGGTTGACAAACACATTAAAAGATGCTCAACATCACTCATTCATAGAAATGCAAATCAAAACCACAATGAGGTACCATCTGACACCAGTTGAATGACTGCTACAAAAAGTCTGCATACAGTAAATGCTGGAGAGTGTGCAGAGAAAAGGGAACCCTCTTATTCTGCTGATGGGAATGCAAACTAGTATAGCCACTATGGAGAACAGTGTGGAGAGTCCTTAAAAAACTGGAAACAGAACTGCCATATGACCCAGCAATCCCACTGCTGGGCATACACACTGAGGAAACCAGAACTGAAAGAGACACCTGTAGCCAAATGTTCATCACAGCAATATTTACAACAGCTAGGACATGGAAGCAACCTCGATGTACATTGACTGACGAATGGATAAGAAAGCTGTGGTACATATACACACTGGATTATTACTCAGCTATTAAAAAGAACACATTTGAATCAGTTTTAATGAGGTGAATGATACTGGAGCCTATTATACAGAGCGAAGTAAGTCAGAGAGTAAAACACCAATACAGTATATTAATGCATATATATGGAATTTTGAATGATGGAAACGATGACCCTATATGCGAGACATCAAAAGAGACACAGACATAAAGAACAGACTTTTGGACTCTGTGGGAGAAGGCGAGGGTGGAATGATATGAGAGAATTGCATTGACACACGTTTATTACCATATGTGAAATACATGACCAATCTAAGTTCAATGCATGAAAACAGGACACTCAGAGCCAGTGGACTGGGACAACCCTGAGGAATGGGATGCGGAGGGATGTGGGAGGGAGTTTCAGGATGGTGGCCACATGAACACCCATGGCTGTTTCATGTCAATGTATGACAAAAACCTTTACAATATAGTAATTTAATTCACCTCCAATTAAAAAAAATTTTTAAGAAATACATAAAAATGAAAAAAAAAAAGCTGAAGAGTTATATATTAAAAGATCACACCCCAAAAGAGGCATAGGTTTGCATTTCAATTTCTGGTGTTATACTATAGGAATAAAAATATTCTCCTCAAAAGGAAATAATATCAAAATTAAACATTACTCTAAATATGACTTTGGAAATATTTGTAGAATAGACACAAAATATACAATCTGTGCTAGGTCAAAATAATACTCTTACACCTTGGACATTGAGATACTTAATCTCAGGTTCACATTGCATTACAAACATGATCTGAGAAACTGTTGACACTGTTGTTTTTGAATTTTTTTTTATTAAATATCTCAGAATGACTAGTCTATTTATTGGACTTGGAGGTAAATTTTCTTATGACAACTTATGTTGATATTTATTTATATTCATTGCAAATTTTTCAGAATAACTACTTATTTTTATGTGGTTTTGGGCAAGCTAATTCAATCTTGCTTTCATGTTAATGAGGAGCAAACAGAATAATTTTCCATCTCTGTCATTTTGCAATTTGACAATTCTAATACTGCAGTTGCCCCAGAATATAATACTTTGTCAGGAGGATAAAATGTGCAAAAAAATTGTTGAAAGAAATTCAAATAGCAATAGATATTTTTGAAAATTCTTTGAAAATAAAGGAGTATATAAGCATGCATGTGTGCATGCTAAGTCATTTCAGTTGTGTCCATCTCTTTGTGACCCTATGACCTGTAGCCTGCCAGGATCTTCTGTCCATGACGAGAATACTGGAGTGAGTTGCCATGCCCTCCTCCAGGGGATCCTACTGACCCAGGTATTGAATGCCAGGCTCTTATGTCTCCTTCACTGGCAGGCAGGTTCTTTACCACTTAGTGCCACCTGGATAGCCATATATAAGTATTGGATCAGATCAGATCAATCGCTCAGTCGTGTACGACTCTGCGACCTCATGAATTGCAGCACGCCAGGCCTCCCTGTCCATCACCATCTCTCGGAGTTCACTCAAACTCACGTCCATCAAGTCGGTGATGCCATCCAGCCATCTCATCCTCTGTCATCTCCTTCTCCTCCTGCCCCCAATCCCTCCCAGCATCAGAGTCTTTTCCAATGAGTCAACTATTCACATGAGGTGGCCAAAGTACTGGAGTTTCAGCTTCAGATCATTCCCTCCAAAGAAATCCCAGGGTTGATCTCCTTCAGAATGGACTGGTTGGATCTCCTTGCAGTCTAAGGGACACTCAAGAGTCTTCTCCAACACCACAGTTCAAAAGCATCAATTCTTCAGTGCTCAGCCTTCTTCACAGTCCAACTCTCACATCCATACGTGACCACTGGAAAAACCATAGCCTTGACTAGAAGGACCTTTGTTGGCAAAGTATACACTATTATTAAATTTGAGTCAGTTTAATTTGAGAAACAGAATTTAAACACAAGATTTAACTGTGTCCAGGATCTTAAGAGATATAAACTACTGTGTATAAAATAGATAAGCAAAAACTATATATTGCACTGCATATCACAGAATATCATAACCATTGTCCTGGAATAACTTTTAATGTAGTATAATATGTAAAAATACTGAAAAACTATGCCATATATCTGAAATTAATATGATATTGTTAATTAACTGTATTTCCATAAAATAAAGAACTAAAACACAAGAATAAAAGATTTTCACCAAAACAAACAAACAAGAATGTGCCAAAGACTGAATTTAACTGCCCTTTTGGGCATACTGTTTCCCTTGTGGCTCAGCTGGTAAAGAATCCACCTGCCATGCATGAGACCTGAGTTCGATCGCTGGGTTGGGAAGATCCTCAGGAAAAGGAAAGGCTACCCACTCCAGTATTCTGGCCTGCAGACTTCCATGGGCTGTATAGTCAATGAGGTTGCAAAGAGTCAGACACGACTGAGCCACTTTCACACATACACATTTTATATTCCACATATAAGTGATAATATACAGTACTTGTCATTCTCTGTCTGATTTATTTCACTTAGCATGATAACCTCGAAGTCCATTCATGTTTTAGCAAATTGAAAAATTCCATTCTTTCTGTGGCTGACTCATGTGTGTGAGTGTGTGTGTGTGTGTGTGTGTGTGTGTGTGTGTGTGTGCATGCGCTACATCTTCTTTATCCATACATCTGTTGATAGACCCTTAGGTTACTTCAATATTTTTGCAAGTTGTAAATAATACTGCTCTGAACATTGGGCTGAATGTATTTTTATTGAATTGGCATTTTTTAAAAAATTTCAGATATATACTCTGGAGTGGAATTGCTAGGTCATACAATAATTCTACTGCTAGTTTTTTGAGAAATATCCATACTGTTTTCCACAGTGGGTGCACCAATTTTTCCATCAACAATATATAAGGGCTCTTTTTCTTTCACATCCTTGCAAACATTTGTTATTTGCATTCTTTTAATGATAGCCATTCTGACAGGTGTAAGGTGATGTCTCATCATGGTTTTAATTTGCATTCTCTAATGACTAACAATGTTGAGCACCTTCTCATGTGTCTTTTGGCCGTCTGCATGTCTTCTTTGGAAAAATGTCTATTCAGGTTTTCTTCTCACTTTTAAATTGGTTTGTTTGCTTTTTTGATATTGAATTGTATAAGCTTCCTATATATTTTGGATGCTAGCCTCTTATGAATTATACCATTTGAAATTATTTTCTCCCATTCAGTATGCTGCCTTTGCCTTTTGTTGATGGTTTCTTTTGCTTTGAAAAAGGGTTTAAGCTTAATTAAGTCCCATTTGTTTCTTTTAACTTCTATTTCTTTTGCTTTAGGAGACAGGTCCAAAAAATATTGCTACAATTTATGTCATAGAGCTATGCCTATGCTTTTCTATAGTTTTATAGTTTCCAGTCTTACATTTAGGTCTTTATTTTATTTTTGTATATGATGTTAGAAAATGTTCTAATTGCATTCTTTCAAATGTAGCTGTGAGAGCAAACCAGTCAATCCTTAAGGAAATCAATCCTGAATATTCATTGGAATGACTGATGCTGAAGCTGAAACTCCAATACTTTGGCCACCTGATGTGAAGAACTGACTCATTGGAAAAGACCTTGATGCTGGGAAAGATTGAAGGCAGGAGGAGAAGCGGACGATAGAGGATGAGATGGTTGGATGGCATCATCAACTCGATGGACATGAGTTTGAGTAAGCTCTGGGGTTTGGTCATGGACAGGGAGGCCTGGCATGCTATAGTCCATGGGGTCACAAAGAGTCAGACATGAATGAGTGACTGAACTGAACTGAACTGAACATGCAGTTGTCCAGTTTTCCCCACTTATTTAAGATACTACCTCTTCTCTATTGGTATGTTTTTACTTTTTTGCCACAAATTTATCGACCATAAGTGTGTGGGGCTATTTCTGGGCTTTCTATTCTGTTTCATTGATCTGTGTTTCTACTTTTGTGCCAGGACCATACTGTTTTGATTTCTGTAATTTTGAAGTGTAGTGTGAGGTCAGAGAGCATGATTACTCCAGCTCTGTCCTTCTTTCTAAATACTGTTTTGGCTATTCAGGGTCTTCTGTATTTCCATACAAAATTTTAAAACTTTCTATTCTAGTTCTGTGAAAAATGCCTTGGATATTTTAATAGATATTGCATTGAATCTGTACATTGCCTTGGGTAGCATGGTCATTTTAACAATGTTAATTCTTCCAATCCAGAAACATGGTTTATCTTTTCATCTGTGTTGTCTTCAGTTTTTTTCATTAGTGTCTTATAGTTTTCTGAATATAGGTCTTTTACCTCTTTAGGTTGATTATTCCTAGGTATTTTATTTTTCTGATGTGATGGTAAAATTTTTAAACCTAGTGAATGTCAGAGCTTAGATTCCAGCCCCGAATTGTTTTACTTCATTCAAGAAATGCTTTTAATCACTCTATTTTGAGCCCATTGAATGTCTCTTTTCATTTTCTGTGTTTATTACTTCCTCATTTCCCCTCCTATTCCTACAACTTTTTTTTAGATTAATAGTCTAAAAAACTACTGAAAAAAAAAAAACAAGCAAATTTTGAGGCTAAAATCTCTACTAGCTGTTTTGCTCTGGTCAAATGCTAAGTTATGAAAATATGGATTACAGTAAATTCATAGACTATGTTTTCTCTATTTGTAGTGTCCTCATGTTTCTTTTACTCTGGAGCCATTTATATATATACATGTAATATGTATATATAGAATTAATAAGAGTCAACTGTGCTTAATATACTAATAAATAGTATTGGCAAGCTATTGCTTCAGTAGGCATAATTCAAAGGGAGGTATATTTAATTCTAAATGTGAGCACATAGACACATTCACATTTTATTTTTCTTTTGCTTCTGGGAAGGCCTGGGACAGATTTGCTGATTGAAGTTTTATGTTTTCCAATTTATAAAATATTTAGCAAAGACATAATGGGCTTTTTACAGAGACTATGGCAGGCTAGTTGAACTATTGGTTCATCATAGATAGCTACTGTCTGTTATAACTGTGATAGTGGTCGGCGAGCTTTTTTTTCTGTCAAAAGTCTGAATTCAAATTTCAATTGAGAAAGTTAATTTGTAAATGGAAACATTTTATGATTCTGACATTGAAGTTGATCTTTAATACTAATTCAAAAAGGAAAATTAGAGGTTTTAATGGGTTACTCAGAGTAAAGTAAAAAATACACTTTTATTATAATTGAATAAAAATGAACATTTTATGGACAAATTAGACTATCCTGTAAATATTCCAGAAGCTGTTTATGCACATTAAGATAAGGGAAATTATCAGCTTTTTAATATTAAAAAGATTATTATTTGGGGACATAGGGTGGTAAAAATACTGTTATACTGTCCTGGAAGTGTGAAAGTCCAAGTGACTGTTTCATTATTTTTTTATTGCCTCTATGTGGACCAAGCTCAACTGGGCTTCTATCTTTGCCTCTCTCTCCCTTTTTACACCTCTTTTCATCATTGATTTCCTTTTTCATTCTTGTCATCCATTTACCCAACAACCTGTTTCTAAGTATCTACTATGACTCAGTCACCAAGCTGGGGCTGGGGATTCTAAAATGAAAACAAAACAAGATAAAACAAAGTTTGCTTTAACGTGGTTCTCTGCATCATGCCACTATCTCACTCATTAACAAATATGCTAATTATAAATGTGTCCACCTTGCTAACTAATTCTAAATTTTAGTCTCAAATATTTGTCAACTTAAGTATATAAAACAGATCATGCTGCACTGAGTTTAAAGAAAAGCTATTATTTTTCTATAAAAGTGCTTTGTTGAAAATTGTACAAGTTAGTTTCTATGGCTTCATCTCTCCTTTCCTTTCCCTGGTCCTTGGATATCTGATGCTCATCTCGTCCCTCTATTTACCTAAAGGCCTGAGGAGCATAGGAGGACACTGTGGTTATGGTAGGAAATAAAATTGGTGTTGAAAATATATGTATTTTTCACGAGAATATAGTTTCCTTCCTTGTATTACTTTCAGCCCTGGACTTCTCTGTTTCTAATCTAAGGAGGGTAGCTGATATATGTTGCTTGCTATTAAATAACTAACTTGTTCTTATTTAGATGGAAACACTTGATTATAAGACTGTCTCCTTTTTAACACAGTGCTGACCATCATTTTGGTTGTTAATAGATAGAAAAGATTAAAGGTAGGAGGAGAAGGGGACGACAGAGGATGAGATGTTTGGATGGCATCACTGACTCGATGGATATGAGTTTGAGCAAGCTCTGGAAGTTGGTGATGATGGGGGAAGTCTGGCACGCTGCAGTCCACAGGGTTGCAAAGAGTTGTACATGAATGAGCAACTGGACTGACTGACTGATAATTAGATCACATTAATTTGAAACACAGTAGACTATAAAAGATGGACTCTGAATTAAGTAGATTATCTGTTATTTTATTTAAGAATAGGGCATATGGTTAGCTAGGAAATTATGGTTGCTCAGCAGACATTATTGACTGAACTTGAGTGATATTTTTGTTGTAATACAGTAGGCAACTGCATAAAATTAAGTTGCTGAACATCTGATAGTTTTGAATATAATGTGCTACATTTGCAGAAATAAATAAAGCTAAAGATGAAGATGATCAATGGATATTTAAAAGCAATTCACTTAAAAATCCGTGAAAATGTTTTATACTAATACATATTGAGGTAGTATGCAGCTGGTTGTGTGTTGTGTTGAAAACATTGGGACCACTATACTAATCAGAATTCATTTAACACAGATATGAGCACTACATTTAGCAGCATAGAAACATTACTCAGGAATGAGATTTTATGTAAGAATTTGTGGTTAGAAGGGTGCCTATCTAGAAATTATGTTATTGGTTGCACAGCCCTTCACATTCTTTCATGTAAGGGGTAGTCTTTCAAAGTCAAGAGAAATTCCAAATCTGACAATTTCTTACTTGGCCACATATGGTGCAGGTGAAAGACCTCAGAGGTGTGAGTGTGTCGTCCTTTCTCTACAGAAAGAAGAGTTTAAAACAATTTTCAAAGGATAGCTTATTTCCCTTTCTAACTAACTTGACCCATGAATACCATGAACTATTTACTAGAGTATTTGTTTCTTAGGGCATTAAAACTAAGTGAAAGTCGCTCAGTCATGTCTGACTCTTTGCGACCCCATGGACTGTATAGTCCCTGGAATTTTCCAGGCCAGAATACTGGAGTGGGTAGCCCTTCCCTTCTCCAAGGGATCTTCTCAACCCAGGGATTGAACCCAGGTTTCTCACATTGCAGGTGGATTCTTTACCAGCAGAGCCACAAGGGAAGCCCAAGAATACTGGAGTGGGTAACCTATTCCTTCTCCAGTGGATCTTCCTGACCCAGGAATCGAACCAGGTTCTTCTACATTGCAGGTGGATTCTTTACCGACTGAGCTATGAGGGAAGCCCAAAACAAAACAAAAGCTGTTGAAATTAAAAATATATACATTAAGTTTAGATTTTTGAATAGACAAGATCTCTCTGTTTAACAGATGGCTCAGCAGTTGTAAGAAATTTACTTACAAACCCAAGCAGCACAATTGCTTTAAAATATTGTTCTCAATTTACATATTTTAAAAATGAAAGGGATTTTGAACTGTTTCCTTTCTTACTGTGCCTTGAACAAACAATGCATTTCTGATATTGACAACAGACAAACTTTGCCTCTTGATGAACACTAGATTAATGATACTCCTGTTAGCCTTCATGAATTATGAACCTATCAGCAAGATAGTGGCTTCTGAAACAATGCTGAAATGTGCCTGTTGGTGATTAAAACAACAAATATGAAGATAGAAATTAGTTTTGGGTGGGGATACTTATTCTATTCCTGAGTTCTGTTGCCATTTTACTTATTTCTAAAACTATGAAGGAAAGAGGAAAGACTAATCAATTATTTCAAGTGATCAGAGGCAAAGTTTTCTTTGGGGGCTTCCTAGGTAGCTCAGTGGTAAAGAATCCACCTGCAATGCAGTAGATGCAGGAGGTGTGTGTTCAGTCCTTGAGTTGGGATGATCCCCTGGAGAAGAAAATGACAATCAACTCCAATACTCTTACTTGAGAAACCCCATACACAGAGGAGCCTGGAGGGCTACAGTCCATGGGGTTGCAAAAGAGTTGGAAATGGCTTAGTGACTAAACAACAATAACAAAAGTTCCCTTAGATGAGGGATAAAATAGACCTCTCATTTTCATTAGAGTCTTAAGTTGGATAAAAATTCAAAGACTTTCAGTACTACAATTTAAGAGAAAAAAACAATTTTTCCTGTTGTGCGTTAAAGAGTAGGGGGCAATTCTGTTTCCTTTATTTTCACATTTTAATTCTAATGTCTTTTGACAGTCTTGCTTTTCCTCATGTCAGTAAAATGTCACATGATTCTATGTGGGTTACCTATTTTGATCAGTAAGTCCCAAGGCTATTTGTGACCTAGAAGTGGATTTCATTTGATTTATTATAGTTTTGTGATGCTTTTGTTTTTTTCAAGTGATTCTTGTTCTGGAAAGACAAACCAATGGGTGTGGAATAGGATTTTTCTGCATGTGAAACACATTAGCCAATATGGGAATGAATCAACTATAATTTACTTTGTCCAAATCAAACATTCTGTCTTTTAAATTTTGCATGTTTCTAAAGCCATGAATCTAATGACTTTGACCTGAGTAGGTAGACTCAATCACATACCCCATGTATAGCATCTTTATATTGCATCAGGTAGAAAGATAGACATAGGTCCATAGAACTGGAATGTATCTTGAAAGGAAATTTTGTCCAAATCATTGCCTTCAACCAAATCATGCTCATACTATCTCAGATATAGAAATAGAATCCAGAATATTTTTTCCGTAAAGTATTCTAAGGATCTAAACCCCAAAAGTTTATTCCTATTGTTGTATTTTTTAATGTAAATTTATTTAATTGGAGGCTAATTACTTTAAAATATTGTATTGGTTTTGCCATACGTCAACATGAATCTGCCACAGGTGTACATGTGTTCCCTATCCTGAACCTCCCTCCCACCTCCCTCCCCATACCAGCTCCCTGGGTAATCCCAGTGCACCAGCCCACAGCATCCTGTATCATGCATTGAACCTGGACTGGCGATTTGCCTCACATATGATATTATACATGTTTCAATGCCATTCTCCCAAATCATCCCACTTTCACCCTCTCCCATAGAATCCAAAAGACTGTTCTATACATCTGTGTCTCTTTTGCTATCTCGCATACAGGGTTATCATTACCATCTTTTCAACTTCCATATATATGTGTTAGTATACTGTACTGGTGTTTTTCTTTCTGGCTTACATCACTCTGTATAATAGGCTCTGGTTTCATCCACCTCATTAGAACTGATTCAAATGTATTCTTTTTAATGGCTGAGTAATACTCCATTGTGTATATGTACCACAGCTCTCTTATGCATTCGTCTGCTGATGGATATCAAGGTTGCTTCCATGTCCTGGCTATTAGAAACAGTGCTGCGATGAACATTGGAGTACACGTGTCTCTTTCAATTCTGGTTTCCTCAGTGTGTATGCCCAGCAGTGGGACTGCTGGGTCGTATGGCAGTTCTATTTCCAGTTTTTTGAGGAATCTCCACATGGTTCTCCATAGTGGCTGTACTAGTTTGCATTCCCACCAACAGTGTAAGAGGGTTCCCTTTTCTCCACACCCTTTCCAGCATTTATTGCTTGTAGCCTTTTGGATCACAGCCATTCTGACTGGCGTGAAATGGTACCTTGTGGTTTTGATTTGCATTTCTCTGATAATGAGTGATGTTGAGCATCTTTTCATGTGTATGTTAGCCATCTGTATGTCTTCTTTGGAGAAATGTCTGTTTATTACTTTGGCCCATTTATTTTTATTGGGTCATTTATTTTTCTGGAATTGAGCTGCAGGAGTTGCTTGTATACTTTTGAGATTAGTTGTTTGTCCGTTGCTTCATTTGCTATTATTTTCTCCCATTCTGAAGGCTGTCTTTTCACCTTGCTTATAGTTTCCTTTGTTGTGCAGAAGCTTTTAAGTTTACTTAGGTCCCATTTGTTTATTTTTGCTTTTATTTCCAATATTCTGGGAGGTGGGTCATAGAGGATCCTGCTGTGATGTATGTCGGAGAGTGTTTTGCCTATGTTTTCCTCTAAGCGTTTTATAGTTTCTGGTCTTATGTTTAGAATTTTAATCCATTTTGAGTTTATTTTTGTGTATGGTGTTGGAAAGCGTTCTAGTTTCATTCTTTTACAAGTGGTTGACCAGCTTTCCAAGCACCACTTGTTAAAGAGATTATCTTTTCTCCATTGTATATTCTTGCCTCCTTTGTCAAAGATAAGGTGTCCATATGTGCATGGATATCTCTGGGCTTTCTATTTTGTTCCATTGATTATATTTCTGTCTTTGTGCCAGTACCATACTGTTTTGATGACTGCAGCTTTGTAGTAGAGCCTGAAGTCAGGCAGGTTGATTCCTCCAGTTTCATTCTTCTTTCTCAAGATTGCTTTGGCTATTCAAGGTTTTTTGTGTTTCCATACAAATTATGAAATTATTTGTTCTAGTTCTGTGAAAAATACCATTGGTAGCTTGATAGGGGTTGCATTGATCTATAGATTACTTTGGGTAGTATACTCATTTTCACTATATTGATTCTTCTGATCCATGAACACGGTATATTTCTCCATCTATTAGTGTCCTCTTTGATTTCTTTCAACAGTGTTTTATAGTTTTCTATATATAGGTCTTTTGTTTTTTAGGTAGATATATTCCTAAGTATTTTATTCTTTTCATTGCAGTGGTGAATGGAATTGTTTCCTTAATTTTTCTATTTTCTCATTATTAGTGTATAGGAATTCAAGGGATTTCTGTGTGCTGATTTTATATCCTGCTACTCTACTATATTCATTGATAAGCTTTAGTAATTTTCTGGTGGAGTCTTTAGGGTTTTCTATGTAGAGGATCATGTCATCTCCAAATAGTGAGAGTTTTATTTCTTCTTTTTCAGTTTGGATTCCTTTTATTTCTTTTTCTGCTCTGATTGCTATGTCCAAAACTTCCAAAACTATGTTGAATAGTAGTGGCCAAAGTGGGCACCCTTGTCTTGTTCCTGACTTTATGGGAAATGCTTTCAATTTTTCACCATTTAGGATAATGTTTGCTGTGGGTTTGTCATATATAGCTTTTATAATTTTGATGTGTGTTCCTTCTATTTCTGCTTTCTGGAAAGTTTTTTTTTATCATAAATGGATGTTGAATTTTGTCAAAGGCTTTCTCTGCATCTATAGAGATAATCATATGGCTTTTATTTTTCAATTTGTTAATGTAGTGTATTACATTGATTGATTTGTGGATATTGAAGAATCCTTGCATCCCTGGGATAAAGCCCACTTGGTCATGCTGTATGATCTTTTCAATGTGTTGTTGGATTCTGATTGTTATAATTTTGTTAAGGATTTTTGCATCTATGTTCATCAATGATATTGGCCTGTAGTTTTCTTTTTTTTTTTTTTTTTCTGGCATCTTTGTCAGGTTTTGGTATTAGGGTGATTGTGGCTTCATATACTGAGTTTGGAAGTTTACCTCCCTCTTCAATTTTCTGGAACAGTTTGAATAGGATAGGTGTCAGCTTTTCTCTAAATTTTTGGTAGAATTCAGCTGTGAAGCCGTCTGGACTGAGGCTTTTATTTGCTGGAAGATTTATGATTACAGTTTCGATTTCCATGCTTGTGATGGGTCCGTTAAGATTTTCTATTTCATCCTGGTTCAGTTTTGGAAAGTTGTACTTTTCTAAGAATTTGTCCATTTCTTCCACGTTGTCCATTTTATTGGCATATAATTGCTGATAGTAGTCTGTTGATCCTTTGTATTTGTGTGTTGTCTGTTGTGATCTCTTCATTTTCATTTCTAATTTTATTGATTTGATTTTGCTCCCTTTGTTTCTTGATGAGTCTGGCTAATGGTTTGTCAATTTTATTTATCCTTTCATAGAACCAGCTTTTGGCTTTGTTGATTTTTGCTATGGTCTCTTTTGTTTCTTTTGCATTTGTTTCTGACCTAATTTTTAAGATTTCTTTCCTTCTACTAACCCTGGTATTCTTTGTTTCTTCCTTTTCTAGTTGCTTTAGGTGTAGAGTTAGGTTATTTATATGACTTTTTTCTTGTTTCTTGAGGTATGCCTGTATTGCTATGAACCTTCCCCTTAGCACTGCTTTTACGGTGTTCCACAGGTTTTGGGTTGTTGTATTTTCATTTTCACTCGTTTCTATGCATATTGTGATATATTTTTTGATTTCTTCTGTGATTTGTTGGTTATTCAGCAGCATGTTGTTCAGCCTCCATATGTTGGAATTTTTAATAGTTTTTCTTCTGTAATTGAGATCTAATCTTACTGCCTTGTGGTTAGAAAAGATGCTTGGAATGATTTCAGTTTTTTTTAATTTACCAAGGCTAGATTTAAGGCCCAAGATGTGATCTGTCTTGGAGAAGGTTCCGTGTGCACTTGAAAAAAAGGTGAAATTCATTTTTTTTTGGTGTGAAATGTCCTATAGATATCACTTAGGTCTAACCGGTCTATTCTATCATTTAAAATTTGTGTTTCCTTGTTAATTTTCTGTTTAGTTGATCTATCCATAGGTGTGAATGGGATATTAAAGTCTCCCACTATTATTGTGTTATTGTTAATTTCCCCTTTCATACTTGTTAGCATTTGTCTTACATATTGTGGTGCTCCTATGTTGGGTGTGTATATATTTATAATTGTTATATCTTCTTCTTGGATTGATCCTTTGATCATTATGTAGTGTCATTCTTTGTCTCCTTTCACAGCCTTTGTTTTAAAGTCTATTTTATCTGATATGAATATTGCTACTCCTGCTTTCTTTTGGTCTCCGTTTGCATGGAATATCTTTTTCCAGCCCTTCACTTTCAATCTATATGTTTCCCTTGTCTTGAAGTGGGTCTCTTGTAGACAGCATATATAGGGGTTTTGTTTTTTAATCCACTCATCCAGTCTTTGTCTTTTGGTTGGGGCATTCAACCCATTTACATTTAAGGTAATTATTGATAAGTATGATCCTGTTGACATTTACTTTATTGTTTTGGGTTCGAGTTTATACACCATTTTTGTGTCTCCTGTTTAGAGAATATCCTTTAGCATTTGTTGGAGAGCTGGTTTGGTGGTGCTGAATTCTTTCAGCTTTTGCTTGTCGGTAAAGCTTTTGATTTGTCCTTCATATTTGAATGAGATCCTTGCTAGGCACAGTAATATGTGCTGTAGGTTATTTTCTTTCATCACTTTAGGTATGTCCTGCCATTCCCTCCTGGCCTGAAGAGTTTCTATTGAAAGGTCAGCTGTTATCCTTATGGGAATCCCCTTGTGTGCCATTTGTTGTTTTTCCCTTGCTGCTTTTAATATTTTTTCTTTGTTTTTGATCTTTGTTAATTTGATTAATATGTGCCTTGGGGTGTTTCGCCTTCGGTTTATCCTGTATGGGACTCTCTGGATTTCTTGGACTTGGGTGATTATTTCCTTCCCCATTTTAGGGAAGTTTTCAACTATTATCTCCTCAAGTATTTTCTCATGGTCTTTCTTTTTGTCTTCTTCTGGGACTCCTATGATTCGAATGTTGGGGCATTTGACATTGTCCCGGAGGTCTCTGAGAATGCCCTCATTTCTTTTAATTTGTTTTTCTTTTTTCTCCTCTGATTCATTTATTTCTACCATTCTATCTTCTATTTCACTAATCGTATCTTCTGCCTCCCTTATTCTACTATTTGTTCCCTCCAGTGTTTTTGATCTCATTTATTGCATTATTCATTATATACTGACTCTTTTTCATTTCTTCTAAGTCCTTGTTAAACCTTTCTTGAATCTTTTCAGTCCTTGTCTCCAGGCTATTTATCTGTGATTCCATTTTGTTTTAAATATTTTGGACCATTTTCCCTATCATTATTCAGAATTCGTTATCAGGTAGATTCCCTATCTCTTCCTCTTTTGCTTGGTTTGGTGGGCATTTATCCTGTTCCTTTACCTTCTGGGTATTCCTCTGTCTCTTTATCTTGTTTATAATGTTGCATTTGGGGTGGCCTGTCTGTATTCTGGCAGTTTGTGGAGTTCTCTTTACTGTGGAGTTTCCTCACTGTGGGTGGGTTTGTACGGGTGGCTTGTCAAGTTTTCTTGGTTAGGGAAGCTTGTGTCGGTGTTCTGGTGGGTGGAGATGGATTTCTCTCTGGAGTGCAATGAAGTGTCAAGTCATGAGTTATGAGATGTCAGTGGATTTGGAGTGACTTTGGGCAGCCTGTATATTGAAGCTCAGGGCTATGTTCCTGTGTTGCTGGATAATTTGTGTGATATGTCTTACTCTGGAACTTGTTGGCCCTTGGGTGGTGCTTGGTTTTAGTGTAGGTATAGAGGTGTTTGAAGAGCTCCTGTCGATTAATGTTACCTGGATTCAGGAGTTCTCTGGTGTTCTCAGGATTTGGACTTAAGTCTCCTGCTTCTGGATTTCAGTCTTATTTTTACAGTAGTCTCAAGACTTCTCCATCTCTACAGCACCATTGCTATAACATCTAGGTTAAAGATGAAAAGTTTCTCCACAATGAGGGACACACAGAGAGGTTCATAGAGTTACATGGAGAAGAGAAGAGCGAGGAGGGAGATACAGGTGACCAGGATGAGACAAGGTGGTATCAAAAGAGGAGAGAGCAAGATAGCCAGTTATCACTTCCTTATGTGCGCTCCACAGTCTGGACCGCTCAGAGATGTTCACGGAGTTATACAGAGAAGAGAAGAGGTAAGAAGGAGACAGAGGTGTCCAGGAGGATAAAGGAGGGAATCAAAAGGAGAGAGACAGATCCAGCCAGTAATCACCTCCCTAAGTGTTCTCCACCATCTGGAAAACACAAAGAGATTCACAGAGTTGGGTAGAGAAGAGAAGGGGGAGGGAGGAGATAGAGGTGACCTAGTGGAGAAAAAGGAGAGTCCAAAGGGGGAGAGAGCAAGGAAGCCAGTAATCTTGCTTCCAGGTAAAAATGGGTACTTAAGATTGGGTTCTTACAGGTACAAAATTGATAACAAATACCAAAAAGCAAAGATTAAAAATCTAGAGTAGAGGTTGGATTTTCAAAAATACAATATTAAAGAAAACAAAGTCACAAAACTATAAAATATATATATATATATATATATATATGAAGTTTGCTTTAAAAAATAGGGTTTCTCTCTCTCTCTCTTTTTTTTTTTTTTACAAAGTAATAGTAGGTTTTAAAAATGAAAATTAAAGGAGTAATAGAGGACCTGAAAAAAATATTAAAAAATAATTAAAGAATGATAGTAAAAATATATCTAGGACTTTCTCTGGTGTTGTGTGGGCAGTGTGTGGTCAGTTCATTTTCGGATAGTTCCTTGATCTGGCTTATATTTCTCAAGGTCTATAGGCTCCTTCTTATGTAGTCGGTACTAACTACACCTATTGCACCTGTCACTTCCAAGGAGGTTTCCTCTGGTTTAGCTTCTTCTGTTTGCTGGTCTCTTCCGTGTCTAATTTTTTCCCTGACACAACGGGCTGGTGGTGGACACTTTTTTAGGCTCTTTTGTTCAGTCGTGCTGTGGGGAGGGAGGGACGATGCAAATAAATAACACTGGTATATGTTCACAGTGTCTCGGCCACACTGGGTTTGCCCCTGCTCACGGCGTGTGTGCTTTCCCTGTCTACACTGTTTAGGCTCTAGGTTGCTCTGCCAGGAACTGTCTGAGGCTGGCTCTGGGTTGTATCCACTTCCCAGGTCTAAGCCACTCAGGTTCAGGTACTTGGGTAGTCCTCAGAGGCGCAGACTGGGTTGGACCTGCGTTTTGTGCCCTTCCCAGGTCCGAGCAGCTCAGGTGACCAGGTGTTTGGCGAGCGTGATCACTGCGACTTATCGCCTCCCCTGTCCCTGCCACTCGGTTTTCTGGGTGTACAACCAGCGCACCTTCTCAAGCAGATGTTGACCGTCCAGAATCCCAAGAAGTCTTGGTTAGCAATGAAGCGTGCTTGAAGTTTGGTAGATAATGCCTCTCTGGGGCTGCGATTGCTCCCTTCAGGCTCTGGCTGCCCTCGCCTGCCTGTCACCAGAGGAGGATAGGCTGACCTGCAGCCGGCTAGCTCTGCTTAGTCCTTTGTTCTGTGAATGGGCCTGACGGTGTCTTAAGTTACAGTTTTTCATGTGGTAGCTACCCCAGAGTCTGGTTTGGTATCCCAAGTTAGTTCCCTCAGATTTCCCTTGGGGCATTCAGGCCTGGTCCTTACTCTAAGCAATGCAGCCCACGCCTCCCTGCCCAGCCCCTGCTTGCTAGTGGTGGATGCAGGAGTCTGTGCTGCTTCTCTGCTGAGAGAGTTACCATTTGGCACATAATCTGTGGGTTTAAAATATTTATTTATTTTTCCTCCTGGCTATGTTGTCCTCTGTGGTTCCAAGGCTCGCCACAGACTCGGCAGTGAGAGTGTTTCCTGGTGTTTGGAAACTTCTCTTTTTTTTAATACTCCCTTCCCAGGATGGAGCTCCATCCCTACTTCTTTTGACTCTCTTTTTATCTTTTATATTTTTTCCTACCTCCTTTCGAAGACAATGGGCTGCTTTTCTGGGTGCCTGATGTCCTCTGCCGATATTCAGAAGTTGTTTTGTGGAATTTACTCAGCGTTCAAATGTTCTTTTTGATGAATTTGTGGGGGAGAAAGTGGTCTTCCCATCCTATTCCTCTGTCATCTTAGGACCACCCCTCTTCTTCCTATTGTTTTAAAGGACCAGAAAGACCTAGGATTTGTCAACTCAGAGACTTACTTCCATGGAACATCATTTTACTTTTGACAGAAGTATCAAAAAGAGTTTAGCAATAAATTGGGAAGAAATAGTTCCCATGTTTGAAAGAGAAAATACAGAATCTGATAGTAATGTATTTTTTCATGACCAAATGATATTCTCCTTCCATTTCAGTTTATGCTTTATCTTAACTGTGGACAGTTAACTCTATTGAAATATTGTTAATTCAGTTGATACCACAGATTTACTCCCTTCGTAGTACAATTAGCTTTATTTTGTTCACCAGCCATAGACTTTACCTTTAATCTCAATCAACCCTGTATTAAATATGTATTATAATTTTCAGGAGGATCTGGGAAGCAATGTGGATGGATCAGTACATTGTCTCTCACTTGAAGAAACATCTGCAGCACTAGTAGCTTCAGTTGTATAATTTCTTTATTAAGGACAGCTTCATGCAATTGCAGCAGTGCAAGAGATTTATTGTAATGCATATATTTATTTGGCATGTGTCCCTTGTATCTATGCAATGTTTTATAAGAATATTATATACACCAAAACGTACCTTCTCTTTTATTTATCATGTAGGGTCAATGAAGTCTCTTTCCACTCACTGGTACTTTAAAATATCTCCAAAGATAGGCACTCATACTAATTACCATGATGACTTTGCAATTTCTATTTGTGTCAATAGTATACCTGAGCTAGCCTTACTCAGCGAAAGGAAGGCATATTTTTCTGCCAAATCAATGCTAGGCCTTGTGTTTTACATTTCTCCATAACTGGTACTTTGAGAGAAGAGTTCTAGTGGCTATCAATCACTAGCAGCAGGTACCAGGTCAGATTCATTCTGATAGTTTAGACTACCTTACTCATTGTAGGCCTGTGAACATTGTGCTGTTTTCCAAAGTGTTTACTGTTTAGATATTACCTCACCTCTACTCCCATCTCAGATGCTACAGTTACCTATTGATTTTCCTAGAAATTGTGTTCTTTTGCCAGGCTATTTCCTGTGCTTTCATTAATTGGTGCATTGGTTGTCAACCATAAATCACAACACAGGTAAAGGAGTAGAGCTATACCTACTCATGCAAAACCTTGAAGCCTACCTAATTTCCCTCTGATACAAACTATTTTTTGCCTATTTTCCTCATTTTTAGCTCAAAATTTGAAAGGCAGATTTAACATAGTAGGAAACATCCTTGCCCATAAATTTTAACCCTTATCTTTTTGTCCTGTCTTAGTTGCTAAGCAGATGAGAGATCTTAAGCAGAAGAGTCAAGTAAGTTCTCAGATACTCAGTTTCCTCTTTTTCAGATAATAGCACTACCATGAAAATGCTTTAAAGCATCAACACATTATATTAAATAAAGGACAACATTATTTTCATTACTTCAAAAACCCTCTGCATGATTTGTACTATTTTTCCCTGAAAGTAAGCCTTGACTTAATTTTTATTTCTATTTCCCTATTATGAAGGGATTATGAATTATCTTAATTCTCCTTTCAGAGAAGTTAAAATTCCATAAGCCTTGCATTTTGGAGAGAGTTCATTATTATGTTTAGACTTGAAACACATATTTTCTAAACATTGCAAAGCCAGTCCTGTCTTGTTGGATGTATCTCATGAAACACAGGAATAGGAGGGACTATGTTTTTTTCTCAAGAATGGAGTACAAATTTCTGAAAAGTAGAAGCATCTTTCTTCCACTGTTTCTATTCCAGTCAGACTGGCAAGTGCTTATGGGAGCATAGCATTCCAAACTCTGCTTGTGCTCCATGGTCTTTGATGGAAAAGTCTCAAGAAGTGTCAGCAATGGGAGACTTTCACAGTGTAATAAGTTGCATCATTCTCTTCAGTTTGATGGAACTGAGCCTCCAACTCGTTCCAATCCCTTTCTTGATTAATATACAGGGAATATATCAGATTGTTCCAATTGATGACATCAACTAAATTCCATTCAGAAAGTGTGGGATCTCTTGATAAAGAAATTCTTAGACTGAAGAATTTCACTTTTTCATTCAGTTTCCAAATTGATTGGAATTAAATGTACCTTGTAGCATGTGGCATAGCCAGAGAAGAATGAGACTTTTTAAAGCATTATTTTGTATATGATTTTGCTTTCTTGTTTACTCTAGGCACAAACATCCTGACTACACTTGTCAATTGATATCCAACTGACTGGATATCACTTTCTTAGTAATCATTTGGTTGTAAGAAACAAACATCTATCTACTTACATTACTTGAGATGTAAAGTGGATTTGTTGAAATTCAGCTTAACAGGCCAGAAACAGTGAGGTAACAGTAGTTCTTCCCTTTTTCTCAAACCCTACATCTGCTTTGTGGGCAAATACCATTGAAATTTGACCACTTCTTACTGTATCCAGTGCTTTAACTCTAATCCAAGCCACTCTCATTTTTCATTTGTATTTTTGCTATAGCCTCTAACTTGTTTCTGTGCTTCATCCTTATCCTTACATAGCAGCTATTGTAATTCTCTGAAATCTTAGATTAAAACACTCCTTTGATCAACACTCTCCAATAGTTCTGCATTTCACTTAGGATGTAAGCAAAAGTTGTATCAATGATCTATCTACAAGGCCCTGCATAATCTCCATCACCATCATGTCATGTTTCATCTCCTACTATTCTCTTTACTTTATTTCAGATCATCTGACTGTAACCATATTTACATTCTTGCTATTATTACTTGAATATTCTAGACACTCTCTTGCATTAAGGCATCTATCTTGGCTGTTTTATCTGTTTAATAGCCTCTACCATCTCCTCACTTCCACATATCTATAGGGCCAAATCTTTCACTTTCTTTATGTCTTTTTTTAAACATCACCTTACTCACCAACCAATCTTCTTCACCTGCAGCCCACATTGTCAGTCTCATTTATACTTACTTTTTCTTATTTTTTTCACAGTAATTATTACCTTCTGCCATTTGAGTACTTTTATTGTTTATTGTTTGTTGTCTATCTTGCACCACTAGAATGTAATCTGCATGAGAGGAAGTGTCTTTGTTTTACTCTCTAATACATTACTGACACTTAGAATATTGTTTGGCATATAACAGTTATTTAAGTAATATTTGTTATATGAATGAAAGAATGAATGGATAGAAGAGTGAATTATTGAAAATATAAGAAATAGAAGAGAATAGGGCTGTGTTAGAATTGACTCTGGAATCATAGGAAATTAAAGGAAATTTGCTATATTTCACTGGACTCTGTGTTTTTTTCTCTGGTTGTGTGTGTGTGTGTGTGTTAGTCGCTCAGTCATGTCTGACTCTTTGTGACCTCATGGACTGTAGCTTGCCATTCTCCTCTGTCCATGAAATTTTCCAGGCAAGAATATTGGAGTGAGTTGCCATTACCTTCTTAAGGGGATCTTCCCAGCCCAGAGATTGAACCCAGTTCTCCTGCATTGTGGTCAGATTCTTTACCATCTGAGCCACCGGGTATTTTCCATAATCCAGGCAATGGTATTTGTAGCTTTTGGTATATATCTTGCACTTAAAAAAAAAAAACTTATTCATAAGTATTTTATTACTTTGATTCTATTGCAAGTGTTGCTTAATTTGCATACTTTTCATTATTATTGAATGGAAATGTAATTGAATTTTTATATTTATCTTGTATCCTGCAAATTTGTTGAACTTATTTATTAGCTCTAAATTTTTTTTTAATTTCTTAGGATTTCCTATATATAAGTGTGTGTCCTCTGTGAATATAGGTTTACTTCTTCTTTTCCAATCTCAGTTTCTTTATTTTATTCCCCCATTATCTTGATTAGAATCTGCAGAACAGGTTGAGTGGTAATGATAAAAGAAAACATCATTGTCTTGTTCTTGGGGGAAAACTTTCAGTATTTCATCATTAAGTAAAATGTTAGATGTGGGTTTTTCATAGATTTCTTTTTCAGGTTGAAAGTTTCCTTCTATTCCTAGCTTGCTGAGCATTTTTATCAAGAAATGGTGTTAGACTATGTCCAATGATTTTTTTCATTTGATGAGCTTATCTTGTGGTTTTTTACTTTTGTTCTATTAATATGATGTATTACATTGATTTTCAAATGTTATATCAACCTTGCTTTCCTGGAATAAATACCACTTGATCATGCTGAATGCTGTGGCTGCTGCTAAGTCGCTTCAGTCATTTCCGACTCTGTGTGACCCCATAGATGGCACCCCACTACTCTCCTTTGTCCCTGGGATTCTCCAGGCAAGAACACTGGAGTGGGCTGCCAGTGGACTTCCCTGATAGCTCAGATGATAATCTGCCTGCAATGCAGGAGACCTGGTTTGATCTCTGGGTCAGGAAGATCCCCTAGAGAAGGGAATGGATGCCCACTCGAATTTTCTTGCCTGAAAATCCCATGGACAGAGGATCCTGGCAGGCTACAATCCATGGGATGGCAGAGTCAGATACAACTGAGCAACTAAACACACACACACACACACACACACACACACAGAATATTCCATTGTATATATGTACCACATTTTTATCCATTCCTCTGTTGATGGACATTTAGGTTGCTTTGATGTCTTGCCTACTGTAAACAGTGCAGCTATGAAAGTTGGGGGTGCATGCATCTTTTCAGACATGATTTTCTCCAGATACATGCCCAAGAATGGAATTGCAGGGCCATTTGGTAGCTCTGTTTTTAGTATTTTAAGGAACCTCCATACTGTCCTCTATAGAAGCTATACCAACTCACATTACCACCAAGAGTGTAGGAGGATTCCCTTCTCTCCACACCCTCTCCAACATTTGTAGTTTTTAGATTTTTTTTGATGATAGCCTTCTTGAATGGTGTGAGGTGATATTGTAGTTTTGATTTGCATTTCTCTAATAATTGTGACCAGCAGTTTTTTTTTTTTAATAATAGCTCATAGTGAGTAGTAAATTTTGTATTGTGATACAGCAGTAACTCACATGTATACTAACAGAGGCACAAATTATTTTATTAAATAAAACTTACACATACATGTGATTAAGTCAACTATTTTATCTTTTGTTTTTAATAAAAGTTTTGCTGATGTGACAGATTCACCTACAGTTGTAAGAATGTGGCATGATTTCATGTACTGCTGCTGTTGCTAAGTCATGTCAGTCATGTCCAACTCTGTGTGGCCCCATAGACAGCTGCCCACCAGGCTCTTCTGTCTACAGGATTCTCTAGGCAAGAATACTGGAGTGGGTTGCCATTTCCTTCTCCAGATTTCATGTACACTTTACTCAATAACCTCCAATGGCAACCTTTTACATAGTTTTATTTGTTTCAGTTCAGTTCAGTTGCTCAGTCGTGTCCCACTCGTTGCAACCCCATGAACTGCAGCACGCCAGGCCTCCCTGTCCATCACCAACTCCCGGAGTCCACCCAAACCCATGTCCTTTGAGTCAGTTATGCCATCCAACCATCTGATCCTCTGTCGTCCCCTTCTTCTCCTGCCCTCAATCTTTCCCAGCGTCAGGGTCTTTTCAAGTGAGTCAGCTCTTCACATCAGGTGGCCAAAATATTGGAGTTTCAGCTTCAACATCACTCCTACCAATGAACACCCAGTACTGATCTTTAGGATGGACTGGTTGGATCTCCTTGCAGTCCAAGGGATTCTCAAGAGTCTTCTCTAACACCACAGTTCAAAAGCATCAATTCTTCGGTGCTCATCTTTCTTTATAGTCCAACTCTCACATCCATACATGACCAATGGAAAAACCATAGCCTTGACTAGACGGACCTTTGCTGACAAAGTAACATCTCTGCTTTTTAATATGCTATCTAGGTTGGTCATAACTTTCCTTCCAAGGAGTAAGCATTTTTTAATTTCATGGCTGCAATCACCATCTGCAGTGAATTTGGAGCCCAGAAAAATAAAGTCAGCCACTGTTTCCGTTGTTTCCACATCTATTTGCCATGAAGTGATGGGACTGGATCCCATGATCTTAGTTTTCTAAGAGCTTTAAGCCAACTTTTTCACTCTCCTCTTTCACTTATTTATTTACGACCCTCAATATTTGTTTCATGAAATTGAGTGGTGACTCAATTTTGAAAAATAATCTTACCCTAATCTGTAGTGCCAAATTTCTCATGTAAACTTCTATATGTGCATACATTTTTGGAAAATGTGTCCTTTCCAATTATATATTGGAGTATAACTGCACCCTCTACATAATGGCAGGTTTATAATGACACATGATAGATAATTGTCAGCCAATTCATTTCTTTAAAATTGACTTAGCTATCCTAGATAGTGAAGGATGGAGAAGCCTGGCCTACTGCAGTTCATGGGGCCACAAAGAGTCAGATGAGACTTAGCTGCTGAACAACATTCTACATCCACATTCTTTCATATAAATTATAGAATTCCCGTGAAGTTTCATGAATAAATCACACTGAAGCCATGGATGAATTTTGAAAGAATGTGAAAGTGAAAATTTAATTGTGCAATCATGTCCAACTATTTGCAACCCCATGGACTGTAATCCACCAGGCTCCTCTGTCCCTGGAATTCTCAGGCAAGAATACTGGATTGGGTAGCCATTACCTTCTCCAGGAGATATTCTCCACCCAGAGATCAAACCCGGGTCTTTTGCATTGCAGGCAGATTCTTTACTCTCTGAACCACCAGGAAAGAATTCATGTCTTTACTAAATGGAGCTTTCCTATGTATGAATATGATGTATGTCTCCATTAATTAAATGTTAATAAATAATCATTTCCACATAAGTTTTAAAATGTATTTTATGTTTATTTCTAAATATTATTATTTTATTAATTTTATTGTTACAATGGCAGATAAATTAAAGATAATGTTTTTAGTTGCTGATAAGTGTATAAATATAATTATTCATACTTATTTACATATAATAATTAATAACTTTATTATTATTGATAATTTGTAGATTTTACTGCTTTTCATGTAAGCAATTAAATATATTCTAAATAATGATATTTGTATTTTCATCTCTAATCTATACACTTTTGTGGGTTTTTGTTTGTTTAAAACATTTTGTGCACTGGTTAGGACTTGCAGTAAAACATTGAGTAGAAATGTTTATACTACAACTTCTTGTTTTGATCCTGATTATAAAAGCATTAATGTTTCACCATTGTTTGTTCTAGATTTTCTCGTTATAAATGTTTTTATCATTTAAAGATATTCCCTTCTATCCCTACCCCACAAATATTTTTCTATGATCAGTTCTTGAATTTTATAATTTTTTCCTCATTTGTTAATATATATTATTTTCTCCATTAATCTTATAATGTAATAGAACGTATTAATGTCTTGATATCTTGATTGGTAGATTTTTCTAACATTAAGCCAAATTTTTATTTTGTTAATTAATATAACATGATCACTATATAACATTTTTATTACAATGTTGGTTTTGTTTCGCCAGTATCCTAAGATTTTTTCATCTATGTTAGTGATTTAAATGGGTTTTTCATGCTATCTTTTCTTTGATATAAATGTTCTCCTAGATTATAAAATTTCATGTGGAATATTCCCTCTTATTGCATTTTGGAATAGCTTGTCTAATATTATAATTTTTTGCTTCTTTAATGTTTAATTAAATTTGCTGATGAAGATATCTTATCCTGGAGTTTTTATTGTAGTAAGACCTTTAACTTTTATTTTTTGTAACTGTCTCCAAGGTTATTTCAGGTTTCTATTTATTTACACAGGGAGGGATTTTTAGTCTATTTAATTAGTCTATTTAATCTCTTATTATTAGGAAAAAAACCAAATAATTTTCCTGAGTTGTGCTTTCTCTTTCCCATTGAGAATCACTCACCTAGTGCATATTACTTGTATTGCTATAAATAAGTCCCTGCTTACTCTTATATTGAGGATATTGAAGCTTTATAATCTTGGTTAACTTGTGTATGGTCAAGTAAGTAGAAGGTGCAAAACTAGAGCATACATTTCTTGACTTTCAATCTATTGTTCAATGTGTTATTTAATGCAGTGCTTCTTTGATGAAGACAATTTCTCATTAGCTATCTTCAGTTACAATATGTAAAGGAGTAGTACAGATTGCAAGGAAATTTTAGCTTAGACTGTAAAGGAATTCTTTCAATCACTGTTAGGTAGGGAAATTTTCTTTCTTTTACTTACTGTTTTTCTTCCTAGTGGAGAAAACTGGATTTATTTTTGCCCTCACTGAACTCCTTTCCAGGGAGGAAAGACTAACTTAATCTTATCACTGAGTTTGAATAAACAGAACCCGTTTTCTGACATTTCTTCTATTCTTTCTTTAGGAAAGAGCATGTCTACAGAGAGCAAATTTTCTACTTTGATCCTCCATAAATTGTAAAGGAAGACTGTTTTTGTGAGGGAAATATACATTGGTCTGGCAGTCAAAAATGAGTACTTGTATGGTGGTCTTGCAGATCTAAGATTAGGTAGATAAACTTGCTTAATTCAGGCATCCTGTAATAAGAAGTTATCTTGATCATAGATATAAGCCATGTGTGTTTAGTAGCTCAGTAGTGTCTCACTCCTTGCAACCCCATGGGCTGCAGCCCACCGGGTCCTCTGTCCATGGGGATTCTCTAGGCAAGAAGACTGGAGTGGGTTGCCATGCCCTTCTCCAAGGAATCTTCCCAACCCAAGGATCAAACCCAGGTCTTCTGCACTGTAGGTGGATTCTTTACTGTCTGTGCCACTAGGGAAGCCACTTTTTCTAATATCAGCTATGATAGTAATAAAAGTGATGTTTTGAATGTCATCTGTTTTATAACCATTTCTCTTCTAACATATTCAGACCTTGGACAGAGGAATAGGGAATAGGACTGACTCAAACTGTAGGGCTGGTATGTTAGACCGGGATCCTTGAAAAAATATTGGAATATAGAATTGTGGATCAAAACAACACATTTGAGGTTCCTTTGGGACCAAGGTCCAGAGCTTTGGCTTTGGGCTTTAGTGTGTGGACTGGGTATTTTGCTTTGACAGTTTGAACAGGGTTTTATTGAGCCATGTGTCTGTTTATTGTAGTAGTACATTTGGATTTTAAATGATGTAATTTTGTTAGGCCAGTTTAGGACCCAGATGCCAGCCAAGTAGGACTTTTACCTTTTAAAGTGTGACAGGCAACTTTAAAAGTTGGCCCTCATTTATTCTCACCTTCTAATAGTCACACCTTTATATATATCCTCTCCCCTTGAGATTCAGATGGGCCTAGAAACTTGATTATAACAAATCAAATATGACAAAGTGATTGGGTCTCTTTTCCTTGATTATGTTACAAAAGCATGTACTTCCATCTTTTTAGTACTTCCTTTATTGTTCTATGGCTTGTTTGTTTTGATGAAGCAAATTGCCTTATTGAAGAGGTCCATATGACAGACAAAAAACTGAAGACAGCCTCCATCTCAGAGCCAGTGAAGAACTAAAACCCTAATTATAACAATTGACAAAGAGATAAATATTGTCAACAACAATATGAACATGAAAGTAGATTCTTCCTTAGTTGAGCCTTCAGATGAGACCACAGGTTCAGCTAACACCTTGATTTCACACTTATTGGAGACACTGAGGTAAAAAGTAGTCAATCCATGCCCAAATTTTGGACAACCAGAAACTGTGAGATAATAAAAGTGTTTAATTTATGCCATTTATTCTGAGGAAATTTGTTATGTGATAACATATAGTTGGGCTTCCCTGTGGCTCAGCAGTAAAGAATTTGCCTGCCAATGCAGGAGATGCAGATTTGGTCTCTGGGTCAGGAAGATCCCTGGGAGTAGGAAATGGCAACCCACTCCAGTATTCTTGCTTAGGAAATCCCATGGACAGAGGAGACTGGTGGGCTACAGTCCATGGGGTTGCAAAAGAGCCAGACAGGACTTAGCGACTAAACAACAACAAAATCTTATAGCTAACAGTGAATCACCACAATTTAAGTGACTTTATCTAGAAGCAAGTTATACTTTTACATAATGGATTTCATTGAGTGAAAATTGAATTCATCTTGCCATCTTGAAGAAAATTGAGAACTTCAGCACGGTGTAAGGCAGGCAGCAAAATGAGGCCAGCCATAGGCCTCAGTAAAGAAAGAGACCAAGGGAGCCTTAGACTGGTGCGGTATGCCCCAGATGGTCTTGGTCAAATGATGGGGGCTTTGAAATTCATGTTGTGCCAGTTTGACTTTAAATTGTATAAACACTGGCTGAAGCATATGTTTGAGGCCTCATGTATTGTAGATACATTAGAAAGCAGAGGAAGCTGAATCAAGTTTCAACTAACAGTTAAAAAATCTTTCCAGATATCAACATTTTAGACAAACATTACTGGGTTCGGTTTTGATGATTTTTTTCCATCTAAGCCTGTAAAGAAGTATATTATATATATGTGTGTACTTCAAAGTACTAGTATGTTTTGTTCTAAATCTAAAGTGTTAGTGCCAAGCTCATGGAGGCTAAAGTACCTTATTAGCTCCCACAAATTATTTTCTATATTTGGAGCTAGAAAAAAATTACTGTAATGGTAAACTTGAATTTATGTGGTTGATCCATAGAGTGAATTACCACTTTCTCAACAAATGATCTTGATATGATTCTATTTGTTAATTTCTTAAATCTTAATTATTACTTTAGATTGCAGAACCCCAAATTGTGACTTATACCACTTACAGAATAGTGTTAGAGTTTATTAGAAAACAAATAAACAGATTATAAAGGGAATATGTCATGTCAGGTTGAAGTAAAGAGATAAGTTAATGAAGTGATCAAAAGCTCACATGTAAAAGAGCAATTTATTTTTTTTTCTTTTTTTTTCCCCTAATTTTATTTTATTTTTAAACTTTACATAATTGTATTAGTTTTGCCAAATATCAAAATGAATCCGCCACAGGTATACATGTGTTCCCCATCCCGAACCCTCCTCCCTCCTCCCTCCCCATACCATCCCTCTGGGCCGTCCCAGTGCACCAGCCCCAAGCATCCAGCATCATGCATCGAACCTGGACTGGCAACTCGTTTCCTACATGATATTTTACATGTTTCATTGCCATTCTCCCAAATCTTCCCACCCTCTCCCTCTCCCACAGAGTCCATAAGACTGTTCTATACATCAATGGATTAAAGACAATCTCTTTAACAAGTGGTGCTGGGAAATCTGGTCAACCACTTGTAAAAGAATGAAACTGGACCACTTTCTAACACCATACACAAAAATAAACTCAAAATGGATTAAAGATCTAAACGTAAGACCAGAAACTAAAAGAGCAATTTAAAAACTCTACTCCTGGATTTTTGTCTATAAGAGTCAGAGGTGTTTAAGAAATCAAGAAGGATCTATAGTGATTTGAAAAGTATGTTTTAATTTTAACATGAGAATAGGATCAATAAAAGAATGAAAGTGAGAGATTTACTTGGAAGACAAGTAAAGCTGTTAGGCATAAAAGACCCTATTTCTGTGAAAAGAAAAATGAAATATCAAAGGCCAGAAAAGAATGCTATAAAAGGCAAATTATTTTTCCATACCTAAGAATATGTTATCAAAAAAAAAAAAATTTGACCCAGAAATCTAAAGGAAAACAAAAGGAAAGCATCCCAATCCAGTAGAGTACCATCCTTACATATGTCAGAGGTGAAAAGGCACCAACTAAAGAAGCAGGTTAAACTGAGTCTTCTTGAAAGGCATAAGGAAACAACAGAAAGGAATAAAATATTACAGGCATATTACACCCCTGAAAGTAAAAGAAAAGAAAAGAAAGAAATAGATATAAAAGCTACTTGTATTTTAGAAGTTTCAAAGTCATAAGAAAGGCATTGACTTAAGGAGTATATGGGAGTGTTATTATTCAATACTGTCTTTATTTATTTATTATTATTATTTTACTTTACAATATTGTATTGGTTTTGCCATACATCAACATGCATCTGCCACGGGTGTACACGTGTTCCCCATCCTGAACCTCCCTCCCACATCCCTCCCCATACCATCCCTCTGGGTCATCCCAGTGCACCAGACCCAAGCTTCCTGTATCCTGCATCGAACCTGGACTGGCGACTCATTTTTTATATGATATTGTACATGTTTTAATGCCAGTCCAGTTTAGAAATCTGCAGATGGTGATACTTCAACAGCAATAAATGTTGGATAAGCATGAACCTTTCTTCAAGATAAATATTTCAAAAGCCTAGGTACTTCCTTAAGATGATACAGTGGGATAAACTACTGTGGTGTAGAATTGAAAATGCTGGTTTTGAAGAGATAGTGAAGGCTCTGTCACTAGGCTAAGACCACCCTCAGTGTAACACTGGAGTATCAGAAACTTGGAATCAAAGCAAAACTGAAAATTAAGAAGCCTGAAATCTGTAAAAGGGAATATTGAGTTAAAATAAGACTATGTAACTGGGGCTGTCGCCATTTCGAATATATGAACTTTGCCAGAGGTCAAAAATACCTTGAATGACACTTCAAGAGTAAACAATATACTGAGATTAATATTCTCCTGCTGATAAAGTCAATGCATTGTTCCAAACTTGCTTCTGTGTGAAATTTCTCCTCACTGTTTTCAGTTTCACTGGTCATAGATTCTGATAAACTGGCCTCCTGGCATTCTGACTAGATGGCATCCTGAAGAAGTTTAAACCAAAATTATTTTTCTTGGTCATTGTTCTGTTCCTTCAGATACCACAGAGCCTCAGCTATGGTGAATCTGCATTCTTAATAAAAGGCAACACCTTATGAAGTTGGCAATATCAACTCTGGGTCTTGAAGGACCTACATTCAACCCATTTAGAGAATTCCAGAACCCCATACTGTATTACTTCCCTGTGAACCAAATCTGCTCTCAAAGAGCAAGCTTTCTGCTATACTACCCTATGCCCTAATTGTAAAAAGACCTATTCCTGCAGGAAAAGCAAGTTTATATGTCACAGTCTGCACTATCAGCTTAATCAGTAACAGGGACTATATTTTGACTTCTCTCTGTTTCCACTCCTTAGTTATCTCTTAATTGAGTTTACAGTTGTGTAGGGAGATGGCTGTTATATTTAGAACTCTCTTAAACCACAATAGGTAAATTTTGTTGGCATTTGGTAGCAAAAATATAATTAACAACTCAGAGGATAAAATTTTATTTCATTTATTTAGTTCAAAAAGAATATATGAATACTCCTTTTAAGTACTATATTCAAAGTGTTTCTATAGAGTTTTGAGGTTGTAGGTAATATTAAAAGATGCTTATTTGAAATCATACTGAATTAGAAGTCAAAGAGCCTGGCTTTTATTTCCATAGCTATTACTGACTTTAGTAAATCAGCTAACATCTATAGGCTTGAATTTCTACAACTTTAAAATGAGAGTTTTAGATTAAATGATTCCCATCATTATCTATAGCAGATAACTCATAATAGCCTAAAATTGGAACTTATACAAATGTCTATTAAGAGTAGAATGGATAAATAGATATTGGTACATGCCTTCTGGTGAAAGTAAGGATGCGTTTCTGTTGGCTATATACCTTGGAGTGAAATTGATGAGTCACAATGTATGCATATATTCATCTTAGTAGATATTTTCAAAAAGTTTTTTTAAGTACTTGACTAAACCAATATATTCTCTTACCAGTACTAATATGTCAGGATATCAGTTATTAATATCTTTGGCAACATTTGATATTTTCTTTTTAATTTAACCATTCAGGTGGCATGTAATGCTATTTCAATGTCATATTTATTTGCATTTCCCTGTTTATTGATAAAGTTGAACACTTTAAAAATATATCTATTGGCCATAAAACCTTTGTTTTTAAAACCTCATTTCTTGACTTAAGAATCTAGCATAGTAGACTCAGCTACTTGGAAACCTTATCAGGTAAAAATACATAGGCAGTCTCAAAACAGCAAAAGAATAATAATGTACCTACTGAAATATGTGGCTGAAGGTAAAAGGAGTTAAGGAAAATCAAGTGCTAGAAGCAAATAGAAAAAAATTAAAATCAAAATGGTAATCTCAAGAAGTTGCTATAGTAATGTATATATAGTAATGGGGATACACATTGATCAATCAAATTCAGAGGCTGTAACATTATGGTCTTGGGTTTTACAACGTGTATAGACAAAAAATTAAGCCTTAAATCTCTGTGAGCTGAGAGGCTGGATCTGATACCACAGCACAAAACTGTAAATCTTGAAGGACTGCACTCTCAGTGAAGCGGGACTTAGAAAATTCTTCCCACGGACCAAGGAGAATGCAAAAATACTTGCTTTACCTAATATTTTGGGTGGGAAAATGTACTATCCTTTGAAAAACTAAAACCACAGAATGAATTAAACATAGCATTAGACACTAAATTTACACTTTTAACAAGGTTCAGTTCAGTTCCGTTGCTCAGTCGTGTCCGACTCTTTGTGACCCCATAGACTGCAGCACGCCAGGCCTCCCTGTCCATCACCAACTCCGGGAGTTTACCCAAACTCATGTCCATTGAGTTGGTGACGCCATCCAACCATCTCATCCTCTGTTGTCCCTTTCTCCTTCCCCATCAGTGTCTTTTCAAATGAATCAGCTCTTCACATCAAGTGGCCAAGTATTGGAGTTTCAGCTTCAAAATTAGTCCTTCTAATGAACACTCAGGACTGATCTCCTTTAGGATGGACTAGTTGGATCTTCTTGCAGTCCAAGGGACTCTCAAGAGTATTCTCCAACACCACAGTTCAAAAGCATCAATTCTTTGGTACTCAGCTTTCTTTATAGTCCAACTCTCACATCCATACATGACTATTGGAAAAACCATAGCCTTGACTAGATGGACTCTTGTTGGCAAAGTAATGTCTCTACTTTTAATATGCTGCCTAGGTTGGTCATAACTTTCCTTCCAAGGAGTAAGCATCTTTGTATTTCATGGCTGCAATCACCATCTGCAGTGATTTTGGAGTCCCCCAAAATAATGTCTGCCATTGTTTTCACTATTTCTCCATCTATTTGCCATAAAGTGATGGAACCAGATGCCATGATCTTATTTTTCTGAATGTTGACCTTTAAGCCAACTTTTTCACTCACCTCTTTCACTTTCATCAAGAGGCTCTTTAGTTCTTCTTTGCATCCTACCATAGAAGTGGTGTCATCTGCATATCTAAGGTTATTGATATTTCTCCTGGCAATTTTGATTCCAGCTTGTGATTCCTCCAGCCCAGCATTTCTCATGAGGTACTTTGCATATAAGTTAAATAAGCAGAGTGACAATATACAGCCTTGACGTACTCCTTTTCCTATTTGGAACCAGTCTGTTGTTCCATGTCTAGTTCTAACTGTTGCTTCCTTACCTGCATATAAGTTTCTCAAGAGGCAGGTTAGGTGGTCTGGTATTCCCATCTCTTTCAGAATTTTCCACAGTTTATTGTGATCCACACAGTCAAAGGCTTTGGCATAGTCAATAAAGCAGAATTAGATGTTTTTCTGGAATTCTCTTGCTTTTTTCATGATCCAGCAGATGTTGGTAATTTGATCTCTGATTCCTCTGCCTTTTCTATAACCATCTTGAATATCTGGAAGTTCATGGTTCACGTATTGTTGAAGCATGGCTTGGAAAATTTTGTGCATTACTTTACTACCATGTGAAATGAGCGCACTTGTGTGGTAGTTTGAGCATTCTTGGCATTTAGCAAGGTTAGGGAATCATAAAAATTAAAAAAAAAAAAGTGATGTAACTCCCAGACCAAATTTACCCCTAGGTTGTGTAGAAGAAGCAATACCCAATCCCATTAGATTTATACAAAAATAATATCCCTGATAAAAGAGGTCAAAACAAACAAAAATTTACAAACACATATATATTGTGTTTGTAAATATATATATTCAGGAATGTCAATAGTCACAACAAAGAATATAATGTAAGGGACCCTCTGAAAGAAACTACTAATTCTTTTAATAATGAAGCAAGTTTTTAGATAATAGAAATCACCTAGGGAAAATTATGAAAAGACAGCAGTCATATTTGAAAAAATATTACATAACACATTTAACTATGAAACTCACTGGGCAGGCTAAATGGCAAACTAGACAAAGCTGAATGGAGACTTATTTAACCAGGAGGTAGATAAGAGGAAACTACCGAGAACACATCATAGTGTGATAAAAACACTAAAAACATGACTGAGGTTTAGAGACATGAAGGGTGGATTGGGAAACTATGCTATAACTAATAGTTCCAAGAGAGATGGAAATGGGTGAAAGATAGGAGGATGTGTATCAGAGTTAGTTTTAAAAGATATATACTATTTTGGTTGAACTTAAAAGTATAGTTTATCTTTGATTTTTAAGGTAAAGCATGAATGTTAAAAATTTGTGGTTAATCAAAAAAAGATTTAGAAATTTATTAATCACTTTATACTGAGGTAGGAGGGAAAAGACCCTGAATAAAACTCGATCAATTATATAGAAGTCATGGAAAAGGAAAAATATAATAAAATAATAGCATGGAAAAAAATAAAAACTCAGATTGTAAAAGTAAATAAAAATATATCATTAATAAATGCATATAAATGGATTTATACAAGCAGATAATAGAGATTCTCAGATGAATAAAGAAATGATATCCAGCTATGTTTTTGCTGTTGTTCAGTCACTAAGCTGAGTACTACTCTTTACAATCTCATGGATCATAGCATACCAGTCTCTTCTGTCCTCCACTATCTCCCAGAATTTGCTCAGATTCATAGCCATTGGATTAGTGATGCTATCTACATCTTATCTTCTCCCACCACCTTCTCCTTTTGCCTTAAATCTTTGCCATTATCAGGATCTTTTTCGATGAGTTCGCTCTTTGCATCATGTGGCCAAAGTAGTGGAGATTCAGCTTCAGCATCAGTCCTTCCAATGGATATTCAGGGTTGATTTCCTTTAGGATTGACTGGTTTGGTCTCCTTGCTGTCCAAGGGACTCTCACGAGTCTTCTCCAGCACCATGGTTCAAATGCATCAGTTCTTTGGTACTCAGTCTTCTTTAAGGTCCAACTCTTAAACCCATACATGACTACTGGGAAAACCAGAGCTTTGACTAGATGGACCATTGTCAGCAAAATGATGTCTTTCCTTTTTAATATGTTGTTTGGTTTGTCATAGCTTTGCTTTCGAGGAGCAAGTGTTTTTGTTTTTAATTTCATGGCTGCAGTCACCATTCACAGTGATTTTGGAGCCCAAGAAAATAGAATCTATTACTGTTTCCATTTCTTCCCCATCTATTTGCCATAAAGTGATGTGACTGGATACCATGATCTTAGTTTTTTGAATGTTGAGTTTTAAGCCAGCATTTTCACTCTCCTTTTTCACCTTCACAAAGAGGCTCCTTTGTTCCTCTTTGTTTTCTCCCGTTAGTGTGGTGTCATTTGCATATCTGAGGTTATTGATATTTTTCCTGGCAATCTTGATTCCAGCTTGTGATACATCCAGCCCAGCATTTTGCAAGATATACTGTGCATAGAAGTTAAATTAGGAGGGTGACAATATACATACTTGTCTTATACTCCTTTCCCAATTTTGAACCAGTCTGTTGTTCCATGTCTGGTTATGTTTCTTCTTTGCTGGCATATAGGTTTCTCAGGAGATGGGTAAGGTGGTCTGATACTCCCATCTCTTTAAGAATTTTCAGTTTTGGTGATGCACAAAGTCAAAGGCTTTAGCGTAGTCAGTGAAGCAAAAGTAGATGTTTTTTCTGGAATTCTCTTGATTTTTCTATGATCCAATAAAGTGTTGGCAATTTGATCTCTGATTTCTCTGCCTTTTCTAAATCCAGCTTGTACATCTGGAAGTTTCTCTTCTTGGCATCTCCTAAGTTGGATGCTTGTCATCAAGCTAACAAAAACAACAACAACAAGCTAGGGGAATTTTCTTTGTTCTTCAGATTTAAGAAACAAATGAACAAAGAGTTCAAACAGATAAACATGTGAAAAAAGATTATCAGTCAATATAAATTTTAATTGACCAAATGCTCAGATATTAACTAGAAATATTCAGTAAAAGGGCAACAAGGATTACTAATAAACAATATACAGTTTTATAGTAAAAACATGCTCATAAAACATTTTATGCTTTATTTGACATGTTAATAGAGAATTTCACACTTTATTGAAAATACATCAAGGCAATTAGCAAGTCATTGGTGTATATTTTAAATCTAAATCTACACTTTGAAACCCTATTCTCAGAGGATTTTTTTTTTTTTTTTGACAGACAATTTGGCTCTTAACATGTGCTGAGTCAGGATGAAATCTGCTCCATCTTTTCTACCCATCTAGCAGCTAAACTTCAGAGACTACTGAGGGAGTTGTTACTGAGGGTTGTTCAGGAAATCCAAGGAAATTTATTTAACTATTTATGGCCTGCAGTTTCATTCAAGTTTCCTAAAAAGAAGTCTTCATAATCTGGTACACTGGATTTTGGCTTAGTAAGACTATTGAATGACCATTTATATTTTTTTAAGATATCAATTATTCTTATAAATTTATTAAATTATAAGAAAAATAGTTTATAATTTAATTGCCTGTAAAACTCATGTTAATATTTCTTAAAAGTAGTACAAACACTTTGTTACAAAATTCTATCAGGTTTCTGTGTTTAATAATTTTTACCATTTTACAAAATTATATATCATTTATGAACTGTTTTGCTCATTACACAAGATGTCATAAGTATCTTGGAAATTGTTCCATATCAGTATATACAAATACTTGTGTTTAGTAGCAGCTTATCATTTTACTTCATGATTAAATAATACCATAATTTGCTTAATGATTTTACTACTGATGAATCTTTATTTGACTTCCATTCTTATACCATTAAGAAAAATGCTTCAATGAATTTTCTTATTCATGTATATTTTATGTAATTTTGTGAGTATATACATATATTTTCAGGTTTTACATATCCTGTGGGCAAAAGAGATATCAATAAATATTGTAATGTGTATGAGGGAGTATATTTGAAGCTGTATATAAGGCTGACATTCTTTATAGAAAAAAGATGTACACACATTCAGATCACAAAATGTTAAGATAGGTTTTCTGTGGTATTTGTGTATCATCTTTGTAAGTTTACTCCGTGTTGTGAGAGAGATGGAACTTTTTATGGTCTTTTTCCACTTAAATACAAAACCCACCCAACCAAAACTATAGTATTTGCTAATCTATATGATAGTGAGTTTTGTATTTTCAAAATATTTTCTTTGTATTTTCAAATACTATATCCAGCAGTGGCATAGTGAGAATAAATAGTGCATGTGCTAAATTAAAAACATTTCCACTACCTTTCCTTTACTGAATGCTTTCCAAGTGTTAGAATTTCCAAAGACTAAAAATATCTTTAGGTGTTCCTATAGACATATGTCAAGTGAAATTTGTCCTTCTCTAGCCCTCTATTAATTCTGATCATATTTCCAAAGATTAATATTTGGAAAATCATGGAAAGAGGTGAGGCTGGGGTTTGTTGATGTTAGAGTTCTAGCCAACTGTGACAGCATACTCAAAACTAGTAGTCAGAACTGTGTTGAATATTTAAAAATTATATCATTTGAATTACCAGAACAGATATTACGAGTATGCAGCATATTTTTTGAGGGATTTCATTCTTTTAAGTAAAGGCTTTTGGGGGAGAAGTAGTTCAGAAAAATTTTAAAACACATATCACAACCTCCCAAGTATACTCTCAGGATCCAAAGTACCAACTATTCATTTCTCTACTTAAAATTTGGGTTACTTTTTTTGCACACAATCTTCAGTTATTTTCAGTTGTTTATGTATATACTTATGTGTCCATAAAAGTATATATAGTATCAATATAAAAAAAAAAGTTGGGTTACTTTAGTAGTGAGAAATAAGTTCAAAGATGATTCTGTCAGCCATTAAGAAAACAAAGTTAGAAATGAAAGACTGGTATTTGGGGATCTACAACTTGTCTCAGTTTAGTCTATACCTGAATGGGAATATACCTCACTTAGAAGAGATCATATTAGCTCTGGCAGAAGGCCCCAGAGCTCCTGATTTATGACAGTCTCCTCTAGCCACTCACTGAGCTGAACATAACCTTGCTTGTTGACCCAGAACATAACCAGCCCTACATGACCTCAATAGTTATAAGAAGCTGCCCACAATTTAACATCTAGTGACTCATGCAAAAGCCTGCTGCTGCTAGGAAAAACTTGCTCAGCCTTGCAAAACAAAGGAGAAACCTGGGGATACAGTGCTCCTCAAAAGCCTGTAGAGGAAATTTCCTGAGGAGGATATTATGCCCTTTACATCATTCGTGGCTATAGTAAAAGTCCTGATATTTTTCTTCTGACATTACTACAGATGTGTGCAAAAGTTGTTGTAAGTGAGCTAAAGAGGGCAAAACCATGAATGTATATCATCTTATACTTTGCCTGTTATTGGTCTATATTAAGAAACACTTATGTTCCTTTAGCTTTTTCCATGAGCATTTTCCAGTTTATCTCTCTGGATGATGAGCATATGGATCTTTGGCACTCTGTGGCACTAATATATAGATGAGTTTCTCATACAGTATTTGTTCTTAATGGCTTTTGGTAAGTATTTCCATCAACTTCCTTTAATGTAAATAAGATTAGTTTCCCATGCTGAATTACTGGAAGGAACCCACATTCTACACCTCCTACGTGTTTTCTTTCATTTTAAGTCATGTAAAACAAACCTTCTCTGTTAACAAAAAACTTGCCAAGAAACTATTACTGAAACATGATTGTCTGAGCACCTGTGACCTAAGAAACCCATTATTCTTCTGTAAAGATCGCCATTTTACAGTACTTAAAGATGAGGCTGAATGAAAATAAATCCTGCATCCTGTGAGAGTGTGATAACAAAATAAGCTTTTTCTCCAAGTGTCTGATGCTAAACCAGTTCCTGCTAAGGGACAATATGAAAATTAGTCACTAACAGGTTTTTTGTCTATACTGGACCATTGGCTATTAACAGCACTTAGTCATACTATGCAGAACAAAGGAGTCTAAGAATTAATCATATGAAAGAAAAACGTTCTTTCATTTTTGGATAAATAACATGCCCATATAAGCTTAATTTAAATTCTTTGAATTTCTTATTAATTAACATGCTTATTTGATTTTTTATAATTGTGCCTACATATCTATTACTTAAGTAGTTTTAAAATCAATTAGGCACTTGTGCCTCAGGATATAAACAGAGAACTCAGCAGAGTTAAACACAGTCAACTCAATAAAAATCTACTGAAATCTGTAGGTATGTATTGTAATTCCATATGCAACCCATGTTGTTCTCAACAGTGAGGAAGAGAAAAAATGATTGCATGAGACATAGTTCTTGAGCAGACATTTTCCCCAAGAAGGCACACTAATGGCCAACAGGTATATGAAAAGGTGTTCAACATCACTAATCATCAGAGAAGTGCAAATCAAAATCACAATGAGATATCACTTCACACCTGTTAGGATGGTTATTACCAAGAAGACAAGAAATAACAAGAATTGGTGAGAATGAAGAGAAAAGGGAATTCTCATGTACTGTTGGTGAGATTGTAAATTGGTACAACTGCAATGGAAAGCCATATTGAAGTTCCTCAAAAAATAGGACTACCACATGATCCAGCAATTCCACTTTTCATTACTTATCTGAAGAATATGAAGTTAATGAAATTATATGAAATTACTATCACAACAGATATCTGCACATCAATCTTTACTGTAGCATTATGTACAATAGTCAAGACTTGGAAGTAACCTAAATATCCACTGTTGGATGAATGAATAAGTAAATGGTCATATATAATTCTGCCATTTGCAATGACTTGAACGGACCTTGAGTACATTTGCCTGCATATATGCATGCTCAGTCATGTCTGACTCTTTGCAACAGTATGGACTGTAGCCTGCCAGACTTCTGTCCATGGGATTTTCCAGGCAAGAATACTAGAGTAGGTTGCCATTTCCTTCTCCCAGGTGATATTCCCAACCCAGGGATCAAACCCCTGTCTTCTGTGTCCCTTGCATCAGCAGGCACATTCTTTAACACTGAACCACCTGGGAAGCCTAAGTGAAATAAGCCTGACAGATAAAGATCAATACTGTATAGTCTCACTTATATGTCAAATCTAAAAAAGGAAGAAGAAAAATTGAAACAGGAAAGGGAGAGGAGGAGATGGGGAAGAGGAGAGAGAGAAGGAAAAGACAAGAATAAACTCATAGAAAAAGAAATCAGGCTTGTGGTTACTGAAAATCAGGGTAGTAGAGGAGAGGACTTGGATGAAGGTGGTCAAAAACTACAAACTTCCAGTTATTATAAATGAGCCCTTAGGATGTAATATACAGCATGGTAACTATAGCGAACAATACTCTATTGTATATCTAAAAGTTGCTAAAAGAATAGATCTTAAAAGTTCCCATCACAAGGAAAAAACAGTTTGTGACCATGTCTGGTGATGAATGTCAACTAAACTTATAGTAACCAGTTTGAGATGTATATAATTATTAGATGGTACACCTAAAACTAATACAATGTTATATATTGACTATATATCTCAAACATGAGCTTCCCAGGTGGCGCTAGTGGTAAAGAACCCACCTGCAAATGCAGGAGACATAGAGACATGGTTGATCCCTGGGTCGGGAAGATCCCCAGGAGGAGGATATGGCAATCCACTCTGGTATACTTGCCTGGAGAATCCCATGGACAGAGGAGCCTGATGGCCTACAGTCCATAGGGTCACAAAAAGTTGGACATGACTGAAGAGACTGAGCATGCACATATCTCAAACATAAAAATATCAACAGTGACTGAAAAGTTTTTTACAGTTTATGAAGCACGTTATCTTATTTTTGATTCTTTATCCACATGTAGACTCTAAAAATGTTTTATCTTGTCATTCCATTAAGGAATAGATGTTTTAAAATTAAAACACAATTTTTTACTATGTTATGAAATTAATAAAATGTCACATTAGCCCAGGAGGTGTAATGTGGCTACTTGGTGGAAAATCATCAGCTGCTCCATTCCTGAGATGTAAACCTGGGGCATTTTAACCAAATTATAAAATACATGAGAAAAAAATGCTGTTTTATTCTACTAGTGAAAATTATTTTAAACTATTTTTATATATCTTTCTATGTATGCTCACTCAGTCATGTCCAAATCTTTGCAACCCCATGTACTATACAGTCCATGGAATTCTCCAGGCCAGAATACTGGAGTAGGTAGCTTTTCCCCTCTCCCAGGGGATCTACCCAACCCAGGGATGGAACCCAGGTCTCCCGCATTGCAGGCAGATTCTTTACCAGCTGAACCAAAAGGGAAGCCCACTTTTATATCTAATTCCAGATAAATCTCCTTAGATTTAGAATTTACTAAACTGTGGAAAATTCTGAAAGAGATGGGAATATCAGACCACCTGATCTGCTTCTTGAGAAATTTGTATGCAAGTCAGGAAGCAACAGTTACAACTGGACATGGAATAACAGACTGGGTTCCAAATAGGAAAAGGAGTATGTCAAGGCTGTATATTGTCACCCTGCTTATTTAACTTCTATGCAGAGTACATCATGAGAAACGTTGGACTGGAAGAAGCACAAGCTGGAATCAAGATTGCCGGGAGCAATATCAATAACCTCAGATATGCAGATGACACCACCCTTATGGCAGAAAGTGAAGAGGAACTAGACAACCTCTTGATGAAAGTGAAAGAGGAGAGTGAAAAAGTTGGCTTAAAGCTCAACATTCAGAAAACAAAGATCATGGCATCTGGTCTCATGACTTCATGGGAAATAGATGGGGAAACATTGGAAACAGCGTCAGACTTTCTTTTTTTGGGCTCCAAAATCACTACAGATGGTGACTGCAGCCATGAAATTAAAAGACACATACTCCTTGGAAGAAAAGTTGTGACCAACCTAGATAGCATATTCAAAAGCAGAGGCATTACTTTGCCAACAAAGGTCCGTCTAGTCAAGGCTATGGTTTTTCCTGTGGTCATGTATGGACGTGAGAATTGGACTGTGAAGAAAGCTGAGTGCCGAAGAATTGATGCTTTTGAACTGTGGTGTTGGAGAAGACTCTTGAGAGTCCCTTGGACTACAAGGAGATCCAACCAGTCCATTCTGAAGGAGATCAGCCCTGGGATTTCTTTGGAAGGAATGATGCTAAAGCTGAAACTCCAGTACTTTCGCCACCTCATGCGAAGAGTTGACTCATTGGGAAAGACTCTGATGCTGGGAGGGACTGGGGGCAGGAGGAGAAGGGGATGACAGAGGATGAGATGGCTGGATGGCATCACTGACTCGATGGATGTGAGTCTGGGTGAACTCCGGAAGTTGGTGATGGACAGGGAGGCCTGGCGTGCTGCGATTCATGGGGTCGCAAAGAGTCGGACATGACTGAGCGACTGAACTGAACTGAGGACATAAGTATATCAGACATATTTTTATCTCTATAAACATTCAGAATGCTTCTGATATGTGTTGCAGAACTGGCTGTGATTTAAAACTGTGGTCCCAATTACAAGTAGTGAGTTTTGTCTTCCAGCCACCAATGACAAAAGACTCATTTCACACTTTATTTTTCTAAATTCATTATTTCTAGATTCATATTTTTAAAGGAGGACTTATGTTTGATTTTGGTTTAAAGTAAATGTGTGCTCCTTGGTTGTATATTTTAAACAAAATGTTGCTTATAAATTTTCTATGATACCAGTATTATGCTAATTCAGATCATCCTGCTACCAACTGGAGTAACTTTCATCCTCTCATAAATATGAGTTCTGATGAAGTGATAATAGATGTTTCTTTGTTGTAAAGCTCTTATTCAGAAATATACTCACAACTCAATTTGTTTCCCTAGGGTTTATATGTTGGGAAGGAATACAAAATACCAAGGACTGAAAAATATCTTAGAAGAAATATATTAGAGCAATTTGTCATAGGCTACGGTACTGTTGCATGGGAGCCTAATGTGCAATCTGTGATTAAGAAAACTTAAAAATATATGGCAAAACCAATACAATATTGTAAAGTTTAAAAAAAAAAAAACTTAAAAAGTAATTGGGTACTTGTTACTCTTGATAAACAATGCCTATCTCTTTATATGTGGGCACATTGTCCTGGCAAATCCTCCTTGTAGTATGGCTATCTATGTACTTTCTTCAGTTGTTATAGATATCTGTGGTTAAGGTCTTGTAGCCCTTCCTCTGTATTTTGTAGTCCTCTCTAGTCCAGCTCATCATCAGCACCATTTTGCTGCTGCTGCTGCTAAGTCACTTCAGTTGTGTCCAACTCTGTGCGACCCCATAGAAGGCAGCCCACCAGGCTCCCCCGTCCCTGGGATTCTCCAGGCAAGAACACTGGAGTGGGTTGCCATTTCCTCCTCCAATGCATGAAAGTGAAAAGTGAAAGCGAAGTCACTCAGTGGTAAACCCCACTTCACGACCCCATGGACTGCAGCCTACCAGGCTCCTCCACCCATGGGATTTTCCAGGCAAGAGTATTGGAGTGGGGTGCCATTGCATTCTCTGCAGCACCATTTTACTACCCTACAAATTCTTCTTTCTTCCTTCATCATTTATGAAACTGGAACACAGAGGGAGTTTATAATGGCAGAGGAGGCAGAGAGACACTTGTCAATTTTCCCATTATTATTTTTACTCAGATTCTGTTTTAGACTACTATATTTTAATTTTCCACTCTTCTGGAATCTTATTAAATGAATACCAATGATTGAATAAATATGTTAATCTATTTTCCTAACATCCAATAAGTATGCAACTAGAATTAGTTCATTTATGCAAGTTCACGTATTTCAAGGACCTTATTTCTTTGCTAATAGCTATTTATGAAAGATATTTAATTTCTGCTCAATTACCTAAATTACTTCTATTCATTTTCCCATCTGAATACTTTTAAGAAAATGAATTAAATTGTATTCCAGTTTTATTCATCATTTATTTCAAATGTCTTCATTTACTGATAGAAATTTTTTCATATATATATAAATACACACACATACACACACACACATATTCACACACAAAAGGCTTTCCTGGTGGTTCAGATAGTAAAGAATCTGCCTGCAATGCAGGATACCTGGGTTTGATCCCTGGATAAGGAAGATCCCTTGGAGAAGGAAATGGCAACCCACTCCACTGTTCTTGCCTAGAGAATTCCATGGACAGAGGAGCCTGGTGGACTACAGTACATGGACTCGCAAAGAGTTGGGCACAACTTAGCACAGACGCACATATATCCTTAGTCTCAATTGTTGTAGTAGTGTTGTTCTTCAACATTTGTTAAGGAATCTCTATTATACTGTGTACAATACAAACACAAATATAAGAACACGTTGTTGCTTTTGTGGTCATTTCCTCTTATGAAACAAATTGATAGGATGGTAGAGAAGATTGGTATAAGTTGCTTTAGAACTTAATTGCAGTGAATGAAAAGATCCATAAGTAAGCTTTCCAATAATTTTATGCAATTCTCTTTATCACGCCTTTAAAGCCCCTTTGTTTGACTAGATTATCTTTTCTTTTGTTGCTTGATATTAACTAATACAATATATGCTTATCACTGTTTTAATATATTCTTAGAGATGTGATAGTGAAATATTAATAGCATGAGCTTTGGTAGAAGACAAATCTGCATTCAAATTCTGGCTCTGTTGCTTATTGACTGTGAATTTGTGTAGTTAATTAATGTACATAAGTGCTATTTGCTTTATCTATAAAATAGGTATATAATATTATATCTATCTCAGAGAAGGCAATGGTAACCCACTCCAGTACTCTTGCCTGGAAAATCCCATGGACGGAGGAGCCTGGTAGGCTGCAGACCATGGGGTCCCGAAGGGGGGTACACTACTGAGCGACTTCACTTTCACTTTTCACTTTCATGCATTGGAGGAGGAAATGGCAACCCACTCCAGTGTTCTTGCCTGGAGAATCCCAGGGACGGCAGAGCTTGGTGAGCTGTCATCTATGGGGTTGCACAGAGTCAGACACGACTGAAGCAACTTAGCAGCAGCAGCAGTGTTATATCTATCTTGCCAGGCTACTGTGGGCATATAATAGAATAATGGGCTTCCCAGGTGGCTCAGGGCTAACGAATTCACTTGCCAGTGCAGGAGACATGGGGTTTTATCCTTGGGTTGGAAAGATCCCAGACAGGAGGAAATGACAATCCACTCCAGTATTATTGCCTGAAAAATGCCATGGACAGAGGAGCCTGGTGGGCTACAGTCCATGGTATCACAGTCAGACATGACTGAGCAACTGAGGGCATACACAGCTTTCTTTATGGTCCAACTCTCATATCCATACATGACTACTGGAAAAACCATAGCTTTGACTATACAGACCTTTATTGGCAAAGTAATGTCTCTGCTTTTAATATGCTGTCACCGATTCAATGGACATAAGTTTGAGCAAACATTGGTAGATAGTGAAGGACAGGGAAGCCTGGTGTGCTGCAGTCCATGGGGTCACAAAGAATCGGATACAACTTGGTGACTGAACAACAACAACAACAAGGGTATGTTATGAAAATTTTATAGCATTAACACACTATGGAATCTTAGTCAAGAAGAAAAATGACATCAATAAACCAAGCAGTCCTTTAATTTACTAACAAGTAATTCAACAGTTAAGAAACTGTGGAAATAGTCTTGAACAGAAATGATGGGGGCTTTGCTGACAAAGGTCCATCCAATCAAAGCTATGGTTTTTCCAGTAGTCATGTATGGATATAAGAGTTGGACCATAAAGAAAGCTGAACATGGCAGTATTGATGCTTTTGAACTGTGTTGTTGGAGAACAACTTAGCAGAGTTCCTTGAGACTCTTGAGAGTTCCTCAGAAAGCAAGGAGATCAAATCAGTCAATCCTAAAGGAAATCAACCCCAAATATTCATTGGAAAGATTGATACTGAAGCTGAAGCCACAATACTTTGGCCACCTGATGTGAAGAACTGACTTATTGGAAAAGACCCTGATGCTGGGAAAGATTGAAGGTAGGAGGATAAGGGTATGTCAGAGGATGAGATGGTTGGATGGCATCACTGACTTGATGGACATGAGTTTGAGCAAACTCTGGGAGTTGGTGATGGACAGGGAAGCCTGGCATGCTGCAGTCCACGGGGCTGCAAAGAGTCAGACATGACTGAGTGACTGAACTGAACTGAATTTACATGTAATTTAATCAAGCAAATTTAAGTGTACAGTTTCATGAAATTTCATTATTATATCCAATCATGCAATGAGTCACACATCATCACATTTCCATCAAAGTTTCTTTTGTGCTCACTCTTTTGCTATCAATTTCTTCACTCAAAACTCATGTCTTGTTAACTATAGACTTTTGTTTTGTTACAATATCTTTAGTTTTTCCAGAATTTCATTTAAGAGAATTTACATTTTGTAGAGACATTTATGACTGAAGCACCATAATGCTTCTGAGATTAATCCATGCTGTATGTGTCAGCAGTCAATCTCTTTTTAGTTGCTGAATACTACTTCACTATAGAGATATAGCACAATTCATTTATCTGTTTACCCATTGATGGTTATTTTGTTTATTTAAAACCTTTGCCTTCTATGATTAAAACCATTATAAGCATTAGTTTACAAGTCCTTTTGAGGACATATGTTTTCATTTATCCTGATTAAGTTAGGGGAATAAGATCACTAATAATTGTATGTTTAACTATATAAGGAACTGTGAAACTCTGAATATACCCTTTTATATTCTCAATGCATTCTCATAGAGGTATTTGAGAGTCCCAGTTCCTCCACATCATCCCAAAACTTGGTAATATTAATCTTTTACATTTTAGGGTTTTCTAGTACATGCAGAGAGTATCTCCTTGTGGTTTTGTTTTCCATTTCCTTAATAACTGGTGATGCTGAGCATATTTCATGTGCTTATTTGCCAGTCATTTATATTTATTTAGTTTGTTCAATTATGTCCATTTCACTATTGCATTGCTTACCTTCTTATAATTGATTAATTAAGACTTCTGTTATAAAGTTAAATAGAAGTGATGACAGAGGACATTCTTATTTTCAAAATTAGGGGAAAAGAAGGCATTCTTTCAGCATGAATATATTAGCATTAAGTTTTTCATTAATATTCCTTAACAGGGTAAGAAATTTCCCTCTCTTTTTAGTTTGTGAATTGTTTTATTTTTTATTGTTAATGGTAGTAAGTCTTTTCATATGACCTTTTATACTGAGATGATCATAAGGTTTTTCTTTTTATTTTCTTCCCTTTTTTAAAAGTTACATCAATTGAGTTTTTTATGTTGAGACAAATTGCATTCCTATGGACATAGTTTGTTCATGTTGTATTATTATTACATGTATCTTGACTCAATTTGTTTGCCAAACCTTTGTTGTGGATTCAGTATCTTTTATTGAGAGATATTTGTCTATAGTTTTCTTTGTGCACAATATCTTTTTTTCTGGTTTTAGTATCAGAATAATGAGCCCAGAATTGTTCCTAATTCTTCTACCTTTCAGAAATATTTGTATATAATTGTTATAATTTCCTCCTCAAATATTTAGTACAATTTGGTAATGAAGCCATACTGGCCTGAAGTGTTCTTTGTTTGAAGATTTTTAACTGTTCAATTACTTTTTGATAAATTAAAGGACTGCTTGGTTTATTGATGTTATACACTGTCTTCTTGACTAAGAGTCCATAGTGTGTTAATGCTATAAAATTTTCATAACATTCCCTTGTTGTTGTTGTTCAGTTGCCCAGTCATGTCTGACTCTGTGACCCCATGGACTGCAGCACACCAGGCTTCCCTGTCCTTCACTATCTCTCGATGTTTGCTCAAACTCACGCCCATTGAGTCGGTGATGCCATCCAACCATCTTATACTCTGTTGCCTCTTTCTCCTCTTGCCTTCAATCTTTCCCAGCATCAGGGCCCTTTTCAATGAGTCAGTTCTTTGCATCAGGTGGCCAAAGTATTGGAGCTTCAGCACCAGACTTTCCAATGAATATTCAGGGTTGATTTCCTCAAGGATTGACTGGTCGTCTCCTTCTTGTCCAAGGGACTCTCAAGAGTCTTCTCAAGCATCACAATTCAAAAACATCAATTCTTCAGTGCTCAGCCTTCATTATGGTCTCTCACATATGTACATGATTACTAGAAAAACCGTAGCTTCAAATGGAACTTTGTCAGCAAAGTGATGCCTCTGCTTTTTAATACACTGTCTAGGTTTGTCATAGTTTTTCTTCCAAGGAGTGTCTTTTAATTTCATGGCTGCGGTCACCATCCATATTGATTTTGTAGCCCAAGAAAATAAAATCTGCCACTGTTTCCATTTTTTCCCCATCTATTTGCCAAGAAGTGCTGAAACTGGATACTATGATCTTAGTTTTTTGAATGTTGAGTTTTAAGCCAGCTTTTTCACGCATTTCCTTAATCACCTTTTAATGCTTTTAAGACCTGGAGTGATGTCCACTTTTTTCCTGAAAATGGTTTATCACTTTTACTATTTACAAAGTAGTTTTGTTTTTGGGTTTTGTCTATTGTTTTGTTTTATTGAATTGTATTCTTTATTATTCATTTCCTTCTTGCTTGGATTTTGCTCGCTTTTCTATTCTAAAGGTGCCAGATGCTAAATATTTCTATTTCAAGTCTCCATCCTGGAACTGGGGAAATAATCACAGAATGAATTCTGAGACCAACAGTGAAATTCACCTGAGCCATAAAATCCATTAATCAAATGGCATCCATAAGCCTCTTGTCTGACTGAAATACCACAGTGACACTTTGACTCTCTTGGAATCAGTGTCTGTTCAAATTCAGTAACCAATAGTCCTCAAAAGGTCTGATTATTTCATTTTCCCCAGTGTATAGTCACCTTAGTAAAATGTCATAGGTCCATTTTGGAAAGTCTAGGATAAAGATTAACAGTATAATTTTGCTGTAGTGTACCAAGATTCTTTTCCTAGGAGACTCAACCTCCCCTTCATTCTGGGGATCTGAATCTGTAAACTGGTTTAAATCTGGCAATTGATTGAGAGGTTGTGACTTTGTGTTTTTATAATTCCAATTAGACATTCATTCACTTGACCTAAAACTTTTTTGCTTATACAGACCAAGTAAGAACTTAGTAGACTTCTTATTTATTTCACTTCTGGGTACCCAGTGATTAACTAGCCAATGCCATAGGTCTGCAAGAATCAGATTATTCAAATCACTGCTTTGGCTCTGCTGTTCATAACAGTAACCACATCCACCTTGCTTTTGGAGGCTGAGTCCTGGCTGTTTGGCCCCTGTCTTCCTGGGATCCAATTACTCCCATTACATTTAAGTTTTCCAATTGAATATCTGGCATTTCTTCTGTATGGTCTTATTTACATAAAAGAACAACCACAGAGTTCATCAAGGATGCTGGGTCTTACCTCACAAAATTTTTTTTCCTAAAAATATTAGTGAAAAATATGTCTTCTGGGTCCTTCCAGTGTGGGTGATCAGGTTTTGAACAATAAGTCCATCATAACATTCCAGTGTTCCTAAGCCTTTGAATCACTTCTTCTATATTAAACCAAGGGACAACTGGCTTTTCCAATTCCCAGTGTGTCATCTTTTGGCCCCTGTTTCAACCAAACAACCAAAGAAACTATTAGAGCACTTTCTAACTTCTAAAGCTGTCTGTATGAATAAATTCATCCTAATCCAAATTTATATTCCTTCCACCATTATCCTACACCTTTAACACTCATTCCCACACATGTTCACCAGATTTCTACTTATATAAATTAGAAAACTCACATAGTTATTTTGAAGTGTAGTACATCTCTTCATTAGTCATAGTTTGCATCTCACCTTTAGGGTCCTTCTGGTGCTTATGTCATAGGTCAAGAAACAAGAGGGGTAATTAGAGTGGATCCTGAGGAAAATCAACACTGTCTTGGATTTTAACCACTTCAGGGAGACAATACTATTTCCTCATATAATACAGAGTTAATCTCCTCATATCAAGGTAGAATACCTGATATCACTGTGGGTGAGAGGGAGGTACCACTGTCTGTTGGGAGACCTTTTTCACTAGTACAGAAGACATATTACAATTTCAGGGCTCATTGTCCTCAACATCATCAGGGCCTTCCCATATTCCCCATCCCAACTTACTGGATTCTCTTCTTTCCTGATCAATGTCCTCACTTTAAGATTAGACACTGTATGAGGCTGATAATTCAATTTGTGTTATAATTTAGCCAATTGTAGGATGAGGTTGTGTGTTAGATTTAAGTCCTATGTCTACAGGAGATAAGACTTTCCATCAGGGTGCACACAAAAACACTTAAATGATTTATAGTGTTCCTGACCTGGGAATTTGAATCCCTGAGCTCATCTTTTATTTCACCACTTTATCCAGCAATTTTAAGAGTAACCAATAAATGTTATTATATTCCTTATCTTACAAAAAATGTTCAAAAGTGTTGTAATCACAGTCATTTAGCTCCTTGCTTCTTATAAATGGTTGATTAGGATTATTCAACGCTGCGTATCCATGTAAATAGTTCATACCATATACTATCCATGTACTTTTTGCTACTGGAAATAAAGTTACATAATCAGATTACAGAGTTCATTCCAGAAACTGCAGAATTATTTCAGAAAACAAATCCTAAAATTTTATTCATGTAGAACCACTCTTTGTTCCAAAATTGGTATCAGAGTTCTCCAGATAAAAAAAAAATAAGATATATTCATATTTATATACAATTATGGAGGTCAAGAAATCCCACAGTCTGCTGGCTAGAATCTGGAGAATCAGAAAAACAGGTGGTATAGTTCAATCTGAATCTGAATTCTTGAGAACCATAGAAATCAATGTGTATAAGTTCCAGTCTGAGTCCAAAGGTCCAAGAATCAGAGACCAATGGTGTTAAATCATATCTGAGTCCAGTAGCCTAAGAATCATTAGAACTTACTGCTGTCTGAGGGTAGAATAAGTTGGGTGTCTCAGCTCAAGAAAAAATCAAATTTTCCTTTCCTCTGCACTTTTGCTCTCTATAGGCCCTCAGTGGATTGGATCATGGCTACCCATATTAGTGAGGACAATCTTTTTTACTCAATGTACTGATTGAAATACTAATCTCTCCCAGAAACACCCTCACAAAACACACTCAGAAATAATGTTTTACCAGGTATCTGGACACCCCTTAGACTGGTCATATTGACATGAAATTAAACATCATGTTAAACTATATGGCAATTATATATATATATATATATATATATATATATATATACACACACACACATATATATATATACTATATATTATTTATATATAATAATATAATATATTATATATATATTATAATTATATATATATATATATATATCCCTACCACTGTATAGTTTTTTTTTTTTTGGTTGTTATTAGATATATGTAATTTGCAAATATTCTCCTTAGCAAGAGTTGCCTTTTACTTTGCTGTTGGTATCTTATAATGCATGAAACTTTCTAGTTTTGATGAGGTCCAAAGTATCTGTTTTCTTGTGTTACCTTTGCTTTAGATGTCATATCCAAGAAATAATTTCCAAATCCAATGTTATGAAACTTTTCCTCTATATTTGCTTCCAAGAGTTAATATTTAATTTTTATGATTAATTCTTTGAGCCATATTTTTTTTTTTTTTGTATATGGTGTAAGATAAGCATTCAACTTTATTGTTTTGAATGTAGGCAACCTATTTTCCCAGCACCATTTGTTGACAATATTTTCCTTTATCCAGTGAATAGTCTTGTAACACTTGTTGAAAATCATTGGACCATATATTTGAAGGATTCTTTCTGGACCCTTCATTCTATTCCACTGGTTAATATTTCTATCTTTGTGCTACTCCCACACTCTTTTTTGATTACTGTAGTTTGTAGTAAGATTTGAAATGAGAAAGAGTGAACCTTCCAACTTTTTCTCCATTTACCGTAATATTTTTGATTTTCCATATGAATTTTAGGATGGATTTTTCTTTTTGCAAAACAGTTATTAGGATTTTGATATCAATTTCATTGAATCTGAAAATTATTTTAGGAGTTATTAACATATTTGCAGCACTAAGTATTTCAATCCATGAACATGAAATATCTTTCCAGTTATTTTTGTTTTCTTTAATTCCTTTCAATAATGGTTTCTACTTGACAGTGTTTAAGTCATTTTCTTAAGTCAAATTCCCAAGTAATTTTCTTTTTGATGCTATTTTAAATGGAATTGTTTTCTTTAACTTTTGGATGGGCCATTGTTTACGTCTAGAGAAGAAAGCTCTGTTGAATTTGTTTATTAGTTCCAGAGTTTGAATGGAATGTTTAGGGTTTTACACATATAGGGTCACGATCTCTGCTATCAGAGAAAATTTCACATCTTTTTTTCTTTTTCTTGACTAACTACTCTAGCTAGAATTACAATACTGTGTTGAATAGAAGTGGCAAAAATGAGCATCTATACCTTGTTACTGATATAAAAGGAAAAGTTTTCACCCTTTAACCATTCAGTATTATGTTAACTGTGGGGAATTTCATATATGGCCTTTATTATGTTGAGGTGGCTTCTTTCAATTTCTAGTATACTGAGTGTTTTTGTCATGAAAAGTTCTTAAAATTTGCAACGTGTTTTTTTTTTTAATTAACTAAGATAATCATGATTTTTTTTCCTCCATTCTGTAAACATCTTATATTGCAGAGGTTTATTATCTTATGTTCTTTTGGTATCTCTAATTTTCTTGAAGAGATCTCTAGTCTTTCCCATTCTATTGTTTTCCTATATTTCTTTGCTTTGATCACTGAGGAAGGCTTTCTTATCTCTCCTTGCTATTCTTTGGAAATCTGCATTCAGATGCTTATATCTTTCCTTTTCTCCTTTGCTTTTCTCTTCTCTTCGTTTCATAGCTATTTATAAGGCCTCCTCAGACAGCCATTTTGATTTTCTTCATTTCTTTTTCTTGGGGATGGTCTTGCTCCCTCTCTCCTGTACAATGTCACAAACCTCTGTCCATAGTGCATCAGGCACTCTGTCTATCAGATTTAGTCCCTTAAATCTATTTCTCACTTCCATTGTATAGTCATAAAAGATTTGATTTAAGTCATACCAGAATGGTCTAGTGGTTTTTCCTACTTTTTTCAATTTAAGTCTGAATTTGACAATAAGGAGTTCATGATCTGAGCCACAATCAGCTTCCGGTTTTGTTTTTGCTGACTGTACAAAGCTTCTCCATCATTGACTGCAAAGGATATAATCAATCTGATTTCAGTGTTGAACATCTGGTGACGTCCATGTGTAGAGTCTTCTCCTGTGTTGTTGGAAGAGGGTGTTTGCTATGACCAGTGTGTTCTCTTGAAAAAACTCTGTTAGCCTTTGCCCTGCTTCATTCTGTACTCCAAGGCCAAATTTGCCTGTTACCCCAGGTGTTTCTTGACTTCCTACTTTTGCATGCCAGTGTCCTGTAATGAAAAGGACATCATTTTGGGGTGTTAGTTCTAGCAGGTCTTCATAGAACTGCTCCACTTCAGCTTCTTCAGCATTACTGGTTGGGGCATAGGCTTGAATTACCGTGATAATGAATGGTTTGCCTTGGAAATGAGCAGAGATTGTTCTGTCATTTTTGAGATTGCATCCAAGTACTGAATTTCAGGCTCTATTCTTGACAATGTTGGCTACTCCATTTCCTCTAAGAAATTCCTGCCCACAGTAGGAGATATAATGGTCATCTGAGTTAAATTCACCCATTCCAGGCCATCTTAGTTCGCTGATTCCTAGAATGTCGGTGTTCAATCTTGCCATCTCCTGTTTGACCACTTCCAATTTGCCTTGAATCATGGACCTAACATTCTAGGTTCCTATGCAATATTGCAAAAGAATACAGTGATCAATGCAAAGATATAGAGGAGAACAATAGAATGGGAAAGACTAGAGGTCACTTCAAGAAAATTAGAGACAGCAAGGGAACATTTCATGCAAAGATGGGCTCAATAAAGGACAGAAATGGTATGGACCTAACAGAAGCACAAGATATTAAGAAGAAGTGGCAAGAATACACAGGAGAACTGTACAAAAAAGATCTTCACGACCCATATAATCATGAAAGTGTGATCACTCACAGTCACCTAGAGCCAGATATCCTGAAATGTGAAGTCAGGTGGGCCTTAGGAAGCATCCCTACAAGCAAAGTTAGTGGAGACGATGGAATTCCAGTTGAGCTATTTCAAATTCTAAAAGATAATACTGTGAAAGGGCTGCACTCAATATGTCAGCAAATTTGAAAAACTCAGCAGTGGCCACAGGACTGGAAAAGGTCAGTTTTCATTCCAATCCAAAGAAAGGTAATGGCAAAGAATGCTCAAACCACCACACAATTGCACTCAATTCACAGGCTAATAAAGTAATGCTCAAAATTCTCCAAGCCAGGCTTCAGCAATATGTGAACCGTGAACATCCAGATGTTCAAGCTGGTTTTAGAAAAGGCAGAGGAACCAGAGATCAAATTGCCAACATCCTCTGGATCATGGAAAAAGCAAAAGAGTTCAAGAAAAACATCTACTTTTGCTTGATTGACTATGCCAAAGCCTTTGACTGTGTGGATCAAAATAAACAGTGGAAAATTCTGAAAGAGATGGGAATACCAGACCACCTGACCTGCCTCTTGAGAAACCTATATGCAGGTCAGCAAGCAACAGTCAGAACTGGGCATGGAACAACAGACTGGTTCCAAAAGGAAAAGGAGTATGTCAAGGCTGTGTATTGTCACCCTGTTATTTAACTTATATGCAGAGTACATCATGAGAAATGCTGCCTTGGAGGAAACACAAGCTGGAATAAAGATTGCCAGGAGAAATAACAATAACCTCAGATATGCAGATGACACCACCCTTATGGCAGAAAGTGAAGAAGAATTAAAGAGCCTCTTGATGAAAGTGAAAGAGGAGAGTGAAAAAGTTGGCTTAAAGCTCAACATTCAGAAAACGAAGATCATGGCATTCAGTCCCATCACTTCATGGCAAATAGATGGGGAAACAATGGATACAGTAGCTGACTATATTTTTCTGGGCTCCAAAATCATTGCGATTGGTGATTACAGCCATGAAATTAAAAACAAACAAACAAAAAAACCACATTGCTCCTTGGAAGGAAAGATATGACCAACATAGATAGCATATTAAAAAGCAGAGACATTACTTTGCCAACAAAGGTCCATCTTTTCAAGGCTATGGTTTTTCCAGTAGTCATGTATGCATGTGAGAGTTGTAGTATAAAGAAAGCTGAGCGTTCAAGAATTGATGCTTTTGAACTGTGGTGTTGGAGAAGACTCTTGAGAGTCCCTTGGACAGCAAGGAGATCCAACCAGTCCATTTTAAAGGAGATCAGTCCTGGGTTGTTCATTGGAGTGTCTGATGTTGAAGCTGAAACTCCAATAGTTTGGCCACCTGATGTAGAAAGCTGACTCATTTGAAAAGACCTTGATGCTGGGTAAGATTGAGGGCAGGAGGAAAAGGGGACTACAGAGGATGAGATGATTGGATGGCATCACTGAAACAATGAACTTGGTTTTGGATGACCTCTAGGAGTTGGTGATGGACAGGGAGACCTGGCTTGCTGCGGTTCATGGGATTCCAAAGAGTCTGACATGAGTGAGCAACTGAACTGAATTGATTATCTTATGTTGAACTGTACTACAATTTCAGGATAAATCCCACTTTATCATGCTGTACAATCCTTTTAATGTGTTGTCAAATTTGATTTGCTAATATTTTGCAGAGAATTTTTACATCAATATTTATAAGGATAATTTTCTGTAGTTTTATTTTCTTTTAATGTCCTGAACATCTACTTCTGCTTTATTGACTATGCCAAAGTCTTTGTGTGGATCACAATAAACGGTGGAAAATTCTGAAAGAGATGGGAATACCAGAACACCTGATCTGCCTCTTGAGAAATTTGTATGCAGGTCAGGAAGCAACAGTTAGAACTGGACATGGAACAACAGACTGGTTCCAAGTAGGAAAAGGAGTATGTCAAGGCTGTATATTGTCACCCTGCTTATTTAACTTATATACAGAGTACATCATGAGAAACGCTGGGCTGGAAGAAGCACAAGCTAGAGTCAAGATTGCCAGGAGAAATATCAATAACCACGGATATGTAGATGACACCACCCTTACGGGAGAAAGTGAAGAAGAATTAAAGAGCCTCTTGATGAAAGTGAAAGAGGAGAGTGAAAAAGTTGGCTTAAAGCTCAACATTCAGAAAACGAAGATCATGGCATTCAGTCCCATCACTTCCTGGGAAATAGATGGGGAAACAATGGAAACAGTAGCTGACTTCATTTTTGGGGGCTCCAAAATCACTGCACATGGTCATTGCAGCCATGAAATTAAAAGACACATACTCCTTTGAAGGAAAGTTATGATGAACCTAGATAGCGTATTCAAAAGCAGAGACATTACTTTGCCAACAAAGGTCCATCTAGTCAAGGCTATGGTTTTCTCAGTGGTCATATATGGATGTGAGAGTTGGACTGTGAAGAAAGCTGAGCGCTGAAGAATTGATGCTTTTGAACTCTGGTGTTAAAGAAGACTCTTGAGAGTCCCTTGGACTGCAAGGAGTTCCAACCAGTTCATTCTAAAGGAGATCAGTCCTGGGTGTTCTTTGGAAGGACTGATGCTAAAGCTGAAACTCCAATATTTTGACCAACTCATGCGAAGTGTTGACTCGTTGGAAAAGATCCTGATGCTGGGAGGGATTGGGGGCAGGAGGAGAAGGGGACGACAGAGGATGAGATAGCTGGATGGCATCACTGACTTGATGGATATGAGTCTGAGTGAACTCTGGGAGTTGGTGAAGGACAGGGAGGCCTGGTGTGCTGCGATTCATGGGGTCACAAAGAGTCGGACACAATTGAGCAACTGAACTGAACTGATACTGTATTGGTGTTTTTCTTTCTGGCTTACTTCATTCTATATAATAGGCTCCAGTTTCATCCACCTCATTAAAACTGATTCAAATGTATTCTTTTTAATGGCTGAGTAATACTCCATTGTGTATATGTACCACAGCTTTCTTATCCATTCATCTGCTGATGGACATCTAGGTTGCTTCCATGTCCTGGCTATATAAACAGTGCTGTGATGAACATTGGGGTACACGTGTCTCTTTCAATTCTGGTTTCCTCAGTGTGTATGCCCAGCAGTGGGACGGATAGTTCATAAGGCAGTTCTATTTCCAGTTTTTAAAGGAATCTCCACACTGTTCTCCATATTGGCTGTACTAGTTTGCATTCCCACCAACAGTGTAAGAGGGTTCCCTTTTCTCCACACCCTCTTCAGCATTTATTGCTTGTAGACTTTTAGATTGCAGCCATTCTGACTGGTGTGAAATTGTACAGCGTTGTGGTTTTGATTTGCATTTCTCTGATAATGAGTGATGTTTCATATGTTTGTTAGCCATCTGTATGTCTTCTTTGGAGAAATGTCTATTTAGTTCTTTGGCCCATTTTTTGATTGGGTCGTTTAGTTTTCTGGAATTGAGCTGCAGGATCTGCTAGCATATTTTTGAGATTAGTTATACATGTTTTAAAAATACATTTTCTCTATCCATCTCTTGAAATAATTAAAGTGATCTCATTTTCTTTTGTATTTACAAGCATCTAGCACAACAGTTGGTATTAAATAAATATTTTCTGAAGGAATAAATGAGTAGGCAGATATTTCTTAATATCTGTATTATTTGCACTCAATGTTTTTTCTTTCTTCTTCTTCCCTAACTTGAAGTTGAGCAATGAATCATCTCAGATCACTACAAAGCACTAGAGAATTCAGACTGACATTTATTTCTGCTTGCTTTATCTTTGATTAATCTTTCTATCTACTGAAAGTATTTGTAAAAGGAATTTATTAACTTCAACATTTTCTTCAAACAATATTTTTAATTAAAGCAAGTGCCATTTTCTGCCATTATGCACTAAGCGTTATATTCTAGGGGCAATATTATTTCTCTCTAGATCTTGGTTTAAATTTTATGTAAGATTTCACATGTATGATATAATAAATAATAGCTAAGTAATGTACACATAATATGATCCTAAATTGATAGACATGGGAATTAGAAAGAAAGTACATATCTGAGAAAACCTTCCTTCCTTCTTCTGTCCTTTCTTTCTTTCTTTTTTTCCTTCCCTTATTTTATGCCTACTAATCCCCAAACTCTAGATGCACAACTAAGAATAAGAAACACTCTTCTCTTTGGAGAATTTCACATTTTATGGAGGGAGGGATACATATAAATACAAATAATTTCAATGCATTCTGATGTGTTTTTCTATGGAATTATAAAGATAGAGTGATTATTCCGCCTAAGGCAGTAGCAGAATTGCTCACAGAGGAAATAAAATTTGGGATAAAACTTCAATAGTGATACAGATGTTTAAGATTTATAGGAAAGGTAGACAAGAAAAAGGGTTTTCTGTTAGGAGAACAGTGAGTAATTCAGTATTACTAGATTAGAATTGCTTTGGAGGTAATGGTGAGATATGATGGTGGAGAGGAAGTTAGGGACCTTGTGAAGCAATTTGGATCTTAGCAATAAAGATAAATTAATTGTGATTTGATGGAATTTGAATAGAAAGATGATAAAGTACAATTTCTGCTTTGGGAATGTAATTCTGGAGAAAATGTGGAACATAAATTAAAGGGTCCAAAATACAAATTAAAATGCAAGTTGTAACTGTTGAAGTTAGGGATTAATTAGGTCCTCAACTTAGACACAGTGTTAGTGATAGTGAATTGTAACTGAATGCCAGACACATTTCTGATGCAAAGTTAAAAATTATTGTGGCCTATTATAAATGATTTATACACAGACAAGAATGAGAGGAGGAATAAGCTAGGGTTAAAGACTGGGTAGCATACTAGTCAATTAATTGAGTTAGGAAGAGAAGGAAAGGTTTTGTGTAGGAAATTTAGGGTGCTTCTATAAACCAAATTTATAATTCAGTAAGAGGTCTCTTTTGGAGGTAGATTTGGAATCATCAGAATATAAGCTTTTTGAAGTTGGTATTCTTGGATAAGTTTACTAAATGAGAGAGTTTTAAAAAAAGACTAAGATCAAAGATATAAAGATTATTGAGCACTTAGGAGACTAACAAAAACAGAGACATCTAGAAAGCCATTTGAGAAAAATTAATGTGAGAGGAAAGAGGAGAACCAATAAAAATGTAGTGAAATCCCAGTGAATCTGAGGGTGAAGAATATGAAAGACATTTTATTGAGGATAGATAAAGGGTTAAGATGTGGGAAATCCAAGAGACTTACAGTTTATGAAACTCATATGCTGGAGTAATTGTGTAACCACTGACCAGAACGGAAAAATTAGAAAGGAGAAAAGGTCTTGAAAGAAAGTTAGTGGTGTTTTACATAAAGAGAATTGAAGTGACATGCAAACAACCTATTCTGGTTGGCAGTGATAGATGCAGGACAGACTAAAAAAGGACCTATTACTTAAGGAGTTCTGGGGATGGGTGCTAGTGCTAATTGGATTAAATAATGAGTCTTTGTTACATCTGACTTAAGCTTAGGGACATAGCCAGGGATGGTAATTAGGCTTTTTGTGAATAACTTCTATTACTGTGCTTTTACACTTTCTGATTTAGCCTATGGTTAAAACTCCGAGGTGTGTAAATACAAAAATGAAAATAAGTGTGTAGGTGTGTGTGTTATAGATAAACTTGAATTTATAGCTGGATATATAATTATTGCTGTGCATATACCAAATAATAAATTATAAATATATGCATATCTAGTTGCAGATGGAAGTGAAAATGTTAGTCTCTTAGTTGTGTCCGACTCTTTGCAACCCCATGGACTATAGATCACTAGGCTCCTCTGTCCATGGGATTTTCCAGGCAAAAATACTTGAGTGGGTAGCCATTGCCTTCTCCAGGGGATCTTTCTGACCCAGGGATCAAGCCCAGGTCTCCTGTATTTTAGACAGATTCTTTACTGTCTGAGCCACCAGGGAAGACCTAGGGGCATATATAAGTGAGTTTTGAAAATATTGAAATATTGGGACTTCCTGGCAGTCCAGTGGTTAAGACTCTCTGCTTCCACTGTAGGGCATGGGTTCAATCCCTGGTTGAGGAACTAAAGTTCCACATTCTTTGCAGTGTGGCCAAAAAAAAAAAAAAAAAAAGAAAATAGTGCAATAATATTTTGCAATTATTTTAGACTTTGAGAATATTTTCTCTGAACTGGTTCATTCACACAGAGGTACCCTTGATCTTAAAGGTAACTACAGAACCATGCAATGTAGAGATCAATAGTTCTTGATTCATGGATATTTGCAAACAAACTGTCCTATATCTACAATGTTCATGACCCAAATTGTCAACTTTTGTTTTATGTTTTATGTCACAAATCAACTAAACTCAACGTCCCTTACATTTCTTGTTACCCAGAAGACTTAAAGGTCCTTAAAGCTGTTTGGGGAATCATAAAATTCTCTTCTAAAAAAGCATATATTTTATATGTCAAGTTTCTCACTACTATACCCATAAACTTTAGAATGTGAGAACATTCTAAATAAGACACTTTGTGTGTGTGTGTGTGTGTGTGTGTGTGTGTGTTGAGGGGTGATGTGGAATGAGGAGGGGTATTTCTCTTTTCCTTGTCAAAAAATATATATATCTTAACAATATCCAAATTGAATTTCACTTAATTTCTGCTTCAGCCCTCAAAATGGTACCATTAGGGATTTCCTATAGAATATATTAGCTGGACAATGTAGTTTAACTTTTGATCTTATTTTGGCATTATAATTTATTTTACTTGTATTTTTTGTCTTCTCAATGAAGACCATATCATTTTTATGTAAAAGATAATGTAATTAACTTTTTCATCTGTTCTATAAACACATTTTAATGAATATCTTAGATGAGAGATTAATATGTCAACAAGTAATGTGTTCAGTTGTTCACTTTGTATTTTTTTTATTGAAATGTAGCTGGTTTACAGTGTTATATTAGTTTTAGGAGTACAGCATAGTGATCCAATTTTTTTCAGATTATAATATGTTATTAGAAGATAATGTCTATAATTCCCTGTGCTATAAAATAGATCTTTGTTGCTTTTCCATTTCACATGTAGTAGTATGTATCTGTTAATCCCGTATTCCCAATTTGTCACTCCCACCATTCTTTTCTCATTTGGTAACTACAGGTTTGTTTTTTATGTCTGGGAATCTGTTTTGGTTTTGCACACACATTCATTAGTATCATTTTTAGATTCCACATGTAAGTGAAATCATAGAGTATTTGTCATTGTCTCTCTAACTTATTTCACTAAGTATAATATTCTCTTATGTCCATCCATGTTGTTACAAATGGTAGAATTACATTTGTTTTTATGGCTGAGTAATACTCCATTGTATATATAAACCACATCTTCTTTAACCATTTGTCTTTTGATGGGCACTTGAGTTTCTTTCATGTCTCAGATATTGAAAATAATGCTCCTATGAACATTGGGGTACATATATCTTTTCAAATTAGTGTTTTCATTTTTTACAGCTATATTCCCTGGAGTGGAATTGCTGGATCATGTGATAGTTCTATTTTTTGAGGAAACTCCATACAGTTTTTGAGTAACCTCCATACATTTTTCTATTGTGACTACACGAACTTACATTCCCATCAGCAGTGTACAAAAGCTGCCTTTTCACCACATCCTGCTCAATATTTGTGATTTCTAAGCCTTTTGATGACAACCATTCTGACAATTGAGATGTTATATCTGATTTTTTTTAATGTTTTTCTAACAATTAACAATGTTGAGAATCTTTTCATGTGTTTGTTAACCATCTGTGTGCCTTCTTTGGAAAAATACCTATTCAAGTCTTCTGCAGGAAATGGCAACCCACTCCAGTATTCTTGCCTGGAGAGTCCCAGGGACAGGGAAGCCTGGTGGGCTGCTGTCTATGGAGTCACACAGAGTTGGACACGACTGAAGTGACTTAGCAGCAGCAGCAGCAGCAGGTTTTCTGCACATTTTGTAATTGAATTATTTCATTTTTGATGTTGAATTTTAAGAGCTGTTTATATGATTTGGACGTTAACTACTTTTTGGTAACATCATTTGCAAATATTTTCTCCCATTATGTAAATTGTCTTATTTTGTCTGTGCTATGCATTTCTTTTCTATGCAAATACTTCAAGTTTAATTAAGCCCTATTAGCTTATTTTGTTTTTATTTCTTTTGCCTTAAGAGATAGATCCAAACAATATTGCTACAATTTATATCAAGTATTGTACTGTCTATGTTCCCTTCTAGGAATTTTTTATGGTTTCAGGGCTTACACTTAGATCTTGAATCATTTTAAGTTTATTTTTGTATATGGTATGAAAGGATGTTCTAATCTCATTATTTTATATGTAGCTTTTCAGTTTTTCCAGTAGCACTTGTTGAAGATACCGTCATTTCTCGACTGTATATTCTTCTGTAGTTTGCCATAGATTAACTAATCATATTTATATAAGATTATTTCTGGGCTCTCTACTGTTTTGCATGATCTATGACCTTTTTTTGTTTGTTTGTTTTTGAGAAGCATAATGTTTTGGCTACTGTAGCTTTTTAGTATAGTCTGAAGCCTGAGAGTTTTATACTTCTAGTTTTGCTATGTTTTCCACAGTATTTCTTTTCCAATTTGGGATCTTTTGTAGTTTTATATGAATTTTATGAATATTTTTTCTACTTATGTGAAAAGTGTCATTGGTATTTTGATAGAAGCTGCATTAAATCTATATAGAATGCTTTGGATAGTATGCTGCTACTGCTGCTAAGTCACTTCAGTTATGTCCAACTCTGTGGGACCCCATAGATGGCAGCCCACCAGGCTCCCCTGTCCTTGGGATTCTCCAGGCAAGAACACTGGAGTGGGTTGCCATTCCTTCTCCAATGCATGAAAGTGAAAAGTGAAAGTGAAGTCACTCAGTTTTGTCCGACCCTCAGTGACCCCATCGAGTGCATCCTTCCAGGGTCCTCCTTTCATGGGATTTTCCAGGCAAGAGTACTGGAGTGGGGTGTCATTGCCTTCTCCGTAGTATGCTGCTACTGCTGCTAAGTTGCTTCAGTCGTGTCCGACTCTGTGCAACCCCATAGACGGCAGCCCACCAGGCTCCCCCGTCCCTGGGATTCTCCAGGCAAGAACACTGGAGTGGGTTGCCATTTCCTTCTCCAATGCATGAAAGTGAAAAGTGAAAGTGAAGTTGCTGAGTTGTGCCCAACCCTCAGTGACCCCATGGACTGCAGCCTTCCAGGCTCCTCCGTCCATGGGATTTTCCAGGCAAGAGGACTGGAGTGGGGTGCCATTGCCTTCTCTGTCTCCATAGTATAGACACTTAAAAATATTCATTCTTACAGATCAGAAACAGAAATTCAAGGAGCAATTCCATTTACCATCACATCAAAAAGAATAAAACACTTAGGAATAAACTTGCCTAAGGAGACAAAATACCTATACTCCGAAAACTATAAAATACCAAAGAAAGAAACAAACAAAAAAAAAAGACGTAAGCAAATATAAAGATATACCATGTTTTTGAACTGGAAGCATCAATATTGTCAAAATGAGTATACTCTCCAAGGCAGTCTACATTCAGTGCAATCCCTATCAAATTACCAACGGCATTTTTCACAGAACTAGAACAAAAAAAATCTCAAAATTTGTATGGAGACACAAAAGATCCAGAATAGCCAAAGCAACCTTGAAAGAGAAAAACGGAGCTGGAGGAATCAACCTCCCTGACTTCGAACTATACTACAAAGCTACAGTCATCAAAACAGTATGATACTGACACAAAAATAGAAATATAGATCAATAAAACAGGATAGAAAACCCAGAAATAAGCCCATGCACCTATGATCAATCAATCTATGACAAAGGAGACAAGATTACACAATGTTGGAAAGACAGTCTCTTCAATAAATGGCATGGGGAAAACTGAACAGTGACATGTAAAAAAATAAAATCAGATCATTCTTTAGCTCCGTGTACAAAATAGGCCCAAAATCCATTAAAGACTTACATGTGAGACCAGATACTATAAGACTCCTAGAAGTAAATATTGGCATAACACTATCTGATATAAATCACAGCAGCATCTTTTACAATCCATCTCCCAGAATAATGGAAATAAAAACAAACACAAATGGGATTTACTAAAACTCAAAAGCCTTTGTAAAGCAAAAGAAACAATAAACAAAATGAAAAGACAACCCACAGACTGGGAGAATATATTTGCAAATGACGTGACAGATATGGGATTAGTCTCCAAAATTTAAAAACAGCCTATGATGCATCAAAACAAACAGTCCATTCAAAAAATAAGCAGAAGACCTGAACAGACATTTCTCCAAAGAGGACATACAGATGGCCAAAAGGCATGTGAAAAGTTGTTCACCATCACTAGTTATTAGAGAAATGCAAATCAAAACTACAATGAGGTATCACTTCACACTGGTCAGAAAGGATATCATCAAAAAATCCACACACAACAAATGCTGGAGAGGGTGTGGAGAGAGGGGAACCTCTTACACTATTGGTGGTAATGTAAATTGGTACAGCCACTAAGGAGAATAGTATGGAGATTCCTTAAAAAACTAAAACTAGAGCTACCATATGACTCTGCAATCTCACTCCTGGGCATATATCCAGAGAAAAACATCCAAAAGTATACAAGTGCCTTGATATTCATTGCAGCACTGTTTACCATAGCTAAGTCTTGGAATCAACATAAATGTCCATTGACAGAGGAATGGATAAAGAAGATGTGGTACATATATACAATGGAATATTATTCATCCATTAAAAAGAATGAAACAATGCCATTTGAAAAAATATGGATGGACAGAGAGAGCATCATCCTGAGTGAAGTAAGTCAGACAGAGGAGAAATATTTTATGACATCCCTTACATGTGGAATGTAAAGTGAAATGATACAAGTGAACTTACTTGCAAAACAGAAAGAGCCTCACAGACAGAAAATTAATTTATGGTTGCTGGGGGAAGGGACAGTTAGGGAATTTGAGAAGTTCATGTACACATTGCTATATTCAAAATTGATAACCATAAGGACCTATTGTATAGCACATGGATTTCTACTCAAAGCTATGTTCCTGCCTGGATGAGAGGGGAGTTTGGGAGAGAATGGATTCATGTATATGTATGACTGAGTCCCTTTTATGTTCACCTGAAACTACCACAATCTTGTTAATTGGCTCTATGCCTATACAAAATAAAAAGTTTAGTTTGAAAAAATAAAAATAACAAATATTCATTCTTTCAACCCAAAAGCACAGTTTATCTTTCTGTTACTTTGTGTCAGATTTAATTTCCCTCATCAATGCTTTATACTTTTCAGAGCACAAGTCTTTCACCTCGTTGGTTAAGTTTATTCCTAGTTGCTAATTTTACTCTTTTGATGTGATTTTAAATGGGATTTTTTTAAGCATTCTCTTTGTGATAGTTCATTATTCATGCACAGAAGAGCAGACTTCTGTATATTTACATTATATCCTGAAGCTTTAGGAGAAGGCAATGGCACCCCACTCCAGTACTCTTGCCTGGAAAATCCCATGGACAGAGGAGCCTGGTGGGCTGCAGTGCATGGGGTCGTGAAGAGTGGGTCATGACTGAGCGATTTCACTTTAACTTTTCACTTTCACATATTGGAGAAGGAAATGGCAACCCACTCCAGTGTTCTTGCCTGGAGAATCCCAGGGATTGGGGAGCCTGGTGGGCTGCCCTCTATGGGGTCACACAGAGTCGGACACTACTGAAGCGACTTAGCAGCAGCAGCAGCTGCAGCTTTACTGAATTCATTTTAGCTCCAAGAGTATAGGGAGACTTTAAAGTTTTCTATAAAAAGTATGTCACTTGCCCATAGTGACAGTTTTACTCCTTCACTTGCAATTAGCATACCTTCTTTTTGTATTTATTTATATTTTTGGGGGGTGGGGGGTGGGAGTCTGACTGCTGTGGCTAGGTCTTCCAAAACTGTTAAATAAAAGTGATGAGAGGGGATATCTTTATTTCTGAATTTAGAAGAAAATCTTTCAGCTTTTTATCAGTGAGCATGATGTTAGCTTTTTTTTTTTTTGTCATAAATGGCCTTTATTATGTTGAGATATATTCCTTCTATATCTTCTAAGAGTTTTTATCATGAATTGTTGACTTTTGTCAAATGCATTTTCTGTATCTATTTAGATGACTTTTATTCTTATTTTTGTTAATGTGGTGTACCACATTGATTTTTTGGTGAATGTTTTACCATGCTTGGGTCTCTGTAATAAATTCAACCTGATAATGGTGTGTGGTTCCTTTTATATATTATTGGATTTGATTTGCACATATTTTGTTAAGGATGTTTCCATCTATGTTTATTAGTGATATTGGCCTGCAATTTTCCTTTCTGTGATCTTTTTTGAGTTTTGATATCAGTGTGATGCTGTCCTTGGAGGATGATTTCAGATATGTTCCTTCCTCTGCAATTTTTTGGAGTAGTCTGAAAAAGACTAGTATTTTACTTTCGTTTACATTTTTGGTAGAATTCACCTATGAAGTTCCTGGACTTTTGTTCATTGGGAGTTTGCTTTCATGATGTTTGTTGTAGTTTTTGACTGATTCAACTTCATTACAGTTAGCTGGTCAGTTCATATTTTCTCCTTCTTGGGTCATTTTTGGAAATAGTCCATTTCTAGGAAGTTGTCCATTTCTTGTGGATTGTCCATTTTATTGGTGTATAAGTGTTCATAGTAATTTTTTATGATCATTTGTATTTCTGTGGTGTCATTTGTAACTTTTTTTTTTCATTTCTAATTTTATTGATTTGAGCCTTCTTTTTTATTGATGAGTCTGGCTATTTATCAATAGTGTTTATTTTTTCTAAGAATAAACTCAATTTCATTGATTTTTTTCTATTAATTTTTTGGTCTCCATTTCATTTATATATGCTCTTTATGACTTCTTTTCTTCTATTAACTTTGGGAATTTTTTTCTTCTTTTCTAGTTCTTCTAGGTTTAAAGTTAGATTGTTTATTTGGTATTTCTTGTTTGCTAAGTTAAGCTTGTATCACTTGCCTCTTAGAACTACTTTTGCTTCATCTCATAGATTTTGGATTGTTGTGTGCATGTGTTTTGTTTTGTTTTGTTTTGTTTTTGTCTCCAGGTATTTTTAAAATTTCTTCTTTGATTTCTCAGTGATCATTTGTCATTCAGTAGCTTATGTATTAGCTGTTACATCCTTGTGTTTTTAGCGGTTTTTCTCTTGTAATTGATTTCTAGTCTCATAGCACTGTAGTAGGAAAACATTATATGGTTTCAATTTTATTAAATATACTGAGGCTTGTTTTGTGGCTTAGCAGATAAACTATCTTGGAGAATGTTCCCTGTGAGCCTGAATAGAATGTGTATTCTACTTTTGAGTGGAAAGTTATATATATGCATATATCTATTAAGTTCATCAGGTGTAATGTGTCTTTCAAGGCTAGTGTTTCTTTTTTCATTATCTGCCTAGATGATACATCTTCTGGTATAAGTGGGGTGTTAGAGTCCAGTACTATTATTGTGTTACTGTCAATTTACCCCTTTATATCTGCTAATATTTGCTATATATATATATATATATATATATATATATATATATATATGTAGGTCCCTTTGTTGGACATGTGCATATTTGCAATTGTATTTTTTTTGGATTGATCCCTTGAGCATTATTTAATATCTTTGTTTATTGCTATACTTTGCTTTAAGTCTATTTTGTCTGATGTAAACATTGCTACCTCACTGTTCTTTTGATTTCTATTTGCATAGAATATCTTTTCCAATCACCCTACATCCAATCTGTGTGTGTATTTAGCTCTGAATTGACTCTCTTGTTGTGTGGCATATAGATGGGCCTTATGTTTGTACACATTCAGACACTCTGTCTTTTGATTGCAGTATTTACTTCATTTCTATTTAAAGTAATTACCAATAGTTGGGTACTTATTGTCATTTTGTTAATTGGCTTTGGGTTATTTTGTAATTCTTTTTTGTTCCTTAGTCCTTTTGTTCTGTTTCCTTGTGATTTGTTGTCTATCTGTTGTGTTATTTTGAATTACTCTCTTTTTTTGAGGGTGAATCTATTATAGATTTTTGGGTTTTGGTTGCCATAAGCTTTATATGTAGCTATCTATATATTTGGATATTTTAAGGTACTGATCTCTTAATTTCAAGTACATTTTAGCAAACTTGTATTTTTACTCCCTTTCCCCCTTGTGTATGTTAGTCACTCAGTCACATCTGACTCTTTGCAACCCTATGGACTGTAGCCCACTAGACTCCTCTACCCATGAAATTCTCCAGCAAGAGTACTGAAGTGGGTTTTGTTGCCATTCCCTTCTCCAGGGGATCTTCCTGACCCAGGGATCAAACCTGGCTCTCCTGCATTGCAGTCAAATTCTCTAACATCTGAGCCATCAGGGAAGCCCTCTTCCCCCTTACAATTACTGTTTTTGACATCATAATTAATATCTTTTTATTTTGTGTATCACTTTATTAATTGTGGATACAGATGATTTTACTACTTTTGTGTTTTAACTTTCTTACTAGCTTTCTGTGTGGGTGATTTATCATCTTACTGTATCTTTGCCTTTACTGATGAGTTTTTTCCTTCAGTAACTTTTATATTTCTAATAGAGAACTTTTTTCTCTTGGAGATATCCCCCTTTATTATTTATTATAAAGCAGTTTTGGTGGTGTTGAACTATTTTGGCTTTTTGTTGTCTGTAAAACTTTTGATCTCTTCATCAAACCTTCATGAAAGTATTACTGGGTTGAATATTCTTTGTTGTATGTTTTTCCCTTTCATCAATTTAGATATATCACACCACTCCCTTCTGGCCTGCAGAGTTTCTGTTGAAAAGCCAGTTGATAGCTTTATGAGAGTTTCCTTTTATGTAATTTGTTGTCTATCCCATAATGCTTTTAATATTCTTTATCTTTAATTCCATGTAAATTACAATGCATCTTGGCATGGTTATCTTTGAGTTGATCCTGTTTGGGACTTTCTAGGATTCCTGGACCATGATTTCTGTTTTCTTTCCCAAGTTAGGAAAATTTTCAGGTATTATGTCTTCAAATATTTTTTCTGACCTCCTCTCTCTCCTCTTTCTGGAACCCTTATAATGTTATATTAGAATGCTTGATGTTGTCTCAGAGGTCCTTTAAAGTATACTCACTTATTTTTATTCATTTTTTTTTCTGTTCAGCTTCAGTGTTTTCCATTACTCTGTCTTTTAACTCCCTGATCCATTCCTCTGTATCATTTAATCTCCTGTTGATTGTTTCTAGTGTATTTTTCATTTCATTTCATTGTTTGCTTCATCTCAGGTTCTTTATATTTTCTAATTTTTGTTAAAAAACTTCAAACTTCTTACTCTTTTAATCCATTCTTCTGAAAAATTTGCTCATTTTTGTGATCATTACCTTAAGATGTTTCTTGTATAAATTGCCTATCTCCATTTCACTTAGTTTTTTGGGGGATTTATCTTGTTCCTTCATTTGGAAAAGGTTCATGTTTTTATTTCTTTGTATCTCACAGATTGGTTATGTTTATTGAGCTTGGAGAAGTGGCCTTTTATAGGAAACATTTTACACGTCCTGTCAGTGCACTCCCCTCTGGTAACCAGAGATATATGTTCTAGTGATGTCCTCTATGTATGGTCATGGATCCTTCTGCTGTGGTAACTTGACTACTGTGGGTGGTCTGAAAGGCCTGACTGGTCCATGCTCTGGCATGTTGCCAAGCTCTACCTTGTGAAAAGGCTACTACCTGCTCTTTTCAGGTTGAACTCAGTAATCATGAGACTGGCTGCAGAACCACATGTGTCCTGGACCTAGTTCTGATCAACTAGCAAACAGAGTTGGGTTCTAGTATGGGTGCTTATGGGGCCAGTGGTCTTGGATATAGTGTTGTTCTGTTGATGGTTGGGTTCTTGGGTGTTCTAAAGCTGGTTGTGGCATTTTGATGAGTGGGGCTAGATCCTGGGACAGTTGGCTGAGGGGTACAAAGGATCTGAGTTGACATTGGTCTGCTAGTGGGCAGGTCTGGAGCTCAGGTGGTCCCAGGCCTGATGCTGAACTTCTACTCGGTGAACTGTGTACTTCTTTAGTTAGCTGCAGTGGCCCTAGAGCTTGTGCCTGTCCACTGGTGTGTGAGAATGGCCCTGGGAGTTGTTTTAGCCTTCTGCTGGCTAAAATGAGGTCCTGGGGTCTCTTCCCCCAAGACCCAGAAGTTTGGGATCTGGTGTTTGTCATCTAGTGGGTGGAATGCAACTTAGGTTCTCCTGGGGTTAATGGTGCATCACAGGAGAGCAGAGTTGGGTCTCAGAGTCTGGCCTGTTGGTTGGTGGGGCTTGGGCCCAGATAATCCTGGAGCTGATGACTGTTCACACATGGTTGAGACTGGTTCTTAAGTTAGCACTGGCTCACTAGAGCCCAAGGAGTCCTGGGGCTTGTTCCTGCCTACTAGTGGGTAAAGCTGGATCCTCAGGTTTCTGAGTGTATGGCTCTTGGGGTCCTGGTATTAGTGTCTGCACACTAGTGTGTGGGACCAGGTCCCAGGCCCTCTGGTGGACATTGCTATGCCCATGGGTGGGTTTGCTCTCAGGGAATCTTAAGGCAGCTTGCTTGCTGGTGGGTGCAGCTGTGTCTCTGCCTGGCTAGTTGCTTGGCCTGAGTTATCTGTCCTAGGACTTGTATTAAAAGGATGTTGGGAATAGCCAGGTTCCAGTTCCAATAATCTAGAAGAGCATTTCAAAATGAGCTTGTTAGCACCAGTGTCCAGGTAGTAGAATGAGATTACAGAAATAGTTGCCACAAATATATTTGCTCCCAGGTTGAGCTCCAGTTTCCTCTTTCTTCTTTGGGAGGCTCTCCAACATCAACAAGTGGGTCTGGCCTTTCAAATTCCTTTCAAATGACTTGTTCTACCTTGGATCACAGAACATGTGAGCTTTTGTGTGTGCTCATCAAGAATGGAGTCTCACAGAAGTAGAGAATGGATTTGTGGACCGACCAGGGGAAGGAGAGAGTGGTATGAATTGATAGAGTAGCATTGAAATATATCTAACCATATGTAAAATAGCTAGAGGGAAGTTGTTGTATAACACAGAGAGCTCAACCCAGTGCTCTGTGACACCCTGGAGGGGTGAGATCGGGTGAGTGGTGGAAGGGATGTTCAAGAAGGGAGGGGATATATGTATACTTATGGCTGATTAAAATTGTTGTATGGTAGAAACCAATACAGCATTGTAAAGCAATTATCCTTTAATTAAGAAAAAAAAAAGAATGGAGTCTCTAAATCTCACAGCCCTCTATGTCTCCCAAATAAAGCCCCATGGCCTTCAAAGCCAAACATTCTGGGGGCTTACCTTCCTGGTGTAGAACTACCAGGCTAAGGAAACTGATATCAGACTCAGATCCATTGTTCTCTAAGGAGAACCTCTGTAATTATAATTTTTCTCCCATTTGTGGGTTGCCCACCTGGGGATAATGGTCTTAACTACATCTCAATTCTACCCCTCTTGTACTCCTGGTTGTCTTCCTTCCTTCCATTCTTTCTTTCTTTAATTAATAAATGTATTTATTTATTGGCTGTACCACGTGGCTCACAGGGTCTTAGTTCCCTGAATAGTGATTGAATCCTGGGCCTTCCACACTGAGTACATTAAGTCCTTACCACTGGATCACCAGGGAATTCCCTGTGGTTCTTTCTTTATATCCTTAGTTTTAGAAAATACGTTATGTTAGATTCTTATCTTTCTCATTAACAATTTCTTGTAAATAGCTGTAATTTTGATGTGCTTATGTAGAGGTAAACTCCAAGTCTTTCTACTTTTGTCATCTTGGCCAAAGTCTCTGGAGCTTACCTTCACTAAAATTATTTAAGGTTTAGGTTTGACATATCCGACTTTAGTGCCTAGCATAGTGGTTCCCATATAATAGTCTATCATTAAATATTTATTACAAAATACAGTTCTGAGTTTATTTTAAAAAGCTGAAGTTTTATAATTTTACACAAGCTCATATTTTGGGTCAGGACACTGGATGATCACTTCTATTAACTTTCTGTGTTATCCTTTCCTTCAATTTCCAAACTCTCCAATTTTTAAGAGAATATAAGTACTCTAATAGATGCCCCCCCCCCCAAAAAAAAGCAGTATTTAGCAATTACAACGTTTTAGTGACTGAAGAGCTGTCACTTTTGTCATTCTTAAATGAGAGTTACATATCTTTTCATAAATTGCAAGTGGTGGGGAATATCAGTCATGGAACTGAGTCTTATGATTTTCCATCTATTTTTTAAAAATATTGCTTAATGACACAAGGACATGTGAAAAAAATTAAATAAGATTAAAGAGCATATTACAAAAAAGGAGTATTCCCATCCCAGGCAACTCCTGTTACTCCTGCAACAATTTCTTAGATATTCTTCCAGAAATATCCCATGTATGCATGCAATCATCCTGTATGTGTTGATCTGTAAATCAATATGTTCACTTAACAATGTCAGAGGTCTTTCCATGGCAATACAGAGCAACTTCATTATTTTTACTGACTGATTACCATATCACTGTAAATGTGTCTCTGTGTGTATTTTAAAAGCAATCTATTGATGAATAGGAATCTGAGAAGGGGAGGTGACATATCATTGCTGTTTTGATGCACAGTATTCTTTTAAAAAAGGGAGGCTTCCCTGGTGGCTCATATGTTAAAGAATCTGCCTGCAATAAGGGCAAACTGGGTTCAATCCCCGCATTGGGAAAGTCCTCTGGAGGAGGGCATGGCAAGCCACTCCAGTATTCCCGCCTGGGGAATCCCCATGGACAGAAGAGCCTGGTAGGCTACAGTCCATGTGGTCACAAAGAGTCGGAAATGACTGAGTGACTAAACACAGCACAGCAAAACACATTCTTTAAAGAAAAGTTTTAAACCAGTCTAAGTCTTGTAATAAGCCATACTTTATTGTAATGAAATTGGAGATCGCCTTACCTACTATAACTTTGGCAGAAAAGAGTGCATAATGGTATAGTACTTCACCAACATTACTTAAAGTCAGGTTTGACACACATAGCTTTAGTATCTAACAGGGTGCCTGGCATATAGTAGACCATCAGTAAATACTTACTGCATAAATGAACTTTGAAGCTTATTTTTAAATGGCAGTTTTAAAACCTGTGGTGGATTCATGTTGATGTATGGCAAAAACAGTACAATATTGTAAAGTAATTAGCCTCCAATTAAAATAAATACATTAAAAATAAAATAAAATAAAATTTTATTTTATTTTTTTGTTTTTTTTTAATGTATTTATTTTAATTGGATAAAATTCAACATAAAATTATAGTTTAAACCTAGATAGTTGGTTGACTGCATATATGGTTAGTGTAGTGTTTAGGAGTCAGAGAAGGCCTTGAAAGTATTTTGTTTTGTGTGCTTATAAGCTTTGTATTATAGGAAGTGTCTTACTCATCATGCAAAACAAGTCAGGAAAGAGTAGTCCCTTTGTTTACAATATGAAATATTTTCAGCAGTTTAAGTTCATTTTCAATCGATTTCTTTTCTTTGTCTTTTTGTTTCATTAACATAGTTTTACTAAAATAAGATAACCAACAAAGACCTACTGTCATACTGTATAGAACAGGGAACTGTACTCAATATTCTATGATAAGCTATAATGAAAAATAAACTGAAAAAGAATATATATATGTAACTGTGCTGTACTCCAGAAACATTGTAAATCTGCTATACTACAAATAAAAATAAATAAAATAAAACAAAAAGAATTTCTTTTTATTTTTATTTTAAATAAATATCCATATCCATAGTGAGGTTCCACACAGGTGTCAGTTTACTAACTGTAACTAGTGTTCAATGAACTAAGTATAGAATTTGAAATTTTTAGAAAGTTTTGTGGATATTTGATGGAACAAATTTATGTCCATTGAATCAATACTGTAAAAAATATGAGCATGTATTTTGTATATCTTTATTATTTCTCTTCCATTTTCTTAATTATTTTTATTGTACTTCACAAAATGATCTGGAACAAATTGATGATTTAGAAAATCAACTGCTCTTGTACCATAGGTAGTTTGAGAAATGCTGATTTAGATGACGTTTACAAAATGCTCTAGCTGTCTTCATATTTTGTAGCTGATTTTCTGATAAAATTCCCATTTCCTTTACTCTCCCAGAGATGCATATTCAAAGAAACAAAAGTTACAAGTAATTTTTTTCTGATCATGTTAATTTATTAGTGTATCTTAACTTTTGACAAGATTTAATGCTTAAAGTTCCTGTGATGTTGCTATTTCAGTTTTATTTAACATCAAGTCCTCTTAAATTTGAAACACTCTATGTAAGACAAAAATATTTAAAGATAATTATAATTTTTAATTGCTGAATGATGATCCAACTTAAACATCAATCTGTTTAAAAATAACATAAATTCTCAAAGTGCTTGACAGTCATGTTAGCTGTATCATATTTAAGTACAGTGATTTCCCTTATTTGTACCACTTACTTTTCAAAACACCTAAAAGTAGTTTTAACTTTCCTTCTATTTTTTGCATTGAAATGCCTGAATGCCTTACTTTAATCTCTTTCTTCTTTATTACTCTTCTTCTATCAGCTACATTGTTGTTGTTGTTGTTGTTTTAATATCAAGTTTTTCCATGTATCCTTTTTTTTTCTTTTTGTAGTTTGGCAAGAGTAAGGCTTTATTGTATGTATTTATTGTCCTTTCCCCTCTCTTTCCATAAACAGGCACTCTGGAACCATTGGATAACTTGTTCTGTGTTAAAAACTGAGCATATTAATCAGGTTTTTTTTTTTTTTTTTGCCATTTTAATGGTGTTCATTTTAAAGTATGAATGACAGTTTGACACTAAGCTTCTCTTATAATAAAAATAAGTTTTAGTTAGGTAGTAGCTCTTGACCAAAGATCTCAAACTTTGATAGAGAATTAAATTTTAATTGCACTGCACTGATGTAATAGTTAAGGTTTATTATGGCCATATGTGCATTGCTACTCAATGGAAGAGCTGCCAAAACAATCCTGGGGTATTTATTTCCAGGCTAAGTACCAAGCACTGTCTTCTTCAAGGATTCATTTTATCCTTTAAAACATAAATCTAGACTTCGATTTTAAATTATTTCATGATTTAGGAAATTAAAACTTAGTAGGTATTTATTGAATATCGTTTATACTTCAGTCATTGTAATAGGTATGGTATAATGGCAGAAAATTCAAATCTGAATAAGTTACTTTGCAAAGGTACTCGCTTTTAATGCTCAGGAAAAAACAATCCATAACATGCCAAAAATTGACCACATGTTTTTATTTGTAAACCAAATGCTGAGCCTGTTTCAAAACTTTTGGTCATAAGTTAAATATAGTTAGATATAGAAAAATAAACTCTAAAAAACTAAAGATTACATGCTATTGTTCCTGAGCATTCTAGTTGGCAGAATATTGGGAGAAATGAACTGACTCACACAGTGTGAAGTGAAATAAAGAGGTAAGAAATCTGTTCTTATTACCAGGAAATTATATATGAAAAAAAATGTAAGAGGTAGAATGCTAGTTTCTATATTTTGTTGTACTGAATGATATTTTAAATATAATATTTGGTTCATTTTGATATTTGGCAAAACTAATACAATTATGTAAAATTTAAAAATAAAATAAAATTTAAAAAAAATGAAAAAAATATAATATTTGGGAAAAGAAAGAAAAAAGTAAGATTTATAAGAAGCTTGCAGAACTATGAATAATAGAGAACACTGATTAGAGCAATATTTTTCAAAATATTTTTGAAATAAATAAATTTATCTGCAACAAAGTGTTGTAGGTAGAAATTACATAAATATTAATTTTAGTCATGAAAAATGTGTTAAGTGCAAGTGCAGTCTAAAATTTATTTGTTTTCAAAATTCCCAATTAGTTATTTTGTTTCAATGATGACTATTTAAACATGAGCACTTAGGGCTTTTCTGGTGGCTCAGTGGTAAAGAATGTGGCTGCCAATGCAGAAGACATGGGTTTAATCCCTGGTCTGAGAAGATCCCACATGCCTCAGAGCAGCTAAGCCCATGCACCACAACTACTGAGCCTGTGCTCTGGATCCAGGGAGCTGCAACTACTGAGCCCATATGCCACAATTACTGAAGCACCTAAAGCCCATGCTCAACAATAAAAGAAGCTACTACAATAAGAAGCCCATGTACCACAGCTAGAGAGCAGCCCCCACTTGCCACAACTAGAGAAAAGCACATACAGCAACAAAGACCCAAAACAGCCAAATATTAACAAATAAATTATTGTAAAAAATGAACTCTTAAAATATATTATGTTTAATTATAATTAAAAGGCATATAAAAGTGTTTTGTAAACTATAAGGTATTATATAAACATGTGACATTTTGTATATTAAGTCCTATAAATTTATGAGAGATATATTATTGGACATTCAACGAAATCAAAGATAAATAATGAGAGAGAGAATGATTTGTAACCATCAGCTTGATTTTTGTAGACTAATAAAGATGAATAAGACATCTTATGAAAATAATAAAGTGAAAAAAATATTATTTTCTGTAATGGTTAGATATTAGCAAAATCTTACTGAGCCAAGGTCACTAGGTTTAAATCAGATTAAACATTAAGGTTCAATTGATCATTTTTTATTTTGAATCTACAGAATTACACAATCTGTATTTTATAATGGCAATAAAACATATTTTCATTCTTCATTATTTCAAGATTTGCTTTAGGAGAAATAGCTGTACCTGAAAAAAAGGGGGTTTCAATGCTTTAGAAATTCTATATAACAATGGTTCAAAGATGTTGTTGTTGTTGTGGTTCAGTTCTTCAGTTGTGTCTGACTCTTTACAACCCATGGGCTGCAGTACAGCAGGCTTCAATGTCCATCACTATTTTCCAGAGTTTGTCAAACTCTTGTCCATTGAGACGATGATGCCATCCAACCATCTCATTCTGTGTCGCCCCCTTCTCCACCTGCCCTCACTCTTTCCCAGGATCAGGGTCTTTTCCAATGAGTCATCTCTTTGTATCAGGGGGTCAAAGTATTGGAATTTCAGCTTCATCATCAGTCCTTTCAATGAATATTCAGGGTTGATTTCCCTGAGGATTTGCTGGTATGATCTCCTTGCAGTCCAAGGGACTCTCAAGAGTCTTCTCCAACACCACAGTTCAAAGGTATCAATTCTTCAGTGATCAGTCTACTTTATGGTCCAACTCTCACATCCATACATGACCTCGGGTAAAACCATAACTTTGACTAAACAGATCTTTATTGGAAAAGTGATGTCTCTGCTTTTTAATATGCTGCCTAGGTTGGTCATAGTTTTTCCTCCAAGGAGCAAGTATCTTTTAATTTCATGGCTGAAGTCACCATCCACAGTGACTTTGGAGCTCAAGAAAATAAAATCTGTCACTGTTTCCATTGTTTCCCCATCTATTTGCCACGAAGTGATAGGACAGGATGCCATAATCTTAGTTTTTTGAATGTTGAGTTTTAAGCCAGCTTTTTCACTCTTCTCTTTCACCTTCATCAAAAGGCTTTTTAGTTCTTCTTCACTCTCTGCCATTAGGGTGCTGTCATCTGCATATCTGAGGTTATTGATATTTCTCAAAGATGTTAATTCTACATTTTGGGTTTTAATAGTACAGGAAAAGTAATTTTTTTTCCTCCTATTTTCCTTGGATCATATTATCCATTTTCTATTAACAGAACATTACCAAAATGAATATTCTGATTTCATTGGGCATGTTTCTAATGTCTGTGGGGTTACATTAAAGCAATTCAATGGCTTCAAAGGAAGAGAAAGGATTAGAATCACTAATTCTCTGGCCTTCAGACTTCTCCATTATAACCTGCTTTATATTTGAAAATTTAGAAGCAGGAAGAGGATGGAAGTCTTTTTCCTCAGGAATAAAAGATGACTGACTTTTCTCTATGTGATATATAATAAAACACAGGGAGGATAAAAGTAGCTTTGACACACAAATATTAAAATTAGACTCTGTTACACTTAGGGCTGATCAATATGATTTTGTTTGTTTTCAGCCATATTTCATATGAACATTTGTGACATAGAGTTCGAGGTTTACTAGTTTATTTTTGTGTATCATGAAGCATGATAAACATCATTATAGACAATTATAGCTCTCTAAGCTGTTGGAATCAATATAAATATGATGCTTTACCTTCATATTGTGCTTCAGAATATGCAGAACAGTTTCTTAAAATGATTATATCCAGAATCTTTGCAAAAGTAATGGGAGGCATAGTACAGTCAAATAGTATTAATAGTCCTTTGAAATCATAGATCACTCACCTAGACCCAGACATCCTGGGATGTGAAGGCAAGAGGGCTGTAGAAAGCATCACTACGAACAAAGCTAGTGGAGGTGATGGAATTCCAGTTGAGCTATTCCAAATCCTGAAAGATGATGCTGTTAAAGTGCTGCACTCAATATGCCAGCACATTTGGAAAACTCAGCAGTGGCCACAGGACTGGAAAAGGTCAGTTTTCATTCCAATCCCAAAAAAAGGCAATGCCAAAGAATGCTCAAACTACAGCACAATTGCACTCATCTCACATGCTAATAAAGTAATGCTCAAAATTTTCCAAGACAGGCTTCAGCAATACATGAACCGTGAACTTCCAGATGTTCAAGCTGGTTTTAGAAAAGGCAGAGGAACCAGAGATCAAATTGCCAACATCTGCTGGATGACTGAAAAAGCAAGAGAGTTCAAGAAAAAAACCTATTTCTACTTTATTGACTATGCCAAAACCTTTGACTGTGTGGATCACAATAAACTGTGGAAAATTCTGAAAGAGATGGGAATACCAGACCACCTGACCTGACTCTTGAGAAACCTATATGCAGGTCAGGAAGCAACAGTTACAACTGGACATGGAACAACAGACTGGTTCCAAATAGGAAAAGGAGTACTTCAAGGCTGTATATTGTCACCCTGCTTATTTAACTTCTATGCAGAGTACATCATGAGAAACGTTGGGCTGAAAGAAGCACAAGCTGGAATCAAGATTGCTGGGAGAAATATCAATAACCTCAGATATGCAGATGACACCACCCTTATGGCAGAAAGTGAAGAGGAACTAAAAAGCCTCTTGATGGAAATGAAAGTGGAGAGTGAAAAAGTTGGCTTAAAGCTCAACATTCAGAAGACGAAGATCATGGCATCTGGTCCCATCACTTCATGGGAAATAGATGGGAAAACAGTGTCAAACTTTATGTTTTGGGGCTCCAAAATCACTGCAGATGGTGACTGCAGCCATGAAATTAAAAGACACTTCTTGGAAGAAAAGTTGTGACCAACCTAGATAGCATATTGAAAAGCAGAGACATTACCTTGCCAACAGTGGTCCATCTAGTCAAGGCTATGGTTTTTCCAGTGGTCATGTATGGATGTGATAGCTGGACTGTGAAGAAACCTGAGCACTGAAGAATTGATGCTTTTGAACTGTGGTGTTGGAGAAGACTCTTGAGAGTCCCTGGGACAGCAAGGAGATCCAACCAGTCCATTCTGAAGGAGATCAGCCCTGGGATTTCTTTGGAAGGAATGATGCTGAAGCTGAAACTAGAGAACTTTGGCCACCTCATGCGAAGAGTTGACTCATTGGAAAAGACTCTGATGCTGGGAGGGATTGGGGGCAGGAGGAGAAGGGGACGACAAAGAATGAGATGGCTGGCTGGCATCACCGACATATGGACGTGAGTCTGAGTGAACTCCGGGAGTTGGTGATGGACAGGGAGGCTTGGCGTGCTGCAATTCATGGGGTCACAAAGGGTAGGACACGACTGAGCGACTGAACTGAACTGAACTGAAATCATAGATCTAGTAATGAATATTTGTTCTACTACTTACTTGTTTTAGGTTTGAGCAAGTTATTTAATCTCTTTGAAATGTAGTTTATTTTGTAAAAATAGGAATGATAATTAAAAATACATCTAGCACAATTATGAGGAACCCATGATCACATATGATTATAGAAGTTGATTCCAAGGAGTTGAGATGTATTGTTGTGTAACCAGAGTGAATTTTATTTAATTTCCATCTACAAATGAAGCACTGGAGGTTCTCAGAGCCTAATGTTCAAGCAGGACTTGAAATTATATTTGTAACTTAATTCCAAAACTTTACATTATACCATCCTCCTGTAGAGGCTCTACAGTTGAGAATATAGTCCAATATAGTCAATATAGCCCAATATCGTCAATGAAACATTGAAATTAGTTCATTTAATGTGATTTGCACTTTTAATACTACATTGTGTGGTTAAAGTCAGCTGCCTGTGAGGTTTTTCTTATACTTTGTGTATCATGGTGGAATATCTTACAGTCCTAAACAGCCAGTAGAATGTGCTGGAAGTGGTACCATCTGCTTTATGAGCATGGGTGGTAAAAGGCAATGAGGTTTTAGCTTTCTTTGCTGGAATACTTGTACTTAGATCCCTGAGCTGCCATCTAAGTTATTTGGTTAGTCTCATATCCCATGTTGTATGGCTTATGCCACATACAAATGTATGTGGTAGTTTTGTTGAAAGCTACTGTTGAGGCCAACTTTTCAGCCATTTCTGCCAAGGTACTAAACATGTTAGTTAAGCCATCCTGAATCCTCCAGGCCAGACCATCTGCCCTCTGGAGTATAAGTGAACAACTAAGGTTGAGGCCAAAAAAGGGCAGAAAAATTGTTCAACTGGGCCTTTCCAGAATTTCTGACTCAGAATATCTGTGAGATATAATAAAATGCTTGTTGTTTAAGCCACTTGATTTGGGGGTAGTTACATAGAAATAGATCACTGGAGCAGTCTGTTTACATAAGCAAATTTATCTTCACTTTTCCTATCTTTCTGTCACTTTGACCACTTTCCTTTTGTCTCTTTGACAGTGATAAAAGATAAGTTCATAGTGAGATACTTATTATCTTAAAGGAAAACAAAACAGATGAAGAAATGTCTTAATCAGAAGTGTAAAGGAATGGGGATATTGTTGTAGAACATGACAGATGCTATAAATGTTGTATTATATAACAGGAGGAAATAAAATATGACAAGTAAAGAAGAGGTTTGAATTACACAATTAATTGGAAGCAATACTCAGATAAAAATTGGAAATGATACATTAAAACAGTAGGTTAAGTAAAACTGTATTTTATTTATTTATTTTATTATTATTATCTCTTTTTTTTTTTTTACTTTACAATATTGTATTGGTTTTGCCATACATCAACATGCATCTGCCATGGGTGTACACATGTTCCTCATCCAGAACCCCCCCTCCCACCTCCCTCCCCATACCATCCCTCTGGGTCATCCCAGTGCACCAGCCCCTAACTTCCTGTATCCTGAATCGAAACTGGACTGGCGATTCGTTTCACATATGATATTATACATGTTTCAATGCCATTCTCCCAAATCATCCCACCCTCTCCCTCTCCCACAGTCTATGTTTGATTTTCTTCTGATTCTTATTTCCAAGGTGATATTTACCATCACCAACTCCAGGAGTTCACTCAGACTCATGTCCATTGAGTCAGTGATGCCATCCAGCCATCTCATCCTCTGTTGTCCCTTTCTCCTCTTGCCCCCAATCCCTCCCAGCATCAGAGTCTTTTCCAATGAGTCAACTCTTCTCATGAGAAGGCCAAAGTACTGGAGTTTCAGCATTAGCATCATTCCTTCCAAAGAAATCCCAGGGCTGATCTCCTTCAGAATGGACTGGTTGGATGTCCTTTTAGTCCAAGGGACTCTCAAGAATCTTTTACAACATCACAGTTCAAAAGCATCAATTCTTCGGTGCTCAGCCTTCTTCACAGTCCAACTCTCACATCCATACATGACCACAGGAAAAACCATAGCCTTGACTAGACGGACCTTTGTTGGCAAAGTAATGTCTCTGCTTTTGAATATGCTATCTAGGTTGGTCATAACTTTCCTTCCAAGGAGTAAGCATCTTTTAATTTCATGGCTGCAGTCACCATCCACAGTGATTTTGGAGACCCCAAAACTAAAGTCTGACACTGTTTCCACTGTCTCCCTATCTATTTCCCATGAAGTAATGGGACCAGATGCCATGATCTTCGTCTTCTGAATGTTGAGCTTTAAGCTAATTTTTTTACTCTCCACTTTCACTTTCATCAAGAGGCTTTTTAGTTCCTCTTCACTTTCTGCCGTAAGGGTGGTGTCATCTGCATATCTGAGGTTACTGATATTTCTCCCAGAAATCTTGATTCTACCTTGTATTTCTTCCAGTCCAGAGTTTCTCATGATGTACACTGCGTATAAGTTAAATAAGTAGGGTGACTATATACAGCCTTGGCATACTCCTTTTCCTATTTGGAACCAGTCTGTTGTTCCATGTCCAGTTGTAACTGTTGCTTCCTGACCTGCATACAGATTTCTCAAGAGGCAAGTCAGGTGGTCTGATACTCCCATCTCTTTCAGAATTTTCCAGTTTATTGTGATCCACGTAGTAAAAGGCTTTGACGTAGTCAATAAAGCAGAAATATATGTTTTTCTTGAACTCTCTTGTTTTTTCCCATGATCCAGCAGATGTTGGCAATTTGATCTCTGGTTTCTCTGCCTTTTATAAAACCAGCTTGAACATCAGGATGTTCATGGTTCACGTATTGCTGAAGTCTGGCTTGGAGAATTTTGAGCATTACTTTACTAGCGTGTGAGATGAGTGCAATTGTGCCATAGTTTGCGCATTCTTTGCCATTGCCTTTCTTTGGGATTGGAATGAACATTGACCTTTTCCAGTCCTGTGGCCACTGCTGAGTTTTCCAAATTTGCTGGCATATTGAGTGCAGCACTTTCACAGCATCATCTTTCAGGATTTGAAATAGCTCAACTGGAATTCCATCACCTCTACTAGCTTTGTTCATAGTGATGCTTTCTAAGGCCAACTTGCCTTCACATTCCAGGATGTCTGGCTATATGTCAGTGATATTATATTATACATGTTTTAATAACATTCTCCCAAATCATCATGCCCCCCTCCCTCTCCCACAGAGTCCAAAAGACTGTTCTATACATCTGTGTCTCTTTTGCTGTCTTGCATACAGGGTTGTCATTATCATCTTTCTAAATTCCATATATATGTGTTAGTATACTATATTGGTGTTTTTCTTTCTGGCTTACTTCACTCAGTGTAATAGGCTCCAGTTTCATCCACCTCATTAAAACTGATTCAAAAGTATTCTTTTATTGGCTGAGTAATACTCCATTGTGTATATGTACCACAGCTTTATTATCCATTCATCTGCTGATGGACATCTAGGTTGCTTCCATGTCTTGGCTATTATAAACAGTGCTGCGATGAACACTGGAGTACATGTGTCTCTTTCAATTCTGGTTTCCTTGGTGTGTATGCCCAGCAGTGGGATTGCTAGGTCGTATGGCAGTTCTATTTCCAGTTTTTTAAGGAATCTCCGCACTGTTCTCCATAGTGGTTGTACTAGTTTGTATTCCCACAAACAGTGTAAGAGAGTTCCCTTTTCTCCACATCCTCTCTACCATTTATTGCTTGTATACTTTTGGATTGCAGCCATCCTGACTGGCGTGAAGGGGTACCTCATTGTGGTTTTGATTTGCATTTCTCTGATAATGCGTGATGTTGAACATCTTTTCATGTGCATGTAAGCCATTTGTATGTCTTCTTTGGAGAAATGTCTATTTAGTTCTTTGGCCCATTTTTGATTGGGTCGTTTATTTTTCTGGAATTGAGCTGGAGGTTTTGCTTATATATTTTTGAGATTGGTTGTTTGTCAGTTGCTTCATTTGCTATTATTTTCTCCCCTTCTGAAGGCTGTGTTTTCACCTTGCTCATAGTTTCTTTTGTTGTGCAGGAGCTTTTAATTTTAATTAGATCCCATTTGTTAATTTTTGCTTTTATTTCCAATATTCTGGGAGGTGGGTCATAGAGGATCCTGCTGTGATGTATGTCAGAGAGTGTTTTGCCTATGTTCTCCTCTAAGTGTTTTATAGTTTCTGGTCTTATGTTTAGAATTTTAATCCATTTTCAGTTTATTTTTGTGTATGGTGTTGGAAAGCGTTCTAGTTTCATTCTTTTACAAGTGGTTGACCAGATTTCCAAGCACCCCTTGTTAAAGAGATTGTCTTTTCTCTATTGTATATTCTTGCCTCCTTTGTCATAGATAAGGTGTCCGTAGGTGCATAGATTTATCTCTGGGCTTTCTATTTTTTTCCATTGATCTATATTTCTGTCTTTGTGTCAGTACCATACTGTCTTGATGACTGAAGCTTTGTAGTAGAGCCTGAAGTCAGGCAGGTTGATTCCTCCAGTTCCATTCTTTTTCTCAAGATTTCTTTGGCTATTTGAGGTTTTTTGTACTTCCATACAAATTGTGAAGTTATTTGTTCTAGCTCTGTGAAAAATACCGTTGGTGGCTTGACAGCAATTGCATTGAATCTATAGATTGCTTTGGGTAGTATACTCATTTTCACTCTATTGATTCTTCCAATCCATGAACATGGTATATTTCTCCATCTCTTAGTGTCCTCTTTGATTTCTTTCATCAGTGTTTTATAGTTTTCTATATATAGGTCTTTATTTTCTTTAGGTAGATATATTCTGAAGTATTTTATTCTTTTTATTGCAATGGTGAATGGAATTATTTCCTTAATTTCTCTTTCTATTTTCTCATTATTAGTGTATAGGAATGCAAGGGATTTCTGTGTGTTGATTTTATATCCTGCCACTTTACTATATTCATTGATTAGCTCTAGTAATTTTCTTGTGGAGTCTTTAGGGTTTTCTATGTAGAGGATCATGCCATCTGCAAACAGTGAGAGTTTTACTTCTTCTTTTCCAATTTGGATTCCTTTTATTTATTTTTCTGCTCTGGTTGCTGTAGCTAAAACTTCCAAAACTATGTTGAATAGTAGTGGTGAGAGTGGGCACCCTTGTCTTGTTCCTGACTTTAGGGGAAATGCTTTCAATTTTCACCATTGAGGGTAATGTTTGCTGTGGGTTTGTCATATATAGCTTTTACTATGTTGAGGTATGTTCCTTCTATTCCTGTTTTCTGGAGAGTTTTTATCATAAATGGATGTTGAATTTTATCAAAGGCTTTCTCTGCATCTATTGAGATAATCATATGGTTTTTATTTTTCAATTTGTTAATGTGGTGTATTACATTGATTGATTTGCGGTAATTGAAGAATCCTTGCATCCCTGGGATAAAGCCCACTTGGTCATGGTATATGATCTTTTTAATGTATTGTTGGATTCTAATTGCTAGAATTTTATTAAGGATTTTTTGCCTCTATGTTCATCAGTGATATTGGCCTGTAGTTTTCTTTTTTTGTGGCATAATGCTCAGGTTTTGGTATTAGGGTGAACTTCATCATAGAAGGAGTTTGGAAGTTTACCTTCCTCTGCAATTTTCTGGAAGAGTTTGAGTAAAATAGGTGTAAGCTCTTTTCTAAATTTTTGGTAGAATTCAGCTGTGAAGCCGTCTGGACTGAGGCTTTTATTTGCTGGAAGATTTCTGATTACAGTTTCAATTTCCATGCTTGTGATGGGTCTATTAAGATTTTCTATTTCTTCCTGGTTCAGTTTTGGAAAGTTGTACTTTTCTAAGAATTTGTCCATTTCTTCCACGTTGTCCACTTTATTGGCATATATTGCTGATAGTAGTCTCTTGTGATCTTTTGTATTTGTGTGTTGTTGTTGTGATCTCTCCATTTTCATTTCTAATTTTATTGATTTGATTTTGCTCCCTTTGTTTCTTGATGAGTCTGGCTAATGGTTTGTCAATTTTATTTATCCTTTCAAAGAACCAGCTTTTGTCTTTGTTGATTTTTGCTATGGTCTCATCTGTTTCTTTTGCATTTGTTTCTGCCCTAATTTTTAAGATTTTTTTTCCTTCTACTAACCCTGGGGTTCTTCATTTCTTCCTTTTCTAGTTGCTTTAGTTGTAGAGTTAGGTTATTTATTTGACTTTTTTCTTGTTTCTTGAGGTATGCCTGTATGAACTTTCCCCTTACCACTGCTTTTACAGTGTCCCATAGGTTTTGGGTTGTTGTGTTTTAATTTTCACTCGTTTCTATGCATATTTTGATTTCTTTTTTTATTTCTTCTGTGATTTGTTGGTTATTCAGCAGCATGTTGTTCAGCCTCCATATGTTGGAATTTTTAATATTTTTTCTCCTGTAATTGAGATTTAATCTTACTGCATTGTGGTCAGAAAAGATGCTTGGAATGATTTCAATTTTTTTGAATTTACCAAGGCTATATTTATGGCCCAGGATGTGATCTATCCTGGAAAAGGTTCCATGTGCGCTTGAGAAAATGGTGAAATTCATTGTTTTGGGGTGAAATGTCCTATAGATATCAATTAGGTCTAACTGGTCTATTCTATCATTTAAAGTTTGTGTTTCTTTGTCAAGTTTCTGTTTAGTTGATCTATCCATAGGTGTGAGTGGGGTATTAAAATCTCCCACTATTATTGTGTTATTGTTAATTTCCCCTTTGATACTTGTTAGCATTTTTCTTATATATTGTGGTGCTCCTATGTTGGGTGCATATATATTTATAATTGTTATATCTTCTTCTTGGATTGATCCTTTGATCATTATGTAGTGTCGTTCTTTGTCTCCTTTCACAGCCTTTGTTTTAAAGCCTATTTTATCTGGTATGAGTATTGCTACTCCTGCTTTCCTTTGATCTCTGTTTGCATGGAATACCTTTTTCCAGCCCTTCACTTTCAGTCTGTATGTGTCCCCTGTTTTGAGGTGGGTCTCTTGTAGACAACATATATAGGGGTCTTGTTTTTGTATATATTCAGTCAGTCTTTGTCTTTTGGTTGGGGCCTTCAACCCATTCATGTTTAAGGTAATTATTGATAAGTATGATCCGTTGCCATTTACTTTATTGTTTTGGGTTCGAATTTATACACTGTTTTTGTGTCTCCTGTCTAGAGAATATCCTTTAGCATTTGTTGGAGAGCTGGTTTGGTGGTGCTGAATTCTCTCAGCTTTTGCTTGTCTGTAAAGCTTTTGATTTCTCCTTCATATTTGAATGAGATCCTTGCTGCTGCTGCTGCTGCTACTAAGTCGCTTCAGTCGTGTCCGACTCTCTGAGACCCCATAGACGGCAGCCCACCAGGCTCCTCTGTCCCTGGGATTCTCCAGGCAAGAACACTGGAGTGGGTTGCCATTTACTTTTCCAATGCGTGAAAGTGAAAAGTGAAAGAGAAGTCGCTTAGTCGTGTCCAACTCCTAGCGACCCCATGGACTGCAGCCTACCAGGCTCCTCCATCCATGGGATTTTCCAGGCAAGAGTACTGGAGTGGGGTGCCATTGCCTTCTCCGAGATCCTTGCTAGGTACAGTAATCTGGGCTGTAGTTATTTTCTTTCGTCACTTTAAGTATGTCTTGCCATTCCCTCCTGGCCTGAAGAGTTTCTATTGAAAGATCAGCTGTTATCCTTATGGGAATCCCCTTGTGTGTTATTTGTTTTTTTCCCCTTGCTGATTTTAATATTTGTTCTTTGTGTTTGATCTTTGTTAATTTGATTAATATGTGCCTTGGGGTGTTTCACCTTGTGTTAATTCTGTTTGGGACTCTCTGGGTTTCTTGAACTTGGGTGATTATTTCCTTCCCCATTTTAGGGAAGTTTTCAACTATTATCTCAAGTATTTTCTCATGGTCTTTCTTTTTGTCTTCTTCTTCTGGGACTCCTATGATTCGAATGTTGTGGCATTTAATATTGTCCTGGAGGTCTCTGAGGTTGTCCTCATTTCTTTTAATTTGTTTCTCTTTTTTCCTCTCTGATTCATTTATTTCTGCCATTCTATTTCACTAATCCTATCTTCTGCGTCCATTATTCTACTATTTGTTGCCTCCAGAGTGTTTTTGAACTCATTTATTGCATTATTCATTATATATTGACTATTTTTATTTCTTCTAGGTCCTTGTTAAAACTTTCTTGCATTTTCTCAATCCTGACGCCAGGCTATTTATCTGTGATTCCACTTTTATTTCAAGATTTTGGATCATTTTCACTATCATTATTTGGAATTTTTATCAGGTAGATTCCCTATCTCTTCCTCTTTTGTTTGGTTTGGTGGGCATTTATCCTGTTCCTTTACCTACTGGGTATTCCCCTATCTCTTCATCTTGTTTATATTGCTGAGTTTGGGGTGGCCTTTCTGTATTCTGGCAGTTTGTGGAGTTCTCTTTATTATGGAGTTTCCTCGCTGTGGGTGGGATTGTATTGGTAGCCTGTCAAGGTTTCTTGGTTAGGGAAACTTGTGTCGGTGTTCTGGTGGGTGGAGCTGGATTTATTCTCTCTGGAGTGCAATGAAGTGTCTAGTAACGAGTTATGAGATTTCAATGGATTTGGAGTAACTTTGGGCAGCCTGTATATTGAAGCTCAGGGCTGTGTTCCCGTGTTGCTGGAGAATTTGTGTATGTCTTGCTCTGGAACTTGTTGGCCCTTGGGTGGTGCTTGGTTTCAGTGTAGGTATGGAGGCGTTTGATGAGCTTCTATCACTTAATCTTCCCTGGAGTCAGGTGTTCTATTATGTTCTCAGGATTTGGACTTAAGCCTCCTGCTTCTGGTTTTCAGCCTTATTTCTACAGTAGTCTCAAGACTTCTCTTTCTATACAGCACTGTTGATAAAACATCTAGGTTAAAGATGAAAAGTTTCTCCACAGTAAGGGACACCCAGAGAGGTTCACAGAGTTACATGGAGAAGAGAAGAGGGAGGAGGGAGTTAGAGGTGACCCGAATGGGATGAGGTGGAATCAAAAGAGGAGAGAGCAAGCTAGCCAGTTATCACTTCCTTATGTGTGCTCCACAGTCTGGACCACTCAGAGATGTTCATGGAGTTATACAGAAAAGAGAAGAGGGAGGATGGAGACAGATGTGGCCAGGAGGATAAAAGGGGAGAATGAAAAGGAAAGAGACAGATCAAGCCAGTAATCAGTTCCCTAAGTGTCCCCCACCGTCTGGAATACACAGAGATTCAGAGAGTTGGATAGAGACGAGAAGGGGGAGGGAGGAGACAGAGGCGACCTAATGGAGAGAAAGGTGAGTCCAAAGGGGAAGAGAGCAGTCAAGCCAGTAATCTCGCTCCCAAGTAATAATAGGTACTGAAGACTGGATTCTTAAAGGTACAAAATTGATAACAAATACCAAAAAGCAAAGATTAAAATTCTAGAGTAGTGGTTGGATTTTCAAAGATACAATATTAAAGAAAATAATAATAAGAAAAAAAAACAGTCACAAAAGCTATTTTATATATATATATATATATATATATATATATATATATATAAAATATGGAGTTTGCTTTAAAAAATAGTCTTTTTTTTGAAAAGTAATAGTGGGTTATAAAAATGAAAATTAAAGGAGTAATAGAGGATTTAAAAATTTAAAAAAAAAGTTAAAAAAGGAAAAAAAAGAAAAGAAAAAAAAGAAGAAGAAAAAAAGGAAAAGAATGATCGTAAAAATATATCTAGGACTTTCTCTGGTGTTGTTGTGGGCAGTGTGGGGTCAGTTCATTTTCGGATAGTTTCTTGTTTTGGCTTATATTTCTCAAGATCTATAGGCCCCTTCCTATGTAGTTGGTATTAACTACAGGGTTTTAATCTAGTGCACCTGTCACTTCCAAGGCAGTTCCCTCGGTTTTAGCTTCTGTTTGCTGGTCTCTTCAGTGTCTGATTTCCGCCCTGACACAAAGAGGCAGTGGTGGACACTTTCTTAGGCTCACTTGTTCAGTCGCGCTGTGGGGAGGGAGGAACACTGTAGGCAAATAACACTGGCATGTGCTTGTAGTGTCTCAGCCACACTGGGCCTGCCCCTGCTCACGGCACGTGCACCCTCCCTGCCCACACAGCTCAGGCTCTAGGTTGCTCTGCTGGGAACCCTCTGAGGCCAGCCCTGGGCTGCATGCACCTCGCGGGTCTTAAGCCGCTCAGGTTCAGGCACTTGGGTAGTCCTCAGAGGTGCAGACTCCGTTGGGCCTGCGTTTGTGCCCTTCCCAGCTCCGAGCAGCTCGGGTGATGAGTTGTTTGGCGAGCGCAGTCACTGTGACTTATTGCCTCTCCTGTCCCTGCCACTAGGTTTTCTGGGTGTACAACCGGTGCACCTTCTCAGGCGGATGACTGTCCAGAACCCCAAGAGGCCTTAGTAAGCAAAGAAGCCTGCTTGCAGTTTGGTAGATAATGTCTCTCTGGGGCTGCGATTGCCCCCTTCCGGCTCTGGCTGCCTGTCACCTGAGGGGGATGGTCTGCTGCCAGCTAGTTCTGTTCTGCCCTTTGTTCTGTGCACGGGCCTGGTGGTGTCTTAGGGCTTTTAGCATGATAGCTATCCCACAGTCTGGTTTGCTAGCCCAAATTGGTTCGCTCTGATTACCCTCTGGTGCATTCAGTCCTGATCCTTACTCTAAGCAATGCAGCCCACGCCTCCCTTCCCAGCCCCCACTTGCTAGTGGTGGGTGCAGGCATATGCGCTGCTTCTCTGCTGGGGGAGTTACCGTTGGGCTCTTAATCTGTGGGTTTTAATTACTTACTTATTTTTCCTTCCTATTATGTTGCCCTCTGTGCTTCCAAGGCTCAGCACAGACTCGGCAGTGAGAGTGTTTCCTGGTGTTTGGAAACCTCTCTTTTTAAGACTCCCTTCCCAGGATGGAGCTCCATCCCTACCTCTTTTGTCTCTTTTTTTGTCTTTTATATTTTTCCTACCTCCTTTTGAAGACAATGGGCTGCTTTTCTGGGTGCCTGATATCCTCTGCCAGCATTCAGAAGTTGTTTTGTGGATTTTACTCAGCGTTTAAATGTTCTTTTGATGAATTTGTGGGGGAGAAAGTGGTCTCCCCGTCCTATTCCTCCTCCATCTTCAAGCCAACAAACTGTATTTTATTTGTTTTTTAATTAGAGGGTGGAATAGAATTTTGGCTGATGCATGGTCCTGTGGCAGTGATATAGGTTCTTCCATGTTCTTCCAAGGCACAATTAGATAACTTCTGTTGAGCATTAACAAACAATGGTGACTAATATTTATTGAGGATATCTAATGCATCATCCTATTTAATTTCCATGCAAAGCCTGCAGGATAGATATACTATTGCTTCTATCCTCAAATTAAATACAAGGAAAGTAAAATTCAAGTAGATTAAGGGACATAGTTAAAGTTTCAAGCCTGACTCCAAAAGCTTTAGCCTTTTCCACTCAAGCTTCCAACTGCCACAGCTATATAATAGGCCAGTTACTGTTATTGACACAGGTAGTAACACTAAGGTACAATGACAATTTTCAATATCATATTCATATCACCAATAATCAGAGAGGGGAATAAAGAGAACAGCTGAGAGAATGTGAGTAGCTGAATGCAGACTTAACCACACTACTAGAAATAAGAAAAGTCATAAATATTTACCTTTCTATTTCAGAACTATAAAAAGTCTCCTCTAAGGTTCTATTAACATAATTAAGCTCTCAATGCTTTTGAAAATTAAAGCTCCTTAGCATGCTACATAAAAGGAAAAAAAGGACTGCTTACTTCTAGGGAATTGATGTTGTGATTTTAAGTCTGAGGTCTTTAAGTTTTCTATGCTGATGTTTTCAATTTGTTTTCTATACATTTGAAAGTTTCTGTTGGATATATTTGCATTTATAATCTACTAGATAGCAGGATGTAGACTGAAGTCTAAGTTTGCCATGTGTATATTTCCAAATAGTGTACATTTACAAATTTACTAGTTTGCTGGATCAAAGTCTATAACTATAGGTAGCTTGCAGACTGAAGGAGGAGTTTACTAATGGAGGAGTTTGAAATTAGGGATTGATGAAAATGTGGTATGTAGCACACTTCCTTTGAAAGCCCACTGCTTGAATCTTCAGTCATATTTGGTTTTTTATAAAAATGTAAGCAACAGGGAACAGAACTACCTCCAAATGAAATGCCATATCTTTAGTAGCAGCAAAGTTTTTATTTTTATAGCAGAGCCAGGGAAACCTTTAGTTTGGTTGGCCAAAACAGTCATCCTTTTAGTATAGTGGTTTTTCAAGCCTTTTAAATCATGAACCATATTAAGGAATTAATTTAGCTCATGACTCAGTACACACATACATATATAACAACAACAACAAAAAAGGAACAACTGAAATTATGGGGAACAATAATTACCTTACTAACATGTTTTGTTCTCTTCTGTTCTACTTTATGCTACATTCTATTCTTCTAGTCTAGTCTAGTTTGTTTCATTTAAAAAGTAAAGTGTGACACAATTCACCAAAATAATTAGATGATTTTAATTTATGAGCTTCTTTCTGCCCATAGTCCTAGAATACAGTGATTTATCGATGAGAGAGCGAAGGCTCCAGATTCTGAGTTATAGTAGAAGATGGGCCACAACAAGATGTGAGCAGTAGAAGGACACACATAAATTCTCTCTTTCAAATGAGAAAAGAAGATGAGATATTCAATAGAGATTACTAATAATTTGCCACTATTTGTAACACAATAATATGTAGAAGAAATCATTTGTGGATTTTATAAATTTTTACCTTGGAGTAGGTTAAAAAAAATTGGAATACATATAATAAAGGCATAACTCTGAGATTTCAGATGACCATGATAGAGAATATAGAGCAGTGAAATGAGTCAAACTTTTTTTTTTTTTTTGGTTTTCCAATGCATTTAAAAGTTATATGTAACTATACAGTAGTCTATTAATTGTGCAATAACATTATGTCTAAAATAAACAATATATATACCTTAACTAAAAAAATACTTTGTTCTTAAAAAATGATAACCATCAACTGAGCCCTCAGTGAGTTGTTATCTTTTTTCTGGTGGAGAGTCTTACCTTGATGTTCATGGCTGCTGAATGATCAGACTGATGATTGATGAAGGTTGGAGTAGCTGTGGCAATTTCTTAAAAAGTATACCTGTGGCGGATTCATTTTGATATTTGGTGAAACTAATGCAATTATGTAAAGTTTAAAAATAAAATTAAATTAAAAAAAGACAACAGAGGAGGAGCCAAGATGGCGGAGGAGTAGGACGGGGAGAACACTTTCTCCCCCACAAATTCATCAAAAGAGCATTTAAACGTCGAGTAAATTCCACAAAACAACTTCTGAATGCCGGCAGAGGACATCAGGCACCCAGAAAAGCAACCCAACTCTTCGAAAGGAGGTAGGAAAAAATATTAAAAACAAAAAAAAAAGAGACAAAAGAGGGAGGGACGGAGTTCCGTCCCGGGAAGGGAATCTTAAAAAGAGAAACGTTTCCAAACATCAGGAAACCCTCTCACTGCCGAATCTGTGCCGAGCTTTGGAAGCACAGAGGGCAACATAACAGGGAGAAAAAATAAATAAACAATTTAAAACTCGCAGATTGCGAGCCCTACGGTAACTCCCCCAGCAGAGAAGCAGCGCAGACGCCTGCATCCGCCATTAGCAAACCGGGGCTGGGCAGGGAGGCGCGGCGTGGGCTGCATCGCTGAGAGTAAGAATCTGGCCTGAATACCCTGAGCGCTATCTGAGCGAAATAATTTGGGCTAGCAAACCAGACTGTGGGATACCTACCACGCGAAAAGCCAGCCCTAACCTAAGACCGCCAGGCCCGCGCACGGAACAAAGGACTGAACAGAGATAGCCGGCTGCAGACCTTCCCCCTCCGGTGACAGGCAGCCAGAGCCGGAAGGGGGCAATCGCAGCCCCAGAGAGACATTATCTATAAAACTGTAAGCAGGCTTCTTTGCTAACTAAAACTTCTTGGGGGTCTGGACGGTCAACATCTGCCTGAGAAGGTGCGCCGGTTTTACATCCAGATAACCGAGTGGCGGGGAGGCGATAAGTCGCAGCATTGGCGCTCGCCTGGGAAGAGCAAATTGGCGCTCGGACCTGGGAAGAGCACAAAACGCAGGCCCAACTGAGTCTGCGCCTCTGGGGACTACCCGAGTGCCTGAACCTGAGCGGCTTGGACCTTGGAGGTGCATGCAGCCCAGGGCCAGCCTCGGATTGTTCCCCCACGGAACAACCTAGAGTCCGAGCAGTGTGGACAGGGAGGCTACACGCGCCGTGAGCGGGGGCAGACCCAGGGTGGCTGAGGCACTGCGAGCCCACGCCAGTGTTATTTGTTTGCAGCATCCCTCCCTCCCTCCCCACAGCGCGACTGAACAAGTAAGCCTAAAAAAAAAAAAAAAAAAAGTGTCCTCCACCGTGCCCTTTGAGTCAGGGCGGAAACCAGATACTGAAGAGACTAGCAAACAGAAGAAGATATAACAGAGGGAAACGCCTTGGAAGCTACAGGCAATAGATCAAAACCCTGTGGTTACTACGGACTACATAGGAAGGGGCCTATAGATCTTGAGAAATATAAATCTGACCAAGGAACTAGCCAAAAATGAACTGAACCCACAACACCCACAAAAAAAAAAAAAAAAAGTCCTAGATATATTTTTATTATTTTTACGATCATTCTTTCTTTTTTTTTTTAATTAAAAAAAAAAAAATTTTAAGTCCTCTATTGTTCCTTTAATTTACACCTTTATATCCTATTACTTTGCAAAAAAAAAAAAAAAAAAAAAAAAGACCCTATTTTTTTCTTCTTCAGCAAACTTCATATATATGTATTTTATAATTTTTTGACCTTGTTTTTTTTTGTTTGTTTTTGTTTTTTTCTTCTTTTCTTTAACATTATATTTTTGAAATTCTAAACTCTACTCTAGATTTTTAATTTTCGCTTTTTGGTATATGTTATCAATTTTGTACCTATAGTTTTTTTTTTATATAATTTCTGTGACTTTTTTTTTTTTTCTTCTTCTCTGTTTCTTTCTCTTCTTCTTTTATATAACATTGTATATCTGAAATTCCAAACTTTACTCTAGATTTTTAATTTATGCTTTTTGGTATTTGATATCGATTTTGTACCTGTATTTTCTTTATAATTTTTGTGACATTGTTCGTATTTGTTTGTTTTCTCTCTTTATTTTTCTTCTTTTTTTTTTTTTTAACATTGTATTTTTGAAATTCCAAACTCTACTCTAGATTTTTAATTTTTGCTTTCTGGTATTAGTTATCAATTTTATACTTGTACTTTCTTTATAATTTTCGCGACCTTGTTTGTTTTTGTTTGTTCGTTTTTTCTCTCTTTCTTTTCCTTCTTCTTTTCTTTAACATCGTATTTTTGAAATTCCAAACTCTACTCTAGATTTTTAATTTTCGCTTTCTGGTATTAGTTATCAATTTTGTACCTGTACTTTCTCTATAATTTTCGCGACCTTGTTTGTTTTTGTTTGTTCGTTCTTTCTCTCTTTTCCTTCTTCTTTTCTTTAACATCGTATTTTTGAAATTCCAAACTCTACTCTAGATTTTTAATTTTTGCTTTTATGTATTTGTTACCAATTTTGTACCTATAAGGACCCAATCTTCAGGACCCATTTTTCACTAGGGAGTGAGATTACTGGCTTGACTGCTCTCTCTCCCTTTGGACTCTCCTTTTTCTCCACCAGGTCGCCTGTGTCTCCTCCCTAACCCCTCTCTACTCTACCCAACTCTGTGAATTTCTGTGTGTTCCAGACGGTGGAGAACACTTAGGGAACTGATTACTGGCTGGATCTGTCTCCCTCCTTTTCATTCCCCCCTTTTATCCTTCTGGCCACCTCTGTTACCTTCCTCCTTCTTCTCTTCTCTGTATAACCCCGTGAACATCTCTGAGTGGTCGAGTTGTGGAGTGCACATAAGGAAGTGACTACTGGCTAGCCCACTCTCTCCACTATTGATTCACCTCATCTCATTTGGGTCACCTCTAACTCCCTCCTCCCTCTTCTCTTCTCCATGTAACCCTGTGAACCTCTCTGAGTGACCCTCACTGTAGAGAAACTTATCATCTTTAATGTAGATGTTTTATCAATGGTGCTGTATAGAAGGAGAAGTTTTGAAACTACTGTAAAAATAAGACCGATAATCAGAAGCAGGAGACTTAAGTCCAAACCCTGACTCCAGGGAACTCCTGACTCCAAGGCACATTCATTGACAGGAGCTCATCAAATGCCCCCATACCGACACTGAAACCAAGCACCACACAAGGGCCAATAAGTTCCAGGGCAAGACATACCAAGCAAATTCTCCAGCAACAAAGGAACACAGCCCTGAGCTTCAAGATACAGGCTGCCCAAAGTCACCCCAAAACTATAGACATCTCATAACTCATTACTGGACATTTCATTGCACTCCAGAGAGAAGAAATACAGCTCCACCCACCAGAACACCGACACAAGCTTCCCTAAGCAGGAAACCTTGACAAGCCACCTGTACAAACCCATACACAGTGAGGAAACGCCACAATAAAGAGAACTCCACAAACTGCCAGAATACAGAAAGGACACCCCAAACTCAGCAATTTAAACAAGATGAAGAGACAGAGGAATACTCAGCAGATAAAGGAACAGGATAAATGCCCACCAAACCAAACAAAAGAGGAAGAGATAGGGAATCTACCTGATAAAGAATTCCGAATAATGATAGTGAAATTGATCCAAAATCTTGAAACTAAAATGGAATCACAGATAAATAGCCTGGAGACAAGGATTGAGAAGATGCAAGAAAGGTTTAACAAGGACCTAGAAGAAATAAAAAAGAGTCAATATATAATGAATAATGCAATAAGTGAAATTAAAAACACTCTGGAGGCAACAAATAGTAGAATAACAGAGGCAGAAGACAGGATTAGTGAATTAGAAGATAGAATGGTAGAAATAAATGAATCAGAGAGGATAAAAGAAAAACGAATTAAAAGAAATGAGGACAATCTCAGAGACCTCCAGGACAATATTAAACGCTACAACATTCGAATCATAGGGGTTCCAGAAGAAGAAGACAAAAAGAAAGACCATGAGAAAATACTTGAGGAGATAATAGTGGAAAACTTCCCTAAAATGGGGAAGGAAATAATCACCCAAGTCCAAGAAACCCAGAGAGAACCAAACAGGATAAACCCAAGGAGAAACACCCCAAGACACATATTAATCAAATTAACAAAGATCAAACACAAAGAACAAATATTAAAAGCAGCAAGGGAAAAACAACAAATAACACACAAGGGAATTCCCATAAGGATAACAGCTGATCTTTCAATAGAAACTCTTCAAGCCAGGAGGGAATGGCAAGACATACTTAAAATGATGAAAGAAAATAACCTACAGCCCAGATTATTGTACCCAGCAAGGATCTCATTCAAGTATGAAGGAGAAATCAAAAGCTTTTCAGACAAGCAAAAGCTGAGAGAATTCTGCACCACCAAACCAGCTCTCCAACAAATACTAAAGGATATTCTCTAGACAAGAAACACAAAAACGGTGTATAAACTCGAACCCAAAACAATAAAGTAAATGGCAACGGGAACATACTTATCAGTAATTACCTTAAATGTAAATGGGTTGAATGCCCCAACCAAAAGACAAAGACTGGCTGAATGGATACAAAAACAAGACCCCTACATATGTTGTCTACAAGAGACCCACCTCAAAACAGGGGACACATACAGACTGAAAGTGAAGGGCTGGAAAAAGATTTTCCATGCAAATAGGGACCAAAAGAAAGCAGGAGTAGCAATACTCATATCAGATAAAATAGACTTTAAAACAAAGGCTGTGAAAAGAGACAAAGAAGGTCACTACATAATGATCAAAGGATCAATCCAAGAAGAAGATATAACAATTATAAATATATATGCACCCAACACGGGAGCACCACAGTACGTAAGCCAAATGCTAACAAGTATGAAAGGAGAAATTAACAATAACACAATAATAGTGGGAGACTTTAATACCCCACTTACACCTATGGATAGATCAACTAAACAGAAAATTAACAAGGAAACACAAACTTTAAACGATACAATAGACCAGTTAGACCTAATTGATATCTATAGGTCATTTCACCCCAAAACAATGAATTTCACCTTTTTCTCAAGCGCACATGGAACCTTCTCCAGGATAGATCACATCCTGGGCCATAAAGCTAGCCTTGGTAAATTCAAAAAAATAGAAATCATTCCAAGCATTTTTTCTGACCACAATGCAGTAAGATTAGATCTCAATTACAGGAGAAAAACTATTAAAAATTCCAACATATGGAGGCTGAACAACACGCTGCTGAATAACCAACAAATCACAGAAGAAATCAAAAAAGAAATCAAAATTTGCATAGAAACGAATGAAAATGAAAACACAACAACCCAAAACCTGTGGGACACGGTAAAAGCAGTCTTAAGGGGAAAGTTCATAGCAATACAGGCACACCTCAAGAAACAAGAAAAAAGTCAAATAAATAACCTAACTCTACACCTAAAGCAACTAGAAAAGGAAGAAATGAAGAACCCCAGGGTTAGTAGAAGGAAAGAAATCTTAAAAATTAGAGCAGAAATAAATGCAAAAGAAACAAAAGAGACCATAGCAAAAATCAACAAAACCAAAAGCTGGTTCTTTGAAAGGATAAATAAAATTGACAAACCATTAGCCAGACTCATCAAGAAACAAAGGGAGAAAAATCAAATCAACAAAATTAGAAACGAAAATGGAGAGATCACAACAGACAACACAGAAATACAAAGGATCATAAGAGACTACTATCAACAATTATATGCCAATAAAATGGACAACATGGAAGAAATGGACAAATTCTTAGAAAAGTACAACTTTCCAAAACTGGACCAGGAAGAAATAGAAAATCTTAACAGACCCATCACAAGCATGGAAATTGAAACTGTAATCAAAAATCTTCCAGCAAACAAAAGCCCCGGTCCAGACGGCTTCACAGCTGAATTCTACCAAAAATTTAGAGAAGAGCTAACACCTATCCTGCTCAAACTCTTCCAGAAAATTGCAGAGGAAGGTAAACTTCCAAACTCATTCTATGAGGCCACCATCACCCTAATACCAAAACCTGACAAAGATCCCACAAAAAAAGAAAACTACAGGCCAATATCACTGATGAACATAGATGCAAAAATCCTTAACAAAATTCTAGCAATCAGAATCCAACAACACATTAAAAAGATCATACACCATGATCAAGTGGGCTTTATCCCAGGGATGCAAGGATTCTTCAATATCCGCAAATCAATCAATGTAATACACCACATTAACAAATTGAAAAATAAAAACCATATGATTATCTCAATAGATGCAGAGAAAGCCTTTGACAAAATTCAACATCCATTTATGATAAAAACTCTCCAGAAAGCAGGAATAGAAGGAACATACCTCAACATAATAAAAGCTATATATGACAAACCCACAGCAAACATTATCCTCAATGGTGAAAAATTGAAAGCATTTCCTCTAAAGTCAGGAACAAGACAAGGGTGCCCACTTTCACCATTACTATTCAACATAGTTTTGGAAGTTTTGGCCACAGCAATCAGAGCAGAAAAAGAAATAAAAGGAATCCAAATTGGAAAAGAAGAAGTAAAACTCTCACTATTTGCAGATGACATGATCCTCTACATAGAAAACCCTAAAGAGTCCACCAGAAAATTACTAGAAATAATCAATGACTACAGTAAAGTTGCAGGATATAAAATCAACACACAGAAATCCCTTGCATTCCTATACACTAATAATGAGAAAACAGAAAGAGAAATTAAGGAAACAATTCCATTCACCATTGCAACGAAAAGAATAAAATACTTAGGAATATATCTACCTAAAGAAACTAAAGACCTATATATAGAAAACTATAAAACTCTGGTGAAAGAAATCAAAGAGGACACTAATAGATGGAGAAATATACCATGTTCATGGATTGGAAGAATCAATATAGTATAAATGAGTATACTACCCAAAGCAATTTATAGATTCAACGCAATCCCTATCAAGCTACCAACAGTATTCTTCACAGAGCTAGAACAAATAATTTCACAATTTGTATGGAAATACAAAAAACCTCGAATAGCCAAAGCGATCTTGAGAAAGAAGAATGGAACTGGAGGAATCAACCTACCTGACTTCAGGCTCTACTACAAAGCCACAGTTATCAAGACAGTATGGTACTGGCACAAAGACAGAAATATTGATCAATGGAATAAAATAGAAAGCCCAGAGATAAATCCACGCACATATGGACACCTTATCTTCGACAAAGGAGGCAAGAATATACAATGGATTAAAGACAATCTCTTTAACAAGTGGTGCTGGGAAATCTGGTCAACCACTTGTAAAAGAATGAAACTGGACCACTTTCTAACACCATACACAAAAATAAACTCAAAATGGATTAAAGATCTAAACGTAAGACCAGAAACTATAAAACTCCTAGAGGAGAACATAGGCAAAACACTCTCCGACATACATCACAGCAGGATCCTCTATGACCCACCTCCCAGAATATTGGAAATAAAAGCAAAAATAAACAAATGGGACCTAATTAACCTTAAAAGCTTCTGCACATCAAAGGAAACTATTAGCAAGGTGAAAAGACAGCCTTCAGAATGGGAGAAAATAATAGCAAATGAAGCAACCGACAAACAACTAATCTCAAAAATATACAAGCAACTCCTACAGCTCAACTCCAGAAAAATAAACGACCCAATCAAAAAATGGGCCAAAGAACTAAATAGACATTTCTCCAAAGAAGACATACAGATGGCTAACAAACACATGAAAAGATGCTCAACATCACTCATTATCAGAGAAATGCAAATCAAAACCACTATGAGGTACCATTTCACACCAGTCAGAATGGCTGCGATCCAAAAGTCTACAAATAATAAATGCTGGAGAGGATGTGGAGAAAAGGGAACCCTCTTACACTGTTGGTGGGAATGCAAACTAGTACAGCCACTATGGAGAACAGTGTGGAGATTCCTTAAAAAACTGGAAATAGAACTGCCTTATGATCCAGCAATCCCACTGCTGGGCATACACACTGAGAAAACCAGAAGGGAAAGAGACACGTGTACCCCAATGTTCATCGCAGCACTGTTTATAATAGCCAAGACATGGAAGCAACCTAGATGTCCATCAGCAGATGAATGGATAAGAAAGCTGTGGTACATATACACAATGGAGTATTACTCAGCCATCAAAAAGAATACATTTGAATCAGTTCTAATGAGGTGGATGAAACTGGAGCCTATTATACAGAGTGAAGTAAGCCAGAAGGAAAAACATAAATACAGTATACTAACGCATATATATGGAATTTAGAAAGATGGTAACAATAACCCGGTGTACGAGACAGCAAAAGAGACACTGATGTATAGAACGGTCTTATGGATTCTGTGGGAGAGGGAGAGGGTGGGAAGATTTGGGAGAATGGCAATGAAACATGTAAAGTATCATGTGGGAAACGAGTTGCCAGTCCAGGTTCGATGCATGATGCTGGATGCTTGGGGCTGGTGCACTGGGACGGCCCAGAGGGATGGTATGGGGAGGGAGGAGGGAGGAGGGTTCGGGATGGGGAACACATGTATACCTGTGGCGGATTCATTTTGATATTTGGCAAAACTAATACAATTATGTAAAGTTTAAAAATAAAATAAAATTGGAGAAAAAAAAAAAAAAAAGAACTGTGCATGGAACAACTGACTGGTTCCAAATCGGGAAAGGAGTACATCAAGGTTGTATATTGTCACCCCGCTTATTTAACTTATATGCAGAGTATATCATAGGAAATGCCAGGCTGGATGAAGCACAAACGAATCAAGATTGCTGGGAGGAAATATTAATAACCTCATATATGCAGACGACACCACCCTTATGGCAGAAAGTGAAGAGGAACTAAAGAGCCTCTTGATGAAAGTGAAAGAATGTGAAAAAGTTGGCTTAAAACTCAACATTCAAAAAACGAAGACCACCTCATTAGAACTGATTCAAATGGTGGATGAAACTGGAGCCTATTATACAGAGTGAAGTAAGCCAGAAGGAAAAACATAAATACAGTATACTAACGCATATATATGGAATTTAGAAAGATGGTAACAATAACCCAGTGTATGAGACAGCAAAAGAGACACTGATGTATAGAACAGTCTTATGGACTCTGTGGGAGAGGGAGAGGGAAAGGGTGGGAAGATTTGGGGGAATGGCATTGAAACATGTAAAATATCATGTAAGAAACGAGTTGCCAGTCCAGGTTCGATGCACGATACTGGATGCTTGGGGCTAGTGCACTGGGACGACCCAGAGGGATGGTATGGGGAGGGAGGAGGGAGGAGGGTTCAGGATGGGGAACACATGTATACCTGTGGCGGATTCATTTTGATATTTGGCAAAACTAATACAATTATGTAAAGTTTAAAAATAAAATAAAATAAAAAAAACAAAACAAAAAAAAGACAACAATGAAGTTTTCTGCACTGATTGGGTCTTCCTTTTACTAATTATATATCTATAGCTTACAATGCTGTTTGAGAGCATTTTATCAACAGTAGAAAATTCAAAGCTGGAGTCAGTTCTCTCAAGCACTGCTGCTCCTGTACAAGCAAAGTGTATGCAATATTCTAAATCCTTTGTTGGCATTTCAACAATCTTCAGAGCATCTTCCTCAGAAGTAGAGTCCATCTCAGGCAACTACTTTTTTAACTCATCCATAAGAAGCAACTCCTCATCTGATAGTTTTTTCTTGAGACTGCAGAAATTCAGATCTTCAGGTTCCACATCTAATTTGATTTCTCTTACTATTTCTCCCACATCTGCAGTGGCTTCCTCCACTGAAACCTTAAACTCCTTGAAGTCATCCATGAGAGTTGGAATAAACTTCCAAATTCCTGTGAATGTTGATATTTTTAATTCTTCCCATGGATCAATAATGTTCTTAATGATATCTAGGATGGTGAATCTTTTCCGGAGGGTTTTCAACTTACTTTGTACAGATCCATCAGAGGAACCACTCTCCATGGCAGCTACAAACATTGCAAAATGTATTTATTAAGTAGCAAGACTTGAAAGGAAAATTCACTCCTTGTTCCATGGTTGACTTAATGGAAATTGTGTTAACAGGCATAAAAGCATTAATATCATTTTCCATGTCCATTTGAGCTCTTGACTGATGTGGTGCATTATTAAGAAGCAGTAACATTTTGAAAGGAATTTTTTTTTCCTGAATAATTGGTCTCAGCAGTGGCTTAAACTCTTCAGTACACCATATTGTAAACAGATGTGCTGTCATCTAGTCTTTGTTGTTTCATTTGTAGAGCACAAGCAGAGTAGATTTAACATAATTTTCAAGGACCCTAAGCGTTTTGGAATGGTACATGAGCATTTCTTCAACTTAAATCACCATCTGTATTAGTCCCTAACAAGAAAGTCAACCTGTTCTTTGACACTTTGAAGCCAGGCATTGACTTCTCCTTTCTAGCTATGAAAGTCTTAGATGGCACCTTCTACCACTGTAAGGCTGTTTTGTCTACATTGAAAATCTGTTGTTTAATGTAGCTACTTTCATTAATTATCTTAGCTAGGTCTTCTGGATAACTTGCTGCAGCTTCTATTTGAGTCTTGCTGCCTCATCTTACACTCTTATGTTGTAGAAACAGCTTATAGAGGTAAAGTTTTCTTCTGATGCTACCTCATCTCTTCCAGTTTTTATAGGATGGAAAAGAGTTTGGTGGGCCTTGCTCTGAATTAAGTCTTGGCTTAAGGTAATGTGGTGGCTGGTTCGATCTTCTACCCAGACCACCACATCTTTTTTTTTTAAACTTTTAGAAAATAAAAACAAGCAATATAAAATAAGATCATTAAATCTTTCTCCATATAAGCAAGGTTGTTTCACTTTCTTACCATTCATATGTTCACTGGAGAAACATTTTTAATTTCCTTCAATTACTTTCCCATTTCATATAAAAGTTGGCTAATTATTTGGCACAAGATGTCTAGATTTTGGCTTATTTCAGCTTTTTATGTGACTTCCTCACTAAGCTTAATCAGTTCCAGCTTTTGATTTAAGTGAGAGATGAGGGGCTCTTTCTTTCTCTTGAACACTTTTAAGTGTTCAATATCTTTTAAGATATTGTATAGTTATTAACTGGCCTAATTTCAATATTGTTGAGTCTCAGAATACGGAGGTCCATCCAAGAAGAGGGATAGAGATGGGGTAAAGGCCAGTCCACAGAACAGTCAGAACATACACATTTGATTAAGCTTGCCATCTTATATGGGCATGATTTCTGACCCTTGAAAACAGTTACAATGGTAACATCAAACATTAGTGATCCCAGATCACCATAACAAATATAATAATAATGAAAAAGCTTGAAAAACTTTGAGAATTATAAAATTGTGACAGAGACATGAATTAATCCAATGCTTCTGGAAAAATGAAGACAATTGACTTGCTTGATGTGGGGTTGCCACAAACGTTCAATTTGCAAAAAATGCAGAATCTGCAAAGTACAATAAAGCAAAGTGCAATAAAATGAATCATGCTTATTTACCTTCAAAAAAATTTAGGATCACAGTTATCATGTGATCACTTAGCTTTATTTATTTAAATTTTAAAAGCAATATGCACTCATTTACATATAATTAGCAAAAAAATGCTATGAGTGAGTAAATCAAAACTACCCATAATTCAAAAACCTATTAGTAATATTTCATCATATTTTCATATAACTTTTATTCTTCTCATTCTTTATTTTTATATGTATATTTTTCTTCAACAGAAACTGATGTCATATTATATATATTCTACCTTTTCACTTAAAATTATAAATATTTCTATGATATTACATACTGTTTGAAAAATAATTTTCATGTGAACATTATATTAAGATGTATACTATGACCTATGTGTCTGCGTTTTGTTGTTAGACATGTAACTTATTTTTATTTTCTCACTGAAATTTATAGCAAATTATAAATAATATTGCACTGAACATTATTGTACATATATCACAGTTGAATTTGAACCTCATGGTATATTTTATAGGATGTGGATTTAATGGATCAAGAAGTACAATTATGTGTGCCTACATAAGTATGTCCCCAAACTTCTTTCCAGGAAGGCTATAACAATTTGTTTTCAGAAACAGTCTATGGGACTGCATTTGACATTGATCTTTTAAAAAAATAAAACATTGCTATTATCTTAAGAAAATTGCTGATTTAATACATATTACTTTTATTTTTACTTTATATAATTTACAATTATATTTGTAAATATTATTTTCTATAACTATAAAATTTGAGTACAATACATTTTTCTCCTTATCTAATTTGAAGTGATTAAGCATCTTTTACAACATCCTTTCAATGATTCCCAATGTGTGCCAATACAGTTTAGAATTGTACACCTGTACTATTATTATTATATAATTATTTCATTTTTGCAACATTCTTTTACATATTGCTTTTTCTCTTATGATTAATCTCTTTAAAATAATTATAAAAATATGTCTCCATTTGTTTAGTTGCTATAAATTATCATCATAAACCTACTCTTAAGTTCTTATTTTGTTTTTGTGAATTTAAAAAAAATATCTGAGCTCTAACACATTAGAGATTTTAAAACACTTTTGGTTATTGATCATTCCATTTCACCTCATGCAATGATGCATCACTAAGAACTATAGTTTTCTTAAGGTATTTAGCAATAAATACTGAAGAGCTCCAGGTGGGGATGGCTACCTGTGTCGTTAACAGTTTTTCAAATGGTAAATGAATGACCAATAATTTTTTGTTTGTATCCCCATCCTTGAGCCACTAATATGGCAATATAAAGTGAAAACACTAAAAGTCTTCTCTTACATATATTTTATTTTCCGTTAAGCCCAAGTTGGTCTTTGCCTCATAGAACTGCTCCTCTACTAAAAGCTACTTAGATTCTATACCTTGTTCTCATAGGTATTTAAATGGGAAAGTGGATTAATGTGAATCAGACATCATCATCTCAAATTGGAATGGCCATTTATTTGTTTTGACTAAAGATTCTAATTGAGTTGAAAGACTATCCTACAACATTAGAAGGCTTAATATGTCTGTGATGTATTTTGAGTGTATATATTGTATATGTGTGAATATTTTATATCTACAATATGAAAGCCAATAGAAATTTCCAATGAACTCTATGAAATAATTATTTCTAAATTATTTACTACTTTTTTAAAAATAGTGGGAACTGTTTCAACTTTTTAATAATTTTGTTCAGACCTTCTATGGACTGCTGCTGCTGCTGCTAAGTCACTTCAATTGTGTCCGACTCTATGCGACCCCAGAAACAGAAGCCCACCAGGCTCCCCCGTCCTTGGGATTCTCCAGGCGAGAACACTGGAGTGGGTTGCCATTTCCTTCTCCAATGCTTGAAAGTGAAAAGTGAAAGGGAAGTCACTCAGTCGTGTCCGACTCTTAGCAACCCTATGGACTACAGCCTACCAGGCTCCTCCATGCATACTGGAAAATTTGGTAGTATCGATATTATGCATGGTCTCGTTTCTGCTGTATGCATATCTACTATGCTTCCCCTTGCCTAAATGCAGTATTAACATGAAATCTAAGTTGCACAGATGTCTTTAAATCAATGCTGAATTTGCAAAACAGATTTTTTTGGTAAAAAACTGTGGTTTGCCTTAATAAAATTGCTACTCAATTTCTGTCTTAAGTTATTTCACAAGAATTTACATCTTCAAGTTATTTCTGAAGAACCAATGAAGTTCAAGTGATTTTGAACATAGACGACATGAATGAGTAAAATAAACTACTGTCTTTCCTTCATTATACATGAGGTGTAACTTGCAGTGTGAGTGAGTGAAAGTCTCTCAGTTGTGTCTGACTCTTTGCAGCCCTATATATACAGTCCATCGGATTCTCCCAGCCAAAATACTGGAGTGGGTAGCCTTTCCATTCTCCAGGGCATATTACCAACCCAGGGATTGAGCCCAGGTCTCCCACATTGCAGTCGGATTCTTTACCAGGTAAACCATTAGTGAAGCCCAAATAAGAACCTCAGATATGCAGATGATATCACCCTTATGGCAGAAAGTGAAGAGGAACTAAAGAGACTCTTGATGAAAGTGAAAGAGAAGAGTGAAAAAGCTAGCTTAAAACTCAATATTCAGAAACTAAGATTATCCATCCAGTCCCATCACTTAATGGCAAATAGATGGGGAAACAATGGAAACAGTGACAGATTTTATTTTCTAGGTCTCAAAATCACTGCAGATGGTGATTGCAGCCATGAAATTAAATGATGCTTGCTCCTTGGAAAATAAGCTATGACCAACCTAGACAGCATATTAAAAAGCAAAGACATTACTTTGCTGACAAAGGTCCACTAGTCAAAGCTATGGTTTTTCCAGTAGTCATGTATGGATGTGAGAGTTGGACTATAAAGAAAGCTGAGCACTGAAGAATTGATGCTTTTTAAAAAATAAATAAATGTATTTTAATTGGAGGCTATTTACTTTACAATATTGTATTGGTTTTGCTACACATCAACATGAATCCGCCATGGGTGTACATGTGTTCCCCATCCTGAAACCCTCTCCCAGCTCCCTCCCTATTCCATCCCTCTGGATCATCCCAGTGCACCAGCCCGGAGCATCCTGTATCATGCATCAAACCTGGATTGGGAATTCATTTCACATATGATATTATACATGTTTCAATGCCATTCTCCCAAATCATCCCACCCTCACCCTCTCCTGTATGTGAGACAGCAAAAGAGACAGAGATGTATAGAATGGCCTTTTGGACTCTCTGAAATTGATGCTTTTGAACTGTGGTGTTGGAGAAGACTCTTGAGAGTCCCTTGCAAAGCAAGGAAATAAAACCAGTCAATCCTAAATGAAATCAGTCCTGAATATTCATTGGATAAACTGATTTTGAAGCTGTAACTCCAGTATTTTGGCCTCCTTATGCAAAGAACTGACTCACTGGAAAAGACCATGATGCTAGGAAAGATTGAAGGAAGAAGGATAACGGGATGACAGAGGATGGGATGGTTGGATGGCATCACTGATTCGATGGGCACAAGTTTGAGCAAGCTCTGGGAGTTGGCAATGGACAGGGAGGCCTGGTGTGCTGCAGTCCATGGAATCTCAAAGAGTCAAACACGACTGAGCAACTGAACTGAACTGAGACAATTTTCATGGGCTAAATAAACTTAGATGTTAAGTGCAAAAGAAAGCAAACTTTCTATCGGTGATATCTGGCCAACTTCCATCAAATTTGCAAATGCTGGCTTTTAGGCATCATAATGGAAACTGTTTCTATGAAGTACTATAGCATATTCAAAAGTAGAGACATTACTTTGCCAACAAAGGTTCGTCTAGCCAAGGCTATGGTTTTTCCTGTGGTCATGTATGGATGTGAGAGTTGGACTGTGAAGAAGGCTGAGCGCCGAAGAATTGATGCTTTTGAACTGTGGTGTTGGAAAAGACTCTTGAGAGTCCCTTGGACTGCAAGGAGATCCAACCAGTCCATTCTGAAGGAGATCAGCCCTGGGATTTCTTTGGAAGGAATGATGCTAAAGCTGAAACTCCAGTATTTTGGCCACCTCCTGCAAAGAGTTGACTCATTGGAAAAGACTCTGATGCTGGGAGGGATTGGGGGCAGGAGGAGAAGGGGACGACGGAGGATGAGATGGCTGGATGGCATCACTGACTCGATGGGTGTGAGTATGAGTGAACTCCGGGAGTTGGTGATGGACAGGGAGGCCTGGCGTGCTGTGATTCATGGGGTCGCAAAGAGTTGGACACGACTGAGTGACTGATCTGATCTGATCTGATCTGAACTTTAAAAAATTAAACCAAACTCGGCAGTTAGTGCAAAACTTTCTAAATTGTAGCCAACAATTTACCTCTCTTTTCCTTTAACACCTCATTAAAAGTAGCAATGAGAAAAAGCTAAATGGGAAATAATAATGAAAAGATAATGGAAAGAATGAGACAACAGAAAAAAAAAAATTGAAACTAGAAGTCATACCATTTAGCAAACAAGGGAAAGCTGAACTTTAAGCCAGGAAGTAATAGGGTGAATGGAAACAATCCAGGTGGTCTTTTTAGAAATCTACCAGAGGTTGTGCTGCTCCTCCAAAATGAAAGAACAATCTAAGAAAGAGTAAAACATAGGATACAAGAAACAAGGAAGAGAGAACAAGATGGTGGAGGAGTAGGTGGATGGGGAGTACATCTCTCTCCATGGATACATTGGGAACACACTTTCAGACACAGAAGTACATGCAGAACATCAGTTCAGAGTGGACAGGAGTACCTGACCAGAGGAAAAGAATATATAGTACCACGCAAAACTCAGTAGAACAAAGGAACTCGGGGGAAAAACAGAAGTATTAGTAGCACTGGACCTGCCCTGGGCTGGTGGAGGAACTGAAGCAGGGATCTGATCCCATTTCGGGGCAATTGTCTGAGTCAGAGGAGAAACATTTAAGGCTGAGAGTGAAGCAGCTGATTTGTGGCACCTAAATGGAATGAAAATCAGACAGTCCTTGCCACAGCCATACATAGCCTGGACAGGGATAAGGGTCCCCTGGAAGGTGCAGTGGCTGGGAGCTGGAGTTTGGGGAATGTGGAACGATTCCAGAGTGAGGAGTGCTGTTGACTGCGGAGGGACAGATTGAGAAAGGAGACTGTGATAGGAAATTCCTGTGGAGGAAAGCCAGGCAGCCATGGAAGCAAGGTGATACAGCTGAGTCATGCATAGGGGGTGGAGCCATCACCATAACCTCTCTCTCCCCACAGGCCAGCATTGGCAGCTGAACAACAGAGAGGCTGGCCCATCAAATGCCTGACACATTGAACTGCAGAGCAGGACCCCACCCAGGGTGCCCCTTTAAGTGCCTGACGTGCCAATCTACAGAGTATGACCTGAGCCAGGGGTTCCCTCTATGTGCCTGATGCTCTGAACAGAGAAAGACCTCAGGCAAGGGAGCCCTCTAAGTGCCTGAATGGGTGGAGCTAAGGAGAAAGACTGGCCAAAGAGGCCTTCTGATCGTCAGCTACAAAAAGATTGAAAAACGACTCTGATAGGGCCATAACTCCTTCAGTGGAGTCAGTCTGTGTTCCTGCACACTTGGCATCACCAAGGTTCCCACAAGCCAAGCAGGTGCAATACCTTCACACTCAACTCTCATTAAGGCAGAGCTGGAACAGGAAAAAAAAAGTCTTGTGTCTATGTGCACAAGGTCACTTTGATCATGTCTGGCTCTGTGACCCTGCAGACTGTGGCCTTTCAGGCTTATTTGTCAGGGAAGGGGGGGTTCTCCAGGCAAGAATACTGCAGTATACTGGCCAATATTTTTTGCCATACCCTTCTAGAGCACTATATTTCCTGCTGCCCTAGCTGCCAACTGCTCTGTGTGCCTGGTGCTGCCAGAACCATGTGACCCAAGCAACTGCATTACCTCTACACCTGGCCCTCACAGGGGCAAGCCCAAGTCCTACAGGGCAGCCTCAGGAGCAAACCCCAGAGGATGATCCACATGCAGAGGTGGAAAGAAAACCACAATTGAAACTCAGGGGCAGTGTGGCTAAGGGAGAAACCCAAAACCTTTCCACCAGCTGTACATGCTGCTGATTAAATCCACACCACTAACTAGGCAGACTCTGTGTCAATGGAATATATAAAAGATCATTGAGAGCTACCACAAAAGAAAACAGTAGTTCTTATAGCTGTGAACATTGGAAGCAAGAACACACAGGAGTAGGACCAGATTAGAATCTGAGCTGCACCCACAGCAGGTCCAGAGATCAACACAGTGTTGGAGGGCATCCTAGGGAGGTGAGGTGGACTATGCCTCACAGCAAAGGAAAGGACTCTGACAGCAGTGACTCGAGAAAAACATTTATTATTCTTATATTTTGACTTGTTCTGTAGATTCTTTTGGATTTTTTCTTTTTTTTTTTCTTTTATTTCTTCACCTGTTGTAGCTGTCTATTTTATTGGCCTTATGAAATCTAATTAAGCTTCCGAGCTTTTTTTTTTTTTCCTCAGTCACAAGTTTTATTGTTGTTATAAACCTCTACATTGGGATTTTGCAGTCCTGTGGAGTTTTCCTTTTCTTTCTTTCTCTTTTTTTTTAAATTTTAATTTTTTAGCATATATATATATATATATATATATATTTTACATTTATTTCCTTGTTTGCTTTTCCTACTGTTTTTTCCCTTGCAGTTAATCTTTAATGTATATAAATCTTCTTTATCTACCTCTATTTAACTTTGCATATTTATTCTTTCTTTTCTTTCTTCTCAACAAATTGGTTGGTTTTATTTTCATTGCTTTATTTCCCAGTTGGCACCTTGCTTTAGTTTCTTATTTTTTTTTCCAGATTTAATCTAGTAGATATAATTTTTTGATTCCTTTGTTTGCTGGGTCAATATATTGTACTGTATTTTTGTTGGACTGTTTTGATTTTACTTATCAGTATATATGTTTAGGTGTATATTCAGTCACAATTTTTGTTGTTGTTGTAAACCTCTGGCTCTAAGTTGGGCTTTTGCAGTTCTATGGAGCTTTCTTCTTTTTTTTTTTCTTTATTCTTTCTCCTTTCTTTTTTTTTTTTTCTTTTCTCTTTTTTATAATTTTAATTTTTAAAAACCTATTACATTTTTTCTATATTTATTCATTTGTTTGCCTTTCCTACTGTTCTTTTCCACTTGAAGTTAATCTTTAATGTATATAAATCTTCATCTACTTCTATTTAATGTTGCATATCTATTCTTTCTTTCTTTACTTTCTTTACTTTCCTCTCAACATATTTGTTATTGTTTCCATTGCTTTATTCCCCACTTGTCCCCTTGTTTTAATTTTGTTTTCCAGTTTGTCCTTTAGTCAGTTTTGTTCTTAACTGGTAAATATAATTTTTAATTTTCTTTGTTCACTGGGTCAATCTACTGTGCCTTGTTTTTGTTGGACTGTTTTCACTTTGCTCATGGATGTATATGCATGTGTGTATATTTCATTATTTTAATTATTACTTGTCTGATTTTGTAACTGCCATTTGTCTGGGGTTCATCTTTGCTTTCTAGTTTTGGATATTTGTTTTAATCCCACTTAATACCATAGCAAACCACTTGTGGAATCTTGATTCCTGACCAGAGATCAAGCCCTGAGCCTGTGGAGTGGTACCACTGACTCCAAGACCTTAGACTACCAGAGAACTAACCCTAGGGAGTATCAAATAGTGAGAACTCACACAAAGGAAACTGCTTGAAAACAAGACCCAGCAACACCCAACCACCAGTAGCACCCTATGCAGGATACCTCACCTAAACAACAAACAAAACAAAAATACAAACCCAATCATCAGCAGACAAGATTACTACATCATTCAACCTTGCCAATCAGAGAAAAAACAAACAAACAAAAACTCAGCACAAATATCACCCTATATGAAGCTTACACAGGCCACTGGACCAACCTTAGGAGGGAAGAAAAAAAAAGGAAGAAAGAATTCAACCTTGAAGCCTAGGAAAAGGAGACCTCAAACACAATAAGTTAAAAAAAAATAATGAAAAGGCAGAGAAATATTACACAAATGAGGGAACAAACTAGAAACACAGAAGTCCAAATAAATACAGAGAAAATAGGCAAACTTCCTGAAAAAGAATTCAGAATAATGATAGTAAAAATGATGAAAAACCTTGAATACAAAATGGAAAAAATGCAAGAATCAATTAACAAAGACCTAGAAGAATTATCAGACCACCTCACCTGCCTCTTGAGAAACCTATATGCAGGTCAGGAAGCAACAGTTAGAACTGGACATGGAACAACAGACTGGTTCCAAATAGGAAAAGGAGTATGTCAAGACTGTATACTGTCACCCTGTTTATTTAACTTATATTTAACTTATATATACGCTGGAATCAAGACTGCCGGGAAAAATATCAATAACTTCAGATATGCAGATGACACCACCCTTATGGCAGAAAGTGAGGAGGAACTTAAAAACCTCTTGATGAAAGTGAAAGTGGAGAGTGAAAAAGTTGGCTTAAAGCTCAACATTCAGAAAACGAAGATCATGGCATCCAGTCCCATCACTTCATGGGAAATAGATAGGGAAACAGTGGAAACAGTGCCAGACTTTCTTTTTTTGGGCTCCAAAATCACTGCAAATGGTGACCGCAGCCATGAAATTAGAAGATGCTTACTCCTTGGAAGGAAAGTTATGACCAGCCTAGAGAGCATATTGAAAAGCAGAGACATTACTTTGCCAACAAGATCCGTTTAGTCAAGTCTATGGTTTTTCCTGTGATCATGTATGGATGTGAGAGTTGGACTGTGAAGATGGCTGAGCGCTGAACAATGGGTGCTTTTGAACTGAGGTGTTGGAGAAGACTCTTGAGAGTCCCTTGGACTGCAAAGAGATCCAACCAGTCCATTATGAAGGAGATCAGCCCTGGGATTTCTTTGAAGGGAATGATGCTGAAGCTGAAACTTGAGTACTTTGGCAAGGTATTGTCTCTGCTTTTGAATATGCTATCTAGGTTGGTCATAATTTTCCTTCAAAGGAGTAAGCGTCTTCTAATTTCATGGCTGCAGTCACCATCTGTAGTGATTTTGGAGCTCAGAAAAATAAAGTCTGACACTGTTTCCACTGTTTCCCCATCTATTTCCCAGGCAGTGATGGGACCGGATGCCATGATCTTCGTCTCACGCTCCTCTTTCACTTTCATCAAGAGGCTTTTTAGTTCCTCTTCACTTTCTGCCATAAGGGTGGTGTCATCTGCATATCTGAAGTTATTGATATTTCTTCCGGCAATCTTGATTCCAGCTTGTGTTTCTTCCAGTCCAGCGTTTCTCATCATGTACTCTGCATAGAAGTTAAATAAACAGGGTGACAATATACAGCCTTTAAGTACTCCTTTTCCTATTTGGAACCAGTCTGTTGTTCCATGTCCAGTTCTAACTGTTGCTTCCTGACCTGCATACAAATTTCTCAAGAGGCAGATCAGGTGGTTTGGTATTCCCATCTCTTTCAGAATTTTCCACAGTTTATTGTGATCCAAACTGTCAAAGGCTTTAGCATAGTAAATAAAGCAGAAATAGATGTTTTTCTGGAACTCTCTTGCTTTTTCCATGATCAGTGGATGTTGGCAATTTGATCTCTGGTTCCTCTGCCTTTTCTAAAACCAGCTTGAACATCAGGAAGTTCATGGTTCACATATTGCTGAAGCCTGGCTTGGAGAATTTTGAGCATTACTTTACTAGCATGTGAGATGAGTGCAATTGTGTGGTAGTTTGAGCATTCTTTGGCATTGTATTTCTTTGGGATTGGAATGGAAACTGACCTTTTCCAGTCCTGTGGCCATTGCTGAGTTTTCCAAATTTGCTGGCATATTGAGTGCAGCACTTTCACAGCATCATCTTTAAGGATTTGAAATAGCTCAACTGCAATTCTATAACCTCCACTAGCTTTGTTTAGTAGATACTGAACAGAAAAAAAAAAATTACTGCAGATAGTGACTAGGCATGAAATTAAAAGACACTAGCTCCTTGGAAGAAAAGCTATGGTCAACCTAGACAGCATATTAAAAAGCAGAGACATTACCTTGCCAACAAAATTCCATATAGTCAAAATTATGTTTTTTTTTTTTTTTTCAAATAGTCATGTATGAAAGTGAGATTTGGACTACAAAGGAAGCTGAGGGCCAAACAATTGCTGCTTTTGAGCTGTGATGTTGGAGAAGACTCTTGAGAGTCCCTTGGAGTGCAAAGAGATCAAACCAGTCAATCCTAAAGGAAATCAGTCCTGAATATTCATTGGAAGGACTGATGCTGAAGCTGAAGCTCCAATACTTTGGCCACCTGATGGGATGACCTGATTCATTGGGAAAGACCCTAATGATGGGAAAGATTGAAGGCAGGGGAAAGATTGAAGGCAGGACGAGGAGCAAACGACAGGATGAAATGTTGGATGGCATCACACTCTCCATGAACATGAGTTTGAAAAAGCTCCAGGAGTTGGTTATGGATGGGGAAGCCTGGTGTGCTCCAGTCTATGGTGGTAACTGATACTTCCTAAGGCCCACTTGACTTCACATTCCAGGATGTCTGGCTCTAGGTCGGTGATCACACCATCGTGACCATCTGGATCCTGAAGAACTTTTTTGTACAGTTCTTCTGTGTATTATTGCCATCTCTTCTTAATATCTTCTGCTTCTGTTAGGTCCATACCATTTCTGTCCTTTATCGAGCCCATCTTTGCATGAAATGTTCCTTTGGTATCTCTGATTTTCTTGAAGAGATCTCTAGTCTTTCCCATTCTGTTGTTTTCCTCTATTTCTTTGCACTGATCTCTGAAGAAGGCTTTCTTATCTCTTCTTGCTATTCTTTGGAAATCTGCATTCAGATGCTTATATCTTTCCTTTTCTCTTTTGTTTTAGCTTCTCTTCTTTTCACAGCTATTTGTAAGGCCTCCCCAGACAGTCATTTTGCTTTTTTGCATTTCTTTTGCATGGGGATGGTCTTGATCCCTGTCTCCTGTACAATGTCACAAACGTCATTCCATAGCTCATCAGGCACTCTATCAGATCTAGGCCCTTAAATCTGTTTCTCACTTCCACTGTATAATCATAAGGGATGGGATTTGATTTAGGTCATACCTGAATGGTCTAGTGGTTTTCCCTACTTTCTTCAATTTAAGTCTGAATTTGGCAATAAGGAGTTCATGATCTGAGCCACAGTCAGCTCCTGGTCTTGTTTTTGTTGATTGTATAGAGCTTCTCCATCTTTGGCTGCAAAGAATATAATCAATCTGATTTTGGTGTTGACCATCTGGTGATGTCCATGTATAGAGTCTTCTCTTGTGTTGTTGGAAGAGGGTGTTTGTTATGACCAGTGCATTTTCTTGGCAAAACTCTATTAGTCTTTGCCCTGCTTAATTATGTATTCCAAGGCCAAATTTGCCTGTTACTCCAGGTGTTTCTTGACTTCCTACTTTTGCATTCCAGTCCCCTATAATGAAAAGGACCTCTTTTTTGGGTGTTAGTCGTAAAAGGTCTTGTAGGTCTTCCATAGAACCGTTCAACTTCATCTTCTTCAGTGTTACTGGTTGGAGCATAGACTTGGATTACTGTGATATTGAATGGTTTGCCTTGGAAACGAACAGAGATCATTCTGTCGTTTTTGAGATTGCATCCAAGTACTGCATTTCAGACTCTTTTGTTGACCATGATGGCTACTCCATTTCTTCTGAGGGATTCCTGCCCGCAGTAGTAGATATAATGGTCATCTGAGTTAAATTCACCCATTCCAGTCCATTTCAGTTCGCTGATTCCTAGAATGTTGACATTCACTCTTGCCATCTCTTGTTTGACCACTTCCAATTTGCCTTGATTCATAGACCTGACATTCCAGGTTCCTATGCAATATTGCTCTTTACAGCATTAGACCTTGCTTCTATCACCAGTCACATCCACAGCTGGGTATTCTTTTTGCTTTGGCTCCATCCCTTCATTCTTTATGGAGTTATTTCTCCACTGATCTCCAGTAGCATATTGGGTACCTACTGACCTGGGGAGTTTCTCTTTCAGTATCCTATCATTTTGCCTTTTCATACTGTGTATGGGGTTCTCAAGGCAAGAATACTGAAGTTGTTTGCCATTCCCTTCCCCAGTGGACCACATTCTGTCAAATCTCTCCACCATGACCCGCCCATCTTGGGTTGCCCCACGGGCATGGCTTAGTTTCATTGAGTTATAATAAAATATCATATTATACTCACTAGTTGAGTACTATTAAAAGAAAACAGAAAATAGTAAGCATTGACAAGGATGTGGAAAAATGAGAACTTATATGCACTGTGGATGGGATCGTAAAACGGTTCAACTACTAGGGAAAAGAGTGATGTTGGCATGTGTACTTAGTTGAGTCCTACACCCTGCTACCCCATGGACTATAGGCTGCCAGGCTCCTCTGTTCATGGGATTTTCCAGGCAAGAGTACTAGAGTGGGTTTCCATTCCCTTCTCTAGGGGATCTTTCCAACCCAGAGACTGAACCCGGTCTCCAGGGAAGCCCCCATGGAAAACAGTATAGACATTCAAAGAAAAAAACCTACATATGATCCAGCATTCTTATTTCTGGATATATACACCAAGAACCGAAAGCTGTGTCTCAAAGAGATATTTACACATCCCTGCCTGTTCATAGCAGCAGTATTACAATTGCCAAACAAGAAAAATGTGCATTCATTTAGATGAATGGATTAAAAAAATGTGAAGTATATATAATGAGATACTGAACAGACTTAACTAGCAAGTTAAGTCTGTCACATGCTGTAACATGCATGAACCTTGAGGTCAATTTGCTAGTGAAATAGGCCTGTTGCAAAAAGACAAATACTATATAATTCCACTAAATGTGAGTTATGTAAAGTAGTCAGATTTATGGAAACAGAGGTAGAATGTTGGTTACCAGGGACTGGGGGAGGGGGAAGTTAAGAGTTGTTTATTGGGGATACATTTTCAGGTTGGCAAGATGAAAAACTTTGGAGACCTTTTTCACCACATTGTGAATATACTTAACACTGCTGAATTGCTTATGAAATAGTCAAAACATGTAAATATTAAAAATAAAGCTGCTTCAAAAACAGTTAAGATTGTAAATTTTATGTTGTATATTTTTTACTGCAATAAAAATAACTTATCTAAAATGTTTTTCATAGTTCCAAAACTGAGAACAGTTGAATTTTCCATAAGCTTTTCTTATGCCATTCCATAAGCTGGCTGTGTATATATGCATGTTCACAGTTTCCTTGTGTTGAATATATTTACCCTTGGTTAAGAGAAAAAAAATTGTCCTTATGAAACTTTTGTGTTATCTGGAGTTTTACAATAAAGCTGTTAGTGAATATTCAAACAAGTATGCATGGTTTGCTTGCTATTCTAGTAGCTGAGTGGTGAAGATGAGCTGAAAGAGTTCTGGTAGGATCTTGAATTATAAAAAAGAACTTCCTCAGGTACTCAGGAAACCTAATGGGAATTTTGCCTGTTGATTTCATGGTCAATAAAAGGTGGCGATTTCCTCAGAGAACTGGCTTGGATTCAGTATCATCCTTCTCTCCTCCAAAGATGGCTCTGTCTTCAAAATATATATTCAAGCATCACATATTCACGCCTGTATTTGAATCCTTTTCACTGCCTCATACATCAAAGTTGCCCGATATATATTTATTTCATACATGAATGCATGGATCATTCATTTCTTAAATGCTGAAGAAGTTTTATTCTAAGGGGAGAACTGTATTAGAAGTCAATCATGACAGTAGTCCAGGTTGTCTAATGATCCAGTCATGACAGTCATTTGTATTTTGGCAAATCACAGCCTTATAAGTGGGACAGTCTTCATCTGTAAAATAATGAGAATTATGAATAAAAATGACAATACTTGGATCAAAATTTTAATGCATTTGTAAACTGTATGGCAATATAAAATGTAGCATTTCATTTATTTTCAGAATTACTATATGTCTTGTTCTTTGCTAGGTACAGGGGAGATAAAAAGGAAACATGATCCTTCACCATTCCTTCAGGAAGCAATGTACTCATCTATCTAATTTTGAAGGACTACCTTGTTGCTTTTTAAAGAGATTTAAGACAGGAAATTAGATAGATGGACACAGTTATATATTAAATAGCAAGCTCTGATGATAAGTTTGGCTGACAATTCAAGTAGATAGATTACTGACGGAGACTTTCAGACAGTGATAAATCTTTTGGGAAATTTTGTTTGTTTTGTTTAAGCAAATAGAAAGTTCTGTGAATGTCTACTGGCTTTTATAAGATGATCATTCTAAACACCTGATAATAATGAGATCTCACCATGCTACTCCATAAAAAATAGGTAAGACCAGAAAAAGGTAATATTAGAAACTGAAATTCTGAGTTGTACATCATACATCTTTAAACTGTGAATACAGTATATGCTGCAACACTATATGCTTGCAACTTTTTAAATGTATTTTTGTTATATTGAAGTGTAACTTTGAATTATACCCTGCTTCATTTCAGTTCCTCAGCAAGATAGAATTGCATAGCTTATAGCTTTTGTGTTAGCTCAAGTTGACCAATAGTGAGTTGGGCTCTGCATGGGCATATTGCATGATGTAAAGTTCTTGAAGCACATGAGTGGGAATAAGACTTAAATTGCAAAGTTCTGGGGAACTATTGTAGGCTAATGAGAAGAACATAAATGCATGGTGGAAGTGATGATGGTGTATCACTTCACTCATTATTATTCTTATTGTTTAATAGTAGCCAAGTTCTTTGAGATCATTTTGAAAAATGTCTTGGTTAGTACTCAAAGATTTGTAAGCTACTCTTGACCAAACAAAACAAACAAAAAACAAAAGTAAATATTAACAAGATAAAGAATACCTTACTTTTGGGGAACATGATTACTTTTAAAAAATGACTCATATCTTTGCTTTATAAAACATTTTTCTGTAGTAACTTATCTACTAATTGAGTTGTTATGTAAAAATGCTGTCATCAACAAATCATCTGCAATTAGAGGTCATATGTAGTACCAGGATCTTAGTAGTTATCAAGCTGATTAACAGGTTGAAAGTTGCAGAGGACAGCTAGCAAGTACATGATGAAACAAATACAAAAAGTCCCACAGTCACAAACCAAGCTAAATACTGAAGTATTTATCTTCATAAATACTGAAATATTATATTTATGGAGATCAGGTGCAAGACTGTGAGATACAGGTAGTATATAAAGAATATTCAGTCAGTTTAATATTTTCAGCATTCAGTAAGGTCTAAATTCAGATCAAGTTGGAAGACTATCAGAAATTTTGCATATGTTGACCATGTTATTGTAGTTCTTCACAGACATGTGAATTATGCTGTGTTTTAATATTATCTATACAGATTTTCTCCAAACAAAACTGCCACTCTTGTTCTAACATTCCTCCCACTTGATATAAACAAAATCCATCCATACCCACTTAGGGGCTTTTCTGATGGCTCAGTGGTAAAGAATCCATCTGCCAAGGCAAGAGCCATGGGTTCAATCCATGGTCCAGGAACATTCCCTGGAGAAGGAAATGGCAACCCACTCCAGTATTCTTGCCTGGAAAAACCCCCATGGACAGAGGGCCTGGCAGGCTACAGTCTATGGGATCGCAAAGAGCCAGACATGACTTAGCGACTGAGCCATTATTTCATGGCAAATAGAAGAAGAAAAATCAGAAGCAGTTGACAGATTTTATTTTCTTAGGCTCGAAAATCACTGCTAACATTCACTGCAGTCATGAAATTAAAAGACACTGGCTCCTTGGAGGGAAAGTGATGAAAAACCTAGATAATGTACATCATTTGTCAACAAATGTACAAATACTGAAAGCTATGGCTTTTCCAGTAGTCATGTGCAGGTGTGAGAGTTGGACCATAAAGAAGGCTGAGTTCTAAAGAACTGATGCTTTAAAACTGTGGTGCTGGAGAAGACTCTTGAGAATCCCGTAGACTGCAAGGAGATCGAACCAATCAATCCAAAAAGAAATCAACCCTGAATACTCATTGGAAGGACAGTTGCTGAAGCTGAAGCTCCAGTACTTTGGCCACCTTATGGGAAATGCTAACTCATTGGAAAATACCTTAATGATGGGAAAGATTGAAGGCAAAAGGAGAAGAGGGCAGCAGAGGATGAGATGGTTAGATAGCATCACCAGCTCAATGGACATGAATTTGAACAAACCCTGGGAGATAGTGCAGGACAGAGAGGCCTTGTGTGCAGTCCATGGGGTTGCAAAGAGTTGGATAGGACAACATATCCACTTAAGCATCTGCCCCAGCAATACTTTTGAAGGGAATCCCATATATAAGCCTCGTTGTTCTACTATGAAAACCCAATGAAGAATGTCTTTAAGAAGTTATTCTATGAAGAACTGTTTTCTTTTTTTCTGATAAATACCAAGAACTCAGTTTTCACTTTGACTCTTGGGAAGTTTAAAACTTGAGCTGAGACTCCATATAGCAATAATGTAGGTCTCTATGACCTGAATATTTATTTTTCTGTTTTGTATCCTGGCTGAAACTTTCCTATTATTTAAAATATTTGTTTCCCTTTTTCTTTGTGTAAAATTGATCTTTTAGAACATTTTATTGTATATGTTCATATTATAAGAAACCTTGAATGCTTTTAAAATGAGGTAGAGGTACAAGTAAATACTTTTTAAAATGTCAGGTGACATAATCATTTGGCAAGAGAATTACATTCATTCACAGGAGAAGGATTAAAAACAGCAGATTGTGGTAGAATGTAATATTCAACAAATTAATGCATTATCCCTCTCAAAACACAAAACAAAACCCACACAGTCTTGTAGCCTAAACCATACATGAAAAGACATAACTTTGTTTTTCTAATTTTACTTTTTCAACTTTGATATTTATAATAAAGTTCTGTATTGATGTACAATTACATTATAGAAATTTAGGAATGTGGAAATAACAAATTGTATTGGGATATATACATATATAGCAATTTATCCATTACTTTTTGGTTATCTAATTTGTCAATGTACACATTTTTAATTACTTTTAATTACATTACTTTGCCAACAAAGGTCCATCTAGTCAAGGCTATGGTTTTTTCCAGTAGTCATGTATGAATGTGAGAGTTGGACTATAAAGAAAGCTGAGTGCCTAAGAATTGATGCTTTTGAACTGTGGTGTTGGAGAAGACTCTTGAGAGTCCATTGGACTGCAAGGAGATCCAACCAGTCCATCCTAAAGGAAATTAGTCCTGAATGTTCATTGAAAGGACTGATGTTGAAGTTGAAACCCTAATACTTTGGCCACCTGATGGGAAGAACTGACTCACTGGCAAAGACCCTAATGCTGGGAAAGATTGAAGGCAGGAGGAGAAGGGGTCAACAGAGGATGAGATGGTTGGATGGCATCACCGACTCAATGGACATGAGTTTGAGTAAACTCTGGGAGGTGGTGATGGACATGGAGGCCTGGCGTGCTGCAGTCCATGAGGTCTCAAAGAGTAGGACATGACTGATTGACTGAACTGAACTGAATGACATTTTTAATAGTCTCTTATGATCCTTTTTATTTCTGTGGCATCAGCTGTAATGTCTCCTTTTTCATTTACAATTTTATGTTTGAGTCTTTTCTCTTTCATTCTTAGATTAGCTAAAGTTTTGTCAATTTTGTTTATCTATTCAAAAAGCCAGGTATTTGTACTAATGCATTTTTTTTCTAATTTTACAGTTATCTATATTATTTATTTCTGTTCTAGTAAAGATATGACCAACCTAAATAGCATGTTCAAAAGCGGAGACATTACTTTGCCAACAAAGGTTCGTCTAGTCAAGGCTATGGTTTTTCCTGTGGTCGTGTATGAATGTGAGAGTTGGATTGTGAAGAAGGCTGAGCGCCGAAGCATTGATGCTTTTGAACTGTGGTGTTGGAGAAGACTCTTGAGAGTCCCTGGGACTGCAAGGAGATCCAACCAGTCCATTTTGAAGGAGATCAGCCCTGGGATTTCTGTGGAAGGAATGATGCTAAAGCTGAAAGTCCAGTACTTTGGCCACCTCATGCGAAGAGTTGACTCATTGGAAAAGACTCTGATGCTGGGAGGGATTGGGGACAGGAGGAGAAGGGGACCACAGAGGATGAGATGGCTGGATGGCATCACTGACTCGATGGAGGTGAGTCTGAGTGAACTCCGGGAGTTGTTGATGGACAGGGAGGCCTGGCATGCTGCGATTCATGGGGTCGCACGGAGTCGGACATGACTGAGCGACTGATCTGATCTGATCTGATCTGATTTATTATTTAATTTCATCTGCTAATTTTGGGCTTAGTTATTTTTGAACTGTGGTTTTGGAGAAGACTCTTGAGAGTCCCTTGGTCTGCAAGGAGATCCAACCAGTCCATTCTGAAGGAGATCAGCCCTGGGATTTCTTTGAAAGGAATGATGCTAAAGCTGAAACTCCAGTACTTTGGCCACCTCATGTGAAGAGTTGATTCATTGGAAAAAACCCTGATGCTGGGAGGGATTGGGGGCAGGAGGAGAAGGGGACAACAGAGGATGAGATGACTGGATGGCATCACTGACTCAATGGACGTGAGTCTGAGTGAACTCCGAGAGTTGGTGATGGACAAGGAGGCCTGGCGTGCTGCGATTCTTGGGGTCGCAAAAAGTCGGACACGACTGAGTGACTGATCTGATCTGATCTGATTCTCTTTTCTTAGCTACTTGAGGTATACAGTAAGATTGTTTTAGATCTTTCATCTTATTTTAATCTAGGCTTTTATCTTCATGAACTTTCCTTTTAATGCTTCTTTAGCCACTTACATAAATTTGGTATATTTGTTTTCATTTTCATTTTTTTTGCAGTGTGAAAATTTTATTGCTGCAAAACATTGCAGAGTAGGTTTGTTTTCATTCTTTATCTTTGTTTTATAGGGGCCCTGTCTCTCCATTGACACAGGGTAACATAATCATCAGTACCCTTGTCCTTTTCTTTTATAAGATAATTAAAAATCTTTTCTTATAGCCATGTGTTATTTACTTTTCAAATGGAGAATAACTACTTTACACTACCATGATAGCCTCTATCATGAATAAACATGAATTGACCATAAGCATACATGTGTCCCCTCCTGAACCTTCTTTCCCACCCCATCCAGGTTGTCAGAGAGCACAGGCTTTGGGTTTCCTGAATCCTACATCAAAGTCCTGCTGGCTATCTAATTTACATTTGGTAATGTATATATTTCAATGCTATTCTCTCAAATCATCCCACCTTCTCCTTTCATTCTTTTACATGTAGCTGTCCAGTTTGCCCAGCACCACTTATTGAAGAGGCTGTTTTTGCCCCATTGTATATTCTTCCCTCCTTTGCTAAAAACAAGGTACCCATATGTGCATGGGTTTAATTCTGGGCTTTCTATCTTGTTCCATTGGTCTATGTTTCTGTTTCTGTGCCAGTACCATACTGTCTTGATGACTGTAGCTTGGTAGTATAATCTGAAGTCAAGAAGGTTTATCCCTCCAGTTCCATTCTTCTTTCTCAAGACTGCTTTGGCTATTTAGGGTCTTTTGTGTTTCCATGTGAATTGTGAAAATTTTTGTTCTAGTTCTAAGAAAAATGCCATTGGTAACTTGATAGGGATTGCACTGAATCTGTAGATTACATTTGGTAGTATAGTCATTTTCAAATATTGATTCTTCCTACCCAGGAACATGAGATATCTCTCCATCTGTTTATGCCATCTGCTTTTTCTCATCAGTGTCTTATAATTTTCTGTGGACAGTTATTTTGTCTCCTTAGGTACGTTTATTTCTAGATATTTAATTATTTTTGTTGCAATGGTAAATGTGATTGATTCCTTAATATCTTTCTGATTTTTCATTGTTAGTATATAAGAATGCAAGAGATTTATGTATATTGATTTTCTATCCTGCGACTTTGCTGAATTCACTGGTTAGCTCCAGTAATTTTCTGATACCAACTTTAGGGTTTTTCTATGTATAGTATCGTGTCATCTGCAAACAGTGAGAACTTTACTTCTTCTTTTCTGATTTGGATTCCTTTTATTTCTTTTTCTTCTCTGATTGCTGTAGCTAGGACTTACAAAACTATGTTGAGTAATAGTGGTAAAAGTGAACACCCTTGCTTGTTCGTGATCTTAGGGGGAATATTTTCAGTTTTTCATCATTGAGAATAATGTTTGTTGTGGACTTATTATATATGGTCTTTATTTATGTTGAGGTGGGTTCCTTCTATGCCCATTTTTTGAAGAGTTTTAATCATAAACAGGTGATGAATTTTGTCAAAGGCTTTTTCTGCATATATTGAAATTATCACATGGCTTTTATCTTCCAATTTGTTAATATGGTGTATCACATTGAGTGATTTGCATATATTGAAGAATCCTTAAATCCCTGAAATAAACCCAACTTGATCACGGTGTATGAGCTTTTTAATATATTGTTGAATTCTGTTTGCTAAAATTTTGTTGAGGATTTTTGCATCTATGTTCATCAGTGATATTGGCCTGTAGTTTTCTTTTTGTGGGTTGTCTTTGTCTGGTTTTGGTATCAGGGTGATGGTGTCCTCATTGAATCTGTTTGAAAGTATTCCTTTCTCTGCAATTTTTTTTTGGAAGAGTTATAGAGAGATAGGCATTAGCCTGTCTTTAAATGTTTGATAGAATTCACCTGTGAAGACTTCTGGTCTTGGGCTTTTGTTTTTTTGGAGATTTTTTTTTTCATATTTTTCAAAGGAATTTATTAAGAAACAGGGGGGAGAAATATAAAGTAAACAATCAAAGGAATCAAAGAGTTTACAACATAGCTTCTTCAGGCCAGTGGCAACTAAGAAATACTTGCTGAGCCGACACCAAGGGTACGGAGGCCCGAATTCCATTTTCAATCCCATCTCTCTGGTTTGGGAAGGCAATCTGACTTTTTGGAGGAAGTTTCAAGCTGATTGGGTTGGCAGCCAAGAGAGATGGGATTGAAAATGTTTTTTGGGAGATTTTTGATCAGAGCTTGTAGTTGGGTTGTTCATAATTTCTATTTCTTCCTGGTTCAGTCTTGGAAGATTGAACAATTCTAAGAATCTGTCCAATTATTCTGGGTTATTCACTTTATCGCCATATAGTTCCTCACAATAGTCTCTTATAATCTTTTGTACTTCTGCATTGTCTATTGTACCTCTCCTTTTTCATTTATAATTTTGTTTATTTGATTCTTCTCTCTTCTTTTCTTGGTGAGTCTGGCTAAAGTTTATCAATTTTGTTTATCTTCACAAAGAACCAGCTTTTAGCTTTATTAATCTTTGCTATTGTTTCTTTAATATCTTTTTTCATTTATTTCTGCTCTGATCTTTATGATTTCTTTCCTTCTGCTAATTTTGGGGTTTCTTTTTCTTCTTTTTCCAGTTGTTTTAGGTGTAAAATTTTGTTGTCTATTCAATGTTTTTCTTTTTTCTTGACGTAGGATGGTACTGCTATAAACCTCCCTCTTAGAACTGCTTTTGCTGCATCCCATAGTTTTTGAGTTGTGTTTTCATTGTCATTTGTTTTGAGGATTTTTATTATTATTATTATTTCCTTTTGGATTTCTTCAGTAACCTGCTTGTTATTTAGGAATGTATTAATCTCCAGTGTTTGTTGTTTTTAGTTTTTTTTTTTTTTTTTCCCCTTGTAATTGATGTCTAGTCTCATAGCTTTGTGGTAAGAAAAGGTGCTTGATTCTATTTCAGTTTTCTTAAATTTACTGAGATTTGATTTGTGACCCAAGATGTGTCCCATCCTGGAGAATGTTCCATGTACACTTGAAAATAAGGTGCACCCTTTGCATTTGGATGGACTGTCCTGAAGATATCAATGAGATCTAATCATTCCATATGTTCAGAAAATATACTTGCTATGATTTCAATTTTATAAAATTCATTAAGACTTGTTTTGTGACCTAATACATGATCTATCCTAGATACTGTTTCATCTGTGCTGGAGAAGAATGTGTACTTTCCTGCCCTTGGGGGACTATTTAGTATATATTCCTTAAGGTCATGTGTCTCTAGTGTTTTTCCAGTTCTCCATTTCCTTACTGATCTCCTATCTGGATGTTCTATTCATTATTTAAAATGGACTATTGAAATCTCCTACTGCTAGTGGATTTTGTATTGTTGAATTGGTTTCTCCATGGGAGGAAGGAGAGTCTCAGGCTTCTTATTCTATTATCTTATATTTTACCCTTGTAACTAGCTTTTAAATCTAGTAACAGAGTGATAATATGTGACACTATAATTAAGGCTTTATGAGTATTATTTTATACCCTTTATATTTTTCAGATTTTGCTTTAAAATTTTTGATCCTATGTTTTCTAAAATAGTAAAATTTATCATTATGAATCAATATTTTATATAAAATGACACCCTTTGCCCTATTTAGTTTTGCCTTCATTTCCACTTTGTCAATTAGTAATATTATAAGTATTTTTATTTTTGTCATTGCCTGGCAAATATTTGTCTATCTGTTGATTTTTAATCAGTTTGCCTCATTTAATCTTTCAGCATGTATCTTATAAGTGAAAAAAGTAATAATATGTTTTTATTATCTCACAAAACCTACTTCTAAATAAAGTTTTCATCTCTTTACATTTATTTTCACAATTGATAAGCTTGACCTGACTTTTATTTTGCAATCAAAATAAATTTTTTATAAAAAAAATTTTGTAATTTTTATTCCATGGATTTTAATTCTTCTAGTTGCCTATTGTTTATCTTTGAGATATTTCTCATAATTTCTCTTAAATATAGTATGACAAAAATAATTTTGATTGTCATTTCACATTTGACTTAATGCAGTGTTATTTTTTATTTATGTTTCTACTCAAAACTTTGAAAACAAAAGTCTCTTACAGTGTAATGCATGGACTCTAGGGAACCACAGACAGACTTAAAGGATTGCATCAACCACTTGAAAATTTAGGCCAATATTTTATTTATTGAAAGGATATTTTCTTTAATTTTATTTTTTAACTTTACAATATTGTATTGGTTTTGCCATATATCAACCTGAATCCACCACAGGTATACACATGTTCCCCATCCTGAACCCTCCTCCCTCCTCCCTCCCCGTACCATCCCTCTGGGTAGACCCAGTGCACCAGCCCCAAGCATCTAATATCATGCATCAAACCTGGACTGGCGACTCATTTCATACATGATATTATACATGTTTCAATGCCATTCTCCCAAATCATCCCACCCTCTCCCTCTCCCACAGAGTCCAAAAGACTGTTCTATATATCAGTGTCTCTTTTGCTGTCTCGTATACAGGGTTATTGTTACCATCTTTCTAAATTCCATATATATGCATTAGTATACTGTATTGGTGTTTTTCTTTCTGGCTTATTTTGATAAGAAGAAATTTTTAAAATCCTTCAAAGTGATCATGATCCCTAAAATGTTAAGTACCACTGATTGAGGTATTATGCCATTGTCTTCTAGCTTATTCTTTGGAGAAGAATGTCCTTCACGTTACTGGTTTGATATTCTGCTGTGTCTATTATGCTCTTATTTTATCAATTTATTGTCTATATATTTAAAAATATAATATGTGTTTGTTTGCATTTTTCTTAGTTAGATTTCTTGGTCTTCTTTAATTTCAGTCTGCTATTTTCTTAAGGCTCTCTGGTACTGTTTCATGCAAACTGTTCTATTTTCTACTTTTGAAGATAATAGCATATATATTCTAGAAATTTCATGTGCATCTTAACACAAAACTATTTTAAGAGATTTTTTTTCTGAGTTGTCATGGCAATTTTCCCTTTCTCGCTTCCTTCAGAGTCTTTTTAAAAGCTTCATACCAGTTTTACAAGTTCATGACTGTTTCAATAGCTGTGTACCTAAGCATGCTATTTTCTAGAAAACAGGAGGAATATAGTTTCTATAACTTTCTTAACGGTCTATTTAGATATTGGCATTTTTTTTTTCCTTTTCACAGCTAGATCTGAAGTTGAGTTCATATGGATCCTACCTCAATTTGCAATACTTTTATTTTTTGGGGTTCTATTAAAAGTATTTTAGATATTATCTAGTTACAGCTCTCATATATATTTACTAGACTTGGAAATGAGATGCAGTTTGAAATAGTTATTTAGACAGTATGAAGTGTACGTCTACCATATACACTCTCCCAATATTCATTCTTGTTTATATTCCTCACTCCCCCTTAGATGTTTACATATCAGGATACTGCATGCATTCATTCATCTCTTCTCTTCCTTCCAAGCAACATTCTGACGTGGTTACTAGGTGAAAGCAAAAACTAATTTGTACTGGACATAGCCAAACTCTGTCTCTGTTTGGCTCAAAATATATGTGCCATACATTTGGAAGATAACACTTTTTTTTTTTTTGTCCTGTTTTTTTTGATCAGGACAGTACTTCTGTTCCAGACTTAGGTGAAAACAGTAAAACTGAGTGAACTTTTATTTTTATCATTATGTCCATGTGTGTAACCCTTAGTGTTTTGTTTTAGATGGTTGAGAATGAAGCATTTTTTTTTTTTAGTTTATCCCTATAAATAATACTGGATATAGAAAGTAGTGCTTTCTTGATGGCTCAGTGGGCAAATAATCTGCCTTCAATGCAGGAGACACAGGAGATGGATGTTTGATCCTAGGGTTGTGATGATCCCTTGGAGAAAAAAATGGCAACCCACTTCAATATTCTTGCCTGAAAAATCCCATGGATAGAGGAGCCTGGTAGACTACAGTCGAAAGGGTCTCAAAGAGTCAGACACGACTGGGAAAATAAGGACATGGAAAAGTATGAAGAGACTCAGACCAAATATCTTTGTTTTTCTCCTTATCATTTGGTTTTCTTACATTTATCTTAGAGATGTTTTGTGTAACCAATCATGACTACCTTGTTTTCATGCTAAAATTAAATTCGCTTCCTGAAATATTTGTACCTATTATTTCATTTCTATTACATTTAATTTCTCTGTCATTTTGTTTTGAATGGATATTAAGTCTCAGGTCTTTATGTTAGATCCCATTTTAGTCATTAATCCTGTCCTGAAGTGTGTAAAACCTTTTATTCTAAAAAATTACACCATATTAAAAATTGTCCTAATTTTTCTGAGATGTTTCAAAGTATTTGTGTTCCTATGTAAAATTACACTTAGATCTCCCTATTACTTAAATCTCCAAGACTTTATTTTTGAAGACACTGCAGAATGAGTTTGTCTATTTATGAATCATTAGTTGACTTGTTTGTTCATGTGAACCATTCCACTCCACCTCACAAAATAAAAACAAATGAAGTCTACAAATCAGTCATAAAATAGCAACAATAAAACATCAAATTAAGTTTAAGTAAAATTTTTATAATGGCGACTTAGTTCAGATTTGCCTACTGCCAGATTATGAAACTTATTTGATCATCATGGGCAAACTATGATGTAGATACTATTATTGTATCCTTTATTGTTAAAAGGGAAGTATGACAAGATTAAGCATCTTGCCTCAGTTCATGTAGCTTGTAAGTGGCAGACCAGGATTCAAACTCAGGTTGCCTATCTCTTTAATACCTTCATAACCACTAAATTATACAGAATCTCATTACATTTCATTTCCTTATGGACTTCAGAGGCCAACAATCTCAATATTATAAGATAATTAGCTATATAGAATATGTATAGAATATGATTTTATACATTTTGTCATTTGAGTATTCATAGAAATAGGCTTGTTAAACAGTGGTATGTGTGTTTGCTGATATGACTTTATATGGGAGCAAAGAATGGTTGACACTATTTGGTATAAGTAGCAATAATACTCGGTTTACTGTAGGAGTTCTCTGGTATTCATATGAAATAGACTAGTTAATATGATGTCAGTTACTTAGCTAGACACTGGGAATACACTGATTAACCCAACAGGTCCTATGGAGATATGGACATTAAATAAATCACTTTACATATTTCTTAAACTGAGTTTATGGGCACAGACTAATTTGAAAAGAAGTACTGGGTCTAATTAAGACTATTGGGAGTGCCTTGTCAATGTCCTTGTCACTGAAAAAAAGCATAGTGTACTCAAAAGACTGTAAGAAGTGTTCTATTGCTGAAGTGGAGAAAAAAGGTGGAGAGAATCCTGAAATAAGACACTAAAGATAGGAATCAGAATATTATGGGCCTTGTATCTTATGTTAAAGAATTTTATTTCATCCAGATGAGAGTACTAATAGGATTTTAGGGAGAGAAATGGCTTGTTAACATGAGTACATTAGAAAAATGATCCAATGAGATATTACAACTGTCACTAGTGAGAGGAAAGATAGACAAGTAGCACTAGTAATATTTGGGTTGAAGATAAATTTTAGAAAATGCTATATAACCACAGGTCATTTCTATAGAAGACTGACAAAATACTCATGTCAGATAAAATTATTCTAAGAGAATTGTGGTTTTGTACTTTGATTTCAGGTAAGGGTGCAAGTAGCATGCATCAGTACAAAGGTAATGAAGACCTTTCCAGGGATTTAAGTAGATGTAAGATACAGTTGGCAACCGGATGTAGGAGGCAATGGCAACCCACTCCAGTACTCTTGCCAGGAAGGTCCCATGGATGGAGGAGCCTGGTAGGCTGCAGTCCACGGGAGACTTCACTTTCACTTTTCACTTTCATGCTTTGGAGAAGGAAATGGCAACCCACTCCGGTATTCTTGCCTGGAGAATCCCAGGGACGGGAGAACCGGGTGGGCTGCTGTCTATGGGGTCACACAGAGTCAGATACAACTGAAGTGACTTAGCAGCAAGATATATTATTGTTCATAGGGAAGTAATATCTCTTTAGGACTGCCAAGTGGATACTGGAGAGAACTTATGATACACCTTGAGGCATCATTTACACATCATTTATTTGGATGTAGTGGAGTTAAAAGTCAAAATGAAAATACCTACTAGAAACTGACTGCTCCCAGGATATATGTAGACATTATTGCTAACCCTCTATGACTTTATTCTTGTACTAACCAAATCAGAAGATCAGTGCCCTAAAATTAGTTTTCTGACCAGCAATATCTTGAATAGTTAAACCTTAAAATGCTGCCTTCTTCTAGAGGTCCTCAATGAACTTCATTACTAGAACAATGCAATCATTCAGTCAAGCCCTATGGGTCTCAGAGTAATTGGGGAAAAATATCCAACTAACCCACTGAGTCCTTCAGCTGCCATTCATAGACTGGCACCATGTAATATTCCAAGTAGAGCAACTGCTCTACTATCACAGAAACCTTACCATATTAATACTGTGGACTCAGCCATTTTGAAGACTAAAGGAAGTGATTGTGTTTAATGTATAGCAGCTGACTCTTTCAATTTTCCTCTTGAAATTCCTCAATAATAATATTCGTGAAACTAAAAAGTATATATATAATATATATATATATGTTTCTTATATATATATATATGTTTCTTTCTGAACAAAACTACAGATTTGTGTAGAATTACTCTACTAAATTTTTGACCATGTGCATGTGTAAGACAGAAATGTTTGACTATAAAGATTTCATATTGATGTAATGACAGCTTTCAGCTAAGCACTTACAATACGTGTTTCCCCAATGGTTTCCTTACATACTGTCAATTGAAATGCACATTAAAACAGTCAATCCCAGTTTTTCAGCATCAGTGCAGAGTAATTGGCTGCATTTATATTTAAAAATAGTATCTAGTGGAACTTAAACTATGTTGAATATGTCTCATTAAAATATGCATTGCAGATAAAATAATTGGGCACAGGCAGATACATGTATTGAACTTTAAATGCAGGAGGTTTGAAGTTGTCTGGGCAGTGATTACATTTTCAAAATTTATCTTTGTATTTTTAGCACCTAAAATATAGGCAAATAGAAGGTATTCAAAAATTTTTGATGGCAGAATGAAGGAACAATTGAATAAATAAATGAATAGACAATAAAAGAATGATTAAATCACCCGAAATAATTTTAAATTTTTGTATTATCATTTTTATGCAAAAATATAAGGAAAGATGTTGTTGGAATTTTTTTGTGTTTAGACTGAACCTAAAAATATTTTGACTTTTTTTGTTTCGTTCAGCCCAATTCAGTTACTCGGTAGTGTCCAACTCTTTGTGACCCCCATAGACTGGAGCACGCCAGGCTTCCCCATCCATAACCAACTCCTGGAGCTTTTTCAAACTCATGTCCATGGAGTGTGTGATGCCATCCAACATTTCATCCTCTGTCGTCCACTTCTCCTCCTGCCTTCAATCTTTCCCCTACCTTCAATCTTTCCCAGCATTAGGGTCTTTCCCAATGAATCAGGTCATCCCATCAGGTGGCCAAAGTATTGGAGCTTCAGCTTCAGCATCAGTCCTTCCAATGAATATTCAGGACTGATTTCCTTTAGGATTGACTGGTTTGATCTCTTTGCACTCCAAGGGACTCTGAAGAGTCTTCTCTAACACCACAGTTCAAAAGCAGCAATTGTTTGGCCCTCAGCTTCCTTTGTAGTCCAAATCTCACTTTCATACATGACTATTTGAAAAAAAAAAAACATAGCTTTGACTATATGGAATTTTGTCGGCAAGGTAATGTCTCTGCTTTTTAATATACTGTCTGGGTTGGTCATAGCTTTTCTTCCAAGGAGCTAGTGTCTTTTAATTTCATGCCTAGTCACTATCTGCAGTAATTTTTTTTTCTGTTTAGTATCTACTAAACAAAGCTAGTGGAGGTGATAGAGTTCCAGTTGAGCTATTCCAAATCCTGAAAGATGATGCTGTGAAAGTGCTGCACTCAATATGCCAGCAAATTTGGAAAACTCAGCAATGGCCACAGGACTGGAAAAGGTCAGTTTCCATTCCAATCCCAAAGAAAGGCAATGCCAAAGAACGCTCAAACTACTGCACAATTGCACTCATCTCACATGCTAGTAAAATAATGCTCAAAATTCTCCAAGCCAGGCTTCAGCAATATGTGAACCATGAACTTCCTGACGTTCAAGCTGGTTTTAGAAAAGGCAGAGGAACCAGAGATCAAATTGCCAACATCCGCTGGATCATGGAAAAAGCAAGAGAGTTCCAGAAAAACATCTATTTCTGCTTTATTGACTATGCCAAAGCCTTTGACTGTGTGGATCACAATAAACTGTGGAAAATTCTGAAAGAGATGGGAATACCAAACCACCTGATCTGCCTCTTGAGAAATTTGTATGCAGGTCAGGAAGCAACAGTTAGAACTGGACATGGAACAACAGACTGGTTCCAAATAGGAAAAGGAACACTTCAAGGCTGTATATTGTCACCCTGTTTATTTAACTTCTATGCAGAGTACATCATGAGAAATGCTGGACTGGAAGAAACACAAGCTGGAATCAAGATTGCGGGAGAAATATCAATAACCTCAGATACACAGATGACACCACCCATATGGCAGAAAGTGAAGAAGAACTAAAAAGCCTCTTGATGAAGGTGAAAGTGGAGAGTGAAAAGTTGGCTTAAAGCTCAACATTCAGAAAACGAAGATCATGGCATCCGGTCCCACCACTTCCTGGGAAATAGATGGGGAAACACTGGAAACAGTGTCAGACTTTATTTTTCTGGGCTCCAAAATCACTGCAGATGGTGACGGCAGCCATGAAATTAAAAGATGTTTACTCCTTGGAAGGAGAGTTATGACCAACCTAGATAGCATATTCAAAAGCAGAGACATTACTTTGCCAACAAAGGTTCGTCTAGTCAAGGCTATGGTTTTTCCTGTGGTCATGTATGGATGTGAGAGTTGGACTGTGAAGAAGACTGAGCACCGAAGAATTGATGCTTTTGAACTGTGGTGTTGGAGAAGACTCTTGAGCGTCCCTTGGACTGCAAGGAGATCCAACCAGTCCATTCTGAAGGAGCTCAGCTCTGGGATTTCTTTGGAAGGAATGATGCTAAAGCTGAAACTCCAGTACTTTGGCCACCTCCTGAGACGAGTTGACTCATCGGAAAAGACTCTGATGCTGGGAGGGATTGGGGGCAGGAGGAGAAGGGGACGACAGAGGATGAGATGACTTGATGGCATCACTTACTCGATGGATGTGAGTCTGGGTGAACTCCGAGAGTTGATGATGGACAGGGAGGCCTGGCGTGCTGCGATTCATGAGGTCGCAAAGAGTTGGACACGACTGAGTGACTGATCTGATCTGATCTGAATCTAAGAGATGAGATTTGAGGCATTCAAACACTTAAAGGAAGATCTGGTTCAGTCTATTATAGGGTTCCTGTGTCTTGGTGTGCATAAGGTTTTGTTTAAACTCTCCACGCATTTCTGGCGGGTATGGGGTTTGATTTTAAACATGCTATCCTCACTCCTGCCATTTTGTTAAGGCTTCGCCTTTGCCCTTGATCGTGGGGTATCTTTTTTTTTTTTTTTTTTCCTCTGGGATCTGACATTCTACTGTCGATGGTTGCTCAGCAGTTTGTCGTAATTTCAGAGTTCTCACAGAAGATGAGCACACGTTCTACAAATGTCATGCCAGTGCTCCTTTGCCACCATAAAGGAGGCTATGTGCATAACGGGGACTTCAGTATTTTTGCCTTGAGAATCCATGAACAGTATTAAAAGGCAAAAAGATAAGACACTGAAAGATGAACTCCCCAGGTCAGTAGGTGCCCAATATGCTACTGGAGAAGAGTGGAGAAATAGATCCAGAAGGAATGAAGAGGCTGAGCCAAAGTGAAAACAACATTCAGTTGTGGATGTGACTGGTGATGGAAGAAAAGTGCAATGCTATAAAGAACAATATTGCATAGGAACTGGAATGTTAGTTCATAAATCAAGATAAGTTGGAAGTGGTCAAACCAGAGATGACAAGAGTGAACATCGACATTTTAGGAATCAGTCAACTAAAATAGACCAGAATGGGCAAATTTCATTCATATGACCATTACATCTACTACTGTGGACAAGAATCCTTTAAAATAAATGGAATAGCTCTCATAGTCAACAAAAAAGCCCAAAATGCAGTAATTAGGTATAATCTCAAAAAAGAACAGAATGATCTATGTTGGTTTGCAAGGCAAACAATTCAATATCAGAGTAATCCAAGTCTATGCCCCAACCACTAATGCCAAAGAAGCTGAAGTTGAATGGTTCTATGAAGACCTACAAGACCTTCTAGAACTAGTACCAAATATATATATATATATATATATATATATATATATATATATATATATATATCCTTTTCATCATAGAGGACTGGAATGCAAAAGTAGGAAGTCAAGAGATACTTGGAGTAGCAGGCAAGTTTGGCCTTGAAGTACAAAATGAAGTAGGGCAAAGGCTAACAGAGTTTTGCCAAGAGAATGCACTGGTCATAGCAAACACCTTCTTCCAAAAACATAAGAGACGACTCTACACATTGACACCACCAGATAGTTAATACTGAAATCAGACTGATTATATTCTTTGCAGCCAAATATGGAGAAGCTCTATAGAGTCAGCAAAAATAAGACCGGAAGCTGATATGGGTCAGACCCTGAACTCCTTACTGCAAAACTGAGACTTAACCTGAAGAATGTAGGGAAAACCACTAGACCATTCAGGTATGGCCTAAACCCTTATGATTATACAATGGAAGTGACAGATAGACTAAAGGAATTAGATCTGATAGAGTGCCTGAAGAAATATAGGCAGAGGTTCATAACATTCTATAGGAGATGGTGATCAAAACAATCCGCAAGAAGAAGAAATGCAAAAAGGCAAAATGGTTGTCTGAGAAGGCCTTACAAACAGCTGAGAAAAGAAGAGAAGCAAAAGGCAAAGGAGAAAAGGAAAGATATATCCATCTGAATTCAGAATTCCAAGGAATATCAAGGAGAGATAAGAAAGTCTAAGTGATCAATGCAAAGAAACAGAGGAAAACGATAGAATGGGAAAGACTAGAGATCTCTTCAAGAAAATTAGAGATATCAAGGGAACATTTCATGCAACAATGGGCACAAGAAAGGACAAAAACGATATGGATCTAACAGAAGCTGAAGATATTAAGAAAAAGTGGCAAGAAAACACAGAAGACCTGTATAAAAAGACCTCAAGAACCTGGATAACCACAATATTGTGATCACTCACCTAGAGCCAGATATCCTGGAATGTGAAGTCAAGTGGGCCTTAGGAAGCATCACTATGAACAAAGCTAATGGAGGTGGGTGATGGATTTCCAGTTGAGCTATTCCAAATCTTAAAAGATGATGCTGTCAAAGTGCTGCACTCAATAGCCAGCAAATGTAGAAAACTCAGCAGTGGCCATAGGACTGGAAAAGGTCAGTTTTCATCCCAATCCCAAAGAAAGGCAATGCCAAAGAATGCTCAAACTACCACACAATTACACTCATCTCACATTCTAGCAAAGTAATGCTCAAAATTCTCCAAGACAGGCTTCAACAGTACATGAACTGTGAACTTTGAGATGTTCAAGCTGGATTTAGAAAAGGTAGAGGAACCAGAGATCAAATATCCAACATCCATTGGATCTAGATAAAAACAAGAGAATTCCAGAAAAAAAAAAACCAAAAAACTTCTAAACATCTACTTCTATTTCATTGACAACACAACAACCTTTGACTGTGTGGATCACACAAACTGTGGAAAATTCTTAAATAGATGGGAATACCAGACCACTTTACCTGCTTCCTGAGAAATCTGCATGCAGGTCGAGAAGAAACAGAACCAGACATGGAACAATGGACTGGTTCCAGATTCGGACAGGATTATGTCAAGGTTGTATATTGTCACTGTGCTTATTTAATGTATATACAGAGTATATCATGCAAAATGCAAGACTGGATGAAGCACACACTGGAATCAAGATTACATGGAGCAATATCAATAATATCAGATATACAGATGACACCACCCTTATGGCAGAAAGCAAAGAGGAACTATGGAGCCTCTTGATGAAAGTGAAAGAGGCGAGTTAAAAAGCTGGCTTAAAACTCAACATTCAAAAACTAAGATCATGTCACTCAGGCCCATCACTTCATGGCAAATAGATGGGGAAACAATTGAAACAGTGACAGACTTTATTTTCTTGGGCTCAAAATCACTGCAGATGGTGATTGCAGTCATGAAATTAAAAGACACTTGCCCCTTGGAAGAAAAGCTATGACAAACCTAGAAAGTATGTGAAAAAGCAGAGACATTAACAGTACTTTATTGACAAAGGTCTTTATAGTCAAGGCTATGTTTTTTCCAGTAGTCATAAATGGATGTGAGATGGGACCATAAAGAAAGGTGAGCACTGAAGAATTGATGCTTTTGAACTGTGGCATTGGAGAAGACTCTTGAGAGTCCTTTGGAAAGCAAGGGGATCAAACCAGTCAATCTTAAAAGAAATTAGTCCTGAATATTCATTAGAAGGACTGATGCTGAAGCTGAAGCTCCTTTGGCCATCTAATACAAAGAACTTACTCTTTGGAAAACACCCTAATGTTGGAAAAGATTGAAGGCAAGAAGAGAAAGGGACAACAGAAGATCAAATGGTTGGATGCCATCATTGACTTAATGGATATGATTTTGAGCAAGCTCCAGGAGTTGTTGATGGATGGGGAAGCCTGTCGTGCTGCAGTCCATGGGGTCACAAAGAGTTGTACACGACTGAGCCAGTAAACTGAATCTAAGAGACACTGCTGCAACATAAAATGATGTGAAGGTTAGGGATTTGTTTGGGTCTAGCAGATAGGCAGGGACTTCGTGATATTTTTCTATCTTTTGACATTACTGGCCACAGTGATATGTGAATTAATTCTAATTTCTGTTACATTGGCTAAAGCATGTTTTCGAGAATTGGAATGCAGCCTTAGTTCTCTCCCCTCCAAAAAAATCTACTTAGTTATATGGTATGATCTCAGTATCACTTCTGTAAACTTGTTTTCATCATAAGTGAGTCTTGCCAGATTCATTTTCAGGCAGGCATTCCCCTTTGGGGCTTCCCTGGTGGCTCAGACGGTAAAGCATCTGTCTACAATGCGGGTGACCCAGGTTCAGTCCCTGGGTTGGGAAGATCTCCTGAAGAGAGAAATGGCAACCCACTCCAGTATTTTTGCCTGGAAAATCCCATGGCCAGAGGAGCCTGGTAGGCTACAGTCCATGGGGTCACAAAGAGTCGGACACGACTGAGCGACTTCACTTTCACTTTTATTCCTTTGGATTAAGCAGTCACTTCTAAAAACGTTAAAATTATTCTATCTAATTTAACTATTTGACATCAGCAAATAGACAAAGTTTAAAATGTTTGTAGATTATTATGGAACACATACTTAAAAGTGTGACTTCTTAGCCAAAACTTATTAATGTCTCGATGGTTGTTCCCATTACCATTTTGCACACGTTTGACCTCAGTCAATATTTGTTGTTTAAAACAATGTTCTCTGTAGAAAGTGTGGTGAGAGAGCATTCAGAAATGACAGAATTTTAGACCTTAGAAAATAACTGAACTGTACAAAGAGGATATGGTCCAATACATTCCAGAAATTGCTATCTAGGGAGTAAATAGTCTGTCTTCCCATTCCCAATTTTCTTAGTTGACCTATGGATGACTATGACAGGTCCCACAAATTATATCTCTGGGTGACTGTTAACGAGACAGAACGTGAAGACTATCAAAAAAACTAGTTAGAGACTTTATTGAGGAAGCAGATTAGATTCTTCAAGGTTCATGTACCGAATCAGATTAAAAATATGTGAATAGATATCTGCAACACCAATTTACCACCGAATGTTGATAATTCAGGAACTTCATGTAAAATCTTGCACCAACAGCAACAGATGTCTGATTAAGATGATTGACATAACAGCAAGAACAAACTTTTACTCAGTATTTAATGTCAGAAACTATACTAAGAACTCCATGCATATTATCTAATTAATTCACATTGATGTTAAGGTATACATATATTCTTACTATCTTTGGCCTCTTGATGTGAAGAGCATGCTAACTGGAAAATACCCTGATTCTAGGAAAGTTTGAGGGCAGGAGGAGAAGGGGTCAACAGAAGATGAGATGGTTGAATAGGTTCACTGACTCAATGAATATGAATTTGGGCAAACTCCAGGAGATAGTGAAGGGCAGGGAAACCTGGTGTACTGCAATCCATGGGGTTGCATAGAATCAGACATGACTTAGTGACTGAACAACAACAAATTATTATTATCTCCAATGATACACTGATTGACAACATGTCCCTAACTGTTCCCTGCTTCCTATTTCCACACCCTATTTAATTAATTTTGTTGTTATTCCCATCAAGAGGAATCTGTTTCCTCACTACTTTTTCTTTTAATTGAAGTATAGTTGATTGATTGGAAATGTCATGCCAGTCTCTGCTATTCAGCAAAGCAACTCAGTTATATACATATGTACATTTTAAAATAGACTTTTTCTTTATGGTTTATCTCAGCAGATCAGATATAGCTCCCAGTAGGACCGTGTTGCTTATCCATAATGAATGCATTAGTTTGTATCTACAAATCCAAAACACCTATTTCATCCTTCTGCCTCCCCCTCATCTCCTTTGGCCACCACAAATCCAATCTCGATATCTGTGAGTCTGTTTCTTATTTGTGCCATTTTTTCTGATTCAGCCTATCAGTGATATCAGGATTCCCTCTTGGCTCAGTCAGTAAATAATCTGCCTGCAATGCAGGAGACACAGGTTCAATCCCTGGGTCATGAAGATCCCCTGTAGAAGGGCAAGGCAACCCACTCCAATATTCTTGCCTGGACTGGCATACTGCAGTCTATGGAGTTGCAAAGACTTGAACATGACTTAGGGACTGAACAACAACAACAACAACAAGTATTCCATTATATATATGTACCACATCTTTATCCATTAATCTGTTGGTGAGCATTTAGTTTGCTTTCATGTCTTGGTTACTGTAAATAGTGCTGCTATGAACATGGGGGTACATGTATCTCTTTGAAATTAGTTTTGCCCAGGTATATGCCTAGGAGTGGGATTGTTGGATCATATGACAATTCTATTTTAGCTTTCTAAAGAACCACCATACTATTTTCCATAGTGGCTACACCAACTTACATTTCTACCAACAGCGTAGGACTGTTCCCTTTTTTCCATACTCTTTCCAACATTTGTTATTTTCAGACATCATTTTAATAATGGCCATTCTGACTAATATGAAGTGGTACCACATTGTAGTTTTAATTTGCATTCTTTAATAATGAGTAATGTTGAATATCTTTTCATGTGCCTACTGACCATCTACATGCTTTCTTTGAAGAAATGTCTGTTAAGGTCTTCTCCTCATTTTATGATTTTTTTGTTGTTGTTGTTTTGTATGATCCATTTGCATATTTTGAAAATTAAGCTTTCGTTGGTTGCATCATTGACAAGTATTTTCTCCCATTACATATAGTACCTTTTTTTTTTCTTTTATGATTTTTTTTTGTTGTGCAAAGAGCTTCACTAGTGGCTCAGATGGTTAAGTATCTGCCTACAATGTGGGAGACCTGGGTTCAATCCCTGGGTCAAGAAGATCCTCTGGAGAAGGGAATGGCTACCTACTCCAGTATTCTTGCCTGGAGAATACCATGGACAGAGGAGCCTAGCGGGCTACTGTAAACAAAGAGTTGGGCATGACTTAATGTCTAACACTTTGCTCTGTGAAAGCTTGTAAGTTTGATTAGTTCTCATTTGTTAAGTTTTGTTTTTATTTTTATTGCTTTGGGAGACTGACTGAAGACATTCATACAATTTATGTCAGATAATGTTTAACCTATGCTCTCTTCTAGGAGTTTTATAATGTGTCTTATGCTTAAATCTTTAAGCCATTTTAAGCTTATTTTTGGGCATCGTGTGAGGGTGTGTTCTAACTTCACTGATTTACATGCAGTTGTTCAACATTCACAGCACCACTTGCCACAGAGACTATCTTTTTCCCATTTTATATTCTTATCTCCTTTGTCAAAGAATAATTGACTATAGGTGTGTGGGTTTATTTCTGGGCTGTCTATTGCATTCCATTTGATTAGCATGTCTATTTTTGTACCAATACAAATACCACATTGATTTTATTCCTGTAGCTCTATAGTATTCTCTGAAGACTGGGAGACTTATGCCTCCTGCTTTTTTCCTCACCTCCCCCCCCCCCCACAGGGTCGCTTTGGCAATTCTGGACTTTTTATGGTCCCATGTAAAATTTCTGATTGTTTGTCCTAGTTCTGTGAAAACTGCCATGGATAATTTGATAAGGATCACATTATATCTGTAGATTGCTTTTCTTGGTATTGTCATCTTAACAATATCAATTCTTCCAATCCAAGAGCATGGGCTATCTTTCTATTTCTTTGAATCCTCTTTAATTTCCTGAAATGTGGAAGACCTGGCAATTCTATTTTAGCTTTCTAAAGAACCATGATACTATTTTCCATAGTGGCTACATCAACTAAGAAATTAATAATTTATTTATTAATGCTTTATAGTTCTCAGCATATTTTTTTTTTTGTCTACTTGGTCAGGTTTACTCCTTGATATTTTTTGGTGCAATTTAAAAAATATTGTTTTTTAAGCATTTCTGTTTTGATATTTCATTGCTAGTGTAAAAAATGAAACCTATTTCTGGGTGTTAATCTTGTATCCTGATACTTGGTTGAATTGACTTATTAGATGTAATAGTTTCTGTGTGGAGTCTGAAGGGTTTTTATTTGTAGTTATTATGTCATCTACATATAGTGACAAATTTTCTTCTTCCCTTCCAGTATGGATAGCTTTTAATTCTTTTTTCTTGTCTGATTGCTGTGGCTAGGACTTCCAACACTATGTTGAATAGAAGTAATGAGAGTGGGCATCTTTGTCCTGTTCCAAATTTTAGTAGGGAGGCTTTTACATTTTCACCATTGAGTACTATACTGACTGTGCGTTTGTCATAAATCATTTTTACTATATTAAGATATATTCCCTCTAAACCCATTTTGGTAAGAGTTTGTGTGTGTGTGTGTGTGTGTGTGTGTGTTTAAATAATTAATGAATGTTCAATCTGTCATATGCTCTTTCTGCATCTACTGAGATTATCACATTTTTTTTCTTTTGTTTGTATGGTATATCACATTGAATGGTGTTTGTTGAACCATCTTTGTGAACTTAAGATGAGTCCCACTTCATTGTGGTATATGATCTTTTTATATGTTGTTGAATTTCATTTGCTAATACTTTGGTAAGAATTTTTACATCTATATTAATCAAAGTTATTGACCTGTAATATTCTCTTTTTTTGGTGGTATCTTTGACTGGTTTTGGTATCAGAGTGATGGTAGCTTCATAGAATGTCTTTGGAAGTGTTCACTGGTGTTCCATCTTTTGGAAAAGTTTGAGGAGAATTTGTATAATTTCTTTGTATGCTTCATAGAATTTGCCTGTGAGGCTGTCTGGTCCTGGACTTTTGTTTGTAGGAAGATATTTTTTGCAAAATCTATTTCACTTCTAGTGATTGGGCTGATAAAATTATCTATTTATGAGGTAGGTTAGGTTGTTTATTTGAGATTTTTTCTTGTTTTTTGAGTAGGCTTTTATCACTATGATAAAGTGTGGAAGAAACACAAGCTGGAATCAAGATTGCTGGGAGAATTATCAATAACCTCAGATATGCAGATGACACCACCCTTATGGCAGAAAGTGAAGAGGAACTCAAAAGCCTCTTGATGAAAGTGAAAGAAGAGAGTGAAAAAGTTGCTTAAAGCTCAACATTCAGAAAACAAAGATCGTGGCATCTGGTCCCATTACTTCATGAGAAATAGACGGGGGAACAGTGGAAACAGTGTCAGACTTTATTTTTCTGGGCTCCAAAATCACTGCAGATGGTGACTGCAGCCATGAAATTAAAAGACACTTACTCCTTGGAAGGAAAGTCATGACCAACCTGGATAGCGTATTCAAAAGCAGAGACATTACTTTGCCAACAAAGGTCCATCTAGTCAAGGCTATGGTCTTTCCTGTGATCATGTATGGATGTGAGAGTTGGACTGTGAAGAAGGCTGAGCACCGAAGAATTGATGCTTTTTAAATATGGTGTTGGATCAGCCCTGGGATTTCTTTGGAGGAAATGATGCTGAAGCTGAAACTCCAGTACTTTGGCCACCTCATGCGAATAGTTGACTCATTGGAAAAGACTCTGATGCTGGGAGGGATTGGGGGCAGGAGGAGAAGGGGACGACAGAGGATGAGATGGCTGGATGGCATCACTGACTCGATGGATGTGAGTCTGAGTGAACTCCGGGAGTTGGTGATGGACAGGGAGGCCTGGCGTGCTGCAGTTCATGGGGTTGCAAAGAGTCGGACACGACTGAGCGACTGAACTGAACTTAACTGAACTTATCACTATGAACTTACCTCTATGAACTACTTTGATTGACTCATTGGCTTTTTTGTAGCATGCTTTTTTAATCTCCATGAAATTTTTAAAATTTATTTTTCTGTGGTTGACTTCTAAATGCATGCCATTGCTCTCAGTGAAGATGATTGAAATAATTTCTATACTCTTATTTGTTGAAGTTATTTTTGTGTCCTCATACATTCCATTTGGAGGCTACCCAGATGGCACCTGCCAATGTAAGAAACCTAAGAGATGTGGGTTTGATCCCTGGGTTGGGAAGATCCCCTGGAGGAGGGCATGGGTACCCACTCCAGTATTTTTGCCTTGAGAATCCCATGGACAGAAGAGCATCATGGGCCACAGTCCCTAGGGCTGCAAAAAGTTGAACATGACTGACTTGACTTAGCACGCACACATGCATGTTTCATTTGCACTTGAAAAGAGTTTGCATTTTTGGGGAGGGGGGTATAATATTCTGTTCTGTGTCCATTGATACGAGTGGAATGTTAAAGTCTCCTACTATTACAGTCTTCCCATCAATTTCTCCCATTATATCGGTTAGTACTTATTTTATATGCTTGAGTGTTCCTATATTAGGGGTGTATACATTGACGTGTAAAATCTTCTTCTCGTATTGATCTTTTTTTCATTATATAGTGTCCTTCTTTATCTTTCTTTATGGACTTTGTTTTAAACTCTATCTTGTATGATATGAATATTGAAGCACCTGCTTTCTTGTCACTTCTATTTACATGAAATATCTTTTCTATCCTCGCACTTTCAATTTATGTGTGTCTTTTGCACTACAGTGGTTCTCTTATAGGCAGTATATTGTAGGTTCTTGCTTTTTATACAGTCTGCCACTCTATGTCTTTTGATTAGAGCATTTAGTTCATTGACCTTTAAGGTAATATTAATACATATAAATTTGTTGTCATTTCAAATCTTGCTTTTCAGTTGTTTCTTCTTTGTTCCTTTTTTTGTGGTTTGAATATTTACTTTTGTTTTATGTTTTGTTCTCTTCTTTTTGTATTTTGTGAATATATTGTATGTTTTTGAATAGATGTTCTGTTTTTCGAGTATGTTAATCCCTTTTTATGTCTGCTTGCTTTAGACTGATAGTCATACAGGCTCAAACACATTCTTAAAAAAAAAAAAGGAAAGAAAAAAATCTGCATTTTCTTATTCTCCTTTCCCCAATTTTTTGATTCCGATGTCCTTTTTTATGTCTTTATGTATATTCATTTTCTGTTCCTTGTGTTTATCATTACTTCCACAAATATTTTTTTTGATCTGTTTACTAGCTAATTTAAGTAATTAACTTTCCAATTATGACTTCTTCCTTCCTATATCTTCTTGTTTCTTTTCTATTTAAAAATGCCATTTAAGTTTTTCTTTTAAGCTAGGTTTAGTATTGCTGTATTCTTTCAGTTTTTGTTTGTCTGAGAAATTCTTTATTTCTCTTCCTATTCCAAATAATATTGTTGGGTAGAGTATTCTAGATTTCATATTTTTCCCTTTCAAAATTTTTAATATTGTTTGCCACTCCCTTCTGTCCTGCAGTGTTTCTGTATAGAAATAAGCTGGTAGCCTTATGGGGTTCACTTGTAATTAACACTTGCTGCCTTTAGAATCTTCTCTCTATCTTTAATTTTTGCCATTTTTTAAAAATGCCTTGGGGTAGGTTTATTTGGATTCATCTTGTTTGGGGCCTTCTGTGCTTCCTGTATCTGTATATCTGCTTCATTGTTTAAGTTTGGGGAATTTCCAGCTATAATTTTTTTCATATACATTTTCAATCTCCCTTTTCTTTTCTTCTACTTCTGGAAAGCCTATTATGCATATATAAGCATGCTTTACATTATTTCACAGGTATCTTTTATTTCTTTAAATTTGGCTTTCTGTCTGCTGTTTTGATTGGGTAATATCCATTTTTCTACCTTTCAGATTATTTATTCTTTATTCTAAACTATTCATTCTGCTAATCATTGCCTTTAGCTCAGCTTTTGTCTCAGGAAATGAATTTTCTAATTTTTCTTGTATCTTCCTTATAATTTCTAGTTCCTGTTTATAGTAATCTGTATTTCTGTCAATAGTCTTTCTTAATTTTTTCAGTATTTTCATTACGTCCTTTTTGAACTTTTTGTCTGTTAGACTGAAAAGGTCTGTTTTATTGTTTGTTCCTTCAAGTGATTTCTATTTGTCTTTTAACTGAGAATGGCTCCTATACATTTGCATTTTGTTTATTTTTCTCTTATTCTGTGAATTTAGGAGAAATAATTTTCTACTGCAGTCTTGGATGGCTATTTATTTGTGGGAGCATATATCATAGCTTGTGTGGGCTTAATATTTTTTAACATGAGGGGTATTTTTGGTTTGAGTGCTTGCCATCTCTTTCCTCAGAGTGTGCTAACCATTATCCACTTGATAGAGGATTTGCAGGTGTGCAACCCATGCTTGCTTCCAGGAAGGTAAGGGCAGTGATTAGTTCCCAGTTGTGGGACACTTGGAGGTGGCAGTAGTGGGTTGTATGTGCTCCTTGGGAAATGGCAGCAGCAACTTGTGCCCTCTTGTGGGATCCTCAGTGGCAGCAGCTGTCTGCACTCTCCTCTGAAGACCATGATAACAGAAGCAGTTCACACCTGGCCCTAGAGCTCATGTAGGTGGGTGGTACCATGCTGCCTGAGAGTACATGAAAAGGAAAAAGATCTATGGTGGACCACCCTTCTAATCAAACACCCTAGAACAAGGGCTCCTTGCCTCTCTGGTAGGCCCAGGCTTCTTCTTGCATTCCCTAGGTGTGGCACACAACACTGTAGCCCCCTCAGGCTATCTCCATGCATCCAAATCCAGTCCTCTTCCCGTGGTCTGATCTTCAAAACCTGAGCCTCAGCACCTAGCCTCCACTCACCCCAGTGGACAAGTGGACTCCACTAAGGAGAGTCATCTGGCACTGACCAGATGATCTGTGCAGGTCTCTCTCCACTTTGCCTTCTGCAAACTGGGTGCTATGCTCTCCTTTGAGGCTCCAAAGCTCCCCCTCTGTCCCAGCTGATCTCATCAGTGAGATGATAGGATTTCTCACTGTGTGGAAACCTTTCCACTTTACAGCTCCTTCCCAGGGATGCAAGTTCCATCCCAGTTCCTTTCTCTCTGTATCTCTCTTTTTTTTGTTTTCTTTGCCCTACCCAGATATGTGGAAATGTTCTTGCCTTTTGGAAGTCTGAAGTATTTTGTCAGTGTGAAATAGATGTTCTATGAGAATCATTCCGTATAAAGATGTATTTTTAATGAATTTGTGAGAGAATTTAGCTCCATATTTTACTCCTCCTGCCACCTAGATGTGATCTTATCCTCACTCTTTAAAACTAAATTTTCATTGTTAGCTGATTTGGTTAATAAAACATGTTAAAAGTGATATTGTGCCAATTCAGAGTCTGAGTCTGTGTGTGTGTGTGTGTGTGTGTGTGTGTGTGTGTGTGTGTGAACTCTGCCATTTCCATGTGTTCAAGGATAATCTAACTTGCTGTAGGATGAGAGGCCACATTAGAGAGAGCTAGTTAACATTAGCCAAAGTCTGGACAAACAGCCTCCTAGCTAACCTGTAGCTGACTAAGGATGCATAAGAAAAATCCAATTGGAACCAGAAGATCCACTCAGCAGATCCCAGTCTAAATTGTCAAACCACAGAGTTGAAAACTAATTTGTTATTTAGCTTAATTATATTTGCAACTATTGTTTTAAGCCACAATGGTTTGGGATTCTTTGTTACACAGAAATAAATACTAACATGTCTACATTTCATCTATTAAGATATTGAGCTAAGAGAAGTTCATTAATTTTTCCTGAGGTCATAGAGCTAACAAATATGAACTGGGATTTGATTCCATGTCTGCTTAACAACAAAGTTTGTGCTCTTAATTACGAATTCATACTGTTTCAGGACGTTATGGCAGTGTGGGTTTTGCATTATAAATACTACATTTTAAATGATACAACAAGATGCTGTTTTCAGTCTTATATTTGGTCCATGCTGAGGCAAAGTATTCTGGGAAGAAGAGTGTGTTCATCATTTTAGTTCACTCACTCAGTCATGTCCAACTCTTTGTGACCCCATGGACTGCAGTATGCCAGGCCTCCCTGTCCATCACCAACTTCCGGAGTTTACCCAAACTCATCTCTATTGAGTCGGTGATGCCATCCAACCATGTGTGCATATGCGTATACTTTTGTATGTGTGTTTAAAGGAATCCATTGCCCAAAACTATTTTGAAGCCAAAAAACACTATAAGCATTTGGAAGTAGAAAGACCCAAAGGGAGAAACACTGCACATGCACACATAGATATTTTGTTTTCAGTGAAGCAGTCAGAACATCTATTTCAAAACAGTTTTTAAAAAAATCCTTTGGAAATATGAATTCTGGACAGCTGCTCTTATCGTGATGATGGTGCTAAATTAAATTGGCATCGCAAACACCCATTCACAAGACTCAGACCAAAATAGCATAGCAGCACAGAAACAGGAATGACTAAATATTAGGGAAGATGATTTTTCACATTTTTGGGGAAAATATTTCCTTATTCATCCTGTTTTCATTTATCCAGTTTTCTCATACCAGTTTTTCATCTCAGATTATGCCTTCTGGATCTTTTCTCTGAAGAGCATCAACATACTGTGAAAGGTATCTTGATCCTTATTTAGGGTAGAATGATAGAGCAACTCAAAAGAATATAAGAAATATGAATATTTTAAAGCTTGGTCTGGAAACTTCATAGAAATCTATGGACCTAACAATTGTAGATTCATAACTAGCAGCTGAATGAAGGTAAAAGAAGAGAGGGTAGATGTTTTATAAATGAGCAGATTATGCAAGCCACCTGCCCAGATAAAGACATGCATGGCACACACCTAGTGAAGATGAAAAAACTAGTAGCAAGACATACTAGATGGCAAAGGGGAAGGTACATAAATTATCTACATCTAATGGAAATGGTCTTGACTAAAATTGGAACACAGCAAAGTGTGTTGAAATTTCCAAAAACAAAAATCTGAAACCCTCTATTTTCATCAATCTATACAGACTAAGCATGATCTTTCATCCATATTTCAACTATTGTGAATAATGCTGCAATGAAAATTACAGTGCAGATATCACTTTGAGATCCTGATTTTAATTCTTTTAGCTATATACTCAGAAATGGGACTGCTGAAATATATGGTAGTTCTATTTTTTTTTTTTTTTGAGACACCTCTTTTCATGTACTTGTTGGTCATTTGTACTTCTCCTTGGGGAGGGAAAAAAAAACATCTATTCAACTCCTATGTCCATTTCTAAATCAGTTGTTTGTTTTTTCTATGGAGTTGTATGAATTCTTTATATATTTTGGATATTAACCATTATATATATATATATATATATATATAATTTGCAAATATTTATCCCTTATATAGATTATATTTTCATTTTGTTGATTTCATTTTGCTGTTTGAAAGGTTTCCAAATAAGAAAAGAAGTAAAATTGTCTTTGTTTGCAGAAGACATGAGCTTACATATAAAAAATACCTGAAGACCATGCCCAGAAACCTGTTAGAGCTAATAAAAAATCTTAGCAGTTGCAGAATAAAAAAGTCAACATAAAAAGTTGTGTTTCTATACACTAACAACAAAACCTTTGAAAAAGAAATTTAAAAAGCAATGCCATTCACAATACCAAAAAACAATAAAATCCTTAGAAATAAATTTAACCAAAGAGCTAAAAGATCTTATACACTGACAATTGCAAGGCTTTGATAAAATAAATTGAAGAATACACAAACAAATGTAAAGATATCCTATATTCATAAATTGGAAGAATTAATTTGGTTAAAATGTCCATATTACCCTAAACCACCTATAGATTTAATTCAGTGCTCATCAAAATTCTAGCCCTCTACTTGGGCTATAAAGAAGCTGGGAGAGCCCAGTACTCCAGCCATTCTGAGCTCATTTTGAATCTCAGTTTTGTTCTTCAACAAATTTGATATCCCCACCAGCTTTGGGTCATCTTCAGATCTAAGCTAAAGGCTTGAGCCTTTGGAGTGGGAGCACTGACTCCAAGACCCTAGACTACCAGAGAACTAACCCTAGGGAGTATCAAATAGTGAGAACTCATACAAAGGAAACCACTGGAATATAAGACCCACCATCACCCAACCACCAGTAGCACCCTGTGCAGGATACCTCATCTAAACAACAAACAAAACAAAAATACAAACCCAATCATCAGCAGACAAGATTACCATCTCACTCAGCCTTGCCAAACAGAGGAAAAACAAAAAAAAACAAACAAAAACTCAGCACAAATCTCATCCTATACAAAGCTTATACAAACCACTGGACCAAACTTAGGAGGGCAGAAAACAAAAGGAAGAAAGAATTCAACCTTGAAGCCTGGGAAAAGGAGACATCAAACACAATAAGTTAAAAAAAATAAGTAATGAAAAGGCAGATAAATACTACACAATTAAGGAACAAACTAGAAACACAGAAGTCCAAATAAATGAAGAAGAAATAGGCAAATTACCTGAAAAAGAATTCAGAATAATGATAGCAAAGGTGATTAAAAACCTTGAATACAAAATGGAGAAAATGCAAGAATCTTTTAACAAAAACCTAGAATAATTAGAGAATAAACATACAGAAATAAATAACACTATTACTGAAATTAAAAAAAAAAAAAAAAAAAAAAAAAACCTCTAGAAGGAATCAATAGCAACATATCTGAAGCAGAAGAACTAATCAGTGAGCTGGAAGATTAAAATGGTGGAAATAACTTCTGAAGAGTAGAATAAAGTAAAAAACATGAAATGAGTATAGTCTCAGAGACCTCTGTGACAATATCAAATGCACCAACATTCGAATTATAGAGGTCCCAGAAGAAATGAGAAAAAGAAAGGGTATGAGAAAATTTTTGAAAAGATTATAGTTGAAAATTTCCCGAACATGGAAATGGAAATAGTCATTCAAGTCCAAGAGGCACAAACAGTTCTATACAGGATAAACCTAAGGAGAAACATGCCAAGAAACATACTAATCAAACTAACAAAGACTAAACACAAAGAAAGAATATCAAAAGCAGCAAGGGAAAAGCAACAAGTAACTTACAAGGGAAACCCCATATGCTTAACAGCTGATCTTTCAGCAGAAATTCTGAATGTAAGAAGGGTATGGTAGGATATATTTAAAATACTGAAAGATAAAAATATACTACCAAGATTACTGTACCCAGCAAGAATCTAATTCAAAATTGATGGAGAAATCAAAAGCTTTTCGGACAAGCAAAGGTTAAGAGAACTCAGTATCACCAAACCAACTGCACAGTAAATTTTAAAGGGACTTATATAGTCAAGAAACACAAGAGAAGAAAAAGGATCTACAAAATCAACCCCAAACAGTTAATAAAATTAAAATAGGAACATATATATCAATTATTACTTTAAATGTAATTGGATTAAATGCTCTAACAGAAAGACACAGACTGGCTGAATGGATACAAAAACAAGACCCATATATGTATGCTGTCTACAAGAAACTCATTTCAGACCTAGAGACACTTATATACTGAAAGTGAGAGGGTGGAAAAATATATTCCATGCAAATGGGAAGCAAAAGAAAGCTGGATTAGCAATCCTCATATCAGTCAAAATAGACCTTAAAATAAAGAAGAGTACAAGAGATAAGGAAGGACACTATATAATGATCAAGGGATCAATCCAAGAGGAAAACATAACAATTGTAAATATCTATGTACCAAATATAGGAGCACCTCAATACATAAGACAAAGACTAACAGACATAAAAGGAGAAATTGAAAGTAACACAATAATAGTAGGAGACTTTAACACCCTACTCTCACCAATGGACAGATCATCAAAACAGAAAACTAATAAGGAAACACAAGTCTTAAAGTATGCATTAGATGAGATGGATCTCATTGATATCTTCAGGACATTCCATCCAAATGCAGAAGAATACACCTTCTTCTCAAGTGCACATGGAACAGGATAGACCACATCTTGGTTCACAAATTAAACTTCAGTATATGTAAGAAAATTGAAATCACAAATTAAACCTCAATATATGTAAGAAAATTGAAATCATATCAAGCATATCCTCTGACCACAACACTATGAGACTAGATATCAATTACAAAAAAGAAACTGTAAGAAACACAAACACATGGAGAATAAACAACATGTTTCTAAGTAACCAACAGATTACTGAAGAAATCAAAAGGGAAATCAAAATATATCTAGAAACAAATTACAATGAGAACATGACAACTCAAAACCTATGGGATGTAGCAAAAGCAGTTCTAAGAGGGAAGTACAATCCACTTCAGGAAACAAGAAAAAGATCGAACAGACAACCTAAATTTACACCTAAAACAACTGGAAAAAGAAGAACGAAAACCCCAAAAAATTAATAGAAGGAAAGAAATCATAAAGATCCAAGCAGAAATAAATGAAAAAGAAATTAAATAAACAATAGTAAAGATTAATAAAACTAAAAGCTGGTTCTTTGAGAAGATAAGCAAAATTAACAGTCCTTTAGCAGACTCATCAAGAAAAAAAGAGAGAAGAATCAAATCAACAAAACTTGAAATGGAAATGGAGAGGTTACAACAGACAATGCAGAAATACATAGGAAAATAAGAGACTATTATGAACAACTATATGGCAATAAAATGGATAACCCAGACTAAATGGACAGATTCTTAGAATAGTTCAATCTTCCATGACTGAACCAGGAAGAGAGAGAAATTATGAACAACCCAATTACAAGCTCTGAAATTGAAGCTGTGATCAAAAATCTCCCCAAAACCAAAAGCCCAGGACCAGAAGGCTTCACAGGATAATTCTGTCAAACATTAAGAGAATAGCTAATGCCTGTCCTTCTAAAACTACTTCAAAAAATTTCAGAGGAAGGAACACTTCCAAACTTATTCTATGAGGCCACCTTTACCTTGATACCAAAACTAGACAAAGAAAACACACAAAAAAGAAAACTACAGGCCAATATCACTGATGAACATAGATGCAATATCCTGTGATTAACCATAATGGAAAAGAATGTGAAAAAGAATGTAGGTGTGATGGGGAAGGAGATGGGAGGGAGATTCAAAAGGGAGGGAGTATATGTATACCTATGGCTGATTCATGTTGAGGTTTGACAGAAACAACAAAATTCTGTAAAGCAATTATCCGTTAATTAAAAAAAAATAAATTAAGAAAAAAATTTCAATGGCATTTTTTTCACATAAGTAGTAAAAATGATTCTAAAATTTGTGTGAAGCCACAAATAATCAGAATAACCAAACTAATCCAGAGAAAGAAGAAAAAAGTAAATATTTCACACTCCTAATTTCACAAAGGCATAGTAATTGAAACAGTGTGATACTGGGCTGAATGTAAACATATAGGTCAATAGGACATAGTTTGAACTTATCCCCATCAATGGATGTGGTCAACGATATTTGATAAGGAAACCAAAGACACTCACTGGGAAAAGAAGAGTCTCTTCAATAAATGGTGTCAGGGAAATTTGATTACTACAAATTATCTTACAATCCTTATTTTAGTAATATCCTTAAGATAAGGATTACTACACTTATCTTAAAACATTCACAAAAATCAACTTCAGTTCAGTTCAGTTCAGTCACTCAGTCGTGTCCGACTCTTTGCGACCCCATGAATCGCAGCACGCCAGGCCTCCCTGTCCATCACCAACTCCCGGAGTTCACTCAGACTCATGTCCATCGAGTCAGTGATGCCATCCAGCCATCTCATCCTCTGTCGTCCCCTTCTCCTCCTGCCCCCAATCCCTCCCAGCATCAGAGTCTTTTCCAGTGAGTCAACTCTTCGCATGAGGTGGCCAAAGTACTGGAGTTTCAGCTTTAGCATCATTCCTTCCAAAGAAATCCCAGAGCTGAGCTCCTTCAGAATGGACTGGTTGGATCTCCTTGCAGTCCAAGGGACTCTCAAGAGTCTTCTCCAACACCACAGTTCAAAAGCATCAATTGTTCGGCACTCAGCCTTCCTCACAGTCCAACTCTCACATCCGTACATGACCACAGGAAAAACCATAGCCTTGACTAGACGGACCTTTGTTGGCAAAGTAATGTCTCTGCTTTTGAATACGCTATCTAGGTTGGTCATAACTTTCCTTCCAAGGAGTAAGCGTTTTTTAATTTCATGGCTGCAATCACCATCTGCAGTGATTTTGGAGCCCCCCAAAATAAAGTCTGACACTGTTTCCAGTGTTTCCCCATCTATTTTCCATGAAGTGATGGGACCAGATGCCATGATCTTCATTTTCTGAATCAACTTGAAATAGATTATATACTTAAACATAAGACCTGAAGCCATAAAACTCCTAGAAGAAAACAGGGAAAAGTTTCTTTAACTTTGGTCTTGGCAGTGATTCCACATATATGACACTAATCCCTTTATTATATCCCCAAAATACATGTTTATAAATTATTTGAGAGAAATCAACCTTTTTTGCTCTTTGATTTCTATTTGGCATCCAGGGTCTTGAATAGAACAGGCTGGAGATGTCTAAAATAGGAATAATAAGGATAAAGGAATTTGAATTTTTTTAATGTAAGGAAATTGGTTCTTTATCCTGAGAAGAGAAGACTCAGTGGCCACAGCACACCCCTTTTCAAATATTTAGAGGAGTGTTTTTTAGAATAAGGGGTAAGATTATTTCTTATCACCATAGAAAATAGGTCTTTGACCAATTGATGAGTTGAGGGAGTAGGTAAGGAGATTTAGGCTTAGCTTAAGAAAGATTAATAACAGAATTGAGAATGGAATTTGCTGCCTCAGGGAATATAGCTGTTCTCCATCTCAAAATATATGCAAACAGATGCTGGGTAACTTCTTGATAAGGATACTTCAGAAAGAGTCACATCATTGTCTGGAGAATTGAGTAAACTGAACTCTAGGGTCTTTTCTAAGAGAATTTTGCAGTCCTGTGTATCATTCTTTAGCCCTGGTTGTTTCCCTCTTTGAGTCAATGACTTTGTAGTTAATGCTGTAATACTCTAACGGTTAAATAAATGCCATACATTTTAGTCCCCTAGTTTTTCTACTTCTGGTGAATATTCTACTGCTAGTCTTACAAGCAAATCAGCTGGCTGACTATTTTGAGCCATGAGTAGAGGGTAGGGGAAGAGCAAAAGACATGATATGTTAAACTGTAATTACACCTCATTGTGAGTGAAATATTGGAACCCATTTTTACATGAGAATTGAGTTTAATAGAAAAAATGGACAAAAAAATAGAAGACAATAAGTGCCTTGAAATGGCAGGCATTTCAAGATACTGACAGGCATAAAGAAGATACTGTAGATATTGGAGGCAAACTATACTTAACATTTGTCAGAGATGTCTATGGATATGCAGCTCTAATATATCTGGTTCCTCTTCAGAATATTGGATCTTTTGCTGGCTGAAAGCTCCCTTTGTTTTCCATTCCATTCACAATTAACACACCATGTGCATCATTGACAAACTTCTGAAGTTCAGCTCCGATTTAACATAACCCTGCCACAATGAAATTGTTGAAAGGCTCCTCAAAATAAAAGAATATGCAAAAATAGTTCCTGATTGATCAGGATTGAATGAGGTGAATCAAATTTATAACTCATAGTTTGGTGTGCCAGATAATTTTTGCTTTTGCCTCCATTTTCCATTCTAATTTTATATCCCATGCTTTACCTTCATAAAGAGGCTTCCCTTGTGGCTCAATGGGTAAATCATCTGCCTACAATGCGGGAGACCCAGCTTTGATCCCTGGGTCAGGAAGTTCCCCTGGAGAAGGAAATGGCAACCCACTCCAGTATTCTTGCCTGGAAAATCCCATGGACAGAGGAGCCTGATAGGCTACAATCCATGGGGTCGCAAAGAGTCGGACACAACTGAGCCACTTCACTTCACTTCTCATTCCAGCTGAAGTACCCATTGTTTACTGTAAAATGCATGTACTTTACTGATTATGTACTTTTGCTCCCACTATTTTACCTACTCCCCTGTCTCTTTGTGTGTAAAATTTTTGTCAATATTTTGTAAAAGCTAGACAGAACACTACCCTGCCAATCCAGCCTTCTGAAACCTGATTTCCTTAACCCTACTTCCCTGCAAATCTATCTAGCAAAAGTTTATCCCTGTATTTGATCAATCGGGAAACTATTTTTGCATATTCTTTTTTTTTTTTTTTTTTTAGTTTTAGTTATGTTTTATTCTTTGTGTACTTGTCTTCTGGTATTAAGTTGAACTATACTAAATTGTTGATATTTAGTTATATTTGACTCACATAAGTAGAATTTACATGGTTGAACCTAATATATGACTTAACTCTCCTAATAGACTATAAGTTCCTTGAATTACCCCCAAAATGCTTACCTATGCCCATCTTCGCCAGCAAAATGCTATTTGTTGAAATGAATTATGTTCAAATCAGATTCTGATATTCAGGAATTCTCACATTGAGCCATTTAAGTGTTTTTTTTTCTGCCTCAAGATTGATACTTAGAGAGATTGCTATAAAATTATCCAGATAAAACTTTGACTAATTCAGACAAAGACAATTTTGTATATCACTGAATAGAATCATACAATCCTTTAAGGTGATTTCAACTTTAGGATTTTATAATTTAATTGTCAGATTTTTTTTTTTTTTGGTGCATATTATCTATCTGCCTCACAAGCATATTTTAATCAGACCACCTATTTCATATGATGATTTTGCTCTTCAGGTTTTGAAATATAGGGTTTTCTCCTAGGAGCAAGATTCATTTATATTATTATATAAATTATAAACAGACTGCAAATTATTCATCTTTATTTCCTTTGTATTTGCTGTGGCAATCATCCATTTCCTATGCCCTGTCCACACCCACAACACCACCACTAGTCTTAATTTTCCTTTCAAGTAACTATGCCAGAGAATCTACACACAAAGGCTTTGAGTTGTTATTTTATTGTTCTCTGTACACTCAATACATGGCACAGTACCTGGCATGTCATAGACCCTAAAATGATTGCCAAAATAAGGAAGAAAGGGAGTTAGGAAGGGAAGAAAAGTAGGAAGGGAGGAAGAGAGAGAGAGAGAGGGATGGGAAGAGAAAACCATCACAGGAAGTTATCATCTATTAAGTTATACTTCCTTTAGCCAGTCTGCAATTTTGTTTTGGTTTCTCATTTAAGGTTGGCATATAATATATACTCTGGTTTCTCCTCAGATTGCATAAATCTTTCACCTTTTTAAGAAAGATAACCTAAAAGATAAAACTTTTACTAGGGATTAGAGGCAATGGAATTGAACGATTTCCATTTGTTCTCTGATTCTCAGGATAAATGTGATAGCAGCATTCCCCATTATGAACAGAACACTAAGGAAAATCAACTCTTAGGATACAGAACCAAAGTAGATATGCCATTAAGAAACATCACATAAATGAAAGCAGAATAAACCTTGGCATATGGGATAAATAATGGAAGACTGACAATCTGTTTATCTACAGGAAGACAAGCAAATTCTTAACTATAAAACTAAGGAAGGAGATTTACTGCCCTTCAAGCTCCAAGACTCTAGGTTCAAGGTAACTGCAGATTTCTCCCCTCCTCCATCTAAAACATAGTATACAGTCCCAAGAATGCAAGAAATAATAAATAATTTCTAAAGCTATTAGGAATATATTCAGAACAGAGGAGCCTGCAAGGTATAGCAGAGGCAGGAAGAGGATTCTTTTATTTTTTTTCCCCAGGCTAAATGTCGCTCAGAAAATTCTTCCCAATTGACAGTTTTAGTGATGTGCTGACTCTCGAAAGTTATGGCCAATATAGACAGCATATTAAAAATTAGAGACATTACTTTGCAAAAAAAGATCCGTCTAGTCAAAGCTATGTTTTTTTCAGTAGCAATGTATGGATGTGAAAGTTGGACTACAAAGAAAGTTGAGCACCGAAGAATTGATGCTTTTGAACTGTGGTGTTGGAGAAGACTCTTGAGAGTCCCTTGGACTGCAAGGAGATCCAACCAGTCCATCCTTAAGGAAATTGGTCCTGAGCATTCATTGGAAGGACTGATGCTGATGCTGAAATTCCAATATTTTGGCCACCTGATGCAAAGAACTGACTCATTGGAAAAGACCCTGATGCTGGGAAAGATTGAAGGTGGGAGGAGAAGGGGATGACAGAGGATAAGATAGGTTGGATGGCATCACCAACTCAGTGGACATAAGTTTGAGTAAACTCCTGGAGTTGGTGATGGACAGGGAGGCCTGGCATGCTGCAGTTCATGAGGTGACAGAGTCAGATGCAGCTGAACTGAACTGACTCAGGAAAGGCCATTCTCAGGTGACACACCTTTTATTTGGTCATTTAGTCATTCATTGGCCCCTTAGTCTGGAGTTTAATAACACATGATTAAGAGGGAAAATACCTTCCTTTGAAGAAAAAAAAAAAGTTGAATTTCTATCAATTAATCTTTTTTACTTCAAGTTAAAGAAATTTTTAAGAAAGGGCATACTCCTGCCACAGGACTAAAAGCCCCAAAAATGCTGATTAAGGACACAGGTTCAGGCCTTTTAACACAGCACCTCTGGTTTGTTTCAAATAGAACTCTTTAGGCAGAAAAAGATGCACAACCTTTATATAGGAATACAGAACTCCCCTACTGAGATTTTATTGCTCAGTGGCATTACTTCCTTACATTATGAGATTTGCAAAAACCTTATAGGCTCAAAACAGGAGACTTTCATCTCTCTGATTATGAAGTTACAAATTACCACTTTTTAGAGTGCCTCCACTACTGATAGATAATAATATTATTTTCATAATTCTTTTTTTCAAAATTGGTTAAGATAGACATGACACATTTAGCTAGCAATGAAGGAACTCATAGAGAATATGGAGGTGATGAATCTCGGTCCTTTGTGCTAAGAGAGGCAGTCTTTCCTTTTAATCATGTAGGGACTGAGTTCACAGAATCAAGCCTAATTCTTCAGCTTTTCTCACCCAGACTGTGTCTTGTTCTGTGCTACATTTGATGGATTTTACTGTTTCCTGTATTTCGAGGTAAATACATGTCATTATGGCCTCCAACAGAACACAGAAATAAGGATCCAAGCGAGAACTGGGGAGACATAGTAGAGTATAAGGCCAGAATAAGGAGATGTTAAGAGTATTAGAACCCAAGGAAAATAAAATACCAAGAGTTGGAATGGGATCAAAAATCAATACCAGACAGGGAACTCAGAATAAAATAAACAGAAGGCAGAAGTCACTCCCAGGCAAAGGGCCAAAGCACTATATACATGATCTGTAGAGTATATATAAATTACAAAAACAAAAACTGAAGCAAAACTTGCCTCAAGTAGTAAGTTTCACTATAGTGAAACAACCAGTTAACAACCAGTTAGCAACAAGCAGCTAACCTACACTGAAAAGGGTTAAGAATTCTTAACTTGTAGGACTTGTCATGCTTGAAAGAGACTGGGATTCTTCTAGATGTACATAAGTTCATTCAGTTATCTATTTACCCTTTTAATACCCATCTTGAAGCTGGACCTTTATAGATTCATTGGTCTATGCATAACAGCCAGGTAAGTACTTCCCTTCAATTTTTAAGATGAGGAATGTATATAGCTGGTAATCGATGATTGTTATTCCCTGTCTTTCTCAGATCAAGACTTTCAAGGAAATTATAGGGCCTATCCATCATATTTCAGAAGTGAAATAAAATAGCATATTAACTGCTGGTTCATTCCAGAGAAGTCATAAAAATTTGTCCTTCACCTATATCAAATTTCAGAACTGATAACAGATCAAATTACCAACATCCGCTGGATTGTGGAAAAAGCAAGAGAGTTCCAGAAAAACATCTATTTCTGATTTATTGACTATGCCAAAGCCTTTGACTGTGTGGATCACAATAAACTGTGGAAAATTCTTCAAGAGATGGGAATACCAGACCACCTGACCTGCCTCTTGAGAAATCTGTACGCAGGTCAGGAAGAAACAGTTAGAACTGGACATGGAACAACAGACTGGTTCCAAACAGGAAAAGGAGTATGTCAAGGCTGTATATTGTCACCCTGCTTATTTAACTTATATGCAGAGTACATCATGAGAAACGCTGGACTGGAAATAACACAAGCTGGAATCAAGATTGCCGGGAGAAATATCAATAACCTCAGATATGCAGATGACACCACCCTTATGGCAGAAAGTGAAGAGGAACTAAAAAGCCTCTTGATGAAAGTGAAAGTGGAGAGTGAAAAAGTTGGCTTAAAGCTCAACATTCAGAAAACGAAGATCATGGCATCCGATCCCATCACTTCATGGCAAATAGATGGGGAAACAATGGAAACAGTGTCAGACTTTATTTTTGGGGGCTCCAAAGTAACTGCAAATGGTGACTGCAGCCATGAAATTAAAAGATGCTTACTCCTTGGAAGGAAAGTTATGGCCAACCTAGACAGCATATTAAAAAGTGGAGACATTACTTTGCCAACAAAGGTTCGTCTAGTCAAGGCTATGGTTTTTCCTGTGTTGGACTGTGAAGAAGGCTGAGTGCTGAAGAATTGATGCTTTTGAACTGTGGTGTTGGAGAAGACTCTTGAGAGTCCCTTGGACTGCAAGGAGATCCAACCAGTCCATTCTGAAGGAGATCAGCTCTAGGATTTCTTTGGAAGCAATGATGCTAAAGCTGAAACTCCAATACTTTGGCAACCTCATGTGAAGAGTTGACTCATTGGAAAAGACTCTGATGTTGGGAGGGATTGGGAGCAGGAGGAGAAGGGGACGACAGAGAATGAGATGGCTGGATGGCATCACTAACTCGATGGACATGAGTCCGGGTGTTGGTGATGGACAGGGAGGCCTGGTGTGCTGTGATTCATGGGGTCGCAAAGAGTCGGACACGACTGAGTGACTGAACTGAACTGAACTGAACAGACTAGGTTCTGTCACATAGCTTGAAATTAAAAAAAAAAAAACAAAAAACAATTTTTTTGAGTTTCACCTTGTGCTAAACATTGTGTGAGTCTCCTTTAGATATATTATGTCATTTAACCTTCACAAGTAACCCTTCAAACTCCATGTAATTATGAATTAAATATATTGTTTCATAATTGCTTTCACAGTGTTCATAGTCCTTAAGTCACTTTGCAATGGTTAGTTTTTGCAAATCTTTTAAGAAACAACAATAAGATACAGATTAGACTTCAGAACAGGAAATGATGCCTGCAAACACAACAAGATTGTTGCATTTCTTTAATGTTCTCATAAAAGCTTTTAAGTGTAATAGAAGTTTAGGATAATTATTGTAGTAGGCTATTTTCAATAATGTTCAAGGATTTCACAAATTCAGTTAGTGCCAGTAAATGTTTGTAGTCATATTTTACATTGCACAGTTATTTACTTAGAATTAAATATTTTTATTAGCATAAAATGGATAGAGACTAGAGCCTTGGAGTGATGTATTTATTTGTCTATATGCAATCACACATTTACACTATGTATAATATCCCCCTCCTAGAACCAACCATAGATGCATTTCCTTAGCCCCATTCTCCCTATCCCAGAACATACACTAAATAAAAAGATAAAATGCAGTCACATCAAACTTCAAATTTATTTTAGATTCCACAAAATTCTTAGTATGCTGTGATCCTTGATACATATTACCTGAGTGATTGTTATATACATAGTTTTAGCTAGTAAGAAAACAAAAATCAGTGCTATTAGTTATGCTGCTTCTAAATATATTTGATATATAAGGAGTAGAACATGAGGACTGGAACCCAAGATTTCTGTGTCTGTTCCTTGGGTATTGGTCACTAGTTGGGTAACTGTTTTTTGGTTTAATCTGAAAACCACATGTGAAAATGCTCTCACCTCAGAGGTCAAATGTGAACACTGATTGATACTTATAATATGCATTGAAGTACTGGGATAAAAGGCAATTCTTATTCCTTTTATTTTGGTACAATTTTTTGTTTAATTGTGTTGGATTAAATACCGATGTTAATGGTTTGTGGAAAGTATTGGAGAAGAAAAGTGTCAGATAAATGTTAAATTATTTTCCTTAATCAAACTGACTGAACATCAAGTTTGCCTTTGGGTTGGTTTGTGCTTGTTTATCTTGACGATAACATGGCTCTATGCGAATTGAAGGGAGAGTACAACATTTTGGGATTCTTTTGGTGGGAGCCCCAACTTAATGCTTCTTCTGTAAAAGTTTCTATTTATCTCAAATCCACCCCACAATTGGTGGCTGGCTTACCATTCAGAATCTCTCTGTATACTGTTAGCAAAAACTCTGCAACACTTCAGCCAATCAACATCTCAGGCTGACGTCCTTTAAACTACTGATTGCTGCCAGGAAGGGAGGCAGTGCACTATAATGGCTGATAGTATGAACGTTGAAAAACTTGTATTTAATTAGTTGCTGGACCACTTACCAGCTGTGTACCCTTTAACAAGTTTTTAAACTCTTTGGGATTCAGTTTCTTTATCCGTAATACATGAATTTAAAAAAAAAAAAAAAAAACTCATAGAGTTGTTGTAAAGTTTAAATGAACAAATCCATGCAAATGTATTAGCATAATGTCTGGCACATGCTAAGTACTCCATACATGATAGTTCTTATTGTTGAAGTGAAGTGAAAGTCACTCGGTTGCATCCAACTCTTTGCGACCCCATGGTCTACACATTCCATGAGATTCTCTAGGCCAGAATATTGGAGTGGATAGTCTTTCCCTGCCCCAGGGGATCTTCTCAACCCAGGGATTGAACCTGGGTCTCCCACATTGCAGGCGGATTCTTTACCAGTGAGCCACAAGGGAAGCTATTTATAAATGCTATCTCTTCAAAGCAAGAACTTGCTTATATATGAGAGGGAAATATCTACAATGTTGCATCAAGTGTTTGACCCTGTATAAGGTGCATAACTGCTCTGGTATCAGTTTCCTTCTCTGTAAAGTGAAGATAATACTTGTATCTACTTCTCAGCTTTACTGTGAAAAACAAAGGGTTAAAATGTATAAATTGCTTAGAATAGACCTGAGAATACTGTATGAACATAATTGTTAGTTACTCTTCAGGCTATACTTGAAAAAAATTGTGAACAAATAAAGCAAACAAAAACACCCTATTCCAATAACACAGGAAATCACTTTTTTCTGAACTATTCATGTTCACCCTTTTCCTATTTTTTTTCCATTTTTTTCTTTAAAGATGTATTATAGAGAAATTGTTATCTTCAATTTGATGCTACTTTTCTCAGTTACAAGTTAGTTCTATTCATGCCACTTATTTATTATTTCCAGGCTGTTGTTGATGCACTGAATAATTTTCAGTGATTCTCCAAAGAATCAATGAATTGAGAATAGTCTTAAATAGAACTTTTAAAAAAAATTAAACATTTTCTTTATTTTAAAAAATTATTTATTTATTTTAATCAGAGGCTAATTACTTTACAATACTGTGGTGGTTTTTGCCATACATTCACATGAATCAGCCATGGGTGTACATGTGCTCAACATCCTGAAGGCCCCTCTCACCTCTCTTCCCATGCCATCTCTCAGAGTCATCTCAGTGCACCAGCCCTGAGCACCCTGTCTCATGCATCAAACCTGGACTGGCAATCTATTTCACACATGATAATATGCATGTTTCAATGCTATTCTCTCAAATCATCCCACCCTCACCTTCTCCCACAGAGTCCAAAAGTCTGTTCTTTTCATCTGTGTCTGTTTTGCTGTCTCACATATAGGGTCATCATTACCATCTTTCTAAATTCCATATATATGCATTAATATACTGTATTGGTGTTTTTCTTTCTGACTTAATTTGCTCTGTATAATAGGCTCCAGTTTCATCCACCTCATTAGAACTGATTCAAAAATGCCTTCTTTTTAATGGCTGAGTAATATTCCATTGTGTATATGTACCACAGCTTTCTTATCCATTCATCAGCTGATGGACATCTAGGTTGCTTCCATGTCCTAGATATTGTAAACAGTGCTAGGATGAACATTGGGGTACATGGGTCTATTTCAATTCTGGTTTCCTCAGTGTGTATGCCCAGCAGTGGGAATTCTGGGTCATATGGCAGTTCTATTTTCAGGTTATTAAGGAATTTCCACATTGTTCTCCATAGTGGCTGTACTAGTCTGAATTCCCACCAACAGTGTAAGAGGGTTCCCTTTTTCTGCACCCTTTCCAACATTTATTGTTTGTAGACTTTTTGATAGCAGCCATTCTGCCAGCATGAAATGGTACCTCATTGTGGTTTTGTTTTGCATTTCTCTGATAATGAGTGATGTTGAGCATCTTTTCATGTGTTTGTTAGCCATCTGTATGCCTTCCTTGGAGAACTGACTGTTTAGTTCTTTGGCCCATTTTTTGATTGGGTCACTTATTTTTCTGGAATTGAGCTTCAAGAGTTGCTTGTTTTTTTTTTTTTTTTTTTGAGATTAATTCTTTGTCAGTTGCTTCATTTGCCATTATTTTCTCCCATCCTGAAGGCTATATTTTCACCTTGCTTATAGTTTCCTTCGTTGTGCAAGAGCTTTTAAGTTTACTTAGGTCCCATTTGTTTATTTTTGCTTTTATTTCCAATATTCTGGGAGGTGGGTCATAGAGGATCCTGCTGTGATTTATGGCAGAGCGTGTTTTGCCTATGTTCTCTTCTAGGAGTTTTATAGTTTCTGGTCTTACATTTAGATCTTTAATCCATTTGGAGTTTATTTTTGTGTATGGTGTTAGAAAGTGTTCTAGTTTCATTCTTTTACAAGTGGTTGACCAGTTTTCCCAGCACCACTTGTTAAAGAGATTGTCTTTTCTCCACTGTATATTCTTGCCTCCTTTCTCAAAGATAAGGTGTCCATAGGTGCATGGGTTTATCTCTGGGCTTTCTATTTTGTTCCATTGATTTATATTTCTGTCTTTGTGCCAGTACCATACTGTCTTGATGACCGCAGCTTTGTAGTAGATCCTGAAGTCAGGCAGGTTGATTCCTCCAGTTCCATTCTTCTTTCTCAAGATTGCTTTGAATATTCGAGGTTATTTTTTTCATACATATTGTGAAATTATTTGTTCTAATTCTCTGAAAAATACCATTAGTAGCTTGATAGGGAGTGCATTGAATCTATAGATTGCTTTGAGTAGTATACTCATTTTCACCCTATTGATTCTTCTGATCCATGATCATGGTATATTTCTCCACCCATTTGTGTCATCTTTGATTTCTTTCATAGTGTTTTATAGTGTTCTATATAGAGGTCTTTTGCTGCTTTAGGAAGATATATTCCTAAGTATTTTATTCTTTTCATTGCAACGGTGAATGGAATTGTTTCCTTAATTTCTCTTTCTATTTGCTCGTAATTAGTGTATAGGAATGCAAGGTATTTCTGTCTGTTGATTTTATATCCTGCAACTTTACTATATTCACTGATTAGCTCTGGTTATTCTCTGGTGGAGTCTTTAGGGTTTTCTATGTAGAGGATCATTTCATCTGCAAACAGTGAGAGTTTTACTTCTTCTTTTCCAATCTGGATTCCTTCTATTTCTTTTTCTGCTCTGATTGTTGTGGCCAAATCTTCCAAAAGTATGTTGAATAGTAGTGGTAAGAGTGGGCAGCTTTGTCTTGTTCCTGACTTTATGGGAAATGCTTTCAATTTTTCACCATTGAGGATGTTTACTCTGGGTTTATTATATATGGATTTTATTATGTTATGTTCCTTCTATGCCTGATTTCTGGAGGGTTTTTTATCATAAATGGATGTTGAATTTCGTCAAAGGCTTTCTCTGCATCTATTGAGTTGGAGAAGGAAATGGCAACCCACTCCAGTGTTCTTGCCTGGAGAGTCCCAGGGATGGGAAGCCTGGTGGGCTGCTATCTATGGGATCGCACAGAGTCAGACACAACTAAAGCGATGCAGCAGCAGCAGCATATATTAAGATAATCATATGGTTTTTATCTTTTAATTGGTTAATGTGGTGTATCACATTGATTGATTTGTGGATATTGAAGAATCCTTGCATCACTGGGATAAAGCCCACTTGGTCATGATGTATGATCTTTTTAATATGTTGTTGGATTCTGTTTGCTAGAATTTTGTTAATTATTTTTGCACCTATGTTCCTCAGTGTTATTGGCCTGTAGTTTTCTTTTTTTGTGGCATCTTAGTTTTAATAGAACTTTTAACATATTCCATTTTGTCTCAGCATAGATTTTCCAGTTACATAATTATCTGTTTGAGATCCCTAGAACAAGTTGTTTTACTCCTGCACTATATTTTCTTCAATTTTCTATAAATCCAAATCTAAACATGTGTCTTTCATTAAACCTTCCTCATTGGGGCAATATAAAATGTACGTTAATATACAAATTTTCAAGTGGAACAGATCTCATTGCATTTCCACTGCATTTCCTTAGTTCAGTTTAGTTCAGTCACTCAATTGTGTCCGATTCTTTGTGACCCCATGGACTTCAGGATGCCAGGCTTTCCTGCCCATCACCAACTCCTGTAGCTTGCTCAATCTTATGTCCATCAAGTCAGTGATGTCATTCAACCATCTCATCCTCTATCGTCACCTTGTTCCTCTTGCCTTCAGTCTTTCCCAGCATCAAGGTCTTTTCCAGTGGTCAGTTCGTTGCATCAGGTGGCCAAAGTATTGGGGTCTCAGCTTCAGTATCATTCTTTCCAATGAATATTTGGGGTTGATTTCTTTTGTTATTGACGGGTTTGATCTCCTTGCTGTCCAAGGGACTCTAAAGGGTTCTGCAACACCATAGCTCAAAAGCATCAATTCATCAGAGCTCAGTTTTCTCTATGGTGCAACTCTCACATCCATACATGACTACTGACTGGAAAAACCATAGCTTTGACTTGGTGGACCTTTGTAAGTAAAGCCCCTATCATTTCTGTTCAAGACTATTTCCACAGTTTATTAAATATTTCTCACCAGTCTCTTCTTTAATCTGTTATTCACACTATTGGCCAGAGAAGGCAATGGCACCCCACTCCAGTACTCTTGCCTGGAAAATCCCATGGACAGAGGAGCCTGGAAGGCTGCAGTCCATGGGGTCACTGAGGGTTGGGCACGACTGAGTGACTTCACTTTCACTTTTCACTTTCATGCATTGGAGAAGGAAATGGCAACCCACTCCAGTGTTCTTGCCTGGGGAATCCCAGGGACATGGGAGCCTGGTGGACTGCTGTCTATGGGGTCGCACAGAGTCAGACACGACTGAAGTGACTTAGCAGTTAGCAGTCACACTATTGGCAGAGTCATGATTTTTTAAAAAGCTGATATAATTCTTTTATTAACACTCACTAGTTCCCCATGACCTACAGGATGAGTTTTAAAAGTTTTAACCTGACAAAAGATTCTGAGTTCTTTAACTTAACTATTGGATAATTACAGTGCCATTAATTAGAAATGAAATTGGAAAAATAATTCAAAAAATAAATTTGGCCAGTGGGGTGATAATTAAGAAATGAGTCAAATTTTAGACATATTGAGTTGAATATGCCTGACAAATTTTCAGTTTTCAATATTTTATTTTCTACTTCTAACTCCACCCCATCATTCAGTAGAATACTAAGAGGATTAGTTGCAAAGCTATTCATTTGATGGGACTTAATGATTGGTTGATGAGATGTTATTGAGGATGATTCTCATATTTACAACTTGGGAAACTGGATGTGTGAAATATCTCTGTGTCTATTGTAGGGCAGATAACATAGGGTTAAACAGAAGTTTAGTGTAGAAAGATTAAGATTTCAGTTTATGCTTGGTGATATTGATGTAATCATGGGGTATTCAATTAGTACTGTTTAATAAGCAGTACTGTGAGTTCCCTGATAGCTCAGATGCCTGCAAGGAGGGAAACCCAAGTTCAATCCCTGGGCCGGGAAGATCCCCTGGAGAAGGGAGTGGCTATCCACTCCAGTATTCTTGCCTGGAGAATTCCATGGACAGAGGAGCCTGTGGTGCTGGAGTCCATGGGGTTGCAAAGAGTCAGACAGGACTGAGTGATTACACTTTCACTCTCTGTGAATTTAGAGATCATGGGAAGAGATGGCTAGGGAAGATTAGAAACACAGGTTTGGAAGTCAATTACACATCGGTGGTACTAAAGATATTGAGGTGGGTAAGATTACTTACTCAGGGAAAAGGTTTGTGCTAATAATTCATTAACCAATATGTCTTCTCTTTATAGATACAGTCTTCTGGGAGAAAGAACAGGGATCCTTGAATTCAGTGGTTAAATTTGAAGGCAGGATAATAGGCCCATTAGAGGGGATCACTTTAAAGTTCTATCCCAATGCCCCAGTCAATGGTATTGCATCCCCTCAGATTTGTGAGCAGGAAAACATGTTTGAATAGGATTGATTGGCCCTCATGTCTACTCCTTTGCTTCTTATTATGACACTATGTCTGCTATGGGCATTCAAAAAAGTGTTATGAGGATAACAAGATGAAAATATGAAGAAGAGTACTTTGGTGTACATAAGAAATAATGCATCATACATGACCAGTAGTTGATTTTTAGAGGTTATGACTTTGAAGCAATCATAAATTGATTATACTAAAATAAATTTTCTCTAAAGGGGAAAATGTAATGAAGGGGATCAGTACATTTGCTCTGAAGGGGATCACATCTTTCATCCTCCACATGAGTGTATGCACTAACTAGAAAAGTCACAAGATTTCACTGGTGAACTGGATTGGGAGCCACAAAGTCATATTTGTTGCCACTGTCTGATAATCTATAGTTCTAGGAAACAGATGCATTAAGCATTGGAAACAAGTGTAGTTTCTTGTTTATTTGTTTGTTTTGGCACAGATGTCTTTTGATCCCCCATTGGGATATATTCCCACATGGACTGTTTATTGCAAAAGAAAAAAAAGTGTTTGCTAATTATACAGCTTAAAAGCAAACATAAAAATTGTAGCTGTCTGATTGCACAAGGGCCCTCTTATAGCTCATTTATAGATTTTCAAAGTGAAAGGTTTCAGAAATGAAAAGAATAATTGACAGCTCTATATCTGTAATGTAATTAGCTCTAGCGATACTTACACATATATTAAAAAAAACACTTTAGTTTGTATAGTTTGCAACATGAGACATGCTTCAGCTTGTAATATCTCATAATGCTAATTTTAGCTCTAATATTCCTCTATTTAATGGAAAAAATACATATAAAAGATACCTGTATCTTCAAATATGACTCATATTTTCTACTTTTCATCAAACTAATGCTGAAGTCCTATCACATATTAAGTGTTGCTACAAGTTAATAGTATTTCAGCTTTATGTCTTATCCTGGGATAATAACCTGGCATTGTTCAGTGACTGTGCAGACCAGTACAATTAGAGAAGTATCCTATCTCCTCTATGTACCTAATCTAAACATTTGTATAGTTAATACTTTGAAAGAACATTTATTTATTAATTCAATAAGTATTTATTGATCAATGGCTATGTTAAAAGCACACTTTTGAGTAAATGAGTAACTAATGCAAGTCAGAGTATGTCAGTGCTATAATGGTGGTACAAATAAGATGCTATTATGATATATAAAAAGTAGTTATCACATTAGGAAAGGCTTCATTGAGAGTAGATTTTGAGATTGCTTCTAAATTTCTGTAAGAGAAAATGCATTAGCTTTGGAAAACTGGTTATTCTAGTTTGAATTAATTAGACTTAACATCTTATGAGAGATAGGATGGACAGACAATCAAAGAGAAAGTCATAGAAAGCTTTGACTAGGGATTGTGGAGTTTATTTAACTAGTAATAAGGAACTATTAGATATTTCTTAATATAAGGAGTCATAATAAGGGTAATATTCTAGTAGTGTTTCTTGGGCAACTATGTCAGCAATGAATTTCAGTGAGAAGCAATTGGAGATAGGGAGACTGTTGCAATGCAGATGTGGATCAGATGTGGCAATAGAAATGAAAAGATGGGTAGATGGTAATTCGGATTTAGAAGAAGAGGAATAGTATAAGAGCTTGAGATTAAGAAAAAAGACCCCCTTTCCTCATGCGTACATTCTCAGTCACTTCAGTCATGTCTGACTCTTTGTGACCCTATGGACTGTAGCCTGCAAGGCTCTTCTGTCCATGGTGTTTTCCAGGAAAGAATACTGGAGTGGGTTGCCATGCCCTTCTCCAGGGAATACTCCCAACCCAGGGATCGAACCCAGGTTTCTTGCATTACAGGTAGATTCTTTACTGTCTAAGCCACCAGGGAAGCTTTTCTTTGCTATACTATGTAGGAAATGAGTAGAAACACTTTAAAGGTTATTATCATTGCAGTTTTGAAAAGGAATCTTAGAGAAAGAGAAGAAAGGGGCTAAACAACAAGAAATAGAAAATGCCACTTTTCCAGTAAAGCCTAAAATAGCAGGAATGTAAAAAAATCAAATAGCATGTCTTCAAACCATGTGACTTCTGAAATAAAAGCAAAAATAAACAAATGGGACCTAATTAAAATTAAAAGCTTCTGCACAACAAAGGAAACTATAAGCAAGGTGAAAAGACAGCGCCTAGAATGGGAGAAAATATTAGCAAATGAAGCAACTGACAAAGGATTGATCTCAAAAATATACAAGCAACTCCTGCAGCTCAATTCCAGAAAAATAAATGACCCAATCAAAAAATGGACCAAAGAAGTAAACAGACAGTTCTCAAAAGAAGACATACAGATGGCTAACATACACATGAAAAGATGCTCAATTATTATCCGATACTCATTATCGGAGAAATGCAAGTCAAAACCACAATGAGGTACCATTTCACGCCAGTCAGAATGGATGCGATACAAAAGTCTGCAAGGAATAAATGCTGGAGAGGGTGTGGAGAAAAGGGAACCCTCTTACACTGTTAGTGGGAATGAAAACTAGTACAGACACTATGGAGAACAGTGTGGAGTTTCCTTAAAAAACTGGAAATAGAGCTGCCAAATGACCCAGCAATCCCACTGCTGAACATACACACTGAGGAAACCAGAATTGAAAGAGACACGTGTACCCCAATGTTCATCGCAGCACTGTTTATCATAGCCAGGACATGGAAGCAACCTAGATGTCCATGAGCAGACGAATGGATAAGAATGTATCCATGGTACATATACATAATGCGTATGTATCCATGGTACATATACACAATGGAGTATTACTCAGCCATTAAAAACAATACATTTGAAGCAGTTCTAATGAGGTGGGTGAAACTGGAGCCTATTATACAGAGTGAAGTAAGCCAGAAAGAAAAACACCAATACAGTATACTAACACATATATATGGAATTTAGAAAGATCGTAATGATAACCCTGTATGCGAGACAGCAAAAGAGATATAGATGTATAGAACAGTCTTTTGGACTCTGTAGGAGAGGGCCAGGGTGGGATGATTTGGGAGAATAGCACTGAAGCATGCATAATATCATATTGAAATGAATCACCAGTCCAAGTTCAATGCATGCTACAGGATGCTCGGGGCTGGTGCACAGGGATGACCCAGAGGGATGGGATGGGGATGGAGGTGGGAGGGGGGTTTAGGGTGGGGAACACGTGTACACCTGTGGCAGATTCATGTTGATGTATGGCAAAACTAATACAATATTGTAAAGTGATTATCCTCCAATCAAAATAAATAAATTAATATTAAAAAATGAAAACAAACAACAACAACAACAAAAAAAAAACCAAACTATGTGCCTTCTAAGTAACATTTTTTTCATCCTTCTTCTCCCAACTATCCTTTCCCTTCCTTTAATTCCTGTCACAACAACAATAACGAAAACCCTGAACGTATTGTTGGTTCAGTGCAGTGCAGTTCAGTTCACTCTCTCAGTTGTGTCTGACTATTTGGGACCACATGAATTGCAGCACGCCAGGCCTCCCTGTCCACCACCAACTCCCAGAGTTCACTCAGACTCACATCCGTCGAGTTGGTAATGCCATCCAGCCATCTCATCCTCTGTCATCCCCTTCTCCTCCTGCCCCCAATCCCTCCCAGCATCAGAGTCTTTTCCAATGAGTCAACTCTTCGCATGAGGTGGCCAAAGTACTGGAGTTTCAGCTTTAGCATCATTCCATCTAAAGAACACCCAGGACTGATCTTCTTTAGAATGGACTGATTGGATCTCCTTGCAGTCCAAGGGACTCTCAAGCGTCTTCTCCAACACCACAGTTCAAAAGCATCAATTCTTCGGCACTCATCCTTCTTCACAGTCCAACTCTCACATCCATACATGACCACAGGAAAAACCACAGCCTTGAGTAGATGGACCTTTGTTGGCAAACTAATGTCTCTGCTTTTTAATATGCTATCTAGGTTGGTCATAACTTTCCTTCCAAGGAGTAAGCGTCTTTTAATTTCATGGCTGCAACCACCATCTGCAGTGATTTTGGAGCCCCAAAAAATAAAGTCTGACCCTGTTTCCAGTGTTTCCCCATCTATTTCCCATGAAGTGATGGGACCGGATGCCATGATCTTTGTCTTCTGAATGTTGAGCTTTAGGCAAACTTTTTCACTCTCCTCTTTCTCTTTCATCAAGATGCCCTTTAGTTCGTCTTCACTTTCTGCCATAAGGGTGATGTTATCTGCATATCTGAGGTTACTGATTTTTCTCCTGGCAATCTTGATTCCAGCTTGTGTTTCTTTGAGCCCAGCATTTCTCATGATGTACTCTGCATATAAGTTAAGTAAGAAGGAAGACAATATGCAGCCTTGATGTACTCCTTTTCCTCTTTGGAACCAGTCTGTTGTTCCGTGTCCAGTTCTAACTGTTGCTTCCTGACCTGCATATAGGTTTCTCAAGAGGCAGGTCAGGTGGTCTGGTATTCCCATCTCTTGAAGAATTTTCCACAGTTTATTGTGATCCAAACTGTCAAAGGCTTTAGCATAGTAAATAAAGCAGAAATAGATGTTTTTCTGGAACTCTCTTGCTTTTTCCATGATCCAGGGATGTTGGCAATTTGAAATCTGGTTCTTCCGTCTTTTCTAAAACCAGCTTGAACATATGGAAGTTCATGGTTCACATATTGCTGAAGCCTGGCTTAAAGAACTTTGAGCATTACTTTACTAGCGTGTGAGACGAGTGCAATTGTGAAGTACTTTGAGCATTCTTTTGCATTGCCTTTCTTTGGGATTGGAATGAAAACTGCCCTTTTCCAGTCCTGGGGCCACTGCTGAGTTTTCCAAATTTGCTGGCCTATTGAGTGCAGCACTTTCACAGCGTCATCTTTCAGGGTTTGAAATAGCTCAACTGGAATTCCATCACCTCCACTAGCTTTGTTCATAGTGATGCTTTCTAATCCCCACTTGACTTCACTTTCCAGGATGTCTGGCTCTAGGTGTGTGATCACACCGTCTTGATTATCTGGGTTGTGAAGATCTTTGTTAGGTCGTTCCTATTCCACAGACTTCCTAAAAGTATGGGGATTTTTTGGGGAGGCTTTGATGGTGGTGGTAATTCTTCCTTTGGACATAACTGGATTATGCTTCCTACTTTCTAACTCATTGCTGTATCAGAGAGGCAGTTTCTAAGCTTTAAATTCCAATGCACAACTAAGGAATTTTCTAGTTTAGAATGATGGGCATGGAGTCTGGGGGATCTTTGGAGGACTTTAAAGATTTTTGTCTATGAAGGTCAACCTCTGTCAGCAATAGGAAAATGGGCTTACTATTACTATACAAAGCATGGGTTATACTTTCTTTCTATTGCTGAAGTATTAAATGACTGATTAAAAGGCTTGCCATGTTTTTTCTCTAAGCTGTATTTTCCCTTGTGTTCATTCAACAGCACCAGGAGACCAGTATCTATTTCAAACCTCAGTTCAGAGCAGTCTACCACATCCTACTTCCTCTGCATGTTAAATGTGTTATTTTGGTTGCTGCTTTGTGATTATGGACCATGAATTACTTATGCTCATATTGGGCATTGCCTGTAGTTCCTACCAAGGTGACCTTAAACCTTTGCTTCTTTTCCTATGTTATTAACTTGACTTCTGGTGAAAGGGCTATAATTCACTTAACTAACAATGTTGTTAAGCTCTAGTAAAATATTTATCCATCTTCATTAGAGAGAGAGAAAAATTTTAGTGGGCAAGCTCCTTGCTACCACTACCCCAGGTGAAACACATATTTTTACCCTTGCATCAGTGGCTCAGATATAGAAAATAAGTAGAGACTTAGAAAGATAATAAGCAGTAAGATTTGAATTAAAGGGTAAAGGGACTTTTCAGCACAATCTCAGCCCATGGAGATTGGGTGTAGAGAGAGTTGTTGGAGGAAGTATGATAAGAAATTTAAAAAAGAACAGCAAAAGCATTAGCATAATAAACTTTCAAAATGGCAAGATGAGATACTAGTATGTAAATAGCTCATTATTCTTTTTAGCTGTTCACCATCTGAACCAATTCATGAGGCAATGTCTATTTTTAGTGTCCAGTTCCCAAAATTGGTGGTAATCAGTGGCAAGCTGTGACATGTGCCTAGTGATAGCAACAGCGGCATCTTCACTGAATGACAGTGCACCATGAGCAGATAGCCTCCCAGACTTGCATTCTATTTTGTTCTTAAAGTTGGCTTTTGCTATTTTATAAGAGAGAAGGGACTATAAAAGAACCTTCTTTGTGGTCTGCCTCATACAAGCCAAGCTCAGAAGGACGTTTTTAGTCAGTGGAGAGTCATTTCTTTGTTAGTAACTCACAGTTTCACAGATTTCAGTCATTCAAAATACTATTTCATCCCCCACTTTGAGTTACATTCTCCATTTCAGATCCTTGCAATAAGTCAGGGAGAGAGGAAACAGAGCTACAATCACTATCTCTAAGAGACAAATTGAAAAGAAACCTACATAAAAATGTGTGCTCATCCTCAGCCTGAAATTAGGAAATACTGATCTAAAATAATATGTATAAATGTAATAATAATTATGTTACAAATATTAGCAATAGAGATACAATAGCTAACAAGTATTTAGCACTTCCAGCTAGTGGGTCATTCAGTGTCTTTTACCTGCTTATTCCATTTGATAACAACCTGGAGGTAGATGATATTTATAGATGAGGAAACAGCATCTTAGAAAGGTTAAGGAGTTGCTTCAAAGTTATATACCAAATAAGGAAGCTAAAATTGGAATCTAGATCTGCTAGATTTCAAAACTCATACTCCTAACCACTCTACCATCTTGAAGTGAAAAGAGCTATTGCATATATGTGCCATAATATAGCTCTTTAAAGAAGAATCAGATAGAGGCAAAAGAATAGAGGTAGGGGGAAATAAAACTAACTTTTTTTATGTGCCACTGTACTTCTTGTTTTACTTTCATATTGTTTCATCTTTAAAACAGCTAAGAGAAGTATTATATACAATTTATATTTTAGGAAATTGAGGTTCAGAGCAGTTAAGTAATTTACCTAAGGTCACAGAGCTAGTTAAGTAATTAGGCTGGAGCACAAAATATTGTATGTCTGAATAAAACTGAAAAAGGTGGTTATTACTATTTACCATAAATGTTTGCTTTCTCATTTGCCTGCCTTGGGAAGTGGTCAGGTTTTTATGAAAGCCAGCCTTACCAATGTGTAAACTTGGATGATGAGAAAAGAGATATTACATATCAGCTCTTTTAGTAGCCCCTGCAAATTATGGTCTCTAGATAAATAAAGGACGCTTAGATTTTTATAAAACCTTATATTTAATGTTTATTTCAACTCACAATCAAATCTTGGATTCTCTTTAACAGAGATATGAACCCTATAATGCACAGTGTTTTATTATTTCCTTAAAGTTTGCCTTCCTGACAAAATATCTGTGGTCTCTGAGAAAAACACAATGTTGAAAAGTAGTCAGAAAAGATCTGTAGAGGATTGAGTTTCAATTGTTAAATTAACCTCTTCCAATTCTTTATCTCTCAGGATGAAAATATTTAAAATTTTCTACATATTATTACAAAATGCCAAATAGGAGTTCAGAAGACTGCTCCTTATTTCCTCTGCTTTCTCCAAGCTCCTAAAATTCATAGCTGGTCTTTGGCTCACTTCTTTGCTTCCATGAATTGGCTGCATTATAAGGAAAAAAAGGCAATGTTTTTGAAGTTATGGATAATGGAAGCATTTAAGGGACAATAGTAAATTCTTGGGGAATGTGAGGCAAGGATGGAAGATGTGGGGCCATGCAGCACACTGATGGAATGCTTTTAAGACAGTTTCTTGAGTTATCATTCTATTTACAGATACCAGACCTGAAACTAGTCACATAAAATATATGGGTAATGATTTATTCCTTTATTTCTTTGTGATTTGATTTGTAGGTTGCAAAACTTGCTTGATAATCATTATATCTATCCTATCTTAGTTCACTTGATATTGAAAAATAACTTATGCATAAGTGATAATCTCTGGCTTCTTTTAAGTGGCTAATATGTACCTTCTAAATTTTGATTGACTTCCCAACTTAAGATATGGAGTGAACTGAATGACATAAATATTTCAGGTTCCAAGAGAGTCCTCCTAAGTAACAAGAACAGCAAGTTGGTCCAAGAAACATGAGTGCCATGACCTTTCCCACAGTGCTAAGCTCCAACAAAGAATGAAACAGAAAGTTGGAAACAGAAGTGTGAAGAACCATGCTATATCTAATTGAGAGAATTAATAATTGAGAGAGTCTGACAATTCATCAAAAGTATTTAAAGATCAGGAACGGTAAAATTATGATCACTAATTCAATATATATTTACTTATCATGCATTATATACTGGACGCAGACCCAGTTTCTGGTTTGCAACAGAAAAAAAAAAAAAAACTTGCTTTCTCCTCTTACAGAACATACATTTCAGTAAAGAAGGACAATAAACTAATAAGTATATATATAATAAAATATCATGCAGAGATAAGTGCTATGAAAAAAGAAAGCAGAATAAGGGAATAGAGAGTGATGGATGAAAGGGAAGAAGGAATTACATATGATGGAGTATTCAGGGAAGGTCTTTAATAAGCAAGTCATATTTGATCAAAGACCTAAATGATAAAGGAGTTAACCCAATGAGCTGGGAAAAGAGTTTTACCAACAGGGGTAAAAATAAATTTGTGCTCATTCATGAGCATAAAAATGACCCATATGACTGGGACAAAGGGAGAGAGACAGACGTAGAAGATGAAGTTAGACAGGAAGGCAGGACCAGATACAATATAGATCATGTTTACACATTCAATTTTTTTCTATCTCTATGGGAAACATATTATTAAGCCATACTGTAACCTAGAAAAGCTTCATATAATTGTTATGATAGCTACCTGAGTAGGATTTTGCTGATCAACCTATATTAAGCAAAAGTACGGGAAGTTTTACAAAGAGTAGATTTTCTAAACAAATTTTTTTTCCTCCAGTTTTATTGAGTTATAATCAACATATAACATTGCATAAACTTAACATGTGCAACATGATTTGATACACATGTATATTGAAAAATGATAACTACAATAAGGTTAATTAACACATTCATCATTTCACATAACTATGATATTTTTGACACATTTATGTTTTACTCTTTTAGCAACTTTCAAGTATATAATACAATATCATAGTTTACATAATATCAATTCAGTTCAGTTCAGTCACTCAGTCGTGTCTGACTGTTTGCGATGCCATGAATTGCAGAACGCCAGGCCTCCCTGTTCATCACCAACCCCCAGAGTTCATTCAAACTCACATCCATTGAGTCGGTGATGCCATCCAGCCATCTCATCCTCTGTCGTCCCCTTCTCCTCCTGCTCACAATGCGTCCCAGCATCAGAGTCTTTTCCAATGAGTCAACTCTTCGCATGAGGTGGCCAAAGTACTGGAGTTTCAGCTTTAGCATCATTCCATCCAAAGAACACCCAGGACTGATCTCCTTTAGAATGGACTGGTTGGATCTCCTTGCAGTCCAAGGGACTCTCAAGAGTCTTTTCCAACACCACAGTTCAAAAGCATCAATTCTTCGGTGCTCAGCTTTCTTCACAGTCCAACTCTCACATCCATACATGACTACTGGAAAAACCATGCTGCTGCTGCTGCGAAGTCGCTTCAGTCGTGTCCGACTCTGTGAAACCCCATAGACGGCAGCCCACTACGCTCCTCTGTCCCTGGGATTCTCCAGGCAAGAACACTGAAGTGGGTTGCCATTTCCTTCTCCAATGCATGAAAGTGAAAAGTGAAAGTGAAGTCGCTCAGTCCTGCCCGACTCTTAGCGACCCCATGGTCTGGAACCTACCAGGCTCCTCCATCCATGGGCTTTTCCAGGCAGAGTACCAGAGTGGGGTGCCACTGCTTTCTCCGAATTAGAGAAAGGAAATGCTTCAAAACTCAGAGAAGAGCACCAGGCCCCTCACCCACAGCATGCATAGCCTTGATTAAATGGACCTTTGTTGGCAAAGTAATGTCTCTGCTTTTCAATATGCTATCTAGGTTGGTCATAACTTTTCTTCCAAAGAGTAAGCGTCTTTTAATTTCATGGCTGCTGTCACCATCTGCAGTGATTTTGGAGCCCAGAAAAATAAAGTCTGACACTGTTTCCACTGGTTCCCCATCTATTTCCCATGAAGTGATGGGACCAGATGCCATGATCTTCGTTTTCTGAATGTTGAGCTTTAAGCCAACTTTTTCACTCTCCTCTTTCACTTTCATCCAGAGGCTTTTTAGTTCCTCTTCACTTTCTGCCATATCTGAGGTTATCGATATTTCTCCCTGCATTCTTGATTCCAGCTTCTGCTTGTTCCAGCCCAGTGTTTCTCATGATGTACTCTGCATATAAGTTAAATAAGCAGGGTGACAATATACAGCCTTGATGTACTCCTTTTCCTATTTGGAACCAATCTGTTGTTCCATGTTCAGATCTAACTGTTGCTTCCTGATCTGAATATAGGCTTCTCAAGAGGCAGGGCAGGTGGTCTGGTATTCCCATCTCCTTCAGAATTTTCCAGAGTTTATTGTGATCCTTACTGTCAAAGGCTTTGGCATAGTAAATAAAGCAGAAATAGATGTTTTTCTGGAACTCTCTGGCTTTTTCCATGATCCAGCGGATGTTGGCAATTTGATCTCTGGTTCCTCTGCCTTTTCTAAAACCAGCTTGAATATCTGGAAGTTCTCGGTTCATATATTGCTGAAGCCTGGCTTGGAGAATTTTGAGCACTACTTTACTAGAGTCTGAGATGAGCGGAATCGTGTGGTAGTTTGAGCATTCTTTGGCATTGTCTTTCTTTGGGATTGGGATGAAAACTGACCTTTTCCAGTCCTGTGGCCACTGCTGAGTTTTCCAAATTTGCTGGCATATTAAGTGCAGCACTTGCACACCATCATCTTTCAGGATTTGAAATAGCTCAACTGGAATTCCATCACCTCCACTAGCCTTGTTCACGGTGATGCTTTCTAAGGCCCACTTGACTTCTCATTCCAGGATGTCTGGCTCTAGGTGAGTGATCACACCATCATGATTATCTGGGTCGTGAAGATCTTTTTGTACAGTTCTTCTGTGTATTCTTGCCACCTCTTCTTAATATCTTCTGTTTCTATTAGGTCCATACCATTTCTGTCCTTTATTGAGCCCATCTTTGCATGAAATGTTCCCTTGGTATCCCTAATTTTCTTGAAGAGATCTCTAGTCTTTCCCATTCTGTTATTTTCATCTATTTCTTTTCATTGATTGCTGAGGAAGGCTTTCTTATCTCTTCTTGCTATTCTTAGGAACTCTGCTTTCAGATGCTTATACCTTTCCTTTTTTCCTTTGCTTTTCACTTCTCTTCTTTTCACAGCTATTTGTAAGGCCTCTCCAGACAGCCATTTTGCTGTTTGCATTTCTTTTCCATGGGGATGGTCTTGATCCCTGTCTCCTGTACAACGTCAGGAACCTCAGTCCATAGTACATCATGATGTATACTAGACCTCTTGAACTTATTCATATTACAACTGGAACTTTGTCTTCTCTGACCAACATCTTCTCATTTCCTCTCCCTTTAGCCCCTAGCACAATCATCATTCTACTTTTTAGATTTTATGTATAAATGAGGTCATGCAGTACTTGCCTTTCTCTGTCTGATTTGTTTCACTTAGCATAATACCTTCAAGGTCCATTCATGTTGTAACAATGACAGGATTTCCTTCTTTTAAAGCTGAACAATATTCATCCATTGTTGAGCTTCATTTAGATTGTTTCCATATCTTACCTATTCTGAATAATCCTGCAATGAAGATGGGAGTGCAGATATCACTTTAAGATCCTAGTTTCAATTCCTTGGACATATACCCAAAAGTGGGATTACTAAATCATGTTGTAGTTCTAATTTTTTTTTTTTTTGGAGGAATCTCCATACATTTCTCCATACTGGCTCTACCAATTTATATTCCCACCAACAGTGAATGCAGTTTCCCTTTCTCCACATCTTTTGTCAAGACTTGTTATTTCTTGATTTTATTTATTTATTTTTTTGGATAATATAACAGTTGTGAAATTATATATCATTGTGGCTTTGATTTACATTTCCCTAGTCATTAGTGATGTTGACTATCTTTTCATGTGCCTGTTGGCCATATGTATATCTTCTTTGAAAAATGTCTAGTCAGTTCATCTGCCCATTTTTAAATTGGATTTTTTTTGAGTTTTATGAAGTCATCATAAATTTTTAATATTAACTCTTTATAAGGTATTATTTGAAAATATTTTCTCCTATTATATAGAATGAATCTTCATTTTGCTTATTTTTCTTTTGCTATGCAAAAGCTTTAGAGTTTGATATAATCCTGCTTCTTGATTTTTGCTTTTGTTGTTTATGCTTTTGGTGTCATAGGCAAAAATTGTTGCCAAAGCAAATGTCAGTAAGTTTTTTCTTATGTTTTCTTCTAGGAGTTTTACAGCTTCAGGTCTTACATTTAAGTCTTCAATCCATTTTGAGTTAACTTTTGTGAGTTGTGTAAAATAATGGTCCAATTTCATTCTTTTGCATGTGATTATCCAGTTTTCCCAACATCATTTACTGTAAAGATTATTTCCCATTGAGTATTCTTGGTTCCTTTATCATATATTCATTGACCATGTCTGAAAGTGAAAGTGTTAGTCTTTTAGTCATGTCCCATGGACTGTAGCCCACCAGGCTTCTCTGTCCATGGAATTCTCCAGGCAGGAACTCTGGAGCGGGTAGCTATATCCTTCTCCAAGGGATCTTCCTGACCCAGGGATTAAACTCAGGTCTCCCATATTGCAGGCAGATTCTTCACCATCTGAGCAACCAAGGGAAGCCAAATTGACCACATCTATGTGGGTTTCTTTTTGGGCTTTTGATTCTTTTCTATTAGTCTACAAGTGTGATAACATTTTCTCTCAAAGTCACGTTATAAATTTTAAAGACTATTTACATCATCAATCACTCTCTCATTCTTTGTTCTCCCTGATTCCCTGACTAAAGTAGATGATATTATAATCTTCTAATGCTGGCTGATACAACTGGAAAAGAAAAACTGTAATGATTTACAGTGTTGGTTTATTGATTGGTCCATTCTTAAGCATGGGAAACAGAGAGGAAAATAAAACACACACACACTAAGCCTCTGAAGAATATAATCATTATTAAGCGTTTCAAATTTTGAAAATTTTCAGTGGTGGGTCATACAAGTCTGGCCATCTCACCTTCAAGAATGAGAGCTAGCATTTCTTAGCCACCCACATGTTAATGTTGAAAAATCTCTCATGTAATTGTTGAACAGTCTCAAATGTGTTGGGTTTTGAAAGGTATAATTCAAACCTATTATTCTCCCTTTCTTTGTCTACTAGTTGTCGGATCATAGGAAGAAGAAAAACAAGATTTTTCCCTTTAACCAGCAAAAGCATTTGCCCAGTTTTAAAAAGAAATTGTCCCTTTATACATTAAAAAAAAAAACATATATCTTTAGATCAAGACATATTGAGTTAAGTTACAGTCAAATGAAATTTTAAACATTTAAGTTGAGAAAAATCAATGGAGAGATTCAATGACATTACCATTTAAAAAATAGCTTTCTATAAAATAGCAAACTTGAAGTTGGGGTGGAAACCTGTGAGGTAGTTCTAATTCTGTTGCTATCTTCACTAACATGCACACATATTACTATATCATTATTACCATGTTATGTCCTTTTCACTTCTTCACATTGTGAAAACACCTCCATTTGAATTTTTAAGTTTTTTCCTCCACTGATTATGGGAAAGTTATTAAAATGATTCAGATATATTAACATTTTATTTTTTACCTCCCTAAATGACAGGTCAAGCATTTTTTTAAGAAAAAAAAAAAAAGACTGTCTTGTAACCATTATTCCCTTACAAATATTTATTAATTGTTGGATAATTTTAAGTTTCCTTTTGGAGACATTGTAACTTCCTTTTATAAGTTAAATCTCTTCTTGCTTGTTTTTTCCAACCTTTCCATCAGGGCTAAGTATTTGGGCCAAATATGAATAACATGGTATTTGACTTTTGGTTGAGAAACCATAGTTTTCAAGAGAATTGTGTCCTTACAAGAAGGGATGAGAGCTATATTAGAAACCTCCTAGGTGCTACATTAGATCATCTTGGTCTCATTTATCTCCAGGGACTATGATCACTTGTTCCACCTTAGCCACAACTTGATGATCAAGTTGAAGTGAGAATTACTCAACTTCATGTAGACAAAATCAACATATTATCTCATGCTCAGATCATTTGCCTCTAAACTCCTGCTCTGGGAATTCTGCATTATGAATGAGGCATGAGGTGCCACAGGACCTAATCAGCAGCTATGTGTGCATAAGGTAATAGTGCAAGGGATTAAATGCCCCTCAGAATAAAATTAGGTCAATGGGAGATTAGAGCCAGTGCATAAAATGCCTCCTTTCTTTGTCATATATTCCTGTGATACAATAGCTTATATGATTTCTCATAATATGGTAACAAAATGTTAAGTTATCTATTGGGCTTGATACCTATTAGTGACCATATATTAATGCCTTCTCTCATATTTATTCTTCTTATTTTCCTATCTCATTTCCATTTTCCCTCATCTCAGCTACTTTGAAATTGCACTTTCCGAACTTTAGTTACACAGAACTTTTGCATAAGACTTTACTTTCTGGGAACCTTGAAAAGAAAGGGTATTGAAGCAAAGCAATCAGACCTAATTTTTCTAAAAGTGCTGCAATCTGACACAGGCTTCTAATTTTCCTGTAAATTAGATGAGCATCTGTGGTAGTAATTAGGGCTGTTCATAAATATTCTAGACCTCATCATTCTTAGCACATGATAGGATTGCACTTCCCAGTCCTCCTGAACTTAAGTATGGTCATGTGACTGATTGCAACTAATGAAATGTAAGCTGAATTGAGGTGTCTTTTCAAAGTAGAAACCTCAATAGCAAGAGCATGATTTTTCACACTGTTGAGATAGAATCTCTGTCTGTGTGGGTCTCGAGTACTTATGAAAAGCAACACTTTCATCTGACCTGTACTGGCCATGAAACATGAACAAGAAATAAAACATTTATTGTGTTAAGCTACATAACTTTGAGGTTGTTTGTTCCCTCATCACTATCTAGTTCATACTGACATATAGCATCCTCCTTTCCTAAAATGGAGGAATCCACACATCATATTTAGGAATTTGGTAGCTTACTATCTCAGGCTCTATCCTTTTTTTTTTTTTTTAATTGAAAATTAGTGTAAGTAAGGGCTTCTCAGGTGGCACTGAGAATCAGTAAAGAATCTGCCTGCCAATGTAGGAGATGACCCAGTTTCGATCCCTGGGTCAGGAATATCCCCTGGAGAAGGAAATGGCCACCCACTCCAGTGTTCTTGCCTGGTAAATCCCACACACAGAGGAGACTGGCAGGCCATAGTCTGTGGGATTGCAGATTCAGACATGACTGAGCACACCATACAGTATGTACAATATTATATGTCACAAGCGTGCAATAGTAATTCACAATTTTTAAGGGTTATGCTTCATTTATAGTTATTATAAAATATTGGCTATATTACCTGTGCTGTCCAATATATCCTTGCAGCTTATTTTATTCATAATAGTTTGTGCCTCTTAATCTCCTAACCCTATATGGCCACTCCCTTTTCCTTTTCCCCACTGGTAATAACTAGTTTGCTTTCTATATTTGTGAATCTACTTAATTTTTGCTGTACTCACTCACTAGTTTGTTGTATCTTTTATATTCTACATATAAGTTATACAATACAATATTTGTCTTTCTTTGTCTGAAGTATTTCACTTTATGGCTCTTTGTTTTTTTTTTTTTAAGTGCCTATAATACATGGTGAATTCCTTTCACTAGCTTGGGAAATCACTGATATGAGCTACTACAACCATGTCTTCATATTTCTCATACAAAACAAATTCAAACGTTGTTGGGTGAATGAATATTTTCTCAAACACTTTGAATAGATTTATAAACTGCTCTGTATTCTTTGATAAATTATTGGCATTAAAACTTCCATTAAAAGTAAAACTTTAAAATTAGATTGCTTTTGGACATGTCTTGATTTCCAATAGCAAGAAAACTTTTATGATAATAACATATATAATTAAAAAAAAAACTTCTTCAGGTGACAAAACTGTCAGATAGATCTCATGAGTGCATTCAGATGAGTGATATCATTTATTCTTACAATGAAATGAATAAAAGCTGCCTTCAGTAGGAGAATCTGTCTCTCTCAAAATCTAATAAAGGGCTTAAGGAACCTGAAATAAGATTTAATGTCTCCATTTAGCAAAAACAGTTGTCTGACCTCATGTTCATTGGCACTGGTACTTGTTTTTGGCCCACATACAATTTACCTGATCAATACTTATTTTCTTTTGGCTTTCTCTGTCTTCCTATGTCACCACCACTGCTTTTGGGCAGTTCAAGAGCACCCTACCTCTATCTTAAAAGAAATATAATAATAACAACTATTTCTCTAGTGCTTACTGTATTCCAGGGAGTATCTTAGTAACTCTTTAGTTCTTACAACAGCCTTATGAGTTAGGTTAACACCTTATGAGTTACATATTAACATTATCTCCATTCTCATTTTAGGGTCAAGGAAACTGAGGCTCATAAATTTTGAGTCTCTTGTCCATTATCACATAGTAATTGAAAAAAAACAGGTTTAAAACTCAGGCAATGTCTAGAGCCATATCCATGGAATGTATGCAAGGGCTCCAAAGACAGGCACAGGCAGTGTGGGACAAGAGAGTCTGAAATGCATTTATTTATGGGAATACAAGTTAAATGCCTTAACATATAGACATATGATGTGCACGTAGGAAGCCTGGTGTAAGATAGTAGGAAGTAGTGGAACCTGTGGCAAACTGGAGGTTACCTGCCCTGACTAATTTCAGTCAGAAGAAATGTAGTTTTCAGTCTTGGATTTTTGCCTTCCATATATTGTCTTTTCATCTACTGAATACCCACATTATTGTCCTTAAGTGTACTCAGTCTACTTAGAAGACAAGGAGCACCTAAGGCCATAATTCTGCAATATTCCTTTAAAAATTCACATATTTAATGTGTATAATTTGATGAATTTCAACATAGGTGTATACTCAGGATACTGTCATAATAATCAAGGTAATAAACACATCCATCACCTCCTTGTGTGCATATGCATTTTTGTGTGTGATAAGAACAGCTAACATGAAATCTAACTCACTTAACAAATTTTTTATGTACACAGCACTCTAAATTATCAGCATTATGTTGTAAAACAGGTCTCTAAAATGTATTAATCTTATAAAAACTAACATTATACTCATTGAAAAGTAACTATTTTCTCTTCCTCCCATCCCTTGGCAATCACCATTCTATTTTATACTTCTATTAGTTTGATTTTTTAGATATCTCATATAAGGAGAATCACATAGTATTTGTCCTCTGTGACTGGCTTATTTCACTTATCATAATGTTTTCTAGATCTATCCATGTTTTTGCAAATAGTAGGAGTTTCTCCTTTTTGGAGGCCCAGTACTATTCCATTGTATGTATATACAACATCATATTCTTGATCCGTTTGTCTGTCCATGAACATGTGGGTTATTTCCATATCTTGTTATTATTGGTTATTGTGAATAAAGTTGCAATGAACACAGAACTGCAGATTTCTCTTTAAGATCCTGATTTCAATTCTTTGGGCTATATATTCAAGATCCAGGATTGATGGAACACATAGTAGTCCTATTTTTACTTTCTTTCTTTTTCATTGGCCCACCACCTGTCTTGTAAGATCTTATTTCCCTGACCTGGGATTGAACCCAGGTCTTCGACAGTGAGAGCATGAAGTCCTACACTGAGCCACCAGAGATTAATCTTTTTGAGGAACTGTTTCCCATAGTGGCAACACTGGTTTGCACTTCTTATTTTTACCATGTACAGGTTTCAATTTCTCCACACCCTGGCCCTCATATCCCTACAGAAATTCTGTTAACATATTCAGATTGCAATATCTTTGAGAAAAACCCATAATTGAGCTAAGAAGTTGTAGTGTTCTAGAAGAACACAGGACAGAGAAGAGCCACATTGACACATATAGGAAAAGTAATTTTACTTTTGCCTGTATCTTCTCCTCCTCCAAGTCAACAAAACTCAGCACCAAGACAGATCCCTTCAGTAGTAACATCTCCTCTGGATAAAGGAGTGAGAGAGGGCTGCATCCAGTGTAGTTTTGGCTGACTTATTTCAAGATAACCTGAAGATTGACAGAAACTTGAGTTAAAAATCTGTTAGTAAAAAAAAAAAAAAAAATCTGTTAGTAGTAGCATCCCACAGAATGAATTTTACTCCCTACTTAATGTGTGTGTGTGTGTGTGTGTGTGCTGCTCAGTATGTCAAAGCAAGTACTTTATCTTTTGTATCTGTATATATGCAGGTCTAGTTGTCATTGCTTCTAATGAAAGTTAACAATTGGTGTCACAGTAGTTGCAGTTTTTTTTCAATAGTTGAATGGAAATTCAATAATTCTTAGTCACCGACAGGGAGCTGACAGAACATTTATTAATATCTCTTGTCTTTCTCTCCTATTCCACTAAAAGTTTTCTTTAACTAATTTCGTAAAGGAAGCCATGCTTTATTCATAACTAAGTGAACTAATTTTATCAACCTTTTTAGATAACCTGGGTCAATTGAAATTTGACCTATTGGGCAACTGTCCATAGACAGTCATACAGATGCATCTTCATGCAATTTTCTCTACTGGCATATTAATGGGCCATAATATGCCATTGGAGAAAAAAAAAAATCAACCCCTAGAGGTGAGAAGGATGATAAGGATCTGCCCATTCATTCCCAAAAATAGTGCCAATCGATGTAGATTAAGAACTGGACAGGCTCATTTTTCATAGGTCAAAACACATCATCACTTAGTGAAAGTGTCATGATTCAGGGTTTAATGACTCGCTAATTAACTATTCTTGTTTCTTTTGCCTTCTTTAGTAAAGCAATTGAGAACAATTCTGTTTGAAATGTTTGTCATATTTATACACTGTCTTATTCCTTACATAATAATCTCCCAGACAAGAATTGCTGTACATTTTCCATACGGTACTTTTAGTAATTTTTTTTAGCCCAGATCATTAAATATTTAAACATAGCCTGGAAACGACTAGGTTTTAATTGTAATACCTTATGTTCCACAGCAAAAGCTAATCATTTAACAAATTTTTTAAAAAGAAAACATTGAAAATCCTTTGCATGAAGACTTTCTCTCTGGAGGACCTCAAGGCATGAGTGTAAATCTTGTAGAATAATGAATATTTCTGCCAAAATAGTAAGGCAGTATTTGACATGCCTCCTTTCATAGGGAATGCTGTGTTATGGATTGTCAACTAAAAGTATCAAGAAATGTGTAATCGTTGGCAGTTGGATTATGTGATGCTTTCTGGAGCAATTTAAATTTTTCCATCTGAATTTTAATTTAGAGATCTCAGAGAACCAGTCATTTAAATCTGTCAGTCAGTAATTGAAGCAAAAAAGAGAGAAACTATTCTCAGATCAGTTTTCACTATAATTCAACTGTTACTTTAAGTGATTTTAAATTGATTATTTGATTTTAGTTAAAAATGTAGTAAGGGCTCATTGCAATTATCCACAGTTTTGTTTTCTGTTATATTCAGGGCCATTAAGAAATGCTATATATATATATATATATATATATATATATATATGTATATATATATATATATGTATAACTATTTCACTTTACTATACACTTAAAACTAACACTACATTGTAAATCAACTATACTTCAATACAATTTTTAAAGTGTCAGCAATAATAGGAAATCATGAAAACCAGTTGCAGATATGAAGCAACTTAGATGAACAAAGATCTCAGACTCAGTGACACCATAAAAGATAATCTGTAAAGCTCTTAAAACTTGATTCTCAGTGTGAGAGATACATGAAAAAATTGAAGAGAGGAAATAAATTGTATATGGATGTGTTTGAAAGTGAGCATATGAAAAGAATTTACAGGAGTTGAAATTACTTAATCATACATTCAAAAGTTATGTATCATAATTTAATGTTTTCAGTAATAGGATGGTGCATTTTAAAGATGATCAGCTAACATGTTTTCTTTTCTTGGAGGCTGAAGGACAGGAAAATTAGAATTAAGGAAGGAATTAGGTTAATTGATAGGGATTTATTGATCTCTCACAGTGTGGTACACAAAATTCTTATATGATTCCCCAGATTTCTTCTCTCTGGTATACATACCCTGTATAATCTCCTCTTCTTGAGTGTGGATGGAATCTCTGAATATAATGAGATATCATTCTGTTGATTATTTTGCATTATATGGTAAAAAAAGATTTTTAATATGTAATTAATTTCCCCAATTAGTTCTGCTTAAGACCTGAAGATCAGGGGTCTCTGACCCCCGGGGTTGTGGCCTGTAAGAAATAGATCTACACAGCAGGAGGTGAGCAGTGGGTGAGCAAGCAAACCTTCATTTGTATTTACAACCACTACCCATTGCTTGCATTACTGCCTCAGCTCTACCTCCTGTCAGATTAGTGGTGGTATTAGATTCTCATAGGAGCATGAACCCTACTGTGAACTGTGCATTTGAGGGCTCTAAGTTGTGCATTTCTTATGAGAATATAATGCTTGATGATCTGAGGTAGAACTGAACTGGTGATCCTCGTGCTGGGGAGTGTCTGCAAATACATATTATCATTACCAGAGAGGTTTGACTACACAGAGACCATAATTAATCAATCGCTTGCAGACTCATCATAACACTATCAGTGAGTGGCAAATGACAAGCTGCATCTTGTAGCAAGATTTATAGTGGTAAATGAGTTTATGTACATCAATTGTGCAGCTGCATCTTGTGTCAGGCTTTAAGTCAGAATCTGACACTTAGTTTTAGTCTGAATGTGGCCTGCTCATTATTTTACTTACCACTTCCATCCATGCCTCTTTGCCAAACTGTGCACTTGTCTTAGTCACAGTTTTCATAAACCCATAAGTTAGCCCTAGCCAAAATGAATTAAAAACAAACATAGCTGCAGATCTTCTTTGAAAAGGGATAAAGACCCAATGATGAGAAAGCAGAACTCTGAGACTTCCAATAAAAGGAAAGCTGCATTTAAAAGAAAATAGTGAAGTAAGTCAGAAAGAGAAAGATAAATATACACTAGCACATATGTATGGAATCTAGAAAGATGGTAATGATGAAATTATTTGCAGGGCAGCAATGGAGAAACAGATATAGAGAACAGACTTATCGACACAGGGGAGGGTAGGAGAGAGAGGATGAGATGTATGAAGAGCATAACATGGAAACTTACAATATGTAAAATAGATAGCCAATGGGAATTTTCTGTATGACTCAGGGAACTCAAACAGGGGCTCTGTAGCAATGTAGAGGGATAGGATGTGGAGGGAGATGGGAGGGAGGTTCAAGAAGGAGGGGGCATATGTATACCCATGGCTGATCCTTGTTGATGTTCGACAGAAAACAACAAAATTCTGTAAAGCAATTATTCTTCAATTAAAAAATAAATTAATTAAAAAATAAAATACCAAGAGTCTTGCTTAAATTACATCTCATTGCAAAAGTTGATTCATGTTCTCCAAGCTTTCCATAATATGTTTGGCTACTGTCTATCCAACGAAGCCATGAAACCTTTGACATTTCTTTACCATGTGGAGACCACCCTGTTTTAAAAGATAAACCTTTGGAGTTTTTCAAAAGTAAAGAATATGAACACACAGGACAGAAAGAATTATTTAAGGCTACCACTTCATCAAGTGTATGTGCAGTGGGAGCATCATTCTTAGTGCCTGATTGCATTGCTAAAGCAAAGAAGCCCTTTACTATTAGCAAAGAGTTGATTCTGTCTGCTTCTAAGGACATTTGTTATGAACTTTTAGGAAAGGCTGAAGTTCAAAAGACAGCACATGCTTCTCTTTTAGCTAGCATCATAACTAGATGAACTGATGAAACAGCATAGTATATTGAGGCACAATTATTAGAGAGGTATAATGTCACCATGGTACATAATTCAGGTTGAGAAGTCTACTGATGTTGACAACAAGGCAATGATATTTGTTTTTGTGAGATATATTTTTCAGGAGAATGTGCATGACAATATGTTTTGTGCACTTTTGTTGCCAACCAACACCACAGCTGTAGAACTATCCAAATTTTTTGAATGACTGTTGTTAAGTTGCTCAGTTGTGTCTGACTCTTTTGCGATCCCATGGACTAGTCTGCCAGGCTCTTCTGTCCATGAGATTTCCCAAGCAAGAATACTGGAGTGGGTTGCCATTTCCTTCTCCAAGGGATCTTCCTGGCCCAGGAATCAAACACACATGTCTTGAATTGGCAGGTGGGTTCTTTACCACTGAGCACCAGGGAAGCCTGTTTTGAATATCATATTATATCAGGAAAACTGAATTGGCTGTCTTAGGTTGGTATATATGTGAACGAAGCAGCTGCGGTGGTTAAATGACTTTCTGGTTTCACTGGAAGTGCTCAGTCACCCAGTCATGTTTGACTCTATGATTGTATGGACTGTAGCCTGCCAGACTCCTCTATTCATAGGATTTCCCAGGCAAGAATACTGGAGTGGCTTGCAATTTCCTACTCCAGGAGCTCTTCTGACCCTGGTTCAAATTGTTGTCACTGGTGCCTTTATGTCTCCTGCTTTGGCAGGCAGAATGAATTCTTTACCACTGAGCCACCTGGAAAGCCCTCTGTTTTCACTAGTCGGGTCCAAGAGATTGTGTCTGAATGTGAGTCTATGCACTGTGTCATCTATAGAGAAATGCTGGCTAGCCAAAAAAAAAAAAAAAAGTCACCTAAATTTACTCAACAACGTTTTGCAGAATGTGATTAAAATTATCATTCATATTAAAGTACATGCCCTTAATTCATATCTGTTCACACAGCTCTATGAGGCGATGGATGCAGAGTACACACATCTTCTCTTATACATGGAAGTGAGATGGCTTTCTAAGGTAGATCACTGGCCAGAGTTATTGAATTATGAGAGCTACTCTAGAGATTTAGAAGAAAAGTCTCCACCGGCAGCACATTTCAGTGACACAAAGTCGGTCAAAACTTGCTTATTTGTGTGACATATTCAACCTGCTCAACAAACTCAATCTGTCACTTCAGGGGAGAATGACAACTGTGTTCAAGTTGGCAGGTAAAATGGCTGAATTCAAAGCTAAACAGGAATTGTGAAGCTGATGAGTAAACATTGGGCTTTTGGACATGTTTCAAACATTAGCAGAGATTTTGAAAGAGATTGAACCAGAGCTATCTTTCTCCCAGCTGGTGCATAATCACCTATCGCAGCTTTCAGGAGAGTTTGAGCTTTATTTCCTGACCACAAAATGTCCCCGAACTGAGAAGGAATGAATTCAAGACCCAATTGTGAATTAGCCAGGTGAATCAACTTTGTCCATGCTAGAAGAGGATCAACTGCTTGAGATTGCAAATGATGGTAGCCTTAAAAGTATCTTTGAGACAACTTCAAATCTCCATACATTCTGGATTAAAGTCAAACAGGAATATCCTGAGATTGCCACAAAAATCACTGAAAAGTCTGCTTCCATTTCCAACACCCTATCTTTCTGAAGCAGGGTTTTCTGCAGTGACAACAACCAAGACATGATTACAGAGTAGAATGGGCATAAGCAACACACTTGCAGCATCACTGGCTCCCATCAACCCTAGAATAACACCTCAGGGTTCCCATTGATTCTGCACTATGGTGAGTTACATACTTATTTCATTACACAGCATAAAGAAATAATAACAGAAATAAAGTGCATAATAAATGTAATGTGCTTGAATCACCCTGGAACTGCCACCCCTTCCCTGGTCCGTGGAAAGGTTGTCTTCCAAGAAACCAGTCCCTGGTGACAAAAAGTTTGATGACAGCTGTGTGGTATTATTTATATGGGCCTGACTTAATCATCTAAATTTGGATCTAGAATTTAGAGTGAAGAAGTCAGAGCTTTAAGGCATAAGAAGGATTTGGTGCAATGTTGATGACTTGAAGACGAAGGGGGTCACAAGGGAAGAAATGTGACTGATACCCAGTAAAGAAAAGAAGATTTCAGTCCTACACCCACTAGGAACAAAATTCTGCCAATGATAAGAATGACTGGTAGAGGCTTTCCCCTGACATCCTTCATATAAGAAACTCTAGACAACTTCTTAATTTCAGGATTTGTATGCTTGCGTGCCTAAGTCAGTTCAGTCGTATCCGACACTTTGCGACCCTATGGACTGTAGCCCAGCAGGCTCCTCTGTCCAAGGGATTCCCCAGAGAAGAATACTGGAATGGGTTGCCACACCCTCATCCAGGGGAATCTTCCTGATCCAGGGATCAAATGCACATCTCTTATATCTCCTGCATTGGCAGGTGGGTTCTTTACCACCTAGGAAGCCTTGTTAATCCGTGTGCATTGCAGGAGATCCAGGTTCAGTCCCAGTGTCTGGAAGATCCCCTGGAGAAGGGAATGGCTATCCACTCCAGTATTCTTGCCTAGAGAATTTCATGCACAGAGGAGCCTGGTGGGCTACAGTCCATAGAATCTCAAAGAGTCAGACACGATGGAGCAAATAACACTGATCCATGGAAACTGTGAGGTAATAAATTTTTGTCGTTTAAAGTTGCTAAGTTTGTTGTAATTTATCATGCATAAATAGAAGACTAATACACACAGTCTATTGTATTTTATTATAGCAGCCTGGCTGACAAAGGCTCCCTGCCCACATCTTTAGATATAGAGCCCTCATTAAAGTGTGCAAACCATCTGAATGAATTCTGTTCCCTACCAGGATCTTGAGTGGAAAACAAATCAGGCCAGCTATATTCTAATTTTTTCTTTGCAAAATGTTTAACCTGGTCTTTGAAGTCTAGAAGTTAAAAGCACATCAAGATGAGTATACTATCCAAAGCAAACTATAGGTTCAATGCAATCCTTAACAAACTACCAATGGTATTTTTCACAGAACTAGAACAAATAATTTCACAATTTGTATGGAAATACAAAACCCCTCAAATAGACAAAGCAATCTTGAGAAAGAAGAATGGAACTGGAGGAATCAACCTGCCTGACTTTAGGCTCTACTACAAAGCTACAGTCATCAAGACAGTATGGTACTGGCACAAAGACAGAAATATAGATCAATGGAACAAAATAGAAAGCCCAGAGATAAATCCATGCACCTATGGACACCTTACCTTTGACAAAGGAGGCAAGAATATACAGTGGAAAAAAGGCAATCTCTTTAACAAGTGGTTCTGGGAAAACTGGTCAACCACTTGTAAAAGAATGAAACTAGAACGCTTTCTAACACCATACACAAAATAAACTCCAAATGAATTAAATATCTAAATGTAAGACCAGAAACTATAAAACTCTTAGAGGGAAGCATAGGCAAAACACTCTCTGCCATAAATCACAGCAGGATCCTCTATGATCCACCTCTCAGAGTAATGGAAACAATGCATGATGCTGGATGCTTGGGGCTGGTGCACTGGGACGGCCCAGAGGGATGGTATGGGGAGGGAGGAGGGAGGAGGGTTTGGGATGGGGAGCGCATGTATACCTGTGGCGGATTCATTTTGATATTTGGCAAAACTAATACAATTATGTAAAGTTTAAAAATAAAATAAAATTGGAAGAAAAAAAAAATAAACAAATGGGACCTATGTAAACTTGAAAACTTTTGCACAACAAAGGAAACTATAAGCAAGGTGAAAAGACAGCCTTCAGAATGGGAGAAAATAATAGCAAATGAAGCAACTGACAAAGAATTAATCTCAAAAATATACAAGCAGCTCATGCAGCTCAATTTCAGAAAAATAAACAACCCAATCAACAATGGGCCAAAGAACTAAACAGACATTTCTCCAAAGAAGATATACAGATGGATAACAAAGACATGAAAAGATGCTCAACATCACTCATTATCAGAGAAATGCAAATCAAAACCACAATGAGGTACCATCTCATGCAGGTCAGAATGGCGGCTATCAAAAAGTCTACAAACAATAAATGCTGGAGAGGGTGCAGAGAAAAAGGAACCCTCTTACACTGTTGGTGGTGATGCAAACTAGTACAGCCACTATGGAGAACAGTGTGAAAATTCCTTAAAAAACTGGAAATAGAACTGCCATATGACCCAGCAATCCCACAGCTGGGCATACACAGCAAGGAAACCAGAATTGAAAGAGACATATGTACCCCAATGTTCATTGCAGCACTGTTTACAATAGCTAGGATATGGAAACAACCTCAATATCCATTGGCAGATAAATGGATAAGAAAGTTGTGGTACATACACACAGGGGAATGCTACTCAGCTATAATAAAGAATGCATTTGAATCAGGTCTAATGAGGGGGTGAAACTGGAGCCTATTATACAGAGTGAAGTAAGTCAGAAAGAAAAACACTAATAAAGTATATTAACACACACACATATATATATATAATTTAGAAAGATGGTAACAATGACCCTGTATGCAAGACAGCAAAAGGGACATAGATATAAAGAACAGACTTCTGGACTCTGTAGGAGAAGGTGAGGGTGGGATGATTTGAATGAATAGCATTGAAACATGTATATTGTCATATGTGAAATAGATCACCAGTCCAGGTTAGGTGCATGAGACAAGGTGCTCAGGGCCAGTGCATGGGGAACACATGTACACCCATGGCTGATTCATGTCAATGTATGGCAAAACCCACTACAATGTTGTAAAGTAATTAGCCTCCAATTAAAATAAATTAATTAATTAAAAATACATCAAGATATTGCATTTTGATTTTCAGTGCTGTTTGCTCAGGTGGCTGCAGCCAAGGGGTGGTTGGAGATTCGATGTTTACATGTTTGAATTGTCAGTGCTACTCTTCAAAAACTACTTAATTTGCATGGAACACTATAAGGTTGCAATACTTTCCTATACAGTACTCTGATGGCTTCTACCACGTGGAAAGAGTTTTAATACCACTTCTGGCTTTTCTTTGTCCTGTCACTCATTGATCTGCTGGATACATTTAATGGAAAATTAGGAAACAATAGATGAAGCAAAATACACTCAATTTCTTCTTTCCCTAGGTAGTTTGCCTTCCTGCAAAGTAAATTCATTCTCCTCCACTCAACGTGAAAGCACTTCTCCTAGTAGACTGCTGATATGTCTGGTGAGTGGGGTGGTGGTGTTAAACTGACTGATTCTAAAATTGAATATTATAAAGTTATATTTCTTTCAAATTAGCTTTTAAAGGAATTAAGGTGAAGAGACATACTATATATTTGGGTCACTTGCAGACCCCAACAGTCCTTTTGCCTGACCACTACCAGCAGATTAAGCTTCCTGGACCAAAATGTCTTTTCTATTTATTTCCTATAAGTCTCCTTCAAAATAATCAGATATGTCTATTTGAGGAGTTCCATATACAGAATACTACAAGATGGAACTTTGTACATACCTTTAAAGCAATTGTTTTTCTATAAAATAGGTTCTTTCTTTTTATACTAACAAAGATATTATATTTAGTTAAATCTGAAGCAACAGACTGCTAAATCAAGAAGTAGAGAAATATGAAGAAATATGTATAATTAGGTAGCTTTCATTCTAAACTTTAAAAGGCACATTTAAACAGATCGGGCTGCGATCCAAAAGTCTACAAGCAATAAGTGCTGGAGAGGGTGTGGAGAAAGGGGAACCCTCTTACACTTTTGGTGGGAATGCAAACTAGTACAGCCACTATGGAGAACAGTATGGAGATTCCTTAAAAAACTGGAAATAGAACTGCCTTATGACCCAGCAATCCCACTTCTGGGCATACACACCAAGGAAACCAGAATTGAAAGAGACACGTGTACCCCAATGTTCATCGCAGCACTGTATATCATAGCCAGGACATGGAAACAACCTAGATGTCCATCAGCAGATGAATGGATAAGAAAGCTGTGATACATATACACAATGGAGTATTACTCAGCCATTAAAAAGAATACATTTGAATCAGTTCTAATGAGGTGAATAAAACTGGAGCTTATTATACAGAGTGAAGTAAGCCAGAAAGAAAAACACCAATACAGTATACTAATGCATATATATGGAATTTAGAAAGATGGTAATGATAATCCTGTATGTGAGCAGCAAAAGAGACACAGATGTATAGAACAGTCTTTTGGACTCTGTGGGAGAGGGAGAGGGTGGGATGATTTGGAAGAATGGCATTGAAACGTATAATATCATATATGAAATGAATCATCAGTCCAGGTTTGATGCATGATACTGGATGCTTGGGGCTGGTGCACTGGGATGACCCAGAGGGATGGTATGGGGAGGGAGGAGGGAGATGGGTTCAGGATGGGGAACACATGTATACCTGTGGCGGATTCATGTTGATGTATGGCAAAACCAATACAATATTGTAAAGTAATTAACCTCCAGTTAAAATAAATACATTTATTTAAAAAATAAATAAATAGATCGCAAGTGGATTTTCAAATGACAGACCTCTTCAGCGATTTCACAACACTAAGTTAGAGACCTGGCAGATAGCAAAAATAAATGAAGACATATTGAGAAAGAGGATCCCTCTTCAGCACAATTTTCACACATATTGGCCTGGTAATTGCTTTAATTTATTTAGTATATAATTTTGGGAAAACCTTTAAGGCAGGCAAGTTATCTTTATTTTTACCCTTTAACTTCCAGGAATCAGTTTTCTTGCTTTCTCCCTACAAAACTATCTTTTAGAATAATGAAATTTTATGAAGTCATCACTTACTTCGTGTAGGCTGGTGACATTTCCCCACCCTTCTGTAGATACTCTGATTTTTGACACTCTGAACACTTCTGACCTAGTTAGTTACTACTTTCTCTAATGTCTAATTTTCTTTAATGTTCCATTTAAACTTTTGACCCTATTTGGGGATGGTCGTGTCCAAATTAAGCACAGAATTTGATAATCACCATGTAGCACTCAGATATTTTTGTTATTACTCATCACATCAGTCTATTGCTTGAGGCTTTTTTTTTCCTCTAATGTGGATCTTTGGAAGTCTATGCCATATTATATCTCTTTTTGAACTGCATAACTGAGAATGTATCATTATCTACTGATATTCTTGAACTCTTCTCCTGAAACCTATTCCATTTCATCTCACAACTGCACTTATTATACAGTAATGTAATTACATACATCATTCTTATGGGGGTTTGAAGTGTTCACTTCAAGTGTCTGGAAACAATAGACATTTTCACCAGGTTTTAAAAATAGCTGAAATTATCATCATCTGAACATTGTATACCAACTTAGAACATGGATTCTATGCCTAAATAAGACTAAGGCTTTACAGGAAGGACAATAAAAAACTGAACTCCTATTATCAAGCCTGTAGCAGAGGCTTTGCATGGTTTATTGCAGTTTTTTACAGAGCATTGACTATATCCTTTGATACTTGTAGCAGTTAGAACCACTTTTATTCTGTGTACTGTCTAATAATTTAAAGAACATCTGACAATTACAGAAAGCTTTGCATCTCAAAGGCTTTACAAACTACACATATGCAGGGATTACCTTAACAGCGAAAGATATCCTGCTTTGGGAATGAGTCTAGGGTATCTTTCATGACCACAAGTAGCCAGATCTTTGAGTTTCTGACTCCTAAAGACAACGGCAAAGCATACATTAATTTTCAAACAGTTTGACTCTATATTCTGTAGAAAGGAAAAGGTCACATGTTTCAACTGGATAGCAGAAGTTTGAAGATATTTTTGGAGAGGTTTGTGAGCTTTTGTTCTTTAAGTAGGAGACTTTTGTGTAAACCTTGCGATGGATGTGACAAAATATCATGTACCTTCCTTGAAACACTTGCCTCAGTACACCACATTTTTGTATGAGCTTTTCCTTTCTATTTTGGGAATCAAGTGACAAGTTAGTCACCATAGGTCATTTCCTAGCCTCACTTTAATTTTGGTCCCTACTTCTATTCTACCTCCTTGCAATCAACTTAAATATAAATAAGAAAATCTTAGAATTAGAAGAGAGGTTAGTAATTATTATGTTATTGGTGTTTAGTCACTAAGTCGTTTCTGACTTTTTTGTGACACCATGGATTGTATCCTCCCAGGGTCCTCAGTCCATGGCATTTCCCAGGCAAGAATACTGGAGTGCGTTGCCATTTGCTTCTCCAGGGGATCGTCTCAACCAAGGGATTGAACACATTGCCTGCATTGGCAGGAAGATTCTTTACCACTGAGTCATCAAGCAGCTATTATAGTTATCATTTATTGGGTACTTTCTATTAGTTAAGGTAACACTGTTTGTTATTCAGTCACTAAGTCGTGTCCGACTCTGCAATCCCATGGACTATGGCACACAATCCTTCCCTGTCCTTTACCATTTCCTGAAGTTTGCTAAAATTCATGTCCATTGAGTTGGTGATGCCACTGAACCATCTCATCCTCTGCTGCCCTCTTTTCCTTTTGCCTTCAATCTTTCCCAGCCTCAGGGTATGTGAATTGGCTCTTCACATCAGGTGGCCAAAGTATTGGAGCTTCAGCATCAGTCCTTCCAAGGAATATTCAGGGTTGATTTCCTTTAGGATTGACTGGTTTGATCTCCTTGCTGTCAAAGGGACTCTCAAGAGTCTTCTCCAACACCACAATTCAAAAGCATCAATTCTTCAGGCACTCAGCCTTCTTTATGGTCCAACTCTCACATCCATACGTAACTACCGGAAAAAACCATAGCTTTGACTATACAGACATTTGTTGGCAAAGTGATATCGTTGCTTTTCAATATACTGCCTAAGTTTGTCATAGCTTTTCTTCAAGGAAGAAGTGTCTTTTAATTTCATGGCTTCAGTCACTGTCCACAATGATTTTGGAACCCAAGAAAATAAAGCCTATCACTGTTTCCACTTTTCCCCATCTATTTGCCAGAAAGTGATGGAACTGGATGCCATGATCTCAGTTTTGTGAATGTTGAGTTTTAAGCTAGCTTCTTCAGTCTCCTCTTTCACCCTCATCAAGAGGCTCTTTAGTTCCTCTTTGCTTTTAACACTAACTGGCATAAAAAATAAATTTAAGAGTCCCAGTAACTTCACACAATAAGATTCATTTTTCTCCTAATGTTCATTAGGTGAAGGAAGTGAGGCATTCCTGATTTAGTAATTTAAAAACCCAGGCTTTCAGAGGTTCTGCAACCTTCAACAAGTGGCATCACCTTTGACATAGCACATCCAGGGAGAGTGGAGGATTTTGCAGGAGGTTTTAATACGGTGGGACTATAATTGGCATACAATATATCTGCCTAGACTACAATATCCACAACTCTGTTAAGTTACCACCTTTAAATGCAATTGAGGCTGAGAAATGTAGACTAGCTGTGTACCTAAAAAGATGGGGAAACAGGCTTGGTGGATAGATATTCCATCTCTCCATACCTAATATATGCTGGGCATATGCTAAATAGGGCTTCTCTGGTGGCTCAGTCAGTAAAGTATCTGCCTGCAATGCAGGAGATGCAGGTTTGATCCCTGGGTCAGGAAGATCCCCTGGAGAAGGGAATGGCTACCCACTCCAGTATTCTTCCCTGGAGAATCCCATGGACCAAGAAGCCTGGGGGGCTACATTCCATGTGGTCACAAAGTCAGACACAACTGAGCAACTGAGCACATGCACACATGTGCTAGGTAGTGATTTTTCTTACATTTTTGTTTTTTAATTCCCACAGAAACTGTGCAGGATTGGTTTTATTATACCTATTTGGCAGATAAGAAAAGTGTAGCTCAAACTGGGGATAAAATTGGTCCAAAGTAATTTAGCCTGTAAATCTCAGAGCTGGGATTTGTACCCAGGTCTGAGGTCAAAGCCCATGTAATACACCAGGTCCAAGTTATCCACACTCAGATTTAAAAATAAATAAATAAATAAATAAGTCTAAGCCTATCATCATCTTCAACAATCTCCAGGATGGAAGCCTTGTAACTTTCTTTGATAGCCCTTTCCAGTGCCTTTTCATTTGAAGATTAAGAATTTCCTCTTTATGTCTTATATAAACACATTTGGAATTACTTCAGAATATTTGAAAAAACTAAGAGAGGAAAATGTAAATCTTTCACCACACTACAAACTAGCAATAACTATTGTTAACCTATAATATTATTTCTGGATATTTAAGTACATTTTGTTCTACAGAATAAAATCCAACTATACATATTGCAATGGGTTTCCCATGTGGTGCTAATGTTAAAGAACACACCTGTCAAGGAAGGTGACATGAGAGACACGGGTTTGATCCCTGGGTTGGGAAGGTTCCCTTGAGGCGGGCAATGGAACCCTAGTCCAGTATTCCTGCCCGGAGAATCCCATGGACAGAGGAGCCTGGTGGACTATAGTCCATAGGGTTGCAGAGCGTCAGACACAACTGAAAGTGACTTAGTATGCACTCAGAACATATATATTGCAAAGAATCAGTCAGACATGATTAAGCACACACATACATACATATTTTATTCAACATACTCCTTTTGTAAGCTAAAAAGCCTATTATGAAAAAGTCTCCATGTCGTAAGACACTCTTTCAAAGTATCTCTTTTTACTAGACTGCAAAATATTTCTTAGCCTGTGCCATTATTTATGCAATCAATACATAACCTCTGGATATTCCAGTTATATCTAACATTTTGAAATCTTTAAATGATGGCACTATGAAGATAATGAAAAACTCCATAACTACTTTGCCTTTATTTTGAAGAGGAGGATAATATCAAATACATTTTTAGTCTTTATTACTTCTCCAAGATCAGCTTGTATTATGTATTGATCAAAGTTATGGTGAGACCTGAGATAATATTGATAAAAGACATTTTGGTACTCAGAGAAAGTTAGACCATTAAAATGAGTTGTTTTTATTACAATGAAGTTTAGAGAGCTGGATCAGTTCTGATCATTTCTATGGAAAAATACAGAACTGAAGATTTTTTTAACCAATTAAATACATGTAGCTTTATAAAGTGGGTCAATATCAGTAACTTTCCATGGGTAGAAGAGGCTAATTGATTTTGCTACCACCTATGAGCACAAATAAGCAGCAGATCTCCTACTACTTACTGGTTGCCTTGACAGAGTATGTATTTATTTAGTATTAGCAAACTCAAGAGAAATTATCTTAGTTTCACATTGCTTCATTACTCCTAATGGCTTATTTCAACAAACAGTTCAGTCCTGTGGAACAGACTGGATGACTATTGTCTGTCAGCACAGACTCTGGCAGAATGTGGTTCTCAACATCAAAGCAAACATTTGCTGAACTGTCCACAGAATGCATGACATCACAGAATGCTTGATCCCATGGGACTTACACCATTAGTGTTAGACATAGTCCATACTTCCAACACATTTAAAACGTTACCAAACATAGATAGTATATAAATGTGGGGATGCAATAGAACACATGCACATATGAATATATCATTACTCTACATACAGAGAAAACATCTGTACCGGTGTAATCTTTGAGATAAAAAGGGAATGCTTTCTAGTCCAGAAAAACACAATGCCAGAGTTCTCTCATACACTCTCGGCAGGAAAGGAGTGTAAATTAATATAAGCTCTTTGAAAAGCAAGGGAAGTACTTATTAAAATTCAACCTATACTATGCAACCAATTAGCAATCTCACCTATAAGATTTAATTTTTAGAAAAAGCAGTAATAATATAGATAAGTAAAAATATTTATGTTTATGGATAGCTCTTAAAGTCTTTTTCATAATAATAAAACAAAAACATACCCCAAACTGGGAAGAACTTAAATGTTCATGAAAAAGCGATGCTATAGATATCCAATGGATTTGTATGTAGTCATTATAAAAGAATGGTATAGAACTATAAGTGTTAGACTGGAAAGTTGTTCATATCATATTGTTAATGAGAATGTAAAATTATTGTATGAATCCATTTTGTAAATAAAGCACATATTCTTGCATATCTACTTCAAATAAACTCTATATAAGATATTGATGTCAATATGAATATAATTTATGTTTATAAAACCTTAAGGAAAAATAGGAAGGACAAAAACCAAATTATCCTCTGTGCTTTCCTCTGGAAAGTATGGTTTGAGCTGTAGGGATCAGATTTTTACACACACACATACATAGCATGTATGTATATGTGTGTGTATATATATATATATACATATATATTTTAACATGGGGCTTCACAGGTGATGCTAGAAGTAAAGAATCCAACTGCCAATGCAGAAGACATAAAAGATGCAGGTTTGATCTTGAGTTCCCTGTAAGAGGGCATGGCAATCCACTTCAGTATTCTTGCCTAGAGAATCCCATGGACAGAGAAGCCTAGCAGGCTGCAGTTCATAGGTTCACACAGAGTCGGACATGACTGAAACAACTTAGCATGCATATATAAGCATATATATTATATTTTAGAGATTTATGGGTGATTTTAAACTTACTTTTTATACTTCCATGTTTTTCAACTATTATTGAATTTCATTAATTCAATAATTTATTCATTCATTCCAGGGGTCTATCTTGACTTAAATTTTGAATAAAATTTAAGACCATCAGTAGGTGACTATTGCTAGATCTTTATTGGTACTTGGATCAGATTTTGAAACTTCAGTTTAGGATTTATTAATGTAGATATTGAGACAGAATGGCATGGATGTGTGAAATCAATAGCAATTCTACAAATTTGATTTGAATCAATGGTTACTACCATTTAACCTATCATATCATTTATTAAGAGTAAATAAATAGTAAACCAGGTTGGTTAGCATTTCATTTTACTCTTTCCCTTTCCAAGCCCTTTGGCATGGGTGCTAATGAGCAACACAGTGGCTGAACATAGTGAAATAGAAGTATTTGCAATTCTTAATAAGCCACAAACCAGTGAATTGGATGAGATTAATCAGTCCTTCTGTATAAATAAGAATTGATCCTCTGTTGCAAACAGTAGGAATAAATCTTATAGCTGTGCTTTAAAATTAAAAGGGATTAGACATGAGTTCCATAAAACACTGAGTATCAGAGATAGCTTTTTTGGATTACTAACTAAAGTTAAGTTTTGGGTGAGAGTGACCATAGACAAACACAGAATCAAATCTTTTGCCCCAATATTTTGATATTGTTAAATGAAAATCATATTCACAGCAGAAAATACCAAAAACATGTAGAAAAAATGGTTTCTCTGAAAAGGTGTCCTGAGTGACCCATCCTAAGATTTCATAAAAGCTTGATACAATTATCCCTGACATATTATGGAAGTATTTTGCTTAGCTCTCATTTCTAGTGTAGACAGGTTTTAAGGATTAAATACTTCACTGGCAAATAAATTATGAATACATTTATGGTCATATGTTAGAGAATCAACATGGATCTCCCAGTTCTTGTAAAAGCAACATTTGGGAAGGGATTTTCCTAGGGAGATACCATATCTCATCTAGATGTACAAAGTGATTAGATATAGCTGAGCTACTACTAATAATATTACTGGGAGCTAAATTTGACTGAGGGCATTTTATGTACTCAAAACTGTGTTAGAGATTTTACCTTAACTTATTTAACCACCTTAGCTCTATGAAATAACTGCCATTATTATGCCCATTTCATAGATGTGGAAATGGTACTTAGAGAAGTCAGGTAACTTCTGAAAAATCACATGATAAATTACCAATTGAGTAATATTTCAAATCTGTGTCTGTCAGATTCCAAACCCCATGCATTTACTTAATGAGTATCTAATATTGCTTTATTGTTTTAGTGTCTGATGAACTATGGACAGAGGTTTGTGACATTGTACAGGAGACAGGAATCAAGACCATCCCCAAGAAAAAGAAATGCAAAAAAAGCAAAATGACTGTCTGAGGAGACCTTACAAATAGCCATGAAAAGAAGGGAAGTGAAAAGCAAAAGAGAAAAGCAAAGATATACCCATTTCAATGCAGAGTTCCAAAGAATAGCAAGGAGAGATAAGAAAGCCTTCCTCAGTGATCAATGCAAAGAAATAGAGGAAAACAACAGAATGGGAAAGACTAGAGAGCTCTTCAAGAAAATTAGAGATACCAAAGGAACATTTCATGCAAAGATGGGCTCAATAAAGGACAGAAAAGGTATGGACCTAACAGAAGCAGAAGATATTAAGAAGAAGTGGCAAGAATACACAGAAGAGCTGTACAAAAAAGACCTTCATGACCCAGATAATCACGATGGTGTGATCACTCACCTAGAGCCAGATATCCTGGAATGTGAAGTTAAGTGGGCCTTAGGAAGCATCACCATGAACAAAGCTAGTGGAGGTGATGGAATTCCAGTTGAGCTATTTCAAATCCTAAAAGATGATGCTGTTAAAGTGCTAGACTCAATATGACAGCAAATTTGGAGAACTCAGTAGTGGCCATGGGACTGGAAAAGGTCAGTTTTCATCCCAACCCCAAAGAAAGGCAATGACAAAGAATGCTCAAACTACCGCACAATTGCACTCATTTCACACGCTAGTGCAGTAATGCTTAAAATTCTCCAAGCCAGGCTTCAGCAGTACTTGAACCATGAACTTCCAGATGTTCAAGCTGGTTTTAGAAAAGGCAGAGGAACCAGAGACCAAATTGCCAAAATCTGCTGGATCATTGAAAAAACAAGAGATTTCCAGAAAAAAACATCTATTTCTGCCTTATTGACAATGCCAAAGCCTTTAACTGTGTGGATCACAACAAACTGAAGAAAATTCTGAAAGAGATGGGAATACCAGAACACCTGACCTGCCTCTTGAGAAATCTGTGTGGAGGTCAGGAAGCAACAGTTAGAACTGGACATAGAACAACAGACTGGAACAACAAATAGGAAAAGGAGTACGTCAAGGCTGTGTATTGTCACCCTGCTTATTTAACTTATATGCAGAATCCATCATGAGAAATGCTGGGCTGGGGGAAGCACAAGCTGGAATCAAGATTTCTGGGAGAAATATCAAAAACCTCAGATATGCAGATGACACTATCCTTATGGCAGAAAGTGAAGTAGAACTAAAGAGCCTCTTGATGGAAGTGAAAGAAGAGAGTGAAAAGGTTGGCTTAAAGCTCATCATTCAGAAAACTAAGATCATGGCATCTGGTCCCATCACTTCATGGGAAATAGATGGGGAAACAGTGGCTGACTTTATTTTTCTGGGCTCCAAAATCACTGCAGATTGTGATTTCAGCCATGAAATTAAAAGACACTTACTTCTTGGAAGGAAATTTATGACCAACCTAGACAGCATATTAAAAAGCAGAGACATTGCTTTGCCAACAAAGGTTTGTCTAGTCAAGGCTATGGTTTTTCCAGTGGTCGTGTATGGATATAAGAGTCGGACTGTAAGGAAAGCTGAGCACAGAAGAATTGATGCTTTTAAACTGTGGTGTTGGAGAAGACTCTTGAGAGTCCCTTGGACTGCAAGGAGACCCAACCAGTCCATCCTAAAGGACATTAGTCCTGGGTGTTCATTGGAAAGACTCATGTTGAAGATGAAACTCCAATACTTTGGTCACCTGATGCAAGGAACTGACTCATTGCAAAAGACCCTGATGCTGGGAAAGATTGAGGGCAGGAGGAGAAGGGGATGGCAGAAGATGAGATGATTTGATGGCATCACTGACTCAATGGCATGGGTTTGGGTGGACTCTGGGCGTTGGTGATGGACAGGGAGGCCTGGCGTGCTGTGGTTCATGGGGTCGCAAAGAGTTGGACACGACTGGGTGACTGAACTGAACTGAATCTTGCTTTAATATTAGGCACATTATTTGATGGACATTATGGATGAAATAACTTTTAGCAAGTTGAACAAGGAATATAAGAGCAATTCATATCATTGTTTGTATTTTTATTAACATTTTGGGAATATTAGACTATTAATAAATTAAGAATTGCTTGCCTTATATTTATGTAGCTACCATTTCTATTGTAAAGTTAGGTCCCAACAGTTCACACAGTGTTTTAGTTTCAATTAATTTGTGTTTTTGTCAGCTACATTTAAAAACAATTCAAAAGTCAATAAATGTCCCTACAAATCCCCATTTCATCTTTTCCACCTTAAAAGTGCAACCAGAGTGTCTACCTTAAAAGATACCTTGTCTTCTGACTTCATTTTCAGTTAGTACAAAATAGGGAATGAGGAGATCAATCACATAAAAGACAGTGAGATTGCATTACTTTCTATCTTTCTTTTTGAGGTCACCATGGACTAGGTGCATCTGTAAACAAGCTACATAGCTACTTCATCTCAAGACGGTTGTCACCATTCACCACTTATAGCCCATTAAATCTCTCCTCATTCTTTACTGGCCCCAGGGTTTTGTGTTATTATTTCCAGTGGTATTCCTACAATCTGTTCACATCTTTGAGAATATTTATTATTTCATACTCTATTCAAATTATTTTATGAACTAACTGATTTTATGCTCAGATACTGATTGAAACTCATGTACAATCACTCTTTAAATCATGTATGTGGGTCAAAAAACTGAATTGATTATAGGTTGAGGGTATAGCAACAACAGAAATATTCCTTGATAGCATCTCTAAGCAAATTTTCAAGGCCCAAACCATCACTTTACCTGGAGCTTCTTCTCCCATTGTATTGTTTTGATTCCCTGGAATGACTGTAAACTTCCTGCATAAAGGAAGAAGCTTTTGCATATCTGAAGTAGTGTGAGCAGAAAGCCTCAGTGAAAGATTGTGCATGCTAAGTTGCTTCAGTCATATCTGACTCTTTGAGACCTTATGGACCTTAGGTCACCAGGCTCCATGGATTCTCCATGTAAGGATACTGAAGTGGGTTGCCGTGCCCTTCTCCAGGGTTTCTTCCTGACCCAGGGATTGAACCTGTGTCTCTTATGTCTCCTGCATTGGCAGGGAGGTTCTTTACTACTAGCACCACCTGGGAAGTCCAGTGGAAGACTGGGCCTCCGCATTTTTCATGGAAATCTGAATCTTTCCTTATCAAAATTGTATCATCTATCTATGTTGTGACTAGGCAACTGAGGTTAGTTTGCTTGGCTGTCATGGACTGTTTAACATCTTACACCCTTACACATTTGCATAAACCTTGACAACATTTTTGTTCAAAGTGCTTTTGTAATTAATTCCTGTGTTTCTTCACATGAGTATGGGAAGCAACGTGGCAGTAAAAGAATGCTGAATTTTACATATAAAGACTGTCAGAGGCTTATCTCTAAAAAATGGGTAAGAGTAATCCTTGCCATATCAATTCATGAGGTGTTTGTGATACTTAATATATATCTTATGAATGTCCTACATAGCTCTATAGTACTACATACTTGTTTGTAATGCCTCTGCTGCAGTTGTTACAGATTATGTTAAAAGAAACTTCTCCATCATGCTTCCCTTTTAGTTTTTAAGTTCTGTGTGGGTAGATAACAATCAGCTATAATAGGCTATATGTGTGCATGCTCAGTCGCTCAGTTGTGCCCAACTCTTTGTGATCACATGGAACATAGCCTGCCAGGCTCCTCTGTCCATGGGATTTTCTCAGGAAGGATACTGGCATGGTTGCCATTTCTTCCTCCAGGATATCTTCCTGACACAGGGATGGAACCAATGTCTCCTTCCTCTCCAGCATTGCAAGAAAATTCTTTAATGCTGAGCCACCGGGGAAGCCCATGATAGGCCATATTGCTATTTTAAATAATTCATGTATTCTGTACTGAATAAAAAAAATAGCCCTAGGCGAAGTGCAATTCTATTTACAATACCAAAATTATTTTAAAACTAGTTGTAAAGCAATTAGGAAGAGAGGTAAATAATTGTATATCGTAATTAAAAGAGAGATGGTGCACTGGGATGACCCAGAGGGATGGTATGGGGAGGGAGGAGGGAGGAGGGTTCAGGATGGGGAACACGTGTATACCTGTGGTGGATTCATTTTGATATATGGCAAAACCAATACAATATTGTAAAGTTAAAAAATAAAATAAAAAAAATAAAAGAGAGATGATGTACTTATTGGATGTCCTTACTGGGAAAGTAATATGTTTTATTTAGTCCAAATTTTGAGATTTTTTTCCTCCAGATTTCAATAGAATCTCTTTCCCTAGGCATGAATGAATGAAACTTTGCATTGGAACAGTTTGTAATAAAATATATGAGTAAGGGGTCACTGGAAGTTTGTTTCTAATGTTAGGACAGCATAAATGGTAAAAGTTCCATTTCCCTTAGATTGAACTAACCCTGGAGGCAGCCAGGGTTATTGGTGTGAGCAAGCCTTTTCTGTAGCAGGGCTTCTATTCTTGTAATTTGGTATCTTTTATTCAGTATGCCTCAGAGTCCAGAGAAAAGACCATAGAAGCAGGCAAGTGGTTGGGTAGTTCTTTGAGAAGACAACAAGTGTAAGAAAGCTGAAGATTAAAGCAGCAGCACATGTCATTCAGCTTTTTTTCATCATAATAATCAAAACAAACATAGATCATTGTTTTGTGTAAATTAACAGTTTGCTGGTTTTAAATTTAATGTACACAATGTACATAATTTTATTATCTTAAGGGTGGAAATATAAACATTGAACCTAAGGTATTTTCCACAAAAGATAGCTCCTCTAGGGTTTAAGAGATACTATGTACTTGCATGTATGTTATGTACTCATCTGAACTTGTTGGATTATTCAAACCAAAATAATTATGAAGCCAGGTTTATGTTGATTGATAACAAGAGTCAGCACTAATTATCCCTGGTAGGCAGAAATTTAAAGGCAATGTGATTTGTTCAAAGTAAATTAAGCAAGAGATTCAGTGAACTCTGTGTTGTCTAGATGCTATTTTGTATAATTGCAAAATTTTGTATGACATGTAGAAGCATAATATAAGAAGACTGTAAGAGGGAGTAATTTGCCTTTCCAAGATCTAGTGATACTAGGAAGGAGAGGAAGAAATATGTGAAAGGCAAGAAAATGTGCTGTACAAGAGGTGGCAGAAACAGTCTCAGGGATTTCTGCCAGGGAGTCAAGAGAGACAGCTAAAGAGTAAAGTTGCATTTTCTTTAAATCTACATATTTGGCAGCTTTTAAGCTACTACCTGCAGCTGAAGAGTTTCAATAAAAGTGATTTGAAAACTCATTCTGGTTTCCTCAAGATGCCAGCCCCCTGGTGTTACCACCACACATTATTTATTATGGACTTGGTTTCACCTCCCTTCCTGATGCCTGATTCAGCTCTTCTATAGGCTGCCCTTTTTGTCTGTAACTGACAAGGTGTTGCTAAATAATTGGAATTGTTGTAGTATTTCCTAGTGTTTTTCATCATCTATTTCTTTCACATTTTTCCTGATTTACTTTAGCTTCTTTTTAAACTTTATTTTCTGATCTTACTGTTTTCTCCTCCAATACTTGGTACCTGACTCAAATAATACTGAAATCTGCATTCATAGGATTATATTTTACCATGAATATCCCGGTAAAAGATTACGATACCAAAGACCTCTCGCCTTGGAAGAAGAAATGGTGCTTTGCATAATTACTTTTTAAATTTTGAATTTAATTTTAAATTAAATCATATTTGCATCCCTGGAATAAACCTCACTGGATTGTGGTGCATATTCCTTCTAATGTATTGCTGAATTTAGTTTGTTAATATTTTATTGAGAACATTTTCATCTTTGTTTATCACGAATATTGACTTGTAATTTTCTTTTCCTGTGGAGTCCTTGTATGGTTTTTGTATCCAGGTAAAACTGGCTTTATATGATGATTTTGGAAGTGTTCCTTTCTCTTCTACTTTTTGGAAGAGTTTGAGGAGGATTGATGTTAATGCTTCTTTAAATGTTTGTTGAAGTCATCTGGTCCTGGACTTTGGTTCTTTTGTGGGGGGTGGGGGTGCTTTTTCATAATTTTGCAATTAGTAGAATCTTATGCAAGTAAAAGGCAATTATTCCTGGGAGTAGATTTTTTTTTCATCATTTAAGTGTGTCATTTACATACATTCAACTAAAACTAATAAACATGTATAAACAAGATATTCTTTTTTTCTTTTAATTTTAATGTTATTTATTTTTAGCTTTTCTTTACCTTTTATTTTATTTTTTTATTTTTTTAATTAATTTTATTTTATTTTTAAACTTTACATAATTGTATTAGATATTCTTGATTTTTTTTAACCATGATATTATCACTGGAAGGTTAAATAACTGGGAGCAGTGATGGAGGAGTTTGCTAAGTTGTGTTATAGCTACTGGTTTACATCTCTATTCTTCTCACCATGAGTTCTGGGAGATCACTAATGTCTTTTTTTTTTTTTTTTTTTACATTTTCATATTCTCGCACTTCACGCTTTTTAAAAAAATATTTATTTATTTTGATTGTAGGATAACTTTACTCTATTGTGAAGGTTATTGTCATACATCCATGGCATAAATGAATCAACCATAGGAATATATGTGTCCCTTCCCTCCTGAACCCCTCTTCCACCTCCCTCCCCATCCCTCCCCTCCAGATTGTCACAGAGTACTGGATTGGGGTTCCCTGCATCATATATCAAACTCCCAATGGCTATCTTACATGTGGTAATGTATATGTTTAGATGCTTTATCACAGATGCTCACTTAATGCATGCTGGATGATCTGAGAACGTAAATTGGTGCAGCCACTATAAAACAGCATGGAGTTTCCTCAAAACATTAAATATAGAACTGTCATATGATTCAACTATTACTACTGCTGCTGCTGCTGCTAAGTTGCTTCAGTCGTGTCCAACTCTGTGCGACCCCATAGATGGCAGCACACCTGGTTCCTCTGTCCCTGGGATTCTCCAGGCAAGAATACTGCCATGTGTTTCCATTTTCTTCTCTAATGCATGCATGTATGCTAAGTCGCTTCAGTCGTGTACGACTCTGTACTAACCTATGGACAGCAGCCCACCAGGCTCCTCCATCCACAGGAGTCTTTAGGCAAGAATACTGGAGTGGGTTGCCATTTCCTTCTCTACAGCTACAGTTCTGCATATTTATCCAAACAATGTGAAAATATTAATTGGAAAAGATATATGCACCCCTATACTCATTGCAGCCTTATTTATAATAGCCAAGATATGCAGAAAAAACCCTGAAGTTCCCATCAGTGGATGAATAGATTAAACAGATATTATATATATATATATATATATATATATATATATATATATATATATAATATTACTCACACATAAAAAGATGAAATTTTACCATTTGCTACAAATATATAGACTTGGATGGTATTACGCTAAGTGAAATTAGTTAGACAGAGAAAGACAAATACTGTATGATTTCACTTACATGTGGAATAAAAGTAAATAAATAAATGAACAAACCAAAGCAGGCACATAGATACAGAGCAGGATAGTGGTTGATAGAGAAGAGGGGAGAGTAAAATGGATCCATTCAGTTCAGTCGCTCCGTAGTGTCCAACTATTTGTGACACCATGAATTGCAGCATGCAAGGCCTCCCTGTGCATCACCAACTCCTGGAGTTCACTCAAACTTATGTCCATTGAGTCGATGATGCCATCCACCCATCTCATCCTCTGTCATCCCTTCTCCTCCTGCCCCCAATCTCTCCCAACATCAGAGTCTTTTATAATGAGTCAACTTTTCGCATAAGGTGGCCAAAGTACTGGAGTTTCAGCTTTGGCATCATTCCTTCCAAAGAACACCCAGGACTGATCTCCTTTAGAATGGACTGGTTGGATCTCCTTGCAGTCCAAGGGACTCTCAAAAGTCTTCTCCAACACCACAGTTCAAAAGCATCAATTCTTTGGTGCTCAGCTTTCTTCACAGTCCAACTCTCACATCCATACATGACCACAGGAAAAACCATAGCCTTGACTAGACGGAACTTTGTTGGCAAATTAATGTCTCTGCTTTTGAATATGCTATCTAGGTTGGTCATAATTTTTCTTCCAAGGAGTAAGCGTCTTTTAATTTCATGGCTGCAATCACCATCTGCAGTGATTTTGGAGCCCCCCAAAATAAAGTTTGATCCTGTTTCCACTGTTTCCCCATCTATTTGCCATGAAGTGATGGGACCAGATGCCAAGATCTCCATTTGCTGAATGTTGAGCTTTAAGCCAACTTTTTCACTTCCTCTTTCACTTTCATCAAGAGGCTTTTTAGTTCCTCTTCACTTTCTGCCATAAGGGTGGTGTCATCTGCATATCTGAGGTTATTGATGTTTCTCCCAGCGATCTTGATTTCAGCTTGTGCTTCTTCCAGCCCAGCATTTCTCATGATGTACTCTGCATATAAGTTAAATAAGCAGGGTGACAATATACAGCCTTGACTTACTCCTTTTCCTATTTGGAACCAGTCTGTTGTTCCATGTCCAGTTCTAACTGTTGCTTCCTGACCTGCATATAGGTTTCTCAAGAGGCAGGTCAGGTGGTCTGGTAGTCCCATTTCTTTCAGAATTTTCCAAAGGAGGTCAATTGTATGATGAAGGATGGAAACTAAACCTCTGTTAGTGAGCATGCTGTAGTGTGTACAGAAGCTAAAAAAGTAATATACACATAAAACATATAATGCTATTAGCCAATAAAACATGAAGGATATATGAATAAATGGATGGTTCTGATAGTATTTTCCTTTTTGTAGACTTGGTTCTATATCACACAGTTTTACATTCTGTGTTTTACCATGTCACATCATTGCTGCTGTTGTTATTCAGTCACTAAGTCATGTCCAACTCATTGTGACCCCATGAACTACAGCACTCCAGGCTCCTCTGTCTTCCACTATCTCTGCCAGTTTGCTCAAATTCATGTTGACTCAGTGATGCTATCCAACCTTCTAATCCACTGCTACCCCTTCTCCTCCTTCCCTCAATCCTTCCCAGCATCTTGGTCTTTTCCAACGAGTCAGTTCTTTGCATCAGGTGGCCAAAGTATTGGAGCTTAATTTTTAACATCAGTCCTTCCAATGAATATTCAGGGTTGATTCCTTTAGGATTGACTGGTTTGATCTCCTTGCTGTTCAAGTGACTCTCAAGAGTCTTCTTCAGCACCACAGTTCAAAAGCATCAATTCTTTGGCACTCAGACTTTTTTATGGTCCAACTCTCATATCCATGTGTGATTTCTGGAAAAAACATAGCTTTGACTATAAGGACTTTTGTTGGCAAAATGATGTCTCTGCTGCCTAGTTTTGTTATAGTTTTTCTGCCAAGAAGCAAACATCTTTTAATTTCATTGCTGCAGTCTCTGTCTATAGTGATTTTGGAGCCCAAGAAGCTAAAATCTGTCACTGCTTTCACTTTTTCTCCTTCTATTTGCCATGAAGAGATGGGACTGAATGCCATGATCTTAGCTTTATTATTTTTTTAATGTTGAGTTTCAAGCCAGCTTTCTCACTCTCCTCTTTCATGCTTATCAAAAGGCTCTTTAGTTCTTCTTCACTTCCTGCAATTAGAGTGGTATCATTTGCATATTTAAGGTTATTGATATTTCTCCCAGCAACCTTGACTCCAGCTTGTCATTCATCCATGCCAGCATTTTGCTGGACATACTCTGCATAGAGGGCTTCCCAGGTGGCATTAGTGGTAAAGAACATGCCTGCTAATGCAGGAAATGAAAGAGATATGGGTTTGATCGCTGGGTCTGGAAGATCCCCTGAGGAAGGCATGACAGCCCAGTCCAATATTCTTGCGTGTAGAATCCCATGGACAGAGGAGCCTGGCAGGGTACAGTCCACAAGGTTGCAAAGCATCGGACAAGACTGAAGTGACTTAGCACATGCTCTAAGTAGAGGTTAAATAGGGTAACCATATACAGCCTAGTCTTGTACTCCTTTCCTAATTTTGAACCAATCTTTTGTTCCATACAGGATTCTAACTGTTGTTTCTTGATCCACTTACAAGTTTATCAGGAGACAGATAAGGTGACGTGGTACTCCCATCTCTTAAAATTTTTCAACAATTTGTGATTCACACAGTCAAAGGCTTTAGCATAGTCAATGAAGCAGAAGTAGATATTTTTCTGGAACTCCTTTGCTTTCTCAATGATCCAGGTAATGTTGGCAATTTGGTCTCTGGTTCCTCTGCCTCTTCAAAACCCAGCTTGTACATCTGAAAGTTCTTGATTCACATACTGCTGAAGCCAACTTGAAGGATATTGAGCATAACCTTGGTAACATGTGAAATGAAATGAAATGCTAGCATGTGAAATGCCACGTCATACTTCTCGTCAAGCTAGTCAGGTCTTTGTATCTTGGCTGATATTAATCTGATACTTTAAAAGATGCTTCTGTCTTTTGGTCCATAGTTGCTCATATTTCAGTCTTTGTGATATATTGCAAATGCATATCAACCACATTTCTTAAAGCTATGTATAGTTTTATGTTTCTGTTACACATTCCACAAATCTGTATAGAAGGAAAGCCAGGTGTACAGCTTCCATGTGATATGAATTTGTTCTGCCAATGCCCTTTTTAAAATGCACATGCATCTGTGATGGGAGTCAAATCTATAATGCTCTATGATTTTAGGTAGAAAAAAAATTATTTTGTTTGTATGGTACCTAAAAGCCCTGTTATTTAAAAGCCTCTTTCTTAACAAGTGCTTTTTGTCTCCCACTATCACATATACATCAAAGATACATCATATATATATCTTCCTTGCCACTTTTTTGGTTCTTCTGGTTTTTCTATGTGGGCTGCAGTAGGTTCCTTTGTCTTTATATATACTGGTTTTAAGAGATCATATACACTTCCTTATGATTGGGGGAAAGTCAACTTTAACTCTATAATGGTCAAGAATAAATGAGACTAAACCAAGTGTTATATAGTTCTCATATTTGTTATTGTTTAGTCAGTAGGTCATGTCTGACTCTTTTGCAACCCCGTGAATAGTAGCCTGCCAGGTTCCTCTGTCCATGGGATTTCCCAGGCAAGAATATTGGAGTGGATGGCTATTTTCTGCTCCAGGGGATCTTACCTACCAAGGTATAAAACCTGAATCTCCAGCAAAAGTAGGCCCATTTTTTACCACCAGGAAAGCTCAGTTCACGTAATACTCTTGAGTAATATTGGGTTGGCCAAAAAGTTACAGAAGAACCTGACCAACCCAATATATAATTCAGCATTTTAAGAAATAGTGATCATCCTCTTTTGCAAGATGTTTTTTTCTTATAAAATCAAAAAAGCTGTGATGGCTATATTTTCTTTAATTGGTTTCTCTTCCCTCCTTGAAGTTTCTTTGGTGAGCAGATGCTTATGGATCTAATGTAGTGAAGAATAATTTTTTTCTCTAGGCATGTGGTTTTCTGTCAAGGATACTGTAGGGAGCTAGTTTTCTAAAGCTATTTCCTATTATTCTACTTGAATACTTATTAATGTGTGCAGAATGGTTAATTTCTATTATAAAGTAAGACTGCAATATTCTAAAAAACTATGCCTTGATGGTTTTCACATGCCTCTGTTTTCTTAATGTCTGTCATTAAAAAATATGCAGACAAATACCAGTTTGTTACCAGTGTGTTAGCTTTATGTCCAAATATATCTTGGGTCTCTTAAAAGATCCTGGGTACAAATGCCAAGTTGAAATGTCTTTGATGATTTGCTTCTCTATGGCTCTGGACACAGCAAGAGCAAATGGTAGTACTATGAAGCCATATACAAAAATGTATGATAGTGTCTTCTCTCTCCTCAGTATTCCTCTTTGCCAGTTTGGAAGTTCATTTGTACTAGTCAAATCCATCAGGACTTGACAGGTAGTGAGTGGGTAGTATAATTCCAAGCTTCTTAGCATAAAAGTTATATTTATTGCAATTCCTATGAAATTATATGACATGGTATTATTTTAATGAGTGAATTAGCAAAAGTGAGCCAATCAGTTTGCTGTTGTCACCATTCATTATTTAAAGCAGAACTCATCTTGGTTGTCCATGCTAGTCTCCGGAGACCCATCACTTATAATCCAATCATATTATTAATAAATTATGTCATATAAAATTAAACAGTTTCATACATTTCAAATTAAGTGAGAAAGGACATATTTCAATAATTTTTTTTTTGTTTCTAGACACCTAAATCTTTCTTAAACATTTAATTAATATTTTGTTCATGGGTACTATATAACTTGCCTATATTTTATGGTCCCAGTGTATCTATAAATACATTACTTTAATTTTTCTGAACATTTAACATAGCAACAAATGGACTATTTGGATTATTTTCTCCACTTAACTTGAACTATGGTAAAGACGAAAAGGTGGTTACAAGGTTGAGTTTTGTCAGTAATGGAATTTAAATGTTCTTACAAACATAAAATAATACCAACTTTTGAAGATACAGCCAAATGTAGATTGTTATTGTTGTTCAAAAGACATGGAAAGAAAAAAATGGAAGCATATGGAAAAGAAGTTTGAATCGAACATGCAGAAAATGTTATTTTTTGGGGTTGTGTTAGACATAAAATCTTGTGATCTATATGCCAGTACAAGAGACATTTTCTTTGGTTTATAATAAGTTCCAGGAAACCACCAAACATAGCAATATGTACAATGTGTTGTATTTTCAGTTTTTAAATTAAATCTGGTACTTTATAAAATAACTAACCCTTTAATATGAAGGCCACTAAGAAAAAGGATTCAGACCCACCTGAATAGATGTTTTGGAAACTTGTTGCTTTTTTGGCTGTCCATTGTGCACCTATTCACTGGGTTATGTACTAACTGAGCATTGTATTTCATCTTCCATTCAGAATCAAAGGTTTTTTCTTCCCCTAGTAGCCAGGTAACGAATATATAACCTAGGTTCAGCAAATTGGATGCTACCAATTTAGGTGAACAAATCACTTTATGAATCTAAAATGAGTAACACAAGATTGAAATGGTGGATAATTAATTTAAGGAAGTTGATACCATGTCTAGCGGCACTTGTAGTGGTGTTTAGAGGTAGTGGTAACCTATGAGTATATTGGTATCTGTCCTGACCAGATTATTTCAGTTAAAATATGACTTTTTCATTCCTTGTTTCTTATCCCTTTGAATCTTATTTGGCTTCTCCCAGTCTTAGAAGTCAGTTTTCTCAGCCAATATAATAGTACCCAATACAAACTTCCAATGAACCCTTTTTTATTTCCTAGAACACCTAGAGTTCATTAGTATTGCTAGTAGATAAGAATAATGACAGATACCCTATAGTGCTATCTAATTTCCTTGCACTAATGATGCTTAACAGATTCCAGATCTGTTCTGGAGATTATAAAAGCTCATTATACCTAACTTAACTTCCAAGAGAAAATTGATACATTTGGTATAACAAAAATGTGTAAAATTTACCAAATACAATATTATTTTTTACTTTTTTGAGAATGATTCCATTTCTCTCACAAAAGAGACACAGAAAATTGTTTGGTAACAGTAGATACAGCTTGATCTAGAAGGCCTGAGTTATAGAAACACTAAAATCTGGATGCTAATTTTGGCTTTGCTTAAAATCTCAATAACCTCAGATATGCATATGACACCACCCATGGCAGAAAGTGAAGAGGAACTAAAAAGCCTCTTGATGAAAGTGAAAGGGGAGAGTGAAAAAGTTGGCTTAAAGCTCAACATTCAGAAAATGAAGATCATGGCATCCGGTCCCATAACTTCATGGGAAATAGATGGCGAAACAGTGGAAATAGTGCCAGACTTTATTTTTCTGGGCTCCAAAATCACTGCAGATGGTGACTGCAGCCATGAAATTAAAAGACACTTACTCCTTGGAAGGAAAGTTATGACCAACCGAGATAGCATATTCAAAAGCAGAGACATTACTTTGCCAACAAAGGTCCGTCTAGTCAAGGCTATGGTTTTTCCTGTGGTCATGTATGGATGTGAGAGTTGGACTGTGAAGAAAGCTGAGCACCGAAGAATTGATGCTTTTGAACTGTGGTGTTGGAGAAGACTCTTGAGAGTCCCTTGGACTGCAAGGAGATCCAACCAGTCCATTCTGAAGGAGATCAGCCCTGGGATTTCTTTGGATGGAATGATGCTAAAGCTGAAACTCCAGTACTTTGGCCACCTCATGCGAAGAGTTGACTCACTGGAAAAGACTCTGACGCTAGGAGGGATTGAGGGCAAGAGAAGGAGACGACAGAGGATGAGATACTGGATGGCATCACTGACTCAATGGACGTGAGTCTCAGTGAACTCCGGGAGTTGGTGATGGACAGGGATGCCTGGCATGCTGCGATTCATGGAGTCGCAAAGAGTCGGACACGACTGAGCAACTGATCTGATCTGATTTGCCACCTGTGTGCCCTGTGTAAGTTACAAAAGTTTCCTCATCTTTAAAGATACCATAAGAAATATTGTAAGGATTAAGTGATTAAAGACATGTCTGACTCTTTGAGTCTTTGTGACCCCATGGATGTAACTTGCCAGGCTCCTCTGTCCATAGAATTTTCTAGGCAAGAATACTGGAGTGGGTTGCCACTTCTACTCCAATAATATTAAATATTGCACTACATTGACCACAGAGCCTGGTGCATAATTACCATTTAATTAATGATTATCATTTTTGCTAAATATTTATTAAATGTTTAGCATGTTCTATATATGACTTAAATGCAAATAATCTTCAAAACAAAACTGTTTCATTCCTTGTTTCTTATCCCTTTGAATCTTATTTGGCTTCTCCCAGTCTTAGAAGTCAGTTTTCTCAGCCAATATAATAGTACCCAATACAAACTTCCAATGAACACTTTTTTATTTCCTAGAACACCTAGGTACTGTTTTTATGCTCATTTTACAGATGAGGAATAAGAAAAGTAAAGCAGAGAGTTCACAAAACATCCTCAAGTTCACACAGAAACAACTACATCCTTTCCATTTTTTTCTGTTTGAATTTGTATCTCTTTCCCTTCTATTCATTTTTGATCTGATTCTTCAAATTTAAATTCTTTTGTGGTTTTATTCTTTTTGAACTGTAGGGTCATTGGCCAATAACTTACAAATGATTTCAAAGTAGTTTGTGAGTAGATCCAGAGACAAGTTACCCAGCTGTCAGTGTCTTTTTCAGGAACATAAATAAAGAAGTTTATATACAATCCCCTCATTGGAGAAATTATTCTAATAATCTGAGATAAATTTTCATTTTTGGAACATTCAAATTATCTTTTGATAGAGCATCTACGTGCCACTTTCAAAGTGTATTACCCTCAGGTTAAGAGAAAGTAAAAAGAGACTCCCTTGGGAAAGCTGTATCATGGTGCTCTCAGTGAAGCAAAGTTTATGTGCTCCAGCCTAGTTCTTGAGTGAGCAACTGTTTTTGTGAGTCAGAAAGACTTATCATCTCTGGACTCATGTTAGACTCAGGCAAAAAAAAAAAAAAAAAAAAAAAAAAATCAACAGTTCTTCCAGTCATCAAAATCTAATTCACTTCCATTTCATAAAATGATAAAAATTAAAATCTGTTCTAAAAGCAGAAGGATTTGAATCTGGCTTGGTGCCAGGCACTGTAGCTATGCTCATGAATCAGTGTTGTTTCTCCTCTTGGGTGCAAGCCCATTCTGGAATCCATGCCACCTGTTGTTGCTGCTGTTTTCTATTTAAGCTTCTCTTTTTGTAAAGAGTGTGAGAAGCTCTGAGTGATAAGCATTGTTATTTTGTTGTCATATGAGGATGAAATGCAGCTCTTCATTTCCAGTGATGCACTGACCTCTCATTAGGCCACACAATCTGATAGGAGGCTGATTATAACTCCCTACTCAGCTGCAGGCTGGAACCTGGGTTAGGCAAGAATGATCAGCAAGTGATGCCTTTTCCCAAAACCCTTCAATCATTTTATAAGTCTTCTTTGGGAAATATTCCCAAATGTTTTTGACAAATGTACAGTGCTTGAAAAACAAATAGTTCATATCTTGATTACATATTTATTTTAAAATTCATTTACCAAAATCATATTTCCACCACCTACTGAGTCACATTTAGTGTATGGAGAATCTGTCTAATATTTGGTTTTAAAAGACAAGTCTTATGAGGATATTTGCAAGATGCAAATACATCTAGTATATACACATCTTATGTGTACAAAATCCATGTAGAATTTATGCATCTTATATGCCAGCCCCTTCAATTTTAATTTTAATTGGTCATCTTATGAAAAATGTGCAATCAAAAAGCAGCTTTTGAAAAGGTATGAGAGTTTGTAGAGATAACTTCTTATGGTTAAAATATCCAAATTTCTGGGGAACCACACATACTAGAATTTCAATATCAGTCAGAGAGATGTATATTAAACTCTGAATTTTGTGAAATAGATTCTGTTGTTCCCCTTTGCCAGGAACCCTTAGGATGAGCACATCATGGCCATAAATCATTATGTTAATATGCTGCTGAGGCAGATAACCATTTAATATTTATGCAACATTTTATTCATCTCCTTTCTTCATCTTCAAATAGGAAATATTATCCCCACTATAAGAATTGATGACATGCATCCCACATGCTTTCAAGAAATAGGCACTGCTTTTAGTTTCCAAATTATTTTCATTCAATGATGGTGTGTATAGAAGAGTAGGATCATAGGAGCCACTCTTATTTTCCTCCATAATGCTTGTGAAAAAGGAACAAAGGGTCTATTAATTTTGATATATCTGTATGTTCCATCTTAATAAACTATTACTGTTCATCATCATTTATTACATTTCTAGATGGATCATTCCTGATCTATATACACCTGAAGTTGTGTTGGGAAGCTGGACTCTATCAAACGTTATCAGGATGTTAACTATAATATAATCATTTTCAAGGACTTTTTTGTTGTGTCTTCTGCTGTAGAGAGATTGGATGGTAAAGGCTAGTGATTTTATAGATCCCTTGAGCTTCCCTGGCAGCTGACATGGTAAAGAATTCGCCTACAGTGCAGGAGACTGCGTTTGATTCCTGGGTCAGAAAGATCCCCTGAAAAAGGGAATGGCAACCCACTCCAGTATTCTTGCTTAGAGAATCCCATGATCAAAGGAGCCTGGTGGGCTACAGTCCATGGTGTTGCAAAGAGTCAGACATGACTGAGCAATTAACACTTTCTCTTTCAGTCTTACGTATCACTCAGTAATAAATACCACTGTTTGTCTTCAAACACAAGATAAAATGTATATTCACATATGTACAAGTACACAGTGCTGCTGCTGCTGCTGCTAAGTTGTTTCAGTCGTGTCCGACTCTGTGCGACCCCATAGACGGCAGCCCACCAGGCTTCCCCGTCCCTGGGATTCTCCAGGCAAGAACACTGGAGTGGGTTGCCATTTCCTTCTCCAATGCATGAAAACGAAAAGTGAAAGTGAAGTCACTCAGTCATGTCCGACTCTTAGCGACCCCATGGATTGTAGCCCACCAGGCTCCTCCATCCATGGGATTTTCCAGGCAAAAGTACTGGAGTGGGGTGCCATTGCCTTCTTCGACAAGTACACACTATGTGTATCTATATGCTACATATAAAATTTCTTATTTAATACTTGAATAGAGAGCAACTCCAGTGCTAACATAATATTATTTCTAAAAACTTCTAAGCCTATCCTTTCATCCTCCACCATTTGTACTGGTGAAAGTTTTCCAGGATCTCCCCTGTTTCAAACATTCTTAATCCCCTCACCTACATATCAGAAAAAGCAAAGTGAGAATATTGAGTTACTGGCATAACAGAATTTGCTAATAGGACCAACTAGTGTCATTCTGTAAATTCAAAATAACTGTGCATGGGACACTAAAAGTTCAGTATTGAGAACTTACATTATTAAAGACAGTCTTTCACCTTAAGAGCTTTTGCTGTTACTTGTGATGGAGTAGGCAGCATATCATCAGTAGTTCTGAAGTCTAGTACCAACAGACTCAAAATGAAGACATAATAAGAACAGAACAGATACAACAGTGAAATCTCAAACCACTAAACATATTTTCCTTAAATTTCAATAGCGCTATCTAAGACCTTCCATAAAGGAATTTACTTTCTTTTTTTTTTTTTTATTTTGGTCTTTCTTTTTTAAAATTTTAATCAGTTAACATCCAAGCCATTGCCAGTGATACAGACTCTGGTTTGTTTATCAGTATTCACTTTCCATTGGGACCCTGACTCCTCTAAAACAATCCTAAAAGTAAGAAGCAATCCAAAGACAAAAACTCATCCTATGAAGGACTGCCATCTGATTTTATGGCAACATTTCTGGGTCTCAGTTTATTCAGCTGGGAAATGAGAAGATTAGGAGATTGGATGAAAGCCAATCAACTTTTATGTCTAAAGTTCTGTGACGCTGAGGGCCACAATGCTACTTTCAAGTTTTGCATCCCTTTCTTTTTATAATAAATATAATAGTGATTAAATACAAGAATTAATTTCTTCCCTCAAGCCCTTAAAAAATATTTCATTGCAAACTTGGCAGGAGATAGTTTCGTACTGTATTCTGATTTTCTTGAAATTTCATTTATTTTGAAATGATGCTATGTATCTCATTCCACATATATAGGAAATACCTGGAGCTTCTTCATCCTACTCCCCTTCTTAACTCTTAAGTTGCTTACATACCAACTTAAGGAAGGACTCCAACATACTTGTGATTGAAGAGATTGGTGAAGATTAGAGGATATGAGAAAGAGCTTCCGCAGTTGCTCCCTTGCAATGTCACACAATTTAGGTTAAAAGTCAAGAAAGAAAGAACCTTTGAAGCAATTTTAAAACACTTTCCTCAACTTTTATTTTTGGGGCTTCCCTTGTGACTCAGCTGGTAAAGAATCTGCCTGCAATGTGGGAGACCCGGGCTCGATCCTTGGGTTGGGAAGATCCCCTGGAGAAGTAAAAGGCTACACACTCCAGTATTCTGGCCTGGAGAACTCCATAGACTATAGTCCATGAGGTCACAGAGTCAGACACAACTAAGTGATTTTCACTTCTTCACTTTGACATTTATTTTAGCTCATTCCTATTGTTTTTGTTGTTGTTCTCAGCATATATTTCCATTTTTATCCTGTCTTCCTCAAACATTCTTTCAAAACTGGTTGTTGTTATAGGTAGACATCTCTTATTTACATTTTCATATCATCAAGTCCTTTATTTACTATAGCAATTGTTGTTTTTGTTGTTGTTCAGTCACTAAGTCATGTCCAACTCTGGGTAACTCCATGGACTGCAGCACGCCAGGCTTCCTTGTCCTTCACTATCTCCTAGAGTTTGTTCAAATTCATGTCCACTGAGTCAATGATGGTATCTAAATATCTAATCTTCTGCCACCCTCTTCTCCTTTTGCCTGCAATATTTCCCAGTATCAGGATCTTTTCCAATGACTCAGCTTTTCACATCAGGTGGCCAAAGTGGTGAAGCTTCAGCATCAGTCCTTCCAATGAATATTCAGGGTTAATTTCCATTAATATTGACTGGTTTTATCTCCTTGCTGTCCAAAGGACTCTCAAGAGTCTTCTCCAGCATCACAATTGGAAAGCATCAATTCTTCACCACTTGCAATTCTTTATGATCCAGCTCTCACATCCATACATGACTACTGGAAAAACTATACCTTTTACTATATAGACCTTGTTGGCAAAGTGATGTCCTGCTTTTTTTAAAAACGTATTTTTTATTGAAAGATAATTGCTTTACAGAATTTTGCTGTTTTCTGCCAAACCTCAACATGAATCAGCCATAGGGATACATATATCCCCTCCCTTTTGAACCTCCCTCTCATCTCCCTCCCCAGCCCTCCAGCCCCTGCAGACTGATACAGAGCCCCTGTTTGAGTTTCCTCAGCCATATAGCAAATTCCCGTTGGCTATCTAATTTACATATGGTAATGTAAGTTTATTTATTTATTTTAAATTTTATTTTATTTTTAAACTTTACATAATTGTATTAGTTTTGCCAAATATCCAAATGAATCCGCCACAGGTATACATGTGTTCCCCATCCTGAACCCTCCTCCCTCCTCCCTCCCCATACCATCCCTCTGGGTCGACCCAGTGCACTAGCCCCAAGCATCCAGTATTGTGCATCGAACCTGGACTGGCAACTCTTTTCTTACATGATATTTTACATGTTTCAATGTCATTCTCCCAAATTTTCCCACCCTCTCCCTCTCCCACAGAGTCCATAAGACTGTTCTGTACATCAGTGTCTCTTTTGCTGTCTCGTACACCGGGTTATTGTTACCATCTTTCTAAATTCCATATATATGCGTTAGTATACTGTATTTATGTTTTTCCTTCTGGCTTACTTCACTCTGTATAATAGGCTCCAGTTTCATCCACCTCATTAGAACTGATTCAAATGTATTCTTTTTAATGGCTGAGTAATACTCCATTGTGTATATGTACCACAGCTTTCTTATCCATTCATCTGCTGATGGACATCTAGGTTGCTTCCATGTCCTGGCTATTATAAACAGTGCTGCGATGAACATCGGGGTACACGTGTCTCTTTCCCTTCTGGTTTCCTCAGTGTGTATGCCCAGCAATGGGATTGCTGGATCATAAGGCAGTTCTATTTCCAGTTTTTTAAGGAATCTCCACACTGTTCTCCATAGTGGCTGTACTAGTTTGCATTCCCACCAACAGTGTAAGAGGGTTCCCTTTCCTCCACACCCTCTCCAACATTTATTATTTGTAGACTTTTGGATCGCAGCCATTCTGACTGGTGTGAAATGGTACCTCATAGTGGTCTTGATTTGCATTTCTCTGATAATGAGTGATGTTGAGCATCTTTTCATGTGTTTGTTAGCCATCTGTATGTCTTCTTTGGAGAAATGTCTATTTAGTTCTTTGGCCCATAAACTATAAAACACTGGTGAAAAAAATCAAAGAGGACACTAAGAGATGGAGAAATATACCATGTTCATGGATTGGAAGAATCAATATAGTGAAAATGAGTATACTACCCAAAGCAATTTATAGATTCAACGCAATCCCTATCAAGCTACCAACAGTATTCTTCACAGAGCTAGAACAAATACTTTCACAATTTGTATGGAAATACAAAAAACCTCGAATAGCCAAAGCGATCTTGAGAAAGAAGAATGGAACTGGAGGAATCAACCTACCTGACTTCAGGCTCTACTACAAAGCCACAGTTATCAAGACAGTATGGTACTGGCACAAAGACAGAAATATAGATCAATGGAACAAAATAGAAAGCCCAGAGATAAATCCACGCACATATGGACACCTTATCTTTGACAAAGGAGGCAAGAATATACAATGGATTAAAGACAATGTCTTTAACAAGTGGTGCTGGGAAATCTGGTCAACCACTTGTAAAAGAATGAAACTAGACCACTTTCTAACACCATACACAAAAATAAACTCAAAATGGATTAAAGATCTAAAGGTAAGACCAGAAACTATAAAACTCCTAGAGGAGAACATAGGCAAAACACTCTCTGCCATACATCACAGCAGGATCCTCTATGACCCACCTCCCAGAATATCGGAAATAAAAGCAAAAATAAACAAATGGGACCTAATTAACCTTAAAAGCTTCTGCACATCAAAGGAAACTATCAGCAAGGTGAAAAGACAGCCTTCAGAATGGGAGAAAATAATAGCAAATGAAGCAACTGACAAACAACTAATCTCAAAAATATACAAGCAACTCCTCCAGCTCAACTCCAGAAAAATAAATGTAAGTTTCCATTTTACTCTTTCCATACATCTCACCCTCTCCTCCCCTCTCCCCATGTTCATAAGTCTATTCTCTATGTCTGTTTCTCCATTGCTGCCTTGTAAATAAATTATTCAGTACCATTTTTATAGATTCCATTTACATGCATTAGAATATGATATTTCTCTTTCTCTTTCTGACTCACTTCACTCTGTATGATAGGTTCTACGTTCACCCACCTCATCAGAACTGACTCAAGTGTGTTCCTTTTTATGGCTGAGTAATATTCAATTGTATATATGTACCACAACTTCTTTATCTATTGATGGACATCTAGATTCCTTCCATGTTCTAGCTATTGTAAATAGTGCTGCAAAGAACAGTGTGATATATGTGTATTTTTCAATTTTGGTTTCCTCAGGATATATGCCTAGGAGTGGGATTGCTGGGTCATATTTTGGTTTTATTCCTAGGTTTTAATGAATCTCCTACTTTCCGCAGTGGCTGCATTACTTTACATTCCCATCAACAGTGCAAGAGCATTCTCTTTTCTCCACACCCTCTCTAGCATTTGTTTGTAGACATTTTGATGATGGCCAATTCTGACTCGTGTGAGGTGATATCTCATTGTAGTTTGGATTTGCATTTCTCTAATAATGAGTGATGTTGAGCATCTTTTCATGCGTTTGTTAGCCATCTGTATGTCATCTTTGATGAAATGTTTGTTTAAGTCTTTTTCCCACTTTTTGACTGGGTTTTTTGTTTTTCTGGCATTGATTTGTATAAGCTGCTTGTATATTTTGGAAATTTATCCTGTGTGACGGAGCACGAGCAACCACTGCTCAATGGCACAGGAGAGGCTGGGGGGAGCTACCCCACGCCCAAGGTCAGGGGTGGGCTGATAGGAGCTACCCCACACCCAAGCTCAAGGGCAGTGGCTGAGAGGAGCTACTTCACATCCACAGTAAGGAGCCGTGGCTGTGCTTTGCTGGGGGAAGCCATAAAGAGACACTCCACGTCTAAGGCAAGAGAAAACCAAGTAGGACGGTAGGTGCTGAGAGAGAGTATCAGAAGGCAGACAGACTGAAACCACAATCAACTAGCCAAGCTGAACACAGCTTGTCTAACTCAATGAAACTAAGCCATGCCATGTGGGGCAACCCAAGATGGATGGGTCATGGTGGAGAGGTCTGACAGAATGTGGTCCACTGGAGAAGGGAATGGCAAACCACTTCAGTATTCTTGCCTTGAGAACCACATGAACAGTATGAAAAGGCAAAAAGATAGGACACTGAAAGAGTCCCCAGGTCGGAAGGTGCCCAACATGCTACTGGAGATCAGTGGAGAAATAACTCCAGAAAGAAAGAAGGGATGGACCCAAAGCAAAAACAAACAAAAAAACAAACAAACAAAAACACACCCCATTGTGGATGTGACTAGTGATAGAAGCAAGGTCCAATGCTGTAAAAAGCAATATTACATAGGAATCTGGAGTGGTAGGTTCATGAATCAAGGCGAATTGGAAGTGGCCAAACAGGAGATGGCAAGAGTGAATGTCAAAATTCTAGGAATCAGTGAACTAAGACGGACTGGAATGGGTGAATTTAACTCAGATGACCATTATATCTACTGCTGTGGGCAGGAATCCATTAGAAGAAATGGAGTAGCCAACAGAGTCGACAAAAGAGGCTGAAATGTAGTACTTGGATGCATTCTCAAAAAGGCATAATGATCTCTGTTCATTTCCAAGGCAAACCATTCAATATCATGATAATCCAAATCTATGCCCCCACAAGCAATGCTGAAGAAGCTGAAGTTGAACAGTTCTATGAAGACTTACAAGATCTGTTAGAACTAACACCCAAAAACGAACTCCATTTCATTATAGGGCATTGGAATAAAAAAGTAGGAAGTCAACAGATACCTGGGGTAACAGGCAAACTTGGCCTTGGAGTACAGAATGAAGCAGGGTAAATGATAATAGAGTTTTGCCAAGAGGACACATTGGTCATAACAAACAGCCTCTTCCAACAAAACAAGAGGAGACTCTACACATGGACATCACCAGATGGTCAACACCAAAATCAGATTGATTATATTCTTGGCAAAGATGGAGAAGCTCTATAGAGTCAGCAAAATCAAGACCGGGTGCTGACAGTAGCACAGATCATGAACTCTTTATTGCCAAATTCAGACTTAAATTGAGAAAATGAGGAAAACCACTAGACCATTCAGGTATGACCTAAATCAAATTCCTTATGATTATCCAGTGGAAGTGAGAAACAGATATAAGGGACTAGATCTGATAGACAGCTTGCCTGATGAACTATGGACAAAGGTTCGTGGCATTGTACACTAGATAGGAATCAAGACCATGCCGAGGAAAAAGAAATGCAAAAAAAGCAAAATGGCTGTCTGAGGAGGCCTTACAAATAGCTATGAAAAAAAGGGAAGCAAAAAGCCAAGGAGAAAAGGAAAGCTATACCCATTTGAATGCAGAGTTCCAAAGAATAGCAAAGAGAGATAAGAAAGCCTTCCTCAGAGATCAGTGCAAAGAAATAAAGGAAAACAATAGAATGGGAAAGACTAGAGATCTCTTCAAGAAAATTAGAGATACCAAGGGAATATTTCATGCAAAGATGGGCTCAATAAAGGAAAAAAATGCTAGGAACCTAAGAGAAGCAGAAGATATTAAGAAGAGGTGGCAGATTCATTTTGATATACGGAAAAATCAATACAATATTGGAAAGTTAAATAAAATAACATTAAAAAAAAAAGAAGAGGTGGCAAGAATACACAGAAGAACTGTCCAAAAAAGATCTTCACGACCCAGATAATCATGATGGTGTGATCACTCACCTGGAGCCAGACATCCTGGAATGTGAAGTCAAGTGGGCCTAAGAAGTATCACTATGAACAAAGCTAATGGAGGTGATAGAATTCCGGTTGAGCTATTTCAAATCCTAAAAGATGATGCTGTGAAAGTGCTGCACTCAATATGCCAGCAAATTTGGAAAACTTAACAGTGACCACAGGACTGGAAAAGGTCAGTTTTCATTCCAATCCCTAAAAAAGACAATGTCAAAGAATGCTCAAACTACCGCACAATTGCACTCATCTCACACGCTAGTAAAGTAATGCTCAAAATTCTCCAAGCAAGGCTTCAGCAGTACTTGAACCATGAATTTCCACATGTTCAAGCTGGATTTAGAAAAGGCAGAGGAACCAGAGAATCAATTGCCAACATCCACTGGATCATGGAAAAGGCAAGAGAGTTCCAGAAAAACATCTATTTCTGCTTTATTGACTATGCCAAAGCCTTTGACTGTGTGGATCACAATAAACTGTGGCAAATTCTGAAAGAGATGGGAATACCAGACCACCTGACCTGCCTCTTGAGAAATCTGTATGCAGGTCAGGAAGCAACAGTTAGAACTGGACATGGAACAACAGACTGGTTCCAAATAGGAAAAGGAGTACGTCAAGGCTGTATATTGTCACCCTGCTTATTTAACTTACATGCAGAGAACATCATGAAAAATCCTGGGCTGGCAGAAGCACAAGCTGGAATCAAGATTTCCAAGAGAAATATCAATAACCTCAGATATGCAGATGACACCACCCTTTTGGCAGAAAGTGAAGTAGAACTAAAGAGCCTCTGATGAAAGTGAAAGAAGAGAGTGAAAAAGTTGGCGTAAAGCCCAACATTAAGAAAACTAAGATCATGGCATCTGGTCCCATCACTTCATGGCAAATAGATAGGGATACAGTGCAAACAGTGGCTGACTTTATTTTTCTGGGCTCCAAAATCACTGCAGATTGTGATTGCAGCCATGAAATTAAAAGACGCTTACTCTTTGGAAGGAAACTTATGACCAACCTAGATAGCATATTAAAAAGCAGAGACATTACTTTGCCAACAAAGGTCCAAGTAGTCAAGGCCATGGTTTTTCCAGTAGTTATGTATCGATGTGAGAGTTGGACTATAAAGAAAGCTGAGCACTGAAGAATTGATGCTTTTGAACTGTGGTGTTGGAGAAGACACTTGGGATTCCCTTGGACTGCAAGGAGATCCAACCAGTCCATCCTAAAGGAAATCAATCTTGGGTGTTCATTGGAAGGACTGATGTTGAAGCTGAAACTCCAATACTTTGGCCACCTGATGCAAAGAGGTGACTTATTTGAAAAGACCCTGATGTTGGGAAAGATTGAAGGCAAGATGAAAATGGGACGACAGAAGTTGAGATGGTTAGATGGCATCACCAACTCAATGGACATGAGTTTGGGTAAACTGTGGGAGTTTATGATGTACAGGGAGGCCTGGAGTGCTGCGGTTCTTGGGGTCGCAAAGAGTCAGACACGATTGAGTGACTGAACTGAACTGAATCCTTTGTCAGTTGTTTCAATTGCTATTGTTTTCTCCAATTCTAACAATTGTCTTTTCACCTTGCTTATAGTTTCCTTTCCTGTGTAAAAGCTATTAAGTTTAATCAGGTGCTACTTGTTTCCTTTTGTTTTTATTTCTGATACTCTAGGAGGTGGGTCATAGAGGATCTTGCTTTGATTTATGTCATTGACTGTTCTGCCTGTGTTTTCCTCTAAGAGTTTTATAGTTTCTGGTCTTACATTTAGATCTTTAATCCATTTGAGTTTATCTTTGTGTACAATGTTAGGAAGTGTTCTAATTTAATTCTTTCACATGTAGCTGTCCTGTTTGCCCAGCACCATTTATTGAAGAGGTTGTCTTTGGCCCATTGTATATTGTTGCCTTCTTTGTCAAAAATTAGTTACCCATAGGTGCATGGATTTATTTCTGGGCTTTCTATCTTGTTCCATTAGTCTATAATTCTGTTTTTATGCCAGTACCATACTGTTTTGATGACTGTAGGGAACAAAGGAAATAAAAATTTATATTTACCAGTTAAGAACAAAAGTAACTAAAGCACAAACTGGAAAACAAAACTAAAGCAAGGTGCCAAGTGGGGAATAAAGCAATGAAAATAAAACTAACAAAATGTTGAGAGGAAAGGCAAGAAAAAAAGAAGAGAGATGCAAAGTTAAATAGAGGTAGATGAAGATTTATATATATTAAAGGCTAACTGCAAGGAGAAAAGAAGAGTAGGAAAGGTGAATAAAGGAATAAATGTAGAAAACTATTATACATTTAAAAATTAAAAATATAAAAAAGTGAAAACAAAAAATAGAAGAAGAAAGAAAAAGGGGGAAAAAAGGAAAACTTACAGAACTGAAAAAGCCCAAAGTAGAGGCAGAGGTTTATAAAAACTATAAGAAGTGTGATGGAATATACACATATAAATATACACACATAAGCAAAATCAAAACAGTCCAACAAAGATAAAGTGCAATAGATTGACCCAGTGAACAAAGGAAACCAAAAATTATATCTACCACAACAAAATTAATAAAGCACAAACTGGAAAACAAAACTAGAGCAAGGTGCCAATTGGGGAAAAAAGTAATGAAAATAAAACTAACAAATATGTTGAGATGAAAGGAAAGAAAGAAAAGAATGAAAGAAGAGATATGCAAAGTTGAATAGAGGTTGATAAAGAAGATTTATATACATTAAAGATTAACTGCAAGGGGAAAAGAACACCAAGAAAAGCAAACAAGGGAATAAACATAGAAAAATGTAGTAAATGTAGTAATATGTTTAAAAAATTATAATTAGAGAGAGAGAGAGGGATGGTACAGGGAGGGAGAAGGGAGGAGGGTTCAGGATGGTGAACACGTGTATACCTGTGGCGGATTCATGTTGATATATGGCAAAACCAATACAATAAAGTTTAAAAATAAAATAAAATAAATTAAAAAAATAATAATAAATAAAATTCAATATCAAAAATTAAAAAAAAAGTCACACTGACTATAAAAAAAAAAAAAAAAAAAAACTCGACAGAACTGCAAAAGCCAAACGTAGATGCAGAGGTTTATAACAGCAATAAAAAAAAAGTGACTGAGGAAAAAAAAAATCTCAAAAGCTTAATCAGATTTCATAGTGCCAATAAAATCGACAACTACAACAATGGGGGTGGGGAGGGAAAAAAATCCAAAAGAATCTATAGAGCAAGTCAAAACATAAGAATAATAAATACTTTTCTTGAATCACTGCTCTAAGAGTCCTTTCCCTTACTGGGAGTCACAGTCCACCTCACCTCCCTAGGATGCCCTCCAACACTGTGCTGATCTCTGGACCTGCTTTGGGGGTCAGCTCAGATTCTAGTTGGGTCATACTCCTACGCGTTCTTGCCTCCAATGTCCACAGCTATCATAACTAGTATGTTTTCTTTTGTGGGAGCTCTCAATGATCTTTTCTATATTCCATTGACACAGAGTCTGCCTAGTTGATGGTGTGGATTTAATCTGCAGTTTGTACTGTTGGTGGAAAGGTTTTGAGTCTTCTTTCTTAGCCACACTGCCCCTGAGTTTTAATTGTGGTTTTATTTCCGCCTCTGCATGTGGATCATCCTCTGGGGTTTGTTCCTGAGGCTTCCCTAGAGGACTTGGGTTTGCCCCTGTGAGGGCCAGGTACGGAGGTAGTGCAGATGCTTGGGTTGCAGGGGTTCTGGCAGCACCAGGTACTAAGAGGAGTTGGTGGCTAGGGCAGCAGGAAATATAATGCTCTAGGAGGGTATGGCAACTGGTATTGACCAATATGCTCCAGTATTTTTGCCTGGAGAATCCTCTTTCCTGGAAAGAGAAGCCTGGAAGGCCACAGTCTATAGGGTCACAAAGAGCTGGACATGACCGAAGCGACCCTGGATGCATAGACACAAAACTGTTTTTTGCCTGTGGCAGCTCTGCCCCAGTAAGAGTTGAGCATGAAGGTGGCACAGCTGCTTGGCTTGCAGGGACCCTGGTGGTGCTAAGTGTGCTGGGACATGGACTGCCTCTGCTGCAGGAGTTATGGCCTTATCAGAGTCTTTTTTCGAACCTCTTGTAGCTGGCTACCAGAAGACCTCTTTGACGAGTCTTCTCCTTAACTCTGCCCATTCAAGCACTTAGATGGCTCCCTTGCCTAGGGTCCTTCTCTGTTGTTCGGCACATTAGGCACATAGAGAGGCCCCCCTGATTGGTGTCCTACTCTTAGTTTGGTGCATCAGGCACTTAAAGGGGCACCCTGGGTGGGGTCCTACTATGTAGTTCAGTGTGTCAGGCATTTGATGGTCCAGCCTCTCTATTGTTCAGCTGCCGATGCTGGCCTGTGGGGAGAAAGAGGCTATGGTGATGTATCCACCCTCTATGTGTGACTGAGCTGTATCGCCTTGCTTCCATGGCTACCCAGCTTTCCTCCACAGGCATTTCCCATTACAATCTCCTTCTTCACATCCTCTCGATTCATCTCTACACAGTCAACAGCACCTCTCACTCTGGGATTGCTCTACACTCCCCAAATTCCAGCTCCTAGCCACTGCACCTTCCAGGGGACCCTTGTCCCTGTCCAGGCTATGTATGGCTGTGTCAAGGACTGTCTGATTCTCATTCCATTTAGGTTGCCACAAATCTCATTCCATTTAGGTTGCCACAAATCAACTGTTCCACTCTCAGTCTTAAATGTTTCTCCTCTGATTCAGACAATTGTCCAGATGTGGGAATCAGACTCTTGCTTCAGTTCCCCAACCCACCAAGGGCAGGTCCAGTCCTACTAACACCTCTGCTTTTCTCCCTAGTTCCTTTGTCCTACCAAGTTTTGTGTGGTTCTGTATATTCTTTTCCTCTGGTCAGGTACTCTAGTCCTCTCTCAGCTGGTGTTCTGCATGCACTTCTGTGTCTGAAGGTGTATTCCTGATGTATCCATGGAGTGAGATGTACTCCACATCTCCCTACTCTGCCATCTTGTTCTCCCCCAAGTCCTGCTTTTTAATACACTGTTTGGTGATGGACAGAGAGGCATGGCATGATGCAGTCCATGGGATCACAAAGAGTCGGACATGACTGCATGACTGAACTGAACTATGTTTGTCAATAGCTTTCCTGCCAAGGAGTAAGTGTCTTTTAATTTCACGGGTGCAGTCACCATGCACAGTGATTTTGGAGCCGAAGAAAATAAAATCTTTCATTGATTCCAAATTTCCCCCTTCTATTTGCCATGAAGTGTTGGGGCCAGATGCCATGATATTATTTTTTTGAATGTTGAGTTTCATAACAACTTTTTCACACTCCTCTTTCACCCTCATAAGAGGCTCTTTAGTTCCTCTTCACTTTCTGCAATTAGAGTTGTATCATGTGCATATCTGAGGTTATTGATATTTCTCCTGGCAATCTTGATTTCAGCTTCAGCTTCATCCAGTCTCACATTTCACATGACAGTTGGTATAGAATCCACCTATAATGAAGGAGATCCTGATTCAATTCCTGGGCTGGGAAGATTCTCTGGTGAAGGGATAAGCTACCCACTCCAGTATTCATGGGCTTCACTGATGGCTCAGATGGTAAAGAATCCTCCTGCAGTGTGGAGACGTGGGTTTGATCCCTGGGTTGGAAAGATCCCCTGGAGGACTGCATGGCAACCCACTCCAGTATTCTTGCCTGGAGAATCCCCATGGACAGAGGCACCTGGTGGGCTACAGTCCATGGGATTGCAAAGAGTAGGACATGACTGAACGACTCAGCACAGCAGCACAGCACTCTGCACATAAGTTAAATAAACAGGGTGACAATATACAGCCTTGTCTTACTCCTTTCCCAATTTTGAATCAGTCTGTTTTTCCATGTTTGGTTTATTGCTTCTCAACCTACATACAGGTTTCTCAGGAAACAGGTAAGGCGGTCTGTTGTTTCCATCTCTTTAAGAGTTTTCCACAGTTTGTTGTGATCCGCACAGTCAAAGGCTTTAGCATGGTCAATGAAGTATATATATATATATATATATATATATTTTTTTTTTTTTTAATTCCCTCGCTTTCTCTATGATCCAAGGAATGTTGCTAGTATGATCTCTAGTTCTTCTACCTTTTCTAAATCCAGTTTGTACATCTGGAAGTTCTTGATTCACATACTGCTGAGCTTAGCTTGAAGGATTTTGAGCATAAGCTTACTAGCATGTGAAGTGAGCAAAATTGTACAATATTTTTTTCATTTGTTGGCATTGCCCTTCTTTGGGATTGGAATGAAAATTGACTTTTTCCAGTCCTCTGGCCACTGCTGAATTTTCAAATTTGCTAACGTATTGAGTGCAGCACTTTAAATGTTTCATCTTTTAGAATTTGAAATAGCTCAGCTGGAATTATCACCTACACTAGCATTGTTTGTAGTAATGTCTCCTAAGCCTCTCTTGACTTTATACTTTAGGATGCCTGGCTCTAGTCACCACACTATTGTTGTTATTTGGGTTTTTGCACAGTTCTTCTGTTTATTTGTTGCCATTTCTTGTTCTTCTTTATTGTGTTAAGCCATATCAATATCCATTTTCATGGCTTTACATACTTTTCACATACCAAAGACTTTCAGCTATATATATCCTGTCCTGATCGCTCTCCCTGAAATACCAACTCATATATCTTATTGTCTATTCTACATCTCCTTTTGAGGATACCAATAAACAGTTCAAAAGTAGCATGCCTAAAAGCAAACTTCTGATTTTTTCATCTCCTTCAAACTTGCTTTAATTCTTCCTTCTCTCAATCAATGAAAAATTCATTTACCCCTATTTCTCAGAACAAAAACCTTAGGATCATCTTATCATCTTGAGTTCAAATCATCTTGACTTATCAAAACTGATAACATCTCACCATCTCCATTGTCACTATTTGGTTCAAGCCATCATCTTCTCTTTCTGGAACTATTAGAATGATTTCTTACTTCCTTCCCCTGATTTCATTCTTTTCACACTTCAGAAAATCCTCTCTGTAGCTACTAGGATATGTAAATGAAAAAAATACACAACCTAAAAGTTGAGCAGACTTTCTGAGGACTTGAGCCTGGAAGACAGCCTTTCAGATAGCTCTGAGGGACTATTAAAAAAATAACCAGCATATATAGGAGATTTTGCAAGAAAAATCAGATAGGTGGAATGTCAAAAGGGAAGAGGCAACGTATGAGATGGGAGAAAGTATCTGCAAAACAGATGTCTAATGAGAGTATAATATTCAGCTGACTCATGTTGAAGTATGGCAAAAACCGCTACAATATTGTAAAGTAATTAGACTCCAATTAAAATAAATAAATTTTAAAAAGAGGATAATATTCAAAATATGTTGATATAAGGATTTCATAAGCTCAATAGCAAAACAAAGAAACCCAAAAAAATCCAATTCAAAATGGGCAGAGGAGCTAAAAAATACTTTTCATACAAAAACCAAATGGACAACGAGTGCATGAAAGGGTGTGCAAAATTGCAAATAATCAGAGAAATGAAAATCAAAACCACTATGAGTATCAATCCCACACCTGTTACAATAGATATTATAAAAAGGACAAGAGATAAGAAATGCTGGTGATTTTGAGGAAAAAAAAAGTAACTTTATGCAGACGCTATGGAAGAGATATGGATGTTGTTCAAAAGACTAATAAAATACAGCTATTATGATTCAGCAATATCACTTCTGGGTGTATATTCAAAGAAAATGAAACAAATCTGTTCACTATATATCTTCACTGCCATGTTCTCTGCAACATTATCGCACTACTAAGTCATGGAAACACCTTGAGTGTCCTTTGATGAATAAATGCATTAAGAAAACATGACTGAGAGGCAGCAGTCCTAAGATGGCAGAGAAATAGGATGGGGAGATCACTTTCTCCCCCACAAATTCATCAAAAGATCAATTGAACACTGAGAAAATTCCACAAAACAACTTCTGAATGCTGCTGGAGAATATCAGGCACCCAGAAAGGTGACCCATTCTCTTCAAAAGGAGGTAGGACAAAATATAAAAGATAAAAAGAGAGACAAAAGAGATAGGGATGGAGACCCACCCTGGGGAGGGAGTCGTGAAGGAGAAGTTTCCAAACACCAAGAAAACGTCTCACCAGTGAGTCTGTGGGGAATTTTGGAATCACAGAGGGCAACATGACCAGGAGTTAAACAAACAAACAAACAAACAAACACAGAATACGTGCCTAACCGCAAGCCCCATTGGAGAAGTAGCCCAGATGCTTGTGTCGACCAACAGCAAGCAGGGGCTGAACAGGGAGACACGAGTTGCAAGTTTAGTGTAAGGACCAGGCCTGAATGCCCTGAGGACAATCTGAGGGAGCCAACATGAGATAGCAACCCAAACTGTGGCATAGCCAGAGAGAGAGAAAAGAGAGAGAGAGAGAGAGAGAGAGCTTGCCTGTGCAAAGCTCTAACCTAAGGCACTGTCGGGCCTGCTCACAGAACAAAGGACTGAGCAAACACCAGAGGAGAGCTAGCTAGCCAGTACGAATGGGCCCCTGCCCCTGCCAGAGGCAGAGAGGCAGGCAGGTGGCAGCCAGAGCTGGAAGGCAAGGGGGAATCTCAGCCCCAGAGACAACACACTCTACCAAATTGTGAGCAGGCTCCCAGTTCCTAACCAAGTCTTCCTGCAATCCTGGACGGTTGACATCCACCAGGAGGGTAGCAGTCAGAGATTAGCTCCCAAGAGGAGACACATGGTATACATGAGATGGCGCTCTTGCTGCACACCATGGAAACTGAGTGGCTGGGACCAGGGAGGTGATAAGACGCATCACACACCTGGGAGAGTGTGCTCACCAAGCACCTGGTCACTTGAGCTGCTCAGACCTGGGAAGGGCAGAAAACGCAGACCCAACCGAGTCTGTGCCTTTGTGGAGTACCCAAAAACATGAACCTGAGCAGCTTAAACCTGGGAAGTACAAGCAACCCAGGGCCCACTTTAGACAGTTCCCCTGCAGAGCAACCTGGAGCCTGAGCAGTGTAGATTGGGAAAGCACACATGCCGTGAACAGGGGCAAACACAATGTGGCCCAGACACATTGAACACTCCCCACACACACTAGTGATAATTGTTTACAGTTTTCCTCCCCCTGCCCCCGCCACAGCACAACTGAACAAGCAAGGCTATATAAGTGATCACCTTTGCCCCCTTGTGTCAAGGTGGAAATTAAACACTGAAGAGACTTGCAAACAGAGGAAGCCAAAATAAACAAAGAAGAGGGAACCGCTTTGGAAGTGACAGGTGCAATAGATTAAAATCCTGTAGATAGCATTGACTACACTGGAAGGGGACAACAGACCTTGAGAAGAAGTATAAGGTGGAACAAGGAGCTATCTGAAACTGAACTGACCCCACACTGCCCTCAACAGCTCCAGAGAAATTTTTAGATATATTTTACTATTAACATTTTAAAATATTTTTAAAATTTTTAAGTTCTTTATAACTCCTTTAATTTTCATTTTTATAACCTACTATTACCTTGCAAAAAATATCATATTTTAAAAACAAGTTCTCCCTATATATATTTTAAATAATGTTTGTGATTTTGCTTTTTTTTTTTAATATTGTATTTTTGAGAGTTTAACCTCTACTCTAGATTTTTAATCTTTGCTTTTTGGTATTTGTTATCAATTTTGTACCATTAAGAATCCAATCTTCGGTACCCATTTTTACTTAGGAGTGTGATTACTGGCTTGATTGCTCTCTTCACTTTTGACTCTCCTTTCTCTCCCCCAGGTCACCTCAATCTCCTCCCTTCCACTTTTTTTCTCTACCTAATTCTGTGAATCTCTTTGGCTGTTTTGGGGTGTGCACAAACATCAAGCATACAGAAAGGCCATCCCCAAAACAGAAATCTAAACAAGATGAAAAGGCAGAGAAAGATTCAGCAGGTAAAGGAATATGATAAATGCCCACAAAACCAAACAAAAGAGGAGGAGATAAGGAGTTTACCCGAAAGAGAATTCAGAATAATGACAGTAAAAATGATCCAAAATCTTGAAAACAAAATGGAGTTACAGTTAAATAGTCTGGAGACAAGGATTGAGAAGATGCAAGAAAAGTTTAACAAGGACAAAGAAGAAATAAAAAAGAGTCAATCAATAATAAATAATGCAATAACTGAGATCAAAAGCACTGTGGAAGGAACCAGCAGTCGAATAACTGAGGCTGAAGTTAGGATAGGTGAGGTGGAAGATAGAATGTTGGAAATAAATGAAGCAAAGAGGAAAAAAGAAATAAAGAATTAAAAGAAATGAGGACAACCTCAGAGACATCTGAGACAATGTCAAATGCCCCAACATTCGAATCACAGGAGTCCAGGAAGAAGAAGACAAAAAGAAAGGCCATGAGAAAATATTTGAGGAGATAATAGTTGAAAACTTCCCTAAAATGGGGAAGGAATAGCCACGAAAGTCCAAGAAACCCAGAGAGTCTCAAACAGGATAAATTCAAGGTGAAACATCCAAGACACATAATAATCAAATTAACGAAGATCAAACACAAAGAAGAGATATTAAAAGCAGCAAGGGAAAAAAAAAAAAATAACATGCAAGGGGATTCCCATAAGGATAACAGCTGATATTTCAATAGAAACTCTTCAGGCCAGAAGGGAAGTGCAGGACATAATTAAAGTGATGATAGAGAAAAAACTACAACCCAGATTATGGTACCCAGCAAGGATCTCATTCAAAAAAAAAAAAAAAATACCAAAAAACTGGAAATAGAACTGCCTTATGGCCCAGAAATCCTACTGCTGGGCATACGCACTGAGGAAACCAGAATTGAAAGAGACACGTGTACCCAAATGTTCATTGCAGCACTGTTTATAATAGCCAGGACATGGAAGCAACATAGATGTCCATCAGCAGATGAATGGATAAGAAAGCTGTGGTACATATATACAATGGAGTATTACTCAGCCATTAAAAAGAATACATTTGAATCAGTTCTAATGAGGTGGATGAAACTGGAGTCTATTATACAGAGTGAAGTAAGCCAGAAAGAAAAACAACAATACAATGTACTAACACATATATATGGAATTTAGAAAGACGGTAACGATAACCCTGTATGCGAGACAGCAAAAGAGACACAGATGTGTAGAATAGTCTTTTGGACTCTGTGGGAGACCAGAGAGGGTGGGATGATTTGGGAGAACGGCATTTAAACATGTATAATATCATATAAGAAATGAATCACCAGTCCAGGTCAATGCAGGATACAGGATGCTTTGGGCTGGTGCACTGGGATGACCCAGAGGGATGATACGGGGAGGGAGGTGGGACGGGGGTTCACCATTGGGAACACGTGTACACCCGTGGCAATTCATGTTGATGTATGGCAACACCAATACAATATTGTAAAGTAAAATAAATAAATAAATAAAATGGCCAAAAAAAAGTTTCACAGACAAGCAAAAGCCAAAAAAATTCAGCACCACCAAACCAGCTCTTCAACAAATGTTAAAGGATATTCTCTAGACAGGAAACACTGTAAAGGTTTATAAACTTGAACCCCAAACAACAAAGTAAATGGCAATGGGGTCATACTTACCAATGATTTCCTTAAATGTAAATGGGTTGAATGCTCCCCCAAAACACAAAGCCTGGCTGAATGGATACAAAAACAAGACCCCTATATATGCTGTCTGCAAGAAACCCACCTCAAACCAAGGGACACACACAGACTGAAAGTGAAGGGCTCTAAAAAGATATTTCACTCAAATGGAGACCAAAATAAAGCAGGAGTAGCAATACTCACATCAGATAAAATAGACTTTGAAATAATGATCAAAGGATGACTCCAAGAAGAATATATAACAATTTTAAATATATATGCATCCAACATAGGAGCACCACAATATGTAAGGCAAATGCTAACAAGTTTGAAAGGGGAAATTAACAGTAACACAAAAATAGTTGGAGACTTTAATACTCCACTCATACCTATGTATACATATACTAAACAGGAAATTAGCAAGGAACACAAACTTTAAATGATACAATGAACCAATTAGACCTAATTGATATCTATAGGATATTTCATGCCAAAACAATGAATTTCACCTTTTTCTCAAGTGCACATGGAACTTATTCCAGGATAGACCACAATTTGGGCCATAAATCTAGCCTTGGTAAATTAAAAAAAAAATGAAATCATTGCAAGCCTCTTTTCTGATCACAATGCAGTAAGACTAGATGTTAACTACAGGAAAAAAAAAACTATTAAAAATACAAACATATGGAGGCTAAACAACACGCTGCTGAATAACCAACAAATCACAGAAGGAATAAAAAAGAAATCAAAATATGCATTAAAATGAATGAAAGTGAAAACACAACAACCCAAAACCTATGGGATTCAGTAAAAGCAGTGCTAAGGGGAATGTTCATAGCAATACAAGCTTACCTCAAGAAACAAGAGAAAAATCAAATAAATAACATAACTGTACACCTAAAGCAACTAGAGCAAGAAGAAATAAAGAAACCCAGGTTTAATTAGGTCCCATTTGTTTATTTTTGCTTTTATTTCCAATATTCTGGGAGGTGGGTCATAGAGGATCCTGCTGTGATGTATGGCAGAGAGTGTTTTGCCTATGTTCTCCTCTAGGAGTTTTATAGTTTCTGGTCTTACATTGAGATCTTTAATCCATTTTGAGTTTATTTTTGTATATGGTGTTAGAAAGTGTTCTAGTTTCATTCTTTTACAAGTGGTTGACCAGATTTCCCAGCACCACTTGTTAAAGAGATTGTCTTTAATCCATTGTATATTCTTGCCTCCTTTGTCAAAGATAAGGTGTCCATATGTGCATGGATTTATCTCTGGGCTTTCTATTTTGTTCCATTGATCTATATTTCTGTCTTTGTGCCAGTACCATACTGTCTTGATAACTGTGGCTTTGTAGTAGAGCCTGAAGTCAGGTAGGTTGATTCCTCCAGTTCCATTTTTCTTTCTCAAGATCGCTTTGGCTATTCGAGGTTTTTTGTATTTCCATACAAATTGTGAAAGTATTTGTTCTAGCTCTGTGAAGAATACTGTTGGTAGCTTGATAGGGATTGCATTGAATCTATAAATTGCTTTGGGTAGTATACTCATTTTCACTATACTGATTCTTCCAATCCATGAACATGGTATATTTCTCCATCTATTAGTGTCCTCTTTGATTTCTTTCACCAGTGTTTTGTAGTTTTCTATATAGAGGTCTTTAGTTTCTTTAGGTAGATATATTCCTAAGTATTTTATTCTTTTCGTTGCAATGGTGAATGGAATTGTTTCCTTAATTTCTCTTTCTGTTTTCTCATTATTAGTATATAGGGATGCAAGGGATTTCTGTGTGTTGATTTTATATCCTGCAACTTTACTATAATCATTGATTAGTTCTAGTAATTTTCTGGTGGAGTCTTTAGGGTTTTCTATGTAGAGGATCATGTCATCTGCAAATAGTGAGAGTTTTACTTCTTCTTTTCCAATTTGGATTCCTTTTATTTCTTTTTCTGCTCTGATTGCTGTGGCCAAAACTTCCAAAACTATGTTGAATAGTAATGGTGAAAGTGGGCACCCTTGTCTTGTTCCTGACTTTAAAGGAAATGCTTTCAATTTTTCACCATTGAGGATAATGTTTGCTGTGGGTTTGTTATATATAGCTTTTATTATGTTGAGGTATGTTCCTTCTATTCCTGCTTTCTGGAGAGTTTTTATCATAAATGGGTGTTGAATTTTGTCAAAGGCTTTCTCTGCATCTATTGAGATAATCATATGGTTTTTGTTTTTCAATTTGTTAATGTGGTGTATTACATTGATTGATTTGCGGATATTGAAGAATCCTTGCATCCCTGGGATAAAGCCCACTTGGTCATGGTGTATGATCTTTTTAATGTGTTGTTGAATTCTGATTGCTAGAATTTTGTTAAGGATTTTTGCATCTATGTTCATCAGTGATATTGGCCTGTAGTTTTCTTTTTTTGTGGGATCTTTGTCAGGTTTTGGTATTAGGGTGATGGTGGCCTCATAGAATGAGTTTGGAAGTTTACCTTCCTCTGCAATTTTCTGGAAGAGTTTGAGCAGGATAGGTGTTAGCTCTTCTCTAAATTTTTGGTAGAATTCAGCTGTGAAGCCGTCTGGACCTGGGCTTTTGTTTGCTGGAAGATTTTTGATTACAGTTTCAATTTCCGTGCTTGTGATGGGTCTGTTAAGGTTTTCTATTTCTTCCTGGTCGAGTTTTGGAAAGTTGTACTTTTCTAAGAATTTGTCCATTTCTTCCTCGTTGTCCATTTTATTGGCATATAATTGTTGATAATAGTCTCTTATGATCCTTTGTATTTCTGTGTTGTCTGTTGTGATCTCTCCATTTTCGTTTCTAATTTTATTGATTTGATTTTTCTCCCTTTGTTTCTTGATGAGTCTGGCTAATGGTTTGTCAATTTTATTTATCCTTTCAAAGAACCAGCTTTTGGCTTTGTTGATTTTTGCTATGGTCTCTTTTGTTTCTTTTGCATTTATTTCTGCTCTAATTTTTAAGATTTCTTTCCTTCTACTAACCCTGGGGTTCTTCATTTCTTCCTTTTCTAGTTGCTTTAGGTGTAGAGTTAGGTTATTTATTTGACTTTTTTCTTGTTTCTTGAGGTGTGCCTGTATTGCTATGAACTTTCCCCTTAGGACTGCTTTTACTGTGTCCCACAGGTTTTGGGTTGTTGTGTTTTCATTTTCATTCGTTTCTATGCAAATTTTGATTTCTTTTTTGATTTCTTCTGTGATTTGTTGGTTATTCAGCAGGGTGTTGTTCATCCTCCATATGTTGGAATTTTTAATAGTTTTTCTCTAATTAAACTTAAAAGCTTCTGTACATCAAAGGAAACTATTAGCAAGGTGAAAAGACAGCCTTCAGAATGGGAGAAAATAATAGCAAATGAAGCAACCGACAAACAACTAATCTCAAAAATATACAAGCAACTCCTACAGCTCAACTCTAGAAAAATAAATGACCCAATCAAAAAATGGGCCAAAGATCTAAATAGACATTTCTCCAAAGAAGACATACAGATGGCTAACAAACACATGAAAAGATGCTCAACATCACTCATTATCAGAGAAATGCAAATCAAAACCACTATGAGATACCACTTCACACCAGTCAGAATGGCTGCGATCCAAAAGTCTACAAATAATAAATGCTGGAGAGGGTGTGGAGAAAAGGGAACCCTCTTACACTGTTGGTGGGAATGCAAACTAGTACAGCCACTATGGAGAACAGTGTGGAGATTCCTTAAAAAACTGGAAATAGAACTGCCTTATGATCCAGCAATCCCACTGCTGGGCATTCACACTGAGGAAACCAGAAGGGAAAGAGACACGTGTACCCCAATGTTCATCGCAGCACTGTTTATAATAGCCAGGACATGGAAACAACCTAGATGCCCATCAGCAGATGAATGGATAAGAAAGCTGTGGTACATATACACAATGGAGTATTACTCAGCCATTAAAAAGAATACATTTGAATCAGTTCTAATGAGGTGGATGAAACTGGAGCCTATTATACAGAGTGAAGTAAGCCAGAAGGACAAACACCAATACAGTATACTAACGCATATATATGGAATTTAGAAAGATGGTAACGATAACCCTGTATACGAGACAGCAAAAGAGACACTGATGTATAGAACAGGCTTATGGACTCTGTGGGAGAGGGAGAGGGTGGGAAGATTTGGGAGAATGGCACTGAAACATGTGAAATGTCATGTATGAAACGAGATGCCAGTCCAGGTTCAATGCACGATGCTGGATGCTTGGGGCTGGTGCACTGGGACGACCCAAAGGGATGGTATGGGGAGGGAGGAGGGAGGAGGGTTCAGGATGGGGAACACATGTGTAATTTTTTTTAAATTAAAATTGAATAAAAAATTAAAAAAAAAAAAAAGAAAGAAACCCAGGGTTAGTAGAAGGAAATAAATCTTTAAAAATAGGGCAGAAATAAATGAAAAAGTAACAAAGGAGACCATATCAAAAATCAACAAAGCTAAATGCTGGTTGTTTGAGAAGACAAATAAAATTGATAAACCATTAGCCATGCTCATCAAGAAACAAAGGGAAAAGAATCAAATCAACCAAATTAGAAATTAAAATGGAGAAATCACAACAGACAACACAGAAATACAAAGGATTTTAAGAGACTACTATCAGCAACTATATGCCAATAAAACAGACAACGTGGAAGAAATGGAAAAATTCTTAGAAAAGTATAACTTTCCAAAACTGAACCAGGAAGAAATAGAAAATCTTAGCAGACCCATCACAAGCATGGAAATTGAAACTGTAATCAGAAATCTTCAGGCAAACAATAGCCCAGAACCAAATGGCTTCACAGGTGAATTCTACCAAAAATTTAGAGAAGAGCTAACACCTGTCCTACTCAAAGTCTTCCAGAAAATTGCAGAGGAAGGTAAACTTCCAAGATCAATCTATGAGGCCACCATCACCCTAATACCAAAGTCAGACAAAAATGCCACAAAAAAAGAAAACTACAGACTGATATCACTGATGAACATAGATGCAAAAATCCTTAACAATTCTAGGAAACAGAATCCAACAACATATTAAAAAGATTATACATCGTGACTAAATGGGCTTTATCCAGGAATGGCAGGATTCTTCAATATTTGCAAATCAATCAATGTGATACACCACATTAACAAATTGAAAGATAAAAACCATGTGATTATCTCAATAGGTGCAGAGAACACCTTTGACAAAATTCAACATCCATTTATAATAAAAACCCTGCAGAAAGAAGGCATAGAAGGAACACACCTCAACGTAATAAAAACCATATATGATAAACCCACAGAAAAGTTTATTCTCAGTGGTGAAAAATTGAAAGCATTTCGCCTAAAGTCAGGAAAAAGACAAGAGTGCCCACTCTCACCACTGCTATTCAACATGGTTTTGGAAGTTTTGGCCACAGCAATCAGATAAAAGGAAATAAAAGGAAACCAGATTGGAAAAGAAGTAAAACACTCACTGTTTGCAGATGACATGATCTTCTACATAGAAAACCCTAAAGACTTCACCAGAAAATTACTAGAGCTAATCAATGAATATAGTAAAGTTGCAGGATATAAAATTAACACAGAGAAATCCCTTGTATTCCTCTACACTAACAATGAGGAAACGGAAAGAGAAGTTAAGGAAACAATTCCATTCACAATTTCAACGAAAAGAATAAAATACTTAGGAATAAATCTACCTAAAAAAAAAGACCTATATATAGAAAAATATAAAACAGTGATGAAATAAATCAAAGATGACACAAATAAATGAAGAATTATACCATATTCTTGGACTGGAAAAATCAATATAGTGAAAATGAGTATACTATCCAAAGCAATCTATAGATTCAATGCAGTCCCTATCATGCTACCAATGGTACTTTTCAGAGAATTAGAACAAATACTTTCACAATTTGTATGGCAATACAAAAACCTCAAATAGTCAAAGAAATCTTTAGAAAGAATAATGGAACTGGAGGAATCAGCCTGCCTGACTTCAGATGATATTACAAAGCAACAGTCATCAAGACAGTATGGTACTGGCACAAAAACAGAAATATAGATCAATGGAACAAAATAGAAAGCCCAGAGATAAATCCACGCACCTATGGATACCTTATCTTTGACACAGTAGGCAAGAATATACAATGGAGAAAAGACAATCTCTTTAACAATGGTCCTGGGAAAACTGGTCAACCACTTGTAAAAGAATGAAACTAGAACACTTTCTAACACCATACACAAAAATAAACTCCAAATGGATTAAAGATCTAAATATAAGACCAGAAACTATAAAACTCCTAGAGAAAAACATAGGCAAAACACTCTCTGCCATACATCACAGCAGGATCCTCTATGACCCACCTCCCAGAGTAATGGAAATAAAAGCAAAAATAAACAAATGGGACCTAAGTAAGCTTAAAAGCTTTTGCACAATGAAGGAAACTATAAGCAAGGTGAAAAGACAGCCTTCAGAATGGGAGAAAATAATGGCAAATGAAGCAACTGACAAAGAATTAATCTCAAAAAATATTCAAGCCGCTCATGCAGTTCAATTCCAAAAAATTAAATGACCCAATAAAAAAATAGGCCAAAGAACTAAACAGACATTTCTCCAAAGAAAACATACAGATGGCTAACAAACACATGAAAAAATGCTCAACATCACTCATTATCAGAAAAATGCAAATCAAAACCACATTGAGGTAAAATCTCACACTGTTCAGAATGGCTGCTATCAAAAAGTCTACAAACAATAAATGCTGGACAGGGTGCAGGGAAACGGGAACACTCTTACACTTTTAGTGGGTATGCCAACTAATACAGCCACTATGGAGAACAGTGTGGAGATTGCTTAAAAACTGGGAATAGAACTGCCATATGACCCAGCAATCCCACTGCTGGGCATACACACCAAGGAAACCAGAATTGAAAGAGACACGTGTACCCCAATGTTCATCACAGCACTGCTTACATAGCCAGGACATGGAAGCAATCTAGATGTCCATGAACAGATGAATGGATAAGAAAGCTGTGGTATATATACACAAAGGAGTATTACTCAGCTATTTAAAAGAATGCATTTGAATTCATTCTAGTGAAGTGTATGAAACTGGAGCCTATACAGAATGAAGTATGTCAGAATATTAACGTATATATATATATATGAATCTTAGAAAGATGGCAACAATGACCCTATATGTGAGACAGCAAAAGAGACACAGATATAAAGAATAGACTTTTGGGCTTTGTGGGAGAAGGTGAAGGTGGGATGATTTGAAATAATAGCATTTAAACATGTATATTATCTATGTGAAATAGATCATCAGTCCAGGTTTGATGCGTGAGACAGGGTGCTCAGGGCTGGTGCACTGGGATGCCCCTGAGGGATGGGTTGGGGAGATAGGTGGGAGGGGAGTTCAGGATGGGAAACACGTACACCCATGGCTGATTCATGTCAATGTATGGCAAAAACCACCACAATATGGTGAAGTAATTAGCCTCCAATTGAAATAAATAAATTAATTAAAAAAGAAAATATGATTGAGATAGAAAATATAGATATTTTAAAATATTATCCAGCCACAAAAAGGAAATACAACAACGTGGATAAACTTCAAGAGCTTTATGCTAAGTGAAATAATTCAGAGAAAAGCAAATACTTTATGATATCACTTATATGTGATGCGAAGAGCTGACTCATTGGAAAAGATCCCGATGCTGGGAAAGATTGAGGGCAGGAGGAGAAGGGGAAGACAGAGGATGAGATGGTTGGATGGCATCATCCACTCGATAGACATGGTTGGGTGGACTCCAGGAGTTGGTGATGGACAGGGAGGCCTGGTATGCCGTATTTCATGGGGTCGCAAAGAGTCGGACATGACTAAGCAGTCGCTGAACTGATATGTGGAATCTAAAAAAGCCAAACACATAGAAGCAGATAGTATAATATAATGGTGTTTGTCAGGGGCTTTGGGATAGAGGAAATGAAGTAAAGATGGTCAACGTATACAAACTTACAAGTTCCCAGGGATCTAACATACAGCATGATGCCTAGAGTTAACAATATTGTGTTGAATAATTAAAATTTGCTATAGGAGTAGATTTTAAAAGTTCTCATAGTAAGAACATCAAAATGCTAATTGTAAAGGTGAAGGATGTGTTAACTAACCTTATTGTGGTAAATATTTTACAATATATATGTATATTAAATCATTACATTTACAACTAAGACAATGTTATATGTCAATTATAACTAAATAAATCTGAGGGGAAAAAAAGACAGACAAATAACAGAAAAGATTTTGTCACCAAGACTGAAATCAAAGAAAAAATATTTTAAAATTATATATTTAGCAGAAAGCCATTTGTTCTACAGTGATATTCAAAAATAACTATATAAACGTATAGGGAAAATAGGAAAGATTTTTATTTTTTGTTGCTTGACAATATTTTTGGTTCAAGGGAGAAATTCACATCTTAATAGAATTCATTGGAAAAAAAAATCACTCAGCTTTTATCAATCCCTTGCATGAGTTTCCTACAGCAAGAAAAATGAAGCTCTTTTAGGTGTTTGAACTATGTTTCCCAAGAATTTATCAAATCCACTGATTTTGAGTAGGGAACAAGTTGGTCTCAGCTGAAGGGAAGTGGAGATATAGAAACAGCAAAGATATAAGGCTATTTTAGAATGCTGTCTCAGGCTGCAACAGGTTATGAATTAAAGGTGAATGACTCTTCTGTGCATATATAACAGGAAAGGTACAATACATTTCTTGAGGCTTTAGGATGACTCTCTGGGAACTTTATTCTTCCCTTCACATATATTTTTTTTTAAATCACACAAGTAAAATCTGAATATTTTTCTTGGAAAATTTCTAGCTGTACAGGTATAGTTAAAGTAAAACTTGACAGATTTCCCTTACTTTCTTTTTCAATCTTGCTCCCTTGCTTGGAGATAACCGCTGTTTATGATTTGAAGCTAACATCCTTCCTGTACTTTTCCAATGTATTTTCATAATTATATGTTCCTATATGTAGTGTTTCTCTGTGACTTGTTTCTTTTCTTTTAAAACTATATTTAAATACATTTTAATTTGAACCTTCATTAATGTAAATTGACATATTTCATATACAGTAAATAATATAACAGAAAATTTAAGATATTGAAATCATATAGTTGAATTCTTCTATCAGGAAGAATTAAGTACTCACTGTCATGCTAGGTTTATGTGTGGGAAAATTAAAGCAGATAGAAATATGTTTTGTGAAAGTGAGGCTTAACTTAGACCTTGACAAATTGTCAACCATAAGAAAGTGAAGGTTAAGATTTATGATATTTCAGTTGAAGGAAGCAGCATGAAAAGCACAGGAATAAACATAATGAGTCTGAAGGATAATAAGCCAAATCTGTCTAGTCTTTATGCAGAAGTCAATGTGGAACATACTCATGTTTGCAGGTAAATTAGGAAGTGTATCATAATGGTGCTAATCAAAATGGACTGCAGATAAGAGAGCCTTGATTCTAGAACGATTAATGAGTTGGCAGTGGAAAAAATTCAGATATGGGTTTTGGGACATTCTGGACTATCATTGTGGGAATACAGAGTTAATCTGAGACATTTTTGAAAGGAAAAAAAAATGTTTTTTGATAGAGAGATTAAGCTTGATAGAGGGGTGAAGAAAAACAATGACTCAAAAATGAATCCAGAGGTTTAAATTTCAAAATAGTGGTCATATTCAAAAAGAAAATGAAGGAGTCTGGCAATGGCAAGGATGGAAGGAATGGAGAGGGAGTTTAAATTACTTATCATGAAGAATGCCTAAAATGTTTATTTTAAGCAGAAAATGCACAGTTTACTCTTCTAAATTATATAAAGATTTGTTTTATTATTCATCCTATATACTTCATGGCAGATAGATGGAGAAACAGTGGAAACAGTGACAGACTTTATTTTGGGGGGCTCTAAAATCACTGAAGATGGTGACTGCAGCCATGAAATTAAAAGACACTTGCTCCTTGGAAGAAAAGTTACGACCAACCTAGACAGCTTATTAAAAAGCAGCGACATTACTTTGCCAACAAACGTCCATCTAGTCCAAGCTATGGTTTTTTTCCAGTAGTCGTGTATGGATGTGAGAGTTGGACCATAAAGAAAGCTGAGTGCCGAAGAATTGACACTTTTGAACTGTGGTGTTGGAGAAGGCTCTTGAGAATACCTTAGAGAGCAAGGAGATCCAAGCAGTCCATCCTGAATATTCATTGGAAGGACTGATGCTGAAGCTGAAAGTCTGATACATTGGCTACCTGATGGAAAGAGCTGACTTATTTGAAAAGACCCTGATGCTGGGAAAGATTAAAGATGGGAGAAGGGGACGACAGAGGATGAGATGGTTGGATGGCATCACCGACTCAATGGACATGAGTTTGAGTAAACTCTGGGAGTTGGTGATGGTCAGAGAGGCCTGGCGTATTGCAGTCCATGGGGTTACAAAGAGTCGGACATGACTGAGTGACTGAACTAAACTGAACCGATTGTCTCCTAGACCCTTACCTTTGAAAGTCAAGAGTTTCATATTTAATAACAAGTCACTGTTTGGAATTACAAAGAACTGGGTCATGAAACGGTCTTGAAATCACATTATGGTTCCACAGTTATTCATCTATGCCTTACTAGTATTGTTACAACCTTTGATATATTGAAAGCATGTAAAGAGAGTCACTGTATTTCAAATATTTTTTTAAGCCTAGGGACATCTCCTGTTTTAACATATCAGGGAACAGCAGAGATAACAGGTGGCTTCTTAGCCAGATGGGATAATGCATACCTGAAGGGGAACAAGATCTCTATAGAAAGGTTTCCACTGTGTTGTGAGATGTGAAGAAAGCCCTCCATACGTAGGCCTCTGGGGTTATACCATCCTGGAATGGATGATGTGAGAAAAGATGAAAAATTGTTATTTTTGTCCTCCCCCACCCACACAAGGGCGGCAGCTATGCGGCGCAGGAGTGGCAGCACAGGAGTGTCTGAGAGGAGCAACCCCACGTTGAAGGTCAGGAGCAGCGACTGTGAGGAGCTACCCTACATTCAAGGTCAGGAACGGTGGCTGTGAGGAGATACCCTACGTCCAAGGCCCCACGTCCAGGTAAGGAGCAGCGGCTGCACTTTGCTGGAGCAGCCATGAAGAGATAACCCATATCCAAGGTAAGAGAAACCCAAGTAAGATGGTAGGCAATGAGAGAGGGCATAAGAGGGCAGACAGACTAAAACCATAATCACAGACAACTAGCCAATCTGATCACATGGACCACAGCCTTGTCGAACTCAGTGAAACTAAGCCATGCCATGTGGGGCACCCAAAGTGGCCTCACGTGGTCATGGTGGGGAAGTCTGACAGAATGTGGTCCACTGGAGAAGGGAACGGCAAACCACTTCAGTATTCTTGCCTTGAGAACCCCATGAACAGTATGAAAAGGCAAAAAGATAGGACACTGAAAGAGGATCTCCCCAGGTAAGTAGGTGCCCAATATGCTACAGGAGATCAGTGGAAAAATAACTCCAGAAAGACTGAAGGAAGGGAGCCAAAGCAAAAGCAACACCAAGTTGTGGATGTGACTGGTGATAGAAGCAAGGTTTGATGTTGTAAAGAGCAATACTGCATAGGAACCTGGAGTGTTAGGTCCATGAATCAAGGCAAATTGGAAGTGGCCAAATAGGAGATGGCAAGAGTGAATGTCGAAATTCTAGGAATCAGTGAACTAAAATGGACTTGAATGGGTGAATTTAACTCAGATGACCATTATATCTACTGCTGTGGGCAGGAATCCTTCAGAAGAAATGGTGTAGCCATCGTATTCAACAAAAGAGTCTGAAATGCAGCACTTGGATGCATTAAAAAACAAACAAACAAACAAACAAAAAAACCCAGAATGATCTCTGTTCGCTTCCAAGGCAAACCATTCAATATCATGGTCATCCAAGTCTATGTTCCAACCAGTAACACTGAAGAAGCTGAAGTTGAACAGTTCTATGAAGACCTACAAGACCTTTTAGAACTAACACCAAAAAAAGATATCCTTTTCATTATAGGGGACTGGAATGCAAAAGTAGGAAGTCAAGAAACACTTGCAGTAACAGGCAAATCTGACCTTGGAATACAGAATGAAGCAGGGCAAAGATTAATAGAGTTTTGCAAACAGAAGGCACTGATCATAACAAACAGCCTCTTCCAACAACACAAGAGAAGACTCTACACATGGACATCACCAGATTGTCAACACAGAAATTAGATTGATTCTATTCTTTGCAGCCAAAGATGGAGAAGCTCTATACAGTCAGGAGAAACAAGACTGGGAGCTGACTATGGCTCAGATCATGAACTCCTTATTGCCAAACTCAGACTTAAACTGAAGAAAGTGGGGATAATCACTAGGCCATTCAGGTATGACCTAAATCAAATCCCTTATGATTATACAGTGGAAGTGAGAAATAGATTTAAGGGACTAGATCTGATAGACAGAGTGCCTGATGAACTATGGACAGAGGTTCCTGACATTGTACAGGAGACAGGAATAAAAACCATCCCCAAGAAAAAGAAATGCAAAAAAAGCAAAATGGCTGTCTGAGAAGGTGTTACAAATAGCTGTGAAAATAAGAGAAGCAAAAAGCAAAGGAGAATAGGAAAGCTATACCAATTTGAATGCAGAGTTCCAAAGAATAGTATGGAGAGATAAGAAAGCCTTCCTCAGCGATCAATTCAAAGAAATAGAGGAAAACAATAGAATGGGAAAGACTAGAGATCTCTTCAAGAAAATTAGAGATACCAAGGGAACATTTCATGCAAAGATGGGCTCAGTAAAGGACAGAAATGGTAGGGACCTAACAGAAGCAGAGGATATTAAGAAGATGTGGCAAGAATACAGAGAAAAATTGTACAAAAAAGAGTTTTGTGACTATTATCTGACCCAGATAATCACAATGGTGTGATCACCTACCTAGAGCCAGACATCCTGGAATGTGAAGTCAAGTGGGCCTTAGGAAGCATCACTATGAAGAAAGCTAGTGGAGGTGATGGAATTCCAGTTGAGCTATTTCAAATCCTGAGAAATGATGCTGATAAAGTGCTAGACTCAATATGCCAGCAAATTTGGAAAACTCACCAGTGACCACAGGGCTGGAAAAGGTCAGTTTTCATTCCAATCCCAAAGAAAGCAATGCCAAACAATATTCAAACTACCGCACATTTGTGCTCATCCTACATGCCAGTAAAGTAAAGCTCAAAATTCTCCAAGCCATGCTTCAGGAATACATGAACTGTGAACTTCCAGATGTTCAAGCTGGTTTTAGAAAAGGCAGAGGAAACGGAAATCAAATTGCTACCACCCGCTGGATTATGGAAAAAGCAAGAGAGTTCCAGAAAATATCTATATCTGCTTTCCTGACTATGCTAAAGCCTTTGACTGTGTGGATCACAATAAACTGTGGAAAATTCTTCAAGAGATGGGAATACCAGACCACCTCACCTGCCTCTTGAGAAACCTGTATGCAGGTCAGGAAGCAACAGTTAGAGCTGGACATGAAACAACAAACTGGTTCCAAATAGGAAAAGGCACTATATTGTCACCCTGCTTATTTGACTTATATGCAGAAAACATCATGAGAAATGCTAGGCTAGATGAAGCACAAACTGGCATCAAGATTGCTGGGAGAAATATCAATAACCTCAGAAATGCAGATGACACCACCCTTATGGCAGAAAATGAAGAGGAACTAAAAAGCCTCTTGATGAAATTGAAAGAGGAGAGTGAAAAGGTTGGCTTAAAGCTCAACATTCAGAAAACGAAGATCATGGCATCTGGTCCCATCACTTCATGGGAAATCGATGGGGAAACAGTGGAAACAGTGTCAGACTTTATTTTCTGGGGCTCCAAAATCACTGCAGATGGTGACTACAGCCATTAAATTAAAAGACGCTTACTCCTTGGAAGGAAACTTATGACCAACCTAGACAGCATATTAAAAAATGGAGACATTACTTTGCCAACAAAGGTCCATCGTGTGAAGGCTTTGGTTTTTCCAGTAGTTATGTATGGATGTGAGTGTTGGACTATAAAGAAAGCTGAATGCCAAAGAATTGATGCTTTTGAACTGTGGTGTTGGAGAATACTCTTGTGAGTCCCTTGGACTGCAAGGAGATCCAACAAGTCCAACCTAAAGGAGATCAGTTCTGGGTGTTCATTGGAATGACTGATGTTGAAGCTAAAACTCCAGTCCTTTGGCCACCTGATGCGATGAGCTGACTTATTTGAAAAGTCCCTGATGCTGGGATAGATTGAGGGCAGGAGGAGAAGGGGACGACAAAGGATGAGATGATTGGATGGTATTACAGACTCAATGGACATGAGTTCGGGTAAACTTCGGGCCTTGATGATGGATAGGGATGTCTGGCATGCTGTGGTTCATGGGGTCGCAAAGAGTTGGGCATGATTGAGTGACTGAACTCAACTGAACCACCCACCCAAACACGTCGAAAAAAAAAAAAAAAAGTTATATCTGCCAAAAACCATACACATTTGTATAGGGATCTTTAGTTAAAATCCAAAGTTATGTAATGTGTATCTCTTTTCAAATTCAAATGTTAAATCTGCTGTAAAATGTGGCAATTTTTCACCGAATTGAGGTGAAGTGCTTCTGACCTTTTGAGCATACAAGACACAAAGCACAATCCTTCTCCCCCCGCTCTTATTTCCAAAACATATGATCCATGTTTAGAATAATGTTTTAGAAAAATATTATTCAGGCTCTTTGAGCAATGCCCAAAGCAGTTTCAACAGCAACAGAAATCATCTCACCAAAACACACAACCAAGCCATTGAATTGTTTTAATTTTAGTGATGTTAACAAGATATGAACTCTGAACTACAGGTGACTGAGTGATGTTGCTAGGCAGCTTTGTTTTCTATATATGAGATTGGGCCTGTTGGATTAATTCTATATTTTGTTTAAATCTTTCACTTTGAGCAAATAGAAGGTTGGGCCTGCTAAATCTGAGATTGGTAGTAGGGTGAGACAGTTACAGTTGTACACATTGTTTGGTATTCTTTTGTAAAAATCCATACAGATATATAACTACATTGTTACAGCTAAAAAAATGACAACATAAAAGATAGCAGCCATTTTTTTCTGAAGAAGAGGAGCTTATAAATTTACTTAATTCAAAATATCTCCTGCTTCAGCAGTACATCAAACTGTGCCATTCCATCAGTATGAATCAATTAGAAATTACTCACAAAGTAAATGACACTGAAAAGCTGTGATTTCCTACCAGAGTTTGTTTCAATTCTGTTCAATCTTAAAAGACTGAAAGCAAAAATGTAATCATGTGACAGTGATAGTGAAATGTAACCTTTATTGAGATTGATGAGATTCTATTTGCTATAATATTTGCTTTTAATAATTTAATTTTTCAAACACTGCAGAGAGAGTCATAAATATTTTATTATGAAACTTCTACAATTTATATAACTTTGGTTTGAACTGGTTCCTGATTTTTTAAATATACTTACATCAATTTTTATAATTTTATTGACAATATCACTCTCTCTCTTAAATCAGTTCCTTAATCACACTCCTCTGTTTGATTAGCACATGTCTTATTTATTACATACACTGAGAACTTGCTGAAGTAAATTGAGACATGACTTCCTCCTTTTGTAAAATCTAAGCAAATGACTGAAGGCAAGATATTGACTTTCATCTTCACAGAGGTTTTGGAAAATTTTTCTTTTACCAGCAGGTGCTTTTGTGATCATTTGAAAAATAATATCTGAGTTATTTGCAAGAAAGTGGAAATGAAAAAGGTTCTCATAGTTAGTAAATTACATTGTGAATGTCATTAAATTGAACTGCTTAGACTTAACTGCATTTCTTTAACATTGAAATGTCTATAAAGAATACAGATTCAACTAAATTGATGATTAATATTCAACATTAAGGACTCTTTATAACTACCTATATTTAAAAATCATATATGTGTTAGGTAGCTAAAAGGTATTTGGCTGGGTTTGCACTTGATTATGAAAATGTTAATATCCAAATCTTAGGTGTTCATAAAACACGATATTCAAATGAGGCAATAGACAAATAAACAGATAAGCTTACTGGTCATTTTAGTTTCAGTAGGATCTTGTAGAAACTCCTCTATAGGAATCCCTCAGAGTGCTTTATTTACTTCAGAGTGAAAGTATTTAGAATGGAGAGCTTCCATGATGTTTTGCAAGACACAGCTACTGGAGATGATTCTTGTTTCCATCTTTTGTCTTATATCTGGACAGTAACCTGACAATCCATTCTGAAATTAACTTATTGTTTAGACATGATTACTCCTGCTGGTGGTCACTTCTATCCATAGATTAATAGACTTCACTATTTCCACTATGCTGCTTACTTTTTCTATGAAATTTAAACATTCAAGGTATTATCTGAAAACTTCTTAGCAAAATGTAGTGGTGTACAGTTAGCCCCAGGTACATTTTCATTACCTTTAATGTGCTTAAAATACTTTAAATTTTCCAAATCAGCTGAAATAGATCTGTACCATGTGGTTTCTTCCAGTAAAAGAGTAATATCTTTGAGAATGCATGATATACACAGTGATATACACATGGTATACACACATATAAGCTGTGTGATGATGGATAAAATGTGTCCTAATTTTCAAAAGAAAAAGCATCACACGTAATACAGGTTATTCACTGTTAAATTTTAGAATTACTCTATTAAACAGAGGGAATTAATTACTAGAACTTATTCAAACTCACTTAGAAATCTACATGCCAAACTTAAAAAAAATTCCTTTTTAAAATTTAGTTTACTGTGTAGTAGTAGTAGGTTCAGTTCAGTTCAGTCACTCAGTTGTGTCTGACATGTGATCTATTTTCATAACAAATTTTAAAGTGCAAAATACAATATTTTGCTTATAGGTAAATTGTTATAAAACATCTCTATAACTTATTCATTTTGCTTAATTAAAATTTTATTCTCATTGATTAGTAACTCCAGTACTTTGGCCACCTCATGCGAAGAGTTGACTCATTGGAAAAGACTCTGATGCTGGGGGGAATTGGGGGCAGGAGGAGAAGGGGACGACAGAGGATGAGATGGCTGGATGGCATCAATGACTCAATGGACATGAGTCTGAGTGAACTCTGGGAGTTGGTGATGGATAGGGAGGCCTAGCATGCTGCGATTCATGGGGTCGCAAAGAATCGGACATGACTGAGCGACTGATCTGATCTGATTTATACCCTCTTGTCCTCTGGCAACCATCAAAACTCTTTGATTCTATATATTCGACCGTATTTTCATATAAGTGAAATGATGCAGTATTTGTCTTTCTACAGTTGACTTTTTTCACTTAGAATAGTTTTATCCATGTTGTTGCATGTTTAAATTTTTTCTTTTTTATTAAAAAATTAATTCTTTTTTTAGGCTGAATAGTATTCATTCCATTGTAAATATATACCACATTTCCTTTGTCATCTAATCTGTTCATGTACAAATGCTGCTGCTGCTGCTAAGTCACTTCAGTCGTGTCTGACTCTGTGCAACCCCATAGACTGCAGCCCACCAGGCTCTACCGTCCCTGGGATTCTCTAGGCAAGAACACTGGAGTGGGATGCCATTTCCTTCTCCAATGCAAGAAAGTGAAAAGTGAAAGTGAAGTCGCTCAGTTGTATCTGACTCTTAGTGACCCCATGGACTGCAGCCCACCAGGCTTCTCTGTCCATGGAGTTTTCCAGGCAAGAGTACTGGTGTGGGGTGCCATTCCCTTCTCTGTCATGTACAAATAAGTTGTTTCTATATCTTGGTTATTGCAAATAGTGCTGCAATGAACATGAGAGTTCTAATTTTTCTTCAAAATCCTGATTTCACTTATTTTAGATAAATACTCAAAAGTGGGGTTGCTGGATCATATGTAATCTATTCTATTTGCAATCTTCCGAGGAAATGCCATACTATTTTCCTTGGTAGTTAAAACGTTCTACATTCCCATCAATAGTGTACAAGTGTCAGTTTCTCCACATTCTTAGTTGTTGTCTTCCGTATTTGTATTTATTCTGTTGTTGTATTTGTATTTATTTTTTGATAAACAGCCATCCTGAGAGATGTGAGATGATAACTCACTGTGGTTTTGACTTGTGTCTTCCTGATGATTACTGAGATTGAGCATTATTTCATACATTAACTAGCCATTTGTATGTAATTTTGAAGAGATGTCTAATCGAGTTCTAAGTCCATTTCTAAAAATCAGGCTATTGTTTTGATATTGAGTTGTATGAATTCCTTAAATACTTTGCAGATTAAATCTTCTTTTTTAGCTTTCTGAATGTTGAGCTTTTTGTTTTTTAATTTTAATTGGAGGCTAATTACTTTACAATATTGTGGTGGATTTTGCCATACATTCACAAATCAGCCTATCCTATATATGGTTTGCAAATATTTTCTCCCATTCTCTAGGTTACGTTTTATTGTACTGATTGTTTCTTTTGCTGTGATGAGGTTTTTTTATAGTTTGATATAGTCCCATTTGTCTATTTTTGCTTGTGGTTTTGGCGGCATACCCATAAAATCACTGTCAAGACCATGAAAAATTCCCCGTATTTGTTTATAATGTAATCCACATTTTATTTTCATTTTTTAATTTTTCTTCTATATTGAAGATTGTTGATTAACAATTTTGTGTTAGTTTCAGGTGTACCATAAAGTGATTCAGTTGTGCATATACATGTATCTATTCTTTTTCAAATTCTTTCCCCATTTAGGTTATTACAGAGTATTGAGCAGATTCAATTAATATATGTTTTATTCTAGGAGTTTTACAGTTTCAATTGCGTTTAAGTCTTTATTCCATTGTAAGTTCATTTTGTTTCCTTATAGTTTTATTGAGATATAATTGATGTACAGTACTGTAAAATTTAAGGTGTATAAAATAATGATTTTATTTGCATAAATCATAGAGTGATGACCACAGTAGGTTTAATGAGCATTCATCTTCTATAGATGCAACTTTAAATAAACAGAAAAATATTTTTTCCTTGAGAAATAAGGATTTACTACCTAAGTAACTTGAGTTAATTTTTGTATATGGTATAAGATGAAGTTTCAATTTCATTTTTTTTTTTTTTTTTGCATGTGAATATCCAGCTTTCCCAACAAAATTGTGTTGAAGAGACTGTTTTCTCCTATCTCGTATTCCTTGTACCTTTGTCAAAGATGAGTTGACCATAGATATGTGGCTCCATTTCTGGTCTTCTGCTCCATTGGTTTATATGTCTTTTTTTATGCCAGTACCATACTTATTTTTTTTTTTAGTTTGATTTAAATTTTTATTGAAATATAGTTGATTTACAATGTTGTGTTAGCTTCTGGTATATAGCAAAGGGATTTGGTTATACTGTAGCTTAATAATATGTTTTGAAATCAGTAAGTGAAATGCCTCCAATATTCTTCTTTCTCAAGATTAATTTGGCTATTAATAGCTTTTTTTGATAGGGATTGCATTTAATCTGTAGATTACTTTGGGCAGTATGGACACTTTAACAATATTAGGTCTTTCAATCCATGAACACAGGTTGCTTTTAAGGTTTTTGTGTCTTGTTTAACTTCTTTCATCAATGTATTCTAGTTTTCAGTATCAAAAATCATCACCACCTGGGTTTATTCCTAGGTGTTTTAATTTTATTGTAAGTGTATTTTCTTAATATCCTTTTCTTATAATTTGTTGTTGTTTAAAAATGCAACTGATTTTTGTATGCTGATTTTATATCCTAAAACTTTACTAAATTTATTTGTTGTATTATTTTTTCTTTTTTATTGGAGCCTTTACAGTTTTATATGAGATCATGTCATTTACAAACAGGAACATTTCTAATTTTTCCTTTCTGATGTGGATGCCTTTCATTTCCTTTTCTTTCCTAATTGCTCTAACTAGCTGTTACATAATTATATTTAACAGATGTAGCAAGAATGAGCATTCTTGACTTCTTCTGAACCTGTAGAATAGGTTTGCAATTTTACACGACTGAGTATGATTAGATGTTCACTTTTAATATATGACTTTTATTATGTTGACCTAGTTTCCTTCTATCCCTCGTTTGTTGAGTTTTTATTGTGAAAGTGTATTGAATATTATCAAGTGTGTTCATGCATGTTTTGAGAACAAAAAGTTTTTCCCTTTTTTCTGTTAATGTGGTATCTCACAATAACTGATTTTCATATTTTTAAATATCCTTGCTTCTCAGGGATAAATCCCACTTGATCATTGTGTATAGTATTTTTAATGTGCTGTTGAATTTGGTTTGCTAGTATGTTGAGAATTACTGCATCTATATTCATCAAGGTTATAGGATTGTAGTTCTCTTTTCATGTAGTTCTTTTGTCTGGTGTTGCTATCAGGATAATTTGGGCTTTGTAAAATGAGTTTGGAAGTGTTCCCTCCTCCTTACCTTTTGGAAGAGTTTGAAAAGAACTGGCAATATTTCCTTTTCAAATGTTTTGGAGAATTCACTAATGAAACCATTTAGTCTGGGCTTTTTTATTTGTCAGGAGATACTTGATTACTGATTTGCTCTCCCTATTAGTTATAGGTCTGTTCAGACTTTGTATTTCTTTATGATTCAGTCTTACTAGGTTTGACTTTATTTATTTTCAGTTATCCAGTTTGCATATAACTGTTCATAGTAGTCTTTTAAGATCCTTTTATTTATGTGATATCAGTTGTAATGTTTCTTCTTTACTCTCTGATTTTACTCATTTTTAATCTCTTTTTGCTAGTCTAACTATTGGGTTTTCAATTTTGTTTATCTTTTCAAAAAACAAGCTTCTTAGGTTTACTGATTTTTTTCTATTATTTTTCTATTCATTATTTCATTTATTTCTGCCCTAAGCTTTGTTTTTTCTTTTCCATATTGAATTGGGCCTTAGTTTGTTGTTCTTTTTCTACCTCTTTTGGGTATAAATTTATATTATCTATTTGAGATCTTTTTTTCTTTATAATAAAGGTGCTTATCCTTATAAATTTCCCTTTTAACACTACTTTCAGTTCAGTTCAGTCCCTCAGTCGTGTCCGACTCTTTGTGACCCCATGGACTGCAGCATGCTAAGCCTCCCTGTTCATCACCAACTCCCGGAGTTTACCCAAAGTCACGTCCATTGAGTTGGTGATGCCATCCAACCATCTTATCCTCTGTCATCCCCTTCTCCTTCTGCCCTCAATCTTTCCCAGCAGCAGGGTCTTTTCAAATGAGTCAGCTCTTCGCATCAGGTGGCCAAAGGACTGGAGTTTCAGCTTTAACATCAGTCCTTCCAATGAATATTCAAGACTGATTTCCTTTAGGATGGACTGGTTGGATCTCCTTGCAGTCCAAGGGATTCTCAAGAGTCTTCTCCAACACAACAGTTCAAAAGCATCAATTCTTCTGTGCTAAGCTTTCTTTACAGTCCAACTCTCACATCCATACATGACTACTAGAAAAACCATAGCCTTGACTAGATGGACCTTTGTTGGCAAAGTAATGTCTCTGCTTTTTAATATGCTGTTTAGGTTGGTCATAACTTTCCTTCCAAGGAGTAAGCGTCTTTTAATTTCATGGCTGCAGTCACCATCTGCAGTGATTTTGTAGCCTCCAAAAATAAAGTCAGCCACTGTTTCCACTGTTTCCCCATCTATTTGCTATGAATTGATGGGACTGGTTGCCATGATCTTAGTTTTCCGAATGTTGACCTTTAAGCCAACTTTTTCATTCTCCTCTTTCACTTTCATCAAAAGGCTCTTCAGTTCTTCTTCACTTTCTGCCATAAGGGTGGTGTCACCTGCATATCTGAAGTTATTGATATTTCTCCCGGCAATCTTGATTCCAGCTTGTGCTTCATCCAGACCAACGTTTCTCATGATGTACTCTGTATATAAGTTAAATAAGCAAGGTGACGATATACTTCAGTTAACTTCTATAAGTTATTCTATGTTGTGTTTCACTTCTGTCTTGAAATAATACCCTTTTCGAATTCTTCTTTAATTCATTCACTGTTCAGGAATGTGTCATATAATTTCCACATATTAGTAAATTTCTGTTTTTCTCCCATTAATGATTTATTTTTTCATTATTTTTTCATTGGTAGAAAATGGCTTTACAATGTTGTGTTGGTTTCTGCCATACAACAATGTGAAACAGCCATAATTATACATATATTTCCTTCCTCTTGAGCCTCCCTCTCCTCCCCCTTCCAAGTTCTCTAGGTCATCACAGAACACCAGGCTGGGCTCCCTGTGTTTTATGGCAACTTTCCACTAACTGTTTTACACATGATAGTATATATATATATATATATATATATATATATATATATATATATCTCGACACTACTTTCTCAATTCATTCCACCCTCACCTTTTTCCACTGTGTCCACAGGTCCATTCTCTACTATGTTCATCAGTACCATTTTTTTTTAGATCCCACATATATGCATTAATATACAATGTTTATTGTATATTAAAAAGCAGAGACATCACTTTGTCAACAAAAGTCTGTATAGTCAAAACTATGGATTTTCCAGTAGTCCTGTATGGAAATGTGTTAGTTGCTCAGTCTTGTCCAACTCTTTGCGATCCCATGGCTCTTCAGACTCCTCTGTCCATAGAATTCTCCAGGCAATAATACTGGAGTGGTTTGCCATTTCTTTCTCCAGGGGATATTCCTGACTCAGGGATCAAACCAGAGCATCTCTTGGGGCTTCTACATTAGCAGGCAGATTCTTTAGCAAAGAGTCAGACACGACTTAGCGACTGAACAACAACAACAATACAATATTTATTTCTCTCTTTCTGACTTACTATACTCTTAAAAGAGGCTCTAAATTAATTCAACTCACTTCAACTGATTTAAATCTGTTACTGTCTATTGCTGAGTTAATATTCCATTGTACAAATGTATGACATTTTCTTTATCCATTCATCTGTCTATGAACATTTAGGTTGCTTCCATATCTTTGCTATTGCAAATAATGCTGCAATGAACATAGAATATATGTGTCTTTTAGAATTGTGGTTTTCTCATGGTGTATGCCTCTTAGTGAGATTGCTGGGTCATAGGATAGATTTATTGTTAGGTTTTGAAGTTGTCCAGTCACGCAATCATGTCAGACTATTTTCAGCCCCATGGACTGCAGCATGCCAGTACTCCCTGTCCTTCACTACCTTCTGGAGTTTTCTCAAACTGATGTCATTGAGTCAATGATGCCATGCAACCATCTCATTCTCTGTTGCCCCCTTCTCTTCCTGCGCTCAATCTTTCCCAGCATCAGGATCTTTTCCAATGAGTTGGCTTTTCACATCAGGTGAGCAAAGTATTGGAGCTTCTGCTTCAGCATCAGTCCTTCCAATGAATATTCAGGGTTGATTCCCTTTAGGATTGACTGGTTTTGATCTTGCTGTCCAAAGGACTCTCAGGAGTCTTTTCAAGCACCACAGCTTGAAAACATCAATTCTTTAGTACTCAGTCTTCTTTATGGTCCAAATCTCACATCTGTACATGACTACTGGAAAAACCATAGCTTTGACTGTGTGGATCTTTATTGGCAAAGAGATGTCTCTGCCTTTTTTTTGTTGTTGTTGTTGTTAAACACTGTCTAGGTTTGTCAAAGCCTTCCAAGGAGCAAGATTTTTTTTTTTTTTTTTTAATTACATGACTACAGTCACAGTCTGCAGTGTTTTGGGGCTAAGAAAATAAAGTCTGTAACTTTTTCCTTTTTTTTCCCCAATATCTGCTTGCCATGAAGTGATGAAATCAGATACTGTGATCTCAGTTCTTTGAATTTTGAGTTTTAAGGCAACTTTTTCACTCTCTTCCTTCACCTTCATAAGGAGGCTCTTTGGTTCCTCTTTCATGTTCTGCCATAAGGGTGGTGTCAGCTCTGCACATTTGAGGTTATTGATATTCCTCCCTGGAATCTTGATTCCAGATTGTGCTTCATCCAACCTGGAATTTCAAATGATGTACTCCGCATATAAGTTAAATAAGCAGGATGACAATACACAGCCTTGACATACTCCTTTCCTAATTTTGAACCAATCCATTGTTCCATGTCTGATTCTAACTGTTGCTTCTTGATCTGCATACAGATTTCTCAGGAGGAAGGCAAAGTGAGCTGGTATTCCTATTTTTTTACAAAGGATCTCCATATTGTTTTCTGTAATAGCTGTATCAGTTTACATTCCCACCAACAGTGCAAGAGGGTTCAATTATCCTCACATCCTCTCCAGCATTTATTGGTTTTAGATTTTTTGATGGTGGCCATTCTGAATGGTGTAAGGTGATATCTCCTTGTAGTTTTAATTTGCATTTCTCTAATAATGAGTGCTGTTGAGCACCCTCTCATGTGTTTATTAGCCATCTGTATGTCTTCTTTGTATAAGAAGGTTTTTTTTTTTTTTTTTTTTTGTATAAGAAGGGTCTTTTGCCTACTTTTTTTTCTTTTATTTTAAATTATTTCATTTTATTTTTTAACTTTACAATATTGTATTGGTTTTACCAAATATCAACATGAATCTGCCACAGGTATACATGTGTTCCCCATCCTAAACCCTCCTCCCTCCCCCCTCCCCTACCATCCCTCTGGGTCCTCCCAGTGCACCAGCCCCAAGCATCCAGTATCATGCATCAAACCTGGACTGGCGACTTTTTGATTAGGTTGCTTGTTTTTGGATATCGAGTTGTATGTGCTGCTTATATATTTTGGAGTTTAATCCTTTGTCAGTTGCTTTATTTGCAAGTATCTTCTCCCTTTCTGAGATTTGTTTTTTCATCTTGTTCATTGTTTCCTTTCTTATGCAAAAGCTTTTAAATGTTACTGGGCAATATTTTTTTATTTTTGTTTTTATGTCCATTAATTTGGAGGTGGGTCAGAGAGAATCTTGCTGCAATTTATGTCCAAGAGTATACTGCCTAAGTATTATTCTCTAAAAACTTTATATTTTCTGACCTTATATTTAAATCTAAGTCCATTTTGAGTTTATTTTTGTATATGGTATTAGAGTGTGTTCTAATTTCATTCTTTAACAGGTAGTTGTCCAATTTTTTCAGTACCACTTATTTTTTTTTAATGTAAATTTATTTTCATTGGAGGCTAATTACTTTACAATATTGTATTGGTTTTGCCATACATTGACATGAATCCACCACGGGTGTACATGTGTTCTCCATACTGAACCCACCTCCCACCTCCCTCTCCATCCCATCCCTCTGGGTCATCCCAGTGCACCAGCCCTGAGCATCCTGTAGCATGCATCAAACCTGGACTGTCGATTCGTTTCGCATATGATAATATACATGTTTCAGTGCCATTCTCCCAAATCATCCCACCCTCGCCCTCTCCCACAGAGTCCAAAATACTGTTCTATACATCTGTGTCTCTTTTGCTGTCTCGCATACAGGGTTATCGTTACCATCTTTCTAAATTCCATATATACGTGTTAGTATACTGCATTGGTGTTTTTCTTTCTGGCTTACTTCACTCTGTATAATAGGCTCCAGTTGCATCCAGCTCCTTAGAACTGATTCAAATGTATTCTTTTTAATGACTGAGTAACACTCCATTGTGTATATGTACCACAGCTTTCTTATCCATTTGTCTGCTGATGGAGCACTTATTGAAGAGGTTTGTCTTTTCTGCATTGTACATTCTTGCCACTTTTGTCAAAAATAAGGTGCCTATAGGTGGTTGCATTTAACTATGGGTTTTCTATCTTGTTTCATTGGTCTATATTTCTGTTTTTATGCCAGTACCATACTGTCTTGATGACTGTAGATATGTACCATAATTTGAAGTCAGGGAGGTTGGTTCCTCCAGCTCCATTTTTGCTTCTCAAGATTTCTTTGAGTATTCAGGATCTTTTTTTTTTGTTTCTATACAAATTGTGAAGATTTTTTTGTTTTAGTTATATGAAAAATGCCATTGGTTATTTGATAAGAATTTCATTGAATCTGTAAATTGCTTTGGATAGTATAGTCATTTTGAAAATATTGATTCTCCCAATCCAAGAACATGATGTATCTTTCCATATGTTTATATTGTCTTTGGTCTCTTTCATCAGGGTCTTATAATTTTCTGCATACAGGTCTTTTGTCTCTTTAGGTAGGTTTATTCCTAGGTATTCTTTTTGTTGCAATGGTGAATGGAATTGTTTCCTTAATTTCTATTCCCATTTTTTTCACTGTTAGTGTATAGGAATGCAATGGATTTCTGTGTATTAATTTTAAATTCTGTGACTTTACTAAATTCATTTATTATCTCTTAGATTTTTGGTGACATTTTTAAGATAATCTATGTATAGTATTATGTCATCTGCAAACAGTGAAAGTTTTACACTTTCTTTTCCAATCTGGATTCCTTTTCTTTATTTTTCTTCTCTGATTTCTATGGCTAGGATTTCCAAAACTATATTGAATAATAGTGGTGAGAGTGGGAACCTTTGTTTTATTCCTGATCTTAGAGGAAATGCTTTCAGTTTTTCACCATTGACAATGATGTTTGTTGTGGGTTTGTTGTATATGGGCTTTATTATGCTGAGGAAGGCTCCTTCTGTGCCAATTTTCTTTAGAATTTTTATCATAAATGCATGTTGAATTTTATTGAAAGCTTTCTCTGCATCTATTGGATGATCATATGTTTTTTTTTAATCTTTCAATTTGTTAATATGGTGTCTCACACTGATTGATTTGCATATATTGATCCCCAGGATAAACCCCACTTGAACATGGTACATAATTCTTTTAATGTATTGTTGGATTCTTTTTTCTAGAACTTCATTGAAGATTTTTACATTTTTGTTTGTCAGTCATATTGGCCTGCCATTTTATTTTTTTGTGTGTGATATCTTTGTCTTATTTTGGTATCAAGGCGATGGTGACCTAGAAGAATGAGTTTGGGAGTTTTCCCTGTCTGCAGTTTTTTGGAACAGTTTGAGCAGAATAGGTGTTAGCTCTTCTCTGAACATTTTATAGGATTTGCCTGTGAAATCATCTAGCCCTAGTCTTTTGTTTGTTGGAAGTTTTATCACAGTTTTTCTTTCAGTACTTGTGATTGGTCTGCTAATATTTCCTATTTCTTCCTGGTTCAAACTCAGAAGGTTTTACTTTTCTAAGAATTTGCCCATTTTTCCCAGGTTGTCCATTTTTTGGCATATAGTTGCATAGTAGTCTTTCATGATCCTTTATATTTCTGCACTGTCTGTTTTAACTTCTCCTTTTTCATTTCTAATTTTATTGATTTGAGTCCTCCCTTTTTCCTTGATGAGTCTGGCTTGTCTCAAGCTTGAGACAAAGCTTGTCAGTTTTGTTTATCTTTTCAAAGAACCATCATTTAGTTGCATTGATCTTTGCTATTGTTTCTTTTTCATCCAATCTTTATGATTTCTTTCCTTCTACTATGGAAGGGGCACTATTTTTTTTTTCCTAGTTGCTTTAGGTATAAAGTTAGGCTATTTATTTGATGTTTTTCTTGTTTTTTGAGGTTGGCTTGTAGAAGGGAATGGCTACCCATTCCAGTATTCTTGCCTAGAGAATCCCATAGACGGAGGAGCCTGGCAGGCTACAGTCCATGTGGTTGCAAAGAGTCAGACAAGACTCAGCGACTAAAACTTTCACTTTGTGTTGCTATAAACTTCTCTCAGCATTGCTTTAACTATATTCTATAGGTTTTTGAATTGTCTTGTTTTCATTGTCATTTATTTATAAGTATTTTTTTTTTTTTTTTTTACTTCTTCTCTGATTTCTCCAGTGATCTCTTGGCTATTTAGTAGCATGTTGTTTAGCCTCCATGTATTTGGTTGTCTTTTTTTTCCCCCTATAATTGATATCTAATCTTATCGTGTTGTGAGGTGGGTTCAGGATGGGGAACACATGTATACTTGTGGCGGATTCATTTTGATATTTGGCAAAACTAATACAATTATGTAAAGTTTAAAAATAAAATAAAATTAAAAAAAAAGAAAAATTTCTTGGTACAATTTCAATTTTCTTAAATTTATCAAACCCTGATTTGTGTATAAGATATGATCCATCCTGGAGAATGTTCTGTGTGCACTTGAGAAAAAGTGTATTATGCTGTTTTTTTGGAATGTCTTATAAATATCAATCAGGTCTATCTCATCCAATGTGTCATTTATGGCTTGTATTAATTTTATGTCTAGATGATCTGTGCAATTTTATGAATGGAGTGTTAAAATCCCCCCTATTATTGTCGATTTCCCCTTTTATTTTTGTTAGCATTTGCCTTATGTATTGAGCACATATGTGCTCCTATGTTTGGTGTATATATTTATAATTATTGTATCTTCTTGTTGGATTGATCTCTTGAACATTGTATAGTGTTCTTCCTTGTCTCTTGTAATGGTCTTCATTTTAAAGTCTATTTTATCTGATATGAGTATTGCTACTCCTGCTTTCTTTTTATTTCCATTTGCATGGAATGTCTTTTTCCAGCTCCTCACTTCAGCCATTAATGATTTCTATTTTCATACCTTGTGATTAAAAAATACACTAGATATTATTTTGATCTTCTTAAATATATTAAACCTTGTTTTGTGATATAACATGATTTATTTTGGATAAAATATGTGTGTACTTGAGAAGAATATCTATTCAGCTGCTGTTTGTTGAAATACTCTGGATTGGTGTCTGCTGCATCCATTTGATCTATAATGTTATTTGAGTTCTCTATTTCTATAGTGCTCTTCTGTCTAAATGTTCTTTCCATCAGTGAAAGCAGGGTGTTTAATTCTTAAACAATTATTATACTGTTGCCTGTTTATACCTTCAGTTGTGTTAATGTTTGCTTGATATTCTTAGGTGTTCTGATGTTATGTGACTATATATTTGAAATTGTGGTATCTTCTTAGTTGTTTGACCTTTTTACCATTATATAATATGCTTTATCTCTCATGATAGCTTTTAACCTAAAGTTTATTTGGTTTGATGTAAACATAGTCTCTTCTCTCTTTTATTTCAATTTGCTTGTAATATCTTTTATATTCGTTCACTTTCAGCCCTTAATGTATCTTTAAATCTAATGTCAGTTTCTTGTGGACAGCATGTAGTTGGTCTTGTTTGTATATTCTTTCAGCCTTTCTTGGACTTTAGATTGGATAATTTAACCTATTTACATTTAAAGTAATTATTGATGGAAGGGTGTAATATTGTCATTTTAATTCTTTTCTTTTAGTCTTATGGTTCTTTATCTTTTCCTGTCTTATTCTCTTCTTTTGTGTTTCATTGATTTTTTTTCTGTCAATATGCTTTAATTCCTTTCTATTTTTCTTTTGTGTAACTTCTGTATGCATTTCATTTGGTAGATACCTTGAGTCTTACATAAAATATCTCATAGTTATAACATACTGATATTTTTATTGTCAAAAATTTATATTGTGTGTCCTTTAATATATTTTGAGTTATAGTCATAGCTTGTCTTTTAATTTTAACTTTTTACTAAAATTGAAGGTGATTTACTCACTGTTATTACATGCTGCATTTGTCTATATATTTAACCTTTACCAATGAGTTTCATACTTTCTTATGTTGTTAAGTTTCTGTTTTGCTTCATTTTATTTCAACTTAAAGAACTTACTTTACCATTTCTTATAAGGCAGGTACTATGATACATTGCTTCAGCTTTTGTTTTTTATAGGAAGGTCTTTATCTTCCTTCACTTTTTAAATTATTCTTTATTGAAATATTGCCTTCTCCGTCTTATTGAAATATAATGTCTTTAAATGTTGTATTAGTTTCTTCTCTATGGCAAAGTGAATCAGCTATACGTTTACATATATCCCCTCTTTTTTTGATTTCCTTCCCACTTAGGTCACCACAGAGAAATGAATTTCTGTGGTATATAGTATCAATAGTGTGTATATTTCAATCTCAACCTCTTAGTTTATCCCACTCTCCTTCCCACTTGGTATCCATATGTTTGTTCTTTATGTCTGTGTCTCTATTTCTGCTTTGCAAACAATATCATATATATCAGTTTTCTAGATTTCACGTGTATGTGTTGGTATATATTTTTTCTTTCTTTCTGACTTACTTCATTGTGTATGGCAGTCTCTAGGTCCACCACATCACTGAAAATGACACAATTTTGTTCCTTTTTATAACTGAATAATATTCCATTGTATATATGTACAATATCTTCTTTATCCATTCCTCTGCTGAGGGACATTTAGGTTGCTTTCATGTCATGACTATTGTAAATAGTGTTGCAATGAACACTGGGGTGAACTTAGTATTCTTAGTTAGCATTTTTCTGCACTTTTGATATATTATCCCACTCCCTTCTCTTCTGCATGGTTTCTGCTGAAAAATCCAAGGACAGTCTTCTGCAGTTGATTTTGTACATGACAAGTCACTTTTCTCTTGCTGTTATCAAAATTCTCTCTTTGAATTTTGACAATTTCACTACATTGTGTCTCAGTGTTAATTACTTTTAATTCATCTTGTTTGATTTCTTTGGGCTTCTTGGAACTGGACATCCATTTTTGTCCCCCAGAATTGGAAAAATTTTAGTCATTTCTTTGAATAAGCTTTAGGTTCTCTCTCTCTCTCTCATTGCTCTCTTTTTCTCCTTTATCTATGTGACTTCTATAATACTTGGTATTGTCCTTTGAGTCCCTTAATCTTTCTTAACTCTTTTTTTTTAATTTTTTTTCTCCACTGCAATACCCCATTTTCAACTTCCTTGATCCATTCTTCTGCTTGATTTATTCAGATATTGAACTCCTTCAGTGAATTGTTTGGTCCAGTTATTATGTTCTTCAGCATCATGATTTCTGTCTGGTACTTTAAAAATAATTTTTTTTAATCTTGAAATTTTCATTTTGTTTATGCATTGTTGGGCTTCCCTCATAGCTCAGTTGGTAAAGAATCTGCCCATAAAGCAGGAGACCTGGGTTCAATCCCTGGATTGGGAAGATCCCCTGGAGAAGGGAAAGGCTACCCACTCCAGTACTCTGGCCTGGAGAATTCCATGGACTGTATAATCCATAAAGAGTTGGGCATGACTGAGCAACTTTCACTTTCACATGCAGTTTCCTGTCTTCAGTGAGCATTATTATGACTGCTATTTTGAATTCTCTGTCAGGTAAACCATATAATTGTATTCCAACAGAGTCAGTTTCTGGTAATTCTTCCTTTTTTTGGAACATCTTTGGCTGATTCTTCACTTTCCTTGAATCTCTGTGTTGGACTCTGTGCATCAGGCAAAGAAGCCACCTCTTCTGGCATCATACAGGAGAAGATTTTTACCAGTCAGCTAAGCTAGAGATTCTTTCTGGAAGGCATTCAAAAATTTCTGTTTAGTTTAATAGTTTCTTTTTTCTTTGTACCCTTCTTGCATCCAAGGTATGCTACGTCCCATCAGTGCACTGGGACAACAGAGACTAAAATCAGTTCCCCAGAAAAGTTGGATCATTGGATACCTCGTCCAACTCTTTACTTCCCCTGAGAGAATCTGGGCTTTTGTCTGCCTACTCTATGGCACTTGTGGTGGATTGCTGTCAACTGCCATATCAAATATTCATTTCTGCTCTCACTTTCCTACAGGTGACTAAGTTATGTCAGGTCCCTTTAGCAATCTGATACAGGCAAGTAAAAACCCAGTCTTTTGGGCATCCCTCAGATAAGTTGTGGCTTTGATCAAACCAGCATTTTCCCTCTTCAAGTAGAAGCAGACAGCTCTGTGTTTTTGTCTGCTTACTCTGTACTGAGCCAAGGAAAGTAACCATGGCTTTTAGCATCTCAAGCCACTGTTTCAATTCTCCCCAAGATTGATAGGCTGCGTTGGGCCTGTCAGAGCTCCAAAAATGACAAGACAGATGCCAGTTCTTTGGACAGTTTTAGAAAAATTGGGACACAGCATGCATGGATTAACCTTTTCTCTTCCTAGAGAGAAGTTGAAAGCTGGGATATTTTCATCCACTTGTTCTGTGCTGAGCATCAGGGAAGAGCTGTAGCTTCTATTACTTTTATCAAAGCTCTGGGACTGGCAAGATAGAATCCAGTCTTTTGGGGAGACCTCTTGGATAAGTTTGGACACTTCATGTGTTAACCAACTCTCTCTCTACCCTGGGAGAACCTGACTGCAAGGGGATCTCTTCCTGATCATATGTCATTAAGCTAGGAGTAAGGATTCTGGTGAGAGAGTGTCCTGAATCTCCCTACTGGCTTCAATAAGTCTGGTTTCATGCTTCAGGAGTCTTTCTATCCGTTTCTGGATTTTTCACAAAGTGAGAGAATTGTCCATGAATTGTTGTTGAATAGATGCATTGTGGGAGAAAGCAGGGTCCAGGACTTCCTCTTTACCATCTTACTGATGTCACACCATACTTCATTTCCTAAGCTTGCTACATTTATATTATTCTTGATATTAGGAATACATTGGGCAAAATTGTTTTTTTTTGTTATAGTGGGAAGGGTTTATGCATTTTGGCTTGATAAGGCCGACTGGATTACTCTATACTAAAAGTATTAATGGAATATTGACAATATGAAGGCTAAATTCTGGTAATATGACCCAAACTGTGTACTTGACATTATCAAGATGAACTTAAAAAATAAAGACCTTAATGCAAACGTGTAAGTTATGTTTATATGATAAATAATGTGGTGGATATTGGAAGTTAGCAATTGGGTTCCATCTTTTATGAAAAACTTGAGCTCAGAAGAAGATGAAAAACTTGCTAGAAAAAGGAATGTTGTCTGAGAAACTTAAGTGAAGTCAAAGTCTCTCAGTCGTGTCTGACTCTTTGCAAACCCATGGCCTATACAGTCCATGGAATTCTCCAGGTCAGAGTACTGGAGTGGGTAGTCTTTCCCTTCTCCAAGGGATCTTCCCAACCCAGTAATCAAACTGGGGTGTCCTGCATGGCAGGTGGATTCTTTACCATCTGAAATCTGAGGGAAGCCCATAGAGAAACTTAAAGGAATAGAGAAAGGTTAGCCTGGAGAAGAGGTATTTTGAGAAGAGAACTTGATGTCTGTTTTTAGGAATTCAAATTATACTACTGTATTATAGATTTAGACTTGGTCTGAATTGCTTTAAGAAAAGTGGAGCATAAATAGAAAAAAAGAAGAAAAGTACAGGGAACCAGATTTAAGTTGAGTACAAGAACAAATTTCTAAAGCTTAGCAATTGAATATTCTGCTTCTCATAGCATGCCATGTGGTCACAGATTTGGTCATGAATGAAGCGACTTATCACACATGCATATAGCATGTCAGCTTCCTCATTTCCCCTGGAAATGATTTAGCTGAGTTTGGATGACCTTCTGCATATCACGTTGTAGAAGAAATTAGCACATTGTGTGGGTAGCTATTTATTCTGGGTCAGTTCTTAAAACACTTTTATCTCTAGGATTCTACTAGGAGGAGACCACACTTATTTCCAAACGTACCCTGCCATTCCTGTCTCATAGTCTTAATTGAAGAAAACAACAAATATTTTAGCAATATATAATATTAATGTCAGCAACTACACATGAGCAGAATGTCTTTGACAAGACCGTGTATCCTAGGTAAAGGTCCAGTTTGAAGGTGTGGCTGTAAGATGAAGAATAGGAAATGAAAGACAGCAGGCAAGGAAATTAATCAGGTTAAAGTCTTAAAAGTGGGTAAGTACATGACAAATACTGTTCCAAAAGGGTGTATGAATAATGACCCATGAGTGACTTAAGGAAATTAAATTGGTACATTTCAACAGAAAATGTGTCTGACTTCATTTGAAGTTCATTGCTTATGCCTAGCAAATTAAAGAATTATATTTTGATTTTATTGAATATCCCATTTTACTCTAAGGACATCCTTGTGACCAAAGCCTACTGAAAGTAAACCCCGCACCCTAGAAGTCATGTACCCAGCTGGGCTTTGCCAGTTAGCACAGCATTTCAGTTGATATTTTACCTGTTTGCCACTGAGAGTCTATAAGGGGGAGAAAGAGTTGAAATTTCAATTGGAGAATAAGCTAAGGTCTTAATAGAAAGTCAGAACTGGAACATGTTTTAGTTGAAATAAGAAGTTGTAGACACCACAACTCATGAATGTAACTATATATTTCATAAAACTTTACTGTTTTATATTTTTCTGTCCTTATCTTTTCTATACTCCTTAAACCAGTACATCCTCAATGTGGTGTCACTGGTAAACTACTTAGCAAGGTTTTAACATGGGACAATTTCATAATAGTGTGATTTATTTTTATTGTTGAAAAAGAACAACTACACTTCTCTAAATTTTACCTTATATTAAAGTTACTAAAGGAGAGACTGAAAAGAATGAATAATGCTGAAATCTCAGAAAAAATAATATTTAAATTTTGCAATCAGCAAACTAGAAAAAAAAAAGGATAACTCATGTGATTTGATTATTTTATTTCCATTGACTCAACATTTTATTTTCTCTGAATTATCTTCAGAGATGACAAAGTATTGGTATGAATCATGTTAAGTGTGAATTCACTTTGTCAAAATATATGGACAGACAATATTCAAGTGCCATTTTATAAATGGCATTATATAAATAAATGAAACACTGACTAATTACTAAATACTGATTGTAAAATTCTGCTTTGTTTCTTGTAAATATTTTATAGAAAAAGTAGTCAAAACTACTTGACAGGAAATTAGAGGGTTTATGCTACCCTAGTCATTCATGTACACTGTTTATAAGCTGAGCTCTTGATTTTAACATATGGGGCTTGAATCTACACGTGTGCAAGTTATTAAATCACTCTGTTCCTCAGTTTCTTAATCTGTTAAATGGTCAAAATAGTAGTACTTAATTCATAGATCTTCATGATAGTTAAATAGATAATCCACTAAAAACATTTAGCAAGTAAGTGATCATTGTCATCATTAATGAACATATCTGTATATTTTAACAGAACTAGTTAAAATTCAGATTCCAGAAATCAATGTTTAAAATTTTCCCCATGTGGGCTTTCCTTCCCACTTCAGATTTAGCTGAAAGAGTCTACAGACTAGAGATAGAAAAGGTCTTTTATAGTAAATGGAAAGATGTCCACACATTAAAAGTTTTGAATTATGATTTAAAAAAGTAAAATTCTACAAGTATCTAAAAAATATACATAGACACACACAGTTTAAGAGGAATAAAAATCATGCTGTGTTCATTCAAACAGTCCTGAACTTTTTACTCACCTGCATATGGAACTCAATTTAGAAAATGTACATTAATTTTTCTATCATATAAATGTGTGTGTGTGTATATATATATATATATATATACACATGAAATATTTGTATCCTAATCCTTGCTTCTCAATTTTCTCCTATTGTTCAAGGCAGTTGTTGCAGAAGTATACCTTGTAATTGGGCCCATCAAACTGACTTGGATTCATTCTCCCAGAGCCTTGATTACTACTAATAAATTAAGTCTTGCCAAATAGTTAGTGGCTGACAAATTATTAATATATTATATTTTCCTGGCAACATATCTCTTTTTACTGGAAGCATTTAGGACACAATCAGAATCATTATCTTGGAGCCTCAGATTCCACATCCATGAAAAAATATAAATAAAATCTATGCTTTTATCTCAACAAGATTGCTAAAGATTAAATGAAGTACTTATAAGACTTCGAATATTATAAAGTTATATACACATAGAAAAGGTCATTCACTTACTCACTTAGTTAACAACTATTTATTGTATAGCTAAAATGTGCCAAGTACCATTCTAGGGCCTTGGGATATAAAGGTGAACAACCCACTTACAGAGTTTCTAGATTCACAGTGGAAGACTCACAAGCAATATATAGAATAAGTAAACCATATAGTCATAAATCATATAGAAAATAAGTGTTATTGAAAAAAAGAAAAAGAGTGTTAAGAGAATTAAGATAGGTGATATGAGAAAAATAAACTTGAAGGACTTGAGGAAGTGAGAGTTTGACATGACTGAGCGACTGAACTGAGGAAGTGAGTCATGTGGTTATTTGGAGGAAAAGTGTTCCAACCAGCACAAAAGACTTTAGGAATAGAGAATGTATGGTGATTACAAAAAAAAAAAAAAAAAAAAAAGAGAGAGAGAAAGGAGAGGGAAGCCAGTGTGATTACAATAATTACAATAGAGTGAACCAGGGTAAGAGAAGCAGATGGTATTAAAGAAATGATATGTATTAAAGATAAGTATGAAATGTATTAAATGATAAGTATTAAAGAAATGATAGAGAGCAAAAAAAGCAGCAGCAGAGAAATTAGTGTAGTAATACAGATGAGAGATGATGGACGTAGGGGGAAAGTAATGAATAGTGGTCCAATTTTGGATATAATTTTGAGGGTAGTTCCAACAGGTCTTTCAGGCTGATTAGATGCGGGATGTGAGAGAAAGAGAAAAAAAGTGACTTTAAAGCTTTTGGTCTAACAACTGGAAAGATAGACTTGCCATTTAATGAATGATGGAAGACTGAGGATGGAGAAAATTAAGATGTGAAGGAGGTTAGAAATTCAGTTTTAGAGATGAACTATCTGTTAGATACCCAAGTGAAGATGGTGAAAATGTAGTTGGATATACAAGTTTTAAATTTGGGAAAGATGTTTGGCCTGAAGATATAAATACAGGTAATATTTACATAGAGATGCTATTTTAAAAATATTTACTTACTTGGCTGCACTGGGTCTTAGTAGCATGTGGGGTCTACTTCCCTGACCAGGAAACTTCAGCTTCTTTGGCGTTAGTGGTTTTGGCATAGACTTGGATTACTGTGATGCTTAATGTTTTTCTTTGGAAATGAACCAAGATTATTCTGTCTTTTTTGAGAATGCATCTCAAGTACTGCATTTTGGACTCTTTTGTTGACTATGAGGATTACTCCATTTCTTCTAAGAGTTTCTTGCCTATGGTAGTAGATAAAAATGGTCATTTGAATTAAATTCACCCATTCCCATCCATTTTAGTTAATTGATTCCTAAAATGTTGATGTTCACTCTTGCCATCAGGATCCATTAAAGAAAAAAAAAAGACTACAAGAAATGGAGAAAGATGTTTAATTGATGAAGTAGGTGAAAGGAGATGGAATCTTGCACAAAAGTGGAGAGAACTGATGTCAGATAAAAGTATGGGATAGTTCACCCATGATAACTTTTGGGACAGCAGAATATTAATAATTCAGGTGAAAGTTTTGACCTTTGGAATTTCAAAACCTCTGGAATGCTGTGCAGGAAGTATTTCAGATGGCCTTGCAGCACCACTGGAATCTACCATGTAAAAATCTAGGACAGATCTTCTATTAACTAGTTGTATAATTTTGGATTCTTGTATTTAACTGGTTGAGCCTCAGTTTCAGCCATAAAATTAATAGAAGGGTAACTAAGGTACTTTTGCTCTCTAACAATTTGTGATGCTGTAGTATGCATTAGTTTAGATTTAATAGCTGAAAAAAAAAAACACTCTATTCTCTCTTGAGTCTTTATCATAAGTTGACTTGGTATATAGCTTCAAGCAAGCCACGTGTAAACCAACTACAGTCACTTTTGGAAGAAGGCATGCATTATGGACAGAGAAAGAGTAAGGAGATAGACATAAACACACACACACACACACACACACACACACACACACACTTTCCTTCAGTCCTATCTTATGAGAAAGAGAGAAAAAAAAAATGAGGTAAAAAGACCAAGAGAAGGGGTGAGGGAGAGAGAGAAAAAAGAGAGAGAGAGTGAATAGGAATATACAGTAACTTGCTTCCCCTCACTATCTCATAGTAATATTGGGTAGATACTTCAGGCAGTTCAGATCAGTCACTCAGTTGTGTCTGACTCTGCGACCCCAGGGACTGCAGCACCCCAAGCTTTCCTGTCCATCAATAACTCCTGGAGTTTGTTCAAACTCATGTCCATTGAGTCTGTGATGCCATCAAACGATGTCATCCTCTGTCGTTCTCTACTCCTCCTGCCTTCAATCTTTCCCAGCATCAGGGTTTTTTCCAATGAGTCAGTTCTTCGCAGCGGTGGCCAAAGTATTGGAGTTTCAGCTTCAGCACCATTTCCTCCAGTGAATATTCTGAACTGATTTCCATTAGAATTGACTGGTTTGATCTCCTTGCAGTCCAAGGGATTCTCAAGAGTCTTCTCTAACACCATAGTTCGAAAGCATCAATTATCTGGTGTCTGGCTTATTTGTATAGTCCAACTCTCACATGCATGAGGTTAAAGCATCTGCCTGCAATGTGGGAGACCCAGGTTCAATCCCTGGGTCTCGAAGATCCCCTGGAGAAGGAAATGACAACAAACTCCAGTATTGTCGCCTGGAGAACCCCATGGACTGAAGAACCTGGTAGGCTACAGTCCACAGGGTCGCAGAGTCAGACACGACTGACCAACTTCACTTCATTCTCACATCCATATATGACTACTGGAAAAACCATACTTTTGACTAGATGGACCTTTGTGGGCAAAGCAATGTCTCTGATTTTTAATGTGCTGTCTAGGTTTGTCACAGCTTTTCTCCTAAGAAGCAAGCATCATTTAATTTCATGGCTGTAGTGACCATCTGCAGTGATTTGGAGCCCAAGAAAATAATCTGTCTCTGTTTACATTGTTTCCCCATCTATTGGCTATGAAGTGATAGGACTGGATACCATGATCTTTATTTTTTCTGTGTTGAGTTTCAAGCTGGCTTTTTCTACTCTCTTCTTTCATCAAAAGGCTTGTTAGTCCTTCTTCGCTTCCTGCCATAAGGGTGGTATCATCTGTGTATCTGTGGTTACTGATATTTCTCCCGGCAATCTTGATTCCAGTTTGTGCTTCATACAGCCCAGCATTCCTCATGATGTACTCTGCATATAAGTTAAATAAGCAGGTGATAATATACAGCCTTGATGTACTCCTTTCCCAATTTGGAACCAGACTGTTGTTCCATGCCTGGTTCTAACTGTTGCTTCTTTTTTTTTTTTCTTTTTTAACTTAAATTTATTTATTTTAATTGGAGGCTAATTACTTTACAATATTATACTGGTTTTGCCATACATCAGCATGAATCCACCATGGGTGTACACGTGCCCCCCATCCTGAACCCCCCTCCCACCTCCCTCCCCTTACCATCCCTCTGGGTCATCCCAGTGCATCAGCCCAAAGCATCCTGTATCCTGCATTGAAACTGGACTGGCAATTCGTTTCTTATATGATATTATACATGTTTCAATGTCATTCTCCCAAATCATCCCACCCTCTCCCTCTCCCATAGAGTCCAAAAGACTGTTCTATACATGTGTGTCTCTTTTGCTGTCTCACATACAGGGTTATCGTTACCATCTTTCTAACTTCCATATATATATGCATTAGTATACTGCATTGGTGTTTTTCTTTCTGGCTTACTTCACTCTGTATAATAGGCTCCAGTTTCATCCACCTCATTATAATTGATTCAAATGCATTCTTTTCAATGGCTGAGTAATACTCCATTGTGTATATGTACCACAGCTTTCTTATCCACTCATCTTCTAATGGACATCTAGGTTGCTTCCATGTCTTGGCTATTATAAATAGTGCTGCAATGAACATTGGGATACACGTGTCTCTTTCAATTCTGCTTTCCTAGGTGTGTATGCCCAGCAGTGGGATTGCTGAGTCATAAGGCAGTTCTACTTCCAGTTTTTTAAGGAATCTCCACACTGTTCTCCATAGTGGCTCTAATAGTTTGCATTCCCACCAACAGTGTAAGAGGGTTCTTTTTTCTCCACATCCTCTCCAGCATTTATTGCTTGTAGACTTTTGGATTGTAGCCATTCTGACTGGCGTGAAATGGTACCTCATTGTGGTTTTGATTTGCATTTCTCTGATAATGAGTGATGTTGAACATCTTTTCATGTGTTTGTTAGCCATGTGTATGTGTTCTTTGGAGAAATATCTATTTAGTTCTTTGGCCCATTTTTTGACTGGGTGGTTTATTTCTCTGGAATTGAGCTGCAGGAGTTGCTTGTATATTTTTGAGATTAGTTGTTTGTCAGTGGCTTCATTTGCTATTATTTTCTCCCATTCTGAAGGCTGTCTTTTCACCTTGCTTGTAGTTTCCTTTGTTGTGCAGAAGATTTTCATTTTAATTAGGTCCCATTTGTTTATTTTTGCTTTTATTTCCAATATTCTGGGAGGTGGGTCATAGAGGATCCTGCTGTAATTTATGTTGGAGAGTGTTTTGCCTATGTTCTCCTGTAGCAGTTTTATAGTTTCTGGTCTTATGTTTATATCTTTAATCCATTTTGAGTTTATTTTTGTGTATGGTGTTAGAAAGTGTTCTAGTTTCATTCTTTTACAAGTGGTTGACCAGTTTTGAAACAGTTGAGTGATAGCCCATTGTGTTTATGTACCACAACTTCCTTATCCATTCATCTGCAGATGGACTTCTAGGTTGCTTCCATGTCCTAGCTATTGTAGACAGTGATGCAGTGTACATTGGGGCACATAAGTCTCTTTCAATTCTGGTTTACTCAGTGTGTATGCCCAGCATTGGGATTGCTGAGTCATATGGCAGTTCTATTTCCAGTTTTCTGAGGAATCTACACACTGTTCTCCATAGTGGCTGTACTAGTTTGCATTCCTACCAACAGTGTTAAGAGGGTTCACTTTTTTTTCTGTACCCTCTCCAGCTTTTATTATTTGTAGACGTTTTGATGGCAGTCATTCTGACCTTGCTGTGGATTATATCAAAGAGTGTTTTTCCTATATTTTCTTCTAAGAGTTTTTTTTTTTTTTCTCTTTTTTTAAATTTATTTTATTTTTTAACTTTACAATATTGTATTGGTTTTGCCATATATCAACATGAATCCACCACAGGTATACATGTGTTCCCCATCCTGAACCTTCCTCCCTCCTCCTTCCCCATACCATCCCTCTGAGTCATCCCAGTGCAATCTTACATTTAGGTTTTGATTCATTTTGAGTTTATTTTTGTGTTTAGCATTAGGTAAACTTCTAATTTCATTCTTTTACATGCATCTGTCCAGTTTTCCCAGCTGCTCCTGCTGCTGCTAAGTCGCTTCAGTCGTGTCTGACTCTGTGCGACCCCATGGACGGCAGCCCACCAGGCTTCCCCGTCCCTGGGATTCTCCAGGCAAGAACACTGGAGTGGGTTGCCATTTCCTTCTCCAATGCATGAAAGTGAAAAGTGAAAATGAAGTCATTCAGTCGTGTCCGACTCTAGCGACCCCACGGACTGCAGCCCACCAAGCTCCTCCATCCATGGGATTTTCCAGACAAAAATACTACAGTGTGCTGCTGTTTCCTTCTCCAGGGGATCTTCAGTCTGGGGATTGAACCTCAGTCTCCTGCATTGCAGGCAGATTCTTTACCATCTGAGCAAACAGGGAAGCTCTTTGGTAGGTTTATTTCTATGTATTTTATTCTTTTTCTTTTTCTTTGCAATGGTAAAAACAAAAACAAATAAACAAAAAACAAATGAAACTTGGTCAAATTTAAAAACTTTTGCACAGCAAAAGAAACAATAAACAAGAGGAAAAAAAAAAAAACAACCCTTATAATAGGAGAACATATTTACAAATGAAGCAATGGACAAAGGACTCCTCTGAGATAAACCAACAGCTCATGGAGCTCAGTATCAAATAAACAAATAGCCCAATCAAGAAATGGGGAGAAGACCTAATAGACACCTCCCCAAAGAAAACATACAGATGGCTAATAAATAGATGAAAATATGCTCAAGATGGCTCATTATTAGAGAAATGCAAATAAAAACTACAATAAAGTATAACCTCACATCAATCAAAATGGCCATCATCAAAACTCTACAAACCAAAACCTAGAGAGGAGGTGGAGAAAAGGGAACCCTCTTGTATTGTTGGTGGGAATGTAAATTGATACAGTCACTGTGGGGAACAGTATGGAGGCTCTTTGAAAAACTAAAAATAGAACTACCATATGACCCAGCAATCCCACTATGGGGCATACATCCAGGGAAAACCATAATTCAAAATGGCACATGTACCCGAATGTTCATTGTAGCACTATTTACAATAGCCAGAAAATACAAACAAATGTCCATTGACAGGTAAAGGGATGAAAATGTGGTCCATGTATACAATGGATATCCAGATCAGATCAGATCAGTCTCTCAGTCATGTCCAAATACTTGCGACCCCATGAATCGCAGCATGCCAGGCTTCTCTGTCCATCACTAACTCCCGGAGTTCACTGAGACTCATATCCATAGATTCAGTGATGCCATCCAGCCATCTGATGTTCTGTCGTCCCCTTCTCCTCTTGCCCCCAATCCCTCCCAGCATAAGAGACTTTTCCAATGGGTCAACTCTTCGCATGAGGTGGCCAAAGTACTGGAGTTTCGGCTTTAGCATCATTCCTTCCAAAGAAATCTCAGGGCTGATCCCTTTAGAATGGACTGGTTGGATCTCCTTGCAGTCCAAGGGGCTCTCAAGAGTCTTCTCCAACACCACAGTTCAAAAGCATCAATTCTTTGGCGTTCAGCCTTCTTCACAGTCCAACTCACATTCATACATGACCACAGGAAAAACCATAGCCTTGACTAGACGAACTTTTGTTGGCAAAGTAATGTCTCTGCTTTTGAATATGCTATCTAGGTTGGTCAAAACTTTCCTTCCAAGGAGCAAGCGTCTTTTAATTTCATGGCTGCAGTCACCATCTGCAGTGATTTTGGAACCCATGAAAAGAAAGTCTGACTCTGTTTCCACTGTTTCCCCATCGATTTCACATGAAGTGATGGGACCGGATGCCATGATCTTCGTTTTCTGAATGTTGAGCTTTAAGCCAACTTTTTCACTCTCCACTTTGACCTTCATCAAGAGGCTTTTTAGTTCTTCTTCACTTTCTGCCCTAAGGGTGGTGTCATCTCCATATCTGAGGTTATTGATATTTCTCTCGGCAATCTTGATCCAGCTTGTGTTTTTTTCCAGTCCAGCGTTTCTCATGATGTACTCTGCATATAAGTTAAATAAACAGAGTGACAATATACAGCCTTGATGTACTCCTTTTCCTATTTGGAACCAGTCTGTTGTTCCATGTTCAGTTCTAACTGTTGCTTCCTGACCTACATACAGATTTCTCAAGAGGCAGGTCAGGTGGTCCAGTATTCCCATCTCTTTCTGAATTTTCCACAGTTTATTGTGATCCACACAGTCAAAGGCTTTGGCATAGTCAATAGAGCAGAAATAGATGTTTTTCTGGGACTCTCTTGCTTTTTCCATGATCCAGCAGATGTTGGCAATTTGATCTCTGGTTCCTCTGCCTTTTAAAACCAGCGTGAACATCAGGAAGTTCACAGTTCAGCTATTGTTGAAACCTGGCTTGGAGAATTTTGAGCATTACTTTATTAGCGTGTGAGATGAGTGCAATTGTGCAGTAGTTTGAGCATTCCTTTGTATTGCCTTTCTTTGGGATTGAAATGCAAACTGACCTTTTCCAGTCCTATGGCCACTGCTGAGTTTTCCAAATTTGCTGGCATATTGAGTGCAGCACTTGCACAGTATCATCTTTCAGGATTTGGAATAGCTCAACTGGAATTCTATCATCTCCACTAGCTTTGTTCGTAGTGATGCTTTCTAAGGCTCAAATCACTTCACATTGCAGGATGTCTGGCTCTAGGTCAGTGATCACACCATCGTCATTATCTGGGTCGTGAAGATCTTTTTTGTACAGTTCTTCTGTGTATTCTTGCTATCTCTTCTTAATATCTTCTGCTTCTGTTAGGTCCATACCATTTCTGTCGTTTATCGAGCCCATCTTTTAATGAAATGTTCCTTTGGTATCTTTGATTTTCTTGAAGAGATCTCTAGTCTTTCCCATTCTGTTATTTTCCTCTATTTCTTTGCATTGATCGCTGAAGAAGGCTTTCTTACCTCTTCTTGCTATTCTTTGGAACTCTGCATTCAGATGTTTAGATCTTTCCTTTTCTCCTTTGCTTTTTGCTTCTCTTCTTTTCATAGCTATTTGTAAGGCCTCCCCAGACAGCCATTTTGCTTTTTTGCATTTCTTTTCCATGGGAATGATCTTGATCCCTGTCTCCTGTAAGTGTCACGGACCTCATTCCATAGCTCATCAGGCACTGTATCAGATCTTGGCCCTTAAATATATTTCTCACTTCCACTGTATAATGATAAGGGATTTGAATTAGGTCATACCTGAATGGTCTAGTGGTTTTCCCTACTTTCTTCAATTTAAGTCTGAATTTGGCAATAAGGAGTTCATGGTCTGAGCCACAGTCAGCTCCTGGTCTTGTTTTTGCTGACTGTATAGAGCTTCTCCATCTTTGCCTGCAAAGAATATAATCAATCTGATTTCGGTGTTGACCATCTGGTGATGTCCATGTATAGTCTTTTCTTGTGTTGTTGGAAGAGGGTGTTTGTTATGACCAGTGCATTTTCTTGGCAAAACTCTATTAGTCTTTGCCCTGTTTCATTCTGTATTCCAAGGCCAAATTTGCCTGTTACTTCAGGTGTTTCTTGACTTCCTACTTTTGCATTTCAGTCCCCTATAATGAAAAGGACATATTTTTGGGTGTTAGTTCTAAAAGGTCTTGTAGGTCTTCATAGAACCGTTCAACTTCAGCTTCTTCAGCGTTACTGGTTTGGGCATAGACTTGGATTACTGTGATATTGAATGGTTTGCCTTGGAAACGAACAGAGATCATTCTGTTGTTTTTGAAATTGCATCCAAGTACTGCATTTCAGACTCTTTTGTTGACCATGACGGCATTTGGCATGATGGCATGTTCCATTTCTTCTGAGGGATTCCTGCCCATAGTAGTAGATATAATGGTCATCTGAGTTAAATTCACCCATTCCAGTCCATTTGAGTTCACTGATTCCTAGAATGTCGACATTCACTCTTGCCATCTCTTGTTTGACCATTTCCAATTTGCCTTGATTCATGGACCTGACATTCCAGGTTCTATGCAATATTGCTCTTTACAGCATCGGACCTTGCTTCTATCACCAGTCACATCCACAACTGGGTATTGTTTTTGCTTTGGCTCCATCCCTTCATTCTTTCTGGAGTTATTTCTCCACTGATCTCCAGTAGCATATTGGGCACCTACTGACCTGGGGAGTTTCTCTTTCTGTATCCTATCATTTTGACTTTTCATACTGTTCTTGGGGTTCTCAAGGCAAGAATACTGAAGTGGTTAGTCATTCCCTTCTCCAGTGGACCACATTCTGTCAGATCTCTTCACCATGACCTGCCCATCTTGGAGGGGGGCAGCCGAGAGGAGATACCAAGTGTCCGAGGTCAGGGGCGGCGACCGTGAGGAGATACCCCAAGCCCTTAAGTCCGAGGCCAGGGGCGGCGGACGGGAGGAGCTACCCCACGCCCCTAAGCCTGAGGCCAGGGGCAGTGGGCGGGAGGAGCTACCCCATGTCCCCATGCTCCAGGACAGGGGTGGCAGCCGGGAGGAGCAACCCCAAGTTCGAGGCCAGGGGCGGTGGCCGGGAGGACCAACCCCATGCCATGGCTGCGCGGGCCAGGAGGGCCTAGAGGAGCTATCCCACGTTGAAGGTCAGTAAGGGCGGCAGTGAGGAGATACCCCTCGTCCAAGGTAAGGAGCATTGGCTGCACTTTGCTGGAGCAGCCGTGAAGAGATACCCCATGCCCAAGGTAAGATAAACCCAAGTAAGATGGTAGGTGTTGCAGGAGGGCATCAGAGGGCCGACACACTGAGACCATACTCACAGAAAACTAGTCAGTCTAATCACACTAGGACCACAGCCTTGTCTAATTCAATGGAATATTAGCCATAAAAGGGGGCAACCACATGTCCAGGGAGCAGTGGCTGTGTGGGAGCAGGAGGGCTGAGAGGAGCTGCTCCACATTAAAGGTGAAGAGGGGTGACCTCTTCCAAGGTAAGGAGCAGTGGCTGAGCTTTGCTGGAGCAGCCGTGAAGAGATACCACACGTCCAAGGTAAGAGAAACTCAAGCGAGACAGTAGGTGTTGTGAGAAGGGCATCAGAGGGCAGACACACTGAAACCATAATCACAGAAAACTAGTCAATCTAATCACATGGACCACAGCTCTGTCTAACTCAATGAAACTAAGTCATGCCGTGTGGGGCCAACCAAGACGGATGGATCATGGTGGAGAGTTCTGACAGAATGTGGTCCACTGGAGAAGGGAATGGCAAACCATTTCAGTATTATGGCCTTGAGAACCCCATGAACAGTATGAAAAGGCAAAATAATAGGATACTGAAAGAGGAACTCCCCAGGTCTGTAGGTGCCCAATATGCTACTGGAGATCAGTTGAAAAGTAACTCCAGAAAGAATGAAGGGATGGAGCCAAAGCAAAAACAATACCCACTTGTGGATGTGACTGGTAATTCTTGCAAAGTCCAATGCTGTAAAGAGCAATATTGCATAGGAACCTGGAATGTCAGGTCCGTGAATCAAGGAAAATTGGAAGTGGTCAAACAGGAGCTGGCAAGAGTGAACGTCGACATTCTAGGAATCAGCGAACTAAAATGGACTGGAAAGGGTGAAATTAACTCAGATGACCATTATATCTATTACTGTGGGCAGGAATCCTTTAGAAGAAATGGAGTAGCCATCATGGTCAACAAGAGTCTGAAATGCAGTACTTCAATGCAATCTCAAAAACGACAGAATTATCTCTGTTTGTTTCCAAGGTGATCCATTCAATATCACGGTGATCCAAGCCTTTGCCCCAACCAGTAACACTGAAGAAGCTGAAGTTTAATGGTTCTATGAAGACCTACAAGACCTTTTAGAACTAACAACCCCAAAAAGATGTGCTTTTCATTATAGGGGATTGGAATGTGTAAAAGTAGGAAGTAAAGAAACACCTGGAGTAACAGGCAAATTTGGCCTTGGAACATGGAATGAAGCAGAGCAAAGGCTAATAGAGTTTTGCCAAGAGAAAGCACTGGTCATAGCAAACACTCTCTTCCAACAACACAAGAGAAGACTCTACACATGGACATCATCAGATGGTCAACACCGAAATCAGATTGATTATATTCTTTGCAGCCAAAGATGGAGAACCTATATACAGTCAGCAAAACCAAGACCAAGAGCTGTCTTTGGCTCAGATCATGAACTCCTTATTGCCAAATTCAGACTTAAATTGAAGAAAGTAGGGAAAACCACTAGACCATTCAGGTATGACCTAAATCAAATCCCTTATGATTATACAGTGGAAGTGAGAAATAGATTTAAGGGACTAGGTCTGATAAACATAGTACCTGATGAACTATGGATGGAGATTCGTGACATTGTACAGGAGACTGGGATCAAGACCAACTCCATGGGAAATAAATGCAAAAAAGCAAAATGGCTGTCTGAGGAGGCCTTACAAATAACTGTGAAAAGAAGAGAAGTGAAAAGCAAAGGAGAAAAGGAAAGAGATATCCATTTGATTTTTTGGAATCGATCTTTGGATGCAGAGTTCCAAAGAATAGCAAGGAGAGATAAGAAAGGCTTCCTCAGCAATCAATGCAAAGAAATAGAGGAAAACAACAGAATGGAAAATACTAGAGATCTCTTCAAGAAAATTAGAGATACCTAGGGAACATTTCATGCAAAGATGGGCTCAGTAAAGGACAGAAATGGTAGGAATCTAATAGAAGCAGAAGATATAAAGAGGAGGTGGCAAGAATACACTGAAGAACTATACAAAAAAGATCTTCACGACCCAGATAATCACAATGGTGGGATCACTCCCCTAGAGCCAGGCATCCTGGAATGTGAAGTCAAGTGGCCCTTAGAAGGGATCACTATGCCAAAAGCTAGTGGAAGTGACGGAATTCCAGTTGAGCTGTTTAAAATCCTGAAAGATGATGCTGTGAAAGTGCTGAACTCAATATGCCAGCAAATATGGAAAACTCACCAGTGGCCCCAGGACTGGAAAAGGTCAGTTTCCATTTTAATCCCAAAGAATGGCAATGCCAAAGAATTCTCAAACTACTGCACAATTTCACTCATCTCACATGCTAGTAAAATAATGCTCAAAATTCTCCAAGCCAGGTTTCAACAATATGTGAACCGTGAACTTCCAGATGTTCAAGCTGGTTGTAGAAAAGGCAGAGGAACCAGAGATCAAATTGCCAACATCCGCTGGATGATTGAAAAAGCAAGAGAGTTCCAGAAAAACATATATTTCTGCTTTATTGACTATTCCAAAGCCCTTAACTTTGTGGATCACAATTAACTGTGGAAAATTCTGAAAGAGATTGGAATACCAGGCCACCTGACATGCCTCTTGACAAACCTATATGCACGTCTGGAAGCAACAGTTAGAACTGGACATGGAACAACAGACTGGTTCCAGATAGGTAAAGGAATACATTAAGACTGTATATTCTCACCCTGCTTATTTAATTTATATGCGGAGTACATCATGAGAACCGCTGGGGTAGAAGAGACTTAAGCTGGAATCAAGATTGCTGGGAGAAATATCAATAACCTCAGAAATGGAGATGACACCACCCTTATGGCAGAAAGTGAAGAGGGACTTAAAAGCCTCTTGATGAAGGTGAAAGAGGAGAGTGAAAAAGTTGGCTTAAAACTCAACATTCAGAAAACAAAGATCATGTTATCCAGTCCCATCACTTCATGGGAAATAGATGGAGAAACAGTGGAAACAGTGTCAGACTTTATTTTTATGGGCTCCAAAATCACTGCAGATAGTGATTGCAGCCATGAAATTAAAAGACGCTTACTACCTGGAAGGAAACTTATGACCAACCTAGACAGCATATTGAAAAGCAGAGATATTACTTTGCCAGGAAAGGTCCATCTAGTCAAGGCTATGGTTTTTCCAGTAGTCATGTATGGATGTGAGAGTTGGACTGTGAAGAAAGCTGACCACAGAAGAATTGATGCTTTTGAATTGTGGTGTTAGAGAAGACTCTTACAAGTTTCTTGGAATGCAAGGAGATCCATCCAGTCCATCTTAAAGAGACCAGTCCTGGGTGTTCATTGGAAGGACTGATGCTGAGGCTGAAACTCCAATACTTTGGCCACATCATGCGAAGAGTTGACTCATTGGAAAAAACCCTGATACTGGGAGGGATTGGGGGCAGGAGGAGTAGGGGACGCCAAAGATGAGGTGGCTGGATGGCATCACCAACTCCATGCACATGAGTTTGTTGAACTCTGGGAGTTAGTGATGGACAGGGAGGCCTGTCATGCTGCGATTCATGGGGTCACAGAGTCGGACACGACTAAGCGACTGAACTGAACTGGAAAAGGAACAAATTTGGGTTATTTGTCGAGATGTGGATGGCCCTAGAATCTGTTATATAGAGTGAATTAAGTCAGAAAGACCAAAACAGATATCATATATTAATGCATATATGCTGAATATAGAAAAAATTATACAGATAAACCTATTTCCAGGCAAGAATAGAGACAAAGGCATAATGAATGGACATGTGGACGTGGGGTGGGGAGAGGAGAGGGTGGGACAAACTGGGAGACTAGGATTGACATATATACACTACAATGTATAAAGCATATAGCTAGTGGGAACCTGCTTTAAAGCACAGGAAGTTCAGTACAGGGCTCTGTGATGACCTAGAAAGGTGGGATGGGGGTTTAGGAGGGAGATCCAGGAGGGAGAGAATATATTCATACATATAGCTGATTCTTTTCATTGTATAGAATAAACTTATGCAACATTGTAAAGCAATTATACTCCAATAAAAAATAAATAAATAAATGAAACTCTTAGAAGAAAGCATAGCCAGAATGATATTGTTATTGCTGTTGCTCAGTCCCTAAGTCATTTCCAACTCTTTACAACCCCATGGATTGTAGCACGCCAGGATTCCCTGTCCCTCACCATTTCACGGAGTTTGCCCAAGTTCATGTCCATTGCATCAGTGATGCCATCCAACCATCTCATCCTCTGTTGCTCTCTTCTCCTTCTGCCTTTAATCTTTCTCAGCATCAGGGTCTTTTACAATGAGTTGGCTATTTGTATCAGGTGGCCAAAGTATTGAATGTGATAGTACCCTAACTCTTTGACATAAATTACAGCATAGCAAAGGAAACTATAAACAAAATGAACAGACAACTCACAGAATGGGAGAAAATATTTATAAATGATGTTGTCAGTAAAGGGTTAATCACCAAAATATAAACACAACTCATGCAACTCAATATTAAAAAAAAATCAAACAAATCAAAAATTGGAAAAAAGATTTAAATAGAAATTTATCCAAAGAAGACACACAAATGGCCCAAAAGTACATGAAAAATGCTCAATATCATTAATTATGAGAAAAATGCAAATCAAAACTAGAGTGAGATATCACATCACACCAGTCAGAATAGCCTTCATCAAAAATTCTACAAACAATAAATGCTGGAGAGGGTGTGGAGAAAATGGAAAACTTCCTACACTGTTGGGAGGAATATAAATTGGTATATCCACTATGGGAACAGTACAGAGTTTCAAAATAAAGCTACCATATGATCAGCAATCTCACTCTTGGATGTATATCTAGAGAAAACTGCAATTTGAAAAGATACATGCACCTCAATGTTCATAGCAGCACTATTTACAATGGCCAAGACATGGAAACATCAATAGATAAAGAAGATATTACACAGATACACAACACACACACAAACACACACACACACACACACACACACACACACAAGGGAATATTACTCTGCCAAAATAAAGAATGCAATATTGTTATTTTAAGCAACATGGATGGAACTAGAGCTTACTAAACTAAATGAAATAAGACAGAAAACAAATACCATATTATATCACTTATATGTGGAATCTAAAAATATGTTACAAATTAACTTTTTTACAAGACAGATACAGACTTATAAAACAAATTTATGCTTACCAAAGGGAAAAAGGGGGGATGGATAATTTGGGAAATTCAGGTTGATATATACACACTACTATTATAAATAGATAAACAACAGTGACCTACTGTATAGTACAAATAACTCTACTCAATACTTTCCAATAACCTATATGAAAAAAGAATCTGAAAAATTATACACCAGACACACACCCATATATATAGGCATGACTGAATCACTTTTTAGGGCATCTGAAACTAACACAACATTGTAAATCAACTATTCTCCAATATAAAATAAAAATTAAAAAATAAACAGGTTTACCTCTGCCATGAAGAAATTTACTGTAGACCAACATTGGCAGTGTGGGTGAAGTGTAAATTCAGCCAAGTGTTCAGAGATGAAGGCATCTTTATGTGGGGAAATGTACAGAAATAATTTATATAGACAATTCTTATTTCAATAATATGTAAAAGTTGAGGGCAGTTATGTTCAATTATAAATCTGTAAATATTTTCTAAAGAAAACTAAAATATATACAAATTAAGTATGCATTATGCCTTGATAGAGATCTATATCTTAAACTGGTGTTCTTTGTAGAACTCAGGAGATGATGAGACTGAAATTGCACGCAAAATGTTGTTTTAAACAGTGAGAAGATAATCCTTTCATCATATTCTTAGAGATCCACGGAGCAGAGTTTATTATCATGTGGACACTGACCACCTGCAATTGAATCTGCTATCCTTTTCAAATAAATGAGAAATTCTGGAATTGGGACATGGGGTCATGCATTACCAAGAAGCTGAAAAAACAGAATTAACAGCTTCACTTCCTCCAGGCCCTCCTTTGAATATGCAATTGCTTAAATCAGGCCTTGAACCAGAATTAGGATGAAAACAATTAAAAAATAAATAAATTAGATCCCTGGTGAACATTATTTTAACATGGGTCAAATACTTATAGTGAAGTATTCAGCAAGGTTCTAATTCTGTGTTACAACTGACAAAAGTAAATAGATAAAATGAGTGGGAAGCTGGCTCCTCTTGGGAACTATAGACACACCACTGAAAAATAAATTCAGTACCTACAGTGCTGTGAAAGTGCTGCACTCAATATGCCAGCAAATTTGGAAAACTTAACAGTGACCACAGGACTGGAAAAGGTCAGTTTTCATTCCAATACCTAAAAAAGACAATGTCAAAGAACGCACAAACTACCACACAATTCTATTCATCTCACACACTAGTAAACTAATGATCAAAATTCCCCAAGCCAGGCTTCAACAATACGTGAACTCTGAACTTCCAGATGTTCAAGCTGGATTTAGAAAAGGCAGAGAAACCAGAGATCAAATTGCCAATATCTTCCGGATCAGTAAAAAAGCAAGAGAGTTCCAGAAAAAACATCTACTGTTTTATTGATTATGCAAAAGCCTTTGACTGTGTGGATCACAATAAACTGTGGAAAATTCTGAAAGAGATGGGAATACCAGACCACCTGACCTGTCTCTGGAAAAATTTGTATGCAGGTCAGGAAGCAACAGTTAGAACTGGACATGGAACAACAGACTGGTTCCAAGTAGGAAAAGGAGTAAGTCAAGGCTGTATATTGTCACCCTGCTTATTTAACTTATATGCAGAGTACATCATGAGAAACGCTGAGTTGGAAGAAGGACAAGCTGGAATCAAGATTGCCAGGAGAAATATCAATAACCTCAGATATGCAGATGACACCACCCTTATGGCAGAAAGTGAAGAGGAACTAAAAAGCCTCTTGATGAAAGTGAAAGTGGAGAGTGAAAATGTTGGCTTAAAGCTCAATATTCAGAAAACGAAGATCATGGCATCTGGTCCCATCATTTCATGGGAAATAGATAGGGAAACAGTGGCAACAGTGTCAGACTTTATTTTTTGGGGCTCCAAAATCATTGCAGATGGTGACTGCAGCCATGAAATTAAAAGACGCTTACTCCTTGGAAGAAAAATTATGACCAACCTAGATAGTATATTGAAAAGCAGAGGCATTACTTTGCAAATAAGGTCTGTCTAGTCAAGGCTATGGTTTTTCCAGTGGTCATGCATGGATGTAAGAGTTGGACTGTGAAGAAGGCTGAGTGCCAAAGAATGGATGCTTTTGAACTGTGGTGTTGGAGAAGACTCTTGAGAGTCCCTTGGACTGCAAGGAGATCCAACCAGTCCATTCTGAAGGAGATCAGCCCTGGGATTTCTTTGGAAAGAATGATGCTAAAGCTGAATCTCCAGTACTTTGGCCACCTCATGTGAAGAGTTGGCTCATTGGAAAAGACTCTGATGCTGGGAGCGATTGGGGGCAGGAGGAGAAGGGGACAACAGAGGATGAGATGGCTGAATGGCATCACTGACTCGATGGACGTGAGTCTGAGTGAACTCCGGGAGTTGGTGATAGACAGGGAGGCCTGGTATGCTGTGATTCAGGGGGTCGCAAAGAGTCGGACACGACTGAGCAACTGAAATGAACTGAACTGAACTCAACTCTTGATTTCATTCTTAAAATGAGGATTTTTTGTTGTTTTTAATAAAAGAACAACAGCCTTAAGTTGCAGGAAATGATTTTATTTTTGACTTACTTCATAGCAGTAAAATGCTTATTTTTGAATGGACTATTTTCAATGTCATATAAGGATAACATAATATGATTCAAATGCATGAAGTAGGTTGAAATTTTAGTCTAACTCCTTTCCTGAAGCAAGCATTATATAGGTCAGTATATTACATATATAACCTTGCCTTGCAGTCTTGTAGGGGATATCTCAGTGGCCTGAGCCTTAACTCAGCAATTCCCAAGTTCTTAGAATAACATGTTTAACTCCTGTCAATGCTGAATCTTCCTTTTATTTACTTATTTTTACTATGCCAAGCGTTTATCATAGTGTCACAGTGCTGAGATGAGGAAAATGTTATTCTTGGTCATACTAGAACCATGAATATCTCTAATAGATGTACTCTTTCTTCATTGTCCTGCAATTGGCCAGGAGGTATGGATACTGATCCAATTTGTTAAACAGTTAATAACCCTTTTGAGAGATATTTGTAGTCCATTTTACTTTTTATTAAACACACTCCTATTTGCCTTTTATTGTTTCACTTGGAACTGTAACTGTTTGGAACATGCTGTTTCTATTTATCTTTCTTCTTTCATCTTAGATCATTTTCCAAAACCAATAATCTATTACCAGTTGCTGGGAAATGAGGGATGAATTTACTTCTGATCAAGATTATGGGGAAGAAGGAAGCTCTAATACATGTTAACCTCTTTTTACTCTAGATTTGTGGGTATATTTCATTTAAAGTTTTCTTCCTTTTTGGATTTTTAAGTGGCTGTGTCAAACATTAAAGAAAAACCTGTCTATTTGCATTTTGTGGGTGAGTTTGAGAATTAGTACACAGTCTTCTAAATCCATTGCCATCTTCTTTGGTATGATATTTCAAGATATTTTCAATCTAAACCTGGGGAAAAATAAATACAGCTAAATATCACCCAGGGTAAAAAAAAAAATGTGCCAAGATTTAGGGGGACCAATTCAAAATAGAAGTCATCTAAGCAAATTCATACACTTATACATCCTTCCACTTATTCTCCCTAGCCCCCAAAATATTGGTTAGTTTTAATATTAATATTATAGTATCATAGCTAATGAACTTGCATTTTATTCTATATCCGTGTTTAATATACACTTATTGTATGTAACAAATAAGTATTGTTTCACAGAAGGTGAATATTTTCTTCTGCTGCTGCTAAGTCGTTTCAGTCGTGTCCGACTCTGTGCGACCCCATAAATGGCAGCCCACCAGGCTCCCCCGTCCCTGGGATTCTCCAGGAAGGAATACTGGAGTGGGTTGCAGTTTCCTTCTCCAATGCATGAAAGTGAAAAGTGAAGGTGAAGATGTTCAGTCCTGTCCGACTCTTAGCGACCCCAAGGACTGCAGCCTACCAGGCTCCTGCCTCCACGGGATTTTCCGGGCAAGAGTACTGGAGTGGGGTGCCATTGCCTTCTCCGATTTTCTTCTAGGTGCATCTTTTTCAAGTACTATGAGAGTTGGACTGTGAAGAAGGCTGAGCACCGAAGAATTGATGCTTATGAACTGTGGTGTTGGAGAAGACTCTTGAGAGCCCCTTGGACTGCGCGGAGATCCAACCAGTCCATTCTGAAGGAGATCAGCCCTGGGATTTCTTTGGAAAGAATGATGCTAAAGCTGAAACTCCAGTACTTTGGCCACCTCATGTGAAGAGTTGACTCATTGGAGAAGACTCTGATGCTGGGAGGGATTTGGGGCAGGAGGAGAAGGGGACAACAGAGGATGAGATGGCTGGATGGCATCACTGACTCGATGGACGTGAGTCTGAGTGAACTCCGGGAGTTGGTGATGGACAGGGAGGCCTGGCGTGCTGCAATTCATGGGGTCGTAAAGAGTCGGACACGACTGAGCAACTGAACTGAACTGAACTGATTGCAACCTGAAATTTTTTTAACTTTTATTTTGTATTGAAGCATAGTTGATTAACAAAGTTGTGATAGTTTTGGACATACAGCAAAGTGATTCAGTTATACATATACATGTATCTATTCTTTTTCAAATTATTTTCCCTTTTAGCCTGTTATATAATATTAAGCAGAGTTCCCTGTGCTATACAGTGGGTCCTTGTTAGTTATCCATTTTAAATATAGCAGTGCATACATGTCAATTCCAAACTCCCTAACTACTATTCTCAAATATTACTTAATTATATGTTTAGAACATTTTGGAGAGCAAAGAAGAAAATTCATAATTTTACAATGGCAGTCAATAGAAGATGTTCAGAAATTCACTTTATAAGCAACATTTGAATATTATAATATTTGTAAAGAGAAAACTAGTTTAATTTGTTAAACACTGTAGCTAGATACCAATAACTCTATATTTATGTTTTAATTATTTTCTAATATTTTTTATTATATATTTCTAATGGGAGGGTCAGAATACAGACCTTTTAAAAAGCCTTCATAAATGAATAGTACAATTTTTCTATGAATATAGCTAGAAAAAATTCTGTAAAAGCTTATGAACCCAAGTAAAATCAGTTCCTGACTGGCGAAATGGACATCTGAGCACTCAAACTAGCGGGCTTAAAATTGGCTAATTAGGATTCAAAATGTAATGTCAGTTGACTCATCATTTTATTAAGCTGCAATGCAATCCTCTAATAATGCTCATTAATGTTGGAATGGACCTTTGAAACTACAAAGTGTTTTGTCAATATTAATCCATCTTCCTAACACCATGAAACCATACATTTCTTAGTGCTTTTATTCCCATTTTACAGAGAGAATGAGGCAGAGTACACAGCAATATAGAGTAGTTCAATAATTCAGAAGGGAATAAAAGGTCATTAATAGCATTGATAAAAACTAATGAACAAGGTTAAAAGATCTCCATTTAGTGGTCTATTTCAACTTCTATGATATTAGGGCACAGGGGAAACTTTCTCAGTCTGGTTTCTGTGAATGTTTAGCCTTTCCTGGGATATTATAGCAGACCGGGATACAGAAATAGAGCTTATGAATGACAGTTAAAGGCTTATTTGCATGCCACTACACCCTCTTGGAAAAATGTCACATGGTAGTATTATCTCACTCTTGCATTGTATGGAGTAGTTTACATTGTCTTTTATAAGTATTATATTATTTTATTTTCACCATGAATAAAGTACTTGAATGATTCCTGATATGGTCAAAAAGCTCAGATAGAAAGCATTACATATACACACAAATTAATCTAGAAAGAAACAAAAACCATTGAATCAGTGATGTTGAAAAAAATTTGTAAATTCCTGAATTCTAACCAATTCTTTATGAAATATTATTATAATAATTTGTCAGTTTAAATATAACCCAACGAGCATTTTCCTGCATATAGGTTACAAATCTCTTCCTGAAGAATAGTCAAAAGAGCCCAAATGTAGAGTGTACCAAGAACTACTCAAAAGCTGATATTTTCTTTGGAGGGTTAATATCCAGGTATGCAGACTTTGTTTATTACACTGCATACTCAGTATAAATTCCTTCTAGGATAGTAACTCTATATATAAAAATTTAGTCAAATTCACCAGAACCATAGTTGCATCTTAAGAAAGGTAGATTTTCCCAGTTAATCCTTTGTCAAAGAACTGAAGTGTGTAATAGGGTTTGACAAAGTCATGACACATACCCAAGGGAGGATATGTGTGAAAGTGAGACATTGTTAGAAGGTTGAAAGAGAAACTAAGCAGCTAATTTGATTTGTTACTGTAATGGCAGGCAAGATTTGAACAATTCTTTCATTTTCTTTATTTTCTTATTTTATATTTGTACAGATAGAGCTGAGAGCCCTTTAAAGTTTGAGTAAAGTAAGAGTATTTTTTGCTGAGAAGAAAGGGACTTCTTGATGTTTGAGGTTCTTCTTTCTAAAAATGTGTGAAACGGTGATTTTTTTAGATGGTTATGTTGTGAGTCAATGTTCAGTCATGTCCAGTCATCTCAATTTCTTGGGTTTGAAACACTGAAATGGAAGACATGTAGAGAAGACTGCCAAGTATTCATTTCTTGGCTAGAAAACAAATCTCTCTCTCTCTCTCTTACTCTCTCTCTCTTACTCTCTCTACTCCTACATCTCCATTTTCTCTTCTTTTTTCACATATACAAAATCTTATGTACCCAGGTGAATTATTTTGTTACAATGGGGTGTACATTATCTGAGTGATCACTAAGAAATTATATTTTTCTTCCAGCCCAACAATGGTCACATTGCAATATCTCTTTTTAGAACAGACTATATCTATGGAGTCAAATACAACAAGGGAAGTTGTCTTTGACTCTCTTCAAAAAATCTTTGCATTTCTGGAATCACATCTAAATATAAACATAGTTAATATACATATAAAAATACACAAACTGATTTAAGACTAGCTGGCTGGCAGACATGTATGTCTCATTTCTTCTTATGATATTAACTGGAACCATGGTATATCTTTAGCACCAAAGGAGGACACCAAGGTTTGTGATTGTTTTGGCTAAGGATAAAGCCATTATTATGTCCCTGATTACCTCATGCTATGGATTCACATTCTTTTTAATAGTAAATAATAGTAATAATAGCAAATACTTATACAGCTCTTATTAAAGCCAGTTCTTATTTCAAACACACCTATGTTTTCTAATTGAGTGTTTATAACAAGTCTTTGAGATAGGTTCCTTTATTTATCCACATTTTAGGGATAAGGAAACTGTGGCATGGAAAGTTTATATAACTTTATTACCATGAAGATTAGCCCCATACCATAATATGGATCCTCAGTGAATTATGCTAGTGAAGTGAAAGTTGCTCAGTAGTGTCTGACTCTTTGTGACCTCATGGACTATACAGTCTATGGAATTCTCCAGGCCAGAATACTGGAGTGGGTAGCCTTTCCCTTCTCCAGGGGATCTTCCCAACCCAGGGGTCGAACCCAGATCTCCTGCATTGCAAGTAGATTCTTTACCATCTCAGTCACAAGGGAAGCCCAAGAATACTAGAGTGGGTAGCTAATCCCTTCTCCAGCAGATCTTCCCAACCCAGGAATTTAACTAGGGTCTCCTGCATTGCAGGAGGATTCTTTATCAACTGAGGTATTAAGGAAGTGAATTATGCTAGTCCATGTGTTAAGCATTCTTTTACATAGACTAGGAATTGCCTGGTGCCTAGGACCAATGCAAGCCCAACAGCCTTCTCTTTTGCCTTATCCATTTATGGCCAATAATAGGGCTTCAGATGTTAATACTGTAATGATAAGGAAACACCAATCCAGAGCATCATAGTAGTAAGAAACAGAAACTGATGAGAGGAATAAGAGAAAAAAAAATGCCCCAATTCTAAGAAACATCTACCCTAAGCCTTTTCAAGCCTGAGCAGGGATGCCACTTAATAGCCATTTCAGCTAAGCAAAGTAGAGAAAAAATAGAAATAGGGAGAAATGGAGGGAGGGAGGATGTTAAAGAGAGAGAAAAAGAGAGAGAGGCTGAGGCTTTGCCACATTGTTGGTTTATAAATATTACAGGCTTCTCAGGAGAGCTTCCAAAGTAAGAAAATAGCTTAGATGATTCTGACTTAATCAAGTGGGGAAAGAATCAATCTAGACAGCAAAAGCCCGGTTAAAAAAGGGAGTGAGAAATAATTCCTCTAGACTAAGCAAACTCAAAGACATTGCAAAAGAAGAAATGCCAGGGCCAGGTAGCCATAGTTGTGTGCGTTTACAAGTCCATAACAATAGCTGATAGCATATCCTCATGCCACTGTCATTTATAACTTCCTAGAATTCAAGAACCTACCACACATCAGATAGAGAGTCCATGATCATAGATATTCAGGGATTTAATTTAGATGTCAAGATCTTCTTGACCTGGACAATTCAAGATCACAGTCACTCAAAGTCTTGACCCCAGGTAATATCAGTAAATCTGGAAATACAATGCTCCCAACAACAGTCTGTTCTTTTTTAGAACTACAGTTAACAACATATTCAATTTACCATTTTCATACACATCCACTCCCCACACTCAGCTTTTAGATATAATATTTTCCATTGAATTCACAAGTGAGTTATTAAATGCCTGCCACATACCTAGTGTTCTGGTAAAGACTAGGTTCATAAATTTCACTCAGCAACACGAGCTTATTGGTAATAACTTCTAGTTTATGGTCTTTGGCCTGAATTGATTAGAAAGGTTGTCTACTTGAAAAAATTGTGATTCAAGTACATAGACATATTAGTAATCTTCCAATACCTCCAAGTCTAACCTGTTCCTGTTCTATGTTCAATTTGCTTAAGCTGACTATGACTACTGGAAGCAAGTTTTTGCACTCCAAACATAGTGACTCTGGGCATTAAGGTAGTATCTTCACAAAGCATTATCAAATTATAAAGGGATCCTATGGACAAATGCTGTCGTGATCTTATTGGTAGGTACAATTTTTGTCCACAGCTCCATAGTGCTCTGTGCTTTCATTATAAGATATTCGTATGGACAGTTGTGCAATACAACACATACCATGACATGGAGAAGGAACAGACTTAAAGTCCTCTTTTGAAGTCTCTTTTTTAAGAGACCAAATAAATCCTGATGTGTTAATATTTGGATCTGAGTATAAAAATTCTAGCTCTGGTTTGGTTTGTTGATATTACTTGTAACTTTGGCTTCCCTTAGGGTGAGATAGAGGTGAGGCTGCAATAAAGAAACAACAAAAATAAAATGAAACAAAAAAAATCTATTTAAATATAGTATTAATCATTTAAAATTATGTAATGGGTTTTCAAAGTTATACTAGTAGAGTCATAAGTACTCATGGTTAACTAATAATATGTCTTCAATGAAACTAGGAAAAATAAACACATATGTACACACACACTGTATTTCAAAATGACAAGGTACAGTTATTCTTAATCTGTTGAGAAGTGATTCAGGAGTTATAATAAAAATTGTCAGTGTATTGTTCCTACTTTATTCAAGGTGAAAATATCACTTTAATCACTTTCAAAAAATGTGATCTTCTCTGTACTCCTGCCTATTCACTATGACTGAGAAATATAGTTTGCACTAAATTTTGCATAATGAACATTGCAATGTCATAGAAAACAAAGCATTATGATTCCAAGTCCCTCCTAATCCATAATTCTTTTGGAAATATCTATTATATAAATATGAATGACAAAGAACTTGGGGGTTAGTGTTCTTCATGAAAGAGTATTTGTCATTTTTTTAATGAAGATTTACTGATTATGACTAACCAAGAAGAGGCAAAGATATTTCATATAGATGGCAGCTCTAACAACTATATTTGTAAATATGGCCCTGGCCAGTAGTAAGTAGCAAAGTTAATAGCACTCAAACAAGGTGTATGGGTAATCAGAAGTTCTACTCTTGCTAAGTAGTTTGAAGTTTATTGCTATTTCAGATATTCTTTGGTTTCTCCAAATTAGTCACATGCCAAATATCCAGAGGTCAGATATGAGTGTACAAATTGGCACTATTTAAGGATTTAAAGTAAAAGATAATTATGTCCAGTGACAAAGCAGCAAACATTATTTTGGGAGCATTCATTTTGTTTCTCAAAAACATTAACCATCACTAACAGAAACAAAATAAATGACAGCAACTTGGCATCAGAAGCTGGAGTTAGAGACAAATAGGAGTAGAGCAAAGTTGATTGGTCCAAGAGCAAGGACAGTCAAAATATTTAAACATCTAGAATGATGATGATGATGATGATAATGATATATTACTTATTGAGCTGCACATTAAGATCACCAGACTCTAAACCAAGCTAATTAAATGAGAAATGTTAGGGAGGTGAGGGGACTTAGGGCCAGGCATTAATATTTGTTAAAGCTCCTCAATACATATTTTAATGGTAAGCCAGGGTCAATAAATTCTACTTTAGGGCACTGATTATCAAACAGTAATGTGCATATGAATCACCTGGGACTCTTGTTAAGATGAAAGTTTTGATTCAGTAGGTCTGAGATGAGGTCAGAGATTCTGCAATTTCTAACAAGCTCTTGGGTGATGGTGATGGTGTTGGTTGTGGACCATAATGGGTAGGCACGTGAAATGGGAAGTACACAATGAAGAAGAGATACTTCACGTGTGTAAGAGGGAAAGATATTCAATGAATCCAAGAAGACTCTTTTGGGTTCATCTTGATGTGAACTGGAGACAGGAGAAGGCCTTTATGATCTTGTTACATTTCACCATTAGTTCAAAATACTACACATGTAAATGGACTGTTAAATTCTTGAGCAGCTATATCAAACTGCCGTGCTGTCTGTTCTCTTTAGTCAGTGTTCTGCAAGATTCCTTCCTGAAAGTAGCAGCTTCCCTGGTAGCTCAGACGATAATGACTCTGCCTGCAATTCGGGAAACCCCAGTTCGATTCCTGGGTTGGGAAGATTCCGTGGAGGGGGTCATGGCAACCCACTCCAGTATTCTTCCCTGGAGAATCCCCATGGACAGAGGAGCCTCGTGGGCTACACTCCATGGGGTTGCAAAGAGTTGGACATGATTGAGTGACTAAGCACAGCACAGCACAGCAAACTTCCAGAACACATGAACAACTGATTTTCTCAATGGTCAGAAACACCTTTATTTTAAAGTCACTGACCACTAATTTCTTAATGTTTTCTTAAACCTGCTGTTAAAATAACAGGGAAAAAGACAAGCACCATAAAATAAAAAGAAAATCCATTTTTTTTAATCAGAGACATTACTTTGCCAACAAAGGTCTGTCTAGTCAAGGCTATGGTTTTTCCAGTGATCATGTATGGATGTGAGAGTTGGACTGTGAAGAAAGCTGAGCACCAAAGAATTGATGCTTTTGAACTGTGGTGTTAGAGAAGACTCCTGAGAGTCCCTTGGACTGCAAGGAGATCCAACCTGTCCATTCTGAAGGAGATCAGCCCTGGGATTTCTTTGGAAGGAATGATGCTAAAGCTGAAACTCCAGTACTTTGGCCACCTCATGCGAAGAGTTGACTCATTGGAAAAGACTCTGATGCTGGGAGGGATTGGGGGCAGGAGGAGAAGGGGACAACAGAGGATGAGATGGCTGGATGGCATCACCGACTCGATGGACGTGAGTTTGAGTGAACTCCGGGAGTTGGTGATGGACAGGGAGGCCTGGCATGCTGCGATTCATGGGGTCACAAAGAGTCGGACAGAACTGAACAACTGAACTGAACTGAACCCAAATATAATGCAAAACACCTCTGAAAAATGACAGTCTCTTGGTGCTCATCCACCTTGCTCTGAAACTTTAGATAAATTACTTAAACTTCTCTCTGAAGAAAAAGAGAAAAAAAAAATTGTTGTTCTTATGTCTTGAATATACAAATGTATTAATATTTTATAGAAACTCTTTATAACCTTATCTCTAGGGACAAGACTAAAATCTGCATTATTGGCTATATATGTTCGATCCCTTCTTTACTGTATATGTAATTGAATTTTTGGAACCGTGATTTGGCCATCAGTCAGTGTCTTTTCAAGCTGTGAGCCTACTTGTCTCAGGAATAGAGTCCATCAAACATTGAACCATGGCTCCATGTACACCAAATCATTGATACCTAAACATGTTCTGAGATTCTACTTGCTGGTTCAGGAGCTGTCATCATGTATTTGATCACTCTGACCAAAGAAATGAAGAAAGGCAGTCTCTGAGAGTAAAACTGGATTATGTCATGATTTCACCTGACCATAAACCTCGTTTCTAGAAAGTAAACAGCCTGCAGGTTTGATTTATATCCACTGAAATATATTATTTATGGCCTTCTGCTAAATATCTACAAGGGTAAATGATACAATGCCTCTGAGTTGCCTAGCACATAATAGGGAGAAAAAAATTAGACCCTATTTATTACCTTGAGATGAAAACCTTTTCTTGCTTCTGACTATTAGTGTAATTTGAGGAGAAATTATTTATGTTAGCTTAAATTTTCTTACCTGAAAAATAAACATATACTAATTATATGTTACAGGATTTTTTTTAATAGATTAAAGAAAACAATTTGGGCTTAAGTGCAGAGTATATTATCTCAAAGTATGAACATAATGAATTGAAACAATCACACTTATCATCATTATTTTAAATTATTGAAACTAAAATTTGGAGGAATGTATTTTATTTGGGCTTTATATAAATGACTTATGATCATAGTTTATGTAATTTTCAAATAATCTGTGTATAATAGTCATTTCTCATAATATATATATATACCTACAATATGTTTGATTCAAGGTTCCAGCTGTCATTTTCAATGTGATGGTTTTTTGCAGTTCTGTCTTTTTCATTTGTACTCCTTTTGATCTTTGAGCCAGAAAGCAACAGAAGTGGAAAGACCATTTGAGCATGAAACAATTAGAATAGTGTGATCTTTCTTTTGAGAGATTAATTTTATATGTGTATATTGGTGCACCCTTAAAACTTTCCTTTGTTTGGAGTATTTACAATTGACCCATTTCAGTTCACTTTAGAGCAGCTACCTACCATATCTTTCTGATATGAATAATACGTGTCTATGTCCAACCCAGAGGAGATATGTAACTCTATTATTTTTTAAATTAATTTATTTTTATTGAAGGATAATTGCTTTACAGAATTTTGCTTTTTTTTTTTTTTGTCAAACCCCAACATGAATCAGCCATAGGTATACATATATCCCCTACCTTTTGAAACTCCCTCCCATCCCTCTCCCCATTCCACACCTCTAGGTTGATACAGAGCCCCTGTTTGAGTTTCCTGAGCCATACAGCAAATCCCTGTTGGCTATCTATTTTACATATGGTAGTGTAAGTTTCCATGTTACTCTTTCCCTACATCTCACCCTATCCTCCCCTCTCCACATGTCCATAAGTCTATTCTCTATGTCTGTTTCTCCATTGTTGCCCTGTAAATAAATTCTTCAGTACCACTTTTCTAGATTCCGTACATATGTGTTAGATTACCATATTTCTCTTTCTCTTTCTGACTCACTTCACTCCGTATAATAGGTTCTAGGTTCATCCACCTCATTAGAACTGACTCAAATGTGTTCCTTTTTTTGGATGAGTAATATTCCATTGTGTATATATACCACAACTTCTTTATCCATTCATCTGTCAATGGACATCCAGGTTGCTCCTAAGTTCTAGCTATTGTAAATAGTGCTGCAGTGAACAATAGGACACATGTGTCTCTTTCAATTTTGGTTTCCTCAGGGTATATGCCTAGGAGTGGGATTCTGGGTCATATGGTGCTTCCCTGGTGGCTCAGAGGGTAAGGCATCTACCTGTAATGCAGGAGACCTGGGTTTGATCCCTGGGTCAGGAAGATCCCCTGGAGAAGGAAATGGCAACCCACTCTGATACTCTCACCTGGAAAATCCCATGGACAGAGAAGCCTGGTAAGCTACAGTCCATGGGGTTGCAAAGAGTCAGACACAACTGAGCAACTTCACATTCACTTTCAGTTTTCATGGTGGTTTTATTCCTAATTTTTTAAGGAATCTCCATACTGTCTTCCATACTGGCTGTACCAATTTACATTCCCACAAACAGTGCAAGCGTGTCCCCTTTTCTCCACACCCTTTCCAGCATTTATTGTTTGTAGGCTTTTTGATGAGGGCCATTCTGACCGGTGTAAGGTGATATCTCATTATAGTTTTGATTTGCATTTCTATAATAATGAGCTATGTTGAGCATCCTTTCATGTGTTTGTTAGCCATCTGTATGTCTTTGGAGAAATGTCTGTTTAGGTCTTACAAGCAGCTCACACAACTCAGTACAAAAAAAAAAAAAAAAAACAATCAAAAAGCAAGTACTATTTTAATACTAAAATTGATTAGGCTCCAGGTTAATTATCCTGTAATCCTACTGCTTTTTCAATTTAGGAGAAGGTGTTCTAAAGTGGTTAAAAGGTAGGCTCCAAGGCCCAGTGGCTCAGTGGTAAAGAATCTGCCTGCAATGCAGGAGACACAGGAGACTCAGGTTCAATTCCTGGGTTGGGACGTTCACTTGGAGGAGGAAATGGCAACTCACTCTAGTATTCTTTCCTGAAGAATCTCATGGATAGAGGAGCCTGGTGGGCTACAGTCCAAGGGATCACAAAGAGTAGGACATGACTGAAGTGACTGAACATGCGTGCAGTGTCATACTGCCTGGGTGAAGAATTTCAGATGTACCTTTGCTACTGGGGTGACCAAAGACAAGTAATGTAATCTCTAATTGCCAGAGTTTCCTCAAATATACAACTAAATATAAAACTATGATGAGAGTAATTACCACATATTATTGTGAGGACTAAATGAATTTTTTAAGTATATTACTTAACTTATGGCAAGTATCCAGCGCATTTCAGTTATGATGACAATGCTGATAACCAAACAAAGTGACTCTAGAGAAGATGGAGGTTTTCTTTAGAATATTGAGTTTTTTATAGTTATATAAAATTTAATCATGGCTTCTGTTCTCTAAATCATTTTTGTTTTGGGATTTGATGCATTTATTTTAGGGTAATATTCTGTCTTCCAATTTCCCTAAAAGACAAAGTTGTCTTTCTAATTGAGGGCTCTACTTCTTTCAATATCAGTTCATTTTAAGCTAGAATAGTTTCTGTGTGACAGAATATTGTAACAAATTTCAGTCCTTTGTTGCCAATGGGGATTGTTGTCTGTTTCTTGGGAATATGGCCTTTGTTGGCCTTTCTTCCTTTTCTAGCACTCATGGGAATATATAAACTATGAAAGAGCCTCCATTACCACAAAGTTAGCTTTAAAAATTGAATTAAACATTTAAATATCCATTAAGATAGTATTTTCATACAGAAGTTAATATTCCTGCAGCTTACAAGATAAACTTAGAAGTATTCCTCCACTAACGTGGCAGAAGTAAGGTATCTTGTCTAATTCTGAGACTAGGTTAGAAGCAATCCTTCTTATTCCCACAGGCGACTTTCATTAATGCAGTTGTTACAAGTCCCTAGCAAATTCCAGGAGCTTAAGTAGTCTTTGGAGTCAAGTGCACCTGGGTGTGAATGCTGCCTAATCGCAGTGTAGTCATCCTCCTTAAACCCCACTTTTCTTATCTTTACACTGGGAAGCAAATGAGGTAATCCATGTAGTATACTTAACAGAAGATCTGCTATATAATAAGAACTCCGTAGATGGTTATTGTTTTTATTTTATACTTTTATTATAATGTCCATATGCTTGACTTGACTGGATTATTTCTCTATATCACACACTTAAAGAAAACAGAGAGAGACAGAGAGAGAGAGATATCCATGAATTTTCTCCAGTTTCATTTACCTCATCTTTGTTTTTTGTTTTTGTTTTTTCATCTTTTATTCCTCTGAGATAGCAGGCGGATTCTTTACCGTCTGAGCCAGCAGGAAAGCCCACTGATTCCTCTGAGATAGTCATTTCCCCCTACCTACATTCTGTAGTGTTTTCTCATTTTACAGTTTATTCATAAATGATGAGGGAGAAACAAAACTTTGCACATCTCCTGGAATGTATATATACCAGCATAGAAAAAAAAAAAACTTATTTACTGTGATAACTATTACTATCAGTGTTATCTGATGAGCAAAATTTATTTTATTTGCCAGAAAATTGAGAAATAACACCTTTGCAATGATTCTTGCTTTTGTATCAGTTATATGTATAACATAAAGATGAATTCCAATGACATTGGAGCTTCAACTCACTTTAAACATTAAACCTGCAAAAACTGAAATAATCATGTCATTATGTAGAAGGCCTAGAATGTTGGTTACTTTATGGAAAGAGCTCATCTATTGCTTCCCTTATCTGTTCTTCAGCAAAAACCACATCTACTTTTCAATGTAGTGGCCCAAAGCCATACCATGATTCCTTAAGATCAGAGGAAAAGCATGTTCTGTAGTACTGGTTCAGGGAGACTCAAAACAGATTTTTAATACCTTTAGCTCATTCACTTTCATGCTGAAAATGTAGGCAATTGAAAGTCAGCTGAATAAAATTGAACAGGACCTAATAAGAGAGCAGGTCTTTCAGGAATTTGAGGAGAAAATGGTCCTCATCACTTGAATGTCTTTCTAATCTATATAAAAGGACATACTAATCATTAATAAGTGATATAAATATTTATCAGTAAGGCCACTAACATGACATTACAGATACAAGTCAGCAATGCTTTTCACACTGATTTAATTTTGCTTTGGATTTTTTCAGTTAATAAAGTACAGTGAATTGAATTACTTATCTGTATGTTCACATGTGCCCATATTCAGGCTCTTCTACCAGGTGCCATCTTGCCTGCAGCACTTCTACTGCCTTCAAAGGAGCCACCAAAGTGGCAAAGGTCTTTTAAAGACTGATTTTAAGTACCTCCCAAAAGGCCTAGTGTCTTTACCCTTAGCTTAAATAGTAGCTAGCTGCACCTGCAGGGCCCTGCTTCTCCTGCTGGCTATAAACACTCACCTGAAAACCCCTGCCCAACTCCACACAGCAGAAGTATAAAGTAGGACAGAAAGCACATAGTCACAGTTCTGTTTTCAGAGCTTATGTAGGTCTTCTGCCCTTGCCAGTTCCCTGGACTATGATTCTTAGCTTCAAACATCTTTCTTTTGCAGACTTCCAGTAAAATAAATACATGAGGTGGCCCTGTGTGGGATAAAGTGGTCTATGCCGCAGTACATCACAGTGTTTCCATGTGTGTTTACAAAACCCAATGAAACGTCACAAAATAAGTTTCACTTCAAGCAGAGGCAAAGGTCTAGCCCTTCTTGGAAGTTGACATATGGATATCCCCAGTTAAACACTAAACAACCAATGTATTGCATTGGCCAAAAAGTTAGTTTGGGTTTTTTCATGTTACAGAAAAACCCAAGCAAAATTTTGGTCAACGCAATATTAGATTCATAATTTGTCTCCATAGTCATTTGTTTGCTAGTTCCATTTTTTCTTGACTCACCTCTCTTTCTGTACCCTGACTTGCATATCTGTACCTCTTGTTAAACTCTTGTTGCCCAGACATCATCCCTGAACTCATCCTCTTGCCTGACTAGACTTACATATGTTAGCTCATTCTTTGAGCTTTGCCTAGTTGGGCTCCCTTAGAGTAAAATCTATTTTGCTGCTATTAACATAATTTCTGGTTGTGGTGATTTAGTCACTAAGTTGTAACCAACTCTTTGTGGCCCCATGGACTGTAGCCCACCAGGCTCCTCCGTCCTTGGAATTTCCCGGGCAAGAGTACTGGAGATGGTTGGCATTGCCTTTCCAAGGGATCTTGTCAGCCCAGGGATCAAACCTACATCTCCTGCTTGGCAGGTGGATGCTTTACCTCTGAGACACCTGGGAAGACAACATAATTTCCAGTTGTTAGTGATAGAAATACCTGTTTATTGTGTCTTTAGTAAAAATTACTGTAGAAAAATGGACTGAAACTGTGCTGTGCATTCAACAAAGACTTCAGGAATAATCCTAGCATTATTGCTAGTACCAATTAATACCCACTTAAAAATTGTTGAATTTAATATGGAAATTATATTATTGACAGTCTTTAGCTGGTGAGTCAGGTTAAGTGTATAAAATGTAAATGTGTAGCTTTATTTTAAATTTAAGTTTAATGGAGTAAATAAGAATTCCCAAGTACATAAAACAACTATAGTGAATTTTAATATTCAATCAATATTCTAAAAAATTCTAAGCAACTATCATTCTTAGGGTAGGAATCATGCTTTATTTCTGTATCTCCCTTAATACATAGAAGATACCCAGTAAATCTTAGTTGAAGAACTAGTAAATAAACAATAGAACCAACGTAATGACATTTCCATTTGGCAAACATGCTAGGGTGTTTCATAAGATACTTAAGTGCACATAGATAAGGATAATGTTCATCAAAGTGAATGTTAGGCTCTGAAAATGTGGTTCACATTTTATTTTCAGGAAAGCATACTTTCTTTCTAATTTGAAAGCAATTCTATAATTGTAATGCAAGTCAATAAGCAAATGTGATTTAATATACAATATCACTTTCCAAGACTCTGTTTTTCACAATTAAACTTAATGTATAACATAAGATCAAACTGTAAGACAATATAGTATGCTGACAATGTCACAGTACAAAAGACTTGTTGACTAGTCAAGGAGGAAATTCTTCTGTCATATCAATAATGCACACTCAGAAAGAAAACTCACAGTTTTAGGACACAATCACAATAGTTACATGTATGATTTCTTCAGTACTGTGACATAATTCTCTAGGAGAATTATTAAATTAATTTTCTGTATACTTTATTCTTGATTTTATTAGGAACCCTCTTCAATGCAAATCTTGCCTAAAAGTATAAACTGTAACCTCTAATTGACTTATGCAAACGTATACAACAACTTTTGGATCCAGACATAGGAGATTATATTTTTTGATCCAAGGTGTTTTACTGTTACTTCATTTATTAAGAAAAGAGCTAGACAGTGTGCCCATCTCCCTTTGATATAAAAATAGGGCTGCATTCTAATTAACTTTTCATTTTTTCTCTTACTCAGATTTTATGGTCCTCATTCTTGTCAGGCTAGGCTTGGAGAATATATTATGGAAACAAACAGTCTCAATGCTCCATTAGCTTAAAATATCAAGGTGTATTTCTCATTTTCCCAGGATACTGGAATCTCTACAATCCAGGGTATTTCCAGTCACTATAGCAATGAGTGTGTGCTCAGTCACTTTGAGTCCGACTCTTTGTTACCTATGGATTGTAACCTGCCATGCTCCTCTGCCCATCAGATTCTCCAGGCAAGAATACTGGAATGGCTTGCTGTGTCCTACTCCAGGGGATCTTCCAGACCCAGAAATTGAGAGAGTCATTTCCTAGGCAGGTTGAATGGGAGTCTAGGGGTCCCCAAGGAGAGAGGGGTCTGGAATTCTCGAGGAAGAAAGGACAAACTTTTTTTCTTTCTCCACATTCCTTAGGATTATATAACAATAATGTATCCTGCCTAAGGACAGTCTTTGGATTTAACCTTCTGTTATCTTAAAATGTAAATTATGGGAGTAGGTCTGGTGAGGTCTTTACAACCTCCAGACATTCTTTGGATTCACTGGAGAGTATATAACTTCATTGTTAACACTAGCAAGCGGGTACTCTTTCTACCCCCTTCTGATGCCTATGTCAGAAGCTTTCACTATCTCCTTTATACTTTAATAAAACTTTATTACACAAAAGCTCTGAGCGATCAAACCTCGTCTCTGGCCCCGGATTGAATTCTTCTCCTCCGTGGGCCAAGAATCCCGATGTATTTGCATGATTCAACAACCTTTCAAAATCAAACCCATATCTCCTGCATCTCCTGCATTGCAATCAGGCTCTTTACCCACTGAGCCACCTGGGAAATCCCACTATAGCAGAGTAAAGGAGAAAAGTCAATAAATTGCACCCTGACTCTTAATGCTTCCTTCTGAAAATGATAGCACTCACTTATGCTTATATTTTGATGACTAAAAACTCACATAGCCATATCTAACTTCAAGGAGACAGGATAGTTCTACCATTTGCCCAGAGGAAGAATCAAAAAATTTTGATGAAAATCACTAATGGCTAACAAAATTATCTTTTCCTAGCCCACTTATTCTGGGCTGGAAATCCATGAAATTTCTCAAATTATCTGTTTTTAACTAAAATGACACAATTTTAGAGTACCTACCACTCTCAAAGATCAATATTAAGTCGATTCCTGGGTAGGGAAGATCCCCTGGAGAAGGAAATGGCAATCCGCTCCAGTACTCTTGCCTGGAAAATCCCATGGATTGAGGAGCCTGATAGGCTATAGTCCATGGGGTCGCAAAAGGTAGGACACGACTGTGCAACCTTCACTTCACTTTATACTGTTCAATGGGCTTCCCAGGTGGCGCTGGTGGTAAAGATCCCACCTGCAATGAGGGAGACATAAGAGACTCAGGTTCAATCCCTGAGTCGAGAAGATCCCCTGGAGGAGAGCATGGCAAGCCACTTCAGTATTCTTGCCTGAAGAACCCCATGGACAGAGGAGCCTGGCAAGCTATGGTCCATAGGGTTGCAAGGAGTCATACATGGCTGAAGTGATTTAGCATGCATACTGTTCAATGGTTTACATTGTTACCTTATTTTTGCTACATTCTACTATCAGGGTGACTTATCAAGTAACTTTTGTTAAGTTATTCTCATTCCTATCTCCTCCCACTCTCATCTTGTAATAAGCCATCTGATTAGTAAATGACAGTATATCAAGGCCTCTTTCAAAATTAGGTGCTTAATTAGATTACTACCCCACTGGGTAGGGACTGTTTCAAAATGATTCAGAGCCTACAGAATACTTCAAAAATAGTTTCCAGTGCTATTGTTAATCACCAAATCCTTGGTTTGATGACCCAGATATGTAATTTACTGTCTATGGATCCTTGTGCCTATTTGAGGCTTCTAATGTGGACTGTGAGTATCTAGAGGATAATGCTCTAGAAATTGGATATCTTAAATTAAATACCCAAATTCAAATATCTCACACTGACACACACACACACACATATATATATAATGCCTTTTATGGTGCATCCTGTTTGATAGACAAGTCAATTTTTAATCTCTCTGGGCAAAAACATACCACAAAGGAAGGAATTGGAAAGTGTTAATTGAAATAACTACTGACTATCAATAAATCCAGTCATCAATTTAGACTGGAATAGACTCTGACATGAGTTCTTTATAGCCAAATTCAGACTTAAATAGAAGAAAGTAATGAAAACCGCTAAGCCATTGAGGTATGACCTAAATCAAATCCCTTATGATTACACAGTGGAAGTGACAAATAGATTCAAGGGATTAGATTTGATAGACAGAGTGCCTGAAGAACTATGGATGGAGGTTTGTAATATTGTACAAGGGGCACTGACAAAAACCAACTTCAAGAAAAAGAAATGCAAGAAAGGTAAATGGTTGTCTGAGGAGCCTTACAAATAGCTGAGAAAAGAAGAGAAGAAGAGGTAAAGGAGAAAAAGAAAGATATATCCATCTAGATGTGGAGTTCCAAAGAATAGCAAGGGGAGATAAGAAAGCCTTCCTAAGTTAGCAATGTGAAGAAACAGAGAAAAATAATAGAATGGAGAAGACTAGAGATCTTTTGAAGAAAATTAGAGATACTAAGGGAATATTTCATGCAAAGATGGACACAATAAAGGACAGAAATGGTATGGATCTAAGAGAAGCAAAAGATATTAAGAAGAGGTGGCAAAAATACATAGAATAAATATACAAGAAAGGTCTTAATGAAACAGATAACCATAATGGTGTGGTTACTCACCTAGAGCCAAACATCCTGAAGTGCAAAGTGAAGTGGGCCTTAGGAAGCAATCAGATCAGATCAATCACTGAGTCGTGTCCGACTCTTTGCGACCCCATGAATCTCAGCACGCCAGTCCATCACCAACTCCCGGAGTTCACTGAGACTCACGTCCATTGAGTCAGTGATGCCATCCAGCCATCTCATCCTCTGTCGTCCCCTTCTCCTTCTGCCCCCAATCCCTCCCAGCATCAGAGTCTTTTCCAATGAGTCAACTCTTCACATGAGGTGGCCAAAGTACTGGAGTTTCAGCTTTAGCATCATTCCTTCCAAAGAAATCCCAGGGCTGATCTCCTTCAGAATGGACTGGTTGGATCTCCTTGCAGTCCAAGGGACTCTCAAGAGTCTTCTCCAACACCACAGTTCAGAAGCATCAATTCTTCGGTGCTCAGCCTTCTTCACAGTCCAAATCTCACATCCATACATGAGCACAGGAAAAACCGTAGCCTTGACTAGACGAACCTTTGTTGACAAAGTAATGTCTCTGCTTTTGAATACGCTATCTAGGTTGGTCATAACTTTCCTTCCAAGGAGTAAGCGTCTTTTAATTTCATGGCTGCAGTCACCATCTGCAGTGATTTTGGAGCCCAGGAGAAGAAAGTCTGGCACTGTTTCCACTGTTTCCCCATCGATTTCCCATGAAGCGATGGGACTGGATGCCATGATCTTCGTTTTCTGAATGTTGAGCTTTAAGCCAACTTTTTCACTCTCCACTTTCACCTTCATCGAGAGGCTTTTTAGGTCCTCTTCACTTTCTGCCATAAGGGTGGTGTCATCTGCATATCTGAGCTTATTGATATTTCTCCTGGCAACCTTGATTCCAACTTGTGTTTCTTCCAGTCCAGCGTTTCTCATGATGTACTCTGCATATAAGTTAAACAAGCAGGGTGACAATATACAGCCTTGATGTACTCCTTTTCCTATTTGGAACCAGTCTATTGTTCCATGTCCAGTTCTAACTGTTGCTTCCTGACCTGCATACAGATTTCTCAAGAGGCAGGTCAGGTGGTCTGGTATTCCCATCTCTTTCAGAATTTTCCACAGTTTATTGTGATCCACACAGTCAAAGGCTTTGGCATAGTCAATAGAGCAGAAATAGATGTTTTTCTGGGACTCTCTTGCTTTTTCCATGATCCAGCAGATGTTGGCAATTTGATCTCTGGTTGCTCTGCCTTTTCTAAAACCACGTTGAAAATCAGGAAGTTCATGGTTCACATATTGCTGAAGCCTGTCTGGAGAATTTTGAGCATTACTTTACTAGCGTGTGAGATGAGTGCAATTGTGTGGTAGTTTGAGCATTCTTTGGCATTGCCTTTTTTGGGTTTGGAATGAAAACTGACCTTCCAGTCCTGTGGCCACTGCTGACTTTTCCAAATTTGCTGACATATTTAGTGCAGCACTTTTACAGCATCATCTTTCAGGATTTGGAATAGCTCAACTGGAATTCTATCACCTCCACTAGCTTTGTTCATAGTGATGCTTTCTAAGGCCCACTTGACTTAACATTCCAGGATGTCTGGCTCTAGGTCAGTGATCACACCATCGTGATTATCTGGGTCGTGAAGATCTTTTTTGTACACTTCTTCTGTGTATTCTTGCCATCTCTTCTTAATATCTTCTGATTCTGTTAGGTCCATACCATTTCTGTCCTTTATCGAGCCCATCTTTGCATGAAATGTTCCTTTGGTGTCTCTGATTTTCTTGAAGAGATCTCTAGTCTTTCCCATTCTGTTGTTTTCCTCTATTTCTTTGCACTGATCACTGAAGAAGGCTTTCTTATCTCTTCTTGCTATTCTTTGGAACTCTGCATTCAGATGTTTATAACTTTCGTTTTCACTTAGCTTTTCACTTCTCATCTTTTCACAGCTATTTGTAAGGCCTCCCTAGACAGGCATTTTGCTTTTTTTGCATTTCTTTTCCATGGAGATGGTCTTGATCCCTGTCTCCTGTACAATGTGATGAACCTCTGTCCATAGTTCATCAGGCACTCTGTCTATCAGATCTAGGCCCTTAAATCTATTTCTCAGTTCCACTGTATAATCATAAGGGATTTGATTTAGGTCATACCTGAATGGTCTAGTGGTTTTCCCTACTTTCTTCAATTTAAGTCTGAATTTGGCAATAAGGAGTTCATGGTCTGAGCCACAGTCAGCTCCTGGTCTTGTTTTTGCTGACTGTATAGAGCTTCTCCATCTTTGCCTGCAAAGAATATAATCAATCTGGTTTCGGTGTTGACCATCTGGTGATGTCCATGTGTAGAGTCTTCTCTTGTGTCGTTGGAAGAGGGTGTTTGTTATGACCAGTGCATTTTCTTGGCAAAACTCTATTAGTCTTTGCCCTGTTTCATTCTGTACTCCATGGCCAAATTTGCCTGTTACTTCAGGTGTTTCTTGACTTCCTACTTTTGCATTCCAGTCCCCTATAATGAAAAGGACCTCTTTTTTGGGTGTTAGTTCTAAAAGGTCTTGTAGGTCTTCATAGAACCATTCAACTTCAACTTCTTCCGCATTACTGGTTGGGGTATAGACTTGGATTACTGTGATATTGAATGGTTTGCCTTGGAAACGAACAGAGGTCATTCTGTCATTTTTGAGATTGCATCCAAGTACTTCATTTTGGACTCTTTTGTTGACCGTGATGGCTACTCCATTTCTTCTGAGGAATTCCTGCCCATAGTAGTAGATATAATGGTCATCTGAGTTAAATTCACCCATTCCAGTCCATTTGAGTTCGCTGATTCCTAGAATGTCAACATTCACTCTTGCCATCTCTTGTTTGACCACTTCCAATTTGCCTTGATTCATGGACCTGATATTCCAGGTTCCTATGCAATATTGCTCTTAACAGCATCGGACCTTGCTTCTATCACCAGTCACATCCACAGCTGGGTATTATTTTTGCTTTGCCTCCATCCCTTCATTCTTTATGGAGTTATTTCTCCACTGATCTCCAGTAGCATATTGGGCACCTACTGACCTGGGGAGTTTCTCTTTCAGTATCCTATCATTTTGCCTTTTCATACTGTTCATGGGGTTCTCAAGGCAAGAATACTGAAGTGGTTTGCCATTCCCTTCTCCAGTGGACCACATTCTGTCAGATCTCTCCACCATGACCCACCCATACTGGGTTGCCCCACGGGCATGGCTTAGTTTCATTGAGCAAGGCTGTGGTCCTAGTGTGATTAGATTGACTAGTTTTCTGTGAGTATGGTTTCAGTGTGTCTGCCCTCTGATGCCCTGTTGCAACACCTACTGTCTTACTTGGGTTTCTCTTTTCTTGGGCATGGGGTATCTCTTCACGGCTGCTCCAGCAAAGCGCAGCCAATGCTCCTTACCTTGGACGAGGGGTATCTCCTCACCGCTGCCCTTCCTGACCTTCAACGTGGGATAGCTCCTCTAGGCCCTCCTGTGCCCGCGCAGCCAAGGCGTGGGATTGCTCCTCCTGGCCGCCGCCCCTGGCCTCAGACTTAAGGGTGTGGGGTATCTCCTCCCGGCTGCTGCCCCTGACCTCTGACGCTGGGTATCTCCTCTCGGCCGCCCCCCCTGACTTCGGACGTGGGGTAGCTCCTCTCGGCCGTTCCTGCACCATCACAGTCTGGCAATCTCGGCCACTGCCCCTGACCTCGAATGTGGGGTAACTCCTCTTGGCCGCCACCCTTCGGGCATGGGGTCCTCCCGACTTCTGCCCCTGACCTCGAACGTGGGGTAGCTCCTCTCGGCTGCACTTAGCACCCCCTTTGCAGCTGCCTGCGCTTTAGCACGCCCGTCGCAGCCGCCTACTATAGGAAGCAATAGTAAGAACAAAGTTGGTGGATGTGATGAAATTCTAGCTGAGCTATTTCAAATCCTAAAAGATGATACTGTTAAGCTGTTGCACTCAGTATGCCAGCAAATTTGGAAAACTCAGCAGTGGACATAGGACTAGAAAAGATCAGTTTTCACTCCAATCCCAAAGAAGGGCCATACCAAAGAATGTTCAGACTACTGTTCAACTGCACTGATTTCAAATACTAGCAAGGTGATGCTCAAAATCCTTCAAGCTAAGCTTCAACAGTATGTGAACCATGAACTTCCAGACATACAAACTGAATTTAGAAAAGGCAGAGGAACCAGAGATCAAATTTCCAGCATCAATTGAATCATAGAACAAGCAAAGGGACTTGCAGGAAAAAACATCTACTGCTTTCTTGACTACTCTAAAGCCGTTGATTGTGTGGATCAATTAAATTGTGGAAAATGCTTAAAGAGATGGGAATACAAGATTACCTCACCTGCCTCCTTAGAAACTTGTATGCATGTCAAGAAACAATGGTTAGAACCAAACATGGAACAACAGACTGGTTCAAAATTTGGAAAAAAGTACATCTATGTTGTATATTGTCATCCTGTTTATTTAACTTATATGCAAAGTACATCATGCAAAATCCAAGGCTGTATACATCAAAAGATGGAATCAAGGTTGCTGGGAGAAATATCAATAACCTCAGATATTCAGATGACATCACCCTAATGGTAGGAAGTAAAGAGGAACTAAAGAGCCTCTTGAAGAATGAGAAAAAGAAGAGTGAAAAAGCTGGCTAAAGACACCATTATGAAGCTAGGAAGTTGGTTGTTCATTGCAGCACCATTTAAAACAGCTAGAACTTGGAAGCAACCTAGATGTTCATGGATAAAGAAGTTTGATACATATACACAATGGAATACTACTCAGTCATAAAAAGAAAATGCATTTGAGTCAGTTCTAATGAGGTGGATGAATCTAGAGCCTATTATACAGAGTGAAGTAAGTCAGAAAAAGAAAGATATAATATTCTAACACATATATATGGAATCAGGAAAAATGTTACTGAAGAATTATTTGCAGGGCAGCAATGGAGAAAAAGACATAGGAATTGACTCATGGACATGGGGAGAGGGTAGGAGAGGGTGAGATGTGTGGAAAGAGTAACATTTAATCTTACATTACCATGTGTAAAATTGATAGCTAATGGGAACTTTCTGTATGGCTCAGGAAACTCAAACAGGGGCTTATAAAATCTAGAGGGGTGGGATGAGGAGGGAAATGGGAGGGAGCTTTAAAAGGGAGGGGATATATGTATATCTATGGCTTATTCATGTTGCGGTTCTTTAGAAATCGACAAAATTCTGTAAAGCAATTTTCCTTCAATTAAAACATTAATTCTAATAAAAGAAAAAAAAATAACATTCAAAAAACTAAGATCATGACATACAGTGCCATCACCGCATGGCAAATAGATGGGAAACAATGGAAAATGTGAGAGGCTTTACTTTCTTGGGCTCCAAAATTACAGCAGATGGTGACTGAAGCCATGAAATTAAAAGACACCTGCTCCTTCTAAGAAAAACTAAGTGTATTAAAAAGCAGAGACACCACTTGCCAACAAAGGTCCATATAGTCAAAGCTATGGTTTTCCCAGTAGTCATGTACAGATGTGAGAGTTGGACATTAAAGATGGCTGAGCACCAAAGAATTGATGCTTTCAAACTTTGATGCTAGAGAAAACTCTCAAGAGTCCCTTGGACTGCAAGGACATCAAATCAGTCCATCCTAAAGGAAATAAACCCTGAAGATTCATTGGAAGGACTGATGCTGAAGCTGAAGCTTTGACCATCTGATGTAACAGCCAACTAATTGGAAAAGACCCTGATGCTGGGAAATACTGAGGGCAGGAGGAGAAGGGGATAACAGAGGATGAGATGGTTGGATGGCATCACCAACTCAGTTGAGTTCAGTTCAGTTTAGTTGCTCAGTCGTGTCTGACTCTTTGTAACCCCATGAATCGCAGTACGCCAGGCCTCCCTGTCTCAGACTCACGTCCATCGAGTCAGTGATGCCATCCAGCCATCTCAGTCTCTGTCGTCCCCTTCTCCTCCTGCCCCCAATCCCTCCCAGCATCAGAGTCTTTTCCAATGAGTCAACTCTTCGCATGAGGTGGCCAAAGTACTGGACTTTCAGCTTTAGCATCATTCCTTCCAAAGAAATCCCGGAGCTGATCTCCTTCAGAATGGACTGGTTGGATCTCCTTGCAGTCTAAGGGACTCTCAAGAGTCTTTTCAAACACCACAGTTCAAAAGCACCCATTCTTCGGTGCTCAGCCTTCTTCACAGTCCAAATCTCACATCCATACATGACCACAGGAAAAACCATAGCCTTGACTAGACGGACCTTTGTTGGCAAAGTAATGTCTCTGCTTTTGAATATGCTATCTAGGTTAGTCATAACTTTCCTTCCAAGGAGTAAGCGTCTTTTAATTTCATGGCTGCAGTCACCATCTGCAGTGATTTTGGAGCCCCAAAAAATAAAGTCTGACACTGTTTCCACTGTTTCCCCATCTATTTCCCATGAAGTGATGTGAATTTGGGCAAACTCCAGGAGATATTGAAAGACAGGGAAGCTTGGTGTGCTGCAGTCCATAGGGTCACTAAGAGTCAGAAATGACTGAGTGGCTGAACTGAACTGAGGGTCTGACACCAACAAATAAACCTGAAAATAGTCCTTTATTGTATAACTCTATCCTTAATCAACATTACCTGAAAATGAGGATAGGATAATCCATACTTTCTTAATTTCAATTTCTGAATGTGATGATAAATATCCTGCATTATTAAATTTCTGGGCATAGATAGAGTATCATCCTTTACACATTCTCCAGCAACTGTATTTCTCTAAAACTATATAAAGATTAAGTTCAAAATTTAAAATATGGCATTTAGTTTTTGGCCTGTCTGTTTAAAGATGGTAAAGAAGTACAAGGTTGATTTTGAAATTGTACTGATTCTCCAGTAGTAAAAGCTATTCAGATTTCTCTGCAAATCCACTCTTTTTGTACATTTCCCTGTACTTGGTCAAATGCAAACTTTGTTGGATTTAATTCCCCTCCCCGCCTCCCCCCGTCCCCCCGCCCCCACCCCGCCCAGGAAGTCTCTGGTTAGTGATAGAAAGCAACCATTGATAAAACTTATTAAAATGTTTCTAATCTATCAGTTAAAGGGAGAAACATTAGATTTTTTAGAACTGTGGTTACATTCCCATCAATGCCTCTTTGATCTTGAGGTACAGTTATGATGAAAAGGGTGAACATATGAATGTGTATGTGTTTTTCAATTTCTATTATATTAAGAGGAAGACTGATCCTTCAGAGACCATTTAGCTGAAGAAAAGCTAAGACTGAGATCATCCAAGCACCACAGAACTGCCATCCTCTCCAGATAAAGGGTCAGCATTACTGGCCTCAGTTAATAGCTTGATGTGCATTAGAGTAACTGCTTCCTGAAGGTGTTACCACAGACACGGATATAACCATATCTTCAGGGAGGAGTCATATAGTGAAAGAAAAACTAGGAGAATATCAAGTATAATCACCAGATCTTGCAAAGAAGAAAAATATAAAACCTTCTATCCATATTGTCATATGTGTTTCAAAAAGTTGTGTAAAACTTTTTACTATCATTTATTGAGTAACAGATACATATCAAGATTGTGCTAAACACTTTTTGGACATTTGTCTCACTTAGTCTTCTGAAATAATTACCATCATTATTCCTATTTTTTGGATGAAGACATTGAAGCTTAGAAAAATTAATTAACTTACTCAAGATGATGCAGCCAGTAAATGGTGTATGTGAAATGCAGTGCTGGTCTGTCTTATCACAAAGTTGTACTCTAAACTTCTCTAATATACAGTTGCAGATTTATAATATAGAGTAAACCCTGATTGCTGGTTGGAAGTCAAAACTCAAATAGAACAACACTCAACACATAATAGGAGCTTAACCACAATTTATTAACCTAATTAGTTGTGAGTTTAATTCTTTTAAAGGTGGTAGACAGAATTCTAAAATGGCCTCCAAGATTTTCCACACACATCCCATGTATACATCTTGTATAATACATGGGACTATAAATATTATGGATCGTGTTCCCATGATTGTATATGGTATGGTTGACCTTAAAATAAGAAAATTAACTCTTAGCCTAGGTTCATCACATGAACTCATTTAAAAGCAGTGTTTTCTCTGTCTAGTTGTAGAAGAGGGTGTCACAGATTTGAAGCATGAGAAAAAATTAACATATAACTAGCTTGAATATCGGAGAAGGCAATGGCACTCCACTCCAGTACTCTTGCCTAGAAAATCCCATGGACAGAGGAGCCTGGTAGGCTGCAGTCCATGAGGTCACAAAGAGTCAGACACGACTGAGTGACTTCACTTTGACTTTTCACTTTCATGCATTGGGGAAGGAAATGGCAACCCTCTACAGTATTCTTGCCTGGAGAATCCCAGGGACGGGGAAGCCTGATGGGCTGCCGTCTATGGGGTCATACAGAGTTGGACACAACTGAAGTGACTTAGCAGCAGCAGCAGCTTGAATATGGAAGGAAACATATTAAAAGGAATATAAGTGGCATTTAAAACCTGAGAGTGGCCTCCAGTCTACAGACAGCAAGGAAATGGTGACCTGGGTACTATAACCACGAGGAACTGAACTCTACGAATGACAAGAATAAGACTGGAAGGGAAGTTTTCCTCAGAAACTCCAGATAAGAACTCAGTTCAACCATTTCCTTGATTTCAGCCTTGTGAGACTTGAACAGAGAACCCAGGCAGGTGATGACCTACAGAATTATGAGCTAACAAATGCGTATTGCCTTGATGCTTTACTTGTGGTAATTCGTTGCATAGCCATAGAAAAATATCACATTAATTATAATATTAAGTAACTATATTACATATAGAGTTCTTATTTCATCATGAGATTTTGCTTTTCAGGTTTGTCAGTTGGCTTTTCTATGAAGTGGCTGAACCCATGTTTTAAAATTTCATGCATAAAGAGTATCACAGTCTACAGAGAGATTTTATTGCCAATCTTTATACATTTGTGAAAATAGCCCAGTACTTCTAAAATCAACAAGAAATTGAATCACATGTACTTTTTCACTTTAAACTCATCAAATTTCACTATCCAGTATATTTTCTCAGTTCTCTCTTTTATAGCCAGCAAACTGTGATTCAGTGCTATTAATCATTCTGGTCTAGCATATTTTGGATAGGCCTTTTGAAAAGATGCAACTACCATGTCCAGCTATAACATAATTAACTGAATCTTTTGTAGCTATTACTGCAATGTGTGATATACAGCTTAAGAACTACCGAGAAATATAGTTGTGTCTGAGAATACAATCTGAATGACAATTCTATCATGTTTCAGGAATTATGGAACAAATGATTTATGATACCAAATTGAAGATTTGGGCTGTTTACCAATGTAATTTAAAAAATATATTTTAACCTGTGGTAAAGTGCTACAGGGGGAATTTCAATAGTGATAAAAAGCAACAAATGTACCAGAATTGGTGGAGAAGTTGGCAAAACTGATGCAGCTTTGGGCTTCTGCTTCAACATGATCTGATCCAGAGCTCGGATTGCAGAAATGTCATTACAAGTGATAGTGTCAGAGGTCGAGCAAATACAGCGTTTGTTTTTATCCTAATGTGAATTTCCAGGGCTGAGAACTAGGAAGAAAATCCTGTTTTAACTTATAAACTTAGCAACTTTGATCTGGAACTCATTGAAAGAGAATAAATATGGAGCCCCAGGATGCCATTTTTATAAGTTATTTTCTGCACATAAATACACTTTGAGTGCAAAGCTGGCAGCTTTATCGAGCACCATATCTATGGTTTGGTTGAAATGCTACTTACAACCCTATCAACTCCCACAAGATTTCTCCCATAAGCACCAGTATCACTCAAAACCTGGGATGGATTCTTGTTACTGTAAGACTACTTCATCAAAGGTCTTGACTTCAAGTAGGAAGTAAATAAAACTGGGAAGTAAATACAATAGCATTTGTTGACTTCTGGCACAATCTGGATAATGTTTTAAAAATATGAGAATGCATATTTTCAGTATTCCTTAGTTTTAGCCAGAGAGCAGATTATTATATTTTCCTCTGAGAAGTTGAGTATTTTTTTAAATCATTGTGCACTATATTAGTCAGGATTTCCTACATTTAAGCTGAATCAGAAAATAGTACAGTTGGTCACATGATCTATATTTTGCCGCATAAAGGTCACCACATGATTTTAGCCAAATAAATTATTCAGAAAACAGTTTGGGGTCCCTGTGAGGATTCTTACTTTCTGCTTCTCCTTTACAGGCCTATGTCCTCTGATCTGCATTACTCCAAGCTTAAAAATAAGAAGAAACCTTAATTTCTTTGGAAACATTGTCCTACTTACACTGTCACCAGAAAGGACTAGGTAATTGCTATGTTGTAAAGAATTTACAAGCAAAAATTCTGCAGTATTTTTGAGGAAGGATTCACCTTTGCTGTAGTCATGAAAGTAAAAAAAGGCAGGTATATGTAAACAAGGTAAAATACCATTGTACTCTAGTACTTTTTTTACTTATGACACTCAATTATTTTCTTATAATTGTGAGCTGAAGTTAATCACACTATTCTAAGCCTTACATAAATGAACACACCAATTCAACTAAGAAGGCTCAAAAGAAATATTTGAGAGTAGTTCATCAATAGATTTAGGAAAGATGATTGAAAGAAGAAAAGGTGGATGGTGGTCCTAAACCCAATTCATTGCTTAAAATAAGAGCAGTATTTTGTTTGGCCTTTTCCCTGTTTTTGTTAAGCTTATCCTCCCTTTACCAGAGACCATTAAATAGCCTCCCAAAACATAGATTAACAAACTATAGCCTTTTGGCAAAATTTGGCCAGGTACCTATTTTTTTAAGCACGTGTTTTTTGTTTTTTGTTTTTTTATTAATAAAGTTATAACCACTGGTGTAGTCTATGACTGTTTATTCCCCACAGCAGCAGAACTGAAGAGCTGCAACTGTATGAACATCAAGTCTAAAACATTTCTTCCTGATATTTTATAGAAAAAAATTTGCTGACCCCTGTTTTAAAAGTTAACCTTTCCCTATTTTCTCTTCCATCAGCTTCTGCAGCAGGAATGTTATTCAGAAGATAATCCATGTAAGTAGTTATCATTCAGTACTCTGAGACTTAAGATCAGGTTAACCCTATGGCAGGGCAGTTTTTTCACTGTAACCAGTTTCTTAAGTATATAATTTAATTTTTATACTTGTGTTAGAATCATTTGGTTTTTTAAGCTGCATAGTATCCCACAATCTAAGTTTCACCTTTGCTTTGGTTTGTATCCCTCTGGCCCAAACACTATTACTGAACCTAAGAACAATGAGTATTACCCATTAATAACTTCCATCCTGCCTCTTACTTGACTAGACTTTGAGTATCACTATCCCACAGATGTTATCCATCCATTAGTGGAGTCATATGACCACCTGCATGCTTGTGCTGGTTTCACAGTATAGCTATCATTCACTTTGAATGTTGTGTATTGGATGATTGATTGGGCTTTTAGCACCACTATCTGAATTGGTTCAAATGAGTATTTAATTTTTATTCTTTTATTTTATTTTTTAACTTTACAATATTGTATTGGTTTTGCCATACATCAAAACGAATCCGCCACAGGTATACATGTGTTCGCCATCCTGAACCCTCCTCCCTCCTCCCTCCCCATACCATCCCCCTGGGTCGTCCCAGTGCACCAGCGCCAAGCATCCAGTACCGTGCATTGAACCTGGACTAGCAACTCGTTTCATATGATATTATACATGTTTCAATGCCATTCTCCCAAATCATCTCACTCTCTCCCTTTCCCACAGAGTCCAAAAGACTGTTCTATACATCAGTGTCTCTTTTGCTGTCTCGTATACAGGGTTATTGTTATCATCTTTCTAAATTCCATATATATGTGTTAGTATGCTGTATTGGTGTTTTTCTTTCTGGCTTACTTCACTCTGTATAATAGGTTCCAGTTTCATCCATCTCATTAGAATTGATTCAAATGTATTCGTTTTAATGGCTGAGTACTTCCTGATGTTCAAGCTGGTTTTAGAAAAGGCAGAGGAACCAGAGATCAAATTGCCAACATCCAAGGAAGAGCTAAGATGGCAGAGGAGTAGGACGGGGAGAACACTTTCTCCCCCACAAATTCATCAAAAGAACATTTAAACGCTGAGTAACTTCCACAAAACAACTTCTGAATGCCGGCAGAGGACATCAGGCACCCAGAAAAGCAACCCAAGTCTTCGAAAGGAGGTAGGAAAAAATATAAAATATAAAAAAAGGGACAAAAGAGGGAGGGACGGAGTTCCGTTCCGGGAAGGGAGTCTTAAAAAGAGAGAAGTTTCCAAACACCAGGATACCTTCTCACTGCCGAATCTGTGCCGAGCCTTGGAAGCACAGAGGGCAACATAACAGGGAGGAAAAATAAATAATTAAAACCCGCACATTGCGAGCCCTTCAGTAACTCCCCCAGTGGAGAAGCAGCGCAGACGCCTGCATAGGCCATTAGCAAGCGGGGGCTGGGCAGGGAGGCGCGGCGCGGGTTGCATCGCAAGAATCTGGCCTGAATACCCCGAGCACTGAGCGAAATAATTTGGGCTAGCAAACCAGACTGTGGGATATCTACCACGCAAAAAGCCAGCCCTAACCTATGACACCGCCAGGCCCGCGCACGGAATAAAGGACTGAACAGAGATAGCCGGCGGCAGACCATCCCCCTGTGGTGATAGGCAGCCAGAGCCAGAAGCGGACAATCGCAGCCCCAGAGACATTATCTATAAAACTGTAAGCAGGCTTCTTTGCTAACTAAAACTTCTTGGGGGTCTGGACGGTCAACATCTGCCTGAGAAGGTGTGCCGGTGCACAACTAGATAACCGAGAGGCGGGGAGGCGATAAGTCGCAGCAATCGCGCGCACAAAACACCTCATCACCTGAGCTGCTTGGATCTGGGAATGGCACAAAACGCAGGCCCAACCGAGAGTCTGCGCCTCTGAGGACTACCCAAGTGCCTGAACCTGAGCGGCTTGGACCTGGGAAGTACAGGCAGCCCAGGGCTGGCCACGGATGGTTCGCAGCGGAGCAACCTAGAGCCTGAGCAGTGTGGGCAGAGAGGCTACATGCGCCGTGAACGGGGGGCAGACCTAGTGTAGCTGAGGCACTGCGAGCACACGCCAGTGTTATTTGTTTGCAGCATCCCTCCCTACCTCCGCTCAGTGCGACTAGACAAGTGAGCCTATAAAAAAAAAAACTTTAAGCCCTCTATTATTCCTTTAATTTCCACTTTTATAACCGATTACTTTGCTAAAAAAAAAAAAAGAAGACCCTATTTTTTTTAAAGCAAACTTCATATATATATATATATTTTAATAATTTTTTGAACTTTGTTTTCTTTTTCCTTCTTTTCTTTAACATTGTATTCTTGAAATTCCAAACTCTACTCTAGATTTTTAATTTTAGCTTTTTAGTATTTGTTATCAATTTTGTACCTATAGTTTTTTTTTGTTTTTGTTTTTATATAATTTCTGTGACCCTTTTTTCTTTTATCTTTTCCTTTTTCTCTGTTTCTTTCTCTTCTTCTTTTAAATAACATTGTATATCTGAAATTCCAAACTATACTCTAGATTTTTAATTTATGCTTTTTGGTATTTGTTATCAATTTTGTACCTGTATTTTTTTTTTTTTTTAATAATTTATGCGACCTTGTTTGTTCTTTTTTTTTTTCTCTCTCTCTTTCTTTTTCTTCTTCCTTTTTAAACATTGTATTTTTGAAATTCCAAACTCTACTCTAGATTTTTAACTTTTGCTTTTTGGTATTAGTTATCAATTTTGTACCTATATTTTCTTTATAATTTTTGCGACCTTGTTTGTTTTTGGTGTTCATTTTTTCTCTCTTTCTTTTCCTTCTTCTTTTCTTTAATATCGTATTTTTGAAATTCCAAACTCTACTCTAGATTTTAAATTCTTGCTTTTATGTATTTGTTACCAATTTTGTACCTTTAAGAACCGAATCTTCAGTACCCATTTTCACTAGGGAGCGAGATTACTGGCTGAACTGCTCTCTCTCCCTTTGGACTCTCCTTTTTCTCCACTAGGTCGCCTGTGTCTCCTCCCTAACCCCTCTCTATTCTACCCAACTCTGTGAATTTCTGGGTGTTCCAGATGGTGGAGAACACTTAGGGAACTGATTACTGGCTGGATCTGTCCCCCTCCTTTTCATTCCCCCCATTTATCCTCCTGGCCACCTCTGCCACTTTCTTCCTTCTTCTCTTCTCTGTATAACTCTGTGAACAACTCTGAGCGGTCCAGTTGTGGAGTGCACATAAGGAAGAGATTACTGAATAGCCCACTCTCTCCTCTATTGATTCCACCTCATCTCATTTGGGTCACCTCTAACTCCCTCCTCACTCTTATCTTCTCCATATAATGCTGTAAACCTCTCTGGGCGAAACAAGTTTCAGGGCAAGACATACCAAGCAAATTCTCCAGCAGCAAGGAACACAGCCTTGAGCTCCAAGATACAGGCAGCCCAAAGTCAGCTCAAAACCATAGACATCCCATAACTCATTACTAGACATTTCATTGCACTCCAGAGAGAAGAAATACAGCTCCACTCACCAGAACACCGACACAAGCTTCCCTAACCAAGAAACCTTGAGAAGCCACCTGTACAAACCCACACAGAGTGAGGAAACGCCACAATAAAGAGAACTCCACAAACTGCCAGAATACAGAAAGGACACCCCAAACTCAGCAATTTAAACAAGATGAAGAGACAGAGGAATACCCAGCAGATAAAGGAACAGGATAAATGCCCACCAAACCAAATAAAAGAGGAAGAGATAGGGAATCTACCTGATAAAGAATTCTGAATAATGATAGTGAAATTGATCCAAAATCTTGAAATCAAAATGGAATCACAGATAAATAGCTTGGAGACAAATTGAGAAGATGCAAGAAAGGTTTAACAAGGACCTAGAAGAAATAAAAGAGAGTCAATATAAAATGAATAATGCAATAAATGAAATTAAAAACACTCTGGAGGCAACAAATAGTAGAATAACAGAGGCAGAAGATAGGATTAGTGAATTAGAAGATAGAATGGTAGAAATAAATGAATCAGAGAGGATAAAAGAAAAACGAATTAAAAGAAATGAGGACAATCTCAGAGACCTCCAGGACAATATTAAATGCTACAACATTCGAATCATAGGGGTTCCAGAAGAAGAAGACAAAAAGAAAGACCATGAGAAAATACTTGAGGAGATAATAGTTGAAACTTCCCTAAAATGGGGAAGGAAATAATCACCCAAGTCCAAGAAACCCAGAGAGTCCCAAACAGGATAAACCCAAGGCAAAACACCCCAAGACACATATTAATCAAATTAACAAAGATCAAACACAAAGAACAAATATTAAAAGCAGCAAGGGAAAAACAACAAATAACACACAAGGGAATTCCCATTAGGATAACAGCTGATCTTTCAATTGGAACTCTTCAAGCCAGGAGGGAATGGCAAGACATACTTAAAGTGATGAAAGAAAATAACCTACAGCCCAGACTATTGTACCTAGCAAGGATCTCATTCAAATATGAAGGAGAAATCAAAAGCTTCTCAGACAAGCAAAAGCTGAGAGAATTCAGCACCACCAAACCAGCTCTCCAACAAATACTAAAGGATATTCTCTAGACAGGAAACACAAAAACGGTGTATAAATTTGAACCCAAAACAATAAAGTAAATGGCAACGGGATCATACTTATCAGTAATTACCTTAAATGTAAATGGGTTGAATGCCCCAACCAAAAGACAATGACTGGCTGAATGGATACAAAAACAAGACCCCTACATATGTTGTCTACAAGAGACCCACCTCAAAACAGGGGACACATACAGACTGAAAGTGAAGGGCTGGAAAAAGATTTTCCATGCAAATAGGGACCAAAAGAAAGCAGGAGTAGCAATACTTATATCAGATAAAATAGACTTTAAAACAAAGGCTGTGAAAAGAGACAAAGATGGTCACTACATAATGATCAAAGGATCAATCCAAGAAGAAGATATAACAATTATAAATATATATGCACCCAACACGGGAGCGCCGCAATATGTAAGACAAATGCTAACAAGTATGAAAGGAGAAATTAACAATAATACAATAATAGTGGGAGACTTTAATACCCCACTCACACCTATGGATAGATCAACTAAACAGAAAATTAACAAGGAAACACAAACGTTAAATGATACAATAGACCAGTTAGACCTAATTGATATCTATAGGACATTTCATCCCAAAACAATGAATTTCACCTTTTTCTCAAGCGCACATGGAACCTTCTCCAGGATAGATCACATCCTGGGCCATAAATCTAGCCTTGGTAAATGCAAAAAAATAGAAATCATTCCAAGCATCTTTTCTGACCACAATGCAGTAAGATTAGATCTCCATTACAGGAGAAAAACTATTAAAAATTCCAACATATGGAGGCTGAACAACACCCTGCTGAATAACCAACAAATCACAGAAGAAATCAAAAAAGAAATCAAAATTTGCATAGAAACGAATGAAAATGAAAACACAACAACTCAAAACCTGTGGGACACTTTAAAAGCAGTCCTAAGGGGAAAGTTCATAGCAATACAGGCATACCTAAAGAAACAAGAAAAAAGTCAAATAAATAACCTAACCCTACACCTAAAGCAACTAGAAAAGGAAGAAATGAAGAACCCCAGGGTTAGTAGAAGGAAAGAAATCTTAAAAATTAGGGCAGAAATAAATGCAAAAGACACAAAAGAGACCATAGCAAAAATCAACAAAGCCAAAAGCTGGTTCTTTGAAAGGATACATAAAATTGACAAACCATTAGCCAGACTCATCAAGAAACAAAGGGAGAAAAATCAAATCAATAAAATTAGAAATGAAAATGGAGAGATCACAACAGACAACACAGAAATACAAAGGATCATAAGAGACTACTATCAACAATTATATGCCAATAAAATGGACAACATGGAAGTAATGGACAAATTCTTAGAAAAGTACAACTTTCCAAAATTGGACCAGGAAGAAATAGAAAATCTTAACAGACCCATCACAAGCACGGAAATTGAAACTGTAATCAAAAATCTTCCAGCAAACAAAACCCAGATTCAGACCGCTTCACAGCTGAATTCTACCAAAAATTTAGAGAAAAGCTAACACCTATCCTGCTCAAACTCTTCCAGAAAATTGTAGAGGAAGATAAACTTCCAAACTCATTCTATGAGGCCACCATCACCCTAATACCAAACCCTGACAAAGATCCCCCAAAAAAGAAAACTACAGGCCAATATCACTGATGAACATAGATGCAAAAATCCTTAACAAAATTCTAGCAATCAGAATCCAACAACACATTAAAAAGATCATACACCATGACCAAGTGGACTTTATCCCAGGGATGCAAGGATTCTTCAATATCCGCAAATCAATCAATGTTATACACCACATTAACAAATTGAAAAACGAAAACCATATGATTATCTCAATAGATGCAGAGAAAGCCTTTGACAAAATTCAACATCCATTTATGATAAGAACTCTCCAGAAAGCAGGAATAGAAGGAACATACCTCAACATAATAAAAGCTATATATGACAAACCCACAGCAAACATTATCCTCAATGGTGAAAAATTGAAAGCATTTGCTCTAAAGTCAGGAACAAGACAAGGGTGCCCACTTTCACCATTACTATTCAACATAGTTTTGGAAGTTTTGGGCACAGCAATCAGAGCAGAAAAAGAAATAAAAGGAATTCAAATTGGAAAAGAAGAAGTAAAACTCTCACTGTTTGCAGATGACATGATCCTTTAATTAGAAAACCCTAAAGACTCCACCAGAAAATTACTAGAACTAATCAATGATTATAGTAAAGTTGCAGGATATAAAATCAGCACACAGAAATCCCTTGCATTCCTATACACTAATAATGAGAAAACTGAAAGAGAAATTAAGGAAACAATTGCATTCACCATTGCAACTGAAAGAATAAAATACTTAGGAATATATCTACCTAAAAAACTAAAGACCTATATATAGAAAACTATAAAACACTAGTGAAAGAAATCAAAGAGGACACTAATAGATGGAGAAGTATACCATGCTCATGGATTGGAAGAATCAATATAGTGAATATGAGTATACTACCCAAAGCAATTTATAGATTCAATGCAATCCCTATCAAGCTACCAACGGTATTCTTCACAGAGCTAGAACAAATAATTTCACAATTTGTATGGAAATACAAAAAACCTCAAATAGCCAAAGCGATCTTGAGAAAGAAGAACGGAACTGGAGGAATCAACCTACCTGACTTCAGGCTCTGTTACAAAGCCACAGTTATCAAGACAGTATGGTACTGGCACAAAGACAGAAATATTGATCAATGGAACAAAATAGAAAGCCCAGAGATAAATCCACATGCATATGGACACCTTATCTTTGACAAAGGAAGCAAGACTATACAATGGATTAAAGACCATCTCTTTAACAAGTGGTGCTGGGAAAGCTGGTCAACCACTTGTAAAAGAATGAAACTGGACCACTTTCTAACACCTTACACAAAAATAAACTCAAAATGGATTAAAGATCTCAACATAAGACCAGAAACTGCAAAACTCCTAGAGGAGAACATAGGCAAAACACTGTCCGACATACATCACAGCAGGATCCTCTATGACCCACCTTCCAGAATATTGGAAATAAAAGCAAAAATAAACAAATGGGACCTAATTAAACTTAAAAGCTTCTGCACAACAAAGGAAACTATTAGCAAGGTGAAAAGGCAGCCTTCAGACTGGGAGAAAATAATAGCAAATGAAGCAACAGACAAACAACTAATCTCAAAAATATACAAGCAACTCCTATAGCTCAACTCCAGAAAAATAAATGACCCAATCAAAAAATGGGCCAAAGAACTAAATAGACATTTCTCCGAAGAAGACATACAGATGGCTAACAAACACATGAAAAGATGCTCAACATCACTCATTATCAGAGAAATGCAAATCAAAACCACAATGAGGTACCATTTCACGCCAGTCAGAATGGCTGTGATCCAAAAGTCTACAAGCAATAAATGCTGGAGAGGATGTGGAGAAAAGGGAACTCTCTTACACTGTTGGTGGGAATGCAAACTAGTACAGCCACTATGGGGAACAGTGTGGAGATTCCTTAAAAAACTGGAAATAGAACTGCCTTATGATCCAGCAATCCCACTGCTGGGCATACACACTGAGGAAACCAGAAAGGAAAGAGACACGTGTACCCCAATGTTCATCACAGCACTGTTTATAATAGCCAGGACATGGAAGCAACCTAGATGTCCATCAGCAGATGAATGGATAAGAAAGCAGTGGTACATATACACAATGGAGTATTACTCAGCCATTAAAAAGAATACATTTGAATCAGTTCTAATGAGATGGATGAAACTGGAACCTATTATACAGAGTGAAGTAAGCCAGAAAGAAAAACACCAATACAGTATACTAACACATATATATGGAATTTAGAAAGATGGTAACAATAACCCTGTGTATGAGACAGCAAAAGAGACACTGATGTATAGATCAGTCTTATGGACTCTGTGGGAGAGGGAGAGGGTGGGAAGATTTGGGAGAATAGCATTGAAACATGTATAATATCATGTATGAAACGAGTTGCCAGTCCAGGTTCGATGCACGGTACTGGATTCTTGGGGCTAGTGCACTGGGACGACCCAGAGGGAGTGTAGGGGAGGCAGGAGGGAGGAGGGTTCAGGATGGGGAACGCAGGTATACCTGTGGTGGATTCATTTTGATATTTGGCAAAACTAATAAAATATTGTAAAGTTTAAAAATAAAATAAAATTTAAAAAAATTGCCAACATCTGCTGGATCATGGAAAAAGCAAGAGAGTCCCAGAAAAACATCTATTTCTGCTTTACTGACTATGCCAAAGCCTTTGACTGTGTGGATCACAATAAACTGTGGAAAATTCTGAAAGAGATGGGAATACCAGACCACCTGATCTGCCTCTTGAGAAATGTGTATGCAGGTCAGGAAGAAACAGTTAGAACTGGACATGGACCAACAGAATGGTTCCAAATAGGAAAAGGAGTACTTCAAGGCTGTATATTGTCACCCTGCTTGTTTAACTTATATGCAGAGTACATCATGAGAAACGCTGGACTGGAAAAAACACAAGTTGGAATCAAGATAGCCGGGAGAAATATCAATAAGCTCAGATATGCAGATGACACCACCCTTATGGCAGAAAGTGAAGAGGAACTCAAAAGCCTCTTGATGAAAGTAAAAGTGGAGAGTTAAAAAGTTGACTTAAAGCTCAACATTGAGAAAACGAAGATCATGGCATCCGGTCCCATCACTTCATGGGAAATAGATGGGGAAACAGTGGAAACAGTGTCAGACTTTATTTTCCTGGGCTCCAAAATCACTGCAGATGGTGACTGCAGCCATGAAATTAAAAGACTCTTACTCCTTGGAAGGAAAGTTATGACCAACCTAGATAGCATATTCAAAAGCAGAGACATTACTTTGCCAACAAAGGTTCGTCTAGTCAAGGCTATGGTTTTTCCTGTGGTCATGTATGGATGTGAGAGTTGGACTGTGAAGAAGGCTGAGCGCTGAAGAATTGATGCGTTTGAACTGTGGTGTTGGAGAAGACTCTTGAGAGTCCCTTGGACTGCAAGGAGATCCAACCAGTCCATTCTGAAGGAGATCAGCCCTGGGATTTCTTTGGAAGGAATGATGCTAAAGCTGAAACTCCAGTACTTTGGCCACCTCATGCGAAGAGTTGACTCATTGGAAAAGACTCTGATGCTGGAAGGGATTGGGGGCAAGAGGAAGGGGACGACAGAGGATGAGATGGCTGGATGGCATCACTGACTCGATGGACGTGAGTCTGAGTGAACTCTGGGAGTTGGTGATGGACAAGGAGGCCTGGCGTGCTGCGATTCATGGGGTCGCAAAGAGTCGGACACAACTGAGTGATTGATCTGATCTGATCTGATCTGAATATTCCAATGTGTATATGTACCATAGCTTTCTTCCTCAGGTGTAAAGTTCTAGTTTCACATCCCCGTTTTCAAGTTTCCTTCATCCTATATCCTATCACAGGTAAACACCCATTCTAAAGCAAGAAAAATATAAATTTTGGGTTTGCAATTTCAATGAAGGAAAATGGAGGATGATTTTGCCACTAACACACTTATACAAAGAAAATATATATAGAGAAAAAAATAGTTTCATGACTTTTAAAGGGAATGATATAATATCCTACCTTGTTTTTAATTATTTCAACATTAAGTATTCAAGGTTAGAAGCAGTTATTTGTAGTATGAGAAGAAATAGACAATTTAAAGTAATTTGGTAGAGAATCTCAGGCTTCAAAGGGGAAAATGTAGTTTTAGGCTACAGATAATGAGTGGTCTCAGATGGCAGAGGTGGACTTAATAAAATATACTGGCTTGGAGGGTAACGGGATTGTTTCCAGTGCACCAATGAAGTGGAAAATCTCACTAAGAGGCAAGGGAAAGAAATCCTTTCCAAACTGATTAATAAGAGTCAGACACGACCGAGCAACTTCACTTTCACCTTTCACTTTCATGCATTGGGGAAGGAAATGGCAACCCACTCCAGTGTTCTTGCCTGGAGAATCCCAGAGATAGGGGCGCCTGGCGGGCTGCTGTCTGTGGGGTCGCACAGAGTTGGACAAGACTGAAGCAACTTAGCAGCAGCAGCAGCATGTCAATTACTGCTGAGAATAAGCATGCTCAACAGACTAGTCAAAATTCCAAGTAGTACAGGAGTATGTATATACCCTATACTACATATAAACTGCAAGGGATAAGGCTCTCCCTGAGTGTCAACAGTGGTTCAATCTGTTTTTTCAACAGGGAATCTCATGCCATGGGTTGGTTGAACATTCTGAACAGGACATAACTATCTATGTACTTTAACCTTCCAGAAGTGCACAACCTCATTGTAGGAGAAACCAGAAGGATTCCCAGTATCAACAAGCCCTACTGTTTTGGTGGCACTCTTAAGAGAAATTTAGCTTTGTCCTGATTTACAGAAGAGAGAAATGGAGAGAGCAAGAGAAAGTGGAAAGAGAAGCATTGGTATTATCTCCCCAAATTCATTATTTTCACCAAGAATGATTTTAGTAAGAATATTTCACAAAACCCATTAAATTATCTCATCATGCATTATTGCATTATCTATCTACAGTCAATCTCTGAAAATAAATCTTAAATGAAGTTCACTTTTATGTCAATTGATAGGGAAAATATTCATGATTTAGAGAAATCTGGGTGTTGGAAGTGGCTTCCTTTATTGAAATTGAGCATGAAATATATGGCAGTGTAAAATGCAAGTCTTGATGACACATCTCCTGTGGAGTTGAGGTTAAAATCTGCTCTGCAGGAGCTGGCTGTCTGGGACAAAATAAGGAGACTTTGGGAATTTTTTGTAAGTAGTCTCTCATGTTAATTCAGATATCATTTCAAAACCTAAACAGTCATTAAGTGTACAGCGTGACCTTCCAAATAATCTTCTATAGGAAACCCTGGAGTAAAAGGTTTGGAAAATAATAGTAAGAGCTAGGCAAAAGGCAAAACTGAAAAAATTAAGGCACACAAATCCACAAAGGAAGTGTGTGTGGAAATTCTTCTGTTGACTGCTTATAGAAAATCTACTCTAAACTAAACATGTCAAATTCTAGATGTCTGAAAATGAAATTGACATCTTCTACAGAGTTACCTATTTTCCACCTTTTTACAAATAATACAGCCAAGTTAAGAACCCCATAATCAACTTGAAAGTTTTCATCTCTTTTGTCCTTTCAATTTAATCTTTCAAGAAGTGCTGTGAATTCTTCTGCTAAATAGAAAATTGTATCCTGTCACTGTATTTCCTTTGCCATAATCCCAATTTTAGGACTAATAATCTTTAACCTGGATTTATAATATGCCAGCAAATTTGGAAAACTCAGCAGTGGCCACGGGACTGGAAAATATCAGTTTTCATTCCAATCCCAAAGAAAGCCAATGCTAAAGAATGCTCAAACTACTGCACAATTGCACTCATCTCACATGCTAGAGTGATCAAAATTCTCCAAGTCAAGCTTCAACAGTACGTGAGCCATGAACTTCCAAATGTTCAAGCTGGATTTAGAAAAGGCAGAGGAACCAGAGATCAAATTGCCAACATCTGTTGTTGGACCATCAAAAAAGTTAAGAGAGTGCCAGAAAAGCATCTGCTTCTGCTCTTTTCACTATGCCAAAGCCCTTGACTATGTGGATCACAACAAACTGTGGAAAATTCATAAAGTGATGGGAACACCAGATCACCTGACCTGCCTCCTGGGAAATCTGTATGCAGGTTAAGAAGCAACAGTTAGAACTGGACATGGAAAAACAGACTGGTTCTAAATTGGGAAAGGAGTACATCAAGGCTGTATATTGTCATCCTGCTTATTTAACTTATATGCAGAGTACATCATGAGAAATCCTAGGCTGGAGGAAGCAGAAGCTGGAATCAAGATTGCCAGGAGAAATATCAATAACCTCAGATATGCAGATGACACCACCCTTATGGCAGAAAGTGAAGAACTCAAGAGCCTATTGATGAAAGTGAAAGAGGAAAGTAAAAAAGTTGGATTAAAGCTCAACATTCAGAAAACTAAGATCATGGCATCTGGTCCTGTCACTTCATGGCAAATAGATGGGGAAACAGTGGAAACAGTGACAGAATTTATTTTTGGAGGGCTTCATATTGACTGCAGATGGTGACTGCAGCCATGAAATTAAAAAGTGCTTACTCCTTGGAAGGAAAGTTATGACCAACCTAGACAGCATATTAAAAATTTGAATCAGTTCTAATGATGTGGATGAATCTGGAGCCTATTATACAGAGTGAAGTTAGCCAGAAAGAAAAACACCAATACAGCATACTAATGCATATATATGGAATTTAGAAAGATGGTAACGATAACCCTGTATGTGAGACAGCAAAAGAGACACACATGTATAGAACAGTCTTTTTGACTCTGTGGGACAGGGAGAGGGTGGGATGATTTGGGAGAATGGCATTGAAACATGTATAATATCATATAAGAAATGAATCGCCGGTCCAGGTTTGATGCAGGATACAGGATGCTTGGGGCTGGTGCACTGGGATGACCCAGAGGGATGGTACAGGGAGGGAGGTGGGAGGGGATAGGATGAGGATAGCGGGGTGGGAGGTGGGAGTTCAGGATGGGGAACATGTGTATACCTATGGCAGATTTATGTTGATGTATGACAAAACCAACACAATATTGTGAAGTAATTAGCCTCCAATTAAAATAAATAAATTTAAATTTAAAAAAATAAAAAGCAGAGACATTACTTTGCCAAAAAAGGTCCATCTAGTCAAAGCTATGGTTTTTACAGTAGTCATGTATGAATGTGAGAGTTGGACTATAAAAAAAGCTGAGTGTCAAATAATTGATGCTTTTGAACTCTTGTGTTGGAGAAGGCTCTTAAGAACACCTTGGACGGCAAGAAGATCCAACCAGTCCATCCTAAAAGAATTCAGCCCTAAATATTCACTGAAAGTATTGATGCTGAAACTGAAACTCCAATACTTTGGCCACCTGATGCAAAGAACTGACTCATTAGAAAAGACCCTGATCCTGGGAAGGACTGAAAGCAGGAGGAGAAGGGGACGACAGAGGATGAGACGGTTGGATGGCATCACTGACTCAATGGACATGAGTTTACGTAAACTCCAGGAATTGGTGATGGACAGGGAGGCCTGGCGTGCTGCAGTCCATGGAGTTCGAAAGAGTAGGTAATGATTGAGCGGCTGAGCTGAACTGATAGAATAACATCTTTCTCCAACTCAAACTCCAGTAGCCACTGTCTTTCTTCCAATCTCCTTTCCATATTAATTGTTATAATAATCTTGCTATAAAACACAACAGTAAATTATGTTTCATTTATGCTTAAGAATGTACAATGATTTACTTGTGCCTAAAACGTCAAGTTTAATCTTGTTCTTCACACTATAATGCCAGTTTATCTATCCAGGTAGCTCTTCCTTGTATAGCACAAGCCATTCTAGCCACCATAATAGTTACACTATTGTATTCTGTGTGATATTAATTCCCCTTATCCCAAATAGTAACTTCTTAAATATTTATTAAAACATTATCAAATACCAACCGTGAAACTAACTCTTTCCACAAATTTTCTCTAAAGCTTACAAAATCTATGTAATGTAAGAATTTCATTCCTGATTATATGAGTTAATTTTATTATTTAGGGCTAATATTGGCTTCCCTCATAGCTCAGTTGGCAAAGAATTCACCTGCAATGCAGGAGACCTCTGTTCAATACTTGGGTCAGGAAGATCAGCTGGAGAATTGATCGGCTACCCACTCCAGTATTCTTGGACTTCCCTTGTGGCTCAGCTGGTAAAGAATCTGCCACAATGTGGGAGACCTGTGTTTGATCCCTGGGTTGGGAAGATCCCCTGGAGAAGGGAAAGGCTATGAACTCCAGTATTCTGGCCTAGAGAATTCCATGGACTGTATAGTCCATGTGGTCACAAAGAATCAGACACTACTGAGTGACTTTCACTTTCAGGGTTAATCAGCTAGTAGCAGACTGAAGATTAACGTCCATTTTATTATGATCTCAAAGCCTGTGCTCTTTCCTCTCTGGGACACCAAAGTCTGTGATCATGTGCTCACTTTCTACTAGTAACATTCTAACCTTCCCATCCTTTTTTATACCTACAATTATACTTTCTGTTACTAACCACCTCTCCCTGCCCACTATCAAAAATAACTGCTAATTTGGCTTCTAACACCATTTTGCTCTTCAGTTGCTAAGTCGTGTCTGACTCTTTATGACCGCATAGACTGCAGCACACCACACTTCCCTGGCCTTCACTATCCCCTGGAGTTTTCTCAAACTGATGTCCATCGAGTCGGTGATGCTATCTAACCATCTCATCCTCTTCTCCTCCTGCCCGCAATCTTTCCCAGCATCATAGTCTTTTCCAAGGAGTTGACTCTTCACATCAGGTGGCCAAAGTATTGGAGCTTCAGCTTCAGCATCAGTCCTTCCAGTATATATTCATGGGTGATGTCCTTGAGGATTGACTAGTTTGATCTCCTGCTGTTCAAGGGACTCTCAAGAGTCTTCTCCAATGCCTCAGTTCAAAAGCATCAATTCATTGGTGCTCAGTCTTTTTTATGGTCCAACTCTCACATCCACACATGACTACTGGAAAACCCATAACTTTGACCATATGGACCTTTGCTGGCTTCCCTGATAGCTCAGACAGTAAAGACTCTGCTTGCAATGCAGAAGACTTGGGTTCAATCCCTAGGTCAGGAAGATCCCCGGGAGAAGGGAATAGCTACTCACTCCTGTATTCTTGATTGAAAAATTCCATGGGCAGAAGAGTTTGGAAGGCTACAAGTCCATGGGATGGCAAAGAGTTGGACATGATTGAGCAACACACACACACACACACACACACAAACACACACACACACACACACCCCTTTGTCAGAAAGGTGACATCTCTGCTTTTTAATATACTGCCTAGGTTTGCCATAGCTTTTTTTCCAAGGAGCAAGTGTCTTTTAATTGCACAGCTGCAGTCACTGCAGTGAATTTTGAGCCCAAGAAAATAAAATCGGTCACCATTTCCAATTTTTCCCCATCTATTTCCCATAGTTTTCTTTTTTTTTTTTTTAAATAAATGTTGAGTTTTAATTCAGCTTTTAAACTCTCCTCTTTCACTATCATCAAGAGGCTCTAACACAATATATTATTTTTAACTTTACACATATTGCCGGGACCCAGCGTGAGGAACTCCGCCCATGGCAAAGGTCATGAGGAAGGAGGCTCGGCATACACAAAGGCGGGATCGAGCCTCAGGAGTCCCTCTGGAAATTCTCAAGCATCTACCCCAAAAACCAGAGTCTGCCTACTTTACTACTTTGTGCTCTCACCTACACCTCTGACTTTACAGGGGGCTGTTCCCCACCACCATCTCTCTCTCTGAAAAAGAGTTAACTTCCAGCTCCAGTTAATAAAGTTCCTGGGCGTGACAGGAGTGTTTTAGTTCATAAACTCCTTTGGAAGTTCTCTAGCCTGCTTGAACAGGTTCTTCCAGCCACATGTGATTGTTCACAGCCCCCCAACTGTGAGAGGCACGAGATGTTCTAAACTTTCTAAATACATATTCCTTTGAGCAGTTAGAAGATTATTAGTATAGTATAGTGGGTTGATTAGAAATTATATTGGTAAAGGGTTTTCATTTATTGGGCCAATGTTTGCTGCTAAGTTTCCATATCCCTTACCTACTGTGTCCCTAGGAGTGTATTGATTAATATAGTTGGTGTATAGGAATGTAAGTAGTAGCTTTAATGTTTGTAACCTTGGACCCTTGAGTTAATTCTTCTCTTGTTATAGCCCACCACACTTTTGCCCTATAGGAATGCAACTTTAATGCTTTTGGAGGGTGGTGCCTGACTTTAGAATAATCACCTTTAGAGAAAAATAAGTTTTCTGAAGACAGGGTCATAAAATGTTAACAGGCCTCCTGGCCAGAAGATGATGTAAATCACCTAAACTTTTGCATATGATAAGTTTGCAGGAAGAAAGCCTGGCTTCGATAAGGATCAAGGACTGCTGACCTTGCATGACTCTACCCCTTCCCCCATTATCCTCTATGCACAACTTAAGGTATAAAAACTACTTTGAAAAATAAAGTGCAGGCCTTGCTCACTGAAGCTTGGTCTCCCCATGTCGTTCTTTCTCTCACCTTCTGGCTGAATTTCCATCTGGAGTGTGGAGGCTCACCAAGCCTACTAATTTTGCCTGGGCTTCTAAGATCTGACCGGGGAGGCCTTAGTGTCTCCTCTCCTTTGGGAGAATGGGAGGACGCCTGCGGCCTACGTAGGTGGTGCAAACTCCTTGTCTTGGAGTTTTACTGGTTTTCCACGTAAACCAAGTTATTCAGCCTCTTTTCTCCACTGAATTTTTTCACTGAGCTATCCCTATTTAACCACTCTTTATATCTCTAATTAACACTTAATTAAGCTATTGTCTCCTGATCGCCGATGCCGTCTCCCCTTCAAAATCTCTGGATCCACCGGGACTGGACCCCGGCAACATATGAAATAGGATATTAGGTATTCTTTTGCTTAGATTATTTTATACATGTTTGTAAAATTCAACCACATTATTATGTGTACTTGTAATTTTCTCATTCTCCTTGCTTTATACAGCATTCAGTCTTATGAAAATATCACAATTTATGTATTATTTGTTTATTATGAATAATGTTTATAAAGACACGTTTCAAGACCTACTAGAAATCATAAAGTGTAGGAAGATAAATTGGTACAAACATTTTGGAAAATAGTTTGGCAGTTTATCCTTAAGTGAACAGGTACATACATTTTGAGATACCAATTACAGTTCTAAATGTATATGAACAGCTAGCATATAAACTATATATTTGCACCAAAATAAGGGAAAAAATATTCATAGGAGCAAAATTTGTTGTCTTTTTTAGTTTAGCTATTCTGCTTGGTATATACTGTTAACAAGATTTGACTTTATTTAAATCTGTCTTGATGAAAAGTGACACGTATTGCAAATTTGGGTATCATTTTTTATAAGGTATTTGTTTAAGTCTTTTGCCCATTTAAAATTGTATTGTACCTTTGTTCTATTTATTTGAAATACATTTTTTAAATACGTATTCTGCATATCAATCTTTTTGGAGGAAAGTTATATGTTTTGGGAATACTCTTCCTTTGTGAGTTACCCTCTCACTCTTTTATTAGACTTGTTTGATGAAGAGAAGTCTTTAATCATAGTATAGTTAAATTTTCTCATTATAATCGGCAATTTTACTTTTCTGTATGCAAATAGCTATAAAGATGTTCTTATATATTTTCCTGTAAAAGTTGTGTTATCTGTCATATTTTTATCTTTAGTCTTTTGGTTTATGATGATATATAGAAGCAAAAATTCATTTTTTCCATATTGGATAGCAGATTAACCCAATATAATTTACTGAAATTCCATACTTTTCACAGTGAGGTGTAATTTCAGTTTCATCATATACTGGGCAATTTTCATAGGCATTGTCGAATTCTGGACCGTTTTACATGGTCAGTTAGTCTGTTTGTCTATTCCGATGGCAGTATCTCTCTTTCTTAATTTCTATAAGAAGTCATGGCTTTGATAGTATAAGCCCTCCAGCTTTGTTTCCTTTCCTGATTGCCTTACTACCCCCTGCTATTTGCTTGTCTATATAAATTTTTTTTAAATTAAAGCATAATTGCTTTAAAATGTTGTGTTGTTTTCTGCCCTACAACAATGTGAATCAGTCATAATTATTTATATCCTTTCCTTCTTGAGATTTCTTCCATTCCTCCCATCTAGGTCATCTGGTTTTAGAGAGCCAGGCAGGACTCCCTGTGTTATATAGCAACTTCCCACCAGTTATCTATTTGCACAAGATAGTGTATATATGCCGATGCTATTTTCTCAATTTATTCTACCCTATCCCCCTGTTGGGTCCACAAGTCTGTTCTCTATGTCTGCATCTCCATTTCATCTCTGTAAATAGGTTCATCAGTACTATTTTTCTATATTGCATGCTGCTGCTGCTGCTGCTGCTAAGTCCCTTCAGTCGTGTCTGACTCTGTGCGACCCCATAGATGGCAGCCCACTAGGCTCCTCTGTCCCTGGGATCCTCCAGGAAAGAATACTGGAGTGGGTTGCCATTTCCTTCTCCAATGCATGAAAGTGAAAAGTGAAAGTGAAATTGCTCAGTCGTGCCCGACTCTTAGCGAACCCATGGACTGCAGCCTACCAGGCTCCTCCGTCCATGGGATTTTCCAGGCAAGAGTACTGGAGTGGGTTGCCGTTGCCTTCTCTGCTAGATTGCATATATATGCATTAATACATGATATTTATTTTTCTCTTACTTCACTCTGTATAACAAACTCTAGGTTCATCCACCTCTCTACAACTGACTCAAATTCATTCCTTTATATGGATGAATAATGTTCCATTGTATATATGTACTACATCTTCTTTATCCATTCATCAGTTGTCAGGCATATAGATTGCTTCCATGTCCTGGCTACTGTAAATAGTCCTGCAATGAACATTGGGGTACATGCGTCTTTCTCAATTGTGGGTTTCTTGGGTATATGACCGGTAGTGGGATTGCTGAGTCATATGACAGTTTTATACCTAAATTTATTTGTTAAGGAATCTCCATACTGTTCTCCATAGTGACTGTATCAATTTACATTCCCATCAACAGTGAGAGGGTTCCCTTTTCTCCATATCCACTTCAGCATGTATTCTTTGTAGTTTTTTTGATAATTGCTATTTTGATTGGTGTGAGATGATTCTTCATTGTAGTTTTGATTTGCATTTATGTAATAATAAATGATGTCAAACATCTTTTCATGTGTTTATTGGCCATCTGTAAGTCTTTGGAGAAATGTCTGTTTAGATCTTCTACTCATTTTTTGATTGGGCTGTTTGTTTTTCTGATGATCTGTATAAGCTGCTATATATTTTGGAGAGTAATCCTTTGTCTGTTGCTTCATTGGCAATTACTTTCTCCCATACTGAGGGTTGCCTTTTCATCTTATTTATAGATTCCTTTGCCGTGCGGAAGCATTGAAGTTTAATTAGGTCCCATTCATCTATTTTTTAACTCCATTATTCTAGGAAGTGAGACAAAGAGGATCTTGCTGTGATTTATGTCAAAGAGGACTGTCCAAGTTTTCCTCTAGAGCTTTATAGTTTCTGGCCTTACATTTAAGTCTTCAATCCAGTTTGAGTTTATTTTTGTGTATGGTGTTCAGAAGTGTTCTAATTTCATATTTTTACATGTAGATGTCCAGTTTTCCCAGCGCCACTTATTGAAGAGACTGTTTTTTTTCTCCATTTTATATTCTTGCCCCCACTGTCAAAAATAAGGTACATGAGTTTATCTCTGGGCTTTCTATCTTGTTCCATCGGTCTATATTTCTGTATACTTCTATTTTTGTGATAGCACCATGCTGTCTTGATGGCTGTAGCTTTGAAGTATAGTCTGAAGTGAGGAAGGTTGATTCCTCCAGCTGTTTTGCTTTCTTAAGATTTCTTTGGCAATCTGTTGTGTTTCTGTACAAACTGTGATTTTTTTTGTTTTGTTCTAGTACTGTGAACAAAGGCCATTGGCAATTTCATAGGAATTGCATTGAATTTGTAGATCGCTTTGGGTAGTATAGTCATTTTCACAATACTGACTGTTCCAATACAACATGGTATATCTCTCCATCTGTTTCTGTTATCTATGATTTTATTCATCAGTGTCTTACAGTTTTCTGCATACAAGTCTTTTGTCCCTTTAGGTATGTTTATTCCATGGTGGCTCAGATGGTAAAGCGTCTGCCTATAATGTGGAAAACCCAGGTTCATTCCCTGGGTTGGGAAGATCCCCTGGAGAAGGAAATGGCAATCCATTCCAGTACTCTTGCCTGGAAAATCCCATGGAGGAGGAGCCTGATTGGCTATAGTCCATGGGGTCGCGAAGAGTCAGACACGAATAAGCAAGTTCACTTTCACTTTTTCACTTTATTCCTGGGAATTTTATTCTTTTTGTTATTCCTAGGTATTGTATTCTTTTTGTTGCTGTGGTGAATGAAATTGTTTCCTTAATTTCTATTTCTGATTTTTTATTGTTAGTATATAGGAATAAAAGGGATTTCTGTGTATTAGCTTTATATCATGCGACTTTACTAAAGTCATTGATTAACTCTAGCAATTTTCTGGTGGCATCTTTAGGGTTTTCCAACTATATATATATATATATATATATATATATATATATATATATATATATCACCTGCAAACAGTAAGATTTTAACTTATTTTCTAATCTGGATTTCTTTAACTTCTTTTTCTTCTCTGATTGAAGTGGCTAGGACTTCCAAAACTATATTGAACTGTAGTGGCAAGAATGGGCACCCTTGTCTTATTCCTCATCTTATAGGAAATTTTTTTCGGTTTTTCACCATTTGGCAGTAATGCTTGCTGTCAGTTTGTCATATATGGCCTTTATTGTGTTAGGGAAGGCAACTTCTACGCTGATTTTCTTTTCTTTTTTTCTTTTATTTATTTTATTTTTTAACTTTACAATATTGTATTGGTTTTGCCATATATCAACATGACAGCAAAAGAGACACTGATGTATAGAACAGTCTTTTGGACTCTGTGGGAGAGGGAGAGGGTGGGATGATTTGGGAGAAGGGCATTGAAACATGTATATTATCATATATGAAATGAGTCACCTGTCCAGGTTCAATGCATGATATGCTGGTTTTTTATAAAGTTTTTTTAAATAATAAATACATGTTTAATTTTGTTGAAAGCTTTCTCTGCATCTATTGAGATTATCATATGGTTTATATCTTCAAATATTCTAACATAGTATATCACATTGATTAATTTGCATTTATTTATTTAAATAGTTAAAAAATTTTTATTGGAGTATAGTTGATTTACAATGTTGTGTTAGTTTCTGCTGTAGAGCAAAGTGAATCAGATTTGCATTTATTGAAGAAACCTTGTATCCCTGAGATAAACCCCATTTAATCACAGTGTATTATCCTGTTAATGTGTTGTTGGATTCTGTTTGTTGGAATTTTGTTGGGGATTTTTGCATTCATGTTTATTAGTGGTATTGGGCTAAGCTTTTTATTTTATTTTTATTTTTTTGTGGTATCTTTGTGGTTTTGGTTTTAGTAGCACAGTGATGGTAGCCTCATAGAATGAGTTTGGGAGTTTTCATCCATCTGCAATTCTCTGAAAGAGTCTGAGCAAGATAGGTGTTAGTGTTCTTTCCTAAGCATTTGAAAAAATTTACCTATCAAGCCATCTGGCCCTGGGCTTTTATTTAATGGAAGATATTTGATCACATTTTCTATTTCAGCACTTGTGGTTGGTCTGATATATTCCCTATTTGTTCCTGATTCAGTCATAGAAACTTTTACTTTTGTAAGAATTTGTCCATTTCTTCCTGGTTATCCATTTTATCGGCATATAGTTTCTTGTAATAGTCTCTTATGATCCTTTGTATTTCTGCATTATCTATTATAACTTCTCCTTTTTCATTTCTAATTTTATTCATTTAAGTCTTCTCTATTTTTTTTTCTTATTGAGTCTTGATAATGGTTTTTCAGTTTTGCTTATCTTCACAAATAATCAGCTTTTAGTTTTATTGATTTTGCTATTGCCTCCTTCATTCTTATTTCATTTATTTCTGTTCTGGTTTTTGTGATTTATTTCCTTCTACTAACTTTGTTGATTTTCAGCTCTTCTTTTTCTAGTTGCTTTAGGTGTCAGGTTAAGTTATTTATTTGATGTTTTTCTTATTTCTTGAGATAAGGCTTGCATTGCTATAAACTTCCCTCTTAGCACTGCTTTAACTGCTTTCTGTAGGTTTTGAGTTACTGTGTTTTCATTGTAATTTGTTTCCAGGTATTTTTTTCCCCTTTGATTTCTTCATTAACCTCTTAGTTATTTAGAAGCATATTGTTTAGCTTCCATGTGTTTATGTTTTTTTACATTGTTTTTCTTGTAATTGATATCCATCTTAGAGCGATGTAATCAGAAATATTGCTTTATATAATTTCAATTTCCTTAAATTTATTAAGGCTTGGTTGTGAACCAAGATGTGATCTATCCTGGAGAATATTCTATGTGAACTTGAGAAAAATGTGAATTCTACTGTTTTTGGATGGGATGTCCTGTAGATATCAATCAGGATCATCATGTCCAATGTATCATTTACAGTTTGTGTTTCCTTATTAATTTTCTCTCCTGTTGACCTTTCCATTCTTATGAGTGAGGCATTTAATTCCTTCACTGTTACTATGTTATTGTCAATTTCCCATTTTATAGTTGTTAGCATTTGCCTTATGTACTAAGATGGGTGCATATATATGTTGTGTGTGTGTGTATGTGTGTGTGTACACACATACACACACACACATACATTGAAGTACTTTGGCCACCTGTTGTGAAGAATTGACTCACTTTAAAAGACCCTGATGCTTGGAAAAATTAAAGGTGGAACAGAAGGGGATGACAGAGAATGAGATGGTTGGATGGCATCACTAACTCAATGGACATGAGTTTGAGTAAACTCTGAGAGTTGGTGATGGACAGGGAGTCCTGGTGTACTGCAGTCCATGGGATTGCAAAGAGTCAGATAAGACTGAGCAACTGAACTGAACTGAACTGAATTATTGCTTTATCTTCTACTTGGATTGATCCCTTGATCATTATATATTGTCCTTCCTTGTCTCTTATAGTGGTCTCAATACCAGAAGTCTATGAGGCTGTCTTCATTTCTTTTCATTCTTTTTTATTTATTCTTCTCTTCTTCAATTATTTAAACCATTCTATCTTCCAGCTTACTTATCCACTCTTCTGCCTTAGGTATTCTGCTCTTGATTTCCTCTATTGCATTTTTATCTCAGTTATTGTGATGTTCATTGTTTCTTTTCTTTACTTCTTTTATGTCTTAGTTAAATATTTCTTGTATCTTCTCTATCTGTGCTTCCAATTTATTCCCACGATTTTTGGATCATCTTTACTATCATTATTCTGAAGTCTTTTTTAGGTAGACTACCCATTTTCCTCTTCATTTGTTTGATCTTTTGGGTTTTTATTATGCTCCTTCATCTGCTTCATGTGTCTCTGTCTTTTCATTTTGTTTAATTTACTATGCTTGGGGTCTCCTTTTTGCAGGCTGCAATGTTGTAGTTCCTCTTATTTGTGAGTCTATCTCCAGAGGCTCAGGGCAGACCAGTGCCTGGTGAAGGTTTCCTAGCAGGGGGGAATGGTGCTTGTTTTCTAGTGAGTGGGGCTGGATCTTGTCTCTATGAAGGGCAGTGCCTCACACAGTGGTTTGTTTTGGGGGTTTCTGTGAGGTTGCTATGGTTTTGGGCAGCATGTCTGCTAATGGATACTGCTGTGTTCCTATTTTGCTAGCTTTTTTGTGTGAGGCATCCAGCACTGGAGTTTGCTGGACTTTGGGTAGTGCCAAGTCTTAGTGTTGAGATGGAGTCCTTTAGGATAGCTGTTTTGAATTAATACTCCAGTGGGTTGGTAGTTCTATGGTGGTCCAACAGCCTGGATTCAATTCTCCAACCATGGAAGTTCAGGCCTGACCCCTGGATAGAGCACAAACCACACAGTATAGAAGAGAAGGGGAAAGAAAGCAATAGTAAAAAAAAAAAAAAATCAAACATACATATAAACAAAAAAAAGAATAGACAGGCAAAACCCCTAGAGAAATTGTAAATGAAAGAGTAAACAGACAAGAACATACAAAAAACTTACATATTCAAATGAAAATAAAATAATAAAAGAGAAATCAAAAAGGAAGAGAGCAATACATCCAATAAATAAACCCATAAATGAAAAAGAACATTGAAACTTAGAATAGCAAAAGTACAAAACCAAAAACATGGGAAGCAATGCAATATAATGAGAAAGTGCTTTAGAAGCGAGAAAAAATAAAATAAATTTAATGAAAGCACTAAAAAAATAAAAAGTGAGTGAAATATAAAAGTTAAAGGAATAATAAAGAAAACAACATATCCAAATATATATATATATATATATATATATATAGAGAGAGAGAGAGAGAGAGAGAGAGACAGACAGACAGACAGACAGACAGAGACAGAGAGAGAGACAGAAAGTGAGACCGAGTGTGGTAGTAAGAAGAATATATTCCTGTGACCTTAATTTTTCTTGTCACAGAGTGAGCTGCAGCCAATCTGCTAACTCAGAAGGTCCTCCAATATTTCTAGGAAGGTCTCTGGACCTGCTGTGGGCACTGAGGGGCCAACTCAGATTCAAATCTGGCCTTACTCCAGTTTATACTTGCTTCTGAGGTTCACAGCCTCGATTTAATTGCAGGGATTTAATCTGTTTCTCCTGTGACTGTATGAGAAAATTCCATTTCTCTCTTCTGGTAACATAGACCCTGGTGCTCTGCTTTGCTTTGGCTCCACCTCTGTAGGCTGCCTTGAGACACCTGTTCCCCACCAAGACAATAGAAGGTGAAAGCAGCAGTTGTCTAGGGGTCACTTGCTAAGTTGGGCCAGGGAGAGGGAGGGTTATGGCAGACACAGTTGGAATATGTGGGGAGTGCTTGCAGCAGCATAGGCATACAGGAAGTTAGTACAGCTTGAGGTAGGTCATGCATTCTCCCAGGGGAACTGACCTTAGCTCATGCGTCCCTCAGCAGTGCCAAGCTGCACAAGATCCAAGGAAGTTGTGGGCAGTCGTGCCTACTCACAGCTTGGTAACAGTTGCAACCTCTGGGGTCAGGATCTCAGTGGTGTCTTATCCTCCATCTCTGGCACTCGTGCAGGTTTTGGTAGCTGCTGGTCAGCATGCCCACCTCTGTGGTCATAGACTGTAGCCATGACCCATCCTGTACTCATGAAGGTGGTGTTCTGCTATCTGCCAGTGCATGCAGTTAGAGGATCCCCACAGCAAATGATCTCTTGCCTCTCTGACTGGCCTAGGCTTTTCCTTGGACTCCCTCAGCTGTGCTGTACTAGTCCCTGAGGAGTATTTTCATAACAGTCAACCTCAGTTCTGTCCCTGAGGTCTGACCCCCAAAGCCTGAGCCTCAGAACCCAGCCCCTACTTGCCACTGCAGTCATGCAAGCCATTTCTTATCTGGAAAGTGCTGTTCAGCAGCAATCTCTGTGGTGAATTCTCTCTGTTTTGCCTTCTGAGCACCTGTTGTACTGCTCCCCTTTGAGGTTCCAAAGCTTTCCCTGCCCCCACCTGTGAGGGGGTTTCTGACTGTGCAGAAATTTTTCTCCTGCACAACAGCCTCCCAGAGGCACAGGTCCCATCCTGATTACTTTGTCTTTTTATTTTCTTATTTCTTTTACCCTATCCTGTTATGTGGAGATTAGATTGCTTTCTTGCAAGTCTGGGGTCTTCTGCCAGCATCCAATAGGTGCTCTGTAGGAGTTGTTCCACATGTAGATGTATTTTGATGTATTTCTGAATAGGAAGGTAATTTCCACGTTTTACTCCTCCAGCACCTTCAAAGTCCCAGTCTATATAAATCTTCAAATCAGCTCATTATACTCAACAAAATATCTGTTGGGATTTCGATTGGATTTGGAGAACTGACATCTTAATATAAAGTCCTCTAATCCATAACCAGGGGGTTATTCAGTTTGTTATCAGTTATTTTCAGTGATTTTTTTTTTTTTTTTTTTACTTTTCCATACAGAGACCTTGCACATCTTTTTTACAATCATTTCCTAGGTACATTTAAAATCTTAATGGTACTTTAATTTTTAATATTCTTTACAGTATACAGAAAAAAGAGATTATATTGATCTTATATGCACTGACTTCATTAAATTAATTTATTATTTCTAAGTGTTTCTAATTTTATTTTTTAATTTAAATTTATTTATTTTAATTGGAGGCTAATTACTTTACAATATTGTATTGGTTTTGCCATACATCAACATAAATCTGTCACGGGTATACACATGTTCCCCATCCGGAACCCCCTCCCACCTCCCTCCCCGTATCATCCCTCTGGGTCATCCCAGTGCACCAGCCCCAAGCATTCTGTATCCTGCATCGAAACTGGACTGGCGATTCATTTCTTATATGATATTATACATGTTTCAATGCCATTCTCCCAAATCATCCCACCCTCTCCCTCTCCCAGAGAGTCCAAGAGACTATTCTATACATCTGTGTCTCTTTTGCTGTCTTGCATACAGGGTTATCGTTTCCATCTTTCTAAATTCCGTATATATGCGTTAGAATACTGTATTGGTGTTTTTGGCTTAGATCACTTTCTGGCTTACTTCACTCTGTATAATAGGCTCCAGTTTCATCTACCTCATTAGAATTGATTCAAATGCATTCTTTTTAATGGCTGAGTAATACTCCATTGTGTATATGTACCACAGCTTTCTTATCCACTCGTCTGCTGACGGACATCTAGGTTGCTTCCATGTCCTGGCTATTACAAACTGCTGTGATGAACACTTGCGTACACGTGTCTCTTTCAATTCTGGTTTCCTCAGTGTGTATGCCCAGCAGTGGGATTGCTGGGTCATAAGGCAGTTCTATTTCCAGTTTTTTAAGGAATCTCCACATTGTTCTCCATAGTGGCTGTACTAGTTTGCATTCCCGCCAACAGTGTAAGAGGGTTCCCTTTTCTCCACACCCTCTCCAGCATTTATTGCTTATAGACTTTTGGATCACAGCCATTCTGACTGGCGTGAAATGGTGCCTCATGGTTTTGATTTGCATTTCTCTGATAATGAGTGATGTTGAGCATCTTTTCATGTATTTGTTAGCCATCTGCATGTCTTCTTTGGAGAAATGTCTATTTAGGTCTTTGGCCCATTTTTTGATTGGGTGGTTTATTTTTCTGGAATTGAGCTGCAGGAGTTGCTTGTGTATTTTTGAGATTAGTTGTTTGTCAGTGGCTTCATTTGCTATTATATCATCCCATTCTGAAGGCTGTCTTTTCACCTTACTTATAGTTTCCTTTGTTGTGCAGAAGCTTTTAATTTTAATTAGGTCCCATTTGGTTATTTTTGCTTTCATTTCCAATATTCTGGGACGTGGGTCATAGAGGTTCCTGCTGTGATTTATGTCAAGGAGTGTTTTACCTATGTTCTCCTCTAGGAGTTTTATAGTTTCTGGTCTTACGTTTAGATCTTTAATCCATTTTGAGTTTATTTTTGTGTAGTTTTAGAAAGTGTTCTAGTTTCATTCTTTTACAAGTGGTTGACCAGTTTTCGCAGCACCACTTGTTAAAGAGAGATGGTCTTTAATCCATTGTATAGTCTTGCCTCCTTTGTCAAAGATAAGGTGTCCATAGGTGCGTGGATTTATCTCTGGGCTTTCTATTTTGTTCCATTGATCTATATTTCTGTCTTTGTGCCAGTACCACACTGTCTTGATGACTGTGGCTTTGTAGTAGAGCCTGAAGTCAGACAGGTTGCTTCCTCCAATTCCATTCTGCTTTCTCAAGATTGCTTTGGCTATTCGAGGTTTTTTGTATTTTCATACAAATTGTGAAATTATTTGTTCTAGCTTTGTGAAAAATACCGTTGGTAGCTTGATAGGGATTGCATTGAATCTATAGATTGCTTTGTGTAGTATACTCATTTTCACTATATTGATTCTTTCGATCCATGAACATGATATATTTCTCCATCTATTAGTGTCCTCTTAGATTTCCTTCACCAGTGTTTTATAGTTTTCTATATATAGGTCTTTAGTTTCTTTAAGTAGATATATTCCTAAGTATTTTATTATTTTCGTTGCAATGGTGAATGGAATTGTTTCCTTAATTTCTCTTACTATTTTCTCATTATTAGTGTATAGGAATGCAAGGGATTTCTGTGTGTTGATTTTATATCCTGCAACTTTACTATATTCATTGATTAGCTCTAGTAATTTTCTTGTGGAGTCTTTAGGGTTTTCTATGTAGAGGATGATGTCATCTGCAAACAGTGAGAGTTTTACTTCTTCTTTTCCAATTTGGATTCCTTTTATTTCTTTTTCCGCTCTGATTGCTGTGTCCAAAACTTCCGAAACTGTGTTGAATAGTAGTGGTGAAAGTGGGCACCTTTGTCTTGTTGCTGACTTTAGGGGAAATGCTTTCAATTTTTCACCATTGTTTGCTGTGGGTTTGTCATATATAGCTTTTATTATGTTGAGGTATGTTCCTTCTATTTCTGCTTTCTGGAGAGTTTTTATCATAAATGGATGTTGAATTTTGTCAAAGGCTTTCTCTGAATCTATTGAGATAATCATATGGCTTTTATTTTTCAATTTGTTAATGCAGTGTATTACATTGATTGAATTGTGGATATTGAATAATCTTTGCATCCCTGGGATAAAGCCCACTTGGTCATGGTGGATGATCTTTTTAATGTATTGTTGAATTCTGATCACTAGAATTTTGTTAAGGATTTTTGCATCTATGTTCATCAGTGATACTGGCCTGTATTTTTTTTTTTTTTGGGGGGGGGCATCTTTGTTCGGTTTTGTCATTAGGGTGATGGTGGCCTCATAGAATGAGTTTGGAAGTTTATCTTCCTCTGCGATTTTCTGGACGAGTTTGAGCAGGATAGGTGTTAGCTCTTCTCTAAATTTTTGCTACAATTCAGCTGTGAAGCCATCTGGACCTGGGCTTTTGTTTGCTGGAAGACTTCTGATTACAGTTTCAATTTGTGTGCTGTTATGGGTCTGTTAAGATTTTCTATTTCTTCCTGGTCCAGTTTTGGAAAGTTGTACTTTTCTAAGAATTGGTCCATTTCTTCCAAGATGTCCATTTTATTGGCATATAATTGCTGATAGTAGTCTCTTATGATCCTTTGTATTTCTGTGTTGTCTGTTGTGATCTCTCCATTTTAATTTCTAATTTTATTGACTTGATTTTTCTCACTTTGTTTCCTGATGAGTCCAGCTAATGGTTTGTCAATTTTATTTATCCTTTCAAAGAACCAGCTTTTGGCTTTGTTGATTCTTGCTATGGTCTCTTTTGTTTCTTTTGCATTTATTTCTCCCTAATTTTTAAGATTTCTTTCCTTCTACTAACCATGGGGTTTTTCATTTCTTCCTTTTCTAGTTGCTTTAGGTGTAGAGCTAGGTTATTTATTTGACTATTTTCTTGTTTCTTGAGGTAGGCCTGTATTGCTATGAACTTTCCCCTTAGCACTGCTTTTACAGTATCCCACAGGTTTTGGGTTGTTGTGTTTTCCTTTTCATTCATTTCTATGCATATTTTGATATCTTTTTTGATTTCTTCTGTGATTTTTTGGTTATTCAGCAGCATCTTGTTCAGCCTCCGTATGTTGGGATTTTTAATATTTTTTCTCCTGTAATTTAGATCTAATCTTACTGCATTGTGTTAAGAAAATATGCTTGGAATGATTTCAATTGTTTTGAATTTATCAAGGCTAGATTTATGGCCCAGTATGATCTATCCTGGAGAAGGCTCCATGTGCGCTTGAGAAAAAGGTGAAATTCATTTTGTTGGGGTTAAATATCCTGTAGGTATCAATTAGGTCTAACTGGTCTATTGTATCATTTAAAGTTTATGTTTCCTTGTTAATTTTCTGTTTAGTTGATCTATCCATAGGTATGAGTGGGATATTAAAGTTTCCCACTATTATTGTATTATTGTTAATTTTACCTTTCATACTTGTTTGCATTTGTCTTTTACATATTGTGGTGCTCCTATGTTGGGTGCATATATATTTATAATTGTTATATCTTCTCGGATTGATCTGTTGATCATTATGTAGTGTCCTTCTTTGTCTTTTTCACAGCCTTTAAAGTCTATTTTATCTGATATGAGTATTGCTATTCTTGATTTCTTTTGGTCTCTATTTTTGTGGAATATCTTTTTCCAGCCCTTCACTTTCAGTCTGTATGTGTCCCCTGTTTTGAGGTGGGTCTCTTGTAGACAACATATATAGGGGTCTTGTTTTTGTATCCATTCAGCCAGTCTTTGTCTTTTGGGTGGGGCATTCAATCCATTTAAATTTAAGGTAATTATTGATAAGTATGATCCCGGTGCCATTTACTTTGTTGCTTTGGGTTTGAGTTTATACACCCTTTCTGTGTTTCCTGTCTAGAGAAGATCCTTTGGCATTTGTTGGAGAGCTGGTTTGGTGGTGCTGAATTCTCTCAGCTTTTGCTTGTCTGTGTAGCTTTTGATTTCTCCTTCATATTTGAATGAGATCCTTGCTGGGTACAGTAATCTGGGCTGTAGGTTACTTTCTTTCATCACTTTAAGTATGTCTTGCTATTCCCTCTTGGTCTGAAGAGTTTCTATTGAAAGATCATCTGTGATCCTTATGGGAATCCTCTTATGTGTTATTTGTTGTTTTTCCCTTACTGCTTTTAATATTTGTTCTTTGTGTTTGATCTTTGTTAATTTGATTAATATGTGTCTTGGGATGTTTCACCTTATGTTTATCCTGTTTGGGACTCTCTGGGTTTCTTGGACTTGGGTGATTATTTCCTTCCCCATTTTAGGGAAGTTTCAACTATTATCTCCTCATGTATTTTCTCATGGTCTTTCTTTTTGTCTTCTTCTGGGACTCCTCTGATTCGAATGTTGGGGCTTTTAGTATTGTCATGGAGGCCTCTGAGATTTTCCTCATTTCTTTTAATTCGTTTTTCTTTTTTCCTCTCTGATTCATTTATTTCTACCATTCTATTTTCTACTTCACTAATCCTATCTTCTGTTTCTGTTATTCTACTATTTTTTGCCTCCAGAGTGTTTTTTATGTCATTTATTGCATTACTCATTATATATTGACTCTATTTTATTTCTTGTAGGTCCTTGTTAAACCTTTCTTGCATCTCCTCAATCCTTGTCTCCAGGCTATTTATATCTGATTCCATTTTGATTTCAAGATTTTGGATCATTTTCACTATCATTATTCAGAATTCTTTATCAGGTAGATTCCTCTTTTTTTTTTTTTTTTTTTTTTTTTAATCAGGTATCTGATTCTTTATCAGGTATCTCTTCCTCTTTTCTTTGGTTTGGTGGGGATTTATCCTGTTCCTTTACCTGCTGGGTATTCCTCTGTCTCTTCATCTTGTTTATGTTGCTGAGTTTGAGGTGGCCTTTCTGTATTCTGGCAGTTTGTTGAGTTCTTTTTATTGTGGAGTTTCCTCGCTGTGGGTGGGGTTGTGTGGGTGGGGTTGTATGTGTGGCTTGTCAAGGTTTCTTGGTTAGGGAAGCTTGTGTCGGTGTTCTGGTGGGTGGAGCTGGATTTCTTCTCTCTGGAGTGCAATGAAGTGTCCATTAATGAGTTATGAGATGTCAATGGGTTTGGAGTAACTTTGAGTAGCCTGTATATTGAAGCTCAGGGGCTGTGTTCTTGTGTTCCTGGAGAATTTGCATGGTATGTCTTCCTCTGTAACTTGTTCGCCCTTGTGTGGTGCTTGGTTTTAGTGTAGGTATGGAGGTATTTGATGAGCTCGTGTCGGTTAATGTTCCCTGGAGTCAGGAGTTCTCTGGTGTTCTCAGGATTTGGACTTAAGCCTCCTGCTTCTGGTTTTCAGTCTTATTTTTACAGAGTCTCAAGACTTCTCAATCTATACAGCATCGTTGATAAAACATCTAGGTTAAAGATGAAAAGTTTCTCCACAGTGAGGGACACCCAGAGAGGTTCACAGTTACATGGAGAAGAGAAGAGGGAGGAGGGATTTAGAGGTGACCCGACTGAGATGAGGTGCAATGAAAAGAGGAGAGAGCAAGCTAGCCTGTAATCACTTCCTTATGTGTGCTCCACAGTCTGGACAGCTCAGAGATGTTCATGGAGTTATACAGAGAAGAGAAGAGGGAGGAAGGAGACAGAGGTGCCCAGGAGGATAAAGAGGGGAATCAAAAGGAGAGAGACAGATCCAGCCAGTAATCAGTTCCCTAAGTGTTCTGCACCGTCTGGAACACACAAAGAGATTCACAGAGTTGGGTAGAGAAGAGAAGGGGGAGGGAGGAGAGAGAGGCGACCTGGTGGAGAAAAAGGAGAGTCCAAAGGGGGAGAGAGCAGGCAAGGCAGTAATCCTGCTCCCAGGTAAAAATGTATACTGAAGACTGGGTTCTTAAAGGTACAAAATTGATAACAAATACCAAAAAGCAAAGATTAAAAATCTAGAGTAGAGGTTGGATTTTCAAAAATACAATATTAAATAAAAAAAAGAAAAAAAAAACAAAGTCACAAAAATCATAAAAGAAATATATATACGTATATATGGTTTGCTTTAAAAAATAGGGTCTTCTTTTTTGCAAAGTATTAGTAGTTTAAAAAAATGAAATTTAAAGGAGTAATAGAGGACTTAAAAATTAAAAAAAAAAAAGAATGATAGCAAAAATAGTAAAAATATATCTAGGAATTTCTCTGGTGTTGTGGGCAGTGTGGGGTCAGTTGATTTTCAGATAGTTCCTTGGTCTGGCTTATATTTCTCAAGATCTATAGGCCCCTTCCTATGCAGCCGGTACTAAATACAGGGTTTTAATCTACTGCCCCTGTCTCTTCCAAAGCGGTTCCCTCTGTTTTAGCTTCTTCTGTTTGCTGGTCTCTTCAAGTGTCTGATTTCCGCCCTGACACAAGGGGGCAGTGGTGGACACTTTGAGGCTCACTCTTTCAGTCCCTCTGTGGGGACAGAGGGATGCTGCAAACAAATAACACTGGAGTGTGCTCACAGTGTCTCAGCCACACTGGGCCTGACCCCGCTCATGGTGGTGTACCCTCCCTGCCCACACTGCTCAGGTTCTATGTTGCTCTGCCAGGAACTGTCCGAGGCTGGCCCTAGGCTTCATGCAACTCCCAGGTCTAAGCTGCTCAAGTTCAGGCACTCAGGAAGTCCTCAGAGGTGCAGACTCGCATGGGCCTGCATTTGTGCCCTTCCCAGGTCCAAGCAGCTCAGGTGATGAGGTGTTTGACGAGCGCAGTCACTGTGACTTATTGCCTCCCCTGTCCCTGCTGCTCGGTTTTCTGGGTGTACAACTGGCACACCTTCTCAGGTGGATGTTGACTGTCCAGAACCCCAAGAAGTCTTAGCAAAGAAGTCTGCTTGCATTTTGGTAGATAATGTCTCTCTGGGGCTGTGATTGCCCCCTTCCAGCTTTGGCTGCCTGTCACTGGAGGGGGATGGTCTGCAGCCGACTAGCTCTGTACAGTCCTTTGTTCTGTGAGCGGGCCTGGCGGTGTCTTAAGTTAGGGCTTTTCAAGTGGTAGCTATCCCACAGTCTGGTTTGCTAGCCCAAGTTAGTTCCCTCAGATTGCCCTCGGGGCATTCAGGCCTGGTCCTTACTCTTAGCAATGCAGTCCGTGCCTCCCTGCCCAGCCCCTGCTTGCTAGTGGTGGGTGCAGGCATCTGCGCTGCTTCTCCACTGGTGGGGTTACCGTTAGGCATGTAATCTGTGGTTTTAATTATTTATTTATTTTTCCTCTCAGTTATGTTGTCCTCTGTGTTTCCAAGGCTCACCACAGACTTGGAAGTGAGAATGTTTCCTGGTGTTTGGAAACTTCTCTCTTTTTAAGACTCCCTGGAGAAGGAAATGGCAACCCACTCCAGTATTCTTGCCTGGAGAATCCCATGGGGAGGAGCTTGGTGGGCTACAGTCCACGGGTTGCAAAGAGTCGGACACGACTGAGCGGCTTCACTTTCACTTTCCCTGGACGGAGCTCCGTCCCTACCTCTTTTGTCTCTCTTTTTGTCTTTTATATTTTTTTCTACCTCCTTTCGAAGACAATGGGCTGCTTTTCTGGGTGCCTGATGTCTTCTGCTGGCATTCAGAAGTTGTTTTGTGGAATTTACTGAGCATTTAAATGTTCTTTTGATGAATTTGTTGGGGAGAAAGTGGTCTCCCCATCCTATTCCTCCACCATCTTAGGACCGCCCCCCTATAATATTAATTTAAATTTTAAGTGTTGATTGACAAGTACTATGTGAATGATTTTATTACTTTTTAAATGTCCTATTCAGTTAGTTAGAATTTCCAATAAGTAATAAATATAAGTGGTACTGGTGGCTATCTTAGAATAGTTGTAACATCATGGGTTAAGTGTTCCATATTTCACCATTAAAATTAATATTTTCTATACATTTTAGTGGGCATTGTCTGCCAAATTAAATAAGCTCTTTTCCTAATTTTGAGTTTTACCATAAATGGGTGTTCAATGTTATCAAATATTTTATCTGCTTCCATCAAAATGATACTTTTCCCCTTTCTTATGTTAATGTGTGGAATTGAACTGATAGATTTCCAAATGTTAAACCAACCTTGTATTCTTAAAATAAACTCTATTTGGTCATGATGCATTAGTTTTTTTAATATATCATTGGATTATAATTAACAATATTTTGTTGAAGAATTTTTGCATGTAAGTTTAATATGGCCTATGATCTTTTTTTCTTGCTATGTCCTTGCTAGAGTTTGGTATTATGGTCATGCCAAGATTCTATGAACAGTTGGAAAATATTTCCTTTTTTGTGTAAGACCGGCATGATCTGTAAGTGTTTTTAAGAATTCACCAGGGAAACCATCAAGGCTTAGAATTTTCTTTGTAGGAATTTTTTTTTTAAATTATGTATTTGTTTTAATTAATAAATTATCTTAGTATTCAGATTTTCCATTTGTTTTTCTACAACTTTTAGAAAATTTTATCTTTCAAGCAATTTGTCAGTTTCATTTAGTATGTTGATTTTATTGACATAAAGTTGTTTATTATATGCTCTTGTGTGTTAGTCACTCAGTAGTGTATGACTCTTTGTAATCCCATAGATTTAGCCCACCAGGCTTCTATGTCCATGGAATTCTCCAGGCAAAAATATTGGAGTGGTTTGCCATTTATTTCTCCTGAGGATCTTCATGACCCAGATATTGAACCCTGGTCTCCTGCTTTGCAGGCAGATTCTTTACAACTTAATGTCAATGAAATGGACAAATTCCTTGAAAGATAATATTTGCTAAAAATGATACAAAAACCAAGGGAAAATCTGAATACTAAGATAATTTATTAATTAAAACAAATCTGTAATTAAAACCTTCCCACAAAGAAAATTCTAAGCCTTGAGGGTTTCCCTGGTGAATTCTTGTAAACACTTGTGAATGATATCAATCTTACACAAAAATGGAACATTTCAAAATCTATATAGGCTTTCATTACCATAAATACAAAAATCTAGCAAGGGCATTGCAAGAGAAAAAGATCATAGGCTAAATTAAACTAAAGAATCTGCCTGCAGTGCAGGAGACCTGTGTTTGATCCATGGGTTGGGAAGATCCCCTGGAGGAGGACATGGCAACTCAATCCAGTAATTCTTGCCTGAAGAATCCACATGGACAGAGAAGCATGGTGGGCTACAGTCCATGGAGTTGCAAAGAGTAAGACACACTGAGAAAGTGAGCAAACACATTATCCTTTAAAGTATGTAGGGTATTAAAGATGACTTCTATATTGATAATTTGTGCATTCTCTATTTCTCCATCAATCTTTCTATGGGTTTATAAATTTTACTAATGTTATAAAAAAGTAATTTTGTGACTGGGTTGAACTTCACTGTATATCTGTTTACTATTTCTGCTTTTAAGTTTATATTTCCTTTTCCTCTATTTTCCTTAAAATTTATTGTTATATTTTTCTACCTTTTTGAACTGGAAAGCGAGATCAATGAGTTTTCACTTTTTTCGCCTCTCTAATACATGAATTTAATGTGCAAGCTGGATTTAGATAAGGCTGAAGAACCAGAAATCAAATTGCCAACAATCATTGGATCATAGAAAAAGCGAGAGAATGCTAGAAAAACATCTGCTTCGTTGACCACACTAAAGCTTTTGACTGTGGATCACAACAAGCTGTGGAAAATTATTAAAGAGATAGGAATACCAGACCACCTTACTTGCCTTCTAAGAAACATATGTACATGTCAAGAAGCAACAGATAGAACTGGATATGGAACAATGGACTGGTTCAAAATTTGGAAAGGAGTATGTCATGCTGTATATTTTCACCCTGCTTATTTGACTTCTATGCAGAACACGTCATGAAAAATGCTGGGCTGGATGAATCACAAACTAGAATCAAGATTTCAGGGAGAAATATCAACAACCTCAGGTATGCAGATGACACCACCCTAATGGCAGAAAGTGAAGAGGAAACAAAGTGCCTCTGATGAATGTGAAAAATGAGAGTGAACAAGCTGGCTTAAAACTCAACATTCAAAAAACTAAGATCACAGCATCTGGTCCCATCAATTCATGGCAAATAGATGAGGGAAAAAAGTAGAAACGATGTCAGACTATTTTCTTGGGCTCCAAAATCACTGTGAATGGCGACTGCAGCCATGAAATTAAAAGACGCTTGCTCTTTGGAATAAAAGCTATGACAAATCTGGACAGTGTATTAAAAAGCAGAGACATCACTTTGCCAACAAAAGTCCATATTGCCAAAAGTGAAAGAAAGTCACTCAGTCATGTCAGACTCTTTGTGACACTGTGGGCTATACAGTCCATGGAATTATTAAGGCCAGAATAATGGAGTGGGTAGTCTTTCCCTTCTCCAGGGGATCTTATCAACCCACGGATCAAACCCAGGTCTTTGGCATTGCAGACGTATTCTTTTTTTTTTTTTTAGATGTATTCTTTACCTGCTGAGCCACAAGGGATGCTCAAGAATACTGTAATAGGTAGCCTGTCCCTTCTTCAGGGAATCTTCCTGACTCAGTAATCAAACTGGGTTTCCTGAATTGCAGGCAGATTCTTTACCAACTGAGCTATCAGAGAAGCTATATAGTCAAAGCTCTGATTTTTCCAGTAGTCATGTACAGTTGTGAGAGTTGGACCATCAATAAGGCTGAGTGCCAAAGAATTGATGCTTTTGAACTGTGCTTGGACTGCAAGGAGATTAAACCAGTCAATCCTAAAGGAAATAAACCCTGAATATTCATTGGAAGGACTGATGCTGAAGCTGAAGCTCTGGCCACCTGATGCAAAGAACTGACTCACTGAAAAGACCTTGATGTTGGGAAAGGTTAAGAACAGGAGGAGAAGGGGATGACAGAGGATGAGATGGTTGGATGGCATCACCGACTCAATGGCTGTGAGTTTGAGTAAATTCCAGGAGATAGAGAAGGACAGGGAAGCCCTTGTCTGTAGGTTGGGTGATAAAGTCGGACACGACTTAGTGACTGAACAATAAAGTGAAAGTGAAGTCGATCAGTCGTGTCTGATTCTTTGCGATCCAATGCACTGTGGCCCACCAGGCTTCTCTGTCCATGGAATTATCCAGGCAAGAGTACTGAAGTGCATTGCCATTTCTTTCTCCAGGGGGTCTTCCTGACCCAGGGATTGAACCCAGGTCTCCCGCATTGCAGGCAGACAGTTTACCCTCTGAGCCACCAGGGAAGCCCTGAACAATATATGACTTTAAAGCTATAAATAATCTCCCAGCTTTGCCACATCTGACATTGTGATTTGTCATATTAGCATAGTCATTCAGTTTATTTTTAAAATTTACACTCATTCATCCATTGATCTCTGAGTTCTTTTGCATTGCATTGTTTAGTTTCCATGCATTTCAATACTTTCTAGTTATGTTTTTGTTATCAAATGCCTATTTAATTATATTCAGTCACACTCTTTGTGGTATTAAATCTTTGCAATTACTTTTCACTGTGGTAAAGTATCAGAGAAGGCAATGGCACCCCACTCCAGTACTCTTGCCTGGAAAATCCCATGGATGGAGGAACCTGGTGGGCTACAGTCCATGGGGTCGCTAAGAGTCAGACACGACTCTTAGCGTGTCTTTCACTTTTTTTTAACGTGACTCACTTTCACTTTTCACTTTCATGCACTGGAGAAGGAAATGGCAACCCACTCCAGTGTTCTTCCCTGGAGAATCCCAGGGACGGTGGTGCCTGGTGGACTGCCATCTATGGGGTCGCACAGAGTCAGACACTACTAAAGCGACTTAGCAGAAGCAGTGGTAAAGTATACATAATATAAAATCAATGATTTAACTATTTTAAATATACAGTTTAATGATATTTGTACTTTAATGAAATTAAGTACAAATTGTTGTGCAACTATTGGCACTATCCACTTCTAGAACGTTTTGCATAACCAAAATTCAGCATCAATTTAAACAAGAATTCCTCATTTCCCACTTCCTCAACCACTGACAACAACATCGTACCTTCAGCCTGTGAGTTTGGCTACTCTAGTTACTTCATGTAAGTGGAATCATATAATACATATCCTTTTGCATTTGGCTTATATTTATTTAATATAACGTCTTCAGAGTCCATTCATATTGAGCAAGCACTGGAATTTCCTTCCTTTTTAATGATGAATAATATTCCAGTATATGACTATACCATAATTTGTTTACTCATTCATCCATGGATGGACATCGGATTGTTTTCATTTGTAGGCTATTGTGAATAATACCATTATGAACATAGGTATACAAATGTCTATTCAAATCCATGCTTTCATTTGTTTTGGGTATATACTTAGAAAAACTGCTAATTTGTATGGTAATTCTGTTTGATTTTCTGAGGAACCACTATATTGTTTTGACTTCACCATTTTACACAGCCAGCAGTAGTGTATGGTAATTCCTTCCAAGTTTTCTAATCCTCATCAACATTTGTTATCTACTATTTTTGTTGCTTTTGTTTGTTCTTATTTATAAAAACTACTGCACAATTGCACTCATCTCACGCTAGTAAAGTAATGCTCAAAATTCTACAAGCCAGGCTTCAGCAATATGTGAACTATGAACTTCCTGATGTTCAAGCTGGTTTTAGAAAAGGCAGAGGAACCAGAGATCAAATTGGCAACATCCGCTGGATCATGGAAAAAGCAAGAGAGTTCCAGAAAAACATCTATTTCTGCTTTATTGACTATGCCAAAGCTTTTGACTGTGTGGATCACAATAAACTGTGGAAAATTCTGAAAGAGATGGGAATACCAGAACACCTGATCTGCCTCTTGAGAAATGTGTATGCAGGTCAGGAAGCAACAGTTAGAACTGGACATGAAACAACAGACTGGTTCCAAATAGGAAAAGGAGTTTGTCAAGGCTGTATATTGTCACCCTGTTTATTTAACTTATATTCAGAGTACATCATGAGAAATGCTGGACTGGAAGAAACACAAACTGGAATCAAGATTGCCGGGAGAAATATCAATAACCTCAGATATGCAGATGACACCACCCTTATGGCAGAAAGTGAAGAGGAACTAAAAAGCCTCTTGATGAAAGTGAAAGTGGAGAGTGAAAAAGTTGGCTTAAAGCTCAACATTCAGAAAACGAAGATCATGGCATCTGGTCCCATCACTTCACGGGAAATAGATGGGGAAACAGTGGAAACAGTGTCAGACTTTATTTTTCTGGGCTCCAAAATCACTGCAGATGGTGACTGCAGCCATGAAATTAAAAGACGCTTACTCCTTGGAAGGAAAGTTATGACCAACCTAGAGAGCATATTCAAAAGCACAGACATTACTTTGCCAACAAAGGTTCGTCTAGTCAAGGCTATGGTTTTTCCTGTGGTCATGTATGGATGTGAGAGTTGGACTGTGAAGAAGGCTGAGTGCTGAAGAATTGATGCTTTTGAACTGTGGTGTTGGAGAAGACTCTTCAGAAGTCCCTTGGACTGCCAGGAGATCCAGCCAGTCCATTCTGAAGGAGATCAGCCCTGGGATTTCTTTGGAAGGAATGATGCTAAAGCTGAAACTCCAGTACTTTGGCCACCTCATGTGAAGAGTTGACTCATTGGAAAAGACTCTGATGCTGGGAGGGATTGGGGGCAGGAGGAGAAGGGGACGACAGAGGATGAGATGGCTGGATGGCATCACTGACTCGATGGACGTGAGTCTGAGTGAACTCCGGGAGTTGGTGATGGACAGGGAGGCCTGGTGTGCTGTGATTCATGGGGTCGCAAAGAGTCGGACACGACTGAGCGACTGATCTGATCTGGCTCATTTTTAAACTGGATTGTTTATGATTATTGCTGTTGTTGAGTTAAGAGTCTTTTATATATCCTGGATATCAATCACTTATCACATATATGATTTACAAGTATTTTTCTCATTCTTGGGCTGCCTTTTACTCTGTTGATAATGTCTTTTGATGCACAAGAGTTTTTAATTTTGATGAAGCACATTTTATCTGTTGTGTTATTATTGTTGCTTGTGTTTTTGATATCCTATTCAGGAAATCTTTGCCAAACCCAGTATCATGAAGCTTTCCCCTTATATTTACTTGTAAGTGTTTTATACTTTTAACTCTTACATTTGGATCTTTGATCAATTTTGAGTTTTGTGTATGTGTGTGTGTTAGAATGTATGAGAGTAACTTCATTCTTTTGCATGTGGATATCCAGTTTTCTCCACAAAATTTGTTGTAAAGACCATTTCCCTATTGAATAGTCTTGGAAATCTTGATGAAAATCACTAGACAATAACTGTGAGAGTGCATTTCTTAGCTCTCTTGTCTATTTCTTGGCTTTATACATCTGTTTTTGCTCTATTTGCACACAATTTTGATTCCTGTCTGTTCAGTTCAGTAGCTCAGTTGTGTCTGACTCTTTGCGACCCCATGAACCACAGCATGCCAGGACTCCCTGTCCATCACGAACTCCCAGAGTTTACCCAAACTCATGTCCATTGAGTTGGTGATGCCATCCAAACATCTTATCCTCTGTTGTCCCTTTCTCTTCCTGCCCTCAATCTTTCCCAGCATCAGGGTCTTTTCAAATGAGTCAGCTCTTCACATCAGGTGGCCAAAATTTTGGAGTTTCAGCTTCAACATCAGTCCTTCCAATGAACTCCCAAGACTGATCTCCTTTAGGATGGACTGGTTGGATCTCCTTGCAGTCCAAGGGACTCTCAAGAGTCTTCTCCAACACCACAGTTCAAAAGCATCAATTCTTCAGTGCTCAGCTTTCTTTATAGTTCAACTCTCACGTCCATACATGACTACAGAAAAAGCCATAACCTTGACTAGATGGACCTTTGTTGGCAAAGTAATCACAGAGGGGCTTAACTGGCGGTAAAAATGCAATTAAAGTCAACCACTATTTCCACTGTTTCTCCATCTATTTGCCATGAAGAGATAGGACCAGATGCCATGATCTTAGTTTTCTGAATATTGAGCTTTAAGCCAACTTTTTCACTCTCCTCTTTCACTTTCATCGAGAGGCTCTTTAGTTCTTCATTTTCTGCCATAAGGGTGGTGTCATCTGCAGATCTGAGGTTATTGATATTACTCCCAGCAATCTTGATTCCAGCTTGTGTTTCTTCCAGTCCAGCATTTCTCATGATGTACTCTGCATATAAGTTAAATAAGCAGGGTGGCAATATACAGTATTGGTGTACTCCTTTTCCTATTTGGAACAAGTCTGTTGTTCTATGTCCAGTTCTAACTGTTGCTTCCTGACCTGTATACAATTTTCTCAGTAGTTTGCAGTAGTATTTGAAAAAAAAAAAAAAGTGTGATACCTGTAAATTGGTTCTTTTTGAACTTTTTTTTTTTTTTTGGCTTGTATGAGGACTCTTGGCAATTCATATACACTTTAGTATTGATAGTTATATATCTGCAAAACCATCATTAGTATTTTATCAAATGATAGGAAATGTATTGAATCTGCAGATCACTTTGGGCAGTATTAACATATTAATTATATTAAATTCTACAATACAAGAACATGGAATTTACTTTTATATATTTATGTCTTTAATTGATTTCAACAAATATAATTTTCAATGTAGAGGTTTCTCATCTCTGTGGTTAAATTTATTTGTAATTTTTTTTTCTCTTGTTGCTATTGTAAATGAAATGGTTTTCTTAATTTCTTTTTGGATTGGTCATTGTTGAGGTAGAGCAAAGAAACAGATTTTCTTGTATTGATTTCTGTTTTGTAATGCAGCCTAATTTGATTAGTAGTTATGATATACTTTTGGTGGAATCGTTAGGATTTTCTACACAGATAATAATATCCTCTGCAATCAGAAAACAGTTTACAACTTCCTTTAAAATTCATATGCTTTGTATTTGTTTTTCTTTGCTAATTTCTCTGACATATACACAATTCTTATTTGTCAGTTCAGTCTTTCAGCAATTTAAATATATTATCCCACTGCCTATGGCCTCCAAGTTTTCTGCTAAAGAAGTCCATTGCTAATATTATTGAAGATTTGTAACTACCACTCACTATTATCTTCCTGCTTTCAAGATTCTCTCTTTTTTTTGTCTTTCAAAATTTCAATTATAATGTAGCTTCATGCAGGTTTTTTAATTTATCCTGTTTGGACTTTGTTGAGCTTTTCAGATTTATAGTTCCATGATATTCTCAAATTTGGGAAAATATTGCCCATTATTAATTCAATTATCTCCTATCTTTTATTCTTTCATGTCTTCTTCTAATAATTTATCATAGATTCCTTATCCTTTGTTCACTATTCTTTTATCCTTTTTCTCTTTTTGATATCTAGAATTAATCATTTTAAGTGCCCCTTTAAAAAGTTGACTGATGATACTTCTGATAAACATGATGAAAACTTTCTCAACAAAAAATTAGCAAACCAAATTCAGCAATACAGTAAAAAGATCATACATCATGATCAAGTGGGATATATTACAGGAATACAGGGATGTTTTAGCATTACAAAGCAATCAACATGATGTACCACATTAAGAAAATGAAAGACAAAATAGTATGATATATTCAAAAGATGCAGAAAAAGCATTTTATAAAATTCAATATCCATTTATGTTAAAAACGCCTAACAAAGTGGGTACTGTGGAAACATATCTCAACATAATAAAGGCCATTTATTACAAACTCACTATTAATATCATACTCAAATGTGAACACCTGAAATCCTTCATTGTAAGATTAGGAACAAGACAAGGGTGCCCATTCTCTTCATTTTTATTCAACGGGAGTATTGGAAGTATTGGCATAACTTCTGTAAATAATTGGAAATATTGGAAGTATTATTATAGTATTGGAAGTCTAGCCATATCAGTTATGAGAGAAGAAAGAATAAAAGATATACAATTTATAAAGGAAGATATAAAATTATCACTAATTGTAGATGATTCAGTTCAGTTCAGTCGCTCAGTCATGTCCAACTCTTTGCGACCCCATGAATTGCAGCACGGCAGGTCCCCCTGTCCATCTCCAACTCCTGGAGTTCACTCAGACTCACGTCCATCGAGTCAGTGATGTCATCCAGCCATCTCATCCTCTGTCATCCCCTTCTCCTCCTGCCCCCAATCCCTCCCAGCATCAGAGTCTTTTCCAATGAGTCAACTCTTTGCATGAGATGCTATTATACTTTATATAGAAAGTCTAAAGACTACCAATAAACTAAAAAGTGAATTCAGTAAAATCACAAGATACAATATAAATATACAGAAATATGTTGTGTTTCTATATACCAATAATTAGCTATCAGAAAGAGAAATTAAGAAAGCAATACTATATTTAATTACATCTAAAAGAGTAAAGAACTAGGAATAAATTTAACAAAGGAGATGAAAAACTTGTACACACAAAACTATAAGACACTGATGAAAGAAATTGAAGACACAAATAAATGAAGAGATATTTGATGCTCATGGATTAGAAGAAGTGATATTGTTAAAATGTCCATATACCCAAAGTTACCTATAGATTCAATGTAATCCCTATCAAAATTCCAATGGCATTATTTACATAAATAGTAAAAACAGTCCTAAGATTTATGTGGAACCACAAATGACTCCAGATAGCCAAAAAAAATCCTGAGAAGATATAACGAAGTGGGAGGCACCACATTTTCTGATTTCAAACTATACTACAGGCTTCTACTACACAAAACAGGGTGATACTGTCATAAAAAGACACATAGATCAATTGAACATGATTGAGACCCTCCCACCAAATTAACTTAAACAAATTTGGTCAACTAATATTTAATGAAGAAGCCAACAGTATTCAATAGAGAAATGATTACCTCTTTAATAAATGGTAGTGGAAAAGTACATGCAAATGAATGAAACTGGATCATTATATTACACCTTATACAAAAATTATCTCAAAGTGGATTAAAGTTTTTTTTTTTTTTTTAACTAGATGATAATTGCTTTACAATTTGGGTTGGCTTCTACTGTTAATAAAAAGAAATGAATCAGCCATAAGTATATAGATAGATAAATAGATAGATAGATACAGATATAGCCCCTCTCTTTTAAAGTGTTGATTTTAAGATCTGAAACCATCAAACTCCTAGATGAAGATATAAGTGGCAAGCTCCTTGACATTAGTCTTAGTGATGTTTTTCTGGGTATGACTCAAGGGGAAAGGGCAAAAACATAAAAATAAACAAATAGGACTACATTGAACTAAAAAGCTTCTACACAGTTAAGGAAACTGTCAACAAAATGAAAAGGCAACCTACTAAATAGGAGAAGATATTTGCCAATGATATGTCTAGTAAAGGATGAATACACAGAATATTTAGAGAACTCATACAACTCAATTAGAACAAAACAAACAATCCAATTTAAAAAGTGGTAGGCACGTGAAAAGATGCTTAACATCACTAATCACTGGGGAAATGCCAATCAAGGCCACAAAGAGATATCACCTCACACTTGTTAGAATGGCTATTATATAAAAGAAAGCAGTAACAAATGTTAATAAAAATGTGGGAAACAGGGAACCCTCATGCACTGTTGATGGTAATGTAAATTGGTGCAATCACTATGGAAAATAGTATAAAAAGTCCTCAAAAAATGAAAAACAAAACTAATATGTTTTCCAGCAATTTTATTTCTGTATGAGTATTTAAAGAAAATGAAAACTCTAGTTTGAAAATACATATGCACCCCTATGTTCTTTATTTACAATAGCCAAGGTATAGAAACTAAATGTCCATTGTGGATGAAGGGATAGATGTTATACACCCCCCCCCCCATACACACACACAATGGACTACTACTCAATCACTTAAGAAGAAAGACATCTTACAACTTACCACAACTTGAAGGGACTTGGAGGATATTATGCTAAGTGAAATGCGTCAAGACAGACAAAGACAAATATGGCATGATTTCACTTATATGTGGAATCTAAAAAATAAACACATAAATGAAACACAACCCAGACTCAGATACAGAGAACAGATGTTTTCCAAAGGAGAGGAAGGTTAGAATGAGTGAAGTGGATGAAGGAGATCAAGATCACATTTCCAGTCATAAAATATTAAGCCATGAGGATAAAACATACAGCGTGGGGAATACAATCACTAATGCAATGTTGTATTAACTTTGGATGGTGACAGATAGTATCCAGACTTATTGTGGTGTACATGTCAATGTATACACAAGTTGAATATTGTATGTTGAATATATATACCTCAAGAAAACTTGGCTGAAACTTAAGTTTCTTCAATTCTGTTGTTGAACCTCTCTAGTGAACTTTGCAATTCAGTTATTAATTTTAGACTCCAGACTTTCTGTTCTGTACATGCTATAATTTCTACCTCTGTGGTGATATTTATCATTTTTTCTTTAAGTCTTTGAGCACATTTAAGATGTGCTCTAAATTATTGGTCTATTATTTTTGATACCTGTTTCCTCAGGGACATTTTCTGACATTTTTTTTTTCCTTTGAATAGGTCATATTTTCCTCTTTGTATGCTTTGTGAGTTTTTGTTGATGTTGAAAACAAAAGCAGCCACCTCTGTATCACTGAAGACAGGATCTCTGCCAGGGATGAACTTTACTAGTTAGCAGTGTGTGTTCTGTGCTTTGAAATAAACTGGTATGAAGGCTTTAGGTTGACTCAGGCCTTTGCTTAGCATGCCTATTGCCTAGGCCCATGTGCAGGGTTTTTTTGTTTTTTTTTTTTTTTAATCCATTTCTAGCCTTACACGTGCCTGCTTTTAAATAACTTATTTTCCCACGGAATTTCACTCCTGCTTATTCTTAGAGCCTTAGATATTCTGTTGTATTGTCCTATAATCTCCTTGCAGCAGGAGTCTTCAGGTCCATAGGCCTGTAGCTTTCTCAGTCAGTACCCATGTGCAATGCATCTTCACAGCTTTCCCCAACCCGAGATCTATGCTAAACTACTTTTCCCTAAGTTCTCATTTAGGTGAATCTGAATCAATCCTTCATTCATCTCCCAGATTGGTTTGACCGTCACAAGTGAGATTCATTCTTCTTCCTCTGAATTAAGGGAAGTTTCCTGCAATTTCCCATTTTGACTGGGCATTCTGTTGGTTGCTGCAGACCTTTGAACTTGTTTATTTTTTTAAAGTCTGATATATATATATATATATATATATATATATATATAATTCCCAAAGTTGCCAGGTGAAACCTATAAGAAAAAAAAGAGGTACAGTTAAAGAAGCCTAACTTCTATGATTGTCTCTGTTTTTTCCTATTCCCTAAAGAAAACTAATTCTAAGTCTGTTAGCTCATCCATTCTGTAGTTCTTTTTTCCTTCTGTATTTCTTTATTTCTCTTTTATTAATTTTTTCCTATAAATCAAGTATTCTTTATTTTGTGTTTTTGTGTGTGTGTGTGTGTTAGATTTTAGTTATGCCTCTTTATTAATAAGTGGTTACCTGAGGGACTACATATATACCTATCATAAAGTAGACTCTACTTTATGTTAAGTAATTTTTACTACTTCCCAAATAATACAAGAAATTTACAAAAGTTTAACTCCATTTACTCCCTTCAACCTTTATGTTTGTTGTATAATTTATTTGTAACATGGGTTTCAAAACTAATTTGACATTACCATTGAGTTTCAAATAGATATCCATTTAGAAACATATTCATATTTTCTGGTGCTCTTCATTCATGTTTATAGTACCTTGTTCAGTTAGGACTATTTTTCTTCATACTGATTTTTTTTTTTTTGAAATGTAGATGTGCAGGTGATGAATAAATTCGGCTTTAAAATATGCAAATTACTTTATTACATCTTTGTTGAATATTTTACTAATTTCAAAATCATTTTTAATATTTTTTTCAGCTCACTATCCTATTCATTATATGCTGATTTTTGAATCTACAGGTTGGATGTTTTTATTTTTTCTTCAAGTTTACTAATCTTGTGTTCCATCTGATATTATAACAATCTAATAAGTTGTGAGATTTAGATATTGTATTTTGAAGTTAATGTTTATTTTATACATTTTATAGAGTCTGATTTTCTGTTGAAATGCTACATCTCTTTTGATTATTTCCACCTTTTCTTATATTTTCATTATCATGTTAATTACAGTTATTTTGAGGTCCTTTTAGCTTTGATATTTGGGTCATATCTGGGCCTTCTTTTATAGAGAATTGTATTTATTTATTATTTTTGTGTACATTTAAAATTTGTATTGGAATATAGCTGCTTGAAAATATTGTGTTTCTGTTGTACAGAGAAGTGAATCAAGTGTACATTTATACATACATTCCCTCTTTTTTGGATGGCCTCCCCATTTAGGTCACCATAGACACTGAGTAGAGTTCTCTGTACTATACAGTAGATTCTCATTGGTTTTCCATTGGCCAGAATACTGTAGTGGGTATCCTCTCCCTTATCCAGGGATCTTCCCAACCCAGGGATTGAACCCAAGTCTTTACCAGCTGCAATCAATTCTTCAGCGCTCAGCTTTCCACATTGCAGGCGGATTCTTTACCAGCTGAGCCATAATGGAAGCAGTGGAATATTACTCAGCCATTAAAATCAATAAAATTGTACCATTTGCAAAGACGTGGATGGACCTAGAGACTGTCAGAGACTCAGAATAGAGTAAGTCAGAAAGAGGGGGGAAAAAAATCATGTATTAATGCATATATGTGGAATCTAGAAAAATAGTTGAGATACACCTATTTGCAAAACAGATATAAAAATATAGATGTAGAGAACAAGTCTATGGACACTAAGGTAAGAAGGGGGGGTTGGGATGAACTGGCAGATTGGAATTAACATATATACACTACTGCGTACTATTAACACATATACACTACAAGACCTTTTAGAACTAACCCCCTCCCCACCCCCCAAAAAAAGATGTCCTTTTCACTATATGGGACTGGAATGCAAAAGTAGGAAGTCAAGAAACATCTAGGATAACAGGAAAATTGGGCCTTGGAATATGGAATGAAGCAGGGCAAAGGCTAATAGAGTTTTGCCAGGAGAACGCACTGGTCATAGCAAACACCCTCTTCCAACAACACAAGATAAGATTCTACACATGGACATCACCAAACGGTCAACACCAAAATCAGATTGATTATATTCTTTACAGACAAAGATAGAGAAGCTCTATGCAGTCAGCAAAAACAAGACCAGGAGCTGACTGTGGCTCAGATGATGAACTCCTTAATGCCAAATTCAGACTTAAACTGAAGAAAGTAGGGGAAACCACTAGACCATTCAGTTATGACCTAAACCAAATTCCTTATGATTATACAGTGGAAGTGAGAAATAGATTTAAGGGACTAGATCTGATAGATAGAGTGCCTAATGAACTATGGACAGAGGTTTGTGACATTGTACAGGAGACAGGGGTCAAGACCATCCCCCCAAAAAATAAATGCAAAAAAGAAAATGGCTGTCTGGAGAGGCCTTAAAAATAGCTGCGAAAAGAAGAGAAGTGAAAAGCAAAGGAGAAAAGAAATATAAGCATACGAATGCAGAGTACCAAAGAATAGCAAGGAGAGATAAGCAAGCCTTCCTCAGTAATAAATGAAAATAAATAGAGGAAAACAACAGAATGGGAAAGACTAGAGATCTCTTCAAGAAAATTAGAGATACCAAGGGAACATTTCATTCAAAGATGGGCTCGATAAAGGACAGAAATGGTATGGACCTAACAGAAGCAGAAGATATTAAGAAGAGGTGGCAAGAATACACAGAAGAACTGTACAAGAAAGATCTTCACGACCCAGATAATGATGATGGAGTGATCACTTACCTAGAGTGAGACATCCTGGAATGTGAAGTCAAGTGGACCTTAGGAAGCATCACTATGAACAAAGCTAGTGGAGGTGATGGAATTCCAGTTGAGCTATTTCAAATCCTGGAAGATGATGCTGTGAAAGTGCTGCACTTAATATGCCAACAAATGTGGAAAACTCAGCAGTGGCCACAGGACTGGAAAAGGGAGTTTTCATTCCAATCCCAAAGAAAGGCAATGCAAAGGAATGCTCAAAATATCACACGATTGCACTCATCTCACATGCTAGTAGAGTAATGCTCAAAATTCTCCAAGCCAGGCTTCAGCAATACGTGAACCGTGAACTTCCTGATGTTCAAGCTGGTTTTAGAAAAGACAGAGGAACCAGATACCAAATTGCCAACATCCACTGAATCATGGAAAAAGCAAGAGAGTTCCAGAAAAACATCTATTTCTGCTTTATTGACTATGACAAATCTTTGACTCTGTGGATCACAATAAAGTGTGGAAAATTCTGAAAGAGATAGGAATACCAGACCACCTGACCTGCCTCTTGAGAAACCTGTATGCAGGTCAGGAAGCAATAATTAGAACTGAACATGGAACAACAGACTGGTTCCCAATAGGAAAAGGAGTACGTCAAGGCTGTATATTGTCACCCTGCTTATTTAATTTCTATGCAGAGTACATCATGAGAAACGCTGGGCTGGATGAAGCACAAGCTGGAATCAAGATTGCCAGGAGAAATATCAATATGCTCAGATATGCAAATGATACCACCCTAATGGCAGAAAATGAAGAGGAACTAAAAAGCCTCTTGATGAAAGTGAAAGAGGAGAGTGAAAATGTTGGGTTAAAGCTCAACATTCAGAAAACTAACATCATGGCATCCGGTCCCATCACTTCATGGGAAATAGATGGGCAAACAGTGGAAACAGTGTCAGACTTTATTTTGGGGTCTCCAAAATCATTGCAGATGGTGACTGCAGCCATGAAATTAAAAGATGCTTACTCCTTGGAAAGAAAGTTATTACCAACCTAGATAGCATATTCAAAAACAGAGACATCAGTTTGCCAACAAAGTTTCGTCTAGTCAAGGCTATGGTTTTTCCAATGGTCATGTATGGATGCAAGAGTTGGACTGTGAAGAAAGCTGAGCACTGAAGAATTAATGCTTCTGAACTGTGGTGTTGGAGAAGACTCTTGAGAGCCCCTTGGACTGCATGGAGGTCCAACCCGTCCATTTTAAAGGAGATCAGTCCTGTTTGTTCATTGGAAGGACTGATGCTAAAGATGAAACTCCAATACTTTGGCCACCTCATGTCAAGGGTTGACTCATTGGAAATGACTCTGATGCTGGGAGGGATTGGGGGCAGGATGAGAAGGGGACGACAGAGGATGGTCCCCTGGTCTTGTTTTTGCTGGCATCAGCGACTCGATGGACATGAGTTTGAGTGAACTCCGGCAGTTGGTGATGAACAGGGAGGCCTGGTGTGCTGCAATTCATGGGGTTGCAAAGAGTTGGACACGACTGAGCGACTGAACTGAACTGAACTGAATATTCCATTGGATATATGTGCCACATCTTCTTTACCCATTTCTCTGTTTATGGACATTTAGGTTGCTTCCATGTCCGGGCTGTTGCAATAAACTCTGGGGTGCATGTGTTTTTTGGAATTATGGTTTTCTCCAGGTATGTGGCCAGGAATGTCATATGATAGTTCTGTTTTTAGTTCTTTAAGGAAATTCCATACAGTTCTCCTTATTGACTATGTCAATTTACATTCCCACCAATGGTGTAAGAGGGTTCCCTTTTTCCACACCCTCCCCATCATTTATTGTTTACAGATTTTTTGATGATTATCTTTCTTACTAGAGTACTCTACTTCTTTATTACTGACTCTAAATGTCATATATATATATATGCATACATTATATATATATATATATATATATATATATATATATATTATTCTATGTTGTACATTGTTCCTTAAAGGTTGAGAAGGATCTGATTATGTAAATATTCCTCTCTGGATTATCATATTTTGCCCCAGAATACAGTTATATTTTCAGAAGATCACCTTAACCATCCTAAAACTTGTTTTATAGATTTGCTAGCCTGTATTTCAGTTTTGTTCTTACATACTTGGTATAGGCATTATTCTGGGTATGTTCTTTACTTCTGGGTTATGGCTGTTAGGATCTCAGTGTTACTCAGTCAGTCATGTCTGACTCTTTGTGACCTTATGGATAGTAGCCCACCAGACTCCTCTGTCTATGGAATTCTCCAGGCAAGAATACTGGAATGCGATGGTGTTCCCTTCTCCAGAGAATCTTCCTGACTCAGGGATTCAACCAAGGTCTCCTGCATTGCAGGAGATTTTTTAATGTCTAGCCATGGAGACACAAGCAAGGTCTCAAGGAAGCCCAATATGTCTAACAACATCTCTCCACTCTGGCTAGGCTTAAACCCAAACACCTCCTCTGCACTGTATGGCTTCTATAATTTTTGCCCAACTTTCTAGTCTTTCAGTAACTAATCTCTGCCAGGCCTAATAGAATCTTGTCTGTATCTGTGTAGGTTAAAATTTTCTCAAGGAATTGAAAAGAATATTTATGCAAAGGTTTGTGCCTCCTTCTTTATGGCCAGCTCCTTTTTTCTACCCTGTCTCCTGAATTTCAGTCACTTTGACTGAAATTTTGTTGGTTAATTCAATGCCAGCCAACATATTTACCTGAAGAATTGATGCTTACAAAATGTGGTTCTGGAAAAATCTTTTGAGAATCCCTCGGATTGTAGGGAGATCAAGCCAGTCAAACCTAAAGAAAATCAACCCTGAATATTCATTGGAAGGACTGATACTGAAGCTGAAGCTCCAATACTTTGGCCACCTGATGTGAAGAGCTGGCTTATTGGCGAAGACCCTAATGCTTGGAAAGATTGAAGGCAAAAGGAGAAGAAGGTGGTAGAGGATAAGATGGTTAGAGAGCATCACCAACTCAATGGCCATGACTACGAGCAAACTCCAGGAAATAGTGGAGGACAGAGGAGCTTGGTGTGTTGAAATTCATAGGGTCACAAAGAGTTGGACATGACCTAGCAACCAAATAACAACAAATGTATGTATATTAGTTTCCTAGACCTACCATTAAAAAAATACTGAGTGACTTAAAAGGGAAGAAATTTATTTTCTCAGTTCTTCAGGCTAGAAACCTGAAATCAAGTTGTTGGAAAGGCCATGCTCCCTCTAAAGTCTCTAAAAAAAAATCTTTCCTTGCCTCTTCCTAGCTTCTGATGATTGATGAAAACCTTTGGTATTCCTTGACTTTTAGGGGCACCACTCCTATTTCTGGCTTATACATAGAGCCCACTATGACCAGCATGGTCTTAGCATAACTTTGCTGCTGCTGCCTCTGCTGCTAAGTCGCTTCAGTTGTGTCTGACTCTGTGTGACCCCATAGACGGCAGCCCACCAGGCTACCCCGTCCCTGGGATTCTCCAGGCAAGAACACTGGAGTGGTTTGCCATTTCCTTCTCCAATGCATGAAAGTGAAAAGTGAAAGTGAAGTCTCTCAGTCGTGTCTGACTCTTAGCAACCCCATGGACTGCAGCCAACCAGGCTCCTCGGTCCATGGGATTTTCCAGGCAAGAGTACTGGAGTGAGTTGCCATTGCCTTCTCTGTAGCATAACTTTATTGCATCTCAAATACCTTATTGCCAAATCAGGTTATATTCACATGTATTGAGGAGTTAGATTTTGACATAACTATTGAAGTGAAGTGAAGTGAAGTGAAGTCTCTCAGTCGTGTCCGACTCTTTGTGACCCCATGGACTGTGGCCTACCAGGTTCCACCATCCATGGGGGTTTCCAGGCAAGGATACTGGAGTGGGTTGCCATTTCCTTCTCCAGGAGATCTTCTCGACCCAGGGATTGAACCTGGGTCTCCCACATGGTAGGCATTGTAGGCAGACGCTTTACCGTCTGAGCCACCTGGGAAGATCGACATAACTATTGCTACTGCTACTACTGCTAAGTCACTTCAGTCGTGTCCAACTCTTAGTGACCCCATGGACTGCAGCCCACCAGGATCCTCCATCCATGGGATTTTCCAGGCAAGTGTACTGGAGTGGGGTGCCATTGCCTTCTCTGGACATAACTATTAAGGAGACACAATTCAACTTTCTACAGTATTACATATGTAAATGAGGAGAGTGTGGCAATTCACTCCAGTATTCTTGCCTGAATAGTACCATGGACAGAAAAGCCTGGTGGGCTACAGTCCATTGGGTCACACAGAGTTGAACACAACTGAAGTGACTTAACATGTACTCATGTGTGTGTGTATATATATATATATATATATATATATATGAATCTATGCATTATAATTTTTATAGCAAGAGTATAATCAGATACCCAATGATATTTGAAGTTGTCTGCTAAGCTCAAATGCCAGGATCACCTCTAATTTTTTCTGTTGCCTTTTTTATTTATCCTGCATTATTAGTCACATGTAGTTGTCTCTATAGATTTTTAAGCTTTTTATTTTATATTGGAGTATAGTTGGTTAACAATATTGTGATTGTTTCAGGTGTACAGAAAAATAATTCAGTTATACATATATATGAAACTATTCTTGTACTTGGCTGTATTGATTTTTAATTGGATTTTGTTCACTGTATATAAAAGAGCCATGTAGAGTCAAGATAATATTATCTTTTAACAGATAGTGTTTAACATTTTATGTGTTAGGCACAAATAAGAGGAGAAGCTTATCACCTTAATCAAATCAGGAACAGAGCTGTGTTGAGGCTCTATAGCAGGTTTGGTAAGTTACTATCTACCTCTGGTTTGTTTCCTGATATATGGATGTGACCTTACAGGGATTTTATAGGTGATTCAAACAAATTTTTGCCTCCTCAGAATTTGTGGGGACTTTTACTCTTTCATTTTCAGAGATATTTTTAATTTTTTTGTATTGCATCATAGGTTTAGTATTTAGCAGATGTCTCCAGGATAAATGATAATGACTGTGTTTGAACTTCTTCAGGTCTCCAGTTTTGCCCATGAAGTATCTAACAATTGGCCAACACATATACAGGTGTATCTGTCCTCCACTAAAGGTCCTCTGCTAGGGGCCAGGCCTAGATTCTTAGTCTTCTGCCATGCACAAATGGCAAGTTCTCTTAGGGAAAACCATTCTAGGATTTCAACTCTCATCTTTTTGTTTTTTCGTTTTCTTTTAAGGCTTCTATCTAGGCATACACTTGCCCCCTAAGTAATAGAAGACCAGAAAAAAATTTCAACTCTATTTTTATAGGATATTAGAGTAATTTGTTTGCCTCCTACTGTGTTTAGATTCAGAATATAGTGAATATCTTGGCTGAAATCTCCAACCTTGTCACGCTGGTCTCATGGGATCATCAGTCTGCTGGTTTCTTTTTCCCAAGTATTAGCCCTCTGCCTTAGCCACACCAAGACTGTCTATTCTGACCCATAACTAGATTTTCAAATTGCTTCTAGAAGAGGCAGCTGACTATTCTTAGTGTCTTAAAGGTTTTCTCCTTTATAAAATGCTAATTCATGTTGATCTTCTTACTTCTGTAGCTCTCTGATGTCTTAAATTTTTTACCTTTCCTGTTTGCTTCCAGTGTATTATTGGCCTATTGCAAACTATACCATCCAATTTGAAAGAGTAACTCATTCATCTCTTATTGGTAATTGTATCAATACGTCCTAATGTGTATTTGTGGCAGAAAGTGAAGAGGAGTTAAAAAGCCTCTTGATGAAAGTGAAAGTGGAGAGTGAAAAAGTTGGCTTAAAGCTCAACATTCAGAAAACGAAGATCACGGCATATGGTCCCATCACTTCATGGGAAATAGATGGGGAAACAGTGGAAACAGTGTCAGACTTTATTTTGGGGGGCTCCAAAATCACTGCAGATGGTGACGGCAGCCATGAAATTAAAAGACACTTACTCCTTGGAAGGAAAGTTATGACCAACCTAGATAGCATATTCAAAACCATAGACATTACTTTGCCAACAAAGGTCCGTCTAGTCAAGGCTATGGTTTTTCCTGTGGTCATGTATGGATGTGAGAGTTGGACTGTGAAGAAAGCTGAGCACCGAAGAATTGATGCTTATGAACTGTGGTGTTGGAGAAGACTCTTGAGAGTCCCTTGGACTGCAAGGAGATCCAACCAGTCCATTCTGAAGGAGATCAGCCCTGGGATTTCTTTGGAAGGAATGATGCTAAAGCTGAAACTCCAGTACTTTGGCCATCTCATGCGAAGAGTTGACTTATTGGAAAAGACTCTGATGCTGGGAGGGATTGGGGGCAAGAGGAGAAGGGGATGACAGAGGATGAGATGGCTGGATGGCATCACTGACTCGACGGACATGAGTCTGAGTCAACTCCGGGAGTTGGTGATGGACAGGGAGGCCTGGCGTGCTGTGATTCATGGAGTCACAAAGAGTCAGACACGACTGAGCAACTGAACTGAACTGAACTGAATGTGCATTTGTATTTTGCGAGAATCTGATTCATAAGAAAGAAACTAGGAGCTTTTCTTATAGAATCTTGGAAGATGGCTTCTATTAGATATTGTCTAGCAGGCCTGCATGAAAATAAATATATGGCTATTTACTATTAATGATTAATGTTGATACTTCTACATATTCTATATTAATATATTTATTTGAGAATTTGCATAGTACAAATATCAATAACTATCCTCAAAGCTAGTATAATATTGAGTGTTCCCATGAAGCTAGGCAATGAATCAAATTTAAATTTGATGCTTTCTATTTAAATACATCATTTTCCTGTCTTTAGCCAATCATGTTCTGATATATCCATACTAAGCCAACTCCTTCAGTCTATATAGTTTACCCATTTCCTTTCTTAAGCACTGTAGATATGCAGAACACATATATTTGTCTTTAAATATCCTAGTTCATTTCAGTTCAGTCGCTTGCTCGTGTCCAACTCTATGTGACCCCATGAACTGCAACACGCCAGGCCTCCCTGTCCATCACCAACTCCTGGAGTCCACCCAAACCGATCTACATCGAGTCAATGATGCCATCCAGCCATCTAATCCTCCGTCATCCCCTTCTCCTCCTGCCCTCAATCTTTCCCAGCATCAGGGTCTTTTCAAATGAGTCAGCTCTTTGCATCAGGTGGCCAAATTATTAGAGTTGCAGCTTCAACATCAGTCCTTCCAATGAACACCAAGGACTGCTCTCCTTTAGGATGGACTGGTTGGATCTCCTTGCAGTCCAAGGAACTCTCAAGAGTCTTTTCCAACACCACAGTTCAAAAGCATCAATTCTTCTGCACTAAGCTTTCTTTATAGTCCAACTCTCACATCCCTACATGACCACTGGTAAATCCATAGCCTTGACTAGATGGACCTTTGTTGGCAAAGTAATGTCTCTAGTTTTGAATATGCTATCTAAGTTGGTCATAATTTTCCTTCCACGAAGTAAGTTCCTTTTAATTTCATGGTTGCAATCACTATCTGCAGTGATTTTGGAGACCCCAAAAAATAAAGTCAGCCAGTGTTTCCACTGTTTCCCCATCTACCTGCCATGAAGTGATGGGCCTGGATGCCATCATCTTAGTTTTCTGAATGCTAAGCTTTAAGCCAACTTTTTCACTCTCCTCTTTCACTTTCATCAAGAGGCTCCATAGCTCCTCTTCACTTTCTGCCATAGGGGTCTCGTGTCATCTGCATATCTGAGGTTATTGATATTTCTCCTGGCAATCTTGATTCCAGCTTGTGCTTCATCCAGCCCAGAGTTTCTCATGATATTCTCTGCATATAGGTTAAATAAGCAGGGTGACAATATACAGCCTTGACGTACTCCTTTTCCTATTTGGAACCAGTCTGTTGTTTCATGTCCAGTTCTAACTGTTGCTTCCTGACCTGTATACAGATTTCTCAAGAGGCAGATCAGGTGGTCTGGTATTCCCATCTCTTTCAGAATTTTCCACAGTTTATTGTGATCCACACAGTCAAAGGCTTTGGCATAGTCAATAAAGCAGAAATAGATGTTTTTCTGGAACTCTCTTTTTCCATGATCCAGTGGATGTTGGCAATTTGATCTCTGGTTCCTCTGCCTTTTCTAAAGCCAGTTGAAAATCTGGAATTTCATGGTTCACATATTGCTGAAGCCTGGCTTGGAGAATGTTGAGCATTACTTTACTAGTGTGTGAGATGAGTGCAATTGTGCAGTAGTTTGAGCATTCTTTGGCATTGCCTTTCTTTGGGATGGGAATGAAAACTGACCTTTTCCAGTTCTGTGGCCAATGCTGAGTTTTCCAAATTTGCTGGCATATTGAGTGCAGCACTTTCACAGCATCGTCTTTCAGGATTTGAATTAGCTCAACTGGAATTCTATCACCTCCACTAGCTTTGTTCGTAGTGATGCTTTCTAAGGCCCACTTGACTTCACATTCCAGGATGTCTTGCTCTAGGTGAGTGATCACATCATCATGATTATCTTGGTTGTGAAGATCTTTTGTGTATTCTTGCCACCTTTTAATATCTCCTGCTTCTGTTAGGTCCATACAATTTCTGTCCTTTATTGAGCCCATCTTTGCATGAAATGTTCCCTTGGTATCTCTAATTTTCTTAAAGAGATCTCTAGTCTTTCCCATTCTGTTGTTTTCCTCTATTTCTTTGCATTGATCACTGAGTAAGGCTTTCTTATCTGTCCTTGCTATTCTTTGGAACTCTGCATTCAGATGCTTATATCTTTCCTTTTCTTCTTTGCTTTTTACTTCCCATCTTTTCACAGCTACTCGTAAGGCCTCCTCAGACAGCTATTTTGCTTTATTGCATTTCTTTTTTTGTGGGATGGTCTTGATTCCTGTCTCCTGTACAATGTCATGAGTCTCCATCCATAGTTCATCAGGCACTCTATCAGATCTAGTCCCTTAAATTTATTTCTCACTTCCACTGTATAGTCATAAGGGATTTGATTTAGGTCATACCTGAATGGTCTAGTGGTTTTCTCCACTTTCTTCAATTTCAGTCTGAATTTGGCAATAAGGAGTTCATGATCCAAGCCCCAGTTAGCTCCTGGTCTCATTTTTGCTGACTGTATAGAGCTTCTCCATCTTTGGCTGCAAAGAATATAATCAAACTGGTTTCGATGTCCACCATCTGGTGATTTTCATGTGTAGAGTATCCCCTGGTGTTGTTGGAAGAGGATGTTTGCTATGACCAGTGCATTGTCTTGGCAAAAGTCTATTAGCCTTTGCCCTGCTTCATTCTGTATTACATATCCTATGCCCATGCTTATTGCCTTTCTTATTACAACATAGGAGAGTCATTAAAAAATATTAGTTGCTTTATAATGTTGCATTAGTTTCTGCTATATAGCAAAGTGAATCAGTTACATGTGTACATATATCCCCTCTTTCTAAAATTTTCTTCCCAATTAGGTCACCACAGAGCACTGAGTAGAGTTCCCTGTTATATGTAGTTGGTTTTCATTAGTTATCTGCTTTATACATGCTGCTGCTGCTGTTTAGTTGTGTCCAACTCTTTGCAACCCTATGGTCTGTAGCCTTCCAAGCTCCTCTGTCCATGGAACTTCCCAGGCAAGGCAATGCTACTGGAATTGGTTGCCTTTTTCCTCCTCCAGAGAATCTTCCTAACCCAGGGATCAAACATGAATCTCCTGCTTGACAGATGGATTCTTTACCACTGTGCCACCTGGGAAGCCCCATTTTATACTTAGTAGTATATGTATGTCAATTCAAATCTCCAAATTCAATCCACTCACTAGAACAGTAACTTTTCATGTCTTATACTTCATATACAAGATCTTTGCTATTCTAATCATCACCATTACTGTATTCTTATTGTTCCCTACTCCTACTACCAAATTTATAATACTGTAATATATGTCCACACTGTAATGGCTCTGTGATGAACATTATAATTTATATAAAAATGGTTAAGACATAGTTTATTACTTTAAAACTAGTATAAAATATTATTAGTAGAGAGACAATACCTGGATAAAGGTAACAGTAATGAATAAGGCAAGGAATATGTTTAAAAAAAAAAGTATGTGGTTTTAAGCAGAATTGAAAAGAGGGAGAAAACATATTTAACTTGTGAATCATAAAAGGCTCCTTGGAAATAACACTATTTAGGTTGAACCTTGAAGAATGTATAACCTTACAGGCAGACTTAAGCAGAATGAAAGCATTCTAACTGGAAAATTTACATCTTTACTATCTTACTCTACTTGCTTTTTCATCTCTTTTCATTGACTAGTTTGAAATGCCTCAGATTTTCAGATCGCTTCACTTAAACCTGTTAAAGTTTAGTGGTGTTTATTTAAGCACAAGGAGTTTAATAAAATTTTAATGGCACATAGGTGTTATGTATGGGGATAGAGGAAAGGAAAACCAACATTTTTTAAGCATATATTATGTTTTAGAAACCTCACATGCTTTCTTGTATTTCCCTATATTCAGTCCTGTGTGGTAATAACACTTTTTATGTCTATTTTTAAAACAAGGATAACTGAGGCCCAGTGGAGTTGAATAATTTGTTCAAAGGCACTCTACTGATATCAAGGTTGTGATTTTAATCTATCTGCTTTTTGCTAAATACATTCACTTTGGCCACATGATGCTGTCTCCTTACTACACTTTGGAACATAAGTTTTGAAAAAACTGGTTAGAGTTATATTGTGTAGGAAGTTAAATGCCAATCTTTTAGGAGTTAAAGCCATAATAGAAGTTTAAATGAAGTGATCTGAGGATTCAGCAAGTTGGCATTTCAAACCAGTCAAGGAAAAGTGATGTAAAAACAAGTACTGGATAGAGTTGGTAAAAATGCAAAAAAAAAAAAAAAAAAAAAAACCATGAATGCTAATGCTATCACATTTGACACAATCTTCTGAAAAACAAAGTCAAAAAGAGGAATGTTCCCAGGAACTTATTAAAAATGTGTCCTCCAGCAAATTGTAGACGAAACTGTCCTTGGGAATTTTGTTGACTTATTTTCTGAATACAAAATAATATAATTTTAATTTAATGGTAATCAATTGCTTTATAATTTTTATAATTATTTATACATATTTTATTTTATTTTTATTTTATTTTATTTTTTAACTTTACAATATTGTATTGATTTTGCCATATATTGAAATGAATCTGCCACAGGTATACACGTGTTCCCCATCCTGAACCCTCCTCCCTCCTCCCTTCCCATACCATCCCTCTGGGTCGTCCCATTGCACCATCCCCAAGCATCCAGTATCATGCATCAAACCTGGGCTGGTGACTTGTTTCATATATGATATTATACATATTTCAGTGCCATTCTCCCAAATCATCCCACCCTCTCCCTCTCCCACAGAGTCCAAAAGACTGTTCTATACATCAGTGTCTCTTTTGCTGTCTCGTATACAGAGTTTATTGTTACCGTCTTTCTAAATTCCACATATATGTGTTAGTATACTGTATTGGTGTTTTTCTTTCTGGCTTACTTCACTCTGTATTATACATATTTTAATTACAAGTAATAAATCTCACTGTAGAAAAGAGTCAAACACACAGAAATCAAAATGAAAAGCAATTTCAATAGTCTGAATTTCCAAGCTCTAAGGGTAATCACAATTGCCAAAGTTTTTGTGCATATCCTTTAAGGCTTATGATGAAAATATATTTATGAAATAGCTTTTCTACACACATGTGCAAAATATGGAATTGTACTATAATGCTGGGGCTTCCCTGTTGGCTCAGTGGTGAAAAATATGTCTACCAATGCAGTAATCGCAAGTTTGATCCCTGGGTTGGGAACATCTGCTGGAGAAGAAAATGGCTACCCATTCCAGTATTCTTAGGCTTCTCTGATAGTTCAGTTGGTAAAGAATCCTCCTGCAATGCAGGAGACACTGATTTGATTCCTAGGTTGGGAAGATCCACTGGAGAAGGGATAGGCTACACATTCCAGTATCCTGACCTGGAGAATTCCATGAACTGTACAGTCCATGAAGTCACAAAAATTTGGACAAGACTAAGCGACTTTCACTTTCACTTTCCAGTATTCTTGCTGGAGAAATTCCATGGACAGAGAAGCCTTGTGAGCTAGAGCCCATGGGGTAGCAAAAGAGTCGGAAATGATTTAATGGCTAAACAAACAAGTATAATGCTATTTGATCATTTTAAAACGTTTATAATGAAAATGTTGAATGCTTGCAAAAGTAAAGATTATGCAGTTATGAGCCTCACTTCACAGTACCTATTGCCTTGCTTCATTAATTATCTACATATGACCAATCTACTTTCATTTATATATTCACTTACTACCTTCTGCTTAGGATTATTTTGAAGCAAATCTCAGATACTATAAAACAGTACAAAACCAAAAAATATATTTACAATAGATAAGGAGTTTGTTTTTTAAACAATATCTCAATGAAATGATCATTTTAAAACACAATTAATAATTGTTTCTTAATATCATCAACTAATCAGGGACATTTGACTTTCCCCAACAGCCTAAAAAAGTGTCTTTTTAGAATTTGTTTAGATCAGGATCTAAATTCCAAACAGTACATAACATAGCTATATCTTTTATAGTATAACATTATTTTTACCTTCAAAATCAGATTTATCGAATAGTCATTTATATGCAATAAGAGCAGAGATTGAAACGTTTTGGCAAATGTGAATGCCTGTGTAATCAAACCCATAAAGAGACATTAGGATGCTTCTATTACTCAATGAAGTCCCATAATGCCCCATTGCAGTGTAATAACCTGAATTCCACTCTGCTAGTTGAAACACTGATTGGCTTTCTGTCATTATAGAATATTTTTCTTTTTCTAGGAGAAGGGCCGGCCGGGCGGAAGGCGCCGGCAGCCGCGCGAGCGCCTTGAAAGCGCCGGGGCACCCGGCTAAAAAAAAAAAAAAAAAGAATATTTTTCTTTTTCTAGAGGTTCATATAAATGGTATCACATAGTGTGTACTCATTTACTTTTGGATATTTTCCTTCTACAAGGTGTACTGTGAGATGCTTACACATTGTTGACTATGTCATGTATTTATTTTTTTATTGCTAAATGGTTTCCCATTGTATGGTTATACCACAATTTGTTTTCCATTATCCACTGATAGATATTAAGATGCTTCCAAATAATTTTGACTACGAAAAGGTAGCTCTGAACATGGTGGTGCAAGAGATTTTGTGTAATATGCTTCTATTTTTCCTAGCTAAATAAAAAGGAATAGAATTGCCAAGTCATACAACAAGTGACTTTTTACTTTATAAATGACTGAGAGTTTTACAAAATGGCTGTACCATGTTACATTATTATCAGCAATATATGAGAATTCTTATTGCTCTGCATTTTTGCCAACACTAGGTATTAGCAGAATTGTTAAATTTAACAATGACATTAAATATGTAATTTTATCTCTTTTTAGTTTGACTTTTAATTTCCATAAAGACTAATGATGTTCTATAATTTTTATGTGCTTCTTCTCTACTTATAGGGTCATAGCAAACACCCTCTTCCAAAAACACAAGAGAAGACTCAACACATGGACGTCATGAGATGGTCAACACCGAAATCAGATTGATTATATTCTTTGCAGCCAAAGATGGAGAAGCTCTATACAGTCAGTAAAAACAACACCGGGGGCTGACTGTGGATCAGATCATGAACTCCTTACTGCCAAATTAAGACTTAAATTGAACAAAGTAGGGAAAACCACTAGACCATTCAGGTATGACCTAAACCAAATTCCTTATGATTATACAGTGGAAGTGAGAAATCGATTTGAGGGCCTAGATCTGATAGATAGAGTGCCTGATGAACTATGGATGGAGGTTCATGATATTGTACAGGAGACAGGGATCAAGATCATCCCCCAAACAAGAAATGCAAAAAGGAAAAATGGCTGTCTGGGGAGGCCTTAAAAATAGCTGTGAAAAGAAGAGAAGTGAAAAGCAAAGAAGAAAAGGAAAGATATAAGCATCTGAATGCAGAGTTCCAAAGAATAGCAAGGAGAGATAAGAAAACCTTCCTCAGCGATCACTGCAAAGAAATACAGGAAAACAACAGAATGGGAAAGACTAGAGATCTCGTCAAGAAAATTAGAGATACCAAGGGAATATTTCATGCAAAGATGGGCTCAATAAAGGACAGAAATAGTATGGACCTAACAGAAGCAGAAGATATTAAGAAGAGGTGGCAAGAATACACAGAAGAAGTGTACAAAAAAGATCTTCACGACCCAGATAATCACTATGGTGTGATTACTCACCTAGAGCCAGACATCCTGGAATGTGAAGTCAAGTGGGCCTTAGAAAGCATCACTATGAACAAAACTAGTGGAGGTGATGGAATTCCAGTTGAGTTATTTCAAATCATGAAAGATGATGCTGTGAAAGTGCTGCACTCAATATACCAGCAAATTTGGAAAACTCAGCAGTGCCACAGGACTGGAAAAGGTCAGTTTTCATTCCCATCCCAAAGAAAGGCAATGCCAAAGAATGCTCAAACTACCACACAATTGCACTCATCTTACACGCTAGTAAAGTAATGCTCAAAATTCTCCAAGCCAGGCTTAAGCAATACGTGAACCGTGAACTTCCAGATGTTCAAGCTGGTTTTAGAAAAGGCAGAGGAACTAGAGATCAAATTGCCAACATATGCTGGATCACGGAAAAAGGAAGAGAGTTTCAGAAAAACACCTATTTCTGCTTTATTGACTATGCCAAACCTTTGACTGTGTGGATCACAATAAACTGTGGAAAATTCTGAAAGAGATAGGAATACCAGACCACCTGACCTGCCTCTTGAGAAACCTATATGCAGGTCAGGAAGCAACTGTTATAACTGGACATGGAACAACAGACTGGTTCCAAATAGGAAAAGGAGTATGTCAAGGCTGTATATTGTCACCCTGCTTATCTAACTTATATGCAGAGTACATCATGAAAAACGCTGGACTGGAAGAAACACAAGCTGGAATCAAGATTGCCATGAGAAATATCAATAACCTCAGATATGCAGATGACACCACCCTTATGGCAGAAAGTGAAGAGGAACTATAGAGCCTCTTGATGAGAGTGAAAGAGGAGAGTGAAAAAGTTGGCTTAAAGCTCAACATTCAGAAAACTAAGATCATGGCATCTGTTCCCATAACTTCTTGGGAAATAGATGGGGAAACAGTGGAAACAGTGTCAGACTTTATTTTTTTGGGCTCCAAAATCACTGAAGGTGGTGATTGCAGCCATGAAATTAAAAGACGCTTACCCCTTGGAAGCAAAGTTATGACCAACCTAGATAGTGTATTCAAAACCAGAGACATTACTTTGCCAACAAAGGTCCATCTAGTCAAGGATATGGTTTTTCTTGTGGTCATGTATGGATGTGAGAGTTGGACTGTAAAGAAAGCTGAGCACTGAAGAATTGATGCTTTTGGACTGTGGTGTTGGAGAAGACTCTTGAGAGTCCCTTGGACTGCAAGAAGATACAACCAGTCCATTCTGAAGGAGATTTGCCCTGGGTGTTCTTTGGAAAGAATGATGCTAAACCTGAAACTCCAGTACTTTGGCCACCTAATGCAAAGAATTGAACCATTAGAATAGACTCTGATACTGGGAGACATTGGGGGCAGGAGGCAAAGGGGACGACAGATGATGAGATGGCTGGATGGTATCACCAACTCAAAGGAAGTGAGTTTGAGTGAACTCTGGGAGTTGTGATGGACAGGGAGGCCTGGTGTGCTGCGATTCATGGGGTCGCAAAGAGTCAGACACTACTGAGCGACTGAACTGAACTGAATCCATTGCACTTGTCACTTCCAACACTGTACCTTCTGTTTTAGCTTTTTCTGTTTGCTCGTCTCTTCAGTGTCTAATTTCCACCCTGACACAAGGGGGCCATGGTGGACCCTTTTTTAGGCTCACTTGTTCAGTCGCGCAATGGGGAGGGAGGGACCCTGAAAACAGATAACACTGGCGTGTGCTTGCAGTGTCTCAGCCGCACTGGCCCTGCCCCTGCTCATGGTGTGTGTGCCCTCTTTGCCCACACTGCTCAGGCTCTAGGTTGCTCCTCTGGGAACTGTCCGAGGCTGGCCCTGGGCTGCATGCACCTCCCAGGTCTAAGCCGTTCAGGTTCAGGCACTTGGGTAGTCCTCGGAGGCGCAGACTAGGTTGGGCCTGTGTTTTGTGCCCTTCCCAGGTCTGAGCAGCTCAGGTGGTGATAAGGTGTTTGTCGAGAGCAGTTGGTGCGACTTATGGCCTCCCCTGTCCCTGCCGCTGTTTTCTGGGCGTACAACTGGCGCACCTTCTCAGGCGGATGTTGACCGTCCAGAACCCCAAGAAGTCTTAGTTAGCAAAGAAGCCTGCTTGCAGTTTGGTAGATAATGCATCTCTGGGGCTGCGATAGCCCCCTTCAGGCTCTGGCTGCCTGTCATGGGAGGGGGATGGTCTGCAGCCGGCTATTTCTGTTCAGTCTTTTGTTCTGTGAGTGGACCTGAAGGTGTCTTAGGTTAGGGCTTTTCGCGTGGTAGCTATCCCACAGTCTGATTTGCTAGCCCAAATTAGTTCCCTTAGATTGCCCTCAGGGCATTCAGGCCCAGTCCTTACTCTAAGCAATGCAGCCTGCACCTCCCTGCCCAGCCCCCGCTTGCTAGTGGCGGGTGCAGGCGTCTGCACTGCTTCTCCACTGGGAGTTTTCGTTGGGCACATAATCTGTGGGTTTTAATTATTTATTCATTTTTCATCCCAGTTATGTTGCCCTCTGAGGTTCCAAGGCTCGCCCAAGGCTTGGCAGTGAGAGTGTTTCCTGGTGTTTGGAAACTTCTCTCTTTTTAAGACTCTCTTCTCAGGGCAAAACTCCGAGCCTACCTCTTTTGTCTCTCTTTTTGTCTTTTATATTTTTCCTACCTCCTTTTGAAGACATTGGGCTGCTTTTCTGGGTGCCTGATGTCCTCTGCCAGCATTCAGAAGTCATTTTGTGGAATTTACTCAGCTTTTAAATGTTCTTTTGATGAATTTGTAGGAGAAAGTGGTCTCCCCATCCTATTCCTCCACAATCTTAGGACCGCCTCCACTTTAGTTTTAAATTTGACATTTTCTCAATTTCTGAGAAAGAGGGTACTGGTATAAATTTCTGTTTTAAAACTGCTTTTGCTGTGTCCCAAAGGTTTTGGACCATCATGTTTTCATTTTCATTTGTCTCTAGATATTTTTAAAATTTTCTCTTTGATTTCTTCAGTGATTTACTGATTGTTTAGTAACATACTGTTAAGCTTCTACATGTTCCTTTTTTTTTTCTTTCTTTCTTTTTATAGTTTTCTGTTCTACCAATTTCTAGTCTCATAGTATTGTGGTCATAAAAAATGCTTGATGTGATTTCAATCTTCTCAAATTTGCCAAGGTTCATTTTGTGGCTCAGCATGTGACCAATCCTGGAGTATGTTTTATGTGCACTTGAGAAGAATGTATATTCTGCTGTTTTTGGATGGAATGCTCTATAATTATTAATTACATCCATCTAGTCTAATGTGTCATGCAATGCCTGTTTTTCCTTATTTATCATCTGTCTGGGTAATTAATGTAAGTTGTCTGTTAATGTCTTCCACTATTAATGTGTTACTGTTGATTCTCCTCTTATGGCTACTAACTTTTGCCTTATATATTGAGGTGCACCTATGCTTGGTGTGTGTATATTTATGGTTATTGTATCTTCTTGCATTGATTCCTTTATTATTATTGTAGTGTCCTTTTTCTCTTGCAACAGTCTTTATTCTGAAGCTTATTTGTCTGATGTGAATATTGTTACTTCAGCTTTGTTTTGATTTCCATTTAAGTGGAATAACTTTTTCCATCCCCTCACATTCAGTCTGTGTGTGTCCCTATTCCTGAAGTGAGTCTCTTGTAGACAGTATATATGGGCTTCCCCGGTGGCTCAATGGTAAAGAATCTCCTGCCTGCAGGAGACCTGGGTTCGATCTCTGGGTCAGGAAAATCCCCTGAAGAAGGGAATGGCTACCCACTCAAGTAGTTTTGCCTGGAGAATTCCATGGGCAGAGGAGACTGGCAGGCTATGGTCCATGGGGTTGCAAAGAGTCGGACACAACCAAACAAAGAAAAAATTTCACACACACACACACACACGCGTACATACATAGAGTCTTGTTTACATATCCAGTGAATTTGTGTCTTTTGTTTGAAGTATTTAATTCATTTACATTTCAGGCAATTATCAATATTTATGTTCATATTGCCTTTTTGTTAAGTGTTTAAGATTTGTTTTTGAGGTCTCCCCCCACCCCCTTTTTTTGTTGTTCTATTCTCTTGTGATTTGTTGACTCTATTTCAATTTGTTTTGGATTACCTTTTCTTTTTTACATGTAGGTCTATTGTAGATTTTAGGTTTGTAGTTGTCATGCAGTTTATATATATATATGTATACACACAATATATATGTATATATATATATACACACACAATATATATGTATATATATACACACACACTATATATATATATATATATATATATATATATATATATATATATACACACACACACACACACACACAAACAAGATAGTTTTAAGTTGTTGGCTGCTTAATTTCAAATGTGTTTCCAATATTGTGTATTTGTACTCTCCTTTTTTTTTCCTTACTATCAGTGACTTTTATATCATATTTCTGTGTGCATAATTTCCCACAGTTAATGTATATTTGGTTTACCAGTGAGCTTTTCTATTCATAATTTTCTTGTTTCTAGTTGTGGACTTTTCTGCACAGAGAAGTTCCTTCAACATTTGTTGTAAAGGTGGTTAGCTCTATAATATTTGTTGTAGAGCTAAGAAATATCTTAGCTTTTCTTGTCTGTAAAGCTTTTACTTTTTTGCCAAATCTGAAAAAAGAACCTTGCTGGGTATAGTGTTCTTACTTGTAGGTATTTTCCTTTCATCGCTTTAAATATAATTGCACCACTCTCGTTGGGCCTACTGAATTTCTTATGAAAAATCAGCTGATAACTATATGGGGATTCCCTTGTTTTTTTTTTTTTTGTTTGTTTGTTTTGTTTTGTTTTTAATAATTTGTCTTTAATTTTTGTGGATTTGATTAATGTGTGCCTTGTCATGATCCTTCTTGAGTTTTTCCTTTATGGAACTCTGCTTTCTGGAATTGAGTGACTGCTTCCTTTCTCATTTTAATGAAGTTTTAATCAAGTATTTTCTTAGGCCCTTTCTCTTTCTTCTACTTCTGGAACCCTTATAACGTAAATGTTGGCGCATTTAATGTTGTTCCAGAGGTCTCTTAGATTGTCTTTATTTCTTTCTTTCATTTTCCTTTATTCTGTTCTGCAGTAGTGATTTCCACCACTCTGTCTTCCAGCTTGCTTATTCATTCTTCTGCTTCAATTATTCTGCTATTGATTTCTTTCCTACTGTGTTTTTCATTTCAGTTATTGCATTGTTCCATCTCTGTTCTTTAAATATCCTAGCTCTTTGCTAGCATTTTTTTTTTTTTTTTGCATCTTCTTAGTCTGTCCCTCTATTATTTTCCTATGTTGGATCATCTTTACTATCATTACTCTGAATTCTTTTTCATGCAGGTTTCCTGTCTCCACTTCATTTAGTTGTTCTTCTGGAGTTTTTTCTTCTGGAGCGTATTTCTTTCATCTTATTTTGTCTAACATTCTGTGTTTGTGGTCTCTGCTTCTTGGAGTACAGATTCCTAGTTTCTCTTGCTTCTGGTGTCTGTCTCCAGTGGGTAACGTTGGTTCAGGGGCTTGTGCAGACTTCCTAGTGGGAAGGACTTGTTCCTGCTCACTGATGTGTAGAGCTAAGTCTTGTCCCTCTGATAGGCAGGGATGTGTCAAGAAGTGTGCTTAGAGATGTCTGTGCACACAGAATGACTTTAGACAGCTTGTCTGATAAGATAACTAAGAGCAGACTCATTCCTGAGTAATATTATTCACAAAGTTTTTATCTCCAGAAAAGCAGCATAAGCAAATTATATCATCCATAATTTTATTTTTTAAGAAATTGTCATATTTCTCTTGCCTCATTTTCCATTCTTGTGCTATGAGTGATGAAGTCTTTTGTCTCCTACCAAGGAATGTCATGTCTTCTGCCAGCATCTGATTGTAAGACCTTTCCTAATACCACAGTAATACAGAAAGCATGAATAGTAGACGAAGACTCATGCAGCACTTGAGGCCACTCTTCCATGCTTTCTCTCTGCTCCCCCCCAAATTGTTTTATTCTTCCAAATATACCTCTCAAGCTTCACTCATGAGAAATTACCATATGCAAGAATTTCTCCTTTAAAGATAAAATGAATTACCTCAGTATCCTTCGCAACTGGACAAAAAAAAGCTTAGTTGCTTTTTTTTGAAAACATATTTGTAAATATATACATCTTCAAAATATATGATGGATTAAAAAGGTATAGGGAGTTAAACACCACTATTAAACTAAAATACTTATGAAAAGAAATTCTAAGTAGCTTGTATACAGGCCTTTGATGATTTTACACAGTTCACCCTTGTAAGCATTAATATCAGGCTATATTTGAGACTAAGCTACCAATGTGCTTCTTCCCATAACTGTTTACAATGGGCTTTTCACTGTGCTCCATCTTTACTTATCCACTTTTACTACATTGATGTATTAATTCTCAGAATTATACACGGAAGCAGCAATGTATAGACTTTTCAATTTACTGAATTACTGTGCTTAGCCTCCCTGTATAAGTGAGGCTATTGATGCAAAGAAACTTATTAATGTAGCAGAAACATTTCCCCCCATATGTGCTGAGCATTTGCAAATACTCCAACTTAAAGTTAAATAGAAAAACAAACACACACTAAAATTATCAAGTCCCAATATTACATTATCATCAATGATGAACTTCTGAGCCTAATTCCTATTATGCTCTCAAGTCTAAGAAGTTTATGGAAAGATTTATAGTTAAAAGTTGTGCTCTTAACCTACATTTTCTCCCTTTCTCCTCAGGTGCTTAGTTTCTCAGTCATGTCTGATTCTTTGTGACCCCATGGACTATAGCCCACCAGAATCCTCCGTCCACGGGGATTCTCCAGGCAAGAATACGAGAGAGGGTTGCCATGTCCTCCTCCAGGGGATATTCCAAACCCAGGGATTGAACCTAGGTCTCCCACATTGCAGGCGGATTCTTTACTGTCTGAGCCACCAGCAATTTATTTCTCCTCATAAATCACTGTAAACAAGGAGAAGAGTGAAGTACAGAAAAAACAAACTTTGTCTGCAATGATACTAAGAAGTATCTTTAACTGAAAAAGATGAAACAAGGCAAAGACTGCCCCAAAATTGGTGGTCAAATAGAACTGAGGGACTACAGAGTTATTACCTGTGGCTGAGTAAAACCCAGCAATTAAATGGTATACCCTGAATTAAAAAATAAATGATGACTTTTCCCCTATAACAGAAAAAAAAAGTGTTTAGGGATAGTGGTTGAAGCTTTCTTGGACCCCACAAGACATAAAGTCTTGAGAAGCTGTAGAGGTGAGACTGAATCAGAAATAATATAAACTTTTAACATTTACAGGAAGTTAACTATCAGTGTGTCAGGGAAAATATAAAGACTCCACATGCCCTGATTCTAGTTTCCTAAGTCTAAAGCAATCAGAGTCTCATGATAGTCTTCTGATATTAGGATAATATTCAATAGTTTAGATCATCTTCTTCCTCCCTTCCTCACACAAGCTTCCTAAATAAAGCCATTCCAGGAACAGTGCAACTATTAAAAAGTTGAATAAAGAAAGTAGATTATGATCAAATACAGGGCCATGAATTATAAAAAGGAAACATTTAATGAAGAAAATACCTCTCTAAGTTAGGAGCACATACAAATATAAAATAACACACTTAGTTTGCTTTCATATCTTAGTAACTGTAAACAATGCTACTATGAATATTGGGATTCATGTATCTTTTCAAGTTAGTGCTTTTATCCCAAGTTTCATGGTTTTGTTAACACAAACACAATGTGAACATGAGCTATCTCTGTGTTTTCTTCACTGCACAGACTGGCATTGCAATTGGTGTCTCTGATAGCCAGCTGTGATGCTCTTTCTACTATGGCTTTGCAGTTCTTGGAAGAGATATTGTGAGAAATTGAAACAAATTTGTTGCACATCAGCAGCACTACAAGTTCTCGGTATTGTAGGCCAGGAACTTCCAAAATATGCTGGGCATCATGTGTTTATTTTCTTGTTGCTCTCATAACTGATGTTGGACATCAAGATATGACCCTTGAATCCCTGCCACCCTGTTGTTGATGCCTCTGGTTTTCTGGCAGTTCCACCAAATTTTGACATATCAATCTGACTGGTGCCAGGTGAACTTCTTGGTCTTCTTTTTGATGATCTTGGGCTTTATGAGAGATCTGATGGTGGCCATGATACCAAGTAGGAGATGACTGAGACTGCATATGGAGGGACTCAAGGAGTATAATTGCTGGGTAATTTGGTAGCTCTATTTTTTAATTTTTCAGAAAATTCCATACTGTTATCCACAGTGGCTACAACCATTTACATTTCCACCAAGAGTGTACAATGTTGCCTTTTCTCCACGTCTTCTCCAACATTTGTTATTTGTGTTCCTTTTGATGATGGTCATTCTTGCAGGTGTGAAGTGATCTCCTTGTGGTGTTGATTTCCATTTTCCTGATTATTGGACATGTTGAGCAGATTTTCACCTGCCTGTTGACCATCAGCATATCCTCTTTAGATAAATATTTATTTAGGTCTTCTGCCCATTTTTAAGCAGTTTGTTTTTTGATGTTGAGTTGTATGAGCTGTTTGTATATTTTGGATATTAACCCCTTATCAGTCATATCAATTGCAAATATTTTCTCCCATTCATCAAGTTATCTTTATGCTTTGTCAGTGATTTATTTTGCTGTGCAAAAGCTTTTGAGATTAGCTGGGATCCATTTGTTTATTTGTGTTTTGTTTCTTTTGTTTTAGGAGATAAATTTAAAAAAAATATTGCTATGACTTATGTAAAAGACAGAAAAATATCTACTTCTGCTTCACTGACTATACTAAAGCCTTTGACTGTGTGGAGCACAACAAACAGTGGAAAATTCCTAAAAAAGATGAGAATACCAGGCCACCTTATCTGCCTCTTGAGAAACTTGTATGCATGTCAAGAAGCAACAGTCAGGACTGGACATGGAACAATGAACTGGTTCAAAATTGGGAAAGCAGTACATCAAGGCTGTATATTATCACCCTTCCTATTTAAATGATATGCAGAGTATATCATGCAAAATGCCTGGCTGGATGAAGCACAAGCTGTAATCAAGACTGCCTGGACAAATATCAATAACCTCAGATATGCAGATGACATCACCTTTATGGCAGGAAATGAAGAAGAACTAAATATCTTATGGATGAATGTTAAATTGGAGAGTGATAAAGCTGGCTTAAAACTCAAAATTCAAAAAACTAAGATCATGGCATCCTGTCCCATCACTTCATGGCAAATAGATGAGGAAATACTGGAAACAATGACAGACTATTTTCTTGGGCTCCAAAGTCACTGCAGATAGTAAATGCAGCCATGAAATTAAAAGACACTTGCTCCTTGGAAGAAAAACTATGACAAACCTAGACAACAGAGACATCACTTTCTCAACAAGGGTCTGTATAGTCAAAGCTATGGCTTTTCCAGTAGTCATGTATAGATGTGAGAGTTGAACCATAAAGAAGGCTATGGAAGAATTGATGCTTTTGAACTGTTGTGTTGGAGAAAACTCTTGAGAGTCCCTTGTACAGCAAAGAGATCAAGCCAGTCAATCATAAATGAAATCAACTCTGAATACTTATTGCAAGGACTAATTTTGAAGCTGAAGCTCCAATACTTCAGCCACCTGATGTGCAGATCTAACTCAGTTTAAAAGGCCCTGATGCTGGGAATGACTGAGGACAGGAGGAGAGGGGGATGACAGAGAATGAGATGGTTGGATGGCATTATCGACTCAATAGACATGAATTTGAGCAAACTGAGAGATAGTGAGGGACAGAGAAGCCTGGCATCCTGCAGTCAATTGGGTCTCAAAATGTCAGACAGAGCTGAGTGACTGAACAGCAACAACAAAAGTGATTGTCAATAAAAAGATCATAAACCATGATCAAGTGGGATTTATCTCAGGGATGCAAGGATTTTTTCAGTATCCACAAATCAATCCATGTGATACACCACATTAATAAATTGAAGAATAACAACCACATGATAATCTTAATAGATGCTGGAAAATCTTTTGACAAAATTCAATGTCCACTTATAATTAAAAAATCTCCAGAAAGTGAGCACAGAGGGGACATAGTTCAACATAATAAAGGCAAGATATGACAAACCAACAGGTAGTATTATACTCAAAAGTGAACAGCTGAAATAATTTTCTCTAAGATCAGAAACAAGAAAACTATACCCACTCTCACATTTTTATTCAACATAGTTTTGGAAGTCCTAGCCACAAAAATCAGACAAAAAAATGAAATAAAAGGAATCTAAATTGGAAAGGAAGAAGTAAAGCCGTCATTCTTTGCAAATGACATACTCTACATAGAAAATTCTAAAAATGCCACCACAAAACTACTAGAACTCATCAATGAATTTGATAAGGTTGTACGGTTCAAAATTAATATATGAAAAAATATGATATTTACACGTTCAAACAGCAAACTCTCTGAAAGAAAAATGAAGGAAACAGCCCCATTTAACATCACATCAAAGAGTAAACCATACCTAGGAATAAACTTACCTACGTAGGTGAAAAATGTATATTTGGAAAGCAATGTGAGTGAAAGTCGTTTAGTCATTTCTGACTCTTTGTGACCCCATGGACTATACGGTCCATGGAATTCTCGAGGCCAGAATACTGCAGTAGGTAACCATTCCCTTCTCTAGGGGATCTTCCCAACTCAGGGACTGAACCCACGTTTCCCACATTGCAGGCAGAGTTCTACCATCTGGAACACCAGGGAAGCCCAAGAATACTGGAGTGGGTAGCCTATCCCCTCTCCAGAAGATCTTCCCAACCCAGGAATTCAACCAGGGTCTCCTGCATTGCAAGCAGATTCTTTCCCAGCTGATCTACCAGGAAACTGTAAGACAATGATTAAAGAAACTGAAGATGGCACAACCGGATGGATAAATATACTATGATTGAATTGGAAGACTTAATATTGTTAAAATGATCATACTACTCAAGGTAATCTACAAATTCAATGCAATCCCTATCAAAATACCAATGCCATTTTTTTTTTAAGTAGAGCAAATAATTTTAAAAATGTATGGAAACACAAAAGATCCCAAATCATCATAACAATCTTAAGAAAGAAGAATAAGTTGGAAAAATCAGTCTTCCTAACTTAAAACTATACTTTAAAGCTACAATAATGAAAACAGTATGTTACTAGCACAAAAAGAGACACATAGTTCAATGAAAAGAATATAGAGCTCAAAACTAAACACACACACCTATGGTCAATTATTCTGTGACAAAGGAGGCAAGGATATACAATGAAGAAAGTAGTCTTTTTAATAAGTGGTGCTGGGACATTTGGACAGCTTATGTAAAAGAATGAAGTTAGAACATTCTCTGATGCCATATACAAAAATAAACTCAAAATGGATTACAGATCTAAGTGTAGTACTTGAAACCATAAAACCCCTAGATGAAAACATAGGCAGAACGTTTTTGGTGTCTTTAGACTTAGTAGTTAGAAAAGGCCTCCTTGAAGTGGACTTTAGTGAGGATAGGCTACCCGCTCCAGTATTCTTGGGCTTCCCTGGTGTTTCATATGGTAGAACTCTGCCTACAAGGTGGGAAACTTGAGTTCAGTCCCTGAGTTGGGAAGATCTAAAGATTTTTCTCAGCTGAGATATGAAAAACAAAGATCCAGGTTTAGTACCATTGGAAATATAGAGGGGGGAGGGTGTTTATACATACTAGGCAGAAGTAAAGAGTTAATGATAAGTCCTTCATTAACTCAAATAATAAAACAATGCTGGTGTGGCTGGATCATAGTGAATGAAGGTGAGAATAATATAAGATTATCTCATGGATTTGGGCAGAGAAAAGATCATAGAGGACTTTGCAAATGAAAGGAAAGTCTTTGAATTTTATTCTGTTTCATAGCTAGTCTTTAGAAACAGTTGAACTGGGGAGTCATGTGGATATAGAACAGAGATGGGCATTCTTGTTTTAATTGACATTAGACAGTTTTTTGGAGAAGAGTTAAAATGCTGTAGCAAACTCTCATGTGGGAAAGAAGTTTAAAACTCAGTACCATTCACAGATTAGAATTTGAGGTAGACAAATGTGATAGTTGGGAAAGAATCCCTCCACACAAGTAACCCTATCTATAACTTAATGTCTTAAGTCTATTGCCCACACTGCTGACAGAGTGAAGTTTCTAAAATACTCATTTGAACCTGTTATTTCTCTACTTCAGTTTTTTCTTTACTTTGATGATTTTCAATGTCCATAATGATCTTTCTGGAGCATGCCATTCTAGCATTTGTTCTCAATCCCCTACTCCCTTTTCACTCCAAGTGTACTGGCCTACCTGCAATTTCCTATGTTTTCTTTGAACCTGGTGACCCTTAGCATATCACATCCTTTACCTGAAACAGTTTTCAGTACTCCCACTCTTAACTGAGCGCAGATAAAAGCCCTTTCTGACCACTACTTTTACCGAGGATAATAGTCACTACAGTTAACAAGTAGTGTGAGGCAAGCACCAACTAATCAGAATGGATGATGGTTACTGCTGGTTATACAGATCGTATTTTTAAAGCTATTAGAATAGGGCATGACACCCGATAAATACTATATCACTATTTGCTGTTATGTGAAGAAAAACCAAAAATATTCAGTTGTTATGAGTTTGAGGCCAATTTTGTCATAAATTTTTGCTATATTAATATAATATGCATTTTACTATATAAATAGCTGAATCATATAAATGTGTCAGGACTCTTGTGGGGAGTATGAATGAGTTGACAAGAAAAGTAATCTAACTAGAACTAAAGACTAGTATCAATGGCTAGGGAGAGGGAGTGTGGTATTAGATTATAGAGTTTGAATCGTCAAATAATGAGTTTGCATTTGAAATGCAGACATAAAGGATTACAAGTTGTAAGTGGTGCTTGAAAGAGATAAATATGACAGTGGTGTGAAGAGTGGGTTAGAGGACAAAAATAATTGAGACATGGAATTTAGTTTGCAGATAGTTGTGGTCTTACAAATAATCCAAGTAATGAAAGCCAGAATAGAGATAAAGGACTAAATCTGATTGCTGTTACAAACCATGCTTCCAGACTAGAGGATGAGAACAGACAAAAGTGAAAAAGTAAATAAGGGTGCAACCAACCAAATAAGATATGCAATTTTTACATGTTAATCATTATAAAGAGTTAAATACTTAGAAGCCTCATTTCCTTTGCTCAGAGCCAAATAATAGTAGGGAATGAGGCAAAGATTATGAGGAAAGAGCTGACATCGAAAGAAATCTAAACCATCTAAAGAACACTATAAGGTTCATCACTGTGGAAAGAAGTTTAGTTTCCATACACATCTACATGTATGTATGTGTGTGTTATATATATACATATCAGATCAGATCAGTAGCTCAGTCGTATCCGACTCTTTGCAACCCCATGAATTACAGCACAACAGGCCTCCCTGTCCATCACCTACCCCCGAAATTCACTCAGACTCACGTCCATCGAGTCAGTGATGCCATCCAGCCATCTCATCCTCTGTCATCCCCTTCTCCACTTGCCCCCAATCCCTCCCAGCATCAGAGTCTTTTCCAATGAGTCAACTCTTCGCATGAGGTGGCCAAAGTACTGGAGTTTCAGCTTTAGCATCATTCCTTCCAAAGAAATTCCAGGGCTGATCTCCTTCAGAATAGACTGGTTGGATCTCCTCCAAGTCCAAGGGACTCTCAAGAGTCTTCTCCAACACCACAGTTCAAAAGCATCAATTCTTCGGCGCTCAGCTTTCTTCACAATCCAACTCTCACATCCATACATGAACACAGGAAAAACCATAGCCTTGACTAGATGAACCTTTGTTGGCAAAGAAATGTCTCTACTTTTGAATATGCTATCTAGGTTGGTCATAACTTTCCTTCCAAGCAGTAAGAGTCTTTTAATTTCATGGCTGCAGCCACCATCTGCAGTGACTTTGGAGCCCAGAAAAATAAAGTCTGACACTGTTTCCACTGTTTCCCCATCTATTTCCCATGAAGTGATGGGACCGGATGCCATGATCTTCGTTTTTTGAATGTTGAGCTTTAAGCCAACTTTTTCACTCTCCACTTTCACTTTCATCAAGAGGCTTTTTAGTTCCTCTTCACTTTCTGCCATAAGGGTGGTGTCATCTGCATATCAGAGGTTATTGATATTTCTCCCGGCAATCTTGATTCCAGCTTGTGTTTCTTCCAGTCCAGCATTTCTCATGATGTACTCTGTATATAAGTTAAACAAACAGGGTGAAAATATGCAGTCTTGACGTACTCCTTTTCCTATTTGGAACCAGTCTGTTGTTCCATGTCCAGTTCTAACTGTTGCTTCCTGACCTGCATACAGATTTCTCAAGAGGCAGATCAGGTGTTCTGGTATTCCCATCTCTTTCAGAATTTTCCACAGTTTATTGCGATCTACACAGTCAAAGGCTTTGGGATAGTCAATAAAGAAGAAATAGATGCTTTTCTGGAACTCTCTTGCTTTTTCCATGATCTAGCGGATGTTGGCAACTTGATCTCTGGTTCCTCTGCCTTTTCTAAAACCAGCTTGAACATCAGGAAGTTCACGGTTCACATATTACTGAAGCCTGGCTTGGAGAATTTTGAGCATTACTTTACTAGCGTGTGAGATGAGTGCAATTGTGTGGTAGTTTGAGCATTCTTTGGCATTGCCTTTCTTTGGGATTGGAATGAAAACTGACCTTTTCCAGTCCTGTGGCCACAATTGAGTTTTCCAAATTTGCTGGCATATTGAGTGCAGCACTTGCACACCATCATCTTTCAGGATTTGGAATAGCTCAACTGGAATTCTATCACCTCCACTAGCTTTGTTCGTAGTGATGCTTTCTAAGGCCCACTTGACTTCACATTCCAGGATGTCTGGCTCTAGGTCAGTGATCACACCATCGTGATTATCTGGGTCGTCAAGATCTTTTTTTGTACAGTTCTTCTGTGTATTCTTGCCATCTCTTCTTAATATCTTCTGCTTCTGTTAGGTCCATACCATTTCTGTCCTTTATCGAGCCCATCTTTGCATGAAATGTTCCCTTGGTATCTCTAATTTTCTTGCAGAGATCTCTAGTCTTTCTCATTTTGTTTTTTTCCTCTAGTTCTTTGCAATGATCATTGAAGAAGACTTTCTTATCTCTTCTTGCTATTCTTTGGAACTCTGCATTTAGATGTTTATATCTTTCCTTTTCTCCTTTGCTTTTCACGTCTCTTCTTTTCACAGCTATTTGTAAGGTCTCCCCAGACAGCCATTTTGCTTTTTTGCTTAGAGTTCAATTATTTTTGATCACACATATACAAAGCAGTAATGTCTACAAGATACATGCTGTGTTTTATCTGCGTTCTGAAGGTAAGAAGGTGAACCTGAGTGTTTCATGAGAACTAGAAATATACCATTTTTGGATAAGTACTGTACACTCTTCAGTATATTAGAAGCCAATCTTTAAAATTTTTATGTGCTGGTTGTAAACCCTAAGTGCCTTGTGTTAATAGTTCCAATCAGGTTTTCAGCTTTATAAGTTGATAGTTTCTTTGGGAAAACAGGTGCTGGAATTTCTCACTGCCAAATGAAATTGTCTGAGCCAGTATATATGCATTGTCTAGATTAGATGGTAGAGAAGACATATGCATAACTATATTTGGATGTTCTAAATGAAGCTTAATCAGCCACCAAGAAGGAGAAGACACCTTAAAATGTTGGGATGTTCAGATAATGTCACCAAATGAATACATAAAATGGTCTATTTGGACAGAGTTCAAAAAGGAGTGAACAAAATTAGTGAACCAATTCTTCAAAATCTGTCAAGACTAAAGATAGACTGACAAGTTATGATTTTCTTCCAAAGTTAACAGCATTTCAGGTGCCAGCTTTCTTTAGATTTGAAGTAGTTGAAGTTTAATCTCAATTGCAAATAAATAAAAGGCAACTTGAGGAGGATCTGGTTTCTCCATGAGTTTATCAAATACTAGATGTTTAGTGTTTATTCCTGTTTATTTTATTTTAAAAGTCAATTTCCTTCCTAGTAAACATTCCTAGTAAACACTTTCAGCCAGTTGGTGGTGATATGATGCTAACATGTACGTGTTTCTTTGGGGAACAACTTGGGAATGAAGCAAGATAATTATTAACCATTGTAACTTGATGAATATTCTATTTCTAAGCAGTTTGTGTTTCTTCTGAGGGTCCCTGTGTTTAACAGTGAACGCTGGCAGTAGCCATGAAACAGTGCTCTTTGATACATTTAAACATTCTGAATGAAGCTTTTTTTTTTTTCTTTTTTAATTTGTAAGATCTGGAAAGATATTTGCATATGATAGAACTAAAAATCTGAAATAACTGTCTGGGTTTATCATTGGCATTTCAGTTTTACTCCCATTGTAGGCACTTCTCTGCTTCTGGGAAGGATTCCAGAATCACTAAATATGTCAAAATATGTTTTACTAAGATATAGTGAGGTATAAAGGGTAGAATTCCATGGTGTGTATTAAGTCCTTGCCCTCTTTCCTTCTAAGTGCTTCTTCAAATAAATCAACTTTCATGTCTAAAAACTGGAAAGTGAGAAAAGAGATTTCCCAGGTTTGGGATGGTGAAATGGCCTCCTTGCTTATGATGGCAAGACATCAAGAGAGTGAAGTATTGTCTCCATGAGGTTTGATTACTAGTCAAACTAAAAAGCTCAAGAGATTCTTCTTCCACAGGAATAAACAAAACAAAAACTAAAAATTAACACATAAACTCATTATATTATAAATATTTGACACAAAACAACAAATGATTGTCACTTACATGCTGAAGTAGACCTTCAGAAAATAAATGAGAGGATATATGAGCAGTGAATATTCATATGAAAAAGAAAAGCATCTGAAATTTAAATGAAAAGTCAAATGTCATTTTGAGTGTAATTGTTAAATCTGTTAATATTCTGAAGATATTTCTTGAGCTGATGGTAAAACTTAAGTAAAGTAGAATGAGAAGTTGTTTATAATAAATGGGTGTCTAAGGACTGTCTTTTTATGCAACTAAATTTGTTCCAAGGCAGATAAAACAGAGAGAAGTTGAAGCTAAAATCAAATAATAAAAAGAACAATGGCCATTGATCTATCCTTCCAAACAGACAAAAGCAATACAAAATATCACATTTCAATGCCAAGAACTCCAGGGAACTAATATCCTATAAAAGCTGAAAATTTATATTCTACTGCGAGAGGAAATATTCTAGATTTTTCCCTTGGAATTTGCATTCCATTTTAAATGATGTAAAATAATCTAGACAAAAAGAAATTAATAAGAAACAATTGTCTTGGTTTCAGCTTTTGATTTAAGAAAATAATTTTCCAATCATAAGCAGAAAGCAAAATATAAAATGAAATATAAAATTCAAGTTTGCTTTTAATCAGAAAGTCACCTTTTCCTTTTGATTTGATTTTTATCAAAATTTTACTCAAAAGGGGTGGCAAAAAGATGGTAAAAGTGCTAATAAGCTGCAATTCAATGTTGTAGCCAGTACCACGATTATTATTCTAAAATTCTTATATTATTTTCTCAAGCTGAATGTTTGTTGAATTTAGGTAGAGATATATAAACAAATACTGAATATTGTAAAGTAAAAAAAAGACTAAATTATACAAATATAAAAAAATAAAAGAAATGAAAAAATAAAGAAAAAGAAAATGTATGTTATTAGTGATGTTTGAAATTTAATTTAGACTTGATCTGAAATCACTGGGGACTTTAGCCATTGTTGCCTACACTTAGAGTTTAACTAACACCACTGAGATATTATTGTATTTATAACTTTAAACACAGTGAATTCAAAAGGAACTCTAAATTTGTGATATTCCATTCCTCTCCATAGTTTTCCATTTGTGAACATTATTGTGCACAATAGGTGGGATATGCACCCCCCAAAATATAAAAGTTTGATCATGTGCTTCTATGATGCTGACTCTGAGGCATCTAACCATATGCACACTACTTAATAATCCCTCTTTATAAAAATTTTATTTGAAGAGAAGAGGAACAAACTCCATATCCAGGTTACCCTAGTTGGACTTTCATTAGGTATGGGACATAAAAGGTGTTGGCTCAGAGACTTCATTTTCTACTGCAAAGGTGGCATTAGTGGAAAAGACCTGCTGGCCAATGCAAGAGACTTAGAAGTAGGTAGGTTCAATCCCTGGCTCAGGAAGGTCCACTGGAAGAGGGCATGGTAACCTACTCCAGTATTCTCGCCTGAAGAAACCCATGGACAAAGGGAGCTTGGTGGGCTAGACTCCATAGAGTCACAGAGTCAGACATGACTGTCAGTTCAGTTCAGTTGCTCAGTCGTGTCTGACTCTTTACGATCCCATGGACTGCAGCATGCAAGGCCTCTCTGTCCATCACTAATTCCCGGAGTTTACCCAAACTTATGTCTATCGAGTCAGGGATGTCATCCAACCATCTCATCCTCTGTCGTCCTCTTCTCCTCCTGCCTTCAATCTTTCCCAGCATCAGGGTCTTTTCAAATGAGTCAGTTCTTTGTATCAGGTGGCCAAAGTATTGGAGTTTCAGCTTCAATATCAGTCCTTCCAATGAACACTCAGGACTGATCTCATTTAGGATGAACAGGTTGTATTTCCTTGCAGTCCAAGGGACTCTCAAGAATCTTTGCTAACACCACAGTTCAAAAAGCATCCATGCTTCAGCGCTCAACTTTCTTTATAGTTCAACTTTCACATCCATACACGACTACTGGAAAAATCATAGCTTTTACTAGACAGGCCTTTGTTGGCAAAGTAATGGCTCTGTTTTTTAATATGCTTTCTAGGTTGGTTATAACTTTCCTTCCAAGGAGTAAGCGTCTTTTAATTTAATGGCTGAAATAACCATCTGCAGTGATTTTGGAGCCCCCCCCCCCCAAAATAAAGTCAGCCACTGTTTCCACTGTTTCCCCATCTACTTGCCATGAAGTGATAGGGCTGGATATCATGATCTTAGTTATCTGAATGTTGAGCTTTAAGCCAACTTTTCATCTCTCCTCTTTCACCTTCACCAAGGGGCTCTTTAGTTCTTCTTCACTTTCTGCCATAAGGGTGGTAATATATGCATATCTGAAGTTATTGATATTTCTCCAGCAATCTTGACTCCAGCTTGTGCTTCATCCAGCCCAGCGTTTCTCATGATGTACTCTGCATAGAAGTTAAATAAGCAGGGTGACAATATACAGCCTTGATGTACTCCTTTCCCTATTTGGAACCATCTGTTGTTTCATGTCCAGTTCTAACTGTTGATTCCTGACCTGCATACATATTTCTCAAGACACAGGTCAGGTGATCTGGTATTCCCATCTCTTTAAGAATTTTCTACAATTCATTGTGATCCACACAGTCAAAGGCTTTGGCATAGTCAATAAAGCAGAAATAAATGTTTTATGGAACTCTTTTGCTTTTTTGATGATCCAGGGGATGTTGGTAATTTGATCTCTGTTTCCTATGTCTTTTCCAAATCCAACTTGAAAATCTTCAAGTTCATGGTTCATGTATTGCTGAAGTCTGCCTTGGAGAATATTGAGCATTAGTTTACTACCATGTGAGATGAGTGCATTTGTGTGGTAGTTTGAGCATTTTTGGCATGGCTTTTCTTTGGGATTGGAATGAAAACTTACCTTTTACAGTCCTGTGGCCACTGCTGAGTTCTCCACATTTGGAGGCATATTGAGTGCAGCACTTTAACAACACTTAACATTTTAGGATTTGAAATAGCACAACTGGAATTCCATCACCTCCACTAGCTTTGTTCGTAGTGATGTTTCCTAAGGCCCACTTGACTTCACATTCCAGGATATCTGGCTCTATGTGAGTGATCAAACCACCGTGGTTGTCTGGATCATAAGGATCTTTTTTATACAGTTCTTCTGTGTATTATTGCTACCTCTTCTTAATATCTGCTGCTTCTGTTAGATCCATACCATTTCTGTTCTTTATTGAGCCCATCTTTGCATGAAATGTTCCCTTGTTATTGCTAATATTTTTGAAGAGATCTCTAGTCTTTCCCATTCTATTGTTTTCCTCTATTTCTTTGCTTTGAACACTGAAGAAGGCTTTCTTATTTCTCCTTTCTATTCTTTGGAACTGTGCATTCAAATGGGTATATCTTTCCTTTTCTCCTTTGCTTTTTGCTTCTCTTCTTTCACAACTATTTGTAAGGCCTCCTCAGACAGTCATTTTGCTTTTTTGCATTTTTTTTTTCTTGGGGATGGTCTTGATCCCTGTCTCCTGTACAATGTCACAAACTTCTGTGCATAGTTCATCAGGCAAACTATCAGATCTAGTTCCTTAAATCTATTTCTCACTTCCACTGGATAATTTTTAGGGATTTGATTTAGGTCATACCTTAATTGTCTAGTGGTTTTCCCTACTTTCTTCAATGTAAGTATAAATTTGGCAATAAGGAGTTCATGATCTGAGCCACAGTCAGCTCCTGGTTTTGTTTTTCATGACTGTATAGAACTTCTCCATCTTTGGCTGCAAATAATATAATCAGTCTGATTTCTGTGTGTCCATGTGTAGAGTCTTCTCTTGTGTTGTTGGAAGAGGGTGTTTGCTATGACCAGTTCATTCTCTTGGCAAAATTCTATTAGCCTTTGCCCTGCTTCATTCTGTACTCCAAGGCCAAATTTGCCTGTTATTTCAGGTGTTTCTTGACTTCCTACTTTTGCATCCCAGTCCTCTATAATGAAAAGGACATCTTTTTGGGGTGTTAGTTCTAGAAGATCTTGTAGGTCTTCATAGAATCATTCCACTTCAACTTCATCAGAATTTCTGGTCCTGGCATGGACTTGGATGATCGTGATATTGAATGGTTTTCCTTGGAAATGAACAGAGATTATTCTATCATCTTTGAGATTGCATCCAAGTACTGCATTTTGGACTCTTTTGTTGACTATGATGGCTACTCCTTTTCTTCTAAGGGATTCTTGCCCACAGTAGTAGATAGAATGGTCATCTGAGTTAAATTCACCCGTTCCAGTCCATTTTAGTACACTGATTCCTAAAATGTTGATGTTCACTCTTGCCATCTCCTGTTTGACCATTTCCACTTTGCCTTGATTCATGGACCTAACATTCCAGGTTCCTTGCAATATTGCTCTTCACAGCATTGGACCTGCTTCTATCACCAGTTACATCCACAACTGTGTGATGTGTTTTCTTTGACTCCCTCTCTTCATTCTTTCTGGAGTTATTTTTCCAGGGATTTCCAGTAGCGAATTGGGCACCTATTGATGAATTGGGAATTCATCTTTCAGTGTTCTATCTGTTTCCTTTTCATACTGTTCATGTGGTTTTCAAGGCAAGAATATTGAAGTGGTTTGCCATTCCTTTCTCCAGTGGACCACATTTTGTCAGAACTCTTCACCATAACCTGTACGTCTTGGGTGGCCCTGCATGGCATGGCTTAGTTTCATTGAGTTAGACAAGTCTTTGGTCCATGTGACTAGATTGGGTAGTTGTCCGTGATTGTGGTTTCAGTGTCTGCCCTCTGATGCCCTCTCTTAGCACCTACCATGTTACTGGGGTTTCTCTTATCTAGGACGTGGGGTATGTCTTCACATCTGCTCCAGCAAAGCACAGCCACTGTTCCTTACCTTGGATGTGGGGTATCTCCTCTCAACTGCTCACCACTCTAGCACTGAGCAGACACGTCTGTAGTGACTAGCATCTGTACAGGTTTTCCTGTAACCAAGAGTTTTCGCTGGGAATGTGGGACTTTCAATGATAAATCAAGGTCAGATATTGGAAAAAGAGATGGTTGGTGTGGCAGGCTGAGTTCTAAGACAATATTTATGACTTTGATGACACATCTTATATGATTCCCACTCTTGTGTATGGGCAGGACTTGTGAATGGGATATCATTCTCACAATTAGATTACTAAGTAGTTGACTTGTACTTAATCACAAGAATGATCATTGTAAGTGGTTATGGCATAATCAGGCTGGCCATTAAAAAAGGGTCTGAATCATTACAGTAAAGAGAGTCTTTCTTCTGACCTTGATGAAGCCAATCACCATGAGTTCTATAGCTATAGCCTCTAAAATCTGTCCTCTGCCAAATTCCAGTGAGGTTGGAGAAGGAACTTAAGCCCCAGAGGAGATCACAGCTGCAGTCAACACCTTTATTTCATCCTTGTGAGACCCTAGGCAGATAATCTAACCTGTTACTCCATGCTTGACCAGAGAAGGCAATGGCACCCCACTCCAGTACTCTTGCATGGAAAGTCCCATGGACAGAGGAGCCTGGTGGGCTACAGTCCATGTGGTCGCTGAATCAGACACGACTGAGCGACTTTACTTTCACTTTTCACTTTCATGCCTTGGAGAAAGAAATGGCAATCCACTCCAGTGTTCTTGACTGGAGAATCCGAGGGACGGGGAGCCTGGTGGGCTGCCATCTATGGGGTCGCACAGAGTCGGACACGACTGAAGCGACTTAGCAGCAGCAGCAGCTGCCATACCTGACCCATGGAAACTGTGATGTTTTAAGCCACTAAATTTGTGGCAATTGTTACACTGCAATAGAAAGCTAATAGTATTGTTGTTGTTGTTTTTCTGTTTTTTTTTTTCTGCTGCATAATGAAATAAAATTTATGAACTTGTTGCCAGTTCCTGAACCTAAAAATTGTCATTTATTCTTGAGTCATAACATTATTTTCTCTAAGAATCATATGCTTGAGGAGAATGTGACAGAGTCAATTGCCACTCACTAGGCAACCAGCTGTGAGCAGGGGATGCCAGTAAGGAAGGGAGTAAATGGATTCCTCAAGGAATGAGTGGATTTCTATGTAGAGACTGAGGTTCAACCAGAATATCCATTAGAGAGAAGGAGCAAACTAAGGTATATTTTTATTAAGCAATGTAAAGAACAGTGATTTTCAAACTGATTTTCAATTGTAAAATCAATTGTTCAGTTGCTCAGTTATTCCTTTCTCTTCACATCATCTTCAGCATTTATTGTTTGTGGATTTTTGATAATAGCCATTTTGAAAGGTGTAAAGTTTTGTAAATCATTGTACTTTTGATTTGCATTGCTCTAATAATTAGCAGTGTTGAATATCTTTTCTTATGCTTCTTGGCCATTTGTATATGTTATTTGGAGAAATGTCTGTTTAGCTCTTATGCCCATTTTTTACTTTTTTTTTATTTTAATAATATAAGCCACATGAGCTGTTTATAAATTTTGGAGTCTAATCTTTGTCAGGTGCATCATTTACAAATATTTTATCACATTCTCTGGGTTGTCTTCTTGTTTCCCTTATGATATCCTTTGCTGTGTGAAAGCTTTTAATTAGGTCCCATTTATTTACTTTTGTTTCCCTTGCCATTCTTCTGGGAGATAGAGCAAAAAAGATATGGTGCAATTTATGTCAAAGAGTGTTCTGCTTATGTTCTCCTCTAAGAGATTTATAGTGTCCAGTCTCACAATCAGGTCATTAATCCATTTTGTATTTATTTTTGTGTGTGGTGTTAAACAATGTTCTGCTTTCAATCTTTTACATGTGGCTGTCCAGTTTTCCCAGCATCATTTATTGAAGAGACTAACTTTCCTCCATTGGAAAGTCTTGACTCCTTTGTCATAGATTATTTGACCACAGGTGCTTAAGCTTATGTTTGGACTTTCTATACCGTTCCTTTGATTTTTACTTCTATTTTGTGCCAATACTATAATGTTTTGATGACTATAGCAGTGTAGTATAATCTGAAGTCAGGAAACCTAATTCTTCCACCTCCATTTTTCTTTCTCAATATTGCTTTCACTATTTGGTGTTTTTTGTGTCTCCATATGAATTTTAAGATTTTGTGTTATATTTCTTAGAAAAGTGCCATTGGCCATTTGATAGTGATTGCATTGAATCTGTAGATTGCCTTGGGTAGTACAGTAATTTTGACAATATCGATTCTTCCAATCCAAGAACATGGTGTATCTTTCACTCTGTTTGCTTTTGTCTTTGATTTCTTTCATCAGGGTCTTACAGTTTTGGGAGTATAGGTCTTTGGTCTCCTTAAGTCAATATTGTTAGTGTATAGAAATGCAATGTATTTATGTGCATTAATTTTGTAACCTGCAGTTTTACCAAATTGATTGATGATCTCTAATAGTTTTCTGGTAGCATCTTTAGGAATTTCTTTGTATACTATCATGTCATATGCAAACAGTGACAGTTTCACTCTTCTTTAGCAATTCAGATTCCTCTTATTTCCTTTTCTTCTCTTACTGCTACAACTAGGACTTCAAAAATTTGTTGAAATGAAGTTGTGAGAGTGAATATCCTTCTATAGATCCTAATCTTAGAGGAAATGCTTTAACCTTTTCACCATTAAGTATGATGTTAGTTATAGGTTTGTCATATATGGCCTTTATTATGTTGAGGTATATTCCTACTTTCTGGTGAGTTTTTGTTTGTTTGTTGTTGTTGTTGTTTTTTAACATACAAGAGTATTAAATTTTGTCAAAAGCTTTTTCTGCATTTATTGAGAAGATCATATGGTTTTTATTTTTCAATTTGTTGATGTGGTGTATCACAGTGATTGATCTGAAAACATTGAAAAATCCTTTTATCCTTTGAATAAATCCCACTTGATCATGGTGTATGAACCATGTATTGTTGTATTTGAATGTTTAGTATTTGTTGAGGATTTTTGCCATCTATGTTCATCAGTGATGTTGGCCTCTACTTTTCATTTTTGTAGTATCTTTATCTGGTTTTGGTATCAGGATAATGGTGACCTCATAGAATGAAACTGATAAGTTTTCCTTCCTCTGCAATTTTTGGAAGAGTTTCAGAAGAATAGCTGTTAGCTCTTCTGTAAATCTTTGGTAGAAATTGTCTGTGAATCCATCAGGTTTTGGACTTTTCTTTCCTGGGCATTTTTAAATCACAGTTTAATTTCAGTGCATGTGATCTGTCTGTTCATATTTTATGTTTCTTTCTGGTTCAGTCTTGGGAGGTGTACCTTTCTAAGAATTTGACCATATCTTCCACACTGTCCATTTTATTGTCATACAGTTAATTGTAGTCTCTTATGATCTTTTGTATTTCTGTGGTGTCAGCTGTAATTTATCCTTTTTTCATTTCCAATTTTATTGATTTGAATCTTTTCCCTTTTTTCTTGATGAATCGGGCTGAAGATTTATCAGTTTTATCTTCTTCAAAAATTTTTATTTTCATTAACCATTATTATTCTTTTCTATTTTTTTCATTTACTTCTGCTCTGATTTTTATAATTTCTTTCATTCTAGTTTTAATTTTTATAGTAAAATATAACATTTATTAAACAATTGTCAAAGGTCATCACCATTATGAAGTATTGTTTTAAAATATCAACTCATACCTAATATCTGATATGGAGAAGGCAATGGCAACCCACTCCAGTACTCTTGCCTGGAAAGTCCCATGGACCGAGGAGTCTGGTGGGCTGCAGTCCATGGGGTCGCAAAGAGTCAGACACGACTGAGCGACTTCCCTTTCACTTTTCACTTTCATGCATTGGAGAAGTAAATGGCAACCCACTCTAGTGTTCTTGCCTGGAGAATCCCAGAGACGGTGGAGCCTGGTGGGGTGCTGTCTATGGGGTTGCACAGAGCCGGTCACGACTGAAGCGACTTAGCAGCAGCAGCAGCAGCAACAGCAGCAGCAGCAATATCTGATAACAAATATAGAAAACCTTATAAGGCAGTAATAATTAACTGCCATCATTACCATTTTTAAATTAATTATCTATTTTAATTGGAGGATAACTACTTTACAACATTGTGATGGTTTTTGCCATACATAAACATGAATCAGCCACAGGTATACATGTGCTCCCCGCATCCTGAAACCCTTCCCACCTCTCTCCCCACCCTATCTCTATGGGTCCACCCAGAGGACTGGCTTTGGGTGCCCTGCTTCATGCATTGAACTTGCACTGGTTATCTATTTTGCAAATGGTAATGTACGTGTTTCAAGGCTATTCTCTCAAATCTTCCCACTCTCGCCTTTTCCCACAGAGTCCAAAAGTCTATTCTTTACATCTGTGTCTTCTTCCCTTCCCTACATGTAGAGTCACCAGTCAGTTCAGTGCAGTTCAGTCGTTCGGTCATGTCCAACTTTTTGTGACCCCATGGAGGCCAGGCTTCCCTGTCCATTGCCAGCTCCCGGAGCTTGCTCAAACCCATGTCCATTAAGTCAGTGATGCCATCCAACGATCTCATCCTCTGTCGTCCCTTCTCCTCCCACCTTCAGTCTTTCCCAGCATCAGGGTCTTTTCCAGTGAGTCAGTTCTTCACATCAGGTGGCCAAAGTATTGGAGTTTGAGCTTCAACATCAATCCTTCCAATGAATATTCAGGACTTACTTATTTTAGGATGGACTGTTCAGATCTCCTTGTAGTCCAAGGGACTCTCAAGAGTCTTCTCCAACACCACAGTTCAAAAGCATCAATTCTTCAGTGTTCTGCTTTCTTTATGGTCCAACTCTCACATCCACACATGACTACTGGAAAAACCATGGCTTTGACTAGATGGACCTTTGTGGGCAAAATAATGTCTCTACTTTTTAATATGTTGTCTAGGTTGGTCATAACTTCTCTAAAGGACCAAGTGTCTTTTAATTTCATGGCTTCAGTCACCATCTGCAGTGATTTTGAAATCCAAGAAAATAAAGTCTGTCATTGTTTCCACTGTTTCACCATCTATTTGCTATGAAGCGATAGGACTGGATACCATGATCTTAGTTTTCTGAATGCTGAGCTTTAAGCCAAGTTTTTCACTCTCCTCTTTCACTTTCATCAAGAGGCTCTTTAGTTCCTCTTCACTTTCTGCCATAAGGCTGGTGTCATCTGCATATCTGAGATTATTGATATTTCTCCCAAAATCTTGATTCAAGCTTGTGCTTCCTCCAGCCCAGCATTTTGTATGATGTACTCTGCATATAAGTTAAATAAGCAGGGTGGCAATATACAGCCTTGATGTATTCCTTTCCCTATTTGGAACCAGTCTATTTTCCCATGTCCAGTTCTAGCTGTTGCTTCTTGACTTGCATACAGATTTCTCAGGAGGCAGGTCAGGTGGTCTGGTACTCCCATCTCTTTCAGAATTTTCCACAGTTTCCCCCCTGTCCTGAAACTCCTCTCACCTCTTTCCCCACCCTATCCCTCTGGAATGACCCAGAGCACAGACTTTGGGTGCCCTGCTTCATGCATTGAATTTGCACTGATCATCTATTTTGCATATGGTAATGTACCATTTGGAAAGATGGTACTGATGATCCTCTCTATGTGGAAAATTCTTAAAGAGGATCATTAGTACCATCTTTCTAAATTCCATGAGTGAGTGAGTGAGTGAAGTCCCTCAGTTGTATCCGACTCTTTGTAACCCCATGGACTATAGCCTACAAGGCTCCTCTGTCCATGGGATTTTCCAGGCAATAGTCCTGGGATGGATTGCCATTTCCTTCTCCAGGGGATCTTCCCAACCCAGGGATCAAACCTGGGTCTCCTGCATTGTAGACAGACGCTTTACCATTTGAGCCACCAGGGAAGTCCATCTAAATTCCATATATAAAAAACCTGGGAATAGACGACCCATATATATGTGTTAACATACAGTAAAAAAAAAATGTTCATAGCTAGGACATGGAAGTTACAGTACATATACACAACAGAATATTGCACAGGTATTACACCCTGTGTAAGAGGCTCCAGATTCATCCACCTCATTAGAACTGACTCAAAGGCATTCATTTTAATACCTGTGCAATATTCTGTTAAGTATATGTACTGTAACTTCCTTATACATTCATCTGCCAATGGACATCTAGGTTGATTCCATGTCCTAGCTATTGTAAATAGTGCTTCAGTGAACATTGGGGTATATGAGTGCCTTTCAATTCTGGTTACCTCAGGGTGTACGCCCAGCATTGGGATTGTTGGGTCATATGGGTTGTCTATTCCCAGTTTTTTTAAGCATCTCCACATTGTTCTCCATAGTGATAGTACCAGTTTGCATTCTCACCAACAGTGTTAAGAGGGTTCCCATTTCTCCACACCCTCTCCAGCATTTATCGTTTGTAGACATTTTGATGATGGCCATTCTGACCAATGTAAGATGACACCTCTTTGTGGTTTTGATTTGCATTTCTCTAATAATGAGTGATGTTGAGCATCTTTTCATGTGTCTATTAGCCATCTTTATGTCTTCTTTGGAGAAATATCTGTTTATATTTTTGCCAATTTTTGATTGGGTGGGTTGTTTGTTTTTCTGGTATTGATTTGCATGTGCTGCTTGTATACATTGGAGATTAATTCAATGCCAGTTGTTTCATTTGCTATGATTTTCTCCCTTTCTGAGGGCTATCTTTTCATCTTGATTATAGTTTCCTTTGTCATGCAAAAGTTTTTAAGTTTAATTAGGTTCCATTTGTTTGTTTTTGCTTTTATTTCCGTTACTCAGAGAGGTGGGTCATAGAGGATCTTGCTGTGGTTTACGTCAGACAATGTTCTGCCTATGTTTCCCCCTAAGAGTTTGATAGTTTCTGGTCTTACATTTAGGTCTTTAATTCATTTTGAGTTTATTTTTGTGTATGGTGTTAGAAAGTGTTCTAGTTTCATCCTTTATGCATAGTTGGCCAGTTTTCCTAGCACTACTTGTTGAAGAGATAGTCTTTTCTCCATTGTATATTTTTGCCTCCCTTGTCAAAATAATGTGCCCACAGGTGCATGGATTTATCCCTGGACTTTCTATTTTGTTCCATTGATCTATGTTTTTGTCTTTGTGCTAGTGCCATACTGTCTTGATGACTGTAGTTTTGCAGTATAGTTTGAAGTCAAGAAGTTTGATTCCTCCAGTTCCATTCTTCTTTCTCAAGATTGCTTTGGCTGTTTACGTCTTTCATTTTTCCATACAAATTGTAAAATTATTTGTTCTAGTTCTAAGAAAAATACCTAACTTTAGATTTTCTTAATTTTTCTTTCTCTGTTAGCTTTAAGTGTAAGTTTAGGTTGTTCATTTGAGATTTTCCTCATTTCTTTAAATAAGGTTGTATTGCTATAAACTCCCCTTTCATAACTGCTTTTGTTGCATCCCATAGCTTTTGGATCATTGTGCTTTCATTTTCATTTGTCTCTCTATATTTTTTATTTCTTCTTTGTTTTTTTTTTTTTTCAGTTATTCATTTGTTGTTTAGTAGTATATTGTTTAGCCTCCAATTTTTTGTGTCTTTTAGGTATTTTTTCTTGTAATTTTTATCTAATTTTAACTCACAGCATTTTGATCTGAAAAAAAAATTCTTGATATGATATCAGTTTTCTTAAGTTTATTAAGGCTAGCTTTTGTGGCCAAGCATGTTGGCAATCCTGGAGAATGTTCATTGTGCACTTGAGAAAATGTGCATTAGGCTCCTTTAGGATGGAATACTTATGCCATTCAGGATTAATGTGTCATTTAATATCTATGTTTCCTTATTGATTTTCTGCCTGAATGATCTGTCCATTAATGAAAGTGGTGTGTTCAAGGTCCCCCACTATTATTCTGTTACTGTCTCTTTCTCACTTTATGGCTCTTAGTATTTGCCTTATATATTAAAGCTCTCCTAAGTTTGATTCCTATATATTTACAATTGTTATATCTTCTTGGATTAATCCCTTGACCTTTTTTCAGGATTGAAAAACATTTATTGAATCAAAATCAAATGCTTTCTTTTTATTATCTACCAGCCAACACTGAACTTAATTTATTCAAAATGAACACAGTGTACAAAAAAAGTATGCTTATATTATAAAAATATGTCACTTTTATTTCCTGGGTGCTGAGCAGAAGTCATTAAAAAAATCAAGGCAAATTTGCTCTCTATAATAGAACTGCTATAATTTAATAACAAAAGTGAAAGCTAATATATACTCACAAAGTATCTGTAAAGGCCCATTGATAATACTGCATCAGAAATGCTGAACCCAATCACCATGGTCCACATTTCCGCTCTATGCTCATTGGCACCACTCCACGCCTATATCATGGGAAAGCACCTCTTTTACAGAACGCATGTCATTAGTTAACAGTTGTTGGCACATGTTTCAGCAAAATATTAACAGTCAATTCTATTTAGTTAGATTCAATTTTCAAGTCAGACACAATGTTATTGGGAACAAATGACATAACAAGGTTTAAAAGCCCACTTATCAGTGGGGAAAGTGGACTCCTTAAAAAAACTGTGTCCAAGGTTAATATCTTAAAATTGTTGGTAATTTTCTTATTTCTTGAGTCATTATTGGCACCTTCCTTGGCATGTGTTCCTGCACACAGTGTGGCTACTTGTGCCTGTCAGTTCAGAGGCAGCTGCAGAACAATTAGAGGCTGAAGAGGGCAGCGTTTGGCTTACCATGGAGACATGCTCTAGTGCTCACTGGAGAATTTGGTATTTGAGGAATCAGGAAAGCAAGAAATTGACAAAAATAATAAAGTTAAATCATGAGGTAGGGAAAAAAGACCATGGCCCCCTGTACTGTTCTAAGAGTTATACAATTATAAACTCTGTAATTGTTAAAGTCAAAATAGAAGTAGACTAACTAGCATTATCACTGACTTTACCAAAACAATCCATCTTTAAAGAGCATGCACACTGCAGTGTCCCTGGCAGGACCCTGTCTGCTGAGCAGAATGGCACTGGTACTCAAGCAAAATCTAGAATGCAGTATCAACACAGTGACATCAGATCAATTCAAGTTTAGAAGCTATTAAACTGCAAAATGCTTATTCTGATTGCTAAGCATAAATGTTATTTCTTGATAGATTATCTGCAATTGACAACTATGAAGACTCAAAACTACAGAAATACAAGGACTGAATAATCTAGTGCCTGCTGTATAGGGTAACTTAAAAGAACTGGGGGAAGAAATCCTTCCATGTTTTGCCTATATAAACCAAATATTTATTCACTTACCTATTTCACAAGAACTTGTGACTAAGGTGAAGGTAACATTCTCTCTCTCTCTCTCTTTATGCAGTTACTTAATTCCTTACTGTTTTCCTCCAGTTAAGCCCATTTCCTGTAGGAAATGGTACTCCTATCAAATATAACTGTTAGATAGGGCTAAACCAGAAATAGGATTTAAAATTTCTAATGGAAACCAAACCACTACTGGGCTTAGCACTACACCCTTATGTGGAAGGAGGAGCATTTATAGAAATACAATTTGTGGAAAACAAACATTTTGGATCCCAAGCCCAGGAATTCTTGGCAATACCTTAAGTCACCATCCAGGTTGTTCTCAAAGGCAACAACACAGCAAGGTCAGCCACTGATCCTGGAAACTCCCACTGTCCCAAAATGTGGACATGGAGAGACCGATGACTCCAGAGCCTGCACTTAGAAGTAGAGGCTAGAAGCTCAACAAACTACTGCTGGAAGCCAACTGGATACCACAGTATTAAACAAGTGAAAATCAAGACCAAGCAAATGAAGAAATGAACAGCTACTAAGAACAGGATGCTCAGAGTCAGACAGGGTGAGGATATTACCACACACTTGATATATAACCACACTTGTTTACAATCCCAGGTTCTTGCTCTCAAATAAATAGATCAAAAATTTACAGCAAAATGAATGCCTTATGGATGCAAGCTTTTTGTTTATTACAATTCTAACTAAATAAAAGTCATACTTCTAAAATAAGTTACAAGTTGCCTTTTTCAGCGAAATTGATGTGACTTGGTGCCACAACTCACCTGTCTCTAATATCAGCAGTATCATCCACCCATGGCAGCCAGGAGCTGTCCATTTCTGGCATCCCTTGGGCTCCCACACAAGCAATTTCATAAAACATGCAGACACTACTCTGCTGCAGTTTCATATGAATAGAAATTATCATTGTGTTTACGGGTTGCATACCTTCTAAAATATACATAAGTGGTGACAAATTAATAAATAATAGCAGGTCTTTGCTTACCAATAAAATCAATAAGGCAGAGGGATTGAAGGTGGAAAGAGAAAAATGTGAGGGAAGAATGCAAAACAGTGCTAGCATTCACAAAAATGATCATGCTAAAATCAGATCCATATTCATAAAAATCAAGAATTAAGCTACAATCCAAAGAACTCTGTCCAGGAGTCCAAAAGCATACATGCCAGCTGAAGGAAATACAGGATTCTTCTGACAAGTTTCTTCAGAGCAGAACAGTAAGATGTCACTGGAGCAATCACAGTAGGATGAACAAGACGCCATCACACTTTGAGGAAAAGTCCGGGACTATCCTGCTTTCATGTCCACCAGGTGCATCTGCACGTTGGTGGTCATGCCACCCCCCATAGCCTCCCTTGGACTATATGTAGTTCTGCATGGAACTGACAGAATTCATCCCACTAAACAAGTTGCCACGTGAGCCATATGTGCAAGAAGTTTGTGGGCTCTCCAATAATACTTTAGTCAATCCGCTGGTGCCTTTTTGGCTGAGGCTGTTCTGCAATACAGCAGTTGAAATGCAACCAGAATTCACTCATGCTAATAGTGCAAGTTATAAACAAGCACCATATATAGCTGTTATTATGTTGAGGTATGTTCCTTCTATTCCTGCTTTCTGGAGAGGTTTTTTTTTTTTTTATCATAAATGGGTCTTGAATTTTGTCAAAGTTTTTTCTGCATCTATTGAGATAACCATATGGTTTTTACCTTTCAATTTGTTAATGTGGTGTATTACACTGATTGACTTGCAGATATTAAAGAATCCTTGCATTCTTAGGATAAAGCCCACTTGGTCATGATGTATGATCATTTTAGTATGTTGTTGGATTCTGTTTGCTAGAATTTTGATAAGGATTTTTGCATCTATGTTCATCAGTGATAACCCAGAGCAAACATTATCCTCAATGGTGGAAAATTAAAAGCAGTACCCCTAAAGTCAGGAACAAGGCAAGGGTGCCCACTCTCACCACTATGATTCAACATAGTTTTGGAAGTTTTGGCCACAGCAATCAGACAAGAAAAAGAAAAGGAATACAGATGGGAAAAGAAGTTAAACTCTCACTGTTTGCATATGACATGATCCTCTACATAGAAAACCCTAAAGACTCTACCAGAAAATTACTAGAGCTAATCAATGAATATAGTGAAGTTGTAGGATATATAAGTAACACACAGAAATCCCTTACATTCCTATACACTAACAATGAGAAAACGGAAAGAGAAATTAAGGAAACAATTCCATTCACCATTGCAATGAAAAGAATAAAATACTTAGGAATATATCTACCTAAAGAAACAAAAGACCTATATATAGAAAACTATAAAACACTGATGAAAGAAATCAAAAAGGGCACAAATAGGTGGAGAAATATACCATGTTCATAGATTGTAAGAATCAATATAGTGAAAATGAGTATGCTACCCAAAGTAATCTATAGATTCAATGCAATCCCTATCAAACTACCAATGGTATTTTTCACAGAATTAGAACAGATAATTTAACAATTTGTATGGAAATACAAAAAACCTCGAGTAGCCAAAGCAATCTTGAGAAAGAAGAATGGAACAGGAGGAATCAACCTTCCCGACTTCAGGCTCTACTACAAAGCTACAGTCATCAAAACAGTATGGTACTGGCACAAAGACAGAAATACAGATCAATGAAACAAAATAGAAAGCCCAGAGAGAAATCCACGCACCTATGGACACCTTATCTTTAACAAAGGAGGCAAGAATATACAATGGAGAAAAGACAATCTCTTTAACAAGTGGTGCTGGGAAAACTGGTCAATCACTTGTCAACAAAATGAAACTAGGAAACTTTCTAACACCATACACAAAAATAAAGTCAAAATGGATTAAAGACGTAAATGTAACATGAGAAACTATAAAACTCCTAGAGGAAAACATAGGCAAAGCACTTCCCGACATAAATCACAGCAGGATCCTCTATGACCCAACTCCCAGAGTAATGGAAATAAAAGCAAAAATAAACAAATGGGACCTAATTAAACTTAAAAGCTATTGCACAAGGAAGGGAACTATAAGCAAAGTGAAAAGACAGCCTTCAGAATGGGAGAAAATAATAGCAAACGAAGCAACTGACAAAGAATTAATCTCAAAAATATATAAGCAACTCCTGAACCTCAATTCCAGAAAAATAAAAGACCCAATGAAAAAATGGTCCAAATAACTAAACAGACAGTTCTCCAAAGAAGACATGCAGATGGCTAACAAACACATGAAAAGATGCTCAATATCACTCATTATCATAGAAATGCAAATCAAAACCACAATGAGGTACCATCTCACACCAGTCAGAAGGGTTGCTATCCAAAAATCTGCAAAGAATAAATGCTGGAGAGGGTGGGGAGAAAAGGCAACCCTCTTACACTGTTGGTGGGAATGCAAAATAGTACAACCACTATGGAGAACAGTGTGGAGATTCCTTAAAAAAACTGGAAATAGAACTGCCATATGACCCAGTGATCCCATTGCTGGGCATACACACCGAGGAAACCAGAATTGAAAGAGACACGTGTACCCCAATGTTCATTGCAGCACTGTTTATAATAGCCAGGACAAGGAAGCAACCTAGATGTCCATCAGCACACTAATGGATAAGAAAGCTGTGGTACGTATACTCAGTGAAATATTACTCAGCCATTAATAAAGAATACATTTGAATCAGTTCTAATGAGGTGGATAAAACTGGAGTCTATTATACAGAGTGAAGTAACCCAGAAAATAAAACACCAATCAAGTATACTAACACATATATATGGAATTTAGAAAGATGGTAACGATAACCCTATATGCGAGACAACAAATGAGATACAAATGTATAAAACAGTCTTTTGGACTCTGTGGGAGAAGGCGAGGGTGAGATGATCTGAGAGAATAGCATTGAAACATGTATATTATCATATATGAAACATATTGCCAGTCCAGGTTTGATGCATGAGACAGGGTGCTCAGGGCTGATGAACTGGGATGACCCAGAGGGATAGGATGGGGAGGGAGGTTGGAGGGAGGTTCAGGATGGGGAACACATATAAACCCATGGCTGATTCATATCAGTGTATGGCAAAAACCACTGCAATAATGTAATTAGCCTCAAACTAAATTAATTTAAAAAAATGAACCACACAAGTATCTTGAGGATATTTTCATGGTTTTAAAAGAATGCCAACTCAGAAAACAATGACACACAAAATTAAGATACAGAAACTTGTCAGAATCAGGGCACCAGACAAGTCAGAACAAAAAGTAGTATATCTTGGTATAGCTTTCTCGTGTCTTCAATTCCCTAAGGCAATATTGTTCATTAAGATTGTATTGTTCACACATGATGGGTCCTTGCAAGATCTGAAAAAAATGAAAAATTTCCCATAAAACAAATTTTTATCTTTGGGACCTATCTTAATTTTCCAGAAGAATTTATACTGACAATCAATGCATTTTGTCTTTTTAATTCTTAAAATAAGGAACTAAAAATATCTACATTCTCATTTAGAGAAAAAGTAACTCCTGTTTTCAGGTACTCCATGAAATTCATATCGTAGTTCTCAAGTTATCTACAAGGCACTTTTTAGACTTTAACTCAGTTTATTCTTGCAACAATCAAATGAGGTAGGCATTGTTATTTCCATTTTCTATATGAAGAAAAGAGGCTCAAATAAATTTGTATAAGACCACAGAGGTAGTGAGTTGCAAAGCTGAGTAACTGTGTTCATAAAGGTTATCTAGAGAAATAGATCCAACAGGATGTGCTTATTAATAAAGATTTATAATAAAGAATTGGTAAATAATAATTATTATATCTGGTAGGCCAAATCTGCATTGTGGGTCAGCAGGCTTGAGAGTAAGGAGAGTCAATGGTGAAGAAGAAGTCCAATGACATACTGCTGGAGGTTTCTCTCTTGCTCAAGGAGGGTTTCTTTTTATTTGCTCTATTCAAGCCTTCAACTGATTAAACGAGGCCCATCCACATTATGAAGGGTGATGTACTTATTCAAAATCCACTGATTTAAATGTTATTGTCATTCAAAAACACCCTCCAACCTCACATATAAAATTAACCATCACAGATATAAACCTAGGAAGTCTGATTACAGAGATTTTTATAATTTTGAGCTTTTAACATGTAAATGTCTATAATTATTTCTAATGTGCTATTTAAGCCTCACAACACTCTCATGAGGTCAATACTCTTATTATCCTTATTTTACAAATGAAGAGAGTGATGCTTGAGAAATGAAGAAATTAGCATATAGTTACACAGCAAGTAAACATTAAAGCTAGAATTAGAGTGCAAGTTTTTTGAATAAAAAATTTAAATTTTATTTTAAAAATAAAAATCCTATTGTATATATATAATAACTTATTTCCTTTGCAAAGCAAAGCACTATGATCTTCATTGCACTGTGGAGATAATAAAAAGTTAATTGAAAAATGGCCATACCTGTGGTAAGTCCACTTCTAAAGATTTTACAGTATGTGCTATGATCATCTTCATTTTACAGATGAGAAAATTGAGACATAGAGATGTGAGTGGCAGAGTGAGAACTCAAACCAAGGTAGTCTGACTCTGGAGCCTGGGCCTTTTACCTCTGTTAATAGCATTTTTGCAGAATTGCTACTAATAGTAAGCATAAAAAATCAGCACACAGTATTTCCAGTACATCGGTGAAAGCTATAGAGACATAAAGTAAGGCAAAATAAAAGTACTTAGGGAGTCTTCAAAAATATAACTAAAGTCCAACATACTAATCATTATGGAAATTCAAATCAAAACCACAATGAGATAGCACCTCAGCCTATCAGAAATGGCTATTGCCAAAAAGACAACAAATATAACGTGTTGGAGAGGATGTGGAGAAAAGGGAACTTTTATGCATTGTTGGTGATATATGTATATATATCATGTATATATATATATATACATGATGTATATGCATATGTACAATTTATATAGGTGTAGACAGTATAGAAAAGACTATGATGGTTTCTTAAAAAGTTGAAAACAGAACTACCATATGATTCAGAATTTCATTCCTGGGCATTTAGTCAATGAAAACAAAACACTAAGTCAAAGTGTTATGTGCACTATTATGCCCATTTCAACATTATTTACAATAGCCAAAATATGGAAGCAACCAAAGTGCCTAAAAATATACATACATAATGGAATATTCAGGTCAGTTTAGTTCATTTCAGTCGCTCAGTCGTATCTGACTCTTTGCGAACCACATGAATCGCAGCACGCCAGGCCTCCCTGTCCATCACCAACTCCTGGAGTTCACTCAGACTCATGTCCATCGAGTCAGTGATGCCATCCAGCGATCTCATCCTCTGTTGTCCCCTACTCCTCCTGCCCCCAATCCCTCCAAGCATCAGAGTCTTTTCCAATGAGTTAACTCTTTGCATGAGGCGGCCAAAGTAGTGGAGTTTCAGCTTTAGCATTATTCCTTCCAAAGAAATCCCAAGGTTGATCTCCTTCAGAATGAACTGGTTGGATCTCCTTGTAGGCCAAGGGAATCTCAAGAGTCTTCTCCAACATCACAGTTCAAAAGCATCAATCCTTTGGCACTCAGCTTTCTTTATGGTCCAACTCTCACATCCATACATGACTACTGGAAAAAACCATAGCCTTGACTAGACGGACCTTTGTTGGCAAAGTAATGTCTCTGCTTTTCAATATGCTATCTAGGTTGGTCATAACTTTTCTTCCAAGGAGTAAGCATCTTTTAATTCCATGGTTGCAGTCACCACCTGCAGTGATTTTGGAGCCCCAAAAAATAAACTCTGACACTGTTTCCATTGTTTCCCTATCTACTTTCCATGAAGTGATGGGACCAGATGCCATGATCTTTGTTTTCTGAATGTTGAGTTTTAAGCCAAGTTTTTCACTCTCCTCTTTCACCTTCATCAAGAGGCTTTTTAGTTCCTCTTCACTTTCTGCCATAAGGGTGGTGTCATCTGCATATCTCAGGTTATTGATATTTCTCCCAGAAATCTTGATTCCAGCTTGTGCTTCTTCCAGTCCAGCGTTTCTCATGATGTACTCTGCATATAAATTAAATAAGCACTGTGATGATGTAGAGCCTTGACGTACTCCTTTTCCTATTTGGAAACAGTCTGTTGTTCCATGTCCAGTTCTAACTGTTGCTTCCTAAACTGCATACAAATTTCTCAAAAGGCAGGTCAGGTGGTCTGGTATTCCCATCTCTTCCAGAATTCTCCACAGTTTATTGTGATCCACACAGTCAAAGTTTTGGCATTGTCAATAAAGCAGAAATAGATGTTTTTCTGGGACTCTCTTGCTTTTTCCATGATCCAGCGGATGTTGGCAATTTGGTCTCTGGTTCCTCTGCCTTTTCTAAAACCAACTTGAACATTTGGAAGTTCACAGTTCATGTATTGTTGAAGCCTGGCTTGGAGAATTTTGAGCATTACTTTACTAGCGTGTGAGATGAGTGCAATTGTGCGGTAGTTTGAGCATTCTTTGGCATTGCCTTTCTTTGGGATTGGAATGAAAACTGACCTTTTCCAGTCCTGTGGCCACTGCTGAGTTTTCCAAATTTGCTGGTATATTGAGTGCAGCACTTTTACAGGGTCATCTTCCAGGATTTGAAATAGCTCAACAGGAATTCCATCACCTCCACTAGCTTTGTTTGTAGTGATGCTTCCTAAGGCTCACTTGACTTCACATTCCAGGATGTCTGGTTCTAAGTGAGTGATCACAGCATAGTGATTATCTGGGTCGTGAAGATATTTTTTGTACAGTTCTTCTGTGTATTCTTGCCACCTCTTCTGACTATCTTCTGCTTCTATTAGGTCTATAACATATCTGTCCTTTATCGAGCCCATCTTTGCATGAAATGTTCCCTTGGTATCTCTAATTTTCTTGAAGAGATCTCTAGTCTTTCCCATTCTGTTGTTTTCCTCTATTTCTTTGCACTGATTGCTGAGGAAGACCTTCTTATCTCTCCTTGCTATTCTTTGGAACTCTGCATTCAGATGCTTATATCTTTCCTTTTCTCCTTTACTTTTCATTTCTCTTCCTTTCACAACTATTTGTAAGACCTCCTCAGACAGCTATTTTGCTTTTTTGCATTTCTTTTCCATGGGGTCTTTATTGGGTATTAGTTCTAATAGGTCTTGTCAGTCTTCATAGAACTGTTCAACTTCAGCTTCTTCAGCATTACTGGTTGGGGCATAGGCTTGGGTCCCAGTGATATTGAATGGTTTGCCTTGGAAATGAACAGAGATCATTCTGTCATTTTTGAGATTGCATCCAAGTACTGCATTTCAAACTCTTTTGTTGACCATGATGGCTACTCCATTTCTTCTAAGGGATTCTTCCCCACAGTAGTAAATATAATGGTCATCTGAATTAAATTCACCCATTCCTGTCCATTTTAGTTCTCTGATTCCTAGAATGTTGATTTTCACTCTTGCCATCTCCTGTTTGACCACTTCCAATTTGCCTTGATTCATGGACCTGACATTCCAGGTTCCTATGCAATATTGCTCTTTACAGCATCGGACCTTGCTTCTATCACCAGTCACATCCACAACTGGGTATTATTTTTGCTTTGGCCCCATCCCTTCATTCTTTCTGGAGTTATTTCTCCACTGATCTCCAGTAGCATATTGGGCACCTACCAACCTGGGGAGTTCCTCTTTCAGTATCCTATCATTTTGCCTTTTCATACTGTTCATGGGTTTCTCAAGGCAAAAATACTGAAGTGGTTTGCCATTCCCTTCTTCAGTGTACCACATTCTGTCAGACCTCTCCACCATGACCCGTCTGTATTGGGTGGCACCACACGGCATGGCTTAGTTTCATTGAGTTAGACAAGGCTGTGGTCCATGTGATCACATTGGCTAGTTTTCTGTGATTATGGTTTCAGTGTGTCTGCCCTCTGATGCCCTCTTGCCACACCTACTGTCTTACTTGGTTTTCTCTGACCTTGTACATTGGGTATCTCTTCATGGCTGCTCCAGCAAAACACAGCTGCTGCTCCTTACCTTGGATGAGGGGTATCTTCTCACGGCTGCCCCTCCTGACCTTGAACGTGGAGTAGCTCCTCTCGAGCCTCCTGCGCCTGTGCAGCCGCTGCTCCTTGGACTTGGGGTTGCTTCTCTCTAAATAACAAAGGACAAATGTTGCCTAGATCTAACTTTTCCACTCTTCCCTTTGACATTATCAAAGGTACCAATATAAACAGTTAAACAATGTGCTTAACCTCATCTTATAATGAATACTACAGATAAATATAAAAATTATGTCATGCTGTTTATCATCACTAACATAGCTTACAGAAATCTTATAAAAGAGTAGGCTAAAAGTTTCTTTGTGTATAATATGCTACTTTTATAGGAAAAAAGGTGAAACTGAAAGCATGCATATATCTTCAAAAGGTAACAGATGGATAAGTCAGAATATGTTAAATCAGTTACCTACAAGTAATATATGTGGAGGTTAGACAGTATGGAAAGAACGGGGAAGAAGTAATAATTGTGATGATCTATTTGTACAAAGAATTAAATTAAATAAGCTAGAATGGGGGAAAAAATTCCCTAAAACTAATGCAAGTAAGAACAAATATACACAGTTGTATTTCAAACAAGGGGAAAAAACTAACACTTGCAATAGTATTTTGATTGTATACTTTCAATTGAAGAGGATAAAAATGGAATGTAGACAACTCTTGAAAATCTTCTGATAGGTGGATAGATGATAGATTAGATAGATAAATCTTAGACTGACATTCTGAAAGTTTTTTTTTTTTTAAGTATATTATAGGGTTAAGCAAATATGTAAATGTGTATTTTATTGTGCAGTGGGAGCTTAAGTCTTTACTATGGAAGAAAGGATATATAATTATAAAATAGAGAAAGGCAATAACTATGTGTGGGTAGACTGAGGTTGCTCTGTCACCTGAAAGGACCTAAAAGTAATGATATGCCATATAGCACACAGATCTTGTTTTCCAAACATAAGTCCTCATTAATAGAAATGCAGCTCTTTGAAGTGTCTGATGCTTGGATAAGGTAGGTAAAGCACAAGATGAGACTGGAATATCTTATGCTAGAAAGTAAAGAAAATATTCAAATAATAATTTTGGCATATGCAAAATATAGCTTGAAGGGGTTCACAGTGGTGAAGTTTAGGACAATTGGTGCATCAAAATAAATAAGAAGGGTGATGTAATGTAACCTATTGACTTTTTTAAAAACAGTAATCCATGAGTTCATGGTGATCATAAAGAGGTAGGTGATCAATAAATACATATTATGAAGTGTGATTAAGTACTTTCTTAGAAAAGAATGCTTACTAATAAATGTGAAGGAAGTTGTAGTGCTTGAAGGCATGGATCATCATCACATAATTACCATTATAAATATTGATTCAGGCAAGAATTATCAGTGGTTTTGAAATCTGTGGAGGGGAGGGGAGAGATTGATGAGGAACAGTGTAATGGCATGACTTCAAAGCATCATTACAAAGATACATTATTAGTTATAAGGGAAAAGCTAGTAGTAACCATAAAATGGAGAAACCTGACAACACCTTGACCTGGTGACCAAAATTAGCATCATCAATAAATCACAGATTGTCATTGCATGCCTCAAACTGTGACAAACTGAGATGATAAAGACTGAGAATTATGTATTATTCTGTCAACATTCAAAAAACTAAGGTCATAGCATCTGGTCCCATCACTTCATGGTAAATGGGGAAACAATGGAAACAGTGACAGATTTTATTTTCTTGGGCTCCAAAATCACTGCAGATGGTGACTGCAGCCATGAAATTAAGACACTTGGTCCTTGGAAGAAAAGCCATTACAAACCTAGACAGCATATTAAAAGGCAGAGACATTACTTTGCTGACAAAGGTCTGTCTAGTCAAAGCTATGGTTTTTCCAGTAGTCATGTATGGATGTGCGAGTTGCACCATGAAGAAAGCTGAGTGCTGAAGAATTCATGCTTTTGAACTGTGGTGTTGGAGAAGACATTTGAGAGTCCCTTGGACTGCAAGGACGTCAAACCAGTTGATCCTAAAGGAAATCAATCCTGAATATTCATTGGAAGGACTGATGCTGAAGCTGAAGCTCCAATACATTGGTCACCTGATGTGAAGAACTGACTTATTGGAAAAGACCCTGATGCTGGGAAACATTGAAGGCAGGAGAAGGGGATGACAGAGGATGAGATGGTTGGATGGCATCACTGACTCAATGGACATGTGTTTGAGTAAACTCTGGGAGTTGGTGAAGGACAGGGAGGCCTGGCATGCTGCAGTCCATGGGGTCACAAAGAGTCAGACACGACTGAGCAACTGAACTGAACTGAACTGGCTGTGAATGTAGAAGATGGATGATTGATAGGTGTTCGATAGACAGATAGATAATGGGAGGAGGAAGAGAGGGTACACATGAAGCAAAAAAATTTAATTTGGAAAATATAGTTCTCTGTACTATCCTTGATACTTTTTTTGGGTAATTTGATTATTTAAATTTTTAAAAAAAGTATATAAGAGAGTAGATCATAAATGTTCTCACCACACATACAAAAAATGAAATTGTAATTATGCAACATGATGGAAGTATTCGCTGATACTGTGGTGGTAATTATTTGCAATATATGTGTATTAAATCAACAGGTTGTGCACCTTAAACTTATACAAAGTTATATATCAATTATATCTCATTAAAGCTAAAACAAACTTTGCACATGGGAGAGACCTAACTAACCCTAAATTATAGCTCCCTCAATAAAGAACTGTTTTATATTTTAAAATAAATATACAGATATCATATGATAGCTCTTGTACATGGAACCTTAAAAATATGATACAAATGAACTTATTTACAAAAGACAAAAAGATTCACAGACCTAAAGAGCACCTTATGGTTACTGGGGGCAAGGGTAAGGGAGAGGGATAGTTAGGGAGTTTATGATTGACATGTGCACACTGCTATATTTACAAATGGATAAGAACCTACTGTATAGCACAAGATTTACTATATAGCACAGGGAATACAGCTCAATGTTATTTGTAACAACTTAATCAGGAAAATAATAAATACATGTTGAAAAAGAATAAATACATGTGTGAATATATATATATATATAAAACTGAATCAATTCACTCTTACCTGAAACTAACAAATTGTTAATCATCTGTACTCCAATATAAAATAAAATGTTTAAAAAATAAAACAAATTATTAAAAATGGGAAAATTTATAAGGCACATAAATGACATTTTCCCTCCTCTCTCTAGTTCTATTTGTTAAAAGCAATCTGTAGTATAAGTAACTTATTAATATCATTAATTGATTTTGTCATAATATTTTTGTGAATAATGCTTAGCTTTTTATATAAATTTTGCACTTTTTATTTTTCCTTATAACACACATGATAGAGACATAGGTTTCTTCCCCTTGCTGTTGACAGAAATCCAGCTGCAAAAGAAAGGTTTTCTTAGCTCTTCAAATGTAAAATTAATGTTCCTGTTAATTTACTATTTCCTCATAATTATTCATGATTTTGACACCCTGATTTTGCAGGAGTGAAATGAATACAGTTCTTTATTTTAATATTTTGTCATGCATTTAGGTTTGGAATCATTTATGATATCATCCTATAAGTTAACTGTCACATTTCATTTTAATCATGGACTGGTCTAGAATCTAGCAGGCATACTTGGCTTTATTTTCAATCTGGTTTATATATGAAATTATAAACCTGCTTTTTCATTATGTATTATTGGCTTCTCTCCAGTTAGTTCATTGAACCATTCATCTATCTCTATTTTTAGAATATCAATTTAAAATTAAAGAGTGATTAATATTATATATTAGGGAACAAGACAGAATTAAGGGAAAAGTATAAGCAACAAGAATGTTAAACAAATGGCTACATAGGAAGGCATATGAACTTGAACCTTAGACACACTACTGTAATTTGCTTTGCGGTTTTGGCATTTGCAACATTTTAACATAACCTGCCAAATAAAAGAGTTGTGTGTTAACATTTAGGTTTGTTCCTACTTTCTACTTTCTTGAGACCATCAGCTGCTATTTAACAGATTTCTCTGGATCAGAATAAAACTATAAAAAGTGTTGAGCGCTTCTACTCACTCTCTGTACTGACAATCCTCTCTATCCATTTTTTTTTTCAAATAATTCATTCTGCCTGGAACTTTGGGAAATATGTGATCCTTTTTTTATATATCTAGAGAGTTGGTTTCAGCTTGGCCTGCTTCATCCTAAAATACCTTTGCTTCCAGCATGAATCTAAAAACTTCTATCTGACTGAGTGGCCTTTTTGAATATTCATTTGCTACTTTGGTGAGTTCCTAGCTTCCTGAAACTTCTGTAATTCTTTCCTTATTAATATCTCTGGGATTTTTCTGCCACCCATAGGGAGAAGTGGTACATAATTTTAGTTTCCTGAGTCTTTCTTTTCATCTTCCCTTTTTGCTTAAATTTGCCTGGTGTGGCAATAAATACTTCCCCTTTCTCCAAGGAGTAGTAAGAAACTCCAGGTTTCCATGATTAAAGAAGTAATCCTTCCCACCATCTCTCTCAAGATTGTAGGTGGCTATAATACATTCAGTCAGAGCATATTATCCATTGTTGTTTTTTACTGATTCTATCCACCTGCATGACCCTCCTGCTTGGTTTTGTTTTCTCATGCCATTGTTCTAACAATCTCCTTTTTTCTCTTTGCATACTTTGTTTTAAATGCCATAGATAGGAGATTGTATCAAGATTGAAAAGATCTTTCCTTACCCTGAAAAGATTTGGAGAGTTTCTATTTTTCCTTTTGACAATCTTTCTGGTCCTACTTGGAAGGCAGATTAACCTGTCAATTTACCTAATTGCTATGAAAACCTGATGGAGTCTTAAATGCCAATCCATTTTGGTCAGTGACTTTAAGTCAGGTATTTTCATCTTGCAATACAGCTTTATTTTGTATAGTACTTGTGATACAAGGCACATCATGAGGCACTGTGAAGAATGATACAATACAAGACAGCACACCATCTCAAACTAGCTCTGCTGAAACTATGGACTTGTCACCTCTCATAACCTAGAGGGATTAGGGACACGAATGAAAGACGTTAAATGAAAACAGCATGATTTTAGTAGTTTCAAAGATGTTTACTGTGGCAGGAAGCAAAGAAGTCTGTTCTTTGGCATGTTTTTTCCAAATAGACCATCATGCTCTTGGATGCTCTGAGTTAAAGAACAGGCTTGCGGATGAAATGTGAAGTTATTGAATACAGTCACCCACCTTAGCACTTGAGGTAAAGATGGTAAAATTTGTGCCAGTGGCTTGGCAATTGTAATATTCAACTCTTAGAGAGGACTCCTGCAGTTTCACTTGCATATATTTTCCCTGCCTCATTTGAATATCCAGACTCTCAGTTTTTTCACAAAGCAGTGTGGGATTTTTCAGCCTGAAGTATCTATCTGTGGCTCAGCTGCTGCTGCTGCTGCTAAGTCGCTTCAGTCGTGTCCGACTCTGTGCGACCCCATAGACGGCACCCCACCAGGCTCCACCGTCCCTGGGATTCTCCAGGCAAGAACGCTGGAGTGGGTTGCCATTTCCTTCTCCAATGCATGAAAGGGAAAAGTGAAAGTGAAGTCGCGCAGTCGTGTCCGACTCTTCGCGACCCCATGGTCTGCAGCCTACCAGGCTCCTCCGTCCATGGGATTTTCCAGGCAAGAGTACTGGAGTGGGGTGCCATTGCCTTCTCCGCTGTGGCTCAGCAATTTGGCCTTAACTTGCAGCTCAACAGACCAGCCTGTGATAGGAGCAACTGAGAGCCCTGGGAGCTTGCTAAATCTGCTGCTGTGTATGCGTGCTGCAGTTGATTGGGTCAACCCAAATTTCTGTGAATGTAATATTGACATTGAGTGTATAGGCACAGTCCAAATATCTATGATAGATACTGATATCTAAAATCCAGAGAAGTCTTATTCCTTCAACATTAAAAGGCAACAGCCAATGCATTTAAATCAGGAAGGAAAAAAATACTAGTTTTAGTACTAGATTGAAGCCTTCAGTAATTTGTGACTTTGCCATGGTGCAGTTATCTTAATATCCTGGGGAAAACTGCCATAAAGAAATTTTGTAAATTTGCATGGTTAAGCTGAATACCAACAGAGAAAAGTATATTATTACATGAGAAAAAAATATTTTCCTAAAAATTTTACTGGGGGGTAAGATTTTAATGGCACTGCAGTAACTAATCTGTTATCTTTACTGTACAAGGGGTGAACAGATTAAACAAGCTAGCTCACTATCAACCAGATAACAGAGAAATGTATTTTCAGTTTTCTTGATTATTATCTATGCAGGTAATTATACTTCTTCTTTACATATAATTGAAGTAAAGGCTGATTTTAGTTCACTCTTCTCAGTGGTAAAATTATCAAGTTAGTTCTCAACTAATTATTTTCTGTAGTATAGCACTATTTCAGATCCCTGTCACATTCCATTTAGCAAACACAAAATAGCTCTGAATTAGAGCCATTACAGCCTGGGATTTTTATACTATTAATTTTAGGGCAAAAAAATCTTTAAATGGATTTTATCCAAGTTGAAAATGAATTCTTTTGAAATAATCCAATTGGGTCTTGCTTTTTCTTCATCTAGTTCTAAAAGCTCTTGCTCATTCACAGTCTCTTTTATTGGTAGTTTTTCTTCTATTTAATTTAAGGTTGTTTAATTTGTTCAAATCCAACGCAGCCTTTTCTCACCAAACAGTGAAGTTAAACAATTTATCATTACTCTGGGTGTGTGCTGAAGCTTATGTGTTGGATGGTTATTTTGGAGACAGGAAAAGTTTCTGCCAATACTGCACAGTAGAAATATACACATAGTTGTTGTTTTTTTTAAAGTTTTAATCATGGAGAATTAGTGAACTCTGTTTGAAGAGAAGCTCTACACTCTAATTATGTCCACTCTAATTAAGTCAGGGGACCCATTATAAAAGAACCTTTGCTTTACAAAAGGAGCCAGTCCCACTGAAGTTCACCTAAGAGATACATCTCAATTGTACACTATGAATACTATGTTAATGGCAAATTTTATCATACATATGTTTTTTAGCCCTAGGTCACCTTGCAATACTAGATACCACTGCACTTCTATGAACTGCAAGATTAGACTATAAGAGGAATTTAAAGACAGTTAAGTTTGGAAATACAACTGCTATATCCTGATTCTAGTGGACACCCCTCGTATGAACTATTTACTCCAATTTTTAACAATAATAAAATTATTATTATTTTGTTTGTTTTGCATGTTTAGACCATGGACCTATTTAACTGCAATGAAAGATATAGGCAGAAGTGATCCTAACTTTCTTCAGAATCCTGCCATTCACAGTAGCCAATATATGTTTCCATTCTATTCTCATTTTCTAAATTTCTTTTAAAGTCTGATCAGCCACACTCTCTCCCTCTACCTTCTTACTACTGCTAGAAATAGTCTTTTGCTTTTTTACCTTCATTTCCTTTATCCAAGACAAAGTTTATTAACAAATGTTGCTACTGTGACTTTTAGAGTAGTTTGATCTTATTTAAAAAAAGTTAATGTTTTATTATAAATATAACGCAAGAACACAGTAAAGAATTCAAGCAATACAAAAGACATACTGTATCCATAAACCTCCCTTCCTCCTCTGACTCACAGTAATTTGACCCTGAGAGCCAAACGTTGATTCCAGTCCTTTATATACTATCCCAGAGATACTCCATCATGAATGACTATATATGAATAACTGTATTTCATATTTTTATTGAGGCAAAATTCATGTAACATAAACATAACCATCTTAAAGTGAACAATTCAGTGGCATTTAATAGATTCACAATGCTATGCAACAACTTTATCTAATTCAACATCACTTTCACTATCCTAAAAGAAAACCCCATAATTTAATAGTTATTTCCATTCTCCTCTCCCCCAAGTCCCTGGCCGCTTCCTATCTGTTTTGTCTCTATAAATTTACCTCTTCTGGGTATTTCCATATAAATGGAATCACTCAATGTGTATACTTCTGTGTCTGGTTTCTTTAAATTAGCATACTGTTTTTGAAGTTTGTCCACACTGTAGCATGTGTCAGTAATTCATTGCTCTTTATGACTAAATATTCCATGTATCCATATGCTACAATTTGCTTGTCCATTCATCTGCCAATGAAAAGGTTGTCTTCACTATTTTGCTCTTGTGTGTAGTACTACTATGACTATTTGTGTATAGGTATTTGTTTGAGTGTGTGCATGCTAAGTTGCTTCAGTCATATCTGACTCTTTACAGCCCCATAGACTGCAGCCTGCCAGGATTCCCTGTCCATGGGATTCTCCAGGAAGAATACTGAAGTGGTATACTATTTCCTCCTCTGGGAGATCTTCCTGATCCAAGGATTGAACCTGGGTCTCATGTCTCCTGCATTGGTAGGCGGATCCTTTACCACTAGCACCACCTGGGAAGCCAATTTGTTTGAGTACCTGCTTTCAATTCTTTGGGGTATATAGTTGGTAGTGGAATCTTTGGGTTATATGGTAGTTCTATGTTTATCTGTTTTTGGAATTGACAAAATGTTTCCCACAACATATGAACAATTTTACATTCCCACCAGCAGTATACAAGGGTTCTGATTTCTCACTAGTGTTTTTTATGTTTCTTAATTAAAAAAAAAATTCAGCCATCCTTGTAGATTTGAAGAGGTATCTCACTGTGGTTTGGATTTACATTTCCTAATGATTAATGATGTTGCATACCTTTCAATGTTCTTATTGCCCATTTGTATATCTTTTTTGAAGAAAATTCTATTCTAGTACTTTTCTCATATTTAAAATGAGTTATTTGTTTTTTATTGTTGCTGAGTTATAATTATCTTTTATATATTTTTGATTACTAGATTCTTATCATATATATGATTTGGAAATATTTTCCAAATTTTACAGATTGTCTTTTTACTTTTCAATGAATATGATTTCATAAATAAATGTATTTAATTTTAATGAAATAAAATCTTTTTCTATTTTTAATAATTCTGGTGTTATATATAAGAAGCTGCTAACAAATCCAAGGTCATAAATATTTACCTTTATATTATCTTCTAAGACTATTATAATTTTAGCCTGATATTTATATCCTTGATCTACTGTGAGTTAATTTTTTCATAATACTGTATAAATTTTGTAATTTTTGAGATATGTGTCCAAATTAATTCTTTTGTACATTAGTATGCATTTGTCCTTAGCACTATTTGTTGAAGAGACCATTCTTTCCTCATTTATGGTCTTAGCACCTTTGACAAAAACAATTGACCAGAGATCTATGGTTTTATTTCTGGATCCTCATTTCTGTTCCATTGATCTATACCTCTATCCTTGCACCTGTACTACAATCTTGATGGTTTTGTCTCTATAGTAAGTTTTGGAATCAGAAAGTATCAGTTCAGTTCAGTCACTTAGTCGTGTCTGACTCTTTGAGATCCCATGAATCTCAGTACACCAGGCCTCCCTGTCCATCACCAACTCCCAGAGTTCATTGAAACTCATGTCCATCGAGTCGGTGATGCCATCCAGCCATATCATCCTCTGTCGTCCTCTTCTCCTCCTGCCCCCAATCCCTCCCAACATCAGAATCTTTTCCAATGAGTCAACTAATCGCATAATGGCCAAAGTACTGGAGTTTCAGCTTTAGCATAATTCCCTCCAAAGAAATCCCAGGGCTGATCTCCTTCAGAATGGAATGGTTGGATGTCCTTGCAGTCCAAGGGACTCTCAAGAGTCTTCTCCAACACCACACTTCAAAAGCATCAATTCTTCGGTGGTCAGCTTTCTTCACAGTCCAACTCTCACATCCATACATGAGTACTGGAAAAACCATAGCCTTGACTAGATGGACCTTTATTGGCAAAGTAATGTCTCTGCTTTTCAATATGCAATCTAGGTTGGTCATAACTTTTCTCCCAAGAAGTAAGTGTCTTTTAATTTCATGGCTTAAGTCACCACCTGCAGTGATTTTGGAGCCCCAAAAAATAAAGTCTGACACTGTTTCCACTGTTTCCCCATCTATTTCCCATGAAGTGATGGGACCAGATGTCATGATCTTCGTTTACTGAATGTTGAGTTTTAAGCCAACTTTTTCACTCTCCTCTTTCACCTTCTTCAAGAGGCTTTTTAGTTCCTCTTCATTGTCTGCCATAAGGGTGGTGTCATCAGCATATCTGAGGTTATTGATATTTCTCCTGGCAATCTTGATTCCAGCTTGTGCTTCTGCCAGCCCAGCATTTCTCATGATGTATTCTGCATATAAGTTAAATAAGCAGGGTAACAATATATAGCCTTGACATACTCCTTTTCCTATTTGGAAACAGTCTGTTGTTCCATGTCCAGTTCTAACTGTTGCTTCCTGACCTGCATACAAATTTCTCAAGAGGCAGATCAGGTGGTCTGGTATTTCCATCTTTTTCAGAATTTTCCACAGTTTATTGTGGTCCACACAGTCAAAGGCTTTGGCATAGTCAATAAAGCAGAAATAGATGCTTTTCTGGAACTCTCTTGCTTTTTAGATGATCCAGCAGATGTTGGAATTTGATCTCTGGTTCCTCTGCCTTTTCTAAAACCAGCTTAAACATCTGGAAGTTCATGATTCACGTATTGCTGAAGCCTGGCTTGGAGAATGTTGAGCATTACTTTACTACCGTGAGAGATGAGTGCAAATGTGCGGTAGTTTGAGCATTCTTTGGCATTGCCTTTCTTTGGGATGAGAATGGAAACTGAACATTTCCAGTCCTTTGGCCATTGCTGAGTTTTCTAAATTTGCTGGCATATTGATTGCAGCCCTTTCACAGCATCATCTTTCAGGATTTGAAATAGGTCAACTGGAATTCCATCACCTCCACTAGCTTTGTTCGTAGTGATGCTTTCTAAGGCCCACTTGACTTCACATTCCAGGATGTCTGGCTCCATGTCAGTGATCACACCATCGTCATTATCTGGGTCATGAAGTTTTTTTTGTACAGTTCTTCTGTGTATCCTTGCCATCTCTTCTTAATATCTTCTGCTTCTGTTAGGTCCATTCCATTTCTGTCCTTTACTGAGCCCATCTTTGCATGAAATGTTCCCTTGGTATCTCTAATTTTCTTGAAGAGATCTCTAGTCTTTCCCATTCTGTCATTTTCCTCTATTTCTTTGCATTGTCCGCTGAGGAAGGCTTTCTTATCTCTCCTTGCTACTCTTTGGAACTCTGCATTTAGATTCTTATGTCTTTCCTTTTCTCCTTTGCTTTTCACTTCTCTTCTTTTCACAGCTATTTGTAAGGCCTCCCCAGACAGCCATTTTGCTTTTTTGCTTTCTTTTCTTTGGGGATGGTCTTGATACCTGTCTCCTGTACAATGTCACGAACCTCCGTCCATAGTTCTTCAGGCACTCTATCTATCAGATCTAGTCTCTTAAATCTATTTCTCACTTCCACTGGATAATCATAAGGGATTTGATTTAGGTTATACCTGAATTGTGCAGTGGTTTTCCCTACTTTCTTCAATTTCATTCTGAATTTGCATAAATGAGTTCATGATCTGAGCCACAGTCAGCTCCTGGTCTTGTTTTTGTTGACTGTATAGAGTTTCTCCATCTTTGGCTGCAAAGAATATAATCAATCTGATTTCGCTGTTGACCATCTGGTGATGTCCATGTGTAGAGTCTTCTCTTGTGTTGTTGGAAGAGGGTGTTTGTTATGACCAGTGCATTTTCTTGGCAAAACTCTATTAGTCTTTGCCCTGCTTCATTCCGTATTCCAAGGCCAAATTTGCCTGTTATTTCAGGTGTTTCTTGACTTCCTACTTTTGCATTCCAGTCCCCTATAATGAAAAGGACATCTTTTTTGGGTGTTAGTTCTAAAAGGTATTGTAGGTCTTCATAGAACCATTCAACTTCAGCTACTTAAGTGTTACTGGTTGGGACATAGACTTGGATTACTGTGATATTGAATGGTTTGCCTTGGAAACAAACAGAGATCATTCTGTCATTTTTGAGATTTCATCCAAGTACTGCATTTTGGACTCTTTTGTTAACCATGATGGCTACTCCATTTCTTCTGAGGGATTCCTGCCCACAGTAGCAGATATACTGGTCTTCTGAGTTAAATTCACCCATTCCAGTCCATTTTAGTTCTCTGATTCCTAGAATGTCGATGTTCACTCTTGCCATCTCTTGTTTGACCACTTCCAATTTGCCTTGATTCATGGACCTAACATTCCAGGTTCCTATGCAATATTGCTCTTTATAGCATCAGACCTTGCTTCTATCACCAGTCACATCCACAACTGGGTATTGTTTTTGCTTTGGTGCCATCCCTTCATTCTTTCTGGAGTTATTTCTCCACTGATCTCCAGTAGCATATTGGGCACCTACCAACCTGGGGAGTTCCTCTGTCAGTATCCTATCATTTTGACTTTTTATACTTCAGAAAGTATAAGTCCTCCAAATTTGTTTTACTTTTGTAATATTGCTTTGGCTATTTAGGGATCTCGCAACTCCATATGAGTTTGAGGATGGGTTTTGTTGTTGTTGTTGTTTTTCCATTTCTGCTAATATGGTCGATGAAATTTTGATAGAGGTTGCATTGAATCTGAATATTATATTTGGTAGTATTGATGTCTTAACATTATCCAGTTTTCTAATTTATGATATGGGATGCCCCCCCCCCCTCATTTATTTAGTTCTTCTTTGATTCATTTCAACAATGTTTTGTAATTTTCAATGAACATGGCTTTGGCCTCTTTGGTTAAATTTATTTCTAAATATTAATTATTTTGAGTACTACTATAAGTAGAATTGTTTTCTTAATTTCCTTTTTTAAAAATTAACTGCAAGTGTATAGAAATAGAATGGATTTTTATGTGTTGATATTGTAGCTTGTAACTGCATAACTTATGATGTCTAGTAGTGTGTGTGTGTTCTTTGGGATTTTCTATCTATAGGAGTATGCCTCCTATGAATAAAGATAGTTTTGCTCTATCCTTTCCTGTTTTCTTTTCTTGCCTAATTGCTCTAGCTAGAATTTTACCATGTTGAATAGAAGTGCCAAAAATGATCATTCTTGTCTTGTTCCTTCACTTAGTGGAAGAAAATATCTTTTGCATCTTTGACCATTAAGCACAATGTTACCTGTAAATTTTTCATAAATGTCTTTTATTATGTTAAGGAAGTTCCATTATCTTCCTATGATAGCACTTGTTTATATCATAAAAGGGTGGTGGTTTCAAAATACTTGGATATCAATTGAAATGTCATGTATTTTTTTTTTTCTTTCTTGATTTTATTGATGTGGCATATAATACTGATTGGTTTTCTTAAGTTGAACCACTCATGTGTTCCTAGGATAAGTCCCAATTGATCATCATCTGTAATCCTTTTAATATGCTAATGAATTTGGTTTGCTAGTATTTTGTTAAGGATTTTTACATTTATTTTCTTAAGGGAAAATAGTGTGTATATTTCTTTCCTTATGTTATCTTTGTCTGTCTTTGATAGTAGAGTAATACTGACCTCTTCAGTTCAGTTCAATTCAGTCACTCAGTAGTGTCTGACTCTTTGTGACCCCATGGACTGCAGCATGCCAGGCCTCCCTGTCCATTAACAACTCCTGGAATTTACTCAATCTCATGCCCATTGAGTCGGTGGTGCCATCCACAAACCTCATCCTCTGTCGTCCCCTTCTCCTCTCACCTTCAATCTTTCCCAGCATCAGGGTCTTTTCAAATGAGTCAGCTCTTCGCATCAGGTGGCCAAATTATTGAAGTTGCAGCTTCAGCATCAGTCCTTCCAATGAATATTCAGGACTGATTTCAGCTAGATTGGACAAGTTGGATCTCTTTGCTGTTCAAGGGACTCTCAAGAGTCTTCTCTAACACCACAGTTCAAAAGCATCAATTCTTTGGTGCTCAGATTTCTTTATGCTGCAACTCTCACATCCATACATGACAACTGGAAAAACCATAGCTTTGACTAGACAGATCTTTATTGGCAAAGTAATATCTCTACTTTTTAATATGCTGTCTAGGTTGGTCATAACTTTTCTTCCAAGAGCAAGCGTCTTTTAATTTCATGGTAGCAGTCACCATCTCCAGTGATTTTGGAACACCCCCAAAATAAAGTCTATCACCCTTTCCACTTTTTCACCATCTATTTGCCTGACCTGACCTCATAAAATGTATTGAAAAGTATCTCCTCCTCTCCTATTGTTTGGAAGACTTTGAAAAAAAATAGTATTAATTCCTTTCTAAAAGTTTGGTAGAATATACCAGTAAAGCCACTTGGTCCTGGATTTTGTTCTTTGTTGTTATTTTGAAAAAATTACTGCATCATTATATTTACTAGATATAGAATGGATCAGATATTTTATCTTTTTGAGTTAGTTTCAGTAATTTTTATGCTTTTAGAAGTTTACTTATTTGATCTAGATTGTCTAGTTTTCTTATTTCTGTAAGATTAGTAGTAACTTTATTTTTATTTATTTATTTTAACTTTAGTTATTTACATCTTGTCTCTGTTTCTCTTTTAGTCAGTTTGGATAAGGGTTTGGCCAAAACACTGCATCATGTATATTATTAACCCCTTATCAGATAAATAAATAGGTTGGAAGTATTTTCTCCCATTCCTTAGGCTTCCTTTTCAGTTTTGTTGATGGTATATTTTGCTGTGCATAAGCCTTTTAGTTTAATGGGTCCCACTTGTTTATTTTTGCTTTTATTTGTGCTTTGCTTTCATATTGAGGAAATTGCTGGTAAAACAAAGAACAAGAGGTTTACTTTTTTTCCCTGTTCCTTCTAAGAATTTGAAAGTTTCAGATCCATTTTGAGTTAATTTCCATGACTGGCATGAGATAGGGGTTCAATTTCATCCTTTTGCATATGGTTATTCAATTTTCCCAACAACATTTATTGAAAAGACTATCCATTCCCCCACTGAGAATGCATGTCTTCCTTGTCAAATATTAATTGACCAAATGTGTGAGGATTTATTCCTGGGCTGTCATTTCTGTTCCATTGGTCAATGTGTCTCCATATCAGAAAGTATCATATTGTTTTGATTACTTTAGCTTTACAGTTTAGTTTGAAATCAGAAAGTGTAATGTTCCTGGTTGTATTCTTTCTCAGGATCACTTTGCTTATTTCAAGTATTTTTATGGCCACATGCAAATTTTAGGATATGCTTCTTTCTATGAAAAATTCCATTGGAATTTTGATTGGCATTGTGTTGAATCTATATATGGATTTGGGTTGTGTGGATATTTTAGCAATCTTCTTCTGATTCATTAACATGGTTTCTGTGTCTTCTTGATGTTATTTTATCTACGGCATGTATCAATAATTTCCATCTCACAAATATTTCACCTCTTAAGTTAAATTGTTAAATTGAATCCTAAGTATTTTATTCTTTCTGATGCTTTTGTTAATGGGATTATCTTTCTTTCTTTTTCAAAAGTTTTGTTGTTAATACATAAAAAGGCAACTATATTATTTTTCTATGTTGACTGTTGTATACTGCAGTATTATTTATTTTGTTATTTGATGATGGAAGCTTTTTTTAAGGAGTCTTAAATTTTTCCATATATAAGGTCATCTCATCTGCAAACAAAGACAATTTTTTAAAAATCTTTATTCTTTTTTATGCCTTCCATTTCCTTATTTTGTCTGGTTGCTTTGCTTAGGGCTTTCAGTAATATTCTGAACAGAAATGATGAGAGTGAGCTTTATTGTCCTCTTTCGAATTTTGGAGGAAATTCTCAACCTTAACCATTGAGTATGATGTTAGCTGTGTGTTTGTAATATTTGGTCACCTTTGTGCTTAAGTATTTTTCTCCTATATACAATTTGTTGAACATTTTCAACATGAAAGAATATTTTATGTTGCCAAATCATTTTCTGAATATATTGAGATAATAATATGTTTTTTCTCTTTCATCCTATTAATGTACTGACTCACATTTGCATCCCTTGAAACATCCTTGCATTCAAGGGATAAACCTCACCATTATCAGGGTGAATGATCCATTTATTGCATGCTTAATTTGTTTTGCTACTATTTTGTTAATAATATTGGCATCTATATTCATCAGGGATATTGATCTCTTATCTGGGTTGGGGTAGAGAGTAATGCTGCAACATAAAATGAGCTTGGCTGTGTTCCCTCTTTAATTTTTTTCAGAGTTGGGGAAGAATTGGCATTAGATCAGATCAGTCGCTCAGTCATGTCCGACTCTTAGCAACCCCATGAATCGCAGCATGCCAGGCCTCCCTGTCCATCACCAACTCCCGGAGTTGACTCAGACTCATGTCCGTCGAGTCAGTGATGCCATCCAGCCATCTCATCCTCTGTCGTCCCCTTCTCCTCCTGCCCCCAATCCCTCCCAACATCAGAGTCTTTTCCAATGAGTCAACTCTGCATGAGGTGGCCAAAGTACTGGAGTTTCAGCTTTAGCATCATTCCTTCCAAAGAAATCCCAGGGCTGATCTCCTTCAGAATGGACTGGTTGGATCTCCTTGCAGTACAAGGGACTCTCAAGAGTCTTCTCCAACACCACAGTTCAAAAGCATCAATTCTTCAGCGCTCAGCCTTCTTCACAGTCCAACTCTCACATCCATACATGACCACAGGAAAAACCATAGCCTTGACTAGACGAACCTTTTTTTGGCAAAGTAATGTCTCTGCTTTTGAATATGCTATCTAGGTTGGTCATAACTTTCCTTCCAAAGAGTAGGCGTCTTTTAATTTCATGGCTGCAGTCACCATCTGCAGTGATTTTGGAGCCCAGAAAAGTAAAGTGTGACACTGTTTCCACTGTTTCCCCATCTATTTCCCATGAAGTGATGGGACTGGATGCCATGATCTTTGTTTTCTGAATGTTGAGCTTTAAGCCAACTTTTTCAGTCTCCACTTTCACTTTCATCAAGAGGCTTTTTAGTTCCTCTTCACTTTCTGCCATAAGGGTGGTGTCATCTGCATATCTAAGGTTATTGATATTTCTCCTGGCAATCTTGATTCCAGCTTGTGTTTCTTCCAGTCCAACATTTCTCATGATGTACTCTGCATATAAGTTAAATAAACAGGGTGACAATATACAGCCTTGACGTACTCTTTTTCCTATTTGGAAACAGTCTGTTGTTCCACGTCCAGTTCTAATTGTTGCTCCCTGACCTGTATAAAAATTTCTCAAGAGGCAGATCAGGTGATCTGGTATTCCCATCTCTTTCAGAATTTTCCACAGTTTATTGTGATCCACACATTCATAGGCTTTGGCATAGTCAAAAAGTCAGAAATATATGTTTTTCTGGGACTCTCTTGCTTTTTCCATGATCCAGCGGATGTTGGCAATTTGATCTCTGGTTCCTCTGCCTTTTCTAAAACCAGCTTGAACATCAGGAAATTCACGGTTCACATATTGCTGAAGCCTGGCTTGGAGAATTTTAAGCATTACTTTATTAGCGTGTGAGATGAGTGCAATTGTGCGGTAGTTTTAGCATTCTTTGGCATTGCCTTTCTTTGCAATGGGAATGAATACTGACCTTTTCCAGTCCTTGGCCACTGCTGAGTTTTCCAAATTTGCTGGCATATTGAGTGCAGCACTTTCACAGCATCATCTTTCACGATTTGGAATTGCTCAACTGGAATTCCATCACCTCCACTAGCTTTGTTCGCAGTGATGCTTTCTAAGGCCCACTAAGCAATAAAATTATCTGGTCATGTACTTTTTTTTTTTGATTACTGATTGAATCATCTTGTTCATTATTAATCTGATTTTCTGTTTCTTCATGATTCAGTCTTTGTAGGTTGCATATTAATAGGAAAATTATCTTTTTTTCAAGATTATCCAATTCACTGGCATATGATCATTTATAGTACTCTTTCATGATCCTTTGTGTTTCTGTGGTATCTGTTGCAATGTCTCATTTTTTTACTTCTGATTTTATACATTTGAGTCATCTGTTTTATTCTGAACTAGTCTTGCTAATGTTTGTCGATTTTGTTTATCTTTCCAGAGAAAAACTCAGTTTCAATGACCATTTTTATTGTTTTTACAGTCTCTATTTTATAAATTTCTCCTCTTAACTTTGTTATTGTTTAGAAATAACTTTGTTATTTATTTCTGCTAACTTTGGGCTCACTTCCTCCCCCTCCCCGGGGAGTAGAGGTGAGAGATTGATGAGGAGCAGGGTAATGTCATGAGCATACTAAATATTGCTGATGCTGCTGCTAAGTCGCTTCAGTTGTGTCCGACTCTGTGGGACCCCATAGACGCCAGCCCACCAGGCTCCCCCGTCCCTGGGATTCTCCAGGCAAGAACACTGGAGTGGGTTGCCATTTCCTTCTCCAATGCATGAAAGTGAAAAGTGAAAAGTGAAAGTGAAGTCGCTCAGTCGTGTCTGACTCTTAGCGACCCCATGGACTGGAGCCTACCAGGCCCCTCCATCCATGGGATTTTCCAGGCAAGAGTATTGGAGTGGGGTGCCATCGCCTTCTCCTATACTAAATGTTAGTGAGGATATAAAAAAATCTGAAATTTTCATTCATTGTTTGTGGAATTAAAATGGTACAGAAATTTTGGAAAATAACTTGGCCATTTCTTAAACATGGACCTACCATATGATCCATCAATTACACACCTAGGCATTTATTCAACCAATATGAAAGTGTATGTTTATACAAAGACTTGGACACAAATGTTCTAGCAGCTTTATTTATAATAATTCAAAACTGTACACAACTCAAATGCCCATCAACAAATGAATGGTTAAACACATTTTGATACAATGTAACATGAACCAGCAATGAAAAATGTGAATTATACCACAAGCCACAATGTGAATGAATCTCAAAATAATTATGCTGAGTGAAATAAGCCAAATAAAATAGAACACATAGTGTATGACTCCACTTATGCAAAATACATTATATGTTTATTATTTTCACTCTGGTGACTTTTTTCACACATGTCAAAACTTATCTAAGTGTATAATTTAAATATGTGTTGTTTATTTGTGTGTCAAATATACTTTTATTAAACTGTTACAAATTTTAAAAGAAAGCTAAGCAATAATTATAATTTATAAGTGTATTAGTGCAATTATTAAGATTTAAGGGGAAAACCAGAATGTGCAAACTTTATTTAATGAGATACAGGAACAAGATAGACAAGTGATGTAAAAAAACGTAAAAATACAGTAATGAAAGTAGTAAGAAAATATCAACAGGCTCACAGTCATATGGGAATGGGATGTATACATAGAAACGTGCAACTTAAAAAAAATGTTTTAGCTAAGTAGTGATTCTCATGTTATTCACCATCAAGAGAATATTTTCCTATAAACAAGACACCTTTAAAAGAAAGAATGGTCAAGCCTAATTGGATCCTGCAAATGATGATAAATCATTACATCCAAAAGAATAGCATACAAATGTACATATTTTTGTTTTCATTTATTCTCATTAACAGTGTCTGTTGATCTCCTTTATATATTTAACACAGAGTAGCTGACCACTGCCTTATTTTTCAGCTTTATTGAGGTATAATTGATGAAGTAATAAAATATTTAAAATGTAAAACACAATGATTTGATATACAAATGTTTTGTGAAATCAAGTTAATTAATACTCATCAAGTTAATTAATAGTTCTGCCAAACACTGCTTGAAAAACAGAGAATTCAAAAAATATGTGAGAAAATCTTTATGAGTTTCAATTCAAAGCTTACAGTTTTAAGTAGAGATGACATAACTACATAAAATGATTTCAATAAAGCTTACTTTATTTCAATAAAGCTAACAATATTTGTTACTTAATAATTTATTATAAAGAATGTTTCTGTATTTTTATTCAAATATTTTTCCTTGTTTTTTTATCTATTTGTTTATTTATTGCACTATAGAACATTGAATTCTTATTTTATTCAGTGAATTATAGTATCACATTGTACAAGGTTTAATTGTTTTTTACCTGGCAACAAATGACATGGTTCATTTTTCCCTGTGCTCATTGACAACTTGGATATTTTCCTTTATGAAGTGCCTGTTAATCCTTTGTGTCATTTTTATATGTTTGTGATTTGTCTTTTTGCATTTTTATGTGTAGGTGTTTTTATATTTACATATATACAGCTTATATAGAGTTTTTATATTTACATATATACAGCTTATATATATACGCAGTTTTATATACATGCATATTCTGTATACATTCTCTAGATATTCCATCAGATATATGCATCATTATGAGGAAGAAATATAGTGCTATATAGTGATTCAGAAAATGAAAGAAATTACTCCAAGCTAAGAGAGCATTTAGAGCAATAAATTGGAACCAAAGAAAAGCTTATCAAGAGAATTAATGGGTCCTACTACTTATCCTACTGCAGATGATCACTGCAGATGGTGACTTCAGCCATGAAATTAAAAGAGGCTTGCTCCTTGAAAGAAAAGCTATTACAAACCTAGAGAGCATATTAAAAAAGCAGAGATATTACTTTGTCAACAAATGTCCATCTAGTCAAAGCTTTGGTTTTTCCACTAGTAATGTATGGACCTAAGTGTTGATACATAAAGAAAGCTGAGCATCAAAGAATTGATGCTTTGGAACAGCAGTGTTGGAGAAGACTCTTGAGAGTCCCTTGGACTGCAAGAAGACCAAACTGGTCAATCTTAAAGGAAATTGCTTCTGAACATTCACTGGAAGGACAGATGCTGAAGATGAAGTTCCAATGCACTGGCCACCTGATGCAAAGAACTGACTCATTGCAAAAGACCTTGATGCTGGAAAAGATTGAAGGAGATTGAAGGAGGAGAAGAGGAGGACAGAGGATGAGACGGTTGAATGACATCACCGACTCAATGGACATGAGTTTGAGCAGGCTCTGGGAGTTGGTGAAGGACAGGGAAGGCTGGTGTGCTGCAGTCCATGGGGATGAAAAAAGTCAGACACTACCTACTGAACTGAATTGAACTGAACTGAACTGCTTATCCAAATGAGAAAGTGGGTCGTCTTAAGAAATTGTCATTTTGAATCTTTTCAGCTTTCTCTAACTAAAGTCAGATTCTTAAATACCTACTTGCTATTCCCAGTGTAAAGAATGCTCAAAATACCACACAACTGCACTCATCTCACATGCTAGCAAAGTAATGCTCAAAATTCTCCAAGGTAGGCTTCAACATTACGTTAACTGTGAACTTCCAGATGTTTAAACTGAATTTAGAAAAGGCAGAGGAACCAGAGATCAAATTGCCAACATCTATAGTATCATCGGAAAAGTGAGAGAGCTCCTGAAAATCATTTATTTCTGCTTTATTGACTATGCCAAAGTCTTTGACTGTGTGGATCACAACAAACTGTGGAAAATTCTTAAAGATATGGGGATACCAGATCACCTGACCTGCTTCCTGAGAAATCTGTATGCAGGTCAAGAAGCAACAGAACTGGACATGGAACAAGAGACTGGTACCAAATTGGGAGCAATAAATGCTGGAGAGGGTGTGGAGAAAAGGGATCCCTCTTACACGTGGTGGGAATGCAAACTAGTACAGCCACTATGGAGAACAGTGTGGAGATTCCTTTAAAAACTGGAAATAGAAATGCCATATGACCCAGCAATCCCACTGCTGGGCATACACACCAAGGAAATCAGAATTGAAAGAGACATGTTCACTGCAGCACTCTTTATAATAGCCAGTACATGGGAGCAACCTAGATGTCCATCAGCAGATGAATGGGTAAGAAAGCTGTGGTACATATACACAATGGAATATTACTCAACCATTAAAAAGAATACATTTCAATCAGTTCTAATGAGGTGGATGAAACTGGAGCCTCTTATACAGAGTTAAGTAAGCCAGAAAGAAAAACAGCAATACAGTATACTATCAAATATATATGGAATTTAGAAAGATGGTAATGATAACCCTGTATGTGAGATAGCAAAAGAGACACAGATGTATAGAACAGTCTTTTGGACTCTGTGGGAGAGAGTGAGGGTGGGATGGTTTGGGAGAATGGCATTGAAACACGTATATTATCATATGTGAAGTGAATCACCAGTCCAGGTTCAATGCATGATACAGGGTGCTCGGGGCTGGTTCACTGGGATGACCCAGAGGGATGGGATGGGGAGGGAGGTGGGAGGAGGGTTCAGGATGGGGAACACATGTACACCTGTGACAGATTCATGTCAATGTATGGCAAAACCACTGCAATATTGTAAAGTAATTAACCTCCAATTAAAATAAATAAATTTATATTAAAAAAAGAGTATGTCAGGGCTGTATACTGTCACCCTGCTTATTTAACTTATATGCAGAGTACATCATGAGAAATGCTGGATTGAATGAAGCACAAGCTGGAATCAAGATTGCCAAGAGAAATATCAATAACCTCAGATATGCAGATTACACCACACTTATGGCAGAAAGTGAAGAAGAACTAAAGAGCCTCTTGATGAAAGTGAAAGAGGAGAGTGTAAAAGCTGGCTTAAAACTCAGCATTCAGAAAATTAAGATCATGGTATCTGGTCCCATCACTTCATGGTAAATTGATGAGGAAACAATGGAAACGGTGAGATATTTTATTTTCTTGGGTTTCAAAATCACTGCAGATGGTGACTGCAGCCATGAAATTAAAAGATGCTTTCTCCTTGGAAGATAAGTTGTGACCACATATTAAAAATCAGAGACATTACTTTGCCCGCAAAGGTCCGTCTAGTCAAAGCTATGGTTTTTCCAGTAGTAATGTATGGATGTGAGAGTTGGACTATAAAGAAAGCAGAGAGTTGGACTATAAAGAAAGAACTGACTCATTGGAAAAGACCCTGATGCTGGGAAAGATTGAAGGCTAGAGGAGGTGATGACAGAGGATGAGATGGTTGGATGTCATCACCAACTCAATGGACATTAGTTTGAGTAAACTCCAGGAGTTTGTAATAGATAGGGAGGCCTGGTGTGCTGCAGTCTGTGGGGTCACAAAGAGTTAGACACAACTGAGCAACTGAGCTGAACTGAACTGATTCCCAGCACTCACTAACTTTCCTCCCTGTAGGCTTTTTAAAAATTGTGGATTATGAAGGGGGAGCTTGTTTAACAATGACTAAGTAAAACTAGAGATAGGTATAATGCAAGCAGCTCATGGAGCTCAATAACAGAAAAACAAACAAACCAATAAAAAAGTGGGGAGAATACCTAAACAATATTTCACCAAAAAGACATATAGATGACTGATAAAAACATGAAAAAGTGCTCAACATTGCTCATTATTGTTGTTTTTCTTCAGTCATGTCCAACTTTTTGTGACCCCATGGACTGCAGCTCACCAGGGTTCCTTGTCCTTTACCATATCCCAGAGCTTTCTCAAACTCAAGCCCTTTGAGTCAGTATTGCCATCCAACTAACTCATCCTCTGTCATCCCCTTCTTCTCCTGCCTTCAATATTTCCCAGCATCAGGGTCTTTTCCAAAGACTCAGTTCTTCGCATCAGGTGGCCAAGTATCTGAGTTTTAGCTTCAGCATCAGTCCTTATGATGCATATTCAGGGCTGATTTCTTTTAGGATTGACTAGTTTTATTTCCTTGTAGTCCAGGGGACTCTCAAGAATCTTCTCCAACACCGCAGTTCAAAATGTCAGTTCTTCAGCGCCCATCATTCTTTATGGTTCAGCTTTCACTTCCATAAATGACTACTGGAAAAACCATAGCTTTTAATATATGGACCTTTGCTAGCAAAGTAATGTCTGCTTTTTAATATGTTGTCTAGTTTTGTTCTAGCTTGTCTTCCATGAGCAAGGGTATTTTATTTTCATGGCTGAAGTCACCATCTGTAGTGACTTTAGAACCCAAGAAAATAAAATCTGTCACTGTTTCCATTGTTCCCTGCCGGGGTCCAGCCCCGGCTGATCCAGGGTATTCGAAGGAGAGACGGCTTCGGCGACCTTAGACACCTTCTCGAGTGGGTCTTAGAAGCCCAGGCAAATAAATGGTTGCAGAGGATTTCTGCGCTCCAGATGGAGACTCAGCTGGAAGTTAAGGAGAAAAATGACATGGGGAGACCAAGCTTTGGTGAGCAAGGCCCGTAGCTTTATTTTCAACAGGGGCTTTTATACCCTAAGTTACACATAGAGGATAATAGGGGATGCAAAGTCAGCAGTCTTTGATTCTTATCAAAAACCAGGGTTTCTTTCCTGCAAATGTATTGTATACAAATGGTTTAGGTGATTTACATCATCTTCTGGCCAGAAGGCCTATTAACATTTTATGACTCTTGACAAAGACGTATTTTCTCTAAGAGTAATTATTTTAAGGTTTGGCGCCATCTTTCGAAGGTGTTAGATAAAATTGCATTCCTATAGGGCGGATGTGTAATGGGTTTACAACAAAGGAAAGAATTTATTACCTTAAGGGTCTAAAGTTACTAACACCAAGGCCACTACTTATTTTTTCTACATACCAACTATTAATTAATACATATTCAAGGATACAATACAGGGAATGTGAAAACTTGGCAACAAGCATTGGCTCATCAATGAAATCTTTTACTAGTTTTATTCTGACAGTTTCTAACTCTCTGAGAGGCTCTAAGCTATTCGAATATCTTAAGCTTCCCATGCCTCTGGAGGCTGGGAGACTGTAAACAATCCTATGCATAGCTGTAGGAGACTGGGTAAACTTGTCAGGCAAGTTAGAGAGCTATCTGAGGGGTTTGGATTTAAATACTCCTAATTGCCCAGGAACTTTATTAATTGGAGCTGTAAGTTAACTTTTTGACAGAGAGAGAGAGATGGTGGTGGGGGACAGCCCCCAGTAAAGTCAAAGGTGAGAGCACAAAGCAATAAAGTAGGCAGACTCTGGTTTTGGGGGGTAGATGCTTGTGACTATCCAGGGGGACTCCTGAGGCTTGATCCTGCCTTTGCGTATGCCAAGCCTCCTTCCTCATGACCTTTGTCACGAGTGGAATGTCTCTCGCCGGCTCCCAGCAGTTCCCCATCTATTTGCCATGAAGTGATGGGACCAGATGCCATGATCTTAGTTTTCTGAATGTTGAGTTTTAAGCCTGCTTTTCCACTCTCCTCTTTTTATCAAGAGGCTCTTTAGTTCTTCTTCACTTTCTGCCATAAGTGTGGTGTCATCTGCATATCTGAGGTTATTGATATTTCTCCTGAAAATCTTGATTCCAGCTTGTGCTTCATCCAATCCAGAATTTCTCATGATGTACTCTGCATATAAATTAAATAAGCAGGATGATGGCACATAGCCTTTATGTATTCCTATCCCGTTTTGGAACCAGTCTGTTGTTCCATGTCCTGTTCTAACTGTTGCTTCCTGACCTGCATACAGATTTCTCAGGAGGCAGGTCAGGTGGTCTGGTATTCCCATCTTTTAAGAATTCCCCACAGTTTGTTATGATCCACATAGTCAAAGGCTCTAGCATAATCAATGAAGCAGAACTTGATATTTTTCTGGAACTCTGTGTCTTTTGCTATGATCCAGTGGATGTTGGCAAGGATTTCTGCTTCCTCTGCTTTTTCTAAATCCAGTTTGACCATCTGGAAGTTCTCATTTCATGCACTGTTGAAGCTTAGCTTGGAGGATTTTGAGCATTATCTTGCTAGCATGTGAGATAAGTGCAATTGTCTGATAGTTTAAACAGTCTTTGCCATTGCCCTTCTTTGGAATTGGAATGAAAACAGACATTTTTCAGTCCTGTGGCCTCTGCTGAGGTTTCCAAATTTGCTGGCATATTGAGTGCAGCACGTTTACAGCATCATCTTTTAGGATTTGAGGTAGCTCAGCTGGAATTCCATCACCACTACTAGCTTTGTTCTTAGTAATGCTTCCTAACGCCAACTTGATTTTATACTCCAGAATGTCTAGCTCCTAATGAATGAACACTCCATCGTGGTTGTCCAGGTCTTTAAGAACTTTTTGTATAGTTCTTCTGCATGTGCTTGCCATTTCTAAATATCTTTTGCTTCTGTTAGGTCCATATCAGTTCTGTACTTTATTGTTCCCATCTTTGCATGAAATATTCCCTTTATATCTCTTCTTGAAGAGATCTCTAGTCTTTCCCATTCTACTGTTGCTCATTAGTCCTGCTAAGTCGCTTCAGTCGTGTCTGACTCTGAGCAACCCCATAGACAGCAGCCCACCAGGATCCCCCATCTCTGGGATTCTCCAGGCAAGAACACTGGAGTGGGTTGCCATTTCCTTCTCCAATGCATGAAAGTGAAAAGTGAAAGTGAAGTTGCTCAGTCGTGTCTGACTCTTCTCGACCCCATGGACTGCAGCCCACCAGGCTCCTCCATCCATGGGATTTTCCAGGCAAGAGTTCTGGAGTGGGGTGCCATTGCCTTCTCCGGTTGCTCATTAGTAGATAAATGCAAATCAAAGGTAAATGATATATCACCTCACACTGCTCAGAATGGCTATCATGAAAAAAAACCTGTAAACAACAAATACTGGAGATGATGTGGAGAAAATGGGACCCATAAAATTCTCTTGGTGGGAATTTAAATTGATATGGCCCTTATGGAGAACAGTATGAAGAATTCTTTAAAAACTAGGAGCAAACCTCTATAAGACCCAACAGTCCTACTACTTGGCATATACCCTGAGAAAACCAAAATTAAAAAAAGACACATGTACCCCACTGTTCATTGCAGCAGTATTTACAATAGCTAAGACAGGGAAGCAACCTAGATGTCTATTAACAGATGAATGGATAAAGAAACTGTGGTACATATATATAATGAAATATTAGTCAACCACAAGAAAGAGCTCTGAATCAGTTCTAATAAGATGAATTAACTTAGAGCCTATTATACAAAGTGAAATAAGTCAGAAAGAAGCAAATGTATATTAAGATATACATACAGAACTTAGAAAGATGGTACTGGTGAACCTCTTTGGAGGTCAGCAATGGAGGCGCAGACACAGAGAACAGATTGTAGATACAGCGAGCAAAGGAAAGAGTAGGATGAATTGAGAGAGTAGCATGGAATCATACACATTACATATGTAAAATAGATAGCCAGTGGGAATTTGCTGTATGACAAAGGGAGCTCAAAGGTGCTCTGTGCCAACCTAGAGGGGTGGAATGGGGTGGGAGGTTCAAAAAGGAGGGGGATATATATATACCTATGGCTGTTTCATGTTGTTGTATGGGAGAAACCAACACAACACTATAAAGCAATTATTCTTCAATTAAAAGTAAAAAAAAAAAAAAAAAGGCCTAATGAACCAGAACTATGTGAAACATTATGGCTAACTTCCAGATTGTAAATTTGAATTTTTTAAAGCAATATGCAGATTACACATAATGTGATACAGGTTATGTAAAACACACAAACACAGAAGCATAAACACAAAAATTTTTAAAGATCTTATAACTCAAAAAAAACAAAACAAAACCGTGGCTTTCTTTGAGGACATGGTAGTATGATATTGAAAGAAACCAAGAATAGTTTTGACAGACAGGGTATTTTAGCTTTATTTTTTAATACTTATTAATGAGAAAGTATTCAAATATAACTTGTTATTAATAACTAATGTATGTGGAAAAAAAAAGATACAGGAAAGTGACATCATGAAAATGACAGAGTAAGAAGTAGCAAAATTGGTTATTTCATAGAAGAAATCATTAAGCTCACAAAACACAAAATAAATTTTTCAAGAACTTTCCAATCTAAATAAATACTTGAATTAAGCAGGAAGCTGCTTAAGGAAGAAAGATACAACTATATTTCAAGACAACACTGTTGTTACATTTTTGTTTGTCAACCTACCAATCACCTTTCCCAAAATCAGTGGTGGCTTTGTGTACAAGAAATCGTATTCTTGGTATGGATTTCTGGTGCCAGAGGAGTAATATGGAATTTTATCTAAAAAAAAAAAAAAAAAATCGTTGCTGTACATTTTGATTTTTTGCAAGGATGACTGGAAAAACTGATTTTTGTTTTATCCCTCTCAGGCTGGAGTATACTCTGGTCCGAGTTTTATGAAAAATTTTAAAGACATACACTGTTTCTAGATATCTGGGGCAAAAGACCTAAGAAAAGCTAAGCATCAGACAAACTGAAAAGTAAGAGGTTGACAAAGAAGATTCTTGGAGTAATAAGGCTTTGAAGGCCACAATATATTCTAGGGAACTTGTGTGCAAAGCATATGCCTAGGGACAGAAACATGTTCAGAAAATGTATGAAAGTACCTTAAACTTTCGCATCTGGGTGCCATTTGAACCTGTACTATCAAGAGGAAAATGTTACGGTAAAATTGAATGTGGTCTGACTCAGTGTTGAAGGAGTGCCTGGTTAAGAGTCAGTTTGCAAAGACTGAAAGAATATTTATTTTCACTTTTTTTACAGGAGCTTAAAGAAGTCTCCATCATGTCATTGGTTGACCAGCAAGGTAATGGAAGAGAGACTCCTCAGTGACTACATATGACAAAGAATGCAAGTTTTCAAAAATATTTATTTATTTATTTTTGGCTGCATTGGGTCTTTGTTGCTGCACATGGAATTTTTCTAGTTGCAACAAGCAGGGGCTACTCTCTAATAGCCATGCATGAGTTTCTCATTGCAGTGGCTCCTCTTGTTATGCAGTATGAGCTCTAAAGCACACAAACTTCAGTAGTTGTGGCTCAGGGGCTCAGTAGTTGTGAATCATGGGCTCTAGAGTAGGGGCTCGGTAGTTGTGGTGCATGAGGTTAGTTGCCCTGTGACATGTGGGATCTTCCCAGATCAGGGATTGAATCAAAGTCCCCTGCATTTAAAAGTGGCTTCTTAACCACTGGACTACCAGGGAAGATCAAGAATACATTTTTTTAAAGTAATTGGTGAAAATCACTTTAAAAATGTATGAACAGAAGAAAAGACAGCTGTTGTTTCGAATTCTGATTGATCACTTATTTTTATGACATCAACAATGAGACCTTAATTTCCTCATTTGTAATAATTAGAGAAATAATACCTACATCAAAAAGTTGTTATGACAATAAAAATATTAAAAAAATAAAATAAAAAAATAAAGTGTTTACATTTCTGGGACTACATACAAAAATGTATGACTGCAGTGCTAAATAATAGAAAACCCTAGAGAGGGAACAGAGTTTTATTTCTAATATTTATTGTATCCACTCACAACACAAAATTACAAGGTGTATAGAGAAATAGAAACTTTGACTCATTTACAGAAAAATTTTAAAATGACATAAAGCTTCTTTGAGGAGGCCCAGAGGTTGGATTTACTAAATGAAAACTCTAAACTGCTTTAAATATGCTATAATAGTTAAAGGAAACTCTGGACAAATACTAAAGGAAACAAGGATATTGTTTTAGAAAGTAGAAATTATAAGAAGGGATAAAATAGAAATTCTGGAACAGAGAAGTAAGTAGTTGAAGTAAACAACAGCAAAAATCACATCTAGAGGAATTCAACAACAGATTTGATCAGATGAAAGAAACCATCAGTAAAGCACTATTTTTACTCTATCTAAGGAGTGAGAGGTAAAGAGAATGAAAAATGTGACCAGAACCTAAGAGACATCTGGGGCACTAAAAAACATATCAACATACACATTTTGGGAGTCCAAAAAGGTCAAGAGAGAAAAAGAAAGGGGCAGAATTATTAAACACGCACAAAAATATTCCAAATATTTGTTAAAGATAAATTACATGTCCAAGAAGCTCAACAAACTCCAAGTAGGATAAATTAAAGGAGACCTGTACTGAGAAACATTAGAATTGAGCTGAAAATTATCTAAACTGAGGATTAGAAAGGCAAAAAAAAAAAAAAAAATGACTAAAATTGAACAGAGCCTAAGAGGCCTGTGGAACAATATCAAGAATATCAACATATACATTATGGGATTCACAAAAGTGTGGGAGGGAGAGGAAGAATCTTTGAAGAAAGAGTTTCCAAAAATCTTGGCAAATCTGATGAATAACACAAATCTACACACTCAAGCTGAACAAATTTCAAGTAGTATAAATTCAAAGAGACCCAGTTGAGACATGTTATAATCAAATTGACAAATAGCCATAACAAAGAAATGTTGGGCTGGATGAAGCACAACCTTGAATTGCTGAGAGAAATATCATAACCTCATATATGAAAATGTCACCACCCTTATGGCAGAAAGTGAAAAGGAACTATAGAGCCTCTTGATGAAGCTGAAAGAGGAGAGTGAAAAACCTGGCTTAAATCTCAAGATTCAGAAACCTAAGATCAGGGCATCCAATCCCATCACTTCATGGCAAATAGATGGAGAAACAAAGGAAACAGTGACAGATTTTATTTTCTTGGGCTCCAAAATTACTGTGAAGGGTGACGACAGACATGAAGTTAAAAGACACTTGCTCCTTGGAAGAAAAGCTCTGACAAATCTAGACAACATATTAGAAAACAGAGACATTGCTTGGCTGACAAAGGTCTGTCTAGTCAAAGCTCTGGTTTTTCCAGTAGTCATGTGAGAGTTGGACCATAAAGAAGGCTGAGCACTGAAGAATTGATGCTTTTGAACTGCGGTGTTGGAGAAGACTCTTGAGAGTCCCTTGGACTGCAAAGACATCAAACCAGTCAATCCTAAAGGAAATTAGTCCTGAATATACATTGGAAGGACTGATGCTGCGACTGAAGCTCCAATACTATAACCACCTGATGCAAAGAGCCAACTCATTGAGAAAGACCCTGATGTTGGGAAAGATTGAAGGCAAGAGGAGAAGGGAATGACAGAGGGCAAGACGGTTGGATGGCATCACTGACTCCATGAGTTTGAGCAACCTCTGGCAGATTGTAAGGGACACAGAAGCATGGCATGCTTCAGTCCATGGGGCTGCAAATAATTGGACATGACTGTGCCTCTGAACAACAACAACACAAGAAAGATAGAATCTGAAAGCAGCAAGAGAAACACAAATTATCAGGTACTAGGGATACTCAAACAGTTTAACAGTCTATTTCTCATCAGAAACAATGGAGATTAAGAGGGCAATGAGAGGAAATAGTCAAAAGGCTAAAAGAATACTTATTAACTAAGAATTCTATATTCAGCAAACTTTTTTTTAATAATGAAAATGCATTTAGGAACATTGTCAGATAAATAAAAACTGAGAATCTGTCACAGGTAAGCCTACCCTATCAGTTCAGTTCAGTCACTCAGTCGTGTCCAACTCTTTGCGACCCCATGAATCACAGCACGCCAGGCCTCCCTGCCCATCACCAACTCTTGGAGTTCACTCAGACTCACGTCCATCGAGTCAATGATGCCATCCAGCCATCCCATCCTCTGTCATCCCCTTATCCTCCTGCCCCCAATCCCTCCCAACATTAGGGTCTTTTCCAATGAGTCAACTCTTTGCATCAGGTGGCCAAAGGATTGGAGTTTCGGCTTTAGCATCAGTCCTTCCAATGAACACTCAGGATTCATCTCCTTTAGGATGGGCTTGTTGGATTTCCTTGCAATCCAAGGGACTCTCAAGAGTCTTCTCCAACACCACAGTTCAAAAACATCAATTATTTGGTGCTCGGCTTTCTTCACAGTCCAACTCTCACATCCATACATGACCACTGGAAAAACCATAGCCTTGACTAGACAGACCTTTGTTGGCAAAGTAATGTCTCTGCTTTTCAATATGCTATCTAGGTTGGTCATAACTTTTCTTCCAAGGAGTAAGCATCTTTTAATTTCATGGCTGCCGTCACCACCTGCAGTGGTTTTGGAGCCCCAAAAAAATAAAGTCTGACACTATTTCCACTGTTTCCCCATGGGGAAAGAGTCTACCCTATAAGACATGGTAAAAGGAATAATATTAAGACTGTACTTAAGGCTAAAATTAAATGATACCTGACCATAACTTGAAGACATAGGAAAAAAAAATAAAGAACTTTGATTAAAGTAATTATATATGTAAATATAAAAGCCAGTATTATTGTAATCATGGTGTTAAAATTGTTTTTTATTTCCTGTATGATTCCACAACAAATGTATGAAAATAAATATACATCTATGTTAATAGGTAAACAATATACAAATAGATGTCATCTGTGATAATAACAGCAAAAGAGAGATCAGAACTACATAGAACTAGAATTTGTACATGCTATACAAACTAAGCTGGTAACAACTCAAACAAGATTGTTATAAATGTAGCATGCCAATTTTCATCTCCATGGTAATAATTAAGAAAATAACAAAGACATACACAGAAATGAAATGAGAAGGAAATCAAAACAATACACTAGAAAAATGCATGGAATTTTTCAACCAAAAAAACAGAAAGGAAGAATTAAAGAAACAAATGGCATAAGATATAGAGAAAATTAATATCAAAGTGGCAGAAGTTTTTCCACTTCAGAAATTACTTTAAGTATAAATGAATTAAATTTCCAAGTTGAAATACCAAGTCAAGTGAAGTGGATTATTTAAATTAATTTATTTTCTACTGAAGGAGAATTACTTTACAGAATTTTGATGTTTTCTGTCAAATTTCAACATGATAGGGAAAGAGTAACATGAAAACTTACATTACCATATGTAGAATAGATAACCAACGGGAATCTGCTGTATGACTCAGGAAACTCAAACAGGGGCTCTGTACTGAAGTGGATTTTTTTTTGAAGGGTCAGCTAATGTTTCATTTTATTTATTTTTTAAATAAAATTTATTCATTTTAATTGGAAGTTAATTACTTTACAATATTGTAGTGGTTTTGTCATATATTGACATGAATCCTCCATGGGTGTACATTTGTTCCCCATCCTGAAACCCCCTCCCACCTTCCTCCCCATCCCATCCCTCTGGGTCATCCAGGTGCACCAGCCCCAAGCACCCTGTATCATACATGGAACCTAGACTGGCGATCTGCTTCACATATGATAATATACAAGTTTCAATGCCATTTTTCCAAACCATCCCACCCTCGCCCTCTCCCATAGAGTCGAAAAGACTGTTCTCTACATCAGTGTCTCTTCTGTTGTCTCGCATACAGGGTCATCGTTACCATCTATCTAAATTCCCTATATATGTGTTAGTATACTCTATTGATGTTTTTCTTTCTGGCTTACATCACTCTGTATAAGAGGCTCCAGTTTCATCCACCTCATTAGAACTGATTCAAATATGTTCTTTTTACTGTTTGAGTACTATTCCATTGTGTATATGTACCACAGCTTTCTTTTTTTTTTTAATTTTATTTTATTTTTAAACTTTACATAATTGTATTAGTTTTGCCAAATATCAAAATGAATCCGCCACGGGTATACATGTGTTCCCCATCCTGAACCCTCCTCCCTCCTCCCTCCCCATACCATCCCTCTGGGTCGTCCCAGTGCACTAGCCCCAAGCATCCAGTATCGTGCATCGAACCTAGACTGGCATCTCGTTTCATACATGATATTTTACATGTTTCAATGCCATTCTCCAAAATCTTCCCACCCTCTCCCTCTCCCATAGAGCCCATAAGACTGTTCTATACATCAGTGTCTCTTTTGCTGTCTCCATATATATGCGTTAGTATACTGTATTGGTGTTTTTCCTTCTGGCTTACTTCACTCTGTATAATAGGCTCCAGTTTCATCCACCTCATTAGAACTGATTCAAATGTTTTCTTTTTAATGGCTGAGTAATACGCCATTGTGTATATGTACCAAAGCTTTCTTATCCATTCATCTGCTGATGGACATCTAGGTTGCTTCCATGTACTGGCTATTATCAACAGTGCTGCGATGAACATTGGGGTACATGTGTCTCTTTCCCTTCTGGTTTTCTCAGTGTGTATGCCCAGCAGTGGGATTGCTGGATCATAAGGCAGTTCTATTTCCAGATTTTTAAGGAATCTCCACACTGTTCTGCATAGTGGCTGTACTAGTTTGCATTCCCACCAACAGTGTAAGAGGGTTCCCTTTTCTCCACACCCTCTCCAGCATTTATTATTTGTAGACTTTTGGATCGCAGCCATTCTGACTGGTGTGAAATGGTACCTCATAGTGGTTTTGATGTGCATTTCTCTGATAATGAGTGATGTTGAGCATCTTTTCATGTGTTTGTTAGCCCTCTGTATGTCTTCTTTGGAGAAATGTCTATTTAGTTCTTTGGCCCATTTTTTGATTGGGTCATTTATTTTTCTGGAGTTGAGCTGGAGGAGTTGCTTGTATATTTTTGAGATTAGTTGTTTGTCAGTTGCTTCATTTGCTATTATTTTCTCCCATTCTGAAGGCTGTCTTTTCACCTTGCTTATAATTTCCTTCATTGTGCAAAAGCTTTTAAGTTTAATTAGGTCCAAATTTTTTATTTTTGCTTTTATTTCCATTACTCTGGGAGGTGAGTCATAGAGATTCCTGCTGTGATTTATGTAGGAGAGTGTTTTGCTTATGTTCTCCTCTAGGAGTTTTATAGTTTCTGGTTTTACATTTAGGTCTTTAATCCATTTTGACTTTATTTTTGTGTATGGTTTTAGAAAGTGTTCTGGTTTCATTCTTTTACAAGTGGTTGAGCAGTTTTCCCAGCACCACTTGTTAAAGAGGTTGTCTTTTCTCCATTGTATATTCTTGCCTCCTTTGTCAAAAATAAGGTGTCCATAGGTGCGTGGATTTATCTCTGGGCTTTCTATTTTGTTCCATTGATCTATATTTCTGTCTTTGTGCCAGTACCATACTGTCTTGATGACTGTGGCTTTGTAGTATAGCCTGAAGCCAGGCAGGTCAATTCCTCCAGTTCCATTCTTCTTTCTCAAGATTGCTTTGGCTATTCGAGGTTTTTGGTGTTTCCATACAAATTGTGAAATTATTTGTTCTAGTTCTCTGAAAAATGCCACTGGTAGCTTGATAGGGATTCCATTTAATCTATAGATTGCTTTGTGTAGAATACTCATTTTCATTATATCGATTCTTAGAATCCATGAACATGGTATATATCTCCATCTATTTGTGTCCTCTTTGATTTCTTTCAGATATACTTCTAACTATTTTATTCTTTTCATTGTAATGGTGAATGAAATTGTTTCCTTAATTTCTCTTTATATTTTCTCATTGTTAGTGCATAGGAATGCAAGGGATTTCTGTGTGTTAAGTTTATATCCTACAACTTTGCTATATTCATTGATTAGGTCTAGTAATTTTCTGGTGGAGTCTTTAGGGTTTTCTATGTAGAGAATCATGTCATCTGCAAACAGTGAGAGCTTTACTCCTTCTTTCCCAATCTGGATTCCTTTTATTTTATTTTATTTTATTTTCTGCTCTGATTGCTGTGGCCAAAACTTCCAAAACTATGTTGAATAGTGTGGTGAGTGTGGTCACCCTTGCCTTGTTCCTGACTTTAGGAGAAATGCTTTCAAATTTTCACCATTGAGGATAATGTTTGCTGTGGGTTTCTCATATATAGCTTTTATTATGTTGAGGTATATTCCTTCTATTCCTGCTTTCTGGAGGGTTATTATCATACACAGACGTTGAATTTTGTCAAAGGCTTTCTCTCATCTATTGAGATAATCATATGGCTTTTATCTTTCAATTTGTTAATGTGGTGTATTACACTGATTTGTGAATATTGAAGAATCCTTGCATCCCTGGGTTAAAGCCCACTTGGTCATGATGTATGATCTTTTTAATATGTTGTTGGATTCTGATTGCTAGAATTTTGTTAAGGATTTTTGCATCTATATTCATCAATGATATAGGCCTGTAGTTTTCTTTTTTTGTGACATCTTTGTAGGGTTTTGGTATTAGGGTGATGGCAGCCTCATAGAGTGAGTTTGGAAATGTACCTTCCTCTGCAATTTTCTGAAAGAGTTTGAGTAGGATAGGTGTTAGTTCTCTAAATTTTTGGTAGAATTCAGATGTGAAGCCTTATGGTCCTCGGCTTTTGTTTGCTGGAAGATTTCTGATTATAGTTTCCATTTCCATATTTGTGATGAGTCTGTTAAGATTTTCTATTTCTTCCTAGTTCAGTTTTGGAAAGTTGTACTTTTCTAAGAATTTGTTCATTTCTTCCAAGTTGTCCATTTATTTTCACATAGTTGCTGATGGTAGTCTCTTATGATCCTTTGAATTTCTGTGTTGTCTGTTGTTATTTCTCCATTTTAATTTCTAATTTGGTTGATTTGATTCTTCTACCTTTTTTTTCTTGATGACTCTGGCTAATGGTTTGTCAATTTTATTTGTCTTCTCAAAGAACCAGCTTTTAGCTTTGTTGATTTTTGCTATGGTCTCTTTTGTTTCTTTTGCATTTATTTCTGACCTAATTTTTAAAATTTCTTTCCTCCTACTAACCCTGGGGTTCATTTCTTCCTTTTCTAGTTGCTTTTGGTGTAGAGTTAGGTTTTTTAGTTGACTTTTTTCTTGTTTCTTGAGCTAATCTTTATTGCTATGAACCTTCCCCTTAGCACTGCTTTTACACTGTCCCATAGGTTTTTGCTTGTTGTGTTTTCATTTTCATTCATTTCTATGCATATTTTGATTTCTTTTTCAATTTCTTCTTCAATTTGTTGTTTGTTCAGCAGCGTGTTTTTCAGCCTCCATATGTTGGAATTTTTTTAATAGTTTTTCTCCTGTAATTGACATCTAATCTTACTACATTGTGGTCAGAAAAGATGCTTTGAATGGTTTCAATTTCTTTGAATTTACCAAGGCTAGATTTATGGCCCAGGATGTGATCTATCCTGGAGAAGTTTCCACGTGCACTTGAAAGGAAGGTAAATTCATTCTTTTGGGGTAAAATGTCCTATAGATATCAATTAGGTCTAACTGGTCTATTATATCACTTAAACTTTGTGTTTCCTTGTTAATTTTCTGTTTAATTGATCTATCCATAGGTGTGAGTGGGGTATTAAAGTCCCCCACTATTATTGTTAATTTCCCCATTCATACTTGTTAGCATTTGCCTTACATATTGTGGTGCTCCTATGTTGGTTGTGTGTGTGTATATGTATGTATGTATGTATGCATATATATATAATTGTTTTATCTTCTTCTTGGATTGATCCTTTGATCATTATGTAGTGTCCTTTTTTTGTCTCTTTTTACAGCCTTTATTTTAAAGTCTATTTTATCTGATATGAGTACTGCTACTCCTGCTTTCTTTTGGTCTCTATTTACATGGAATATCCTTTTCCAGCCCTTCACTTTCAGTCTTTATGTGTAACTTGTTTTGACTTGGGTCTCTTGTAGACAGCATATATAGGGGTCTTGTTTTTGTATCCTTTCAGCCGGTCTTCATCTTTTGGTTGAGGCATTCAACCCATTTACATTTAAGGTAATTATTTATAAGTATGATCCCGTTGCCATTTACTTTCTTGTTTTGGGTTTGAGTTTATACACCTTTTCTATGTTTCCTGTCTAGAGAAGATCCTTTAGCATTTCTTCTAGAGCTGGTTTGGCGGTGCTGAATTCTCTCAGCTTTTGCTTGTCTGTAAAGCTTTTGATTTCTCCTTCATATTTGAATGAGATCCTTGCTGGGTACAGTGATCTGGGTCAGGTTTTTCTCTTTCATCACTTTCAGTATGTCCTGCCATTCCCTCCTGGCCTGAAGAGTTTCTATTGAAAGATCAGCTGTTATCCTTATAGGAATCCCCTTGTGTGTTATTTGTTGTTTTTCCCTTTCTGCTTTTAATATTTGTGTGTGTGTGTGTGTTTGATCTGTGTTAATTTGATTAATATGTGTCTTGGGGTGTTTCACCTTGGGTTTATCCTGTTTGGGACTCTCTGGGTTTCTTGGACTTGGGTGACTATTTCTTTCCCCATTTTAGGGAAGTTTTCAACTATTATCTCCTCAAGTATTTTCTCATGTCCTTTCTTTTTGTCTCCTTCTTCTGGGAATCCTATTATTCAAATGTTGGGGCATTTAACATTGTCCCAGAGATCCCTGGGGTTTTCCTAATTTCTTTTAATTCTCTTTTCTTTTTTCCTCTCTACTTCATTTATTTCTACCATTCTATCTTCTACCTCACTTATCCTATCTTCTGCCTCCATTATTCTACTGTTGGTTCCTTGCAGAGTGTTTTTGATCTCATTTATTGCATTATTCATTATATATTGACTCTTTTTTATTTATTCTAGGTCCTTGTTAAACATTTCTTGCATCTTCTCAATCCTTGCCTCCAGGCTATGTATCTGTAACTCCATTTTGTTTTCAAGATTTTGGATCATTTTCACTATTATTATTATGAATTCTTTATCAGGTAGATGCCCTTTCTCTTATTCTTTTGTTTGGTTTTGTGGGCATTTATCCTGTTCCTTTACATGCTGAGTATTTGTCTACCTTTTCATTTTGTTTATATTGCTGTGTTTGGGGTGGCCTTTCTGTATTCTGGCAGTTTGTGGTTCCTCTTTATTGTGGCGGTTCCTCACTGTGAGTAGGGTTGGATGGGTGGCTTGTCAAGGTTTCCTGGTTAGGGAAGCTTGTGTCAGTATTCTAGTGGGTGGAGCTGGATTTCGTCTCTCTGGAGTGCAATGAAGTGTCCAGTAGTGAGTTTTAAGATGTCAGCGGGTTTTGTGTGACTTTGGGCAGCCTGTATATTGAAGCTCAGGTCTATGTCCCTGTGTTGCTGGAGAATTTGCATGGTATGTCTTGCTCTGGAACTTGTTGGCTCTTGGGTGATGCTTGGTTTCAGTGTAGGTATGGAGGCTTTTAGATGAGCTCTTATTGATTAATGTTCCCTGGAGTCAGGAGTTCTCCGGTGTTCTCAGGTTTTGAACTTAAGCCTCTTGCCTCTGGTTTTCAGTCTTATTCTTACAGTAGCCTCAAGACTTCTCCATTTATACAGCACCAATGATAAAACATCTATGTTAATGATAAAAAAAGTTTCTCCACAGTGAGGGACACTCAGAGAGGTTCACAGAGTTACCTGGAGAAGAGAAGATGGAGGAGGGAGATAGAGGTGACCAGAATGAGAAGAGGGGGTATCAAAAGAGGAGAGAGGAAGCTAGCCAGTAATTAACTCTGTATGTGCTCTCCACAGTCTGGACCCCTCAGAGATGTTCAAGGAGTTACACAGAGGAGAGGGAGGAAGGAGACAGAGGTGACCAGGAGGAGAAAAGGGGGAATCAAAAGGAGCGAGAGAGATCCAGCCAGTAATCAGTTCCCCAAGTGTTCTCCACAGCCTGGAACACACAACAAGATTCACAGAGTTGGGTAGAGAAGAGAAGCGGGAGGGAGGAGATAGAGGCGACCTGGTGGAGAAAAAAGAGAGTCAAAAGGGGGCGAGAGCAATCAAGCCAGTAATCATACTCCCAAGTAAAAATGGGTAATGAAGTTTGGGTTCTTAAAGGTACAAAATTGATTAAAAAAATACCAAAAAGCAAGATTAAAAATCTAGAGTAGAGGTTAGACTCTCAAAAATACAATATTAAAAAAGCAAGACAAAGCCACACAAATTATATATGACATTTGCTTTAAAAATAGGGTCTTTTTTTTTGCAAGGTAATAGATTATAAAAATGAATATTAAAGGAGTAATAGAGTAAATAGAGGATTTTATTTTTAAAAAGTAAAAAACATAAACAAATTTAAAAAATGATAATAGTAAAAATATATCTAGGAATTCCTCTGGAGCTGTTGTGGGCAGTGTGGAGTCAGTTCAGTTTCAGATAGTTCCTTGATCCGGCTTATACTTCTCAAGATCTATAGGCCCCTTCCAATGGAGTCGGTGCTAACTACAGGGTTTTAGTCTGTTGCATCTGTCACTTCCAAAGTAATTCCCTCTGTTTATTTTAGCTTCTTCTGTTTGCTAGTCTCTTCAGTGTTTAATTTCCACCCTGACACAAGGGGGTGAAGATGGTCACTGATTTAGGCTCATTTGTTCAGCCGTGCTGTGGGGAGGGAGGAACACTGCAAACAAGCATTACTGGTGTGTGAGGGGACTGCTCACAGTGTTTCAGCCGCACTGGGTGTGCTCCCACTCACCACGTGTGTGCTTTCATTATCTACACTTCTCAGGCTCTAGGTTGTGCTGCCGGGAACTGTCTGAGGGGGGCCCTGGGTTGCATGAAGTTTCCCGGTCTAAGCTGCTCAGGTTCAGGTTCTCAAGTACTCCACAAAGGTGCAGACTCTGTTGGGCCTGCGTTTTGTGCCCTTCCTAGGTCTGAGCAGCTCAGGTGACCAGGTGCTTGACGAGTGCAGTCACCCCCAGGTGGGCAGTGCATCTTATCACCTCCCCCGTCCTAACTGCTCAGTTTTCTGGGTGTACAGTGGGCGTGCCTTCTCAGGTGTGCCATGTGTCTTTTCTGGGGAGCTGATCCCTGGCTGCGACCCTCCTAGCAGATGAAAACCGTCTAGAATCCCAAGAACTCTTGGTTAGCAATGGAACCTGCTTGCAGTTTGGTAGAGGATGCCTCTCTGGGGCCCTGATTGCCCCTTTCTGGCTCTGGCTGCCCCTCGCCTGCTTGTCTCTGGTGGGGGATGGGCAGGTCCTCAGCCTGCTAGTGCTCCTCTGGTATTAGCTCAGTCCTTTGTTCTGTGAGCAGGCCTGGCAGTGCCTCAGGTTAAGGCTTTTCACAGGATAGTTCTCTCTCTCTCTCTCTCTCTCTCTCTGGCTATCCCAAAGTTTGGGTTGCTATCTCACATTAGTTCCCTCAGATTGCCCTCAGGGCATTCAGGCCGGTCCTTAACCTAAGCAATGCAGCCCGCACCTCCCTGTTCAGCACCCACTTGCTGGTGGTGGCTGTGAGAGCTGGAAGTTGCCCTTAGGCAGGTAATCTGTGGGTTTTAAGTATTTATTTATTTATTTTTCCTCCCAGTTATGTTGCCCTCTGAGAGTCCAAGATTGCCCACAGACCAGCCAGTGAGAATGTTTCCTGGTGTTTGGAAACTTCTCTTTTTGACTCCCTTCCTGGGATGGATCTCTGTCCCTACCTCTTTTGTCTCTCTTTTTATCTTTTATATTTTGTCCTACCTCCTTTCAAAGACAATTGGCTGCCTTTTTGGGTGCCTGATGTCCTCTTCCAGCATTCAGAAGTTGTTTTGTGGAATTTGCTCAGCGTTCAAATGTTCTTTCAATGAATTTGTGGGGGAGGAAGTAGTCTCCCCATCCTATTTCTCTACCATCTTAGGACCGACCCCCCCCCCACCAAGTGTTTTTGTTTTTTTTTTAAAGCACGATTTAACTCAATGCTTTCTACAAGGAATTCACATTAGGTCCTAAACCAGGAATAGGTTGAAAGGGAAAGGAAAGATATTTCATGTAAGCAGAAACCAAAAGAGAGCTGAAATATCTATACCAATATCAGACAAAATAGACATGAAGTTAAAAATAGTGTTTAAAAATCAATGAAGGATATTATATACTGATGAAAATAAATCTATACAAAACACATAGATAGTATACCAAGCCTCCAAATATATAAAACAGATATTGACAAAATTAAAGGAAGTAATATGAAGTTCTATAATAATAGTTGGATGCTTTAATAGTCCGTTTTCATAGTGAATAAAACACATATTCAAGATTCAGTTCAATTCAGTTCAGTCACTCAGTCATGTCCGACTTTTGTGACTCCATGGACCACAGCATGCCAGGCCTCCTGTCCATCACCAACTCCTGGAGTTTACTCAAACTCATCTCCATTGAGTCGGTGATGCCATCCAATCATCTCATCCTCTGTCGTCCCCTTCTCCTCCTCCCTTCAACCTTTCCCAGCATCAGGGTCTTTCAAAATGAGTCAACTCTTCACATCCGGTGGCCAAAATACTGGAGTTTCACCTTCAACATCAGTCCTTCCAATGAACACCCAGGACTGATCTCCTTTAGGAAGGACTGGTTGAATCTCCTTGCAGTCCAAGGGACTCTCAAGAGTCTTCATCAACACCACAGTTCAAAAGCATTAATTCTTTGGTGCAAGATACTGATAAACAAATAGGGGAAATGAGCAACAGATAAACAAACAGAAACTAACAGACATATATAAACACTCAAACCATATCAGAATTCTTCTCAAGTACATATGAAACATTCTCCAGAATAAACCACATGTTGAAACACTAAGTCTCGATGCATTTTAAAAGATTGAATATCTTCTCCAAACACACCTGAATGAGGCTAGAAATCAATACCAGAACAAAAACTAGAAAATTCAAAAGTATGTAAAAATTAGGTAACATACTCTCTAAGCACCACTTGTTTGAATGGCTATCCTCAAAAACACAAGGAATAAGAAGAGCTGGCAAAACTGTAGAGAAAGTGGGAACACTTTGGCACTGCTGGTGAGAATGAAAATTGGCAATAGCCTCAATAGAGGCAACAGCCTCCATGGAGTGTCCTCAAAAAATTAAAAATAGAATTACCTTAGGATCTAACAATCCTACTTCTGGTTATATATCCAAAAGAATTGAAATTAGGTTCTCAAGGAGATATCTGTACTCCATATTCATTGCAGTATGGCTCACAATAGCTAACACGTAAAACCAACCTAAGTGATCATTGACAGATGATTAAAAATATATACATATACACAATGAAATCTATGTAACCATGAGTAAGAAAGAAGTCCTTCCAGTTGTGACAACAAAAATGAACCTTTATGTCATTCTACTTAGTGAAATGTCAGATGCAGAAAGACTTATGTTACATATCATTTATATGTGAAATCTAAAAACCACCTAATTCAGAGAAAGAGTAGATTATAGCTAATATTACTGTATTAGATAATTGAATCTTGTTAAGAATAGATCTTAGATCTCACTACACACACACACACACACAAATGGTAATTATGCAATGGGATGGAAGTGTTATCTAATGCCATGGAAGTAAGTATTTTTGTGTTATGTTAATGTATCAATCAACATGTTGTAGACCTTAAACTTACATAAAATTAAATGCCAATTATATTTTAATAAATCTGGGGGAAATAAATTCATTCATTTATAAAATTAATACCTATTAAGTGCACAGTATGTGTGAGTCACTATTTAGGCTGCTAGGATTCAAGGATGATAAGTAAAGGCAGTGTTATACATTTTGCTACTCATATTACCTTTCTCTTATTTTACATCATTCTTTTGACTTGGTAGCTATGAAATATTGAAATATTGTTAGTTGATTGAAATTCTGCAAGTGGTTCCCTTAAATGTCTTAAAAATAAAACATACTTAGTGTGATGTTTGTCTAAGTGTATATGTCAATGTTTTGTATATAGTGTTAATTGGAAACCTAACATTGGTTAGCCCTTGAATACAATGAAACTGTCAAACAAGGCAACTTTCATGAGATTTAAAGGGAATATAAGTACTAAATAACAATTAAAACTGAAATACTCAATGAAAAAGAATCAGAGGATGATGTGGTATCAAATAAAATTAAGAGATCAGAGGATAAAGGTTTCATGTTTTTGAAGACTAATAATATGAGGAACGTTCATAAGTTCTATGAGATTTTAAACCCATATAGTATGATCCAAATTTTATATATTTCTTTTATGATCCAAAATTAGAATCAATATATGCACAAAACATATGCATATATATTTATATGTACATGCATGTGTGTGTGCTCTGTTATTCAGTCATGTCCGATTCCTTACAACTCTATGGACAGCAGGCCACCAGGGTCCTCTGTCCAGGGAATTCTCCAGGCAAGAAAACTGGAAAGGGTTGCCATTTCCTCCTCCAGGGGATCTTCCTGGCCCAGGGGTTGAACTGGCATCTCCTATGAATCTCACATTGGTAGGCAGATTCTTTTACTACTGAGTTACCTGGAAAGCCACTTATATATATGTATATTATGAGGGGAGAGAGAAAGAAAGAAATTATTTTTTGGTATCTCAACAAAGAATTATTGAAATTTATTTCAATAATGTTTGAAAATATTATTTATTTTCTGTTTCTTGTATTTTTAACATTTAAGTTTTATATACTTCAAAGCTGTGTTGCTAGGTACATGAAGATTCATTTTCATCATATATTTCTTGTGTAATATGTTTTTCATCCATATAAAATATTCGTATTTGTACTCTTTAAAATTTTTCACCTTGAATCTTATTGTTTTTTATATTTATTTATCCATACTTTCATTGTGGTTTGCCCACTCTTGCTATTCAATTTATTTTTATTATTCTAAATATGAAATCCTTCTTAAATTTACTTGTATCCTTTGGTTTGAGACAGTATAATTATTCTTTGTATAGTTCCAATTTTAGAATATTTTATTCCAATGGGAGCACCTCCTAATTGTACATTGTGTTACTATCTATTTTTTCTTTCAGTTTGTCACAAATATATATGCATATATAGCATATATCATATATATATATATAATTTGTAAGCTGTTTTAAATTTTATTTATTACTGCTTGTGCTGTGTTATGAAATTTAGCTGCCTTTTTCTTCATCAAGCACTTCCCTAGTTGCTGGAAATTTTGGATTAGATTTCAGTGTTCTGAGAAAAATATGATCCTGTCAACACTTGCCATCTTAAAATTGTTTCAGTGAAGGGGACAGTTAGTTCAATGCCTAATTTCAACATTTTCTGTGATATCACTGCTTTTCTGTCACTTTTAAAATATCCTCTATTTATCTTTTGAATTCTGCAATTCCACCATAACCAAGCATAGTTGCATGCCATTCTTATTAAATTGTATTGTACTCTTCCTAATGAATTCATTCACTCCTTTAAGAAATATATTGCATACTTTTCTTGTACTAGGCTTGTGTTAGGCTACTTCCCATGTTAAATGTTGGATATAAAATGGAGAACCAGACAGAGAATGTCTCTATTCTCTTAGAAATTGTATTTCACTGTGTTAGACAAAAAATATATAAAAAACAGAACCTACAGATCCTGATAACTTGATAAAGGGAATATACAGCAAGATATGATAAAGAATAGTAAAAGACAAATAGCTGTTGTGATGGGAGTAAGCTTTCCCAAGGAGAACAGCATATAATACTAATCGAAGAAGAAATAAGAAGTATATGTGTGAAACACTTAGATATGAATTGGGGAGACTAGTCCAGGCAAGAGGAACAGAAAGCCAAAAGGTCAAGATAGAGGAGCTATCTTGATATTTTCTGGGAAATAATAAAAAGCCAGTGTAATGGTGTATTGGGTTGGCAAAAAATTTTCATTTGGTGTTTTCTGTAAGATGATTCCAGTAGCACTTTGTTGTTTTTAACTTCACTGAAACAGTTTCGTTCAATTATATTGTGACAGCTTTTATATCAGCATGATTTTTTAAGTCAAATGTATTGAATTTTTGTGTAGCCATTTTAATATTGAAGATGGACGGGAAAAGCAACATTTTGGCATATTATACTTTAGCATTTCAAGAAAGGTAAAAACCAAACTAAAAAAAAAAAAAATTGTACAGTATATGCAGTAGGTGCTGTGATTGACTGAACATGTCAAAAGCAGTTTGTGAAGTTTCATGCTGGTGATTTCTTGCTGGACGATGTTCCAGAGTCAGATAGACCAGTTGAAGTCTATAGCAAACAAATAAAGATATTAATTGAGAATAGTTCAGGTTATACCACTCAGGAGATATCCAACATACTCAAAATATCCAAATCAAGTGTTGAAAATAATTTGCATTAGCTTGGTTATGTTAGTCTGTTTGATGTTGGATTCCACATAAGCAAAACAAACAAACAAACCAAAAACAAACAAACAAACAAACAAAAAAACCAACCTTCTTGACCATATTTCCACATACAATTCTCTATCTAAACACAATGAAAATGTTCTGCTTTTTAAACAAATTGTGATGGATGGTGAAAAGTGGATACTGTACAATAATGTGGAATAGAAGAGATCATGGGACAAGAGAAATAAACCACCAAAAACCATGCCATTGCCTCATCATTATCCAAAGAAGGTGATGCTGTATATATGGTGGGATTGGGAGTCCTATATTATGAAATCCTTCTAGAAAATCAAACTAACTCCAACAAGTACTGCTCCCAATTAGACTAACTAAAAGAAGCACTCTACAAAATGCATTCAGAATTAGTCAACAGAATCTTTTATCAGGAAAATGTAAGATAGCATGTTTCTCTGATGTTCAGACAAAAAACTGTTACAGCTTGGCTAGGAAGTTCTGATTCATTTGCCATATTCACCAAATATTGGGATTTCCATTTATTTTAGTTTTTACAAAATTCTCCTAGTGAAAAAATTTTAATTCCCTGGAAGACTGTAAAAGGCATCTGGAACAACTATTTGCTCAAAAAGAAAGTTGGAAGATGGGATTATGAAGTTGCCTGAAAAAATGTAGTGGGAAAAAAACAAACAAACAAACAGTGAAGATGTTGTTCAATAAAGTTCTTAATGAAAATTTAAAAATACATTTTTTTTTTTACTTAAAAACTGAAGGAGATTTGTGGCCTACTCAATACAAAGAGAGAAGGAAAAAAGGAATGATGGGAGGTTTGAAGGATAATCAAGTGTAAATAAAAACAAGAATTAGATTTATTTTCTGATAAATAATAAAAGTAAATGGCTTAATTAAAGATCAAAAGTGCCAATTTATATTTAAAAATTCATTCTGGTTACTAGGTGTAAATTAGAATAAGGACTCATTAAGAACTGGATTGGAAATGAAAAAAGTGAAAGATTTCCATATATCTATTGTGATTGCAAAATTTTGCTGTTATTTTTAAAGTTTTCTCCCTTTTATTTCTTTGGGCTTCCTTGCTGTCTCAGAAGGAAATGGCAACCCACTCCAGTGTTCTTGCCTGGAGAATCTCAGGGACGGGGGAGCCTTGTGGGCTGCCATCTCTGGGGTCACACAGAATCAGACACGACTCAAGTGAATGAGCAGAGCAGCAGCTGACTCAGAAGCCGAAGAAACTGCCTGCAGTGCAAGAGACTGGAGTTACATCCTTGGGTCAGGCAGGAAGATCTCCTGGAGAAGGTAATGGCTACCTATTTCAGTATTCTTGCTGGGAAATTCCATGGACAGAGAAGCCTGGTGGGCTACAGTCCATCCTTTTTTTTTTTTTTTTTATAGAAGTCATAATTATATGAATGATGGAATACAAGGTTTTCTTCTCTCACTATTTGTTCCTTTGTTGTGTGTTCTGGCAAAACTCTATTTTACCTCCTGGAAAACTTTATACGTCTCTTTTTCTCTCTTTTAGCTTTTTACTGGAGTATCAGATCAGTCACTCAGTCGTGTCCGAATCTTTGCGACCCCATGAATCGCAGCACGCCAGGCCTCCCTGTCCATCACCATCTCCCGGAGTTCACTCAGACTCAATGTCCATTGAGTCAGTGATGCCATCCAGCCATCTCATCCTCTGTCGTCCCCTTTTCCTCCTGCCCCCAATCCCTTCCAGCATCAGTGTCTTTTCCAATGAGTCAACTCTTTGCATAAGGTGGCCAAAGTACTGGAGTTTCAGCTTTAGCATCAATCCTTCCAAAGAACACCCAAGGCTGATCTCCTTTAAAATGGAGTGGTTGGATCTCCTTGCAGTCCAAGGGACTCTCAAGAGTCTTCTCCAACACCACAGTTCAAAAGCTTCAATTCTTTGGCGCTCGGCTTTTTTCACAGTCCAACTCTCACATCCATACATGGCCACTGGAAAAACCATAGCCTTGACTAGACGGACCTTTGTTGGCAAAGTAGTGTCTCTGCTTTTCAATATGCTATCTAGGTTGGTCATAACTTTTCTTCCAGGAGTAAGCGTCTTTTAATTTCATGGCTGCAGTTACCATCTGCAGTGATTTTGGAGCCTAAAAAAATAAAGTCTGATACTGGAGTATAGTTGCTTTAAATGATGTGTTAGTGTGTGCTGTACAGCAATGTGCATATGCTATATATGTGCATCTATCCCAGCTTTCATAAATATCCTTACTGTCTAGGTCACCATAGAACATGGAGTAAGGTTCCCTGAACTCTACAGATGCATTAGTTATGCATCTTATACATAGTGGTGTATATAGTGGTGTATATATGTCAATCTAAATTTCATAATTCATCCCATCCATTCCTGCCACCCTTGGTGTCCATACATTTGTTCTCTACATCTTTGTCTCTATTTCTGTTTGAAAATAGGTTCATCTGTATCATTTTTTCTAGATTCCACCTATATGCATTAATATGCAACATTTGTTTTTATCTTTTAGACTTACATCACTAGATATGACAGTCTCTGGGTCTATCCAGTTCTCTGGAAATGACACAATTTCATTCCTTTTTATGGCTCAGTAAAATTCTGTTGTATATATATATATATATGTCAAATTTTCTTTATCCATTCCTCTGTTGATGGACATTTAGGTTGTTTTCATGTCCAGGCTACTGTAAATAGTACTACAATAAACATTGGGGTGCATGTATCTTTTTGAATTGTGATTTTCTCCAGGTATATACCAAGGAGTGAGATTGCTGGGTCATATGATAGACCTATTTTTAGCTTTTTAAAAAGGAATCTCCATTGTTCTTGTCATTCAGTCACTAAGTCACATCTGACTTTTTGCAACCCCACAAACTGCAGCATGCCAGGATTCTATGACCTTCATTATCTTCCAGAGTTTGTGAAAACTCATGTCCATTAAATTGATGTTGTCATCAAACTTCTGTCATCCACTTCTCTTGCTGTCAATCTTTCTCAGCATCAGGGACTTTTCCAATGATCCTGCTCTTTGCATCAGGTGGCTAAAGTACTGGAGTTTCAGCTTCAGCATCAGCATTTCCAATGAATACTCAGGATTGATTTCCTTTAGGATGGACTGGTTTGATTGCATTCATATACAAAGGGCTCTCAAGAGTCTTCTCCAGCAACACAATTCGAAAGCATCAATTTTTTGATGTTCAGCCTTCTTTATAGTCCAGCTCTCACAACAATACATGACTACTGGAAAAAACATAGCTTTGAACAGATGGATCTTTGTCAGCAAAGTGATGTCTACTTTTTAATACACTGTCTAGATTTGTCATAGCTTTCCTTACAAGGACAAACATCTTTTAATTTCACCATCACTGTGGCAATCACCATCCACAGTGGTTTTGGAGCCCCCTTCCCCTAAGTAAAGCCTGTCATTGTTTCCAATGTTTCCCCTTCTATTTGCCATGAAGTGATGGGGCCAGATGATATGAAGTCACTTTTTGGAATGTTGAATTTTAAGCCAGCTTTTACCTTCTATGTCATTCTCATCAAGATGCTCTTCAGTTTCTCTTCACTGTCTGCTGCTCAGTTCAGTTCAGTTCAGTCTCTCAGTCGTGTCCAACTATTTGAGACTCCATGATCCACAGCATGCCAAGCCTCCCTGTCCACCAAGAACTCCCGGAGTTCACCCAAACTCATGTCCATCGAGTCGGTGATGTCATCCAATCATCTCATCCTCTGTCGTCCCCTTCTCCACCTGCTCTCAATCTTTCCCAGCATCAGGGTCTTTTCAAATAAGTCAGCTCTTCGTATGAGGTGGCCAAAGTATTGGAGTTTAAGCTTGAACATCAGTCCTTCCAATGAACACCCAGGACTGATCTCCATTAGGATGGACTGGTTGGATCTCCTTGCAGTCCAAGGGACTCTCAAGAGTCTTCCCCAACACCACAGTTCAAAAGCATCAATTTTTCGGTGCTCAGCTTTCTTTAAAGTCCAACTCTGACATCTATACCTGACCACTGGAAAAACCATAGCCTTGACTAGACAGACCTTTGTTGGCAAAGTAATGTCTCTGCTTTTTAATATGCTATCTAGGTTGGTCATAACTTTCCTTCCAAGGAATGTCTTTTAATTTCATGGCTGCAATCACCATCTTCAGTGATTTTGGAGCCCAGAAAAATAAAGTCAGCCACTATTTCCACTGTTTACCATCTATTTGCCATGAAGTGATGGGACTGGATACCTTGATCTTAGTTTTCTGAATGTTGAGCTTTAAGCCAACATTTTCACTATCCTCTTTCATTTTCATCAAGAGGCTCTTTAGTTCTTCTTCACTTTCTGCCATAAGGGTGGTGTAATCTGCTTATCTGAGGTTATTGATATCTCTCCCAGCAATCTTGATTCCAGCTTGTGCTTCATGCAGCCCAGTGTTTCTCATGATGTACTCTGCATATAACTTAAATAAGCAGGGTGACAACATACAGCCTTGACATACTCCTTTTCCTATTTGTAACCAGTCTGTTGTTCTGTGTTTAGTTCTAACTGTTGCTTCCTGACCTGCATACAGATTTCTCAAGAGACAGGTCAAGTGGTTTGGTATTTCCATCTCTTGTAGAATTTTCCACAATTTATTGTGATCCACAGTCAAAGGCTTTGGCATAGTCAATAAAGCAGAAATAGATGTTTTTCTGGAACTCTCTTGCTTTTTCCACGATCCATCAGATGTTGGCAATTTGATCTCTGGTTCCTCTGCCTTTTCTAAAACCAGCTTGAACATATGGAAATTCAAGGTTCACACATTGCTGAAGCCTGGCTTCGAGAATTTGAGCACTACTGTACTAGAATGTGAGATGAGTGCAATTGTGCAATAGTTTGAGCAATCTTTGGAATTGCCTTTCTTTGGGATGGAAATGAAAACTGACCTTTTCCGGTCCTGTGGCCACTGCTGAGTTTTCCAAATTTGCTGACATATTGAGTACAACACTTTCACAGTGTCATCTTTCAGGATTTGAAATAGCTCTTTAAGACCTTTTTTGTATAGTTCTGTGTATTCTTGCAACCTCTTCTTAATCTCTTCTGTCTCTGTTAGGTCCTTACCGTTTCTGTCCTTTATCATGCTCATCCTTGCATAAAATGTTTCCTTGGAATCTCCAATTTTCTTGAAGAGATCTCTAGCTCTTCCCATTCTCTTGTTTTGCTCTACTTCTTTGCATTATTCGTGTAAGAACGCCTTCTTATCTCTCCTTGCTATTCTGTGGAACTCTGCATTCAGTTGTGTATATCTTTTCATTTCTCCCTTACATTTAATTTCTCTTCTTTCTTCAGCTATTTTTAAAGCCTCCACAAGCAACCACTTTGCCTTCTTGCGTTTCTTTTTCTTTGAGATGGTTTTGATCACCACTTGCTCTACTATAGTGTGAACTTCCATCCATAGTTCTTCTAGCACTCTGTATACCAGATCTAATCCCTTGAATATATTTGTCACCTCCACTGTGTAATCATAAAGGATTTGATTTAGGCCATACCTGAATGGCATAGTGGTTTTCCCTAATTTCTCCAATTTAAGCCTAAATTTTGCAATAAGGAGTTAATGATCTGAGTCACCATCAGCTCAAGCTCTTGTTTTTGCTGCCTGAATATAGCTCCTCCCTCTTAAGCTGGAAACAATATAATCAATCTGATTTTGATATTGACCATTTGATATTAACATGATGCCCATGTGTAGAGTCATCTCTTGTGTTGTTCAAAAAGGGTATTTGCCATGATCAGGTTGTTCTCTTGGAGGAATCTGAATACTGTTATCTATAGATACTGTTACAGTTTACATTCTCACCAACAGTGTAAGAGGGTTCTCTTTTCTCCACACCATCTCTAGAATTTATTATTTGTAGATTTTTGTTTTTTTTGGATGATTGTCATTCTGGCCCATGTGACCTGATATCTCATTGAAATTTTCCTTTGCATTTTTCTAAAAATTAATGTATTCTTACCACTTTTTCTTAATCTCTTCTGCTTCTATAAGGTCATCTTGCCATTTTTGTTTTTTATTGTGTTTATTTTTATATGAAATATTCCCTTGGTATCTCCAATTTTCCTATAGGTATCTCTAATCTTTCGCATTTTATTGTTTTCCTCTAATTTTTTGCTTTGTTCACTTAATAAAGGTTTCTTATCTCTTCTTGTTATTCTTTGATACTTTGTATTCAGTTGGGTATATCTTTCTCATTTGCCTTTCACTTCTCTTCTTGTCTCAACTATTTGTAAATCCTCCTCAGATGACCACTTTGCCTTCTTGCATTTCTTTTTCTTGGGAATAGTTTTGATCATAATCTATGTACAATGTTATGAACCTACATCTATAGTTCTGCAGGCACTCTGTCTACCAGATCTAATCCCTTGGATAGATTCATCACCTCCATTGTATAATCATAAGGAATTTTATTTAGGTCATGCATGAATGGTCTAGTGGTTTTCCCTACTTTCTTCAATTTGAGCCTGAATTTTTCAATAAGGAGCTATTGATCTGAGCCACAGTCAGTTCTAAGTCTTTTTTTTTTTTTTTTTTGCACGCTATATAGAGCTTCTTCTTTGGCTCTAAAGAATATAATCAAACTGATTTCAGTACTGACCATCTGGTGATGTCCATGTATAGAGTCATCTCTTGTGTTGTTGGAAGAGGGTGTGGTCATCTAGAGAGAGACATCCTAGAGTGTGAAGTCAAGTGGGCCTTAGCAAGTGAATGTGGTATAATTCCAGTTGAGCTATTTTAAATCCTACAGGATGATGCTGTGGAAGTCCTGCACTTACTAAACCAGCAAATTTGGAAAATTCAGCACTGGCCACAGGATTGGAAAAGGTCAGTTTTCATTCTAATCCCAAAGACAGGCAATGACAAAGAATGTTCAAATTGGCACACAATTATACTCATTTCAAATTCCAGTAAGATTATGTTCAAAATCTTTCAAGCTAGGTTTTAGCAGTACATGAACCAAAAAATTCCAGATATGCAACCTCAATTTAGAAAAGGCAGAGGAACCAGAGTTCAAATTGGCAACATATACTGGATCATTCCATAAAAACATCTACTTCTGTTTCATTGAATGCTAAAGTCTTTGATTGTGTGGATCATAACAAAATGTGGTACATTATTAAAGAAGTGGGACTACCAGAACTCATTACATGCCTCCTGAAAAACCTGTCTGCTGGACAAGAAGCAACAGTTAGAACTGAACATGGAACAATGGACTGGTTCAAAATTGGGAAAGGAGTACTTCAAGGCTGTATATGGTTACCCTGCTTATTGAACTTGTATACAGAGTACACTGCAAAATGCTGGGCTGGATAGATCAAAAGGTGGAATCAAGATTGCAGTGAGAAATATAAGCAACCTCAGATTTGCAGATGACACCACTCTTATGGCAGAAACCAAAGAGGAACTGAAGAGCCTCTTGATGAAGGTGAAAGAGGAGAATGAAAATGCTGGCTTAAAAGTCAACATTCAAAAAACTAAGACCAGTTCTAATGAGATGGATGAAACTGGAACCTATTTTACAGAGTGAAGTAAGCCAGAAAGAAAAACACCAATGCAGTATACTAATGCATATATATGGGATTTAGAAAGATGGTAACAATAACCCTGTGTACAAGACAGCAAAAGAGACACTGATGTATAGATCAGTCTTATGGATTCTGTGGGAGAGGGAGAGGGTGGGGAGATTTGGGAGAATGGCATTGAAACATGTATAATATCATGTATGAAACAAGTGGCCAGTCCAGGTTCGATGCATGATACTGGATGCTTGGGGCTGGTGCACTGGGACGACCCAGAGGGAGGGTATGGGGAGGGAGGAGGGAGGAGGGTTCAGGATGGGGAACACAGGTATACCTGTGACGGATTCATTTCGATATGTGGCAAAACTAATACAATATTGTGAAGTTTAAAAATAAAATAAAATTAAAAAAACAAAAAAACAAAAAACTAAGATCATGGCTTCCAGCCCTATAACTTTATGTCAAATATATAAGGACAATGTGAAAACTGTGTCAGATTTCACTTTTTTTGGCACCAAAATCAATGCAGATGGTGATGACAGCGACACAATTAAAAGATGCTTGGTCCTTGTAAGAATAGCTATGGCAAAACTACACAGTATATTAAAAAGGAGAGACATCACTTTTCCAAAAAGATCTGTCTAGTCAAAGCTATGGTTTTTCCAGTAGTCATGTATGGATATGAGAGTTGGACCATAAAGAAGCCTGAGTGACAAAGAATTGATGCCTTCAAACTGTGGTGCTGGAGAAGACTCTTGAGAGTCCCTTGGACAGCAAGGAGATCAAACAAATCAGTCCTAAAGGAAATCAACCCTGAATATTCATTGGAAGGACTGATGCTGAAGCTGTAGCTCCAATATTTTGGCCACCTCATGCAAAGAGCCGACTCATTGGAAAAGACCCTGATACTGGAAAAATTGATGTCAAGAGGAGAAGTGGGCAACAGAGGGTGAGATGGTTGGATGGCATCCCTGACTCAATGGACATAAGTTTAAGCAAACTCAGGGAGACAGTGAAGTACACAGAAGCCTGATGTGCTGCAGTTCATGGGGTTGCAAAGAGTTGGACATGATTTAGTGACTAAACAACAACAACAACAATAATTAGTGATGGTTAAGCATCTTTTCATGTGACTTTTGACCATCTGCATGTCTTCTTTGGAGAAGTGCTTATTTATGTCTTCTATTTTTTATTTTTTTTTCCATATTGAGGTGCATGAACTGTTTGTATATTTTGAAGTTAATCCCTTATCAATTGCTTCATTTGCAAATATTTTCTCCCTTTCTTAAGATTGTCTTTTTATCTTATTTATGGTTTCATTTGCTGTGTCACAGCTCTTAAGATTTTTTTGGGTCCAATTTTTTTAATTTTTGCTTTTATTTCCATTATGTAGTTGGTGATTCACAAAAGAGTTTGCTGTGATATGCAAAAGAGTGTTCTTCCTATGTTTTCCTTTAAGTGTTTTACCATGTCAAACCTTACATTTATGTCTAATTCATTTTGAGTATATTTTTGTATATGGTGTTAGGACATGTTCTATTTTCATTCTGTTATGCATAGCTGTCCAGTTTTCCCTGCTTATTAGACAGACTAGTTTTTCTTGTAACCATAGGTGTATAGGTTTATATCTAGGCTTTCTTTCCTGTTCCATTGATCTATAGTTCTGTTTTTGTGCCTTTACCATACATCTTTATTAGTGTAGCTTTGTAGTATAATCTCAAGTCAGAAAGTCTCATTCCTCCAACTGAGTTTTCCTTTCTCAAGATAACTTTGGATATTAAGGGTCTTTTTTTTTTTTTTTTTTATCTTTCTCATGCATTGACATGAATCAGCCATGGGTACTAAGGGTCTTTTGCATTTCCATACAAATTGTCAAATTTTTAGTTTTAATTCTGTGAAAAATGCCATTGGTAATTTGGTAAGGATTGCACCAAATCAGTAGTTTACTTTGGGCAATATAGTCATTTTCACAATGTTGATTCTTCCAATCCAATAACATGATATATCTCTCCATCTGATTGCCTTGTCTTTGATTTCTTTTTATTAGTATCATTGTTTTCTAAGTACAGATCTTTTACCTCCTTATGTAGGTTTATTCCTAAGTATTTTATTATTTTTGTTGCAATGGTAAGTGGGATTTTTTCCCTTAATTTCTCTTTCTGATCTTTCATTGTTAGTGTACAGGAATGCACTATACACTTCAAACTCATTTTGTTACTCATTTATAGTATTGTAATTAAAAATATTTCAATATCTGAATTTGTGATTTCTAAAATTAATTATAATAAATAATTTCATAGCATTCTTTTAAATGGGTGTATTATGCTTTTGTATTTTTAAAAAGACATAGGATACATGGATTCAATCCCTGCATTGGGAAGATCCCTTGGAGAAGGAAATGGCAGCCCACTCCAGTATTCTTGCTTGGATAATCCCATGGACAGAGGAGCCTGGTGGGTTACAGTCCATGAGGTCACAAAAGAGTTGGGTATGACTTAGTGACTAAACATCAACAACAATAAAATTGTAAATATTTTTTTAATGGCTGAGTAATACTCCATTGTGTATATGTACCATAGCTTTATTATCCATTCATCTGCTGATGGACATTTGAATCAGTTCTAATGAGGTGGATGAAACTGGAGCCTATTATACAGAGTGAAGTAAGCCAGAAAGAGAAACACCAATACAGTATACTAACGCATATATATGGAATTTAGAAAGATGGTAACAATAACCCTGTATACGAGACAGCAGAAGAGACGCTAATGTATAGAACAGTCTTTTGGACTCTGTGGGAGAGGGAGAGGGTGGGATGATTTGGGAGAATGGCATTGAAACATGTATAATATCATATATGAAACGAGTTACCAGTCCAGGTTCGATGCACAATACTGGATGCTTGGGGCTGGTGCACTGGGACGACCCACAGGGATGGTATGGGGAGGGAGGAGGGTTCAGGATGGGGAACACGTGTATACCTGTGGCAGATTCATTTTGATATATGGCAAAACCAATACAATATTGTAAAGTTAAAAAAGAAAAGAAAAGAAAGAAAAATATATTGTAAATATTTATGCTTTCTGACATTTCCTCTGTTAACTCTATTTACTGGGATTAAATTTTTAGTATGTATTGAGATTAGTACTTCTCTTTTATGGTGCTGATTTTCATCAACTGTTGGGTGATATCTTATTTTCTTTTTTAGCTTCTGTAAGCCTTTCAGTGAGTGCTTACGCTGATAATTGGAGACTTCCTCTGATGATTGGGAAGAAGTGGAATATGCATCAACACAAGTGTGGGCAATAGTAAATAGTCAGGTGCACTGATTTCCTTTTCTGACTTTAGCACACATTCTGGGACTTTTAAATGTCAAAAGTTTAAGTTGACAGAGGACTACTTCAGGCCTAGTAACAAACTACTAAAGAATCAGGAATCTAGCTGGCCTATATACTACAAATGCTTCTTTTGAAGTGAATAACCATTCCATTCCCCTGGGGATATTCCCGACCCAGGGACTGAACCCAGGTCCTCTGCATTGCAAGTGGATTCTTTACAGTTTGAGTCACCAGAAAAACTTCAATTATATTAATAACAAGAAGATAACTTTCACTAGCATCCTACTGCCTATTATTGTGCATTACATTTTTTATTTAAGCTAGGAATATTAAGGAACTTTCTTGTAAAGAATAGATATTGATTTGGCATCTATTTATGCCTGAAGTTTTATGCAGTGCTCATTTTTAATCTCAATATATCAAACTTCTCCTTTATTTCTGGCAACCTCTAAACTTCATATTTACTCTTGGGCCTATCTCTCGATTTCCAGTAGTTTTATGATTTGGTTGTGTTAAAAAAACAAAAAACAAACAAACAAAAAAACTGCTTTTTCCATCTTCCTTGTTCCTCATTCCTGATTACTATATCTTTAATCAATTAAAACATGCTTATTTTATATTCTATTTAAGAATGCTTTGCATTATATCAAGCTCTTATTTAGCATCTAGCATCTCATTTGATGGGTCTACTAATGTGAGATCTTATTTTACTGAGTTCTGTAACTTTCACTGTGATCTCATCATTGACATGGTTGTCATTTTAATGACGTCTTGGTGGAGATAAAAAGAAGAGATGCATTTATTTGTTTTATTAGACAGCTTGATTCAATCTGCATTTTTATTTTGTGGAAGAAAGTTTTATTTTTACTTTTCTATTCCAATTTTCAAAAGCTAGACACTTAAAAATGTTTAGGATTCCACTTATATAATATATGGAATAGATATGGTTATGGCATAAATTATAAAAATAGCCATGATAAGTGTATGAAAATTTTATTATTAAATTACCTCTGGTCTGTTTCAAATGAATAATTATATAATTAAATTTATGTGAAATTCCTACATGTGAAAAAATTTTGCTGAAATTGTCTTACTTTTTTTGTTTGCCTTTCAAGCAAAATAATCATGAAAAGAAAAATTCCTTTTTTTCAGAACTTTGCATTTCTGCTGGGGAGTGACAAAAACAAAATTTCCTCATCACCTTTAATTGTCATGACATTCTCTCTTTGAGGATTTTCAATAAAAACCTGACTTTCCTAATCTTTAAATTCTGCCAAGTTGGGCTATTAGCCTGATGTCTGGGTTGATTGTATTTAATAAAATAGAATGGGAAGACAATTTGGCATTTATATATAAGTGTTTTTTTTTTTTTTTTAAGATGGCCCAGTTATAGGCAGTCAGAATGATAGTTACGTACTACACCTACCAATTACCTAGCTCTTTATTGGGAAATGAAGACAAATTTTTAGTAGTGCTGGGAAGATACACATGGGAAAATCTGTATCAGTTCAATGGCTTAAGAATTTGATAGCACTTGTTCCTCTTCTGAAATCACCTAGACATTTAAAAAGAAACATTAAAGGCAATAACAAATTGTAGACATTAAGATCTTTTCAAATTGCATGGTAACATTGTACATAATAAGAGATGGAATAGTTTTTCACCATTAAGTCTGCAACTCAATGTAACTTTGGAGTGATTTCACTGTTTAAAAAAAATGATGGACAATTTTTGTTTTTATGGTGACAGTCCCAGTGTTCTGTTCCTTCATGTCGTTAATTCTCTTTGGAGGGAGTACAGTGTTTACAGAGATGAAAATGTATCCTTGAAAAAATTATTTCAAAATTAGATAAGTAAAATATATTCTACATTTTATTTTATGGAAATATTCAGTTGGAATTGGGCATGAATGGTTTCTCTTAATATCTACTTACAACTGTCCAGAAAAAATGGATGCCAGCAATATTAATATCCACTTGTCAGTGTGTTCAATTTTAAAGATTTGTCGAATTTGTTGTTTTGAACTTTTAGGTAGTTTAACACATCACTTTTTAGAATTCAAGCTAGCCTTGCAATACCCCCTTTCAATTGAGATATGGATTTCACAAAGTGAAAATCCCATAAGCAATGGGATCTCGATTATTAATTCAAGAAAGTAGCTCTCACAATTCTCAGAATTCCCACAAGAAGATTCCTTGTTTAGTCTTTAAAATGTTAATTTATTTTAAAAGGGCATATTGATGATAGGCTGTGTGTAATATGGTGATTCTGCAAATTTCCTCTCTACTATTCCTAATTTCTGAATGTTAGGAATAGTGGCCTTTCTACTTTGACATAGTTCACATTTTATTTTATTTTACTTAGGTTCACCAAATGAAATTGTACCAATATCATATGGTTTATTTAATCTAACTTATAGGTACAAAATTAACTCTTTGTAGTTTATAAGAAAATGTTCTAAATTTGTTTCTTTCAGTGACTGATATTTCAGAACAAATACATTTATTCAAATCCCTCTAATTGTGAAAACTTGGACTGAACTAAATTGGAATTTAATCTTTTCTTTTATCTAGAAATAAATATTTGTTTTTGAATTCATAGTAAAAAACATTTTCAGACTATTATAAGTGAATATAATATTTATCCACTAAATTAAAGTTTATTTATTATTTATATAATTATATACTATCATTTATTATAATTGTCCTTGAAGAAACAGTTGATAACTTATGAACTTGATGATCTCGTCATGAAAAATGCTGCCCAAGGACTTCTACTTTTTAGGAATTCAAGATCTTAAATTTTATTTCCACTGTGCTTTAAATGACAAAAAATGTTTTTACAGTAATGGATAGTAGTCCTTGAAAGGCACACTTTAAATTTTCAATAAACTAAATAATAAGATACAGACAATCAAAACATCATACCAATATCATGCAATTCAAATATAGAGCCTATTAGCAAATATGGATTGAATTTCCACTACCCATATTCTAATGAAATTGAATGGACACAAATATCAAGATTTACCTCATGAAAATATAACCCACATAAAGAATGTAAGATTATTATTCCAATGCTTGCCTTGTGATACAGAGGCTTGAATTCTATATCATCCAGAAGACTGGGTACTTGTAGAGATATTATTTTAATTTTTTATATAAAATTTTGGTATAGTATTTCATCTCATTACTTTCCTATTTTTCTTCCTCATGTAAAGATAGTCTCCCTAAACCTACAGGAGGCATGGTTTATGAAAGCTTTTTCAACTTTTAAAAGATCCTTCTTATGCTGTTTTTGTGAAGTGTTAAAAATATAGCTGGTTGGGTTCAGATATTTCCTGTCTCTGTTATACTTGTTATCTATTTCCGGCTGAATTTTTATTTCTCTATGAGTAGTTTTCCCCTTAGTAGCGAGCCCTACTCTGTGGTAGAGTAGTTCTGAGAGTACATGATTTTAATGTTGTAGCCTCTCTGATTATACATTGGGATACTTGCACTTAACCTTTATTGGACTGGGCAAAACCACTGGCAATGTAAATGTCTATTTTAAAAATAGCCCACTGCACTTTTCAGTAAATACCTGTAGGATATGTATGAATTCTTCTATTCCCAAGTTTGAAATTCCCAGGTGGCACAGTGGTAAAGAATCCACCTGAAAATTCACAAGACATAGACATGAGAGTTCTATCTCTGGGTCAGGAAGATCCCCTGGAGCAGGGAATGGCTACCTACTCCAGTATACTTGCCTGGATAATCCCATGGACAGAGGAGCCTGGCAGGCTACAGTTCATGTGATCACAAACAGTCAGACACATCTAAGCACGTGCACACACACACACACACAGAGTCTCAAGATCATCAGAAGTTCTTCTATTGTCTTCTGCTTCTTCCTACACAGATGCTGATAATATTCATATCTCATGGTTCCTGGTGGGTTTCTCCTCACTCGCCTGTACTTCAGGGGTAGAGAGAAATATTTTTCCTCATAGTTTTGTTATAATATTGTTTGTGGATATTTGATATCATTATTTATTGTTTTCTTTTTACTTTGAAATTCAGAAATTCAGAATAAAAATGTGTTTCTATTCCAATTATCATCTTTCAATAGTACTTTAAAAATTTTTTATGAAATATTTACAAAATTTGATTGTGTTTTAAGTAGCATATAAAGAGTACATACAATCCTTAACAAAATTCTAGCAATCAGAATCCAACAACACATTAAAAAGATCATACATCACGATCAAGTGGGCTTTATCCCAGGGATGCAAGGATTCTTCAATATCCGCAAATCAATCAATGTAATACACCACATTAACAAATTGAAAAATAAAAACCATATGATTATCTCAATAGATGCAGAGAAAGCCTTTGACAAAATTCAACACCCATTTATGATAAAAACTCTCCAGAAAGCAGGAATAGAAGGAACATACCTCAACATAATAAAAGCTATATATGACAAACCCACAGCAAACATTATCCTCAATGGTGAAAAATTGAAAGCATTTCCTCTAAAGTCAGGAACAAGACAAGGGTGCCCACTTTCACCATTACTATTCAACATAGTTTTGGAAGTTTTGGCCACAGCAATCAGAGCAGAAAAAGAAATAAAAGGAATCCAAATTGGAAAAGAAGAAGTAAAACTCTCACTATTTGCAGATGACATGATCCTCTACATAGAAAACCCTAAAGAGTCCACCAGAAAATTACTAGAAATAATCAATGACTACAGTAAAGTTGCAGGATATAAAATCAACACACAGAAATCCCTTGCATTCCTATACACTAATAATGAGAAAACAGAAAGAGAAATTAAGGAAACAATTCCATTCACCATTGCAACGGAAAGAATAAAATACTTAGGAATATATCTACCTAAAGAAACTAAAGACCTATATATAGAAAACTATAAAACACTGGTGAAAGAAATCAAAGAGGACACTAATAGATGGAGAAATATACCATGTTCATGGATTGGAAGAATCAATATAGTGAAAATGAGTATACTACCCAAAGCAATTTATAGATTCAACGCAATCCCTATCAAGCTACCAACAGTATTCTTCACAGAGCTAGAACAAATAATTTCACAATTTGTATGGAAATACAAAAAACCTCGAATAGCCAAAGCGACCTTGAGAAAGAAGAATGGAACTGGAGGAATCAACCTACCTGACTTCAGGCTCTACTACAAAGCCACAGTCATCAAGACAGTATGGTACTGGCACAAAGACAGAAATATTGATCAATGGAATAAAATAGAAAGCCCAGAGATAAATCCACGCACATATGGACACCTTATCTTCGACAAAGGAGGCAAGAATATACAATGGATTAAAGACAATGTCTTTAACAAGTGGTGCTGGGAAATCTGGTCAACCACTTGTAAAAGAATGAAACTGGACCACTTTCTAACACCATACACAAAAATAAACTCAAAATGGATTAAAGATCTAAACGTAAGACCAGAAACTATAAAACTCCTAGAGGAGAACATAGGCAAAACACTCTCCGACATACATCACAGCAGGATCCTCTATGACCCACCTCCCAGAATATTGGAAATAAAAGCAAAAATAAACAAATGGGACCTAATTAACCTTAAAAGCTTCTGCACATCAAAGGAAACTATTAGCAAGGTGAAAAGACAGCCTTCAGAATGGGAGAAAATAATAGCAAATGAAGCAACCGACAAACAACTAATCTCAAAAATATACAAGCAACTCCTACAGCTCAACTCCAGAAAAATAAACGACCCAATCAAAAAATGGGCCAAAGAACTAAATAGACATTTCTCCAAAAAAGACATACAGATGGCTAACAAACACATGAAAAGATGCTCAACATCACTCATTATCAGAGAAATGCAAATCAAAACCACTATGAGGTAACATTTCACACCAGTCAGAATGGCTGCGATCCAAAAGTCTACAAGCAATAAATGCTGGAGAGGGTGTGGAGAAAAGGGAACCCTCTTACACTGTTGGTGGGAATGCAAACTAGTACAGCCACTATGGAGAACAGTGTGGAGATTCCTTAAAAAACTGGAAATAGAACTGCCTTATGATCCAGCAACCCCACTGCTGGGCATACACACTGAGGAAACCAGAAGGGAAAGAGACACGTGTACCCCAATGTTCATCGCAGCACTGTTTATAATAGCCAAGACATGGAAGCAACCTAGATGTCCATCAGCAGATGAATGGATAAGAAAGCTGTGGTACATATACACAATGGAGTATTACTCAGCCATTAAAAAGAATACATTTGAATCAGTTCTAATGAGGTGGATGAAACTGGAGCCTATTATACAGAGTGAAGTAAGCCAGAAGGAAAAACATAAATACAGTATACTAACGCATATATATGGAATTTAGAAAGATGGTAACAATAACCCGGTGTACGAGACAGCAAAAGAGACACTGATGTATAGAACAGTCTTATGGACTCTGTGGGAGAGGGAGAGGGTGGGAAGATTTGGGAGAAGGGCAATGAAACATGTAAAATATCATGTAGGAAACGAGTTGCCAGTCCAGGTTCGATGCACGATGCTGGATGCTTGGGGCTGGTGCACTGGGATGGCCCAGAGGGATGGTATGGGGAGGGAGGAGGGAGGAGGGTTCGGGATGGGGAACACATGTATACCTGTGGTGGATTCATTTTGATATTTGGCAAAACTAATACAATTATGTAAAGTTTAAAAATAAAATAAAATTGGAAGAATAAAAAAAAAAAAAAAAGAGTACATACATTTTGGAAGCAAGTATTTTTGAGGCAATGTTTTTGACCACAGTGGGGAAAAAAAAAAAAAAAAAAAAACAGAATTTAATATTGAAAGTTTAAGTAAATAAATAGACAATTCCTCAAACTTTGAATCAGCACTCTTTCAAAGATCTATGCGGAAAATTTAGAAAAAGAACAGAACATGGATTATTTAGAATACAATTGAAATCTCAGAGAATCATGTCTTCCAGTTCAAGATGGTGAAGTAGGACACACGCTCCTCTCTTCCTGCAACAGCACCAAAGTCGTAACTAGTTGCTGAACAACCATTGGCAGGAGAATGCTGGAACCCACCAAAAATACCCCACATCCAAGACAATTAAGAAATTTCAGTGGGATGGTTGGAGAGGCACAAGCATGATAAAAATCAAATCCATACCCACAGGATGAGTGATCCATAAACTGCAGAACAATAACACCAAAGAAGTTATCCCAGTTTTCAAGGTTATAAACCTCATGTCAGACTTCCCAGCCTGGTGAATCTGACAAAGGCATTGGGAATCCCCAAGGAATTCGACCTTGACTACCAATGGGATTTGATAAGATTTCCACAAAACTGTGGGAAACCGAGACTTCAGTCTTGGAGGGTACAAACAGAATCTTGTGTGCACCAAGACCCATGGAAAAGGAGCAGGACCCCATAAGTGACTAAACCAAAACCATCTGCTCTGTTTGAGGGTCTCTTGTGGAGGCTTGGGTGGGCAGGGATTCACCACAGGAATAGGAGCCCTGGGAGCAACAGTCTGGGAACACCCCCTTTGGTGTAACCCCTCTTGGAGGTCACCATTACTACCATATTGCCAAATACACAATTAAATTGAACAAAGTGGGAAAACCACCAGACCATTCAGGTATGACCTAAATCAAACCCCATATGATTAAACAGTGGAAGTGAGAAATAGATTTAAGGGACTAGATCTGACAGACAGAGTGCCTGATGAATTATGGTTGAAGGTTCGTGGCATTGTACAGGAAACAGGGATCAAGACAATCCAAAGAAAAAGAAATGCAAAAAAAAAAAAAAAAAAAACAGCTGTCTGAGGAGGCGTTACAAATAGCTGTGATAAGAAGAGAAATGAAAAGCAAAAGAGAAAAGGAAAGATCAGTTCAGTTCAGTTCAGTTGCTCAGTCATTTCTGACTCTTTGCAACCCCATGAACTGCAGCATGCCAGGCCTACTTGTCCATCACCAACTCTCGGAATTCACTCAAACTCACGTCCATCGAGTTGGTGATGTCATCCAGCCATCTCATCTTCTGTCGTCCCCTTCTCCTCCTGCCCCCAATACCTCCCAGCATCAGAGTCTTTTCCAATGAGTCAACTCTTCGTATGAGGTGGCCAAAGTACTGGAGTTTCAGCTTTAGCATCATTCCTTCCAAAGAACACCCAGGACTGATCTCCTTTAGAATGGACTGGCTGGATCATCTTGCAGTCCAAGGGACTCAAGAATCTTCTCCAACACCACCGTTCAAAAGCATCAGTTCTTCGATGTTCAGATTTCTTCACAGTCCAACTCTCAAATCCATACATGACCACAGGAAAAACCATAGCCTTGACTAGATGGACCTTTGTTGGGAAAGTAATGTCTCTGCTTTTGAATATGCTGTCTAGGTTGGTCATAACTTTCATTCAAAAGAGTAAGCGTCTTTTAATTTCATGGCTGCAATCACCATGTGATTTTGGAGCCCCCCAAAATAAGGTTTGACACTGTTTCCACTGTTTCCCTATTTATTTCCCATGAAGTGATGGGACAGATGCCATGATCTTCATTTTCTGAATGTTGAGCTTTAAGCCAACTTTTTCACTCTCCTCTTTCACTTTCATCAAGAGGCTTTAGTTCCTCTTCACTTTCTGCCATAAGGGTGGTATCATCTGCATATCTGAGGTTATTGACATTTCTCCCAGCAATCTTGATTCCAGCTTGTGGTTCTTCCAGTCCAGCATTTCTCATGATGTACTCTGCATATAAGTTAAATAAGCAGGGTGACAATATACAGCCTTGACATACTCCTTTTCCTATTTAGAACCAGTCTGTTTTTCCATGCCCAGTTCTAAGTGTTGCTTCTTGACCTGCATACAGATATCTCAAGAGGCAGGTCAGGTGGTCCAGTATTCCCATCTCTTTCAGAATTTTCCACAGTTTATTGTGATCCACACAGTCAAAGGCTTTGACATAGTCAATAAAGCAGAAATAGATGTTTTTCAGGAACTCTCTTGCTTTTTCGATGATCCAGTGGATGTTGGAAATTTGATTTCTGGTTCCTCTGCCTTTTTAAAACCAGCTTGAACATCAGGAAGTTCATGTTTCGCATACTGCTGAAGCCTGGCTTGGAGAAATTTGAGCATTACTTTACTAGCGTGTGAGATGATTGTAATTGTGCGGTAGCTTGAGCATTCTTTGGCATTGCCTTTCTTTGGGATTGGAATGAAAACTGACCTTTTCCAGTCCTGTGGCCACTGCTGAGTTTTCCAAATTTACTTGCATATTGAGCGCAGCCCTTTCACAACACCATCTTTCAGGATTTGAAATAGCTCAAGTGGAATTCCATCACCTCCACTAGCTTTGTTTGTAGTGATGCTTTCTAAAGCACACTTGACTTCACATTGCAGGATGTCTGGCTTTAGGTGAGTGATCATACCATCATGATTATCTGGGTCATGAAGCTCTTTTTTGTACAGTTCTTCTGTGTATTCTTGCCACCTCTTCTTAATATCTTCTGCTTCTGTTAGGTCCATTCTATTTCTGTCCTTTACTGAGCCCATCTTTGCATGAAATGTTCCCTTGGTATCTGTAATTTTCTTGAAGAGATCTCTAGTCTTTCCCATTCTGTTGTTTTCCTCTATTTCTTTGCATTGACCGCTGAGTAAGGCTTTCTTATCTCTTCTTGCTATTCTTTGGAACTCTGCATTCAGATGCTTATATCTTTACTTTTTTCCTTTGCTTTTCACATCTCTTCTTTTCACAGCTATTTGTACAGCCTCCCCAGACAGCCAGTTTGCTTTTTTGCATTTCTTTTCCATGGGGATGATCTTGATCCCTGTCTCCTGTACAATGTCATGAACCTCTGTCCATAGTTCATCAGGCACTCTATCAGATCTAGTCCCTTAAATCTATTTCTCACTTCCACTGTATAATCATAAGGGATTTTATTTAGGTCATACCTGAATGGTCTAGTGGTTTTCCCTACTTTCTTCAATTTAAGTCTGAATTCAAATGCAAAGTTCCAAAGAATAGCAAGGAGAGATAAGAAAGCCTTCCTCAGTGATCAATGCAAAGAATCAGAGAAAGACAATTGAGTGGGAAAAACTGGAGAGCTCTTCAAGAAAATTACAGATACCAAGGGAACATTTCATGCAAAGATGGGCTCAATAAAGGACAGAAATTGTATGGACCTAATAGAATCAGAAGATATAAGAATACACAGAAGAACTGTACAAAAAGGATCTTCATGAACAAGATAATCATGATGGTGTGATCACTCACCTAAAGCCAGACATCCAGGAATGTGAAGTCAAGTGGGCCTTAGAAAGCATCACTATGAACAAAGCTAGTGGAGATGATGGAATTCCAGTTGAGCTGTTTCAAATCTTAAAAGATGATGCTGTTAAAATGCTTCACTCAATATGCCAGCAAATTTGTAAAACTTAGCAGTGGCCACAGGACTGTAAAAGGTAAGTTTTCATTCTAATCTGAAAGAAACACAAAGCCAAAGAATGTTCAAACTACAACACAATTGCACTCATCTCACATGCAAGTAAACTAATGCTCAAAATTCTCCAAGCCAGGCTTCAGCAATATGTGAACTGTGAAATTCCAGATGTTTAAGCTGGATTTGGAAAAGGCAGAGGAACCAGAGACCAAATTGCCAACATCCACTGGATCATCAAAAAAGCAAGAGAGTTCCAGAAAAACCTTTATTTCTTCTTTATTGACTATGTCAAGGCCTTTGACTGTGTGGATCACAATAAACTGTCAAAAATTCTGAAAGAGATGGGAATAGCAGACCACCTGACATGCCTCTTGAGAAATCTGTATACAGGTCAGGAAGCAACAGTTAGAACTGAACATGGAAAAATAGACTGGTTGCATTTTGAGAAACAAGTATGTCAAGGCCATATATTGTCACCCTGCTTATTTAACTTATATGCAGAATACATCATGAGAAATGCTGGACTGTATGAAGCCAAGCTGGAATCAAGATTGCTGGGAGAAATATCAATAACCTCAGATATGCAAATGAAACCAACAATATGGCAGAAAGTGAAGAGGAACTAAAGAGCCTCTTGATGAATGAGGAGATAAATAAGGAGAGAGAAAAATTTGGCTTAAAGCTCAACATTCAGAAAACTAAGATCATGGCATCTGGTCCCATCATTTCACGGCAAATAGATGGGAAAACAGTGGAAACAGTGGCTGACTTTATCTTTGGGGGCTCCAAAATCACTGCAGATGGGGATTGAGGCCATGAAATTAAAAGATGCTTTCTCCTTGGAAGAAAAGTTATGACCAACCTACACAGCATATTAAAAAGCAGAGCCATTACTTTGCCAACAAAGGTCCGTCTGCTGCTAAGTCACTCCAGTCGTGTCCGACTCTGTGCGACCCCATAGATGGCAGCCCACCAGGCTTCCCTGTCCCTGGGATTCTCCAGGCAAGAACACTGGAGTGGGTTGCCATTTCATTCTCCAATGCATGAAATTGAAAATTGAACGTGAAGGCACTCAGTTGTGTTTGACTCTTCACTACCCCATGGACTGCAGCCTACCAGGCTCCTCCATCCATGGGATTTTCCAGGCAAGAGTACTGGAGTGGGGTTCCATTGCCTTCTCCAAAGGTCCATCTAGTCAAGTCTATTATTTTTCTAGTAGTCATGTATGGATGTGAGAGTTGGACTATAAAGAAAGCTGCGTGCTGAAGAACTGATGCTTTTGAATAGTGGTGTTGGAGAAAACTCTTGAGAGTTCTTTGGATTGCAAGGAGATCCAACCAGTCCTGGAGATCTGTCCTAAAGGAGATCAGTCCTGACTGTTCATTGGAAGTACTTAGGTTGAAGCTGAAACTCCAATACTTTGGCCACCTGATGCAAAGCGCTGACTCATTTGAAAAGACCCTGATGCTGGGAAAGATTGAGGGTGGGAGGAGAAGGGTATGACAGTGGATAAGATGGTTGGATGGCATCACCAATTCAATGGACATGAGTTTGGGTAAACTCTGGGAGTTGGTGATGAACAGGGAGGCCTGGCGTGCTGTGGTCCATGGGATCAGAAAGAGTGACTGAGCGACTGAAGTGAACTGAACTGAATAATCTATAGACCCCAATTCTCGTTTGCCTTGGGTCACACAGCTAACAAGGAGGGAGCACAACTTCATTCATCAGCGTATAATTGATTCAAGCTTTACTGAGCAAGGCTTTGCCTACTAGAGCAAGACCCAGTTTTTCTTATCACCAGTCCCTTACATCAGGAATCTTAAATAAGCATCTTAACCTCATCCCCAGAGATCAGCAAAAGAACCACTATCCCATAGCAGCTAGAACAAAACTCATATTATAGAATGTTAACCATGATGAAAAATTAGAAAAATTATGTCCCAGATGAAGGGACAAGATAAAACCCCAGAAAAACAACTAAATGGAGATAGGCAACTTCCAGGAAAAGAATTGAGAATAATGATAGTGAAGATGGTCCGGAATCTCTGGAAAAAAAGGGAAGACGCAGAATAATGTTTACCAAAGACCTAGAAAAAATAAAGAACAAACAAAGAGATGGATAATACACTAGGAGGAATCAATAGCAGAATAACTTAGGCAGAAGCATGGATAAAAGATCTGGAGGACAGAACGGTGCAGATCACTACTGCAGAACAGAATATAGAAAAATGAAAGGAAAAAAAAAAAATGAAGACAGCCAAAGAGAAGACTGGGACAACATTAAACATATTAACGTTCACATTATAGTGGTCCCAGAAGAAGAGAGAGAGAAAGGACCTGAGAAAATATTTGAAAAATAATAACTAAAAACTTCTCTAACATGGGAAAGGAAACAGTCAACCAAGTCCAGGAAGCACAGAGAGTCCCAGGCAGGATAAACACAAGGAGGAACACACTGAGACACATAGTAATCAAAATGACAAAAATTAAAGACAAGGATAAAATACTAAAAGAAACAAAGGAAACATGATAAGTAACATAGAAGGGAACTCCTGTAAGATTATCAGCTGATTTCTTGAGAAACTACAAACCATAAAGGAATGACATGATATATTTAAAGTAATGAAATAGAAGAACTTATAACCAAGAAAACTCTACCCAGCAAGACTCTCATTCAGATTTGATGGAGAAATCAAAATCTTTCCAGACCAGAAAAGTTAAGAGACTTCAGCGCCACCAAACCAGCATTACAACAAATGCTAATGGCACTTTTCTAGGCAGGAAACACAAGAAAAGGAAAGACCTACATAAAATGAACCCAAACAATTAAGGAAATAGTAATAGGATCATACATACATATTGATAATTACCTTAAATGTAAATGAATTAAATGCATTAAACAAAAGAAATAAAATAGACTGGACAGATAAAAATAGGCACATGTATGTATTTCTACTTATCATATCATAATCCATATCATGATCCCCCAAATTGTATGCAATTATTCTATCAGTTCAGTTCAGTGGCTCAGTAGGGTCTGACTCTTTGCAAACCCATAGACTGCATCACGCCAAGCTTGCCTGTCCTTCAGCAACTCCCAGAGCTTGTTCGAACTTATAACTATCGAGTTGGTGATGCCATCCAACCATCTCATCCTCTGTCATCCCCTTCTCCTCCTGCTCTCAATCTTTCCCAGCATCATAGTCTTTTCAAATGAGCCAGTTCTTCATATAAGGTGGCCAAAGTATTGGAGCTTCAACATCAGTCCTTCCAATGAATATTCAGGGCTGATTTCCTTTAGGATTGACTGGTTGGATCTCCTTGCAGTCCAAGGGACTCTCAAGAGCCTTTTCAAACACCACAGTTCAAAAGAATCAATTCTTCAGCGCTCAGCTTTCTTTATGGTCCAACTCTCACATCCATACATGACCACTGGAGAAACCATAGCTTTGACTAGATGAATCTTGGTTGGAAAAGTAATGTCTCTGCTTTTTAATATTTTGTCTAGGTTGGTCATAACTTTCCTTCCAAGGAACAAGCGTCTTTTAACTTAATACCTGCAGTCACCATCTGCAGTGACTTTGGAATCCAAGAAAATAAAGTCTTTCACAGTTTCCACTGTTTCCCCATCTATTTCCCATGAAGTGATGGGATCAGATGGCGTGATCTTACTTTTTTAAATGTTAAGCTTTAAGCCAACTTTTTCACCCTCCTCTTTCACTTTCATCAAAAGGCTCTTTAGTTCCTCTTCACTTTCTGCCTTAAGGGTGGTGTCATCTGTGTATCTGAGGCTATTGATATTTCTCACAGTAATCTTGATTCCAGCTTGTGTTTCATCCAGCCCAGCATTTTGCATGACTGCATCACCACGAACAAAGCTAGTGGAAGTGATAGAATTCCAGTTGAGCTATTTCAAATCCTGAAAGATGATGCTGTCAAAGTGCTGCTCTCAAGATGCAAGCAAAATTGGAAAACTCAGAAGTGGTCACAGGACTGGAAAAATCAGTTTTCATTTCAATCCCAAAGAAAGGCAATGCCAAAGAATCCTCAAACTACCACACAATTGCACTCATCTCACATGTTATTAAAGTAATGCTCAAAATTCTCCAAGCCAGGCTTCAGCAATACGTGAACCGTGAACTTCCAGATGTTCAAGCTGGTTTTAGAAAAGGCAGAGGAACCAGAAATCAAATTGCCAACAACCGCTGGATCATCAAAAAAGCAAGAGAGTTCCAGAAAAACATCTATTTCCGCTTTATTGACTATTCCAAAGCCTTTGACTGTGTGGATCACAATAAACTGCAGAAAATTCTGAAAGAGATAGGAATACCGGACCACCTGACCTGCCTCTTGAGAAACCTATATGCAGGTCAGGAAGCAACAGTCAGAACTGGACATGGACCAACAGACTGGTTCCAAATAGGAAAAGGAGTACGTCAAGGCTGTATATTGTCACCCTGCTTATTTAACTTATATGCAGAGTACATCATGAGAAATGCTGGGCTGGAAGAAACACAAGCTGGAATCTAGACTGCCGGGAGAAATATCAATCACCTCAGATATGCAGATGACACCACCCTTATGGCAGAAAATGAAAAGAAACTAAAGAGCCTCTTGATGAAAGTGAAAGAGGAGAGTGAAAAAGTTGGCTTAAAACTCAGCATTCAGAAAAGTAAGATCATGACATCTGGTCCCATCACTTCATGGGAAATAGATGGGAAACAGTGAAATTAGTATCAGACTTTATTTTTTTTTTGGTTTCAAAATCACTGCAGATGGTGACTGCAGCCATGAAATTAAAAGACTCTTACTCCTTGGAAGGAAAGTTATGACCAACCTAGATGACATATTCAAAAACAAAGACATTACTTTGCCAGCAAAGGTCTGTCTAGTCAAGGGTATGGTTTTTCCAGTGGTCATGTATGGATGTGAGAGTTGAGCTGTGAAGAAAGCAGAGCACCAAATAATTGATGCTTTTGAACTGTGGTGTTGGAGAAGACTCTTGAGAGTCCCTTGGACTGCAAGGAGATCCAACCAGTCCATTCTAAAGGAGATCAGTCCTGGGTATTTAATGGAAGGACTAATGCTAAAGTTGAAACTCCATTCCTCTGGCCACCTAAGGCGAAGAGTTGACTCATTGGAAAAGACCCTGATTCTGGGAGGGATTGGGGGCAGGAGGAGAAGGGGATGACAGAAGATGAGATGGCTGGATTGCATCACTGACCTTATGGACATGATTTGAGTGAACTCTGGGAGTTGGTGATGGACATGGAGGCTTGGCGTGCTGCAGTTCATGGGGTCGCAAAGAGTCAGACATGACTGAGCGACTGAACTAACTGAGCTGACCCTGTATATAAGTTAAATAAGCAGAGTGACAATATACAGCCTTGACATACTCCATTCCCAATTTGTAAGCAGTCTGTTGTTCCATGTCCAGTTCTAACTGTTGCTTCTTGTCATGCATAAATAGTTTTCAAGAGGAAGGTAATGTGGTCTGGGATTCCCATCTCTTTCAGAATTTTCCATAGATATTTTGTAATTCACACGGTCAAAGGCTTTGGTTTAGTTGATAAAGCAGAAGTAGATTTTTTTTTTCTGGAATTCTCTTGCTTTTTCTATAATCCAGTGGATGTTGGCAATTTGATCTTTGGTTCCTCTGCTTTTTCTAAATCCAGGTTGAACATCTGAAAGTTCTCAGTTCACGTACTTTTGAAGCCTGGTTTGGAGAATTTTGAGCATTACATTGTTAGTGTGTAAGATGAGTGCAATTGTGCAGTAGTTTGAACATTCTTTGGCATTGCCTTTCCTTGGGATGGGAATGAAAACACCTTTTCTAATCCTGTGGCCACTGCTGAGTTTTCCAAATGCTGACATACTAAGTGCAGCACTTTCACAGCATCATCTTTTAGGATTTGAAATAGCTCAAGTGGAATTTCATCACCTCCAGTAGCTTTGTTCATAGTGATGCTTCCTAAAGCCCACTTGACTTTACAGTCTGGCTGTAGGTGAGTGATCACACAGTCATGATTGCCTGGGTCATTAAGATCTTTTTTGTATAGTTCTTCAGTGTATTGTTGCTACCTCTTCTTAATATCTTCTTCTGTTAGGACCATACTGTTTCTGTCCTTTATTGTGCCCATTTTTGCATGAAATGTTCCCTTGGTATCTCTAATATTCTGGAAGATATCTCTAGACTTTCCCATTATATTGTTTTCCTCTATTTTTGCACTGATCTCTTAGAAAGGCTTTCTCACCTCTCCTTGCTCTTCTTTGGAGCTTTGCATTCAAATGGATATATCTTTCCTTTTCTTTTTTGCTCTTCTTTTCACAGCTATTTATAAGGCCTCCTCAGACAACCATTTTGCCTTTTTTGCATTTCTGTTTCTTGGGGATGGTCTTGATCACTGCCTTCTGTAAATGTTATGAACACCTACCTATGCTTTTTCATGCACTCAGTCTATCAAATCTAGTTCTTAGAATCTGCTTGTCACTTCCTCTGTATAACTGTAAGTTATTTGATTTAGGTCATACCTGAATGGTAGTAGTTTTCCCTACTTTTTTCAATTTAAGTCTGAATTTTGCAATAGGAGTTCATGAGCCACAGTCAGTTCCTTGTCTTGTTTTTATCTGACTGTATAGCGTTTCTCCAAGTTCGGCTGCTAATAATATAATCAGTCTGATTTTGGTATTGACCATCTGGTGATGTCCATGTGTAGCGTTATCTCTTGTATTGTTGGAAGAGGGTGTTTGCTATGACCAATGAATCTCTTGGCAAAACTCTGTTCACCTTTGCCGTACTTCATTCTGTACTCCAAGGCCAAATTTGACTGTTAATCCAGGTATCTCTTGACTTCCTACTTTTGCATTCCAGTGCCCTATGATGAGAAGGAAATCATTTTTTAGTGTTAGTTCTAGAAGGTCTTGTAGGTTTTCTTAGAAACTTTAAACCTCAGCTTCTTTGCCATTAATGGTTCGGGCATAGACTTGGATTACTGTGATATTGAATGGTTTGCCTTGGAAATGAACAGAAATCCTTCTGTCACTTTTGAGTTTCCACCCAAGTAGTGCATTTTGGACTCTGGTTGACTAAGAGGGCCACTCCATTTCTTCTAAGGGATTCTTGCCCAAAGTAATAGATATAATGGTCATCTGAATTAAATTAGCTTCCCTCATAGCTCAGTTGCTAAAGAATCTGCCTGCAATGCAGGCAACCCTGGTTTGATTCCTGGCCCGGGAAGATCTGCTGGAGAAAGGATAGGGTACTCACCCCAGTATTCTTGCACTTCCCTCATTTCTCAGCTGGTAAAGAATTCGCCTGCAATGCGGGAAATCTGGGTTCAATCCCTGGGTTTGGAAGATCCCCTGGAGAAGGGAAAGGCTACCCACTCCAGTATTCAGGCCTGGAAAATTCCACTCGCTGTATAGTCCATAGGGTCGCAAAGAGTCGCATGCTACTGAGCGACTTTCACTTTCATCTTTACTTTTCAGTTGTTCTATATGGTTAGGTTAATCATGTTCCCATTAGGGCTTGCAATTGTAATGATCTTATATTTTTTGTCTGGCTATTGATTGCGGAAACTGATAAACATCTTTTACTATTGTGATTATATAACTGTTACACACTTAATACCATTATAACATAATTGGTCAATGGAAAGATAATATACTTCTGTAACACCAAAACTACCATTTAATACAAAAACCTATAATCACTTTTTAAAATCCAGATGCATATCTTGGAAATTTTTTTTTTTTTTTTTTTTTTTTGTAATTAACACTTGTTTTTTTCTGAGACCAGTTAACAAACTTCAGGTGAGAAGAAATACAATAAGAGATCTATGAAAGAAAATAGGTTAAAACAGGATTTTTTGCCTCAATAAAATACCTTAAATTTTTTAAAATTTTCTAACAGTTTCAGCAGAAGTTTTATTCTTTTTTTTTAAATTTTATTTTATTTTTAAACTTTACAATATTGTATTAGTTTTGCCAAATATCGAAATGAATCCGCCACAGGTATACTCGCGTTCCCCATCCTGAACCCTCCTCCCTCCTCCCTCCCCTACCCTCCCTCTGGGTCGTCCCAGTGCACCAGCCCCAAGCATCCAGTACCGTGCATCAAACCTGGACTGGCGACTCGTTTCATACATGATATTATACATGTTTCAATGCTATTCTCCCAAATCTCCCCACCCTCTCCCTCTCCCACAGAGTCCTTAAGACTGATCTATGGAAATTTTTGAAAAATAAAAATGCACATATATTATTGTTTTTCTCCAGAGTTCCAGATATGTTTCTAATGAGCAGCCAAGTTTAAAAACAGGTGGACTATATGATGATCTTTTACTTTTATCTAATTTGTTTCACTTTTTGTATTTCATATTCAGTGCTCTCCTTTCATTTAGTTTCTCCATCTCTTCTTTTTTGGTCTTTCTCAAGCGTTTATTAAGCATAGTAGAAAAACTTTTGTACACACATATATAAATAGTGTGTGTAATATATAATTTTTTTAAAACATGAATTTTTGCCTAACAAAAAATTTTGTGACATTTTGACTCCAATTTTTTTACTTAGTATGAATAGAATGGTAGATTTATAATTAAAAAATAGATATACAGCAAGCAACAAAAGGTTACTATGTAGCACATGGAACTACAGTCAATATTTTTTAATAATCCATAATGGAAAATGATCTGAAATATGATATTTGTCTAAATATATAACTGAATCAACTTGCTGTGCACCTGAAACATTGTAAGTCAACTGTACTTCAATAATATGTGTATATATATATATATAAAGAAAAAAATTTAAAAATGGAAAAAGCAATAACAGCAACAAAAACCTCAGAGAATCAAATGAAAAACTTGAAAACACAATAAAATGCTGATTTTAACAATGAATGCACCAAAATTATGTTCTATATTTTAGAGAAAGCTGAACCTACCCTTAAATTTTTTTTAATTGCAACAAAAATTACAAAGTAACTAAGAATTAATATAATTGAAAAAGTTCAGTTCAAGTTCAGTTCAGTCGCTCAGTGTCCGACTCTTTGTGACTCCATGAATCACAGCACTCCAGGCCTCCCTGTCCATCACCAACTCCCGGAGTTCACTCAGACTCACATCCATCGAGTCAGTGATGCCATCCAGCCATCTCATCCTCTGTCGTCCCCTTCTCCTCCTGCTCCCAATCCCTCCCAGCATCAGAGTCTTTTCCAATGAGTCAACTCTTCGCATGAGGTGGCCAAAGTACTGGAGTTTCAGCTTTAGCATCATTCCTTCCAAAGAAATCCCAGGGCTGATCTCCTTCAGAATGGACTGGTTGGATCTCCTTGCAGTCCAAGGGACTCTCAAGAGTCTTCTCCAACACCACAGTTCAAAAGCATCAATTCTTCGGCGCTCAGCTTTCTTCACAGTCCAACTCTCACATCCATACATGATCACAGGAAAAACCAGAGCCTTGACTAGAAGGACCTGCTTTTCAGTATATTATCTTGGTTGGTCATAACTTTCCTTCCAAGGAGTAAGCGTCTTTTAATTTCATGGCTGCAGTCACCGTCTGTAGTGATTTTGGAGCCCCCAAAAATAAAGTCTGACACTGTTTCCACTGTTTCCCCATCTATTTCCCATGAAGTGATGGGACCAGATGCCATGATCTTTGTTTTCTGAATATTGAGTTTTAAGCCAACTTTTTCACTCTCCTCTTTCACTTTCATCAAGAGGCTTTTTAGTTCCTCTTTACTTTCTGCCATAAGGGTGGTGCCATCTGCATATCTGAGTTTATTGATATTTTTCCAGGCAATCTTGATGCCAGCTCGTGCTTCTTCCAGCCCAGCATTTTTTATGACGTAGTCTACATATAAGTTAAATAAGCAGGGTGACAATATATAGCCTTGACATACTCCTTTTCCTATTTGTAACCAGTCTGTTGTTCCATGTCCAGTTCTAACTGTTGCTTCTTGACCTGCATATAGGTTTCTCAAGAGGCAGGTCGGGTGCTCTGGTATTCCCATCTCTTTTATAATTTTCCACAGCTTATTGTGATCCACACAGTCAAAGGCTTTGGCTTAGTCAATAAAGCAGAAATAGATGTTTTTCTGGGACTCTCTTGCTTTTTCCATGATCCAGCGGATGTTGGCAATTTGATTTCTGGTTCCTCTGCCTTTTCTAAAATCAGCTTGAACATCTGGAGGTTCACGGTTCACATATTGCTGAAGCCTGGCTTGGAGAATTTTGAGCATTACTTTACTAGTGTGTGAGATGAGTGCAATTGTGCAGTAGTTTGAACATTTTTGGCATTACCTTTCTTTGGGATTGGAATGAAAACTGACCTTTTCCAGTCCTGTGGCCACTGCTGAGTTTTCCAAATTTGCTGGCATATTGAGTGCAGCAGTTTGACAGCATCATCTTTTAGGATTTGAAATAGATGAACTGGAATTCCATCACCTCCACTACCTTTGTTCATAGTGATGCTTTCCAAGGCCCACTTGACTTCACATTCCAGGATGTCTGGCTCTAGGTGAGTGATCACACCATCGTTATTATCTGGGTCATGAAGATCTTTTTTGTACAGTTCTTCTGTGTATTCTTGGCACCTCTTCTTAATATCTTCTGCTTCTTAGGTACATACCATTTCTTTCCTTTATTGAGCCCATCTTTGTATGAAATGTTCCCTTAGTATCTCTAATTTTCTTGAAGAGATCTCTAGTCTTTCCCATTCTGTTGTTTTCCTCTATTTCTTTGCATTGATCGCTGAGGAAGGCTTTCTTATCTCTCCTTTCTGTTCTTTGGAACTCTGTATTCAGATGTTTATGTCTTTCCTTTTCCCCTTTGCTTTTGGCTTCTCTTCTTTTCACAGATATTTGTAAGGCCTCCTCAGACATCCATTTTGATTTTTTGCTTTTCTTTTCCATGGGGATTGTCTCAATCCCTGTCTCCTGTACAATGTCACGAACTTTCATCCATAGTTCATCAGGCACTCTGTCAGATCTAGTCCCTTAAATCTATTTCTCACTTGGTGGTAAACCAGTTCTATATTTTGATATTGGTGGTAGTTACATGGTTGAATCTTTGTCAATACTCAATGAACTGTAAAGCTGAAATGTGACAATTTCAAATATCAATAAATTTGATTAAATGATGGACACATAATATACATGGGCAATACACAAAAAATATACAAATGATATCTCTGGGAGATCTTCCCAACCCAGGGATTGAACCCGTGTATCCCACATTGTAAGCAGACGCTTTACCGCCTGAGCCACCATGGGAGTCTTCCCTGTAGCTCAGATGGCAAAGAATCTGCCTGCAATGCAGGAGACCTTGGCTCGATCCCTGGGCCAGGAAGATCCTCTGGATAAGGGAATGGCATTCCACTCCAGTATTCTTGCCTGAAGAATCCCATGGATAGAGGAGCCTGACAGGCTACAGTTCGTGGTGTCACAAAGAGTCAGAAACGACTGAGCAATTAACCCACACAAACGTGAACTTAAGGAGAGCAACTGTAGATGTAGCATGCCTGTGTTCTCAGTCACTAAGTCCTGTCTGACTCTCTGCAACCCCATGGGCTATAGCCTGTGAGGCATCTGTGTTCATGGGATTTCCCAGGCAAGAATATTGGAGTCACTTCCTTTTTCAGGGAATCTTCTTGACCCAAGGATTGAAGCTGTGTGTCCTGTGTCTCCTGCATAGTAGGCAGATTCTTTACCACTGAGCCCCCGTGGAAGCTCATGATGTCAATATAAAAATTATTGTGCTCATTACTTGTTAGTCAATGTTATATTTATAAAGTATATACATTTTAATATATCCAGCTCTATCTGATTTATTATATTTATTGTGTAATACTCCAAAGAATGAATATACTACAAATAATTTTATTCCCTGCATCAGGAAGATCCCCTGGAGAAGAGCATGGCAACCCAGTCCAGTATGCTTGCCTGGAGAATTCTATGGACAGAGGTGTCTGGGGGGCTGCAGTCCATGGGGTCTCGAAAAGTATGACATAACTTAGTGACTAATACTATGCTTTCTATTTTCTTTTTTAATAGCAATTTTTGAAGTGTAATTTATGTACATAACTGCATCTATGTAAATGGTACAATGCATTTTGAAAGATGTATAAACCCATGAAATTATGACCACAATCAAGATACATATCTATATATTTCAAACCTTCACAATCCATCTTCCCACCATCGTTTGCCTTTCAAGGAACCACTGATCTGTTTTTGTCACTAAGGATTAGTTTGCATTTTCTAAAATTTTATGTAAATAGAAGCATACAAACAATATGTAGTGTTTTGTTCCCAGCTTCTTTCACTCAGAATAGTTATTTTGAGATTTATCCATGTTTGTGTATCCATAGCTTGTTCTTCCTTACTGCTGAATAGTATTCTATTGTAATAGTGATCAATTTGGTGGTATTTCCAGTTTTTGGCAATTATGGATAGAGGGGCTATGAACTTTTGCATAAAGTTTTTGTGTGTACACATTTTTATATCTCTGAGTTAATAACCTAGGCGTGGAACTGTTGTGGCATGCAGATATGTGTACTTAACTTTATAAGAATCTGCCAAGTTGTTTTCCAAAGTCACTGATATCTTTTCATATTCTCACTAGATCTGTATGAGAATTTGGTTGGTCCCCATCCTCACCAACATTTGGTAGTGTCTTTTTGTATGTGTGCACACATATGTGTGGTAACATGTGTGTATCATTAAATTTTGTCATTTTAACTATTTTTAAGTGTACAATTCAGTGGCATTAAGTACATTTAAAGTACACAACCATCACCACCACTGTATTTAAAAATAAATTTTATCAGAATATAATAGCTTTACAATATTATGTTAATTTATGCTGTACAACAACATGAGCCAGCCATATGTATACATATGTCCTCTCCCTCTTGAGTCCTTCTCCCACCTCCCAATTCCACCCCTCTAGGTCATCAGAAACCACCAAGCTGACCTTTTTGTGCTATATAGCAGCTTCCCACTAGGTTCTATTTTACACATGGTAGTGTACACATGTCAGTGCTTCACTCTCAATTTGTCTCCCCCCTCTTTCCTCCACTGTGTCCACAAGTCCATTCTTTATCTCTGCACTTCTATTTCTGCCATGCAAATAGGTTAATCAATACAATTTTTCTAGATTTCATGTATATGTGTTAATATATGATGTTTGCTTTTCTTTTTCTGACTTACTTCTGTATGACAGACTCTAGTTTCATCCACATCACTATGACTGACTAAATTTTGTTCCTTTTTATGGCTGAATAATATTCCATTGCTTATGTTGTACTATATATATATATATATATATATATATATATATATAATCTGTTCTGTATCCATTCATCTGTTGATGGACATCTAGGCTGTTTCCATTCCCTGGCTGTTGTGAATAGTACTGTAATGAATATTAGGATACATGTGCCTTTTCAAGTTATGCTTTTCTGAGGGTATATGCACAGTAGTGGAACTGCTAGGTTCTATGGTTGTTCTATTTATTTTTTATGAAACCTCCATATTGATTTACATAGTGGCTGTACCAATCTGTATTCCCACCAACAGTGTAGGAGGGTTTCTTGTCTCCACACCCTCTCCAGCATGTGTAGTTTGTAGATTTTTTGATCATGGCCATTCTGGCTGATGTGAGCTCATTGTAGTTTTGATTTCCATTTCTCTAATAATTAGCAATGTTGACCATTTTTTCATGAGATTGTTGGCCATCTTCATTTCTCTGGAAAAATATCTATTTAGGTCTTCTACCCATTTTGATCAGATTGTTTGGGTTTTTTTGGGTATTGAACTCCATGAGTTGTTTGTATATTTTGGAGATTAATTCTTCATCTGCTGCTTCATCTGCAAATATTTTCTTTCATCCTAATGGTTGTCTTTTCATCTTGTTTATGGTTTCCTTTGCTACACAAAAGCTTTTAAATTTAATTAGGTCCCAATTGTTTATTTTAGTCTTTATTTTCATTATGCTAGCAGCTGGGTCAAAAAAGATCTTACTGTGGTTTATGTCAAAGAGTGTTTTTCTAATGTTTCCTCTAAGAGATTTATAGTGCCCAGTCTTACATTTGGATTTTTAATCCATTTTGACTTTATTTTTTGTAGGGTGTTAGATAGTATTCTAATTTCATTCTTTTATATATAGCTGTCCAAATTTCCCAGGATCACTTACTGAAGAGACTATCTTTCTGCATTGTATATTATTGCCTACTTTGTATATTGTTCCTGCCTTGTCATAGATGAGGTGACCATACATGCGTGGGTTTGTATCTTGTGGCATTGGTCTATATATATATATATATATATATATTTTTTTTTTGCCAGTACCATACTATTTTGATTACTGCAGCTTTGTAGTATAGTTTGAAATCAGGAATCGGATTCTTACTGCTCTGTTTTTCTTTCTCAAATGTACTTAACCTATTTGGAGTCTTTTGTGTCTCCATATAAATTGTAAATATTTTTTTAATCCTAATTCTGTGAAGAATGCCATTGGCCATTTGATAAGAATTGCATTGAATCTATAGATTGCTTTGAAGAGTATATTCATTTTCACTATATTGATTCATCTAATTCAAGAATATTGTGTATTTCTCCATCTGTTTATGTCCGCTTTGATTTCTTTCATCAGAGTTTTATAGTTTTCTAAGCAAAGGTCTCTTGCTTCCTTAGGCAAATTTATTCCCAGTTATTTTATATTTATTTATTTTTTGTTGTTGTGATGCTAAATGGAATTGTTTCCTTAATTTCTCTTTCTGCTCTTTTGTAGTTAGTGTATAGGACTGAAAGAGATTTTTGTGCATTAATTTTGTATCTTGCAAATTCTGTGAATTCATTGATTAGGTCTAGTAGTTTTCTGGTGGAATCTTTAGGATCTTCTATGTATAATAACACGTCATTTACAAACACTGATAGTTTTATTTCTTCTTTTCCAATATGTATTTCCTTTATATCTTTTTCTTTGCTGATTGTTATGGCAGGGACTTTCGAAACAATGTTGATTAAGAGTGGTGAGAGTGGACATACTTGTCTTTTCCTCATCTTAGGGGAAATTCTTTTTTTTTTTTTTTTTTTAACTATTGAGAATTATGTTTGCCAGGGGTTTGTCTTATTTGGCCTTTATTATGTTGAGGTATTTTCTCTCAATGTTCATTTTCTGGAGAGCTTTTATCGAAAATGGGTATTGAATATTTGTCCAAAGTTTTTTCTGCATCTATTATCATATGATTTTTATTCTTAATTTGTTAATATGTTGTACCACCTTGATTGATTTGCATATATTGAATAATTCTTGCATTGATAGGGTAAACCCCACTTGCTCATCCTGCATCATCCTTTTTGTGTTGTTGGATTCTGTTTGCTAGTATTTAGTTGAGGATTTTTGTGTTTATGTTCATCAGTGATATTCGTTTATATTTTCTTTTTTTGTGATATCTTTGTCTGGTTTTGGTGTCATGGTGATAGTCGCCTCATAGAATGAATTTGGGAGTGTTCTTCTGCAATTTTTTGAAAGATTTTTAGAAGGATAGGTGTTAGCTCTTCTCTAAATATCTGATAGAAACCTGTGAAGCCATCTGGTCCTGGGATTTTGTTTGTTGGAATATTTTTAATTACAGTTTCAATTTCATTACTTGTGATCCATCTGTTTATATTTTCTAATACTTTCTTGATTCAATCTTGGAAGGTTGTACCATTCCTAAAATTTAACTGCAAGTAATTTAAAATTATTTTATGTAGGTGCTAATTTTTTTTATAAACAGAAAGGCAATATATAATCATATGCATGTGTATTATTTTTCTACAGTTGCCACAACAAAATAATGCAAACCGGATGGCTTATGCAACAGAAATTCATTGTCTCATGTTTCTGGAGCCTGGAAGTCCAAAATAAGGCGATGGCAGGTTTAGTTACTTCTGAGAGCTATGATGAAAGAGTGTTTTCTGGGCCTTTCTCTTTGGCTTGTAGATAGTCATCTTCTCTCTGTGTCTGTTTGTATCATCTTCCCTCTATGCATGTCACTGTGTCCAAATTTCCTCTTTTTAAAGAACATCAGTTATATCAGATTCATGCCCATCCTAATGACTTCATCTCACCTTACTGCATTTACAACGACCCTATTTCTAAATCAGGTCACATTCTGAGATACTAGAGGTAAGAACTTCAACATTTGAATTTTTAAGGGACATAATTCGACATAATTTGTGTGTGTCATATATGCTATCCATAATGGATTTTAACAGATCCAATTCACCAGGTTAAGGAAGTTCTTTTCTAATAATAGTTTATTACAAGTTTTCAGTAGGAAGGTATATTGAGTTTTGTCAAATGCTTCCTTTTGATATTTCTTAATATAAATATATGTTTTCCTTTTTTCACCTATTAATATTTTTATTACATTATTACATTTTTAGTTGCTGCACTTTCCATGGATCCTGGGGAAAAAACACAGTTGGTCATGATATATACATTTATTGTTATGTATGCTCTTCAGGTAGCAGTTGGGAATATTTTTTTAACTTACCTTTAACAGCAAGAGAGCTCCATTATAACCTCCTGCTTCAATCCCAGAACTTTACTCAGGTACTAAATATTCAGTGGAACAATTTTAGTCTTCACAAATCATAGATGCTGAACACTCAGCTGCTATTGGAATATGCAGAATTAAAAACATTCAGGTCCTTGGCTTCAGCCCCACTCAGTGCTTGATATTTTTTGTTTGTTTCTGATCAAAAAAATACTTCCTTTCTTTTATAAGCCTAACTATGAACTTTTTGTTTTCTCTTTTCATACCTGATTTCATTTTGCTCAGCGTTTAAAGCATAAATAATGTCAAAGCTTGAGCTATATTTTATCAATTTTACCATAAGCTCCATGGTGTTTTTATATTAGTGAAAATTATAAGTAATTTAATTATCTTTTAATGGGAAATTCTAGTACTATGTAGATGAAAACAGTAGCAGAAATCCATTTGGTAAATTGGAAAAAAAAGATTCATAATATATTTTTTATGAAAAAAATAAAACTAAAATTCAGCACTTCCTGGGTGCAATATTGGTTTTCATTACTTCATAGATTGTTACTCTAGACAAGTTATGTAACCTATCCCTGCTTTAGTTTCTTCAACTATAAAAAGAAGATAAGAATTTTACTAATATGATGTAGTTGCTAGAACTTTTAAAAATACATTGTTTTATCACCTAGAAAACTTAGTGTTTAATTGGTATTTAGTGATATATACCAATAAATTTTGGTATTTATCAGTCATATTCCAAATTTGTAAACCAAAATCAATAATTTCATATATGTGCAGGAATAAAGACTTGAAAGAAGTAGAATAAAATGCACATAAAGTTATGGCTATTTTTAACATTTTGTTCTATTTTTATTTCTTATAGAAATCATGTATGAAAGGTACAAAAAGTAAAACACAAAAATGGAATGTGACATTTGAGCACAGACTTTAAAAATGTGACATAGATAGTAAAGGGGAAGAACATCCCAGCTAGAAGGAAAGCAGTACGATGGCTTCAAGCTGAGAGAATTTTTGTCTAAGGAACAGCAAAGAGGTCAGTGCATGGCTTGAGAATGCTGATAAATGTACAATAAAATGCATGACAAGGTATCCATTGAAGTGAAATAGGGAATAACACAAATATCCATAATTAGTAGAATGGATTACTTGTGAAGTACTCATTCATAAAATCGAATATTATATGGCAATGAGAATGATGTTAGTTCTACATTGGGCAGCATAGGTACCCTTGATGAAAAGGTTGAATAAAATGTCAACCAATAAAACACATTTGCTTAATTATATGAATGTTATAATAAGACATGCAAATTTTTTTCTGGATATAGGTATATCCCTTACAAATACATATTTATATCAAAAAATATAAAAAATGGACAAGAAGAACACACTACTTAAGTTTAGTGGTTACTTCTGAAGGAAGTGATTTAGAAACAGTGAGTAGCACAAAATGGCCTTGTGTTGTGTTAGTCACTCAGTCATGTCCGACTCTTTGCGACCCCACAGACTGTAGCCAGCCAGGCTTCTCTGTCCATGGAATTCTCCAGGCAAGAATACTGGAGTGGATTGCCATTCCCCCTTACTCAATCTGAAATGATTTATTTACTTTTGAATGGACCTGAAGCAAAAATAGTACAACATTATTAAATCTTAGTGGTGTGTACTTGGGTACTTGATATAGTAATATTCACTTAATGTGTTTCTAAGGCTTCCCTGGTAGCTCATTGGTAAAGAATCTGCCTGCAGTGCGGGAGACCTGAGTTCGATCCCTGGATTGGGAAGATCCCCTGGAGAGGGAAAAGGCTACCAACTCCAGTATTCTGGCCTAGAGAATTCCAAGAGTCAGACACGACTGAGTGACCTTCACTTCATTTATGTGTTTCTGATACATTTTATGCTTGTTTAAAATACAATTAATTTAAATTTTTCTGTTAGAAGTAAACTCCTACCCTTAGGGTTTCTATCAATTATATATTATCTATTTTTTCATGTCTTTTACTACAGCAGGTTTTTAAGATTGTGGGAAATATTCGCTTCATTATTTTAGTCACCAAAATGGTTAATATCATGCCTTGCACATAATAAACATTAGACAAACCCAAAGTAATTATTAAAACCCATTAAATTAATTTACTTCTGAAAGTCATCAGTGATTTTATCCATGCTTTTTACTGGGATAATTGATTTACAGTTGCAGAATGGAAGAAAATTATGAGAGATTGACTATATATTTATAAATGTTGAATTAAGCATTAGTTAAAATACAACAAAATAGGAAAAAAAAAAACCCTCAGTTGATGATCTCATTTTATACATATACTATATCTTCTTTATATATTCATGGGCTTCTAAAATTGCTTCCATATCCGAGCCAGTGGTGGGAATGCTGGATCATATGGCAGTTTTATTCATAGCTTGTTATTGAATTTCCATACTGTTCTCCATAGTGGCTGTATCAATTTACATTCCCACAAACAGTGCAGGAGGGTAACTTTACTCCATATCTTCTCCAACATTTATTGTTTGTCTTTTTTTTTTTTTTTTGATGGTGGCCATTCTGATTGGTTATTCGGGTCATTAAGATCTTTTGTGTATAGTTTTTCTGTGTATTCTTGCCACCTCTTCTTAATATCTTCTGCTCCTATTAGACACATATAATTTCTGTCCTTTATTGTGCCCATCTTCACATGAAATGTTCCCCTGGTATCTCTAATTTTCTTGACAAGATCTTGAGTCTTTCCCATTCTGTTGTTTTCCTCTATTTCTTTGCATTGTTCACTTAGGAAGGCTTTCCTATGTCTCCTTGCTCTTCTTTGGAACTGCATTCAGATGATTATATTTTTCCTTTTCTCCTGTGCCTTTAGTTTGTCTTCTTTTCTCAGCTATTTATAAGACCTCCTCAGACAACCATTTTGCCTTGTTGCATTTCTTTTTCTTTGGGACCATCTTGGTCACTGCCTCCTGTACAATGTTACAAACTGGATAACCGGGTAACCATGATGGTGTGATCATTCACCTAGAGGCAGAAGTCCTGCAGTGTGAAGTCAAGTGGGCCTTAGGATGAATTACTACAAACAAAGCTAGTGGCTGTCATGGAATTCTAGCTGAGCTATTCCAAATCCTAAAAGATGATGCTGTGAAAGTGCTGCACTTAATATGCCAACAAATTTTGAAAAATCAGCAGTGGCCACAGGACTGTAAAAGGTCAGTTTTCATTCTAATCCCAAAGAAGGGCAATGACAAACAATGTTCAAGTGAAGTGAAGGTCTCTCAGTCATGTCCGACTCTTTGCCACCCCATGGACTATACAGTCCATGGAATTCTCCAGGCTAGAATATCGGAGTGAGTAGCCCTTCCCTTCTCTAGGGGATCTTCCCAACTCAGGGATCAAATCTAGGTTTCCCACATTGCAAGCAGATTCTTTATCAGATGAGCCACCTACCAATCCAGGAATCAAATCAGGGTCTCCTGCATTGGAGGTGGATTCTTTACCAACTGAGGTATCAGGGAAGCCCAAGAATATTCAAACTACCACACAATTGTACTAATTTTACATGCCAGCAAGGTTATGCTCAAAATCCTCCAATCTAGACTTCGACAGTATATGAATCGAGAACTTTCAGATGTATAAGCTGAATTTAGAAAACACAGAACCACAGATCAAATTGCCAACATCCATTGGATTATAGAAAAAGTAAAAGAATGCCAGAAAAATATCTACTTCTGCTTTATTGGCTACACTAAAGCCTTTGACTGTGTGAATCACAACAAACTGTTTAAAATTCTTAAAGAGAGAGAAATATCAAACCACCTTATCTTCCTCCTGAGAAACCTTTATGCAAGTCAAGAAACAACAGACTGGACATGGAACAACAGACTGGTTCCAAACTGGGAAAGGAGTACTTTAAGGTTGCCTACTGTCACCCTGTTTATTTAACTTATATTCAGAATACATCATGATAAGTGTCAGGCTGGGTGAAGCACAAGCTGGAATCAAGATTGCCAGGAGAAATATCAGTAACCTCAGATATGCAGATGACACCACCCTAATGGCAGAAAGTAAAACAAACAAACAAACAAACAAAAAAACTGAAGAGCTTCTTGATTAAGGTGAAAGAGGAGAGTGAAAAAGCTGGCTTAACAATCAACATTCAAAAACCTAAGAACATGGCCTCTGGTCCCATCACTTCATGGCAAATAGATGGGGAGACAATGGAAACAATGACAGACTGTACTTTCTTGGGCTCCAAAATCACTGCAGATGGTGACTGCAGCCATGAAATTAAAAGATGCTTGCTCCTTGAAATAAAAGATGAATGGATAAGAAAGCTGTGGTACATATACACAATGGAGTATTACTCAGCCATTAAAAAGAATACATTTGAATCAGTTCTAATGAGATGGATGAAACTGGAACCTATTATACAGAATGAAGTAAGCCAGAAAGAAAAACACCAACACAGTATACTAATGCATATATATGGAATTTAGAAAGATGGTAACAATAACCCTGTGTACGAGACAGCAAAAGAGACACTGATGTATAGGTCAGTCTTATGGACTCTGTGGGAGAGGGAGAGGGTGGGGAGATTTTGGAGAATAGCATTGAAACATGTATAATATCATGTATGAAACGAGTCGCCAGTCCAGGTTTGATGCACGATACTGGATGCTTGGGGCTGGTGCACTGGGACGACCAAGAGGGAGGATATGGGGAGGGAGGAGGGAGGAGGGTTCAGGATGGGGAACACAGGTATACCTGTGGTGGATTCATTTCAATATTTGGCAAAACTAATACAATATTGTAAAGTATAAAAATAAAAAACAAACAAACAACAAAAAAACATGTATAATATCATATAAGAAAGGAATCGCCAGTCCAGGTTCAATGCAGGATACAGGAAGCTTGGGGCTGGTGCACCAGGATGACCCAGAGGGATGGTATGGGGAGGGAGGTGGGAGGGGGGTTCAGGATGGGGAACACGTGTACACCTGTGGCAGATGCATGTTGATGTATGGCAAAACCAATACAATATTGTAAAGTAAAAAAAAAAAAAAAAAAAAGCTATGATAAACCTAGGCAGTGTATTCAAAAGCAGAGATATTACTTTGACAATAAGGGTCCATATAGTCAAAGTTATGGTTTTACCAGTAGTCAGGTATGAATGTGAAAGTTAGACCATAAAGTAGGCCGAATGCTGAAGAATTGATGCTTTTGAATTGTGCTGTTGGAGAAGACTCTTGAGAGTCCCTTGGACTGCAATCAGACCATACCAGTCAATCCTAAATGAAATCAACCCTGAATATTCATTGGAAGGACTGATGCTAAAGCTGAAGCTCCAAAACTTTGGCCACCTGATGTGAAGAACTGATTCATTTGAGGGCAGGAGGCTAAGGGGATGACATAGGATGAGATGGTTGGATTACATCACCGACTCAATGGACATGAGTTTGAGCAAACTCTGGGAGATGGTGAAGGTCAGGGAAGCCTGCTGAGCTGCATCCCATGAGGTCACAAAGAGTCAGACACGAATGAGCAACTGAACAACAATTCTGATTGATATGAGTGATACCTTATTGTAGTTTTGATTTGAATCTCTAAAAATGAGCAATGCTTAGCATCTTTTCTTGTTTACTGGCATCGTCACGTTTTCTTTGAAGAAATGTCTGTTTAGGTTTTCTGACCTTTTTGTTTGTTTGTTTGTTTGTTTGTTTGTTTTTAATTTGACTGTTCTTCTGATATTGAGCTTCATGTGCTGCTGATATATAATTTGGAAATTAATCCTTTGTTAGTTGTTTCCTTTGCAATTATTTTCTCCCTTTCTGAGCACAGTCTTTACATCTTGTTTATATTTTCCCTCCCTGTGTAAATCTTTTAAGTTTAATCAAGTCCCATTTATTTATTTTTGTTTTTATTTCCATTACTCTAGGAGATGGGGTCAAAGAGGATCTTGCTGTGATTTATGTCAAAGAGTGTAACTTACTATGTTTCCCTCTAAGAGCTTTATAGTTTCTGGCTTTACACTTAAGTCTTTAATCCATAATGAGTTTTTGTGTATGGTATTGAGATGTGCTCTAATTTCATTATTTTATGTGAAGCTGTCCATTTTTTCCAAGAACAATTTGGTGAAGAGACTCTTTCTCCATTGTATATTCTTGCTTTCTTTGTCAAAAATAAGGTGTCCATAGATTTGTAGGTTTATCTCTGTTTTCTATCTTGTTCCATTGGTCCATAATTCTTTTTTTGTGCCAGTATCATACTGTCTCAATGACAGTAAATTTGTAGTATAGTCTGAAGTCAGGAATGTTGATGACTCCAGCTTGCTCCATTTTTCTTTCTCAAGGTTGCCTTGGCTATTTGGGGTCTGTTGTGTTTCCATACAAATTGTAAAATTTTTTCTTCTAGTTCTGTGAAAAATGCCATTGAAAATCTGACAGTTATTTAATTGAATCTGTAGATTGCTTTGGGTACATAGTCATTTTCAAAATATTGATTCTGCCAATCCAATAACATGATACATCTCTCCATCTGTTTATGTTGTCTTTGATTTTTGTCATCAGTGTTTTAGTTATTTGCATATAGTTCTTTTATTTTCTTAGGTAAGTTTATCCCTAGGTATTTTATTCTTTTTGTTGCAATGGTGAATGAGATTGTTTCCTTAATTTCACTTTCTGATTTTTATTGTTAGTGTATAGGAATGAAAATAATTTCTGTGCATTAGTTTTATATACTGCATCATTATTAAATACATTGATTAAATCTAGTAATTTTCTTGTGGCCTATTTAAGTTTTCTGTGTATAGTATCATGTCATCTCCAAAGAGTGAGAGTTTAACTCCTTCTTTTCCAATCTGGATTACTTTTATTTATTTTCTTCTCTGATTGTCATGGCTAGAATTTCAAAAACTATATTAAATAATAGTCATGGGTGTGGGCACCCTTTTATTATTCCTGATATAATAGAGAATATTTCTAGTTTTTCATTGTTGAGAATAATGTTTGTTGTGGGTTTGCCATATATGGCCTTTGTTATGTTGAGGTAGGTTCCTTCAATGCCAATTTTCTGGAGAATTTTTTAATCATAAATGGGTCCTGAATTTTGTCAAATGGTTCCTCTTCATCTATCGAGATGATCATAGTGTTTTTATCTTTCAATTTGTTAATATGGTATATCACATTAATAGGTTTGCATATATTGAAGAATCTTTGTATCCATGGGATAAACCCCAGTTGATCATGGAGTTTTAATGTGTTGTTGGATTCTGTGTGCTAGAATTTTGTTAAGAATTTTTGCATCTATGTTTGTCAGTGATATTGACCTGTACTTTTCTTTATTGTATGATTTTTCTTTGTCTGGTTTTGGTATTAGGGTGATGGTGGCCTAGTAGAATGAGTTTGGGAGTTTTTCTCGATCAATAATTTTTTTGGAGGAGTTTGAGCAGGATAGATATTAGCTCTTCTCTAAGTGTTTGATAGGATTCACCTGTGAACCCATCTAGCCCTGGGCTTTTGCTTGTTTAAAAATTGTTGCTTTTGCTGTTGCTAAGTCGCTTCAGTCATGTCCGACTCTGTGCGACCCCATAGACGGCAGCCCACCAGGCTCCCCCATCCCTGGGATTCTCCAGGCAAGAATACTGGAGTGGGTTGCAATTTCCTTCTCAGTGTATGAAAGTGAAAGTGAAGTCACTCAGTTGTGTCTGACTCGTAGTGACCCCATGGACTGCAGCCTACCAGGCTGCTCCTTCCATGGGATTTTCCAGGCAAGAGTACTGGAGTGGTGTGTCATTGCCTTCTCCACGAAAACTTTTGATTCAGCTTTTTATTTCAGTGCTTGTGATTAGTATGTTAATATTTTCTGCTCTTTTCTGGTTCAATCTGGAAGGTTGTACTTTTCTAAGAATTTGTTCATGTTTTTTCTAAGTTGCTCATTTTATTGTCATATAGTTGCTTATAGTAGTCTCTTATGATCCTTTATATTTCTGCATTTTCAGTTGTAATATCCCCTTTTCATTTCTAATTTTATTGATTTGAGTCCAATCCCTTTTTTATTGAAGAATCTGGCTAATGGTTGTCAAGTTTATCTTCTCAAAAACCAGCTTTTAGTTTTATTGATCTTTCCTATTGTTTGCTTCATTTATTTTTTCATCTGATATTTATGATTTATTTGTTTCTACTAACTTTGGGGTTTTGTTCTTTTTTTCTAGTTTCTTTAAGTATAAGGTTATATCGTTAATTTGATGTTTTTATCATTTCTTCAGGTAGGCTTATATTGCTATATACTTCCCTCTTAGCACTGCTTTTACTGAACCCCATAGATTTTGAGTTGTTTGTTTGTTTGTATTATCATTTCTTTCCAGGTATTTTTTTTCTACTTCCTCTTTTATTTATTTATTTTTTTGTCTTAAGTGACCTTTTTGTTATTTAGAAGCATATTGTTTAGCATCCATGTGTTTGTGTTTTTTACAGTTTTTCCCCTGGAATTGATATTTCATCCTATAGCATTGCGGTCAGAAAAAAATACCTGATACAATTTCAATTTTCTTAAATTCACCAAGGCTTGTTTTGTGATCCAAGGATGTAATCTATCCTGGAGAATGCTTCAAGTGCACTTGAGAAAAAAGTAAATTCTACTGTTTTTGGATGGAATAGCCTGTAGATATCAATTAGGCCCATATGGTACAATATGTCATTTAAGGCTTGCTTTTCCTTATCAAATGTCTGTTTGCATGATCTGTCCATTGGTATGACTGGGGTGTTAAAGTCCCCCACTTTTACTGTTTTGTTATTGCACCTTTTATAGTTGGTAGTATTTGAGGTGCTCCTATGTTGGGTGCATAAATATTTATAATTATGTCTTCTTGGGATGATCCCTTGATCATTTTATACTGTTTGTCTTTGTCTCTTGAAATATTCTTTATTTTAAAATGTATTTTATCTGATATGGTTATTGCTACTCTTGCTTTCTTTTTATTTCCATTTGAACAGATGAGAATAAAGAGAGTAAGAAGAAAAAATCCAACAAACATACAAATAAAAAAAATGGACAGACAAAACTCCAAGATAAATGGTAAAATCAACACTAAACAGACCATAACACAAAAAAATTCACATGCACACAAAAAGAAAAGAAGAAAAAAAAAAGAAAGAATAAAAAGAGTAATCCAAAATAGAGAGCAATCAAGCCAACAAACAAACTCATAAATGAAAACAAACAGTATAAAATAGACTAGCAAAAATACAAAACCAAAAGCATGGAAAAATGCACTATAACAAAAACATGCTGAAGACCGATAAAAATAAAATAAATTTGTTTCAAAATAAAAGCACTAAAAAAGGAAAGCTAATAAAAATTTAACAATTAAAAGAATAATGATAAAGAACAACAATAGAAAAAATGAAAAAGACAAAAGACAAAAATACTTTTAGAGAGAGTGATAGTAAGAAGAATATTTTCTTATGGCCTCAGTTGTTACTCTCCCTGCTACTTAGTGAGCTCCAGCCAATCTTCCTACTCAGGAATTGTCCAATATTTCTAGGAAGGTCTCCAGACCTGCTGTGGGCACTGTGGGGTCAGCTCAGACTCAACTCTGTCCTCATTCCAGCTTGTAGTTGCCTCCAAAGTCCACAATTGCCCCCAAAGTCTGTAGCCTCAAACCAATTGTGGAGATTTAATCGAGTGCTCCTGTGGCTGCATAAGTGAATTCCCTTCCTCTTCTTTGTTCACACAGCCTCCGGTGCTCAGCTTTGGTTTTGGCTGTGTCTGTTTGTAGACCACCCTCTGACATCAGTTCCCCATGCAGACAAGATTAGGCAAAAGCACCGGTTACTTAGGGCTCAATTATTCAGTAAGCCCAGGGAGAGGAAGGGATACAGCAGACAGCCTTCATTTCTGAGATTGGAGACTACAGCCTCAGCTAGTCCCATCTATGGTACTCCAGGAGGCGGCATCCTACCATAGGCAAGCACATGAGGTTAGAAGGTCCCCATGACAATGATCTCTTGCCTCTCTGGCAGGCCCAGGCTTTTCCCTGGATTCCATCAGCTGTACTTTACTAACTCCTTCAGACTGTTGTCAGGGCAGTCAACACTAGTCCTCACCCTTGGGTTGTATCTCCAAAGCCTAAGCATCAAAACCCAGCCCCTACTCACCGTGGCATGCATACAGAAGAGTATCTCAGGCTGGAAAATGCTTGTTGGCATCAGTCTCTGTGCTGAATTCTCTCCACTTTTTGTTCCATGAATCTGTTGCTGCACTCCTCCCTTAGGCTGCAAAGTTCTACTCTGTCCCCATCCATGTGTGGAAACTTTGTCTCTGTCACAACTCCCTCCCAGGAGCACAGCTTCCATTCCAATTCCCTTGTCTCTTTTTTTTCTTTTGTCCTACCGCATCATATGGAGATTAGCTTGCCTTTTTGGAATTCTGAGGTCTTCTGCCCATGTTCAGTAGGTCTTCGGTAAGAGTTGTTCCACATGCAGATATACTTTTGAGGTATTTGGGGAGGAAGATGATCTCCACATCTTACTCCTCCACCATCTTGTATGTTGCTCCATCACATTTTCTTTATCTACTCATCTAACAGGAGACACTTAGGATGTTTTATATTTTGATGTTTTATATTTTGACAAATATAAGTAAAATTGGAATAAACACAAGTGTTTTATCTTTTTGAATTAGTGTTTTCATTTTTTTCATAAAAATACCCCAATGAAGAATTGTTGGATCAACTAAGTAATTCTATATTTCTATTTTTAATTTTTTGAGGAATCTCCATACTGTTTCACATAGTGGCAACACCAATTTGCTATCCCACCAGTAGTACATGAGGATTCCCTTTTGTCTACATCCTGACAACCCTTGTTACTTTTTCTATTTTTGATAATATCCATTCTGACAGGTGTGAGGTGATATATCATTGTTGTTTTGATTTTCATATCTCTGATGATTACTGATGGTGATCATTTTGTGTGCCTATTGGTCACCTGTATGCCTTCTTTGGGAAAATGTCCATTCACGTCCTCTCCCCATTTTTTAATCATATTTTTTGTTGTTGTTGTTTTTCTAACGATTGATATATGTGAAGTATTTGTATATTGTGGATATTAAGCCCTTATCAAATATATGATTTATAAGTATCTTCTCCCATTCAGTAGGTTTCCTTTTAATTTTGTTGATGGTTTCTTTGGCTTGTGCACAAGCTTTTCAGTTTTATGCAGCCCCATATATTTATTTTTGTTTTGTTGTCCTTGCTTGTGAAGTCAGATCTAAAAAGAAATATCTCTAAGACTGGTGTCAAAGATTACTTCTTATGTTTTATTCTAGAAGTTTTATGATTTCAGGTTTTATATTCAGATCTATAATTTGTCTGGAGTTCATTTTTGGGTATGGCATATGTAGTGGTCCAGTTTCCTTCCTTTGTATGTATCTATCCAGTTTTTCTAACAACATTTAGTACAGAAACTGTCTTTTCCATATTGTATATTCTTGCTTCCTTTGTCAGAGGTTAATTGACCATCCATTGCTGTTGTTCAGTTGCTAAGCTGTGTCCAACTCTTTGCAACCCCATGGACGGCAGCACTACAGGCTTCCCTGTCCTTCACTATCTCCCAGAGTTTGCTCAAATTCTTGTCCACTGAGTTGGTGATGCTATCTCACCATCTCATTCTCTGCTGCCCCCTTCTCTTTTTGCCTTCAATCTTACCCAGCATCAGGGTCTTTTCTAATGAGTCAGCTCTTTGCATCAGGTGGCCAAAGTTTCGGAGCTTCAGCTTCAGGATAGACTGGGTTGACCACCTATATATAGGCCTGTTTCTGGGCTCTCTCTCACAGAGTGCACGGGCGGCTGTGACGGCACACAGAGAGAGTGGGCGACGGTGCACAGAGCGTGGCCAAGAGGAGCTACCCCACATCCAAGGTCAGGGGCAGAAGACGGGAAGACCCCATGAACTAGGGGCAATGGCCAAGAGGAGCTACCGCACGTCCAAGGTAAGGGGTGGCAGCTGAGAGGAGCTACCCTGCGTCCAAGGTCAGGGGTGGCGGCAGAGAGTGCCAGGATGCGACAGCGCAGGAGCAGCCAAGAGGAGCTACTGCACATCCGAGGCCAGGGGTGGCGGCCGGGAGGAGCAACCCCACATCCAAGGAGCGGTGGCTGCGTGGGCGCCTGAGGGCCTAGAGGACCTATTCCACATTCAAGGATGGAAGGGGCGGCAGTGAGGAGATACGCTTCGTCCAAGGTAAGGACCAGCGGCTGTGCTTTGCTGGAGCAGCCATGAAGAGATACCCCATGTCCAAGGTAAGAGAAACCCAAGTAAGGCGGTAGGTGTTGCAAGAGGGCATCAGAGGGCAGACACACTGAAACCATAATCACAGAAAACTAGTCAATCTAATCACACTAGGACAACAGCCTTGTCTAACTCAGTGAAACTAAGCCATGCCCTGTGGGGCCACCAAAGACGGGTGGGCATGGTGGAGAGGTCTGACACAATGTGGTCCACTGGAGAAGAGAGTGACAAACCACTTCAGTATTCTTGCCTTGAGAACCCCATGAACAGTATGAAAAGGCAAAATGATAGGATACTGAAAGAGGAACTTCCCAGGTCAGTAGGTACCCAATATGCTACTGGAGATCAATGGAGAAATAGGTGTCCAATATGCTACTGGAGATAAGCGGAGAAGAAACTCCAGAAAGGATGAAGGGATGGAGCCAAAGCAAAAACAATACCCAGCTGTGGATGTGACTGGTGATAGAAGCAAGGTCTGATGCTATAAAGAGCAATATTGCATAAGAACCTGGAATGTCAGGTCCATGAATCAAGGCAAATTGGAAGTGGTCAAACAGGAGATGGCAAGAGTGAAGATTGACATTCTAGGAAAGAACAAACTAAAATGGACTGGAATGGGTGAATTTAACTCAGATGACCATTATATCTACTACTGTGGGCAGGAATCCCTCAGAAGAAATGGAGTAGCCATCATGGTCAACAAATGAGTCTGAAATGCAGTACTAGGATACAATCTCAAAAATAACAGAATAATCTCTGTTTGTTTCCAAGGCAAACCATTCAATATCACAGTAATCCAAGCCTATGCCCCCACCAGTAATGCTAAAGAAGCTGAAGTTGAATGGTTCTATGAAGACCTACAAGACCTTTTAGAACTAACACCCCCAAAAGATGGCCTTTTCATTATAGGGGACTGGAATGCAAAAGTAGGAAGTCAAGAAACACCTGGAGTAACAGGCAAATTTGGCCTTGGGATATGGAATGAAGCAGGGCAAAGACTAAGTTTTGCCAAGAAAATGCACTGGTCATAGCAAACACTCTCTTCCAACAAAACAAGAGAAGACTCTACACATGGACATCACCAGATGGTCAACATCGAAATCAGATTGATTATATTTTTTTGCAGCCAAAGATGGAGAAGCTCTAAACAGTCAACAAAAACAATACCAGGAGCTGACTGTGGCTCAGATCATGACCTCCTTATTGCCAAATTCAGACTTAAATTCAAGAAAGTAGGGAAAACCATTAGACCATTCAGGTATGACCTAAATCAAATCCCTTATGATTATACAGTGGAAGTAAGAAATAGATTTAAGGGACTAGATCTGATAGATAGAGTGCCTGATGAACTATGGATGGAGGTTCGTGACATTGTACAGGAGACAAGGATTGAGACCATCCCCATGGAAAAGAAATCCAAAAAAGCAAAATGGCTGTCTGAGGAGGCCTTACAAATAGCTGTGAAAAGAAAAGAAGTGAAAAGCAAAGGAGAAAAGGAAAGATATAAGCATCTGAATGCAGAGTTCCAAAGAATAGCAAGGAGAGATAAGAAAGCCTTCCTCAGGGATCACTGCAAAGAAATAGAGGAAAACAACAGAATGGGAAAGACTAGAGATCTCTTCAAGAAAATTAAAGATACCAAGGGAACATTTCATTGAAAGATGGGCTCAATAAAGGACAGAAATGGTACGGACCTAACAGAAGCAGAAGATATTAAGAAGAAGAGGCAAGAATACACAGAAGAACTGTACAAAAAAGATCTTCACGACCAAGATAATCATGATAGTGTCATCAGTCACCTAGAGCCAGACATCCTGGAATGTGAAATCTAGTGGGCCTTAGAAAACATCACTACGACCAAAGCTAATGGAGGTGATGGAAATCCAGTTGAGCTATTTCAAATCCTGAAATGAGAGAGTCAGTTCCTAGGCAGGTTGATAGGAAGTCTAGGGGTCCCCAAAGAGAGAGGGGTCTGGAATTCTCAAGGAGGAAAAAAGGACAAACTTTTTTCTTTCTCCACATTCCTTAGGATTATATACCAATAATGTATCCTGCCTAAGGACAGTCTTTGGATTCAACCTTCTGTTATTTTAAAATGTTAATTATGGGAGTATACCTGGTCTTTACAAGGATGTATCTTGCCTGAGGACAGTGTTATCTTAAAATGTAAATTATGGGAGTAGGTCGGAGGAGGTCTTTACAACCTCCAGACATTCTTTGGATTATATAACCTCATTATTAACACTAGCAAGCGGGTACTCTTTCTGCCTCCTTCTGATGCCTATGTCAGAAGCTTTCTCTATCTCCTTTATACTTCAATAAAACTTTACTACACAAAAGCTCTGAGAGATCAAGCCTCGTCTCTGGCCCCGGATTGAATTCTTCTCCTCCGGGGGCCAAGAATCCCGATGTATTTGCATGATTCAACAACCTTTCATCTTGGGGGCTCGTCCGGGATCCTTCAGGACAAGGTAAGGATGCTTGGAGCTTTAGTTCTTTGCTCTCTTAGCGAACACGTTTTCTGCTGTTCTTTACTAACTCTACGGTGTGCTTGTGTGAATGAATGTTTCACGGCATGCCCTGCGTGAAACAAGTAAGGAGCTCTGCTCTGTGGTTCCACGGTGATCTCATAGGGCTTATGGCAGAAACCTGTCGGGGCATTATACCAACCTGCCAATGCCAAGAGGCACCCAATGTCTCCTTCGGGAACCAACCAGAAATGGGCAAAGCGTGTGGACAGAACTCTCCTTTCTCGGTCAAACTTTTCGGTCTCTTTGACCATTTCATAACTCCTTGGGAATTAGAAGTACTAACCTAATCTATCGGATCATAGACTTTCAAGGGACTTGTGATCTATACTGTTACTGTGTACTGTGGCTTAGGTCCCAAACTTGGATTGGTAGTCAAGAAAGTGTCTAGCCTCGCTAGGAATCAAAAGTTCGTAAGCTAGATGGAGCTCTAGCTCCCAGAACATCTCTGAGGTTAAAGGTTACTCAGATTGGGACTGCAATGGGTTTTTTTTCCTTTGGTAATGCCAGCTCTTAGTGGATCAAAGGAGGCTGTTATACTGGTGTGGTGATGCTTGGAAAGAACATCTCAGTTTTATGTTCATGTCAGTCTTATTGTGGTCAGGAAATACTCAGGGTCGTGCACAGGCACTCAGGTGACAAATGTTTCCTACAGCGGTCTTAGCTTGGGAGGCATTCCGGAAGGTTACTCTGATTCACCCCGGGTGACATCAGAGGCAAGCAAGGTTAAGGGTGAAGAGCTGGACGTCAAGTAGGGATGCTATCAAGTCTACCCCTGGTATATCCCCACCCCATCTCGGTGGTAGAACCGGGAGGGACGAGTATGGCGCCTGCGTTGGTAAGGGACAGACTAAGTCCGACCAGGAAGGAAAAGCTTTTGGTGTAATGTCTGTCTACACCCCTATCTAGAGCAGGGAGGGACGCCTCCGGTAGAAAAATGGCCTTGGTCGCTATTTTTCTCTCTTACAGATGGGAGCTAACAATTCCAGCCTCACTCCTTTGAACTGTATCCTGAAAAACTGGGATAGATTTGATCCCCAGGGCTTAAAGAAGACACACCTGGTCTTCCTATGTGATACTGCATGGCCACGGTATCCATTGGAGGACGGAGAACGGTGGCCAGTTGGAGGGTCTCTTAAGTATAATACTGTTCTACAATTAGACCGGTTCTGTAAGGAACAAGGGAAATGGGTAGAAGTAGCATATGTGTTGCCCTTTTTCTCTCTGCGAAATATGCCAGACTTATGTCCTAAGGGTATAGATTTGGGCGTGAAACCTTCAGCTCCCTCCTATCCTCGTATTTTGCCCCCGTACCTGGGACTCCAAACTGGGATTCAAACTGCCCACATGGAGGTCCAAACAACTCCTGTCTCAGTACGACCTCAGACTACTCTGGTTTCAGTAGAAACTCAGACCATCGAAGTAAGAGATGAGATGGAGGACAGGAGACAAAGAGAAGAGGAAAAACAGGTTTCTCCAATCTATCCCTGGGATCATATGCGCAGAGCAGCCAGAGAGACTGAGGAACAGCCACACAAGCTGTGGCCTCTTTATGAAACACCCACCGGGAGAAATAATCAGTCTGTGAGAGTTAATAAGCCTTTTTCTTATCAAGAAATACAAAGAATCAAGGAGGATCTGGGAGACTATTTAGAGGACCCAGAAAAATATATCAGAGCTTTAAAGGTGTTACTTTGCTTTATGACCTCACTTGGAAGGATGTGATGTATATCTTGGGACAAACGCTGACTCCTGAGTCAAAGACTCGAGTTTTGGGAAAAGCGGTTGCTTATGGAGATGAGTGGCTTGGTAATGAATCAGTAGGGAAGAGGGAGAACGAGATAGCGGCCCTCCCCACTGGGAACCAGGCGGTCCCAACTATAGAACCAGACTGGGACTACAACACAGCTAAAGAAAGATGGGATCAGAGTCATTTTGTTAGATGTATTCTTGAGGGACTTAGGCAGGCGCGTTCTAAGCCTTTAAACTACGGCAAATTGGCAGATATAGAACAGGAGGAAAAAGAAGCTCCTGGTAAATTCCTAGATAGACTGAGAGAAGGCCTTCGCAGATTCACTGAGATTGATCCCGAAAGTGAAGAGGGAAAAGTGATCTTAAAGGATAGATTTCTCACTCAGTCGGCTCCAGATATCCGCCGTAAGCTATTAAAACAGGCGTATGGACCAAATCAGTCTTTAGATACTCTGTTACAACTGGCTCAGACAGTCTATTATGGTAGGGAATATGAGGAAAAGAAAGAAAGGCAAAAAAAAAAGACAAAGGAAAAGGCGGAAGCCTTCGCCATGGCTATGAAAAACGTTCTTAAACAGCCTGAGAAAAATGCCCAGAGGGGCCCAGGTGAAAAGGGATGGGCTTGCTACTACTGTAGAAAGGAGGGGCACCTCAAGCGGGATTGCCCTCAGGCATCTAAGCCGCCCCCGGCTCCATGTCCAGTCTGCAAAGGACCACACTGGAAGAGAGACTGCCCCCAGAGGCGTAGGTCTCCGGGGTCGGACTCTCAAGACAATCAGGACTGAAGGTGCCCGGGGGTCCCCACACAAGCTGCCATCCTAATTACACCTGAGGAACCGCGGGTATTAATAGTTGTGGGGGGCCAATCCGTCGATTTCCTTTTAGATACTGGGGCAGCTTATTCTGTGCTTACTGAAGCCCCTGGCCCACTTTCTTCCCGATCCGCTTCCATAATGGGATTGTCTGGACGAGCCAAAAGGTATTATTTCAGTTATTCTTTATCTTGCAACTGGGATTCTGTGCTGTTTTCACACGAGTTTCTGATCGTGCCAGAATCTCCCTCACCCCTTTTGGGAAGGGATATACTGAGCAAGGTCCATGCCTCTGTTTTCATGAATATGGAGCCCTCCCTTTCTCTCCCTTTAGTTGAACAAAATGTAAATCCTAGAGTATGGGCTGATGGAAAATCTGTGGGTCGAGCACAAAATGCTATTCCTGTAGTTGTTAAGCTCAAAGACCCACACATATTTCCACATAAGAAGCAGTATCCACTGAAACCTGAAGTTAAGGAAGGGTTAAAACCCATCATCGAAAATTTAAAGGAGCAGGGACTATTAATTCCCTGTAACAGTCCTTGCAACACTCCTATTTTGGGTATAAAGAAATCGAATGGTAAATGGAGACTAGTTCAAGATTTACGAATAATACATGAGGCTGTAGTTCCTTTACACCCCGTGGTGCCTAATCCTTATACTCTATTGTCTGAAATTCCTGAACGGGCCAAATATTTCTCAGTAATTGATTTAAAGGATGCCTTCTATTCAGTGCCTTTGGTGGAAGAAAGTCAATTCCTATTTGCCTTTGAAGACCCTACGCAGCCAGCTTCTCAGTTAACCTGGACAGTTTTGCCCCAGGGATTTCGTGACAGTCCTCACTTATTCGGACAAAGTTTGTCATGAGATCTACAAAATTTTAATAGCTCTGAAGCAGTGGTGTTACAATATGTAGATGATATTTTGCTCTGTGCTGAGACAGAGGAAGCTTGTTCGCGAGCCTCAGAAGATTTCTTAAACTTTCTGGCAGACTGTGGTTACAAGGCATCAAGAGAAAAGGCTCAGCTTTGTCAACAATCGGTTAGATATCTGGGCCTAATCATATCAGAAGGGACTAGGGCCATAGGCCCTGAGAGAATTAAACCTATACGAAATCACCCCCTACCTATGACTTTAAGACATTGAGAGGATTTGGGGGAATCACAGGTTACTGTCACATTTGGATTCTGGGTTACGGGGAACTTGCTCGGCCTTTATATAAACTTATAGCTGAAACTCAGCAGGCCCAAACCGACAAACTTGTTTGGTCTCCAGAAACTCAAAAGGCTTTTAAGGTTCTTCAGACTGCTCTCCTGCAAGCTCCAGCTCTGAGCTTGCCCACAAGGGTCAGAATTTAATTTGTTTGTCACTGAAAGAAAAGGTGTGGCATTGGGAGTTTTGACACAACCCTGAGGGCCTCACCAGCAACCTATTGCATATCTAAGCAGAGAATTAGATGTAGTTTCATGTGGGTGGCCCCACTGCCTAAGAGTAATTGGGGCAGCGGCTTTATTAGCACCTGAAGCTTTAAAAATAATTAATGGACGAAACCTTACTGTACTGACTTCTCATGATGTGAGTGGAATCTTAAATTCTAAGGTTAATATTTGGATGACGGACAGTAGGCTTCTTAAGTGTCAGTCATTGTTGTTAGAAGGACCAGTAACTAAGCTTAAAGTTTGTGGAAATTTAAATCCTGCCACTTTCCTTCCTGAGAAGGAAAATGAAACACCTGATCACGATTCTTCTCAATTCCTAACTTTAAACTATGCAGCTCGGGAGGATCTAAAGGATATCCCATTAGACAATCCTGACATGGAAATATTTACAGACGGCAGTTCTTTTGTTCAGGATGGAAAGCGTAAAGCAGGTTATGCCCTGGTGACTGCTGAACAGGTTTTAGAAGCAAAATCTCTCCCCCAGGGAGCCAGTGCTCAGTTAGTGGAGCTTGTGGCCCTGACCTGAGCTCTAGAGTTAAACAAAGGGCAGCGGATGGGCCTGATAATCTATGTGAGTCTACTTCTGCTGACTCCAAATATCCTGAGTCTGCCGTTGGATCCTCAAGACAATGTCCTCCTGTCCTGGGCTCACTCTTATGCTGCATTCCACAATTGGTCTAACTGCTGGGTCTGCGGAGAGCTCCCCTCTTCATCAGTGGAAGGCTTCCTGTGGTGGACATCCCCAGTTCAAGAAAGACTTTCTCCAAGTCTGTGAATACCTTCGACAACAATCACATGCGATGCCTCTTCTTCATCTGATGACATTTACCAACCCTAAAATGGACTGGTACAACACTTTGTACTTTAACTATGGACATATTGTGACTTTTAATTTTGATTCTGGTTGTTTTGTTCTTGCTGTTTGCTCCCTGCATCTGTAATTGTATAACTGGATTTGTTTCTAGCTGCATGAAAGCTTTTAAGTTACAAATGGTTGCTCAAACTCCTGCTACTGCTGTAGCTTCCTCCAGCTACTATTTGGGGCCCCTGGATCAGATATCCTCAATATGAGGATTAAGAGAATATGTTGCCTCATCAATTTAGGGACAGCACCCCTTATCAGCTTGGAAGCAGTTATGGAACGAGAACGACGCCCCTTTTCCCTAGGCAACATAATTCTCCTAAAAGAAAAGGGGGGAATGAGAGAGTCAGTTCCTAGGCAGGTTGATAGAGAGTCTAGGGGGTCCCCAAAGAGAGAGGGGTCTGGAATTCTCAAGGAGGAAAAAAGGACAAACTTTTTTCTTTCTCCACATTCCTTAGGATTATATACCAATAATGTATCCTGCCTAAGGACAGTCTTTGGATTCAACCTTCTGTTATTTTAAAATGTTAATTATGGGAGTATACCTGGTCTTTACAAGGATGTATCTTGCCTGAGGACAGTGTTATCTTAAAATGTAAATTATGGGAGTAGGTCGGAGGAGGTCTTTACAACCTCCAGACATTCTTTGGATTATATAACCTCATTATTAACACTAGCAAGCGGGTACTCTTTCTGCCTCCTTCTGATGCCTATGTCAGAAGCTTTCTCTATCTCCTTTATACTTCAATAAAACTTTACTACACAAAAGCTCTGAGAGATCAAGCCTCGTCTCTGGCCCCGGATTGAATTCTTCTCCTCCGGGGGCCAAGAATCCCGGTGTATTCGCGTGATTCAACAACAACCTTTCAGAAAGATGATGCTGTGAAAGTGCTGCACTCAATATGCCAGCAAATCTGGAAAACTCAGCAGTGACCACAGGACTGGAAAAGGTCAGTTTTCATTCCAATCCCAAAGAAAGGCAATGCCAAAGAATGCTCGAACTACCGCACAACTGCACTCATCTCACATGCTAGTAAAGTAATGCCCAAAATTCTCCAAGACAGGCTTCAGTAATACGTGAACTGTGAACTTCCAGATTTTCAAGCTGGTTTCAGAAAAGGCAGAGGAACCAGAGACCAAATTGCCAACATATGCTGGATCATTGAAAAAGCAAGAGAGTTCCAGAAAAACATCTATTTCTGCTTTATTGACTATGCCAAAGCCTTTGACTGTGTGGATCACAATAAACTGTGGAAAATTCTAAAAGAGATTGGAATACCAGAGCCCTTGACCTGCCTCTTGAGAAACTTATACGCAGGTCAGGAAGCAACAGTTAGAACTGGACATGGAACGACAGACTGGTTCCAAATAGGAAAAGGAGTACGTCAAGGCTGTGTATTGTCACCATGCTTATTTAACTTATATGCAGAGTACTTCATGAGAAACGCTGGACTGGAAGAAGCACAAGCTGGAATCAAGATTGCTGGGAAAAATATCAATAACTTCAGATATGCAGATGACACCACCCTTATGGCAGAAATTGAAGAGGAACTAAAAAGCCTCTTGATGAAAGTGAAAGTGGAGAGTGCAAAAGCTGACTTAAAGCTCAACATTCAGAAAACGAAGATCATGGCATCCAGTCCCATCACTTCATGGGAAATAGATGGGGAAACAGTGGAAAGAGCGTCAGACTTTCTTTTTCTGGGCTCCAAAATCACTGCAGATGGTGACTGCAGCCATGAAATTAAAAGACGCTTACTCCTTGGAAGAAAAGTTATGACCAACCTAGATAGCATATTGAAAACCAGAGACATGACTTTGCCAACAAAGGTCCATCTAGTCAAGGCTATGGTTTTTCCATTGGTCATGCATGGATGTGAGAGTTGGACTGTGAAGAAGGCTGATTGCTGAAGAATTGATGCTTTCGAACTGTGGTGTTGGAGAAAACTCTTGAGAGTCCCTAGGACTGCAAGGAGATCCAACCAGTCCAATCTGAAGGAGATCAGCCCTGCGATTTCTTTGGAAGGAATGATGCTGAAGCTGAAACTCCAGTACTTTGGCCACCTCATGCAAAGGGTTGACTCATTGGAAAAGACTCTGATGCTGGGAGGGATTGGGGGCAAGAGGAGAAGGGGATGACAGAGGATGAGATGCCTGGATTGCATCACTGACTCAATGGATGTGAGTCTGCGTGAACTCAGGACGTTGGTCATGGACAGGGAGGCCTGGCGTGCTGCACTTCATGGGGTAGCAAAGAGTCAGACACCACTGAGCGACTGAACTGAGCTGAACTGAACTGGGCTCTCTATTCTTTTCCATTTATCTATGTGTCTCTTTTCATGTCAGTACTATACTGTTTATATTATCATAACTTTGTAGCTTAGTTTGATATCTGGAAGTGTGATATTTCCAGTTTGTTGTTCTTTCTCAAGATTGCTCTGGCTATTGGAATCTTCTGTGGTTCCATACAAATTTTAGGATTATTTGTTCTAATTCTGTGAAAAATGGCTTGGTAATTTGAATCTGTTTATTGCTTTGGGTAGTATAGATTACAACAATTTTATTTCTTTGAATCCATGGGAAATGTGTAAATTCCTTTCACTTGTGTCTTCTTCAGTTTCTTTCATCAGGTTATTCTAGCTTTCAGAGTATGTGTTTTTCACCTCCTTGGTTAAATTTATTCCCAGTTATTTTATTCTTTTTGATGCTTTTGTAAATATAATTATTTTCTTAATTTGTATTTGAAATATTGTGTTTCATTCTTCATTTTTTAGAGGTATTTTTTTATTTCCCCTTTGTTTTCTTCATTAACAAATTGGAGTGGTCATTTAGTAGCATGTGGTGTATCATCAGTGTGTTTAGTATGTATTCCACTTTTGTTTTTGTACTTCATTTCTAGTTTCATACCATTGTCATCAGAGAAGATGCTTAGTATGATTTTCAGTCTTCCTGAATTTATTGAACGTTTTTTTGTGTTCTAACATAAACACAATGGAGAATGTTCCATAGGTAGTTGTAAAGAATGTGTATTTGGCTCATTTTATATAAATTTTTCTGTATATATCTATTAAGTTTATCTGATCTACTGTGTCAATTAAAGCCACTCTTTCCTTATTTCTGTCTAGATGATTTATCCACTTATATAAGTGGAATAGTAAAGTCCCCTACTCTTTTGTATTACTTTCAGTACCTCCCTGTAAAGTCTGTTTGCATTTTCTTTGTATATTTATGTACTCATATTGAGTGCATAAATATTTATCAATGTTATACGCTTTTGTTGGATTTACCCCTTTATCATTATGTAATGCACTTCTTTGTCTTTAGTTGTGGTCTTCTTTTTTTAAATCTGTTTTGTCTGATATGTGTATTATGACCTCAGCTTTCTTTTTGTTTCCATTTTCATGTAATATCTTTTTTCCATTTCTCCACTTTCTGTCTGTGTATGTTTAGATCTGAAATGAGTAGTTTTTTATGCATTCAGTCACTCTATGTCTTTTCATTGAAATATTTAGTGCTTTTACATTAAAGTAGTTTTGGAATGTTGTTCAGTCACCACAGACTCCTTATTATTTTGTTGTTCATTGTTTTTTGGATGATTTTGTAAGTCTTTTCTGTTTTTGTTTTCTCTTTCTTCTCTTATTGTTTGATATTTTTTAGTTATATTTAAGTACCTTTCTCATTATTCTTTTGTGTCTACTCTGTGTTTTTGCTATGTAGCACATATAATAGTCTATAATTTGTTAGAAACTTAAATTTAAATGCATTCTTAAAACTCTACATTTTTACTCCCTCTGTCCACATTTTATGTTTTTGACATCATGTGTTATATTTTTATTGTGTGTATCCCTTAATTAATTATTTAATTATAGTTAATTTTACTGTTTTTGTCTGTTTACCTTTATACTAGTATATGAGTTGTTGATCTATTGCCTTTAGTATATGCCATTACTGATGATTTTTCTCTTTCATATCTTCTATTTCTATTTATGGCCTTTTCCTTTTAGCATAAATAAGTCCCTTTAACTATTTTTTGTAAGGAGTCCTTCAATTCTGAATAATAACTTTGCTATGTAGAGTATTCTTGGTTGAATTTTTTTTTTTTTTTTTTTGCTTTCAGCACTTTGATATATTATTCCACTCCCTTCTAGACTGCAAAATTTCTTTTGAAAAACCAGCTGATAGTTTTATGGGGGTTCCTTTGTATATAATTAGTCAGTTTGCTCCTATTGCTTTTAAGATTCTCTATCTTTAGTTTTTGACATTTTAATTATAATGTGTCTTGGATAAATATCTCTGGATTTATCTTGTTGGGGACTCCCTGTGATTCCTAAACTTAGATGTCTGTTTCTTTTCCCAGGATTGGGAAGTTTTTAGCAAGAAGTTTTTAAATAAAATTTCTGCCTCTTTTCCTATCTCCCTTTTCCTTCTGGGAGCCTAATAATGCAAATATTAGTATGCTTTATGTTGTCCTACAGATTCCTTAACTATCCTTATTTTAAGATTTTTTTTTGTTCTTTTTGATGTTCTCTTTGGTTGATTTCCAATATCCTACTGTCTAGGCCATCCTTTTTTCTGTATTGTCTAGTCTGATTTGGATTATTTTTATTATGTTGATTATTTTAATTTGTTATTTTAAAATTTGATTATTATGTTGATTACTATTTTATTATGTTTTATATTTTTCAGCTCTGTTATTGTGCCCTTCAGCTCCGTGAGTTCTGTTTGAAATATTCACTTTTCTCCCAAGCTCTCTGACACTCTTTGTGATCATTACTTTGATCTCTTTCTCATGTACATTGTGTGTGTGTCAGTTGCTCTGTTATGACCGACTCTTTGCAACCCCATGGACTGTGGCCTGTAAACCCACCAGGCTCTTCTGTCTAATGAATTCTCTAGGCAAGAATACTGGAGTGGGCAACCATTTCATTGTCTAGGGGATCTTCCTGACCAGATCTCCTGCATGGCAGGCAGATTCTTTACTATCTGAACCACCAAGGAAGCCGTCTCACGTACATTACTTATCTCCATTTCATTAAGATGCTTTATCCTGTAGTTTTATCTTGTTTCTTTATTTGGAACATGTTCCATTGATTCTTCATTTTGTTTGACTCTTTTTCTGTGTATAGTGCAAAACAACTGTCTTTCTATGTCTTAAAGGAACGGCCCTGTATAGGAGATAAACATTATTGTCTAACTTTGCCCTAGTTCTTAGTTTTCTACCAGATTGGCTCTCCACTTATTCCAGCACCATATGTCCCAGAAATACATTGTCTCATTTTAACCTGATTGTGGCACTCAAGGGGACTCTCCCATGTGAGTTGTATGCACCCATTGTCTCTGGTGGGTGAGGTCATATGAGCAGTGCAGGGGAGTGAATCTGCTCCTTTCTACATCTATTGGAGTCAGGTACATGGCATGGGATTGGAGTTCAGGGCTGCTTACCTTCAGTGAGTTGATGCCATGCGTGAGCAATGTAGGGCCAGAGGTGACTGTTCACCCTCCTCATCTGTCAGTGTCACACAGGAGTGGCATGGGGCTGAGTGTATAGCATATTAATAATTTTTAATTATAATGAAGGTCATCTGTCACAAGGAAAACAGGTGCCTTTCTGTGTGAATTTGTAGATTTGATTTTAACAACCTAGAAGGTTAGTTTGAGGTTTATCTTCATTTCAAATCACTGATTTAAGAAAAATATAAATGACTATTCAAGATATGAAGCATTTGATCCTTGGAAAGGAATCTTGCCTTGAAATGGCTGAATTTGCTTCTCAACTACTAAAGCTTAAAGAAATGCAAGTGGGCCTCTGTATAAAGAAAATTCAGCTCTCATGCATGTGTGAATGAATGCATCCACAATAACATGTATACATATGGGATTAGAGTCTTAATGTAATCAACACTTCTGTGGGAACTTCTCATGGTCTTTCTCAATATACCATCAGATTTTCCGTTGTCTAAGTGAAAATATTGCAACTGTATGTGTATTATATATACATATGTTATAAATGTATATGCAATATACATACCCAGTTTCACTAATGTCATATATGTAATAGTGGATTCAATGAAATGCTAATATATTGGCTTTAATTTGATGCCTCAGACACTAAAATAGTGTCCTATCTAAATTCATTTAGTAGAAACATTCTACCAATAAAAACAAAGACAATCTAAAGTAGTTGTGTGCACTGGGCATGGTTTTAAGTCAGTAAGATTGAGATATTAGAGTTAAATATTAGGAATGGTTGATAAATTTCTAGTCATACTTACCTGGCACTATGCTGAAGAAACTACATTGGTTAGTCCAGGGTCAATCAGTTTTTCTCCTGAGGTAATATTAAGTTGGAATATAGAAAAACTGAGTTATTGGAGTTATTTTCCTTATAAGGTTATTTTCCTTATGAGGAAATAATGACTTGAGATATTAAGTGACTTACCAAAGGATACACAGGTAGTAAGAATGGAACCAAAAATTGTTGGAAAGCCATAATTTCCTGAAATTACACATATATGACAATGTTTATGAATTCTTGCCTGCAGAATACAGAAGCAGATATATATATATATATATATATATATATATATATATATATATATAAACTTAACATGGCTAACTCAGAGTTGCATTGTCTTCCTGGATTATATGTACATATGAGACATAGTGGACAGTCTGCCAATAATTTATGAATCAATGTAGAAAATAAATGATGAAATCTACCTGGCAACTTTAAAGTTTAGAAATGCATAAATCCTAAACAGAAAATTTAAGATCTTGAAATGTTAGGTGACTATTTTCATTTATGTCTTCTTTTAAGTTTTGATTTTCAGGGGTGAAATTGATTTTATGTTCATAGTCAGATCTGTAAATGGTATCTAAAACCAAGTTATTTTTAAAGTGTGCCTTCATATGGACTCTTGTCAAGGTAGTTCATATACGAAAAGCAAAAAGCATATCATGTTTGACAGGATACTTGCTAACTTGACAAATGGATTTTAAAATGAAGTTTATGAGTTAAAGAGATAGTGGTGATAAAACGTGAAAAATCACTTAATACTTTCATATCACATTCCTAAAGTTGTCCCAATGTTTTTCATGTCTTTTTTTTTTTCCTAAAACGATGTTTATGGTTGATAAACTAAATCAGTTGTGCCTTTGTGTTAGACTTCAGCTTGTTTTGGACATTTGTTGTCAATCATTTGCTGTTTTTTGTTTCAATACTGTTATTTGGATTACATTAGTTCCTTTGGAATAATACATTTACTCTCCACACAAATCTTAGTTCTGACATATTATAAAGCCACCATAAATCTACATATTCTATTCACATTATCTTCCTTATTAGATAATCTAAAAGAATGAAGAGCCAGGAATCATTTATATTAATCTTTGGAATATGATTTTGTTATTCTACTTGAAGGTAGATATGTTTGATGTTCTAAGAACCCATACAAATTAAAGTAAAATAATAGAACACCAGCATTTGCTGAACTATACAGTGTATCATTTCCCCATCTGACCCTGTCAAAAATTTTCCTACATTCTCCTTCTTAAATATCAGCAATTAGTAGTAGTTGAAAGAAATATTTGGCTTGTTATTATTTCTTAGTAATCACATTCCTAATTGACAAATATTTGGCAGTGTCTTTAATATGTTTTCAAAGCAGTAGCCCATATATATATATAATTTACTTAAACAAAAGTATGTGTTTTTAATCTAAAATTAAAATTTAACTTAGTATTCTGTATTTTATCAGGCAACTTTATACTAATTAGTTTGCTAACTCTTGCCACTAAGGACTTTTAAAAGTTATTACATGACACTTGGTATCACATCTCTGCAGAGAATTTCTTGTTTGTTTGTTTGATTGAGATTTCTTCTTTTGACCATTTATTCACAATGATCTCTTATATTTAAACAATGTTTAATAGTTTTGCAAAGTTATTTCACATTTATTATTTCATTTGATCCTCATAAACCCTCTGAAACTGTGGAAATTCACACTTTATAAATGATGAAGCTGAGTTTGTAGAAGTTCTCTGACTTGCCTGAGTTCATATATTTTGTTAGTAGAAGACATCAGATTAATATCCAGATTTGGAGAGCTCTTTAGAACACTCTTTATAGAATATGTTACAGTGTTCCTAACTGTTTAAAATCAGAAGTATAAACACTACAAAACCAAAAGTTTTACCTGAAGAATTTTCAGATATCTTAAAGTGCATAATATACCTTACATTTTTTCCTATACAAATTCAAACTTTTTTTCCCTTTCCACTTTTCCAGTACAGCAGATCTATTTATCAATTCTAACAGTGGCATAGAATCTTAAAAGTATCTTTCCTGTAATATTTTATTATAGAAAAAATAATTGCACATATAATGGTGATCTCTATAGGAGATGAAAAATGAATAGAGGCTATAGATTAGCTCTCATAAATATATAAGATGAGTGTTTCAGAGTCTATAATAGAGGTATTCATTTAGTCTATATATATATATATATATATATATATATATATATATATAAAACAAATGTTTGTTGATAACTCTATATAAGAATTATGTGTCTTTGAGATAAAAATTAGTATAAAAACAGATTTTTGTAACCTCTGTAAAATAAGAATAAAAAAGAAAGTGGAAAGCAAAGAGCAATATGAGTAAAAGTGCTGAGATGGGAATGAACCATTCTTATTCAGGTGACCTTTGAATGTCAAACAAAGAGAACTAGATTTGATTTTGCAAGTATTGAATAGGACACAACACACTCAAAACAATGTTTTAGAAAGATCATTCTGTTAGTTACATAAAATCTATATGTAAAGCACACCAATGCACATTGTCTTTGAAGAAACTATATTTTTGTCTTCTGTTGTGTGTTCTGTGCACCTGTATCAAACTTGCAGACTTATACTTAAAAAAGAAGAAATAACCGAGCAGTTAGAAGGGAGTAAATTCTGAAACACTGAATCTTAGAATCTCAGATGGTTTATTCCAACCAACCAGTGCTGAAGGTGGGAAGTCGGAAGGATTCGATGATAAGAAAACCCTGATGAAAGGTGTAATCTGATTATTATATTTTTCATTATAGTGATTTTGTTTTAGATTATAAGAGACCTAGTCAATGAGGGTAGGGAAAAATGTATTTTTTCCATACAGTGTACTGAGTCTTAGGTGAAAGTCTAAAATTGCACCAAGAGCTGAATATATCTAATTTATTTCCAAACGTAGGCTTAAGAGAGGGAATTTCTCATTATTTAGTTGAATGAGACTACACTCATGTAATGACCAGTAACTGGGACTATATAATAGTAGCTTTATTTGATAAAAAGTAGAGAAGAAAAGGCATGGCGACAATGAGAGAAGCAACATGGAACCTTTGAATAAGTCCTTTATTTTCTCCAAAATTTGGAAGCTAAAAAATGAATATGGTAAATAAGTATTTAAATAACCAGAAAAGTAGAACATTGCTGATCTAAGGTACATTCAAGGCCTCTGAAATGGAGTAAAAAGCTAAAAAGAGATAATAATCTGAAATGTATAGACAACTGATTAAGATGAGAAGATGATGTGCTACAGAAAAACTAAGAAAACTGAGTAACTAATGAGATCTGCATTGTAGGCTGTAAAAGTTATAATAAAGTATGTGTAAATCAAATCAATGACATTGAGACTATTGCTATTGCTAAGTCACTTTAGTCGTGTCTGACTCTGTGTGACCCCATAGACGGCAGCCCACCAGGCTTCCCCATCCCTGGGATTCTCCAGGCAAGAACACTGGAGACTATAGTCCTTAATAACAAAGAGATAAATGTGATGCATGCTATGCTGTGCACTCAGTCATGTCCAACTCTTTGCAATACCATGCACTGTAGCCCACCAGGCTCCTCTGTCCAAGGGGACTATCCAGGCAAGAGTACTGGGGTGGGTTGCCATGTTATTCTCCAGGGGATCTTCCCAACTCAGGGATGGAACCCAGGTCTCTCACACTGCAGGCAGATTCTTTACCATCTGAGCCACCAGGAAAGCCCAAGAATACTGGAGTGGGTAGGCTATCTCCTCTCCAGGGGATCTTCCCAACCCAGGAATTGAACTTGGGTATCCTGCATTGTAGGTGGAATCTCTACCACAGTGTGGGAGACCTGGGTTCAATCCCTGAGTTGGGAAGATCCCCTGGAAGAGGGCATGGCAACCCTCTCTAGTATCCTTGCCTGGAGGCTTCCCATAGAAAGAGGAGCCTGTCAGGCTATAGTGCATGAGGTCAAAAAGAGTAGGACACAACTGAATGAGTAAGCACAGCACAGCGCAGATGAACAGATATATTGGGAGCGACTGAATGAGAGAACATATGTAAGTGTTGTGGTCACACAAAGGAACATTTGAGTTTAGGATTTCAGAGGCAGTTGCACTGTAGGATCATACTAGATGCACATTATATCCATTGGATTTGGTGGACATTTGGCTAAAATTGTGTTTGAAGATAAAGATTTCAAGGAAGGGGAATTCCCTGGTGGTCCAGTGGCTAAGACTCTGTGCTCCCAATACAGGAGGCTCAAATTCTGGTCAGAGAACTAGATCCCACATGCTCCAACTAAGATCAAAGATCCCGCATGCCACAACTAAGACAGTGCAGTGAAATAAATACGTATTCTAAAAAAGAATTCAAGGAAGTCATGCAGATACATAACAAAGTCTGGGTTTGAGATAAAGATAATAAACCATATATCAAAAGCTTCAACAAATATAGGTAAGTTATTAGGAGCTGAGTATATGACAGTAATATGGCTATTTGTAGATCAATATAGCCTTATTATGGGCTTCCCTGGTGGCTCAGTGGTAAAGAATCTGCTTGCCAATGCAGAAGACTCAGGTTTGATCCCTGGGTTGGGAAGATAACGCTGGAGAAGGAAATTGCGACCCATTCCAGTATTCTTGCCTGGGAAATTCCATTGACAAAGGAGCCTGGAGGGCTGCAGTCCATGGGGTGGCAAAAGTCGGACAAACTTAGCAACTAAACAATAACAGCATAGGCTTATTGTATAAACTTCAAATGAGCATGAATTTACATGATAGTAAAAAAATAAAAAAAAAAACTGCTGATTTGGAAGTGTTACTATGAAAAAGAGTATGACACTGGAGTTACGAGTGTAAAATCTGAAACCAAATTGTCTATGTTCAAATGATGGCTCCTTCCATAGCAGTGTAACACTGAAAATTTTACATATACTCTCTGTGCATGTTTCTTTAATTCTAAAATGCAAATAGCAATTTTATTTACTTTACAGTGTTGTTTTATTTGCTTATTTAATTGCTTAATTAATGTAAAGTATGTTATATCTGTTAAGAACAGGTCCAGCTGCATTTAACAGAAAATCTAAAGAAACAGGAAAGAGAGGTGTTTTGTTTTGTTTTGTTTTTCTTTTTCTGACATGAGTGTATACCTGTTGTTATAAAATTCAGGTACTGGCTGTAGTGACTCTATGTTGCCATCAAAGTCTTCCACCTCCATCTGTTTTTGGGGTCTACTAGTCTTTGGAAGTCAATCTAGTCTTCATGGTTATAAGAAGGCTCTTGTTCTCTAAAACCTCTGCCAAAAAGGCAATGCAATCAAGAAGTGCATTTCTTTCCAGCCAAGAAGAAATGAGAAAAGTATGCAGAGTAAAATAAAATAACAACCATGCATATCAATGGAATTCTTTCAATTTCTAAAGAGTTTTCCAAGGAGGTTTAACCCAACTTTCTCATATCTCGTTGACCAGAATTCTGTCACAAAGTCTTTTGAATAGCAAATGAGACAGAGTAAACATTTAGTAAAAGTCCTCTATCATTGCTGTTATTCTTAACTCTTTATTTTAAGGTTCATAGTGTGTCCTCGAAAAAGTGTCTGCCTCTTTATAACATTATAGGAAAAATATGCCCATGGATAAACATCTGTTATGTTAAGGTAAAAAAGACAGAACATTTCAGCAAATATATTTAAAACATGAAGATGTTTGTTAACCATAGAGCTGGGTTTCCAGAGAACACCGTGTAAAGATTAGAAAGAGAGGGGAGGATTATGAAGTTTGATTAGAAAAAGGAATCACAGAGCATTGTAGAGAAAAGGATATGGGAGAAGATAAGCAACTGGAATGCCTTATATCTTAGATTGTATATTAGTTTCCTATTGTTATATAACAAAATATCACAAATTTATTAAAGCCATACAAGTTTTTTTTTTTTTCCTCTTCTTTAATCTCACGGTTTTACAGGTTAGAAGTCCGGGCATGATATGGGTGAATAAACTGTCCAGAGTCTCATCAGATTGAAATCAAGGTGTCATCTGGGACTACAGATCCAATCTTGGCTTAGAGTCTTAACCCAAGAACACTGGTTGGCAGAACTCAGTCTCCTCCAACTGTGGAACAGAAACTCTAGTTTTTTTCTTTAGCTCTCAGCATGAACAACTCCAGGTTTCTAGATGACTCCCACAATACCTTGTCATATGGCCCCCAGAAGCAGATAACAACATCAATGCTTACTTTATTCCCAGAAAACCAGAGTGTGCCCTCCTCTGTTACCAGATAGAGAACATTCTTTGCTTTTAATAGGCTGATGAAGTAAGGTTAGTCCCATCTGGATAATCACCTTATCTTAAGGTCAATTGGTAGTAGTAGTGAAAGTTGTTCAGTCATGTCCGACTCTTTGCGACCCCATGGACTATACAGTCCACGGAATTCTCCAGGCCAGAATACTGTCATTCCATTCTCTAGGGGATCTTCCCAATCCAGGGATCCAACCCAAGTCTCCCACATTGCAGGTGGACTCTTTACCAGCTGAGCCACCAGGGAAGCCCAGGAATACTGAAGTGGGTAACCTATCCCTTCTCCACCAGATCTTCCCAACCCAGGAATCGAACCAGGGTCTCTTGCATTGCAGGCAGATTCTTTACCAACTGACCTACCAGGAAAGCCCAAAGTCAATTGGTATAAGATCTTAATTACACACACAAAAATCCCTTTACAACGGTACCTAGATTGGTGTTTTACTAAATAAGAGGGCAAAGGTGTATGTAGACCTATTGACAGGTATTTTTGGGAGGCCATCTTAGAATTCTGCCTACCATAGAAGGTGACCATGGAAAATAGAATGTGTAGCATGATGTATTTTTCTGGCAGAAACGCCAAGAGAGTTGAATAGCCTTTGCCTTAAACTGGACTTGGCATTTGTGATTTTTCAGGATGTATTTGTGGCCTGAACTGATTTTTGTATCTTCTTGCAAAGTGAGTTACTTACTAAAGTATTCACTAAAAAAGCACTTTAGAACCTATTGCAAGTTTTTGACCATTGAAAACAATAATTACATAGTATTGTGCTCTAATATTTGTTAGCAATCTTTACACTTGCACTCTGCCATGAAAATTAGTAACCAGTAAATCTGTTTTTAAATACTCAAAAAAAGTAAAATTGCATAGGAATATAGTAAACATTTTCATTGCTAAAATGCTTAAGAAGTGATTTTATGCACCATAGAAATTTATATTAAATGATTTTTGTTAATTGGGCTAGAGGAATAACTTGCTCTTATTATCAATAATTTGTAGGTATTATCTGTAAGAAGACTCTTCTTACCATTCTTCATTAAATGTTTGTGAATGTTCATGTTTACTATGCTTAAATCTCTGTATATACAATTTGCTCTCAATTATGTTAGTGCATTTTGTTATGTGGGCCTACCTCATAGCTCAGTCGGTAAAAAGACTAAAAATAACCATCAGCTAGAAATAAACCCTGTTAACATTTTGGTGTATTTTCTTAAAATCTTTTTAACATAATTAACACAATTTAGGTAGTATCTGTCCTTATTTTTAATGTACTCCTCTTTAATGCATTTTTATGTTTTCTGTATTAAGAATGTACAACTTTTATATTTCATTTTTAAATTAATTTAAATGGAGGATAATTGCTTTATAATATTCTGATAGTTTTCACCACACATCAACATGAATCGGCCACAGGTATACATTTGTCACCCCCTTCCTGAACCCCTCTCCCAGCTCCCTTCCCACAGTATCCCTCTGGGTTGTCCTAAAGCACCACTTTGGGTGCCCTACTTCATGCATTGAACTTCCACTGATCATCAGTTTTACATATGGTAATGCACATGTTTCAATGCTAAGAATGTACTACTTTTATAATATTAATGCATTTCAAAATAATTTGTACGTAAGTGTGTATGTGCATATGTTATATAATCAGCATATTTAATGCAAATAGCAGAAAATGAAATATAACTTCAAAATGAAGGAGATAAAAATAAAACAAAATTTAGAACAAAACATACTGAAATTCTAACAGTCATTATCTTTATGGGTGAAGGCTGGGTGATTTATTTTCTTTCTATTATCTGTATATTCCAAATTTTCCATATTAATCAGGGTACTAAATTTAGATTATAGGAACAAATATACCCTTATGTTAAAGAAAAAATAATTTAGAAATTATTATCCTGAAATTGAATTCTAAAATGTATTCAAGTGAAAGTTGTCAAAATTAAAATTTTTCTTACAGAAATACTAGAGTGGTTATTATTTTATACTTCTTATACCCTTATTATGTACATCTGAATTTTAATTAATTTATATAAACAACATAGCTTCATACATTTTTGGTGCTTCTTTCATTACTTATAAATGTAGGTTTTCCTGAAATTGCTTAGTAACATCAGAGAAGGCAAACCTGGATTGCATTATCTTTCCATATAGAGTACATATTCCTAATTTATTGTGAGTGAGATGGACAAATGACCCATCATTGCTTTACCTGTCAACAAACTGATCTTTTTTTTTTTTTTTCCCATAAACATGAAAAAACTGTTAAATGACAGTTCAGGAGTTTAATCCATATGATTTTTTATAGGTTACATATTATTGAGTTCAATATCATTGGGCTTTCCCAGGTGGCTCAGACAGTAAATGATCTGCCTACAATGCAGGAGATTCCGGTTCGATCCCTGGGTCAGAAAAATTCCTGGAGATAGGAATGGCAACCCACTTCACTATTCTTGCCTGGAGAATTCCATGGACAGAGGAGCATAGTGGGCTACAGTCCATGGGGTTGCAAAGAGTCAAACACAACTGATTGACCCAGCAAGCAAGCAAGCAAGTTATCATTGAGCTACCTGGGCTTATGCAATGATGTATAAGTACTAGTTCTAGTACTTCAATTGTGAAGACAAGTTGACGCTATTCCTAAAAAATTAACAATCTCATGAGCTCATATTAACGGGCCAGCTCCAGAACACTGCTCCTTGTAAGAACTTATCTTTGTGACTCAGTAATGCCCTTAATTCACTTAATGCTCTTTTCTAAGCAGAGAAATTTTAAGCATAGTGTTTTGCTTGTTACAATTCCTTTCTCAAGAAAGATCATATTTATATTGAAAATATACATATTGCTTTTGATTTTTTAATTTTGAAAATATTTGGGAAAACTGACACCTATATGGGAAAGATGAGATTATTGTTTCATTTTCAATATTTCTGCTAGTTAGTAGGTGGTGACATCCAGAAAGAACAAGTGTTTGAGTCTTACTGATAATTGATAACTTAGAAACAGAAAAGGATATTTCAGTATAGAGAAAAGCCTAGGCACATCTGATTGAAATTTGGAAGCAATGAATCTTCATGCTTTGAAACTAAGAATAAAAATTATTGAATGGCATTTCTGGTTTTTACTTGCAGATGGGAAATAGAAAGAGAACTATTCTTACAATGAAAAAAGCTGGGCCAACACCAAGTTTACAACTTTTCTTCAACCCATTATAATAAGAGTACTGACATCTCAAGACAATCAAATGGTCCAGAATTTAGGGAGAGACAGACACACTCTAGGGGAGATGGAGCCCAAGCACTGGATTATCACGGAAAGATGCAATGGATTGGAACATATTTAAGAATTCATGGGGGCGGGGGGGGGGTATTGGCAAATTAGTGGGGGCCAGGAAATGGTGGCTTCCCTGGTGTCTCAGATGGTAAAGAATTCACCTAAAGTGCAGGAGACCTGGGTTTGATCCCTGGATCAGAAAGATTCCCTGGAGAAGGAAATAGTTACCCACTCCAGTGTTCTTGCCTGGAGAATTCCATGGACAGTGGAACCTGGAAGACTACAGTCCATGGGGTTGCAATGAGTTGGACACCACTGAGCCACTAAACAACTTAGCATAGTAAATTGTATTAAATATATCTGTGAGAGAGTGTGAAACTTCAGGTGGTTACAAATACAGAGGGAGTACACATCATGTTTCATGCTTTTTCTTCATGATCCTACTTGGGGATCACAGAAAAGACTGAATGAGTCCTGAGAATGTCTTCTTCATGTTGTATACATGGAGGATGCTAACAGTAGACACTGCAAGAGGGACAAGCTACTCCACTTGGACTTCTCTTCCTTATTTTATCTACCAACTTTAATTTGTGGCAGGAAGGGCAACAATCACTGCCATCCTTAGTCTACTAGTGAAATCTGATTGCAGCTAGGGGAAAGTAAAAGGAGGGAAGAGAAGTAGAGAGGGGCAAGAATATGTTATGGTTTCAGAACCTATTATGTGAAGAGGAGAAGACCAATAAAGTAGTCTGCATGAGTCCCAGGGACAAAATCCCTGCTTTATACCAAAGTTTAATCAAAACAACAACAAATACACCACACTCCACACCTCCACCGAGTTGAAAGCAATATTGAAAAACAAGTATTATGCAAGACAGATATCCACTCTGAAGCACGATACAAATGGTAAACTTAAAGTTAAGGGTAGACATGACATTAGAATATTAAATCTGGTGCAAAACTCTCATTCTAAATGGAGCTATCATTAGAAGATTAAATGGAAATGTTAGAAGTAAAAAACACAGTACCCTTTTAACAGATTTTAACAGATTTTTAACATGATTTTAACAGACATATTAATAGATTTAATATAGCCATGAAAAGAATTAGTGAACTTGAAGGTAGGTTTCTAGAAATAACCTGTGTTTACACAGAGAGCAAAAATTAAAAAGAGGAAGAAGGAGAAGGAGAGAGAGAGGACAGATTATTGAAATGCTGTGGAAAAATAAGCAACTGTATGTATAACATGAAAAATTGAAATCCCAGAAGAGGAAGAGATAGAAAATGTAGAAGAAAAATTTGAAGAGTGCAGGGGAATATTTCTAAACTATATATATATATATATACACATATATATATATACACACACAAATACATCCCTCGGCACATCATATTCAAACTGCTTAAAAATATAGAACCAATCTTAAAGGCAGCCAGATTGTCAAAGAAATGCTATGGACAGTAGCAAACATGCATTGCATTCATATAAAATAAAAAACAAACAAAAATTTTGGAAATGGAAAAGGAAATTTTGGCAGCAGAAAAACTTTTATTCTATAAAAAAAAATACAAGAAATTGTAAATCGAAAAAAATGAAGGTAAAATAAATTTGTTCTTTTCTAATTTTAATTGATCTCATGTGATTGCCTAAAGCAAAAATAGTAGCCAGGTATTTTATATTTATATACATGTAAAAATAGAATGTATGTGAATAATAGCATTAAGGTTGGGGGTGAAGATTGCTTACAAGGTTTTTATGTTGCATGAGAAATGCTATAAAGTTATTTGCAGATAGATTCTCAGTAATTAAAGGTAAACTTCAGGGCAATGATGAATAGAATTTTTAAAAATTTATAAACAGTTATTCAATAGGGAGATAAAGAGGAATTATAAAAATGTCCAATTAACTAAAGAGAAGTCGCAAAGGAGAAAAAAGATACAATGAACTAATGAAGCACTTAGAAAAAAATATATAAAATGTTGAAATTAAACTCAACCATATCAATAATCACAAAAAATATGAAGAGTCCAAGCTCATGAACTAAAAAATATAAACTGTCAAACTGAATACCAAAAGCATGACTCAAGAATATGCTGTCTGCAACAAATTTGTATTAAAAGTAAAAACATAAATATAGTAAAAGTAAAATGGTGGATCAAGATATCGTTTAAAAAAACTAAGCAATAGAAGTCTGGAATATTTATATTAATGCAGATAAAACAGATTCATAAGAAGAAATATGTTATTGGGGATAAATATTGATGTTGCATTACAATAAAGGGACAATTTTGCAGAAATATTGATGTTGCATTACAATAAAGGGACAATTTTGCAGATAACAATCCTAAAAATTTATGCACCTAACATTAGAGCTTTAAAGCACATAAGTCAAAAACTGATAAAAAATAAAAACTGATTGAACTTAAGATAGAAAGAACCACAGTGTTTGAGAATTCTACCCTTCCCTCTCCAAAACCTGATAGTAAAAGGTGGCAGAAAATCAGTAAGAATATATGTGATTTGAACAACATTATCAGTCACATTGACCTAACTGATATTCAGAGAACAATCCACCCAACAAAAGCAGGCTACAAGTGAACATGGAATAATCACCAAGATAATATGTATTCTGAGTTACAAAACAAAGCTTTCAAATTCTCCTAAAAATATAGATCATATAAAATTAATTCTTGAATTGTAGCATAATTAAACTAAAACTAAATAGTATGAAGATATCAGGGACATCCACAATTATTTGGAATTAAAAAAAAAATACTACCAAATAACACATGTGTCAAAATAGAAGCTTCAAGTGATATTTGAACAAATATTTTAAATTTAATTAAAATGAAAATACAAAATTCCAAATGTTCAGGATGCAAGTAAACAAATTATTAGAGGGAAATGTATAAAAATGTTTGCATTGAAAATGTAGAACTGTATCAACCAAGGTTTCTAAACTTCTACCTTAAGAAACTGGAGGGAAAAAAAGAGCTAATTATATTTAAATCAAGCACAAAAAGGAAATAATAAAGATAATTGAAGAAAAAAAGAAATTAAAAACAGGGAAACAATATAGAAAACAAAAGAGACCAAATGTGGCCCTTTGAAAAAATCAATGAAATTGACAAATGTCTAACCAGAGTGACCAAGAAACTGGAGAAAGGAATATATAAATATTATCAATATCTGGAATGGAAGAAGAGAGCTTCATACTAACCATAAAGACATTAAAATATTAAGGAAATTCTACACTGTGCCATTAAATTTGATGGCTTATTAAAGTGATTATTTCTTGAAACACAAAAACTACCAAAAACTCACTCAAATAAATATAAATAATATGAATACTCTTACATATATTAAAACAAAACAAAACTGAGTCTTTACCTAAGAACATTCCACAAAACAAAACACCAGGGCCAAGTGGTTATACCATCAGATTCTATCAAACAGGAAAGAAATGATACCAATTTTACACAATTCCTTTCTGAAAATAGGAGAGGAGGAGATGCTTCCCAACTTGTTTTAGAAAATAAACATTACCCTGATAGCAGTAATAGACATTGTAAGACTGCTGCTGCTGCTGTTAAGTCGCTTCAGTCCTCCAACTCTGTGCCACCCCATGGACGGCAGCCCACCAGGCTCTGTCATCCCTGGGATTCTCCAGGTAAGAACACTGGAGTGGATTGCCATTTCCTTCTCCAATGCATGAAAGTGAAAAGTGAAAGTGAAGTCACTCAGTCATGTCTGACTCTTCCCGACCCCATGGACTGCAGCCTACCAGGCTCCTCCATCCATGGGAGCTTCCAGGCAAGAGTACTGGAGTGGGTTGCCATTGCCTTCTCCATTGTAAGACTAGAAAGCTACAAACCAAAATTCCTCATTAAAATAGACAAAATATATTCTCAACAAAATATTAATGAATTGAATCCAGTAGTACATACACAGGGTAAAATGTCAGACTAGGTGAGATGTTTCAATATTTCAAAATTAACCAAATTTATTTATCAGATTAACAAGTTAAAGAAGAAAAACAGATCTCAATAGATGCCACAAAACTACTTGACAACATTCAACATTCAATCATAATTTTTAAAAAGTTAGACTAGAAGGGAACTTTTTAATGTAATAAAGTGTAACTGCAAAATACTCATAGCCTACAGTAAACCTTGTACGTAACACTGAAAGACAGAATGTTGTACTCCTGTTTTGCTGATCCTGTTTGTAACACCAATCGTCTTGTTGTTCACACTGTGTACCCTGTTCACTGAACCCAGGGTAGACAAGGCACAAGCTAAGAGGCTGGAAGGAGACTCGAGGAGCCATAGAAACTGCAAATTTATTCTTCCCTGACTGATGCAACAGCCACAACATAACCATAACGTAGCTTATAGCAGACCCCTAACATAACCTCACGGAGAAGGCAATGGCACCCCACTCCAGTCTTGCCTGGAAAATCCCATGGATGGAGGAGCCTGGAAGGCTGCAGTCCATGGGGTCGCTGAGGGTCAGACATGACTGAGCGACTTCACTTTCACTTTTCACTTTCATGCATTGGAGAAGGAAATGGCAACCCACTCCAGTGTTCTTGCCTGGAGAATCCCAGGGACAGGGGAGCCTGGTGGGCTGCCATCTATGGGGTCGCACAGAGTCGGACACGACTGAAGTGACTTAGCAGCAGCAGCAGCAGTAACATAACCTCATGTAACGTAACCATGATGTTACTCCAGTCTGGGGCTTCCCAAGTGGCTCAGAGGTTAAAGCATCTGCCTGCAATGTGGGAGACCTCGGTTCGATCCCTGGGTCAGGAAGATCCCCTGGAGAAGGAAATGGCAACCCACTTCAGTATTCTTGCCTGGAGAATCCAATGGAAGGAGGAGTCTGGTGGGCTACAGTGCACGGGGTTGCAAAGAGTCAGACACGACTGAACGACTTCACTTTCACTCCAGTTTAGCCCCAATGCAACAGTAGTTAGGGCTTTCACGGTGAACCCCATAGAGGCGTCCAGCACACGGTCCCATGACCAAGTAGATACCACACAATGGGCAGCGGCAGTTACACAACCGTGGGAAATCATTGTTTACAGAACATGGGGCCACAGGATGTGAGAGCGTTGAGCGAAAAAGCCTGACTGGCACCATCTTATTAATTTCCCCACAACACTTAACATGAAGAAATAGTGAAAGATGGCCTATCTTTTCTTTTTTTTAACATACATTCTGTATTCTAGCCAGTGAAATTAGAAAGGGAAAGAAATAAAAGGTATACCAGTGGGAAAGAAGTAAACTTTATATTCACAGATGACATGATTGTCTATGTAGAAAATTCAAAAGAATCAGCAAAAAATCTAAATCAGCAAGAACTACTGAGTTTAGTAAGTATACAGGATGGAAGATCAATATAAAAGTTATTTTAATTTCTATGTACTTATAATAAATTTGAAATAAAAAATATCATTTACAATAGCACAAAATTAAAATGATTAGGCATAAATGTAGCAAAACACATGAAGTATCTGTATGTTGGGTACTACAAAACACTAATAAAGGAAGTCAATAGAAACCTACATTATTAGGGGCCTATACTGGATGAATGAGTTTTAAGTCTCAATATTGTTAAGATGTCAGTTCTTTCAGATATATTTCTAAATACAATGCAATCCCAACCAAAATACCAGCAAGTTTTTTTTGAAGCTATCAACAAACTAATTATAAAATTTATATGAAAAGTTGAAAGAATTAATATAGAAAAACAGTTTTGAAAAAATAAAAAAATACACAGTTGGAGGTCCAACATCACCTGTTTTCAAGTTTTACTTTAAATCTACAATAATCAAGAATGTTTGGTATTGGCAAAAGGATATAAGCAGAACATTAAAACAAAATAATGATTCCAGAAATAAATCCACACAAATGTGGTCAAATGGTTTTAGGTAATAGCAATTACAAAAGGAATTAAAAGAAGAAATGTTAGTTTTTTTAGCAAATGATACTGAGATCATAATTGATGGTTCACATACAAAATAATTATCCTCAAATCATACCATGTATTTTATGTAAAACGTACTCAAAATGTCTCAGATATAACTATAAGCTTACAAAATTTCTGAAAGAAAACATGGGAGGAAATCTTTATGGCCTTGTTTCAGCAAAAAGCATTTGGATATGACAGTAAAAGAGAAAAAAAAAAAAGAAAAATGGAATATAATGAAAATTAAATCATTTTTTCTTTCAGAAAAAATATAATACAGTAATTAGCCTCCAATTAAAATAGATAAGTTGATTAAAAATAATACAAATTTTAAAAAGAAAAATACTATTAAGAGAATGAAAAGTTATGAAGAAATATTTGCAAATCACATTTCTAAATAAAAAAAACTTGAATCTAGAATATGTAAAGAATTCATAACTCTATATAAGTAAAAAAAACTCACTTTAAATAGATTTAAAAAGACATTTCATTAAAAAAAGGTGTATGAATGTGAAATGATATTAGAAAAAGGTGCAGAACATCATAGTTTCCTAGAGAAATGTGAAGTAAAACCACGATGAGATACCATTACATATACATTAGGATGGCTAAAATGAAAACTGATAATAACAAGAGAGGATGAAATAACTGGAACTTTCTTTTTGGTGGGAGTGCTAAGTGCTACATACTATTCAGAAAAAAAGTTTGGCCATCTCTTTCTTAGAAGGTTACCAAACAACCCAGCAATCCCACCATTAAGTATTAGCCAAGTGAGATATATGTATAGCTATGGCTGATTCATGTTGAGGTTTGACGGAAAACAGCAACATTCTGTAAAGCAATCATCCTTCAATAAAAAATAAATTAATAAAAAAATTAAAGTAAATTGGAAAAAAACAGAAAAAAAAACCATATTCACACTAAAAACCTGTGTGTCAAGGTTTTTAACCCTTTACTCATAATAATAAGAACCTGGAAACAACTCAAATGTTTTTCAATAGGTGAATGGATAAACAAACCATCATACACACTACTCAGCAAGAAAAAGAAAAAAACTACCGGGCCCATTCAATGACATGGATGAATTCTAAATTCATTTTGCTAAGCAAAAGAAGCTAGATTTAAACAATTGCAAGTTGTATGGACTGTTTATATGACATCCTAGAAAAGGCAAAATATATGGAGCTGATCTGTATGATACTGTGGTTTTACATACATGACCATATGCATTTGTTAAATCCCATATACCTATACCTTATAAAGTGTAAATTATACTAAATGCAAATTTTAAAAATCAATTAGGATATCAACAGAGCCCAAGATGGAACATAAACTGCCTCATATAAGCATAATCATAATAAAAATGCATAGCATGATCTTACTGAAAAAGTGAGGAATAAAAGCAATGGACTAATAACTTTGATGCTCTGTTTTGTCTCAACATTGTAAGACTAGAGACAAAAACAATTGCACACAAACATGACATTCTAGTTGGTAAAATTGCTTCTCACAGGAGTAGGGGTTTGCAATTTTTAAACAACTTGCATCAAAAAAAAAAAAATAGTGTATGGTTGATGAAATAAGTATATTGAAGATAGTGGGTGTCAAGTTTCTCACTATCAGAAAAGAAAGTTGAAAATAAGCATAGGGAATGCTAGAATGAAGTCTTAACTTGGATTCTAGATGAACATAGTAAGACCTCATATTTTAAAGTACAATTGACCCTTGAACAGCAGAGGTTTGGACAGCATGAGTCCAATTATATGCATTTTTTTCAATAGTAAATATTACGCAAAACATGTTTAATTGAATCCTTAGATGAGGAACTACCTATACAGAGGGCTGACCATAAGTTGTAGTTGGATTTTTCAGCTGCACAGAGGGTCAGGCCCCCTAACCCTCATGTTGTTCAAGGCTCAACTATAGAAGAGACAGATAGAGAAATGAAAATAGATATGTGATGCACACTTGGCTTAATATACATACTATTTCTGTCCGCTGAGAGGGCTTATAACCTGTGGACATTTCACTAACAATAAGCACACCTAACGTCCAGATCACAGTTTCAAAATACTATTCTTCAGCAAAAGGAATCAGTGCTCCTCGGAGAACTATTTAATCATAAAACTGTGGCAAGGAAAATACAAGATGAAAATTGGACATCTTGTGGTGCCAGAAAATAAAGAAATGCTAGGAAAAAATCACGATGGGAATAGAAGTATATCAAAAAGACACAGGAAGCAATCTGAAATAACTCAAGGGCTTAAACAGAACAATTTGACCAACAATTTAAATAAAGATACTAACAGATTATAACCTAAATAATGAGGTAAATATCCATTAGTTCACACAGATATAAATAAATGATTAAATAAATAAGTGAAGAAAGGATGAAAACTCTTATGAAAGAATCCTAATTAATAAATGCAGATAGAATGGGAAAAAAAAAATCACCGGAATGCCACAGTGATAATAGCTAGTTGAGAGATTCACAAAAATTTGCTACAATAATTTGAACAAGTGTTTAGACAGGAAAAAAAAAAAAATTGGCAAAGCTTCAAAGTATCTCCCTCAAACCATTTTTAATTACATATTGGAAAACAGAAACTTAACTCTAGAGAAACCTAACAGGAAAGCTATCATAGATTGGAGGAGATTAAGAGGACATGACCACGAAATGCAATGTGAGATACTGGATTGGACCTTGGGATAGAAAACAAAAACAGTAGAAAAGTGATGAAATTTGAATAAAGTCTCCCACGTAGTTAATAGCATCCACAAATTTCCTAGTTTTGGTATTTACACTATAGATATGCAAGATGCTAATGGTAGGGAAATTTGGATAATAAGTATACAGGAGCTCTTTGTACTATCTTTGAAATTTCTTGTGTCTAAAACTATTTCAATATAAAAAGCTAAAAATAACAAAAAATAGTTAGAGTCCATTATTTTGAAGAGCAGTCACAAGATATATAATGTCTTGGAATCTTGGAACCAATTTCCATACTCAAACCTATATTTTAAGTTTAAATATTTGGGGAATAAGAATGGGGACATCCTTAAATAAACAGAAAATAAAATAGAAAAATTGCTTACTGTACAGTATTTTATAGTTTCAAATATTAAACATTTGTCCTTGAATTCAATTATCCCATGCAAAAACCTGTTGAGAAAAGTTTCATTTTCATTATACAAAGGAAAATTAAGTTTAAAAGAAAGTTAATTTCTCCAAATCACACAGCTAATTAGTCACATAATCAAAAATTTAACACAAATAGTCTAACTTGAAATTTTGTGCATTTTTGTATTAACCAAATGTTATGTAAATTTACCCTATTCTGTTGCTGAAATATAGGCTTCCCTGATGGCTCAGTGGTTAAAAAAAAAAAAAAAATCCACCTGCCAATACTGGAAACAGATTCAATCACTGAGTAATGAAGATCCCCTGGAGAAGGAAATGACAACCCACTCCAGTATTCTTTCCTAGGAAACCCCATGAAGAGAGCAGCCTGACAGTCCATATTGGTTACAAAAGAGTAGGACAAGACTTAGGGACTCAACAGTAGTTGCTAAAATAGATTTCATGTATTGAGGTGTAGTACTTCTTGAGTAGGAGAAGGCAATGGCACCCCACTCCAGTACTCTTGCCTGGAAAATCCCATGGATGGAGGAGCCTAGTAGGTTGCAGTCCATGGGGTCGCTAAGAGTCAGACACGACTGAGCGACTTCACTTTCACTTTTCACTTTCATGCATTGGAGAAGGAAATGGCAACCCACTCCAGTGTTCTTGCCTGGAGAATCCCAGGGACGGGGGAGCCTGGTGGGCTGCCGTCTATGGGGTCACACAGAGTCGGACATGACTGAAGTGACTTAGCAGCAGCAGCAGCAGTTCTTGACTAATGTCTCCTTACACAGTACTGTTTTTGCTAATATGTTCACAAGTATGAACATATTAAACATTATATTTAAGAAAACCACTTTCTTCTAACTAAAGGAATAATTTTTTAATTTAAATTTATTTATTTTAATTAGAGGCTAATTACTTTACAATATTGTATTGATTTAATTAAAGTTGATAAAAAATCAAGTCCTATATTATACGCCTCTGAAATAATAATAATTTTTTAAGAAATAGCTTTGTTTTGATTTTGATAATGTTATTTACAGTGAATACTTGATTCCTATGTATTCATGATATTTGACTTTCATAGGAAGGCTCAAAGTTTTATATTTAAGTTTACAAAATCCTTCACTAGGGCTGTGCATTGTGGCATAGATCTGATTATATTTATTCATTAGCGTGTTTCTAATTAAAAATGTGTTTCATTAAACCTGTAAAAAATGAAGACTTAAGGGGAAAATGATATGTTGAAATTAAGGACACGACTGAGCGACTTTCACTTTTCACTTTCATGCATTGGAGAAGGAAATGGCAACCTACTCCAGTGTTCTTGCCTGGAGAATCCCAGGGATGGCAGAGCCTGGTGGGCTGCCTTCTATGGGGTCGCACAGAGTCAGAGGACTGAAGTGACTTAACAGCAGCAGCAGCAGCAGCAGCAGCAGCTTGTGACTAACTCTTTGAAACTTATGAATAGTATCATACTCCCACATGTTGCACTTTTGGTAACTTAGTCGGGTTCTTGATTATACAATTGGGTCAAGCCTGCCATTAGTAATAGAAACATAATGGTTTTTAATTCTTCACTATTAAATGCTAAAGTTAGTGGTGATTAGATTGTATTCTTTTTTTTTTTTCTTTTTGAGGCATTACACTTCAAAAATGGGTTAATATAATTTCTTTTCCTGGACCAGCTGTTAGGTAAATTGTGCAATAGGCAGATTTTGTATTTGGTATCCATGGGTATTTTATATGTATTTTGGAGCCCTTCCTTTCCCATTATTTCTGTGTTTTCTAGTGCTGTCATGCTGCCTTTGCTTTTGCTAATTTCCAACAATAGTGCCCCACTGATGAGTACATATACCTAGCTTGATTTATAGTACAAAATTGTATGTCCCTTCTTTTTACTATCTGCCATTCAAAATTCTTTTATTCAGCTTTTTTAAATGTAGCTAGGTTTTTGTCTGTAAGCTATCCAATTATTATGACCCACAATAAAATAAATTATTGTCTGTAGTCATCCCCCAAATAGAAGATACATATATGGGTGCATGCCAAGTCACTTCAGTCATGTCTAACTCTTTGCAACCCATGGAATGTAGTCCACCATTCTTCTCTGTCCATGGGATTCTCCAGGCAAGACTACTAGAGTGGGTTACCATGACCTTCTCTAGGGGATCTCCCCCACCAAAGGCTCAAACGCTATTCTCGTATCTCCTGCATTGGCAGGCAGGTTGTTTATCACTAGTGCCACCTGCGAAGCCCCTAGAAGATACTTACGAACCCTAAAGCTTGCTTTGGTATGATGATGAAAAAAATAAAATAAAATAGTGAAATAATCTATAATCTAAATAGGTTTAAAAGTAGACTGCTGGAAAAGTAAAAATCAATCCTCCAGATTAGAGGAAATACATGGGCCTGCAGAAATCAGGCTAGAAAATGAAGCAGAGCAAAATCCAAGGAACTTTGGGCATCATCAGTGTAAAAGTAGAAAGAAATGAGGAAAAAAACAAAAATGACAACTGTTGCAGGTATGAAATATATTAAAGTATTTCATTCATTTATTCATTTGCATATTCTTTTAAAAATGTATATTGAGTTTCTACTATAAGAAGATTTTTTCATGCTAGATGTCAGGAGTAAAATGCTGAGTGAAAACAGACACATCAATCTGTCCTCGTGAAATTTAACTGTTTGTTGGGGGAGATAGATATTGATCAAAAAACTCATACTTATGTCTATGATATAAAGATACATGGTTCAATATAGAATTAGAAAAAGGATTTTACTTCTTTCAGTTATGGGAAGTTAAAATAAAGTCTTTGATGAGGAAGTGATATTTGAGCTGAGATCATAAATGTGAGTAAATGCAAAGATGAAAGACTGAATGGTAAAGGAAGCAGCATGTTGAAAAGCCTGGTGATGAGAGAAAGCATAGCTAGTCCAAAAGAAGAGTAGTTTGGCTGCAGCAAGGACAGCAAGAGAAAATGTATAGAAATGAAGCCAAATTAGAGTTAGATCATACAATAGTTTGTATGTTCTCAAATTCTCTTCTTTTCCTTAAGAGCAACAGGAAGCTATTGAAAGGATTCAAATGGGTGGATATGACCTAAATTGTATTACTCAAGGGGAAAGATGAAGTATAATGAATACAGGAGCAAAAAGTAATGACAGATTCAAGAGATATCTCAGCAATAACAGGAATTGTACAAGTGGTTGAAGAAGAGTGAGGTGGCTACAGTAATTCACAGGTTTCTGAATAGCAAAAAAAAAAAAAGAATGAATGTTTTCTTTCCATTTAGATAACTTCAACTGTCCTCACTATCATCTGCTCACACAGTCTGAACAGAAATGAAACTTATAGTAATTTCTGCCCTTCATGATTTTGTTACTGCAAAGCCTTTTTATAAAGCTGTTACGAAACTGCCCATAACAGGTGACCGTAGCAACTTATACTGAATAATATAGCTCTTAATTTGTATATGTAAAAACTGTCAGTAAGTTTCTGATGAAAATGGAAGGCATTAAATGGAAGGATCCGTATTACAAGCAGAAAAATTTCCCCTGGAAAAAGAAAAAGAAAAAGATTCAAGGAACAGAAAAGAATCTCAAAAGTATATGTAATATGTTTCCTCGATTCTGAAAAGTATTTGACATATCAAGTCAATTTTTAAAGAAAAATATCTACAAATTGGTTAAAAGTATGTACTACTCAGCTTAGGCTGCCCTAACAAATTACCACAGACTAACTAGGTGGCTTAAACAAAGGAAATTTATTTTCTGACAGTTCTGGAGTCTGGAAATCTGAGACCAGAACTCCAGAGTGGTTGGGTTCTGGTAAGGATCCTGGGCATTGTCTAGTAAGGATCCTGGACAGGAGTTTGAGTAAACTCTGGGAGTTGGTGATAGACAGGGAGGCCTGGCATGCTGCAGTGAATGGGGTCACAAAGAGTTGGACAGGACTGAGCAACTGAATTGAACTAAACTGAAGGATCCTGTTTCTGTCTTGCCACCTTTTTGTGGTGTCCTAACATGATGTAGAGAAAATAAGGTGAGTTCTCTGGTACCTTTACTTATTAAGATACCAGTTGTTATATATCAGGGCCCCATACTTATGAATTCATTTAAATGAATTACCTCCTTGCAGTACTTATCTCAAATTGTAGTAACATTGAGAAATAGAACTTCAACTTTGAATTCTCTGGGGACAAAATCCAGTCCATAAAAAAGTACTGATTTTAGAAATATAATGAAAAAAAGCACATAGATGTAAATATTAAAATCTAGGAGATTCAAGATAATAAGGTATTCATAAAAATACAGCAGAATACTCCTTTAAAGGAAAAATAGGAAAAATTACAAACTGATTTGAGATTAAAATTAAATGGACAAAATAGACATTTAAAATAGGCTAAATAGTAAAACGTATGTAGTTTAAAAATAAAGATATTCTTTGAAATAAAATATAAGATAAAAATATGGCAGAAAATATGAGTCATTTAGCACATAAAAATTAGTTTCAACATCATCTAATAGGAGTTCCAGAAGAGATGATAATAAAAGGAATGAAACGATATGATTTAAAAGGCAATTTTCTTAGAACTAGAGGAAGGAACTTTTTCTTTAATATTGAAAAGCAAAGACATTACTTTGCCAACAAAGGTCCATCTAGTCAAGGCTATGGTTTTTCCAGTGGTCATGTATGGATGTGAGAGTTGGACTGTGAAGAAAGCTGAGCACCGAAGAGTTGATGCTTTTAAACTGTGATGTTGGAGAAGACTCTTGAGACTCCCTTGGACTGCAAGGAGATCCAACCAGTCCATTCTGAAGGAGATCAGCCCTGGGATTTCTTTGGAAGGAATGATGCTAAAGCTGAAACTCCAGTACTTTGGCCACCTCATGCAAAGAGTTGACTCATTGGAAAAGACTCTGATGCTGGAAGGGATTGGGGGCAGGAAGAGAAGGGGACAACAGAGGATGAGATGGCTGGATGGCATCACTAACTCGATGGACGTGAGTCTGAGTGAACTCCGGGAGTTGGTGATGGACAGGGAGGCCTGGCGTGCTGTGATTCATGGGGTCGCAAAGAGTCGGACACGACTGAGCGACTGAACTGAACTGAACTGAAATGGCATACTGAGTGCCAATCAGTGCACTGGGATGGCCCAGAGGGATGGTATGGGGTGGGGGGTCAGGATGGGGAACACGTGTACACCCGTGGCGGATGCATGTTGATGTATGGCAAAACCAATACAATATTGTAAAATAAAAGCAAAATAATAAATAAATAAATAAAAGAGAAAAAATAAAATTAAGGAAAAATATCTAGATATATTTGGAGAAGGCACTGGCACCCCACTCCAGTATTCTTGCCTGGAAAATCCCATGGATGTAGGAGTCTAGTAGGCTGCAGTCCATGGGGTCACTAAGAGTCGTGTCACTTTCCCTTTTCCCTTTCATTCCTTGGAGAAGGAAATGGCAACCCACTCCAGTGTTCTTGCCTGGAGACTCCCAGGGACAGGGGAGCCTGGTGGGCTGCCGTCTATGGGGTCGCACAGAGTCAGACACGACTGAAGCGACTTAGCAGCATCTAGATATAGTGATATTTTATATTCTATGATTAAATAGTAAATCCTGCAGAATTTAGAGAGAGAAAGATATAGTAATAACAACTAGAAGAAAGGAACTAGATTTATTTTTCAGTGTAAAATACCTCTGCTAATTTAAGTGTCATATTAACAATAATGTAAATACCAGTATTCTTACGTATCTGGTTCTTTATATTCTACTTCGTTACATTTTTGCCATTGTTCCTGTGCCAACCTGATTTTCTTTTAAATGAAGTAATTTTGTAATATAACTTGATGTATGATATCTTGCAAGCTACATACAAAAGTGAAGGAAAGCAATTACTATTTTACTTCCAAACACCTAAATTATAAATAGACTTTTTATATGTCAATATTTTATCCAATATATTAATAAACTTAGCAATTTTAATAGATTTTAGTTGATTAACTCGGATATTTTATGTAGACAGTAAATTTTCTGCAAATATTTGCAACTTTCCTCTTTTTTTGAGACTTTATACCACTAATTTTGTCTCAGGAAAATAATTTTTTATTAATATATATTTTATTGAAGTATAGTTGACTTAGAATGTTTCAGGTGCATAGCAAGGTTGTTAGTTATACAATATATATATATACTACTTTTGAAATTATTTTCCATCATAGGTTATTACAAGATGTTGACTATAATTCCCTGCACTATATGGTAAACATTTTTTGCTACGTGACTCAGCATTTAGCTTTTCAGCAGACATTACAGAAACTCCAGGAGGTTAACTCTTGACCCAGCCTTTAAGTCAAACAAGCCACTCTTTGAGCCAGGAACCAAGATGGGCCTAAGAATCTATGTGGGCTTGCTTCTGCTGATTCCAGAAGTCCTGAGTCAGCCATTCGATCCTCAAGACAATGCCCTCCCATCCTGGGCACATTCCTATGCTACATTCCTCAATAGGTCTAATTGCTGGGTCTGTGGAGCACTCCCCAACTCTTCAGTTGAAGGCCTCTCATGGTGGGTTTCTTCATTTCAGGGAAAAGACTTTCTTCAACTTTTCTTGATCTGATGACATCTAACAATACTAAGATGGACTGGTATAAAACATTTTACCTTAACTATGGGCATAATATTGCTTAATGCCCATAAAAATAAAAATAAAGCATAATTTTGCTTATGTTTTAACTTGGTTTAATGACTATTTTGCCTTACTTCTGGAACTGTTTAACAGGGTTTGTTTCTATCCGTGTGAAAGCTTTTAGGTTACAAATGGTCATCCAATTTCCTATAAATGTCACAACATCCTCCAACTATTATTTGGGGCCCCTGGATCAGAGACACTCAATATGAGGGTTAAGAGAATATGTTGCCTCAACAATTTAGGGATGACACCCCTCAACAACAGGAAGTAGTATGGAATGAAAATGATGCTCCCTTCTCTTGGCAATGTAATTCTTCTAAAAGAAAAGGGTGTATGAGAGAGTCAATTCCCAGGAAGGTTGATAAAAAGTCCAGGGTCTCTGAGGAGGAGAGTAGCACCTGGAATCCCTGAGGAGAAGCAAGGGGTCTGGGGCTCTCAAGGAGGAAAAAAGGACAATTTTTTTTTTCTACATTGCTTTGTCTTCAGTTCAGTTGCTCAATCATATCTGACTCTTTGCAACCCCTTGGACTGCAGCATGCCAGGCTTCCCTGTCCATCACTGACTCACGGAGCTTACTCAAACTCATGTCCATTGAGTTGGTGATGCCATCCAACCACCTTACCCTCTGTCATCACCTTCTCCTCCTGCCTTCAATCATTCCCAGCATCAGGGTCATTTCCAATCAGTCAGTTCTTGGCATCAGGTGGCCAAAAAATTGGAGTTTCAGCTTCAGCATCAGTCCTTCCAATGAATGTTCAGGACTGATTTCCTTTAGGATGAACTGACTGGATCACCTTGCAGTCCAAGAGACTCTCAAGAGTCTTCTCCAATACCACAGTTCAAAAGTATCTATTTTTCAGCTCTCAGATAGCTTTGGCTAGACAGACGTTTGTTGGCAAAGTAATGTCTCTGCTTTTTAATATGCTGTCTAGGTTGGTCATAACTTCTCTTCCAAGGAGTAAGCGTCTTTTAATTTCATGGCTGCAGTCACTATCTGCAGTGATTTTGGATCCCAAGAAAATAAAGTCTGTCACTGTTTCCATTGTTTCCCCATCTACTTACCATAATGTGATAGGACTGGATAACATGATCTTAGTTTTCTGAAAGTTGGGTTTTAAGCAAACATTTTAATTCTCCTCTTTCACTTTCATTAAGAGGCTCTTTAGTTCTTCTTCACTTTCTGTCATAAGGGTGGTGTCATCTGCATATCTGAGATTATTGATATTTTTCCCAGAAATCTTGATTCCAGCTTGTGCTTCATCCAGCAAAGCATTTCACATGATGTACTCTGCATGCAAGTTAAATAAGCTGGGTGACAAAACAACCTTGATGTACTACTCCTTTCCCAACTTGGAATAAGTCTGTTGTTCCATGTCCAGTTCTAAGTATTGCTTCTTGACCTGATTTCTCAAGAGGTACATCAGGTGGTCTGGTATTCCCATCTTTTTATGAATTTTCTACAGTTTGTTGTGATCTGCACAGTCAAAAACTTTGGCATAGTCAAAACAGAAGTAGATGTTTTTCTGGAACTCTCTTGCTTTTTCAATGATCCAACAGATGTTGGAAATTTGATCTCTGGGTCCTCTGCCTTTTCTAAATCCAGCTTGAACATCTGGAATTTCACGCTTCACATATTGTTGAAGCTTGGCTTTTAGAATTTTGAGCATTACTTTGGTAGTGTGTGAGATGAGTGCAATTGCATGGTAGTGCAATTCTTTGGCATTGCCTTTCTTTTGGATTGGAATGAAAACTGACCTTTTCCAGTCCTGTGACCACTGCTGACTTTTCCAAATTTGCTGGTGTATTGAATGCAACACTTTCACAGCATCATCTTTTAGGATTTGAAATAGCTCAACTGGAATTCCATCACCTCCACTAGCTTTGTTTGTAGTGATGCTTCCTAAGGCCCACTTGACTTCACATTCCAGGATGTCTGGCTCTAGGTGAGTGATCACATGATCGTGGTTATCTGGGTGTTGAAGATCTTTTTTGTATAGTTCTTCCATGTATTCTTGCCACCTCTTCTTAATATCTTGTGCTTCTGTTAGGCCCATAAAATTTCTGTCCTTTATTGTGCCCATCTTTGCATGAAATGCTCCCTTGATAGCTTTAATTTTCTTGAAGAGATCTCTAGTCTTTCCCATTCTGTTATTTTCCTCTATTCCCTTGCACTGATCGTGGAGGAAGGCTTTCTTATCTCTCCTTGGTATTCTTTAGAACGCTTCATTCAAATGGATATATCTTTGCTTTTCTTTTTTTACCTGTAGCTTCTCTTCTTTTCTCAGCCTTTTGCAAGGCCTCCTCAGACAACAATTTTGCCTTTTTGCGTTTCTTTCCTTGGGGATGTTTTTGATCACCACCTTCTGTAGAATGTTAAGAACCTCCATCCATAGTTCTTAAGGCAGTCTGTCTATCAGATCTAATCCCTTGAATCTATTTGTCACTTCCACTGTATGATCTTGAAGGACTTGTTTTAGGTCATACCTAAATGGTCTAGTGGTTGTCTCTACTTTCTTCAATTTAAGTCTGAATTTGGCAATAATGATATTTGTCTTAGTCAATATAACCATGTATCTAGCTCAAGGACATATTACTTCTTCTTGAGAACCTTTGGACTAATCCTGTCATCTTAAAATGTATATCATTGGGTAGGTCTGGTAAGATCTTCCTATTGTTAGTTCTAATCCTGTTATCTTATATTGTGAGAGTGGGTCTGGTAAGACCATTAACTATAATACAGATAAATAGCTCCCTTGCTAAAACTAGTGAGGGGGACACTCTCCACCTTCCTTCTGATGTCAATGTCAGAAGCTTTCTCTGTCCCTTTTTCACTTTAATAAAACTCTGCAACACAAAAACTCTTCAGTGATCATGCCCGGTCCCTTGTCTGAAGCTAAATCTTCTTTGGAGATAGATCTGACATCTTTAACTGTAAGCTATCAGCTTTTTCCTTCTCTTGTGTGTCTTGCTTAAAGAAGTTCCATTAGCATTTGCTGTAAAACTGATTTGGTGGTTCTGAAGTCTCTTATATTTTGCTTATCTGGAAACTTTTTGATTTCTCCATCAAATCTGAATGAGAGCCTTGCCGGGTAGAGTATTCTTGGTTATTCAGTTGAGTTCAGTTCAGTCGATCAGTTGTGTCCGACTCTTTGTGACCCCATGAATCGCAGCACACCAGGCCTCCCTGTCCATCACCAGCTCGCGGAGTTCACCGAGACTCACATCCATCAAGTCAGTGATGCCATCCAGCAATCTCATCCTCTGTTGTCCCCTTCTCCTCCTGCCCTCAATCCCTCCCAGCATCAGAATCTTTTCCAATGAGACAACTCTTTGCCTGAGGTGGCCAAAGTACTGGAGTTTCAGCTTTAGCATCATTCCTTCCAAAGAAATCCCAGGGCTGATCTCCTTCAGAATGGACTGGTTGGATCTCCTTGCAGTCCAAGGGAGTCTCAAGAGTCTTCTCCAACACCACAGTTCAAAAGCATCAATTCTTCAGTGCTCAGCCTTCTACACGGTCCAACTCTCACATCCATACATGACCACTGAAAAAACCATAGCCTTGACTAGATGAAACTTTGTTGGCAAGGTAATGTCTCTGCTTTTGAATATCCTATCTAGGTTTATCATAACTTTCCTTCCAAAGAGTAACAGCTTTTAATTTCATGGCTGCAGTCAACATCAGCAGTGATTTTGGAGCCCCCCAAAATAAAGTATGACACTGTTTCCATTGTTTCCCCATCTATTTCCCATGAAGTGATGGGACCAGATGCCATTATCTTTGTATTATGAATGTCGAGCTTTAAGCCAACTTTTTCACTCTCCACTTTCACTTTCATCAAGAGGCTTTTTAGTTCCTCTTCACTTTGTGCCATAAGGGTGGTGTCATCTGCATATCTGAGGTTATAGATATTTTTCGCGGCAATCTTGATTCCAGCTTGTGCTTCTTCCAGTCCAGAGTTTCTCATGATGTACTCTGCATATAAGTTAAATAAGCATGGTGACAATATTCAGTCTTGACGTACTCCTTTTCCTATTTGGAACCATTCTGTTGGTCCATGTCCACTTGTAACTGTTGCTTCCTGACCTGCATACAGGTTTCTCAAGAGGCAGGTCAGGTGGTCTGGTATTCCTATCTCTTTCAGAATTTTCCACACTTTATTGTGATCCACACAGTCAAAGGCTTTGGCATAGTCAATAAAGCAGAAATAGATGTTTTTCTGGAACTCTCGTGCTTTTTCCATGATCCAGCAGATGCTGGCAATTTGATCTCTGGTTCCTCTGCCTTTTCTAAAACCAGCTTTAACATCAGGAAGTTCACAGTTCACATATTGCTGAAGCCTGGCTTGGAGAATTTTGAGCATTACTTTACTAGCGTGTGAAATGAGTGCAATTGTGTGGTAGTTTGAGCATTCTTGGCATTGCCTTTCTTTGGGATTGGAATGAAAACTGACCTTTTCCAGTCCTGTGGTCACTGCTGAGTTTTCCAGATTTGCTGGCATATTGAGTGCAGCACTTTCACAGAATCATCTTTCAGGATTTGAAATAGCTCAACTGGAATTCCATCACCTCCACTAGCTTTTTTCATAGTGATGCTTTCTAAGGCCCACTAGACTTCACATTCCAGGATGTCTGGCTCTAGGTCAGTTATCACACCATCGTGATTATCTGGGTCATGAAGATCTTTTTTGTACAGTTCTTCTGTGTGTTCTTGCCATCTCTTCTTAATATCTTCTGCTTCTGTTAGGTCCATACCATTTCTGTCCTTTATCGAGCCCATCTTTGCATGAAATGTTCCCTTGGTATCTCTAATTTTCTTGAAGAGATCTCTAGTCTTTCCCATTCTTTTGTTTTCCTCTATTTCTTTGCATTGATCGCTGAAGAAGGCTTTCTTATCTCTTCTTGCTATTCTTTGGAACTCTGCATTCAGATGTTTATATCTTTCCTTTCCTCCTTTGCTTTTCACTTCTCTTCTTTTCACAGCTATTTGTAAGGCCTCCCCAGACAGCCATTTTACTTTTTTCCATTTCCTTTCCATGGGGATGTTCTTGATCCCTGACTCCTGTACAATGTCACGAACCTCAGTCCATAGTTCAACAGGCAGTCTATCTATCAGATCTAGGCCCTTAAATCTATTTTTCACTTCCACTATATAATCATAAGGGATTTGATTTAGGTCATACCTGAATGTTCTAGTGATTTTCACTACTTTCTTTAATTTAAGTCTGAATTTGGCAATAAGGAGTTCATGATCTGAGCCATAGTCAGCTCCTGATCTTGTTTTTGCTGACTGTATAGAGCTTCTCCATCTTTGGCTGCAAAGAATATAATAAATCTGATGTCGCTGTTGACCATCTGGTGATGTCCATGTGTAGACTCTTCTCTTGTGTTGTTGGAAGAGGGTGTTTGCTATGACCAGTGCATTTTCTTGGCAAAACTCTATTAGTCTTTGCCCTGCTTCATTCCGTATTCCAAGGCCAAATTTGCCTGTTACTCCAGGTGTTTCTTGAGTTCCTACTTTTGCATTCCAGTCCCCTATAATGAAAAGGTCATCTTTTTTGAGTGTTAGTTCTAAAAGGTCTTGTAGGTCTTCATAAAACCGTTCAACCTCAGCTTCTTCAGCATTACCGGTTGGGGAATAGGCTTGGATTACTGTGATATTGAATGGTTTGCCTTGGAAACAAACAGAGATCATTCTGTCATTTTTGAGATTGCATTCAAGTACTACATTTCAGACTCTTTTGTTGACCATGATTGCTACTCCATTTCTTCTGAGGGATTCCTGCCTGCAGTAGTAGATATAATGGTCATCTGAGTTAAATTCACCCATTCCAGTCCATTTCAGTTCGCTGATTCCTAGAATGTCAACATTCACTCTTGCCATCTCTTGTTTGACCACTTCCAATTTGCCTTGATTCATGGACCTGACATTCTAGGTTCCTATGCAATATTGCTCTTTACAGCATTGGACCTTGCTTCTCTCACCAGTCATATCCACAACTGGGTATTGTTTTTGCTTTGGCTCCATCCCTTCATTATTTCTGGAGTTATTTCTCCACTGATCTCCAGTAGCATATTGGGCACCTACTGACCTGGGGAATTCCTCTTTCAGTATCCTATCATTTTGCCTTTTCATACTGTGTATGGTGTTCTCAAGGCAAGAATACTGAAGTGGTTTTCCATTCCCTTCTCCAGTGGACCACATTCTGTCAGATCTCTCCACCATGACCTGTGCATCTTTGGTTGCCCTATGGGCATGGCTTAGTTTCATTGTGTTAGACAAGGCTGTGGTCCTAGTGTGATTAGATTGACGAGTTTTCTGTGAGTATGGTTTCAGTGTGTCTGCCCTCTGATGCCCTATTGCCCTTCTTGGTTATAGGTTCTTCCTTTTCATCACTTTTTTTTTTTTTTTAAACTTTACAATGTTGTATTAGTTTTGCCAAATATTGAAATGAATCCACCACAGGTATACCTGTGTTCCCCATCCTGAACCCTCCTCCCTCCTCCCTCCCCATACCCTCCCTCTGGGTTGTCCCAGTGCACCAGCCCAAAGCATCCAGTATCGTGCATCGAACCTGGACTGGCGACTCGTTTCATACATGATATTATACATGTTTCAGTGCCATTCTCCCAAGTCTCCCCACCCTCTCCCTCTCCCACAGAGTCCATAAGACTGATCTATACATCAGTGTCTCTTTTGCTGTCTCGTATACAGGGTTATTGTTACCATCTTTCTAAATTCCATATATATGCGTTAGTATACTGTATTGGTGTTTTTCTTTCTGGCTTACTTCACTCTGTATAATAGGTTCCAGTTTCATCTATCTCATAAGAACAGATTCAAATGTATTCTTTTTAATGGCTGAGTAATACTCCATTGTGTATATGTACCACAGCTTTCTTTTCCATTCATCTGCTGATGGGCATCTAGGTTGCTTCCATGTCCTGGCTATTATAAACAGTGTTGTGATGAACATTGGGGTACACGTGTCTCTTTCCCTTCTGGTTTCCTCAGTGTGTATGCCCAGCAGTGGGATTGCTGGATCATAAGGCAGTTCTATTTCCAGTTTTTTAAGGAATCTCCACACTGTTCTCCATAGTGGCTGTACTAGTTTGCATTCCCACCAACAGTGTAAGAGAGTTCCCTTTTCTCCACATCCTCTCCAGCATTTATTGCTTGTAGACTTTTGGATCGCAGCCATTCTGACTGGCATGAAATGGTACCTCATTGTGGTTTTGATTTGCATTTCTCTGATAATGAGTGATGTTGAACATCTTTTCATGTGTTTGTTAGCCATCTGTATGTCTTCTTTGGAGAAATGTCTATTTAGTTCTTTGGCCCATTTTTTGATTGGGTCATTTATTTTTCTGGAGTTGAGCTGGAGGAGTTGCTTGTATATTTTTGAGATTAGTTGTTTGTCAGTTGCTTCATTTGCTATTATTTTCTCCCATTCTGAAGGCTGTATTTTCACCTTGCTAATAGTTTCCTTTGTTGTGCAGAAGCTTTTAAGTTTAGTTAGGTCCCATTTGTTTATTTTTGCTTTATTTTCTTTTCATCACTTTAAATATGTCTTGCCATTCCCTTATGGCTAGTAGAATTTCTGTTGAGAATCAGCTGATAGATTGATGGGAGTTCTTTTGTATGTTATTTGTCCTATTTTCTCTGTTGCTTTTAATTTTTTATCTTTGTCTTTAATTTTTGTCAGTTTGAATACTCTATGTCTCATGTCTTGGTGTGTTCTTCCTTGGGTTTATCCTGCCTTGGACTCTCTGTGCTTCCTGGACTTGGTTGACTATTTTCTTTCCCATGTTAGGGAAATTTTCAACTATTACCCCTTTAAACATTTTCTCAGGTCCTTTCTCTCTCTCTTCTCTTCTTTCTGGGACATGTATAATACAAATGTTGGTGTTTTCAATGTTTTCCCAGAGGTCTCTTAGGCTGTCATCATTTCTTTGTATTCTTTTTTCTATATTCTGTTATGTGGCAGTGATTTGAACCATTCTGTCCTCCAGGTCATTTTTCCATTCTTTTGCTTCAGTTATTCTGCTATAGATTCCTTCTTGTGTATTATTCATCCCTGTTTGTTTGCTCTTTATTTCTTCTACGTCTTTTGCAAACATTTTTTGCATCTTCTGCATTCTTTGCCAGAGACTCTGGATCGTCTTCACTATCATTATTCTGAATTCTTTTTCTGGATGGTTGTCTATCTCCACTTCATTTAGTTGTTTTTCTGGGGTTTTATCTTATTCCTTCATCTGGAACATAACTTTCTGCTTTTTCATCCTAATGGACTTTCTGAATGTGGTTTTTGTTTTAGCTGTTGTGTGACTGTGGTTCTTCTTGCTTCTTCTGTCTGCCCTCTGATACATGATGCTAAGAGGCTTGTATAAGCTTCCTGGTGGGATGGAATGGTGGGAAAAAATGAGTCTTGCTCTGGTGGGCAGGGCCTTGCTCAGTAAAGCTTTAATCCAATTATATGCTGATGAGTGTGGTTGTGTCCCCTCACTGGGAGTTGTTTGGCCCAGTCTTCCATTCTAGGGTTCTATGGTAGAGTTAATAGTAAACTCCAAGATGGCTTACACCAGGGGAACCTTCCCATATTGCTGCAGCCAGTGCTCCCTTCCCTATGGTGAGCCTCTGCTGATCCACGCCTCCACAGGAGATGCTCCAACAGTACCAAGTAGTTTTGGCTCAGTCTCCTGTGGGCTCACTGTTTCTTTCCTCTATGCCTTCATGTGTACAAGATTTTGTTTATGCCCTCCAAGACTGGAATCTCTGTTTCCCCTAGTCCTGTGGAAGTCCTATAATCAAATCCTGCTAGCTTTTTAGTTCAGATTCCCTGGGGATTCCCAGTTCCTTTGTCAGATCCCCAGGCTGGGAAGCCTGATATGGGGTTCAGAACCTTCACAACAGTGGGAGAACTTCTCTGGTATTATTGTTCTCCAGTTCATGGATAATGCACTCGGTAGTTATGGGATTTGATTTTATCCTGATTGCAGGCCTCTTACCATCTTGCTGCAACTTTTTCTTTGTCATTAGATGTGCATCCTTTTTGGTAGGTTCTAGTGTTCTCCAGTCTATGGTGTTGAACAGGTAGTCACGATTTTGGTGCTTTCACAGGAGGAGATGAGTACACATTCTTCTACTCTGCAATCTTGAACTGGAAGTCCTCAGGAAAGAAATTTGTTTTCTTGTTGCATACACTAGATTTTGTATGGTACTATTAAAAGATAACATGAGAAGAAGTTTATCTATTCACTGACTTAAGTGGGGGGGGGGGTGGTCTTAATTTCCCTTGGACTTCCCTGGTGGCTTAGATGGTTAAGCGTCTGTCTACAAGGTGGGAAACCTGGATTCCATCCTTGGGTAGGGAAGATCCACTGGAGAAGGAAAATGGCACTCCACTCAAGTACTATTTCCTGGAAAATCCCATGGACAGAGGAGCCTGGTAGGTTACAGTCCATGGAGTTGCAAAGAGTCAGACAGGACTGAGCGACATCACTTTTCTTAATTTCCCATATTTATTACATAATTTTCAACTTATTTCATGTCTATTAATATTTGATTTGCATGTTTATGCACTCCTATATTAAGTGTATAAATATTTTACAGTGTTACCAGTAATGCTGAAGAAGCTGAAGTTGAACGGTTTTATGAAGACCTACGAGACCTTTTAGAACTAACACTCAAAAAAGATGTCCTTTTCATTATAGGGGACTGGAATGCAAAAGTAGGAACTCAAGAAACACCTGGAGTAACAGGCAAATTTGGCCTTGGAATACGGAATGAAGCAGGGCAAAGACTAATAGAGTTTTGCCAAGAAAATGCACTGGTCATAGCAAACACCCTCTTCCAACAACACAAGAGAAGAGTCTATACATGGACATCACCAGATGGTCAACAGCGAAATCAGATTTATTATATTCTTTGCAGCTAAAGATGGAGAAGCTCTATACAGTCAGCAAAAACAAGACCAGGAGCTGACTGTGGCTCAAACCATGAATTCCTTATTGCCAAATTCAGACTTAAATTGAACAAAGTAAGGAAAACCACTAGACCATTCAGGTATGACCTAAATCAAATCCCTTATGATTATACAGTGGAAGTGAGAAATAGATTTAAGGGCCTAGATCTGATAGATAGGGTGCCTGTTCAACTATGGAATGAGGTTCATGACATTGTATAAGAGACAGGGATCAAGACAATCCCCATGGAAAAGAAATGCAAAAAAGCAAAATGGCTGTCTAGGGAGGCCTTACAAATAGCTGTGAAAAGAAGAGAAGTGAAAAGCAAAGGAGAAAAGGAAAGATATAAACATCTAAATGCAGAGTTCCAAAGAATAGCAAGGAGAGAGAAGAAAGCCTTCTTCAGCGATCAATGCAAAGAAATAGAGGAAAACAACAGAATGGGAAAGACTAGAGATCTCTTCAAGAAAATCAGAGATACCAAAGGAATATTTCATGCAAAGATGGGCTCTATAAAGGACAGAAATGATATGGGCCTAACAGAAGCAGAAGATATTAAGAAGAGATGGCAAGAATACACAGAAGAACTGTACAAGAAAGATCTTCATGACCCGGATAATCACGATGGTGTGATCACTGACCTAGAGCCAGACATCCTGGAATGTGAGTCTAGTGGGCCTTAGAAAGCATCACTACGAAAAAAGCTAGTGGAGGTGATGGAATTCCAGTTGAGCTATTCCAAATCCTGAAAGCTGATGGTGTGCAAGTGCTGCACTCAATATGCCAGCAAATTTGGAAAACTCAGCAGTGGCCACAGGACTGGAAAAGGTCAGTTTTCATTCCAATCCCAAAGAAAGGCAATGCCAAGAATGCTCAAACTACCACACAATTGCACTCATCTCACATGCTAGTAAAGTAATGCTCAATATTCTCCAAGCCAGGCTTCAGCAGTACGTGAACTGTGAACTTCCTGGTGTTCAAGCTGGTTTTAGAAAAGGCAGAAGAACCAGAGATCAAATTGCCAACATCCACTGGATCATCAAAAAAGCAAGAGAGTTCCAGAAAAGCATCTATTTCTGCTTTATTAACTATGACAAAGCCCTTGACTGTGTGGATCACAATAAACTGTGGAAAATTCTGAAAGAGATGGAAATACCAGACCACCTGCTCTGCCTCTTGAGAAATTTGTATGCAGGTCAGGAAGCAACAGTTAGAACTAGACGTGGAACAACAGACTGGTTCCAAATAGGAAAAGGAGTACATCAAGGCTGTATATTGTCACCCTGTTTATTTAACTTAAATGCAGAGTACATCATGAGAAACGCTGGACTGGAAGAAACACAAGCTGGAATCAAGACTGCCAGGAGAAATCTCAGTAACCTCAGGTATGCAGATGACACCACCCTTATGGCAGAAAGTGTAGAGGAACTAAAAAGCCTCTTGATAAAAGTGAAAGTGAAGAGTGAAAAAGTTGGCTTAAAGCTCAACATTCAGAAAACGAAGATCACGGCATCTGGTCCCACCACTTCATGGGAAATAGATGGGGAAACAGTGGAAACAGCGTCAGACTATTTTTCTGGGCTTCAAAATCACTGCAGATGGTGACTGCAGCCATGAAATTAAAAGATGCTTACTCCTTGGAAGAAAAGTTATGACCAACCTAGATACCATATTCAAAAGCAGAGACATTACCTTACCAACAAAGTTTCGTCTAGTCAAGGCTATGGTTTTTCCTGTGGTCATGTATGAATGTGAGAGTTGGACTGTGAAGAAGGCTGAGCGCCAAAGAATTGATGCGTTTGAACTGTGGTGTTGGAGAAGACTCTTGAGAGTCCTTTGGACTGCAAGGAGATCCAACCAGTCCATTCTGAAGGAGATCAGCCCTGGGATTTCTTTGGAAGGAATGATGCTAAAGCTGAAACTCCAGTACTTTGGCCACCTCAGGCAAAGAGTTGTCTCATTGGAAAAGACTCTGATGCTGGGAGGGATTGAGGGCAAGAGGAGAAGGGGACGACTGAGGATGAGATTGCTGGATGGCATCACTGACTCGATGGACATGAGTCTCAGTGAACTCTGGGAGTTGGTGATGGACAGGGAGGCCTGGTGTGCTGCGATTCATGGGGTTGCAAAGAGTCGGACATGACTGAGCGACTGATCTTATCTGATCTGTTATCTACTTCTTGGATTTCCCCTTTATTTTTATATAATACCCTTTTTTTTCTCTTTTGTTACAGATGTTTCTTGGAATTCTATTTTGTGTGATATGTGTATTGCTACTTCAGCTTCCTTTTTCATTTCAGTTTGTATGAAATATTATTTTCCATTCCTTCTCTTTCAGTTTGTGTGTGTCTTTAGATCTGGGGTCTCTTTTAGGCACAAATAGTCCCTAAATTCCTATAGAATCACAAATGACCCTAAATTATCAAGGGACTATTGTGATAGAATAAATCTGGAGATATTAAACTCCTTGATTTCAAACTATACTAAAATCCTATAGTATCAAAACTGTATAATATCACCAAAACAGACATAAAGTTCAATGAAGCAGAATAGAGAATTCAGAAATAAACAAACTCTTATAAGATTAATTAATCAACCACAAAGGAGGTAAAAATATACTGTGAAGAAAAGAGAGTTTCTTTAATATTGCATTGAAAATATTAGGCAGACACATGCAAAATAATGAAACTGAACCACTATCTTACACTATACACAGAAATTAACTCAAAATAGACTAAAGGCTTGAATGCAAGATATTAAACCATAAAACTCCTAGAAAAAAGTTTAGGCAGTAACCTCATGACATTTATCTAAGCAGTATATTTTTAGATCTCTCTTCTCAGAGTAGAGTAGCAAAAGAAAAAATAAACAGGTGAAACTACATTAAACTACAAAATTTTGCAGTGAAAAAAAATCGTTAACTAAATGAAAACACAACCTACAGGATAGGAGAAGATATTTCCGAAAGATATGTCCAATTGAAGTTAATATCCAAAATATACAATGAATTTTGAATGCTGAAGAGCAGAATAAAGTGAAAAGAATGAAAATAACTGAGGATAGTCTCAGAGACCTCTGGGGCAATATTAAATGCACCAACTTTAGAGTTACATTGGTCCCAAAAGAAGAGAAAAAGTAGGGTATGAGAAAACTTTTAAAGAAATTATAGTTGAAAATTTCTCCAACATGGAAAAGGAAACAGTCAATCAAGTCCAAGAGGCACAAAGAGTCCCATGCAGGATAAACCCAAGAAGAAACACTTCCAGACACATTCTAATCCAACTAAAAAAGGTTAAACACAAAGAAAGAATATTAAAAGCAGCAAGGGAAAAGGAACAATTAAATTATAAAGGAAACCCCATACATTTGAAACTCTCCAACCCAGAAGGGAGTGCCAGGATATACCTAACGTATTCAAAGTGAAAATTTTACAATCAAGATTGCTTTCTCTACCCAGCAAGGATCTCATTCAAAATTGATGGAGAAATCAAAAGCTTTACAGGCAAACAAAAGTTAAGAGAATTCAGTACCACCAAACCAGCTTTAAAACAAATATTAAAAGGACTTATTTAGTCAGGAAATACAAGAGAAGAAAAAGATTTACAGAAACAAACCCCAAGCAATTAAGAAAATGGCAATAGGAACATATATATCAGCAATTACTTTAAATGTAAATAGATTAAATGTGCCAACCAAAAGACACATACAGGCTGAATGGATACAAAAACAAGAACCATATATATGCTGTCTACAAGAAACCCACTTCAGAGCTAAAAACACATATAGACTGAAAATGAGAGGATGGAAAAATATATTCCATGCAAATAGAAATCAAAAGAAAGCTGGAGTAGCAATTTCATATCAGACAAAATAAAATTTAAAATAAAGAATATTGCAAGTGATGAGGAAGAGCACTACAATTCAAGAGGAAGACATAACAATTGTAAATACCTATGCACCCAACATAAGAGCACCTCAATACATAAGACAAACACTAATACACATAAAAGGAGAAATTGATAGTTACACAATAATAGTAGGAGACATTAACACACCACTTACACCAATGGACGGATCATCAAAACAGAAAACGAATAAGGAAACACAAGTCTTAAATGATATATTAGATGAGATGTATCTCATTGATATCTTCAGGACATTCCATCCAAATGCAGAAGAATGTACCTTCTTCTCAAGTGCACACTGAACACTCTCCAGGATAGACCATATCTTGGGACACAAATCAAACCTCAATAAATTTAAGAAAATTGAAATCACATCAAGCATCTTTTCTGATCACACTAATTCCAAGGAAAATAAAACTGTAGAAAACACAAACACATAAAGATTAAACAACAAGTTATGAAATAACCAACAGGTTACTGAAGAAATTCAAAGGGAAATAAAAAAAATTTATATAAATAAATGACAATGAGTTAGCACACTGTATTGGTGTTTTTCCTTCTGGCTTACTTCACTCTATATAATAGGCTCCAGTTTCATCCACCTCATTAGAACTGATTCAAATGAATTCTTTTTAATGGCTGAGTAATACTCCATTGTGTATATGTATCACAGCTTTCTTAGAAAGATGATAACAATGACCCTGTGTATGAGACAGCGAAAGAGAGACTGATGTATGGAACAGTCTTATGGACTCTGTGGGAGAGGGAGAGGGTGGGAAGATTTGGGAGAATGGCATTGAAACATGTAAAATATCATGTATGAAACGAGATGCCAGTCCAGGTTCAATGCAAGATACTGGATGCTTGGGGCTGGTGCACTGGGACGACCCAGAGGGATGGTATGGGGAGGGAGGAGGGAGGAGGGTTCAGGATGGGGAGCACATGTATACCTGTGATGGATTCATTTTGATATTTGGCAAAACTAATACAATTATGTAAAGTTTAAAAATAAAATAAAATTTAAAAAAATAAATGACAATGAAAACATGACAACTCAAAACTTATGGGGCACAGCAAAAGTAGTTCTAAGAGGGAAGTTGATAGTAATAGAATCCTACCTCAAGAAACAAGAAAAAGATTGAATAGACAATGTAACTTTACACCTAAAACAACTGGGAAAATAACAGCAACACACACACACACACACACACACACACACACACACAAATTAGTAGAAGGAAATAAATCATGATCAGAGCAGAAATAAGTGAGAAAGAAATGAAACAATAGTAAAAATTAATAAAACTAAAAGCTTGTTCTTTTAGAAGATAAACAAAATTGACTAACCTTTAGCAAGACTCATCAAGGAAAAAGAGAGAAGAATCAAAATAAAATTAGAGATGAAAAAGAAGAGGTTACAACAGAAGGTGAAGAAATATAAAGGATTATAAGAGACTATTATGAGCAACTATATGACAATAAAATGGATAAACTGGGAGAAAAGGACAGATACTTAGAAAAGTTCAATCTTCCAAGACTGAGCCAGGAAGATATAGAAATTATGAACAATCCAATTACAAGCACTGAAAACAAAACTGTGATACAAAATCTCCCCCAAAAACAAAAGCTCAGGATCAGATGGCTTCACAGGTGAATTCTATCAAATATTTAGAGAAGAGCTAATACCTATCCTTCTAAAACTCTTTCAAAAAAATTGCAGGGGAAGGAAAACTTCCAAACTCATTCTAGGAGGTTGCTATCATCCTGATACCAAAACCAGACAAAAACAACACAAAGAAAGAAAACTATAGGCCAATATCACTGATGAACTTAGATGCAAAATCCTCAACAAAATTCTAGCAAACAGAGTTCAAGAACACATTAACACGTTCATACACCATTATCAAGTTGGGTTTATTCCAGGAATGCAAGGATTCTTCAATTTATGCAAATCAATCAATGGGATACACCATATAAACAAATTGAAAGATAAATATTGTATGATAATCTCAATAGATACAGAAAAAGCCTTTGACAAAATTCAGCACCCATTTATGATTAAAACTCTTCAAATAATGGGCATAGAAGGCCATATATGATAAGCCAAGCCCACAGCAAACATTATTCTCAATGGTGACAAGTTGAAAGCATTCCCCCTAAGATCAGGAACAAAACAAGGGTGTCTACTTTCACAGCTATTATTAAACATAGTTTTGAAAGTCCTAGCTTCAGCAATCAGAGAAGAAAAAGAAATAAAAGGAATCCAGATGGGAAAAGAAGAAAAACTCACACTGTATGCAGATGACATAATAATATACATAGAAAACCCTAAAGGTACTATAGGAAATTACTAGAACAAATCAGTTTATTTAGTGAAGTCACAGGATACAAAATCAATACATAGACATCACTTGCATACTATATACTAATTATGAAAAACCAGAAAGAAATTAAGGAATCAATCTCATTCACCATTGCAACAAACAGAATAAAATATCAAGGAATAAACCTACCCAAGGAAACAAAAGAACGGTATACTGAAAACTATAAGCACTGATTAAAAATCAAGATGACATAAACTGATGGAGAGATATTCCATGTTCCTGGGTAGGAAGAATCAATATTGTGAAAATGACTATACTACCAAATGTAATCTGTATATTCAATGTAATGCCTATAAAACTACCAATGGCATTTCTCACAAAACTACAACAAAAAATTTCACAATTCATATAGAAACACAGAAGACCATAAATAATCAAAGCAGTCTTCTGAAGGAAGAATGGAACTGGAGGAATCAACCTTCTTGGCTTCAGGCTACAGACCACATATCTACAGTCATCAAGACAATATGGTACTGGAACAGAAACAGAAATATAGACCAATGGAACAAGATATAAAGCTCAGAAATAAACCCATGCACCTATGGGTACCTTTTTTTTTGACAAAGGAAGCAAGAATATACAGTGGGGCAGACAGCCTCATCAATAAATGGAGCTGGGAAAACTGAACAGCTGCATGTAAAAGAATGAAATTATAATACTTCCTAGCACCATACACAAAGATAAACTCAAAATGGATAAAAAACCTAAATGTAAGAGGGGAAACTATAAAACTCTTAGAGGAAAACATAGGCAGAACACTCAGTGACATAAATCAAAGCAAGATCCCCTATGACCCACCTCCTAGAGTAATGGAAATAAAAACAAAAGTAAACAAGTGGGACATGATTAAACTTAAAAGCTTTTGCACATCAAAGGAAACAGTAGACAACCTTCAGAATGGGAGAAAATAATAGCAAAGGAAACAACTGAAAAGGGACTAATTTCCAAAATATACAAGCAATTCATACAACTCAATACCTGAAAAACATACAGCACAATCAATAAATAAGAAAAGAACTAAACAGACATTTTTCCAAAGAAGACTAACCTACTCTCTCCACACATCTCATCCTGTATTCCCCTCTCCTCAAGTCCATAAGTCTTTTCTCTATGTCTGTTTCTTACATAGTAAGAAATGCATGGCTAACGAACACATGAAAAGATACTCAACATCACTCATTAATAGAGAAATGGAAATCAAAGCCACAAAGAACCTCACACCAATCAGAATGGCCATTATCAAAAAAGTCTACAAATAATAAATGCTGGAGATGTGTGGAGAGAAGGGAACACTCTAGCACTATTGGTGAGAATGTAAATTGATACAGCCACTATGGGAGACCGTGTGGAGATTCCTTAAAAAACTAAGAATAAAACCACAATATGACCCAGAAATCCCACTCCTAAGCATCTACCTTCAGGAAATCAAAATTGAAAAAGACATATGTACCCCAGTGTTCACTGCAGCAATTTTTACAATAGCTAAAGTAATACATCATATTTTAATACATTTTATTTTAATACATACATATACATGTATATTTTTACCCTGCTTATTTAACTTATATACAGAATATATCATGAGAAACCCTGGACTGGATGAAACACAAGCTGGAATCAAGATTGCCAGGAGAAATATCAATAACCTCAGATATGCAGATGATACCACACTTATGGCAGAAAGTGAAGAAGAACTAAAGAGTCTCTTCATGAAAGTGAAAGAGGAGAGTGAAAAAGTTAGCTTAAAATTCAACATTCAGAAAACTAAGATCATGGCATCTGATCCCATCGCTTCATGACAAATAGATGGGCAAACAGTGGAAACAGTGACAGACTTTATTTTTGGGGGCTCCAAAATAACTACAGGGGGTGCCATGAAATTCAAAGATACTCACTCCTTGGAAGAAAAGTTATTTCTGACCTAGACAGCATATTAAAAAGCAGGGACACTACTTTACTAACAAAGGTCCGTCTAGTCAAAGTTATGGTTTTTCCAGTAGTCATGTATGGATGTGAGAGTTGGACCTAAAGAAAGCTGAACACTGAAGAATTGATAGTTTTGAACTGTGGTGTTGGAGAAGACTCTTGAGAGTCCCTTGGACAGCAAGGAGACACAACCAGTCCATCCTAAAGGAAAGCAGTCCTGAATATTCATTGGAAGGACTGATGCTGAAGCTGAAACGCCAATACTTAGGCCACCTGATGTGAAGAGCTGACTCATTGGACAAGACCATGATGCTGGGAAAGAGTGAAGGTAGGAGGAGAAGGGGACAACAGAGGATGAGATGATTGGATGGCATCACTGACTCAATGGACTCATGTCCATTTGTTTGAGTAAACTCTGGGAGTTGATGATGGACAGGGAGGCCTGGCGTGCTGCAGTCCATGGGGTTGCAAAGAGTAGGACATGACTGAGCAACTGAACTGAACTGAACAGAGAACATGGAAGCAACCTAGATATCCATTAACAGATGAATGGATAAAGAAGTCATGGTACATATACACAATGGTACTCAGCCATAAAAAAGGAATACATTTGAGTCAGTTCTCTTGAGTTGGGTGAATCTAGAGCCTGTTATACAGAGTGAAGTAAGTCAGAAAGGGAAAGGTAAATATCATATACTAACACATATATACAGAATCTAGAAAGATGATACTGAAGAATTTATTTGTAAGGCAGCAGTGAAGAAGCAGACATAGAGAACAGACTTATGGACATGGGGAGAGGGTAATAGAGGGTGAGATGTATGGAGAGAGTAACATTGAAACTTACATTGCCATATGTAAAATAGATAGCCAATGAAAATTTCTGTATGTCTCAGGGAACTCAAAGAGGTGCTCTGTGTCAACCTAGAGAGGTGGGGAGGTGGGATGGGGAGAGAGATGGGAGGGAAGTTCAAGAGGGAGGGGGCATATGTATACCTATGGCTGATTCATGTTGATGTTTCACAGAAAACAACAAAATTCTGTAAAGCGATTATTCTTCAATTAAAAATAAAGTAACACACACACAGACACACACAGACACACACACACACACGTGTGTGTGTATATATATATGTATATATATATATACAATTGACTCATACAGTACTACAGATTCAATCTATTTGAAAAATGGGCAGAGGAACTGAATGATATATTTTTTCAAAGAATATCAGACAATGGCCAACAGGCACATAAAAAGATGCTCAGCATCATTAATCATTAAGGAAAGGCAAATCAAAACAACAAGGTATGGCCTCACATTTGTCACAGTGGTTATTATCACAAAGATAAGACATAGCAAGGATTGGCAAGGATGTGGAGACAAGAGAACTCTTGTTCTTTCTTGGTAATGATATATATTGGTACAACTAGTATAGAAAATATCATGGAGGTTTTTCAGAAAAGCTAAAACTAGAAATACTATATGATCCAGAAATACCACTTTGGGGTATTTTTCCAAAGAAAATGAAATGAAAATACGAATTTGAAAAGATATATGTACCCAATTGTTTAGTGTAACATTATTTACAATAGTCAGAGTATGGAAGTGTCTTAAGCATCCACTGATGAATGGATGCATTTCAGTCAAATGCCACATCTCAGTCATAAAACACTAACAAATCTAGTTCATAAAAAATAAATGAAACCTTTACATTCATGAAAACATGGATAAACCTTGAAAGTATTATGGTAAGTGAAATAACTCAGAGAAAGGCAATTACCACATGATCCCACTTATATGTGCAATCTAAATAGCAAACAAATGAAGAGAGAGCAAAACAGAAACTGTCTCATAGGTACAGAGGACACAGTGGTTATTGCCAGAGGAAAGGGTAATAGGGAGTTGCTTGAAATGGTAAAGGTATTAAGAGATACAAACTTCCAATCATAAAGTAAATAAGTCACAATCATGTAATGTACATCATAGGGAATATTTTCAATAATTGTAATAACTTTGTATGATGACAGATGGTAACTAGATTTATCATGGTGATCATTTTGTAATGTTTAAAAATATTGAATAACTATGTTGTACTTCTGAAACTAATATAGCATTATAAATAAATTACAGTTGAATAAGAAAAGAAATTTGAATCCAAAAAAACTAGCATCATAGAAAGAATATGTGAATGTAAAATAAAAAGTTTTATTTTCTTGTTCTTCATTGATCTGATAAAGATTTTTCAATTAAAATAATATCAATAATACATTATATATACAAGTATGTATGTTTTTGTATAAATAAGAAAAATGACAACACTAATACAAGGGAAGATAGAGAGTAATTAGGAAACTAGTATTCTTTTGTTATTATAAGGTACCTGTACTATTTGTAAAGCAGTATAGTGTTATTTTAAACTGTACTTGACTTAGTTATTAGGGTATTTTACAAACTCTAGCACAACCAGTAAAAGAAGTAAAAATTAAAAAAAAAAAACTGATATGCTAAGACAGGACAGAATATGGAATCATATACTCAAATACAAACATGAAAGACAGGGGAAAAAAAAGAAGACACTAATGAGAATGAAGTCAACAACTACAAAATAGTAACAAATATAGTAGATATAAGTCCCACTACACCAAAAATTGCTTTGAATAGCAATGATCTAAATACACCAATTAAAAGACAAAGATATCAGAATGGATCATAAAGCAAGAAATATATAACTGTTATTTAAAGGAAAGTGTTAGTTGCTCAGTCATGTCTGATTCTTTGCAACACCATAGACTGTACACCACCAGGCTTCTCTGTCCACAGGATATACCAGGCAATAATACTGGAGTGAGTTGCCATTTCTTTTTCCAGGAGAACATTCTGACCAAGGGATTGAACCTGAGTCTCTGCATTTCAGGCAGATCCTTTGTCATCTGAGCAAGCAGAGAAGCCCCTGTTTAAAAGAAATAAACTTTAAATAGAAAAGCATATACATATTATAAATAATTGGTGGTAAAAAAAATATATCATGCTAACATTCATCAAAACAATGAGGGAGTAGCTATCAGTCAGTCATTCAGTCAGATCAGTTGCTTAGTCACATCTGACTCTTTGTGACCCCATGGACTGCAGCCTGCCAGGCTTCACTGTCAATTACCAACTCCCGGGGCTTACTCAAACTCATGTCCATTGAGTCAGTAATGCCATCCAACCAGCTCATATCTGTTTCCCCCTTCTTTCACTTTAAATCTTTCCAACATCAGGGACTTTTCCAATGAGCCAGTACTTCATATCAGGTGATCAAAGTATTTCAGCTTCAGCATCAGTCCTTCAAATGAATATTCAGAATTGATCTCCTTTAGGATGGACTGGTTGGATTTCATTACAGTTGGAGGGACTCTCAAAAGTCTCTCCAACACTACAGTTCAAAGGCATCAGTTCTTCGGTGCTCAGATTTCTTCATAATGCAAATCTCACATCCATACGTGGCTACTGGAAAAACCACAGGCTTGACTAGAAGGACCTTTGTTGGCAAAGTAATGTCTCTGCTTTTTAATATGCTATCTAGGTTGGTCATAACTTTCCTTCCAAGGAGTAAGCATCTTTTAATTTCATGACTGCAATCACCATCTGCAGTGATTTTGGAGCCCCCAAAAATAAATCTGACACTGTTTCCACTGTTTCCCCGTCTATTTCCCATGAAGTGATGGGACCAGATGCCATGATCTTCCTTTTCTGAATGTTGAGCTTTAAGCCAACTTTTTCACTCTCCTCTTTCACTTTCATCAAGAGGCTTTTTAGTTCTTCTTCACTTTCTGCCATCAGGGTGGTATCATCTGCATATCTGAGGTTACAGCTATTTCTCCTGGAAATCTTGATTCCATTTTGTGCTTAATGCAACCCAGCATTTCTCATGATGTACTCTGTATATAAGTTAACTTGGCATGGTGACAATTTAAAGCCTTGACATACTCTTTTCCTGATTTGGAACCAGTCTGTTGTTCCATGTTCAGTTCTAACTGTTGCTTCCTGACCTGCATACAGATTTCTCAAGAGACAGGTCAGGTGGTCTGGTATTCCCATCACTTGAAGAATTTTCCACAATTTGTTGTGATCCACACAGTAAAAGGCTTTGGCATATTCAATAAAGCATAAATAGATGCTTTTCTGGAACTCTCTTGCTTTTTTGATGATCCAGGGAATGTTGGCAATTTGATCTCTTGTTCTTCTGCCTTTTCTAAAACCATTTTGAACATCTGGAATTTCACAGTTCACATATTTTGAAGCCTGGTTTGTGAATTTGAGCATTACTTTATTAATGTGTTAGATGAGTGCAATTGCATGGTTTTTGAACATTCTTTGGCATTGCCTTTCTTTGGGGTTGGAATAAAAACTGACCTTTTCCAGTCCTGTGGCCACTGCTGAGTTTTCCAAATTTCCTGACATATTGAGTGCAGTACTTTGACAGCATCATCTATTAGAATTTTAAATAGTTCAACTGGAATTCCATCACCTCCACTAGCTTTTTTTGTAGTGAAAATCCCTAAGGACCACTTGATTTCACATTCCAGGATGTACGACTCTAAGTGAGTGATCACACCATTGTGATTATCTTGTTCATGAGGATCTTTTTTGTACAGTTATTCTTTGTATTCTTGCCACCTTGTCTTAATATCTTCTGCTTCTGTTAGGTCTATATTATATCTGTCATTTATTGAGCCCATCTTTGCATGAAATGTTCCCTTGGTATCTCTAACTTTCTTGAAGAGATCCCTAGTCTTTCCCATTCTGTTGTTTTCCTCTGTTTCTTTGCAATGACCACTGAGGAAGGCTTTCTATCTCTCCTTGCTATTCTTTGGAACTCTGCATTCATATGAGTATATCTTTCCTTTTGTCCTTTGCTTTTTGCTTCTCTTCTTTTCTCAGCTATTTGCAAGGCCTCCTCAGACAGCCATTTTGCTTTTTTGCATTTCTTTTCTTAGGGGTGGTCTTGATCCCTGTCTTCTGTACAATGTCACGAACCTCAGTCCATAGTTCATCAAGGACTCTATCTATCAGATCTAGACCTTAAAATCTATTTCTCATTTCCAGTGTATAATCTTTAGGGATTTAATCAAGGTCATACCTGAATGGTCTAGTGGTTTTCCCTACTTTTTTCAGTTTATGTATGAATTTGGCAATAAGGAGTTCATGATCTGAGACACAGTCAGCTCCTGGTCTTGTTTTTGCTAACTGTATAGAGCTTCTCCATCTTTGGCTGCAAAGAATATAATCAGTCTGATTTCGATGTTGACCATCTGGTGATGTCCGTGTGTAGAGTCTTCTCTTCCGTTGTTGGAAGAGAGTGTTTGCTATGACCAGTCCATTCTCTTGGCAAAACTCTATTAGCCTTTGCTCTGCTTAATTCTGTATTCCAAGGCCAAATTTGCCTGTTCCTCCAGGTGTTTCTTGACTTCCTACTTTTGCATTCCAGTCCCCTATAATGAAAAGGATATCTTTTTGGGTGTTAGTTCTAAAAGGTCTTGTAGGTCTTCATAGAACCATTCTATTTCAGGTTCTTCAGCGTTACTGATAGGGGCATAGGCTTGGACCGCCGTGATATTGAATGGTTTGCCTGGGAACCGAACAGAGTTCATTCTGTCGTTTTTGAGATTGCATCCAAGTACTGCATTTCAGACTCTTTTGTTGACCTGATAGCTACTCCATTTCTTCTAAGGGATTCCTGCCCATAGTAGTAGATATAATGGTCATCTAAGTTAAATTCACCCATTCCAGTCCATTTTAGTTCACTCATTTCTAGAATGTCGACATTCACTCTTGCCATCTCTTGTTTGACCACTTCCAATTTGCCTTGATTCGTGGACCTGACATTTCAGGTTGCTATGTAATATTGCTCTTTACAGCATCAGACCTTGCTTCCATCACCAGTCACAGCCACAACTGGGTATTGTTTTTACTTTGCTCCATCTCTTCATTCTTTCTGGAGTTGTTTCTCCAATGATCTCCAGTAGGATATGGGCACCTACCCACCCGGGGATTTCATCTTTCAGTGTCCTATCTTTTTGCCTTTTAATACTGTTCATGGGGTTCTCAAGGCAAGAATACTGAAGTGGTTTGCCATTCCTTTCTCCAGTGGACCAAAGTTTTTTCAGAACTCTCAAACATGACCCATCTGTTTTGGGTGGCCCTAGGCAGCATGGCTCATAGTTTCACTGAGTTAGACAAGGCTGTGGTCCATGTGATCAGATTGGTTAGATTCTGTGATTGTGGTTTTCAGTCCGTGTGCCCTCTGATGGAGAAATCCTTCCCAGCATTAGAGTATTTTCCAATGAGTCAACTCTTCGCATGAGGTGGCCAAAGTACTGGAGTTGCAGCTTAAGCATCATTCCTTCCAAAGAAATCCCAGGGCAAACCTCCTTCAGAATGGACTGGTTGGATCTCCTTGCAGTCCAAGGGACTCTCAAGAGTCTTCTCCAACACCACAGTTCAAAAGCATCAATTCTTCAGCGCTCAGCTCTCTTCAGAGTCCAAATCTCACATCCATACATGACCACTGGAAAAACCATAGACTTGAATAGATGGACCTTTGTTGGAAAAGTAATGTCTCTGCTTTTCGATATGCTATCTGGGTTGGTTATAACTTTTCTTCCAAGGAGTAAGCGTCTTTTAATTTCATGGCTGCAGTCACCATCTGCAGTGATTTTGGAGCCCCCCAAAAATAATCTGACATTGTTTCCACTGTTTCCCCATCTATTTCCCATGAAGTGATGGGACCAGATGCCATGATCTTTGTTTTCTGAATGTTGAGCTTTAAGCCAACTTTTCCACTCTCCCCTTTCACCTTCATCAAGAGGCTTTTTAGTTCCTGTTCACTTTCTGCCATAAGGGTGGTGTCATCGGCATATCTGAGGTTATTGATATTTCTCCTGGCAATCTTGATTCCAGCTGTGCTTCTTCCAGCCCAGCGTTTCTCATGATGTATTCTGCATAGAAGTTAAATAAGCAGGGTGACAATCTACAGCCTTGATGTATTCCTTTTCCTATTTGGAACCAGTCTGTTGTTCCATGTCCAGTTCTAACTGCTGCTCCCTGACGTGCATGTAGCATTATCAAGAGGCACATCAGGTGGTCTGGTATTCCTATCTCTTTCATAATTTTCCACACTTTACTGTGGCCCTCACAGTCAAAGGCTTTGGCATAGTCAATAAAGCAGAAATAGATGTTTTTCTGGAACTCTCTTGCTTTTTCCATGATCCAGCAGATGTTGGCAATTTGATCTCTGATTCCTCTGTCTTTTCTAAAACCAGCTTGAACATCTGGAAGTTCATGGTTCACATATTGCTGAGCCTGGCTTGGATAATTTTGAGCATTACTTTACTAGCGTGGGAGACGAGTGCAATTGTTCAGTAGTTTGAGCATTCTTTGGCATTGCCTTTCTTTGGTATTTGAATGAAAACTGACCTTTTCCAGTCCTGTGGCCACTACTGAGTTTTCCACATTTGCTGGCATATTGAGTGCAGCACTTGCACACAATCATATTTCAGGATTTGAAATAGCTCAACTGGAATTCCATCACGTCCTCTAGCTTTGTTCGTAGTGATGCTTTCTAAGACCCACTTGACTTCAAATTTCAGGGTATCTGGCTCTAGGTGAGTGATCACACCATCATGATTATCTGGGTCGTGAAGCTCTTTTTTTTTTTTTTTTTACAGTTCTTCTGTGTATTCTTGCCACCTCTTCTTAACATCTTCTGCTTCTCTTAGGTCCATACCACTTCTGTCCTTTATCAAGCCCATCTTTGCATGAAATGTTCCTTCGGTTTCTCTAATTTTCTTGAAGAGATCTCTAGCCTTTCCCATTCTGTTGTTTTCCTCTATTTCTTTGCATTGATTGCTGAAGAAGGCTTTCTTATCTCTTCTTGCTCTTCTTTGGAACTCTGCATTCAGATGCTTATATCTTTCCTTTTCTCCTTTGCTTTTTGCTTCTCTTCTTTACACAGCTATTTGTAAGGCCTCGTCAGATAGCCATTTTGCTTTTTTGCATTTCTTTTCCATGGGGATGGTCTTGATCCCTGTCTCCTGTACAATGTCACGAACCTCCATCCATAGTTCTTTAGGCACTCTATGTATCAGATCTAGTCCCTTAAATCTATTTCTCACTTCCACTGTATAATCATAAGGGATTTGATTTAGGTCATACCTGAATGGTCTAGTGGTTTTCCCTACTTTCTTCAATTTAAGTCTGAGTTTGGCAATAAGGAGTTCATGATCTGAGCTAAAGTCAGCTCCTGGTCTTGTTTTTGTTAACTGTATAGAGCTTCTCCATCTTTGGCTCCAAAGAATATAATCAATCTGATTTCGGTGTTGACCATCTGATAATGTCCAGGTGTAGAGTCTTCTCTTCTGTTGTTGGAAGAGGGTGTTTGCTATGACCAGTGCATTTTCTTGGCAAAACTCTATTAGTCTTTGCTCTGCTTAATTCCATATTCCAAGGCCAAATTTGCCTGTTACTCCAGGTGTTTCTTGACTTCCTACATTTGCATTTCACTCCCCTATAATGAAAAGGCCATCTTTTGGGGGTGTTAGTTCTAAAAGGTCTTGTAGGTCTTCATAGAACCGTTCAACATCAGCTTCTTCAGCGCTACTGGTTTGGGCATAGACTTGGATTCCTGTGATATTGAATGGTTTGCCTTGGAAACGAACACAGATCATTCTGTCATTTTTGAGATTGCATCCAAGTATTGCATTTAGAACTCTTTTGTTGACCATGTTGGCTACTCCATTTCTTCTGAGGGATTCCTGTCTGCAGTAGTAGACATAATGGTCATCTGAGTTAAATTCACCCATTGTAGTCCATTTCAGTTCGCTGATTCCCAGAATGTCAACGTTTACTCTTGTCATCTCTTATTTTACCACTTCCAATTTGCCTTGATTCATGGACCTGACATTTCAGGTTCCTAACTCAGCAGTGGCCACAGGACTGGAAAAGGTCAGTTTTCATTCCAATCCCAAAGAAAGGCAATGCCAAAGAATGTTCAAACTACTGCCCAATTGCACTCATCTCACACGCTAGTAAAGTAATGCTCAAAATTCTCCAAGCCAGGCTTCAGCAATATGTGAACCGTGAACTTCCTGATGTTCAAGCTGGTTTTAGAAAAGGCAGAAGAACCAGAGATCAAATTGCCAACATCTGCTGGATCATGGAAAAAGCAAGAGAGTTCCAGAAAAAAATCTATTTCTGATTTATTGACTATGCCGAAGCCTTTGACTGTGTGGATCACAATAAACTGTGGAAAATTCTGAAAGAGATGGGAATACCAGACCACCTGATCTGCCTCTTGAGAAATTTGTATGCAGGTCAGGAAGCAACAGTTAGAACTGGACATGGAAAAACAGACTGGTTCCAAATAGGAAAAGGATTTCATCAAGGCTGTATAGTGTTGGCCTGCTTATTTAACTTATATGCAGAGTACATCATGAGAAACACTGGACTGGAAGAAACACAAGCTGGAATCAAGATTGCCGGGAGAAATATCAATAACCTCAGATATGCAGATGACACCACCCTTATGGCAGAAAGTGAAGAGGAACTAAAAAGCCTCTTGATAAAAGTGAAAGTGGAGAGTGCAAAAGTTGGCTTAAATCTCAACATTCAGAAAATGAAGATCAAGGCATCCGGTCCCACCACTTCATGGGAAATAGATGGGGAAACAGTGGAAACAGTGTCACACTTTATTTTTCTGGGCTCCAAAATCACTGCAGATGGTGACTGCAGCCATGAAATTAAAAGACGCTTGCTCCTTGGAAGAAAAGTTATGACCAACCTAGATAGCATATTCAAAAGCAGAGACATTACTTTGCCAACAAAAGTTCATCTAGTTAGTCAAGGCTATGGTTTTTCCTGTGGTCATGTATGGATGTGAGAGTTGGACTGTGAATAAGGCTGAGCGCCAAAGAATTGATGCTTTTGAACTGTTGTGTTGGAGAAGACTCTTGATAGTCCCTTGGACTGCAAGGAGATCCAACAAGTCCATTTTGAAGGAGATCAGCCCTGGGATATCTTTGGAAGGAATGGTGCTAAAGCTGAAACTCCAGTACTTTGGCCACCTCATGCGAAGAGTTGACTCATTGGAAACGACTCTGATGCTCAGAGGGATTGGGCGCAGGAGGAAAAGGGGACGACAGAGGATGAGATGGCCAGATTGCATCACTGACTCGATGGATGTGAGTCTGAGTGAACTCCGGGAATTGGTGATGGACAGGGAGGCCTGGCGTGCTGCGATTCATGGGGTCACAAAGAGTCGGACAAGACTGAGTGACTGATCTAATCTGATCTGATGCAATATTGCTCTTTATAGCATTGGACCTTGCTTCTATCATCAGTCACATCCACAACTGGGTATTGTTTTTGCTTTGGCTCCATCCCTTCGTTCTTTCTGGAGTTATTTCTCCACTGATCTCCAGTAGCATATTGGGCACCTACCGACCTGGGGAGTTCCTCTTTCAGTATCCTATCATTTTGCCTTTTCATACTGTGTATGGGGTTCTCAAGGCAAGAATACTGAAGTGGTTTGCCGTTCCCTTCTCTAGTGGACCACATTCTGTCAGACCTCTCCACCATGACTCGCCCATCTTGGGTGGCCCCATGGGCATGGCAGACACACTGAAACCATACTCACAGAAAACTAGTCAGTCTAATCACACTAGGACCACAGCCTTGTGTAATATTAGATACACAAATTAGAAAAGAGAAAAGATATAAAATTAACTAATATAAGCTTCAACATTAAGAAAGAAGAGAAAATATAATTTGAACATAGACAATGAAAAAAAGGAATAACATAAACTAGTATGGAAATAAAAAAAGTTAAAAGCAGGAAAAATACAGAAAATCAATAAAATCAAAAGTCTGTTCTTTGATAATATCAATAAATTTAATAAACCTCTAATCTGGTTAACTAAAATAGAGATAACAAAATAATATAAAATATGAAATAGAAGACATAACTACCTATCCCAAGGCTATTATGAATGTAATAAAAGAATATTATGAATAACTCCATGGCCACAGATTTTATAACTTGAATAAATGAACAAATAGTTTTAAATTGGACCATCCAAATTTAAATTGGACTGCCAAATATTCAAACTACCCATATACAGAAGGGGACATATGTAACATATATAGCCCTAAATATATTAAAGTAATTGAATTAATGACTAATAACTCACTAGAAAAGAGAATACTAGGTTCGGATTATCTCTTTATTGAATTTATCAAATATTTAAGGATGAATAACACCATTTCTCCACAAATGTTTCAAATAATAAAATCGGAATGTATACATCCTGAGTCATACCATGACACCAGCATTACTCTAACCAGCATTATCAAACCCAGAAAAATACATCACAAGATAGGAAAACTATGGACCAATATCTTTCATAAAACTAAAAGCAAAAATCTTCAACAAATCATTAACAAATTGAATCTAACAATGTATAAAAAAAATTATACACCATGGTCAAGTGAGATTTATCCCAGATATGATGCGCTGGTTCAACACTCTATAATCAACTGACTAAAGAAGAAAAGTCATATGATCATAACAATAGATGTAGAAAAATTATTTGACTAATTCCAAAACCCATGCATAGTAAAAAAAGGTTTTAACAAACTAGGAATAAGAAGAAAGTTGTTCAACTTGATAAAGGACAACTGTAAAGAACTCTATCTCATATTATATTTAATGGTGATAGACAGGATTTCTTTTATGATTGGGGATAGGCAAGGATGTCTTCTCTCTTCCTCTTTGACATTTTACTGAAAGTCTTAGATAGTACAATAAGATAATAATAAAATAATGTATATAGGTTGGAAAGGAGGAAATAAAACAGTACCTATTTGCAGATTACAAATTTCAGTTGTTTTCTACAAAAAATGAAACTTCAGGAACCTAAAAGAGGTATATCAAGGTTGCAGGATCCAAGGTTGAAATATAAAAGTCAATTTATTTTCCTATATGTAAAAAATAAACAATTGGAAACGTAAATAGAAAATTTGAAACTTAAATTTTTGCTTTCCCATGAATTTTGCAACATTATTCACAGTAGTCAAATTATGGAAACAACCTAAGTGTTTTCAACAGAAGAATGGACAAAGAAATATGTATTTATATATTTTATGAGGCTAAAGAGATTAGATGTGTAAATATATATACATATATATATGTGTGTGTGTGTGTGTGTGTGTGTGTGTGTAGAGGGAGAGCAAGCATATATGCAACTGTAAGCTGCAGTTTTTTTAGAGTTGTCCTTTATCAAGTTGAAGAAGTTTCCTTTTATTCTCAGATGGAAAAGAGCTTTACTATGCATAACTGTTGGATTTTGTCAAATAAATTTTCTGCATCTATTGATATAATTATATAATTTTTCTTTAGACTCATAAAGTAGACAACAGGTAATAGGAAATCCAGCCACTTGTGCCATCATGGGTAACCCTGGAGGATATTTTCCGAGATGAAATGAGCCAGACACAGGAAGCCAAGTGCTCCATGATCTTTATTTTTATTTAGTACCTTAAAAAGAGTAGAATGGTGGCTCCCAGATGCTGGGTGCAGGGAGGTGGGGGATACTGAGATGCTTGTCAAATGATCTGATAGACAGAGTTTTTGAGGAACTATGGACACTCACCTAAAGCCAGACATCCTGGAATGTGAAGTCAAGTGGGCCTTACGAAACATCACTATAAACAAAGCTAGTGGAGGTGATGGAATTCCAGTTGAGCTATTTCAAATCCTAAAAGATGATGCTGTGAAAGTGCTGCATTCAATATGTCAGCAAATTTGGAAATCTCAGCAGTGGCCACAGGACTGGAAAATGTCTGTTTTCATTCCAATGCCAAAGTATGGTAATGTCAAAGAATGTTCAAACTACCACACAGTTGCACTTGTCTCATGCACTAGCAAAATAATGCTCAAAATTCTCCAAGTCCAAGCTAGGCTTCAACAGTACATGAACTGTGAACTTCCAGACGTTCAACCTGGATTTAGAAAAGGCAGAAGAACCAGAGATCAAATTGCCATCATCCATTGGATCATTGAGAAAGCAAGAGAATTCTAAAACATCTACTTCTGCTTCACTGAAGCAGAAGCCTATGCCAAAGCCTTTGACTGTGTGGATGACAACAAACAGTGGAAAATTCTTCAAGAGATGGCAATCCCAGCCCAATGACCTGCCTCCTGAGAAATCTGTATTCACGTCAAGAAGCAACAGTTAGAACCGAACATGGAACAAAAGACTGGTTCCAAATTGGGAAAGGAGTACATCAAGGCTGTATATTGTCACCCTGCTTGTTTAACTTCTGTGCTCAGAGTACATCATGAGAAACGCTGGGCTGGAAGAAGCACAAGCTGAAGTCAAGATTACCAGGAGAAATATCAACAACTTCAGATATGCAGATGATATCACTTTAGTGGCAGAAAGTGAAGAGGAACTAAAGAGTCTCTTGTTGAAGGTGAAAGGGGAGAGTAAAAGCTGGCTTAAAATTCAACATTCAAAAAACGAAGATCATGACATCTGGTCCTATCACTTCATGGCAAATACATGGAGAAAATATGGAAACGATAATAGATTTTATTTTCTTGAGCTCCAAAATTGGTGCAGACAGTGACTGCAGCAGTAAAATTAAAAGGCTGTTGTTCCTTGGAAGAATAGCTATGGAAAATCTAGAGAGTATATTAAAAAGCAAAGACATCACTTTTCCAGCAAACGTCCATATAGTCAAAACTATGGTGTTTCCAGTAGTCATGTATGGATGTGAGTGTTGTACCATAAAGAAGGCTGAGCACTGAAGAACTGATGCTTTAAAACTGTGGTGTTGAACAAGACTCTTGAGAATCCCTTGGACTGCAAGATAAACCAGTCAATCCTAAAGAAAACCAGTCCTGAATATTCATTGGAAGGGCTGGTGCAGAAGCTGAAGTTCCAATACTTTGGCCACCTGAGGCCAACAGCTGATTCATTGGAAAAGTGTGAGACATGATTTAGTGAGTGAAAAACAAGTGTTGATTTCTTAGTTTTGACAAATTGCATATGTAAAATGTTTAAAATGGGAAAAGTGGGTGAAGATACAAAGTCTACAAAAATTTGCAAGTTTTCTATACATCTAATTTTTCCAAAGTAAAACAATAAAACATTTATTTAGGGAGGAGCCAAGATGGCGGAGGAGTGGGACGGGGAGAACATTTTCTCCCCCACGAATTCATCAAAAGAGCATTTAAACGTCGAGTAAATTCCACAAAACAACTACTGAATGCCGGCAGAGGACATCAGGCACCCAGAAAAGCAACCCAACTCTTCGAAAGGAGGTAGGAAAAAATATAAAAGACAAAAAAAGAGACAAAAGAGGAAGGGATGGAGCTCCGTCCCGGGAAGGGAGTCTTAAAAAGAGAGAAGTTTCCAAACACCAGGAAACCTCCTGACTGCTGAATCTGTGCCAAGCTTTGGAAGCACAGAGGGCAAGATAACAGGGAGAAAAAATAAATAAACAATTAAACCTCGCAGATTGCGAGCCCTATGGTAACTCCCCCAGCGGAGAAGCAGCGCAGACGACTGCACACGCCATTAGCAAGCAGGGGCTGGGCAGGGAGGCGCGGCGCGGACTGCATCGCTCAGAGTAAGAATCTGGCCTGAATACCCTGAGCACTATCTGAGCGAAATAATTTGGGCTAGCAAACCAGACTGTGGGATATCTACCACGTGAAAAGCCAGCCCCAACCTAAGACACCGCCAGGCCTGCGCACGGAACAGAGGACTGAACAGAGATAGCCGACTGCAGACCTTCCCCCTCCAGGGACAGGCAGCCAGAGCCGGAAGGGAGCAATCGCAGCCCCAGAGAGACATTATCTATAAAACTGTAATCAGGCTTCTTTGCTAACTAAAACTTCTTGGGGGTCTGGACGGTCAACATTTGCCTGAGAAGGTGCGTCAGTTTTACACCCAGATAACCGAGTGGCGGGGAGGCGATAAGTCGCAGCATTGGCGCTCGCCAAACACCTCATCACTTGAGCTGCTCAGACCTGGGAAGAGCACAAAACGCAGGCCCAACTGAGTCTGCGCCTCTGAGGACTACCTGAGTGCCTGAACCTGAGCGACTGGGACCTGGGAGGTGCATGCAGCCCAGGGCCGGCCTCGGATTGTTCCCGGCAGAACAACCTAGAGCCCGAGCAGTGTGGGCAGGGAGGCTACATGCGCCGTGAGCGGGGGCAGACCCAGTGTGGCTGAGGCACTGTGAGCGCACGCCAGTGTTATTTGTTTGCAGCATCCCTTCCTCCCTCCCCACAGTGCAACTGAATAAGTGAGACTAAAAAAAAAAAATAGTTTCCCCCACCATCCCCTTTGTGTCAGGGCAGTAACCAGACACTGAAGAGACCAGCAAACAGAAGAAGTTATAACAGAGGGAACCGCCTTGGAAGCTACAGGCAATAGATTAAAACCCCGTGGTTGCTACGGACTACATAGGAAGGGGCCTATAGATCTTGAGAAATATAAGTCGGACCAAGGAACTAGCCAAAAATGAACTGAACCCACAATACTCACAATAAAACCAGAAAAAGTCCTAGATATATTTTTACTATTTTTATGATCATTCTTTCTTTTTTTATTTTTTTTAATTTTTAGAAAAAATTTTTTTAAGTCCTCTATTGTTCCTTTAATTTTCACTTTTATAACCAATTACTTTGCAAAAAAAAAAAAAAAAGACACTATTTTTTTCTTCTTCAGCAAACTCCATATATATATATATTTTATAATTTCTTGACCTTTTTTTTTTCCTTCTTTTCTTCTTTTATTTAATATTGTATTTTTGAAATTCCAAACTCTAGTGTTTTAATTTTAGCTTTTTGGTATATGTTATCAATTTTGTACCTATAGTTTTTTTTTATAATTTCTGTGACTTTTTTTTTCCTGTTTCTTTCTCTTCTTCTTTTATATAACATTGTATATCTGAAATTCCAAACTCTACTCTAGATTTTTAATTTATGCTTTTTGGTATTTGATATTAATTTTGTACCTGTATTTTCTTTATAATTTTTGCAACATTGTTTTTGTTTGTTTGTTTTCTCTCTTTATGTCTCTTCTTTCTTTTTTTTTAACATTGTATTTTTGAAATTCCAAACTCTACTCTACATTTTTAATTTTTGCTTTTTGGTATTAGTTATCAATTTTGTACCTATATTTTCTTTATAATTTTCACGACCTTGTTTGTTTTTCTTTGTTCGTTTTTTCTCTCTTTCTTTTCCTTCTTCTTGTCTTTAACATCATATTTTTGAAATTCCAATCTCTACTCTAGATTTTTAATTTTTGCTTTTATGTATTTCTTACCAATTTTGTACCTTTAAGAACCCAATCCTCAGGACCCATTTTTCACTAGGGACCGAGATTACTGACTTGACTGCTCTCCCTCCCTTTAAACTCTCCTTTTTCTCCACCAGGTCGCCTGTGTCTCCTCCCTAACCCCTCTCTACTCTACCCAAATCTGTGAGTTTCTGTGTGTTCCAGATGGTGGAGAACACTTAGGGAACTGATTACTGGCTGGATCTGTCTCCCTCCTTTTCATTCCCCCCTTTTATCCTTCTGGCCACCTCTGTCTCCTTCCTCCTTCTTCTCTTCTCTGTATAACTCCGTGAACATCTCTGAGTGGTCCAGTTGTGGAGTGCACATAAGGAAGTGACTACTGGCTACCCCACTCTCTCCACAACTGATTACACCTCATCTCATTTGGGTGACCTCTAACTCCCTCCTCCCTCTTCTTTTCTCCATGTAACGCTGTGAACCTCTCTGAGTGACCCTCACAGTAGAGAAACTTTTCGTCTTTAACATAGATGTTTTATCAATGGTGCTGTATAGAAGAAGAAGTTTTGAAACTACTGTAAAAATAAGACCAATAACCAGAAGCAGGAGGCTTAAGCCCAAACGCTGACTCCAGGGAACTCCTGACTCCAAGGAACATTAATAGACAGGAGCTCATCAAATGCCTCCATACCGACACTGAAACCAAGCACCACACAAGGGCCAACAAGTTCCAGGGCAAGACATACCAAGCAAATTCTCCAGCAACAAAGGAACACAGCCCTGAGCTTCAAGATACAAGCTGCCCAAAGTCACCCCAGAACCATAGACATCTCATAACTCATTACTGGACATTTCATTGCACTCCAGAGAGAAGAAATACAGCTCCACCCACCAGAACACCGACACAAGCTTCCCTAACCAGGAAACGTTGACAAGCCACCTGTACAAACCCACAAAGAGCGAGGAAAGGCGACAATAAAGAGAACTCCACAAACTGCCAGAATACAGAAAGGACACCCCAAACTCAGCAATTTAAATGAGATGAAGAGACAGAGGAATACCCAGCAGATAAAGGAACAGGATAAATCCCACCAAACCAAACAAAAGAGGAAGAGATAGGGAATCTACCTGATAAAGAATTCCAAATAATGATAGTGAAATTGATCCAAAATCTTGAAATCAAAATGGAATCACAGATAAATAGCCTGGAGACAAGGATTGAGAAGATGCAAGAAAGGTTTAACAAGGACCTAGAAGAAATAAAAAAGAGTCAATATATAATGAATAATGCAATAAATGAAATTAAAAACACTCTGGAGGCAACAAATAGTAGAATAACAGAGGCAGAAGATAGGATTAGTGAATTAGAAGATAAAATGGTAGAAATAAATGAATCAGAGAGGATAAAAGAAAAACGAATTAAAAGAAATGAGGACAATCTCAGAGACCTCCAAGACAATATGAAACGCTACAACATTCGAATCATAGGGGTTCCAGAAGAAGAAGACAAAAAGAAAGACCATGAGAAAATACTTGAGGAGATAATAGTTGAAAATTTCCCTAAAATGGGGAAGGAAATAATCACCCAAGTTCAAGAAACCCAGAGAGTCCCAAACAGGATAAACCCAAGGTGAAACACCCCAAGACACATATTAATCAAATTAACAAAGATCAAACACAAAGAACAAATATTAAAAGCAGCAAGGGAAAAACAACAAATAACACACAAGGGACTTCCCATAAGGATAACAGCTGATCTTTCAATAGAAACTCTTCAAGCCAGGAGGGAATGGCAAGACATACTTAAAATGATGAAAGAAAATAACCTACAGCCCAGATTATTGTACCCAGCAAGGATCTCATTCAGGTATGAAGGAGAAATCAAAAGCTTTTCAGACAAGCAAAAGCTGAGAGAATTCTGCACCACCAAACCGGCTCTCCAACAAATACTAAAGGATATTCTCTAGACAGGAAACACAAAAACGGCGTATAAATTTGAACCCAAAACAATAAAGTAAATGGCAACGGGATCATACTTATCAGTAATTACCTTAAATGTAAACGGGTTGAATGCCCCAACCAAAAGACAAAGACTGGCTGAATGGATACAAAAACAAGACCCCTACATATGTTGTCTACAAGAGACCCACCTCAAAACAGGGGACACATACAGACTGAAAGTGAAGGGCTGGAAAAAGATTTTCCATGCAAATAGGGACCAAAAGAAAGCAGGAGTAGCAATACTCATATCAGATAAAATAGACGTTAAAACAAAGGCTGTGAAAAGAGACAAAGAAGGTCACTACATAATGATCAAAGGATCAATCCAAGAAGAAGATATAACAATTATAAATATATATGCACCCAACACGGGAGCACCACAGTATGTAAGACAAATGCTGACAAGTATGAAAGGAGAAATTAACAATAACACAATAATAGTGGGAAACTTTACTACCCCACTCACACCTATGGATAGATCAACTAAACAGAAAATTAACAAGGAAACACAAACTTTAAATGATACAATAGACCAGTTACACCTAATTGATATCTATAGGACATTTCATCCCAAAACAATGAATTTCACCTTTTTCTCAAGCGCACATGGAACCTTCTCCAGGATAGATCACATCCTGGGCCATAAAGCTAGCCTTGGTAAATTCAAAAAAATAGAAATCATTCCAAGCATCTTTTCTGACCACAATGCAGTAAGATTAGATCTCAATTACAGGAGAAAAACTATTAAAAATTCCACATTTGGAGGCTCAAAAACACGCTGCTGAATAACCAACAAATCACAGAAGAAATCAAAAAAGAAATCAAAATTTGCATAGAAAAGAATGAAAATGAAAACACAACAACCCAAAACCTGTGGGACACGGTAAAAGCAGTCCTAAGGGGAAAGTTCATAGCAATACAGGCACACCTCAAGAAACAAGAAAAAAGTCAAATAAATAACCTAACTCTACACCTAAAGCAACTAGAAAAGGAAGAAATGAAGAACCCCAGAGTTAGTAGAAATAAAGAAATCTTAAAAATTAGAGCAGAAATAAATGCAAAAGAAACAAAAGAGACCATAGCAAAAATCAACAAAACCAAAAGCTGGTTCTTTGAAAGGATAAATAAAATTGACAAACCATTAGCCAGACTCATCAAGAAACAAAGGGAGAAAAATCAAATCAATAAAATTAGAAACGAAAATGGAGAGATCACAACAGACAACACAGAAATATAAAGGATCATAAGAGACTACTATCAGCAATTATATGCCAATAAAATGGACAACGTGGAAGAAATGGACAAATTCTTTGAAAAGTACAACTTTCCAAAACTGGACCAGGAAGAAATAGAAAATCTTAACAGACCCATCACAAGCACAGAAATTGAACCTGTAATCAAAAATCTTCCAGCAAACAAAAGCCCAGGTCCAGAAGGCTTCACAGCTGAATTCTACCAAAAATTTAGAGAAGAGCTAACACCTATCCTGCTCAAACTCTTCCAGAAAATTGCAGAGGAAGGTAAACTTCCAAACGCATTCTATGAGGCCACCATCACCCTAATACCAAACCCTGACAACGATCCCACAAAAAAAGAAAACTACAGGCCAATATCACTGATGAACATAGATGCAAAAATCCTTAACAAAATTCTAGCAATCAGAATCCAACAACACATTAAAAAGATCATACACCATGACCAAGTGGGCTTTATCCCAGGGATGCAAGGATTCTTCAATATCCACAAATCAATCAATGTAATACACCACATTAACAAATTGAAAAATAAAAACTATATGATTATCCCAATAGATGCAGAGAAAGCCTTTGACAAAATTCAACACCCATTTATGATAAAAACTCTCCAGAAAGCAGGAATAGAAGGAACATACCTCAACATAGTAAAAGCTATATATGACAAACCCACAGCAAACATTATCCTCAATGGTGAAAAATTGAAAGCATTTCCTCTAAAGTCAGGAACAAGACAAGGGTGCCCACTTTCACCATTACTATTCAACATAGTTTTGGAAGTTTTGGCCACAGCAATCAGAGCAGGAAAAGAAATAAAAGGAATCCAAATCGGAAAAGAAGAAGTAAAACTCTCACTATTTGCAGATGACATGATCCTCTACGTAGAAGACCCTAAAGACACCACCAGAAAATTACTAGAACTAATCAATGACTATAGTAAAGTTGCAGGATATAAAATCAACACACAGAAATCCCTTGCATTCCTATATACTAATAATGAGAAAACAGAAAGAGAAATTAAGGAAACAATTCCATTCACCATTGCAACGGAAAGAATAAAATACTTAGGAATATATCTACCTAAAGAAACTAAAGACCTATATATAGAAAACTATAAAACACTGGTGAAAGAAATCAAAGAGGACACTAATAGATGGAGAAATATACCATGTTCATGGATTGGAAGAATCAATATAGTGAAAATGAGTATACTACCCAAAGCAATTTATAGATTCAATGCAATCCCTATCAAGCTACCAATGGTATTCTTCACAGAGCTAGAACAAATAATTTCACAATTTGTATGGAAATACAAAAAACCTCGAATAGCCAAAGTGATCCTGAGAAAGAAGAATGGAACCAGAGGAATCAACCTACCTGACTTCAGGCTCTACTACAAAGCCACAGTTATCAAGACAGTATGGTACCGGCACAAAGACAGAAATATAGATCAATGGAACAAAATAGAAAGCCCAGAGATAAATCCACGCACATATGGACACCTTGTCTTTGACAAAGGAGGCAAGAATATACAATGGAGAAAAGACAATCTCTTTAACAAGTGGTGCTGGGAAATCTGGTCAACCACTTGTAAAAGAATGAAACTAGAACACTTTCTAACACCATACACAAAAATAAACTCAAAATGGATTAAAGGTCTAAACGTAAGACCAGAAACTATAAAACTCCTAGAGGAGAACATAGGCAAAACACTCTCCGACATACATCACAGCAGGATCCTCTATGACCTACCTCCTAGAATATTGGAAATAAAAGCAAAAATAAACAAATGGGACCTAATTAACCTTAAAAGCTTCTGTACATCAAAGGAAACTATTAGCAAGGTGAAAAGACAGCCTTCAGAATGGGATAAAATAATAGCAAATGAAGCAACTGACAAACAACTAATCTCAAAAATATACAAGCAACTCCTACAGCTCAACTCCAGAAAAATAAATGACCCAATCAAAAAATGGGCCAAAGAACTAAATAGACATTTCTCCAAAGAAGACATACAGATGGCTAACAAACACATGAAAAGATGCTCATCACTCATTATCAGAGAAATGCAAATCAAAACCACTATGCGGTAACATTTCACACCAGTCAGAATGGCTGTGATCCAAAAGTCTACAAATAATAAATGCTGGAGAGGGTGTGGAGAAAAGGGAACCCTCTTATACTGCTGGTGGGAATGCAAACTAGTACAGCCACTGTGGAGAACAGTGTGGAGATTCCTTAAAAAACTGGAAATAGAACTGCCTTATGATCCAGCAATCCCACTGCTGGGCATACACACTGAGGAAACCAGAAGGGAAAGAGACGCGTGTACCCCAATGTTCATCACAACACTGTTTATAATAGCCAGGACATGGAAGCAACCTAGATGTCCATCAGCAGATGCATGGATAAGAAAGCAGTGGTACATATACACAATGGAGTATTACTCAGCCATTAAAAAGAATACATTTGAATCAGTTCTAATGAGGTGGATGAAACTGGAGCCTATTATACAGAGTGAAGTAAGCCAGAAGGAAAAACACCAATACAGTATACTAATGCATATATATGGAATTTAGAAAGATGGTAACAATAACCCTGTGAACGAGACAGCAAAAGAGACACTGATGTATAGAACAGTCTTATGGACTCTGTGGGAGAGGGAGAGGGTGGGAAGATTTGGGAGAATGGCATTGAAACTTGTAAAATATCATGTATGAAATGAGATGCCAGTCCAGGTTCGATGCAGGATACTGGACGCTTGGGGCTAGTGCACTGGGACAACCCAGAGGGATGGTATGGGGAGGGAGGAGGGAGGAGGGTTCAGGATGGGGAACACATGTATACCTGTGGTGGATTCATTTTGATATTTGGCAAAACTAATGCAATTATATAAAGTTTAAAAATTAAATAAAATTTAAAAAATATAAAGAAATAAAACATTTATTTAAAAAATACTACATTGTTTGGCTTCCTTTACCCTCTCCTTTTTTCTCTCTTTTATCAGACAGAAATAAATACATACGTACAGACATATGCATGTGCACATACTCCTTTTGTTGACTAGTTTCCCAATTTCAATCCCTGAAACACCATAGAAAATTACAAATATTATGAAAATGTCAAACTATCTGTTTACATTGTTTAGCCAAAATGCACAAGACTTTCTGAGTCCATTCTTTACATATTTCAAGTAGCTCCTTTGGTGTAATGTAGCACTTTAGAAGTTTTCATGATGATATCTCAGAGAATAATTTATATATTCAACTTGTGGGCAAATAATGTATGATTTTTTTAAGTCATGGTAGTTTACAAGAAGTTGTTAAACTAAGTATACTGCTAAATGCTAATTTGGATATCGTGCCATAACTTAACTCTTTGATAGAGTGAATTACTTAGAATCTTGATGTATTAGTATGATATTTAAATAGAATTTTAAGAAACAAAATAGAAAATTTTATATTAAATATATTTAAAAATATGAAGTATAAAGTCTGCCTTGTTTTTAGTGGGTATTTTAAGGTACTGCAGACTGAGAACCTTTGCTTATTAGAAAGTGTCACAACTTAATACTGAAAGAGTCACTACTGCCGTTAAAATGTAAAATTTGACTTTAGTGGATTGGCCTATCCTGTAAAAATGGCATTGACCACTTTCCTAACTCTGGCAGCCAGATTTCTAATTAATGCTAATTGTGTTGGTACTTTTGGGGAGATTTGACAAAGTTCACTAGGGGTAGAAAACAGAGCACTGACTCATTTCCCTTTGGCTCCTAAACAGTCTCAAAATGGTAATAACCATCATTCCCTACTTCCCTGGCTGAAATCTTATTTATTGACCTTGAAAAAGAAAAAGACTGTATCTCCATTTAGTAATTCCCATTCAGCTGTCTTAGTGACTTGTTTTATGCTAAATTCAAGCATGCTGAAGATCTTTTCACACAGAACTAACCTGGAAAAAATGTGGCTGCAGTTATATATGACTATTTTTTAAATTGAGAATCAGATGCTTACTCTTCAATTAGTTTACATTATGCAACAGAAATGGAATTCCAATATATTCTAGATGAATTGTATTGAATCATGTTGTTTTAGGTAAAAAAAAAAAAAAAAAGTCCTTTCATTCCTTTTTATGTGAAAGTAGCATACCAAATACTGAGTATTTGTACTTTGTATCATATAAGGGCAATATTTACTCTCCAATTTCTATAAAGTGAATCTTCATGGAGGAGTGGGGATTACAATTATTTACTCTTCAGTTTTTTAATGGCATCATCATTCAGTTTATAACAATGAAGTCAAGAATTTTACAAAAACTTTTGCTTCACCAAATACATGCAATAGTGGTAGATTTAAGTAACCACAGCTACAACTTTAGAGAATGTGACCTTTGTCCTGAATTCTATTGACAAGTTCCACACAGAGGAACTCGGGTCTTCATTACTGGTAACTGAAGCCTTTTCTTTACAATAAATGGTTTGGTATCTATCACTTCTGATATCTATCCAAAATAATAGATATTTGGAAAACACAAAATGGTGACAGAAATCTTGAAATATATTAATTTATTGAAATACTCCTTCTGATCAAATCTCAACGAATCTCTTCACTGCATTAAGTTCTGTACTTTCATCCATTTTCATCAGCTTTACTGCATCTGAATGGTACTCAGTTCTAATACTGATCCCCAGCTGCTTCTGCAGATAAGAAAGTTTTGTGTTTTTTTTTTTTTTTAACAATTGCCATATTTTTACTGATTTTCTTCTATGGGATTTCTTTGGCAGAGAGGGATCTAGCAAGAATATGACTAGATTTTTTAAAAAACTCTCAAAACACATTTTATATCAGTCTCAAATCAAAGCCTATTTTTGAAAAGCATGGCAAAACTAATTGAATATGGAGCAGCCAAGAAATATGGTCAAAGGTCTATGTCTCCATTGAACAATGATTCAATCTGTCTAAAACATAAAGCAATAGGAAATTCTAGGCTGGGGACATTCCTAATCTGTGAATGGGGTTTGAAACAACACAAGTAAGAAATGACTCAAACAACAAAACAATGGCATTTTCCAAAATTCTTCACATTTTATAGGTCAGTTATACTATCTTTTAAATCATGTCTTGCAGGTTCTATCACTCATTCCCCCTGTTCTATTAAATGTTCATCAAATTTTGTCTGAATTGAGAAAGACTAAATTTTGATGGAAATTAAAGCCATTTATTTCCTCTACTGCCGCTATATGTATCAAATTTTCAGACACACACACACACACACTGACTTTTGACCCGTATCTTAACCCTTTGATGACTATTCAAGATTACTTACAGTACTTGCTTTCTAACTCAAAATATTTTTTTTTTCTTTTTTAGTATTTAAAGGCTGAGTTCAATTTAATAAATTTTGGTGTGATTTGTAACATACTAAAAGATCTTTCACTGCCAGTCTATCCTGCTTCTCCTACTCCTGCTGCCACCATTTACTTTTTCAAATACCTTTCCACAACAGTTAGTACCAACAATTAGTATTCAATTTACATAAGTATAGTTACTAACTTAAGTTGGCTCATCACCTCTGGATGATCTTTACTAAGATAACAGACTTTATTAGGAATGGAACAACAGAGGTTAAGAAACTGACTGAAAGGTAAGTTTTGATGGGGAAGAGAAAGATGAAAAATTATCAGATATGAGGCTTTATTGGGGTAATATAATGAGATATGATTGTGGAAACCATACAGAATGAGTTGTGACAATGAAGCCTTTAAGCATTCCAAAGTCACATCAAGATTTCATTGTAAGACAGCTTTTATAGAGAAAATATTTGTTAGCAAAGTGCTCAGATCTTGAAAGTACCAGGCAGTGTGAAACAAAATGAAGAAAATACCGTCTTTCTCTGTCTCTCTCTGTGTGTGTATGTATGTATATCAGTCAGTCAGTTCAGTCACTCAGTCGTGTCCGACTCTTTGCGACCCCATGAATGGCTGCACACCAGGCCTCCCTGTCCATCACCAACTCCCGGAGTTCACTCAAACTCACATCCATCGAGTCGGGGATGCCATCCAGCCATCTCATTCTCTGTCGTCCCCTTCTGCACCTGCCCCCAATCCCTCCCAGCATCAGAGTCTTTTCTAGATACATATGTATTTCTCTTGACTATAGTGACACTTTATGTCTATTACTTCTGATTCTTTTGTACTAGCCTGTGAGTTAGGCATAGGTCTAATTGCATCTTCTTTGTTTTCTTGCTATTTTAAAAATGTGGCAAGCAGAGCACAAGAGAGCCTTTCCGAAGTCACGCAGCTAGCTAATGGTAGAGCCAGTACTAAGCCAAAATTCTGAGCACACCTGTTTTCAAATTGTGCTCCAAGGTATCCTAGTGTTTCTGGGAAATTTTAGAGGTTGTTGCAAGAGGACAGGAACAAGAGACAGTGAGTGGGTCTGAATAGTTCTTACTTTATCTCTTTGTATATTGAGAGGTCACTTTTTCTAGTTTGTTTTAACTCAGATCTCTTCTTCCTTTTCTCTGATGCCTTTTGTTTCATCCTCTTCCCAATTTAAACTCAACTTGGCCTTCATTGTCCAGAAAAGTAAGACCACAGTTAAAATGTAAAGAAAAAAAGTTATTGAACTTGTAAAGTCCCAGGTCCTAGTATAAACCTTGTATTTGGGAGGAAAAAAAAAAAAAAAGTACTTAGCTAGAAATTTCCCCTGACACAAGAGGAGGAAAAAAGAACTCACTGGGCTGCAGAAGAGGCAATAAGAATTTGGAGAGAATATAAAGTTGAAAATAACATGGGAACCCTATTTAAAATCTGGGGAAGTAAGGAACCCTTTGGGTTTGTATTTCCCTAAAAGAAAATATCTAGACCTTTCTCTAGTGAAACATAGAAGCTCACATAAAGCTTAGGCAAAAGTATTCCTTTGAAGACATCATGTTATAAGAATTAACAGTTCAGTTCAGTTCAGTCACTCATTTGTGTCCGATTCTTTGTGACCCCATGATTCACAGCACGCCAGGCCTCCCTGTCCATCACCAACTCCAGGAGCCTACACAAAACCATGTCCATCGAGTCAGTGATGCCATCCAGCCATCTCATCCTCTGTCACCCCCTTCTCCTCCTGCCCCCAATCCCTCCCAGGATCAGGGTTTTTCCAATGAGTTAACACTTCGCATGAGGTGGACAAAGTATTGGAGTTTCATTTTCAGCATCAGTCCTTCCAATGAACACTCAGGACTGACCTCCTTTAGGATGGGCTAGCTGGACCTCTTTGCAGTCCAAGGGACTCTCAAGAGTCTTCTCCAACACCACAGTTCAAAAGCATCAATTCTTCAGCACTCAGCCTTCTTCACAATCCAACTCTCACATCCATACATGACCACTGGAAAAACCATAGCCTTGACTAGACAGACGTTTGTTGGCAAAGTAATGTCTCTGCTTTTGAATATGCTATCTAGGTTGGTCATAACTTTCCTTTCAAGGACTAAGCATCTTTTAATTTCATGGCTGCAGTCACGATCTGCAATGATTTTGGAGCCCCCCAAAAATAAAGTCTAACACTGTTTCCACTGTTTCCCCATATATTTCTCATGAAGTGATGGCACCCAATGCCATGATCTTCGTTTTCTGAATGTTGAGCTTTAAGCCAACATTTTCACTCTCCTCTTTCATTTTCAAGAGTCTCTTTAGTTCCTCTTAACATTCTGCCATAAGGGTAGTGTCATCTACATATCTGAGGTTATTGATATTTCTCACGGCAAACTTGACTCCAGCTTGTGCTTCATCCAGCCCAGTGTGTCTCATGATGTACTCTGCATATAAGTTAAATAAGCAGGGTGACAATATACAGCCTTGATGTACTCCTTTTCCTATTTGGAACCAGTCTGCTTTTCCATGTCCAGTTCTGACTGTTGCTTCTTGACCTGCATACAAGTTTCTCAAGAGGCAGGTCAGGTGGTCTGGTATTCCCAGACCTTTTTCTTCAAGAAAATTCTCTTGAAGAATATTCCACAGTTTATTGTGATCCACACAGTCAAAGGCTTTGGCATAGTCAATAAAGCAGAAATAGATGTTTTTCAGAAATGCTCTTGCTTTTTTGATGATCCAACGGATGTTGGAAATTTTATATCTGGTTCCTCTGCCTTTTCTAAAACATGCTTAAACATCTGGAAGTTCACAGTTCACATATTGCTGAGCCTGGCTTGGAGAATTTTGAGCATTACTTTACTAGCGTGTGAGATAAATGCAATTGTGCAGTAGTTCTTTGGCATTGCCTTTCTTTGGGATTGGAATGAAAACTGACCTTTTCCAGTCCTGTGGCCACTGCTGAGTTTTCCAGATTTGCTGACATATTGAGTGCAGCACCTTCACAGCATCATCTTTCAGGATTTGAAATAGCTCAACAGGAATCCCATCACCTCCACTAGCTTTGTTCATAGTGATACTTTCTAAAGCCCACTTGACTTCACATTCCAGGATATCTGGCTCTAGGCGAGTGATCACACCATCGTGATTATCTGAGTCATGAAGATCTTTCTTGTACAGTTCTTCTGTGTATTCTTGCCACCTCTTCTTAATATCTTCTCATTCTGTTAGGTCCATACCATTTCTGTCCTTTATCGAGCCAATCTTTGCATGAAATGTTCCCTTGGTATTTCTAACTTTCTTGAAGAGACCTCTAGTCTTTCCCATTCTGTTGTTTTCCTGTATTTCTTTGCATTGATTGCTGAGGAGACTTTCTTATCTCTCCTTGCTATGCTTTGGAACTCTGCATTCAGATGCTTATATCTTTCCTTTTCTCCTTGCTTTTTGCTTCTCTTTTTTTCACAGCTATTTGTAAGGCCTCCTCAGACAGCCATTTTGCTTTTTTTGCATTTCTTTTCCATGGATATGGTCTTGATCCCTGTCTCCTATACAATGTCATGAACTTCAGTCCATATTTCATCAGGCATTCTGTCTATGAGTTATAGTCCCTTAAATCTATTTCTCACTTCCACTGTATAGTCATAAGGGATTTGATTTACGTCATACCTGAATGGTCTAGTGGTTTTCCCTACTTTCTTCACTTTATGTATGAATTTGGTAATAAGGAGTTCATGATCTGAGCCACAGTCAGCTCAGGTCTTGTTTTTGCTGACTGTATAGAGCTTCTCCATCTTTGGCTGCAAAGAATATAATCAATCTGATTTTGGTGTTGACCATCTGGTGATGTCCATGTGTAGAGTCTTCTCTTGTATTTTTGGAAGAGGGTATTCACTATGACCAGTGCATTCTCTTGGCAAAACTCTATTAGTCTTTGCCTGCTTCATTCCGTATTCCAAGGCCAAATTTGCATGTTATTCCATGTGTTTTTTGACTTCCTACCTTTGCATTCCAGTCCCCTATAATGAAAAGGACACATTTTTTTGGGTGTTAGTTCTGAATGGGATTTCAGGTCTTCATAGAACCGTTCATCTTCAGCTTCTTCAGTGTTACTGATTGGGGCACAGGCTTGGATCACCGTGGTATTGAATGGTTTGCCTTCTCTCGTTTTGTGATTGCATCCAAGTACTGCATTTCAGACTCTTTGTTTACCATGATGGCTACTCCATTTCTTCTAAGGGATTCTTGCCCACAGTAGTAGATATAATGGTCACCTGGCTTGAATTCACCCATTCAAGTCCATTTTAGTTCATTGATTCCTAGAAAGTCGAAGTTCGCTCTTGCCATCTACTGTTTGACTATTTCTAATTTGCCTTGATTCATGGACCTAAGTGAAAGAGAAGAGTGAAAAAGTTGTCTCAAAGCTCAACATTCAGAAAACAAAGATTATGGCATCTGGTCCCATCACTTCATGGGAAATAGATGGGAAAACAGTGGAAACAATGTCAGACTTTATTTTGGGGGGCTCCAATATCACTGTACATGGTGATTGCAGCCATGAAATTAAAAGACACTCCTTGGAAGAAAAGTAATGACCAGCCTAGATAGCATATTGAAAATCAGAGACATTACTTTGCCAACAAAGGTTCGTCTAGTCAAGGCTATGGTTTTTCCTGTGGTCATGTATGGATGCGAGAGTTGGACTGTAAAGAAAGCTGAGTGCCGAAGAATTGATGCTTTTGAACTGTGGTGTTGGAGAAGACTCTTGAGAGTCCCTTGGACTGTAAGGAGATCCAACCAGTTCATTCTAAAGGAGACTAGCCCTGGGTGTTCTTTGGAAGGAATGATGCTGAAGCTGAAACTCCATTACTTTGGCCACCTCATGGTTGGATCTCCTTGCAGTCCAAGGGACTCTCAGGAGTCTTCTCTAACACCACAGTTCAAAAGCATCAATTCTTCCGTGCTCAGCCTTCTTCACAGTCCAACTCTCACATCCATACATGACCACAGGAAAAACCATAGCCTTGACTAGACGAACCTTTGTTGGCAAAGTAATGTCTCTGCTTTTAATATGCTATCTAGATTGGTCATAACTTTCCTTCCAAGGAGTAAGCGTCTTTTAATTTCATGGCTGCAGTCACCATCTGCAGTGATTTTGGAGCCCAAAAAAAGAAAGTCTGACACTGTCTCCACTGTTTCCCCATCTATTTCCCATGAAGTGAAGGGACCGGATGCCATGATCTTTGTTTTCTGAATGTTGAGCTTTAAGCCAACATTTTCACTCTCCACTTTTACTTTCATCAAGAGGCTTTTGAGTTCCTCTTCACTTTCTGCCATAAGGGTGGTGTTATCTGCATATCTGAGGTTATTGATATTTCTCCCGGCAATCTTGATTCCAGCTTGTGTTTCTTCCAGCCCAGCGTTTCTCATGATGTACTCTGCATAGAAGTTAAATAAGCAGGGTGACAATATACAGCTTGACGTACTCCTTTTCCTATTTGGAAACAGTCTGTTGTTCCATGTCCAGTTCTAACTGTTGCTTCCTGACCTGCATACAGATTTCTCAAGAGGGAGGTCAGGTGGTCTGGTATTCCCATCTCTTTCAGAATTTTCCACAGTTTATTGTGATCCACACAGTCAACAGCTTTGGCATAGTCAATAAAGCAGAAATAGATGTTTTTCTGGGACTCTCTTGCTTTTTCCATGAGCCAGCGGATGTTGGCAATTTGATCTCTGGTTCTTCTGCCTTTTCTAAAACCAGCTTGAACATCCTAAATTTATGGTACTGTAAAGTTTAAACATGGTGTTAATATATCAGCTTTCCACATAAAAGTTTATTTTTGACAGAGATTAACATCAAGGAAAAAAAAGAATAAACAACAACAAAAAAGGATTGAATTTGAACGAGATCAGTAGTCTGCCTTCTAAGTGAGAAAATGCACACATCAGCTCCTAATAGTACACTTATATTTTCCTATGCATTACAAGGATGGTAGTGGGTTATTTTGCTCTTAGGATGGAAAGATTTAATGTTAAAATGAAGTTGGCCTTAAAAGTAACCTAGAGTTAAAAGTTTCTGTAACATTAGTGCTGGATGTATTAAGGACAATCAACTCTAGTTTACTGATAAGAAAACTGAGATCAAGATCAGGAATATTTCTTGGCCTCCTTAACCCTGTGCTCTGAGTTTATAGCTATTGATAATGAAGGACTTTAGTTGAATTATAGAAATGTCTGGCCTGGATTATATTCATTTTTTTTAAGAAAGGTAAGAATAATATCCCCCCAAATTAACATTGCTTTAGAATATTATGAGAAGTGGATAATGAATATAAACTCTTTTGAAAACCGTTAATCATTATACAAATGTGAGGGATCTCTATTAATACCTTAAGTAAAGTTGGAGAAGACTCTTGAGTGTCCGTTGGACTGCAAGGAGATCCAACCAGTCCATCCTGAATGAAATGAGTCTGGGTATTCTTTGGAAGGACTGATGTTGAAGCTGAAATTCCAATACTTTGGCCACCTGATGCGAAGAGCTGACTCACTTGAAAATACCCTGATGCTGGGAAAGATTGAAGGCAGGAAGAGAAGGGGACAACAGAGGATAAGATGGTTGGATGGCATCACTGGCTCAATGGACATGAGTTTGGGTAAACTCTGGGAGTTGGTGATGGACAGGGAGGCCTGGCGTGCTGCATGGGGTTGCAAAGAGTCAGACACAACTGAGTGACTGAACTGAACTTAACTGAAAGTTGTATGACAGTGCACCACAGTGCCTAGTTTAGAATCTCTCAGATGGAGGAAATAATCTTTTTGTCTGAGTTAATGGTGCAAGATGAAAGTAAAATTATTCTTTTAACACATGAGGAGGAGCTATTTTAAACACTGCAGCATGACTTTGACTACCCTCTTCATTAGTTTAGCTTGTGTGAAATCCACAAACATTATTAGTGGTCATAAAATTATCAAACCCACCTCAGAACTGACTACAGAATTGGCCTCTATGACCATCAGTCCAACAGTCTGCTTCATATTGACCACAGCAATAGTAATTTTTAAATTATATCTAAGTTTGTCAGCTATTAATTTCAAATGACACTTTGATTCTCATTTGACTGCACAGAACCGAAAGGAGAGCTTGACAAGATTTTATTACCCACCTTTGTAACCTTGAAGATGTCAATCAAATCTTTCATAACTCATCTTTGACACCAATATTCCTGTGCTCTACAATAATAATATATTCCATAGAATCAAAGAAAAAGTTAGTGAAGGCAACTGGTTTGGATATTTGTTTATTTTAATTTGCTTTTGTTTTGTTTTCCAAATAATCACTTTTAGTATAATGAATTTTGTTATATCTGTGAGTAAACACACAAAAAACAAATGAAAGAACACACCTAAATAAAGCCTTTCTAACAAATTGATTTTTTCCAGACTGTGTCCAGATGTTACTGCTATGCATTTATTTCACAAGAACAGCTTGCTAAGAATCCTATTGGCTCTGGCCCTGGCACTGCCAAATGTGATCATAATCCACAGTTGCAGGTATGAGAAGAGGTCCTAAGAACACCCATCACGTCTTGATTTTGATGACTTTGCAACTTTATGGTAATGCAAATTGTGCAACTTCAGGACTTGCTTGATCTGCACCTTTTCCCCCTTTAGGGTCTTTGTCTATCATGCTGTAAAATATCTTTGTATCCTACACCTTACATTACCTGTTTTTGGACCTATCTTGAGACCTGCTGAAAGCCTAACTTTTTTTGAGATATTGGTTTACCCTGTAGTGTATCCTGGATAAAACTTAGAGCAATATTTCATATGGTAGCTTTCCTTGACATTAAAGAGGGAAAATACAGTTTGTCCAGGAATCTGCTGCTTCACTAATTTTGAATTCAGGAGAAATGTTTATTTTCATTATGCCATATTGATTCCATCAGCAACTCATTTCAATTTCAAGCATCTCACTCTGATATTTATTTACCTTTAGACTGTAAAAACAAACTTGAAAAACAAAAATATAATACTAATCTTTTCTTTCTGAGATATCCTTGGATTCAGAGATTGCTATACACATCATATCAAGAGTTCATTATGTCATTTGACAAATATTTTCCCTGCTTCTCTCTCCTTATCAGTGTCATCTAGAGATCCAAACTCCCCAAGAGTTCTTGAAGAATGAAATTTTTAAGTTACCATTCAAATTTCTCTTGAAATATTATGAGCTCACTGCTAATGAATAACCATTTTGTCTTCTTTGTATTATGTTCACTCAAAGATCTCAATCTTTCCCTGAATGAGTCTCACTGTGAAATTGATCTGAATGAGCCTTGGTTTGCAACTGAATATGGGTTACAATTGCCTTTGTTGAATCCATTCAAAAAGTTAGGTATTATATCCTAACTCAGGTCTCATAATGCATAGGACATAGAAGACTCTTGAGAGTCTCTTGGACTGCAAGGAGATCCAACCAGTCAAACCTAAAAGAAATCAGTCCTGAATATTCATTGGAAGGACTAATGCTGAAGCTGCATTACAGACCTTGATGCTGGTAAGGATTGAAGGCAGCAGGAGAAGGGAACAACAGAGGATGAGATGGTTGGATGGCATCATTGACTCTATGGACATGAGTTTGAGCAAGCTCTGGGAGTTGGTGATGGACAGGGAAGGAAGCCTGTCCATGTGTGCTGCAATCCATGGGGTCACAAAGAGTCAGACACGACTGAGCTACTGAACTTAACTGTTTAGTAATTTTAATTTCAAGTTTGATTTAATAACAAATTGGAGCCATATTCTCTCCTGGCAGATTCAATTACATATGCACTGTACTTAGTCGCTTAGTTGTGTTGGACTTGTGACCCCATGGACTGTAGCCTGCCAGGCTCCCCCATCAATGAAGGGATTCTCCAGGCAAGAATATTTTAGTGGGTTGCCTTGACCTCCTCCAGGGGATCTTCCCAACCTAGGGATTGAACCCAGGTCTCCCGCATTGTAAGCGGATTCTTTATCATCTGAGCCACCAGGGAAACCCAAGAATACTGGAGTAGGTAGCCTTTCACTTCTCCAGAAAATATCCTGACCCAGGAATTGAACCAGGGTCTCCTGTATCGCATACAGATTCTTTACCAACTGAGCTACCACGGAAGCCCCAATTACATATAACTAATTCTGATTCAGTTTACTTCTTGGTCAACAGATCAAACAAAGGCAAACTCAGGTTAAATTCACCAAATTCTATAAAAATTATCAAATCTGATTTACTGTTGGGAATATTTTAAACAGGGACCCTTTATTGAAGGCTCATATATGATCTCCACTTTTTCGGATTTATCAGCTCACTTCAATTATATTTTCAGACTAAATCACTCCTTGAATTATCACAGAATTAAAAACAAATGGATAAACATAGAGGAAAAAGTCTCACAAGAAGTTACAGAACTAGATTTTGAAGCATTAAACTAGTTGAATCTACATGATTCTACCATTATTTCCAAGAAAAAATATATTGTAGAAAAGATTTTGTAGTCAACATGTTCTATCTGATATTACTATGAGTTTAATCAGTATGTGAAAATAATTGAGATTGTAAATTCTGTCTTTGCTGCCATGCAAATTTTCAATGACCCAATTGAAAATCATATTTTAAAAATCTTATTTTTTTAAATTTAAGAATGTCAAGCAGTATGCAAATTCAGTAACAGACTCTTTAGAAGTTTCATGGGGAAATATGGCATATATTATTTTTAAAAGAGTTGTATTTTATTGTAAATGTTGGTTCTTTGTACAAAGCCTAACATATGTTGCCAAAATGTGTTATATCCCTAGGTAACTCAAGTAAAATCTGTCAAATTTTAAGAGAATCTTGACTATTTTACTTCAAATTTTAAAATCTGATTCTGAACTTAGGGTATTATTTTATGCACTTTTATATAACCCTAGATATTTTCCATAGGGCATTTTGTATCTTAAATGTAGAACATTGAATCTTATTTGAATTGTGTTTTATTTTGCTTATTATACATTCATAACTTTTTAAATTGAAACATATTAAATATATAACTGTGAATTTATGGTATACAATATGATTTGATACCTTTTATATTGTAATACTATTGCCATTGTAGTGATATTTAGAACCTTTATCACTTTAGGATGTTGTTTTTGTTTAGTCTCTAAATTGTGTCCAACTCTGTGACCCCATGGACTGCAGCATGCCAAGCTCCTCTGTCCCTAGGATTTCCCAGGGAAGAATATACTGGATTGGGATGTCATTTCCTTATCCAGGGGATCCTCCTGATCCAGGAATTGAACCTGTGTCTCCTCTCCTGCATTGCAGGTGGATTCTTTACCAGAGACACTAGGGAAGGGTCTATCACATCAAGTACTTATCATTTATTTTTTGTGGTTGTAATATTTAAGAGCTCATCTCTGCAATTTTGATGACTATAACACAATCCTACTAATATTCACTATTTTCTACATTAGATCCCTAGAAATTATTTACTACTCATTGTAAATTTGTGGACTTTCCAAGTGGCTCAGTGGTAGAGAATCCACCTGCCAATTTGATCCCTTGGATCAGGGAGATCCCTTGGAGTGGTAAATGGCAACCCAGTCCAGCATTCTTGCCTGCAAAATTCCATGGACAGAGGAGCCTGGTGAGCCACAGATCATCAGACTGAAGAGTCAGCCATGGCTAAGTGACTGAGAAAGCAGGTAAATTTGTACCCTTAAACAACATGTCTTCTATTCCCCCATCCTCCAGTCTCTCGTAACCACCATTTTGCACTGCCTTTTTGAATTTGACTTTTTACATTTCATATGTGAATGATATCATACAATATTTACCTTTCTCTCTCTGACTTGTCTCACTTAGCATATATCCTCAAGGTCTATTCATGTTGTTGCAAATGGCATGATTTCTTAATTTTATGTGGTTGAATAATATTCCATTCCACATCTTCTATATCCATTCACTTGTTGATGGGCACTTAGGTTGTTTTCGTATCTTGCTTATTGTGAATCATATTTCAATAAACATGAGGATGAAGACATCTCTTTGATATTTTGCTTTTCATTCCATTTGGGTATATACATAGAAGTAGAATTGCTGCAATATATGGTAGTTCTATTTCAATTTTTAAAAGATACTCCATACTGTTCTCCATAACAGCTGCACCAGTTTACATTCCCACAAACATTGTACAGGGTTCCCTATTCTTCATATTCTTGACAATACTTGTTATCTCCTGCCTTGATAATTTGTTGTTGTTGTCCAATCCATAAGTCATGTTCAACTCTTTGTGACCCCTTGGACTGCAGCATGCCAGGATCCTCTGTCCTCCACTGTCTCCCAGAGTTTGCTCAGATTCATGTCCATTAAGTTGGTAATGCTATCTAATCATTTCATCTCCTGCTGTCCCCTTCTCCTTTGCCTTCAGTCTTTCCCAACATCAAGGTCTTTTCCAATGAGTCAGCTCTTCACATCAAGTAGCCAAAGTAGAGCTTCAGTTTCAGCATCAGTATTTTCAAAGAATATTCAGGGTTTATTTCCTTTAGGATTTACTGGTTTGATTTCTTTGCTACACAAAGGACTCTCAAGAATCTTCTCCAGCACCACAGTTTGAAAGCATACATTCTTCGGTGCTCAGCCTTCTTTATGGTCCAGTTCTCACATCCATACATGACTGGCTGTTTAAAAAAAAAAACATAGCTTTGATTACACAGACCTTTGTCTGCAAAGGGATGCCTCTGCTTTTTCACAGACTGTCAAGGTTTATCATAGCTTTTCTTCCAAGGAGCAAGGTCTTTCAATTTTATGGAAGCAGTCATCATCTGCAGTGACTTTGGAGCTCAAGAAAATAAAGTCTGTTACTGTTTCCAATTTTTCCCCAACCATATGCTATGAAGTGATGAGACTAGATACCATGATCTTAGTTTTTTGAATGTTGAGTTTTAAGCCAGCTGTTTTACTCTAATCTTTCACCATCAAGAGGCTCTTTGGTTCCTCTTTGCTTTCTGCCATTAGGGTGGTATCATCTGCATACATGAGGTTGTTGATATTTCCTGGCAATCTTGATTCCAGCTTGTGAGTAATCCAACTCAGCATTTCACATGATGTACTTTCCATATGGGGCTTCCCTAGTAGTTTAGGTTGTAAAGAATCTGCCTGCAATGGAGGAGAAGCCGGTTTGATTCCTGGATTGGGAAGTTCCCCTGGAGAAGGGAGAGGCTACCCACTTCAGTATTATTGGACTTCCTTGGTGGCTCAGACAGTAAAGAATCCACCTGCAATGCAGGAGAACTGAGCTTTATCCCTTTGTTGGGGAGATCCCATGGAGATGTTAGCATGGCAACCCACTCCAATATTTTTGCCTAGAGAATCCCCATGGACAGAGGATCCTGACTGGCTACAGTCCATGGGGTCGCAGAGTTGGACATGACTGAGTGACTAAACACAGAACAGTACTCTCCAATAAGTTAAATAGGCAGGGTGAAAATATACAGCCTTGATGTACTGCTTTCCCAATTTGGAACCAGCCCATCGTTCCATGTTCGGTTCTGTTGCTTCTTGACCTGCATACAAGTTCCTCAGAAGGCAGGTAATATGGTCTGGGATTCCCATCTCTTAAAGAATTTTGCGGTCTGTTGTGATCCATACAGTCAAAGGTTTTAGTGTAGTCAGTGAAGCATAAGTAGATATTTTCCAGGAATTTTCTTGCTTTTTCTATAACCCAATGGATGCTGGCAATTTGATCACTGGTTCCTTTTCCTTTTCTAAATCCCACTTGAACATCTGGAAGTTCTCAACTCACATGCTGTTGAAGCCAAGCTTGAAGGATTTTAAGAATTAACTTGCTAGCATGTGAAATGAGTGCAATTGTACAGTAGTTTGAACATTTTTTGGCATTGGCTTACTTTGGCACTGGAATGAAAACAGACATTTTCCAGTCCTGTAGCTACTGATGTGGTTTCCAAATTTGCTAGCATATTGAGTGCAGCCCTTTCACAATATCATCTTTTAGGATGTATAATAGCTCAGCTGGAATACCATCACCTCCACTAATTTCATTCCTAGTAATGTTTCCTAAGGTGCATTTGACTTCACACTCTAGTATATCTGGCTCTAGGTGAGTGATAACATCATCATAGTTATCCAGGCCATTAAGACATTTTTTGTATAGTACTTCTATGTGTTCTTGCCACCTCTTCTTAATATCTTCTGCTTCTGTTAGGTTCTTACCATTTCGTCCTTTATTGTGCCCATCTTTATATGAAATGTCCACTTGGTATTTGCAATTTTCTTGAAGAGATCTCTAGTCTTTTCCATTCTATTGTTTTCCTCCAGTTCTTTGCATTGTTCATTTAAAATGGCTTTCTTATCCCTCTTTGCTATTCTCTGGAACTCTACATTCTGTTTGGTACATCTTTCCCTTTCTCCTTTGCTTTTCCCTTCTCTTCTTTTATCAGATATTTGTAAAGCTTCCTCAGGCAATACTTTGCCTTGTTGCATTTATTTTTCTTTGGGCTAGTTTTGGTCATTGCCTCCTGTATAATGTTTCGAACCTTCATCAATAGTTTTTCAGGCACTCTGCCTATCAGTTCTAATCCCTTTAATTTATTTTTCACTTCCACAGTATAATTTTAAAAGATTGCATTCCAATTCCCTATGATGAAAGGGCATCTTTTTTTGGTGTTATTTCTAGAAGGTCACGTAGTTCTTCATAGAACCATTCAACTTCAACTTCTTCAGTGTTAGAGGTTGGTGAATAGTCTTGGATTATTGCGATGTTGAATGGTTTACTTTGAAAACGAACCAAGATCTTTCTGTCAATTTTGAGTTTGCACGCAAGTACTGCATTTCAATCTCTTTTGTTGACTATGAGGGATACTCCATTCCTTCTAAGAGATTCTTGCCCATAGTAGTAGATATTATGGTCATCTGAATTAAATTAAATTAAATTCCCATCCATTTTAGTTCGATTCCTAAAATGTCAATGTTCACTCCTGCCATCTCCTATTTGACCACATCCAATTTACCTTGATTCATGGACCTAACATTCCAGGTTCCTATGAAATGTTGTTCTTTACAGCATCAGACATTACTTTTGCCACCATTCCATTCACGACTGGGCATTGTTCCTCTTTGGTTCAGCCTCTTCATTCTTTCTCTAGCTATTTCTCCACTCTTCCCCAGTAGCATATTGGATATGTACTAACCTGGGGTGCTCATCTTCCAGTTTCACATATGTTTTCCTTTGCATACTTTTCATGGAGTTCTTAAGGCAATAATACTAAGGGGTTTGCCATACCCTTCTGTAGTGTGTCACATTATATCAGAATCAGCTAGGGCTCATGCGTACTCAGTCACATCCAACTCTTGGTGACTCAATGGACTTAGCCCTCTAGGCTTCTCTGTCCATGGAATTTTTCAGGCAAGAATACTGGAGTGAGTTGCCATTTCCTCCTACAGGGAATCTTTCCAAACCCGTGATTCAACCTGCATCTCTTGCATTGACGGGTGGTTTCTTTACCTCTGTGCCACCTGGGAAACCCAAATGTATATTAACACATATAAGTGGAATCTAGAAATATATTACTGATGATCCTACTTGTAGGACAGCAAAGGAGACATGGAAATTTTGGACATGGTGGGGAAAACAGAGGCTGGGATGATACAAGAGAATAGCATTGAAACATATACATTCCCATATGTAAAACAGATAGCCAATGAGGTTTGATGTATGACACAGAGAACCCAAAGCCAGTGCTCTGTGAAAACCTAGAAGGGTAAGATGGGGAGAGAGTTTGGGGGAGGTTCAAGAGGGAGAGAACATATATATACCCAATGCTAATTCATGTTGATGTATGGCAAAAATCAAGACAATACTGTAAAGTAATTATCCTGTAATTAAAAAATAAAATATAAAAATATACTCATAAATTAATATTTTAGTACCTACATCTTGTTAACCAAAATGTGGAAATGTTCATCAAAGACTGATCCCTTGATACTATGTAAATTCATACATTTTCTAGAGAAAAACTGTAGGGAATAAGATAATCACCATTATTCTTTATGGCCTCTAAAGAAAAACTAACAAAAGTGAGTGATGAAGGATTTATGTGTGTGACACAATAGTAGACTACATATTTTGCAACACATCTACTTTTATGAAATAACCAAAAATGCTGGATAAAGAAATATTTTTAGACAGTTAAATGTATTGTGCAAATGTCACGAAAGTAAAGGCCATGGTTAGAGGGTAAAACTACTGAGAAAATGTGAATAACCAAAGCTATATTGAAGCCAAGAACTGATCTTGTGTTATCTGTCAACTTCCAGTTTCATGGGTCAGAAGCAGAGGTGAAGAGACAGAGCTTAGGAACCAAACAAGGTAGGAAGTTGAATTGAGGTCTTCATATAAAGAAGGTATATCTTAAGAGCCACATTCTCAGTTTGATTATACAAGAAAAAACATTTACAGTCTTTTGGACTCTGTGGGAGAGGGAGAAGGTGGGATGATTTGGGAGAATGGCATTGAAACATGCATAATATCATACATGAAATGAGTCGCCAGCCCAGGTTCGATGCATGATACTAGATGCTTGGGGCTGGTGCACTGGGACGACCCAGAGGGATGGTATGGGGAGGGAGGAGGGAGGAGGGTTCAGGATGGGGAACACGTGTATACCTGTGGTGGATTCATGTTGATATATGGCAAAAACCAATACAATATTGTAAAGTTAAAAAAATTTTTTTTAATTTTTTTAAAAAGAAAAAAAAAAAACATTTCTCATTGAAAGAAGCAGTTTAAACACCTGATTGCATTGAACTTGGCTTTTGAGGAAGGAAAAAAAAAAAACATTTTCCAAATATTCTCAAACACAAGATAGCCCTCATGTGAATTTAAGGTTTGAAAAAGACTGTATGATCTCCAAAATAAAAGATGAGAAGCAAGAGTGATATCATAAATGAAGGACTAGGAAGCTCCAGGATCTTGTTCTTCCACCAAGCTGGATAAAATAATCTTATAGAAACTCTGATAAGCAGTAAGCAGTCAAAGAAACAACAACCAAGAAAACACCAATTAAGAAAAATCCATATATATGCGTTAGTATACTGTATTGGTGTTAGCTAATACAATATTGTAAAGTTTAAAAATAAAATAAAATTAAAAAAAGAAAAAAAAAAAAAGAAAAATCCACATAAAAGATGGCAGGAAATTTCGTGGCATTTTTACTCATCCATGTCCCACACTTCCCCTAGCATGGTGAAGTCTCATTCAGGTGGAGACAACAACTCACTTCCCAATTTATTGCCTTAAACAGAAGGGAGTAAAACAGATCTTATTTTCAGGGAGACATCATCCCTGAAGAGGTACAGGTGATGTCAAAAGCTCAACTTCTCTGTACACTGGTGCCAAATCAAATATTGGAGACAGAGTTTTGGGTGAAATAGAAAAAGATATCCCATTGATGAGGAAATAGGACTTGGCCCCAAGGCTGCTCTTGATGGTTTGACTTTTTCTGGCCTCACATGTCCTTTCTTCCCTAATTAACAACTACTTGAGTCTACACATTGGAATTCAGATGGTCATGGGGACTGAATGAAGGCTGTTTCCTATAATAAAAAAAATGGTGTACACAGGAGTCCCACAGGGCCCTTCATGGTATCACAGGCATCAGTTTCAACAGGTAAAGGCTCTAAAACAACCGTCTTAAATATGGCCAACAAGGTGAAGAAAAATACAAATAATGAAAGGAAATCAGAAAAACGATATATGAATAAAATTAAAATATTAAAAACATATAAAATTATAAAAAGTAACTGAACAGAAATTATAGAACTAAAAAATAACATAATTGAATTGAAAAATTCAATAGAGAAGATCAACAGCAGACTCAAACAGCCAGAATAGAGACTCAGCACACTTGAAGTTAGGTCATTTGAAATTATTGAGTCCAAGAAACCAAAAGAAAATAGAATGAAGAAAAGTGAGCAGATTTTAAGGAATTTACAGAACACCATCAAGTAGACCAATATACACATCATGGAAGTCACAGAAAAAGAGAGAGAAAGGAGCATTATTGAAAAAATAATGACTGAAAATGTCCTAAAATTGATTTTTTTTAAATTTTGAAAATATAAATAAATAAGTTCAGCAAACTCCAAATAGGAAAACCCAGAGATCCATGCTGAGACACATAATAATAAATCTGCTGAATATTGATTTTAAAAAATCTTCAACTGGGACTTCTCTGGTGACTCAGTGGCTAAGACTTTGTGCTTCCAAAGCAGGGGCACAAGTTTCATCCCTAGTCAGGGAACTAAGATCCTGCATGCCATGTCTAAATAAATGAATAAATATCCAGGAAAAAAAATTTTGCAGCATATTGGAAAGAGTGTATGCCATAAATGATGTGTTTTATTTTTGGAATACAAGGGTAACACAATATATAAACATCAAACAGCATCATATACCATGTTAACAGAATTTAACTCAGCCGGTAACAGAATTTGCTCAGATGGTAAAGAGTCTGTCTGCAATGTGAGAGACCCGGGTTCAATCCCTGGGTCTGGAAGATCCCTTGGAGAAGGAAATGGCAACTCACTCCAGTATTCTTGCCTGGAAAAGCCCATGGACAGAGGAGCCTGGCAGGCTACAGTCCATGGGGTTGCAAAGAGTCAGACATGTCTGAGTGACTTCATTTTACTAACAGAATTTAGGGGGAAAAAAATCCACAGGATCTTATCAACTGATGCAGAAAAGGCATTTGACAATTTCAATACCATTTCATGATGAAAGATTCATCACATTAGTAATGAAATAAATTATTGAATATACTAAAAGCTGTATATGAAAAATCCATAGCTAAGATCAAATTTAATGGTGAAAATTTGAAATGTTTTTCCCTAAAATCAGGAACAAGAAAAGGATGCCCAATTCTGGCACGTTCATTCAACATAGAACCGGGAGTTGTAGCCAGAGCAGAAAGGTGAGAAAAGGAAGTAAAATGCTTCCAAGTTGGATAGAAAGAAGTGAAATGATCTTTTCACAGATGAAATAATTTTATATGTTAAAATTCCTAAAAGATGCCGCAAAACATCTATTAGAACTAAAAAAAAAAAAAAAAAAACTCAGCACTCTCCAAGACCTAAGATAAATACACACACAAAAAAAATCAGTTTCATTTCTATAAACTAACAATGAAAATCTGAAAAAGAATTTAAGAAATCAATTTCATTTGCAATAGTAACAAATAGTAAAATACTTAGGAATAAACTTAAGAAGATGAAAGACACGAATATTGAAAACTAAAATCAGTTCTGAAAGAAACTAAATAAGACATAAACAATTGGTAATACATCTCTGTTTATGGATTGTAAGATGATATTTTTAAGAATGGTAATTTTTCCCAAACCAGTTGACATATTCAATGTGATTGCCATCAAAGTTCAAATGAATTATTTTTTTTTTTCAAAAATAGACAAATATATATGGAATCTCAAAGGATCTTGTGTAACCAAAAGTATCTAGAAAAAAAACTAGAGCTGCAAGACTCATACTCCCTGATTTTAAAAGCAAAGCCATGGTAAATAAAAAAGTATATATATATATATATATATATATATATATATATATATATATATATATAGTGTTGTTGACATGCAGACAAATATATATAGAGAGGAAAATGGAATAGAATAGATTTCCCAGAAATAAACACATACACTGCCAAGTGATATTCAACATGGGTGCCAAGACAATCCTATAAAAGAAAGGAGAGATGTCCATGTGCAAAAAAAATGAATGTGAGCATTTTACCTTACACCACATATAAAAAGTAGTGCAAAGTAGAAAGAAGATCTAAATAAAAGTACTAAAAGCACACAACTTATAGGAAAATGTAGGGGAAAATCTTCATGGTATTGAATTTGACTATGACAACAAATCCAATTGAATTGCAAAATTCAGACTTAAATTGAAGAAAGTAGGGAAAGCCACTAGACCATTCAGTTCAGTTCAGTTCAGTTGCTCAGTCATGTCCGACTCTTTGAGACCCCATGAAATGCAGCACGCCAGGCCTCCCTGTCTATCGCCAGCTCTCACATTCACTCAGACTCATGTCCATCGAGTCGGTGATGCCATCCAGCCATCTCATCCTCTGTCGTACCCTTCTCCTCCTGCCCCCAATCCCTCCCAGCATCAGAGTCTTTTCCAATGAGTCAATTCTATGCATGAGGTGGCAAAAGTACTGGAGTTTCAGCTTTAGCATCATTTCTTCCAAAGAACACCTAGGACTGATCTCCTTCAGAATGGATTGGTTGGATCTCCTTGCAGTGCAAGGGACTCTCAAGAGTCTTATCCAACACCACAGTTCAAAACCATCAATTCTTCGGCGCTCAGCCTTCCTCACAGTCCGACTCTCACATCCATACATGACCACAGGAAAAACCATAGCCTTGACTAGACGAACCTTTGTTGGCAAAGTAATGTCTCTGCTTTTGAATATGCTATCTAGGTTGATCATAACTTTCCTTCCAAGGAGTATGTGTCTTTTAATTTCATGGCTGCAGTCACCATCTGCAGTGATTTTGGAGCCCAAAAAAAGAAAGTCTGACACTGATTCCACTCTTTCCCCATCTATTTCCCATGAAGTGATGGGATCAGATGCCATGATCTTTGGTTTCTGAATGTTGAGCTTTAAGCCAACTTTTTCACTCTCCACTTTCACTTTCTTCAAGAGGCTTTTTAGTTCCTCTTCACTTTCTGCCATAAGGGTGGTGTCATCTACATATCTGAGGTTATTGATATTTTTCCTGGCAATCTTGATTCCAGCTTGTGTTTCTTCCAGTCCAGCATTTCTCATGATGTACTCTGCATATAAGTTAAATAAACAGGGTGACAATATACAGCCTTGACGTACTCCTTTTCCTATTTGGAACCAGTCTGTTGTTCCATGTCCAGTTCTAACTGTTGCTTCCTGACCTGCATATAGGTTTCTCAAGAGGCAGGTCAGGTGGTCCAGTATTCCCATCTCTTTCAGAATTTTCCACAGTTTATTGTGATCCACACAGTCAACAGCTTTGGCATAGTCAATAAAGCAGAAATAGATGTTTTTTCTGGAACTATCTTGCTTTTTCCATGATCCAGCAGATGTTAGCAATTTGATCTCTGATTCCTCTGCCTTTTCTAAAACCAGCTTGAACATCAGGAAGTTCATGGTTCATGTATTGCTGAAGCCTGGCTTGAAGAATTTTGAGCATTACTTTACTAGCATGTGAGATGAGTGCAATTGTGCGGTAGTTTTAGCATTCTTTGTGATTGTCTTTCTTTGGGATTGGAATGAAAACTGACCTTTTCCAGTCCTATGGTCACTGCTGTGTTCTCCAAATTTGCTGGCATATTGAGTGCAGCACCTTCACAGCATCATCTTTCAGGATTTGAAATAGCTCAACTGGAATGCCATCACCTCCACTAGCTTTGTTTGTAGTGATGCTTTCTAAGGCCCACTTGACTTCACATTCCAGGATGTCTGGCTCTAGGTCAGTGATCACACCATCGTGATTATCTGGGTCATGAAGATCTTTTTTTCTACAGTTCTTCTCTGTATTCTTACCACCTCTTAAGATATTCTGCTTCTTTTAGGTCCATACCATTTCTGTCCTTTATCGAGCCCATCTTTGCATGAAATGTCCCCTTGGTATCTCTAATTTTCTTGAAGAGATCTCTAGTCTTTCCCATTCTGTTGTTTTCCTCTATTTCTTTGCAGTGATCGCTGATTTCACTGATTGCTGATTACATTAATCTATTTCTTCGCTTTGATCTGTATTGGTAGTGCCCCCCCAAACTTAACATGAATAATCAACATCTTCTATAATGGAAAGCATTTTAACTCTCATGTCAAAATGTCTCACAAATAACATTTCAACAAACATAAGTTCATGGCAGTGGGGGGCTTTCCTGATGGCTCAGGTGGTAAAGAATCTGTCTGTAATGAAGGAGACCGTGGTTCAATTCCTGGCTCAGGAGTATCCACTGGAGAAGTGATAGGCTACCCACTCCAGTATTCTTAGGCTTCCCTTGTTTCTTAGCTGGTAAAGAATCTTTCCGCAATGCAGGAGACCTGGGTTTTATCCCTGGGTTGGGAACCCTTGAAGAAGGGAAAGGACACCCACTCCATCTTCTAGCCTAAAGGATCCCATGGACTGTATAATCATGGGATCACAAAGAGTTGGAAACGACTGAATGACTTTCACTTAAGTTCATAATAAAAATGTAAATAAAAATGAAGCAAACTAAAAAAACCCACATAAGTAAATACAACATCCTATGTAAGAATTAGCAGAAAAATATTACATTGAGACACCAAAGATTGTAAACTGGAGTCACTAACTAGAAGATACTGCAACTATCTAAAATGGACATATGGTACATATAAAGATATAGTTTAAACAAAAATGGATAAGAAAAAATAGATATGATGCTGTCAGTAGGCTTAAGAAATCTATATAAATACCAGAGAAAATATATTTCAGTGTAAAAAGATAAGAGGGACACTTTCATAATGACTACAGAGTCAATCCAACATGAAGTTTGACAATCAGAAATAAGTAGTCATCTCCTAACAAAGCCTCATAATAAATGTAGAAAATTCTGACAGAACTGAAGGAATAAATAGCCAAAAACACAACTATGATTGGGGAATTTAACCTCTATCTTTCTCTACTGTTTTTTTCTGTTCCCTGTCAATACTTTATAGAAAAATCAGACAAAAAGTGAAGATATAAAGCACCTAAATAGCACTATTCACCAGCTTGACCTATATAGTATTTAAAGATCACTACTTTTACTTTTTACAATACATTTTGTTTTCAAGAGAACACATCACTTTCCTAAGGTAGACAATGTGAAGCTAGAAAAAAAAAAATCTCAACTAATTTTAAAAAGTTAAAATCATACAAAATATGTTCTCTGATCACAATAGAATTAAATTAAAAAGACTGTCTTTTCATTTTGTTTATGATTTCTTTACCATACATAAGCTGTTAATTTTAAGTCTCATTTGTTTGTTTTTCTTTTATTTTCATTACTCTAAGAAGTGGATCAAAAAAAATATTTCTATACATCTGTGTCTCTTTTGCTGTCTCACATACAGGGTTATCATTACCATCTTTCTAAATTCCATATATATGCGTTAGTATACTGTATTGGTGTTTTTCTTTCTGCCTTACTTCACTCTGTATAATAGGCTCCAGTTTCATCTACCTCATTAGAACTGATTCAAATGTGTTCTTTTAAATGGCTGAGTAATACTCCATTGTGTATATGTACCACAGCTTTCTTATCCATTCATCTGCTGATGGACATCTAGGTTGTTTCCATGTCCTGGCTATTATCAACAGTGCTGCGATGAACATTGGGGTACATGTGTCTCTTTCAATTCTGGTTTCCTCAGCGTGTATGCCCAGCAGTGTGATTGCTGGGTCCTATGGAAGTTCTATTTCCAGTTTTTTTTTTTTTAAGGAATCTCCACACTGTTATTCTGTGGGAGGGGAGAGGGGATGATTTGGGAGAATGGCATTAAAACATGTATAATATCACATAAGAAACAAATTGCCAGTCCAGGTTCGATGCAGGATTCAGGAAGCTTGGGGCTGGTGCACTGGGATGACCCAGAGGGATGGTATGGGGAGGGAGGTGGGAGGCGGGGTTCAGGATTGGGAACACGTGTACACCCGTGGTGGATTCATGTTGATGTATGGCAAAGCCAATAGAATATTGTAAAGTAATTAGCCTCTAATTAAAATAATAAATTTAAATTAAAAAAAAACTTCCAGTGATTTATGTCAGAAAATGTTATGCCTATCTTTTCCTCTAAGAGTTTTAGAGTATGCAGCTTTACATTTAGATCTTTAATCAAATTTAAGTTTATTTTTGTGTATGCCATTAGGGAGTGTTTTAATTTCATTTTTTACATGTAGCTGTCCAGTTCTTCCAGAATGACCTGTTGAAGAGACTGTCTTTTCTACATTGTATATCCTTGTTTCCTTTGTCATAGTTTAGCTGACCATAGGTGTTTGGATTTACCTTTGGACTTTCTAATTTGTTGCATTCATCTATATTTTTGTTTTTGTGTCAGTACCATACTGTTTTGATTACTGTAGCTTTGTAGTATAGTCTGAAGTCAGGGACCTTGATTCTCTCAGTCAAAAAATGAGTGGAAGGTCTAAATAGACTTTGCTTCAAAGAAGATATACAGATGGCCAAAAAGCACATGAGAAGATACTCAGCATTACCATAAGGGAAATGCAAATAAAAACTACAATGGGGTATCACCTCACACTTATCAGAACGGCCACCATCAAAAAATCTATAAACAGTAAATGCTGGAGAGGGTGTAGAGAAAAGAGAACCTTCCTGCTCTGTTGATGGAAATGTAAATTGATACAGCCACTGTGTAGAACAATGTAGAGGTTCCTTAAAAAATTAAAAATAGAGCTTTCATATGATCCTACAATCACTCTCCTGGGTTTGTATTAAGAGCAACCCATAATTTGAAAAGATATACACAATTTAATGTTCATTACAACACTACTAACAATAGCAAGGACATGGAAACAACCTAAATGTTCATCAACAGCCAATGGATAAAGATGTAGTACATACATGCATACATTCAATAGAATATCAATGAGTCACAAAAAAGAATGAAATAATGTCTCTACAGCAACATGGATGGACCTAGAAATTGTCATATGATTGAAATAAGTCAGAGAAAGACAAATATAATATGATATTGCTTATTTATGAAATCTTAAAAAAACAAAAGGATAGAAATAAACTTATTTACAAAACAAAAATAGAGTCACAGATGTAGAAAACAAACTTATGGTCACTAGGGGAGGAATGGGGAGCTAAACTGGGAGGTTAGAACTGACTCATACACATTACTATATATAAAATAGCTAACTGATAGGTACCTACTGTATAGCACAGGGAAATCTACTCAATACTTATTAATGACTTATGTGGGGAAAAAATAACTTAAAAAGAATGGATATAAATAAATAAATAAATATATATATATATATATTTGTTTCTGTTTGCTGTACACTGGAAACTAATGCAATTTTGTAAATCAACTATACTCAAATAAAAATTTTCAAAAACTCAATAAAAATAAAACATTTATGGAAAAACTCAGCAAATTCTGAACTCCTTGGGTTAGAGAAGAAATTACAAGTGAAATCAGAAATGTTTCAAACTTGAAAATAATGAAATTAATACATGTCAAAATTTATTGCTTGTAGATAAAGCAATGTTTAGGGGAAATTTCATGGCTTTAAAAGCTTAAATACATAAAGAAAATATGATATAAAGAAATGATATAACATCCTACATTACAAAGGCAGAAAAACTAAATTCAAAATAAGAAAAATCAAGGAAGTATGGAGATATGGGTAGAAATCAATTATGTAACAACCAAATAGATTATGATTACTCTAAATGACTGATGAAATTTAAAAACCCTTAGCTAGACCTGGATAAGGAAATGGCAACCCACTACAGCATTCTTGCCTGGGAAATCCCATGAATGGAGGAGCCTGGTGGGCTACAGTCCATGGGGTCGCAAAGAGTCATACAAGACTGAGTGACTATCACTTAGCTAGACTAATAAGTAATAAGGAAAGAGAGTACACATCCTCATTAATTAGGATGAAATAGGGCTTATCATTGCAGATTCTACATCCATTAAATGAAAAAAAAAAGACTTTATGCTAACAAATTAGACATTCAGATGAAATGGATGCATTGTCTTGAAAAACAATGAAGTGACACAAGATAAAATTTAAATTCTTAATGGTCTAGTATATCTAGTAAAAGATTGAATTTGTTATCAAAAACCTCTTCACAAAGTGACTTCCAAGACCACATAGCAAACATTTAAGAACAGATGGTACCAATTTTCCACAAATCTCTTCAGAAAAGTATAGGAGATGAACACACTCTAGAATATTTTATTTTATCTTATAACCTTATTTTATTTTATCCTGAAGAAGTTGTTACAGTAAAAGGAAATTATAGATCAATGCCTCTCGTGAACATAGATGCAAATCACTTACTAATTAACATATTGAATCTAACAATATTTTTAAAAGATAATATAGTTTAACTAAAGGCTTCCAGGTGGTTCAGTGGTAAAGAATCCATCTGCCAATGCAGGAGAGGGTTCAATGCCTGGATCAGAGAGATCCTCTGGAGAAGGAAATGGCAACCGACTCCAGCATTCTTGCCTGGAGAATCCCATGGACAGAGGAGCCTGGCAGTCTTCAGTCCATAGGGTCCCAAAGAGTCAGACACAGCTGAGTGACTTAGCACGCACACAGGCATGGCATTACTAAATAGATTTATCCCAGAAATGTAAGATTAGTTCAATATTTCAAGTATAGGATAAGACACAGTTCTAATTTCTGGACTTGAAAGATAAGCTAGATCTAAAATAGAAGACAAAAATGTACAAGTTTGTAGATAATATATCTTAAGTCACTTGAATTGTTCATCAAGATGGTAAGAATATATATTATTTTTAAAATTTGTTTAAAAAGAGACTTATTTATACTAAACTAAAAGAATAGAGCTAGACATTTATAAAACAAATTACAAGAAATTTTATTTGTGCATGTGCATGTTTACTCAGTTGTGTCTGGTTCTTTGTGACCAGAATGTAGCCCACCAGTCTCCTATGTCCATGGGATTTCCAGGCAAGAATACTGGGGTGGGATCCCATTTCCTTCTCCAGGGTATCTTCCTGACCCAAGGATTGAACTTGCATTTCCTGTTTCTCCTGAATTGGCAGGCAGACTCTTTATCACTGAGCCACCTGGGAAGCTACAAGAAATTTCATCAAATGGGAAATAAATACTTTTGAAAATGAACATCCAAAAACTATGAATTTGATTATATATTGTAATTCAATTCTTATGAGCTTATGTCTCAAAAAACTCAAAGAATTTGTCTTATAAAGAACATATTCTCCAATGAAAACACAGGAAGTCAATAATGCAATATTCAAAGATGACATGATTATGTATGCATATAGGCCAGTGCAGTTGATATAGTAATTATTATTATTTATTTAAAATAGAGCATATTTGTGGCATATAGGGTCAATATACTAATGCTTATTTTATTTCTTTAGACCAGCGACTGTTGGAACATTTTATAGTTGTCACATTCAGTAACAACAAAAATACACAGACATTTAGGGGAAAAATGCAATAAAAGTGAAACATTTTTTAAGAAAGTATTACTTTTAAAAGATCTAAAATAAATGTACAGATATACTCTATTTGTTAATAAGATAATAGAAGATCTGTTCTACCTAAATTGATCTGTAGATTTAACTACAATAAAATCCCAAGGGTACAGTTGTGCAATTGACAAAAGGATTCTAATGTATAGGGAAGTTGTTTTAGTTGCTAAGACGTGTTCAACACTTTTGTGACCCCATGGAATATAGCCCATCAGTTTTCTTTGTTCATGGGTTTTCTAGGCAAGAATACTGGAGCAGATTGCCATTTCCTTCTCCAGGGAATCTTCCTAATCCAGGGATCAAATCCACAGCCCCTGCTGTGTCTCCTACATTGCAGGTGGATTCTTCACTGCTGAGCTACCAAAGAAGTGTTTATGCTGTAGACCAAAAATGACAAAAGTTTTATAAAGAAAATATATTTGGTAAAGCTCTTGTCCTACTGATAATTCAAACTTACTATAAAACCAAAGTATTCAGGTGAAGTGGTATTGGGGAAATAAATAAGATAATGCAAACCTATCTCTGTTAGACTCTGTGATAAAAATTCTTGAAACTTTCCAAAAAAATGTTCAGTCCATAATCACAATTCCAGAAAAAAATCACCACTGCAGGCCATTTTAATATCTTATTTTATGGCATGGGCATATAACAATCTTTTCTAATCAACTGGAAATTAAATATTCTAGTAACTGAAACTCTAGGATCTTTGTGTTGTCTATATGACCTAAAAATCCATGACATATTTGTTTCTTACTCAAAGACTTAAGAAAAATAAAAGAATGACCTTGGTAATGCTGAGATTTACTACATTGGCAACTTCCTCTGAAACAAATCATTTTTTTTTCTTTTCCATTATAATTTATTACAAGATGCTCAATATGGTTGCCTGTGCTATACAGTAAATCTATGTTTATGTTTTTCATATATGATAGCTTATGTCCATTAATCACATATTCCCAGTTTGGCCCTCTCCCTCATTTCCCCTTTGGTAACCATAAGTTTGTTTTCTATATCTGTGAATCTGTTTCTGTTTTGTAAATAAATTAATTTGTCCTATTTTTAGATTCCACATATAAATGGTATCATGCAATATTTGGGTTTCTCTGTCTGACTTAGTATGGTAATCTCAAGATCCAGCCATGTTGCTGCAAATGGCATTATTTCATTATTTTTCATGGCTAAGTAATATTCCATTATATATAAAGAATCTGCCTGTTATGCAGGAGACTTAAGAGATCCAGGTCAGATCCCAAGGACAGAGGAGCCTGGCAGAGTATGGTCCACAGTGTTGCAAAGAGTCAGACATGACTGAAGTGACTGAGCTTGAGCTTATATATATGTATGTATATATGTGTGACTGAGCTTGAGCTTATATATATGTATGTATATATGTGTATATATATGTATATACACATACATACATAACATCTTTTATATCCATTCATCTGTTGATGGGCACTGAGTTTGAATCCATATCTTGGCTATTTTAAATAATTCTATTGCTTTTATCTTTTCCAGATATATGCTCAGGAATAGGATTGCTGAATCATATGATAACTCTATTTTTAGATTTTTCAGAAACCTTCATATATTTTTCCATAGTGGCTGTATCAATTTACATTCCCACCAACAGTATAGGCTAGAGTAGGAAATAGCAACCTGCTCTAGTATTCTTGCCTTGAAAATTCCATGGACAGAGGAGCCTGGCAGGCTACAGTCCATGGGGTTTGGAAGAGTTGGACATGACTGAGCACACACAAACACACAGAAATATAGGAGGGTTCCCATTTCTTCACAACATCTCCAGCATGTATTATTTACAGATTTTGACGATGGCCATTCTGGCCTGCATGAGGTGATAACTTGTTGCTGTTTTGACTTGCCTTTCTCTAGTAATGTTGAGCATTATTTCATGTGCCAGTTGGCCATCAGTATGTCTTCTTTGGATAAATGTCTATTTAGGTCTTCTGCCCATTTTTCTCTTTGTTCAGATTTTTGTTGTTGTTGAGTTGTACGAGCTATGTGTGTATTTTGGAAATTAAGCCTTTGTTGTTTTCCTCATTTGCAAATATTTTCTCCTATTCAGTTGTCAATGGAACAGAATAGAGAGCTCAGAAATAAACTTGTACATCTATGGTAAATTACTCTGACAAAAAGATCAATAATGTACAATGGAGAAAAGACAGTCTCTTCAACAAGTGGCGTTAGGAATGTTGGACAGCTACGTGTAAATTAAAAAAGTTAGAGCACTTTTTCACACCATACACAAAAATAAACTCAACATGGCTTAGAGACTTAAAAGAAGACATGACACCACAAAAATTCTAGAAGAGAACATTGGCAAAATGTTCTCTGACTTACATTGTACCAATATTTTCTTAGGTGTGTCTCCCAAGACAATAGAAATAAAAGCAAAAATAAAATAATGGAGCCTAATCAAATTTATAATCCTTTGCAGAGCAAAGAAAACCATAAATAAAATGAACATATAATGAATGAATCTTACTTTTTAATGAAAAGTTAAAAACGCTGTGAAAGTGTTGCACTCAATATGCCAGCAAATTTGGAAAACTCAGCAGTGGTCACAGGACTGGAAAAGGTCCATTTTCATTCCAATCCCAAAGAAAGGCAATGCCAAAGAATGCTCAAACTACCGCACAATTGCACTCGTCTCACATGCTAGTAAAGTAATGCTCAAAAATCTCCGAGCAAGGCTCCAGCAAAACATGAACCGTGAACTTCTAGATGTTCAAGTTGGTTTTAGAAAAGGCAGAGGAACCAGAGATCAAATTGCTAACATCCGCTGGATCATGGTAAAAGCAAGAGAGTTCCAGAAAAACATCTATTTCTGCTTTATTAACTACGACAAAGCCTTTGACTGTGTGGATAACAATAAACTTTGGAAAATTCGGAAAGAGATGGGAATACAAGACCACCTGACCTGCCTCTTGAGAAATTTGTATGCAGGCCAGGAAACAACAGTTAGAACTGGACATGGACCAACAGAATGGTTCCAAATAGGAAAACACGTAGGTCAAGCCTCTATATTGTCACCCTGCTTATTTAACTTATATGCAGAGTACATCATGAGAAATGCTGGCCTGGAAGAAACACAAGCTGGAATCAAGATTGCCGGGAAAAATCTCATTAACCTCAGATATGCAGATAACACCATCCTTATGGCAGAAAGTGAAGAGAAACTAAAAAGCCTCTTGATGAAGGTGAAAGAGGAGAGTGAAAAAGTTGGCTTAAAGCTCAACATTCAGAAACCGAAGATCATGGCATCTGGTCCCATCACTTCATGGGAAATAGATGGGGAAACAGTGGAAACAGTGTCAGACTTTATTTTTCTGGGCTCCAAAATCACTGCAGATGGTGACTGCAGGCATGAAATTAAAAGACGCTTACTCCTTGGAAGGAAAGTTATGACCAACCTAGACAGCATATTGAAAAGCAGAGACATTCCTTTGCCAAAAAAGGTCCGTCTAGTCAAGGATATGGTTTTTTCAGTGGTCATGTATGGATGTGAGAGTTGGACTATGAAGAAAGCTGAGAGCCAAAGAATTGATGGTTTTGAACTGTGGTGTTGGAGAAGACTCTTGAGAGTCCCTTGCACTGCAAGGAGATCCAACAAGTACATTCTGATGGCGATCAGCCCTGGGATTTATTTGGAAGGAATGATGCTAAAGCTGAAACTCCAGTACTTTGGCCACCTCATGTGAAGAGTTGACTCATTGGAAAAGACTCTGATGGTGGGAGGGATTGGGGGCAGGAGGAGAAGGGGACGACAGAGGATGAGATGGCTGGATGGCATCACTGACTCGATGGACGTGAGTCTGAGTGAACTCCGGGAGTTGGTGATGGACAGGGAGGCCTGGTGTGCTGCGATTTATGGGGTCACAAAGAGTCGGACATGACTGAGTGACTGAACTGAACTGAACTGGACTTTTTAACGAGCAGATCTTGAATGGGAAACAGCCATGTGAGTTCACCACGCTGCTGGATTGTATTATGTTTTTGATTCATTCAGCTCCTAGGCTTTTATTTGAGTTTGGCAGTAAGTGGGACCTATTACCCCTTTGTGATTTTCCTGTAGCGATTACCTGTACTTCAGGAATATGAATAAGATTCTGGCATCTCTTTCCACAGAGGTCACCAAAAAATGATCTTATAGTGAAAAAATTTTACTTGTATCACAACTATGTCTCAAAGTGGTTTCAAGCTTAACAATCTCAAGAGCTCTTCAGAGCCTACTGAAGTTTGCATCTATAAAATTAGTTAGAAATGCCTTTGGAAATAAAATCTATTAAGTTTTCAAGGAACTGTGAGAATAATTTTATGTGAATAGAATGTTTTAAAATAACTATGCATGCCAACATAATGGAGCATATCATCTAGAAGTCATGCATGGTATATCGTGACAAGGACAACAGAATTGAATTTCTGCATACCAAACTTTACAGTCACTGCATAAAAATCATTACTTTTGTTTAAAAAATGCTTTGGGCAAAAGCTCTAATGTTTCAAATGATCCTGCAAATCTCATTTCTATATACTTTTTAAGTTGTTTAGTTCTGAGTCATCAGTCTAAAAGTGTGTTTAAACACCGCAGGTAACCATTTCCCATGGAACAAATAGGAAGGAAATTGGGTTATGGTGAGGGCACCCAGCAGGATTCTTCTACTGTCAACTCAGTGTCAATGTAAACTGATTTCTTTAAGAAAGACACTCAGGGAAAAGAGAACAGCTTGCAGAGAACATGTTCTGCATGCAGGAAGGAGAAAAGAGATAGGATACAGGATACCTGGTGATAATTATGAAGAAGGATTTTTAAAACTACAGAGAAACAATATAGCTACAACAAAACAATATTGTATCAGGTTAAAGCTGTACAACTAGATTTCCATGCAGCAGCACAAAACAGATAATACATGAGTAATCTGCCCTATTCTCTTTCTTTTATGCAAAATAATTGCTAGCTCATAAATTCCTAATGGTTTCTTTATCATGGTTCATGTTACACAAATTGTTATTTGCTAAGTGCAAAGTTTGAGCTAAATAATAATAACAAAATAGTAAATTGTATAACAACTGCAGAGAAATATATGCACTAAGAAAAATCTTATAGCAAAAAAATTCTGAGCATGTAGCTTGAAGAAGCATAAAGAACTCAGGAAATTGAGATATATTTGTGCTTACAAACTTCATTAGCTGCATGCTCATTAAGCAAAGCAGTATACAGAAGGGAGCATGATTGCAAAGGGTAAAATCTTCCAGCTCAACCTTGAACATCAAAAGGCAGCTATTTCAGTGAATGAAAGCTATGCATTCTTCCACTTTGTGAAGAATACACTGTGGAATAATATAATCATAGTACAAGTGGGATGAGAATTTTTAAAATTAGGCATTTTATTTTGAGATAATTTTAAGTTCATGTAAGTGTGTGTCCATGCCACTGGGTCTGACTTTTTTTGACCCCATGGACTGTAGCCCACCAAGCTCTTCTGTTTGTGGGATTTTCCAGGCAAGAATACTGGAGTGGGTTGCCATTCATGTGCAGTTGTAAGAAATAGCACAGAGATCCATCCCAATACTCTTTCCCCGAGTTTCCACAATGTTAACGCTTGCAAAGCACTGTTCAACAGAAAAATCAGGATACTGATTTTCTTTATTTTTTAAATTTATTTTTAATTTAAGATAATTCTTTACAATATTGTTGGCTTCTGCCATACAACAACATGAATCAGCCATAAGTATACATATGTCCACTCTGTCTTAAATCTCCCTCCCACCACCCATTCCCATCCCACCCCTCTAGACTGTCAGAGAGCACACGTTTGAACTCCTTGTGTTATACAGCAACTTCCTGCTTTGTTCAGTCTCTAAGTCATATCTGACTCTTTGCCACCACACAGACTAAAACACACCAGGCTTCTCTGTCCTTCACCATCTCCCGGAGATTGCTCAAACTCACGTCCATTGAGTTAGTGATGCCATCCAACCAGCTTTCCACTAGCTATCCATTAATATTTTACATATGGTAATATATATGTTTCAGTGCTATTCTCTCAATCCATCCCACCCTCTCTTCCCCGGTTGTATCCACAAGTCTGCTTTCTATATCTATGTCTCTATTGCTGCTCTGCAAATAGGTTCATCAGTATCATTTTTCTAGATTTCATATATGCACATTAATATACAATATTTTTTCTCTTTCTGAATTATTTAACTCTGTATAACAGGCTCTAGCTTCATCCATCTCACTACAACTGACTCAAATTCACTTCTTATGATTGAGTAATATTCCATTATATTACTGCGATTCATTGTATTATATTATTATATATTATATTGTATATAATAATAATTATTATTATATTATTTTATATTCATTATATTATATTACTGTGGTTCCATTATATTACTGTGGTTCATGGGGTCACAAAGAGATGGCCACGACTGAGGGACTGAACTGAACTCAACAGGATCATACACATCAATACTTACCTTAAATGTAAATGGATTAAATGCACCAATCAAGAGACATAGACTGGCTGGATAGATACAAAAACAAGATCCATATGTGTGTTGTCTACAAGAGACCCACCTCAGACCTAAGGACACTTACAAATTGAAAGTATGAGGATGGGAAAAGGTATTTCATGCAAATGGAAATCATAAGAAAGCTGGAGTAGCAATACTCATGTCAGAAAAAAATAGACATTAATACAAAGACACTTATAAGAGACAAAGAAGGACACTACATAATGAACAAGGATTCAATAAAAAGAATGGCAATCATAAATATATACACACCCCACATAGGAACACCTCGATACATAAGACAAATACTAACAAACATAAGGGGAGAAATTGATAGTAACACAGTTATTGGTGGGGCACCTAATATCTCACTTTTATCATGGACAAATCATCCTGACAGAAAATCCATAAGAAAACACTGGCTTTAAATGACATCCCAAATCAGCAGACTGTACATTCTTCTCAAGTGCACATGGAACATTTTTCAGGACTGACCATATGCTGGGCCACAAGTTAAGTCTTGGAAAATTTAAGAAGATGAAAATCATATCAAACATCTTCCCTGATCACAACACTATGATATTAGAAATTCACTACAAAAAAAAAAAACTCTCAGAAACACAAATACATGGCAACTAAACCATATGCTACTAAACAACATTGAATCACTGAAGAAATCAAAGAAGAAACAAAAAATGCCTGGAGACAAATAAAAACTACAGTATAGTGGTCCAAAATGTATGAGATGCTGCAAAAGCAGTTCTAAGAGGGAAGTTTATAGTAGTAAAATCTTACCTCAAGAAACAAGAAAAATCTCAAACAACATAACTTTACACATAAAACAACTAGAACCTAAAGCCTAAATTTAGTAGAAGGAAGAAAATCATAAAAATCAGAGAAAAAAATAAATGAAATACAGACAAAGAAAACAATCACAAAGATCAATGACTGAAATCTGGTTCCTTGAAAGGATAAACAAAATTCACAGCCTTCAGTCAGAATGAACATCAAGAAAAAAAAAAAAAAAAGGAGAGAACTCAAATTGGTAAAATTATAAATCAGTTTCAAGTTAAATTTTTGTATAAGGTGTTAAATTTATATAGAGGTGCCTTTTATTTTGTTTTGTTTTGTTTTTTCTTTGGATTTTTACTCTTGGTAGTGTGTGTGTGTGTGTGCGCGCGTGTGCGTGCACATGCATGCATGCAAGGACATTACTGTGTGCATGTTTTCTATTTATTTGCTTTTTAGTTGTCTTTTTTTTCCCTATATATGTGTTCCATTGTTCTGACACCAGTAGTTCAAAATGATCTCCTTTGTCCATTGAATTGCTTTTGTACCTTTCTCAAATATCAGTTTGGAAAATTTAGATGGATTTTACATTTCTGGGTATAGTACTAGATATGGGAAATTTAGTAGAGAGATCTACAATAGATTAGAGTTGGCAAAATAATGTGCCAGTTTAAATACACATCAATGGAAACTATGCTGTCTGAAGAAGAGAGAAAAATGAACAGCACCTCAGTGAAATGTGGAAAATCTTTAAGTGAACAAAAATATATACAGGGAATACAAAGGAGAGAAGAGATATAAAGAATCAGAATGTATATTTGAAAGAATAATGACTTAAAACTTCTCACATTTAATGAAAAACATGAATCTAATGCATACAAGAAACCCAACAAAGTTCAAGTAAGGTAAACACAAGATCCATAGCTATATACAAAAAGTAAAATATTGAAAGGCAATGAAAGTAGAAATTCTTGAAAGCAGTAAGAGAAAAATAACTCATCAAACACATGGGAACTCTAATCAAATTTATAGTTGACTTATTATCAGAAATGATACAGTACAGAATGAAGTGGAATGACATATTCAAAGTGGCAAGGAAAAAAAAATTTGTCAAGTAAGAATCTTATATCCACCAAAACTATTTTTCAAATATAAAAGTGAAATAAAGATATTTCCAGAAAAACAAAAACTGGAAACATGTTGCAAGCAGATCCACATTACAAGAAAAACTTCTTTTAGTTGTTCAGGCTGAATCAAATCACCTCAGAATATATTTCAAGTCCATATTAAAAAATAAAGATTACTAATACATGTATCCATGTAGGTAATAATAAAAGACAGCATAATTGCATATTTTCACCTTTTTTCTCACTGATTTTAAAATATTTCAGAAAACATTCTTTGTATGTAACATTCTGTGTGTATAATTGTATTGTCAAGATTATAACACATATAAATGTAATGTATATAACATTTGAATATAATGTATTTGTATATACATTGTATATACAATATAATGTATATACAATATAATGTATATAACAAATGAATATAACAGCACAAAAAGATGGGCTGGAAACAAAGCTGTGCTGCAGTAATATGTGACCAGATAATAAATCAAATCAATAGGAAAAAATAAAGAGAAATGGTAAATGAGAAGAGTAAAATAGAAATATCTACAAATATGAACTTGTCTTCCTTTCTCCTCTAAGGTTATTTAAAAGACAAAATTTTATAAAGTAATTATTATAAAAACATTGTTGGGCTCATGAAATATGTTGACATAGTATATATTACAAAAATAGTATATAACTAAAGTTGGAGAGGAAATAGAGTGACTAAGAGTAAAGATTTATACCTCATTGTAATGTTAGTACAAATTGTAAATATGATTTGATAAGTTAAGATGTATATTGTAAATACTAGAGCAACCACTGAAAAATAAATCCACCAACTATAGATTAAAAATAATTAAACAAAGTATCACAACAGAATCCATTCACTTATTGCAAAATAAAGCTGTAAATGAGGAAAAGATGGGAAAAAATTAGACATATAGTAGAGAAAAAAATTGTCAGATATTTATTCAACTATATCAATAATATTCAATGTACATATTTTAAACTATTCAATAAAATGCAGAGATATGATTGGATTAAAATATAAGATTCAACTATATATTGGTAATAGAGATGCACTTTAACTTAAAAGATACAGATAGATCAAAAGTAGAAGGAAGAAAAAAATACTCATGCAACAACAACCATAATAAAACTGGAGTGTATATATTGATATAAAATGAAATAGTCTACAAGATAAAATTTTTGCTGGTGATAAAAAAATAATATTTTATAATATTTTATTGATAACAGCATCAATATACCAGGAAAGTATAACAATTATAATTATGCATGTGACTAATCCTCAAAATACATAAAATGATAAGTAACAAAGTTGAAAGGAAGGATAAACAATCCAATAATAATAATTTTAGGTGTCAATAACTCACTTAAGTAATGGATAGAAGACCTAGGCAGAAGATCAGCAAAGGGAAATAAAACATTAATCACAACATAAACCAACTATATTAGTAAATCTAGCACCTAGTGGCTCAATCAGTAAAGAGTCCACCTGCAATACAGGGGACCCTGGTTTGATCCCTAGGTTGGGAAGATCCCCTGGAGAAGGAAGTGGCAAGCCACTCCAGTATTCTTGCCTGGGAAATCCTATGAACAGAGGAGCCTGGTGGGCTACAGTCCATAGAGTCACAAGAGTCCAACATGACTGAGCAATTAAACCTACTTCAGATCAGATCAGATCAGTTGCTCAGTCGTGTCCGACTCTGTGCGACCCCATGAATCGCAGCACGCCAGGACTCCCTGTCCATCACTAACTCCCGGAGTTCACTCGGACTCACGTCCATCGAGTCAGTGATGCCATCCAGCCATCTCATCCTCTGTCGTCCCCTTCTCCTCCTGCCTCCAATCCCTCCCAGCATCAGAGGCTTTTCCAATGAGTCAACTCTTTGCCTGAGGTGGCCAAAGTACTGGAGTTTCAGCTTTAGCATCATTCCTTCCAAAGAAATCCCAGGGCTGATCTCCTTCAAAATGGACTGGTTGGATCTCTTTGCAATCCAAGGGACTCTCAAGAGTCTTCTCCAACACCACAGTTCAAAAGCATCAATTCTTCAGTGCTCAGCTTTCTTCGTAGTCCAACTGTCACATCCATACATGACCACAGGAAAAACCGTAGCCTTGAATAGACCGACGTTTGTCGGCAAAGTAATGTCTCTGCTTTTGAATATGCTATCTAGGTTGGACATAACTTCTCTTCCAAGGAGTAAGTGCCTTTTAATTTCATGGCTGCAGTCACCATCTGCAGTGATTTTGGAGCCCCAAAAAAGAAAGTCTGACTGTTTCCACTGTTTCCCCATCTATTGCCCATGAAGTGATGGGACCGGATGTCATGATCTTCGTTTTCTGAATGTTGAGCTTTAAGCCAACTTTTTCACTCTCCACTTTCACTTTCTTCAAGAGGCTTTTGAGTTCCTCTTCACTTTCTGCCATAAGGGTGGTGTCATCTGCATATCTGAGGTTACTGATATTTCTCCTGGCAATCTTGATTCCAGCTTGTGTTTCTTCCAGTCTAGCATTTCTCATGATGCACTCTGCATAGAAGTTAAATAAGCAGGGTGACATTATACAGCCCTGACGTACTCCTTTTCCTATTTGGAACCAGTCTGTTGTTCCATGTCCAATTCTAACTGTTGCTTCCTGACCTGTATACAGATTTCTCAAGAAGCAGATCAGCTGGTCTGGTATTCCCATCTCTTTCAGAATTTTCCACAGTTTATTGTGATCCACACAGTCAAAGGCTTTGGCATAGTCAATAAAGCAGAAATAGGTGTTTTTCTGGAACTCTCTTGCTTTTACCATGATCCAGCAGATGTTGGCGATTTGATCTCTGGTTCCTCTGCCTTTTCTAAAACCAGCTTGAACATCAGGAAGTTCACGGTTCACGTATTGCTGAAGCCTGGCTTGGAGAATTTTGAATAGATATGTTCATTTGTCTCATAATTTTGTATTTTAGATTCCATGTATTAGTGATATATAATATTTTTGACTCTTTCTTTCTGACTTACTGCATTTAATATAATAATCTCTAAGTCCATCCATGTTGCTGTAAATGGCTGGATGGTATTCCATTGTATATATGTACCACATCTTCATATCTACTCACCTGTCAATGGATATTTAGGTTGTTTCCATATCTTGGCTATTGTAAGTAGTGCTGCTATGAACATAGGGGTGCATGTATCTTTTTGAATTATATTTTTTGTCAAAATGTATGCCCAGGAGTCATATCATTGTATCATACTGTAACTCTAGTTTTTTTGAGGAAACTTCATACTCTTTTCTGCAGTGACTGCACCAATTTACATTCTCACCAATAGTGTAGGAAGATTCCTTTTTCTCCATATCCTCTCCAGCATTTGTTATTTGTAGGGAGAAGGATGAAGAAAGGAAGCAGAACTGGAGCTGCATCCTGGGGTAGGGGAGATGAAGCAGGGGAGATTTCACATCTGGGGCAATTTGTTGGGACAGAAGGGAAGCATTTGATGCTGTCAGAGGAGGATGAAGCAGCTGATCTGTGACAGTCTAAATGGAGTGTGAGCCACACGGACAAACTGTGCCATGGCCCTATTTACTCTGAACAGGGACACAAGTCCACCAGAATGCTTGGTGGCTGGGAGCTGGAGCATGAGGATTGGAGAGCAATTCTGGGCAAGGATTGCTGGTAATTGTGGAGAGACAACCTGAGAGGATGGGAGGGAGGAAATCCTTGGTGGAAAATGTCTTTGGAGGAAAGCCAGGTGGCCATGGAGGCAGGGCACTACTGCTGAGTCATGTGCAGAGAGTGGAGCCATTACTGTAGACTCTCTCACCCCACATGCTGGTGCCAGCAGCTGAGCAATAAAGACCAAAGCAAGGATTGCCCTTTGAGTGACTACTGCATTGAGCAATAGAGAAGGGCCAGCCAGGGAGGCTCTTTAAGCACCAGCTGCCAGACGCTAGAAAAAATTCCAAAGAGAGCCATATCTACTGCACTTGTGGCTGCCGGCTTCCCTGCACACCTGGAACCACCAGGGTCCCTGTGATCTAAGCAGCTGCACCACCTCCATGCCTAGTCCTCACTGGGACAGACCCAAGTCCTCCAAGGCAGCTTCAGGAACAAACTCCCATGGATGACCCACATACATAAGTGTGGATAAAACCACAATTGAGTTCCAGGGGTGGAGTGATTAAGGAAGTGGATATAAAACCTTTCCACAATCTGTACAAGTTGCATATAAATCTACACGATCCACTAGACAGACGCTGTATCTATGGAGTACATAAAAGGACAATGAGTGTTTCCACAAAAGAAAATGCCCTAGTTCTGGCAGCTGTGGACATTGGAGGCAAGCACACAGAGGAGTAGGGACAGACTAGAGTCTGAGCTGTCCTACCTAATAGCAGGTCCAGAGAGCACTCCTTCCCAGCACTGGAGTGCCTCCTAAGGAGGCAGAGGTAGGCTGTGGCTCACAGTGGGAGGAAAGGATGCAGACAGTTGAGACGCAAGAAAAACATTTATTATTATGTTTTGACTCATGCTATAGTTGGTTCTGGATTTTTCTTTTTTGTTTTTTATTATTCTTTCTTTCTCTACTCTTTGTCTGCTGTTGTGAGTGTTTTATTGTTATTATTATCAAAATTTTGGCTTTTAGGAACTTAGTTTAAAATCATACTTTTTATTTCTTTTATATATTTGCATTTCTATTTTGGCTTTCTGTAGATCTGTGGTTTTGTTTTCTGTTTGTTTTTAATTATTTCCTTGTACTTTTTCTTTAATACATATAAATTTAAATAAACTATTTATATTTAACTTTACCTTTATATTGTTTTGTCTTTTGTTCATCATATTTGTTTTATTTTCTTTAATCCTCATTTGGCAGTCAGATTTGGTCTTGTTTTCTGTTTTAGTTAGTTTTGTTGTTAATTGATTGATACAATTTTAGCTCATCAGATAATCATCTGTACTTTGTTGTTGTTGTTTGGTCTGTTTTTGTTTGTGTATGGGTATATATGTGTGTGTATGTTCCTTTGTTTTTGCTTCTACTTGTCTGAATTTGCTTTGACTATTCGTCTGGGTTTCTATTTTTGTTCCTTGTTTTTTGTTTGTTTTAATCCTCTTTATTATCATAAAAAATGGCTGTGGGATCTTGGTTTCCTGCCCAAAAGTCAGGCCTAAGCCTCTTGGGTGGGAGTGCTGAGACCAAGACTCTAGACCCCCTGACAACTTCTGACCCCAGGGAGAGTTAATCAGTGAAAACATCCACAAAGATCTCCACCTGAATCTAAGACCCAACAGCACCCAATTTCCTGCAGCAAGCAGTGCAGGCACCTTACCCAAACAACAGGCAAGACAGGAACACAAACCCAATCATCAGCAGACAGGCTCCAACAGACACTCCAAACATACCATCAAAACATTGCCCTGCAAATCAGAGAGAAAACAAAACAAAACAAAACAAAAAACCTCACATCCTCTCACCAGAAGGCAGGCCCAAGTCCCTCCCAAGAAATATGACAAGGCTGAATTTTGTCATCCTGCTTATTTAACTTACATGCAGAGTACATCATGCAAAATGCCAGGCTGGATGAATCACAAACTAGAATCAAGACTGCTGGGAGAAATATCAACAACCTCAGATATGCAGATGATACCACTCTAATGGCAGAAAGTGAAGAGAAACTATAGAGCCTCTTGATGAAAGTGAAAGAGGAGAGTGAAAACGCTGACTTAAAACTCAACATTTAGAAAACTAAGATCATGGCATCCAGTTCCATTACTTCATGGCATGTAGATAGGGAAAAAATGGAAACAGTGACAAGCTTTATTTTCTTGAGCTCCCAAATCACTTCAAATGGTGACTGCAGCCATAAAATTAAAAGATGTCTACTCCTTGAAGAAAAGCTGTGATAAAGCTTGACAGTGTGCTAAAAAAGCAGAGGCATCACTTTGCCAACAAAGGTCCTTGTAGTCAAAGCCATGGTTTTTCCAATAGTCATGTATAGATGTGAGTTGGATCATAAAGAAGGCAGAACACTGAAGAACTGATGCTTTTGAACTGTGGTGTTGGAGAAGACTCTTGAGAGTCCCATGGACAGCAAGGAGATCAAACCAGTCAATCCTAAAGGAAATCAACCCTGAATATTCATTGGAAGAACTGAAGCTCCAATACTGTGGCCACCCAACGTGAAGAGCCTACTCATTGGAAAAGACCCTGATGCTGGGAAAGATTGAGGGCAGGAGATGGGTGACAGAGGATGAGATGGTTGGATGGCATTATTAACTCAATGGACATGAATTTGAGCAAACTCAGGGAGATAGTGAAGGACAGGGAAGTCTGGTGGGCTACAGTCCATGGGGTTGCAAAGAGTCAAACATGATTAAGTGACTGAACAACAACAGCAAAACCATTGTATATCATATGTGTATTTCTAGTTTAAAAAAGAATAATTCTCTTTTAATTGTACAAGCATAACAGATTACATTAAATATTAATTGAAGAGCTTCACTACAGAAGTGGGTGGAAATGTGACAAAAAATGTAATGTATCAAGAAAAAAATTTTAGAAAAGAAATCAGAACAAGAGGAAGTTTGAAAAGGAGAGAAAAGGACAAAGCAACAATAAAAGAAGGCAATCAGAAGTGAAAGAAAGCATTTTTCTGGATCAGGAATATTGGAAGATGCTTGAAGAATGAAGTAAATTACCAAGAGTACTTTGATTACTAGCAAGGTGACTCATTAGTCAATTTTTATATAAGTACATGGAATAACCTTTCCTTGATTCTGTAATTGATTTCATGTACATCTAAATCAATATGTGGTCATCAAGAGAAATGTGCTCTGAACCAAAAGTTTGTGCTAGGTGAAACCTGGGGCTTAGAGATTCTTTAGTAAACCGTGTTCCCCAATAGAGTCAACAGAATTTTCAAATATTTTTGGCAAAATTAGACTTAAAAAAAAAAAAAAGTTTGCTTCTTTGTTTTTCTGTGCCTTGATGAGAGTATTTGAGTCCCAAAATGTTTATTAAAGACAGCTGGATAAAGTTTGAAATAGGCCTTCAGAAGAATTATAAAATTAAAAGACTCTAGAGTCTTTTGTGTTCAATGACTTTAAGGTTATTTCAAATTATTTCTACTGGATCTATTCCTAAAATTATAACATTATAGTGCATTGAAATAAGATGGCGACAAAACAGTACTATTGAGAGTGAAAAATTGAGGCAACTTTTTGCCACGTTTGTAGCAGTAGTGTGTGAACTAAAATTTGCAATAATGGCATTAATTTTCCAAATTGTATTGTGAACATTTCTCAGTTTTGTTATTTTTATTAATGAGATTACTTTCTATAATGCTTTTCTTACTATTTCACATTACGTATATGGAGATTTTTGAAACCCTGCATTTATTATTTACTTTTTTATCAACACCTGAGAACAATGTTGTTATAAAGATTCACTTTTTAAATTAAGAAAATTTAAATTTAAATTAGGAAATTCTCCAAGATAGATAATTTTCTTGTTATCTCTTCTACATCTGAATTAACTGAACATGCATGCAATTCCAGTTTATCATCAGTTTGAATATGCATTCTTCTGTGTTATATGATTTTACAGTGGGAATTAAACATGATTTTTGTCCCCATAGATTATGAATGTGCTCACATGGTGCCAAAATCTGGATAAAATGAGATAATTTCATCAGTTCTCTGGCTATATTTCAATAGCTGCCTGTTGGTTCCCGGGTAGGTGAAGCATCAATGTAACAATAGATTCTAACCTGAGAAAAAGAGGCATACCTTCTTATAAAAACTAGTAAAAATTTGGTCAAAAGAAATTTAACTTTGTTAATAATTCAGTTAAAATAAAAATTCGGCCCAAAAGGGTTTTATAAAGCCCCTAAGAAAGAAAGAAAGTGAAGTCGCTCAGTCGTGTCCGACTCTTTGCGACCCCATGGACTGTAGCCCACCAGGCTCCACCGCCCATGGGATTCTCCAGGCAAGAATACTGGAGTGGGTTGCCATTTCCTTCTCCAGGGGATCTTCCCGACCCAGGGATAGAACCCAGGTCTCCTGCATTGCAGGCAGACGCTTTAACCTCTGAGCCACCAGGGAAGCTCTAGTATGCATTTAATACTATGCTAAGTATCATGAGAAATCAAAAGAAATATGAAAATACAAACACTAATTGTGTACCAGGCCCTGTGTTAAGCTTATTATATCATTATATTCCTTTTATTTTCAAGCAACTCTATGAAGTAGAAAAAAACTATCTTTATTTTAAAGATGTACAACTTAAGGCATTTCCAAAGTCATACAGCTAATAAGTAGCAGAGTCTGGATTCAAACTCAGTCCGTCTGGAGAGGCAGTATGACACAGTGGATAAGAATAAACTCAATCAGTCTGACTTTAGAGCTTGAGTTGTGATCTACTATATTCTTGTAACTTCAGTCATAAAGGAAATCTAGCAGATATATGAGACTAGAGGCCAACCAGCAGAGTATAATCAAGTGGAATATCATGTAGAACAGGCAGATATTAGTATGAAAAACTAAAAATAGAGAATGGACGCTGGAATTCCCTGATGATCCAGAGATTAGGAGAGTATGTTCTCACTTTGGTGACAATCATTGGCTCTGTCAGAATGACTTTTGTGGTCTGCTTTATTTGTGAGAATTCTCATGATCAATGATTTTTTTTTTTAAGTGACAAGATGGAATATGATGGGATTATTTCATCTCTTGAATTTTATCTTCCCTCCTTGTACTAACATCTAATGCAGAGCTAGTTTCTTTCCAAAGACCTGTTTCTCCTCTTGTTACCCAGAAACCAATGATAAACCTGGATTTAAACCTGATATACATTTACAACCAATCAGTTTCCTAATACTGATGCTTAATTTTTCCTCTCATACCTATTCTTTATATTACATTCCTATTGTTACAACACCGATTTGGGTCTTTAGAGGAAAAGATTTTCTAGTGTTCCTTTATAGGTCTTCCTACAGGTATAGTCCATATCTATCCTTCTTCCCCTGCCAACTTAATCTACACCCCATTAATGAGCATTTTTAAAAATAATCCTTTTGCATGCAAGTATACAAGATAAAATCTTTCTATGTAGAATTACACTAATAGTATTAAAATTATAATTCCTAGAATTTCAGTTAAGAAATACTCAACCCTAGTGTTGAAACATGCATTACTACTACCACTACTACTACTAAGTCACTTCAGTCTTGTCCGACTCTCATAGAATGGTCTGTGAATGATTCCATGCTCTGTAGCTTATTGGAAGAGTTTGCAAGTAATTGGTGTGAATTTTATTTAAATATTTATGTAACACTTTAAACACTTAAATATTTATATACAGCATTGGTGACTGTCCCTTTCTTTGTTTAGGGTGCCTGTCCCTAAACTTTAAAATCACTAAATAAATTTCAGTTTTCATAGCACTCATCTCACATGCTAGCAAAGTAATGTTCAAAATTCTCCAAGTGAGGCTTCAACAGTATGTGAACCAAGAACTTCCAGATGTTCAAGCTGGATTTAGAAAAGGCAGAGGAACTAAAGATCAAATTGCCAACATCTGCTGGATTATAGAAAAAGCAAGATAAACAATTAGATATTTTTATGCAACTGATTATAGACAAGTTGGAGTATACATTCTTCTTATTCTTCCCTTCAAATACACTTATTAAAACTCTTGGATGTTATATGCATATCTTGTATGTTATATATAAAAGAGGTATCAGGAGACTCTTAAAGGATAAGAGAAAAAGGTAAAGTAGCTAAGGAACTAGGGATATAAAGAAAAAAAGCATTATTATGTCTGTGCGTTTTCTTTTTCACCTTATATACCCTAGACTTGATGCTAGAGAATGTGGCAGGCCAGAAACACGAATATATGTGACAAAAAATATCCCCAACAAAAGCCTAATTTCAACAGCTAAAGTACCATGGTGGAGAACCCTAATAAGAGAACTTTGAGACAATACTCATCTTACTGTAGCCGAACAATACAGAAAAAATAAAACAGTAGTCCTACTTTACTTAATTACCAAAGACAAAGAAGGGAGACTAGAATTCCATATTTACCCTGCTACAAGAAGATAAACCTCCACCGTACAATCCAAGAGAGTTGTGTCAGAGAAGAATTAGTAGTAAACTGGAACTTTCATCATTGCCAGATGCTAATGGGGCACCTCCCACCATCATCCATGGTATCAGTGGAGAGGATGTGGAGAATCTGGACTTCCACAGCACAATTGGCAGTAATGAGGTACCCCTCTACACCATTGTATTGTCTGAAGGGGCATAACAAAGAGATGTAACATGTATCACTGTTAAGCAGTAATGACATTCCCCCTTTGCAATGTCAATGGAGAGGCCATGTGAAGAGCAGTAAAGAAGTATCTTTCTCCCTCAACAAGACAGGGTAATGTCATCAGAGGCCTAATACAGTGCCTGAACTTTCAAACTCAGGAATAATGATGTGTTCCTCCCACCCTGGAGTATCAGGAGTACTGAATGAGGGAACTGAACTTTTCACTCCCATTTGGAAGTAGAGTGATGACATTTCCTCTTTCCTTTCCTGGCTAGTGTTATTTTAGAAGATAACTACTAACACAGAAGCTTTATATAAGATTAAGTGTTTCATGGTGTAATATTCAAAATATCCAGGATAAAATCAAACTCAATTTTCATACAATCAATCTCAACTTGAATGAGAAAGGCAATTCAAAATATGTTTGAACTATGAACAAATGCAAAATATTGAAATTGTCTGACAGTTTTAAAGCACTAATAAAAATGCTTTAACATGAAATTTGAGCAAAAGTGAAATTAAATGACAAAAGTCTTAACAAAGAAATACATTTCAGAAAAGAAATAGAAGATATAAAGAAAAAACAAATGTATATTTAACAGCTGAAAAGTACTTTAACCAAACTAAAACAACTCAACAGCAGAAAGGAGAGGGCACAGGAAAGAGTAAAGTTAAAGATGGAACAATAGAAATTATATAATCTGAACAACAAAGAGAAAATTGTTAGAGTACATAGTTGCAATTAGAAGATTAATAAACTCTGGAGATCTAAGGCACAGCATAATAATTATAGTAAAAATGGTATCATACACTTTAAAATTACTGAGACTAAATCTTAAATATTTCCACCATGAACATGTGCTAGAGGTGTTAGCTAACATGATGTTTATAATCATATTGCAACATACAAATGTGTTAAGTAAACATGTTGCAAATCATTGCTACACAATATTATAAAGTACATCTCAATTCAAAATGAATAAATGAACATGTAAATAAATGTGTAAATTAGACATCAAAATAATTTAACTTCTCATCTCAAAAAGAATCTATCTTGAAGACCTAACAATTACAAACATCTTTGTAACAGACAAAAAAGAACTGAAACTTATAAAATTGCAAATTCAAATACAATATTCATGAAGAGTATTTGGATATTTTAATACCTATTTTCAATAATGATTAGAATAACTAGGCAGATAATCAACAAAGTAATATAATATTTGAATAAACATATAACCAACTGGATCTAATAGATTCTTTTATATACTCCAAGAACAGCAGAAAGTACACGCAGGTTATTCTCAAGTGTACATAGAACATTCTCTAAAACTGACCATATGTTAGTCAAGAAACCAAGTCTAAACACATATATAAGAACTGAAATAATGCAAAATATGATCTGTAACCACAATGGAATCAAACTAGAAGTCAATAGCAAATAATTAAATTTATATTTTTTTAATAAAAAACAAAGTTTGAAAATTCAAAAATTTGTGGAAAATTAAATACATGATGTTAAATAACTAGTATGTTAAAGAAGAAATCACAAAATAAATGAGAGATCATTTTCAGAGACATGAAATGGAAACACCATACAAAAAATGTATGAGATGCAGCAGAGGTAGTGCTCAGAGGAAAATGTATAGATTAAATAGAAATATTTAAAAGAATTAATATCTGAAATTCATAACAATCTTCTAATTTACAATACTAAAAAAAGAAGGGCAAGCAAAACACAAATCAAGTAGGTAAAAGGAAATGATAAAGATTATAGGAGATATAAAATATGGAAAGAATAGGATAATTTTAAAAATCTATAAAATAAAGGTTGATTATTTCAAAAGATTAGAAAAATTGTCAAAGCGTTAAATAAATATTATTAAAAACTGCATTTCAATATACTAGATAAACTAGATGAAATGAACAAATCCTTGAAACACACAAACTATCAAAACTAGTTCAAGAAGAAAGAAAAAATCTAAATAGATATATGACAAGTACAGAGATATTAAATTAGCAATAAAAAATCTCACACAAAAGACCAGAAGATTTTACTGCTGACTTATATCAAATATTTAAAGAATCATTAACATCAATCTTTCAGACTCTTCCAAAATTGATGAAAAGTGACATTTTGCAGCTCATTGGATGGTGCCAGTATTACTGATATCAGATTCTGACAAAGATATCACAAGAAAAGAAAACTACAAACCAATATCCCTTCAGTTCAGTTCAGCTCACTCAGTCATGTCCAACTCTTTGCAACCCCATGAATCACAGCATGCCAGGCCTCCCTGTCTGTCACTAACTCCCAGAGTTCACTCAGACTCACGTCCATCGTGTTGGTGATGCCATCAAGCCATCTCATCCTCTGTCGTCCCCTTCTCCTCCTGCCCCCAATCCCTCCCAGCAACAGGGTCTTTTCCAGTGAGTTCACAATTTACACGAGGTGGCCAAAATATTGGAGTTTCAGCTTCAGCATCAGTCCTTCCAACAAACACCCAGGACTGATCTCCTTTAGGATGGATTGGTTGGACCTCCTTGCAGTCCAAGGGGCTCTGAAGAATCTCCTCCAACACCACAGTTCAAAAGCATCAATTCTTCAGCACTCAGGTTTCTTCACAGTTCAACTCTCACATCCATACTAGACCACTGGAAAAACCAAAGCCTTGACTAGATGGACCTTTGTTGAAAAAGTAATATCTCTGCTTTTTAATATGTTGTCTAGGTTGGTCATAACTTTCCTTCCAAGGAGTTAAGCATCTTTTAATTTCATGGCTTCAGTCACCATTTGCAGTGATTTTGGAGCCCCCAAAAATAAAGTCAGCCACTGTTTCCCCATCTATTTCCCATAAAATGATGGGACCAGATGCCATGATCTTCGTTTTCTGAATGTTGAGCTTTAAGCCGACATTTTCACTCTCCTCTTTCACTTACATCAAGAAGCTTTTTAGTTCCTCTTCACTTTCTGCTGTAAGGGTGGTGTCATCAGCATATCTGAGGTTATTGATATTTCTCACGACAATCTTGACTCGAGATTGTGCTTCATCCAGCCCAGCATTTCTCATGATGTACTCTGCATATAAGTTAAATAAATAGGGTGACAATATACAGCCTCGATGTACTCCTTTTCCTATTTGGAACCATTCTGTGGTCCATGTCCACTTGTAACTGTTGCTTCCTGACCTGCATACCGATTTCTCAAAAGGCAGGTCAGGTGGTCTGGTATTCCCATCTCTTTCAGAATTTTCCACAGTTTATTTTGATCCACACAGTCAAAGGCTTTGGCATAGTCAATAAAGCAGAAATAGATGTTTTTCTGGAACTCTCTTGCTTTTTTGATGATTCAGCAGATGTTGGCCATTTAATCCCTGGTTCTTCTTCTTTTTTTTTTTTTTTTTTTTTAGATTTGAACATAAATCAATTTAATATTTGAAAGGATAGTCATAAAAAGATATAGTTTTAATTATTATAGCACAGTCCAACAACTATTTTCATTGCTTTTTACAAAAAATAAATTTTAAAGTAGGATTATACTTTGAAGTAATTTGGTTTCAGTTTATTTTTGTACTAAATTACCCAATTATATTTCCTTTCCTGATTAGTTTAATTCTTGTCAAGGATATATCAGAAAACCCACTAAATTGTTACTTTCACTGTTTAAATAGTTATATTAATGCTGTTTAGTGAACATTCAGCTTGATTAAGTTTAGTGTGAGTATACTTAGAACATTTTTATATATTGATGTATTTTTTTAAATTTTATTTTATTTAAATTTACAATATTGTATTGGTTTTGCCATATATCAAAATGAATCTGCCACAGGCGTACATGTGTTCCCCATCCTGAACCCTCCTCCCTCCTCCCTCCCCATACCATCCCTCTGGGTCATCCCAGTGCACCAGTCCCAAGCATCCAGTATCGTGCATCAAACCTGCACTGGTGACTCATTTCATATATGACCCAATCAAAAAATGGGCCAAAGAACTAAATAGACATTTCTCTAAAGAAGACACACAGATGGCTAACAAACACATGAAAAGATGTTCAACATCACTCATTATCAGAGAAATACAAATCAAAACCACTATGAGGTACCATTTCACGCCAGTCAGAATGGCTGCAAACCAAAAGTCTACAAGCAATAAATGCTGGAGAGGATGTGGAGAAAAGGGAACCCTCTTACACTGTTGGTGGGAATGCAAACTAGTACAGCCACTATGGAGAACAGTGTGGAGATTCCTTAAAAAACTGGAAATAGAACTGCCTTATGATCCAGCAATCCCACTGCTGGGCATACACACTGAGGAAACCAGAATGGAAAGAGACAAGTGTACCCCAATGTTCATCGCAGCACTGTTTATAATAGCCAGGACATGGAAGCAACCTAGATGTCCATCAGCAGATGAATGGATAAGAAAGCAGTGGTACATATACACAATGGAGTATTACTCAGCCATTAAAAAGAATACATTTGAATCAGTTCTAATGAGGTGGATGAAACTGGAGTGGATTATACAGAGTGAAGTAAGTCAGAAAGAAAAACACCAATACAGTTTACTCAATACAGTATACTAACACATATATATGGAATTTAGAAAGTTGGTAACAATAACCCTGTGTACGAGACAGCAAAAGAGACACTGATGTATAGAACAGTCTTTTGGACTCTGTGGGAGAGGGAGAGGGTGGGATGATTTGGGAGAATGGTTCTTCTACCTTTTCTAAAACCAGCTTGAACATCTGGAAGTTCACAGTTCACATATTGCTGAAGCCTGGCTTGGAGAATTTTGAGTATTACTTTACTAGCATGTGAGATGATTGCAATTGTGTGGTGGTTTGAGCATTCTTTTTCATTGCCTTTCTTTGGGATTGGAATGAAAACTGACCTTTTCCAATCCTGTGGCCACTGTTGAGTTTTCCAAATTTGCTGGCATATTGAGTGCTGCAGTTTCACAGCATCATCTTTCAGGATTTGAAATAGCTCAACTGGAATTCCATCACCTCCACTAGCTTTGTTCATAGTGATGCTTTCTAAAGCCCACTTGACTTCACATTCTAGGATGTCTGGCTCTAGGTGAGTGATAACACCATCATGATTATCTGGATCATGAAACTCTTTTTTGTACAGTTCTTTTGTGTATTCTTGCCACCTCTTCTTAATATCTTCTGCTTCTGTTAGGTCCATATCATTTCTGTCATTTATCTAGCCCATCTTTGCATGAAATGTTCGCTTGATATCTCTGATTTTCTTGAAGAGATCTGTAGTCTTTCCCATTCTATTGTTTTCCTCTATTTCTTTGCACTGATCGCTGAGGAAGGCTTTCTTATCTGTCCTTGATATTCTTTGGAACTCTGCATTCAGATGCTTATATCCTTCCTTTTCTCTTTTGCTTTTCACTTCTCTTCTTTTCACAGCTATTTGTAAGGCCTCCCCAGAGAGCCATTTTGCTGTTTTGCATTTCTTTTCCATATCACTTATATAGAAATAAAAATCTTCAACAAGATATGTGTAATATCTAGCAGTATACAAAAAAATTGCAACTTCGAACCAAGATTTACCCTAGGAATGCAAAGTTGATATCATATTTGAAAATCAATGCAATATAATATGTAACATAATGAATGACAAATCCCACTTTATCATATCATTAGGTACAGAAAAAGAATTTGGTCACATACAACAAATTTTCTTTATTAAGAAATATTCAAAAAACTAGGAATAAAAGGCCACTTCGAAAATTTGATGGAAAATATGTACAAAAAACCCACAGCTAACATCACAGTTAATGATGAAATACAATGCTTTCTTCATTAGTTCAAGAAAAAGAAGTGAAGTGAAGTCGCTCGGTCGTGCCTGACTCTTTGCGACCCTGTGGACTGTAGCCCACCAGGCTCCTCCGTCCATGGGATTCTCCAGGCAAGAATACTGGAATGGGTTGCCATTTTCTTCTCCACCAAGAAAAAGAAACGGATATTCATTTTTTCCACTTTTTTTTCCCAGCATTGTATACTCCTCCTTGAGTATCCACAAGGTATTGTTTCCAGCATCCCCTGTGGATACCAAAATCCTTGGTTAGTTGAGTCTTTTATATTCAGCCGTCCATATCCGTGGATGTGAAACCCACAAATATGGATAGCCAACTGTACTAGCTGCTGCTGCTGCTGCTGCTGCTAAGTTGCTTCAGTCGTGTCTGACTCTGTGCGACCCCACAGACGGCAGCCCACCAGGCTTCCCGTCCCTGGGATTCTCCAGGCAAGAACACTGGAGTGGGTTGCCATTTCCTTCTCCAATGCATGAAAGTGAAAAGTGAAAGTGAAGTCGCTCAGTCGTGTCCAACTCTTAGCGACCACATGGACTGCAGCCTACCAGGCTCCTCCGTCCATGGGATTTTCTAGGCAAAAGTACTGGAGTAGGGTGCCATTGCCTTCTCTGAACTGTACTAGCAGATCTATCCAAATAATTAGGAAAGTAAAAAAAGAATTCAAGTTTATCTGTTTCTCTCTCCCTCTCACTCCCTTCCTTCTGTGTGTGTATTTGTATGTATATAGACATATAGATATAAGTACAGATGGGTAGAGATATTATACTTATCATAACATAACATATAAAATATAGAATATTTACAGATTCATATATAAAATTATTATTTACACTAGCAATGAACAATGAAGATGAAATTATGATAATCTAAATTAATAACATAAAGTTAAGAATATATTTAGTAAAAGAAATACAAGAGCTGTACCCTTAAATCTCCAGAGCATCTTTGAAAAAAATTTTAGGATATAACTAAATCTAAGAATAAGCCATGTTCATGCACAGAAACAAAAATTGTTAGAATGGCAATACTCCCATTTAATGTACTGATTTAACATAGTCATGATCAAAATCCCAGCTGCCTTTTATGCAGATATTGATTAGCTAATTCTGAAATTCATACGGAAATTCAGTGGACCTGAAATAGCCAAAATAATCATGTAAAGGAAAAAACTTGGTGAAATCACAGTCTGATTGCACATCCCACAACATAGTTATAGAAACCCAGACTGTATAGTACTCAGTTTGAAAAGGTATATAGATCAATGTAAAGTTCATAAATAAACCCTCATATTTATAATCAATTGATTTTTATAAGGATGCTGAGAAATATCAATAACCTCAGATATGGAGATGACACCACCCTTATGGCAGAAAGTGAAGAGGAACTAAAAAGCCTCTTGATGAAAGTGAAAGAGAAGAGTGAAAACGTTGGCTTAAACTCAACATTCAGAAAACAAAGATTATGGCATCTGGTCCCATCACTTCCTGGGAAATAGATGGGGAAACAGTATCTGACTTTACTTTTTTGGGCTCCAAAATCACTGCAGATGGTGACTGAAGCCATGAAATTAAGACACTCACTCTTTGGAAGGAAAGTTATGACCAACCTAGATAGCATATTGAAAAGCAGAGACATTACTTTAGCAACAAAGGTCCGTCTAGTCAAGGCTATGGTTTTTCCAGTGGTTATGTATGGATGTGAGAACTGGACTGTGAAGAAAGCTGAGCACCAAAGAATTGATGCTTTTGAACTGTGGTGTTGGAGAAGACTCTTGAGAGTCCCTTGGACTGCAAGGAGATCCAACCAGTCCATTCTGAAGGAGATCAGCCCTGGGTGTTCTTTGGAAGCAATGATGCTAAAGCTGAAACTCCAGTACTTTGGCCACCTCATGCGAAGAGCTGACTCATTGGAAAAGACTCTGATGCTGGGAGGGATTGGGGTCAAGAGGAGAAAGGGACGACAGAGGATGAGATGGCTGGATGGCATCCCCAACTCGATGGACGTGAGTTTGAGTGAACTCCGGGAGTTGGTGATGGACAGGGAGAATTGGAGTGCTGCGATTCATGGGGTCGCAAAGAGTTAGACATGACTGAGCGACTGAACTGAACTGAACTAAAGAAAATCCAATGGAGAAAGAATAGATTTTTCAGCACAAGATGCTGAACAATTCAAAAACTAAAAAATGGACTTGGATCAATTTCTCATATCATATTAAAAAAAGTGAACTAAAATGGGATACAAAACTAAATGTAAGAACTAAAGCTAAAACTTTTAGAAGAAAGCATATAAGTAAATATTCATGATTTCAGATTAAACAATAAAAGGCTACCCACTCCATGGGGTCCCAAAGAGTCAGACACAACTGAGTGACTTTCACAAAAATCATGAATGGCATGGAAAAAACATAAATTAGACTTTATTAAAATTAAATTTTTTTGTGTTTTAAAATACCTCATGAAGTGAAAAGACAACCCACAGAATGTGAGAGAACACTTGAAAATGTTATATCTAAGAAATTTGTGTTTAGAACATATAAAGAAAACTTGTTCAGTCGCTAAGTCATGTCCGAGTCTTTGGGACCCCGTGGACTGTAGCATTGCAGGCTCCTCTGTCCTTCACTAACTCCCAGAGTTTCCTCAATTCCATGTGCATTGAGTCTCTGATGCTATCTAACCATTTAATCCTCTGCTTCCCCCTTTTCCTTTTGCCTTCAATCTTTCCCAGCATCAGGGTCTTTTTTAATGATTCAGCTCTTAACATCAGTTGGTCAAAATATTGGATCTTCACCTTTAGCAACAGTACTTCCAGTGAATACTCAGGGTTGTTTGCCTTTAGGATTGACTGATTTGATCTCCTTGCATTTGAAACAATCTCAATATTCTTCACAGGCACTGCATTTTGAAAGTTTCAGTTTTTCAGGCATATATGACAATATATAACCTTGACACAGGAAAGACTAGATATTTTTTTAAAGAAAATTGGAGATGTCAAGGGAACATTTATATTCCTTTCCCAATTTGGAATCAGTTTGTTGATCCATGCCCAGTTCTAACCGTTGCTTCTGGATCTGCTTACGTTTTTCTCATGAGACAGGTAAGGTGGTCTGGTATCTTCATCTCTTTAAGAAATTTCCATAGTTTGTTGTAATCCAAACAATGGCTATAGCATAGTAAATGAAGCAGAAGTAGCTATTTTTGTGGAACTCCCTTGCTTTCTCCATGATCCAGAGAATGTTGTCAATTTGATCTCTGGTACCTCTGCCTTTTCTAAACTCCGCCTGTACATCTGAAAGTTCTAAGTTCACATACTGCTGAAGCCTAGCTTAAGAATTTCAAGTGTAACCTTGCTAGTTGTAAAATGAGCCCAGTTGTATGGTATTTTGAACAATCTTTGGCATTGCCCTTCTTTGGGATTAGAATGAAAACTGGCATTTTCCAGTCGTATGGCCACTGCTGAGTTTTCCAAATTTGCTGACACATTGATTGTGGCACTTTAACAGCACTGTCTTTTAGGATTTTAAATAGATCAATAGGAATTCTATCACCCCCACTAGCTTTGTTTGTGGTAATCCTTCCTAAGGCCCACATGACTTCACATTCTACGATGTCCAGCTCTAGATGAGTCACTAAACCATCATGTCTATCTAGGTCATTAAGACTTTTTTTTTTTTTTTTTTGGTCTAGTTCTTCACTGTATTATTACCATATCTTCTAAGTATCTTCTGTCCTTACCGTTTCTGCCCTTTATCATGTCCATTCTTTCGTGAAATGTTGCCTTGATATCTCCAATTTTAGTGAAAATGTATATAGCCTTCCCAATAATGTTGCTTTTCTCTATTTCACTGTATTGTTCATTTAAGAAGGGCTTCTTATCTCTCCTTGCTATTCTCTGAAACTCTCTATTCACGTGGGTATATTTTTTCCTATCTTCATTGCTTTTCACTTCCCTTCTTTCCTCAACTATTTGTAAAGCCTTCTCTGACAACCACTTGGCCTTCTTCATATAATTTTCTTTGGGATAGTTGTGTTCACAGCCTCCTGTTAGCTCAGTTCATCTCAGTTGCTCAGTCGTGTCTGATTCTTTGTGACCCTATGGACTGAAGCAAGCCAGGCCTTCCTGTCCATCACCAACTCCCAGAGTTTACTCAAAGTCATGTCCATTGAGTCGGTGATGCCATACAACCATGTCATCCTTTGTTATCCCCTTCTCCTCCCGCCTTCAATCTTTCCCAGCATCAGGGTCTTTTCAAATGAGTCAGTTCTTACCATGAGGTGGCAAAAGTATCAGAGGTTCAGGTTCAGCATCAATCCTCCCAATAAATATTAGAACTGATTTCCTTTAGGATGGACTGGTTGGATCTTTTTTCAGTCCAAGGGACTCTCAAGAGTCTTCTCCAACACCACAGACCAAAAGCATCAATTCTTCAGTGCTTAGCTTTCTTTAGAGTCCAACTGTCACATCCATACATGACTAATGGAAAAACCATAGCTTTGAATAGATGGGCCTTTGTGGACAAAGTAATGTCTCTTCTTTTTAATATGCTGTCTTGGTAGGTGATAACTTTTCTTCCAAGGAATAAGTGTCTTTTAATTTCAGGGCTGCAGTCACCATTTGCAGTGATTTTGGAGCCCAAAAAGATAAAGTCTGTCACTATTTCCACTGTTTCTCCATCTATTTGCCATGAAATGATGGGATCAGATGTCATGACTTAGTTTTCTGAATGTTGAGTTTCAAGCAATTTTTTTTTCACTCTCCTCTTTCACTTTCATCAAGTTTGTTTCATCTTTAGTTTTTCTTCGCTTTGTGCCATAAGGGTGGTGTCATCTGCATACCTGAGGTTATTGGTATTTCTCCTGGCAATCTTGATTCCAGATTGTGCTTCATCCAGCCCAGCATTTCTTATAATGTATTCTGCATAAAAGTTAAATAAGCAGGGTGACAGTATACAGCCTTGACATACTCCTTTCCCGATTTGGAACCAGTCTGCTGTTCCATATCCAGTTCTAACGTTGCTTCCTGATCTGCATACATATTTCTCAAGAGGCAGGTCAGGTAGTCTTCTATCCCCATCTCTTGAAGATTTTTCCACAGTTTATTGTGATCCACACAGTCAAAGGCTTTGGCATAGTCAATAAAGCAGAAATAGATGTTTTTCTGGAACTCTCTTGCTTTTTCCATGATCCAGTGGATGTTGACAGTATGATCTCTGGTTCTTCTGACATTTGTAAATCCAACTTAAACATCTGCAAGTTCACGGTTCATGTACTGTTGAAGCGTGGCTTGGATAATTTTGAACATTACTTTACTAACGTGTGAGATGAGTGCAATTGTACCGTAGTTTGAATGTTCTTTGTCATTGCCTTTCTTTGGGATTGGAATGAAAACTGACATTTTCCAGTCCTGTGGCCACTGCTGAGTTTTCCAAATTTGCTGGCAATTCGAGTGTAGCACTTTCACAACATCATCTTTTAGGATTTGAAATAGCTCAACTGGAATTCCATCACCTCCACTAGCTTTGTTTGTAGTGATGCTTGTTAAGGCCCACTTGACTTCACATTCCAGGATGTCTGGCTCTACATGAGTGTTGATATCATCGTGATTATCTTGTTCATGAACATCGTTTTTGTATAGTCCTTCTGTGTATTCTTGTGACCTCTTCTTAATATCTTCTGCTTCTGTTAGTTCCATAACGTTCCTGTCCTTTATTGTCCCCATTTTTCCATGAAATGTCCCATTGATATCTGTGATTTTCTTGAAGAGTTCTCTAGTCTTTCCTATTCTACTGTTTTCCTCTGTTTCTTTGCACTGACCACTGAGGAAAGCTGTCTTATCTCTCCTTGCTACTCTTTGGAACTCTGCATTCAAATTGGTATATCTTTCTTTGTCTCCTTTCCTTTTCACTTCTTTTCTTTTCCCAGCTATTTGTAAGGTCTGCTCATACAACCATTTTGCCTTTTTGCGTTTATTTTTCTTGGTGATTTTCTTGATTGCTGCCTCCTGCACAATGTCACAAACCTCCATCCATATTTCTTCAGAGACTTCGTCTATCAGATCTAATCCCTTGAATTTATTTCTCACTTCTACTGTATTTGATTTAGGTCATACCTGAATGATCTAGTGCTTTTCCCTACTTTCTTCAATTTAAATTTGAATTTGAGAATAAATAGTTCATGATCTGAGCCACAGTCATCTCCCAGTCTTGTTTTTGCTGACTGTGTAGAACTCCATCTTTGGCTGCAAAGAATATAATCAATCTGATTTCAGTATTGACCATCTGGTGATGTCCATGTGTAGAGCTGTCTCTTGTGTTGTTGGAAGATGGTGTTTGCTACAATCAGTGTGCTCTCTTGCCTAAACTCTATTAGCCTTTTCCCTGTTTCATTCTGTACTCCAAGGCCAAATTTATCTGCTACTCTGGGTATTTCTTAACCTCCTACTTTTTCATTCCAGTCCCCTATAATGAAAAGGACATCTTTTTGGGATGTTAGTTCTGAAAGGTCTTGTAGGTCTTCATAGAACTTCAGCTTCTTCAACTTCAGCTTCTTCAGCGTTACTGGTTGGGGCATAGGCTTGGATTGCCGTGATATTGAATGATTTGCCTTGGAAACAAACAGAGATCATTCTACCATTTTTGAGATTGCATCCAAGTACTGCATTTCGGACTCTTGTTAACCATGATGGCTACTCCATTTCTTCTAAGGGATTCTTGCCTGTAATAGTAGATATAATGGTCATCTGAGTTAAATTCACCCATTCCATTCCATTTTAGTTCACTGATTCCTAGAATGTCGACGTTCACTCTTGCCATCTCCTGTTTGACCACTTCCAATTTGCCTTAATTCATGGACCTAACATTCCAGGTCCCTATGCAATATTGCTCTTTATATCATCAGACTTTACTTCTATCACCAATCACGTTCACAAATGGGTGTTGTTTTTGCTTTGTCTCCATCTCTTCATTCTTTCTGGAGTGATTTCTCCACCGATTTCCAGTAGCATATTGGGCACCTACTGACTTTAGGAGTTCATCTTTCAGTGTCTTATCTTTTTGTCTTTTCATACTATCCATGGGGTTCTCAAGGCAAGAATACTGAAGTGGTTTGCCATTCCCTTCTCCATTGGATTACATTTTGTCAGAATTCTTGACCATGACCAGTCCATCTTGGGTGGCCCTAAACAGAATAGTTCATAGTTTCATTGAGTTAGTCAAGGCTGTGATCCATGGGATCAGAATGTTTAGTTTTCTGTGATTGTGGTTTTCAGTCTTTGTGCTCTCTAATGGAGAAGGATAAGAGGCTATAGAAGCTTCCTGATGGGAGACACTGACTGAGCTGGAAACTGGGTCTTGTTCTGATGGGCAGGGCCATGCTCAGTAATCTAATCAAATTTTCTGTTGATGGATGGAGCTGTGTTCCCTCCCTGTTATTTACCTGGGCCAAACCATGGTGGAAGTAATGAAGATAATGGCGACCTCCTTCAGAAGGACCCATACATGTACTGCTACACTTATTCCTCCCAACCCTGCAGCAGGCCACCACTGACCCACGTCTCAGCTGGAGACTCCTGGACACCTCCCGGGCAAGTCTGGGTCAATCTCTTGTGGGGTCACAGGTCCTTTCTCCTGGGTCCTGGTGTGCACCAGGTTCTGTTTGTGCCCTCCAAGAGTCTATTTCCCAAGTCCTGTGTAAGTTCTGGCAGCTCTATGGTGGGGTTAATGGCAAACTCCTCCAAGAGGGCTTATGCCATACCCAAGTCTGCTGCACCCAGAGCCCCTGCCCCTGCAGAGTCCACTGCTGACTTGTACCTCCACAGGTGACACTCAAACACAGTTCTGTCTCAGTCTCTGTGGGGTCTCTGGGTCCTGGTGCACACAAGGTTTGTTTGAGCCCTCTGAATGTCTCTGGTGGGTATGGGGGTTTGGTTTTAAATGCAATTTTCAGCTCTCCTACTGTCTTGCTGTGGTTTCTCTGCCCTTGGATGTGGGGTATCTCCTCATAGTCATTCCAGTGCCATGCAGCCACAGCTCCAGTGCCATGCAGCCACCACTCGAGCTGCTTGTAGAATGTTACAAACTTTTGTCCATAGTTCTTCAGGCACTCTGTCTACCAGATCTAATACCTTGAATCTATTCATCACATCCACTATGTAATCATAAGAGATTTGATTTACATCATACCTGAATGGCCTAGTGGTTTTCCCTATTTTCTTCAACCTAAGCCTGAATTTTGCAATACGGAGCTGATGATCACACAGACAGCTCCAGGTCTGGTTTTGGTTGCCCATATAAAGTTTCTCCATCTTTGGCTGCAAAGAATAAAATCAATCTGATTTTGGTATCGACTATCTGGTGTTAGTCATGCGTAGATTCATCTCTTGCGTTTTTGGAAAGAGTGTTTGCTATGACCATTGTGTTCTCTTGGCAAAACTCTGTTAACCTTTGACCTGCTTCATTTTGTACTCCAATTTCAAGCTTGCCTATTATTCTGGGTATCTCTTGACTTCCTAATTTTGCATTCTAATTCTCTATGATGAAAAGGACGTCTTTTTTGGTGTTAATCCTAGAAAGTATTGTAGGTCTTCATAGAACCACTCAGCTTTAGCTTTTGCAGCATCCGTGATTGGGGCATAGATGTAGATTACTGTGATGTTGAATAGTTAGTCTTGGAAACAAACCAAGATTATTCTGTTGTCTTTGAAATTGAACCCAAGTACTTCATTTCAGACTCTTGTTGACTACAAGGGCTACTCCATTGACTATGAGTGTTCATCTTCCAGCATCATGGCTTTTTTTTCCTCTTCATGGGGGTACCTGTCCATTGTGTTCTGCAGGCAAGACTATTGGGATGTGTTGCCATTTTCTTCTCCAGTAGATCACATTTTGTCAGAACTCTTCACTATGATCCATCCATCATTGGTGACCTTGAACAACATGACTCATAACCTCATTGAGTTATGCAAGCCCCTTTGCCATAATAAGGCTGTAATCCATGAAGGGAATAAAGAACATTTACAACTCAATATTAGAAACAAGGTAAGTAAATAATGGGCAGATCATCTGAGTAGACATTTCTCTAAAGAAGATATACAAGTGGCCAATCAGCACATGAAACAATGTTCACCATCACTATTCAATGGAAAACACATATCAAAACATAATGAAATACCTCTTCACATCCACTAGGATGGTTGAAATATAAAATACAGACAATAAAGAAGTATTGGTAAAATTGTACAGAAATTTGAATCTTCATACATTGCTAATGGAATGCAAAATGTTGGGAAATTAGTGGAAAACACATTGGTGGTTGCTCAAAGAGTTTAACTGCTTAACCAATGACCAAGGATTCTTTTCCTATGTATACAAACCATTGTTGTTGTTTAGTTGCTAAGTTGTGTCTTCCTCTTTTTGTGTCCCCATGGATTGTGCCCCACTGGTCTCCTCTGTCCATGAGATTTCCTAGGCAAGAGTACTGGAGTGGGTTGCCATTTCCTTCTGCAGGGATCTTTCCAACCCAGGAATCAAACCTGCATCTCTTGCATTGGCAGATAGATTCTTTACCACTGAGCACACTTGTACAGTGATATGTGTAGCAGAGTTTTTCATAATATCCAAAAGGCAGAAACAAGCTAAATATCAATCAATTGATGAATAGATATAGAAAATGTGGTGAATTCATACAATAGAATACTATTTAGCAATTTACAACGAAGTTGATACATGCTGCAATATAAACAAATCTTATAAACAATATGCTTAATGAAAAGTCAGAAACAAAAAGACACACATTATTTATTATTTCACATTTATGTGAAATGTCCAGAATAAGCCAATTTGGAGACAGAAAGTAAATTATTGGTTGTCAGGGACTGGGGTAAGGCATGACTGAGAAGTGGTTTATGTTTCCCACAGGCCAGGTTGTTCATTAATGAATGTAGCTGGGCATGCACCATCTTAACCAGCATCTCATCCCAAGAAAATTATCTGCCACAGTGTAATGAATCCAACAGACATGTCTAATCTGAATTTACTGCCAGAATCAGGATCTAAGAAGTGGAGGTTAAGAGCAGTAAACAAAGAGCCAATCACCTTTACAAATAGTACTGTAATGGTTAATCCCACAGGCTTTCTCTAATGAAATCAAAGAGCCATAGTCCACATCTGTCCTATAGAGAGCATCAGTGCTACATTCCAACATAATACAGGCATACCTTGAAGATGTTGTAGGTCTTGTTCCAGACCACAACAATAAAGCAAGTATTGCAGTAAAGCAAGACATACAAGTGCATATAAAAGTTATATTTACACTATACTGTACACTATACTGTAATCTATTAGGTGTGCAACAGCATTATGTCTAAAAATACAATGTACATATCTTAATTTAAAATACTTTGCTAAAAATAAGCTAACCATTATTTGAGCCTTCAGCGAGATGTAAATATTTTTGCTAGTGAAGGATTTTACCCCAATGTTGGTGGCTACTAACTGATTAGGGTTGTGTTTGCTGAATGTGGGGGTGGCTGTGGCAATTTCTTAAAATAAGACAAAATTAAGTTTGCCACATTGATAGCCTCTTCCTTTCATGAAAGACTTCTCTGTAGAATGCAATGATGCTTGATAGCATTTTACTTGCAGTAGAAACTTCTTTCAATATTGGAGTCAGTTCTCTCAAAACTTGCCACTGCTTTGCCAACTTAATTTATGCAGTATTTTAAGTCTTTTGTTATCAACTCAACAACTTTCTTTGCTCATTTATAAGAAGTAATTCCACACCCATTGAACTTCTATCATGAGATTGCAGAAATTCAGTCCCATTTTCTGGCTTTAGTTCTGATTCCAGTTCTCTTGCTATTTTTACCACCTCAGCAATTACTTTTTCCACTGAAATTGTGAAACCCTCAAAACCATCCATGAGAGAATCAATTTCTTCCAAACTCTTGTGGATGTTAATATTTTGACTTCTCCCCATGAATCATGACTGTTCTTAATGACAACTAGAATGGTGAATCATCTTCAGAGAAGGTTTTCAACTTAACTTTGACCAGATCTATCAAGGAATCACTATCTATGGCAGTTGTAGTCTTACAAAATATATTTATTAAATAATAAGACTCAAAAGTTGAAATTACTCCTTAATCCATGAGCTACCAAATGGATGTGTTAGCAGGCATGAAAGCAACATTAATCTCATTGTACATCTTCACCAGAGCTCTTAGGTGACCAGTTGGGATTGTCAATGAGCAGTAATACTTTGAAAGAATTTTTCTTTTTCTGAACAGTAGGTTTCAATAGTGGTCTTAAAATAAACCATGCTGTAGATAGATGTGCTGTCACTCAGGCTTTGTCGTTCCATTTATAGAGCATAGACAGAGTAGATTTGGCATAATTATTAAGGACCCTAGGATTTTCAAAATGAGCATTGTCTTCAACTTAGTCACCAGCTGCATCAGCTCCTAACATGAGAATCAGCGTATACTTTGAAGTTTTGACTTCTCTTCCTTAGCTATTAAAGTACTAGATATCATGTTATTCAAATAAAAGGCTGCTTAATCTTTCTTGAAAATGTGTTGTTGAGTTTAACCACCTTCATTAATCATCCTAGTTAAATCTTCTGGGTAACTTGCTGCAGTTTCTAGCAAACACTTTCTGCTTCCCCTTGTACTTTTATGTTATAGAGATGCTTCTTTCCTTCAACTTCATGAACCAACCTTTGCCAGCTTCAAACTTTTCTTCAGTTTTTTCAGCTCTCTCAACCTTTCCAGAAATGGAGAGAGTTAAGGACTTGCTCTGAATTGGGCTTTGGCTTAAGGTAATGTTTTGCTGATTTGATCTTATATCCAGACAATGAAAACGTTTTCTATAACAGCAAAAAGGCTGTTTAACTTTCTGAATATTTATGTGTTCAGGGGTTAGCAACTTTGCTTTTCTTCAATAACTTTTCCTTTGCATTCACAATGTGGCTAGCTGTTTGGCACAAGAGGTCTGGCTTTGGGCCTATGTTGGCTTTTGATCTGCTTTCCTCACTAAGTTTAATCATATCTAGCTTTTGATTTCAAGTGAGAGATTTGTTATTCTTCCATTTGCTTGAACACTTAGAGGACATTATATAGGGTTAATAAATGGCCTAATTTCAATATTGTTTTTGTCTCAGGGTACAGAAAGGCTTGAGGATAGGGAGAGATATGTGGAACAGCTGGTTGATGGAGCAATCAGAACATACACATTTATTGGTTAAGTTAGCTGTCTTCATGATATCCCAAAGAACTTACAATAGTAACATCAAAGATCAATGACCACAGATCACCGTAACAAATATAACAATAATGAATAATATTAGAACATTGGAAGAATCCTCAAAGTGTGAAAAACAGACACAAAGTTAGCAAATGCTGCTGGAAAAAAGTGGTGCCATAGATTTCCTCAGTGCAGGTTTGCTACAAACTTTCAATTTGTGAAAGGAAAACAGTCTAGGTGAAGCACTATAAAGTGAAGTGCAATATAAAGTGAGGTATGCCTGTAATCAAGGCTTCCCGGGTGGCACAGTTGGTAAAGAATCCACTTGCAATACAGGAGACCACTTGCAATTCAGGAGACATGGGTTAATCTCTGGGTCAGGAAGATCCCCTAGGGAAAGAAGTGGCAACCCACTCCAGTATTCTTGCCTGGGAAATCCCATGGACAGAAGAGCCTGGAAGGTTACAGTCCATGGGTTTGCAAGAGTTGGGCATGACTTAGTGACTAAACAATCACCACCATGCCTGTAATGAAAAATATCTATTACATTTAGTTAGATAATACCTTTTCAATGTTTCTACTTTCCTTTTCTCTCCACCCTGAACCTAGAGGAAATAGAAATAGCAGATCAATTTTTAGAAGAGGTATAGCAGGAATATTAAACAAAGGCCAATCTCTTTAAGTTTTTGGACCTAATCCAGGGTAAGATCTCTCATTGTAGGAATACAGTTTAAATTTATTGTGAGATTTAAGCTTTTAATTCAGATGAAGCTGGATTTCTTGATATTCATGAAATTTACCATGTAAGCTAGGAGATCATCTGAAGAAACTGTTCAAAGATAGAGGTCTTCTTGAAAGGGCCTTATTCTACTGATATGTATATTTTTTTAAAATATTTCTAAAGTGTAAAAAGTGCTTTTAAGAAAACTATAGTGTATTCCATCTATTATTTGTTTCTTTTAAATATGGTGAAATTATGTGTATATAGCAAAGCTCCTCTGTGGAAATTATAAATACTTAGAAGTAGGTTTGACTTAATAAATATAATGTCATTAAATTAAATGTATATCAACTATATTTTTGGAAAAATAATTGTCCCTTTTATTGTCTAAGAATAAATATAAAGATTATTAAAGATAAGGCTGTTTAGGAGCAAAATTAGATGTGATCCATGGAAAGCTAATTATAAGGATTTTATCTGGACTTACTCCAAAGAAAGAATCAGAATATATCTATTAATATTTTTAAACTGTCTTTTTTTTTTTCAGAATTCAATCTGATAAGAAAATAACATGCACATTGAATGATCTAGTTAATTTATTGATGAAAAAGTCAATATATAGTGAAGAACATATATCTGATCAAATATACATGCAAATATTTATGTATATAATGAGTTTTAAAAATTAATAGGAAAGCTGTGGTACATATACACAATGGAGTATTACTCAACCATTAGAAAGAATACATTTGAATCAGTTCTAATGAGACGGATGAAACTGGAACCTATTATACAGAGTGAAGTAAGCCAGAAAGAAAAACACCAATATAGTATACTAACGCATATATATGGAATTTAGAAAGATGGTAACAATAACCCTGTGAACGAGACAGCAAAAGAGACACTGATGTATAGATCAGTCTTACGGACTCTGTGGGAGAGGGAGAGAGTGGGGAGACTTGGGAGAATGGCATTGAAACATGTATAATATCATGTATGACACGAGTCACCAGTCCAGGTTCGATGCACGATACTGGATGCTTGGGGCTGGTGCACTGGGACGACCCAGAGGGAGGATATGGGGAGGGAGGAGGGAGGAGGGTTCAGGATGGGGAACACAGGTATACCTGTGGCGGATTCATTTCGATATTTGGCAAAACTAATACAATATTGTAAAGTTTAAAAATAAAATAAAATTTTAAAAAATAATAATAAAATAAATTTAAAAAAATAAAAAAAAATTAATGCATTGTGCTAAGGTTATTTTTTTTTTGTTATCTGTCTTTTTCTAATAGACTCTGAGCACCTTTAGAACAGTGCCATGCTCTTCATCCCCAGCACATTGCCTAGACCCTGGAACTTGGTGGTGCCACAGAAACGATATAGAGTGAATGAATGGATGCATAGATGACTGAAATCATTCAGTGAATAATTCTATTTGAAGACAAAAACCACAATGGGATAAATATCAGAAAAATGCCATTCTAAGAGGATCCCAAACCTTTAAGTTACTCAGAAATCAGTATTCTTGTAGGAGCAAGGATCATGTTTCAGTTATCATTGTATCTATCTCAATATCTAGCACTATGCTGTTAGCATAGAAATTCCTCCATAACAGTCTATGCATTGCATTAAATTCAATGGTGTAAATACAGTGCATATGTGCTTTGATCCTTATGGTTCATATTACTCAAGTCGACTGCTCTATTGTACATTAACTGGAGCTTTTCCAGAGTTTCACCCAGGTATGCTCATCAAGGAGAAAGAAAAATAAATAATATAAGCCAATGTCATTGTGATCAGCAAGATTTAGGTTATGATCTTTTTCATCTCTTGTTCCTTTTCATTTCATAGCCCATGCAGAGACTGCAAATTTCAGCCAAAATGATTTTAATGTGAATATTGTCACTAAAGTAAATCAGGTGTTTTCAGATTCCTTAATTATTCCAAAGTTACTCAGCCTAGCCACAAAGGCTCAGATTGAGAAATAAATGGCATGAATTCTATCCCTGCTTTTGTCACTAAGTTATGGGGAGACAATCTTTTATTGTCTCTGTGCATCCACCTTTCAGCTCACAAAGTAGAGAGACACTACTTTCTACTCATTTTTTCATAAATATGTAAAGAGAATTAACAAATTTGGAGGCCAGATGCTAGTCACTGAAATATATTTTCACACATCATTTTTTTAATTAGCTTGATTCTGCATTGTTCTAAATGTTTCCCTAGTGGTCCAGTATGTCCCATGAGTATCCTTGAAGTACATTTTTCATCTAGCAGATTCTTGCTAAATTGTTGTGGTGTATAATTGGTGAATGATTTGCATTCAGCATTAATGATTGTTGTTCTTGGACCAATACAAACTCGAGGGAAGTTTTTCTTGCATTTATGCAGCAATATATGAAATGAATGGAACCTGGTAATGAAAGAAGACCCCTGCTTAAATCTCACTAATAACAAGGCTTTTGAAAGCTATATACATTTTCTGAACCTTCTCCAGTGGCAGTATGACAGTCCTTCAAACCACTTATATGAGAAATATTCAGATTAGCACTGAAAATAAGTGTTGGTTGAATCACAATAGCTCTTTATTTCTGTTCCTGCTTTACATGTAAAGTACAAGCCTGAAGAGCTACAGTGTGTTTGTAATAGTGTGAATTGTCTCTTCTATGCTCCTTGGAATATATCATTCTATTCTGCAGAGCTAAAATAAATGAGATTAATAAAATTTTCATAATGTATCTTTTCATTGTTTAAGATTTTCACCTATGGCACAAAAACTGATTAAAATAGTGCCATTTGAAAACAATGAGCCAAAATTAGTTCTTCAATAATCACAAGTAGCATTTGGGGGTAGAATTTGGCACTATAAAGCATTCTATATTACTTTTAATTTAGTTAGGTACAATGATATACTTAGTTGTTATCTGGAAATTAAGTGTTAAATACAAAGAACTGCATGTCTCTCTTTGAACTTTCAGACCATTTAGTGTTGAGCTCCTGGTAACTTACAAACTGATGAAAAGGGACTATACTTTTATATTCTGATATCTCTTGAGACTCAACCTTTTAAGCTTAGCTTATCCTCCACATTTGTTGAGTTCCTTTTTGACTGAAGACTCACATTCTGGCAAATCAAGACTTAGATGCATTACTTCATTTTTGCTTCTTGGCAGAGTTATACAAATATCATAGGCCTTTCAAACTATATAGATAAGTGGTAGAAAGCAAAGATGAATATATGCAACATAACCCATTTTTGCCACTGAAATATAACTACTTCTCACAATTCTGAACAAGGGAAGTTTATATATGGGTGTTTTAGAGAATGCCATAACAACAGACTACTTACTACTTGTAACACAGCTTGCAGTAGACCTTAATGTATGGAAAAGTGTTAACTTATTTAAAATTTTATTTTCCTGTGTTTTTTTTTTTTTTTGTGTGTGTGTGTGTCTTAAATCTTTAGTATAAAGTAACTGTTCTCTGAATCCAAGAACACAAAATATTACTAAGTGGCTAGCACTTTTTGATCTGAGATTAAATCATAAATTTATGGAATATTGCCAATAGGAGTTAAGTCATACTGAACTGACTGATACTAAAGTGTACCAGAGTCAAGTAAGTTGAATGGGTTGTTAGGGTATTATCCATGCAGATTGTTGTGACTTTTCAAGATCAGATCCCCTATAAAACAAAAGGAAAAGAAAATAATGAAAACATAAACACATAAGCATACTATACAGCCTATCCAAGTTCTTCCTTTTGATACCCATCCTTTGTGTATTAGACTTAAATAAAAACCTAGGAATAAAAAAAAAACCTAGGAATAAAAAAATAAAATATAATCTATTGGAAGTAGCAGTACATTATGCTACATGTCTATTTGTTCACAGTATTTCTTGAATTAATTTTCTCTACATCTTCTATCAAAACTCGAATCCAAGGCATCTGAATCTCTAGTCTGGATGACTGCAATGGACTAATATTGTTCCCCTCAATCTTTGTGCCCTCCTCAATCCACCCTGCCACTGTGGCCAGAAAAAAAATATTTTAATGCCAAATTCCTATTTAATACCTGTTTATTGCTCCCCATTGCACCTAGGAATTCCCACTGTTTCAGGATCTGGCCACTATCTACTACTCTGATCTTATCTAAAGCTACTGTTCATCTTCATACTCTGTGCTCCAATTATATTAATAATTTTTCAATTTCTAAAATATTCCAGACATTTTTCTTCAGTTATGTACCTTAGTTATTTTGTACCTTAGTTATGCCAAATATCTAGAGCACACTTTCTCTCACTCTTTGACTGGATAAATCTTATCTATTTTTCCTAGTTTCAGTCTACATGTCACATCTTCATAAGAGACTTCACATTAGCTTTAAAACAAAATCAGTTTTTCACTACTACTCTTTCTCTTTACCATAATTAATCTTCAGGGATATTTTTGGAGTTTATAAAAGTTTAGAATATAACATTAATGTTGGAGAACTGGCCAAACGTCTCCTCTAAAAATTCATCCAAACTGGCCTCAAAGAATGCATTTTTCACATACCTATTTCCAGGATAGTGTACTGCAGCACACCTGTATAGGTTGTACTTTAATAATAGTACAGAACAAGTTTTGAGAATTTAAAAAACATTTAGCATAATGGCCCATTGATGTTTGACAAAGACTTTAAGGAAAACCAATATGAAAAACAACTATAATTTCAAGAATTAATAGCAGAATTTATATGTCCATATTCAAAAATTAATTCATGTCAATGTATGGCAAAACCACTACAATATTGTAAAGTGATTAGCTTCCAATTAAAATGAATAAATTTTAAAAGAAAAGCAAAATGTAACTTAAAATGAATTATAGACATAAATGTAAAAGCTAAAGCTATAAGATTTCTGGAGGGAAACATGGATAAATTCCTAAGAATCTTGAGTTAAAAAAAAAGGTTTTAAATTAGACACACAATTTACAAATAATGAAAAAATGTAAATTAGATTTCATCAAAATTAAAAGTCTTTACATTGCAAAAGATATTGCTAAGAAAATGCCAAGACAAGCCACAGACTATGAAAATGATTCTGAAAACATATATCAGATTTAAAATGTGTACTTGGAATATGGAGATAGATAGAGATGTTTGAAACTCGGCAATAAGAAGACAAACAATCCAGTTTTAGAATAATTGGCATATATGTGAAAAGACATTTTATGAAAGATAACAGATAGGCATGAGAAAAGAAGCTCAACATTACTGCCCATTGGCAAAGTTAAATTTAAACCATACCATGGTACAGTGCATATTCATTAGAAAGATAAAAATACTACAATGTCAAGGATTTGGATCAACAGGAAGTCTAACACACTTTTGGAAGGAAGGCAAAACTTTATTCAAGTTACTTTTAAAAAAAGTTTGGCAGTTTTGTTTTGTTTTGTTTTGTTTTTTCTCTTAAAGTTGACCATACGCTTACCATATACTGTAGCAATTCTAATCCTAGGTGTTTACCCAAAAACAATGAAAATATAGCATAAAGATCTGTGTACAAATATTCTCAACAACTTATTGGCTTTACTCATAATACCCAAAAAATGGAAACAATAAAAATGGTTATCAATTAATGAATGGATAAACAAAATATTGTAAATGCACACAATGGAATGATATATAGCAATCAGGTGGGACAAACTATTGACTTATACAATCATGTGTGTTACACTAACTGAAGAAGCCTGGCACAAAGCACTACATACTATACAATTTCATCTGTATGCAGTTCTGGAAAAGGTAACTCAATGATGAGTAAAAGCAGACAGTGGTTGTGAGGGGCCAAGAGGTGAGTGAGAGTCAACTGAAATAAAATGAGCTCTCCATGAGATATCCACTTATAAAAACCAAGTAGTTAGCTATATTAATTCACAGCTCAGAAAGGAGATTTAGGTTAGAGATATGATGTAGGAATTACCAGTGTATAAGTGCTTTCTGAAACCATAAGTGTATATAAGACTACTTTGAACAGGAATGCAGACCCAAAAAGGTCTTACGACAGAACCTTGAGGCACTTCAGCATTTGGAAGGTATGTGGAGTACCCATGGTGAGTTATACCATCAGTGAATGAATAAGAAACAATCTATACAGGCAAAAGTTGGGAATGTATGCCTAACTTTGCCTTAGCTCTATGTAAAGACAGAAATAAATTAACAAATAATTAATAAAAAGACAAGAAATATTTTTTTTTAATTATCAACCAAATGTACTAGATTGGAGTATCCTCCTATATGTTCCATCCCCAAAATTCATGTCCTTTCCAAAGTCTAAGAATATCAACTTATTTGGAAGTAGAGTAATTGCAGATGCACTTAAAGATACAGTCATACTGGAATAGGGTGGGCCCTAAATCCCATATGACTCATTTCAGTTCAATAACTCAGTAGTGTCTGACAATTTGTGACCCCATAAACTGCAGCATGCCAGGCATCCCTGTCCATCACCAATTCCTGGAGTTTGCTCAAACTCATGTCCATCGAGTCAATGATGCCATCCAACCATCTCATCCTCTGTCGTCCACTTCTCCTCTTTCCCTTAATCTTTCCCAGCATCAGGGCCTTTCACATCAGGTGGCCAAAGTATTGTAATTTCAGCTTCAGCATCAGTCCTTCCAGTGAATATTCAGGACTGATTTCCTTTAGGATGGACTGGTTGGATCTCCTTGAAGTCCAAGGGACTCTCAAGAGTCTTCTCCAACACCACAGTTCAAAAGCATCAACATTTTGGCACTAAGCTTTCTTCATGGTCCAACTCTCACATCCATACATGACTACTGGAAAAACCATATCTTTGTTATAAAGACTTTTGTTGACAAAGTAATGTCTCTGCTTTTTAGTATGCTGTCTAGTTTGGTCATAGCCTTTCATCCAAGGAGCAAGCGTCTTTTAATTTCATGGCTGCAGTTACCATCTGCAGTGATTTTGGAGTCAAAGAAAATAAAGTCTATCACTGTTCCATTGTTTCCCCATCTATTTGCCATGAAGTGATGGGAACAGATGCCATGATCATAGTTTTCTGAATGTTGAGTTTTAAGCCAACTTTTTTCACTCTCCTCTTTCACTTTCCTCAAGAGATTCTTTAGTTCTTCTTCACTTTCTGCCATAAGGTTGGTGTCATCTGTATATCTGAGGTTATTGATATATCTTCTGGCAATTTTGATTCAGCTTGTTCTTCATCCAGCCTGTCATTTCACATAATGTCCTCTGCACATAATTTAAATGAACAGGGTGACAATATAGAGCCTTGACATACTCCTTTCCCGATTTTGAACCAGTCCGTTGCTCCATGTCCGAGTCTATCTGTTGTTTCTTGACCTACATACAGTTTTCTCAGGATGCAGTTGTGGTGGTCCAGTATTCCCATATTCTTGAAGAATTTTCCAAAGTTTTTTGTGATCCACATAATCAAAGGCTTTAGCATAGTCAATGAAGCAAAAGTAAATGTTTTCCTGGAATTCTCTTGCTTGTTCTATGGTCCAATGGATGTTGGCATTCTGATCTCTGGTTCCTCTGCCTTTTCTAAATCCATCTTGAATATCTGGAAGTTCTTAGTTCACATACAGTTGAAGCCTAGCTTGGAGAATTTTGAACATTACTTTGCTAGCATGTGAGATGAGTGCAATTGTGTGGTAGTTTGAACATTCTTTGGGCATTGCCTTTCTATGGGATTGAAATGAAAACTGACCTTTTCTAGTCCTGTGACCACTGCTGAGTTTTCTAAATTTGCTGGCATATTGAGTGCAGCACTTTCACAGCATCATCTTTTAGTATTTTAAATAGCTCAGCTGGAATTCCATCATCTCCACCAGCTTTGTTTGTAGTAATGCTTCCTTAGGCCCACTTGACTTTGCATTGCAGGATATCTGGCTTTAGGTGAGTGATCACACCATTATGGTTATCCAGGTCATTAAGAAACATTTGTATAGTTCTTCTGTATATTCTTGTCATCTCTCTCTCTCTCTCTTTTTTTTTTTTTTTTTGATACCTTCTGCTTCTGTTAGGTCCATACCATTTCTGTCCTTTATCAAGCCCATCTTTGCATGAAATGTTCGCTTGCTATCTCTTTTCTTGAAGAGATCTCTAGTCTTTCCCATTCTGTTGTTTTCCTCTATTTCTTTGCATTGATCACTTAAGAAGGCTTTCTTATCTCTCCCTGCTATTATTTGGAACTCTACATTCAGACGGGTATATCTTTCCCTTTTGCCTTTGTCTTTTGCTTGTCTTCTTTTCTCAGCTATGTGTAAGACCTCCTCAGACAACCATTTTGCCTTTTTGCATTTCTTTTTCTTCAGGATGGTTTTGATCACTGCCTCCTGTACAATGTTAAGCACCTCTGTCCACAGTTCTTCAGGCATTCTGTCTATCAGATCTAATCCCTTGAATCTATATGTAACTCCCACCGTATAATCATAAGGGGTTTGAGTTAGATAATACCTGAATGATCCAGGGGTTTTCCCTACTTTCTTCAATTTAAGTCTGAATTTTGCAATAAGGAGTTCATGATCTGAACCACAGTCAGCTCCTGGTCTTGATTTTGCTGACTCTACAGAGCTTCTCCATCTTTGCAAACAATATAATCAACCTGATTTCATTATTGACCATCTGATGATATGCCTAGTGTTCTTATAAAAGAAGACTAGAGACACAGATGGTCAGTGGTGAAGAATCTGCCTGCCAATGAAGGAGATGCAAGAGACCTGGGTTCAATCCCTGGGTCAGAAAGATCCCCTGGAGAAGGGCATGGCAATACAAACTGAGGATCACCAAGGATTACTGGCAACTACAGAAATTTAAGAAGGGCCAAAGATGGCTCATCCTCTAGATAATTCAGAGGGAGTATGGCCCTGGTGATAACTTTATTTCAGACTTCTAATCTCTAGAACTGCAAAACAATAAATTTCTGTACCTAGTGAGTAGCAATATATTATGGCAGCCGTAGGAAACAAATCTTATCTATGAAGGTTTATTGGGGACTGGATTTCTCAAACCAACATACTCTTTACCCATAAAAATAGACATTCAGATTTTAGGTTTGAAGTTGTAACACACGAAAGCAAATGCTAACCTTCTTTGAGGAAGGTGCCTTAAATAAAGGGTTTAATTATTTATCACAAAGTTGCAAAGAACATAAACTTAACATAAAAGTCACCAAACACATGAAAATGCATTATATTGCAAATGCATGCATCAATAAGCTACTAAACTACAAAGTTAATTAGTAAGTTTTAATAAAATGGAACATGAGAAGTTCATTGATGTGGCTTCTGATTCCACATTATGATTAGCCTTCAGGAAACTTACACATGTGGAATTTTGGTCTATTTTAGAAGAATAACAACACTCTGAAATGTCTATTATTATTCCCTTTCCCAGCTACTTATCTGTGTAAGTACATAGTATTCATAGCCTTCAACTATCAGAACACAATGCAGTGGATTTAACTTAGAAACAGATCTTACTGTATATCCAGCTATCTTAAGTAAGCCAGGTATTAAAGAGATTTGCAAAACTGAAAAATAATGCTATGTTGTTTACTACATTTTTGTTTTGTATAATATAGTTATAAAATGTTATTTAAGTTAATATATAATTTATATATTATATTAAAATTAAAATTAATGAATATTTCAGAAACATTCTCAGGTTTAAGTTCTACTATTCTAAATATCAAAAGTTATAACTAAGGTAAACAGAAACTCTGTGAGGTGCTTAATACTTTTATGTATGTAAAGGTATCTTGAAACCCTTGAGAATGCTGATTTAATTCATAGAGGGAAATATAGCTAAATGGCAAGTGCCTGAGAACATATTTTATTACTATTTCTTTTTGAACTTTATATTTGGAAATATATATTCACAGAAAGCTGCAAAGATTGTGCAAAGAGGTTTTATGTATCTCTCATATAGTTTTCTGCAAGAGTTAAATTTTGTGAAAACACGATTTGCATATAACCACCACTGCAGTCAGGACACAGATTACTGCATCACCATAAAAACATCACTATTAGTATAGCTCATTAAATAATTTCCCATTGTTGAACTTACTTTGTGGCTGCTTTATACACTATTTTGGAAAAACAGTTTTTAAAAAATATTATAAAATTTTAATCATTATGTCTTAAGAATGGAAGGAACCTCAATGATATGTAAAAAAAAAAAAAAAAAAAAAAATTGCCCTAAAGTTTAATAAAATGACTTTTTCCTTGAGATTTTGCCCTATATATAACATGGGCCAAAGTTTTGAAATGAAATGATAGACTGAGAATAGTATCATATCTTGATTTTTTTTCAAATGACATGGAGTATTCAAAGTCAAACAGGATTTCACTAGAAGTTATCTGTGGTGCAGTTTAACATGTTGTGCTTTGGATTAAAAATGTATGTCTGTGTGTATGTGTGGCTGAGTCTTGTCACTGTTCACCTGAATCTATCACAACATTGTTAATTGGCTATATCCCAATACAAAATAAAACATTTAAAATATTGTATGTCTAAAACCATATATACAATATTCAATCTCCCTTTCAAAGCAGGGACATAACTGCATTTCCTCCTATCCCAAGTGTTTCCTAAAATCTTTCACAGATGCAGACATTTTCAGTCAGTCTCCAATAAATTACTTTCAGTGTCAGGAAACTCATCACTTTTTGAAAATTCCCATATTGTTTGGTACATTTTTTTTTCTTCTGATATTGATCTAAAATTTTGGTTGTCTAATGTTTTCACTCATTGGATCTACTTATCCCTTCTGGATTCAGAGTAAGCAATCTCTTTTCTTAACCTTCAAATATTTTTGTGTATTGCTAAGTTGTGTCCAATGCTTTTTAACTCCATGGATTATATAGCTCGCCATAGTCTGTCCATGGAATTCTCCAGGCAAGAATACTGGAATGGGTTGCCATTTCCTTCTCCAGCGGACCTTCCCACCTCACGGACCAAACCCGGGTGTCTTGAATTGCAAATACTTTTAGTAAGTTTTGAAACCACTCTTTAAAACTGCTCTGTTTTAGGCTAAGAAATTCCCATATAAACTACCGTCATGTTTACTGGCTATCATACCCTTAGCTTTTTAGTTGGATTTCTTTGGAAAAGTGTCAGCTTCTTAAAAAATCTTTTAAATACTGGCATACACAATAAAGCACAATATTCTAGGCTTAGCTTAATTTATGCAGAATATGTCAAATAAAGCACATAATGTGGCACCATCAAACCTTGAAGTGTCTTTAAAAACATACAAATATAAAAAAAAAAAGGTCAAATTTTTGGACTACATTGTAACAGAAAAACATGTCTCAGTAGCATGCAAATAATTATAACCAGGGATATTTCACCTAAAGAATAAAGCTGAATTCTCACAGGGCTCTCACATGCATCATTGCATTTTTTAATTGATATATAGTTAAGTATTATATTAGTTTCAGATGTAGAGCAAAATGATTTAGCACTTTTCTAGATTATATTCCATTTAAAGTTATTGAAAGATAATGGCCATATTTCCCTGTGCTATACAATGTATCCTTGTTGCTTATATATTTTGTTTACAGCAGTTTATATCTTTAATATTCAAATCCTCTTTCTCCTCCCCCACACCCCTGCTGGTAACTGCTAGTTTGTTCTCTGTATCTGTGAGTCTGATTCAGTATCATTATATTAATTTTATTTTTAGATTCAACATTTAAGTGATAATATACAACATTTGTATGTACACAGTCTAACATATTTCACTAAACATGATGCTCCTTAGGTCTACCCACCATTTTGTAAAATTTAATTCTTTTTTTAAGATTCTATTGTATTTATATACTACACTTCTTTATCCATTCATCTGTCATTGAACAGTTTTGTTGTTTCCATATTTTGGCTTTGGAGTAAGTAATGCTGCTATGAACATTGAGGTGCATCATCATGTTGAAGCAGTGTTTTGGTTTTTCTTGAATATATACCCAGGAGTAGAATTGCTGAATCTTTTGGTAGTTTTATTTTTAGTTTTCTGAAGAACCGCCATGATTTTTTTATAGTGGCTACACCAATTGACATTTCCACCAACAGTGTAAAACTAATCCCTTTACCATACATTCTAGCCAACATTTGTTATTTGTGATTGTTTTGATGATAGCCATTATGATAGATGTGAGGTGATATTCTATTGTAGTTTTAATGTGTATTACTCTGATGACTAGCCATACTGGCATCTTTTCATGTGCTTCTTGGCCATCTGTATGCCTTCTCTGGAAAATTGTCTACTCAGGTCTTAGGCACTTTTTTTAATTGGGTTGTTTACTCTTTGACATTGAGTTGTATGATTTGTTTATATAATTTGGATGTTGTCATTCAGATGCTAAGTCATGTCTGAATCTCTGCAACCCCATGGACTGCGCCATGCCAGGCTTCCCTGTCCTTAATTATCTCCTGGAGTTTGCTCAAATTCATGTCAATTGAGTCGGTAATGCTACATAACTATCTTATCCTCTGCCTCCCTCTTCTTCTTTTACCTTCAACCGTCCCCAGAATCAGGGTCTTATCCAATGAGTCACATCTTCATATCAGGTGGCCAAAGTATTGAAGCTTCAGCTTCAGAATCAAGCCTTCCAATGAATATTCAAGGTTGATTTCCTTTAGGATTGACTGGTTTAATCTCCTTGCTGTCCAAGGGACTCTCAAGAGTCTTCTCTGACACCACAATTCAAAAGAATCAAATCTTCAGCACTCAGCCTTCTTTATGATCCAACTCTTATATTCATACATGACTACTGGAAAAACCATAGCTTTGACTATATGGACCATTGTTAGCAAAGTGATGTCTCTGCTTTTTAATATGCTGTCTATGTTTGTCACAGCTTTACTTTCAAGGGGTATGCATCTTTTAATATCATGGCTACAGTCACCTTCTGCAGTGATTTTGGAGCCCAAGTAAATCTGTGACTGCTTCTACTTTTTCCCCTTCTATTTTCCATGAGGTGATGGAACTGGATGCCATGATCTTAGTTTTTTGAATGTTGAGTTTTAAGTCAGCTCTTTCACTCTCCTTTTTCACCCTCATCAAGAGGCTCTTTTTCTCCTCTTTCAGTTCAGTTCAGTTCAGTTGCTCAGTCATGTCCAACTCTTTCTGACCCCATGAATTGCAGCACGCCAGGCCTCCCTGTCCATCACCAACCTCTGGAGTTCACTCAAACTCACGTCCATCGAGTTGGTGATGCCATCCAGCCATCTCATCCTCTGTTGTCCCCTTCTCCTGCCCCCAATTCCTCCCAGCATCAGAGTCTTTTCTAATGAGTCAACTCTTCGCATGAGGTGGCCAAAGTATTGGAGTTTCAGCTTTAGCATCATTCCTTCCAAAGAACACCCAGGACTGATCTCCTTTCTGCCATTATAGTGGTATCATCTGCATATCAGAGGTTATTGATATTTCTCCTGGAAATCTTGATTCTGTCTTGATTCATCCAGTCCAGCATTTTGCATAATGTACTCTGCAAATAATTTGAGTAAATACCTTATCAGTCATATCTTTCGCAATTTTTTTTTCCATTCAGTAGGTTGCCTTTGCATTTTGTTGATGAAGTTCTTTGTTATAAGTTTACTTAGGTCCCATTTGTTTATTTTTAATTTTATTTCTTTTGCCTTAAATGACCGTTTAAAAAAATAATGTTTTGATTCATGTTGAAGAGTGTTCTACTTATGTTCTCTTCTAAGAGCTTTATGATTTCAGGTTTTACATTGATGTCTTTAATCCATTTTGAGTTTATTTTTGTCTATGACAAAGGAGGAAATGTTCAATCTTATTCTTTTACTTGCAGCTGTCCAGTTTTCCCAGCACCACTTTTTGAAGAGATTTTCTTTTGTCCATTGTATATCTTTGTCTTTTTATCATATATATTGACCATAAATGTGTGGGTTTATTTGGGGTACTCTATTCTGTTCCATTGATCTATGTGTCTGTTTTTTGACAGTACCATGCTGGTTTCATTACAGCAGCTTCATAGTATAGCTTGAAGTCAGGGAGCATACCTCCCGCTTTGTTCTTTTTTCTTTCAAGAATGATTTGGAAATTTGGAGTCTTAGTTTTAGGATTAATGATTTTATTTCTGTGAAAAATGTCCTGAGTATTTTGATAGTGATTGCATTAAATCTGTCTGTAAATTTCTGTGGGTAATATGGACACAAACAATATTTTTTTTTGACACAAACAATATTAATTCATCCAATATAAGAATACCAGAAATCTTTACAATTTTTAATATTATTTTCCAATTTCTTTATCAGTGTTGAATAGTTTTCACAGTATAGGTGTTGAATAGTTTTCATAGTATAGGTGTTTCATCTCCTTAGTTAAGTTTATTTTTAGGCACTTTTTCCTTCTTGATATAATTTTAAATGAAATTTTCTTCCTCATAATCAGTGTATAGAAAAGCAACAGATTTCTGTATATTAATCTTATATTCTTCAACTTTACTTAATTCATTTATTTGTTATACTAGTTTTTGGTGGAACCTTTAGAGTTTCTATGTATAGTATCATGCCATCTGCAAATTGTGATAGTTTCACTTATTCCCTTCCAATTTGGATGTATTTTATTACCTTTTCTTATCTAATTGCTGTGATTAGGACATCCAATATAATGTTAAATAGAAGTTGCAAGTGTAGGCATCCTTGTCCTCTTCCTAATTTTAGAGCAAAGCTTTCAGCTTTTCATTGCTGAGTATAATGATAACTGTACATTTGTCATGAGTGGCCTTTATTATTCAATATTTTGAAAACTGTTTACACCTTCCTTTTGTTAATTGATCTGTTAATATTGAACTATACTTGCATCCCTGAAATAAATCTCATATGATCATGGTATATGATTAATTTTATATATTGTTGAATTCAATATCCTTATATCTTGTTAGAGATTTTTGCATCTATATTCAGCAGATATTCTACCCTGTAATTTTCTTCTATTGTAGTGTTTTTGTGTGACTTTGGTATTTGGGTGATGATGGTGCAGTAAAATGAATTTGGGAGTGTTTTCTCCTCTTCAATTTTTTTGAAATAGTTTGAGAAGATTAGATATTAGCTCTTCTTATAATTTTGTTAGAATTTCCCTGTAAATCCATCTGATCATTTTTTTTTTTTGGTCTGCTATGATTTTTTTTTAATTAAAATTCAATATTGCTACTAGTAATCTGTTTAGTTAGATTGCTTATTTCTTCTGACTCAGACTTAGCAGATTGTATGTTTGTAGAAATTTTCTTTTCTTCTAGGTTGTCCAATTTTTTGGTATCTCACTGTTCATAGTATTCTTTTATGATTTTTTTTGTTTTGTTTTGTATCTGTGGTATATGAGTTAGTTCTCCTCTTTGATTTATTTTATTTATTTGTATTTTCTTTCTTTTGTTCTTGATGAACCTGGCTAAAGGTTTATCAATTTTATTTATTCTTTCAAATAACTGGCTTTTGGTTTCATTGATCTTTTTCTATTGATATTTTGGTCTCTAATTTATTTCCTTGCCAGTCTTTATTATTTTCTTTTTCTAGCTTACTTTGGACTTTGCTTGCTTCTCTTTTTTTCCCCCAATTCTTTCATATGGTATTTTAGGTTGATTTTTTTTTTTACTTGTTTGCTTCTTTAAGTAAGCCTGTATCACTATAAACTCTCCTCTTAGAATTGATTATGCTGCTTCCTATAGATTTTAGAAATTTGTGCTTCCATTTTTTTTTTGTCTCATACTATTTTCTGATTTTTTTTTATTTCTCAGTGACTCATTGGTTTTATTCTTAGCATATTGTTTAGTCTCCATATATTTGTGCTTTCTCTTTTTTCCTGTAATTCATTGCTAGTTCCATACTGCTGTGTCCAGGAAAAATGTTTGATACAATTTCTTTTCTCTTAAATTTGTTGAGATTTGTTTTGTCATCTATTATGTGATCTGTCCTGAAGAACATTCCATGTGCACTTGAAAAGAATGTGTATTCTGCTGTTTTTGCATGAATTATTCCATCGATATATAGGAAGTCCAATGACTCTATTGGCTCATTTAAGACCATTCCTTCTTCATTGAATTCATGTCTGGATGATCTGTTATTGATGGAAGTGGGGTGTTAAAGTCCCCTACTATTATTGCATTATTGTGGATTTCTCCCTTTATATGTATTAATATGTGGCTTATATATTTAGGTGCTCTTGTATTTAGGTACATATATTTTTATGAGTGTAATATCCTCTTCTTGTATTGATTCCTTTGTAATTATGTAATGCCCTTTTTTCTTCTGTTAAAGGCTTTCTTTTAAAATATTTTATCTGGTATAAGTGTTGCTACCCTTGCCTTCTTGTTGTTCACATTTTTTGTTCTCTCACTATCAGTCTGTGTGTCTTTAGCTCTGAAATGAGTGTCTTGTGAACACCATATAGCTGGGTATTTATAAATTCAATATATCACACTATGTTTTGATTGAAGCATATTGTTCATTGACACTGAAGTAATCATTGATAAGTGTGTACTTACTAGCATTTTATTACTTGTTTTTTGGTTGTTTTTATAGTTCTCTATGATTTTCTTAGTTATTTTTTCTTGTCTTTTGGTTTGATGATTTCCTTTAATTATATGCTTATTTTCCTTTACCTCTAGATTTTTTTGTATCCATTGTAGGTTTCTGATTTGTGGTTACCATGAGGTTCTTATAGACTTTAACTATAGCTACTTGTTTTAAGCATGTAGAGCTTTAAATTCAAACAAATTTCTAAAGATTTATCTCCCTCACCAACATTTTTTTTGATGCCATATTTTACATCTTCACGCTTATTCCTTTATTAACTATTGTAGTAATAGAAAATTCTACATGTTTTTTGTCTTTTAATCTTCATACTAGATTGTTTAAGTGGTTGGTCCTCAGCCTTTACTATCTGTTTGTCTTTCCTAGTGAGATCTTCCTTTTCTATAGGTTATTACTTGTCTCTATAGCCTTTTCTTTCCCACTTAGAGAAGACCATCTAACATTTAAGTTTTAGGGTATTGATGAACTCTTTTAGTATTGATGAACTCTTAGTTTTTCCTTGTCTGAGAAGTTCTTTCCTCCTCCTTCAATTCTAAATGGCAATCTTTCTCATTAGGTTGCAAGTTATCCTTTTTCAACACTTAAGTAAATCATGCCACTCTGTTCTGGCCTAGAAAGTTTCTACAGAAACAAAACAAAACAAAAAAACAGATATCCTTATGGGGATTCCCTTGTATATAGCTCTTAGTGTTTCTCGTCATCTTAAACTTTTGTGCCTTTAACTTTTGCCATTTTACTTATAGTATATCTTGGTGTAGGACTTCCAGTTCATCTTTTTCCAGGATTCTTTTTTCTTTATGTAGCTGGAATTTGTCTTCTTTCTCCAAGTTTGGGGAATTTTTTACCATAATTTTATCATATACATTTTCCATCCTCTTATCTTTCTGGGACCCCTATAATTTGAATGTTGGAAAGCTTATTGTTATCCCCAAAGTCTCCTAAACATTTTTTAAAATTTTGTCTTTTCTTTTTTCTTTCACTTTTAGTTTTTTTTTTATTATTATGAAAGTATGATAACACATTTACAGAAGACTTGGAAAATACAGAACAAAGTTACATATAGTTCCACTATATATTACAATTATTTTAAGTAGATAGCATTTATTTTAAAATTTTTAGTTGGAGTTTCAATATTAACCCCTCAAAAATTAATAGAATGAATATTCAGAGAAGTAAGAGGATATAGTAGACCTGGAAATCAATGTGAACCAATTCAAAATAATTAAGATTTATGAAACTTGCACACAACAGTAGGAGATAAGTTCTATTCAAATTCCCAAAAGTAAACAAGGAGACACTGAAGCATATCCAAGGACATAAAATAAGGTTCAAAATTTCATGTTCTAAACGTATTGTAATTATACACAGTCTGTTCTCTTATCACTGTGGAATTATGTTAGAAATCAATATCAAAACATATTTCATATTACCCACATATTTTCAAGTGCAATGTGACATTTACCAAGAGAGATCTTCAGCTTAGCCATTGAAGTCTCAATAAAGTAAAACTGAATAAAACACAGATGGTTATGGCACAGAAGAAAACATTTAAATAAGAAATTAGTATCAGAGTGAGAAATTAATATGAAAGATACTTTAAACAGAATCCCATGTATTTGGAAATTAATTTCCACTTTTAAATGATGGATGCATCTAATAAGCCATACTTTGTATAAGAGAATAAAAATAAAAAGAGTACCAGAATTTGTTGCATGCAGCTACTCAATGCAATTACATACAATGCGGGGTCTTGAATAAGGCATGACACAAATAATGAACATTAGAGTAATATTTTGTGAAATTTGAACAGAATCTATATTTAGTTAACAATACTGTATCATTTTTTTTACAGCATAGCATTTGCTTATATTCTCAGAAATGTATTAGATGTTTAAAATTGCTTTAAATTTTTTAAAAAAATCACTAAGATGATAAATTTTCTAGACTTTTAGCCATAATAATAGATGCTAAATACCAAAGACTTAAGTCATATACATTAGAAATCTAACATTATATTCACACTAAATCAAACAAGGGGAATCAAAATGTCATAAATTTTTTAGCTAGACAAAAATTCATAAATTTTATAATATATATTATACTTACTATATATATGTGTGTGTGGGTATATAGAAAACTTTTTTTTCTATGTTTGATAAAGGCTTAAGAAAGAACAACAACCAAAAAAATAAAGATGGAGAAACTGGAAAAAATAAACTAAATGAAATGGGAGCACTGAATATGAAATAGAAAAGAGAAATAGAAACCAAATGAAATGGGAGCACTGAATATGAAAACTAAACGAAACGGGAGCACTGAATATGAAATAGAAAACTAGATAAAAATAAAAGATCATCACATATTCCAGTTGTTTTTAAACATGGCTGCTCATTAGAAACATATCTGGAGCTTTGGAGAAGAACAGCAATACCTGGGCATTTGTATTTCTCAAAAAATTCCAAGGTAATTATGTTATGCATCTGGATTTTAAAAAGTGATTACAAGTTTTTCTATTAAATGGTTGTTGTTGTTCAGTCACTCAGTCGTGTCCAGCTCTTTGCAACCCCATGGACTGCACCATGATAGACTTCCCTGTCCTTCACCATCTCCTCAAGCTTTATTAAATTCATATCCATTGAGTCAGTGATGCCATCCTTCTTGTCCTCTGTCATCCCATTCTCCTCTTGCCTTCAGTCTTTCCCAGCATCAGGGTCTTTTCCAATGAACTGACTCTCCATCAGGAGGCCAAAGTATTGGAGCTTCAGCCTCAGCACTCAAGTCTCCCTCAACACCACAGTTCAAAAGCATCAATTATTTGGCATTCAGCTTTCTTTATAGTCCGACTCTCATATCCATACATGACTACTGAAAAACAATAGCTTTGACAAGATGGACCTTTGTTGGCAAAGTAATGTCTCTGCTTTTTAATATGCTATCTGGGTTGGCCATAGCTTTTCTTCCAAGGAGCAAACATCTTTTAATTTCCTGGCTACAGTCACCATCTGCAGTGACTTTCGAGCCCAAGAAAATAAAGTCTGTCACTATTTCCATTGTTTCCCCATCTAGGAGGATGAAGTGATGGGACTGGATGTCATGATCTCTGTTTTGAATGTTGAGTTTTAAGCCAGTGTTTTTATTCTCTTCTTTCAGTTTCATCAAAAGGCTTTTCACTTCCTCTTTACTTTCTGTCATAAGGGTGGTGTCATCTGCATTTCTGAGGTTAGTGATATTTCACCTGGCAGTCTTGATTCCAGCCTGTTTTTCATCCAGCCCAGCATTTCACATGATGTACTCTGCACACAAGTTAAATAAGCAGGGTGACAATATACAGCCTTGTCTCACTCCTTTCCCATTTTGGAACAAGTCTGTTGTTCCATGTCCAATTCTAACTGTTGCTCCTTGACCTGCACGTAAATTTCTCAGGAGGCAGCTAAGGTGGTCTGCTATTCTCACCTCTTTAAGAATTTTTCACAGTTTACCGTCATCCACAGAGTCAAAGGCTTTAGTGTAGTCAATAAAGCAGAAGTAGATATTTTTCTGTAATAGTCTTGCTTTTTCCCTGATCCAGTGAATGTTGGCAATTTGGTCTCTGGTTCCTCTGCTTTTTATAAATCTAGCTTAAACATCTGGAATCTCTTGGTTCATATACTGTTGAAGCCTAGCTTGGATAATTTTGATCACTACTTTGCTAGGGTGAGATGAGTGCAATGTTGCCAGTCTTAATTGTTTTGGGTTTATTTTATGTAAATCTTTTCCTTCTCTTGTGTTTCTTGTCTAGAGAAGTTCTTTTAGTATTTGTTGTAAAGTTTGTTTTATGGTGCTGAATTCTCTTAACTTTTGCTTATCTGGAAAGCTTTTTATTTCACCATCATATCTGGATGAAAGTCTTGTTGCTCAGACTGTTCCTGGTTGTAGGTTCTCCCGTTTTATCATTTTAAATGTATCGTGTCACTCCCTTCTGTCTTGTAGAGTTTCCATTGAGAAATCAGCTGATAGCCTGATGGGAGTATATTATTTATATATTATTTGTCAGTTTTCATTTGTTCCTTTTAATATTTTATCTTTGTCTTTAATTTGCATCATTTTTATTACTGTGCATCTTTGTGTGTTCCTGCTTTGATTTATTCTGCCTGGGACTCTCTGGGTTTCCTGGACTTGGTTGACTGTTTCCTATCCCATGTTAGGGAGATTTTCAGCTATTATTTGTTAAAATACTTTCTCACATCCTTTCTCTTTTCTCCTTCTGAGACTCCTATAATGCAAATATTAGTGATTTAATGTTGTCCCAGAGGTCTCTTAGGCAGTCTTCATTTTTTTTTTTCATTCTTTTTTCTGTATTCTGTTCTGTCAATGATTTCCGCCATTCTGTTTTCCAGTTAACTTATCCATTCTTCTGCATCAATTATTCTGCTATTGATTCCTTCTAATGTATTGTTCATCTCTGTTTGTTCTTTAGTTCTTGTAGGTCTTTAGTAAACATTTCTTGCATCTTCTCAGTCTTTGCCTCTATTCTTTTTTATTGCCTGGATCATCTTAACTATCATTATTCTGAATTATTTTTCTAGAAGATTGCCTATCTTCACTACATTTGATTGTTTTTCTGGGATTTTACCTTGTACCTCCATGTGGGACAAAACCCTTTGCTATTTCATCCTGGTTAACTTTCTGTGATGTAGTTTTGGGTCTAGCTGCTGTTGGATAGTGCTTCCTCTTGCTTCTTCTGTCTGTGTTATGGTGGCTGGGGCTAAGAGCCTGTATAAACTTCCAGATGAGAAAGACTGTTAATGGGAAAAACTGGGTCTTGCTCTGATAGGCAGTCTTGCTCAGTAAAGCTTTAATACAATTATCTGCAGATGGATGGGGTTGTGTTGTCTCCCTATGGTTGCTTGGTCTGAGGCCATCAAGCCCTGGTGTCTGTGGACTCTTGTTGTTCAGTCACTAAGTCCTATCTGACTCTTTGCAACCCCATGGGTTGCAGCATGCCGCCTTCCCTATCTTTCACTATCTCTTGCAGTCTATGATAGGGTTAATGGTGAACTCCAAAATTACTTATGTCAAGGGGTCCCTTCCATGATTGTTGTTTCCAGTGCCCCCATCCCCACGGCAAGCCACTGCTCACTCACACTTCCACAGTAGACCCTCCAAAACTAACCCATAGATCTGGTTCAGTCTCCTGTGCAGTCACTGCTCCTTTCCCTTGGGTCTTGTCTTACACAAGATTTTGCTTGTGCCATTCAAGAGTGGAATTTGTTTCCCCTAGTCCTGTGGAAGTACAGTAATCAAATCCGACTGGGCTTCAAAATCAGATTCCCTGGGGATTCCCAATCTTTTTGCTAGATCTCCAGACTGAGAAACCTGACATGAGGCTCAAAACCTTCACAAAAGTGCGAGAATTTCTTTGGTATTATTGCTCTCCAGATTGTGGGTTACCCACCCAGTGGGTTTGGGATTTGATTTTATCATGATTGTGCCCTTTCTGCCATCTCCTTGTGGCTTCTTCTTTGTCTTTGGATGTGGTACTTTTTTTTTTTTTTTGGTGGGTTCCGGTGTCCTCTGGTTGATGGTTGTTCAACAGCTAGTTGTGATTTTGGTGCTCTCACAAGAGTGGATGAGCACACTTTCTTTTTCTCTGTTATTTTGGACCAGAAGCATTTTTTTCTTCTGTTCTGTTTGTGTGACTTCCATTACTGCATCTTCCAAATAAGCTACGCATTTTTCTTTATCACCCAATCTGCCATTCATAATTTTCAGTGTGTTTTTCATTTTATTTATTGTATTCTTCAGTTTTGAATTGCTCTTTTTTATATTTTCTAGATTCTTGTCAAAGTTCTCACTGCATTCGCCTATTGTTTTCCTTAATGTGATTAGCATTCTTATTACTATGCTTTGAACTCTTTATTTGGTAAATTATTTATTTCTCTTCTATTAGTTTTATATTAATGACTGTTTCTTGCTCTTTTAAGATAAATTTTCTTCTATTTTGCTTAGCTTTTTATGTCTGTATGAGATTAGCACAGGTCTTTAAGGAGTGTCATTCTGTGACAGTAGAGTGTGTTGGTAGATCTCACTTTGGTACTAGGTGGGGCTGGGGATGGAGGGGCTAGGGCAGGAGCCAGGTATGTGCCAGGGCTTACTCTCTGCTCTGTGGCTGTCATCAACCTATCAGAAGTGAAGGTGGGTCTCAAGTTGCTAGAGTAGAAACCCTGAGGTTCAGGTCTAAGCTGACTCTGTCCCTTTTAAGTGTGTGCTCTCCCCTTCCAGCACTAGTACCCTCACCTCAGAAGGACAAATGTTGGTGCAAGAAGGATTGGTACTAGCACTTTCTGTGTGGTGGGGTCTAGGCTGTGATAGTACAGCTGATGTCAGAGATCTGGACTGCTTCTGATGAGTACTCATGTAAGCAACAGTAACAGTTGCACTCACCTGGCTCAGATATCACTGCAACTGTGATTCTCCTTTGTGCCTCACAGCTGGGCTCTGCCCTCAGCATGTACTGCCCTTATCCTGGTGTGGAGCTGTGCCAGAGTTCAGGTAGTGCCTATGTAGGGTTTTGCTGTATGTCAACTCATAGGCTGTGGTGGTACAGCTGAAGACAAAGATGGGGTTGTCTCTCATGTACTACCTGTGTAAGTGCTAGTATTGGTTGCCCCTGTCATGCTCAGATGACACTTTGATTATGAGCCACCTTTTTGTCTCACATCCAAGATCACAAGAAGGACTGGAGCATCTGTTTGGCTCAGGCTGGGGTGTGAATTGAGTCAGTCAAATGTAGCTTTCCAGCCACTCATGAAGTTTTCAATCTGCAACCCCTTTCTATTTCATAAGTGAGCAAGCACGTGTGCAGGTACAATTTCTAAGTAGAGTCCAGGCTTCCCATAACCCTCTTTTTAGTTCCATTGGCCATCCAAACAGCAAAGGGTATTTGTCCTTCCCATATCAGACTTCATAGCTTGGGTGTCCAATATGTAGGCCAAACAGATCACTCACTCCTCAGGGAGGATCTCCAACAATGAAATCTCTCTTTTGCCCCTAGTCCCCTCCCAGTGTCACACGTCCCCACCTGATTGCTTCTATTCCCTTTAAAGGTTGTTTCTGAACCACAAAAGACACCGGGATTATTGGCCTCTGGAGGAGAAGAATTCAATCCAGGGCCAGAGACAAGGCTTGATCACTCAGAGCTTTTGTGCAATAGAGTTTTATTAAAGTATAAAAGGGATAGAGAAAGCTTCAGACATAGACATCAGAAAGGGGCAGAAAGAGTATCCACCTTGATAGTGTTAGCAATGGAGTTATATACTCTCCAATTAGTTATTAAAATGAATCAAAAGGATGCCCAGAGGTTGCAAAGATCATACTAGACCCACTCCTACAATCCACATTTCAAGATAACAGGATTAGTCAGAAGGCCATCAGGAAGGAGAAACTGTCCTCAGGCAGGACACATTGTTGTTATATATGCCTTAGTACACAGTTTAAACTGAGTTCTGTAATTGACTAAGAATTCATGCAAAGATGGGCTTGATAAAGGACAGAAATGGTATGGACCTAACAGAAGCAGAAGATATTAAGAAGAGGTGGCAAGAATACACAGAAGAACTGTACAACAAAGATCTTCACGACCCAGATAATCACGATGGTGTGATCACTGACCTAGAGCCAGACATCCTGGAATGTGAAGTCAAGTGGGCCTTAGAAAGCATCACTACAAACAAAGCTAGTGGAGGTGATGGAATTCCAGTTGAGCTATTTCAAATCCTGAAAGATGATGCTCTGAAAGTGCTGCACTCAATATGCCAGCAAATTTAGAAAACTCAGCAGTGGCCACAGGACTGGAAAAGGTCAGTTTTCATTCTAATCCCTAAGAAAGGCAATGCCAAAGAATGCTCAAACTACCACACAATTGCAGTCATCTCACATGCTAGTTAAGTAATGCTCAAAATTCTCCAAGCCAGGCTTCAGCAATACGTGAACCGTGAACTTCCAGATGTTCAAGCTGGTTTTAGAAAAGGCAGAGGAACCAGAAATCAAATTGCCAACATCTGCTGGATCATCGAAAAAGCAAGAGAGTTCCAGAAAAACATCTATTTCTGCTTTATTGACTATGCCAAAGCCTTTGACTGTGTGGATCACAATAAACTGTGGGAAATTCTGAAAGAGATGAGAATACCAGGCCACCTGACCAGCCCCTTGAGAAATCTGTATGCAGGTCAGGAAGCAACACTCAGAACTAGACATGGAAAAACAGACTGGTTCCAAATAGGAAAAGGAGTATGCCAAGGCTGTATATTGTCACCCAACTTATTTAACTTCTATGCAGAGTACATCATGAGAAACGCTGGACTGGAAGAAACACAAGCTGGAATCAAGATGATTGCTGGGAGAAATATCAGTAACCTCATATATGCAGATGACACCACCCTTATGGCAGAAAGTGAAGAGGAACTAAAAAGCCTCTTAATGAAACTGAAAGTGGACAGTAAAAAGTTGGCTTAAAGGTCAACGTTCAGAAAACAAAGATCATGGCATCCGGTCCCATCACTTCATGGGAAATAGATGGGGAAACAGTGGAAACAGTGTCAGACTTTCTTTTTTGGGGCTCCAAAATCACTGCAGATGGTGACTTCAGCCATGAAATTAAAAGATGCTTACTCCTTGGAAGAAAAGTTATGACCAACCTAGATAGCATATTGAAAAGCAGAGACATTCCTTTGCCAAAAAAGTTCCATCTAGTCAAGGCTATGGTTTTTCCTGTGATCATGTAGGGACGTGAGAGTTGGACTGTGAAGAAGGCTGAGCTCTGAAGAATTGATGCTTTTGAACTGTGGTGTTGGAGAAGACTCTTGAGAGTCCCTTGGACTGCAAGGCGATCCAATCAGTCCATTCTGAAGGAGATCAGCCCTGGGATTTCTTTGGAAGGAATGATGCTAAAGCTGAAACTCCAGTACTTTGGCCACCTCATGCGAAAAGTTGACTCATTGGAAAAGACTCTGATGCTGGGAGGGATTGGGGGCAAGAGGAGAAGGGGACGACAGAGGATGAGATGGCTGGATGGCATCACTGACTCAATGGACATGAGTCTGAGTGAACTTCAGGTGTTGGTGATGGACAGGGAGGCCTGGCGTGCTGCAATTCATGGCTTCCAAAGAGTCAGACACGACTGAGCAACTGAACTGAACTGAACTGAAGGAATGTAGACCCCCCCCCCCAAAAAAAAAAGTTTGTCATTTCCTTCTCCTTGAGAATTCCAGATTCCTCTCTCACTGGGGACCCCCGGACTTCTTATCAACCTACCTAGGAATAGACTCTCTCACCTTCCTATCCAATTTTGTTAGGATCTTTCTTACACCTTGGTTGTACAAGAAGGAGTCTTTCTGCCCATCTCTAGCTAGCTTTCATTGAAAATTGTTCCACCTAGATGTATTTTTTATGTGTTCATTGGAGGAGGTGAGTTCTTCATCCTCTTTTTCTGCCATCTTGAGCTTCTCCTCATCCTTCAATTTCTATTAAGCCAGTGCTGAATTGGTTCTTGATGTAAAATGCAAAATGAAAATTTATTTTCTTTCTGAAAAATCAAATTTATTTTCGCTTTCTCAGTTCTCTGACTACAATGCTATGTTGTAAAAACAAGACAATAGCCTTGAAACACATGCTAATCTCCATGCCATGAAACCAAGGCTTAACTCCATTACAGTTTAGATCTCCCAGAAACAGAATCTTAAAATATGAATCAGGAATCATCTGACCAGCACTAGCTAGGTAATCTTCTGAATAGACTCTGACCATTCCTGAAAGAAATGTAACTTTGCAATAACCAATCCACTTATTTATTTATTTTTTACCTAGTAAAATTTCCTTTATTCTGCTTCTGCTTGTAAAAGTATTGTTTTGCAAAATCCTCAGAGTTCCTTTCAATCTTCTATATTTGAACATGCCCAATTCAAATCAATTTTTGCTCAAATAAACTCTTACATTTTAATATGATTTAGTTGATCTTTTATTAAATAACAACATATAATTCTAGAGCACCTCAGTATATATGTTTTATTTCCACCTTCTTATAGACCACCTGGGGAGAAGGCAATGGCACCCCACTCCAGTACTGTTGCCTGGAAAATCCCATGGATGGAGGAGCCTGGTAGGCTGCAGTCCACGGGGTCGCACAGAGTCGGGCACAGTTGAAGCGACTTAGTAGTAGTAGTATAGACCACCTGAATCTGTGCCATGGCACAGAGAAAACATTGTTTTAGTGACTTCTTTTTAGAAGAAATAGTAGAAGACTTCACAGGATGTAAAAATCTGAAAAGATAAATTTGCAGTCCCTGGAGATCAGAGTAAAAATCCCAACTTGTGACTCTGTTCTAACAACATTCCAAACAACCTGAGAGATGTCTCAATACAAATTAGAATTATTCTTTTATGGATAAGTTAATTCCATGTCTTGAAATTTTAGAGTTAGAATATTTGCACAGATCATCTAGTTCATTACTGTAACCCTCAAACAGATGACAGACTAACTGTACCAAGGCAGAAGGTATTCTGTTATCACTTCCCAGTTTTCAGAATAGCCTGAAATACCTTCAGTCTTAGGACAATTTACATTCAGCCCTTTATGGAGAATATAGTGTTTGATGTTGTTAAAAAAAAAAAAGAGAGAGAGACAGATTCTAGAAAAATGGCAATGCTGATGGCAGCGTAGTTTTTAGGTTTTCCTGAATCCCACAGAGAAACACCCAAATTACCAACAAGGGACAACTTAGCAAATATTGTTCTCAGAAGTTTTCAGACACATAAAATGATCGAAGAGACAGTAACAAAAATACTGGTTATGAGACCTAAATATATATGCAAAATTAAGACCAACTAGAAGTAAGAAGAGAGCAATTGTAATACAATATGACTATATGATCTGATAATGTGGAAATAGTACAACCTTAAAAAAAAGAGATTACAGAGAGCATGTGCAAGCCTTCCCCCCTCGCCTTACTTTTCAGTACTCATAGTGGGTAGTAGTAAACAATAGTATTGTTATTCTGAGACAGTTTCATGTGTGCTGTGGGATAAACAAATGAACAATCACGCTTTCTTTTATTTATATCATGTCTTGTGTCTCTAACAACCAGGATTTTTGATCTGGACAACAAGAGTCAGAGACTTTTTTATGGAAAATTAAGTGAAAAATTCTAGTCCAGAACTGACAGTTACAAAACTCAAAGTATGAATTGCAAACTTGAGGAAAAAGAAAGCCTAAATTGCTATCTGAAAAATATGTAGCTAACTCATTATCTTGAGAATTAGCCAAATAAAAAAGTAACCACAAAACCAATATTATATGAGAGGAAATGCCTCTCCAGTTAATACATAAAACAAAATTATTATCGCCATTTTACAATCTCAAATAAAGAAAAGAATGAAATCAGACATTATATATCTCCTAAAAATTTTTATTTTACCACCTATAGCTTTCATGAAGGGGTCAAAATTGAACCTGATGAAGCTTCAGTATCTGTCAATTTGCAAAAAACATAAAGATCATAGGAACAATTTGAACTGATCCATGAATCTAAATTCAACCAAGTCCAAGTTAAATGACCTAGGTCTTTCAGCAGATAAATTGTAAGGGGAAAAAAAAAAAGATGAGGGGGGAATTGAGTGGAATAACCATGAAGAAATGCAAGCTGGATATTTCTATAAAGTCAAGATAGCAGTTACTTTTGGGAGAAGGGAGGAGGCTGTGATTTAGATGGGGCATACAGAGAGGCTTCTGTGGGAACTAAAGCAAATGAATCATTATATTTCTGAACAAACTTTTTTTTATGTTCCTATTTGTTATAACATATATTTATAAAAGCTGTTTTAACAACTACTAGTTTTTCTTGATTATATAGTTCCCAAATTCTTTCATATATGTTTTAAAATAATAACCACAACTTTATACTTTAAATTACAAGCCAGGTAAGGTGAAAATAATAGAAAAGATTATTTATTCTTATGTATACTTTGTAGTTTACACTTTAGAGCTATTCAAAGTATAATCCTCAGCACATGCTGATCAATAAGTTACTATCAATCCATGAAGAGAAGAGATAAATTAGAAGTTTAGAAAAAATATTTATTAAAAGAAATTATAGCCATCTGACAGGATTGTTTAATATCTATCCAACCTAATAATAAGATAATTTAATTTGAATATTTTGCAGCATTTCATTTTATATTTCTAGGATTATGTCAAAGGATCAAGAAGTCAATATTTTTATTAATTCATTTTTAATATCTTATAAATGTACTTATGCACAAGAGATTGCAAACAAAACAAAACAAAGATGTTTCCTAATCACAGATAGTTTGAGAAGCAGTACTTCAGGCATTCTGCTTTCTTAATATTTATTTTTGTTCCATTAGGCTTAGGAGAGCAGAAATAGTTCATTTGCCCCAGATTAGGGAAACTATCTTTTAGTATACTCATCGTTCTGGAATGTATCCATAGCCACTATGTCAGGAAAATTGAGACATTTCTTGACAATAATTTTAAAAAAATAACATTTTTAAATTTTATTTTTTTAGTTTGGATATTTTAAGCACTGCGATGACTGAAAAGGACAAGAATGTTTAAAATAAAGGTCATGATGAAGTTCAAGAACCTTTTATTCTATGGCTCTTTAAATTGTTCTGAATATGCATTTGGGGGTATTTGTGTAAAAGAAAAGGAGACCAGAAAGGCATTTTATGAAAACATTATCATAACACCTCTGACTATTTAACGCTCATTTCCATTAAGGTGTTCAACAAAGCAAAAGCCATCCAGTATACAGGATTCAGCATTTTCTTAAAGATAAAGTTTAGAATAATGTTTGTTAAACTGCAAATTCACATCACTTTTTCATTTATTACTTTAGCTTTTCTACAAATTCTTATATATTTTTATCATAGAAGTCTTAATTCCTAAATATATTCTAGCCTTAGGATTTCCACAATTAATTTAACCAAATTCTTCTGCTAAATCTTTTAAGTAATTTATAAATTGTTTTATTATGAAATATTTTGCACTGAACATACTTCAGATAAATCATTTGGAACATCTCTGATTATTCGCTTAATTGAATTTCTGGGTTAAAAGATCCTTTAAGGCTTTCCTTATTCCTTTCCATAAAAATTTCTGGTAATTTTTATATTACCAATAGCTGTGTATGCAAGTAGTTACATTTCTGTAACCTGCCAACACTAGATAGAACTATTTAAAAATACTTTGCCAGCTTGATATATAAAATATACCTTATTTTGTTATTTTCACTTGCATTTATATAATTGAGTGAGATTACATTTTCCATCTATTTGTTCAATAAATATTAATCAAGTGTATTTTGCATAGCAGCCTTGCTTTTGTTGCTGGGGACATAGAAGTGAATGTGACAATATCCTTGTACCATACTTTATTGGCTGCTTGAATTTCTTTTTTAAAAAATTGTTTCCATTCTTTGGTCTTCAGGGGCTTATTTCTATTTTTATTGCTGGTTTCTAAGAGCTCTATTTGTATTAAAGATATCAACCCATCATATGCCATAAAATCTGCAAGTATTCCCTTTACATTGCAGTTTGTTGTTTATTAAAGAAAATTTTATGTTGTTATATAATTACAGATTGCTTTAATATCTATTTAATCAAGTTCATTGCTCTTCTTTTTATGCTTCACGAAAATATATTATATCTTCACAAGAAGATATTTAAATTTTATGTTATGGCATAATTTGCCCATTTCCACTCTCCATTTTTTAACTTTATCTACTCTTGGATCCAAATTTTACATTTAAGCTTTTGTTCATCTTTAACTTTTAATATATTGATTTATAGTATGAGTTAATTCTCAAAATCACTTGTCAGATTTACCAGTTCTATTTCACTTATATCATCATCACCTGATTTAAGTACTATTCACTCCTCTGGGTATCACTGTGCCAATATCCTATGGGTTAGAAGGGGAAAAAAAAAAGAAATTATCTCAGAAAGAAAATCATATGAAATAGAGATGTACACTATAAGGAGAAGTTAAGTCATTGATCAATCCAAGAGAGCCAACAGATAGTAATAAAAGAAAGAATAGAAGAATATATACTAGAGCTGAAGTGAGACCAAAATTATTGAATTAAATGAACCTGCAGCCTGTCATTCAGAATATATGAAAAAAGTCCTAAAGATGTCCTAACAAAAGTTCATAACACTGAGAATAAAAATAAGTTTCTAAAAGCTTACACAGCTTAAAATAAATAAATAAAAGCAAAACTCAAAAAATGTGAATCAGATTGGCTGCAAATTTCTCCTCAGCAATGCTATTGATAGCTTCTACAAGTCTATGGAGTAATATCTTCAAACTTCCAAGGAATAAAAGAATTTTGCAAAGTGTTAATCATACAGTCGTGTCCGACTCTTTGTGACCCTATGGACTGTAGTTTGCCAGGCTTCTCTGTTCATGGAATTCTCCAGGCAAGAATACTAGAGTGGGTTGCCATTTTCTTCTCCAGGGGATCTTTAGAACCAAGGGATTGAACCCAGGCATTCTGCATTGTAGACATATTCTTTACCTCTGCATCACCAGGAAATCCTTTTAAAAAGAGTGGATACACACACACACACACACACACACACACACACACACACACATATATATATATATATATATATATATATATATAACAGATTCACTTTGCTGTACACCCGAAGCTAGCATGGCATTGTAAATCAACTATACTCTAATAAAACTTTTAAGAAGTAAATAAAGTCCATAAGCATCCAAACTCTTAGTATGAACCAAGTGTGCTAATAACATTATTTCTATCATTTTGTAAACAGTGAGTAAAAAAAAAATCAGTTTATAATTAATATAACAAGAAATGAAAAAGCATGAAATTTCTACCAGGGTCTGAAATCCAAATAACATAAAGAACAATAAAAACTATAGTGGATATTTCACCTGGAAAAGAGAAGATACAGAGAGAACATAACAATGTCTCCAAAAAGTGGAGAGATGACCATTTAATGATACATTTGTTTTTCCTATGGTCATTTATTTCTCACACTTTGTAGTTCTATTCTTACTTCTGAATTGCAGTTCTCCCTGACCTAATGTGGTTTGCTGCCAAGTGAGCTGTGTCAAAATGTTTTGATAGTATCCTCTGATTGTTTCTAATTTCCTATTGTTGCAATTTCTGTTTGAAATTTCTGGAATTTATGTTGTTTTAGCTCCACTTCAAAATATCTTGTAGAAATTTTTTCTCCATTCTGTCTATGGTGAACTCCCAGATTATAAAGCTTATAAAATTAAGAATTATTTAATGCCTTAAAATTCAGATTCTCATTGAGACTATAAATGTAACACTTTTATTCATGCCATTGCATTCATAATTACTCAAAAACAATTGCATTGTGGTGACTTGTTGTTTTCTGACATAATAATTCCAGTGCTAAACTCTGATTTTCAAACTGTAGTATGCATCAGACTAACCTATGCACTTTATTTAAAAGTGGAAATTCAGGTCCTATGTTTAAAGGTATTCATTGTGCATATTTGAGGTAGGCTTAGGCTTGCTATCTCCAGTGGTCTTGTCCTGCAGTGGCTTAAAGCAGGATTTCATTTTCCAGCCAGAGATTGAGACTGGGCTGGCAGTGAGATAGCTGAATCCTAGCTACAAGACCAATGACAAGACCTTGACCTTTTGATTTTTCAGAAAAGCATTCCTACGAAAATGGAAAGTAGTGAAACAAGTAAAGTTTATGAGGAGGAAAAAGAGTACATGTGGATAGACACACATATGGCCTCAGAGAGAGTAGCCCCTTCATGGTAGTTTATATGATTTATATGGGTTATTTCTTCGGGGTTTTCTTTAGCCAGTCATCTTACTTTGACTGGTTCTGAGTATCTAGTATATCTCAAGACCCTCCCATGTGTGCACATGTATCTTTTAGCCAAGAAGAACTCCAGTGAAAAGCCCTATGGGTAGGCTGACATCATTTACTCTAGGGTGGAGCCCTCTCCCTTTTTGACCTTCAAGAATCTTTATAGTTGGGAAAGTCTCTGTGACTTCAAGAATTAGAAGTGGGGAGGAGCCAAGATGGCGGAGGAGTAGGACGGGGAGAACACTTTCTCCCCCAAAAATTCATCAAAAGAGCATTTAAACGTCGAGTAAATTCCACAAAACAACTTCTGAATGCTGGCAGAGGACATCAGGCACCCAGAAAAGCAACCCAACTCTTCAAAAGGAGGTAGGAAAAAATATAAAAGACAAAAAAAGAGACAAAAGAGGGAGGGATGGAGCTCCGTCCTGGGAAGGGAGTCTTAAAAAGAGAGAAGTTTCCAAACACCAGGAAACCTTCTGACTGCCGAATCTGTGCCGAGCTTTGGAAGCACAGAGGGCAAGATAACAGGGAGAAAAAATAAATAAACAATTAAACCTCGCAGATTGTGAGCCCTACGGTAACTCCCCCAGTGGAGAAACAGTGCAGATGCCTGCACACGCCATTAGCAAGCGGGGGCTGGGCAGGGAGGCACGGCGTGGGCTGCATCGCTTAGAGTAAGAATCTGGCCTGAATACCCTGAGCGCTATCTGAGCGAAATAATTTGGGCTAGCAAACCAGACTGTGGGATATCTACCACGTGAAAAGCCAGCCCCAACCTAAGACACCGCCAGGCCTGCGCACGGAACAAAGGACTGAACAGAGATAGCTGGCTGCAGACCTTCCCCCTCTGGTGACAGGCAGCCAGAGCCAGAAGGGGACAATCCCAGCCCCAGAGAGACATTATCTATAAAACTGTAATCAGGCTTCTTTGCTAACTAAAACTTCTTGGGGCTCTGGACGGTTAACATATGCCTGAGAAGGTGCACCAGTTTTACACCCAGATAACCGAGTGGCGGGGAGGCGATAAGTCGCAGCATTGGCGCTCGCCAAACACCTCATCACCTGAGCTGCTCGGACCTGGGAAGAGCACAAAACGCAGGCCCAACTGAGTCTGCACCTCTGAGGACTACCCGAGTGCCTCAACCTGAGCGGCTTGGACCTGGGAGGTACATGCAGCCCAGGGCTGGCCTCGGATTGTTCCCGGTGGAACAACCTAGAGCCTGAGCAGTGTGGGTAGGGAGGCTACATGCGCCGTGAGCGGGGGCAGACCCAGTGTGGCTGAGGCACTGCGAGCCCACGCCAGTGTTATTTGCTTGCAGCATCCCTCCCTCCCTGCCAACAGCACGACTGAACAAGTGAGCCTTTAAAAAAAAAAAAAAAGTTTCCTCCACTGTCCCCTTTGTGTCAGGGCAGAAACCAGACACTGAAGAGACCAGCAAACAGAAGAAGCTATAACAGAAGGAAACGCCCTGGAAGCTACAGGCAATAGATGAAAACCCTGTGGTTACTATGGACTACATAGGAAGGGGCCTATAGATGTTGAGAAATATAAGTCGGACCAAGGAACTAGCCAAAAATGAACTGAACCCACAATACTCACAACAAAACCAGAAAACGTCCTAGATATATTTTTACTATTTTTACAATCATTCTTTCTTTTTTTTTAATTAAAAAAAAATTTAAGTCCTCTATTGTTCCTTTAATTTTCACTTTTATAACCTATTACTTTGCAAAAAAAAAAAAAGACCCTATTTTTTTCTTCTTCAGCAAACTTCATATATATATATTTTATAATTTTTTGACCTTGTTTTTTTTTTTTTTTTTTCTTCTTTTCTTTAACATTGTATTTTTGAAATTTCAAACTCTACTCTAGTTTTTCAATTTTAGCTTTTTGGTATATGTTATCAATTTTGTAACTATAGTTTTTTTTTATAATTTCTGTGACTTTTTTTTTCTGTTTCTTTCTCTTCTTCTTTTATATAACATTGTATATCTGAAATTCCAAACTCTACTCTAGATTTTTAATTTATGCTTTTTGGTATTTGATATCACTTTTGTACCTGTATTTTCTTTATGATTTTTGCGACATTGCTTGTTTTTGTTTGTTTTCTCTCTTTATGCTTCTTCTTCCCTTTTTTTTAACATTGTATTTTTGAAATTCCAAACTCTACTCTAGATTTTTAATTTTTGCTTTTTGGTATTAGTTTTCAATTTTGTACCTATATTTTCTTTATAATTTTTGGGACCTTGTTTGTTTTTCTTTGTTCGTTTTTTCTCTCTTTCTTTTCCTTCTTCTTTTCTTTAACATCGTATTTTTGAAATTCCAATCTCTACGCTAGATTTTTAATTTTTGCTTTTATGTATTTGTTACCAATTTTGTACCTTTAAGAACCCAATCTTCAGGACCCATTTTTCACTAGGGAGTGAGATTACTGGCTTGACTGCTTTCTCTCCCTTTGGACTCTCCTTTTTCTCCACCAGGTCGCCTGTGTCTCCTCCCTAACCCCTCTCTACTCTACCCAACTCTGTGAATTTTTGTGTGTTCCAGACGGTGGAGAACACTTAGGGAACTGATTACTGGCTGGATCTGTCTCCCTCCTTTTCATTCCCCTCTTTTATCCTTCTGGCCACCTCTGTCTACTTCCTCCTTCTTCTCTTCTCTGTATAACTCCGTGAACATCTCTGAGTGGTCCAGTTGTGGAGTGCACATAAGGAAGTGACTACTGCTACCCTACTCTCTCCACAATTGATTCCACCTCATCTCATTTGGGTCACCTCTAACTCCCTCCTCCCACTTCTCTTCTCCATGTAACGCTGTGAACCTCTCTGAGTGACCCTCACAGTAGAGAAACTTTTCATCTTTAACGTAGATGTTTTATCAATGGTGCTGTATAGAAGGAGAAGTTTTGAAACTTCTGTAAAAATAAGACTGATAACTGGAAGCAGGAGGCTTGAGTCCAAACCCTGACTCGAGGGAACTCCTGACTCCAAGGAACATTAATTGACAGGAGCTCATCAAACGCCTCCATACCAACACGGAAACCAAGCACCACACAAGGGCCAACGAGTTCCAAGGCAAGACATACCAAGCAAATTCTCCAGCAACAAAGGAACACAGACCTGAGCTTCAAAATACAAGCTGCCCAAAGTCACCCCAATACCATATACATCTCATAATTCATTACTGGACATTTCATTGCACTCCAGAGAGAAGAAATACAGCTCCACCCACCAGAACACCGACACAAGCTTCCCTAACCAAGAAACGTTGACAAGCCACCTGTACAAACCCAAACACAGAGAGGAAAAGCCACAATAAAGAGAACTCCACAAACTGTCAGAATACAGAAAGGACACCCCAAACTCAGCAATTTAAACAAGATGAAGAGACAGAGGAATACCCAGCAGATAAAGGAACAGGATAAATGCCACCAAACCAAACAAAAGAGGAATAGATAGGGAATCTACCTGATAAAGAATTCCGAATAATAATAGTGAAATTGATCCAAAATCTTAAAATTAAAATGGAATCACAAATAAATAGCTTGGAGACAAATTGAGAAGATGCAAGAAAGGTTTAACAAGGACCTAGAAGAAATAAAAAAGAGTCAATATATAATGAATAATGCAATAAATGAAATTAAAAACACTCTGGAGGCAACAAATAGTAGAATAACAGAGGCAGAAGATAGGACTAGTGAATTAGAAGATAGAATGGTAGCAATAAATGAATCAGAGAGGATAAAAGAAAAACGAATTAAAAGAAATGAGGACAATCTCAGAGACCTCCAGGACAATATTAAATGCTACAACATTTGAATCATAGGGGTTCCAGAAGAAGAAGACAAATAGAAAGACTATGAGAAAATACTTGAGGAGATAGTAGTTGAAAATTTCCCTAAAATGGGGAAGCAAATAATCACCCAAGTCCAAGAAACCCAGAGAGTTCCAAACAGGATAAACCCAAGGCAAAACACCCCAAGACACATATTAATCAAATTAACAAAGATCAAACACAAAGAACAAATATTAAAAGCAGCAAGGGAAAAACAACAAATAACACACAAGGGAATTCCCATAAGGATAACAGCTGATCTTTCCATAGAACCTCTTCAAGCCAGGAGGGAATGGCAAGACATACTTAAAATGATGAAAGAAAATAACCTACAGCCCAGATTATTGTACCCAGCAAGGATTTCATTCAAATATGAAGGAGAAATCAAAAGCTTTTCAGACAAGCAAAAGCTGAGAGAATTCTGCATCACCAAACCAGCTCTCCAACAAATACTAAAGGATATTCTCTAGATAGGAAACATAAAAACGGTGTATAAATTCGAACCCAAAGCAATAAAGTAAATGGCAATGGGATCATACTTATCAGTAATTACCTTAAATGTAAACGGGTTGAATGCCCCAACCAAAAGACAAAGACTGGCTGAATGGATACAAAAACAAGACCCCTAAATATGTTGTCTACAGGAGACCCACCTCAAAACAGGGGACACATACAGACTGAAAGTGAAGGGCTGGAAAAAGATTTTCCATGCAAATAGGGACCAAAAGAAAGCAGGAGTAGCAATACTCATATCAGATAAAATAGAATTTAAAACAAAGGCTGTGAAAAGAGACAAAGAAGGTCACTACATAATGATCAAAGGATCAATCCAATAAGAAGATATAACAATTATAAATATATATGCACCCAACACAGGAGCACCACAGTATGTAAGACAAATGCTAACAAGTATGAAAGGAGAAATTAACAATAACACAATAATAGTGGGAAACTTTAATATCCCACTCACACCTATGGATAGATCAACTAAACAGAAAATTAACAAGGAAACACAAACTTTAAATGATACAATGGACCAGTTAGACCTAATTGATATCTATAGGACATTTCATCCCAAAACAATGAATTTCACCTTTTTCTCAAGCCCACATGGAACCTTCTCCAGGATAGATCACATCCTCGGCCATAAAGCTAGCCTTGGTAAATTCAAAAAAATAGAAATCATTCCAAGCATCTTTTCTGACCACAATGCAGTAAGATTAGATCTCAATTAGAGGAGAAAAACTATTAAAAATTCCAACATATGGAGGCTGAACAACACGCTGCTGAATAACCAACAAATCACAGAAGAAATCAAAAAAGAAATCAAAATTTGCATAGAAACGAATGAAAATGAAAACACAACAACCCAAAACCTGTGGGACACGGTAAAAGCAGTCCTAAGGGGAAAGTTCATAGCAATACAGGCACACCTCAAGAAACAAGAAATAAGTCAAATAAATAACCTAACTCTACACCTAAAGCAACTAGAAAAGGAAGAAATGAAGAACCCCAGGGTTAGTAGAAGGAAAGAAATCTTAAAAATTAGAGCAGAAATAAATGCAAAAGAAACAAAGGAGACAATAGCAAAAATCAACAAAACCAAAAGCTGGTTCTTTGAAAGGATAAATAAAATTGACAAACCATTAGCCAGACTCATCAAGAAACAAAGGGAGAAAAGTCAAATCAATAAAATTAGAAACGAAAATGGAGAGATCACAACAGACAACACAGAAATACAAAGGATCATAAGAGACTACTATCAGCAATTATATGCCAATAAAATGGACATCGAGGAAGAAATGGACAAATTCTTAGAAAAGTACAACTTTCCAAAACTGGACCAGGAAGAAATAGAAAATCTTAACAGACACATCACAAGCACAGAAATTGAACCTGTAATCAAAAATCTTCCAGCAAACAAAAGCCCAGGTCCAGAGGGCTTCACAGCTGAATTCTACCAAAAATTTAGAGAAGAGCTAACACCTATCCTACTCAAACTCTTCTAGAAAATTGCAGAGGAAGGTAAACTTCCCAATTCATTCTATGAGGCCACCATCACCCTAATACCAAAACCTGACAACGATCCCACAAAAAAAGAAAACTACAGGCCAATATCACTGATGAACATAGATGCAAAAATCCTTAACAAAATTCTAGCAATCAGAATCCAACAACACATGAAAAAGATCATACACCATGACCAAGTGGGCTTTATCCCAGGGATGCAAGGATTCTTCAATATCCACAAATCAATCAATGTAATACACCACATTAACAAATTGCAAAATGAAAACCATATGATTATCTCAATAGATGCAGAGAAAGCCTTTGACAAAATTCAACACCCATTTATGATAAAAACTCTCCAGAAAGCAGGAATAGAAGGAACATACCTCAACATAATAAAAGCTATATATGACAAACCCACAGCAAACATTATCCTCAATGGTGAAAAATTGAAAGCATTTCCTCTAAAGTCAGGAACAAGACAAGGGTGCCCACTTTCACCATTACTATTCAACATAGTTTTGGAAGTTTTGGCCACAGCAATCAGAGCAGAAAAAGAAATAAAAGGAATCCAAATTGGAAAAGAAGAAGTAAAACTCTCACTATTTGCAGATGACATGATCCTCTACATATAAAACCGTAAAGACTCCACCAGAAAATTACTAGAACTAATCAATGACTATAGTAAAGTTGCAGGATATAAAATCAACACAAAGAAATCCCTTGCATTCCTATACACAAATAATGAGAAAACAGAAAGAGAAATTAAGGAAACAATTCCATTCACCATTGCAACGAAAAGAATAAAATACTTAGGAATATATCTACCTAAAGAAACTAAAGACCTATATATAGAAAACTATAAAACACTGGTGAAAGAAATCAAAGAGGACACTAATAGATGGAGAAATATACCATGTTCATGGATTGGAAGAATCAATATAGTGAAAATGAGTATACTACCCAAAGCAATTTATAGATTCAATGCAATCCCTATCAAGCTACCAACAGTATTCTTCACAGAGCTAGAACAAATAATTTCACAATTTGTATGGAAATACAAAAAACCTCGAATAGCCAAAGTGATGTTGAGAAAGAAGAATGGAACTGGAGGAATCAACCTACCTGACTTCAGGCTCTACTACAAAGCCACCGTTATCAAGACAGTATGGTACTGGCACAAAGACAGAAATATAGATCAATGGAACAAAATAGAAAGCCCAGAGATAAATCCATGCACATATGGACACCTTATCTTTGACAAAGGAGGCAAGAATATACAATGGATTAAAGACAATCTTTTTAACAAGTGGTGCTGGGAAATCTGGTCAACCACTTGTAAAAGAATGAAACTAGAACACTTTTTAACACCATACACAAAAATAAACTCAAAATGGATTAAAGATCTCAACGTAAGACCAGAAACTACAAAACTCCTAGAGGAGAACATAGGCAAAACACTCTCTGACATACATCACAGCAGGATCCTCTATGACTCACCTCCAAGAATATTGGAAATAAAAGCAAAAATAAACAAATGGGACCTAATTAACCTTAAAACCTTCTGCACATCAAAGGAAACTATTAGCAAGGTGAAAAGACAGCCTTCAGAATGGGAGAAAATAATAGCAAATGAAGCAACCGACAAACAACTAATCTCAAAAATATACAAGCAACTCCTACAGCTCAACTCCAGAAAAATAAATGACCCAATCAAAAAATGGGCCAAAGGTCTAAATAGACATTTCTCCAAAGAAGACATACAGAGGGCTAACAAACACATGAAAGGATGCTCAACATCACTCATTATCAGAGAAATGCAAATCAAAACCACTATGCGGTAGCATTTCACACCAGTCAGAATGGCTGCGATCCAAAAGTCTACAAATAATAAATGCTGGAAAGGGTGTGGAGAAAAGGGAACCCTCTTACACTGTTGGTGGGAATGCAAACTAGTACAGCCACTATGGAGAACAGTGTGGAGATTCCTTAAAAAACTGGAAATAGAACTGCCTTATGATCCAGCAATCCCACTGCTGGGCATACACACTGAGGAAACCAGAAAGGAAAGAGACACGTGTACCCCAATGTTCATCGCAGCACTGTTTATAATAGCCAGGACATGGAAGCAACCTAGATGTCCATCAGCAGATGAATGGATAAGAAAGCTGTGGTACATATACACAATGGAGTATTACTCAGCCATTAAAAAGAATACATTTGAATCAGTTCTAATGAGGTGGATGAAACTGGAGCCTATTATACACAGTGAAGTAAGCCAGAAGGAAAAACACCAATACAGTATACTAACACATATATATGGAATTTAGAAAGATGGTAACAATAACCCTGTGTACGAGACAGAAAAAGAGACACTGATGTATAGAACAGTCTTATGGACTCTGTGGGAGAGGGAGAGGCTGGGAAGATTTGGGAGAATGGCATTGAAACTTGTAAAATATCATGTATGAAACGAGATGCCAGTCCAGGTTCGATGCACGATACTGGATGCTTGGGGCTAGTGCACTGGGATGACCCAGAGGGATGGTATGGGGAGGGAGGAGGGAGGAGGGTTCAGGATGGGGAACACATGTATACCTGTGGCAGATTCATTTTGATATTTGGCAAAACTAATACAATTATGTAAAGTTTAAAAATTAAATAAAAAAAAAGAATTAGAAGTATTTAGTGTCTAAGGAGTGGTGGCTGCAGGGGCGCAGGAGGGCCTAGAGAAGCTACCGCACGTTGAAGGTCAGGAAGGGCAGTGGTGAGGAGATACCCCTCGTCCAAGGTAAGGAGCAGCAGCTGCATTTTGCTGGAGCAGCCCTGAAGAGATACCCCACGCCCAAGGTAAGGGAAACCCAAGTAAGATGGTAAGTGTTGCAAGAGGGCATCAGAGAGCAGATGCACTGAAACCATACTCACAAAAAACTAGTCAACCTAATCACACTAGGACCACAGCCTTTTCTAATTCAATGAAAGGAAGCCATGCCCGTGGGGCAACCCAAGACGGATGGGTCATGGTGGAGAGATCTGACAGAATGTGGTCCACTGCAGAAGGGAATGGCAAACCACTTCAGTATTCTTGCCTTGAGAACCCCATGAACAGTATGAAAAGGCAAAATGATAGGATGCTGAAAGAGGAACTCCCCAGGTCAGTAGGTGCCCAAAATGCTACTGGAGATCAGTGGAGAAATAACTCCAGAAAGAATGAAGGGATGCAGCCAAAGCAATAAGAATACCCAGCTATGGATGTGACTGGTGATAGAAGGAAGATCCGATGCTGTAAAGAGCAATATTGCACAGGAACCTGGAATGTCAGGTCCATGCATCACGGCAAATTCAGATCAGATCAGTCGTTCAGTCATGTCCGACTCTTTGCGAGAGGCAAATTGGAAGTGGTCAAACAAGAGATGGCAAGAGTGAACGTCGACATTCTAGGAATCAGTGAGCTAAAATTGACTGGAATCAGTGAATTTAACTCAGATGACCATTATATCTACTACTGCAGGCAGGAATCCCTCAGAAGAAATGGAGTAGCCATCATGGTCAACAAAAGAGTCTGAAATGAAGTACTTGGATGCAGTCTCAAAAATGACAGAATGATCTCTGTTTGTTTCCAAGGCAAACCATTCAATATCACAGTAATCCAAGTCTATGCCCCAACCAGTAATGCTGGAGACACTGAAGTTGAATGGTTCTATAAAGACCTACAAGACCTTTTAGAACTAACACCCCAAAAAGATGTCCTTTTCACTATAGGGGACTGGAATGCAAAAGTAGGAAGTCAAAAAACACCTGGAGTAATAGGCAAATATGGCCTTGGAATATGGAATGAAGCAGGGCAATGACTAATAGAGTTTTGCCAAGAGAAGGCACTGGTCATAGCAAACACCCTCTTCCAACAACACAAGAGAAGACTCTACACATGGACATCACCAGATGGTCAACACCAAAATCAGATTGATTATATTATTTGAAGCCAAAGATGGAGTAGCTCTATACAATCAACAAAAACAAGACCAGGAGGTGACTGTGGCTCAGATCATGAAGTCCTTATTAACAAATTCAGACTTAAATTGAAGAAAGTAGGGAAAACCACTAGACCATTCAGGTATGACATAAATCAAATCCCTTATAATTATACAGTGGAACTGTGAAATAGATTTAATGGCCTAGGTCTGATAGATAGAGTGCCTGATGAACTATAGAATGAGGTTCGTGATGTTGTACAGCAGACAGGGATCAAAACCATCCCCGTGGAAAAGCAATGCAAAAAAGCAAAATGGCTGTCTGGGGAGGCCTTAAAAATAGCTGTGAAAAGAAGAGAAGCGAAAAGCAAAGGAGAAAAGGAAAGATATAAACATCTCAATGCAGAGTTCCAAAGAAGAGCAAGAAGAGATAAGAAAGCCTTCCTCAGCTATCAAGGCAAAGTAATAGAGGAAAACAACAGAATGGGAAAGACTAGAGATCTCTTCAAAAAAAAATAGAGATACCAAGGGAACATTTCATGCAAATGGGTTTGATAAAGGACAGAAATGGTATGGACCTAACAGAAGCAGAAGATATTAAGAAAAGGTGTCAAGAATACACAGAAGAACTGTACAACAAAGATCTTCACGACCCAGATAATCAAGATGGTGTGATCACTCACCTAGAGCCAGACATCCTGGAATATGAAGTCAAGTGGGCCTTAGAAAGCATCACTACAAACAAAGCTAGTGGAGGTGATGGAATTCCAGTTGAGCTATTTCAAATCCTGAAAGATGACGCCGTGAAAGTGCTGCACTCAATATGCCAGCAAATTTGGAAAACTCAGCAGTGGCCACAGGACTGGAAAAGGTCAGTTTTCATTCCAATCCCAAAGAAAGGCAATGCCAAAGAATGTTCAAACTACCGCACAGTTGCACTCATCTCACATGCTAGTAAAGTAATGCTCAAAATTCTCCAAGCCAGGCTTCAGCAATATGTGAACCGTGAACTTCCAGATGTTTAAGCTGGTTTTAGAAAAGGCAGAGGAACCAGAGATCAAATTGCCAACATCTGCTGGATCATGTAAAAAGCAAGAGAGTTCCAGAAAAAAATCTATTTCTGCTTTATTGACTATGCCAAAGCCTTTAACTGTGTGGATCACAATAAACTGTGGAAAATTCTGAAAGAGATGGGAATAACAGACCACCTGATCTGCCTCTAGAGAAATTTGTATGCAGGTCAGGAAGCGACAGTTAGAACTGAACATGGAACAGACTGTTTCCAAATAGGAAAAGGAGTACATCAAGGCTATATATTGTCACGCTGCTTATTTAACTTCCATGCCGAGTACATCATGAGAAACACTGAACTGGAAGAAACACAAGCTGGAATCAAGATTGCCAGGAGAAATATCAGTAACCTCAGATATGCAGATGACACCACCCTTATGGCAGAAAGTGAAGAGGAAGTCAAAAGCCTTTTGATGAAAGTGAAAGTGGAGAGTGAAAAAGTTGGTTTAAAGCTCAACATTCAGAAAACGAAGATCATGGCATCCAGTCCCATCACTTCATGGGAAATAGATGGGGAAATAGTGTCAGACTTTATTTTTGGGGGCTCCAAAATCACTGCAGATGGTGACTGTAGCCATGAAATTAAAAGACGCTTACTCCTTGGAAGGAAAGTTATGTCCAACCTAGATAGCATGTTCAAAAGCAGAGACATTACTTTGCCAACAAAGGTCCATCTAGTCAAGGCTATGGTTTTTCCTGTGGTCATGTATGGATTTGAGATTTGGACTGTGAAGAAGGCTGAGTACCAAAGAATTGATGCTTTTGAACTGTGGTGTTGGAGAAGGCTCTTGGGTCCCTTGGACTTTAAGGAGATCCAACCAGTCCATTCTGAAGGAGATCAACTCTGGGATTTCTTTGGAGGGAATGATGCTGAAGCTGAAACTCCAGTACTTTGGCCACCTCATGCGAAGAGTTGACTCATTGGAAAAGACTCTGATGCTGGGAGGGATTCGGGGCAGGAGGAGAAGGGGACGACAGAGGATGAGATGGCTGGATGGCATCACCGACTCGATGGACGTGAGTCTCAGTGAACTCCGGGAGTTGGTGTTGGACAGAGAGGCCTGGCGTGCTGCGATTCATAGGGTCGCAAAGAGTCAGACACGACTGAGTGACTGATCTGATCTGATCTGATCTGATATTTGTAATGTTCATTAGTAATAGTGTGACCAACTCTCTAAATTTGCCTAGAACTGAAAGGTTTCAGTAGATATAGGACTTTCAGTCATGAAACATAATATCTCAGGAAAACCAGAATAACTTGGTTACAAACTTCTAAAATTTTTCTTTGAAATGATCCAAAAAAGAAAGTAAAAATGATAAACAGATAAAATTTGTATTAACTTCCATTTGTTTCACCTAATGTTATACATATGATATGTACCAGGCACTATTCATGTGACAGTTTTCACAATCAACAAGATAAACTCTTGATTTTCTTTCATTATGTTTCCAGTATTTTGAGATAAAAATATATAAATGGTCACTGTAATTAAGTGATGTGAAAGTGGGAGTAGACATTGATATAAAAGCTTATATCACGGGCACCAATGTCAGGTCATGGAGGTCATTGGAAACATATGAGGAGTCACTTTGTAACGAGTAGAACAAATTGCTCAGCTCTGCAAAACTGTCTTGGAAGGGGCCATTTCAACTACAATATCTAGGAACAGTTTGGGTGGGGGTGTTTCTTTTTACTTCTGCTGCTTCTGTGACTTAACTAGAATTTATTCCCATGATTCTATAGGTTGACAGTTACACTTGTATCAAACTGAATAGGCTTATCACTGCTCCATGTTAGCTCCACTGTTTTAACACATAGAAATGATTCCTTATATGTGATGGTTAAAAAAGAAGTCACAGGTCAGAACAGATTCAGGGGGTAGAAAATAGAAATGTTATTTATGGAAAGAGCTAAAATATTGGCTACCTATAAAACCATTTTATGTAGGAAAGGAAAAGTAATTTATCCTTAAACTCATGTTTGCATTTGTCAAAGTTTTCCCTAAGGATATTTAACTAACTCACAACACACATAAAAACCTCATATACTTGTAAATCTGTGACCTCAGTTTCCTAATCTATTCATTCATCTAGATGTCTATTTCACACTTTCTTCTTTCACCTCACACCTTCAAATCCCTATGCCCTGTTTTTACTCTTGGCTAATGATCGTGTTTTTTAATTCTTACACACAAACACACCCCACGTGGGTTCTACTGACGCCACCTATTCCTAACAACTATATTATGTATTTTCTGTTTTAACTTCCTTTCACAATGTATGATGCATCTCTACTCTTATCAAAAGTGAAATACTCCAATTATGAGCAAGTTTCCACCTCCTATTGACTACTCAAGGATATTGATCAAACCAAAGTCCTCATCTTACTTAACCTGAAAGCAGAATTTGATATAGTTAATCCATTCTTTTCCATGAAACATTTTTTTTTAATCCAGAACTTTTCACTCTTATGGTTTTCTTTCTATATTTGGGAATGTCCTGCTCTGCTTCATTTACTAATTTATCATTTCCTCAATGACTTTATGTTGAAATATCTTGCCATTAGTCTTGAACCTCTTATCTTCTTGATGCCCACATACTCTTTTGCGGATATCATTAAGTCTTAGAGATTTACTTACTATATATACTCTTATAAGCACTATATTTATACTTCTTTGTTTATAAATTTCTAATATCATTAAAGTGTATATCTTAGTTGAATATCTAGTAGACAACTCAAACATACATAGGATGCCTGTTCAAAGCAAACAAACATAAAAACACTCCACCACTCCAGATTTCCCCCCAAACCAACTTTTTTTCATACATTTACCTATTTCAAGAAATGTCAATTTTATTCTTTTACTTCTTTTACTTACTCAAAACCATTAAAAAATAATCCCTGACTACATCTTTTCTGTCTCATCCCTTACCGAATAAATGAGAAAATTCTATTGACTTTGCCATCAATATATATATAAAATCTGTCCAGTATTATTGCCTCTATCACAGCAATTTTTGTCCATATCAGCATAATTTCTTCTATATTTCTGCAATAAATTTCTAATGACACTCTGTACTTTGACTTTGGTGCCCTATAATGTAGTCTTAATACATTGATCCTTTAAAAAGGATCTTTTAAAAATAGAAGTTAGGATTTCTGGTTTTGGATGATTATTGAAAGGTGGAAACAGAATTATTCCCAAATTAATAAAAACACAAAATAAAACAGAAACCTAAAAATCATAACTTTTCTTTAATTCCTCAGAGACCTGACTTAAACCTAAGGAAAGAAAGGTATCTCCAAGGAAATACAAGCTTCACACATTTGTTTACCAGGAACAACACATGGAAGGAAGATGGGGGCTGGCTGCCATAAAAAAACAGGGAAGAAAAATTAAAGTAAATTTTTAAATTAATCACTAAAAGCTTAATTTTGGTTAATGTGACAGAACAGATACTCTGAGAGGAGAAATACAATACAGTTTGTACTCATTTGCTTTCTCCATGGACCTTACAATGTCCTCATGAGAAACATGAAAGCCAGAGTGAGATACGAGTGAGAACTCACCTTATTGGAACAAGCCTGGGTGAAGGGATCAGTGTCATCTGCAAGAAAGGCAAGGAACTTTGACTAGATCTTATATTTATATGTTGTTATGAGATATAAACCTTAAGTCATTGAGGGGAAGGGCAGAAAAATCCCTGAGGGCACACATGAAGTTGCATTCCTCAATGAAAGGGAAAAATAATCCAAAACTCCCTACCCTGCAAAAAGGTGCAAGAAATCATCTTGGACTCAGGACCATTCGGTTCAGTTCAGTTCAGTTCAGTCGCTCAGTCGTGTCCTACTCTTTCCAATCCCATGAATCGCAGCACACCAGGCCTCCCTGTCTATCACCAACTCCCAGATTTCACTCAAACTCATGTCCATCGTGTCAGTGATGCCATCCAGCCATCTCATCCTCTGTCGTCCCCTTCTCCTCCTGCCCCCAATCCCTCCCAGCATCAGGGTCTTTTCCAATGAGTCAACTCTTCACATGAGGTGGTCAAAGTATTGCAGTTTCAGCTTCAGCATCAGTCCTTCCAATGAACAACCCAGGACTGACCTCCTTTAGGATGGACTGGCCATTAGAAATCCACATTTGCTGAGGAAGAAACCAAAGTTATCTCCTGTATTAAAAATAAAAGGTACAAAGCAGAGTTCAGCTATCACAGGTAGGAGGGGCCATTTAAAACTGATGGTAAACCAGAAGATAGAATGTCTAAAACAGCATCTTCCCAACAGGCCAGCAGGCCCTGAATAATAAGGGATAACAGAGAAGAAAAAGAAATAAAAAGAACCCAGATTGGAAAAGAAGAACTAAAACTCTCACTGTTTCCAGATGACATACTATACAAATAAAATCCCAGAGATACCATCAGAAAATTACGAGAGCTAATCAATGAATATAGTAAAATCACAAAATACAAAACCAATGCACATAAATCTTCTGCATTCCTATACACTAATAATGAAAAATCATAAAGAGAAATTAAGAAAGCAATGCCACTCACCACTGCAAAAAAAAAAAAAAAAAAAGAATAAAATACTAAGGAATAAATCTATCTAATGGAGTACAGAATAAAGCAGGGCAAAGGCTAATAGAGTTTTGCCAAAAGAATGCACTGGTCATAGCAAACAACCTCTTCCAACAACACAAAAGGAGACTCTACATATGGACGTAACCAGATGGTCAATACTGAAATCAGACTATTTATATTTTTTGAAGCCAAAGATGTAGAAGCTCCATACAGTCAGCAAAAACAAGAGAGCTAGCTGAGAGTGACTCAGATCATGAATCCTTATGCCAAATTCAGACTTGAAGAAACTAGGAAAAACCACTATATCATTCAGGTATGACTTAAATCAAATTCCTTATGATTATACAGTGGAAGTGACAAAGAGATTCAAGGGATTAGATCTAATAGAGTGCCTGAAGAACTATGGATGGAGGTTCATGACATTGTATAGGAGGCAGTGATCAAGACCATCCCCAAGAAAAAGAAATGCAGAAAGGCAAAATGGTTCTGTAAGGAGGCCTTACAAATAGCTGTGAAAAGAAGAGAAGTGAAAAGCAAAGGAGAAAAGGAAAGATATACCCATTTGAGTGCAGAGTTCAAAAGAACAGCAAGAAGAGATAAGAAAGCCTTCCTCAGTGATCAGTGCAAAGAAATAGAGGAAAACAATAGAATGGGAAAGACTAGAGATCTCTTCAAGAAAATTAGAGATATCAAGGGAACATTTCATGCAAAAATGGGCACAATAGAGGACAGAAATGGTGTGGACCTAACAGAAGCAGAAGATATTAAGAAAAGGTCGCAAGAATACACAGAAGAACTATACAAAAAAGATTTTCACAACCCAGATAATCACGATGGTGTGATTACTCACCTAGAGCTAGATATTCTGGATTGCAAAAATGGGCCTTAACAAGCATCATTACAAACAAAGCTAGTGGAGGTGATGGAATTCCAGTTGAGTTATTTCAAATCCTAAAAAATGATGCTGTCAAAGTGCTGCACTCAATACACCAGGAAATTTGGAAAACTCAGTAGTGGCCACAGGACTGGAAAAGGTTCAGTTTTCGTTCCAAACCCAATGAAATGCAATGCCAAAGAATGTTCAAACTACAGCACAGTTGCACTAATCTTATATGCTAGCAAAGTAAAGTTCAAAATTCTCCAAGCCACACTTCAACAGTATGTGAACCATGAACCTCCAAATGTTCAAGCTGGTTTTAGAAAAGACAGAAGAACCAGAGATCAAATTGCTAACATCTGCTGAACCACCAAAAAACCAGAGTTTCAGAAAATCATCTACTTCTGTTTTATTGACTATGTCAAAGCCTTTGACTGTGTGGATCACAATAAACTGTGGAAAATTCTGAAAGAGATGGGAATGTCAGACCACCTGACCTTCCTTCTGAGAAATATGTAGGCAGGCCAAGAAGCAACAGTTAGAACTGGACATGGAACAAAAGACTGGTTCCAAATTGGGAAAGGAGTACATCAAGGCTGTATATTGTTACCCTGCTTATTTAACTTATATGCAGAGTACATCATGAGAAATGCTGAACTGGATGAAGTGCAAGCTGGAATAAAGATTGCCTGTTGAAATATCAATAACCAAAGATATGCAGATGACATCACCCCTATGGAAGAAAGTGAAAAAGAACTAAACAGCTTCTTGATGAAAGTGAAAGAGGAGAGTCAAAAAGTTGGCTTAAAACTCAACAATCAGGAAATTAAGATCATGGCATCTGGTCCCATCACTTCATGGCAAGAGGATGGGAAAACAATGGAAACAGTGACAGACTTTATTCTTTTAGGCTCCAAAATCACTGCAGATGATGACTGCAGCCATGAAATTAAAAGACGCTTGCCTCTTGGAAGAAAAATTATGACCAACCTAGACAGCATATTGAAAAGCAGAGACATACTTTGCCAAAAAGGTCCATCTAGTCAAAACTGTGGTTTTACCAGTAGTCATGTATGGATGTGGGAGTTGGACTATAAAGAAAGCTGAGCACTGAAGAATTGATGCTTTTGAACTGTGGTGTTGGAGAAGACTCTTGAGCATCCCTTGGACAGCAAGGAAATCCAACCAGTCCATCCTAAAGGAAATAAGTTATGAATATTCATTGGAAGGATTGATGCTGAAGCTGAGACTCCAATGTTTTAGCCACCTGATGCAAAAAACTGTCTCTTTGGGAAAGACCCTGATGCTGGGAAATATTGAAGGTGAGTCAAGAAGGAGACGACAGAGGATGAGATGGTTGGATGACATCACCGACTCAATGGACATGAGTTTGCGTAAACTCTTGGAGTTGATGATGGATAGGGAGGCCTGGCATGCTGCAGTCCATGGAGTCGCAGAGTCAGACACATCTGATCGACTGAACTGACTGACTGCCTGACTGGATGGGACAAAATATCTCTATGCAAAAGGTATAAAACAGTGATGAAAGAAATCAAGGACAACACAAACAGATAGAGAAATATACCATGTTATTGAATTGGAAGAATCAATATTATGCAAGTGATTATACTGCCCAAAGCAATTTGCAGATTTGATGCAATCCCTATCAAATTACCAATAGCATTTTCAGAGATCTAGAACAAAAATTTTCATAATTTGTATGGAAATACAAAAGACCTTGAATATTCAATCTTGAGAAAGAAGAATGAAATTGAAAGAATCAACCTCCTCATCTTCTGACTATACTACAAAGCTACAGTAATCAAGACAGTATGGTACTGGCACAAAGCAGAAATATAGATCAACAGAACAAGACAGAAAGCCCAGAGATAAATCCATACACATATGGGCAGCTTATCTCTGACAAAGGAAGCAGGAATATACAGTGGAGGGAAGACATCTTCTTCAGTAAGTGATGATGTAAAATCTGAGTAGTTTCATGTAAAAGAAGGAAATTAGAACACTTACTAACACTATACACAGAGATAAACTTAAACTGAATTAAAGGCCAGAAACTATAAAACTCTTAAAGGAAAACATAGGTAGAAAATTCTTCAACATAAATTGAAGCAAAATTGTCTTTGACCCACCTCCTAGAGTACTGGAAATAAAAACAAAATAAAATAATATGACCTAATTAAACTTAAAAGCTTTACACAGGAAAGGAAACTATAAACAAGATGAAAAGACAACCTCAAAATGGGAGAAATAATTACAAGTGGAGCAACTGACAAAGAATTAATCTCCAAATTATATAGGCAGCATATGCAGCTCAATATCAGAAAAGCAACCCAATCAAAAAATGGGCAGAAGACATTTCTCTAAAGGAGCCATATAGATGGCCAAGAAACACATGAAAAAATGCTCAACATCACTCATTATTACAGAAATGAAAATCAAAACTACAATGAGGTATCACCTCACATGGGTCAGACTAGTCATCATCAAAAAAAAATTTTAGAAACAATAAATGCTGGAGGGGATGTGGACAAAAGTGAGCCCTCTTTAGTGCTGGTAGAAATGTAAATTCATACAGCCTCTATGGAGAACAGTATGGAGGTTCCTTAAAAATTAGGAATATTTAAGGACACAACAATCCCATTACTGAGAATATACCCTGAGAAAACCATGGAAGCATCCTACATGTCAATTGACAGATGAATGGATAAAGAAGTTGTGCTATATACACATGATGGAATACTACTCAGCCGTAAAAGGATGAATTTGAGTCAGTTGTAGTGAAGTGAATAAACTTATTGAGCCAATTATACAGAGTGCAGTAAGTAAGAAAGAGAAAAACAAATATCTCATCTTAATGCATATATATGGAATCTAGAAAAATGGTAATGATCAACTTATTTGCAGGGCAAGAATACCTAAATATCCTTGGCACTCTGCTTATTATTCTGTCTCTCCACTCCTCACTCCAGGCAACCACTGATATTTTTACTATCTCCATAGTTTTGGCTCTTCCAGAATGTCATACAGTTGGAATCACACAATATGTACTCTTTTAAGATTGGCTTCTTCTCTTAAACATGATGTTGTAGGTAAAAAACAAACCAAAAAAAATGTTGAGTATAGATATAGCATAAAATATTGAGGAAATTTACTCAAAGGAAGGACAAGAGTTTGATCAAACTCCAGGAGATAGTGAAGGACAGGGAAGGCTGGTGTGCTGCAGCCCATGGGGTCACAAAGAGTTGAGCACTGAATAACAACAACTCAAAAGAAGAACAAAACATGTATGAGTATGATAGAACTTATTTTAGAAAAGGTAGACAGGGATGAGGAAGGGCTAGACATTGGCTCTTTATTGTCACTGAAAATAAAGTAACCCAAAGAAAATGCATCAAAATATTTAATTGCAGTAGAGGGTGTATTGAATTTCGTACATTTCCTGCAGATTTCTGTTGGGCATAAATATAATCAGATGTTAAAACTATGATATAGAAAAAATTAGAATGAACAATGAAAATAATACAGTTTATAAAGAATGCTTAAAAAAGATTGGCTTCTTACATTTAGTAATTATATTTAACATTTCTCTACATCTTTTCATGGCTTCATAGCTCTTTTCTTTATAGTGCTGAATAATATTCCATTGGTATAACTGGATATATCACATTCATTCACCTACTGAAGAGCATCTTGTTTTTTTTAAGTTTTGGCAGTTATGAATACAACTACTATAAGCATTATTAGTCAGGATTTCAGGACTTAAGTTTTCAGTTCCTTTGGGTAAGTAGCAAGGAGCATGATTGCCAGATTGTAGAGTAAAAGTGTACTTGGTTTTGTAAGAAACCTGTCTTCCAAAATCATTTTGCATTCCCACCAACAATTCATGAGAGATGAGAGTTTTTGTTTCTACACATCTTCAATAGCAGTTACTGTTACTATTGTTCTGGATTTTGCCATGCTAATAGGTGTATTGTGGTGACTGAGTTTTTCAATAAGTATTTCTCTGATGATGTGATGCTGATCATCTTTTCACATGCTTATTTCTCACCTATATTCTTTAATTAGAGGTCTATTAAGAGTTTTGGTTCATTTTTAAAGTAAGGTTTATTGTTTTCTTATTGTTGAATTTTAAGAGTTCTTTCCATATTTGAATAACAGTCTTTCATGGGATGTGTCTTTTGGAAATAATTTCCCCTTTGGTGTGGCTTGTCTTCTCATTCTCTTGACACTGTCTTTTACAGAGAGGTTTTTAATTGTAATAAAGCTCAGCTTACCAAAAATCTCTTTCATGGATTCTGTCTTTGATGTTATATACAAAAAGGCATCACCACACCCAAGAGCACTTTGGTTTTCTCCTGTGTTATCTTATAGGAGTTTTATAGTTTTGTGTTTTGCACTTAGGTCTGTGATCTATTTTGAGCACATTTTTTAAAAAATATAAATTTTACTGGAAGGTTAATTACTTTACAATATTGTATTGGTTTTGCCATGTATCAACATGAATCTGCCACAGATATACACGTGTTCCCCATCCTTAACCCGCCTCCCACCTCCCTCCCCATACCATCCCTCTGGGTCATCTCAGTGCACCAGCCCCAAGCATCCAGTATAATGCACTGAATTGTGAAGGGTGTAAGGTCGGTCTAGATTCTTTTAGTTATTTATTTTCTTTTAACGTGCATTTACTCCAGCACCATTTGTTGAAAAGTCTATCTTTATTTCATTGTATTGCCTTCTCTCCTTTGTCAAAGATCGATTGATTATGTTTATGGGGGTATGTTTTGGGTCTTTCTATTCTATTCCATTGATCTGGTTTATTATTTTGTCAATACCAAACTCTCTTGATCACTAGCTTTATAGTTAACCTTGAAGTCTGGTAGTGTCAGTCCAACTTTGTTCTTAATCTTCAATACTCTGTTGACTATTGTGGGTTTTTTTTATCTCTATATATAAATTTTAGTATCATTTCAGTATTCACGACTTGTTGAGTTTTTTATTGGGATTGCATTTTCTATAGATTAATTTGAGAAGAACTGATATCTTGACAGTATTGAGTCTTATCTCTGAATATGCAATATTTCTCCATTTATTTAGTCATTTTCTATATCATTCATCAGAGTTGTATTGTTTTCCTCATATAGATTTTGTATACATTTTATTAGATCTATACCTAAGCATTTTATTTAGGTAAGTACTGATATAAATGGTATTGAAATTTTATTTCAAATTTTGCTTGTTCATTTCTGGTGTATAGGGAAAAAATGACTTTTGTATATTAACTTTGCATCCAGCAACCAGGCTACAATCACTCTTTGCTTTAAGGAGTTATTTGGTTTATTCTTGCTAATTTTCTACATAGATGATCATATTTTTGAACAAATACAGTTTATGTCTTCCTTGCTTATAGTGACTTTATTTATAATAGTCCAAAATTGGAAATAATGTAAATGCCACTCAGTGCATGAATGGTCAAACAAATTGTTTCACAACCATACCATGAAATGCTACTTAGCAATAAAAAGAAATATACTATTAACAGATACAACAACTTGGAAGAATCCCCATAAAATTAGATTAAATATTCTCTAACATCTTATTTTTTTACTTCAGATCAGTTTTTTCTGATACAAAAACTGGGGAAAGGCATTACAAAACAGAAAAACAGAGAAGAATGTATCTCATGAATACAGACTCAAAAATCTCAAAATAATATTAACACATTAAATCCAGAAGTAAGGAATTCCCTGATATTTCCGTGGTTAGGACTCAGTGCATCCTCTGTCAGGGCCCAGGTTCAATCCCTGGTTGGGGAACTAAGACCCCACAAGCTGCACAGCATGGCCAATAAATAAATCCAGAAATATATGTGAGGGAGTGTCTCATGAATAAGGAAGGTTTATCTCTGAAATGCAATGCTTTTCAAAATTCAGTGTGATTCACCATATTATTAACAAAAGACTAAGGAAGAAAACCTATATGATAATGTCAATAGATGGAGAAGAAACTTTTACCAAATTCAATATTCATTCATTACAAAAATTCTCATTAAACAAAGAGTAGAAGAAAACTTCTTTAACATGATAATGGACATCTATGAAAATCCTACATTTAACATACTTAATAGTGAAGCACTGAATTTAATTTTTCTCTGGAGCTAGGATCCCGAACAAGGCAAGGATGCCTGCTCCCATGACTTGTATTCAACACTGTAGTGGAAGTCTTATTCAGCATAATCATCAAATTAAAAGAAGTAAAAAACATTCAAATTTGAAAGGAAGAAGTAAGACTGACTCTATTCTAATTAACATGATCATTTAAGTACAAAATATTTAAAAGTCTATTAACAACAAAAACTAACAACTTAGTTTAGCAAAGTTATAGGATAAAAGGCCAATATTTAGAAATCAGTTGTATTTCTAAATGCTAGCAATAAAGAATTGGGAATTAAAATTTAAAATATATTGCCATTTATAATAGCACCAAAACACATGAGTTACTTTGGTGTAATTTTTTTTTAATGTGGGTAATATCTGTATGTTGAATAATACAGACCAGTGAGGAGAAAACTCAGTGAAGACCTAAATATATGGAGAGATATACAGTCCTATATACCGTGCTCATGATTTGAAAAACTCAATATTTTCAAAATGCTAATTATTCCCAAATTGGTCTGTAGATTCAGCATAATTTATAGAAATAAACATACTAGTTATAAAATTTATATGAAAAGACAAAGTATCTAAAATGTTCAAAACAATTTTGGAGAATAAAAGCAAAATTGAAAAACTTCACACTGCTCAGTACAATGTTGTATTTGTAAATTGTATTTCAACAAAGATGCAAAGAAATTTAAGTTAGGAAAACATATTATTCAACAAACTGATGTAAACATGGGAAATTCACCTGCAAAATATAATAACCTGAATCTGTATCTTGTTTTATATAAAAATGACTTGTATTAAATGTAAAATCAAAAACTATTAACCTTCTAAAATAAAGTGTGTTAGAATGTATTTATAATCTTGTAGTTGTCAACTTAGACATAAAACAAAATGCAAAATTCCTAAAATAAAATAAAAATAAGTTGAACTTCTTTAAATTTTAAAGCTTGCTCTTCCAAAGATACTGTTAACAATCCAAATGTTTATCAAAAGATGACTAGCTAAATTACTGTATATCCATATAATAAAATAAAACTAATAAAAAAGGAATGAAATATTGATACCCAATAAAAGAGATGAAGCTCAAAATAATTATAGAGTCAATGTAGACACAAAATTTAAAAATTAAATATTGTATGATTTCACTTTTATAGCATTCAAAAATTCACAACTAATCAAGAATGACAGAAAGTAGATTAGTGGTTGCCTGGTAATGAGAAGCAAGGAAAGATGATAGGGATGAATTATGAAGTGATATAAAGAAACTTTTGGGGTTATGGCTATACTCACCATCTCAAATGTGGTAATAGTTTTATGCATGTATGTACGTATCACAGCTTATCAAACTGTATCTTTCAAATATGGGCATTTTATTGTTTTCAAGTTATATGCCAATAAACTGCCAAATTAAATGAAAGATTAGACTATAGAATGGGAGAAAATAAATTTAAAATTCAGACCTGGTGAAGGACTTATCCCTAGAATATACCCAGAATATACTAGATTTCTTATACTTATGTATACCTAGAATATAACTAGAAGGACTCTCAAAACTCAATATTATAAAACAGACAACCCAATAAAATAGATTGGGCTTAAGATCTGAGTAGAACCTTCACACACACACACACACACACACACACACACACACAAAACACATATGTGGCAAATAAACATATGAAAAGGTACTAAATGTCAATATTCATTAGAGAAAAGCAAAATAAATCTACAAAGAGATGCCATTATATGCATAATAACATGGAAAAAGGAAGATGACAAATTTTGTTCAAACATAATAAGCAGCAACCCTAATACATTGCTGGTGGTGTTGTAAAGAGTATTAACTCCTTAGGAAAAAAAATTGGAAAACACTTTACATAAGGCCCAATAATCCCACTTCTTGGTATTTATCAAAAAGAATGGAAACTTATGTTCACAGAAAGACTTTTATGTGAAAGTTCCTAGCATTATTCATTGCTCACAATAGCCAAAAAATGGTCTTTCTAAAGATGAATTGATAAACTGGTGCATCTCTACAATGGAATTCTACTCAACAATAAGCAGAAATATATTACTGATACACATGCAATGACATGAATGAATCTCAAGTGCATTTGCTATATATATACATATATACACACAAAAGCCTATACATTCTATGACTCCATGTATATAACAAGTGGAAAATGCAAAGTTATAAGGTACAAAACTGATCAGTGATTAGCAGTTACTATGTATAGGAGTAGATGTTGACTACAAAAGGGCTCCAGAGAATTTGGGGAAGTGATGAAATTCCTCCACATCTTGATTATCATGGTAGCTATATGACCATATGTATTTGTCAGATTAAGGTCTGTGCATTAAAATGTGAATTTTAATGTATAAAGATTATATCTCACGTTAAAAAAGAAAATAATAGAAAATCAAGGAATTTGCATATTTTGAAAAGCAAGTCAGACCACATCATTCTTCTGTTCAAAACATGCAGTGGTTCCCTAATACATTCAGAATAAAAGTAGAGTCTTTATAATGGTCGACAGGGCCCTAAACAAACTTTTTCTTCTCTGAATGTGTCACCTACTACACTCACACATCTCCATCCACACTGGTCCCTTGTTTTTTCTTAAACACATCAAGGGGAAAAAAAAAAAAAAAAAGCTCTTGCCTTAGAAAGTTTTTCCTGTGCTGGAAACATACTTTGCAAGTCTTATTCCCTTACCTCTTTAAAGTTTTTCCTAAAAAGTTATCTCTTCAGTAGTGCTTTATTTTTAATTGTAACCCATCTTCATTGATTCTTCCTATGTTTTTTCTACAGATTATTTATCACTATCTGGCAGCTGAAGTGTCTTATTTACTGGTTTTTCCCCCTTTACTTACTTGAATCTAGTGATACCAAAGATAGATAATTTTTAATGAATGTTTTTCTTTCGGTAGTATCTTTAGCACCTAGAACAGTCCTGGCACACAGTAAGTCCTCACTGAATATCTGTTGAAAAAAAATGAATGAATGAGTGAATTACCCATAGACAATAGAAATAGGGGTAATAAGAAATGAGGAGGAAGTCAGCTTTTATGATCAGATCATAAAAAAGATTTTTTCTGTGTATGGGGGCTTTATTTGGCAAATGGTAAGGAACTTGAATATTATCCTGGGAAACATGACAAGCCATGAGTAATTATTTTGGAAAGAGAATGACAAATTTTTAAACTTTGCATTTTAGAAAAGACAATTTGACTACCATGTGTGATGTTGATAGTAAAAATACAAAACAGAAGGAATTGAAACCATAAGGGATCTCTTTCATAGTCCATGTGAGAGACAATGGTCAACTGGACTAGGGTCCTGGTGATAGGTTTGAAAAGAAGCTACTGAATTCAATTTAAGCCTTCTGTGATGGATATCCCTCCTGTTCACCAAGAACTCTATTTGCACCCATTTCCTAGCACCAAATGTGAATATGTACTTACTGATTATGTAATTCTTAAATGTCTCCCTTGACACTCTCAAATCTCACCATTTGTTCTGCCAGGATAAAGACCACACCTTTTATTCTTTTGGTGCCTCTACAAGTCACCTAGGACTGTTTATCAATGAGGTTCCCTAGTAGCTCAGACAGTCAAGCATCTGCCTGTAATGCAGGAGACTTGACTTCAATTCCTGGGTTGGGCAGATCCCCTGGAGAAGGAAATGTCAACCACTTCAGTATTCTTGTCTGGAGAATTCCATGGACAGAGGAGCCTGGTGGGCTACAGTCCATGGGATCACAAAGAGTCAGACACAACTGAGCGACTAACACACACCCAGTTTAAAGATAACACTATATTTTAACCAGTCAGTGATATAAAGGGAAGGACTTGAGAGATTTCACAAGGTTTAGCTTTGGCATAATTGTTTCTAGAGAATTTATCTCCTTCATTGATTTTTGGGTCTTTAGAAGTCAAGTTAAAATGGAGAATTTCCTGTTTTCCCCTCAAGTCTGTTTCCATTCAGTTCAGTTCAATTCAGTTCAGTTGCTCAGTCGTGTCTGACGCTTTGCGACCCCATAAATCACAGCAGGCCAGGCCTCCCTGTCCATCACCAACTCCCGGAGTTCACTCAGACTCACGTCCATCGAGTCAGTGATGCCATCCAACCATCTCATCCTCTATCGTCCCCTTCTCCTCCTGCCCCCAATCCTTCCCAGCATTAGAGTATTTTCCAATGAGTCAACTCTTTGCATGAGGTGGCCAAAGTACTGGAGTTTCAGCTTTAGCATCATTCCTTCCAAAGAAATCCCAGGGCTGATCTCCTTCAGAAGGAGGGAAATATAAAGGTTTAGAAAGAAAGACAAAAACTGGAACTTTTTAGAAATACAAACAGTGAGAAAATAAAGCTGCCTCTCCTCATTCTGAGTGAGTTTTTCAAATGCTACTCCTTTCTGCTGCATTGCAGAAATTGTTTGGGGCATAGAGATTTGATATACACACCAATTCAAAAAAAAAAAAAAAAAAAAGATCTGGAATGCATCATTTTATTTCTAATTGACAGTGAATTGGAGCCAAATTCTCTCTGATCCAGTTACATTTGTCATTTTTGGATGCCTTTATTGGCATAAGGCCTATAAACACCAGCCGGTCATGATTAGAAGCTTGTGAACTGGATGACATTCAGTTTGCCATTAACTCTCAGGCACAGAAATCCAGCCAGTAACAGAATGCCTTACAGTGCACTAACTGATCTGGTAACTTGATCTTGCACCACTGACCACAGAGTTAGAATGGCAAACTCCTCTCCAGAAGAGTGGGTGTTTCATATTAATCACAGTTGTATGCAAGTTTTTTTAGCATTTAGAGACTTCGGCAGATTAAAAAAAAAAATCTTCAACTTTATTGTTTCAGGAAGAAGCAGGTTATGAAATCAAATGACCCCAGTAAGGAGAAGTTTCTCAGTAGACACTATCAGAAAAGTAAAATCTGAATAAGAAATAGATAGAAATTAGCATTTAAAAATTAGACAAACTCCTTGGGTTACCCAATTAAATATACCAATCTAGACAGCTTATTAAAAAGCTGAGACATTACTTTGCCAACAAAGGTATTTATAGTCAAAGCTATGGTTTTTTCCAGTAGTCATGTATGGATGTGAGAGTTGGACTGTGAAGAAAGCTGAGCACTGAAGAATTGATGCTTTTGAACTGTGGTGTTGGAGAAGACTCTTGAGAGTCCCTTGGACTGCAAGGAGGTCTGACCAGTCCATCCTAAAGAAATCAGTCCTGAATATTCATTGGAAGGACTGATGCTGAAGCTGAAACTCCAATATTTTGGTCACCTGATGTGAAGAACTGACTCATTGTAAGAGACCCTGATGCTGGGAAAGATTGAAAGTGGGAGGAGAAGGGGATGACAGAGGATGCGATGGTTGGATGACATCACTGATTCAATGGACATGAGTTTGAGTAAACTCTGGGAGCTGATGATGGACAAGGAGGCCTGTTGTGCTGCAATCTATGGGGTTGCAAAGAGTCGGACACGACTGAGTGACTGAAGTGAACTGAACTTATATGTTTGAAGAAAAGTAGTCTTACAGAAGAGATTTAATGAGCACCTACTTATATAATTTTCCAAAGTATGTGCATGTCACCCCTAGGGTGTGGTTGCAAGGAAAATATGGTATGTCCTCTGAATTGATGGTTTTGAACTGTGGTGTTGGAGAAGACTCTTGAGATTCCCTTGGACTGCAAGGAGATCCAACCAGTCCTTTCTAAAGGAGATCAGTACTGGGTGTTCTTTGGAAGGAATGATGCTAAAGCTGAAACTCCAGTACTTTAGCCACCTCATGCAAAGAGTTGACTCATTGGAAAAGACTCTGATGCTAGGAGGGATTGGGCGCAGGAGGAGAAGGGGATGACAGAAGATGAGATGGCTGGATGGCATCACCTACTCTATGGACGTGAATTTGAGTGAACTCCAGGAGTTGGTGATGGACAGGGAGGCCTGGCGTGCTGCAATTCATGGGGTCACAAAGAGTCAGACACAACTGAGTGACTGAACTGAACTGAATTCCTCAAAAGATACTAAGCTTCTAGTGAGAAAAAGATATTTAGCTCATGAAGTAAATAGCAAAATATAATGTAGTTATATAATTTTGTATCATAGAGATGAGATTTTTAACCAGTGTTAGAGAAATCATATTTTATTGTGTACTTGAATTGTCAGGGGATGCTTTGTGAAAGAACTCAGGAGATATTCCTTTATGAAGCAATGTCCTATGGGGTTCCACTCTATTTGTGTTTAAGAAAACAGGTGGCTCAATGGTAAAGAATCCACCTGCCAAGGAGGAGACCCAAGTTTGATAACTGGGTCAGGAAGATTCCCTAAAGAAGGAAATGGCAACTCACTCTAGTATTATTGCCTGGAAAATCCCATGGACAGAAGAGCCTGGTGAGCTACAGTTCATGGGGTCACAAAGAATCAGATGTGACTTAGTAAGTAAACCACCATCACCAGGAAAACATTATAAATACTGAAAATGAATTTGTCACAGCCATTGCTTTTCACTTGTCCTGTGCATTCTTGAGATACTCATTTTAGGCACTGGGAGCATTTTAGGATTATTCCCCAGTTCTTATTGCAGTGTCAAAGACAGGAACAATTCTCTTCCAGAGAACCAATGGAAATGCACAGTTAAACTACCAGCATGTCTATTCCTGTATGTCTGTTTCATGTGAATGGCACATACCATGATATTTTATAAGTGGGAAGGGGAGTCCATTACTTAATTGCTTGTAATTAATCTTAACATCACCTGTTCAATACTAAATATTATAACAGCAAGTACTGAAGTTACTCTTCTAGATGTAGGACTCACTGATTAGTTCATGAATCCAATGATAAATTTCATGTAAGTTCAGAGTCATGAGTCATGAGCCTTCAGTTCAGTTCAGTCGCTCAGTTGTTTCCGACTCTTTGCCACCCCATGAACTGCAGCACACCAGGCCTCCCTGTCCATCACCAACTCCTGGAGTTCACCCAAACCCACGTCCATTGAGTCGGTGATGCCTTATTAGAGCTAAATAATATGTCTGGCTGTTTCTTTCCTATTAACAATTATTTAAGGATAAGGATATTCTCTTCTAGTTTATAGTCACTCTTTCATCTCAGACATTGTATAATCTACACACACACAAAAAAAACTACTTGGATCTCTGGTAATGCACTTTTAGATTGGGGAATAAAGGAAAGAAAATTTTAAACATTTGTGGTGCTGAAAGATTTGCCAGTAGTAGGAGGCTCTGGGCTGTCACCCGGTCCTGAGACATGAATCTCTTGTGGTCATTTTAGTGCTTGTGTAACTCAAAAAGGCTCTGGACTTAAAACTGAAATTTCAAAATGATTAGTCCAGGTTTTCCTCTAAAGTAATTGCTTCAATTATTCTAAGAGGACGACTGAGGGCCTCAAGTCCCCAAATGACTTATCCCATACACTGTAAAGGTTCAGCGACGCTTCAGCAGGGAAGCCTGTGATATTTAATTCCCTCATTCAAGTTGCCTACCATCTGAAGGGCCAGAGAGAAATAGTTTTCTGCGGGGAGCAACACATAATGAGCTCCCATGAACATAGCTTGAATAGTTCTAAATAAGTCTTGGTTTTAATTCCATGAGGGAAGCACACATTTTAACAATCCATGAATAAAGTCTAAGAATGGCTCTATGAGTCTCTTTCCAATATGTGAAACTTACCAGAGACTTATACCTACCTACTGCTGCTGCTACTGCTAAGTCACCTCAGTTGTGTCCAACTCGGTGTGACCCCAGAGATGGCAGCCCACAAGGCTCCCTCATCCCTGGGATTCTCCAGGCAAGAACACTGGAGTGGGTTGCCATTAGGCACTGGTCAAATCTTGGAGTATAATCAGAATCTGAAACAGCTGTCAAAAGACATTCCCTGAATTGATTCTGTGTACCTTTGCAGCTATTGATATTGATGGAATATAAGAAGTCAAGGAAAAAGATACTTTCACTGATGGCTTTAGAAGCACCCTAGGTGGTATGTAAGCTTCCTCTTTATAAACCTATCAGAGTTAGTTTCAGGAATTAATTAATATACCTGAGTGTCAGAACTGAAAAGCAACTTAGAAATCAACTAATTCCAGGTATTCATTTTACATGAGGAAACATGTAAAACATTTTACATGAGGAAACTGAGGCACAGAAATGGTGTGAGTTTTTCAAAGCTAATTGGCAGCAGTCCAAGAAAGATAATCTTCATCAGTTGACTGTCAATTCAGTGATTTTTCTACTCTCTTGGAGGGAAGGAATACACTCCCAAGTGGAAGTGCAATTGCAACCATTCAAATATTGTAATTCATGGTATGGCTCAATATTTCTTTGAGCAACTGAGCTTAAGGGTATTTTGATAACCTCAAGTTTGTACAGAGCTTTACAGTACATAGAGTGTTTTCTTTTTTTTTATTTTATTTTATTTTTAAACTTTACAATATTGTATTAGTTTTGCCAAATATCGAAATGAATCCGCCACAGGTATACCTGCGTTCCCCATCCTGAACCCTCCTCCCTCCTCCCTCCCCTACCCTCCCTCTGGGTCGTCCCAGTGCACCAGTCCCAAGCATCCAGTACCGTGCATCGAACCTGGACTGGTGACTCGTTTCATACATGATATTATACGTGTTTCAATGCTATTCTCCCAAATCTCCCCACCCTCTCCCTCTCCCATAGAGTCCATAAGACTGATCTATACATCGGTGTCTCTTTTGCTGTCTCGTACACAGGGTTATTGTTACCATCTTTCTAAATTCCATATATATGCATTTCACGCCAGTCAGAATGGCTGCGATCCAAAAGTCTACAAGCAATAAATGCTGGAGAGGGTGTGGAGAAAAGGGAACTCTCTTACACTATTGGTGGGAATGCAAACTAGTACAGCTACTATGGAGAACAGTGTGGAGATTCCTTAAAAAACTGGAAATATAACTGCCTTATGATCCAGCAATCCCAACTGCTGGGCATACACACTGAGGAAACCAGAAGGGAAAGAGACACGTGTACCCCAATGTTCATCGCAGCACTGTTTATAATAGCCAGGACATGGAAGCAACCTAGATGCCCATCAGCAGATGAATGGATAAGAAAGCTGTGGTACATATACACAATGGAGTATTACTCAGTCATTAAAAAGAATACATTTGAATCAGTTCTATTGAGATGGATGAAACTGGAACCTATTATACAGAGTGAAGTAAGCCAGAAAGAAAAACACCAATACAGTATACATAGAGTGTTTTCAAAGATTATTCATTTGGTTCTCCCAATAAATCCCAAAGGAAGATAGGACAGATTACATTTTTCATTTGAGAGAAGAGGAACTGAAATTCAGAGAGGATATGTGAATTGTGCCAAATTAATTAAGATTCAACCTCCGTATTCTCCTGAATCCAAGCTCAATACTCTTGCATCTCACACCAGAAAGTAAAGAAGTCCATCAAATATGTTATCAAATTTAATGTTTTAGCCAATTAGCATAATCCCCCTGTCACTACTTTGTGTCCGATTCTTTGTGACCCCATGGACTGCAGCCCACCAGGCTCCTCTGTCCATGGGATTTTCCAGGCAAGAACACTGGGAGTGGGTTCCCATTTCCTTCTCCAGAATCAACATAATATCAGCCCATATTAAGCAAGTTTCCCTTAAGTCTAGATACTATCTTATGTACAATTAATAATGATGGTCATATCTAATATTTACTGCATCCCTTGCTTTACATCATTCACTGGCCTAAGCTTTCCAAATTTATTAACTCATCGGCTATTCACTAAATCATCCTGGTAGATTAATACTATTACTATAATTATTTTACTGATGAGCAAATTAAGGTACAAAGAAGTTAAACATCTTCCTAAATGTCACCAAACTAATAATGATAGTGCCAAGATTTGGGCTTAGGTACTCTGGACTCCAGAACATCCATTCAACCACAAAATTGTCACTCTAGAAAGATATAAGTAGTAGTGCTGTTATTCTTGTTACCCCCCAAATATTACTGTGTAATATGTGTAATAGAAAAAAAAAAAAAACTTTCATTTTTTTGCAGCCATCTTCCATAGCATAGAATTGTAAGAGACCAGGCATTTGAGAAAAAAAAAAGTGGCTTTATTATATTGGAAACATCAATACTGTATGGTCCATGATGATTCTAAACAAGCCTCTTTCGTCAAAAATAAAACATTATTTCAAAAAATGTCCCTACATAGATTTATATTAAGAGAAAAAGATGACTCTAAAAGAAACATATTGCATTTTCCCAGAACCAGCATTTCACGGAATGTTGTGTACCTATACCTAATAGTCAATGATGGCATGGAAATAAGACTAAATAATACAGGTTTAGGAAGAATGCAATTGAGATGTAACAGCTGAACATATTAATGACTCTGTTGTCATGATGATTATTGGATGTAAACATAACAACTATCAAATGGTAATTTCTAGAAAAACAATATCAAAGGTAGTAAATTAACTGATAAAGGGAAAGTCTATGTAAATGATTTTTGGTTTTGTTTTGTTTTGTTTTCTGGAAGTGTTAGGGCAGAAGCAGAAGCAAGAACTTCCTTAATTATTGCCTTCTGATATCACAGGGTACACTTCCATAACCCAAGTAAATGTGCAAGGAAAACACCCTTTATTTGATCACTTCCCAGTCTTTTCTTAAGAATAATATTGTTCTAGCTGCTGCAGTTTATGATGTATCTGTTTGTAGCTTTCTCTTCCTTCTCCAGCTCCCTCCCCTCCTTTTTTCCTTCCATTCCTAACTTTATTCAACAAATACGGTTTGAGTGTTGGGAAAAAAATGATGAGCAAACCAAAGGACAATCTCCTCTCATTTAGCTTAGACTCTAATAGAAATACTGATATTTAATTTTTAAAGACACTACTGAATGTATAATTACAAATGGAGATAAATTTTCTGGAAGAATAGAAAAAAGGTTATGGATGCTATTGGGGTAGGTTTCACCTGTGAAAGCAAATTTTTAATTATGATTTGAAGAATGAATAGCCTATGAAAGAGGAGGATCACACTGTGCTGCTGTTCAGTTGCTCAGTCATGTCCAACTTTATGCAACCTCATGGACTGCATGCAGCACACCAGGCTTCCCTGACCTTCACTATCTCCTGGAGTTTGCACATGTCCATTGAGTCGGTGATGCCATCCAACCATCTCATCCTCTTTTGCTCCCTTCTCCTCCTGCCCTCAAACTTTTCCAGCATTAGGGTCTTTTCCAATGAGTTGGTTCTTTGCATCAGGTAGCCAAAGGACTGGAGCTTCAGTATCCCATACTTTGGCCACCTGATGTGAAGAACTGACTCTTTAGAAAAGTTTGAGCAAGCTCCAGGGGTTGATGGACAGGGAAGCGTGGCGTACTGCAGTCTTTGGGGTCGCAGAGAGTCAGACACGACTGAGCAATTGAACTGAACTGATCAGTGCTTCCAATGAATATTCAGAGTTGATTTCCTTTAGGATTGACTGTTTTGATCTCCTTGCAATCCAAGGTACTCTCAAGAATCTTCTTCAGCACCACAATTCAAAGGCATCAATTGTTTGGCCCACAGACTTCTTTATAGTCCAAGATTCATATCTATACATGACTACTGGAAAAACAATAGCTTTGACTGTATGAACTTTTGTTGGCAAAACAATGTCTCTGTTTTTTAATATACTGTGTAGGTTTGTCATAGTCTGTCTTCCAAGGAGCAAGCATCTTTTAATTTCATGGCTGCAGTCACCATTCACAATGATTTTGGATCCCAATTAAAAAAAAAAAAATCTGTCACTGTTTCCATTTTTTTCCCAACTTTTTGCCACAAAGTGGTGGGACCAGATACTATGATCTTAATTTTTTGAACGTTTAAACCGGCTTTTGCACTCTTGTCTTTCACTTTCACCAAGAGGCTCTTTTGTTCTTCTTTGCTTTCTGCCATTAGAGTGATATCATCTGCATATCTGAGGCTGTTGATATATCTCCTAGTGATTGCTTTTTTTAATTAATTAATTAATTTTAATTGGAAGCTAATTACTTTCCAATATTGTAGTGGTTTTTGCTATACATTGACATGAATCACCCATGCATGTACACGTGTCCCCAATCCAGAACCCCCCTTCTTCCCTATCCCATCACTCAGCCAGTGCACCAGCTTTGAGTGCCCTGTTTCATACATCGAACTTGGACATGTGATCTATTTCACATATGGTAATATACATTGTTCTTTCTAAATTCATATATATGCTTTAATATACTGTGTATTGGGATTTTACTTTCTGACTTACTTCACTCTGTATAATAGGCTTCAGTTTCATCCAATTCATTAGAACTGATTCGAATGTGTTCTTTTTAATAGCTGAGTAATATTCCATTATGTATATGTACCAAAGCTGTATCATCCATTCGTCTGCCAATGGACATCTAGGTTGCTTCCATGTCCTGGCTATTGTAAACAGTGCTGCAAGGAACACTGGGGTACACGTGTCTCTTTCAATTCTGGTTTCCTCAGCGTGTATGCCCAGCAGTGGGATTGCTGGGTCGTATGATAGTTCTTATTTCCAGGTTTTTAAGGACTCTCCACACTATTCTCCATAGTGGCTGTACTAGTTTGCATTCCTACCAACAGTATAAGAGGTTTCCCTTTTCTCCACACCCTCTCCAGCATTTATTGCCTATAGACTTTTTGATAGCAGCCATTCGGACCAGTGTGAGATGGTACCTCATTGTGGTTTTGATTTGCATTTATCTGATAATGACTAATGTTGAGCATATTTTCATGTGTTTGTTAGCCATCTGTATGTCTTCTTTGGAGAAATGTCTGTTTAGTTCTTTGTTTATTTTTATTGGGTCCTTTATTTTTCTGGAATTGAGTTGCAGAAGCTTATTGTATTTTTTTTTTGGATTAATTATTTGTCAGTTGCTTAGTTTGCTATTATTTTCCCCATTCTGAAGGCTGTCTTTTCACCTTGCTTATAGTTTCTTTCATTGTGCAAAACCTTTTAAGTTTAATTAGGTCCCATTTGTTTATTTTTGTTTTATTTCCATTACTCTGAGAGGTGTGTTTGGAGCATCCTGCTGCAATTTATGTCAGAGGGGGTTTTGCCAATGTTTCCCTCTAGAAGTTTTATAGTTTCTGGCCTTACATTTAGATCTTTAATCCATTTTGAGTTTATTTTTATGTATGGTGTTAGAAAGTGTTCTAGTTTCATTTTTTTGCAGGTGGTTGACTAGCTTTCCCAGCACCACTTGTTAAAGAGTTTGTCTTTTTTCCATTCTTTATTCTTGCCTCCTTTGTCAAAGATAAGGTGTCCATAGGTGTGCTGATTTATCTCTGTGCTTTCTATTGTGTTCCATTGGTCTATATTTCTGGCTTTGTGCCAGTACCATACTGTCTTGATGACTAGCTTTGTAGTATAGTCTGATGTTGGGCAGGTTGATTTCTCCAATTCCATTCTTCTTTCTCAAGATTGCTTTGGCTATTTGAGGTTTCTTGTATTTCCATACAAATGGTGAAGTTATTTGTTCTAGTTCTCTGAAAAATGCTGTTGGTAGCTTGATAGGGATTGCATTGAATCTATAGATTGCTTTGGGTAGTATACTCATTTTCACTATATTGATTCTTCTGATCCATGAACATGATATATTTCTTGATCTATGTGTGTGATCTTTGACTTCTTTCATCAGTGTTCTATAGTTTTTTATATTTAGGGCTTTTGTTTCTTTAAGTAGGTTTATTCCTAAGTATTTTATTGTTTTCGTGATAGTGGTGAATGGAATTGTTTCCTTAATTTCTCTTCCTGTTTTCTCATTGTTAGTGTATAGGAATGCAAGGTATGTATATGTATATATATATATATATATATATATATATATATATATATATTTCTGTGTATTAACTGTATAGGCTATAAATTTACTACATTCATTGATTAGCTCTAGTAATTTTCTGGTGGTGTCTTTAGGGCTTTCTATGTAGAGGATCATGTCATCTGCAAAGAGTTTTACTTCTTCTTTTCCAGTCTGTATTCCTTTTATTTTTCTTCTCTGATTGCTGTGGCTAAAACTTCCAAAGTTATGTTGAATAGTAGTGGTGAGAATGGACACCCTTGTTTTATTCCCGACTTTAGGGGAAATGCTTTCAATTTTTCACCATATGCCTGCTTTCTGGAGTTTTTTTTTTTTTTTTCTATAAATATATGTTGAATTTATTCTAAAGGAGATCAGTCCTGGGTGTTCTTTGGAAGGAATGATGCTAAAGCTGAAACTCCAGCATGGCCACATCATGCAAAGAGTTGACTCATTGGAAAAGACTCTGATCCTGGGAGGGATTGGGGGCAGGAGGAGAAGGGGACGACAGAGGATGAGATGGCTGGATGGCATCACTGACTCGATGGATGTGAGTCTGAGTGAACTCCGGGAGTTGGTGATGGACAGGGAGGCCTGGTGTGCTGCGACTCATGGGGTCGCAAAGAGTCGGACATATCTGAGTGATTGTTCTGATCTGATCTGATTCTTTTTTGTGGCATCTTTGTCTGGTTTTGGCATTAGGGTGATGGTGGCCTCATAGAATGTGTTTGGCATTTTACCTTCCTCTGCAATTTTTCTGGAAGAATTTGAGTAGAATACGTGGAGGCTCTTTTCTAAATTTTTGGTAGAATTCAGCTGTGAAGCCATCTTGTCCTGGGGTTTTGTTTGTTGGAAGGTTTTTTTTTTTTACAATTTCGATTTTCGTGCTTGTGATGGTCTGTTAATACTTTCTTTTTCTTCCTGGTTTAGTTTTAGAAGTTTATACTTTTATAAGAATTTGTCCATTTCTTCCAGGTTGTCCATTTTGTTGGCATATAGTAGTCTCTTATGATCCTTTGTATTTCTGTGTTGTCTGTTGTGATTCCTCCATTTTAACTTCTAATTTTGTTGATTTGATTCTTCTCCCTTTGTTTCTTGATGAGTCTGGCTAATGGTTTGTCTATTTTATTTATCTTCTGAAAGAACAAGCTTTTAGTTTTGTTGATTTTTGCTATAGCATCCTTTGTTTCTTTTTTTATTTATCTGCTCTCATTTTTATGATTTATTTCCTTCTACTAACTCTGGGGTTCTTCATTTCTTATTTTTTCTAGTTGCTTTAGATGTAGAGTTTGGTTATTTATTTTATTTTTCTCTTTTTCCTTGAAGTAAGCTTATTGCTATGAACCTTTCCCTTAGCACTGCTTTTACTGAATCCCGTAGGTTTTGGGTTGTTGTGTTTTCATTTTCATTCATTTCTATGCATATTTTGTTTTCTTTTTTGATCTCTTCTGTGATTTGTTGGTTATTCAGAAACGTGTTTTCTAGCCTCCATTTGTTTGTATTTTTAATAGTTTTTTTTTCCCTATTGTTTACATCTAATCTTACCACATTGAGATCAGAAAAGAAAAGATGGTTGAAATAATTTCAAGTTTTTGAATTTACCAAGGCTAGATTTATGGCCCAGGATGTGATCTATCCTGGAGAAGGTTCCGTGTGCACTTGAGAAAAAGGTGAAATTCATTATTTTGGGGTATAATGTCCTATAGATATCAATTAGGTCTAACTAGTCCATTGTATCATTTAAAGTTTGTGTTTCCTTGCTAATTTTCCATTTACTTGACCCATCCATAGGTGTGAGTGGGATATTAAAGTCTCCCACTATTAATGCATTACTGTTAATTTCCCCTTTCATACTTGTTAGCATTTGCCTTACATATTGTGGTGCTCCTATGTTAAGTGCATATATATTTATAATTTTTATATCTTCTTCTAGGATTGATCCTTTGATCATTGTGTAGTGTCCTTCTTTGCCTCTTCTGGTCTTTATTTCAAAGTCTATTTTATCTGACATGTGTATTGCTACTCCTGCTTTCTTTTGGTCTCCATTTATGTGAAATATTTTTTTTTCAGCCCTCACTTTCAGTCTATATGTGTCCTTCGTTTTGAGGTGGGTCTCTTCTAGACAGCATATATATGGGTCTTGTTTTGTATCCATTCACCAGTCTGTCTTTTGTTTGGGGCATTCAACCTATTTACATTTAGGGTAATTATTGATAAGTATGAACCTGTTGCCATTTACTTTGTTGTTGGGGTTTGAGTTTATAAACCTTTACTGCATTTCATGTCTAGAGAAAATCCTTTAGCATTTGTTGAAGAGCTGGTTTGGTGTTGCTGAATTCTCTCAGCTTTTGCTTGTCTGTAAAGCTTTTGATTTCTCCTTCGTATTTGAATGAGATCCTTGTTGGGTACAGTAATCTGGTTGTAAGTTTTTCTCTTTTATCACTTTAAGTATGTCCTGCCATTCCCTTCTGGCCTGAAGAGTTTCAATGAAAGATCAGCTGTTATCCTTATGGGGATCCCCTTATGTCTTATTTGTTGCTTTTCCCTTGCTGCTTTTAATATATGCTCTTTGTGTTTGATCTTTGTAAATTTGATTAATATGTGTCTTGGGATATTTTGCCTTGGATTTATCTTTTTGGGACTCTCTGGGTCTCTTGGACTTGGGTGCCTATTTGCTTCCCCATCTTAGGGAAGTTTTCAACTATTGTTTCCTCATCTATTTTCTCATGGCTTTTATTTTGTCTTCTTCTGGGACTCCTATGATTTGAATGTTGCATTGTTTCACATTGACCTGGAGGTTTGTGAGGTTTTCCTCATTTCTTTTAATTCTTTTCTTTTTCTTTTTTTCTTCTCTGCTTCATTTATTTCCACCGTAATTATTCCGCCTCACTTATCCTATCTTCTATCTCAGTTATTCTACTGTTGGTTGCCTCCAGAGTGCTTGTGATCTCAATTATTGCATTATTCATTATTGATTGACTTTTCTTTATTTCTTCTATGTCCTTGTTAAACATTTCTTGCATCTTCTTAATCCTTGTCTTTAGTCTATTTATCTGTAACTCTATTTTGTTTTCAAGATTTTGGATTATCTTTACTCTCATTATTCTGAATTCTTTTTTGGGTAGACTCTCTATCTCTTTCTTCTTGGTTAGGCTTGGTGGGAATTTATCACATTCCAATACCTGCTGAATATTTCCCTGCCTTTTCATCTTATTTAGATTGCTGTTTTTGGGGTGGCCTTTCTGTAACCTGGTAGTCTGTGGCCCCTCTTTTTTGTGGAACTTGCTCATTGTGTGTGGGTGGGGTTTAACTATTGGCGTGTGTCAAGGGTGCCTGGTTAGGTGAGCTAGCATCTGTGTTCTGGTGGGTGGAGCTGGATCTATTCTCTTTGGAGCACAATTAAATGTCCAGTAGTGAGTTTTGGGGTGTCAAAGGGTTTGGCATGGCTTTGGGAAGCCTGTATTTTAATGCTCAGGTCTGTGTTCCTGCGTTATTGAAGAATTAGCATTGTATGTCTTGCTCTGGAACTTGTTGGATCTTGGGTGGAGCTTTGTTTCAGTGTAGGTATTGAGGCTTTTGGATAAGCTCTTGTCTATTAATGTTCCCTGGAATCAGGAGTTCTCTAGTGTTCTCATATTTTGGATTTAAGCCTCCTGTCTCTAGCTTTCATTCTTATTCTTAAAGTAGCCTCATGAGTTCTCCATCCATACATCATAGTTCATAAAACATCTAGGTTAATGGTGAAAATATTCCCCACAGTGAGGGACACCCAGAGAGGTCCACAGAGTTACATGGAGAAAAGAAGAGAAGAGGGAAGAGGGAGATAGAGGTTACCAGGAGGAGAAGAGGGGGAGTCAAAAGAGGAGAGACCAATCTAGCCAGTAATCAATTCCCTAAGTTTTTGCCACAGCCTGGAACACCCAGAGAGATGCACAGAATTAAGTAGAGAAGAGAAGGGAGAAGAAGGAGATAGAGGTGACCTGGAGGAATAAAGGAAGAGTCAAAAGGGGAGAGGGAAATCAAGCCTGTAATCACAACCCTAAGTGAAAATGAATAATAAATATTAGTTTCTTAATGTTACAAAATTGATAACGAATACCAAAACACAAAAATAAAAAATCTAGAGTAAAGGTTAGACTCTCAAAAGTACAGTGTTAAAAATACCAAACAAAATCAATCACAAAAATTGTAAAAAATATATATATGAAATTTTCTTCAAAAATAGGGTCTTTTTTTTTGCAGGGTAATGTGTGGGTTAGTCACTTAGTCGTGTCCAACTCTTTGAGACCCGATGAACTGTAGCCCGTCAGGCTCCTCTATCCTTGGGATTCTCCAGGCAAGAATACTGGAGTGGATTGCCAGTCCTTTCTCCAGATGGTCTTCCTGACCCAAGGATCGAACCCAGGTCTCCTGCATTGCAGGCAGATTCTTTACCATCTGAGCTACAGTGAAGATCTTGGTCAGGGTGAAAGTGAAAGTGAAGTCTCTCAGCTGTGTCCAACTCTTTGCGACCCCATGGACTGTAGCCTACCAGTCTCTTCTGTCCATGGGATTTTCAAAGGAGTAATAAAGAACTTAAAAATTAAAAAAAAAAAAATGATAATAGTAAAAATATATCTAGGAAAAAAATCTATAAACAATAAATGCTGGAGAGGGTGTGGAGAAAAGGGAAACCTCTTACACTGTTGGTAGGAATGCAAACTAGTACAGCCACTATGGACAGCAGTGTGGAGATTCCTTAAAAAACTGGAAATAAGAACTGCCATACAACCCAGCAATCCCACTGCTGGGCATACACACTGAGGAAACCAAAATTGAAAGAGACACATGTATCCCAATGTTCATTGCAGCACTATTTACAATAGCTAGGACGTGGAAGCAACCTAGATGTCCATCAGTAGATGAATGGATAAGAAACCTGGTACATATACCCAATGGAATATTACTCAGTTATTAAAAGGAATGCATTTGAATCAGTTCTAATGAGTTGGATGAAACTGAAGCCTATTATACAGAGTGAAGGAAGTCATAAAGAGAAACACAAATACAGTATAGTAAAGCACATATATGGAATTTAAAAAGATGGTAACAATGACCCTATATGCGAGATAGCAAAGGAGACACACATGTAAAGAACAGGCTTTTTGACTCTGTGGGAGAAGGTGAGCATGGGATGATTTGAGAGAATAGCATTGAAGTATATATATTACCATATGTGAAATAGATTCCCAGTCCAGGTTTGATGCATGCTACAGGGCTTTCAGGGCCTGTTCACTGGGACAACACTGAGGGATGGGATGGGGAGCGAGGTGGCAGGGGGGTTCAGGATGGCGGACACATGTACACCCATGGCTGATTCATGCCAATGTATGTAAAAGCCACTACAATATTGTAAAGTAATTAGCCTCCAATTAAAACAAATTAATTTACAAATATATATATATATATATATATATATATATATATATATATAGGAATTTCTCTGGAGCTGTTGTAGGCAGTGTGGGGTCAGTCCATTTTCAGACAGTTCCTTGTTCCACTTGTACTTCTTCACAAGGTCTATAGGCCCCTTCCAATGCTTAGTCATTGTTAACTACAGAGTCTTAATCTGTTGCACCTATCACTTCCAGAGAGGTTCCCTCTTCTTTATTTTGGCTTCCTCTGTCTGCAAGTCTCTTCAGTGTCTACTTTCTGCCCCGACACAATGGGGCGAAGGTGGTCACTTATTCAGGCTCACTTGTTCAGTTCTGTTGTGGGAAGGGAGGAACACTGCAAACAAATATCGTATCACTAGCATGTGTGGGGAGTGTTCACAGTATTTGGACCACACTGTATTTGCCCTAGCTCATGATGGCGTGTGCTTTCCACCATGTACTTTCTAGGTCTACACTGCTCAGCTCCAGCTTGCTCTGCAGGAGTACTGTCCAAAACAGGCCCTGCATCTCCATGCACTTCCCAAGTCTAAGGTGCTCAGGTTCAGGTTCTCAGATACTCAGCAAGGGCACAGGCTTAGTTGGGAGTGCATTCTGTGTCCTTCCCAGGTCTGAGTAGCTCAGGAGACCAGGTGCTTGGCAAGCGTACTGTCCCAGTTGGGCCGTGTGTCTTAATCACCTCCCAGGTCCTGGCCACTATGTTTTCGGGGTGTGCCCCGAGAGCACCATCTCAGGTGTGCAATGTGTCTCCTCTGGGGATCTGATCTCTGGCTGTGACCCTCCTGGCAGATGTCAACCGTCCAGGATCCCAGGAAGACATGGTTAGCAACTTAGAGCCTGGACACAGTTTGGTGGAGGATGCCAGTCTCTGGGGCCAAGATTGGCCCTGCCTTCCAGCTCTGGGTGTCACACGCCTGCCTCTCTGCCTCTGATGGGGGGTGGTGGTGGCCTGTATGCAGCCGGCTAGCTCGCCTTTGGTATTTGCTCAATCCTTTGTTCTGTGAGTCGGCCACACTGTGCCTTAGGTTAGAGCCTTTCACGGGAAAGTTCTCTCTCTCTCTCCCTCTCTCTTTTTTTTTCCTCTCTGGTTATCCCACAGTTTGAGTTGCTGTCTCATGTTAGCTCCATCAGATTTTCCTCAGCACACTCAGGCCCATTCCTTACCCTAAGCATGCTGTTCATGCCTTCCTCTCCAGCCTCCTCTCACTGGTAGTGGACACAAGCCTCTGGGCTACTTCTCCACTGGGAGTTGCAGTTAGGTTCATACTTTGTGTTTTTATTTTTTCTCCCTGTTATGTTGCCCTCTGAGATTCCAATACTCCTCACAAACCGGCCAGTGTGAGGGTTTTCTGGTGTTTGGAAACTTGTCTACCTTCATGACTCCCTCCAGCGGAAAGGTCTTCATCCCTAACAATTATGTCTCTTTTTTCATATTTTATATTTGTCCTACCTCCTCTCTTGGTGGCTCAGACAGTAAAGCGTCTGCTTAAAATGTGGGAGACCCAGGTTAGGCCCCTGGGTTGGGACGATCCCCTGGAGAAGGAAATAGCAACCCACTCCAGTATTATTGCCTGGGAAATCCCATGGATGGGGGATCCTGGTAACCTATAGTCCATGGGGTTACAAAGAATTGGACATGACTGAGCAACTTCACTCTACCTCCTTTCAAAGCAAATGGGCTGCCTTTCTGGGTGCCTGGTGGCCTCTGCCAGTGTTCAGAAGCTGTTTTGTGGAACTTACCCAGCATTCAAATGATCTTCTGGTGAATTTGTTGGGGAAAAATTGGTCTCCCCATTCTATTCCTCCACCACCTTGGGACCGCCCCCTTCTCCTGGCAATCTTGATTCCAGCTACTGATTCATCCAGCCTGGCAATTCACATGATGTACTCTGCATATAGAGAAATACCAATAATTTCAGATATGCAGATGACATCACCCTTATGGCAGAACGTGAAGAAGAACAAAAGAGCCTCTTGATGAAAGTGAAAGAGGAGAGTGAAAAAATTGTCTTAAAATTCAACACACAGAAAATTAAGATCATGGCATCCAGTCCCATCAGTTCAGTTCAGTTGCTCAGTTGTGTCCAACTCTTTGTGACCCCATGAATCGCAGCATGCCAGGCCTCCCTGTCAATCACCAACTCCCAGAGTTCACCCAAACTCATGTCCATCGAGTCGGTGATGACATCCAGACATCTCATCTTCTGTCGTCCCCTTCTTCTACTGCCCCCAATCCCTCCCAGCATCAGAGTCTTTTCCAATGAGTCAACTCTTTGCATGAGGTGGCCAAAGTATTGGAGTTTCAGCTTTAGCATCATTCCTTCCAAAGAATACCCAGGGCTGATCTCCTTTAGAATGAACTGGTTGGATCATCTTGCAGTCCAAGGGACACTCAAGAATCTTCTCCAACACCACAGTTCAAAAGCATCAAGTCTTCGGCACTCAGCTTTCTTCACAGTCCAATTCTCACATCCATACATGACCACTGGAAAAACCATAGCCTTGAATAGACAGACCTTTGTTGGCAAAGTAATGACTCTGCTTTTGAATATGCTATCTAGGTTGGTCATAACTTTCCTTCCAAGGAGTAAGCATCTTTTAATTTCATGGCTGCAGTCACCATCTGCAGTGATTTTGGAGACCCAACAAATAAAGTCTGACACTGTTTCCACTGTTGCCCCATCTATTTCCCATGAAGTGATGGGACCCAATGCCATAATCTTAGTTTGCTGGATGTTGAGCTTTAAGCCAAATTTTTCACTCTCCTCTTTCAAATTCATCAAGAGGCCTTTTAGTTCCTCTTTACTTTCTGCCATAAGCGTGGTATCATCTGCATATCTGAGGTTATTGATATTTCTCCCTGCAATCTTAATTCCAGCTTATGCTTCTTCCAGCCCAGCGTTCCTCATGGTGTATTCTGCATATAACTTAAATAAGCAGGGTGAAAATATACAGCCTTGACATACTCCTTTTCCTATTTGGAACCAGTCTGTTGTTCCATGTCCAGTTCTAACTGTTGCTTCCTGAACTTTATACAGGTTTCTCAAGAGGCAGGTCAGGTGGCCTGGTATTTCCATCTCTTTCAAAATTTTCCAGTTTATTGTGATCCACACAGTCAAAGGCTTTGGCATAGTCAATAAACAGAACTAGATGTTTTTCTGGAACTCTCTTGCTTTTTCAATGATCCAGCAGATGTTGGCAATTTGATCTCTGGTTCCTCTGCCTTTTCTAAAACCAGCTTGAACATCTGGAAGTTCACAGTTCATGTATTGCTGAAGCCTTGCTTGGAGAATTTTTACCATTACTTTACTATCATGTGAGATGAGTGCAATTGTGCGGTAGTTTGAGCATTCTTTGGCATTGCTTTTCTTTGGGATTGGAATGAAAACTGACCTTTTCCAGTCCTGTGGCCACTGCTGAGTTTTCCAAATTTGCTGGCATATTGAGTGCAGCACTTTCTCAGCATCACCTTTCAGGATTTGAAATAGCTCAACTGGAATTCCATCACTCCACTAGCTTGTTCATAGTGATGCTTTCTAAGGCCCACTTGACTTCACATTCCAGGATGTCTGGCTCTAGGTGAGTGATCACACCATCGTGGTTATCATGGTCCCATTACTTCATGGCAAATAGATGGGGAAACAATGGAACAGTGACCTATTTTTGCAGGGCTCCAAAATCACTATAGATAATGACTGTAGCCATGAAATTAAAAGACCCTTGCTCCTTGGAAGAAAAGTTATGACCAACCTAGACAGCATATTAAAAACCAGAGACATTACTTTTCCGACAAAGGTCCGTGTAATCAAAGCTATGTTTTTTTCCAATAGTCATGTACGGATGTGAGAGTTGGACTATAGAGAAGGCTGAGTGCTGAAGAATGGATGCTTTTGAACTGTAGTGTTGGAGAAGACCCTTGAGAGTCCCTTGGACTGCAAGGAGATCCAACCAGTTGATCCTAAAGGAAATTAATCCTAAATATTCATTGGAAGGACTGATGCTGACGCTGAAAATCCAATACTTTGTTCGCCTGATATGAAGAACTGACTCACTGGAAAAGACCCTGATTCTGGGAAAGATCAAAGGCAGTAGGAGAAGGGGACAACAGAGGTGAGGTGGTTGGATGGCATCACTGACTCAATGGACATGAGTTTGAGTAAACTCTGGGAGTTGATGATGGACAGGGAGGCCTGGCATGCTACAGTCCATGAGGTCATAAAGAATTGGACACAATTGAATGACTGAACTGAACTGACTTTGAATATAAGTTAAATAAGCAAGGTGACAATATACAGCCTTGATGTACTCCTTTCCTAGTTTTGAACAAGTCCATTGTTCCATGCCCAGTTCTAACTGTTGCTTTTTGACCTGCATACAGATTTCTCAGGAGGCAGGTAAGGTGGTCTGGGATTCCCATCTCTTGAAGAATTTTTCAGTTTGCTGTGATCCACAGAGGCATAGGCTATAGCACAGCCAATGGAACATATGCAGACGTTTTCCTGGAATTCTCTTGCTTTTTCTATGGTCCAGCAGATGTTTGCATTCTGATCTCTCATTCCTCTGCCTTTTCTAAATCCAGCTTGTACATCTGGAAGTTCTTGGTTCATGTACTGTTGAAGTTTAGCTTGAAGGATTTTGAGCATTACCTTGCTAGCCTGTGAAATGAGCACAGTTGTATGGCAGTTTACACATTCTTTGGCACTGCCCTTATTTGGAATTGAAATGAAAACTGGCCTTTTCCAATCCTGTGGCCACTGCTGAGTTTTCCAAATTTGCTAACCTATTGAATGCAACACGTTCACAGCATCATCTTTTAGGATTTGAAATAGCTCAACTGGAGTTCCATCACCTACACTAGCTTTGTTCATTGTAATGAATCCTAAGTAAGGGAGGAAAAAGATTCTTCCAAGTCCTTATGGCAGGAAGGAGTATATATTTCAGAAAATGGAAAAATGCCAGTTTAAGTGGAACATAGAAGGTAAGGGAAAAGAGGTCTGAGATGAACCTGAAAATATGAAGAAACTTGGCAATATCAATTTGTATATGTCAGCAATTCTATCTCCTTCCTATTTTCCCTTCTAATCCTTACATGAATAAAACTAATCCCTAATTACTCTTCCTGTGTGTGGTCACTATGGACATCATTTTACAACTTTTTTTTTTTTTTTTGTGGTGGTTTGCACAAGTACCATGTCCTGTGTAACCAGGCAATTTGATTCAAAGTGTGAAAAGATACTGCTTAAAGTTGAAAAGTCTGATGCCCCAAACAAGAGATGGCATATATTTAATAATAAACCTCCAAGTAAACTAGCTTTATGGAGAATTTTAATGGCCGTGAGACCACACTCCCGATGTCAGGAGCGGCGGCCGAGAGGAGCAACCCCACGTCCAAGGAGTGGTGGTTGCATGGGCACAGGAGGGCCGAGAGGAGCTACTTCACGTTCAAAGTCAGGAAGGGCAGCCTCCTGAGAAGATACCCCTCGTCCAAGGTAAAGAACAGTGGCCACGCTTTGCTGGAGCAGCTGTGAAGAGATACTCCATGTCCAATATAAGAGAAACCCAAGTAAGACAGTAAGTGTTGCGAAAGGGCATCAGAGGGCAGACACACTGAAACCATAATCACAGAAAATTAGCCAATCTAATCACATAAGACCACAGCCTTGTCTAACTCAATGAAATTAAGCTATGCCATGTGGGGCCACCCAAGACGGATGGGTCATAGTGGAGAGGTCGGACAGAATCTGGTCCAATGGAGAAGGGAATGGCAAACCACTTTAGTATTCTTGCCTTGAGAACCCCATGAAAAGTATGAAAAGGCAAAATGATAGGATACTGAAAGAAGAACTCCCAAGGTCAGTAGGTGCCAAATATGCTACAGGAAATCACTGGAGAAATAAAAAACAATACCCAGTTGTGGATGTGACTGGTGATTCTTGTAAGGTCCGGTGCTGTAAAGAGCAATATTGCATAGGAACCTGGAATGTTAGATCCATGAATGAAGGCAAATTGGAAGTGGTCAAACAAGAGATGGCAAGAGTGAATGTTGACATTCTAGGAATCAGCAAACTAAAATGGACTGGAATGGGTGAATTTAACTCAGATGATCATTATATCTACTACTGTGGGCAGGAATCCCTTAGAATAAATAAGGTAGCCATCATGGTCAACAAAAGAGTCTGAAATGCAGTACTTGGATGTAATCTCAAAAACGACAGAATGATCTCTGTTCATTTCCAAGGCAAACCATTCAATATCACAGTGATCCAAGCCTACACCCCAACCAGTAATGCTAAAGAAGCTGAAGTTGAACAGTTTTATGAAGACCTACAAGACCTTTTAGAACTAACACCCCCCAAAAAATGTCCTTTTCATTATAGGGGACTGGAATGCAAATGTAGGAAGTCAACAAACACTTGGAGTAACAGGCAGATTTGGCCATGGAGCACGGAATGAAGCAGGGCAAAGGTGAATCAACTTTTGCCAAGAGAACGCAATGGCCATAACAAACACCCTCTTCCAACAACACAAGAGAAGACTCTACACATGGACATCACCAGATGGTCAACACCGAAATCAGATTGGTTATATTCTTTGCAGCCAAAGATGGAGAAGCTCTACACAGTCGGCAAAAACAAGACCTGGAGCTGACTGTGGCTCAGATCATGAACTCCTAATTGTCAAATTTAGACTTAAATTGAAGAAAGTAGGGAAAACCACTAGACCATTCAGGTATGACCTAAATCAAATCCCTTATTATTATACACAGGAAATGAGAAATCAATTTAAGGGACTAGATCTGATAGACAGAGTGCCTGATAAATTATGGACGGAGGTTCATGACATTGTACAGGAGACAGGGATCAAGACCATCCTCATAGAAAATAAATCCAAAAAAGGAAAATGGCTGTCTGAGGAGGCCTTACAAATAGCTGTATAAAGAGAAGCAAAAAGCAAAAGAGAAAAGGAAAGATATAAGCATCTGAATGCAGAGTTCCAAAGAACATCAATGAGAGATAAGAAAGCCTTCCTCAGTGATCAATGCAAAGAAATAAAGGAAAACAACAGAATGGGAAAGACTAGAGATTTCTTCAAGAAAATTAGAGATACCAAGGGACAATTTCATGCAAAGGTGGGCTCAATAAAGGACAGAAATGGTGTGAACCTAACAGAAACAGATGATATTAAGAAGTGGTGGCAAGAATACACAGAAGAACTATACAAAAAAGATCTTCATGACCCAGATAATCACGATGGTGTGATCACTCACCTAGAGCCAGACATCCTGGAATGTGAAGTCAAGTGGGCCTTAGAAAGCATCACTACGAACAAAGCTAGTGGAGGTGATGGAATTCCAATTGAGCTATTTCAAATCCCGAAAGATGATGCTGTGAAAGTGCTGCACTCAATATGCCAGCAAATTTGGAAAACTCAGCAGTGGCCACAGGACTGGAAGCAGTGGCCACAGGACTGGAAAAGGTCAGTTTTCATTTCAATCCCAAAGAAAGGCAATGACAAAGAATGCTCAAACTACCGCACAATTGCACTCATCTCACACGCTAGTAAAGAAATGCCCAAAATTCTCCAAGGCAGACTTCAGCAATACATGGACCGCAAACTTCCAGATGTTCAAGCTGATTTTAGAAAAGGCAGACGAACCAGAGATCAAATTACTAACATCTGCTGGATCATCAAAAAAGCAAGGGAGTTCCATAAAAACATCTAGTTCTGTTTATTGACTATGCCAAAGCCTTTGACTGTGTGGATCACAATAAACTGGAAAATTTTGAAAGAGATGGAAATACCAGACCACCTGACCTGCCTCTTGAGAAACCTGTATAAAGTTCAGGAAGCAACAGTTAGAACTAGACATGGAACAACAGACTGGTTCCAAATAGGAAAAGGAGTATGTCAAAGCTATATATTTTCACCCTGCTTATTTAAGTTATATGCAGAATACACCATGAGGAACGCTGGGCTGGAAGAAGCACAAGCTGGAATTAAGATTGCAGGGAGAAATATCAATAACCTCAGATACGCAGATGACACCACCCTTATGGCAGAAAGTGAAGAGGAACTAAAAGGCCTCTTGATGAATTTTAAAGAGGAGAGTGAAAAATTTGGCTTAAAGCTCAACATCCAGAAAACTAAGATCATGGCATTGGGTCCCATCACTTCATGGGAAATAGATGGGGAGACAGTGGAACCAGTGTCAGACTTTGTTTTTTAGGGATCCAAAATCACTGCAGATGGTGATTACAGCCATGAAATTAAAAGACGCTTACTCCTTGGAAGGAAAGTTACGATCAACATAGACTGCATATTAAAAAGCAGAGACATTACTTTGTCAACAAAGGTCCATCTAGTCAAGGCTATGGTTTTTCCAGTGGTCATGTATGGATGTGAGATTTGTACTGTGAAGAACACTGAGCGCTGAAGAATTTATGCTTTTAAACTGCAGTGTTGGAGAAGACTCTTAAGAGTCCCTTGGACTGCATGGAGGTCCAACCAGTCCATCTTAAAGGACATTAATCCTGGGTGTTCATTGGAAGGACTGATGCTGAAGCTGAGACTCCAATACTTTGGCCACCTCATGTGAAGAGTTGACTCATTGGAAAAGACCCTGATTTGGGGAGGGATTGGGGGCAGGAGAAGGGTACGACAGAGGATGAAATGGCTGGATGGCATCATTGACTCGATGGATATTAAATTGAGTAAACTCTGGGAGTTGGTGATGGACAGTGAGGCCTGGAGTGCTGTGATTCATGGGGTTGCAAATAGTCGGACACGACTGAGCAGCTGAACTGAACTTAACTGAGACAACTCATTGGAAACGATCCTAATACTGGTGAAGATTGAAGACATCAAGAAAAGGGAGCAACAGAGGATGAGATCGTTGGATGGCATCATTGATTCAAAGGACATGAGTTTGAGCAAACTCCAAGTGATAGTGAAAGACAGGGAATCCTGGAGTGCTGCAGTCCATGGGGTCACAAAGAGTCAGACATGACTGATAACTGAACTACAACAAAGGATCTTAGGAACCTAGTTACTCATTGTAAGCCAGAGTGTATATCTTTCTCAAGCACAAAAATGAGAGAGTCTCATTAATATCTTTGCCCTTACCCACAAATTTTCTCAAATCTAGGATTATTTTTGAAACCATGGGAAAGCATTTAATGACGTGGAGTCAATAATTCAGAAAGAGCTGCTATTTCAATTGTGGAACTTCCCTGCGTATAGAAATCTATCAATACCTCATGGCTAGAAGTAGTTACTGATTATTCTGAAGGACATCTGATTTATCTGACTCCTCTCGTTGTAAGAAACTCAGATTTTCTTATCTTCCGACCAAATGGATTCGTACCTCTCTACATCTTTTTCTCTAACATGTAGCTGTTGCTTGTAGCTTCTATTTCATATCCTTTTTTTGTTAGTGACTCCTCATGTCCCCTTTATATATGTGTTTACTGTGACTCCTTTCTTTCTTAATTTCCAACAGTCACTTGTGAAAATGAGTCAGATTGGCTCAGCTTATCCCTGGGCAGACAGAGGTTCTCAGGTATGGTGACCTCATAATCCTTTTGATTTGCTATCTTTGGATTAAGGCCCACCCCATTTCAAATAGTTATTATCACTGTTGAAGAGTCTACTACAGGGCTAGAGAATGTGCACAACAATTAAGCAGAGAAGAGGTGTGGGAAAGCATACAAAAGCACAATACTTTACCCTCTGATTCAGAGAAGAGGGAGAGTATACTCTGCTGGGACTATTCAGAGTTAGGTTAAAATATTGATACAGAGCTTCTTTCCAGCTAGCTAAGTTCTTTGTCTTGGTCAAAGCAGTGTTTTAAAAACTGTGTTCTAAGAATCACTGGGGTTTCTACAGATCCACTTCCAGAAATAGGACATCCGTCTCCCACTTCAACAAAATCAGATTCACAAAGATCAATTTTATATATGTGATTTCTTTTAAAATAAAAACCACCACAATATTGTAAAGCAATTATCCTCCAATTAAAATGATTGTTTGTTTGTTTGTTTGTTTTCCATTTGGAGGAATAGCTCCATAACATGGGATTCTAGATATGGGCTCAGAGAGAAATCAGCCATATCCGCTCAGGGTTTATCTTCTAGGCCCCCATTTCTGCACTGGGCTGGCAGAGTCACCTCATTTACAGTTGACTCTCTTTGGGAAGCCATATATAGATGAGGGTGATCCTCTCTCCCACCCCCAATTCAAGTATCTAGCCCAGTCCAACATAGCAAGCTTAAAGACCCTTGGACGTTGCTGTACCACTGTAAATTGAGGTGGTATCTTGTGGGAAGAGGAGATTCCTGGCTGGCCTTCTCCAAAGCCTACTGATGATTGGAAAGAAGCACACTTGCCTGGAAGCTGGTGGGACAGGGAAACCAATAACCATCAGATATAAGCACACATGCACATCCCAAGCCATGGAGCAGGGTCACCAATTACCTGTTGGACTCTGCATTGATTCCATGAATCTCCCTCTAACTAAATGATCTCTCTGCCTAAGGGTAAATTGTGTCCAAGAGAGAGTTCTCTTTGGCTGATTCTATGCTTGAACAGCCCTCTCTTTTTTTTTGGCTTCCTGCTTTGGCTTGCATTTTTCTGCTCTGGTGGGCTTGAGGAAAAATTTTATAATTTGCACATGAGTTCTTATATTTGCATTTAAAACTGCCATTGTCTCATATACGATGAAGAGTAAGATTCCAGATAATAATTTAAGTTTTTACCTTTTCTTTACTTGGACAACATTAAATAGCAAATAAAAAACATGAGAGATATTGAAAGAAAGGAAAAATAAACTTCATAATGTAGTTTCTTTAATGACATGTTTTTTCTTATTTTTTTAAACAAGATATTCCATATTTCATTTTCCACTGAACTCTGAAAATTACATAGCTTGTCCTTAGATATATTTGTATCTCAAAGATATTCTTAAGCTTTGTTCTGGGGTGTAGTTAAATTTCTTGGAAGCAGTTTAATCTTTCAGTTTTTGTTTTTAAGATATGTTAGATGAGGACTGGAGCAATACTCAGTCTAGAGCTAATGATCTCCCGCTATTGAAATAAGACCCTACTGTGTACTTTCTCCACTCCTTATGAATCATGAGATTTTCTAGTTGGGCTGGTGGGAATAGTCACTGTTCCCAGTCTTGCATGAATGGTGAACACCTTTATTTCTCATCCTTTTTGGAGGGATCAGGGAGTTTCCTCACTTGCATTTACTGGTAACACTGCTGAATACTTGAAGGGAACCCTCCAACACAGAGTTCTTGTGCTGTGTGGCTTTCTCCTTCCCTGTACTCTGTCCTATAAACTCTAGCCACTCTGATCTTTCCAGACTCTAGGCTCTGTCTCCTCAATTCAATAGATCCACAGGGCTCCACCTTTATTCTTCCTCCCTACTCTACATCCTGGAACTCATCAAGGTAGTCAATGCAGGAATCACAGGGCTCATTTCCTTTCTTGCACCTTAGAGATCATTTTCTTTTGTTGCCTGATATTCAGTGCCTTGAAAAAGCATTATTTTATTTTTGTTGTCCAGTTGTTGTTGTTGTTTTTGTTTTATGTGGAAAGATAAATCTGGGCCCTGTTATAAGAAATTGGCTAGAACTGGAAGTCACATGTCCTCTTTTAGTAGCCAAGTCACAACTTCATACCAAAACTTATGCTATACAATGGAATGTTTCTTTAGGGGAAGGACCTTACTAATCTTGAGAGTAGAGAAAAACCTGAATATAACAACAGATATGTAATGACATTCTCTCTCTCTCTCTCTCTAAGTCGCTTCAGTCGTGTCCAACTCTGTGCGACCCCATAGACAGCAGCCCACCAGGTTCCGCCATCCCTGGGATTTTCCAGGCAACAACACTGGAGTGGGTTGCCATTCCTTCTCCAATGCATGAAAGTGAAAAGTGAAAGGGAAGTCGCTCAGTAGTGTGCGACTCTTAGCAACCCCATGGACTACAACCTACCAGGCTCCTCTGTCCATGGGATTTTCCAGGCAAGTGTATTGGAGTGGGGTGTCATTGCCTTCTCCATGTAATGACATTACATATCACCAAATAACTGATGCTTTCAAACTGTGGTGCTGGAGAAGACACTTGAGAGTCCCTTAGACAGCAAGGAGATCAAATCAGTCAATCTTAAAGGAAATCAACTCTGAATATTCATTGGAGGGATTGATGATGAAGCTGAAGGTCTAATATTTGGCCACCGTATGTGAAGAACTGACTCACTGGAAAAGACCCTGATGCTGGGAAAGATTGAGGGCATGAGGAGAAGGGAGTGACAGAGGATGAGATGCTTGGATGGCATTGCCAACTCAATAAACATGAGTTTGAGCAAACTTCAGGAAATAGTAAAGTACAGGGAATCCTGGAACACTACTGCCCATGGGGTTGCAAAGAATTGGACACAACTTACTGACTGAGCAACAACAGCAACATGAAATGACTCGATTCCCAAGTCTGCAGAAGGAAGCACAGAATCCAAACTGGAAGTTTGGTTTTCTTGACCAGACTCAAAGAAGTATTGTATTTTATTTATATTTTCATGAAGGCATAAAGAATGAGGGTGCCCTCCAGTTTATACCCTCTCTCAAACTATCCCCTTTGGCTGGATTTATTTTCATTACTCTCTGTTGTGCCTGTAGGGATATCTAGGAAAATGCAGGCTCACTAGGATTCACTTATCCATTCAAAGAGAACATTAGGCCATTTTTCTATTTGGATTTTGTCTTAATGGATTAGTGATTGGAAAAATATTAGGATTGTTTTAATAACTCCCAAATGTGTTGTAAATTGTCTAAGTAAAAGATTAAAGCTAAAGTTAGCATCATCATATAAAGCCAAGACTTTACAAGTAATCTTCTTTAATTTTTTTTTAACAGAAGAATTTTTCTTTTTTAGAAGTACAGTTGATTTACAATATTATATTATTTTTGTTTATATAACATAACAATTCAATATTTTTATAGGCTGTACTCTAAAATTATTAGGGTATAGCTCTATTTGTAAATATAGCTATACTTCCTGAGCTGTACAATATATCCTTGTTGCTTATTTATTTTACACATAGCCCTTTGTATCTCTTAATCCCATACCCCTATCTTGCCCTTCCCTGTCTCCCTCCCACCACTGGTAGCCACTAATTTGTTCTTTATATATGTGAGTATGTTTCTGTTTTGCTATATTCATTCATTTGTATTTTTTTTTAGATTCTACATATAAAGTGATACACTTTATTTTCCTTTCTCTGTCTGACCTATTTAACAATTAATATTCTATTTTATATAATTTATATGTATATATATATATATATATTCAATATACTGTATTGTGCTTACTTGCTCATTTATGTCCAACATTTTGCCACCCTATGAGAATCCATTGGGATTCTTCAGGCAAGAATACAGGAATAGATTGCCATGCCCTCCTCCAGGGGATCTTCCCAACCGAGGGATTGAACCCAGGTCTCCCACATTGCAGGCAGATTCTTTACTGTCTGAGCCACCAGGGAAACCCAAGAATACTGGAGTGGGTAGCCTATCCCTTCTCCAGGGGATCTTCCAGACCCAGAAATCAAACCAGGGTCTCCTGAATTGCAGGTGAATTCTCTACCAGCTGAGTTACCAAGGAAGCCCATGTGTTTTATATATATATATATATATACATATATATATATATATATATATATATATATGTATATATATATATATATATATATATTTTATGTGTTTATGTGTTGGTGAACAATTAGGTTGCTTCATATTTTGGCAATTGTAAATAATGCTGCTGTGAACTTTGGGGCATAGGCTTCTTTTTGGTGTTTCCATTTTCTTCAGATATATACCCAGGAGTAGAACTGGTAAATCCTATAGTAGTTCTATTTTAAGTTTTTTAATGGAACAACTATAGTTCTTTCCCATAGTGGTTGTGCCAATGTACATCCCCAGTGTTCACTTTTCTCCATATTCTCACCAACATTTGTTATTTGTGGTCTTCTTGATAATAGCCATTCTGATAGATGTGATATGATACCTCATTGTGGTTTTCATTTGCATTTCTCTGATGATTAGCCATGTTGAGCATCTTTCATGTGTCTGGAGAATTTTTAATCATTAAGACTAAGTGAAATGTAGCACATCATATCCACTTGAAAATTCATCAACTGTTGAGAATTAGGAAGAATTATTTATTAGTACACTTGAAAATTTCCCTCAATTTTCACTTGTATGTGCACACAACTGTAGAAGTTAGTGGCAGGAGGAGAGGGAGACTTTATGTATAAGGAAATATGAGGCAGTAGCTCCAGCTTAAAAATTGTTATCGGAAATTCTGTGTATCTGTGCTCCTAAGTAAGAAGGAGTAGGGTAATAAGCTCCTGCCCTGATTTTACACTAGTCATCAATGAAAAGTTAGACTTACAAAGGACAGGGATATCTTTTTAAAAATGCATGGCGCTAGAATAAGCTTTCTTTATTTCATTAGTTATATAATTTTTAGGTACAATGGATCAATTCTGAGAATAAAACAGAAGGTGTAATGGAAAACAAATGTGGTTCAGCTCTTTGGGTGTAGGCTAGTAAAGTAATGCTCAAAATTCTCCAAGTCAGGCTTCAGCAATACGTGAACCGTGAATTTCCTGATGTTCAAGCCGGTTTTAGAAAAGGCAGAGGAACCAGAGATCAAATTGCCAACATCCGCTGGATCATGGAAAAAGCAAGAGAGTTCCAGAAAAAACATCTATTTCTGCTTTATTGACGATATCAAAGCCTTGACTGTGTGGGTCACAATAAACTGTGGAAAATTCTGAAAGAGATGGGAATACCAGACCGCCTGACCTGCCCCTTGAGAAATGTGTATGCAGGTCAGGAAGCAACAGTTAGAACTGGACATGGAACAACAGACTGGTTCCAAATAGGAAAAGGAGTACGTCAAGGCTGTGTATTGTTACCCTGCTTATTTAACTTCTATGCAGAGTACTTCATGAGAAACGCTGGACTGGAAGAAACACAAGCTGGAATCAAGATTGCTGGGAGAAATATCAATAACCTCAGATATGCACATGACACCACCCTTATGGCAGAAAGTGAAGAGGAACTAAAAAGCCTCTTGAAGAAAGTGAAAGTGGAGAGTGAAAAAGTTGGCTTAAAGGTCAATGTTCAGAAAACGAATATCATGGCATCTGGTCCCATCACTTCATGGGAAGTAGATGGGGAAACAGTGGAAACAGGGTCAGACTTTCTTTTTTTGGGCTCCAAAATCACTGCAGATGGTGACTGCAGCCACGAAATTAAAAGATGCTTACTCCTTGGAAGAAAAGTTATGACCAACCTAGATAGCATATTCAAAAGCAGAGACATTACTTTGCCAGCAAAGGTCCGTCTAGTCAAGGCTATGGTTTTTCCTGTGGTCATGCATGGATGTGAGAGTTGGACTGTGAAGAAGGCTGAGCGCCAAAGAATTGATGCTTTTGAACTGTGGTGTTGGAGAAGACTCTTGAGAGTCCCTTGGACTGCAGGGAGATCCAATCAGTCCATTCTGAAGGAGATTAACTCTGGGATATCTTTGGAGGGAATGATGCTGAAGCTGAAACTCCAGTACTTTGACCACCTCATGCGAAGTGTTGACTCATTGGAAAAGACTCTGATGCTGGGAGGGATTGGGGGCAAGAGGAGAAGGGGACGACAGAGGATGAGATGGCTGGGTGGCATCACTGACTCGATGGACGTGAGTCTGAGTGAACTCCGGGAGTTGGTGATGGACAGGGAGGCCTGGCGTGCTGCAATTCATGGGGTCGCAAAGAGTCAGACACGACTGAGTGATTGAAATGAACTGATAGCTAACAATGTGTTTGTTGGTGACAGTTTCTGTATACTGCAAAAAGGAAATAAATCTATGTTGCTTTCTAGGATCTATTTTTACCTCACTCGAAATGCTTTAGCTGCCTGTATATATCCTAACAAATGCAGGGAAGTTGACTTAAAAACACCGTTTCTGTTCATTTGAATTTATAGTGAATTCTTATTAAATTCAGTTCAGTTCAGTTGCTCAGTCGTGTCTGAATCTCTGCGACCCCATGAGTCTCAGCACACCAGGCCTCCCTGTCCATCACCAACTCCCGGAGTTCACTCAAACACGTCCATCGAGTCGGTGATGTCATCCAGCCATCTCATCCTCTGTTGTCCCCTTTTCCTCTTGCCTCCAATCCTGCCCAGCGTGACAGTCTTTTCCAATGAGTCAACTCTTCTCATGAGGTGGCCAAAGTACTGGAGTTTCAGCTTTAGCATCATTCTTTCTAAAGAACATCCAGGCCTGATCTCCTTTAGAATGGACTGCTTGGATCTCCTTGCAGTCCAAGGGATTCTCAAGAGTCTTCTCCAACACCACAGCTCAAAAGCATCAATTCTTCAGTGCTCAGCTTTCTTCACAGTCCAACTCTCACATCCATACATGACCACAGGAAAAACCATAGCCTTGACTAGACAGAACTTTGTTGGCAAAGTAATGTCTCTGGTTTTGAATATGCTGTCTAGGTTGGTCATAACTTTTCTTCCAAGGAGTAAGCGCCTTTTAATTTCATGGCTGCAGTCACCATCTGCAGTGATTTTGGAGCCACCCAAAATAAAGTCTGACACTGTTTCCACTGTTTCCCCATCTACTTCCCATGAAGTGATGGGATCAGATGCCATGATCTTTGTTTTCTGAATGTTGAATTAAATTATTAAATTATCACACTACTCTCACTAGCACCACCGCCAGTATTTTGGATACACATAAGAGGCATGGAATGTTATATAGGCCAGCATAGTAATTTGGTCAAGCAAAGCAAAGTTACTTGAGAACATATGGAATGGGACTGTTTGGGAAATATATAGCTGTGCTTGATCACACACTGCTACTGTGATCTATGTGCAATAGCTGACTTCATAAGCTGTGACCTCCATTTTTGCCTGATCTTATTATGCATTATTCAATAAGCCTATGTTCTAAGGTTATGTGGTTATCTTATATCTTTCCAAGAAGATAGGAATCTATCAGTGTTTGAAGCATTTTTCCATTTTAATGAGATGCAAGGCCTTGAAGTTACACATATCCTTATCTAAAGGATAAGTTATCTTATCCTTTGAAAGTGAAAGTGAATTTGCTCTGTCATGTCCAACTCTTTGCGACCCCATGGACTGTAGCCTATCAGGCTCCTCTGTCCATGGGATTTTCCAGCCAAGAGTGCTGGAGTGTATTGCCATTTCTTTCTCCAGGGGATCTTCAAAATCCTTTATATTTTGAATATTAAATTATTTGTGGGATTTTATAAGAAAGTGCTAAATTGAACACAATGAAAATCATAGATACATATATATATATATAAAGTATGTTATGTATGTAATAATTAAGAAAATTGATCATTATCTTCTTATATATAAGTTTTATGTTCTTTTTATTTGTTCTTTACTGTCAGTGGCACATTACTGATGTTGATCCTGTGACCAGTTTCTGGTTAAACTAAAATCCAGTCACATTGATCACTCTGGATTTCATCTCAGTTAGTGTCTAATGTAGTTATAAATACTAAAAGACTAATTCTATTTCTGTTTTGCCTTATGAGTAGAGCTTAAGAAAAACACTTAGAATATATCTATCTATATCTATGTAGTGCTACTAAATTATATATATATATATATATATATATATATATATATGGTACTATTGAAGTGATTAAATATTGACTGGAATTTACTGGTCATTTCATTCATCAGTTATTATAATAAATTATGTACTGAGATGAATGATTGCTCAATAGAACTGATTTATCAGTTAGTAATTTGTTGTCAGATTGGCATCAGCCAAAACAGATGATATAAATAGATTGTGGAATGGCTATGTGTTTTGAAAATCCAAAATATGGATTTCTATTTGATTGCTTTTTGTTGTGGAGGTGGTAGTTACTTTTGTTTTGTTGATGATTATTCTCTATCATAAAGAAAATACAGATGTGACTGAATTGAATTACCCATGGTCTTTTTCAGAAACTGAATAGATGAAAAGATTTAAAGAGATCACAGGAGTACTGAGATTGAACTACTTGTGCAAATTCTGATTTAAAAAATATTAAACATCTAAACTGATAACATCTGGTGTCCCACATACCCTTTGATTCTTCTGATGGCTTGATGGACTATTATCAAAGACATCCACATATGGTGCTAACCACTGTGTTAGATACTCACAGCACCAATTACCACATGGCCAGTTGTTCACGACTTGAAAGAAATTGGCAAGATGAAAATTAATTGGAGAGCCAGACTAAAAACCAGATCTTCACTGAGACTGTGGCTATTATGGCAAAATATAGTTTTTAAAATATTTTAATGGACTTGATTAATTTTATCATTGAATTTAACTGGCAACTTGAAAAGACAGTCATAGAGTTGGACTAAAAACAAATTGTTTTCTTTACTGAGGTTGTGACTATAGGGCAAAAACAAATTTTGTTGTATGGATGTCGTTAATTTGAACAATGTGTACATATAAACTGGATAGTGAAGTTTCTTAGTCCCTAGTCCAAATTATCTCACTTGCTTTTATTCAGTGGTTGATACTCAAGTATTTATTTCATTTCATATTTGCATGTTTTGTAGACTCAGCCCACATAATTGTAGCCTAAATACCAACATGTCCATAGTGAAATAAAGTTGTACATAGTTGGTATAGCTAATTTTGCAGTTTTATCAGCTGTATTAGCTCACTTATGAGTGGTTTAGATTACCGTTTAATCAATTTAAATAGTAGTTCAGTATTCAGTTTTATTTTGCCTCTTCCTCTGTTACTTTGTGAACCCCTTGAAAATATCCAAGAAAAAGAAGACTTTCCTGAGTTTAATTTAGGGGAACTATAAATTGGTTTCAGAGATAGAGAGACAGACACAGACACAGAAAGAGCTGGAAATTCTTAGGTTTATGGCACCAAAGCAGTTACACAGCGATCTAATATCATTAACTGAAGTCCATTGATTTACTTTGACATGATAATATGAAGGTCTTCTGAAATTAGTTCTATGGAATAAAAAAGTGCATTTGGCTTTTCTTTTTCTTATCATTTTATTTTCCTTCCTTCCTTTATACCAATTCAGATAATAGAATAAGCAATCTAAGTTGTACTATTTAAGATAGCTCTCAATTTTTTTCCAATTAATCCTATATGTAGTTGCCTACAATCATCTTAATGTTGATGTATCATGTTATATAAAATAAAAATAATTTTAAATACTGGCTTCTGATTCTTTATTTCTGTGAGACTCTAATGGCTTGTTTGAGGGAGAAATTAAGATCAAAGGAAAAAGTGGATAACCAGGTAATCAGATGTGAATTTACCTTCTCACTAGACAATTTTAAAAAGAAGAGAGGAACCATATAGCAGGCATTTCATGTTGAACTATGTCACTAGTATGATTTGAAACAGAAAGGATTTATTGAAGTAGATAAAGCCAACTCTTCTACTACAGCAAACTTTTAATTAACTTCTTTAATTGTGCCCAAAGGGTGTGCAATGATGGATACCTTTTATAAATTAAAAAAAAAAGAAATATATGAACCCATATAATTGATGAATATAATTACAGCTGATCAACTAATTTTAGCCTATTACTTTTTTATCTGTCCTAGCTGATTAAAGCAGAGGGTTAGAAACTGCCTCTGCCTCACATGATTTTCCCTACCAAGATGTAAAAGAGTTTAGCTTAATACTTGACCCCTCCATGTAATCTTCTCTACCTTAGTGAGTGTAACGACTTGTAAAAGGATACATATCAATAGTTTATTAACAGAGTTCGTAGTGTAACCCAGTAGCAATGGATAGACTTGGCCCACAGCTGCTGCCCGGGGAACACTCTGAGCCTTGTAGCACAGAGAACTGGGCTAAAATCCTAGGGCAGTCAAAAATATCATCAATATTGAATAAGAAATTGTCTCTCCGTTGATGAAGCTTCAATGCTGAAAAGGACTAAATATGTAATGCTACATCAGCAGCAGTGGGAAAAGAAGTATAAAAACCTAAATGTCCTTAGAAGTTTGGGTTCTGCCTCTCAGCTGTAGCACACAGTTTTAATGACAACACTCTCATTAGCTCAGCCTTACTGGACTGTTTCAAACATTCATCATCTTATGTGGCTAACAGCATAGTTCATGCAAAATTAGTGGGGGAGGGAATGAGGAGGATTAAAAAGGTCTTGCTGCTTAAGGGAGTAAAAAGCAGGTTGTCCTGAGCTCTTCGTCTAGTCCTCTACATTTATTAAGGGCAAAACCATTTATCTTTCTACTCATAAATGGAACAGATACAGTTTCTCTCCCTCAGGCACCAGAGCCACTGGGGAAAGCTAGATTAGGCGTAGAGAACTGATGCAACCTAGTGCGGTGCATTACTTCATGGAGCAATAAGTTAGCAACGCACTTTGATTCCAAATATTTTTTTAATATGGTTTGTTACACACATAGAGAGAGGGAAACTAATGACAAAAAGATTGCCATGGTCAACGCTGTGTTGTCTGAGCTGTAAGCACTGTGTCTGGACTTTCAAATCTGGACACTCTATGCACAAGTGGCATGGCTGAAAGCTTGCTTTTGGGGAGGGTGAAGGGAGCAAGAAATCAAAGGGCTGAAGGAGAAACAACATTTGCTATGTAGAAACACATTCTGTTTATTTAGATGCCAATTAGGTCCCAGCTGATTGCCACTTTAGTGATCTTTATCATTTTCACCTGTAGGATAGCTCTGTTCTGGATTTCAAGCAGAGGGTATATTGTTCAGTTTGGCCCGTGGTGGCTGAAACACGCTAATTTGTCCTGCATTTTAAATTTCAGGATTAATATGTTGGCTTTGCAACTGACTGTCAGAATAATTCATATGCATAGTATTAAAAATAAATGTGTGGTGGTTTTATTAATGTACTCTTAAAGAATAATGAAACTTTCAGATCTGCTCTAATGAATTCTGATGAAGTGAAATACTTAAGAATGATGTTCTTCGTATGTGCTTATTTCTCACTTAAGAAAAAAAAAAAAAAAAAAGAAAGAAACAATTAGCCCAAAGAGGCAAAATCTCCAACAAGAATCTGGAGACCTCTGTGAATTAATACTCTTATCCTTATATATTGAGTCACTATGCAAGAAATGACAACTTCAGATTTCTACTTGCTTTTGGAGTTCAGGATAATAAGAATATATTTTTCTGTTTGCTTTTTAAATTCTTCCTCTCTTACTTTCCTACTATCCTACTCATTGGCAACATGCATATATTTAGAATATCATTCTGAATGTAACTTGCTAGTGTTGAGAACACATAGTCTCTGTGTTTTAGTATTGCTAAGATACTGTAGATGTGACACACTGTTCTTAATAACCACGCTTCTAATTATTGGACTTAAATTAATATCAAGAAAGATGAGTTATATAAAAAGCCTGTTTTTATTCTTTATTGCATCGACCATTTTGCAGAGCAGCCATGTTAAAAAATTTGATATCGGTGTGTCTTCTTGTGTGTGTGCAAAGAATTTAAAAAGAGAAGAAAAGGCTTTTGTGGTAGATATGTTGATATACTGATAGCTATATTTTACCATCCTTCTGCAAAAGAAGACATGCAGGGCACTATGCCATTGCCACACCTCTGTCATATTTTAATCTTAATTTTGTAGACATTTCATAACCACAGTACCCTCTGAAGCTAAATTCTCATTCAGATGATTAGATAACCAACAATCCCTTGCCCCTGCCATATGCCATGAGAAACCAAAGGAATCAGAGTTTAGTAATGGTCAGTGAGAAAATATCTCTTATTTCACTTTTCACAAACAGTTAAATTTTTTGGTTCTGGGAGTCAGTATTAGCTAGCTTTGAAATCAGCTCAATCTGGGGTTGAAGCCCTACTCTTTCACTTACTAGCTGCATGAACTTATATGAGTAAAACTCTCGTTTCCTGATTGTAAATAAAGACACTAATACTTTACATGGTCACTGTTCAGAGTGGGAAAATGTAATTTCCTTGCACAAAAGTTCCTTTTCTGCTTGGTCATTTTTTGCAGAGCTTTATATTTTCCAAATGTTTTCACAAACATCTGGTTGATCTTCATGACATACCAATGAGGTACTTAGGCCAAAAATTATTATTGGCAGATTAGAAAACTAAAGCTTATATAGCCAGTCATGAGAAGAACTATGGCCATTATTCATGTCACCTCCTCTGAGGAGACTTGTACATACTACCTTGAAATAAAAATATCTCTGACATGAAAAAAAGCAATTTTTTCAGTACATATGGAAACACATATATACTTACACATGAACATCAATGCATGTTATTTAAAAACACGTTTTCTCAACAATTTCTTAAGTTAAAAAAAAGTACAATTTATGTTCCATGTATAGTAGTCCAACAACTTTAAATGTGAAGTATTATACATAAAAGAATTTTTATGATCAAAATAAATTCCTAGAGGGAAATCAAAGCCAAAGTAAAACAAAATTTCTAAGTACCCTTCCTGCTGAGAAAAACTCATAGTGGATCAGCAATGCATGATGGTAGTGGGGAAATACACAAAAGACCTGAATTTAATTCTTTTCTTATCTGTAGTACATACTGCATTTGCTGAGCAATACATAGAATTTAGTGTACACTATTTTCTAGGATAGCATGGAAAGAGTTGTGAATGCAAAAACATTAGCTCTGCTCTCTGAAAGCCTGGAGTACAAGGCAATTCTGGAAGCTGCCAATGCAGCATAAGTAGCTGATAACATTAACAGCCTAAATGCCACCCACTCCTGCTCTCTGGATTACTGTTCAGATTTGATGAGTGTCTCCCCGAGGTGTCCCTAAGGTTATCACTAGTTTTCTGCATTAGGGATTGGTGACTATAAGGACAACCAGGAATATACTACAGTATCCTTTCACTGCAAGAGTGTTCTGAGCTCCAAGAGCAGACATCAGCAGAGATGTCTACTGAGAAAAAGGCTGTGTAACTTTAAACAGAGGATAATATAGTAGGAAAACAACATTGTACTAAAATTGATGGGACTGCACATGACATTAAAAATGTTCTCCTTTATAGACAGCTTAGTAGACTATAACTCAGAGATTAAAAAGAAGCTGATGCAAACTTGTATTTGTCTAACTACTGTTACCTAATTTCTTTGTCTATGATTCAGAAGAAAGCCTGGCTTCTAACTCTCCTCCAAATTTCTACCATTAAAAATTCAAACTGGATGAAGACATATACTTCCATAAACACTTTATTTACACCCACGTGATAATGCTTCCTCCCGTCTACCTTGATACAGAGTCATGACATGGATGTCAGTCTTCCTCATGAGATCATGAGCTCATGTAATAAAAAAGAAATAATTTCTTTTTTCCCTGAGCCCAGCACAGTGTTTTTGTACATCATAGACACTTAATAAAGCTTATAGAATTAAGCTTATCGTGAGAAAAAAATTTTAAAAGATGGATTTGCCCTGTTGTGCTAATTTATTTCTCTCTAACAGTCAATAATGTTTTGTTTTCTAGTCTTGAAGGACAGAAAAGATATAAAGCAATTTAAAATTTTGCCTAAGGTTTTATGAGACAGTGAAGGTGGAGGTAGGAAAGGACTGAGAAGTAAAAAAAAAATCTTTGCTGAGGTACTTATACATGTAGGCTTAGCAAAGAGAAAGAACCCACCACTAATTGTATATGTATGTTTTTAATCCCCACAATGTGACGAATAGGTAGGTCCTATTATCCTCATTTTTGAACAGGGAACAAGAGCTATGACAAGATTAGACACTTGCCCTATGTCACTCATTTAGTAAACTGTGACACCAGGGGCCAAACTCTTTTGTCTGATTTCAAGACCACTGCTTATTTCAGTGTAACACAAATACCTGTTTCTCCCTTTTTGTAAACTTTATGTTAAGCTGAGAGTCTAAATCTAGAAAGGAGTCATTATGTACAAGTGATAGTGAAAGTGCCAAAAATTTATTCATTTATCTTAGAAGTAAAATTAGAAACATTACCTTAGTTAGAAGCACTGAGAAAGTTAGGAATGGGTGCAAACTGGATGCATTAGCATGTGCCTATAGTTCTAGATATTAAATAAGACTAGAGGAAAGCTAAAGCTTGGAAATTCATATTATATCAGTGGAAACTGGGAAATAAGGTCACTGCATTAATTTCAGCAGCCATCCCCCAATAAAGGAGTCCCAATGTCCTTAAGGAAGTGTGAACAAGCTCATGCTGAATGAACCCTATCATTTAATGAAGAAAACATTAGGAACCAGTCTCACAAAGCAATTGTTCTAGATTCTAGTATCGTTATTTTGCAAAGTAGTTTAAGAGACAGCTAAAGAGACACTGATGTATAGAACAGTCTTATGGACTCTGTGGGAGAGGGAGAGGGTGGGAAGATTAGGGAGAATGGCAATGAAACATATAAAATATCATTTAGGAAACGAGTTGCCAGTCCAGGTTCGATGCATGATGCTGGATGCTTGGGGCTGGTGCACTGGGACGGCCCAGAGGGATGGTATGGGGAGGGAGGAGGGAGGAGGGTTCGGGATGGGGAGCGCATGTATACCTGTGGAGGATTCATTTTGATATTTGGCAAAACTAATACAATTATGTAAAGTTTAAAAATAAAATAAAATTGGAAGAAAAAAAAAAAAGAATGTGAATACAGATAAAAAAAAAGAATTATGATTAATTTTCATTTTTAACAAAATCTAACATATTTTGAATGTATACACTTAAAAATTTTGCCAAAATTCTAAGAGTTTACTATTTAAGGGTACCCTTTGTTTATAGAGGAACATATCTACAAATTTATAATATATAAATGATTTTAAAAGATTCCATGTGCACGTGTGGTTTCAGAGTCGACTTTGAAGGAATATATCTCCTTGGTATTCCTAAGAATCTCAAATATATTTTTTGTGTGTGTGAGAACTTCCTAAAAACCTGTGCATGAGATGGGGAGATATTGCTGTACTCGTTCACAGAAGAATAATGAGTGAAATTGAGACCTCATCTCTATAATGAATCAATAAAATATTCCCCCAAATACTAAAGCCTCCAGAATAAATGCCCATGTTTGATGTGAGTGCTCCCTGTAATAACAGCAGGTCATGTGTGTGTGTATTTTCTGATTCCAGATTCTTTCAATATTTTATTAATCATAAAGTATTAAAATTATCTCTCTTAACTATTTTTGTATTTATGATGTTAGCATTAGCAAAAGCTAAAGGGATTTTTCTAATATAAAATGTCATTAGACATAGAAATGTCTCAGAAGAGCTAAAGTCTAATTACCGAGATGGCTTGACAAGCACTATATACAATGCTTGTATCTGTATATGTAATACCACTGCATCCTGGAAGAAGTAGCGGATATAGTAAACTCTGTGAAAACCTCGAATGCTTCTTCATTTAGAGTGAAATCTCATTTACCTCTGGTAAATGCTTCTTTATTCACAAGGAAATGCTTATTTACTTGTGAGCTATTTTAAGTCTCTGGAAGAGACATAGCTTTAACACCAAAGGGAGACATCTAACTCACCTTTTAGTTGGCTCTTCCAAGTCCACTATCCATGAAGGAAGTCCAAAAGAAACTACAGGGCTATTTTTGCTGAGATGATTTCATACATACCTCTCTTCTCTTCATGTCTACCTGACCCCCATAAAGTTACTAGGTTCCCAGTCAGGTGTGTGTGTGGAGGGGTGGTGTCTGTGTGTCTGTGTCTAATGTATTGATTGCCCTCTAGTGGATGGAGTATAAAGACTTTTCTGTTGTTACTATGTGATGAACCTACACACTAATCTTGGAATAGTCAAAATGCTGCCTTCATATTTTCAAGGGGCAAATTTAGCATCTACTTTTATCTTTGTGCTCTTAGAGCACATCTTTTAGTTAATTCACTCCTAAACCATACTTTCTGGGTCGCTATCTTTTTTCAGGTTATTAAAAACAACAGATATTTTTGCAAGTCTATATATACAAGAGACTGACTATTAATAAATTAGCGATGAGTAAAAGGAAGTATAATGCATGGTATCTGGATTTATAGAGCTCAAATTTATCTTGGATGTGATATGTACATCTAACAAAACTGACCAAACTATCTTTTCCTGGTATTAATTGCTAAATGCATCATTTAGATAAGGAAGGCTATTGATTTTGGCAGCAAATACTCATCTCACAGTCCCACCCTCCTTCATCCCCCATTATGGAACCCTGTGAAATTCTAAGGGAAGTTTCACCACAAATAAGTCTACAGCATAAATGGGGTCATGAGTCACTGAAACCATAGAACTGGAGCCTTTACTAGCTCTGGACTCCAGTGATATCTTTTAATTCTAAAGACTTCTTTCAATGTAAGATTATTGATTCTCATTTCTTGGGATACTTATGACACTGTAGGTCTCTGAGGTACAGAGTAAATTAGGACTTCTAAAATGAAAAAATTTAGTTAATAGTTTTATATATATTTAACACTAATTAAATAAAGGTTACAGGTTAGAGTGTATCAGGGTGGAGTAGAATGAGGAATTTATACATATCAGGTAAATCAGCTAATTATATTCAGTTACCCAAATATTTTCATATGAAAATCCCCCCAATTTCCTTTTCTCCTCTCAGTTCAGTTCAGTTTAGTCTCTCAGTCGTGTCCAACTCTTTGTGACCCCATGAATCGCAGCACACCAGGCCTCCCTGTCCATCACCATCTCCCAGGGTTCACTCAAACTCACGTCCATTGAGTCGCTGATGCCATCCAGCCATCTCATCCTCTGTCGTCCCCTTTTCCTCCTGCCCCCAATCCCTCCCAGCATCAGTCTTTTCCAATGAGTCAACTCTTCGCATGAGGTGGCCAAAGTACTGGAGTTTCAGCTTTAGCATCATTCCTTCCAAAGAACATCCAGGCCTGATCTCCTTTAGAATGGACTGCTTGGATCTCCTTGCAGTCCAAGGGACTCTTAAGAGTCTTCTCCAACACCACAGTTCAAAAGCATCAATTCTTCAGTGCTCAGCTTTCTTCGTAGTCCAACTCTCACATCCATACATGAAGAGGAACGAAAAAGCCTCTTGATGAAAGTGAAAGTGGAGAGTGAAAAAGTTGGCTTAAAGCTCGACATTCAGAAAACAAAGATCATGGCATCTGGTCCCATCACTTCATGGGAAGTAGATGGGGAAACAGTGGAAACAGTGTCAGACTTTATTTTTTTGGGCTCCAAAATCACTGCAGATGGTGACTGAAGCCATGAAATTAAAGGATGCATATTCCTTGGAAGAAAAGTTATGACCAACCTAGATAACATATTGAAAAGCAGAGACATTACTTTGCCAACAAAGATCCATCTAGTCAAGGCTATGGTTTTTCCAGTGGTCATGTATAGATGTGAGAGTTCCCACCCATTATCTGGAAAAACCTTTCTTACTCCTACACTGTCTAATTGTTATGACTTGTTTACTTGTCTCTGCTTCAATAGACTATTTTAAACTTTTCTCCAATGTTTAGAACAAGTACAGGCACAGAGTAGGCTAATAATTCAATAAAAGGTCATTGGAAACTTCAGGTACATGTGGAGATATGGGTACCTAATAATGTGTCTCAAACGATAATATGTAGAAGACTTTCATCTTCCTGGCAATTTATTTAATTTGTATTTTACAACTACTTGTGAGCACACAAGTGGATCTACTAAAACCCAAGTTAAAATTGTACTTTTTATATCACAATTTAGAGAGGACCATGTTCTCACTGTTTTTAAACCATGCCAAATAGGAACAAAGCCAAATTAAGCCACACAGTAAACTAATGATGGAAATGAATCTTTTTATGCAAATATTAATGACAAAATTCCCCAGAAAACAGTGTCATATTATTAGTCTGATAAGAAAAGTGATTTGGATAATGTTAGGAAACTGAAAGGAGTGAAATTTGTGTACTTTGAAAACAAGATTTTGTTTAAAATATTAAAAAAAAAATAGTAGGTGTGGAAGTAAAGAGAACATTAAGTCCTAGTATTTGTGACTACAAATAGGCAAAGAAGTTTTAGTCGCTCAGTCATGTATGACTCTTTGTGACCCCATGGACTGTAGCCTGCCAGACCCCTCTGTCCATGGAATTCTCCAGGCAAGAATGCTGTAGTTGGTAGCCATTATCTTCTCCAGGGGATCTTCCTGACCCAGGGATCCAACTTGGGTCTCCTGCATTGCAGGCATTTTCTTTATCATCTGAGCCACCAGGCAAGCCAAAGAGGCAAGGACCTCTTGTATATAAATAAGTTTGTGAGAATGCACTAGTAAAGAGAATCTTTAGCTGAGTGCTTCTGTTATCTAAATGCACAGGAATATTATAAAACTAAATATTACAAGCAAGAAGGCAGGGGGGAAGAAATGAAGGAAAGAAGTGAGAGAAAGATGGAGGGAGGGAAAGAGGAAGATACAGAGAGAGAATTAAGGCAATAGAACATGAGATTAATGCTCTAAGAAAATAAAATATATGTTTGATAATTTTTTCAGTTCCCAAAATATACTTTTCAGAAAAAGGGAAAACAAGCAAAAAATTAAAGAAAATAGAAGAGAAAGAATAAAACTCCATGAAACTCATCTATAAAATCCCATTTTTCTTGTATAAAAATAAATTGTCTTACAGTATTAAAAATATTGAAACATTTGATGTCTATAATATCCTGATTGGGAGAATAATATAGGCCACAGGCAGGACAAAGAGAAGCCCCTTGTACAATAAAAGATTCAATGTTCCTATTCGATCACTGCTTTTCTGTACATCCTCATTAAAAGGAAAAGACTTGCCTATTTTCTTTTTTTTTTTCTTTCCATTCTCAGTAGGTGCAGAAGCCACAGTGATAGTTACAATACTGAGGGAGAAAAAAGTAAAATCCCCAAATTTCTCACCGCTGGCTGAGGTACAGAGATATCTAGCTTATCCTTTAAAACAGTGTAGTACCAAGAGAAAAATATAGGAAAATAAATGCTTATTACTATCTGAAAATGTGGCTTCAAACTTTGAGTAAGATTGAATGTGGGCATAGGAACTCTTTTTTTTTTTTTTTTCCTCTTGTAATTTCAGGATTAAATTAGAAACTTTTGACTTGCCTATCCCCTAAGTATACTTCAAGCTTCAGGAGGGCAGGGACACTGTTTTTGTTCACTGCTGTGTTCCAGTGCCTAGAGTAGTTAGCACAGAGTCAGTAGATAATAAGCATTGGTAAAAGTCAGTGTAAAAGTAAATCCAGTGGCTCCCCGTTCTACTTTTTTCTTGGCCCTTCCTGGATCTGTTTACTCTAAGGACTGGAAGTAAGGAGACTATATTTTCTTTATGGGCTCATCTTGTGATATCAGCTTCTCATGAGAAGGAAGAAAGAAGAGGCCAGTTCAAAGAAATTTAATAGCAAGAGCCAAGCGATTGATGGTTCTACTTAAGTTCTACTTAAAATCTTTTATTCCATCCATTTAAAGTCACACCTCCTGGTTCTATGTCTTTATTTTATTTTTGGAGAGGTAAAGGGCCTATGGAAAAGTGGAAAGCCTTGGGTTTCCTAAAGGTTAGATTGTGTAGCCACCTAGTATAACTCAGACCATATAATAAGTAGATTTGTCAAGTAGCCATAACTACTGTTCAGTTCAGTTCAGTTGCTCAGTTGTGTCTGACTCTTTGCAACCCAAAGAATTGCAGCACACCAGGCCTCCCTGTCCATCACCAACTCCTGGAGTTCGCTCAGACTCACATCCATCGAGTCGGGGATGCCATCCAGCCATCTCATCCTCTGTCGTCCCCTTTTCCTCCTGCCCCCAATCCCGCCCAGCATCAGAGTCTTTTCCAATGAGTCAACTCTTCTGAAATATAGGAAATGTATCATGATTACCTAAATAGTAGATCTGCACTGCACCCCACTCTAGTACTCTTGCCTGGAAAATCCCATGAACGGAGGTGGCCAAATACTGGAGTTTCAGCTTCAACATCAGTCCTTCCAAAGAACACCCAGGACTGATCTCCTTTAGAATAGACTGGTTGGATCATCTTGCAGTCCAAAGGACTCTCAAGAGTCTTCTCCAGCACCACAGTTCAAAAGCATCAATTCTTCAGTGCTCAGCTTTCTTCACAGTCCAACTCTTTTTTTTTTTTTAATTTTTTTAAAATTTTATTTTATTTTTAAACTTTACATAATTGTATTAGTTTTGCCAAATATCAAAATGAATCCATCACAGGTATACATGTGCTCCAACTCTCACATCCATACCTGGCTACTAGAAAAACCATAGCCTTGACTAGACTACTGTTAAGCCTAGTAAATACATGACAAAAGCCTTCCTACTTTAAGTCCAATCAAATCCGTTGATCATTTTCTACAGTTAATCTAATACTTCACTTTTCATGATATAAAAAACATATCCAAAAATCAGTTTTGGAAAAAAAAAAATGTTTTCTGAGAGTAGTTCTCAGAGAAAAATACCAATGCTCATAGTTAGACACAAGTGGGAATTTCCTCTGTGACACTCTGTCTAATCATTTAGTTGCTGCTGCTGCTGCTGCTAAGTCGTTTCAGTCGTGTCCGACTCTTAGCGACCCTACAGACGCCAGCCCACCGGGCTCCTCCATCCATGGGATTTTCCAGGCAAGAGTACTAGAGTGGGGTGCAGTACAGATCTACTATTTAGGTAATCATGATACATTTCCTGTATTTCAGAAATACCATGACTAAATGCAGGATGATGTTTTAGCTTAAAAAAATGTTGGATTCATATGTAGATGTATAATTCTGTAGAAGCCCTTATGGATTTCTTATCACATTTTTAACAGTGGTTGGAAACAAAGAAAAGTGAATAATAAATTATTAGTATGAATTCATGTGAACATCAAAGTGTTTTTACTTTTTCTGGTTGGGACCCTAACTTTCTGGCTCTATTGAGTAACATTGGTCAACATATTCTGGAAATTAATAAGATCTTTCATAGAAAACCAAAACAAATCTCACCATGCTTTAATAGTATTTTAGTATCAGAATGACTTATTGCTAAATTTAATATTCAGTTTTAAAAGGTATACATCAAAGAGTTTGGCAATATTTTTACTCATTTTATTGAAAGTTTGGTAAGAAATAGAACACATGCTTTAACTGTGAAGACTTAGGACATGTTTATTTATTTATCATTTGGACTTTCCATCTTATCTCTGACATGATGAGGCCAGTGTGAGAAAATAGGATGGCCAGAGAGCAAATGTAAAGATGGAGAAGGATAAAACATGCTGTGCACAGAGGCTTTCAGGAACCTCATTAATGAAGAACTGTGAGAGAACATGGCAAATGGTTGGGAAGAAAGTAATTTTATGTAACATACTGGTATATCTATAAAAAATAAGTTTTTTGACAAATACCATATGATATCACTTGCATTTGGAATCTAAAAAGATGATAAAAATGAACTTGCTTACAAAACAGAAACAGATTCACAAACCTAGAAAACAAACTTACATTTACCAAAGGGGAAGGGAGCAAGGGATAAATTAGGAGTTTGGGATTAGCAGATACAAATATTTTTAGTATATAAAATAGATAAACAGCAAGGTCTATTGTTGCACAGGGAATAACACTCAATATTTTGTAATAACCTATAATAGAATAGAATATGAAAAAGAATACATATATATGCATATGCATATATATATATATAACTAAATCAGTTTGCTGTACACCAGAAATTAATATAATATTATAAATCAATTATACTTCAATAAAAATGCATTTTTCTTTCTATAATAATAAAAGGTGTTATATGACTGTGAATAAAAATAATGACCATAAAATCAACCACAATGACAGAAACAACTACTACCTTTTACTGAATACTTACCGTGTGCCACGCGTGGAAAGAGATTACCGTGACTGATCTTATTGGCAGCATTCAGTTACAAACTGAGAGCTAAAATAAGTTGTGTTCACTGTTGACTCTCATACATAGACATACAGCTGGCACACCTCAGGGGTTGTAGTGACAGAGACTTTGTGGTACAAAAAGAAAATAGAAAAATGTGAGAGTTTTATTAGAATGATGACAATGAGCAATGCACTATATGTATTCATCTATCCATTTAATGGCTTTAGCTCACCTACATCTGCTAACTCAGATTAATTAAAAAAAAAAAACTCTCTGATGAGTTGAGAAGCTAGTAAATGAAGTTAAGTATGTGCATATAACAATAAGAAAGGGAAAGAATGAAGGAAATGAGAGAATGTGCATGGAAAGAAGCAGGGAAGAGAGGAGGAAGCAAAAACTGAATGCAAACTCAATAAGAAACATCATATGCAGATTTCAAATTTGAACACTGTAATTATGGAGTTAAGCATTTGCTCTTACACCCTTTTTCTTGGATACAGTCAGTGGATACTAGACCATGTCCATAAACTCATGGTAGCATTAAAGAAACAGATTCATTTGAAAGCTAATTCATTGTTCTGCCTATGTCTCCAAGCATCATAAACAAACCAATCTTCTTGCATGTTACAATCACTTTATATTTTCACCAGAAGCTTACTTCCAGATCAAGGAGGACCTTCTATACCTCTAAGATCCTTGTAAAGCTTAAATTTTGAAATGTAAACCACCCTGAAACTTTTCATTCTCTTTGTTCAAAGATAAGAATCCGCAGTGGAAATGAGTCCCTGATTTCATTGCATGAACTGTAGTGGATGCTTGAGTACTACTTAGATTCATGCTATGAAAACCCTCATTTATTTCATATATGTTATTTGCCAAAAATATAACTTCTGTTTCACTTTAAAGGAAAATGTATATAAGCCAATGGCATGATGTCCAAATTGGAGTTAAACACGGCAAAGAACTAATGCCTGCAAAGCAACAGTGCTTTGCTGATGTTTCATGTATGGCAACAAGCAGCAAAGGTACAACTCTATCAAGCCTTTGATTATGCTTTAAAAGCAGAGAATACCTTTACAGACCCAAACTTTAATAGCCATAGAAGAAGCAAAACAAAACAAAAACACCCTCTAGAATTGCCCGTTAAGATCTATACACATCTCTGCCTTTTTAGATAGTCAGTTTTCTCCCTTCTGATTCTCTTGTGCCATTTGAAATGTGTCTCTCAGCTTTATAAATCTGGAGAGAAAAATCAGTACCTCTACAAATTAACTAGTGCAAAGGAAAGTGAAAGAAATTCTTTCTTTCTTGATATTTGACACTTTGAACATTTAGCTATTTTGCAGGTTCCCTAAACCCCATGCCCTGTGAAAGAGACAGGTTTCACTCTGCCATTCCATATGTACTTGAAATCATCCCTCAAAGCAGAAGAGGCATCTGAAGAGCTGAGACATAACTGTGGATACCTCCCTTGCCTCTGCTGCTGCTGCTGCTGCTGCATCGCTTCAGTCGTGTCTGACTCTGTGCAACCCCATAAACGGCAGCCCACCAGGCTCCTCTGTCCATGGGATTTTCTAGGCAAAAGTACTGGAGTGGAGTGCCATTGCCTTCTCCAGCAGAGACCAAATGTAGGTAGTAACTAAAGCAGTTTAACTATATATCATGGGAGGGAGTAAATACTGTTAATCTTCAAAAGCATGTAAAACTGTGTTGTCCTCCCATTAAAATGTGAATGAATCCTGAGCATTAAAGTATTAAAAAAAAAAAAGAATATGAAAGAGACTCTACACTGTTGAAGGAAGTGGGGCATAGAGTGTCAAAGGCTTCTGAGGAAAATTGCAGTTCCATGACAAAGGAGAGGAAAAAACTGAGTTTTGGGCTTTTGTAGTTGTATTCACTGGAGAAGGCAATGGCACCCCACTCCAGTACTCTTGCCTGGAAAATCCCACGGACAGAGGAGCCTGGTAGGCTGCAGTCCATGGGGTCGCTGGGAGTTGGACACGACTGACCGACTTCACTTTCACTTTTCACTTTCATGCATTGGAGAAGGAAATGGCAACCCACTCCAGTGTTCTTGCCTGGAGAATCCCAGGGACGGGGGAGCCTGGTGGACTGCAGTCTATGGGGTCGCACAGAGTCTGACACGACTGAAGCGACTTAGCAGCAGCAGTAGCAGCAGCAGCTGTATTCACAGCACCAGGCAGAAGTCTTTTAATGTTGAAACAGCCCCTAATACCCCAAGAGCCCATGCTTTTCAGCTTATAAAACTTAGTAAACATGCAAGTCTAGAAGGATTCAGGTGTTCTTATTCACACAGCTGATTTACAGCAACTGGCTATAATGGAGAAAATATCATCTTGTAAGCCTTAGGGTATCTCTCAGTGGGGGGAAAAGCAAGTAGTCTTTTATTTCTGCTTTACTTATATTTACAAGGAGGGTAGGACTAAGTGAAGGAAAGAATGCAAGGGGTATGCACAGAGGGGGAAAAATGAAATACGATTCCCAGCTTTATCTGTTTTCAGACTGTTGATTTTTCTTTCATTATTCAGAAAAAATATATATTTTCCTCTGAACTTGTTAATATTTATGGTCTTTTCCCCTGGTTAGGAAAACCAGCTTTATTATGGAAAGTGAAAAGTGTCTACAGAAATTACAAACAAAACAAAGTGTATTCTAAATCCCTTACAGCTAATTTCATTATAAATGTGAATTTTTCTTCAATGATGACAGGCAAGAATATATTTGAAACATACTAATTTAAATGTTAATAAAGAAATGTCCCCAAAATCTGTGAACTCTAAGTACTTCAGCAGGACCCTTTGGGGAAGAATTATTGGTAGCAGCCAGTAAGAGACAGATGAGGTTGAAATCAAAGCTCTGTGGTTAGTCGCTGGGTCATGTCTGACTCTTGGTGACCCCATGGACTGCTACTGTGAGGTTCCTCTGTCCATGGGATTCTCCAGGCAAGACTACTGGAGTGGGTTGCCATTCCCTTCTCCAGGGGATTTTCCCAACCCAGGGATCAGACCCAGGTCTCCCACATTGCAGGCAGATTTTTGATCAACTGAGCCACCAGGGAAGCCCAAGAATACTGGAGAGGGTAGCCTATCCCTTCTCTAGGGAATCTTCCCAACCCAGGAATCAAACTGGGGTATCCTGCATTGCAGGTGGATATTTTACCAGCTGAGCTACCAGGGAAGCAGATGAGAGTAAATGTGGTCACTAGGGGAAACAGATCAGCAAAAAGTGAACCCAAATCAAATAGAACTGGCCCTGAATAATTCTCAAAATGTTAGAGACCTTTAGAAAGGTCTCATAATCTGAGTGTTTCTTCTGTGCAACACATATCATAAATGTTACTTGGAGGTAGCATATTACATTTGCCCCATTTGTACCTTCTCTCACTGTTGTGGTAACAAAAACCTTTTAATGCATTTTAGCTGCAGATGTCCTCTTGCTTTTATTTCTCAAAAGGAACAGCTAAAAACCTGCCAGAGGCACTGCTTGCCGTGCAGGTTTGTTCTCTTATCATCCATTTTAGCTGATGTATCTGTACAACTTATATTTATGTACCATAGTTCATTCCATCCAGAAGGGATTTTGAGGAAATGCATGTTGTGTCAAGGGAACCAAGGACAAATTGGGCAAAAATGAGACTAATTTTATCATGCAGGGCATGTGGCAGCTGCAACAAGGAAAGGAGCCACCGCTGAACAGTTAGTTATAAAACTCCAAACCACTCCTTTTGGAGACAGTATTTTCACCTTACATTGAGAATGTACTGAAGGTGCCCTCTGCCCTTTAATAGCAGTTCCATGACTTTCTGATATGTTGCTTTGGCCCTGAAGAATCAAGCCACATAAAATTGAAATGCTCTATACTTAAGCAGCACCTTTCATCAAACAGCCTAAATTCCTCTTACAATCTCTGGTTCATTAACTCTCATAATACCTTCCTGAGGTGACATGTATAAACCCCATGCTTTGTAGATGGGGTAGCAGAAAAGTCAGAACACAGTTAACTGACGTACTCGGAATGTCACAGTATAAGTTTTTCCACAATGGCAATTGATTGTAGATCTCTGGGCTCTAAGGATGTAGACATAACATTCCAAAGAAGGTGTCCTGTGAACCTGAAATGTTAACTGAAATGGCATGCATGCAACTACAGGGGGAAAAAGAAACACTGTTCTATATCAACAACATGATATAAGGGAAACCTTTGACCATATGAATGATGTTGACATTATTGTATCTTGAACACAGTTTCTCAAGCAGAACCCCACGTCAATACAAGCAAAAGTATCATCATCAGTCTGATGAGGGCAAATGGGCAGAGGAGGCTAAGAGTGTGACAGGTCATGGCATGGGTGTTAAGTTAGACCACAAGCCCAGAGGCAGCATCTGGCACAGGTAGGAAAGTTTTAGAAAAGAGCCATTATCTTAAATCCCAAGAAGGGATTTAAGAACCAGTGGAAGCAGATTTTCATAAGAAACAAGAGATTAGATCATAAATAGGCTATATGTGTTCTGCCCTACCACCTGCATTGTTTAAATAATAATACCGCACATGTGGTGGTTTGAATACTTTTGATCTCTGATGGCTTCACTGTCATAATCATCATCATCATCATCACCACCACTATCATTATGTTCCTCATTATTAGAGAAGAGAGAATCTTTATGATTCTCTTCGCCATGGTCTAGATAGTAGACTACACAACAATGAACCAAAGTAAGAAAATTCATCTCTCACTTTATGGTAATAGGACAAGAAGACACTGCCTCCTGCTGATCACCTAGAGGCTTTCCACTTCTCTCTGGAAGGTGCAGCAATATTCCCTTAGCACCAACTCTCTTTGGTGAAACATAAAAGGATAAATTTCTTTTCAAATTTATCTTCTAACTAGCAAGGATATAAGGTCTAAACTGGTAGCTGTGGCTAGGTTTTTTTGGAGAGAAAATTCTCTTACTGGAACCAAAAAAAGAATGGTGAAGCTGCCTTCACCTTTATAAAAAGCATATTCCCTTGTGTGTGCGTGTGTGCGTGTGTGTGTGTGTGTGTGTGTGTGTTGGTAGGGTGAAGAGAGAGAACAGAGAGAGGAGAATTAATCTCTTCCTTAGTATTCCAAAACTGGCAGTACAGAAATTGTCCCTGAAGATATTGTCTCGTAGTGAGCACAAGAGTGTCTATCATATTTGTTACCCTCATTTATTTCACTTCATGTGTATGAGCTCTTTATCCTCATGCCAACACTGACTCCTCATTGGGTGTAAAGTCTATGAATATTTAGAGGTAAAACGTTTCTCTGGGTCCAGGGTTTTATCTGGCACTGGGATAAGTGTACAATGATTTCACCAAATTGTTAAATTTTGTTTTATATTTTATGTGTGAAACTTTTCAAAAGGATAGAAGTGATGCTCATAGGGGACTGAAGCAGTTTATGCTGCTCCCTTTTTCTTGTATTATTTGGTTTGCATTCAGAAGGAATCATTTGGAAGTAATTTTTAAAAGTTAGGTCTCCAGTGCCAGGGCATTGCCTCTAGTGGAATTTGACATCTTAATAACGTTCTGGAATAGGTCCAAACTCAATCACTGTACCACATGATGCAAAGCCATTACACCTAGAATTCTTAGTGTGCTAAGTCGCTTCAGTCATGTCCAACTCTGTGCAACCCCATGAACTGTAGCCTGCCAGGCTCCCCTGTTCATGGGATTCTCCAGGCAAGAATACTGGAGTGGGTTGCCATTTCCTTCTCCAAGAATTCTTACTAGAGAGAACAAAACCTTCTCACTGGTCTTTTCAGTTACACGTGTATTTACTACGTGACACCTTGATTACTTTTTCCTTCATGCTCTATAGGACATGATTTATCTGAGAGAAAAAGTAAGTGAAATATTTTTCCACCCCTAAATCTCAACTGAAAGATGGATAAACTGGAGTTTAGTAAAAAAGAAAGTTATTTTTAACGGTGGACTCATCTTGAAACCCGGATGCTTATGGGGTTTATTCCATCACTCACTCAGGTTTGCTTGCCTCCTGACTTTCTGAGAAAGCTTCAAGTGATCGTCTGAAAGGGACAGGAGAGCCAAGTATCAACAAAAGAAAAGCAATGGCAGAAATTTTTACTCCTCACCTATCTGGTCTAGTGTTGGCAGATATTCCTGTAATTCTCATCTTTAGAGGATAGTTGCCAGATGACTCATCAACAATGAATTGACTCAAATTTAAGAAAATGGTACCCTAGTTTTTCATAGACTTAGGAATTTGGATTCAGGACAAAAGTATTTGGAATGAAAAATTGATAGATGTGAAGTGGAAAAGAGGAGCTAATAAAACACTGAAGTCTTACACTCTCTTTGTTATATCCGATTCTTCCCTTTTCTGAATCCTATTCTATATTCTATTCTCACCATCAGACATTTTATAATGTCTTTCCTGAAGTGGTTGGACTTCAGCAGATTGGTGCTATCATTTCTTTACCAAAGGAGATTGCTAATGAGTTGCATATTTTTTTCAGCTGACACTTAATGATCCATTTTCAGATAATCAGTTGCTAACGCCCCAGCAGCAGAGCCTAAAATCCTGACTTGGCCCTGTGCTCAGTGTGACACACTGGCTGCGCTTCATTAAGGAGCCGAGATACCTCCAAATGCAGCGTGGGATTGCAGAGTCTACAGAACAAAGGAACCCACAGAAACATATCTAGTCTCTGGTTACTTAAGAAATTATACAAGGACATCCCTTTGATGCCTATTTCTTCCTCAAAGTTCATGTCTATAAGATGAGCCTTTAGATGACACTGCTGGTGAGTTGAAAAGCTCTGTGAGTTGTCTGTAGTAAGCAGTATCCTGGAGGAAGTGCAATGTTGCTCTTTATAAATAATCAGAGCACTTCCATCCTAAGGAGCACAGCAAATTGGAATTCACTGAACAATCGAAACCTCCAGATTCCACAAGTCACATATATTTAGATTTCTAGATTTGATTCTGAAGTTCTAGAATTATTTTTATCCTACTTTATCTATCCAGTTTACTCATTTATTTAGTTTTTTAGTTAGTTAATTACTTGCTGTAAACTGAAAGGACTATTTCTTTACGAAGTTCTTTCTACCACTGGATGATGCATGCTTTCTGGCAACCATAGTAATCGGGTGTCTATTCCAATTGACGGAAGATTTTTCAGGGGAAGTAGATTTCCTAGGCATTCTAGGTGTTTCATTTTAAATAGGCTGCCATGAAATAGAGCTTGATCTGCAGCAGCACACTGGGTACTATGCCCTTAGGCATCCAGATGGTCTTTGGATGTTGCTAACGTCAAGCTGATTTGAATAAGTGTTCTAGAAAAACTGACAAGCAAAGTACTCAAGGCCAGACATGCAAACTTAATGCCTGTATACTTGTCCACTCCCACCAAGATTCTCCATAAGGAATAGAAGAGGCAAGATTACTTTCTTTGTCTCTGTGCTTGTGTGTATGTGTGTTCATGTTAGCCCATTAAATGATTTCTTAGAAAGTTATGAGATAAAAAGAAATAAAAATATATCCAAATCGATGACACTTTAAAGAGGAGAATTTTCACTTTACACAAAATGAGAATTTTAAATCATTTATTCACTCATTCATTCACTTCAAAAATATATGTGTTATGACAGACACTGTGTTAGATACAGGGACTATGTTTGTGACTGGTCATATACCCCGAGGAACCAGAATTGAAAGAGACACTCATGTCCCAATGTTCATTGCAGCACTATTTACAATAGCTGGGTATGGAAGCAACCTAGATATCCATCGACAGACAAATGGATAAGGAAGTTGTAGTACATATACATAATGGAATATTACTCAGCTGTAAGAAGGAGTGCATTTGAGTCAGTTCTAATGGGGTGGATGAACATGGAGCTTATTATACAGAGTGAAATGAACCAGAAAGATAAAGATAAATATTGTAATCTAATGCATATATACAGAATTAGGAAAATGGTACCAACAATCCTACATGTAGAGCAGCAAAGAAGATGTAAAGGACAGACTTTGGACTATGTAGGAGAAGGCGAGGGTGGGGTGATTTGAGATAATAGCATTGAAACATGTATATTATCACATGTAAAATAGATGATCAGTACAAGTTTGATACATGAAGCAGGACACTCAAAGCCAGTGCTCTGAGACAACACAGAGGGATGGGGTGAGGAGGTGGGTGGGGGGTTCAGGATGGGGGAACACATGTATACCTGTGGCTGATTGATGTTGATATATGGCAAAAAACACCACAATGTTGTAAAGTAACTATCTTCCAATTGAAATTTAATTAGCTAAAAAAAAAAAAAAAAAAAAACCTTCTAAGAGCCCTGTCCTCATAAGGCTTACCTTCTAGTTGAGGAAACATAATATACAAACACACAAGATGATAGCAGATTGTGATAAGTGCTCTCAAGTAAATGAAAGAGGGCAATAGGCAAAGAAAAGCAGGGCTTGGAGTAGGAGCCAGAGGTAACCTGTAAACTGCAATGTGAAGAATGAGAAGGAGTAAGCTTGACAAAAACTGGAGGGAAACCATTCTGAGCAGAGGTAACTGCCCTGAGGCACAAGGAGTTGGTATTTTCAGGGACAATAAGGAAAGCCAGCATGTAGAATGAATTAGTGCTATAGTTCACAAGCACAGAACTGCATTTCAGATAGTTGTACCAAAGGACAGTATGGGAAGAATAGATGTTTCCCCCACAAGTTCATACTCAGACAGGAGTACCTCTCATTCTTCTTATTTTGAATTTCTCATCCCTAAATTGACTAGAACCATTTTGAACCAATTTATGACAGCTTATATTACTTTTTAAGGTGTAATGAACTTTAGTGGTTAGCTACCTGCAGTTTTGTATATTCTTTCCTTTCTTTTTGCCCTAAATTGACCTGTTTGAATATTCAAAAAGTCACTTTAAAAATTTTTTTCTAATGCTCTGAGACATGAGATATCTGCTCTCATTTTTTTCCCTACACAATCTAGACTTTTTCTTACCAAAGAAAAATTCACCTTTAATTTTCATTGCATGCAAACTGAAGAGTTTTTTTTTTTCTTCTTCTTCTTCTTCTTCTCTTTTTTAGCTTGTTCTTATCCCTCTAACTATCCTATGGCCACTAGAGTGACCTCAACATAGGAAGAGTTGGTATAGTGTGCTTGGGTTTTTGAGGAGTTCAAAAGGACGCCATGCCTCTGAAACAGTTTTTCCCATTAGCCCAAAGGTTTGAATAAAATGTTTGCCTTTGTGACTTCTTTGGAGTAAATGATTGAAGATTCTTACTTGCAAACTTAGAAGAATAACCATTAACTCTTAGAAAAAGCCATTTCTGAGGGATCAGCCACTGAAGAAATTATGAAAAAGGAATTGAACAACTGGCGATGGGAAATCAGAATTATATTTCTGCAATCACCCCTTTACTTATTCTGTGAATCTCCACAACTTCTGCAGAGGTATATTGATTGATAGTAGGTTTCTGGATTCATACATATCTGTATCCTGTATGTACTAGGATTCAGACATACACAGAATCCTGGTACCACTACTGACTAGCTGGGCAAATCATGTAACTTCTATGATCTTCATTTTCCTTATCTGTAAAATGAAGAAAACAACTGTACTTAAATCATAAGGCTATTGAGATAATCAAATGAAATAACATAGGTAACATATTTGGTCCAAAGTTAGCCCACAATGCAGTCACTATAACTGGTAAACTTTCTGAACTTTTTATTCCTATCTGTAAAAAGTGAACAAGATTTCCACAAATCACATGGGTACTGAGCTTTATAAGCCTGTGTTTGTAAATATGAATAGACTAGTTTAGAGATGGATACATAGAGAAGCAGAAAGTAATCACTGTAGATGAAACAGTGCTATACCATCTAGCTCCCTTTTGTAACTGAAGAACCTATTTCTCCAGGTTTTGAGAGAACTGACAGCAGATAGCTTTCAACTTTCAGCTCTTTCCGGAATTGCCTTGGTGGTGTCCAGTTTGTATCCTCTGCCCCTGCCCAGAATGGAGAGGAAAATAGAAGTCTGGTCGTTTTGCCCAAAGTGACATAACTTAAAAGAGTTATTTAATTTTAAAATCCCCATTGGTCAGCTGCAGACTTCCCTGAGACTGCATCATAGCACAACTTCTCCTTCCCAAATTTACTTTCTTCCGTACCCTTTCTCATGTGGAGATCTCAAGAGCACTCTCCTATATTCTAATTTCTGTCTCAGAGTCTTCTTCATAGGAACCTGATCATGTTCCCTAACCCATCAAAAATTCCTCCTTTAGTCCTAGGGGTTGCCACTTCACTTTTGGTTTGAGATTAGTTACTATGTCAAATTTATTTCCAAATATCTCAGTTTGATCATATTTTTAGCTTGTATTCATTCATATAAATACAATCATTTTTGAAGTAACCTCCTGACAGTAAATTAAATCAGAGACACAAAACACACAGACCCATATACACACAAATGTAGCTCAATGAAGTATTAGGAGGCAGACATCTTTGTAACCATAATGTAGATAAACAGATAAAATTTTATCAGTCATTCAGAAGCCACTCCATTATGTCTCATCCTAATCACAACCTTCCTCCATACCAACGAACTACAAAAGTAAAACAATTTCTCTCACTTCTCTGTATTTTTATCACATAAATGTACATTCCTAAGATGATATATCCCTTGCTGCTGCTGCTGCTAAGTCACTTCAGTCGTGTCCGACTCTGTGCGACCCCATAGACAGCAGCCCACCAGGCTCCCCCGTCCCTGGGATTCTCCAGGCAAGAACACTGGAGTGGGTTGCCATTTCCTTCTCCAATGCATGAAAGTGAAAAGTGAAAGTGGAGTCGCTCAGTCGTGTCTGACTCTCAGCGACCCATGGACTGCAGCCCACCAGGCTCCTCTGTCCATGGGATTTTCCAGGCAAGAGTACTGAAGTGGGGTGCCATTGCCTTCTCTGATATGTCCCTTAGGTCTCTTTTAATCTAACATTTCTCCTTCATTTATAAAAATTCTCTCTTATAATTTATCTCTTATGAAGTTAGACCATTCGACCTATAGTTTCCCAGAGTTTGGAATTTGCTGATGGCACTTTCATGGTACTGTTTAATATAATCCTCTCTCCTTGTTATTTTCTGAAGGGACAACTAGATCCAAAGTTTGATAAACTCAAATTTGATTCTTTTGGCAAAGTACAATCTTGTTATGGGTCATGTTATATTCTTTCCTCAAGAGAGACATAAGGTCTGGCTACCTGTATTTTTGATGTTAGGAGCTCTTAATGCTTGATATTTACATTTATTGTTTTATTGCATTTAAATATGGTGATATTCTAATTGTATCATTTCCATTTTAATAATTAGTTGGATTATTTTATTAAAGACGCACTTCTCCACATGTACCAATTGGTTACCAGGTAGGAAAATTTATATAAGAAGAGCAAGATAAATCCTCAAGTCTTTTCCTTCATCAGAAAATGAACTGGTTAGCTATCATGTTATTGAGGTTATTGGTTATTTTGTATTAATACCATTATGCAATCTTGAATTTAAATCTATTTGATAGATTTTATATCATTTTAATTTTTATTCCTACCGAAGCTCAACTTGTCCCATATCTGTTTGCTGAGAGCCCTTATTTTGCTCCTGAATCCAGTTTGACAAGTAGTTTTTTTTTTTTTTTTTTAATAGATTCCTTGCTATATGAAATAATCCCACATTATAATCACACATTATAAGCTTATCATGTGTCTCTTCAACCCCAGACCTTTTCTCTGTGGAGAAATGTAATCAGCTTGTTTAAGTGGAAAATGGTATTTCAAATACCATTACCATAGGGTTAACGATTGTTTCTAGTCATTTCAATAGACAGAAATAGGCTGATTCATGTTGATGTATGGCAAAAACCATGATGATATTATAAAGTAATTACCCTTCAATTAAAATAAATATATTAGTTTAAAAAAAAATAGAAAACTACATATACAATGTATGTGAATTACATATAAAATTATAATCATGCATATTATATGTTTAGAGAGTATATATGTTATATAAAATTATATAATAAGCTCATATATGTCATATGATTTTATATTAGCATATATTATGTATGTAAGTTCCAGGACTTGGTGATGAACAGGGAAGCCTGGCGTGCTGCAGTCCATGGGGTCACAAAGAGTCGGAGACGACTGACTGGCTAAACTGATAATACATAATTTTGTGTCAGTGTATATAATTATTCATGAGTTTATATCAATACTTGCAATTCAAATGCAATAGTATGGGGTTTTACTTATCTTTTACTATATTACACCTGTATCTCCTTTCTGTAGGAAGAACCCTGTTTCTCAAAAACAGAGAATGATAGAAATCAATTATCATATAAATGTTCATTTGCTTGATACAATAACACATAAAAGTATCAAAATAACAATACTAAAATTATTACCTAATTATTTTTAATGAAAATAAATTTTTATATATGCTTTCTACCTATGACCCATTCATTTTTTAAATAATTGTGTTATCTCTACTATGGTATAACATACAGCCGTTTTCAGGCTTCCATGGTAGCTCCATAGGTAAAGAATCTACCTGCAATGCAGGAGACCCTGGTTCAATTCTGGGTTGAGAAGATTCCCTGGAGAAGGAATAGGCTAACCACTTCAGTATTGTTGCTTGTGCTTTTGTGTCATATCCAAAAAATTCATTGCCAAGATAAATGTCATGGAGCTTTACTCTCCATGTTTCTTCTAGGAGTTTTATGGTTTTAATTACTACGTTTAAGTATTTAATCAATTTGAGTGAATTTTTGTAAGTAAAAGGTGTCCAATTTTATTATTAGGCATGGGCTTATCCAGTTTTCCCAACACCATTTATTGAAGAGACTATCATTTCTGTATTTAGTATTCTTGGCTCCCCCATCAAATATGAGTAGATTTTGTACTGTTCAGTTGCTAAGTTGTGTCCAACTCTGGGACCCCATGAACTGTGGCACACCAGACTTCCCTGTCCTTCACTATCTCCTGGAGTTTGCTCAAACTCATGCCCATCGAGTCAATGATGCTATCTAACCATCTCATCCTCTTCAGCCTCCTTCTGCTCTTACCCTCAGTCTTTCCCAGCTTCAGGGTCTTTCCAATGGCCTTGTATACATATGCTTAATGTGTCTTTTTATATCAGTACCATACTCTTTTTACTACTATAGCTTTGTAATATAGATTTGAAAATTTGTGTTCATTTTTAATGAAGTATAGTTAATTTATAATGTTGTGTTGGTTTCAAGTATACAACAAAGTGGTTTTTATATGCATATATATATTTTTTTCAGATTCTTTTCCATTATAGGTTACTACAAGATATGGACTATAGCTGTCTATGTTATATAGTGGATCCTTATTTCTTATTTATTTAATATATAGTAGAATGTATATGTTAATCCCAAACTTCTTACCCCTGCTATCACTTTTGGTTACCATAAGTTTGTTTTCTATGAATTTATTTATGTTTTGTCAGTAAATTCATTTATATCATTTTTTAGAATCCACATATAAGTGCTATCACATGATGTCTGTCTTTCTGTGTCTGATTTACTTCACTTAATATAATAATCTCTAAGTCCATCCATGTTACTGCAAATGGCATTATTTGATTCTTCTATGGCTGAGTAATATTCCATTATATATATGTACCACATCTTCTTTATCCATTCCTCTGCTGATAGACATTCAGACTGCTTCCATGTCTTGGCTATTGAGAATAGTGCTACCATGAACATTAGGATACATATATCTTTTTGAATTAGAGCTTCTATCTTTTCCAGGTATATGCCCAGGAGTGGGATTGCTGGACCATATGGTAAATCTATTTTTAGATTTTTCAGGAACTTCCATATTGTTTTCCATAGTGGTTTCACCAACATTCCCACCAACAATGTAGAAAGGTTCCTTTTTCTCCAAACTCTCTCCAGCATTTGTTATGTGTATATATTTTAGTGGTGGTCATTCTGGTTGGTATGTGATGATACCTCTTTATAGTTTTGGTTTGCATTTTTAAATAATTAATGTGCCTCTTGATCATCTGTATGTCTTCTTTGGAGAAATGTCTATTTTGATTATCTGCCCATTTTTGGACTGGGTTGTTTGTTTTTTGATATTAAGCTGTATGAACTGTTTGTATGTTTTAGAAGTTAATTCCTTGTTGGTAGCATCATCTAAAAATATTTTCCCCTAGTCTATAGATTGTCTTTTCATTTTCTGTATGATTTCCTTTGCTGTGAAAGAGCTTCTAAGTTTAATTAAAACTGTTTATTTTTGTTTTACTTCCATTACTTTAAGAGATAGATAAAAAATATTGCTGTAATTTATATCAGAGTATTCTGCCTATGCTTTCCTCTAGGAGTTTTATAGTATTCGGTTTTACATTTATGATATTTGATTCGAGTTTGAGTTTATTTTTGTGTATGGTATTAGAGGAGGTTCTAATCTTTTGTCTTTTACATATAACCATCCAGTTTTCCCAGCACCAGTTATTGAAGAGTATGCCTTTTTGTTCATTGCATATTATTGCATTCTTTGTTATAGATTAATTAATAATAAGTAAGTGGCTTTATTTCTGGAATTTCTATCCTGCTCCATTGACCTATGTATCTGTTTTTGTGCCAGTTTACCATACTTTTTTATTGTTATTACTGTAGCTTTGTAATATAATCTGAAGTCAAAGAGCATGATTCCTTCTGCTCCATTGTTTCTCAAGATTGTTTTAGCTATTCAGAGTCTTTTGTGTTTCCATACAAATAGAAACCATGTGATCATCTCAATAGATGCAGATAAAAGTTTTTGCTAAAATTCACCATCCATTTATGATAAAAATTCATCAGAATGTGGGCATAGAGGGAACATACCTCTACATAATAAAGACCATATACAACAAACTCACAACTAAAACCATACTCAGTGGTGAACAGATGAAAGCATTTCCTCTAACATAAGGAACAAGACAAGGATGCTCACTCTCACCACTTTTATTTAACATAGTTTTGGAAATCCTAGCCATAGCAATCAGACAAGAAAAAGAAATTAAAGGAACCTAAATTATAAAAGAAGAATTAAAGCTGGCACTGTTTTCAGATGACATGATGCTATATATAGAAAATCCTAAAGATGCTACCAGAAAACTATTAGAGCTCATCAGTGAATTCAGTAAAGTTGCTGGATACAAAATTAATACTCAGAAATCTGTTGCATTTCTATACACTAACAACAAAATATCAGAAAGATAAATTAAGGAAATAATTCCATTTACCATTGCATCAAAAATAATTTTTTAAAAACCTAGGAATAAACCTACCTAAGGAAGCAAAAGACCTGTATTGTGAAAACTATTAGACACTGATGAAAGAACTTGAAGACAACACAAATAAATGGAAAGATGTACCATGTTCTTGAATTTGATGATTCAATATTGTTAAAATGCCCATACTACACAAGGCAATCTACAGATTCAGTGCAATCTCTATCAAGTTACCAGTGGCATTGTTCATAGAACTAGAACAAAACAACTTTTAATTTGTGATATATCTTGAAATTAGGAAGTGCTGTATTTCCAGCTTTGTTCTTTATTAAGATTGCTTTGACCATTTAGGGTGTTTTGTGGTTCCATGTGAATTTTTGGATTGCATTTTCTATTTTTCTGATCATTTAACTCTGAAATCAATTATTCTACATGCAAAATCTTGGCTAATGTTTTCTTTTCTTGAGTACAATTAGTTATGTCATCCTATTTATTTGTGGTTTAAAGCATTACAGAAAATCTGATAGCAATCTGTTATAAATTGAATGTCCTTTTTTAATCTATTTTTTTTTCTTTAAAACTCAGTAGTTTTACTCATGAGAACAGGTATAATGGCCTCTGTTCCAAACACCAAATGGCAAGTGTAGTGTGAGCTTGAAAGAATGCCTTGTATCCTCACTGTTTTGAGCAGTGGGCATGAAAAGTTAAAAGAAAATAAAATCATCCATCTACATGTAGAAAGAATGTGTGCATGTGCTCAGTCACTTCAATCATATCCAACTCTTTGTGACTCTGTGGACTGTAGACCACCAGACTCCTCTGTCCATGGGATTCCCCAAGCAAGAATACTGCAGTGGGTTGCCATGCCCTCCTCCAGGGAATCTTCCCAACTCAGGTATTGAGCCTGTATCTCTTACATCTCCTGCCTTGGTAGGTGGGTTCTTTACTGCTAACTCCATCTGGGAAGCCTGTAGAAAGAGTCTACAAAACACCAAACGTCATTTTGTCTTACTGTTTTACCTGCTTACAAGTCTATGGACTTTGATTTTCTTACCATAAGCATTCTTTTTTTTTTTTCCCTTTGTGTGGGAATCCTGATAACTAAACCCAGGTTGTTTTGTCCCTTGGGACAAACATAGCAGCTAGCATATTCATTAATTTAATTAGGACCTTGTTTACACTCTGTCAACCATAATTATTTATTTAAACTACAGTCACCTGACTTCATTAAAAACATCAGTAGCTGCCAGTAAATGAAAGTGTGCTTGACTTTCATAATTAAGTGTAGGTTTAAGAGGGTTGATTTCTAATAGGACAGGTAATGTTTTCACAAGATAACAATGCTAATCAAGGACAAGGTCCGAGTTAAATTTAGCCTTTGATATAAAGTTAAAGATAGGGCACTAATTAATGTAGATGTAGTTTTCTGATAATACCCCCCATTTAGTCTCAAAGAGCATTGCTTAGCCACTCACCTTTTTTTTTTTTTTTCAAAGCAGAACATGTTCAAGGCCCTGAAGCAGGTTTCATAGGGATCATTTCACTCTGATAAATGTATAGTTCTCCAATCCAACCTAGGAAAACTGATATTGATCAAAAAAATTAAAGTTTCTTCTTCATATCAGCTCTTATCGTTAATGGAAAAATTAAAGTATGGTAAAAAGAGAATGAGTTTAGACTCAGATTTAGAATTTGATTTCTGGTTCCATTACTTATTAGCTGAGAGCTTGAACAAGTTATTAAAACTTTATATACTCAATATCATCATATGAAAAGTGAGGAATAGTAAAATATTTTGTTCTCACATTAAAAAATGGATGGAGAAAATATAAATTGTAGGGTGATGGGTAATTTTTTGGTATCATATACTTATTTTCCCTAAAGTTCATTTATCATCGAGTGTCAAAGTGAATATAAAAATGGGTCTTGAGTGTGGGTTTTGAAGTATTTGTTAAATAAAGTATCTTATGTATAATAATATCAAGCAATTAATTTTTGCAATCTTATTTGATGCATGAAATTTAGATGGAAAGGGAGAGTGAAAACCTTAGAGATTATATCCCATGTTCCAACATAATAACAATGTTAATTTAGCTCATTTTGAACTATACTGTCTCTTGTGAATTGGCTTTGTGAATCACTTTCTAAAAGTGATGTGTCCATTTATTTTACTTTAGCAATTACAACATAGTTAACAGAACTGAATATTTTTATTAATGGGTTGGGATTATTCAGTTGCCTTAAGCTCATCTTTATTAACAGCAATCCTTGGTAATATAAACATGGCCTGACTGCCAACAAAACTGTGAAGGAAGCCAAATTTGTCCTTGCATACTTTCCTACACCCATGACCCCCAGCAGCATCTACTCCTCCTTTTTTGGCTTACTCTCCTCCCTACCCAATTGCCTATTTCCTAGTCAGCTATGGTTGTCACCTGGATGTCAACTCAGTTGATACCTAATCATTAGGGTGTTAGAAAATAACCAGTTTAAGGCATATCTCCAGTCAGTTTTATTTATGTTTTTTAAAGAGGTTTATTACAGAGAAGGACCTAAAAAGATAAAATATAATGATGAAATGGCTGGTAGTAGGTTGTATTATGTAGACAATTATGTACTCTGCTCACAGGATTTTCCTTTTCAGATACAAAAGGTATAGAAACTCAATTTGGATCTGTCCAGGACAAGAAAGCTATACAAGAAACAAAAAAAGTTATGAAATCCCAATATTGACTTATTTTATTGTTATTTGATTCTTTCTCATAAACATAGATCATAGGGAAAAATGAATTAAATGCAGGCACTAACTCATTAAGTATTGTTAAACTTGGTTTTACTCTAAAATTAGCAATAATGGTAAAATACAACTAAAAGAAGAAGTGAGTCCTATAATGTTTTAAAACAGATATAAGGGAATTGTGCATCAGAGAAAAAGGAATCTCATTGGTGGTAAACATTTAGTCACCTGAATATCATTTAGTACATGTCCAGAGCTAAGGTCACCCAATTAATTTAGTTATTTAAATTCATAACTGAGAACTCAAAAATTCAGTCCTGTCCAAAGTAGGCAACCTTGGACCCTGCCTTATATACTGGTTTTCAGCTCTTAGCCTGATACAGAGGGGCCATCACATCAGTGATCACCCTAGGGCCAGTTTAGTCCTGACAGTGGGAAGCTTCAAGGACATATATAGTGTCAATCAGGAGACTAGTACTATATGTCAAATATACATGAGTGCCTGCGTACTCAACTGTGTTCAACTCTTTGCCACCACATGGGCTGTAGCCTGCCAGACTCCTCTGGCCATGGAACTTCCCAGGCAAGAATGCTGGAGTGGGTTGCCATTTCCTACTCCAGGGTATCTTCCTGATCTGGGGACCAAACTCACGTCTCTTGTATCTCCTGCATTAGCAGGGTGATTTTTTACCACTGTGTCACCTGGGAAGCATGATACAAATACACATATCAGTGAATGGATGAGGGCGTCAGTGAGCACACATGTACCTAAGTCATTATATTACTGCCACAGGTCCTGCCTTTACTCTAATAAGGTAGGTGGATCACTGATTATTTAGTCACTAAAACAATTTACCTCTATACATTTTGGTACAAGAAGAAACAATTATTTTCCTAGTAGTATTTGGTAACACACAAACTATTAACCAGGAACAAATAAAACTTAAGTAGGTGGTAACATCTATGTCTATTGTATTTCAATCAATCTAATTTTCTCTCAAATACCCTATTTTGGGTATTAGAAAAGGAATCCAATAGTTACTCCAAAATCCGGGAAATGAAAACGGATATCTTTCTACAATTTAGGGAATGCTATGCATACTGTGCTTTCTGGTGCTTAAGAACTCTTTCTCTCTCTCAGCACATACACACAAATCACACACAAATACACACACATGTGCTAAATAGCAGAACTACAGGCTAGGCAACTAAGCCATCCCAACTCCTTTTCTTTCAAAATTCTTAATAACCACTAAATATGACATGCAGTTCTAGCATCCCTAACCATGCCACTTAGTGCCATTTAAATTTGTCAGAGAAGAATTTACAAGGGAAAAATGGAATAGAACAACTAAGGTGTCATGATGGTTAATTTAATGTGTCAACTTGACTGGCTAAGGGATACCTAGATAGCTGGTAAAACAGTATTTCTGGGTGTGCCTGTGAGGGTCCTTGTGGAAGAGATTAGCATTTGAATTGGTAGTGAATAAAGATCTCTGCCCTGCCCACACTACCCCTTACCAGTATAAGCAAGCACTATCAAAGGAAATACAAATTATCTCTTTTCTTGACCTGGGATGTCTACCTTCTGCCCTCAGGCATTGTAGCTCCTTCTCTGGCAGCTTCTTCATTCTCAGTCCTTTGGATTCAGACTGAACTGTACCATGGTTTTCCTGGTTCTCCAGCTTGCAGATGGCATATTATGGCATATCTCAGCCTCTATAATAAAAAATATCCTCTTATTTGTCTTTTTTTCTGAAATTTCAGCCTCGAGATGAAAAGAAAAGATTCTAGAAAGAGTTGCCATTCATCCATTCCAGAAGAGGTCTCCTGACAGGACTGATAGAGGTTCCTACTTGCTTTCTGAATCACAGATCCCCATCTCCCTTAGTGTTAGTATCACCAAATTGATCACTGCACATGACCACCAAGAATAAGAACTATAGTTTTCAATCTCCCTTATATTCATAGGTAGCCAGATGACAAAGTCTGTGCTAAGGACAAGTGATAAGGGGTGATGTATGAAATTTCTGGGATATATCATTAAAGTTACCAAACACACCCTTTCTTTCTTCTTTATTCTATTATTTGGAATATGTTCAAAATGATATTTTGTGTACCAATCATATGGGAAACATCCTACTGTTGGCAGAGCAAAAATATTGATTCTAGAGCCATGGATCTCTCACATCAAAATCATTAAAAATAGTAACTGATTTTAGAAGATTTTCACTAGAAATAGATGAATTATATAGGCAAAATGTTGGTGAATATATAGAATATTAGAACAAAAACAACAATAATAAACTTTATCAAACACTCAAAAGTAGAAAACATAAACTATCTTTAGTTATACAAGGAAGATTTACAAATTTGACTGGATACTGGGTCACGAAGTCCTTAACAGAACTATAATAATATGTAACATTCACACTACAGTCTCTGACTATGATGTGAATAAATCAGAAACTAACATTTAAGATTTTTTTAAATTAACAAATGCATTGCTAAATAAATCATTGTTTAAATAAAAAATTCCAATGGAAATAATGAGATTCTTATAGTTGAATATTAATGAAAGTACTATGTAAAGAAACTTCTTAAACAGAACTATGCAGGGAATAATATAACAAATTCCCTCATTATTAAAAAGGTTAATATTTTGTCATTTTGTTTCACTTTTTTAAAATTTAAATGCAAAGAGCATATGGGTAAAATTGGAGTTTTAATTTTTTTCCTCACAAATCCAATGCTCCTTCTTACCTTCCTGAAAGCATCTTCTCTTATGCATGTAACAAATATCTTACAGTATCAGTCAGGGTTCTCCAGAGAAACAGAACCAATAATATATCTCTATCTCTTTATTGTCACTCTCTATATAGAGATTGATTGAAAGATTATTTGAAGGAATTAGCTTATGTAGTTATGGAGGCTGACAAGTCCAAAGATCTGCAGAGAGACTGGACAAGCTGGAGACCCAGAAGAATTGATGGCTTAGTTCCAGAAGAAGGCCAGCAAACTCAATATGCAGAGATCTAATGTTTTAAGTTGAGGCTGAAGGGAAGAAAAAGAGTCAATTCCATCAGACAGAAAAAAGGTCAGCCTTTCTGTTTTAGTCATTCCTTCCTTCAACTGATTGGATGAGGCCAATCTACATTAGGGAGGCTAATCTGTTTTACTCATTTTATCAATTTAAATTTTACTCTCATCCAAAACACTCTCAAAAAATTACTCATAATAATGTTTGAACAAATATGTGGATACCCTCTGGCTATGTCAAAATGACATAAGAAATTAACCATCATAGCAAACAACTGTATTTTTTGTTCTTATCTGATATATGTATCCAAAGTTGCTTTGTATATCTTTTAAAACTATAGATATATTATCACATTCTGCATATAATTTTGCAACTTGCTTTTCACTCATAATTATATTTGACTACTATTTTTACTGATACATTTATAAAGATCAAGTTCGTTCATTAAGTAAGTCAGGTAATTTACTAATTAAAATAAAGCATAATTTATTTATCTATCTTTCCTCAAAGTTTTACAATGTCTGTCTTTTTACAAGGATCCTGGCACACAGATACAAGTTTAAGATGCACACCTATAAGCAGAATATATGGTTTGTAGAATATGCTTAGCTTCAAGTTCATTAATGCCAAATCATGATCCAAAAAGATTGCATCAATTTGTACTCCTATCAGACTATGTTCTTCTTTTCCTGTCTATCAATCAATACTTAGCCTTAACAGACTTTTTATTTTTGGTCATATGGCTGATAATATCTAATTGTCTTTTTAACATCGATTTTCATGAATACCTATGCAATAGATATTTGTCTTTTTCTCTATCTTTGATATCTATATTCACATCAAATTTTGAGGTAAGTAAGATTCAGATCATGAACTCCTTATTGCTAAATTCAGACTTAAATTGAAGAAAATGAGGAAAACCACAAGACCATTTAGGTATGACCTAAATAAAATCCCTTATGATTATACAGTGGAAGTGAGAAATAGATTTAATGGATTAGATCTGATAGACAGTGCCTGATGAACTATGGACGGAGTTTCGTAACATTGTAGAGGTGACAGGGATCAAAACAATTCTCAAGAAAAAGAAATGCAAAAAAGCAAATGGCTGTCTGAGGAGGCCTTACAAATAGCTGTGAAAAGAAGAGAAGCAAGAAGAAAAGGAGAAAAGGAAAGATATACCCTTTTGAATGCAGAGTTTCAGAGAATAGCAAGGAGAGATAAGAAAGCTTTCTCAGCAATCAATGCAAAGAAAAAGAGGAAAACAATAGAATGGGAAAGACTAGAGATCTCTTCAAGAAAATTAGAGATACTTAGGGAACAGTTCATGCAAAATGGGCACAATAAAGGACAGAAATGGTATGGACCTAACAGAAGCAAAAGATATTAAGAAGAGGTCTCAAGAATACACAGAAGAACTGTACAAAAAAGATCTTCAAGACCCAGATAATCATGATTGTGTGATTGCTCACCTAGAGCCAGACATCCTGGAATATGAAGCCAAGCGGGCCTTAGGAAACATCACTACGACCAAGGCTAGTGGAGGTGATGGAAATCCAATTGAGCTATTTCAAATCCTGAAAGATGATGCTGAGAAAGTGCTGCACTCAATATGTCAGCAAATTTGGGAAACTAAGCCATGGCCACAGGACTGGAAAAGGTAATGCCAAAGAATGCTCAAACTACTACGCAATTGCACTCATCTCACACGCTAGGAAAGTAATGATCAAAATTCTCCAAGCCAGGCTTCAGCAATACGTGAACCATGAACTTCCTGATGTTCAAGCTGGTTTTAGGAAAGGCAGAGGAACCAGAAATCAAATTGCGAACATCCGCTGGATCATTGAAAAAGCAAGAGAGTTCCAGAAAAACATCTACTTCTGTTTATTGACTATGCCAAAGCCTTTGACTCTGTGGATCACAATAAACTGTGGAAAATTCTACAAGAGATGGAAATACAAGACCACCTGACCTGCCTCTTGAGAAACCTGTATGCAGGTGAGGAAGCAACAGTTAGAACTGGGCGTGGAATGACAGACTGGTTCCAAATAGGAAAAGGAGTACATCAAGGCTGTATATTGTCACCCTGCTTATTTAACTTATATGCAGACTACATCATGAGAAACACTGGGCTAGATGAAGCACAAGCTGGAATCAATATTGCTGGAAGAAATATCAATAACCTCAGATATGCACATGACACCACTCTTATGGCAGAAAGTGAAAAAAAAAAAAAAAAAAAAAAACTAAAGAGACTCTTGATGAAAGTGAAAGAAGAGAGTGAAAATTTGGCTTAAAGCTCAACATTCGGAAAACTAAGATCATGGCATCTGGTCCCATCACTTCATGGGAAATAGATGGGGAAACAGTGGAAACAGTGGCTGACTTTATTTTGTGGGGCTCCAAAATCACTGCAGATGGTGATTGCAACCATGAAATTAAAAGGCGCTTACTCCTTGGAAGGAAAGTTATGACCAACCTAGACTGCATAATAAAAAGCAGAGACATTACTTTGTCAACAAATGTCCATCTTGTCAAGGCTATGGTTTGTCTAGTAGTCATGTATGGATGTGAGAGTTGGACTATAAAGAAAGCTGAGCACCGAAGAATTGATGCTTTTGAACTGTGGTGTTGGAGAAGACTCTTGAGAGACCCTTCAACTATAATGAGATCCAACCAGTCCATACTAAAGGAGATCAGTCCTGGGTGTTCATTGGTAGGACAGATTTTGAAGCTGAAATTCCAGTATCTTGGCTACCTGATGCGAAGACATGACTCCTTTGAGAAGACCCTGATGCTGGGAAAGATTGAGGGCAGGAGAAGGGGACAACAGAAGATAAGATGTTTGGATGGCATCGCTGACTCAATGGACATGAGTTTAGGTAGATTCTGGGAGCTGATGATGGACAGGGAGGCCTGGATTGCTGTGGTTCATGGGGTCACAAAGAGTCAGATATGACTGAGTGACTGAACTGAACTAAACTGACTGAACTTGAACTGAACTGAAGATAAGTTGAAAACAGTATTGGTTTTGTGCTACAAGATCTGACAAAAGGGGTGGTAGCATATATCCATCCCCCTTTCTAGTTCTGTGACAGATAAAATGTAAGCACTTTGTTTAGGCCAGACAGCTGGATGTTCTCATGATTTTTCACATACCACACTGAATTAGAGAGTATGCAAGAACTCCTCAGTAGTGATACTAGAAGTAAGGGTAGGAAGTGTTTTTTCCCATTAACAGTAACCTATGAAGACTGTACCTGTGATGAGATTCTGGCTGTGGGGATGTTGCCTTTATTTCTGTGTTCTGATTCTTACTATTCCAGAAATTGATTCTGTGTGCCAAAATGATAGCTTTTGACTGATTCTTTTTTCTGCTTCCACTGCCCAGAGATTTTAATCTATTGGTTAAAATCAAAGACTCTAGTCTGTTCCATTAATCTATGTGTCTATTTTTATTCCAATACAATATCAAAATAGAAAAATAGATCAATGTAACAGAGTAGAACACTCAGAAATATACTCCCATAAATATAGTCAACTGATCTTTGAGAAAGAACAAAGTTGATACATTAGAGCAAAGATAGTCTTTCCAACAAATGGTGCAAAAAAAAAAAAAAAAAAAGACTCTAGACACAGACTTTTCAAACTTCAAAAAAAAAAAATAAATAAAACTCAGAATGGATGACTATATAATGTAAAATGCAGAGCTATAAAGCTCCTAGAAGATAACAAAGGAAAAAACCTAGATGATCCTGGATGTGGCAATTCCTTTTTAGATACAACCTTAAAAACACCATCCATGAAGAAAATAATTGATAAGTTGTACTTCATTACAGTTAAAACCTTTTTCTCTGTGAAAGACAATATCAAGAGAATAAGAAAACAAGCCACACAAACCGATAAATTATTTGCAAAGACACATCTAATAAAATACTGTTATAGAATGGCATTGAAACATGTGTAATATCATGTATGAGACGAGTCGCCAGTCCAGGTTTGATGCACGATGCTGGATGCTTGGCGCTGGTGCACTGGGATGGCCCAAAGGGAGGGTATGGGGAGGGAGGAGGGAGGAGGGTTCAGGATGGGGAGCACGGGAATACCTGTGGCGGATTCATTTCGATGTTGGGCAAAACTAATACAATATTGTAAAGTTTAAAAATAAAATAAAATTAAAAAAAAGACAAATATACAAAGAACTCTTAAAATTCAACAATAAAAAAACAAACAATTCTATTAAAATGTGGGCTGAAAATCTTAATAGGTACCTCACCAAGAATGTATACAGATGGTAAATATATATATGTGAAAAGATGCTCTGCATAATATGTCATCAGGGAAATACTAATTAAAACAGCAAGGTCCTACTATACACTGGAGAAGGAAATGGCAATCCACTCCAGTATTCTTGCCTTCAGAATCCTATGCATAGAGGAGTCCATGGGGTCACAAAGATTAGACACGACTGAGGGACTAACACACACACACACACACACACACTACTATACACTTAATAGAATGACCAAAAGCTGTATCACTGACAACACCAAATGCTGGCAAGGATGCAGAGTGATAGAAACTCTCATTCATTGCTACTGGGAATATGAAATGTTTCAGTCACATTGGAGAAACATCTGGCAATTTCACAAATATAAAAGATATATCAAATATCTCACAATTCCACTATTAATTATATATCCAAGAAAATTGAAAATGTATATTCATACCAACATTTGTACAAAAATCTTCACAGCAGCATTAATCATAATAGCCAAAAGTGAAAGAAACCCAGATAACTATCAATTGATTAACAGACAAAATGTAGTATATTCACACAATAAAATATTATTCAGCCATAAAAAATGAAGTACTGATATGAGCCATAAATTGAAAGAACCGTGAAAACATGATAATAATAATAAATGAAAGAAGCCAGGCAAAAATAGGCTACATCAGTTCAGTTCAGTCGCTCAGTCGTGTCTGACTCTTTGCGACCCCATGAATTGTAGCATCCCAGGCCTCCCTCTCCATCACCAACTCTTGGAGTTCACTCAAACTCATATCCATCGAGTCGGTGATGCCATCCAGCCATCTCATCCTCTGTCGTCCCCTTCTCCTCCTGCCCCCAATCCCTCCCAGCATCAGAGTCTTTTCCAATGAGTCAACTCTTCACATGAAGTGGCCAAAGTACTAGAGTTTCAACTTGAATAATTAAATTTATGTGAAATTTCCAATATTGACATATCCAAAAGTTACCTAGAATGGCAGAGAAAATGGAATTGGGAGTTAATTAATATGGTGTTTTTGGAGGGGTGATTAAATATTGTGTAATTGGTAATGATGTTTATGATTCTCTGTGAATGTTCTAAAATCACAGAAAGTGAATTTTATGATATATGAAGTATAAAATATTATAAATTTATAAAATAAGCAGCTCTAATATAATTTTCTAGTACTTTTAACCTCATTCCTTCCAAAAGAAATTAAGTTTTTGATTTATGGCTCTGATACATTGGCTCTTGTATGGCATGAGGGAATGCCTCATTTCCTATTTTTCCTATACAGAAAATCAATTTCCCCAGTCTTGTTTATAAAACATCCCATTTTCCCCCCAGTGCTTTTAATCCTAACTCTTTTATACTCAATTGTCACATAGACCCTGTTTGAGCTCTCCATTGTGTTTAATTTATACTTTGATATCATTGTGTCTTTACTAGCACAACTTGACATCTAGAGAAGAAACACACCTTTTTTTTTCATTATTATTCTTTCACTTTGTTTTTGGAGTTTGTTGAGATTTAAAAATCTATATAATTAACATTTAGACTGACATTTCATTTGAACTATATTTGAACTTGTGGGTAAGACATCTTTAACTGAGTTTTCTCATTTCTGAATATGGTATCTATCAGAAGAATTGTGGTTACAGAATAAAAAATATACTTCATAAATTCTCACAAGGTATAGTTAACAATAATAACAAAAAAGACATAGGAAAGAGTTGTGGGAATAAGTGTGAAGTGTGCTAATTATCTTATCCTTTATATTAGAAAGTAAATCTGTTGGTTAAAAAAAAAAGCATGCCTATTGGTAAAATTGAAATATATATATACTATAACATTATCCCTCTATATTAATGGTTTCCTTATACTCTTATATTTTAATGATTAATAACTTCTGCATTGAAGAAATAGTAAATTTAAGAATTGTTTCCATTTTATTTATATACTATTTTCATTTTTGATCAAATGAAATAATCTTATTATTTTTGTTTCAAAACATCATGTATGGTAGAAGCTCATTCTAGTTAAACTTTGTACATCTACCTTTATTTCATTCTGATTTGTGTAAAGTGGTATATTGAATAATGTTCACAACATATTAACTGTTTCTGGATGATAGGATTTATGTTTATTTGTTTATAATATCTGTTGATTTATGTGGTAGTCCTCGATTTGTTTTGTAATGAACATTTAGATTTAATGATTTATGATTTAATGAACATAGATTTAATGAAAATCTATGGCCGAACCTCATGAAAAATATGAAAAGGCAAAAAGATAGGACACTGAAAGATGAACTCCTCAGGTCTGTAGGTGCTGAATATGCTACTGGAGATCAGTGGAGAAATAACTCCAGAAAGAATGAAGTGACAGAGCCAAAGGAAAAACAGCACCTAGTTGTGGATATGACTGGTGGTGGAAGTAAAGTCTGATGCTGTAAAGAGCAATATTACACAGGAATCAGGCATGTTAGGTTCATGAATCAAGGAAAATTGGAAGTGGTCAAACAGGAGATGGCAACAGTGAACGTCAACATTTTAGGAATCAGCAAACTAAAATGGACTGGAATGGGTGAATTTAACTCAGATGACCATTGTATCTACTACTGTGAACAAGAATCCCTTAGAAGAAATGGAGTAGTCATCATAGTCAACAAAAGAGTCTGAAATGCTGTACTTGGATGAAATCTCAAAAATGACAGAATGATCTCTGTTCATTTCCAAGGCATATCATTCAATATCACAGTAATTCAAGTCTATGTCCTAGGCAGTAATGCTGAAGAAGCTGAAATTGAACAGTTCTATGAAGACCTACAACACCTTCTAGAACTAACACCTAAAAAAGATGTCCTTTTCATTATAGAGGACTGGAAAGCAAAAGTAGGAAGTCAAAAAATACCTGGAGTAACAGGCAAATTTGGCCTTGGAGTACAGAATGAAACAGGGCAAACCAAATAGGGTTTTGCCAAGAGAATGCACTGGTCATAGCAAAAACCTTCTTCCAACAAGACAAGTGAAGACTCTACACACAGACATCACCAGATGGTCAATACCAAAATCAGATTGATTATATTCTCTGCAGCCAAAGTTGGAGAAGCTCTATACAGTCATCAAGAACAAGACTTGAGCTGACTGTGGCTCAGATAGTGAACTCCTTATTGCCAAATTCAGACTTAAATTCAAGAAAGTAGGGAAAACCTCTAGACCATTCAAGTATGACCTAAATCAAATCCCTTATGATTATACAGTGGAAGTGAGAAATATATCCAAGGGATTAGATCTGATAGAGTGTCAGAAGAGTGATGGACAGAGGTTTGTGGCATTGTACAGGAGGCAGGGATCAACACCATCCTTAAGAAACAGAAATGCAAATAGGCAAATGGTTGTCTGAGGAAGCCTTACAAACAGTCATGAAAAAAAGAGAAGCAAAAGGCAAAGGAGAGAAGGAAAGATATACCCATTTTAATGGAGAGTTCCAAAGAGTAGCAAGGAGATAAGAAAGGCTTCCTCAGTGATCAAGGAAAAGAAACAGAGGAAAACAATAGAATGGAGATCTCTAGATCTCTAGAGATCTCTTCAAGAAAGTTGGAGATACCAAGGGAACATTTCATGCAAAGATGGGCACAATAAAGGACAGAAATTGTATGGACCTAAAAGAAGCAGAATATATTAAGAAGAGGTAGAGAGAATAACTGTACAAAAGAAGAACTGTACAAAGAAGAACTGTACAAAAAAGATGTTCATGATCCAGATAATCATGATGGTATAATCACTCATCTGGAACCAGACATGCTGAAATGCAAAGTCAAGTGGGCCTTAACAAACACCACTATGAACAAAGCTAGTGGAGGTGATGGAATTCCAGTTAAGCTATTTCAAATCCTGAAAGATGATGCTGTGAAAGTGCTCCACTCAATATGCCAGAAAATTTGGAAAACTCAGCAGTGGCCACCGGACTGGAAAGGTCAATTTTCATTCCAATCCCAAAGAAAGACAAGGCCAAAGAATGCTCAAACTAGTGTGCAATTGCACTCATCTCACACACAGTAAAGTAAGGCTCAAAATTCTCCAAGCAGGCTTCAACAGTATGTGAACTGTGAACTTCCAGATGTTCAAGGTGGATTTAGAAAAGGCAGAGGAATCAGAGGTCAAATTGCCAACATCTCTTGGATCATCAAAAAAGCAAGAGAGTTCCAGAAAAACAGCTACTTCTGCTTTATTGACTATGCCAAAGCCTTTGACTGTGTGGATCACAACAAACTGTGGGAAATTCTTAAAGAGATGGAAATACCAGACAACCTGATCTGCCTCTTGAGAAATCTATATTTAGGTCAGCAAGTTTTCCAGCACCACTTGTTTAAGAGATTGTCTTTAATCCATTGTATATTCTTGCCTCCTTTGTCAAAGATAAGATGTCCATAGGTGCGTGGGTTTATCTCTGGGCTTTCTATTTTTCCATTGATCTATATTTCTGTCTTTGTGCCAGTACCATACTGTCTCATTATCAGAGAAATGCAAATCAAAATCACAATGAGGTACCGTTTTATGTCAGTCAGAATGGCTGCGATCCAAAAGTCTACAAGCAGTAAATGCTGGAGAGGGTGTGGAGAAAAGGGAACCCTCTTACACTCTTGGTGGGAATGCAAACTAGTACAGCCACTATGGAGAGCAGTGTGGAGATTCCTTAAAAAACTGGAAATAGAACTGCCTTATGACCCAGCAATCCCACTGCTGGGCATACACACTGAGGAAACCAGAATTGAAAGAGACACGTGTACCCCAATGTTCATCGCAGCACTGTTGATAATAGCCAGGACATGGAAGCAACCTAGATGTCCATCAGCAGATGAATGGATAAGAAAGCAGTGGTACATATATACAATAGAGTATTACTCAGCCATTAAAAAGAATACATTTGAATCAGTTCTAATGAGGTGGATGAAACTGGAGCTGATTATACAGAGTGAAGTAAGCCAAAAAAAAAAAAAAAAAAACACCAATACAGTATACTAATGCATATATATGGAATTTAGAAAGATGGTAATGATAACCCTGTATGTGAGACAGCAAAAAAGACACAGGTGTATAGAACAGTCTTTTGGACTCTGTGGGAGAGGGAGAGGGTGGGATGATTTGGGAGAATGGCATTGAAACATGTATAATATCATATAAGAAACAAATCACCAGTCCAGGTTCGATGCAGGATACAGGATGCTTGGGGCTGGTGCGCTGGAATGACCCAGAGGGATGATATGGGGAGGGAGGTGGGAGGTGGGTTCAGGATTGGCAACACGTGTGCACCTGTGGTGGATTCATGTTGATGTATGGCAAAACCAATACAAAATTGTAAAGAACTAGCCTCCAATTACAATAAATTTTAAAAAAGTGAAAAAAAAAACTATCCTGTAAATTTATATTTAAAAAAAATAAAATTAAAAAAATAAAATAAAATAAACTATCCTGTATCTTGACTCATTGGAAAAGACTCTGATGCTAGGAGGGATTGGGGGCAGGAGGAGAAGGGGACGACAGAGGATGAGATGGTTGTATGGCATCACCGACTCGATGGACGTGAGTTTGAGTGAACTCCAGGAGTCGGTGATGGACAGGGAGGTCTCGCATGCTGCAATTCATGGGGTCGCAAAGAGTCAGACACGACTGAGTGACTGAACTGAACTGAACTGAACTGATCCTGTATCTTGACTTAGCCCTGGAGAAGTTTTCAATTTTCCTGCACAAGAATTTAGAGGGGAAAAAAAGAAATACACAAAAATCTATCTAATGGAACTTTCTTAGGAGGTTCAAAGACAGATGATAGGATTTTTCTATGAAAATATTTCCTGCTGCAAACTAGAATGTACAACATCAGCTTAATTTTGTTATTTTGTTAATGGTTTAACCTATATGAGACTTGAGTGGAAAATTGCTTGCTGTCTCCCCAACAGTGGTTACCACTTTTAGTGAAATGTCTGCCTATAGCCAGGGGCTTGTAAATGCCTGTTGTTTTTGTTTGTTTGTTTGTTTGTTTGTTTGTTTTTAAAGTTTAAAGAAGTTTATTTTTTTAAGTTTAAAAGCTTTATCTATTTCTGCATGTTGAGAATAGATATGAGTTGAGCATGGAGATTGCCTCTATTTTCTATGAATTTTTTGAACCAAAGTAGCTACTGTCTCTTTGAACAAAATTAGTTTTCGAAAACCAGGCAGATTATCACTGCAACACTCCCATGGCATTGCTGGAGCCTATTATACAGAGTGAAGTAAGCCAGGAAGAAAAACACCAATACAGTATACTAACACATATATATGGAATTTAGAAAGATGGTAATGATAACCCTCTATGTGAGACAGCAAAAGAGACACAGATGTATAGAACAGTCTTTTGGACTCTATGGGAGAGGGAGAGGGTGGGATGATTTGGGAGAATGGCATTGAAACATGTATAATATCATATATGAAATGAAACACCAGCCCAAGTTTGATGCATGATACTGGTTGCTTGGGGCTGGTGCACTGGGATGGCCCAGAGGGATGGTAAGGGGAGGGAGGAGGGAGGGGGGTTTGGGATGGGGAACACTTGTATACCTGTGGCGGATTCATGTTGATGTATGGTGAAACCAATACAATATTGTAAAGTTAAAAAATAAAAATTAAAAAAAAAAGAAAACTAAACCAAAAAAATGCTGCTTCACGTTGTAAACAAAAAGGGCTCACAACAGCACATGTGCTACTGCTTAGCACCTGCAAACTGATCATTGAATCAATGCTGGTGGATTTTAGAGTGTACCTTCAAAGCCCAAATCATCCTGGTGACATCACTTTTTGGTATCAAGTTTATGGTATTCATGTAGAAAAACCCACAAAGGCTCTTGTCTACTCTCTGCCTCCATCCCAAACCCCATCAATCTGCTTCAGATATATCCTATAGCCATTGACAGGAGAGAAATGAATTATATCTGAAGCAAACTGATGTCCTTCCGTAGGGCATTATCAGCACAGCTGCACAACTTTGATGCTCTGTGTCCATACACAGATGGTCAGTCTGGAGGAAAGAGAGCATGCATATTTCTAGTTCTGTGCTCCCCTGGCTTCTATGCTAGATTGGCTGACATGCTCTAACAACTGTAGCTCTGCCAGCAACTAGTTGGAATTCACTCCTCTTTCAAAGGATGAGATAGTTGAAACATTGAGGGCAATCTACATACTTGGGAAAGTTCCAAAATCCAGATACAAATCACCCCAAAACCCTTTGAAATTCCCCCTACATTGAATCAATCAATTGCACTCCTTTCTTTTTTTTTCTCCATTACTTACACAAATCAGCCTAATAAATATTGTTTATGTGTTAATTCAAGAGAGAATGTTGTCTCATTTAGTTTTTTCAATTGCATCCTAGATTGACGATTCAACACCTTGTGTTTGAATATTTTGAGTCAGAAAACAAGACTTCACGTTGGCAGCTTGGCAAGGGAAGGATCAGAGACAGGCAGAACAGTTCTGACAAATCACAGAGAACCCATGGAGCCTTTGCTGTGTAAAGAAATGAATCTTAGGGGAAATAGAAGCATGTTAGCCTTACTGTTCAGAAATAGGTAACTATGAACGGGAAAGCCTCATTTTATTTCTTTCTTTTCTTTTTTTTTTTTTTATGTTGTGTAGGTTATAACAAACAAAAACTTCAAAGCCCTTGTCAGTCATGGCTGAGAACAGAATCAATTTTGCATTTGCTATTTTGTTTCAAAAAGCTGAGATAAGAACTTTTCTATGGACTCAGTGAGTATTATGCAAGGTTTGGATTATCCTTGCTTTTTACCTCACCCCACTTTCTGGTATAGACTCTGATGCCAGCTCTTCTATCTTGACTTTGCTCCTACTGTGCAAGAGAGAACACAGCAACCTCTTTCATGATAAGAGACACATAAGCATGTATCTAAGGGCTTCCTTGGTTGCTCAGTTGGTAAAGAATCTGCCTGCAATGCAGGAGACCCAGGTACAATCCCTGGATTGGGAAAATCCCCTGGAGAAGGAAATAGCAACCCAGTCCAGCATTCTTGCCTGGAGAATTCCATGGACAGGGCATCCTGGTGGGCTACAGTCCATGGGGTTGCAAAGAATTGGACATGACTGAGATACTCACTTTCACTTTTCAAGCATGTATCTACATCAATGAGGTCAATCCATTGCTTTATACACTTCATACAAATGCTTTCTTCCAGTATCATTAATAAATGGTATGCAATTCATGTGATAGCTGTACAATGAAATTTGAAGTGTGGTTTGTCAAACAGATACCTTTACTAAGAAGCTTTCATTCTCAAAGTGGCATGATGGGTGGTAGGGTAGAAAAATTGTAAGAGACATAGGCTTGGCCTTTAGAAGTCCTCAAATCAAAATAAAGAGATAATAAAAATCAATTCAGTTTAGTTGCTCAATCGTGTCCGACTCTTTGCGACCCCATGGACTGCAGCATGCCAGGCATCCCTGTCCATCATTAACTACCAGAGTTTACTCAAACTCATGTCCATTGAGTCGGTGATGCCATCCAACTATCTCATCCTCTGTCATCCCCTTTTCCTCCCGCCTTCCATCTTTCCCAGAATCAGGGTCTTTTACAATGAGTCAGTTCTTCGCATCAGGTGGCCAAAGTATTGGAGTTTCAGCTTCAGCACCAGTCCTTCCAATGAATATTCAGGACTGATTTTCTTTAAGATAGACTGGTTGAATCTCCTTGCAGTCCAAGGGATTCTCAAGAGTCTTCTCCAACACCACAGTTCAAAAACATCTATTCTTCAGAGCTCAGCTTTCTTTATAGCCCAACTCTCACATCCATACATGACTACTGGAAAAACCAAAGCTTTGACTAGACAGACCTTTATTGACAAAATAATGTCTCTGCTTTTTAATATGCTGTCTATGTTGGTCATAACTTTTCTTCCAAAGAGCAAGCGTCTTTTAATTTCATGGCTGTGGTCCATAAAAAATATGCTTGGATAATTTTAATAGGAAAACATCTTTAAGGCTCATAAATACCAGTTGAAAATGCTCAAAGCTAAATCATTATTTGGGAAGAGGCTAATATGAGCTTCATGAGAAACATCTTGAAACTTGGGTTTGATGCTGATACAGAAGCTGTACATTGATCTTGTGAATTTATAAATGGCAAAATGATAAACTATATATATTCTAGTCACCTCTGGATCCTTACTAACAAAAATATAAACATCATGACCATTATAATATCATTTGCAAGGTGGACTAAGGTATTGGGAATTTAGGGCTTTTCAAACACAAAGGCAGAATTTGGGGTTTGGTCTTGTCTGCTGAGGAAAAGCAAATGAGAGGAAGATAGATCATATGGTCCCGTAGAAAACATCTAAGATCCATTCAGCTTTTTAGGCAAGTCTTTATGTAGCTTTACATCTAAGGGGGGAAATTTACCTTTGGAGAAGTGTTAGTAAGTGCAAAGCAAATGGTCCCAATAGTCAATGAGGAGAAATGTTATGTGAGCCCTCTCTTATACTTAAGTCATTTCATCAGTGATACAAAATGTCCTTTCTCTCATACTAGTTTACTTTCCCTTTAAGGGGTTTAGATTTTTTAAAGGCTTATTAAATGTGGTTTGATTGGTATGGATGCATACAAAAAAGTTTGATCTTGAGTTGTTTACCATAGCTTTGTCTGGTCAACAATTACAACACATTGATTGCTATTCCTGGAGCTTCCATTTCAATTATAAATAGTGCACTTGAACATATTTAAGTCATTTTTAATGAAATGGATGAATACAATAAATGCATTTGCAGGAGCCATTGATGTGTTCTAACTTCTTTGCTGTAAATATATTGTAAATTATTTGTAAGGTGTACATTCCTGTATACCATCTTTAGCAGGCTTATAAATACATTATGAGCTCTTTAAGTGTCCTTGAAAGCCACACCCTAAAATAAAGCATCCTTGCATACAATAGCTTCTCATGCTAAATGTAGATCTAGTCAAAAAGGCAAAGTGCAATATGACAAAATAACTTTTTAAATTTAGAAAATCTAAAAATATTAACATGTTTTGCATTTTTGAGCAGAGACAAAATGGGGAAATACTGTTCCCTGTCTCTTTAGCAAAGACTGATTGGCTAGCACAATTCTGAAAAGCATTGGCAATGTATATACACTATACTCTAACATTTGGAAATGGAAACTGATATTTTCCACTCAATAGGATTGCAGCTAACACCCGAATTTGTTTAAATGTACCTCATCTCAGGCCTTTCTTTCTCACTTTAATTTATAGATGTTCTTATCTTCTTTGAGAGGCATATTTGTAAGTACAAAGCTGAAATTATTTACTAGAAATACACTAAAACTGAACATGTCTTCTCATTCACTCTATTTTCCGTGTAGTCTCTATTCAGACAACAGATAAGATCTAAAATTTTAAACTTTAACTATCTTGAAGGAAATTAATATAAGTAGGATTTTTGTGGCTGCCCTGATATTGGAGCAATAGGACTCCCTTTAGAAGATTGTTAGGAGACTACAGTGAGATACTACAGGCAATGCTATTATCATAATGACTAACAATAAGGAAGTAAGCTAATAGTGTCTCTATACTTTCATTTACTTTATATTTGCACCAGCAACCAAAGAGTTAAGATAACTATAGGGATTTATCTCAAAGGTCTGGCTAGAATGAATGTAGACAGTAAAATTCATTTACATTTGTCAAGTGTCCAAAAGTGCTTCCTAGGAACAACTAATGTTTGGATAGATGACAGAGCTTTGTTCCAGGTAGAGTTATGAGAGCTTGTACATTTTGCAGCCAATCAGCTTATTGTTGAAATCCTTCCACTTGTGCTACATTCAATTTTATTGCATGGGTCTTACTGATTAAACACTTGCATTTCACCCAGCTTAGCCAATTCATAAATGTTTCCTTTTAAAACAAACAGATCTTGAGAACCTAAACCAGAATGGTTGTTGGGTTCTCTTTCAGTGGGTCCATTCGGAGTAGCAATGTCACACTTGATCTGGTCCTACCTTCCTTCGATATTACCAGATAAACAGAAAGGCCCCAGCATTACTGCAAAACTTTCCAAGCTGAGGTTGCATAGGAAAAAGCTGCTCTGCTGAGTGCTGCTGCCTCTGCCACTGTAATAGAATGTTACAAAGTGACATACTCTCCTTATGCAGTTAGTGAGTGATCACTCTGAGTTTAGAGTTGTACTAAGGGAGCAGCTGCTGTTTGTACCCTGGCTATTAAAGTTTGCAATGATGTACCACATAGTTTAACGTTAGAGCCATGTCTTTCATCTGAAGGAAAAAAAAAAAAAAATAACTCTCTGGAGTCAGCCAGGAAGAGACTCCCAAAAGCCTGTATCCTTCTATCTGTTCTGATTCTTTCCTTTTATTATTCATAAGTTTGGCACTTGACAAGCTTTATTAAAAATGACAAAAAATGAAATGCCTGATACTGTGAGAAATGCAAAGTAGAACCTGAGAAACAATTTCATTAATTCTTGTCATGAACTTGTATGTAGAGTTCAATCCTCACTCTTTTAGGGATGTGGGTGTTTAGAAGACTATCCCTCAATGTGCTAACAGTGCTTAAGTTTCCATCATTACTTTTCACATATGTCTCTTTCCTACATCTTTGTACTGGGGTTTCTAAGAAATGAGTAGGACACCTTACCCCCATGTGCCTGTCTAATAATGCCATCAGTTCAGTTAAGTTCAGTTACTCAGTCGTATCCAACTTTTTGTGACCCCATGAACCGCAGCATGCCAGGCCTCTCTGTCCATCACCAACACCCGGAATTTACCCAAACTCATGTCCACTGAGTCGGTGATGCCATCCAACCATCTCATCCTCTGTTGTCCCCTTCTCCTCCCGCCCTCAATCTTTCCCAGCATCAGGGTTTTTTCAAATGAGTCAGCTCTTCACATCAGGTGGAGTCTTTTCCAACACCACAGTTCAAAACAGTCAGTTCTTCGGCTCTCAGCTTTCTTTATACTCTCTCACATCTTTACATGCTGCTGCTGCTAAGTCGCTTCAGTCGTGTCTGACTCTGTGTAACCCCATAGACAGCAGCCCACCAGGCTCCCCCGTCCCTGGAATTCTCAAGGCAAGAACACTGGAGTGGGTTGCCATTTCCTTCTCCAATGCATGAAATTGAAGAGTGAAAGTGAAGTCGCTCAGTCGTGTCCGACTCTTAGTGACCCCATGGGCTGCAGCCTACCAGGCTCCTACGTCCATGGGATTTTCCAGGCAAGAATACTGGAGTGGGATGCCATTGTCTTCTCTGATCCTTACATGACTACTGGAAAAACCATAGCCTTGACTAGATGGACCTTTGTTGGCAAAGTAATGTCTCTGATTTTTAACATGTTGTCTGGGTTGGTCATAACTTTCCTTCCAAGGAGAAAACGTCTTTTAATTTCATGGCTGCAATCACCATTTGCAGTGATTTTGGAGCCCCAAAAAATAAAGTCTGCCACTGTTTCCCTATCTATTTGCCATGAAGTGATGGGACCAGATGACATGATACTCCTTTTCTTATTTGGAACCAGTCTGTTGTTCCATGTTCAGTTCTAACTGTTGCTTCCTGACCTGCATACAGGTTTCTTAAGACACAGGTCAGGTGGCCTGTTAATTGCATCTCTTGAAGAATTTTCCAGAATTTATTGTGATCCACACAGTCAAAGGCTTTGGCATAATCAATAAAGCAGAAATAGATATTTTTCTGGAACTCTTTTGCTTTTTCCATGATCCAGCAGATGTTGGCAATTTGATCTCTGGTTCCTCTGCCTTTTCTAAATCCAGCTTGAATATCTGGAAGTTCACAGTTCACGTGTTGCTGAAGCATGGCTTGGAGAATTTTGAGCATTACTTTACTAGTGTGTGAGATGAGTGCATCATGAGAAATGCTGGGCTGGAGGAAGCACAAGCTGGAATCAAGATTGCCAGGAGAAATAGCAATAACCTCAGTTATACAGATGACACCATCCTTATGGCAGAAAATGAAGAAGAACTAAAGAGTCTCTTGATGAAAGTGAGAGAGAAGAATGAAAAAGTTGACTTAAAGCTCAACATTCAGAAAACTAAGATCATGACATCTGGTCCCATCACTTCATGGCAAATAGATGGGGAAACAGTGCAAACAGTGGCTGACTTTATTTTTCTGGGCTCCAAAATCACAGCAGATGGTGATTGAGCCATGAAATTAAGACTCTTACTCCTTGGAAGGAAAGTTATGACCAACCCAGACAGCATGTTAAAAAGCAGAGACATTACTTTGCCAACAAAGGTCCATCTAGTCAAGGCTATGGTTTTTCCAGTAGTCATGTATGGATGTGAGAGTTGGAGTGTAAAGAAAGCTGAGCGCCGAAGAATTGATGCTTTTGAACTGTGGTGTTGGAGAAGGGTCTTGAGTCCCTTGGAGTGCAAAGAGATCCAACCAGTCCATCCTAAAGGAGATCGGTCTTGGTTGTTCATTGGAAGGACTGAAGTTGAAGCTGAAACTCCAATACTTTGGCCACCTGATGCAAAGAGCTGTCTCATTTGAAAAGACCCTGATGCTGGGAAAGATTGAGGGCAGGAGGAGAAGAGGAAGACAGAGGATGAGATGGTTGGATGGCATCACCAACTCAATGGACATGGGTTTGAGTAGGCTCCGGCAGTTGGTGATGGACAGGGAAGCCTGGCATGATGTGGTTCATGGGGTCACAAAGAGTCAGACACGACTGAATGACTGAACTGAGATGAATGCAATTGTGCGGTATTTTGAGCATTCTTTGGCACTGCCTTTCTTTGGGATTGGAATGAAAACTGACCTTGTCCAGTCCTGTGGCCATTGCTGAGTTTTCCAAATTTTCTGACATATTAAGTGCAGCATTTTTACAGCATCTTCTTTCAGGATTTGAAATAGCTCAACTGGAATTCCATCACCTCCACTAGCTTTGTTCATAGTGATGTTCCCTAAGGCCCACTTGACTTCACACTCCAGGATGTCTAGCTCTAGGTGAGTGATCACAGCATAGGGATTTTCTTGGTCATGAACATCTTTTTTGTACAGCTCTTCTGTGTATTATTGTGACCTCTTCTTAATATCTTCTGCTTCTGTTAGGTCCATACCATTTCTGTCCTTTATCGAGCCCATCTTTGCATGAAATTGTTCCCTTGGTATCTCTAATTTTCTTGAAAAGATCTCTAGTCTTTCCCATTCTATTGTTTCCCTCTATTTCTTTGCACTGATCGCTGAGGAAATCTTTCTTATCTCTCCTTGCTACTCTTTGAAACTCTGCATTCAGATGCTTATATCTTTCCTTTTCTCCTTTGCTTTTTGCTTCTCTTCTTTTAACAGCTATTTGTAAGGCCTCCTCAGACTGCCATTTTGATTTTTTGCATTTATTTTCTTGGGGGTGGTCTTGATCCCTGTCTCCTGTACAATGTCACGAACCTCCATCCATAGTTCATCAGACACTCTATCAGATCTAGTCCCTTAAATCTATTTCTCACTTATATGCCTTACCTATCAAAGGGAGGTCTCTGGAGAAGCACAATATACTTACTAATGGGCATTCAAAATTGTGTTGAAAAGGCAAACCAACTTCTTTATATGCTCAGTTGTACCTCAAAAGAGGGAGCATAAATCACAATCCCCAAGTTACCACCCTGTCCTCCGTGTGTAAGCTTACATGAAATTTTTAGAAGATATTATAATAGCAGACATAAAATTAAAAGATTAGACATTCATAAAATTACATTATTAAAAATTTGATAAATGAAATAACTTAAAAGATAAAATATTTTCTCCAAGATTTCTGCCAGTATTTGAATAATTTTTTTTTTTATTTCTCTGTAAGACTAATTGTATTGCTACTTGCTAGTATTTCATAGGAGGTACAGTGGATCCTCAGCCATATAAATTCTTCAGGTCAAAAAAAAAAAAAGGTTACAGCTTCATAAAGCAAGATGTTTCCCTAGCTGAGGGATCAAGAGAAAGAATACTCCTTAAAATTCATGAATGTATTTCATATGTCAAAAGGGCAAAGCAAAGGTGAATGTCAACAGGGCCTAGCAATGCAGAATTTCAATTGAAAGTTAGATGCCATAAAGCAGCAGAATTTTGTTACCTTTAATGTACACTTAAAGGTCTTTGTGATTGAATTGGTTTGATAGGGGATGAGAGACTTAGAGGGAAGTGGGAGATGTGAGGGTAGAGAAAGGGAAAAAGGGATAGTGATGAAGGGCCAATTGGATCTGTCATTAAAGAAACTGACAGAAATATTCAAACCAGCTGGTCTTGGAGGTATGGCAACCTAGCAGCGTGCAGGGATAAAATGATCACCAAACAACTTTAGAGTTTTTAATTTTATTCATGCGAAGAAATGAATATATTTTGGCAACTCTTTCTTAATGAGGAAATACTTTCCCTCTCATATTCAGAGAAGGCAATGGCACCCCACTCCAGTACTCTTGCCTGGAAAATCCCATGGATGGAGGAGCCTGGTATGCTGCAGTCCTTGGTGTCGCTAAGAGTCGGGGACGACTGAGCAACTTCATTTTCACTTTTCACTTTCATGCATTGGAGAAAGAAATGGCAACCCACTCCAGTATTCTTGCCTGGAGAATCCCAGGGACAGAGGAGCCTAGTGAGAGCAGGATGCCTATAAACTATTCTGCCTTTTTGGTAATTCATTACAAAAAAGCAATGGAGAAAGAATAAATGGATTTTTATGTGTTCCTATGATGCTATATCAGCATTCACTTTTCACAATAGATTTAACAAATCTCCAAGAACAAAAATAACTGGGGGAGTGTGTTTACTGAGTTATAATCAACATACAATGTTATATGAGGTTCAGGTATATTGCACAGTGATTTGACATTTTTATACATTATGAAACGATCACCACAGTAAGACCAGTCACAACACAAAGTCGCTACATTATTGACTATATTCCCTATGTGTATACTACTTCCCCTGACTTACTTATTTCATAGCTGAAAGTTTGTACCTCTTAATATCCTTCACCTATTTTGTCTATTCTTCATCCTCCTCACCTCTGTCAACTTATAGACACAGAGAACAAACTGGGGGTTAATATTACTTCTCTAAAGGAAAAAAAGAGACTAAAAAGCATGCAAGAGGAAGGAAACATATCAAAGTTGCTGGACTATCAATTCACTTGAACATTTGATTGAATATTGAACTTAACTCAGAAAACCACACTGGGGGATTTCTGTGATTTAAGAAATTTCATTTTATACTTTGTTGTTGTTGTTGTTGTTGTTGTTAATATTACGTTAAGAAAGAAGGAATATGGATAAAAGAGAGAAAAAATTAGCTTGAGAATCAGCAACTCTGCTTTTGCTTCCCTCCAAGGACAGGATAAAAGAAAAACAAAGTCTAAATGGTAGCAGATGGAATTTAATTTAGACATTGGGGGATCATGGAATTTGGACCTGACACCCAAATCAAAGGAATATTGTTCAATTTGTGAGTCCTAAAAGATCCCTGAGACTCAGTTTTCTTCATTAAATGGAACTCATATTGCCTATTATTGGATTGTTATAAGAAATAGACATGATTATTTGACTGATACATAGCTGACATAAATCAAATCCTATCTATCATTATTGTCTTCACAGATTTCTACCTAAGGAACATATAAAATGTTGCTGGGCCTTGTGAATTCCCAAGACCTGTTATATGTCCATCTCTAAAGTTCAATACCCTTGGATCTCTATCATATTTTAATATCAGGGAAAACACAGAAATCTGGGAGGGATGAATCATCCAGGGACTGGTGAAAATAGGTGAGAAAAGATATAATCTCCTTCAAACAACCCCCAAGCCCTTGGGAGCCTAGAGAATCAGAGAAGCTTATAATATTCCAAACATTTTAGTATTATTCTGTCTAATGTTGGTGATGTTGAAGTTTAGTGGTGCTGCAGCTATGTGTTATTTGCAGTTCAGAATCAGATACAACCGCAATGTTTGCTGTACTTTCCATAAGCACATGAAAAAAATGCTCAGTATCACTCATTATTAGAGAAATGCAAAGCAAAACTGCAATGATGTATCACTTCACATCAGTCAGAATGGCCATCACCAAAACATCTACAAACAATAAACACTGGACAGCATGTGGAGAAAAGGGAACCCTTTTGTGCTCTTAGTGGGAATGTAAATTGATGCAGCCACTATGGAGAACAGTATGTAGATTCCTTAAAAAAAAAAAAATAGAATAAAGCTACCAAACGACCCAGCAATCATACTACTCTACTGGGCATATACCCTGAGTAAACCATCATTGAAAAAGACACATATACCCCAGAGTTCATTGCAGCTCTATTTACAGTAGCTAGGACATGGAAGCAAATTAGATGTCTATCAATAGATGAATGGATAAAAAAATGTGGTCTATATGTACAATAGAATATTACTAAGCCACATAAAAGGATGAATTTGAGTCAGTTCTAGTGAGTTGGATGAACCTAGAGCCTGTTATACAGAGTGAAGTAAGCCAAAGAGAAAAAATAAATATCGTATAGTAATGCATATATATGGAATCTAAAAAAGTGGTATTGATGCCTATTTGCAGGGAAGGAATGGAGATGTAGATATATGGAATGGTCTTGTGGACACAGTGGAGGACAGAGAGAGTGGGACAAATGAAGAAAGTAGCATTGACACATATACACTACTACCATGTGTAAACTAATAGCTGGTGAGAAATTACTGTATAACACAGGGAGCCTAGCCTGGTGCTCTGTGATGACTTAGTGGTATGGGAATGGGACAGTGGAGGGATGCTCAAGAGAGAGGTGATATATGTATAATTATGGCTGATTTGTGTTGTTGTATGGCAGAAATCAACACAATATTGATCAACACAAAATCAACACAATACAATAAAGCAATTTCTACCAATTAAAAATAAATTAAAAAGAAACTGAGCAATCAACCAAAAATAAAAAGGAAATAATGATGACTCACTAACTCTTATTTAATTACAAAAGCTTTTGCAAATTTTCTTTTCACACTGAGGATTAAAAATTAATGAAGTCATGAAAATAATAAATAAATCATAAATAAAGCCAAGGTAGAGTTCAGCAGTTAATAGAGTTAATCGCATGAGCTCTAGTATCAGACAGTCCTGGGTTTGATTCCCAGCATTGAGACAATGAACAAGGTTATTTATATCCCTCTGTGACACATGGTGGCACTCAATGAAGTGTAAAATTTTTCAGTCTGTGTCTCAGTTTTACCATTTATGGCACACCGCATGTTCAAACAAAAATCAAGCCAAAGTTATTTTTAGATACAAAGTAAATGCTAGTCAGTCATTGGAAAATAGTTCACAGATGCAGGCAACAGTCAAATAGAACAGAAAATCTGAGTTTAGGTGAAATGTATAGCAGTTGTCCCTATCACAGAAGACAGAAAGGCAGTAAGTGCCCGGAACTGAAAGCTCAGGACTAGCATAGATAGCTCCTTGTTTGCAGAGCTGACTTTGATCTCATAGGTCTTTACACATGGCCAGGTCTCCTGCTGTTATTAGAAGTACTGGGGTGCATTCAGTTAGTCTCTTAAGATATTTTTTTTTCCCCTTCTTAACAACCTTTAATGGAAATTACAAAAAATCTCACAAGAAAGCTAGTTCCCATGAGGCATCTAGCACCTGGTGATTTGAAGAGCTGAGAAAAGGTTCAGGTAAAACTCCCAATTTTTGAGCTTTGCCCTTCACTAGAATTCCCTCAGCTCATCAAAGCCAGGTCAGACTAGTACTCAAGTTTAACAAGCTGCAAGTGTAGCAGTCTCTTTGACTTTGCAAAAACTTGAAATATCACTGGCATGGATCAGCACTCTTTTGCAATCAATTGTTTTCTTTGCATTGGTCCTTTGTTACCCTAAATCAGTTCTGCTGACCAGCGTCTTCAGATACTGCCCTGCTGGTTGTGCACTTTACAACTCCAGGGGATGCCATTCCTGTAGAATATAATGTGAATATCGACCCCCTGGAGTTGTGTAATATGCCTGGCATTCCTGCTGATATTTACAAAGTCTACCTTGAGGAACAGGGATACTGCTGTAAATTTAATTTGACCTCTAATTTCTTATTAGTGTTTTTTTTTTAATAATATCTGCATCTGTACACTGATTATTAGTTTCACAGACAGACAGTAAACCAAGGCTGATGGAGAGTATGTTACTTTAAACCCTCCTTAGGCATTAATTGGATGATTTTTAAAAAAAAAATATTGACTTGATAGTTGAAATATGAGCATAGTAGGGGAGATGTTGACATTCAGTTGATCTGGCATATGGGCTATCCTGGTAGAATACTTTCAGCATATTTGGTGTGGCTTCCAGTTGGCCCTCAAAAATTGTTTGATAAACCTATGATTTGAATTGGATTGATTTGGAGAGAATGCTTGTTTGGAGCATGTCTCCCTGTGGACATATCTCAAGAATCTCCCTTCCATAGATCTATCTGGCTGCATTAAAGAAGTCCTTGAAGAATGATATTCTTGTCAATACTGACATACAGGCAAGAAAGAAGAGATAGAGTCAGACATAGAATGACACCGTGAGAAATAAGAACAGTGAAACAGGCTGAGACTCGACAAAATATGATTTTGTAGAATTGTTACCCTAATTCATTCATTCATTCAGTAAAATTTCACTGTACACATAATATACACGGGGACTAAGGAAAACAGATAAATGATGAATAAGTGAAAGTTTCCATCTTAGATTCAGTGTTGTAGAGTTGTTAAGCACACTACCTTGAGAATCAAGTCACTTAATTTCGAATCTACTACATCTTCTATATATATGTATATATATATACATATATATGTGTATATATATGTGTGTGTGTATATATACATATATATATATATAAGCATTAGAAACTTTATTAAGCCCTCTGTGCTTTAGTTTTCTTGACTATAAACTACCTAAATAACATAAATGTAATTTCCTTACAAAGTTATTGTGAAGGTCAGATGATGTAATCCATGTTTAGCACTAATCTCAATGCCTAGTGCATAGCTTTCAACAAGCACAGCTACTCTGGTCGCTCAAATGTTAAAGAATTCACCTGCAATGCACGAAACCTGGGTTTGATCCCTGGGTTGGGAAGATCCCCTGCAGGAGGGCACTGGCAACCCATTCCAGTATTCTTGCCTGGAGAATTCCCTTGGACAGAGGAGCCTGGTGGCTACAGTCCATGGGGTAGCAAAGAGTTGGACATGACTGAGCGACTAAGCACAGCACACACATTTCTTACTACTGATAGTATTACACTAACAATAATTCAGTTCAGTTCAGTCGCTCAGTCGTGTCCAACTCTTTGCAACCCCATGAATCGCAGCAGCCAGGCCTCTCTGTCCATCACCAACTCCTGGAGTTCACTCAGACTCACGTCCATCGAGTCAGTGATGCCATCCAGCCATCTCATCCTCTGTCGTCCCCTTCTCCTCCTGCCCCTAATCCCTCCCAGCATCAGAGTCTTTTCCAATGAGTCAGCTCTTCACATGAGGTGGCCAAAGCACTGGAGTTTCAGCTTTAGCATCATTCCTTAGGAAGCAGCATAGTTGAATAATTAAGGGCATGAGTTCTAGAGTCAGAATGGCTTTGAAACCTAACTCCACTGCTTACTTACCACTATGTGATACTGAAGAAGTAAAATACCTCTCTTTGCTTCAATTTACATCTTATCTGGTCATCATGAGAATTAAATGAGTTGATACAATTGAAAGTGTTTTAAAGACTGCCTTGTCCCTAGTATGTACTTGCTAAATGTTAACTATTATCTTTAGAAGTTATATGAATATATCTTCCTATGATGGGTTGAAAAGTGAAAGTGAAGTCGCTCAGTCATGTCCGACTCTTTATAACCCCATGGACTGTAGCCTATCAGGCTCCTCCGTCCATGGGATTTTCCAGGCAAGAGTGCTGGAGTGTATTGCCATTTCCTGCTCCAGGGGATCTTCCCGATCCAAGAATTGAACCTGGGTCTCCCGCATTGCAGGCAGACGCTTTACCGTCTGAGCCACCAGGGAAGCCCTGGTGATGGGTTGAATTTCCCCCTAAAAGATATATCCAAGTTCTTACCCCCATACCCACAACCAGCCTGTACCTGTGCATGTGACCTTATTTGGAAATAGAGTCCTTGAAGATATAATTAAGTTAAGGATCTCAAAATGAGATAATCATCTTGAATTTATGGTTGGCCCCAAATCTAATAATTATAGTCTTTATAAGAGAAAGGAGAGGAATATTTGAGACTAAGAGACACAGGGGAGAATCCCACATGAAGACAGAGGTAGAGATTGGAGTCATACCACTACAAACCAAGGAACTCCAGGAGCCAGCCAAAGTTGAAAGAGGCAGGGAAAGGTTATCCCCCACCCAGCACTTTCCTAGGAAGTCAAGCTCTACTGCCACCCTGATTTCTGATTTCTGGTCTCCAGAAGTGTGAGAAACTAAATTTCAGTTATTTAAAGCCACCAAATTTGTAGCAAATTTGTTGTGGCAGCCCTAGAAAACTAAGAACACTTCCATTACATTCATTTCCTACTCACAAAAAATAAGTAACATTGCCTTCTATTTTGAGAATTCTACCTTTAAATAGTGGAAAATCATAAGCTTTTAAGCACCATATTGAACTTTTAAAGTCTAAGTTTTCATCTGTGTTTAATTTGCTTCCTATTAAGGACACTTGGAAGGTTTATTTGCTCTATACAAAAGTAGCTAAGAATTTTGATCCATCTATTCACAAATATTTAATATATTTAAGATTTATTGAGTACATACTATGTGTTACATCACACAGGAAGCAATAATGCAGTGTTTATCATAAATATCACAATCCAGTAGTGTGATTGAGATTTGAAATCTAGCAGATAAAGAAGCTGAGGACTGAGAACTGTGTAACTTAGAATCTTCAAAAAGTTTCATGATATCCTATAATCTTTCTGGAAAATATATATTACTTTTTCCCCCTTGACAGATGTACTTGGTGTTTCCCAAGAATCTGTGTTTTACAGCCTAGCACTAGTTTTTAAGGTTTGGGAATCACTAGTTTAATCCAACTTAACTCCCTATGCAAAAACATATCTACAGTATTCCTTCTTAGGATTTAGTTGCTTTTATTTCAAAATTTCTAGTGACAGAATGTCATCCTTTTGTGGATCAACTGGATCCTTTGTTAACACAAAATATTAGAAAGTCATTCTTAACATTGATCTGAAATATAGCTCCACTTAATTTTTATTCATTGGACAAAGCTCTTGGTTATGGAAAAGTACTGAATAATCCCCTTCTAAATGGTGGTCCCTTAAAATTTATAACCTATTCCTTCTCTGGTCTAGGCTATGTATACACAGTTCCTCCCAATGTTAACTTATTTTTTTCTTTGATTCTAGTTTTTTATTTTTAATATAAATTTATTTATTTTAATTGGAGGCTAATTACTTTACAATATTGTAATGGTTTTGCCATACATTGACATGGATCTGCCACGGCTGTACATGTGTTCCCCATCCTGAACCCCCCTCCCACCTCCCTCCCCATCCCATCCTTCTGGGTCATCCCAGTGCACCAGCCCCAAGCACCCTGTCTCATGCATCGAACCTGGATTGGTGATCTTTTCACATATAACAACATACATGTTTCCATGCCATTCTCCCAAATCATCCCACCCTCGCCCTCTCCCACAGAGTCCAAAAGACTGTTCTATACATCTGTCTCTTTTGCTGCCTCGTATGTGGGGTTACTGTTATGACTTTTCTAAATTCCATATATATGTGTTAAAATACTGTATTGGTATTTTTCTTTCTGCTTTATTTCACTCTGTACAATAGGCTCCAGTTTCATCCACCTCATTAGCACTGATTCAAATGTATTCTTTTTAATGGCTGAGTCATATTCCATTGTGAATATATACCACAGCTTTCTTACCCATTCATCTGCTGATGGACATCTAGGTTGCTTCCATGTCCTGGCTATTAACAACAGTGCTGCGATGAACATTGGGGTATATGTGTTTCCTTCAGTTCTGATTCCCTCGGTGTGTATGAACAGCAATGGGATTTCTGGGTCATATGGCAGTTTTATTTCCATTTTTTTAAGGAATCTCCACACTGTTCTCCATAGTGGCTGTACTTGTTTGCATTCCCACCAAGAGTGTAAGAGGGTTCCCTTTTCTCCACACCCTCTCCAGCATTTATTGCTTGTAGACTTTTGGATAGCAGCCATTCTGACTGGCATGAAAAAGTACCTCATGGTGGTTTTGATTTGCATTTCTCTGATAATGAGTGATGGTGAGCATCTTTTCATGTGTTTATTAGCCATCTGTATGTCTTCTTTGGAGAAATGTCTAGTTCTTTGGCCCATTTTTTTACTGGGTCGGTTATTTTTCTGGTATTGAGTTGCAGGGGTTTCTTGTATACTTTTGAGATTAATTATTTGTCAGCTGCTTGTTTTGCTATTATTTTTCTCCCGTTCTGAAGGCTGTCTTTTCACCTTGTTTATATGTTCCTTTGTTATGCCAAAGCTTTTAAGGTTAATTAGTTCCCATTTGTTTATTTTTGCTTTTATTTCCAATAATCTGGGAGGTGGGTCATAGAGGATCCTGCTGTGATTTATGTTGGAGAATGTTTTGCCTTTGTTTTCCTCTAGGAGTTTTATAGTTTCTGGTCTTACATTTAGATCTTTAATCCATTTCGAATTTACTCTTGTGTGTCATGTTAGAAAGTGTTCTAGTTTCATTCTTTTACAAGTGGTTGAGCAGTTTTCCCAGCACCACTTGTTAAAGAGATTGTCTTTTCTCCATTGTATAGTCTTGCCTCCTTTGTCAAAGATAAGGTGTCCATAATGAAGTCAAGTCACTCAGTCGTGTCTGACTCTTTGCGACCCCATGGATTGTAGCCCGCCAGGCTCCTCAGTCCATGGAATTTTCCAGGCAAGAGTACTGGAGTGGGTTGCCATTTTCTTCTCCAGGGAATCTTCCTAACCCAGGGATCAAACCCGGGTCTCCTGCACTGCAGGCAGACACTTTACCGTCTGAGCCACCAGGGAAGCCCCAACCTAAGGTGTCCATAGGTGTGTGGATTTATCTCTGAGCTTTCTATTTTGTTCCATTGATCTATATTTGTCTTTGTGCCAGTAACATAATGTCTTGACGACTGTAGCTTTGTAGTAGAGCTGGAAGTCAGGCAGGTTGATTCCTTCAGTTCCATTCTTCTTTTTCAGGATTGCTTTGGCTATTGGAGGTTTTCTGTATTTCCATACAAATTGTGAAATTATTTGTTTTAGTTCTCTGAAAAATACTCTTGGTAGCTTGATTGGGATTGCATTAGATCTATAGATTGCTTTGGGTAGTATACTCATTTTCAACATATTGATTCTTCCAGTCCATGGACATGGTATATTTCTCCATCTATTTGTGTACTCTTTGATTTCTTTCATCAGTTTTATAGTTTTCTATACAGAGGTCTTTTGTTTCTTTAGGTAGATATATTCCTAAGTATTTTATTTATTTTGTTGCAATGGTGAATGGAATTGTTTCCTTAATTTCTCTTTCTTTTTTCTCATTGTTACTGTACAGGAATGCAAGTTTTTATCATAAATGGATGCTGAATTTTGTCAAAGGCTTTCTCTGCATCTATTGAGATAATCATATGGATTTTATCTTTCAATTTGTTAATGTGGTGTATTACATTGTTTGATTTGTGGATATTGAAGAATCCTTGCATCCTTGGGATAAAGCCCACTTGGTCATTATGTATGATATTTTAACATATTGTTGGATTCTGTTTGCTAGAATTTTGTTGAGGATTTTTACATCTAAGTTTATCAGTGATATTGGCCTGTAGTTTGTGTGTGTGTGTGTGTGTGTATGTAGCATCTTTGTCTGGCTTTGTCATCACCATCATCATTAGGGTGATGGTGGCCTCATAGAATGAATTTAGAAGTTTACCTTCCTCTACAAATTTCTGGAAGGGTTTGAGTAGAATAGGTGTTAGCTCATCTCTAAACTTTTGGTAGAATTCAGCTGTGAAGCCATCTGGTCCTGGACTTCTGTTTTCTGGAAGATTCCTGATTACAGTTTCAATTTCTGTGCTTGTGATGGGTCTGGTAAGATTTTCTATTTCTTCATGGTTCAGTTTTGGAAAGTTGTACTTTTCTAAGAATCCGTCCATTTCTTTCAAGTTGTCCAGTTTATTGGCATATAGTTGCTGATGGTAGTCTCTTATGATCCTTTGTATTTCTGTGTTATCTGTTGTGACTTCTCCATTTTCATTTCTAATTTTGTTGATTTGATTATTCTCCCTTTGTTTCTTGATAGTTTGGCAAATGGTTTGTCAATTTTATTTATCTTCTCAAAGAACCAGCTTTTAGTTTGTTGATTTTTTCTATGGTCTCTTTTGTTTCTTTTGCATTTATTTCTGCCCTAATTTTTAAGATTTATTTCCTTCTACTAACCCTGGGGTTCTTCCTTTCTTCCTTTTCTAGTGACTTTAGGTGTGCTGCTGCTGCTAAGTCACTTCAGTTGTGTCCGACTCTTTGTGACCCCATAGACGGCAGCCCACCAGGCTCCCCTGTCCCCGGGATTCTCCAGGCAAGAACACTGGAGTGGGTTGCCATTTCCTTCTCCAATGCATGAAAGTGAAAAATGAAAGTGAAGTCGCTCAGTCGTGTCCGACTCTTAGCGACCCCATGGACTGCAGCCTACCAGGCTCCTCTGTCCATGGGATTTTCCAGGCAGGAGTACTGGAGTGGGGTGCCATTGCCTTCTCCGAGAGTTCTTTATTTATTGTACTTTTTTCTTGTTTCTTGAGGTAAGCCTGTATTGCTTTGAACTTCCCCTCAGCATTGCTTTTATAGTGTCTCATAGGTTTGGTGGTGTTGTGTTTTCATTTTTATTCATTTCTATGCATATTTTGATTTCTTTTTTTTATTTCTTCTGTGATTTGTTGATTGGTCAGCCTGCATATGTTGAAATTTTTACTAGTTTTTCTCTTCTAATTGACATTTAATCTTTCTGCATTGTAGTCAGCAAAGATGCTTAGTATGATTTCAAATTCTTTGAATTTACCAAAGCTAGATTTATGGCCCAAGATGTGATCTATCATGGAGAAAGTTCCATGTGCACTTGAGAAAAAGGTGAAATTCAGTGTTTTGGGGTGAAATCAATTAGGTCTAACTGGTCTATTGTATCATTTAAAGTTTGTGTTTCCTTGTTAATTTTCTGTTTAGTTGATTTATCCATAGGTGTGAGTAGAGTATTAAAGTCTCCCATTATTATTGTCTTATCATTAATTTCCCCTTTCATACTTGTTAGCATTTGCCTTACAAATTGTGGTGCTCCTATGTTGGGTGCATATATATTTATAATGTTATATCTTCTTGGATTGACCCTGTGATCATTATGTAGTGTCCTTCTTTGTCTCTTTTCACAGTCTTTATTTTAAAGTCTATTTTATCTGACATGAGTATTGCTACTCCTGCTTTCTTTTGGTCTCTATTTGTGTGGAATATCTTTTTCCAGCCCTTCACTTTCAGTTTGTATGTGTCCCTTGTTTCGAGGTGGGTCTCTTGTAGACAACATATATAGGGGTCTTGTTTTTGTATCCATTCAGCCAGTCTTTGTCTTTTGGTTGGGGCTGCTACTGCTAAGTCACTTCAGTCGTGTCTGACTCTGTGCGACTCTGTAGACAGAGGCCCACCAGGCTCCCCCTTCCCTGGGATTCTCCAGGCAAGAACACTGGAGTGGGTTGCCATTTCCTTCTCCAATGCATGAAAGTGAAAATGAAAGGAAGTAGCTCAGTCATGTCCGATTCTTAGCAACCCCATGGACTACAGCCTACCAGGCTCCGCTATCCATGGGATTTTTCAGGCAAGAGTACTGGAGTGGGGTGCCATTGCCTTCTTGGTTGGGGCATTCAATCCATTTAAATTTAAGGTAATTATTGATAAGTATGATACTGGTACCATTTACTTTGTTGCTTTGTGTTCGAGTTTATACACCCTTTCTGTGTTTCCTGTCTAGAGAAGATCCCTTAGCACTTCTTCTAGAGCTGGTTTGGTGGTGCTGAATTCTCTCAGCTTTTGCTTGTCTGTAAAGCTTTTGATTTCTCCTTCGTATTTGAATGAGATCCTTGCTGGGTACAGTAATCTGGGTTGTAGGTTTTTCTCTTTCATCACTTTAAGTATGTCCTGCCATTCCCTTCTGGCCTGAAGAGTTTCTATTGAAAGATCAGCTGTTATCCTTATGGGAATCCCCTTGTGTGTTATTTATTCTTTTTGCCTCACTGCTTTTCATATTTGTTCTTTGTGTTTGATCTTTGTTAATTTGATTAATATGTGTCTTGGGGTGTTTTGCCTTGGGTTTATCCTGTTTGGGACTCTCTGGGTTTATTGGACTTGGGTGACTATTTCCTTCCCCATTGGAGGGAAGTTTTCAACTATTATCTCCTCAAGTATTTTCTCATGGTCTTTCTTTTTGTCTTCTTCCAGGACTAATATGATTCAAATGTTGGGGCGTTTAACATTGTTCCAGAGGTCTCTGAGGTTGTCTTCATTTCTTTTAATTCTTTTTTTTTTCTTTTTTCCTCTCTGCTTCATTTATTTCTACCATTCTATCTTCTACCCCTCTTATCCTCTCTTCTGCCCCTGTTATTCTACTGTTGTTTCCTCCAGAGTGTTTTTGATCTCAGAGTGTTTTTTTATCTCATTTATTGCATCATGGGCTTCCCTGGTGGCTCAGATATTAAAGCATCTGCCTGCAATGTGGAGACCTGGGTTCGATACCTGGGTCGGGAAGATCCCCTGGAGAAGGAAATGGCAATTCACTTTAGCACTCTTGCCTGGAAAATCCCATATATGGAGGAGCCTGATAGGCTACAGTCCATGGGGTCGCAAAGAGTCGGACACGACTGAGTGACTTCACTTTCACTTTCACTTTATTGCATCGTTCATTATATATTGACCCTTTTTTATGTCTTCTAGGTCATTATTAAACATTTCTTGCATCTTCTCAATCTTTATCTCCAGGCTATTTATCTGTAACTCCATTTTTTTTCCCAAGATTTTGGATCATTTTCACTATCATTGTTCTGAATTCTTTATCAGGTAGATTCCCTTTCTCTTCCTCTTTTGGTTGGTTTGGTGGGCATTTATCCTGTTCCTTTACCTGCTGAGTATTTCTCTGCCTTTTCATCTTGTTTAGATTGCTGTGTTTGGGGTGGCCTTTCTGTATTCTGGTAGTTTGTGGTTTCTCTTTATTGTGGAGGTTCCTACCTGTGGGTGGGGTTGGACGGGTGGCTTGTCAAGGTTTCCTGGTTAGGGAAGCTTGTGTCAGTGTTCTGGTGGGTAGAGCTGTATTTCTTCTCTCTGGAGTGCAATTCAGTGTCCAGTAGTGAGTTTTGAGATGTCAGTGGGTTTGGTGTGACTTTGGGCAGCCTGTATATTGAAACTCAGGGCTATGTTTCAGTGTTGCTGGAGAATTTGCATGGTATGTCTTGCTCTGAAACTTGTTGGCTCTTGGGTGGTGATTGATTTCATTGTAGGTATGGAGGTTTTTGATGAGCTCTCATCGATTAATGTTCCCTGAATCAGGAGTTCTCTGGTGTTCTCAGGTTTTGGACTTAAGCCTCCTGCCTCTGATTTTCAGTCTTATTCTTACAGTTACCTCATATGATGAGTTGACTCATTGGAAAAGACTCTGATGCTGGGAGGGATTGGGGGCAGGAGGAGAAGGGGACAACAGAGGATGAGCTGCCTGGATGGCATCACTGACTCTATGGACGTGAGTTGGAGTGAACTCTGGGAGTTGATGATGGACAGGGAGGCCTGGTGTGCTGCAATTCATGGGATTGCAAAGAGACGGACATGACTGTGTGACTGAACTGAACTGAACCTTAAGACTTCTCCATCTATACAGCATCAATGATAAATCATCTAGGTTAGTGATGAAAAGTTTCTCCACAGTGAGGGACACCTGGAAAGTTTCACAAAATTACATGGAGAACAGAAGTGGGAGGAGGGAGATAGAGTTGACCAGGAAGAGAAGAGGGGGAATCAAATAGGGTGAGAGCAAGCTAGCCTGTAATCACTTCCCTATTTGCTCTCCACTGTCTGGACCCCTCAGAGATGTTCACGGAGTTATACAGAGAAGAGAAGAGCAAGGAGGGAGACAGAGGTGACCAGGAGGAGAAAAGGGGAATCAAAAGGAGAGAGATAGATCCAGCCAGTAACAAGTTCCCTAAGTGTTTTCCATAGCCAGGAACACACAAAGAGATTCACAGAGTTGGATAGAGAAGAGAAGGGGAAGGGAGGAGATAGTGGTGACCTGGTGGAGAAAAAAAGAGTCAAAAGGGAGAGAGAGCAATCAAGCCAATAATCCCACTCCCAAGTAAAAATGGGCACTGAAGACTGGTTTCTTAAAGGTCCAAAATTGATAACAAATACCAAAAAGCAAAGATTAAAAATCTAGAGTAGAGATTAGATTCTCAAAAATACAATATTAAGAAAACCCAAGCAAAGTCACAAAAATTATAAAATAAATATACTGGATGCTTGGGGCTAGTGCACTGGGACAACCCAGAGGGATGGTATGGGGAGGGAGCAGGGAGGAGGGTTCAGGATGGGGAACACATGTATACCTGTGGCGGATTCATTTTGATATTTGGCAAAACTAATACAATTTGTAAAGTTTAAAAATAAAATAAAATTTAAAAAATATATATAAAATAAATATATATGAAGTTTTCTTTAAAAATAGGGCCCCTTTTTTGGCAGGGTAATAGTAGGTTATAAAAATGAAAATTAAAGAAGTAATAGTGGAATTAATATTTTTATTTAAAATATTATAATAGTGAAAATATATCTAGGAATTTCTCTGGAGCTGTTGTGGATAGTGTGGGGTCAGTTCATTTTCTGATAGTTCCTTGATCCAACTTATACTTCTTCTCAAGATCTATAGGCCCCTTCCCATGTAGTCGGTGCTAACTACAAGGTTTTAATCTGTTGCACCTGTCACTTCCAAAGTGGTTCCCTCTGTTTATTTTAGCTTCTTCTGTTTGCTGGTTTCTTCAGTGTCTAATTCTGCCCTGACACTAGGGGGCGATGGTGGTCACTTTTTAAAGTTCACTTGTTCAGTCGTGCTGTGGGGAGAGAAGAACACTTCAAACAAATATCACTGGCTTGTGTGGGGAGTGCTCACAGTGTTTCAGCTGCACTGGGCTTGCCCCCACACAATCATGTCATGTGTGCTTTCATGGTCTATACTTCTCAGGCTCTAGGTTGCTCTGCCGGGAACTGTCTGAGGTGGGCCCTGGGTTTCGTGCACTTCCCAGGTCTAAGTCCCTCAGGTTCAGGTTCTTGGGTACTCCACAAAGGCACAGACTCGGTTGGGCCTGCGTTTTGTGCCTTTCCCAGGTCTGAGCAGCTCAGCTGACCAAGTGCTTGGTGAGCACAGTTTCCCCCAGGTGGGGGGTGTGTCTTATCGCCTCCCCCATCCCAGCAGCTTGATTTTCTGTGTATAGAACAGGTGCACCTTCTCAGGTGTGCCGTGTATCTCTTCTGGTGGCTGATCTCTGGCTGCGACCCTCCCGGTGGATATCAACCATCACGAATCCCAAGAAGTCTTGGTTAGCAAAGAAGCCTGCTTGCAGTTTGGTGGAGGATGCCTCTCAGGGGTTGCGATTGTCCCTTTTCAGCTCTGGCTGCCCCCCCCCCCCCCCCCCCCCGCCTGTCTCTGGCAGGGGATGGGCCAGTGTGCAGCCGGCTAGCTCTTCTCATTCCTTTTTTGTGTAAGCGGGCCTCGCAGTGTTTTAGGTTACAGCTTTTCACCAGATTGTTCTCTCTCTCTCTTTTTCTTTCTCTCTCTCTCTCTCTGGCTATCCCACAGTCTGGGCTGCTATCTCATGTTAGTTCTCTCAGATTGCCCTCGGGGAACTCAGGCCCAGTCCTTACCCTAAGCAATGCAGCCCACGCCTCCCTGTCCAGCCCCCGCTTGCTAGTGGCAGATGGAAGTGTCTGGGCTGCTTCTCTGCTGGGAGTTTCCCTTAGGCATGCAATCTGTGGGTTTTAATCATTTATTTATTTATTTTTCCTCAGGGTTATGTTGCCCTCTGAGATTCCAAGACTCACCACAGACCCTCTGGTGAGAGTGTTTCCTGGTGTTTCGAAACTTCTCTCTTTTTTAAGACTCCCTTCCTAGAGTGGATATCTGTCCCTACCTCTTTTGTCTCTCTTCTTATCTTTTATATTTTGTCCTACCTCCTTTTGAAGACAATGGGCTGCCTTTCTGGGTGCCTGGTGTCCTCTGCCAGCATTCAGAAGTTGTTTTGTGGAATTTTCTTAGCATTCAAATGTTCTTTCAATGAATTTGTGGGGGAGAAAGTGATCTCCCCATCCTATTCCACCACCATTTTAGGACTGCCCCTCTGTTAAATTATTTTGCATTCATTTTAGACACTTTGTGATCTTGGTTACTTTCCCCTGATAAAGGTTTGTTAGTTTCTCAGTTGTGTGAGACTCTGAGACTCTATGGACCATAGCCCACCAGGCTCTTCTGTCTGTGGGATTCTCCAGGCAAGAATACTGAAGTGGGTAGCCATTTCCTTCTCCACGGGATCTTCCTGACCCAGGGATTGAACCCGCATCTCCTGAATTGCAGGAAGATTCTTTACCATCTGAGCCACCAGGGAAGCCCAGATGAAGGTTTAGCTTTCCTATTTCCCTCTTAAAGTTTGACCTCCAAAATTGATTGATACTCTGACAAGTGAAGTACATTGTAACTGTACTTAGATACTAGACTTATGTTAGTATGACCTGTGTGTAGTAGCTTGTTTTTTTGTTTGTTTGTTTATTTTGTTTCAGTCACATCATTATACTAGCTCACATCAAACACAAAGTCAAATAAAACTATTTGACCTTTTTTTCACAAGGAGCCAAGTCCCTTCTCATCTAATCTTTCTCAGATGATTCTTTAAACATTAAGAGAAAGACTTCATATTTATTTCAATATGCTTCATTTTATTAATTTTAGGTCATCATTTCAACCTGTAGTAGTGAATTCAGTCCTCCAGCATACATACTTATTTTTTTGGATTTTTTAAAAATATGAAATCTTGATAAGGATTTTCTAAGTTAGATAAGAAGTATATAGCATGAGATTAAGAGAACAGGCTCTGACAGAGAAAAGACAAATATCATACAATATTGTTTACATGCATAATCTAAAAAAAAGTGATACAAATGAACTTATTTAGAAAATGAAACTAGACTCACAGACTTAGAAAATGAATTTATAGCTAACAGTGGGGAGAAGAATGGGACAGGGGATAGATTGGGAGTTTGGGATTGACATGTACAGATTGCTGTATATAAAATAGATAACAAACAAGGGCTATTATAAATAAATAAATAAATACAGTCATGGACATTTGTTGTTCATGAAAAAAAAAAAAAAGAGAGAGAGAGAATGATCTCTGAAGTCAAATAGAATTATATTCTGCATCTGAGTCCTGGCGTTGCTATTTGTTATCTCCATTGCCTTTGAAAATTTTCTTAACTATGTTCAGTTTATCAGTAATATAAGGACAATAATAAACTCTCTTTGTAGTGTTATTATATGGATCACAGGTAATATTATTTTTATAAAAAGGTTTAACTTAATATCTGGGAGAATCCTTTATTGATGCTTTCAATAGCATTTATTGAATGACTAGTCAGTTTCAAACACTATTCTAAGAGATGAAATGGAAGCCATTCCCTTCTCCAGGGGATCTTCCCAACTCAGGGATCGAACCTAGGTGTCCTGCATTGCAGGTGGATTCTTTACCAGATGGGCCACCATGGAAGCCCAAGAATAACAGAGTGGGTAGCATATCCCTTCTCCAGAAGATCTTCCCAACCTAGGAATCAAACCGGGCTCTCCTTCATTGCAGCCAGATTCTTTACCAGCAGAGCTACCAAGGAAGCCCAGGTATATACTATTGAACAAAGTAGACAAAGGCCCTTCATAAAACTTACATTCTTATGTATGAAAATAAGACAATAACCATAATCATATACTAATGAATAAATGAAATCATCTCATAGAGTTACAAATGCTTTGAAAATAGGGCTGAAAGGATAAAGAGGAATGAGTGAGGGGAACATCTTTAAAGAGACATTATTTGTGATAATACCTACATGAGAGGATGGAAGCAGCTACATGATTAACTGAGAGAATAGTGTTCCAGGCAGAGAAAACAGCAAGTTAAAGACCCTGAGGAAAGAGCAAGAATATAACAGTCAAGGGACATAATGGAGGTCAGTGTAGTTGGCTCATTGTGAAAGTAAGGGAGAGAAGGACAAAATGTGTCAGAGAGATAGACAAGGGCTAGGTCATTCAGGGCATTTTATGCTATGGCAAGATTTTGGATGTTATTACAAGTCCAATAAGAAGCCATCAGAAGGCCTACATTTTTATTTAAATACCACTGAGTGCTGTATGTAAAATGGATTGTAGACACAGGAAGAGTGGGAGAAGAAAGGCCAGTTAGGATGGAATGATAAAATTCCAGGGTAGTAACTGTGTAAATTGAAGGAGGTTTAGAATTGTGTTTTGGATATTTCACAAAATGTGATAATGGATTCAACATTAGAGATGAAGGAAAGAGGAAACAGGGATGAGTCTTGTAAGTGAACAATTAATATTAGGGAGTATTATCTCTCTCTCCATCCAAGTAATAAATAAAATATATGAGATATGACATTGGAGACATTTTTATATATGGAAAACCATTCTTAATACTCACTACAATGAAATGTTTCTTCTCCTTTGGGGGATTTTAATTATTATAAACTAGTCTAGTTCCCTAGTAGAATTATCTTGTATCATAGGCCACTGTGGGGCTTTTAGGCCAGTGGTTCCAAACGTAAGTCTGAGGGCCAGTGCTGGTCTGAGATAAGGTTGTCACAAGTCTATGGCAATAAGAATTTTTAAATGTACACCCGTGGCATATTCATGTTCATGTATGGCAAAACCAATACAATATTGTAAAGTAATTAGCCTCTAATTTAAATAAATAAATTTAAGTTAAAAAAAAAAAGAAGGGACATATATGCATACAAAGAGAGAGAATTAAAATCTTATGTATAAAATCTTGCATATAGGGTACCATGTACTCTTTTAAAAACTTTATGCATTAATTCCTCTACCCCTCATAACAAATAGGTATGTCTCCTCTTAGAGATGGAGAACCCAAAGGAATTGGCAAGTTAAGCAATTTGCCCAATATACATAAAATGCATACATATTGTTCTAAGTTTGCCATGTGCCCTTTCTTATGACAGCCCATTTACTCTGTTTGTCATTCCTATTTCTTATGTTTCTAAATGTAATTTATTTTTGAAATAATTACCATAGTAGATGATAAATACATGCTAATATTCTGAAGTCATATGAAATCCCAAAATATGAGAACAATTGCTGTGGAAATGTATTCCAGTGTAGACCCTCCCTGAGATTTGAGGCTCAGGTCTTAAGTGCTATGTAGCATTAAGAAGCTTTTTAAACACAAAGCTGCTTCTGTGAGCCTACTTGGGGTTTGCTCATGGAATTAGAGACAGGCCAGTTTACCTTTTTGGATGACACATATACCCATCTAGGCTTTTATTTGATTTGCACTTGAATTACAAGTGAACTGACACTTAAATTTGAGTTTGATTTTATCTTTTGTAATCCTGGCAACAGTGGTCATTCCAGAGATGTGGAAGAGGTAGTGACCATGGCAAGGACCTTTCCGACTAACTGCAGCACTTGGCTAGCAGCCACAACTGAGCAGAGCCTTACTATGCCAATCTTCTGGCTGGGGACCAGACTAAGCTTGTAATGGCAAAGTATGTGCAACCCTGCAAGCATAGTAGGGCAGATGAGATATCTGGTTTTCTGTTAAACCACGAAGTTTTTCGTCTCTTCAGATATGGTTTAAAGAATTTCAGCACATTTTAGGCAACTGCTTTACCTCAGTGTATGGTAGAGTAGAGGGCATGGCTGGTGTGGAAGCTTGCATCTGACTTTTTGTCATGGTCAGGTATTGCTACCCTTTTTTTCCCCTTTCCTAATGGAGTAGCTGCTGCTGTGTGTACCACAGGATAATAGCTATTATTTATACAACAATTTTCATCTTCAGTGTGCATTACAAATATTAACATGTTAATCTTCAGGAGAGAAGCATCATATAATGCTCAAGCAAACACCCACCCCATCTATTTCCAAATGAATCGAGTAGATTCATGAAACACAGTCAATGGATCATCAGTAATAATTTCAGCTGTATTACACAAAATGATCCACTAACATAGGAGTTAATGAGGGATGGTCACAGGTTCAGATTGCAATACATTAACCAGAGCCCTTGCAGGGGAGATGTTTTCAAACCAATCTTCTGCTTTCTGGTCTCAGAGGACTTCCCTTAATAATGACTGACATTTATTCGAAGCCTCTAAGTGGATCCAGCTGGCACTGCCCAGGATTCTCAGGTATGGTAGATTGTTTTACTTTACTCCATCTGTCAATGCTTCCTGGAAGGGCATATTTTACTAGGAAACTATTTTTATAAACAGCAATGAAGTTTTACCATTACCCTTGTACTATGTTCAGGTCTTATTGCCTCCTGTCTCACTCTTCACCTTTACCTGCATCACACCCTCTCATTCCAAACACACACACACACACACACACACACACACACACACACACCCTTAGAGTTCCAGGATCTGAAAGGAATGAAGTACAATAGCTTTTCATCTTATCCTTAACATTTCCATGGGCGTTTTAAAAATGGCTCATCGTTACACAGAACATTTCCTAATTGCATTGTCTCTTTCACTTTATTGCTGTAAGGTAAGAAGGAGATATTGTTCCAGGGTTTTAGAGATGGTAGAATAAGTTCAAAGTGAGAGCAAATTGGAAACAAACAATTACACAAAATTTGAATTCGCTCAATGTTATGTTGATGCTGATGATAAGCCAAAAAATAACTTAGATCATTATCCCTGAAATATCTGAACTGACTCACTTTTCTGATTATCAAATATTTTATTTCCTGGCAACATGTCCTACTATATGGGAGAAGAATCCTGAAAAGAGCTTCTTTTTTAGCTTAAACCTCTTTCTCTCTCTAAGAAAATCCCATACCTTAAATAACTTACTTCAGAATATCATCGTTACATAACTTTCACTTACACAGTGATACCACCCAATGTGCTTTTCCTCTTTATTTTTACTTTCCATCTATAAATTCTCCCTGTGTTCTTGAAAGTAATAAAAAATGAACTTACAGTATTCGAAGGATATAATGCCAAATATGATCATTTATAATATAAAATGAAATTTTCTGAATTTTAGACATTATCTTTGCCTGTAGACCATAAAAAGATTATTAGAAAACACAAAGTTTTTTAAGAATTTCATGTAGTATATTAAAAATGCCTTTTTCTTATGTGAGAATTGATAGGAATATAAGACCAACAAAGCATTAACTTAAAAAGAGCGGGAAGAAAGGAAACAGGATTTTCAACTCTCCTTAGAAATCAGCTCCAGAAAGATGGTAACAATAACCTGGTGTACGAGACAGCAAAAGAGACACTGATGTATAGAACAGTCTTATGGACTCTGTGGGAGAGGGAGAGGGTGGGAAGATTTGGGAGAATGGCATTGAAACATGTAAAATATCATGTAGGAAACGAGTTGCCAGTCCAGGTTCGATGCATGATGCTGGATGCTTGGGGCTGGTGCACTGGGACGGCCCAGAGGGATGGTATGGGGAGGGAGGAGGGAGGAGGGTTTGGGATGGGGAACACATGTATACCTGTGGCGGATTCATTTTGATATTTGGCAAAACTAATACAATTATGTAAAGTTTAAAAATAAAATAAAATTAGAGGAAAAAAAAAAAAAAAAAAAGAAATCAGCTCCAGTATTTCTGTTGGTCAATCCTTTAAAGATATACTCTCTAATCTTCTTTCATTGAGTGGTCAAGTTCAAAACTAGAAGTTTCAGATTTAGCATCCAGATGTGGACCACTGCTTTTGTTGGTGGATTTGGCTTTCTGGCTCCATTTTTTATTAAAACACATTATCTAGTATGTGAGTCCTTCAGTGATAAAGCAATGCTGATATAACAAAGATGAAACAGTGGAATAAGCCGCAGACTCAGAAAGAAATGTTGGAAACCTGATGAAGGGAAGTTTGTCTGAAATTCTCTTTCATTTCTCTTCATCACAAATACAAACCAACTGATGCTATGTCATGTGGTATTTCCAAATATTATTTATAAGTGAAATATTTGATCAGTTTTCTTTACATCTACTGAGAGATCTCATACAGTAACCAAGACTGGGAACACCAATAGAATTGTTCTAGTGCCTAACAAGCCAGAATTTTTATGTTAAAATTCAAAGAGATTGAGCTCTGCACGTTTCAGAATGACTTCAAAAGAACAGGTGCTGCTGTGTGAGAGCTCATTACAAAAGTTTACAATTGGACTGAATGGAAAAATCTATGAAAGAAATACATTTTATTTTGTCTATGAAATAATTTTGCTTCTATTCAATTGGTTTGCACCTATAAGAAAACAAAACAGAGGGTAGAACAATATCTCCATCTAAGTGCTACCATTTTATGACAAGAAATCTGCTTAGGTATGCTTCTGAGTAATATTGCAGTTTAAAGACAGTGAGAGTTTTGGGACATGGGCTTTGCAAGCAAATTTGAATACCCATATGATGTCAATAATTATTTTAACTTAATCCTAAGCAGTCACTCAAAGCTTCAGTGATGGAGAGTCCACTCATTCAGTGTTTCTAATTTCAGCAACTCTTACTGATCTATTTAGTTGTTTCAATTATATATGTTGATCTGAAGCAATTTTGTTATAGTTCAGTTTCTAAGTTGTTTCCAACTCTTTGCAACCCCATGAACTGCAGCTCGCCAGGCTCTTCTGTCTTCTGCTATCTCCTGAAGTTTGATCTAATTCATATCCATTGAGTCAAGCATGCTATCTAATCATTTTATCCTCTGTCACCTCCTTCTCCTATTGCCCTCAATCTTTCCCAGCATCAGGGTCTTTTCCAATGAGTCAGTTCTTCCCATCAGGTGGCCAAAGTATTAGAACTTCAGCATCAGTCCTTCCAATGAATATTCTGGACTGATTTCTTTTAAGATGGACTGGTTTTATCTCCTTGTAGTCCAAGGGACTTTCAAGAGTCTTCTCCAGCACCACAATTCAGAACCATCAAGTCTTTGGCTTACAGCCTTCTTTATGGTCCAACTCTTACATTAGTACATGACTACTGGAAAAGCCATAGCTTTCACTGTATGGACATTTGTTGGCAAAGGGATGTCTCTGCTTTTTAACATGCATTCCTCTCAAGGAGCAAGTGTTTTGTTGTTGTTGTTGTTGCTTGTTTGTTTTGTTTTACTTTCTTTTTTTTAAATAAATTTATTTATTTTAATTGGAGGTTAATTACGTTACAAAATTGTATTGGTTTTGCCATACATCAACATGAATGCACCACAGGTATACACGTGTTCCCCATCCCGAATCCCCCTCCCTTCTCCCTCCCCGTACCATCCCTCTGGGTCGTCTCAGTGCACCAGTTCCAAGCAACTAGTATCATGCATCGAACTTGGACTGGCGATTCGTTTCATACACATGTTTCAATGTCATTCTCCCAAATCATCCCACCCTCTCCCTCTCCCACAGAGACCAAAAGACTATTCTACACATCTGTGTCTCTTTTGCTGTCTCACATACAGAGTTATTGTTACCATCTTTCTAAATTCCATATATATGCATTAGTATACTGTATTCGTGTTTTTCTTTCTGGCTTACTTCACTCTATAATAGGCTCCAGTTTAATCCACCTTGTTAGAACTGACTCAAATGTATTATTTTTAATGGTTGAGTAATATTCCATTGTGTATATGTACCACAGCTTTCTTATCCATTCATCTGCTGATGGACATCGAGGTTGCTTCCATGTCCTGGCTATTATAAACAGTGCTGCGATGAACATTGGGGAACATGTGTCTCTTTCAATTCTGGTTTCCTCAGTGTGTATGCCCAGCAGTGGGATTGCTGGGTCATAAGGCAGTTATATTTCCAGTTTTTAAAGGAATCTCCAAACTGCTCTCCATAGTGGCTGTACTAGTTTACATTCCCACCAACAGTGTAAGAGGGTTCCCTTTTCTCCACACTCTCTCCAGCATTTATTGCTTGTAGACTTTTGGATCACAGCCATTCTAACTGGCGTGAAATGGTACCTCATTGTGGTTTTGATTTGCATTTCTCTGATAATGAGTGATGTTGAGCATCTTTTCATGTGTTTGTTAGCCATCTGAATGTCTTCTTTGGAGAAACGTCTATTTAGTTCTTTGGCCCATTTTTTGATTTGGTCATTTATTTTTCTGGAATTGAGCTGCAGGAGTTGCTTATATATTTTTGAGATTAATTGTTTGTCAGTTGCTTCATTTGCTATTATTTTCTCCCGTTCTGAAGGCTGTCTTTTTACCTTGCTTATAGTTTCCTTTGTTGTGCAGAAGCTTTTAAGTTTAATTAGGTCCCATTTTTTTTTATTTTTGCTTTTATTTCCAATATTCTGGGAAGTGGGTCATAGAGGATCCTGCTATGATTTATGTCGGAGAGTGTTTTGCCTATGTTCTCCTCTAAGAGTTTTATAGTTTCTAGTCTTACATTTAGATCTTTAATCCATTTTGAGTTTATTTTTGTGTATGGTGTTAGAAAGTGCTCTAGTTTCATTCTTTTACAAGTGGTTGACCAGTTTTCCCAGCACCACTTGTTAAAGAGGTTGTCTTTTCTCCATTGTATATTCTTGCCTCCTTTGTCAAAGATAAGGTGTCCATAGGTGCGTGGGTTTACCTCTGGGCTTTCTGTTTTGTTCCATTGATCTATATTTCTGTCTTTGTGCCAGTACCATACTGTCTTGATGACTGTGGCTTTGTAGTAGAGCCTGAAGTCAGGCAGGTTCATTCCTCCAGTTCCATTCTTCTTTCTCAAGATTGCTTTGGCTATTCGAGGTTTTTTGTATTTCCATACAAATTGTGAAATTATTTGTTCTAGCTCTGTGAAAAAATACTGTTAGTAGCTTGATAGGGATTGCATTGAATCTATAGATTGCTTTGGATAGTATACTCATTGTCACTATATTGATTCTTCAGATCAATGAACATGGTATATTTCTCCATCTATTAGTGTCCTCTTTGATTCCTTTCAGCACTGCTTTATAGTTTTCTATATATAGGTCTTTTGTTTCTTTAGGTAGATATATTCCTAAATATTTTATTCTTTTCGTTGCAATGGTGAATGGAATTGTTTCCTTGATTTCTCTTTCTATTTGCTCATTATTAGTGTATAGGAATGCAAGGGATTTCTGTCTGTAGATTTTATATCCTGCAACTTTACTATTTTCATTGATTAGTTCTAGTAATTTTCTGGTGGAGTCTTTAGGGTTTTATATGTAGAGGATCATGTCATCTGCAAACAGTGAGAGCTTTACTTCTTCTTTTCCAATTTAGATTCCTTTTATTTCTTTTTCTGCTCTGATTGCTGTGGACAAAACTTCCAAAACTACGTTGAATAGTAATGGTGAAAGTGGGCACCCTTGTCTTGTTCCTGACTTTGGAGCAAATGCTTTCAATTTTTCACCATTGAGGATATGTGTGCTGTGGTTTTGTCATATATAGCTTTTATTATGTTGAGGTATGTTCCTTCTATTCCTGCTTTCTGGAGAGTTTTCTGTCATAAATGGATGTTGAATTTTGTCAAAGGCTTGATCTGCATCTATTGAGATAATCATAAGGCTTTTATTTTTCAATTTGTTAATGTGGTGTATTACATTGACAACAGACTGGTTCCAAATAGGAAAAGGAGTACGTCAAGGCTGTATATCATCACTCTGCTTATTTAACTTATATGCAGAGTACATCATGAGAAATGCTGGACTGGAAGAAACACAAGCTGGAATCAAGATTGCCGGGAAAAATATCAATAAACTCAGATATGCAGATGACACCACCCTTATGGTAGAAAGTGAAGAGGAACTAAAAGAACTCTTGATGAAAGTGAAAGTGGAGAGTGAAAAAGTTGGCTTGAAGTTCAACATTCAGAAAACGAAGATCATGGCATCTGGTCCCATCACTTCATTGGCGATATATGGGGAAACAGTGGAAACAGTGTCAGACTTTATTTTGGGTGGCTCCAAAATCACTGCAGATGGTGACTGCAGCCATGAAATTAAAAGACACTTACTCCTTGGAAGGAAATTTGTGACCAACCTAGATAGCATATTAAAAAGCAGAGACATTACTTTGCCGACAAATGTCTGTCTATTCAAGGCTATGGTTTTTCCTGTGGTCATGCATGGATGTGAGAGTTGGACTGTGAAGAAGGCTGAGCGCCGAAGAATTGATGCTTTTGAACTGTGGTGTTGCAGAAGACTCTTGAGAGTCCCTTGGACTGCAAGGAGATCCAACCACTCCATTCTGAAGGAGATCAGCCTGGGGTTTCTTTGGAAGGGATGATGCTAAAGCTGAAACTCCAGTACTTTGGCCACCTCATGCGAAGAGTTCACTCATTGGAAAAGACTCTGATGCTGGGAGGGATTGGGGGCAGGAGGAGAAGGGGACGACAGAGGATGAGATGGCTGGATGGCATCACTGGCTGGATGGCATCACTGACTCGATGGACGTGAGCCTCAGTGAACTCCAGGAGTTGGTGATGGACAGGGAGGCCTTGCGTGCTGCAATTCATGGGGTCACAAAGAGTCAGACACGACTGAGCTGAACTGAACTGAACATTGATTGATTTGCGGGTATTGAAGAATCCTTGCATCCCTGGGATAAAGCCTTCTTGGTCATGGTGTATGATGTTCTTAATGTGTTTTTGGATTCTGATTGCTTGAATTTTGTTAAGAATTTTTGCATCTATGTTCATCAGTGATATTGGCCTGTAGTTTTCTTTTTTTGTGGCATCACAATGCAGTAAGATTAGATCTCAATTACAGGAGAAAAATTGTTAAAAATTCCAACATATGGAGGCTGAACAACACACTGTTGAATAACCAACAAATCACAGAAGAAATCAAAAAAGAAATCAAAATATGCATAGAAACGAATGAAAATGAAAACACAACAACCCAAAACCTGTGGGACACTGTAAAAGCAGTGCTAAGGGGAAAGTTCATAGTAATACAGGCATACCTCAAGAAAAAAGAAAAAACTCAAATAAATAACCTAACTTTACACCTAAAGCAACTAGAAAAGGGAAGAAATGAAGAACCCCAGGGTTAGTAGAAGGAAAGAAATCTTAAAAATTAGGGCAGAAATAAATGCAAAAGAAACAAAAGAGACCATAGCAAGAATCAACAAAGCCAAAAGTGGGTTCTTTGAAAGGATAAATAAAATTGACAAACCATTAGCCAGACTCATCAAGAAACAAAGGGAGAAAAATCAAATCACTAAAATTAGATATGAAAATGGAGAGATCACAACAGACAACACAGAAATACAAAGGATCATAAGAGACTACTATCAGCAATTATATGCCAATAAAATGGACAACGTGGAAGAAATGGACAAAGTCTTAGAAAAGTACAACTTTCCAAAACTGAACCAGGAAGAAATAGAAAGTCTTAACAGGCCCATCACAAGCATGGAAGTTGAAACTGTAATCAGAAATCTTCCAGCAAACAAAAGCCCATGTCCAGACGGCTTCACAGCTGAATTCTACCAAAAATTTAGAGAAGAGCTAACACCTATCCTACTCAAACTCTTCCAGAAAATTGCAGAGGAAGGTAAACTTCCAAATTCATTCTATGAGGCCACCATCACCCTAATACCAAAACCTGTTGTTTTAATTCCATGGCTGCAGTCACCACCTACAGTGATTTTGAAGCCCAAGGAAAGAAAATATGTCACTGCATCCACTTTTTCCCCTTTCTCTTTGCCATGAACTGATGTGAACTCTGGTGTTGAAGAAGACTCTTCAGAGTCCCTTGGACTGCATGGAGATCCACCCAGTCCATCCTAAAGGAGATCAGTCCTGGGTATTCATTGGAAGGACTGATGTTGAAGCTGAAACTCCAATATTTTGGCCACCTGATGTGAAGAGCTGACTCATTTGAAAAGACCCTGATGCTGGGAAAGATTGAGGGCAGTAGGATAAGGGGATGACAGAGGATGAGATGGTTGGATGGCATCAATGACTCAGTGAACATGGGTTTGGGTAGACTCCAACAGTTGGTGATGGACAGGGAGGCCTGGCATGCTGTGGTTCATGGGGTGGCAAAGCGTAGGACATGACTGAGTGAACTGAGCTGATAGGAATGGATGCCATGTTCTTAGCTTGAAGCAATTTAGTCATGTTCATTTGTTTTTAAAGGGTGTGTCAAAGGTGGAAAATCCTTATGTATCACAGCAGAGTTTTTAGTTGAATACCTCTTGTGATTATTTTGATGCATATTTTGAGTGCATTAAATCCACATAGCTTTTAATAAATTCTATTTATTACAAACTTTAGCCAATTTCAGTAATTGACAAGTGTTTATTTTATATGTTCGGTGAGTCTAGGACTCTGTTCGGTCATAACAAGATGGAAAAGAAGAACAGCACCAATGAAACAAATGCTAAGACATATTAAACAATTGGAAACCAATGAAGTGCTAAATCATTTGGTGAAGAGCTACTCCTTTTGAGAAGCAAAAGGGATGCAGAGAAGGGTGAAGTAAGCATTAGACTGGATTGTGAAGACACTGGTGCAGGAAGTCATCCTTTGAGAACTGATTTGGTTTAGATAGAAATGAGGTGGGGAACATTCAACTTAAGGGAAATGCCATAAGAAAGTACATGGAAGGTAGAGAACATGCTAGGGAATAGTTGGAAACAATTTAATAGAGAAGGATCAGATAACCCAGAACCTTAAAAGCATGACAGAAACTTTTAATTTGAACTGAAACTCAAAAGGAGACTACCATAGGATTTTTATATCATGCATACAAAAAAAGAGTGCATAAAATGTACTGTGTAGTTTAATGAATGATATTATTAAAAGAGCACTCAACTTTCCTACACTCTGTTTAAGACACAGAAGAATACCAGAAATTCAGAATCCCTTTATAATTTTTCCCAATTATATCACACTTTCATCACTGCAGCTGCTCTGCTGCTAAGTTGCTTCAGTCGTGTACAACTCTGTGCGACCCCATAGATGCCAGCCGACCAGGCTCCTCTGTCCCTGGGATTCTCCAGGCAAGAATATTGGAGTGGGTTGCCATTTCCTTCTCCAATGAATGAAAGTGAAAAGTGAAAGTGAAGTCGTGTCCAACTCTGTGCGACCCCATAGATGCCAGCCGACCAGGCTCCTCTGTCCCTGGGATTCTCCAGGCAAGAATACTGGGGTGGGTTGCCATTTCCTTCTCCACATCACTGCAGAGATAACAGAAATTCTAAATTTTGTGATAATAGTTATCTTAGTTTTCATAATATTTAATGCTTATTATGCAATCCTTAAAAAATGCATTGCATACTTTTGATTGGCTTTAGAAATTATATAAATGTTAAGATGCTATGCATATATCCTTCTGTCACTTGTTCCATTTTCACAAAATTGTATTTTGGATATCCATACATATTTATGACTAGCTGTGGATCATTAAAATGTTATACATAGTAATCCATTGTGTGATTATGACACAATTTCTTTTTCCTATCAACTGTGGATGAACTATTGGGTAGTATTCAAGTTTGCTGTTCTGAACATTACTGTTATAAGCTTTTGTGTATAACATTTTGGAATAAATGCATAGGACTTTGTTGCATCATAAGATATTCCCATACTCAATTTTAGTAGACAATATTTTACTTTTATTCAATGGAAACTGATTCTTCTATTAACAGAATATGAAAATTCCTATTGCCTCGTGTTCTTGGCAACACTTGATATTGTCAGACTTTAAAATTTTTATCAATCTGGTGAGTATACATTTTATGTAACCATGGATAATTTACATCACACTGATATATTACTAAAATCAATCATATTTTATATGTTCACAGTCCAGTTATGTTCCCTTTTTGTGAAGTGTCTAGTTATGTTTTATTTGTACTTTTCTATTAGGTAAACTCCTTTCATGGAACCATGCCTTGTGTGGCAAAAGGAGTTGTGTATCTCAATGAAGCTATGAGCCATCCAAGACTGACAGGCCATAGAAGAATTCTGATAAAACATGGTTCACTGAAGGAGGAAATGTTAAGCCACTTATATTCTTGCTTGAAGAACTTCGTGGAGAGTATTCAAAGGCAAAATGATATGACACTGGAAGATGAGACTCTCAGGTCAGAAGGTGTCTGAATACTACTGGGGAAGAGTGAAGGGAAATTATGAACAACTCTAGAAATAATGAAGTGGCTGGGCAAAAGCAGAAAAAAATATCAGATGTGTATGTGTCTGGTGATAAAAGTAAGGATCCATGCTATAAAGAACTACATTGCATAGGAACCTAAGATGTTAGGTCTATGAAACAAGGTAAATTGGATATGGTCAATCAGGAGACTTACCATGCTGAGCTTTCCTGGTAGCTCAGCTGGTAAAGAATCCACCGGCAATGCAGTATATTCTTGGGCTTCCCTGGTGGCTCACTAGGTAAAGAATCCACCTGCAATGTGGAAAACCTGGGTTCGATCCCTGGGTTGGGAAGATCCCCTAGAGGAGAGCATGGAAACCCACTCCAGTATTCTTGCCTGGAGAATCCCCATGGCCAAAGGAGCCTGGTGGGCTACAGTCCATGGGGTCACAAAGAGTCTGTCATCACTGAGCAACTAACCACAGCGACTGAACATTGACATCTTAGGAATCAGTGAACTAAAATGGACAGAAAAGGGAGAACTTAATTCAGATGCCCATTATATCTACTACTTTGGGCAAGAATCCCTTAAAAAAGTGGAGTAGCCCTCAGAGTCAGCAAAAGAGTGTGAAAAGCAGTACTTGGATGCATCCTCAAAAATGACAGAATGTAGGGGGCGGTCCTAAGATGGCAGAGGAATAGGACGGGGAGACCACTTTCTCCCCCCAAAATTCATCAAAAGAACATTTGAACGCTGAGCAAATTCCACAGAACAACTTCTGAATGCTGGCAGAGGGCATCAGGCACCTAGAAAGGCAGCCCATTGTCTTCTAAAGGAGATGGAGAAGTCTTGAGGCTACTGTAAGAATAAGACTGAAAACCAGAGGCAGGAAGCTTAAGTCCAAAACCTCAGAACACCAGAGAACTCCTGATTCAGGGAACATTAATTGATAAGGGCTCATCAAACGCCTCCACACCTACACCGAAACCAAGCACCACCAAAGAGCCAACAAGTTCCAGAGATATACCATGCAAATTCTCCAGTAACACAGGAACATAGTCCTGAGTTTCAATAAACAGGCTGCCCAAAGTCACATCAAAACCATTGACATCTCAAAACTCACTACTGGACACTTCATTGCACTCCAGAGAGAAGAAATCCAGTTCCACCCACCAGAACACTGAAACAAGCTTCCCTAACCAGGAAATCTTGACAAGCCACCCATCCAAACCCACCCACAGGGAGGAACCTCCACAATAAAGAGGAACCACAAACTGCCAGAATATGGAAAGGTCACCCCAAACACAGCAATCTAAACAAGGTGAAAAGGCAGAGAAATACTCAGCAGGTAAAGGAACAGGATAAATCCCTACCAAACCAACCAAAAGAGGAAGAGAAAGGGAATCTACCTGATAAAGAATTCAGAACAATGATAGTGAAAATGATCCAAAATCTTGAAAAAAAAATGGAGTTACGGATAAATAGCCTGGAGACAAGGATTGAGAAGATTCAATAAATGTTTAACAAGGACCTAAAAGACATAAAAAATAGTCAATATACAATGAATAATGCAATAAATGAGATCAAAAACACTCTGGAGGAAACCAACAGTAGAATAACAGAGGCAGAAGATAGGATAAGTGAGGTAGAAGATAGAATGGTAGAAATAAATGAAGCAGAGAGGAAAAAAGAAAAAAAGAATTAAAAGAAATGAGGACAACCTCAGAGACCTCTGGAACAATGTTAAACGCCCCAACATTTGAATCATATTAGTCCTGGAAGAAGACAAAAAGAAAGACCATGAGAAAATACTTGAGGAGATAATAGTTGAAAACTTCCCTCCAATGGGGAAGGAAATAGTCACCCAAGTCCAATAAACCCAGAGAGTCCCAAACAGGATAAACCCAAGGCAAAACACCCCAAGACACATATTAATCAAATTAACAAAGATCAAACACAAAGAACAAATATGAAAAGCAGTGAGGCAAAAAGAATAAATAACACACAAGGGGATTCCCATAAGGATAACAGCTGATCTTTCAATAGAAACTCTTCAGGCCAGAAGGGAATGGCAGGACATACTTAAAGTGATGAAAGAGAAAAACCTACAACCCAGATTACTGTACCCAGCAAGGATCTCATTCAAATACGAAGGAGAAATCAAAAGCTTTACAGACAAGCAAAAGCTGAGAGAATTCAGCACCACCAAACCAGCTCTAGAAGAAGTGCTAAGGGATCTTCTCTAGACAGGAAACACAGAAAGGGTGTATAAACTCGAACACAAAGCAACAAAGTAAATGGCACCAGTATCATACTTATCAATAATTACCTTAAATTTAAATGGGTTGAATGCCCCAACCAAAAGACAAAGACTGGCTGAATGGATACAAAAACAAGACCCCTATATATGTTGTCTACAAGAGACCCACCTCAAAACCAGGAACACATACAGACTGAAAGTGAAGGGGTGGAAAAAGATATTCCACGCAAATAGAGACCAAAAGAAAGCAGGAGTAGCAATACTCATGTCAGATAAAATAGGCTTTAAAATAAAGACTGTGAAAAGAGACAAAGAAGGACACTATATAATGATCAGAGGATCAATCCAAGAAGATATAACATTATAAATATGTATGCACCCAACATAGGAGCACCACAGTATGTAAGGCCAATGCTAACAAATATGAAAGGGGAAATTAATGATAAGACAATAATAGTGGGAAACTTCAATACCCCACTCACACCTATGGATAGATCAACTAAACAGAAAATTAAGAAAGAAACACAAACTTTAAATGATACAATAGACCAGTTAGACCTAATTGATATCTATAGGACATTTCACCCCAAAACACTGAATTTCACCTTTTTTTCAAGTGCACATGGAACCTTCTCCAGGATAGACCACTTCCTGGGCCATAAATCTAGCCTTGATAAATTAATTTTAAAAAAAAGATAAATCATTCCAAGCCTCTTTTCTTACCACAATGAAGTAAGATTAAATGTCACTTAGAGGAGAAAAACTAGAACAATTCAAACATATGGAGGCTGAACAACATGCTGCTGAATAACTATCAAATCACAGAAGAAATAAAAAAAAAATCAAAATATGCATAGAAACGAATGAAAATGAAAACACAACAACCCAAAGCCTATGGGACACTATAAGAGCAGTGCTAAGGAGAAGGTTCATAGCAATACAGGCCTACCTCAAGAAGCAAGAGAAAAAATAAAGTAACCTAACTGCACATCTAAAGCAACTAGAAAAGGAGAACATGAAGAAGCCCAGGGTTAGTAGAATGAAAGAAATCCTAAAAATTAGGGCAGAAATAAATGCAAAAGAAACAAGAGACCATAGTTAAAATCAAAAAAGCCTAAACCTGGTTCTTTGAGAATATAAATAAAATCAACAAACCATAGCCAGAGTCATCAAGAAACATTGGGAAAAGAATCAAATCAACAAAATTAGAAATGAAAATTCAGAAATCACAACAGAAAACACAGAAATACAAAGGATCATTAAGAGACTACTATGAGTAACTCTTTGCCAAAAAAATTGGACAACTTGGAAGAAATGGATGAATTCTTAGAAAAATATAACTTTCCAAAACTGAACCAAAAGAAATTGAAAATCTTAGCAGACCCATCAGAATCATGGATATTGAAACTGTAACCAGAAATCTTCCAGAAAACAAAGTCCCAGGACCAGACAGCTTCACAGCTGAATTTTACCAAAAATTTAGAGAAGAGCTAACACCTATCCTACTCTAACTCTTCTAGAAAATTGCAGAGGAAGGTAAACTTCCAAACTCATTCTATGAGGCCACCATTACCCTAACACCAAAACCAGACAAAGATACCACAAAAAAGAATACTATAGGCCAATATCATTGATGAACATAGATGCAAATATCCTAAACAAAATTCTAGCAAACAGAAATCAACAACATATTAAAAAGATCATACATCATGACCAAGTAGGCTTTATCCCAGGGGTGCAAGAATTCTCCAATATCCACAAATCAATCAATGCAATACATAACATTAACAAATTGAAAGATAAAAACCGTATAATATCTCAATAGATGCAGAGAAAGCCTTTGACAAAATTCAACACCCATTTATGATAAAAACCCTCCAGAAAACAGGAATAGAAGGAACATACCTCAACATAGTAAAAGCTATATATGACAAACCCACAACAAATATAAATCTCAATGGTGAAAAATTGAAAGCATTTTCCCTAAAGTCAGGAACAGAACAAGGGTGCCCACTCTCATCACTACTACACAACATAGCTTTAGAAGTTTTGGCCACAACAATCAATGCAGAAAATTAAATAAAGGGAATCCAGATTGGAGATGATTAAATAAAACTCTCACTGTTAGCAGATAACCTGATCCTCTACTTAGAAAACCCTGAAGACACAACCAGAAAAGTAGTAGAGCTAATCAATGAATATAGTGAAGTTGCAGGATATAAAATTAACACAGCAATCCCTTGCATTCCTATACACTAACAATGAAAAAACAGAAAGAGAAATTAAGGAAACATTCCCATTCACCATTGAAACAAAAAGAATAAAATACTTAGGAATATATCTACCTTATATATAAAGACCTCTAATATAAAACTATAAAACACTGATGAAAGAAATCAAAGAGGACACAGATAGATGGAGAAATATACCATGTTCATGGACTAGAAGAATCAATATAGTGAAAATGAGTATAATACCCAAAGCAATCTATAGATTCAATGCAATCCCTATCAAGCTACTAACAGTATTTTTTCACAGAACTAGAACAAATAATTTCACAATTTGTATGGAAATACAAAAAACCTCGAATAGCCAAAGCAATCTTGAGAAAGAAGAATGGAACTGGAGGAATGAACCTGCCTGACTTCAGTCCCTACTACAAAGCTACAGTCATCAAGATAGTATGGTACTGACACAAAGACAGAAATATAGATCAATGGAACAAAACAGAAAGCCCAGAGATAAATCCATGCACCCGTGGACCCATTATCTTTAAAAAGGAGGCAAGAATATGAAATGGAGAAAAGACAATCTCTTCAACAAGTGGTGCTGGGAAAACTGATCAACCACCTCTAAAAGAGTGAAACTAGAACATTTTCTAACACCATACACAAAAATAAATTCAAAATGGATTAAAGATATAAACATAGGACCAGAAACTATAAAACTCCTAGAGGAAAACATAGGCAAAACACTCTCTGACATAAATCACAGCAGGATCCTCTATGACCCACTTCCCAGATTATTGGAAATAAAAGCAAAAATAAACAAATTGGATCTAATTAAACTTAAAAGCTTTTGCACAATGAATGAAACTATAAGCAAGGTGAAAGAACAGCATCCAGAATGGGAGAAAATAATAGCAAATGAAGCAACTGACAAAGAATTCATCTAAAAGATATACAAGCAACTCCCACAGCTCAATTCCAGAAAAATAAATGACCCAATCAAAAAATGGGCCAAAGAACTAAACAGACATTTCTCTAAAGGAGTCATAGAGATGGCTAACAAACACATGAAAAGATGCTCAACATCACTCATTATCAGAGAAATGCAAATCAAAACCACACTGAGGTACCATTTCACACCAGTCAGAATGGCTCCTATCCAAAATTTAAAAGCAATAAATGCTGGAGAAGGTGTGGAGAAAAGGGAACCCTCTTACACTCTTGGTGGGAATGCAAACGAGTACAGCCACTATGGTGAACAGCATGGAGATTCCTTAAAAAAAAAAAAAAAAAAGGGATATAAATCTGTCATACGACCCAACAATCCCACTGTTGGACATACACACTGAGGAAACCAGAATTGAAGGAGACACGTGTAACCCAATGTTCGTTGCAGCACTGTTTATAATAGCCAGGACATGGAAGCAACCTAGATGTCCATCAGCAGACGAATGGATAAGAACAATGTGGTAAATATACACAATGGAATATTACTCAGCAGTTAAAAAGAATGTATTTGCATCAATTCTAATGAGGTGGATGAAACTGGAGTCTATTATACAGAGTGAAGTAAGCTAGAAAGAAAACACCAATACAGTATACTAACATATATATGGAATTTAGAAATATGGTAATGATAACCCTCTATGTGAGACAGCAAAAGAGACACAGATGTATAGAACAGTCTTCTGGACTCTGTGGGAGAGGGCGAGGGTGTGATGATTTGGGAGAATGGCATTGAAGCATGTATATTACCATATGTGAAACGGATCACCAGTTCAGGTTCAATGCATGAGGCAGGGTACTCGGGGCTGGTGCACTGGGGTGACCCAGAGGGATGGGATTGTGTGGGAGGTTTGAGGGGGGGGGGTCAGGATGGGGAACACATGTACACCTGTGACGGACTTATGTCAATGTATAACAAAACCACTACAATATTGTAAAGTGATTAGCCTCCAGTTAAAATAAATAAATTTATATTTAAAAAAATGACAAAATGATCTTGATTCATTTCCAAGGCAAACCACTCAACATCATGAAGTAATCCAAGTCTATGCCCCAACCAATAAAGCCTAAGAATCTGAAGCTGATCAGTTCCATGAAAATCTGCAAATTTTCTAGAACTAACATCAAAAAAAAAAAAAAAAAGATTTCCTTTTCATTATAGGGGACTAGAATGCAAATGTAGGAAGTAAAGAAATACCTAGAATAACAGGCATGTTGGCTTTGGAATACAAAATGAAACAGCACAAAGTTTCACAAAGCTTTGTCAACAGAATATGCTAGTCATAGCAAACTTCCTTTCCAATAATCCAAGAGATGACTATACACATAGATATCACCAGATGCTCAATACTGAAATCAGATTGTTCATGTTCTTTGCAGCTGAATATGGAGAAACTTTATACAGTCAGCAAAATAAGACCTGGAGCTGACTGTAGCTTAGATCATGAGCTCCTCATTGCAAAATTCAGGCTTAAATTGAAGAAAGTAGGGAAATACAGTGGAGGTGACAAACAGAGTCAAGGGATTAGATCTGGTAGACAGAGTGCCTGAAGAACTATGGACAGAGAATCAAAACACTGTATAGAAGGCAATGACCAAAACCATCCTAAAGAAAAAGAAATGCAGGAAGGGAAAGTGGTTGACTGAGAAGGCTTTACAAATAGCTGAGAAGAAAAAAGAAAAGCAAGGGAGAAAGGGAGAAATATACCAACTGAATGCAGAGTTCTAGAGAAGAGCAAAAAGAGATAAGGAGACCTTTTTAAATGCAAAGAAAGAGAAGGAAACAATAGAATGAGAAAGAATAGAGGTCTCTTCAGGAATATTGGATATACAAAGAAACATTTCATGAAATGATGGGCATGATAAAGGACAGGAATAGTAAAGACCTAAAAAAAGCAGAAGAGATTAAGAAGTGGTAATAATACACAAAAGACCTGTAGATAAAAGGTCTCATTGACCCAAATAACCATGAAGATGTAGTCATTTACCTAGAGCCAGACATCCTAGAGGGTGAAGTCAAGCGGGCCTTGGGAAGAATTACTACAAACAAAGTCAATGGATGTGACAGAATTCCAGCTGAGCTATTTAAAACCCTAAAAGATGATGCTGTTAAAGTGCTGCACTCAATGGGTCAGTACACTTGGAAAACTCAGCAGTGGCCACAGGACTAAAAAAGTTCCGTTCTCATTCCAATCCCAAAGATGGGAAATGGCAAAGAATGTTCAAACTACCATAAAATTGCACTCATTTCACATACTAGCAATTTATGTTAAAAATCATTCAAGTTAGGTTTCAGCAGTAACTGAACAAAGAACTTCCAGATGTACAAGCTGGGTTTCAAAGAGACGGGGAAATCAGAGATCAAATTGCTGCCATTCATTGGATTATGAAAAATGCAAGGAAATCTCAGAAAAACATCTACTTCATTGACGAAACTAAGACCTTTGACAGTGTGGATCACAATTAACTGTGGAAAATTCTTGAAGAGATGAGAATACCAGACCACCTTACTTGTTTCCTAAGAAACCTGTATGGAGGTCAAGAAGCAACAGTTAGAACTGGACATGGAACAAATGACTGGTTTAAAATTGGGAAAGGAGTTTGACCAGGCTGTGTGTTATCACTCTGTTTACTTAACTTACATGCAGAGTACATCATGCAAAATGCTGGGCTGGATGAAGCAAAAGCTGGAATCAAGATTACCTGGAGAAATATCAACAACCTCAGATATGCAGATGACACCCACTCTAATGGCTGAAAGTGAAGAGGTCTAGTGGCTGAAAGTGAAGAGGAACTAAAGAATCTCTTGATGAGGGTGAAAGAGGAGAGTGAAAAAGCTGGCTTAAAACTCAACATTCAAAAACCAAAATGATGGTATCCAATCCCATCACTTCATGTCAAATAGAAGGGGAAAAAGTGGGAGAAGTGAGAGATTTATTTTCCCCCTTGGGCTTCAAAATCCCTGTGGATGGTGACTGCAGCCATGAAATTAAAAGACACTTGCTCCTTGGAAGAAAAGTTATTATAAACCTAGACAGTGTATTAAAAAGCAGAGGCACACTTTGCTGACAAATATCCTTATAGTCAAAGCTGTGGTTTTTCCAGTAGTCATGTAAAAATGTGAGAGTTGGACCATAAAGAAGGCTGAGTGCCTGAAGAACTGATGAATTTGAATTGTGGTGCTGGAGAAGATGCTTGAGAATCCTTTGAACAGCAAGGAGATCAAACCAGTCAACCCTAAAGGAAACCAACTCTGAATATTCATTGGAAGGACTGATGATGAAGCTGAAGCTCCAATACTTTGGCGACCTGATCCAAAGAACCAATTCATTCGAAGAGACCCTGATGCTGGGAAAGACTGAAGGCAATAGAAGAAGGGAGTGATGAGATGGTTAGGTAGCATCACTGACTCAATTGACCTGAATACGAGCAAACTCCAGTAGATAGTGGTGGACAGAGGAGGCTGGCAAGCTGCAGGCCATGGGGTTGCAAAGAGTCAGACGTGACTTATTGACTGAATAACAACAACAACTAATTCAAGAGTTTTTTCCTTATTCATATATAGATATTCTTTCCATGTTCTGAATAACATTCAGTTGTCAATTATATACAATAAAAATATTTTCACAGATTATGGCTTATATCTTAACTCTAATCTGTGTTTAATGAGCAGTTTTTTTGTTTTTTGTTTTGTATTTTAATATAGTTGACCTTTTTAATCTTTTCCTTTATAGTTTCACATTTGGGTTCTCATTAAGAAATCCTTGCCCACTCCATAGTTGTAAAAACATTCTCCTATTTATATCTAAGATTTTTATAACAATTATTCTTAAAATGTCATACCCAGATCAATGTCACCTGGGAATTTGTTAAAAATGTAAATTTTTGAGTCCCATTCAATGCTTTATTCAACCAGATTTTCTGTATAAGAGGTTTAAAAATCTGTTTTTAACAAGAACTCTAGATGAATCTGGCTCCCTAGGTGGTTCAGAGGTAAAGAATCTGCTTACCAAGCAGGAGATGAGGGTTCCATCCCTGGGTCAGGAAGATTCCCTGGAGAAGGAAATGGCAACCCACTCCAGTATTCTTGCCTGTAAAATCCCATGGACAGAGAAACCTGGCGGGCTACAATCCATGTGGTCACAAGATTCAGACATGATTTAATGACTAAACCACCACTAGATGAATCTGATGCACATTAAAGTTAGAGAAACACTATTATTTGGGGGTTTGGCATTGATTTTTGCATATAGTGGAAAGTAAAAATACAAATTTATTTTTTCTATGTTAATATCTATTTTCTGAACATTTTTTATAGACTTTTAAAAATACTTGAATTGCATCTGAAAAAAATTGATACATTTTTCATTTCATCCAGTTAAAAATATTTTCTAATTATCTTCAGATTTCCTTTTAACCCGTGTTGATTTATTTAAAAATATTTTGGGATTTTCTAGATAAAAGAGTTATTTTTTCCCAATTTCATTTTATTTTGTTAGAGACCTTGTGCTGTGCTGTGCTGTGCTTAGTTGCTCAGTTGTGTCCAACTCTTTGTGATTCCATGGACTTCAGCCTGCCAGGCTCCTCTGGCCATTGGAATTCTCCAGGCAAGAGTACCAGAGTGGGGTGTCATGCTCTGCTGCAGGGGATCTTCCCAACCCAGGAATCCAACTGGGGTCTCCTGCATTGCAAGTGGATTGTCTACCAGCTGAACTACCAGGAAAGCCCCTTAGAGATCTTACTTGACATTATTTCAACTCTTATATACTTAAGATTTTGGTCTCTAAGTATTGTCTCATTGATGTCTATTTATATGTGCCTCGGGAAAAAAAAATGTATGTGGCTGTTTTGTGGTTGAATGCTTTATAAAATTAATTAAATCATGTTGCTGGATAGTATTGATTAAAATGTTTATATGTTTACTTATTTACTGCCTGTTATGCCAATAATTAGAGGGATATTAAAATTCCCATTATAATTATGAATTTGTTTATTGCTCTTTTCAGTACTCACCAGTTTATTTTTACTTTTAATTGTGGTGAAATACACATAAAATAATATTTACAATCATAATTATCTTTAAATATACAGTTTAATAGTCTTAAACATTGATAACTTTACATAATTGTGCAATCTCCAGAACTTTCAAAACTGAACTCTATACCCATTAAACAACAGCTCTTCATTTCTCCCTCTACTCTAGACCATGAAACCAGCATACCACTTTCTGCTTCTATCTAAACTACTCTAGGTAACTCATATAAATGGAATCATACAGGGTTTGTCTTTTTGTAATTGGTTTGTTTCATTTAGCGTAATCTCCTAAAGGCTAATCCATATTGTAGCATCCCCTTCTTTTCCATGGTCATTGTATGTATATACCTCATTTTTAAAATTTTGTTTTGCTTTGTTTGTTTGGGTTTTCAGCTTTACTGAGATAACTGATGTATAACATTGTGGCAATATGATCATCAGTCTAGAGTTAGCTGAAATTCCAATACTGTGGCTACCTGATGTGAAGAATTGACTCACTGGAAAAGACCCTGATGCTAGGAAAGATTGAAGACTAGAGGAGAAGGGGATGATAGAAGATGAGATGATTGGATGGCATCACTGACTCGATGAACATGAGTTTGAGTAAGCTTCAGGAGTTGGTGATGGACAGGGAAGCCTGACTTGCTGCAGTCCATGGGGTAGCAAACCATGGGGTCACAAAGAGTCAGACACAACTGAGTGACTGAACTGAAATTGAGAGCTAACTAACATTTCCCACATGTCACACAATGATCATTTCTTTTCTTCAGTGAGAATACTTAAAATATATACATATAAACTCTCAAGTGTACAATATAGTATTCTTAACTATGTTCACAATACTGTTATTAGATCCTCAGCAAAGAGTTAGACATCCCTGAGTGACTGAACTGAACTGAACTGGACTGTAAGTTTGTACCCTTTGACCAAAATCTCCTCATTTGCCCAACCCCCAGCCCCTGTAACCACTGTTCTACTCTCTGTTTTTGCAAGTTTGACTTTTTTAGATTCTGCTTGTAAATAATATCATGTAGTGTTTGTCTTTATTTGTCTTTCTTTTCTGACTTATTTTAATTAGCACAATGACCTCAAGGCCTATCCATGTTGTCACAAATGGCAGGATTTTCTTCTTTCTTATGGCTGAATAACATATATATGTATACACATGTGTGTGTATGTCTGTATGTGTGTGTTTTTTGAAGGTTGAGTTGAAAAGAAAAAAATATATATATATGTATGGTAAAAATTAATGTAAATATGTGTGCAAGCTATAATATGGTTGAGGGGTAGTGCAAAGAGACCTATATAACTGTAAGGCTTTACATTTTACTTGTAGTTTTTAAACATGAGTAAAAACTAAATCCTCTTTATCTGTTCCATTTACAAACACTTAAATTGATTCCATATCTTGGCTATTGCAAATAATGTTGCAATTAACCTGGGAGTGTAGATATATTTTCAGTATCCTGTTTTCGTTTCCTTTGGATCTATAAACAGAAATTGGATTATTGGATCATATGGTAGTTTTATTTTGTTTTAATTTTTTGAAGAAATTTCATACTGTTTTCCTTAGTGGTTACACTAACTTACATTCCTACCAAAAATGTGCAAGAGTTTCTTTTTCTACACCTCCTAGTCAACATTTACTATTTCTTGTCATTTTTTTATAGTCATTTTTTTTGTTTGTTTTTTGCTCTGAAAATTACAATACAAATATCTGACCTTTCAGATTCTACTTGTACTCACGTTTAAAAACTACAATTAAAATGTAAAGCCTTACAGTTATATAGGTCTCTTTGCACTACCCCCCAACCATGTTATAGCTTGCATGCATATTTACATTTTTACTATATATATATATACATATATATATATATATATATTTTTTTTTTTTTTTTTTCTTTTCAACTCAACCTTCAAAAGACTCAGATCATGGCATCCATTCCCATCACTTCATGGAAAAGAGATGGGAAAACAGTGGAAACAGTGACAGACTTTATTTTCTTGGGCTCCAAAATCACTGAAGATGGTGACTGCAGCCATGAAATTAAAAGATGCTTGCTTCTTGGAAGAAAACCTATGACCAACCTAGGCAGCATATTAAAAAGCAGAGACATTACTCTGCTGACAAAGACCCATCTAGTCAGAGCTATGGTTTTACCAGTAGTCATGTATGAATGTGAAAGCTGGACCATAAAATAAGCTGAGCATAGAAGAATTGATGCCTTTTAACTGTGGTGTTGGAGAAGACTCTTGAGGGTCCCTTGGACTGCAAGGAGATCCAACCAGTCCATCATAAAGGAAATTAGTCCTAAATATTCATTGGAAGGACTGACGCTGAAGCTGAAAGTCCAATACTTTGGCCTCCTGATGTGAAGAACTGACTCATTGTAAAAGACCCTGATGCTGGGAAAGATTGAAGTCAGGAGGTGAAGGGGATGACAGAGGATGAGATGGTTAGATGGCATCACCAACTCTATGGACATGAGTATGAACAAGCTCCACGAGTTGGTAATGGACAGGGAAGCCTGGCGTCTTGCAGTCCATGGGGACACAAAAAGTCAGACATGACTGACTGACTGAACTTAACTGAACTGATTTTCCTTTCAACAGTCATACATATTTTAACAAAATTAGGAGAGAGTCTATTACATTTACCATTTCTGTTGTTCTTCCTTTACTCCAGAGGTTCTGGGTTTCTTTCCTGTATTTTTTCCCCTTCCTCCTGAGAAACTTTCTTTATCAATACTTTAGAACAGAGTTGTAGACAACAAATGATATATATATTTTTTAATTTTGTAATATCTTTATATTGCCTTATCACGGTAATCCAAGCATATGCCCCCACCAGTAACACTGAAGAAGCTGAAGTTGAACCGTTCAACAAAGACCTATAAGACCTTTTAGAACTAATACCCAAAAAAGATGTCCTTTCCATTATAGGGGACTGGAATGCAAAAGTAGGAAGTCAAGAAACATCTGGAGTAATAGGCAAATTTGGCCTTGGAGTACAGAATGAAGCAGGGCAAAGGCTAATAGAGTTTTGCAAAGAGAATACACTGGTCATAGCAAACACCCTCTTCCAACAACACAAGAGAAGACTCTACACATGGACATCACCAGATGGTCAACACCAAAATAAGACTGATTATATTCTTTGTAGCCAAAGATAGAGAAGCTTGATACAGTCAGCAACACAAGACCAGGAGCTGACTGTGGCTAAAATCATGAATGTCTTATTGCCAAATTTAGACTTAAATTGAAGAAAGTGGGGAAAACCTCTAAAACATTCAGGTATGACCTAAATCAAATCATTTATGATTATACAGTGGAAGTGAGAAATAGATTTAAGGGACTAGATCTGATAGACAGAGTGCCTGATGAACTATGGATGGAGGTTAGTGACACTGTACAGGAGACAGGGATCAAGACCATTCCCATGGAAAAGAAATGCAAAAAAGCAAAATGGCTGTCTGAGGAGGCCTTACAAATATCTGTTAAAAGAAGAGAAGTGAAAAGCAAAAGAGAAAAGGAAAGATATAAGCATCTGAATGCAGAGTTCCAAACAATAGGAGGGAGAGATAAGAAAGCCTTCCTCAGTGATCAATGCAAAGAAATAGAGGAAAACAACAGAATGGGAAAGACTAGAGATCTCTTCAAGAAAACTAGAGATACCAAGGGAATATTTCATGCAAAGATGGGCTTGATAAAGGACAGAAATGGTGTATGGACCTAAGAGAAGCAGAAGATATTAAGAGGTGGCAATAATACACAGAAGAACTGTACAAAAAAGAGCTTCACGACCCAGATAATCATGATGGTGTGATCACTCACCTAGAGCCAGACATCCTTGAATGTGAAGTCAAGTGGACCTTAGAAAGCATCACTACGAACAAAGCTAGTGGAGGTGGTGGAATTCCAGTTGAGCTATTTCAAATCCTGAAAGATGACACTGTGAAAGTGGGGCACTAAATATGGCAGTAAATTTGGAAAACTCAGCAGTGGCCACAGGACTGGAAAAGGTCAGTTTTCATTCCAATCCCAAAGAAAGGCAAAGCCAAAGAATGCTCAAACTACCACACAATTGCACTCATCTCACACACTAATAAAGTAATGCTCAAAATTCTCCAAGCCAGGCTTCAGCAATACATGAACCGTGAACTTCCAGATGTTCAAGCTGGATTTAGAAAAGTCACAGGAACCAGAGATCAAATTACCAACATCTGCTGGATCATCAAAAAAGCAAGAGAGTTCCAGAAAAACATCTATTCCTGCTTCATTGACTATGCCAATGCCTTTGACTGTGTGGATCACAATAAACTGTGGAATATTCTGAAAGAGATGGGAATAGCAGACCACCTGACCTGCCTCTTGAGAAACCTGTATGCACATCAGGAAGCAACAGTTAGAACTGGACATGGAACAACAGACTGGTTCCAAACAGCAAAAGGAGTACATCAAGGCTGTATATTGTCACCCTGCTTATTTAACTTATATGCAGAGTACCTCATGAGAAATGCTGGGCTGGAAGAAGCACAAGCTGGAATCAAGATTGCAGGGAGAAATATCAATAACCTCAGATATGCAGATGACACCACCCTTATGGCAGAAAGGGAAGAAGAACTAAAAAGACTCTTGATGAAAGTGAAAGAGGAGAGTGAAAAAGTTGGCTTAAAGCTCAACATTCGGAAAACTAAGATCATGGCATCTGGTCCCATCACTTCATGGGAAATAGATGGGGAAACAGTGGAAACAGTGTCAGACTTTATTTTGGGGGGGCTCCAAAATCACTGCAGATGATGATTGTAGCCATGAAATTAAAAGACACTTACTTCTTGGAAGGAGAGTTATGACCAACCTAGATAGCATATTCAAAAGCAGAGACATTACTTTGCCAACAAATGTTCGTGTAGTCAAGGCTATGGTTTTTCCAGTGGTCATGTATGGATCTGAGAGTTGGACTGTAAAGAAAGTTGAGCACCGAAGAGTTGATGCTTTTGAACAGTGTTATTGGAGAAGACTCTTGAGAGTCCCTTGGACTGCAAAGAGATCCAACTAGTCCATCCTAAAGGAAACCAGTCCTAGGTGTTCATTGAAAGGACTGATGCTGAGGCTGAAACTCCAGTACTTTGGCCACCTCATGCGAAGAGTTGACTCATTGAAAACCACCCTGATACTGGGAGGGATTGGCGGCAGGAGGAGAAGGGGATGACAGAGGATGAGGTGGCTGGATGGCATCACCGCCTCAGTGGACATAAGTTTGTGTGAACTCCGGCAGATCGTGATGGACAGGGAGTCCTGGCATGCTGCAATTCATGGGGTTGCAAAGCGTTGGACACTACTGAGCAACTGAACTGAACTGAACTATATTGCCTTATTTCATGAAATATATTTTCACTGGATATAAGTTTCTGGACTGACAATTGTTTTCTTTAAGGACTTTAAAGATGTTGTTGCACAGTTTTCTAGCTTCCAAGATCTCTGATTTCATGTAGTAAGTACTTCTCATTATTATTTCCTTATTTGTAATATGTCACTTTTTTTCTATCATTGATTTATCAGTAATTTGTTTAGATATGTTTAGATATGATTTTTGGAGAAGGGAATAGCAACCCACTCCAGTACTGTTGCTGGACAGTCGCATGGACAGAGGAGTCGGATTTGACTGAGAGTTTTCATTTTCACTTTTCATGTTTCACATTTCACGTTTCACTTTCATGCATTGGAGAAGGAAATGGCAACTCACTCCAGTGTTCTTGCCTGGTGAATCCCAGGGATGGGGGAGCCTCGTGGGCTGCTGTCTATGGGTCGCACAGAGTCGGACATGACTAAAGTGACTTGGCAGCAGCAGTAGCAGATATGATTTACTCTGAATTTCAAAAACTTAAGTTTTTTAATGTGTAAATCTACAGTTTTCATCAAATTTGGAAAGTTGGTTTTTAGGATTTAATTATTTTTTATTTTTCCTATAGCAATCATTCTTTTCTCTATTTCAGGAAATTTACTGATACAAATATACAGTTTCATAATGTTGTACCACAATTCCCTTAGACTCTATACATATTTTTCCTCAATGTTTTCTTTCTTTTTCATATTAAAAACAAGTCTGTTGGTCTGTCATAAAATTTATTAGTGTTTTTCTATCGTTTCTATTTGGATGAACTTTGTGTTGAGTCCATCCAGTTTTGTTTTATTTTTCTCAGTACTATATTTTTCACTTCTAAAATTTTCATTTGATTACATTTATTCCATTACTATTTCTGCTGGAAACATTTCATTTTCACTTATTTCAAGGTATCTCATTGACATCACCTCAAATTTGACATCTGTTCATTGCTTTTTCTTTGAGAATTAGATATTTCTGGTTCTTGAATGATGAATAGTTTTGAATTATGTTCTGTAAGGTTTAAGTATTATATTTTGAACCTACAAGTTTTATTACAGTCCTCTGGAGGATGTTGATTTTGTTTATTTGTTTGTTTTAGCTTGTAATGAACCTGATTACAATCAGACCACAAGTTCTAGCTTACCTTCTATCAGTTTCAGTTTTTCAAAGCTATCCTATTTTGTCTGCCCCTTGCAGATGCCACTCAGTGGTTGGTATGTGGCCTGCCTAGTGGTGTATATGAGAGCTCCATTGCTTATTTGGATGTATTTCACATATGCATACTTTCTATGTATGCCCAGCCTTGTGTTTGTTCATGTAGAGAGGGCAAATTTTCTTCTCCATCTCTTCCCTGTTGGGAATTTCTATAGGTCTCCTTTTCCTGTTCTTCTTATAAGAAAAATGGGGCTACATTTATTTTGTTTACTGCTATGTGTAGGATTTGTTTCTACCACATTACTCTATGCTTTTTGTGTTTCCTGTTTTTAATTTTTATTTCCTTTCTTGCCTCTTTTTGGAATGATAGTATTTGTTTCCTTTTTATTGTATTTCTTTTGTTTAATTAACATGCATATGCTTTATTTTCTATTATTTATACTGTTAGTATACATATTTTGATCTATTTGAAGTTTGAAATTAACCAGGATTTTGACCTTTCTGCTGAATGGTAAAACTGTTATACAATACTTCACCTTTGATCTTTCAACTCCAATTTTATATACTATTTTTTTCAAGATTTAGTTCTATTTTTCTATAAATTAGGTTTTTTATTATTTCAAAGTCCATATTTGTTTGATTTTTCCACATATTTCAAATTATATTTATCCCATATTCCTTCTTGCTCATTAAACTTTATTTAAATTTTTTTCTTTTGTCAAAATTACAACTTCTAAATCTTCCTTTAATTAGGGTTTGTTAATTAAAATTTTTCTGAATTTATTTTTAGTCTGAGAACGTTTTTATTTCATTCTTGTTCTTTTCTCCCTTTGTTTCTTGATGAGTCTGGCTAATGGTTTGTCAATTTTATTTATCCTTTCAAAGAACCAGCTTTTGGCTTTGTTGATTTTTGCTATGGTCTCTTTTGTTTCTTTTGCATTTATTTCTGCTCTAATTTTTAAGATTTCTTTCCTTCTACTAACCCTGGGGTTCTTCATTTCTTCCTTTTCTAGTTGCTTTAGGTGTAGAGTTAGGTTATTTATTTGACTTTTTTCTTGTTTCTTGAGGTGTGCCTGTATTGCTATGAACTTTCCCCTTAGGACTGCTTTTACTGTGTCCCACAGGTTTTGGGTTGTTGTGTTTTCATTTTCATTCGTTTCTATGCAAATTTTGATTTCTTTTTTGATTTCTTCTGTGATTTGTTGGTTATTCAGCAGCGTGTTGTTCAGCCTCCATATGTTGGAATTTTTAATAGTTTTTCTCCTCTAATTGAGATCTAATCTTACTGCATTGTGGTCAGAAAAGATGTTTGGAATGATTTCTATTTTTTTGCATTTACCAAGGCTAGCTTTATGGCCCAGGATGTGATCTATCCTGGAGAAGGTTCCATGTGCGCTTGAGAAAAAGGTGAAATTCATTGTTTTGGGATGAAATGTCCTATAGATATCAATTAGGTCTAACTGGTCTATTGTATCGTTTAAAGTTTGTGTTTCCTTGTTAATTTTCTGTTTAGTTGATCTATCCATAGGTGTGAGTGGGGTATTAAAGTCTCCCACTATTATTGTGTTATTGTTAATTTCTCCTTTCATACTTGTTAGCATTTGTCTTACATACTGCGGTGCTCCTGTGTTGGGTGCATATATATTTATAATTGTTATATCTTCTTCTTGGATTAATCCTTTGATCATTATGTAGTGACCTTCTTTGTCTCTTTTCACAGCCTTTGTTTTAAAGTCTATTTTATCTGATATGAGTATTGCTACTCCTGCTTTCTTTTGGTCCCTATTTGCATGGAAAATCTTTTTACAGCCCTTCACTTTCAGTCTGTATGTGTCCCCTGTTTTGAGGTGGGTCTCCTGTAGACAACATATGTAGGGGTCTTGTTTTTGTATCCATTCAGCCAGTCTTTGTCTTTTGGTTGGGGCATTCATTGGACAGACAGTTATTCCCTCTAATCACAGTGGAGATTATTAGTCCAGTTTTTGTGGCTTCTATTATTACTATTGCTATTAAGAATCTATCCATAAGTTCAATTACCACTATTTTTGCATGTGTGCTGATTGCTTCTGTCATGTCCAACTCTTCATGACACTATGACTGTAACCCACCAGGCTCCTCTATCCATGGGATTCTCCAGGCAAGAATACTGGAGTGAATTGCCATGCCCTCCTCCAGAGGATCTTCCCAACCTAGGGATCAAACCTGCATCTCTTATGTCTCCTGCATTGACCACCTGGCCATTATTTTTAGGTCACCCATTATTTTTAGGTCATCCATTATTTTCTATATTTTCAGTTTTCAGTCACTTTTTCTCTTCTACACACTTGCACTCTTTCTTTCCCATTCTACCTGTTCATTATAAGGTATTGCTGTGCCATTTAAAAAAAATTATCCTGCTTATAGTTTTTCATGATTTATATATTGTTGTCCCTTAAAGTGGAGAAGGCAAGGGCACCCCACTCCAGTTCTCTTGCCTGGAGAATCCCAGGGATGGGGGAGCCTGGTGGGCCGCCGTCTATGGGGTCGCACAGAGTCAGACACGACTGAAGCAACTTAGCAGCAGCAGCAGCAGCCCCTTGGAGACAAAAAAAAACATAACTCTAGATGATTTCTTCAGATTTTATTCCAAAAATCACCAATTTTCTTTTCATCTGTATTTGATATGATTTTAAATACATATACTGTTTTATATGCTGTTCAAACCCACAAAGAATTTTGTATTTCAATTTTTTTTTTTTTTTGGTAGAAGCTTTACTTGTAGTTCTTCAACTACATGAACTATTTCTTTTTTCACTCTTAAAATTTTCAAACTATTTTATTTTTGCATATATGAGTAATATAGTCATTTCTTTTTGTTTTTCAGTGCAAATTGATACAGTCATTATAACTTGGATTTTGCATTTTATTTTACCTTTCTTACAACTTCTAGTTCATGCTGTGACTTATAATTTTGGACAACTTCTGATCATTTTATTTTAATTTTATTTGACTTCTTTGAGAAGTAGTTTGAAACTATGCTGCCCTAAAAGAACTTATCTTTTCCTTTGTCAGTCACTCTTGGATACTGTCAGAACAGCAACCCATTAAATGGTCTGTCTGTGGATTTTGGACCATAAAAGTTGTTGAATTTGAACTTCAGCCCCAATGAAGATTTCTCTGAGTGTTTGAATTCTTTTAGGGGAGAAGTTTTTCCCCATTATAGAGTTTGAGGTAGGTAATTTCCTTTCTGTTTTACTCTATATTAATATGTTTTTCTTTAACCTTTTCACTAATGTAAAGTTAGGGGACCTGTTTTATGTGAGGTTTTTGTGCTAAGTATCTAAACTTGGGCAGGCTTTTGACTTGTTTTATATCACTTACCACATATAGCTACTGTGGCTTAAGCGTATAACATCCACAATTTCAGCAAAACAAAAAAAAGTAAAATTTTGCACTAGATTCCTGCTTTTATTTTAGGTTGACCTCTGTGGCTTTCTTTTCATAATTCTTTCACAATTCTTCAATGTTTGTACAGATTTTTTTTTTGGCAACATAGTAGTTGTTTTGATCAAGAGAGTTACACAGAGTATATAATCTTTTATAATTTAACTAAAAATACAATTTTTGAGCAGAATTATTACCAGAAAGATATCCATTTGAGACATATTAGCATTGGTATATGGAATAAAACAATTTATTTCCCTAGTTATTTCAAATTAACTATTCTTTGCTCTATTAAACAATCAAAAACACATTATTTGATATGTTTCAAATAATCACAATGTAAAATTCAACCTAACTTCATAGAGATTAAAGGCTTAATATTGGGTTTCAGTTAATTAATTTTATACAAGTTCTCATGTGATATTTACTATTTATTTCACTTTCATTATTTCTAAGAAAAACGCAAATTCATAACTCTAACTGAACACAGAATTCCAAAGAATAGCAAGAAGATATAAGAAAGCCAGAACTTACACAGGACTGGAGAAAGAGACTCTTGGAGGGCACAAACAAAACCTTGTATGTACTAGGACTCAGGAGAAAGGAGCAGTGACTGCACAAGAGACTGACCCAGACTTGCCCATGAGTGTCCAGGAGTCTCCTGTGGAGGCCTGGGTCAGTGGTGGCCTGCTGCAGTGTCAGGGACACTGAGTGAGGCAATGCTTGCAAACAAACTTTTGAAGGAGGTCAATATTATCTTCATTACCTCCACCATAGTTTGGCCTCAGGTCAAAAAGAAGAGAGGGAACATGGCTCCGCCCATCAACAGAAAATTAGATTAAAGATTTACTGAGGATGGCCCCACCCATTAGAGCAAGACCCAGTTTCCCCCTCAGTCTCTCCCATCAGGAAGCTTCCATAAGCCGCTTATCTTTATCCATCAGAGAGCAGACAGAATGAAAACCACAATCAGAGAAACCTAATTAAACTGATCACATGGACTACAGCCTTGTCTAACTCAATGAAACTATGAGCCATGCCCTGTAAGGCCACCCAAAACCAATGGGTCGTGGTGGAGAGTTCTGACAAAACATGGTCTCCTGGATAAGGGAATGGCAAACTACTTCAGTATTCTTACCTTGAGAACCCCATGAGCAGTATGAAAAGGCAAAAAGATATGACACTGAAAGATTAACTCCCCAGGTTGAGTAGGTGCCCAATATGCTACTGGAAAACAGTGGAGAAATAGCTCCAGAAAGAATGAAGAGATACAGCCAAAGCAAAAAAACAAACAAACAAACAAACAAAAAACCACCCAATTGTGGATATGACTGGTGATGGAAATAAAGTCCAATGCTGTAAAGAACAATATTGCCTAGGAACCTGGAATGTTAGGTCAATGAATCAAGGTAAGTTGGAAATGGTCAAACAGGTGATGGCAAGAGTGAACATCGACATTTTATTAATCAGTGAACCAAAATGGACTGGAATGGGCGAATTTAACTCAAATGATCATTATATCTACTACTGTGGGCAAGAATCCTTTAGAAGAAATGGAGTAGCCCTCATAGTCAACAAAAGAGTCTGAAATGCAGTACTTGGATGACAGAATGATTTTGTTTCCAAGGCAAGCCATTCACTATCACAGTAATCCAAGTCTATGTTCCAACCAGTAATACTGAAGAAGCTGAAGTTGAATGGTTCTATGAAGACCTATAAGACCTTCTAGAGCTAACACCCAAAAAAAGAAATCCTTTTCATTATAGGGGACAAGAATGCAAAAGTAGGAAGTCAAGAGATACCTGTAGTAACAGGCAAATTTGGCCTTGGAGTACAAAATGAAAAAGTGCAAAGGCTAACAGTTTAGCCAAGAGAACAGACTGGTCATAACAAACACCCTCTTCTAACAACACAAGTAAAGACTCTACTCATGGATATCACCAGATGGTCACTACCACAATCAGACTGATTAAATTCTTTGCAGCCAAAGATGGAGAAGCTCGATACAGTCAGCAAAAGCAAGACTGGGAGCTGACTATGGCTCAGATCATGAGCTCCTTATTGCCAAATTCAGACTTAAATTGAAGACAGTGGGGAAAACCTCTAGACCATTCAGGTATGACCTAAATCAAATCCCTTATGATTATACAGTGGAAATGAGAAATAAATTTAAGGGACTAGATCTGATAGACAGAGTCCCTGATGAGCTATGGACGGAGATTCATGACATTGTACAGGAGACAGGGATCAAGACCATCTCCAAGAAATAGAAATGCAAAAAAGCAAAATGGTTGTCTGAGAAGGCATTAAAAATAGCCGAGTAAAGAAGAGAAGCTAAAGGCAAAGGAGAAAAGGAAAGATATTCCCATTTGAACACAGAATTCCGAGGGATAGCAAGGAGAGAAAAGAAAGCCTTCCTTGGAGATCAGTGTAAAGAAATAGAGGAAAACAATAGAATGGGAATGATTAGAGATCTCTTTAAGAAACTTAAAGATACCAAGTGAAACTTTTATGCAAATATGGGCTCAATAAATGACAGAAATGGCATAGACCTAACTGAAGCAGAAGATATTAAGAGATGACAACTATACATTGAAGGACTATACAAAAAATATCTTCATGATCCAGATAACCATGGTGGTGTGATCGCTCACCTAGAGCCAGACATCCTTGAATCCGAAGTCGAGTGGGCCTTAACAAGCATCACTGTGAATAAAGCTAGTGGAGGTGATGGAATTCCAGTTGAGGTATTTCAAATTGTAAAAAAAAAAAAAAAAAAAAAAATGATGCTGTGAAAATGCTGCACTCAAAATGCCAGCATTTTGGAAAGCTCAGCAGTGGCCACAGGACTGGAAAAGATGTTTTCATTCTAATCCCAAAGAAAATCAATGCCAAAGAATGCTCAAACTACCGCACAATTGCACTCATTTCACACACTACCAAAATAATGCTCAAAATTCTCCAAGACAGGCTTCACCAGTACCTGAACCGTGAATGTCCAGATGATCAAACTGGATTTAGAAAAGAGAGAGGAACCAGAAATCAAATTGCCAGCATCCGTTGGATCATCAAAACTGCAAGAGAGTTCCAGAAAAACATCTTTTCCTGCTTCATTGACTATGCCAAAGCCTTTGACTGTGTGGATCACAATAAAGTCTGGAAAATCCCTAAAAGATGGTAATCCCAGACCACTTTACTTCTCTCTGTGAAATCTGTATGAAGGTTGAGAAGCAACAGTTAGAATTGGACAGGGAACAACAGACTGGCTCAAAATTGGGAAAGGAGTACATCAAAGCTGTATATTGCCACTCTGCTTATTGAACTTCTGTGAAGAGTACATCATGCAAAATGCTCAACTGGATGAAGCACAAGCTGGAATCATGACTGCCAGGAGAAATATCAATAACCTCAGATATGCAGATGACACCACCTTTATGGCAGAAAGTGAAGAAGAACTAAAGAACCTCTTGAGAAAAGTGCAAGTGGAGAGTGAAAAAGCTGGTTTAAAGCTCAACATTCAGAAATTGATGGTCATGGCATCTGGTCCCATCACTTCATGGCAAATAGATTGTGAAACTATGGAAACAGTGACAGACTTTATTTTCTTGGGCTCCAAAATCACTGAAGATGGTGACTGCAACCATGAAATTAAAAGACACTTGGTCCCTGGAAGAAAAGCTATGACCAACCTAAGCAGCATATTAAAAAGTAGCGACATTAGTTTGCCATCAAAGGTCTGTCTAGTCAAAGCTACGATTTTTCCAGTAGTCATGTATGGATGTGAAAGTTGCACCATAAAGAAAGCTGGGCACTGAAGAATTGATGCTTTTGAACTATGGTGTTGGAGAAGACTCTTGAGAGTCCCTTGGACTGCAAGGAGATCCAACCAGTCCATCCTAAAGGAAATCAGTCCTGAACATTCATTGGAAGGACTGATGCTGAAGCTGAAACTCCAATACTTTGGCCACCTGATGCAAAGAACAAACTCATCAGGAAAAGACCCTGATGCTGGGAAAGATTGAAGGCAGGAGGCGAAGGGGATGACAGAGGATGAGATTGTTGGATGGCATCACTGACTCAATGGACATGAGTTTGAGTAAGCTCCAGGAGTTGGTGAAGGATAAGGAAGCCTTCGTTCTGCAGCCCATGGGGTCTCAAAGAGTCAGACTGAGTGACTTAACTGAACTGATAGATGTTGTTATCAAGCAGTATGGCCAATTCCATATACTGGTATAAGTAGAATACTGTAATATCTATGCTATTCAGTTACATCATGTAGAAGGAACAGAAAGCTTCAGTTTAAATTCTGGCTTTACTACTCACTTTCTTCATTACTTTTCCTATATTAATTTCTGTTCATGTTAAAACAGAAATAATAGTCCTCACTTTAGTAAGATGTATGTGGATTAAATTGCCTAGCATACAGTCTAGTGTATTATAGAGCTCAAAAGGAAGTGGCTGAATTTTGAGTGCATTTAATTTAGACACAGTCCATTGTTTTTGTAAATTCTGACTCTGGAGTCAAAGAGAAATGGGCTTAAATCAGAGCTATGTTTCTTATTCTCTCTTTTATATTGGACAATTTATATAGCAATTCTGGTCTTCAGTTTCCTAATTTATTAAATGGTAATGATGATAGTATTATACACTCCTCATCAAGTTGCTGTGAAGAATAAATTAGATAAGGTTCCCATAAATGTTGAGTGAGTGAGTGAGTGAAAGTTACTCAGTTGTGTCTGACTCTTTGCAACCACATGGACTGTAGCCTGCCAGGCTCCTCTGTCCATGGAATTCTCCAGGCCAGAATACTGGAATGGGTAGCTGTTCCCTTCTCCAGGGAATCCTCCCAATCCAAGAATCGAACCCAGGTTTCCCACATTACAGGTGGATTATTTACCCTCTGAGCCACCAGGGAAGCCCCTTAGTAATGTTATATGTCCCCAAAACATTGGTTCTTGTTCTAATTGATACAACCCCTGTGCAACTTAAAAGGATGCCCAAGTAGCAATTTTTAATTCCATGCTATAAGTTTTGTGTGTAGCCATCACTTGATAATCTGCATAAGAGGGGGAAAAAAAAAAAAAAAAACACCTAGATAATAAAAAATAACGGGTGTTCTCCAAACACGTGTGTTTGTCTTAAAATACAGCCAGACATACATGCTTTTCATCTTTTCCTGTGCCTTCTGTCTCTGCTCTATCACTGCAGCAGCCTGGAGGGAGAAAGGATTGAAAGGTGAACATATGCAGTATGGGGAATTAGGGCCAGGGCAAGAGAAGAGAGAAGAGGGAAGAGGACATAGATAGGATGTGAAGAGCTCTGAGACCTCCTGACTCCATCAGTATATGTCATTTAAGAACATACACATCATTTCAGAGCAATCTTGTCAGGATTTTTAGAGTGAATCATTTTCATTCTTACCACTGTGTATTTCCCAGGATACGGACCAAGGATATGTGAGAGAGGCACAAGAAAGAATATGAAATGTAATGCAGTCCATGCATTAACCCTTTCTTTCTCCTAGCTTCTTGAAAGTGCCCTCATGTGTAATTGGCTGAAGAAGCTGTGCAATGGAGGAAGGTCAAGGAGTGACAAAATGAGTAGCAGACAGAAATCTGCCAGCATTTCAGAAATGAAGGATAAATAAGAGAGTTCTGTCAATCAACATTTCTGAAATTTCTTTTTCCGTTTAACAGCCACCACCAAGCAACAAAATACTTCTGCATTAAGTTGTGTAGATGAGCTGTAAATTCTGTCTCTTCCACACTTAAGGGCAGAAAGAACTCTAATCAAACAACTATGGCTGCAGTTTGAATAAAATCATGGTCAAAGATAAGGTTCTTTTAAAAGGAAAATCATTTGCAGAAACAGGAAGTAAAAAGAGAACAGAAAGGAATAGACAAATCCATTTAAAGAGAATATAATCAAAACTTAGCAGCCTTTCATAGTTTTCTTTATAGTATGTGAGGCAAGGGACTCATTATCCTGCTCCTAGTCAGTAATTCATAGAGAAGAGGAACTGGGAATGGGAAGGTGCTGCCTAGAGAATTGTAAGTCAGAGATGAACCCATTAGTTAGCAGCATTTACTGTTTACATAATGAGGAGCCATTGAAAGAGACCCAGTATGTTTTAGAAGCCTTTCCACAGTCCACACAATAAATGCACAAATGGCCAAAGTGGATTTTCTTCAGATGCTCAAAATGGGAATGCTTAAAGACAGATCACACCAGAGAGAAAGGTGCATCATCTTCAGGTAAAAGATGGAACAGCAACAAGAAGGTAGATGAAACATTTTAAGCATGGCAAGTACAATTGAAACTAGCTTGTTTTTGGTTTTGCTTTTTCCAGTGAGTATATATGTGTACACACACACACACACACACACACACACACACACACTTTTCTTTATCTTCACAATACACATATGAGTTAGGTGTCCTCATCATTTTCTTCTCAAAGATGAGGATGCTGAACTGAAAATAGTTCATTTGACATTGTCACTCAGTCATGTCTGACTCTTTGCGACCCCATGAATCGCAGCACGCCAGGCCTCCCTGTCCATCACCAACTCCCGGAGTTCACTCAGACTCACATCCATCGAGTCAGTGATGCCATCCAGCCATCTCATCCTCTGTCGTCCCCTTCTCCTCCTGCCCCCAATCCCTCCCAGCATCAGTCTTTTCCAATGAGTCAACTCTTCACATCAGGTGGCCAAAGTACTGGAGTTTCAGCTTCAGGATCATTCCCTCCAAAGAAATCCCAGGGCTGATCTCCTTCAGAATGGACTTAGGAGACTTTTAATTTGAACCTGGATCTGTCTGACTCCAAAACTCATGTTTTTAATTACAAGTGCCTCTCCAGTCTGACTGTTGCAAACATCAATGTTTGCACATTAGTGACCATTAACAGCAGCTTGTCAGCACGTGTGTGATTAAAAGATTTCATACTTTTACAGCACTCTCACTGACAGAAAATGCTGCCTTCCTCCTCTCTCCTCCTTTCTGGCAGCTCATCTGTGTGTCTTATATACTCCTTTCAGTAATGCAGTCTAAAGTTATCCCAATGGGGCTTTCTCTTGGGAATCAAAAAGGATTCCATGCACACTCACCAGTTTTATCTCAAATCAACTGCCACAAATCCAGTTGTCAATTACTCCCATGGAAGCACAGGGACAAAAACAATGACTGAATACAGGAATTTCTATTACATAGGAACTGAGTAGCCTAGAAACATGAATTTATTTCCTTAATGATTTAAGTTGTTCCCAGAGAGGAGCTCATGTATGGAGAATCAACAGTTGATTACATTCCTGTTCACAATATGTACCCATGTGTATCATTCTCATCTTATCAAAAAAAATGTGAGCTCTTTGAGAGCAAGACACATGCCTTATAATTCTGTTGTATCTTCCCTCCACTAACCTATGGCATACTATTGCACAAGAACTTGACTTGGCTGATTTAGAAAGAGAATTATGGAAATACTGTTCCAGTTGGCATTTGCAGGATGAAATCAAGTCAAAATTTAGTGACTTCAGTCAACAAGCATTAATTTAGTTAATGACTCAGTATATTAGGAATTTAGGCTGGGCTGAGGTGGGAAATTCTGATTTCTGCTGGACTCAATCATGTGTATGTAATCAATCAGCTGCTAGTCAACCAGGCAGTTCTGCTTTGGTTGACTGTTGGCTCTGGAAGTGGAGGTAGCTAGGTTATGTGTTTTTCATTATCTGGCACTATTCTATAAGTGAAAGTGTACAGGACATCTTGAGATCTAGGATCAAAAGTGACTCAATGCTATTTTTGTCATATTCTATGACCCCAAAACTGGAGGTGTCTGATGTCTGTATATTGATGGAGAAAGCTGAGAAATTGTAATCAGAAGTGATTCAAAATTATTGAGCACCAGTCTTGTGCAAAGTACTTTTAAAGCTATATACATGTTAACCCTGATTGGAGAAAAATAACCTGCTCAAATTAACACAGATAACTGACACAGATCTGTTTGAGTCTAAATATAGTGCTTTTCCTGCCACTTAACACTGTCTCGAAATTAAAAGCTTGAGAGTAAAACAATATATATAAGTCAACTTGCTCAACATATCATTTTAAGCAACACCTCTTTGACTACCATAGTTTAAATTTTAATATTTTTTCTCCATAGTTTTAAATGCATTAAAAATAGCAAGGAGAGATAAGAAAGACTTCCTTGGTGATCAATGCAAAGAAATAGAGGAAAACAATAGAATGGGAAAGACTAGAGATCTTTTCCAGAAAATTAGAAATACCAAGGGAACATTTCATGCAAATATGGGGAAAATCAGATCAGATCAGTTGCTCAGTAGTGTCCGATTCTTTGCGACCCCATGAATCACAGCGCACCAGGCCTCCCTATCCATCACCAACTCCCGGAGTTCACTCAGACTCACATCCATCGAGTCAGTGATGCCATCTTATGAACCTAACAGAAGCAGAATATATTAAGAAGAGATGGCAAGAATACACAGAAGAACTATATTAAAAAGATCTAAATGACCCAGATAACCATAATGATGTGATTGGTCACCTAGAGCCAGACATCCTGGAATGTGAAGTCAAGTGGGCCTTAACAAGCATCACTATGAACAAAGCTAGTGGAGGTGATGGAATTCCAGTTGAGGTATTTCAAATCCTAAAAGATGATGCTGTGAAAGTGTTGCCCTCAATATGCCAGTAAATTTGGAAAACTCAGCAGTGACCACAGGACTGGAAAAAGTCAGTTTTCATTCCAATCCCAAAGAAAAGCAATGCCAAAGAATGTTGAAATTGCTGCACATTGCACTTATCTCACACGCTAGTAAAGTAATGCTCAAAATTCTCCAAGCCAAGCTTCAACAGTACATGAACCGTAAACTTCCAGATATTCATGCTGGATTTAGAAAAGGCAGAGGAACCGGAGATCAAATGGCCAACATCTGTGGGATAATAAAAAAAGCAAGAGAGTTCCAGAAAAATAAAATCTACTTTTGCTTTATTGACTATTCCAAAGCCTTTCCTGTATGGATCACAACAAACTGGAAAATTCTTCAAGAAATGGAAATCCCAAACCACCTTACCTGCCTCCTGAGAAATCTGTATGCAGGTCAAGAAGCAACAGTTAGAACCAGACATGGAACAATTGACTGGTTCCAAACTAGGAAAGGAGTAAGAAAGATTGTACATTGTCACCTTGCTTATTTAACTTATATGTAGAGTACATAATGCAAAATGTCAGGCTGGATAAAGTACAAGCTGCATTCAAGACTGCCAGAGAAACATCAATAACCTCAGATACACAGATGACACCACCCTTTTGGCAGAAAGCAAAGAGGAATTAAAGATCCTCTTGATGAAAGCGAAAGAGGAGAGTGAAGAAGCTTGCTTAAAACTCAACATTCAAAAACCAAAGATCATGGCATCCGATCCCATCACTTCATGGAAAATAGATAGGGAAATATTGGAAACAGTCGACTTTTTTTTCTTGGGCTCCAAAATCACTGCAGATGGTAACTGCAGCCATGAAATTAAAAGAGGTTTCCTCCTTGGAAGAAAAGCTATAACCAACCTAGACAGCATATTAAAAAGCAGAGACATTACTTTGCCAACAAATCTCCATCTAGTCAAAGCTATGGTTTTTCCAGTAATCATGTGTGGATGTGAGAGTTGGACCATAAAGAAGGCTGAGCACCGAAGAATTGATGCTTTTTTTAAATTAATTTTAATTGGTGCTTTTGAACTGTGGTGCTGGAAAAGACTCTTGAGAGTCCCTTGGACTGCAAAGAGATCAAAACAGTGAATCCTAAAATAAATCAGTCCTGAATATTCACTGGAAGGACTGATGCTGAAGCTGAAACACTAATACTTTGGCCACCTGATGGGAAGAACTGACTCATTGGTAAAAGACCCCGATTCTGGGAGATATTGAAGGGAGGAGAAGGAGATGGCAGAGGATTAGATTATTGGATGGCATCACCGATTCAATGGACATGAGTTTAAGGAAGCTCAAGGAGTTGGTGATGGACAGGGAAACCTGTTGTGCAGCAGTCCATGGGGTTGAAAATAAGTGGACATGACTGAGGGACTGAACTGAACTGAACTTAAATGCATTTTACATCATTTTTCACAGCTTGGAGTTAGATAGACCTAGTCCAAACCTTGACGCTCCACTTACTGTGCATGTGCACTCAGTCATGTCTGACTCTTTGCAACCCCACGGGCTGTAGCCCACCAGGCTTGTCTGTCCATGGAATTTTCCAGCCAAGGCTACTGGAGTGGGTTGCCATTCCCTTCTCCAGGGGATCTTCCTGACCAAAGGACTGAACAGGTGCCTATTGTGTCTCTTGCATTGGAAGGCATGTTCTGTACCAGTTGAGTCACCAAGGAAAACCCCACTTACTAGTTCTGGGCAAGTAACATCTTGGAGTCTCAGCATTCTTAACTATAAAATATAGACAGTACTCACACCTATCACATAAAGTTGTTTTGAAAATTAAACTGATGCTTGTAGAATGCTTGGTACAGTGTGTGACATAGGGCATTCAATAAATATGTGTACATGTATACATTATACATATATATATATATATATATGTTCATGTATATCCTTAAGCAACATCTTCCAAGTACTATAGTAATGACTATTTTCTTGAATTTATCAGAGAATGGCCTATCTGTAGCATGATAGAAAATATTAATAATGGGAAAAAAGATTTAATAAATAAACAGCATAGGTTTTGTCTTCCCTTCACTATAGATTCAAGATTATCAGGGTATTTGAGCTCCCGGTGTTATAGAAGGATTGTGGAAAAGAATGCCAAAGAAAATGGAGGTTTTATTTAAATAACTATATTTTCTACAGTATGTCCAGAGAAATCCTTGGGGCTGAAACTTTGACATTTGGCAAAAGCTGCCTTGTTGAATAAATGTATATGTCATTACCTTGAAAGGAGGACTCTATCTTTGGAGTGCCCTTTAACTTTAGAATTGTTTCTATTGGAAGGGCATATATACTAAGATATTCTCTTGACTACTGCCTCACTTATTAGGTGAATTATTTTTGAACTATGGAATTTTTAGGCCATGTAAACGATTCTTGTGTCCAAATCTAAAGAAGAAATAAATACTTTATCAAATATTTGAAATAAAGTTGAAGGCTTCAAAGTCTAAAAATGTTATCAAAAACATTATATCCCTTTTTAGAGAAGACATTTCTCAATGTGTGAAGGTGTTAGTCTTGTTTCCATGTAATATCTCAGCAAGAAGCATCCCAAGATGCCAGTGTTAACTTTGTTTCTTGGTGCTGTAATTTGTAAGTTAATTTTTTTGTTCTTTTAAGGTGATAAACATTATTTTAAAAATCTTCACAATGATGTAGCATACTGAGTTCCGACTCTTATATTTGCTATAATTGGCCCTAATATTTGCTATAACTGGCCCTAATTGGTCAGTCAATTCAGTCGTTCAGTCGTTCAATCGTGTCTGACTCTTTGCGACCCCATGAACTACACCACGCAAGGCTTCTCTATCCATAACCAACTCCTAGATCTTACTCAAACTCATGTTCATTGAGTAGGCGATGCCATCCAACCATCTCATCCTCTGTCGTCCCCTTCTCCTGCCTTCAATCTTTCCCAGCAAAACTGGTATATTCATTCAAATAACTGGTATATTCATTTAAAATTTCAGATTATAGTTAATAAGAAGTGTTCTAATAGCCTTGTTTTTTTTTTCTTATAAAAAGAGCGTAGTTATGGCACAAGAAATGCATAAGCAAAGTTCAAATAAGAAAGCACAGAATTCTGAGCATTTTTCAGTTGTGACAAACATCCTACTACTTCAAAAAGAATAGCAACAAAGTAAAATTGGAGAAAATGATCTCCTGGAATGTGTAAGTTCTTTCTGAAGACCTTCCATATCCAGAATCTTATTTTACCCTCTACTGTGTAGTTGATAAGATAGATATTATCTATATTTATTCATATTAACCTAAAAGTTAACATGAAATTTCTGGGTCAAGGGAAATTGTTTTTACTTGTAGCACTAGCTGGATTTGTTCTTTTTTGTCTCAACTGTTTTTCCTCCCGGTGAAGTACAATAAGGGGTAGATGTCACCCACCACAACACAGAATAGAACCTTGAAAATAAGGATCTTGGATCTTATATACACATTTTCTCCCTTGTCTCCTGAGAAAAGGATAGAAACTTAATCTTCATAATTAAACAATTCTCCTTATGAAGAGAAGAGGAGGGCCTTAGGTTTTTAAACTTTGAGATATAAATAAATATCTACCAGTGGGGAAGATTAGACAAATGTCTCATGGTTGACAACCCCTGGAGTATCTCCACGGCTCTGGGACTCATAAGTCTTTGAAGTGTAAGCACATATCTCTGGGGAAATGAATCTTTTACTATCTATTCATTCATCCTTTAAGTTTCATGGCATATCCTTTATCTCAGGTTACAGTAATTTTTTTTTTCCAGAAAGCCTTAACTCTGTAGTAACACAAAATTATTTTCTCTACAATCCCACAAGTATCACAACTCCCATTTTATGGATGGGAAAACAGAGACCCAAAGAATTAACTTACATTTACAATGCCTCATTATTTAGTAGTGAGAGGGATATTTAATGAGCCATTCTGACTCCAAGTTCCATGCCTTTATACCACACTGGCCTAACAAGCCTCCATAACATTTTTAAGCAAGTAATAAGTAGAATATGAACCATTCTTGCCTAGGTGTTATTAGTAAGTCAAATGCTTTATCCTTAACTAGAAAACATTTCAGATCAGTTGTAAAGGCCAAACTGAGAGACTGTAGGGGTCTGATTGCTTTGATGGAAGGAAAAGAGCTTTGAAGTGTATTCTTTAAAGGCTGGGCAGAAATAAGTTGGACGTATGTGAGGAGGGGAGAATACTTAGAAAAATGAGAAAATAAGCCTCTGTTTGAAGAGAGGACTTTAGACATGGGAGAAGGTTTGGAAGACATTAAAATGTGCTCCAAATTAACAAACTTTACTCACCTTATTACTTTACCTATAAACCTCCATACCAATTAAAATTGTCTTTGTCACATGTGTTTATGATTTGCTTAGTATCTGTTATAATGACTGTATCCTTGGACACATTTCTTCAAAAAGCATAATTTCAGACATTATAGAGCAAAATAAATCATTTATCAAGAAAAATTCACTGAGCTGATATTTAATATTCAGAACACAACTCCTATATAAAGAACAAGTCAATGGTTTCCAAAATTTCAATCCTATATCTCTTATTTAACAACAACAAAAATCATTCATACCCTAATACATGCTTACTTCTCATTCATTTAGTACCATGTATGATTTTATATATATAATAAAAAACAATAGAAACTTTTATTTTAAAATGAATTAAAAAATAGTTTTAATATTTGATTCCCTGTCCACCAATGAGTCATTTTGTATAACACATGGACAACCAATGTTTAACTTAAAGAGTATTAGAATGTATGATAGTACTTGGGGCTTCCCAAGTGGTCCTAGTGGTAAAGAACACACCTGCCAATGCAGGAGACATAAAAGACACAGGTTCGATCCCTGGGTCTGTAAGATCCCCTGGAGAAGGAAATGGCAACCCACTCCAGTATTCTTACCTGGGAAAGCCCATGGATGGTGGGCTACAATCCATGGGGTGGCAAAAGAATTAAATATGATTTAGGGACTAAACAACAACACCATGATAGAACTTACTACAGCCTAAAATTAAAAAAAAAAGAAAAGAAAAAAATGTATTTATGAATCACTGTGTAAACTATTATTTTCTCACTTATTTCCAACCATAGTATCCCATGCTTTGTGGCTATTAAACTCTTCCATCATTTTCCTTTTTTTTTTTTTCCTCTCTGGGCTTTTCTGTTGATTTGTCTTCTAGTTCACTAATCCTCTTTTCTACTCTAATCTTCTGTTAAATCCAACTATAATGTTTTTAATCTCAAGTACGGCACTTTTTGATTCTAAAAGTTACCATTTGACTTTCAGTTTTTTAAATTGTCTTTTTGATTTTCATTTTTAATAGATTCAGTTGTTTATGGAAATCCTCCATTTTTATATCTATTTTCTCCAACTTTCCCTTTACTTTTTGAGTATATTAACCATTATTACTTTGCAGTCTTTTTCTTCTATCACCAATATCTGGATCATCCCTGGGTCTCTTTCTATCATTTTCTTTTAGCCTGGATTTTGGTGATTTAGTACTGTTCTTGGGCGTGACTTTTATGTTTTTTGTTGAATGTCAGATTTTTTATATAAAAATTTTGTAGATGATCTCAGTGATACACTCTTCCTTCTGTAAGAATTCATTCTTTTTTGCAAGGCAAGTAAGGTAAAGACTAATAAGAATCCTTCAGAGATTGAGCTGCCTTGGGGCTATGTTTCAATACTCTCAGTCACTTTTCTTCTGATATAGCCTTCTGGTGGTCCCAACAGAGAGAAAGTGGCTGACAGACAGAACCTTCTCCACAGATCAGGTATTTTGTCTCCATAGTACCATAAGATCCCTGAAGACTCTGGATTGATTTTTCAGAGGTTTTCTGCTTAGCTAAATAATTAACCCCTTGCTCCATACAGCTTCAGAATTTGGCAAACATTATTGTGGTTAAACCAACCTAATGCCATTTTTACTGGGATTCTGGACCTTGTGCTTCATAGTAGAAGTTCTCTACTTAGGGTTAAGGGAGTGGAGATCCAGAATCTTAGGCTTTCTGCTTTGTGTCCAGTATTAGCAAATGGGAAAGAATGTATGGATGCAAAAGGTCACTTTACCTCTATGTGGAAACTTCTTCTGCAGAATTTTATCCCCTAAAGTTTGGATTTCTTCAGTGACTTTCTGATGCAGATTATCTATCATGTACTTATCTATTTATAAACTTTAATTTAAATTATATATGTAAATATATAATTGTTTACATAAATACATACATTTTATGTTTTATATATATATATATATATATATTACATATAAATGTTTTTAATAGTTTTTCAGGTTGTTCTCTGTAGGTAAGTTTCTACGCCAAAAGCTATTCATTTTAAAATAAATCAACATTTCTCAAACCTGTAGGTATATCATTATAACCTCAAAAATCTTGTTTTAAAATACAAAGTTCCAGTTGTACCATATATCAAATGAGTCACTATGTTATGATATGGGACTTTGGGGAGTGGCTACTTTAGGAAAAACAACTCTGGGTGATGTGTATGAATCTAATCTGAAGCTAGCAATTGGGCATCAGTGTATTAGATGACCTCCAATACCAGACTACCTTATCTGTATGCAGGTCAAGAAGCAACAGTTAGAACCAGACATGGAACAATGGACCAGTTCCAAATTGGGAAAGGAGTACCTCAAGGCTGTATATTGTCACCCTGTTTATTTAACTTATGTGCAGAGTACATCATGTGAAATGCCAGGCTAGATGAAGCACAAGCTGGAAGCAAGACTGCCAGGAAAAATATCAACAACCTCAGATATGCAGATAACACCACCCTTATGGCAGAAAATGAAGAGGAACTAAAAAGCCTTTTGTGAAGGTGAAAGAGAGTGAAGATGCTAGCTTAAAACTCAACATTCAAAAATCTAAGATCACAGCATCCAGTCCCATCACTTCATGGCAAATAGATTGTGAAACAATGGAAAAGGTGAGAGACTTTATTTTCTTGGGCTCCAAAATCACTGCAGATGGTGACTGCAGCCATGAATTTAAAAGATGCTTTTGAACTGCGGTGTTGGAGAAGATTCATGAGAGTCCTTTGAACTACAAGGAGACCAAACCAGTCAATCCCAAAGAAAATGAGTCCTCAATATTCATTGGAAGGACTGATGCTGAAACTCCAATATTTTGGCCACCTGGTGCGAAGAACTGACTCATTATAAAAGACCTTGATTCTGGGAAAGATTGAATGCTGGAGGAGAAGGTGATGACAGAGGATGAGATGGTTGGATGGCATCACCAACTCGATGGACGTGAGTTTGAGTAAGCTCCAGGAGTTGGTGATGGACAGGGAAGCCTGGCATGATGCAGTCTGTGGAGTAGCAAAGAGTTGGACACGATTGAGTGACTGAATTGAACTGAATGACCTCTCCAGCTTCAACATGTAATGGTTTTTTATCGTAATTTTTTATTAAGATGAGAAATGGTGAAGTTTAGAATTGTTGCTATTTTTGCATTTCACTTTGAGTCAGTAAAAACTTCACCTTGTTTATCCAACCCTCTCCAAAATGTAAACCAACTGTCTTTTGTTGTTCTTGATTTTAAAGTCAAAGACCAATAAAGCATTTGGTTTTATCAGTACATCTACTCGTCACAACCCACAGGTGTTCCTAGTTTTGTGATTATTTCCCTTTTATTTACAGGTAGGTGAGAGATTGAATTTTTCACATAATGGCTGCAATGCATGAACTCTTGAGCAGATTAGCAATTGTTTTCAGAAGCTTTGGTGGCAATACTTCCTCAGTAAACTTTCAGTGACACGTGGTTCTCAGTTTTATCTCTTTGTATGCAATTTTCCCAACAATCAAAACTTAGGTGATTAAGATCACATAAGGAAGCAAAATTATCTCCCAGAAGGAAAATATAATGCCTATGTGCTTATCATGGTATAATGCTCAGCACACCACCATGTGCTAGCGATAAATAAAGGCCTTTAAATATTTGATGTTTGTAGCACATGAATCATTTCATAATATGATGCCATGCTTGTTGAATGCTCTAACCCCAAATGTTTTTTTGTAATTCAAGGAAATAGTGATGCACTTGGGTGGGTGATCCTCCAAAGCAACTATTTTCTTGTTTCCAAATTGAAAGAAAAATTACCTCTCCCCAACAAAGGGCATAAGACCATAAATAGAGATGCTATAATAAAAGTTTTGTACTTCTATGTGTGTGTGTGTGTGTGTGTGTGTGTGTGTGTGTGTGAGAGAGAGAGAGAGAGAGAGAGAGAGAGAGAGAGGTAAATAGAGATGGAATGTAATGATTATTTGTATTTAGCTTATTCTGTCTGTAGGGTTAAATCTAAGCTTCTCTCTAGTTTCAGGATCTGGTAGTGTCTCCACTGGAGAGATTCTCCAGATGAATAAACGGTTTCAAATTGTGAAGAGCATAATTCAAAGAAAAATTCAGGCGATATCTGGTTGGTTGTTAGTGAAGTTATATTTTAAAACCTGGCAGTCAAAGTCAAAGCAAATGTTAAAAAAGAAAAGCAATTACCTAAGAAATCTATATAAAATCTCAGCACTCACTGAAATAACTTTAATTCAATAAATCACTGAGTATTTGTTGGATACATTCTACTGCATATATATATATATATATATATATATATATTTGTGTTTTTTTAACCTTAAGGGAAACCTGAACTAAGTTTCTGCTCGTATAGATAATGAAAATAAGTCAGGGCAATTGGCCAGAAATATAACACAATCTCAATTTTAGAAGTATTTACAAGATCATCTAATTCAAGTCTAATTAGATACCTATCTACAGTGGATCACCTAGTCTACTTAAGGAAGTTTCTTCAATTGAGACAAACCAAAACAAAATAAGAAAAAAAAAAAAAAAACCCTCAAAGTTTTACAAAGCTATCCTTATAGGCCTTCCTATAAGTTACACTTCTTTGCACTAATTCTATATTGTGACTCACTAGTGAAAACTGTTTACAGTTTTGTTTGATTATCAATCCTCTAGAGGTTAGAATGCAAAGATATACAGGTTTCATCCAGTTTATATAAGCAGTCCTATTCAGATTTTCCTTATTGCTCTGAAAAAAGGCAAAAGCCAAAACAATATCAATTTTAAGAGTTTAGATAGTGAGAGTATTTAGGGGTCAAAAAATAACTTTGTATTTGTTGTCAGGGGGCAGCTAGAATAATGTTCAAATTTATCAAACTTGCCTTCCTATGAAAGTAGTTGAGCCAAAGTAGTAAGACCCTTTCTAATTTATTTGGGTTTTAGGAGAAAATAAACCAATGAGAGACAAGCTTCTAATTGTTGTATAACAGCTTCCATAAATAAAGACCACTAGAGTTTCTCTTATAAACACTTCTATGCAGATATAATCCATATGCCATATAGTTTCCCATTTAAAGTACACAATTTTGTAGGGTTTTTTAAAGTACATTCACAGAGTTGTGAAGTCATACCCACATTCTAATTTTAGAACATTTTATCACCCCAGAAAAGAAATTCTATACCCATTAGCATTCACCTGTATTCTGCCACATCATCCTCCGCCCTAGGCAACCACTAACCTACTTTATTTTTCCGTGGATTTGCCCATTCTTTATATTTGATGTAATCAAATTATGCAACAAATGACTTTTGTTATCTGACTTATTTTATTTAACATTTTTAAAGTTTAATCCATGTTGTAGAATGTCAGCATTCTTTTTTATTGTCAAATAATATACCACCTTCTCTTGATTCATTCATCAATTAGTAAACATTTGAGCTATTCCCTCTTTTTTGACCATTATGAATAATGCTGCTGTTAACATTTATATGTAAATTTTGGGGTCGATGTATGTATTCATTTCTCTTGGCTCTATCTCCAATAATTCAATTTAGGGTCATATGGTAATTATATGTTTAAGTTTGTGAGAAGAGCCAAACTGCTTCCAAAGTGGCTATATAATTTTCCATTCCCTCTAGTGGTGAATGAGTGATCAGTATCACTATTTACCACTTTTTGTTGCTGTCTTTAAAAAAAAAAATCCTAGTGGGCATGAATTGGTATGTTATTATGTTTCATTTCCATTTCCCTAGTGATTCATGATATTGAGCATCTTTTTCTGTGCTTATTGATTATTCATATATCTTCTTTAGTGAAATGTCAGGTCATAATACTGCTCATTTTTTATTGGATCATCTATCTTCTTATTATTGAGTTGTAAGGTCTTTTGTGTATTCTGGATACAAATCCTTTATCACATATTACTTACAAATATTTTCTCCCATTATATGGGCCATCTTTTCACTTTATTGATGGCACCATTTTCATCATAAAAGTTTTAATTTTTATGAAATCCATTTTATTTTGTTACTTATGCTTTTGGAGTTGTGTCTAAATTATTACCTAACCCAAGGTCAGGAAGATTTAAACCTAAGTTTTCTTCCAATGGTAAGTAAGTCTTAACACTTACATTTGAGTCTATAATTCATTTTAAGTGAATTTTTTTTAAAAATACTATGAGAGGTAAGGCTCAAAGTAATATTTTATATGGATACCCAGTTGTCCCAGAACTATTTGTTGAAAAGCTTATTCCTTCCCAGCTGAACTGTTGACACTCCCTTCTCAAAAATGAACTGACCACAAAAGTAAGGGTTTATTTTTGACTTTACATTCTACTCCATTGCTATGCTTATACCAGTGTTGTTTTCATACCTGTACCTTTTTAGTAAGGTTTGAAAAAGTGTGAGTACTACAAATCTGTTATTTTTCAAAACTGTTTTGGATAGTGTGAGTTCTTTGTACTTATACATTAATCTTAGGAACATCTTCTTTTTAAGTTTTATTGCAAAAACCAGCAGAGATTTTCATAAGAATTGTATTGAATTTCTATTATCAATTTGGCAGGGTACTGCTGCCTTAACAATATTGTTTTCCAATCCATGAACATGGGCTGCCTTTCCATGTATTTAGGTGTCCTTTAATTGTTTTCTTTCTACAAAAAAATGTTTTGTAGTTTTTAGAGTACAAATCTGCAGGGTATTTTTTGTTGTTGCTGTTAAATTTATCCATAGGTATTTATTTTTTATGATATTATAAAATAATTGTTTTCTTCATTTTTTGGATGCTCATTACTACTGTATATTTTGTGTGTCTTTCTTAGAATTTTCAGTATATGAGATTGTATTACCTACAAACAAAGATATTTTTACTGTACCTTCTGTAGTTTAGATACCTATCATTTTTTATACTTGCCCATTTGCCCTTGATAGAACTTTTGTACAATGCTTAATAGAAATGACAAGAACATGCATCCTTTTCCTGTTCCTGATCTTAGGGGGAAAGCATCCAGGCTTTCACAATTTTAAATATTACATTAGCTGTAGATCTTTATATATGCCTTATGCTAGGTTGAGGATTTTGCCTTCTGTTTCTAGTTGGTATATTTTTAAGCATAAAAGTGTGTTGGATTTTGTCAAATGCTTTTAATCCATTTATTAATATGATCATGTAGTTTTTGTTCTTTATTCTATTAAAATGGTTTATTACCTTGACTGATTATTTTAGGTATTAAACCAAATTTACATTGGCAGAATAAATCCCATTTAGTCATAATGTGTGATCATTTTTAAAATGTTATTGGATTTGTTTATTAATATTTTATTAGAATTCCTATGTTTCTGAGGGACATTGATCTGTAGGTTTGCTTTTATATGTTTATAATTGTTATCTCTTCCTTCCAATTTGAGTCTTTAATTGTTATAAAATGTCCTTTGTTTTTAGCAAAAATTACCATAATCTGTTTTGTCATATATATATATATATATATGTATGTATATGCATATATGTATATATATATATATATATATACATACATACTTCAACTTCCATTTTGTTTTTTTTTTTTCATGGCATATTTTTTATCTTTTAACTTTAAGATTGTGTCTTTGAATCTGAAATTTTTCTCTTGTACATAATGAATGTATAAATGGATCATAGCTTTAATCTGTTCTTCTAATCTCAAACTTTTGATTCGAGTGTCTAATCCATTTACATTTAATGTGGCTATTTTTAAGGTAGGATAATACCTGCCAGTTTGTTATTTTTTTTCCCTGCATGTCTTATGCCTTTTTTCTGTGTTCCCAATTACTGTCTTTTTTGTGTGTGTTAAGGGATTTTCTAGTGTGCTATTTTAATTCCCATGTAATTCCTTTTACTATCTATAAAAAATAATTTTCTTAGTGGCTGCATTGGAGATTACAATTAGAATAAATCTAAAATAATTTTGTTCTTATTAATAGTAACTTTATTTCAATACCATACAGAAATTTTGCTCCAGTATACCTCCATTCCCTCCCTTCCTTTTGTGCAATCATTGTCATATAAATTATAATCCGTATACATAAGCACATCATGTAGTTTCATAATTACTATTTCATGTAGCTGGGTTTTTAAAAATCAGAATAAGAGAAGAAACAATACAGAAACAAAGTCATGCTGTTTTTCATCTTTTTATTTTATATTTGCCTCGGTAGTTACATTTATTGATGTTCTTTATTTCTTCATGTGAATTTGAGTTACCTGTTAGTGTCCTTTTTTCTTTATTCTGAAGGACTCTCTTTAGCATTTTTTTATGGGGTAGGTCTGGTAGTGAAAAATTTTGGTAGTGAAAAATAAATTTATCTAGAAATGCCTTAATTTATCTTTTATCTTTGAAGTTTAGTTTTGTTGCATATTGAGTTCTAGGATGACAGTTGTGTTCTTTCACCACTTTGAATATATCCTACTGCATTCTTGTCTCCATGGTTTTTGATAAGAAATCAACTGTTAATCTTATTGAGGATTCCTGGCACAAAATGTGTCCTTCATCTCCTGCTGCCTACAAGAATCTCTTTTTGTCTTTTGACAGTTTATGATGTGTTTGCTTGTAAATTTCTTTGAAATTATTTTATTTGGAATTACTGGGCTTCTGTTATGTGTAAATTAAAGGTTTAATAAACTCTAGGACTTTTTTCAGCCATTAATCATTCAACTATTTTTTTCTGCACTTTTTTCTTTCTTTTGCCTTGAGATTTTCATTGTGTGTATATTGATATATTTGAAATTTTCCCACAGGTTTCTGAGGCTCTTTTTTTTTTTTAAATCCTTTCTTCTTTCTCTACCTCATACTGTATTTCCTTAAATGTCTTGAAACAATAAGTTGTATGCATGTTGCTGAGCAGTGATATGTATGTGTGTGTGTGTGTGTGTGTGTGTGTGTGTGTGTGTGTGATGTCTTCTCCACTCTAGCAGGCAATTTACAACATTGCCTTGACATCATTTATAAGGTCTCAAGGACAGCCAGGGGTGAGATTTTAAGGTTTTATCAGGTTTTTCCTGAGCAAGTACATGCCCATGCTCATTTGCATAGTAGTTTTGATTGCCAGTAATATATCAGACAGAGAAGGCAATGGCAACTCACTCCAGTACTCTTGCCTGGAAAATCTCATGGATGGAGGAACCTGGTAGGCTGCAGTCCATGGGGTCACGAAGAGTCAGACACGACTGAAGCGACTTAGCAGCAGCAGCAATATATCAGAGCTTTTCAAAGCCTCCATGGACATCCTTTTCCTAGGTTCTCCTTTTCAACTTTTGGGGGGACACTCATTTGCATGACCTTATGGAGCTGTACCATTAACAACTGCGACCTTATAGAGCTGTACCATTAACAACTGCACCTAGTTCTCTTCAAACAAAACAAAACAAAAACACCCTGAGAATAGGGATTTTTTTATTTTGAGAAAGCTCTGATTCAGATCAAATAACAAGAATACCCTGTGGATAAGACTCTTACAAGGAACTGCCAAACAAAACAACCTATGAAATGCTCAGGGGATAGGACTCTTTAGGTATTTCCTAACATACTCTTCCTCCTCCAGTAGCTTAAAAACTATTGTTTTTACAGGTACCATAGAACTGGGGGAAGCGATATGTGAGTTAACGAAATTAAAAATGCCACAAATCCTACTGTTTTTACTGAGGTACAGTAGTTTTTCTTGAATAAACTCCCTTCAGATTGTTGTAAAACTTCAGTTAATTTCCTGAACCTTGAACATATTGATTTTGAAATTCTGTCATTATTTTCAAGTATTTTATTGAACAGTGGAATTACGGAGATCCTCACACTATAATTCTGAATATAATGCATGTCAGGTGGATTTTTTAGACTTAATTTATTTATTTTAATTGGAGGCTAATTGCTCTACAATATTGTAGTGTTTTTTGCCATACATTGACAAGAATCACCCATGGGTGTACATGTGTTCACCATCCTGAATTCCCTTCCCTCCTTCCTTCCAATCCAAATCGTCAGGGTCATCCCTGAGGGATGCACCGACCCTGAGCACCCTGTCTCATGCATTGAACCTGGTCTGGCGATCTATTTCACATATGGTAATATACATGTTTCAATGCTATTCTCTCAAATCATCCTGCCCTAGTCTCCCACAGAGTCCAAAAGTCTATTCTTTACATCTGTGTCTCTTTTGCTGTCTTGCATATAGGGTCATTGTTATCATCTTTCTAAATTCCATACATGTGTGTTAATATACTGTGTTGGTGTTTTTCTTTCTGATTTCCTTCACTCTGTATAATAGTCTCCAGTTTCATCCACCTCATTAGAACTGATCCAAATGCATTTTTTAAATAGCTGAGTAATATTCCATTGTGTATATGTACCATAGCATTCTTATCCATTCGTCTGCTGATGGACATCTAGGTTGCTTCTGTATCCTGGCTATTATAAACAGTGCTGCAATGAACATTGGGGTACATGTTTCTCTTTCTAGTTTCCTCAGTGTGTATCAGCAGTGGGATTGCTGGGTCATATGGCAATTCTATTTCCAGTTTTTTAAGGAATCTCCACACTGTTCTCCATAGTGGCTGTATTAGTTTGTATTCCCACCAACAGTGTAGGAGGGTTCCCTTTTCTCTGCACCCTCTTTAGCATTTATTGTTTGTAGACTTTTGGATAGCAGCCATTCTGACTGGAGTGAGATGGTGCCTCATTGTGGTTTTGATTTGCATTTCTCTGATAATGAGTGATGTTGAGCATCTTTTCATGTGTTTTTTAATCATCTGTATAGCTTCTTTGGAGAAATGTCTGTTATGTTCTTTGGCCCATTTTTTGATTTGGTCATTTATTTATTGGAATTGAGCTTCAGGAGTTACTTGTATATATATATATTTTTTTACTTGTATATTTTTTAGATGAATTATTTGTCAGTTGCTTTGTTTGCTTTTATTTTCTCCCATTCTGAAGCCTGTCTTTTCACCTTGCTTATAGTTTCCTTCTTTGTGCAAAAGCTTTTAAGTTTAATTAGGTCCCATTAGTTTATTTTTGCTTTTATTTCCATTACTCTGGGCGGGGGTGGGTGGGTCATAGAGGATCCTGCTGTGATATATGTCAGAGAATGTTTTGCCTATGTTTGCCTCTAGGAGTTTTATAGTTTCTGGTCTTACATTTAGATCTTTAATCCATTTTGAGTTTATTTTTGTGTATGACATTAGAAAGTGTTCTAGTTTCAATCTTTTACGAGTGGTTGACCAGTTTTCCCAGCATTACTTGTTAAAGAGATTGTCTTTTCTCCATTGTATATTCTTGCCTCCCTTGTCAAAGATAAGGTGTACGTAGGTGTGTGGATTCATCTCTGGGCTTTCTATTTTGTTCCACTGATCTACATTTCTGTCTTTTTGCCAGTACCATACTGTCTTGATGGCTGTGGCTTTGTAGTATAGCCTGAAGTCAGGCAGGTTGATTCCTCCAGTTCCATTTTTCTTTCTCAAGATTGCTTTGGGCATTCGAGGTTCTATCTATTTCCTTACAAATTGTGGAATTATTTGTTCTGGTTCTGTAAAAATACCACTGGTAGCTTCATAGAGATTGCATTGAATCTTTGGATTGCTTTGTGTAGTATACTCATTTTCACTATATTGATTCTGCTGATCCATGAACATGGTATATTTCTCGATCTATTTGTGTCATTTTTTTATTTCTTTCATCAGTATTTTATAATTTTTATATACATCTTTTGTTTCTTTATGTAGGTTTATTCCTAAGTATTTTATTATTTTCATTGCAATGGTGAATGTAATTGTTTCCTTAATTTCTCTTTCTTTTTTCTCATTTTTAGTGTATAAAAATGTGAGGGATATCTGTGTGTTGAGTTTATATCCTGCAACTTTACTATATTCATTGATTAGCTCTAGTAATTTTGTGGTTGTGTGTTTAGGGTTTTCTATATGTAGGATCATGTCATCTGCAAACAAGAGAGTTTTACTTCTTTTTTTCCAATCTGAATTCCTTTTATTTTTTTTCTCTGATTACTGTGGCCAACCCTTCTAAAACTATGTTAAATATTAGTGGTTAGAGTGGGCAACCTTGTCTTGTTCCAGACTATAAGGAAAACGCTTTCAATTTTTCACCACTGAGGATAATACTTGCTGTGTGTTTATTATATATGGCTTTTATTAATTTGAGGTATGTTCCTTCTATGCCTGCTTTCTGGAGGTTTTTTTTTTTTTTTTTTCAATAAATGGATGTTGGCTTTTGTCAAAGAATTTCTCTGCATCTAGTGAGATAATCATATGGCTTTTATGTTTCAATTTGTTAATGTGGCGTATCACATTGATTGATTTGTGAATATTGAAGAATCCTTGCATCCCTGGGATAAAGCCCACTTAGTAATGATGTATTATCTTTTTAATATATTGTTGGATTTTTTTGCTAGGATTTTGTTAAGGATTTTTGCATCTATGTTCATCAGTGATATTGGCCTGTAGTTTTCTTTTTTGTGTGTGGCATCTTTGTCTGGTTTTGGTATTAGGGTAATGGTGGCCTAATAGAAGGAGTTTGGGAGTTTATTTCCTCTGCAATTTTCTGGAAGAATTTGTGTAGGATAGGTGTTAGCTCTTCTCTAAATTTTTGGTAGAATTCAGCTGTGAAGCCTTCTGGCCCTGGGCTTTTGTTTGCTGGAAGATTTCTGATTACAGTTTCGATTTCCTTGCTTGTGTTGGGGCTGTTAAGATTTTCTATTTCTTCTTGGTTCAGTTTTGGAAAGTTATACTTTTCTAAGTTTTGTCCATTTCTTCCAAGTTGTCCATTTTATTGGCATATAATTGCTGATAGTAGTCTTTTATGATCCTTTGTATTTCTGTGCTGTCTGTTGTGAATCTCCATTTTCATTTCTAATTTTGTTGATTTGATTCTTCTCCCGTTGTTTCTTGATGAGTCTGGCTAATGGTTCATCAATTTTATTTATCTTCTCAAAGAACCAGCTTTTAGCTTTGTTGATTTTTGCTATGGTCTCAGTTGTTTCTTTTGCATTTATTTCTGCCCTAAATTTTTATAATTTATTTCCTTCTGCTAACCCTGGGGTTCTTCATTTCTTCCTTTTCTAGTTGCTTTACATGCACAGTTATTTATTTGATTTTTTTTTCTTTCTTCTTGAGGTAAGCCTGTATTGCTATGCAATTTCCCCTTAGCACTGCTTTCACAGTGTTCCATAGGTTTTTGGGTTGTTGTGTTTTCATTTTCATTCATTTCTGTGCATATTTTGATTTCTTTTTTGATTTCTTCTGTGATGTGTTGGTTATTCAAAAGTGTGTTGTTTAGCCTCCATATGTTGGAATTTTTACTATTTTTTTTCTCCAGTAATTGACATCTAATCTTACTGCATTGTGATCAGAAAAGATTCTTGGAATGATTTCAACTATTTTGAATTTACCAAGACTAGGCTTATGGCCCAGGATGTGGTCTATCCTGGAGAAGGTTCTGTGTGCACTTGAGAAAAAGATGAAATTCATTGCTTTGGGGTGAAATGTCTTATAGATATCAATTAGGTCTAACTGGTCCATTGTATTATTCAACGTTTGTATTTCCTTGTTAATTTTCTGTTTAGTTGATCTATCCATAGGTGTGAGTGGGGTTTTAAAGTCTCCCACTATTATTGTGTTATCATTAATTTCCCCTTTCATACTTGTTAGCATTTGCCTTACATATTCTGGTGCTCTTATGTTGGGTGCATATATATTTGTCATTATTATATCTTCTTGGATTGATCCTCTGATCATTAAGTAGATTCCTTCTTTGTCTCTTTTCACGGCCTTTAAAGTCTATTTTATCCTTATGGGGATCCCCTTGTGTGTTATTTGTTGTTTTTCCCTTGATGCTTTTAATATTTGTTCTTTGTGTTTCATCTTTTTAATTTTATTAATATGTATCTTGGGGTGATTCACCTTTGTTTCATCCTGTTTGGGACTCTCTGGGTTTCTTGGACTTGGGTGACTATTTCCTTCCCCATTTAAGGGAATTTTCAACTATTGTCTCTTCAGGTATTTTCTCATGTCCTTTCCTTTTGCCTTTTTCTGGGACTCCCATGATTTGAATGTTGGGGCATTTAACATTGTTCCAGACATCTCTGAGGTTGTCCTCATTTCTTTTAATTATTTTTTCTTCTCTGCTTCATTTATGTCCAACATTCTATCTTCTACCTCACCTACCCTATCTTCTGCCTCAGTTATTCTACTGTTGGTTCCCTCAAGAATGTTTTTGATCTCATTTATTGCATTATTCATTATTGATTGACTTTTTCTTTTTAATTTATTCTAGGTCCTTGTTAAACATTTCTTCCATATTCTCAATCTTTGTCTCCAGGCTATTTATCTGTAACTCCATTTTGTTTTCATGATTTAGCATCATTTTTACTATCATTATTCTGACTTCTTTTTCAGGTAGATTCCTTATCTCCTCCTCTTTTCTTTGGTTTGGTGGGCATTTTTCATGTTCCTTTGCCTGCTGATTATTTATCTGCCTTTTCATCTTGTTTGGATTGCTGTGTTTGGGGTGGGCTTTCTGTATTCTGGCAGTTTGTGGTTCCTCTTTATTGTGGAGGTTCCTCCCTGTGAGTGGGGTTGGGTGAGTAGCTTGTCAAGGTTTCCTGTTTAGGAAAGCTTGCGTCAGTGTTCTGGTGGGTGGAACTGGATTTCTTCTCTCTGTAGTGCAATGAAATGTCCAGTAGTGAGTTTTGAGATGTCTATGGGTTTTGTGTGATTTTGGGCAGCCTGTATATTAAAGCTCAGGGCTATGTTCCTGCATTGCTGGAGAATTTGCATGGTATGTCTTACTCTGGAACTTGTTGGATCTTGGTTGGAGCTTGATTTCAGTGTATGCTTGGAGGCTTTTGGATGAGCTCTTATCAATTAATGTTCCCTGGAGTCAGGAGTTCTCTGGTGTTCTCAGGTTTTTTACTTAAGACTCCTGCCTCTGGTTTTCAGTCATATTCTTACAGTAGTCTCAAGACTTCTACATCCATACAGCATGGATGATAAAACATCTAGTTTAATGGGGAAAAGATTCTCCACAATGAGGGACACCCAGAAAGGTTTGCTGAGTTACACGGTGAAGAGAAGAGGGAAGAGGGAGACTGACGTGACCAGGAGGAGAAAAGGGGGAATCAAAAGGGGAGACAGCAATCTAGCCAGTAATCAGTTCCCTATGTGCTCTCCACCGTCTGGACCACTCTGAGAGGTTCACGGAGTTTCACAGATAAGAGAAGAGGGAGGAAGGAGATAGAGGTGACCAGGAGGAGAAGAGGGGGAGTCAAAAGTAGAGAGACAAATCTAGCCAGTAATCAGTTCCCTAAGTGTTCTCCACATCCAAGAACACCCAAAGACATTCACAGAGTTGAAAACAGAAGGGGGAGGGAGGAGATAGATTGACCTTGGGGAGAAAAAGGAGAGTCAAAAGGGGAGAGAACAATCAACCTAGTAATTACACTCCTAAGTAAAAATGGGTACTGAAGATTAGATTCTTAAAGGTTCAAAATTGATAACAAATACCAAAAAGCAAAGATTAAAATTCTAGTATAGAAATTAGACTCTCAAAAATACAATATTTTTTTTTAAATCACAAAAAATATAGAAAATATATACATATGAAATTTGCTTTAAAAATAGGGGTTTTTTTGGCAAGATAATAACAGGTTATACATTAAAATTAAAGGGGTAATAAAGAACTTAAAAATTAAAAAAAATAAAAAAATGATAATAGTAAAATATATCTAGGAACTTCTTTGGAGCTGTTGAGGGCACTGTGGGGTCAGTTCAGTTTCAGTTAACTTCTTGTATCAGCTTGTACTTCTTCTCAAGGTCTATAGGCCCCTTCCAACGTAGTCAATGCTAACTACAGGGTTTTAATCTGTTGCACCTGTCATTTCCAAAGGGGTTCCCTCTTCTTTGTTTATTTTGGCTTCCTCTGTTTGCAAGTCTCTTCAGGTTCTAATTTCTGCCCTGACACAAGGAGGCAAAGGTGGTCACTTATTTAGGCTCACTTGTTCAATTGTGCTGCAGAGAGGGAGGAACAGTGCAAACAAATATGACTGGTGTATGTGGGGAGTGCTCACAGTGTCTGGGCCACACTGGGTTTGCCCTGCTCATGGCACATGTGCTTTCCTGGTCTACACTGCTCAAGCTCCAGGTTCCTCTGCAGGGGAACTATCCAAAGCAGGCCCTGTGTTGTGTGCACTTCCCAGGTCTAAGCTGCTCAGGTTCAGGTTCTCAGGTACTCCACAAAGGCACAGACTCTACAGGGCCTGCATTTTGTGCCCTTCCCAGGTCCAAGCAGCTCAGGCCACCAGGTGCTTTGCAAGCACACCCTCCCAGGTTGTGATGTGTCTTATCATCTCCCTGGTCCCAGTCGATCAGTTTCCTAGGTGTGCAGCAAGAGCACCACCTCAGGTGTGCCGTGTGTCTCCTCTGGAGAGTTGATCTTAGGCTGCAGTCCTCCTGGCAAATGTCAACTGTCCAGGATCCCAGGAAGACTTGGTTAGCAACTGAGGGCCTGCTCACAGTTTGATGGAGGATGCCGTCTCTGGGGCCAAGATTGACCCCCGCCTTCAGGCTTTGGCTGTCTCCCGGCTACCTCTCTGCCTCCAGCGGGGGAATGGGCTAGTCCGTAGGCTTGCTCTCCTCTGGTATTTGCTCAGTCCTTTATTCTGTGAGCAGACCAGCCTGTGCCTTAGCTTAGAACTTTTCGAGGGAAAGTTCTCTCTCTCTCTCTCTCTTTCTTTTCCCCTCTCTCTCTCTGGTTAACCCACAGTTTGGGCTGCTATCCCAAGTTAGCTCCCTCAGATTGTACTCAGGGCATTCAGGCCCGCTCCTTACCCTAAGCATGCAACAAGTGCCTCCCTGTTCAGCCCCCTCTCGCTGCTGGCTGACTATAGTGTCTGGGCTACTTCTCCACTGGGAGATGTGATTAGGCATGTATTCTGTGCATTTTTTTTTTCCTCCAGGTTATGTGGCCCTCTGAGATTCCAAAACTCCCCACAGACCTGCTGGTGAGAGCGTTTCCTGGTGTTTGGAAACTTCTCCTCCTTCACGACTCCCTCCCTGGGATAGGTCTCCATCCTTAGATCTTTTGTCTCTCTTTGTGTCTTTTATATTTTGTCCTACCTCCTTTTGAAGAAAATGGTCTGCCTTTCTGTGTGCCTGGTGTCCTCTGCCAAATTTCAGAAGTTGTTTTGTGGAAATTTCTCAGTATTCAAATGATCTTTTGATGAATTTGTGGGAAAGAAAGTGGTCTCCCCATCCTATTACTCTGCCTTCTTAGGACAGCCCCTCAGGTGGATTTTTTAAAGCTGAAGTATTATATATTTTTTTCCATCTTGCTGTCTTCATCTCATTGTTCTATACTATTGTATTATTTTTATGTGTTGATTGAATAATGTATTAGTTTATCCAATCATATCTTGATAATTTTTAATTAATTTATTTTAATTGGAGGCTAATTACTTTACAATATTGTACTGGTTTTTGCCATACATTGACATGAATTAGCTATGGATGCACATGGGTCCCACATCCTGAATACCCCTCCCACCTCCCTTCCCATCCCATCCTTCAGGCTCATCCCAATGCACTGGCCCTGAGTGCCCTGGCTCATACATCAAACCTGGACTGGAAATCTATTTCACATATGGTAAGCTAGTGGAGGTAATGGAATTCCAGATGAGCTATTTCAAATCCTGAAAGATGATGCTGTGAAAGTGTTGCACTCAATATGCCAGCACATTTGGAAAACTCAGCAGTGACCACAGGACTGGAAAAGGTCAGTCTGCATTCCAATCCCAAAGAAAGGTAATGCCAAAGAATGCTCAAACTACCTCACAATTGCACTCATCTCACACGCTAGTAAAGTTATACTCAAAATTCTCCAAGCCAGGCTTCAACAATACATGAACAGTGAACTTCCAGATGTTCAAGCTGGTTTAAGAAAAGGCAGAGGAATCAGAGATCAAATTGCAAACATCTGCTGGATCATTAAAAAAGCAAGAGTTTCAGAAAAACATCTATTTCTACTTTATTGACTATGCCAAAGTCTTTGACTGTGTAGATCACAATAAACTGTGGAAAATTCTGAAAAAGATGGGAATACCAGACCACCTGACCTGCTTCTTGAGAAACCTATATGCGGGTCAGGAAGCAACAGTTAGAACTGGACATGGAACAACAGACTGGTTCCAAATAGGAAATGGAGTATGTCAAGGCTTTATATAGTCACCCTGCTTATTTAACTAATATGCAGAGTACATCATGAGAAACGCTGGGCTGGAAGAAGCACAAGCTGGAATCAAGATTGCCAGGAGAAATATCAATAACCTCAGATATGCAGATGACACCACCCTTATGGCAGAAAGTGAAGAGGAACTAAAAAGCCTCTTGATGAAAGTGAAAGAGGAGAGTGAAAAAGTTGGCTTAAAGCTCAACATTCAGAAAACGAAGATCATGACATCTAGTCCAATCACTTCATGGGAAATAGATGGGGAAACAGTGGAAACAGTGTTAGACTTTATTTTTGGGGGCTCCAAAATCACTGCAGATGGTGACTACAGCCATGAAATCAAAAGATGCTTACTCTTTTGAAGGAAAGTTATGACCAACCTAGATAGCATATTGCAAAACAGAGACATTACTTTGCCAAAAAAAAGGTCCGTCTAGTCAAGGGTATGGTTTTTCCAGTGGTCATGTATGGATGTGAGAGTTGGGCTGTAAAGAAAGCTGAGCGATGAAGAAATGATGCTTTTGAACTGTGGTGTTGGAGAAGACTCTTGAGAGTCCCTTGGACTGCAAGGAGATCCAACCAGTCCATTCTAAAGGAGATCAGTCCTGGGTGTTCTTTGGAAGGAATGATGCTAAAGCTGAAACTCCAGTACTTTGGCCACCTCATGCGAAGAGTTGACTCATTGGAAAAGACTCTGATGCTGGGAGGGATTAGGGGCAGGAGGAGAAGGGGACAACAAATGATGAAATGGCTGGATGGCATCACTGACTCGATGGACATGAGTTTGAGTGAACTCTGGGAGTTGGTGATGGACAGGGAGGCCTGGCGTGCTGCAATTCATGGGGTTGCAAAGAGTTGGACATGACTGAGCGACTGAACTGGACTGAACTGAACTGAATATACATGTTTCAATGCTATTCTCTCAAGTCATCCCACTCTTGCCTTCTCCCAGAGTCCAAAAGTCTGTTCTTTACATCTATGTCTCTTTTGCTGTCTTACATATTATTTTTATACAAATCTTTGAATTATTTGTTGGTGGCTCAGTGGTAAAGAATCCACCTGCCAATGCAGGAGACACAAGAAATGCAGGTTTGATCCCTGGTTTGGGAAGACTCCCTGGAGTAGGGTACTGCAACCTGCTCCAGTATTCTTGCTTGAAAACTTTCATGGATGGAGGAGCTTGGTGGGTTACAGTCCATGGGGTCACAAAGAGTCAGACATGACTAAGCACAAAGCACATAGAAAGTTTTAGGTTGGCAGGATCCTACTAGAGACCTCTTAATAAAGAATTTTTAGATTTAAATTGTCCATGTACTTTTCAACTTTGCTCCTTTTTGTTCCTGCTGTCCTCACCCCTGCTGCTCAAGGATAAATATGTAAACGTGCATTGTACACAATTTCAGCTGGACAACATTTCATTAATATAAAAGCTCTTTAATTTATAATTTCATATGTATATTAGAGTTGTATCTTTTCACACTTAACCTATACATATGCCATTATATAAGTCCTTGTTGCAGAATTGGACTCTGAGAATAGATACTTTAAGTATAATGAACAATTCTGCTCACTATTCCACTCAATGAGCATATGCCTTGGAGTGATTGTGAGATAATGCATATGACTATGCTGTCCTTTCAGTTAGTCTAAGTTTAAACATATTTATTATAATGCAAACATTTTTCCATGCTCAGTGTGTTTCTTATGTTTAAGATATGTATTTTTCATGCAATATGGCCCTTAAGTACTATCCAACTATTTCATCTGGTGCTCAGCGGAAGACACAGCAATCTGTTTCAACAAAAGAAGGAAAACTGGTAATGTTGAACTCACTGAGAGACAGTATGTAGCTCTCAAACACTGCACTTCCTTACAATAATTATAGCTATATTCTATGCATGCCTTGTGAGCTAACTTTATAATTCAGTCCACATTCTCCACCCAGATGCATCTATGCCATATAGCAAATTTGGATCATTCCAGGGAAATCTTGCCATGAACAGTGACAAATCCTTAATTTTTACTGTTTTACAGTTTATCCCTTAGTGTTGGTGAGAAAACACAAGCCATATTATAGACATAGCAGGAACTCTTTACTGTTAAAGTTGAGTTTGTCTCTCATCATTGTGGTGCTCTATCCTGAAGTTATTGTCCTCCTAGCTCAAATTTATTAGACACACCCAAGTTGTACCAGTACTCTACCATCAAATTGCAAACTCATTATGGTGAACACTCAATAAAAGTTGGTTATAAACTAAAAACAAGTTGAATAAAAACTGCTCTCTCCATACTGCAACATTATTTGACAAGCCAGAGGCAAAGCTGAGTTTGTGCAATGACCTTGATGCTAAGAATTTAGTGGTAATTATGCTATTCAATGTGGTTCTCCAATTCTTGTTTAAAAGCTACAGGTGGGCAGTCTACAATTTCTAAAGAATAAGTTACCAAGAGTTGCATTGTTAGGAAAGTTACTTATGGAAACTTGAGTTTGTTGAGTGAGATAACTTCATTTTATATTTTTATAGTTTTATTGCTTGAGAGTATTTGGTATCTTTAAAAAATACTCCACAAAGTTGAAGTTTCTTTTTTCCCTTTTCTATTAGTTAGTGATTTTAAACTATGCTATTCAGATGGCCCAGCTCAGAATTACTTAGAAAACTGACTAAAAATACAGGTCCACTATCCTCATCACACCTCCTCTAGTTTCTGAGATATATCCAGATGATTCTGATACAGATTACATCATGAACATGTAGCTGCAGATAATTTCAATATAAACTATAATTTGAAAATTAATACTGTAGACATTCTGGGCATCTCAGAAAATAAAGCTGATTTGTTGAGTAAAGCAGTGAAAAAGATCCCCTACACTCCACCACATCTTGCTATTCTTTACTTGTTAACAATGGAAGTTTATTTTTCTATTAAAAAAAAGTTTTTATTTTTGCCATTTCATGTTTAGATCAGCTTCAGCCTCTGCTGCTGCTGCTAAATCACTTCAGTCGTATCCGATTCTGTGCGACCCCATAGACAGCAGCCCATCAGGCTCCCCTGTCCCTGGGATTCTCCAGGCAAGAACACTGGAGTGGGTTGCCATTTCCTTCTCCAATGCATGAAAGTGAAAAGTGAAAGGGAAGTCACTCAGTCATGTCCAACTCTTAGCGACCCCATGAACTGCAGCCCACCAGGTTCCTCCTTCCATGGGATTTGCCAGGCAAGAGTACTGGAGTGGGGTGCCATTGTCTTCTCCATCAGCCTCTCTATTAGTGACCAAACAATACCCTTTCATCATCCTGTGGTGTGGCTCAGAGACCCTGCTCAGTGTGAAGTGCTCCACCTTTGCATAAGTATCCTGACACCTGGTCTTCTGGTTGTGGTCAAGAATAGTTCCATCTGAACTTGGTTCAAGGGAGGACTGTGTGCTGGCTGCAGGGCCACTTATTGATTTCAAAAATGTATGGCCTGATTTCCAAAAGAGGTTGGCTGCCACTGTGCTTATGAGTTACTTTATTTTAACATGAAGAGGAACTGGATAGGGAATTGTTTTGAAAGATTGTGTCCTACTAGCCCTTTTATCTCTATCAGCTCTTCAGAGAAATCAGTTCAGCCTTATCACCATAGGAGGGAAATGTTCATTCCACTAGAGATTCATCCAGGTGTGAGAAGTTAACTTTCTCTGTTGGAGGGTTACTGATGGGTCACCAGATGCCTTAGGTGAAACATGTTTATGGCTTTTAGGTAAGTTTTCATGATTTTGTACACTGCTGTTCAACCTGCAAATGTCTGTTTGAAATGCAAAATGGATACATGTCATAGTATAGGCTATGAGATGATTTCTTTATTAGAAATTTAATCCATCTGTTGAGCTAATGTTTAGGGGGAAAAAATGCATCACAGAATTCTAAGACTCAAAGGTATATTGGGAAATTAGTTACCAGCACATTAGTTTATCTCAGGTGCTCCTGAAACAACTTTTACTGACAACTGTTCACATATATTTCTTCTCTTTTTCCCTTGCAATGTCTCTCAATCCTTTTTCTCCTCAGCCCATTTTTCTATTTTTCATTCTTCCTTGCCTGACTGAGGTCTACTAATGGCATCCAATAAAATCCAAAAACATTACATATAACCTAGTCTAGTTAATTTCTCTGCATAGAGAAGCACATAGCCTTTCATTAATACGTTGAGGTGTGGAAATAACTACTTGGGCTATTAGGACAAAGAAATTTGGTTTTAAATTCTGGTTATACAAGTAGAGCTATGACCTAAGATATTGGTTCTCAGCCTATCACAGTCTCATTTTATTCATTTGTAAAATAGGACTTAGAATTTCTGCATCACAGTGTTAAAGATACCACCATTCATGGCAGGCACTCAGTAAAAGCCGCCCTTGAAACTGATTAATTCTTGGGAGAATTAATTACTTAGCTCTCTACATGAGATCATTCTTTATAAAACTAGGAGTAGAATGGAAATTATAAAATGTCTTCTGTGCTTGGTAAGGATTAAATACAATATCACAGGCACAGTGTCATGGGTGACATTTATTATATGTTAATTGAATACATTTTATACAGATTAACAGAAAAATGTTACTGGTAATGAGATTATTCATTCTGTATTATACAAGATAAAATATTTGAAATGAATACTGAAACCATATCTGCTGAAAAAAAATCACATAAAGTACAGCATATTTGTGTACTAGTTTTATTTCCTGGAAGTAGACTACAACATCATTATTTGATCCCTTGTCTTGATTTTAGATTGGGACATGTGATCATCTTAGTTCCTGAGAATCATATAAATGGCAGAGCAACTTGCCTAGGTCTTTCTTGCCTACCATGGCAATATTCAAGCCCCAGAGGAAGAAAAACTGTATAAAGGATAGTGAGATGGAGGTAGTGTCAAGGAAGAAGTCTGATACCAGCCAGTCCACTCTGGATACACTTCAAAAGCCCCATCCGGAAAACTGATATCTAAATGCTTCTAAATGAGTCTCTTTCACTGGTAGTTGCTGCGAAGACAAAAACATTTTTTGAATAATGAAAATATTTTGTTTTTTAATTATAATTAAATGCTCTGCACGTGACAAGAAACATTTAAAGCTATGCTGTATCATTTGATGGCCAGATTGTCAAGTTAAAGAAAATTAGAGCAATTTGGAACTGAACCAAATACACTACCACTTACCTCCCCTTTCTTTCTCTCCTTTTAATTCTCTACCTCATTGACTACCATATTGGATATATAAAGCAAAGAAGGCAAATATATCAGCTGAGCTCTCTGAGGTTCCAATGAGAAGCAGTTAATATCTGTATGGGAGGAACATGGGCCAAGGAAGAGGCCTGTGATTACTATGTGAGCCTGAGAAAGGTTCCATACACCATGGGCCACTGAGACAAAAGTAAAAGACAACAAATGCATTTTTAATTTAATAAAATATGAACATTACCTATTCAAATAAAGCTGACTACTTTAAAGTAGACTTTTCATAGATATTTATTTTTCTTTATAGCATCTTTGTTTGCATTTAAAATATTACCAAGTAAGGCAAGGATGAGACCACATATCAACAAGCTCTTATGAGATCAAATAAAATAACCTATCTTAATCACAAGAATTTTATACTGTTATGAAAACCCAGACACCTGTAACCAATTCTATATATTCAATGGAATAAAAAACAAAATGAAAAGATAAATCAAACATAATTGTGAAATAAGCATACTCATATTATGAAAATAACAATGCAAATGTAGTAGATAAATAACACGAATGGCTTGAACATACAGTGCATATTATATTATTTTTTCTCAAGTTAGAGAAAGTTATGAGGGCAAAGAAGCAAAGATTACATTGTTTTTTTATCCATTAGTTTGCAGGAAGAAAAAGGCCCCTGTTTTTATTTGACCTTATATTGATTTAGTTCCTCACATAGAAGTTCAAAACCTCCCCTCCCTCCTTTTTTCCCCAAAGAAGACTTTTTCTGGCAATCTTGTTTTCCCAGCAAAGGTTTCTTTCAAAGGAAAAAAGTCCCTGATGATCACAGCATATGATAGAGGATGGCTTGTCCTTTTTCTTTGGGGAAAGAAACAATCTATTTGCAAAATAATTGGGAAGTTCAACCAAAAGGTAAATTTGTCCTGGACAGAGGAGAAAAATATCAAGAGCTAGTATAGAAAAGAATTGTATTATACCAATGGAGAAAAAGGAATCTAAGAATTCTCAATAGGCCTATATTTTTCTAATAAAAACTTTTGACTTTATAGTTAGGCTGCATCAGCCATATATCTAAGATATGTGCAAAAAAAATTCTGGAACTATCCATACCTCCTGAAGCATCATATCTATACTTTGATATCAGATTTATATGATACTTCAAAAGTTAGTTGTATCTGGCAACAATAAACTGTATTTGAATGAGGGAGATGGAAATCAGATTTCCAATTCAACTGAAATGATTGTGCTCTCTATATCTCTGTAATAGAAGAATGTGAACCTGGAACTATCTTTGCAAACAAACAAAATAAAAACCAAGTGATTGCAACCCATAAGACTGACAAATCACTGATAGATGTAATTACAGTACTATCTACAAACCAGCTATGAGCTCACTTAACATGGATGTTTATTGTAGGCATTCCTGATTCTTATAATTCCTGTTTCTTCATAATTCCTTGTGATTACTGTCCATTTTAAATTTCTAGAGACAGAAGAGGCCCAAATACAGTACACAAGCATCTACCCATAAAAAAAAAAAAAAAAAAATCCTTGGCCCAACAGCTAAATAATAAACACTGTGCTAACTGGATACAGAGAAAACCAAAAAAGTAAATAAATAAGGAAAAATAGAAGGAAAGAAGGAGGAAGAGAGAGAAAAAAGGAAGGAAGTAGAAAAGGAAGGAAGAAAGAAGTGCAAGGAAGAAGGAAGTGAAGTAAAGGTAAGACTCCTACCCTCATGAAGTTTTCAGGTTAATGGGAGTGATAAATAATACTATACATAATAATAATAATACATTTAAATTAGCAAATGTGATAAATACTAAAAAGTAAGGAGTATATTATGTGATGAAAGCATACAGTAGGGAAATGTGATTTTAAAAAATTTAAGAAAACTTCCCTTATGTGACAATTGAGCAAAGACACAAAACATCAGCAGTTGAAAGAAAGAGAAGTGTTTTGGGGATTTGTCTCTATTCTGTATACCAGTCTTCATTCCTATTCTTGCAAACTGAGAGGAACAAAAGAAAAACCATAATGATTACCTTTACCCACCTGTTTAGAAGCTTCTTTTGGAGCCAGAGGTAGACTTAAAACTGCCTGCATTGACATCCTTTTCTGTGTCACTCCCAGTAACTCTCCCTAGATCTAGAAAGACAGCTTCCAGAAGAAGTTTACTCCTGATCCAAAATTTACCCATTCTCATGCAATGATTTGCCAGTGAAGGATAAAAAGAAAGAAAGGAAACGTTTCTTCTTTCACGACTTCTCCCTCCCTCGGGGCACAAGTCCCTGTCTTGAAATTCTTTCTTTATTTATGTCTTTATCTTTTGTACTACTTCATTCTAAGGAGATAAGCTTGCCTTTTTGAAAGTCTGGGGTCTTCTCCTGTCATTCAGAAGTTGTTCTGTAGGAGTTGTTCCATATTCTGATGGATTTTTGATGTGTTTGTGGGGAAGCAGGTGATCTCCTCATCCTACTCCTCCACCACCTTCTTTTGTCCTACAATTGCAGTTTCTGCATTGTTGAAATTTGCCTTTGATAATGGAATACATTCTTTTTTTTTTTTTTTAATTTCAAGCTTATTTTATGAAACCAATGTTATCCTGGTACCAAAGCCAAACAAGGACTCTTCAAGAAAAGAAATACACAGGCCAATATACCAGATGAACATAGATGCAAAAATCCCCAAAAAAATACTAGCAAACAGAATTCAACAGTGTATTAGAAGGATTATATGCCAAGAACAAGTGGGATATATCCCTGGAATAAAAAGGGCAACCCACTCCAGTATTCTTGCCTGGGAAATCCCATGGACAGCAGAGCCTGGCGGGCTACAGTCTATGGGGTCACAAACAGTTGGACACGACTGAGCGAGTAACACACACACAACAAACACAAATCGATACATTCTTAAATGTGATTATGTTATACATTATTTTAATGCACATTTCTCACTTTATATGTTTCTGCTAATGACTTATCATTTGCTGTCTATTTTATATTTACTTTAGACTATGGAAATTATGTTAGAAAAAAAGCAAAGTCAAGCTATTTTCTTATTCAAGTTCAAAATGAGTAATAAAGTAGCAGAGGCAACTTACAACATCAACAATGCCCAGAAACTGCTAACAAAATTACAGTGCAGTGGTGGTGCAAGAACTTTTGCAAAGACAATGAGAGCCTTGAAGACAAGGAGTGTGGTGGTTGCCCATTGGAGGTACTACCAATTGAATGCAAAGGTGATCCTCTTACAACTACAGGAGAAGTTGCCAAAGAACTCAACGTTGACCAGTCTATGGTTCTTTGACATTTAAAGCAAATTGGAAAGGTGAAAAAGCTTGATAAGTGGGTGCCTCATGAGCTGACCAAACATTTAAAAAAAATTGTCTTTTGCGCAACAGCAACAAACCATTTCTCAATTGCATTGTGATATGTGATGAAAAGTGAATTTTATACCACAGCCAGTAATGACCAGCTCAGTGATTGGCCTGAGAAGACACTCCAAAGTGCTTCCCAAATCAAAGCTTGTACCAAAAAAAGGTAATGGTCACTGTTTGGTGGTCTGCTGCTGATCTGATCCACTACAGCTTTCTGAATCCCAGCAAAATCATTACATCTAAGAAGTTTGCTCAGCAAATCGATATGATACACCAAAAACTACAATGCCTTCAGCCAGCACTGGTGAACAGAAAAGACCCAATTCTTCTCCATGTCAATGCTCCATCACATGTTGTATAACCAACACTTCAAAAGTTGAATGAATTGAGCTACGAAATTTTGCCTCATTCACCATATTAACCTGATCTCTTACCAACTGACTACCACTCCTTCAGGCATCACAACAACTTTTTGCAGGGAAAATGCTTCCACAACCAGTAGGAGGCAGAAAATGCTTTCTAAGAGTTTGCTGAATCCTGAAGCATGGATTTTTATGCTACAGGAATAAATAAACATTTCTCTTTGGCAAAAATGTGTTGATTGTAGTGGTTCCTATTTTTATTAATAAAGATATGTTTGAACCTAGTTATAATGATTTAAAATTCACCATCTGAAATCTCAATTACATTTGCACCAACCTAATAGTTTAGGTAATTTTTTTTTTTCATCAAAATCTAGCCATTCTTATTTTAGTATTGTGCCATTCATTTTCTTGCTAGGACTGTCTAGGACTCAATTCTTTATTTCCCTCATTCAGTATGCATTATATAATCTTGCTTTTGTTCCATTTATAATGTATCTTGCTTTAACTATTCAAATGTACATAATTTAGCTTCTCTTAATCTTTTATTTTATTTTTTTTTCTATTTTCTGTGGCTTCCCCATTGGTATTTTTTTACATGGATTTTTAACCAACTAAATGTTCTTTTTTCTTGCCCTTTTTTGGTCCTATTTTATAAATAATTAGAACCCTCTGCTATTTAAAGGTATATCATTATATGAAAATTGTCATTTCAATCACATATTGATTTATGATAGTAAATATGTAAATAATATGAATATAAAAATATAGAAAAAGTTTAAGAAAATGATGGAAACTTTACACATTGAGCCTTCATGTAGCACTTAGAATGATAATTGCATAGACTTTACAAAAACAGCATGGATACTTATACCATCATAATGAGTAGAAAAGAAAAGCTATGCTATTTGATATATAAAATATGGACTTGTGGAAACAGATAAAAAAGAACACTGTGTAGAAAAAATGTGAGGAATTAATAAATGATAGGAGACTGGGACTATGTAGATGACTTTTTTCTGTTTTTCTGTATTTTCCAACTTCAGAAGACAAATGCATTTTAATGAAAGTTAATATTTTTACTGCCCTCTCTAAATATGAGATTTATTCACCAAAGATGTACAAATATAGATTTAAAATGACAAATTTATATCTTTACCATAGATAATCTGACATCTATTCCAGACTCCTGATATTTATGTCCTTGTATAATCACATCCCCTTGAAAGCATGCTGGACCAAGTGAATTGCATTTAATGCATAGGATACAGCAAACAAGAGGAGATGTCACTTTCAAGATTAAGTTAGAAAAACTAGGACTTCTGATTTGTTCATGTTCTCTCTGTGATCCTCTTTTCTTGCTTAGTCTGATAAGAGCTGCTCTGTTGGAAGAAATTTTGCAGCAAGGGACTGAGGGTGGTGTCCTACTGATAACCAATGAAGGAACAAAGCAATTAACTGAATATATTTTAAGAAACTGAACCCTGACGACATCCACATAAGCTGGGTGGTACATAGATGGGTGTTCATTATGCTATTTTTAATACTAGCTTCTATGACACTCAATTTAAGGTGTTACAATATAAAAATTCAAAAACCAAGTCTATAATGTTTGAAGAGGTAAATAGCTTGTTATAAATTCATGGCTCAACATAACCTCATTCTTATCTTTAAGATTTATTATAATATTCTTTATAATACCATATTTTGCAGAAATAATTATTGGGTTGATATTTTTATACAACTTAAGACGACTGGACATTTAAAAGCCTTGTGGTTTTTCACAGTTGTCAACAGAGAAAATTTAAGATGTCAGTTCTTGTGACTGCCTTCTTTCTCTATCAACTTTGCATGGCTCATTTCCTCACTTCTTTCATGTATCTGTTCCCTACAGATCTATTCTCTTACCATTATATCTAAAAGAACAAGCCTATAATGTTATATTTCCTTACTTTACCTCTTACTATTTGTACCAAATTAGAATGTATATTTGTTTATTTTGGATTTCCCATAATTAGAGTGTAAGTTCTACGTTAGAAGACAGTTGTGTTAGCCACTATATGGCTAACATCTAGGAGAATTCCTGGTATATTTTAAGTACTAAATAAATACTTCATCAATGAATGAATAAATGAAAAATAAACAAAGGACTCTTTAAAATCACTTTACACAGATGTCAGATTTATTAAAGTCTTTCGCTATTTTTCATATGAATGAAAGTGGAGACAGAAAGACAATAGTGAAAGTAAAAAAAACAGAAATCATATCTGTGTATGGATATAAACACACAGACACATACACACACACATACAAATCCCTGTTTGTCTATCTGTTTATACTTATATAAAGTGTGTGTATGCATACATGTAGTACCTATATACACATTTTTTTTTTTTTTCAGTCACAGGACTTCTTTCTGTTTTGAATACGAGGAAAAAAGTTAACAACATGTATTTTACATATATTTTAACAGCTTTATTACTTGGAATTTAAACTATCCAACTTTCTAAAAAGGCAGGAACTTTTCAAGTTTTATCTGATTAATATAAATCTTATTATAAATTAAAACAGAACCTATTTGAACAACTAGACTTTTCTGACCATGGGTTCCAAAATTATTTAATTCACATACTAATAATAGTATAATAACATGTAGAAAAATATTTCTGTACTTAAAAATTAATCTGAATACTTTATAGACTCTTTGTTCAATTCATTTTTGTATATGTTTTTTTGTATTATGCTATAAATAATACCTGAAAGCATCCTTGTTTAAGATTTAAACAAAGCAGGAAAGTAGGCCAAGATTTTGGCATAGGAACACCGTTATCTCACCTCCTTCCACAGATGCACCAAGTCTACAACTATATAGGAATTCATTCCCACTGAAAAAAAATTGAAAACTAGCTGAACAGCATTCTTCATGACAAGGATAAAAAAGCCACCTCTAGACAGGTAGGAGAGCCAGAGATGCAATGTTGCCACAAACCCCATCCCCAGCATGTCAACACACAATAGGGAAAGATTTCATGGGCCTGGAACCTTTCTGTAGGGAGCAAGGGATTTGTGCCACCCATCAAGCACCCTAGCCCTTGGGATCAGCACCAGAGAGGCAATGCCCTAAAAATGCATAACTACTGTAACCAATAAGGCTTACAAAATGTATGGCTACTGAAACCAACAAGACTCACCCAGGGAGCTCTGGGGATCACTACTCCTTTAGAGGGGTCCACATTCAGCCTCACTCTTTGCATGAACCATTGCAAAGACAGCAGTTTGAGGGGTGGCTGGATTACATGTGAAGGAGACTGAGTTGCTAATGTTAAAAAGTCTGCCAGAGGGACAGGGATTAGTCAGGGTTTTCCTTAGAGACAAAGGGCTTGAAAAGTGCCATTGTTGGCACTCTTACTTTACCTTGCTAGCACAGGCCAGTGCACATGGATACAACCTCACTAAAGCTGAGGGTCAGCCCCATCCCTCCAGTGCTCTGTCCCAAGCCTCCCTAAATCCATAGGCATGCCCTCACCACCAGCACTCCTCTCAGGCCTCACAAAAGTCACAGTCATATCCTGCCCTCATGTCTCCTTTCTGGCATCGCTCAAACCATGGCCATCTCTGTCCAAGTGGGTGAGCACAGTCCACATACAGGATTTCACTTGATTGTCTGGCTCTGGTGGCCAAAGGGGTTTGTGATCCTGGGCCCCACAGGACTATAACAATCAGAATGACAGTTCTGGGAAGTATACCACACTCATGGTACTAAAAAGATGGCAGACTGAAACACACTCCCAGTGTGCACATGAAAAATATGTAGTTAACTGTCTTGGAGCTTCAACCAGAGGAACAGGCTTCAGATTTGTCACATATCTAAAGACTACAGAGGTGTTCTCAGGGATCGTGGGGAGAGAAACACTATCTATGAGCCTTCCCATAACATTGCCATGACTTTCTGGTACCTCCCAGAAAGGAACCTATACAATCATCGAAAGTCCCAATTTTTGCAACTGTCAGCCAAGGGATACCTCTAGACCTCCTAGCCTGGAAGGCAGCAGGGCCTACAACTGTAGTTCCATAAATGCATAATTGAAAAGCTGCTACCTGGGGATGTGGCTTCTAATCAGCCTGAATCTAGGTGCTGACTGAAATCATTCCCTTTAGAACACTGATAGATTTTCACACATTCTCAACTGCAAATGAATCAAGCTACTCAGATTCATTAGATGTGAGGTCAAGGATGACAGAAGTAAACACGAAATTCATGCTGCTTGTTGTGCTGTAGTTTTCCTTTGTGTCTGATTCAGGAATCACATGTCTTTGCCAATACCTATGAAACTGGGAAGGGCTAACTTCTTAGTTGGGAAGTAGAATAGATACTCAGACTGCTAACATTCCTTGACAGCTTTTGGTGAGAAGGAAAGGATCCTGACGGAGAAATGACCTCTGCAATGTAAATATGAGGGCCTTGGAAACCAGGTTTGGGATATGAAATGACTATCTGAGATCAAGTAGTGCCTGCTCTTGTGCAGTTAGTAAAAGGCCCCCACTGTCCTACCTGTTTACTATTTAGAGGCTGAGTAATGAGTATATGATTAAAACAAGCCACTCAAAATGTTTTGATTACCCTTACTTTCCTCCAAGGGGTAGGAGGAAGGGATTTTTATCATGTCAATGAAGAGCAACTCCCAAGCCCCAGCTACAGGAAAGGTGGCCATAGCAATTGTGTCAAGGACTCCCAGAGGTAAAATACATGGTGTCAGCAGTGAGGATATGGAATATTAAGTGGATCAAAAACAGTAAAAGTGCATTTAGTTAAGCCATGAGCAGCTCTCAGGCTTCTCAAAGCTGTGTCTTTGAGTAAACAGTGTAAACAGTGTTTTGTTTACTTCCATGCGGCCACTCTTTCCTTTCATGTTTCCTGTTTCTTCCTCTTCTTTTACTCTCAGCTCAATTTCTTAAATACAAAGATCATTATACCTGACCCTTGTTCCCCAGGAAGAGCAAGAGCTATATCCACCCAAAGGGAGGGTGCTGAGGAATTCAGATGGGAAGGATTGAAACTTTATGACTCTCTTGAATACAGCACCCAAGTCATCATTTTTCCTGGTCTCATCAGGGGAGGGAAGACTCAGGATCAACTGATAGATTTTGGACTGGGTTCATAGTAGGGAAGCAAAGCTTACATGATCTAGTGATCCCTTTGGCTCATTTAGTGTTACTCTTGCCTCCAAGCAGAGACATTACTTTGCCAACAAAGGTCCATCTATTCAAGGCTATGGTTTTTCCAGTAGTCATGTATGGATGTGAGAGTTGGACTATAAAGAAAGCTGAGCACTAAAGAATTGATGCTTTTGAACTGTGATGTTGGAGATGACTCTTTAGAGTCCCTTGGACTGCAAGGAGATCTAACCAGTCCATCCTATAGGAGATCAGTCCTGAGTGTTCATTGGAAGGATTGATGTTGAAGCTGAAACTCCGATACTTTGGCCACCTGATGCGAAGAGATGACTCATTGGAAAAGACCCTGATGCTGGGAAAGATTGAGGGCAGAAGGAGAACGGGATGAAAGAGGGTGAGATGGTTGGACATGGGTTTGGGTGGACTCCAGGAGTTGCTGATGGACAGGGAGGTCAGGTATGCTGCAGTTCATGGGGTCACAAAAAGTCGGACATGACCGAGCAACTGAACTGAACTGAACTTGCCTCTACATCTAAATGTACAGTAGAAATTGATGTTACATGCTTGTGCTTCCTTTGCTATTTTTACCAGAAAGGATTATCCCAACTGGAAAGAAGTCACATTTCAAAAAGAGCTAATACCTTTAGAGCCCATAACCCTACTAACTCCTTAAAGCTACAAGTCTCTATGACAGATGATTGTTCCAATCAGACCATCTGGCAAAGAGAAGTAGTCTCTACCTGGAGGCAACCCTTGAAGTTTTGGACTCATCACCAATTTTGAAAATCAGCTATTAACTTGTTATTGAGGCCCTTGTTGAAATTGAGCACCTAAGGAGGCTTTGTGACTCTTCTGACTGATGTTTCCATTTTTGAGTGGTTCAAATCAAACTGAATGACTAATAAGTTGAGAAATATCCAACAAGCCTTACTTTTTAAATGGAAATAGCACTTTCAAGAATACAGCCAACCTGGTCTCAGTGACATCTTCACTTTATGTGTAAAAGTGGCAGCTCTTTCTTTGGGAGAAATTTTCATTACCAACTCTGCCACCTGAAGCAAAGCTTCAGATTCAATGTGGTCCCCAATTCACAGGCTTTCCCCTAAGTACCCAAGCCTAGTTCACTGATTTTTATGCTATTCTGAAACAGTAGTGTCCCCTGGACTTTGTAGCAATTAGACTTAAGCCCCAGCTATACAAAATTGAAAATGGATGTGGTCACTCCACTCAGAGACAGAATTCAAAGCTGTTGTCAAGATTCTGGTCAATACTCTACTTGATGAACCTTGTTTTAGTTTTACTATTGCAAATGGCCTAGATATTCAGTTGCCATTTAAGAAAACAGACTGGCAGATAAAAGACTTTCTTCTTTGGGGCTCTAAGCTATGAAATTACATTGCAGCTACTGGCCAAACTATCAGAGTTATGCATGTAGATGCCATGTGAGGGCCCATTCTTCGATGAGACTGACAGGAATTCAGCTATTCTCAGGTCTGTACTGATTCAGACTGCCACCAGTGCTGCATGTATCTGTCACCATAGTACACATGGCAACACATTTCAGCTTCATAGACTGTACAAAATAAGAGATCTATGTTTCTGCTGCAGGCATCACCACAGTTACCTGGTTGTCTCCTGGTGGGAGAATCTATAGAGCATAAGTCATACTGTCCTTCCCAGTCCTGAAATAATGAGTATATTGAACTTTTGAAGACTTCTCAAAGCTAAGTGTACTGCCTCATGACTGTTGACAGTTTTTCAGGCTACAGAGTTCGTTTCAGCCTGATTAGCTGGTTCTAGTCAGGCCACTATAGCCCTGAAAACTAATGTTCAACTTTCTGAACCATTTGCAGTCTGACAAATGGTTCACATTTTATCATAAAAGTGACTCCACAATGGACTGATGGACACCTTATGCTTCTAACCATTCACAGATATCTATTACTATTGACCTCCTCAAAATTCATCTCAAAAAAATTTCTCACTTTATCTTTTCTACCTCCTCCAGATCTACACATTTTAGTAAGGTGGTTTTGTCACTGAATTTAGTGTTCTCCACAAAGGAATCATCTCCTCTCAGCAGCTTCCTAGAAAATCATCAAGAAAAAAAGGACGGGGATTGTTATAATGCCCTATACTGGAAATTCATGATTCTATTCTAACCATTCTTGAGCATATATTAAGTACTTTTTTCCCCTCAACGATTGGCAACCCTAGTGACTGTTTTCCAGATGAAACATGGACAAAGGAAGTTTAATGGATTCAAATTTAATTCTGATTACGTTTTATAAAATTGTCCTTGTTCCTCTTGCATTTGACTCTTCCATATGAAAGGTCTAGATGTGAATAGGAGATGACTGGGGGGAAATGTAAAGTCTGGTTACTGGAATAGAATATACTGATATTGAGAAGATGGAGGTAGAGGATCACCTTACGTCCTAGGAGATATGGGCAAGAGAAGGCTACTAATAAATTTCTGTCTTTCAGAACCACCCTGGAGTCTTACTTACAAATAAAAATTACCTTTTGTAGCTCTCTCAAACTCTTGTTTGCAGCATCTGACTACTGAGTCTTCTAACCTACTAGCTAGATCCAACCAATCACTATCTGCCTTAACTTTACTGAGAAATCTGTCAGAAACAGCAGGAAGTGGCTCTAGCCACTGCATCTCCCTTGCATAATTTCAGATGCCTCCCCCCACTTCTCAGTCATTCTGTTGTATGGATAAGTGCTCCCTTGCTGATGATAGTCTTGTAGCATAGGTTTAACCGACTGCGTTAAGGCAGACCCTCCAAAACAAGGACATCTTCAATTACTAAACTGAATCTGAATTGTTAAGGTTTACATGCTGACTGAGAGGCTACATTGGAGGCATTAATTAATGTAGACACTACCAGTGGGGTCTCACCCACTATAAAAAATGCTTTCTATCCATTGGCATCATGTGTACCACCTGTACTTCTAGTGTGGAAACCAGGCATTGAATTGTCTCTCTACATAAAATGCAGTGATGTGCACCTTAGTTAGGGATGTCAGCACATTGGCTGTGGAAGGCATACATGTCAGTCTCATCTCACTGGTGAGGGTTGCTACAAAAGATAAAATTGTCCTAGATTTCCTCTATATGAATCAAGGTGGTTTCTGTATAATCACATCCTTTTGTAACTATAACTTGGGACAAGTAGAAAGGTCAATAAAAATTACTCAAGGATAAGTCTACCAGGCTTTCTATTATAGACTGAATATGTCTGTCTCCTCTGCTTCGCAGATTCACATATGGAAGTCCTAACATCCATTGTGATGGTATTTAGAGATAGGACTTTTACAGAAGTAATTAATAGTAAAGTAAGTCATAAAGATTAGTGTTCTTATAAGACACCAGAGAGCTTGTGTTCCTCCCACCATGGCACACACAGAAGAAAGGCCAGGTGAGGACTCAGTTAGAAAGTGGACATTTGTAAGCCAGGAGGAGAGCTCTCACCAGAAACCATATTGGTCAGAATGTTGACCTTGGACATCTAGCTTCCAGACTGTGAGAAAATAATTTTCTGTCATTTAAGTCATCCAGTCTATGATATTTAGTTATGGCAGCTCAAGAAAACTAAAGCACTTGCTAAGATAGATCCTGGATGGGTTGTGGTACTTGTTCAATTGATTAGAGTCAGTAATTTGAGATTGGGGATGGTACATGATTGAGGGCAGTAAGTTGAGACTGGAGAAGGTACATGATTAAAGGCAATATACTTTAGGTTGGTTTTATACTTATGCTTGCAGCCCTATTGCTAGTCATTGAGACAATTGATACTAGCCCTGTTGGTTAGATTAATCTGAGTAGGGGTAGATTAATGGAAAAAATTATGGAAAAAATTATGGAAAAAAATTGATAAGTGCCAAAATAGTGTAGAAATGAGAGATGGATATTGTTGGGAGATGATTGATCAACTCCTTATTTTTGGAAAATTAAAGCATTTCAAATATTTTCCTACTACAACAATGTTCCAGCAAATGTCTTTATCTGTCTTTGCACACATGTGTGAGTCTTTCTGCAGGAGAGGGAGAAATTCCTTATAATAGAAACATTACTTTAGATATATTCATTTATATGCCAAAATTGTAATCATTTACACATCTGTCAATATGTCTTGAGAACATCCTTTTGCCTACAGTTGAAAAATACTATGTTGGTTTAATTCTAATTTCCTGATTGCTGGTGAGAATGATTACTTTGCCATGGGTATTGACTGTATTTCTTCTATAAAGATTTTTTTCTTGTGCATGACAAGTTTTTTATCAGTTCACTTCAGTCACTCAGTTGCGTCCAACGCTTTGCAATCCCATTGATTACAGCACGCCAGCCCTCCTGTCCATCACCAACTCCCAGAGTTTACTCAAACTCATATCCATTGAGTTGGTGATGCCATCCAGGCAATTTTATTTTTATTGAATTATAAAAACTCTTTATATATATTTATATATATATATATATGGATTTTAGTTCCTTTTGTTGTACATTATGAAAATATGCATTCCAATTACATAACATTTTATAAAGCTATGCTAATAGTGTTTAAGTCATACAGAGATTTGAAAATTTTATACTCAAATGAATCAGTCTTTGCAGCATAAATATTTTCTCTCTTGTTTAAGAATACCTTCACTGCTCTACATTTATTCTTCTATTTCTTCTCATCCTAATTTCTTCTGATAATTCTAAATTTTCTTGTTTTTTATTAAAACCAATCATTATTGCAATAGACCATAATCATATGTCTTCTGCAAATATCACATGTGAGAATTTAACTTTACAATTATTATACACTCAAAATTGTATCTTCTAGTCTGTTATATGCCATCTGTTATTTCTCTTTCAGTTAATTGTCCATGATTATGGGAAGGTAAAAATATAATATCCTTTCTGAATTTATATAACACACTTTCCACAGGGGAATGGAAATTATGCTTTATCTTTTATCCATTTCAAAACTGGCCCAGAATTTACTGTGTAACTACTTTTAGATGAGCATAATATAATCCATGGAGGTGAAGATTTGTCCAAGGTCATAGCCTGAGCTATTATACATGTGTGTACATGCTCATGTTTTTTCACTGAACCACACTGACTCTTAATTGAGGATAAAAAGGGAAAGTGTTTATAGAGAAATATATGTGAAAGTTACAGAAGAAAGATTTTAATCAAAATTATGTATTTAATCTCTCCACTTCCATTGCCCAGCTGGAATCTGTGTTCTTTCTCATTCTACTGTTTTGGATGAGAACAGCTGCTTGTGATGACATCACCAGTCTTCTCTAGACTTCTGCTTCAGCAGCAGTTTATGCCTTTTTCTTTGAAATTAGCTGGAACCGTTTTAAGCATTTTCTTGTTTCCTCTGGACACATGCAATAGCAGGATAAGGATTACAGCATCTGTCCTTCTCAAGATTATGTGAAGTTTTTACAATGTTTCTTGATTATTTGAGAGCCATAAAATTAAATTTGTAGCTATATTAGATCAAGACATAAAAATAATTAGAAAGTGGTCAACATTTAGAGTGTAGAAGAGGAAAGGAGCACTTGGAGAGAAACAGGTCTATTTCACATCAAAGGTGATTCCACATTGAGAAGGGAAATACCAGGTGCCTAAAAGTTTTAACTTGGTGGGTAACAGACACTACAAAGAGAATATTCCTGTGCTGGGTTGGTGAAAGACCCCAGTGTGATCTATATTTTCTTGTTGTGTGAATTCCTTTGAGGACACTTTTTTCCCCCACTCAGTTTCATGGATTCCATTATAATGTGAAATCTCCTTTTCTAGTCAGCCTGCCATTCTTCCTCACATCACCTCACTCAGAAAAGCCTATTAATACTCTCCACTGCCAATGTTATTACAATGCATGGGTAGGTAGAGACTTCTGGAAGTTTTCTTAGAGATAATTTGGCTGACAATTAATAAAAATAAGAAATGCATAGACATAATAATAGAAAGAAGATTTTAGTGATTCCAGAGAAGAAAAATATAAGTCTATCACAGGATACAGAATGGAATTCCATCCAGAGAATAGAAGAATAAAAAGGCTTTCAAAATACACACACACACACACACACAGAGAGAGAGAGAGAAAAAGGTTTCAAAGTTAATGGTGGGGAAAAATAATGCTTTGGAGTAGTGGAAATCTAGATATAATCATTTACTCCTCTATAAGATACACTTATTCTTAAAACTATGGGCTTTGCTGGTGGATCTGCAGTTAAAGAATTTACCTGCAATGCAGGAGACAGCTTCAATCCCTGTGTCAGCAAGATCCCCTAGAGGAGGCAATGGCAACCCACTCCAGGATTCTTGCCTGGATAATTCCATGGACAGTGGAGCTTGGTGGGCTACAGTCCATAGCATCACACAGAGATGGACACAACTGAGTGAGTACACACACGCATTCTTAAAATTAATAATACAACCCACCTTGACAATAATGTGATGGAGTGTCTGCATACCATAGGCCTGAGCCACAGGATGAAGTAGGTAATGCCATTTACACTTTCTTACTTCATTGCTTTACTCTCAAATTCTAGCAGTATTCTGTCTTTCAGGGTCTCACCCTCACCTGGACACGAGGTATTCCTCATCATAGTGCTATGGAATTACACCCTTCCTCAGGCATTGACAGGCTTCCTCAGTGGTTCAGCGGTAAAGAATCCTCCTGCAATGTAGGACATGTAGAAGATGCAGGAAGATCCCCTAGAGGAGAGCAGAAGCAAACCACTCCAGTATTCTTGTTTGGAGAATCCCATGGACTGAGGAACCTGGCAGGCTGCAGCCCATAGGGTAACAAAGTGTCGAACATGTCTGAAGCAACTGAGCTTGCCTGCACGCCAGGTGTTGACACTTTAAAAATTCCTACTCAGCGTTCAAAAGCCAAATTCTCTGTGAGGTCTTCCTTAACATACTCTCTTCACAGGATCTGAGTTCTCTTACAAGTTCTGCATCTCTATTATTGTACTGACAGCTCTGTGCTATAATAGTTATTAATACTGTTTTTGTCTCTTCCACTAGATTGTGTGCTCTTTGGTGTTAGAAGTCCTATTTTTCGAGCTGTACCCAGAAAAATAAGAGAAACTCAGTAAATATTTAAAGGAATCATTATCCATTTGTATTATTATTTTGATTTGTGTGTTTGTGTGTGTGTTTTCCCTCTTGTCAGCGTTCTCCTTCAGAGATATTATAGCCTACAAATTCTGATCGTGTCTAACATGTGAGTTGTGTAGCATGGCCTGAAAAATTGGACACTACTTCTCTGTAGTTTTTATTTCTGATAAAAGACACTTTATCATTTTATCTGAGAACATCTAAGTTTTCCTTTTCTCTCCATTATACTCTCTTTACTTTAATGTCTGATTTTCTGAATAACTAGGTATGTTACACCAACATTGATTGAATCAAACTACTTGATTGCTGAATGTGCTTTTGCTATGACAAATAACACTACTTTTCCATTTTATTTTATGTTTATATTTTGCATTATAGTCCAAGGATTTGAGAATGAATACGTGTTGTAGAAAGACCTACTTCAACAGTATTTTAGCTGTGTTGATTTCTGTCATGTAAGTTGCATGAAAAACTTCTAATAAAAGGTGTCATTAAATATTTTTACTACACACACACACACACAATGAAAGTATGAGACTCCTGTTCTGATTAAGGGATAAGTGAACTGATTTTTATTGTGGAAGGGGGGGAAAGAGACTTCTTAGAAATCACTATGATTACCAACTCTTTCTATACCACTGGCTTTGGTGAAGTACAGAAAGTTCTGGTACAAATATATTTTGCACACTATACTGTCCATACTTGCTTTTCTGATTTTCAAAGTGTATGGATATACCTAGAGAGACTGTGCTCCAAATTTAGATAGTTCTTGGAAATGGTAAAACATGGGCTGATTAGGCAGCCATGGATGGTCCCAAGCTACTTCATGAAGTATGTGATTCCATTTGCATGTTTCCATAACCATTGTGGGTATTTGCTAGTCTCAAACTCTAGAAGTGTTCTGTGTCCCATTATTCTAGGGTCTGGCTTTTAGTTGGCTGCCAAATAACCCCAGTTATGGTGCCAAGGGATGATGTCCTAAGGAATGTTACTTACAGTAAGGTCTGCTGATGACTTACAATTTTCTCTAAAATGCAACTCCCTGTGTCTAACTCCAGAACTACTGAATCAGAAGGTCTGGAGGTATAGTACAGAATTTGCTTCTTTAATAGGTTCCCCAGATAATTCCCATTCAAAATACAGCTTGCAAGCTTCTGACCTATAATATTTTCTTTCCTCACATAATAAATATTTAAAGGAGTTAACCTCTAGTGGTAGATTTACAAGTGCTATCATGGCCCAAATTTGGAGAAACAATGTTTGGTGGAAGTTGTTGATCCTTTTCATCACCTTACAAATTTATCTAATCATATAAAATTATTTAATAGTTATGATAATCAAAGTACTGTTAGGCACATAATGTACACTTGCTTATAATGCATCCTCTATTCCCCCTCTTGAGGCTAAACAGATGCATACACTCCTAAATGCAGATAGAAGAGTTTTACTGTAATGACCTAATTGTGGACATAAGAAATGACTGGTCTCACTATGTAATTGCTTCCAGAATAGGTGGTTGGTTTAAGATCTACTTTTACAAAGATTGTCATTTTTGGTAGGCATTTCTCAATACTTGACTGGCTTACTGATAACCACCCTTTAAAACACCTGTTAAAGGCTCTCTTCAGTTAACTAAGATTGTTTTGAAAGAAGCCAATCTTAGAGAGGTCATCAGAGAATGATATTGCTCAAGTTTTATGAATGTCTTTAATGAGTTTTAGTTTGTAAATAAGTAAGGTGTTTGGTTATACACTGTTTAAAAAATAATGTAAATTAAAAAATAATAAGGAAGTGCATTATGATATAAAACTTTGGGAGTTTCATTGCTAGTTTCTTTATGGGATGAAGTTAAATATTTGGAGGATAAATTTTATTCCTTCCAGAATGTACTCCCTTGACTTACTTTTGTTGAAAAAAAAAAAATGACTTCAGTGAATTCCTCTTCAGGTAAGTGTCCTCAATTATATTAAGAGGGCTTAGACTCTATCCTAGTTGATTTAGTAAAGTATATCTGCCTATATCAAAACAGCAATATAGATTAGCTTCACTTCCAGACTTGCCAGAGAGTATTACCTAAAAGCCTCTATCATGAAATACACATTAAAACTTAGATGAGAGACTATCTCTGGAAAATTGCTTGAAAGAACTAAAGGCAATCCGTCCCTCTAGATAATCTTCAATTTGACTTTGCTTCAAGCCAGACTTGGATAATATTGTTTGCTCCTTTACCTACTTTGTCTAATCCCAAACATAAGCAAACTATCTTTTATAAAACTAAGTTTAGGTACAATGGTATAATATCCATGATATACATTGAAATATGTTATACAACAACCTGGAGATTAGTCATTACATTATACACTACAATACAGATGAGAAATCACATAAAAACTTATGAATTTCTGAAAATAATTTTAACTTTTGAACAGTTTTTGTTTGTTTGTTTGTTTTGGGCTCCAGCTCTTATAGCAAGTTATTTTTGTTTCTGTACTTCCCAGCATGCAATTTCAGTACTAACCTCACATCTGAATCTGTCTTGCTTTCCTAACTTTTCTAATTCCTTCACCATGATTTATTCACTTATTTAAGGAAAGTCTTCTTGAACTGCTCATATTTATGTGTGCTCTTAAATATATTCTGTATAAAGGCAGCATATAAATAAGCATAATAAAACTGATCCTAGAGAAAAGAACAAATTTTAATGTTTCTGAAATTTTTGGTTAGGAGAAAAATGCTAAGACCAGTCTACCACAACATAAGCTCTCCGGCATCAAAACAGAATAATGTGCAGAAATTACTATTTCTGTCCTAGATCCATCTTGAATCCTCAGGGGTATACTAAAGATTACTACACTGTCCATATTTAGATAAGGAAACTTGTAGACTAGAAATTAATCTTAACTAAGAACTTCTTGTTTTTGATTTGTATACCTCCTGAGAAAAGTAGATAAGCAAGCCACCTTTGCAGGATCATCGTGGTTGTTGTGTGCAAAGTTGTATGGTTCAGCTTTCTAATACAAATGCCTATTTTAGACATCCTTGCAATTTATCCTAAATAAGTAGAGTCTGTTAATAAAGTCTAGTCAAAAACTTGTGCCATTTGAAGAGATGTGGTTGAACCTAGAGACTGTCATACAGAGTGAAGTCAGAAAGAGAAAAACAAATATATATTAACACATAATTGTGGAATCTAGAAAAATGGTACAGATGAACCTATTTACAAAGCAGAAATAGAGACACAGGTGCAGAGAACAAACATATGGACCCCAAGGGGGAAAGAGGAGGGTGGGATGAATTGGGATATTGGGATTGACATGTATACACTACTTTGTATAAAATAGATGACTAATGAGAACCTACTGTATAACACAGTGAACTCAATGCTCTGTGGTGACAAAGAGGGGATATATCTATATGTATAGCTGATTCACTTTACTGTACAGCAGAAACTAACACAACATTGTAAAGCAATTAAATTCTAATTAAAAAAAAGTTGATGACAAACCAAAAACAAACAAAAAAAAGTATTGTTGAATGCTTCCTCTTAACTTTCAAGGGAAATAACTGCTTTTTCTTAAGCTTCTTTTTACTGTAGAGCTGATTATTGAATTTTCTGTTATAGAACAGAGACAACACTGGCCAGTCATGATCACTAAAGGGAAAATGATTCCCAAGAGTAATGCAATGCGAAGACATAGGCATAAACATTATAAGGACTAAATTAGGACTGAAACTCTCTGTACAAATCTCATGCTGTGCCTCAGTATGAGACCAAGTCTGTTATAGAAGTAGGTGACCTAATGTCTTGTAAATCAGTATTCATCCTTTTTTGATACATATTCTTGGAAAGAAGTTAATCCATTACTGATCATTAGTTCATTTTTTCTCTATTAATATGGAGAAAAATACTTTAAATTTTTCTTCAAAATATTTCATCTCACCAATGTGAAATTTGGCAGTTTTCCAGTAATAGTCACAGTATAAAATTGAGACTTAGTAAGGAATAAGAAATATGTGTGTGTGTGTGTGTGTGTGTGTGTATGGTGCCAGGGATGGGAACATTCTTTTTGATTCTATTTGATGTTATGTTTCAAAAATCACCTATCCAAAGAGGCATGTCAAAATTTGAAACAATTGTAATAAATGAGTTCATTTAGAGCAAGACTATTTATTAAAAAGAGAATATGACTGAGCATTTTCAATCTGCTTGCCCCTCTGCTCACCTCCCAACACGATATATACCTTTTAATGAAAAAGAAGCATTTGTTGCTTTTGTTACAGCTCAAATATCTAAGGCAGAATAAAACTGATTTCTTTGTTACTATAAAGATATAAGATAGGGAATGATTTTATGTCAGTATCACCTGTGCCTCATCCAAAAAGAATAGTCTGTCTTCAGGCACTATTTTTAATGTATTCTATTTACCCAGATCGACTGCTCAGGGTATTAGAATTCTGGGTGCCAATTAGTCAGGTCTACCACATTCAAGTACTTTTCACCAAAGCTGAAGCAATCATTTTAGCTAAGAATTTCATTCGTATAAATTACACCAAGCAGGACTTTTTGTGATAATAACAGAAGACAAACTATTGAATAAACTATGAATGATGTATTAGCATTAACATATTTTATTAACTTAGGTGGCATTAAAATAAGATATAGTTACAGTGCAGATGTAATATAAACATCAGTCCCTTCTCACTAGTTTATTGAGTATTTTGAAATAACAAAATGAACTGGTTTTGTGCTACCCTTGCCTAACATTTCCCCCCTCATTTATCCATTTTGTGTGATCTGTTGACTATATTCTGTTTGAATATTTCATATCTTACAAGTTTCCACACCAATCCATGTTAGACAAATCAGTCTCTCTATTTGCAAATTTTGCATAAAGTTTTAACATTAAAATGGGAAATTATGATCAGTTGTCTTTGTGTAAATCCTGTCATTTATACTACTGCACGAATCTGTGGAAATATTAAAACAGGGAAATTCATTTTCCCCAAACACCCTCTTCAAAACATTTTGTTGCAGCTAATATATGAAAGGTAGTATTTTATAGGAGTCAGGGAGACCACCTATAAAGTTAAACAGAACACATGTAAATTAATTAACATAATGCCCACTACATAGTGAGTTCTCAAAAAATATGAATTGTTATTAATAACTTATTCTAGTACAAAATTCCTACTCTAATTTCTGTGTAACTTAGGGTAATTTCTTAATCCCTCAGAGCAAAGAATTTCCATAATCATGTCTGCTTGATATGGCACATTAATAGGAAACATTGGTATATAGATGAAATTAAATGATCTGGTAGAGTACAGTATTTGAAACATTGTTGATAGACTCAGTCTTCAATCTGATTCCTGTTCCACATAACTAAACATCCCTTTATCATGTAGTTATTTAATACCAATGTAATGTGTGATCTTTATGAACATAGAAGGAAAGATCTAGATGCTTGTAGATGATAACACTAAAGTGAGTTTCTAAGACATGTGTGTTGTTAGGCAGAGTAGATGTCAGTTTATAGGCAGAACAGAGGCAAAACTACTTTTGAAGGCTAGCCAGAAATGTCACTTGGTCTCTGCTAGGGAAAAAGTGAACAATAGTGGAAGTCTTTTCAAGATCCTAAATGCTGATTTGGTTCAGCGCTTTCAGTCCTGTGTGCTCTAGAATTTTCCCAGAGAAAAGGATGAAACTGGGAAGCATCAAATTGTGTTGACCTTCAGATAGGTCTCAAAAGACTTCAAAAGATAAAAGAAAGGAGACTGATTCAGGCTGCAGCCTGCCTGGTATGAAATGACCAGTAATTTTATAGATTTCCTTCTTACTCTAATAATCATTACATATTTTAGGCCCACTGTGTACTTTATATTACACTAAAGAAGAAGTCCCTGAACTCAAAGAACTTATAATTGACTTGGGATGATTAAATGTATATCATTGAAACAACAATGAGAAATAGGAAACAACATAAAATTGAGCATTATATTTTGTAGTATACAATATAGGTAAGAATTCAGAGGGGCCAGAACTTGGTGAGCAATGGGGTGGTGAACAAAGAGTGAGTTATATAGGAAGCAGGGCCTGAGTTAACTGATAGAATTTGATAAGCAGAGGAAAAAGGAAAATGTTTATTTGTTTTATTGATGCATTCAAGAGACACTTAAATAGCACTTAGTATGTGAAGTGAAGTGAAAGTCACTCAGTCCTTTCAAACTCTTTGCCACGGACTTCCCAGGCCAGAATACTGGAGTGGGTAGCTATTCCCTTCTCCAGGGGATTTTCCCAACATAGGGCAGATTCTTTACCAGCTGAGCCACCAGGGAAGCCCAAATGAGTGTTTGAAAGTGAAATTAAAAGTGGCTCAGCTCTTTGCCACCTCATGGACTGTAGCCTGCCAGGCTCCTTTGCCCATGGAATTCTCCAGGCCAGAATACTGGAGTGGGTAGCCTTTCCCTTCTCCAGGGGACCTTCCCAACCCAGGAATAGAAGCTAGGTCTCCCACATTGCAAGTGGATTCTATATCAACTGAGTCACCAGTCATTATAATAAGCATCTCATTTAATCCTTATAACAAATTTATCATTCCCATTTTACAGTTGAGGGAAACTGAGACACAGAGAAGTTTTAGGTGCACATCAATGTGAAAATAAGAATATATATCCCTTCTAACAATGTGAATGTAAGTCTGACCAGATGCATCACATATACACTATGCTAAGGCACTTCAGTCGTGTCCAACTCTGTGAGACCCCATAGACAGCAGCCCAACAGGCTCCCCCGTCCCTGGGATTCTCCAGGCAAGAACACTGGAGTGGGTTGCCATTTCCTTCTCCAATGCATGAAAGTGAAAATGAAAGTGAAGTCACTCAGTCGTGTCCGACCCTCAGCGACCCCATGGACTGCAGCCCTCCAGGCTCCTCCATCCATGGGATTTTCCAGGCAAGAGTACTGGAGCGGGGTGCCATTGCCTTGTATATACTAGTGGGAGATAAATTTGTATAGGAGCATGTTAGCAAGTATCTTAAAAGTCAAGCAGAAAGGTTTATATTGTTCAGTTGAAATCAGCAGCAGAGTAACATGATGAAGAGTAAGCTGAATAGCAGGGAACACTGTCTGATGGAGCCAGTTATTAAGGTTGTCAATTTTTAGTCACTAAGTCATATCTGATTCTTTGCAACCTCATGGACTATATAGCACACCAGGCTCCTCTGTCCTTCAAAATCTCCCAGTTTGTTCAAATTCATGTGCATTGAGTTGATGATGCTATCTAACCATCTCATCCCCTGTTGCTCCCTTCTCCTCCTGTCCTCAATCTTTCCCAGTATCAGGTTCTTTTCCAAGGAGTCATCTCTTTGCATCAGGTGGCCAAAGTATTGGAGCTTCAACTTCAGTATCAGTCCTTCCAGTGAATATTCACAGTTGATTTCCTTTAAGTTGGCTGACTTGATCTCCTTGCAGTTCAAGGGACTCTCAAGAGTCTCTTCATGGATCACAGCCTTGTGAAATGGAAGGGCTTACATACATAACTCAATGAAGCTATGAGCCATGCCATGCAGGGCCACCCAAGATGGGCAGGTCGTAGTGAAGAGTTCTGACAAAACGTGGTCCAGTGGAGAAGAAACTGGCTACCTACTCCATGGGAAAACCCCATGAACAGTATGAAAAGGCAAAAGGTTATTAAGATAGGGAAAAATTCATCAGAGAAGCTAACTAAAAGATTTAATAATCCATGCATGAGATAGCAAGACCCTGGATTAGAGTGTTAGTGGGAAAAGAGAGACTGCTGCTGCTGTTGCTAAGTCGCTTCAGTCATGTCCAACTCTGTGGGACCCCATAGACGGCAACCCACCAGGCTCCGCCGTCCCTGGGATTCTCCAGGCAAGAACACTGGAGTGGGTTGCCATTTCCTTCTCCAAAAGAGAGACTAGTGTCAGGAAAATAGAGAAAATCAACAAAATTTTTAATAACCCCAGTAGGGAAGACAAAAAAGAGAAAGAGTCAAGCAATGGTTTTGAGCGTTAGTAACTAGGAAGAAGTTAGTGGTGCCTCTATCAGAGACAAGTATGTCAGAAGTCATTCTGTTGTTTTAGCAAGTTGTCTGCTTCTGGGATGAAACCATAGATAATTCTCAAGCTCTACATCTTGAGTAGGCTGTTGGGAGCTGCAGCTTTTCCAGCTTTATTGCACTGGCACTAGGGACTTGAACCCAGAGAGAGAAGGAGCATCCTAGAGTTGTGGATTTGGGAATTCTCAAAGCTGGAATCATGCCTTTAGGAGCACGTTGTCTGGTTATACACTGCACTGGGATGTGACTGCACTGTAACTGGGATGCTTTCAGCACATTCTTAATGGGCAGTATTAGGCTCAAATTGCCAATTAAAGCTATGCACTCAGCCAAAGTAGATTTAACTTCTACACCTTTCTGCTTGGATTTTTGCCACATTTCACTGTTTCCTTCAGTGTGTTAATTGGCCCATGATTCCTTTTTGGATTCATTTTCCCTCTTGGCTGGCAAAAGCAACTTAGCTATTTGTTTCCAGAAGGAAAAAGGCTTTTATAAATAGCATCACCTATGTGGTTTAATTTCTAGCCATATGATGAGTGAGGTTAGTTCATTCATACCTAATATACACTGGGGAATGAATGACTTGGTACAAGGGCTCTGAAAACTGCCTCTTCATTCCTCAGACCACTTAGTAAGAGAAATTTTCCCACAGGCAAGCTTGTCCTTTTCTCTTCTTTACCTGTACACTTATCTTCACATCATCTATAATGCTTGATGTACTTACTGAATGCCTAATTATCACACGGGACTATTGATTTGCATTCTATGTCAGACAGATGATCTCTGTTTCAGCTGCTGATTGCAAAAAAAAAAAAAAAAAAAAGCATTAAATTAATTTGTAATAAATCAATAGATGAAAGAGAACTACAAGGACCAAATATTTGTCTTACATAGCTACATTACTCACATTAATGTAATAGCAGGTACTACTGTGTGGGCCTTGCCAGCACTGGCTTAGGATTGGGACTCTTTGTTTAAAATTGATGATAGTTATTTCACTGATTTTTTTTAAGAGCTGCTTAAAGAGGCACAAGTGAGATGAAAGGCTTATATTTAGAAGTATCCTTGCCTATATATCTAAGGCAGGTACACTTTAAATCAAAATAACTTATTATTTTACTCTCTTTTTAGGCTGAATAATGAAATAAGATGGGCTATTTCACTTTGATTTTTTTTTTTATGATTCCAGACTTTGCTTGGTTTGATGCCATTAAGTTTTGGTTTCTCCACAGTGACCCACATTGATTTATTGAGATTTGAGAATAAAATATCATGAAAAGATTTTTATTCACTTACATAGCCAATTCCTTACTTGCCTTCAGTTCAGAGTCCCTATTCAAGCTAATGGATGTAAATACCTAAGACAAAGAAAGAGTGGAAGTAGAATTGGTTATACCCTCCTTTGATAGTACAATTTGATTTAATAAGTCATGTTTGACACGTTGTTGAAACTGAGAAAGTTCCTTGCCCACTGCTGAGGAAAGTGAGAGGAAAATGTTATTGTCCTGAAGGATATCAGCTAGGGTCTCTAATTCTTGTTTCAGGTGATCTGTAGTTGAGACGGATTTTTTAATTCTCATTCTGCCTCTCTGTGAAGTCCTCTAACTTATAAAACTGGTTTATTCTCATTAAAATTTTTCTCTTGTACTAGGGAGAAGAGTGAAGTCTTTGCTTAAGAGGTATAAAGCGGGAAGGATGTGACATTTAGATCCCCAATCAGTAAAAGGATGAAAACTGAGCCTATTGCCAACAAATGCATTTGGAATGCATTTCTCCTCAAGTGATATTTATCAAGTGTCCCTATATACATGGCGCCATGCTAAGTACTATACAATACAAATTAAATAGATGTGGTCCCTGCTATCTGCCAGTTTACATCTTCCTTTGATTCAAATGCTGTAGCAGAGTGCTTAAAAGGGCCAAATCAGATCATGAAGGTTATATCTCTTTTCCTAAAGGATAGGTTACTGAAGTTTCTCTTTATGTGCAAGGCTGGGTGGGGAATGCAGAAGTAAGGGGCAAGGGCACTCTCTATGTCTTGCCTCTGCTAATTATGTGCCAATGTGTCTAAGCATATGAGGCTTTAATTAAAAATTTCATAAATAGTTTCTGGTTAGTACTAGTAGCTAAGAGAAGAAAACATTCATCTTTTTGGAAGCCTATAGTTGATTACTTGAAAAAGCAACTGCCCTCTATGCATTTTATGCTAGAATTTTAATAGATTTATTTGTCTCTATTAAAAAAAAAAAACAAGTAAGAAACATAGATATCCTATCTGTTAGTCATAACCATGGACTTATGAGTCTTATAGACAGTTTTTTGTTTGTTTGTTTGTTTTTTAAGTTACTTTGAGTGGTCATGCCATGATGATTGGAAGAGTTCAAATTGAAAGTTAGAAGACCTGGATTTTAGTCCTAGCTCAGACACTAAATAGCTGGCTAGGTAGATCAAGTCATCCCACATCTGAGCTTCAATATCATCTCAAAACTTTAAAAAATAAAAATAAATACTTTTCTGTTTAATATTCCATAGGGCTACATGTGAACTGACCACCATGTGGAATTTGCACAGTCACTTAAGAGACTCATCTGTCAATAACCTCAGATATGCAGATAACAACACCTTAATGGTAGAAAGTGAAGAGGAACTAAAGAGCCTCTTAATGAAAGTGAAAAAGGAGAGTGAAACAGCTGGCTTAAAACTCAACATTCAAAAGACTAAGATTATGGCATCTGGTTCCATCACTTCATGGCAAGTAGATGGGGATATAATGGAAACAGTGTCAGACTTTTTTTTTTTTCCCCTTGGGCTCTAAAATCACTGAAGAAGGTGACTGCAGCCAGGAAATTGAAAGATGTTTGCTCCTTGGAAGAAAAGCTATGACAAACCTAGACTGCATATTAAAAAGCAGAGACATCCCTTTGCCAACAAAGGTCTGTATAGTCAAAGCTGTGGTTTTTCCAGTAGTCATGTATGGATGTGATAGTTGGACTATAAAGAGAGCTGAGAGCCAAAGAATTGATGCTTTTGAATTTTGGCATTGGAGAAGACTCTTGAGAGTCCCTTGGACTGCAAGGAGATGAAACTAGTCAATCCTAAAAGAAATCAATCCTGAATATTCATTGGAAGGACTGATGCTGAAGCTGAAACTCCAATACTTTGGCCACCTGATGAGAATAACTGATTCATTTGAAAAGACCCTGATGTTGGGAAAGGTTGAGAGCAAGAGGAGAAGGGGGTGATAGAGGATGAGATGGTTGGATGGCATCATCTACACAATGGACTTGAGTCTGGGAGATAGTGAAGGACAGGGAAGCCTGGTGTGCTGCAGTTCATGGCAAAGTCTCATAGTTCAACGTAACGTTTTGCTTTTTTGTCATGTATCATTTTAATATATTTTGCTTTATTGGTGATTCTTTATCTGTGCTTATCCAAGGCCCCACTTGTCTCAGTTTAGTTCAGTTTGCTCAGTAGTGTCCAACTCTTTGTGACCCAATTAACTTCAGCATACCAGCTTCCTTGCTCATCACCAACTCCCAGCAGTTGTTCAAATTCATGTCCATCAAGTCGGTGATGCTGTCCAGCCATCTCACACTCTATCATCTCCTTCTTCTCCTGCCTTCAATCTTTCCATCATCAGGGTCTTTGCCAATGAGTCAGTTCTTTGCATCAGGTGGCCAAAAGCATCAGCATCAGTCCTTCCAATGAATATTTAGGATTGATTTCCTTTAGGATTGACTGGTTTGATATCCTTGCAGTCCAAGGAACTCTCAAGAGTTTTCTCCAATAACACAGTTCAGAAACATCACTTCTTCAGCATTCAGGTTTCTTTATGGTCCAACTCTCACATCCATACATGACTACTGGAAAAACCATAGCTTTCATTAGATGGACCTTTGTTGGCAAAGTAATATCTCTGCCTTTTAACATGCTGTCTAGGTTAGTCATAGATTTTCTTGTAAGGAACAAGCATCTTTTAATTTCATGGCTGTAGTCACCATCTTTAGTGATGTAGGACCCCAAGAAAAGTCTTTCACTGGTTCCCCATCTATTTGCCATGAAGTGATGGGACCAGATGCCATGATCTTCCCTTTTTGAATGTTGAGTTTTAAGCCAGCTTTTTCACTCTCCTCTTTCACTTTCTTCAAGAGGCTCTTTAGTTCTTCTTTGCTTTCTAACATAAGGGTGGTGTCATATGCATATCTGACTGGTATTTCTCAACTCAGGTATTTATTTGTATTTCTCCCAGCAACCTTGATTCTCAATTGTGCTTCATTCATATAAATTAAATAAGTAGGGTGACAATATACAGCCTTGACGTACATATTCCTTTCCCAATTTTGACCCAGTACATTGTTCTATGTCTGGTTCTAACTGTTGCTTCTTGACCTGCAGACAGATTTTCCAAGAAGCAGGTAAGGTGGTCTGGTATTCCATCTCTTTAAGAATGTTCTGCAGTTTGTTGTGATCCACACAGTCAAAGGCTTTAGTGTAGTCAATGAATGAGATGCTTTTCTGGGATTATCTTGTTTTTTCTATGACCCAACAGATGTTGACAATTTGATCTCTTGTTCCTCTGCCTTTTCTAAATCCAGCTTGAACATCTGGAAGTTCTCAGTTCACATACCTGTTGAAACCTAGCTTGGAAAATTTTGAGCTAGTGTGTGAGATGAGTGCAATTGTCCCATAGTATGAGCGTTCTTTGACATTCCCTTTCTTTGGGATTGGAAAGAAAATTTATATTTTCCAGTCTTGTGGCCATTGTTGAGTTGTCCAAATTTGCTGACATACTAAATAAAGTGCTTTCACAGCATAATCTTTTAGGATTTGAAATAGCTACACTGAAATTCCATCATCGCCACTAGCTTTTTTCATAGTGGTGCTTAAGGCCCACTTGACTTCACACTCCAGTATGTCTGACTCTAGGTGAATGATCTCACCATCATAGTTATCTGAGTCATGAAGATCTTTTTGTAGACTTCTTCTGTGTATTCTTGCCACCTCTTCTTAACATCTTCTCCTTCTGTTAGGTCCATACTGTTTCTGTCCTTTATTGTGCCCATCTTTGCATGAAATATTCCCTCGGTATCTCTAATTTTCCTGAAGAGATCTCTAGTCTTTCCCATTCTGTTGTTTTCCTCTATTTCTTTGCACTTCCCACTTGCTTGGAGCTTCTTAAACAATGTAAATTTATGTCCTAAATTTACAAACTACTTTTTGTAAGATCTTAGTTGTCTGAAGCTACTATGAATGATTCATTTTAATTGTACTGGCCTAGGAGTTGGTGATGGACAGGGAGGCCTGCTGTGCTGCAATCCATGGGGTCTCAAAGAGTCGGACACAACTGAGTGACTGAACTGAACTGAATGGACCTTGGTATTACTGAAAACAGGCAGATAGAGTGGTGTTAATTTCATTCAGTAGTTAATAAATGGCTTCTATTGCCATTTGGGATAATCTAGAACCATGTGAAAGCATAATTCACCTGAAAAAGTGTATCACCTATTTTTGAATAATTTAACTGATTATCAAAAGGTAGAATTATGGAAGAACTATTTTGATATTTTAACACCTAAGTTCTACCATCCATGACTGGATATGGGATGTGCTGGTGTACTGAAACATCAACCTTAATCGTTTTCACCTTTCCTTATTTAAAGTAGTACTCAACCAAGCTGGCAGAAATGAGGCTTACTGTTAAGAAGCTTAGTCAATTGAAATTGGAGATGCTCTCTTTTGCCAATATACTATGCCTCATGACACATCAGTGCAGAGACAAAGAAGTCAGAAAATGTAGACTTTTTCTAAAACAAAGTGCTTAATGAATATATATATATTGATTATGCCAGTGTATTTAAAGAGAAATGAAGAAGTGGAATTTAAAGAGCAGTATAGTGTAGAGGAAGGGTGCTTAGTTTACTGTAGTAGTTTAGAAAATGCAATTTGGAATCAGACCAAACTGGATTTGAATCCTACCTCCTTCTCTCACTAATTATGAATGTCTTGGGCTTATTATCTGATTTTTATTTCTCTATACAAAAATGGAGATATCATTTCTCCTATAAATTTCTTCTGAATATTAAACAAATTAATATATGTAAAATAAACATTTAATAAGTTACTGTCATTAATATTAGTAGAAACAGTAATAACTATAAATTAACATGGATGATGGTAAAATTGATGATAATCCCCAAGTTTACTAAGGTCTGAAATGCTAAAGAAAAGAAAATTAGATGAAGTCACTAAAATGTTAGCAAAGAAAACAACTCAAGAAGATGAATGCAAAGAAGATACATGTTGCCTAAAGAGCCTAAGAACTAAGGTGTCAATTAAGTGATTGACACTAGGAACAATAGGACTGAAATCCCTACACTTGACTTTATTAATGTGCTAATTCACTCACTCTTTTAATGTGTGTTTTTTTTTTTTTTTCAGTACCTGCAATGTTTAAGGATCTGTACTAACATGGGGAAGAGAGCAAAATATATAAGAGAAAGTTTTATACAGTTTAGAATGTTGTAATTCACAGATTTGTAGATTTTTATAAAACCTTCCTTGGAATCCTGATTAAAAACAGAAAAAAAAGATCAATTTCTTTGGTTAAATAGAAAGTGAAATGATATAAAACCATATACACTTAGTGTCCCTCTTGCTATCACCAATCATAGGGTGCCCATTGACACCTCCATTAGCCCTAAATTTTATGAAACAGCTTGAAAACCACCGATCTCATCTGTTATAAAGATGGTTTGTGTAAAATATCAGTTTTGGTGTTTTTATTCCAGAACTCTGGTAGTCCCTCTAGATGTATACATTATATTAGAAGTTTAATACAGTGAGCTATTTTCCACTCCTGTCACCATAGTTATGTTGCTTAATTGTTCTTCTAACAAGGACCAGTGTAAAACAAGGCAAAGAGCATCAAATTTTGATTAGATGGGGAATTCCATCAGATAAATTTGAGAGATGTTTGGTAATGTCTAGGAGGACAAGACTGGAGGTTCCCATATAGGGAAACTTTGATAGGAAGGCATAGAATGGATGTACTAAGCAGGAAAGAAATACAAATAGAGGAGGGGAAGAATGTTTGAAGTACCTCAAAATAATCTGCCTCACACACCACACAACCTTTCTTCTGACAACTTCATGATGAAAGGAAATTCATTACTTCTGTATTTCATGATACTAAGAAAGAACCCCAAATTGGCTTAAGCTGAAACTTGTTTTGCTAATGTCACAAATTAAAAATACTTCCAAACAGCATGTAAAAAAAGAGAAGATGTTAAAGAAGCCTTCTTAGATTTGATAAGACCAAGAAATAAGGGAAATGGAAACATCTCAATAATTGGGAAGTAAAGCTGGTGGCAGGTTATTCTAAAGGGTTTTCAAACTTTTTTAAAAATCCCAATTACAGCACTTAGCTCTTAGAAGCAATTTCTATAATAGACAATAACATAGCACCTAGTATAGGTGAATGGGTACATTAGACATACATAATAAATATATGCCTCTGGGGGCACAGTCCTAAGACGGTGGAGGAATAGAACTGGGAGACCACTTTCTCCCTCACAGATTCATCAAAAGATAATTTGAACACTGAGCAAAACAACTTCTGAACTCTGACAGAGGACACCAGGCACCCAGAAAGGCAGCACAATGTCTTTGAAAGGAGGTAGGACAAAATATAAAAGATAAAAAGAGAGATAAAAGAGTTAGGGATAGAGACTTATCCCAGGGAGGGAGTTGTAAAGGAGGAGAAGTTTTCAAACACCAGGAAATCCCCTCACTGGCAGGTCTGTGGGGAGTTTTGGAATCTCAGAGGGCAACATAACCAGGAAGAAAAATAAATAAATAAAACTCACAGATTACGTGCTTAACTGCAACTCCTGGTGGAGAGGTAGCCCAGATGCTCACATCCACCATCAAGAAGCAGGGGCTGAATAGGGAGGTGCAGGCTGCATTGCTTAGGACAAGGACCAGACCTGAATGCCCTGAGGGCAATCTGAGGGAGCTAACGTGAGATAGCAACCCAAACTGTGGGATAGCCAGAGAGAGGGGAAAAAAAAAAAGAAAAGAGAGAGAGAGAGAACTTTCCCAAGAAAAGCTCTAACCTAAGGCACTGCCGGCCCGCTCACAGAACAAAGGACTGAGCTAATACCAGAGGAGAGCTAGCCAGCAGCGGACTGGCTCATTGCCCACCAGAGTCAGGGAGGCAGACAGGTGACAGCCAGAGCCAGAGGCAAGGGGCAAACTTGGCCTCAGAGATGGCATCCTCTACCAAACAGGATCCCAGTTGCTAACCAAGTCTTCTTGGGATCCTGAATAGTTGATATCTGCTGGGAAGGTCACAGCCAGAGATCAGATTTCCAGAGGAGACGAGTGGCTGGGACTGGGGAGGTGATAAGACACACCGTCCCAACTGGGGAGTGTGCGCTCACCTAGCACCTGGTCACCTGAGCCGCTCGGACCTGGGAAGGGCACCAAACGCAGGCCCAACCGAATCTGTGCCCTTATGGAGAACCCAAGAACCTGACCCTGAGCAGCTTAGACCTGGGAATAACACACAACCCAGGGCCCACCTTAGACAGTTCCCCTGCAGAGCAAACTGAAGCCTGAGCAGTGTAGACTGGAAAAGCACACACGCCGTGAGCAGCAGCAAACCCAGTGTAGCCCAGACACTGTGAGCATTCCCCACAAACGCCAGTGATATTTGTTTGCAGTGTTCCTCCCTCCTCGCAACACAATTGAACAAGTGAGCCTAAATAAATGACCACCTTCGCCCCCTTGTGTCAGGGGGGAAATTAGATAGATACTGAAGATACTTGTAGACAGAGGAAGCCAAAATAAACAAAGAAGAGGGAATCCCTTTAGAAGTGACAGGTGCAACAGATTAAAACCCTGTAGTTAGCATTGGATACCCTGGAAGGGACCTATAGACCTTGAGTAGAAGTATAAGCTGGAACAAGGAACTATCTGAAACTGAACTAACCACACATTGCCCTCAAAAGCTCCAAAGAAATTCCTAGATATATTTTACTATTATCAACTTTTAATTTTTAATTTGTTTTTATTTTCAAGTTCATTACTCCTTTAATTTTCATTTTTAAAACCTACTGTTAAAAAAAAAAAAAAACCTACTGTTACCTTGCATAAAAAAGACCCTATTTTTTTTTTTTTTTTTGCCCACAAAGAAGGGTGTTTATTATCATCTCCTATGGGCGCCCTCCCTGATGCCAAGCTGACCCATCCCATTCAACAGGTTCACAGCACTGGGAAGCACTGCTCCCTGAAATCCTCCAGTGCTCTTCACTCCTGCAGACCTGTGCTCTGCAAAGTGTGCCGCCTCTGCCTCATTCACAGCCGCATCCCCGGCAACTCCGGCAGGCCAGGCCCACTGTGTTGATTCAAAACACATGTTCGTTCTTTGCTCTTTCCCTCCACAGAGTTGCCTTTGGCCAGATGCACAGAAGGTGCAGAACTGGCCCCAGACACCTGGTGAGCTCAGCACAGAACAAAAGCCATCCTCACAGCCCAAAAAGACCCTATTTTTAAAGCAAATATTATATGTATATTTTTATAACATTTTAGAATGTTTTCTGTTTTTTTAATATTGTATTTTTGAGACTCTGTCCTCTACTCTAGATTTTTAATGTTTGCTTTTTGATATTTATTATCAATTCTGTACCTTTAAGAATCCAATCTTCAGTACCCATTTTTACTTAAGAGTGTGATTACTGATTTGATTGCTCGCTCTTCGTTTGACTCTCCTTTTTCTCCCCCAGATCACCTGTATTTCCTCCCTGCCCTTCTCTTCTCTACTTAACTCTGTGAATCTCTTTGGATATTCTGGGCTGTGGAAAACACTTAGGGAACTGATCACAGGCTAGATTGGTCTCTCACCTTTTGACTCCCCCTCCTCTCCTCCTGGTCACCTCTATCTCCTTCCTCCCTCTTCTCTATGGAACTCCATGAACCTCTCTGAGTGTTCCAGATTGTGGAGAGTAAGTAAGGAATTGATTACTGGCTAGATTGCTCTCTCCCTATTTGATTCCCCCTCTTCTCCTCCTGGTCACATCTACCTCCCTCTTCTATCTTATCTTCTACACATAACTATATGAACCTCTCTGGGTGTCCCCCACTGTGGTGAATCTTTTCATCATTAACTGATGTTTTATCATCAGTGCTGTATGGATGGAGAAGTCTTGAGGCTACTGTAAGACTAAGACTGAAAGCCAGAGGCAGAAGGCTTAAATCCAAACTTGGGAACACCAGAAAACTCCTGACTCCAGGAAATATTAATCAACAAGAGATTATCCAAAACACTGCATACCTACACTGAAGCCAAGCACCACCCAAGAGCCAACAAGTTTCAGAGCAAAACATACCAAACTAACTCTCCAACAAAGCAGGAACATAAACCTGAGCACAAAAAGACAGGTGGCCGAAAGTTACACCAAACACATAGACACATCAAAACTTACTACTGGACACTTAATTGCACTCCAGAGAGAAGAGATCGCCAGCTCCAATTACCAGAACACTGAAGTAAACTGCCCTAATGAGGAAACCTTGACAAGCCACTTGTCCAACCCCACCCACAGGGAGGAACCTCCACAAAAAAGAGGAACCACAAACTTCCAGCATATAGTAAGACCACCCCAAACACAGCAACTTAAACAAGATGAAAAGGCAGAGAAATATTCAGCAGGTAAAGGAACACAATAAAAGCCCACCAAACCAAACTAAGAGGAGGAGACAGAGAGTCTACCTGAAAAACAATTCAGAATAATATAGCAAAAATGATCCAAAATCTTGAAAACAAAATGGAGTTACAGATAGTCTGGAGACAAGGATGGAGAAGATCCAAAATAAGTTTAACAAGGACCTAGAAGAAATTAAAAAAGGGTCAGTATATAATGAATAATGCAATAACCGAGATCAAAAGCACTCTGGAGGGAACAAACAGTAGAATAACTAAAGCAGAAGATAGCTTAAGTGAGGTAGAAGATAGAATGGTGGAAATAAATGAAACAGAGAGGAAAAAAGAAAAAAGACTTAAAAAAGGAGGACAATCTCAGAGACCTCTGGGACAATGTTAAATGCCCCAACATTTGAATCACAGGAGTCCCAGAAGAAGAAGACAAAAAGAAAGGCCATGAGAAAATACTTGAGGAGATAATAGTTGAAAACTTCCCTAAAATGGGCAAGGAAATAGTCACCCAAGTCCAAGAAACTCAGAGAGTCCCAAACAGGATAAACCCAAGGTGAATCACCCCAAGGCACATATTAATCAAATTTAAAAATATCAAACACAAAGTACAAATATTAAAGGCAGCAAGGGAAAAACAACAACTCACAAGGGGATCCCCATAAGGATAACAGCTGATCTTTCAATAGAAACTCTTCAAACCTGAAGAGACTGTCAGGACATACTTAAAGTGATGAAAGATAAAAACCTACAACCCAGATTACAGTACCCAGCAAGGATCTTACTCAAATATGAAGGAAAAATTAAAAGCTTTACAGACAAACAAAAGCTGAGAGCATTCATCCCTACCAAACCAGCTGTTCAACAAATGCTAAAGGATCTTCTCTAGACAGGAAACACATAAGAGGTGTATAAACTCGAACCCAAAACAACAAAGTAAAAGACACCGGGGTGATACTTATCAATAATTACCTTAAATGTAAATGGGTTGAATGCCCCAACCAAAAGACAAAGACTGGCTAAATGGATGCAAAAGCAAGCCCCCTATATATGCTGTCTACAAGAGCCCCACCTTAAACCTAGGGACACATACAGACTGAAAGTGAAAGGGTGGAAAAAGATATTTCACACAAATGGAGACCAAAAGAAAGCAGGAGTAGCAATACTCATATCAGATAAAATAGCCTTTGAAATGAAGGCTGTGGAAAGAGACAAAGAAGGAAACTACATAATGACAAAAGGATCAATCCTAGAAGATACAACAATTATAAATATATATGCACCCAACATAGGAGCACCACAATATGTAAGGCAAATGCTAACAACTATGAAAGGAGAAATAAACAATAACACAATAATAATGGGAGACTTTAATACTCCACTCACATCTAAGGATAGATCAACTAAACAGAAAATTTGCAAGGAAACACAAACTTTAAATTATACAATGGACCAGTTAGACCTAATTGATATCTATAGGACATTTCACCCCAAAACAATAAATTTTGCCGTTTTCTCAAGTACACATGGAACCTTCTCCAGGATAGATCATGTCCTGGTCCATAAATCTAGCCTTGATAAATTCAAAAAACTGAAATCATCTCAAGCATCTTTTCTGATCACAATGCGGTAAGATTGGATGTCAATTACAGGAAAAAAAAAAAAACTGTTAAAAATGCAAACATATGGAGGCTAAACAACACACTTCTGAATAACCAACAAATCACAGAAGAAATCAAGAAAGAAATCAAAATCTGCGTAGAAACGAATGAAAATGAAAGCACAACAACACAAAACCTATGGGATTCAGTAAAAGCAGTGTTAAGGGGAAGCTTCCTAGCAATACAAGGCTACCTCAAGAAACAGGAAAGAAATCAAATAAATGATCTAACTCTACACCTAAAGCAACTACAAAAAGAAATGAAGAACCCCAGGGTTAGTAGAAGAAAATAAATCATAAATATTAGGGCAGAAATAAATGCAAAAGAAACAAAAGAGACCATAGCAAAAATCAACAAAGCTAAAACCTGGTTATTTGAGAAGATAAACAAAATAGACAAACCATTAGCCAGATTCATCAAGAAAAAAAAAGGAGAAGAATCAAATCAACAAAATTAGAAATGAAAATGGAGAAATCACAACAGACAATACAGATATACAAAGGATCATAAAAGACTACAATCAGCAACCATATACCAAAAAAATAGACAACTTGGAAGAAATGCATGAATTCTTAGAAAATTATAACTTTCAAAAATGGAACCAGGGAGAAATAGAAAATATTAACAGACCCATAAGCACAGAAATCGAAACTGTAATCAGAAATTTTCCAACTAACAAAAGCCCAGGACCAGATAGCTTCACAGCTTAATTCTACCAAAAATTGAGAGAAGAGCTAACACTTATTCTACTCAAACTCTTCCAGAAAATTTCAGAAGAAGGTAAACTTTCAAAATCATTCTATGAGGCCATCATCATCCTAATAGCAAAACCAGAAAAAGATGTCATAAAAAAAGAAAACTACAGGCCAATATCACTGATGAACATAGATGCAAAAATCCTTAACAAAAATCTAGTAAACAGAATCCAACAACATATTAAAAAGATCATACATCATGACCAAGTGGGCTTTATCCCAGGGATGCAAGATTTCTTCAATATTTGCAAATCAATCAATGTGATACACCACATTAACAAATTGAAAGATAAAAACCATATGATGATTTCAATTGATGCAGAGAAAGCCTTTGACAAAATTTAACATCCATTTATGATAAAAACCCTCCAGAAAGCAGGAATAGAAGGAACATACCTCAACGTAATAAAAACCATATGTGATAAACCCACAGCAAACATCCTCAAAGGTGAAAAATTGAAATCGTTTCCCCTAAAGTCAGGAACAAGACAGGGTGCCCACTCTCACCACTACTACTGAACATAGTTTTCGATGTTTTAGCCACAGCAATCAGAGCAGAAAAAGAAATAAAAGGAATCCAGACTGGAAAAGAAGTAATACACTCACTGTTTGTAGATGACATGATCCTCTATATAGAAAACCCTGAAGACTCTACCAGAAAATTACTAGAGCTAATCAACAAATATAAAGTTGCAGGATATAAAATTAACACACAGATATCCCTTGCATTCCTACACACTAACAATGAGAAAACAGAAAGAGAAATTAAGGAAACAATTCCTTTCACCATTGCAATGAAAAGAATAAAATACTTAGGAATAAATCTATCTAAAGAAACAAAAGATGTATATATAGAAAACTATAAAACACTGATGAAAGAAATCAAAGATGACACAAATAGATGGAGAAGTATACCATGTTCATGGATCAGAAGAATCAATATAGTGAAAATGAGTATACTACTCAAAGCAATCTATAGATTCAATGCAATCCCTATCAAGCCACCAATGGTATTTTTCAGATAACTAGAACAAATAATCTCACAATTTGTAAGGAAATACAAAAAACCTTGAATAGCCAAAGCCATCTTGAGAAAGAAGAATGGAACTGGATGAATCAACCTACCTGACTTCAGGCTATACTACAAAGCTATAGTCATTAAGACTGTATGGTACTGGTACAAAGAAAGAAATATAGATCAATGGAACAAATAGAAAGCCGAGAGATAAATCCATGTACCTATGGACAAGAGGAGGACAAAAGGAGGCCAGAATATACAATGGAAAAAAGACAATCTCTTTAAGAAGTGGTGCTGGGAAAACTGGTCAATCAATTGTAAAAGAATGAAACTAGAACACCTTTTAATGTCATACACAAAAATAAACTCAAAATGCCTTAAAGATCTAAATGTAAGACCAGAAACTATAAAATTCCTAGAGGAAAACATATGTAAAACACTCTCTGACATAAATCATAGCAGGATCCTCTATGACCCACCTCCCAGAGTAATGGAAATAAAAGCAAAAATAAACAAATGGGACCTAACTAAACTTAAAAGCTTTTGCACAAAGAAGGAAACTATAAGCAAGGTGAAAAGACAGCCTTCAGAATGGAAGAAAATAATAGCAAATGAAGCAACTGACAAATAATCTCAAAAATATACAAGCAGCTCCTGTACCTCAATTCCAGAAAAGTAAGCGACCAAATCAAAAAATGGGCCAAAGAACTAAACAGACATTTCTCCAAAGAAGACATACAGATGGCTAACAAACACATGAAAAGATGCTCAACATCATTCATTACCAGAGAAATGCAAATCAAAACCAGAATGAAGTACCATCTCACGCCGATCAGAATGGCTGCTATCAAGAAGTCTATAAACAATAAATGCTGGAGAGGGTGCAGAGAAAAGGGAACCTTCTTACACTGTTGGTGGGAAAGCAAACTAGTACAGCCACTGTGGAGAACAGTGTGGAGATTCTTTAAAAATCTAGAAATAAAACTGTCATATGACCCAGCAATCCCACTGCTGGGCATAAACACCGAGGAAACCAGAGTTGAAAGTAACACTTATACCCTAATGTTCATTGCAGCACTGTTTACGATAGCCAGGACATGGATGCAACCTAGATGTCCATTAGCAGACAAATGGATGAGAAAGCTGTGGTACATATACACAATGGAATATTACTCACCTCTTAAAATGAATGTATCTGAATCATTTCTAATGAAGTGCATGAAACTGGATCCTATTATACAGAGTGAAATAAGTCAGAAAGAAAAACACCAATGCAGTATATCATTGCATATACATGGAATTTAGAAAGATGGTAACGATGACCTTATATGCGAGACAGGAGATGTAAAAATAGACTCTTAGACTCTGTGGGAGAAGGCGAGGGTGGGATGATTTGAGAGAATAGCATTGAAACATGTATATCATCACATGTGAAATAGATCACCAGTCCAGGTTCCGAAAAAAAAAAAAAAAAGATGGAATTGCTATTTTCTTCCTTTTGTCTAGTCCCCTTTCCTTCTTTTGGTTCATTAAAGCAGAGGTCCTCAATCTCCAGAATCTAATGCCTTATAATCTGAGGTATCACTGATGTAATAATAATACAAAATAGGTGCATAATAAATGTAATGTGCTTGAATCATCCCCAAACCGTCCCCTACTCCTGAGAGTGGAAAAATTGTCTGCCATGAAACTGGGTCAGGTGTCAAAACAGTTGGAAACCGCTGCTTTAAAGAGTGTTAGTATGTTTTGTAATTTTACTGAAATTTGTACAAAAACTCCTCTATTTCCCTTATTTATTATGCCTTCATTCAGCAAATACTTGCTGAGGGTCTTTGCTGTACCATAAAAGGGTCTCCCAGTCAGTACTGGAAAATAATTTTGTCAGTAACTGGAAGGTATTTTTTTCTGTACTTTCTGGGCAATTCAAGGAAGAGAAACTCTGCACTGCCAGTAGCTTTCCTAATTAGAATGAAGGGTATCAAGATATCTGCCTAATATGCCCAAGAGTTTATGAGAATCCAATATTTAGTTTAGATTTTCTGCTAGTAATAATAATAATAATAATTTTCGGTTAATAATAATCTTGCCAGATTATTATAGACAAATGGAAAGCAATGAAAAATAAGATTAAATATCAATAGTTCTCACAATCCTGTCTTCCAGATATGGTTGTCTCAGTTCAGTTCAGTTCAGTTCAGTCGCTCAGTCGTGTCCGACTCTTTGCAACCCCATGAATCGCAGCACGCCAGGCCTCCCTGTCCATCACCAACTCCTGGAGTTCACTCAGACTCACGTCCATCGAGTCTGTGATGCCATCCAGCCATCTCATCCTCTGTCTTCCCCTTCTCCTCCTGCACCCAATCCCTCCCAGAATCAGAGTCTTTTCCAATGAGTCAACTCTTAGCATGAGGTGGCCAAAGTACTGGAGTTTCAGCTTTAACATCATTCCTTCCAAAGAAATCCCAGGGCTGATCTCCTTCAGAATGGACTGGTTGGATCTCCTTGCAGTCCAAGGAACTCTCAAGAGTCTTCTGCAACACCACAGTTCAAAAGCATCAATTCTTCGGCACTCAGCCTTCTTCACAGTCCAAATCTCACATCCATACATGACCACAGGAAAAACCATAGCCTTGAGTAGACGGACCTTTGTTGGCAAAGTAATGTCTCTGCTTTTGAATATGCTATCTAGGTTGATCATAACTTTCCTTCCAAGGAGTAAGTGTCTTTTAATTTCATGGCTGCAGTCATGATCTGCAGTGATTTTGGATCCCCAAAAAAATAAAGTCTGACACTGTTTCCACTGTTTCCCCATCTATTTCCCATGAAGTGATGGGACCAGATGCCATGATCTTCATTTTCTGAATGTTGAGCTTTAAGCCAACTTTTTCACTCTCCACTTTCACCTTCATCAAGAGGCTTTTTAGTTCCTCTTCACTTTCTGCCATAAAGATGGTGTCATCTGCATATCTGAGGTTATTGATATTTCTCCCAGCAATCTTGAGTCCAGCTTGTGCTTCTTCCAGCCCAGCGTTTCTCATGATGTACTCGGCATATAAGTTAAATAAGCAGGGTGACAATATACAGCCTTGACATACTCCTTTTCCTATTTGGAACCAGTCTGTTGTTCCATGTCCTTTTCTAACTGTTGCTTCCTGACCTGCATACAGATTTCTCAAGAGGCAGATCAGGTGGTCTGGTATTCCCATCTCTTTCAGAATTTTCCACAGTTTATTGTGATCCACAAAGTCAAGGGCTTTGGCATAGTCAATAAAGCAGAAATAGATGTTTTTCTGGTTGTCTAGATGAACATATTTGATATTGCTATGGGTAAATGATAATACTATTGGGTTGGCCCAAAGCTTTATTCAAGTTTTTCCATAAGATAGTATGAACAAACAAACTTTGGGACAACTCAATATATTTGTTTTGTAATATGATTTTTTAAAATCTTCTTACATGTAGAATTATGAACTTTTCTCCAGATAAGTTTGATTCCAGGATATTTTCAGGACATATAATTTATCTAACAATTCTTGCATTGGATACAATTCATTTTTAATTTGTGCTATGATGATGTCACTGAAGATAGACTGTGTATACATCCATGATTCTGTTCTTAAAATTGCTATAAGCTAAAATAAAATAATTTATTGAAACAAAAGGAATAATAAATGTACACTCTGAATTCTGCTGGGCACAATACTCTGAGGTATTAGAATAACCAGAAGGGGACATTTTACTCTTAGATAAGGCAAGATCTGGTGCTTTCTCCCCTCTATTCCTAGAGTGCTTTCCCAGGGCACACTTAGACATAAACTAATATAGTGAGCATTTATTGCCTCTATGTCTTTGTATATACTCTGTCTGAAAACTCATTTCTCCTTCCACTCCTTTTACTAATTTGGACTGTCCTCAGTTCTAGTTCACATTTAATCAATAGCAATGACACTAACAACCACAAAAATCCTTCTTTGACTGTCTCAAGTTGCCCCATTACTGTAAGTCCATGTTGGCTGCATTCCTATGTTCTCCCTTTTATTGAATCATAGCCCTACCCATATAATTTTACAATCATCTGTTGCTATCCCTTATTAGGCAATACTTTCATTGAAAATAAAAGCATATTTGTTTTGATAACTGCTATATCCCCGTGTAATCCTAAAGGAAATCAACCCTGAATATTCATTGGAAGGACTGATGGTAAAGCTGAAGCTCCAATACTTTGGCCACCTGATGCTAAGAGCTGACTTATTGGGAAAAATCCTGATTCTGGGAAAGACTGAAGGTAAAAGCAGAAGGAGGAAGCAGAGGGTAACATGGTTATTGCATCACTGACTCAATCGACATGAGTTTGAGCAAACTCCGGAAGATAATGAAGGACAGAGGAGCTGGGGTGCTGCAGTCCATGGGGTCACAGACACAACTTAGCAAATGAACAACAACAACAACAAAAGGATGAAAGAATGAATGAACAAACAAACAATTCCATATATCAGTAACTGCTTGGTGTGTGATATGACTTGAATGATGCTAGGACAAATCTCTTCCCTAAAATAATTCCCTCAGATATTTTCTTGAGATCTGATTTTTTCCTTATTTACAATTCAAATTTATTTAGATTATGGAGACTATTTTTTTATTCCAGTAGTTCTTTTCTTATTATGAAAATATATCTGGATGAGAGTAATATGTTAATGCACTCTGCTTCCACCTAAGAGAAAGTGAGTCTTGAGCTATGACACACACAAGATAAGATTCTAAGGCAGCATTGTCCTGTGGATGCTAGCAATGTTTGTAATGATAGCAATGTTGTTAGTACAACTGAGAAACTGAATCTTGAATTTTATTAAAATTTAATTAATTTTAATTTAAATTAAAACTATTTTTTTTGCTTTGTTAAATACAGTAGCTACTGTATTTCACAGTGCAATTCTAGAAAAATAAAACACCAAACGGTGAAAAGAGTAAATGGAATGCAATATGAAAGCTTCAAAGATCACTCTGTAAGGGTCACAAGTCCAGTTCTGGTTCAGGAACAATTTGATTTGATTAACAGCTGAAAACAACTAAACCAGAAAGGAACCACAGCACACATAGCTAATGCTGTGAAGAGAGAATAATACCATTATTCCAGCATCCTCTTATTTAAGAAGCATTTAAGGTTGGCTAAATCCAGAAAGAATGACTACACTGCATTTTCATAAAGACTGAAATCCCACCACAGTGCACACAAATCTAAATGTTCATGGCATTCAGTTTAAGTTAATTAAAATCAGAACCTCAAATCTATTAGAGCATTTTTTCTTTTAAATTTAATTAATCTTTCTACTTGTCCTTGTTTTTTAGCATTTTTAATGTTGTTGAATCATGGCATGCTGACATTTTCCATAATGCTTAATGGCACATGATGACTTTGCAACCAGAAACGCAGACCATTTAGGAGGCATTTAATGAATGGAACAGTCACTGGAATCAATAAATGCACTGGTTCATTTCTAAGTTTAAGATAAATCTTTCATGTGTGCAAATAAACTTATCTAATAACTTTACTTTTTACTATTGGTGCAGAAACGTAAGATAAATATGCAAGTTATGATGTTCTTTGACCTCTATAATTTGGCATCATTACATGTCCATAATTTATGACTGCAAATGCTCATGAAATATTTCATATTTGCTGGCTGCCAAATGTATGGTTGAAAACTGTAAACTTATAAAAGTTAAAAGTGGTAATGAATTCAAATAAAATGAACTGAAACAAAAGCCATTCCTACACTGATACATTTTAAAGATTAGTTTTAGCATTTATATGGCTACTTCTGATATATAATCTTTTTACATAAGCATCAGAGTAATTTGCCTGTTCTATCTATATAATTATTACAGATTTATAACAATCTGAACTACCAACTGATGTAATGACTTCAGTCAAATAACCAGTCAGTTAAGTGGAGAAAAAAGACATCATTAAACTAATAGTTTCACTCTAATGACTGAGTGATAGAATTCACCAGTCATTTGAGTCAGATATTTTTCTCTAGACATCTGAGATAGAGTAGACTTTGTGCCATTTCTTTTGATAAAAAGAACAAAGCTGAACTGGAACAATTTTTATTAATGATTATATAAAGTTGGTGATGGACAGGGAAGAGTTGCATGCTGCAGTCCATGGGGTCACAAAGAGTCGGACACAACTGAGCAACTGAACTGACTGACTGATACATATACATATTAATACATATATATATAATTTATTCATGTTAATTGCATTAAAATCTGACTTGAAATTGTAGCCCTGTCAGAAGTGTATGAAAATGAACATAGCTGTACGATGTTAAAAGTGTGGATTTTCATATCTGATAAAGAATTTTAGGTTTGGGGCTTTTTACTATATTCTTTTGGTAAATCAATCTACATGACCTATTTTCTCAGTGCAAGATCAGTCGAAAATTCAGAAACATTTGCTTTTCTTGTCATGCTAACATGTTGAAGAACTGAGCTGTTCAGTTAATAAAGTATTGTGTTTGGAAAACTTTTCATTTCCCTCTTGTCTTTGGGACCTTGTAGATGTAGACTAAAGCCAAATAGACTGACATAAAGAAGTAAAATGAGTATCTTGTTGTTCTTTAGTCACTAAGAAGTGTCCAACTCTTCTCGACCCCATGGATTGCAGCACACCAGGCTTCCATGTGCCTCACCATCTCCCAGAGTTTGATCAAGTTCATGTCCATTGAATCAGTGATGCCATCCAACCATCTCATCCTCTGTCATCCTCTTCTCCTGCTTTCTATCTTTCCCAGCGTCAGGGTCTTTTAGCTCTTTCCATCAGGCGGCCAAAGTATTGGAGCTTCAGCTTCAGCATCAGTCATTCCAATGAATATTCAGAGTTTACTTCCTTTAAGATTGGACTAATTTGATCTCTTTGTTGCTCAAAGGACTCCCAAGAATCCTCTCCAGCACCACAGTTCAAAAGCATCAATTCTCAGTGCTCTGCCTTCTTTATTGTCCAACTCTCATATACGTATATGATTAATGAAAAGCCCATAGCCTTGAGTGTATGGGTCCTTTGTTGGCAAAGTAATAGCTTTGCTTTTTTGTTTTTTAATTTTTATCATTTCTATTTTTTTATATATATTTTTTAAAATTTTATTTTATTTGTAAACTTTACATAATTGTATTAGTTTTGCCAAATATCAAAATGAATCTGCCACAGGTATACATGTGTTCCCCATCCTGAACCCTCCTCCCTCCTCCCTCCCCATACCATCCCTCTGGGTCTTCCCAGTGCACTAGCCCCAAGCATCCAGTATCGTGCTTCGAACCTGGACTGGCATCTCGTTTCATACATGATATTTTACATGTTTCAATACCATTCTCCCAAATCTTCCCACCCTCTCCCTCTCCCATAAAGTCCATAAGACTGTTCTATACATCAGTGTCTCTTTTGCTGTCTCGTACACAGGGTTATTGTTACCATCTTTCTAAATTCCATATATATGCGTTAGTATACTGTATTGGTGTTTTTCCTTCTGGCTTACTTCACTCTGTATAATAGGCTCCAGTTTCATCCACCTCATTAGAACTGATTCAAATGTATTCTTTTTAATGGCTGATTAATACTCCATTGTGTATATGTACCACAGCTTTCTTATCCATTCATCTGCTGATGGGCATCTAGGTTGCTTCCATGTCCTGGCTATTATAAACAGTGCTGCAATGAACATTGGGGTACACGTGTCTCTTTCCCTTCTGGTTTCCTTGGTGTGTATGCCCAGCAGTGGGATTGCTGGATCATAAGGCAGTTCTATTTCCAGTTTTTTAAGGAATCTCCACACTGTTCTCCATAGTGGCTGTACTAGTTTGCATTCCCACCAACAGTGTAAGAGTGTTCCCTTTTCTCCACACCCTCTCCAGCATTTATTGCTTGTAGACTTTTGGATCGCAGCCATTCTGACGGGTGTGAAATGGTACCTCATAGTGGTTTTGATTTGCATTTCTCTGATTATGAGTGATGCTGAGCATCTTTTCATGTGTTTGTTAGCCATCTGTATGTCTTCTTTGGAGAAATGTCTATGGTTTGTCATAGATTTACCACCAAGAAGCAATTCTCTTCTAATTACATGGCTGCAGTCACCATCCACAGTGATTTTAGAGCCCAAGAAGAGGAAATCTGTCACTGCTTCCAACTTTCCCCCTTCTACTTGCCATGAAATTATGGTAGCAGATGCCATGAACCTAGTTTTTTTTTTTTTTTTTCTTTTTTTTTAATATTGAGTTTTAAGCCAGCTTTTTCACTCTTATCCTTCACCATTATCAAGAAGCTCCACTGTCTATGGAATTTCACCAGGCCAGAATACTGGAGTGGGTAGCCATTTGCTTCTGCAGGGGATCTTCCCAGACTAGTGACTGAACTTGGATCTCCTGCATAGCAGACACATTCTTTACCATTTAAGCCATCATGAAAGCCTATAATGAGCATCTACTTAAGCCTAAATGCAAATCTACTTTCAGAATTCAAAGTGATTCTCTGGCAAATCAGTTATTTGACAGGTTCAATTCACCATTATCCATCTTCATGACCCTGTAAACATTATTGTTGTAATTGTTGTTGTTTAATCACTGAATCATGTCTGACTCTGCAACCCCATGGACTGTTGCCCGCCATACTCCTCTGTCCATGGAATTTCCCAGGCAAGAATACTAGAGTGGGTTATAATTAGTAAAGCTCATATTTACAGGTTATATTTGGTTATCAAATATCTTGTGGTAAGGCAAGGACATGATATACTAATCATGGATTCTACAAATACTGTATAAACTAGCTACAATGGGGACAGAAACCATGGTGGGTTCACCCGCCAATTGACATCGAATTTATGCCAAGGTAAATTATTTAAGAAAACATAACCTAGTGGCTAGAGAATTACATAAATTCCAACCTATCCTCAAATCTCATTTTTCACTCAGTACCTATAGGAGTTTGGTCAAGTGACTTAGCTTCATTTATTTATTTTTACTTTTATTTTTTCTAAGAAAAGACTACATATCTCAATTTAAAAAAAAAAAAACATAACCTATGATGACATTTACACATGAAATACATGTTTTTGAGTTTCTGGGGTGGCAAAGCAACACCTAGAGACTTGTCAGAGAATCCTCATGGCAACATGACTTCTCCCCAGGTTTTATTGCCTTCTCTTAATCTGTAACATAAAGATGCCCCCAAACAAGTCCCCAAATATTTACAAGTTAAGGAAACTTACTACATAGTTGTCTGAGCACTTTCACTTCATCAATAGCAAGGTAGCCTTGATATTCCAAAATTATTTCTTCAAAAATCACCTGGAAGGGACTTCCTCAGTGGTCCAGTGTTAAGAATCTGCCTGCCAATGCCAGGGATACAGGTCCTATCCCTGGTCAGGGAAGATCTCACATGCTGCTAGGCAACTAAGCCTATAAGCTGCAACTACTGAGACTTGGGTGCCTAGAGCCTGAGCTCCTTAACATGAGAAGCCACTGCAATGAGAAGCCCATGCACTGTAACTAGAGAGTAGCGCCCACTTGCTACAACTAGAGGAAAGCCCACACGCAGCAACAAACATCCAGTGCAGCCAAAAATAAATAAATAAAATTACTTTTAAAAATCACCTAAAAAAAAGGGAAAAGACTGAGAAAATCAAGAAGTGACAATGTCATAAGAAGAGTAAACAAAGGGAAAATAATACAGCTGATCACAGTGCTTCATACATTATGCTTCCATGCATAATTTGTGTGTGTGTGCATCCCATCCTATTAGTTTTCTGAGCATGATTTTCAAATTTGTAATAGCACTGGGTATAACTTGGTAACTTTGCACCTGGTGTGTGGGTGTTAATTTGCTTCAGTCGTGTCTGACTCTGTGCAAACCTGTGGACCATAGCCTGTCAGGCTCCTCTGTCCATGGGATTCTCCAGGCAAGAATACAAGAGTGGGTTGCTGTGCTCTCTTCCAGAGGATCTTCCTGACCCAGGGACTGAACCCACTCTTTTATGCAGGAAGGTTCTTTATCCCTAGCTTCACCTGGGAAGCCCTAACTTTGAACTTTTTTTTTAATTGTTGTTCAGTCACTCAGTCACGTACGACTCTTTGTGACCCCATGGATTGCAGCATGCCAGGCTTCCCTGTACTTCAACATATCCCAGAGCTTGCTCAAACTCATGTCCATTGAGTCAATGATGCCATCCAACCATCTCATCCTCTGTCACCCCCTTCTCTTCTGCCTTCAATCTTTCCTGGAATCAGGGTATTTTCCAATGAGTTGGCTCTTCACATCAAGTGGCCAAAGTATTGGCCAAAGTATTCAGCATCCGTCTTTCCAATGAATATTCACGTTTGATTTCCTTTGGGATTGACTGGCTTGATCTCCTTGCAGTCCAAGACATATATATGCCACAATCTAGACACAACTTTGAATATATGTCTCAACAATTCTACATTCTAAACAGCAATAATAACAATTATATTAATACATGTATAATTCATGCCATGTCAGCTGGTCATTTTTCAGTCTGGCAGAAGCCTATTACCTATCATTGTTTAGAACTGTGTGATTTGTAAGCACTGATATATGAAATTCTGCTTCCAATATTACCACCTCCTTATATTTGACTTCTTCATATTTAGTAAATCAATACTTTACCATCACCATGACAAAATTCCCTTTAAATGCATATTTTCTCAGATAACACTCCATTTCTGGTTTCATTTGCTTGTGTACTTATTTTAGAAGCCACAGTCATACATTTGAGTAATATTTTACACAGCATCTTAGAATTCTTAGCCTCTTTGGCTCTCTGGATATCTGCTGCATACAACCCTAAACTCTGAAAAAGTCCCAATGCCTGTTTTCTGCACACTTGTGTATAGGCTGCTGAGCATTGCTGAAGAAAGTCAAAAAGCTAATGATTAGGTTTACCTTAATGTAGTCCTTGACTGTTGCTCAAAAAATATTTCTTTTATTTATTTTCTTGATACTCTTATCTAATCTGTACAATAGTTATTCTAAATCATTTCCATGTTCCTTAAGCTTTCAGACACAATTCTATGTCTTCACTCAGGAAATAACTTAATTTCTTATTTATTGAGGGGGAAAAAATAACAAAACATTTTCCATGAACTCTCTTCTTGTCTCCTCCTCCATCTCAAAGCTTCTCTGGATTTTCCTTCATTATTTTTTCCCATTATCTTGTCTGTGAGGAAAACATGTCCCTTCTCCTTCCCAGGATTAATCTGTTTGTCCTCTCCTTCTGTTTCATCTATTAGTCCCTTCTCTCTTACATCTTTAGCATTTTCCTATTCCCACTAATATAGTCCAGTCTAGGAAAAGCCAAAAGGAAGATAAACAGAAATAATGAAGCTAGCAAAGACTTTTTCTTATTCACTGAATATTATGGCATATATCCAGTTTTCTGTCCATGACTGAATATCTCAAAAATATAATCTGTAGTCACTTCTCCTATATAGCACCATCTACTTTTCAACCCATTTAAAGTCAGGTTGCCTCTCTTCCACCCTCTATTGAAACTGGGTTTTGAAAGTTACTGATGACTCCTTAACTGCAAAATTTCAGTCTTTTCTTAGACCTTACTCTTCTTAACCTCTCCATAACATTTAATGCAGTACATTTCACTAACTCCTTTTTATTGAAATTATCTGCTTTCTTGGCTTGCAAGATTCCCCAGCCTTCTGAATTCTCCTACTGGTTTGGTCATTTGTCTCTGTCACTTCTGCTGGATCATTTCTTCTCTTCAGTAATAATCTCCACTCTAATGATTTCATCCATGTGTATTATTTCAAATAACATCTCTGTTCAAATGATTTTCCCTAATCTATATCTTCAATAACAATTTCCTTCTTCAGTTCTCAGAACCACAGTTTCAAATGCTGAATTAATATTTAAATGTTTTCACTTAGATAAATGTTAATGCCTAAAAATTTAAATATCCAAAATTTGACTTATTATTCGTATCTTCAGACTTTATGTATTTATATTTCTATCCTTAAAATTCTCACTCTCCTTCAAATCACTATTGTTGTTGTTCAGTCACTAAGTCATGTTCAATTCTTTGCAACCCTATGGACCACGGCATACCAGGCTTCTCAGTCCTTCACTATCTCCTGGAGTTTGCTCTAAATTATGCCCATTGAGTTGATGATGCTATCCAACCATCTAATCTTCTGTTGTCCCCTTCTCCTCCTGATCTCAATCTTTCCAAGCTTCAGGGCCTTTTCCAAGGAATTGGCTCTTTGCATCAGATGGCCAAAGTATCAGAGCTTCAACATCAGCGTTAGTCCTTCCAGTGAATATTTAGGGTTGATTTCCTTTAAGATTGACTGGTTTGATCTCTTTGCTGCCCAAGGGACTCTCAAGAGTCTTGTTCAACGCCCCAATTTAAAAGCATCAGTTTTTCAGTGCTCAGGCTTTTTTAAGGTCCAAGTCTCACATCTGTAAATGACTACTGGAAAAACCATAGTTTTGACTATATGGACCTTAGTCAGCAAAGGTGATGTTGGCAAACCTATATACTTGATTAAAATGTCTTACTGATTCTCTCTCTGAAGTCTCTGTCTCTCTTTCCTCCTCTCTTATTTTCACCTTCACTACTACTATTCCTATTTAGTTTTCTGATTCCTCACAACTATATTGTTCCAATACTTCAGTCATGTTACCTCTAATGTGTCCCCACTCCAACAAAAGTAAAGCTTCAGCCATTTTGTTCAGGAGCCTGAAATATCTTATGTGGTTTCTCCTTACCAAACGAATGAAATTCAACTTCATTAGGCTAGTATGGAAGTTCTTGTAGCCTGATTTTACTCTACATCTTCTAATTTTATTCCAAACCACTTCCCTTCACACACTCTATGCTACAACTAAACTAGACTACATGCCGTTCCACATATCAAATACTACTCTGCCTATGTTGTTTAATCCTTTGGAAAAGCCCTTTCCACATTTTTGTTCTTTGAAATCCTGAACACTTTTCCAAGGTTCACATAAAGTTCCCTTTCTCCTGTTTCTCTTTGGCAAGAAGTGGTTGCTACTTTGCTTGGGCCCCAGAATGTTATTTTTATTCCTCATACTGCATATGTCTCATATTGCCAAGATAGCAACCAATATACATATATATGTGTGTGTGTGTGTGTGTGTGGTCCTGCTACTCAATCTTTAGTTCCATGAATACAGGAGTTTAGGCTTATCTATTCTTATCCCTCTATAACATCTAACACAATACTGTATACCTAGTAACAGCTCCAAAAATGTGTAAAATAGATGCCTAATTACAAACGGATTGAATATTGAAATCTAGAGCTTTCTTCTGCAGAGCTTCAAACACTTTGTGGGCATTATCTCACATCTTGAAAACATTCTCGGGAACAAAACAAAGAACAGTTACCATTATCTCTGTGAAGGTCTAAAGTGGCAAAGCAGTTTACGAGAGTTTGTAGCATAGCTACAAATCCAAAATGCCTGACTACTTAGACAAGTGTTCTATCCCCTTGACCATGCTTGCTCTCAAATTAAATTAATGCAGATTAATTTAGAAGTAAATTTCCATCTACTTTGTTTATCCAACAGTTAGCTTTAATAACCACATTTCCCTGGGTGGATTGCTGCCTAGAAGTCCAAATTGCTTCACTTCTTCCTCAATCCTCTGCCCATCGGCAGTTATCACTCCTTTCTGTCACTTGTGTGAAAATGCTCTCTGGTTGATATCCTTTCTTCTGGCTGTTTTAGTTTCGATGCACCAGCAGTCAGGAGGCTTGGTCAGTTTCTTTTCTGTGGTCGTTCCTTGAGTGATCTAAATTTACCTCCACTAAATTTTACATATCATGGGTGGCCTCACATATTGGAGGGCAGAAATGGCTGCAGCTGAAGGGAGGAGAAGGGAGGATAATGACTCTATTTTCTACAGAAAGAGATGAGATCATTTTTTAAAGATGTCATTTCCTTTTAGATACAGAAGGTTGTTAGACTCCCCATTATGTCCTTTTATCATCCAAGGTCATGGAAAGAGTAGGAATAAGTTACTTCTTGGGACTATAGTGAAACCTGAGCTGTCAGACATCATTTAGGCATAAAGATCATGGAGTACTTTGCTAACCACTAGTGTAACTAAGATGTCTGTGGTCTGGATCATGATAAACATTCCACTATGGCAGCGTAATACATTAACTTTAGATATAGCAGTAGAAAAAAATAGGAGTTGAAGAGAGACAGTCATTACTTGACTTGCCCAGTCTTAAGCACACAGTTCGAGTGTGTCTATTAGTAATGGTCAGATAGATTTGTGTGTGTGTGTGTTTAAGACATAATTCTTGCCAGCAGAATTATCTGGATCTGGTGACCCAGACAATACTTCCACAATCCCAAGGACCACTTGAAAAGAAAATGATATTTAAATCATGTTTTTGTTTTGTTTGCCAAAATCAAATCACTGTTAATGATATTTCTCTTAATTTGATTGTTCTGAGAATACACTTTGAAATGCTATTAGTTCTTATGAATTTGGAGCTGTCAGGATTCCACCTTTTCCTACAAAGAAAGTAGCTGCACCTACTTGCACTTCTAATTTATGATAGGTGTTTGGAGGGCTTACAGGAAGCTTCCACCTCTGGAGAACTAACTCACATCTAATTCCCACTGTTGTGTATGGCAACTTTACATGTAAAATAATTTATTATTTATTTTAATCAAAATGCAATTATGCATTCAATTTGTAATGTCTTCCACTTCTGCCTGAATCCAGTAAGCTGTGTTATATAAATAAGAATCACTAATAACCTGACACATAAAAATATGTTTTAGGTAATGATGAACATTAAAATGCATGAATTATTTCAACAGAAACATGAAGTTGTAAGAATATAATGGGGCAAACAGCTCATTGTCTTTGTCTTCTTTTTTAACCCTCATTTGTATCTCAAAATCCAACTTCAACTGAGGATTTCTATTGAAATTTCTCATGGGGAGACTGACAAATGTAATATAAGAAGAGTGACTAAAGTGATTAAATAATATAGTGCAACATTAAGTGCTTTATGTGACTTCAACTCAAATAAAACTTCAGTAGGATATCCACTCAATGAAGATATAAAACTGCTTATTAATTTAAGAAAAAGTAAGTTGTTAATTTAAGAAAAGGTAAGTTGGCCTGCTGTAGTCTATGGGGTCACAAAGAGTCAGACACGACTGAGCAACTGAACTGAACTGAACTAAAGTTGTTAAAGAATAATAGATACACTGGTAATGAAAGAGATCAAATAAGAGTAATCATTTTTATTCAGTGGTATGAAAGTTATCCAAGGGGATAATTGTGAACATAATCAAAATAAAAACAGTGCTGAAATTGCCATGTAAATAATAATAATAAAAAGTGGCTGATTTTGCCAAAGTACTGTCAACTGATAGATTGCACAGCACCATAATTATCAAAACTGACATATGTAAAATGATTGTAAATTCATGGTTTGTAGAACAGTCATATGTTATAGATTTTTACTAGGTAGATACATAATCACAGAGAACAAAAGACCTTTAAACAATGTAAAAGTGTGAAATTAATCTAAAAGGATATACTGCACACACAGTGTAAATTATGAGATCATTTTTCATGTGATTAAGGATGAATTTATATACCTAGACACTTGAATGAGTGGACTTCATTGTATACAGCTATTACTACTGCCTGTGTGACAGATTTGGTAAGCCTTACTGTAAGTATTTAACAGTATGTCAATCCCAGGAAAGATTACAAAGTTGGAAATTAGATTTATCACAGCTTCTGTGATTGGTTCCAAGAACTAAAAAATAAATTGGAAAGTTTGTTGCCCTTATAAATTTATATGTATTAAATACAAACAGTATGCTAGTTTAGCAATTTGTGCAAGTCAACAGCCTCATGAACACCTCTAAGGTTTTCTTTCAATGATATTTTATTCTTTTCACTTGAGAAGTTGAAGGATAGGAGTGTAATTTTCCCAGAATGCATTAACTCGTTTTGCCATAAGCTTGAAAGTCCTGTATATCCTTTCTGTCTGAAGTTGTAATCATATTATACCCATTGGATAATTTCTATTTTTTGTGGTAAATGTTGTATTCCTACTGTGTTATTTGCTATATTTTGGGCAAGCTCTCTATTTGGCAATATATATGTGGCAAGGACATAAACAGACAACATTGTCTGCTTTATGAAAATTTTCTTAGGAAATAAAATTTTCTTTCCTGATAATATATTCAGAAAGTTGTTAGTGTTTACTCATAATCTGGCTTTGGTTTGCTAATGTTTGGCCAATGCTAGAAACATACATAAATTGAAATTGAGTCATAAGAAACAGATAGTAAATCATAACTCTTTGAGAAAAGACCTTGTGTTAATGTTTATACTAAGATTCCATTTTCATGAGCAATAGACTGTATCTACATGACACCAAAACATCTGGAAGCAAAGTGAAAAATGAAGTCAGCCATCTAGATGTTTCTAAATATCCAGATGTTTTGTGTTGATTGGACAAAGATTCCAGATGATTGACTGAAATGTTCACATTGTTAGCATGAATAGATTACTCCATCTTGCACTATGGGAAAGCAGACAGTCAGAAGAAACTAGGGTTTGGAGCATGAGATCTTATGGAGGAAGGAGTGTCTTGATACCTATGACGATTTTGCACCTGTGTGATTCTCAAAGTTGATTTCTGCCCTTTTTGTTTAATAATTAAGGCAATAATTCATGATAAGTTATTATTTTCTTCTGGAAATCCACTTATTTATTCTAGAATAAATGTTGCATTGATTCATTGCAAAATAATGTTATTATGAAGTCAATAGACATTACATTACTAAAAACTGAATAGTTTCAGATATTGTCTCCCCTCAAGAACCAATGTATTTTAAAACAGCATGTATTATTTACAATTATACATTTCAAACAGGAAAGAAAATTTCCACTTCTAGAGTCAGCAAACAAACATTTAAACAAAGATGTATACTAAACTTTGAGCTACCTTATGTGCCAGACATATGCAGACGATCAGGATGCAAGTTGAATTAGATAGCTTTTGCCTTCAAGTAATCCACATTCCAGTAGAGGCTACAGCACTGCTCAATTCAGTTCAGTTGCTCAGTCATGTCCAATTCTTTGCGACCCCGTGGGCTGCAGCATGCTAGGCTTCCCTTTCCATCACAAACTCCTGGAGCTTGGTCAAACTCATATCCATCGAGTCAGTATGCCATCCAACCATCTCATCCTCTGTCACCCCCTTCTCCTCCTATCTTCAATCTTTCCCAGCATCAGGGATTTTTCCAAGGATATAGATCTTCACATCAGGTAGACAAAGCATTGGAGTTTCAGCTTCAGCATCAGTCATTTCAATGAATATTCAAGATGGATTTCCTTTAGAATTCACTAGTTTGATCTGAAGTCCAAGGGACTTTCAAGAGTTTTCTCCAACACCACAGTTCAAAAGCATCGATTCTTCAGTGCTCAACTTTCTCTATGGTCCAACTCTCACATCCATACATGACTACTGGAAAAACTGTAGTTTTGACTGGACAGATCTTTGTTGGCAAAGTAATGTTTCTGCTTTTTAATATGCTGTCTAGGTTGGTCATAGCTTTTCTTCCAAGGAGCAAGCATCTTTTAATTTAATGACTATGGTCAGCATCTGCAGTGATTTTGGAGCCCCCCAAAATAAAATCTCTCACTGTTTCCATTGATTCCCCATCTATTTTCCATGAAGTGATGGGAACGGATGCCATGATCTTCATTTTTTGAATGCTGAGCTTTAAGCCAGCTTTTATACTCTCCTCTTTCACTTTCATCAAGAGGCTCTTTAGTTCCTCTTCACTTTCTGCCATAAAGGTGGTGTCATCTGCATATCTGAGGTTATTGATATTTCTCCTGGTAATCTTGATTCCAGTTTGTGCTTCATCCTTCCCTGCATTCTCATGATATACTCTGCATATAAGTTAAATAAGCAGGGTGACAACATCCAGCCTTGATGTACTCCTTTCCCAACTTGGAAACAGTCTGTTGTTCCACGTCTGGTTCTAACTATTAGTACATAACCTGCATACAGATTTCTCAGGAGGCAAGTAAGGTGGTCTGGGATTCCCATCTCTTTGAGAATTTTTCAGTTTGTTGTGAGCTACACAATCAAATGCATTGGCTTAATCAATAAAGCAGAAGTAGATATTTTTCTGCTATTCTCTTGCTTTTTCGATGATCTAATGGATGTTGGCAATTTGATCTCTTTTTCCTCTGCCTTTTCTAAATCCAGCTTAAATATCTGGAAATTCATGGTTCATATACTGTTGAAGCCTGGCCTGGAGAATTTTGAGCATTAATTTACGAGTGTGAGAGATGAGTGCATTGTGCAGTAGTTTGAGAATTCTTCGTCATTGCCTTCCTTTGGGATTGGAAAGAACACTTACCTTTTCCAGTCCTGTGGCCACTGCTGAGTTTTTCAAATTTGCTGGCATACTAAATGCCCCACTTTCACAACATCATCTTTGAGCATTTGAAATAGCTCTACTGCAATTCCAACACCTCCACTAGCTTTGTTCATAGAGATGCTTCCTAAGGCCCACTTGACTTTACATTCCAGAATGTCTGGCTCTGGGTGAATGATCACACCATCGTGGTTATCAGGGTCATGAATATCTTTCTTGTATAATTCTTCTGTGTATTCTTGCCACCTCTTAATATCTTCTGCATCTGTTAGGTCCATACCATTTCTGTCCTTTATTGTGCCCATCTTTGCATGAAATATTCCCTTGGTATCTCTAATTTTCTTGAAAAGATCTCTAGTCTTTCCCATTCTATTGTTTTCATCTATTTCTTTGCATTGATCACTGATGAAGGCTTTCTTATCTCTCCTTGCTATTCCTTGGAACTCTACATTCAAATGGGTATATCTTTCCTTTTTTCCCTTGCCTTTCACTTCCTTCTTTTCTCACCTATTTGTACGGCCTCATCAGACAACTATTTTGCCTTTTGGCATTTCTTTTCCTTGGGAATGGTCTTGATCACTGCCTCCTATACAATGTCATGAACCTCCATCCATAGTTCTTCAGGCACTCTATCAGATCTAATCCCTTTGTAATTTCCACTGTATAATCATAGGGGATTTGGTTTAGGTCATACCTGGATGACCTAGTGGTTTTCCCTCCTTTCTTCAAGTTAAGTGTGAATTTTGCAATAAGGAGTTCATGATCTGAGCCACGGTTAGCTCCCAGTCTCTCTCTCTCTCTCTCTTTTTTTTTTTTTTTTTTTTTTTGCTGACTGTATAGAGCTTCTCCATTTTTGGCTGCAAAGAATATAGTCAATCTGATTTTTGTATTGACCATCTGGTGATGTCCTTGTGTAGAGTCTTATCTTGTGTTGTTGGGAGAGGGTGTTTGCTATGACCAGTGCATTCTCTTGGCAAAACTCTGTTAGCCTTTGCCCTGCTTCATTGTGTACTCCAAGGCTAAAGTTGTCTGTTAACCCCAGGAACCCCTTGACTTCCTACTTTTGCATTTCAGCCCCTTATGAAGTAAAGGACATCTTTTTTGGGTGTTGCTTCTAGAAGGTCTTGTGGGTCTTCATGAGTGAGTGAAGTTGCTCGGTCATGTCTGACTCTTTGCGACCCCGTGGACTGTAGCCCCCCAGGCTCCTCCGTCCATGGGATTCTCCAGGCAAGAATACTGGAGTGGGTTGCTATTTCCTTCTCCAGGGGATCTTCCCCACCCAGGGATCGAACCCAGGTCTCCCACATTGTAGGCAATGCTTTACCGTCTGAACTGAAGGGTTTAGAGGCCATCAGATGGACATGACCTATAAAGGCAATTTTGATGGTTTTACATAGAAATGACCTCTAATGGAAGAGAACACAAATGGGAAATATTTGAGATACATTTCTATGTAAAATTTAGTTTGCATTGTAGGTCTTCATAGAACTGTTTAACTTCAGCTTCTTCAGCATTACTGGTTGGGGCATAGACTCAGATTACTGTGATATTGAGTGGCTTGCCTTGGAAACAATCAGAAATCATTCTGTCATTTTTGAGATTGCATCCAGCTACTGCATTTCTGACTCTTTAGTTGACTATGAGGGCTACTCCATTTTTCCTGAGGGATTGTTGTCCACAGTATTAGATATAATGTTCATATGAATTAAATTCACCCATTCCAGTGCATTTTAATTTACTGATTCCTAAAATGTCAATGCTCATTTTTGCCATCTCCTGTTTGACCACTTCCAATTTACCTTGATTCATGGACCTAACATTTCAGGTTCCTTTGCAATGTTGTTCTTTACAGTATTGGACTTTACTTCCACCACCAGTGACATCCACAACTGGACATCGTTTTTGCTTTGTCTCCAGCTTTCATTCTTTCTGAGTTATTTCTCCACTCTTCTCCAATGGCATATTGGGCACCTACTCACCTGAGGATTTCATCTTTCAGTGTCATATATTTTTGCATTTTCATGCTGTTAATGGAGTCCTCAAGGCAAGAATACTGAGTGGTTTGCCATTCCCTTCTCCAGGAGACCACATTTTGTCATAACTCTCCACCATGACCCATTGGTTTTGGGTGGCCCTACAAGGCATGGCTCATAGTTTCATTGAATTAGACAAGGCTGTGGTCCACATGATCAGTTTGATTAGTTTTCTGTGATTGTAGTTTTCATTCTGTCTGCTCTCTAAAGGATAAGTATAAGAGGCTTATGGAAGCTTCCTGTTGGGAGAGACTAACTGTGGGGAAACTTGGTCTTGTTCTGATGGGTGGCACCATGCTCAGTAAATCTTTAATCCAATTTTCTCTTGATGGGTGGTCCTGTGTTCCCTCCCTGTTCTTTGACCTGAGATCAAACTATAGTGGAGGTAATGATGACAATGGTGACTTCCTTCAAAGTGTCGCTTGCATGCACTGCTGCACTTAGTGGCCTTAAAGCAGGCCATCGCCGACCCTTGCCTCCCCTGGAGACTCCTGGACACTCACAGGCTAGTCTGAATCAGTCTCTTGTGGGGTCACTGCTCCTTTTCACTGCTAACAGATAATAAATTAGAGTGAGATAAGTGTCAAAACTGTAATATGCAAAGTTTTACTGAAACATCACTAATGGAGCCATTGTCTGCCTAGGGTGGATGGGGAAGGCAATTGCTCCAGAAAGTTAGATAGGAGAAATGATGTTGGTGAAAAACTTTGAAAGAAAAGGAGAAATAGCATAGTAAAAAAAAAAAAAAAAGGAAAAGAAAAATACAAAGAACTTCCTGTTCAGAGGTATCAGAGAAGACTAAAGAAAATAGAATTGAGGAATCAAAAATCAAGAGAAAAGAAAAAAAATTATCCTGCATATTCTCAACATTTTACCTTGTATTCCTTTCAAGGAATTTGCTGATTCATAAGAGGCATGAATAGACACATGAGTAAGATAAACACTTGTGTAGAAGTGGCTTCTAAGAGTCAGAGGGGTCTGCAAAATGTTTTGGCAGTCTCCTGAGGCTGAGAGGAAAAAAAAAAAATGGAGTTCACAGCTACCAAAGCACCCAATAAATGACTCACAAAGATCCCAAAGAAAAGGAAAGAGCAGAAAAGTAATCATGACAGTTCAAGCAGATTTTCCTCTTGAGGTATTCACCAAATTGTAAGTGGTACACACATAGACGTGGAGAAACCTAGGAGAATGTGGCTGCTGGGAGGCTGGGAAACCAAGTAAAGAGTATCAGTTAGGATTTGATCAGGGACTCAGAACCTCTTTAATTATATAGAATAAAGGATATAATATATGTGTTGGATTTAATGCAACCATGGGAGATGATATAGAAGACTATCAAAGTCTGAATCCTTTGTACCTGGTGTGCCCATGTTCAGTCACTCAGTCATGTCCAGCTCTTTTCAACTCCATGGACTATAGCCCATCGGGCTCCTCTGTCCATGGGATTTATCAGGCAAGAATATTGGAGCAGGTTGCTATTTCCTTCTCCATGGGATTTTCCCAATCCAGGGTTTGAGTCTGCATCACCTGCATCTCCTGCATTAGGAAGCCCTTGTACCTGGTGGGTAGGTCAAAGTCACTAAGGGTTAGTAAGGCCAGTATTGAGAAGAAAATCAGGACTTGAAGGAAGAGACTCAGTGCAAATTGTATCCCACAAGGAATAACAAACCCAAGGGGATAAACTAGAATGAACCTGTGTTTGTCTATCACAGTCTTTGACTTCATCAATACAAGAGACCCGAAGAAGGAGATGGCATCTTTGCCATGTGTTTCTAGCCCAGGATGCAGAGAAGCTGAAGGAGATCTGGTAGGGGCTGGAGTAGCTGCACATCTGGCTGCTGCTTTAAGTTAACAAGGTGAGTTAGCAAATCAACCACAATATGCGTAAGCCACATGGTTCCCGGACCCCTACACCTACACCAACTTTGAAAGCATAATGGCTGCTGCTTTACTTCCACCTTCCAAATCTCACAGTTTTCTAAATGTCAATACTAACTTAAAATCAACAAGAAAAGGAAATTCTAAGAAGTCTAGTTTCTCTTTGGGAACTAGGAAGTCTAGTTTCACCCTCCAAAGGATGACCCTTGTCAACTTGGCATTCATACTGCTAAGTCACTTCAGTCGTGTCCGACTCTGTGCAACCCCATAGACGGCAGCCCACCAGGCTCCGCCGTCCCTGGGATTCTCCAGGAAAGAACACTGGAGTGGGTTGCCATTGGAATTCATACACCCCTCTATTAACCATATTTGCTTTTCATATAAACATAGTAGCAATGTGATTCAACTTTCCTTTGTACTATTGAAAACTCATTAACCACAAGAAGATGCTTATCCATCTTTGGGTAATGTTCATTCCTCTTCTAACTGAATTATAACTATATCCCTTCATTAGTCAGCTTTGGCTGCCATAAGAAAATACCACACACTGAGTGGCTTAAACAACAGAAATATTTTTATGTGTTTTTTTTTTTTTTTTTTTCCCTCACAGTTCTTGAGGCTAAAGGTCCAAAATCAAGATGTAACAGGTTCAATTTCTTCTGATACACGTTTCCTTGGCTTGAAAATGGCCACTTTCTCACTGAGTTCTCATAAGATATTTTTTCTCTATGTACATACACTTTTGGTATCTCTTTTTGTGCCCAATTTCCTCTTTTTATAAGGATACCTGTAAAATTTGATTAAGGACCACCCTAGTAGTTTCATTTAACTTTATCACTTAAGTTAACTTAATAGTTTTATCTCCAAATATAGTCACATTCTGAGACACTGGATGTTAGGACTTCAATATATGAATTTTGGGAATGCACTGGATTGTACAGCATCCTCCATGCCTCTCATGTTCTGTGATGTAAATAGTAAGACCTAAGATTAAGTATTATTACCATGCCTTCTATTATTGATATATGGTAGAAGAATAGGAAAGTGATTAAAAAAAAAAAAAGGTTAATACATCCACAAATTAGACGAAATACTCTATAGTTATTGCTGCAACTTGCTCATGTGGTCATATCAAGTATTTATAACTCTGTATACCTATTATTTATTGCATATTCTCTCTGTCCTCAACAAATATCTTGACTGGTCCTTGCCTGGTGGAGTGAGTGATCCAAGTCTTCATTCCTGAAGTGTCTATACCATTAGCAGTTCTACTTGCAATGAATCACTTCAGTTTTTGGCTTTTAAAATAGGTGTGTATCAGAGGTATCCTGCATGTCTGACATATTCTTTCTTGTCCTCTTCCCTGTGAAGAAGCAGCTCCAAATTTGTCCTTGATAGTCAAGACCCATCACCCCAGCTAGTACAGTAGTCCTCTTTGACTGTAAATTCAGTGATGCCAGAAACTCAAAGGAGGCAGGTAACAGTCTAAATGTCTAGTTTAGCATAAACATTATTGTATACACTGTTGGAAACATTTTTTCTGTGGGAACAAAGACCTCTAGACTAACAGAGCCCAAAATGATGGAAAAGCAAGAAAAGCATTTTTGCTTGTTAATTACTAAGGATATTTTATCTCCTGGACCTATGAATTTTGTTTATGAAGGAAACAAGACCATATATGGTTCACCAGTGTAGAGCATTATTTTGCATCCTAGAGAATGCTACCCTGACCACACCTCATTCCATGCAGATGGAGTCATAATTGAATCTTCAAAGAGTTGGTTGTTCCACTATTCTCTGCTCAGCTTCTTCAGGGTAATGGTAAACACAGTAAACACCAAGAATCCCATGAACATGAGCCCATTAATACATCTCATTTAAATAAAATGAGTTCCTTGATCAGAAGAAATGCTCCCATTATCCCTGTACCCATTTTTTTCTATAATTGTCCTGTTCTCTTACTATTTCCTCCATCCTCTCCCCATCCTTAACTCCCACTATGCTAAACTTCTTTGTGAGCAAGAACTGTGTCTTATTCATTTTGGTAATTCTAACAAATATAGCTTAAATTTAGATACATGTTCAAAAGATACTGATTGAATAAATGATAGAAAGGTCAATAAATGTCAAATACAACAGAGGGGACAAACAACATGAATGCAAATATTGAAAAAAGGACTTTTATTAGAAACAAGGACCATTTAAAGATAGAATTAAACAAGTGAAATAATAGAAGAGAGGTCTCAAGATGGCAAATTCTCTTATTACTTGTATGAACTTAAGCCTCTGTTATGTACTGAAAGTTTATTTTCCCCAAATTCATGTATTGGAGCCTTAACAATGATACTTTGGGATGAAGCTTTGGGGAGCAGTTATGCCTAGATTAGGTTATGAGGATATGTTAGTTGCTCAGTCGTGTCCGACTCTCTTCTGTCCATGGAATTATCCAGGCAAGCATACTGGAATGGGGGTTGCCATTTCCTTATCCAGGGGATCTTTCAAACCCAGGGATCGAACCCATGTCTCCTACATTCCAGGCAGATTCTTTACCATCTGAACCACCAGCGAAGCCCCTGACTGGTGGGACCCTCATAATAGGATAGTGCACACACACGCACAGAAACTCATGTACATAAATACACATATGAAAGTTTGTGTGAGGTTACAATGAGAAGGAGGCCTTTGTAAGCCAGGGGAAAATGTCTTCACCAGGAACAGAATCAGGTTGGAACTTTAATCTTGGACTTCTCAACTTCCAGAATTATGAGAAATACATTTCCATTGTTTAAACCACCTACTCTATGATATTTTGTTATGATAGACTTATTCATTCTCCATTTCCTTTTATCTAAAATGGATATAAAAGCTAACTGACAGGATTGATGAGAACAGTAGAGATAATGTTTTAGAGTGCCTCATCAGTGTTTAATAATAGTAGTAATTTTTTCCAGTCAGTGTTGTGCAGCTAGTATTGTGCTAGACAGTCATATTTGTTCTCCTTCATTTTCAACTTCAATTTGCTCTTTGTGCTCATTTACCTTACTCCACCCTTTTATCTATGGTCTCTTGAATGTTAAGTGTTTGCATCGAATTATATTACCTTGGCCTCTGGTATTTATGAACTCTTGATTGTTGTTGCCTATCTGGCCTCTATTTCATCACTAATCAGACAGATTCTGCTTTCTTATTGTTTACCTGGCCCCTTTGGTCAACAATGTATTGAATTATATCTTCAGTACTTAACAGCAAATCAGAGTATCTTTTAAGAGAATTCATATTCCATATATCCCTAAAAATCTTGACATAGTGTTCATAAAAAATATGGAATGTTATTTTAATCCCTCCTACCTTAGCATTCAATTTTGTCATTGCAATTTCCCTTTCTTTAGATATATGCACCTAATTAATGGATGCGCTTACTAGATCTAGATCTCCAGTAGTTTTACTGCTTGTCTTTTGGAACAGACAAGGTCTCATGCACCAGTGTTTTTAAACTTTCTGTATCAGTGACCCTTTGAGGATCTCATGAAAGTTACAGGGATCCCTACCACCATCACTCCCAAATGTCAATATTCACTTCCACATAAAATTGTATGTTCAATTTCAGGAAGTTCGTGGGCCTTTTGAAACAGAGGATTTTAACTCCAGCTTATGAGATTCAGTATTATTCCTTCCTCTCTTCCCAACATGCTTTTAAAAATATTTAAATAAAACATTCAATTTGAGAGGTATTTTTGGTTAAGACTGATAGTTTTGAGTTTTTAAAATTAATTTCTAAATAATCCAAACCAAGGAAATAGTTGGAAGGAAGTATCAGGTTAAGAAAAGCATTAGAAACAGTAAGACAGAAGCATTAACTCATGAACTTTATACTGAAAATTTTTTCTTTATTTTTAACAGTGAGAGAAAAGACAATGCCCTTCTCATGTTGTCCATGTTGAACAGAGATCTGTCACCATGAAGGAATTGTCAGCTGTGATGCTAATGACTGTTGATTGGCTCACACACCACTCTCTGTTGGGCATCTTACTCTTCACTGATACTTCCTAACCCCATTAAGGTAAATTCTACCCTTGGCATTTCTGTAGCTCATAGATTGATATATGAGCCATTGCTTTTTTTTCATAATATATATAACCCTCACATATGTCTTACATATGTACTGGCATCCCTTTATAATCACACCCCTCAATGTAGGTTCTCCAAATACTTACACTGTAATAGTTCTGCTATTATATTCATTGTGACACAAAATTGGCATAAAAATTGATTATTTTTGGACTTGCATCCTTATGCATTTTTTAAAATTCTAGTCTCTCATTATAATGGCATCATAGCAGGGTCCTTGCAGACTTTCACTGAAGTTATTATGAGATAGTTAACATCATGGCAATTCTAGATTAAATTGCCCAAGAAATAAGCACTGTAAAAAGAACTTAAATAAAGTCCTGATAAGTAATCACTGATTATGTTTATTTTGTTTAAACAACTCTCTCGCTCCCTTAATTCAAAAAGTTACCCAAAGACAGCATTCCACACTAAAAAAGTAACTACCTGGCAACCAGGAAAATTATACTTTTTAAAGTGAGCCAATTTTCAGCTGAAGTTTGGCAAAACATCCAAAAGCATAACTTGTGCTTTAATGACTTGAAACTAAGCTGATATGCTTCATTTTATGTTGATTTTTAAAACAGCTGGTCTTCAACACAGCTATGGTAAAAGGAAACTGCACATATTATATTTCTATCAAAAATATAAACTTAGAAAAAGCAGAGTCTTCATCTCTCTAGATTAAAAATTGAGGCTAAGAATCTGTGGCATAATGACATTTCAAACTCCTAATGACAAGAAGGGGAAATAATGTTTGTTTAGATGGTATTAAAACATGTATAATATCATATAAGAAACAATTCGCCAGTCCAAGTTCGATGCAGGATACAGGAAGCTTGGGGCTGGTGCACTGGGATGACCCAGAGGAATGGTATGGGGAGGGAAGTGGGAGGGGGGTTCAGGATGGGGAACACGTGTACACCCGTGGCGGATGCATGTTGATGTATGGCAAAACCAATACAATATTGTAAAGTAAAAAATAAAATAAAAGAAGGAAATGAACAATCTTTATGTGTATGAACTCACATCCAGTATTGTTGAACACTTTTGGTGCAAAGCAGTGTACTTACTTTAGTCAATACTAAAGATGTGGCATATTCCCTGTTTATGAGAATGCATGGTATAATTGTGGGAAAATAATTATATACTTAAAATCTAGATAATGATATAAGGTTTCACAACTAAATATCTGATAGATGTGTGAGTGAGACAATAAGTACTGTAGCGGTAGTTCATAAGCGATCTTCATAAGGTAGTTCATAAGTATTGGGTTCCTCTTGCTGCTCTAATAAATTGCCACAAATTCAGTAGTTTAAATAATACAAACTTATTGTCTCATGGTTCTGTAGTTTAAAAGTTTGATATTTGTCTCACTTGGCTGGAACCAAAGTGTTGGAAGGGCTGCATTACTGTCTTTTTATTTTATTTATTTATTTTACTTTACAATATTGCATTGGTTTTGCCATACATCAACATGCATCCACCACGGGTGTACACGTGTTCCCCATCCTGAACCCCTCTCCCACCTCCCTCCCCATACTATCCCTCTGGGCCATCCCAGTGCACCCATTACTTTCTGGAGACTTCAGTCGAGAACTAATTTCTTTGCCTTTTCTGGCTTCTAAGAATCCAAGGCCACTTGGATTCCTTGGTTCATGGATCCTTTATCCATCTTTAAAGTCAGCAATGGTGTATAGCTCTCCATACCTTTCTTCCATAGTCACATCTTCTCACTGAACTTCTCTTCCACTTTTATAATAAATCCTTGCAATTGTATTTGACCTACACTGAAAGTGAAAGAGGAGAGTGAAAAAGTTGGCTTAAAGCTCAACATTCAGAAAACTAAGATCACGGCATCCGGTCCCATCACTTCATGGGAAATAGATGGGGAAATAGTGGAAACAGTGTCAGACTTTATTTTTTTGTGCTCCAAAATCACTGCAGATGGTAAGTGCAGCCATGAAATTAAAACATGCTTACTCCTTGGAAGGAGAGTTATGACCAACCTAGATAGCATATTAAAAAGCAAAGACATCACTTTGCCAAAAAAGGTCCATCTAGTCAAGGCTATGGTTTTTCCAGTGGTCATGTATGGATGTGAGAGTTGGACTGTGAAGAAAGCGGAGCACCAAAGAATTGATGCTTTTGAACTGTGGTGTTAGAGAAGACTCTTGAGAATCCCTTGGACTGCAAGGAGATCCAACCAGTCCATCCTAAATGAGATCAGTCCTGGGTGTTCATTAGAAGGACTGATGCTGAAGCTGAAACTCCAATACTTTGGCCACATGAAGCGAAGAGTTGACTCATTGGAAAAGACCCTGATTCTGGGAGGGATTGGGGGCAGGAGGAGAAGGAGACGACAGAGGATGAGTTGGCTGGATGGTATCACCAACTCAATGGACATGAGTTTGGGTAAACTTCGGGAGTTGGTGATGGACAGGGAGGCCTGGCGTGCTGTGATTCATGGGATCTCAAAGAGTCGGACACGACTGAGAGACTGAACTGAACTGAACTGAAAATCTAAGAAAATCTTTCTGTTTTAAGATCAGCTGATTAGCAACCTTAATTCCAATTGCAAGCATACTTCCTCTTTGCCATTAAACCTAACATGTTCACAGCTTCCAGGGATGGGAAGGGGGCATTATTCTGCTTATCACATCAACTAAGCATTAATATATAGAAGGAAGTAAGCTCATTGACCATGGAATTCTCCAGGCAAGAATACTGGAGTGAGTAGCCATTCCCTTCTCCAGGGGATCTCCTTGACCCACAGATTGAACCAGGTCGCCCACATTGCAGGCAGATTCTTTACAATCTGAGCCACTGGGGCAGCCCCAAACTTTGAATGGAGCTTTGAGAAGAGATGAAAATGTAGACAGGATATGCATTAGGATGTGAAAGTAAAACCAAATTGTAATTAGTTGCATAGCACTCTTCCAGACCAATGATGTTAGCATGCATGCATGCTTAGTCGTGCAGTCGTGTCTAACTCTTTGCGACCCCATAGACTATAGCCCACCAGGCTCCTCTCCAGGCAGGAATACTGGAGTGGGTTGCCACTTCCTTCTCCAAATGTTAGCATAGTAGAGGTTAGAGGTTTGAAATACAGACATTGGAGCTAGGCATGCTTAGTTTCAAGTCCTAGCTCTGCCAGTAGTAAGTATGTGATCTTGGACAAGTCACAAATCTACTTGACCCTCACTTTCTCATACTTAGTGTAATGATAAAAGTAACATCTAACTCAGCATAATCATGAAGGTTAAAAGAAACAGAACATGAGTATTTTGGTTTCCAGTACAGCCTGTAGGGAGCTTGGAAGTTTCTATCCCATCCTAATTACAAGTAAAAAACTGAACAAACTGGAAAAAATAACTCTTTTTAGATCTGTCAGAAAAGTAAGATCACATGGCAAGATGCTGTGCTGCAAATTAGGGAGACAGCAAGATGAATACAAAGAATTACAATTTACTAAAACAGAACCCCCCAAGCATAAACCTCTGAGGAACCAGTTCTGAGACAAGAAATACTGAACTGTAGTTAATGAATTTCTTGAAGTTAAGTATCAGCAAGTTTAAAAGATAAAATATCCAGGGGTCTCAGTTATATGAGGGTTAGCACATAGTAGTGATTTTTTAACTTCTAAAGTTGTAATTCTTTTTTAATTGAAATATTGCTGATTTACAATTTTATATTAGTTTCAGGTACACAATGAAACAATTCAAGGCTTCCCGGGTAGCTCAGCTGGTAAAGAATCTGCCTGCATTGGGGGAGACCTGGGATTGATCCCTGGGTTGGGAAGATCTCTTGGAGGAGGGCATGGCAACTCACTCCAGTATTTTTGCCTGGAGAATCCCCATTGACAGAGGAGCCTGGCAGGCTACAGTCCCTGGGATTGCAAAGAGTTAAACATGATGGAACAAATAAGCATGCAGTGCATAAATTATAATCCATTTAAAATTATTATAAAATAATGGCTATATTTCCCTGTGTTGTACAGTGTACTCTTGTTTCTTATCTAATTTAACTATAGTAGTTTGTATCTCTTAATCCCATATCCCTATCCTGCCCCTCCCTAATTTCCTTCCCTCTGGTAACTACTCATTTGTACACTAGTCTGTTTCTTTTTTGTTGTATTCACTAGTTTGTTTTATATTTCACATATAAGTGATGTCAGTATTTGTCTTTATTTTCATGACTTACTTCATCTAATATGATAATCTCTATGTTCATCTATGTTGCTACAAATGACACTATGTCATTCTTTTTATGGCTGAGTACTGTTAAATCCTTTTATATAGTTCATGAGGTTCTCACAGCAAGTATACCGGGGTGGTTTGCAATTCCTTCCTCCACTGAATCACGTTTTGTAAGAACTCTCCACTATGACCCATCCATCTTGGGTGATCCTACATGTCATGGCTTATAGCTTCATTGAGTTACATAAGCCCCTTTGCCATGACAAGGCAGTGATCTGTGAAGGGGATAGACATGAACTTGGGCAAACTTCAGGAGATGGTGCGGAGGGGGGAGGCCTGGTGAGCTTCAGTCCATGGGGTCACAAAGAGTCAGACACGACTGGGCAACTGAACAACAGCAGTGATATTCTATTATATGTATGTGTATATATGTATATACACACACACACACACCCACACACACACACACACACACCACATCTTCTTTACCATTCATCTGTTGATGGACACTTACATTGCTTCCTCCATATCTTGGCTACCATAAATAATATTTCTGTGAACACTGGGGTGCATGTATCTTTTCAAATTGATGTTTTTCCTTTCTTTGTACTTGGTGTTGCTATCAAGATGCATCTTGATATATAGACACAATTTTGTGTTGAATTCAAAGGATAGCTCACATCTGGTTTTGAAGATGAAGAAAATCTTTATAAACAGGTAGCATTTACGTGGTTTCACCTGCCTTTGTCTTCTCCTGCCCTTTTAAACAGATCTCACCAATGGACGCAGTCTTCAAGCATAGCCATATTCTAGGTCCTGAGCCAATACCAACAGAGGCAGGAAGGATGTTATTAATCTCATCCTCAACATCTCAGTAATAATTTTTCCCAGCCTTGGAATCCAGTAGCCCAATTATAGCTAACCTTTCTATTCTTCTTAGGTCTTTTGTACAAATTAAGGTCTGAGAGTATTCATAGGCACATTTTAAAAGAATGAGTCATAAAAATTGTCCCATCTTTCTTTAAAAACTGATGTATTGATAGTACCAAATACCTTAATGTGGAAATGCTAAAAGGCTTAAATAGGAGCAAAGCAGTTGAAAAACATGTTCTCGCTTATATTGTGAAAGCAAACCTGATTTGTTTGTTTTTCATCAGGAGTAAAATGATAAAACTGCACCAAAGGACATAGTGTCACTGTAAATTGGACTTTTATAATTTATTTCATTATGTAAATTTAAAAGATTATTATTATGAGCACCACATTTTCTCACAGTAGAGATGATGGGATTGCCATAAGGGAGATTTTGAATACTGAGAAGGAAGAAACTGCATAATTTATTTCTAAAATGCTAACAGCTTTAGAGAAGGACTTTGAGGAAAAGTAAGCACTGCAAAAACAGATTGTAGATCTGTATGGCAATGATACTAGTGTTGTGGAAGTGGTGAGCTGGAATTGTGTCTTACAGATTCTGACCTTTCTTTCTGTTTTTCATTTAAAAAAAAAAAAAAGCATAGAAGAAAACCAGAACTCTATATGTTCTCATTCTTTTCCCACAACTGGCTGTTTTCATAAGATAAGCTTTGACTTCATGCATAAGGCAAAAATGAAATTTATTTTTGAATTTCTTACCCTTCTTTTCTGCATTCTGTCTCCCACTTTCAGTAGCTTCTACTCTATGGCAATATTTAGCATGTCTTTGTACATTCTGAGTTTACAATTAAGAGAAAAACAGATATGCTATCACTCCATAGGTTTATCATAAGCTCCTTGAGAACAAATAATACATGTGTGTGTGTGTGTGTGTGCACATGCGTGTGTATTCTGCACTCACTCAAAGAGGGAGTGTTCAAGGAATTTCTTTTGATTGCTTCATTTCTAATAATAATAGTTTATACTTGTTGCATATCTACCAAAAGCTTAATACATGCAAAGTAATATTCTAAGTACTTACATGTTTCATTAATACATTAATGACCCCATGAAGTAGGTGGCTTCAAAACTGTCATTTTCATTTGGCTTAAAGAGACCAAAAAAATATTGAATTTTACAGATAAGATTTAAATCTCTCTGTTTACTATGAAGCCTCCTCTTAACCACTAAAGTCTACTTCCAATACCCATTTTTAACACTGTGTTATTAATGACATCATGTTGTGATATAGTTTAGCACATTGCAATTCCCCAAAGTATCTACATTTTATAAAACAGAGTTCAGAAGTATATAAGATGAAGAGATCAATTACTAATAATGGACTTCCATGAAGAAACTATAGAAAGAATTGGAGTAAGTTTTTTGCAGTAGCTTTGCATCTGTTTTTAAGTTGTATCACTCAGCTGTTTTCCCACAAATGGTTAGTAAAAGTAAGAAGTCTTAAATTTTTAAAGTAGAGAAAAGAAAAACCTTGTTAATGGCAGAAGTACATTAAAAATAGCTCCTTCTAATATAAAAACCATATGTACCCTGCCATCCTATGCTTGAAATAATTTCTTAGTCTCACTATTTCTTTTGTATCATGGAAATTCTGATGTCCCCCTGATGTCTATGCAAATAGGAACAACACATTAGGATCAAACTATGCAATGTTTCCTTCACTTAATAATGTATTGAATTATATTGATGCTTCCTAATATTAAACATTATTACCCTCTAGGCCCGTTCATATTGTTGTAAATGGCAGAATTTCATTCTTTTTATAGCTGAATAATAGTCCACTGTATAAATACACCACATCTATTTTATCCATTCACTGTCAAAGGACATTTAAATTGCCTTCATTTCTTAGATATTTTAAATAATGCTGCTATTTTGCAATGAGTTTAGAAGGAGTATAATCTATAAAAGTGGTAAATCACTATGTTGTACACCTGAAAGTAACATGATATTGTAAATCAATGCTACTTTGATTAAAAATTATTGAATTCCTGGAAAGAATTCCAAATTATTTTGGAAACAAAGCTAGTGGAGGCAATGGAATTCCAGCTGAGCTATTTCAAATCATAAAGTGATGAAAATATGCCAGCAAATTTAGAAAAGTCAGCAGTGGCCACAGGACTGGAAAAGGTCAGTTTTCTTTCCAATCCCAAAGAAGGGCAATGCCAAAGAATGTTCAAACTACAGCACGGTTGTGTTTAATTCACATGCTAGCAAGGAAAATGATCAAGATCCTTTAAGCTAGGCTTCAGCAGTTTGTGACCCAAGAACTTTCAGATGTACAAGCTGGATTTGGAAAAAGCAGAGGAACCAGAGATCAAATTGCCAACATCCATTGGGCCATAGAAAAATCAAGCGAATTCCAGAAAAACATTTGTTTCATTGATGAGGCTAAAGCCTTTGACTGTGTGGATCACAACAAATTGTTGAAGATTCTTAAAGAGATGGGAATATCAGACCACCTTACCTGCTTCCTGAGAAACCTGTATGCAGGTCAAGAAGTAACAGTTAGAACTGGACATGGAACACTGACTGGTTCCAGACTAGAAAAGGAGAACAACAAGGCTGTATATTATCACCCTGATTATTTAACTTATATTCAGAGTACATCATGGGAAACTCTGGGCTAGATGAATCACAAGGTGGAATCAAGATTGTCAGGAAAATATCAGTAACCTCAGATATGTCAGGGAAGTCTGGTGTGCTTCACAACTTAGAGACTGAAGAGCAGCAATTCTTTTTGTAGATTATAGTTGCTGATAGTTTCTTTAGGATTCTTGAATCTATTTAAGTAAGTGAGATCAATCTTAGTTTTCTTTGGGAAGCTATTTTTCGGTAGATTTCATTTCAATGTTATGTTGACTTTGTAACAAGAGTCTAGAAAACCTTTGGCACTTGTTATAAAGAAAATTTTTTTTTCTATTCCCAGAAACAGTTGAAAGACTTTAAGAATGAGAAAAACGTTCCTTATAAACCTCTTTGAAACTCGTGCATGTTAAGGGGGAAACAAGTCCCCCAGTCTAGTCTCTTTAATAAGATTAGATTTTTTTCAATGACAGTTGGTTTACTTTAATTTTTAAAAACTCTCATCTGGAGCCAATTTATGGTAATTTTTATTTTCATAAAAAATCATCTGTTTTATTCATATTTTGAAATTTATTTGCACAAGGTTGTGCAAAGTCATCTAATTATTTTGCATTTTCTGCTTCTGCAGTAGTTTCCCCTTTTTCCATTTCGAATTGTGCTTGTGATCTCTCCTGCCCCTTTACTTTCGATTAGATTAGCTACTGCCTTATCTATTTTATTATCATGATTTTTTTTTAAGAAAAAGCTTTTAGATATATTCATTAGTTCTACTGCTTTTCTTATTCCCTAAGTCATTAATATTAGCTTTTATCTGAATTAATTCCTTATTTCTGCTCTTTTGGTAAATTGTGCACCTACATTAATACATATAGTCCTTACAGCAACATTAAGAGATTAATACTACTTTTATTTCCCTTTTACAGTTGAGGCACTGAGGCTCTAAACGGTTGTCATTTACCCGGGGTCATGCAGTCAGTAGAGTTGTAGAGCTAAAATATGAGGTTAGCACTGTGTTTTTATCCACTATATTATAATGTCTCTTTTGGTTTCTATTACTGCTTCCCCACATCGGTTGGGTTGTTGAATACTTTATTAATGTACTTTCAATATTGACATTTTATCAATCAATATTCAATGCTATAATGTTTCTTCTGAGTATACATTTATTAGGATCTTATGTGTGTTTTAATTATTGTTATTTTCTGGGTTTTCTGCAATTTAAGGTTTTATTTTCTTTCAATTTAAGAAATATGTGGTACAGTTTTTAATCTCCTCATCTTTGAGGTATTGAGGGTTTTGTTGATATATTAGTTATTTTAATATTTCTTCCCTAGATATCCTATTTCTAGTTGAAGATACACTGTATGGCCTGGACTTCCCTGATGGCTCAGCGGTAAAGAATCTACCTGCAATGCAGGAGATGTGGACTCGATCCCTGGGCAGGGAAGATCCCCAGGAGAAGGAACTTTCAACTCACTCCAGTATTCTTGCCTGGGAAATCCCATGTACAGAAGAGCCTGTTGGACCATGGGGTTACAAAAGAGTTGGATATGACTTAGGAACTAAAACAAGAATTATCTGTTAACAAGTGAATTAGATTGCTTCATTTGTTCATATCAAAACATCCTTAAGATTGCGTGATCATCATTTTGTATTATTTTTTTAACTCTCCTTTGAGTCTGGGTTGCTAACATTCATTTAGGTTCTTTGCATTCATACTCACAAGTGAATTTTTCCTAGAGATTTCTTGTGCTATCACTTATATTATACTTGTAATGTGATATGGGTATCTTCTTATGATTTTATTTGCTATTTAGTGGTATATCAGGCAAGTTTCTTGGTTGATAAAACCAAAAATCAATTTTAGCTTACTTAAGCAAGAAATTTATTTAACATGAGTATATCATGGAGCTTATATTATACAATAGAAGGACTAGAGAACAATGCTTTGAAAACAGAAAAGAACAAAAAGAAGTTATGTAGGTGACAAAACTTGGGCTCTTGCACTAATGCTGCTGGGCCTGTTGCCACTAGACATTTCTCATACCACTTCTGCACTTACTCCAGTAAAGGGATTGAACAAATTAATTATTCTCACAGAACTGGTTTTCATTTCCTTCATATCATCAAAATTTGGGATTGGCTTTTTCTAGCATATGCTAGCTACCAGAAGTTAGGTAAGAAAGCCTTTTTCAGTGATCAATGCAAAGAAATAGAGGAAAACAGTAGAATAGAACATTCTAGAGATCTCTTCAAGAAAATTAGTTACCAAGGGAACTTTTCATGCAAAGATGGGCACAATCAAGGACAGAAATGGTGTGGACCCAACAAAAGGAGAAGATGTTAAGAAGAGGTGGCAAAATTCACAGAAGAACTATACAAGAAAGACCTTCATGACACAGATAATCATGATGGTGTGATCACTCACCTAGAGCCAGACATCCTGGAATGTGAAGTCAAGTGGGCCTTAGGAAACGTCACTATGAACAAAGCTAGTGGAGGTGATTGAATTCCAGCCAAGCTATTTCAAATCCTAAAACATAATGTTGTGAAAGTGCTGCACTCAATACACCAGCAAATTTGGAAAACTCGGCCATGGCCACAGGACTGGAAAAGGTCATCCCAACCAAAAAGAGAGGCAATGCCAAAGAATGCTCAAACTACCACCACAATTGCACTCATCTCATATGATAGGAAAGTAATGCTCAAAATTCTCCAAGTCAGGCTTCAGTAGTACATGAACCATAACTTCCAGATGTTCAAGCTGGATTTAGAAAAAGCAGAGGAACCAGAAATCAAATTGCCAACATCCATTGGATCATTGAAAAAGCAAATGAGTTCCAGGAAAAATATCTACTTCTGTTTTATTGACTATGCCAAAGTCTTTGACTGTGTGGATCACAACAAATTGTGGAAAATTAATCAGGATATGGGAATACCAGACCACCTGACCTGTCTGCTGAGAAATCTGTATGCAGGTGAAGAAGCAACAGTTAGAACTGGACATGGAACAACAGACTGGTTCCAAACTGGGAACAGAGTAGGTCAAGGCTGTATATTGTTACCCTGCTTATTTAACTTCTATGCAGAGTACATCATGAGAAATGATGGACTGGATGAAGGACAAGCTAGAATCAAGGTTGTTGGGAGAAGTATCAATAACCTCAGATGTGCAGATGACACCACCCTTATGGCAGAAAGCAAAGAAGAACTAAAGAGCTTCTTGATGAAAGTGAAAGAAGAGAGTGAAAAAGCTGGCTTAAAACTCAACATTCAGAAAATGAAGATCATGGCATCTGGTCCCATCACTTCATGGGAATTAGATGGGGAAACAGTGGAAACAGTGACAGACTATTTTTTGGGGCTCCAAAATCACTGCAGATGCTGACCATAGCCATGAAATTAAAAGATGCTTGTTCCTTGGAAGGAAAGTTATGAACAGCCTAGACAGCTTATTAAAAAGCAGAGACATTGCCAACAATGGTCCATCTATTCCAAGCTGTGTTTTATCCAGTAGTCATGTATGGATGTGATAGTTGGACTATAAAGAAAGCTGAGCACTGAAGAATTGATGCTTTTAAACTGTGGTGTTGGAGAAGAGTCTTGAGAGTCTCTTGGGCAACAAAGAGATCCAACCAGTCCATCATAAAGGAAATAAATCCTGAATATTCACTGGAAGGACTGATGCTGAAGCTAAAACTCCAATACTTTGACCATCTGATGCGAAGAACTGACAGAGAGACTAAGTACAGTGATTATTCTTCCAAACTCTCTTTGCTTTTCTTTCTATGGCAGGAAGTAAGCAGTGCCTGGAGTATGTATCTAGCAAATTCCCTTACATGGAAATATGAAGAATAGAAAATATCTGTTTTCTTCTTAATGCATAAAGTGAAACAATTTGAAATTCCGAATTACTTCACCTTTTTTAACCTAAAAGTAATAGCAATTTCATATTTAAATGTTATTTTATGCTACATTAAGTTCATGTTTTTATGAATGTTACACTTGTCCCCCTTATCTACATTTCAAGTGTTACATTCCAAGACCCCGAGGGAATGTGTGAAAACTTGAATAGTACCAAACCATGTATATAATACATTTTTTTGTGTCAGTTCAGTTCAGTTGCTCAGTCATGTCCGACTCTTTGCGACCCCATGAATCACAGCACGCCAGGCCTCCCTGTCCATCACCAACTCCCGGAGTTCACTCAGACTCACATCCATCGAGTCAGTGATGCCATCCAGCCATCTCATCCTCTGTCGTCCCCTTCTCCTCCTGCCCCCAATCCCTCCCAGCATCAGAGTCTTTTCCAATGAGTCGACACTTCACAGGAGGTGGCCAAAGTACTGGAGTTTCAGCTTTAGCATCATTCCTTCCAAAGAAATCCCAGGGCTGATCTCCTTCAGAATGGACTGGTTGGATCTCCTTGCAGTCCAAGGCACTCTCAAGAGTCTTATCCAACACCACAGTTCAGAAGCATCAATTCTTCGGCGCTCAGCCTTCTTCACAGTCCAACTCTCACATCCACACATGACCACTGGAAAAACCATAGCCTTGACTAGATGGACCTTTGTTGGCAAAGTAATGTCTCTGCTTTTGAATATGCTATCTAGGTTGGTCATAACTTTCCTTCCAAGGAGTAAGCGTCTTTTAATTTCATGGCTGCAGTGACCATCTGCAGTGATTTTGGAGCCCAGAAAAATAAAGTCTAACACTGTTTCCACTGTTTCCCCATCTATATTCCATGAAGTGATGGGACCGGATGCCATGATCTTCATTTTTTGAATGTTGAGCTTTAAGCCAACTTTTTCACTCTCCACTTTCACTTTCATCAAGAGGCTTTTGAGTTCCTCTTCACTTTCTGCCATAAGGGTGGTGTCATCTGCATATCTGAGGTTATTGATATTTCTCCCGGCAATCATGATTCCAACCTGTGCTTCTTCCAGTCCAAGTTTCTCATGATGTACTCTGCATATAGGTTAAATAAGCAGAGTGACAATATACAGCCTTGACGTACTCCTTTTCCTATTTGGAACCAGTCGGTTGTTCCATGTCCAGTTCTAACTGTTGCTTCCTGACCTGCATACAAATTTCTCAAGAGGCAGGTCAGGTGGTCTGGTATTCCCATCTCTTTCAGAATTTTCCACAGTTTATTGTGATCCACACAGTCAAAGGCTTTGGCATAGTCAATAGAGCAGAAATAGATGTTTTTCTGGATCTCTCTTGCTTTTTCCATGACCCAGCAGATGTTGGCAATTTGATCTCTGGTTCCTCTGCCTTTTCTAAAGCCAGCTTGAACTTCAGGAAGTTCACGGTTCACATATTGGTGAAGCCTGTATCTAATTCTGAAAAAAAAACAAAACAAACAAAAAAAAAACTTCAGACAAACCCCAAATGAGGAACATTCTATTAAAAGAAACAAAAAACACTAGTAAATTTCTTTTTTTTGTATACATACCTATAAAGTTTAACAAAAGAAATTTACTAGTGTTTTTTGTTTCTTTTAATAAAATGTTCCTCATTTGGGGTTTGTCTGAAGTTGTTTTTTTTTTTTTTTCAGAATTAGATTCAAATTATGCATTCTCAACCAGGACAAGACATAGGTCATAATGTCATTCTGTACTTCATTTGTGATATAATTTTTATCACCTAGTCCAGGTATTGTTCATTTTCTTCATTATATAGTTATTATATTTCTCTTTACAATCAATAAGAAGTGGAATGGTATTTTAAGACCATGTAAATATCCAACTCTTCATCAACATTTCTCACTAAAGTTAGCTTTCAATGATTCTTGCTTGATTTGATATTTACTATGCTTGAAAAATGCTGATTTTCCAACTTAGTACTTCCTCCATTTTACTAGTCAGCACTTGCCATTCTGGTGTAAGCAAGGGTCCTTCCATTTCTTGTATGATTGTTTATTTGTTTAGTTAGTTATTATTGGTATGGACTCATGAACCCTTGTGAATAATTTATAATTAATTATTATATTATTCTTTTAACTATTTTACCCTTAATTCTGTTTTATCTCCTATAAATATTAGTACTCTTGCTATTATTTTGTTACTGGCTCCTGGACATGTAGTTTTTATACTTTTATTTTCAATAATCCTATTCTAATTATGCAGTAGTATTAATTGTGTTTATAATCTTGTATGTTACTTCCCTAGTATTTATTTATCTTATAACTGCTGTTTTGGATCTTTTAACTACCTTTATCCAATTCCCCATTCCTCCCTGCCTTTGGTAACCACAAATATGATCTCTTATTCTGTGAGATTTTTGTTTGTTTGTTTGTTTATTGAAATATAATTAAGCTATGTTAATTCAAGGTACACAACAGAGTGATTCAGTATTTCTCTATATTTCAAAATTTCTTTGTTTGAATATTTACTAGAAAATATCTGTCTTTTAACATGTGAGATTAACCCACTGATATTTAACCTAATCACTGATATATTTACTGATGACTTAATCTTGAGATCTTTTGTTATTTTTTTCTTAATATGCTTTTTGGGCTTTTTCCCCCCAAATTCTGTTTTATCTTTGATTGAGCAGCTCTTCTTTTACAATACTTTTTTCTCCTGAGCCTGGTTGCCTGTTTAGCTGGCAATCCTGGTGATTTACTGAGATAAGCCTTAAGCATAAATATAATCAAAAGCTACCTATAGAGTGTGATGAGTAGGTCACTGGAGTTCGTGGGCTTTAATACTGTTCGTGGTCATGCTTAGGAAGGCATCTGGGCCTAACATTCTGTGCCTGATTTTGTGTAAGATGTCTACTCAAATTCTGATAGAACTTGAATAATTTGATGATGTCCCAACACAATTTGTGAAGTCACTTTCCATGTATGTCTCTTAACTACATTCTCTGTTAGATTAAATGTAGAAATGAATTGGCCCAACCTCAACAGATCTCAGTACGAAACAAGACTAGATAGTGCTACTCTGTCTAGATTCCATTCAATTTTGATTATATCCTATTAAATTAAGATTCTATATCCATTCTCTTCTTCTTAGCAATTAACATACAGAGATTTGGGAGCTTAATATACCTTTCCATTTGTTGTTGTTCAGTCATATCTGACTCTTTGTGACCTCAAGGAATGCAGCATGCCAGGCTTCGCTATCCTTCACTATCTCCCAGAGTTTGCTCAAACTCATGTCCATTGCACCAGTGGTGCCATCCAAACATCTCATCCTCTGTTGCCCCCTTCTCCTCATGTCCTCAATCTTTCCCAGCATCAGGGTATTTTCCAATGAGCAGGCTCTTCACATAAAGTTGCCTAAGTATTGGAGCATGAGCTTCAGTATCATCCTTCCAATGAATATTCAGGGTTGATTTCCTTTAGGATTGACTGGTTTGATCCTCTTGCAGTCCAAGGGACTCTCAAGAGGCTTCCCTAGCACCACAGTTTGAAAGTATCAATTCTTCAGCTCTCAGCCATCTTTATGGTCCAATTCTCACATCCATACATGACTATTGGAAAAAACATATATTTGACTGGACAGATCTTTGTCAGCATAGTGATGTCTCTGCATTTTAATACACAGTCTAAGTTTGTCATAGCTTTTCTTCCAAGGAGCAAGCTTTTTTTTTTTTTTTTTTTTTAAATTTCATGGCTGCAGTCACCATCTGCAGTGCTTTGGGAGCCCAAGAAAATAAAGTCTGTCATTGTTTCCATTATTTCCCCATCTATTTGCTATGACCTGATGGGAGCAGATGCTGTGATCTTAGTTTTTTCAATGTTGAGTTTAAAGCCAGCTTTTTCACTCTCCTCTTTCACCCTCATCAAGAGGCTCTTTAGTTCCTCTTCACTTTCTGCCTAAAGTGGTATTATCTGCATATCTGAGGTTGTTGATACTTCTCCCAGCAATCTTGATTCCAGCTTGTGATTCATCCAGCCTGGCATTTCCCATGATGTATTCTGTATATAAGTTAAATAAGCAAGGTGACAGTATACAGCTTTGGTGTACTTCTTTCCCAATTTTGAACCAGTCTGTTGTATGTCCAGATCTATGTGTTGCTTCTTGACCTGTATAAAGCTTTCTCAGGAGGCAGGTAAAGTGATCTGGGATTCCCATCTCTTGAAGAATTTTCCACCGTTGTGACTGTTGTGATCCACACAGTCAAAGGTTTAGCATAGTCAATAAAGTAGAAGCAGATGCTTTTCTGGTATTCTCTTGCTTTTTCAGTGATCTAACGGATGTTGGCAATTTGATCTCTGGTTCCTCTGCCTTTTCTAAATCCAGCTGGTACATCTGAAATACCTTGATTCACATACTTTTGAAGCCTAGATTGAAGGATTTTGAGCATTATCTTGCTAGCATGTGAAAAGAGTGCAATTGTATGGTAGTTTAAACTTTCTTCAGCATTGCCATTTCAAATGAAAACTGACCTTTTCCAGTCCTGTGGCCACTACTGAGTTTTCCAAATTTGCTGACCCATTGAGTGCAGCACTTTAACAGCAGCATCTTTTAGGATTTGAAATAGCTTGGCTGGAATTCCATCACCTCCACTAGCTTTGTTAGTAGTAATGCTTGCTAAGGCCCATTTGACTTCACGCTGCAGGATGTCTGGCTCTAGGTGAGTGATCACATCATTGTGGTTATCCAGGTCATTAAGATATTTTTGCATAATTCTGTGTATCCTTGCCACCTCTTCTTAATATCTTCTTTTCTGTTGGGTCCTTGCCATTTCTGTCCTTTATTGTGCCCCTCTTTCCATGAAATGTTCCCTTGGTATCTCTAAGATTCTTGAAGAGAACTCTAGTTTTCCCATTCAATTTTTTATTCTACTTCTTTGCATTTAAGAAGGCTTTTTATTAAGAAGGCTTTTATTAATAAGGCTTTTTATTATACTACTTTGCACTTAAGAAGGCTTTCTTATCTCTTCTTGATATTCTTTGGAACTCTGCATTTGGATGGGTATATCTTTCCCTTTCTCCCTTGCATTTCATTTCTTTTCTTTTCCCAGCTGTTTGTAAACCTTCCTCATACAACTACTTTGCCTTCTTGCATTTCTGTTTTTGGAGGGTAGTTTTGGTCCCCACCTCCTATGCGGTATTACAAACCTCTGTCCATAGTTCTTAGGCATCTGTATATAAGATCTAATCCCTTGAATCCATCATTTCCACTGTATAATCATTAGGGATTTGATTTAGGTCATACCTGAATGGCTTAGTCCTTTCCCTTCCTTTCTTAGATTTATTTCTCTCCTAAGTATCCAGTTCTTCCTTCTTCTGATAATGAATGTTCTATGTTGCTTGACTGATAATATTTCCACCCCTACGTTCATCCCTGGACCTTAGAATATAATCTAACTCTGAGTATTACATTCCCCCAGATATGTTCAACTAGGAGTACAAGATCTAATCCAGACCAAGGAAATTTCATCCTAACTCTCATACTGGGACTGTTGAGAATTTTGCCCTCCCTTTTCTGTAGATAGAAAGCTATTATGATGTAAATCCAAAACCTCCAGGGGCCACACACCTGAAAATGATGCTAACTTAAAGAAAAACAAGGACAACACATTGAGATTATCTAATGGCATCATTTGATCCCTTGCATTCTAGCAATGAGTAAAAGCTAAGTTTATAGTTTAGACCTTACAGCAATAAGGGCAAATAAGTTATTTTTTTCTCAAGCTTTAGTGGAGTTTTCATCATTAAAAAAAAATTCTAGTGAATAAAGACTGGTAGGTAGAGATAATTTTCTATTTCTAAATTCTACCTACCTTTTAAGACCCACTTGAAGTGAAATCTCCACTGTAGAGCTTTCCCTGACTCACCCCACCTTCCAGATGTACTCTGTACTTTATAGGCACATTATACTTATTGTATACCACTTGTTACTTTCTACCCTGTACTAGATCTTTGTCTGCTTTATGTACTCATTACTTCTTCCTACTAAAGAATATATATTTAGTGAGAGAGAATTTTTCTGTCATTTTTTGCAGCCTGTAAGAAAAAGTAACCTAAAATGCATCTGTCTTTAGTGTTTAAGAAATATTTGCTAAATTAATACCCTTATTCTTCTTCTTCTTTTTTTTTTTTTTTTTTGCTTAAAATCAGAAGCTTTAAATTGTTTTTGTTTCCAAAGATAAAATTTGGAAAGTATCTCAAAAGAACAGAAAGATGAAAATCATTAACTCACCTGGCGTAGATTTGTTCAGACATTCACAATCTGGGAGCTCAGTTCAGTTCAGTTTAGTTCAGTCACTCAGTCGTGTCAGACTCTTTGCGACCCCATGAATCACAGCACACCAGGCCTCCCTGTCCATCACCATCTCCTGGAGTTCACTCAAACATCCATCAAGTTGGTGATGCCATGCGTCCATCTCATCCTCTGTCATCCCCTTTTCCTCCTGCCCCCAATCCCTCCCAGCATCAGAGTCTTTTCCAATGAGTCAACTCTTTGCATGAGCTGGCCAAAGTATTGGAGTTTCAGCTTTAGCATCATTCCCTCCAAAGAAATCCCAGGGCTGATCTGCTTCAGAATGGACTGGTTGGATCTCCTGGCAGACCAACGGATTCTCAAGAGTCTTCTCCAACACCACAGTTCAAAAGCATCAATTCTTTAGCACTCAGCCTTCTTCACAGTCCAACTCTTGCATCCATACATCACCACTGGAAAAACCATAGCCTTGACTAGACGGACCTTTATTGGTGAAGTAATGTCTCTGCTTTTGAATATGCTGTCTAGGTTGGTCATAACTTTCCTTCCAAGGAGTAAGCATCTTTTAATTTCATGGCTGCAATCACAATCTGCACTGCTTTTTGAGCCCCAAAAGATAAAGTCTGACACTGTTTCCACTGTTTCCCCATCTATTTCCCATGAAGTGATGGGACCAGATGCCATGATCTTCATTTTCTGAATGTTGAGCTTTAAGCCAACTTTTTCGCTCTCCTCTTTCACTTTCATTAAGAGGCTTTTTAGTTTCTCTTCACTTTCTGCCATAAGGGTGGTGTCATCTGCATATCTGAGGTTATGGATATTTCTCCTGGCAATCTTGATTCCAGCTTGTGCTTCTTCCAGCCCAGCGTTTCTCATGATGTACTCTGCATATAAGTTAAATAAGCAGGGTGACAATATAGAGCCTTGATGTACTCCTTTTCCTATTTGGAACCAGTCTGTTGTTCCATGTCCAGTTCTAACTGTTACTTCCTAACCTGCATACAGGTTTCTTGCAACAGTCACCTTTTAAAATAATCCATTCAACTAAAACATAATGTGATATTTAAGAAGCAAGCTTATAAATTCAGTGCATTACAACTTTTCACATGCATGAAAAAGAGAAAAAAACTTCTATATAGCTTGGGCCAAGGAATCAAAACATCAAAATGTGTCATAATAATTCATTCTGAAAAAACTGAGTTGTTATTTATTTATTTATTTATTTGTAATTAGAATAGGAACTGTTGACCTGTGAACCATTGAAAACATTTAATCACCTCTAAGCAAACAAAGTTGTTTAATTGCCATAGTCCTAACAAACTGTCTGGGTTAACAAATCATAAACTAATATATAGATTCAAAGAAATAGGAAAGGACAGCTTCTTCCAGATGTTTCAGAGGATCATCACACTTACATCTTTTTCACAATTCAGGATTTGCTACTTAGAGCTCTTATGATGAGTTATTGAAATATGTACTAAAAAGTGTACCACTGCTATATATTCAATATGACTTACTTCCTTGAATGCAATTTCCATTATAGAAGAAAAGTGATTAATCAAAGTAAAATAAACCAGTAGAAAAGAACCTCACTATTCTATCCTCCAATAAGAATTTAGTATTACAAGATCCCCCACAAAGTTTGTTGATTGCTGTTACTAAAGTCATTACAAAATACACTGTGATCTAAATATGTGTAATTGACATAGCAATATATTTTGTATAAGTTGGAAATTTCTTTCCTGTTCTTCTTGATATCTACTTGATGCTTGAGGGGTTTATATGGATGTTTCCCTTTTAGTCAAAGTTTTATCATAATTGAAAAAATATCATATCCTCAATGCAGCTTATTTTATGTGGGCTTTATACTTTATAAACTCAAGTTGTATATAGGTTCTTTCTTTTATTTATTCATCTCTTATTGACAAGAAAATAAACTATGTGATCCCTTCCTTAAATTTTGACTTTAACCTGGTATTTTGGTACTTTATTATGAATATTATAGTTCTAAACTGCATTCCTCATATAGCACTTGAGATCCTGTAATCACCTAATCATATATTGTATAAATTCAAGGTTAAAAAATATATTTGAGATTAATGATGATACTTTTTTCTCTGTTTTTATCAAAAGAATGTTTTACCAGTATTTTGTTTGTAAAGACATCAAAATTGCACATGGATTAAGATCACTGTGAAGAAAGAGTAAACTAATTTAAAAAGATCTTCCTGGTCTTTGTAAAAGATGATTTGCTACTGCCAAGCTAAAAGTTGACTAATGTCCTTTTAATTTCAATGCCAGCTCCAGAGACATTAGACAAAGTAGTCTTTTCAATTACTCTTCTACTTAAAGAATGTAGAATTGGGAATAAACTATTTAGGGAAGTGGGCATAGTATTAATTAAAATTATTTAGGTTTCCAAACATTCTTTAATAACAAGGGAAAACCTATAGATTAAATGCACACATATGTATGTACATACATAAATGAAGCTAGTAATGTAGAAATTAAATTGCTAGAAAATTATTGTCATCATGACCAGAATTCTTAATAGAAGTCTGAGGAAGACCATAGGCTTCATGATAACATGTAAGTTGGAAGGAAAAGGGAATATTCTTTCTTTTGGAAAGCCTCCATTATATGGAATAACTTGTTTACTTGACTCTACACTAACTGCCATGGAATTTTATTTAATGTTCACTTATTTTTTCCCCTTTCCTCAGCCTTGCATTTATTCCAGAGTCACATATGTTGGATTATGGAGTAGTCCTTAGAGTTGTCATTTCATACTCACATCTTTTTTTCTGCCTTAGTTTTACATATGTGAATATAGAGCATAAAAACTGTCACTGTAACTTGATACTTTCAGTTATCTGCCACCAATCAAAGGAACTAAAAGTGAAGTATAATCTTTTAGTATGCTGTCACACTACAGGCTTAAACTCAGATGGCTTGTTTGACTGCACAATACATAGATCCACAAAAGTAAGAATTACTTGATTGACCTGGATGCTGATAACGGGTTCTTATTTTATTTATTATAAATTTATTTATTTTAATTGGAGGCTAATTACTTTACAATATTGTATTAGTTTTGCCATATATCAACAAGAATCCGCCACAGGTATACACGTGTTCCGTGTCCTGAACCCCCCTCCCACCTTCCTCCCTGTACCATCCCTCTGGGTCATCCCAGTGCACCAGCCCCAAGCATCCTGTATCGTGCATTGAACCTGGACTGGCAATTCGTTTCATGTATGATATTATACATGTTTCAATGCCATTCTCCCAAATCATCCCACCCTCTCCCTCTCCCACAGAGTCCAAAATATTGTTCTATACATCTGTGTCTCTTTTGCTGTCTCGCATATTTTAAATTTAAATTTAATTTAAATGATTTAAATTAGCATTGTAATAAATAAAAACATTAATTTAATATAATAAGTGTTTTGCTCCTGGCAATATTTGATTATTCAGTTTAGTTAATTGTGTCAGGATTATTAAGAAAATCAACTCGCTTTGTTTTTCAGCAAAGCTTTATCCTATGCCTTTGAACTTTATAGAGTATTTAAGAAAATAAATGTTTTATTCTGTTTTTAAAACATTTTCCAAATGAGAAGAAGTTTTTACTTATTTACCTTTCATATTCTGTGAGTTTTATTGCTTTTTTATTTATAAATTTCAACATTTTTGCATGTTTGGGATAATTCAGACATATCTGAAAACAATTGGAAAGTACTTTTAAAGTTTTTTAAAAGAAAACTAAATATTACTTTTTTTAGTTTTTAACAGAAATCAGAGCATTTTGTCTTGTATTATTAAATTGAATATGTTAATATTTACAGTTAAATATATTATGTGCATCTGAGTTCAGGGATATAAGGAAAATTTTATTATGACCTTTTGTTTTTATGGTTGAGTATTTTAGTACTTTATCTGGATTTGGTTTTCATGACAAATTTTCAGTAGTGTCTTAACTCTTATGTTGATTTTTATCTATCCAGTTATTATATTAAATATACTAGAAATCCAAAAGTCAAATCAATTAATGAGGAGGGATTCTCTTGGTTACTCTAGAAAGAAATAGATTGAATTATTGTAATATTCATTTTTACCCAGATAATGAACAGAAGATAGTACAACTCATACTACTTTAATGAGCTACCTGGAGACCCCAAATATTTAATTTGGCACATTATAGCATAAAATGAAATACATGTTTTACTTTCAAATCCCAAAGCCTGATTCTTATCTCTAAGTCTTCATTTGCACAGAGAATTTCTAATTGAATGTTGTCCTTGGACAGAACCAGTGAGTCTAAATTTTTTGGATTAAAAAATCTAAATAATATATAACATTTGTAATTAAAGTAAATAAAAATAAAAATAAATTAAAAAAAACAAACATGGTACTTCAATGCAACAGAATGCTACTTAGCAATGAAAATGAATATAATACTGAAACACACAACATAACATATGAAATTACAAAATATTAAGCAAATTAATCAATATAGCAGAGGTCTCAGAACCTCCTTATACCCTTGGAGACATAAATTCACCAATAATATACAGGCTAAATTTCTTTTCTGAGAAATCCTTAAATTCGTTAAGAGGCTCCTGCTCCCCAGTCAAGGGAAAAAATAACTACATGCAATCTATAGGCAAATCCATGGCACTCACTCATGATACTCCCTCTCCTGACTCAGTGTGCTGTGATAAAGAGAAAACTCTGACCTCCAGAGTTTTCTGCCCTCCCTGAGAAAAGAAAGAGAACACTGAAACATACAAGTCTTCCTGATGAAATGATTTCTGTCTTGCCTGAATCTAAGAGCTGATTCTAAAGGGCACCAGCTTGGAGGCCACTGAAAACAGAGGCATCAATTTAGATTATACCACACACAATTTAGATTATATCATACACCACAGTCCCTCCACTTGGCTCAGTGTGGAATAAGCAGGAGAAAATATCCTCAATTCCTGGCTTCTCCTTGGGAATATAAAGAGTTGGATCAAGCATCCTGTGTTCTGGCTTTTGGGGGAGACTGTCAGAGGGATTCATTTCTGTTTCACTTGTTTCATAAAACTTACTGGATCTAGCATATTGGGAGAAGAAAAGAAAGATGAGGGTGCTTGCTGCTGCTCTAGAGGATCCATAGTATAGCAGATAGAGGCCAATTTATCTCCTTGGGGAGAAAGAGAAGAGTATGAATTTAGTGTTCTAGCTTTTCAGGACCCTGCCCGAGTGACTGATTACTGTCTCAATTGAGTAAGAGTGCTGAGTGAACTGGCATACTCTAGACACTTGGGGGGGGGGGGGCAGAGATTAAAAAAAAAAAAAAAAGTGAGTCAATTTGTTAAAATTCCAGAAAAGCTGCCATACTGCAAACAGATACTAGAAGGCAAAAGGGATTACAAGATGCTGAAAAAAGAAACCAGCAATGCCATTCTCCCAAATCATCTCACCCTCTCCCTCTCCCTCTCCCTCTCCCACAGAGTCCAAAAGACTGTTCTATAGAATGGCATTGAAATATGTATAATATCATATATGAAGCGAGTCGCCAGTCCAGGTTTGATGCACGATATTGGATGCTTGGGGCTGGTGCACTGGGACGACCCAGAGGGATGGTATGGGGAGGGAGGAGGGAGGAGGGTTCAGGATGGGGAACATGTGTATGCCTGTGGCGGATTCATTTCAATATATGGCAGAACCAATACAATATTGTAAAGTTTAAAAATAAAATAAAATTTAAAAAAAAATCAAAAAGAAACCAGCAAATGCCTTCAATTGGAAATTTATATACAAGTCTGGAGAAGACACATCCACAGAAAAGGTTTGAATGGCCCCCAGTTTACTAGCTGGGCTTATTGGTGAAGTACTTTCCCTGTAGGAATCCAGTTCATAACTACTAGGAGAAGCAGCTACTTTATCAAACGTGCAGATTACCACACAAAGCTACAATGCACTAAAGAAACAGATAAGAAAAAAGTGAAAGTTGCTCTGTTGTGTCTGACTGTTTGCAGTCCCATAGAATCCCATAGTCCATGGAATTCTCTAGGACAGAATACTGGAGTGGGTAGCCCTCCCCATGTCCAGGGGATCTTCCCAACCCAGGGATTAAACCCAGGTCTCCCACATTGCAGGCAGATTCTTTACCAACTGAGCCACAAGGGAAGCCCGAGAATACTGGAGTGTATAGCCTATCCCTTCTCCAGTGGATCTTCCTGACCTAGAAATCTAACTGGGGTCTCCTGCATTGCAGGTGGATTCTTTACCAACTGAGCTATCAGGGAAGTCATGGACAAATCAAGAGAACAAATAAACCTATGAAAAATGACAAAATGGAACAGAACTATATGCATTATCTAACAAAGAATACAAAATAATAAGCTCAAGAAAATGATGTAAGCTAACAATATGAGAATATCAACACAGATATAGAAAATGTAAAAAAGAACTAAATAGAAACTTTGGGGCTGAAAAAGACACAATTGGATAATCTACTATAAAGTTTCAATGGCAGACTTGATCAAGCAGGAGAACAAAAGAATAAACTTAGAGACAAGTTATTTGAATTTATCCAGTCAGAGAGACAAACTAAAAAAGTAATGAGAAAGAGTAAAGAAAGCCTAAGACACCTATGAGACACCATCAAATAGACTAATATTTAAATTATGGGTGTTCCAGAGGAGAAGAGAGAGAGGGACAGAATGCTTTTTTGTGAAATTATGGACAAAAATTGTATAAATCTAGTCAATAAAATTGACATTCAAATTTAGGAATAATGAGATACTTCATCTAGAAAGACTCTAAAGAAGTCTGCACCAAGGCACAGTGTAATCAAATTTTAAAGTGTCAAAGACCAGAAGAATATTGGAAGTAGTAAGATAAAAACAATTCATCATGTACAAGAGAGACCTCATAAGACTATTAGTGGATTTTTCAGCAAAAATCTTGCAGCCCAGAAAGGGGTGAGATGATATTTTAAATTGCTGAAAGAAAAAATACTTTTTACCAAGAATATTATATATGAATAAAACTGTCCTTCAAAACAGGAGAGACAAAGATTTTTCCCAGTCAAACCACAAGTTGAGGGAGTTCATCACCACAAGAACTTCCTTACAAGAAATGCCAAGGGAATTCTTTCAAACTGAAGTTGCTGCTGCTGCTGCTTCTAAGTCACTTCAGTCGTATCTGACTCTGTGTCACCCCGTAGACGGCAGCCCACCAGGTTCTCCTGTCCCTGGGATTCCCCAGGCAAGAATACTGGAGTGGGTTGCCATTTCCTTCTCCAATGCAGGAAAGTGAAAAGTGAAAGTGAAGTCGCTTAGTCGTGTCTGACTCTTAGCGACCCCATGGACTGCAGCCCACCAGGCTCCTCTGTCCATGGGATTTTCCAGGCAAGAGTACTGGAGTGGGGTGCCATCGCCTTCTCCACAAACTGAAGTTAAATGATGTTAAATAGCAACAAAAAAGCACATAAGAGCATAAAGCTCCCTGGTAAAGGTAAATATATAGACAAATAGTGAATATTATAAGACTGTGAGAGTGGTACATAACTCACTTTTATTCTGTTATAGAGGTTAAAAAGCAAAAGTATAAAAATAACTATAAAATATATTAATTGATAAACAATATAAAAGGATATAATCTGTGAGATTAATAACATGAAGTGTCAAGGAAAGCTAGAAAAAAAATGCAGAGTTATAACTCTAAAATGCCTCATGTAAGCCCCATAGTAATCACAAAGAAAATATATAAAGATACACACACACACACACACACACACACACAAAAACCAAGAGAAAGGAGTCACATCATGTCACTACAAAAAGTCAGTGAATCACAAAGCAAGATAGCAAGAAAGATAGAGAGGAACAAAAGAGCTATAAGAAAGGAAAGAGTTGTTAGCAAAATGGCAGAAACCTTTCCCTGTAAGTAATTATTTTACATACAAATGGATTAAACTTCCCAATCCAAACACAGAGTAACTGAGTTGTATAATAAATCAGCATCCAACTACATACTATCTATACAAGGTCCACTATTTAGATTTAAGAGCACACATACAGAAATGTACACACTGATAGATTTAAAATGGATAACCAACAAGGATATACTGTATACCACTTGAAACTCTACACAATATTATGTGGCAGCCTGGATGGGTGGGGAGTTTGGGGTAGAATGGATACAGGTATATGTACGACTGAGTATCTTCACTGTTCACCTGAAACTATCACAACATAATTTGTTAATCAGCTATACTCCAATACAAAATAAAAAGTTTAAAAAAGTGAAGAAATGGGAAAAGATATTCTATGCAAATGGTAACCAAAAGGGAGCAGGGATAACTATACTTTTATCAGAAAAAATATATATGCTTTAAGTCAAAAAAATGTACAAGACAAAAAATTATATAAGAAAGCCAATTCACCAGGAGGACATATCAACTAAAAACATATGTAAACTTGATATCAGAGCAGCAAAATATATGAAGCAAACATTGACAAGACCAAAGGGAGAAATAGATGACACAATAATAGTAATGGGTTTCAATACCTCATTTTCACTAATGGATAGAAATTCAGCTAGAGATCAATAAGAAAAAGGACTTAATGCTGTAGGCCAAATAATGCAGAAAGCATAAGAAGGCATTCCACTTAACAGTAGCAGAATACACATTCTTCTCAAGCACACTTGGAATATTCTTCAGGGTAGATTACATTCTAGATCACAAGGCAAGTTATAGCAAACATAAGACTGAAATATTGCCAATTGTATTCTCTGATCATAATGGTATAAAACTAGATATCAATTGCAGAAGAAAAGCTGATAAATTCACAAATAAATGGAAATTAAACCACACACATCTGGGAAAAAAAAAAAAAAAGGATCAAGCCAGAAATCAAAAGGGAAATAGAAAATACTGTAAGATAAAATATAAACACCATACACTAGAGCTTTGGGGCACAGCAGGGATACAGCAAAAACAGTAATAGAAAGGAAGTTTATACTGTTAAAGTGAAAGTGAAAGTTGTTCAGTCGTGTCCAACTCTTTGCGACCCCATGGACTACATAGTCTATGGAATTCTCCAGGCCAGAATACTATAGTGGGTAGTCTTTCCCTTCTCCAGGGGATCTTCTCAACCCAGGGATTGAACCCATGTCTCCTGCGTTGCAGGCAGATTCTTGCCCAATTGAGCCACAAGGGAAGCCCAAGAATACTGGAGTGGGTAGCCTTTCCCTTCTTCAGTGAATCTTCCCGACCCAGGAATCAGACTGGGGTCTCCTGCATTACAGGAGCTATTACCAACTGAGCTATCAGGGAAGCTGCCTACATTAAAAAAGAAGAAAGATCTTAATTAAACAGTCTAACATTATACCTCAAGGAACTAGAAAAATGAGAATGAACTAAATCCAAAATTAGCAGAAGGAAGGAAATGGTAAGGATTGGAGCAGAAATAAATGAAACAGAGACTAGAAGTGTAATAGAAAACAACAACAAAAACACAAATTGGGGTTGATTCCAGTTCAAGATGGCAATAAAGGAAGATACTGAACTCTCCTCCTCCTGTAGACACACTGAGTCTAAAACTACACATAGAACAATTATTTCTTTAAAAAAAAGAAAAAAGAAAGCTAAAGTCTAATTGAGTGATAAGTACATATCAGGCAAGTAAAAATCACATCAAAGTGCGTAAGTGAGGCTGGGACACGTTCTCATCATAAATCCCACCGCAGTGTGAAAGTGAAAGTGAAGTCGTTCAGTTGTGTCCAACTCTTTGCGACCCCATGGACTGTAACCCACCAGGCTCCTCCATCCATGGGATTCTCCAGGCAAGAATACTGGAGTGGGTTGCCATTTCCTTCTCCAGGGGATCTTCCCGATCCAGGGATCAAACCCAAGTCTCACGCATTGCAGGCAGATGCTTTAACCTCTGAGCCCAGGGAAGCCCAGTGTGGTGACCCATGAACAGGAGGAAACTCAGAACCCAGAGAATCTCCCTGAGAAGTGAAAGGTTCAAACCCTACATTGGGTACCCCAACTTTTAAAACATGCACTTGAGAGATGACCACCCTCCAAAACAGTTAATTTTGAAAACCAGCAAGGCTTGTGTCCTGAAAGCCACAAGATAGTAGCAATCCAAAAAATGCCTCTTAAGGGATGGAATGATTGGACTCACCCACCTCGGGCTTCAACTCAGAGGCAGCAAATAAGACTCAAACTTGAAAGAGACTAACCTTGTTAGATTAAAACTTTAGCCTGAGGTGCAAACATTCAATTTAACACAAACATCTAGGATCTTACTAGAACACTGTCTGAGGGCAGAGACTAGTAGGAACCATCTTTGTTCTCTCTCTTTGCCATGCTCTAGAGCACAGGTATCTTCCAGGAGCAAACCTTTACATGTATTTGGTGCCCTAATTTTTGCAGCTGCTGTCAAGGAGACTCTTTTCAACTGCCTAGGCCTAGAGGCCAGGTGAGCTTGTGTTCTTAGTCACATACGACTATAATAATTGACATCACCAAAAAAGAAACTCATATTCCTGTCCAGTGTCCCAATTTTTAAGACTGCTGCAAGGAGATACTTCTATATCATCTGGCTCTGGTAGCCAGTGGAGCTTACACTTATGGGTCCCACAGATCTGTAGCCAACATAGAAAGAGTCCTTAGACAGTTATTATCCTTAGGTCATAGCAAAAGGCAACAAACCCAAGAGTTCTGTCTTTCTGTGAAGGAGACATTTCAGCTCTTATTAAGACCTGAGATCGGGGGAGTAGGCTTATAATTAAACAAGCATTAAGTAGCGGACTATAATCCTTTCAAGAAAACAGGCACTATCTTCTAACCACAGTGGTGTGAAACTAGAAATTAATCACACAAACTCATGAATATACAGAGATTAATAATATGCTATTTAGTAAAACATGGGTCACAAAGAAATTTAAAAAAGCAAATCGAGACAAATCAAAGTGTAACATACCAACAAATTGCACAACCTGGAATAAATGGATAAATTCATAGAAACATACAACCTACAAAGATGGAATCATGATGAAACAGAAAATTTGAACAGAGTAATTACTAGCCAGAGGATTGATATAGTAATAAAAAACATAGTTCAGGATCAGGACCAGATATAGTTAGTTCATGGTATATTCTATGAAACAGTCAATTAATAATTAATACCACCCCAAATTGTCTCAAAAAATAGAAGAGGGAGAACTCTCTCAAATATATTTTACAGTCAAAATCACCTGAATACAAAAATCAGGTAAAGATACCACACACAAAAATAAAATTACAGGCCAGTAGCCATGATGAACATACATGCAAAAATCCTCAACAAAATACTGACAAATCAAAATTACAATAAAAGAATCATATACCATGATGAAGTGGTATTATTCCAGACATGCAAGGATGGTTCAACATCTGTAAATCAATGTGACATCAACAAAAGGAATGACACAAATCATGTAATCATCTCAATAGATGTAGAAAAGTCACAACAAAATTCAGTATCTATTTATGACAAAACCTCTCAACAAAATGAGTATGAAGGAAATATACCTCAACATAATAAAGGCCATATATGACAAGTCCACAGATAACATCATACTCAGTGGTGAAAAGTTGAACAATTTTCCTATAAGATCATGAGCAAAACAAAAATGTTCACTTAGGTCTCTTTTAGTCAACATAGTATTGGAAGTCCTATTCAGAGCAATTAGGCAAGAAAAAGAAATAAAAGGCATGCTGTTGCTGCTGCTAAGTCACCTCAGTCATGTCTGACTCTGTGCGACCCCATAGACGGCAGCCTACCAGGCTCCCCTGTCCCTGGGATTCTCCAGGCAAGAACACTGGAGTGGATTGCCATTTCCTTCTCCAATGCATGAAAGTGAAAAGTGAAAGTGAAGGCGCTCAGTCGTGTCTGACTCTGTGCGACCCGATAGACAGCAGCCCACCAGGCTCCTGCATCCATGGGATTTTCCAGGCAAGAGTACTGGAGTGGGGTGCCATTGCCTTCTCCAATAAAAGGCATACAAATTGGAAAATAAGAAGTAAAACTGTCCTTGTTTTCTGATGATATGATATACATATAAAATTCTAAAGTCTCCATCAAAAAGTGTTAGAACCAGTAAGCAAATTCAGTAAAATTGCAGCATACAAAGTCAAAAAAGTAAAAATGTGTCATATTTCTTTACACTAATAACAAACTATAAGAAAGAGAAATTAAGAAAGCAATCCTAATTACAATTGCACAAAAAAGAATAAAATACTTTGAAATAAATTTAACCAAGGATGTGAAAGACCTACGTTTTAGAAACTGTAAGACATTAATGAAATTGAGTAAAATATGAATAAATGGAAAGATATTCCATGCTCATGGACTGGAAAACTAATATTGTTAAAATGCCCATACTACCCAAAGCAATACACAGATGCAATGCAATCCATATCAAAATTTTATTGGCATCTTCCATAGAAATAAAACAATCCTAAAATTTGTATGAAACCACAAAAGAGTCTGAATAGGCAAAGTAATCTTTTTTTTAATTATTCACCTTTTTATTTTATTATTATAATTTTTTTTTACTTTACAATATTTTATTGGTTTTGCCATACATCAACATGAATCTGCCATGGTTATAATCTTGAGAAAGAAGAACAAAGCTGGGGGCATCACTCTGATTTCAAACTATGTTATAAAGCTATAGTAATTAAAGCAAAATGGTATTAGCATAAAAACAGATACAGAGATCAATGGAATAAAATACAAAGCCCAGAAAATAATCCACATATGTATGTTCAAATGATATCAACAAGGGAACCAAGACTACACAGTAGCAAAGGATAGTCTCTTTAACATGTGGTATTAGAAAAACTGGATATCCACATTAAAAAAAAAAAGTTGGACCCATGTCTTACACAACACACAAAAACAAACCCAAAATAGATTAAAAACTTGAACCTAAGACCTGAAACTATAAAACTCCTAGAAGAAAACATATGGGAATGTATTATAACATTGGTTTTGGCAATGATTTCTTGAACATGACTTTAATAGTGCAGGAAAGTAAAACAAAACAAAGCAAAAACAAACAAACAAACAAACAAATAAAAAAACACAAATAAATGATACTGTATCAAACTAAAATGTTTCTGTGTAGCAAAGAAAGAATCACCAGAATCAAAATGCAATCTATGTAATGGGAGTAAATATTTGCAAACTATATATCTGATAGGAGATTAATATCCAAACTATATAAAGTGGCAGCTGTGTGGCACTGGAGAGGCCTTGAGGAGATACCCTATGTCCAAGCTCAGAGAAGCCCCAGCAAAACAGTAGGTGCTGGAGTGGCGGCTGTGCAGTGCTGGAGTGGCTGTGAGGTGATAACCCACATCCAAGGGCAAAGAAGAAGCCCCAGCAAGATGGTAGGAGGGGCAAATTTCATTTAGAATCAAACCTCATTCCCACCAGAGATGCTCAGCGGGCTCAAATTTGTTTGATCCAGAGACCCCACAAGAGACTGAGACAGAACTGTGTTTGAAGGTCTCCTATGGAGATACAGATCAACAGTGAACTTCACAGGGGCAGGGGCTCTGGGTGCAGCAGACTTGAGTATGGCTGGGTGCAGCAGACTTGGGTACAGCATAAGCCCTCTTGGAAGAGGTTGCCATTAACACCACCATAGGGCTGCCAGAACTTACACAGGCCTGGGAAATAGACTTTTGGCGGGCACAAACAGAACCTTTTGTACACCAGGACCCAGGAGAAAGGAGCAGTGACCCCACAAGAGACTGACCCAGACTTGCCCGGGAGTGTCCCGGAGTCTCCAGTAGAGATCTGGGTCGGGGGTGGCCTGCTGTAGGGTTGGGAGCACTAAGTGTAGCAATACATTTATGGGAACTTTTGAAGGAGGTGGCCATTATCTTCATTACCTCCACCATAGTTTGGCCCCAAGTAAATAACACGGAGGGAATACAGCTCCATCCATCAACAGAAAACTGGATTAAAGATTTACTGAGCATGGCCGCACCCATCAGAACAAGACCCAGTTTCCCCCTCAGTCAATCTCTCCCATTGGGAAACTTCCATTAGCTTCTTATCCTTCTCCATCAGAGGGCAGACAAACTGAAAACCACAATCACAGAAAACTAACCAATCTGATCACATGGACCACAACCTAGTCTAGCTCAATGACACTATGAGCCATGCCTTGTAGGGCCACTCAAGACAGGTGGGTCATGGTGGAGCGTTCTGACAAAATGTGGCCCACTGGAGAAGGGAATGGCAAACCACTTCAGTATTCTTGCCTTTAGAACCCCATGAACAGTATGAAAATGTAAAAAGATGTGACAGTGAAAGATGAACTCCCGAGGTCTGTAGGTGCCCAATTTGCTACTGGAGATCAGTGGAGAAATAACTCCAGAAAGAATGAAGGGATGGAGCCAAAGCAAAAACAACACCCAGTTGTGGATGTGACTGGTGATAGAAGCAAAGTCCAATGCTGTAAAGAGCCAATACTGCATAGGAACCTGGAATGTTAGGTCAATGAATCAAGGTAAATTTTGAAGTGGTCAAACAGGAGATGGCAAGAGTGAATGTCGATATTATAGGAATCAGCAAACTAAAATGGAATGAAAGGGGTGAATTTAACTCAGATGACCACTATATCCATTATCGTGAGCAAGAATCCCTTAGAAGAAACGGAGTAGCCCTCACAGTCAACGAAAGAGCCCAAAATGCTGTGAAAGTGAAGTCACGCAGTCGTGTCTGACTCTTTGCGACCCCATGGACTGTAGCCTACCAGTCTCCTCCTTCCATGGGATTTTCCAGGCAATAGTCCTGGAGTGGGCTGCCATTTCCTTCTCCAGGGGATCTTCCCAACCCAGGGATCGAATCCGGGTCTCCTGCATTGTAGACAGATGCTTTACCGTCTGAGCCACTAGGGAAGCTCCAAAATGCTGTACTTGGATGCAATCTCAAAAACGACAAAATGATCTCTGTTCTTTTCCAAGGCAAACCATTCAATACCACAGTCTATGTCCCAGCCAGTAATGCTGAAGAAGCTGAAGTTGAACTATTCTATGAAGACTTACAAGACCTTCTAGAACTAACACCCAAAAAGATGTCCTTTTCACTGTAGCAGACTGGAATGCAAAAGTAGGAAGTCAAGAAACACCTGGAGTAACAGGCAAATTTGGCCTTGAACAGGCAAATTTGGTCTTGAAGTACAGAATGAAGCAGAGCAAAGGCTAACAGAATTTTGCCAAGAGAATCCACTGGTCATAGCAAACACCCTCTTCCAACAACACAAGAGAAGACTCTACACACGGACATCAGCAGATGATCAATACTGAAATTAGATTGATTATATTCTTTGCAGCCAAATTTGGAGAAGCTCTATAAAGCCCACAAAAAAAAGACCAGGAGTTGACTGTGGCTCAGATCATGAACTCCTTATTGTGAAATTCAGACTTAAATGGAAGAAAGTAGGGAAAACCACTAGACAATTCAGGTATGACCTAAATGAAATCCTTTACAATTATACAATGGAAGTGACCAACAGATTGAAGGGATTAGATCTGATAGACAAAGTGCCTGAAGAACTAAGGACGAGGTTCATGACCTTGAACAGGAGACAGAGATCAAGACCATCCCCAAGAAAAAGAAATGCAAAAAAATAAAAATGGCTGTCTGAGGAGGCCTTACAAATAGCTGTGAAAAGAGAAGTGAAAAGCAAAGGAGAAAAGGAAAGACATACCCATTTGCATGCAGAGTTCCAAAGAATAGCAAGGAGAGATAAGAAAGCCTTCCTCAGTGATCAGTACAAAAAATAGAGGAAGACAATAGAATGGGAAAGACTAGATATCTCTTTAAGAAAATTAGAGATAGCAAGGGGACATTTCATGCAAAGATGGGCACAACAAAGGAAAGAAATTGTATGGACCTAACACAAACAAAAGATATTAAGAAGAGGTGGCAAGAATTCATGGAAGTACTATACAAAAAAGATCTTTATGACCCAGAAAATCACGATGTTACAATCACTCACCTAGAGCCAGGCATCGTGGAATGTGAAGTCAAGTGGGCCTTAGGGAGCATCACTACGGACAAAGCTAGTGGAGGTGATGGAATTCCAGTTGAGCTATTTCAAATCCTAAAAGATGATGCTGTGGAAGTGCTGCACTCAAAATGCCAATAAATTTGGAAAACTCAGCAGTGTCCACAGGACTGGAAAAGGTCAGTTTTCATTCCAATCCAAAAGAAAGGCAATGCCAAAGAATGTTCAAACTACTGCACAATTTCACTCATCTCACACTCTAGTAAAGTAATGTTCAAAATTCTCCATGCCTGGCTTCAACAGTATGTGAACCATGAACTTCTAGATATTCAAGATATTCAAGCTGGATTTAGAAATGGCAGAGGAAGCAGAGATCAAATGTCAACATCCACTGGATCCTCAGAAAAGCAAGAGAATTCTAGAAAAACATCTATTTCTGCTTTATTGACTATGCCAAAGTCTTTGATTCTGTGGGTCACAACAAGCTGTGGAAAATTCTTCAAAATCTGGGAGTACCAGACCACCTGACCTGCCTCTTGAGAAATCTGTATGCAGATCAGGAAGCAACAGTTAGAACTGCACATGGAAAAACAGATTGGCTCTAAATCAGGAAATGATTATGTCAAGGCTGTATGCTGTCACCCTGCTTATTTAACTTATATTAGAGTACATCATGAGAAATGCTGGGCTGGATGAAACACAAGCTGGAATCAAGATTGCTGGGAGAAATATCAATAACCTCAAATATGCAGATGACACCACAGTTATGGCAGAAAGGGAAGAAGTACTAAAGAGCTTCTTGATGAAAGTGAATGAGGAGACTGAAAAAGTTGGCTTAAAACTCAACATTCAGAAAACTAAGATCATGGCATCCGGTCCCATCACTTCATGGGAAATAGATGGGGAAATAGTGGAAACAGTGACAGACTTTATTTTGGGGGGCCCCAATATCACTGCAGACGGTGATTGCAGCTATGAAATTAAAAGACACTTATTCCTTGGAAGAAAAGTTATGACCAACCTAGACAGTGTATTAAAAAGCAGAGACATTTCTTTGCCAACAAAGGTCCTTCTAGTCAAGGCTGTGGTTTTCCCAGTAGTCATGTATGGGTGTGAGACTTGGACTATAAAGAAACCTAAGCGCCAAAGAATTGATGCTTTTGAATTGTGCTGTTGGAGAAGACTCTTGAGTGTCCCTTGGACTGCAAGGAGGTCCAACCAGTCCATCCTAAAGAAAATCAGTCCTGGATATTCATTGGAAAGAATGATGTTGAAGCTGAAACTCCAATATTTTGGCCACCTTATGTCAAGTACTGACTTTTGAAAAAACCCTGATGCTGGGAAAGATTGAAGGCAAGAGGAGAAGGGGAAAGAAGATGAGATGGTTGGAAGTCATCACCAACTCAATGGACATGAGTTTCAGTAAACTCCAGGAGTTGGTGATGGACAAGGAGACCTGGCATGCTGCAGTCCCTGGGGTTGCAAAGAGTCAGGCATGACTGCAACTGAACTGAACAATTCCTACACCAATAATGATAATAGCAGAACACAATTTTAAAAGGACAAAAAAAAAAAAAAAACTTGAAATAGAAATTTATCCAAAGTGGAAAGCAATACGTAGGGTCCTCAAAAATTAATACTAGAACTACCATATGATCCAACAACTGCCCTTCTGGGTACTTATTCAAGAGAATTGCAAACAAAATCTCAAAGAGATATTTTCATTTCCATGTTCACTGAAACATTATTCACAATACCCAAGAGATGGAAACAACTTAAATGTCAGTCACTGGATGATATATATGATATATGTGTCATTTGTTGCTCAGTTTTTAAAAAGAAGGTTGTCCTATCATATGCCACAAAGTGGAGGAAACTTGAGAACATTATGCCTAGTGAAAGAAGTTAGTCACACAAGGGCAAATACTGCATGATTCCACTCATATTAATTATTCAATATAGCTAAGCTTGCAGATACATAAGAGTGGTGATTGACAAAGGCTGAAGGGAGTATGGAGAAGGGGATTGTTATTCATTAAGTATAGAGTTTCATTTATGCAAGATGAAAAAGTTTTAGAGGTATGTTTGACATTAATGTGCATTTAGTTAGCAAAATCATATTTTACATTTAAAGATTTGTTGAGATAGATCTCATGTTATGTGTTTTTTGTCACAATACAAAATAATTGTATTGAGTTAAAGAAGTTAAACCCGAAGGAATACATACTGTATTATTCTTTTTATATGAAGATGAGGTATAGGAAAAATACTGTGATAAAAATCAGAAAGTGATTTGTCTGTGCTGGGTCTTCATTGCTGCATGGTCTTTTCTCTAGTTGCAATGAGTGGGGGCTACTTCCTAGTTGAGGTGTGCAGGCTTCTACTTGCAGTTGCTTGTAATGTAATGTTATAAAGCACAGAGTATAGGGCATGCGGGCTTCAGTAGTTGCAGCACGTGGGCTCAGTAGTTGCAGCTCCCGGGCTCTAGAGCACAGGCTCAAAAGTTACGATGCATGGGCTTAGTTGATCCACAGTATGTGAGATCTTCCCAGATCTGTGATCAAACCTATGTCTCCTTCATTGGCAGGTGAATTCTTTACCACTGGGCCACCAGGAAAGCCCAAGACCAGAAATATACTTTAAAGAAATTTAGAAAGATGGTAACAACCCGGTATGCGAAACAGCAAGAGACACAGATTTATAGAACAGTCTTTTGGACTCTGTGGGAGAGGGAGATGGGGGGATGATTTGGGAGAATGGCATTAAAACATGTATCTCATATAAGAAACGAATAGCCAGTCCAGGTTCGATGCAGGATACAGGAGGCTTGGGGCTGGTGCTCTGGGATGACCCGGAGGGATGGTATGGGGAGGGAGGTGGGAGGGGGTTTCAGGATGGGAACACGTGTACACCCGTGGCGGATGCATGTTGATGTATGGTAAAACCAATACAATATTGTAAAGTCAAAAAAAAAAAAAAAAAGAAAGAAAGAAAGAAAGTGTAAGCAGCATGAAAGTTTAAGTAGTCATAAATAAATATATAGTTTTAAATAAAGAGAGTTACTGAAGAATTTTATGTTCTGTGACATGAAAAGTTGTTAACATTTTAGGTTTCCAACATATTGTAATATTTTATGTATTATTAGAGTATGTTTTTGAAGTGTATTCTTTCTTTTTCTTTTATGTGCTTCTTTTTTCCCCCTCTACAAATATTTACCCAGAGTAGTATAAAATATGATTACCTACTTCCTCTACCATTTCTTGTAAGTACAAATTCTTTTATAAAGTAAAATAAATATATTATCAAGTATCTACTTTTGCAGACTCCAGCAGTTTTATTGAGCAGCAAATGTTCATTAGTATGCACTGATATGAAGGCAGTCTTACTGACAATTCCCAGAGTGTTCCCTCTTTCATAAACAGATTGTTGATGGCTGATGCATAATCCATCTGAGCATTGCAATAAAAAGAAAATATTAAAAATGTGCAGAGAGATTCATATAAATAAGTTTCGATAGGAAAAGAATACTCACAGGTGCATACACACAACCATGTTTTTTATTTAGATTTGACTGATGCTATTTGCAGAAAATTGACTCCTATTGAGTTTTTTTTAATTGAATAGTTATTTTATGAGGCTCTTTATTCAATCAAATAAAAAAAAATACTGTAACCCATACCAAAGTGGATAGTATGATTTGAGAGAGTTTAGCTATTTTACCAATGCCAGACCATCCAGTGAAAATGTAAGGAAATTCTCTTAATCATACATATGTTTTACTATTTGAAGCCAAGCATCCAGATGCTCTAAATATGTGGATGCTTTGGTGTTACATAAAATAAAGAAAGAACCCTTGATAATTCTTGGTAATTAGCTCATTTATGTATCTATTCATTCTATAAATATTTATTTTGCACCTATTATATGCAATGTGCTCTGTAAGGTGTTGCAAAGGAAGCATAGCTGTGCATGGATAAGAATTTGTGTTCAAGAAGCTTACAATTAAGATAGAAAGGGTAGAAGTGATAGAATGAGGTATATTCTTTAAGATGTTAAAAATTGTCAATAGCATTAATAAGATTAATAATAACTGTCAACAGCATCAAATTCCAAATTTGATGACCACGGTAATGTCTAATCAGCCATTTGAAAGAAAGGGTAATAGTTTTATAATCAGTGACTAAGAATAAAATAGGAAATATGTAAGCAAGTAAATTTATACAAGAATATTCCATGTGCATTCATGAAGTGTTGTAATCCAGAGGAACAGTAATAGATAAAACTGGGAAAGTAGGTTTGATTTATATTTGAAAGGAATTTGAATGTATAATTTGCATTTTATTTTTAAGTGACAAGTCATCACTAAATGCCATGTACTATGCTGAAAAGAGCTTTAGAAAATCAATCCCTTACATAAGTTATTTTCCCTCCTTCATCTTCAGTTTTTCTATCTGTCAAATATGAGGGACAGAGATATCAGATCTAAAGTTCCTTCAGAGTCCAAAAAGTATGAAAGAAAGACTTCATTTGGCCAGCAAGAGAATTCCACATAAGAAACGTGAGCACGAGAAAGATAAAATCATCATAAAACTCTAGGAAGCTGTATCTGTTACTGATATGCAGAATACATTGAATTATGGAGACTGTGAATGTAGGAAGAATGGTTAGAGGTCTTCTGTGACTACTCAGAGCTTGATCTGGGATGATGATTTTGGAAATGGTAAAGAATAGATGTGAAAGACCCTTGTTTGTTTGTTGATCAGAAAAGTGTACATGGAATTAGTGTATTTTTAGCTTTATCTTCAATCAGTCACAGTCAGCCCATTTAATTTTTTTATAGTAGAGCTTCTAAATATGCAGAGTAAGACTCATAATTCCTGTACTGCTATATGGGAATGTCTAGGGAGCCTTGCCTGGAAAATCCCATGGAAGGAGGAGCCTGGTAGGCCACAGTCCTTGGGGTCGCTAAGAGTTGGACACGACTGAGCGACTTCACTTTCCCTTTTCACTTTCATGCATTGGAGAAGGAAATGGCAACCCACTCCAGTGTTCTTGCCTGGAGAATCCCAGGGGCCGGGGAGCCTGGTGGGCTGCCGTCTATGGGGTCGCACAGAGTCGGACATGACTGAAGCGACTTAGCAGTAGCAGCAGGGAACCGTAATGCTTTTTTTTTTTTTTTCCCCCACCTTTGGAAATGCTATGATGAAAGATACTTTAAGAACAAAGTATTACCAGTTTTCATATTTTTCTGTCATTCCCATTAACTAATGGACATTTCCATGAAAACACAATTTCCTCTCTTATCCTCATGTAAAATACAAATTAGTCTATGCCTGTGTGACAGAACAGCTACACAATATTTATCTAAACCAATTTTAAGCAGAGATGAACAGATGAGCATAATACAGTCATAGCTCAAATAACAATGAGATATTGTGTTTATTTTCTATATAAATGTATGTTTCACACTGTATTCTCCAGTGGGAGCCCTTCTGATGTTTCACAAGCCAAATACAAAAAAAGAAAGAAAAATGCTCCAAAAATAAACAATATGCACTGATTTTGAAAAATGACATATCAGAGTTTGAAACTTCAGCTGCAGAATGACTGTGCTGAAATTCACTTTACACATCTGTAAATATTAGAATAATAACATCATAAAATATATGGTGCATGTCAAATGAGCTAATGAATGAAATGCCTAGGCTGACACATACTACATACTGTAATTATTAATATTAAAAATATTCATCAACAAATTGTAGCTTTTAGGTCATCTTTCCAAGTGGATATGAGTGGGGTAAAAAAGAAAAGAAGGTAAATAAGGTATGTAGGAACAATGAATAGCCAAAGGACAAATTGCTCTTCTAATGTCATTTTCAAAAGTTAGGAGGATAGTTGCAAATAGGAGTCAAGATAGTACCAAGAATTATTCCTAAAGACTGACAATAAATTTAATAATTATAAATTATTGCACCATAAGCCAAGTTTTTGCTCACCTAGATACTGGAAATAAATAAATAAATATATTCTTAAAAGTGTTGCCCATACAGGAAATGATTAATAATATGATGATATTATGTATACTTGCCCAAGCCAAATACGAGAGAGATGAACATTTGGGAAAAAATTACTTCTGGCATTGAATGAAGAGATTTGAAAGAGATAAAAAATAAAATATGGAGAAAAGCTAGCTGGTTTAAATTAGGTCAAATTACTATTATTTGAAGTGAGTACTTTATTTGCATCCTTGGAGAGGAGTTATATATTAATAAATCAGAAATATTCACTGCTTTAAAAAATCTTTATATATGATGAAATAAAATTTTGTATTGTTTTCTAAATATGAAGCTCATTTACTTACCTGCACTTTTTCTCAGGATAACCATGGATTTTATTTTCTCCTGAGAGCCTAGAAATCTGAAATTTTTAACCTTTGAGCTACAAAAATTGTGGCGCTTCCCAGGTGGTTCAGTGGTAAAGATTCTGCCTGCAATGCAGGAGACTCTGGTTTGATCCCTGGGTCAGAAAGATCCCTTGGAGAAAGACATGAAGAATTCTGATTGTGATTGTGATTAATAATGTGTTATACTCTCCAGATTGTTTCTGTAAGTTTCATAATGAATTGCAGTTACAAATTTTCATTGCATTTTAATGGTTGATTTACTGATGTTTATAAAATGAAAGGTCACTTCAATATTTGAAAATAGTTGCAATAACATTGATAGTGAATGAAAACCTGTTTGTAAAAAAGGAAGAGTAGAGAAAAATCTGGCTAATAAGATCATAAAGTTGAACAGACGAATATGTCTAATTGCCTTATTTTCTTCCAAAGGCCATAAACTTTGTCACATTTTCTAAATGCCAAATTTGCAGGTTCACCTATAGATATATTTCTAATATACAGTATCAAAGATAGGAGTTCAAAAGAAGATGGAAAGGGAACTTTGCCTGAATCCTGTTCTGTAAATTATCTGCTGTAAAAGGCTTGAAGAAATTTTGAAGTCAATGTTGACAAAAAATAATAATAAAAAAATAAAAAGAAGCATATTGCAAAAAACAGAAAATATTTTAAAATTATTTAAGCACTTAGATCTATCTGGTTTTAGATGTCTCCATTTTGACAATGGTCACATTTCATTGTGTTCATGAGGTAGAAGAGAAGGAAGAAATTATGTGCAAGATATCTCAAAGTCTGTGCTTGTGCTTAGTCTTTATTTTTGCCTTCAAGTTTCAGTTTTGATAGTCAAGCATTTTTGTTTTTGGACAAGGAGAGATAAGAAGCTCTTTACAGTGGTGCCTGAACCTGGTTCTAGTATTTTCCAGAATGTGTTGAAGCTACTAATTTTAGGCTTAGGCTTTTCTTCTTGTTATAATATGGTCATTTAGTTTTATATGTTTATCTCTAAGCACTACTCTAGCTGTGCCCCATGAATCTTCACCTGTTGTGCTTAAATAATACTCAATTAAAGATATTTTATAATTTCCCTTGAGAGTTGTTTGTTGATAAATGGTTGAAATTTGATTTCTAAGTATGTTTTCTAATGGTTGTTTGATTTCTAAGTCTTTTGAGAATTCGCTGTTATTTTTTTGTTATTGATATCATGTTTAGTTTCATTTTTGTCATAGAAGATACTTCATATTACTTCAATTCTTTTAAATTTGTTAAAGTTTAGTTTAAAACTGAATGTAATCTTCCTTTGTTAATGTTTCATGTGCACTTAAAAATAGTGTGTATTCTTCAGAGATCTGTATAGAAGTCCTGTTTGTTGAACGTGTTATATAGCTCTTTTATATCATTGCTGATTTTCTGGCTGTTAGTTTCATCACTGAAAAAGCATTGTTGAAGTCTCCAACCATAATTGTTGATTTATTTATTTATCCTTTTAGTTCTGACAATTTTTGTGTCATATATTTTGAAGATCTGTTGTTTCTCTAGACACATTCAAGTAGAATAAATATTTCACTACTGAGGCTTCTTTTCTTGTTCTTATGCCATATATGCATACTAAAATGTATGAAAAATAATTTTTAATTGCTCCCCTCAGATTTTTAAAATAGGTTTGTTGTTGTTGTTTAGTCACTAAATCATGTCCGACTTTATTGCAACCCCATGGATTGTAACCCGCCAGGCTCCGCTGTCCACGGAATTCTCCAGGCAAGAATACTGGAGTGTGTTGCCATTGCCTTCTGCAGGGGATCTTCTCGACCTAGGAGTCAAACCCACATCTGCATTAGCACTCAGATTTTTTACCACTGAGTCACCCAGAAAGCCTTTAGTATAATATATATATATATATATATATATATATATATATATATATATATATATGTATGTATCCCTCTATCTTAACTTCTGCTTTTTATAGATCTTCCAATTTCCCTTTCTAACAGATATATTTTTAAAAACCATATGTGTATTGATTATGCAACTCTTTGCATTCCTACTTAAAGGCCTATTTTGCCATTTTCCATCTTTAGACTTAATTAAATTGTATTTTATTGAAATCTTAAATTTTAAAAAATATTTCAATTTGCATAATGTTACAGAAATCCTTATACAATATATTTGAAAGTTCAAAGGATAGTTCCAAATCCTCTCAAATTCACCTCTAAAATCACACAATAGTATCCTAAAATCCCAGGATACTGCCTTGCTTCTTTTGTTTTCATACATTTTTCCATATTAGATGACACAAATTTCAACATTTTAATCAAAACTGCTTAATTTCCTCTTCATCAAAAATTAGAATAGTTTCCATCTCACATAATTTAAGAGAGGGAATACCTTCTATTTGTAAAATGTGCTGTTATATAATTTATATTGCAGCCAATATCTAAGTGATTAAAACCTCAACAATTTAAATTTCAACCTGTTTCATGCTTTTCTTATCAGTAGTTCCTGATCTACTTTCTCTCACTTCCTTGTAGTTCTGTAATAACATTGATAATATTGTTGTTATTATCTTCTAAACTCTAATGTGCCACTTAAAATATTTTTATTATTATTCCTCTTTATAGATTCAGTATTCCCTTTTGCCACTTTCATCGATTTATTTTCCCTATATTTCCCCATTTCTCTAGTAGATTTTTTTCAGCTTCATACTTTTTACATTTTTATATTTTTGAATATTTAAAATATTCACTGAAAATTGTGCAATATTTAGTTAGGGCTCTTAAGAGGAGTTGGGCTTCCCTGGTGGCTCAGCTGATAAAGAATCCACCTGCAATGAGGCAGATATGGGTTTGATCCTTGGGTTGGGAAGATCCCCTGGAGAAGGGAAAAAGCTACCCACTCCAGTATTCTGGCCTGGAGAATTCCATGGACTATATATATAGTCCATGATGTCGCAAAGAGTCAGACATGACTGAGTGACTTTCACTTAAGAGGAGTTAGAGTTCTATTTCATTTTTCTTATTAGCCATATTAGTTTCTAACTTGGTTATGTCATCAATGTAGAGTTCTAAAGGAAAAAAAAAAACTGTTACTTTTTCATGAAGGACATGCAAATTAACTCTTTTATGCATCATATATCTGCAAAATAGTAAATAAAAATAGATATTGCCTGAAGTAAATCTTATTAGAATGTAAAGAGTTTGCTGAAATGTTAGCAATAATAACTGTTATATAATGTTCTTCTTCAAACAAGTTGTACTTTCTAACAAGATAATAACGTAATTGTGACACTGTTAATTCTTAGATAGATTAGTCAAATATTAATGTCTTTTTTAAAAAATCCAACTTAGTATTTATAATCACTTTCATGATTATTCTCTCATATTTTGAGAGTTTAACAAATATCTCCATTTTGAAGATTTACATATTCTAACTTTAATATGAGGCTTGCCTACCAGGCAGTTTTCCATAATGGTAAGAAATCTATCTGCCCACATTCTGCCAAACACTCTGAAGTTTGCATATATTTTCTCTGAAATTATCCTATTTGCTTAAAAATTACCCAAAATATTCTACTTAAGGACTGTGTAATCCCTTACTCATATTTAAAATCTTACTCATGGATGAAGCACATCACAACTGGTTTATTTTGAAAATGACAAATCAGAACTAAACAACATCAATAAATCTTTGATACATTTGTAAACAATGTTTAAAACTTTAGATCCTCACTTATCTGTTCTAGCATTGGCAACTTGAACACCCTAATAATGATGTTTTTTTTTTTTTCAAAAAAGAAAAAAGATCTGCATGCTATGTTTGTTCAGTTCAGTTCAGTTCAGTCGCTCAATCACGTCCGACTCTTTGCGACCCCATGAATCGCAGCACACCAGGTCTCCCTGTCCATCACCAACTCCCAGAGTTCACTCAGACTCACATCCATCGAGTCAGTGATGCCATCCAGCCGTCTCATCCTCTGTCGTCCCCTTCTCCTCCTGCCCCCAATCCCTCCCAGCGTCAGAGTCTTTTCCAATGAGTTCACTCTTCGCATGATGTGGCCAAAGTACTGGAGTTTCAGCTTTAGCAGCATCATTCCTTCCAAACAAATCCCAGGGCTGATCTCCTTCAGAATGGACTGGTTGGATCTCCTTGCAGTCCAAGGAACTCTCAAGAGTCTTCTCCAACACCACAGTTCAAAGGCATCAATTCTTGGGTGCTCAGCTTTCTTCACAGTCCAAATCTCACATCCATACACGACCACTGGAAAAACCATAGCCTTGACTAAGATGGACCTTTGTTGTCAAAGTAATGTTTCTGCTTTTGAATATGCTATCTAGGTTGGTCATAACTTTTTTTCCAAGGAGTAAGCGTCTTTTAATTTTATGGCTGCAGTCACCATCTGCAGTGATTTTGGAGCCCCCCAAAAAATGAAGTCTGACACTGCCTCCACTGTTTCCCCATCTATTCCCCATGAAGTGATGGGACCAGATGCCATGATCTTCATTTTCTGAATGTTGAGCTTTAAGCCAACTTTTTCACTCTCCACTTTCACTTTCATCAAGAGGCTTTTTAGTTTCTCTTCACTTTCTGCCATAAGGTGGTGTCATCTGCATATATGAGGATATTGATATTTCTCCCAGCAATCTTGATTTCAGCTTGTGCTTCTTCCAGCTCAGCATTTCTCATGGTGTACTCTGCATATAAGTTAAATAAGCAGAGTGACAATATGCAGCCTTGACGTACTCCTTTTCCTATTTGGAACCAGTCTGTTGTTCCATGTCCAGTTCTAACTGTTGCTTCCTGACCTGCATATATGTTTCTCAAGAAGCAGGTCAGGTGATCTGGTATTCCCATCTTTGAAGAATTTTCCACAGTTTATTGTTATCTACACAGTCAAAGGCTTTGGCATAGTCAGTAAAGCAGAAATAGATGTTTCTCTGGAACTCTCTTGCTTTTTCGATGATCCAGCAGATGTTGACAACTTGATCTCTGGTTCCTCTGCCTTTTCTAAAACCAGCTTGAACATCTGCAATTTCACGGTTCACATATTGCTGAAGCCTGGCTTGGAGAATTTTGAGCATTACTTTACTAGCATGTGAGATGAGTGCAATTGTGCGGTATGTTTGTTAGTCCCTGTCAAATCTTGGAAGATGGCAGGGGCTTGTGTGGGAGGTTAAGGGGATGGGCAACCCCAAACCCCTACTTTAAGAACAGGTTACCTCTCCTATCTCTCTTGGTTGTACAAAGCCAGAGTTCATGTACAGATACTGAGTAATAATACCAGAGAAAGGCAAAAGGAGGATTATTTTTGTGATGGTTCGAGTTATTTATTAGTGACTTTTAGGCCTGAAGAAGAGAAATAAGCCCATGATTTGCTTCCATCTTGAGCTTCAATTTCCTTAATGGCTTAAAGTCCTGTTAACATCATGCTTCTATACTCAGTAAGTAATCTCATTGCTTTTATGATTAATTTGTTTTTTGTCTGTAATAAAACATGTACAGTCACTGATCTTGGAAAGATCATTTTTGACAAAGAAATTCACTGCAACGGGCTACTGAAATTTAGGAAAGGCATTGAGACTTGTAAGCACTGAAGAAACAGGGGAGTGACTTAGGCTGATACAAGCACGTGCTGTGGAAATGGAAATAGCAGGTTGAAATTGAACATGGCAAAATTTAGTCTGAATGTCAGGAAAAGTTGTCAACTCTGAGATTTAATTAGGTAGTGGAATAGTTTCCCAGAAGAAATGGCAGAAATTTATTGCTGGAGCTATTTAAAATTGGCCTGGACAAAGCACTAGGGAATATACAGAAGGGGGCAAGCCTTCACAGATTCTTGAGGATTGATGTAGATAGCAATTGGTCTTTTGCATTTCTAATGTTCTTGAGCATTATTCTATCATTTCACTTCACAATGTGAGCCAATATAACCCTGCAAATCCATACCTGCTTTTTGAAAAGTATGATCCAAGCTTAATATTCTCATTTACTTGGTTAACCACATTGCTATACTTCCGTCCTTCCTTCATGATTGAGCAGAAAAGTTCCTTCCAAGAGCCTTCTGATTAGTATCCTTTTCTTTCCTATCACTCACCTCTATGTGTGGCCCAGGAACAGTTATTTATTTATTTGCTTACTTATTATTTTAACTTTTCCCTTTTTGAGTAAAGAATCAGTTTCAGGAGCTCATTTTCCTTTCATTTTTCATCTGAATAAGAATCTATTAAAAAAAAAAAGCTTCTTTCTCTTTAGCTGTTTTGCAAAGCCCTCTGGATATGCTCATAATCATTACACTCAAAATTCTGGCTTACAACTCTTTTTTTCCATTCACTCTCTGAATAAAAGGAGGAAGTAGAATCTGAAAGTAGATGAAATGTTACTAATAACTCTGTCTCCAATAACCTGTACTGCCAAATCAGTAATTCTGGTTTGAGTGAGATGTATTTTTTATTTTGTAAAAGAAACACACAAAATATGATTTGTCTATACTCAGTTGATTTGGAATATATTTTACTCATTTATAAAATTTCTTTATTTTTATCAAAGGTGTTATAAATATACCCTAACCCTAACTAATACACATCAAGGTATACCTTACAGGCATATTATATTCTAGTCAGTTTTTGGCTCCTCTCTTTGGATTTTTCTCAGTCACTTTGAAAGTTAGAGGATTACATCTGTATCTTTTCATGTTCTTCCCAATAAAAATAACAAATTTAAAAACAATAATAAAACTCTAGTTTATATCAGACCATGTGTTAGTTTCTTTGCATGAACCATCACATTGAATTATCACAGCAACCCTGTGAGGTAGATATTCTCATTAAGCCCATTTTCAGGAAAGTAACTTTTCCAAGGTCATAAAACTAGTAATTGGTAGAGTAAATCCTGAAATACAGATAGCCTGAAAGCAGAGTATATTCTTTGAAAATCTTTTCAATGAAATGACCGAAGAGCCTCTGAATAAGAAAAATTATTCCTGTAGAATATTCTGTGAGTTTTGAGAACCTTAAGAATAAGTGCCAGTGAATTATCTGCAGTATGATAATGTATGTCACAATGATATATGTGAAAAAGCAAAAGGGCAAGACAAACTCTTAATATTTGATATTCAAATTTGGTATGTCTCTTTGCTTATTTCACAGATTTGATTTCCAGTGTCTTGGAGAGTTTCAGATGAACTGCAAGTTGAGAAGTCCATTTTTCACTACATTTTAGTACCCAGTGACTGATTATTTGCTGATTTTCTTCAAGGTTTTGAATACTAGTCAAAATGCTTAAATCCTTTCATAATTTCATAATTCTGCAAAACATAATTAGGTCACCGACAAGACATTAAAAAAAAAAAAAACAGAATAACTTCAATTCTCTTAAGCTGTCATTATAATATATATATCTTTGAACTATTTAGGGACAATGGATATATACTAAGTTAAGTATAAGTGTCCTTCCCATAGAACAGTATAAGTAGAAATGAACAGAGCTTAACAGCGTCCAATGAGAACTTTACAGAAAGGAAATCATCTTCGCTATTCTGTTCCTTATTTCCACTGTTTCAATTATTTATGATATTCTAATATATACAATTTTGCATTATTTTTTAAAATGCAGTTGCATTACTTAGATCATAATCAATTCCATCATTTTTTAAGTTATTATTATTATTATTTTACTTTACAATTTGTATTGGTTTTGCCATACATCAACATGCATCCACCACGGTTGTACACGTGTTCCCCATCCTGAAGCCCCCTCCCACCTCCCTCCCCATACCATCCCTCTGGATCATCCCAGTGCACCAGCCCCAAGCTTCCTGTATCCTGCATCGAACCTGGACTGGCGACTCATTTCTTCTATGATATTATACATGTTTCAATGCCATTCTCCCAGATCATCCCCCACCTCCCTCTCCCACAGAGTCAAAAAGACTGTTCCATATATCTGTGTCTCTTTTGCTGTCTTGCATACAGGGTTGTCGTTACCATCTTTCTAAATTCCATATATATGCAATAGTATACTGTATTGGTGTTTTTCTTTCTGGCTTACTTCACTCTGTATAATAGGCTCCAGTTTCATCTACCTCAGTAGAACTGATTCAAATGTATTCTTTTTAATGGCTGAGTAATACTCCATTGTGTATATGTACCACTGCTTTCTTATCCATTCATCTGCTGATGGACATCTAGGTTGCTTCCATGTCCTGGCTATTATAAACAGTGCTGCAATGAACATTGGGGTACACGTGTCTCTTTCAATTCTGGTTTCCTTGGTGTGTATGCACAGCAGTGGGATTGATGGGTCGTATAGCAGTTCTATTTCCAGTTTTTTAAGGAATCTCCACACTGTTCTCCATAGTGGCTGTACTCGTTTGCATTCCCACCAACAGTATAAGAGGGTTCCCTTTTCTCCACATCCTCTCCAGCATTTATTGCTTGTAGACTTTTGGATCGCAGCCATTCTGACTGGCCTGAAATGGTGCCTCATTGTGGTTTTGATTTGCATTTCTCTGATAATGAGTGATGTTTAGCATCTTTTCATGTGATTGTTAGCCATCTGTATGTCTTCTCTGGAGAAATCAACACACAGAAATCCCTTGCATTCCTATACACTAATAATGAGAAAATAGAAAGAGAAATTAAGGAAACAATTCCATTCACCATTGCAACAAAAAGAATAAAATACTAGGACTATATCTACCTAAAAAAACTAAAGAACTATATGTAGAAAACTATAAAACACTGATGAAAGAAATCAAAGAGGACACTAATAGATGGAGAAATATACCATGTTCATGGATCGGAAGAATCATATAGTGATGAGTTTACTACCCAAAGCAATCTATAGATTCAATGCAATCCCTATCAAGCTACCAACAGTATTTTTCACAGAGCTAGAACAAATAATTTCACAATTTGTATGGAAATACAAAAAACCTAGAATAGCCAAAGCAATCTTGAGAAAGAAGAATGGAACTGGAGGAATCAACCTGCCTGACTTCAGGCTCTACTACAAAGCCACAGTCATCAAGACAGTATGGTACTGGCACAAAGACAGAAATATAGATCAATGGAACAAAATAGAAAGCCCAGAGATAAACCCACGCACCTATAGACACCTTATCTTTGACAAAGGAGGCAAGAATTCCATCATTTAAATTAAAAATACTTGTTTTATCATCTGTGTAATATATGAAGGTTACAGAATATCTAAACATGGGAAACAAGATATGCTCCATGCTCAAATTTTATATTATTGCACAGTGAATTTTCTAAGCTCTTTTTAATCAGCAGAAAATGCTAGAAGTAATATCAGTGTAAGGGGAACAAACTAATTAACAATAATGATAGCAGCTGAAGGCATACCTGGAAGCTGTTTTTGTTTCTTTCAGTACCAAAGAAAACAATGGTATCAATGATAAAGGTAATTTTGAGAGCTTGAACACTTTTTGCACCAAAAGCAAAGACGTATTAGTAGTTGGGTGTTGGAGACAAGAAATCAGCGAAGAAAACTCTTATGAGAAATTTATGTAATGAAATTATTTTCTGCTTTTGCTCACATGTTTGATAAGCCAGGTAATTCTGAAGCATTGTCACCAATCAACACTCAACTCTAAAGTGAAAGTTCTGAAAATGGTAGATAAAAATCTAACAAAAAGGAAAATATCATTGTGAATATTTATTTTCATTTATCATTGGATGAGAGAAATTTTAAAATATCACCCTCCCCCAGAAAAGAGTAAATGACCCAGAGGGATGGTATGGGGAGGGAGGAGGGAGGGGGATTCAGGATAGGGAACACGTGTATACCTGTGGCGGATTCATGTTGATGTATGGCAAAACGAATACAATATTGTAAAGTAATTAACCTCCAATTAAAATAAATAAATTTATATTTAAAAAACAGTCATTTTAAATGTCATACAGACAGATGATCTAAGCAAACCTTCATGAGTTAGGTTACTATTCTTTCCATCATAACAGGTGCTGAGTTCTCTTTGGAACTTGGAATCCAGATGGATCTACAGGGTTGAATGAATGGCTTTTGAATGAAGGGCTGGGAATTGTAAATATTATAATATAGCCAGGATTCTTTTTGAACTAGTGTACAAAGCCTGAAAGGGAGAAAGAGAGCCATAATGGAATTATCAGCCCAAGGATTTTAAAGAGAAGAAAGGTATGAATTAATTTTATTTATCCAAAGCCCAAGCAGAGTTAAAATGTAGAGGGACAAGATACGAAATAGGAAGAAATTCCTGGGCATAAAAAAACCTAGTAATAGACAATGACTTGCTTAGGGACTCTCTGTATGCTCTAGCATGGTTGATAAGAGTGAAATTGGAGAATTGATGTTGGAAAGAAATTCTCCAATGCTGCAGAATCTTGGTTTGAGATTAACTTTAAGAGGGATAAGGAGTTACCTTACAAAGATAAGTGACAAGATTCTTTATATGCTTCCCAGTAAGTCAGAATCTCAGGCTCAGCTATAATAGAGGTATGTTAACTTAGCTACAAGACTAAACAAATGCTAAAGCCAGGGGTCTTAGCAGGTTATTATAATTCGATCTATATTTTAGTACAGTTTTTTTTTTTTTCATGTGTCTGGTCTTAGGTGTGTTGTTCAGCCTGAAACATGATATTACTGTACAATTTCCATTGACCTATGTTTTCATCTTCCTGTAAGATTGGATAGCCAGGCAATCATTGATGATTCTTCTTGGTGGAGGGGGGTACTGTAGTAGCTATGTTTGACTTGACCTTTCTGTATATTTAAGGGCTTTCCTGGTGGCTCAGACAGTAAAGAAACTGTCTGCAATGTGGGAGATCTGGGTTCAATACCTGGGTTGGGAAGATCTCCTGGAGAAGGGAAAAGCTGCCCACTCCAGTATTCTGGCCTGGAGAATTGCATGGACTATATATATAGTCCATGGGGTTGCAAAGAGTTGGACACAACTGAGTGACTTTCACTTTCATTTTCAATATATTAAAGGATTTACTGATAGATTGTGGTGGACATAACTTTGGCTCTCTTCCAGAAATGACACTATGATAATTGGCTGATTCTACTTGCTGAGTTTATGCTTTCCCATGCAGACAAAATGCTGAATATGTTAGAAAATCTTAGGTCTAGCAGAAAGGGCTTTATCAAACTGAATTTGCATCTATGAAACTGTTTTTCTATGACTGCTATTATATAGAGCGAAGAAAACAACACAGCACATACTTTTATCTATCAGAATGAAGCATACCATAATGAAATATATATATATATATATATATATATGTATATATATATATATATTTCTAGAATTAGACAGCTCTTAGCTGCTTGATCTTGGGCAGGTTGTCTCAACAGTCTGGGTTTCTGTTTTATTGTCTTTAAAAATGGGGATAAATATTACGTACCTCATGTACACATTAAGAATAAATGAGAAATAATTCTAGTGTAAAAGTGTAGCCCATAATTACTTTTAATAAATATATTTAAATCTTAAACCAAAGGATTGTGCCTGAAGAACAAAAACCAGTTCTCTTCAAGTTAGGGTTATTCTTGTAATCCATATGCAGTAAATATGCTTTACAATATCGCTGTGCATTTTGTAGTCATTCATGCACAGAGATTGCAAATTTTTCCTAAGAAATGTTGGCAAAAATTCTAACTCCAAGTGATGCAGTTAAAGCAACAACAACAATTTGATAGAAGGAGCAACATAAATTTCCATAGGCATGCCTCATGCTGAGTGACCTGTACAATTCTACAAGGAGAGAAAATGATCAATAGATTCCCTTTCATGAAACTAAATCAAGAACACAAAAACATACTGTGATATTTAACTTAATTTTTCCAAAAGATAAATGTAAGAATTAACTCCCTTCTGCCTAGGGTATAAGAGGAAAAGTAGACAGAAAACATTTTCACTTCTCAAACTGTACTTGCCCTGCCTTTTTCCAATGATTTTCTGTGTGAATCTTTGAGAGGATTATTAGCAACATTTAGATGACAGCAAACTAAGGATCCCTTTCTACATACATATATAAGTTCCCACCAACACATTTTAAGAGCTTTTAAATCTGAAATTATATATAAACTGTACTTATATGTGTAAATGAGGAGAGTGTGCATAACAGGTCAATTTGTCATAGGAATTCAAAACCCTGAAAACGTTCAGGACTGCTGTCTTAACTATTTATACTTCTATTTCATGCTTCCTCATCCAGGATTCCTCTTAGTGAATGAAGCAATGAATCACAAATATTGAATACATAAGAACTTTCTGTGTATTGCTATGATCACATGATTATTGTGTGAGATAGGTCTGTTAATTTAATTATTAATTAAAGTAAGCATGCAGGAAATTCTTGTTTATTATAATGAATTCAAGTTTAATTGGTGGTGAAAAATTATCTATTTGTGTGTTCTGAAATTCCAAAATAAAAGTAATCTACACAGTTTCTGTTTGACAGTTTACTTTCATTAAATACTTCAAAAAAATAAACTTTTGCTTTTATAGTAAAATATCTGCATCCCCAATCAGGAAACACTGACTTGTCAAAGGATCTAGTAAAATTTTCATGATGCTTAGCCCTTACAAAGATTTTTTTAGAACAAATTTCCATTTCTTCCTATTCCTAAAAAGTACATCATATACAAATCTAAAAGTATTTATTTTTTACTGGATATGCCTTAAAAACAAACTAGTCAATATTCAGTCTTTTTTTTTTTTTTTTTCAGTAGTCATCTGTTAAGTACTTACTATATGTCAGATACTATTAACTGGTAATCCTATGGTAAGCAAATAGATATGGCCCTCCCCAAATGCCCCCACCAAGAATAAATTTAATGGATAGAAATATATTTATACTCACTAAGCCAGGCAAGACTGACAGGTTTAAACATTTCTAAAAATGAGAGGTTAATAAATATTTGGATAGCTATTTTCTATACCAGAGAGTCTCAAACTTTCGAATGCATAAGAATCATAAGAGAAATTGTTCAAACTACATATCCTTGAACCCATTCACAGAGCTTCTGATTTATTAAGTTTGGGGTGGGGCAATAATCACTGTTTTTCCAAACACTCAAAGTGATCATGAGGCATTTGTCTATTAATTTGACTTAGGAAAATCAACTACAGCATAGACTCTGTCACTGTAAAATCCATAAAATTCTCAATATCATTCACTGTAGATCTCTTTCTTCAAAAAGACAAATCTGAATTTTATGTTTCTGCTAGGAGTGGAGGAGGCATATAGACAGCTAGAAACAGCATCACTCCCAACCTTACAAGGAAGCAAAGACAGAAAAATAGCAATCTCACTTTTCTTGAACCTACCAGAATGTTAAATTTACAGGGCAGCAAATTGGTCCAAAGTCAAAAGAGAAACATGATCTTGCAGGAAGAGAGAGAGCATTGACTAACTAGGGCAAAATTCAGTCCCAAACCACCAAGAGTTCAGCTAAGGTGATTGGTGAATCAGTGGAGGCCCATTGAGTGAAAAACCCCTGCAGCATCAAGCACACTGAGTGCACAGAACTGGTGAAAAGACTAGGAGTCTTGAGAAAATTGGGCTTGAGATAAAGAAATGGGGAAAAGCCAAAGCAGCCACTACAGGAAGGGCACAAAACTCCCTGGGGACCTTTCTCCCAGTCAGGTTTAAGAAACAAAGCTTCTTTAATGTTCCTGGAATAGGACTGGAGAAGGGCAACATACACTGTTGCCGTTGGGCCTTGATGGAAATCCATTTCAGCTAGAAGAAAAGAAATAGAAAAAAGAATCCTTGACCTCTGAAGTAGTGTGCAAAATGCAAGCAGGGTTTAGAATTATAGCCTTAGGAAGGCAGAAACACTGAAAAAGTCATACCTCCATGACCCAGGGACATGTTGTCAGCATAAATCTGAAGTTTAATCAGAACATCAGAGAATATCCCTCAACCCGCACTGTGAGGCAAAGAAGGGTGTATTGGATGCAATTTGGGAAAGAGATATCTGGAAGCCAAGTGTAGAAAGTATATAAGGATTAGGCATATAAAATCCCTCTGGCAAGCCAACCCCCACCCTAAATGCAAGGTATCATGAGAAAAAGTTAAAGTCTGTGGGACACTGAGAGTAACCATAGCAACAACAAACCTCATACCCAGCTGAACATTTAATTAGATTAATTCAAACCCGTGTGTTAGAGGTTCAACAACAACAACAAAAAAGCATATTTCCAGGCATAGAAATTATTTACTTCTGTTTCTACTGTCCTAGGCAAGATGTTTGGTTGCAAAAAATTATAAAGTGTAAGAAATGGCAAGAAAAAACCAACTTATTCATATGGGACAAGAAAGTATTATAAACAAATCTGCATAAGACATAAGTGTTGAAACTGACAAGAAATTTAAAACTGATTAATATGTTAAGACTTCAAAAGAAAATGTTTTAAAAATGCAATCAAGTGGTTTTTCAGAAGAGAGATAGAAACTATAAGAAAGAATCAAAAGAAAGTGCTAGAAAGGAAAACACTATAACAAAGATTGTCTTCAATTGACTAATCTGTGGACTCGAAAATGGCTGAAAAATAAATCAGGGAGCTTGAAGATCAGACTATAGAAAAAACTTAAAACGTGTGACTAAAACTATAACAAGCATCCATGAGTTGAGGGACACTAAATAATAATCTAACATGCAAGTAATTGGTATCCCAGAGGAGAAAGGTAAAAGAACAGAGCAAAAGAAACATTTGAAGCAACAATACCTAAGAATTTTTCAATATTAATGACACATACCAAACCACACATTCAAAAAACTCAGAAAATACCAAAAAATAAAAGTGTCCCAAAGAAAGAAAAAATAAAAGGGAAAATATGCGCCTAAATACATCATACTAAAGTTGCTGAAAAACAAATAACAGATTGACTTTGGAGCTTGCCAAAGGAGAGACTTTGGGTAAAGTTTCCTTTTGTTTATTTTTGGTGATAGGTGGATAATCAATCCCTCCCAAAGACCTTCATATCCGATCCCCAAAACCTGTGAATATTTTACCTTAGAGATCAAAAACAACTTTGCATAAGTAATTAAGTTAAGGGTTTTGAGATGGGGAGATGATCCTGAAACATCTGTGTGTGCATGTGTGCTCAGTGGTGTCTGACTCTTCCCAATCCCATGGACTATAGCTCACCAGGCTCTTCTGTCCATGGGATTCTCCAGGTAAAGATAAATACCGGAGTCGGTTACCATTTCCTCCTCCAGGGAATCTTCCTGACCCTAGGGGTGAATCTCCTACTTTGGCAGACAAATTCTTTACTGCTGAGCTGCTGGGTGAATTATCTGGGTGAACTCTAAATGCAATCACAAGATCTATATACGTGGAAGTGTGAGGCAGAAGAGTCAATGTCAGAGATTTGAAGATGCCACACTGTTGGCTTTGAAGATGGCTTGAGGAGCTATGAGCTACAAAATGCTGGGCAGTCTCTTGAGACTGGAAAGGGAAATGGAAAGGATTCTCCCCTAGACCTGCCAGAAGCCCTCTTAGCACTTTGATTTAGTCCAATGTAAACTCAGTATTCTCTACCACACTGACACTGTGTGTGTGTTCTGTCGCATCAGACTCTACAACCCCATGGACTGTAGCCCTCCAAGCTCCTCTTTCCATGGCTTACAAAGAAGTATCTCAGAACTAATCACAATAACCTCACATCCTAATATAAATCACATCAATGAACAGATCATGAAAACAGAAAATTAATAAGGAAACACAAGTCTTAAGTAATACATTAGAGGAGATGGATCTCATTGATATCTTTGGGACATTCCATCCAAATTCAGAAGAATGCACCTTCTTCTCAAGTGCACATCAAACATTCTCCAGGATACACCACATCCTGGGTCACAAATCAAACCTCAGTAAATTTAAGAAAATTGAAATTTCATCAAACATCTTCTCCAAACACAACACCATGAGACTAGATATCAATCACAAGGAAAAAAAAAAAACCCTGTAAGAAACAGAAACACATGTAGATTAAACAAGACGTTTCTAAATAACTAACAGGCTATTGAAGAAATCGAAAGGGAAATCAAAAATTTTTAGAAACAAATCACAATGAAAACACGAGAACTCCAAACCTATGGGATGCAGCAAAAGCAATTCTAAGAGGGAAGTTTATAGCAATATAACCCTACCTGAAGAGACAAGAAGAACATCATATAGACAAGCTAACTTTACACATAAAGCAGCTGGAAAAAGAAGGGAAAACAAAAACACCAAAATTATTAGAAGGAAAGAAATCATAAAGATCTGAGCGGAAATAAATGAAAAAGAAATGAAAGAAACAATAGTAAAGATTAATAAAACTAAACACTGGTTCTTTTTTTTTTCCTTTTTAAATTTATATTTTTAATTTAATTTTATTTTATAACTACATAATTGGTTCTTTGAGAAGATAAACAAAATTGACAAAACCTTAGCCAGAGTCATCAATAAAAAAGAGAGAAGAATCAAATCAACAAAATTGGAAATTAAAAAGGAGAGGTTACAAAAGACAATGCCAAAATATAAAGGATGATAGGAGACTATTATGAACAACTATATGGCAATAAAAGAGATAGCCTGGAAGAAATGGAAAGATTCTTAGAAAAGTTCAATCTTTCAAGACTGAACCAGGAAGAAATAGAAATTATGAACAACCGAATGACAAGCATTGAAACTGAAGCTGTGATCACAAATCTCCCAAAAAACAAAAGCCCAGGAACAGATGGCTTCACAGGAGAATTCTATCAAACATTTAGAGAAGAGCTAATGCCTATTCTTCTAAAACTACTTCAAAAAATTGCAGAGGAAGGAACACTTCCAAACTCATTCTAAGAGGACACCATCACCCTGATACCAAAACCAGACAAAGACAACACACAAAAAGAAAACTACAGGCCAATATCACGATGAAAATAGATGCAAAACTCCTCAAAAAAACTTTAGCACACAGAATTCAGCAACACATCAAAAAGCTCACACACCATGATCAAGTTGGTTTTATTCCAGGAATGCAAGGATTCTTCAATATATGGAAATCAATCGATGTGATACACCATATTAACAAATTGAAAGATAAAAACCATATGATCATTTCAATAGATGCAGAAAAAGTCTTTGACAAAATTCAGGACCTATTAATGATTAAAACTCTTCAAAAAATGGGCATAGAAGGAACCTACCTCAACATAGTAAAGGCCATATATGATAAGCCTACAGCAAACATTATTCTCAACAGTGAAAAACTGAAAGCATCCCACCTAGGATCAAGAACAAGACAAGGGTGTCCATTTTTGCCACTATTATTCAACATAGTTCTGGAATTCCTAGATACAGCAATCAGAGAAGAAAAACAAATGAAAGGAATCCAGATTGGAAAAGAAGTAAAGCTCTCACTGTTTGCAGATGACATGATATTGTACATAGAAAATCCTAAAGATAGTATCAGAAAATTACTAGAGTTAATCAGTGAATTTAGCAAAGTTTCAGGATACAAACTCAATACACAGAAATCACTTGCATTTCTATATACTAACAATGAAAAATCAGAAAGAGAAATTAAGAAATCAGTCCCATTCACCATTCCAACCAAAAGAATTAAATATCTAGGAATAAACTTATCTGAGGAGATGAAAGAACGGTACACAGAAAATTATGAGACACTCATGAAAGAAATCAAAGATGGCATAAACAGATAGATATTCCATGCTCCTGGGTAGGAAGAATCAATATTGTGAAAATGACTATACTACCAAACTCAATCTATAGATTCAATGCAGTCCCTGTCAAATTACCAATGGCATTTTTCACAGAACTAGGACAAAAAATTTCACAATTCATATGGAAACACAAAAGACCCCAAATAGCCAAAGCAGTCTTGAGAAAGAAGAATGGAGCTGGAGGAATCAACCTTCGTGACTTCAGATTATACTACAAAGCTATAGTCATCAAGACAGTATGGTACTGACACAAAAACAGAAATATAGACCAATGAAAGAAGACAGAAAGCCCAGAAATAAACCCATGCATCTATGGGTACCTTATTTGTAACAAAGGAGGAAAAAATATGCAAAGAGGCAAAGACAGCCTCTTCAATAAATGGTGCTGGGAAAACTGGACAGGTACATGTAAAAGAAAGAAATTAGAACACTTCCTAACATCATGCACAAAGATAAACTCAAAGTGGATTAAATACTTAAAAGTAAGACCAGAAACTATAAAATTCTTAGAGGAAAACATAAGTAGAACACTCGATGACAAAAATCAAAGCAAGAACCTCTATGACCCACCTCCTAGAGTAATGGAAATAAAAACAAAAGTATATAAGTGGGACCTGATTAAACTTAAAAACTTTTACACAGCAAAAGAAACTATAAGCAAGGTGAAATGACAGCCTTTGAATGGGAGAAAATAATAGAAACTGAAACAACTGACAAAGTATTAAAGTCCAAAATATACAAGCAGTTCATACAATTCAATACCAGAAAAACAAACAACCTAATCAAAAATTGGGAAAAATACCTAAACAGACATTCCTCCAAAGAAGACCTGCAGATGGCTAACAAACACATGAAAAGATGGTCAACATCACTCATTATTGGAGAAATGCAGATCAAAACTACAATGAGATATCACCTCACACCAGTAGGAATTGCTCTCATCAAAAATCTACAAACAGTAAATGCTGGTGAGAGTGTGGAGAAAAGGGAACACTGTTGCACTGTTGGAAGGAATGTAAATTGATACAGCCAATATGGAAGATGGTATGGAGACTCCTTAAAAAACTAGGAATAAAACCACCATATGACCCCGCAATCCCACTCCTAGGTATATACCCTGCTGCTGCTGCTAAGTCGCTTCAGTCGTGTCCGACTCTGTGCGACCCCATAGATGGCAGCCCACCAGGCTCCCCCGTCCCTGGGATTCTCTAGGCAAGAACACTGGAGTGGGTTGCCATTTCCTTCTCCAATGCATGAAAGTGAAAAGTGAAGTTGCTCAGACGTGTCTGACTCTTAGCTACCCCATGGACTGCAGCCCACCAGGCTCCTCCATCCATGGGATTTTCCAGGCAAGAATACTGGAGTGGGGTGAGGCATATACCCTGAGGGAATCAAAATTGAAAGAGACACATGCATCCCATTGTTCATTGCAGCACTATTTACAATAGCTAGAACATGGAAGCAACCTAGATGTCCATCGACAGATGAGTGGATAAAGAAGCTGTGGTATATACACACTATGAAATATTACTCAGCCATAAAAAGAACACATTTGAATCAGTTTTAATGAGGCGGATGAACCTAGAACCTATGATACAGAGTGAAGTGAGTCATAAAGAGAAAGATAAATACGTATTCTAACACATATATATGGAATCTAGAAAAATGGTACTGAAGAATTTATTTACAGGGCAACAGTGGAGAAACAGACATAGGGAATAGACTTATGGACATGGGGAGAGGGGAGGAGAGGGTGAGATGTATGGAAGAGTAACATGAAAACTTACATTACCAAAAGTAAGATAGATAGCCAACTGGAATTTGCCATATGGCTCAGGAAACTCAAAGGGGGGCTCTGTATCAACCTGGATGGGTGGAATGGGGAGGGAGATTGGATGGGGTTTCAAAAAGGAGAGGATATATGTATATCTATGTCTGATTCATGTTGAGGTTTGACAGAAAACAGCAAAATACTGTAAAGCAATTGTCCTTCAATTAAAAAAAATATTTTTTAAAAAGCTATGAAGTTTAATAACATCATATCATATTACTTAACAAATATTTATGTAATGTTAGTATCAGTGATCAAGCGCTGACATTTTGTTTTTGCTGTACTTCTAACCAAATGTGATAGTTTTATTGGCTACTTTTCTTCTGTAAAGTAGAATAGTTGGATTTTTTTCTTTAAAATTGGAAAAGGAAGAAATTGCCCTTCCAATGTGAAATTAGACAAATTATAATTAGAGTAAATTTCTGTGAGTTTATGTATTTGGTTGTAACAATTTTGCGGGTAGAGACAAGTGACCCAATGTTTAATTGATTAAGCATATGAAAGACTAGGCCTGTCGGCCTGGAGAAGCAAATGACTGAAAGAACAGAGGATAGCAGGGAATCCTGGAGCCATTTTAATTCTAGGTACCAAGAGCAAATATTAAAAATGGCTAATAAGAAATACAGATCCTTTTGGAGGATGGAAACAGTTTTCTTCTATCCTTTCTAGTTTCTTCTGGCAGGTCTAAGAACCAAATTGATATGAAACAGACTAACAGGAGGAAATCAAATTTAATTGCATACATACAGGAACCCCATAATTAAAATGAGAACCAAGAGCAAGTTAAGCAATTGAAGGTTATACGCTATCCAAAAGAAGGAAAAAGTGGTAGGAACTTTGGGACTTCAAAGAGAAGAAAGGCACTTCACATGGAGAGGGGAAATAAAAGTGCAGTAAACAAACATTTGCCATGCCATGCAGAGACAATGGGACATCAAGTGGTTTTGGTCTTCAGACCTTGCCAAGTAAGTTCCCCCACCACACCGAGCCCATATTATTTGTAGATTTCTCTGGCCACTTGGAGAAGGCAATGGCACCCCACTCCAGTACTTTTGCCTGGAAAATCCCATGGACGGAGAAGCCTGGTAGGCTGCAGTCCATAGGGTCGCTGGAGTCGCACACGACTGAGCGACTTCACTTTCACTTTTCACTTTCATGCATCGGAGAAGGAAATGGCAACCCACTCCAGTGTTCTTGCCTGGAGAATCCCAGGGACGGGGAAGCCTGGTGGGTTGCCGTCTATGGGGTTGCACAGAGTCGGACACGACTGAAGCGACTTAGCAGCAGCAGCAGCTGGCCACTTAGGTAGATTACTGAACCTTTTTCGCTTCAGTTTCTACATCCATAAATTAGGGCAATCATAGTATCTGTCTAATAATGGTTATAAATATTAAATCAACTTTTAAATGGTTAAAAAAGTGTATAGAATATAGTATGTATGAATTTAAAAGTAGCTATTATCTTCATAATAACAAAGTACTATTATTACATTGTTACTACTGAGGTGAGATCATATGAAATGGTGAAATATAGGTCTGAGATAAATGAAAAAAAAAAATGAAGGAAAGAAGTTGCATTTCTGTGAAAGAGGATGGCGTGGCTTGTGCTTTTTGACCACAATCTTTTCTTTATTCCTTTCATTAAATCACTCCCTTTGTTTAAGCTCATTTTTAAACTTTCCTTTTCAGCATTCTTTTTATGACTCTCACTGCAAATCTGAGTTGCAATATACTATATTTGATAGTGTTAGTATAAAAATAAATTGCTTTGTTTTCCATTTAAGTCTAAATTTAAGTAAACAGTTTTTTCTTGATTCTCCAAAGATAAGCTTAATATTGTATTAGTTCTACATTCATAATTAAAACTTGATTTTTAAAGTAAGTTTGACGTTTTAAGAAGATATTCTTTTACTTGAATCTTAAAAAAATCATTCCTAAATTGTTGGTTTTGATAAAATTAGTCCACACTCAAATATGATAAGCAGAGTATGCTTTAGAAGGAACAAAAGAGCATAACCCTTATAACCATTTGGTTTTATACTCTACCAAATCAAGTGTGTTTCAAATTAGTCTCTTGTGAATGTATATAAACAAAATTTTATATTTCAGTAGATGAATTTTCATTGATTTGCCTGGAGCAAAACTAAGTGCTCAGCTAAAAAGATGATGGAAAAGTCATTTAAGCTGTAAAAACCTAACAAGTTTGCATTCATTTAAAAGAATGACCTTAAGAAATTATTGGAATTGAAATACTTAATTCATTGTTTAATGGTAATATGTTGATGTAGTTTCTGCTGCTCTACCCTTTTTAAATAATGAGATAACAATAGAGAAGGAATTTGCTGGATCATCATTATAAACAAAAAGCAGAAGTTTTTGTTTTTATAATCTTCTATTTCAGTGCATTTTATGGTTTCTTTACAGACTTTCCATATAATCACACACTTTTTTAGTGAGTATAAAACAGAGCTTCATTTGCTAACTCTTTAAATCAAGGTCTCATTAACTATATATTCTTTACATTGTTCTCTGCATGAAAAGGAGCATATTACATTCCAAAGCAAGCAGGTCCTCTCTTAATCTAACATGTAATAACTGAAAATTAAATATTAGCACTGCCTGAAGTAACAACCTTTGATGTATAGGAAAATGACAGTCTCTCATATAACCAGCTCCCATAGCACAAAGAGCTTTTGGGTTAAAATTGACACCTTGTCCTGCAACCAAAAGTGAGTAAGTAGTCATGTTAAAAAATGAGAGCAAAGGTAAAACTGCTAATACCACTAGATACCTTTAGACCAACATTCTGGCAGCCTACTGTCTATAGAGTTGCAGAGTCGGACACTACTGAGTGACTAGCACTTAAAACTTATTCAGTCTGGTCTTGCAATTTAGGCATACATAAAGCAAGTTTGCATCACCCAGTTCTAAATCATAATTTCAGCTCTTTAGTTTAAACATTTATGTATTCTCTTATTATTAGGGGAAGCAAAATGACTGAAACCACTCACCCTGGCCAGGCTCTCTAGTAACCATTTGCATGAGTTGTTCTATGACATGAGGTCTCGGTAAGGACTATAGATAAGCCACCACCAGCCAAAAGAGTTCGGGAAAGGTCAAAAGGAGACACTGCGTGTCCATCCACCTCCCAGAATCCCTCTCACTAACATCCATCTTGGCTGAGCGATGCGTGCACCACCAGGAAGGACTCTGAGTCAGAATGATTGGCCAAAGACAACCCGTAAACTAAACCCATCAACATAAAACCCGAGACTGTGAGCCACATGGCAGAGCAGTTCTCCTGGGTTCCCTTACCCTGCTGCTCTCCACCCAGGTGCCCTCTTCCAATAAAGTCTCTTGCTTTATCAGCATGCATCTCTGTTGACAATTCTTTTCCAAGTGTTAGACAAGAGCCTGCTCTTGGAGCTCTGGAGGGAGCCCCCCTTCCTACAACAACTGGCAACCATGAAGGGATCCCCATTTTTATTGGGGCTGTCATCTGGACTGCTCAGGGTACTCCAGGACCAGCTCTCCTGCTGATGGATCTGACCCAGCAGCCGCAACTGGGACCTGTTTGTCCCTGGTTTCCTCCTGATGTGGACAACTGGCCAGAGTGCCCCAACCAGGTAAGGAACAAGAGATTTTGTTGACCCCTTTTGTCTCACCCCTCTTTTCAACCTATCCTATCCTATTTTTTCATGTCCTGCAGTAGGAATCTGGTTGAAGGGCCTCCACCTCCTCTTGCCAGAGAACTCGAATTTTGGTTCTGGTAGGGCCAAGTTCCAGTCCTCCCTTCTCTGGAGGCCCAGGGAAAAATCCTGTAACACCTGGGTATTTGCAGGTGGCAGGAGATCATCCCTTTTTTTCCCTCTTTCTCTCCCCCACTCTTAGTCCTCTTGTCTCTTCCCACTCCTCTCTCAGCCTGGCCTTTTTTTTCCTCTCTTTGAAGACCCAAGGTATTCTATTTACTCTGTCTGTCGATACTTGGGCCTGAAGTTCTGGGTCTTTGTAAGAGATTTTCCGAGAGGCTACACTCTCTGCTCCCCATCAATTGTGCTTTCTGTTCTTGGGGAGATAATTGGACATTAGAAGCCCTCCGTCGGGTGCCCTGTTTCTATAAATTCAGCCATTTAATTGAGCATTTGGCTGAAAGCTTTCACGTGGAACTGATTGACAGGGTTCAGTATAGTTGCATCAAGTCTTGGGTGAGAATTAACACTCTAGACATATGTGTAGGGGTTAATTCACCTTTTGGACCAGTCCTACAGCCTTGTTGACAGTGCTTACTACTGAACATTTCCTTTGGCACATATACAATCAGGCAATTTGGGGCCAGGAGAGAGCTTAAAATTTCTCTAGGGTCAGATATAGGGGCATCCACCCCAGGACTGGTCCCCTGGGAATGAGATATAAACTATAATGCCATTAAAATGTGAAATAAGCCTAGCTTCCCTTTAGACACTCCACTGGATTGTCTTTTGGCCCACTAGGAGGGATACCAACTGGAAGGGCTAAAAAAGAAAAATAAAATATCAAATACTGTACTTGATACTGTCCTACTTACTCCCTGGGAGGAGGAGAAAAATGGCCTCAGTTAGGATCACTTGGATTCAACACTATTTTACAGCTCAGTCTATACTGCAAATGAGAGGGTAAATACAAGGAGTTTCCCTATGTCCAGGTATTTATGGCCCTCTACCAGGATTCTGAAAAAAAGAAAAAATATAAGCTTGAAGACTTTGATAAATGTTCTTTCAAAGTCCTTCTGGCAAGGTCTGAAACAGAAGATCCCCTTGACCTTCTCTTGGCCCCCTAAGCTCCAGTAGAGATGTCACGGGGAAAGGAAGTCCAGACATAGCCAGAAGTCATGAGGCTAGGCCCAGAAGTCATGGGATTTGAAGGGAAGTCACTTACAGTCACCTCCGCTCCTTCTCCATATGTCCCTTCCCCCATGGGATTATGATCAGGAAATAAGCTTTGCCCTCTATAGAAGGAAAGCTCATCCTCAGGCAAAATCTGCCGCCTAAGAGAGGTACCAGATGGGAAGGGGGGAACTATGCACTTTCATGTTCCTTTTTCTATGCAAGACATTACCCAATGTAGGGAGCAATTGGGTTCATATTCTGAGAAACCCAAAAAATTTGGGGATGAATTTGAGCATCTTAGCCTTAACTTCTCCCTCACCTGGAGGGATATAATGGTCATCCTCACCCAGTGTTGTAATGATGAGGAAAAAGCTGGAATCCTAAATCAAGCTAGAAAAATGGCTGATGAAAGACAGCAGGTGGATTTCAGTCTGGCCCCTGCAGAAGAAGCAATCCCCTCTATATAGCCAGATTTTGATCCCAATGCAAGGGCAGGCAAGGGATCCTTAAGACACCTCACTACTTCCCTACTACAGGGAATGACTTGGAGTGTCCAAAAGGTCATTAATTACAATAAGATAAAAGAGGTTACACAGGGAGAGAATGAAATCTCAGCTCTTTTTTTTTTTTTTTTTTTTTTTTTTAAGAAAACTCACAGAGGCCTTTAAAAATTTTACCCAGACAAATCTAAAAAGTATGGAAGGAAAAGTCCTATTGGCCCATTCCTTCATAACCCAGGCAACCCCAGACATAAGGAGAAAATTACAAAAACTAGGAAAAGGACCAGAGATCCCAATCTTCAATTTGGTGGACGAGGCAAATAGGGTGTTTTTGAATAGGGACCAGGAGGAAGAAGCCAAAAGGGAGCAAAAGGAAGCCTGAAAGGATAGGAGAATAGGGAGGCAGACCCAGACCTTGGCCCAACAACAGGCTAAAATCCTGGCTTTGATTCATCCTGCCACTATGCGAAAGCAAGGAATGGGAGAGCAAGGAAGAAAAAAGGATCTTAAAGATACACTGCAGCTGAGACACACCCAGTGTGCCTACTGCAGAGAGGATGGCCATTGGAAAGGGGAGTGTCCATATCACCCTAAGGGAAGGTGAATGGAGACCTCTACACCTGCTCCCTGTGTGTTAGTCCTGGGCGACCAGGACTGATGATGCCCAGCAGCTCAAGAAACCCCCACAAATGGTGAGATCCAGATCACTCCTCTTGAACTTTGGGTGACTCTGCAAATAGAAGGTAAGGATGTGAACTTTCTTTTAGACATGGGGGCTGCCTTCTCTGTTCTCGCTTTCCAATTAGGAACTTAAGACTCCCTGACTAAGATGGTAATGGAAAGTGAAAGTGAAAGTGAAGTTGCTCAGTCGTGTCTGACACTTTGCAACCCCGTGGACTGTAGGCTACCAGGCTTCTCCATCCATGGGATTCTCCAGGAAAGAATACTGGAGTGGGTTACCATTTCCTTCTCCAGGGGATCTTCCCGACCCAGGGATTGAACCCAGGTCTCCCTCATTGGAGGCAGACACTTTAACCTATGAGCCACCAGGGAATCCCAGATGGTGATAGGGGTAGATGGAAAACCCCAAAGCCGAAATTTTACTAAGCCCCTCCATTGTAAGGTAGGCAAGGAACCCACCCCTTCTTATACATCCCTGGTTGCCCTGCTCCCCTACTGGGGAGACACCTTCTTTGCCGCCTCCAGACCAGAGTGACTTGGGGAAAGCTAGAAACCGGTAATTTCCTTTGCCTAGTGTCTGAATATTTGCAGTCAGATGTATAAAAGGAGGAGTCCATTCCTTTCCTAGATGAGGTCAATCCCCAGGTGTGGAATGTCTCTAGCCCTGGCCTAGCCATACATGTTCTACCAGTGAAGATTTTTCTGAGGCCAAATGCTCCCTACCCGTGGAAAAGACAATATACCTTAAAACCAAAAACTCTGGATGGTCTTAGACCATTAGATAACAAATAGCGAGATATTGGAATTCTAATCACCTGTGAGTCTCCCTGCAATACTCCAATCTTGCCTGTTAAAAAACCAGATGGATCTTATCAATTTGTCCAGGATCAATAACTGTTAACGATAGTCCCAAACCCGTATACCCTCCTATACGAAGTCCCAGGAAATGCTAAGTACTTCTCAGTCTTGGACCTTAAGGATGCTTTCTTTTGCATTCCTCTCTACCCTGAATCCCAAAAACTCTTTGCCTTTGAGTGGTGGGACCTGGGAACAAGGGAGGCCATACAACTTTGCTGGACTCTACTACCACAAGGGTTTAGGTACAGACCTCATATTTTGGGGACTTCCTTGGGGAGAGAACTAAGGGAATTAACTTTAACATACAGTAATCTAATACAGTATGTGGATGACTTGCTCATAGCTAGCCCATATTTTACCAGCTGTCAAATGAATACTATTAAAACTTTAAATTTCCTCTATGAAAAGGGTTATCGAGTATCCCCCAAGAAAGCTCAGATTAGCTTAACCCAAGTGAAATACCTTGTATTTATAATTACAGAAGGAAAAAGAATGTTCAACCCCCAGAGGAAATCTCTCATCTTAAATACACCACACCCCCAAATGAAAAAACAGCTTAGGGGATTTTTAGGAATGAATGGGTTTTGCAGGATCTGGATTCCTGGTTGTGGCAATCTGGCCCGACCCCTATATGAAAAGTTAAAAGAGAAAGAGGAAGAGCCACTTGACTGGGATGAGACCTCTAAGGTTACTTTAATGCCCTAAAAGAGTCTATCACCACAGCCCCAGATTTAGGTCTCCTAAACCTGGAAAAGCCTTTCAGGCTGTATGTTTCTGAAAGGATAGGAACTGCTCTTGGGATGTTAGGGCAAATGATGGGGCCTGTAATACAACCCATGGCTTACCTCTCAAAACAACTAGATGAGGTAGCCAGAGGGTGGCCCACTTGCCTCCAGGCAGTAGAGGCCGCCACTCTTATGGTTAAACAGGCATCTAAGCTGACCCTGGGTCAGCCCACCACAGTGTATACACCTCCCCAGGTGCAAGCAGTCTTAGAAACTAAAGGGGATAGATGGATAACAGAGGGAAGGATCACCCAAAACCAAGCCATCCTACTTGACACTCCAGGAATAAAGTTGAGGGTCTATCAGACTTTAAATCCAATCATCTTACTGCCAGATCCCCCTACTTCCCCTTTGGATCACCAATGCATGCAAATCATAGATGAATTATACTCTTTTCACCTGGACCTACCAGAGACACCTTTATCTGATCCAGAGAAAGAAAGGTACAAGATGGCAGTAGTTTTGTAGAAAAAGGAGAGAGGAAAGCAGGATACACTCTAGTGAGCCTAGAAGAAACTAGGGAAAGCAGGTCTCTTCCCCCAAACACCTCAGCCCAGAAAGTTAAACTTTTTGCCCTGACAAGAGCTTTGGAATTAGGGGAAGGAAAAAGGATTAATGTATATACTGACTCTAAGTATGCTTTCCCCATCCTGCACGTCCATGCAGCAATTTGGAAGGACAGAGAGATGCTCAGTGCTTGAAACTCTCCTATTAAACACGAAGAGCTCATTCTCAGGCTCCTGGAGGCAATCAAACTTCCTGCTAAATTAGCTGTCATCCACTGCAAGGGTCACCAAAAGGGGCAAGAAAAGGAGGCCCAGGGAAATAGGAAAGCTGATCAGGGGTTAAAACAAGTCTCTAGGGAAGCTACTCCTGTCACTGCTATCTGCCCCCTTTTCCCCAAGGAAACCCTGACTCCAGATTATACCCCAGAGGAACATTCCCAATATGCTGAGTGAGGCTGGGAGGTTGGGTCACATGGGTAGTTTCAGACTTATCAGGCCCAAATAATACTCCCTGACTCTCAGGTTTGGAAAATTACTAAATCCTTACACAAAGGTACTCATTTTGGAAGAGATAATCTGGAAACCTTGTTCAGGTCTATTCTCTACCATCCCCAGTTGGCTAAGGTTGTTAGATCACACAGAATGGTGATACCTGTCTAAGAAATAATCCAAAAACCAGACCCTCGCCACCTACTCTAATTAAACCTGTCCAACATCGGGGATCATACCCAGGAGAGGACTGGCAGGTGGATGTGGATTTTACAGCCATGCCAAAGACCCAAGGGTTTTCTTATTTGCTAGTCTTTATTGACACATTCACAGGATGGATTAAAGCACTCTGTACTAGGACAGAGAGAGCTACAGAAGCCTGTAAAGCTCTGCTGAAGGAGATAGTGCCTAGATTTGGGCTGCCTTGATCACTTCAGAGTGACAATGGTCCTTCATTTACAGCCACAATATCCCAGAACCTGGCCATATGCTTAGGAATCAAATACTGCCTCCACTCATCCTCAAGCCTTGGGACAAGTGGAGAGAGCCAACCAGACTCTAAAAAGGGCTCTGGCCAAGCTGTCAAGAAACACATGATAAATGGATCCATATGCTACCCATAGCCCTCATGAGGGTATGGGCAGCCCGCAAGTGGCCACTATGATTAAACTCTTATGAAATGATGTATGGACGTCCATTCTTAACTTCTGATTTGTTTTTTGACGAGAATGCCAATACATTCCTAAAACATATAATTGACTAGGGAAGGTTTCAACAAGAACTCCAATGATATGGAGAACAGATTCTCCCTAGACCACAGGAAGACTTGAAAAATCCCCAAGTAGAGCTGGGGGACCAAGTATTTATAAAGACCTGGCAAGAAAAAGCTAGTCCAAGCCAGCTGTCTGAGAAATGGACAGGGCCATATCAGGTTGTCCTAGTAACCTCAACACTAAAAGTGTAGGGTCTATCTGCCTGGGTCCACAATTCTAGAATAAAACCCTATGGCCTATAGGAGGGGGAGACAGGGACTGAGACTCCAAAACCAGAGGACAACTATTCCTGTAAACCTGTTGAAGACCTCAGACTCTTGTTCAGGCAGAACCCCATCAATAAGTAGAATACATCCTATGATGTTCCTCCTCTTCCAGATCATGTCTCCCCATACGACTATTAATCTCTCCCTAAATGATACATATACGCTTGCAAACCACACTGCTTCTCGACTCAAGCTAACCAGCCCTTGCTGGATCTGCATTAACGGTGGAAGTTGGGAGTATGTCCAACCTATCCCAGGGTATCAATGGCCCATCCTTCCACCCCAGCTACATGCTGTCACCCAGCGTACCACATCTGGCCGCGGTACAGCCTTTTGGGGAAAGAGGGAGAAAAACTTCATGCTTTGGTATCAGCAACACCTGTCTGTATTTACTCCCACGATAAGATCTGCAATCCCACCTGAGCCCTTATTTTCTCTCTTGACTAACATTCCCCAAGTAACTTTCCTTATCTTTTTAAAAGTGACCCCCTAACAGGGGTTTCAGTGGGATATCTGGGAAACTCATGATGTGGGGTAACCTTCACTGTTGAAATGGATGGAGAAAACCAGGATCTAGAACTTTCTCTAGGGTATTATGATGTAGCCCAAAGTCTGGGAACTAAAGGTTCTGGCAGAACTGACATGTTATACCTATCCCCGAGCATGAGGCTCTCCTCACGTGTTATTAGCCAGTCTTGAAAACCCATGTTCTGTCCTGGACAACCAAAAAACCACACCTGTTCATCCTGGTTTCAAAATCGGGCAGGCAACTCTGACCCCTGTTATTCCCTTGTAGGGGTACCCACCCCTGAAAACCTAACGCTATGGTGGGACCCTTAATGAAATACTCTCTACCTTGAGGACAAAACCCAGGATGCCTCAAAACACTTGAATCCTTTCCTAAATGCCCTCATTGCTGTGGTTTTGCAGCAAGTGGAGTGACAGTCTTCTCCCAGCTACTAAAAGACTGCCTCTGTTCCATTATGCCATGTTCCGGTTGTAATATGGATGGAAATCATGTTCCTCTTTGGCAAAGCCGTTTTGCCGCCCAGCATGAGCTCAGTCATTGTGTCTACTTCGTGTGTGGGGATAAAGCTTATTTATCCCTACCACCTTTTTGGTCAGGAACTTACTCCCTAGGGTATGTCACGCCCCACATAGATCTGGCCTGGAGTAATACCTCCTTGCCTTTACCAGTATATACCCACCAGAGGATACATCATGCACTAGTGCTTACCCTTCTTTTCCTGGCATTAGGACTGACCACTGGTTTGACAAAAACTGCTACGGGGGAAACTTCTTTACATAAATTTCAGCAGCTTTCTACCGTCATGGCTGTATCCATAGAAAAAGCAGTGAGGACCCTCCAATGACTACAATCCCAGTTGACTCCCTAATCGCAATGGTCCTACAAAATTGTCAGGTCCTAGATTTACTGACTGCAGGATAGTGGGGGCACTTGGCTCTATCTAAAGGAAGACTGCTATTTTTATTATAACCAGTCTGGGCAGGTCCAAGATTATATCAAGGGGCTTTTGGAACAGGCCACAAAGATCTGGGATTTGAGTTTGACAGATGCATGGAGTTCTCCTTCTTTCCCTTCTTGTTTCCTACTGTTTATGGGTCAAGTGATAACTATCTTATTAGGCCTCCTATTTGGCCCCATGTATACTCCTACTCCTTACAAAATTTATCTCTAGCAGACTCCACCAGTTCCAAGCCAAACTGATATTAGTATAAGAATGGAAGCTGGTTTCAGATGTGGAACATCTCAACTTAGATCAAGTAGAGAGAGACTTCTGCTCTGCTATGCAGGACTACACCCATGCACAGCAGGAAGAAGTTACAGAAGAAAGAGACCTTCACCCCAATTCTCAAAAAGTGTCTTGTGTATGAAGTGTCTCAAGGGGGAGTTGTTAGGAGAAGCACACTGCCCACCCTGGCCAGGCTCTCCAGTAACCATTGGCATGAGTTGTTTTACGACATGAGGTCCTGGTAAGGAATACAGAACTAATAAGCCACCACCAGCCAGAAGAGTTCGGGAAAGGTCAAAAGGAGACACTGTGTGTCTGTCCACATCCCAGAATCCCTCTCTCTATCATCCATCTTAGCTGAGTGATGCGTGTGCCACCAGGAAGGACTCTGGGTCAAATGATTGGCCAAAGGCAACCTGGAAACTAATCCCATCAACCTAAAACCCAAGATTGTGAGCCACGTGGCAGAGCAGATCTCCTGGGTTCCCATACCCTGCTGCTCTCCACCCAGGTGCCCTCTTCCAATAAAGTCTCTTGCTTTGTCAGCACATGTCTCCTCAGAGAATTCTTTTCCAAGTGTTAGACAAGAGCCAACTCCTGGGGCCCTAGAGGGGGCTCCCCTTCCTACATTATTGCTAAATTCTTTCTAAACCACAAGACCACTTATTGTTACTCACTGGTTCTAACCTAGAGCCCTGTGCAATGCTTTGGTGAGACAATGGGTGCTTAATCTTTGTTGAGAATTTTCCCTTTGGTAATATTTTATTTATTGATAGTTTACTTGATCATCTTGGGTCATTCTGCTATGGTCAGCAGTATGCAAAACAACATCATTCAAGCAACAATTAGTACCAGAAAAGTTAGTGTTTATTTCTATGTTTACAGAACTGTGCTTTTAGGTTCCATAAATTTAATTTCATGATTATGGCAGATTAGTCTAAAGCTTACCAGAGGCTGTGTCTGCTAACTATCATGGACAGAACAGAAAGCACCATTGGAATCTGCTACATAAATATATAATTATATAAACTAAATAGACAACTCAAAAAATGTTCAATTCAGTTCTGTGTCCAACTCTTTGACACCACATGAACCACAGCATGCCAGGGCTCCCTATCCATCACCAACTCCCAGGGTCCACACAAACCCATGTCCATTGAGTCCGTGATGCCATCACACCATCTCATCCTCTGTCGTCCCCTTCTCCTCCTGCCCTCAATCTTTCCCAGCATCAGGGTCTTTTCCAATGAGTCAGCTCTTTGCATCAGGTGGACAAAGTATTGGAGTTTCAGCTTCAACATCAGTCCTTCCAATGAACATCCAGGACAGATCTCTAGGATGGACTGGTTGGATCTCCTTGCAGTCCAAGGGATTCTCAAGAGTCTTCCCCAACACCACAGTTCAAAAGCATCAATTCTTCGGTGCTCAGTTCAGTTCAGTTCAGTCTCTCAGTCGTGTCCGACTCTTTGTGACCCCATGAATTGCAGGAGGCCAGGCCTCCCTGTCCATCACCAACTCCCGGAGTTCACTCAGACTCATGTCCATCGAGTCAGTGATGCCATCCAGCCATCTCATCCTCTGTCGTCCCCTTCTCCTCCTGCCCCCAATCCCTCCCAGCATCAGAGTCTTTTCCAATGAGTTCACTCTTCGCATGAGGTGGCCAAAGTACTGGAGTTTCAGCTTTAGCATCATTCCTTCCAAAGAAATCCCAGGATTGATCTCCTTCAGAATGGACTGGTTGGATCTCCTTGTAGTCCAAGGGACTCTAAAGCGTCTTCTCCAACACCACAGTTCAAAAGCATCAATTCTTCAGCGCTCAGCCTTCTTCACAGTCAAACTCTCACATCCATACATGACCACAGGAAAAACCATAGCCTTGACTAAGATGGACCTTTGTTGACAAAGTAATGTCTCTGCTTTTGAATATGCTATCTAGGTTGGTCATAACTTTCCTTCCAAGGAGTAAGTGTCTTTTAATTTCATGGCTGAAGTCACCATCTGCAGTGATTTTGGAGCCAAGAAAAATGAAGTCAGCCACTGTTTCCACTCTTTCCCCATCTATTTCCCATGAAGTGATGGGACCAGATGCCATGATCTTAGTTTTCTGAATGTTGAACTTCAAGCCAAATTTTTCACTCTCCTCTTTCACTTTCATCAAGAGGCTCTTCAGTTCTTCTTCACTTTCTGCCATAAGGGTGATGTAATCTGCACATCTGAGGTTATTGATATTTCTCCAGGCAATCTTGATTCCAGCTTGTGCCTCCTCCAGCCCAGCGTTTCTCATGATGTACTCTGCATGTAAGTTAAATAAGCAGGGTGACAATATAGAGCCTTGATGTACTCCTTTTCCTATTTGGAACCAGTCTGTCGTTCCATGTCCAGTTCTAACTGTTGCTTCCTGACCTGCATATATGTTTCTCAAGAGACAGGTCAGGTGGTATGGTATTCCCATCTCTTTCAGAATTTTCTACAGTTTATTGTTAGCCATGACATATACATATATAATATATATATATGTATGTATATATATATATATACACACACACATATATATATGTGTGTGTGTGTGTAAACATATAGATCACAGTGACAACTGTATAAAGAAGAGAGATTCATGATTTGTAACCATTTAAAAGCCTTTCATTATAAAAAGAATATGTTCTATTTCCTAGATGAGCTGGTAATTTAAACAGTTTAAACACAAGTTTCTTCGGGGCGGGGAGTGAAAGTGTTAGTTGTTCAGTCATGTCCAACTCTTTGCAACCCAGTGGGGTATATAGCCCACCAGCAGGACTGCAGCCCACCAGACTCCTCCGTCCATGGGATTTCCCAGGCAAGAATATTGGAGTGGGTTGCCAGTCTCTTCTCCAGGGGATCTTCCTGAGTCAGGGATCAAACCTGGGTTTCCTGCATTGCAGGTGGGTTCTTAACTGTCTTAGCCATCAAGGAAGCCCCAAAGTGTTATTCACTGAGTTGTGTCCAAGTCTTTGCGACCCCATGGACTGTAGCCCACCAAACCCCTCTCCCTGGTATTCTCCATGCAAGAATACTGGAGTGGGTAGCCATTCCCTTTTCCAGGGGATCTTTCCAACCCAGGGATTAAACCAGGGTCTCCAGCATTGCAGGAAGATTATTTTCCATCTGAGCCACCAGATGAACTGGTAATTTAAACAGTTTAAATACAAGTTTCTTAGTAGCTTGTAATTGCTCCCCAAGTGGTTGGCCTATTCAATAGCACTTTGTAATATTTTGTGACCATAAACTCTTATCCACTGTTGTATTATACTTTCTTGACATTATCTCTTAATTCTAGTATATGAACAATCAACACATAAAACCTTTTCTCAGAGTTTTTCTTGGTCTAAGTTAAATCAACATGAAAGATGTAGGTTTTTTTTTTTTTTTAAGAGAAAAGAGAAATGCCTATATGAAGCATAAAAAGTGTGCTGCTGCTAAGTCACTTCAGTCGTGTCCAACTCTGTGTGACCCCATGGATGGCAGCCCACCAGGCTCCCCTGTCCCTGGGATTCTCCAGGCAAGAACACTGGAGTGGGTTGCCATTTCCTTCTCCAATGCATGAAAGTGAAAAGTGAAAGGGAAGTCGCTCAGTTGTGTCCAACTCTTCGCGACCCCATGGACTGCAGCCCACCAGGCTCCTCCGTCCATGGGATTCTCCAGGCAAGAGTACTGGAGTGGGGTGCCATTGCCTTCTCTGGTAAAAAGTGTAACCCAGTGTTAAGTAAAGTTACAACTCACATTGTTTTGACCAATCAGCTGTAAATATTTGTGTTTGGCAGAAGTCAATTAGTACATCCTTAATAGGCTAATAATTTTATATTTAATGATCATATCAATAGCACCAACATTGCCCTATAGCTAAATTGATATGTATTGTACCAATTAAAACCAAAGCTAAAAGGTAGCTTGATAAGGGTTCTATTCATGAAATGCAAATTTCAAGGGAAAAAAATGGACCAAAATGTGTCTTGGTATTTCCTCTTATGAAAACTGTGTTCTCTTACTGTTGGGGGAGTGTGTAATTTCCTCGGTTCTGTCTCATCACAATAAAAATTTGAAGTGAAATATGGTCCATTGTTACAGCCCTGTGTAATTTCCTCAGATGGATCAATGTTACAGCTCAGTTTTATTTAGAAAGCAAAGGAAAATGTATCCTCCAGGCGTGAGGGCAGGCTGACCCTAAAGACATGAAGAGAAGAAAAGCCCCTGGCTCAATTTTGGCTCCTCTCTTTATGTTTTTATTCTTCTCCCCCTGAGCCTGCCCTATGTAAATTGGGCTAGCCAGAAGGGCTGTTTGTTTTACCTGAGGTTCTCACTCTGGTCCTGGGACCTTCCTTTGTTCTATTTTTGCAAGCTTTTCCCTTCTTTGTTTTTTAGCCACCACCATTCTGGACTCTTTTTCCTATTCTAACTACCTAAAATTCCCTGCTCAAGAGATGAGAGACCCAGTTCTTTGGGAATAGGATTGTAGAGGTCTTTCTGGCTAATTCCTGCTGAATTGGGATGGCGAGGGGCATTGGGTTCCCCCCTCTTGCTAGTCTCAAACTTCAGAGTCCTGATAGCAGTGTCCATCTAAGGGCAAGTGACATTTTCTGTGGTCGGCTGTAGTTTTATATATTCTTTTTGAACTGGCACTGCATGTTGTAGCTTATTGACCTGGGCAGAGACAAAACGGGTTAGTCGATTGATAATACATGGAGCAATCATAAGCAGCATCAATATGGTGATAACAGGGATTAGTAGAAGCATTAGCCAACTCCAAATTCCCCTTCGCCAGGAGAAGGATACCCCAAAGAGAGATTGTAGCCACTTTGAGAACTCTCCAGCTCATTCTTTGAGAACCTGTAGGATCTGAATATTTTTAGACTTTCTTTAACTTAGCTGGAGGTATCTACCCAGAAAAAAACACGTCCCATTCAAGATGGCTCAAGTCCCTCCTTATTCAGGGATCAGGAGATCTATCTCCTTTCTGTTTTGGAGTACAACCCCTGCCAAGCTGTGTTGGGTTTTTGGAGCTTTCCTGAGAAATCTTATCCCCAGAAACTTAATTTTGGGGGTATTCATTAGAATAGCCCTCATTTGTAGTCCTGAATAAGTATTTGAGATCTCCCAGGGGCTCACAGGTGTATTGAGTGTCCTCTTCTGTTTTATTCCATGGCTTGACTCATGAGTAGTGAATCCAGAAGTCGTGTCCTGATACCTTGACTGCTGTGGGGGTAGAAAGTATTACAGGGTAGGGGCCCTTCCATGTGGGCTGGAGTTGAAACTTTGGGGACCAATCTTTCCAGACTCCAGACTTTAATTAGGACTTGAGTCCCTGGAGCATATTGTGGTGGCTGTTTAGAATCTTTGGGTCCTGGTTGATACCCCACAAGTGCATATCCCATTGGAATTGCCCAATGGCCATGGGATAAGGCTGGAGGGACTAAGCCTCTGGATCTAGGAAGAAGTCATTGATGTAAACAAAAGGTCCTTAATCCTTAATCCTCTTTAGGGTCAGCCTGCCCTCACGCCTGGAGGATACATTTTCCTTTGCTTTCTAAATAAAACTGAGCTGTAACATTGATCCATCTGAGGAAATTACACAGGGCTGTAACAATGGACCATATTTCACTTCAAATTTTTATTGTGATGAGACAGAACCGAGGAAATTACACACTCCCCCAACAGTAAGAGAACACAGTTTTCATAAGAGGAAATACCAAGACACATTTTGGTCCATTTTTTTCCCTTGAAATTTGCATTTCATGAATAGAACCCTTATCAAGCTACCTTTTAGCTTTGGTTTTAATTGGATTAAGGATTAAGGATTAAGGAGTAAGGATTAAGATCAACCTGTTCCTTAGGGGAAATACAGGTGCAGAGGAGAGCTATTGATAAAGCCTCCTTCCATCCCAGGGAGGTCTCCTGGGTTATCATTTTTATTGCTGATTTAAAGAATTGGTTGGCTCTTTCTACTTTACCTGAAGACTGAGGCCTCCAGACACAATGGAGATAATAAGTAATGCCCAATGCTTTAGAGACCTCTTGGGTGACCTTAAAAGTAAATGATGTCCCATTGTCACTTTGTAATAACATGGGCAGATCAAATCTCAGAATGATTACATGGAGTAGTTTTTGTTTGTTTGTTTGCTTGTTTGTTTTTTTAACCACCCCTTCAGCCTTCTCAGTTCGGGTGGGAAAGCCTTCAATCCATCCTGTGAATGTATCTACCATGACTAATAGATATTTATATTTATACCCTTGAGAAACTGATATCTGGGTGAAGTCCATCTGCCAGTCCTCTCCTGAGTAGGTCCTACATCATTGGACAGGCTTGGGTAGCTGGGGCCTTCGAGCTCCTTGGGGGTTATTTAATTGGCAAGTGGGACAAAAGGAGATCACTTGCCTTACAGTCGTTTGGAGGCCTGTTCCTCTGAAGGACCTTTTTAGTAATCTTTGGAGGGCTTTCTTCCCTAGATGAGTGGTGGCATAAAAGGAATTAACCAACATCCATTGGAGGTCCCCAGGCAGAAAAAGGAGTCTCTCCTTTTGGAACCACCCCATATGATCTTGAAAGACCTCACTCTTAGCTTTAAGAGGCTCACCTTCAGTATATGAAGGAATTTATTGCAAATTAGTCTGTGGAACTAAGGTGGCAACCCCTGTTAGGTCATTGTTTTGTAATGCTGCTCTCTTAGCTGCCTGATCAGCTGCTTATTTCCCTCGTGCCACTTCCGTGCTCCCTTTTTGGTATCCTTTACAGTGGGAGACTGAAACTTCAGCAGGCAGATGGACTGCCTCCAAGACCCTAAGGATTTGATCACAATATTTGATTGGGGACCCTCGGGTGTTCAAGTGGCCTCTTTCTTTCCAATAGCAGCATGTGCATGTAACACCACAAAGGCATACTTGGAGTCTGTGTAAATGGCTAATCTTTTTCCTTTTCCAAGCTCTAAAGCTCGGGTCAGGGCTATGAGCTCAGCTAATTGGGGTGAAGTACCTGGTGGCAAAGGTTTCACCTTTATGGTCTCAAAATTGGAGGCTACTGCATATCCAGCTCTTCTTCTTCCGTCCAAGACAAAGCTGCTTTCATCAGTGTACCAGATTTCCTCAGGATTGATCAGAGGGTCTTCTCTGACAGTCGCTCTCAGGGTTTTGTCCAGTGGTCCAAGGTTTATAGGCAAGAATGAAAGGGGAAAGCCCTTGACGGTAGGCAGGAGGGTGGCTGGGTTAAGATCCTCACAAGGGGATATAGTGAGGCCTGGATTTTCCATCAGCACTACTTGACATCTCAGGATTCTTTCATCAGGCATTCATAAATTGTCTCTCCCATGTATGAGCTGTTTCACTTGGTGGCTGGTAAAAATAGTTAGTTTTCCACCAAAAGAGACTTAAAGCATCTTCTATCAGGATTGCAATAGCTGCAAGATTTCAAAGGCAGGGAGGCTAGCCTCAGGCGGTTGGGTCAAGTCTCTTGGATAAGTAAGCTACAGGCTGGGGCTCAGGTCCCAACCTTTGACTTAATACTCCCAAGGCTATTCCTTCTTTTTCATGGACATAATGTTGAAGTGTTTTTTCTGGGTCTGGCAACCTCAAGTAAGGTGCTTGAATTAAGGCTTGTTTTAGTACAGCTTCTGCCTTCTTTTGAGGAATTCCCTACAGCAGTGGGATTGAATCATCCCATCCCTCAAGCTTTTCATAGAAGGCCTGGGCAATAAGACCATAGTTGGTATCCTGATTCTACAATACCCAGTTAGCCCCAGGAAAGCTTGTAATTGTTTTCGAGTCATGGGGGAGGGCAACTGGAGGATTCCTTGTACCCAATCAGAGGATAGCCTCCTGGACCTGCGTGTAACCTGAACTCCCAGGTAAGTGACCTTTGTCACAACCATCTTCAGCTTAGCACAGGAAACTTTATATCCCCTCTCTGCCAAAAAGTTTTGGAGAAGGCAATGGCACCCCACTCCAGTACTCTTGCCTGGAAAATCCCATGGACGGAGGAGCCTGGTGGGCTGCAGTCCATGGGGTCGCTAGGAGTCAGACATGACTGAGCGACTTCACTTTGACTTTTCACTTTCATGCATTGGAGGAGGAAATGGCAACCCACTCCAGTGTTCTTGCCTGGAGAATCCCATGGACAGAGGAGCCTGTTGGGCTGCTGTCTATGGGGTCGCACAGAGTCGGACATGACTGAAGCGACTTAGCAGCAGTAGCAGCCAAAAAGTTTAGAACCTGAATTGCATGTGGTTGGGTATTTTTCTCATCTGGAGAGCAGATTGGTAGGTCATCTATGTATTGCAATATTTTCCCATTAGGTCCAAGGTCCAGATCTAGGAGATTCTGGCTAAAAGCCTGCCCAAACAGGTGGGGGTTATCTCTGAAATCCCTGAGGTAATACTGTCCAAGTCATCTGTTGTTGTTTTTCTCCTGGAACCTCTCACTTGAAGGCAAAAAAATACTGGGGTTCTTTAGCCAGTGGTATGAAAAAAAAAAAAAAAACACAATCTTTGAGATCCAAGGCTATAAACCACTTGGCACTGGGTGGGATTTCTCCCAAGATTACATAGGGATAGGGTACTGTGGGATGGAGGGGGACTACAGCTTCATGTATGATCCAGAGATCTTGAACCATTTGCCAGGTTCCATCCTTTTTCTTTACAGGGAAGATCAGGGTTTCACATGGTGAATTGGTGGGGACCAGTAGCCCACAGGCAAGGAATTTATTTATTAGAGGCTGTAGTCCTTCCTGAGCTACTCTTCTCAGGGGATATTTCTTACAGTTTGGAAACTGAGTGGGATCTCAGAGGACAGTGATGACTGGTTCAGCTTGGTGGGCTCGTCCAGGAGTCTCCTAGTTCCACACCTGGGGGTTAATTTTGTCCTCCTATAGTTTTTGGCCCCTCTGTATTGGAGAGGGTGTAATGGGTTCCTCAGTAGTAACCAGAAGCTGTAGGGCTCTAGGGGCTTAAAAGCTTCCCATCACAAGGGTGGTCCCAGTTTAGTGAGTATATCTCTTCCCAGTAAGGGAGTAGGACACTCAGGGACCACCAGAAACTGGTGGGAAAATATTTGTGCATCCAGCAACAAAGAAGTGCTCAGGTGAATCTTTTAGTAATTGTTTTTTCCTGTAGCACCAAAAATGGTACAGGTTTGGGAGGAGAAGGCTCCAGAGTAGGAGGTCAGGACAGAGTAGGTAACCACTGTTGCAACCAAGAAATTCTCGGACCTACCTGCCACAACCAGTTGAACCCTTGGCTCCAGCCCCATGATGGTTATCTGTAACAGGAGGGCTGGCTGGAGTGGGTCACTTCAGTCCTGTTGAAACATGACGAGGGAAGGCTTGGCGCTTGACCTTGAGGCTCTTGGGCCCCTATGGCAGAGTGCCCCCCAGTGTCCCAGCTGATGGCATTTGTAGGACACCTGTCATGGTTTGGACACTCTTTGGCCCAATGCCCCACCTGTCTACAGATTAGACTTTTGTCTGATGCCTTGTCCTTCAAGGACGTGGGGTTTGCCATAGGGCTTCCCTGGGGGGCGGCCAGTATCTGGTCATGCCTTGTCTCTTTCATTTTCTCCCTTTTCCTGGGCCTTGGCCTCCCTCTCCGGTTCTGTTATAAAAGGTATTGGTGGCTGTCTGGACCATCTCATCTAAAGATGCAGCAGGGTCCTGCTACTGTAGCTGTTGTAATTTTATCCTGATGTCTGGTGCACATTGGGACAGGAATTTGTCCTTTAAAATCACTTGTCCCTCATAAGAGTCTAAGTCCAAGTTGGTAAACTTTTGAAAGGCCTCTTTTAGCCTTTCCAGAAAGGCAATGGGGTTCTCGTTGGGCTCCTGAGTTATTGCTGAGACTGGGGACAGAATCAAAACTAATATACTTCCTTCTATTTTCATGGGTAGACTTCCTTAGGGTTGAGTCTTTCTGAAGCTTATCCTACCCAGTACTGTTGCAATCTGAGAGCCAGGCATCCCAGGGTCAGGGTGCAGATCCCCAGGCAGGCTGAGGCATGGCAGCCTCCTAGAGATCAAATCCCCAGTCAGGTCGAGGCAGGTCGGCCTCTCGAGAATTGGGTCCCCAGGCAGGTCGAGGCATTTTTGACCTCCTGGGATCCTGGGCTGGTGGATCCCCGAGCTGGCTGAGGCATGACAACCTTCCAGGGACCAGATCCCTAGGCAGGTCAACCTCCTGGGACCCCGGGGCTGGAGATGGGCGTCCCCAAGGTCTCCAGCATGACTAGTGCTAGGTAGGATTAAGGGGTTGTAATCTTTAACTCTTTGCTGGTTTGTCTACCAAGGATGGGAATAGACACCATGATGTAAAGCAGTCCAAGCCTGTGCCCTGAGACTGGGAATCTGGGGAAACAGCCATAAGCCTCATCCTCTTATTGCTCTGAGGGAATGCAAGTCACTGATTTCCTCCCCTAGGCCTCCATAAGAGCAGTTTAGAGTGTTTCCAATGTTAGCTGTTTCATTGTCATAGACCCACTTTAAGTAGTGGCAGAAATAATGACAAGAGTGGGTTATCTGGTCCTGTTAAGGGCATTAAAGTATTTTAACAATAAGCAGGGTGGAGCAATCTTGCCTACAAGGGGACAGGGTCCTGGTTGTAGGAGTTAGTAAGTGGCTTAAAAACAAATTGATAAGAGGCAAAAGGCCAAATGTTCCATAAAAGTGGAGTGGAGATTTGATCCACGGATATGTTTGTAACTTTAGAAGAAGGGTGGTAAGAGTTTGGGACCAAACGGCCTGCAGGGCCAACTCCCAAAGTGGCAAACATTATCCCTGGAAGCCCAATTGTCCTTGAAGAGATGCCACCAACAGATGGACTTCTAGCAGGCACTGTGTGCCTGTCACCTGCCCTAGTGGGTTCACTGAAAGATACTGTTGTTGCACATGTTGTAGGAAACATGGAAGATGAAAGCCTGAATATCTAGAGATATTGGGTATTATACAGCATTTCTCTCCAAAAGGCCAGCTGTTTTCTGGTTTTCCCTTTAGAAGATTGTAGAGGCAGCATTGTGGGCCCAAACAGGGCTCAGGAAAAGATCATGTAACAGGAGGGAAGGGGGCAAGGCACAACTTTTGAAAAAAAATTATATAGCCCAAGGGCATAACATAAACTGATTAAAATCAAATGGGTCCAAGATGAGCTGACTGTGACTCAGATCATGAACTCCTTATTGCCAAATTCAAACTTAAATTGAAGAAAGTAGGGAAAACCGCTAGACCATTCAGGTATGACCTAAATCAAATCCCTTATGATTATACAGTAGGAGTGAAAAATAGATTCAAGGGATTAGATCTGATAGACAGAGTGCCTGAAGAATGATGGACGGAAGTTGGTGACATTGTACAGGAGGCAGTGATCAAGATCATCGCCAAGAAAAAGAAAAGCAAAAAGGCAAAATGGCTGTCTGAGGAGGCCTTATAAATAGCTGAGAAAAGAAAAGATGCAAAACAAAAGGAGAAAAGGAGATATACCCATTTGAATGCAGAGTTCCAAAGAGAAATATGTCATAGATAGTCTAGAAATGCCTTTGAAACCAGTTCAAATGTGGGGCTTGAAAGAAATGAAAGAGTAAAAGATTAGGCCATAGTTCCAAGTTGAGGCAACAGAGTGAAAGCTGGTAAAATTAATGATTGTTAAGAAAGTTAAGATCACAGCATCCAGTCCCATCACTTCATGGCAAATAGAAGGGTAAAAAGTGGAAACAGTGACAGATATTATTCTCTTGGGTTCCAAAGTCACTGAAGATGATGATTGCAGCAATGAAATTAGAAGATGCTTGCTTCTTGGAAAGAAAACTATGACAAAACTAGACAGCATATTAAAAAGCAAATGCATCACTTTGCCAGCAAAGATCCATATAATCAAAGATATTTTTTTTTCAGAAGTCATGTATGGATGTAAGAGTTGGACCATAAAAAAGGCTGAGAGCCATAGAAGCAATGCTTTGGAATTGTGGTGCTGGAGAAGACTCTTGAAAGTCCCTTGGGCTCCAAGAAGATCATACCAGTCAATCCTAAAGGAGACCAACTCTGGATATTCATTGGAAGGACTGATGCTGAAACTGAAGCCTCAATACTTGGGCTATGTGATGTGAAGAGCCAACTCATTGGAAAACACCCTGATGCTGAGAAAGATTGAAAGTGAAAGGAAAATGGTGCAGCAGAGGATGAGATGGCTGGAATTAGAAATTTAAAAAGAAACATTGCAAATAATACCACAGAACTACAAAGGAACAAGTATGTTTCAACAAATTGAGCAACATGGAATAAATGGAAAAAATTTTAGAAACACACAATCTACCCATATTGAATCATGAGGAAATGGTTTAGATGTTACATAACAATTACATAAGATGTCACATTCAAGGAAGCTGAGTGAAGGGTATACAAGACTCTAAGTACAGTACAATACTGATAACTAGACACTGACCTCCTTTTTCTCCCATTTTAATGGAAGTTTGAATTGAGTTTCTACTACTTTTAATTGAAAGAGAACTCACCAGTACAGTGTGTCATTGCAATGAAAAAAACAATAGATAAATATTTTCTTAATATTATATCTGGGTGTGCTACAAAAGAAATAAACAAAGGAAAATATTATTTTCTTTTCTCTCCTTCTTCCTCTTCCTTCTCATTTTCTACCCCTTCTTCTTCTTCTTCCTCTTCTGTTTATTTCTTTTGTTGCATAGATGATTTGGAAGCAAAGAAACAGAATGCTCAGAATCTGGAAATAAAAAAATCTTATATTGTCCACAATAAAGGAGAAAAACTGATATTTGCTTTCAGTGTCATCGCATCCCTTACGGCCTAAAGCTCAGGATATAACAGATTACATGAATAGGGGACAAACCTGTGACCCAAGCAGGAGGTAAGATCTGGTCAGAGATCTCTCCATATGCTTAAGTGGCCTACATTCGTGTTCTCCTTCAGATTTTCTAAGTTTGATCTTTCTCACACATGCCTTTGGATATTGAACTCACTATTAGTATAGCTTGAAAACTCCAAGCCAAAACTGCAATGTGAAAAAATGCAGTGTCCAGGAATATGGCAAAAAAATAAAATAAATAAACACAGCTTTGAGAAGGAATAGACTTTAATGAAGTTTCAGTCAATCTCCAGATAAAATTATGAAGAATAATGGACATATATCATCTAAATAAAATAATAGAATTATGTTTAAAAAAATTTTAAATTATAAAAAACATGAAGTCACAATACAAATAAAGCATAAAGCACATGAAGAAACAAGTCACAATGAGTGAGAAACAGAAACAAGAAATAGAGAATATAATAATTACAGAAATTGAAGTTTTCACATTCAGATTATTAAAATGTTTATATAAAATTATTAAAAAATAAATGGTAGAATAAAAAATAGGGAACAATCAGGATAAAAAAAGCAGAACTTAGAGAAGTAAAAATATATAATTGCTAAAATTAAAAATCAACTATTGGTGTAATCATTACATTTAACAAAGCCAAAGAGAGAAATTGTAGATGAAAAAATAGAGCTAAAGAAATTACTTAAAATACAATCAGAGGGACAAAGACACATTAAAATGTTAATAACCATGAAGGTTAGTGTTACAAGATCCAATATATGTCTGATCAGATTTACCTAGTGAAATAATGTTTAGGTAGACACCTGATTTCTGAACAGCAACTTGTAAGTCACAAAACTATAAAATGATGTATACGAAATACTGAGAGAAAAACAAATAGCAGTGGAGAAAATTATTCTCATTGAAATAAACATTCAAGGACAAGTTAAACAAAGATGAACATAAGGAAACCAAAGAAAGCAAAAGAAAGAAATGATTTTGAAAAAAAAAAAGAGAGAACCTATTGAAATAGAAAATAAAGGTAAAATAGTGAAAAATCAATAAAGACAAAAGTTGGCTCTCTGGAAACTCTAGTAACATTAAACAAACTCTTTAAAGATGTGGGGGGTCATCCCAGTGCACCAGCCCCAAGCATCCAGTATAGTGCATCAAACCTGGACTGGCAACTCATTTCATATATGATATTATAAACACGTGTATACCTGTGATGGATTCATGTTGATATATGGAAAAACAAATACAATATTGTAAAGTTAAAAAATAAAAAAAAGAAGTGGGGGGAAAGGAATGAAGATGCAGATAAGCACAATTAGGGATGAAAAGAGGAACATAACTTGTAAAGTGAAGTTGCTCAGTCGTGCCTGACTCTTTGCAACCCCATGGATAGTAGCCTGCACCAAGCTCCTCCATCCATGGGATTTTCAAGGCAAGACTGCTGGAGTGGGTTGCCATTTCCTTCTCCAGGGAATCTTCCCAACCCAGGGACTGAACCCAGGTCTCTCACATTGTAGACAGACGCTTTACCATCTGAGCCACCAGGGAAGTCCTTACTTGTAAAGAAGAGATTTAAAATACCAAACAGTATATGAAGACTTTCATACCAACAAATTTGAAACTCAGGTAAAATAGGAAAAATCTAAGAACAAATATCCAGTTACCAAAAGTAAATAAATAAGAATTATGGGGAAGCGGTCCTAAGATGGCAGAGGAATAGGACGAGGGACCACTTTGTCCCTCACAAATTCATCAAAAGAACATTTGAACGCTGAGTAGATTCCACAAAACAACTTCTGAATGCTGGCAGAGGACATCAGACACCCAGAAAAGCAGCCCATTGTCTTCAAAAGGAGGTAGGAAAAAATAAAAAAGATAAAAAGACAGACAAAAGAGGTAGGGACAGAGATCCGTCCTGAGAAGGGAGTCTTAAAAAAGAGAGAAGTTTCCAAACACCAGGAAACACTCTCACTGGTAAGTCTGTGACGAGCCTTGGAACCTCAGAGATCAACATAACCAGGAGGAAAAATAAATAAATAATTAAAACTCACTGATTATGTGCCCAATGATAACTCCCAGTGGAGAAGCAGCACAGACGCCCTCATCCACCACTAGCAAGTGGGGGCTGGGCAGGGAGGCGAGGGCTACATTGCTCAGAGTAAGGACTGGGCCTGAATGCCCCAAGGGCAATCTGAGGGAACTAACTTGAGATAGCAAACCAGACTGTGGGACAGCTATCCCAGGAAAAGCCCTAACCTAAGACACCACCAGGCCCACTCACAGAACAAAGGACTGAGTAGAGTTAGCCAGCTGCAGACCAGCCCACCCCCCGCTGGAGACAGGCAGGCGGGGACAGCCAGAGCCGGAAGGGGGCAATTGTAACCCCAGAGAGGCATCATCTACCAAACTGCAAGCAGGCTTCATTGCTAACCAAGACTTCTTGGGATTCTGGATGGTCGACAGTCACCAGGAGGGTCACAGCCAGAGATCAGCTCCCCAGAAGAGACACACGGCACACCTGAGAAGGTGAGCCAGTTGTACACCTAGAAAACCGAGCAGCAGGGATGGGGGAGGCCATAAGTTGCAGCAACTGTACTCACCAAGCACTTGGTTACCTGAGTGGCTTAGAGCTTGGAAGTGCATATAACCCAGGGCTGGCTTCAGACAGTTCCTGGCACAGCAGCCTAGAGCTTAAGCAGTGTAGATAGGGAAAGCACACACACGCCATGAGTGTGGCTAAACCCAGCGTGGCTGAGACACTATGAGCACATGCCAGTGTTATTTGTTTGCAGTGTTCCTCCCTCCCCACAGAACAACTGAACAAGTGATCCTTAAAAAAGTGCCCACGACCACCCCCTTGTGTTAGGGCAGAAATTAGACACTGAAGAGACCAGCAAACAGAAGAAGCTAAAACAAACAGAGGGAACCACCTTGAAAGAGACAGGTGCAATAGATTAAAACCCTGTAGTTAGCACCGACTACATAGGAAGGGGCATATAGATCTTGAGAAGTATAAGCTGGATCAAGGAATTATCTGAAAATGAACTGACTCCACACTGTCCACAACAGCTCCAGAGAAATTCCTAGATACATTTTTACTATTATTTTTTTTTAATTTTTAATATATATTTTTAATTTTAAGTCCTTTATTACTCTTTTAATTTTCATTTTTGTAACCTACTATTATTTTGTGGGAAAAAAGACCTTGTTTTTTAAAGCAAACTTCATATATATATATATATTTCATAATTTTTGTGACTTTGTTTTTTTCTTTAATATTGTATTTTTGAGAATTCAACCTCTACTCTAGATTTTTAATCTTTGCTTTTTGGTATTTGTTTTCAATTTTGTACCTTTAAGAACCCAATCTTCAGTACCCATTTTTACTTGGGAGAAGATTACTGGCTTGACTGCTCTCTCCCCCTTTGGACTCTGTTTTTTCTCTACCAGGTCGCCTTTATCTCCTCCCTTTTGTCTTCTCTGCCCAAGTCTGTGAATCTCTTTGTGTGTTCTGGACAGTGGAGAACACTTAGGGAACTGATTACTGGCTGGATATGCCTCTGTCTTTTTGATTACCCCTTTTATCCTCCTGGCAACCTCTGTCTCCTTCCTCCCTCTTCTCTGCTCCATGTAACTCTATGAACCTCTCTCAGTGTCCCTCACTGTGGAGAAACTTTTCATCTTTAACCTAGACTTTTTATCATCAGTGTTGTATAGATGGAGAAGTCTTGAGGCTACTGTAAGAATAAGACTGAAAACTAGAGGCATGAGGCTTAAGTCCAAATCCTGAGAACATCAGAGAACTCCTGACTCCAGGGAACATTAATGAATAGGAGTTCATCAAATGCTTCCATACCTACACTGAAACCAAGCACCACCCATAGGCCAACAAGTTCCAGGGCAAGACAGACCACACAAATTCTCCAGTAACACAGAAACATAGCCCTGAGCTTCAATATACAGGCTGCCCAAAGTCACACCAAACACACTGACATCTCATAACTCATTACTGGACACTTCATTGCACTCCACAGAGAAGAAATCCATCTCCACCTACCAGAACACTGACACAAGCGTCCCTAACCAGGAAACCCTGACAAGCCCGCTGTCCAACCCCACCCACAGCGAGGAAACTCCACAATAAACAGAACTCCACAAACTACCAGAATACGGAAAGGCCACTCCAAACACAGCAATATAAACAAGATGAAAAGGCAGATGAATATTCATCAGGTAAAGGAACATGATAAAAGGCCACCAAACCAAACTAAAAGGAGGGGATAGGGAGTCTATCTGAAAAACAATTAGAATAATATAGCAAAAATGATCCAAAATCTTGAAAACAAAATGGAGTTGCAGATAAATAGCCTGAAGACAAGGATTGAGAATATGCAAGAAAGGTTTAACAAGGACCTAGAAGAAATAAGAAAGAGTCAATATATAATTAATAAGGCAATAAATGAGACCAAAAAAAAAAAAAAAAACTCTGGAGGGAACCAACAATAGAATAACGGAGGCAGAAGATAGGATAAGTGATGTAGAAGATAGAATGGTAGAAATAAATGAATCAGAGAGGAAAAAAGAAATAAAAGCAATGAGGACAATTCCAGAGACCTCTGGGATAATGTTAAATATTAAGAAGACAAAAAGAAAGAAAATGAGAAAATACTTGAGGAGATAATAGTTGAAAACTTCCCTAAAATGGGGAAGGAAATAATCACCCAAGTCCAAGAAACCCAGAAAGTCAGAAACAGGACAAACCCAAGGTGAAACACCCCAAGACAAATATTAATCAAATTAACAAAGATCAAACACAAAGAACAAATATTAAAAGCAGCAAAGAAAAAACAACAAATAACACACAAGGGGATTCCCATAAGGATAACAGCTGATCTTTCAATAGAAACTCTTCAGGCCAAGAGGGAATGGCAGTACATACTTAAAGTGATGAAAGAAAATAACCTACAGCCCAGATTACTGTACCCAGCAAGGATCTCATGCAAATATGAAGGAGAAAACAAAAGATTTACAGACAAGCAAAAGCTGAGAGAATTCAGCACCACCAAACCAGCTCTCCAACAAATGATACAGGACCTTCTCTAGACAGAAAACAAAGCGTGTATAAACTCGAACCCAAAACAACAAAGTAAATGTCAACGGGATCATACTTATCAATAATTACCTTAAATGTAAATTGGTTCAATGCCCCAACCAAAAGACAAAGACTGGCTGAATGGGAAAAAAAAAAAAAACAAACAAACAAGAACCCTATATATGTTGTCTATAAAAGACCCACTTTGAAACAAGGGAAACACACAGACTGAAAGTGAATGGCTGGAAAAAGATATTCCATGCAAATAGAGACAAAAGAAAGCAGGAGTAGCAATACTCATATCAGATGAAATAGACTTTTAAACAAAGGCTGTGAAAAGAGACAAAGAGGGACACTACATAATGATCAAAGGATCAATCCAAGAAGATATAACAATTATAAATATATATGCACCCAACATTGGAGCACTGCAATACGTAAGACAGATGCTAACAAGTATGAAAGGGGAAATTAACAATAACACAATAATAGTGGGAGACTTCAATAACCCACTCACACCAATGGATAGATCAACTAAACAGAAAATTAACAAGCAGACACAAACTTTGAATGATACAATAGACCAGTTAGACCTAATGATATCTATAGGACATTTCACCCCAAAACAATGAATTTCACATTTTTCTCAAGTGCACGTGGAACCTTATCCAGGATAGACCACATCCTGGGCCATAAATCTAGCCTTGGTAAATTAAAAAAAAATTGAAATCATTCCAAGCATCTTTTCTGACAACAATGCAGTAAGATTAGATGTTAATTACAGGAGAAAAACTATTAAAAATTCAAACATATGGAGGCTGAACAACATGCTGCTGAATAATCAATAAATCAGAGAATAAATCAAAACAGAAATCGAAATATGCATAGAAATGAATGAAAATGAAAACACAACAACCCAAAACCTGTGGGATACTGTAAAAGCACTGCTAAGGGAAAGGTTCATAGCAATACAAGCATAGCTCAAGAAACAAGGAAAGAGTCAAATAAATAACCTAACTCTACACCTAAAGCAACTAGAAAAGAAAGAAATGAAGAACCCCAGGGTAAGTAGAAGAAAAGAGATCTTAAAAATTAGGGCAGAAATAAATGCAAAACAAACAAAACAGATGATATAAAAAATCAACAAAGGCAAAGCTGGTTCTTTGAGAAGATAAATAAAATTTACAAATGATGAGCCAGATTCATCAAGAAACAAAGGGAGAAAAATCAAATCACTAAAATTAGAAATGAAAATGAAGAGATCACAACAGACAGCACAGAAATACAAAGGATCATAAGAGACTACTATCAGCAATTATATGCCAATAAAATGGACAACGTGGAAGAAATGGACAAAGTCTTAGAAAAGTACAACTTCCAAAACTCGACCAGGAAGAAATAGAAAATCTTAACAGGCCCATCACAAGCAGGAAATTGAAACTGTAATCAGAAATCTTCCAGCAAACAAAAGCCCAGGACCAGACAGCTTCACAGCTGAATTCTACCAAAAATTTAGAGAAGAGCTAACACCTATTCTACTCAAACTCTTCCAGAAAGTTGCAGAGGAAGGTAAACTTCCAAACTCATTCTATGAGGCCACCATCATTCTAATACCAAAACTTGACAAGGATGCCACAAAAAAAGAAAACTACAGGCCAATATCACTGATGAACATAGATGTAAATATCCTTAACAAAATTCTAGCAAACAGAATCCAACAACACATTAGAAAGATCATACATCATGACCAAGTGGGCTTTATCTCAGGGATGCAAGGATTCTTCAGTATCTCGGAATCAATCAATGTAATACACATTAACAAATTGAAAAATAAAAGTGATATGATTATCTCAATAGATGTTGAGAAAGCCCTTGACAAAATTCAACATCCATTTATGATAGAAACTCTCCAGAAAGCAGGAATTGAAGGAACATACCTCAGAATAATAAAAGATACATATGGCAAACCCACAGCAAACATTATCCTCAATGGTGAAAAATTGAAAACATTTCCCCTAAAGTCAGGAACAAGATAAGAGTGCCCACTTTCACCACTACTATTCAACATAATTTCGGAAGTTTTGGCCACAGCAATCAGAGCAGAAAAAGAAATAAAAGGAATCCAGATTGGAAAAGAAGAAGTAAAGTTCTCACTGTTTGCATATGACATGATCCTCTACATAGAAAACCCTAAAGACTATACCAGAAAATTATTAGAGCTAATCAATGAATATAGTAAAGTTACAGGATAGAAAATTAACACAGAGAAGTCCCTTGGATTCCTATATACTAACAATGAGAAAATATAAAGAGAAATTAAGGAAACAATTCCATTCACCATTGCAACAAAAAGAATAATATATTTAGGAATATATCTACCTAAAGAAACAAAAGACCTATATATAGAAAACTATAAAACACTGGTGAAAGAAATCAAAGAGGACACAAATATATGGAAATATACCATATTCATGGATCCAAAGAATCAATATAGTGAAAATGAGTATACTACCCTATCAAGCTACCAACAGTATTTTCCACAAAGCTAGAACAAATAATTTCACAATTTGTATGGAAATACAAAAAACCTCGAATAACCAAAGCAATCTTGAGAAAGAAGAATGGAACTGGGGGAATCAACCTGCTTGACTTCAGGCTCTACTACAAAGTCACATTCATCAAGACAATATGGTACTGGCACAAAGACAGAAATATAGAACAATGGAACAAAACAAAAAGCCCAGAGATATATCCACACACCTATGGACACCTTATCTTTGACAAAGGAGGCAAGAATATACAATGAAAAAAAGACAATCTCTTTAACAAGTGGTGCTTTTAAAACTGGTCAACCACCTGTAGAAGAATGAAACTAGAACACTTTCTAACACCATACACAAAAATAAACTCAAAATGGGTTAAAGATCTAAATGTAAGACCAGAAACTATAAAACTCCTAGAGGAGAACATAGGCAAAACACTCTCGGACTTAAATCACAGCAGGATCCTCTATGACCCACCTCCCAGAATATTGGAAATAAAAGCAAATATAAACAAATGGGACCTAATTAAAATTAAAAGCTCCTGGCACAACAAAGGAAACTATAGGCAAGGTGAACAGGCAGCATTTAGAATGGGAGAAAATAATAGGAAATAAAGGAACTGACAAAGAATTCATCTCAAAAATATACAAGTAATTGCTGCAGCTCAATTCTAGAAAAATAAACTACCCAATCAAAAAATGGGCCAAAGAACTAAACAGACATTTCTCCAAAGAAGACATACAGATGGCTAACAAACACATGAAAAAATGTTCAACATCACTCATTATCAGAGAAATGCAAATCAAAACCACAATGAGGTACCATTTCATGCCAGTCAGAATGGCTGCTATCAAAAAGTCTACAAGCAATAAATGCTGGAGAGGGTGTGGAGAAAAGGGAACCCTCTTCTACTGTTGGTGGGAATGCAAACTAGTACAGCCACTATGGAGAACAGTTTGGAGATTCCTTAAAAAACTGGAAATAGAACTGTCATATGACCCAGTCATCCCACTGCTGGGCATGCACACCAAGGAAACCAGAATTGAAAGAGATACATGTACCCCAATGTTCATTGCAGCACTGTTGATAATACCCAGGACATAGTAGCAGTCTAGATGTCCATCAGCAGATGAATGGATAAGAAAGCTGTGGTACATATACACAATGGAGTATTACTCAGCCATTAAAAAGAATACATTTGAATGAGTTCTAATGAGGTGGATGAAACCGGAGCTGATTATACTGAGTGAAGTAAGCCAGAAAGAAAAACACCAATACAGTATACTATTGCATATATATGGAATTTAGAAAGATGGTAATGATAACCCTGTATGTGAGACATCAAAAGAGACACAGATGTATAGAACAGTCTTTTGGACTCTGTGGGAGAGGGTGGGATGATTTGGGAGGATGGCATTGAAACATGAATATTATCATATGTGAAATGAATCGCCAGTCCAGGTTTGATGCTCGGGGCTGGTGCACTGGGATGACCCAGAGGGATGGGATGGGGAGGAAGGTGGGAGGGGGGTTCAGTATAGGGAACACATGTACAGCCGTGGTGAATTCATGTCAATGTATGGCAAAACCAATACAATATTGTAATTAGCCTCCAATTAAAATAAATTAATTAAAAATACAAAAATACATATATTTCCCCAATAAATAAATAAATAAGAATTATGAACATGAATGACCAAATGTAGTTACAAATTATGACAAATATTCAATAAACAGATAATTTCATAAACAATTTTTTCAACAAAGTAAGAAATTCGAATACTTCTATGTCCCTTTATGAAGATAGCATAACCATGACAACAAAATCCAAAAATAACAGTGTAAGAAAGAAAATTTTCTGGCGAAACACACCTAGGAACACAGAGAGGTAACAATCTTGAACAACATATTAGCCAATTAAACACAACAATATATTAAAAAATGATACATTATGTCCAAATTAAATTTTCTCCAGAATACGAGGGCAGTTCAACATCTAGTTTACAATACTTTACTATATACTTGAAGATTTTTAAGAGAGCAGACCTTAATTGTTCTCACAAGGGAAAAAGTAGTAACTTTGTGAAGTGATGGATATGTTAATTGTCTTGATTGTGGTTATCATATCACAATGCATATATATTTAAAAACATTATATTGTATACCTTAATTAATTGCAATTTTTTGGTCAATTATACATCAATAAACCTGGAAAGAAATTACAGTATTTCTTAGTTTAGAATTTGAAAACAATTTGATGAATTTACATAACACAATTCAGATCTTTCTGGAATTAGCTGTATTTTCCATTCATAGTAGTCTGGCACAGCTTCTGCTGTTATTCTTTTTTGTATGTGTGCACTTTCTTCCAATTTTTAGAATTTAGTTGTAAGCATACTCTCTTTCTCTCTCTCTCTGCATATATATATATCCTGTTTTTACATTTATATACCTTAGAAACTTTCCACATCAGTATATAATCTGATAGTTAACATAATATTAAACTTAGTGCATTTACTGTACTTTTGGTCATGTCTCTGTAATGAATATTAGGCTCATTTTTCTTTTTTTTAAAGGAACATTTACAGTTATAAATGGTGTTCTGAATATAATAAATAACATTCACCCCCAAAAAAGAAACTAAAAAAGTAAAATCTCAATCATATTTAAAAATGCAGAAAAATCATTTAATACAATTTCTGATAAAAGGAAAGGTCTCAGACTCTTACAAGCAGAAGGGGATTTTTAAAACCTGATAAAGGGCATCTCATGAAAATTTAAAATTAACATGACAACTGTAAAATCTTAACAGCATTCCTCTTAAAATCAAGAATAAGACATATTTTTCAACAATGTTTTGGTGGTTTTGGTCAATATAGTAAAAAAATAAAAGAAAATAAGGAATGTAAGAAATCAGATAAATCAAAAGACTGGTGATGATATTTCCATATAAAACCTCAAAAGAATCCACATATTATTAAAATTAGGAAGACAATTTAGCAAAGTTGCCCTGTATGTGATTAATCTACAAAAGCCCACTGACTTTACAATTTAACACCAGATATTTCAAAAATACATTATTTAAAAAGGTGAAATTTAGCTTTTTGTTTCTCAGCAGCTCAAAGCAGCTTGAGATAGATCAGTTAGAAAAAGTGGATAAACAAATTCATCTGAGAGCTACTAAAGCAACAAGGATTATAGGGGCTAAGATTTTGAAAATCTGAGATAGTACTAGAAATGAGCAAGTTTTTAAAAATAATTGATAAACATATCTACAATATGACCCAGCCATTTCAATGGCAGATAACTGTCCCAGAGAAATGGAAACATGTTCACACAAACCTGTACATGAATCTTCATAGCAGTTTTCTTTGTTAGTTCAGTTCAGTCGCTCAGTCATATCCAACTCTTTGCAACCCCATGGACTGCAGCACGCCAGGCCTCCCTGTCCATCACCAACTCCCGGAGTTTACTAAAACTCATGTCCATTGAGTCGGTGATGCCATCCAACCATCTCATCGTCTGTCATCATTTTCTCTTCTGCCTTCAATCTTTCTCAGCATCAGGGTCTTTTCAAATGAATCAGTTATTCCCATGAGGTGGCTAAAGTATTGGAGTTTCAGCTTCAACATCAGTCCTTCCAAAGAATATTCAGGACTGATTTCCTTTAGGATGGACTGGTTGGATCTCCTTGCAGTCCAAGGGACTCTCAAGAGTCTTCTCTAACACCACAGTTCAAAAGCATCAATTCTTCGGTGCTCAGCTTTCTTTATAGTCCAACTCTCACATCCATACATGACTACCATACATAGCCTTGACTATACGGACCTTTGTTTGCAAAGTAACGTCTCTGCTTTTTAATATGCTGTCTAGATTGGTCATAACTTTTCTTTCAAGAAGCAAGCGTCTTTTAATTTCATGGCTGCAATCACTGTCTGCAGTGATTTTGGAGCCCCCCAAAATAACATCAGCCACTGTTTCCCCATCTATTTGCCATGAAGTAATGGGACCTGATGCCATGATCTTAGTTATCTGAAAGTTGAACTTTAACCCAACTTTTTCACTCTCCTCTTACACTTTCATCAAGAGGCTATATAGTTCTTCTTTGCTTCCTCCCATAAGGGTGGTGTCATCTGCATATCTGAAGTTATTGATATTTCTCCCGGCAATCTTGATTCTAGCTTGTGCTTCTTTGAGCCCAGTGTTTCTCATGATGTACTCTGCATGTAAGTTAAATAAGCAGGGTGGCAATATACAGCTTGATGTACTCCTTTTCCTGTTTGGAACCATGGACAGTTTCATGTCCAGTTCTAACTGTTGCTTCCTGACCTGCATACAGGTTTCTCAAGAGGCAGGTCAGGTGGCCTGCTATTCCCATCTCTTTCAGAATTTTCCACAGTTTATTGTGATCCACACAGTCAAAGGCTTTGTCATAGTCAATAGAGCAGAAATAGATGTTTTTCTGGAACTCTCTTGCTTTTTCGATGATCCAGCGGATGTTGGCAATTTGATCTCTGGTTCCTCTGCCTTTTCTAAAATCAGCTTGGACATCTGGAAGTTCATGGTTCATGTATTGCTGAAGGCTGGCTTGAAGAATTTTGAGCATTACTTTATTAGCATGTGAGATGAGTGCAATTGTGCAGTAGCTTAAGCATTATTTGGCATTGCCTTTCTTTGGGATTGGAATGAAAACTGACCTTTTCCAGTCCTGTGGCCATTGCTGAGTTTTCCAAATTTGCTGACATATTGAGTGCCCCAGTTTCACAGCATCATCTTTCAGGATTTTAAATAGCTCAGTTGGAATTCCATCACCTCCACTAGCTTTGTTCCTAGTGATGCTATCTAAGGCCCACTTGACTTCACATTCCAGGATGTCTGGCTCTAGGTCAGTGAGCATACCATCGTGACTATCTGGGTCGTGAAGATCTTTTTTGTACAGTTCTTCTGTGTATTCTTGCCACCTCTTCTTCATATCTTCCGCTTCTGTGAAGTCCATACCATTTCTGTTCTTTATCGAGCTCATCTTTGCATGAAATGTTCCCTTGGAATTTCTAATTTTCTTGAAGAGATCTCTAGTGTTTCCCATTCTGTTGTTTTCCTCTATTTCTTTGCATTGATCGCTGAAGAAGGCTTTCTTATCTCTTCTTGCTATTCTTTGGAACTCTGCATTTAGATGTTTATGTCTTTCCTTTTCTCCTTTGCTTTTGGCTTCTCTTCTTTTCACAGCTATTTGTAAGGCCTCCCTAGATAGCCATTTTGCTTTTTTGCATTTCTTTTCCATAAGAATGGTCTTGATCCCTGTCTCCTGTACAATGTCATGAACCTCCATCCATAGTTTATCAGGCATTCTGTCTATCAGATCTAGTCTCTTAAATCTATTTCTCACTTCCACTGTATAATCATAAGGGATTTGATTTAAGTCATACCTGAATGGTTGAGTGCTTTTCCCTACTTTCTTCAGTTTAAGTCTGAATTTGGCAATAAGGAGTTCATGATCTGAGCCACAGTCAGCTCCTGGTCTTGTTTTTGCTGACTGTATAGAGCTTCTCCATCTTTGTCTGCAAAGCATATAATCAATCTGATTTTGGTGTTGACCATCTGGTGATGTCCATGTGTAGTCTTCTCTTGTGTTGTTGGAAGAGTGTGTTTGCTATGATCAGTGCTTCCTCTTGGCAATACTCTATTAGCCTTTGCCCTGCTTCATTCCTTAGTCCAAGGCCAAATTTGCCTGTTCCTCCAGGTGTTTCTTGACTTCCTACTTTTGCATTCCAGTCCCCTATATTGAAAAGGACATCTTTTTTGTGTGTTAGTTCTAAAAGGTCTTGTAGGTCTTCATAGAACCATTCTGCAACAAAAGGAAAGCTCTGATACACACCAACTCGGATGGATATCAAGGGCATTAGGCTAAGTGAAAGAAGCCAGATGTAAAATAAAATATAAATATGGTTTCATTTGTGAAAAACATCTTAGAAAAATCAAACTAACTATTATTGATAGAAAATAACTCAGTTATTTACTGGGGTTGGAGGTTGAAGAAAGGAAAAGGATGAAATTACCAAGAGGGATAAAGAAACTTTTGGAGGTGATGGATATGTACATTGACTTGTTTGTGGTGGTGGTTTAATGAGAGAATATACATGTGAAAACTTATTAAAATGTACACTTTACATGTATAGTTTACTGCATGTCATTTATACCTCAATGAATCTATTGAAAAAGAAAGCTGAAGACAAAAATATAAGTTGTACATATTTTCAAACATTTCTTTGAGTGTGTTACACCTCAATAAAATTTTTACTTTAAAAGTAATTTAGAGTAATCTCTGAAAAAGCATGTTTGTCTAATTTTAAAGCCAAATATGACCCAAATTTTAAGTATGCATGACAGATTCTCTCAATAAATTTTAATATGCTATAAAATGGTGTATATATAGCTAGTTAGTGCAATTGAATTAAATTTTTGCTTTTATGTCATGATCTGGAATGTTATTTTATTTGAAATGCAGAATAGTCAACAGTGAAAACTCACCATGTATCACTATAAACCAAAGTTCTTTGTTACGACCTTCATTCCTATGTGTGAGCATGTGCTTCTTCCTCCCTTTGTGTAACATGTTTCTCTGAAATGTGCATAAGAATGTACATTATTTAAATTATACACAGTATGTGCAACATTTCCCTTTGGAAGTAAACTTGTTTTTTATTCATGTAAAATTCATTGAGAAGTGAGTTTTGGTTGAACTCAGTTCAAAACTAGAGTCTGCCCACTCCTTGATTAAAGTTTATTTACTGTAAATTTATGAATTTAATTTTTATTTTACTTATTTAAAAATTTTTATGTTACACGTAGAAAAATTAGAACTAACTCTCTAATGCAGTCATTCTAAACCATCTTGTGCCATGGCATGCTTAACCGTTCAGTTGTTTCTGACTCTGCAACCCCATGAACTGCATTCTCCAGGCAAGAACACTGGAGTGGGTTGCCATTCCCTTCTCCGGGGGATCTTTCCCACTCAAAGATCGAACCAGGGTCTCCCACATTGTAGGCAGATTCTTTACCGTCTGAGCCACAGCTACTACAAAATACACTGTGAGTCATGTTTGCATTTATACAGATGAAAACCTAGATGTAGTAACTCTGCTTCCCCTGCTGCTGCTGCTAAGTCACGACAGTCATGTCCAACTCTGTGCGACCCCATAGACAGCAGCCCACCAGGCTCCGCCGTCCCTGGGATTCTCCAGGCAAGAACACTGGAGTGGGTTGCCATTTCCTTCTCCAATGCATGAAAGTGAAAAGGGAAAGTGAAGTCGCTCAGTCGTGTCCGACTCTTCGCGACCCCATGGACTGTAGCCCACTAGGCTCCTCCATTCATGAGATTTTCAGTATGCAAGTACTTTTTTATAAAAATAACCCTGAGCTCTTTCCGCTGTGTCAAAAAAGAAATTCATAGGCAAAAAATGATGCTTTTATTATTAGCACCAAGTAATATTTGAAAACCCTCACAACTAACTACACATATCAATAGTTAATTGTGAAACACTATTGTGTCCCAGTGCTGAGGTTATGAAGTATTATCCTAATGTTAACTTCCTTATTCTTAACAAAATCTTTTACAGCAAGAATCACTTGTGAAATGTCAATTTTAAATCCTTACTTTTTTCCTCATTAATGTTTATTCCTATCCTATCCCTTCTCTTTCCTTCTTTTTCATTTTCCTTTTCCTATGAATTTTCTTTTTCCTTTGTTTCCTTCTTCTCAATTCTCTTCCTTTCTTGAACAATACAGCCCTGAAATAATCAGATGGGGCAGTGGAAGGTAGCCATCCACACTAATGAGCTGAGGGGAAGCTGCAGTGGCCATGATCAGAGTATAAGAGCACAATCTGTGTGAGAAGGACATCTGCTTAGGAAGGCTGCTGGCACAGGGTATCTAAGCTTTAGCAGGAAGAACAAAGCATCCTCAAATAGAGTGAGGAGAATCTCTGCAAGGAAAGGAGAGGGCTGTGTATGAGTGTCTGCCCAAGCCAAATGATGTGGGTATTGCATGGCAAATGGGGTGTCCCACTGCTATGAAAAATCAGAGCCTGAACCTGGGAGAGGGCGTCTCTGTAGAGCAAGTGTTTCATGAAATGTCAGAGCTGGAGTGAGCTCAGGAGGGCATCCATGGTGGCAAAATAAATCTTGCAAAGAATAATACAGGGATATATTTTGCATCCTTTGCCTCATCTTGCTCCAAACTAAATATCTTGCATAAGTATACTGCAATATGAAATGTAATAAAACAGCATTGATACCACTGGTTTCATTCTCAGAGTGCATTCAAATTTCACACAATACATGTATACCTGTATGTGTATGTATGTGTGTATAATTCCATGCAATTTTTTAGAATGCATAGCTTTGTATACTATTACCACAATCAAGATACACAGCTGTTCTATTATCATGAGTCAATTTTGTGCTATCACCTTACAACTGCACTCACTTTCATATCCATATCTCAATTCCTAACCCCTGCGTGCATGCTAAGTCGCTCAGTCGTGCCCAATTCTTTGCAGCGCTAGACTGCAGCCCACCAGGCTCCTCTGCCCATGAGGATTCTCCAGGCAAGAATACTGGAGTGTGTTACCATGCCCTCCTCCAGGGGACCTTCCCAATCCAGGGATGGAACCCATGTCTCCTGCATTAGCAGGCAGTTCTTTACCACTAGTGACACCCATGAAGGCCCTCTAACCCCTAGAAACTATTAATCTTTTCTCCACCTGTATAATATAGTTCATTCAAGACACTATAAAGTGAAATTCTTTAGATCTATTCAAGGTGTTATTATATGTGTCAAAAATTTGTTCATTCCTAGGTAGCAACCCATGGTGTGGATGGTGCACAGTTTATTTAACTATTTTCCCATCATAGGGTATTTTCACCATTTCTAGTTTTGACTATTATAAGTAAAACTGCTATGAACACTGTTTAACAAGTTTTTTGTGTAAATATAATTTTTTATCTCTCTGGAGGAAATGTCCAATAATACGATTGCTCAGTTTTTTAACAGTTGCTTGTTTACTGTTTTAAGAAACTGTCAAACTATTTTCCAGGCTGTTTGTTTCATTATGCATTCCAACAACAATGCATAACCCAATTTCTTCTGCAGCAGTTGGTATTGTCACTATGTTTTATTTTGTCCATTCTGCAAAGTGTACAGTGAGATCACTGTGATTTTAATTTGCATTTCCCTAACGACTAATAGGGCTTCCCCTGTGGCTCAGCTGGTAAAGAATAAGCTTGCAATGTGGGACACCTGGGTTCCATCCGTGGGTTGGAAAGATCCCCTGGAGAAGGGAAAAGCTACCCACTCCAGTATTCTGGCCTGGAGAACTCCATGGACTGTATAGTCAATGGGGTCGCAGAGTTGAACACGACTGAGAGACTTTCACTTTCAATGACTAATAACACTAAACACCATGTGCCTGTTTGGCATCTTTATATCATTTTAAATGAAATCTCTTTCATGTTTTCCCCATTTTAAAATCTGTTTTGGATTTTGTTCTTTACTGTTTAAAGTAGAGGTTGTTCTCTTTATATTCTAGACATGAGTCATTTGTCAAATATATAATTTGCAAATATTTTCTCTCCGTCTGTAACTTGTCTCTTTATCCCATGAACAATTTGTTTCACAACACTTTAATTTAAATGAAATTCAATTTATCTAAGATTTCTTTACCTAGTTCTGGCTCCAAAGATTTTTCTCATGTACTGTGTTTTAAATATTTTACACATTTTAATATTACGCTTAAGATAATGATCTCTTTTGAGTTAATTTTTCCATGAAATGTAAAACTCAGGTCAATGTCTCTTTGTGTACCTATGCATGCCCAATTCAGCATCATTTGTTGAAAAAGCTTTCTTTCTCCATTGAATTGCTTTTGCACCTTTGTGGGAAAAAGTATCAGTTGGTCATACTTGTGTGAGTCTATTTCTGTGTTCCCTATTTTGTTCCATTGATCTATATATCTATGGTGAAAGAAAGTGAAGTCGCTCAGTCGTATCTGACTCTTTCCGACCCCATGGACTGTAGCCTACCAGGCTCCTCTGTCCATGGGATTTTCCAGGCAATAGTACTGGAGTGGATTGCCATTTCCTTCTCCAGGGGATCTTCCCAAATCAAGGATTGAACCTGGGTCTCCCTCATTGTAGACGGACACTTTACCTTCTGAGCCACCAGCAAAGTCCCTATGTATCTATACCTCCACCAAAAAATACAGTGTGGATTACTATAGCTATATAGCAATTTCAATGTCTTGAAATTGCATAGACTGATTCTTCCCACTTTATACTTCTTGACTCTGTAAATTGCTGATGGCAATATTTATTCTTTGTCTTGCCCAGTCTGGTGCTCTGTGATGACCTGGAGGGATAGGATGGGGGAAGGGAAAGGAGGCTAGGGAGGAAGGGGGATGTATGTATAATAACAGCTGATTTGCATTGTTGTATGGTAGACACCAACACAACACTGTAAAAATTTAAATAAAAAAATTAGAAACAAACAAACAAAAAGGAATACACCTCCAAGGATATAATCAAAAATAAATAAAAGCAATTTATGCAGAAATATTCATTATATTGCTATTTAAATATTCATCTACTGTATATATATAAATCACCATGCTATATATTTAGGGGATTCAGTTATGTGTAAGACCCAATCCTGGCCCTCAAGGATCCCAGAACATAGTGAGGAAGGCAATTGTATGTAAAATAAAGACAAAGAACTACAAAAAAAAATAAATAAATAAAATAAAAATTGTACTAACAATTTTAGTTCCTTTACTTTTCTATACACATTTTGAAATAATCTTGCCTATTACTACTAGAAACATTACTAGAAATGTTTAGGATTTTGATAAATCTGTATATCAATTTGAGAGAGAATTGACATCTTAACAATGTTGACTCTATTTTCTGTTTATTTAGACCTTTTTGATTTATTTTATCAGCAGTGTGTAATTTTCAGTAAACAAATCCTGTATATATTTTCTTGGAATTACATCTAAGTATCTCCACTTTTCATCAGTTGTAAATAATAGTGTATTTTTAATTTTAGTACCTACATGTTTATTGTTAGTATACATATATGTAACTGATTTTTAAAATTTTTATATTGCATCATGTGACCTTGCTGAATTCACTTATTTCTAGAATATTGATTTTGCAGACTCCTTAGGATTTTCTATGTAGACAACTGTGTTATCTGCAAATTGGGAAAGTTTTATTTCATTTCTTTCTTTTCAGTCTGTATGCCTTGTATTTCCTCTTCATAACTTACTGTGGCTGGCTAGAATATCCAGTATCATATTAGATAAGAATTGTAAGACTAATTATGCTTGCCTTCTTCCCTTAAGTGGGAGCATTCAATTTTTTACCAGTAAGCACAATGTTAGGTTGGAAAAGGAAATGGCAGCCCTCTCCAGTATTCTTGCTTGGGAAATCCCATGGACAAAGGAGCCTGACAGGCTACAGTCAGTCCATGGAGTTACAAAGAGTCCGACATACCTAAGCGACAGAGCACACATAATGTTAGCTGTTGGTTTTTTAGATAATGTTTTATCAAGTTGAGGAAATTCCTCTATATTTCCATATTGCTGAGATGTTTTTCTGTAATAAATGAGTGTTAAACATATAAGTTCTTTTTCTTCATTTACTGATGCAGTCATGTTTTTTTTTTTTTTTCTTTAATCTGTTGATATGGTGGATTTCATTGATTGATTTTCAAATGTTGAACCATCCTTGTATACTGGAAATAAATGCCGGTTGGAATTGGTGTTTTTTTGTTTTGTTTTGTTTTTAAATTGCTGAAATTGGCGAATATTTTATTGAGGATTTTTTTTCTAAAAATTTATGAGAGATATTGATCTGTAGTTTTCTTGCTTTGTACTATCTTTTCTGGTTTTATTACCAGGATACTGTGCATTAAGAAAAAAGTGTTTCATCATGGTTGAATTTTGATAGTTTAAGTTTTTTGAGAAATTGGTTCATGTTTTTCTAAGTTGTCAAGTTTATGTGTTTAGAGTTGTTTTGACCATTATATCTACTACTGCTTGCAGGAATCCCTCAGAAGAAATGGAGTAGCCATTATGGTCAACAAAAGAGTCCGAAATGTAGTCAGATCAGATCAGCTGCTCAGTTGTGTCTGACTCTTTGCAACCCCATGAATCACAGCACGCTGAGCCTGCCTGTCCATCACCAACTCCCGGAGTTCACTGAGACTCACATCCATCAAGTCAGTGATGCCATCCAGCCATCTCATCCTCTGTCGTCCCCTTCTCCTCCTGCCCCCAATCCCTCCTAGCATCAAAGTCTTTTCCAATGAGTCAACTCTTCGCATGAGGTGGCCAAAGTACTGGAGTTTCAGCTTTAGCATCATTCCTTCCAAAGAAATCCCAGGGCTGATCTCCTTCAGAATGGACTGGTTGGATCTCTTTGCAGTCCAAGGGACTCTCAAGAGTCTTCTCCAACACCACAGTTCAAAAGCATCAATTCTTTGGCTCTCAGCCTTCTTCACAGTCCAACTTTCACATCCATACATGGCCACAGGAAAAACCATAGCCTTGACTAGACGAACATTTGTTGGCAAAGGAATGTCTCTACTTTTGAATATGATATCTAGGTTGGTCATAACTTTCCTTCCAAGGAGTAAGCGTCTTTTAATTTCATGGCTGCAGTCACCATCTGTAGTGATTTTGGAGCCCAGAAAAATAAAGTCTGACACTGTTTCCACTGTCTCCCCATCTATTTCCCATGAAGTGGTGGGACCGGATGCCATGATCTTCATTTTCTGAATGTTCAGTTTTAAGCCAACTTTTTCGCTCTCCACTTTCACTTTCCTCAAGAGGCTTTTGAGTTCCTCTTCACTTTCCTCCATAAGGGTGGTGTCATCTTCATATCTGAGGTTATTGATATTTCTCCTGGCAATCTTGATTCCAGCTTGTGTTTCTTCCAGTCCAGTGTTTCTCATGATGTACTCTGCATATAAGTCAAATAAACAGGGTGACAATATACAGCCTTGACAAACTCCTTTTCCTATTTGGAACCAGTCTGTTGTTCCATGTCCAGTTCTAACTGTTGCTTCCTGACCTGCATACAGATTTCTCAAGAGGCAGATCAGGTGGTCTGGTATTCCCATCTCTTTCAGAATTTTCCACAATTTATTGTGATCCACACAGTCAAAGGCTTTGGCATAGTCAATAAAGCAGAAATAGATGTTTTACTGGAACTCTCTTGCTTTTTCCATGATCCAGCGAATGTTGGCAATTTGATCTCTGGTTCCTCTGCCTTTTCTAAAACCAGCTTGAACATCAGGAAGTTCACGGTTCACATATTGCTGAAGCCTGGCATGGAGAATTTTAAGCATTACTTTACTAGCGTGTGAGATGAGTGCAATTGTGAAGTAGTTTGAGCATTCTTTGGCATTGTCTTTCTTTGGAATTGGAATGAAAACTGACCTTTTCCAGTTCTGTGGCCACTGCTGAGTTTTTCAAATTAGCTGGCATATTGATTGCAGCTAATTTCACAGCATTTCACAGCATCATGTTTCAGGATGTCAAATAGCTCAACTGGAATTCCATCACCTTCACTAACTTTGTTCGTAGTGATGCTTTCTAAGGCTCACTTGACTTCACATTTCAGGATGTCTAGATGTAGGTCAGTGATCACACCATCGTGATTATCTGGGTCGTGAAGATCTTTTTTGTACAGTTCTTCTGTGTATTCTTGCCATCTCTTCTTCATATCTTCTGCTTCTGTTAGGTCCATACAATTTCTGTCCTTTATCGAGCCCATCTTTGCATGAAATGTTCCTTTGATATCTCTGATTTTCTTGAAGAGATCTCTAGTGTTTCCCATTCTGTTATTTTCCTCTATTTCTTTGCATTGATCACTGAAGAAGGCTTTCTTATCTCTTCTTGCTATTCTTTGGAACTCTGCATTCAGATGTTTATATCTTTCCTTTTCTCCTTTGCTTTTCACTTCTCTTCTTTTCACAGCTATTTGCAAGGCCTCCCCATACAGCCGTTTTGCTTTTTTGCATTTCTTTTCCATGGGGATGGTCTTGATCCCAGTCTCCTGTACAATGTCACGAACCTCATTTCATAGTTCATCAGGCACTCTAACTATCAGATCTAGGCCCTTAAATCTATTTCTCACTTCCACTGTATAATCATAAGGGATTTGATTTAGGTCATACCTGAATGGTCTCGTGGTTTTCCCTACTTTCTTCAATTTAAGTCTGAATTTGGCAATAAGGAGTTCATGATCTGAGCCACAGTCAGCTCCTGGTCTTGTTTTTGCTGACTGTATAGAGCTTCTCCATCTTTGGCTGCAAAGAATATAATCAATCTGATTTCGGTGTTGACCATCTGGTGATGTCCATGGATAGAGTCTTCTCTTGTGTTGTTGCAAGAGGGTGTTTGTTATGACCAGTGCATTTTCTTGGCAAAACTCTATCAGTCTTTGCCCTGCTTCATTCCCTATTCCAAGGCCAAATTTGCCTGTTCCTCCAGGTGTTTCTTGACTTCCTACTTTTGCATTCCAGTCCCCTATAATGAAAAGGACATCTTTTTTGGGTGTTAGTTCTAAAAGGTCTTGTAGGTCTTCATAGAACCGTTCAACTTCAGCTTCTTCAGCATTACAGGTTGGGGCATAGACTTGGATTACTGTGATATTGAATGGTTTGCCTTGAAAACAAACAGAGATCATTCTGTTGTTTTTGAGATTGCATCCAAGTACTGCATTTTGGACTCTTTTGTTGACCATGATGGCTATTCCATTTCTTCTGAGGGATTCCTGCCTGCAGTAGTAGATATAATGGTCATCTGAATTAAATTCACCCATTCCAGTCCATTTCAGTTTGCTGATTTCTAGAATGTCGACATTCACTCTTGCCATCTCTTGTTTTACCACCTCCAATTTGCCTTGATTCATGGACCTGACATCCAAGTTCCTATGCAATATTGCTCTTTACAGCATCAGACCTTGCTTCTATCACCAGTCACATCCACATCTGGGTATTGTTTTTCCTTTGGCTCCATCCCTTCTTTCTTTCTAGAGTTATTTCTCCACTGATCTCAAGTAGCATATTGTGCACCTACTGACCTGGGGAGTTTCTCTTTCAGTATCCTATCATTTTGCCTTTTCATACTGTTCATGGGGTTCTCAAGGCAAGAATACTGAAGTGGTTTGCCGTTGCCTTCTCCAGTGGACCACATTCTGTTAAATCTCTCCACCATGACCCGCCCGTCTTGGGTTGCCCAATGGACATGGCTTAGTTTCATTGAGTTAGACAAGGCTGTGGTCCTAGTGTGATTAGATTGATAGTTTTCTGTGAGCATGGTTTCAGTGTGTCTGCCCTCTGCTTCCCTCTTGCAACACCTACCGTCTTACTTGGGTTTCTCTTACCTTGGGCGTGGGGTATCTCTTCACGGCTGCTCCAGCAAAGCTCAGCCATTGCTCCTTACCTTGGACAAGGGGTATCTCCTCACCACTGCCCTTCCTTACCTTCAATGTGGGATAGCTCCTCTAGGCCTTCCTGTGCCCGCGCAGCCAAGGCGTGGGGTAGCTCCTCCCACCTGCCGCCCCTGGCCTCAGGCTTAGTGGGGTGGGGTAGCTCCTCCCGTCCGCTGCCCCTGGCCTCGGGTTTAAGGGCATGGGGTATCTCCTCCCGGCTGCCGCCCTTGACTTTGGACTTGGGGTAACTCCTCTTGTCGCCGCCCCTGACCTCGGACGCTGTGTATCTCCTCTCGGCCGCCCCCCCCCCGACCTCGGACGTTGGGTAACTCGTCTTGGCCGCTGCCCTTCGGGCATGGGGTCCTCCCAGCTTCTGCCCCTGACCTCAGACGTGAAGTAGTTCCTCTCGGCCACGCTTAGCGCGCCCGTCGCAGCCGCCTGTGCTTTTTTTTACATGAGTTGTTTTCTGACAGGACATCCTGATAAGGAACATGGAACTAATAAGCCTCCAACCAGAAGAGTTGGAGGAACTCTTCCCAATCGGAAGAGTTTGGGAAAGGTCAAAATGAGACAGCACATGTCCAACCACCTCCCAGAATCCTTCTCTCTGGCATTCATCTTGGCTGAACAAGGTGTGCACCACCAGGAAGGACTCTTGAGTCAGAATGATTGGCTAAAGACAACCCAGAAACTAATGTCATTACCATAAAACCTGAGACTGCAAGCCATGTGACAGAGCTGTTCTCCTGGGTTCCCTTAACCTGCTGCTCTCCACCAGGGTGCCCTTTCCCAATAAAATCTCTTGTTTGTCAGCACAAGTATCCCCTCAGACAATTCATTTCTGAGTGTTAGACAAGAGCCTGGTTTCAGGACCTGGAAGGGGTTCCCCTTCCTGCAACAAATGGCAACTCTGTCAGGGACTCTTCTTCACTGTGCCTGACATCCTGACCACTCAGGGTACTCAGGGGTCAGCTTCCCTGGGTGAATCTGGGTACACTTTCTCTTTATTTATCTTGTTTACATTGATAGGGTTTCTTGAATTTGTGAAGTGTTATCTTTAATCTGTTCTTTTCCAGCTTTATTAAGATATAATTGATGTATAGCAGATCAAATTTTAAGGTGTAAAATGTGATATATATACACACACATATATATAATTATCTTCCCTTGTGGCTCAGATTGTAAAGCATCTGCCTACAATGCGGGAGATCCGGGTTCAATCCCTGGATTGGGAGGATCTCTTGGAGAAGGAAATCGCAACCCACTCCAGTATTCTTGCCTGGAAAATCCCATGGATGGAGGGGCCTGGTAGGCTACAGTCCATGGGGTCACAAAGAGTCGGACATGACTGAGCTACTTCACTTTCAATTTCTTTTCATATATAATTACCACAATTGAAATACCTCCATTACCTCATACATTTATAATTTGTTTGTGTGTGCATGATGATAGTATTTCAAACCTATTCTCTTAGCAAATTTCAAGTATATAATACAGTATTCTTAATTATAGATACTAAACTATAATTAGATTCCCAGAACTTACCCATTTAAAAATTGAAGTTTGTAGATTATACTTCATTTAAGTTATTACAAATCACTGGCTATATTTCCCTGAGCTGTACAATATATCCTTGTTGTTTATTTATTTTATACATAGTAGTTTGTATCTTTTAATCCCATATTCCTATCTAGTCCCTTCTACCTTCTGTCTCTCCACAGGTATACACTAGTTTGTTTTCTTTATTTGTGAGCTTGTTTCTGTTTTGCTATATCCATTTGTTTTGTTTTTCAAATTCCACATGTAAGTAATAATATAAAATATTTGTCTTGCTCTGTCTGCCTTATTTCACTAAACATAATATTCTCTAGGTTCACCCACATTGTTGCAAATGGCAGAAGTTCATTTTGTGTGTGTGATTGAGGAATTTCCATTATATACCTTCTTTATCCATTTAAGCCACTTGGATTGCTTCCATAACTTGGCTATTGTAAGTAACACTGATATGAACATTGGGGAGCATTATCTTTCTGAATTAGTGTTTTCACCCTCTTCAGATGTGTACCCAGGTGAAATTGCATAATAGTTCTTTTTAAGTTTTTGGAGGAAACTCCATACTATTTTCCATAGTGGCTACAACAACTTACATTCCCATCAACAGTGTGCAAGGGTTCCCTTTTCTCCACATCCTCTCCAGCATTCGTTATTTGTATACTTTTTGATGATAGCCATTCTGCTAGGCGTGAATTGATATTTTACTGTTGTTTTGATTTGCATTTCTCTAATAATTAGCAATGTTTAGCAACTTTCTATGTGCCTGTCATCCATCTGTATGTCTTTGGGAAAAAGTCTATTCATATATTCTATCCAGTTTTTAATAAGCTTACTTTTTTTTGAGTTGCATCATTTGTTTATGTATTTTGAATATTAACCCCTTATTGATCATATCATTTTTATTGAAATATAGTGGATTTACAATATTTTATTAGTTTCAGGTGTACAACATAGTGATTCAATATTATTATATTGAAGGAGTATAATCCATAATAATATTGAATCACTATGTTGTACACCTGAAACTAATAAAATATTGTAAATCCACTATATTTCAATAAAAATATTTTTAATGCAAGCTTTAAAAATGTTTTAATTTTACCTTAACTTAGATATGCTATATATCAATCATCTTAATAAAATTTGAACAATATATTGAAGATTTCAGGCCACAGATTCAAGAAACCCTACCAAACATAGGCATAATTTTAGAAAAATATGCCTAGATTCATCACAATAAGCCCTTTGACCAAAATCTCTCTGTTTCGCCCACCCTGCAGCTCCTGGTAACCACCATTTCACTCTGTCTCTATGAGTTTGGCTTTTTTAGATTTAGATTTAGATATAAATGAAAACTTAAAACATTTGTGTTTGTCTAACTTTTTCTCTTAGCACAATGCTGTCAAAATCCATTCATGTTGCAAAAAGTAGGGTTTCCTTCTTTTTCTTCAATCCATTTTGAAAGATTCTTGGATATTATTTCTTTCTCCGCTTGCTCTCTTTTTCTTCTCTGGGATTATAGTTGCACATAATTCAAATATTTTTAATTTGTGTGTGTCTCTTATGATCTCTTCTGTATTTTCTATGCCTTTTTTCTTTCTGTGCTTCGGTCTGGATATTTTCTTTCTTTTTTTTTTTTTGACATTTTTTAAAATTTTATTTTATTTTTAAACTTTACAAATTATATTAGTTTTGCCAAATATCAAAATGAATCCACCACAGTCTGGATATTTTCAAGTTCACAAATTGTCTCTGCTGCTGTATACAATCTGTTGGTATACTTTATTATTAATTATTTTATTTATCGGTCTAAGAATTACTATTTTATTTTCTTAAAGCTTCTGTTTTCTGGAGAAATTCTTCATTCAATCACCTATTGTCTTGAATAACAAGTATTTCATATTCTACCTGATAACTCTAATATCTCAGTCATTTGTGAATCTATTTGTATCATTTGTTCTCTTTTATTCAATTTGTTGTTATTTCTGTTTTGTTTTAATTTTTAATACTAGATAGTGTATATGCTAAATTTTTGAGGCCATGTAGGGTGTTCTTTTCCTACAGAGAAGATTTTGCTTATACTCCGATAAGCAGATATAGTGGTATCAGATCATTTTAAATAATCAAGAACTGGGATTACTGTAGTTTTAGTATCAGCTTTATAATATTTCCTACAACACTGGATCATTTCTACTTCTAGAGTGAAGTCCTCCCCAGGGACCCATTGCTGAGGCACTGAGGTTTCAGTGCAGCATTTCCTTCTTGGTGGGTGGTAAACTGCAATTGCTGTCTTCTTAAGATCCTCTGAAGTTTTAATTTTGCTCTTCAGACCTTTCTTCTTGTTTCTTACCCTCTTGCTTTGCACAGTTCAAGAATTTTGGCAAACGTTTAAGAAGGGAAAACTGGCAGTATTGCAGGCTCAGTTCGATGTACCTCCTTTCTTACCAGATTTTTATAGACTATTCAAAGTAGACTCAAACTCCAATTTTTGTCTCTCTTGACCCATAAAATTGCCAAAAGTTGTATTTGTTTCTCTGTCTCTTGGCAGCAGCCCTGTGTTTAGGCATTTTGCCAGAATAGAAGAGTAAGAACAAGCAAATGCCATAGAAATATCTCCCTTTACTTTGTGACTGTCTTCTCTTTGTAACCCTGCAAATACTTTTTGCTTAAAATTTGTTTGTTATTTTCAAATATATTTTTAGTACTTTATCCAGATTTCTGATTATTATGAGTAGGAGGATTGGTCTACCTCAATTATGCTGCTGTAGCCTGAAGAAATTTCTTAACTTGTTTAATTTGTATGTAGTTGTAACATTCTCTGTTATTATTCTTTCCTAAAATGATACTTAATTATTTGTAATAAATTTTTACACAAAGTTTTATATATATATATATATATATATATATATATATATATATATATATATCTCATATATAAATATATGTGACAGTAATATTTATCAGTCACATATTTTAAGTAATTTGTAAGGACAAGAATTTTATAATTGTGGGCTTTTTTTACTTTTAATTATTCCACTCACATAAAAAATAAAATTCCAGGTGTAGCTTTTGGAGGGGATATTGCCAATTTCCTCCATTTGTTTTCATCAGTTGCATGTGTATATTTACTGTCAGCATAGTAAATATGCACTAGTCATAGAAAATACACTTTTTCAACAACACAAGAGATGACTTTACACGTGGACATCATCAAATGGTCAATATGGAAATCAAAGTGATTACATTCTCTCTAGCTGAAGATGGAGAAGCTATATGTAGTCAGCAAAAACAAGACCTGGAGCTGACTGTGGCCCAGATCATCAGCTTCTCATAGCAAAATTCAGGCTTAAACAAAAGAAAATTGGGAAAAACTCTAGGACAGACAGGAATGACTTAAGTAAAATCCTGTATGAATTCACAGTAGAGGTAACAGATAGAGTCAAGGGACTAGATCTAGAGGACAGTGTGCCTTCAGAACTATGGACAGACATCTATAATATTGTATGAACAAAGGTGGTGAACAAAACCATCTCAAGGAAAAAGAAAAGCAAAAAGGTGAAGTGGCTATCTGAGGATGTTTTACAAATAGCGGAAGAATGAAGAGAAGTGAAAAGCAAGGGAGAGAAGGAAAGGTACATCCGATTAAATGTGGAGTTTCAAAGAATAGCTAAAAGAGACAAGAAGCCCTTCTTCAATGAACAGTGTTTAGTAATAGAAGAAAACAACAAAAGGTGAAAGACTAGAGATGTCTTCAGGAAAATTGGAAACATCAAGGGAGCATTCTGCCCAAAGATTCGCACAATAAAGGATAAAAATGAGACATAGTGACTTAGCAGATGCTGAAGAGATCAGAAGAGATGGAAGGAATACATGGAAGAATATTTTAAAAAAAAATCTTAATGAACTGGATTACTACAATGGTTTCGTTAGTCACCCAGAGCCAGACATTCTGGAGTGCAAAGTCAAGTGGGCCTTAAGAAGAACTGCTGTTAATAAAGCTAGTGGATGCAATGAAATTCCAGCAGAATTATTCAAATCCCTAAAGGAGGATGACATCAAGATCTTGCATTCATTATGTCAGCAAATCTGGAAGACCCAGCAGAAGCCACAAGACTGAAAAAGGTCAATCTTCATCCCAATTCCCAAGAAGGGTAGTACTAAAGAATGTGCTAACTATCAGACAATTGCACTCATCTCGCATGCTAGTAAAGTCATGCTTAAAATCTTACATGCTAGGCTTCAGCATTATGCAAACCAATTACCTCCAGATGTCCAAGCTAGGTTTAGGAAAGGAAGAGGAACTAGAGATCAAATTACCAACATTTGCTGGATTATAGAGAAAGCAAGGAAATTCCAGAAAAAAAAATCTATCTCTGTTTCATTCAATATGCTAAAGCCTTCAACTGTGTGGATCATGACAAACTGTGGGAAGCTCTTAGAGAGGTGGGGATATCAGACCATTTTGTCTGTCTCCTGAGAAACCTGTATGCAAATCAGGAAGCAACAGTTAAAACCCTGTATGGAACAACTGATGGGTTCAAGATCTAGAAAGGAGTACGATAAGGCTATCTGCTGTCATCTTGCTTGATTAACCTATACACAGAGCCCATCATGAGAAATGATGGACTGGAAGAGTTTCAAGCCGGAATCAAGATAGGCAGGAGAAACATCAACAACCTCAGATATGCAGATGGTACCACTCTAATTGCAGAAAGTGAAGAGGAACAAAACAACCTCTTGATGAGGGTGAAGGAGAAAAGTGAAAAAGCCAGCTTAAGACTAAACATTAAAAAAAAACTAATATCATGGCATCTGGCCCCATTACTTCATGCAAATAGAAGGGGAAAAGGTGGAAGTCATGACAGATTTCCTCTATTGGGCTCCAAAATCACTGTGGATGGTGACTGCGGCCATGAAATCAGAAGATGGTTGCTTCTTGAAAGGAAAGTTATGAGAAACCTAGACAGTGTGTTGAAAAGCAGGGACATTACTCTGCTGACAAAGGTCCATGTAGTCAAGGCTATGATCTTCCCAGTGGTCAGGTATGGTTGTGAGAGCTGAACCGTAAGGAAGGCGGAAAGCTGAAGAATTGATGCCTTTGAACTGTGGTGCTGGAGAAGACTCCTGAGGGTCCCTTGGACAGCAAGGAGATCAAACCATTCAATCTTAAGGGAGATAAACCCTGAATATTCAATGGAAGGACTGATTCTGAAGCTGAAGCTCCAGTATTTTGGTCATCTGATACAAACAGATGATTCATTGGAAAAGTCCCTGATACTGGCAAAGTTTGAGGGCAGAAGGAGAAGTGAGTGTCAGAGGATGAGATGGCTGGAGGGCATCACCAATGCAATGAACATGAACTTGGGAAAACTCTGGGAGATGGTGAGGAACAGGGAGCCTGATGTGCTGCAGTCCGTGGGGTTGCAAAGAGCCAGGCACAACTAGGTAACTGAACAACTGTCAGCATAAGAATACATAGTGGCAAGCTATAACACAAGGTCTTCTTAGATAGGGACCATTAAACACACACTAAAGTAAGGAACCTAATTGCAGAATTATAAAGTGATGTAAATTTCACCTAACTTCATATATCAGGGATTTATGTTTGGTGACAGTTCTGAAATGAATTTGTTCAGCAAAAAGAGATTCTGGTAGTGCCAGTTAAAGTTTTCTTTCTTGAGACCCTGTCCCCGCCTTTAATTATAATGAAAAACTAGAAAAGAAGAAGGTCAATATGAAATATTTCTCATTTGAGGAGCATACTAGCGAATAGCCAAAAGCCAAAAGGTTTTCAAAAAATGTCAAATTAAATCAAATTTTTTGGAAAAAATAATGAGTGAATGAATGCATGAGCTGTAGGACTCAAGTAATAAAAGCTCATCTCCCATCCTTAGCATATTTACATTTTACCAGTTAAAGTTTTCTTTCTTGAGACCCTGTCCCCGCCTTTAATTATAATGAAAAACTAGAAAAGAAGAAGGTCAATATGAAATATTTCTCATTTGAGGAGCATACTAGCGAATAGCCAAAAGCCAAAAGGTTTTCAAAAAATGTCAAATTAAATCAAATTTTTTGGAAAAAATAATGAGTGAATGAATGCATGAGCTGTAGGACTCAAGTAATAAAAGCTCATCTCCCATCCTTAGCATATTTACATTTTTATAAATATTTAATTTTCTTAAGTGAATGTCAGTTAAATCTCATGCATGGTCTTTTAGCTTGGTGTCTAATTATACCTTCATTACAGAGAAATTGATGGAATCAAAGTTATTTGGTAGTCATTCTGAAAATAGTGTAAATGTTTAAAATTATTTTCCTATACTTATTTTCTCTACAGAGTGTCTAAAAATTGTATTTTCAGCAAAAATTTCTGATCATGTAACTAAAAGCTTAATCAATCAATTCTGTCTTCCATTACATAAATATGAATATACATATACATCATCTATTTATTTTGTATGCAATACATATTCTATTCTTTATCAATGTTGTATATGTATAGAATTGTATATTCTTTCTATTTCTGATAAAACTACATCAAGAAATTTAAACCAAATCTTTCCATAGCAGTTACTTTTTATGATACAACTATTACAGCAAAATAAACAGTGTCATTGTTGAAAAGAATGTCAAGCTGCTTTTGAATTGACTAAGCATCAACTGATGTCCTCAAGGACTCTAGTGTATTATGACCCTACTCTGCCAATCTGTTTAGCTACTGACGCTTCACCATATGGGGTCAGAGCAGCGATTTTTCACATAATGCCAAATGACCTAGAAAAGCCTGTAGCATTTGCATTGTGAACACTTGCTAAAGGATTAGGCACAGATGGGGAGATTTTACCTTATATGTTTGGATTTGCTGTCATTAAATTACTGAACGTCACGTCTATGCATACTTTGGCCATCATGGGAAAATTCATGGTGCTGAGACTCTAACGTCTGTTGGGGTCTTTCTCAATTTGAAATGCTCCACTTTGGCTTGAACTTGGTACCCATGATTCTAAAAGTCTGAAGAAGGGAAAAAGAAAAAGAAGAACATTGAGAGAATTACTAGCCAAAGATGTTATAAAAGACACCTTTCCCTAAGAGGGAGAGAGATCTTGGATATAAATACGATAGTGGAAAAAGAGGTAAAGAACTTGATGTGTCTTAATAATCGCTTTTCTTCACGTCTGCTTACATAGAATGGTTATTTCACAATGTCATGTGAAAAAGCATCTCAAATAAAAGCAAATGGTACAAATCATGCCAAAGAGCATGTACAAGACTTCAGGATAAATAAGTTTCAGTGTGTTTACAAGATTATCAGTAAGAGTAAAGTCAATAGACACAGTGAATATTATCTGAATTTATAGACTATTAAGGGCAAATGTTGAGGGCTATGTACAGAAAAACAGATATCTAGTTACAGTGAAGGAGGACAAAAGTTGTTCCTCTACCTAATACCACATATCATGTTGAAAATGAACATATTAGAGTACAGGCAGCATAAGGGACTGCTGCTGAGATTAAAGAGGTTTTTCTTAGTGTCAGAAAAGCCAAGAAAATGTGAATGGCTATTAACAGATACGAGTTTTCGTTTAGTTTAATTTAAATAAATGCTGAGGGAGAAATGAGTGCCTCTGCTGGCAAATGGTGGGGGGAGGGGGGACAGCTAATTGAGAGAATCACAAAGCATATTATCTGACTTTGATTGAGATGCCATAGAGGTTTTTTCACCCATTGCCCCATGCTCTCCCTTGTTAATTTTCTTTCATTTTTATATTGGTTTGCTGATGAATGTATTTTGTTCGTCCTTTCATCATCTGTCTCTTAATGATGCACAACCATCTGACCTTGGTTTATCCTCATAAATAGACCACCACTACAATAAATGTTCATAGTAAAATTATAACCTTGAAAAACATATCCTTCAGTGAAAAGAACCCAGTGTTCTCCATTTTTAAGAATTCTTAAATCTGTTCAGGATATGAGAGTTTAAAAAAAAGAGAGGTTATCCTGAACCATTACACCCAGTTCAGAAATGCTGTCAGATCCCTAGTGATAAGTAAACTACCATTTAATTTTCAAATAGCTTGGTGATGTCTTGTTCTACATGATTTTGCATCAAGTGAGCCTGCAAAATACATGCGTTCCACTTAAATACACAGTAATCTTCTCATTCTGCTATCTGATGGGTGATTGGATAATTTGTTTTTGGCCTTAGGTTAAGGTATTCCCTTTTTGCTGATGAGAATATCATCTGTTGAATTCTGATGATGCATGAAATTCCTCCAAAGTTTTCTAACAAAGATCATAATTTTTAATTGGACCATTTGTGCATAAATGAAAAATAGCATATTAAAACTATCTGTGGTAACCATGAGTATCACAAATATTGCAAAATCCTAATAAACAGCATTCTCTTCATTTCTGAAAGGAATTAAACCATAAGAGTGCATGCAGCTCTCAATATTATCAAACCCCAGAAACTATTATATGTTGCCTTTTCTGAAGTTAAATAAACTAGCCCTTTTTCTAAAATTGACAGTTTGTACTTCCCTCAGAATGCTGTCTTTCCTTGATGCTTTCTTAGATGAAAGAAAGTGCTTTATGTGAACAAGCTAAAACTTCTTTAAGCTTAAAGTAGCAGCTTTAAGATGAAAACTACCTTCTGGAAACACTTGTGGAAAAGGAAATGTAAAAGGCATTATGAGGATGAGAAATTTGCCCAAGTGGAAATTGTTACATGGAGAAGGGATGGTTTGCAGAAGCACTGGGCAGAAGGAAAAAACTGAATTCATTCACTTTAAACTGAACAATATCCCTCATAAAGGGAGGTTGGTGAAGGTAAGAAAAAAAAAAAAGTCAGAGGAAACAGACTATACTTTGCATAGCTGTGTGCTAACTTGCATACACTTCTATAATAGCTCACCAAGGGCTAAAGTTATATTCTTCTAGAGCTTACCTCTATGTAAATATTTCAGTATGTAGGTCAGCTTAAGATTACAAAATTTTGTGCTAAGAAGATAACCGTGTGCCTCTTGGCATGCAAAAGAACAACTTGGGTGTGGAATGAAACATTTGCATGCAAACTCTTACCTCTTGAATTTGTATTACAGGATTTAAGAAAATATTTTTTCCAACACTTAAGGCAAAGTCAAACTCCCCAGTCCCTACTGCTTATACTAACACAAAATGTCCTCACTTTGGAGATACAGTAGCCACACTGCACTTTTGCAAATGTCATAGAGGCTTCCTAGTTGCAGGCTCCTTCTTATCTATTAGACATCCCAAGTAAACTGATCACTATACAACAAACTTTCTTAATATGCACAAGTAGAAGATAGAGTTTGTGAAAAATGAGCTATGACATAAAACTTCTGAGGTAATATGGGCCTATGGGGAAATATTTGACCAAACAATGTGATCCAAAAAAGGCCCTGCCTACTTTTGGCTGCAGGGTTCCCTGGTGGCTCAGGGGTAAAGAATCTTCCTGCCAAGCAGAAGACACAGGTTCGACCCCTGGGTTGGGAAGATCCTCTGGAGAAGGCAGTAGCAACCCACTTCAGTATTCCTGTCTGGAAAAGAACATGGACAGAGGAGCCTGGTGAGCTACAGTCCATGGGGTCACAAAGAGTCAGAGACAACTTAGCAACTAGACAACAACCACTTTTGTGTGTGCAGGTACATGAACATTACTTAACATAACTCTAACTTATTAGACTTATTCACAGAGCTTTCCGGGATCACTTTAATTATGTGACAGAGTAAAGAAGATCCTCCCTGAGCTGTTGAGTATCTGAATTGGGTTTGATAAATTGATTGACATCTAGAGTATTTTGAGAGTGATTGTCAATTATATAGTTTGCCAATTCTGTACAGAAATGTATTTCTGAGGAACACCTTCTTCTTGAATTATGGTTTTATATGTGTGTTTAGAATAAATAATTCAATCAAGGAATGACTTCAGTAACTGAATTGTCCACACTTTGTGATATAAAGTAGACCATTTCATCATTTGGGGCATATTTGAGCAATGTATGCACATATACATCTTCCTAGTAGCAGTGCTAAGATAATTTATGTTTAGAAAGCACACTGGGATTCTAAGATGAAATTTTCTAAGGAAACACAAATTATTAAATATCCCAGTAAACATGCTCATCATGAAAGGTTTAAGACTAATGAGCAGCACACAGTTTATTACTTGAGGTCTTTCTCAGCTTTAGATATTACTGAAGAAACTAATGTTATTAGTAGACTCAGGTACTTTAGAAGGCTAACTTTTTTCAGTGCAATTACAGACACACACACACACACACATGTCTTAAATAAAATAATTTACTCTTTTTACCAAGAAATAGCATTATGCGTCAAAGTCAGGCCCCTCCTTCTGTTTAATACTATCTCTAACTCATGACTTGTAACACAGGTGGTATTTTTTACCTAATACTACTTAGCAAGATTGAATTTTAAAATGCATGAGTTACAAAAACTGTATCCCATGAATGGCATTTTAAGAAATAAGCAACTGTCAAAGTTCCCCTTTTATCCTCTACAATTACATAGGAATAAAAATTAAACAGATGAAATGGAACTGTACCCATTTTTCTGTCTGTATCCTTTAAAATCTGATTGCATTAAAGTTAATCCTAGTTCTGCTACTTACTTAGCTATATAACCACAGTTTTTAAGCCTCTCATTTTCTTATCTGTCAAAGTGATTAAAAATATCTCTCAGAGGCTCTGTGAGTGTTATAAAAGACAATGTATTTTTATTGAAGTATTGTTAATTTACAATATTATGTTAGTTTCAGGTATAAAGCAAAGTGATTCAGTTGTATGTGTGTGTGTGTATATATATATATATATATATATATAATTTTTCAGATTATTTTCCTTTATAAGTTATTACAAGATATTGAATATAGTTCCCTGTGCTATACAGTCAATCCTTGTTATTTTATATATAGAGAGTGTGTATCTGTTAATCCCTTATCCTAATTTATCCCTCCCACGAAGAGACAATTAATTTAAAATACCTACCACAGTGTGTGGCACATAGGAAGTAGTCAAATAAATAGTAGGTAATTCTGTGTTTGTCATTAGCAGTATTGCTCCTATTTGACTGCTACTATTACAACTACATTTGCTGCTGCTACTACTATTCCTACTGCTAATGCCTAATAATAACTCAATTAAAAATCATTTTAAAGGAACTTAATTTGTCTTAATGTAAGCAATCCATAAATTTCATACAAAGTTGCTGTCAAATTGTAATCTGTGTATAGTAGGTGCCAATTTGACTTTTTTTTTTTCCTCACAGGGACTGATAGCATTCTTTTCTTTTCTGAAACAACTTGAGGTTCCTGTCTATGCAATACTGTCAACATAGACTGCACAATGAAATGGTAGACAAGTAGCAAGTCAGGCAGGAATATGAAAGGGCATATAAGTTAACTGCAACAACAACAAATATTCACAAGTGTCTGTTTCATTTCCCTGCTATCAAAGCCACAAAGATTTCTGCTTTCAGCTTTGTGAGAAAGCCACACATATAACCACAAAATTCAGGCTGTTATCAGTCAAATAAACCTCTTTTATCAGCTTTCTGAGAAACATGCTGCAAACCTAAAGACACAATTTACTTCCGTGAAGTGAGTGAATGTTTTATTCTCTAGTTTTGACAAAGACATAGGAATTTCCCAGGTGAACAAGCCCTCCTATTAAGACTTACAGTCTTACTTGATCTATGCTTGAAAAAAAGATATGGTGTAAGTTTTTTTTTTGTCAGTCCAGAAATGTGAGTAATCTTTGGCTTAGTTGGACCACAGGGAATGAAATTTGTATTTATGCTCAATTCATTTGCCAATTGCAATAATTGTTCTTTTAGATTTGCATTTGTGCAGGCAGATGGAGAGTGGATCCTAGGGAACTATTTGTCAGGAAGCCTAAATGGAAAGTGGTTAATATTTAGAGAAGTCCAACTTCTGTGTCTTGATTTCTTAATTTCTAAAATGAGATTGTCATAACATTTAGCATTCATAGATAATAGGGCTGTTGGGATGATTGGGTTAATAATTTAATGGGCTTGATTAAAAGCAGGATACAAAGAAAAGTAATGTGTGCAATTATATTATCAAACAGGAAGAATCTCAGTTTTCTTCTGTGCAATAAACCTGCAATATGGACCAAATTTTCAAAGGAAGGTGTAATGGATTTGCTTACCAAATTTCATGTACATGTGTTATACCCTCAGAAGCATATAATTGCATATGCAAAATGGATAACTGTGTACAAAATTGCCCATTTGTGTGTGCAATTACCCATTTTATGCACACAAATGATTTTTTGAAAATCTGGCCCTGAAACTCTAGCAGTAGAGGAAAAAATCAGCTTGCACACACGGTTTCTGAAACAGAAATTATGGCCTGCCTTGACTATATGACTGTTGTCAAGTATTTAAGCTGTCTTCTTTTCAGAGTTGAATCAGAATGTATTTTCAGACTGCATAACAAGACAGTAGCATGAAAGATATTTTCTTAAGATAAACATAGAAGTTTTTATCCAGCTACTACTGAAGATGCTGATATAGCTTCTGACACCACCAGCCAGTGATGAGAGCTGAGTAATCACTGGGTATAAGAGGCTATTGTATGAAGAGTAAAGGGATTCATGTTTGATCAAAACTGAGAAGCATTGTGTTTTCAAGATCTCCATTTTTCCTTGGTATAGGATGACTGAAAACAGCCAAATATTGGTCTATTTAAAAGTAGACTGCTTTTTTCTTGATTGTTGCTTAAGAACTGGCATTTATGTAACTCTTGAGATTTCTTCATTAGCAGAGACCCATCTACGTCATTAGTAGCTTTTGTAGTACATAGGAGCCTATAAGAAGAAAATAAGAATGGATGGGTGAGAGTGCTTTACCAAATTAACTTAGTGTGGAACTTGAACTTCAGCCATTATTTATTCCAGCTATTTCTTTCAACAGAATAATCCACTGTTAGAGAAAGTAATCTCCAAAATGCCCATTTCAAGCCTGGCTATTTCTCTTCCAGAGGACTTTGGCTGTACTGTTATTTTCCTAATGGATAATTCATCCTCTCTTCAACTCTATAGTGACATCTCCTTGTTTTTGCTACTCAAACCATACCTGTTTCTACTAAAGTCTTTCATTAGGATATGTCAAACTTCCTGAAGTGTTTCCTTTTATGCCCACTCTCTGAGCCCAGTCCATGTCCATCTCACTGGTCCTTTTATCTAGTTTTCTTACTTTTAACTTGATGCTTTTTACCAGGAAATTCCTATCACCCCATGCCTGGCAAACACTCATCTTCTTGTTTTTCAAAAACCCATCCTAAGTCACTAATATTCTTCAGATTAAGAGAAGGCAGGTGAAAACTACCACTCCTCTGAATCTGTCTGTGTAATCTTGTGATGATAAATTTCATGTCACCAAAATCACAAACGTTAAAAAGAATGTAGCCTATATTATTAGAGATTCATGCCACTGATGTATTATCATGTTGTAAATAATGTGTATAAAAGAATTCAGCTGTTGTCTTAATGCAAACTTCTGTGGAAGAGAGAAATAGGCAGACTCAGCATCACATATGTAGTGAGCATATTAACTGTCTCAAGAAAATATTAGCTTTTATTTCAACATTCCTTTACCAATTGTAATGAGCTTCTAAATATATTATCCCATTCTCTCCTCCTAACAAATCCAGTGGAGAGTAGTTGAAATAGTAGTAAGAGTCACTTTTAGAGATGGTACATGGCCTCAGCAAGAGTCATACTTGACCAAGAAAACATGGCTTATTAGTGATGGGTACATAACTCTGATTCAGATTTTGTAAACTGTGGAGTCAAGCTCTTTCTCCTCCACTGTGCTACCAAAGGTTAAATAACTGCATATGCAGGTAATTAATTATGGATACTAGTATGGCAATGGTAAAGAATCCACCCGCATTGCAAGAGACATGGATTCAATCCCTAGGTGGGGAAGATCCCTTGGTGAAAGAAATGGCAACTCACTCCAGTATTCTTGCCTGGGAAATCCTGTAGACAGAGGAGCTTGTCAGACTACAGCTCATGGGGTCACAAAAAGTACAACACGACTGAGTGAGCACACACACACAGTACATTTCTAACCTCTATCAGAATCATCACAAGTCCCTAATGAATAAAATTTTAAAAAGCTGCTGGGATATCTTGAAACGAATTAATACTCAGCCTTTAAAAGAAAGAGCCTTTTCCAAGAAAGACACAATTTGTCTTTACTTGCTGAAAACCTTCTTGCAAGCAGAGATTTGGACTTAATTTTTATAGGTTTCCTTACTCAAGTGTATTTTTTTTTCCAGAATCAGAGAGCAGAACTCAAACTTCTTTACAAGTAATGCTACATGAAGCAAGAAATCATACGCTCAATCAATGCTTTAGTATTATAAGAAGGGAGAAAATGTACTTCTATCCTGGTAACTTCAACTGTAGTTCAAACGGTTACTAGAAACATGATAAGAATTATTGTTCTTAAGAAAATACAAACCTGAATAGCCCATTTGTGTAGCAGAAATCACTGGTAAATGTGAACACCATGACTTAGGAGCCATTTTCAAGTTCAAGACACAATTTCCTTTGGAGTATGGACAAAATACACCAACAAGTGTATGCAAAAGAGAGCACTTAAGATATGCAGAATGTCCTCTAGGGGAGTTTAAGCAGAAAAGTTTGAATGATCATAATGCATAGATGACAGTTTTCTGATCCAAAATATAATGTTTATTATAGAGCTGAATAGATTATATTCTGCAAATAATTTATGGAGAATTACTATTTAAATATAAAACTAACAGATTTTCAGCATACTAATTATTATGAAGAGTAAATTGATCATGCCAAAGTGTTTTAATTGTTAAGAGAAATACTTTAAAATTTGCATAGTGTTTTAAATTAGATTCTTTATGTAAACATTTGTGCATTTCCCAGTGGGTGTTATGATCATTTGTTACAGTGTGTAATATTTTCTTAATGTCACTTTTGAAAATTCTCAGATCTTGAGAACATCATTTTAAGAAACACATATTAAGGAAAGAAGTATTATTCTAATAGTGTCATACTTATCTTTGAATTATCTAACTTCAAATCTTGATTTTGAAATGCACCAGTGTACAAATAAGTAAATACATTTAAATAATAAATATTACACATATATATATATAATCACTATGCTAATCTATGATTGGATGAAAACATATCTAACACCAATACTAAGGATGAATTTGCAAATATAAGTAATATTAAGTATGCATAGTGTAATTGATTCACTTTACAAAATATTATAAATTTGTCTCTTTTATACAAATAGGCTCATTCACCAAGAGAAAAATAATTGGAGATAATACCAACTATTGCTAAAGAAAATAGTCATGAGCTTGCTGAAGCATCCTTTTGTAATCTTTATTTGGAGAGCTTAAAGTAAAAAGCCCAGTATATCAATTTTAAGTCAAAATGTGATAATAGTTTAAAAAAATATTTTGAAACTTACATCAAGAAGAGATTCTTTTGAAATTAAAGCCAGAACTTAATGCTGAACTTAACTGGTGAGGACACAGTACTAATATAGGCAGGACTTGCTTCTCTTCTATTTCCATGACTATAGAAAGCAGTCCTCAGACCCGGACATTGGGTAAAAGAGGAGAGAGTGATCAGTGTAAATCCATCCCTACAACTGAAAAACACAGCTCAAAATATACATTTTAGTGATGGTTCAGAAACATTTCTTTATACACAAAACATCATGTTTAATGCAGTTCAGTTCAGTTCAGTCGCTCAGTCATGTCTGACTCTGTGACCCCCATGAATCGCAGCATGCCAGGCCTCCCTGTCCATCACCAACTCCCGGAGTTCACTCAGACTCACGTCCATCGAGTCAGTGATGCCATCCAGCCATCTCATCCTCTGTCGTCCCCTTCTCCTCCAGCCCCCAATACCTCCCAGCATCAGAATCTTTTCCAATGAGTCAACTCTTCTCATGAGGTGGCCAAAGTGCTGGAGTTTCAACTTTAGCATCATTTCTTCCAAAGAAACTCCAGGGCTGATCTCCTTCAGAATGGACTGGCTGGATCTCCTTGCAGTCCAAGGGACTCTCAAGAGCCTTCTCCAACACCACAGTTCAAAAGCATCAATTCTTCGGCACTCAGCCTTCTTCACAGTCCAACTCTCACATCCATACATGACCACTGGCAAAACCATAGCCTTGACTAGACGGACCTTAGTTGGCAAAGTAATGTCTCTGCTTTTGAATATGCTAACATCATGTTAGTGTTTGAATAAACAGAAATACAGGAAGCTCAGAGAAAAACACAGCATTATAAAAATGAAAAAGCCAGAAGGATTTTGCCAGTTTAGGAAATTTTTAGTGTTTTTATAAAATATAATTGGAATTGGTTTGTTCAAGTGAGATTGCAGCAGACATTGACAAGATTGATGGGGTGAAAATGAAGGCTGTAATTTAGCTCATGTCATCTTTCAAATGTGTTTTGTATAGCGAGTGTGAGAGATTTAGTCTCTAGCAGTATTATTTAAAATGAGAAGTTATGGGCTTTTATCTAGATTATGGGGGCACTGTCAGTAACAAAGGAAGAGAACAGCCCAAATGAAAAAAACACAAAAGTACTGCCTTGAAGCCCTTGTCATATTCCACCAACTTGTGCCTGTGGAGCTATGTGTAATAAATAGACTCATCACATCATCATGTGGGCATGTGCAATAAGAACAGGTATTTCAAGTTCACATACTTGTCAGACAGTAAACTTGCTTTGATCCACCCAACATTCTCTCTCACTCTCTGTTTCTCGCCCTTCACCCAATGACACTTACACTTATCACACACACACACACACACCCCTCTCAAAACTGGAGAAATTATCCCAAGCTGAATTGTAAGCATACATTGCAAATTTGAATAATCATGATTCCCTGACTCCTGACAGTTATTATTCTCTAAAAATAATTTTTTTAAACAGTGAGTTTATCTGTTGCCATAATAATGCTGCATATCAAACCACTCCATTTTCAATGGCCAAATCAATAATCATATAATATTGTTCATAAGTCAATTTGTTGGCTGGGAAGTTTTCATGTTGGTTGAATTCAAGAGGGCTCACTCAAGGATGTGCAGGTCAGCTGAGCAACTTTGATGGTCTTGGCTCTCTTATATGAATGAGACTTCATTTGGGGCCATATGCATGTGTGCATACTCAGTCATGTCCAACTCTTTGTGACCCCATGGACTGTAGCCCACTAGGCTCCTCTGCCCGTGAAATTCTCCAGGCAAGAATACTGGAATGGGTTGCCATTTCCTACTGCAGGGGATCTTTCCAACCCAGTGAATGAACCCACATCTACCTCACTGCAGTCAGATTTTTAACCACAGCATCACCTGAGCTGAAAATGGTCTGTTCCACATGATCTCATGTCCTCCAGCAGAACAGCCTAAGTTTGTTCTTATGAAGGTGACAAGGATCCTTAAATAATAATAATAACAAGTACAAGTGTGTGAAGCCTCTTGAGGCCTAGATTCAAAATGGGCCCATCATCAGCCACATTTTATTGGACAAATTAAATAGCAAAGCTAGCTCATATTTCAAAACTGGAGAAACAGGCTCTAACTATTGATTGGAAGAACTGTAAAATCACATTTCTAAGGGCATGGATAGCAAGAGATGTGAAGGATCAAACCTTTTTTGTAATCAGCCTACCATGAGAAGATTCTGATGAAAGAAGATCCCAAAGATTCAAATGTTCCTCAGAATTGGGATTCCTCAATTTACACAAGATCTGAACACCTATGAAGCAGGCTTTCAAATGGAGGATCAGATATCTATGTTACTTCCTCTCTCAAATCTTTTACTTTATGCTTAAATTTTGCTTCTTTAGAGAGGACTTGCTTAACCACCCTCCACCCTAACTAAAATTGTAGACCATCTTTTACCCTGCTGAATTTTCCTTCCTAGAACTCATTACCACCTGACATACTATTTATTTGTTTTTTCACTTGTCTCCCCTAACTAAACTGTAAGTTCCTTGAGTCCAGGGATTTTTTTAGTCTGGTCCACTGATGTATCACCAACACCTAGAATGCTATCTGCCAGAGTAGATTCTCTATCTTCAGTAAGAGTTCATTGAATGAATGTCTCAATAGAACAGGACTATTGACATCCCATAGACACTGCCTTAAAAACCAGGTGTAAAAGCCACAAAACCTATTAGTAGCTACATTTAGTTCTGGCTTGGGAACTAACTAATATATAATTAAGTCATTTTTCTGTTTCTGACTTCTCTTCAATTAACCTTATATACTTGTTCTGTTGTGATCTGTTTTGACCCTGAGGCATTATGCCATTGCAATGCATTCTACTTTGACTCCATGGACTGTAGCAGGCCAGGCTCCTCTGTCCATGAAATTTTCCAGGAAAGAATACTGAAGTGGATTGTCATTTCCTACTGCAGAAGACCTCCACTCCAGGGATTTTTGACTCCTATCCACAGCTAAACCTTCAGAAAATCTATGTAGTTCTCAATTTGTCTGTATAACAATGATTCTTACTTTTGGAAGAGATTATGAAATGGTGAAAAGACAGTTTTGTAAGCATAAGGACCTGGGTCCAAAGCTCATTTCTGCTTTGGTTGTGACTTTGGAGAAATTACTTACTTTTTTAGATCCATTTTTTCTTAAACCTTTAAGATAAATGATAGTGTGAGTGCTAAGTCACTTCAGTAGTGTCTGACTCTTTGTAACCCTATCTGTAGCCCACCAGGCTCCTGTGTCTGTGGGATTCTTCAGGTAAGAATACTGGAGTGGATTGCTGTGCCTTCCTCAAAAGGATCTTCCCGACCCAGGAATCAAACCCACATCTCTTATATCTCCTGCATTGGCAGGTGGGTTCTTCACCACTAGTGCCACCCAGGAAGCCATAAATGGTAATACCTACTATGTAGCACCGCCTGATTTCCCAGGTGGTGTTACTGGTGAAGAACCTACCTGCCAATGCAGGAGATGTAAAAGATGTGGATTTGAACCCTGGGTCAGGAAGATCTGCTACAGGAGGGCATGGCAACCCACTCCATAGTCCAAGGGGTTGCAAAGAATCAAACATGATTGTGCTCAGTTGTGTCCAATTCTTTGCAACCCTATGGACTGTAGCCTGCCAGGCTCCTCTGTATAGTTATAGATTGTTTATATATGTATACTGTTTATATATATATATATATATATATATATATATATATATATATATCAGATCAGTCACTCAGTCGTGTCCTACTCTTTGCGACCCCATGACTTGCAGCACACCAGGCCTCCCTGTCCATCACCAACTCGTGGAGCTCACTGAGACTCACATCCATCGAGTCAGTGATGCATCCAGCCATCTCATCCTCTGTCATCCCCTTCTCCTCCTGCCCCCAATCCCTCCTAGCATCAAAGTCTTTTCCAATGAGTCAACTCTTTGCATGAGGTGGCCAAAGTACTGGGGTTTCAGCTTTAGCATCATTCCCTCCAAAAAAATCCCAGAGCTGATCTTCAGAATGGACGGGTTGGATCTCCTTGCAGTCCAAGGGACTCTCAAGAGTCTTCTCCAACACCACAGTTCAAAAGCATCAATTCTTCGGCTCTCAGCCTTCTTCACAGTCCAACTCTCACATCCATACATCACCACAGGAAAAACCATAGCCTTGACTAGACGAATTTTGTTGGCAAAGAAATGTCTCTGCTTTTGAATATGCTATCTAGGTTGGTCATAACTTTCCTTCCAAGGAGTAAGCATCTTTTAATTTCATGGCTGCAGTCACCATCTGTAGTGATTTTGGAGCCCATAAAAATAAAGTCTGACACTGTTTCCACTGTTTCCCCATCTATTTCCCATGAAGTGATGGGACCAGATGCCATGATCTTCATTTTCTGAATGTTGAGCTTTAAGCCAACTTTTTCACTCTCCACTTTCACTTTCATCAAGAGGCTTTTGAGTTCCTCTTCACTTTCACCAAAAAGGTGGTGTCATCTGCATATCTGAGGTTATTGATATTTCTCCCGGCAATCTTGATTCCAGCTTGTGTTTCTTCCAGTCTAGCGTTTCTCATCCTGTACTGTGCATATAAGTTAAATAAACAGGGTGACAATATACAGCCCTGACAAACTCCTTTTCCTATTTGGAACCAGTCTGTTGTTCCATGTCCAGTTCTAACTGTTGCTTCCTGATCTGCATACACATTTCTCAAGAGGCAGAGCAGGTGATCTGGTATTCCCATCTCTTGAAGAATTTCCCACAGTTTATTGTGATCCACACAGTCAAAGGCTTTGGCATAGTCAAAAAAGCAGAAATAGATGATTTTCTGGAACTCTCTTGCTTTTTCCATAATCCAGCAGATATTTGCAATTTGATCTCTGGTTCTTCTGCCTTTTCTAAAAGCACCTTGAACATCAGGAAGTTAACAGTTCACATATTGCTGAAGCCTGGCTTGGAGAATTTTGAGCATTCCTTTACTGGCGTGTGAGATGCGTGCAATTGTGCGGTAGTTTGAGCATTCTTTGGCATTGCCTTTCTTTGGGACTGGAAAGAAAACTGACCTTTTCCAGTCCTGTGGCCACTGCTCAGTTTTCCAAATGTGCTGGCATATTGAGTGCAGCACTTTCACAGCATCATCTTTCAGGATTTCAAATAACTCTACTGGAATTCCATCACCTCCACTAGCTTTGTTGGTACTGATGCTTTCTAAGGCCCACTTGGCTTCACATTCCAGGATGTCTAGCTCTAGGTCAGTGATCACACCATCGTGATTATCTGGGTCGTGAACATCTTTTTTGTACAGTTCTTCTGTGTATTCTTGCCACCTCTGCTTCATATCTTCTGCTTCTGTTAGTTCCATACCATTTCTGTCCTTTATCGAGCCCATCTTTGCATGAAATATTCCTTTGGTATCTCTGATTTTCTTGAAGAGATCCCTAGTCTTTCCTAGTATGTTGTTTTCCTCTATTTTTTTTTTTTTTTTTTTTGCATTGATCACTGAAGAAGGCTTTCTTATCTCTTCTTGCTATTCTCTGGAACTCTGCATTCAGATGCTTATATCTTTCCTTTTCTCCTTTGCTTTTCTCTTCTCTTCTTTTCACAGCTATTTGTAAGGCCTCCCCAGACAGCCATTTTGCTTTTTTGCATTTCTTTTCTGTGGGGATGGTCTTGATCCCTGTCTCCTGTACAATGTCACAAACCTTATTCTGCAGTTCATCAGGCACTCTATTTATCAGATCTAGTCTCTTAAATCTATTTCTCACTTCCACTGTATAATCATAAGGGATTTGATTTAGGTCATACCTGAATGGTCTAGTGGTTTTCCCTACTTTCTTCAATTTAAGTCTGAATTTGGCAATAAGGAGTTCATGATCTGAGCCACAGTCAGCTCCTGGTCTTGTTTTTGCTGACTGTATAGAGCTTCTCCATCTTTGGCTGCAAAGAATATAATCAATCTGATTTCAGTGTTGACCATCTGGTGATGTCCATGTATAGAGTCTTCTCTTGTGTTGTTGCAAGAGGGTGTTTGTTATGACCAGTGCATTTTCTTGGCAAAACTCTATTAGTCTTTGCCCTGCTTCATTCCCTATTCCAAGGCCAAATTTGCCTGTTCCTCCAGGTGTTTCTTGACTTCCTACTTTTGCATTCCAGTCCCCTATAATGAAAAGGACACCTTTTTTGGTGTTAGTTCTAAAAGGTCTTGTAGGTCTTCATAGAACCGTTCAACTTCAGCTTCTTCAGCGTTACTGGTTGGGGCATAGACTTGGATTACTGTGATATTGAATGGTTTGCCTTGGAAACGAACAGAGATCATTCTGTCGTTTTTGAGATTGCATTCAAGTACTGCATTTCAGACTCTTTTGTTGACCATGATGGCTACTCCATTTCTTCTGAGGGATTCCTGCCTGCAGTAGTAGATATAATGGTCATCTGAGTTAAATTCACCCATTCCAGTCCATTTCAGTTCACTGATTCCTAGAATGTCAACATTCACTCTTGCCATCTCTTGTTTGACCACTTCCAACTTGCCTTGATTCATGGACCTGACATCCAGGTTCGTATGCAATACTGCTCTTTACTACATCGGACCTTGCTTCTCTCACCAGTCATATCCACAGCTGGTTATTGTTTTTTCTTTGGCTCCATCCCTTCATTCTTTCTGGAGTTATTTCTCCACTGATCTCCAGTAGCATATTGGGCACCTACTGACCTGGGAAGTTTCTCTTTCAGTATCCTATCATTTTGCCTTTTCATACTGTTCATGGGGTTCTCAAGGTAAGAATACTGAAGTGGTTTGCTGTTGCCTTCTCCAGTGGACCACATTCTGTCAAATCTCTCCACCATGACCCACCCGTCTTGGGTTGCCCAACGGACATGGCTTAGTTTCATTGAGTTAGACAAGGCTGTGGTCCTAGTGTGATTAGATTGACTAGTTTTCTGTGAGCATGATTTCAGTGTGTTTGCCCTCTGATGCCCTCTTGCAACACCTACCGTCTTACTTAGGTTTCTCTTACCTTGCGAGTGGGGTATCTCTTCACGGCTGCTCCAGCAAAGCTCAGCCATTGCTCCTTACCTTGGACGAGGGATATCTCCTCACTGCCGCCCTTCCTGACCTTCAATGTAGGATAGCTCTTCTAGGCCCTCCTGCGAGTGCTTCCCTTATTGGAAAATCTGGTCCACAGAGGTGGACTATCAATAGCCATATTTGTGTTAAATGCCTGTCCCCAGTCATATTTGATTGCCCTAAATCCAGACCAGATTGAACCAATCAGCTTCTTTCCCTATCTACTCCCATGTTTGCAATTAGAAATGAGGTTTATGAACTTGACATCTGTGGAGTGTCATCTTCTGCCATGAAGAGCAACAGAGAACTGAACCATGCTAAAGAGTGAGAGAGATGAAGCAGACCCTCAGGGGAAAAAAAAATCAGAGGCAAGAAATGGAGGGAGACGCCTAGCAGGCTGTTCATGAATTATTATTGTTGAACTCTACTGGGGATATGCCTGTCCCTAACCCTAATCTGTCTATTGTTCCTACTGTGTCCTCAGTGACAGCTTCCTGCTGACTTAGCTGAAACTGGGCAGGTTGCTGTATTGAATTGTATTTAGATATAGTTGATGGTGAATTTGTACATATATACTTTGATCTCTGCATTTTTAAAGGAAATGTACTTTTTCTTTTACACAGACATACTTCAGAGATAGATCACATCTGCTATCACCTCTCTAAAGATTTTACTCCTATCTTCAGAGCTATCAAACTGGTTGAAATGCCAGGTCTGTCATTTGCCAGTTTTGCAGATATAGGAAAAATAATCAACCTCTCTTGCCTCTGTTTCTTCTTCTATAAAATGGGTTTAACAATTGTACCCAATAAGTAAATTGTTGAAGTTCCAATGATTTAACATGTGATAAGTATTGTAGAAGAACTCTTAGATATTAGACTAGCATTGTGGGTGAATTCTTTACCAGCTGAGCCACAAGGGAAGCCCAAGAATATTGGAGTGGGTAGCCTATCCTTTCTTCACTGGATCTTTCTGACCCAGGAATCTCACTGGGGTCTCCTGCACTGCTGGCAGATTCTTTACCAACTGAGCTATCAGGGAAGCCCTGATAGCTTCTCTATTTATGTATTTAGTATTTATGGAGATATTCTATTCTTTTGCACTGTCTGATAAATTAGAATATTCTTACAGGATAAAAGCTCCCCTTAGCTATTCCATAAATTCCTTAAGGACAGGAAGTGTATCTGTGTTATTTGCTTCCCCTAACAGCCATTTTTAACTAACTATGTTTTATATTTAACTCACGTTTTCTCACTCTTCACTTATCTTAATTAAAAATACATATATTATTCTGAAGTATATATTTTAGACATCATCATCATTATGTTACTGTAATTTCTTAAAGTGAAGTGAAGTGAAATGAAGTCGCTTCGGTTGTGTCCGACTCTTTGGGACCCAGTGGAGTGTAGCCCACCATGATGGTCTGTACATGGGATTTTCCAGGCAAGAGTACTGGAGTGGGTTGCCATTTCCTTCTCTGGAGTATCTTCCCTGCCCAGGGGTCGAACCCAGGTCTCTTGCATTGTAAGCAAGATGCTTTACCATCTGAGCCACGTATATCAAATATACTTATATATTTGATATATAAGTATATATATATATACTTATTTGTTTGGATATACTTATTTGTTTGGACCTTTTATTCTTTATTTAGAGTGTACTTATATTTTAAAAATACCACTTCAGAGATTTTAATCAGTTTTTTATCTTCATTGTGGTATTCTTTTAACTGGACTCGGTTTTATTGTATGTAATTAAAACTGTAGCAATAGTTTTATTGTATGTAATTAAAACCTAAAGGTTAGATCAGAGTGACAGGAAAATGTAACCGATGGGGTTCATAGTCTTGTAAGTACATATTTTCTTAAAAAGTGTAATCTATACTTATTTTCTTATTAACAATCTTTATTATTAATTAATTTTGATTTTTTTCAACTCCAAAATCACTGCAGATGGTGATTGCAGCCATGAAATTAAAAGACGCTTGCTCCTTGGAAGAAAAACTATGACCAACCTAGACAACATATTAAAAAGCAGAGACATTACATTGCTGACAAAGGTCCATCTAGTCAAAGCTATGGTTTTTCCAGTGATCATGCATGGATGTGAGAATTGGACTATAAAGAAAGGTGAGCACCAAATAATTGATGCTTTTGAACTGTGCTGTTGGAGAAGACTCTTGAGAGCCCCTTGGACTACAAGGAGATAAAACCAGTGAATCCTAAAGGAAATTAGTCTTGAATGTTCATTGGAAGGCTGAGCAGGGGAGTTTTCTTGTCCCTACATGATCAAGCTAGGGCCACAAATTACTGTTTCTTATGTGTGCAGAGAGCATGTCCTCGGATCACTAACTGCTGAGCTCACTGGACAGGAGGTGGGTCTCACGTCCCATTGTTTCATTGTCTGGGGCGTGCTCTGTGCTTCTGTTGCTGGTTTTGTTGCTAACCAAGCCTGCTCTTCACTTCATGGTTAAGTAAACCTACTTTCTTGAGTAATCACTAACTTAAAAAAAAAAAAAAAAAAAGAACTGATGCTGAAGCTGAAACTCCAGTACTTTGGCCACCTGATGGGAAGAACTGATTCCTTGGGAAAGACCCTGATGCTGGGAAAGATTGAAGGCAAGAGGAGAAGGGGACGACACAGGATGAGATGGATGGATGGCATCACCGACTCGACAGACATGAGTTTGAGCAAGCTCTGAAAGTTGGGGATGGAGAGGGAAGCCTGGCGTGCTGCAGTCCATGGGATCACGAAGAGTCAGACACGACTGAGTGACTGAACTGAACTGACTGATAGTTATACATCTATCCCAACTAAATACTTCTTTTTAAAACACAATTTTTTAAGCTAAAATTTGTTGGCCCAGTGTCAGGCCTCACAGTACTTTCTAGCTTTTTGTTCTAAAAGAATTTATAGTGAATTTAGTTATTAAATCCCTATAGATGTGGCCTAATATTACGTTAATAAAGTGTTTCTTCCCTGATAAAAGTGGCTAGTACTTTAAAGACTATTTGCTCTTTTAAACTTAATAAATTCTTCAAGTGGTAGAAAAGATAATCTTTTACTATCCTTGCTTTCTTGATGAAATTATGACTCTGAAGGGATTTTTGCAAATGGATAATTAATTTATCAAAAATAATTTCCTCATGTATTAGTTCTAAAAATTTGGAGGTACATATAAATTTGTTCTGTTTTGAAGTTTATTCTGATATTATCTTAGGAGTAATTGTCTACATCACTACATTCTATTCTTTGCCTCATATCATTATAAACTTCTTAAGAATTTTAGATAAATTTAAAGTAATTTTTCTTACATGATAGAAAAAGAGAGATCTTTCATATTCAAGCAATAACCTTAATTAGTGTTTAGTCGGAACACTACCTAGTCACCCAGAATTGTACATCATTATTCTTTCCATTTTGCTTTTTAGGCATTTCTTTTTCCTGGGGATGGTCTTGATACTTGTCTCCATAATGTTATGAACCTCTGTCCATGGTTCATCAGGCACTCTGTCTATCAGATCTAGTCCCATAAATCTGTTTCTCACTTGCACGATATAATCATAAGGGATTTGATTTAGGTCATACTTGAATGGGCTAGTGGTTTTCCCCACTTTCTTCTCCGAGAAAAGAAGAGAAGCAAAAAGCAACAAAGAAAAAGAAAGATATACCCATTTGAATGCAGAGTTCCAAAGAATAGCAAGGAGTGATAAGAAGGCTTCCTCAGAGATCAATGCAAAGAAATAGAGGAAAACAACAGAATGGGAAAGACTACAGATCCCTTCAAGAAAATTAGAGATACCAAGGGAACATTTCATTCAAAGATGGGCTCAAAAGGGATAGAAAAGGTATGGACCTAACAGAAGCAGAAGATATTAAGAGGATATGGCAAGAATACACAGAATAACTATTTAAAAAAGATCTTCATGGCCCAGATAATCACAATGGTGTGATAACTCACCTAGAGCCAAACATGGTGGAATGTGAAGTCAAGTGGGCCTTAGGAACTATCACTACGAACAAAGCTAGTGGAGGTGATGGTATTCCAGTTGAGCTATTTCAAATGCTAAAAGATGATTCTGTGACAGTGTTGCACTCAATACGCCAGGAAATTTGGAAAACTCAGCAATGGCCACAGGACTGGAAAAGGTCAGTTTTCATTCCAATCCCAAAGAAAGGCAATGCCAAAGAATGCTTAAGCTACCACACAATTGCACTCATCTCACACACTAATAAAGTAATGCTCAAAATTCTCCAAGCCAGGCTTCAGCAATATGTGAACCGTGAACTTCCAGATGTTCAAGCTGGTTTTAGAAAAGGCAGAGGAACCAGAGATTAAATTGCCAACATTTGCTGGATCATCGAAAAAGCAAGAGAGTTCCAGAAAAACATCTATTTCTGCTATATTGACTATGCCAAAGCCTTTGACTGTGTGGATAACAATAAACTGTGGAAAATTCTTCAAGAGATGGGAATAGCAAACCACCTGACCTGTCTCTTGAGAAACCTGTATGCAGGTCAGCAAGCAACAATTAAAACTGGACATGGAACAACAGACTGGTTCCAAATAGGAAAAGGAGTATGTCAAGGCTGTATATTGTCACCCTGCTTATTTAACTTATATGCAGAGTACATCATGAGAAATGCTGGTCTGGAAGAAGCACAAGCTGGAATCAAGATTGCCAGGTGAAATATCAATAACTTCAGATATGCAGATGACAGCACCCTTATGGCAGAAAGTGAAGAGGAACTAAAGAGCCTCTTGATGAAAGTGAAAGAGGAGAGTGAAAAAGTTGGCTTAAATCTGAACATTCAGAAAACGAAGATCATGGCATCCGGTCCCATCACTTCATGTCAAATAGATGAGGAACCAATGGAAACAGTGGCTGACTGTGTTTCTGGGGACTCCAAAATCACTGCACATGGTGATTGCAGCCATGAAGTTAAAAGACACTTACTCCTTGGAAGAAAAGTTATGACCAACCTTGATAGCATATTAAAAAGCAGAGACATTACTTTGTCAACAAACGTCCATCTAGTTAAGGCTATGGTTTTTCCAGTAGTCATGTATGGATGTGAGAGTTGTACTATAAAGAGGGCTGAGTGCAGAAGTATCGAAGCTTTTGAACTGTGCTGTTGGAGAAGACTCTTGAGAGTCCCTTGGACTGCACAGAGATCAAACCAGTCCATCCTAGGGGAAATTGGCCCTGGTTTTTCATTGGAACACTGATGTTAAAGCTGAAACTCCAGTATTTTGGCCACCTGATGTGAAGAGGTGACTCATTTGCAAAGACCCTGATGTTGCAAAAGATTGAGGGCAAGAGGAGAAAGAGATGACAGAGGATGAGATGGTTGGATGGCATCACCGACTCAGTGGACATGAGTTTGGATAAACTCTGGGAGTTGGTGGTGGAGAGGGAAGCCTGGCATGCTGCAGTTCATGGGGTTGCAAAGAGTTGGACTCGACTGAGCAACTGAACTGAACTGATTCTTTCCATACTAAGTCTAGATGTTCGGGCTATACTTTTATCAACCATCTGTCATTTAAACACCATAAATATACAATAATTTTACCTAATATATTATCCTAAATAAATATCATTGCAATACTTTTCTAATACATCTTAAAACTCTACTCTCATTTTCTATTTTTCCCATGGATTTTAATTTAATGATTTAACCTATAAACTCCAAGCATAACAATAATGTGATTCAAAAGAGTTCCTTGAATGTACAGAGTATCTGTATAGTGTGTACCTAAGTGTTAAGTATTCTGAAATGTTCATTTTCATCTTGTGTGGCCATATTTCTGAAAGACTAGACATACTTTCTAATGTAAATGTTTCATGTAATATCGTGGAGATAGAGAAACTTTTATTTAATAGATGGGGGATATAGATTGAAGTCTTTCTTGGAAACAACAATGTGCATCAGGACTCTTGGAAATTTATCTAGGAATTTATTTTTAGGAAATAATTATGAATGTGTAACAAACTTTATACAAGGATATCAGTTGCAATATTGTCTACAAAATAAAAACCTGGAAATAGGTCAAATGTTGGAAAGCTATACAACATGCCAATAATGATTATCTCTGGTAGCTGAGATTTGGAGTACATTTTATTTTCTTCCTTTTGCTTTTTTATCTTATTAATATTGTCCAATGTATGTTTATCATTTTGTAATCAGAAATAGAAATAGTCAGTCAAATTCATGCTGTGGTAGCTTTTCTGCTCTTGAGTCCTGGTTGAAATGCCCTTGGCATAAGATGATTTAATAGGTATAAGTCCTGATTTCTAATTCTTAACTCACAATAATGTAAGGAATGTGGGGGAGGGAGAGAGACCTTGAAAAAATCCCTGAGCCTCATTGCCTTATCAATAAAGTTGGCTTAGTAATAACTTATATGCCTATATGTAAACACCTAAACCATATCTTGATGTCTCTTCTAGTTGTAAAATCTTCAATCAGTTCAGTCACTCTGTTGTATCCAACTCTTTATGACCCCATGGACTGCAGCATGCCAGGCTTCCCTGCTCATCACCAACTCCTGGAGCTTACTTAAACTCATGTCCATCGAGTTGGCGATGCCATCCAACCATCTCACCCTCTGTCATCCCCTTCTACTGCCTTCAATCTTTCCTAGCATCAGGGTCTTTTGTAAAATCTTAGATCTTATGAAATCATAAAAAAATCATAATTCAAGGAATGTGAGGAAAATATTTTTAGCATTAACATAACACATCTGACTGTTTAAGAGTAAATCCGTATTCATCATTTAAAGTAACTTTTTTGTTGTCAGACTCAGAGGCTGATTTACCTCATGCGAAGAGTTGACTCATTGGAAAAGACTCTGATGCTGGGAGGAATTGGGGGTCAGAGGAGAAGGGGACGACAGAGGATGAGATGGCTGGATGACATCACTGATTCAATGGACATGAGTCTGAGTGAACTCCGGGAGTTGGTGATGGACAGGGCGGCCTGGCCTGCTGTGATTCATGGGGTCACAAAGAGTCGGACACGACTGAGCGACTGATCTGATATGATCTGATAATTTACACTAAGATAGGCCCTAATGCATTCACATGGATTTAGGTATATGAAAATTTGAACACAATGAACCACAATTTATTATGATGACTTTTTCCACTCCAACTGTCCTTCACATGTCCCCTTCTATCAGGTGGTACTAGAGCAGCTGTGCATTTGTGGGATATAACTGAGGGGAAGTTGAATTTGAAATATGAAATTTTAACTGCTGTGTCTAAAGATAATTTGAAATATTTCAATAAAACTCATGAGAAATTACAGACTCTTGACCTAGACACATAAAAGATACCATTTTATTATCTTAAAATGCATGTACTAAAGAAAATTCAAATAAAAAATAAGATAATAGAATTACAACCTAATAGAAAATTTCTTGCTGATTTTATGTGAATTTCTGACATTGATAAAAGTAACTAAAACCTCAAAATCCATTAGTAAAACAAGGTAATTGGTGACAAATTGGATAATGAGTGCTGTCGATTCTAAGATTACTTCAAAGTTGTCATTGCACAAGAAAACTTAAAATGCCCTTGAAATCTTAAATCTTACATATGAAAAATATTTGATAAGTGTTTCTAAAATTTGACAACAGTCCTAAAATTTATATGACATTACCAATGGTGAATTATAAAACTTAAAGGAATTTTTTGAGATCATCAAAAATTTTAAAACAGGAACTAACCAAACTATGATAATGGTTAATCTCCTTACTCTATGTATATAAAGTATTGCAAAATAATTTTCATATGTGCAGATCACTGACTATGCAGCCAAAAAGCATAAGTCAAAAATATTACATAAGTATATAGGATAGGTAATTAATAAAAAATATTCTGACTTTTTTCTGAATTTTGTTATATTTCTAATTAATGTATTTTCTGAAGTGTGTAATTTATTGCCAAGTTATTTTATCATTCTGAGTAGTTATTAGCTTTTGTGCTTGTGTGTGTGTGTATGCAAGTGCCCAGTCATGTCTGAGTCTTTTCGACCCCATGGACTGTAGCCCACTAGGCTCCTCTGTCCATGGGACTCTCCAGGCAAGAATACTGAAATGGGTTGCCGTTTCCTCCTCCAGAGAATCTTCCCAATCCGGGGATCAAACCTGTGTCTCTTGTGTCTTCTGCATTAAAGGCAGATTCTATAACTATTTAATTGTAATTGATTCTTTTTTCTTAAAGAATGTCCCTCAAATTATTTAAGCTTTGTTCTCATTCTTCAGTAGCTCAGTCCTGTCTGACTCTTTGCGACCCCATGGACTGCAGCACACCAGGCTTACCTGTCCTTCACTATCTCCTGAGTTTGATCCAACTCATGTCCATTGAATCAATGATGCCACCCAACCTTCTCATCCTCTGTCATCCCCTTTTCCTCCTGCCCTCAATCTTTCCCAGCATCAGGATCTTTTCCAATGATCCAGTTCTTTTCATTAGGTGGCCAAAGTATTGGAGCTTCAGCTTCAGCATCAGTCCTTCCAATGAATATTCAAGACTGATTTCCTTTAGGATTGGCTGGTTTGATCTCCATGCTGCCCAAGGGATTCTCAAGAGTCTTCTCCAGCACCACAGTTAGAAAGTATCAGTTCTTTGGAGCTCAGTGTTTTTTATTGTCCACATCTCACAACCGTATATGACTACTGGAAAAATCATAACTTTGACAATTCGGAACTTTGTCTGCAAAGTGATATCTTTGCTTTTTAATATCCTGTCTTTTCAAGCTTCAGGTCTCAAAAATCTGGATCTACTCATCATCATACAACCTTATTATCTGTCATTAATTCTTTAGTTTGAAACAGAAAAATGTGGAGAGTATATGATCACATTGTTGACTAAATCAAGGTAAAAGTACCAAAAAAAGGGAAGAATCATGTACTACATTAGTGACTTCCCCATTTAGTCTTGCTAATTCTCTTTTTCCAAAAAAAAAAAAAAAAAAACAGTAAAGACAAATTGTTGAAACTGTTGATGCATCTTTGCACTTAAAATCCTGTAAACAAAAAATTACTGAGTCAAAACTATTATTATTTATGTTTTCCATTTAAAGATGACCAAAGCTGCTTAGAGTGCAAAGCTACTTAGCATCAGGGATTTATTTTGCAATAAATTATATATAAAATGAGAAGTGTGAATGCTAAAAATTTTCATGGTAACTGAGGTATATGAAATAGTGCTATTAATACATGTTAATAAAAACAAATTCTGTTTGTTCATTAAAATTGATTAAACATTGTAACTTTGGAACATGCATTGGTGTTTAGTCCAAGCAGTTGCATTCTTTATGACATATGATTTCTTTCAGCAGAACACTTTGGTTTCTTTTATAAGTGTGATTTTCAACCACTGCTTCAAATATACATTCTATTTCTCCAGAAGTGATTACTGCATTAAAAAAAAAAAAAAGAACAGAAAATTGATTCTCTATGTATTCCAACACTTATAGGAGAGTAGCTCAAGGTTTGACAGTTATAAAGTCTTAGATTCCTTTAGAAAGTCCTAGAGGAATATAAACAGGAAAGGAAAAATGCCTTGAAAAATACTTTGGATTTGTGTTTTGGTTTTCAGGTAATTTATTTTATGAAGCCTTTAAATTTCTATATGCATATGTGCAGACATTTTCTTCTGCTACATTAGAAAAGATTATTCTGTAATAGAGCAATGACTTTGCTACAAATCTTTGGAATTCAAGTGGATGAACATTTTAGTTCTTTGACAAGTACACATATCTTCACTTAAAGCGTGACTTCATTTGAATATTTAATAACCTTACTAGGTAACTATTATATGTGGACCCACCTCTAACACTTGTGGGGTCTGGATTAAGACTATAAATAAAGGCTCATATACCTTATGTGTAAATATATTTACAATTTATAAATCAATCTAGCAAATACATCATCATAATGACAAAATTTTAAAATGCATAGAGTGAAATGTATGACTGAAAGTGGGCAAAATATCAAAGCTGACGATATTTATCATTATCATGAGTTGGGTCAGGTATGTTCAGATTAACAAAATACATGCATAATACATAGATTATATGTTATTTCATAAAATGTGTTTTTCTTATTTCAGTATAGTCACTACATTGTAATTAAGTTTTCACATAATTTGTTGACTGTTGAAACTCATGATCTGAAGAATTAAAAATAAAATGTTATTGTTTTTATAGAGTGCAAATTTTGGTTGTATTGTATCAAAATATAAATAAGTAAATGTATAAAATAAAGAGTTAAATGTTTTCATATATAATTGCAACAAACTATTCTTCATGTAAAAATTCAAAATATTTACTGTATTTGAATGACAATACAATTTATATTTAATAAGTAGTAAAAATTTGAATCAAACATATATGAATAAAGCTGAAATTTTATAGCTTTGTGAATTGAATGTTTTATTACCTATCTCTGTAAGTAAAACTATTCACAATTCCACTAGACAGTGGAAATTGACTAATACATTTAATGTATGTTATATATATATTGGAAGGAGTTATGCTGAAGTTGAAGCTCCAGTACTTTGGCCACCTGAAGTGAAGAGCTGACTCATTGGAAAAGACGCTGATGCTGGAAAAGCTTGAGGGCAGGAGTAGGAGGGAGCAACAGAGGATGTGATGATTGGATAGCATCATCAACTCAATGGACATGAGTTTGAGCAAGCTTCAGGAGACAGTGAAGGACAGGGAGGCCTGGTGTGCTGCAGTCCATGGGGTCTCAGGGAATTGGACATGACTTAGTGACTGAACAACAGCGATATATATTTACATAACTACAAACTTAATAATTATGCCAATTTTATTTAATATTACAAAATAGTCCTCAACTGTCATATGCGAATGTCATGTTAATATGTGAATATCCCCAAAACTATAAATTTGAACATGCACTAAAGCAATAAAATGGATGTTCAGAAATACTGGAAATTCATGCTCAGTTTGTAAAAATATATTATGTTTATGACATTTGAGAAGAAGGATTTTATTGAATTTATTCAAATAAAAACACCACCAAGATCCTAATAGATATGTTAGACATAGGCTAAGGATATGAAAAGACATTTTACCCAAAAATATATATGCAAGGCAAATAACAGTATGGACATTTTTTCATTTGACTAGTAATAAAAGTAGTAATCCTTACAATAAAAGCAAACTGTTATTCTACTATTAAACTTTTTAGATAATATTTTGTAAAAGCCTGTTAATGGGAGACTATGTAAAAAAATTGGCATATTCACACTTTTCTGGTGGTGGGGTAAATTAGGACAATTATTCTGGATGGCGATTTGAAATTTTCAGCATTTCAAGAGAACACAAAATTGCTCATATCCTATCTTCTGATAATCTTATCTTAAGGAATTATCTAAGAAATCTATTCAAAAGAGAAGACAAAAATCCTCATATATAAAGATTTATATATCTTTGTATTAGAATGTTGGAGACAATAATAATGGTCCCACATAGGGGAAATAATAAGCAATTTCCTACGTCAAATGTATAAAACATCTAATAAAATGGTAAATAAAAACTGTAACAAATGAAAGAAGTATTTTTAAGTGAAGATATAGCACAAAAGTGAAGGCACAGTATGCTCAAATATTGTAAAATATTCATACATATGGCTAAACACTTGCCAGGCAACATAGGCTTAAAAATAGCTCTAAGAACATGTGCATTTTCTTTTCTAACTTTCTTGACAATATAAATAATTTCATTTTAACTTGCTTTTATGTAAACCAAAGAATTGATGCTTTTGAACTGTTGTGTTGCAGAAGACTCTTGAGAGTCCCCTGGACTGCAAGGAGATCAAACTAGTCAATCCTAAAGGAAATCAATCCTGAATATTTTGGCTACATGATGAGAAGAGCCGATTCATTAGAAAAAATCTGTGATACTGGGAAAGATTGAAGGCAGGAGGAGAAGGGGATAACAGAGGACGAGATGGTTGGATGGCATCACCAACTCAATGCATGAGTTTGAGCAAGCTCTTGGAGATGGTGAAGGACAGGAAAGCCTGGTGTGCTGCAGTCCATGGGGTTGCAAAGAGTGGGACATAACTGAACAACAACAAATGCAAACCTAGTTTACATAGCATTACTTATCATTTCAATATGCCTAGTGACAACTCAGAAAACATCCTGTTCCCCTATCTTCTTTTCATAACTCTCCATCAAAAATCTCAAAACTGGATCAAACCAAATATCCATTATCTTTGCATCTACACACAGCTGATAGTATCAGAAGAAACAATACGACAAGGATTTTAGTAGGACTCTAAATTAATCACCACCAAACCTGGAATTGTCCTCCAAGCACTCTGGTCATTTTAATAATGCATCCTTCTTCCCCTCAGATGGCCCTCCCATACCCTACTGTGGTTATTTCTAAATTAGCTCCATTGACTTCAAATGATGACCTCTTCTCCTTTTCACTCATTTTTAGCGGATTTTTTTCCAGGAAAAATACAAGCCATCTAATAGAAATTGTCTCAATTTCTGTACACCACAGTTAAAAGCCTACCCGAGTTTAAGATATAGCATGAAATGATGGTTATGAACATAAGCTTAGAAACCAAACCTAATGTGTCTTAAGCTTAGTATTATCACTTATTAGCTGTGTAATTTTGGGAAAGCTGGACTTCCCTGGTGGCTCACATGGTGAAGAATCTGCCAACAATGTGAGAGACACAGGTTTAATTCCAGGGTCAGGAAGATCCCCTGAAGAAAGGAATGGCAAACCACTCCAGTATTCTTGCCTGGAGAATTCCATGGAGCCTGATGGGCTACAGTCCAAGGGGTCGCAAATAGTTGGACACAACTGAGTGACTAACACTTTGGGAAAAAGCTATGAAACCTCTCTCCAGTTCTGTCTCCTCACCAGTAAGTAAGAATAATAGTAATCCTATATAAGACTATTACAAAACTATTTCAAGAATGTTTCCTTATGAATATGTTAGAATGGTATCTAGCACATAATACTGATTGAATAAACATTAGCTATTATTATTTGAACTCCTCCTTTCAAGCTTTCATTTTTATTACAATGCATAAACACCCCTCTACTTTGAAATGTGATTGAATTCCATCATCTCATAGCTGTTCAAAAACAGCACAGCTAGGAATTTCTTTTTCATTACTATATTTTCAACCATTTCTTCCATACAGACTTTTTTCCCATTGGTATTTAAATATACTTAGACATCTTCCCTTCACAACTAAATTTCTCAAAATAATTTTTACCAGTAGTTCTCAAACTTTACTATATATTGTAATCAACTAGAGGGCTTGTTAAAACAGATTTATGGGTCCACTCCCATTCTGTGTGGTTTGTCTGCCGCTGGTACAGAGTCCACACTATGGGAATGCAGTCTATATACTCACCACCCACAAACTCTTACATCTCACAGATTTCACTTCACCATATCATTAGAACTGTTCATGTGAGATCAGCAATGACTAGAATTGGTCTACATATGGTCAAAGATTGCCTGAAATAATTTTTTAAAGTCCCAGTATCCATTGGTCATACTTTGAAAATCACAAGGGTTGTCCTAAATAAAAGTGTATCCATATGTATATTCAATTCATCAAACACAATTTACTAAAATGATCCTTCCTTTCTTCATTGTACTACCCTATCATCTTTGTCATAGATAAGTTGACAGTGTATGTGTGAGTCTGTTTCTTAGTTCTTTTCTCTGATCAATTAGTCAGTTTGTGTCATATAACACTGTCTCAATTTCTATTTCTTTATAATATGGCTTGATATCTAATAGTTCATCTCCTCAAGCTTTATTTAATATTCCAAGATACCCTTAGCTATTCTTGGTCCTGTGCATTTCTGTTTGAGCTTTGGAATCAGTTCAATCCTTTTCTGTGAAAGTGATACACTCAATATGCCAGCAAATTTGGAAAACTGAGCAGTGGCCACAGGACTGGAAAAGGTCAGTTTTCATTCCAATCCCAAAGAAAGGCAATGCCAAAGAATACTCAAACTACTGCACAATTGCACTCATCTCACACGCTAGTAAAGTAATGCTCAGAATTCTCTAAGCCAGGCTTCAGCAATATGTGAACCATGAACTTCCAGATGTTCAAGCTGGTTTTAGAAAAGGCAGAGGAACCAGAGATCAAATTGCCAACATCTGCTGGATCATGGAAAAACCAAGTAGTTCCAGAAAAGCATCTATTTCTGCTATATTGACTATGCCAAAGCCTTTGACTGTGTGGATCACAATAAACTGTGGAAAATTCTGAAAGAGATGGGAATACCAGACTACCTGACCTGCCTCTTAAGAAATTTGTATGCAAGTCAGGAAGCAACAGTTAGAACTGGACATGGAACAACAGACTGGTTCCAAATAGGAAAAGGAGTATGTCAAGGCTGTATATTGTCACCCTGTTTATTTAACTTATATGCAGAGTACATCATGAGAAACGCTGGACTGGAAGAAACACAAGCTGGAATCAAGATTGCCGGGAGAAATATCAATAACCTCAGATATGCAGATGACACCACCCTTATGGCAGAAAGGGAAGAGAAACTAAAAAGCCTCTTGATGAAGGTGAAAGTGGAGAGTCAAACAGCTGGCTTAAAGCTCAACATTCAGAAAATGAAGATCATGGCATCCAGCCCCATCACTTCATGGCAAATAGATGGGGAAACAGTGGAGACAGTGTCAGATTTTATTTTTCTGGGCTCCGAAATCACTGCAAATGGTGACTGCAGCCATGAAATTAAAAGATGCTTACTCCTTGGAAGGAAAGTTATGACCAACCTAGATAGCATATTCAAAAGCAGAGACATTACTTTGCCAACAAAGGTTCGTCTAGTCAAGGCTATGGTTTTTCCTGTGGTCATGTATGGATGTAAGAGTTGGACTGTGAAGAAGGCTAAGTGCTGAAGAATTGATGCTTTTGAACTGTGGTGTTGGAGCAGGCTCTTGAGAGTCCCTTGGACTGCAAGAAGATCCAACCAGTCCATTCTGAAGGAGATCAGCCCTGGATTTCTTTGGAAGGAATGATGCTAAAGCTGAAACTCCAGTACTTTGGCCACCTCATGCGAAGAATTGATTCATTGGAAAAGACTCTGATGCTGGGAGGGATTGGGGGCAGGAGGAGAAGGGGATGACAGAGGATGAGATGGCTGGATGGCACTACTGACTCAATGGACATGAGTCAGAGTGAACTCCGGGAGTTGGTGATGGACAGGGAGGCCTGGCGTGCTGCGATTCATGGGGTCACAAAGAGTTGGACACGACTTAGTGACTGAACTGAACTGAACTGAATCATTTCCTCAAAAGAAAAAAAGAAGAACGGTTAACATTTTATTGTGATTTCATTGAATTTTCAGAATAATTTGGAAGAACGGATACATTTACAGTACATAATTTTCCAATCTAATGTGATATAGTTGTGTAAATATTTTAAAATTATTTTCCATAATATGTTCTCAGATTTCAGTGTAGAAGTCTTGTACATCTTTCATTTGCTGATATCCTAGATATATGATTTTTTATGTTTTGGAGTACAATCATTTTATTTTTTAAAGTTTTTTAAATTGTGCTAAAATGCACATAATATAAAACTCAACAACTTAACTGTTTTTAAGTGTACAGTTCTGTGGTATTAAGAATATTCTCAATACTTGTTGTGTAATTAGTGCTCTGAACTGTTTCATTTTGCAGAACTCTGCACACACTAAGCAATTAGTCCCCATGAGCCCGTCTCACAAGCTCCTGGTAACCTCTATTCTACTTTGTGTTTCGGAATTTGATTGTTCTACATAACTCATATTAGTGGATTTATGCAATATCTGTCCTTTCATGTCATTTAGTATAATGCCTTCAAGGTTCTTTCATGCTGTAGCTTATATCAGAATTCCATTCCTTTTTATGACTGAATAATATCCCATTGTATGAATCAACCATCCTTTTTTTATACACTTATCTACTGATGGACACTTGCATTATTTCTACACTTTAGCTATTGTGAATAATACTGCTCTAACATTGGTATGAAAGTATCTGGTTTCCTGCCTTTAACTCTTTGGGGGTACATACCTAAGAATGGAATTTCTGAATCACAAAGTAATTATAATGTTTAATTTTTTGAGGTTCACAGTGGCTTCATCATTTGACATTCACACAAGCAAAGTTGTATGGTAGAAGGCGGTCCTAAGATGGCAGAGGAATAGGATGGGGAGACCAGTTTCTCCCCCACAAATTCATCAAAAGAACTTCTAAACGCTGAATAAATTCCATAAAAAACAACTTCTGAATGCCGGCAGAGGACATCAGGCACCCAGAAAAGCAGCCCATTGTCTTCAAAAGGGGTAGGAAAAATATAAAAGACAAAAAAAAAGAGACAAAAGAGGTAGGGGATGGAGCTCCGTCCTGGGAAGGGAGTCTTAAAAAGAGAAAAGTTTCCAAACACCAGGAAACATTCTCACTGCCGAGTCTGTGGCAAGCCTTGGAAGCACAGAGGGCGACATAATAGGGAGGAAAAAATAAGTAAATAATTAAAACCCACGGATTATGAGCCCAATGGTAACTCCCCCAGCGGAGAAGCAGCGCAGATGCCTGCACCCGCCACTATCAAGTGGGGCCTGGGAAGGGAGGTGTGGGCTGCATTGCTTAGAGTAAGGATCAGGCCTGAATGTCCCCAAGGGTAATCAGAGAGAACTAATTTGCGCTAGCAAACCAGACTGTGGGATAGCTACCACGCAAAAAGCCCTAAGACACCGCCAGGCCCGCGCACAGAACAAAGGGCTGAACAGAACTAGCCTGCTGCAGACCATCCCCCTCTGGTGACAGGCAGCCAGAGCCAGAAGTGGTCAATCGCAGTCCCAGAGAGACATTATCTACCTAACTGCAAGCAGGCTTCTTTGCTAACTAACACTTCTTGGGGTTCTGGACAGTCATCCGCCTGAGAAGGTGTGCCAGTTGTACACCTAGGAAACCGAGTAGCAGGGATGGGGGAGGCGTTAAGTCGCAGTGACCACACTCACCAAACACCTCATCATCAGAGCTGCTCCGAGCTGGGAAGGGCACAAAACGCAGGCCCAATGGAATCTGCGCCTCTGAGGACAACCTGAGTGCCTGAACCTGAGCAGCTTAGACCTGGGAGGTGCATGCAGCCCAGGGCTGGCCTCAGTCGGTCCCGCTGGAACAACCTAGAGCCTGAGCTGTGTGGGCATGGAGGGTGCATATGCCGTGAGCAGGGGCAGGCCCAGTGTGCTGAGACACTACGAGCACACGCCAGTGTTATTTGTCTGCAGTGTCCCTCCCTCCCCACAGTGCAACTGAACAAATGACCCCCTCCCCCCCCCGCCAAAAAAAAAAGTGTTCACCACCGCCCCCCTTGTGTCAGGGCTGAAATCAGACACTGAAGAGACCAGCAAACAGAAGAAGCTAAAACAGAAGGAACCGCCTTGGAAGTGACAGGTGCAAAAGATTAAAACCCTGTAGTTAGTAACGACTACATAGGAAGGGGCCTATAGATCTTGAGAAATATAAGCTGGACCAAGGAACTATCCGAAAATGAAATGACCCCACACTACCCACAACAACAGCAGAAAAAGTCCTAGATATATTTTTACTATTTTTACAATCATTCTTTTCTTTTCTTTTTAGCTTTTCTTAAAATTTTTAAGTTTCTATTACTCCTTTAATTTTCATTTTTATAATCTACTATTACTTTTCAAAAAAAAGACTATTTTTAAAGCAAACTTCATATATATATATATATATATATTTTAATAACTTCTGTGACTTTGTTTTTTTTTTCTTTTTTTTCTTTTCTTTAATATTGTATTTTTGAAAATTCAACCTCTACTCTAGAATTTTAATCTTTGCTGTTTGGTATTTGTTACCAATTTTGTACCTTTAAGAACACAATCTTCCATACCAATTTTACTTGAGAGTGAGATTACTGGCTTGACTGCTCTCTCTCCCTTTGGACTCTCCTTCTCCACCAGGTCGGCTCTGTCTCCTCCCTCCCCCTTCTCTTCTCTACCCAACTCTGTGAATTCCTGTGTGTTCCAGACAGTGGAGAACACTTAGGGAACTGATTACTGGCTGGATCTGTCTCTCTCCTTTTCATTTCCCCCTTTTATCCTCCTGGCCACCTCTGTCTCCTTCCTCCCTCTTCTCTTCTCTGTATAACTCCATGAACATCTCTGAGTGGCCCAGACTGTGGAGCACACATAAGGAAGTGATTACTGGCTAGCTTGCTCTCTCCTCTTTTGATCTCCTCATCTCATTCGGGTCACCTCTAACTCCCTCCCCTCTCTTCTCTTCTCCAAGTAACTCTGTGAACCTCTCTGGGTGTCCCTCACTGTGGAGAAACTTTTCATCTTTAACCTAGACGTTTTATCATCAGTGCTGTATAGATGGAGAAGTCTTGAGATTACTGTAAAAATAAGACTGAAAACCAGAAGCAGGAGGCTTAAGTCCAAATCCTGAGAACATCAAAGAACACCTGACTCCAGGGAACATTAAGTGATAGGAGCTCATCAAACACCTCCATACCTACCCTGAAACCAAGCACCACCCAAGGGCTAACAAGTTCCAGAGCATGACATACCACACAAATTCTCCAGCAACACAGGAACACAGCCCTGAGCTTCAATATACAGGCTGCCCAAAGTTACTCCAAATCCACTGACATCTCAGAACTCGTTACTAGACACTTCATTGCACTCCAGAGAGAAGAAATCCAGCTCCATCCACCAGAACACAGACATAAGCTTCCCTAACCAGGAAACCTTGACAAGCGACTGATACAACCCCACCCACAGCAAGAAAACTTCATAATAAAGAGAACTCCACAAATTGCCAGAATACAGAAAGGCCACCCCAAACTCAGCAATATAAACAAGATGAAGAGACAGAGGAATACCCAGCAGGTAAAGGAACAGGATAAATGCCCACCAAACCAAACAAAAGAGGAAGAGATAGGGAATCTACCTGATAAAGAATCCAAATAATGATAGTGAAAATGATCCAAAATCTTGAAATCAAAATGGAATCACAGATAAATAGCCTGGAGACAAGGATTGAGAAAATGCAAGAAAAGTTTAACAAGGACCTAGAAGAAATAAAAAAGAATCAATATATAATGAATAATGCAATAAATGAGATCAAAAACACTCTGGAGGCAACAAATAGTAGAATAACGAAGGCAGAAGATAGGATTAGTGAAATAGAAGATAGAATGGTAGAAATAAATGAGTCAGAGAGGACAAAAGAAAAACTAATTAAAAGAAATGAGGATAATCTCAGAGACCTCCAGGACAATATTAAATGCTCGAACATTCGAATCATAGGACTCCCAGAAGAAGAAGGCAAAAAGAAAATACTTGAGGAGATAATAGTTGAAAAGTTCGCTAAAATGGGGAAGGAAATAATCACCCAAGTCCAAGAAACCCAGAGAGTCCGAAACAGGATAAACCCAAGGCGAAACACCCCAAGACACATATTAATTAAATTAACAAAGATCAAACACAAAGAACAAGTATTAAAGGCAGCAAAGGAAAAACAACAAATAACTCACAAGGGAATTCCCATAAGGATAACAGCTGATCTTTCAATAGAAATCCTTCAGGCCAGGAGGGAATGGCAAGACATACTTAAAGTGATGAAAGAAAATAACTTACAGCCCAGATTACTGTACCCAGCAAGGATCTCATTGAAATATGAAGGAGAAATAAAAAGCTTTACAGACAAGCAAAAGCTGAGAGAATTTGGCACCACCAAACCAGCTCTCCAACAAATGCTAAAGGATATTCTCTAGACAGGAGACACAAAAATGGTGTATAAACTCAAACCCAAAACAATGAAGTAAATGGCAACAGGATCATACTTATCAATAATTACCTTAAACATAAATTGGTTGAATTCCCCAACCAAAAGACAAACTGGCTGAATGGATACAAAAACAAGACCCCTACATATGTTGTCTACAAGAGACCCACCTCAAAACAAGGGACACATACAGACTGAAAGTGAAGGGCTAGAAAAAGATATTCCACGCAAATAGAGACAAAAGAAAGCAGGAGTAGCAATACTCATATCAGATAAAATAGACTTTAAAACAAAGGCTGTGAAAAGAGAAAAAGAAGAACACTACATAATGATCAAAGGATCAATCCAAGAAGAAGATAGAACAATTATAAACATATATGCACCCAACATAGGAGCACTACAATATGTAAGACATATTAACAAGTATGAAAGGGGAAATTAACAATAGCACAGTAATAGTGGGGGACTTTAATACCCCATTCACACCTATGGATAGATCAACTAAACAGAAAATTAACACAGAAACACAAACTTTAAATGATACAATAGACCAGTTAGTAGACCAGTTAGAGCTAATTGATATCTATAGGACATTTCACCTCAAAACAATGACTTTCACCTTTTTCTCAAGTGCACATGGAACCTTTTCCAAGATAGATTACATTCTGGGCCATAAATCTAGCCTTGGTAAATTTTTAAAAAAATTGAAATCATTCCAAGCATCTTTTCTGACAACAATGAGATAAGATTAGATCTCAGTTAGAGGAGGAAAACTGTTAAAAATTCCAACATATGGAGGCTGAACAACACACTGCTGAATAACCAACAAATCACAGAAGACATCAAAAAATAAATAAAAATATGCATAGAAATGAATGAAAATGAAAACACAACAACCCAAAACCTATGGGACACTGTAAAGGCAATGCTAAGTTCATAGCAATACTGGCATAGCTAAAGAAACAAGAAAAAAGTAAAATAAATAGCCTAATTCTACACCTAAAGCAACTAGAAAAGGAAGAAATGAATAACTCCAGGGCTAGTAGAAGGAAAGAAATCTTAAAAATTAGGGCAGAAATAAATGCAAAAGAAACAAAAGAGACCATAGCAAAAATCTTTAAAGCCAAAAGCTGATTCTTTGAAAGGATAAATAAAATTGACAAACCATTAACCAGACTCATCAAGAAACAAAGGGAGAAAAAAATCAAATCAATAAAATTAGAAGTGAAAATGGAGAGATCAAAAAAGACAACACAGAAATACAAAGGATCATAAGAGACTACTAACAACAATTATATGCCAATAAAATGGACAATGTGGAATAAATGGGCAAATTCTTAGAAAAGAACAACTTTCCAAAACTGAACCAGGAAGAAATAGAAAATCTTAACAGACCCATCACAAGCATGGAAATTAAAACTGTAATCAGAAATCTTCCAGCAAACAAAAGCCCAGGTCCAGATGGCTTGACAGCTGAATTCCACCAAAAATTTGGAGAAGAGCTAACACCTATTATACTCAAACTCTTCCAGAAAATTGCAGAGGAAGGTAAACTTCCAAACTCATTCTATGAGGCCACCATCACCCTAATACCAAAACCTGACTAAGATGCCACAAAAAAAGAGAAAACTACAGGCCAATATCACTGATGAACATAGATGCAAAAATCCTTAACAAAATTTTAGTAATCAGAATCCAATAATACATTAAAAAGATCATACACCATGACCAAGTGGGCTTTATCCCAGGGATGCAAGCATTCTTCAATATTCTCAAATCAATCAGTGCAATACACCATATTAACAAATTGAAAAATAAAAGCCATATGATTATCTCAATAGATGCAGAGAAAACCTTTGACAAAATTCAACATCCATTTATGATAAAAACTCTCCAGAAAGCAGGAATAGAAGGAACATATCTCAACATAATAAAAGTTATATATGACAAACCCACAGCAAACATTATCCTCAATGGTGAAAAATTGAAAGCATTTCCCTTAAAGTCAGGAACAAGACAAGGGTGCCCACTCTCACCACTACTATTCAACATAGTTTTGGTGTTTTGGCCACAGCAATCAGAGCAGAGAAAGAAATAAAAGGAATCCAAATTGGAAAAGAAGAAATAAAACTCTCACTGTTTATAGATGACATGATCCTCTACATAGAAAACCCTAAAGACTCCACCAGAAAATTACTAGAGCTAATCAATGAATATAGTAAAGTTGCAGGATATAAAACCAACACACATAAATCCCTTGCATTCCTATACACTAATAGTGAGAAAATAGAAAGAGAAATTAAGGAAACAATCTCATTCACCATTTCAATGAAAGAATAAAATACTTAGGAATATATCTACTTAAAGAAACTAAAGACCTATATATAGAAAACTATAAAACACTGATGAAAGAAATCAAAGAGGACACTAATAGATGGAGAAATATACCATGTTCATGGATTGGAAGAATCAATATAGTAAAATGAGTATACTACCCAAAGCAACCTATAGATTCAATGTAATCCCTATCAAGCTACCAATGGTTTTTTTCACAGAGCTAGAACAAATAATTTCACAATTTGTATTGAAATACAAAAAATTTGAATAGCCAAAGCAATCTTGAGAAAGAAGAATAGAACTGGAGGAATCAACCTGCCTGACTTCAAGCTCTACTACAAAGCCACAGTCATCAAAACAGCATGGTACTGGCACAAAGAAAGAATTATAGATCAATGGAATAAAATAGAAAGCTCAGAGATAAACCCATGCACCTATGGACACCTTATCTTTGACAAAGGAGGCAAGAATATACAATGGAGAAAAGACAAACTCTTTAACAAGTGGTGCTGGGAAAACTGGTCAACCACTTGTAAAAGAATGAAACTAGAACACTTTCTAACACCATACATAAAAATAAACTCAAAATGGATTAAATATCTAAACCTAAGACCAGAAACTATAAAACTCCTAGAGGAGAACATAGACAAAACACTCTCTGACTTAAATCACAGCAGGATCCTCTATGACCCACCTCCCAGAATATTGGGAATAAAACCAAAAATAAACAAATGGGGCCTAATTAAAATTAAAAGCTTCTGCACAACAACAACAACAACAAAAAAAACTATAAGCAAGGTGAAAAGACAGCCTTGAGAATGGGAGAAAATAATAGCAAATGAAGCAACTGACAAAGAATTAATCTCAAAAATATACAAGCAACTCCTGCAGCTCAATTCAGAAAAATAAACGACCCAATCAAAAAATGGGTCAAAGAACTAAATAGACATTTCTCTAAAGAAGACATATAGATGGCTAACAAACACATGAAAAGATGCTCAACATCACTCAATATCAGAGAAATGCAAATCAAAACCACAATGAGGTACCATTTCACACCAGTCAGAATGGCTGCTATCCAAAAGTCTACAAGCAATAAATGCTGGAGAGGGTGTGGAGAAAAGGGAACCAACCCTTTTACACTGTTGGTGGGAATGCAAACTAGTACAGCCACTATGGAGAACAGTGTGGAGATTCCTTAAAAAACTGGAAATAGAACTGCCTCATGACCCAGCAATCCCACTGCTGGGCATACACACCTAGGAAACCAGAAGGGAAAGAGACATGTGTACCCCAATGTTCATTGCAGCACTGTTTAGAATAGCCAGGACATGGAAGCAACCTAGATGTCCATCAGCAGATGAATGGATAAGAAAGCAGTGGTACATATACACAATGGAGTATTACTCAGCCATTAAAAAGAATACATTTGAATGAGTTCTAACGAGGAGGATGAAACTGGAGCTGATTATACAAAGTGAAGTAAGCCAGAAAGAAAAACACCAATACAGTATACTAACGCATATATATGGAATTGAGAAAGATGGTAACGATAACCCTGTATGCCAGACAGCAAAAGAGACACTGATGTATAGAACAGTCTTTCGGACTCTCTGGAAAAGGGAGGAGGGGATGATTTGGGAGAATGGCATTGAAACATGTATAATATCATATAAGAAACGAATTGCCAGTCCAGCTTTGAAGCAGGATACAGGAAGCTTGGGGCTGGGGCACTGGGATGACCCAGAGGGATGGTATGGGGAGGGAGGTGGGAGGGGGTTCAGGATTTGGAACACGTGTACACCCATAGTGGATACATGCTGATGCATGCCAAAACCAATACAGTATTGTAAAGTAATTAGGCTCTAAGTAAAATAAATAAATTTAAATTAAAAAAAAAAAAGTTGTATGGTACTTTTTCAAGAAATATATTTCAACTTGTATGATAATGATACATAGTCTGTTTTGGATTTTCTAGGTACATAATTATGTTGCCTACAAGTAATTAGTGTTTTATTATTTGCTTTCCAAACCTTACACCTTTTATTTTTCTTCCCTCTTTAGATTGGCTCTTATAGCAGAGTACTGAATAAAAATTGGTAATAGTGGCCAGTTTTGTCTCATTCCTGAGTTCAGTGGAAAAGTTTCCAATATTTTCTGATTGAGTATCACATGCACTATAAAGTTTCTGTAAGTACCTTATGGTGAACAGTATGTTCCCCCCATAATGTCTGTGCCTTATCTCTTAGATTTGTGAATACTGTATATTGGATTATATGGCAAAAGGACTTAGCAGATGTAATTAAGACCACAGGTCTTAAATAGTGAGATATACATGGACATCACCAGATGCTCAACACCGAAATCAGATTGATTATATTCTTTGCAGCCAAAGATGGAGAAGCTCTATACAGTCAGCAAAAACAAGACCAGGAGCTGACTGTGGCTCAGACCATGAACTCCTTATTGCCAAATTCAGATTTAAATTGAAGAAAGTAGGGAAAACCACAAGACCATTCAGGTATGACCTAAATCAAATCCCTTATGATTATACAGTGGAAGTGAGAAATAGATTTAAGGGCCTAGATCTGATAGATAGAGTGCCTGATGAACTATGGAGGGAGGTTCGTGACATTGTACAGGAGACAGGGATCAAGACCATCCCCATAGAAAAGAAATGCAAAAAAGCAAAATGGCCGTCTGGGGAGGCCTTACAAATAGCTGTGAAAAGAAGAGAAGTGAAAAGCAAAGGAGAAAAGGAAAGATATAAACATCTGTATACAGAGTTCCAAAGAATAGCAAGAAGAGGTAAGAAAGCGTTCTTCAGCAACCAATGCAAAGAAATAGAGGAAAACAACAGAATGGGAAAGACTAGGGATCTCTTAAAGAAAATCTGAGATACCAAAGGAACATTTCAGGCAAAGATGGGCTTGATAAAGGACAGAAATGTTATGGACCTAATAGAAGCAGAACATATTAAGAAGACGTGGCAAGAATACACAGAAGAACTGTACAAAAAAGATCTTCATGACCCAGATAATCACGATGGTGTGATCACTGACCTAGAGCCAGACATCCTGGAATGTGAAGTCAAGTGGGCCTTAGAAAGCATCAGCACGAACAAAGCTAGTGGAGGTGATGGAAATCCAGTTGAGCTGTTCCAAATCCTGAAAGATGATGCTGGACTACAAGGAGATCCAACCATTCCATCCTAAAGGAAATCAGTCCTAAATATTCATTGGAAGGAGTAATGTTGAAGCTGAAACTCCAATACTTTGGCCACCTGATGGGAAGAACTGGTTCATTGGAAAAGACCCTGATGGTAGGTAAGATTGAAGGCGGGAGGAGAAGGGGACAATAGAGGATGAGATTGTTGGATGTCATCACCGACTCAATGGATGTGAGTTTGAGCAAGCTCTGGGAGTTGGTGAAGGACAAGGAAGCCTGGCATGCTGCAGTCCATGGGGTCACAAAGAGTCAGACATAACTGAGCCACTGAACTGAACTTAACTGATGTAAGTAAATATGAGGAATTTTATCTCTTATAATCAGTGTGTTTCTTCACCCTTACTTTTGTCTCCCTTATAATTTATTTGCATAAGAACATGAACTATTAAAATTTTAGACTATCCCACAGTCTAGATTCTGTTGATTGAAAACACATGATGTTGTCCAAAATTTTCTGATACTTGACAACTATATCACACTCAGGTTCAAACTCTTCAGCAAGAATAGAGGTAATGCTGTAGTTTTATCAGGAGTCACACAACACCTGGTTTTTAATTATGTCTAGACCATTTCAGGCAATAAAGCAAAAGTATATAAAGTGATGAATGGATGGAGAGATAGATTTTTTTAAAAAAAGAACATTTCTAGAATTCAGTAATCTCCCTCATGTCACCTTTCAATCTATATTGTCTAAGAGCTATCCACTGTTCTCTTGTCTATCAACATATATATTCTTTTATGTCTTATTTCTGTCAGTTGTCATTATGTCTATAAGAATTATCCCTGTTGTGTGTTATATTAGTTTATTCATTGAACTAATATTCCAGTGTATAAATGTACTGCAATATATTCAACTGTTATTGGACATTCAGTTCAATTCTGTCTCTCAGTTGTGTCTGACTCTTTGTGACCCCATGGACTGCAGCATGGACATTATATTTATTATTGGACATTACAGTTATTTAAATTTCTTGGCGGGGGGAGCTGTCCTAAGATGGCAGAGGGATAGTATGGGGAGACCACTTTCTTCCCCACAAATTCATCGAAAGAGCATTCAGTAGCTGAGCAAATACCTCAGAACAACTTCTGAACGCTGGCGGAGGACAACAGGCATCCAGAAAGTCAGCCCATTGTCTTTGAAAGGAGGTAGGAAAAAATATAAAAGATAAAAAGAGAGACAAAAGATTTAGGGACAGATAAAGAGAAGCTTCCAAACACCAGGAAACCCTCTCATCAGCAGGTCTGTGGGGAGTTTTGGAATTTCAGAGGAAAATATAAAAGGAAGGAAAAAATAAATAAATAAAACCCACAGATTACGTGCCTAAAAGCAACTCACAGTGGGAAAGTAGCCCAGACGCTCTCATCTGCCACCAGCCAGCAGGGGCTGAACAGGGAGGCACTGACTGCATTGCTTAGGGTAAGGACCAGGCCTGAATGCCCTGAGGGCAATCTGAAGGAGCTAACGGGAGATAGCAACCCAAGCCATGGGATAGCCAGAGAGGGGGAAAAAAAGAAAGAGAGAGAGAGAGAACTTTCCCTCAAAAAGCTCTAACCTAAGGCACAGCCAGGCCCACTCACAGAACAAAGGACTGAACTAATACCAGCGGAGAGTTACCGGCCACAGACCAGCCCATCCCCCACAGGATGCAGGAAGGCAGGCAGGCAGCAGCCAGAACTGGAAAGGGGCAAACTTGGCCTCAGAGACGGCATCCCCTACCAAACTCGCTTCCAGTTGCTAACCAAGTCTTCCTGGGATTCTGGACAGTTGACATCTACTGCGAGAGTCGCAGCCAAAGATCAGCTCTCCAGAGGAAACACAGGGCACACCTGAGACGGAGCTCCTGCTACACACCCAGAAAACCAAGCAGCTAGGATCAGGGAGGTGATAAGGCACACTGTATCTGGGGAGAGTGCGCTCTCCAAGTACCTGGGCACCTGAGCTGCTCGGATCTGGGAAGGGCACAAAACTCAGGCCCAACTGAGTCTATGCTTTTGTGGAGTACCCGGGAATCTGAACCTGAGTGGCATAGATCTGAGAAATGCACACAACCCAAGGTCCACCTTAGGCAGTTTCCCAGCAGAGCAACCAGGACCCTGAACAGTGTAAACCAAGAAAGCACACACACAGTCAGCAGGAGCAAACCCAGTGTGGGCAAGACACTGCAAGCACTCCCCACACACGCCAGTGATATTTGCTTGCAGTGTTCAACCCTCCCGACACCACAATTGAACAAGTGACCCTAAATACATGACTGAACTGAACTGAAATAAGTGTTAAAATGAGTATTATTCCTGAGTGGCTGTACACATATACAAAAGGCTATACCCTCTGAGATGAAACATAAAAAGGTTTTATAGTGCAAGGGTAATCAGATCAGATCAGCTCACTCGCTCAGTCCTGTCCCACTCTTTGCAACCCCGTGAATTGCAGCATGCCAGGCCTCCCTGTCCATCACCAACTCCCGGAGTTCACTGAGACTCACGTCCATCGAGTCAGTGATGCCATCCAGCCACCTCATCCTCTGTTGTCCGCTTCTCCTCTTGCCCCCAATCGCTCCCAGCATCAGAGACTTTTCCAGTGAGTCAACTCTTCACATGAGGTGGCCAAAGTACTGGAGTTTCAGCTTTAGCATCATTCCTTTCAAAGAAGTTCAAGGGCTGATCCCCTTCAGAATGGACTGGTTGGATCTCCTTGCAGTCCAAGGGACTCTCAAGAATCTTCTCCAACACCACAGTTCAAAAGCATCAATTCTTCAGCGCTCAGCATTCCTCACAGTCCAACTCTCACATCTATACATGACCACAGGAAAAAGCATAGCCTTGACTAGACGAACCTTTGTTGGCAAAGTAATGTCTCTGCTTTTGAATATGCTATCTAGGTTGGTCATAACTTTCCTTCCAAGGAGTAAGTGTCTTTTAATTTCATGGCTGAAGTCACCATCTGTAGTGATTTTGGAGCCCAGAAAAATAAAGTCTGACACTGTTTCCACTGTTTCCCCTTCTATTTCCCATGAAATGATTGGGCCAGATGCCATTTTCTTCGTTTTCTGAATGTTGATCTTTAAGCCAACTTTTTCACTCTCCACTTTCCCTTTCATCAAGAGGCTTTTTAGTCCCTCTTCACTTTCTGCCATAAGGGTGGTGTCATCTGTATATCTGTGGTGATTGATATTTCTCCCGGCAATCTTGATTCCAGCTTGTGCTTCTTCCAGTCCAGAATTTCTCATGATGTAATCTGCATAGAAGTTAAATAAACAGGGTGACAATATATAGCCTTGGCATACTCCTTTTCCTATTTGGAACCACTCTGTTGTTCCATGTCCAGTTCTAACTGTTGCTTCCTGACCTGCATACAGATTTCTCAAGAGGCAGATCAGGTGGTCTGGTATTCCCATCTCTTTCAGAATTTTCCACAGTTTATTGTGATCCACACAGTCAAAGGCTTTGGCATAGTCAATAAAGCAGAAATAGATGCTTTTCTGGAACTCTCTTGATTTTTCCATGATCCAGAGGATATTGGCAATTTGATCTCTGGTTCCTCTGCCTTTTCTAAAGCCAGCTTGAACATCAGGAAATTCATGGTTCACATATTGCTGAAGCCTGGCTTGGAAAATTTTGAAAATTACTTTACTAGCATGTGAGATGCGTGCAATTGTGCAGTAATTTGAGCATTCTTTGGTATTGCCTTTCTTTGGGATTGGAATGGAAACTGACCTTTTCCAGTCCTGTGGCCACTGCTGAGTTTTCCAAATTAGCTGGCATATTGAGTGCAGCACTTTCACAGCATCATCTTTCAGGATTTGGAACAGCTCCACTGGAATTCCATCACCTCCACTAGCTTTGTTCGTAGTGATGCTTTCTAAGGCACACTTGACTTCACATTCCAGGATGTCTGGCTCTAGGTCAGTGATCACAGCATCGTGATTATCTGGGTCGTGAAGATCTTTTTTTACATTTCTTCTGTGTATTCTTGCCATCTCTTCTTCATATCTTCTGCTTCTGTTAGGTCCATATCATTTCTGTCCTTTATTGAGCCCATCTTTGCATGAAGTGTTCCTTTGGTATCTCAGATTTTCTTGAAGAGATCTCTAGTCCTTCCCATTCTGTTGTTTTCCTCTATTTCTTTGCATTGATCACTGAAGAAGGCTTTCTTATCTCTTCTTGCTATTCTTTGGAATTTTGCATTCAGATGTTTATATCTTTCCTTTTCTCCTTTGTTTTTTTGCTTCTCTTCTTTTCACAGCTATTTGTAAGGCCTCCCCAGACAGCCATTTTGCTTTTTTGCATTTCTTTTCTATGGGGATGGTCTTGATCCCTGTCTCCTGTACAATGTCACGAACCTCCCTCTATAGTTCATCAGGTACTCTATCTATCAGATCTAGGCCCTTAAATCTATTTCTCACTTCCACTGTATAATCATAAGGGATTTGATTTAGGTCATACCTGAATGGTCTCGTAGTTTTCCCTACTTTCTTCAATTTAAGTCTGAATTTGGCAATAAGGAGTTCATGATCTGAGCCACAGTCAGCTCCTGGTCTTGTTTTTTGCTGACTGTATAGAGCTTCTCCATCTTTGGCTGCAAAGAATATAATCAATCTGATTTCGGTGTTGACCGTCTGGTGATGTCTATGTATAGAGTCTTCTCTTGTGTTGTTGGAAGAGGGTGTTTGTTATGACCAGTGCATTTTCTTGGCAAAACTCTATTAGTCTTTGCCCTGCTTCATTCCGTATTCCAAGGCCAAATTTGCCTGTTACTCCAGGTGTTTCTTGACTTCCTACTTTTGCATTCCAGTCCCTTACAATGAAAAGCACATCTTTTTTGGGTGTTAGTCATTAAAAGCTCCAGTCAAGCAAACAACAACAAAATGCTGGAAAATGGTGTGGGAATGAGGCGAGGGCGTTACCAGTATTCAGAATTGCTACAGTGTATAAAACTCTTAAAAAATACATATAAATCTTCATGACTTTGGATTAAGCAATGGTGTCTTAAATATGACACATAAAGCATAAGCAGCAAAAGAAAAATTCGATACATTTAACTTATCAAATTTAAAAACATCTATTCTTCAAAAGATACCATCAAAAAAAAAAAAAAAAGATTCCACACTACTGGAGAAATTATTTAAAATTATATATAAGAAATTTATATCCATAAATTGTAAATAACTCAAATAATTCAACAATGTAAAGACAAATAATTACAAAATGGGCAATAAAAAGTGAAGAGTCATTTTTCCAAAGGATTTATGAAAGTGGCCAACAAGCACTTGATGAGATGTTTAATGTCACTAATAAGGAAATGCAAATCAAAAGCCCTTCACACCCAGTAGGATGTCTAGAATTATTTAAATGAAAACAAAAATAAAATAAATTTTGACACAGATGTCGAAAAATTTGGACCATAATACACTGCTTGTGGGACTCTAAATTGAGCAGATACTACAGAAAACAGTCTGGAGGTTCCTCAAAAGTTAAACAGGGTTTCCACATGACCCAGCAATTCCACTCTTAGTGATAAACAAGATAATTGAATTTGTATATCCACATGCTGAAGCTCCAATACTATGGCCACTGGATGCAAAGAGCTGATTCATTGGAAAAGACCCTGATGCTGGGAAAGATTGAAGACAAAAGCAGAAGAGGGAGGCAGAGGATTAAATGGTTAGATGGCATAACAAATTCAATGGACATGAACTTGGGAGGACACCAGGAGATGGTGATGGACAGGAGGGCCTAGCATGCTGCAGTCCATGGGGTCACAAAGACTCAGACACGACTGAATGACTGGACAACAACAACAAATATGTGTATATGGATATTCATAACAACATTATTCATGACAGTCAAAAAATGGAAATAACCCAAATGTCCATCAATTGATGCATGAATAAATAAAATATGGTATATCTTTACCATGGAATATTATTTGGTTAAGAAAACACTGATACCCTGATACATACTACAACATGGGTGAATTTTGGAAACATTATGCTATATGAAAGAAGTCAGTGACAAAAGACTACACTGCGTATGATTTCATTTGTATCAAATACCCATAAAGACCTACCTATAGAGACAAAATATAGATTAGTGGTTTCTTAGGGCAAAAGCAGAGGATAATTAAGTGTTAATAGCTAAATTTGTACTGGGGACTGGGGAGGAGATGAAGAAAATGCTGTATAATTGACTGTGGCTATGGTTTTACATAATCTAATAGATAGAGTGCCTGATGAACTATGGACGGAGGTTCATGACATTGTACAGGAGACAGGGATCAAGACCATCCTCATGGAAAAGAAACGCAAAAAAGCAAAATGGCTGTCTGGGGAGGCCTTACAAATAGCTGTGAAAAGAAGAGAAGCAAAAAGCAAAGGAGAAAAGGAAAGATATAAGCATCTGAATGAAGAGTTCCAAAGAATAGCAAGGAGAGATAAGAAAGCTTTCCTTAATGATCAATGCAAAGAAATAGAGGAAAACAACAGAATGGGAAAGACTACAGATCTCTTCAAGAAAATTAGAGATACCAAGGAATACTTCATGCAAAGATGGGCTTGATAAAGGACAGAAATGATATGGACCTAACAGAAGCAGAAGATATTAAGAAGAGGTGGCAAGAATACACAGAAAATTTTACAAAAATGATCTTCATGACCCAGATAATCACGATGGTGTGATCACTCAACTAGAGCTCATCTCTCATGAGTTCATCCAGGAATGTGAAGTCAAGTGGGCCTTAGAAAGCATCACTATGAACCAAGCTAGTGGAGGTGATGGAATTACAGTTGAGTTATTCCAAATCCTGAAAGATGCTTCTGTCAAAGTCCTGCGCTCAATATGCCAGCCGTTTGGAAAGCTCAGTAGTGGCCACAGGACTGGAAAAGGTCAGGTTTCATTCCAATCCCAAAGAAAGGCAATGTCAAAGAATGCTCAAACCACCATACAATTGCACTCAACGCATGCGCTAGTAAAGTAATGCTCAAAATTCTCCAAGCCAAGCTTCAGCAATACGTGAACTGTGAACTTCCTGTTGTTCAAGCTGGCTTTAGAAAGGACAGAGGAACCAGAGATCAAATTGCCAACATCCATTGGATCATCGAAAAAGCAAGAGAGTTTCAGAAAAACATCTATTTCTGCTTTATTGACTATGCCAAAGCCTTTGACTGTGGATCACAATAAACTGTGGAAAATTCTGAAAATGATGGGAATACCAGATCACCTGACCTGCCTCTTGAGAAACCTATTTGCAGGTCAGGAAGCAACAGTTAGAACTGGACATGGAACAGCAGACTGGTTCCAAATAGGAAAAGGAGCATGTCAAGGCTGTATATTGTCACCCTGCTTATTTTAACTTATATGCAGAGTACATCGTGAGAAACGCTGGGCTTGAAGAAGCACAAGCTGGAATCAAGATTGCCGGGAGAAATACCAATAACCTCAGATATGCAGATGACACCACCCTTATAGCAGAAAGTGAAGAGGAAGTAAAAAGCCTCTTGATGAAAGTGAAAGTGGAGAGTGAAAAAGTTGGCTCAGAGCTCAACATTCAGAAGATGAAGATCATAGAATCTGGTCCCATCACTTCATGGGAAATAGATGGGGAAACAGTGGAAACAGTGTCAGACTTTATTTTTTTGGGCTCCAAAATCACTGCAGATGGTGACAGCAGCCATGAAATTAAAAGACACTTACTCCTTGGAAGGAAAGTTATGACCAACCTAGATAGCATATTCAAAAGCAGAGACATTACTTTGCCAACAAATGTCCGTCTAGTCAAGGCTATGGTTTTTCTTGTGGTCATGTATGAATGTGAGATTTGGACTGTAAAGAAAGCTGAGCGCCAAAGAATTGATGCTTTTGAACTGTGATGTTGGAGAAGACTCTTGAGAGTCCCTTGGACCTCAAGGAGATCCAACCAGTCCATCCTAAAGGAAATCAGTCCTGGTTGTTCATTGGAAGGACTGATGCTAAAGCTGAAACTCCAATACTTTGGCCAGCTCATGCGAAGAGTTGACTCATCGGAAAAGACTCTGATGCTAGGAAGGATTGGGGTCAGGAGGAGAAGGGGGTGACAGAGGATGAGGTGGCTGGATGGCATCACTGACTCGATGGATATGAGTTTGAGTGAACTCCAGGAGTTGGTGATGGACAGGGAGGCCTGGCGTGCTGCGATTCATTGGGTCGCAAAGAGTCGGACACGACTGAGCAACTGAACTGAACTGATGGCTTTACAACTCAAAATATTCTAAAAACTATTGAATTATATACTTTTCTCTTTTTCTCTTTTCCTTTATGCACTCCCCTTTAAATGGATAAATAATGTGGTATTTGAATTATATGTCAATAAATTTGTTAACAAAAAATATAGAGTAAGCATCAATTATGAATACAGTGTAAGTTCTTTTGTAAGATTGGCTCTATATACAATTTTATAATGGAATTTTAAATAATCTGAATGCAAGTTTAGTCTTTATAGTCTTATCAAGAAATATATTTTATATGTATATATATAATTAATGTGATTTATCCCATGTTTCAAAAAATAATCAAATCATTTTTTCAAAACTATAACCTGTGGGCTTCCCTTGTAGTTCAACTGGTAAAGAATCTGCCTGCAGTGCAGGCAATCTGGGTTTGATCCCTGGGTTGGGAAAATCCCCTGGAGAAGGGAAAAGCTACCCACTCCAGTATTCTGGCCTGGAGAATTCCATGGAACATACAGTTCAAGGAGTCACAAAGAGTCGGACAAAACTGAGCAACTTCCACTTTGAATTTCTTTGAGATTGCCTGTGAGACAGGCTATAATGTAACAATTTTAATATATTCAGTATGCCAGAGGATTCTGGGCTGAATTCTAACCAGGATTCATCAATACAATAATATATAATTACCTTAGCAAGTAGAAGTTGAATTATAAAAGGTGCTTTACTATATATAAATTATAATCTACATTGAAAAGTATAATGTGTCCAGACTCCCTCCTTTCCAAAAGAAACATTTTGTGGTGTTTAGATTGCTATGAGAAAAGAATTACAAATTTACTAATAATAGATTTAATTAATAGAATTAAAATATTTACTTTCAAGATATAACTATTCAATTTTACACTTTATTATTTTTCACATTAATAAGATGCATGTTTAAATGTTCAAATGAAGGGATCTGATTGCTTGGATCAAAGCAAAAACAACAGTTCTGAAAAATAATGGCATGTTTATTTGAAGAATTTACAACCTTTAAGTTATGCCAATTTTTTTCCCCAAAGTTAGCACAGCCACACTGGAGAAACTCAGAAGTATTTGCTTGAAGCAATCAGCTTTTAATCAATATTTCAGGTCAGTCAATATTTTTGGCATTTTTCAAATAACAGGACACAACTTGTTTTGGCATTGAAAAGAAACTTACTTTTGGCAACTCCCTGCCTTCAATTAATCACTTGTCACTTTAAATCTATGTTAGATAAGTCTATTTGTGTAACCTATATATGACTAGGTCAGGTTGTACAGATTCTGACTCTTAATGTCCATGTTTTCTATCTCTCTGTGTATTTTCAAAATGGTTATAAATTCAACAAAAGAGAAAGAAGGTAATAGAAGCAGTATTTAATATCTATGAAGATGGTTATTTTCATGATATTTCACATTTTCCAAAATTTCAAATACTTAATCATCTTCTTGAGTATCTAATAAATTTATTTCAACATTTGACATAGCATATTTTATGAATTTCCTATCAATATGAAAAAGTGAGACAAATCTTTTGAAAATACCTGAATCTATGGAGAAGGAAATGGCAACCCACTCCAGTGTTCTTGCCTGGAGAATCCCAGGGACGGGGAAGCCTGGTGGGCTGCTGTCTATGGGGTCACACAGAGTCGGACACAACTGAAGTGACTTAGCAGCAGCAGCAGCACCCAACACTTAATATGCAACTTGTTCCAAATCTTCTACATACCATCATATAATGGAACACAAACCTGAGATATTTAATTTATAAAAGAAAAACTTTGGCTGTCTAGAGCTGCCATAAATAAACTGATGACAAGCAAATTGATTTGTTTTATAATGTATCAAAAGTGGGTATAACTGATTTTTTTCTCATTGAGTTGAAATATCTAATTGTTTTGGCATTTAAAAGACTTGAAATATATATATATATATATATATATATATACACACACACATATATCTGCTACTGCTGCTAAGTCGCTTCAGTCGTGTCCGACTCTGTGCGACCCCATAGACAGCAGCCCAACAGGATCCCCCGTCTCTGGGATTCTCCAGGCAAGAACACTGGAGTGGGTTTCCATTTCCTTCTCCAATGCTTGAAAGTGAAAACTGAAAGTGAAGTTGCTCAGTCGTGTCCAACTCTTCACGACTCCATGGACTGCAGCCTACCAGGCTCCTCCATCCATGGGATTTTCCAGGCAAGAGTACTAGAGTGGGGTGCCATCGCCTTCTCCGAGATATCTCGGAGAATATCTTGGAGAATCCCAGGGATGGGGGAGCCTGGTGGGCTGCCGTCTATGGGGTCTCACAGAGTCGGACATGAATGAAGTGACTTAGCAGCAGCAGCACCACTCCTACGTCTTACAGATAGACAAATCTGAAGTTTAGAAACCTTGGCCAATTTACACCAAGACACCCAGTAAGTTAATGGTGGGCTCAAGTTTAGAAACGGGTCTTCTGATTCCATATCAATGTTTATTTCCTATACCAGTGATTATGAAAGTATTTCCTTTGCATCAGATTCACCCATCCAATTGTTTGTCAAGAATGCAGATGCCTTAGACCCATTCCAGGTCTTTCCCATACCACATATTTGAACAGATAAATATGTCATGAGCTCTTAAGTTTTACATCTCTTAGGGATAAACACTAGGGAAAAATTCTGATTGACCCAACTTAAATTAGATATTTACCTTGGTATCAATTAACAGGCAGATAGAAAACAGATGTTTTCACATATAAGGTTAAACCTCTGCCAAGGCCTAGAGGTTACAAAGGTATAAGGCATTTATGAGGAAGAGGCAGTTCAACCTGAAAAGAATGAAAGATTCATATAGTCAGAAAATAATGAAAAAGTACCCCAGAATAGATCATAGCAGGCTTTGTATGCCAGACTGAATAGTTTGAACTTTATTCAGTAGATAAGAGGAAATCATTAAAAACTTTCTAGCAGAAAGCAACATATCAATTAGATTAAGATTAATCTTCTACCAGAAAGTAAAGTGAATTTGAGTGGAAATGGCCCAAAAAGTGGTTCACAAATGTATGTATATCTAAGAAGGTTTTATGATGCTAGTTTTTTTTTTTAATTCAGAGAAGGCAATGGCACCCCCCTCCAGTACTCTTGCCTGGAAAATCCCATGGACGGAGGAGCCTGGTAGGCTGCAGTCCATGGGGTCGCTAAGAGTCGGACACGACTGAGCGACTTCACTTTCACTTTTCACTTTTGTGCATTTGAGAAGGAAATGGCAACCCACTCCAGTGTTCTTGCCTGGAGAATCCCGGGGACAAGGGAGCCTGTTGGGCTGCTGTCTATGGGGTCGCACAGAGTCAGACATGACTGAAATGACTCAGATGCAGCAGCAGTTTTTTTAAAAAATGTGTATTCCAGTCATCTGGCCTCAGAGACAGTAGTTCTGGGATATATTGAAGGAAATGGTATTTGTAATCAACACCTCAAGTGTTTCTTATACAAAATACACTGAGGCCAAATGTTTCATACATGCATGCATGTATGTATGTAAATACTGTATTCATACAACATACAAATGTTCCTTACATACCCAGTATTTGAGGGCTTCTGCTCTGATTTGCCTTTACAGCAATCTTCTTAACCAATACACTAGAGATGTAATTTGGAGTGGAGGGGAATGTAGTGAACAGAAGAAGTCTTCCAAGCAGGCAGCTTTGACTTAGGTCAAGCTGACTATTTCCATGCAGGAAAGTAGGCCCGGTTTTATTTGCTTATCTGCTTTTTCAGAAGAAACCAGCTATCTAAATTCTTATGATAACTTTCCCAATATTTTAAAACACATAATACAATGTGTTTGTGTGTGTGTGTGTGTGTGTGTGTGTGTGTAAAAACCAAACTGAAGAGAACTTTTGGTTGGATTTGATTCAAGGGCAACTAATGTATTAATAATTAGTGACTTCTGACTGACCTTTCTTGAGTAACCCTACTCCATCCAGGTTATTCCATTTTTGCTGCTTTTTATTATTATGTGTATTCTTGGTGTCATATTTATGTTTATTTCTATGGTGTTGTATATGTCAATATGTCCTTTCTAGACATTGACTCTGTCTTTCTAAATCAGCTTAGAGTTTCTCAAAATCAGGGACTACATATTCCATTTCAACTCTGCTCTACTTACAATGAGCACATCATAAGTGGAGGAGGGTGACTTGTACTAGGGCAATACATTCCATTTTTGGTCACTATGTTCTAGTGATCATGACCCTTACAAACTAATATTAAAATATATTTGCTAATGAATGTTGAAGACAAAAATAGTTAATATATTTTTTACTTTCATATAGATCTTCCCTGTATTCTCTCTCCATTTTCTGCAGCACTGTATATGCTGTGCAAATGTTGTGCAGATGTTTCCCCACACTTACTTTTCAATTGGTTTCTCAAAGCAGATATTCCCCCAAGTGTAATTTCTTCCTATTTCACTTGTATTTCTTTCAATACAAACAACAGATTGCTTTTCAGTGGTCCTTTAGATTTAAGGAGAAAAAAAAAAAATTTACCACTACAGAAGTTTTCTTCTATTTACCCACCCCAAGGTTCTTAGCAAAGATTTATAAAGAAATACACATCCTTGTCCCTCTCTTCACTGACTTCTTAATGTCATATTATAGGGCCTGGATTTCAAATCTTTTCCATAAACTTATCTTCTTTGGATTTTCTGAACAAAATTGCCTTCTTAGAGTATTGACATAAGATTAAAATATGGTGTTCAGAGACTTGTGAACAAAACTCACTTGTCTAAGTATGAACCAAATAGAATAATTTTATATTATCTAAAATTAAAAGAGGATTAAAAAAAGTGTTCTTCATCTGAAGTTAATTCTTCTGATTGTTATCAAGGGGCCTTGTGAAACTAAGAATAAAAATGCAGGTTTCAAAGACTGGACTTTACATACGAACCATATATTACAATAATTATTTTACACAATATATTATCTTACTGGGGGCTTCTGTGGTGGTTCAGTGGCAAAGATTCCACTTGCCAATGCAGGAGATGCAAGTTTGATCTCTGGGTCAGGAAGATCCCCTGGAGAAGAAAGTGACAATGCACTCCAGTATTCTTACCTGGGAAATCCCATGGATAGAAGAGCCTGGTAGGCTACAGTCCATGGGGTCACAAAGAGTTGGATGTGGCTGAGTGACTTTGCATACACACATTATCTTATTAGATCTTATGTTTGAATAACATTTTGCTGATTGCAAAGCATTTTTATTTACACTATCCCATTTAATCCTTACACAGCTAGTACAGATTGTATTATTCCCAGTTTCGCAGTTATAGGCTGAAAATTGGTTTACCCAAGGTTATGCAGGCATCAAGCTGAGATGCCAACACTCTAATCCAAGTTCAATTCTTTATTTGCACTGGACTATTCTACCTCTCTGCCACTTCTATGATGACTTTCAAAGCATTCTCAATTGCATTTTTAACAGATTTGTTGAACTGTAACTCAAGTATTATACAGTTTATCCCACTTAAGGTGTACAATTTAATGCTTTTTAGTACTCAGAGTTGTGTAAGTATCACTAAAATCTAATTTTAGGGTGTTCCCATCTCACCAAAAAGAAACAGCATACAATTAGCAGTCACTCTCTACTCTCCTTCCCTCTAGGCCTGGACAACTGCTAATCTACTTTCTGTCTATATAAATTTGTTTATTCTGGACTTTTCATATAAATGCAATCACACAATATGTGGCCTTTTGTGTCTGGTTCTCATCAAGTAGCATGTTTTCAAGATTCATCTATGTTGTGTCATGTATCAGTATTTCGTTTATTTTTATCACTGAATATTATTCCATTGCATGGATACACAGTTGACTATTGAACATCATGGGTTTGAACTATGTGGGTTCACTTACAGATGAATTTTAAGTATAGCTGGCCATTTGTATCAGTGGGTGTGGCATCCATGGAGTCAACCAACTGCAGAAACTGCACTGTGTTTATGATCCACAGTCAGTTGACTCAACTGGTTTGGTACCCACAGATACAGAGGACTTACGGGACTTCAGCATCCATGGATTTTAGTATCAGAGGCAAGTCCACTAACCAATTCCTCAGGGATAATGAAGGAAAACTGAACTACCTTTTGTTTATCCATCCATTAGTTGATTGATATTTGTGTTGTTTTTACTTTTTTATTGTTTAGAACAACACATGAACTACTATGAACATTCAGTAGCTCTTTCATACATAAAATATCCTCAGCAATTTTATTGGGTGAGTTTATTCAAAGACCAATCAAGGAGTATACTAGTGACTCATTTGGGTATCTGAAAAAAGTTGAGTATGGCTGGAAGCCTAGAATAAAGATTTTGAAGTAGAGAGTGGTGAAAGTTGAAGTTAGAGTTTTTGGAAGGTGGCAGATTCAGGAAGGCCTTAGAGACCATTTTGAGGAATTAATCTTTTTCCAAAGAGCACTTGAAAGCTATTGAAGACTTTTAATCAGGTAGAATGATTTGTCTATAATTGTAGAGAGACTACTTTGGTTATATTGTGGGGAAAATATTGGAGCAGAGGCAAGAAGACTTGCTAGAAGTCTTTTTCAGCACTGCCTTTAGAGAAATCAAATCAATATATAGCCCTCTTCCAAAAAGGTGCTGCTTCATTTTTGTCTGGTACTGAGGTTTCTCTTCAGCTATGGCAGATGCAGTGTATGGTATGAAATCATAATTCAAAATGGTCTTAAAATATTTTTCCAGCTTACTTTGATTGCAGTAAGTAAACCCTTTCCTTTCTAAGTAACAGTTCTTTGAACATTTTGGTGGACATTTAATGTCCCAGGGAGAGAGAATATCAGAGATCTAATCAGATCTCTTCATATTACGTAAAGTAAAATGAAGTACAGAAGATTATTTCATCAAGATCACACCTGTGTGACTCATGTTTATTGATTTTCAGTAGAATATTATTATTTTCACTACTGAATGCTTCTTTTCCCAACTTAGCATCCACCTTTCAAGATGTATTTGTGGAGAACATATATGAGGCCTAGAACTGTGCAAAATACTATGAAAATTGTTAAAGAGTGCAATTCTTTTTTTTTTTTTTTTGCCCTTTAGAAGCTGTTGATAATATGACACTCTTTTGTCTGAGTTTCTGAAAAGAGTAACAGCACTTAGGATCCCCAGAAGCATGACAAAAAGTAAAGTTCAGCATGATGTGAATTTTCATCCTTAGGCAAGTTATCTACTCAAATTCCTGCCTCACGGCAACTTTAGAAATAAATGCTGCTGAGGACTTGGAATTCAATGGTATTTTATCCCAGTGGTTACTGTATGTATCCTGGTATTGTTATTTCAGCATGAATCATGAAGGTTAGCAGTGTGCTTATTGTTTATATAAAATGATTCATAACTTAGAAAATAGCTAGTTAGTTTTCAGCAAATATTTCATGAACTTTGAATCCTTCTTTCAAATTGTCTCCTTTGTGGCCTTTTAAGATATAGTATCTTAGAGAATTGAAACAATAACCTAACAACTTTAAAAGCTATTGCTTCATCCTTGCTCTTTACTCTGTAAAGTAGTGATAGGAATTTTCCCTCTTAGCCTAGTTTATTTTCTTCTAATGGAAAATTTTGCTCTCATAAAAAATATCACTACAAGTGTGATTTGCCATACCATTTACTGGTAGCTTTGATCTTAGGTCCAATTGCTTGAACTATTACCATTACCAGCCTTTTCTATCAGGCTCTTTAGTTCTGTTTTTCTTATGTATTGCACAGAGCAGTAAAAACACATGGTAATTCTAGGATTTCCCAATTGGCAGTGCAAAACTTAGTGCAGAAAAGCTTGCCTAATTATCCATCAGCATTTGGGGTGGAATTTAAAACAGAATGTCAAGTGATGCTTAAAAAATTGAGTATTTTTAGCTAAGTATGAAATAAATATCACTTGTTTATTAATTTTGTGATCTGTGCCAAAATACTTATACTCTTTGGTTCTAAGCTGCTTTTTTTGAAAACTGAAAATAAGAAAACTACAGAGCACAGAAATCACAAAGTAAAATAGTGTATAAGAAAGGAGCTTGTCATCAGTCAGTAGAAATGTTTCCCTCTAATGAGCTCTTACTTTGCAAAGTACTGTGCATTCATGAGTTTCCTAGGGCTGCCATAACAAAGTACTATGAAGTTGGTGGCTTAAAACAATCAAAATCTGTTTGATCTGAGTTCTGGAGGCCAGAAGTCTGAAATCCCTTCAAAGCTTGTAGGGAAGAATCCTTCCTTCTTCTACATTCTAGTTGTTACTGACAACCCTTGGTGTTCCTTGGTTTGCAAATGTATTACTCCAATATCTGCTTCTGTCTTCACATGACCTCCTTCTCTGTCTGTCTGGACTGTGTCCAAATTTCCCTCTTCAGATAGGGCACCTGTCATATTGATATAGAGTCCACCCTAATCCAGTATGACCTCATTTTAACTTGATTACATCTGTAAAGACAATATTTCCAAATAAGGTCATATTCATTCACAGGTTTCAAGGGGACATGAATTTTGAATATTGGGAGGACACTATTCAACCCAGCATAGAATGCTAGAGTTATTTCCTCACCAAATTTGGTTAATTTGTGTCAAAGTAGATATTAAAGCTAAAGTAATTAAAGTTCAAAGGGATTTAACAAGGTCACTGAACTCATAACCAGCAGGGCCAGTATTGTAGTTTATGACTGACTGGATTCCAAAACTTTCTTTTCACTTTGTGCTTATGATTTTTCTCCACCATTACATAAGGTAATAAATTTTAAAACCTCTTATCTCCTTACTACTATGGTAGTGCTTATTTGTATGAAAGACTCATTACAAAATAGGATGATAACTTACAGAATTATGTATATTTTACTTTAATACATATTGAAAAATTGTCCTACAAAAGGGTAGCTTCAATTTACATTTCACCAAAAATGTATTATTTTAATACATTATTTTTTGCCTTTACCAAATGTTTGGTCAAAACTAATGTCATGTGTTTCCATTATTATGTGTTTGAGTGTTGCTGTTGTTTATTAGTAAAGCTAAATATTTTTATTTTTAAAATTTTTTAAAATTAATTAATCTATTTATTTATTTTTAATATAAAATTATTTATTTTAATTGGAGGCTAATTATTTACAATATTGTATTGGTTTTCCCATACATCAACATGAATCCACCACAGGTATACATGTGTTCCCCATGCTGAACTCCCCTCCCTCCTGCCTCCCCGTACCATCCCTCTGGGTCATCCCAGTGCACCAGCCCCAAGCAACCAGTATCATGCATTGAACTTGGACTGGCAATTCGTTTCATATCTTATATTATACATGTTTCAATGCCATTCTCCCAAATCATCCCAAGACAGAAATATAGATCAATGGAACAAAATAGAAAGCCCAGAGATAAATATTTTAAAATGTTTCCCAAATACTTGTATTTCTGATTTTGTGAATTACCTGTATATATAATTAATACGTTATTCTATTGAGGTGCTCTATTTTATGTAAGCATTTATAAAAGTTGTTTATATATTCATGCCACCAATCCTTTATCCTAGATTTTGCAGCTGAATTTTCCAAATTGTGACTTTATTTTATATTTTATAATTTTTTTAACTACAGATTTAAATTATAATGCATTCAAATAATTGTGTTCATCAATTCCATATATTGTCTCTTGCTTAGAAGAATCTTCCTTGCTTCAAAATTTTAGCATGCTTTCTTAAATTTTCTGCTTGTATTTGTATAGTTTGATGTTTACATTTAGTTTTTAATTTATATTTTTTTTAATTTAAGAGATAAAGTATATACTGAGTTTCAAGTTTTTAAATGGCTTGTCATTTTCTCAATAATTAATTAACTCCTTTGTTCATTGGGCTACTCTGGTGGTTCAGCAGTAAAGAATCTGCCTGCCAAGCAGGATGAAATGCTACCATTACCATATACTAAATTCAGTCATGCATAAATTTGCTTTTGAAATTCCTGATGCTCACTGGACTAACACCACATTACCTAAGTTATTGTACTTATATAATAGTTCCAATATCTTATATAGCAAGTTTTCATTGATTATTTTCCCCCTCAGAATTATCTATTTTTATTCTTTTTTATCTAGTTGAAATATTGAATAATGTTAGAAACTCAAGGGACATAGAATAGCCAAAACAATTTTGAAGAAGAAAATAAAGTTGGAGAATTCATCTTCCTAATTTCAAAACTTATTACAAAGCTGCAACAATCAAGACAGTGTGGTACTAGCATAAGGTGAGACATATAGAATTCAGAGTCCAGAAACAAACTCATACATTGGGGATCAATTAATTTTTAACAAAGATGTCAAGATCATTCAATGGTGAAAGAATAGTGTTTTCAACAAATGATGTCAAATGATGTTAGACCAACTGGATATCCATATGCAAAACAGTGAAGGTGTAGAGCCTGTGGGTCACAACTGCTGAAGCCCTTGTGCCCTAGAGCCCATGTTCTGCAACAAGAAAAGCCACCACAAGGACAAGCCTGTGTGCTGCAATGAAAGAACAGGCTCCCACTTGCCTCAACTAGAGAAGGCCTGTGTATACCAATGAAAACCCAGTGAATGCAACCAAAAACAACAAAATAAATTAAAAGTAAATAAAGCCAAACTTACCAAAAAAAAAAAAAAGACAGTGAAGATAGACCTGTGCCTCATATCATGCACAAAAACTTAAGTCAAAACGGATCAAAGATCTAATCTAAGACCTAAAGTTAATAAATTTTTGAAGAAAATTTAGGAGAAAAATTGTTTCCTTGAATTAGGCAGTGATTCCTTTAGGTAGCAACAAAAGGAAAACAAAAGGTAAGCAGTGTTTCATTAAAATTAAAAACTTTCATGCATCAAAGGGTACTATCAAGCAAATGAAAAGAAACCTAAAGAGTGGAGGAAAATATTTGCAAGTCACATAGATAATGGTCTAGTGTCTAGAATATATAACTAATACACCTCAACAATATAAAGACCAATAATCCAATTTCAAAATAGGCAAATGATTTAACAGATATTTCTCCAAAAAGACTTACAGATGACCAACAAACAGATTAAAAGATGATTAGTCAGTCACTGTTGTTGTTGTTCAGTCATTAAGTCATGTCCAACTCTTTGTGACCCCATAGACTGCAGCATGCCAGGCTTTTTTGTCCTTCACCATCTCCTGGAGTTTCCTCAAATTCATGTCAACTGAGTTGGTGATGCCATCCAAATATCTTATCCAAATAACTTATTCTCAATCTTTCCCAGCATCAGTCTTTTTCAATGAGTCAGCTCTTTGCATCAGGTGGCCAAAGTATTGGAGCTTCAGCTTCGGCATCAGTCTCTCCAATGAATATTCATAGTTGATTTCCTTTAGGATTGATTGGTTTGCTATCTTTGCTGTCCAAGGAACTCTCAAGAGTGCTTCTCCAGCACCAAAATTCGAAAACATCAATTTTTCAGCAATCACCCTTCTTTATGGTCCAACTCTCACATTCGTACATGACTTCTGGGAAAACCATAGATTTGACTATGACAATCTTTGTCTGCAAAGTGATATCTCCACTTTTTAATACACCGTCTAGCTTTGTCATAGCTTTCCTTTCAAAGAGCAAATGTCTTTTAATTTCATGGCTGCAGTCACCATCCAAAGTGAATTTGGAGCCCAAGAAAATAAAATCTGCCACTGTTTCCACTTTTCCCCCATCTTTTTGCCTTTAAGTGATGGGGCTGGATACCATGGTCTTAGTTTTTTTGAATATTGAGTTTTAAGCCCACTTTTACACTCTCCTCTTTTACTCTCATCAAAAAGCTCTTTAGTTCCTCTTCCTTTTCTTGCTTTAGAGTTGTATCTACCTATCTGAGGTTGTTGTTATTTCTCCTCGCAATGTTGATTCCAGCTTGTGATTCATCCAGCCCAGCATTTTTGCATAATGTATTCTGAATGTAAGTTAAATAAGCAAGGTGACAATACACAGCATTGTGGTACTCCTTTCCCAATTTTGAACCAGTCAGTTGTTCCATGTCTGTTTCTAACTGTTGCTTCTTTACCTGCTTACAGGTTTCTCAGGAGGCAGGTAAGGTGGTCTGGTATTCCCATCTCTTGGAGAATTTTCCAAAGTTGTGATCCACTGAGTCAATGGCTTTAGCATAATCAATGAAGCAGAAGCAGATGTTTTTCTGGAATTCTCTTGTTTTATCTATGACCCAACAGATGTTGGCAATTTGACCTTTGGTTCCTCTGCCTTTCCAAAATCCAAAATTCCAGGACATCTGGAAGTTCTCAGTTCAAGCACCATTGAAGCCTCAGTTCAGTTCACTAGTTCAGTCATGTCTGACCACTTGCAACCTCATGGACTGCAGCACGCCAGGCCTCCCTGTCCATCACCAACTCCCAGAGCTTGCTCAAATTCATGTCTGTTGAATCCATTAAGGATTTTGGCCATTACCTTGCTAGCATGTGAAATGAGTATAATTGTGCAGTAGTCTGAACAGTCTTTGGCATTGCCCTTCTTTGGGACTAGAATGAAATCCGACCATTTCCAGTCCTGTGGCCAATGCCGAGTTTTCCAAATTGGCTGGCATATTGAGTATAGCACTTTAGTAATGTCATCTTTTAGGATTTTAAATAGCTCAGCTGAAATTAGTCATTAGGAAAAGACAAATCAAAACCACGGGATATCACTTATCACCCAGCAGGATAGCTATAATGATGAGAAAAGAAGGAAAATAACAAATACCGGTAAGTATGTAAAGATAGTGGAACCATAATATGGTTGGTGGGTATCGTGAAATAGTGCAGCCACTCTAGAAAAATTTTTGGTTCCTCAAAAAGTTAAACATAGTATTACCATATGACCCAGAAATTCTACCCAAGAGAATGGAAAACACAAGCTCACACACAACCTGTCCACAAACGTTCATAGATACATTATTCAAAATTGATAACGTGTGGAGACAACACCATCAGTTAATAAATGGGTAAATAAAATGTGCTATATCCATACAATAGAATATTATTCAGCCATAAAAATGGGTATATTACTGACACGAGCTGCACATACATGGACCTTGAAAATATTATCCTAACTAAAAGAAGTCAGACACAAGAGGCCACATAATATATGATTTCATTTTATATGAAATATCCAGAAGAGGTAAATCTGTTGAGATAGAGAACAATTTACTTGCTGTCCGGGATGGCGGGAGGAAGGAATCGAGAGGATTGTCATCACTTTTTGGGGTAATAAAATGTCCCAGAATTAGATAGTGGTGATGTTTGTACAATAGAGTGAATATACTTAAAAAAAAAAAACACTGAATTGTGTACTTTAAAATAGTTAAATGAATTTTATATGGTATGAATTTTATTTCAATAAAATTGTATTAGACATAAAAACATAAATTTGAAAGAAATGTTTTTTTTTTTTTTTGGCCATGCAACTTTTGGGATCTTAGTTCCCTGACCAGTGCTCAAACCAGTGTCTTCTGCAATGGAAGTCCAGAGTCCAAGCTACTGGATAGCCAGAGAAGTCCGGAATACCATCATTTTGGATTGGAACATTAAATAGTCTTAAAATATTATTTTTCAAAAATTTAATGTATAAAATGAATGTAATTCTGATTAAAGTCCTAGTAGCATTTTCTTTGTTGTTTTTGTTTAGTTGCTGACTTAAGTCCAAATCTTTTGTGACCCCATGGAGTCTGCCAGGCTCCTCTGTCCATGGGATTTCCCAAGAAAGAATACTGAAGTGGTTTGCCATTTCCTTCTCTCTATAAAGTTTTCTATACCAGAAAAATAATCTTAAAATTTAAGTATAAGCATAAAAACTTAAGAATAGCAATTTTAAAAGCACAAACATGAAGAAATGAGAGAAAGAACTTCTTTAGCAATTATCAGAATGCTGTATAAAGCCTCCTTAGTAAAACAAATGTAATACTGGTTTAGAAATAGACAAAAACATCAGTAGAACACAATTAAATCCTACTATCCAGAAAATTTAATATATGACAAAGTGAAATTTAAAATTTATTGAAAAAAGATAGCTCAATTAATAAATGATTCTGACACAACTGTTTAATTTCTTTTGAAAGGAAAAATAATGTTTGTCAACTATCTTATATCATATAAAAACAAATCCCAGAATTATTTAAGCCTTGAATGTAAAACAATAGCTCTTCTAATTCAATCTATTGCCTACTCATATAATCTGTAGGTAGAGGAAACCCAAAAGCTACAAAATAGGATCTAGATATGCTCAGCTACATGTAACTGAAAATATTAGTACAAAATGCAAATATGAAGTTAATAAAGGAATATAAGATTTGAGTGAAAAACCTGAATTGGGAATGCAAACAGATAAAGATCTACACTAACACATATATACGGAATCTAGAAAAATGGTACTAAAGAATTTATTTACAGGGCGACAATGGAGAAACAGACATAGAGAATAGACTTATGGACATGGGGAGAGGGGAGGAAAGGGTGAGATGTATGGAAAAAGTAACATGGAAACTTACATTACCATATGTAAAATAGATAGCCAATGGGAATTTGCTGTATGGCTCAGGAAACTCAAACAGGGGCTCTGTATCAACCTAGAGGGGTGGGATGGGCATGGAGATGGGAGGGAGTTTCAAAAGGGAGGAGATATATGTATGCCTTTGGCTGATTCATGTTGAGGCTTGACAGAAAACAGCAAAATTTTGTAAAGCAATTATCCTTCAGTAAAAAATATATTCATGGAGAAATAGAGCATGTTCATGGATTGGAAGAATCAATATAGTGAAAATGAGTATATCACCCAAAGCAATCTATAGATTCAACGCAATCCCTATCAAGCTACCAATGGTATTTTTCACAGAACTAGAACAAATAATTTCATAATTTGTATGGAAATACATAAAACCTCGAATAGCCAAAGCAATCTTGAGAAAGAAGAATGGAACTGGAGGAATCAACCTGTCTGACTTCAGGCTCTACTACAAAGCCAGTCATCAAGACAATATGGTACTGGCACAAAGACAGAATTATAGATCAATGGAAAAAAATAGAAAGCCCAGAGATAAACCCACACACCTATGGACACCTTATCTTTGACAACGGAGGCAAGAATATACATACAATGGAGAAAAGACAATCTCTTTAACAAGTGATGCTGGGAAAACTGGTCAACCACTTGTAAAAGAATGAAACTAGAACACTTTCTAACACCATACACAAAAATAAACTCAAAATGGATTAAAGATCTAAACGTAAGACCAGAAACTATAAAACTCTTAGAAGAGAACATAGGCAAAACACTCTCCAACTTAAATTACAGCAGGATCCTCTATGACCCACCTCCCAGATCAGATCAGATCAGTCGCTCAGTCGTGTCCGACTCCCTGTGACCCCATGAATCGCAGCACACCAGGACTCCCTGTCCACCACCAACTCCCGGAGTTCACTGAGACTCACGTCCATCGAGTCAGTGATGCCATCCAGCCATCTCATCTTCTGTTGTCCCCTTCTCCTCCTGCCCCCAATCCCTCCCAGCATCAGAGTCTTTTCCAATGAGCCAACTCTTTGCATGAGGTGGCCAAAGTACTGGAGTTTCAGCTTTAGCATCATTCCTTCCAAAGAAATCCCAGGGCTGATCTCCTTCAGAATGGACTGGTTGGATCTCCTTGCAGTCCAAGGGACTCTCAAGAGTCTTCTCCAACACCACAGTTCAAAAGCATCAATTCTTTGGCGCTCAGCCTTCTGCACAGTCCAACTCTTACATCCATACATGACCACAGGAAAAACCATAGCCTTGACTAGACAAACCTTTGTCGGCAAAGTAATGTCTCTGCTTTTGAATATGCTATCTAGGTTGGTCACAACTTTCCTTCCAAGGAGTAAGCGTCTTTTAATTTCATGGCTGCAGTCACCTCCCAGAATATTGGAAATAAAAGCAAAAAAAAAAAAAGTAAATGGGATGTAATTAAAATTAAAAGGTTCTGCACAACAAAAGAAACTATAAGCAAGGTGAAAAGACAGCCTTGAGAATGAGAGAAAATAATAGCAAATGAAGCAACTGACAAACAACTAATCTCAAAAATATACAAGCAACTCCTACAGCTCAACTCCAGAAAAATAAATGACCCAATCAAAAAATGGGCCAAAAAACTAAATAGACATTTCTCCAAAGAAGACATACAGATGGCTAGCAAACACATGAAAAGATGCTCAACATCACTCATTATCAGAGAAATGCAAATGAAAACCACAATGAGGTACCATTTCACGCCAGTCAGAATGGCTGCTATCCAAAAGTCTACAAGCAATAAATGCCGGAGAGGGTGTGGAGAAAAGGGAACCCTCTTACACTGTTGGTGGGAATGCAAACTAGTACAGCCACTATGGAGAACAGTGTGGAGATTCCTTAAAAAACTGGAAATAGAACTGCCTTATGACCCAGCAATCTCACTGCTGGTCATATACACCGAGGAAACCAGAATTGAAAGAGACACGTGTACCCCAATGTTCATCGCAGCACTGTTTATAATAGCTAGGACATGGAAGCAACCTAGATGTCCATCAGCAGATGAATGGATAAGAAAGCTGTGGTACATCCTTTTTTTAATAGAACATTTTGCGATGCATTAGTCTGTTTCTCAGCTAGGCAAAGTATTTATTTCAACAGGCTTTAACATTAAATTTTTAAAATAATTTTAAACATATCTAGTCCTTCCTATGATTTCTAGTCTAATCCAGTCCAATCTGTGATTTTCATATTTGCACACCTCTTAACATTATTATTTCAATTTCACTGGTTAAGAAATGGAAGATCAGAGAGTTTTGGTGACTTGTCTATGATGTCACATCTAGTAAGAGCAGGAGTTGGGCATAGAATTCATGGTTCCTCCTATTCACCTGGAGGTCTTAGTAAAATCTTCAGCCTGAAAGGTCTCAGTATTCAACATTTCTTCTAGCTTGAGTTTTCTGGTAGCTATTGTGTCAGAGAGCTATGAAATATCAAAATCTCCTTTTTATTATCAGGCATTCTGTGTTCAGGGGATTTCAAGGACATTAGTTATAAATTACGCTCTCACTCCAGAGAAAGACATGGCAAACATCAGAAATAGAAGAAGCGGTAGAATAAAAGGTAGTAAAGTGCTTTGATGGCAAAGGTTATGCAAGTGTAAAGGCAGACTCTTCTCACACATTCTGTCAATAGGAATGAGGAGACTTTGAAGTGCAATTTAATGGCCAAACAGAAGTCATAAGCTGACCAAACTATCTGGATCTTAGTGTCCTTTAACCAAAGTATTATTACTCTGGAGTAATGAGGAGCTACTTTTTTCCAAGATATGATGAACAATTCTGTATATATTTCCCTAAATTATTATGTACTGGTGTTCACATAAAAAATGTCATTCAATATACTTTTAGTATCCTCAATCAAAACTTACGGCAGAGGAGTGAAAGGTTTTAACTGAATCTGTAGCAAAGGAAAAAAAAACTTATTAAATAAATAAATATCCATTGACTTCATTTGAGGACAGCCCACTGGCTTGCTCAGTGATCCCTTCTTCAGTTAAGGAGGTTTGAATATCCCAGTTTGCTGGTGTGCACTCATCAAATAGGTAATGACTCAGTGTGAGTACAGAGCAGCTAAAAGCATTCTCAATTTTAAAACACTGATACTTTGCTTTCCAAAAACCAAGTTTAATAGACTGTGATTTCTGTACTTGTTAATAAAGACATTCCAGAAAACAAAAGACACAACTTTAGTCACTGATGCTCTCAATGTATATCTCATTATGGTTTTAATATGCATGCCAATGAATATTAATAAGTGCAAAGTACTTCCAAATGTTTATTAGTCATTTGTATTTCTTCGTTCTAAAATTTTCTTTCAAATATTTTGCTGATTTTACAATCTTTTTATCTCACTCTTACTGCTTTGTAAGAGCTCTTTGTATTTCCAGGCTACTGTGTGTCCGTTTTATGTATTGAATATATCTTCTACTATCTTGTGCCGTGCCAACTTCACTCTTTTAGTGGTGCACTTTGATAAACAGAAGTTGTTAAATTTGTATCCCAAGTCAACTATGTTAAACACATTATATTTATTTAGTATGATGCTTTATTATGATTTATTATTTAAGTTATACATGTAAAACTTTACTACCTCTCACAAGGCTATAGAAGTATACTGAGTAAAGAACAGTGATTCTCTTTCAGTATTATTACTCCACTGCCCATCCGAATTTAAGAACTGTTAGATATTTTCTAGACCTATGTATGCATATGTGTGTGTGCAGAGAGGCAGTACAAAAAATAGTTAAAAACACTGCTAGGGAATCAGTTACTGGGTTCAAATATGACCTCCCAGGTTTACCAACTATGTGACCTTAGACAAGTTGATTCACCTTTCTTTTTCAATGTCCTCCTCTGCAAAATGAGGATAATACTAATATTTACTTTACAGAGTAGTTATGTTATGAAGATAAATGCATAGATGTCACTTTACAGGTATACTCCATAAAATAAAAATAACTAAGGTAGCTCAGAAGGTAAAGAATCTGCCTGGAATGCTAGAGACCCGGTTTGCTCTCTGGATCAGGAAGATCCCCTGGAAAAGGGAATGGGAACCCACTCCAGTATTTGTGCCTAGAAAATTTCAAGGACAGACCATGGAGTCACAAAGAGTTGGACACAACTGAGTGACTAACACTTTAACTTTCCCAACATTTATTTAGCACTTAATATGAGCCAAGCAATTTTCATGTGTTAATCTATTTAACCACCACAGTTATTCTATAACTTTCGTTTTTCTTTTTTCTTCTTTATTGAAAGATAATTGCTTTACAGAATGTTGTTTTTTTTCTGTCAAACCTCAACATGAATCAGCCACAGGTATACATATATTACCTCCCTTTTGAACCTCCCTCCTCATCTCACATCTTTAGATTGATACAGAGGCCCCGTTTGAGTTTCCTGAGCCATACAGCAAATTCCCATTGGCTGTTTTACATATGGTAATGTAAGTTTCCATGTTACTCTTTCCATACATCTCACCCTCTCCTCCCCTCTCCCCATGTCCATAAGTCTGTTCTCTATGTCTGTTTCTCCACTGTTGCCCTGTAAATAAATTTTTCAGTACCATTTCTCTAGATTCTGTATATGTGTGTTAGAATATGATATTTCTCTTTCTCTTTCTGACTCACTTCTCTGTGTATAATAGGTTCTACGTTCATCCACCTCATCAGAACTCACTCAAATGTGTTCTTTTTTATGGCTGAGTAGTATTCCATTGTGTGTGTGTGTGTGTGTGTGTGTGTGTGTGTGTGTGTATGTATATATATATCACAACTTCTTTATCTATTCATCTGTTGGTTAACACCTAGGTTGCATTCATGTTCTAGATATTGTAAATAGTACTGCAGTGAACAATGGGACACATGTGTCTTTCTCAAGTTTGGTTTCCTAGGGGTATATGCCTAGGATTGGGATTGTGGGGTCATATGGTGGTTTTATTCCTAGTTTTTTAATGAATATCCATACCATCTTCCATAGTGTCTGTATCAATTTACATTCCCACCAACAGTGCAAGAGGGTACCCTTTTCTCCACACCCTCTCCAGCAGTTATTGTTTGTAGACTTTTTGATGATGGCCACTCTGACCAGTTTGAGATGATATCTCATTGTAGATTTGATTGGAATTTCTCTCATAATAAGTGATGTTGAGTGTCTTTTCATGTGTTTGTTAGGCATCTGTATGTCTTTGGAGAAATGTATGTTTAAGTCTTTCCCCACTCTTTGATTGGGTTGTTTGTTTCTCTGGCATTAAGTTATATGAGTTCCTTGTATATTTTGGAAACTAATCCTTTATTGGTTGTTTCATTTTCTATTATTTTCTCCCATTCTGAGAGCTGTCTTTTCACCTTGTTTATAGTTTCCTTTGCTATGCAAAAGTTTTTAAGTTTAATCAGGTCCCACTTGTTTACTTTTGTTTTTATTTCCATTACTCTAGGAGGTGAGTCATAGAGGATCTTGCTTTGATTTATGTCATTGAGTGTTCTGTCTATGTTTCCCTTTAAGATTTTTATAGCTTTCAGTCTTACATTTAAGTCTTTAATCCATTTTGAGTTTATCTTTGTGCACAGTGTTGGGAAGTGTTCAAATTTCATTCTTTTACATGTAGCTGTCCAGTTTTCCCAGTACCATTTATTGAAGAGGCTGTCTTTGCTCCTTTGTATATTCTTTCCTCCTTTGTCAAAAATAAGGTACCCATACGTGCATGGGTTTATTTCTGGGCTTCCTATCTTGTTACATTGGCCTATATGTCTGTTTTTGTGCCAGTACCATACTGCCTTGATGACTAGCTTTGTTGTATAATCTGAAGTCAGGAAGGTTGATTCCTCCAGCTCCATTCTTCTTTCTCAAGACTGCTTTGGCTATTCAAGGTTTTTTGTGTTTCCATATGACTTGTGAAATTTTTTGTACTAGTTCTGTGAAAAATGCCATTGGTGATTTGATAAGGATAGCATTGAATCTGTAGATTGCATTTGGTAAGATAGTCATTTTCACAATATTGATTCTTCCTACCCAGGAACATGGACTATCTCTCCATCTGTTTATGTCATCTTTGATTTCTTTCATGAGTGTCTTATAATTTTCTGTGTACAGTTCTTTTGTCTCCTTAGGTGAGTTTATTCCTAGATACTAATTTTTTTTTAGTTGCAACAGTGAATGGGATTGATTCCTTAATATCTTTTTCTGATTTTTCAGTCTTATTATATAGAAATGCAAGTGATTTCTGTGTGTTGATTTTGTATCCTGAAACACTTCTAAATTCACTGATTAACTCTAGTAACTTTGTGATACTATCTTTAGGGTTTTCTATGTACAGTATTATGTCATCTGCAAACAGTGAGAGCTTTACTTCTTCTTTTCCAATCTGGATTCTTTTTATTTCTTTTTCTTCTCTGATTGCTGTAGCTGGGACTTCCAGAACTATGTTGGACACCCTTGTGTGGACACCCTTGTCTTGTTCCTGATCTTGGGGGGAATGCTTTCAGTTTTCCACTGAGAATAATGTTTGCTGTAGGCTTATCATATATGGCCTTTGCTATGTTGAGGTAGATTCCTTCTATGCCCATTTTTTGAAGAGTTTTAATCATAGAAGGGTACTGAATTTTGTCAAAGGCCTTTTCTGCATCTGTTGAGATGATCATATGATTATCATCTTTCAATTTCTTAATACAGTGTATCAAATTGATTGATTTGCATATATAGAAGAATCCTTGCATTCCTGGAATAAACCCAACTTGATCATGATGTATGAGCTTTTGGATGTGTTGCTGAATTTTGCATGCTAAAATTTTGTTGAGAGTTTTTGCATCTATGTTCATCAGTGATATTGGCCTGTAGTTTTATTTTTATGTGTTGTCTTTGTCTGGTTTTGGTATCAGGATGATCATGACCTTGTAGAACGAGTTCGGAAGTGTTCCTTGCTCTGAAATTTTTGGAAAGAGTTTTAGATGCATAGGCATTAGTTCTTCTCTAAATGAATTCTCTAAAATTAGTTCTTCTCTAAAATAGAATTCTCCTGTGAAGACATCTGGTCCTGGGCTTTTGTTTTTTTGGGAGATTTTTGATCACAGCTTCAATTTCAATGCTTGTCATTGGGTTGTTCACAATTTCTATTTCTTCCTGGTTCAGTTTGGGAAGATTGAACTTTTCTAAGAATCTGTCCATTTATACCAGGTTATCCGTTTTATTGCCCTATAGTTGTTCATAATAGTCTCTTATCATCCTTTGTATTTCTGCATTGTCTGTGTAACGTCTCCTTTCTCATTTCTAATTTTGTTGATTTGATTCTTTTCTCTTTTTTTCTTGATGAATCTGGCTAAAGGCTTGTCAATTTTGCTTATCTTCTCAAAGAACCAGCTTTTTGTTTTATTAATCTTTACTATTGTTTCTTTCATTTCTTTTTCTGTTATTTCTGCTCTTAACTATGATTTCTTTCCTTCTACTAATTTTGGTGTCTTTTTGTTATTCATTTTCCAGTTCTTTTAGGTGTAAAGTTAGGTTGTTTATTCGATGTTTTTCTTGTTTCTTGAGGTAGGATTGTATTGCTATAAACTTTCCTCTTAGAACTACTTTTGCTGCATCCTATACTTTTGGAGTTTTCATTGTCATTTGTCTCTATAAATTTTTTGATTGCCCTTTTGGTTTCTTCAGTAACCTGTTGGTTATTTACAAATGTGTTGTTTAATCTCCGTGTTTTTATGTTTCTTACAGTTTTTTTTTCTTGTAATTGATATCTAGTCTCAGCATTGTGGTTGGAGAAGATGCTTGATGCAATTTCAATTTTCTTAAATTTATTGAGGTTTGGTTTGTGACACAAAATGTGGTCTATCCTGGAGAACGTTCCATGTGCACTTGAGAAGGTGTATTCTTCTGCATCTGGATGTAATGTCATGAAGATATTAATGAGATTCATTTCATCTGATGTATCATTTAAGACGTGTTTCCTTATTAATTTTCAGTTTTGATGATCTGTCTATTGGTGTGAGTGGGGTGTTAAAGAATCTTATTATTATTGTGTTACTTTAAATTTCTCCTTTTATGTCTGTTAGTGTTTGTTTTATGTTTTGAGGGCTCCTATGTTGGGTGCATAAATATTTACAATTGTTATGTCTTCTTCTTGAATTGATCCCTTGATCATTATGTATTGTCCTTCCTTATCTCTTGTAATCTTCTTTATTTAAAGGTCTATTTTGTCTGATATGAGGATTGCTACTTCAGCTTTCTTTTCCTTCCCATTTGCATGGAATATATTTTCCCATCCTTTATACGTTCAGTCTATATGTGTCTTTAGTCTATATGTGTCTGAAGTGGGTACAATAGATTGACCCAGTGGACAAAGGAAACCAAATTTATATCTACCAGAAGAAAACTAACTAAAGTACAAACTGGAAAACAAAACTAGAGCAAGGTGGAAACTGGGGAATAAAGCAATGAAAATTAAACTAAAATATATGATGAGAGGAAAGGAAAGAAAGAAAGAATAGATATGCAAAGTTAAATACAGGTAGATAAAAAAGGTTTATATACATTATAGATTAATTGCAAGGGGGAAAGAATAATAGGAAAATCAAAGGAATAAATGTAGAAAAAATAATAATAGGTTTAAAAATTTTAAAGGAAAAAAAAAGGAAAACTCCGCAGAACTGCAAAAGCCCAATGTAGAGACAGAGGTTTATAATAGCAGTAAAAAACGTGACTGAGGGAAAAAAAAAAAAAAAAAGCTCAAAGGCTTAATTAGATTTCATAGTTCCAATAAATTTGACAAGTACAGCAGAGAGGGGAAAAAGTAGAAAAAAGAAAAAGAAAAAAAAAATACCCCAAAGAATCTACAGAACAATTCAAAACATAAAGATAGTAAATGTTTTTCTTGAGTCACTGCTGTCAGAGTCCTTTCCCTCGCTATGAATCACAGTCCACCTCACCTCCCTAGGATGCCCTCCAACACTCTGCTGATCTCAGGACCTGCTGTGGGGGCAGCTCAGATTCTCTTCTGGTCCTACTTCTATGTGTTTTTTTCTCCAGTGTCCACAGCTATCAGAAATAGTGTGTTTTCTTTTGTGGAAACTCTCAGTGACCTTTTGGATATTCCATAGACACAGAATCTGCCTAGTTGATGGTGTAGATATAATCTGCAGCTTTTCCAGATGGTGGGAAGGTTTTTGGTCTTCTTCCTTAGCCACAATGCCCCTGGGTTTCAATTGTGGTTTTATTCCCACCTCTGCATGTGGGTCATCCACTGCAGTTTGCTCCTGAGGCTTCTCTGGAGGGCTTGGGTTTGCCCCTGTGAGGGCCATGTGTGGAGGTGATGCAGCTGCTTAGGTCACAGAGGTTCTGGCAGCACCAGGTATGCAGGGGAATTGGCAGCTATGGAAGCAGGAAATATAGTGCTCTAGAAGGATATGGCAACAAGTATTGGCCAATACACTCCAGTATTCTTGCCTGGAGAACCCCCCTCCCTGACAGAGAATCCTGGTAGGCCATAGTCTACAGGGTCACAAAGAGATGGATACTACCAAAGCAACCCTGCATGCATAGACACAAGACTTTTTTGCCTGTGGCAGCTCTGCCCCAGTGTGATTTGAGTGTGAATGTGGTCCAGCTGTTTGGCTTGCGGGGACCCTGGAGGGACCAAGTGTGCAGGGACACGGACAGCCTCCACCACAGGAGTTATGGCCCTATCAGAATCTTTTTTCAAGCCTCTTGTAGCTGGCGATCAGAAGATCTCTTTGGCCAGTCTTTCTCTGTAGCTCTGCCCATTCAGGCACTTAGAGGGCTCCCTTGCCTGGGGTCCCTCTCTGTTGTTCAGCACAACAGACACAAAGAGGGTCCCCCCAAGCTGGGGTCCAACTCTGTAGATTGGCACATCAGGCATTTAAAGGGGCACCCTGGGAGAGGTCCTACTCTGTAGTTCAGCTCATCAGTCACTTCAAGGAGTATCCTGGTTGGGGTCCTACTCTGTAGTTCAATGTGTCAGGCATTTGATGAGCCAGCCTCTCTATTGTTCAGCTGCCATTGATGGCGTGTGGGGAGAGAGAGGCTATGGTGATGGCTCCCCTCCTACACGTGACTCAGCAGTATTGCCTTGCTTCCATGGCTGCCCAACTTTCCTCCACAGGCATTTCCCATCACAGTCTCCTCCTTCACCTCCCCTTGATCCATCTCTCTGCAGTCAAGAGCACCCCTTGCCCTGGGATCACTCCGCACTCCCCAAACTCCAGCTGCTGCACCTTCCAGCAGACCCTCATCCCGGTCCATGGTATGTATGGCTGTGGCAAGGACTATTTGATTCTTTTTCCATTTAGGCTGCCACAGATCAGCTGTTTCACTCTTACCCTTAAATGTTTCTCTTCTGACTCAGACAATTGGCCCAATGTGGAGATCAGACCCCTGCTTCAGTTCCCCCACCTGCCAAGGGCAGGTCCAGTCCTACTAACACTCCTGTTTTCCCTCCTAATTCCTTTGTTCTACCAAGTTCTGAGTTGTTCTATATATTATTTTCTTCTGGTCAGGTGCTCCCGTCCACTCTCAGCTGGTGTTCTGCATGCACTTCTGTGTCTTAAGGTGTATTCCTGATCTTTCCGTGGAAAGAGATGTACTCCACATCCACCTACTCCTCTGCCATCTTGTTCTCCTATACTCTCTCTTTTTAAGGCGAATAAACTAAGGCACAAAAGAGTTAAATAACTTGGTCAACATAAATGGAAGCCCAGTTAGTTTATGAAGCCCAGGAAGTCTGAATCCAGAGTTCACATTCTTACCAAATTTATAGTATTCAGTATAGTATTATTAAGCACAGTCATCATGCAGTGTATTGGCTCTCTAGACTTATTCATCCTCCATAACTGCAAATTCACACTCTGACCAAAATCTCCCAGTTTCTGCCATCTACCCATCCCTGGTGTCTTGCTGTTCACACTGTTCGCTGAACCCAGGGTACGCAAGGCACAAGCTAAGAGGCTAGAAGAAGACTCAAGGAGCCATAGGAACAGCAGACATTTTTATTCTATCCTGGCTGGCATGACAGCCATAAAACAGCTTCTCTCTTGGCTGACATAACAACCATAGCAGCAGCCATAACATAACATAACCATAACATAACCTTATATAACATAACCATGATGCCACTCCAATGTAGCCCCAATGCAGCAGCAGCAAGAGCGTTCATGGTAAAGGTCATACAGGCATACTGCACTCAGCCCTCAGGGCTTTCCTAGGTAAAGCTTATATAACAAAAGTAGCCCGTGTCCAAGCGAGTACCTCATAACCCATATGCACAATTCTATAAATAATCTCAGTCATTACATAACCTTGCAAAGTCATTGTTCACAAAACATGGGTCCAGAGGGCATGAGCCTGTGGGGCAAGACAGCCTGACTGGCACCATCTTGTTAATTTCCCCACACCTGGTAACCACTAGTCTATAAAGTTCACATTCTTAATTATTATACTATATCCCAATCTTCCCCTCAAAAGTGCTCCACAGATGTTACCTGATAGTACATGCATATACAAATATACAACTTAATTTTTTGCATAACGGAGAAGGCAATGGCACCCCACTCGAGTACTTTTGCCTGGAAAATCCCATAGATGGAGGAGCCTGGTAGCCTGTAGTCCATGGGGTCGCTAAGAGTCGGACACGACTGAGCGACTTCACTTTCACTTTTCACTTTCATGCATTGGAGAAGGAAATGGCAGCCCACTCCAGTGTTCTTGCCTGGAGAATCCCAGGGACGGGGGAGCCTGGTGGGCTGCCGTCTCTGGGGTCACACAGAGTCAGACATGACTGAAGCGACTTTGCAGAAATGGCACAATACTAAATATATTGTACTATTATTTGATTTCATCATTACATAAAACAGTAGCAATATTTCCATGTTGGTACTTTATTTTTTAAACAGTTATGATGTATGTAATGGTATATTTGCATATTGTCTTCTTCCTTTGGGGCTGCTATAACAAAATACCATAAATTGAGTAGCTTATAAACAACAAAAAGTTATTTCTCACAGTTTTGGAGGCTGTGTAGTCCAAGATCACAATGCACAGCAGATACATTTTTCTTGTAAGGACCTACTTCTGGCTAACAGATCGCTGTCTTTTCACTGTATACTCACATGGGGGAAAAGAGGCAAGCTAGCTCTCTGAGGTCTATTTATAAGGGCAGTAATCCCAATGATGAGGACTCTGCCCTCATGATCTTATCATCTCCTCACAGCCCCTAATATCACGTTGGGGATTAGGATTTCAACATAAGACTTCTGAAGGGACACACGCATTCAGACCTTTACATCTATATTTAAACATTTCTTTGTTAACAAACATTTGGGTGGTTTCTATATTTTTGCTGTTACAGTCATTGTGACAATGATCATCTTTACATATGTATCATTTGAGTGAATGTGTAAATATTTCTGTAGAATGGACACCAAATAATAGAATTTCCTGGTCAAAGGGTTTGATGTTTGTTTAAGTATTTGCTCAGGTAGGGCATCTCTGAGTAAACACTGGTTTTATAAGTTATATAAAATTTACATTACAGATCTTGATGCATGTGATTTCCATAACCCAAATCTGTTGAATGTTCTTTGCTTGCTTGTCTCTTCTATAACCCAAATGCCTAGTTTTATAATTTTTTTTTATTTCTTTCACTTAGAAAGTGCTTTTCTAACAAATCCTATAATATACTTAGATAAGAATTTTATGAACATCTCATTTCCATTCTCCCTTCTTGAAACCAGCCTTAAAATGTCTATCAATTCATTTGTTTTATTGGTAAATTGCTCACTCTCAGTTGTTTATTTGGTTTTTCTGCCTACATCTATAATACAAACATCTACAGTATTGAATTACCTCTATGTCTGCTCACTCTCACCTTATCCTGTAAGCTGGTTATCAGTCATTTGGGTAAGAGCAAAAAAATTTATCTATTTACTCAAGAAATAGGGTTGATTATGGAAGCCCATAGACAATATTCTGCCAGGGCTTTTCCCATAGAGTAGAGATGGATATATAGTTTTTTCCCCCAGTCCCTTTCATCTTTTCATCTTCCTGGAAGTCCATCCCAGCAATGCAGGATAATATAGGTAGATAGCTTATTTCTCATTCGCACAACCCTCTGGAACATTCTTTGTTCCAGACTGTTCTCTTCATATTTCAGCTCTGCTTAAAGTAGCTTTCACTTCCTTACCTTTATCTTTAAAATTTAGTCAAACTCTTCTAATTGCTCTTTGAAGACTTGAATTTAGCATGTTTGGGAGGTATTATTTAGTTGTGAGAAATTTATACATTTTCTAGAGAGCTAGAGGGAGGCTCTTACCTGAAAACACTTTGGCAATATGGGAGTTTTCTTAACCTCTTTTGTGGAGAACACCTCTATACTGAATAAATGAATTTCTTCCTTTTAACAAAAAAGAAAAATATATATATATATATATTTATTATTATTTGAGTCTTTTGTACAAGCCTAATAGGAGAATGTTTTGCTTTCATTGTAATACTGGTATAGTTGAAGGAGAGCAACCAAACCTATTCATAGAGGGTGATGATAAGAATGACTTACTGTGGAGACTTGAGTATGTAGAAATCTAGTAACTCTTCTATTGTCTTATTTTATTTTTATTCAAAAATTTTCAGAGTCAGCTGAGATTCTTAGTGTAACTGATGGCTAAGTCTAGAAGATCTAAGCTGCTGATGAACACATTGAGCTCTCAGGGCATTCTAGGTTTTCTAATATCTGTCACAACCAGCATGAGGGCGAGCAGATTAAACACTCAGGACATATTGATTTTATTAGGATGCAGATATAAAAATAAGTGTAACCCAGTCTTTTTTAGTCTTTGTTTATAAGTACAGCCCTTCTTTTACCTTAAGCACATTGGTCCAGGGAAAAGAATACTTTTTGCAACCTGTTTCTCATCATCAACAACAAACAAAGATGTATTAAACGCTAATTTTGTCCCTGAGGGAAAAAGAGATGGATACAAAGTTGAATTATTTAACTACCTACCCTGAATTTCCCATCTAACATTACATCCTTGCCCTTAAGGAATGTACTGGAAAAATGTATGCTAGTTTAGCTGAAACTTTGATCCCAAATTCTTATGATTGCCTACTTTTATAAAGTGAAATGTATTATATATATATATATATATATATATATATATATATATATATATACATATATATATATATATATATACATATATATATAAAGTTTTTAAAGATCTATTTTTTAAACAAACTTTTTATTTTGGAATAATTTTAGATTTACAGACAACTTGTGAAGATAGTACAGAGTCTCCCTATATCCCACACTCAGTTTCTCCAACTGTAGCATTTTGCAGCACCTTAGTGCATTGGTCAAAACTCCTAACATTGATCCACTACCAAGAACTAGATGAAAGAATCAATTTTTCTTTCTAGCTTTAGTTTAAACAAAGATTAGGGCCTAACACTGGCATCCCAAATCTTAGTATTCTAATGACTGAATATGCTTTAGAAAGGTAACAGTGATCAAAGAGTTTTAGGACCAAAAACCTCAAGCCCAGTAAATCTAAGCATCCCACTTCCTGCTTCTTTTCTTTAAGATTTCATTCCTAGTCTTGTTAAGCTAAAAATAGGTGAAAGACTGGAATTTTTAAGCCTAAAACAATCCCAGGCCTCGGCTACTGCACTAAATGTTGTCAAACCCAAGTTAAACGTGTCCAAGGCACCATGAATCCAAACATGAGTTTGGAGCAGAGAATGATTTATTGCAGAGCCATGCAAGGATAATAAGTGTTTTGTGCTCAAAAGACCCAAACTCCTCAATGGGTTTCAGGGAAAAAAAGTTTTTATAGGCAAAATTTGGGGAGAGGGATGCAGGGTGTGTAACCCTCCTCTGATTGTTTAGGGGTAAGGTAACAGAGCAGTGTTTCAAGAATCTCAATCATCAGCCTTCTGTATCCAACCTGTCCTGGTTTTTTTTAGCCTGAAGTTACCATCTTCAACCTGGGTGGGGGCCTTATACTTCCTGTGGAACTCAGAGATATGTATCAATTGTTATGCACATTCCCTGAGTAGGAACCAGGACCAAGCCTCATGCTACACTGTATATTGTTTCTTTCTGCATTTTCTCACTCTCCAAATTAGTAACTGAATCTGCCCCTTGGAACTGAGAAAGGGTCTAGGAGGCTGAAATCTTTTCCTTACAAACAAGAAACAGGGACACAGAAAAGCTTTAATGCTCTGGAAGGCTACGCAGGGTCCTGCTCGTTTTCAGCCCCCCCTTCTCTTTGATTCTCCTGGATTGTGAGGAGAACAGGTGTTAGAAAAGGAAGTGAAAAAGTTTTTGGATAGAGAGGTTAATCAGAAACTTGGCAGAGGAACTGTTTTAGGGGGATGCAGTTTCACAAATACAAGGCACAGAAAAAAAAAAAAAAAACAAAAGAAATGAGGAAAATGTGAGAAAATATCATAGAGAAATAAGTATTTAAATATTGTCACTCCTTCCATTAAAAGCTACATTGCTTATTAAATGTGTTCTCTGATATGTACTAGATGGACCACTTCACAGACTAATGCATACAAGAAACAATACTCTTTATTAACTTATTTAAAATCATGATACAAATTGTTTCCCGAATTTTAATGGTCTACTTTTGTTACAATAATATACTTTCAATTAAAAAACATGATACATTATTGTATCAGTATCTTAGAAATGTATCTAAGAAATATATCTAAGAAACATTGTATCAGTATCTAAGAAACATTATTGTATCTAAGAAACCAATTGCATGAAGCTCAAGAGTCTGTTAGTAAAGTTGTAGATCATGAAATTCAAAGGCTAGAGGGACTTTTAGATTTTCCTTCAGTTGGAAGAGAAAGCGATATAAATTACTCCTAATATCTCTAAGAAGAACAAGCTGGAATCAAGATTGCCAGGAGAAGTATCAACAACCTCAGATATGCAGATGACACCACCCTTAAGGCAGAAAGTGAAGAGGAACTCAAAAGCCTCTTGATGAAAGTAGAAGAGGAGAGTGAAAAATTTGGCTTAAAGCTCAACATTCAGAAAACTAAGATCATGGCATCTGGTCCCATCACTTCATTGGAAATAGATGGGGAAATAGTGGAAACAGTGTCAGACTTTATTTGGGGGGGTGCTCCAAAATCACTGCAGATGGTGACTGCAGCCATGAAATTAAAAGACATTTGCTCCTTGGAAGGAAAGTTATGACCAACCTAGACAGCATATTAAAAAGCAGAGATATTACTTTGACAACAAAGGTCCATCTAGTCAAGGCTATGGTTTTTCCAGTGGTCATGTATGGATGTGAGAGTTGGACTGTGAAGAAAGCTGAGCACCGAAGAATTGATGGTTTTGAACTGTGGTGTTGGAGAAGACTCTTGAGAGTCCCTTGGACTGCAAGGAGATTCACCCAGTCCATCCTAAAGGAGATCAGTCCTGGGTGTTCATTGGAAGGACTGATGCTGAAGCTGAAACTCCAATACTTTGGCCACCTCATGTGAAGAGTTGACTCATTGGAAAAGACCCTGATGTTGGGAGGGATTGAGGGCAGGAGGAGAAGGGGACGACAGAGGATGAGATGGCTGGATGGTATCACCAACACGATGGACATGAGTTTGGGTAAACTTCGGGAGTTGGTGATGGACAGGGAGGCCTGGCATGCTGGGATTCATGAGGTCGCAAGGAGTCAGACACAACTGAGCGACTGAACTGAACTGAACATCTCTAAAATAGTCTTTTTGTGTCTCCTTCAACACTGACATCTTTGCACAACTATGTTTGTTAGAACGTGTACTTTTTTGCTTTGTTTTCCTACATTCAGCCAGTATCTGCCTCACTAGAACTTCCATCCTTTGGTTCTAGTATGTCTGAAGCACCCTACTAAAGCAGACACCTAAAATAATTCTTCCTTCTCCTTGTAGCAGACTGATGCATACATACATACAAGGAAACCTATCAGCTCTTGCACACAAGACTTTTCTTCTTGGGGCCAAAATAAACCTAGTTTATGTGTATGAATCAATTTTAAAGCCTTTTACTTCTTGATCAGAGTTTTTAATTTTAGCAAAATTACAACCGGGTATTTCTTGCTGAATAAATAATTTTCTTTTTATTGAGAAGAATTATGTATGGCAATTATGAGTGTATGTTGTGGAATCAAAGAGAACTGAGTTCGAATTCCCAGCTTTGTGACTCTGGGCAAATTACATAATCTCTGAGCCTCAATTTTCACCTCTTTACAAAAGATAAAAGTAATAGTGCTTACCTCAATACATTTGTATGAGATAAAATAGAGTTATCCATATAAAGTAATTAGCACTAATCTAAAATCCATCTATTAAAAAGAAATAGAGAGTAAAACTTTAAGAGTGCTCATCACAAGGAAATTTTTTCTTTTTACCTTGTGTCTATATGGAATAATGGATAGTCACTAAATTTATTGTGATCATTTCATGATGCATGTCTCAAATTGTTACTTCATACACCCTAAACTTACACAGTGTTATATATCAATTATATCTCAGTAAAACTGGAGGAAACACACAAATAAAAACCTATTGCTTTCTTTTTTAAGGTTGTCACATTTTCTTGAATTTTATGCTAAACCTATACATGCTGCTGCTAAGTCGCTTCAGTCGTGTCCGACTCTGTGTGACCCCAGAGACGGCAGCCCACCAGGCCCCGCTGTCCCTGGGATTCTCCAGGCAAGAACACTGGAGTGGGTTGCCATTTCCTCCTCCAATGCATGAAAGTGAAAACTGAAAGTGAAGTCGCTCAGTCGTGTCCGACTCTTAGCGACCCCATGGACTGCAGCCTACCAGGCTCCTCCATCCATGGGATTTTCCAGGCAAGAGTACTGGAGTGGGGTGCCATTGCCTTCTCCCACCTATACATGACATTACAACAAATAATACATTTTTTAAATGCACCACACTAGTTTTCTCTTTTTCTCTACCCACTCTTCCAATGCAGTTGTATCCAAGAAGTATGAGGGACTTTTTTTTTATAGAAAGCTATAAGACAAAATTAAGAGAGAAGCAAAGTAACCTTTATTAACTTGGTTCCCAGCAAAATGTTATTTCATTTAATCTTCGCAATATTTCCTTTGGTTTCATGTTATTGTGTCAATTGTATTGTTCTATTCTACATTATTCTATGATAGTGTTAGGGGAAGCACATTGACCAAAACCATCCACCCTGGCCAGGCACCATAGTAATCATTTGCATGAGTTGTTTTATGACAGGAGGTCCTGTTAAGGAACATGGAACTAATAAGCCACCACCAACTGGAAGAGTCCTGTAAAGGTTAAAGACTGCCATCACATGTCTAACCATCTCCCAGAATCCTCTCTGCCATCTATCTTGGCTGAGCAATGTGTGTACAACCAGGAAGGACCCTGAGTCAGAATGATTGGCTAAAGACAATCCAGAAGCTAATCCCATCACGATAAATCCTGAGACTGCAAGCCATATGGCAGAGCAGTTCTTTTGGGTTCCCTGACCCTACTGCTCTCTGCCCAGGCGCCCCTTCCCAATAAAATACCTTGCCTTTTCAGCACATATGTCTCCTCAGACAATTCATTTCTGAGTGTTGGACAAGAGCCCACAATTTGGACCCTGGAAAGCCTGCAACAATAGTGCTGGCGTTCAATTGATGTAACTTAGTTTCTGGGTAGCTTATCCCAATCCAGGGACTTTGTTTCAATTATATTTTAAAAGGTTAATTGAATTATCAACCTTACCAGATAGACTCTGGTTTCTAAGAAAATTTTCACGCTGTTACTATAATATTATCTCAGCATGGATGTCTTGTAATATTGTTACTATTGTAGAAGTGATAAAACAGCCTTAAGATATGTTCTAAAATTGTCATAAGTTTTGAGGGAAAAGCTTAAAATAAACAATTAAGTGCATAAATGAATTGTAATAGTTTTAAACTTGCTTCTGTTGAATCACAAATCTCCAGAAAATGTTTAAGATTTAGACATTCATGGAATACTGGAAATAATTTAATAGTGATATTTTAAATGATCGCTAATAAAGATGATCACAATTCTGTAACACCATGTGAAGAAAAAAGGAAATTTGTATGCTTTGTAAACATCAATGCATAGACTGCATTGACTAAATATTTTGATGGAATAGCAATTTCAAGTTGAAATTGCTTTAGTAATTGGAAGTGCATCTCAGACTAATTTGCATCTTTAAATGTGTCTTCTTTGGTGAATATTGTACTTTATAAAATTAAGACAGCATATTTGCAACAAAGATCAACATTCAGTTGTGGGAATTTTAGAAAATACAGATAAGAATGCATCTTTAAATCAATTTAAAACTTTGAAATTCTTTTTCCTCCGTCCACTTTGGGTCTCATCAATATAGTCAGAATGTTGACTGTTGCGTCAAAAAAGTGCATAGGAGAAACAGAACAGTAGGCATTGCAGAGTCAATTTTGGCTGTCAACCTAAGAAAACCAGTTACAACACTAATTGATACCATTAACGGCAATCTGTCCTGGGAAGTGTACAGGCTGCTAAATATTCAAGAAAAGCTATTGGACAGATGACAAAAAATAAATCTTTGTAGTATGTAGTCTCCTGGTTGCAATCCCGTTGAGGCAGCGCATCCCATCCCAAATCCCCAGGTTCTACTTAGTGTCTGCTAAGTATTTTGAACATGTGAATACCATTGAGGTGCTAATTGTAACTGTTTATCATCCTTGGCTATAAAACTGTAAAATCTGAGTAAGAGATATTTAAATGATAATTAGCATTTATCTTTTCAAAAGAAAAAGCCCTGAAGCGATTTACCTATTCCTACTAAGCAGAATTTGACAAGACAGTTTTACCATGAATTTATTGAAAGACTATGATCTTGGCAATGTTTTCTAATTATTGTGCCATGACAATTTGAGCCATTGTCAAAACACTGTGTGCTGAAATATCCTGAGTTTCTTTACCCCCAGGCAGTTGCTTGTTTGCCAAAATCCTTGTTTCTAAAGTCACTGCTTTCAGTTTCTGTCTGCAGCCAACTAGTTCCTTTGAGAAACACAAACAACTGAATAGGGCAATCAAGATTAAGGAGGAGGCCTCCAGTACAAATGCAGTAGATGTTCTGGACTGCATTTTGGCAAATCTAAAAGTTTTTGTAAGCATTCAGTTAGAGACTGCATGGGAAATGCAAATTTTGAAATAAACTGCATACTCTCAGGCCTAAAGCTGATGTGCATGCACAGACAAGGCACTTTCATGCTATACTGCTGAAGATTGTGGTACATGTAATCAAGTCATTTTTCCACTGCCTTCCTGAAGCAAGATAGCAAGTTCTGCCCCAACACTCTCTAACTGACTAGCTAAAGCCAGCAGTCATATAGGGGACAACCTTTGATTGCCTAGTGGACAAGGGTGCTGGTGTTCCTGAGTTCCAAGGGACTATAACAATCAGAAAGACAGTTCTTGGCAGGCCACCATTCTCAGGGCACTTCACAGACAGCAGACTGAAACACACCCCCAATCTTCTTCTGAAAAAGCCCTATTTACTTAGCCTTGAGCTTAGCCCCAAGGGACAAGGTTTAGGCTTCCTATGTAAATAGAGGTTAAGGACGCACTCCCAGGAAAATTAAGCAGGGAGACATCTTCCTTGGGCACCCTTTTGGCCTCAAGACAGCTCAACAAGACTCTGCAGAAAGGACCTTATACACTCATCAGGCGTCCCAATTTTGGAAACTGTTGTCCAAAGGACACTACTAGATGTCCTAGTCTGGAGGCAGGCAGGAATTATGATTGTGGCTCCATGGGGCTGTATACAGCCACATACTGGGTTGGCCAAAAAGTTCATTCAGTGTTTTTTGCAAGATGCCTCTAGTAGTGCTCAGTTATCTTTCATTTCATTTAAAACAATTTTGTTAGATTGTATTGTGACAACTGTCATATCAGCATGCATTTTTAAAAAGTCAAAATTTGTGAATTTTTGTATAGCCATTTTAATACTGAAGATGGAGGGGAAAAGAAATATTTTCAATATATTATGCTTTATTATTTCAGTAAAGGTAAAAATGCAACAAAAGATTTGTGCACTATATGGAAAAAGAGCTGTGACTGAACAAATATGTCAAAAGTGATTTGTGAAGTTTTGTGCTGGAGATTTCTTGCTGTACAGTGCTCCACAGTCAGGTAGACCAGGTGAAGTTGATAACAATCAAATTGAGACATTAATTAAGAACAATGAACATTAAACATCATGGGAGATAGCTGACATACTCAAAATATCCAAATCAAGTGTTGAAAATTATTTGCATTAGCATGGTTGTGTTCATCACTTTGATGTTTGGTTTCCACATAAGTTAAACGATAAACACATTCTTGACCCTATTTCTGCGTGTGATCCTCTACTTAAATGTAATGAAAACCTTCCATTTTAAAAACAAACTGTGATGGACAATGAAAAGTGGATACTTTACAACAATGCTGAACAGAAGAGATCACGGGGCAGGCCCTAATGGACCAACACCAAGCACACAAAAGGCCAGACTTCATCCAAAGATGGCAATATTGTGTATATGGTGGGATTGGAAGGGAGTCCTCTACTATGCTGCTGCTGCTGTTGCTAAGTCACTTCAGTCATGTCCGACTCTGTGCGACCCCTTAGACGGCAGCCCACCAGGCTTACACGTCCCTGGGATTCTCCAGGCAAGAACACTGGAGTGGGTTGCCATTTCCTGCTCCACTCTACTATGAACTCCTTCCAAAAAACAAAAGAGTTCATTCCAACAACTACTGATCCCAATTAGACCGACTGAGAGCAATACTTGACAAAAAAGTATCTTGAACTAGTCAACAGAAAATGCATAATCTTTCACCAGGATAACACAAGACCGCATGTACTTTGATGACCAGGCAAAAACTGTTACAGCTAGGCTGGAAGTTCTGATTCATCCACCGTGTTCACCAGACATTTAACCTTCAGATTTCCATTTATTTTGGTCTTTAGAGAATTTTTTTAATGGAAAAAAATACAGTTTACTGAAGACTATAAAAGGCACTTAGAACAGTTATTTGTTCAAAAAGATGATAAGTTTGGGAAAATGGAATTATGAAGCTGCTTGTAAAATGCTAGAGTATAGTGGAACAAAATGGTGCCTACATTTGTTCAATAAAATTCTTGGTGAAAGTGATAAATGTGTCTTTTATTTTTACTTAAAAATCAAAGGAACATTTTGGCAAACCCATTATTTTAAAGGCTGCTGCCTGAAGGTCTGGCATCAAATCAACCTGATTGTGTGCTAAATGAGATTCCTTTCCTTGGATCACTGAGAGGCCTTGGCACAACCTCAGCAATAAGAATATATCAAGAATAAATTATGCGGCATCCCATGCAGATCTGGAGATGCAAGTGTGCTGAGCCAAATCTTCCATGCACAGCGGCCAAGTTGCAACTGGACCAGGCAATGACCCAAAGCCCTGCCATTCCTTTGCAATAACTGACTCACAACCAATCTGGAACAACATGAGCTCCACTCACGCTGCACAAAGACCACTCTGAAACCAGATGAATACTCCAAGCCCCACCCATCCCTCACAGAGGCCAAACTGCAACCAGGATGTGCAAGCAACTCTAAAACTGCCCTCCTCACATAGTGGTTAGGCAGCAACCAAGTCAGGTGGTGCCCCTTGAGCATTACCTTCCCTGAACAGCAACCATGGGCTCTAGCACAGCCAGCAGATGCATGCAGCCCACATGAAGACTGTCCATAGAATGTTTATCTCTTGTAACCAGAAAAGATTGGGCTTCTGGGCTACATGGAATGGCTCTTATACAAAACCACTCACTCTTTAAAACTGAGGGAAGTAGCCATTTTGCTTCCTACATATAGACAAACACAGAAAGATAAGCAAAATAAGGAGACAGAGGAATATATTCCAAATCAAAAAGCAAAGCAAATCCTCAGAAAGATGTCTGAATGAAAAAGAGATAAGCAACCTATATGAAAAAGAGATAAGCAACCTATGTGATAAAGAGTTCAAAGTAATAATCATGAAAATGCTCACTGATCTCTAGAGTATTAAAGAATGGATTAACACTGTGATAACTTAACAACATCATAAATAGGAAATACAAGAAATCACCAAACAGAAATTAAAACTGAATGGAAACTATGTGAGAAGGGTTCAAGAGCAGAATGTGTGAGTTAGAAGTATGAACCAATGAGCTGGAAGATAAAGCAGTAAAAAATAGAGCAGAAAAATGAAAAAAAAAATAGAAGAAATGAAGATACCTTGAAGAACCCCTGGGACATCATCAGGAGGAATATTGTTAACTTTATGGAGTACTCCTAAGGAGAAAAGAGAAAAAGGGCCAGAAATATCATTTGAAGAAATAATGGTTAAAAGCTTTCCTAATCTGTGGAAAAACATCTATTTCTGCTTTATTGACTATGCCAAAACCTTTGACTGTGTGGATCAAAACAAAATGTGGAAAATTCTGAAAGAGATGGGAATACCAGACCACCTGACCTGCCTCTTGAGAAACCTGCATGCAGGTCAGGAAGCAACAGTTAGAACTGGACATGGAACAACAGACTGGCCCCAAATATTAAACAGAGTACATCAAGGCTGTATATTGTCACCCTGCTTATTTAACTTATATGCAGAGTACATCATGAGAAACGCTGGGCTGGAGGAAGCATAAGCTGGAATCAAGATCGCTGGTAGAAATATCAATAATCTCAGATATGCAGATGAGGCCACCATTATGGCAGAAAGTGAAGAAGAACTAAGGAGCCTCTTGATGAAAGTGAAAGAGGAGAGTGAAAAACTTGGTTTAAAGCTCAACATTCAGAAAACTGAAATTATAGCATCTGGTCCCATCACTTCACACCAAAGAGATGGGGAAACAGTAGAAACAATGGCTGACTTTATTTTTGGGGGCTCCAAAATCACTGCAGATGGTGATTGAAGCCATGAAATTAAAAGACACTTACTCCTTGAAAGGAAAGTTATGACCAACCTAGACAGCATATTAAAAAGCTGAGACATTACTCTGTCAACAAAGGTCAATCTAGTCAAGGCTATGGTTTTTCCAGTAGTCATGTATGGATGTGAGAGTTGGACTATGAAGAAAACTGAGCACTGAAGAATTGATCCTTTTGAACTGTGGTGTTGGAGAAGACTCTTGAGATTCCCTTGGACTGTAAGGAGATCCAACCAGTCTTTGGGATGAGATCCATCCCAAAGGAGATCAGTCCTGGGTGTTCATTGGAAGTACTGATGTTGAAGCTGAAACTCCAATACTTTGGCCACCTGATGCGAAGAGTTGACTCATTGGAAAAGACCCTGATGCTGGGAAAGATTGAGGGCAGGAGGAGAAGGGGATGACAGAGGATGAGATGGTTGGATGGCATCACCCACTCATGAGTTTGGGTAAACTCTGCGAGTTGGTAATGGACAGGGAGGCCTGGTGTGTTGCAGTTCATGGGGTTACAAAGAGTTGGACACGAATGAGCAACTGCACTGAACTGAACTGAATCTGTGCAAAGATATAGGCAATCAGGTCAGGAGGTCCAATAAGATGGACCCAAAGAAAAACACACTGAGACACATTATAATTAAAAAAAAAAAAAAAAAACTTAAAAATAAAGGGAAAATCTTAAAGGCAGTACAAAAAAAGAAACTTATTACATACAGGGGGAATCTCATAAGACTATTAGCAAATATTTAGCCAAAAAAATTACACATGAAAAGGGTGCTGTGTAACATTTTCAAAGTGCTGAAAGAAAAAAAAAAAAAAGAGAGAGAGAGAATGCCAAGCAAGAATTCTTACACAACATGGTTTTCACTTAGAATTCAAGAAGAGATTGAGTTTTCTATATAAGCAAGAGCTAAAGGATATCATTACCCCTATCCAGCCTTGCTGTTTAAAGGATTTATCTAAGCAAAAAATAAAAAAATATACTAAATAATAAGAATAAAACATACAAAAGTAAAAGTTTTACTGGAAAAGGTAAATTGATAATCAAGGGAGTGGATCAATCTCTTATAAAAAAAGTACCAATTAAAAAAAAGACAAAAGTAGCAAATTTAACTACAATACAATAAATAATCAAAGGATGCATAAAATAAAAAGGCTTAAATGTGTCAACAAAATATAAAACATTAGAAGAGAGTAAAAATATAAAGTTTTGAGAAGTGTTCAATATTGTTACTTAAAAGAGATTATATGCATAAGATGTTCTATGTGAATCTCATGGCAATCACAAAGAAAAACTTACAGAAAATGTTCAAAGAAAAATGAGAAATGAGACTGAATGTAGCAATAAAGAAAATAAAAAACAATGGAAGAAAGAAAGAGGAAAAGAAAGAACAAAGAGGAAAACAAAACAGTCAGAAAACAATGAACAAAATGGCAAAAAGTAAATACCTGTCAATAATTGATTTAAATGACATAAATCAAGGCAAGATCCTATATGACCCACCTCCTAGAGAAATGGAAATCAAAACAAAAGTAAACAAGTGGGACCTGGTTACATTTAAAAGCTTTTGCATAGCAAAGGAAACTATAAGCAAGGTGAAAAGACAACCCTCAGAATGGGAGAAAATAATAGCAAGTGAAACAACTGACAAAGGATTAATTTCCAAAATATACAAGGAGCTCATACAACTCAATGCCAGAGAAACAAACAACTGAATCAAAAAGTGGAGAAAAGACTCAAACAGGCATTTCTCCAAAGACATACAGATGGCTAACAAACACATGAAAATATGCTCAACATCACTCATTATGAGAGAAATGCCAATCAAATATACAATGAGATATCATCTCAAACTGGTCAGAATGGCCATCATCAAAAAGTCTTCAAACAATAATTGCTGGAGAGGGTGTGGAGAAAAGGGTACCCTCTTGCACTGTTGGTGGGAATATTAATTGATACAGCCACTATGGAAGATGGTATGGATATTCATTTAAAAAATAGGAATAAAACCACCATATGACCCCACAATCCCACTCCTAGGCACATACTCTGAGGAAACCAAAATTGAAAAAGACACATGTGTCCTATTGTTCACTGCAGTACTATTTACAATAGCTACAACATGGAAGCAAGCTAGATATCCATCGACAGATGAATGGATAAAGAAGTTGTGATACATATACACTATGGAATATTACTCAGCCATAGAAAGGAATGCATTTGAGTCAGTTGTGATGAGTTGGTGTGATGACACCACACATAATTGTGATGACATCACACTTATGGCAGAAAGTGAGAAAGAACTAAAGAGCCTCTTGATAAAAGTGAAAGAGGAGAGTGAAAAAGTTGGCTTAAAACTTAGCAATCAGAAAACTAAGATCATGGCATCTAATCCCATGACTTCATGGCAAATAGATGGGGAAACAACGGAAACAGTGACAGACTTTATTTTGGGCGGGGCCCCAAAATCACTGCAGATGGTGAATGCAGCTATGAAGTAAAAGACGTTTGCTCCTTGGAAGGAAAGTTATGACCAACCTGGACAGCATATTAAAAAGCAGAGACGTTACTTTGCCAACAAAGGTCCGTCTAGTTAAAGCTATGTTTTTTCCAGTGGTCATGTATGGATGTGAGAGTTGGACTATCAAGAAAGCTGAGCACCGAAGAACTGATGTTTTTGAAGTGTGGTGTTGGAGAAGACACTTGAGAGTCCCTTGGATTGCAAGGAGATCCAGCCAGTCCATCTTAAAGGGAATCAGTCCTGAATATTCATTGGAAGGACTGATGCTGAAGCTGAAACTCCAATATTGGCCACGTGAAGCAAAGAACTGACTCATTTGAAAAGACCCTGATGCTTGGAAAGATTGAAGGTTGGAGGAGAAGGGGACGACAGAGGATGAGATGGTTGAATGGCATCACTGACTGAATGGACATGAGTTTGAGTAAACTCCGGGAGTTGGTGATGGACAGGGAAGCCTGGTGTACTGCAGTCCATGGGGTCACAAAGAGTCAGACATGACTGAGTGACCGAAATGGACTGAACTGAACTGATAAGGTGGATGCACCTAGAGCTTATTACAGAGTGAAGTGGGTCAGAAAAAGAACAATAAATATTGTATTCTAAAGCATATATATGGAATCTAGAAAAATGGTACTGAAGAATTTATTTACAGTGCAACAATGGAGAAACAGACATAGAGAATAAACTTATGGACATGGGGAGAGGGGAGCAGAGGGTGAGATGTATGGAAAGAGTAACATGGAAACTTACATTACCATATGTAAAATAGATAGCCAATGGGAATTTGCTGTATGGCTCAGGAAACCCAAAGAGGGGCTCTGTATCAACCTGGAAGGGTAGGATGGGGAGAGAGATGGGAAGGAGTTTCAAGACGGAGGGGACATATGTATACTTATGGTTGATTCATGTTGAGGTATGACAAAACAACAAAATTCTGCAAAGTATTATCTTTTGATTAAAAACAAATTTAAAAAATAATTGATTTAAGAGTAAATAGATTAAATGTTCCAATCAAAAGTCCTAGCTAGAGTGGCTAAATGGATAAAAGACAAGACCTTTCTGTAAGTTTCCTACAAGAGACTTTATATTTGTCTAAATCTAAAAACATTCTAAGATTGAAAGTGGAAAATGGAAAATAATTTACCATGCAGATGGAAACAAAAAGAAAGCCTCATAGCAATACTAATATCAGACAAGATAGAAGGAATTACATAATGGTAAAGGATTATTATTATCCAAGAAAAGGATATTACATTTGTTAACATTTCTGAAAAAAACAAAGAAGCATCTAATGTAGAAAAGTAAATATTAACAGAAATGCAGGGATAAATAGACAGCACGCAATACAATAATAGTAGAAAATTTTATAGCCCACTTACATCAGTTGATAAAACATCCAGTAAATGATGAAAAACCAATACGGAAGTACCGGTCTTAATTTACATTTCATATCATTAAGTTTATAGTATATACTGATCATTCAATCCAAAAGCAGCATCTAAGAGCACATGGAACATACTCCAGGATAGATTACATGTTATCCCACAAAACACATCTTAGGAAACTTAAGAAGATTGAAATCATAACAAACATCATTGCCAACCAAAATGGTATGAAACTAGAAGTCAGTTCAAGAAGAAACTAGAAAAACTCAACTGCACAGAGACTAAACAACATTCTATTAAACAATCAATGGATCAACAAAGAATAAAATATAAAAACTTTAAAAATATCTGAAAACAAATGAAAATAAAAACACAGCTTTCCAAAATCTATGGGATGTGGCAAAAGTAGTTCTAAGAGTGAAGTTTATAGTGATACAGGCTTATCTCAATAAAAAAATATATAAAATAAACAATGTAACTTTGCATTTAAAGGAATTGGTGGGTGGAAACAAAAGTTAGTAGAAGAAAAGAAGTAATAAATATCTGAGTGGAAAGAAGTGAAATAAAGACCACATCTCAATAGAAAGATCAATAAAACTAAGAGCTTGTTCTTTGAGAAAATAAACAAAATTGATAAATCTTTAGCTGATTCATTTAGGAACAAAGAGAGAAGGCACAAATAAATAAAAACAGAAATGAAAGAGAAGTTACAACTGATACTACAGAAATGCAAAAATCACAAGAGATTACTATGTAAAATTATGTGCAAAAAAATTGGACTTAGAAAACATTGATAAATTCCTAGAAATATACAATCTTCCAACTCTAAATCAGAAAGAAATAGAAAATATAAGTAGATCATTACTAGTAACGACATTGAATCAGGACTCTAAAACTCCTAACCAACAAAAGTCCAGGATCAGATAGGTGAATTATATCAAACATTCAAAGGCTTAATACCTAACCTTTTCAAACCATCTAAATAATTGAAGAAGAAGGAACACTTGCAAACTCATTCTATGAGACCAGCATTACTCTGATACCAAAACCAGACAAAGATACTACAAAAAAAAGAAAATTATAGGCCTGTGTTTTTCATGAACTTGATGAAAGAATCCTCTACAAAATATCAGCAAAACAAATTTAATACATTAATTGGATCACACAGCACAATTCAGTAGGATCTATTTTAGGGATGCAGGAGTGTTTTGATATCCACAAATCAATCAGTGTGATATACCACATTAAGAAAGCAATGGATAAAATCATATGATAATGTCAACAAATGCAGAAAAAAAATTTGACAAAATTCAATACCTTTTAAAAATAAAAACTCTCAACAATGTGGGTATAATAGAAACATATCTCAACATAATAAAAGGCATGCATGAGAAACCCACAGCTTACTTTATACTCAATGATGAGAAATTAAAAGCTATCTCTATAAGATCAGAAACAAGACAAGAATGCTCATTCTCATCACTTTTATTCTGCATAGTACTGGAAGTCTTAGCAACAGCAATTAGACAAGAAAAAGAAATAAAAAGCATTCAAATTGGAAGGGAAGAAGTAAAATTGTCACTATTTTCAGATGACAAGATGTGTAAATAAAACTCCAATGATTCCACCAAAAGCTGTTAGAATAGAAAATAGATTAGTCAATTTAGTAAAGTTGCACTATACAAAATTTATATACAAGAATCTGTTGCATTTTTTCAGAAAAAGAAATTAAACAAATCATTTCATTCACATTTGCATAAAAACTATAAAGTACCAAGGAATAAATTTAACTAAGGAGGTGGAAGACTTGTTCACTGAAAACTATGAGGTATTCATAAAAGAAATTCAAGAGGACACAAATAAAACAATATACTATATGCAAGGATTAGAAGAATCAACATTGTTAAAATGTCCATAGTTCCCAATGAAATCTACAGATTCAGTGCAACCTCTATCATAATATCAATGGAAATTTTCACAGAAGTAAAACAAATAATCCTAAAATTTACATGGAACCCAAAATAACTCAAACTTGCAAAGCAATCTTGTGAAGGAGCAAAACTGGAAGTTTGTTCCCTAGCTTCAAACTATATATATTATAAAGCTGCAGTAGGCAAACAGTATGATACTAGTATACAGTCCGATAGATCAATGGGAAAGAATAGAGAGTCTACAAATAAACCCAAGCTTATATGGCCAATTAATCTACAATCAAGGAGGCAAAAATATACAATGGGGAAAAGACAGTCTCTTCAATAGATGCTACTTGGAAAACTGGACAGTTACATGCAAAGATAAATAAATAAACTGGACCACTCTCATATCCCATGTACAAAAATTATCTCAAAATGGATTAAAGACTTTAATGTATGACTTGAGACGATAAAACTTCTATAATAAAACACAGCAGTAAGCCCTTTAACATTGTTCTTAGCAATATATATATATATATATTCCCCCCCCCTGGAGTATATCTCTTCAGACAAGGGCAAAAAAGAAAAAATAAATAAAAATACATGAAATTAAAATGCTTTTGCAGAACGAAGGAAACCGTGAATAAAACTAAAAGGCAACTTACTGAATAGAAGAATTTTGCAAACAGTATATCTGATAAGGGTTTGATATCCAAAATATATAAAGAACACATAAAACCCAAAAGCAAAAATCAAACAATCCAATTAACAAATTGGAAGAGGACACGAATAAGCATTTTTACAAAAAACATATACAAGTGGCCAAGAAGCACATGAAAAGATGCTCAAAATCACTAATCATTGAGGATTAGCAAATTTTGATTTGATTAGCAAATAAAACTACAATGAGATATCACCTCACACATATCAGAATGGCTATCATCAGAAAAACAAGAAAGAACAAGTGCTGATGAGGATGTGGTGAAAAGGGAATCCTCATGTGACCACTATGGAAAACTGTGGTAGTTCCTCAAAAACCTAAAAATAGAACTAACCTAACATCCAGCAATCACTTCTGGGTATGGATGGGAAGAAAACAAAAACACTAATTTGAATACATATACATATACATATCTGTATGTTCATGGCAATGTCATTTACAATAGACAAGATATAGAAGCAATTTAAGAGTTCATCAATAGACTAATGAATGTAAAAGATATGGGGTGTGTGTGTGTGTGTGTGTGTATGCATGTGTGTGGGCTAAGTTGCGTCTGACTCTTTGTAACTTTATGGACTGTAGCCCGCCAGGTTCCTTTGTCCATGAGGATTCTCCAAGCAAGAATACTGGAGTGGGTTGCCATGCAATCCCCCAGGGGATCTTCCTGACCCAGGGATTGAATCTGAGTCTCTTATGTCTCCTGCACTGGCAAATGGGTTCTCTACCACTAGCACCAACCGGGAAGCATATATATATATATATACACACACACACACATACATACATATATACCACAAAAAAAGAATGGAATCTTGCCATTTGAGACAACATATACAGACCTAGAAGGTATTATATTATCTGAAACAAGCCAGACAGAAAAGAATAATACCATGTGGTTCCACTACATGGAATCTAAAAGTCAGAGCAAACGAATAAGTAAAATAAAACAGCAAACAGTTCATAGATACAGATAACAGACTACTGGTTACCAGAGGAGCAAAGAGTGGGGGAATAGATGAAATAAATAAGGGAGGTTAAAGGTGAAATAGTTTAAGAAGTTTGGCTAAACTTCTAGCTAAATATAAATGAAGATACAATGTTCAGGACAGTGAATATTGTCATAATATTGCAATAATTCTGTATAGTATAAGATGGTAACTAGACCTCTAGTGGGTTTCATCTTCTATGCAAAAAAATATTGAATTACTACATTGTACACCTGAAATTAATTTATTAGAGCCAATTATAATTCAATAAATTATTTTAAAATATTAAGATTTTTAAGAGAATAAAATAATAATAATAGTAATAATAAATATTATGCCAGCAAATTTGGAAAACTCAGCAGTGGCCACAGTACTGGAAAAGGTCAGTTTTCATTCCAATCCCAAAGAAAGGCAATGCCAAAGTATGCTCAAACTACCGCACAATTGCACTCACCTCACACGCTAGTAAAGTAATGCTTAAAATTCTCCAAGCCAGGCTTCAGCAATATGTGAACCGTGAACTTCCTGATGTTCAAGCTGGCTTTAGAAAAGACAGAGGAACCAGAGATCAAATTGCCAACATCCGCTGGATCATGGAAAAAGCAAGAGAGTTCCAGAAAAACATCTATTTCTGCTTTATTGACTATGCCAAAGCCTTTGACTGTGTGGATCACAATAAACTGTTGAAAATTCTTGAAGAGATGGAAATACCAGACCACCTGATCTGCCTCTTGAGAAATTTGTATGCAGGTCAGGAAGCAACAGTTAGAACTGGACATGGAACAACAGACTGGTTCCAAATAGGAAAAGGAGTTCATCAAGGCTGTATATTGTCACCCTGTTTATTTAACTTATATGCAGAGTACATCATGAGAAACGCCGGACTAGAAGAAGCACAAGCTGGAATCAAGATTTCCAGGAGAAATATCAATAACTTCAGATATGCAGATGACACCACCCATATGGCAGAAAGTGAAGAGGACCTAAAAAGCCTCTTGATGAAGGTGAAAGTGGAGAGTGAAAAAGTTGGCTTAAAGCTCAACATTCAGAAAATGAAGATCATGGCATCTGGTCCCATCACTTCATGGGAAATAGATGGGGAAACAGTGGAAACAGTGTCAGACTTTATTTATCTGGGCTCCAAAACCACTGCAGATGGTGACTGCAGCCATGAAATTAAAAGACGCTTACTCCTTGGAAGGAAAGTTATGACCAACCTAGATAGCATATTCAAAAGCAGAGACATTACTTTGCCAACAAAGGTCCGTCTAGTCAAGGCTATGGTTTTTCCTGAGGTCATGTATGGATGTGAGAGTTGGACTGTGAAGAAGGCTGAGCACCGAAGAACTGATGCTTTTGAACTGTGGTGTTGGAGAAGACTCTTTAGAGTCCCTTGGACTGCAAGGAGATCCAACCAGTCCATTCTGAAGGGGATCAGCCCTGGGATTTCTTTGGAAGGAATGATGCTAAAGCTAAAACTCCAGTACTTTGGCCACCTCATGTGAAGAGTTGACTCACTGGAAAAGACTCTGATGCAGGGAGGGATTGGGGGCAGGAGGAGAAGGGGATGACAGAGGATGAGATGGCTGGATGGCATCACTGACTCGATGGCCATGAGTCTGAGTGAACTCCGGGAGTTGGTGATGGACAGGGAGGCCTGGCGTCCTGCAATTCATGGGGTCACAAAGAGTTGGACACGACTGAGCAACTGATCTGATCTGAATAATAAATAGACTGGACTCTAAAAGATTTTAAACAATCTAGCACCAGTCAATAGTAAATCATTAGAAAGTTGAATGTCTATGATATATTATTCATATGCCAAACACATATCCAGCATCACTTTTCATTAGTCATGCTTGAACAATTTTCAATGATGACTAAATCATAATCAAGAAGTTTTAAACAAGACACATGCATTTATATATAATAGGCTTCCAAATAATTGAGAAGTCCTCTCAAGATGAACCATATTCTTTGAGCACTGTACTGAATAAAACAATATCCTATTATAAGAAAAGAAGCCATAGTGTTTGATAACAGTTTTGAGTAAGGACATGAGATGTTGTACTTTATTGATATGATGTATCAATAATTCATGCAAATAATATTTATATTTATAAAGTACTTAATATTTTCCAAAGAATAATCATACTTTTTAATCTCATTTGATTCACATACAAACAATTGGAAAGGAGATAAAGCAAACAGTGCTTTTTATTGTTTTCATTATAAATAGTGCAACACAGTTCAAAGACTGAAATTGCCTTATCATGTGTGTATATGGCAGATCTAACACTAAATATTTGCCTGCAGACTTTAAGTCTTCTTTCATTTAGTGCACAGGTTATTTACAGTATACTAACGCATATATATGGAATTTAGAAAGATGGTAACAATAACCCTGTATACGAGACAGCAAAAGAGACACTGATGTATAGAACAGTATTTTGGACTCTGTGGGAGAGGGAGAAGGTGGGATGATTTGGGAGAATGGCATTGAAACACGTATAGTATCATATATGAAATGAGTCGCCAGTCCAGGTTCGATGCATGATACTAGATGCTTGGGGCTGGTCCACTGGGACGACCCAGAGGGATGGTATGGGGAAGGAGGAGGGAAGAGGGTTCAGGAGGGGGAACACGTGTATACCTGTGGTGGATTCATGTTGATATATGGCAAAACCAATACAATATTGTAAAGTTAAAAAAACAAAATAAAATGAAAATGTAACATTTACTGAAAGTAGTTTGTGCTAGAAACTACATTTAGATCTTTATCTGTATTGTCTCATCCATAATTAACAGATGAGAAAATCAAGACTTAAGTGAAATTAAATCTCTTTAATCAAGGTCACACAATTAATTGAGTTGCAGAACCAAAATTTGCACGATGGTACTCTGATACCAGAGTTTGCATTTTTAACTACTTATTATTCTATAATTTCTTCCACCATCACAAGAAGGACTTTAATTAGACACAATTAAATCTATTTCCTCTTTTCATTACACTACCTTTGAGAAAGAATATGTATCTCTCTATTAAATATCATACAACAGCTATTGCAGTTACTTTTCAGTTTTCCATTCTAAATATCCTCCTCTAAATAGTCAAGTTACATTGTCTATCTTCTTAATCATTTTCAGTGCGTTCAGCTAAAGTCTATGTTTTCCTTGTTTATGCTTGTTTTTAAAATAATAACTTCTTTTTGATGTCTTACCTAATCACATAATCATATATTCTCAATGAGAAAAACACAGAGCAGAAAGGAAAAGAACAAAATTTAGCCCCAATGCCACCAATATAAGTTAAAAATGGCAATGGTTAAAAGTTTGATATGTGTAAGTAAAAATAAAAATTATGTTAAGTGCTTCAAGTATGTCATGACCACAACTTTTAGAGGTAGATATTATTTCATTATTAACAGTCACTGTCATATCTGACTCTTTGCGACCCCATGGGCTGTTGCCCAGGAGGCTACTCTGTCCATGGAATTTTCCAGGCAAGAATACTGGAATAGGTTGCCACTTCCTCCTCTAGGGGATCTTCCTGACCCAGCAGTTGAACCCACGTCTCTTGCATCTCCTGCTTTGGCAGGTGGATTCCCTACCATTCATCCTCCTGGGAAACCTTTAATATCTTTATACCAGGTAAAAACAAGATGCAAAAATATATAAACTTAAACATAGTTCAATAAAGTATGTTTCAATAGTTTATATGGTAAAAGGCAAATCAAGGATACAAACCCAGGACTGTGTATCTGTCCAGGTGTTTCTGACTGGAATCATACTGTTGCATAACCTGTTTTTGGCTTTCAATTGTTTCACAAACATCTTGACTACTCGAGATCTTCAACATGATTTGCAATAACTGATTAGTATTCTGTCTTAAGAGTGCAATATAACTTATTTAAAAATCCCCATTATTTAGAAATATTGTGATTGTTTCCAATTATTTTTTTCTGCCTGAAATATTTGTGTGCTGCTTCACCAAAAGCCAATATTTCACATTTAGTTTTCTTTTAGGTATGCTGCCCATGTCAGGTCCAGTTATGACTATGTTTGGTACCATTTTTACTCCTTTCCTGAGAGAACCTTGTATCTCTAGGCTTTATTTATGTAGTTATCCTTACCATTAGGATTCTTACAGAAGTTGATTTCAAGTGTTTACTTTCAATGACATTGATTCACAGCAGAGTAGCACCCAATTTTTTCTGACCTTCATGTTTGCCTTGTCCTTCACTGCTAAAAATTTATTCATTGAAATAGGTTCTTAGTTTTACAAACAGGAACAAGGACTAGCTAACTTATGGATAAAAGATATGAAAGGATAATAGGTAGCTTACAGAACTGATGGAAAGATGGGAGAAAGAAGCTCAAAAATAATCAGGAATCAAGGGAAGTTAAGCAGTCAAATAATGCCAGAGGAGTAACTTGGCTAGGTTACCACACCACCACTACCACCAAATGGTGTTGCTTTTGCAAACACTTGGTGCCAGTACTTCTTCCTGGAATAATTTATAAACCACTTCTGCTTCTTTGTGATACTCTCTTAATCTTCAGTCTCAGGTGGGTACATCTAAATGCATCAAGGTCATATTCCCAGATGCTATGTGGCTGCCAAAGACTAAGGGAAGGAAGGATCTCTCTGCTGTAGTTTCTATAGCAGGTTAAAGCCATCTAATCAGCAGGATGTATAATGAATTTTCCCCAAATAGGTAGAGCATTTGAATGCTAGGACTGATCATTTAACTAGTATCCATTCCAGAGATATTTAAGGGATTTCACTATCTCAGGTGGGTCAGTTATGAAATGGTTGTCATAGGCATTGGAAAATGCTTTAAAATGTTTACATTAAACAAATTAATACATTTGAAACACAATGCATTCTATGCATAGCAATATTTGGAGACAATATGAGACAACCAAATTTGAGGAGGGCTTGTGTGAATATGAGGCCTTGACCAAAATTGCCCTTGGACATAAACCCTCTTCTTAACCCCCTCTTCCTCCATGCATTCCCACCAATGGGCTCTTTTCATTTGGTAATTTAAGTCAGTGGTGTGGAGAAAGGATCAAAGAAAAAAGGACTGAAAGCCTCTACTTAAGCAACCATCTTTCACAGAATGCTCTGGACACATATTAATTTATAGGATCCTGGTATATCTCTTAACATTGGGATAAAGTGAGGCTAATGTTGAGTTTAATGGTAAGCCAATGCATAGATTTCTATATAATATGTATTTTTCTATTTGCCCTTGTGTCACAGTAACCCTTTAAAAAATGTGTAGCACTTCACGTTATTAAAACAAAATGCACTTTTAAGTGTATCAATTAAACTTTTTTTTTTTTTGGTGGCTGTTAATGACTTGAAGAATTGGTACAGCTTTATTTTCTGAACCTTCACATTACTAAGTAAGATGGTTTCATTTTATATTACTAATAAGTTGGCAAAAATATTGGTTAATTAACACTGGCTAATCAAATCATTATAGAAACAAACACTCGCATGCACCTCAAGAAGAATTAATTGAGCAAACCAGACTGGCATATGCACTGTAAATTCTTCCTAATAACTAGTGATGGGTGCAGTAATGCCCTCTCTGTGTCTACCTGATTCATCTTGAATCTTTCAAACCAAGATTGATTTTTTTCTAACATTGTTTGTTATATTAATATTAAACTTTCCATTAACACAACACAATAATTGAAGGCAAGATTAAATACATTTTAACACTGCAAGTTCCTTTTCAAAACCATCTTTCATTTTCATGAAAATGTAGACATTTGGCCCCTGGTGGTCATATGTTTTTATCAGTACATCACATCACTTGATCCACTCATAGAAATAAAATGTAATGAACTTCTAGTAATTTGATTATTATAATTCTTTGTGTATATTTTATGTGATATATGTCATTGAAAAATGCAAAGCCAAGATAGCATATTTATTTGGTGGAACTATTGGAGAACATCAGTTTCACTGCTAAATATACTACCTTTTCATATCAACATAAAAACGTTATAGTGAGTATCCCAATGAGGTTTTTTTTTTATTTTAAATTTATGTTTTAATTAAAGGATAATTGCTTTACATAATTATGTTGGTTTCTGCCAAACATCAACATGAATCAGCCATAGGTATTTGACCATCACAGATTAGTAACTCTTGGCACTATATACATTCACTCCCTTCAACCAATGCTGCACTTCTCATTCACAACCAAACAAGTATTCTTAGTTTTCCACTTGGACTCCTTCTTCTCAGTCACCATGATGTACCTAAGCCTGGTGAAAAGTGAAAGTGTTAGTTGCTCAGTCCTGTCAGACTCTTTGAGACCTCATGAACCCTCCAGGCTCCTCCGTCCACGGAATTTTCTAGGCAAGAATAATGGAGTGGATAGCCATTCCATTCTCCAGGGGATGTTTCCAACCCAGGGATTGAACCTGGGTCTCCTGCATTGCAGACAAATTTTTTACTATCTTAGCCACCAGGGAAACCCACTTAAGCCTGGTATTCATCTAACATTAGATCAAATTTTATCCTCTTTTGCCTTAGAAGATAATATCTTGACCATGTACTCAATAAGATCTTCTTATCCATCTACCAAAGCATACACATTCACAATATTTTTACCTATTGCACATTTACTGGTGGATGTATTACTGGAAAGCAGAAGTCCAAAAAGGAAATAAATTACCTTTTGAAATTAGCAGAAAGTCCAAATCCCATGCAATTAATAGCTAAATCATGGGAAGTAGTGTACTTTTTGCAGATTAGGCAAACTGGTCTACCTGTGCCTAGTGCCTGAAAAATGAGAATATTTTAGATATAACTATGCAATGGCAACCCACTCCAGTACTCTTGCCTGGGAAATCCCATGGATGGAGGAGCCTGGTAGGCTACAGTTCATGGGGTCGCTAAGAGTCGGACACAACTGAGCGACTTCACTTTCACTCACTGGAGAAGGAAATGGCAACCCACTCCAGTATTCTTGCCTGGAGAATCCCAAGGACAGGAGCCTGGTGGGCTGCCATCTGTGGGGTCGCACAGAGTTGGACATGACTGACGTGACTTAGCAGCACAGGAAAGAAGATTCTCTATTAATAAAGTGACTGATCAAGTTTAAGAGGGGAACACTGAAAGGAATAGAACTGATAATATTTTGCTATATAAGTGGAATGAAGGAAGAAATGGGAATAGCATTTGGGGGTGGGGAGGTTTCCCTGGTAACTCAGCTGGTAAAGAATCCGCCTGCAATGTAGGACACTCCAGTTCAATTCTTGGGTTGGAAAGAACCCCTGGAGAAGGGCATGGAATGGCAACCCACTCCAGTATTCTTGCCTACAGAGTCCCCATGGACAGAGGAGCCTGGCAGGCTGCAGTCGCAAAGAGTCAGACATGGATGAGTGACTAAGCAACATCCATGGCAAGAAAGAGTAATAATGAGGGTTCTGGAGCTATGTTTCCGGCATCATTGATGAGAGTGAATTTAGCACTGTGATACTGTAATTTGGAATTGGTGGGTAATAAGTAATTAAATGTGGGTGTCCCAGGTGGCTCTAGTGGTAAAGAATCCACCTGCCAATGCAAGAGACATAAGAGACATGGATTCAATCCCTGGGTTGGAAAAATTCCTTGGAGAAGGGAATGGCTGCCCACTTCAGTATTCTTGCCTGGAGAATTCCATGGACAAGGGAGCCTGGCTGGCTACAGCCCATAGGGTCATAAAGAGTTGGACAAAACTTAAATGACTTAGCACACACACAAACAAATAAATGGGCCAAACCAGAATATAGAAAAATATGAAGTGATCAGTTAGTTCATTTCAGCTCAGTCACTTTTCCTGCTGATTGTGTTTTGCTCAGTTGTTCATTATGTCTTGATTCATTTTCTTCTGTTTCATTATTTCCAGTACCTCGTGTACGTTGCTTTTCAATAGACACAGTTACTAGTTCTTACCTTAATATAACAACTGTCCTTGTGAGAAATCACAAGGACAGTTGTGATTACCCTACCATTTGCATTGGTAGGGTAAGATTTGCTATCCTAGTAGCATTTCTCCAATTCATATAATATACAATTTTCATTCACTGGGTATCCAAGATATTTTAAAAGTTGAGTAAATTCACTTTTAGAATTTTGGTAATATTCCTTCATTATATTCTTTAGTCAAATATTCTGTTTCTTTGGAAAATCTGTTTCTGACCTGGATACATAGTGGTATATTATGTCTACTGTGTTGGATACCAGCAGTATTCTTTTCTGTCAACTTCAAAATTATGCAAAGCCAGATAATCTGTCTTGCCACAAAAGTACTTCTTGCAATTGCTTATAATCATATATGGTGATCATCCAGCTATGATCTACTATGTCTTTTGCTTTTACTCACACTTACACAAACATATCATAGTTTCAAGTTCTGCTGATTCTAGTGCAGATACCACATTTGCACATTTATCTCTTTCCATTTGTACTTGTTGAAGTTCTCATTTTATGTTCCTGCTTGCATTGTTCTCTGCTTCCAATCAGTTATTCACACAACTGTCAGAGAGACATTCCCAAACAGTGAGCTGACCAAATAACTCCCTAAAAGCCTTCTAGATGCTAGTATTTTTTACAGCTTCTAACATGGCCTCCAAGCACCTTCATATCATTGGCTCCTGCCTGTTGCCACCACACCAATGTGTAGAGTCCATTTTGCCAGGTTTAATTCCCTGTTGGCCACTTAACAACCTTCTAGAGTCTAAACCAGACTCTATCTTTGAGGTAATATCTGTATCATCATGTAAAACACAATCATATGTACCATTCTCTCTATTACTTGCCTCAGCCAAAAATTCAAGAAAGGACTAGCAGTTGTTCTCTTTATGGCTAGGCCAATGGTATGAATCACACTCTAATTGTACCCTTATTGGGTCTTGAGTCTACCCTTTTCACAGTTAAGAGTATAAACCCTACCAATACTCTACTGGAAGATTTCCAAAATATCTAAGGCCTTCTTTGAATTTCTCATGCCATTCCATTCCAAAAGGACATCATACCACTTCTCTCTGTGTCTTCTGTGTATATGGCAAAAGTAAGTGAAATTTGGAAAGCTTTAATTCATAACCAAACATAGAGATTTTCTTTATACTTTTAGAAATGGTTTTTCCTACCACAGCGCCTGTTTGAAAGGAAGCTATTCTACTTAACACAAAGCATCAGTGTTTACAACAAAATATTATGAATAGCTATGTGGGAAGGAGAATTAAAAACAACAGAAAACAAATAAAAAGTGAGTAAAACAGAGAGGTCATTCAATGACAGCAAGGAAAGAAAAGTGAGTTAGGTAGGAGAAAGAACTAACCAAACATACAGAAAGTGTTTAGCAAAATAGATTTGAAATTTTCCTAGGACTTTGCAGGAGTTTAGATAACTATGCATTTTTTCCAAAGGTCTTCTCAGAAGACAATTAGAATTTTAGGTTTTTTTTTTTTCTTTTACATTAAGGTATTTTTATGGCTCTTCTGTTATAAAGTAACACATAGTCATACAAGGTAATTTTTTAAATTAAAAAAAAATTGAAAGAAAAAAACACACACATAGTTGGTCATCAAACATAATCACTATTAACATTTGAAGATATTTTTTCCAAGCTTATTTGTGTGCATCATTTTTATTTTAAAGACCATTTAGCTTTTAAAATTAAAATAATTTTTCATCTTAAAATCATACCCAAGGTGGAAAGTTAAAAACCTTTCCTCTAAGGTCAGAAACAAGAAAAAGATGCTCACTTTAACTACTTTTATTCAAAGTAGTATTGCAAGTTCTAGCCACATTAATTAGGCAAGAAAAAAAAAAAAGCATCTAAATTGGAAGGGAGGGTAAAATTATCATTATTTGCAGATGACCTGATATTATATATAGAAAATGCTGAAAACTGTCAAAAAATGTTAGAACTAATAAACAAAATCAGTACAGTTGCAGGATAAAAAATAAATATATAAAACTTTGTTGTGCTTCTATATACTAACAATAAACTAACAGAAAGGAAAAAATGAAAACAATCCCAATTACAATTCTGTAAAAAAGAATAAAATACCTATGAACAAACTTAACAGAGGAGGTGAAAGATCTACACATGGAAAACTATATAAGACACTGAAAGGAATTGAAGAAGACCCAAATAAATGGAAAAATATCTCATGTCCATTGAATATAATTTGTATTGTTTAAAATATTCACACTATTCAAAACAATCTACAGATTCAATAAAATCCCTATCAAAACTCCAAAGTAATTTTTCTCAGAAATAGAATAATTCTAAAATTTGTATAGAACCACCCCAAATAGCCAAAGCAATCTTGAGAAGAAAGAACAAAGCTGGAGGGATCACATGCCTTGATTTCAATGTTTATTACAAAATTGTAAGAATCAAAACAGATTGTATTGGTATGAATAACAGACACACATATCAGTGGAAAAGAATAGAGAGCCAAAAGTAAATCTGCACATATATGATCAATTAAGTTATGATATGGGAATCAGGAATATATGGTGAAGAGACATTCTCTTCAATAAATGATGCTGGGAAAACTGAACAGCTACAAGCATAAGAATGAAACTGGACCACTGCCTTATACCATACACAAAACTAAATTCAAAATGAATTAAATACTTTAACATAAGACCTAAAACCATAAACCTCCTTGAAGAAAACATAAACCCCTTAACATCGATCTTGGTGATGATTTTTTGTATTTGACACCAAAAGCAAAGACAACAAAAGAAAAAAAAAAAAAAATGGGACTACATCAAATGAAAGTGCCTCTGCACAGAAAATGAAGCCAGTAACAAATTAAAAGCTAACTTACTGAATGGAAGAAAATGTGTACAAATCATAGGTCAGATAAGGTGTTAATATCATAAATAAGTAAAGATCTCATACAACTCAATAGCAAAAAACAAAAATATCTGATTAGAAAATGGTCAGAGAATCTAAACAGTTTTTTCTTTTTTCCACAAAAATAGACATACAAATGGTCAACAGGCACATGAAAAGATGTACAACATCATTAATTATCAAGGAACTGAAAATCAAAATCCCAGTGAGATATCACTTCACACCTGTTAGAATTATGATCATCAAAATGTCTATAAGTAATAAATGTTGGCAAAGATGCAGAGCAAAGGGAACCCTTGTACTCTGTTGATGAGGATGTAAATTGGTGTAGCCAGTATGGAAAATAGTATCTGTTCAGTTCAGTCGCTCAGTCGTGTCTGACTCTTTGCAACCCCATGAATTGCAGCACACCAGGCCTCCCTGTCCATCACCAACTCCCAGAGTTCACCCAAACCCACGTCCATTGAGTCAGTGATGCCATCCAGCCATCTCATCCTCTGTCGTCCCTGTCTCCTCCTGCCCCCAGTCCCTCCCAGCATCAGAGTCTTTTCCAATGAGTCAACTCTTCACGTGAGGTGGCCAAGGTACTGGAGTTTCAGCTTCAGCATCAATCCTTCCAAAGAAATCCCAGGGCTGATCTCCTTCAGAATGGACTGGTTGGGTCTCCTTGCAGTCCAAGGGACTCTCAAGAGTATTCTCCAACACCACAGTTCAAAAGCATCAATTCTTTGGTGCTCAGCTTTCTTCACACTCCAACTCTCTCATCCATACATGACTATTGGAAAAACCATAGCCTTGACTAGATGGACTTTTGTTGGCAAAGTAATGTCTCTGCTTTTGAATATGCTATCTAGGTTGGTCATAACTTTCCTTCCAAGGAGTAAGCGTCTTTTAATTTCATGGCTGCAGTCACCATCTGCAGTGATTTTGGAGCCCAAAAAAATAAAGTCTGACACTGTTTCCACTGTTTCCCCATCTATTTCCCATGAAGTGATGGGACCAGATGCCATGATCTTAATTTTCTGAATGTTGAGCTTTAAGCCAACTTTTTCACCATGGAGGTACCTTAAAAAATAAAAATAGAACTATAATATGTCCAGCAATTCCATTTCTGGGTATTTATCCAAAGAAAGTTAAACAGTAACTTGAAAAGTTATGTGCACCCCTCCATGTTCAGGACAGAATTTTTCACAATATCCAAGATACAGAAGCAATATAGGTGTACATCAATAGGTTAATGGATTTATGTGTGAAATCTAAAACAAACAAGCCATACTCACAGATACAGAGAACAGGTTTGTGATTGCAGAAATGGAGGATTAGGGGTGCAAGAAATAGGTGAAAGGAGTCAAAAGTATAAACCTCCCACCATAGTATAAATGAATCATGAGGATTTAATGTACAACATGCTGACTGTTGAAGAAGGCAATGGCAACCAACTCCAGTACTCTTGCCTGGGAAATCCCATGAACGGAGGAGCCTGGTAGGCTGCAGTCCATCGGGTCGCGAAGAGTCAGACACAACTGAGCAAAACTCACTTTCACTTTTCACTTTCATGTACTGGAGAAGGAAATGGCAACCCACTCCAATATGCTCGCCTGGAGAATCCCAGGGAGGGGAGCCTGGTGGGCCGCTGTCTATGGGGTCGCACAGAGTCGGACACGACTGATGTGGCTTACTAGCAGTAGCAGCAGCATGCTGACTGTTACTAGTAAAACTGTATTGCATATTTGCCAAGAGTAAATCTTATAAGAAAAAAAAGGTCTGTAGCTATATAGTTATGCATGTTAACTAGACTTTCAACAGTAATAATTTATAATATATACAAATATTGAATCATTATGTTGTACACCTGAAACTAATATATAGTTGTATGTCATTTATACATAAATAAAAGAAAATTTTAAAAATCATTTTTATATGTTGTTTGACAATGTAAATTAGAATTTGCTCATTTAGAATAAAATGAAATTATAGATAAGTAAAAAGATGAAACAAGTATGTGAGGGCACTTTTAAGAGAATGCTCCTGCTACCCCTTATTCAAGAAAATGGTAAGTCTGTGTTTTAAAAGAAGTCTATGAAGTTGCAATTTAATACATTTAAGAAAATATTGGAAACATAAAAATCAGGGAGTGATCCTCTACAATTGACATATTGACCTCTTAATATTGCCTTATGAGAATTTTAAAAAGTTAGACAAGTTAAATTGTTTCACAAAGACCTTTATCCAGATTATTCTCTTATGAAAAATATTTCAGGGAAGCTGCCTATAATGCAACATTCAAACATTAAATTAAAGGTCAAGAATATATTAATGAGAGGCATGTAAAGTTCAGATCCCTTCATCTCTGCTGACCAACTGTGTCTTCTAACTTTGCTTATTGTTCCTACCCTTGATTCTATAAATACCCTTTGCATCTCATTAATTCACATTCCTCTATTGCTTCCCAACCCTATTCAGCAGCTAAACAGTTCTGGAAATCATATCCAGCATAACTCTCAGGATGACTTATCAAATGATAACACAAAAGTATTATTTCCAAGTCTCATTCCCATTGTCCCTATAAACTCTAACTGGAAGATGCCACACACAAAATATATCTGCCACTGCTCCTCACTTCTACACCCAGGTATGGCTTCAGGATTATTCTTAACATTGAACTCAAGCAATCTCTACTACTCAGTGGATTTTGTAATATGAAATGAAACTTTCATATCATCCCTGGAAACCAATTAATGAAAGTGCTGAGAAAGTGTCTGTTAAGAAAATAGATACATTTCTTGTTACTGGTTATACCGTGAGATCACATATGGCTCCAGGCAGACTTTGAGACAGAGATTGCTCTTGTCTAGCTATAGCTTTCTGTCACTAGTGACTCCATTTTCCATTAGATCAGCTACCACTTCTATATCCCCCTCTTTCATTACTAACTTGCCTTTATATTATTCTACTAATTTACTCTCCATTCTGGGCTTCCCCAATGGTTCAGCAGCAAAGAATCCATCTGCAATGCAGGAGACACAGAAGACACTAGTTGGATCCCTGGGTGGGAAAGACTCCTAGGGAAGGAAATGGCAACTCACTCCAGTATTCTTGCATGGAAAAAACCCCATGGATAGAGGAGCTTGGTGGGCTACAATCCATGGGGTCGCAAAGAGTTGGACATAACTGAACAACTAAGCATGAAGCACTCTTCATTCCAATGTGAAATATACTCTTTTTTATTCCCTTGATCTTAGAAAAAGGTAAATTGCTTTCCCTTTGTGACTGAATTTCCCTTAATTTCAGCTCAAAATTTCTAGATTAAGATATAGATTTTTTCCCATAATAAAACCAAAATAACAGTGGCTCAAAAATATAAGGCTTATTTCTCACACAATAAATCAGGGTGAGTAGTCCAGAGCCAGTCTTGACTACATGGTATTCAGAGACCAGGTTCCTTCTGTCTTCCGAATCTGTCATTGACATGATTGAAGTGGCAGCTCGTATCTTACATGGCTGCTCCAGATACTGCTCTCTTTATCCACATATTAACTAGTTGGATGGGTAGAGGAGAGTGGAGGGCATGCTCTTTTCTTAATGGCATAACCCAGAAGTCTCAACTATCACTTTTGTTCAACTCTTATCATCACAACTTAGATTATGATGTACCTTATTATGATAGATACTGAGAAATGTACTTTTCAGATGGTTTGCTTTATGCTCAGCTAAATATCAGACACTTTGTTATTAAACAAACAAGGGGAGAATGTTTACTGGAAACAAACAGCCCATTCTCACAAACTACTCTTTCCTAGTTTAGTCATATCTCTGAACCCTGGTCACAGAATTTCCCTGAAAGGTTGTCTGCTCAGTTTGGGATATACAATACCGGCCCATGCATACAGTTTCCTCATTCCATAGCTCTGCTCTCTATTCAACTTGGCTCCATTCACTTTGAAGAATTAAACACAGAACTTTATGCTTATTCTTCAGAAGTGATGTGATAGTAGTGGAAAGGGCATGAAGTCAGAGATCTTGGATGTATAACCTTAAGAAAATTATTATATCTGTCTAGCTTTTGTGTCAGTCTTGTCCCCAGTGGCTCAGATGGTAAGGAATCTGCCTGCAATTCAGAAGACCCAGATTTGATCCCTCGGTTGGAAAGATCCCCCGGAGGAGGCCATGGCAACCCACTCCAGTATTCTTGCCTGGAGAATCCCATGGGCAGAGGAGCCTGGTGGGCTATAGTTCAAGGGGTTGCAAAAAGTCAAACATGACTGAGTAACACACTGGTATATAGAATTCTAGGAAGCAGAAAATGAGATTATGTGAAAGGCTTTGTAGGAAGGCAAAACATTATTAAAATGCTTTTGACTATTCCATTTCTTACTGTTATTTTACAACTGTCTTTCCACTGTATTGCCACCCTAAAGCTTCCTAACTTGGGAGTCCCAGGACTTGATCTTCCCCTCAGTGGTTTTCTTCTATAGGGTCCCAACTCAGATCTTATCTCTCCTTATCACTGGCACAGTCACAGATAAGTTATCTTTTGAGTTATTTGATCCTAAGAGATTAAGGAGACCTATCTATGTAAGATTTTATTGGGGTTGAGTTTTCGATTGCCCTCAGATTATATAATGTCCTGATATTATTCATTTAGAGTACTCTGTATCCTATATGAAATCCAATATGTACCTACCTAATTAAAGTTCGGGTTTGTGGTCTTTTCTTTTTCTTTTTTTTTAAATTTTTTAAAATTTAAATGTATTTATTTTAACTGGAGGCTAATTACTTTACAATATTGTATTGGTTTTGCCATACATCAACATAAATCCGCCATGGGTATAAACATGTTCCACATCATGAACCCTGCTCCCACCTCCTTCCCCGTAGCATCCCTCTGGGTCATCCCAGTGCACCAGCCCCAAGCATCCTGTATCCTGCATCGAACCTGGACTGGTGATTCATTTCTCATATGATATTATACATGTTTCAATGCCATTCTCCCAAATCATCCCACCCTCTCCCTCTCCCACAGAGTCCAAAAGACGGTTCTATACATCTGTGTCTCTTTTGCTGTCTCGCATACAGGGTTATCGTTACCATCTTTCTAAATTCCATATATATGTGTTAATATACTGTATTGGTGTTTTCCTTTCTGGCTTACTTCACTCTGTATAATAGGCTCCAATTTCATCCACCTCATTAGAACTCATTCAAGTGTATTATTTTTAATGGCTGAGTAATACTCCATTGTGTATATGTACCACTGCTTTCTTATCCATTCATCTGCTGATGGACATCTAGGTTGCTTCCATATTCTGGCTGTTATAAATAGTGCTGCGATGAACATTGGGGTACACGTGTCTCTTTCAATTCTGGTTTCCTAGGTGTGTATGCCCAGCAGTGGGATTGCTGGGTCGTATGGCAGTTCTATTTCCAGTTTTAAAGGAATTTCCACACTGTTCTCCATAGTGGCTGTACGAGTTTGCATTCCCACCAACAGTGTAAGAGGGTTCCCTTTTCTCCACACCCTCTCCAGCACTTATTGCTTGTAGACTTTTGGATTGCAGCCATTCTGACTGGCGTGAAATGGTACCTCATAGTGGTTTTGATTTTCATTTCTCTGATAATGAGTGATGTTGAGCATCTTTTCATGTGTTTCTTAGCCATCTGTATGTCTTCTTTGGAGAAATGTCTATTTAGTTCTTTGGCCCATGTTTTGATTGGGTCGTTTATTTTTCTGAAATTGAGCTGCAGGAGTTGCTTGTATATTTTTGAGATTAGTTGCTGGTCAGTTGCTTCATTTGCTATTATTTTCTCCCATTCCGAAGGCTGTCTTTTCATCAGGCTTATAGTTTCCTTTGTTGTGCAGAAGCTTTTAATTTTAATTAGGTCCAATTTATTTATTTTTTCTTTTATATCCAATAATCTGGGAGGTGGGTCATAGAGAATCCTGCTGTGATTTATGTTGGAGAGTGTTTTGCCTATGTTCTCCTCTAGGAATTTTATAGTTTCTGCTCTTACGTTTAGATCTTTAATCCATTTTGAGTTTATTTTTGTGTATGGTGTTAGAAAGTGTTCTAGTTTCATTCTTTTACACGTGGTTGACCAGTTTTCCCAGCACCACTTGTTAAAGAGGTTGTCTTTTCTCCATTGTATATTCTTGCCTCCTTTGTGAAAGATAAGGTGTCCATAAGTGTGTGGGTTTAACTCTGGACTTTCTATTTTGTTCCATTGACCTACATTTCTGTCTTTGTGCAAGTACCATACTGTTTTGATGGCTGTGGTTTTTGGTAGTAGAGTTTGAAGTCAGGCAGGTTGATTCTTTCAGTTCCATTCTTCTTTCTCAAGATTGCTTTGGCTATTCGAGGTTTTTTGTACTTCCATACAAATTGTGAAATTATTTGTTCTAGCTCTGTGAAAAATACCACTGGTGGCATGATAGGGATTGCATTGAATCTATATATTGCTTTGGGTAGTATGCTCATTTTCACTATATTGATTCTCCTGATTCATGAACATGGTATATTTCTCCATCTATTAGTGTCCTCTTTGATTTCTTTCTTCAGTGTTTTATAGTTTTCTATATATAGTTATTTAGTATTCCTAAGTGTTTTATTCTATTTGTTGCAATGGTGAATGGAATTGTTTCTTTAATTTATCTATTTTCTCATTATTAGTGTATAGGAATGCAAGGGATTTCTGTGTGTTGAGTTTATATCCTGCAAGTTTATTATATTCATTGATTAGCTCTAGTAATTTTCTGGTGGAGTCTTTAGGGTTTTCTATGTAGAGGATCATGTCATCTGCAAACAGTGAGAGTTTTACTTCTTCTTTTCCAATTTGGATTCCTTTTATTTCTTTTTCTGCTCTGATTGCTGTGGACAAAACTTCCAAAACTGTGTTGAATAGTATTGTTGAAGGTGGGTACCCTTGTCTTGTTCCTGACTTTAGGGGAAATGCTTTCAATTTTTCACCATTAAGGTTAATGTTTGCTGTGGGTTTGTCATATATAGCTTTTATTATGTTGAAGTATGTTCTTTCACTTCCTGCTTTCTGGAGACTTTTTATCATAAATGAATGTTGAATTTTACCAAAGGCTTTCTCTGCATCTACTGAAATAATCATATGGCTTTTATTTCTCAATTTGTTAATGTGGTGTATTACATTGATTGATTTGCAGATATTGAAGAATCCTTGCATCCCTGGGATAAAGCCCACTTGGCCATGGTGTATGATCTTTTTAATGTGTTGTTGTATTCTGATTGCTAGAATTTTATTAAGGATTTTTGCATCTATGTTCATCAGTAATATTGGCCTGTAGTTTTCTTTTTTTGTGGCATCTTTGTCAGGTTTTGGTATTAGGGTGATGGTAGCCTCATAGAATGAGTTTGGAAGTTTACCTTCCTCTGCAATTTTCTGAAAGAGTTTGAGTAGGATACGTGTTAGCTCTTCTCTAAAGTTTTGGTAGAATTCAGCTGTGAAGCTGTTTGGACGTGGGTTTTTTTTTTGCTGGAAGATTTCTGATTACAGTTTCAATTTCCATGCTTGTGATTGGTCTGTTGAGATTTTCTATTTCTTCCTGGTTCAGTTTTGGAAAGTTGTACTTTTCTAAGAATTTGTCCATTTCTTCCACGTTGTCCATTTTATTGGTATATAATTGTTGATAGTAGTCTCTTATGATCCTTTGTATTTCTGTGTTGTCTGTTGTGATCTCTCCATTTTCATTTCTCATTTTATTGATTTGATTTTTCTCCCTTTGTTTTTTGATGAGTCTGGCTAATGGTTTGTCAATTTTATTTATCCTTTCAAAGAACCAGCTTTTGGCTTTGTTGATTTTTGCTATGGTCTCTTTTGTTTCTTTTGCATTTATTTCTGCCCTAATTTTTAAGATTTCTGTCCTTCTACTAACCCTGGGGTTCTTCATTTCTTCCTTTCCTAGTAACTTTAGGTGTAGAGTTAGGTTATTTATTTGACTTTTTTCTTGTTTCTTGAGGTATGCCAGTATTGCTATGAACTTTCCCTCTAGCACTGATTTTACAGTGTCCGATAGGTTTTGGTTGTTGTCTTTTCCTTTTCATTCATTTCTATGCATATTTTGATTTTTTTTTTTTTTTTGATTTCTTCTGTGAATTCTTGGTCATTCAGCAGCGTGTTGTTCAGCCTCCATATACGGGATTGTTTAATATTTTTTCTCCTGTAATTGAGATCTAATCTTACTGCATTGTGGTCAGAAAAGATGCTTTGAATGATTTCAATTCTTTGGAATTTACCAAGGCTAGATTTATGGCACAGGATGTGATCTATCCAGGAGAAGGTTCTGTGTGCGCTTGAGAAAAAGGTGAAATACATTGTTTTGGGGTGAAATGTCCTATAGATATCAACTATTCTTTGTAACATTTAAAGTTTGTGTTTCCTTGTTAATTGTCTGTTTAGTTTATCTATCCATAGGTGTGAGTGGAGTGGAGTATTAAAGTCTTCCACTATTATTGTGTTATTGTTAATTTCCCCTTTCACACTTGTTAGCATTTGTCTTACATATTACTGTATTCCTATGTTGGGTGCATATATATTTATAAATGTTATATCTTCTTCTTGGATTGATCTTTTGATCATTTTGTAGTGTCGTTCTTTGTCTCTTTTCACAGTCTTTGTTTTAAAGTCTATTTTATCTGATACGAGTATTGTTACTCCTGCTTTCTTTTGGTCTCTATTTGCATGGAATATCTTTTTCCAGCCCTTCACTTTCAGTCTGTATGTGTCCCTTGTTTAGAGGTGAATCTCTTGTAGACAACATATATAGGGGTCTTGTTTTTGTACCCATTCAGCCAGTCTTTGTCTTTTGGTGGGGGCATTCAATGCATTTACGTTTAAGGTAATTATTGATAAGTATGAGTTACAAAGAATAGCAAGAAGAGATAAGAAAGCCTTCCTCAGTGATCAATGCAAACAAATAGAGGAAAACAACAGAATGGGAAAGACTAGAGATCTCTTCAAGAAAATCAGAGATGCCAAAGGAACATTTCATGCCAAGATGGGCTCAATAAAGGACAGAAATGGTATGGACCTAACAGAAGCAGAAGATATGGATAAGAGGTGACAAGAATACACAGAAGAACTGTACAAAAAAGATGTTCACGACCCAAATAATCACGATGGTGTGATCACTCACCTAGAGCCAGATATCCTGGAATGTGAAGTCAAGTGGGCCTTAGAAAGCATCACTACGAAGAAAGCTAGTGGAGGTGATGGAATTCCAGTTGAGCTCTTTCAAATCCTGAAAGATGATGCTGTGAAAGTGCTGCACTCAATATGCCAGCACATTTGGAACACTCAGCACTGGCCACAGGACTGCCAGACAAAACATCTATTTCTGCTTTATTGACTATGCCAAAACCTTTGACTGCATGGATCATAATAAACTGTGGAAAATTCTGAAAGAAATGGGAATACCTGATCTGCCTCTTGAGAAATTTGTATGCATGTCAGGAAGCAACAGTTAGAACTGGACATGGAAGAACAGATTGGTTCCAAATAGGAAAAGGAGTACATCAAGGCTGTATATTGTCATCCTGTTTATTTAACTTATATGCAGAGTTCATCATGAGAAACGCTGGGCTGAAAGAAGCACAAGCTGGAATCAAGATTGCTGGGAGAAACATCAATAATCTCAGATATGCAGATGACACCACCCTTATGGCAGAAAGTGAAGAGGAACTAAAAATCCTCTTGATGAAGGTAAAAGTGAAGAGTGAAAAAGTTGGCTTAAAGCTCAACATTCAGAAAACAAAGATCATGGCATCCGGTCCCATCACTTCATGGGATATAGATGGGGAAACAGTGGAAACAGTGTCAGACTTTATTTTTCTGCGCTCCAAAATCACTGCAGATGGTGACTGCAGCCATGAAATTAAAAGACGCTTACTCCTTGGAAAAAAAGTTATGACCAACCTAGATAGCATATTCAAAAGCAGAGACATTACTTTGCCGACAAAGGTTCGTCTAGTCAAGGCTATGGTTTTTCCAGTGGTCATGTATGGATGTGAGAGTTGGACTGTGAAGAAGGCTGAGCACTGAAGAATTGATGCTTTTGAACTGTGGTGTTGGAGAAGACTCTTGAGAGTCCCTTGGACTGCAAGGAGATCCAACCAGTCCATTCTGAAGGGGATCAGCCCTGGGATTTCTTTGGAAGGAATGATGCTAATGCTGAAACTCCAGTACTTTGGCCACCTTATGCGAAGTGCTGACTCATTGGAAAGGACTCTGATGCTGGGAGGGATTGGGGGCAAGAGGAGAAGGGGACGACAGAGGACGAGATGGCTGGATGGCATCACTGACTTGATGGATGTGAGTCTGAGTGAACTCTGGGAGTTGGTGATGGACAGGGAGGCCTCGCGTGCTGTGATTCATGGGGTCGCAAAGAGTTGGACACGACTGATAGACTGATCTGATCTGATCTGATCTGATGATCTCATTGCCATTTACTTTATTGTTTTGGGTTCGAGTTTATACACCTTTTCTGTGTTTCCTGTCTAGAGAAGATCCTTTAGCATTTGTTGGAGGGCTGGTTTGGTGGTGCTGAATTCTCACAGCTTTTGCTTGTCTGTAAAGCTTTTGATTTCTCCTTCATATTTGAATGAGATCCTTGCTGGGTACAGTAATCTGGGCTATAGGTTATTTTCATTCATCACTTTAAGTATGTCTTGCCATTCCATCCTGAACTGAAGAATTTCTATTGAAAGATCACCTGTTATCCTTAAGGGAACACCCTTGTGGGTTATTTGTTATTTTTCCCTTGTTGCTTTTAATATTTGTTCTTTGTGTTTGATCTTTGTTAATTTGATTAATATGTGTCTTTGGGTGTTTTGCCTTGGGTTTGTCCTGTTTGGGACTCTCTGGATTTCTTGGACTTGGGTGATTATTTCCTTCCCCATTTTAGGGAACTTTTCAACTATTATCTCCTCAAGTATTTTCTCATGGTCTTTCTTTTTGTCTTCTTCTTCTCGGACTCCTATCATTTGAATATTGGTGCATTTAATATTGTCCTGGAGGTCTCTGAGATTGTCTTTATTTCTTTTAATCGGTTTTTTTTTTATTCCACTCTGATTCATTGATTTCTACCATTCTATCTTCTACTTCAATAACCCTGTCTTCTGCCTCCATTATTCTATTTGTTGCCTCCAGAGTGTTTTTAATCTCATTTATTGCATTATTCATTATATATTGACTGTTTCTTATTTCTTCTAGGTCTTTGTTAAACCTTTCTTGCATGTTCTCAATCCTTGTCTCCAGACTATTTATCTGTGATTCCATTTTAATTTCAAGATTTTGGATGATTTTCACTATCATTATTTGGAATTCTTTATCAGGTAGATTCGCTATCTCTTCCTCTTTTGTTTGGTTTGGCGGGCATTTATCCTGTTCCTTTACCTGCTGGGTATTCCTCTGTCTCTTCATCTTGTTTATATCGCTGAGTTTGGGGTGGCTTTTCTGTATTCTGGCAGTTTGTGGAATTCTCTTTATTGTGGATTTTCTTGACCGTCAGTGGGGTTGTACAGGTGGCTTGTCAAGGTTTCTTGGTTAGGGAAGCTTGTGTCGGCGTTTTGGTGGTTGGAGCTGGATTTCTTCTCTCTGGAGTGCAATAAAGTGTCCAGTAATGAGTTATGAGATGTCAGTGGTTTTGGACTAACTTTGGGCAGACTGTATATTGAAGCTCAGGGCTGTGTTCCTGTGTTGCTGGAGAATTAGCATGGTATGTCTTGCTCTGGAGCTTGTTGGCCCTTGGGTGGTGCTTGGTTTCAGTGTAGGTATGGAGGAGTTTGATGAGCTCCTATCGATTGATGTTTCTTGGAGTCAGGAGTTCTCTGGTGTTCTCAAGATTTGGACTTAAGCCTCCTGCTTCTGGTTTTCAATCTTATTTGTACAGTCATCTCCAAACTTCTCCTTCTATACAGCACCATTGATAAAACATCTAGGTTAAAGATGAAAAGTTTCTCCACAGTGAGGGACACCCAGAGAGGTTCACAGAGTTACATGGAGAAGAGAAGAGAGAGGAGGGAGTTAGAGGTGACCCGAATGAGATGAGGTGGAATCAAAAGAGGAGAGAGCAAGCTAGCCAGTAATCACTTCCTTATGTGTGCTCCACAGTCTGGGCCACTCAGAGATGTTCATGGAATTATACAGAGAAGAGAAGAGGGAGGAAGGAGACAGAGGTGGCCAGGAGGATAAAAGGGGGGAATCAAATGGAGAGAGACAGATCCAGCCAGTAATCAGTTCCCTAAGTGTTCTCCACTGTCTGGAACACACAGAGATTCACAGAGTTGGATAGAGAAGAGAAGGGTTTGTGAGGAGACAGAGGCGACCTGGTGGAGAAGAAGGAGAGTCCAAAGTGGGAGAGAGCAGTCAAGCCAGTAATCTCGCTCCCAAGTAAAAATTGGTATGAAAGACTGGGTTCTTAAAGGTACAAAATTGATAACAAATACTAAAGAACAAAGATTAAAATTCTAGAGTAGAGGTTGAATTTTCAAAAATATAATTTTAAAGAAGAAGAAAAAAATCGCAAAAATTATTTTAATATATATAATATATATGAAGTTTGCTTTAAAAAATAGGGTCTTTTTTTAAAAAGTAATAGTAGGTTATAAAAATGAAAATTAAAGGAGTAATAGAGGACTTAAAATTTTAAAAAATTTAAAAGAAAAGAATGATCATAAAAATAGTAAAAATATATCTAGGACTTTCTCTGGTGTTGTTGTGGGGAGTGTGGGGTCAGTTCATCTTCGGATAGTTCCTTGGTCTGGCTTATATTTCTCAAGATCTATAGGCCCCTTCCTATGTAGTAGATACTAACTACAGGGTTTTAATCTATTGCACCTGTCACTTCCAAGGCGGTTCCCTCTGTTTTAGCTTCTTCTGTTTGCTGGTCTCTTCAGTGTCTGATTTCCACCCTGACACAAGGTGGGCGTTGGTGGACACTTTTGTTAGGCTCACTTGTTCAGTCACGCTGTGGGGAGGGAGGGACGCTGCAAACAAATAACACTGGCATGTGCTTGCATTGTCTCAGCCACACTGGGCCTGCCCCCATTCACAGCGCGTGTGCCCTCCCTGCCCACACAGCTCAGGCTCTAGGTTGTTCCGCCGGAAACAGTCCAAGGCCGGCCCTGGGCTGCACGCACCTCCCAGGACTAAGCCGCTCAGATTCAGGCCTTCGGGTAGTCCTCAGAGGTACAGACTCTGTTGGGCCTGTGTTTTGTACCCTTCCCAGGTCCGAACAGCTCAGGTGATGCAGTGTTTGGCAAGCATGGTCACTGCGACTTATCGCCTCCCCGATTCCTGCTGCTCAGTTTTCTGGGTGTACAACCGGATCACCTTCTCAGGTGGATGTTGACTGTCCAGAACCCCAAGAAGTCTTAATTAGCAAAGAAGCCTGCTTGCAGTTTGGTAGATAATGTCTCTCTGGGGCTGCGATTGCCCCTTCTGGCTCTGGCTGCTTGTCACCGGAGGAGGATGGTCTGCAGCTGGCTAGTTCTGTTCAGTCCTTTGTTCTGTGTGCGGTCCTGGCGGTATCTTAGCTTAGGGCTTTTCGCGTGGTAGCTATCCCACAATCTGGTTTGCTAGCCCAAGTTAGTTTGCTCTGATTGCCCTTGGGGTATTCAGGCTCGGTCCTTACTCTAAGCAATGCAGCCCTTGCCTCCTTGCCCAGGCCCCGCTTGCTAGTGGCGGATGCAGGCTTCTGTGCTGCTTCTGCACTGGGGTTGTTACCATTGGGCTCCTAATCTGTGGGTTTTAATTATTTATTTATTTTTCCTCCCTGTTATGTTGCCCTTTGTTCTTCCAGGGCTCACCACAGACTCAGCAGTGAGAGTGTTTCCTGGTTTTTGGAAACTTCTCTCTTTTTAAGACTCCCTTCCAGGATGGAGCTCCATCCCTACCTCTGTTGTCTCTTTTTCTGCCTTTTATATTTTTTCCTACCTCCTTTCAAAGACAATGGGCTGCTTTTCTGGGTGACTGATGTCCTCTGCCAGCATTCAGAAGTTGTTTTGTGGAATTTACTCAGTGTTCAAATGTTCTTTTGATGAATTTGTGGGGGAGAAAGTGGTCTCCCCGTCCTATTCCTCCGTCATCTTAGGACCACCCCTGTGGTGTTCTTTTCTAATCCTTGGCAGTATTTAATCTTCACATTCCTTTCCTGTGTCATTTTGTATTCTTTTAAGGTACTTGGCATAACTTATTTTGGACATATACAAATTCTGTCAAGTTATAGCAATTCTACTGGTAACTATAACAATACATGTTCCCTGTTCCCGACCAGAAAAGAGAAACTCTGGTTCAAATGAGTTTGCTTTGCTTACTTAGGAAAAGCAAATACTCTTATCCATGTTAGTGCCCATTACAAAATTGAGAACCTTATGTAGGAAGGGTCATAAGATAAAATGTGCTGAGTCTCATATTTTCAGGAAATTAAATGATGCCTGTCACTGATTTCGGAGAAGGCAATGGCACCCTACTCCAGCGCTCTTGCCTGGAAAATCCCATGGACAGAGGAGCCTGGTGGGCCACAGTCCATGGGGTCGCTAAGAGTCAGACAAGACTCAGCGAATTCACTTACACTTTTCACTTTCATGCATTGGAGAAGGAAATGGCAACCCACTCCAGTGTTCTTGCCTGGAGAAGCCCAAGGATGGGGGAACCTCATAGTCTGCTGTCTATGGGGTTGCACAGAGTCGGACATGACTGAAGTGACTTAGCAGCAGCAGCAGCAGTCACTAATTTAACAGACAATTGCCCTTGAATTTAAAGTATGTTATTTTATAATTTTGCAGGCTTTGTTAGAAATATAGGGTAGAGCAATGGTTTCTGGTATGCTCTAAAAGCTTATTAGTATTATATAGGTTAAAGTTGATGATTTAGAATACACTTGGAATGTTTATAATTCCAATAAATTAAAAATATGAGAGATAGAAGTAAGGTCAATTGAAAGCCTACTCTTTCCCATGTTCTATACTGCTTCCTTTACATAAATTTAATTAAAACTTAACACCAATATTGAGAAGCGGGTATTATTAAACCCTCATTTTCCCAATAAGGAAAATGAGATTCAGAGATTTTAAGCATACCACTTAAGTAACAGAGCTAGTAGACTCAGGACAAACCCCAGTCCACCTGCTCCAAAATCATTGTTCATTCTTCTAAAACATACTACTTTCTGGAAACATGTAAATATAGATAGATTCTTTATTTCATAAAGATGAAATAAAGATTATTCTCTTAAGACTGATTAAGACATCAGTTTGCAACTCACAATTTCTAGTTTTTGTAGCAAAAGAATGAAGTTGGGATATTGTCAGTCTAGGTGATACCATCTATTCTCTTCACCATTTACTGATGATTAAAATGGAGGTATAGAAGCTGTCAGGTACAATTAAGGAGCAACAAATATTAAAATAAATATTAGAAAAATAGTTTTTGTTAAGTATATCAATTAGACTCTAGGTTAATCTTCCAAAAAGCCATAGTTGATAACTGTGCAGCTGAATTACTTAAATCTAATACTGGCACTAGCTATAGAGTACATGAAATGTGATATATAGACTATAGAATCTAGTTATTATGTTTCAGTAAGGAATGTAGTTGTGAAAGTTGTTCTTACTTTATTCCAACACATTTCTGAAAGGTTATCTGGAAAATAAAAAAAGTATGTTGACTGATTCTATATTTTGATTGACACCATTAATATTCAGATATGTATTCACACAAGGAAAATATTTTGACCAATCATACAGTAATGCAAAATGCAGGTAATATGGTTTACATCTATTTTGAGTTATGATTTCCAAATCTGACTGATCTAATATTTATTTTATAGATTAAAATAAAAACTAACCATTAAAAATTTCGAAAGAAGAAGTTTAGGTTTGGATGACTGTGTGAACTCAGAACAATTGGAGATCAATTCCAAGGCCAGAAGTTCCCTAGGGTCCCTTCTAACCTTCTCTTTTTAGTCCTAGGATAAATGCCAGTCTTCCTTATTCTGAGTATACACAGCATATAACCTTTACATGTTAATTTTACATATCGTATATTAAGAAGAAGGCAGCAGAGGATGAAATGGTTAGATAGCATCACTGACTCAATGGATGTGAATTCGAACAAACTCTGCTGCTGCTAAGTCACTTCAGTCGTGTCCGACTCTGTGTGACCCCATAGACGGCAGACCACCAGGCTCCCCTGTCCCTGGGATTCTCCAGGCAAGAACACTGGAGTGGGTTGACATTTCCTTCTCCAAAGGAACAAACTCTGGGAGATAGTTAAATGACAGGAAGGCCTGGAGTGCTGCAGTCCTTGGGGTTGCAAAGAGTCAGACATGACTTCGCGATTGAACAGCAACAATAACATCAAGACTCAAAGAAAATGAAAAACCACCCCTTTTCTAACTTGCAAAACCTGAATCAAGAACTCCATGGTGCACATGGTTTTGGTAAGGTTCACTGCTTGCTAAATTGAGAGCTAACTTGGTCACTTCATCACTCTGGAGAAGCTGCAGCCTCCTTTCTTAGTGACCACTGATTGAATTAAAGGACTGACTGATCTCAGACAGAGCACCAAAATCAGTCCCAGTTTTTAGAATTCAAAACAGCAGTTTTCATACTCACCATGTTAATTTAGAGTAACTAGGACATTAGCAAACTTTAATGTGCCTTTCAGTTCAAAAACAAAAAAAAAAATGGTGTATAATCTGGACAAGATATTGACCTGGAGTATGTGAAACAACCATTAATGGGATGTTTCTTCTCACTGATGCTATGAGAATAGGGTTAAAATTTTGCAAAAGCCATTTAATTTCATAGATATCTAGTTGTACCATGACACTAGCCCAAGGAAACAAAATGCAGAATATATAGTACAAAGCTCTTCTCCCATTATAGGCTGGTCTACATTGGGATGGGAGATAATCTGAACTGAAAAGTCTTCAAGGCTGAATTCTAATAGGTAAAATGCACTTACAACATTATTACATTAGAAGCAATAGCATTAAATGGCCTTGTATATGCAAGAAATTCTTTCTGCAGTCTAGAGTTAAGACTCTTTCATATTAAATTGAAGTACTTCCTCTATGTTAATCCTAAGAAAAAGAAGCAGATTGATTTTTAGGGTTATAAATCTTATGAGGGTAAACATCAAACACAAAGCTTAACTTGCTGTAAATAAACAACAGATCCAATGTATGTGAAATCAGAGTCTAAGATGATATTATATGTGGTATTACTTTTATCTTTTCTACAATCTTAACACCTTGAATGAATTCTTCACTCTTCCCTCAGGTCAGGAGTACAGAATGGCATACAGTGGAAACTCACATTAACTATTTCTTTTTTTTTTTGTTTGTTTGTGTCATTAGTCAGTCTATTTTTATTATGCATTCTATTTGAAGATAAATAAATCGGCACAGAACATTTACCTTCTGCTTCATCTAGGTAGTGATGAAGCCAGGCTTTCTTCCCAATAACACCAAAATATTTGGGCTCTGAAAATGACAGAGAATAGATGTATATTATGACATGAGACAAAGACATGTGATAATGTCACCTACAGAGAAGGGATGGAGTGAGCCAAAAAAAGCGATCTTATTCTGAAACATTTAATGAAAAGCATTACTCACCTTCAATGTGAGTGGCAAACTGATTTGGCAAGCTTTGCTCTAGCATTGAGTGTAGTTTTTGACATTAAACCAGAAAGACACAATGCGATTTCTAAGTTCACCAACACTCAATTTCCACAGGTAAAGCGTAAGAATTGCAAAGAAAGGAGGGTATAAAATGAATAACTATGCACATAGTTTCTGATAAATGTCAGCCTACTATTCCTAGTTATATTCTAACCAAAGGGCCTTTAAATGTTGTGAGCAAAGAGTGGGGGAGTGTTTCAAAAAGTCTCATTGAGTTTTTAAGGCAATATCTTTCAACAAGAGTAATAAAACTGTGTTATGAGAAGAAAGTTCAGTTCAGTCACTCATTTGTGTCCGACTGTTTGCGACCGCATGAATCGCAGCACACCAAGACTCCCTGTCAATCAGCAACTCCCGGAGTTTACTCAGACTCACGTCCATCGAGTCAGTGATGCCATCCAGCCATCTCATCCTCAGTTGTCCCCTTCTCCTCTTGCCCCAATCCCTCCCAGCATCAGAGTATTTTCCAATAAGTCAACTCTTCGCATGAGGTGGCCAAAATACTGGAGTTTCAGGTTTAGCATCATTCCTTCCAAAGAAATCCCAGGGTTGATCTCCTTCAGAATGGACTGGATGGATCTCCTTGCAGTCCAAGGGACTCTTAAGAGTCTTCTCGAACACCACAGTTCAAACGCATCAATTCTTCGGTGCTCAGCCTTCTTCACAGTTCAAGTCTCATATCCATGCATGACCACTGGAAAAACCATAACCTTGACTAGACGGACCTTTGTTGGCAAAGTAATGTCTCTGCTTTTTAATATGTATATAGGTTGGTAATAACTTTTCTTCCAAGGAGTAGGCGTCATTTAATCTCATGGCTGCAGTCACCATCAGCAGTGATTTTGGAGGACAAAAAAATAAAGTCTGACAATGTTTGCACTGTTTCCCCATCTATTTCCCATGAAGTGATGGGACCAGATGCCGTGATCTTCGTTTTCTGAATGTTGAGCTTTAAGCCAACTTTTTCACTCTCCTCTTTCACCTTCATCAAGAGGCTTCTCAGTTCCTCTTCACTTTCTGCCATAAGGGTGGTGTCATCTGCATATCTGAGGTTATTGATATTTCTCCCTGCAATCTTGATTCCAGCTTGTGCTTCTTCCAGTCCAGCATTGCTCATGATGTACTCTGCATATAAGTTAAATAAACAGGGTGACAACATACAGCCTTGACATACTCCTTTTCCTATTTGGAACCAGTCTGTTGTTCCATGTCCAGTTCTAACTGTTACTTTCTGACCTGCAAACAAATTTCTCAAGAGGCATGTCAGGTGGTCTGGTATTCCCATCTCTTTCAGAGTTTTCCACAGTTTATTGTGATCCACACAGTCAAAGGCTTTAGCATAGTCAATAGAGCAGAAATAGATGTTTTTTTCTGGAACTGTCTTGCTTTTTCCATGATCCAGCGGATGTTGGCAATTTGATCTCTGGTTCCTCTGCCTTTTCTAAAGCCAGCTTGAACATCAGGAAGTTCACAGTTTACATATTGCTGAAGCCTGGCTTGGAGAATTTTAAGCATTACTTTACTAGCGTGTGAGATGAGTGCAATTGTGTGGTAGTTTAAGCATTCTTTGGCATTGCCTTTCTTTGGGATTGAAATGAAAACTGACCTTTTCCAGTCCTGTGGCCACTGCTGAGTTTTCCAAATTAGCTGGCATATTGAGTGCAGCACTTTCACAGCATCATCTTTCAGGATTTCAAATAACTCTACTGGAATTCCATCACTTCCACTAGCTTTGTTCATAGTGATGCTTTCTAAGGCCCACTTGGCTTCACATTCCAGGATGTCTGGCTCTAGGTCAGTGATCACACCATCGTGATTATCTGGGTCATGAACATCTTTTTTGTACAGTTCTTCTGTGTATTCTTGCCATCTCTTCTTAATATCTTCTTCTTCTGTTAGATCCATACAATTTCTGTCCTTTATCGAGACATCTTTGCATGAAATGTTCCCTTGCAATCTCTAATTTTCTTGAAGAGATCTCTAGTCTTTCCCATTCTGTTGTTTTCCTCTATCTCTTTGCATTGATCACTGAGGAAGGCTTTCTTATCTCTTCTTGCTATTCTTTGGAACTCTGCATTCAGATGCTTATATCTTTCCTTTTCTCGTTTGCTTTTCACTTCTCTTCTTTTCACAGCTATTTGTAAGGTCTCCCCAGACAGCCATTTTGCTTTTTTGCATTTCTTTTCTATAGGGATGGTCTTGATTCCTGTCTCCTGTACAATGTCACGAACTTCCGTCCATAGTTCATCAGGCACCCTATCTATCAGATCTAGTCCCTTAAATCTATTTCTCACTTCCACTGTATAATCATAAGGGATTTGATTTAGGTCATACCTGAATGGTCTCGTGGTTTTCCCTACTTTCTTCAATTTAAGTCTGAATTTGGCAATAAGGAGTTCATGATCTGAGCCACAGTCAGCTCATGGTCTTGTTTTGGTTGACTGTATAGTGCTACTCCATCTTTGGCTGCAAAGAATATAATCAATCTGTTTTCAGTATTGACCATCTGGAGATGTCCATGTGTAGTCTTCTCTTGTGTTGTTGGAAGAGGGTATTTGTTATGACCAGTGCATTTTCTTGGCAAAACTCTATTAGTCTTTGCCCTGATTCATTCCATATTCCAAGGCCAAATTTGCCTGTTCCTCCAGGTGTTTCTTGACTTCCTACTTTTGCATTCCAGTCTCCTATAATGAAAAGGACATCTTTTTTGGGCGTTAGTTCTAAAAGGTCTTTTAGGTCTTCATAGAACCGTTCAACGTCAGGTTCTTCAGCACTACTGGTTGGGGCATAGACTTGGATTACTGTGATACTGAATGGTTTGCCTTGGAAACGAACAGAGATCATTCTGTCTTTTTTGAGATTGCATCCAAGTACTGCATTTCAGACTCGTTTGTTGACCATGATGGCTACTCTATTTCTTCTGAGGGATTCATGCCCGCAGTAGTAGATATAATGGTCATCTGAGTAAAATTCACCCATTCCAGTCCATTTCAGTTCGCTGATTCCTAGAATGTCAACATTCACTCTTGCCATCTCTTGTTTGACCACTTCCAATTTGCCTTGATTCATGGACCTGACATTCCAAGTTCCTATGCAATATTGCTCTTTACAGCACCGGATCTTGCTTCTATCACCAGTCACATCCACAACTGGATATTCTTTTTGCTTTGGCTCCATCCATCATTCTTTCTGGAGTTATTTCTCCACTGATCTCCAGTGAAGGAAATGGCAAACCACTTCAGTATTCTTGCCTTGAGAACCCCATGAACAATATGAAAAGGCAAAATGATAGGATACTGAAAGAGGAACTCCCCAGGTCAGTAGGTGTCTAATATGCTACTGGAGATCAGTGGAGAAATGATAAGAAAACCTTAATTCAAATGAAATATACTCAAAAATATGATAAAAAGAACTCAAGGAAAATATCACTGATATGCCTGTCAATATTATCTACATGAAGTTAGCAGATCTGTCAAGTTACACTTCTATTTATTTTTATCAGTTCTTCATTTTCAGAAGATAGGGTTATGAAGGTAATTGTAGACAGACATAGAAATGAACTCTGTAGATCCAATACTTGCATTTTATTGACTTAGGTTAGTTATTTACATTCTGGAAAAATTTTTAATAGCATTAATATTTCAATAGTTGGTCTCATATCTCATTAGAGTGAACTTCACATCACCCTTGTGCTTAGTTGTTCAGTCGTGTCCGACTCTTTGCAGCCCCATGGACTGTAGTACACCAGGCTCCTCTGTCTGTGAGAATTCTCCAGGCAAGAATACTGGAGTGGGTAGCCATTTCCTTCTCCATCACACGACTCTTTGCAATCACTTTTTTTGAAAGGGTAAATTGTCCAATTCTTTTTTTGCCTGGGAAAATACTACTAGCAATTGTATATTGCCATATAGTTGGCTATGTGCTTCATCTTTATTTTTTAATTTTTTTCATGGAATATATGTGCATACTAAGTTTACTGTAAAATTTTGCTCAAAGGATGTGTAGCACACAGTTTGCAAATAGTAAAATATACATACTCTTCATTATTAATTCTATAATTGATTTTCCTAAGGAAGTATTTTTTGTTGTTGAAGTAACACTGGTTTGTAACATTATATAAGTTTAAGGTGTACAATATTACATTGCTACTTCTATATAAGTTCCAGGTGTACAATATTACATTGCTACTTCTATATACCTTTGGCACACTCACCACCGAAAATTTAATTTCCATCAATCTAGGTGCCTCATCTTTAGCTGTAAGGGTAAAATGTTGCTGCTATTCTGTGTTATGCTTGGAATACTTGCTATGCTAGGAATTATTTTGACTTCCTCAAGTTTCACATCTTTTTCATGTACATTGTAAAGTAAATGGGACCTTTGCATTCACACGAGGAAGAGATAGGTTAAAATTCACAGCAATATGATATATACAAACTAAAGAATATTTTTGTTGTGGTTCAGTCAGTCATGTCTGACTCATTGCAACCCCATGAACTGCAGCTCACCAGGCTTCCCTGTCCTTCACTATATCCTGGGGTTTGCTCAAATTCATCTCCATCGATTCAGTGATGCCATCCAACCATCTTATCCTCTGTCGTCCCCTTCTCTTCTTGCCTTCAATCTTTCCCAGCATCATGGTATTTTCCAATGAGTCAGCTTTTGCATCAGGTGACCAAAATACAGTAGCTTCAGCTTCAGCTTCAGCCCTTCCAATGAATATTCAGGACTGATTTCCTTTAGTATTGACTAGTTTGATCTCTTTTATGTCCAAGGGACTCTCGAGTCTTCTCCAGCACCACAGTTCAAAAGCACCAATTCTTCAGCACTCAGCTTTCTTTATGGTCCAACTCTCACATTCGTACATGACTACTGGAAAAAACATAACTTTGACTGTATGGACTTTTGTTGACAAAGTGATCTCTCTATTGTTTAATATGCTATCTAGGTTGGTCATAGCTTTGCTTCCAAGGAGCAAACGTTTCTCACTGTTTCCACTTTTCCCCCATCTATTTGCCATGAAGCAATACTTGATGCCATGATCTTTATCTTTTGAATGTTGAGTTTTAAGCCAGCTTTTTCATTCTCCTCTTTCACCCTGGTCAAGAGGTTCTTAGCTCCTCTTTGCTTTCCACCATTAAAGTGGTCATCTCAAAATATGAGGTTGTTGATATTTCTCCTTACAATCTTGCTTCTGTCTTGTGATTCATCCAGCCTAGCACTTCACATGATGTACTCTCCATATAAGTTAAATAAGCAGGGTTCCAAAATATGGCCTTGATGTACTCCTTTCCTAATTTTGAGCCAGTCCATTGTTTCATGTCCTGTTCTAACTGTTGCTTCTTGACTTTCATATAGGCTTCACAGGAAGCAGGTAAAGTGGTCTGATACTTCTATCTCTTTAAGAATTTTCCACAGTTTGTTGTGATCCACATAGTCAAAGGCTTTAGTGTAGTCATTGAAGCAGAAGTAGATGTTTTTTTCTGGAATTCTCTTGCTTTTTCTATGATCCACAGATGTTGACAATTTTATCTTTGGCTCCTCTGACTTTTCTTAATCCAGCTGTTACATCTGGAAGTTTTTGGTTTATGTACTGCTGAAGTCTACCTAGCTTAAAGGACTTTGAGCATAATCTTGCTAGCACGTGAATTGAGTGCAATTGTATAGTAGTTTGAACATTCTTTGGCATTGCCTTTCTTTGAAATTGGAAAGAAAACTGACCTTTTCTAGTCTTGTAGCCACTGCTGCGTTTTCCAAATTTGATGGCAGATTGAGTGCAACACTTTAACAGCAAATCACCTTTAAACAAATCATCTTTTAAGATTTGAAATAGCTCAACTGGAATTCCATCACCTACACTTGCTTTGTTGGCAGTAATGCTTCTTAAGGCCCTCTACAGCATCCACAGCAACACTGTCAACTGATCTTTGATAAAGGGCAAAAGGTAACACAATGGAAAAATATAGTCTTCAGCAAATGGTTGCAAAACAATTGGACATCCAAGTGCAAAAAAAAAAAAAAAGAATCTAGGCACCAGTATTAAACCTCTCACAAAAATTAACTTAAAATGGATCACAGCCCTAAAGTTTAAAACTCAAAACAGTGAAACCCCTAGAAGATGCCACAGGTGAAAATCTAGGTGACCACAGGTTTGGTTCTTGCTTTTTAGACATGATGCAAAGCACAATCCATGAAATAACTGATTTATAATTTGGACTTCATTAAAATTAAAAGCTTCTACTCTGTGAAAGTCACTGTTAAGAGAATGAAAAGATAATCCATAGACTGGGAGAAAATCTTTGTAAAATACTTATCTGACAAGGGACAGGAATAGAAAAACACAAGAACATTTTAAACACAACAGTAAGAAAACAAATAGTACAACTAAAATATAGGCAAAAAATTGAAAAGACACCTCACCAAAGAAGATGTATGAATGTAGATTCACATGTGAAAAGATGCTCAATATCACCTGTCATCGGGAAATTGCAAATTCAAACAAGACCACTACACACCTTTAGAATATCTAAAGTCCAAAAGAGTGACAGCATTAAATGCTCTTGAGTGTGTGGAGCAACAGGAGCTCTCATTCTTTGTTGGTGATAATGCAAAATGACACAGCCACTTTGGAAGACAATTTTACAGATTCTTTTAAAACTAAACATATTCTTACCACATAATTCTAACAACTGTGCTCTTTGGTATTTACCCAAATGAGTTGAAAACTTATGTTCACACAAAAACCTGCATGTAATATTGGTAGCAGTTTTATTCACAATAAGCAAAACTGGGAAGCAGCTACGATCTCTCTCAACAGCAGAATGAATAAATAAACTGTGGTGCATCCATATGATAGAATATTTTTCTACAATTAAAAAAAAAAAATGAGCTAATTTCGGAGTCCAGCTCCAGCAGCCAGGGAATCAGCCTGAAGGGGTTAGCGGTGTAGGTGAACAATGATGCAGCCTCTGACTCGAGGACAGTACTACATGTATATTTCAAGCTTCAGGTTTTCTTCTATACTTTGACAAAAGAATTAGGCCAGAGGTTTGACATTTTTAGTTTCCCCCACGCAGATTTATTGTCTCTAGAAATCATTGTTGCCCTACAAACACAGTTCCTGCTTCAGCGATTCTGTCAGAATCGGCTTTACTACCTATTATCTACTTCCTCTTATGTGTACTATGCTTAACTTATGATTACATTGTAACTCATGCTACATTCCTCAGTTTATTTCTTATCCTACTAAATCCTGTTTGCCCCTAGCATCTTAAGATCACTATCTCCTAAAAAGGCTTCTTCAGTTTAGTTCAGTCTCTCAGTCATGTCCGACTCTTTGGGACCCCATGAATTGCAGCACACCAGGACTCCCTGTCCATCACCAACTCTCGGAGTTCACTCAGACTCACATCCATCGAGTCCGTGATGCCATCCAGCCATATCATCCTCTGTCGTCCCCTTCTCCTCCTGCCCCCAATCCCTCCCAGTATCAGAGTCCTTTCCAATGAGTCAACTCTCTGCATGAGGTGGCCAAAGTACTGGAGTTTCAGCTTTAGCATCATTCCTTCCAAAGAAATCCCAGGGCTGATCTCCTTCAGAATGGACTGGTTGGATCTCCTTGCAGTCCAAGGGACTCTCAAGAGTCTTCTCCAACACCACAGTTCAAAAGCATCAATTCCTCGGCGCTCAGCCTTCTTCACAGTCCAAATCTCACATCCATACATGACCACAGGAAAAACCATAGCCTTGACTAGACAGATATTTGTTGGCAAAGTAATGTCTCTGTTTTTCAATATGCTATCTAGATTGGTCATAACTTTTCTTCCAAGGAGTAAGCGTCTTTTAATTTCATGGCTGCAGTCACCATCTGCAGTGATTTTGGAGCCCAAAAAAATAAAGTCTGACACTGTTTCCACTGTTTCCCCATCTATTTCCCATGAAGTGATGGGATCGGATGCCATGATCTTCGTTTTCTGAATGTTGAGCTTTAAGCCAATTTTTTCACTCTCCTCTTTCACTTTCATCAAGAAGCTTCTTAGTTCCTCTTCACTTTCTGCCATAAGAGTGGTGTCATCTGCATATCTGAGGTTATTGATATTTCTCCCGGCAATCTTGATTCCAGCTGTACTTCTTCCAGCCCAGCATTTCTCATGATGTACTCTGCATATAAGTTAAATAAACACGGTGACAATATATAGTCTTGAAGAACTCCTTTTCCTATTTGGAACCAGTCTGTTGTTCCATGTCCAGTTCTAACTGTTACTTCCTGAACTGCATACAAATTTCTCAAGAGGCGGGTCAGGTGGTCTGGTATTCCCACCTCTTTCAGAATTTTCCACAGTTTACTGCGATCCACACAGTCAAAGGCTTTGGTATAGTCAATAAAGGAGAAATAGATGTTTTTCTGGAACTCTCTTGCTTTTTCGATGATCCAGCAGATGTTGACAACTTGATTTCTGGTTCCTCTGCCTTTTCTAAAACCAGCTTGAACATCTGCAAGTTCACAGTTCACATATTGCTGGAGCCTGGCTTGGAGAATTTTGAGCATTACTTTACTAGCATGTGAGATGAGTGCAATTGTACGCTAGTATGAGCATTCTTTGGCATTGTCTTACTTTGGGATTGGAATGAAAACTGACCTTTTCCAGTCCTGTGGCCACTGCTGAGTTTTCCAAATTTGCTGGCATATTGAGTGCAGCACTTTCACAGCATCATCTTCCAGGATTTCAAATAGCTCAACTGGAATTCCATCACCTCCACTAGTTTTGTTCATAGTGCTACTTTATAAGGCCCACTTGACTTCACATTCCAGGATGTCTGGCTCTAGGTGAATGATCACACCGTCATGATTATCTGGGTCTTGAAAATCTTTTTTGCACAGTTCTTCTGTGTGTTCTTGCCACCTCTTCTTAATATCTTCTTCTTCTGTTAGATCCACGCCATTTCTGTCCTTTATGGAGCCCATCTTTGCATGAAATGGTCCCTTGGTATCTCGAATTTTCTTGAAGAGATCTCTAGTCTTTCCCATTCTGTTGTTTTCCTCTATCTCTTTGCATTGATCACTGAGGAAGGCTTTCTTATCTCTTCTTGCTTTTCTTTGGAACTCTGCATTCAGATGCTTATATCTTTTCTTTTTCCTTTGCTTTTCACTTCTCTTCTTTTCAGAGCTATTTGTAAGGTCTCCCCAGACAGCCATTTTGCTTTTTTGCATTTCTTTTCCATGTGGATGGTCTTGATCCCTGTCTCCTGTACAATGTCACGAACCTCAGTCCATATTTCATCAGGCATTCTATCTATCAGATCTAGCCCCTTAAATCTATTTCTCACTTCCACTGTATAATCATAAGGGATTTGATTTAGGTCATACCTGAATGGTCTCGTGGTTTTCCCTACTTTCTTCAATTTAAGTCTGAATTTGGCAATAAGGAGTTCATGATCTGAGCCACAGTCAGCTCCTGGTCTTGTTTTGGTTGACTGTATAGAGTTTCTCCATCTTTGGCTGCAAAGAATATAATCAATCTGATTTCGGTGTTGAGCATCTGGTGATGTCCATGTGTAGAGTCTTCTCTTGTGTTGTTGGAAGAGGGTGTTTGTTATGACCAGTGCATTTTCTTGGCAAAACTCTATTAGTCTTTGCCCTGCTTCATTCCCTATTCCAAGGCCAAATTTGCCTGTTCCTCCAGGTGTTTCTTGACTTCCTACTTTTGCATTCCAGTCACCTATATTGAAAAAGACATCTTTTTTGTTGTTAGTTCTAAAAGGTCTTGTAGATCTTCATAAAATTTTAATTATTCCTAAACCCTAATCTCAGCAAATTTCTTTTGCCATAAACATTCACCTCACAAAGAGGTCTCAGATAACAGTCCTTCCCATGACCTCAAGCTGCGGCCTACATGCTCATCCTGGAACATTTTTTGTAAAGATCCTTGAACAAATGTCAATGGTTACTTTATAGATTATTTTCTAGGCACAACTGCAGAAGGCTTTGTGCTTTCTCATGCTTCTCTCAAGAACAATAAGCACCTTAACATTCTTTCCAGCCAACTCAACCGAAGAAAGGAAAGAACAAGTCAGAATCACAAAACCTAACTCCTTCATCCCAGGACCGTGCCTGTAGGGTGAGGAGAGGGGGTTGGGGCTGTGCCTCCATTTTGTCAGTAATGCCTAACACGGCTCCCAACAAGCTAAGATATCATGAAAAGTCATGAAACAATCTAAAGTATGTTGCTAAATGAAAAAAGTTGTTCTGAAAAGGCGAAATTCTGTATGACTCCAACTATATGACATTCTGATGAGATTGGGCACATTCAGAATGCTTTACACAACTATATTATGTTCTGGAAAAGACAAAACTGTGGAAACAATAAAAAATCAGTAATTGCCACTGGTTAGGGGGAAGGAAAAAATGATTTAGCAGAGTTGAGTAGATTTTAAATGGCAGTGAAACTACTCTGCATGATACGGTAATTATAGATATATGTCATTATACCTCTATCAAAACCCAGAGAATGTACACCAAGAGTAAACTCTAGTGTGATCTAAAGACTTTAGCTAGTAAGAATAGTTTGTCAATATTGATTCATTGATTGTGACAAATGTACCTCACTAATATAAGGTGTTTATAATAGGGTGAGCTAGGAGGGGTAGAGGTCATGGTGAAAGAATATATGGAAGTTCACTGCACTTTTCACTCAGTTTTCTGTAAACCTAAACTATATTAATAAAAATAGTGTCTAGTGTTGTTGTGTCTGAACTGAGAATTTCTTGTGTACAAAGTCTACTTTTGCAAAAGAGAGCATAAAAAGTAGACATATGCTGATCATGTCTGCAGAGTAACACATGTTTTAAGTAAGAAAATAGCACTGTAAAAATTGATTAAAAATAGAAAATCTGTTAAGAAGTCTATTTCCAATGAAAACATATCTGTAACATTCATACACAACTGTAAAATCCTGCTCATCTGAAATTACATTTTTTAAAGGTTTTAAATGTGGTGCTGCTAGTTATCATTTTACCAATTACCTCATGCATTTGTTATATGATAAATACCAGGGAGAAATGATATGAACTATTTTTCCATGTCTAAATCATAAAATAAAAGTTTTCCTTTTCTAGACTCATTTTCACTTATTTACCCATCTATTCTATCTTCCCAAAGGTACTTGGCCAAAATCTAAACAACAACTATAGGTTCCCAGCACCATCCTGAATGATTTGAACATATTAGTTTCCTTATTTGAATCAATCAAGGTCAAGTCATATATGTAATTAGTTAGATCCCATTAAATGCCCACTGTCTTTAATTTTGGGCACCATTAATCTCATCACCAGAGAAGGCAATGGCACCCCACTCCAGTACTCTTGCCTGGAAAATCCCATGGATGGAGGAGCCTGGTAGGCTGCAGTCCATGGGGTCATGAAGAGTCGGATACTACTGAGCGACTTCACTTTCACTTTTCACTTTCATGCATTGGAGAAGGAAATGGCAACCCACTCCAGTGTTCTTGCCTGGAGAATCCCAGGGACGGGGAGCCTGCTGGGCTGCCATCTATGGGGTCACACAGAGTCGGACATGACTGAAATGACTTAGCAGTAGCAGCAGCAATCCCATCACAGACTCGATAGACATGAGTCTGAGTGAACTCAGGAAGTTAGTGATGGACAGGGAGGCCTGGCATGCTGTGATTCATGGGGTCGCAAAGAGTCGGACATGACTGAGCGACTGAACTGAACTGAACTGGATCCCATATATTATTTTCTCAGGAATTTTTTCTCACAAACCTAAGTCATTTCTCATTTAAATTATCAGCTTCTTCAAACTTTCCCTATCACTTTTAATAACTATAGATATTTTGATTTACTCAAATCTTCCAATTTATACATGAATGAGTTAACAAATGAATTTAAATGTCCAAACATTTGTTGACTTAAAAAAAAGCAAAATGTGTAGAATGGCTATTTGAAAACTAAATCTGATACAGTAAACAAGGATACACACTCATGTGTGTGTGTGCATGTATGTGTTCATTTATAGGAACTATTCCTGAATTCTGAAATTCAGAAAATTCTGAGTTATTTTTAAAAAGGCAGTTTTCAGAAGTTTGTGAGGCCCAAGTTCAGAGTACAACTAAAAGCTACATGAAAGTGAAGTGAAGTCGCTCAGTCGTGTCCAACTCCCAGCGACCCCATGGGCTGCAGCCTACCATGCTCCTCCATCCGTGGGATTTTCCAGGCAAGAGTACTGGAGTGGGTTGCTATTTCCTTCTCCAGGGGATCTTCCCAACCCAGGGATCGAACCTGGGTCTCCTGCATTGCAGGCAGATGCTTTACCCTCTCAGCCAGCATTTGTCTAAATATTTTAAAAGTATTTATCATCAATCTATTAAATAAGTATATTCTGTACTCCCACCTTGATGTTCATAACAAAATTGATGCTCATAACATTGATGTTCATGACAACAAAATTGGAAAAAAAATATATAAAATCTATGTTTTTTATATAACTGAAAGGTGGCAAGCTATCAAAATCAATGAATGCTATTATTGAGCATATCTACGTGCTCTGATCATGAAACAGCAATATTCAAGGGAGTAATAAAGACATAATTAAAATTTACTACAATTTATTCTATGAATATAAACTTAAATTGCCTTTATCTTGGCAAATCAGCTATTATGTTATTATAATGAATACTTTCACATCGTATATGTTCTAGTGATAGTAATGATCTAAAGTAAGAGTCAAGCAAACTTTTAATGTAAATTACCAAATAGTACATATTTACAGCTCTGTCAATCATCCAGTCTCTGTAGCAATGACTCAACTCTGCTATTATACCATGAAAGCATCCATAGAAGATATGTAAGTGAATGATCATGACTGAAATTTGAGTCTCACATAACTCAGATGTCACTAATACTATTTTTCTTTTGATTTTTTTTCAAAACCCAAAAATGTAGAGCCATGCTTAGCTTTTAGTCACTCAAAAACAAGCTGAATTTGGCCTTCAGTCTATCTAGTTCTTTATCTAAAGAATTTTTAAAAATTAAAAGTATTTTTATTCAGTGAATAGAATTTATAATTTATTAGGATATGCAAATTGTAGTAAATGAAAATTTTTGAAAAATTAGTGATCTAAAAATATAAAAATAATGAATTAAAAAGGCAAAGTACAAACTATAATTTGTGAAAACTAAGAATTTAAGTCAAATTTTAAATTTAAGGTGGTTTGTATATCTTTCTAAAAATGTATTTAAATATTAATTAAAGCTCAGATTTTAAAATTATTTGCAATCTGAGTAATCAATTTCATATAGTTGCCTACATAACATGTCATGTACAGAATTGCTTACATACAAATTTAAAAATAAAATGAATATTACAATAGTCAGCTATTATGTGCAACTTTTGTGAATATCATATTAATTTGTGAGTGTCCCTAAAACTATGATTAAAATAACACTAGAAGTAAAAATTGGACATTTGATACTCCTGGGAAATAATGCTTCATTAAGCAATATCTATTTCATTTATGCTATCTAAGAATAAGGATTGAACTACTTAATTATTTTGTTCAAATCCTCCTCATATTCTGCAGTAGTGCTCTTCTCTGATTTTGGTTCAATTCAAAAAATCTCTACAGCATCCTGAAGCAATTGCCTTTTATTTGGAGTACATAAAGACAGAGTTGTGAAATGATTCTCTAGAGTCTGAACAATAAGTCGTATGAGCTGAAGTTAAGATTTACTGGTCTTATTATGCCAAAACAGAGCACCAGAATCTGAGTGCCAGCATGCATATGTTCTTCCATATATTATTCAAATATATGTGTTTATATATGTCTTTGTGTGAAGGGCCCAGGGAATGAATCTCTATTAATTAGTTATTGCTGCATAACACTATTACTATGAATTTAGCAGCTTTAAACAACACATATGTGTTACCTCACTATTCCTATGAGCCTTGAGTCCAAGTACAGTTTATCAGTGTCTGCTGCCTTGAAATCTCACAAAGCTTCATTTAATATGTCAGGTGGAGTTGTAGGCTCACAGGATTGACCAAGATAAGATCCACTTCTAAGTTCAGTAGTTTGGTAGGATTCAGTTTTTCTTGGTTGTGGACTGAAGGCTTCATTTTCTTGCTGATTGTTGCCTGCATGCCCTTACAGGCTATCAGCTGCAAATCTTTAGCTTCTGGAAGTCACCCATGGCACTTTGCATGTATTTGTTCTCAACATTCTCATTTGCTTCTTCAAAGACAGTGAAGAATAAACTCCAGGAAGACTGGTGTTGCAATCTTATATAATCACATAATCATATGCATTGAATAATATATAACCCATTATCTTTGCCATATTCTATTCATTACAACAAGTCACAAGTCCTTCCCACACTCAAAGGGAAGGTTTAGATAAATGTGGATTCTAGAAGGTAGGTGTCATGGAGCTCATTTTAAGTTTGTCTACCATAGGATTCCTCTTGCTTGGATCTAAGATGGTACTGAAAAAAAGAGAATAGATCATTTCTCACTGTACTGGATTTTTCTGTTAGAGCTTCTTTACATGACTTTTTTCCTTTTTTTTTTTTTCACTTGCTAAATACTTGTTCTACTTAGTTTTTCAAAACAGCTTAGAGTCCACATATTTCATTATAAGGGGCTCTGGGAATTAGGAAGAAGAAAATGCAGAGAAAAAAAAAGAGGAGGAGGTGCAGGAGTAGATGAAAAAATAGAAGAGAAAAAACAGGAGACGGAGGAAGAGAAGGGAGGAGGGGAGGAAGAAGGAGGAAAGAGTGAGAAAATATGGAAGAAAGAATGGAAGGAAAGGAAAGAAGGTAGGAGAGAAGGAGGGAGGGAGGGAGGAAGAAGGGAAAGAAGGGAGGAGTTGAGCTATAATTCTCAAAATTATATTGGAACACTTGGAAACAGAATGTCAGTTCTAGAATGCAAATACTATCTACTACAACAGGTCAATACAGTCTTGGGCTTGGACAGGTGCTGATTTGGGGCTTCTGGATATATAACTCATAAGAAAAGATTCTAAATGTTAATACTTAAATTTTCCTTCTACTTCATGGAATATGCCAACAAAGTCAGGTTACCCTGCTGTGCGATCACCCACTTCAGCTGTCTGACACTGTCCTGCATTCTAGAAATCTTTCCTCAATGAAGGCAGACAGGATTATTGTTTTCTCTCTCAGCTGTCATGGTCTTGCCATAGAGATCCACCCACACATACATCCTTTTGGATAGAAATAGAGGAAATAATTGTGAACAATCTGTCATATAAATCACATAATGGGCATTCTACATTAACTGTCAATTCAAAATGGACTTTACCTGTTTCTATTAGCAATTTTGAAATGTCAAATAATGAAGCTGCCATAAAACTCAGTATCAGATTAAATTGATACATTCAGGCTGTGTATTTCTATATTCATTCCATTGCTCAGACTGTGACATATCAAATATTTATCTCTGTACTTAACATGTTAAATTATCTATCATACCTACACAAAGAATCTTAATGCACTGGAAACAGATTAATGCACAAAAATAAATGGTGAAGCAAAAAGAGCATTTTATATATATATATATATATACACACACACACATATATATGAGATTGCACATGACTAGTTTTATTTTAAGGAGGTTTAAATCTCATATATATATATATATATATATATATATATATATGAGATTTCTATATCTCATATAGAATATGAGGTCTAAATCTCATATATATATATATATATATATATATATATATATATAAAAGATTTCACATGACTAGTTTTATTTTAAGGAGGTCTAAATGACAATCCCTCCCCTACAATCCCTCCTCAAATATGAAAAATCCAGTGCTTATGCTGTGCATAGATTTGATTTGTCTCCATTTTTAACTTTATGGTCTCTAAATCCAGTAGCTCTAAACAGCAAATCAACCATGAAGTGCAATGAGAGGTCATCATGATGGTTAGAGGACTTCAGTTTTTTGATTGTATAAAAAACATATTATTTCTCTCAAGAGCAACCCACAATAAATAGCAATATTCATGCATCTTACAAACTGTAGGATTAGGATTGGATGAAATATTAAGTCCTGTGCAAAGTATAGTAGAACTGTTCTACAATTTACAAAGGTAGAAAATGTTGATAAACTACAAATATATAACTGAAACTATAAAGCTTCCATTTTAGAATGCTTTTCAAAGATGGTCCATGAAAGAGTAATAACACTTATGTGAAAATCCCGCTATTTTTGGAATATTATTATAAGATCCTGTGACATTTGTAGAAAGGTTTTTTGAGTATGATTCAAAGCAAATTTAGTGAAGATGGCTTGGGGATTAACTTATTTCATTTACAAAGGTAAGTAAATGCAATAGAAGGGAGTAAGTCCTCATGAATCATTCCCCCAGAAGCTTTCATCAAGTGTCTCTTAAATAAGACTGCTATTGGGCATATACACCAATATTGTATTTCCTCAACAATCACTGAAGTATCACTCATAGACTGAAAAATGCAGAATAAAAACATTTCTTTATCAAGCAGAATAGAATTCCTATTTTTAAATCATCATTTATGTAAATTTTATCTTGCTGTGTATTCAAGCAAGGGTAACCAAATATATATATTAGTGTGCTGTACTTAGTCTCTCAGTCATGTCTGACTCTTTGCAACCCCATAGACTATGTAGGTTGCCAGGCTCCTCTGTCCATGGGGTTCTGTCCATAGGGCTCAGAATAGTGGAGTGGGTTGCCATGCCCCCCACATTGCAGGCAGATTATCATATGTCATTAATAAATATTATTTAATATATATTAATCACATGGAATATAGCCAATATTTTTATATTAAGCTAAAATGGAGTATAATCTTTAAAAACATTGAATCACTATTTGTATACCTGAAACTAACAAAATACTGTAAATCAACTACACTTCAGTTAAAAAATGTTTAATTGATTATGGAAAGTATGGCAGCAAAGTTAGGCATTTAAAGATGTGAGGAACCATGACCAAGTGGGCTTTATCTCAGGGATGCAAGGATTCTTCAATATTTGCAAATCAATTGATGTGATATACCACATTAAAAAAAAATTGAAACATAAAAACAATATGATTATCTCAATAGATTCAGAGAAAGACTTTGACAAAATTCAACATACATTTATGATAAAAACCCTCCCGAAAGTAGGCATAGAAGGAACATACTTAAACAAAATAAAGGGCATATATGATAAACACACAGCAAACATTTTCCTCAATGGTGAAAAACTGAAGGCATTTCCCCTAAAGACAAGGATGCCCCTCTCACTACTACTATTCAACATAGTTTTTGACGTTTTAGCCACTGCAATAATAGCAGAAAAAGAAATAAAATGAATCCAGATAGAAAAAGAAGAAGTAAAACTCTCACTGTTTGCAGATGACATGATCCTCGACATAGAAAACCATAAAGATTCCACCAGAAAATTACTAGAGCTAAGCAACGAATATAGTAAAGTTGCTGGATATAAAATTAACACACAGAAATCCCTTGCATTCCTATACACTAACAATGAGAAAACAAAGAGATAAAATTAAGGAAACAGTTCCATTCACCATTGCAACGAACAGAATAAAATACTTAGGAATAAATCTACCTAAAGAAACAAAAGACCTATATATACAAAACTATAAAACACTGATGAAAAAAATCAAAGATGACACGAAGAGATGGAGAAGTGTACCATGTTCATGGATCAGAAGAATCAATATACTGAAAAGGAGCATACTACCCAAAGCAATCTATAGATTCAATGCAATCGCTATCAAGCTACCAACGGTATTCTTCACAGAGCTAGAATAAATAATTTCACAATTTGTATGGAAATACAAAAAACCTCTAATAGCCAAAGCTATCTTGAGAAAGAAGAATGGAACTGGAGGAATCAACCTGCCTGACTTCAGGCTATACTACAAAGCAACAGTCATCAAGACAATATGGTACTGGCACAAAGACAGAAACATAGATCAATGGAACAAAATAGAAAGCAGAGAGATAAATCCACGCACCAATGGACACCTTATCTTTAACAAAAGAGGCAAGAATATACAATGGAGAAAAGACAATCTATTTAACAATTGGTGCTGGAAAAACTGGTTGGTTCCAAATAGGAAAAGGAGTACATCGAGGCTATTGTAACCTTGCTCATTTAACTTATATGCGGAGTGCATCATGAGAAACACTGGGCTGGAAGAAGCACAAGCTGGAATCAAGATCGCCAGGAGAAATATCAATAACCTCAGATATGCAGATGACACCACCCTTACGGCAGAAATTGAAGAGGAACTAAAAAGCCTCTTGATGAAAGTGAAAATGGAGAGTGAACAAGTTGGCTTAAAGCTCAAAATTCAGAAAATGAAGATCAAGCCATCTGGTCCCATCACTTCATGGGAAATAGATGGGGAAACAGTGGAAACAGTGTCAGACTATTTTTGGGGGGCTCCAAAATCACGGCAGATGGTGATTGCAGCCATGAAATTAAAAGACGTTTAGTCCTTGGAAGGAAAGCTATGACCAACCTAGATAGCATATTAAAAAGCAGAGACATTACTTTGCCGACAAAGGTTCATCTAGTCAAGGCTATGGTTTTTCCTGTGGTCATGTATGGATGCGAGAGTTGGACTGTGAAGAAGGCTGAGTGCCAAAGAATTGATGCCTTTGAACTGTGGTGTTGGAGAAGACTCTTGAGAGTCCCTTGGACTGCAAGGAGGTCCAACCAGTCCATTCTAAAGGAGATCAGTCCTGGATGTTCTTTGTAAGGAATGATGCTAAAGCTGAAACCCCAATGTTGGCTACCTCATGTGAAGAGTTGACTCATTGGAAAAGACCCTGATGCTGGGAGGAATTGGGGGCAGGAGGAGAAGGGGACGACAGAGGATCAGATGGCTGGATAGCATCACTGGCTCGATGGGCATGAGTTTGAGTGAACTCTAGGATTTGGTGATGGACAGGGAGGCCTGGCGTGCTGCAATTCATGGGGTCGCAAAAAGTCGGACACGACTGAGTGACTGAACTGAACTTAACTGAACTGAACCTGTAAAAGAATGAAACTAAAACACTGTCTAACACCATACACAAAAATAAACTCAAAATGGATTAAAGATCTAAATGTAAGTCCAGAAACTATAAAACTCCTAGAGGAAAACATTGGCAAAACACTCTCTGACGTAAATCATAGCAAGATCCTCTATGACCCACCTCCCATAATGGAAATAAAAGCAAAAATAAACAAATGGGACCTAATTAAACTTAAAAGTTTTTGCACAATGAAAGAATCTATAAGCCAGGTGAAAAGACAGGCTTCAGAAAAATAAATGACCCAATCAAAAATTGGGCCAAAGAACTAAACACACATTTCTCCAATGAAGACATATAGATGGCTAAAAAACACATGAAAAGATGCTCAACATCACTCATTATTAGAGAAATGCAAATCAAAACCACAATGAGGTACCATTTCACACCAGTCAGAATGGCTGCTATAAAAAAGTCTACAAACAGTAAATTTTGGGAGGGTGTGGATATAAGGGAACCCTATTACACTGTTGGTGGGAAGGCAGACTAGTACGGCCACTATGGAGAACAGAGTGGAGATTCCTTAAAACTCTGGAAGTAGAACTGCCATACGACCCAGCAATCCCACTGCTGAGTATACACACTGAGGAAACCAGAACTGAAAGAGACACATGTACCCCAATGTTCATTGCAGCACTGTTTAGAATAGCCAGGACATGGAAGCAACTTCGATGTCTATTGACAGACAAATGGATAAGAAAGCTGTGGTACATATACACAATGGAATATTACTCAGCTACTAAAAAGAATGCATTTGAATCAGTTCTAATGAGGTGGATGAAACCGGATCCTATTATACAGAGTGAAGTAAGTCAGAAAGAAAAACACCAATACAGTAGGAGCCAGGACCGCCTGCCTCTGGAGCCCCTGTGAACCTGTGAGGAGCCGTGGCTGTGTGGGTGCAGGATGGCCTAGAGGAGCTATCCCACGTTGAAAGTCAGGAAGGGCGGCAGTGAGGAGATGCTCCTCGTCCAAGGTAAGGAGCAATCACTGAGCTTTGCTGGAGCAGCCGTGAAGAGATACCCCACACCCAAAGTAAGAGAAACCCAAGTAAGACGGTAGGTGTTACAAGAGGGCATCAGAGGGCAAACACACTGAAACCATACTCACAGAAAACTAGTCAATCTAATCACACTAGGACCACAGCATTGTCTAACTCAATGAAACTAAGCCATGCCCGTGGGGCAACCCAAGATAGGCAGGTCATGGTGGAGAGATCTGACAGAATGTGGTCCACTGGAGAAGGGAATGGCAAACCACGTCAGTATTCTTGCCTTGAGAACCCCATGAACAGTATGAAAAGGCAAAATGATTGGATACTGAAAGAGAAAGTCCCCAGGTCAGCAGGTGCCCAATATGCTACTGGAGATCAGTGGAGAAATAACTCCAGAAAGAAGGAAGGGATGGAGCCAAAGCAAAAACAGTACCCAGCTGTGGATGTGACTGGTGATAGAAGCAAGGTCTGATGCTGTAAAGAGCAATATTGCATAGGAACCTAGAATGTCCGGTCCATGAATCAAGGCAAATTGGAAGCGGTCAAACAAGAGATGGCAAGAGTGAATGTCGACATTCTAGGAATCAGCGAACTGAAATGGACTGGAATGGGCAAATTTAACTCAGATGACCATTATATCTACTACTGCGGGCAGGAATCCCTCAGAAGAAATGGACTAGCCATCATGGTCAACAAGAGAGTCCAAAAGGCAGTACTTGGATGCAATCTCAAAAATGACAGAATGATCTCTGTTCGTTTCCAAGGCAAACCATTCAATATCACAGTAATCCAAGTCTATGCCCCAACCACTAATGCTGAAGAAGCTGAAGTTGAACGGTTCTATGAAGACCTACAAGACCTTTTAGAACTAACACCCAAAAAAGATGTGCTTTTCATTATAGGGGACTGGAATGCAAAAGTAGGAAGTCAAGAAACACCTGGAGGAACAGGCAAATTTGGCCTTGGAATAGGGAATGAATCAGGGCAAAGACTAATAGAGTTTTGCCAAGAAAATGCACTGGTCATAACATACACCCTCTTCCAACAACACAAGAGAAGACTCTATACATGGACATCACCAGATGGTCAACACTGAAATCAGATTGATTATATTCTTTGCAGCCAAAGATGGAGAAACTCTATACAGTCAACCAAAACAAGACCAGGAGCTGACTGTGGCTCAGATCATGAACTCCTTATTGCCAAATTCAGACTTAAATTGAAGAAAGTAGGGAAAACCACGAGACCATTCAGGTATGACCTAAATCAAATCCCTTATATTATACAGTGGAAGTGAAAAATAGATTTAAGGGCCTAGATCTGGTAGATAGAGTGCCTGATGAACTATGGACAGAGGTTCGTGACATTGTACAGGAGACAGGGATCAAGACCATCCCCATGGAAAAGAAATGCAAAAAAGCAAAATGGCTGTCTGGGGAGGCCTTACAAATAGCTGTGAAAAGAAGAGAAGTGAATAGCAAAGGAAAAAAGGAAAGATATAAACATCTGAGTGCAGAGTTCCAAAGAATAGCAAGAAGAGATAAGAAAGCCTTCTTCAGTGATCAATGCAAAGAAATAGAGGAAAACAACAGAATGGGAAGGACTAGGGATCTCTTTAAGAAAATCAGAGATACCAAAGGAACATTTCATGCAAAGATGGACTCGATAAAGGACAGAAATGGTATGGACCTAACAGAAGCAGAAGATATTAAGAAGAGATGGCAAGAATACACAGAAGAACTGTACAAAAAAGATCTTCACGACCCAGATAATCACGATGGTGTGATCACTGACCTAGAGCCAGATATCCTGGAATGTGAAGTTAAGTGGGCTTTAGAAAGCATCACTACAAACAAAGCTAGTGGAGGTGATTGAATTTCAGTTGAGCTATTCCAAATCCTGATAGATGATGCTGTGAAAGTGCTGCACTCAATATGCCAGCACATTTGGAAAACTCAGCAGTGGCCACAGGACTGGAAAAGGTCAGTTTTCATTCCAATCCCAAAGAAAGGCAATGCCAAAGAATGCTCAAACTACCGCACAATTGCACTCATCTCACACGCTAGTAAAGTAATGCTCAAAATTCTCCAAGCCAGGCGTCAGCAATATGTGAACCGTGAACTTACTGATGTTCAAGCTGGCTTTAGAAAAGGCAGAGGAACCAGAGATCAAATTGCCAACATCCGCTGGATCATGGAAAAAGCAAGAGAGTTCCAGAAAAGCATCTATTTCTGCTTTATTGACTATGCCAAAGCCTTTGACTGTGTGGATCACAATAAACTGTGGAAAATTCTGAAAGAGAGGGGAATACCAGACCACCTGACCTGCCTCTTGAGAAATCTGTTTGCAGGTTAGGAAGCAACAGGTAGAACTGGACATGGAACAACAGACTGGTTCCAAATAGGAAAAGGAGTATGTCAGGCTGTATATTGTCACCCTGTTTATTTAACTTATATGCAGAGTACATCATGAGAAACTCTGGAGTGGAAGAAGCACAAGCTGGAATCAAGATTACCAGGAGAAATATCAATAACCTCAGATATGCAGATGACACCACCATTATGGCAGAAAGTGAAGAGGAACTCAAAAGCCTCTTGATGAAAGTGAAAATGGAGAGTGAACAAGTTGGCTTAAAGCTCAACATTCAGAAAATGAAGATCATGGCATCCGGTCCCATCACTTCATGGGATATAGATGGGGAAACAGTGGAAACAGTGTCAGACTTTATTTTTCTGGGCTCCAAAATCACTACAGATGGTCACTGCAGCCATGAAATTAAAAGACGCTTAGTCCTTGGAAGGAAAGCTATGACCAACCTAGATAGCATATTAAAAAGCAGAGACATTACTTTGCCGACAAAGGTTCATCTTGTCAAGGCAATGGTTTTTCCTGAGGTCGTGTATGGATGTGAGAGTTGGACTGTGAAGAAGGCTGAGTGCCGAAGAATTGACGCTTTTGAACTGTGGTGTTGGAGAAGACTCTTGAGAGTCCCTTGGACTGCAAGGAGACCCAATCCGTCCATTCTGAAGGAGCTCAGCCCTGAGATTTCTTTGGAAGGAAAGATCCAAAGCTGAAACTCCGGTACTTTGGCCACCTCATGCGAAGAGTTGACTCATTGGAAAAGACTCTGATGCTGGGAGGGATTGGGGGCAAGAGGAGAAGGGGACGAAAGAGGATGAGATGGCTGGATGGTATCACTTACTCAATGGAGGTGAGTCTGAGTGAACTCTGGGAGTTGGTGATGGACAGGGAGTCTTGGCGTTATGCCATTCATGGGCTCGCAAAGTGTTGGACACGACTGAGTGACTGATCTCATCTGATCGGATCTGAATGCATACATATGGCATTTAGAAAAATGGTAACGATGATCCTATATGCAAGACAGCAAAAGAGACACAGATATAAAGAACAGACTTTGGGACTCTGTGGGAGAAGGCGAGGATAGGATGATTTGAGAGAATAACACTGAAACAGGTATATTATCATACGTGAAATAGATCGCCAGTCCAGGTTTGATGCATGTGACAGGGTACTCAGGGCTGGTGCACTGGGATGACCCTGAGGGATAGGAAAGGGAGAGAGGTGGGAGGGAGTGTCAGGATGGGGAACACATGTACACCCATGGCTGATTCATGTGAATGTATGGAAAAACCACAACAATATTGTAAATTAATCAGCCTCCAATTAAAATAATTTTTTTAAAAAGAAAAATAAAGTTGTGTGTAAGATAGAATATATTCCTTTAAAGAGCCTAACAATACCATACTGCTGTTGAATTTGTAATCCATTTATTCCAAATTAATTATTGAATTGGTTTGGAGATGAAATTAATTGATCTCATAAAATGTATTTTTCAGTTTTTTTTGAGGGTCTCATCTGCTACTGTAGTATAAAAAGTGACACAGTAGGTAAAATTAAAAAGGTTAAGATGCATTTAAACAAGCTTTGCCCAATAAATCCCATGTTCTATTTCTTTCTAGTTATTCATTTCATTATAAACTTAATTAGAAACCTTTTCTTTTTAATGCTGAGAAAAAGCACTTTAATATTACTAACTCTATATGTAGGATCTTAAAATCTTATTAAATGGCTGATTTGCAGTTATACTAAATTGACTTTTTATTTTAAATACACCTAGTAGGATGATGCTATAAAAGCTTTTAAGGAAGGCAATGAATCTTTTGGAGTGGACTCCATGATGCTTCAATCAGTCTATATTAAGACATGATTGTCTGAATTAATAGAATAAGATATCGGGTGCTACATTAAATGAAATAATAGTTGACAGGTACATATTTATGATTAATCTACATAGAGAAATATACATTTTACCTTTTACTGAAAATGATAGAAATTTTATTGTGCAAACTATGATTCTATTGCATTTCAGTAATGATTTGTAGTTGCTGCAAGTTGTTAGCCATTCTAACAACCAAAGTATGAATGGGATTACAATCTACCTAAAATTTACTGCATTCAGTAAAGGGCTAAAGCGCTCAAGCTTTGAAATCATCTACCTCAAAACTGTTTATTCTCTGTATAAAATCTTACTGTATATTGTGTCCTCAAAGATATAAGGGCTGCAATGGAATAGACTGCAAAACATCTCAACTATTAATTTATTGACTTCCAAAGCTGTGCTTGCAGAGCATATAGAGTAGCAGATTAGAGGTTGGTAAGAAAGAATAAGTGAGATTTGACAATTCTATTTGACTGTTCTGTGGTTTGAAATTGGAATATTTTAAGGTTACATGAGCTGAAAAAGATATTTTGAACAAATAGCTTCATAAAGTTAGTTTGGTTTTAAAAGCTGGAGGAATTTCAAAAATTCATTTCATTCTTCAGAAATAATTAGAAGTGGGAAGCAGTTTATTGTAAATATCAGAAAACACAAATAGTGCAAACTCCCCACTGGCAAGTATCTTGCTATTGTCTCACCCAGTGTGAGTCATAGCCTATCTGGTTCAGGTGTCTTTGCCTTCGAAAGGCCTAGCGTTGGCCTTTAATTATTTATTTCTAATAATCTGGGTGGCAATAAAATCAGGTTTTATGCATTTTACAATCACTTCTCAAAATGAGTAATGAGTCGTGCTTTGGAACAATTTACATTTGGGGAAAATATATGTTTCATAGTTAATTGACATCTAAGATTTTCTAGCATGGGATTAAATGAGGGAAATGATCCAAAGAAGAGAGGGAGAAGCTGGGATTAGGTTTCTCACAGTCTTGGTAATAGAAAGAGCCTATCAGAGTAATATAAGGCAACTAGTCTATTTTCAAATATTACAGTAATTTCAAAAGAAAGGAAAGAAAATGATTGGCTGATTTAATGGCTCATCTCAAACCCTGGGGTGAAGAGATTAGCAAAACAAGTGATCAGACAACAAAGGATATCCTCAAAGTCTGAGATTTATTAGTTTGCATTCACAAATGTCTGCTTTTATCTTGCTTTTGGATTTTTAGTATAGTCATCTCACTTTCTTTAGTTTACTGTACAATATCTCTCCCACTATGTAATATATTTTAAAGGAATTTAATTTTTTTCCTATTGTGGATTCCTCAGAAATCTTAAATAACACCTTTCTCAATAGAGATCCCCGAGCCTACCACCACTTGAAAAACACATTGCTCTAGAGTCCCAGAGAGGGCACATCCTCCAAGACACAGCCACTTTTTTACAAACACAAAAGAAGCCAAGATGAGAGTTAAGCAAAGATATTTCATCTCTGTCAACATGTAATTGCCACATAAAAACTCAGTTCCTCCCTCTTCTGTTGATGAAGAATATTTTGTTAGGCTGTTTGCAGGTTTGCTTTTGCAACTGGTATTTTCTCAGATTTTTTCCAGCTAGAAAGGCAATGCCAAAGAATGCTCAAACTACTGCACAATTGCACTCATCTCACATGCTAGTAAAGTAATGCTCAAAATTGTCCAAGCCAGGCTTCAGTAATACATGAACCATGAACTTCCTGATGTTCAAGCTGGTTTTAGAAAAGGCAGAGGAACCAAAGGTCAAATTGTCAACATCCGCTGGATCATGGAAAAAGCAAGACAGTTCCAGAAAAACATATATTTCTGCTTTATTGACTATGCCAAAGCCTTTGACTGTGTGGATCACAATAAACTGTGGAAAATTCTGAAAGAGAGGGGACTACCAGACCACCTCATCTGCCTCTTCAGAAACCTATATACAGGTCAGGAAGCAATAGTTAGAACTGGACATGGAACAATAGACTGGTTCCAAATAGGAAAAGGAGTATGTCAGGCTGTATATTGTCACCCTGTTTATTTAACTTATATGCAGAGTACATCATGAGAAACGCTGGACTGGAAGAAGCACAAGCTGGAATCAAGATTGCCAGGAGAAATATCAATAACCTCAGATATGCAGATGACACCACCCTTATGGCAGAAAGTGAAGAGGAACTAAAAAGCCTCTTGATGAAAGTGAAAGTGGAGAGTGAAAAAGTTGGCTTAAAGCTCAACATTCAGAAAACGAAGATCATGGCATCTGGTCCCATCACTTCATGGCATATAGATGGGGAAACAGTGGAAACAGTATCAGACTTTATTTTTTGGGGGCTCCAAAATCACTGCAGATGGTGACTGCAGCCATGAAATTAAAAGACGCTTACTCCTTGGAAGGAAAGTTATGACCAACCTAGACAGCATATTAAAAAGCAGAGACATTACTTTGCCAACAAAGGTCCGTCTAGTCAAGGCTATGGTTTTTCCTATGGTCATGTATGGATGTGAGAGTTGGACTGTGAAGAAAGCTGAGTGCAGAAGAATTGATGCTTTTGAACTGTGGTGTTGGAGAAGACTCTTGAGAGTTCCTTAGACTGCAAGGAGATCCAACCAGTCCATTCTGAAGGGGATCAGCCCTGGGATTTCTTTGGAAGGAATGATGCTGAAGCTGAAACTCCAGTACTTTGGCCACCTCATGCGAAGAGTTGATTCATTGGAAAAGACTCTGATGCTGCGAGGGATTGGGGGCAGGAAGAGAAGGGGACGACAGAGGATGAGATGGCTGGATGGCATCACTGACTCGATGCACGTGAGTCTGAGTGAATTCCGGGAGCTGGTGATGGACAGGGAGACCTGGCGTGCTGCCATTCATGCGGTTGCAAAGACTCGGACATGACTGAGTGACTGAACTGAACTGATCCTTTATGACTATGATCTTTGGGTTGGTGAATTTTGGATTTGATTTTCCAACTAGCTCAGTTACCTAATGACCAGTCCCCAGAGACACAGCGTCCTTTCACTTTTTTACTTTGTAGTTCCAAAACTTTCATGCCTCACTGAAAACTGCATAACGTTAAACACATACTGCAGATATGCATTCAAATTACAGATGTAACAAACTATCCACTGAGAATCCACTAAATCACTGAAGCAACAAACCTGCAGATCCAGAGTTAGCTCCAGTAAATTGCAATCTACAATATACTTCTCCATATAATGATAAAAGTAAAGCATATTTTATTTTAAAATGCTGACAATAACTCCTAAGAAATCAATACCTTTCCTGGAGAAAGGAAATTGCACAGCACCAACTGTTGCTGCACATACATTGAAAAAGACAGACAAACTATAGATGTGAGCCCTTTGGCAAAGCCCAGGTATGAAAAGTTTTTGGCACTTAGATCAGATGCAGTAATCAGCCCTTGAGCTCTTTGGGTTACATGTGCTGAGCTTCTCATGTTTGACAGTATGTTGTCTTGCAAGTTTCAGGAATGTCTAAAATCAAATGCCAAGACTCTACTGACAAATGTGTGGCTTTTCCCCACCTGTCCTTTGTTGGATGTGGGCTCAGTTTATGTAATAAAAACTGAGCAAAAGCAAAGCAATGTTAAATGGGATACTATATGGAAAATACTATATTCCTGAAGTGGTAAATGCCTTACTGAGGGACAGATGTTAATTCTATCATGAAAAATAAATTTAAAAAAAAATTCAGAAACAGGAAGAAGGGAACCTCTCTTCAGTGGAATCTGATTCTGGAAAAACATACCTGAGTCTTATGCATTTATTATGCACTTCAGGGTTGAATCTTAGAAGATGGCATAAATATAGACAGTAAAGCCTATCAGCCGGTGGGGAGGGATTCACAGGAAAAGAACTGGGCAATAAGCATATAAAAGTGTTCCTTATTTATAGAATGCACAAATTCAAAATGTCAGAGTTTGTGATCATTCCCTAGTTACATTCAGATAAGGAAGAGTTATTAGCAATTTCTCTGGAGGAAACTTCAGCACCATTACTCTAAGTATCAAATGGTGTTCTTTTTGTTTTTTGTTTTGTTTTTTTTTTTTCAAATCTCAGCTTATTTTTGTAGTTGTGCTGTCACTGTATCTGTGAATGTTTGCAAATGCTTTCAGGTTTGAGAAATTTTCTTTCCAATTCAAAGTGCTGTCTGTGATTCAGAACTAGATACTTCCATTTATAACATTTGATGAATTGCTTTCCATATGTATGTCCTTCGAGGAAGTTTGGCAACTTTTAGTTTTATGGTTGATGGCAATCTGTGTTAGGGGCATAGAAAATGACGCAAATCTGTATGGTGCTTCAAATCAGGGAATCCACCCAAGCAACCACCAGAAATAGCTTTAGAATTTTTCAGTGTGAAAAAGAAATGTTAGGAACCTGGAAACTTCAAAAAAGAAAAGTTGTGTCTTCAAATGACTGCTATGAACTAGCCCAAACTCATTCAAATTCTTTTATTGCTTCCATGCATGGTAAGGATATACCTTATACTAAGCACTTAACTAGCAATACATTTTATTTTTCAGAATGAGTAGGACATTATCTTTGATCTCTTTATGGTTTTGTTACCTGTGAAATTATCAAAAAATACTTTATGGAAGAGACTCATATTTTCAGCCTACATGGCCCCAGTTAGCTTGTTTGTTTAATCATTCATTCAAAGTTTATGGAGTTACTCTTTTTATCTCATTATAACTATGTAAGGAAAGATGTTCTCAAGGTGCTCTTGAGCTTAAGAGGAGACAACCATACTAAGAGATAGAATGCTGTTGGGCTTCCCTGGTCGCTCAGATGATAAAGAATCCACCTGCAGTGGGGAAGACCTGGGTTCGGCCCCTGGGTTGGGAAGATCCCCTGGAGGAAGGCATGGCAACTCACTCCAGTATTCTTGCCTGGAGAATCCCATGGACAGAGGAGCTTGTTGGGATACAGTCCATGGGGTCACAAAGAGTCGGACACGACTGAGCAACTAAGCACAGCACAGAATGCTGTTATAGAAGTTTGAGCATGAGAGTTGATGAAGTATGTCAGAAATTACAGATACTCTGCTGTGCCTGGAGCTTAGGGAGTCTAGAGTGGAAAGCAATGGTTAGACATGAGATAAAGTGGTTAGGAACAGACTCTATTGAGGCTTAAATTGCAAAGTAAAGTGTTTGGAAGTTATCACTTGTGTAGTGGGAGGCCTTTGAAAACTACTGTGGAGAATCATGTGACTAAACATGAATTTTAAAAGTAAGTCTCAAAATTGGGTGTAAGGTCACCTGGAAAAAGTAAGAGATTAAAAGTAGAAATAGTTTAGTACAGTTGAGGAAGTTCTTCACATATTCCAGTGTTAAGTCCAGATTAAGTCCAGTTAATAATGTACTGTGATTAGGGGCTGAACCAAGGTCAGCAGTAAGAAGTGAGAAGTAGGTCCAGATTTGGGGCATTTTTCAGATATTAAACTGGCAGGATTTGAAAACAGAGGGCTGTTTGGGAGAGGAAGGCACTGAGAAGGATCATAGGATGCTATTCAGTGAGAAGGGCACAAAAGAGGAGAAAAGCACATTTAGGGGACAAAAGATAAAAGATTTTGTTTCACAAATGTTGGCTTTAATGGGTCTGTGCAAGATTGTAGTAGAGGAGTCAAGAAAGCAGTTAGAAATAAAAGTCTGTTTTATTTATCACTTAATAAAGAGATGAAGTAAAAAAAAAAACAAACTCTAGTAATAAGAGTTTCCATACATCTATTCTTCTTTGTAGGGTGTAGGTCTTCAGTGTATCTATTTTTTTTTTTTTTTTTGCTAACCTTTTCTCAAGTTTCACCTATTTCATTCTAGTATTCAGAAATTCAGTACATTATTTTTTATAAGTAAATTACCTCCTCACCCTTAGTATTACCTCCCATCAGTCCTCATGTTTTGAAATAATCTGCCCTATCCCTTGATCTGCTTCTTTTATTCCTTTGCTTCCTGAATTTATTAATATTTCACTAATCAGAATTGTCTGACACTGCAATAATAATTTGCCATCATCATGAGAATGCTTGCTGTTTCCATCTTATTCCTCTCCTAAAAAAGTACATCAATTATTTATTTTTCTTTTCCTTTTTATTTGTCTTATTTTTTAAACCTCAGCAACACATTAGTCAGATAATTTGGGGAAAGAGTTTCTGTTGACTCTCAGGTCGTTTCTTGTGTTTCCTTTGGTTACAACTGAGATAATATTTACCTGAAGACATGCCCTTGCCTTGTCACTTTACGACTTTGTGGGGTCATAAGGCCTTACTGGTCTTCTTATATCCCTTGATAATTTAACTGCATGAAAGTGCTTGAGGACTTATGCCAGCTTAAAAAGTGACCTGTGTGCTTATCAGGATAATTAATAAAATATTAACTATCCATATACCCAGGGAATGCTAGTGTTTGTAATTTTCTCTTTTAGAAATGCCTATTTGTTTCCTAGTGGAGATGATGGAATTACAACTGAGTTATTTTAAATCCTAAAAGGTGGAGAGCTGTCCTAAGATGGCAGAGGAATACGACGGAAAGACCACTGTCTCCCCAACAAATCCATCAAAAGAACATTTAAACACTGAGTAAAATCCACAAAACAACTTCTGAATGCCGGCAGAGGACATCAAGCGCCCAGAAAAGCAGCCCATTGTCTTCAGAAGAAGGTAAGAAAAATATAAAAGACAAAAAAAGAGACAAAAGAGGTAGGGACGGAGCTCCGTCCTGGGAAGGGAGTCTTAAATAGAGAGAAGTTTCCAAACACTGGGAAACACCCTCATTGCCAAGTCTGTGCCAAGCCTTGGAAGCACAGAGGGCAACATAATAGGGAGGAAAAATAAGTAAAAAATTAAAACCCACAGATTACGAGCCCAGTGGTAACTCCCCCAGTGGAGAAGCAGTGCAGACGCCTGTGCCCACCACTAGCAAGCAGGGACTGGGCAGAGAGGCGTGGGCTGCATTGCTTAGAATAAGGATCCGGCCTGAATGCCCCCGAGGCTAGTCAGAGTGAACTAATTTGGGCTAGCAAACCATACTGTGGGATAGCTACCACGCAAAAAGCCCTAAGACACCATTAGGCCTGTGTACAGAACAAAGGGTGGAACAGAACTAGCTGGCTGCAGACCATCCCCCTCTGGTGACAGGCAGCCAGAGCTGGAAGGGGGCAATCGCAGCCCCAGAGAGACATTATCTACCAAACTGCAAGCAGGCTTCTTTGCTTACTAAGACTTCTTGGGGTTCCGGACAGTCATCCGCCTGAGAAGGTGCGCCAGTTGTACACCAAGAAAACCGAGCCGCAGGGACAGAGAGGCAATAAGTAGCAGTGACCACGCTCGCCAAACACCTCATCACCTAAGCTGCTCGGAGCTGGGAAGGACACAAAACGCAGGCACAACGGAGTCTGCGCCTCTGAGGACTACCTGAGTTCCTGAACCTGAGCAGCTTAGACCTGGGAGGTGTATGCAGCCCAGGGCCAGCCTCGAACGGTTCCCAGAGGAGCAACCTAGAGTCTAAGCTGTATGGGCAAGAAGGGTGCATGTGCTGTGAGCAGGGGCAGGCTCAGTGTGGCTGAGACACTGAGAGCACACGCCAGTGTTATTTGTTTGCAGCGTCCCTCCCTCCCCACAGTGTGACTGAACAAGTGAGCCTAAAAAAGTGTCCACCACCGCCCCCTTGTGTCAGGGTGGAAATCAAACACTGAAGAGACCAGCAAACAGAAGATAAAATCAAAGGAACCGCCTTGGAAATGACAGGTGCAATAGATTAAAACCCTGTAGTTAGTATCGACTACATAGGAAGGGGCCTATAGATCTTGAGAAATATAAGCCAGACCAAGAAACTATCCAAAAATGAACTGACCCCACACTGACCACAACACCACCAGAGAAAGTCCTAGATATATTTTTACTATTTTTATGATCATTCTTTTCTTTTTTTCTCTTCTTCTTTTTTTTCTTTTTCTTTTCTTTTTCCTTTTTTTAACTTTCTTTTAATTTTTAAATCCTCTATTACTCCTTTAATTTTCATTTTTATAACCTACTATTAATTTTCAAAAAAAGACTATTTTTAAAGCAAACTTCATATATATATATATATATATATATTTAATAACTTTTGTGACTTTGTTTTCTTTTTATTTTTCTTCTTCTTTTCTTCAATATTGTATTTTTGAAAATCCAACCTCTACTCTAGAATTTTAGTCTTTGCTTTTTGACATTTCTTATCAATTTTGTACCTTTAAGAACCCAATCTTCAGTACCTATTTTTACTTGGGAGCGAGATTACTGGCTTGACTGCTCTCTCCCACTTTGGACTCTCCTTTCTCTCCACTAGGTGACCTCTGTCTCCTCCCTCCCCCTTCTCTTCTTTACCCAACTCTCTGAATCTCTGTGTTCCAGATGGTGGAGGACACTTAGGGAACTGATTGCTGGCTGGATCCGTCTTTCTCCTTTTCATTTCCCCTTTTATCCTCCTGGCCACCTCTGTCTCCTTCCTCCCTCTTCTCTTCGCTGTATAACTCCATGAACGTCTCTGAGCGGTCCAGACTATGGAGCACCTATAAGGAAGTGATTACTGGCTAGCTTGCTGTCTCCTCTTTTGATTCCACCTCATCTCATTCGGGTCACCTCTAACTCCCTGCTCTCTCTTCTCTTTTCCATGTAACTTCGTGAACCTCTCTGGGTGTTCCTCACTGTGGAGAAACTTTTCATCTTTAACCTAGATGTTTTATCAATGGTGCTGTATAGAAGGAGAAGTCTTGAGACTACTATAAAATTAAGACTGAACACCAGAAGCAGGAGGCTTAAGTCCAAATCCTGAGAACATCATAGAACACCTGACTCCAGGGAACATTAAGCAATAGGAGCTCATCAAATGCCTCCATGCCTACACTGAAACCAGGCACCACCCAAGGGCCGACAAGTTCCAGAGCAAGACATACCACGCAAATTCTCCAGCAACACAGGAACACAGCCCTGAGCTTCAATATACAGCCTGCCCAAAGTTACTCCAAATCCATTAACATCTCAGACCCCGTTACTAGACACTTCATTGCACTCCAGAGAGAAGAAATCCAGCTCCACCCACCAGAACAATGACACAAGCTTCCTTAACCAAGAAACTTTGACAAGCCACAGATACAACCCCACCCACAGCAAGGATACTCCATAATGAAGAGAACTCCACAAACTGCCAGAATACAGAAAGGCCACCCCAAACTCAGCAATATAAACAAGATGAAGAGACAGAGGAATACCCAGCAGGTAAAAGAACAGGATAAATGCCCACCAAAACAAACAAAAGCGGAAGAGATAGGGAATCTACCTGATAAAGAATTCTGAATAATGATAGTGAAATTGATCCAAAATCTTGAAATAAAAATGGAATCACAGATAAATAGCCTGGAGGCAACGATTGAGAAAATGCAAGAAAGGTTTAACAAGGACCTAGAAGAAATAAAAAAGAATCAATATATAATGAATAATGCAATAAATGAGATCAAAAACACTCTGGAGGCAACAAATAGTAGAATAACGAAGGCAGAAGATAGGATTAGTGAAATAGAAGATGGAATGGTAGAAATAAGTGAGTCAGAGAGGAAAAAATAAAAACATATTAAAAGAAATGAGGACAATCTCAGAGACCACCAGGACAACATTAAACGCCACAACATTCTAGTCATAGGAGTCCCAGAAGAAGAAGACAAAAAGAAAGAGCATGAGAAAATACTTGAGGAGATAATAGTTGAAAAGTTCCCTAAAATGGGGAAGGAAACAATCACTCAAGTCCAAGAAATCCAGAGAGTCCCAAACAGGACAAACCCAAGGCAAAACACCCCCAAGACACATATTAATCAAATTAACAAAGATCAAACACAAACAAAATATTGAAATCAGCACGGGAAAAACAACAGATAAGAAAGCTTTCTCAGCTTTCTTATCTCAGCAATGAAAAGAAGTAGAGGAAAACAACAGAATGGGAAAGACTAGATATCTCTTCAAGAAGATGAGAGATACTAAGGGAATATTTCATGCAAAGATGGGCTCGATAAAGGAAAGAAATGGTATGGACCTAAAAGAAGGAGAAGATATTAAGAAGAGGTGGCAAGAATACACAGAAGAACTGTACAAAAAAGATGTTCATGACCCAGATAATCACGATGATGTGATCACTGACCTAGAGCCAGACATCTTGGAATGTGAAGTCAAGTGGGCCTTAGAAAACATCACTATGAACAAAGCTAGTGGAGGTGATGGAGTTGCAGTTGAGCTATTTCGAATCCTGAAAGATGATGCTGTGAAAGTGCTGCACTCAATATAAAACCAAATATGGAAAACTCAACAGTGGCCACAGGACTGGAAAAGGTCAGTTTTATTTCAATCCCAAAGAAAGGCAATGCCAAAGAATGCTCAAACTACTGCACAATTGCACTCATCTCACATGCTAGTAAAGTAATGCTCAAAGTTCTCCAAGCCAGGCTTCAGTAATACATGAACCATGAACTTCCTGATGTTCAAGCTGGTTTTAGAAAAGGCAGAGGAACCAGAAGTCAAATTGCCAACATCCGTTGGATCATGGAAAAAGCAAGACAGTTCCAGAAAAACATCTATTTCTGCTTTATTGACTATGCCAAAGCCTTTGACTGTGTAGATCACAATAAACTGTTGAAAATTCTGAAAGAGATGGGAATACCAGACCACCTGACCTGCCTCTTGAGAAATTGGTATGCAGGTCAGGAAGCAACAGGTAGAACTGGACATGGAACAACAGACTGGTTCCAAATGGGAAAAGGAGTATGTCAAGGCTATATATTGTCACCCGGCTTATTTAACTTATATGCAGAGTACATCATGAGAAACACTGGACTGGAAGAAACACAAGCTGGAATCAAGACTGCCAGGAGAAATATCAATAACCTCAGATACGCAGATGACATCACTCTTACAGCAGAAAGTGAAGAGGAACTAAAAAGCCTCTTGATGAAAGTGAAAGTGGAGAGTGAACAAGTTGGCTTAAAGCTCAATGTTCAGAAAATGAAGATCATGGCATCTGGTCCCAACACTTCATGGGAAATAAATGGGGAAACAGTGGAAACAGTATCAGACTTTATTTTTTTGGGATCCAAAATCACTGCAGATGGTGACTTCAGCCATGAAATTAAATGACGCTTACTCCTTGGAAGGAAAGTTATGACCAACCTAGATAGCATATTCAAAAGCAGAGACATTACTTTGCCAACAAAGGTTCGTCTAGCCAAGGCTATGGTTTTTCTTGAGGTCATATATGGATGTGAGAGTTGGACTGTGAAGAAGGCTGAGCGCCAAAGAATTGATGCTTTTGAACTGTGGTGTTGGAGAAGACTCTTGAGAGTCCCTTGGACTGCAAGGAGATGCAACCAGTCCATTCTGAAGGAGATCAGCCCTGGGATTTCTTTGGAAGGAATGATGCTGAAGTTGAACCTCCAGTACTTTGGCCACCTCATGCAAAGAGTTGACTCATTGGAAAAGACTCTGATACTGGGAGGGATTGGGGGCAGGAGGAGAAGGGGACGACAGAGAATGAGATGGCTGAATGGCATCACTGAACCGATAGACATGAGTCTGAGTGAACTCTGGGAGTTGGTGATGGACAGGGAGGCCTGGCGTGCTGCGATTCATGGGGTCGCAAAGAGTCAAACACGACTGAGCGACTGAACTGAACTGAACACACAAGGGGATTCCCATAAGGATAAAAGCTGATCTTTCAACAGAAACTCTTCAGTCCAGGAGGGAATGTCAAGACATACTTAAAGTGATTAAAGAAAATAACCTACAGCCCAAATTACTGTACGCAGCAAGGATCTCAATGAAATATGAAGGAAAAATCAAAAACTTTATAGACAAGCAAAAGCGGAGAGAATTCAGCAGCACCAAACCAGCTCTCCAACAAATACTAAATGATCTTTGCTAGACAGGAGACACAAAAAGGATGTATGAACTCGAACCCCAAACAAAGTAAATGGCAATGGGATCATACTTACCAATAATTACCTTAAACATAAATGGGTTGAATGCCCCAACCAAAAAACAAAGACGGGCTGAATGGATACAAAAACAAGACCCCTATATATGTTGTCTACAAGGGACCCACTTAAAACAGGGGATGCATACAGACTGAAAGTGAAAGACTGAAAAAAGATATTCCATGCAAATAGAGATCAAAAGAAAGCAGGAGTAGCAATACTCATATCAGATAAAATAGACTTTAAAACAAAGGCTGTAAAAAGAGACAAAGAAGGACACTACATAATGATCAAAGGATCAATCCAAGAAGAAGATAGAACAATTATAAATATATATGCATCCAACATAGGAGTACCGCAATATGTAAGACAAATGCTAACAAGTATGAAAGGGAAAATTAACAATAACACAATAATAGTGGGAGAGTTTAATACCCTACTCACACCTATGGCCAGATCAACTAAACAGAAAATTAACAAGGAAACACAAACTTTAAATGATACAATAGACCAGTTAGACCTAATTGATATCTATAGGACATTTCACCCCAAAACAATGAATTTCACCTTTTTCTCAAGTGCACATGGAACCTTCTACAGGATAGATCACATCCTTGGCCATAAATCTAGCCTTGGTAAATGAAAAAAAAAAAAAAAAGAAATCGTTCCAAGTATTCTTTCTGATCACAATGCAGTAAGATTAGATCTCAATTACAGGAGAAAAACTATTAAAAATTCCAACATATGGAGGCTGAACAACACGCTGCTGAATAACCAACAAATCACAGAAGAAATCAAAAAAGAAATCAAAATATGCATAGAAATGAATGAAAATGAAAAGACAACAACCCAAAACCTATGGGACACTGTAAAGGCAGTGCTAAGGGGAAAGTTCATAGCAGTACAGGCATACCTCAAGAAACAAGAAAAAAGTCAAATAAATAACCTAATTATACACCTAAAGCAACTAGAAAAGGAAGAAATGAAGAACCCCAGGGTTAGTAGAAGGAAAGAAATCTTAAAAATTAGGGCAGAAATAAATGCAAAAGAAACAAAGGAGACCATAGAAAAATCAACAAAGCCAAAAGCGGGTTCTTTGAAAGAATAAATAAAATTGACAAACCATTACCCAGATTCATCAAGAAACAAAGGGAGAAAAATCAAATCAATAAAATTGGAAATGAAAATGGAGAGATCACAACAGACAACACAGAAATATAAAGGATCATAAGAGACTACTATCAGCAATTATATGCCCAAAAAATGGACAAGGTTGAAGAAATGGAAAAATTCTTAGAAAAGTACAACTTTCCAAAACTGAACCAGGAAGAAATAGAAAATCTTAACAGACCCATCACAGGCACGGAAACTGAAACTGTAATCAGAAACCTTCCAGCAAACAAAAGCCCAGGTCCAGACGGCTTCACAGCTGAATTCTACCAAAAATTTAGAGAAGAGTTGACACCTATCCTACTCAAACTCTTCCAGAAAATTGCAGAGGAAGGTAAATTTCCAAACTCATTCTATGAGGCCACCATGACCCTAATACTGAAACCTGACAAAGATGACACAAAAAAAGAGAAAACTGCAGGCCAATATCACTGATGAACATAGATACAAAAATCCTTAATAAAATTCTAGCAATCAGAATACAACAACACTTTAAAAAGATCATACACCATGACCAAGTGGGCTTTATCCTAGGGATGCAAGGATTCTTCAATATCGGCAAATCAAATATGTAATACACCAGATTAACAAATTGAAATATAAAAGCCATATGATTATCTCAATAGATGCAGAGAAAGCCTTTGGTAAAATCCAACATCCATTTATGATTAAAACTCTCCAGAAAGCAGGAATAGAAGGAACATACCTCAACATAATAAAAGCTATATAAGAAAAACCCACAGCAAACATTATTCTCAATGGTGAAAAATTGAAAGCATTTCCCCTAAAGTCAGAAAACAAGACAAGAGTGCCCACTCTTACCACTATTATTCAACATAGTTTTGGAAGTTTTGTCCACAACAATCAGAGCAGAAAAAGAAATAAAAAGAATCAAAATTGGAAAAGAAGAAATAAAACTCTCACTGTTTGCAGATGACATGATCCTCTACATAGAAAACCCTAAAGACTCCTCTAGGAAATTGCTAGAGCTAATCCATGAATATAGTAAAGTTGCAGGATATAAAATCAACACACAGAAGTCCCTTGCATTCCTATACACTAATAATGAGAAAATAGAAAGAGAAATTAAGGAAACATTTCCATTCACCATTGCAATGAAAAGAATAAAATACTTAGGAATATATCTACCTAAAGAAACTAAAGACCTATATATAGAAAACTATAAAACACTGATGAAAGAAATCAAAGAGGACACTAATAGATGGAGAAATATACCATGTTCATGGATTGGAAGAATCAATATAGTGAAAATGAGTATACTACCCAAAGCAATCTATAGATTCAATGTAATCCCTATCAAGCTACCAATGGTATTTTTCACAGAACTAGAACAAATAATTTCACAATTTGTATTGAAATACAAAAAAAAAAACCTCCCAGAATATTGGGGAAAAAAAAAAAGCAAAAATAAACAAATGGGATCTAATTAAAATTAAAGCTTCTGCACAATGAAAGAAACTATAAGCAAGGTGAAAAGACAGCCTTCAGAATGGGAGAAAATAATAGCAAATGAAGCAACTGACAAACAACTAATCTCAAGAATATACAAGCAACACATGAAGCTCAATTCCAGAAAAATAAACGACCCAATCAAAACATGGGCCAAAAAACTAAATAGACATTTCTCCTAAGAAGACATACAGATGGCTAACAAACACATGAAAAGATGCTCAACATCACTCATTATCAGAGAAATGCACATCAAAACCACAGTGAGGTACAATTTCACACCAGTCAGAATAGCTGCAATCCAAAAGTCTACAAGCAATAAATGCTGGAGAGGGTGTAGAGAAAAGGGAACCCTCTTACACTGTTGGTGGGAATGCAAACTCGTACAGCCACTATGGAGAACAGTGTGGAAATTCCTTTAAAAACTGGAAATAGAACTGCCATACGACCCAGCAATCCCACTGCTGGGCATACACACCAAGGAAACCAGAATTGAAAGAGACACGTGTACCCCAGTGTTCATCGCAGCACTGTTTATAACAGCCAGGACATGGAAGCAACCTAGATGTCCATCAGCAGATGAATGGATAAGAAAGCAGTGGTACATATACACAATGGAGTATTACTCAGCCATTAAAAATAAGACATTTGAATCAGTTCTACTGAGGTGGATGAAACTGGAGCCTATTATACAGAGTGAAGTAAGCCAGAAAGAAAAACACCAATACAGTATACTAATGCATATATATGGAATTTAGAAAGATGGTAAGGACAACCCTTTATGTGAGACAGCAAAAGAAATACAGATGTATAGAACAGTCTTGGACCCTGTGTGAGAGGGAGGGGGGATGATTTGGGAGAATGGCATTAAAACATGTATAACATCATATAAGAAACAAATCTCCAGTCCAGGTTCAATGCAGGATACGGGAAGCTTGGGGCTGCTGCACTGGGAGGGATGGTATGAGGAGGGAGGTGGGAGGGGTATTCAGGATGGGAAACACGTGTACACCCGTGGTGGATGCATGTTGATGTATAGCAAAACCAATACAATATTGTAAAGTTAAAAATAATAATAATAATAAAATTTTTAAAAAGGTGATGCTGTTAAAGTGCTGCACTCAATATGCCAGCAAATTTGGAAAACTCAGCAGTGGCCACAGGACTGGAAAAGGTCAGTTTTTGTTCCAAAACCAAAGAAGGGCAATGCCAAAAATTGTTCAAAATACAGCACAATTGTACTCCTCTCACACACTAGCAAAGTAATTCTCAAAATTCTCCAAGTGAGGCTTCAACAGTAGTGAACCAAGAACTTCCAATGTGCAAGCTGGATTTAGAAAAGTCAGAGGAACCAGTCAAATTGTCAATATCCATTGGCAAGAGAAAAAGCAAGAGAGTTCCAGAAAAACATCTACTTCTGCTTTAATGACTACACCAAAGCCTTTGACTGTGTAGATCACAACAAACTGTGGAAAATTCTTCAAGAGATGGGAATACCAGGCCACCTTACCTGCCTCCTGAGAAATCTGTATGCAGGTCAAGAAGCAACAGTTAGAACTGTACATGGAACAAGGGACTGGTTCCAAATTAAGAAAGGAGTACATCAATGCTGTATATTGTCACCCTGTTTATTTAACTCATATGCACAGTACATCATGCAAAATGCCAGACTGGATGAAGAACAAGCTGGAATCAAGATTTCCAGAGGAATATCAATAACCTCAGATATGGTGATGACACCACCCTTATTGCAGAAAGTGAAGAGGAACAAAAGACCCTCTCGATGAAAGTGAAAAAAGAGAGTGAAAAAGCTGGCTTAAAACTCAGCATTCAGAAAATGAATATCATGGCATCCAGTCCATTCAGTTCATGGCAAAAAGATCGGGAAACAGTGGAAACAATGACAGGCTTTATTTTTCTGGGCTCCAAAATCACTGCAGGTGGTGACCACAGTAATGAAATTAAAAGATGCTTGCTCCTTGGAAGAAAAGCTATGACCAGCTTAGATAGCATATTAAAAAGCAGAGACATTACTTTGCCAACAAAGGTCTGTCTAATCTATCAAAGTTATGGTTTTTCTAGTAGTCATGTATGGATGTGAGAGTTGAACCAGAAAGAAAGCTGAGTGCCGAAGAATTGATACTTTTGAACTGTGGTGTTGGAGAAGACTCTTAAGAGTCCTTTGGACTGCAAGGAGACCAAACCAGTCAATCCTAAAGGAAATCAATCCTGAATACTCATTGGAAGGACTGATGCTGAAGCTGAAACTCCAATACTTTGGCCACCTGATGCAAAGAACTGACTCATTTGAAAAGACCCTAATTCTGGGAAAGATTGAAAGTAGGAACAGAAGGGGACAATAGAAGGTGAGATGGTTGGATTGTATCACCAACCCAATGGACGAGTTTGAGCAAGCTCTTGGAGATGGTGAAGGACAGAGAAACCTGGAGTGCTGCAATCCACGGGGTCACAAAGAGTCAGACATGACTGAGTGATTGAACGAGAACAAGAAATGTTGATGAATGTGGTGTTTGCTCCAATGTGAGGGATGAGATAAGGGAATAATACTGGAGCCATCGAGAGCATTAAAAAAATATCCATAAAGCAATTCCTGAAAAATAAATAAATGGATTAATTTAAAAGTTGAAGCTTTCAGATTTGACATTTTTGGGTAAATGACTTTTGATAAGATGAAGTGAGATACCAGATTTTAAAAATGCCAGGTTGTTCTTTCTAAAAAGATTTTTAAGTAAGCTTTTTTCTCTCTCACTTAGAAGAGGGAAAAAAATTCAGCCTTTCTGAGCATAGTACATATGGTTGTCTAGGCAACAAGCACAATAATAACATCTACAGCATCCATGTGAACCTTAATTATAGCATTGTATTAAACTAGCACATGTTAATTCTTTAGCAAAGCACATATATTCTTTACTATCGGGAAATATCAGCTATTTATACATCGCCTTTCAAATTAAAGTGCCTGCTTCTTTACCAAGTTTTGTGATAAATGGCTAAGAATTCTAGCAATTTCTCTCATGATATTTCAAGAATGAAAGCCAAGGTTGATGAGATGACATTTTGTTTATGTTATGTTCATTTTACCAATTATTTATGGAGTGTCACTGATGTGCCTAGTGCACTGGGAAAGGTTTTAATTTTTATTCTTGTTTTCAGTATAAAACACAGTCTCTGCTATAAAAGAGGTTTAAAGCATATTAAGGATATAAGGCTGTCATGTAAAAAAGGTCCAAGAACATCAATATTTAAATATCTCCATATACATTATCTGAATAAGTAATCCAATCAAGTGTTCATTTGAATCAAGCACCAGACTTTGATACTGCTGCATAACAAAATAGCACAAATCTAGTGCATGGAAAGCATACAAATTTATGAGCTTACAGTGCTGTAAGTCAGAAGTCCAGGTGAGCTCAGCTGGTATTTCTGATCCTGGTTTCACAAGGCCAAAATCAATTATCAGTGGGCCGGGGCTCTTAGCTAGAGACTGCGTGAAAGTCTTTGCTTCCAATCCCATTTATTCTGTCTGAATTAAGCTCCTTGTGGTTATAAGACAAAGTCCCTGTTTTCTTGCTGGCTGTCAATTGGAAACTGCTCTCAGCTCCTAAAGGTTGTCAACATGGTCTATTTTCAGTTGCATGCATCTGCAAGCCAGCAAAGGGGCACCAAATCCACCCCTGCCCCCAGCAATGCTGCCGTGTTTTGAGTCTGATTCCTCCTTCTTTGACAAGCTGGAGAAAATTCTCTGCTTTTTAAGGGGTCAGCTGATTTGATCAGACCCACAGAAGCAATCTGTATAACTAAAGATCAATTGACTTAGAATTTGAATTATATCTGCAAAATTTCTTTAGAATTTTATCTAGATTAATGTTTGACTGAATAACCAGAGGAAAAAACTCTTGGCTATCCATATTAAGAATACTGCCTACCATCCTATAGGACATCAGAAAAGGATGGGAATTACTGAAAAATATCCAGAGTTGAAATGGGTTTGAACTCATCTTTGAAAAACAGGTAAAATTTGGGCATATGGATGCTATTCCAGGTGGGAGAAACAACATGAACCAAAGCAGAGAGATTCAGGTAAGGAGTAGGTTTTCTATAGAACAATAGGTAGACTTGTGGACTTTATGATCAGAGGCTTTATGATCTAGTGAAAAGTGAGCTTTATAGCTATGTGACTTGAGCAAGTTACTTTAACCTGGTGACTCTTAATTTGATTATCAATAAAATGAGGGTAATAGTGGAATATGGCTCAAGATTATTGAAAGTGCTTGGAAGTTTAATAGAGACAGAAAGATAAATATATACAGATAGAGACAGACAGATATAAATATAGAAAGAAAACTGCTGCTGCTAAGTCACTTCAGTCATGTCTGACTCTGTGCGACCCCATAAACAGCAGCCCACCAGGCTCCCCTGTCCCTGGGATTCTCCAGGCAAGAATACTGGAGCTGGTTGCCATTTCCTTCTCCAATGCATGAAAGTGAAAAGTGAAAGTGAAGTCGCTCAGTCGTGTCCGACTCCTAGCGACCGCATGGACTGCAGCCTACCAGGCTCCTCCGTCCATGGGATTTTCCAGACAAGAGTACTGGAGTGGGGTGCCATTGCCTTCTCCGAAGAAAACATCTAGCTTCTGTTAATGCATACCTGGATTATCATATCTTTTATCACATGGAGTTACATTTTTAATTCATATTGTTTTGGGGATTATGGGATACCTGTTGGTGTTTGTTGCTTCTTAGATGTATATTTCACTTTGTATTTTGAGTTTTTAAAGTATTATGAAACCCACATTATTCTTTATGTCTAGATAATTGGTCGGAGAAGGCAATGGCACCCCACTTCAGTACTCTTGCCTGGAAAATCCCATGGACAGAGGAGCCTGGTAGGCTTCAGTCCATGGGGTCGCTATGAGTCAGACACGACTGAATGACTTCACTTTTACTTTTCACTTTCCTGCATTGGAGAAGGAAATGGCAACCCACTCCAGTGTTCTTGCCTGGAGAATCCAAGGGACGGGGGAGCCTGGTGGGCTGCCGTCTATGGGGTCGCACAGAGTCAGACACGACTGAAGTGACTTAGCAGCAGCAGCAGCAGATAATTGGTGAGAACATTAAACTGAATGAAATAAAAATTTGGGGGAGGTAAATATCACCTCTGTCCCTATTCCTTATACTTGCCACTCATGGTTGACACAGCACTACTGATTATTATCATTTGAATATAAATTTTCAAATTAATTAACAGTCCCTAATAGTAGTATCATGCTTTCCAAGGTTACTGAGAAAAATATTTGGAATGGGATAAGAAATCTTCATGAACGAAACATAGGTGAATTATGCTTTTTTACTTATCTATATGATCCACCAATTATCCATTGAAGACAAATGAATACCTACTAGTTGCCAGACACAGTATTTGTGAATTACAAAGACGGATAAGACATGCTCTCTGCTCTGACAAATCTTTTTCACCAGTGACGAAGTGTCTAGGAAAAGCTGTTTTCTTTTATTCTCACAACTGCTACCACACTCAATATTTCTGACACCAAGTGTCTGGGTTTATCCCTACACCAACCAATTCTTCAACACCAGCTGGGTATCCTATAATTCAGTTCAGTTCTCACACTATCTATATAGAATTGTGGCTTGGTCTTTCTGATGAGCAGCTCCCATCCAGGAGCCCACCAAAGGACAAAGGATACTGCTATCACCCAGGAAATTCCTAGGGTTTTAGCTCTGTGTCAGGAGCCAGAGTCAAAGGCCAAATAGTGGGACAAAAGATGCTCTTAGCACTCTTGTCATTTAGAAAATTCCAATGATTTTAGGAGCACTGTTCCAGGAATCAGAGGCAGATAGCAATATACATGTATTTCCTATATTTTATAGGGAGATACACACTTATGCAAGCATGTTGTTGTTGTTTAGTCATTAAGTTGTGTCTGACTCTTTTGTGACCCCATGGCCTATAGCCTGCCAGCCTCCTCTGTTCATGGTATTTCCTAGGCAAGAATACTGGAATGAGTTTCCATTCCCTTCTCCAGGGGATCTTCTCCACCCAGGGATCAAAGTCATGTCTCCTGTGTCTCTTACATTGGCAGTGGATTCTTTTACCACTGAGCCACCTGTGAAGCCCATATGCAAGCATACACATGCACACACAACTAATTATAACAGTCTTGTTAGTTAATAAACAGTATTATTATATGTTAGGCATTTTTAGGATATACATTCTGTTAAACCATATTGTGTGAGATCATGTTGAGTAGCTATATGGTACAATGACAAGTTTCTGCTTGTTTATGGATTTATTCATTCCACAATCATTTATTGAGTATTACTTATTTGCCAGGCTATGTCACACACTACTAATCCCAAGATGAATAAGGCAACTCCCAAGGAGCTCACTGTCTGGTGAATGTAAAAGATATTCCAAAGAATGCCATGGAGGGGTTACGGTTCTAAATTAGTGATCTGCAACCTTCATGTAAGTATGAGACTCACAGTGTGTTTCTTTGAGAAATGCAGTGAAACCAAAATTATAATCCCTATACTTTAAAAGCACCAAATAGAAAGTTACAGTAAATCTTTCATTGACAAGAATATATATTAAACTTGAGCATATTTGCCAGCCCTCCTTCGGATTAAGTAGAGCCCTTTCTATGGTGGCCTTTTAAAATGCAAATGTCCCTGGAGAGTTAATCCATTAAATCAATATCACATTAGTGGCTTTTCTTCCCCCTTTGATAGAAGGAGCCCAATGAAGAATGAAGATACAGAGGGTTCGTTATAAGAAGGGAGGGTACATGGAGAAATTTCAGAAAGTCCATCTACTTTACCCTTTTGCTGAGGTCCTGATGCTACATTTCTATCTTAACTGAATACTTATTTTATTTTATTTTTTTGAATACTTATTTTAAATGGAAGCATGTTACTAAGCAGCACTCAATTTCCTTTGCATATCTTCACTGTACTTCTTAACCCACTTTTATTAAAGACTTAATTTTGTGTTATAGTGGCAAAGTGGGCTATAGGAGTGTATGTGATACTTTAGCTATAATGTTTTTTTTTTTTTTGCAATTTGGAAAGGAATAAATACATAAACACATGTTACTAACCTTTTGAAAAATATCTTAAACAAAAAGATTCACTCCCATCTTAAGTCAGGGTACGTATGTCCTCAGTAGTTGATGCCATTTATGAGCAAATCTTCACAATGATTTCCAATAAAGGATTGCAGAGCAAAAATCTTTTCATTGGCCTTAAATATACCATGTGCTTTCTTGCTATGTTTTGTTTGGGGACTCAGCTAATCTTCCATTATGTATACAAATTTGACCTTTAGCCTAATTTTTCTAAACTAGTTATTATAAAGCCCAAATAAAATATACAACATATCCAGCAAATTTCCCTAACAATTCAAAGCATAACTTCATAATGAAACTATTATTTGTCTTCTTCTACAATTGATTTTCATTAAGATTGGAAACAATTGGGTAGCCTTTCCCTTTTCCAGGGGATCTTCCCAATTCAGGGATTGAATACAGGTCTCCCGCGTTGCAGGTGGATTCTTTACCAACTGAGCTATCAGGGAAGCCCAATTTTTCTAAACTACTTATTATAAAGCTTAAATAAAATATAGAACATATCCAGTAAAGTTTCTTAACAGTTTAAAACATAACTGCATAATGAAACTATTGTTTGTCTTCTTCTATAATTGATTTTCATTAAGATTGTTTTCTTTACAACTTTGTCTTATGTTTCTCCTTTATTTAATGAAATATTGCTAAAATATCATTCCCATGCTATATATAGAGAGAGTAAATAATAATAATCCTGTTTTTGAAATAGCAAAACCAAAACTCACCAGGCACATTTCCTGATAATGGTAATGAATAACAAAAGAGGTATAACAGTAGTTTGACTACAGCATGTGAGTTTGAAAGATTTTTTTTTTTTTTAAAGATATGGCAGTAAAGACGCTATGTATGGCCACTCACTCTCTGGCTCTGGATTGAGTAAATTAATGTCTTTATTCCTTTTGAGGGCAGGGGGAGCAGACTAAATGTGCAACGGTGTAGCATTCAGGATCTTATTTCACCCTGCCTAGGTATGTAGCTAACTCCCCTGCAATGGAGCATGAAGTCTTAACCACTGGACCACTTGGGAAGCCCACTGGAAGCTGTTTAAAATCAATTACATTTCTGTTTCCAATTATGACCATGGACTTGAGTAAGCTTAATATACTTGCCTTTATTAGACCTGAAAGCAAAATGATCAAGGATGGAGATATTGCATATATCCTGTGTGTATATTTGTACACGTATTTCTATATCTCAATTTTATTCTATTGTAATAATTCTATATTAAAGTTTATAATTTAATGTAACAATGCTGCTGCTGCTGCTAAGTCGCTTCAGTTGTGTCCGACTCTGTGCAACCCCATGGACTGCAGCTTACCAGGCTCCTCCGTCCATGGGATTTTCCAGGCAAGAGTACTGGAGTGGGGTGCCATTGCAATACAACCTCCTTAATATTCATCTAAGGTATAAGTGCATGTAATTTGTTACATTATGCATTTTCTTTTTACATAATCTTATTTGGGAAATATAGTTTTAAAGTAGTTGAACATGCTTTTTATTATTTATATTTTTAATGATTTCAAGGTAAAGGGGAATGGAGTGAGTCCAAGTATAGATGAGCCAAGAGAGCTATTTAAGTTCTAGGGGGCTGGGTGATTGGAGCACTATTCCTTCTACTTTTGCATATGTTTGATATTTTCTAAGAAAAGGTTCATGTAACTTTAAAAATATTACTTTCAGTAACATAACCTAATTTTTTAAATGTTTAAAGTTTGAATATACTCATGAAGCTAACTGTATTTAGCTTCTTAGCAATTATTACATCCCATGGGGAAATCACAAGTTTTAATAAGGACTAGAGAGAGAATCCGGAGAAGGCAATGGCACCCCACTCCAGTACTCTTGCCTGGAAAATCCTAAGGATGGAGGAGCCTGGTAGGCTGTAGTCCATGGGGTAGCTAGGAGTTGGACACGACTGAGCGACTTCACTTTCACTTTCATGCATTGAAGAAGAAAATGGCAACCCACTCCAGTGTTCTTGCCTGGAGAATCCCAGGGACGGGGGAGCCTGGTGGGCTGCTGTCTATGCGGTCGCACAGAGTCGGACATGACTGAGGAGACTTAGCAGCAGTAGCAGCAGAGAGAAAATCTGATTTAAAGAGTTAGCAAAATGTTAAAGCTTGGTAACATGAAGGAGAAAAAGTGAAAGGTCCTAAATAGTTGCCCCCTAGTTACTGGCAGACAGAAGAGCAGAATTTGTTTCATATTTCTGAATGCTAAACCTATTTTTGAATATAGAATGGAATGTCTATAGATTCTTGGTGGCATATTCTTATAAGGTATTAAATTATTATTGTGGGGAAAGACTTGAAGTTTAAAGTTACTACAGGGAAAATTAGTTTAATAAATAATGCTCACTATGAATCTGTAAATATTTGGGAACATTTTGTAGGATTTTTTTTCAAATACATATTTTTACTCTTCATTAATACACATCTAGAAAAATGCACATAGCATAATATTTTAATGTTGTTTGCTTTACATTCCAATCAAGAAGAATAAAAATTTAAATGAATATATTGTATAAATGCAATTAAGTGTAACAAAATAATTCTCTGGTAAATTAATTTCTTTTTGACTGTCTCTCACCCCCTTCTCCTGCCCACTTGCATTCCTCTCTCTTGTCTCCCTTTTTTCCTCCCTTCTTTCCAATAACAGGCATGCTTGAAACCTTACTGTATGCCTGCCACTATACAAGGCATTAGGAATAAAGCAGAGAACAATATAGACATGTTTCATGCCCTCACAGATTTTCCAGTCTGTTGGGAACAGTGGACAAATAAGCAGGAGAAAGAATGAAGAGGTAATATGAGAAATCCATTATGCTATGAGAGCACATAAGATGTGAACTTTCCCTTTTCCTGATTATTAATCCTTTTTAGTGAGCCCAAGGAGAAGGAAATGGCAACCCACTCCAGTATTCTTGCCTAGAGAATCCTGTGGACAGAGGAACCTTGTGGGCTGCCGTCTATGGGGTTGCACAGAGTTGGACACGACTGAAGTGACTTAGCATGCATGCATGCATGCATTGGAGAAGGAAATGGCAACCCACTTCAGTATTCTTGCCTGGAGAATCCCAAGGATGGAAGAGCCTGGTGGGCTGCCTTCTATGGGGTCGCACAGAGTCGGACATGATTGCAGTGACAGCAGCAGTGAGCCCAAAGTGAACCTCCTTCTCTTTAAATCTATATTATATTTATATATGTCTTTCTAACAATACCAGGTCAAAATATGCTTCTCACTTCCATCTTCACACAAGACACCTCCCCCCAACAATTCCCTGGTACCCAGCACAGAAATGCTTTATTTTTACTGGTTCCTCTAAATCTCAAGAGTAACACCTATTATTTTTAACCAACTAAAGTAGCAGATATACAAGTAGCAGAATCTCTAGATAACTTTTGCTGAATCTCAAGTGGGTATTCTCAAAGTTGAGTAGAGGGTCTGTGGGCTTGTGTACTTATAATTTCTACATGCCTTTTTCTGTTTGGTATTCCTGGATAGGACTGGTAAGTCATTTCTGACAATTTCTGCTATGTCATAGGTTATTAAAACTATCCTTTCTCCTTTCATTTTAAACATCACCTTCACTCTAGTGATCCAAACTGCTGCATATGTTGGATCTTACACTGAGAGACTTACAGCATTCATTCAAGACCATTCTCCATTGTGAGTCCCATAAAAAGATATGCACATATAATAGCTCTCCAATAACGCATTGTGACTTCTACTTAATAGGGCTCTTACAGGCAACATTTTGAATTGTAATTTTATGTGCTATTCCTGTTAATGTGATTTCTATAGAAATGTTATGTAGTTGCAGAAATAAACATTGATAATGGAGATTGTTTAATTAAGATATATAAATAATATTAGAAGTCTAATGAATCATTAGATGGAGAGCTTGGATTCTAGTCCTATTGAAGCCATTTACTTCCAAATTGCTGTAGTGTTCCCCAGGCTTTCGTTACACTATCTGTAAAAAGATATACTTGCATTGCCCACAAGGAATGTAGCTCTGCTGCTTATCTCACGTGGTTGTTATGAGGCTCCAAATATATGATGAAGACTTTTGGAATTGCTTTTAAAAACTGTAAAGCACAATGCAAGATGAAAATTTTATTCTACTATTAAACTTAGGCAGTTAATTTTTACTTTCATTACTGTTTTTGTAACACATTTTTGCTTTAAAATCTGATAAATCAAATACTCATAAAATAGAGCTCATAGTCAATTCTGGGTTCCAAGTAAAACATTTCATTTTGTTAATTAAAGTGCTATTTTTACTCAAGTCAGGATAGCTACTTTTACTCCTTGTGTGAACTGAAAAAAATTCAATGCCTACATCTTTAGGGTGTCTTAGCCCCATCCTGTGATCTTGCACATTTCTCTTTGAATTTATCACTTACTTTTTGAATGAAATGAACTTGAAATAGTATTTTTGTGCCAGAGTTTTTAAAAATAATGGTAGGATGGTTCATTTAAATACTCAGTTTTGTACTCTGTACTGTGTAACAAAAACTTAGTGAACCTGGCTTGCCAGTACCTCTAGTTTTCAATCCAATCAAAGATCATGAGGAAGCCATCCTCTAGGTAAACAAAAGAATATGATAGTAGAGAGTGGAAGCACTAGCATATAGTAGAAAGAAAGAGCCTGGCCTGATAGGCCTTGATACTTTCATATGTTCTGCTCTTCCTTGAGCTATAAGACTCCCAGGTCCCTATTTCATAATCTGTCAATTTAAGGGTGTGGAAGCAATGGCCGTACAAGTCTGCAATACTGATATCTATCCTTCTGAATAGTAGTTAGCTAAAAGTCAACAGGCCCAGGCAAATGTTAGCCTTAGAAAGTTCAATTCCAGTTAAGAAGAAATCTTAATTTGTTGCCAACAAGATAATTTATGTGGCCATTTCCTTAGAGACATTTGTTCATGCAACAAGATTTGCAACTTAAAATCCATTATCATAAATTTATCTCTGCAAAATGATTTCACTTAATATCACAGGAATATCTGCTATGTTATTTTCACTAGGGTCACCACTTGGAGCTACCAGAGTAATAAAATTTGGACTTTGAGAGCAACTAGCACCAGTTTGTCTCAACAAATATAATTATCACTGTATCACTAACCAATGATAACATTGTTATAGACAAGAGAAAGGAAGGAGAGGGATGGAAGGCGAGAAAGAGGGTGAGAGGGAAAAAGAGAAAGGGAGAAAGAATTCTAGAGATTAAAAGAAAGCAAGAAAATCTTGTTGTTCAGTCACTCAGTCATGTCCAGGTCTTTGTCATCCCATGAACGGCAGCATAGCAGTCTTCCTTGTCCTTCACTATCTCCTGCAGTTTTACTCAAACTTATGTCCACTGAGTTGATGATACCATCTAACCATTTGATCCTCTGTGCCCGCTTATCCTCCTGCCCTCAATCTTTCCCAGCAACAAGGTCTTTTCTGATGAGTCAGCCCTTTCCCTCAGGTGGCCAAAGTATTGGAGCTTCAGCTTCAGCATCAGCCCTTCCAATGAATATTCAGGGTTGATTTCCTTTAGGATTGACTGGTATTATTTCCTTGCTGTCCAAGAGACTCTCAAAAGTCTTCTCCAGCACCACAATTTGAAAGCATCAATTCCTTGGCACTCAGCCTTCTTTATGGTCCAACTCTCATATCTGTACATGACTATTGGAAAAAAAAAAACCATATCTTTGACTATATGGACCTTTGTTGGCAAAGCAATGTCTCATTTTTAATATGCTATCTAGGCTTGCCAGAGCTTTTCTTCCAAGGAGCTAGCATCTTTTAATTTCATGGCTGCAGTCACCATCTTCAGCGATTTTGGAACCCAAGAAAATAAAGTCTGTCACTGTTTCCATTTTGTTCCCAATCTATTTGTCATGAAGTGATGGAACCAGATGCCGTGATCTTTGTTTTTGAATTTTGAGCTTTAAGTGAGCTTTTTCACTCTCCTCTTTCACCTTCATCAAGAGACTCTTTAGTTCCTCTTGGCTTTCTGCTATTAGGGTGGTGTCATCTGCCTATCTGAGGTTATTGATATATTCCCCTGCAATCTTGATTCCAGCCTGTGATTCATCCAGCCCACATTTTGCATAATGTACTCTGCATATAAGTTAAGAAGCAAATCTTGGACATCAGGTTTTTCTAAAGATCTTGACATTAAACAGGTCTCAATATCTGGTTTGAGATGGTGACCAATTTAGAGCTGATTAGCATTTCAGTGAGAAGCAGGATGGTAGACATAAACTCACTGATCTGAGATCTTGAAGACCAGAGCTCTAATTCACCTATCTCTGCCATGTATAAAAGCTTTATATATATCATCTCCTTCCAGAGGGCCCCCATTTCCTTTCCTATGAGATGCAGAAGGTGAACTAAATGATCTCTAAAAGCCCTTCCATTTTGAACATTCTACAAATGATTTAAGAAAGAAGATCCTGTAAAGAAAAGGCTTGTGGATCTTTATGGATGACTCACTCCTCTAAATTAATACTAAAACAGTGCTTCAAATTGGTACTTTGTTAATGCTGACCATTTCAGTTGTATAATTAAATGTGTCACACAATGAAGTGAGGATGAACTATAAGAACTGAAATCTGAAGTTGCTCTTTCTACTACCGACTCGTCATAGACAGATGGACAGATACCTTGATTCACCCCCATATTTAAACTTTTCTGAGGTTTTTAATTTAAGGAATCCTGTATACCTCAAAGTAGTGTCTCACAGGATTGCCAAGTAAATATAGATTCTCCTTGGATACTTTCCTGTCTGTTTCTGCATCATTTCTCATTCTATATAAGGTTTTAATGGCAGATGTTTCATACAGTTTTAGCCGATATACTTTGATATATATATATTGATATTCTTCATCCTGAAAGAGTATACCCTCCACCCCATATCACAGCACTATAGCCTATCCTGGGCTGCCCAACACCTACTGACCTCTACCTCCTAAGCATCTCTGCTTGATAGCAATGATAATTATTAAAGAGTCACTAACTCACAAACTCATCTCAGACAAGTCACTTCAGATTTCTGAGCCTCTGTTTCCTCTTATGCTAGTTGAATTAGGTAATTCTTTTTGACTTAAAAATATTTTATTTTACACTTGATTTCAGCATGTTTTGTCACTGTAAAGTCATATGACAGCAGGAGCTGTATTATAAACACTTAAGTAATGTTTGTGCACAGGATCTGTAAATGGATACACCTATGAAAATCCTAAAGGCACCATTTCTAACATGTTGTAAGCTAGTTTGGCATCAGAAGCCTGTGGATAGTGCTTATCTCCCATTTACTGCACAGGGAGAGAAAGCAATCCACTAATCCTTCTCATTGCTTCTCAGTTCAGTTGAACCCTCCAAAGTGCAAGTTATGGGGGCAGATTTATAATCTGAAAGTGAGACACTCCATACTGAAAGTCTTGGTGGAGAAGCCCCCAAAGACCTGTAATTATTTTTCTAAGAACACTTTCATAAAGTTATTAGATATACTTTTTGGAAAAGAATGTCTGACAAGGGACACAGCACACAGTTCAGCTCCAGCCATGAATATGATACAAGGTTTTCAGGAAACCATAGCAAAGGGCAATAGGAGTCTACGTATCAGCTCTTTCACTTTCTTTTTCCCACTCTGTGCATCTGGCTGATCCCTTGTTTTGCATGCAATTGCTTGACAGAATTACAGATGCCTTCTAAGAGAAAAGCTTGCTGTTATAGATAGGCTTTGGGCATTCCATTTGTTTGGAGATAATGTCTTAAAAATAACACCACAGCAAAGTGTATGCATAAAGATTGAAGTAATTTACAGATAAGAATTCATGTTAGGTGAAATAATGGCTCTTCTGTGCCACCTACCTATGACTAATAGTTGAAAAGTGATTAGAGAATATATAATGAAGGAATTCAAATACATAAAAACAATAATTAGGTGTGACAGAATTCACAAAACTGAAAAACATATGACAAACAGGGAAAAGTACATACAGAATATAAACCAGACTGAGTTTATTCAGTGTAAAAAGAGCAGTTAGACATCAATAAAGATAAACAGGCATATGAAAATAAGCAAAGATAGGATAGGACAATACAACAAAATAGAAAATTTAATGGCTTATAAATATAAGGGAAAAAATGTCAGGGACTGCCCTAAATAAATTATATTTAAAAACTAAAAATATGTTTTAACCATGAATTAACAAAGCATTTTAAAAAATAGTAATAGTCTTTCTTCATAAAAGTGCAGGAAAATTGGCATTGTCATCCATAATTTGTGGGAAATAAGTTAGTAGAGTCTTGTTTGAAGAAACTGTGACAATATTCATCAAAAGCTATGGAATTTTGCATGCTTTTTCTTAAATTAAGGATTTATACTAAGGTGATAATGTATGTGGACCAAGATGTTATTATAAGACTTCTTTGAAGTATTGTTTATAGCATTAAAAAATAGTAAGAAATATCAAATAATAGAGTACTCATTAAATAAATGCTACCTATTCAAAAAAAGAAACACTAATAATCAAATAGGGTGTTAAAAATGAACATTTAATGATTTTTAAAATGTTGAAACAAGTGAAAATATCATATTATTGTGAAATGTGATCTTGTTTTCTTAAAAAAAAAAGAAAATATGAGCATTACACACAAATGCATATGCGTATGTCCAAAGACATGTACCAAAACAAACAAAAAAATTATAATTAAAATGGTATAATGAGATTCCTGACTTTCCATTCTTTACATTTTGCTATTCTTTCAATGTTTTCTAAAATGGATAGTATTTTTGCAAAAAGAAAAATATTTTAAAGTCTCAAATATACTTGAAGGTGGTATCATTACATTTGAATGTGTATATTTTTATACTATCATGTTAAAACCACTATATAATAGATGGAATAAATTAAAACAAAATCTCTAAAATCTCTTTTAAATTTGTTTTAACTTGCAGCTTTAATTATAGAAAAGTATAAAGAAAAAATGAATATAATCTATCCTGGCACTCAAATATAACCACTGTGAATCTTTTGGCATATATACTTTTCTATATAGATAGATAAATTTATAGATATATGGTCTTTTTTATAATTTTTTCAGTACATGTGTATTTATAAATTGCTTTCCACTTAACAGTATATCACAAATGTTTCCCTTAAATGTAATTCAAAATTTATTTTTACTGGATTCATTATTCTATAACATAAATACATTATCATTTATTTAATCAGTCCCACCTTATTGATCCTCCATGTTGTTGCCATTTTTTTACACTATTAAGGCAAACATTTGCGAAGACCATCAATATGGATTAATTTTGAACTGCCTTTCTGATTTTTCTAAGGATGAATTCTTAGATCTGGAATTATTGCCTTAAAGTAGCTAGCAAACTTTGCCAAATTGGCTTTGAGAAAAGTTGTCCTAATTAACACTTCTACTTTAATTTTATGGGAATTGCTGTATCTCTACACCCTTGAAAACATTAAAGATTACCATACTTTCCTTCATTTGCCAGGTTAAATAGTGAGATTCCACCATTTTTTATTCATATTTTCCTTTCGTAGTATGCCCATTCATGTAATTTATCCTTTGGTTTGTTGTTACTAACATTATTTTCATTGACTAATAAAAATATATTTTATATTGGCAATATATATTGGATACCGCTAACCTAACATTAGGAACATTTAGTAGAAAACCTGGTGAGATGTGTTAGATACCAAGCAAATGATACCAAGATCTCAGTCTCTCTATACACATGTGCTGAATCAAATCTCAGAGACAGAGTTTTGGGTGAAGTGGCAAAGAATCTACCTGCCAATGCAGGAGTTGCAGTTTTGATTCCTGGGTCCAGAAGATCCCCTGAAGAAGGAATTGATAATCCACTTCAGTCTTCTTTCTTGGGAAATCCCATGGACAGAGGAACCTGGTGGGCTACATTCCACAGGTTCACAAAGAGTCGGACACAACTTAGTGACTAAACAACAATAGAAGAGAATGGCTTTTTTGCTTTTCCAGGCAAAGGAGGACAAATTCCTGCCCTCGTAAACTATGTGTCCAAACCCAGGATGATTTGTTGAGTAGTTTTATAGCAACGGATCAAGGATGAGGTTGTTGATAAAATTAGGATGTGTGCAGGACTTGCACTCCTTTACTCTTGTTTTAGGTAATTTTTCTGAACTTCTCTGGTTAGTTTGGCCTCAAGTGGTCTTCTTTGGAAGGAAGAATGCTGATATCTTCCACTAGTCAGAATGAAGAATGCTGACCGAAATCTTTCCATGAGGGTTTTAGTTCTATAAAAGAGGTTTAAAGATTTTGTTATGTGTATCCTTTGAGGCAGAACCAGGACCCTGCCCCAAGGCTATGTTATTGTTTTTTTTCGCTGTTCCTCCCTTAACTCTGCATCTCCTTCCTTCTGGAATAGCATCTAATTGAATCTGCAATTTGGAACTCAGGGAAGGTCACCAATGGTGAACAGAAACACTCCTCATGCCTAGGATCTCCTATGGGGTCCTGCTCGGTTTCACAAAGGGGTAAATCAATGGAGTCTATGTGCATGCATGCATGGTAAGTTGCTTCAGTCATGCCCAACTCTTTGTGACACTATGGACTGTAGCCTACCAGGCTCCTCTGTCCATGGGATTTCCCAGACAAGAATACTGGAGTGGGTTGCCATGCCCTCCTCCAGGGGAATCTTCCTGACCCAGGGATTGAACCCATGTCTCTTATGTCTCTTGCATTGGAAGGTGGATTCTTTGCCACTAATGCCACCTGGGAAGCTCAAAGGAGTATTCTGTGTTGTACTTAATTGCTCAGTAGTGTCTGACTCTTTGAAACCCCATGGACTGTAGCCCGCCAGTTTCCTCTCTCCATGGGGATTCTCCAGGCAAGAATATTTGAGTGGGTTGCCATTCCCAGCTCCAGGGGAATCTTCCCAACCTGGGATCAAATCCAGGTCTCCCGCCTTGCAGGCGGATTCTTTACCATCTGAGCCACCAGGTAAGCCAAAAGGAGTATATATCTAATAATAAATATCCATCACAACATTTGGAATTTCTGTAGTTTGTGTGTGTGTGTGTGTGTGTGTGTGTGTTTGTGTGTGTGTGTGTGTGTGTGTGTGTGTATAGTACCTTCATTTCAACTAAGATTAAAGTATTGCATAGCGACTATCTGCATTCTCCTTTACAACATAATGTTTTATAGTCTACTTTCTGGTTATGATATTTGTACCATATCTATATTAGCTTTACCAAATATTTTTGTAGTCTGGCTTCTTATCTAATCAACTAATGCTAGAGGTAGAAAAGGACATGCAGAGTTCTGCTAAGTACTCTCAGCAACAGAAGCTAGAGGGAACAGGTTGATCCACATGGGAAAATTGAAATGTTCATTGAGTGTAATGCTTATTATAGAACATCAATGATCCAAAAAAGGAAGATAGATTTATCAGATGGGAATTTTGAGAATCAATTGCTCCAGATCACTGGTTAAGGTTACCATGTAAAGCCATTTCTCTTATCTTTCATGATAACAACCTTTCATACTCGCAAAAGGATGGTGATAGATGAGAATTGAACCAAGAGAGCCATACGTAATGCAATGTTCATATAAAATTTGTGAAAACTTGGAACTTTGATCTGAACTCGGACATTGTATTTGCTACATCCATGCTGTTGGTTTAGAATTAACATAATGAAAGCTCCTAAGATTTTACATGCTGGAAAACTGAGTCTTCATGAAGTAACATCAGCATTCTCAAGAAGGTTATTACTCTGCAGAAGGTTAGGTACTGGGTTGGTTCTCGTATGTTTACAAGCTTCCACCAGCTACCACTAGAGGCCAGGACAAAAATCTGGCTATTTCCTTAGGAAAGGATCAGAAAGGATACTTTCTACCAGAAAGAATCACTTGAGAATGCATTTATAGCTAAAGGTCAGATAGGGTAAGTGATCTGATTTGTAATCTAAATGAGTGTTTCTTTGTTACTTATCATTTTATAAATAGCAAGGTGACTCTATTTACTTTCTGATGTTAAAGACCAAATGGCTAATAAGAAAAAGGTGCTGAAAGAAACCTCTTACCTAATATAAACGTTTATTTCTGGTAGAATTAACTAGTACAGAACCTTTGTAGACTACCATTGTTAGCAACATCATAGAGGATAGTAGCTATGCAAAGCAGACAACTATAAAACTTTATCAAAAGCAAGAGTGAAAACATTTGGTAAATGAATGCTTTGGGAAAGGATAATCTGTAGCTGGAATAATTGCACTATTTTGCAAGCACTCAGTCTGAAAAGCAGCCACACTCTATGCTGAAACTGAAAGAAAAATACATCCTCGTGACAGGAAAATGATGCACGTTGAGATTCTAAATAAAATACTGTCAGATCCTTTAGAGTCCATTTTGGCTTTTACTGAAAAACTCACAGATTCCATGATTCTTCAATTTGCTGACCAGCCATAAACGTATGGCTTGTTCATGTTCCAAAACTGAGGTGACTTCCCACAGGCACAGGGAATGATCAGGATAAGGTAACAGAGACAAGATGAGAAAAAGAAGAAAAGGAAAGGAATACATACTTAAGAGCTATTTCAATCCTAACCATTTCTCACTTTAAAAATATTATGATAGTGAAAGTCACTCAGTTGTGTCTGACTCTGTGTGACCCCATGGACTTACAGTCTATGGAATTCTCCAGGCCAGAATACTGGAGTGGGTAGTCTTTCCCTTTTCCAGCAGATCTTCCCAAGCCAGGGATGGAAGCCAGGTCTCCTGTATTTCAGGCACATTCTTTACCAGCTAAGCCACAAGGGAAGCCCAATATTTTAGTCAACAAATAAAAAGCCAAGTTTTTTTTAAAGAATATGGACCTTTTGTTTCAAATGTCTGCCAAAGCAAATAAACAGTTTCCTTTCAGGGACAGCCCTACAGATAAGCAGAATCTGCAACTATCTATAGAAGTGTGTTAGTCTCTCAGTCATGTCTGACACTGTGTGACCCTATGGACTGTAGCCTTTTAGGCTCCTCTATCCATGGGATTCTCCAGGCAAGAATACAGGAGTGAGTTGCTATGCTCTCCTCCAAGGGATCTTCCTAACCCAGGGATGGAACCTGAACCTCTTGCATTGCAGGTGGATTCTTTATTTTCTGAGCCAACACGGAAGCCCCAACTATCTAGTGAGGATGATATCAAAAGTAGACAAGATCCTCTTCCTCTGGGGGCTTTTCATCCTATTTCCTGTCTCATTTGAAATAGATATTTTTAGGATATTTTTTAATAATTGTATAAGAGAAATATCTTTAAAGTCAACTTTTTAAAGGGAAGATTTATAAACTGTAGAAATGTTGGACTAATATTTCATCAATTTCCTCATTTCACAGACGAAGGAACTTAAGCCTAGAGAGTAGAGTCAATTGCTCCAAGTTTATCCAAATGGACACATAACATAAGCTAGAGAAAGTTCTAGCCACTCTCAAGAACACACAAAAAAATTTAATAGTACACTATCTCCCATAAATTTATCTGATTAGCTAGTTTTTACCTTAAAAGAGAAAAATATTTTTAAAGCAGAGATGACAAGATAAATAAGAGAAAAGAGAAAAGAAAACATCCAAGTTCTCAGGAGATTGGTTAGAAAGTAAACTCAGAGATTAAAAAAAAAGAAGAAGAAGAAAAAGAAAAAAGAAAAAAAAATGCAGTAACAGAAGGTTATGGTGACAGGGGAATAAGACAGAAGGTGCCAATCAGGGAAAGAAAGATAATGGAAGCGATCATTGTCAGCTTGACAATATAGTCTAGACTCCTGATTTACAAATAGAGGAGCAGGGACTAACTGTATAATTATTTTCCTCAAACAAGAGAATAATCTTGATAGTAACTTAAAGATGCAAAGAAAAGTCAATAATTTCCTACTTTTGATTTTGATTTGTAGTTCATTCATTCTCTTCCATTAGTCCTTTATTTTGGCCACCTTCATTAGATATCCAAGTTCACATTTTGATTTCTCACATTTGCATTTTATCTGAAAATATGAAAATGATACAAAATGACAAAAAAAAAACTTTTCAAAGGTTTTGATGAGGTAAGTTAAAGTCAATGTGTTCAGCTTTAATTCTGAATGTCCTTGCTTTTACGAACTGAAGTCAGATCCTTAATATACAATTTAAATGCAGCTTTGACTGACTAGAAAATGCTATTTTAAACCCCAGAAGACACAGATCAAAGGACAGTAAAAATGTATCTATATTTGATTTAATGATGCTTTGAATTAAAATAAAAGGAGCATATGTCAAAACCTTGATTCATTGATTATTCAAGTTCAGTTTAAGGCCAACCTGCTGTAGCTTTAAAGAAATATATAGCCTAATATATTAAACATAACAGAAACTACCTGTTTCTAATAAAAATATCTATATGCCTTCAAAGATGCCTTAGGTTGCTAAGCCCAATTTTGTGTGTTGTGTTTATAGCTTTAACAGTGTTGTTTTCTTGTCTTGAAGAGATCTTCACTTTCCTCTATTGACCTCCAGGAGCACTTTAACAGGAGTTTACACCATTGTTTCTCTGTCTAGTAACAGCTGACACTTCTCTTTCCAGTTTCTTTTTTTTTTTTTTCCCCAAAGTATTATTCATTGAGCTACCACAGTTCATCTTTCCCACTCTCACCTCCATTTACACAAAAATCTTGAAGATTGCTCTAATTGTATATAACACATTGCCATTTTATTTAATCAATCTAGGGAATTCTGCTGTCACTTCTTTCCAGTGAACTCTTAAATAATAACCCTCAAGTATTGCCTAAACTTCAGATCCATGTGGCCAAATGCAGATTTACATTTCCAACTTGTCGTTTCCATATCAGTTCAGTTCAGTCTCTCAGTCATGTCCAACTCTTTGCTACCCCATGGACTGCAGCATGCCAGGCTTCCTTGTCCATCACCAACTTCCAGAGCTTACTCAAACTCGTGTCCATTGAGTTGATGATGTCATCCAACCATCTCATCCTCTGTCGTCCCCTTCTCCTCCTGCCTTCAATCTTTCCCAGCATCAGGGTCTTTTCAAATGAGTCAGCTCTTCGCATCAGGTGGCCAAAGTATCAGAGTTTCAACTTCAAAATCAATCCTTCCAATGAACATTCAGGACTGATATCCCTTAGGATGGACTGGTTGGATCTCCTTGCAGTCCAAAGGACTCTCAATAGTATTCTCCAACACCGCAGTTTAAAAGCATCAATTCTTCAGCACTCAGCTTTCTTTATAGTCCAACTCTCACATTCATACATGACTTCTGGAAAAACCATGGCCTTGACTAGAGGGACTTTTGTTGGCAAAGTAATCTCTCTGCTTTATCATATGCTGTCTAGATTGGTCATAACTTTCCTTCTAAGGAGTGAGCGTCTTTTAATTTCATGGCTGCAATCACAATCTGCACTGCTTTTGGAGCCCCAAAAAATAAAGCCTGCAACTGTTTCCACTGTTTCCCCATCTATTTGCCATGAAGTGATGGGACCGGATGCCATGATCTTAGTTTTCTGAATGTTGAGCTTTAAGCCAACTTTTTCACTCTCCTCTTTCACTTTCATCAAGAAGCTCTTTAGTTCTTCTTCACCTTCTGCGATAAGGGTGGTGTCATCTGCATATCTGAGGTTATTGATATTTCTCCTGGCAATCTTGATTCCAGCTTGTGCTTCTTCCAGCCCAGCATTTCTCATGATGTACTCTACATATAAGTTAAATAAGCAGGGTGACAATATACAGCCTTGATGTACTCCTTTTCCAATTTGGAAACTGTCTGTTTTTCCATGTCCATTTCTGACTGTTGCTTCCTGGTCTGCATACAGGTGTCTCCAGAGTCAGGTCAGGTGGTCTGGTATTCCCATCTCTTTCAGAATTTTCCAGTTTATTGTGATCCACACAGTCAAAGGTTTTGGCATAGTCAATAAAGCAGAAATAGATGTTTTTCTGGAATTCTCTTGCTTTTCTGATGATCCAGTGGATGTTGGCAATTTGATCTCTGGTTCCTCTGCCTTTTCCAAAACCAACTTGCACATCTGGAAGTTCATGGTTCACATACTGTTGAAGCCTGGTTTGGAGAATTTTGAGCATTGTTTTTACTAGCATGTGAGATGAGTGCAATTGTGTGGTAGTCTGAGCATTCTTTGGCATTGCCTTTCTTTGGAATTGGAATGAAAACTGATGTTTTCCAGTCCTGTGGCCACTGCTGAGTTTTCTAAATTTGTTGGCATATTGAGTGCAGCACTTTCACAGCATCATCTTTTAGGATTTGAAATAGCTCAACTGGAATTCCATCATCTCCATTAGCTTTGTTTGTTTTGATGCTTCCTAAGGCCCACTTGACTTCACATTCTACAATGTCTGGCTCTAGGTGAGTGATCACACCATCGTGATTACCTGAATCATGAATATCTTTTTTGCATGGTTCTTCTGTGTATTCTTGCCACCTCTTCTTAATATCTTCTCTTTCTGTTAAGTCCGTACCATTTCTGTCCTTTATTGAGCCCATCTTTGCATGAAATGTTCCTTTGTTACCTCTAATTTTCTTGAAGAGATCTCTAGTCTTTCCCATTCTATTGTTTTCCTTTATTTTCTTTCCCTTTCCATTTCTTTCCTTTCCATATACATCCTTCTTAAACTGCTCTTCTTGACTTTGCTTTTTCTATGAATACTTCAGCCTCTTTCCCAGTCACTCAGGGCTTGAGCACTTGTCACCCTAGACTACTTTCTCTCCCTGACCTTTTACATGTAGTCTGTTTCCAAGTGCTCTTGCTTCTACTGCCTCAATATCTCTTGCATTTGTCTCCTCCTAGCTATTGTCACTGCCAACATTCTGGTTAATGCTCTCATTGTTTTTCATTTGCGGCTACTTTAAAAATTTTCTAATTGATCTCTCACCACTTATTTCCTCTCCATGCCATTGAATGCTACATATACTATTAGAAGGATCTTCTTTAAGACAACTCTGATGAATCACCACCACGCTCAAAGAATTTCACAACCTTTCTATTGCCAGCCAACAAGGTATTAATCACTGACTCTGGCAGTTAAAGTTGTCTATGATATGGCACCAAACTTCATATGCTGTGCTTCCTCTATATTCAACTTATGCCCAATGAAACCAGAATTCTGACTTTTTGAAAATGACTTATGCTGTCCTTTCATTTGCCTTTGATCGTACTGATTTTTCTCTCCCTCTCTTCATGAGAAATACTAGTCAATGCTGAGCTTTCTCTCCTTTGTGCCACAGAGAAATATTATTCATCCACCAAAGTCCATCTCAAATTGACTTCTTCCCTACAGTTGTTTGTACCTGCCTTTTAAAGCCATTTCAATGACCTAAATTGGTAAATCTAAAGGGCTACTTTTAGAGGCAACCTGAAGAAAACCTTGATCAAAACTACAAAGGTGATGCAAACCATACTAAAGTTCAGAAGTAATCTTTGGGTGCCATGCAGAAAAATACTCTGCATGAATAATCATTCAGTGTCAAAGGATAACTCAACCAGGTTGAGCTATGTCAAATATGGTCAATACCTGGGCAGGCATTCTACCTGTCCCTTTTTTAATGTCTGTGGCAGATACAAAGCAATCTTTTGCTCTTGTGACTCTAGTCTGGGGGATAATTAATCCTGGAAACATTAAACCAAGAGATACATTACCAGAGAAACATTGTCAAGAGAAACATTAAACCAAGTAGCTATTTCTTGGCTGGGTATTTCCTAATCCTTGCTTATCCATTTACCTATGAACTCCAATTGCATTCAGGCCTTACTATGTTACAGAACACTTTTCTCTACTTGCACTATGCATCATTTGTGTATTTCTCTTATTTTCCCCCACTGGGCTATAAGACCTTTGAAAGAAAACACTATGTCTCAGTCATTGAAACCCTAAAATTTCTATATGAGAGGAAGTTAAAGTGGCAAACTCCTCATAAGAATCAGCAGGGGGAAGGGCTGAGGCTAGGAAGCTGTATCTGCATATCATACATACTATTTTACTCAGACTATGTATATTTCTGGTGTCTTGGTGGGTGGGCTCTAGTGGAAGTCATGGAAGAGCACCAAAGCTCTCTCAGGGCTCCCTGTGTCAACTGAACTTTGTCTTATTTCCTATTAGTTCTACCTACACTCTAGCAGATATATCTGTAATTATCAATAATCAGTAACTATCAATACAACTCTGTACATAGACCTGCTTAAATAGGATTATCTCTACTACATTCCCAAATGGGAACCAGTTGCTTTCCTCTGCTCCCCTCTCTCTTTTTTCCTTTCATCCTCTTTGTTTCATTTCTTCTTTCTTTTCTTTTGTTTCTTCCTTCTTTAGTATCTTATCAGAAAAGAAAATGGATTCTTTGGAGTTTGGATAGCAACTGTGGTGCAGTAGTTTGGGGGTCAGATAAACTTGACTCATTACTCCAGCTGTGTAATTAGCTGTGGGCCTTTACACAAATGCCTCTGTTCATCAGTGTTTTTAACTAAAACTTAAATAATAACATTTCTGCTTTAACATGGAGAATAGAGAAGAAATGATAGTATGCTAAAAGAATTAAGGCACCAAAGTACAAAGTGCACTTATATTTCTATTTGGGGTAAAGTGGATCCCTTCAACAGTTCTTTGAATTTATACTTTTGAATGAGATTGATTAACCAGGAATATATTCAGAATTGTAATAATCTCTATATTTTTGTTGTAGTTTATGTACTTGTACAATTTCAAAAATATGATTGGAAATTACTCTTTGTTCTTGAACAAATTAAGAACGCTTGTGCAATGAGATAGCACAAATGCTCATTTCACTTATGTTAATATTTTCAGAAAGCCTGAGCACTATCTGTTTATGATTCTGGTAATGTAGATGGATATTGTTTTGCTATCATTGCATCAGCTGTGAAACTACAGAATTTTACCATCCTAATGGAGCTTATTTCAATAAGATTTAAGAAAATAATTTTGCTGTTATTTGGACATCCTATTATCATCTACTCAAAATTTGGCACTAAAAAATGTTTTCTTTTTATTCATTTGCTTTTGGAAGAAATAGGAAATTTAGAACAGGTTTTCTAGTAAAATGGTGATTGGCTAATTTTTTTTTTTTTTTAATCAGATTATGTTTTACCTTCTGCCTGGAGCTCATTTAAATTACTATCTGCTGCTGCTGCTGCTAAGTCATTCAGTCGTGTCCGACTCTCAGCAACCCCATGGACTGCAGCCTACCAGGCTCCTCCACCCATGGGATTTCCCAGGCAAGAGTACTGGAGTGGGGTGCCATTGCCTTCTCCGAAGTTACTAACTACTATCTATAAAATGCTACATGATGAAAATACTTTCCTCAGTAAGTATAGATTTCTTTTTTTTTAAATAGGTGTACTTTCCCTAAATAATACAGGGAATAAATTGGTTCAAATAACTAGAAGTTCAGAGACAGAGCAGTCTTTAGGAGCAGTTGTGATCAGAAGCTCCAACTCCACATTTTCTGAATACTTTTACCTCTACTCTCATCTGGGTGGTGCTGGTTACATTCTCAGGCTGATATTGAAATGGTTACAGCAGTTCTGGACCTTACATCCAGTCAACTTAATGTTCAGAAGGAAAGTGGTACGTCTAGTTTTTTGCTTTGTTTTTTTTTGTTTTTTTTTTTTGCTTTTAAGGAGATCTAAGGTGTTAGTTAAAAGGCTTCTCATGACTGAATCAAAGATAGCAAGCAGGTGGTGATAAATAAAGTTTTTTATATGTGGAGGACTCTGCCATTTACTATTGCCTCCACATAGAGGGACTAGATGACCCACTTTCGTATCCTGCTTAATATATATTTCATATAAGTAATTTCTTCTTTATATCTAAACACTGTCTCAATGCCTTTGAAGAATATGTTTTCCTCATCTACTTTTTCATCATAGTGTTGATATCTTTGTTAGTAAATTATAACATTCTCAAAGAAAACATGATTGTGCATATGTGATGCTGAGCACTTGATTAACAATGGAAGAAAACAATAGAAATTACATGTCTGATGCCATTTAAGCGGATGATTTTCAAAATTTACATATTTATTTTCTTAGTGAAAGACTACATTTCCTTTGTAGTTCTTCATAGCTTCCCTCCATGTATCCAAGCACCACAATTTTGTGTGGGTCAAAGACTCAGATATATGTATTAGAATCTTTATGTTGCCACTTAGTGTTACGTTGAATGAATTACTTAAACTTCCTGAGCTTCAGTTTCCTTACCTGTAAGATGAACATACAATTTTTTAGCTCATAAATTTTTCTGTCATTCATTAAATACTAATTTCTTTCTCTTAACATTTTTCTTTACCCTTACCTTTATTTTTCTAACAAAAAGCCTTAAACATAATACCAATTAACTGAAGTAATATCTGCAACAACCTAAGTACTTAAGACTGGTGTCACCAGTCTTTGAAAGGTATCCTAAACCTTTCCCTTTTCTATTTCTGTTTAACTTAATCTCTCATTAGAAATCTATCTGCCAACCAGGTCCTTTAAGAAATTGGAGGTTTTCTAGGAGTTGTTTTTTTCATTTGCTTTATATACTTGAAAAGTATACTGTTCTTATTGCTTGCTGCTTGATAAAAGCACATCTCCCTATCAATTTAGATTCTGAGGCTCACCTCAAAACAATTTGATATTTTTAAAAAAACTACTTCACAACAACTCGGAAAATTTTTACTTTGTCACTCTCATTTACTTTCTAGGCTTTGAGGAAACAATATGCCAGCATAACATTTTGGTTTTTTTATGGTGAAGATAAAAGTTCCTGCCAATAGGTGAAAAAGAGTGAAATATTGCTATTACCAGAAACATGGATGGACCTAGAGAAGATTATACTAAATGAAGTAAGTCAAGACAAATATCATATTATATCACTTATATGTAGAATCTTAAAAATGATAGAAATGAACCTATAAAAAAACAGAAACAGACTCATAGACATAGAAAGCAAACTTACTGTTACCAAAAGGGAAAGAGAGGAAGAGTAGGTATAAATTAGAAGTATGGGATTAACAGATACAAAGTACTATACACAAAATAAATAAGCAACAAAGATTTACTGTATAAGGTAGGGAAATATATTTAATATCTTGTAATAACCTATAATGGAAAATAATCTGAAATATATATATATTATTAATGCATTATTAATATATATTAACACACACATATATAATTGAATCACTTTGCTGTATGCCTGAAACTAACACAATATTGTAAATTGACTATATTTCTATTTTAAAAGATCCTGCTGATACATCATAGTAATTACTCTCATCCAAGTCTCAAGCTAGAATTAGCCAGACAGACAGCCAATAGATTGGATTGCTGTGTTGTAGAATATGTCCCTTCATTTTGAACTGATTCAACAGAAAAACATTTGAAATTAATTTTCATCAGATAAAGAAGTTGCAACATGGCAGAATTATAAATGTCAAGGTAACATTGATGTTAAGAAGTGCATTTTTTAAAGGACCAGAAGTGGTGGATTACACATCATTTCAGGAATGCTGCAATGAGGCTTCACTGTATTTACTTATAAGAGTATTATTAGCATAGCAATTTTAGAAGATCAATATTCTGCTAAATTGTCTCAAATGTTTCAGATAACTCTTCTAATTTTATGAGAAATTGTTACTAAAATAATATCTCTTATGAAACACACATATTGAAGTACCAGACAAGATAAAAACATTTTAATAAATAAGCATTATATTGCCAAGGATTTATACCTTATTTGAACCTGGTGTAATGAGTAATGGAGCATTTCAGCTTGATACAATGAGTAATGAAAACTTTCAATGACACTGATGATTCACTGCGTTATTAAAATATACTGAAATTTTAAAAGAGAGACATTAAAATCATCATAGACATTCCTTCAGAGTCTACAAGAATAAAGCTTGCATTATTTTCCATGCTCTGGCAGAGCAGGAGACAGAAACTGCTTGCACAAGTTGTTCAGTAGAATCCTAAAAGAAACAGAGAGTCTGAATAATTTATTTCTCCTGTAGTTGCCAAATACTGTACTACAAAATGGTATATCTGATGAAACTAACCCTTTGTAACTTGACATCTTAATGGTCTAGTGTTAATTTTGACTAGACTTTGTAACATCATTTATTTTTCATTATCTCTGAAGATTTGCACTGACTTTGTAATATTGTTAACAACTGAATGTAAAATTGGAGTTATAAATCAAGGATGAAAATGGGAAAACCAACTTTACTATAAAATAGTGTATCATTTTCATTTCAATAATAGCATCAAATAAGTAAAACTCTTTGCCATGATCAAAAAACATTTTAAATCACAATAACATTTTTTCTACTTTCAGGGATTATTTCTAATCTCCCATGCTTTTTCTATATGGATTTTTAACTGTTAATTTTCCCTTAACATATATGTGGCAGCTAATTCAATGTTGCTGATGGCTGTACTTATGCAGTGGATAATGTTAGATTGTAAAATTAGAGTGCTACTAATATTATAAAATTTCTTTTTGAATCATCTTCTAGAACCAGAGTTGAGCAAAATATATGACCTCCTCCAGGTCAGTGGGTTCAGGGAGAGTAAAAAGATATGTCTAAAGATGGCAAATGTTAATTGCCTAGGTCTTTTTTCCCTTTTTTTTTTTTTTCTTTTGAGCTTCCTCAAGATTCAGGGAAAGGATGTTTCATCTTTCAGAGTTGATAAAAATTTTATCTGGAAAAGCTCTTTATGAGAAATCATTCCAAATATAAGTTGGTTATCAAAAACTAGCAGGTTTGGCACTGAAGGAACTTCAGCCCAGCCTAGCAAAGTTTCATCTCTGGAATTTCACAACTAATGTAATTGTGTCCATTTTGCAGTTGCCAATTCTACTCAGTGATTTCATTTGTCACTTGGAATCTATCAGACTCTCATAGACATAACATTCAGCACCCAAACTGGAGGTCACTAAGTTGTGCAGTTGGAAAACAGTATGACTTTAATGGCATGGATGCAAATACAGCAGTTGTCAAAAAGAGGCAATTGATTTCTCATAAGACTAAAAACATGAATTTAAGGTTAGAAAACATAATTGGGGCTTTCCTGATGGCTCAGATGGTATATAGCCTGCCTGCAATGTGGGAGACCCCAGTTTGATCCCTGGGTGGGAAGATCCCCTTGAGAAGGAAATGACAACACACTGCAGTATTCTTGCCTGGAGAATCCAATGGACAGAAGAGCCTGACGGGCTACAGTTCATGGGTCGCAAAGAGTCGGACATGACTGACTGACTAACGACAACAACAACAACAAAACAATTATAGATCAAGATTCTGAGAGATAGTTGTCTTGAAACACACTTAAGGGAATAATGCTATTAAGGTTATTTTTAACTGATAGATTTTTGTTCTATCTCATGTCTCCTAGTTTCTTAACTTTTCATAGCTTTGGTCCTACTACATAATGATTCCTCTATGTTTGTTGATTCTGTAGCAATAACTTTAAAAAATACTTTAAAATTTAGTTGTGTTATTATTTTCAGACACCAAAATAGCATACTCACATTTCTCAGTACAAGACATATCAATAATCACTAGTTATTATATTGACTAGTATTTAGTGTGGTCAGTAATTCTTCCAAAAACTAATCAGCCTCATTAGCTTGAACCAATCACTTGTTCTTTCATAAAGATATTTGTTACAACTCTACAAATAAAAATTGGAAATTCTTAATTCTTAATGTTTAGCTATCTATGTGGGAATGACTTCTTGCAAAAGCTATTCAATTTCAAGCAGCTTTGCTTAGAATACTCAGGTAAAATCTCATTTATGGATCCCTTTCAAACATGAAGCAGAAGCTTAAAAGCTATGTCTTAAAAATAATACTCTCTTTAATGTGAGTTTCAATATTAGCCCAGGATCAAAAATTAGTAAATAAAAAAAGGGAAATTTGATTTTCACATTAACATATTTCATGGCAATGTCCTTAAATAGTTTTACCATTTTGTCAAATTGCTGTATCCTCAATGTGACTGGAATTTGCTTTCTAGTGCTAAATTGTTGACTCATCACCACCACCCCTTATGCTTGTTCAAGCAACAGACAGAAAAATATATCTCTGTAGTGCAAGTATATTCATTTTGTTTTCCCAGCATGACTTTTATCATTCTCTTTTGTTTGACATTTATTAAGACCTATACTAACTGGTGGCACTTGTGGTAAAAAAAAAAAAAAAAAAAACCTGCCTGCCAATGCAGGAGATATAACGGAACTGGGTTCAATCCCTGGGTTGGGAAGATCCCCTGAGGGAGGGCACGGCAACCCACTCCACTACTCTTGCCTGGAGAATCCCATGGGCAGAGGAGCCTGATCAGGTACAGTCCATGGTGTCACAAAGAGTTGGATACAATTGAAGCAATTTAGCATCATGAAACCTAAACCTTCCCTACTGGTCTAGTGGTTAGGATTCAGCACTCTCACTGCTGTGGCCTGGGTTCATTCATTTCCCGGTCAGGGAATAGGTTACTTGGGCTTCCTTTGTGTCTCAGATGGTAAAGAATCTGATTGAATTGGAGAAGACCTGGGTTTTACCCCTGGGTCAGAAAGATCCCCTGGAGGAGGGCATTGCAACCCACTCCAGTATTCTTGCCTGGAGAATCCCATGGACATGGGGTTGTCCATGGGGTTGCAAAGAGTCAGACATGACTGAGTGGCTAATACAGTTCACACTCATATTTATTAAATCAATATTAGCACCATCACAGAATACTGAGTGAGCACATGAGCACAACTCCATGCCCACCAATAGCCAAGATCATAAACCTTAAGATACAGTGCAAACTATATTGGACTTCAGTCAAAAATTGTCCTTTCTGACAACACTGACAATTACATAGTCAGTAATCACTCAACTTTAAGGAAGCTGAAGGCTGAGTAGTCTCCCAGTTCATCCTCAAGCTTTTTCTTAATTCATATGTTGTTGTATGCTAGATAACTGGCAACTATGGGCCTAAAAGTGAAACTCTAGCAGATCAAATATCACTAGAAATGTTTCACTTTAAGTCAACAATTGGTTTAAATAAAACAAGGTGAAATACTAATGTAAAAAAATAATACATAGAAACTTCAATTACATAGAGTCAAGAGATCAGAAGGTGGAGTGCTCATGCTCTGTGATGATAAAAGAGCCCAATAGTAACAAGAAAGACTCTTCCTTTTTCCTGGCAACAGAAAGGATGAAATCTTAAAACAGATACTAATAGAATCTGTTTACTAAAGCCATCCCAACTTCTTTTTCCTCTGTAAAAGCATTCCCCTTCCCTTCCTGTTTGGGGACTTACACATGGCCTGCCATGTTTGTATTACCCCAAAACTGAATCTGCCTCTTAGCTGGTGTCAATACAAAAGAGATAATCAAGCTAAAGCTCAGACGAAAGAAAGATTATTACTTGCAGCAAGGAAGGAGAACACTGAGAATTTTTCTCAAAGCAGCATCTCTCCAAACAGCAATATTGAGAAAGTTTGAAGCTAAGGGTACATGCATATTCATAAAGAGGCTGGATGGTTGATGATCTAAGCCTTAGTTGATTGAAGTCACAAGAGTCAGAAAAAGTCAACACCATCATCCCTTAGGTTCCAGTTGATCTAGTAGTTGAACAGTTCAGGCTAATCATTACTATTGAAACAGAACTGGGAATCTTTACAATTGACATATCATCTTTGCTATTGTTACTTCTTTTGCCTGATAACAGTCATTGTTTCTGGGGATCCCCTATCTTATTTGATTATACCTGTAGACTATGAATTACAATTATTTGCCAATCTTGAATAATCCCATTTTTGCTGGAGAAATAATCGACAATCTATTTATTTCAGGTCAATATTTTGGTGGCTTATATAGGAATCAAGAGAAGACCCCCAACAAATCCAAAGCTGATAAGTAAACAGGTGTGCTGTGCTTAGTCACTCAGTCCTGTCTGACTCTTTGTGACCCCATGGACTGTAGCCTACCAGGCTACTCTGTCCACGGGAATTCTCCAGGCAAGAACACTGGAGTGGGTTGTCATGCCCTTGGAAAGCCATGGATTGAACCCAGGTCTCCCACATTACAGGTTGATTCTTAACCATCTGAGCCACCAGGGAAGGCCAAGTAAACAGGTGTAGTATCCACATTAAGCCTATTTTTCCTCATTGATTTTCTTGCCAACTCCAGAATTTGAACATATGTCTTTCTCCTGGATCCAAGCTTCTGCCCTCTTTGCATTTTTAAGATCCTACATTCTATTCAGTATCTGTTTTAAGATTTCATCCTTTCTGTTTAAGGCCTTTTTCTATATGCAAGTACTTATTTGGCACTTCAGTCTTATTTGAAATCAGACTGTTCCAACTGAAACTGGTTCAGCCTTCAGCCCATTCATTTTGGAATAGGAACTGTTCCTCCAGGAATTGACTAGCCTTTGGCCCATGCCTTTGGGAGCAGAGGCTGATTCATTGGAACTATGCCAGTTCAGCCTTCAGTCCATTCCGTTAGAATAGTGGCTGTTCTATAGGAACTGAGCTGAGAATCCTTCAGCTTGGCTCCTCTGGGACCAAGCTGTTCTCTTAGAACTACCTGGTATCAGGCCTGCAAGCTGTTTGAGAGATATAAACTGTTTAAGATGTTTGAATTGTAAGGTGTTAGAGATATTTGAGATGCTCAGGCTGAGTTGTTTGAGCTGGAAGCTGTTTGTGTTTAAGTTGTTTAAAAGTTATTCTTTCATTTTAGAGAAAAATATCTGAGAAATGGGATCCCAGTTATCTAAATATTTTGAGTCCCCATACAGGGACTCTGAGTGATTTTCTGTTTAAATATCATAGTCTTTCCTTAAGCACATTTCTAACTAAATGGACTGACTTGACTAAAGGCAATTTAGAATATCAGTCAATGGCCACGACTTTCCTTAAAACTGAATTGGATTACCATAACTCTAAAGTTTCTAGAACTGAATGGAATGTGTGTTTTGATTGAATATGAGGCTTCCAAATGTTATCAGTAGCCTAAAATTGCCTTTCTGTAAAATAAGATTTGAATATTAACTGAAACAATCAAAGATAAAACAGCTTTCAAAGATTCATTCTCCTCTTCTTTGGTTTCTTTGTCTCAGGCCCTGTTTCCAGTGCCATCTCGTCTCTCTCCTTCAGTTTCTCATGCTCAGGCCACACCTCCAGGAACATCATCCTCCTTTCCCTTCTATACTACCTACATCTCCTCCAAACCCTCAATTCCACAGTACTGATTATCTTGCAGAATTTCCCTTTTCCTTTGAACTTATCAGAACCTGTCCCTTTAAAATTAAGCTTTCTGAGGATCCAGAAACTAAACTCTTAACTTCTTATATTCCCTGAAGTAAAACTGAACTGTGAGCCACAGTCAGATTTTCCCTAAGTAGCCAAAGATCCTCACAGATTTGCTGAGTTATATAATATAGTCATTTAGCCTTAATCTGGTTTCTTTGACTTCTAGCTAGTTCATATGCTTGTTTGTGAAGGCCAGGCCTAGTGGTGGATGAAAATTGCTGGTAAGGAAAATCCTGAAAGGTCTCTAGAGTTATAACCAGGAGACCAGCCTGCTAACTTATATGATTATATTCAGCCATTCTCTAGATTACTTCATTGGGCAATTTCTAAAGCTTTTACAGTCTGTGGATTGGAACACAATTTAGACTGGCATACAAAAATCTGATCAGCCTGTTCATGACTATTACAATTCAGTTCAGTTCAGTTGCTAAGTCGTGTCCGTCTCTTTGCGACCCCATGAATCACAGCACTCCAGGCCTCCCTGTCCATCACCAACTCCTGGAGTCCACCCAAACTCATGTCCATCAAGTCAGTCATGCCATCAAGCCATCTCATCCTCTGTCGTCCCCTTCTCCTCCTGCCCTCTATCCCTCCCAGCATCAGGGTCTTTTCCAATGAGTCAACTCTTCGCATGAGGTGGCCAAAGTATTGGAGTTTCAGCTTCAGCATCAGTCCTTCTAATGAACACCCAGGAATGATCTCCTTTAGGATGGACTTGTTGGATCTCCTTGCAGTCCAAGGGACTCTCAAGAGTCTTCTCCAACACCACAGTTCAAAAGCATCAAATCTTCAGTGCTCAGCTTTCTTCACAATTCACCTCTCACATCCATACATGACCACTGGAAAAACCATAGCCTTGACTAGACGGACATAATCAGCTTCACATTATTTTTAAAGAAAATTCTAGTCTTTCTTAAGATTTTGATTTTGCCGAGGGTAGCTTTTAATTCTATACTAATGAGCTGAACTGTACAAGGATGGAATGGGAAACTAGTAAAAAGGACAAGGATGGAATGGGAAACTATGTCCACTCCATCCATTTATGATAAGAACTCTCCAGAAAGCAGGAATAGAAGGAACATACCTCAACATAATAAAAGCTATATATGACAAACCCACAACAAACATTATCCTAAATGGTGAAAAACTGCAAGCATTTCCTCTAAAGTCAGGAACAAGACAAGGGTGCCCACTTTCACCATTACTATTCAACATAGTTTTGGAAGTTTTTGCCACAGCAATCAGATTTTGTTATACCAATAAACCAGGTCTCTCATACTCTGGATGAGTCACTTAAAAGGAAGACCATTGAAATTCAATGACCATTGAAATTTATTGAAATTCATGAAATTAAAAGATGCTTCCTCCTTGGAAGAAAAGCTATGACTAACTTAGACAGCATATTAAAAAGCAGAGACATGACTTTGCCAACTAAGGTCTGTCTATTCAAAGCTAAATTTTTTTCCAGTAGACATATACGGATGTGAGAGTTGGAGTATAATGGAAGCTGAGTGCCAAAGAATTGATGTTTTGAACTGTGGTGTTGGAGAAGATTCTTGAGAGTCCCTTGGCTGGCAAGGAGATCAAACCAGTCAATCCTAAAGGAAATCAGTCCTGAATATTCATTGGAAGGACTGATGCTGAAGCTGAAACTCCAATACTTTGGCCACCTAATATGAAAAACTGACTCACTGGAAAGTACCCTGATGCTGGGAAAAATTGAAAGCAGGAGGAGAAGGGGGCGACAGAGGATGAGATGGTTGGATGGCATCACTGGCTCAATGCACATGAGTTTGAGCAAGCTCTGGGGGTTGGTGATGGACAGGGAAGCTTGGTGTGCTGTAGTCCATGGGGTCATGAAGAATCAGTCATGACTGAGCAAGTGAATTGAACTATTTGAAATTCTTATTCTTCAACTGTGGTAAATGAAAGCCCCTAAATAAAATGAAAACCCTTCTAGTCTTTGTCATTTTTGCAAAATAAACAAAGCAAAAAAAAAAAAAATTAAAATACCTAGGACATGGAAAATATATTTTTTAACAGATTTAATCACTTCAGACTCCTTCAATCCTCAAACCTGCCTTTCCAGTGTCCTCCCAATTCTCAACTATGGGGCTCTAAGAAACTACAGAAGATCTTCCCAACCTTCCCTCCTAATTGGCTTGGAGAAACATGTCTTCAGATTAGAGATGAATCTCTTCCTGCACTAGCTGACATTGGAGCCATACTCCTGGTGCTCAACTCTAGTCATATAAGATAGCCCTTGCCTTGGAGTATTAAGACAGTTCAAATAGCAGGGGTCCCTAATGAACCTAAAGATGTTCCTTTTTCTGAATTCACCACCCCCCCTCATTTGGGCTTTTTTAAATATATACATTCTTTTCTCCTTAGTTCCTATATCCCTACTCATTTATTAGGCTGAGACTTCTTAGAGTAGCATTATGCTGGCTACTTCTCCTGAAAAGTGGAAATAGTTCTAGAATTTGACAATAGTTCACAAAGCAACCATAAAAAATGAATTAAATAACCCTTTGATATATTTGATTCTTTCATCTTTGACAGTACTAGAGCTGATCCTGGAGTTACTGATCACTTGACTCTACTGAATCAGCTACTGTAAACCTTATGTGCAAAATATCCAACTGATACTGGTAAAATTCACAGTCTATCTCCCATCAAGATTCAAATATATCCTTCAAAACCTCTTCCCAGTATCATGCATCTGATATTTTAAAAAATTAATAAATAAAATATGAAAAAAAACACCTCTTCCCAGAATTAACCAATATCCTATAAGAAGCCCTTTAAGGTATAAAGTCTGTAACACAGGATTATAAGACTCAAGACCTCATTATTCCTTGTACTAGTCCATATAAAACTTCTACTTAATGGTGAGAAAAACCTAAAGGCCAAGGATGGAGGTTTGTCCAGGACCTCCAAGCAATAAAAAACATTGTTATCCTTCCACATCTGTTGTCCTCAACTCTCATATGTTACTAACATTCTCTCCTTCTGGAAACAAATCATTTACTGTAATTGATTCATGCTGTGTGTTCTTTAGTATTCTAATTGATGAAGCTAATCACATTGTGGCCTTCACCTTGGGAGCAAAAAAATATGCACCAGGATGGTAATGCCTCAGCATTCTAATGAAGAGTCTTTCTTATTTCTCCCAAATCTTGACATCTAATCTGGATAATATAAATTTTCCTATGTCTACTTTGCTGCAGTATGTGTATGATTTGCTTCTTTGCTCTCCTTCTCTAAACTTTCTTCACAGGATGACAGAATCCACATGCTAAGGCTTTTAACCCTAAAGGGAGATAAGGTCACCAAGGAAAAATTGCAATTTTCCCCAACCCGGGTTTAATATGTAGGGCATCTACATATCAGAACAAAGATTATACCCAGACCCAAATGGACTTCGTGGTGTCCTAAGTTTCCTAAAACTCAAAACTAAGCACCAACTATTAAGCTTTCTCAGACTAGTTGGTTTCTGCCAAAATCAGATTCCACATTTTTTCTTATCAGTAAACCATCATATGTTTTACTAAAGAGTAACAGCTCCAACCCAATTTTATTTGTAGAGCCAGCCACAATTGTCTTTAAGCACTGGAGGAGAGTTTGATGAGCCCATCTGCCTTCAGGAATCCCAATTTTCAGATTTCTTTTTTCCTTTTTATATATGAAAAGAAAGGGAAGTCCTTGGGATACTCATCCAAAAACGTGTGGACCACCATGGATCCATGACGTATTATGGCCAGCATCTGGACCCTGTGACATGAGAATAACTTCCCTGCTTTAGAGCCATTATTGCCACTGCCTTTTCTGTTAAGGTCACCAATAAAATTGTTGTGAAATATCCTTTAGTCATTTCTTTTTTTTATCTTATACAATAGAACCCTTCCTGAATTCCCATCACATTCATAATTTCTCAATCAGCCACCTCATCTCCTCTAAAGTTCTTTGTTAACTATCCCTCAGATAACTCTTTTATTTTGAAATAACCTTAACCTGGCATTCTTCTCTCCTTCATCACTGACAAAATCATTCATGAATTCTTAATGCTGACAAATCACCTCTTGACCCCTCATGATGATCTGCAGGAAATTCCCTTGGGTATTGCTGACTTCTCACGGTTCACTGATGCTTTGGATTTAAAAGGTGACAATGCAAATATTATGCTGTGTTTACTATTGTAACTCCTTTCCATGTTGTTGAGGCAACACCTTTACCTATGGCTACTTCAACCCAATAGGCTGAATTATATGCACTTATATGAGCTTCCCTGGTGGCTCAGTGGTAAAAAAAAATCTACCTGCAATGCAGGAGACACCAGCTCAATCCCGAGGTGGGGAAGAGCCCCTGGAGAAGGAATAGCAACCCTCTCCAGTATCCTTGCCTGGGAAATCCCATGAACAGACTAGCCTGGTGAGCTACATGCATGAGGTGGGAGTCAGATACAATTTAGCGACTAAACAACACACCAAATTTCACTTTAGCCAAAGGCAAAACTGTCAATATTTATACTAACAATAGATATACTTTTGGAGTAGCTCATGATTTGGCAACGCTGTGCAAACAATATGGTTTCTTTAATTCTAGAAGGAATAAAATTTAAAATGTCTCCCAAGTTTAGGAATTACTGAATATAAAACCTTTACCTGCCACTTCAGGTATTATTAAAATTCTGGGGCATTCTAAACTTAACCCTCTAGAAGCTAAGGAAAATCACCTTGTTGATATTTCTGTAATGACTGCTGCCCTTATAGGAACCAACAGTAACCAAACCTCTGTCATAGTCCAAAGGAATATTTCCCCAAATGATAGCTTAGAAAAACAGGCTGGAAAAGACTAAAAACTTGCCTCAGAAAAAAGAAACAAGATTGGAAATTTGGCAACCCACTCTATGATTCTTGCCTGGAAAATCAATGGACAGAGGAGCCTGGTGGGCTACAGTCTGTGGGGTCTAAAGAGTTGGACACAACTGAGCAACTGAGTATGCATGAGCACACTTGTCTCACTTGTCCAAAATACAACCCATGGAAGCCTATTTGTACTGCTCCTAAACATTTTAAACTGCTTAATGGACCATTCAAGATCTGGCAAATAGATTTCATACAGTCTCCTCCATCTCATAGATACAAATGTGTTTTAGTCATGGTGTATATGTTTCCACACTGGACTGCAGCCTTTCTATTTCGACAGGCTATGATATCTTCTGTGGCTAAAGTCCTTTGGATAAAGATTATTCATATCTAGGAAGATCCTCTTTAACTTTATAATGATAGAGGAACCCATCTTACTAGTCAGGTACTTCTACAAATCTACTCTATTTGGCTGATTTTGTAATGTTTTTACTGCATTTACTATCCTCATTACTCGAGGATAGTAAAATCCACTACTGCTGCTGCTGCTAAGCCGCTTCAGTCGTGTCCGACTCTGTGCGAGCCCATAGATGGAAGCCCACCAGGCTCCCCCATCCTTGGGATTCTCTAGGCAAGAACACTGGAGTGGGTTGCCATTTCCTTCTCCAATGCATGAAAGTGAAAAGTGAAAGGGAAGTTGCTCAGTCGTGTCTGACTCTTAGCGACCCCACGGACTACAGCCTACCAGGCTCCTCCATCCATGGGATATTCCAGGCAAGAGTACTGGAGTGGGGTGCCATTGCCTTCTCCGAAAATCCACTACTAGCATTATTCAAATTCAACTGATAAAATTTATAGTGATCCTCCAAGGACCTTGGCCAAAAACATTGCTGTTGATCCTTCTAAATCTCAGATATACCCCTTTTGAAATTCATGAAATCTCACCTTTTTTAGATAGTCATAAATGCCCAATACACTTGGCTCCAGTCTCTTTTGGTCCACAACTGATAAAAAGGGAGATACTCCAATACTGAAAAAAAGTTTAATTAATTCTATTTAAAATAACCATGTTTGGTAGAATAATCTTTTTTACAATGTTCTCTCAGGAGACAAAGACCTTAAGCATCATACCTTACAACCTGGAGATTTTAGACACCTCCAGAAAGATTCTCTTTAAACTTGTTGGGAAGGCTCTTATCAGGTACTGATAACCAAACCTTATGCTGCCAAACTCGGGAATAGGCTCTTAGATTTACATGACACACATAAAGAAAGGGTAAAACCTTGCCTGGACCCGCACATCATCTGGTGACCTGAAAGTAAAAAATTCTTGAAGTTGAAGCAGCCAGGATCTGATGAGATGGCTTTCCCAAGATATCCAGACCAGGCCTTGTGGAAATTTGCCATTACACCTTTGATGATGACATAATGCTTCATATGATCTTCAGTGCCTGTGATCTTAATAACATATGAACTTTAGATAAAAAGGGCCTGAGAGTTCTCCCTCTTATCTCTCTTTGTAATTTGAATGTGATCTCAATAGATGTTCAGTTTGTGCAGTTTCCTTCTGATGTGAGACACTATACCTAGGAAAGATCCTTTATGGAACTGAAAGACAAAAAGGTACTGAAACTGGAAAGCCTGACTCTTGATCAGTAATTCTTGTAGAGAAAGATCTTGATCAAAAGGGGAAAATGTAAACAAACAAACAAACAAAAATAATAATAATAATAAACAAAAGCCTCAATTAAATGTAGTCAAGAAACAAGAAAGAGGAGCACTCAGGCTTTGCAATGATAACAGAACCCAAGAAGAAGAAAGGCTCCTTTTTTTTTCTGACAACTCATCAGTGAAAAACCATGTACTCTTTTATTTATACAAGGGCTTTTATGCCCTTGTTTGTAGTATTCTATACCTTATGGGGGAAGAGAGATCCATGATTTTCAGAGAGCATGTAGTGTTAGTCATGCAGCTGTGTTGGACTCTTTGTGATCCCACAAAAGGTAGGAACGCCAGGCTCCTCTGTCCATGGGATTCTCCAGGCAAGAATACTGGAGTGGGTTGTCATTTCCTTCTCCCGGGGAACTTCCCCACCCAGGGATCAAATCCAGGTCTCCTGAATTGCAGGCAGATTCTTTACCATTTGAGCTGCAGGGAAGACCTCGTTGGGGGTAGGGGGTGAAACGGAGAATAATAATGAACAGAAGACCTAATTAAATGTTGTCAGGAAACCAGAAAGGGGAGCTCTAATGTCTTGCAATAATAAGAGATCCCAAGAAGAAGAAAGAATCCTTTTTCTTTCCTGGCAACAACTCATCCAGTGGAAAACCATGGACTTCCTTTTTTATACTATAGTCTTCCTATGTTCCTCTTCCTCTCTAAAAAAAGTTCTCTTTACTATCCAGGGATTTACAATGGCTCACCATGGTTGAAGACTCCCAATTCCAATTTTTTGTTGATCTCAAATAAACCCACTGTTGCTGGAGAAATAACTGGCAGTCTGTTTTACATAAACAATACTTTGGCACAGATTTTAGTATTGATCATTATCTGCCGGGAGCCGGCATATTGTATATTGAGTGCATATTGCATATTGAGTGCAGCACTTTCCACAGCATCATCTTTCAGGATCTGGAATAGCTCAGCTGGAATTCTATCACTGCCGGGAGCCAGCGTGAGGAGCTCCACCCATGACAAAGGTCCTGAGGAAGGAGGCTTGGCATATGCAAAGGCGGGATCGAGCCTCAGGAGTCCCCCTGGAATTCTTGAGCATCTACCCCCAAAACCAGAGTCTGCCTACTTTCTGCTTTGTGCTTTCACCTACACCTCTGACTTTACGGGGGGCTGTCCCCCACTACCTCTCTCTGAAAAAAGAGTTAGCTTACAGCTCCAGTTAATAATTCCTGGGTGTGACAGTGTTTAACCTACAAACTCCTTTGGAAGTCCTCTAGCCTGCCTGAATAGGTTTTTCCGGCCACGTGTGACTGTTCAGAGCCTCCCAACTGCGAGAGGCAGGAGATGTTCTAAACTGTCTAAACACAGATTCCTTTGAGTACTTAAAAGATTGATTAGAAATTGTATTGGTGAAGGGTTTTTCACTTATTGGGCCAATGTTTGCTGCCAAGTCTCCATATCCCTTACCTGCTGTGTCCCTGGCAGTGTATTGATTAATATAATTGGTGTAAGTAGTAGCTTTAATGTTTGTAACCTGGGACCCTTGAGTTAATTCTTTTTCTTGTTATAGCCCACCACACCTTTGCTCTGTAGGAATGCAACTTTATCTAATGCTTTTGGAGGGTGGCTCCTGATCAATCACCTTTAGAGAAAAATAAGTTTTCTGAAGAAAGGGTCTTAAAATGTTAACAGGCCTCTGGGCCAGAAGATGATGCAAATCACCTAAGCTTTTGCATATGATAAGTTTGCAGGAAGAAAGCCTGGCTTGCTGCATGACTCTACCCCTTCCCCCATCATCCTCTATGCATAACTTAAGGTATAAAAACTACTTCGGAAAAAAAAGTGTGGGCCTTGTTCACTGAAACTTGGTCTCCCCATGTCGCTCTCTCTCCCAAATTCTGGCTGAGTCTCCATCTGGAGCGCGGAACCCGCCATGCTTGCTAATTATGCCTGGGCTTCTAAGATCCGACCAGGGAGGCCTCAGTGTCTCCTCTCCTTCGGGAGAACGGAAGGACGCCTGCGGCCTACGTAAGTGGTGCAAACTTCTTGTCTTGAAGTTTTATTGGTCTCCTGCATAAACCAAGCTACTCAGCCTCTTTTCTTCACTGAATTTTCCTACTGAGCTATCCTTATTTCAGCCGCTTTTCTCCACTGAATTTCCTCACTAAGCTATCCTCATCCTATTACTCTTTATATCTTTGATAAATATTTAAATAAATAGGTCACCTATGCCGTCTCTCCTTTGAATACTCTGGATCAGCCGGGGCTGGACCCCGGCAATTATCTAACTAATTGAGTCAAATTTCAATTATCCAAATGGAGTTAATTTGAATAAACTGATGGTCATAGAAAGGAAAATATGGTCACTGAGAAGGAAAAGAAAAGGTGTTTCATGTAAATATCCTTTTCTTGCAAAATGACCTCATTTAAATGACCAGTTTGGGGTAAGCAAAACTTTGATGAATGAAGTTCAGCTGTAGATTTCAGTTCAAAAAAGAGAGAACATTTTTTTAAAACTACATTTTCATCATGTGTTCCAGGCATTTTCTTCTGGAATAAATTATAGTTGTTATAGTTTTTAGGGAAATGTGAGAAGTAGCTTCTTAGCTACTGTTGCACTTTAAGATGAATATGAAAAATGTTATATAGCAGTAAAAATGTATCCTTGTGAGTGAAACATCCAATGTCACTTTAAGACTTGCAGTTCTCTGAATATTCCATGCAAATAAATTTCAAATTTTCAATAAGGAGTCAACTATTCAAACTGATGCTGAAGCACATTGATCGAGATAATTAGATCTAAAACCTGGCAACTAAAGTCACCAAGAGTATATGATCTCATGCCTTAGGTAACACATTCAGTGTTTTTATTATTGTTGTATGATAATTCCCCCAGCTTTTTCTGTAAGGAACTCTCTCTGGTCTAAATAATTGGTAGGTTCTCATGCATGTTTTAATAGTCTTCAGAAAAAAGGTTTCTGAACAAATGCCATCTACTATGGAATACTATTTGAACTACATTTGTTTCTACAACAGATTTCCCTAGCTGGCCAATTAATTATAGGGTATAAAGGTCTTTTTAAAGTCGCTTGGAAAAAAAAGGACAATAGTTATGGTTCACAGTTCCCATCCTGAACTGACTCTATTAATGCAAGTAGTGTACATTATAAATACCTTTGCAATTTTGATAGGACAAAATATAAACATGTATAGATAGAGACTGTTTAAAATTATTATTAAATACATGGTAAGGGCTTTGATTTATTGTCATCATTTTTGCATTTGGAGAATAAAATAAATCTATAGGAATTTTTTGACTATTGCTTAAGAGAATATTTAAACCTACAGAATATTGTTAGCAATTACTTTGCTCATTACTGAAATATTTAGATTTTGATAATTAAATAAATAGGATCACAATACAGCAGAGATTGAGTTAATCTCCCCTTTTTTGTGTGTATCTATTCTTGGAACCAGATAACCACATTTTTTAAACAATGTTTAGAACATAAGTTTTGCCATACTAAGTATGCTTTCAAGGTAGATATATAAAAATGACTAATGTATTTACTTTGGAGAAGGCAATGGCACCCCACTCCAGTACTCTTGCCTGGAAAATCCCATGGACGGAGGAGCCTGGTAGGCTGCAGACCATGGGGTCGTGAAGAGTCAGACACGACTGAGTGACTTCACTTTCACTTTTCCCTTTCATGCATTGGAGAAGGAAATGGCAACCCACTCCAGTGTTCTTGCCTGGAGAATCGCAGGGACGGGGGAGCCTGGTGGGCCGCCGTCTATGGGGTCACACACAGTCAGACACGACTGAAGCGACTTAGCAGCAGCAACGTATTTACTAGTCATTTGCCTCTATTAAATTGATTACAGACAAGATTTTGATCTTCTCTTAAGTAAATTAATTTCAAACATTCTACTATCATAGCAGAATCTAAGATATCTTGGCATAAGGATATTGATTTGATAGTCTGTATCCAGAACTAAGTCAGAATATAATGAAGCTGGTAAATCTCCAGGGTGACATCAGAGGTAAAATGGAGGGAATCTCCAGGGTCACAGCAGAGTTAAGGACATTTTTTGACTTCATGTTATTACACATTTCCAGTATCAAAGAATCGATACAAAGTGAACGGCTTATAGAAGGCACTTTATAAACCTTTCATAAATGAATGGATGGACAAATTACATGTAAGTTTTCATCACAATCATATTTTTGGAACACAAACATATGGCTCATGAAAGCTTAGGATTTTTAAAAAAATTAGGTAGTTAGTGTTTGTAACCATTCAGGTGGATTCACCCGCAAATCACTGCTTAAGAGAAGTACGACTATATTTTAGGTTGATATTTGCTTTGTAGCCAGTCTTTTCCCTTTCAAGAGATATCAGCTAGAAAATCTATTTATCAGAAATAACTCTAACCCCCTAAGTAGTGTTTGAAATTTGTGAAAAGCTTCCCTAGGGCTCCAGCTGATATTTGCCCTGGCCAGGAGTGTTGGGCTTTTTCCTTTTGGGCTCACTCCTGATAATATTGATACAGACCTCTCACTTCATTAGCTTTGACAAGGGCTTTATTTCTCCACTACTTGTGAGGAACAAGACTATAGCAATTCTTGAGAACAGGGGGAAACTTGGCCCTTATCACAAAAGAAGAGAGTGAATTTCTGTTCTCATACACTCTTGTCACGTAGGAAAGCATATTCATCACAGATGCACATTGTGAAGGAACTCAGTCCTACATCTTTAAAAATAATTTTTATTGGTTTTGTGTAATGCTAAACATGTAACTTTGAAAACATCTATAAGAAGTTATTGCAAAAAAAAAAAAAAAGAAGTTATTGCAATGAAACAGGACTATGCAGAAGGTGGTAAGTCTGAAAACCAGTACCCTTGATATGATAAATAATACATGGTCCAAAGGTAGTTTAGCATAATAGATATTACTATTATGCTATTGTAATATATAATTATAGTACTATGATAATATATAATTATATAATATATAATATATTATAGTACTATGATAATATATAATTATATAATATATAATATATTATAGTACTATGATAATATATAATTATATAATATATAATATATTATAGTACTATGATAATATATAATTATATAATATATAATATATTATAGTACTATGATAATATATAATTATATAATATATAATATATTATAGTACTATGATAATATATAATTATATAATATATAATATATTATAGTACTATGATAATATATAATTATATAATATATAGTACTATTATAATATATTATATAATATATAATATATTATAGTACTATTATAATATATAATTATAATACTATTATACTATTATGCCACTATTATACTATTAGCATAATAGTATACTACTACAATAGATACTACTATAGTAGTATCTATTATTTTACATAATAGATACTACTGCTACTACTAATAATAACTAGTTTTTATATAGCACTTACTAAGTATCAGACCCTAGTTCTGAGTATTTTATATGTCTTAACTAATTTAATCTTCACAATAATCTATTAAGTTGTTACTATCTTTACCCATCTGGTAGATAAGAAAACTGAGGTATGGAAAGGTTGAATAAAGTGCCCATGGTCAAACAGCTAATAGGTAACAGAACAGTATTTGAACTCAGAAGCTGGGACGTCCAAAAGCATACTTGGTTTAAATCCCATATTTGCCACTTAATACTTCACTGGTGGCTCAGGCGGTAAAGAATCTACATACAATGCAGGACACCCAAGTTCGATCCCTGAGTAGGGAAGACCCCGTGGAGAAGGGAATGGTTATCTACTCCAGTATTCTTGCCTGGTAAATTCCATGGACAGAGGAGCCTGGTGGGCTACAGTCCCTGGAATTGAAAAGAGTCAGACACGATTGAGTGACTAATACACACACACTTGTGTGTACTAAGCAAGTCACTTAAACTCTCTGACCCTCAGTTGCCTCAAATAAATGGGGTTAATAATGCCTACCACACACAGGATATTTATGGGCTAATAATTGTAAATGATAATAATGGTTGATATTTATTGAAAATGCAGTTTATGATCTTTACTCTTGGAAAAGTAGTTAAGAGAGTTTTGAAGTCAGGCTTTATTATTTACTTATGTGATGTTGAGAAAGTATTTTACATTTCTAGACCTATTTCTTTATCCATAAAATGAGAAAGACATCTCCACATCTTCAAAATAAAAATAGACATTTGAAAGCTGAGCAAATTCCACAAAACAACTTCTGAATGCTGGCAGAGGACATCAGGAACCCAGAAAGGCAGCCCATGTCATTGAAAGGAGGTAGGACAAAATATAAAAGATAAAAAGAGAGACAAAAGAGGTAGGGATGGAGATCCATCCCAGGAAGGGAGTCTCAAAAGAGAAGTTTCCAAACACCAGGAAACACTCTCACCTCTGGGTCTGTGGGGAATCTTGGAATCTCAGAGGGCAACATAACTGGGAGGAAAAATAGATAAATAGTTAAAACCCACAGATTACATGCCTAACAGTGACTCCCAGTGCTCACAGCCTCCACCAGCGAGTGGGGGCTGAAGAGGGAGGCATGGGCTGCATTGCTTATGGTAAGGACCTGGCCTGAATGCCTTGAGGGCAATATGAGGGAAATAACGTGAGATAGCAACCCAAACTGGGAGGTAGCCAGAGAGAGAGAGGGGGGAAAAAAAAAAGAGAGAGAGAGAACTATCCTGCAAAAAGCCCTAACCTGAGGCACTGCCAGGCCTGCTCACAGAACATGGACTAAGCAAATACCAGAGGAGAGCTAGCCTGCTGTGGGCTGGCCCATCCCCCACCAGAGACAAGCAGGCGGTGGGGGTAGAGGGCAGCCAAAGCCTGAAAGGGGCAATTGTTACCCCAGAGAGGCATCCTCTACCAAACTTCAAACAGGATCCATTACTAACCAAGAATTCCTGGGATTCTGGAAGGTTGACATCTGCAGCCAGAGATCAGCTCCTCAGAAGAGACATGGCACACTTGAGAAGGCGCACCCATTGTACACCCAGAAAACTGAGCGGCTGGGATGGGGGAGGCAATAAGACACACCACCCACCTGGGGGTGACTGCGTTCGCCAAGCACCTGGTCACCTGAGCTTCTCGGACCCGGGAAGGGCACAAAACGCAGGCCAAACCCAGTCTGTGCCTTCATGAAATACCCAAGAACCATAACCTAATCGGCTTAGACCTCAAAAGTGCACACAACCCAGGGCCCACCTCAGACAGTTCCCAGGCAGAGCAAATTGGAGCCTGAGCAATGTAGACCAGGAAAGCACACACGCCGTGAGCAGGGGCAAACCTAGTGCAGCTGAAATACTGTGAGCACTTGCCACACAAGCCAGTGATATTTGTTTGCAGTGTTCCTCCCTCACTACAGCACGACTGAACAAGTGAGCCTACATAAGTCACCCCCTTCACCCCCTTGTGTCAGTGTGGAAATTAAACACTCAAGAGACCAGCAAACAGAAGAAGCTAAAATAAACAGAGGGAACTGCTTTGGAAGTGACAGATGCAAGATTAAAACCCTGTGTTTAGCACCAACTACATTGGAAGGGGCCTATAGATCTTGAGAAGGATAAGCCGGATCAAGGAACTATCTGAAACTGAACTGACCCCACACTGTCTGCAACAGCTCCAGAGAAATTCCTAGATATATTTTTACTATTGTCATTTTTAATTTTTTTGTTTATTTTTAAGTACTCTATTACTCCTTTAATTTGCATTTTTATAACCTATTACCTTGCAAAAAAAGACCCTATTTTTAAATCAAACTTTATAGATATATTTTATAATGTTTATGACTTTGTTTTTTTTTTTTAATATTGTATTTTTGAGAGTCTAATCTCTACCCTAGATTTTTTTTTTCTTCCAATTTTATTTTATTTTTAAACTTTACATAATTGTATTAGTTTTGCCAAATATCAAAATGAATCCTCCGCATTTTAATCATTGCTTTTTGGTATTTGTTATCAATTTTGTACCTTTAAGAACCCAATCTTCAGTACCCATTTTTACTTAGGAGTGTAATTACTGACTTGATTGCTCTTTCTCCCTTTTGACTCTCCTTTTTTTCCACCAGGTCACCTCTACCTCCTCCCACACTTTATCTTCTCTACCCAACTCTGTGAATCTCTTTGTTCTGGGCTGTGGAGAACACTTAGGGAAGTGATTACTGGCTGGATCTGTCTCTCTCCTTTTTATTCCCCCTTTTCTCCTGGAAACCCCTGCCTCCTTCCTCCCTCTTTTCTTCTCTGTGTAACTCCGTGAACGTCTCTGAGGGGTCGAGACTGTGGAGAGCACATAGGGAATTGGTTACTGGCTAGCTTGCTCTCTCCCCTTTTGATTCTCCCTCTTGTCCTCCTCTCACAACACCTACCATCTTACTTGGGTTTCTCTTACCTTGGACTTGGGGTATCTCTTCACGGCTGCTCCAGCAAAGCACAGCTGCTGCTCCTTACCTTGGAGGAGGTCTCCCCTCCTGACCTTGAATGTGGAGTAGCTCCTTTGTACCTGCACAGCCACCGCTCCTTGGACGTGGGGTAACTCCTCTCACTGCAGTCCCTGACCTCAGGTGTGGGGTAGCTCCTCTCGGCTGTCACCTCTGACCTCAGACATGGGGTAGCTCATCTCAGCTTCAGCCCCTGACTTGGGATGTGGGGTAGCTCCTCTCGGCGGCTGCCCCTGACCTCAGACGTGGGAAGGCACACACACTGAAAGCATAATCACAGAAAACTAGCCAATCTGATCACATGGACCACAGCCTTGTCTAACTCAATGAAACTAAGCCATGCCATGTGGGGCCACCCAAGACAGACGGGTCACGGTGGAGAGGTCTGACAGAATGCGGTCCACTGGAGAAGGGAATGGCAAACCACATCAGTATTCTTGCCTTGAGAACCCCATTAACAGTATGAAAAGGAAAATTATAAGATACTGAGAGGAACTCCCCAGGTCAGTAGGTGCCCCATATGCTACTGGAGATCAGTGGAGAAATAACTCCAGAAAGAATAAAGGGATGGAACCAAAGCAAAAACAATACCCAATTGTGGATGTGACTGGTGATAGAAGCAAGGTCTTATGCTATAAAGAGTAATAATGCATAAGAACCTGGAATGTTAGGTCCATGAATCAAGGCAAATTGGAAGTGGTAAAACAGGAGATGGCAAGAGTGAATGACGACATTCTAGGAGTCAGCAAACTAAAATGGACTGGAAAGGGTAAATTTAACTCAGATGACCATTATATCTACTACTGTGGGCAGGAATCCCTTAGAAGAATTGGAGTAGCCATCATGGTCAACAAAAGAGTCCGAAATGCAGTACTTGGATGCAATCTCAAAAACGACAGAATGATCTCTGTTCATTTCTAAGGCAAACCATTCAATATCATGGTGACCCAAGCCTATGCTCCAACCAGTAACGCTGAAGAGCCTGAAGTTGAACGGTTCTTTGAAGACCTACAAGACCTCGTACTAACAAGGTAACAACTAACACCCAAAAAAGATGTCCTTTTCATTATAGGGGACTGCAATGCAAAAACAGGAAGTCAAGAAACACCTGGAGTAACAGGAAAATTAGGCTTTGGGATATGGAATGGAGCAGGGCAAAATCTAATAGAGTTTTGCCCAAGAATGCACTGGTTATAGCAAACACCCTCTTCCAACAACACAAGAGAAGACTCCACACATGGACATCACCAGATGGTCAACACTGAAATCAGATTGATTTTATTCTTTGCAGCCAAAGATGAAGAAGCTCTATACAGTCAGCAAAATCAAGGTGGGGAGTGGACTGTGGCTCAGATCATGAACAGCTTATTGCCAAATTCAAACTTAAATTGAAGAAAGTAGGGAAAACCACTAGGCAATCCAGGTATGACCTAAATCAAATTCCTTATGATTATACAGTGGAAGTTAGAAATAGATTTAAGGGACTAGAACTCATAGACAGAGTGCCTGATGAACTATGGACAGAGGTTCATGACATTCCACAGGAGACAGGAATCAAGATCATCCTCATGGAAAAGAAATGCAAAAAAGGAAAATGGCTGTCTGGGGAGGCCTTACAAATGGCTGTGAAAAGAAGAGAAGCAAAAATCAAAGGAAAAAGGAAAGATATAAGCATCTGAATGCAGAGTTCCAAAAATAGCAAGGAGAGATAAGAAAGCCTTCCTCAGCGATCAATGCAAAGAAATAGAGGAAAACAACAGAATGGGAAAATCTAGAGATCTCTTCAAGAAAATCAGAGATACCAAGGGAACATTTCATGCAAAGATGGGCTCGGTAAACGACAGAAATGGTATGGACCTAACAGAGGCAGAAGATATTAAGAAGAGGTGGCAAGAATACACAGAAGAACTGAACAAAAAAGATTTTCATGACCCAGATAATCACTATGCTGTGATCACTCACCTAGAGCCAGACATCCTGGGATGTGAAGTCAAGTGGGCCTTAAAAAGCATCACTATGAACAAAGCTAGTGGAGGTGATGGAATTCCAGTTGAGCTACTACAAATCCTGAAAGATGATGCTGTGGAAGTGCTGCACTCAATATATAAACAAACTTGGAAAACTCAGCAGTGGCCAGAGGAATGGAAAAGGTCAGTTTTCATTCCAATCCCAAAGAAAGGCAATGCCAAAGAATGCTCAAACCACCACACAATTGCACCCATCTCACACGCTAATAAAGTAATGCTCAAAATTCTCCAAGCCAGGCTTCAGCAATATGTGAACCGTGAACTTCCAGATGCTCAAGCTGGTTTTAGAAAATGCAGAAGAACCAGACATCAAATTGCTAACATCCACTGGATTGTCGAAAAAGAAAGAGAGTTTCAGAAAACATCTATTTCTGCTTTATTGACTATGCCAAAGCCTTTGACTGTGTGGATCACAATAAACTGTGGAAAATTCTGAAAGAGAGGGGACTACCAGACCACCTCATCTGCCTCTTCAGAAACCTATATACAGGTCAGGATGCAACAGTTAAAACTGGACATGGAACATCGGAAAGGTTCCAAATAGGAAAAGGCCGTATATTGTCACCTTGCTTATCTAAGTTCTATGCAGAGTACATCAGGAGAAATGCTGGACTGTAAGAAGCACAGGCTGGAATCAAGATTGCCGGGAGAAATATCAATAACCTCAGATATGCAGATGACACCACCCTTATGGCAGAAAGTGAAGAGGAACTAAAAAGTCTCTTGATGAAAGTGAAAGAGGAGAGGAAAAGTTGGCTTAAAGCTCAACATTCAGGAAACGAAGATCAAGGGATCTGGTCCCATCACTTCATGGGAAATAGATGGGGAACAGTGAAAACAGTGTCAGACTTTATTTTTTTGGGCTCCAAAATCACTGCAGATGGTGACTGCAGCCATGAAATTAAAAGACGCTTACTCTTTGGAAGGAAATTTATGACCCACCTAGATAACATATTAAAAAGCACAGATATTACTTTGCCAACAAAGGTCTGTCTAGTCAAGGCTATGGTTTTCCCAGTGGTCATGAATGGATGTGAGAATTGGGCTGCAAAGAAAGCTGAGCACCGAAGAATTGATGCTTTTGAACAGTGTTATTGGAGAAGACTCTTTAGAGTCCCTTGGACTGCAAGGAGATCCAACCAGTCCATCCTAAAGGAGACCAGTCCTAGGAGTTCAGTGGAAGGACAGATGCTGAGGCTGAAACTCCAGTACTTTGGCTACCTCATGAGAAGAGTTGACTCATTGGAAAAGACTCTAATGGTGGGAGGGATTGGGGGCAGGAGGAGAAGGGGACGACATAGGATGAGATGGCTGGATGGCATCACCGACTCAATGCACATGAGTTTGGGTGAGTTTGGGTGAACTCTGGGAGTTGGTGATGGACAGGGAGGACAGGTGTGCTGCAGTTCATGGGGTCACAAAGAGTCAGAAACAACTGAATGACTGAACTGAACTGATCTTCTCCTCCTGGTCACCTCTATCTCCCTCCTCCTTCTTCTCTTCTCTATGTAACTCTGTGAACCTCTGCAGGTGTCCCTCACTGTGGAGAAAGTTTTCATCATTAACCTAGATGTTTAATCATTGGTGCTGTATAGATGGAGAAATCTTGAGGCTACTGTAAGAATATTTGGCAAAACTAATACAATATTGTAAAGTTTAAAAATAAAATTTAAAAATAAAAAATGAATAAAAAAAAAAAAAAGACTGTAATCCAGAAGCAGGAGGCTTAAGTTAAAAACCTGAGAACACCAGAGAACTCCTGACTCCAGAGAACATTAACTGATAAGAGCTCATCCAAAAGCCTCCATACCTACACTGAAACCAAGCACCACCCAAGAGCCAAGATACCAGTTCCAGAGCAAGACATACCACACAAATTCTCCAGCAACATAGGAACATAGCCCTGATCTTCAATATACAGGCTGACCAAAGTCACACCAAACCCACTGACATCTCAAAACTCTCTACTGGACACTTCATTGCACACCAGACAGAAATCCAGCTCTACCCACCAGAACACTGACACAAGCTTCCCTAACCAGGAAGCCTTGACAAGCCACCCATGCAACCCCACATACAGTGAGGAACCTCCACAATAAAGAGGAACCACAAACTTCCAGAATCTGGAAAGGTCACTCCAAACACAGCAATCTAAACAAGATGAAAAGGCAGAGAAATACCCAGAAAATAAAGGAAAAGGATAAAACCAAACCAAACAAGAGGAAGAGATAGAGAATCTACCTGAAAAAGAATTCAGAATAATAATAGTGAAAATTATCCAAAATCTTAAAAACAAAATGGAGTTACAGATAAATTGCCTGGAGACAAGGATTGAAAAGATGCAAGCCATGTTTAACAAGGACTTAGAAGAAATAAAAGAGAATCAATATACAATGAATAATGCAATAAATGAGATAAAAAACACTCTAGAGGGAACCAACAGTAGAATAACAGAGGCAGAAGTTAGGATAAGTGAGGCAGACGATAGAATGGTAGAAATAAATGAAGCAGAGAGGAAAAAAGAAAAAAGAATTAAAAGAAATGAGGACAACCTGAGAGACCTCTGGAACAATGTTAAATGCCCCAACATTCGAATCATAGGAGTCACAGAAGAAGACAAAAATAAATACCATGAGAAAATATGTGAGGAGACAATAGTTGAAAACTTTCCTAAAATGGGGAAGGAAAAAGTTACCCAAGTCCAAGAAACCCAGAGTCCCAAACAGAACAAACCCAAGGCAAAACACCACAAGACACGTATTAATCAAATTAACAAAGATCAAACACAATGAACAAATTTTAAAGGCAGCAAGGGAAAAACAACTAATAACCCACAAGGGGATTCCCATAAGGATAACAGCTGATCTTTCAATGGATAACCAGAAGGGAATGGCAGGACATATTTAAAGTGATGAAAGAGAAAAACTTACAAGCCAGATTATTGTACCCAGCAAGGATCTCATTCAAATATGAAGGAGAAATCAAAAGCTTTAGAGACAAGCAAAAGCTGAGAGAATTCAGCACCACCAAACCAGCTCTCCCACAAATGCTAAAGGATCTTCTCTAGACAGGAAACACAGAAAGGGTGTATAAACTCGAACCCAACACAATAAAGCAAATTGCAATGGGATCATACTTATCAATAATTACCTTAACTGTAAATGGGTTGAATGTCCCAACCAAAAGACGAAGACTGGCTGAATGGATACAAAAATAAGACCCCTATATACGTTGTCTACAAGAGACCTACTTCGAAACAAGGAACATATACAGACTGAAAGTGCAGGATGGAAAAAGTTATTGCACTCAAATAGAGACAAAAGAAAGCAGTAGTAGCAATACTCATATCAGATAAAATAGACTTTTAAACAAAGGCAGTATCAATCAAAGAAGATGTAACAATTATAAATATATATGCACCCAACATAGGAGCACCACAATATGTAAGGCAAATGCTTACAAGTATGAAAGGGGAAATTAACAATAACACAACAATAGTGGGAGACTTTAATACCACACTCACACTTATGAATAGATCAACTAAAAAAACAATTAACAAGGAAACACAAACTTTAAATGGTACAATAGACCAGTTAGACCTAATTGATATCTATAGGACAATTCACGCCAAAACAATGAATTTCACCTTTTTCTCAAGTGCACACGGAACCTTCTGCAGGATAGATCACATCCTGGGCCATAAGTCCAGCCTTAATAAATTCAAAAAAATCTAAACCATTCCAAGCATCTTTTCTGACCACAATGCAGTAAGATTAGATGTCAATTACAGGAGAAAAACTATTGAAAATCCCAAAATATGGAGGCTGAACAACACGCTGCTGAATAACCAACAAATCAGAGAAGAAATAAAAAAATAAATCAAAATACATATGGAAAAGGATGAAAATGAAAACTCAACAACCAAAACACTGTGGGACACTGTAAAAGCAGTGTGAAGGTGAAGGTTCATAGCAATACAGGCTTACCTCAAGAAAGAAGAAAAAAGTCAAATAAATAACCTAACTCTACATCTAAAGCAACTAAAAAAAGAAGAAATGAAGAACCCCAGGATTAGTAGAAGGAAAGAAATCTTAAAAATTAGGGCAGATGTAAATGCAAAAAAACAAAAGAGACCAGAGCAAAAAAAAAAAAAAAAAAAAAAAAAAACCTAAAAGCTGGTTCTTTGAGAAGAAAAAATAAAATTGACAAACCATTAGCCAGACTCATAAAGAAACAATGGGAGAAGAATCAAATCAACAAAATTAGAAATGAAAATGGAGAAATCACAACAGACAACACAGAAATACAAAGAATCATAAGAGACTACTATCAGCAACTATATGCCAATAAAATGACAACTTGGAGACAAAGTGGAACTTTCCAAAACTGAACCAGGAAGAAATTGAAAATCTTAACAGACCCATCACAAGCACAGAAATTGAAACTGTAATCAGAAATCTTCCAGCAAACAAAAGCCCAGGACCAGACAGCTTCACATCTGAATTCTATGAAAAATTTAGAGAAGTGCTATGCCAAGGGATGCTCGAACTACTGGGCAAGTGCACTGATCTCACACGCTAGTAAAGTAATGCTCAAAATTCTCCAAGCCAGCCTTCAGCAATACGTGAACTGTGAACTTTCAGATATTCAAGCTGGTTTTAGAAAAGAACCAGAAATCAAATTGCCAACATTCGTTGGGTCATAGATAAAGCAAGAGAGTTCCAGAAAAACATTTATTTCTGCTTTATTGACTATGCCAAAGGCTCTGACTGTGTGGATCACAATAAACTGTGGAAAACTCTTAAAGAGATGGGAATACCAGACCACCTGACCTGCCTCTTGAGAAACCTATATACAGGTCAGGAAGCAACAGTTAGAACTGGACATGGAACAACACACTGTTTCCAAATAGGAAAAGGAGTATGTCAAGGCTGTATATTGTCACCTTGCTTATTTAACTTATATGCAGAGTACATTATGAGAAATGCTGGGCTGGAAGAAGCACAAGCTGGAATCAAGATTGCCAGGAGAAATATCAATAACCTCAGATATGCAGACACCACCACCCTTATGGCAGAAACTGAAGAGGAAATAAAAAGCCTCTTGATGAAGGTGAAGGAGGAGAGTGAAAAAGTTGGCTTAAAGCTCAACATTCAGAAAACTAAGATCATGGCACCAGTTCCCATCATTTTGTGGGAAATAGAGGAGGAAATAGTGTAAACAGTGTCAGACTTAATTTTTCTGGGCTCCAAAATCACTGCAGATGGTGATTTCAGCCATGAAATTAAAAGACACTTACTCTTGGAAGGAAAGTTGTAACTAACCTAAATAGCATATTTAAAAGCAGAGACATTACTTTGCCACCAAAGGTCCGTCTAGTCAAGGCTATGGTTTTTCCAGTAGTCATGTATGGATGTGAGAGTTGGATGGTGAAGAAAGCTGAGCACTGAAGAAGTGATGTTTTTGGACTGTGGTGTTGGAGAAGAGTCTTGAGAGTCCCTTGAACTGCAAGGAGATCCAACCAGTCCTTCCTAAAGGAGATCAGTCCTGGGTGTTCATTGGAAGGACTGATATTGAAGCTGAAACTCCAATACTTTGGCCACCTCATGCGAAGAGTTGGCTTATTGGCAAAGACCCTAATGCTGGGAGGGATTGGGGGCAGGAGGAGAAGGGGACAACAGAGGGAGATGGCTGGACTGCAACACCCACTCAGTGGACATGGGTTTGGGTAAACTCTGGGAGTTGGTACTGGACAGGGAGGCCTGGCGTGCTGTGATTCATGGGGTCGTGAAGAGCTGGACACTACTGAGTGACTGAACTGAAGTGAATACCTTTCCTACTCAAATCCTTCCAGAAAATTGCAGAGGAAAGTAAACTTCCAAACTCATTCTATGAGGCCACTACCACCCCAAAACCAGACAAAGATGCCACAAAAAAGGAATACTACAGGCCAATATCACTGATGAACTTAGATGCAAAAGTCCTTAACAAAATTCTAGCAAACAGAATCCAACAGTATATTAAAAAGATCATACATCATGACCACGTGGGCTTTATCTCAGGGATGCAAATATTCTTCAATATCCACAAATTAATCAACATAATACACCACATTAAAATTAAAAGATAAAAACCATATGATTATCTCAATAGATGTAGAGAAAGCCTTTGACAAAATTCAACATCCATGTATGATAAAAACCCTCCAGAAGACAGGCCTAAAAGGAACATACCTCAACATAATAAAAGCTATATATGACAAACCCACAGCAAACATTATCCTCAATGGTGAAAAATTGAAAGCGTTTCCCCTAAAGTCAGGAACAAGACAAGGGTGCCCAATCTCACCACTACTATTCAACATAGTTTTGGGAGTTTTGGCCACAGCAATCAGAGCAGAAAAAGAAATAAAAGGAATCCAGATTGGAAAAGAAGTAAAACTCTCACTGCTTGCAGATGACATGATCCTCTATATAGAAAACCCTAAAGACTCCACCTGAAAATTACGAGAGCTAATCAATGAATATAGTAAATTTGTAGGATATAAAATTACCACAGAGAAATTCATTGCATTCCTGTACACTAACAATAAGAAAACAGAAAGAGAAATTAAGGAAACAATTCCATTCACCATTGCAATGAAAATAATAATATATTTCAGAATATATCTACCTAAGGAAACAAAAGACCTATATATAGAAAACTACAAAACACTTGTGAAAGAAATCAAAGAGAATACAAATAGATGGAGAAATATACCATGTTCATGGAAGAATCAACATAGTGAAAATGAGTATACTATCCAAAGCAATCTATATATTCAATGCAATCCCTGTCAAGCGACCAATGGTATTTTTCAGAGAACTAGAACAAATAATTTCACAATTTGTATGGAAATGCAAAAAACCTCGAATACCCAAAGAAAAAAGAATGGAAGTGGAGGAATCAACCTGCCTGACTTCAGGCTTTACTACAGAGCTACAGTCATCAAGGCAGTGTGGTACTGGCACAAGACAGAAATATAGATCATTGTAACAAAATAGAAAGTCCAGAGAAAAATCCACGCACCTATGGACCCTTATCTTTGACATAGGAGGCAAGAATATACAATGGAGAAAAGACAATCTTTTAACAAGTGGTGCTTGGAAAACGGGTCAACCACTTGTAAAAGTATGAAACTAGAACACTGTTTAATACCATACACAAAAATAAACTCAAAATGGATTAAAGATCTAAACATAAGACCAGAAACTATAAAACTCCTAGAGGAAAACATAGGCAAAACACTCTCAGAAATAAATCACAGCAGGATTCTCTATGACCCACCTCCAAGAGTAATGGAAATAAAAGCAAAAATAAACAAATAGGACCTAATTAAACTTAAAAGCTTTTCCACAATGAAGGAAACTATAAGCAAGGTGAAAAGACAGCCTTCAGAATGTGAGAAAATAATAGCAAATGAAGCAGCTGACAAAGAATTAATCTCAAAATTACACAAGCAGCTCATGCAGCTCAATTCCAGAAAAATAAATGAACCCAATCAAAAAATGGGCCAAAGAACTAAGCAGGCATTTCTCCAAAGAAGACATACAGATGGCTAACAAACACATGAAAAGATGCTCAACATCACTCATTATCAGAGAAATGCAAGTTGAAACCATAATGAGGTACCAATTCATGCCAGTCAGAATGGCTGTTGTCCAAAAGTCTACAAACAATAAATGCTGGAGAGGGTGTGTAGAAAAGGGAATCTTCTTACACTGTTGGTGGGAATGCAAACTAGTACAGCCACTATGGAGAACAGTGTGGAGATTCCTTAAAAAACTGGAAATAGAACTGCCATACGACTCGGCAATCCCGCTGCTGGGCATACTCACTGAGGAAACCAGAATTGAAAGAGACACGTGTACCCCAATGTTCATTGCAGAACTGTTTATAATAGCGAGGACATGGGAACAACCTAGATGTCCATCAGCAGATGAATGGATAAGAAAGCTGTGGTACATGTACACAGTGGAATATTGGTCAGCCATTAAAAAGAATACATTGGAATCAGTCCTAATGAGGTGGATGAAACTGGAGCCTATTATACAGAGTGAAGTAAGCCAGAAAGAAAACCATCAATACAGCATACTAACGGATATATATTCAATTTCAAAACATAGTAATGATAACCCTATATGCGAGACAGCAAAAGAGACATAGATGTATAGAACAGTCTTTTGGACTCTGTGCGAGAGGGTGAGGGTGGGATGATTTGGGAGAATGGCACTGAAACATGTATATTATCCTATGTGAAACAGATCGCCAGTCCAGGTTCTATGCATGTGACAGGGTGCTCGGGGCTGGTGCACTGGGATGACCCAGAGGGATGGGATGGGGAGGGCGGTGCGAGGGGCGTTCAGGATGGGGAACACATGTACACCCATGGTGGATTCATGTCAATATATGGCAAAACCACTACAATATTGTAAAGTAATTAGTCTCCAATTAAAATGAATAAATTTATTTAAAAAAATTAAAAGAATAAAGAGAGAAGGCAAAGCAACAGTGTCTTTTATAATCTAGCCTTGAAGGTCATACAGTAACAGTACTACCTATTCCAATTTCTCCTGATCACACAGACCAACCCTGATTCAGAGTGGGAGAGAGCTACAGAAAGGCTGAATAAATACCAGAAGGTAAAGCTCATTGGGAGCCATCTTGGGAGAGTGGCTCCATATTATAGTATTGACATACTGGGAAATTTTGTTGTAACAGTCATAGACGATCAGCATATGAGACTACACTGAATTTGGGAAAATTCAAAAAGCAATGGAAGTTTTTTTTTTTATTCTCAAATAAAAGAGGCCTATTCTATAAAAAGATAATAAAGATAGTAATGGCTATTTAATAGGGTTATTGTAAAGATCAAGTGAAATGAAGAATAACAAGTATTTGTGTGATTCCTGGCATATAATAAGCACAGAATTAATTAATAATAGTAAATAACAGTAATAGGAAGCATTTAATCAACAAGAAACTTCTGTGGACTCTGACTAAAGTAAACACAAATATAAATAATCAATATTATTGCATCATACCAGATTCTCACTGACTGGAAAGGTAAAAAGAGACTAATAGTTACTACACACTATAGGTGTTAACATAAGAGAAAAGCCAAAAGAAAGGCATATATTCTGTGTTGCTGTGAATTGAAGATCTTTACTTAGGTACTTAGTAGTGGGACATCATCACTATTAGAGACTCTGTTGCCAAAGTTATTCTGGTTCAAATTTATTGTGCATTATAACAACAAAAGAAGCACAGCAATAACCTGGGGACCAGTTAAGGTAGTAGCATTGAAAGGCTCAATGTAATTTGGTAAGATGTTAGGAGTTTGAACTAGAAGTCTGTAAGTCTTATTCAAACAATATCCAATAAAAGAAAAGTATGTTTAAGGATGACAAAGCATATTGACATAAAGAATGTTATTGGGGGGATGAACGTATTCCAAAATTAATTTTAGATCATGAATTACAATCATGATGATTGTGTCACTTGGTAGAGTTTGTAAAAATCATTGAACTATATACCTGAAATGGATGGTTTTCATGATATTAAAATATATATCAATAAAGTTGTTAAAAACACTTAAAATAAGTTGTTGGAATCAACACCTGTTCTTTATATCATGTCTAGAGGCAGGAGAATAGAGAACTGAAATTTATAAAGCACTTAAGATACGCCAATCACTCTGAAAAATGCCTTAGGTTTAGATGTTCCACTTTTTACTCATAAGTTCGTACACGGTAAGCATCATTACTTCTTTTGCAGCCTCTCCATGAAACATGGAGAAGTTGAGTTACCTTGTAGCCTGCCCAGCGCCTCTGTCCATGGAATGCTCCTGGAAAGAGTACTGGAATGGGCTACCATTTCCTTATCTAATATAAACAGTAAGAGTGACAAATCTTATTCTTTCAAAAACAATACAGTGATAAGAACAAACTGAGTAAATCTAAATTTTGTCTAATATAGAGTTGTCTTTTAAAATTCTACTGACAATTTTATAAGGAATATTTTGACATTAAGTTTCTAAGACTACAAGACACTGAATAACAATATCTGGCAATATCTGATGAAGCACAAAGATGAGTATTGTAGTCTATCATTACTGAAGATGGAGAAATAGTTAAGAGGATGGAGAAATCAATTTAAGTTATAGTAATGAGGAAAGTTGTGGGGAGAAGAGTAGAAACACACTAGAAAACATTCCACCTGAAAGACACTAAAAGGACAATGGCATTGGAATTAAAGCTGCTATGATGTGGTCTAAATACTAGGTTATTACTGTGAATGTACACCATCTGAAACAGCTACACAGAATCATTTTAGAAAACAAAGCGGTTTGACTTTCACTCCTATTCTTTGCTTTCACTCATCAGTCTGTATTCACATTGGTATTGTTGACCCTTCTCCTCTTGGTTCTTTCCTTAATAATCTGTTTTTAAATTTTTATTATGAAAATTTTCAAACATAAAACCAGAAAACATTTTATAGTGACTGTTTTCACACTCAACTCCCAGAATCAACAATATTTGTCAAACATGTTTTATTACCTTTTACTTTATGTAATAAATAATTTTTAAAGTTTATTGATAGTACATTAAGATTAGAATGCAATAAATATTAATTATAGCCCAAATGTCTTACTATTTTATATGCAGTCTGTATTTGTAACATATCATATTACAATTTATTCTAAATAATTGACTTCTTCTCATTCAAGAAGTAAGTCAGGTAAAATATGCCTCAAAACCCAAATGTTCATTCATCAAACATTCATTTTGGGGGCCACAATATATTCCTCTCACCACATCTTCAACTGAGCATGCTCTATACTTACTCTGCATTCTCAACTCTCTCATGGAGCCCCTTCATCACACAGAGCATAACCTGACACCTCTGTACAATCTTTAATGGTGATCCTCTACCAATTTTTCCTCCAAATCCATTCTCCTTTTATTTTACAGATACATAGCCACCAAGCTTAAGAAGATATTTCCCACTCTTCTGTACCAGGAGGTAAAGAATTAAGTTTGGGCCAATGATATGGGAAATGAAGTAGATGGATACAAAAGCTGGACCATATCCACTTGAAAGCCATGTTACTTTCTTTATATTTTTAATATTTTATTTTTTGCTTCTTTCTGTATGATGTAATGGGCTTCCCAGGTAGTGCTAGTGGTAAAGAACCTGCATGCCAATGCAGGAGACATGAGAAGTGGGTTTAGTTCCTGGGACAGGAAGATCCCCTGGAGGAGAGTACGGCAACTCACTCCAGTACTCTTGCTTGGAGATTCCTCGTGGACAGAGGAGCCTGGCAGGCTACCGTCCATAGGGTTGAAAATAGACACAACTGAAACAACTTGGCACACATGCAGATTATTATGGATTATGAACATGGAAGCAACCCAACTTTGACGATACAGATAAGAACAGCACCCTAAATGATGGATGAGTAGAGAGGAGGAATTTGTGACCATGAATGATTCGGTGGAACAGAGTTGAAAATCTAGCAGAGAACTTCAAGACCATTATGGGGGAGAAAAGTAAACTTATTTAATAAACAAATAAATACTTTATGTGTGCCACTGTTTTGGGGGTCTCCCTGTTACAGCAGTTTAACCTATACCCTAATTATTGTAGTAGTGTAACATGCTGTAAATGTAGAGAAAATCATGGCTTTGCAGATCAGTCATACCTTGAAATTCTAGTTCTATCACTTGTATGTGACATTGGCAAGTTGTTTCAGCAGTATGAATTCATTTCCCCACCTGAAAAATATCTACCCACAGTGTTGCTGTGAGGATTCAGTGAAACAATGGATGTATATCATCTTGAATGTTCCTGAAATGCAAAGCAGTGCTTAAGTGTTCTTTCATAGTTTTTTGTGGCCATACGCTTTAGAGAAAGTGTTTTCTACTTTATTATTGAACTTAAATTTTTCATTCAGTATTTTCACTAATGACATCAATGTTTCCTATTTATACAATTTAATTAACCCAATCAACATCCAGTGTTGCAATTTTTTTTTCTTTTAAAATAGAGTTTGACATACACAGAGTCACTTTAAGAATACAGACAGTTGGCAAAAGAAAATCATTTTAACAGACTCTGATTTTTTGCAGATCTACATGTCAAGGCTATGATGGCTCAGTGAACAAACAAATATGTTTCATGTCTTTTGGGATAAAACGACTGGTCAGAGAAGCTTTTGTATTAATGCAAGCTTTAAATCACAAGTCCTCACAGCATTCTGGTGTTAAAACAGGAAATGTGGTTAATCCCTGAAGTCTTTGCAGGATTTTATCATTGTGATTTAGTGTCTGGACTCAAATGATGAAACTTACACAGGAATGCAATGATTCTTTAAAAATCACATAGCTTACTGGAATAGTCTAGAAAGAGGGATTGGAAACAGAATGGCTGGAGGCCATAAACAATGCTTTCTTTAGTAAATTATTTAGTCTACATGTAAGAAAGTCAGCCATGAGAAACATTATTACATTATTTTCAAAGGATAAGTAGCTGTGAAGTGATAGCACAGAGCAGTTGGTAGAAATTATAACTGTGAAGTTGGTAGCCAGATGTATACCTCAAAAATATATTACATTACATATGAAATTTCCTCCATGAGCCTTGATAATCAATAATATGTGCCCTCAAGCTCAGATGAGTCACATGGTGATATGTTGGTGACAAAATACACCCTTGGACAATTTTCTCCTAGTTCGTAGATATCTATTTTGGAGATGGAGCATGGATTAGTAGCACACAAATATTATTTGTTGCTAATAAAAATGTGAAAGGTTATAATTCTGGTGCTTGAAACTCCTTTCAATCAACCAATCAAATAGAATAATGAGATGGAGGGCAATTAGTTCCTATATCTTGCAATCAACAATGCTCACTACTTGTAAGCAATTTTTCTTCCCAGATACCTAAAGGAATTGCATTATGAGTTATTTTCTAGAAAATAGGATTAACTTTGTTCTAGATGAAACACTCTTGATTTTCTCTGCCAAGGAGCAGTTTGGTGTGTCATGCATTACTGCTTACTACAGATCATCAATCTCATTTCATTTGTGATAGGAGCTGGAATTAAACCTTGTTCTCCAGAGATGGGATGCCCATGTATTAATCTGATCTGTGATTCCTTCCAAGCCACCTTGTATATTGTTAAAAGAGTTTCTCTTTTTGCCGTGAAATCCACCTTATCTATTTGTTTGTTTGCTTGTTTTGTTAAGAAGTAAAGATAAAAGTATTTATGTGTTTGCTGTATGTATAGAAAGACATTTCATTGCCTCTGGCATGGGGTCAACCTTTGACTGAGCTCCACCAGGCACAGGCAGGCTGCTTCATCATATCTCCCTTATTTACTACCTGCTTCTCTGGCTTTGTCTCCTTCACCTCTGATTTAGCAGCTGTCTAATGCTGCAAAACATCATGAAGCTTCAATATTCAAGAAGATTCAAACTCTCTTACCTGTGTCAAAGAATTGTCATTTTTCTACACCATCTGAGATTGCAAATCATTGTCTATATATAGTTTAAAATGACCAAGAGAAACCAAATCATGTAGTACTAGGTTAAGAGACAGGGTGGATGAGTCTTGATTATTGCCAATAAAGGATGATGGATAAATGGCTGAGTTCCATTTTTAAACTTACATATATTTGGACTAGCATTAATATATGTGTGAATGTGTATAAAGTTTTTTCCTCTAAGAGAGCATATTTTTTAAATATTGGCAAAAGAAAAAGAAAAAAAAAACTATGCTTTTAATTTTGCTCAGATAGCAATTTTCAGCTGAAAAGACCAAGGTCATTTATAATTGTGTTAGTTGATCTTAAACTTGAGTAAACACAGAGATTAAAATAAGATACAAATGTGTCATTTGCTATCATAATTAAATAAAAAGTAATGCATGACCTCTGGAAATGTGTATTAGTTTAAATTCTGGCCAATCAAATTGAAAGCAATGCCTACTTATTTGAATAGCACAATTTTGAGGAAGACTTTGAATACTATTATTTTAGAAACTGATTTTTCAAACTAAGAAATATAATTGGACTTAATGCAGTATTAATAGTCACACTGTGGTCTCCCTGACATTTTAAAACACTCTTATGCTAATAGAAATGTCAGTTCATGTTATCTCTCAAATACTAAATGACTCTTGATTGGTTGTTGTGAAGTCTTTTTTTTTTTTTTTTTTTTTCCTCTAAGTATAATGCCTCAGCATGAAAGTGTGCTGGAAGGTATACTTATTGAAAGGAATTTCAGATATATGCTGGGATTGCCATCAGTCGCCTTGTTAAGTTTGGTTTAAACTACAAACCCCATGTCAGAACATCTGTGCACTTCAACTGTCTTTCTAATAGAACCTGGGGCCTAGGGCTCTTAGAGGGATATGATAATCAGATTTTATTCATAAGGTTTTTCTCTAATTTTTCCCATTGTACCAGGTTAGTTATGAACGAATTAAGGCAATGATTTTATTGGGTCAGTTGCTAAACTAAACACTCAAATTAAGAGAATTTAAACTATGCTGACAATAGAAATATTTTGATAAGTTTTATTCTCAGAATTTCTGAACTTACACTGAAATTGCATTCAAAAGATACACTTTATTTATGTAACCCCTTTCTAAAGATCTTAGACCACACTTATGAATTCAGACTGTGAAGCAGAATATATATTTTCCCCATTCTCTGTCAAAGCTGGGAATTAGTGTTAAACAGATACGATTTCTTCAAGGTCACCGTGCCAGAGGGAGAGTGTAGTTTAGAGTGTGCATGATTTTCATTTTGTCATACAGTGTTTTTTCCAGGCCAAAGGATAACTACCATTCTTCCTATCTCAAAATCATAAGGAAGCCTCCAAGATCTTCATTTATTCACAGGAGGCCCTGAGCAGGTCACTTCACCATAGAGGATTATAGAATCCTTGTTTACTGTCCTTTAAGTGAAGAGGAAACATCTTGTGTCTATGTATCCTAATTTCTCTCTTCCCTATGGTAACAAGCCACATACATGCATATCTGTAATAGAAAATAAAAAGATGAACAATATCCATTGTTGACCATGGTAGGAGATAGTGATTGGTCTCATTCATTGTCATTGAGAGTATAAATCGATTAAACATTTTTTGTAAGGCAATTGGTAATATGGAACAAAATTTAAAGGCACATATCCTTTATTTTTCTGTATAAATTCGATTTTAAAGAAGCTATCAGATGTCATTGCTTCTAGCAATATGGCAAATTAAATTATTTGAGTAAGTGCTCTTAATTCAGAAAAAATAGATTCTGCATTAAGTATAACATTTGTTGTATCATACACATAGAATAAAGAAATTACCAACATATTGAGAAAAAGCAGGCTGTAAACAGAGTGAGCAGAAAATGCATGAAAATAACTTGGGAGCCCTAACGATAAATGCTGAAAATTACACTGAAAGTAGGAAAAGGCATATTTGAACATGAGAATCCTGAGTGAAGTGGAGTCCCTTGGGTAGATGATAAAAATGAAAATGTTTTAAGTCAGTAGCACCCCATGGCCCTCAGAAAAATTAAACACAATTCCACTTTGGCATTCAGGATATACTAAGAAAAAAATAATAATTCTAAGCTCATAAATGAAGATCACAAAATCAAAATGAAATGAACTGTGATGAGTTAAGAGTTTTGTTGTTATTATTCAGTTGTTCAGACATATCTGACTCTATGTGACCCCGTGGACTGCAGCATGCCAGGCTTCCCTGTCCTTCACTATCTCCTGAAGTTTGCTCAAACTCATGTCCATTGAGTTGATGATGCCATCCAACCATCTCATCCTCTATTTTTCCCTTCTTTTCCTGCCCACAATCTTTATGGGCATCAGGGTCTTTTCCAGTGAGTTGGCTCTTTACATCAGGTGGCCAAAGTATTGGAGCTTCAGCTTCATCATCAGTCCTTCCAACAAATATTCAGGATTGATTTCCTTTAGGATTGACTGGTTTGATCTCCTTGCTGGCCAAGTGACTCTCAAGAGTCTTCTCTAGCACCACAGTTCAAAAACATCAATTCTTCAGCACTCAGCCTTCTTTATGGTCCAACTCTCACATCCATACATGACTACTGGAAAAACCATAGCTTTGACTATATGGACATTTGTCGAGTTAGAATTAGCAGGGATAATCAACAACAAAATCCAAACAAATTTATTCCCATAGGAGTCCCAGAATCTAAATTTTTCAAATACAGAATATATGAAAACAACAATGAAATGGAAAATCACAAAGAATAAAGGATAGAAGTATAAGATGAGTAATCCACAAGAAACTACAAAATGAGAGTAGACAAATTTGGGAAAAATGGAATAAAACAAAAAAAAATTAAAATAAATGATAAGTTTAATTGCCATCTTAAGTAGTGACAAATAGACACAAGGAATAAAAAGAGAACTCAAAAAGAAATCTACTTTGTGTGTGGAGTGTGATACACAATCAAGGTAGCTAGGAAGACTTAATTTATTTTGAAAACTTACAACATGTATGTGATTGATGACCCAGAAGGAATAGAGGGAGAAAATGGGGAAGAAGTAACATTTGAAGAGATGATAACCAAAAAATTTCTAAAACAAGTTTACAATAGTTGCTTACCAAATCAAACTGCTCTAACGACCCTAAGTGAGATAAATAACCAAGTATCTCCAGTTTGACTTGTCATAGTAAAACTCTAAAACTCCAAAAACAAGGACAATATCATAAAACCATCTAGAGAGAGCTAGGAAGACTTTATATCACTCTATTCTTGAGCTGAAGCCAGCAAACTATGACCAGGGGGCTATATCTGGCCAATCACGTGTATTCAATTAAGTATTGTCTATGGCTGCTTTAGGGCTTCCCTGGTGGCTCAGTGGTAAACAGTCTGCCTGCAATGCAGGAGACCCGGGTTCGATCCGAGGGTAGGGAAGAACCCCTGGAGAAGGAAATGGCCACCAACTCCAGTATTCTTGCCTGGAGAATTCCATGAACAGAGGAGCCTGACAGGCTACAGTGCATGGGGTCTCACAGAGTCAGATGCAACTGAGCATGCACACTTGGCTGCTTCAGCTCTACAAAGGCAGAGTTAAATAATTGTAATATAGACTGCATAGCCCTCAAAGTTTAAAACACTTATTATCTGGCCCTTTATGGAAGAGATTTCCCGATCCTTATTAACTGAAACATTATTTTGGTGGGTTTGCAATTCCAGGAATCTTAAAGATATTAATTCTTTCCAAATTGAATAATAATGTCAAAGCAATTGCAAGTAAAATACTAACGTATTATTTTGAGGAAATTTACAAGTAATTCCAAAATTTATATTAAAGAACCAACATCAAGGAATAGTCAAGAGGAACCTGAGAAAACAGAAGAAAAAAATAGGGGAAAAGTTAGGGGAAATTACCATACTGTTTATTATGAAAAGTTATAATGATATGAAAATTGTTATAAGGTTATTGGCTCAAACATAATAATAATTTTAAGAATTAGTGGTAGTTTTAGTGGTGCCACTAGTAATAGTTAACACTTATATAACACTTACTGTGTGCAATGTGCTAGGTCTGGACAAAAAATGAGTCATTTAATCTTTACAACAGCCTTATGGAGGAGAAGATTCCTTTATTTTGCACATTGAAAAGACGGAATCACAAAGAAGTTAAGTAATTAAATAAAACAAAACTGACCAATGAATATGTAGAGATTTCAGAAGGATATTTAGTGATCTGTCTGTATAATCCTGTGTAACAAATCATCCCCAAATTTAGCGACTTGAATCAACAACAATCATTCACTCCCTGTCACAGTTTCCATGGATTAGAAATATGGAAGTGCTCAGCTAAGATGATATAGCTTAGGGTCTCATTAGGTTTTTGTCAGATGGTGGTAAGGCAAGGGTCATCTCCAGTGCCTGGACTGGGAAGACTCAAACAGCTGGGGAAGCACCCTGGGTTTTTATATCTATGTTTTTTTTTTTTTTCCTGCCTGTTCTTTAGTACAGCCAAATTATTCCATGGTGTCTTAAGACTCAAAAGGCACATGTTCTGAGCAAACCAGGCAAAAGAAGCTGCATCATATTTTATGCTCTAGCCTCAGAAGTCAATCAGGGTGAGGAGTTCCCTGGTGGCCCAGTGGTTAGGACTCCCCACTTTCACTGACAAAGCCTGGTTCCATCCCTGGTTGGGGAACTAAGATTCCACAAGCCCCACAGCATGGCCAAAAAAAAAAAAAAGTCAACGATTGTGAATCCCACTGTAGTCACTGACATGGACTAAAGCATTAAAGGGGAGAAAACATGGATTCTTTGGGTAGCCATCTATGGAAAATAGACTCAGTCAAAATCTGGCATATGTGTAAATATTCTAAGATTGAGGTGCCATGGTAGATTAGTGGGAAAAGATGGACTATTTCATAACCAGTGCTGAGGCGACTGGTTTTATGTAAAAGAGAAAGATTATATCCATATATCACCAATGCCAAAATCACTTTTTGATTGATTAAGGACTAAATGTGAAAGGAAAAACCTGGAAAATTATAGGAGAAGTGTTTTACGGCATCAAAGTAAGGAAGGATTTTTTAAAAAGACACAAAAAGCACTAATCATAAAATACAAGAGTAATACATTTAATTACAGTAAAATAAGAATGTCTGTTGTTGAAAAGATCCGGAGCCTTTTCGCCAACCCAGTACCTTCCCTTGAAGAGTTATTCCACATTATAGCCACATCAGCAACGTATGAGAGTACCAGCTTCACTGTGCTCGACTCATTGCTAAACGAGATATACCAAAAGTGTATCTTGGACTTTAGTTCTTTGTTGTTAAGACTTGGGAAATTAATAGATTAGTGATGTACTAGTAGTTGCTATTAAAATAAGTATGTAGAATGAAAAAAAAAAAAAGAAAGTGGAAAGACAAATGAAAAACTAGGAGAGGACATTTGAAGCATATAAAACTGACAAAATTTTATCATCTAGAATATGTAAAGAATTGTCACAAATCAATAAGAAAAATACAAACACCTCAATAGAAAACTCAATAGAAGCATGAATAACCATTTACAAAAAAAAAAAAAGGACCATAAATATATTTTTATTAGTTTTTAAAAATATTTTATTATCTTTTTTAACTTTACAATATTGTATTGGTTTTGCCATATATCAACATGAATCCACCACAGGTATACACATGTTCCCAATACTGAACCCTCCTCCCTCCTCCCTCCCCTTACCATCCTTCTGGGTCGTCCCAGTGCACCAGCCCCAAGCATCCAGTATCACGCCTCAAACCTGGACTGGCGACTCGTTTTATATACGATATTATACATGTTTCAGTGCCATTCTCCCAAATCATCCCACCCTCTCCCTCTCCCACAGAGTCCAAAAGACTGTTCTATACATCAGTGTCTCTTTTGCTGTCTCGTATACAGGGTTATTGAATATATTTTAAAAAAAATTTAACCTCATTAAGGATCAGGTTCAAATTACTGGCATAATGAGATACATACAACAAAAAAATTGACAAAAATTAAGAAGTCAGCTAAAACTTAAAAGTGTGATGATACCAAGATGTGGAACAACCATAATACCTATGTCCTGATATTCTGCTTATGAAAGTTTGAAATTCTACAATCAATCTCGAAAACAATTTTGAACTTCCTTAGAAATTTGAACATGTACATATTATATGATCTAGCAATGCAGGAGAATGTATTAAATTATAGGATAGTTACAAATTGTAATGTCTAAAAATGAAAATGAATCAGCCATAGCTATACACAACAATGTGGGTAAATCCTTAATATTGATATTAATATTGTTGAAAAAAAAAAAGCAAATTGCAGACTACACACAGTAAAATAAAAATTTTATAAAGGTCAAAAACATTCAAATTAAGCTCATTGTTTATGCAGTAAAGGATAAGAGAAAAAAAATTTTAAAAGCAACACACAAAAATCCAGCAAACTCTAATTGGGTTGCAGGCAGTGGAGGCAGGTGAATGGAATAGAAGTAGGGACAGAGCACAAAGGGGGTACAAAAGAATGACAATGCCATGCGTCTTTTTTTTTTTTTAAGTGATTTTTATTGGAGTATACTTGCTTTGGGCTTCCCAGGTGGCTCAGTGGATAAAGAATCTTCCTGCAATGCAGGAGATTCAGGAGACGCAGTTTCAATCCCTGGGTCAGGAAGCTACTCTGGAGGAGGGCATGGTAACCCACTCCAGTATTCTTGCTTGGAGAATTCCATGGACTGAGGAGCCTGGCGAGCTACAGTCCATAGGGTGGCAAAGAATCAGACATGACTGAAGCAACTGAGCACGCAGGCATAGCTGCTTTACAATGTATTAGTTTTTGATAACAAAATGAATCTGTTATAAGTGTACAAATACTGTTTTTTTTTTAATTGATTTATTTTTATTATTATTATTATTTTACTTTACAATATTGTATTGGTTTTGCCATACATCAACAAGAATCCGCCATGAGTATACACGTGTTCCCCATCCTGAACTCCCCTCCCTCCTTCCTCCCCATACCATCCCTCTGGGTTATCTCAGTGCACCAGCCCGAAGCATCCAGTATCCTGCATCGAACCTGGACTGGCGACTCATTTCATATATGATATTATACATGTTTCCATGTCATTCTCCCAAATCATCCCACCCTTGCCCTCTCCCACAGAGTCCAAAAGACTGTTCTGTACATCTGTGTCACTTTTGTTGTCTCGCATACAGGGTTATCATTACCATCTTTCTAAATTCCATATATATGTGTTAGTATACTGCATTGGTGTTTTCCTTTCTGGCTTACTTCACTCTGTATAATAGGCTACAGTTTCATCCACCTCATTAGAACTCATTCAAATGTATTCTCTTTAATGGCTGAGTAATACTCCATTGTGTATATGTACCACAGCTTTCTTATCCATTCATCTGCTGATGCACATCCAGGTTGCTTCCATGTCCTGGCTATTATAAACAGTGCTGCGATGAACATTGGGATACATGTGTCTCTTTCAATTCTGGTTTTCTCAGTGTGTATGCCCAGCAGTGGAATTGCTGGGTTGTATGGCAATTCTATTTCCAGTTTTTTAAGGAATCTCCATACTGTTCTCCATAGTGGCTGTATTAGTTTGCATTACCACCAACGGTGTAAGAGGCTTCCCTTTTCTCCACATCCTCTCCAGCATTTATTGCTTGTAGACTTTTGGATTGCAGCCATTCTGACTGGCATGAAATGATACCTCATTGTGGTTTTGATTTGCATTTCTCTGATAATGAGTGATGTAGAGCATTTTTTCATGTGTTTGCTAGCCATCTGTATGTCTTCTTTGGAGAAATGTCTGTTTAGTTCTTTGGCCCATTTTTTGATTGGGTCATTTATTTTTCTGGAATTGAGCTGCAGGAGTTGCTTGTATATTTTTGAGATTAGTTGTTTGTCAGTTGCTTCATTTGCTATTATTTTCTCCCGTTCTGAAGGTTGTCTTTTCACCTTGCTTATAGTTTCCTTTGTTGTGCAGAAGCTTTTAATTTTAATTAGGTCCCATTTGTTTATTTTTGCTTTTATTTCCAATATTCTGGAAGGTGGGTCATAGAGGATCCTGCTGTGATGTATGTCGGAGAGTGTTTTGCCTATGTTCTCCTCTAGGAGTTTTATAGTTTCTGGTCTTACATTTAGATCTTTAATCCATTTTGAGTTTATTTTTGTGTATGGTGTTAAAAGTGTTCTAGTTTCATTCTTTTACAAGTGGTTGACCAGTTTTCCCAGCACCACTTGTTAAAGAGATTGTCTTTAATCCATTGTATATTCTTTCCTCCTTTGTCAAAGATAAGGTGTCCATAGGTGTGCGGGTTTATATCTGGGCTTTCTATTTTGTTCCATTGATCTATATTTCTGTCTTTGTGCCAGTACCATACTGTCTTGATGACTGTAGCTTTGTAGTAGAGCCCAAAGTCAGGCAGGTTGATTCCTCCAGTTCCATTCTTCTTTCTCAAGATTGCTTTGGCTATTCGAGGTTCTTTACCACTAGTGCCACCTGGGAAGTCCCATCAGTAAATAAATAATAAATTATGGCACACATAAAGTGGAATGCTTTACAATCACAAAGAATATGGGATGTCTGTATGTTCTCACATAGAAGTTAATGTTTGGTACATTGACAAGAAAGCAAGTTGCACAGAAGGTTGGAATAGAATTCATTTTTGTGAGGAGAAATATTTTATACATATAAACTTATATAAAACGTATATAATACTTTGATATATATAGTATATAGATATATAAAACATATATATATGTGATGTATATGTCTATACATATGTAGACATACCTGAATGTGATCTTGGGTGGCCTTAGCCTGCAGTGGCTTGAAGAGGGGCTTTGATTCTCAGCCAGAGATTGAGGCCAGGTCATGGCAGTGAGAGCATCAAATTCTAACTACTAGACCAGTGTCAGTGACAAAGCATTGACCCTTCAGTTTTGTAGAAGGGAATTCCCACAAAGATGGAAACTAATGAAACAAGTAAAGTGCCTATTAGGAGGAAAAGTGTACAGTACACGTGGATAGACACAAGGGCAGACTCAGAGAAACATGCCCTCGTGGTGATTTGAATTATTTATATGGGGCATTTCTTCCAGGTTTTCTTTAGCTAATCATTTTGCTTTGCCTGGTTCTGAGTCTGTATTTGGTATACCTTGGGGCCCTCCCACGGAGAAGACAATGGCACCCCACTCCAGTAATCTTGCCTGGAAAATCCCATGTACGGAGGAGCCTGGAAGGCTGCAGTCCGTGGGGTCGCTGATGGTCGGACACGACTGAGTGACTTCACTTTCACTTTCATGCCTTGGAGAAGGAATGGCAACCCACTTCAGTGTTCTTGCCTGGAGAATCCCAGGGACGGGGAAGCCTGGTGGGCTGCCGTCTATGGGGTCGCACAGAGTCAGACACGACTGAAGTAACTTAGCAGCAGTAGAAGGGGTCCTCCCATGTGTGCATGCACATCTTTTAGCCAAGATGGATTCTAGTGAAAAGGCTTATCAGTAGTTGTATCACCTACAGTGAGATGACACCTCCTCCCTTTTGACCTCCAAGGAGCCTCTCTGCACATGTCTAGTTGTGGAGGTCTCCTTCACTTGAAGAATGAGGAATACAGGGTCTTTTATCTCTTATCTAGGCAGGGCCCAGTCTCCTCCATCAGTTCTGCTTTTATGGAGTTTCTGCTGTGTGGAGTTTCTGTTCACAGGGGAGAAACTGCTCAGCCTGCAGCCCATCTATTTCCTGCCTCAAACACACATAGGAAAAAAAGATGCTGAAGGACACATATTCAATGTTACTAGTGTTCATCTCCTAAGAGTAGAAATGAAGGGGGGGAAATAGAACATTTACTTTTAACTGTTTGTATTTCTTTCCTGTTTGATTTTTTCCCCAAAAATCATATACTATTTTGTAAAAAAAAAAAAAAAAAAATAGTGAAAATTAAGTACAAATCTCCTCTGTTTCTGACCTTCATCACCAAACAAGGTTTGCCAAAGCCAATAAATTTCCATTCTACCTTTTAAAATGTAGTCTACACACTACCCATGCTGTACTAAGGGAGCTCTCTTCTATGACCTGGCTGACAATGAACTCTGGTCTTGATTTGGTGAGAATGAAGTGTATCAAAGAGAGTACTTTTGTATACAAAGTGAACTGTCAACTAATGTGTTCTATCTCAGGCATTGTCAGAAAAGCAGAAATAAATACAAATGCATTTTTCTCTTCATGAGCAGTTTCTTTTTCTCACTTCTTGATGGCTTTCTATTTTTGCTCTTTTCCATCCAGAAAAGGTCAATTGAAGCCCCTGTGAGTGTGATCTTGCCAATGTTTCAAAAGAAGTTACATGTTTTGAACTGAAGCACAAACTCTTGTTTCCCAGAGCAGCTCTCCTGCTTTCCTCACACCTTTTCTATTAGACCTTGCATCAACAGGCTCATTGAAAATAAGCATCTGAACTCAGAAACAATATTAAGAGATAATATATTATGTTTATATAGGTGTTTTCCCTATTATTCAATCTAATGACATTTTCCTTCTAAGAGACCTTGTCACAAAAGCTAGCATTTCCCCTGCCCAAGCCATCCCCCCTAACCCCTTGCCACCCTGCCCAACAGTGCTAGCAGCCATTTCATGCATGAAAGAAAAGTAGAATCAAGTCAGTATCATGCTGCTTTTTCCAACTGCTATACTTCTTGGCCATTATAACCCCAAAAGCTTTCTTTCTTAGATCTTTCTTCTCTCATACCCCCCATCAGCCCATCAAAAGGGCCCATTGCCTTGTAAAGTACAAAAGATTAAAACATTCCGGCTGTGAATCAAAGCCCCAAACTGTCCACTTTCATTTTTTTAAACAATATATTATAAAGTTGGAAGAATCATTACAATAACAGTATATATCCAACAGTATAAAACATCTTGAGCTGAGAACATAGTGAAGGTTTTAAGTCTGCTTTTGGAAAATTGCACCCCCACCCCTAGACTGCCCCCTCCCCGACACCCCTGCTTTCCCAAATAATAATAATAGTAATCCACATTCTTTAAGTTGTAAATTTCAAAACAGAAGAGTGAAGAAGGTAATATTCAGAAATCACTTGTGATTTAAAGCTACAAAAACTTCAAAATCAGTATGGAATTTACATGAGACCTGAAGAAAAATGTGAATTAATTAATTCACATTTTTAATTCAATCACAGAATGATTGATTGGTTAAATAAATAGCCTCACAAGAAACTAGTATGAGTTGATCAGACATTCTGCACTAGGGAAGAATAGATCTGGAACTCAGGTTTCCTCTGCTATATTTCTCAAAATGCACCTCACTGACAGGTTTTTAATACTTTGGGGACTCCTTTCTTAAGTCCTTTTCCTTCCTCATCCTTCTCTTCTCATCATGATCCCTTTTGGTTCACTGAGTTGTTTGCAAGCTAAAAAAATCACTTTCATACTTACTGTTTGCCAAAGTCATTCCATGGTTGGTTCTGCCAACTTACCTGAGAGATCTTGGTCATGACTGTTCATGTTGTCTTCTCCTTGGCTCTCCTCACCTTTCTTAGGCTGGATGTTCTTCCTTTTTCCCCTTTCTGTTGATGGCTGAAGGTAGTCTGAAAAAATAATTTTATATTTAAAAATTATATGGTTGAATTAGAATAATTGGGCTGTCATTGGAGAAAAGGGAAAAAACAAAACTGCTAGCTACATGTCTCGTTGCTAAGCTGTAGCCAAATGAGGGAAAAGGGCAGGGTGTATGCCTATGTAAACCACTGGCAGTAGGAGTTTGGACAAAATATTTTGGCTGTCATACTATAGTAGCACTAGGCTGTGTTATCTTTAGTGCCAGGTTCCTGTGTTGAGGACCATGGGAGGCTGACACTTTGAGGTACATGCTGAACAAAGCATAATAAGAGTTTTAAAATTGATATGTGAGAGATGTATCCTTTTTAGTATTAATTTCTACTGTGAGGAAACACATTTCTATTACAGACTTCCTGTTGTCAAGATAAATGCAAAAATGAAATCCAAGGAAATAGTTTAAAATTTAAATGCTTACTGCCCAAAATATTATCATCTTCTGCGAAATCTGTTTCTTACAGGTTAAAGTGCCTGATTCATCTACGGATGCTTGAGAATTGCAAGGAGGTGACAAACCTCCTGTAGTGTCAGCTCTTCAACTAATGGCACTCAATAAGTTTAATGATGAAGTGTTTGTCGATGAGGTAGTTGAGTTTTTTTCCCATTTTGTCACTTAGCCACTCGTCAAGTTAAAAAATTCCATGAGTTCATAAATATTAGAATTATTGTTACAAATAGAGTGCTAGCTGTTATAATCCCTAAAGGTAGACCCATGCCACCTGATAAAGAACTGCAATTATTTCTTGGAGAAATAAAGCTTGGGTTCTTAAGCCAATTTGCTTCTATTAGAAAGTAGCAATATTGGAAACATGCAAACCAATAAGGTACTTGAACTATAAACGAATTCTAATTTCAGCAGGACAGTGTAAATCTATGCTCTGTGGAGTCTTCCAGTATGGGAAAACAGCTGGGCAATATTAAAACTTGACCTCTATGAACTCCATTCCTTGTGAATAAGTAAAAACATGCTCTTCCTTGTGAAGGCATGTCTATATGATTCCAAAACCATACGTTAGGTTAGTCAGTTCAATCAAACGTCCACTCAACTCAGTGGGGTTAAAAAAAATAATAATAATAATTCCGAGAAATGATATTTTTTTTTATTTTTTTTGTAGCCCCAAAACCATTCAACAGATTTTCTTTTCTTTTTGCCAGTTGTGATTCCATTGTGATTTCTAATCCTTGTTGTGTAAAAACTCATCTCCAAGAATGTCAAGAGCTGTCAAAAAATTCTCAAAACAAAATTACTTCTAATTCCTTTCAAATCACAAAGATATATCACACAGCATAGTTATTGGAAGTCATAAAATCAAATATCTAAATTGTCACAATTTCAAAGTAAACTAGGAAAAAATTATCCAGTCCAACTCTACTGAAATGGTTGGATGGCATCACTGACTTAATGGACATGAGTTTGATCAAGCTCCAGGAGTTTGTGATGGACAGGGAAGCCTGGAGTGCTACAGTCCGTGGGGTCGCAAAGAGTTGGACATGACTGAGTGACTGAACTGAACCAACTCTATTATAGAGCTGTTTTTCTCTTTCTTTAAATTTTCAGTAGTGAGGTTTTTAAAATGTGATTTTCAGAAAGGATGATGATACATGCTGATTTTCACGTGTTTCTTGCATTATTTTTATGTGTGTTGATATCACTTTAGGAAGTGTTGGGCTTTGAAAAGAATTCTGGTTAGGAGTTATGCTTCTACCTCTATGTGGGAAGGTATTTCTGTGGAGAAAAACAACTGTATTAAGACTTTTAGTTGCAAATGACAGAGATCCATCTGAAATTGGCTTGAATGCTTGAATGATGATGATGATTGTGATGATGATAATTCACATTAAAGAATTTTGACTCATAAAACTAAAATGTCCAAGAAAATCAAACAGGTCTAAATCCAGGAACTTAAACATTTTAATCAAATCTTGATCTCCCTGCTTCTCCTGGCTCTGCTTTTATCTGTACTTACTTTATGTACTTTTTTCTGTGGAGACTTTTCTCAATGCAGGCAGTCTATCCCTAGGTCATGGCAACAACTCCAGAGTTACCTCTACAAGCAAGCAACCTTAACATAAAGAAGTAACCCAACAAAAAATCTCAGAGTTCACTTTTATTTGACTTCGTCCTGTTGATGTGGATAAGTAAATGATCTGTGATATTAACTATGCCTGTGTCATGCTCCTACTTCTGAGACCAAGAACTTTACTCAAACCCCATGCATTGAGAAAATTGGATGACCGTTGGTTACTCATAGGAAAATGAGAGTAATGTTAAAAGGAAGATTCATGAATTATGATGTTGGACTGGCAAAAAAAAAAAAAGATGTTTACTTCAGCAATATTCTATATATACATTGCTAGTTTTATATACACATATAAAAGTGTTATTGATAAAAAGTTAATCAGTTGATCTGAGAAAGATTTTATTCGAGCCAAATTGAGGCTTATAATTTGGGAAGAGCATCTCAGAAAGCTCCAAGAACTTTTCTGCCCATTAGAAGTCAAAACACACTTATGTAAGTTTTTTGAGAGAAGGCTATACTTTAAATGATATATTATTGACAATTAATCTAGATCTACAAATGCAAAGTGGTGGGTTATCATGACACCCTACGAGATCAAGAAGGAAAATTATCTTCTAAAGAGTTCTCCTGTTGCTGCTAGGAGAATGCTGCTCTTTATGGTTGAGCAGGTATTTCTGTGAATTGCGGAGGTCTGGCCTATGCATAATGCACACAATGCACGGTGAAGGGAGAGAGGAGGCCAAAGGTCAGAGAAAATTTGTTTGTGTTTAAATATTTCTTGACTTGCCCTAAAATATAAATTTTATTTCATAGTGTCTATAATACAAATACAATAACCTTAAATATTCATCCATAAGTGCAATATGTCAAGCAAAGTGTTTGACCATCTTTCTTTCCCCAAACTTTGAGGGATGGGAAAGGAAGCTGGATCTCTCCTGAGTCTGCTCTCTTGAAGCTGGGGATCCTTCACACTGTGAACACTGTGGGAGAGAGAACTTGCAAAGCTTCCTGAGGCAAAAGTACAAAAATGGAGCAGAGAAAGACATGTTAGGGACCTCAAGACAGTTCAGGTAATGTTAAATGCTTTTCTACATGGGGCCTCCCTGATGGCTCAGATGGTAAAGAATCTGCCTGAAATATAAGACACTCAGGTTTGATCCCTGGGTCAGGAAAATCCCCTGGAGAAGGAAATGGCTATCTGTCAGGGAACAGGCTGTTACAGATGGCTGTTCTATAAATAGACAAAGTGATAAATACAGAAAATATAAAAAAGGTTTATGGCAAGTAGAAGAGAATTTTATTCATGATACAAGATTCTTGAGACATTCATTAATAATTGCTCTACTTATAGGCCCCTACATCTTCGACCAATTACACAAGATATCAATCCTCAAAGATTACAACCCCCCAATGAACTATGACAAATGAATGTAACTCATTGCCCTAAACTTTCTTCCTCTTCCTTCTTACATGTCTTGATCGATACAAATTCTTGTTTTATATGGGCCACACCTTTCCGAAGTGAAGCTACACGACATGTTATAACCCACCTGTTAGCTTGCTTTACAGTAATGGAAACATCTAATTCTATAAAAACAGACAATGGCCCTTCCTATATTTCTAGGCAGTTCAAACAATTTTTACATTCATTCTCTATTAAACAGATTACAGACATTCCTTATAATCCACAAACACAAGACATAATTAAACAAACACATCATACACTGAAACTACAAATAAAAAAATTTAAAAAGGGGAATACACGGAAACACTTCTATCTTTCTAATCCAGAGCAGACTTTACTAGACTCAAATGCAATATATTCTTTAAGCCTATAACTATTGTTAATAAAGCTTTGTTTTAAAATTTTTAAACTTACCACAAGGAGATATTTTGACAAAAACAGAAAAACATTTCAAGACATTGAAGGACACCTCCCTTCCTCTGTCCATTTGGTATCAAGACGGGTTGACTAAACAATGGAAATCTGGAAAATTAATATTACAGGGAAAAGAGTATGCTTGTATTTCTCCAGATAGATCCAACAAAATCAGTTGGCTCCCTCTCCGGAAGATCTGCCCCAGGGGAGCCACCAACATTCAAGATAGAGAAGAAACGGCAAAATACTCAGGAGGAAAAATTTCCAGTACAAGCCATGGTGGCTTTAAAAATTTCCAAGAAACACTGTACTCGATGTCATTGACCATATGATCTCCTTACTTGGAGACAGATAAAAACCCTTACTAATCAAGCTGAAAATCTGGACTCTCAACAGGGAGAGACCTCAGAATGCTGAAAATATTTTTGTCTCTATGCTTACTTTGCTTGCCTTTGCTTCCCTCTCTCAGACTGACTTGATTGATCACACTTATTGGGCTTATATACCTAACCCGCCTTTATTGTAGGTTGTAGAATGGACAGATATAGGACCAATCATATCCACTAATGACCCAACACGTATGCCCCCTCCTTGGAGCTTTGAGGGGCCCTCTCATCCTGAGGAAGAAAGAAAACTAATTAACATTTCTCTGCTGCTGCTAAGTCCCATCAATTGTGTCCGACTCTGGGCGACCCCATAGATGGCAGCCCACCAGGCTCCCCCGCCCCTGGGATTTTCCAGGCAAGAACACTGGAGTGGGTTGCCATTTCCTTCTCCAGTGCATGAAAGTGAAAAGTGAAAGTGAAGTCGCTCAGTCGTTGCTGACCCTTAGCGACCCCATAGACTGCAGCCTACCAGGCTCCTTTGTTCATGGGATTTTCCAGGCAAGAGTACTGGCGTGGGGTGCCATTGCTTTCTCCAACATTTCTCTAGGCTATGAAATTCTTCCTTTATGCATGGGCCCAACAAAATTATGTATTAATATTAGTCAACAAACATGAGCTTTTGTCCTGTCTCCAAAGAAGAACTTCCACACATTGCTTGAACTGTTTACTGCCCTGTCCTTTTATGAAAACCCTGTCAATACTACCAAAACTCTAGAAAAAGGACAAAAGTTAAAATGTAAGGGGGTTACTTATAAAAACTTTAAATATACTCCTGTTTATTGGAATAGATGTCAAGCTAAATCAGAGAAATTAATGTTTGTGGCCAATTACACCATTGTTGATTGGGGACCCCATGATATATGGCTATCTAACTGCTCAGATTATATTAATAGTACTATATGTGATTATGTTACTCAAGTAACATAAAAGATTACCAAGAGTTCAATGAAACACTTTCATGAAAAGGACTCCTTGGCTAGCTTGATGGCAAAATGACACCTTCTCTCCCTCAAATCGTCCTCAATAAATGAATTGGGCCTGAACAATGAGACATCTGGAAACTTGCTGAGTGCACCAAAAAACTTGGAACTTGGACTGGACATTTCACAGGGACCAGTTGTAGTCATAGTAACTATTTCTTTCGTTATAATCAATCATATTTTATACAAGCTTGTGTTCCCCTTCCTTTTGTATAGCTATAGGAAAGACAATTCAATAAGACTTTATGTTCTGTAACTTGTATAAATTGCAAATTATATACTTGTCTTAACTCTTCTGTTTCCTTAAGAAATGAATCCCTTTTGATTCTTCAATTTCGACATAGTCTGTGGTTCCCAATAAATCTCTAATGGCACTGGGAAGAAGGTCCCATGGCTGGACTTGCTTTCCGGTTACTTACTAAACTGCTCCTGTGATCTAAACGATTCATTGGATGGCTGATTCTTGGCATTTTGGGATTCATACCTATTTGTACCACTGCTGCCATCACTGGCATTGCTTTACAAACCTCAATTCAAGCACATAATTTTATCCAAAATTGGACTAGAGATGCTCATACTATGTGGGCCACTCAGGCTCAGATAGATGAGGATATTCAAGATGAAATACAGGAACTAAAAACAGCCATCAAATGGGTTGGAGATCAATTAAAAGATATACAAAAACAAGTGATACTAAAATGTGATTGGAATTCTACTCAATTTTGCGTTACTCCTGCTCAATTCAATTAGAGTGCCTACAACTGAGAACAAATCAAATTTCATTTACAAAACATACATGATAATGCCTCTCTGAATGTACAATTATTACAAAAGGAAATCTTTGAAATGTTTTCTAAAAGTTTACCTTCTTCCACTAATTTGGAAACTTTGAGTTGACTTCAGTTCCGTCGCTGAGTCATGTCCGACTTTTGAGACCCCATGAATCGCAGTACGCCAGGCCTCCCTGTCCATCATCAACTCCCAGAGTTCACTCAGACTCATGTCCATTGAGTCAGTGATGCCATCCAGCCATCTCATCCTCTGTCGTCCCCTTCTCCTCCTACCCCCAATCTCTCCCAGCATCAGAGTCTTTTCCAATAAGTCAGCTCTTCGCGTGAGGTGGTCAAAGTACTGGAATTTCAGCTTCAGCATCATTCCTTCTAAAGAAATCCCAGGGCTGATCTCCTTCAGAATGGACTGGTTGGATCTCCTTGCAGTCCAAGGGACTCTCAAGAGTCTTCTCCAACACCACAGGTCAAAAGCATCAATTCTTCTGTGCTCGGCTTTCTTTACAGTCCAACTCTCACATCCATACATGACCACTGGAAACACCATAGCCTTGACTAGACGGACCTTTGTTGGCAAAGTAATGTCTCTGCTTTTGAATACGCTATCTAGGTTGGTCATAACTTTTCTTCCAAGGAGTAAGCATCTTTTAATTTCATGGCTGCAGTCACCATCTGTAGTGATTTTGGAGCCCATAAAAATAAAGTCTGACACTGTTTCCACTGTTTCCCCATCTATTTGCCATGAAGTGATGGGATCAGATGCCATGATTTTCGTTTTCTGAATGTTGAGCTTTAAGCCAACTTGTTCACTCTCTACTTTCACTTTCAAGAGGCTTTTTAGTTCCTCTTCACTTTCTGCCATAAGGGTGGTATCATCTGCATATCTGAGGTTATTGGTATTTCTCCAGGCAATCTTGATTCCAGCTTGTGCTTCTTCCAGCCCAGCGTTTCTCATGATGTACTCTGCATGTAAGTTAAATAAGCAGGGTGATAATATACAACCTTGACATGCTCCTTTTCCTATTTGGAACCAGTCTGTTGTTCCATGTCCAGTTCTAACTGTTGCTTCCTGACCTGCATATAGGTTTCTCAAGAGGCAGGTCAGGTGGTCTGGTATTCCCATCTCTTTCAGAATTTTCCACAGTTTATTGTGATCCACACAGTCAAAGGCTTTGGCATAGTCAATAAAGCAGAAATAGAGGCTTTTCTGGAACTCTCTTGTTTTTTCCATGATCCAGCGGATGTTGGTAATTTGATCTCTGGTTCCTCTGCCTTTTCTAAAACCAGCTTGAACATCTGGAAGTTCACGGTTCACATATTGCTGAAGCCTGGCTTGGAGAATTTTGAGCATTACTTTACTAGCGTGTGAGATGAGTGCAATTGTGCAGTAGTTTGAGCATTCTTTGGCATTGCCTTTCTTTGGGATTGGAATGAAAACTGACCTTTTCCAGTCCTGTGGCCACTGCTGAGTTTTCCAAATGTGCTGGCATATTGAGTGTAACACTTTCACAGCATCATCTTTCAGGACTTGAAATAGTTCAACTGGAATTCCATTACCTCCACTAGCTTTGTTCATAGTGATGCTTTCTAAGGTCCATTTGACTTCACATTCCAGGATATCTGGCTCTAGGTATACCACCGTGATTATCTTGGTCGTGAAGATCTTTTTTGTACAGTTCTTCTGTGTATTCTTGCCACCTCTTCTTAATATCTTCTGCTTCTGTTAGGTCCATACCATTTTTGTCCTTTATCGAGCCCGTCTTTGCAAGAAATGTTCCCTTGGTATCTCTAATTTTCTTGAAGGGATCTCTAGTCTTTCCCATTCTGTTGTTTTCCTCTATTTCTTTGGGTTGATTTCTGAGGAAGGCTTTCTTATCTCTCCTTGCTATTCTTTGGAACTCTGCATTCACATGTTTATATCTTTCCTTTTCCCCTTTGCTTTTCACTTCTCTTCTTTAGCTGAACTTTAGCTGAACAACTAACTGATCAATTATCTGGGCTAGACCCACACAGATGGTTTCAGAACATTACTCATAGCATCGGGTCTGGAACTATGACTTTGGTGATTGTCTTGACAATTATATTTGTTGTTTACCATTGCCTTCATGCAAAAATTGTTAAAACTGAACAAACTCAAATGGTCAGGACCCTTTTTACAAATATAATAAATAACGGAGAATTGTCAGGGAACATTTAACAGGAGGATTCCTGTGTGCTGTTTTCTGCCTCTCATAAGTCCCCCGTTCCTTATCAGTTCCTGATAACGGGAACGAGTGGAGGGGCACACTGCTCCCAGGTCTGAGGTCATGAGATAAAACACACGCATAGATTTCCTTCAGTAAACATTCTCCTTACAACAAAACTGCTCAGTCACGACCCTCTTTCTTGAGATATGGATTGTCTTCTGACCTTATGACCATTGCTAATTCCTTGTTTCCTTGATAATGGTTGCTGTACGTTTGGCTTTCTGATCTTTATCATTGTCAAAAGAAATTCCTTGTATAACAGCCTATATATACTCACAGAAAGATCATGAAAGCACCCTTGCTCCACCAGAGGCTTGGGTCCCCGTGTCTTTCTTTCTTTCTTTTTCTCTCTCTCTCTCCCTCCCTCCCTCCAGCTGATTCTCTGGAGTGTGAAAACCCACCAAGCTCACTTTCTTGCCCAGGCTTTCAAGATCTCCTCAAGAGGGTGGCTTGTGCCTTCGTGAGCGGTGCAAGCCCTGTTCTAGGATTTTATTGGTTCTTTGCATAAACCAGGGAATACTAGCTTCTCTCTCTCTTTCACTTTCTTATCATCGACTCTGGACCACCAGGTTGCAGTCCATTAAAGGACTGAAACAGCTACCCACTCCAGTATTCTTGCCTGGAGAATTCCATGGAGAGCAAAGCCTGGTGGGCTACAGTCCATCGGGTCACAAGGAGTCAGACACGACTCAGCAACTAACACATTCTTTCATACTTTCTTTCTATGCATTGTCTGTAATCTACACAACAAGTCAAGATAGATTGTATGAAGTTCACTTGGCAGGTGGAGAAACTATAAGTCTCAGAGAGGCTAAATGGCTTGCCCGTAAGGACATAACTAGTTAGTGTCTAAGCTGGGATTTGAACTCAGATCTGTATGGCCCCAAACCCTGTGCTCTTTCCACTATATTATTCAGCACTCATGCTTATATACTCAATTTTATATAAATTGATACAATATTATACTTTTATACTAAGAATTGCTTGAATGCAATCTACGTAGGAAGTGTTGACACATGAAGTCTGACAATAGCAAAAACTATATTTTATGTTGGAAGTAGAACAGAGTGGATTTTCTCCCTCTTTTGACAAGACTGTTGACATCACTAACCACATTAACATCACAGAACATCCTTGATCTCACCATTCCACCCCTTTGATTTCAAGATAACTGTACCCTGGAAATTAAATATCACTCTCATCATTGATGCTGCCTATAATGTGAGTAGAAAGCATTACATTAGCTTTGAAAACTATTTTTAGTAATGTTCTTGTATCATAGAAGTTAATGCTTAAGAATATTTCATTGGAGAACAAATCACAATCAAACACAGAAATACTGAACAGGCTCAATGCAACCAGTCAACTCCATCAAGTAGAAAAGTATACATTATTTATAAAATAATATCTGGGAGTTATTCCAGAAAACACACCAAAAACTAGAGATAGGGCTTTTCCAATGTTTTGATCTTGAAATGGTCCCTCTAATACATTAAAAATTTATGTACTAACAACATTTATAGTGCATGCAGTAGCTTTTTTGCATATCAAGTGAATCTTTCATTACAATCATTTATATTATGAAATTAGTCTTTCCATACTTGAAGGTTTACTTTTTAGCAGGTGACATTGGGAAGCTTTCTGTGGTTCAACTTTGTCAGCATTTTCATTATCAGCATTTCTTTTTTCCCTCTGAGCCATTTCACAATTGTTCTAAATTGTATCTGGCTAAAACTTGGCATCTAAATTGCCACCTTAGAATTCTGTCTCAAGGAAAATCCTAGTGTCAGTCTAATAAGCTGAATTGTATATATAGCACAGTCAGTTTTAGGCAGTTCCAATCTCTATTTTTAAACTCAGTTATAACTAAAACATTGAGATAATTATGATACACAAGCCATTGTTGATGAGAACTTTCCCTCATTACTTTTTCTAATTAGTTCTCTCAAGTAAGGCTAGGAATCTTGGAATCTTTGTTTTCATCCTAAGAGGGAATTGATTCATTTCAGCAAAGTTGCAGTGAAAGTATTTTTCTTTTTAGCTGTTATTTGGCATAACTCACCTAGTTCAATGTTTTCTAAAGTGTTACATTTTATCTTAAAACTTTTTGAGCATTGACTCAGGCTGTCTTCCCATAGATAAAGTGAGACAAAATCGATGCATTGCAGGTTTCCTTTGCTGCTTTGTGTGATAAACACTGTCTAACAAGTCAGAAAAAATCCACTTTGATGCTACTTCTCCAATTAGACCTGTTAAACAGTCTCTGAATGACTGAATTTGGTTTCAGTTTTATACACAGATACATTATTAAGCTAATGTTTTTAAAGTAAACTATAGCACCATTAATATTAATTTCTAAGAAGTTCTTTTTTTTATCAAATCTCTAACTATAAGCAAGTGAAGCTGTAATTGTTTTGTTGAGATTCAGTGTAACGTGATTACTCTCTAACTACTCAGTAATTTTTGGAAATCCTGTTCATTCAGTTTGAACAGTTGCAGATGACTTGTATGTGTCATTACAAACTGTCATTAGCTTATGTTCTGAGAATGAGTTCCTTCCAGTATGTGCAAAGATCAGGAAGCTTGGAGGAAAAAAAAAAAAAACTGCTGCCTTCTTTCAAAAACTATTTACTGAAGCTCTCTGTTACCTTGTACAAGATGCAAGAGGTAAGTCCTTTGAGGAATGTGAAGTGTAAACCAGCACACACCTTCAAGGAACTTGTTATCTTCCATGAGAAATAACAGCTACATAAAATCTTAAAAAGTAAAGCAATATAGGATAAAGATCAAATGGAAAGAGATTGCAATACCTGAGCAAAACTCAGTTCTTTAATTTTTTTTTTCCTAAAAGAGATGTTGCAAATATATTATCCTTTCACTAGAATAATTCAAATTCTCTTTTTTTAGTACTATTTGATGAATCCTGATAAAATCAGGTCACTGTATGATGACACATAATTTAGTAGGTCAAACAAAACTGCTTCACCAACCTGACAATGATTTGTCAAAACCTGGCAAAGTCCTTCTGCAGGCTTGGTCAGTAAACTTTTACAGCATTGTAATTTTTAAATAGCCAGATCAAACCAAGGCCACCTCTAAGCTGTTAAAACTACTGCCACTGCAACTTTATTATTGTTAAAATCTGCATTTCCAAAATGACAATTATATTTAAAACTGAGTTAGTGCTTCTTTCAGCCCAGGACCATTGTGAATGTTATTCTATGTAAGAAGTATGGGTAACTGACTTAGGTGAGAGAGAGAGAGAGAAACTGGATGGTTGAAAACTGTGAAGTATGAAACAGAAGAGCTTTAAGTTAATCCTTACATCAAACACCATAAAATAATGTTGAAATTCAAAAGATTTTTCAAATCTAGACTCTCTCCCACTGGGAAAGTTAATGTTTTCAAATGAAGATGCCTCCAGATGTAATCTTGTATCCCAGCTAATGCCATCTGTTCTGATTGACTATTCACTACTTATTCATAAACTACTACATATTTTCTGAGATAGGAACACCTTAATCAATGGTCACACATAATAAAATAAACGTGATGACACTATCTCTTTGAGCTCAAGAAATGTTATGGAATTTTAATTGATTATCTTCAAAGAATTATGTGATTCCTGAAAATAAAGAATCAGAATATAAAGGTTTACAATCTTGACTACTTATGGAAACTATTTGAAGGTGAGAACAGAATTAAATACAGTTGTTTTACTTTCTTTTCCTGGGCAGGTTAAAATGGAGAGATTCTTTGTCCTTTCAGATTCTCTTGCTATACAACACTCAGTATTGTCTCCTAATACCTCACTCTAATCAATATTAAATGATTTTTTTCTGTTTTACAATCATTGATCTTTTGCCAAAATTGTTTTTGCAAGGGGGTACTAAGAAGTTATTGCTTATGATTTAGCTAACAAAGGACCTACTCTAAATAAGGAGTAACCAATCATTTTTGATAGCACACTGAGCTAGTGTAATCCTTACCAATATCATTTAGCAAATTTCTCAGAAACACTTTATGTTTGCCTTTCAAACTGGGATACACAGTGATATACAGGGAGAAAGATACTTGTAGCTTTAGATACTTTATCTGAAGATAGAGTATCTTCTGGAAGAGTCAGTTTTACTCAGGGATAAAACATTTAAAAAATATTATGACAGGCATATATTTTACATGTATAACAAGCATGATGTACTGTGGAGTGAAATGCAAACTTTGTATAATTGGATAAAATATATGACTTAAAGAAACCCTCACCCTGAAGCAGCACCTAACCCACCCCACTGCATTCTTACCCTCTCCTTGCTGTATGTATCATCTTCTGCTTTTTAGGAATGTGTGTGTTCAATCACTCATTCATGTCCAGCTCTTTGTGACCCCATGGACTGTAGCTTGCCAGCCTCCTCTGTCCATGAAATTCTTCAGCCAAGAATACTGGAGTAAGTTGCCATTTCCTACTCCAGGGAATCTTCCCAACCCAGGAATTGAACCTGGATCTCTGGAGTCTCCTACATTGGCAAGAGAGTTCTTTACCAACTGCACCACCTACGAAGCCTAGGAATACTGTGAATTTTAGGAATACTGAGAAGTAGCAAAAATTATAATTTGGGGGATAGAAAAATAACCTGAATCCATAGTGTGGCACTAACTCGCTGATGTGCTCAGCCCCAGAAATAGTGTATTTTTCTATTGTAAAAAATATCTAAACGTGGTCATTGTGTAGACCTTGATGAATGATCATAGTATCTCTTGTGGAAGCTATTTGCAGCAGGTTCAGAAACAGAAAGCCTGCTGTCTACATAGGGAGACCATGAAAGAGAAAGGTTACTGTACCTCTTCCCTTGTCCACAGTGATCAAGTCAGGAGTTAGAATAACTGGATACAGAAGCAGGGGCCAGTTTTCTGGCTGAAGGAGATTCATAGAGCAGTTTGTTCCAAAGCTGTCAGAATCACAAACTAAATATAAATACTGACTGAGCTTGCTTTCGCCTCCAGGCTATAAGATATTCCAAATTTAAGCCTGTGACTAAACAAGCATATATTATCTCTTGTAACTGTCACAAAGATCCTACACATGTATCATCACATACATTTTACAGATGAGGAAAGGTTTTTAAGTAACCTGGTCATGATCGCACTCTGTTTTCTTTGATTTTTCATTGATGTTTGAGATGATTTCCTTTCATTATAGGCTATCACACTTCTCCACTTGGTATTTGAGGAAATTAAACCGAGAGACTATTTTCAGATTCCTCATTTTAAACACAAGAACTTTTTATCCATTCTCCTATGGGGGCTAAGTCATTTCTCTTTGAATTAACAAGTTGTTAGGAATTTGAACTCATGCCTACTAGATCTTGGAATGGAACCATCAACTTAGATGTTAATTTGAACATTTTAATTATTTTTGGAATGTCACAAAAATGAATATTGCATTTGGAAAAATTATAGCAGTAAAATTAATTATGATTTAAGTATTAGAGCTGTTGTTTTTCTACATGATTTTTTTTTACTTCTTGATTGCACACCTACCTGGTGAGAAAATGAAAGTGTGCCTCTTAATCTCTAATGTAGACCTGTTTCCAAGTTTTCAAAATGAAAAGTTTCCTGTGTTTAGGATTAGATTCAATGAATGCATATAACAATTGCAGTAGAATGTCTGTTGAAATATGAATTTTGGTGGATATGACACTAGTTTACTCTTTTTGCATAGGAACTGAATATTTTTGAGTAGGTTAATTATTCTCCAGTAGGCTGATTTATTTTCTTTTAGTTGGTCACATTTATTCCTGTCATCTGATACTGTCATAAAAATGAAATCATACCAAATATGTGTTGATACACTGCTGTCAATTGCTTTACATTCAGCATGACTCTCTTTACGCTGGTCGAAAATGATTGGGCAGTAGTAAGATAATGATTCTACTTACCAGGGATCTTATAGGGATATGAATTGCAATAATAATTTACATCAAGGAAGAAATTAATGATACAATGTTAGAGTGTAAACAGAGGGAGATCTTATAATGCCCGATGATCTGGCCCATGATTTGCTGCTCACTCCCCAAGACTAGTTTGATGAATGGCAGTGTAAAAGCATTTGGAAAGCTTTTTTTTTTCTACTAGTTCTATTTGCTTTTGGTTTGCTCAGGAAAACATAATAATCTAAATATAAAAGAACTATAAAGACAATTTTCAATAAATAAAATAATTTAAATAAATTATTTAATTTTAATTTATTAAGTTATTTAATAATAAAAATTATTTATTATTAAAATTAATTTAAATAAAGAATTTAATAAAATAAAATAAAATAAATTGATTCCAGTTAAATTTTTAAAAACTTTTGAGGTTTTGAAAATCTTCCTTTGCTTTACTTTTTTAAAAATTGTGATATTGAATTAGCAAATTAAATTTATAGGAGAAGACGAAAATATTTGGGAATACTTGCCCTAAAAAACTCACATTTTAGGCTAAAAATTTGTTACTTTTTATTGATATATTTTCTTTTTAAATGTTAATTTTTTATTATAAAATAAAAATTACCCAAAAAGGCAATAAACGATGCATTAACATTTTAATCTATAGATAGGATTTTTTTGGGCATTTTTCTCATAAATGAGATCATGTTTTTTATATTGTCTTATTTACTTTCTTCACATTGCAATTAGTCATAAAGTTCCTTTGTGCATACTCAGTCATTTCAATCATGTCTGACTCACCGTGACTCTATGGACTATAGTCCACCAGGCTCCTCCATCCATGGGATTCTCCAGGCAAGAATACTGGAGTGGGTTGCCATATCATGCTCCAGAGTATCTTCTCAAACCAGGGATCAAACCTGTGTCTCCATATCTCCTGTATTGCCGGAGGATATTCTACTGCTGAGCCACTGGAGAAGTCCAAAGACTTTATGTCATTAAATATTTTTTCAACTAAATCACTTTTAATAACGACATAGTATTTCATTCTATTTTTTTTCTATATCCTCATATGTATCTAACCAAATCCTTGTTTGGTACATTTAGGATATTTTTATTTTTTCACTCTTATAAATAATACTGCCATGTATATTCTAGAACATACATTTTTCTATACTTATCAATTTGTTTTTAAGATAAATTTCTATAAGTGAATGTTCTGAGTTAAGAATATAAGTGTTCTTAAGACTTGTGGCATATTTCCAGACTTCTCACTGGAAAGGCACTAAGGAAGAAAATTCTTACTAGCAACATGTGGGAGCATTTATTTCATTCTATGCTCAAGAACATTGGAATGTTACCTTCAAAATGTTAACTATTAATTTACTAGTAATCTTCACACTAATTTATTAGCAGTCAGCCATGTGATATATATTCCAATAACAAACCATTATCCAAGCAAATATTTGAAATGAAGAGAAAAGCAACATGGAGTACCATCTAGAAAGTTGTAAGAAGTAGTTCAACTTGCCCTTAAGTTGATTCAATTTTATTGAAACTTCATGAATCAAAGTAGGAATCATATGGTTTACAATTGGGTCATTTATTGGGTAATTCAGTGTCACCCATGCATGAATTAATTCCGTATTCCAGAATGAATTCTGCTCAGTCACCCAGTCATGTCTGATTCTTTGTGATCCTTTGAAGCATAGCCCTCCAGTCTCCTCTGTCCATGGTATTTTCCTGGCAAGAATATTGGAGTGAGTGGCTCTTCTCCAGGGGATCTTCCTGACCCAGGGATTGAACCCACCTCTCCAGTGTCTCCTGCATTGCAGGCAGATTCTTTACCACTGAGCCATCAGGGAAGCCCCTTCAGAATGCATATTCTGCAGCAAACGTTTAGAGTTAAGAATTTCTGCCTTTGCATTGTTCATGAAGTTTGGTGTGCAGAATGCCTAAAACACTTGTCAAATATCCTTGAGAGGACCATTGTGACTTATATATATATATATATATATATATATATATATATATATATATACATACTATATGTCTCACAACAATATTCTAATAAGTCTGATTTCAAAGACAAAAATAAAGGCTCCAAAATCTTACTGTAAAGATCTATTCTACATTTGATTATGAATCCTTTAATTTTTTTGAATAAATCTCAATCTATGCCTTACAATGACTGTTATTTGTAAATTTAGTCTCATACAAATACTCAAGTAGGAGGATTTTTCCTTTTTTAATATACCTAACTTTAATATGCTGCTGCTAAGTCACTTCAGTTGTGTCCGACTCTGTGCAACCCCAGAGACGGCAGCCCACCAGGCTTCCCCGTCCCTGGGATTCTCCAGACAAGAACACTGGAGTGGGTTGCCATTTCCTTCTCCAATGCATGAAAGTTAAAAGTGAAAGTGAAGTCGTCCAGTCGTTCCCGACTCTTAGCGACCCCATGGACTGCAGCCTACCAGGCTCCTCTGTCCATGGATTTTCCAGGCAGGAGTACTGGAGTGGGGTGCCATTGCCTTCTCCACTTTAATATAGTGGAGTAAATAGTGTTCTCCTAAAATTCATGTCTATCTGGAAAACTCAGAATGTGATCTTATTTGGAAATAGGGTATTTGCAGTGGTAATTAATTATTTCTGTACATGAAATCATTCAGAATTTAGGGATAATCTTAAATCTAATGACTGATCTCCTTTTGAGAAGTGGATAGGACTCAAGTGCACAAAGGAGAATATAGTGTTAACATGGAGGCAGACATTAGAGTGATGTGTCTACAAGTCAAGAAACGTCAAGGCTTATCAACAAAGATCAGAAGATCGGAGACAGGCATAGATGATTTCTCTCTCAGAGCCTTCAAAAGGAACCAATCCTGCTAACACCCTGATTTTGAACTTCTGTCTTCCTGAACCATGAGACACTAAATTTCTATTGTTTTAAGCCACCTAATTTGTGATATTTTGTTATAGCAGCCCTAGAAATTTAATATCTTTAGAAAGCTCCTTGGGGCTCCAAAGGTTGCTCTAGTGGTAAAGAACCTGCCTGCCAATACAGGAGATATAAGGGACACAGGTTTGATCCCTGGGTTAGGAAGATCTCCTGGAGGACGGCATGGCAGCCCACTTCAGCATTCTTGCCTGGAGAATCCCATGGGCAGAGGAACCTGGTGGGCCACAGTCCATAGAATCTCAAAGAGTCAGACATGACTGAAGCAACTTAGTATGTACACATACATAAAGTTCCTTAATTCAATTCTTTCAGTAATTCACTTTGGTCATACTTCTCTTCACCTACAAAATTTGAGAACACTCTACATTGACTTGCAGTAGATGCTAATGACAACTTACTACTCTCTGAGGCTAGTAGAACTATGCAAATTGGAACTGTTTCAGCTTTCATACTGATTGCCAAAGAAAAAATACTTCCCCTGATAATCAATTCATAATCTGTTTCATATCTGAGCATATCTGCTAACAGCCTTGAAGTATGTCTCACAAAACACAAAATAAAGAAAAAATCAGTGAATTTCTCACAATGAATTTAGAAAAAAGATGTTTCCCCTCCCAATTTTGGCATATTTATGAACTGAACTCTTTCTTATTGTTCTTCCTTTCAATTTCACTAAATTTTGTACGGGAAAACAAAAGCATAATAGTATCCTGTAGCAGACAGGAAGAATAAAATAAAAACAGGCCCCCGTAAGGGCCACAAAATAAATTTATAATTATTGATAAACTGGATGCTATAAGGCATGAGACACTTTGAACAAGTCCAGAGGGTACAGTTCATAATCTTGAAAACAAGATGTGATCCTGGGATTGGAAAACTGACCCCAGACTGTTTCCCAACTGGCATCTCAGAGTCACATGTTTTATGTATCTGGTGGAAAATCGATAGATAAGTCTTAGTTACTGATTTGTATTGATTACTGTTTATTAGTTAGTTAATGGTTAATGATCATTTTGTTCTTTGGCCCTGAAGGCCACATGAGTTATAGCTTAACTCCTTGCATATTCTTTCATTCATGGGCTGAAATAATAAATAATATAGTATAATAAAGCTAGCTTGGATTCAGTTTTGGGACCTTCACCTTGGAGAGGTGTTGGTCACTTGATCCTTGCTTTTCACTGAATTCTTGTGTCTTGTTTCTCATTCTCTCACCTTATCATGCTTTCAGAAACCCTGCTTGTCAAGCTGGCCTCAACAGTACCCCCAGTGTTTGCTTGGCTTCAGATATGAAGCTCAGCTCTGGTGCAATTAGCTAGATATATACGGTAATACTTGATGCTGAGAAGCATTTTTCAGTGGAGAAACTGAAGGAGAATTTTGTCTTAATGCCCTGGTCCAGCAAGGCCATAGTTATATTTTCTCTTACTTTCGCACTAACCTTATAGCAAATCATTATAATCATCATATTTGCAGCTTAAACTTCTCTCCATGTGGATTAATGCTTAGATCCTGTTAATGCTATGAAGTGATAATAGAATTCAACTTTTAAAAGAGACTCTTCAAAGCCCTTGGTGTGTAAATTACCTTCTTAAGTTAACAGTAGAATTATTAAAGCATTGTGTTTTTTTCCTTTTCATTTATACTACTAATATATAAGAAAATCATTAATCATAATGAACAAGAAAATCATAAATGATGTTACTATGATGCATCAGTTATCTATTGCAACCTAACAAATAACCCCAATATATAGTATTTTAAAACAGCTAATGTTTATTATCTCACATTTTCTATGGGTTAGCATGTGCCTCATTGGGGTGTCTCTGACTCAAAGTCTCACAAGGCTGCAGTAAGGTTATCTATAGCATCTGAAGTCACCTCAAGGTGTTACTATGGGAGGGTCCACTTCAAAATGTACTCACATAGTTCTTGGAAGGCTACAGGTTAGCTGTTAGATGGTGACATCAGTTAATTGCAATGTGGTACTCTCCATAAGACAACTTAAAACATGACAACTCAGAGTGGGTGAACAAGTGGGAGAGCAAAAGCAGATACCCATGGATGCAATCTCTTGGCAACCTATTCTCCTACATAATATCCCTTCACTTTTACTGTATGCTATTATTTAAAAGGGACTTACGGGTCATCTGGACCACACTTATGGGAGAATGGAACCAGGGCATGAATATCCAGGGGCAGGATTCATTGGGGGCCGTCTTAGAGGCTGACTACCACATATGACCAAAATGTTGTGACAGCATGTATGAGCTGAGGACCCTTTCTAAAGTCATTAGATTGCTATATGTAAATTTGCAAATATTTTATGGTTTTTTTTTATCATTACTAAAAACATTGTGATTTGGTTAATTTTAGTAATCTGATACAATATCTATATATTTCTAATCTTTGTTGGTTCTCCCAATACAAAGCAGTTTAAGTTGTCTTTCTGGGATTTTTAAATAAGTAAAGCCTGAGTTTTCAAGTGTTGCTGATTCCCAGATATTTTATTATACATTAAAAAAAAAAAAGGAAATCCTGTAAGGACACCACTTTCTAGAGAGAATTCTTTCAGCCTTGGAAGACACCAATGAGATCAATCAAAGGCATGAGAAAATAATTTTGAGTTAAAATTTTAATTAGTAGAGAAAAGCAAAGTTAAGGAATTCACTATCTCATTTTTGTCTCAAACCTTAGTATTCATGACAACAAGTCATCAACTTAGCTTCTGGAGTTTTGAAAATTTTGTGTACCCTTTTTGGTCAGAAGCTTATCCAACTTGGCAGGTCACAAAACTGACATAAAGTTTTTAAAATGCATTTTATGTTATTCATTTCATGCAAAAGTTAGTGCATACACAGCTTTCCCTTAACTCCTATTACAGTAATATCAACTCTGAACATACAATTCATATAAATACACTCTGGAGTCCAAATGAGGCTGACTTTGCATTCTATAGTGTCTTATTGAGGCCAAAGACATTGTCATATCAATCTTGCATAGCTGATATCTTATACAGCATTTCAGATAAATAATTTCAAACCTAGTTATATGAATATATTTTCTTTGTAATTTTTACTTATCTTATGCTAGTCTTAGGTTTAATTGGGTGGCTTGTAATGGTGTGGACCTAATAGAAGCAGAAGATATTAAGAAGAGGTGGCAAGAATACACAGAAGAACAGCACAAAAAAGATCTTCACACCCCAGTTAATCATGATGGTGTGATCACTCACACTCACCTAGAGCCAGACATCCTGGAATGTGAAGTCAAGTGGGCCTTAAGAAGCATCACTATGAACAAAGCTAGTAGAGATGACGGCATTCCAGATGAGCTATTTCAAATCCCGAAAGATGATGCTGTGAAAGTGCTGCCCTCAATATGTCAGCAAATTTGGAAAACTTAGCAGTGGCCACTGGACTGGAAAAGGCCAGTTTTTATTCCAATCCCAAAGAAAGGCAACGCCAAAGAATGTTCAAACTACCAAACAATTTCACTCATCTCACACGCTAGTAAAGTAATGCTCAAACTTCTTCAAGCCAGCCTTCAATAATATGTGAACCATGAACTTCCAGATGTTCAAGCTGGTTTTAGAAAAGGCAGAGGAACCAGAGATCAAATTGCCTACATCCACTGGATCATGGAAAAAGCAAGAGAGTTCCAGAAAAACACATATTTCTGCTTTATTGACTATACTAAAGCCTTTGACTGTGTGGATCACAATAAACTGGAAAATTCTGAAAGAGATGGGAATACCAGACCACCTGACCTGCCTCTTGAGAAACCTGTATGCAGCTCAGGAAGCAACAGTTAGAACTGGACATGGAACAACACACTGATTCCAAATAGGAAAAGGAGTACATCAAGGCTGTATATTGTCATCCTGCTTATTTAACTTATATGCAGAGTACATCATGAAAAATGCTGGGCTGGAAGAAGCATAAGCTGGAATCAAGATTGTCAGGAGAAATACCAATAACCTCAGATATGCAGATGACACCACCCTTATGGCAGAAAGTGAAGAAGAACTAAAGAGTCTCTTGATGAGAGTGAAAGTAGAGAGTGAAAAAGTTGGCTTGAAGCTCAACATTCAGAAAATGAAGATCATGGCATCCGGTCCCATCACTTCATGGCAAATAGATGGGGAAACAGTGGAAACAGTGGCTGACTTTATTTTGGGGGGCTCCAAAATCACTGCAGATGGTGTTTGCAGGCATGAAATTAAAAGACGCTTACTCCTTGGAAGGAAAGTTTTTACCAACCTAGACAGCATATTAAAAAGCAGAGACATTTGCAACAAAAGTCCGTCTAGTCAAGGCTATGGTTTTTCCAGTGGTCATGTATGGATGTGATATTTGGACTATAAAGAAAGCTGAGCACAGAATTGATGCTTTTGAACTGTGGTGTTGGAGAAGACTCTTGAGAGTCCCTTGGACTGCAAGGAGATCCAACCAGTACATCCTAAAGGAGATCAGTCCTGGGTGTTCATTGGAGGACTGATGTTGAAGCTGAAACTCCAATACTTTGGCCACCTGATGCGATGAGCTGACGCATTTGAAAAACCCTGATGCTGGGAAAGATTGAGGGCAGGAGGCGAAGGGGACGATAGAGGATGAGATGGTTGAATGCCATCACCGACTTAATGGACATGGGTTTGGGTAGACTCCAGCAGTTGGTGATGGAAAAGGAGGTCTGGTGTGCTGCAGTTCATGGGGTCACAAAGATTTGGATATGAATGAGCGACTGAACTGAACTGAATTGTAATTGCTTAATTTTGCTTTGTGGAAAAGTAGTCAGTGCTCCTATATTAGCATTTATGCCCCAAATCTTTTGTTTTTGTTTGGCCAAGCTTCTTTTGTTCCCAATTAAACATACTGCTAATATTTCCAATAACATGTATCCTTGCGTATGTGTGTTAGTTTAGTGAATATTTATTATTTATCTGATCCATTGTCATAATATTTAAAGATTTGTTAAAAAAATTATGTTGGCTGACAACGTTGTGACAAATGTGAATGTCAATGGTAGAAAGGACGAAAACATTTACCTTTGAAATGACAAACCTTCATAAATATGAAAATCAGACCTAGTGATGAGGTTTATGAAAGGTAAAAGAAAAACTCATAGGAGAAATAAAGGACAACAAACCTAACTATACCACAAAGCTTAAAGCTCATGCTGTCAATAAGCAAGGCACATAGAAAAATAGCCTACTGCATGAGAATTGATCAAGATTGATGAAGAAACTCACCAAGTGATTAAGACAAAAATGTCACTGCTTTAGAATTAAAACATTACCCAGAAAATAGAATGAAATGCTTGGAAATTGGTATATTATGTCAAAAAGGAGAAATTTTAAAAACCCAAATCATGATAAATAAAAATGAATTTGTAAGAATTAACAGTAAACAAGGTACTAGAAGAAAGCTATGATCAATAAGTTGTTTAAATTCATAAAATAGTATTTAGCTAGAAGCTTAGTATCATAATATATACTCTAGTTTTTTATTATTATTATCATTTTGGCCATGCCACACAACATGTGGGATCTTAGTTCCCTGACCAGGGATAGAAACTGTACCCCCTGCATTGGAAGTACAGAGTCTTAACCACTGGACTGCCAGGGAAGTCCCTGTAGCATCACAATATAAAAGGGCAAAAGAGAATTCTAGTGTCATATAATGCTGATGCTGCATACAATTCCTTAGCATTTCTATACACCAGTTTACAAAAGATAAAAGTATTGTTTTAGAGATTCCTGTGAAGGAACACAAAGTATTGAAAAGAAGGCAATTATATTCATGTCATAACAGGCAATTACACAATTAGAATGATTAAATGCTGGTAAAGTTCATTACTTAAAGGACTAAGTTCTAACTCTGTGAAGTTATAATGAGTCCAAAGTGGTAAGCCCTTAAATGAAAGAGCTGGCCTTAGAAAATGGCTTACATTGGTCAGGATTGGAGCATTACATCTTGATAGTAAATGAAGGATTTCATATTGTTCTGCGACTAAGCAGATTTTCATTCATGACTATCAAATAGGTCCTCTTCAACTAAAATTATACCTATTATATTTTAAAAGTCAAGACATAATTGTGTTCTGTATCTATATAGTAATTGCTTGAGATTTCCCACTATGATTCAAGATATTTAGAATCTTGGAGAAGGTGAGATACAAGTTTATGGCTGAGAGTACAGTTTCTGGAATCAGACAAACTAGCTTTAAATCCTATCTCCACAAGAGGAGCTGTGTTTCCTTGGAAAAATTATTTAACTTCTCCAAATCCCTGTGTTCTGACCTAAAAATGAAAGTAAATGATAGTAGCCAACTCCTAGGATTGTTGGCAGGATAAATAAGAGAATATAAGTAAAACATTTAACAAGTGCCTAGTACACAACTATGGTACTAAACTAAGGTGGTTCTGGAAAGAATTACAAAAGCAATGCAAGTTAGACCCCACAGTATACAGGTCAATGTATAATGTTCAATATTTGTTAGTTATAATAAGTCTGTGCTGTGCTTAGTCGTGTGTGACTCTGTGAACCCATGACTGTAGCCCGCCAGGCTCCTATGTCCATGGAAATTCTCCAGGCAAGAATACTGGAATGGGTTGCCATATCCTCCTTCAGGGTATCTTTCCAACCCAGAGATCGAACCCAGGTTTCCTGCATTGCAGGCAGATTCTTTACCAGCAATGCCACCAGGGAAGCTCAAGAATACTGGAGTGGGTGGCCTATTCCTTCTCCAGTGGATCTTCTGACCCAGGGATCAAACCAGGGTCTCCTGCATTGCAGGCAGATTCTTTGCCAGCAAACTACCATGGAGTCTATTGGAATTTAATCTATAATTACAGAAAATGATTTGGAATGAGGGCAAAAAATACTAAGCACAAAACAGTCTGCAAATACAAAGTTAAATTTTTAGATGACACAAGTAATGAATGAATAAACTGTAATATACAGAAAAGTTTGAGTTAAAGACAATGTAAAAAAATGTTAACTTATCCACTATCCTACAGTGTATCCAAAAGTTAACAGAAAAAAAAAAAAAGCCTTGAATGTGAGGCATAAGATCATATAACTCCTGGGGGCGGGGGGGGGGGAAGCAATCTAGGCAGTAAGCCCCTAGACATAAATTTTGGCAATGATTTAAAAAAAAAATTTAACATGAAAAGTAAAAGTAACAAAAGCAAAAATAAATAGAATTATATCAATCTAAAGTGCTTCTGCTGTATAGCAAAGGAAACCAGCAACAAACTGAGAAGCCAACTTACTGAATTGGATAATATCTTTTCAAATCATATATCTGAAGGGATTAAAATTCAAAATATATAAACTCATAAAAATCAATATCAAAAAAACCAGATTAAAAAATTGTTAGAGTTTCTGAATAGACATTTTTCCCAAAGAAGACATATAGATGGCCACAGACACATGAAAGATGCTTCAGTTCAGTTCAGTCACTCAGTCGTGTCTGACATTTTGTGGCGAGGCTCTCCTGTCCATCACCAATGCCTGGAGTCTACTCAAACTCATGTCCATCGCGTAGGTGATGCCATCCAACCATCTCATCCTCTGTCGTGCCCTTATCTTCCTGCCTTCAATCTTTCCCAGCATCAGGGTCTTTTCCAATGAGTCGGTTTTTCACATCAGGTGGCCAAAGTATTGGAGTTTCAGCTTTAGCATCAGTCCTTCCAATGAACATTCAGGACTGGTTTCTTCAGGATCGACTGGCTGGATCTCCTTGCAGTCCAGGGGACTCTCAAGAGTCCTCTCCAACACCACAGTTCTAAAGCATCTATTCTTTGGCATTCAGTTTTCTTTACAGTCCAACTCTCACACCCATACGTGACTACTGGAAAAGCCATACCTTTGACTAGACAAACATTTATTAGCAATGTAATGTCTCTGCTTTTTTATATGCTGTCTAGGTTGGTCCTAGCTTTTTTTCCAAGGAGTAAGCATCTTTTAATTTCATGGCTGCATTCACCATCTGCAGTGATTTTGGAGCCCCCCAAAATAAAGTCTCTCATTGTTTAAATTGTTTCCCCACCTATTTTCCCTGAAGTGATTGGACTGTATGCCATGATCTTAGTTTTCTGAATGTTGAGCTTTAAACCAACCTTTTCACTCTCCTCTTTCACTTTCATCAAGAGGGTCTTTAGTTCTTCTTCGCTTTCTGCCATAGGGTGGTGTCATCTGCATATCTGAGGTTATTGATATTTCTCCTGGCAATCTTGATTCCATCTTGTGCTTCATCCATCCTGGCATTTTGCATGATCTACTCTGCATATGTTAAATAAGCAGGGAGACAATATACAGCCTTGATATACTCCTTTTCCAATTTGGAACCAGTCTGTTGTTCCATGTCCAGTTCTAACTGTTGCTTCTTGACTTGCATACAGGATTTCTCAGGAGGCAGGTCAGGTGATCTGGTATGCCCATCTCTTGAAGAATTTTCCACAGTTTGCCGTGATCCACACAGTCAAAGGCTTTGGCATAGTCAATAAAACAAAAGTAGATGTTTTTCTGGAACTCTTGTGGTTTTTCCATGATCCAGTAGATGTTGGCAATTTGATCTCTGGTTCCTCTTCCTTTTCTAAATCCAGCTTGAACATCTGGAATTTCATGGTTCCCCTACTGTTGAAGCCTGGCTTGGAGAACTTGAACATTACTTTGCTAGGATGTGAGATGAGTGCAATTGTGCAGTAGTTTGAACATTCTTTGGCATTGCCTTTTTTTGGGATTGGAATAAAAACTGATCTTTTCCAGTCCTGTGGCCACTGCTGAGTATTCCAAATTTGCTGGTCTATTGAGTATAGCACTTTCACAGCATTATCTTTTAGGATTTGAAATAGCTCAACTGGAATGCCTTCACCGCCACTAGCTTTGTTCGTAGTGATGCTTCCTAAGGCCCACTTGTCTTCCCATTCCAGGATGTCTGGCTCTAGGTGAGTGATCACGCCATGATGGTTATCTGGGTCATGAAGATCTTTTTTGTACAGTTCTTCTGTGTATTCTTGCCACCTCTTCTTAATATCTTCTGTTTCTATTAGGTCCATACAATTTTGGTCCTTTATTGAGCCCATCTTAGCATGATATATTCCCTATCTCTAATTTTCTCGAAGGTATTTCTAGTCTTTCACATTCTATTGTTTTCCTCTATTTCTTGCATTGATTGCTGAGGAAGGCTTTCTTATCTCTCCTTGCTATTCTTTGGAACTCTTCATTCAAATGGGTATACCTTTCCTTTTCTCCATTGCCTTTCATTTTTCTTCTTTTCTTAGCTGTTTGTAAGCCCTCCTCAGACAACCATTTTGCCTTTTTGCATTTCTTTTTCTTGGGGATGGTCTTGATCCCTGTCTCCTCTACAATGTCATGCACCTCCATCCATAATTCTTCAGGCACTCTATCTATCAGATGTAGGCCCTTAAATCTATTTCTCACTTCCACTGTATAATCATAAGGGATTTGATTTAGGTCATACCTGAATGGTCTAGTGGTTTCCCCTACTTTCTTAAATTTAAGTCTGAATTCGGCAACAAGGATTTCATGATCTGAGCCACAGCCAGCTCCCAGTCTTGTTTTTGCTGATTGTATAAAGCTTCTCCATCATTGGCTGCAAAGAATATAATCAGTCTGATTTCGGTATTGGCCATGTGGTGATGTCCATGTGTAGAGTCTTCTCTTATGTTGTTGGAAGAGGGTGTTTGTTATGACCAGTGCGTTCTCTTGGCAAAACTCTGTTAGGCTTTGACCTGCTTCGTTTTGTACTCCAAGGCCAAATTTGCCTGTTACTCTGAAGGAGGAATAGAACAGGTGAGCTGACTCCATCTTGAAAAAGAAGGAAACTCCTCTTTGCAGTATATGCCTGGTAGCCATGGAGATCACATACTACGGCCGAACATGCGTCCTGGACTGATAGACACCAGATTCCATACCAAGATTTCCCTTCACCAGAAAGAATGTAATAATCCCCTATGTAGTCAGTCACCTTTGTAATCTTTATGGCACCCATTGGTGTAGGTTACAGTGTATAATCACCTGATCCTTCTGATTGTCAATTATGGCTGTAACCTGATTGTATCTCCCTTTAACACTTTCCCAGCTAGGTTTAAGGAATTCGGAGATGTGAGCTTGAGCAGTACACTTAAAGTATATAAGGTTTTCACAAAAGTCAGTCGGAGTCCCTGCATGAAGAGGATACTCTGCCTCGGACCCGCCAGTGTAATAAACGTCATTCCACTATCCACGCTCTCCTTCTGAGTGAGTTTGTTTCCTGGAGTGTTTGTCTGTAACAACTCCAGGTAGCTCTTGACTTCCTACTTTTGCATCCCAGTCCCCTATAATAAAGAGGACATCTTTTTTGAGTGTTAGTTCTAGAAAGTCTTGTAGGTCTTCAGCTTCAGCTTCTTTAGCATTGCTGGTTGGAACATAGACTTGGATTACTGTAATATTGAATGGTTTGCTTTGGAAACTAACAGAGATCATTCTGTTGTTTTTGAGACTGCATCCAAGTACTGCATTTTGGACTCTTTTTTTTGACTATGATGGCTAGTCCATTTCTTCTAAGGGATTCTTGCCCACAGAAGGAAATACAAATCAAATCCATAATGAGATATCACTTCACACCTGTCAGAATGACTATTATTAAAAAGACAACGTATTGGCAAGAATGTGGAGAAAGGAAATCCTTGGTTCACTGTTGGTGGGAACATAAATTGGTACAGCAACTATGGAAACCAGTATAGAATTTACTCAAAAAATTAAAAAATAAGACCTACCAATAGATCCAGAAATTCCACTTCTGTTTATTTATCTGAAAAAAAAAAAAACACTAACTAGAAAAGATAGATGCACCCCTATGTTCATTGCAGCACTATTTATTATAGCTAAGATATAAAAGTCTTCCCTGGTGGCTCATACAGAAAATAATTCAGCTGCAATGCTGATGTGGTGTGGCTTCGATTCCTGGGTAGGGGAAGAGTCCCTGGAGAAAGGAATAGTTATCCACTCCAGCATTCTTGCCTGGAGAATCTCATGGACAGAGGAGCCTGGCAGGCTATGGTCCATGGGTTCACAAAAAGCCAGACACGACTGAGGAACTCAGTACACAAGTGAGGTCACAGAAGATATGGAAACAACCAAAACATCCTTCTGTGGTTGAATGGATACTGTCAACTAAAAAATAAAGTCACAACCTGAAAGTATAGAGTTATTTTACTTTGTGGGTATGTTTAGTACTCTGAGCCCAGGATACAGCATCTCAGTAGCTCTGGGAAAACTACTCTAAGGAAACAGGAGGGGAAGTCAGGCTATATACAAGTTTGCAACAAAGGGAGTCTGAACATCAAAGACCAGGTATCAAGTTAAGGAATTTAGCAGTCTATGTATTGGAAGATGTAAGCCTCTTGGCTCACTGTATTCATTCCTTTCATATGCACCTCAACTATCTGGGATCAATCTTGTTTCCTTGTTCACCTTGCTTCTTGCATTCCCCCAGCTTTTCAGCAATCACCATGGGAGTGTGGCAGCATTCTCTGGATTTCAATTTGGGGAGCTCCCATCCACATTTGGAGGCCAGAAATTACTGATGGTGTGACATTTCTTGTTTATTAATATTGCAGGAGACATTTTCATTTCGCAATATAAAAATTGTGTTACATATATGTACAAAGTAATATTACTCAGTTATTGAAAAGAATGACATCTTACCATTTGCAACAAAATGGATGGACATTGAGGGCATTATGCTAAGCGAAATGAGTCATACAGAAAAAGACAAATGCCATATAATCTCCCTTATATGTGGAATCTAAAAACAAAAACAAAAACTCATAGATACAGAGAACTGAATGATGGTTGCCAGAGTCAAAGGATGGTGAATGGGAAAAATGAATTAAGGAGATGAAAAGGTGAAAAAAATTAAAAATATAGCAAAATTTACACAACTATATAATGTTACGACCAAAAAATTCCACTTTAAATTAAAGTGTATAAAGTCCATAAAAATGAATTTTTGGGTCAATCAAATAAAATTCAATTAAAAAAATATGTAGAATATGGAATATAAAAAAGAAGTACAGGTGGTCATTATGCTATTCAGTCTTTCTGTGTAAGAAAATGGACTATATTTTCATTTATTACGATTTTAAACACATTGTAATATTTGCATATAATCTTATACATATGCTTTAAATTGTGTTCCTTGATGATGAAAATTTTTGATACAATTTTGAATAGGATCATTATGTTCTCTTATTCAATTGATTAATTTTTTGTACAATAATTATTAATATATTTCATTAATCAGTTTGGGAATGATTATAGACATTTTACTGGATTTTTTAATTGCTTCTCTTTGGTTTTCTGTGTTGCACAACATATGGCCTGTGAAAAAATGAGTTTTATTCCTTCCATTTTGTGATAGAGACCATGAGTAGGATTACTCAATATCCATTTGGACCCTTTTTTAGCTGCAGAGAATGGAATCTGTGACCTACATTTCCCAGAGTTTCTTAATAGCTTGGATTCTGGATACAATTTAGTTTCTATAAATCACATATATGCAAATCTCACTTTATTTTGGAAATGAGTTATGTGAAGAGGGAGGCAAACACAAGTCATCCATTTTTTCTGGCACATTTGCAGCAAAGATATCATTGTTCTGCAGTCAGCATCTGACATGGTAGCCTTCTCCATGGCAGACAAATTCCTGATATGATAATTTTCTCAAGATAAAGACAATAGCTCCCTTGGGGGTCCAGTATTTTGATGTGGTTTTAAGAGCTATTCTTGGTAGATTCTGTTTCTTCAGCTTCTCCAATGATTTAAATACGTTTGTGTTTAGTCTACCAACTGTGATTTCCATTGTCATAAACTAATAATAATAATATCTGATAAATATATTTTTTAATATTTAAAATGAATGGAATGTTCTTGTCTTATTACAATGTTGAGATATTAGCAGTAATAGTAGATATCATAATCATTCTAAATTTCAATTCAAATGCAATATATGATATTTGCATTTGGGTGGGGTTTTATACATTATACTGTTTGTTGAGACATAAAATTCTCCTCCTAATTCTCTAAGAAGAGATGATATATTTTAACATCAAGAAGATAAATGGAATTTATTGAATCATTTTTCTTTAGTAAAGAAACATGAGATTGTATTTTTTATTTTTCTTTCAGTTCAGTTCAGTCGCTCAGTCATGTCCGACTCTTTGAGACCCCATAAATCACAGCATGTCAGGCCTCCCTGTCCATCACCAACACCCGGAGTTCACTCAGACTCACGTCCATCGAGTCAGTGATGCCATCTAGCCATCTCATCCTCTGTTGTCCCTTTCTCCTCCTGCCCCCAATCCCTCCCAGCATCAGAGTCCTTTCCAATGAGTCAACTCCTCGCATGAGGTGGCCAAAGTACTGGAGTTCCAGCTTTAGCATCATTTCTTCCAAAGAAATCCCAGGGCTGATCTCCTTCACAATGGACTGGTTGGATCTCCTTGCAGTCCAAGGGACTCTCAAGAGTCTTCTCCAACACCACAGGTCAAAAGCATCAATTCTTCTGTGCTCGGCTTTCTTTACAGTCCAACTCTCACATCCATACATGACCACTGGAAACACCATAGCCTTGACTAGACGGACCTTTGTTGGCAAAGTAATGTCTCTGCTTTTGAATACGCTATCTAGGTTAGTCATAACTTTCCTTCCAAGGAGTAAGCGTCTTTTAATTTCATGGCTGCAGTCACCATCTGTAGTGATTTTGGAGCCCCCCAAAATGAAGTCTGACACTGTTTCCACTGTTTCCCCATCTATTTGCCGTTAAGTGATGGGACCGGATGCCATGATCTTCGTTTTCTGAATGTTGAGCTTTAAGCCAACATTTTCACTCTCCACTTTCACTTTCATCAAGAGGCTTTTTAGTTCTTCTTCACTTTCTGTATTAAGGGTGGTGTCATCTGCATATCTGAGGTTATTTATATTTCTCCCGGCAATCTTGATTCCAGCTTGTGCTTCTGCCAGTCCAGTGTTTCTCATGATGTACTCTGCATATAAGTTAAATAAGCAGGGTGACAATATACAGTCTTGACATGCTCCTTTTCCTATTTGGAACCAGTCTGTTGTTCCATGTCCAGTTCTAACTGTTGCTTCCTGCCTTGCATACAGATATCTCAAGAGGCAGGTCAGGTGGTCTGGTATTCCCATCTCTTTCAGAATTTTCCACAGTTTATTGTGATACATGCAGTCAAAGGCTTTGGCATAGTCAATAAAGCAGAAATAGAGGCTTTTCTGGAACTGTCTTGCTTTTTCCATGATCCAGAGGATGTTGGCAATTTGATCTCTGGTTCCTCTGCCTTTTCTTAAACCAGCTTGAGCATCAGGAAGTTCATGGTTCACATATTGATGAAGCCTGGCTTGGAGAATTTTTAACATTACTTTACTAGCATGTGAGATGAGTGCAGTTGTGCGGTAGTTTGAGCATTCTTTGGCATTGCCTTTCTTTGGGATTGGAATGAAAACTGACCTTTTCCAGTCCTGTGGCCACTGCTGAGTTTTCCAAATTTGCTGGCATATTGAGTGCAGCACTTTCACAGCATCATCTATCAGGATTTGAAAGAGCTCAACTGGAATTCCATCACCTCCACTAGCTTTGTTCGTAGTGATGCTTTCTAACGCACACTTGACTTCACATTCCAGGATGTCTGGCTCTAGGTCAGTGATCACACCATCGTGATTATCTGGGTCATGAACATCTTTTTTGTACAGTTCTTCTGTGTATTCTTGCCACCTCTTCTTAATATCTTCTTCTTCTGTTAGGTCCATACCATTTCTGTCCTTTATTGAGCCCATCTTTGCATGAAATATTCCTTTGGTATCTCTGATTTTCTTGAAGAGATCTCTAGTCTTTCCCATTCTGTTGTTTTCCTCTATTTCTTTGCATTGATCGCTGAGGAAGGCTTTCTTATGTCTTCTTGCTATTCTTTGGAACTCTGCATTCAGATGCTTATATCTTTTCTTTTCTCCTTTGCTTTTCTCTTCTCTTCTTTTCACAGCTATTTGTAAGGCCTCCCCAGACAGCCATTTGGCTTTTTTGCATTTCTTTTCCATGGGGATGGTCTTGATCCCTGTCTCCTGTACAATGTCATGAACCTCATTCCATAGTTCATCAGGCACTCTATCTATCAGATCTAGGCCCTTAAATCTATTTCTCACTTCCACTGTATAATCATAAGGGATTTGATTTAGGTCATACCTGAATGGTCTAGTGGTTTTCCCTACTTTCTTCAATTTAACTCTGAATTTGGTAATAAGGAGTTCATGATCTGAGCCACAGTCAGCTCCTGGTTTAATTAAATTTTTATTGAAGGATAATTGCTTTACAGAATTTGCTATTTTCTGTCAAACATCAACATGAATCAGCCATAGGTCCACATATATCCCCTCCCTTTTGAAACTCCCTCCCATCTCCCTCCCTATCCCACCCCTCTAGTTTGATACAGAGCTCCTGTTTGAGTTTCCTCAGCCATACAGCAAATTCCTGTTGGCTATCTATTTTACATAAGGTAATGTAAGTTTCCATGTTACTGTTTCCACACATCTCACCCTCTCCTCCCCTCTCCCCATGTCCATAAGTCTGTTCTCTACGTGTGTTTCTCCATTGTTGCCCTGTAAATAAATTATTCAGTACTATTTTTCTAGATTTCATATATATGTGTTAGAATATGGTATTTATCTTTCTCTTTCTGACTCACTTCACTCTTTATAATAGGTTCTAGGTTCATCCACCTCATCAGAACTGACTCAAATGCATTCCTGAGTAATATTCCATTGTGTGTGTGTGTATATATATGTGTGTGTATATATATATATATTACAATTTCTTTATCCATTCATCTGTCTGTCTGATACCAAAATTAGACAGACAACACAAAAAAAGAAAACTTCAGGTCAATATCACTGATGAACATAGATGCAAAAATCTTCAACAAAATTTTAGCAAACAGAATTCAGAAACACATCAAAAAGCTCATATACCATGATCAAGTTGGGTTTATTCCAGGGATAAAAGAATTTTTGTATCCTTCTTGTATACAGAAATCAATCAATGTGATGTGCTATTTTTAAAAATTGACAGATAAAAACCATATTATCATCTCAATAGATGCAGAAAAAGCCTTTGACAAAATTTAATTTGTTAATATACATTTCCTGATATTGAGCCAACTTTGAAGATTGGAGATAAATTGCTATTCAGTCACTAAATTGTGTTCAACTCTCTGTGACCCCGTGGACTGCAGCACACCAGGATTCCCTGTCCTTCATTATCTCCCTGAGTTTGCTCAAACTCATGTCCATTGAGTCAGTGATATCATCCAATCATCTCATCCTCAATCATTTCCTTCTTCTGCCCTCAATCTTTCCCAGCATCAGGGTCTTTTCCAATGAGTTGGATGTTCACATCAGGTGGTCATAATATTGAGTTTCAGCTTCAGTATCAGTCCTTCCAATGAATATTTGGGGTGGTTTTCCTTAAGGATTGACTGGTTTGATCAATTTGCTGTCCAAGGGTCTTCTCCAGGACCACAATTTGAAAGCATCAGTTCTTCAGTGCTCAGGTCTCTTTATGGTCTAACTCTCACATCCATACATGACTGCTGGAAAAACCATAGCTTTAACTATGTGGATCTTTGTTGGCAAAGTGGTGTCTCTGCTTTTAAATATCATGTATAGATTTGTCATAGCTTTTCTTCCAAGGAGCAGGAGTCTTTTAATTTCATGTCTGCAGTCACCATTTGCAGTGATTTTGGAGCCCAAGAAAATTAAATCTTGCATTGTTTCCACTTTTCCCCCATCTATTTGCCATGAAGTGTTGGGACCAGATGCCATGATCTTCATTTTTTGAATGTTGTGTTTTAAGCCAGCTTTATCCACTCTCCTCTTTCACCCTCATCAAGACGTTCTTTAGTTATTCTTTATATTCTGCCATAAGGGCGTTATCATCTGCATATCTGAGATCATTGATATTTCCCCTGGAAATCTTGATCCTGGCTTGTGCTTCATCCAACCCAGCACTTAGTATGATATACTCTGCATATAAATTGAATAAGCAGGGTGACAATAGACAGCCTTGATGTACTCCTTTCTCAATTTGGAACCAGTCTGTTGTTCCATGACCAGTTTTAACTTTGCTTCTTGACCTGCATACAGATTTCTCAGGAATCAGGTAAGGTGATCTGGTATTCCCATCTCTTTTAAGAATTTTCCATAGTTTGCTGTGATCCACACAGTCAAAGGCTTTAGTATTGTTAATGAATCAGAAGTAGACGTTTTTCTAGAATTCTCTTGCTTTTTCTATGATCCAATAGATATGTATTAATTTTATTAATATTTATATTGTGAATAAATATCAATTGTATATTTTACATACTTTCAAAGCAAAGGTTAATTTTATTTATTTCAAATTTATAGTTAAAAATTGTACAAGTTATGATATTAAAAATATCTGTTTTACTCAAAGGAATGAAAACTATTTTTCCAGGGATTGGACAACACAAAGAATCATGCAGAACTTGAGAGATCTACACATGATCTAAAAGGTGTCTAAAATATAAAACTTTAAAGCATAGATGCCTGTCTAGCTACCATAACTTCTGGTCTTGAGGTAAGTTTTGAATGCCATGACAAACTCTTCTATCTAGAAATAGGAAAAAAGTGAAGCAGGCTATAGGAGAGAAATCTTGAGAATTAAATTATATATGGCAAGGTGGATAAAAAAATAGCAATAACTAATGTGGTGACAACTTGTGAAGAATAATAATTGTAGTGGAACATCCTTACAAAGTCTTTTTATCTTTAAAGAATAATCATGTCCCTGTAATTATAAGATATTTTACTCTGATACCTTCGATAGGAAACAGGATAGGGGCTTAGTTAAAGGAATGAGAAGGACACAAAGGAGGAAAGAGTGTCTATAGACTCGATTTGCCTTAAGATACTGACTGGTGGCTCCTTGGATTGATAAAATTCACCATGCCATGATCAAAATGGATTTACAGATTGTCTAAGTACAATTGGGCTCTCCATTTCTACTAAAGGATGGCAAATTGTAAGGTAGAACAAATTAGGGTCCAAAAAGAAGGGACACCTATTTTTCATTATTTCCTCTCTCTATTGATAAATATAGAAAGAAAAAAGTTTCAGAGAAAAAAGACAATAAAAATATGCAACAAATATACAACCAAATTTTATTTTCTTGCCATTTTCCCTCAGTTACTAAGATAGGAGTCTTGAGCTCTCCAACTATAATTATGGATCTGTCTCTTCTCCATTCATTTCTGTTTTTCTTCTGTGTATATTAAAATCCTATTATTAGATACATACCTGTTTAAGGTTTTTAATTCTCTTTGGTGAATTAATCTCTTTATTCTTATGAAATATTCATCTCCATCCATAGTAGTACCCCTAGTTCTGACATGTACTACTTGGTCTAGGATTGATATAGTACTCTAGCCTTCTTTCAATCAATTTTTACATAATATCTTTTTTTCTTTTCTTTCTTTTACTTTTATCCTCTGTCATTATATTTAAAGTGGACCTCTTATGGGTAGCATACAAGTAAATCTTGGCATTTTATTTAATTTTTAAATGTCTTTTAATTAAACTTGTTAAGCCATTTATATTATTGACATGGTACAGTTATCTTCTTTTGCATAATTTGAGATTTTTCAAAAATTTCATTTTATCTCAATTTGCTTATTAGTTGTATCTCTTCAGTTTAAACTGCTAGTGATTGCTCTAGCATTTATAATATGTATTTTAATTTCATTATATTTTATCGTTTTTCAATGCTTATTATATTTCCTCAATTTGCAAATGATGTGATGCATGATAGGTGATCAATAAATATTTTTATTAGGTCCCAATTGCTGTTTGGCTTTTCTAAATTTGTTCTTTGTGTGCCTCACTCTTCCATCTCATAAATATACTTTCCACAGTGAGCATTCTCTCACTAACTCTGCACATTTTAAAATCCAAAACCTTAGACAAGTTACTTGACCGAATCTAATTTTTCTCATTCTAAAATGGGGACAACAATTCCTATCTCCTGAGTTGACATGAGGATTAAATGAAACATACATGATAATGTCTGGGGCATAGTAGGCACTCATTTACTATCAGCTTCATTTTCCCCTAGTCCCAAAGGCTTAGAAAATTTTTTTTTTCATTTTATCTAGACTATTTTAAGATAAGTGGAGCTATAATGAGGGAGTTTTAATAAGAGTATTTTAGGAGGCAAAGATGTTTTCTGCCTTTGCTTTTCCTCTTCATCTTTTTTTTTTTTCTTTTCCTTGTGCCACCTAGAAGCAGCCTTCATTTCTCAATTATTTAGCACATCATGAAATTATAAGACGCTTATTCCTTGGAAGGAAAGTTATGACCAACCTAGATAGCATATTCGAAAGCAGAGACATTACTTTGCCAACAAAGGTCCGTCTAGTCAAGGCTATGGTTTTTCCAGTGGTCATGTATGGATGTGAGCGTTGGACTGTGAAGAAAGCTGAGCCCTGCAGAATTGATGCTTTTGAACTGTGGTGTTAGAGAAGACTCTTGAGAGTCCCTTGGACTGCAAGGAGATCCAACCAGTCCATCCTAAAGGAGATCAGTCCTGGGTGTTCATTGGAAGGACTGATGCTGAGGCTGAAACTCTAATACTTTGGCCACCTCATGCGAAGTGTTAACTCATTGGAAAAGCCCTGATGCTGGGAAGGATTGGGGGCTGGAGGAGAAGGGGACAACAAAGGATGAGATGGCTGAATGGCATCACTGGCTCGATGGAGATGAGTTTGAGTGAACTCCAGGGGTTGGTGATGGACAGGGAGGCCTGGCGTGCTGCGATACATGGGGTCACAAAGAGTCTGGCACAACTGAGCAAATGAACTGAACTGAGGTGCTATTTTCTTTGCATTAGCTATTTAATGCCAAAATAATTGCAAATAGCAACATCAAAACCTAATTTGTATATAACAATAAGTTATTATTTTTATGAACCAAGAGTGGCTGAATAGCAGTTCTTGTTTCACCTAGCCTTGCTTACATGGGTGGGAGCTGTTTGTTAAGTGATTTAAGATGAATTCGCCTAGAAAAATTAGTGATACTGTCTTTCATCCTCCATCAGGTTAACATGGGCATGTTCTCATTGTAATGGCAGAATGCAAGTGCAAGCTAGCCCAATCACATTTCAAGCCCACCTTTGTATCACTTGTTAACAGCTTATGGGCTTCACAGGTGGCACTAGTTTCAAAGAACATGCCTGCCAATGCAGGTAGTTGTAAGATACCCAGGTTTGATCCCTGGGTTGGGAAGATTCCTTGGAGGAGGATATGGCAACCCACTCCAATACTCTTGCCTGGAGAATCCCATAGACAGAGGAGCCTGGTGGGCTAAAGTCCATGTGGTCACACAGAGTCGGACAGGATTGAAGCGACTTAGCACAGAAAACATTGGCCAAAGCCAATTATATCACTAAACCCAGTGTCAGAGGGGAAGGATACTACAATTTGAAATGTAAGAGATATGAACACTGGAAGGAATAAAAATGAGGACTGTTAAATCTTATACTTAGTTTCAGGTACTAGGGAAACAAAGGAGAGTGAGATGCCATCCTTGCCTTTGAGAAGCAGGGCTCTGTGTCCACAGAATGAGTGAGACCAACATGTAAACAAATAAGTTCAATCACATTTACAGATGTTCAAATAGAAATCCATACATGGAACACTGACTGGTACAAAGATTCTCTTTGAGAGGGGAGAGGGAAAAAAATATATGAGAAAAAATCTTCAAAAAAGTTATTTTTAATATCAGCTTCAAAAAGAAGTCAATGTTCTGATATGAGAACATCTCATTCTAGCATTTTGAACCAACTCAAAGGACTGTCTGTAATTCATTCATTAAACCAATTGTTCCACAGACCACTGATGAGAATAAAAGTGAGGGAAAAGTCAACATATTTTCTAACTCAACTTCTTTGTAATACTGTCAAATAATATTATGACATATAAACTGCTATTTTTAATGAAAATGATTATGATTTTTATTTTATAGAAATACGTTCAGTCATCTCAGAAGCAAACTGTTATTTTTTTAGTTTATGAAACATTTATTTTGTGAATCTATGAAGTTCTGGGGCTCAGAAATAACTGTTATAATAATATGTGCTTCTGCTATTTTTATCCTAGCCTGAAATCCAAGAAGTACTAAAAATGTCACATGGATTGATGGGAAATGAAAATAATGAACTATTTTTGGCTAGATTATGAGACCAGCTTTTAAGATGAAGAGGCTCAGATGACAATAAATTCTCTGAAATATTAATATTATGGAGTTTTAGATAATACTCAGCATGTGATAGTAAATATAGTTAATTTAGAGGATCATCACTCTTTATTGAAAACTCATTTAGCCTTAGATTTATAGATTCACATATCCCCAGTTTTTACTAATTCTTCATAATCCTTCATGTCTTTCCCCACCAGTATCAAATTGCTAATATTTTTTCTAAATAACAAATATGGCAGACTACCTCCAAAAAACTGACAAGAAGAATGATTAGTGTGACTGTTGCAAATCAAAGGGAAATGCAATTAGTCTGCTTGCCATTTAATACAATAGCAAATCTACTCCTGCTAGCCATCAGAAAATAAGAGGAGTTGTTAGAGGAAAATGCTACCAGAAAAGACTAGAAATTCTAGAATAAAACAGTAGTAGACCAAAACCTGAACCTAGAAGTTAAGACTTCTTGGATTGCTCCCCAAAGGACTCAGGATTCAGAGACTAAGTGAGCAAATACTGTTGTAAAAATGTCACCTACAGATTTTGACACAGGGTTGTGATAAACCTTTAGTTTGTTTAAAAAAAAAAAAAAGTACCTGTGAAGTGCAATAACATGAAAAACAATAAAACAAGGAATGCCTGCATAAATATGTATGTTGAAAATAAAGTGTATATTCTACCAGGGGTCCTCAACATCCAGGATCGAATGCTTGATGATTTTAGGTGGATCTGATGTGATAATTGTAGGAATAACATGCACAATAAATGTAATGCCATTGTATTATCCTGAAACCATTCACCTCACCCCCCAGTCCGTGGAAAAAAAATGTGTTCCATGAAACTAGTCCCTGGTGCCGAAAAGATTGGGGACCACTGTTATACTATATATATTAATTGAAACTCATTAAATATGTCAAATCTTTTGCCTTATTGTATTACCTGCTTATTTGTTTAATGTATATGCCATGTCACTGTAAGTTCACCAAAGATAGGGAACATGCACTCTACATATTTTTAAATTTTTCACTGTTTTAAGTGAAAATCAATAGAAGCAATCATATTAAAGATAATTTTGGGAAAAAGAAAAGACAAAAATTAATCTGAGATAGCAGTCTATCATAACTTATTTACATGTTTATTTTTAATTACAATTGTATAATTATTTTTTTTTCAATTTTATAATTATTTTAACAATTTAACCAAAACTGAAAGAGACACATGTATCCCATTGTTCATTGCAGCACTACTTAACATAGCTAGAACATGGAAGCAACCAAGATGTCCATCGACAGATGAATGGATAAAGAAGTTATGGTACATATGCAAAATGGAATATTACTCAGCCATAAAAAAGAACATATTTGAGTCAGTTCTAATAAGGTGGATGAACCTAGAACCTATTGTACATAATGAAGTGAGTCAGAAAGAGAAAGATAAATACTGTATACGGAATCTAAAAAAAATGCTGCTGCTGCTGCTATGATGCTTCAGTGGTGTCCAACTCTGTGCAACCCCATAGATGGCAGCCTACCAGGCTCCTCTGTCCCTGGGATTCTCCAGGCAAGAACACTGGAGTTCATTGCCACTTCTTTCTCCAATGCAAGAAAGTGAAAAGTGAAAGTGAAGTCGCTCAGTCATGTCTAAGTCTTCGCAACCCTATGGACTACAACCTACCAGGCTCCTCCATCCATGGGATTTTCCAGGCAAGAGTACTGGAGTGGGTTGCCATTGCCTTCTCCCATCTAGAAAAATGGTACTTAAGAATTTATTTACAGGCAACAATGGAGAAACAGACATAGAGAATAGACTTATGGACATGGGAAGAGGGGAAGAGAGGATGAGATGTATGGAAAGAGTAACATGGAAACTTACATTACCATATGTAAAATAAATAGTCAATGGAAATTAGCTGTATGGCTCAGAAAACTCTAACAGGGGCTCTGTGTCAAACTAGAGGGGTGGGATGGGGAGGGAGGTGGGAGGGAGTTTCAAGGGGGAGGGGATATATGTATACCTGTGGCTAATTCATGCTGAGGTTTGACAGAAAACAGAAAAATTATTTAAAGCAATTATCCTTCAATAAAAAATAAATTACTTTAAAAAATCCTTTTTAAAGGATTTTATTTTAAATTAAAATAAAACATATTGCATATTTTGTCCATATAAAAATATATTTTACATGTTTGAAATAATTTGGTATCTAATTATATACTTTAAGAACTCATTGTTCAGTCCCTCAGTCATGTCTGACTCTTTGTCACCTCATGCACTGCAGCACACCAGGCTTCCCTGTCCTTCACCATCACCCGGAGCTTACTCAAACTAATGTCGATTGAATCAGTGATGCCATCGAACAGTCTCATCCTCTGTAGTCACCTTCTCCCCCTGTCTTAAATCTTTCCCAGCATCAGGGTCTTTTCTAATGAGCCAGGTTTTGCCTCAGGTGGCCAAACTATTGAAGCTTCAGTTTCAACATCAGTTCTTCCAATGAATATTCAGGATTTATTTCCTTTAGGATGGACTGGTTTGATCTCCTCGCAAGGGACTCTCAAGTCTTCTCCAGGTGGTCATAACATGGCAGAGGAATAGGACAGGGAGACCATTTTCTCCCCCACAAGTTCATCAAAAGATCATTTGAATGCTGAGCAAATTTCACAAAACAACGTCTGAATGCAGACAAAGGACACCAGGCACCCTGAAAGGCAGCCCATTGTATTCAAAAGGAGGTAGGCAAAATATAAAAGATAAAAAGAGTTAAGGATGGAGACCCATCCTGGGGAGGGAGTCATAAAAGATAAGTTTCCAAACACCAGGAAACCCTCTCACCAGCGGGTGGGAGTTTTGGAATCTCAGAGGGCAACATAACCGGGAAGAAAAATAAATGAATAAATAAATAAAACCCACAGATTACATGCCTAATGGCAACTCCGAGCAGAGAAGTAGCCCAGAGGCTCCCATCCACCACCAGCAAGTAGCTGAACAGCGATGCGTGGGGTGTGTTGCTTAGGGTAGGGATCAGGCCTGAAGACAACCTGAGGGAGCTAATGTGACATAGCAACCCAAAATGTGGGATAGCCAGAGAGAGAGAAAAAAAGAGAGAGAGAGAGGGAGATAATTTTCCCTCAAAAAGCTCTAACCTAAGGCACTGCTGGCCTGCTCACAGAACAAAGGACTGAGCAAATACCAGAAGAGAGCGAGCTAGCGGCAGACCGGCCCATCTCCCACCTGAGGTAGAGCGGCAGGCGGGCGACAGCCAAAGCAGTAAAGGAACAATCTCTGCCCCAGAGACGGCATCCTCTACCAAACTGTGAGCAGGCTCCCAGTTGCTAACCAAGTCTTCCTGAGATCCTGGACTGTTGACATCTGCCAGAAGGGTCGCAGCCAGAGATCAGCTCCCCAGAGGAGACACACAGCATACTTAAGACAGCGTTCCCTCTATGCACCCAGGAAACCAAGCAGCTGGTACAGGTCAGGTGATAAGAGGCACCACCCTACCTAGGAAGAGTGCGCTCTCCAAACACCTGGTTACCTGAGATGCTCAGACCTGGGAAGGGCACAAAACTCAGGCCGAACCAAGTCTGCACCTTTGTGGAGTACCTGAGAACCTGAACCTGAGTGACTTAGACCTGGGAAGTGCACACAACCCAGGGCCTGCTTTAGACAGTTCCCATGCAGAGCAACCTAGAGCCTGAGTATTATAGACTGGGAAAGCACACACGTCGTGAACAGGGGCAAAGCCAGTGTAACTGAGACAATGCGAGCACTCCCCACACACACCATTGATATTTGTTTGCAGTATTCCTCCCTCCCCACAGCACAACTGAACAAATGAGCCTAAATAAATGACCACCTTCACCCCCTTGTGGCAGGGCAGAAAAAAGACCTTGAACAGACTTGCAAACAGAAGCCAAAATAAACAGAGGGAACCATTGGGGAGTGACAGGTGCAACAGATTAAAACCCTGTGGTTGGCACTGACTACATTGGAAGGAGCCTATAGACCTTGAGAAGTATAAGCTGGAACAAGGAACTATCTGAAATTGAACTGACCCCACACTGCCCACAACAGCTCCAGAGAAATTCCTAGATATATTTTTACTATTATCATTTTTTAATTTTTTTTAAATTTTAAAATCCTTTATTACTGCTTTAATTTCCATTTTTATAACCTACTATTAACTTGTTAAAAAGACTCTTTTTAAACTAAATTTCATATATATTTTTTATAATTTTTGTGATTATGTTTTGTTTTTTAACATTGTATTTTTGTGAGTCTAACCTCTACTCTATATTTTTAATATTTGCTTTTTGGTATTTGTTATCAATTTTGTACCTTTAAGAATCCAATCTAGAGTACTCATTTTTACTTAAGGGTGTTATTACTGGCTTGATTGCCCTCTCCCCCTTCTGACTTTCCTTTTTCTCCCCTGCTAAGTCACTTCAGTCGTGTCCAACTCTGTGCAACCCCATAGACGGCAGCCCACCAAGCTCCCCTGTCTCTAGGTTTCTCCAGGCAAGAACACTGGAGTGGGTTGCCATTTCCTTCTCCAATGCATGAAAGTGAAAAGTGAAAGTGAAATTGCTCGGTCATGTCTGACTCTTAGCGAACCCATGGACTGCAGCCTACCAGCCTCCTCCATCCATGGGATTTTCCAGGCAAGAGTACTGGAGTGGGGTGCCATTGCCTTCTCCGTTTTTCTCCCCTAGGTAACCTCTATCTTCTCCCTCCCCCTTCTCTTCTCTACCCAACTCTGTGAATCTCTTTGAGTATTCTGGGCTGTGGAGAACACTTAGGGAACTGATTACTGGCTAGATCTGTCACTCTCTTTTTGACTCCCCCTCTTCTCCTCCTGGTCACCTCTATCTCATCCCTCCCGTTTCTCTCCTCTATGTAACTCCGTGAATTTCTCTGGGTGTTCCAGGCTGTGGAGAGCACAAAGGGATTTGATTACTGCCTATATTGCTCTCTCCCCTTTTGATTCCCCCTCTTCTCCCCTGGTCATCTCTATCTCCCTCCTCCCTCTTTTCTTCTCCATGTAACTCAGCGAACCTTTCTGCCTGTCCTTCACTGTGGAGAATCTTTTCTCCATTAACCTATATGTTTTATCATTGGTACTGTATGGAAGGAGATGACTTGAGGCTACTGTAAGAATAAGACTGAAAACCAGAGATAGGAGGCTTAAATTCAAAACCTGAGAACATCAGAGAACTCCTGACTACAGGAACATTAATTGGTAAGAGCTCATCCCAAAGCCTCCATACCTACACTGAAACCAAGCACCACCCAAGAGACAACAAGTTCCAGAGCAAGACATACTATGCAAATTCTCCAGCAATGCAGGAACATAGCTCTGAGCTTTAATACACAGGCTACCCAAAGTCACACCCAACCCATAGACATCTCAAAACTCACTACTGGACACTTCATTGCACTCCAGAGAGAAGAAATCCAGCTCCACCCACCAGAACACCAATGCAAGCTTCCCTAATCAGGAAATGTTCACAAGCCACTATCCAATCCCATCCACAGGGAGCAAACTCCACAATAAAGAGGAGCTACAATCTTACAGTATACAGAAAGGCCACCCCAAACAAAGCAATCTAAACAAAATGAAAAGGCAGAGAAATACTCAGCAGGTAAAAAAACATGATAAATGCCTATCAAATAAAACAAAAGAGAAGGAGATAGGGAGTCTAACTGAAAAATAATTCAGAATAATGATAGTAAAAATGATCCAAAATCTTGAAAACAAAATGGAGTTACAGACAAATAGCATGGTGACAAGGATTGAGAAGATGCAGGAAATTTTTAACAAAGACCTGGAAGAATTAAAAATGAGTCAATCAGTAATGAATAATGCAATAAATGAGATCAAAAACACCCTGGATGGAACCAACAGTAGAATAACTGAGGCAGAAGATAGGCTAAGTGAGGTGGAAGATAGAATGGTGGAAATAAGTGAAACAGAGAGACAAAAAGAAAAAAAAAAAAAGAATTAAAAGAAATGAGGACAATCTCAGAAACCTCTGGGACAATGTTAAACGCCCCAACATTCAAATCATAGGAGTCCCAGAAGAAGAAGACAAAAAGAAAGGCCATACTTGAGGAGAAAATACTTGAGGAGATAATAGTTGAAAACGTCCCTAAAATGGGGAAGGAAATAGCCACCCGAGTCCAAGAAGCCTAGAGGGTCCTAAACAGGATAAACCCAAGGTGAAACACTCCAAGACACATATTAATCAAATTAATGAAGATCAAACACAAAGAAAAAACGAAAAGCAGCAAGGGAAAAAACAACAAATAACACACAAGGGGATTCCCATAAAGATAACAGCTGATCTTTCAATAGAAACTCTTCAGGCCAGAAGGGAATGGCAGGACATACTTAAAGTGATGAAAGAGAAAAATGTACAACCCAGATTACTGTACCCAGCAAGGATCTCATTCAAATATGAAAGAGAAACCAAAAGCTTTACAGACAAGAAAAACCTGAGAGAATTCAGGACACCACCAAACCAGCTCTTCAACAAAGGCTAAAGGATCTTCTCTAGACAAGAAACACAGAAAAGATGTATAAACTCAAACCCAAAACAATAAAGTAAATGGCAATGGGATCATACTTATCAATAATTACCTTAAATGTAAATGGGCTGAATGCCCCAAACAAAAGACAAAGACTGGCTGAATGAGACCCACCTCAAAACAAGGGACACATGCAGAATTAAAATGAAGGGCTGGAAGAAGATATTTCTCTCAAATGGAGACCAAAATAAAGCAGGAATAGCAATACTCATATCAGATAAAAATAGACTTTGAAATAAAGACTGTGAAAAGAGACAAAGAAGGACACTACATAATGATCAAAGGGTCAATCCAAGAAGAAGATAGAACAATTATAAATATATATGCACCTATATATAGGAGCACCACAATATGTAAGGCAAATGCTAACAAACATGAAAGGGGAAATTAACAGTAACACAATAATAGTGGGAGACTTTAATACCCCACTCACACCTATGGATAGATCAAGTAAACAAAAAATTAACAAATAAACACAAACTTTAAATCATACAATGGACCAGTTAGACCTAATTGATATCTATAGGACATTTCACCCAAAAACAATGAATTTCACCTTTTCTTCAAGTGCACACAGAACCTTCTCCAGGATAGATCACATTCTGGGCCATAAACCAAGCTTTTGTAAATTCAAAATAATTGAAATTATTCCAAACATCTTTTCTGATAACAATGTAATAAGATTAGATATCAAACATAGGGAAAAAAAACTATTAAAATTTCCAACATATGCAGACTAAAAAACACACTTCTGAAAAAACAACAAATCACAGAAGAAATTGCAATATGCATAGAAACGAATGAAAATGAAAACACAACAACCCAAAACCTATGGGACTCAGTAAAAGCAGTGCTAAGGGGGAAGGTTCATAGCAATACAAGCTTACATCAAGAAACAAGAAAAAAGGTCAAATAAGTAACCTAAGTCTACACCTAAAGCAACTAGAAAAGGAAGAAATGAAGAACCTAAGGGCTAGTAGAAGAAAACAAATTATAAAAATTAGGGCAGAAATAAATACAAAAGAAACAAAAGAGACCATAGCAAAAATAAATAAAGCTAAAAGCTGGTTCTTTGAGAAGATAAATAAAATAAACAAACCATTAGCCAGACTCATCAAGAAAAAAAGGGAGAAGAATCAAATCAACAAAATTAGAAATGAAAATAAAGAAATCACAACAGACAACACAGAAATACAAAGGATCATAAGAGACTACTCTCAGCAACTACATGCCAATAAAATGGACAACATGGAAGAAATGGACAAATTCTTAAAAAAGTATAAGTTTCCAAAACTGAACCAGGAAGAAATAAAAAACCTTAACAGACACATCATAAGCACAGAAATCGAAATTTTAGTCAGATATCTTCCAGCAAACAAAACCCCAGGACCAGAGAGATTCACAGCTGAATTATACCAAAAATTTAGAGATCTAACACTTATCCTACTCAAACTCTTCCAGAAAATTTCAGAGGAAGGTAAACTGCCAAATGCATCCTATGAGGCCACCATCACCCTAATACCAAAACCAGGAAAAGACGCCACAAAAAAAGAAAACTATAGGCCAATATCACTGATGAACATAGATGCAAAATCATTAACAATATCCTAGCAAACAGAATCCAACAACATATTAAAAAGGTCATACATCATGACCAAGTGGGCTTTATCCCAGGGATGCAAGGATTCTTTAATATCTGCAAATCAATCAATGTGATACACCACATTAACAAATTGAAATATAAAAACCATATGATTATCTCAGTATATGCAGAGAAAGCTTTTGATAAAATTCAACATCCATTTATGATAAAAACTCTCCAGAAAGTGGGCATAGAAAGAACATACCTCAATATAATAAAAGCTATATATGACAAACCCACAGCAAACAGTATCCTCAATGATGAAAAATTGAAAGCATTTCCCTTAATGTCAGGAAGAAGACAATGGTGCCCAACTCACCACTACTATTCAAGATAGTTTTGGAAGTTTTACTCACAGCAATCAGAGCAGAAAAAGAAATAAAAGGAATCCAGACTGGGAAAGAAGAAATAAAACTCTCACTGTTTGCAGATGACATGATCTTCTACATAGAAATCTCTAAAGACTCTACCAGAAAATTACTAGAGCTAATCAATGAATATAGTAAAGTTACAGGATATAAAACCAACGCACAGAAATCCTTGCATTTCTATAGACTATCAATGAGAAAACTGAAAGAGAAATTAAGGAAACAATTCCATTCACCATTGCGATGAAAAGAATAAAATACTTCGGAATATATCTACCTAAAGAAACAAAAGACCTATATATAGAAAACTATAAAACACTGATGAAAGAAATCAAAGATGACACAAATAGATTGAGAAATATACCATGTTCATGGACCAGAGGAATCAATATAGTGAAAATGAGTATACTACCCAAAGCAATCTATAGATTCAATGCAATCCCTATCAAGCTACAAACGGTATTTTTCACAGAGCTAGAACAAATAATTTCACAATTTGTATGAAGATACAATAAATCTCGAATAGCCAAAGCAATCTTGAGAAAGAAGAATGGAACTGGAGGAATCAACCTGCCTGACTTCAGACTATATTACAAGGCAGCAGTCATCAAGACAGTATTGTACTGGCACAAACACAGAAATACATATTAATGTAACAAAACAGAAAGTCCACAGATAAATCCATGCACCTATGGACACCTTATCTTTGACATAGGAGGCAAGAATATACAATGGAGAAAAGACAATCTCTTTAATAAGTGGTGCTTGGAAAACTGGTCAACCACTTGTAAAAGAATGAAACTAGAACACTTTCTAACACCATACACAAAAATAAACTCAAAACGGATTAAAGATCTAAACGTAACACCAGAAACTATAGAACTCCTAGAGGAAAACTTAGGCAAAACACTGTCTGACATAAATCATCACAGAGTCCTCTATGGCCCACCTCCCATAATTGAAATAAAAGCAAAAATAAACAAATGGGACCTAATTAAACTTAAAAGCTTTTGCACAATGAAGGAATCTATAAGCAAGGTGAAAAGACAGCCTTCAGAATAGGAGAAAATAATAACACATAAAGCAACTGACAAAGAATTAATCTCAAAAATATACAAGCAGCTCCTCCAGCGCAATTCCAGAAAAATAAGTGACACAATGAAAAAAATGGGCCAAAGAATTAAATAGACATTTCTCCAAAGAAGACATACAGATGGCTCACAGACACATGAAAAGATGTTCAACATCCCTCATTATCAGAGAAATGCAAATCAAAACCACAATGAGGTACCATCTTTCGCTGGTCAGAATGTCTGCTGTCAAAAAGTCTACAAACAATAAATGTTGGGAGTGTGTGGAGAAAAGGGAACCCTCTTACACTGTTGGTGGGAATGCAAACTAGTACAGCCATTATGGAGAACAATGTGGAGATTCCTTATAAAACTGGAAATAGAACTGCCATATGACCCAGGAATCCCATTGCTGGGCATACACGCCAAGGAAACCAGAATTGAAAGAGAGACGTGTACCCCAATGTTCACTGCAGCACTGTTTATAATAGCCAGGACATGGAAGCAACCTAGATGTCCATTGGCAGACGAATGAACAAGAAAGCTGTGGTACATTTACACATTGACTATTACTCAGCCAGTAAAAAGAATACATTTAATTCAGTTCTAATGAGCTGGATGAAACTGAGGCCTATTATACAGAGTGAAGTAAATCAGAAAGAAAAACACCAATACAGTATACTAATGCATATATATGGAATTCAGAAAGATGGTAACGATGGCCCTATATGCGAGACAGCAAAAGAGACACAGATGTATAGAAGAGTCTTTTGGACTCTGTGGGAGAAGGCGAGGGTGGGATCATTTGAGAGAATAGCACTGAAACGTGTATTGGCATATATGAAACAGATCACTAGTCCAGGTTCGATGCATGAGACAGGGTGCTCAGGGCTGGTGTACTGGGAATACCCTGAGGGAGGGGATGGGGAGGGAGGTGGGAATGGGGTTCAGGATGGAGAACACATGTACACCCATGGCTGATTCATGTCAATGTATGGCAAAAACCACTACAATATTGTAAAGTAATTAGACTTCGATTAAAATATATAAAATAAAATAAAATACGAGATCATTAAAAAAAAGTATGTCTTCTCCAACACCATACTTCAAAGGTATTTGGCACTCAACTATCTCTGTCACATCCATACATGACTACTGGAAAAGCCATAGCTTTGACTATAAGGACCTTTGTTAGCAAAGTAATGTCTCTGCTTTTCAATATGCTGTCAGGTTTATCATAGCTCTTCTTCCAAGGAGCAAGTGTCTTTTATTTTCATGGCTGCAGTCATCATCTGCAGTGATTTTGGAGCATAAGAAAATAAAGTCTCTCACTGTTTCCGATGTTTCCCCACCTATTTGCAATGAAGTGATGGAACCAGATGCCTGATCTTAGTTTTTTGAATGTTGAGGTTTACGCCAGATTTTTCACTCTCCACTTTCACCTTCATCAAGAGGCTCTTTAGTCCCTCTTCATTCCCTGCCATTAGGATGATCTCATCTGCATATCTGAGATTACTGATATTTCTCTTGGCCATGTTGATTTCAGCTTGTGATTCAACCAGCACAGCATTTCACATGATGTACTCTGCATATATGTTAAATATGCAGGATGACAGCATACAGCCTTGACATACTCCTTTCCCAATTTGGAACCAGTCTGTTGTTCCATGTCCATATCTAACTGTCATTTCTTTACCTGTATGCAGGTTTCTCAGGAGGCAGGCAAGGTGGTCTGGTATTTCTGTCTCTTTAAAAATTTTCCACTTTGTTGTGATCCAAACAGTCAAAGGCTTTAGTGTAGTCAATAAAACAGAAGTAGATGCTTTTCTTGAATTCTCTTGATTTTTCTATGATCCAATGGTTGTTGGCAATTTGGTGTCTTGTTCCTCTGCCTTTTCTAAATCCATCTTGAACATCTGGAAGTTCTCAGTTCACATACTGCTGAAGCCTAGTTTGGAGAATTTTGAGCATTACTTTGCTAGCATGTGGAATGAGTGCAGTTCTGTGGTAGTTTGAACATTGCTTTGACATAGCCCTTCTTTTGGATTGGAAGGAAAAGTGACATTTTCCAGTCCTGTGGCCACTGCTGATTTTTTCAAATTTTCTGGCATGTTGAGTGCAGCACTTTCACAGCATTATTATTATTTTTTTTTAATGATTTGAAATAGCTCAGCTGGAATTCCTTCACTTCTCTTAGCTTTGTTCCTAGTGATGCTCCCTAAGGCCCACTTGACTTTGCAGTCCAAGATGTCTGACTCTAGGTGAGTGATCACCCCATCATGGCTATCTGGGTCATTCTTTTTTGTATAGTCTTCTATGTATTCTTGCCACCTCTTAATATCTTCTGCTTAGAAGAACTTTAGTTCAGTTCAGTGGCTTAGTCATATCTGACTCCTTATGATCCCCCTGGACTGCAGTATGCCAAGCTTCCCTGTCCATCACCAAATCCCAGAGCTCACTCAAACTCTCCCATTGAGTTGGTGATGCCATCCAACCATCTCATCCTCTGTCGTCCCCTCTATAGAAAAACTTAGTACAATATAAATATTTCTATGTTACAAGTTTAAATTATGGCACAAAATTCCATTCCATTAGTAAACCATAATTTTATTGAATATGTATTTATTGAATAATCACCGTGTACCTTGATCCCATTGTTTTACATGCAGAACTTGTCCATTCATTTTGTCTTATATAATGCTGCTGCTGCTGCTGCTGCTAAGTTGCTTCAGTCGTGTCCAACTCTGTGCGACCCCATAGATGGCAACCCACCAGGCTCCCCTCTCCCTGGGATTCTCCAGGCAAGAATACTGGAGTGGGTTGCCATTACCTTCTCCAAGTATATCAGCTTAGGATGTATTTATTTAACAAATGTTATTTGATCAAAGGAAATGTATACATTAACTGGCCTTGCTGTACATATATTCCACATTTTTTTCCAGTTTTAAATATCACCAACAAGTGTATATGGTCACCCTCCCAGCACTAGTCACTGTTATTTTTTTAAACTCTGGCTGCATATGTTACACATAGTCATGATCTCTACAGTGCATAGCACATTATATTGTGCAGCAGTAATGAACACATGGGGTCGCTAAGAGTCAGACACAACTGAAGTGACTTAGCAGCAGCAGCAGCAATGAACACATAGTAAATACATACTGCATGAGAATGAAACTTCTTATACTTTAAAATAAGAATTGAGATGATAGGGAAGGAATTTTTTTTAATACTCAGAAGAAAATGCTATATGAATCAAAGTATTTCAAAGAGTAATATCCAACCATGACAAACACACAACAGTAAAGATGAATGAAGAAAGCTCATTAGCAAACAGCCATAAAGACACTACAAAAGTGAGATGAGAACAAATATTTTACGGTGTCTAAACTGCTTAGAAAAGTACCTGACATATATCATCATATGCTTTTTAATTGTTTGGGATGATGATAATGAATTTGATTGCCTGTTTTAAGTCATTTAATCTTCTCAAGAACATTTTGAGGTATTATTATTGTTGCCATTTTGTAGGAGGGGAAACTGATGCACAGAATCACTAAGTAACTTGCTCTATCCATGTCATAGATCCAAGGAGTTAAATCCAGAACCATGCTTTTAAATATCTTGCACTACTCTACCTCCTGTTAAAGTTGTTGATTAGATGAGTAAAAGACTCTCTAAAGTATCATGGTACATTAAAAAGTTAGTGCAGAAATCAAGAAAATTTGAGATGAAAAAGATATAGTTTAGGTAGTTTACACCTGATAACATCATTATAAGCAAAGTGTGATAACAGGTCTCTAAACGAGCTAGGTAGAGGATATGTCTGTGCATGCTAAGTCTCTTCAATCCAGTCGACTCTTTGTGACCCTCTGGACTGTAGCCCCCCAGGCTCTCTGTTCATGGAATTCTCCAGGCAAGAATACAGGGGTGGATTGCCACACCTTTCTGCAAGGGATCTTCTCCACCCGGGAATCTAACCTGTGTCTCCTGCAGCTCCTTCACTGTAGGTGGATCCTTTACCACTAAGCTTTGCGAGGGGGAGCCCCAGGTAGAGGAGTAGACAGAAGATTTGAGGTTAGAAAAGAGGAAATAATTACTGGGCAGCCATTGTAGGGAATGAATCATAGATTCAATTCACTCATTCATTCAACAAATATTTATTGAGACCAAGATTGAAGGCAAAAGGAGAAGGGGGAGGCAGAAGATGAGATAGTTAGATAGCATCACCAACTCAATTGACATGAATTTGAGCAAACTCTGGGAGATAGCAAAAGACAGGGAAGCCTGGCATGCTGCAGTCCATGGTGTCACAAAGAATTGTACATGACTGGACACATATGCTAGACTTTAAGTGCTAGGGATATAAAGATAAAGCATACACACCCATACACACCACACATGGTGTATCAATGATAGAAAGTCCTAAAACAGAAAAATAGAGCAAAGTAAAAGGTTTAGAAGTACTGGTGGTGATGGGGAAAGAATTCTATTTTATACAGACAGGTCATAGATTGTCTCTCTCATAAGATAGTGTGTGAACTTGACAGAGGTGAAGGCATGAATCATGTAGATATTGGGAAATATATTACATTCCAAACAAAGAACATCAAGCACAAAATCTCCAGTGTAGGGGGTTTCACTTGATGTTTACATAAAAGGGAAATTAGACCAATGTGACCAATTGAGTAACAGGAGACAGGAGGAGAGGAACTCATTAGAAGTAGTCCTAAGAGTTCTATGGGTCATTGACAGTTCTGTAGGCTATGCTAGAAGCATTTATCTCTCAGTGAAATTGTAGGTCATTTCAGGGTTTTGAGCAGAGGATTGACATGCTCTTCAGTTCAGTTCAGTTCAGTTCTGTCACTCAGTCGTGTCCAACTCTTTGCAACCCCATGAATCGCAGCACACCAGGCCTCCCTGTCCATCACCAACTCCCGGAGTTCACTCAGACTCACATCCATTGAGTCAGTGATGCCATCCATCCATCTCATCCTCTGTCGTCCCCTTCTCCTCCTGCCCCCAATCCCTCCCAGCATCAGAGTCTTTTCCAATGAGTCAATCTTCACATGAGGTGGCCAAAGTACTAGAGTTTCAGCTTTAGCATCATTGCTCTTACCTATGATTTAAAATTTGTCTGTTTGCTATATAGAGGAGAGACATGGTGGGAGGGGCAAGGGTGGAATAAGCAGCTACTCCAATAATTTGGCAACAGAATATTGAAGTTTGGACTAGGATAATGGCAGTAGAGATGAAGAGAAGTGAATGGAATTAAAATACAGATGGAGCCAGGTGGACTAGTACTGGCAGGTTAAATTGATGGAGAGGTGAAAAATAAGTCAAGGATGATGATTTAATTTTTGGTTTTAGTAAATAAGTAGATAGTGGCATCATTTACATAGATAGGAATCAGTGGTGGGGGAGCAGACAGGAGTAGAATTTGAGAGTTTGGTTTTCCACATTGTGTAGTAATTGGGAGAATAAGCCTTGAAAGATCACGCCAACACAACCACAGAAATTACCCTCAGAGAGGCACAAGATATTAAAGGATTTATCATATTCAGGACTCCCAGAGAGAAAGGCATGACATTCCTGGAGGGCCATGCAAAAGCCCCAAAAGTTTGGTCATGGCAGGCAAGAGGAGAGTGAAATAAGGAACTATGGGCAAGTACCTTTATTGAGGGTCATGGGTGTGGGAACTGTGGCACGTGGGTAATGAATGTAACTGGGTCAATGTGGAAAGGAAGAAAGGTGTGAAACAGGGAAGTCATCATGAGGCTTGCTTCCTGAACATATGTTGGGATGGGTCTCAGAAGTGGGCCATAAATAGATAAGGGTTCAAAACAAGTACCAGAACTCAGGGAGTCATTGAGACAAGATAATAGCTTTACATGAGACACATACTAGCTTTAAAATAACTATTAGATCTCCATGTGGTAGAGTAATTGATTAGGCAGTTGGAAATATGAGTCTGGATCTCAGGACTAAGGATGAAACTATCAACTTAAGAGTAATCAGTGTGGTACTTACGGTAAAGAACCTGTCTGCCAATGCAGGAGACGAGATATAGGTTCAATCCCTGGATTGCGAAGATCCCAGGAAGAGAGCATGGCAACCCACTCCAGCATTTTTGCCTGGGGAATCCCACCGACAGCGGAGCCTGGTGGGCTATAGTCCAGAGGGTCGCACAGAGTAGGACACAACTGAAGCAACTTAACACGCAGGCAGCACACCAATGTATAGATGATATTTAGAAGCAGAGTCTGAGATTATTATGGAAGTGAGTGCCGATATAGATAGAACGAGGTCTGAGAACTTCTGTACTGAGTTCTGGGAAATCCAATGTTTAGAGTAAGGCTGGGGTTAGAGTGAAGCAAGTGAATCATTTACTCTGGGCACCAAATTCAAGAGGGCACTAAAAAACTCAGCAATGAAGGAAAACACTGTTTTACTACGGTGTTTTTTAAAAACCAAAATTAATGCAAAAATCCTTGATAAACAAAATACGAAAGTTTTCATTAAAAATAGGGTCAGCATTACTGATTTTCCCCTTTGAGGCTCCAATATGGTTCAGCAGGGTTCTCTTCATAGTATGAAGAGGAATGGGTAAAGCAGACTTTATGCTTGTCTTCAGTTAAACTCAGTTAAACTGTAGTGGGAGGACATGTATTTACCATGTATTTACCATTTGGATCTGGTAAAATCCATTACACCTGAAACATAACAATATTTAACTTCATAATCTTGAGGTTCTAATAAGGAGATGTGAAGACTGATAAATTTTATTATATAAATATTTAAAACTATTATGTAGAAAAGGAAACAAAAAGGACAAATGAAAAACTAGAGGGGAAATACATTTGCAGCAAAAACAAGGACAATTTTCTTACTTTGAAAAGAGTTCTTACATCAGTAAAAGGAAAAGAAAAACATTTTTTAAAAAGATGGACAAAGGATCAGTTTGCTTAATAGAGAAAGATAAGGAAGAAACTTTAAAATGTGTTCAGACCCTCCCATAGTTTAAGAAATACATATCCACACAATAAGATAATGTTTTAAACTCCATGAAAGGCAAAAACTAAAATAAATGATAACCCAGTATTAGTGAGAGTTGCAGAAATAAAGTTCTGTCAAACATAATTGATGAAAAAACTCAAATTAGTTGAATTACTCACAGAGCAGTTTAGCTATATCTATCAAAATAGTAAATTCACATACTATTTGATGCATAAATTCCACCACTATGATTTATATTTCATATTTATTATCTAAAATATGCAAAGATATATGGGCATTAATATTCTTTGCAATAATAATTCTTTGTAATAATTTTTATAATTAAAACTTTGAAACTCTCAAAGTGTATGTATATATCTGTGTGTCTGTAGCATACACACCTAAAGTGTACACACACATTCTCGGAGTATCTATAAACAGTGTACAGTACAGGAATTTACTGTATATACACACATGTATGTAGTGTTTATACAAACATACATATAAATACATAGATGATAATGAATAATACACAACCATCAAAAAGGATGAATTAAATCTATATGTACAGATGAGAAAAGATACTAGATGAAGTAAAGTTTTATTAAAAAAATGCCTTGTTTTGCAACAAATTTGTAGTTTTATTCAAATAATCATGGTAAATTACATTACATGGTTTTATTTTCAATTATTGCATTTATGGGCATCATCAAATCATTGATATAAAAGATTTTGTCATCTTAGGGACACATTGATTGCATAAAACAAGGCAACTAATAGGGCATTTCTTCTCCTGAGATAGAGCTGTAAAACATTTTAAGTAAATAGCATAATTTTGTCACAGCATTTGCACTCTGAGGCATATAATATTTTTATCAAATTTTCTTTAGTATGATTTTAAAGCACTTTCAACATTTATGTATAATTTTCCTAATGTCCTGGAATGCCAGAATTTTTCTTGTGACTATATTTATTCTGGAAATAAATTGTAGGATGATTATACTTATAGAAATTGTAGAATTATTTGATTTATAAATTGTATAAATTTATAGAAATTTAATTTTATTGAATATGAACTAAAATGTTATAATGTGTGACATCAAATACCAGGATCCCAGTTAGTATCTGTGTGACCTTGGGTAAGTGATTGAGATTCTTTTGCTTCAATTTTCTTAGTTGTAAAATAAGGATAATAACAGTCCATGACTCATTGACTTGTGAGAATTAAATGGCTTTGTCTACATAAAGTGCTTGGGATAGTATGTGATATAAAGTAAGCACTAAATATTCTAGTTATTGTTGTATTTGCAAGGGCATGATATGCCCATGGGAATGAGTACAGGACTGGAGAAAACTCCTGAAAGCCCCTCGGGCAGCAAGGGGATCAAATCATTAGTATTTCCTTTAAGATACTAAATCTTAAAGGAAATCAACCCTGACGCTGAACCTCCATTATTTTGGTCACCTGATGTGAACAGCCGACTGATTGGAAAATTCCCTGATGCTGGGAAGGATTGAGGGCAGAAGGAGAAGAGGGCATCAGAGGATCAGATGGCTGGATGGCATCACTGATGCAGTGGACATGAACTTGGCAAACTACAAGAGATGCTGAGGGACAAGTAGGCCTGGAATGCTGCAGTCCATGGGATCACAAAGAGTTGGACACAACTGAGTGACTAAGCACAGCACAGCACAGGGTGCTAAATTATGGGTGCAACATTTCAGTTCAGTTCAGTCGCTCAGTCGTGCAACAGTGTGCTGTCCTAAATTAAGAGTCAAGAGGAGAAGGGTTTAATTTATCCTATGACTGTGCCCAAAGTTGTGCAGATTTGTACAAATCACATGCTCTCACTGAGCATGTTTCCTCATCTTTAAAATGAAAGGCATGTGTTAGAGAGCCTGTAGTGTGCCTTCAGGCTTTAAAATTATCCTAACTCTTAAGTAGTTGTTGACCAAATAATTGATGCATTAAAATTGTTGATAGGAATAGGCCTGTTTAAAATATTTAATTCTTACTGAACATTGGGGTGTATTTACCCATGTTGTTCGGAGAGAGGGATGTGATAGATCAGTGCTGGGAAAATTAATTTTATAGTACTATAGTAACTTGGATGTTAAATCTATCAAAAGAAAGATCAAATAATCAAGAGGTGTGAAACTTCAATTCAGGTATACATTCTCATTACTTTTAATGAAACCTTCATTTCAATCTTTCCTCCTCTGCTTTCCACATTCAGTAGATAAGCTTAGCATCTTTTCTTAACAAAGACTTTCCAAAGTAAGGAAGCACACCAAAGGGGCAGTTCATTCTTGTTACACTGTATCCAATCTGTGCAGAAAGTTATTTGAAAACTACGTCTATCTCCCCTGTATATGTAAAATATCAGTTTAAGGAATTAACATGGTAAAAAAAAAATATATCCCACATTCTTAGGCAAACTGATTTAACAAGGGTCCTGCAGCTGCATTTTACTGGGTCAAACTCTCCCCTATGAAGATTATCAAGGATCTTGGTAGCAAATTAAACCAGCAAGGAGATATTAATAATGCCCTTGAGATTGAAAGAGAAAGTGAAGAATCAACATTAATGAAATCTCCACTGCTAGAAAATCAGCTTTCCAAAGCTTCCCATGCCCTAAACTATTTGAAGTGAAGTGAAGTCAAGTCACTCAGTCATGTCCAACTCTTTGCAACCCCATGGACTGTAGCCTACCAGGCTCCATCCATGGGATTTTCCAGGCAAGAATACTGGAGTGGGTTGCCATTACCTTCTCCAGGGGATCTTCCAGACCCAGGGATCGAATCTGGGTCTCTCACATTGCAGGCAGACGCTTTACCGTCTGAGCCACCAGGGAAGCAATTTGAAGTTTTGTTCAAAATCAAATATTTTCTTTCCAGTTCATTTGGATTTTCTTATACTTTGAGAAAATATGCAAGTTATTCTAGCAGAGACAGTCGTATGACCCTTTATCCACTATGTGGATTCCATATTCCCAATCTTCCATTAGGTATTGACAGGAGTTTAGCCTTAGTTATAAGTGGTAATGAATAAAATCACTACTATTAACTGTTACACATTAGACAACCCCTACTTACTTTCCACAGATGAGTAGAGGTAGGTTTTGAGCTTCCTGGCTTTCTAAATGTTCATTCTCTCTCTCTCCAACACTTATTTGGCTATACTTCCTAACTTCCTTGACTCATCTTCTAAATCTCATACTGAGTAAAAATGTAAGCAAGAAATTCTTTCCCCTCAGGGCTTATCCAAGAGTACTGTTGCTATTGAGTGGTACCTGAAGCAGAGTATAAGTTTTGGCAGACAAATTATAAAATGCCCTTTCTATGATCCCTACCTCTGTGTAATCCCTTTTCCTTGAATGAGGTTGGGATTTACTTCCAAGACATTGAATATGGCAAAGGTGGTGGATGTCACTCCCATGAATAAGTCATATTATTCAAGATTCTGTCTTGCGGTCAGACTTGCTCTCTCTTACTCACTAACTTTGAAGAACCAAGCATCAGTGAAGTAAGTGACCATGTTGGAAATGCCCTTGTGGCAAAGAACAGTAGGTAGTTTCTAGGGGAAGAAAGCCTCCAGTGAGAAACTGAAACCTTCTGTTCTGAAGCAGCAAGAATATGAATTCTGTCAGCAAACGGAGTGAGTTTGGAAGCAATCTTTCACTACTGAGACTGCAGACCAGTTGACACCTGTATTGCTGCCTAGTGATACTCTGAAGCAGAGAACCCAGCTGAAGCTATGGCCAGAATTCTGACCTACAAATGCTGGGAGATAATAAATGCATATTGTTTCAAGCCACTAAGTGTGGTGATTTGGTCTCAGCAACTGAAAACTAATAACCAAAGTTTTTGGAAAGATATTAAAATACACGAGTAGTTTATGACTCCATTATATAATATTGTGGTAGCACCAGCAACTCCTTCTAACTAAATGACTTTTTTGAACACTCTGAGACTGATCAACCCCTGCCTGGGCTAGCACACTAGGGAGCCTTCCACTCAAAGATAAGTTCATTAGTAAAATAATCAGTGCTTCATGGAGGATTGGGTGGAGGAGTATAAAGAAATAGGCAGCACTTTGATTCTTTGGTGATTTTATTATGCTTCCAGCCACTCCATATCGCTCTGCTTCTGCTTCTATCATCGTCTCCAACTCTGCCCTTTAATTTAAATGATTCCCAAAATAGGAAGGTATTGAAATGGATATAGCCAGAGTTTGAAGTCAATGAAAGAGATAAAATAACATAACTTTTTCTGCTGCTAGCCATTTAACTGACTCAACATGAAACAACTTTTGCAGTTTCATAAGCGAGATATCTGATCTTTCTAAGGGGGCATTTTTTTGTTTTGTTTTGTTTATTTCCCAGATAGTACAGCATGTACTCAAAAAAAAAAAAAGAAAAGAAAAGAAAATGATGAGTCTCTGATTCAGCACAAATTAATAGGAAAAACTGAATGAGTGAAAGTGTTTTAGAACCTGAAGCTTATTGTTTCACCAATCATGTGACTAAAGGCAGTTATAAAAATGGTGAACTAACAAGAGTCCCAGAAAAAGTGAAAGCTGAGATGGAATTACATTTCTTTATAAGGGACTTAACCAGCTTTTAAAATACAGGAAAAAGTAACAAAATCCTTTTGGTGGCATTATATTACGTAACATAAGGTTTATGTAAATCTGCTCTCTTGAGACTTTTTCAGTATTTTGTGGGATCAATTAACAAAGTTTTCAAGTACCTCTGTGAGAGGACTCTAAGAGAGAACTTCTGAGAATTAGGCCAGTCAAATACAAAGGAGTAACTTGGAAGATTAAATTAAATTGAATAGAAAAATCCCAATTGGGACCTCAAAATACCAATTCTGTCTTTATTTCCAGCCCTCAAAAATCAATCTCATTCCCTCACAAAAAAAAAAAAAAAAGATTTACCTGACTTTTATTTGAAAATTTTACAAACACATACGCATCTTTTATAAAAAAAAAAAAATCCATGAGACTGTAATTTTTCAAATACATGAATTGGAGCTTCAGATATGCCTGTGTAGTATTCCATTTCTTACCTCCATTCCCTCTAAAGCACCAGATATACCAAGGGAATAACCAAATGCACACTGAATAGAAAATAGAATAAATAATCTAGCTAGATTAGGTTGCACAGTGGTAAAGAATCTGCCTGCCAATGCAGGAGACTTGCTCTCAAGAGATGTGGGTTCAATCCCTGGAAAAGATCCCCTGGAGTAGGAAATGGCAACCCACTCCAGTATTCCTGCCTGAAGAACTCAATGGGCAGAAGGGTCTGGTGGGCTGCAATTCATGGGGTTACGAAGAATTGGACATAACTGAGCACACATACACACAACACACACATGTTTCCTAAACTATACTTCTTGGATACCAATGTCTGTGATATACTAAGATGTATAATTTGAAATAAAATTTCCTAGTAAAACAATGCAGTCATTTTGGGGAAAAAATGGCATTTCCTCAAAAACTTAAACATAGAATTACCACATGAGCCAGAAATTCTACTTTTAGGTATATACTAAAGATAAATTAAAACATATGTTCACACAAATATTTGTACTGCTGCTGCTATGAAGTCACTTCAGTCATGTCCGACTCTGTGTGACCCCATAGACGGCAGCCCATCAGGCTCCCCCATCCCTGGGATTCTCCAGGCAAGAACACTGGAGTGGGCTGCCATTTCCTTCTCCAATGCATGAAAGAGAAAAGTGAAAGTGAAGTCGCTCAGTCATGTCTGACTCTTAGCGACCCCATGGACTGCAGCATGCCATGAATGTTTATATTGGCATTATTCAAAGTAGGCAAAATATAAAAATAATACTTATATCCATCTACTGATAAATGGATAAACAAAATCTGGTATGTCCATGAAATAGAATATTATTTGGTAATAACAAAAAATGAGATAGTGATACATTCCACAATATGGATGTGCCTTGAAACATTATCCCAAGTAAAAGAAACCAGACACAAAAGACCACATATTGAATGACTTCATTTATATGAAATGCATAGAATGGGCAGATTTATAGAGAAAGGAAGTAGATTAGTGATTACCTAAAGTTGGGTAATTGAGAGAATATAAAGTAACGGCTAATGAGTAGGATGTTTTCTACTTTGATGATGGATAGGTCTAGAATTAGTGGTGAGGATTTCACAACTTTATGAATATATTAAAAAAACACTGGATTGTACACTTTAAATAAATGAATTTTACAACCTGTAGCTATCAATAAAACTGTTATTAAAACTTAAACTTTTTATATATGAAAGAAAAATCTTTGCTTTTATTTAACTGCTAATAGTAGTAATAAGTAGACAATAATATGATCTTGAGGGACAATAGGGCATAACAGAATTGTAGGATGTCTTATGAATATAAAAACAGGAAGCTTGAAAGTCATGCTGATTATCTAGACTTGCCTAATAATTTCAACATATTAATAATTTTTAAATTCTTAATAAAATACTTTTAAATTGATGTGTTTTTATTGTTATTTAGTCCCTAAGTATTGTCCCACTCTTTGTGACCCCATGGACTGCAGCATGCCAGGCTCCACACTGTTCTTCACTATTTTCCAGAGTTTACTCAAACTTATGTCCATTGAGTCACTGATACCATCCAACCATATTGTTTTCTGTAACCCTCTGCTCTTCCCGTCCTCAATCTTTCCTAGCATTGCAATCTTTTTTTAATGAGTCAACTTTTCATGTAAGGTGGACAAAGTATTGAAGCTTTGACTTCAGCATCAATCCTTCCAATGAATATTCAAGGTCGATTCTTAAGGATTCAATGGTTTGATCTCCTTGCAGTCCAAGGGACTCTCAAGAGTTTTCTCCAGCACCACAATTTGAAAGCATTGATTCTTTAATGGTCAGCCTTATTTATGGTCCAACTATCACATCTGTACATGACTACTGGAAAAACTATAGCTTTGACTATATGGACCTCTGTCAGCAAAGTAATGTCCCTGCTTTTTAATACGCTGCCTGCTTTTTAATACACTGTCTAGGTTTGTCATAGCTTTTCTTCCAAGGAGCAAGCACCTTTAATTTCGTGGCTGCAGTCATAGTCCACAGTGATTTTTGACCTCAAGAAAGTAAAATCTTTCACTGTTTCCAAATTTTTTCCCATCTATTTTCCATGAAGTTATTGGACTAGATGCCATGACCTTAGTTTTTTGAATGTTGAGCCAGCTTTTTCACTCTCTCATCTCACCCTCATCAAGAGGCTCTTTAGTTTCTCTTAGTTTTCTGCCATTAGAGTAGTATCATCTGCATAGCTGAGGTTGTTGATATCTCTTTCTACAATCTTGATTCCAGCTTGTGATTCATCCAGCCTAGTATTCATATGGTGTATTCTGCATATAATCTAAATAAGCAAGGTGACAGTATACAGCCTTGATGTACTCCTTTCCCAATTTGGAACCAATCCATTCCATGTCCAGTTCTAACTTTTGCTTCTTGACCTGAATACAGGTTTCTCAGGAGGCAGGTAAAGAGGTCTGGTATTCCCAACTCTTTAAGAATTTCCCACAGTTTGTTGTAATCCACAAAAAGTCTTTAGCATACACAATAATGCAGAAGCAGATTTATTTATTTTGGAATTTCTTTGCTTTTTCTACGATGTTGGCAATTTGATCTCTGATTCCTCTGCCTTTTCTAAATCCAGCTTGTATATCTGAAAGCTCTTGGATCACATCCTGCAGAAGACTAGCTTGAAGGATTTTGAGCATTACCTTGCTAGCATGTGAACTGCGAGCAATTTGCAGTAGTTTGAACATTCTTTAGAATTGTACTCCTTTGAGATTGGAATGAAAACTGACCTTTCCAAGTCCTGTGGCCTTTGTTGAGTTTTTCAAATTTGCTGTCATTTAATTTCAATAACATCATCTTTTAGGATTTTAAATAGCTCAGTTGGAATTCCATCACATCCATTAGCTTTGTTCATAGTAATGTTTCTTAAGGCCACTTGACTTCACACTCTAGAATGTCTGACTCTAGGTGAGTGACCATAACATCACAGTTATCTGTGTCATTAAGGCTGTTTTCGTTTAGTTTTTCTGTGTATTCTTGCTACCTCATTTTAATGTATTTTGCTCTTTATTGTGGCCATCTTTGCATGAACTGTTCCCTTGGTATCTCCAATCTTCTTGAAAACATCTCTAGTTTTTCCCATTCTATTGTTTTCCTCTATTTCTTTGCATTGTTCACTTAAGGCTTTCTTATCTCTCTTGCTATTCTTTGGAACCCTACATTCAGTTGGGTATATCTTTCCCTTTCTCCCTTGCTTTTCACTTCTCTTCTTTTCTCAGCTATTTGTAAAGCTTTTCAGACAACTGCTTTGCCTTCTTGCATTTCTTTTTCTTGGGGATAGTTTTGATCACCACCTCCTGTACAATGTTGTGAAACTCCTTCCATAGTTCTTCAGACACTCTGCCTACCAGATCTAATCCCTTGAATCTATTCATCACCTCCACTATAAAATCATAAGGGATTTGATTTAGGTCATACCTGAACGGCCTAGTGATTTTCCCTACTTTCTTCAATTTAAGCCTGAATTTTGCAATAAGAAGCTGATCATGTGAGCCACAGTCAGCCCAGGACTTGTTTTGGCTAACTGTATAGAGGTTTTCCATCTTCAGCTGCAAAGAATATATCAATCTGATTTCAGCATTAACCATCTGGTGATAGTCATGTGTAGAGCCGTCTATCGGGTTGTGGGAAGAAGGTGTTTGCTATGACCAGATGTTCTCTTAGTAAAACTGTGTTAGTCTTTGCTCTGCTTCATTTTGTACTCCAAGGCCAAACGTGTCTGTTACTCCAGGTATCTCTTGACTTCTTACTTTTCATTTCAATCCCCTATGATGAAAATGACATTTTGTTTTGGTGCTTAGTGCTAGAAGGTCTTGTAAGTCTTCATAGAACCATTCAATTTCAGCTTTTTTGCATTAATGGCTGTGGCATAGACTTGGATTACTGTGGTGTTGAATGATTTGTCTTGGAAATTAACTTACTTGATCATTCTGTCATTGTTGAAATTGCACCCAAGTACTGCATTTTGGGCTCTTTGTTGACTAGGAGGGCTACTCTATTTCTTCTAAGGAATTCTTGCCCATATTAATAGATATAATGGTCATCTGAATTAAATTTGCCCATTGCTGTCCATTTTAGTTCACTGATTCCTAAAATATCAATGTTCACTCTTGCCATCTCCTGCTCAGTCATGTCCAATTTACCTTGGTCCATGGATCTCCTGTTCAATCATGTCCAATTTACCTTGATCCATGGACCTAACATTCCAGGTTCCTATGCAATATTGTTCTTTACAGCATCAGACTTTACTTCCACCACCAGGCACATCCACAGCTGATTTTCATTTCTGACTTAGCATAGCCTCCTCATTCTTTCTGGAGTTTCTTTCTCTGTTCTTCTCCAGTAGCATATTGGACACCTACTGACCTGGGGTGCTCATCTTCTGGTGTCATATCTTTTTTCCCTTTTCATACTGTTCATGAGGTTCTCAAGGCAAGAACACTGAAGTGGTTTGCCATTCCCTTCTCCAGTGGACCACATTTTGTCAGAACTCTCCACCATGACTCATCTGTCTTGGGTGGCCCTGCATGGCATGGCTCATATCTTCAATTGAGTTACACAAGTCTGTGATTCATAGGATCATTTTGGTTAGCTTTCTATGATGTGTTATTCAGTCTTAAAAAAGCATAAATGTCCAATTTTGGTCTTTTCTTTCAATGTATCTATAAGAAGTATATTTACTGTCTACTTCTTTTTTGTTTGTTTGTTTCATCTGTTTATTTTTTTTTATTTTATTTTTAAACTTTACAATATTGTATTAGTTTTGCCAAATATCGAAATGAATCCGCCACAGGTATACCCGTGTTCCCCATCCTGAACCCTCCTCCCTCCTCCTTCCCCTACCCTTCCTCTGGGTCGTCCCAGCGCACCAGCCCCAAGCATCCAGTACCGTGCATCGAACCTGGACTGGCGACTCGTTTCATACATGATATTATACATGTTTCAATGCTATTCTCCCAAATCTCCCCACCCTCTCCCTCTCCCACAGAGTCCATAAGACTGATCTATACGTCGGTGTCTCTTTTGCAGTCTCGTACACAGGGTTATTGTTACCATCTTTCTAAATTCCATATATACGCGTTAGTATACTGTATTGGTGTTTTTCTTTCTGGCTTACTTCACTCTGTATACTAGGTTCCAGTTTCATCCATCTCATTAGAACTGATTCATATATACTCTTTTTAATGGCTGAGTAATACTCCATTGTGTATATGTACCACAGCTTTCTTATCCATTCATCTGCTGATGGGCATCTAGGTTGCTTCCATGTCCTGGCTATTATAAACAGTGCTGCAATGAACATTGGGGTACACGTGTCTCTTTCCCTTCTGGTTTCCTCAGTGTGTATGCCCAGCAGTGGGATTGCTGGATCATAAGGCAGTTCTATTTCCAGTTTTTTAAGGAATCTCCACACTGTTCTCCATAGTGGCTGTACTAGTTTGCATTCCCACCAACAGTGTAAGAGGGTTCCCTTTTCTCCACATCCTGTCAAGCATTTATTGCTTGTAGACTTTTGGATTGCAGCCATTCTGACTGGCGTGAAATGGTACCTTGTGCTCTATATTCCATAAGCTTCTGCTGTTGTTCCATGAATTTATAGAAAAATTATTTTATGGACAAAAAAAAGTTCTCTAAAGAAAAGTATTTTCCTTTCAGGACTCAGCAACTGGACAGGAGTGAAGAAATAAAATGGTTGAATAGTTCCAGAACAAAACAAATGGCAGCACTTTACTGTAGTGTGCATTCAGGAAATGCTTGAGGAATTGGCCAAAATGACCAATTTCAACCTATGCTGACTGTTACAATGGACCTTAAAGAATCCTGAAGCTCATTTAAAACACAGTCTAAAAAACACATATACTTTATCAGAGTTACTTCCTCTTTGGAAAATGAATCTACCTAACAAATTTTTCTAATCTGGAAGCAAACGACAGTTGATTGAAATTTGTAGGAAACTTTGCACTAATGGAATTTGCCCTATTGCCATTAGATTGTGCAATCAATGTGAGAAATGGAGAGATATATTAATTTGCCCTACAGAGGCTGTTTTAACCAATCTATTAAACGTGTTAAATGTGGATAAGCTCTTCCCTTTGTAGGAGTCCACTTACTCTTTCATGATATTTGAGTTCCTTATAGGAGTGAATATATAGAAATTCTAAGACATCTCTTAAGTTCTGAGATCTTTATGTTGGTTGTTTCTTAATCAAGGTTTGGGAGTACCCTTTCCTTAAACTTGGACTTTTCATAACTCTGTTTTCCAAAGAATCAGCATCGATGACATCTACCCTTGTGGCCTTGATCAAGGGAAACAGCTTTCCTTTAGTGAGGGCCCCAGGAAGTTAGATTGTTAATCTTGATGAAGTTTTCCTTTGCTTTCACCCTGGCTAATCCTTCCTAGGCAGATCCAGAGATTGCTTCCCTGGATGAGACTTGATTTATCTACCTGTCAAAACAGAACTATGATTGTGAACAGAGAAATCCAACCATTTACTAAAGAAGAGGTTTCATTGTTAATATTAATTTCATGATCCTTGAATATAAACAAATACAAATAAAGTATGAAGTGATTGCTGGATGTTGGGAGAGGGGAGAGGAGGTAAAGAGGCATGCAAAATTGTACATCCAAATTCGGTGACAATATGTATTGAAAAGAATATTTGAACAAGAAAGACACAAAATGCCAGTGTGTATGTTTATTCAGTTTAGTTCCTATTTCATTTACAAAAGCTGTGAAAGCAGAGATGTTATTAAATATCACATAACAGGATGCTTTGATCCCAACTGTTTCTCTTTGTGTTTGGGTGTGTGTTTATACAGCATCTCCTCTTCTCACCACTGGCAATAATACAGGTTCCTTATGTTTTCTTTTCAATAGTAAGCTTACATTTTCAATTTGTTTGAGTTGAACAGTCACTGTGAATTCTGATTAATTCTTGGAGACAAGAGGATAGGGCATCTTGCCAAATGGAATTAGAAAGTTTTAAACAAAATATTTTCCTTTTATTGTAGCAATTTTTATTAAGTGGCACAAAAAAAGACCTCACCAGATGGCTATGCTTACTCCACTTTGAATAACGTATTTAGTCTTTTAGGCCAGTGGGTTACTATTTACTTAGTACAGTCATACAGTACTGAGAGAGTTTCTGCCTAAAAGTTAGTGCTTAGGTTAGTTTCCAGGAGTGTCTTATTTAGCTAGAATGACCTTTATATAGTCCTTTGCTGGAGTCCATGGGGTCACAAAGAGTCGGACATGACTTAGCAACTGAACAACAACAGCAAACCTTTCTTTTGTATAAGTTCTGGATGGTTACTGTACATAGAAAGTCAAGGTTATCTAATTGCATTTTTGCTCAGATTGTTTTTATCAATCTATTCTCTCAACTGAATTGAACACTTAGACTGATGGAAATAATATTGTTTGCACAAAAATTGGGGCTTCTCAAGTAACACTAGTGGTGAGGAATCTGCCTGCAAATGCAGGAGACACAGGAGACTTGGGGTTCAATCCTTCCATGGGAAAGATGCCCTGGAAGAGGAAATGCAACCCAATCCACTATTCTGACTGAGAACTTCTCCATAGACAGAAGAGCCTGGTGGGTTACAGTACATAAAGCCACAAAGAATTGGGCATGACTGAGCACTTCTAGGCACAAAAGTTGGTTTGTCTTATTACTATAGCTTCCATGATACTTTCTAACTATGTTATCAAATATTCATCATATTCATCCATTAAAGTAAGGTCTCTTTAATTAAAATTTGTTAGTCAGAATTTTAAACCTTAGAACACCCAAGAGCTTTCAGCTTTAGTATATGTAATTGGCACCTTCAGACAAAATAGTGTTTCATAATTAAATATTAAAACTTTTTTATACAAGTTTATTATATACCCATTGATTATTCTCATATTAATCTTACATACTTAACAAAGGTTTTCTTGTATTTCAGTAGGCATGGTGAATAATTGAAAGATGATGAAATATAAATTTGGTCCTTATTTTTGTTTGCTGGATATTACAATGGAAAATGAGTAGAAAGGCTTGCAGCATATTCAGAACTGTTCTACTATTCTAAATAGAGAGATAACTTTCTAGTTTATTAATATTTTAGAAACCTTTCCAACTCGGCTAAGAGCAAATAATTTGGGGTCAAATTTTATTAAAGAATGTTCCTAATATTTGATCAGAGAGGTTTGAATTTTTATCATTTTTATACATGTTGTTAATTATTTAAAAACACATTTTATAAATCTTTAAAACACAGACTTTGAAAAAGTATGTTTGTTTTTGATACAAATAATTAAACTCAACATAAAAAAGTCATAATATCAGATGTAACTGAATCAAAGAGAATATGTTCTGACAAAATTCGATGATGAGCATCAGAGATTTTTCACTTGTATCAACGTAGGCAAAGTGGTAGAATGCTAAGATCTGAATGTTTGTGTCTCCTAAAAATTCATACATTAAAATCCTAACCCCTAAGGTTATCATATTAGGAGGTGGGGACTTTGTGAGGTGATTAAGTCATTAGGGCAAAGCCCTGTGAATGAGATAGTGTGTGTATATTAGTTGCTCAGTTGTGTCCGACTCTTTGCAACCCCATGGACTGTATCCCCCCATGGATCTCTGTCCATGGGATTCTCCAGGCAAGGTACTGGAGTGGGTAGCTATTCCCCTTCTCCAGGGAATCTTCCCGACCCAGGGATTGAACCTGGGTCTCCTGTGTTTCAGGAGACTCTTTATCTTCTGAGTCACCAGAGCTATGAATGAGATTACTCACCTTATAAAGAGGCTCCAAAGAGATCCAAAGAGATTCACAATGTCAGGATACTGTGAGAAGTAGGCAGCCCTCAATCCAGAAGAGGAATTTTGCTAAAACTCAGCCAAGCTGATCTTGTACTTGCCCCTTCCAGTACTATAACAAATACATTTCTGTTGTTTATAAGCCACTTAGTCTATCATTTATTTGTTATAGCAGCCAGAATCAACTGACAGAGCAAGCAAAACCCCTTCCCTCTTTTCAATCTCCATTCATTTTTATTGTGTGTATGTAGAAAGATAAATGCACGGAATTCAAAGACCATTTTTCCTTTCTTTAAATTTATTAAGAACTAGTTTATATATAGTAAAATTTATAATAAAGCATAAACATGCAAAGCGTAATAAAGCAAGCATAAATGTATACCTTTCTATCTAACTTAGAGAAATACAGGGAAGAACTCTATGTGTAGGTGCTCAGTTGCTCAATCATGTCCAACTCTTTGTGACTTCACAGGCTCTAGCCCTACAGGTTCCTCTACACCTTTACCAATTAGATTCTCCTCCTCCATTCCAGAAAAATCACTATTCTGATTTATGTGCATATTATTTCTATTCATGTCTTTACACTACATATGCCTACTATTAAATAATAATAGTATTGTTTTGAATATTTTAAAACTTCATATAAATGGCATAATTTGTAGCTTGTGATTTGCTCAACACTATATATTAGATATTTATCCATGCTGACACATGTAGATTTACATCATTCATTTTCATTGCAGGGTGGTATTCCATTAAATTAGTTGCTATAGTGTTAGTCTCTCAGTCATGTCTGACTCTATGCAAACCCATGGACTGTAGCCTGCTAGGTTCCTCTGTCCATGGGATTCTCCAGGCAAGAATACTGAAGCAGATTGCCATTCCCTTCTCCAGAGGATCTTCCTGATCCAGGGATTGAACCCGGGTCATCTGCATTGCAGGCAGATTCTTTACCATCTGAGATACATGGATTCCATTTGATTAGTATACAGCAAATTAATTATTCTTTCTTTTGGTACACATTAGTGCTCTCTCAGTGTTTTGCTATTAGAAATGTTCTATAAACATTCTTGTATATGTCTTCATATACACATGTGCACAAATTTCTCTAAGTTATATGTAGAAATAGAATTGCTAGATCATAGAACAGACTCATCTTCAAATTTATAACATAATGCAAATTTATTTCCCAGATAGACTGGATTTGTGTTTGTGTTCTCAATGCTCTACATGTTCAGCAACAAGTAGTATACAGATTTTTACATTTATCTCATTTTGGTAAATGGAAAATTGTGTGTTCTCAGGCTGGCAATTGTATTTTTTCATATGTTATTGAACACTTACAGTTCCTCTTTAATAAATTATATAGTCATGTATTTACCCTTTTTTCCTGTTAGTGTTGGATTCTTCTGCTTTATAGCAGTTATATTTATATTCAGATTTTGAATATTGGGTTTTCCTCAATTTATTCCAATAGTATATTCATCTCTGGGCCAACTCAAGGTGACATAGTTACAGTAGCTTTGTGGTGTCTTGATACCTGTTAGGGAAAATTCCTCCATATTTTTCTTCTTCTTCAGATGTGTTTCAGCTGCTCTTGGCCTATTGTATCCACAGAAATTTTAGAATCTGTTTCATATATGATAATACACATGTTTCAGTGCTATCCAGGTTCAATGTATGAGACAGGGTGCTCAGGGCTGGTGCACTGGGATGACCCAGAAGGATGGGATGGGGAGGGAGGTGGAAAGGGGGTTCAGGATGGGGAACACATGTAAATCCATGGCTGATTCATGTCAATGTGTGGCAAAAACCACTACAATATTGTAAAATAATTAGCCTCCAATTAAAATAAATAAATTTAAAAATAAATAAAAACTGTGAATCACTAAAAAAAAAAAAGAAATTTTAGAATCAAATTTTCAAATTTCTTCAAAAAAACAGTAAAGATTTTGATTGGAATTGAATTGAATTCAACTTCTAAATGAATTGACTTCTTTATGACATTGATTCTTCTAAACTGCACATGGAATTTCTCAATTATGCAGATTTTCTTTTGTGTTGTTCAATTAAATTTTTACATGATTTTTTTAAATGACTTGCACATCTTTGGAATTTATTTCCAAGTACCTAATATATTTGGTTGCAATTTTAAATGGTATCCTTTTGCAATATTACATGTTATAACCACTTGTTGCTAGTACTTAGGCATGCAACTGATTTTGGAATATCAATCCTATATATTTATAGACTTATAAAGAATTTTATTTATTCTAATAATTTATTCATAAATTTGCCTGTATTTTCTATGTATGCAGTCTTCTTGAGTGTAAGTAATGAACACTTTTGTTTTTTTCTTGTAATTGATCAACTTGCAGACTTGGCTGAGATCTTCACTATAATGTTGATAGGAAGTAGTGATAGCATCAATACTTATCTTGCTTTTTTTTTTTTTGGTATATGAAAAACTTCCAAGATTACAATATTAAGCATAATGTTTTATGCAGTTTTGGATAGATACTGTTTATGAGAATAAGACAGTGCTTTTCTCTTCAATTTGCTGAATATGGCAAATTTTGTCAAATGATTTTCTGCATGTGATTATGTAAAGATACAGTTTTTCTCCATTGGTCCACTAATATATGGACTTTCAAATGTTATGCAGACTTTCAAATGTTAAATCAATCTTTCACTGATGGAATAAACCCAATTTTGTCATGATTGCAACATATATTATGTGTTCAGCTGCTTTTATTTGGAAGATTTTTGCATCTATATTCCTAATTGATAATCAGACCAGATCAGATCAGATCAGTCGCTCAGTCATGTCCGACTCTTTGTGACCCCATGAATCACAGCACGCCAGGCCTCCCTGTCCATCATCAACTCCCGGAGTTCACTCAGACTCATGTCCATTGAGTCAGTGATGCCATCCAGCCATCTCATCCTCTGTCGTCCCCTTCTCCTCTTGCCCCCAATCCCTCCCAGCATCAGAGTCTTTTCCAATGAGTCAACTCTTCGCATGAGGTGGCCAAAGTACTGGAGTTTCAGCTTTAGCATCATTCCTTCCAAAGAAATCCCAGGGCTGATCTCCTTCAGAATGGACTGGTTGGATCTCCTTGCAGTCCAAGGGGCTCTCAAGAATCTTCTCCAACACCACAGTTCAAAAGCATCAATTCTTCGGCGCTCAGCCTTCTTCACAGTCCAACTCTCACATCCATACATGACCACAGGAAAAACCATAGCCTTGACTAGACGAACCTTTGTTGGCAAAGGAATGTCTCTGCTTTTCAATATGCTATCTAGGTTGATCATAACTTTCCTCTCAAGGAGTAAGAGTCTTTTAATTTCAAGGCTGCAATCACCATCTGCAGTGATTTTGGAGCCCAGAAAAATAGTCTGACACTGTTTCCATTGTTTCCCCATCTATTTCCCATGAAGTGATGTGACCGGATGCCATGATCTTCGTTTTCTGAATGTTAGCTAGTAATTTTCCTTCCTCATAATTTCTTGATCTGACTTTGGTGTCAACCATATATTTTTCTCAAAAAACTGAGTTGGGAAGAATTGTCTGATTTTCTAATACCTGGAAAGTTTGTTTAACAATGCAAATGATCTGTTCTTTCAATGTTTATTACAAGGATGTATAGAAGTCTGGACTTCCCTGGTGGATCAGCTGATAATGAATACACCTGCAATGTGGGAGACCTGGGTAGGATTCCTGGGTTGGGAAGATACCTTGGAGAAGATAACGGCTGCCCACTGCAGTATTCTGGCCTGGAGAATTGCATGAAATACTCAGTCCATGGGGTCGCAAAGAATCAAACACTGCTGAGCAACTTTCACTTCACATGAAAGTCTAGGCCCACTTACTTGTACAGTGAGGGGCTGGATGTGAGTTTTAACATTGATTTGTTTATTTTAATGGTTATAAGTCTAGTCAGGGCTTCTATTTTGCACTGACTCAATTTGAAGTTATATTTTTTAGTAAAATTATCAATTTTAATCTTATCACTTTTGAATTTTTGACAAAATTTTTCATAGTTGCTGTTTATTTTTTAACCTCTATTTCACCTGTACTTACATCTCTGTTTCATTCTTAATACTATCGATTCATTCTAATCTTTTCTTAAGAAGTCTTGCCAAAGACAAGTCTATTGGTTATTTTCAAAGAACCAATTTTTTCTTTGTTGATACTCTATTGGAATGAATCTTTGTACTAGATAAATTTCTCTTGTATTTATTCCCTAATTCCCACCATCCTTGAATATATTCTGTTGATATTTTTCTATTTCTCAAATTTAGTGCTTATCTATTCTAACATAAACATTTAACATGATAAAATTTCCTCAAAATTCTGTTCTACTTGCATCTCACAAATTTTATGTTATAATTTTTGTTTAGCACTAAATGTTATTTTGTTTATATTTTTTGTTATGGTATTTGACCTGTGAATTTTAGTGGTTATTTTTTTTTAATTTTCAAAATTCTGATACTATTTTGAGTTATTTTGTTTTTGAACTTAAATGCATCATTGTTGAGAGTATGGTCTGCATAATTATTCTTACAAATTTGTTGAACATTTGTGGATTAGTCTATGATAAATGTTTATAAATGATCCACTGATGCTTGAGAAACATGTATATTTTCTACTTCTTGGGTGAAGAGTGTTTCATATATTCATAAGATCAAGTTTGTTAGTTACAATGTTCAAATTTTCTATGTTTTTATTAATGTTTTTGTGTATATGATCTACCATTTATTGAAAGAATCATTTGAAAAATCTCCTGTTTTATGGGGAAATTGTTTGTCATGTTAGTTTTGTTTGATATAAATTGAGTCATATTTTTAGATGCATATGAGTTTAGAACTTTTATATTTATTGGTGGATGCACTTTAGCATTATGTGTGTGTTCTTTATCCCTAAAAATGATTCTTCCTTAGAATACTTTCAAATAATAATAATAAAGGTACACCAGCCTTTTTTTTTAGTTAGTATTTTATAGTGTACATCTTCCATTTCTTCTGCATTCTTTCTGAAGTGTTCAAGGCTGTATATTTTAAATTGCAATTATTATATTATTATATAGTCTCTGTGTTTTAACTGATAAATTTACTACATTTGCACTATTATGATTATGATATATTTAGGTTTATTTTTATCTGTTTATTTCAAGCTTTTTATACATCTTTTTTCTGTGCTTCTTTTGTTTTCCTCTTTTTAACCTTTTCTGGGGGGATTACTTGAAGGTTTTTAAATTATTTTTGCTTATTTCCCCTTATGATACTTTCTACTTATTTTTATGATTATTCTTATAATTATAATATATATTCTTGGCAATGAAATCTAATTTTAATCAATGTTTCTTTCCTTTTCTCAAACAACACAAGGATTTTAAAATACATTAACTTTGATAACATCTTCATTCTAAATATTATTGGTGGCCAATAATTTAGTCTCACCTTATTTTCTTACTCTAATGTTAGTTATTATCATTATCATTTTATCACCTTTATCATTATCATAATTTTGTAATCCCTGTCAGTTTAGGTCAGAAGCTAGAAAACTTTCTGTAAAGGATCAGGTATGAACTATGTTCAGCTCTGTGAGCCATATAACTTCTGTTACTCAGCTCTATTGTTGTGATGCAAAAGCAGCCATAGACAATACATGAATGAGTATTAGTCAAGGTTGCTCAGAAAAACAGAACCAATAGGATCTACATACATATGGAAAGAGAGAGAGAGAGATTTATTATAAGGAATTGGCTCAAGTGATTATAGAAGCTGACAAGTCCCAAAATCTATAGCTGACAAGCTAAATGCCGAAGAGAGCCAGCAGTCATTCTAGTCCAAGTTGAAAGGCTTGAGAACCAGGAAAGCTGATGGGGTAGTTCTAGTCCAGTTACAGACACGCCCGAGGCTGAAGGCATATAAAAATTAATGGCTCAACTTGAAGGCAGTCAGGAAGGAGGTGTGTCTTCTTACTCTTGTTAGGGTAAGATCTTTTATTCTATTCAGCTGTTCAACTGATAGCATGAAGACTACCAACATTAGAAAGAGCAATCTGGTTTACTCAATATACTGATTTAAATATTAATCTCATTCAGGAGGGAAAAAAAAAACCCTCATAGACATACATAAATAATACTTGACAAAATGTGTCAGAATTCCACAATCCAGTCAGTTTGACACATACAATTAACCATTACAATGAACATGGCTATGATCCAATAAAACTTTATTTAGGAAAAACAAATGATGGGTTAGATTTGGTTTGTGGGCCACAGTTTACTTGCTCCTGGTTTAGATGAAAGACATTGATCCATATATTTGTCTGCTATTCTTTCTAGCATCTTAATCCTTCTTACTGTGTTTATTGTTATTTTTCCTAAAGTCTGTCATTTAGAGTTTCTTTTAGCACCTTGTCTTTTTTGGACTGTATCCTGTTTTTTTGTAATCTTTTGACCTCTATATTTATAAATTTTTAAGCATTTCAAATATATCTGTGTCTGTTCTTTTCAATAGCTCATGTTCTTCAGGCTTTAAATTTGATGATTGGTGTTTATGCTGACTCTTATTCATGGTGACATCTTTCTTTCTGCATGTTATAATTTTTCATTGCTCATATTCAGCTTGATTTCATCTATGAGAACTTTGCATCTTCCAAAGGATATACCTAATAGTATCACCTTGGGGGTTAGGGTTTCAACATATGAATTTAGGGATGATACATTCAGACCATAGCAAACAGGCTGTATCAGTAGACTGAAGTCAATCCTGTAACCTTTTTAACTAAAAAGATTTTTATAACATTAGGAAGACCTGGTTTGATAGACATTTATGCCAAAACAAGAAACAAAAATCTATTTAACTGATTACAAGCCACCAGGACTAGTTAGATATCTTACTTAGCTCTTCACTCATTCCAAGTCCATGATTTCAATATATGTCCTCACTAGCTTTGAATTTAGGTGAGGCCAGTTGAGTTTGTTTTAAAAACTTTAAGGATCAGCACATAGTTTCTCTTCTTCTGTCTTGTTGACCAAGGAATAGCTTTTGTACTGGAGTTTCTGTCACCCTTACTTGAACCTGATATTCAAGTCACAACCTGAATGACTGACGAGAAGAGGACTCCATGTCAATACACATTGTATACTATGTGTGAGAAGTAAATCTTTGTTGTGTTTTCATGGAGATTTTGGAGTCCTTTGTTAGTGCGTAATAACAAAGCTTCCATTGTCTGGTATAGGTCCCCACTCCAACTTCAAGATAAACCAAAATTAATTTGAAACTTACTTAAAATAATTTTTTATAAGATTAGTAAAATAAAATAATCTCACCAAGCTTTGGATCATTAAATCACATCTAAAGTATTGACTTAATTCTGGATATTAAAATTTAAGATGAACTTAAACAAAGTAGAATGAGTTCAGGGAAAGGGAACCATATTGGTGATAATTTGGAAAACATATAGATGATATATATTTTTTCTTCCAGTTTTATTGAGATATAATTAACATACAGAACTTTACAAGTTTAAAATATATAGGACAATGATTTGACATACACATCATGAAATGATTATCACAATAAGTTTAGTGAACATCCATTGTCTCACATAAACACAAAATGAAAGAAAAATAAAAATAGTATTTTTCCTTGTGATGAGAACTGTTAGGATTTAAAAGTTGTCATTCAACTAGGACAATACTGTTGAGTTTAAAGAACTTTTTAATGGCTTCCCATTCTCAATAAAACCTAAACTCTTCAAATTAGCACTGAAAATGCTTAGACAGGCACTGCCTCTTTATCCAAGAGCTCTGCAAAGCAAGAATTATATCATGATTATGAGATTTATCCAAAGGCATGTAGCTAGTTATAAGAACTAGACCAGAATACAACTATCCTTCATACAGATTCCTAAGTGTTTTTTTTTTTAAGACACATCATCAGTGGAGAGATGAAAAAATTAACTGTTAAAATTTCAGTTTAGTTCATATTCATTTTTAGGTTTGATATAGCTACTAAAAAACTACCAGTAAGACTTTTATAATGTGACAGAATTATCCTAAAATTTATTGTGAATAGCAGGAAAGTAAGAGTACCAAAAAAGTTATTGGGAAAGAAAGAGTAATAAAGAATGCCATCAGTCATTAACATTTATTCAAAACATAAATAATTCAAACAGTATGATACCAGAATGCAAGAATAACCAGATCAGTGTAACAAAATAGACTACACAAAACAAATTCTAGAACTCATAAAGAGTATGTGGTAAAAGTGGAATAATGCATTATTGAAAATACATAAATTTTAAAAAATCCTGCCTGGATAATTGATTATGTTTTGGAAAACAAAAGTAAAGCAATTATCTTGTTACACTACCAAGAAGATGAAAGAGATAGTTATAATATAGTTAAACCAAAGAAACAGAAATATTAAAATATATATCTATCAGTAATATTGTTGTTGCTTAGTTGCTAAGTCATGTCCAGCTCTTTTTTAGACTCCATGAACTATAGCCTACCAGGTTCTTCTGTCCATGGGATTTCCCAGGCAAAAATCCTGGCATGGGTTGCCATTTCCTTCTCCAGGGGATCTTCCCAACCCAGAGATTGAACCTGTGTCTCCTGCATTGACAGGAGGATCATTTACACTGAGCCACCAGGGATATTAGCTACCATTTATCTGTATTCTTGCCTGGAGAATCCCATGGACAGAGGAATCTGACAGGCTACAGTCCATAGTGTTGCAAAGAGATGGACACGACTGTACAGCTAAGCATGTGTGATTCAGAATTCATTGTGTCAGGTAGTATGAAAATGTATACACACAATTATACAATAATATTGTATACAATATATATTATATATATTATATATATATCATATATATATATATCATATATATATATACAATTTAATTATTGGTACAACATCATGAAATGACTAATCAATGGCAAACCAGATTTTTCATTCAGATATGTCTGATTCCAAGCCCCACTATATTCTACTATTACAAGCATTTGATTTCAGGAGATCATTGTAAAGTCATTCAAATGAATGACAAGATAAATCTTACTAATAAATGTGTTTTATAAGAAGAAAGATTTGGGAGCATGTGAAGTCCTGTAAAATGTTATGTTTATCACTTGAATTTTTCTGTAGATGCTTCAAGTCACAAACTGAGTCTTATCTGTCATGTTGGGGGTGGGGTGGTGGTGATGGTGGTGATTCATTGTAAGTAAGAAAAAAAGCATAAAAGAATTCAACGATTTGAAAAATGTTGGAGGATTCATATGCAGAAAAAAGTGTAATGTTTACATGGGAGGGAAGCATTGATTCTAGTTCTAATGAACATAGGGTGATTGAAGAATACTGAGAAATCCGAAGAACATGCAGCATTATGGTATGAAATAGTGGTACTGAAAAGATGTGACAAAGAATCCTGAAAGAGAGCAGTACCCACAGGGAGATGGTAGTGTTGAGTAGAGCTGACTCTTCTCTGGACACGTGGAAAAGCATTAGTGTATATCACTGGGAGGTAGAGAAGGCTGAACAGAGAGAACATGAAAAATGCTATTAATTGTTGACAAGGTTTATTCATGAGCATATAAAAAATACTCCTGGGAACTTTTACAAAATTTGAATATTAGACCATTTAACAAGGATCTGGAAATCCTGCATTAGCAAATCTAGAAGAAGAAAAAAAGCCAACAAAAACTTGTTTAGGAAAATTTATATAGACTATCCATTCCTTGACAGTGGGGATTTTAGCTGAATACCCTGTACCACTTTCACCTTAAAATTTAAGGTTCCTAGTGTTTGGCTTAGCTAAGAGGACAAGCGAAAGCCTCACAGACTGCTTCCATCAGTATCCACACACAAATCGCTGCTTATCCTACAAAGTGTGCTTTTTTTGCCGTGACAAAGTTTAACATCTGATCAGAAAATCTCACAGACGTTGTTAATCTCTTGATAATCCCACAGCAGCTGTATTGCAGTCCCTCAGGGGAAAAAAAAAAAAAAAGTAGATTTCTAAGCAAATCAAGTTTTATTTGAGCTGAATTATGGGATGTTTAGAGAAGTGTTTTATCCCTGTTAATTGTATTTTTCACATGGAAAATAGTCATGGGTCAGTGAATCAGTAACCCCTGTATGCCTTAAAGACACATCTTTTTGTTTAATGGATTGGCCAATACAAAATTCTGGGCTTTTCAAATGGTTGATAATCCCAGGAAATTTCAGATTGATTATGTTCCCTTTGTAGACAAATCTGTTAAGGAGTTTGATATTATATAAAAAAAAATTATTAAAAAAAACCCAATGCCCTCGTCCTGCTGGATTTAAGTTGAAGCTTTAAAATAATTAAACTGTACTTGAATTGGAAATCTCTTCCAGTAATTGCAGAGATGGTTTGCTTCTTCATGTTTTGCAAGGCTTTTAACATTGTCTTTAAATATACCAATGCCAGCTTAAGGAATACACACACACAGAGACTGTTGATCATTCCAACATGGATATGAAGATTCTATTTGTTCTGCTTTGGCTATCCTTTTGCTCCCTAAGAATTTCTGTTCTCCCCAAATGCTATTTAAAAATTAAACAAAGAACGGTTTCCTAGAGACAAGTACTTGTGTACGGAATAAGAATCTTGATGTTTAAGGCTTTGGGGAGGAGTTTGTAAAAATAGCACCAAACACAGTTTTCAAATCCCTTTATGCCAATCCTCACACAGCCCTTAATCCTGGCATCATTTTAATGCCTGTTACTAGCTCTTAAAGCAGTTGTGAAAAAGAGTATGTAGGGGTAGGAGTAGCTGGACAAATTTAGGACTAGATTCTCTCAGCCTTACTCATGGAAAAATTATCAGTTTAAAATGAGAAAAGTATTTGTGGGATTTTGGGCCTGTTTGGGTTTGTTTGTTGCTTTGCGTGTGTGCCTGCTCAGTTGCTCAGCCCTGTCCAACTCTTTGAAACCCCATGGACTGTAGCCCACCAGGATTCTCTGTCCATGGACTTCCTAGACAAGAATACTAGAGTGGATTGCCATTTCCTCCTACAGGAGATATTCCTGACTCAGGGATTCAACCTGCGTGTCCAGCATTGGCAGGAGGATTCTTTACTAGTGAGCCACTTGGGAAGTTGTGTTATTTCCTAATCCACAAAAGGGCTAAAATCATACTGGCCGTATACCTGTTGATATTGTGAGGAAGAACTGAGATGAAGGGTGTTGAAATACTTCAAAATTTATAAAACCTAAAGAAAAGTGTTGCTATCTTATGAAAGAAACAAAAGAGGACAAATAGTCAAAGATCTTGACATTTTCCTCACTACTTTTCAGTTCAGTAAAGAGAGCAAATAAGAGTCTGCTTACACATTTTATAAATGAAATTATGAAATTGATTTAGTATCAATAAGTACACACTCACACAAAGTATTTATTTTGTTGTTTAGTCACTAAGGGCTTCCCTGATAGTTCAGTTGGTGAAGAATCTGCCTGTAATGCAGGAGACCCTGGTTTGATTCCTGGGTTAGGAAGATCCACTGGAAAAGGGATAGGCTACCCACTCCAGTATTCTTGGGCTTCCCTTGTGGCTCAGCTGGTGAAGAATCTGCCTGCAATGTGTGAGACCTGGGTTCAATCCTTGGGTTGGGAAGATCCCCTGGAGAAGGGAAAAGCTATCCACTCCAGGATTCTGGCCTGGAGAATTCCATGGACTATTTAGTCCATGGGGTTGCAAAGAGTTGGACGCGACTGAGCAACTGTCATTTAGTCGCTAAGTCATGTCTTATTCTTTTGCAACCCCATGAACTGTAGCCCACCAGGCTCCTCTGTCCATGGGATTCTCCAGGTGAGAATGCTAGAATGAGTTGCCATTTCCTTCTCCAGGGGATCTTCCCAACCCAGGGATCCAACCTGTGTCTCCTGCATTGGCAGGCAGATTCTATACCACTGAGCCACCAGGGAAACCCATTATTTTTACCAAATATGTTGCTCCTTATATGTTAAGTAGTAGCCTTTGGATGCAGCTGGCTTTATAGTATAGAGAATAAAGGACATCACTAATGGAGGTGCTTTTGTTATACTTGACATTATAGTCAAACCTTTCTGTATTTTTCTAGTTTTAGCATCTGATTACTGATTCTTTTTAAAATACCCTGTAGTGAATGAGCTGTTTCCAGAAGTCTTTAGATTTTTCCTTATATATTTAAAGCTTCATATTTTGAAAAACTTCCACACACATAGATAATCCATCCAATCATCCCCAGACATAGGAAAACCTTTTTCATTATGTTTCATATTTTCTCTTTGATATTTTATTCTTTTGATATTTCCAATGTAGTTTCATTAGCATTGTTTAAACAATATAGTTGTTTTTCTTGAAGTATATACACATGGCTCAGCTTGAAATTCCAGATAGCAGTATAAATGATGCCCAAAGTATAGACTCTGAAGATATATAGATTTAGATTTCTTATCCTAACTCTACTATATATTAACTGTGTGACCTTGAGCAAGTTATAGAACTTCTCTGACCTTCACTTTGGGTAGTAATAATATCTATATTGGAATTCCCTGGTGGCTCAGATGGTAAAGAGTCTGCCTGCAAAGCAAGAGACACAGGTTCGATCTCTGGGTCTGGAAGATTCCCTGGAGAAAGGCATGGCAACACAGTCCAGTATTCTTGCCTGGTGAATCCCATGCACAGAGGAGCCAGGTGGGCTACAGTCCATGGGGTCACAAAGAGTCAGACACAACTGAGTGACGAACTCTTTCACTTTCACTTTTAGTACCTACATTACAGGACTGATGAAAAGCTTAAAAGATAAATATGATAGATTTCCACTACAGGGTCTAGCACCTGGATGGTAACTGACAAATGTGTGTGTGTGTGTGTGTGTTAGCTGCTCAGTTGTGTCTGATTATTTGCAATCCCATGGACTGTAGCCCACCAGGCTCCTCTGTCCATGGAATTCACCAGGCAAGAATACTGGAATGTGTTGCCATGCCTTTCTCCAGGGGATTTCCAGAACCAGAGATCGAACCTGGGTCTCCCGAACTGGAGGCAGATTCTTTATGGTTCAAGCTATCCAGAAAGGATAATAACTATAGTTTGGAATAAACAAAGAGCATGTTCAATTTCTTGGCAGATATTCTCAGTAAATAACTAAAACACTTGGATTTAAAATCTCTAGTGTCTTGCTTATATGCCTCCATGCATACCTCTTTGTAGTTTTTATGACTACTAGTTTTTCACCTTTACAATTCAATTCAGCAGAAAATTATTGAACATTCACTGAATGTCAGTCACTGTGTTAAGTGCTGGGGAGCTGAAGATAAATAAGCCAGAAGCCTTGTACTGGAGGAACTCTTTAGGATCCAGAAGTGAAGATGCTCATTTTATCTATCTTAGTACTGAGGATAAGTGAAAAATATTGATGATTACCAGCTGAAGTATGTGTTTACATTTTGATAAATGGCATTTAAGATTGTTCTTTATTTGTTAAACTGTAGAAAAATGAAAAAAAATCCATTATTTTTGCTTATTCATTAATCTACTTCTGCGTGTTCAGAAAACAAACATCAGAGAAACATGGCACCCACCATAATTATTTTATAAATTCTCTTAGTATTTCTTCTGTGTTTTTATTGCTTTTTTATGTGCCTTGACATTTTCATGTGAGTAAAATATAATCAGTTCCACAGACAAGTTATTCTCAGGTCCACAAAGGGAAAAGTCATTCAATAAACATAAATAATAAGGTAAAAGCAATTGCTAGATGCCAATACACAGCTGATATAGGTGTGAGTGTGCTTTTTTTTTTTTTTTACTTTGATTATAACCATATGCAATAGTGTATCTGAGGAATATTATTTTGTTGTTGTTATTGCCCCCAATATATAGAGTTAGAACAGCCAGAATAACCACAGGTCATCTACTTGCCATGGATGAATAGAAAATCCTCTAAGGAACAAAAATATTTGTCTAAATGCACAATAGCTGATCAGATCATAAAGGTATTTTGTTAAATCTGTGTTCTTGATGAAAGGAATTAAAATCCTTAGAGTACAGGGCTAGTTATACAAGTCCTTTGGTATTATTCCAACCCCAGAGTCCTGGGCTCTGATAACAGGGGTGTTGCAGGTTTCTTCTGACACAGATCTTCAGGACTTCAACTCCAGATTATGTCTAGTCCCCAAAGGATCCTAGTGCAGTGCAGAGACTAAGAATTCATACTTTGAGGCTACACAGTCAGTGTGAATCTTGTTTCTTGCCGCTTAATATGTGCATGACCTTGGATAAATTACTTGACCCCTTGAGGTTTCAGTTTCCCACTTCTTTAATGATAAGAATACTTACTTCATAAGATTATTGTGACTTTTTAAAAGTTAATAGATGTAACATGCTTAGACTTATTCCTGACATATAGGAAGTGTCCATTGGTTTTATCAGTAGCCTGACTTGTTTAATTGAATATCCTGTCTGGATCCTTGATGACTTTTTTAAAATCAGTTTTAATTAGTCAATGATTAGGAAGATATTGGGTGCTCATCCTGTGATCAACACTATGATGGATGCTGAGAAACATTATAAAGACTCATGTACTGAAATGTGCATGACACATATACATATATTCTTGATTTTAATGCAGGTTAATTTTTAAAAGTGAAGAGTAATGAGATGCTCCACATTTTAGAATCTGCTTTTAAAAGAGTTGCAATGTTTTTTTTTTTCTTCCTTCTTTCTTTCTTTCTCTCTCTCTCTCCCCTTCTCTGTCTCTATTAGACAGAGTTTTGTAAAATTTCCAGTCTATTGATAAGTTCAGGGTCTTTGCCACTTTCAAAGAATATCATGCAAAAGCCTTGAAACAGCTTTCTTTGATATACTTCCATTCACTTTGCTGACAAAGGTAGGTCCATATAGTCAAAGCTATGGTTTTTCCAGTAGTCATGTATGGATGTGAGTGTTGGACCATAAAGACACCTGAGCACCAAAGAATTGATGCTTTTGAATTGTGGTGTTGAAGAAGACTCTTGAGAGTCCCTTGGACAGCAAGGAGATCAAACCAGTCAATCCCAAAGGAAATCAAGCCTGAATATTCATTGGAAGGACTGATGCTGAAAATTCAATACTCTGGCCACCTGATATGAAGTTCCAACTCATTGCAAAAGACCATGATTCTGGGCAACATTGAGGGCAGGAGCATAAGGAAGTGACAGAGGATGAGATGGTTAGATGGCATCACTGACTCAAGCATGAGTTTGAGCAAGCTCTGGGAGATGGTGAAGGACGGGGAAGCCTTGTGTGCTGCCATTCACAGGGTCACAAATAGCCAGACGCAACTTAGCCACTGAACAACAACATACTTCCATTCACATGGATGACTTTTTGTAGCTCTTCTACCCAGGTCAGTAGGTGCTCAATATGCTACTGGAGATCAGTGGAGAAATAACTCCAGAAAGAATGAAGGGATGGAGCCAAAGCAAAAAGAATACCCAGCTGTGGATGTGACTGGTGATAGAAGCAAGATTTGATGCTGTAAAGAGCAATATTGCATAGGAACCTGGAATGTCAGGTCCATGAGTCAAGGCAAATTGGAAGTGGTCAAACAAGAGATGGCAAGAGTGAAGGTCGACATTCTAGGAATCAGTGAACCAAAATGGACTGGAATGGGTGAATTTAACTCAGATGACCATTATATCTACTATTGTGGGAAGGAATCCCTCGGAAGAAATGGAGTAGCCATCATGGTCAACAAAAGAGGCCAAAATGCAGTACTTGGATGCAATCTCAAAAACGACAGAATGATCTCTGTTCATTTTCAAGGCAAACCATTCAATATCACAGTAATCCAAGTCTATGCCCCAACCAGTAATGCTGAAGAACCTGAAGTTGAACGGTTCTATGAAGACCTACAAGACCTTTTAGAACTAACACCCAAAAAAAGATGTCCTTTTCATTATAGGGGACTGGAATGCAAAAGTAGGAAGTCCAGAAACACGTGGAGTAACAGACAAATTTGGCCTTGGAATACAGAATGAACAGGGCAAAGACTAATAGAGTTTTGCCAAGAAAATGCACTGGTCATAGCAAACACCCTCTTCCAGCAATACAAGAGAAGACTCTACACATGGACATCACCAGATGGTCAACACCGAAATCAGATTGATTATGTTCTTTGCAGCCAAAGATGGAGAAGCTCTATACAGTCAGCAAAAACAAGACCGGGAGCTGACTGTGGCTCAGACCATGAACTCCTTATTACCAAATTCAGACTTAAATTGAAGAAAGTAGGGAAAACCACGAGACCATTCAGGTATGACCTAAATCAAACCCCTTATGATTATACAGTGGAAGTGAGAAATAGATTTAAGGGCCTAGATCTGATATATAGAGTGCCTGATGAACTATGGAATGAGGTTCGTGACATTGTACAGGAGACAGGGATCAATACCATCCCCATGGAAAAGAAATGCAGAAAAGCCAAATGGCTGTCTGGGGAGGCCTAACAAATAGTTGTGAAAAGAAGAGAAGCGAAAAGCAAAGGAGAAAAGGAAAAATATAAGCATCTGAATGCAGAGTTCCAAAGAATAGCAAGAACAGATAAGAAAGCCTTCCTTAGCTATCAATGCAAAGAAATAGAGGAAAACAACACAATGGGAAAGACTAGAGATCTCTTCAAGAAAATTAGAGATACCAAGGGAACATTTCATGCAAAGATGGGCTCAATAAAGGACAGGAATGGTATGGACCTAACAGAAGCAGAAGATATTAAGAAGAGTGCCGGGAGCCGGCATATTGCATATTGAGTGCAGCACTTTCCACAGCATCATCTTTCAGGATCTGGAATAGCTCAACTGGAATTCTATCACTGCCAGTAGCCAGCGTGAGGAACTCCGTCCATGACAAAGGTCATGAGGAAGGAGGCTCGGCATACACAAAGGCGGGATCGAGCTTCAGGAGTCCCCCTGGAAATTCTCGAGCATATACCCCCAAAACCAGAGTCTGCCTACTTTCTGCTTTGTGCTTTCACCTACACCTCTGACTTTACGGGGGGCTGTCCCCCACTACCTCTCTCTGAAAAAAGAGTTAGCTTACAGCTCCAGTTAATAATTCCTGCGTGTGACAGTGTTTAACCTACAAACTCCTTTGGAAGTCCTCTAGCCTGCCTGAATAGGTTTTTCCGGCCACTTGTGACTGTTCAGAGCCTCCCAACTGTGAGAGGCAGGAGATGTTCTAAACTGTCTAAACACAGATTCTTTTGAGTAGTTAAAAGATTGATTAGAAATTGTATTGGTGAAGGGATATTCACTTGTTGGGCCAATGTTTGCTGCTAAGTTTCCATATCCCTTACCTGCTGTGTCCCTGGCAGTGTATTGATTAATATAATTGGTGTAAGTAGTAGCTTTAATGTTTGTAACCTGTTAATTCTTTTTCTTGTTATAGCCCACCACACCTTTGCTCTGTAGGAATGCAACTTTATCTAATGCTTTTGGAGGGTGGCTCCTGACCAATCACCTTTAGAGAAAAATAAGTTTTCTGAAGAAAGGGTCTTAAAATGTTAACAGGCCTCCGGGCCAGAAGATGATGCAAATCACCTAAGCTTTTGCATATGATAAGTTTGCAGGAAGAAAGCCTGGCTTGCTGCCTGACTCTACCCCTTCCCCCATTATCCTCTATGCATAACTTAAGGTATAAAAACTACTTTGGAAAATAAAGTGCGGGCCTTGTTCACCGAAACTTGGTCTCCCCATGTCGTTCTTTCTCTTACCTTCTGGCTGAATTATTCAGCCTCTTTTCTCCACTGAATTTCCTCACTGAGCTATCCTTATTTCAGCCTCTTTTCTTCACTGAATTTTACTGAGCTATCCTCATTCTATTACTCTTTATATCCTTAATTAACATTTAATTAAGCAGTTGTTTCCTGATCTTCGCCTACGCCGTCTCTCCTTCGAATACCCTGGATCAGCCAGGGCTGGTCCCCGGCAGAAGAGAGGGCAGAATACACAGAAGAACTGTACAAAAAAGATCTTCACGACCCAGATAATCACGATGGTGTGATCACTGACATAGAACCAGACATCCTGGAATGTGAAGTTAAGTGGGCCTTAGAAAGCATCACTACAAACAAAGCTAGGGGAAGTGATAGAATTCCAGTTGAGCTATTTCAAATCCTGAAAGATGATGCTGTGAAAGTGCTGCCCTCAATATGCCAGCAAATTTGGAAAACTCATCAGTGGCCACAGGACTGGAAAAGGTCAGTTTTCATTCCAATCCCAAAGAAAGGCAATGCCAAAGAATGCTCAAACTACTGCTCAGTTGCACTCATCTCACATGCTAGTAAAGCAATGCTCAAATTCTCCAAGCAAGGCTGGCTTCAGCAATATGTGTACTGTGAACTTCCTGATGTTCAAGCTGATTTTAGAAAAGGCAGAGGAACCAGAGATCAAATTGCCAACATCTGCTGGATCATGGATAAAGCAAAAGAGTTCCAGGAAAACATCTATTTCTGCTTTATTGACTATGCCAAAGCCTTTGACTGTGTGGATCACAAGAAACTGTGGAAAATTCTTCAAGAGATGGGAATACCAGACCACATGATCTGCCTTTGAGAAATCTGTATGCAGGTGAGGAAGCAATGGTTAGAACTGGACATGGAAAAACAGACTGGCTCCAAATAGGAAAAGGAGTACGTCAAGGCTGTATATTTTCACCCTGTTTATTTAACTTATATGCAGAGTACATGATGAGAAATGCTGGACTGGAAGAAACACAAGCTGGAATCAAGATTGCCGGGAGAAATATCAGTAACCTCAGATACGCAGATGACACCACCCTTAGGCAGAAAGTGAAGAGGAACTAAAAAGCCTCTTGATGAAAGTGAAAGTGGAAAGTGAAAAAGTTGGCTTAAAGCTCAACATTCAGAAAACGAAGATCATGGCATCTGGTCCCATCACTTCATGGGAAATAGATGGGGAAACAGTGCAAACAGTGTCAGACTTTGTTTTTTGAGGGCTCCAAAATCACTGCAGATGGTGATTGCAGCCATGAAATTAAAAGACGCTTACTCCTTGGAAGGAAAGTTATGACCAACCTAGATAGCATATTGAAAAGCAGAGACATTACTTTGCCAACAAAGGTTCGTCTAGTCAAGGCTATGGTTTTTCCTGTGGTCATGTATGGATGTGAGAGTTGGACTGTGAAGAAGGCTGAGCGCCGAAGAACTGATGCTTTTGAACTGTGGTGTTGGAGAAGACTCTTGAGAGTCCCTTGGACTGCAAGGAGATCCAACCAGTCCATTCTGAAGGAGATCAGCCTTGGGATTTCTTTGGAGGGAATGATGCTGAAGCTGAAACTCCAGTACTTTGGCCACCTCATGCAAAGAGTTGATTCACTGGAAAAGACTCTGATGCTGGGAGGGATTGGGGGCAGGAGGAGAAGGGGACGCCAGAGGATGAGATGGCTGGATGGCATCGCTGACTCGATGGACTTGAGTCTGAGTGAACTCTGGGAGTTGGTGATGGACAGGGAGGCCTGGCTGCTGTGATTCATGGGATCGCAAAGAGTCGGACACTACTGAGCGACTGAACTGAACTGAACTACCCTATGTATCATGGCCCTTGGTTAAAACTGCTGTACAAGCAGTTTAATATTCGACATTTCTCTAGCACACATCTTGTACTCTTTAGTATCTTCTTTTCCTTGGTTTTGGGAAATGCAGTTGTTTTTACTTCATTTCTGTATTTGGGAGATCTTCTTCCTATGTTCTCCAGAGTTGTTACCTTAATGACCCTCATCTCATAATGCTGACAAGAATTTGATGTCTTCACATATTTTGAGAATAATCAGCTTCTGAGCTATTCCACATTTTATACCTGTTGTATCTTGATGAAATTGATTTGCCTCTCAGAGTAGATGTTCAGATTCTTTGATCTTTCAAGGCATCTGCAAGAATCTGTCCTGTTTTATCTCTGCTTGAATCTATGAATGTCATGACCTGTCCTTAAATTCTGGCATAGAATAAGTACTATTCCAATTAGCATTGAAATTAAAATTATTTTCAAAGATGAAGTGGGCCAATGGGATTCACTGAGTGTACTCCTCTATGTATTCTCCTACTGCATGTGAAATAAGCACTTGGCTCAGTTGTGACAGGGAAGGATATGACATTGTAAGGTTGTGGAAGGAAAGGATTGCTTCTTTCTCTTGTTTTCCTGAACAAAATCTGTTCATAGTCTACTAAAAAAAAATAAAATTCTGACTTTTACCTCCAGTTAGACAGAAATATCTGACCTGAATATATTAAACTCCCACCAAAATGCACTTAATAATAACAAACTATTTGCTCACTTTCTTTGTTATTGTCAGTACCATTTCCAGTAAACACTTACTTCTGGAATATTTGAATTCTTATATGTTGGAAAGGGAGAAGTGTGACACAGTTCCTTTCCCATGGGAACCTTGCTGAGAGCTCATTTGAGCTGTGACCTGTTTAGGCTGCAAGGAATTATTAGTATTTTTGTAGGATCTTTAAAATGGAGATCCAGAGTAAAGGACGATGCATCAAAATCAGACCTTTTCACTCCTCTATATAGCAAATGAAAAATACCAGAAAGTATATTTTCTTTCATAGAAAAGTGTTTCAGAACTTTCTCCCTTTATCAGATCCTCTTAATAGGGGCAGTTTATCTGTGAAATTACTTTTTTTCAGTAAAAATTGTTCTATGCAAATTGTGCATCTTGGATCCTAGAGTTCTGACTGGCAGCAGTTAGATTTAAACTCTGTGATTGTATCAAGGCAAGTATAAAATCTTTTTGTAGGTGTGCAATTTCTTAAGTGAATAACATAGTGGCTATAGAAATAGTCTGGTACATTCGTATTAATAAATGGAATTTTTAAAATGAGTCCAGTAACAGTCTTTTAAACAGTGGCCTGATATTATTTTTTTTATGAACGAGAGGAATTGGCAAGGTGAATAGCTGTTTGGGGGATAAAGTCTTTTAATTGTTGGATTCCTTTGACTTCCATTAGTGTGTAAAGACAAAGAACCACCTAAGCATGTTATTCTAAGAAACAAAAAATGTGGTTCAGTTGTAATAACGACAGCAAAAAATTGCACTTTCAAGGCTTTAGTTTCTTATTCTCTGTTCTTTTTCTTCTGTGGAAGCCATAGTGTTCCCTGCATTCCCAACACCTCCTTACCTAGCTAATTTTTCATTCTCCAGAGATCCCAATTTAAATATCACTTCCATCAGGAAGCTTTCCAAGGTACACCAAATTAAGGTTGTATGTTCTATGGTTTTCATAGTACCTTTGACTTTCCTAGTTCAGCACATATCACATTGTGTTGTACTTACTTGTCCTCACATCTTCCTCCTTAACTAATGGTCAGCTTCCTCCACAATACAAATAACTACTATTTATTGAATTTATATTATGGGCCAGGCTCTATTCTAAGTATTGAATGCTTTACATATTTTATATTTTTTTACTTCTTAAAACAAAACAATGATAACTCTTATCAATCCACTTTACAGATGAGCAAACTGAGATACATAACGATTGAATATCTTGCTCAAGGTTACATAGCCAATGAGTGGATGTTTGCTTTGACTGATAGGGAGTTGTATTTACATAGGGATTTGTGTGCTAAAAAACAAAAAAGCAATTAATATACAGCTTCTACCTGAAATCTTCCCAACAATTTGCAGTTTCATTAGACACAAGTCTATTTTTAGGTAGACCTAGTTAATGGGCATGCACACACATAGACACACATATATACACATCAAAATAAATACACTACACATGTGAATATAACTCTTGGAAAATGTCAAAAGTTAAATATTGGGTTTGACATTTTCCATAGGCTTGAAAAAATAAACCTCAGTTGCTTCATGAATCTTGGTTAAATTGGTTGTTCATGAATTGTTGTCATTTTCAGTATATAGCAACATTATGTGGTATCTTAGATGGAGCCTGATCATGCCCCAGAGAGACACGATTATTTACTGGAATATGTCACTGGACGATATCCAGAGGGGGGATCAGAGGATTGTTTTCTTCACTCAAAATTTGCCTGGTGTGCTTTAAACAAAGTCATCAGTAATGTTGATATGTCAACATAATTTAATTTATGATCTTATAAGCTATTGCCCTGAAATCATTAAGCGGTATAAAAAAAAAACACTAAAAATAATCAGACATTGTATCTTACAAAGGCCCTGAGACTTTTGTGACCTTTTGAATGCAAGTTATAGGCAAAAAGAATTTTCTCTCAAGATATCCTAGAAACAGTATTCAGTTACTCCTAAACCTCAGACTGAGATTGACATGCATATTAAGAAAAGAATAGAAGTAATTTCTTGTCTTAGAAATCATATGAACGATTGTGGTTATGTATTCTTGCTTCTCTGTTAGTTTTTCTTACTCAGCAAGGTTGCTATGGTTTAAAACTGGCTGTCCTTAGAAAATCAATACTGATGAGTCATGATATCATAGTCACTCATTGGGATATAAAGAATGTTTCTTTTTACTCTGGCCACTATTTAGATGTGTGCATATGAATTAATTAACCTAAGTATACAATCTTGTACAGTTGTTACTAAATTAACCTGTGCAAACTAAAGATTAGCATATCCAAGGAAATCACAAATATACATGGGAGTCAATTTGCAGTGATTTACAGGCTGCTTCAAAAATTTCCACAAAGCATTTCATTTTTTAGTATCCCTATTCATTATTTTGTTATATTTACAAACCTATCTAAACCCTTCAAAAAAAGTTATCAACTAAGACAACACGTTTTACAATTCCTTTTCCTCTGCCCTCCTCTCATAATTTTAATGGGCTTGGAGAATGTTATGAGCAGGTGCTTCTCTTTTTTATAAATAAGGACTATGCTAGATATCCACTATGGATTTCAAGTATTATATTTTTTTTAGATTTAAAAATTGTCACTGAAACAAATCCATAGAGCATACAAAACATATTTTGTTTTTTTCTTTCAAGTAATGTCACTTCAAATTATTTTGAACTTTATCTAGATATAATTGACATATAACAGTGTATATGTTTAAGGTACATCATCTTGATTTGCTATATTTATATATTACAAAATGATTACCACCATAGTTTTAGCTAATACCTCTATCCTATCACATAGCTACTATTTCTTTTTTGTGGTGAGAACATTTAAGATCTACTCTTGTAGCAATTTTCAAGGATATAATAGAGTATTATTAGCTTTAATCATCAAGCTGTACACTAGACCCTCTAGAAGTTATTTGTCTTGTAACTGAAAGTTTGCACCCTTTGACCAATATCTCCACATTTCCCCACATCCTAGCCTCTGGTACCACTTGAGTATTATGTAAAAATCATTACAATCACTTAGTGAGGAAAAGCAACGAATCTGAGATACATGCATACAAGAAGCTTGGGATCACTGGTTACTTGCAGATTTTATAAGATAATAAATGAAAAGATTTGTTTTGTTTCTTCTGTGAGGTTATGATTCTAAACCCTATAAACCTTAGAGTTATAGGTTAATGTCCTTTTTCCTTCTTCTAAGAAGCATTGAAATAATTAAAAAATAAAGTATTTTTGTATTCTGTGCTTTGCAGAGTTAAGCTTTGTAGTTAAAACCTACATCCTTTAATTTTTATGTTACTCAAGTTATATTTATATATTGGACATATATAATTAATTTGCTATAATTTATTGTTAAATAAGGTTAACAGCAAAAATGGTGTTTCTTTTTCACCTTATTACAAGTTGAAACTAAAAGTCGAGCTTCATTTTAATCCCTTAGTACTTTAACCCAATTCCATGCAGATTGGAATCTCACATTTGTGCTATGAGTGATGTTAGATGCCAATCAAGTTAAGTGCTACTATGTCACTATACAGGATGTCAGAACAGCCTGTGTGAGAGTACCAAAGGAACAGAAAAAACTACTCTTTTTTTTAATATAAATGTATTTAATTGGAGGCTAATTACTTTACAATATTATATTGGTTTTGCCATACATCAACATGAATCCTCCACGGGGGTACACGTGTTCCCCATCCTGAACCCCCCTCCCACCTCCCTCCCCATACCATCCCTCTGGGTCATCCCAGTGCACCAGCCCTGAGCATCCTGTATCATGCATCGAGCCTGGTCTGGCGATTCGTTAAGGTTTTCATATATGCTGCTATATTTCTTTATAATAATTCAATAGTGTTTGATTGGTATGGTGGTTTTTACTCTGCTACAGATGGACTTAACAGATATAAGAAGAAACTGTGTCTTCCGGTGTATATATCAGGAAAAAAAAAAAAAAAAAACTTAACAGCAAGCATATTTGAAAAGAGATAATTGGGGGACTGCTGGGAAGAGTAATAGCAGTTCAGAGTAAGTAGATTATTTTATTCTCTGAGAGAAAATTCTTTGGAAGGCTAGGGAGGGTGACAAGGTATGAAAGCCAAAGGTACTTTTTAATTATATAAGGTAGATCTGAATGATCCTGTAGGTAATAAAACTAATATTTCAAATTAATGGTACAAAAGCTTCAGAATATGTTATAGCTATGTCAGTTCAATTCAGTCACTCAGTCATGATACCAATTAGTAAATTTCTGAATAAAGAGACCTTAGAGGATTAATCAATAAATTCATTAGATACTGCCTCTATATAAACCATTTATAAGATACATAAATCTATTTGACTGATTTAGGCAAGCATATATTAGTTAATTATGGGTTTCCCAGGTAGTGTAGTGGTAAAGAATCCACCTGCCAAGGCAGGAGGCACGAGAGACTCAGGTTTGATCCCTGGGTCAAGAAGATGCCCTGGAGAAGAAAATGGCAACCCATTTCAGTATTCTTGCCAGGAGAATCTCATGGACAGAGGAACCTGGCCATGCAGTCCAAAGGAGTCAGACATGACTGAGTGACTGAGCACAGGCACACATATTAATTAATTATAAGTAAATGAAAGCTGTAATCAAATAATTTTACTTAGCATTGCAATGATCATTAAAGGACAGAAATCAAAGAGGCCCTCATGAACCAAACTTAAAAGTCTCTTAAACAGGTTTCTCCCTCAACTACCTGTATAACTGTGAGATCTGGACAGTGTGCAATTTCCTTAACATGTCCTTTAAGCCATAATAAACATTATATATAGTGCCAGTTAGGTCCGAGATCACAAGCATTGTAACACATAAGCTATGTTTATTAGACACAGTTCAACTCAAATGTGTCAGTTAATTGTTTAGAGCAAATAGTAATTGAACTAACAAAAAAATTGTTATGGTGAGCTGAAGAGGAAGTAATTAAAAGCAGGGAGGATCAGGGGCAACACTTAAGTCACTCAGTGAAATACAACCTTGAGCAATAAGATATAACTGAAACTGACTAAAATTCTACTACAGTTAACAAATCAACTTTTCTATAATTCTGAGATTGCTGTTTCTGAGCAAATCCCAAGTATGCATCCCAGAAGCAGAGACAATATTGCCCTGTTCTTTGTAACAGTTGATAGAGTTGCTAATTAAGCATACTCAGTGTAAATCATGCCAATTGGCCAAACACAAGGCCTCAGATTCGAGTTCAGTTGTGAAAAGTATTGTTGAGTACCTTGTCTTTCTGAGTACCATATATTGGTGGCAAATCTTGCAATAGTTTCTTCTTGAAAGAAAAACAACAATGCAACTATCTTTCTAAAAGTCCCTTGAGACTTATGTATCAGTTGAAACAAAACAACACAATTCTTGCTTTATAGAGGAAAGAGATATAAAATTTGTGGGGAACCTACGGGAATGGGGGACAGTCATCATCTCCACAGTCATTCAACTGATGACTTGTTTGGTTCTTGGCTGTTTCTGATGGACTCCCCTGTAATTTCAGCCCAGATCAAGCTCTGGGCCAACCTAATGGCATTTCTAATTCTTATAACAGCAATAAAACCAGTTTAATTCTTCCTTCGAGGTCTTAGAGAGTCTGGGATCACCAGATTCACTCCAGGCTTACTATAACATGAACCTTCTCTTTTAGGGGAGACTCAAAGTAGTTTCCTTTTTCCAGATTTCAGCATCAGTTCAAATGTCAGGGTAATAGATATGATTTCTCTCATTTAAAATCTAATTTGATTTATAAAAAAAAAAACAGATAATTTAACATCCACACAGAATATAGACACACTCAATGTAATAAAGAACTTAAAAAAAAAAAAAAAACTACTTGGTTTCAGGTTGAGTCATAAGAACACAAGGAATGAATCACAAATTGAGTAAAATAATATCAGACTATGTCCATAATGTGCTGATGATAAACTCATGTCTAAATAACAATGAATTAAGGTGGATTAACTCAATTTCATATTTACATGGTTTATATCACACACACTAGAAATGGTGTCAAAGACTGTCATTCCTATATAAGAATTTTAATAAATTATGCTAAATGTAAGATTATACACCATTGAAAAGTGTACTTATATTATTATCTCATTGTAATTTTGGTATATTTCTCTCCAGTCTCCCATTCCACTCTAAAGACATTCTTTTTTCCCATTTGCAAAGAAAAAATTATATTTTGATATCTTTATAATGGGAAGGAATGTATTGTTTTAGGGTTGCATGTCTTTTATTGAAGTATAGTTGGTTTACAATGTTGTGTTAATTTATGCTATAAAGCAAAATGCTTTATGCATATTTTATACATAAAGTTATACATATACTATATGTACATTATTTTTTAAATTAATTTATTTTTATTGAAGGATAATTGTTTTACAGAATTTTGTTGTTTTCTGTCAAATCTCAACATGAATCAGCCATAGGTATACGTATATCCCCTCCCTTTAGAACCTCCCTTCCATCTCCCTCCCCATCCCACCTACATTCTTTTTCACATCCTTTTCCATTAGGGTTTATCACAGAATACTGAATATAGTTCCCCGTGCCAAACAGTAGGACTTTGTTGTTTATCCATTCTATATACAATAGTTTGCATCTGCTAACCGCAAACTCCCACTCCATCCCTCCCTCACTCTCCTCCCCCTGGCAACCACGTGTCTGTTCTCTATATACATTTTTTTTTTTAACCTCACTGTAATTATACAGTATAAATGCACTCATTTGTATTATTTTTCCATTTAATACTATACTGCACCCATGTTTCTAAGTCTTCAAAAATGTGACTTACAATGGCTGCACAATATTTCATTTGGTGGATGGCATCATAGATTATGAAACAATTCTTCTATCACTTGCTTCCAGTCTTTCACTGTTATACAACTACTCTCTGATAATCATTATCTTGCATAAAATAGATTGTGCTTGGGATGATTTCTGAAGCATCTTAGATGTGAACTGAGTCATAGTAATATCATTTTTAAGCAGCCTAATGTTTATTCTCAAATTGCTTTCCCAAAGGGTTTTACCAAATTCACTTTCACTAGCAATATACCCGGATATACTGTTCCCATACACCTTTGCAAGCATTGAGTGTTTTCATTATCTTAAATAACTGCTAATTTGCTAACAAGAATCATATTTCATTATTTTAATGTGTATATTTTATGTTACTTGTGAGCTCACACATTTTCCACAGATCTATTGACAGACTCCTTATAAGTTGCCATCATGTCCAAACTTTTCTGAAAGCCCCCAGAAGATATCACATATATGCTCATGTTTACCAGTTGCTATATTTTGTGACTCAGAAGTGGACTTAACAAATATCTATATTTTCTGCACTTATTAAAACTGATTTGTCCTGAGGCAGGCAGACTTTCAGAAGCAGAATAGTTTATTTCTTCTAACAAAAAACATTGATACTAAACGTGTGCTTGAAAACCACTTGGGAAATTTAAGCTGAAAATTTCAATAGGGAAAGACTGTTTAGGTATGAAAGAGGCCTTTTGGAATAGTTTAATCTTTATGATTGCCTCTTCAAAAAGAATCTGGAGAAAGCAAGCACATGAGTGACTAGAAAGGGAAGCAGGACAAATAAAAGGAGTGGATAATTTAATTACAATTTTAACTGCTACCAATATTAAATCATTGTTTTAGATAAAGCTTGAACTTTTTCTTTTACCCAAATTATTCCACAGCTCTCAAGGTTTTTTTCATCTGTATTATTGTCCCATATTATTCAAATTTATCACCTGGTATTTATTCACTTTCAACAATCACTGTCATTTGCAGTTTCATTTAGACTCTTCTTGTCTGAATCACCTAGGTGTCAGTGATAAGTACTAGAGAAATAGAAAACAGCAGGGTGAGTGACTGTTAAGACACCTAGTTGAGTGACTGTTTGACATGTATTCCAGACACATGACAGGTAATAATTAAGACTGCTTAATTAGTTTCTGAATATTGGAATGAAGAACAGTAGCAAAACTGAATAGTACTAATGAAATACTGAATTACTATAATCAAAACAATCTTTTCTTTTCGCTAGATAAAAGGCTTTCACATACAATAAGGGTACTGCTTTTCTTTTTGTACAAGAGAAATAAGAGTTGAATTGCCACAGTGATTATAGCAAAGTTCTGGCTTAATTCTTATAATTAAATAATGTAAGAAAGGTATTCAAGAGATTAAAGCTGGAATTTATCACACAAAGGAAAGATTGCATTATAAGGCAAATATGGCATTTTAGGTATATTGCTGTGGATATTTAATAATTAGATGTAATGGGTTAACATCTATGAGCTAAAACAAGAAAAATACTGAACATAAACACATTTGGAACACACACTGTTGTGTTTCATTTCTCTTTTTTTGAAATTATGAACAGGTTTCATTAGGACAAAGACTTCCTCTCCCCCAGTTTATTCATTATCTGTTTTTTTTTTTTTTTTTTCTTTTCTTACTTTCTCCTTTTCTCTCTTTTTCTTCCTTTCTGTTGCCTAATTGTGACTGTGTGTGTGTGTGCTGTTTTTCCCTCTTCAGGAGCAAACAGCTGGGGCTTCCCCCCACTATTAAGACACAGCAACTGCCAAACCTAAATTGTGAAGATTGCAAAATAGATGGAATTCTGAGGGGTGCTTTGTCCCAGAGCATGTGGAATTTGAAAGCAAAAGCAGATGGAGTCCAGGAGAAAGACAGCTTGATGATGATGATTTTAATGATTAAATGAAAATCGAAGTAAGGACCATTGAAGGGTGGAATGAACTGGAAAGCTGTCACAAGGTCACAGAAGGAGAGGAAGGGAGGTTTCAGAAAGTTTCTGTGAACCAGCCTAACTTTCCTTAAGCAATAAGCCATCGGCAAGAACCCTCATGCTCTAAGAACCCTGAAGCTCCAGGACAATAGATGTGTGTGCCCCCTTGATTAGTGATGGCAGGAAACACAGATGGCTGGTTAACCCATTAGGTACTCAGGAAGAGAAGCCACCAGGGAATTTGTGGCAGCTTCATGTAGCCAGACACAAACAGGTGGCAGACAGCTTAAGCTGGGTTCTTTGTGTTTTGTTTCTGACCTTATTTAAAATAACAGTAGTAAAATGCTTATTAGGCCCTAGCTTGACTTTTTTGTTTTCTTTTTAGCTAAGCGTTGGTGAACAAGAGGACAATATCAGGAAGCTCAGTCTCAATTTTGCTTTGATAATTTTATCTTCCTTATTTCTTGTGATTGTCACAGCCATGCTCATTCTCTGAAAACTGCAATGGAAAATGTTTGAGGGTGACCCAGATAGCTCTCCCTTTAGAGAGAATACTGACTGCTCAACCTCAAAGCTTATCTAAGTCACCCCCATGCTAAGCAGCATGGTAGCTTGGTTCTGTGAATGTGTGAAACTCAAGGGCAGCCATGTCAAATGCAGATGTAATGGCAGGTCAGTTCTGTAGGTGATCACATCGTTGTCACATGTTTGTTTATTGTTTGAAGTACACAAAAATGCTTTATGTAATATTACCCACTAAAGGCAGACAGCAGAGAGGCTAATGCATAAGTTAAGTATATAATCTGTGAATTGCTCCAGTCATTCTTTGATTTGTTGTTAATCCAATTTTTGTGGCTTTCTCAATTTTGCATTTCAGGGAAAACATTTTTAAATGCTGTAAAATAAAACAGAAGTTTTTGTTGTACAGCTGCAAGAAACCAGATTTTCAATCTGAGCATGCCTTTCATATCAGGTGCTTGTGACAAAATATTTAACTGGTTCAGAAGAATGTGGTATAAGCTTTGGCCTCCTTATAATAGAAGAAAATGCAAAACAAGTTAGAAAAAGATGCAGTAAGTAATAGCTACGATGCTGTAAGTAATAGCTGACCAGGGTCAGTTTCAGACCAGAAATTCTGTAGGACTATATACAAAATGATTGTTTTTCCTATAACAGAAAGATATTCATGAGGCAACACAAAATAAAAGTAGGAAAAGCTGAGTTTGTAATTACCAGGCTTCCACTCTGCTCCTACATGTGGCTAAAGTAGGTTTCATTCATAGGAGTTCCTGTCAAGAAATACATTGGGGAAATGTTGGGTTAAACAAACTTAAAGAATTATCTTTGCTAATAGTCTTCCCAGTCATTTATAAGCTTAAGCACATTGTGAAATTTCCAAAGTGTATATGTACAATGTTTGCTACCCATATTCGAGAATATAGAATTTTATTGTGCTTTTTGTTACAGGGCATTTCATGATGTAAGCTGAGACAGAAATAGCTTATTGGTACTGTGAAGCATTGTCATCCCCTATGCCATATCAAAATAGAAACTAGAAGATTAGCAATTGAAATTTAGGGAAGATGCAAATCTAGTGAGGATGAGGGGGAGCATAACAGCTTTAACTTAATAAATTTCTAACTCAACATTTTCTAATGTGTGTGGTGCAGATTTCCTGTTCCAAATGACATCAATAAATATTGGGGGGAAAATGTGATTTTGTGGTCAAATGAGTTTAGGCAAAATTCAATTCAATGAAATTAAGCAGATTTCTTTTAAAAGACACCTCTTTGAATTGTTTTAAAAGCAGACAATTAGTATGGTGGTTATCCAGTTCACAAATTTCCCCTTCCCTGGGAACTGCTCCTATTACTCAGAAATATGTCCTATGCAGTCACATAAGTTCTGATACCCTGGACATGGCTTATTGGTCAACTGGGCTTCACTGGTGTCTGTGACATTTAAGTGGCCATGAGAGGTGGTTTCCAAATCTGACTCCACCCTCACATGAAAGTTAGGCAAAAACACTGATTCCTGTGCCTCACGATCTCTAAATTGGAATGTATTGTACTTAATTTATATAGCAAATGTTTAATAATTATAGCTAAGAATTATTGAAGACTGGCCATGCAGTATATATCAAGCACTGTAGTTCTTAACAAGATTTCCTCTCCTGTCGAATACTGATGTCAGGATGTATGTTTGGTAAGCTCTGTGAATTCTTGCTGCTGAGAACTGCAGTAGTTACTCTTACTGAGAATCCATCAGTCAAAAGTTTTTTATTTTTGTGAATTACCACAATATCCTTCTAACAAATTCCCTTTAAGGCTTATGCTAGCGCAAGCTGAATTCTGTTACTTGCAACCCAAAGAACCTTAACTAATACAGTTTGGGGATTTCCTAGAAGGGGATTATAACATGCAGAGTTTCACAACTATACTTAACCACTGGATGCTTTTTCTCAAGGAGCTTCTTGTTACATCAGTGTTCTGCTGCACATAGTTTGGGGACTCACTAGTTTCTGGTAATTGATTTAACAGTGCTGTGAATTTCCTGCAGACTATACACTGAATGTTGAATTTTAAGCTTAGTTCTAGAGGTTATATTAATTGCTTTATTGTAAGTTCTTCTGCCTTTTCTAAAGACAGCTTGTACATCTGGAAGTTCTTGGCTCATGTACTATTGAAGCTTAGCTTGAAGGATTTTGAGCATTACCTTGCTACCATGTTAAATGAGTGCAATTGTGTGGTAGTTTGTACATTAATTGGCATCACCTTTCTTTGGGATTGGAATGAAAACTGACCTTTTCCAGTCCTGTGGCCACTGCTGAGTTTTCCAAATTTGCTGTCCTATTGAGTGTAGCACTTTCACAGAATCATCTTTTAGGATTTGAAATAGCTTGGCTGGAATTCCATCACCTCCACTAGCTTTGTTTGTAGTGATGCTTCCTAAAGCCCACTTGACTTTCCATTCCAGGATATCTGGCTCTAGGTGAGTGACCATACCATCGTGATTATCTGGGTCATGAAGATCTTTTTTGTACAGTCCTTCTATGTATCCTTGTCATCTCTTCTTAATATCTTCTGCTTCTGTTAGGTCCATATCATTTCTGTCCTTTATTGTGCCTATCTTTGCATGAAAATATTCCCTTGGTATCTCTAATTTTCTTGAAGAGATCTCTACTCTTCCCCATTCTATTGTTTTCCTCTATTTCCTTGCATTGTTCACTTAGGAAGTCTTTCTCATCTCTCCTTGCTATTCTTTGGAATTCTGCATTTATGGATATATTTTTCCTTTTCTCCTTTGCCTTTTCTTTCTCTTCTTTTCTCAGCTATTTGTAAGGCCACCTCAGACAGCCATTTTGCATTTCTTTTTCTTGGGGATGGTTTTGATCACCACCTTCCGTACAATGTTATGGACCTCCATCCATAGTTCTTCAGGTACTTGGTCTATCAGGTCAAATTGCAAACATCTGTTGGATCATAGAAAAAGCAAGAGAATCACAGGAAAACATCTATTTCTGCTTCATCGACTAGGCTAAAGCCTTTGAGACTGTGTGGATCACAACAAACTGTGGAAAATTCTTAAAAGTTTTGGAATACCAGATCACCTTACCAGCTTCCTGCAAAACCTGTATGCAGCTCAAGAAGCAACTACATGGAACAAATTGCAAATTGGGAAAGGAGTAGGTCAAGGTTATATATTGTCACCCTGCTTATTTAACTAATATGCAGGGTAACATCATGCAAAATGCCACGCTGGATGATGCACAAGCTGGAATCAAGACTGATGAGAGAAATATCAATAACCTCGGATATTCAGATGACATCACTCTTATGGAAGAAAGTGAAGAGGAACTAAAGAGTCTCTTAATGAAAATGAAAGAGGAGAGTGAAAAGCTGGCTTTTTAAAACTCAACATTTAAAAAATTAAGATCATGGCATCTGGTCCTAACATTTCATGGAAAATAGATGAGGAAACAATGGAAACAGTGACAGACTTTATTTTCTTGGGCTCCAAGATCACTGCAGATGGTGACTGCAACCATGAAATTAAAAGACACTTGCTCCTTGGAAGAAAAGCTATGACTAACCTAGACAACATGTTAAAAAGCAGAAACCTTACTTTTCCAACAAAGGCCCATACAGTCAAAGCCATGGTTTTTCCAGTAGTCATGTGTGGATGTGAGAGCTGGACCACAAAGAAGGCTGCACACCGGAGAATTGATGCTTTCAAACTGTGGTTTTGAAGACACTCTTGAGAGTCCCTTGGATTGCAAGGAGATGACATTAGTCAATCCTAAAGGAAATCAGTGCTGAATATTCATTGGAAGAACTGATGCTAAAGCTGAAGCTTCAATACTTTGGCCACCTGATATGAAGAGCTGACTCACAGGAAGAGATCCTGATGCTGGACAAGACTGAAGGGAGAAGGAGAAGGGGACAACAGAGGACAAGATGGTTGCATAGCATCACCGAATCATTGGTAATGAATTAGAGCAAACTCTGGGAGATGGTGAAGGACAGGGAGGCCTGGTGTACTGCAGTCAATGGGGGTCACAAAGAGTTGGACAAAACTGAGCAACTGAACAATATGTTCTTAGATTTAGGGCACAATTTAATACAAGTAAATAAAGCCTTGATACTCAGTTTCACGATTTCTCTTAGAAAAGAAATCAGGACTCTCCCTCAGTGATACAGTACTATTTGTACATGATAAGGCTTTCTCAATCACCTACAGATTTTACATTAAAGACATCTAAATCTACAATGAACCCAGAGGCAAGATCCAGATAATTTAATCCATGGCTGGTCATTCTATAGCCATCAGTAAATTTTAAAAAAAGTATTATTAATTGAATTGATCAGATCAGATCAGTCGCTCAGTCGTGTCCTACTCTTTGCGACCCCATGAATCACAGCACGCCAGGCCTCCCTGTCCATCACCAACTCCCAGAGTTCACTCAGACTCATGTCCATTGAGTCAGTGATGCCATCCAGCCATCTCATCCTCTGTCGTCCCCTTCTCCTCTTGCCCCCAATCCCTCCCAGCATCAGAGTCTTTTCCAATGAGTCAACTCTTCACATGAGGTGGATAAGTACTGGAGTTTGAGCTTTAGCATCATTCCTTCCAAAGAAATCCCAGGGCTGATCTCCTTCAAAATGGACTGGTTGGATCTCCTTGCAGTCCAAGGGGCTCTCAAGAGTCTTCTCCAACACCAAAGTTCAAAAGCATCAATTCTTCGGCGCTCAGCCTTCTTCACAGTCCAACTCTCACATCCATACATGACCACAGGAAAAACCATAGCCTTGACAAGATGAACCTTTGTTGGCAAAGTAATGTCTCTGCTTTTGAATATGCTATCTAGGTTGGTCATAACTTTCCTTCCAAGGAGTAAGCGTCTTTTAATTTCACGGCTGCAGTCACCATCTGCAGTGATTTTGGAGCCCAGAAAAATAAAGTCTGACACTGTTTGCACTGTTTCCCCATTTATTTCCCATGAAGTGATGGGACCGGATGCCATGATCTTCGTTTTCTGAATGCTGAGCTTTAAGCCAACTTTTCCACTCTCCACTTTCAGTTTCATCAAGAGGCTTTTTAGTTCCTCTTCACTTTCTGCCATAAGGGTGGTGTCATCTGCATATCTGAGGCTATTGATATTTCTCCTGGCAATCTTGATTCCAGCTTGTGTTTCTTCCAGTCCAGCGTTGAAAAAAAAATAATAATCTGACTTTCTAAATGTCTAAAAGATTATGAAAAAAATTACAGGATAAAATTCAGTAAAATAGCAGCAAATTCAGTTGAAATCTAAATTCTGCCATTTTTATTAGCTCTGTAGCTTTGGAAAAGGTCTTGTATACTTCTAGAAGCCAATACCCTGTTCTACAAAATGGAGACAATTTCTCCCTTTCTTTGAGGGGGTGGGTTATGACTAAATGAAATAATACCCATTATAATATAGTTACCACTTACTAACATAGTTTAACATACCAAGAACTATGCTAAGCCCTTTAATTAATTTCCATATTTAATTTTCTAAACCATCCTGTGAGGTGATTACTATTCATTTTTCCATTTTGTTGTTAAGGAAACCTAAGAAATACTAAGAACATTGCCTAAGGATGCTTAGTAAACATGAGTCAAGATACAAACCAAGAAAGTTGGACTTCAGTGCTTACTGTAAGTATTTAGTATTTATCCATTTCCTCCAGAAAGCTTTATCTGTCCCTTTGACTAACTGTCAGTAGAGAAACATCCTAACAGTACATTCATATTGTGAAGAAAAACAGTATAAATTTGGGTGGGTGATACTGGTGAATTCTGGTTTCTATTCTTGGTCAAGTTAGGCATCTTTAGAAGGATGATCTCAGTGGAAGGGAGAAAGGATTGAATGGCCAAGAGAATCACAGTAAAACAAGGATAACTGACTGGAGCACCTGTATCATAGAAATAAACCTGAAGGAGTGCTAGGTTTTGGGTGTGAGGTAAGGGTTTTACCTAGAGTGGGAATGTGGATTGCTTAAAAAAGAATAGGTTAAGACACATGGGGATAAAATGTTCAAAGTTTGAAGAGTAAGGATGAGCAAACTGGTTTGTTTGGATAAAGAACAAAATTTAAATTAAAAGGTATGAAACCAATGAGGATAGCTAGATTGAGAAATGTGCTGTGTGCTTAGTTGCTCAGTCATGTGAGACTGCAACCCCATGGACTGCAACCCACCAGGCTCCACTGTCCATGGAATTCTCCAGGCAAGAATACTGGAGTGGGTTGCCATGCCCTCTTTCAGGGGATCTTCCTGACCCAGGGATCAAACCCAGGTCTCCCACATTGCAGGCAGATTATTTACCATCTGAGCCACCAAGGAAGCAGATTGAGAAATAACCCAAGGATAAAGTGCCTCCCTCTGTTTTGTATAGGAGTTGTTACTTTGTGTGAGGCACTATCCTAATCATTTTACTTGCATGAAATCTTCCAATGCTCATACCAACTCTATGAAGTTAGCACAATTACTAGATTTATTTTGCTGTTGAGGAAAGTGAGAAACATAGAAGTTCAATAACTTACACAAGGTTACTAGGAAGTGGAAGAGCCAGAATTGACACATAGGAAACTGAGCTTCTGATCCTATGATATTTACCAGTATGTTGTACCACTTTGTAGCCTGGCTTGGCTTAATTATGTTACTCTCTTTCTCATAAAACCAAAATAGCTTCTTATGGCTTCTATTAGCAAATTTACCTTCCTCTCCCTGACCTTTAGGGAACAACTTGAAACTCTTGATCATCAACATCATTTTTCATTACTCTCTCCAAATGGACCCTCCTCTATTATAGAGAAATTAATGTTTCTCTACCCAGAATGCCCTCTCTCAGCTGATTCATTGTCTGAATTCCTCTAAAATTCAGCTCAAAAAACTTTAGCTATTTCCTCCAAGAAGCCCTCTCTGACTTTTTCCATTGAATATCAATTCTAAATTATTCTTTTTTTCTTCATAAAAAGTATTAGCTCAGTGGATATTGAGTGAATGTTGATTACGTTATCCTTAGTAAATTTACTTATAAGTGATATTGAGTCTATGTGTTTCTGATCATGTGTCCTTCTGCTAAATGGATTATCAGCTCCTTGCCATCAAACAGTATATTTGTCCACAATATCTATTTATTTGATGTTGACCACATAGAACAGGTGAAATTGTAAGAAAATGGTAGCAAAAACAGTGGGAAAGTATTTCCTTTCTCACCATCTGTCCAGATACAGATTTTTTAAAAACTCAATTTTTATCTGAGAAAAGTTTAAGTTCAGACTGTTAATATTTTCCCCAACCAGAAAGAAATACCAGTGTTGTAAAGGTTGAGGCTCATTTTCTTACTTGTGAAGATCAGATCATTGGTTCAAAAAACATCAGAGTTTAGCTTTGAAGTAAGTGTAGGTTATCCATGCCTTTTTAAAACAAAGGTTTTAATTTACAGAGCCCTGCAGAGATTGATTATTTCATAATTACTGAAAAATGGCAAGTATCCCACATACTACCCTTTCCTTCTGAATATAAATATGTACTTGCTTATGTACAGTTATTTGTTTGGCGACCAGACAATGGAGAAGATTCCCACTTATGTTTAGTGGAATGGAGTCAGTTGCTGCTACTGCTGCTAAGTCACTTCAGTCGTTTCCGACTCTGTGTGACCCCATAGATAGCAGCCCACCAGGCTCCCCTGTCCCTGGGATTCTCAAGGCAAGAGTACTGGAGTGGGGTGCCATTGCCTTCTCCAGTGGAGTCAGTTGGTACTCACTAATTCAGCCAAGGTTCTGTCTGCTAATGGAAAAACATGTCTGTCTGTGTAGCTAAACAAACGCTGGATTATTCACTTTCTTTTGGCAAATGACAGAGTGGAAATGCCCATGATACTTGTTTATCATGAATGACTGTTGGGAGAGATCCCTTGATAAAAGGAACACTGTACAAGCCAAGACAATAAGGATAAATTTAAATACTGTGGAATTCTTTGTGTGTTAATATATATCCAAGCCTTCATGTAGTTTTTGTTTTCTCTGAATACCCTGTGATTCTGTGGAATCTTTCTTCTGTAGGGCTCCAAGCTTAGATTAAAGGAACTAACATAAGTGACCCAGTGTTTACTCAAGTCCAGACAGTTCATGGCTCTTTTTGAATTCTTAAAGTAACATAATAAAGACTAACCATGGTTTTTGCCCTCAAAAATCTTGTTCTTAAATAGATATATGATCATATAACTTTCTGGGTGAAGTAGTTGTGAATAAAAAGAATGTGTAAACTATATATAGCAGGAGAGATGATTGAAATTTATTTGAACTAAAAAGAGGAAGTGTTAAATCAAACTAAGACACATATAAGTCTTTGTTTCCAATTAGCTCAGCTGATTAAAGCAAGGTATTAATGAGGACAAAGTACAATGGAATTAGAAATTAAGTAGGAGTACAAAGATCTGAGTTACAGTTTCAATACTACAATTAATTATCTGTTTGACATGAGCAATGGGATCACTATTGCAACCCTTAAAAATAGGAGTATATATTTGTTAAACTGCAGTTCAAACTTCACTAGTCATACTTTTTAAAAAAATACATTATTGAAATATGATTGATACTTTTTAAAACTGTATTTAATGTATACAACTTGATGAGTTTAGAGTTAAGAACACACCTGTGAAACTATCACACAGTCAATGGCATAAACATATCACCTCCAAAAGTTTTGTCCTGCCTTCTATGTTTTTTGTGATAACAGCCCTTAACATAAGATCTACTGTTTTAGTAAAATTTAAGCATACAATACAGTTTAATTAACTATAGATCATATGCAGTAGAGTAGTTATGTAGGCTGTGCATTACTGAAACTTTATACTTTTTAACCAACACCTCCCCACTTCCTCCTACACTAAGCCCCTAATAACCAGAATTCTACTCTCTGCTTCTGTTAATTTGATTATTTTAGAGTCCTTATATAAGTGAGACCGTGTAGTATTTGTCTTTCTGTCCCTGACTTATTTCACTTAACATTATGCCCTCAAGGTTTATCTATGTTGTGAAAAATAATAAGATTTCTTTCTTCTTTATGGTTGAATTTTATCTCATTGCATAGAAGCTTTGTTTACCCATTCATCCACTGATGGACATTTTGGTTGCTTTTGTCTTGGCTATTGTGAATAATGGTTCAGTGAACATGGATGTACAGATATCTTTTCGAGATCCTGATTTCCATTCCTTCATATATACCCAGAAGTGGAATTGCTAGATCATAGTAATTCTAGTTTTAATTTTGTAAGAACCATCCATACTGTTTTTCACAGCGGCTGTACCAATTTATATTCCTACCAACAGTATACTAAGAAGGCATCCGATGGAATGGGAGATTTTTGCAAACCACTTATCTGATAAAAGATTAATGTTAAAAATGCATAAGGGCAAAATACTGGAATGGGTTGCCATTTCCTTCTCCGGCGAATCTTTCCAACCTAGGGGTTGAACCCAGGTCTCCTGCACTGCAGGCAGATTCTTTACCAACTGACCACCAGGGAATCCCATTAATTATCAGGGTAATGAAAATTAAAACCACAATAAACTATCACTTCACACCTGTTACAATGGCTATTATCCAAAAAGCAAAACACCAAGTGTTGATAAGAATGTGGATAAAAAGAACTGCTTGTAATATTTTTAGCAGTAACAAAAAGACATTAAAAATATGGTTTTAGAAAAGAGATATCACAGGGCCATAGAATTTAAATATCTCATTACTCTCATTTCTTTTTCAGAACACATAAATTTTAGAGAAATTATTCTTTAAATAAGTCAATTTCATCATCTCTTATTTAGCTACTTCATAAAAGATAATCTGCTACAATTTGTGTGATTGAGACATAGTACTCAACTGCTCTAAACTTAAAGCCCTTCCTTTGTAAAAACAGGAATGAGGACTAAATACATTTATGTATATAAAACATCTAACACAGGGCTTGGTACATAGTAAGTGCTCAAAATAAACTCTGGAGGCACTAGAATATTAAGACTAAAGCCACTAGAAAGCAATCTAATTTATCATCACATCAAAAAAAATAAAATATCTAGGAATAAATCTAACTAAGGAGGTATAAGATCTGTACTCAGAAAACTATAAGACACTGATGAAAGAAATGGAAGATGACATAAACAGATAGAAAGCTGGAGCACATTTATAGATTGGAAGAATTAATACTGTTAAAATAATCACACTACTGAAGGCAGTCTACTGATTGACCTTTTTTACAGAACTAAAGGAAATACTTTTAAAATGTGGATGGAAACACAAGAGACTCTGAGTAGCCAAAAATATCTTGATAAAGAAGAATAAAGCTGGAGGTATCACAGTCCTTGACTTCAGACTACACTACAAAGCTATAGTAATCTAAACAATATGATACTGGGACAAAAACAGACACATAGATCAATGGAACAGAATAGAGAGCCCCCAAACAACCCTACACTAACATGGGCAATTAATCTACAACAAAGGAGGCAAAAATATACAATGGGAAAAGGTGACCTCTCCAGTAAACGGTGTTGGGAAAACTGGACAAGTACAGTTTAAACTAGACTACTCTCTCATACTATGCACATAAATGAACTCAAAATAGATTGAAAGCTTAAACATAAGACCTGAAATCATAAAACTTCTAGAAGAAGTTTTATATAGGCAATAAGTTCTTTGATACTGGTCTTGGTAATATTTTTTTGGCTATGTCCCCTCAGACAAAGGAAACAAAAGCAAAAATAAATGGGACTAGGACAAACAAAGTCCTTTTGTATGGTGAAGGAACCTATCAACAAAATGAAAAGGCCACCTACTGAATGGGAGGAGATATTTGCAAATGATATATCAGTAAGGGATTAATATCCAAAATATACAAAGAACTTATACTATTCATCGTATAAAACCCAAACATTTCAAATTAAAAATGGGCAGAGGGCTTAAATAGACATTTTCTGAAGAAAATATATAGATACTCAGTATCACTAATCATCAGGAAAATGCAGATCACAACCACAATGAGATACCACAGCACACAATGCAGAAAGACTATTATCAAAAAGACAACAAATAGCAAGTGTTGGAAAGGATGTGGAAAAAAGGAAGGCCCCATGCATTGTTGGTGGTGTAGTCACTACAGAAAACAGTATGCAGATTCCTCAGAACATTAAAAATAGAACTACCACATTCTTCAGAAATTCCATCTTGGGTATTTATCTGAAGAAAACAAAAACACTAATTAGAAAAGATATATGTACCCTTATGTCCACTGCAGTATTATGTACAATAGCCAAGATATGGAAGCATCCATAGATGAATGGATGGATAAGGAAGAGGTGGTGTGTGTGTGTACATGTGTGTGTGTGATGGAATATTGAAAGTGAAAGTGAAAGTGCCAGTTGTTCAATTGTGTTCGACTCTTTGCAACCGCATGGGCTATAGCTCTCCAGGATCCTCTGTCCATGGAATTCTCTAGGCAAGAATATTGGAGTGGGTAGCCATTCCCTTCTCTAGGGCATCTTCCTGATCCAGGGATCAAACCCAGATCTCCTGCATTGCAGGCAAAGTCTTTACCATCTGAACCACCAGGGAATCCCAATGGAATATTACTCAGACACAAAAATAATGAAATCTTGCATTTGTAATAACGTGAACGGACCTAGAGGATGTTATGATAAAGTGAAATAAGTCAGACAGAGAAAGACAAATATTGTATGATTTCACTTCCATGTGGAATCTAAAAAACAAAACAAAAGAACAAACATAACAAAATAGAAACAGCTATAGATACAGATAACAAACAAGTGGTTGCCAGAGGGGAGGGTTTGGAGAGAAGAAAGAAATAAGTGAGGGAGGTATAAACTTCCATTTGTAAAATAAATGATCACAGGTATGAAATATGCAGTGTGGGAAGTAGAGTCAATAACTATGTAATATATTTGTATGATAATACATTATAACTGGGCATCATGGTGATCATTTTGAATTGTACAGAAATATTGAATCACTCTATTGTGTAACAAGAACAAACATGGTGTTGTAATAAATTACACTTCAAAAAAAGAAACCTCATAGAAAAAGATCAGATTTGTGGTTACTGGAGGTAAGGGGTAGAGGGAGGGGGAATTGGATGAAGGCAATGAAAATATATAAACTTCCAGTTATAAGATAAATAAATATAGGTATATAACATACCAAAAGAAGAAGAAGGAAGAGGAGGAGGACAGGGGAAGGGGAGGGCTTAGAAAAGCAGCAAAAGAAGGCCACTAGAGTCATACTGCTGCTGCTGCTGCTGCTGCTGCTAAGTCGCTTCAGTCGTGTCCGACTCTGTGCGACCCCATAGACGGCAGCCCACCAGGCTCCCCCGTCCCTGGGATTCTCCAGGCAAGAACACTGGAGTGGGTTGCCATTTCCTTCTCCAATGCATGAAAGTGAAAAGTGAAAGTGAAGTCGCTCAGTCGTGTCCGACTCAGCGACCTCATGGACTGCAGCCTGCCAGGCTCCTCTGCCCGTGGGATTTTCCAGGCAAGAGTACTGGAGTGGGGTGCCATTGCCTTCTCCAGAGTCATACTACTTGGGTTCAAATTCTAGATTTCCTATTTATTCACTGTGTGACCTTGGACAACTTATTTAACCTTCCTAAACCTAAATTTTTTCTTCTGTAAAATAGAAATAATGGTATCTACTTTATAGGATTTTTATGAATACTAAATACAATGAGATATGTAGAACAAGTGCTGGCACATAAAGCTCAATAAATGTAATTCATTTACTCAACACATGTTTATGGAACATTTCCCATATGCCTGTCACTGTGTTGTTGTGCAAAACAATGGAGAGTCAAGGCAGAAAATAATTCTTGCTTCCATGGATGTCCTATTCTGATTGGGAAAATAAACAATATATAAACAAACAAATAATATCAAATATAAGTTCCATGTGGAAACTAAAGCAGAATAAGGGACTAGGGAGAGGATGCAGGAAACATTCTGTTTTTACTTAAGGTTGTTTCAAAAGGCTTCTTCCCTGAGGATATAGCAGTTAATCAGAGACCTAGAAGATGTCAAAGTAGACAGCCATGTACACATGAAGAGGAAGAACATTTCGTATAGAGATAGCAGTCGGTGTAATGCTCCTAATAAGGCAAAAATAATCTTAGTGTTTTCTAGGAAGAACAAAGACATTGATGCATATGGGAAATAGTGAATGAGAAGGGAAAGAGAAGGAGGAAATGGGATCAGATCAGAGAGGTAGGCAGGGGTCAGATCACGTTGCATGTGCATGCTAAATTGCTTCTGTCCTGTCTGACTCTTTGCGACCCTATGGACTCTACCCTGTCAGGCTCCTCTGCCCATGGGATTTCACAGGCAAGAATACTGGGAGTGGGTTGCCATGCCTTACTCCAGTGGATCTTCCCAATCCAGGTACTGAATCCTCATCTCTTATGCCTTCTGCATTGGCAGGTGGGTTCTATACCACTATCGACACCTGAGAAGCCCAGATCACGTTGGATTGTGTCAAATGCTAGCTATCATCATTGTTATCATTGTTAATCTCAAGGGGTCTTGATCACTGAAGTAATGTTTTTATTCCATTTAGTAAATCCTCATAATTATGAAGCAGAAACTTCTTATGAAAATGATAATAATTGTAATAATGGCTGACTTCATGATTTGACCTTTTATAAAGTGATTTTCACATACATGATTTCATTTACTGTTTACAACAATCCTGTATGTTGTTATTAGTAACTGTAAGATAATTACTAATATCTTTCATTTGAGGAGACAAAGGTAAAGTACTTGTGCAGTCACATGGGAAAGTAGGTGGGAGATATGGGCCTCCAGTTCATTGCTTTATTTATATCAAGTCTCTTTGTTTTGTTGATCAAGTTAAAAAAAAAAAAAAAAGTAATGGACAGAGGAAGATCTGAATTAGGAACTAGCAAGGGCTTCCCCTCTGATTCAGTGAGTAAAGAATCTGCCTGCAGTGCAGGAGATGCAAGTTTGATCCTAGGGTCCAGAAAATCCCCTGGAGGAGGAAATGGTGACCCACTCCAGTATTCTTGCCTGAAAAACCCCATAGACAGAGGATCCTGGTGGGCTACAGTCCAAAAGGTCGAAATGAGTCAGACACAACTGAGTGCCTAAGCACACAGTGCACAGAGGCCTGTTCCACAGGTACAATTAGAACTGAGAATCCTGATTTCATTCCCTCAGTATATAACCAGTATCTGGATTCAGGGCACCTACTTGTTACTGAAGGAAAATCTATTTGTTTCTAGTACTTTCTAATTTCATGAATAGCACAATAAAATTCTTAAAGAAGTGACTGTTGCTTACTCTCACCCTCTGGTGTTTTCCATTAGTTCAAGGATAAAGTAGACTTATAAGGGACAACATCTGAATTTGATTGAGCAAAAAGACAATCTCATTTAGGAAGAATGATACATTTCAAACACAGAGACGCTGGAACTTGGAGCCAATCCATTCTACATGTAACATTTATTAAGATTATTAAATGCTGACCAAGTTAACTGTGAAACAAAAGACATGGAATCAGACTGTTACTTTGTCTTTTGCTTTACATACTTTTGAGGTTGTTTCATAGGGCAAAAAAGTCAAATGATATGCAGTGATTTGTAAAACAGAGCAGAGTTAAAAATAAAAGCCATATGTGCTACTTGAGAATCAATTTTTCTTTTAGTCATTTATTTTCTTTTGTGTATCTTTTTCTCCCTGATATTCCAGGATCCAGTTTTGTAATGGTTGCTTTTGTCTACTCTGTGCCCTCAGGTAAGACAATTCAGCTGGCAATCCTAATCATATTAATGCTCTACTGATATTATCCAAAGAGATTTAGCTGTTGTGAGCCATACTACACTAAACCTATTAGCTTGTTAACATACCTGTTGATAAGTCTGGCCAATAACATTATTATGTATGATAGGAAATACAAAAAAACTGCATACATGGTTTTTGTCCTCAAAGTATATGCAATCCAAATAGGGAGCCAAGCATGTATAAATAAAAGTTGACTGAAGTATAAGAAATTATTATTAAATGTATATTCAGTCAGATACATAATCTTGAACTTCAAGTGTTTTTTTTTGCTTTTAGTTTTCTAGAAATCCTTATTGCAAAAAATCCCTGTCTTAAAATGCTTTACAAATGACCTATAATAATGCAAGTTGATGTTGAAAGTTCTCTAGCTTTCTAACCTGGATTAAATATCTTGTCTTTTCAATACTAACAGAGCTTGAATGGTGATTGACTTAAATAATTTTTCTTACATGTGAAAATGTATAGCACTAGTAAGTCATTATTGTCTATTCAACAATACAGAAAGGGTATCAGGATACCATTTTAGGGGTTTCCCTGGTAGCTCAGCTAGTAAAGAATCTGCCTGCAATGCAAGAGACCCCAGTTCAATTTCTGGTTTGGGAAGATTCCCTGGAGAAAGGAAAAGATTCAGTATTCTTGTGCTTCCCTGGTGGCTCAGAAGGTAAAGAATCTACTGCAATGCAGGAGACCTGGGTTCAGTCTCTGGGTTGTGAAGATCCCCTGGAGGAGGGCATGACAACCCGCTCCAGTAGTCTTGCTTGGAGACTCCCCATGGACGGAGGAACCTGATGGGCTACAGTCCATGGGGTCAAAAAGAGTTGGACAGGACTGAGCAAGTAAGCACAGCACAGCACACAGTTAGATATTACTGAAATACTACTATGTTGCTAAGCCGCTTCAGTCGTGTCCAACTCTGTGCGACCCCATAGATGGCAGCCCACCAGGCTCCCCCATCCCTGGGATTCTCCAGGCAAGAACACTGGAGTGGGTTGCCATTTCCTTCTCCAATGCATGAAAGTGAAAAGTGAAAGTGAAGTCGCTCAGTCATGTCTGACTCTGTGCAACCCCATGGACTGCAGCCTACCAGGCTCCTCCACCCATGGGATTTTCCAGGCAAGAGTACTGGAGTGGGATTACTATAGCCATGTCCATTTGCAGATAAATAAGCTTCTTGTTTCTCAAAACATCATCTGAGGATCACTCTTATCAAAATTACATGCAGTACTTGTTAAATTACAAAATTTTTAGCTTCAGTTCACATCTACTAAATTTAAATATCTGTAGGTAAGGTTCAGGAATTTCTTTTTTTTAATTTTTTTTATTTTTTTTAGGAATTTCTATTTGTAACAAACTCTCTAGGTATACACCAGGTACACATCATATATTTGGAGCCAAGTTTAATAGCATAACCATAGGTTTTATAGAGTAATGCATTTCATTCTTGGAGAAGGCAATGTTTTATATATATATATATATATATATATATATATATATATATAACACATTAAATTTGTCATTTTAACCATTTTCTGGTGTATGAATCAGTGGCATGAAATATGTTCACCAGGTTTTGCAACCATCACCATGATCTATTTATAAAATTTTTCAGCACCTCAAACAGAAACTCCTTACATATTAATGAATAACTACACATTCCTTTCCACCAAGCTCTCATAACCTCTAATCTGCTTCCAGTCTCTATGCAATTGCCTATCCTAGATATTTCACATAAGAGAACTCATACAATATTTGTCCTTTCATGGTTGGCTTATTTCTTAAAGCAAAACTGCAAGGAGATCAGTCCATCTTAAAGGAAATCAGTCCTGAATATTCATTGGAAGGACTGAAGCTGAAGTTTCAATACTTTGGCCACCTGATGCAAAGAACTGACTCATTAGAAAATATCCTGATGATAGGAAAGATTGAAGGCAGGAAGAGAAGAGGACGACAGAAGATGAAATGGCTGGATGGCATCACTATGGACATGAGTTTGAGCAAGCTCCAGGTGTTGCTGATGGACAGGGAAGCCTGGAGTGCTGCAGTCCATGGGGTTGCAAAGAGTCAGACATGAATGAGGGACTGAACTGAACTGAATGCTTTCAAGGTTCATCCATATCATAGCATATATCTGAACTTTATTTTTCTTTTCATGGTTAGATAACATTCAATTATAAGTATAAGCCATGTTTTAATTACCCATTTGTTTCTTGATGAACACTTAGGTTGTTTCCATGCTTTTGTAATTGTGAATAAAGCTACTATGAACATTGGCATACAAGTATCTGTAGAATTTTCCATTCTCAGTTTTCTGGGGTGTATATATAGAAGTGGAATTGCTGAGTCAAAGGTTAGTTCTACATTAAACTTTATGAGGAAATGCCAAATTGTTCTGCATAGTGGCTGTTCCATTTTATATTTTCATCAGCAATGTATGAGAGTTTCAATTTTTCCACATCCTCATCCACACAAGTTATTTCAGGTGTTTTGAATGATAGCCCTCCAACTATGTTGAAGTGGTATTTATTTAAGTTTTGATTCCCACGTTTCCCTTAGAAGAAATGAAGTAGCCATCATAGTCAACAAAAGTCAGAAATGCAGTACTTGTGCACAATCTCAAAAATGACAGAATGGTCTCTGTTCATTTCCAAGGCAAACCATTCAATACCACAGTAATTGAAGTCCATGCCCTGACCAGTAATGCTGAAGAAGCTGAAGTTGACTGGTTCTATGAAGACCTACAAGATCTTCTAGAACTGACACCCAAAAAAGATGTCCTTTTCATTATAGGGGACTGGAATGCAAAAGTAGGAAGTCAAGAAACACCTGGAGTAACACGCAAATTTGGCCTTGGAGTACAGAATGAAGCAGGGCAAAGGCTAACAGAGTTTTGCCAAGACAACACATTGGTCATAGCAAACATCCTCTTCCAACAACACAGCAGAAGACTCTGCACATGGACATCACCTGATGGTCAATGCCAAAATCAGATTGATTATATTCTTTGCAGCCAAAGGTGGAGAACTCTATACAGCCCCCAAAAACTAGACCAGGAGCTGACTGTGGCCCAAAACATGAACTCCTTATTGCAAAATTCAGACTTAAATTGAAGAAAGTAGGGGAAACCACTAGACCATTCAGGTATGACCTAAATCAAACCCCTTACTATTATATAGTCGAAGTGAGAAACAGACTCAAAGCACTAGATCTGATTGACAGAGTGCCTGAAGAACTATGGAAGGAGGTTAGTGACATTGTACAGGAGGCAGGGATCAAGACCATACCCAAGAAAAAAGAAATGCAAAAAGGCAAAATGGTTGTCTGAAGAGACCTAACAAATAGATATGAATAGAAGGGAAACTAAAGGCAAAGGAGAAAAGGAAAGATATACCCATTTGAATGCAGAGTTCCAAAGAATTACAAGGACAAATAAGAAAGCCTTCCTCAGTGATCAGTGCAAAGAAATAGAGGAAAACAATAGAATGGAAAAGACTAGAGATCTCTTCAAGAAAATTAGAGATACCAAGGGAATATTTCATGCAAAGATAGGCACAATAAAGGACAGAAATGGTATAGACCTAACAGAAGCAGAAGATATTAAGAAGAGGTGGCAAGAATACACAGAAAAATTATACAAAAAAGATCTTTATGACCCAGATAATCATGATGGTGTGATCACTCACCTAGAGCCAGATATCCTGGAATGCAAAGTCAAGTGTGCCTTAGGAAGCATCACTACGAACAAAGCTAGTGAAGGTGATGGAATCCCAGTTGAGCTATTTCAAATACTAAAAAGATGATACTGTTAAAGTGCTGCACTCAATATGCCAGCAAATTTGGAATACTCAGCAGTGGCCACAGGACTGGAAAATATCAGTTTTCATTCCAATCCCAAAGAAACACAATGCCAAATAATGCTCAAACTACCGCACAATTACACTCATCTCACATGCAACAAAATAATGCTCAAAAGTCTCCAAGCCAGGCGTCAACAGTATGTGAACCATGAACTTCCAGATGTTCAAGCTGAATTTAGAAATGGCAGTGGAACTAGAGATTAAATTGCCAACATCCGTTGAATCATTGAAAAAGCAAGAGATTTCCAGAAAACGCATCTATTTCTGCTTTATTGACTATGCCAAATCCTTGACTGTGTGGATCACAACAAACTGTGGAAAATTCTTAAAGCGATGGGCATACCAATCCACCTGATCTGCCTCTTGAGAAAAGTGTGTTTAGGTCAGGAAACAACAGTTAGAACTGGACATGGAACAACAGACTGGTTCCAAATCAGGAAAGGAGTACGTCAAGACTGTATATTGTCACCCTACTTATTTAATGTATATGCAAAGTACATCAAGCAAAATGCAGGACTGGATGAAGCACAAGCTGGAATCAAGATTGCCGTGAAAAATATCAATAACCTCAGATGTGCAGATGACACCACAATTATGGCAGAAAGAGAAGAAGAACTAAGGAGTCTCTTGATGAAAGTGAAAGAGTAGAGTGAAAATGTTGGCTTAAAGCTCAACATTCAGAAAACTAGGATCATGGCATCTGGTCCCATCACTTCATAGCAAATAGATGGGGAAACAATGGAAACAGTGACAGACTTTATTTCTTTGGGCTCCAAAATCACTGCAGATGGTGACTACAGCCATGAAATTAAAAGATACTTACTCCTTGGAAGAAAAGCTAGGATCAACCTAGACAGCATATTCAAAAGCAGAGGCATTAGTTTGCCAACAAACGTCCATCTAGTCAAAGCTATGGTTTTTCCAGTAGTCATGTATGGATGTGAGAGTTGGACTATAAAGAAAGCTGAGTGCCATAAAATTGATGCTTTTGAACTGTGGTATTGGAAAAGACTCTTGAGAGTCTCTTGGACTACAAGGAGATCCAATCGGTCCATCCTAAAGGAAAATAGTCCTGCATATTCATTGGAAGCACTGATGCTGAAGCTGAAACTCCAATACTTTGGCCACCTGATGTGAAGAACTGACTCATTTGAAAAGACCCTGATGATGGGAAAGTTTGAAGGTGGGAGAAGGGGACGACAGAGGATGAGATGGTTGGAATGCATCACCGACTCCAGGAGTTGGTGATGGGCAGGCAGGCCTGGCGTGCTGCAGTCCATGGGGTCACAAAGAGTCCGACATGACTGAGCAACTGAACTGAACTGAAGTGACTGATGATATAGCCATCTTTTCCATGTTTCTATAGGCCATTTTTATATCTTCTTTGGAGAAATGTCCGTTCAAGTCCTTTGCACATTTTAAATTCAGTTGTTTATCTTTTTGTGACCAAGTATAGGTGATGGCTGGGCTTCGTTGGATAAGTTATCCTATCACCTAGTTGTTGAAAGCTTCCCTGCAGCAAATACTCTATAATGGGCATTAACACAAAATACAAAGTTCTACCTAATTTATGCCCGCTCCCATAGGTTCATTAAAATGTCTCTTTCCAGAATCCTTTGTCTCTGATCTTCAACCTTGCTTCCTCTTTATTTCTAACCAAACAGATATATCACTGACCAGTGACTATGTGTCTATGAATTATAAACTCTGTTCACTTCTCCACCCACTGATTGTATCCATGGTATATTTGGGGATATTTGATCACTGGAGAGATTTCCATCACTGCTTTTCTATGAAGCCATCTCTGTAGCACACCAATAATCAATTGTTTGCTTGCACCAACATAGTGAGCTGTCTCATCTATGAGCTAGGCTCAAGAAGTACTGAGATTTTGTAGCAGCAATAATACTTGAACAATATAGAATCAGTAATTAATATAAGAACTGCAGAGTTGAATTTTTTGTCTATTTTCTTGAAAGCCTTGATAAAAAAGAGAATTGCAGGCTCAGGTGAGTCAATCAACAACTCAGAACACACATGAAATTCAGAAGGCCATTGTATTTATTGTCTATGCTGCTATAACATATTAGCACAATTCAATAACAGGAATCCATTCTCTTATATTTCTGGGTTTCAAAGACTTTGGTAGGATTGTGTCCTTTTGGAGATTCTGAGAGAGAATCCATTTCATACTTTTCCCTTAGCTTATGGTGTCTACAAGCAATTCCTGTGGCTTATAGATGCATCACTCCAATCTCTGCCTACATCTTCACATGACCTTCCCCTCAAGTGTATTTAGGATTTTTTTCTGTCTCTTATAAATATATTTATAATTAGCTTTAAGGACAACCCTAGAGATTTCACTGAGATCTTTAACTTAATTACATCTTCAAAGACTATTTCCATACTAGGACACATTCATGGATATCAAAGTTTAGGACTTGGACATATCTTTTGCAGTTACTATTTCTATTTTACTCACTACAGCCACTATTCAGTAGTTAAAAGAGGCCATCATCTCTTACAGTCATAGGCTTACTGCTAAAAATTAAATCTAGGACTTAATTGTAAGGATAGAAAAGATACAAAGGAGACTGAATATGTGACTTGGCAGGTCTCCTATCAAGCATCAACAACCTCAGATATGCGGATGATACTACAATGGCAGAAAGGAAAGAGGCATTAAAGAACCTCTTGATGAGGGTAAAGGAGGGGAGCGAAAAAGCCAGCTTAAAACTAAATATTAAAAAAAACTAAGATTGACACCCAACCCCATTATTTCATGGCAAACAGAAGGGGAAAATGTAGAAGCAATGACAGATTCCCTCTTCTTGGGCTCTAAAATCACTGCGGATGGTGACTGCAGCCATGAAATCAGAAGACGATTGCTTCTTGGCAGGAAAGCTCTGACAAACCTAGACAGTATGTTGAAAAACAGAGACATCATTCTGCCAACAAACGTCTGTATATTCAAGGCTATGATCTTCCCATTGGTGACATACAGCTGTGAGAGCTGGACTGTAAAGAAGGCAGAGTGCCAAAGTATTGATGCCTTCGAACTGTGGTACTGGAGAAGACTTTTGAGAGACCCTTGGACAGTGAGGAGATCAAACCAGTCAATCTTAAAGGAAATTAACCCTGAATATTCATTGGAAGGACTGATGCTGAAGTTGAAGTTCCAGTATTTTGGTCACCTGATGTGAAGAGCTGACTCATTGGAAAAGTCCTTGATGTTGGGAAAGATTGAGGGCAGAAGAAGAGGGCATCAGAGGATCAGATGGCTGGATGACACCACCGATGCAATGGATATGATCTCGGGCAAACTTAGGGAGAGGGTGAGGAACAGGGAGGCCTGGTGTGCTGCAGTCTATGGGGTTGCAGAGAGCCGGACATGATTGGGCAACTGAATAACAACAGGTCTCCTATGCTCAAATCGGCCCTGATAAGGATAGAATAAAACCCTGATACCTGTAATGTGAATTTTTCAGTGGGTGCATTTGAGAAAAGGACTAAACTAAATCAAAAGGACATCAATCATATTGGATTAAAGACCATCCTGATGGTCTCTTTTAAACTCGTTACAACCCTATCTTCAAGTAAGGTCACATTCTGAGGTACTAGGGGCTAGGATTTCAACATCTAAATTTTGAGGGGCCATAAGAAGGAAATGGCAACCCACTCCAGTATTCTTGCCTGGGAAATCCAATGGACAGCAGAGCCTGGCAGAGGGTCCATGGGGGTCACAAAGAGTCCAACACGACTTAGTGACTAAACAACAGCAATTTAACCCATAACACAGAGATAATTTTTACCACTCATAGTCCTAAGTACAGACAAAAGTCCTTGCTACTATCCTGGCTAATTGTAGGATTCCTTTATCATAACTTCCTACAGGTGTCTCATGTGGGCTCCAAGGGAGAATCTATTCCATGCTTCTCTCCTAGCCCCTGGTGGCTGCCAGCAAAGATTCTCTGCCTTATCCCAACCAGAAACAGCTTCCTCTGTGTGGATCCTAAAACACATTCACAAGCATATAAAAGTGCCCCTTTCTTTTAAACTCAAGAGTGTATTTTAGACCTTTTTATTATATTTATCGTCCATTTCTACTATGTTTGTACATATGGGGAAGGATTCTCCCATTAGCTCAGAGCACCCTGTACTTGAAGCTGACATTTCATTGATTCATTTTATAAATACATATTTAGAGTCTGATATATATACCACACGGAGAAGGCAATGGCACCCCACTACAGTACTCTTGCCTGGAAAATCCCATGGACGGAGGAGCCTGGTGGGCTGCAGTCCATGAGGTCGCTGAGAGTTGGACACGACTCAGTGACTTCACTTTCACTTTTCACTTTCATGCATTGGAGAAGAAAATGGCAACCCACTCCAGTGTTCTTGCCTGGAGAATTCCAGGGATGGCAGAGCCTGGTGGGCTGCCGTCTATGGGGTCGCACAGAGTTGGACACGACTGAAGCGACTTAGCAGCAGCAGCAGCATATATACCACATAACATGCTAGATATCAGTGAGATAAAAGGGAATGTTTCAAAGCCCCTCTCTCAATTTGCTCAGATCCTAGTATAAAAATTAAAACATTAGCCATATAACACTGGCTTAATTTTAACCAGTTAGCATCTTGCTTGGTTTCATTATTCTATTTTTTTTGTGAGACAGAGTCTTGTGTTCTATCACAACTTCCAAGCACTCCTCTCTGAACTATAAATATGCTAACACACAATTTATATATATATAATTCTTTTTTTTCCAGTTTGAAATCTTTTATTTTTTTTCTTTATTATTATTACTATTATTATTTTACTTTACAATATTGTATTGGTTTTGCCATACATCAACATGCATCCGCCATGGGTTACACATGTTCCCCATCCTGAACCCCCCTCCCACCTCCCTCCCCCTACCATCCCTCTGGGTCATCCCAGTCAAGCCCCAAGCTTCTTGTATCCTGCATCGAACCTGGACTGGCAATTCGTTTCTTATATGATATTATACATGTTTTAATGTCATTCTCCCAAATCATCCCCCCTCCCTCTCCCACAGAGTCCAAAAGACTGTTCTATACATCTGTGTCTCTTTTGCTGTCTCACATACAGGGTTGTCATTACCATCTTTCTAAATTCCATATATATGCATTAGTGTACTGTATTTGTGTTTTTCTTTCTGGCTTACTTCACTCTGTATAATAGGCTCCAGTTTCATCCACCTCATTAGAACTGATTCAAATGTATTATTTTTAATGGCTGAGTTATACTCCATTGTGTATATGTACCATGCAATTCTTAATCACAAAACTTGAGTATGTTCTTTAGGCCATGGAGTCTGAAATTACAGCCCTGACCACATCAATTAATATAACCAACTTCTGTTATCTAGTTACTTACCTTGATTGCCTCCTTTGCCTTGAGAGAATAATTTTGCTTCTTTTCCTCTGATTTAAACCACTATTTTAATACCACATTGTAATTTGGATTCATGACTGTCTGATTGCCTTTAACTCTGGAAATGTTTTAGGTCCAGCCATCTGCACAATGGGTCTAATAAACATTTTGGTGAAACATCATAATATGGAAAAATCAGAACGAAGGAATTTGATTTGGATGTAAATTAGGATCTTGAATCAACAGACTTACTGTAGATTTTCTGGTTTAGTATTTAAGTGTCTATTTTGGTTGAAACAATTCTGACTAAATCAGATGTTCTTTTCCTTTTTAATTTTCATTATAGGGTTAAATGTCTTTTATATTAAAGCAGAATGTTTCAAAGTATTAAAGGGCACAGACTTTTATTCCAGTGAGGCACTTCTTAAAAGTGACTATATCAAGTCTTAATTTCTCTCTGCCCTAGAATACAAGCAAAACTTGTTTCTGTATGTATCATATAAAATGATACTAATTCATATTAAAGCATTATTATTCATATCTTAAAGTGAACCATAATAGTTTTTTTTTTCCAATTCTTAAATTCTTACAAGGAAAAGTGAAGAAAATCAGTTTAGAAAAATAACAGACTGTCTTATTTCTATCTTCTAGGAAAAAAAAGAAAAAAAAAGAAACTATCATACAAGATGCAGGTATTAATATTCATCCTTAGGTCATATCCTTGCTTTATTTAGTCTGTAAAGTCTTTCTAGAAAAAAATATATGCCCTTTTCAAGTTAAAAAAATATATATATATGAGCTACCTAACTGCCTACTACTTAAAATTGCCAAAATATTCTTCTAGGAGTTTAGAGGGGCATTTCTCCAACATAATTATACCAATTTTGATATTTGAATATTTCATCCAGCTACTAAGATACTGCCTTGATCCTAAACCATGCCTGTCTAGAACATCAGCACAGATGAATGAATGAAAAGTGGGTTTATTTTAATGATTTTGATAAATGCCTTCAGTTGATCATGAAGGCTAAATCGGTTTCAACAAATTTCAGGGGAATAATCCACATACCACATAGCTAAGAAGAGCCATGCAACTTTAACCAATATTAACAGGGATCCTCCAGAGAATTCTGTGGGGGAAAAGAAATTTAGTCCAGTATATGTTGTTTGCATTTCTAGCTTATAAAATCTTAGGCAAATCAAAGTAGGAAGTTAGCTCCTACATACATCAAGGGAAAGACTGAGGAAACTGTGATCAAGGCAGAACCATCTGTGGCAATTTAATCATGATTTCAAGACTTTTACCAAAAATACACTTAATAAGAAATTAAGAGGTAAAAGGAATACAATTTAAAAGTAATTTGAATACTGAAGAAATTACCTGTGTATATAGATACAAAAAATGGTCTCAGTGTTAGGAGCATCTAGATCTTAACTCTTAGAATCATTGTAATTTTTGTATTTAATGCCCATCCTTTACTTTCTGTCATTTCCTGATTTTGGCATGAGGCCAACAAAATCTATACCCCTGGGATTACTCTATGCCTTTGTTTGTTGGGAAAGACTCTGGGTAACTCATTTTATTCTGGTATAATGCTTAATATTGCTCCATTTACTTTCAGAAGTGTTCTGGCTTGAATGATAAATTATACACTCACTCTAAGAATGAAAGAAACTTCAATAGTTACATGTAGTATAAAGTTATCTGTGGGGCCTAATTTATTTTCTTCTGTCTCTAAGCACTCTAAAGTCTCAGCAATTGAAATATCTAGTTGTCAATTATTACTGTGCATTTCTGTCTCACTTAGTATTAATTAAAGCAAAATCAGATTAAAATACTCAAATATTTCTTCCAAGCTTTTATCTTGACTTATGTGATGTTCAATTTAGAAGAGCATTATGACCAATAAGAGAGTAGTTTCTAAGTGGTTGTTCCATTTATTGAATCACTCAAGGAGAAATAAGCTACTTTGCAAAGACTTCAATATAGTATTTTCTTCAAAGAAACATTTCCCATCAGACTGATGTAAATGTTGTTATTCTTATGACTTGTGTCAGTCATGTTCTTTTAAAAGAAATGCCATTCATGTAATTGTAAAAAATAATAATGATACAGTTAATGGCATATGAATTTCACAGGTATTAGCTAATCTAAAAGAAGACTTTCTTTCATATCTTTTAGAATGATTTGCCTGGTATCATATAGAGTTGGGGCCAGGTAGATACCATGATTGTGCTGAGTTAGTATCAAGCACCTACAGTGGGAGTCTAGCTGAAAGACATGGCAAAGATGAAGAGTGATTTAGTAAGTACATAGATTCTTAAGACAGTTCTGAAATTATAATTCAGGAAGAGAACAGGGTGCCTGAAACTGCAGAGGTCATAGGGCCTGAGAATAGAATATGGAGTGAAGGGTAGCTTGACCAATTCCGCAGAATTTTATCCTTCTTGCATAGGTTTTTTACCTGGGCCTTTTTTGCAGGAATGGTGGTTTTATCACAGGGCCTCTTGAAAACACCTACTCTCTGTAATCTGCCATGTAGTCACATTGAATAACATCTAAAATTACCCTATTCCTAGTCTGAATAGAGATGTTAGAAGTTGCTAGAATCATTTTATAAGAAATACAACAAATTTTTATCCTCCAAGCTTTAGAAATTGCCTTTTTTTTTTTTTTTTTTAATCTTCCCAGAAGACCAACTGCTTCTTGGACAATATGGATCTCTGTTTTGATTGAGGAAATTTTCAGTGTAATTCTCCATAAGAAAGCCTAATTTATATTAAAGAGTGCCTTAAAACTGCTTGTTTGTAAGAAATGGTTTTAGGAAGCAATATTTTTACTCAGTTCTAAATAAAACAATTTATAGCTGTTATATCTTGTTTTATACACATAGGTGTTTAACACCCTTCTTTGAAAAGCACAGAATTATAATGTTCATATCCAAATTTTTAAAATCTGCCTATTTAATGCAGATATTTATTTCATTTTTTCAGGAGAAATGTGTGGATTGGGGCTGTAAAATGTAGTGTCAACATTTGTAAGGAAAATCAGTGAACTTCCTGACACTAGAATGCAATAATCTCAATTTTGCCATATGTCACTGACAGGAGGTAGGCTCAACTAGAACCTTAGCCTCATTCCATTAGGGAAGTGAGTATGCCAAGTATGCCAATATACAACAGTAGGTACAATTCATGATTTGTTTTGTTTCCTGTTATCTTTTCTTTAAAAAGATAAACCAAAATAAATATGCATAGCTTCTGAGAGATGAAATATACAGTTATTACAGTATGAAGCCCAGAGGGGAATAATCTTGTCCAAATGGAATAGATTTTCAACAGATACAAGTAAGCTCTCAAAGTCTAAGGAACAAACTGACCACAATTTCTTCATACCAATGCCTATTAAATTATTTTTTAATCTTAGAAAAGTCAAACCAGGCATTGTCAACAAATCCATCCAAATATGCCACAACTTCCAGCTGGATGACTAAAAAAAGCAATGAACAAAGTATGAACAACTACTTTGTAAGGATTGAAAGATGATAAAAGTTTAGGATTATCTGGAGGTTAATGTTCAAAGTGTTACAAAGGCCATAGACCTACACTGGAACAGCAATGGATTTCCAGTCTTGGTTTCTCTTATTTTTATCCAGAAATAACATTTCTATGTAGAAATACTTTTATGTGTTTTAGTTTGGGTAGGAATTGGACCTTTGATTTAGATTTTAAAAGTATACATCATGAGAAACGCTGGACTGGAAGAAACACAAGCTGGAATCAAGATTGCTGGGAGAAATATCAATAACCTCAGATATGCAGATGACACCACCCTTATGGCAGAAAGTGAAGAGGAACTAAAAAGCCTCTTGATGAAACTGAAAGTGGAGAGAGAGTGAAAAAGTTGGCTTAAAGCTCAACATTCAGAAAACGAAGATCATGGCATCCGGTCCCATCACTTCATGGGAAATAGATGGGGAAACAGTGCAAACAGTGTCAGACTTTATTTTTCTGGGCTCCAAAATCACTGCAGATGATGACTGCAGCCATGAAATTAAAAGATGCTTACTCCTTGGAAGGAAAGTTATGACCAACCTAGATAGCATATTCAAAAGCAGAGACATTACTTTGCCAACAAAGGTTCGTCTAGTCAAGGCTATGGTTTTTCCTGTGGTCATGTATGGATGTGAGAGTTGGACTGTGAAGAAGGCTGAATGCTGAAGAACTGATGCTTTTGAACTTTGGTGTTGGAGGAGACTCTTGAGAGTCCCTTGGACTGCAAGGAGATCCAACCAGTCCATTCTGAAGGAGATCAGCCCTGGGATTTCTTTGGAAGGAATGATGCTAAAGCTGAAACTCCAGTACTGTGGCCACCTCATGCGAAGAGTTGACTCATTGGAAAAGACTCTGATGCTGGGAGGGATTGGGAGCAAGAGGAGACGGGGACGACAGAGGATGAGATGGCTGGATGGCATCACTGACTCGATGGACATGAGTCTGAGTGAACTCTGGGAGTTGGTGATGGACAGGGAGGCCTGGCCTGCTGCGATTCATGGGGTCGCAAAGAGTCAGACACAACTGAGTGACTGATCTGATCTGATCTAATTCTATAATAAGAGATCAGTGCTTGAAAGACCCTGAGAAAAGATATAGTGTAGGAGTCTATATGAGAACATATGATGGTTAATTTTATGTGTCAACTTTGCTAGGCTATGGTTGTTTAGTCAAATGCTAGTCTAAATGTCATCATCAAAGTATTCTGTAGATGTGCTAAATATACACAATCAGTTGACTTTAGGTAACATACATTGCCCTCAATACTGTGGGAGAGTATCATCCAATCAGTTGAACACTTAAGAGTAAAAACTGAAGTTTCCTGGAGACTAGAAGTTCTTTTACTCAAGTCTGTAACACAGAAATTCTGCCTGAGTTTCCAACTGGTATCCTGCCCTAAGGATTTCAGGCTCAAGACTACAACATCAATTCTCATCTGAACTTGCAGCCTGCTGGCTTACCCTACAGGTATCAGACTTTCTAGGCCCACAATCACACGAGGCAGTCTTTAAACATCCACAAGCATTCCATTGGGTCTGTTTCTCTGGAAAGCACTGCACAATACAGAGCAAATACTTTTATTTTGTATCACATAGCTCTAAAATGATTTTTAGTTAGAATGACTTTGTGTGTGTGTTAGTCACTCGGTCATATCCCTCTTTTCCAGGCTCCACTGTCCATGGGATTTTCCAGGCAAGATTACTGGAGTGGGTTTCCATTCTTTCTCCAAGAGATCTAACCCAGGGATCTAACCCAAGTCTTCTGAATTGCAGGTGGATGCTTTACCATCTGAGCCACAAGGGAAGCCCAGAATGCCTTTAGGCAAATCATAAATCCTCTAGTTCCCCTAGGTACTCATCATTCCTTGTTGTCTTACACTTAGTTTTGCCCTTGAAAATATCTGACTATGAGATTCCTCTCCTAAGCTACCCCCTTAGGTTTTAGATGAAGAAGCTGAAACTCACAGTTTCAAAAGATCTTATCCAGATACTTAAGCATTTTAAAGAGCTAAGACTAAGGCTCCGATACCCTGCTTCTAGAACACCATACTTCCCATGACCCATTTCTGACTCCCAGTCCCTTCCGTTTGTGGTCCTGTCATGAGCTTATCTTCAGCTTAGTTCCCAGCAGTCATCCAAAAATAAGCAACCCCAAAGTCAACCCTGTTGAACCTTCTCTGATAAGGCACTTACTTCAGGCCTACTAGTGCTTGCTTCTGCATTTCTTCTCCAGCCAACATAGGTAAAAACTTTGAGGATGGCCTGCATAAGAGAAGCAGAGGACTTTTTTCTCATTGAAGATGAGGGAACTATCACAGGGGAGGGTGGAATAAGTCAAGCTCCTCCAGAATCTGAAGAGCCACACACAAAGTTTCAGAGAACCATAGGAAGACCAGAGTCTCAGTTGATTTGAAATTTAGTTGAAGACCCACCAAAATCTTGACCCCTTTTCAAGAAAGTTTAATAATAAAGTTTTTTCTTTTTTTAAGTCTTGTTTTAAGATGGGCTCAACTTTATGCCATTCCATTTTAAGAATACACAAGGAAGTTTTATTATGAGCTTTCAGAGCATTTTACTTGCTGTGTGCAGAATAAAATTAAGGTTAAATGTACATTTGAAATCGTGTCTAACCCTCTTGTCAGAAGGAGGACCTTATTTAGAGAAGATAAGTGAATTGCCCATAATATACAGAAAACCAAGACTGGAATCCAAGTGTCTTGCTCATATCCCTGTGTGTGTGTGTGTTTTCATCATACTGCAGATGTTTAATGTTCTGAGACTCATTAAAGCAGCACCAAATAGGCAATTTTTCTTTCTAGATTGTTTGGGTGACTCTGTCAAAATACCTTAGGATTATGCTTTCAAAGGTAACCCTCCTTTTATTTTTTTAATTTGCATTAATTTTCTGTTTTTATTTTTTTTTTAAATACCTTTGATCTAAGTGCTTAACTCCACTCACACAGTTACATACATTCTCATGCTGATAAACAAAAAGGAAAACATGCAGAAGAAAATTATTCCCTTTCTTGAAGGTGCACTGTCCTCTTTTCTTCTTGGATTGATGCTATCTGACATGAACATTGCAATTCACTGCATCATGCAGAAAATGTAAAAGGACAGCATTTCTGAAAAGCAAACCATAGCTTTTAGAAATATAACTAAAATGAAAAGCAGCATGCAGCTGTGTCTTCTGGTCAGGCACATGGAAAATGTTTCCTATTTGGCAGCATTTATCCAGAGGCCAAAAGAGTTCACAACCACACATTTTGCTATTCATATAACTGTGGTTCTTTCTCTTGTTGTTCCTCACTTTATTATCTCCTTCCCAGACTCTGGTCATCTTTACAAACTACCTATTCTGCCATTCCACCCCACTAGCTTTCAGATGAAAACAAATAACACATCACTTGAACCCTCCTTGCCATCTGTTCTATCTCCCATTCCCCTCAAGTTTTACTAAATCAGGAGAATGCTACGGATAGTGTATATGGATTTTTCCAAAGACTATGACACATTCTCACATTATCTTTGTGCATAAGATGGACCAAAATGTGGGATTTGGTTTTAGGATACTGAAGTTGATTCAGAGCTGGTGAAAAAAAAAATACTAAAAGTGTACCAATTAAATGAGCAAATATCAACTTATAGAAAGCTCTCTAGTGAAACACCACAGGAACCTATCCTTCATCCTGCTCTGATTTCTATATTTAGGGATGGTCTCCCCAGTCTATGAATACTATGAGGCCAAACATTTCATATTCTCCATCTTCGTGTTTGGCATAAATTAGATAGTCAATAAATGTTTAAGAATCAATGACCATGATGAGCACATAAATAATATTAAGACCAAATTCATGGAAGAAAGAAAACAGAAAGCGATCTCAACACATTATTGATGGTCTGGTTAACAAGCCAGATCTAATGAGTACTTGGTTCCAGATACACCATAAATTCATCAAATATAACAAAGAGTAAGTCTAATTTAAGAGCAGACTGGGATTCAGTTCAGTTCAGTTGCTCAGTCACATCCAACCCTTTGCAACTCCATGGAGAGCAGCATGCCAGGCCTCCTTGTCCATCACCAACTCCCAGAGTTTACTCAAACTTATGTCCATTGAGTCAGTGATGCCATCCAACCGTCTCATCCTCTGTTGTCCCCTTCTCCTCCCACCTTCAATCTTTCCCAGCATCAGGGTATTTTCAAATGAGTCAGTTCTTCGCATCAGGTGGCCAAAGTATTAGTTTCAGCTTCAGCATCAGTCCTTCCAATGAACACCCAGGACTGATCTCCTTTAGGATGGACTGGTTGAATCTCCTTGCAGTCCAAGGGACTCTCAAGAGTCTTCTCCAGCACAGTTCAAAAGCATCAATTCTTTGGCACTCAGCTTTGTTTATAGTCCAACTCTCACATACATACATGACTACTGGAAAAACCATAGCCTTGACTAGATGGGCCTTTGTTGGCCAAGTAATGTCTCTGCTTTTTAATAATCTATGTTGGTCATAACTTTTCTTCCAAGGAGCAAGCATTTTTTTTTTTTTAATTTCATGGCTGCAGTCAGCATCAGCTGTGACTTTGGAGCTCAAAGAAATAAAGTATGTCACTGTTTCCATTGTTTCCCCATCTGTTTGTCATGAAGTGATGGGACCAGGTGCCATGATCTTCGTTTTCTGAACGTTGAGCTTTAAGCCAACTTTTTCACTCTCTTCTTTCACTTTCCTCAAGAGACTCTTTAGTTCTTCTTTGCTTTCTGCCATAAGGGTTGTGTCATCTGCACATCTGAGGTTATTTCTCCTGGCAATCTTGATTCCAGCTTGTGCTTCATCCACTCTGCATATAAGTTAAATAAGCAGGGTGACGATATACAGCCTTGACGTACTCCTTTCCCAATTTGGAACCAGTCTTTTGTTCCACATCCAGATCTAATGGTTGCTTCTTGCCCTCCATACAGATTTCTTAGGAAGCTGGTAAGGTGGTCTGGTATTCCCATCTCTTTAACAATTTTCCAGTTTGTTGTGATCCACACAGTCAAAGGCTTTGGTATAGTCAATAAAGCAAAAGTAGATGTTTTCCTGGAACTCTCTCACTTTTTCGATAATCCAATCAATGTTGGCAATTTGATCTCTGGTTCCTCTCCCTTTTCTAAATCCAGCTTGAACATCTGGAAGTTCATGGTTACGTACTGTTGAAGACTTAGTTTAACATATAATTTTTAAAAAAAGACTCTAGAGACATCAAAAAGATGGCAGATTAAGAGATACCAGCCTTCATTTTCAACAACAGCAACAAAAACAAATGGCTATCCATAAAGGAAATAGTCATGGGAGAGCTCAAATGTCCAGTGAAGAACCTACAGAAACACAGTGGAGCAAAAAATGGAGAATAACTGCATGGAAAGGATTGCTGGAGACATCAGTTTAGCTAAGACATTTGGGAACAGCTGGGAACAAAGAAGGCCATGGTTATCAGTATCAGCCACATAATGGGTGCTATTACATTCCCCAGTTGCCTGCTCTGTGAAGTACCTCAGCATCATTTGCTACTGAAGACCTCAATAACAGCTGCAGATTCCTTACAGCTTTCAAAGTAGAGGACCCCATAATGTTCATTGGCATGAATCCCAGCAGACTGCTCTGAAGAGGACACTGGCAAATTTAACCACTGAGTTATCCAACAGCCATTTCCACCATGGACTATCCCTGGTGCACTGCCTAACCCCACAGAAGGAAATATTGATGTACCATACTGGGACAAGGATTGCTACCCTCAACCCTTCACAGGTTCCAGACCCCACAGCTACAGCTGCTTCATGTGAATCTGCCCTCCAGACTTGGGCCCTGATCTCACTCCAAGTATCCACATTTCACACACTTGAGCCACCACTGCTATGAACTGGCTAGCACTCCAAATTCCATAGTTACTATCTCACCACGTACACCTGCACTAGAGACCCCAGCTCCATCACTGTCCATGGGTGCTCATGTATCAGACACCAGTGCCACCACCACTGTGAGGGCATCTGCTAGCCAGTCTTAACACCCAGAGACTATAAATGCCTACATTAACTAAAAAGGAAGATATCAAATAAGCAATCTAACTTTATACAAGCAGCTAGAAAGAGAGGAATAAACTAGGCCCAAATTAGCAGTCAATCCTAAAGGAAATCAACCCTGAATATTCATTGGAAGGATTGATGCTAAAGCTGAAGCTCTAATACTTTGACCACCTGGTGCGAAGAGCCATCTCATTGGAAAAGACCTTGATGCTGGGAAAGACTGAAGGCAAAAGAAAAGAGGGTGGCAGAGGATGAGATGTTACATAGCATCACCGACTCTACAGACATGAACTTGAGCAAACTCTGGGAGACCGTGGAGGACAGGGAAGCCTGGTGTGCTGCAGTCCATGGGGTTGCAAAGAGTTGGACATGACTTAGCAACTGAACAACAGCAACAAAGTTAACAGAAGAAAGGGGGAAAATGTTAACAGACAGAAATAGACAAACAATAAAAAAGATCAACAAATTGAGTTGGTATTTTGAAAAGATAAAGAAAATTGACAAACTTCTGTGCAGGCTAAGAAAGAGAGCTGACGTAAATAAATGGTATCAGAAATACAAAAGGAGACATTAAAGCCTATACCATAGAATATAAAGGATCGTGAAAGACTACTATGAACAATTATCTGCAAACAAATTGGATCATCTAGAAGTAAATGTTACTTTATACCTCTTATAAGGTCTTTACTCAAAAAGACAAAAGATAACAAGTGTGGGTGAGGATATGAAGAAATTATACCCTGTTATAAGAATATAAAATGGTGATACCACTATGGAAAATAGCATGGCAGTTCCTCAAAAAATAAAGAATAGAACTACTATATGACCCAGCAATCCCACTTTGAGGCATAGATCCAAAAGAATTGAAATTAGGATCTCAAAGAGATATTCAGACTTGCATGTCATTGCAGCATTATTTACAATAGCCAAGATATGGAAACAATCTATGTGTTCATCTATGGATGAATGGATAAAAATGTGGTAAACACAATGGAATATTATTCAGTCTTTAAAAAAAGAAAACCCTTCCATATGTGACAACATGGGTGAATCTTGAGGACATTATGCTACCTGAAATAATCCAGTTACTGATGAACAGGTATTGTGTGACTCCATGTACATTAGATATCTAAAATGATCAAGCTCATAGAAAGAGAAAATAGAAAAGTGGTTGCTAGGTACAAGAAGGAGGGAGAAATTGTTGTTCAGTGAGTATAAAATTTCAGTTACACAAAATGAGTGAGTTCTAAAGATCTACTGTGCCTATAGTACTGCACACCATACAATATTTTGCCTACAGTTAACAAGACTATATTGCAGACTTCAAAACTTTTTTAAAAGATAGATCTCATGTTGTGTTTTTATTGCAGTGGAAAATAAATTTTAAATGTTTTTAAGATTCTAAGATTATTAATTGACAGGCAGTTCAAAATATTACAAAAGCATAATAAGGCTGCCAATAAAGCAAATGTAAGTTTAACAGTGTAATGAAAATGTTAGTCACTCAGTTGTGTCTGATTCTTTGCAACCCCATGAACTGTAGGCCACCAGGCTCCCCTTTCCATGGAATTCTCCAGGCAAGAGTTGGCCACTGGAGTGGGTAGCCATTCCCTTCTCCAAGGGATCTTCCCAACTGAAGGATCAAACCTGGGTCTCCTGCATTGCAGGAAGATTCTTTACCATCTGAGCCACCAGGGAGAAGAATGGTGCCCTGAGATAAGTACAACTGACCCTTGAATGATGCAAGGGTTAGGGGCATGAATCCTCCATGCAGTTAAAAATTCACATATAATTTATAGTCGGCCTTCTGTTTCTAAGATTCTTCTGTGTCTTTGGTTCTTCATCCACAGATTCAACCTACCATGGCTCATGTAATACTGCAGAATTTAATATTGAAAAAATCTGCACACAAATGGATCCATGCGGTTCAAACCCATGTTGTTCAAGGGTAAACTGTAGTTGAACTCCTCTTCTAGTTTCCAGAACATCCATATTGGCAAAATTCAGTTTTACTAATGATCCAATTATCTAATTATAGCTTGCCTATAATGGAACTTCCTTTTGAGTATTTTGACATCCATTCAAGGATCCTAAAAATAAAATTATATTAAAATTGCAACCAGGAACTTTAGGCAAACTTTCGAAAAAGTTCCTTAGTATAAACGGTTGGAAAAGCACCTGTTAGGAAAACAAACCATCCCATCATCCTATCATTCATAGTACTCACCATGTTTGATAATTACCATTTTAAAATATGAAATTTTGTGAAAAACACTCTTTTACATATCAGGTTTTAAATATCTAAAATACCAAAAAGATTATAAAAGAAAATACAGTGTGCTATGAGTGCAATCGCACCCCACTCCAGTACTCTTGCCAGGAAAATCCCATGGATGGAGGAGCCTGATAGGCTGCAGTCCATGGGGTCGCTAAGAGTCGGACACGACTGAGCGACTTCACTTTCACTTTTCACTTTCATGCATTGGAAAAGGAAATGGCAACCCACTCCAGTGTTCTTGCCTGGAGAATTCCAGGGACGGGGGAGCCTGGTGGGCTGCCGTCTATGGGGGTCACAGAGTCAGACACGACTGAAGTGACTTAGCAGCAGCAGCAGCATGAGTGCAAAAGCACTAGAAAAGCATTATAGTTTAGATAAAGGAGCACATTATCTTTGTCTACATTGGCAAGATTACAGCCAGACCATTGTACCCAGTTCTGAATGCCCATTAAGAAAAATGCAGCATGCTGACAAAGGAATAACAAAATGACTGGAAGACTTGAAACAATATCATTTTAGAAATAGATGAGGCAACTTTAGATGATTTCAGTGGAGGAAAAAGAAATTCATATTGGACATGATATCTGACCTTAAATACTTGAAAGTATTCATTACACTTATTCTGTTAGTTTCAGTGATCCAATCTAGAATTAATAAAGTTGATCATACAAAGATACCAATCAGGGCTGAAAGTATGAGAGAAGGTTTGGTCAATCACAACTTTAAAAAATTTAAATGGCTACCTTGGAATTATTAAGATTGTTGTCAAGAAGCAGATTATTACTTACAACCTTAATGTTAAGATTTATATCAGTAAGGTTATTTATAAAGAAACCATTATTTAGAACAATTTTACTGAGGGTTGAGACTGACTTTCTTTCTTATGTTTGGCATTGAAGTTTTCCTTTCTGAAAATTATTTCCACTCATTCTGGTCACTATGACTGTTTCCTGATCACTTTTTATAATGAAGAACTGTGAACTGTAAGTTGTTTTTATTTAGAAATTGGACTTTGAAGTTTTCAGCTATCCAGAACATTACCAAGAAGCAGATAAGAAACTGAAATATTTATTATCAAGATCATGATACAATGTCTCATCTCTATCTGTATCAGATTATCACAGGCTTTATTACTTTGTGTCTTAATGTAAAATGCAACAATAATAATAAATTAGAAATTTGGTGAAAGGATGACCAGTTGGGCCAACAACCCACAACCTCCATAACATCTGAGAGAATCACTCTTTTTCAACACAAAATGATAATTATTTTTAATAATCAGAAGTCTTTTAAATAATCCTATTGACCTATCTAATGGATATTTTATTTAGGGAGTTGAGGGAACACCTTATTTATTTTAGAAATTTTTCTTTAACATAATTTTTGGGCTTCCCTGGTGGCTCAGATAGTAAAGAGTCTGCTTGCAATGCAGGAGACCCAGGTTCCATCTCTAGTTTAGCAAGATCATTCCCTGGGTCTGGAACGTCCCCTGGAGAGGGGATGGCTACCCACTCCAGTATTCTTGCCTGGAGTTGCTGTGGACAGAGGAGCCTGGCAGGCTACAGTCCATGGGGAAAAATCGGACACGACTGAGTGACTAACACATACACACACACACACACACACACAGGCACACAGATTAAAAAAAAAAAAAAAGGCCAAGAGAGATGCTCATTATTATATGGAATGGCGCTTATGTAAAGTGCAACCCACCCCCCCATGCCTAAAAATGTCAGATAAGCTTACCATACTTGATCCTAGATTTTACTCTTCAAAACAAGTGTAGGAAATTGGCCTTACTCCACATCCAATCCTAAGGATTTATAATTGTTATTAATTAACTTGACGGGCCGGGATTTGGGAAGATAGATATAGCCACATCCTCCAATGTTAGCCTCAAAATATCCCTAGAAATAGAGACATGAGTGCTCCATACCAAATGTTATCCAGCTGGTGGTATTCAAGTGGTATTTTCCCCCTGAACTATTTTATTAAATATTCAAGATTTCTGTTATTATTGTTCCCTTTCCAATACTTAACCATTTAATTACTAGCAGATCATACCATAATTGTGCACTATTTGATTTAACTAATAATTACCACCCAGAAAATTTGCTCATGAAGCAAATCTCTATAAACAAGTGATCTTTTTCCATCAATCTCTATAATAATGTAAGGAATGTGTTCTCAATTCTTTTTTTTTTTTTTTCCTGTTCCTGCCTCTAGGTGATTATAGCACAAGAAGGGTATAGTTACTCCACTAACTCAGAACATCTGCCACCTGCCTGAAGCCATGGCTTAATTCAGTCATGGGATACAGGAAGCCCTGCTCTTTCCACCTTGCTTTACTTTCAAATGCTTGCCTCATGCAGGCAACTTCTTATCCCCTACTGCCACAGCCTAGATTTTATGGCTCATCCAAGATTAGGCTGTGGGAGATATGAGTAGCAGCTGGTCACATCCTGCTGTTTCTGTGGCAAGGTACAGACAACTGAAGATCTCATTTTGTATCTGCCCCTGGAAGCTGTTTGTCTGCTGGCAAGTTTCTGTTCATGTGAGGTTTCTGGAAGCATATATTGAATTTATTTCCTACTTTTCTGTTATGGTGAATTTCTCATTGGTGAATCCCATGTAATTGGGTACACCTGCACTGTTGTATCAAGAAGAAGGGAAGCTGCATAGTAAAATTAACAGTTGTCATTTGGTGTTAGGACACATTACTATATTTGCAAATTCACTCAGTAAATTCACAGACATTTTATATTCCTGTGCATGTGTGTGTTTGTACATTATATTTCCAGCTAAGAAATGATCACATCTCTTGATTGCTTCACACCACAACTCAGTGTTCAGGCAGCACTGAATCAGCATTTGCAAAGACACTTTTAGGAAGTCTTGTCTTTTAGCTAAGATGAACAATTGAAGTCCTGATCAGTTTATACTCACTAACTATCCAGTACCACTTTTTCAAGGATATGGACATTAATTAGCTCCACTTTGCTAAACCAATTCTAAATTAGGTAATTATGTTGTATATCCACCAGTTTCTGCTGGGAAACATGTTCTTCACTTCCTGTCTCTAACTGATAGCCAGCTGTTAAATAGCATCCAAGTTTTCCCCAGAGATGGTTACAGACCAGAAATGATTCTTTTATAGGATATTTTCAGAATGTTCAAGATGAAAGTAGCTATGTAAATGATATTGTTATTGCTTATTATTATTACCAGTGACAACTCTCTTCATATCATTATTGCATTAGTAATTTGGAGACAAATGACACTGTTGTAAAATGTATCTCAGATTTTTGTTAGGAAAATTTGTTATAGGCTGAGTGCTTCTGTCCCCACAAAATTCATATATTGAAATCATGACCCCCAATGTGATTATATTAGGAGATAGAAGCTTTTGAAGATAATCTGATCAAGAGGATGGATTCCTCATCAATGGGATTAGTGCCCTTATAAAAGAGGACCCAGAGAGTTGTTGCCCTATTTCCACCATGTGAGTTGGCAATCTGCAACCCAGAAGAGGACTATCACAAGAACCAGACCATACTGGCACACTAACTTTGAACTTACAGCCTCTAGAACTGTGAAAAATCAATTTCTGTTGTTTATAAACCACACACTTTATGGTATTTTGATATTGTAACCCAAATTAAAACAAACTTTTCTTAAAAGTCAATTCATATTCGTTGGGTACTTCCCAAGTTCCTAATAAATTCATATATGTTAGTAGAAAATAATTTTAAACTCACTCTGATTTAATATTTCATCAAATGTAAGGTGGTAAATGGGAAAAGGAGAAAGTAACCTGAACCCTATTGGGATGATTTGGAAGAATGGCATTGAAACATGTATAATATAATATATGAAACGAATCACCAGTCCAAGTTTGATGCATGATACTTGTTGCTCGGGGCTGGTGCACTGGGACAACCCAGAAGAATGGTATGGGGAGGGAGGAGGGAGGGGGGTTCAGGATGGGGAACATGTGTATACCTATGTCAGATTCATGTTGATGTATGGCAAAACCAATACAAAAAAAATAAAGAAAGAACATTGTAAATAATAATCAAAATCTTGAGGAGTCTATTGGATGAAATAATCAACTGTGGTGAAAGGAAAAGTAATGAGAATTCATCTTGTGAGCTATCCATATCTCCCACTTATGAAAATAAAACTTTTCAACAGTTGCTGCTAAGTCTGCTGCTAAGTCGCTTCAGTCATGTCTGACTCTGTGCGACCCCATAGACAGCAGTCCACCAGGCTCTCCCTCCCCTGGGATTCTCCAGGCAAGAACACTGGAGAGGTTTGCCATTTCCTTCTCCAATGTGTGAAAGTGAAAAGTGAAAGAGAAGTCACTCAGTCGTGTCTGACTCTTCACGACCCCATGGACTACAGCCTACCAGGCTCTTCCATCCATGGGATTCTCCAGGCAAGAGTACTGGAGTGGGGTGCAATTGCCTTTCAAGAGTTATCTACTATTAAATATTCTGAGAAGTTTCCACCTCACCAAAAGAACAACTAAAAAAAGTCATTTAATTAGAGACAAAATTTTACAAATTTATAGAAGAACATTCATCTATTATATATTCAGTTCAGTTCAGTTCAGTTCAGTTGCTCAGTCATGTCCAAATCTTTGTGACCCCATGAAGTGCAGCACACCAGGCCTCCCAGTCCATCACCAACTCCCAGAGTTCACTCAGACTCAAGTCCATCGAGTCAGTGATGCCATCCAGCCATCTCATCCTCTGGCGTCCCCTTCTCCTCTTGCCCCCAATCCCTCCCAGCATCAGAGTCTTTTCCAATGAGTCAACTCTTCGCATGAGGTGGCCAAAGTACTGGAGTTTCAGCTTTAGCATCATTCCTTCCAAAGAAACCCCAGGGCTGATCTCCTTCAGAATGGACTGGTTGGATCTCCTTGCAGTCCAAGGGACTCTCAAGAGTCTTCTCCAACACCAAAGTTCAAAAGCATCAATTCTTCGGCGCTCAGCCTTCTTCACAGTCCAACTCTCACATCCATACATGACCACAGGAAAAACCATAGCCTTGACTAGATGAACCTTTGTTGGCAAAGGAATGTCTCTGCTTTTGAATATGCTATCTAGATTGGTCATAACTTTCCTTCCAAGGAGTAAGCATCTTTTAATTTCATGGCTGCAGTCATCATCTGCAGTGATTTTGGAGCCCAAAACAATAAAGTCTGACACTGTTTCCACTGTTTCCCCATCTATTTCCCATGAAGTGGTGGGACCGGATGCCATGATCTTCGTTTTCTGAATGTTGAGCTTTAAGCCAACTTTTTCACTCTCTCTCCACTTTCAGTTTCATCAAGAGGCTTTTGAGTTCCTCTTCACTTTCTGCCATAAGGGTGGTGTCATCTGCATATCTGAGGTTATTGATATTTCTCCCCGCAATCTTGATTCCAGCTTGTGTTTCTTCCAGCCCAGCGTTTCTCATGATGCACTCTGCGTATAAATTAAATAAGCAGGGTGACGATATACAGCCTTGGCATACTCCTTTTCCTATTTGGAACCAGTCTGTTGTTCCATGTCCAGTTCTAACTGTTGCTTCCTGAGCTGCATACAGGTTTCTCAAGAGGCAGGTCAGGTGGTCTGGTATTCCCATCTCTTTCAGAATTTTCCACATTTTATTGTGATCCACAAAGTCAAAGGCTTTGGCATAGTCAATAAAGCAGAAACAGATGTTTTTCTGGAACTCTCTTGCTTTTTCCATTTATATATTATACTTCAAATTTTAAGGGCCACTTACACATTCCCTGCTGCTAAGTCACTTCAGTCCTGTATGACTCTGTGCGACCCCATAGACGGCAGCTCACCAGGCTCCCCAGTCCCTGGGATTCTCCAGGCAAAAACACTGGAGTGGGTTGCCATTTCCTTCTCCAATGCATGAAAGTGAAAATTGAAAGTGAAAGTGAAAGTGAAGTCCTGTCCGACCCTCAGCGACCCCATGGACTGCAGCCTTCCAGGCTCATCCATCCATGGGATTTTCCAGGCAAGAGTACTGGAGTGGGGTGCCACTGCCTTGTCCGACACATTCCCTAGAATAGGTGAATTTAACCCAGATGACCATTCTATCTACTACTATGGGCAAGAATCCCTTAGAAGAAATGGAGTAGCCATCATAGTCAGCAAAAAAGCCCAAAATGCAGTACTTTGATGCAACTTCAAAAATGACAGAATGATCTCTGTTCATCTCCAAGGCAAACCATTCAATATCACAGTAATCCAAGTCTATGCCCCGACCAACAATGCAGAAGAAGCTGAAGTTGAAAGATTCTATGAAGACCTATAAGACCTTCTAGAACTAACAATCCCAAAATTGCCCTTTTCATTATAGGCGACTGGAATGCAAAGTAGGAAGTGAAGAAACACCTGGAGTAACAGGCAAATTTGGCCTTGGAGTACAGAATGAAGTAGTATTAATAGAATAGTATTCTATTAGTAAAGGCTAATAGAATTTTGCAAAGAGAATGCACTAGTCATAGCAAACACCCTCTTCCAACAACACAAGAGAAGACTCTACACATGGACATCACCAGATGGTCAATACTGAAATCAGATTGATTATATTCTTTGCAGCAAAAGTTGGAGAAGCTCTATACAGCCCCCCAAAACAAGAGCAGGAGCTTACTGTGGCTCACATCATGAACTCTTTATTGCAAAATTCAGACTTGAACTAAAGAAAGTAGGGAAACCACTAGACCATTCGAGTATGATCTAAATCAAATCCCTTGTGATTATCCAGTGGAAGTGAGAAATATATGCAGGGAATTAGATCTGATAGAGTGCCAGAAGAACTATGAATGGAGGTTTGTGACATTATACAAGAGACAGGGATCAAGACCATCCCCAAGAAAAAGAAATGCAAAAAAAACAAAATGGCTATCCAAGGAGGCCTTACAAATAGCTGTGTAAAGAAGAGAAACAAAATGCAAAGGAGAAAATGAAAGATATACCCATTTGAATGCGGAGTTCCAAAGAATAGCAAGGAGAGATAAGAAAGCTTTCCTCAGTGATCAGTGCAAAGAAATAGAGGAAAACAATAGAATGGGAAAGGCTAGTGATCACCTCAAGAAAATTAGAGTTACCAAGGGAAAATTTCATGCAAAGATGGGCTCAATAAAGGACAGGAATGGTACGGACCTAAAAGAAGCAGAAGATATTAAGAGGTGGCAAGAATACAAAAAAGATCTTCACAACCCAGATAATTACAATGGTGTGATCACTCACCTAGAGCCAGACATCCTGGAATGGAAATTCAAGTGGGCCTTAGGAAGCATCACTTTGAACAAAGCTAGTGGAGGTAATGGAATTCCAGTTGAGCTATTTCAAATCCTAAAAGATGATGCTGTGAAAGTGCTGCACTCAATATGTCAGCAAATTTGGAAAACTCAGCAGTGTCCACAGGACTGGAAAAGGTCAGTTTTCATTCCAATCCCTAAGAAAGGCAATGCCAAAGAATGCTCAAACTACCATACAATTGCACTCATCTCACATGCTAGCGAAGTAATGCTCAAAATTCTCCAAGCCAGGCTTCAACAGTAAATGAACCATGAACTTTGAGATGTTCAAGCTGGATTTAGATAAGGCAGAGGAACCAGAGCTCAAATTGCCAACATCCGTTAGATCATCAAAAAAGCAAGAGAGTTCTAGGAAAACATCTATTTCTGCTTTATTGACTATGCCAAAGCCTTTGACTGTGTGGCTCACAATAAACTGTGGAAAATTCTGAAAGAGATGGGAATACCAGACTACCTGAGCTGCCTCTTGAGAAACCTGTATGCACGTCAGGAAGCAACAGTTAGAACTGGTCATGGAACAACAGACTGGTTCCAAATCAGGAAAGGAGTATGTCAAGGCTATATATTGTCACCCTGCTTATTTAACTTATATGCAGAATACATTATGAGAAATGCTGGGCTGGATGAAGTACAAGCTGGAATTAAGATTGCCAGGAGAAATAACCTCAGATGTGCAGATGACACCACCCTTATGACAGAAAGTGAAGAAAAATTAAAGAGCCTCTTTAGAAGAGTGAAAGAGGAGAGTGAAATAGTTGACTTTGTTTTTTGGGGCTCCAAAATCACTGCAGATGATGACTGCAGCCATGAAATTAAAAGATGCTTACTGCTTGGAAGATAATTTATGACCAACCTATACAGCATATTAAAAAGCAGAGACATTACTTTGCCAACAAAGGTCCATCTAGTCAAGGCTATAGGTTTTCCAGTAGTTCATGTATGGATGTAAGAGTTGGACTATAAAGAAAGTTGAGCAGCAAAGAATTGATGCTTTTGAACTGTGGTGTTGGAGAAGACTCTTTATAGTCCCTTGGACTGCCAGGAGATCCAACCAGTCCATCCTAAAGGAAATCAGCCCTTAATATTCATTGGAATGACTGATGCTGAACCTGAAATGCCAATACTTTGTCCACCTGATGCGAAGAATGTACTCATTTGAAAAGACCCTCCCTGATGCTGGGAAAGATTGAAGGTTAAAGGAGAAGGGGACGACAGAAGATGAGATGGTTGGAATGAATAACTGACTCAATGAACATGAATTTGAGTAAACTCTGGAAACTGGTGATGGACAGGGAGGCCTGGTGTGCTGCAGTCCATGGGGTCACAAAGAGTCAGACACAACTGAGCCACTGAACTGAACTGAACACATTCCCAAAGTTAAGGAACTATAAATAGTATTGTGTTTATACATAAATGACCTGAGTCTATAAATATGAGATGTTTGATTCACTTTGTATATAGAGATTGTGCTAGACACGTCAGCTATTAACAGTTGTTGATGTTGAGACAACCCATAGTAAGCAAGTTACGTGTAAATGGAATCCATGTTAACACTATTTAAGTCCCATTATCACAATAAGTACACAAGATCTTCAGGGAGGGTAGGCAATTGAAAGGTGGTCATGTCTACTAATCCATTCTCTGAATCTAATAGTGAGGCAGCCCTGTGGGATGAGTTTTAGATAGACAGTTTCCCTCTGCAAAAAAATCCTTTTAAGAGTAACATTATAATCACCAAAAACAAAAACCCTTGGCTTCTCTTAATAATTCTTTGTAGATTTAATACCACCTTCCCCAAAAAGTATGCCTTGTATGACATTAGTACATTCACATTCCTTTGGGAAAGAGACTATGTCTTATTCATCCTTATGGCCACTGCTCCTTTTAAAATAGTATACTGCAAGAGCTCAATTAGAATCTTGTTGAATAAAAAAATTATTTTTCTTTTTAAGGTTATTTCTTGAAACATAGAAAATTATATTATCAACTTTATAATAGTATTTACTATTTATAAATATGCTATATATAGTATAAATATACTATATACATATAAATGTACTAAATATACAATAAATAGTATTTACTATGAATGAATCTGTAGTCATCTGAGTTATTTATTTACCCCACAACTATTAAGCCCCTCCTATATGCAAGTAACAGTGCAGGATACAAAGATGAAAAAGTCAGATCCCTAAAAGAATTTCCATTCTAGTGGAGGAAGATAAGACAGTAGAAATTCACAAGTGCCCTAACAAAAGTACAGAAAAATGTTATGTGACCTTAAAGGAAAGAAAAATGACACTGTATGGGAGATGAATTAAGGAGGGAATGATCCAGCTTATAGAAACTTGTTTGGTTCAGAAGGGGTCTCTATAAAATCTAGTGTGCTAAATTGCTTTAGTCTTGTCCAACTGTTTGCGACACTATGGACTGTAGCCCACCAGGCTCCTCTGTCCATGGGATTCTCCAGGCAAGAATACTGGAGTGGGTTGCCATGCCCTTTTCCAGGGGATCTTCCTGGAGATCGAATCTGCATCTCCTGCATTGCTGGTGGATTCTTTACTGCTGAGCCACCAAGGAAGCCCATAAAATCTAGTACTAATAACATTTATTGGTTAGTCAGAGTTTATCCCTTTTGTGAAATTATTTCTTGTTCACAAAGTTGCTTATTATAAATTTTTAGGTAACACTTGTATTGCTCATAGAGATTGCTTAATTCACTGTTACCATGTAATGTGATACCAAGTCCTGATGTGTTAAGTGCTCTTAGGAAAGACTTGCCTCCCTCAAAGCTTTTCATAAGACATTCTGTACCACTCATGCCACTTATAAATTCATTTGTAGTTCCAAATTTAATCTAGGAAAGGCTTTATATTTGTGCTGTGCATAGTTATTGTCAAACCAGTAAATGAATTTCTAATCAAACTTGCTTCTTCAGATCAGAGCTATCTTTTATATCACCTTCATTTATTTCTTAAATAAGTTATGGAGGGACAGCTCAAGCATGAACACGTCACTGGTCAACCTGCTCTTTCTCAACTAATTGGAAATGTCTCCTGTGTTTCCATTTATTATAAGTTATTATGATAAAGAAAGGGCAAATACCAATAATCATTAGTAAAGCCAATAAAAGAAATCAAGCCTCACTAGAACTGAATGATAAAACAATGTAGTCCATTTCTTTCCTGAAATTCATTAACCTCTCTTTCATATGAAACCCCCCACAAAATTTATGTTTATCTGAATACACATTTATTTTATTATCAGTTACTGCACCACATGGTTTTTCAGTGTAATCTGCACACATGGAAAAGTTAGGTTGCCCAGAAACTAAGTAGCTATCCTGTTTTGTGATAATATAATATCTCTGGAAAATAAAGAGGTCCTAGATGATAGTAACCTGAGATTTAAGAAGAAATTTAAGAGTCAAAAAGATAGTTGTTTAAAATAATGTATAAAAACTCAGGGTTTCATTCATGGAAGAAAAAGTATTTCATTTCAAAAATGATTGAAAGGAGATTATTAGGCCTCCTGTGATAAATACATGTAACTCACTGTCTCTTCCCTCCTGTCCTCACTTTATGCATATTAAATCAATTAGTCCCCTAGTTACTCTAAGAAAAAAAAAGCTTGTTCATTGATTGATGAGAAAATATGTTCCTCACAGGTGTCTATTAGTTTATTTTCATAATACCATAAATGAAAATATATTTTTCACTTCAAATTCTAGGGTAGAATTGTCAATACCCTAGTGTTAATGCATGCAGCATAACTGTTCTGAAACTATTCTTATGTGTTGTTATACTATGTTGAGCATCTTATGGTAAAATACATCTGTGGAATACCACAGCAGTCATTTAATATCTGCAAGTAATCTACACTATCATTTTGAGAAGATCACATTTAGAAGTAGTATTATAGGGACCCTAAAGGGAACATTTTATCCAAAAATAAGAGAAAATAACAGCAACCTCAACAACAATATATAAAGGAAACTCTTTCACACATTGCTAATTTTGCATGATGCTAAAACAATGGATTAAAAATAAAGTCTTCAGCTGATCTGTTGTTTGTTCACTCTACATGATTAGTAATAATCAAGTCAATGATTCCCAAACATTTATTTAACTTGCCTGCTTGATGAAGTGGCTGCAATGTATGGTTGTGTTAGGTAGTTAGAATAGGAAAAAGGAGTCTGGAATGGTGGTGGCTAATATACAAGGAAGGGGGAAAGCCCATGAAAATACAACAAAGGAAGGTCCAAGGACTGGAGTGAGGACCTCAGGTAAAACAAACAGCACTCCTGGCTAGCCCAAATTACATAGAGCAAGCCCAAGAGGAGGAGAAAAAACATATAAAAAGAGGAGCTAAAATTGGGCCGGGGGCCTCTCTTCTCTTCATGTCTTTAGGGTTGGCATTCTCTCATGCCTCAAGGATGTATTTTTCTTTACTTTCTAAATAAAACTGAGCTGTAACATGGAGTTGTAACACTGGTCTGTCTGTCGCTTCAAATTTTTGTATGACAAGACAAAACTGAGGAAATTACACACACTCCATCCCACAGCCCGACATCTATAACAGAGTCTGAATCACAATATGAAACATCAGAGAGTGGAAAGACTGTTCAGGAGTGAAGTAAACATGTATTTGATGATCAAGCATAGACTAAGAAGTCTATTAACAGCCTATGGCATTTATGGATCTGAAACTTTTTTATCTGTGGTTTGCATGCAGATAATTTCAGAAAGTTTACCTCCTTTGTAAATTGCAATTCTAAACTATATAAAGTCTTCCTTGATAAGTATAAGAGTGTATATATCTCTCAGACATGACTGACTGGGTTTGCATTGACAAAGAAAATCTCATTGGATTCCAGCACAGATTTTTTTTTAATAAGTATACAGAGAAGGGGAAAACATTACACTTTTAGATTATTTTGGAGTAAAGTTGGATCAATATCAGTTTTCAAACAAACACACAAACAACAACAACAAAAAAAAAACTCACTCTGTAATCTTGTACTTTTAGCACCTCTCCCACCTCCACTTATTCCACATACATGACTCCCAAAGTACCCTGAAACAATTGATCAAAATAGTTCCTAAAATATGCTAGAAGCAAATTTATAAAAGAAAAAATAGCAATAGTTTTACCACTTTTGTTAAGCACTGTTATTTCATTGGGTGACCACCTGGAAATTCCTTAGCCCTCTTTAGACACTCTCTTACCCATCGAAATATACACACACTCCCACACCCAAACATATACACACACACAGTTTTAGCCATGTATTGTATCTGCATCAAGGGTACCATTTCCAGAAGTCTGTTGCTGAACCTTGGAGAAGGAAATGGCAATCCACTCCAGTACTATTGCCAGGAAAATCCCATGGAGAGAGGAGCCTGGTAGGCTACAGTCCATGGGGTCACAAAGAGTCAGACACGACTGAGCGACTTCACATTCATGTTGCTGAACCACGAAAGATGCCAGGATTCTTGGCCTCTAGAGGAGAATAATTCAACTCAGGGCCAGTGATGAGGCTTGATCACTCAGAGCTTTTGTGTAATAGTTTTATTAAACTATAAAAGAGGGGTGGTCCTAAGATAGTAGAGGAATAGGACAGGGAGACCACTTTATCCCCCAGAAATTCATCAAAAGATTATTTGAATGCTGAGCAGCCTCCACAAAAGAACTTCTGAATACTGGCAGAGAATACCAGGCACCCAGAAAGGCAACTTGTTCTCTTCGAAAGGAGGTAGGAGAAAATATAAAAAACAAAAAGAGAGACAAAAGAGTTAGGGATGGAGACCATCCCAGGGAGGGAGTCGTGAAGGAGGAGAAGTTTCCAAACACCAAGAAACCCTCTCACTCGCGGGTCTGTGGGGAGTTTTGAAATCTCAGAGGGCAACATAACTGGGAGGGAAAAAAAAAAAAAAAAAAACAGAATACGTGCCTAACCCAACTCCCAGGGGAAAAGTAGCCCAGATGCTCGCATCTGCCACCAGCAAGCGGGTACTGAACAGGGAGGCGTGGGTTGCATGCTTAGGGTAAAGATCCAACCTGAATGTCCTGAGGACAATCTGAGGGAGCTAACATGAGACAGCAACCGAAACTGTGGGATAGCCAGAGGGAGAGAGGAAAAAACAGAGAGAGAGAGAGAGAGAGAGATCTTTCCCGTCAAAAGCTCTAAGCTAACGCACAGCTGGGCCTGCTCACAGAACAAAGCATTAAGCAAATACCAGAGGAGAGCTCAGAGAAGGCGATGGCACCCCACTCCAGTACTCTTGCCTGGAATATCCCATGGATGGAGGAGCCTGGTAGGCTACAGTCCATGGGGTCCCTAAGAGTTGGAGACGACTGAGTGACTTCACTTTCACTTTTCACTTTCATGCATTGGAGAAGGAAATGGCAACCCACTCTAGTGTTCTTCCCTGGAGAATCCCAGGGATGGGGGAGCCTGGTGGGCTGCCGCCTATGGGGTCGCACAGAGTTGGACACGACTGAAGCGACTTAGCAGCAGCAGCAGCAGAGGAGAGCTAGCCAGCTGCAGACTGGCCCATCCCCCGACCAGAGGCAGAGAGGCAGGCAGGTGACAGCCAGAGCCAGAAGGCGAGGGGCAACCTTAGCCCCACAGATGACATCCTCCACCAAACTGTTAGCAGGCTCCCAGTTGCTAACCAAATCTTCCTGGGATCCTGGACAGTTGACATCTGCCAGGAGGATCGCAGCCAGAGATCAGATCCCCAGAGGAGACACACGGCCCACCTGAGACAGTGCTCTCGAAGTGCCCCCAGGAAACTGAGTGGCTGGTACTGGCAAGGTCATTAAGATATACCAGCCACCTGGGATAGTGCACTATCCAAGCACCTAGTCACCTGATATGTTCAGACCTGGGAAGGGCACAAAAGGCATGCCCAATCGATTCTGTGCCTTTGTGGAGTACTCAAGAACACACACCTTAGCAGCTTAGACCTGGGAAGTACACAAAACCCAGGGGCTGCTTTGGACAGTTCTCCTGTAGAGCAACCTGGAGCCTGAGCAGTGTAGACCAGGAAAGCACACACACCATGAGCTGGGGCAAACCGTATGGTCAACACATTGAGAGCACTCCCCACACATGCCAGTGATATTTGTTTGCAGTGTTCTTCCCTCCCCATAGCACAACTGAACAAGTCAGACTAAATAAATGACCACTTTTGCCCCCTCGTGTAAGGGTGGAAATTAGACAATGAAGAGACGCACAAACAGAGGAAGCCAAAATAAACAAAGAATAGGAAACAGCTTTGGAAATGTCAGGACTTCCCTGGTGGCTCAGACGATAAAGCGTCTGTCTACAATGCAGGAGACCCGGGTTCGATCCCTGGGTTGGAAAGATCCCCTGGAGAAGGAAAAGGCAACCCACTCCAATACTATTGCCAGGAAAATCCCATGGATGGAGGAGCCTGGTAGGCTACAGTCCATGGGGTCGCAAAGAGTCGGACACGACTGAGCGACTTCACTTCACTTTGGAAATGACAGGTGCAACAGATTAAAACCCTGTAGTTAGCATTGACTAATCATTGGAAGGAGTTGATAAATCTTGAGAAGAAGTATAAGCTGGAACAAGGAACTATCTGAAACTTAACTGACCCTGCACGGCCCTCAACAGCACCTAAGAATTAAGTTCTTTATTACTCCTTTAATTTTCATTTTATACCCTACTATTACCTTGCAAAAAAAGACCCTATTTTTTTTTATTTTTTTTTAAATTAATTTTATTCTATTCTCAAACTTTACATAATTGTATTAGTTCTGCCAAACATCAAAATGAATCCACCACGGGTATACATGTGTTCCCCATCCTGAACCCCCCTCCCTCCTCCCTCCCCACACCATCCTATTTTTAAAGCAAACTTCATATATATATTTTCCTAATGTTTGTGATTAACTTTTATATTTTTAATATTGTGTTTTGAGAGTCTAACCTCTACTCTAGATTTTTAAGATTTGCTTTTTAATATTTGTTATCAATTTTGTACCTTTAAGAATCAAATTTTCAGTACCCATTCTTATGTAGGGGTGTGATTACTGGCTTGATTGCTCTGTCCCCTTTTGACTCTCCTTTTTCTCCCCCAGGTCACTTCTATCTCCTCCCTCCCCCTTCTCCTCTATACTTAATGCTGTGAACCTCTTTGGGTGTTCTGGGCTGTGGAGAACACTTAGGGAACTCATTACTGGATAGTTTGGTCTCTCTCCTTTTAACTCCCCCTCCTCTCATCCTGGTCACCTCTATTTCCTTCCTCCCTCTTCTCTTCTTTATGTAACTCTGTGAACCTCTCTAGGTGTTCCAGACTGTGGAGAGCACATAGGAAATTGATTACTGGCTAGATTTCTCTCTCCCCTTCGGACTCCCCCTCTTCTCCTCCTGGTCACCTTTATCTCCCTTCTCCCTCTTCTCTTCTCCATTAACTCTGTGAACCTCTCTGGGTGTCCCTCATAGTAGAGAATCTTTTTACCATTAAGTTAGAAGTTTTATCATCAGAGCTGTATGGATGGAGAAGTCTTGAGGCTAGAATAAGACTGAAAGCCAGAGGCAGGACACTTAAATCCAAAATTTGAGAACACCATAAAACTTCTGACTCCAGGAAACATTACTGAGAAGAGCTCATTCAAAAGCCTCCATATCTAAATTTAAACGAAGCTCCACCCAAGAGCCAGCAAGTTTCAGAGCAAGACATACCACACTAATTCTCCAGCAACACAGGAACATAGTCCTGAGCATTAAAATACAGGTGGCCAAAAGTCACACCAAACACATAGACACCTCAAAACTCACTACTGGACACTTCATTGCACTCCAGAGAGAAGAGATCCAGCTCCACCCATCAGAACACCGACACAAGCTTCTCTAACCAGGAAACCTTCACCCTAATACCAAACCAGACAAATATGCCACAAGAAAACAAAACTACAGGCCAATATCACTGATGAATGTAGATGCAAAAATCCTTAACAAAATTCTAGCAAACAGAGTCCAACAACATATTAAAAAGATTATATATCATGACCAAGTGGGCTTTATCCCAGGGATGCAAGGAGTCTTCAATATTCACAAATTAATCAATGTGATACACCACATTAACAAATTGAAAGATAAAAACCATATGATTATCTCAATAGATGCAGAGAAAGTCTTTGACAAAATTCAACATCCATTTATGATAAAAACCCTCCAGAAAGCAGGCATAGAAGGAACATACCCAAACATAATAAAAGTCACATATGATAAACCCACAGCAAACATTATCCTCATAAGTGAAAAATTGAAAGCATTTCCCCTGAAGCCAGGCTTGGAGAATTTTGAGCATTACTTTACTAGCGTGTGAGATGAGTGCAATTGTGCGGTAGTTTGAGCATTCTTTGGCATTGCCTTTCTTTGGGATTGGAATGAAAATTGACCTTTTCCAGTCCTATGGCCACTGCTGAGTTTTCCAAATTTGCTGACATATTGAGTGTAGCACTTTCACAGCATCATCTTTCAGGATTTGGAATAGCTCAACTGGAATTCCATCACCTCCACTAGCTTTGTTCGTAGTGATGCTTTCTAAAGCCCACTTGACTTCACATTACAGGATGTCTGGCTCTAAGTCAGTGATCACACCATCATGATTATCTGAGTTGTGAAGATGTTTTTTGTACAGTTCTTCTGTGTATTCTTGCCATCTCTTCTTAATATCTTCTGCTTCTGTTAGATCCATACCATTTCTGTCCTTTATCGATCCCATCTTTGCATGAAATTTTCCTTTGGTATATCTGGTTTTCTTGAAGAGATCCCTAGTCTTTCCCATTCTGTTGTTTTCCTCTATTTCTTTGCATTGATCGCTGAAGAAGGCTTTCTTATCTCTTCTTGCTATTCTTTGGACTCTGCATTCAGATGTTTATATCTTTCCTTTTCTCCTTTGCTTTTTGCTTCTCTTCTTTTCACAGCTATTTGTAAGGCCTCCCCAGACAGCCATTTTGCTTTTTTGCATTTTTTTTCCATGGTGATGATCTTGATCCCTGTCTCCTGTACAATGTCATGAACCTCATTCCATAGTTCATCAGGCACTCTATCTATCAAATCTAGGCCCTTAAATCTATTTCTTACTTCCACTGTATAAAGCTACTAGCCTTCTGCTAATTAGAGAAAGGAAATGTCTCAAAACTCAGAAAATGGCACGAGGCCCCTCACTGACAATATGCATTGTGATAACGTTGGTACTAGGTGAATCATCCCGGGCCATAAAACGTTTGGCATGAATCTTGAAGAAAAGCATGTTTCCAAGTAAATATATAGTTTCATTAACATAGAGTAGGAGAACAATTTATGAGTAAAACCTACTGGTTTGTCAAGTTGGTTCTGAGTCTACGGGGGAACTGACTTGAGGAAAGACAGAGTCTAGGGTAAATACATAGTTCATTAACATAGCTTAAGACAGAATTCCACAAGAAAAACTCATTGGTTAGCTCAAGGTTTGACAAGAGTTTAGTTCATGTGGAGCCAGTTGTCATCATGGCAACACAGAATTTTAAGAGAAATCTCTGTTTAAATCTGTAGAGAAGGGGAAAAAAATCTAAGGTTTGTTTCCTCCTGCTGCTTAAGAGAGAGATAAATGTCTTACACTTGAAGCCTATTTCCTCCCTTTGGAGACCCCTGGCCTTCCTGCCCATTACCCTCTCATTTCTAGTCCAGAGAAATACTTACAATCATTCTAAGCAACATAAAGTCAGAAACCTCTGCTACACCCTTTGTGGAGGTTAAATTGTTCTGGTAGTAAAAAATAAAAATGTAGATTTTATCATGTGATAAGAATATCACAGAGAATGATAAATTTCTTAATCAAGAGACCCAAGAGGAAAACACTATGAAAACTTAGGTTCTAGGAAGTCTGGCTTTATTTCCATATGTTTATAGGAGTGACTCATCAGGACCCATTTAGTTCCAAGTGACAAGAATCAACTCAAATTAGGTTAAATCAAAACTGAGAATATAATTAGTTCATACATATCAGAAGGATGCTGGAGAAACTAAAAAATGGGTGGAGGAACCACAGGAACTAGTACTTCAGGGTCTAGAAACAGAGAGTCAAAGATACTAGTTTATATATATATATATATATAATATACTGTGTATAATAAATGTGCTACACATGTGGTATTTTGATTAACTAGAAATTTCTCATCTTCATTTTGAAATACCTAACATTGTCCAATACAAAAACACAGTGACATTACTTTACAACTCCTTGCTGACTGGTGATTCTTAGAATACATTCAGGCAAAAATCTGTGAGGGGAAGGAAAAAAAAAAAAAAAAACTGGAAACAGAATAGGGATTTCCCAGGGAGCCAAAAGAAAACAATGATATGACCCAGAAAGTAGTAAATTGTTTAAAGAACTTAACATAGTATCTATCACTTAGTGAATGTTCAGTAAATCTTAATCTTCACTGTACTTGTCTCATTTATTTCTAGAAAGCCCCATTTTACAGCTGAAGAAATTGGGGTATCAAGCAACTTTTGTAAGGTCACAAAGCTTATAAATAAATGATTCATCTGCAAGTGGAACATAGGCAATTTTTCTTTAAAATCTCTTGTGTTATGCTACTTGCCAAAACAATACATTACAGCAAAATTTCAAGTATTCCACTATTTTTAAGGTAAATTTCTTCATATAAATAGGTTTAGAATAAAAACATGGATATTTTAACATAAAAAGTCTTCAGTATTGATGTTTATTTAATGTTAAATGACATACAAAAATAAACCAAGAGTCAATATATCTATTAATAACTCTTCCAAACTGTTCAAATATGACTCACTGGGGGAAAAAAATAAATTTTACATCGTGATCCAGTAAACACATATGTCTTTTTTTTTATACAACTGAAACCAAAATTTTATGAAATAATATTTACCTTATCACATGTAATGCACTATGGTACCTTGTCTGGTAATTTTATCACTTTTAAAAAATAATGATGGCCATGAACTTTGAAATTGATTTCTTAACCCAGTAATGGGTTGTAATCAACAGTCTGAATGAAAAACACTCATTTAGACAGTCATAATTGAATAGCTATGTGTACTTCTTTTTTTTTTTTTTTTTTACCTCCTAAGTATAATTGGATTCTCTAATCAACTAAAAGAAAAAACAATATGAAACCAAAAATCCCTAGTCTAGAAAGCTGTAGTCAGGATTCTTATTCTTGACTAAGGAGGAAGGCAGTGGTAGCATTGCTCCCCCAAGCCATTTTCTTCTCACTCAGCTTTCCTTAGCCAGCTAGGATCCCAGAATTTTTTCTTCATGTCTGCAAGGTAACAAGTCTTTTTCTTACTTACAGTTTACATCAACAAAACCCAATCATAACCAAATTTCCAACTTCTATCCAGTTGAACAAAATTTGAAAAAATATGTCAGAAAACCCCAGAAAAAAATGGCAGTAGATACATTGGCTCCTATACACAGCCTTAGGCCACTGGTGTCAACAGTAGACTCCTTAATTGTTAGATAGGTAGCTGCTGTACTGGAGATTTCATAGACATAAGTAAGTATGGGTAAATCTGGCTAGCCTATGTTTTTATTAATATTTTGATGGATTTGCTATAAATTTTCTTTTAAATTTTCATGAAGGCAGAACAAAAATTAGTTGATATTTGAAGTTTCTGGTTAAACCTTCCAAACTGCATACACTAAAAAATAAATACTGGCTAGTTTAGTCTAACACTTTTCTTCTGCTATTTCAAGTTGTTTTGTTATATTTTGCAGTTAATATTTTTTATTAAATATAAACTGCAACCATTGTTTGGAGATACTGGAGATACATCTGGTTTGTGGTTTATCTGACTGACACTTTTCTTGTTCTTCTTCCCAATCCATATCTTCCTTAGCTTGCTTTTCAGGGTATAAATGAAGTATCACTGATTTTAAATTACTAATATTTTATTCACTTCATGAATTTTAATTTTCCCCCAATCATTATTTTATTCTATCTTTAAAATATGGGTACTATGCTAAAAAATATTTTTTATAAAAATGCTAAATTATTTTAAAGAAAAATATTCTGAGCATCTTTTTTAATAGTGTGAATTAACCATGTTGACTTTTACCATATAACAATATTTAATAGAAGGCTAATATAGACCATTAAAGTCATATGCTCAAACCATAAATACAAAAAAAAAAAAAAAAAAACACCAAAAGCTTTCTGGGGGCCTCCCTGGTACTAGCTGGTAAAGAATCCACCTGCAATGCAAGATACACCAATTTGATTCCTGGGTTGGAAAGATAGCCTGGAGAAGGGACAGGCTACCTACTCCAGTATTCGTGGGCTTCCCTGGTGGCTCAGAAGGTAAAGGAAACGTCTGCAATGCAGGAGATCTGGGTTCCATCCCTGGGTTGGGAAGATCCCTTGGAGGAGGGCATGACAACCCACTCCAATATTCTTGCCTAGAGAAACCCCATGGACAGAGGATCCTGGGGGGGGGGGGGGCAGTCCATGGGGTTGACTGAGCGACTAAGCACAGCACAAAGGCTTACTGGAAGACAGGAAGCACAGAATTGAACTGAAGGCTATACACCTTTACACATCTGAAAGATTACTTCTATTTATGAAATTAAAAGGAAGTGAACCTCCATTTCATAATCAGTGAACTTCCTCAAGTGCAGTACAAAAAAAGATATATATTATCAGCAGTAGCTCCTAAAAATATTTTTCAAATAAGAAAAAACAGACAAATTGAGGCATAACTTAAAGAATTTCTTCAAATCTTTATTTGGCCTTAAACTTTTATCTCTTATACACATCCTCTTCTTGTAGCACAGTACACACCACAAGGGAAAAAGAGATTCATTAGCCTCTTAGCCAACAAACCTGACAAAAGTCCCCAAAGAATCCTATGTAAAATAAGAGAATAATTACATAAATCATTTATACAAATAAATGTCTACTCTCATTTCCTATTCCAGGAAGTCTCGCACTGTTGACTGAGGTTCCAAAGAAAGAAAAGAAGCATAAAAATTCCTTTCCACTCAGCAATACCTATTGTTCTTAGTATAAAAGAAGTACTAACTTATTTAATGAAGATGCATGCATGTGTGTTCATTCAGTTCAGTTGTGTCCCAAATCCTACCATCAATCATATATTTACTGAATTGTTAAAGTTCAGTATATGTATATGTTAGTATCAGAATTGATATCCTGGTGAGAACTGTTTATCAAGTATCAGTTCAGTTAAGACACTCAGTTGCATCCAATTATTTGTGACCTCATGGACTGCAGAATGCCAGGCTTCCCTGTCCATCACTAAATCCCAAAGCTACTCAAACTCATGTCCATCCAGTCAGTGATGCTATCCAACCGTGTCATTCTCTGTCATCTGCTTCTCCTCCTGCCTTCAGTCTTTCCCAGCATCAGGGTCTTTTCCAACATGTCAGTTCTTCGCATCATAGGGCTGAAGTATTGGAGCTTCAGCTGCAGCATCAATCCTTACAATGAATATTGAAGATGGATTTCCTTTAGAGTTGACTGATTTGATCTCCTTGCAGTTCAAGAGACTCTCAAGAGTCTTCTCCAACACCACAGTTCAAAAGCATCAATTCTTTGGCACTCAGCTTTCTTTATGGTCCAACCCTCATATCCATACATGACTACTGAAAAAATCATAGCTTTGACTAGATAGACCATTGTTGGCAAAGTAATGTCTCTGCTTTATAATGTGCTGTCTAGGTTGGTCATACCTTTTCTTCCAAAGACTGAACATCTTTTAATTTCATAGCGGCAGTCAACATCCACAATGATTTTGGAGCCCAAGAAAATAAAGTCTGTAACTGTTTCCATTGTTTCTCCATCTATTTGCCACAGTGTTGAGACCAGATGCCATGATACTAGTCTTTTGAATCTTGAGTTTTAAACCAGACTCCTCACTCTCCTCTTTCAATTTTGTCAAGAGGCTCTTCAGTTCTTAACTTTCTGGCATAAGGATGGTGTCTTTTGCCTATTTGAGGTTACTGATATTTTTCTCAGCAATCTTGATTCCAGCTTGTACTTCATCTAGCTCAGCATTTCACATGATGCACTCTGCTTAGAAGTTAAATAAGCAGAGTGACAATATACAGCCTTGACATACTCCTTTCCTAACTTGGAGCAGTCCATTGTTCCATATCCAGTTCTAACTGTTGCTTCTTGACCTGCATACAGATTTTTCAGGAGGCAGGTCAGGTGGTCTGGTATTCCCATCACTTGAAGAATTTTCCAGTTTGTTGTGATCCACATATTCAAAGGCTTTGGCATAGTCAACAAAGCAGAAGTAGATATCTTTTGTAACTCTCTTGCTTTTTTGATGATCCAATGGATGTTGGCAATTTGATCTCTGGTTCCTCTGCCTTTTCTAAATTCAGCTTGAACATGTAGAATTTCTCGGTTCATGTAGCTTGGAGAATTTTGAGCATTACTTTGCTTATGTGTGAAGAGTGCAATTGTGTCGTAGTGTGAACTATCTTTTGCATTGCCTTTCTTTGAGATTTGAATAAAAACTGATATTTTCCAGTCCTGTGGCCACTGCTGAGTTTTCCAAATTTGCTGGCATAGTGAGTGCAGCACGTTCACAGCATCATATTTTAGTATTTGAAATAGCTCAACTGGAGTTTCGTCTCCTCCACTATCTTTGTTTGTAGTGATGCTTCCTAAGGCCCAGTTGACTTTGCACGCCAGGATGTCTGGTGCTGCTGCTGCTGCTGCTGCTGCTAAGTCACTTCGGTCATTTCTGACTGTGTGTGACTCTATAGACGGCAGCCCACCAGGCTCCCCTGTCCCTGGGATTCTCAAGGCAAGAACACTGGAGTGGGTTGCCATTTCCTTCTCCGATGCATGAAAGTGAAGAGTGAAAGTGAAGTCTCTAAGTCGTGTCTGACTCTTCGCGACCCCATGTACTGCAGCCCACCAGGCTCCTCCATCCATGGGATTTTCCAGGCAAGAGTACTGGAGTGGGGTGCCATCACCTTCTCCATGTCTTGTACTAGGTGAGTGATCACAACATTGTGGTTATCTGTGTCACTAAGTTGTTTTTTGTTTGTTTGTTTGTTGCATGATTCTTCTGTGTATTCTTGGCACCTCTTCTTAATATCTTCCGCTTCTCTTAGGTCCATACCTTTTCTGTCCTTTATTGTGCCCAACTTTGCATGAAATGTTCCCTTGGTATCTCTAATTTTCTTGAAGAGATTTCTAGTGTTTCCCATTCTACTGTTTTCTTCTATATCTTTGCAATGATTACTGAGGAAGGCTTTCTTATCTCTCCTTGCTATTCTTTAGAACTCTGCATTCAGGTGCGTATATCTTTCCTTTTCTACTTTTCCTTTCTTTTCTCTTCTTTTCTTAGCTATTTTAAGCCCTTCTCCAACAACCATTTTGCCTTTTTGCATTTTTTCTTCTTGGGGTGTATAGGAGGGTGATCACTGTCTCCTATACAATGTCATGAAACTCTGTTCATAGTTCTTCAGGCACTCTGTCTATCAGATCTAATCCCTTGAATCTATTTTTCACCTCCACTATATAATCATAAGGAATTTGATTTAGGTCATACCTGAATGGTCTAGAGGTTTTCCCTACTTTCTTCAGTTTAAGTCTGAATTTTGCAATAAGGGATTCATGATATAAGCCACAGTCAGCTCCTTGTCTTGTTTTTGCTGACTGTATAGAGCTTCTCCATCTTTGGCTGCAAAAGATACAATCAATCTGATTTCAGTATTGACCATCTGGTGAGGTACATGTGTAGAGTCTTCTCTTGTGTTGTTGGAAAAGGGTGTTTGCTATGAACAGTGCATTCTCTTGGCAAAATTCTATTAGCCTTTGCCCTGCTTAATTCTGTACTTCAAGGTCAAATTTGCCTGTTATTCCAGGTATTTCTTGACTTCCTACTTTCGCATTCCAGTCCCCTATGATGAAAAGGACATCATTTTTTGGTGTTAATTCTAGAAGGTCTTGTAGGGCATCATAGAACAATTCAACTTCGTCTTCTTCAGCATTAGTGGTTGGGGCATAGACTTGGATTTCTATGATATTGAATGGTATGCCTTGAAAACAGAGATCATTCTGTCATTTTTGAGACTGTGCACAAGTACTGCATTTCCGACTCTTTTATTGACTATTAGGGCTCCTCTATTTTTTCTAAGGGATTCTTGCCCACAGTAGTGGATATAATGGTCATCTCAATTAAATTCAATTTTTCCCATCCATTTTATTTCACTGATTCCTAAAATGTCGATGTTTACTCTTACCATCTCTTGTTTCACCACTTCCAAATTACCTTGATTCATCAACCTGATATTCCAGGTTCTTATGCAATATTGTTCCTTACAGCATTGGACCTTACTTCTGTCCACAGTCACATCAACAACTGGGTGTTGTTTTCACTTTGGCTCTATCTCTTCATTGTTTCTGGAGTTATTTCTCCACTGATCTCCAGTAGCATATTGGGAAGCTACCGACCTAGGGAGTTCATCTTTCAGTGTCATATCCTTTTGTGTTCTCATACTATTCATGGGGTTCTCAGTGCAAGAATACTGAAGTGGTTTGTCATTCTCTTCTCCAGTGGACCATGTTCTCCACCATGACCTGTTGGTCTTGCTTGGCCCTTCAAGGCATGGCTTATATTTTCAATGAGTTAGACAGGGCTGTGGTCCATGTGATCAGTTCGGTTCATTTTCTGTGATTGTGGTTTTCATTCTGTCTGCCCTCTGAATGATAAGGATAAGAGGCTTTTGTAAGTTTCCTGTTGGGAGACAATGACTGTGGGGGAAACAGGGTCTGGTTCTCATGGTCAGGGCTACAATCAGTAAATCTTTAATCCAATTTTCTGTTGATGGGTGGGGTTGTGTTCCCTCCCTTTTGTTTGGTCTGAGGCCAAACTGTCACTCATGCCTCCATCAGAAACTCCTGGACACTCACAGGCAAGTTTGCCTTAGTCTCTTGTGGGGACCCTACTCCTTTCTCCAGGCTCCTGCTGTGCACAAGGTTTTGTTTGTGCCCTCCAGTAGTCTGTTTCCCCAGTCCTGTGGAAGTTCTGTAATCTAATCCCACTGGCCTCCAAAGTCAAATTTCCTGGGGGTTCTTAATCCCTTTGCTGGACCCACAGGTTGGGAAATCTGTTGTGGATCCTAGAACTTTCTTAACAGTGCAAGAATTTCTTTGGTATAATCGTTCTGCAGTTTGTAGATCATCTGCTTGGTGGCTTTATGGTGGGTAAGCTGCGTGATCCAGGTCTGCTGCAGCCAGAGCCCCGGTCCCTGCAGCAGGCCACTGCTGGCCCACTCAAAGGCATGTCTGGCTCAGTCTCTGTGGGGCCTCTGGGTCCTGGAGGGCACAGGGTTTTGTTTGAGACTTCCAAGTGTCTTCGGCTGGTATGAGGTTTGATTCTAAATGTGATTTCACCCCTCCTACTGTCTTGTTGGGGCTTCTCCTTTACCCTTGAATGTGAGGTGTCTTTTTTTGGCGGGATCCAACATTCTCCTGTTGATGGTTGTTCAGCAACTATAGGACAGGTTTTATATGCAGTTCCTTTTGCCTTTGGTCTTATGGATTCCATTCATTTCCAAACTTACTTAGGTCCACAATTTATTCCCGCATCCCTTTCAGTGAGTTTTAAAATACATTTGTAACATATTCAGATTATTGTGCCACATTTTGCATTCCTTCCTGGAATGTATACATTAAGGATTACTTTTTGTGCAATAAAAATTAATTGGTTTTTGATAAATGCTTAATGTCTTGTTTTCACCATTATAGTATCATAAAAAATAGTTTCACTGTCCTAAAACAAAAATCCCCTATGCTTCACTAGTCAATATCCCTAAACACCTAGAAATCAGGGACTCGTTTACCATCTCTACAGTTTTGTCTTTTCTAGAATGACATAAAATTGCAATTGCACAGTATGTAGCTCTTTCAGACTGTCTTTTTTCACTTAGTAATATGCATTTAATAGTGATGATTTTACATATTCTGATGGTTTTCTTTACATCATTAAGACATTTTCCAATGTATGGGTATATTAGAATTTGCTGTCCATTCACCTACTGAAGAACTTCTTTGTTACTTTCCTGATTTTGTGATTATATATAAAGCTACTACAAGCATTCATGTGAAAGTTTTTTCATGGACATGTTTCAAACCAATTTGATAAATACCTGGGTGTGCAATTGTTGGACTGTTTTGTAAGATTATGTTTAATTTTGAAAAAAAGCAACAATTGTCTTCCAAAGTACCTGTACCGTTTTTCATTTCCACTAGCAATGAATGAGAATTCTTGTTGCTCTGCATTCTCACCAGCAATTGTTATCAGCTTAAAAAAATTTTAACCATTCTGATAGGCTCATAGTGATATTATCTTAATTTGCAAGTCCTTCATGACAAATGATGTGGTGCATCTTTTCCTATGTTTATTTTCCATATGCATGTCTGCATTTCTTGTAATGTATTTATTTGAGTTTGGTATTAGGATAATAGTGATCCCATAGACTGAGTTATGGAAATGTTCCCACTGCTTCCATTTTCTGAAGTATATTGTTGAAAATCGGTATAATTTCTGTGTTAAATGTTTAACAGAATTCACCAGTGAAATCATCTACCTCTAACGATTATGTTTTTGGAAGGTTGATATCAATTTACTTTCTTGACTAGATTCAGAGCTATACAGATTATCTATCTCTCCTTATGTGAGTCTTAGTTTGTGTCTTTTGTGAAATTTGCTCATTTAAACTATGAAATTTGTATATATAAATCAAAATTATAGTATTCATTTATTATCCTCTTAAAGTCCATTTTATGTCTTCTTTCTCTTTTTCTTAGTTAACATGGCTAAGAGGTTTACCAATTTCATTGATATTTTCAAAGAGTTGGCTTTTGTCTCATTAATTTTCTCTATTTTCCAATTTCATTGATTTTTGCACTGAATTTTTATTATTTCATTTTTCCACTCACTTTAAGATTAAATTGCTCTTTCTCTAGTTTTTCTAAGGTAGAAAATTACATAATTAATTTTTAGTATTTGTTCCTTTCTAGTATATTCATTTAATGCTACAAACTTCCCTCTAAATACTGATTTTGCTGCCTCTCTCCAAGTTTGATAAACTGTATTTTAATTTTCAGTCAGTTTAAAGTGTTTTTAAACTCTTGAGATTTCTTTTTTGTTCCATGTCCTGTATAGAAGTGTATTGTTTAACTTCCAAATATTTAAGGATTTTCCAATTATCTTTCCATTATAGATTTCTGGTTCAATTCCATTGTGGTCTCATAATATACTTTGTATTATTTCTATCCTTTTAAATTTTGCTAAGGTGTGTTAAGGTCCATAATATGGTCTACCCTGATGAATGCTCTATGCAAATTCAAGAAAAATGCATATTCTGTTTTTGGCTGGAACATTTTATAAATATCAGATAAATTAATCTTACTGATAATGCTATACAGGTGAAATAAATCTTTATTGACTCCCTGCCTGCTTGATCTCTCAGTTACTGAAAGTTGTTTGACTAAATTCCATGGACAGAAGAGTCTGACAGGCTATAGTCCATGGGGTAGCAAAGAGTCAGACACAACTGAGCAACTGAGCACAGCACAACAGTTTGTTTCTTTCTTTCTCCTTACAGTTCTTTCACTTTTTGCTTCAAATATTCTTAGGCTTAAATACATTAATATTGTTAAGTTTTCTCAGAGAAATTGTGTATGTAATGCCACTCTTTCTTCCCTGATAATTTCCTTGTTCTGAAGTCTATGTTTCCAAAACTACTCCAATTTTCTTTTGAATTGTATCAGTATGTCATTTATTTTTCTTTATCTCTTTACTTTCAACACATCAGAGTCTTTATATCTAAAATGGGTTTCTTAGAGACAAAACGCAGTTTTGTTTTTGTTTTTTTGTTTTTTTTTTTTGTCATTCTGACAATCTCTGTCTTTTAACTGATGTGTTCAGACCACTATTATTTAAAGTGATGACTGATACAATTGAATTAACATTTACGATGTTTATAACAGTTTTCATTTGTTGCTAGAAACTACCTTCTCCAATATGTTGATCATATTATATAACTTTATTTTCTCTTAACATATATTTAAATTACATTTCTTAAAAAAATATTTTAGTAGTTTCACCTGTGTTCATAATGCACAGTTTTGAACTAATGTAAGTCTACCTCCAAATGACACTATTCTGCTTTACAGTAGTGAAATGCATTATAATAGTGTATTACCAATTTTCCTGACCTTTGTGACATTTTCTGTCATATATTTCACTTATGTATATGTTATAATCACCCAATACATTGCTACTATTATTACTTTAAACAGTTATTTTTTAGATAAACTAAATATTTTATATCACCTTCAATTATTTCTTCAATACTCTTCCTTTTTTTTATGTGTGTGTGTGTGTGTGTGTGTGCTTAGTTATTTCTGACTCTGAGATGCCATGGACTATAGTCCACCAGGTTCCTCAGTCCATGGAATTTTCTGGGCAAGAATACTGGAGTGGGTTGTTTCTTCTTACTGTAGTCCATACAAGTATTGAAGTTAATAACTTCAAAGATATTCCTAGACCCAATTCCAACCCATGTATCCAGAGGCTTCCCCACACTAATAAGCAATTCTTGAACACCAACACAGTGTCCAAATTGTTGTTGTTGTTCAGTCACTCAGTCATGTCTGACCCTTTGCAACCCCATGGACTGCAGCACACCAGGCTTCCCTGTCCTTCACCATCTCTTGGAGTTGCTTAAACTCATGTCTACTGAGTCAATGATGCCATCCAACTATCTCACCCTCTGTCATCTCCTTCTCCTCCTGCCTTCAGTCTTAGCATCAGAGTCTTTTCCAATGATCCAGCTCTTCACATCAGGCTCCTAAAATAATGAAGCTTCAGTTTCAGCATCAGTCCTTCCAATGAATATTCAGGGTTGATTTCTTTAGGATCAAATGTTTTGATCTCAAGAATTCAATTCAATTATTACTCTATTTACCTGAAGATAACATAGATTTCACAAGTTGAGGGCTCAGTCCTTCAAGACTACACACTCATTCACCCCCAATCCCACTTTAGACACCAGTCACAAGCCCAGATTGTATTTTACAATCTAAGTTATAAAAGATGTTTATATACAGATGAATGCATGTTCAAATCCAATAGCAAATCTCTTCCTATTAGAAAGAACACTATTATTTCAAAATGACAGATAAAATTTAAGGTATTTTTACATCCACGGCTCTGGAAATCATAAGAAAGAATTCTACCATTTTAGCATTGTAGAACTGGTAAGTAAAATAATTTATTTTCTGGGCATCTATGTTGTGAGACACAATGTCAATTGTAGATAAGTAATGCCTTTACATTCCAAACAGAATTATATTTAAGCTTTACATTTCTCTTTAAGTTTCCATTCTCACATTAAATTTCATAGAATGAATAACTTTAGGGAACACAGTGACCCAGTATGAGATGTGTATTTTAATCATTAACATAAGTTTTTCTCTCCTTAATCTCCCTTGCTAAACAAGCTATATATGGTTTTGATAGCAACCACAAGAGGATACCGTTTAACTCATAAACTGTCATAGGGTCAAAATTAACTTCACTTTGGTTTAATAAAAACACTGTTGCTGATTGCTAAAACATGGAAAAGACTCAATACATTCTAGAAAGCCAAAATCAGCACTATTTACTTAATAAAAAATAAAATCACCAGGAAATACCCTATTGAGAATTTTTTTTCTTTGTTTCAACAATTGATTAACTATAGCAATATGTGTAACTGGATATCCCATCCATGATAAAAGAGCTTGGTTGGAAGAATCAATATGCAATTTTTCTATATTATATTATTCAAAATCTGGATTACTTATGCATAACTAGCTATTTTATATTGTTTGACATAAATCAAAAACTGTTTTCACCATTTTTTTTTACTTCATTGAATTTGTAGCATAAGCTGAGTTATTTAACCTTATGCGTTTTGTTCCAGTATTAAAATAGAAAAATATAGGAATCTGCAGTGAAAGAAAGCCTTACTTTACACCAAACTTATCACTCTATAGTTGTGGAAACAAAAGTCCAGGGATATTAAATGTTGGGGTTTTTGTATATAAAGAGCAACTATCTATCAATAAATCAATTCTAATCACTATCACATAGAGGTCGACTTCAGTGAAACTGGTGAAAACTATTTTGAAACAATCTTCAAATGGTTATTTGAAGCCTCTGGAAATGATCTTAAAGGTGAACAGAAAATAAAGAAATATCTATTTGAACCAATATTACTATGTCCCTTTGCCACCTCCCAGCTCAAATAAGGCCAGAGACTACTCCAAACTGCTATAGCAAAGACTAGTAGCACTCTTTCTTCCAATAGCACCAAGATGGAAAGTTTTCTTTCCAGAGGAGCAGGGTGTCAGCTTTTCTCATCCTGCCCCCAGCTACCTGTTGCTGAAGCTACGTCGCCATTGAGTACAATTGAGAGAAGACCTTTTTTCTTCTGTTCAGCTCTGACTCATGAAAAGGAGGCTCTACCTTGGGTGCCACACTTCTGATAATAGTGAATTCTTTTCACTCTTGCTCCAGCTTGAGGGCAGTCGTTTTATATCAGGTAAGCCAAAGTGAAAGTAGTCTAGGCTGCTGCCACCCCAATGCGTGCTTACTCAATGAGTGCTCATCCAATAAGTATGGTGAAAAGCGATTGGGAGGAGAGTCAAGATATAGGCTAAAGTGTAGGCCAGCTAGTTTGAAAGAGAAAACAGCTGGGAATAAAACAGCTAGAAGAAGTTATACTGGGATCAGAACAAAAATCAAATATTGATATCAGAAAGTATTTCTTCCAAGGAGCCAGAATTTCATTGGATTAATTTGTAGAACAATCTTTACGCCAGAGCATTGTTGAAAACAATTGAGCAATCATCTGCCAATAATTGGAGTTTAACATTTGAATGTGGCCAGGGAAAGAAAAGAGCCCTTCAAAAACCACTGTCATCCCAACATAATTGAGACTATAACCAAAGCTGTGCCTCTGTGAGCAATAATATCAGAAGCTAAACACTAAGGAGAGGGTGTTAATTTTACTAAAATAAGACAATCAACCATGAAATATATTTTTAAATATTTTAATATTTAAATAAAAATTTAAATAAAAAATTAATATTAAATAAATATATTTTTAAAAATACTCCTGGGGGGAGTATTGTAGCAATATACTATCTAAAATACAGTTTATAATAATTAATTATGAGGCATGCAAAGAAACAGAAGAATGTGCCCCCATCCACTGGGAGAAAAACTAGCACAGAAAGTGCCTATGACAGTGACAAGATGTCAGATTTATCAGAAAAAGACTTTAAAGTAGTCATTAAAACCATGTTCACAGAACTAAAAGAAATCATGATTAAAGAAGCAAAGGAAGATATGGCCAAAATGTTGCATCAAATAGAGACATATTGATAAAGATGTATAAATTTCAAAAAAGAATCAGATGGGAATGATAGAGTTGAAAAGCATAATAACTGAAATAAAAAATTCACTAGAGGGTCTCAACAATAGATTTGAACTGGCAGAAGAGGAATAAGCAAACATGAAGATATAGGAATAGAGATCACATAAGCCAAAAAAGCAGATGGGAAGATGAAGAAAAATTAAAGAAATGTATATACCATCAAGTGAACCAAATTATTTGTATGGGACTTCCAACAGAGAGAAGGGAAAGAAGAAAGAACATAAATATTTGATGAAATTGTGACTGAAAACCTAGCAAATTTGTTGAAAAGCAATAACCTACATACCCAATAAAAGGTCAACAGACTCTAAGTGGTACAAAGAGACTTGGAAAAAGGCACAGAATACAAAATGTTAAAAGTCAAAGCTGAGGAGAAAATGCTGAAAGGAGCAAGAGAAAAATGACTCTATTTACAAGGGAATGTCAATACGTTTAATAACTTGCTTCTCAGTAGAAACAATGGTGACCAGAAGGAAAACTGTTCAAAAATAAAAACTGTCAACCAAGAATCCTATATCCAGCAAAACTATCTTTCAAAAATAAACATTAGACTTTCCCAGATATACAAAAACTAAGAGAATATTTTGCTGGCAGAAATGCCTTACAAGAAATACTAAAGGAAGGTCTTGAGACTGAAAGCAAGTAACCTCAGAAATATAGATCAATTAAAAAGGATAGAAAGTCCAGAGATAAACCCACCCACACTTACGGTCAACTAATCTATGACAAAGCTGGCAAGAATACACAAGGGAGAAAAGGCAGTCTCTTCAATAAGTGGTTCTAGGAAAACTGGAGAGCTACACATAAAATAAAGAAATTAAAACACTCCTTAACACTATACACAAAATAAACACAAAATAGATTAAAGACCTAAATGTAATGATTGATACTACAAAACTCTTAGATGAAAGCAGGCAGAACACTCTTTGACCTAAATCAAAGCAAAATCTTTTTTGACACACCTCCTAGAGTAATGAAAATAAAAACAAAAATAAGTAAATGGGACCTTTTAAACTTAGATTTTCTGCACAGAAAAAGAAATAAAAAACAAAATGGAAAAAAAAAAACCCACAAATAAAGTGACCAAAAAGGGATTAATCTCCAAAACATACAAACAGTTCATGAAGCTCAAAACAACCTAATCAATAAATGAGCAGAAGATCTAAATAGACATTTCTCAAAAAACAACAACAACAAAAAAGCATACAGATAGCCAAAAAGCATATGAAAAGATGCTCAACATCACGAATTATTAGAGAAATGCAAATCAAAGCTACAATGAGATATCATCTCACACTAGTCAGAATGTCTATCACCAAAAATTCTACAAACAGGGCTTCCCTGGTGGATTGGTGATTAAAAAAAAAAAAAAAAAAATCTGCCTGTCAAGTCATGAGACATGGGTTCAATCCCTGGGCCTAGAAGATCCCACATGCTACAGAGCAATTAAGCCTATGTACCACAACTATTGAGCCTGTACTCTAGAGCCTTAGAACCACAGCTACTGAAGCCCACAAATTAGAACCCATGTTCCACAACAAGAGAAGCTACCTATGATGAGAAGCCAGTGAACCACAAATAGAGAGTAGCCCCTGCTTTCCACAACTAGAGAAAAGCCTGCACAGCAATGAAGATCCAGTACAGCCATAAATAAAATAAATACAAATCAGATCAGATGACATCAGATCAGTCGCTCAGTCGTGTCCGACTCTTTGCGACTCCATGAATCACAGCACGCCAGGCCTCCCTGTCCATCACCAGCTCCCGGAGTTCACTCAGACTCATGTCCATCGAGTCAGTGATGCCATCCAGCCATCTCATCCTCTGGCGTCCCCTTGTCCTCCTGCCCCCAATCCCTCCCAGCATCAGAGTCTTTTCCAATGAGTCAACTCTTCGCATGAGGTGGCCAAAGTACTGGAGTTTCAGCTTTAGCATCATTCCTTCCAAAGAAATCCCAGGGCTTATCTCCTTCAGAATGGACTGTTTGGATCTCTTTGAAGTCCAGGGGACTCTCAAGAGTCTTCTCCAACACCAAAGTTCAAAAGCATCAATTCTTCGGCGCTCAGCCTTCTTCACAGTCCAACTCTCACATCCATACATGACCACAGGAAAAACCATAGCCTTGACTAGACGAACCTTTGTTGGCAAAGTCATGTCTCTGCTTTTCAATATGCTATCTAGGTTGGTCATAACTTTCCTTCCAAGGAGTAAGTGTCTTTTAATTTCATGGCTGCAGTCACCATCTGTAGTGATTTTGGAGCCCAGAAAAATAAAGTCTGACACTGTTTCCACTGTTTCCCCATCTATTCCGCATGAAGTGATGGGACCAGATGCCATGATCTTCGTTTTCTGAATGTTGAGCTTTAAGCCAACTTTTTCACTCTCCACTTTCACCTTCATCAAGAGGCTTTTTAGTTCCTCTTCACTTTCTGCCATAAGGTTGGTGTAATCTGCATATCTGAGGTTACTGATATTTCTCCCGGCAATCTTGACTCCAGCTTGTGTTTCTTCCAGTCCAGATTTTCTCATGATGTACTCTGCATATAAGTTAAATAAACAGGGTGACAATATACAGCCTTGACGTACTCCTTTTCCTATTTGGAACCAGTCTGTTGTTCCATGTCCAGTTCTAACTATTGCTTCCTGACCTGCATACAAATTTCTCAAGAGGCAGATCAGGTGGTCTGGTATTCCCATCTCTTTCAGAATTTTCCACAGTTTCTTGTGATCCACACAGTCAAAGGCTTTGGCATAGTCAATAAAGCAGAAATAGATGTTTTTCTGGAACTTTCTTGCTTTTTCCATCATCCAGCAAATGTTGGCAATTTGATCTCTGGTTCCTCTGCCTTTTCAAAACCAGCTTGAACATCAGGAAGTTCATGGTTCACATATTGCTGAAGCCTGGCTTGGAGAATTTTGAGCATTACTTTACTAGCATGTGAGATGAGGGCCACTGTGCATTAGTTTGAGCATTCTTTGGCATTGCCTTTCTTTGGGATTGGAATGAAAACTGACCTTTTCTAGACCTGTGGCCACTGCTGAGTTTTCCAAATTTGCTGGCATATTGAGTGCAGCACTTTCACAGCATCATCTTTCAGGATCTGGAATAGCTCAACTGGAATTCTATCACCTCCACTAGTTTTGTTCGTAGTGATGCTTTCTGAGGCCCACTTGACTTCACATTCCAGGATGTCTGGCTCTAGGTGAGTGATCACACCATCGTGATTATCTGGGTCATGAAGATCTTTCTTGTACAGTTCTTCTGTGTATTCTTGCCATCTCTTCTTAATATCTTCTGCTTCTGTTAGGTCCATACCATTTCTGTCCTTTATCGAGCCCATCTTTGCATGAAATGTTACTTTGGTATCTCTGATTTTCTTGAAGAGATCCCTAGTCTTTCCCATTCTGTTGTTTTCCTCTATTTCTTTGCATTGTTCGCTGAAGAAGGCTTTCTTATCTCTTCTTGCTATTCTTTGGAACTCTGCATTCAGATGTTTATATCTTTCCTTTTCTCCTTTGCTTTTCACTTCTCTTCTTTTCACAGCTATTTGTAAGGCCTCCCCAGACAGCCATTTTGCTTTTTTGCATTTCTTTTCCATGGGGATGGTCTTGATCCCTGTCTCCTGTACAATGTCACGAACTTATTTCATAGCTCATCAGGCACTCTATCAGATCTAGGCCCTTAAATCTATTTCTCACTTCCACTGTATAATCATAAGGGATTTGATTTAGGTCATACCTGAGCGGTCTAGTGGTTTTCCCTAGTTTCTTCAATTTAAGTCTGAATTTGGCAATAAGGAGTTCATGGTCTGAGCCACAGTCAGTCCTGGTCTTGTTTTTGCTGACTGTATAGAGCTTCTCCATCTTTGGCTGCAAAGAATAAATACAAATAAATAAATACAAATTCTACAAACAATACATGCTGGAGATGATATGGAGGAAAGGGATCCCTTCTACACTGTTGGTGGGAATGTAAATTGGTACAGCCATCATGAATAACAGAGTATGGAGGTGCCTTAAAAAACTAAAAATTGATCTACCAATACCACTCTTGGGCATATACTTGGAGAAAATCATAATTTGCAAAGACACATGCACCCCAATGATCATTGAAGCACTATTTAAAATACCCAGGACACAGAAGCAACCTAAACATCCATTAACAGAGGAATGGATAAAGAAAATGTGGTAAATACACACAATGGAATATTACCCAGCCATAAAAAATAATGAAATGATGCCATTTGCAGAAATATGGATGGACCCATAAATCGTCAAACTGAGTAAAGTATGCCAGACAGAGAAAGACAAGTATAATATGACATTGCTTATATGTGTAATCTACAAAAATGGTACAAATGAACTTATTTACAAAACAGAAATAGAGTCACAGATGTAGAAAATCTTATGGCTACAATGGGGTAGCTGGGGGTGGATAAATAGAAGATTGAATTGACATATATGAGATTCCTGGTAGCTTAGGGTAAAGCATCTGCCTGCCATTGCAGGAGATAGGATTTGGTCCCTGGGTTGGGAAAATTTCCCAGAGAAGCAAATGGCTACCCACTCTAGTATTCTGGCCTGGGAAATTCCATGGACAGAAGGATCCTGGTAGGCTATCATCCATGGGGTCATAGAAAGAATCAAACATGACTTAGCAACTAAACAAAAACAATATTGACATATACAGACTACTATATATAAATAAACTACCCAATCAAAAATGGGCCAAAGAACTAAATAGACATTTCTCCAAAGAAGACATACAGATGGCTAACAAACACATGAAAAGATGCTCAACATCACTCATTATCAGAGAAATGCAAATCAAAACCACAATGAGGTACAATTTCATTCCAGTCAGAATGGCTGTGATCCAGAAGTCTAGAAGCAATAAATGCTGGAGAGGATGTGGAGTAAAGGGAACCCTCTTACACTGTTGGTGGGAATGCAAACTAGTACAGCCACTATAGAGAACAGTGTGGAGATTCCTTAAAAAACTGGAAATAGAACTGCCATATGACCCAGCAATCCCACTGCTGGGTATACACACTGAGGAAACCAGAATTGAAAGAGACACATATACCCCAATGTTCATCACAGCACTGTTTATAATAGCCAGGACATGGAAGCAACCTATATGCCCATCAGCAGACAAATGGATAAAAAAGCAGTGGTACATATACACAATGGAGTATTACTCAGCCATTAAAAAGAATATATTTGAATCAGTTCTATTGAGGTGGATGAAACTTGAGCCTATTATACAGAGTGAAGTAAGCCAGAAAGAAAAACACCAATACAGTATGCTGCTAAGTCACTTCAGTCATGTCCGACTCTGTGTGACCCCATAGACAACAGCCCACCAGGCTCCCCCGTCCATGGGATTCTCCAGGCAAGAATACTGGAGTGGGTTGCCATTTCCCTCTCCAATGCATGAAAGTGAAAAGTGAAATTGAAGTCGCTCAGTCGTGTCCGACCCTCAGCGACCCCATGGACTGCAGCCTTCCAGGCTCCTCTGTCCATGGGATTTTCGAGGCAAGAGTACTGGAGTGGGGTGCCATTGCCTTCTCTGCCAATACAGTATACTAATGCATATATATGGAATTTAGAAAGATGGTAATGACAACACTGTATGTGAGACAGCAAAAGAGACACAGATGTACAGAACAATCTTTTGGACTCTGTGGGAGAGGGAGGGGGGGATGATTTGGGAGAATGGCATTAAAACATGTATAATATCATATAAGAAATGAATCGCCAGTCCAGGTTTGATGCAGGATACAGGAAGATTGGGGATGGTGCACTAGGATGACCCAGAGGGATGGTATGGGGAGGGAGGTGGGAGGGGGGTTCAGGATGGGGAACATGTGCACACCCGTGGTGGATGCATGTTGATGTATGGCAAAACCAATACAATATTGTAAAGTAAAAATAATAATAATAAAAATAAATAAATAAATAAAATAGATAACTAATAAGGACCTACTGTATAGCACAGGGAATTCTACTCAATACTCTGTAGTGACTTATATGGGAAAAGAATCTTTAAAAAGTGGATATATGCATATGTATAGCTGATTCACTTTTCTATACAGCAGAAACCAGTGCAACATTGTAAATCAACTGTTCTCCAATATTTAAAAAAAAAAAAATGAGTGAAGAAAGATTCAAAATTACCAGCATAATTTTCCACCTTAAAACACAGAAAAAAGAGAAAGAAACTCTGAAAAATAATTTCTGAGGAAAAAAGAAGTAAAGGAGAAATAAACATATGAAAGAATCTTCAACATCTTTAGTCATAAAGAAAATGCAACTCTAAAGCACAATGAGATATCACTTTATACCCACTAGTATTGGTAGAATCAAAAAGTCAGAAACAAGTGTTGCTGAGTATGTGGAAAATTAAGAACATACACTACTATTAGGGATGTAAAGGGGGGCAGCTGTTTTGGGAAATAGTGTAGCAGATCCTCAAATGATTAACCATATGGCCCAGTGATTTCAACTCCTGGGGATTTACCCAAGAGAAATGAGAACATGTGTCCATACAACTTTGTATGCTGCCAAGTCGCTTCAGTTGTGTCCTACTCTGTGCGACCCCATGGACTGCAGCCTACCAGGCTTCTCTGTCCATGGGATTCTCCAGGCAAGAACACTGGAGTGGGTTGCCATTTCCTTCTCCAATGCATGAAAGTGAAAAGTGAAAAGTGAAAGTGAAGTAGCTCAGTCGTGTCCGACTCTTAGCGACCCCATGGACTGCAGCCTACCAGGCTCCTCCGTCCATGGGATTTTCTGGGCAACAGTACTGGAGTGGGGTGCCATTGCCTTCTCCCAAACTTTGTATACTTATGTTCATAAAAACATTCATAATACATATTATAAATAATTCAGTATGTTCATCAACTGATGAATGGATAAGCAAAAATGGACTACATTGATAGAATGAAATAGTATTTAGCCATTAAAAGGAATAATGTACTGATATATGCTATAACGTGCATGAATGAGTGCATGAGCTCATGAGAAGGGAATGGCAACCCACTCCAGTGTTCTTATCTGGAAAAGTCTCATGGACAGAGGAGCCTGTCAGGCTACAGTCCATAGGTTCACAAAGAGTCAGACATGATTCAGCAACTGAGCATACACGCACATGCTATAACATGAATGAATGAATCTTAAAAACATTATGATAAATGAAGGTAGCCAGTCACAAAAGACTGCATATTATATAATTCAAATTAAATGAAATGTTCAGAAAGTAGAGTAGTGGTTGCTTAGGCCTTGGGGATGGGTAAGGGACAGGGGGGTTATTGTTATAAGGTACAGGACTTCTTTTTGAAGTGATAAAGATGTTCTAAACTTGACTGTGGTGATGCTTGCACATATCTAAATACACTAAAAACATTGACTATGCAGTTTAAGTGGATGAACTGTATGGTATGTGAATTAATTATATCTCAATAAAGTTATTAAAATGATCACATAGGAATTTTTTAACATTAAGTTGAGCACATGCTGATCCCCTTATGTCGGAAAACGCATGAGTCAATTAAGTGCTTTATCAGGCATAGAGGTGGTAGCAATCGTAACTCTTGCTTGCAAAGTATTTGGTTCACTCCCAGTTACACCTGTGATTCAATTCACTGCAGAGGTGGGTTATCCATACTACAGGGAGAGAATATAAATCATACTCTTAAATTTTCATAGCACATATTTCCTACTCAATGGTTCTTCAAAATTCTTAGGATTTAAACTAATGATACCCAGGTTCTGTCAAAAGCCTACTCAAGCCATTCGATAATTAAGGCTGACAGTTTAAGGTGGGATTGGCAAACTTTTGCAGTAAAGAGCCACATTGTAAATGTCTTAGATTTTATGGGTCACATGGTCTCTATTAGGAAGACTTAGCTCTTCAATCAAAGGGTGAAAACAAGCAATGCCAATATGTAAATGAATGAGTATGGTTGTATTATATCAAACTTTACTTACTGATATTGAAATTCTAATTTCATACGATTTTCATGTCATGAAAGACTACTCATTTGATTTTTTTCAGCCATTTAAAACTGTAAAAATCATCCATAACTCATGCATTATACAAAAACATACAGGCTGGATTTAGCTTTTCACTTTTTCATTGCTCCCTGTCCAGAAGAGTTATTATCGATCTACACTGGCTATTTTAAATTTTAACTTAGTAACTGCTTAGTCACCAGGAATTTTTTTATCTTAATATCATTAACTTAAATTCTGAAAAATGTCTTACTGAGTTACATTTTATCTATGTTTGCCATACAGAAAAGCTAAGAAAAGGTCTTTAAAAAGAAGTTTCTGTAATTCTATAAAATATAAAGATATCATTATGTGATGGCCCCTATAATGATATAAATATAATAAATTAATTTGGGAATCTAATATGAGGAACAGTTTAATAGTATCATTAAAGCCTAATTTTTTTAAATCAAATAATGAGGCTTAGATATTCCACTATGCTTTTAATTTTGGCCTTAGATTTTAGAATTCAAATTTAATATTCATATTCACTAAATATATTAACCCAAATTTTATTAGACTTATTGCTCCATATATATGTGTGTGTATATATATATATGTATGTATGTATGTATATATTTGAATGATTCTATTATGTTAAATATATCCATCTTCTATTTTGAAACCCCTCATCTCTGTTTTGAAGATAATTGAAGTAAATATTTTTAAACTTATCAGTTATTGTTACTTCAAAATTTGGCAGCAGAATTCTTCAGGGAGAGAATTCTTCTTTTATTTAGCAAAATACCTTAACAGATTGCTGGATATTAAAAATTTGACCTTCAGCGGACTTCTCTGGTGGTGCAATGGTTAAGAATCCGCCTGCCAGTGCAAGGGACATAGGTTTGATCCCTGGTCCAGGAAGATCCCATATACCTTGGGGAAACAGCCCATTTGCCAGAACTACTGAGCCTGTGCTCTAGAGCCTGTGCTCCATGACAAGAGAAGCCACTGCAGTGAGAAGCCCATGCACTACAACTAGAGAGTAGACCCTGCTCACCAAAACTAAAGAATACCCAAGCACAGAAAGCAAGACCCAGCACAGCCAAAAATAAATAAATAAAATTTTTAAAATAAAACAACTTATTAAAAAAAAAAAATTGATTCCCAGGCCATGGCCTGTCTCAGTGGAATGGCAGGGACTGAGGCAAATAAATAGCTGAATTTCTCTGGACAGAATTTGTCAAGAGGGGAGAGATGCATGGGGTAACAATGAGAGAGAATAAAATAGAGAAAGGGATGAGTAAATGACAATAAAAAAGTGAGAACTTTCTAGTGGCAATAATGGCCAAAGAATGCCTGATATTTCATTTTAAGTACCCTGTTCTGTCCTATGTTTTGCCATCTCCCAATGCCTTTAAATCTTCAATAAAAGGCTGCTACACATAGAAGTGCACATACATCAATCCAAATCTTCCAGTTCATCCCACCACCCTCCTCCCCTCCACCATGTCCAGACGTCCATTCTCATCGTCTGTGTTTCTATTCCTGCCCTGAAACTGACCTACATGGGTGAGGTCTGGGGGTTGGTGGGAGGGAGGGACAAGAGGGAGGGGATATATGTATACATATAGTTGACTCATTTTGTCATACATCAGAAACTAATACACGAGTGTAAACCAACTATACCCCAATTAAAAAAAAAAAAAAGTGGATGATACAAACAAATTTGGCATCATTGAGGGAGTGCTAGAGTAAGTACAGTGGTTCGGCACAGTGTTGTGTGACGACTGCACATTTAGAATATGTGAGAAGCATAAAGGGAATCAAGAATATGGAAGCATTGGGAAATCAGACAGAGGTGACCAAGAAAAATGTAGATTAAAGATACAGGGAAAAACCCTGGGCTTCCCACCACATATGGATGGGGATTTGAGTCTGTTTTATTTAAATGTCTTTCCAAGTGAACTCTCAAGTCATATACTATTTTTCCAGCTTTATTTAAGTATAAATGACAAATAAAACTGTATTTATAAATAAAATTGTATTTATACATAAAATGCACAACATGATGGACTGGTATACACTTCTGCACATTAGAAGTGATTACCACAACCAAGTTAATTAACACATTAACACCTCACATTGTTACTATTTTTTGGTGTGATGAGAATACAAGAGGTACTCTCCTAGCAAATTTCAAGTATACAATACAGCCCCACAGTATTATTAACTATACGTTATTATATATTAACTATATTGTTAACAATCCTTGGATTGAGGATCTTCCCAGTTCAACCTAGGGATTGAACTTGCATCTCCTGCATCTACTGCACTGCAGGCAGATTCTTTACTGCTGAACCACCAAGGAAACCCAACTATACAGCATAGTATTAACTATAGTCTCCAAAGTTACACATTACATCCTCAGAACTTGCTCCTCTTACACAGAAAGTTTGTACCATTTGGCCAACACCTCATTTCCCCCATCCACTCCGCCCCTCTGGTAACTACCATTCTAGTCTCTGGCTCTGAATTCAACTTTTTAAAATTCCAACATATAAGCAAGAGCGTAAAGTACTTGTCTTTCTCTGTTTGGTTTATTTCACTTAGCATAATATCCTCCAGTTTCCTCTATGTTGTCAAAAAGAAGAGGATTTCTTTCTTCTTGGAGTTGAATAACATGTCATTGTTCATAGAGTGCTACTTTCTCATCCATTCATCTACCGATGGATACTTAGGTTGTTTTCACGTCTTGGCTTTTATGAATAATGTTGCAACGAACATGGGAGTGCAGATAAATCTTTGAGACACTGATTTCGTGTCCTTTGGATATATAGTCAGTAGTGAGATTTCTGGATCACAGTTCAGTTCAGTTCAGTCACTCAGTCCTGTTGAACTCTTTGCGACCCCATGAATCGCAGCACGCCAGGCCTCCCTGTCCATCACCATCTCCCGGAGTTCACTGAGACTCATGTCCATCGAGTCAGTTATGTCATCCAGCCATCTCATCCTCTGTCATCCCCTTCTCTTCCTGCCCCCAATCCCTCCCAGCATCAGAGTCTTTTCCAATGAGTCAACTCTTCGCATGAGGTGGCCAAAGTACTGGAGTTTCAGCTTTAGCATCATTCCTTCCAAAGAAATCCCAGGGCTGATCTCCTTCAGAATGCACTGGTTGGATCTCCTTGCAGTCCAAGGGACTCTCAGGAGTTTTCTCCAACACCACATTTCAAAAGCATCAATTCTTCGGTGCTCAGCCTTCTTCACAGTCCAACTCTCACATCCATACATGACCACTGGAAAAACCATAGCCTTGACTAGACAAACCTTTGTTGGCAAAGTAATATCTCTGCTTTTGAATATGCTATCTAGGTTGGTCATAACTTTCCTCTCAAGGAGTAAGCATCTTTTAATTTCATGGCTGCAGTCACCATCTGCAGTGATTTTGGAGCCCAAAAAAATAAAGTCTGACACTGTTTCCACTATTTCCCCATCTATTTCCCATTAAGTGATGGGACCGGATGCCATGATCTTTGTTTTCTGAACAAGGTAGTTCTATGTATTTTGAGAAACCTCCAGACTGTTTTCCATAATGGCTTTACCAGGGTTCTCCTTTCTCCACATTCTTAACATTTGTTATCTCTCATCCTTAAATAATAGATGTGAGGTTATATTCCATTGTGGTCTTGATTTTCATTTTCCTGATTAGTGAGGTGGATCACCTTCTTATATACCTGTTAGACATGTGCATGCTTTCTTTGGTAAAAGGACCTATTAGGTAATTTGCTCATTTGCTCATTTTTAAGTCAGGTTATTTGTGTTTTCTTTGCTATTAAGTTGCATGCATAAAGCAACCTACAGAATGGAAGAAATATTTGCAAGCCCTATATCTGATAAGGAGCTAATGTGGAAAATACAGAAGGAACTCAATTTTATTTAAATCTTAAAATACAGGTTGACTTTAGGTCATCAAAGGGCTCAGGCATAATCTAGATGGCTATATTATTTGCCACATAATAAATGGTAGAACCAAAATTAGAATCTTAGACTTCTAATTTCAGTAGAACATTTTATGTGTCATGTATTTTCAAAGAAGGAAAAGAAATTCCATCTTTAGTGCATTTTGAAATTCAAAAGTCTAAAAAAGTAGAAATGTGTAAAAATTCACATGTATTGTAAGATTTTAAATTTTCAAAGCATTTTTCACAATAATTGTGAGAGAAAATTTTTCTGAAAAATCTAGTCACTGTCCCTGTTTCTTACTAGTCATTTTTGTGAAATGCAGTAATTGTTTTGTCAAATAGCAGACAAAAAAAGGAGCCCTCTTCCCCCTTTGTTCTTATTCCCTCAGTGGAAAGCAATAGCTAGACTACATGTTGATTCAGAAAGCTTTGCAGAGTTGGTGGTTTGGCAAGTTTTACTAGTGTGCTTACTTTGTGTTATCATACTATTAATATTTTTAAACATAAAACTCCAAAAGTACTTTTGACTTGAATTTTCTAGCTATCTATACTTCTAGCTATCTATGTGAACTAACTATTAATGATTCTTTTTACCTAATATATATTTAACTTCAAAATGCATTTCCAGTGCTTCTATGCCACAAGATTAACATTCTGGAGTTCTTGATCTTTATTTCCCTCTCAATTGTCTGTAACCCCTAATACTTGTTAAAGTAACATTTTTTCAGAATTCACGTAAGGGTAAGATCTTTTTGAAACTCTTGTGTATATGAAAATAGTTGTGCTGTTATTACTAATCAAGTCATTAGTTTATGAAGTTGTTGTAAAAATATTGCCACAAACAGTGACTTAAAGCAATAGAAATTTATTCTGTCATATATTTCTGGAAGACATTGAACTTGAAATCATTGAGTCTGCAGTGCTTAAACATCTTACATCGTAATTTAGCCCTTACAATGAAAGTTTAGTACTATTATTTAATTTTAAGAAGAAGAAACGGGCAAAAAGAGGCTAAGCATATTGTCCAAAGTCACCCAGTTAGCAACCGGAGAAGCATGGTTTCTAACTCAGACAATTTGAGCCCAAATTTTCTATTAAACAGTGTACTATATTCCTCCCATGTTTGCTTCTGACCCCACACTATCAGAAAATTCTCAGGGGCAAGTATTGCATCTTCTTCCCTTTGTTACTATGGTATAAAATGCATAGTAACTGCTCAACAAATTTTCTGAATGAATAAATAAATGACATGAAGTTTGGATTATTGCTCCATGTGAGTTCAAGCATATTATTTCAATAAATGAAAATATAGCCTATAACTTTTACATTCTGCACTCACAGAATTTAAAAAATATCTATGAATGGATATGCATCATTTTTTTTTCCTCTCCTACATTGGCAGGCAGAATCTTTACCACTGCACCATAAAAATATCTATGAATGAATATGCATCATTTTAAAATATAGCTCAGATATGCTGTTGATATCCCTGAAGAGATAGTAGACATTTCTACTTTTATCCCATATATAAAGAATATTTACTATTTCTACATATATTTTGATAAAATTTACTACAATGAGCCAAAAGTCTTCACAATAATTTGAATCATCTAATATTGCATCAGTTAGACCATATATCTTTCAGAATTATATTTTTTTAGCCTTGAATATCTTTTTAACTTTTTTATAACTTCTCAAATATTCTCCTACCAGCATATCATATTAAGGTTCTGGCACTCAGATGACCAATATCTTTACTTTCCAAATTTCAGTCGTGGTAATGTAGGTGCTCTTTGGGTTTCCCAGAAGGCAATGGCACCCCACTCCAGTACTCTTGCCTGGAGAATCCCATGGACAGAGGAGCCTGGTAGGCTGCAGTCCATGGGGTCGCTAAGAGTCGGACACGACTGAGCAACTTCACTTTCACTTTTCACTTTCATGCATTGGAGAAGGCAATGGCAACCCACTCCAGTGTTCTTGCCTGGAGAATCCCAGGGACGGGGGAGCCTGGTGGGCTGTCATCTATGGGGTCACACAGAGTCAGAAACGACTGAAGTGACTTAGCAGCAGCAGGTGGCACTAGTGGTAAGGCACCTGACTCCCAATGCAGGACACATAAGAGATGAGGGTTCAGTCTCTGGGTTGGGAAGATCCTCTGGAGGAGGGCATGGCAACCCACTCTAGTATTCTTACCTGGAGAATTCCATAGACAGAGGGCTATAGTTCATAGGGTCATAAAGAGCTGGACACGACTGAAGTGGCTTAGCACAGCATAGCACAGGTGCTCTTTGATCCTTTCACCTCTTTGACAAACATCACCAATACCACAGTGGCCTTCGTTATGCCCCCAACCAGTTACTATCTCCACCAAAAGTAATACTTATCCAGATTTCTAATACCATAAAATAGTTTTGTTAAGCTGATTTTTTAATTTTATAGAAATGTAACCTTGCAGTAATTATTCTTTGTACCTAGCATTTTCAGTCGATATTGTTTCAGGGATTCATCATTAATGTTACATATAATAGTGATTTTTCTTTCATTTTTATAGCTGTGTAGTAATAAAGTATATGAACATATTATTTATCCATTCTACTGTCGATAAATACTTAGATTATTTTCAGTTTGGGGCTATTCTGTAGAAAGGTGCTATGGACATTCTTCTATATATGTTGGTATATATACACACTCATCTTTTGTGCGCATGAACATAGAAATGGAAACTGTTGGGGTACATAATTAGTACAGGTTAAGCTTTTAAAGATATTATAAACTTTTTCTAAAGTGTTTTTTACACTTCCATCAGTAGTGTCTGAAAGGTTCAATTGTTCTATACCTTTCCAGTAGTAGTTTCAGTCTCTTAAAAGTATTCATCCTAGTGAATATGTAGCAGTACTTCATGGTGGTTTTCATTTCCATTGTCTTGATTTTTTTATGTGTGTTGGCCATTTGTATATATTTATTTGAGGACCCTATTCCAGTCTTTTCTCCATTTAATTTATCTTGGGTCTTTTCTCATTGCTTTGGATGCGTGTCCTTTGTTGTATATATAAAATTGCAAAATATTTTTTTTTCTTACTCTAGATTTCCTTTTTACTCTTTTAAGTGTCTTTTCTGCTGAAAATATACTTTTAATTGTAATCTAGTCCAATTTATTATATATTTTTTATGGATATTATTCTTTGTGTCCTGTTTGGAAGATTTTTGTGTATTCCAAGATTATACCATTTTCTTAAGATTTATGTTTTATCTTTTATATTAAGATCACAATACATGTGGAATTAGTTTTTCAATACGGCAGGAGGGAAAAATCAAGTTTTAATTAGAATATCCAGTTAATCCAGAACCATTTATGGAAAGTGTTGTTTTTTCCTTCATTGATTTTTAGTGTAGACTTGATCATGTTAACTCTATTTCTGAACTCTCCTGTTCCTCCTATTCATCTATTCTTGCACAATTAACAATGTCTTAATCATTATAGCTTTAAAATAAGCCCTGCTTTCTGGTAGTGTGCACCCTTCAGCTTTTTTCTTGTTCTTTAAGACTGTCTTGGCTATTCTGGGCCTTTACAGTTCCTGACAAATTTTAGAATGTGCTTTTGTAATCACGTACCCACACCCACACAAACTGGTTGATATTTTTATTGGGATTGCACTAAACCTACAAATAAATCTAGGGAGAACTGATGTAATTGCAATAAAAAGTTTTCCAATTCATTAGCATGATTAATCCCTTCAATTACTTAGTTTTCTTTAATTACTCACAGCAGTGCTTTGCAGTTATCTGTTTAATTGCTCCTGTTTCGAAGTTGGTGAGACTTTTTTTCCTAGATATTTTCAAGATTTTCTCTTTGAATTAGAATTTCTCTCTCTTTTTCTGCAGTTTCATGATGATTTGTCTATGTGTGGCTTTGTTTTTGTACTATTCTGTGTGGGGTTCATCACAATTCTTGAATTGTGGTTCAGTGTCTTTCATTCATTTGGAAAAATTAAAAACTACTTTGTGTCTACTTTTTTTTAAGGTATGGCTCACAATAATTTAAAAGTCAAAGTCTGACAACTGAATAGCTGAACTCCCAGCAAGTCTTCTACTGTCCATAATTTTCTCCAGAAAATGATTTTTGTTAATTTGGTTATTTTTAAAATTATGTTAGACATTATCTATGAAAATTTATGGAAGATCTACAGGAGGTTATCTTTCTCCAGGGAAGTTTTACTGTATTTCCTATCCAAGCTGCAAAAGGGGCAAATCACTAAGTTCTGTCCTAGACTGAAGCAGCCCATACCTGCTTTGCAGTCTCTAGAAACTCCTTCTTCTTCTGTTTTGCCCACACACCTAGAGCTGGATCCTTCATGGATTCCAGCTGAAAGCCTTTAGTGTCTCTTAATAATGCTACATAATGAGGGGCACTTAACTTCAATTTTTTGCTCCCAGGACATGAAACCATGGAAAACTCCACTTTTCTTTTCAGCTGTTTTCTGCTTGGTTTCTTATCATCTTTCCTTGTGTGGCTTAGTGAGGAAAGGCCTTGAGGAGGAAATTGGTGACAAGTGTCTAGCTCATATATTTGTGCCTTTTCCTCTCTGGGATCTTAGTCTGTCATGCTGTGATCTTTCAAATACCAGAAATCTACTATCTATCTCCCTATTCTGTCTCCCTATTCCCTAATGACCAAAGTTATCCAGGCTTCTCTGCTTCTTTCTTGGTATCAAGAAGCAACAAATGGACCAAGTGGGAAAACAACAGATAAAAGGTTAGGCTTAACCTCAATGACATTCCCTTCTCTGTTTTATTTGTACCTTTAAATTCTAGTTGTCTTGAAATTATCCTGAAACCTTCAAAGTAAATCTTGAATTTTATCTAAGTTTTCTGTTTGTTCTCAGCAGGAGTACTGGTTTGCTGCAAGCCAGTCTATCAAAACATATAACATATTTCTCTTAAAATTAATTCTACTATGGGAATCTATCAAACAAGTTAAAAATGCCACATAATTCCCATAAAATACTTAAAATATTTACCATGTACTAAGTCACAAAGAAAATTTCAATAAAGTGCTAAAGCAAAAATCATAGTTTACCTGACTTTCTTCAACCTCAGTGTCATCAACAAGAAATAAATAAAAATATTAGCTAAAAATCATAAAAGATTATGTGAAAAATATATTTTTAACTATTTTAACTACTTGCTTTAAGAAGAAATAAAACCTGAAACACAGAAAATTTAGAAAAAAATAAATCATAAAGTCATTGCATCTCAAAGTCTTAGTCTGGGAATATAGTGGTTCTGAGAGGAATATGCATAGCTTTATCTGTAATTACTAAAAATGAGAAAAATGGAAGAAATACTAATTTCAAGTTTATCTTAAGAAATAATAATAAAATAATACAAAGTTAATTAAATAATAAAATAATAAAAATTGATAAAAATTAAAATGCTTAATATATCAGCCCTTTAGAAGTAGCTACAAAATGGACAGGTATTTGGCAATTTTGACCAAGAAGCAAAGTTTTAAAAATTAAAAATGATAAACCAGATATCAAAGATGATGTTTTCAAGATATATAATACCTTACCAATAAACTGTAAATGTTTATGAAATAGGCCATTTTCAAGGAAATTATAAATGAACAAAATTGACTTATATAGAGAAGAGAACATTTTTCTATAATTTCAAAATACAAAGCATAAACCAACCTCATACATGAACATAGATGACAAAATCCTAACTAAAATATTAGCAAAGTAATTTCAGACAAGTCTTACTATATTATTACCAAGTAGGGGTAATCTTAATATTACAATGATGGCTTAATTATAGAAAAAGATATAATTTATAAACTAAAGAAATAAATCATGTGATCATCTAAACTAACCCTGAAAAACAATGAGATGGAGAATAAAACCAATTTTTAATAATTTGATATTAAAAAAAACATTCAGAAATATATTAACAATTCACAAAGTAGAAACAAAAAAATTCAATAAATGTCTTGAAATTCATTGAATTTTACCAAATGTCCAAGTGAAAACTAAGGAAATAATAAAATACCATTACCCTTTCAATAAATTGCAAAAACAGCAACAGAAAAAGTGAGATTGATTATATTCAATTATTAAGGCCTATGAAGAGAAGCAACATTCTCATATATTCTTGGTGGTAGTGAAAAATAATAGTGTCCCCCATTTACAGGGCAATTTGACAGTATTTATCAAAACTGTAAATATGTGAACCTGGAAGATTTAAACCACTTTTTTTTTCCCTTTCCTTTCCTTAGACAAATATTATTATACAGAGTGAAGTAAGCCAGAAGGAAAAACATAAATACAGTATACTAACGCATATATATGGAATTTAGAAAGATGGTAACGATAACCCTGTATACGAGACAGCAAAAGAGACACTGATGTATAGAACAGTCTTATGGACTCTGTGGGAGAGGGTGGGAAGATTTGGGAGAATGGCATTGAAACATGTGAAATATCATGTATGAAACGAGATGCCAGTCCAGGTTCAGTGCACGATGCTGGATGCTTGGGGCTGGTGCGCTGGGAAGGCCCAGGGGGATGGTATGGGGAGGTTGGGAGGGAGGAGGGTTCAGGATGGGGAGCATGTGTATATCTGAAATTAAAAAAAAATAAAAAAAAATAAAAAAAAAATAAAAAATAAAAAAACTTAAACAAGCAGAACTTTAACACTTTACTTGTAAAATTATGGCAGAGATCTTTGAAATGTTAAATGAAAAACAAAACAGAGTTTGAGGAGTAAGGCTAAAGAAATTAGAATAACTCTGGTACAAGAAAATAAGAAAGAAAAGAAAAGAAAGATAGCACTAAGTCATTTCCGACTCTTGAGATCCCATGAACTGTGGCCTGCCAGGCTCCTCTGTCCATAGGATTCTCCAGGCAAGAATCCTGGAATGGGTTCCCATTTCCTTCTCCAGTGGAACTTCCCAACCCAGGAATTGAACCCAGGTCTCCCACATTGCAGGCAGATTCTTTACAACTGAGCTATGCAGGAAGATTTTCCTTGTTTCTGAGAAAGAAGGAAGAGGGAAGAGAAATATGAATACTGGAAGAAATGGGGTGAGGGAAGAAAGACCGTAAGAACATGACACGCTGACCAAAGGATTTTTAAGAATGGAAATTGTCATGATAAATTTTGAGTGATCTGTGGTTTTGAAATGCAAAACCTATTTTACTTCTCAAAATCTTGAGTTGTTATATCACACACACACAAAGCCATTTTTTTAAAAAAAAAAAAGACATGTTTATTTTATGTTAGAGCTAAAGACCATTTTCTGTAGCCAATATTATCCATCAAGGTCTTTCAAAACTCAGTAGCTCTGTGTATAATAAACAGAAAATCAGTAAGTCTAATGTAAAGTAAGAATGGTTTTGTTTGAGTGTTTTTCTTGTAAAAGTGATGAGGAGAAGCAGAGTGCTATATTTGACACAAAATGATACAGAATAGGAGCCACATATGTCAGTTGGCAAGATTGTTGTTCTTCAGTCACCAACTCTTTGTAACCCCATGGACTACAGCATGTCAGAGTTCCCAGTCCCTCACCATCTCCCAGAGTTTGCCCAAGTTCATGTCCATTGAATCAGTGATGCCATACAACCATCTCACCCTCTGTTGCCCTTTTCTCCTTCTGTGTTCAATTTTTCCCAGCATCAGAGTCTTTCCCGGTGAGTCAGCTATTCACATCAGATGGCGAAAGTGTTGGAGCATCAGCTTCAGCATCAGTCCTTCCAAAGTGTACTCAGGTTTGATTTCTTTTAAGACTGACTATCCATACACTAAGTGAATTCACAGGGTTTAAGAGAAATCCATGAGAATTTGAGGTTCCTATGAATTTCCAAAGGAGTAACAGTGGAATTAATTTTATCTATTATTTGGTTTATATGTGCATACTCTTCAAAAGCTCAGTTCTAATTCCTAGGATCTATCCTAAGGAAGACATGTTGTATGAATCCCTATAACAGTCCATGGAATACTCCAGGCCAGAATACTGGAGGGGGTAGTCTCTCCCTTCTTCAGAAGATCTTCCCAACCAGGGATCAAACCCAGGTCTCCTGCATGGCAGACAGATTATTTAAAAGCTGAGCTATAAAGGATCTTCATGACCCAGATAATCACGATGGTGTGATCACTCACTTAGAGCTAGACATCCTGGAGAGTGAAGTCACGTGGGCCTTAGGAAGCATCACTACACACAAAGCTAGCAGAGGTGATGGAATTTCAACTGAGCTATTTCAAATTCTCAAAGATGATCCTGTTAAACTGCTGCATATGCCAGCAAGTTTGAAAAACACAGCAGTGGCCACAGGACTGGAAAAGGTCAGGTTTCATTCCAATCTCAAAGAAAGGCAATGCCAAAGAATGTTCAAACTACCACACAATTGCACTCGTTTCATATGCTAGCAAAGTAATGCTCAAAATTCTCCAAGTTGGCTTCAACAGTACATGAACCGAGAACTTCCAGATGTTCAAGCTGAGTTTAGAAAAGGCAGAGGAACCAGAGATCAAATTGCCGACATCCGTTGAATATCAAAAAAGCAAGAGGATTCCAGAAAAACATCTACTTATGTATCACTGATGATGCTAAAGCCTTTGACTGTAGATCACAGCGAACTGTGGAAAATTCTTCAAGAGATGAGAATCCCAGACCACTTTACCTGCCTCCTGAGAAATCTGTGTGCAGGTCAAGAAGCAACAGTTAGAACAGAAGATGGAACAATGGACTGGATCCAAATTGGGAAAGGAGTACGTCAAGGCTGTATATTGTCACTCTGCTTATTTAACTTCTATGCAGAGTACATCATGCAAAATGCCGTGCTGGGTGGAGCACAAACTGGAATTAAGATTGGCAGGAGAAATATCAATAACCTCAGGTATGCAGATGACACCACACTTATGGCAGAAAGCAAAGAGGAACTAAAGAGCCTCTTGATGAAAGTGAAAGAGGAGAGAGAAAAAGCTGGCTAAAAACTCAACATTCAAGAAACTAAGATCACGATGTCTGTTCCCATCATTTCATGGCAAATAGATGGGGGAACAATGGAAACTGTGACAGACTTTATTTTCTTGGGTTCCAAAATCGTCACCTGGTGCAAATAACTAACTCATTGGAAAAGATACTGATGCTGGAAAAGATTGAAGGCAGGAGGAGAAGGGGACCACGGAGGATGAGATGTTTGAACGACATCACTGACTTGATGGACATGAGTTTGTGCAAGCTCTGGGAGTTGGTGATATACAAAGAAGCCTGACATGTTGAAATCCATTGGGGTTCAAAGAGTCAGACATGACTGAGAAATTGAACTGAACTGGTGACTGCAACCATGAAATTAAAAGATGCTTGCTCATTGGAAGAAAAACTATGACAAATCTAGATAGCATATTAAAAACCACAGACATTGCTTTGCCAACAAAGGTCTGTCTAGTCAAAGCTATGGTTTTTCCAGTAGTCATGTATGGATATGAGATTTGGATCATAAAGAAAGCTGAGTGCCAAAGTACAGATGGTTTTGAATTGTGGTTATGGAGAACATTCTTGAGAGTCCCTTGGATTGCAAGGAGATCCAACTATTCAACCTTAAAGGAAATCAGTCCTGAATATTCATTGGAAGGACTGATGCTAAAGCTGAAGCTTCAATATTTTGGCCACCTGCTACGAAGAGCTGACTCACTGGAAAAGATCCTGATGCTGGAAAAGATTGAAGGCAGGAGGAGAAGGGGAAAACAGAGGATGGGTTGGTTGGATGGCATCACCAACTCTATGAACATGAGTTTGGGCAACCTGATGGACAGAGAAGCCTGGTGTGCTTAAGTCCATGGGGTCGCAAAGAGTCAGACACTACTGAGTAATTGAATTGAACTGATCCTAAGGAAATATTTGCATTAACACCCAAATATTCATGTACAAAGGTATTCACTGTAACACTACCTGTGTTCAAAAATTTGGAAATTACCTAAATACCCATCAACTGAGAATGATTAAAGTATAAAGGAAAAATATACATCAAGTATGTGGAAGATATTAATGATTCCTTATTAAATGGATAAAGCTAGTTGTAGACAAATGTGTTGTATAATCAGTTTTATAGAAAACTAAGTCCAAATATATTTCTCTCTGTGTGTCTAGACGTACTTAAGTGTATATGTATGTATGTGTATATTTATGTATACATATATGTGTATATAAATAGCACATTGTATGTATATCCTTACCTACAGATCTGAAAGAAAGCACACCAAATTATTAGCATGATTACTTCTTGAACGTGGCATTGGGATGGGGCAAGGCAATGTTTCTGGTTATTCCCTTACTCTTCCACAGTATTTGAAGTTTCACAATTATGTATTACTTTTAAATTGTCTTTCTTTTTCACTAGAATTCGGTCTCATCAGGGCAGTGACTTCAAATCTCTCACTATAACTTCAATACCAAAAGAATGGCACAAATTAAATGTCTCAGTAAATATTTATCAGGTACATGAATTGGCAGAGAAGGGGAGGCAGGTCAAGGAAGTAGTTTTCTCAGATAACAGGGAAATATAACATCTTTCAAGGATAAGGGAGCAGTCAAATACTACTTAGAACTTGTGAAAGATAAGTATTTGATGTATCCATTAAAAGAAATTAGAAAACATTATTATAAATAGTTCATGGGTGATAATCTGTACATAATAAGAATTTGTGAAAAATTGGAATAATGTGTTATTATCTGGAAAATATTCTTTTTTGAGCCTGTTTCTCCATTGGTTCTAGATAGTTATATACCATAGTGGTTAAAGGCAATGACTATAGAGCCAAAGCTTTCCCTGATGGCTCAGACAGTAAAGAATTTGTCTGCAGTGTAGGAGACCCAGGTTCAGTCTCTGGGTTAGGAAGATCTCCTGGAGAAGGAAATGGCTACCCACTCCAGTATTCTTGCCTAGGAAATACCATGGCTAGAGTATCATGGTGGGATACAGTCCATGGGGTCACAAAAAGTTGGACAGGACTGAGCAACTAACACTTTTTCCCACATACAACCAAACTGACTGGGATTAAATCTGTGAAAGTGCTATACTCAATATGCCCGCAAATCTGGAAAACTCAGCCATGGCCACAGGACTGGAAAAGGTTAGTTTTCATTCCAATCTCAAAGAAAGGCAATGCCAAAGAATGTTCAAACTACCACACTATTGCACTTATCTCACACACTAGCAAAGTAATGCTCAAAATTCTCTAAGCCAAGCTTCAACAGTATGTGATCCATGAACTTCCAGATGTTCAAGCTGGATTTAGAAGAGGCAGAGGAACCAGAGATCAAATTGCCAACATCCGTTGAATCATCAAAAAAGCAATAGAGTTCCAGAAAAACATCTACTTCTGCTTTATTGACTATGCCAAAGCCTTTGACTGTGTGGATCACCACAAACTGTGGAAAATTCTGAAAGAGATGGGAATACCAGACCGCCTGACTTGCCTCCTGAGAAACATGTATGCAGGTCAGGAAACAGTAGTTAGAACTGGACATAGAACAACAGACTGGTTCCAAATTGGGAAAGGAATTTGTCAAGGCTGTGTATTGTCACCCTGCTTATTTAATTTATATGCAGAGTAGATCACGTGGAATGCTAGGCTGGATGAAGCACAAGCTGGAATCAGGATTGCTGGGAGAAACATCAGTAACCTCAGATATGCAAATGACACCACCCTTATGGCAGAAAGGGAAGAAGAACTAAAGAGCCTCTTGATAAAAGTGAAAGAGGAGAGTGAAAAAGTTGGCCTAAAACTGAACATTCAGAAGAGTAAGATCATGCATCCTGTCCCATCAATTCATGGCAAATAGATGGGGAAACAATGGAAACAGAAAGAAACTTTATTTGGGGAGCTCCAAAATCACTGTAGATGGTGACTGCAGCCATGAAATTAAAAGACGCTTTTTCCTTGGAAGAAAAGCGATGAGCAATGTAGTATATTGAAAAGCAGAGACATTACTTTACCAACAAAGGTCCTTCTAGTCAAAGCTATGGTTTTTCCAATAGTTACATATGGATGTGAGAGTTAGACTATAGAGAAAGATGAGTGCCAAAAAATTCATGCTTTTGAACTGTGGTATTGAAGAAGATTCTTGAGAGTCCCTTGGACTGCAAGGAGATCCAACCAGTCCATCCTAAAAGAAATCAGTCCTGAATATTCATCAGAAGGACTGATGCTGAACGTGAAACTCCAATACTTTGGCCACCTGATGGGAAGAACTGACTCATTGGAAAAGACTCTGATGCTGGGAAAGTTTGAAGGCAGGAGGAGAAGAGGACGACAGAGGATGACATGGTTGAATGGCAAGACTGACGGGATGGACATGAGTTTGAGTAGGGTCCAGGTGTTGGTGATGGACAGGGAAGTCTGGCGTGCTGCAGTTAATGGGATCACAAAGAGCTGGACATGACTGAGTGACTAAACTGAACTGTTTATATGTGTAATTGGAGTCCCTGGAAGAGACAGTAGGATAAAGAGAGAACACACATATTACAATACCAGGAATAAGAAAGGTGATCTCCCCAGAGACTCTACAAGTACCAAAAGAGAATCATATGAACAACTTTATGTCAGTAAATTCTACAACTTTAATGACATGGACAAAGTCCTTGAAAGACATAAATTACCAAGGCTCACTTAAAAGGAAATAGATGTCTTGGATAGGCTGATGTTTATTTGTTGTTCTTTAGCATTATCAATATTCAGTCTCTAAGTCATTTATTTTTATTTCAACACAAACAGATTTTGAAACAGTCTTCTACTTTCCAACACCCACTACCACTGTCTTATTGCAATCATCAAATTTTGTCTTTTACTTGAAGTATTGCAGTAGCCGCCAATGTTGCTTTTCAGAATAAATCTATGGTGCACACTTTCTCAGATAAAATATTAGACAAATTTCAGGTTTTTTTTTTTTCAAATCAGCCATATGATAAAATCTACATTCTTATAATTTCATACATGACCCTTGACGATCTAGCTCATTTCCTGTCCCTTTGCACTTCTCATTTTATCCCCCAGCAACTTGAAACCAGATGTACTTCCTCAAACAAACCATGCTCTTTCATGTTCCTGTGAATCTGTATAAGTTTGCCATTGACATGGACTCTTTTCCTCCTTGCTGTCTAGTGAAAACTAGTCATTCCTTAAAACTTTACTGTACCAAAACTTGACCAGGTCATAGTTTCTTAGTTAACTGTCTGTACTTTGTTATTAATGCAATAAAAGCTATTGATAAACTTTCACTTTCAGTGGATCTTTTATACAGATTTTATACCATCTGATATTCATCATTTGGAAAGTATTCATTCATTAAGTTATAAATATCTTCCAAATATTGACATATTTTACTATACAATATCACAAAATCACCTTTATTATTATCACCACTAATGTTATCAGAAAAATCTTTAAGTATTGGGAATTTGTCAATCTCATAGAAGGGATAATAGTAACAAATTTTCAAAAATGCTCATTTCTGCTTGAAATCTTAAATATTATCATTACTGGCAAAAAATACTGCCAGTTATTTTCATTGAAGTAACAGACTCACCTCATTCATTTTTGAGAAAATATCAGCCGCATATCTGAGTCTAAATAGCAATAGTTTACTTACATTCATCCTTAGTCTACCTACATGGATCCTTTCAAGTAAAAATAATTTTCTATGGAAAAAAAAAAAAAGTCTTTTGAGCACATACCTCAAACAATGGCATACGTGCTTTTCCTTGAGACAATTATAGTACTTCAATATACTGAAGTAATTTACATGAGTTACCATTTCATCAGAGACTAGTAAGACATATATATTAAGATGTATACATAAGTGTTAAGCTTTAATGAAATTAACAAATTTTATACTTCATCAAGGACATTCTTAATTGAAACTAGTGGTGAAGAATGCAAAGACTAAACTTACAACACAGTAGTGTCACTGTGTTATTTCATACCAAAGCTCCTGCAGTTTTAACCATCACAATTTTGTACCATCAATGTGAATATCAACACAGTTAATGAATTAAAGGGTTATGACAAAAATAGTGTGCATAGAGATTATCAAACTAAGTGAAGTCAGACAAAGACAAATATCATATGGTATCACTTATATATGGAATATTTTTTAAAAATGATGCAAATGAACTTACTTACCAAATAAAAACAGACTCACAGACATAGAAATCAAACTTACGATTACCAAAGGGAAAGCAGGGTGAGGCTTAGATTGGGAATTTGGGACTGACATATACACACTACTATATATAAATAGATAACCAGTAAGGATGTACTGCATAGCACAGGAAAGGTTACTCAATATTCTACAATAATCTAAATTGTAAAAGAGTTCTTAAGATAATATTATATATATATATATATATATATATATATATATGCATGTGTATCACTTTTTTGAACACTTGAAACTGTTAAAACATTGTAAATCAATTATAATCCAATATTTAAAAAAAGAAAATTATGTGAATGTTGTAGATTCCCTGAAAGGAACTTGCAGACTACACCTTGAGAAATAGAAAGTCATGACAGAGAATTATGGTACCTGCCAATGCTAAAATAACTGGGATTTAGGTAAATTTTCAAAAATTGTCTAGCTGAGATTTATTGAGTATTATTGAGACTAACCTCTTCCTACAGGATTTCTTTACTTGAAATTACATTGTTCATCCTTTTTCTGGTTTCTATTGTCAGAGTATTCTCCTACAAGCCAGCCTACATCCAGCAAATGCTTCTGAAAGTCTTTTTTTGTCTTTCGGAGGAAGTTTTTGGAGAAGGGATGGGGATTAGAACTAGAGAGGGGTGTGTAGGAAGGGGCTATTATAACTGGCACTGTTACTGAGATTACAATATGTGTTAACATATTGAGATTATTATGTTCTCACTACTCTGTTAAGCATTGAGGATATATTGGTCTATGAAGCAGAAATTTCCAAAAACTTTTTAGCTAATATTTGTCTATGTCCCAGTGGAATTTATATACTAATAGAGTAAGTCAATTTGACCTGTAGAGTAACTTAGGATAAATGGTTGCAGAAGTTATCCATACTGTAACTCTTATTCGGGATTCAAATAACTTAATAGCCAAATCTTTTAATTCATCATAATTCAACAGTATTTATTTTGCATAATAAGCCCACAAGTGAACAGCTGTGAATCTTTTTAATCACTTTGTGTTCATGCCTATATTCACTGTAGCCTTCCAGGTCTAGATTTCAGGATGCAACATTGCTTACATTTCATTTCTCTCTTTCATGTTTCATTTTCCTTGAGACTGGGAGATTGACTTCTCAAAGAAGGTTAACTAGCGATGTAGGGATTACAGAGACAAGCAAGCCATCAGCCTCACCAGTACTTAAAATGGCAATAGTTCCATAGAATTTGCTGATAACCTGAGGCCATAAATGTCTCCCATTGTCACCTGGGGTTTTTTGTCAGTGTCACTCTCTATGCAGTCAAGGACTTTTTCAGATTCAGTTACAGTCAAGAAACTCAGTGCTTTACTAAGTTTTCACTCCTCTGCTGTCAAAATGTAGGGAAATTATATTCACAAATGGAAACTCACATGTGATTTTAGCAGAGGGTCCATGAAGACTTGCTACCAAGGAAAAGCTTCAAATGGATAATAGTGCCACTGAATTGAAACACATCACCAAACTGATTCCATCTAAATTGATTTGCCCTGTCCAGATGGTGTAAGTCACTGAAACTATGTCCAAGAACAAGTTAACTATTTTAAAGGTGATTCAGGGAGGTGTGGTTGGCAATGGCAAATGAGTTCAGCTTTGGTCTTGAGGGATAAGAATCTCTGTTCTGAATTACATTAAGCTCTGATGTTGAAATAATTCAATCAAACTTTACTGGCTTCTCTTTTCTCATCTAATAAAATGGGACTATAAACACTTCAAACAAATATCATGAGTTTCAAAATGAAAGAGTGCATTAGAAAGTACATTGTACCTGTGAAATTTTTTAATGCTTTAAAATAATAATTACTGTTCTAAAGAAGCACTGTAAAGTTGAGTATTTTTAGAAATGATCATTACTCTTAGATACAAATGTTGACCTTAAAATAGATATAAAATAGGTATAAAGCTATCTTTCCATTTTAAGTCCTCTTGTATTATTTATTCCTCCAGTGAGAAATACACTTCATAAGTAGTAAGAAGAAAAAGGCTACTATGTAGCTCAGTCAGTAAAGAATCTGCCTGCAATGCAGAAGTCCAGGGTTTGATTCCTGGGTCAGGAAGATCCCCTAGAGAAGGAAATGGCAACCTACTCCAGTATTCTTGCCTGGTGAATCCCATGGACAGAGAAGCTTGGCGGGCTACAATCCATGGGGTCGAAAGAATCAGACGCAACTTAATGACTAAACCACCACCATCACCACCACCAAGAAGAAAAAACAAGTATTTTTAATCTTTCCCTAAATTAAAGAAACATTTCTACTCTCACCTTCCATTTGTTCTTCCCTGAACACCCATAATAAGGAAGTAGGATGTATTCTAGCTGTACAAAACTTTATTCTAGGACACACACCAAAAAATGTTCTTTTGTGCTGTTTTTCATCTTCTGCATAATTCTTTTTCTTTAATTCCTTCTCACCTATAGAAACTCAGCCGAAAGGCCATTTTTGTTGTGAAGCTTTTCCTAATTTCCCAAGATAGAGCTAGTAGAATCTCATCTCTTTTCTCATCACATTGTGTACTAATATTGTACAAGTAATAATGGAATATACATACCACCACTTATTACATTTTCTTCTATTTTTTTATCTGTTTTTTCCTCCCACTAGACTGTGAGATCATTAATGGCATTGATCATATCTTCCTCCCACTCTCTGTACCCAGCACAGTTCCAATTGCATAACTGTTGAATAGAAATAAATGAAAGCATGAATATATCCTTGTAGCTAGACTTAATAGCCTGCTGTAGTATATAGCTATGTGACAAATGGGGACAACCCTGTGCTGTGTCAATTGTGACCCATCACTGAGTTAGGTGATCTGTCTGTAATATTCATGTAGATGTATTTCTCCCATCTTTACCTCTTTATTTGCCCTGGCACTCCAGAGAATGTCTTAAATATGCCTCAAATGTGCTTAACCATAGCATTATTTAAGTAAGATATCTTTGGCATATAAAAACAGCATACAGGCAAGTATAAAGTCATTCATGTAAAGTGAAAACTTAACTTCCTTGTACTGACAAAATCCACGTCGAAATCTGAGCATAGAAGGAAAAAGATTGTTTTGTTTGGTTTGTTGCTTTTTTTTTTTTTCTTCATTTTTGAGGCTTTTCCCCTCTTTTTTAGTATGCCCATAGAAGGGGTTAATTATATGCATCAGCTCTAAACTTTTAATGGGATAGATATTTGAATCTCTCATACCTATTTGCCACTGCATGGCCATTTGAGTTATTTAAAATCTATAGCACATGATTTCCAATACTCCAGTGAAGAACACAGGAAAAACACAAAGAAAATTTTAAAAACTGTATTCTATGGCTTGCAGGCTACAGGATTATTTCCAATATTTCTTGATTCTTTTTCCAGTAAGTTCTCCAACATTTTATGCCAGGAATTGGCTTTTTTTTTTTTTCTGTAAAGGAACAGATAGTAAATGTTTTAGGTTTTGTAAGCCAAGAGGCAAAATCAAGGATATTATGAAAGTACTTACATTATAAAAGAGAAAATAGACTATATTTTTCTTGACAAAATTTAAAATATACTAAAAATAGAGAAAAAAAAAATAGAGGGAGCTTCCCTGGTGGCTCAGAGGTTAAAGCATCTGCCTGTAATGTGGGAGACATGGGTTCGATCCCTGGGTTGGGAAGATCCCCTGGAGAAGGAAATGGCAACCCACTCCAGTATTCTTGCCTGGAGAATCCCATGGACGGAGGAGCCTGGTGGGCTACAGTCCATGGGGTCGCAAAGAGTCAGACACGACTAAGCAACTTCACTTTTCAAAAATAGAGAACTTTTTTCTAATACAAGTCTACTAATGAGAAGAATGAAATTCTTTTTTTTTTTTTTTTTTTGAAAAGAAGCAGTAACATTTCATTTAGTTGGCATTCAAAATCAGTGTTTCCAATCAATAGAATTAACTGCAAATTTCATTTGTTAATGCTAATCTGTAATGAGATTTTAAGTATTTCATTTTTGAAACTGTCTTTTCACACAGATAGTTAATATATGTGGCATTCAGAATGCTGATAACTGCAGCATTATGATTTATAGTAGCAGTGAGAAATTATAAGAACATTCTATAGCGTTTCTTTGGGAACTACTCAACTCTGCTGTTGTAGCACAAAATCATCCACAGAAAATGGATGAATGAATATGGCTGTGTTTCAATAAAACTTTATTTTGGGACTGATATATGAATTTCATAGAACTGTCACATCCCCAAATAGTATGCTTCTTCTGACTTTTTTCAATTGTTAAAAATGTAAAAATAATTCTCAGCTCATGGACTGAACAAAAGCAGGAGACAGGCTGGATGTGGCCAACTGACTATAGTTTGCTGACTCTGGCTCTATAGTATGCCCCTGGATTACAGCCATGATGACAGCTGACTTTGGATGTAGTCAGTGGCAGAAAGTTCAGGGGTGCAAAGAGACTGAAATGCAAAACAAAAAGAGAATCTAGGTTGTTCCTTTTCACTAGGCCCTCTCTTAACTGTCCCATTTCCATATTTATGCTCCCAGAATTCTATTCTCCTTCCCTTATGTCACCATCCCCAGACTGGCCATACTCATCACTCTGCAGTGCTGTGAACATGCTATCACTGTATGGCAGGCAATTCACTCCTTCAGAACGCAATATTTATACTGTTTCAAACCCTACTGCCTCTACACTCAGGCAAGGAAAGAGTCCTGCATAGTGACTCATAGGCTTCTCATAAGAAGTATGTGTGTGTATGTATTTGTATTGGCAATGAATGAAAGTCTAGGCCAGTGAGCATGAATAGGGAACTAACTAAACCAATGGGCATACATGAGAGGAATACAGGGAACCATGGTTCTGGAAGATTAAAGAAGAGAATAATGGTTTTTCATTGTGAATAGATGAATATCAGTGTGTTTCTATATGGTGATTAAGATGTTTGAATCTTCCCTGCTATCTATGGAAACTGTAACTGTGCAATTGAGGAAAATTTTAATCAGAAGAATGGAATTCTTCCCTTGGGGAAGAGGGGAACCTTTCACTTGGGGTGCAAAGTTAATATTTCCTAGCATTAAGATTGATTGCAAAAATTTTTAATGCTGATCTGTGAAGAGATTTTACTGTATTTCTAAGTCAGAAAAGAAAAACTAAAAATGAATTTTAGCCAAGCACATAAACTGCTAAATGTTTTAGGCCTAATTAGCATGAAGCACAAAGGAAGATATCATACCAAACAGAAAAAGAATACATGTAATATTCACATAACCATGATTCTTAACTCAGTTTCTATAATTTACTAATTAAATGATCTCAAGTTATTCAAACTCTCTAAGCATCTTTTTTTCCTATTTTAAACCTCACAAGGTAGGCATAATTATCTTCAATTTGTAGATGACCCCAAATATGTAACACACATAAGTTTAACTCAAAAACATCCAGTTTAATATTTATTAAGGATGTAGATCATTAAATGTGTTCTATTAATTTTGTACCAATCACTGCTTGATAATAATGGCATATTGATCACATTATTCTCCTGGGATTTCTTTTTACCCAAAGCCTATATACCCTATATTATCCTTTAAGGATCCACTCAGAATGCCACAAAATGCTATAAAGGGTTTAAGATAATCCCAGACCAAAACAACATCTCTTTTCTTTGAAGTGTCACAGCTTGTACCTCTTTTCTCTTGCTGTTTATTGCCTATTTTCAATTACACTTACATTTATTCAAGTTACTCCATGCTTGGAATCATAGAATATTGGACCTAGAAGGGACATAAGTTACCCCCTCACCCAAATCTCCTCATTTTACATAAGGGCCAAGAAAAACTGAAGGGCAAAATGGATTGTCAAGAGTCACACAGAGCTTTAAAAACAACTCAGATCTCTCAACTCTGAATTTATTTTCCCACTATACTATTTGTCTCCAATTTCCAATTTTTATCTTACTTCTGCCTTAACTAGGATCAATCAATAAGTCTTATCATCTTTACACAGCTTTCATTTCCTTTCAAATTCTACTCACAACAGTATATTCCATGGCATAATAACCATAGACCAGCAACTACTAGTTTTTAATCTATAATTTTGTCTTCTCATCACAAATCTCTTCCCAGTCCAAGTCACAGTATCATTTGCTGCCAAATTAACTTTCTGAAAACATCAGTTGTCATTCTACTACTCAAAACAATATTCAGGACTCTATTTTTCACATAACTACCTGGATTGGGGAGTTCTTCACAAATTAGACTTGCTTTGCTGCTGATTAAAAATACTGAAGAAATAACTTAGGTAAATTGGAAGTGGTCAAACAGGAGATGCCAAGAGTGAACATTGACATTTTAGGAATCAGTGAACTAAAATGGACTGGAATGGGTGAATTTAACTCAGATGACCATTATATCTACTACTGTGGGCAAGAATCCCTTAGAAGAAATGGAGTAGACATCATAGTCAACAAAAGTCATAGTACTGCATACAGTACTTGGATGCAATCTCAAAAAGGACAGAAAGATCTCTGTTCATTTCCAAGGGAAACCATTCAATATCACTTTAATCCAAGTCTATGCCCCGACTAGTAATGCTTGAAGAAGCTGAAGTTGACCTACAAGACCTTCTAGAACTAACACCCAAAAAAAGATGTCCTTTTCATTATAGGAGACTGGAATGCAAAAGCAAGGAGTCAAGAAATACCTGGAGTAAAAGGCAAATTTGGCCTTGGAGTACAGAATGAAGCAGGGTAAAGGCTAATAGAATTTTGCAAAGAGAATGCACTGGTCATAGCAAACACCCTCTTCCAACAACACAAGAGAAGATTCTACACATCAGCCTCACCAGATGGTCAATACCGAAATCAGATTGATTATATTCTTTGTAGCCAAAGATGGAGAAGCTCTATACAGTCAGCAAAATCAAGGCCGGGAGCTGACTGTGGCTCAGATCATGAACTCCTTATTGCCAAATTCAGACTTAAACGGAAGAAAGTAGGGAAAACCACTAGACCATTCAGGTATGACCTAAATCAAATCCCTTATGATTATACAGTGGAAGTGAGAAATAGATTTAAGGGATTAGATCTGATAGACAGAGTGCCTGATGAACTATGGATGGAGGTTCATGACATTGTACAGGAGGCAGAGATCAAGACCATCGCCAAGAAAAAGAAACGCAAAAAAGTAAAATAGCTGTCTGAGGAGGCTTTACAAATAGCTGTGAAAAGAAGAGAAGCCAAAAGCAAAGGAGAAAAGGAAAGATATGCACATTTGAATGCAGAATTCCAAGGAAGAGCAAGGAGAAATAAGAAAGCCTTCCTAGTGATCAGTGCAAAGAAATAGAGGAAAACAATAGAATGGGAAAGACTAGAGATCTCTTCAAGAAAATTAGACATACCAAGGGAACATTTCATGCAAAGATGGGCTCAGTAAAGGACAGAAATGGTATGGACATAACAGAAGCAGAAGCTATTAAGAAGAGGTGGCAAGAATACATAGAAGAACTATACAAAAAAGAACTTCACAACCCAGATAATCACGATGGTATGATCACTCACCTAGAGCCAGACATCCTGGAGTGTGAAGACAAGTGGGCCTTAGGAAGCATAACTACTAACAAAGCTAATGAAAGTGATGGAATTCCAGTTGAGCTATTTCAAATCTTAAAAGATGATCCTGAGAAAGTTCTGCACTTACTATGTCAGCAAATTTGGAAAACTCAGCAGTGGCAACAGGACTGGGAAATATCAGTTTTCATTCCAATCCATAAGAAAGGCAATGCCAAAGAATGTTCAAATTACTACACAATCGCACTCATCTCAAATGCTAGTACGGACATAACAGTACTTAAACCATGAACTTCCAGATTTTCAAGCTGGATTTAGAAAAGGCAGAGGAACCAGAGATCAAATTGCCAACATTTGCTGGATCATCATAAATGCAAGAGATTTCCAGAAAAATATCTACTTCTGCTTTATTGACTATGCCAAAGCCTTTGATTGTGTGGACCACAAAAAACTGGATAATTCTTCAAGAGATAGGAATACCAGACCACCTCATCTGCCTCTTGAGAAATTTCTATGCAAGTCAGGAAGCAACTGTTAGAACTAGACATGCAACAACAGACTAGTTCCAAATAGGGAAAGGAATATGTTAAGCCTTTGTACAGTCACCCTACTTATTTAAATTATATGCAGAATCCATAATGAGAAATGCTTGGCTGGATGAAGCATAAGCTGGAATCAAGATTGTCAGGAGAAATATCAATAACCTCAGAGAAGTAGATGACACCACACTTATGGCAGAAAGCAAAGAACTAAAGAGCCTCTTGATGAAAGTGAAAGTTCAGTTCAGTCGCTCAGTCATGTCCGACTCTTTGCAACCCCATGAACCACAGCACATCAGGCCTCCCTGTCCATCAGCAACTCCCGGAGTCTACGCAAACCCATATCCATTGAGTTTGTGATGCTATCCAACCATCTCATCCTTCTTTTCCTCCTGCCCTCAATCGTTCTCAGCTTCAGGGTCTTTACAAATGAATCAGCTCTCCATATCAGGTGGCCAAAGAATTGGAGTTTCAGCTTCAATATCAGTCCTTCCAATGAACACCCAGGACTGATCTCCTTTAGGATGGTCTGGTTGCATATCCTTGCAGTCCAAGGGACTCTCAAGAGTCTTCTCCAACACCACAGTTCAAAAGCATCAATTCTTTGGCACTCAGCTTTCTTTATAGTCCAACTCTCACATTCATACTTGACTACAGGAACAACCATAGTCTTGACTAGAAGACCTTTGTTGACAATGTAATGTCTGTCCTTTTTAATATGCTGTCTATGTTGGTCATAACTTTCCTTCCAAGGAGTAAGCATCTTTTAATTTCATGGTTGCTATCACCATCTGCAGTGATTTTGGAGCCCCCCAAAATAAAGTCAGCCACTGTTTCCACTGCTTCCCATCTATTTGCCATGAAGTGACAGGATTGGATGTCATGATCGTAGTTTTCTGAATTTTGAGCTTTAAGTGAAAGAGGAGAGTGAAAAAGTTGGCTTAAAACTCAATTATGGGGGCTCCAAAATCACTGCAGATGGTGACTGTACCCATGAAATTAAAAGACACTTGCTCCTGGGAAGAAACATTATGATCTTGTTTTTGTATCCATTCAGCCAGTCTTTGTCTTTTGGTTGGGGCATTCAACCCGTTTACATTTAAGGTAATTACTGATAAGTATGATCCCGTTGTCATTTACTTTATTGTTTTGGGTTCGAGTTTATACACCGTTTTTGTGTTTCCTGTCTAGAGAATATCCTTTAGTATTTGTTGGAGAGCCGGTTTGGTGGTGCTGAATTTTTTCAGCTTTTGCTTGTCTGAGAAGCTTTTGATTTCTCCTTCATATTTGAATGAGATCCTTGCTGGGTACAATAATCTGGGCTATAGGTTATTTTCTTTCATCACTTTAAGTATGCCTTGCCATTCCCTCCTGGCTTGAAGAGTTTCTATTGAAAGATCAGCTGTTATCCTTATGGGAATTCCCTTGTGTGTTATTTGTTGTTTTTCCCTTGCTGCTTTTAATATTTGTTCTTTGTGTTTGATCTTTGTTAATTTGATTAATATTTGTCTTGGGGTGTTTCACCTTGGGTTTATCCTGTTTGGGACTCTCTGGGTTTCATGGGCTTGGGTGATTATTTCCTTCCCAATTTTAGGGAAGTTTTCAACTATTATCTCTTCAAGTATTTTCTCATGGTCTTTCTTTTTGTCTTCTTCTTCTGGGACCCCTATGATTCGAATGTTGTAGCGTTTAATATTGTCCTGGAGGTCTCTGAGATTGTCCTCATTTCTTTTAATTCATTTTTATTTTATCCTCTCTGATTCATTTATTTCTACCATTCTATCTTCTAATTCACTAATCCTATCTTTTGCCTCTGTTATTCTACTATTTGTTGCCTCCAGAGTGTTTTTAATTTCATTTGTTGCATTATTCATTTTATATTGACTCTCTTTTATTTCTTCTAGGTCCTTGTTAAACCTTTCTTGCATCTTCTCAATCTTTGTCTCCAAGCTATTTATCTGTGATTCCATTTTGATTTCAAGATTTTGGATCAATTTCACTATCATTATTCGGAATTCTTCATCAGGTAGATTCCCTATCTCTTCCTCTTTTGTTTGGTTTGGTGGGCATTTATCCTGTTCCTTTATCTGCTGGGTATTCCTCTGTCTCTTCATCTTGTTTAAATTGCTGAGTTTGGGGTGTCCTTTCTGTATTCTGGCAGTTTGTGGAGTTCTCTTTATTGTGGCGTTTCCTCATTCTGTGTGGGTTTGTACAGGTGGCTTGTCAAGGTTTCTTGGTTAGGGAAGCTTGTGTGGGTGTTCTGGTGGGTGGAGCTGTATTTCTTCTCTCTGGAGTGCAATGAAATGTCCAGTAATGAGTTATAGGATGTCTATGGTTTTGCGATGACTTTGGGAAACAAGATTCCTATATATGTTGTCTACAAGAGACCCACCTCAAAACAGGGGACACATACAGACTGAAAGTGAAGGGCTGGAAAAAGATTTTCCATGCAAATAGGGACCAAAAGAAAGCAGGAGTAGCAATACTTATATCAGATAAAATAGACTTTAAAACAAAGGCTGTAAAAAGAGACAAAGATGGTCACTACATAATGATCAAAGGATCAATCCAAGAAGAAGATATAACAATTATAAATATATATGCACCCAACATGGGAGCACCGCAATATGTAAGACAAATGCTAACAAGTATGAAAGGAGAAATTAACAATAACACAATAATAGTGGGAGACTTTAATACCCCACTCACACCTACGGATAGATCAACTAAACAGAAAATTAACAAGGAAACACAAACATTAAATGATACAATAGACCAGTTAGACCTAATTGATATCTATAGGACATTTCATCCCGAAACAATGACTTTCACCTTTTTCTCAAGCGCACATGGAACCTTCTCCAGGATAGATCACATCCTGGGCCATAAATCTAGCCTTGGTAAATTCAAAAAAATAGAAATCATTCCAAGCATCTTTTCTGACCACAATGCAGTAAGATTAGATCTCAATTACAGGAGAAAAACTATTAAAAATTCCAACATATGGAGGCTGAATAACACCCTGCTGAATAACCAACAAATCACAGAAGAAATCAAAAAAGAAATCAAAATTTGCATAGAAACTAAGGAAAATGAAAACACAACAACTCAAAACCTGTGGGACACTTTAAAAGCAGTCCTAAGGGGAAAGTTCATAGCAATACAGGCATACCTCAAGAAACAAGAAAAAAGTCAAATAAATAACCTAACCCTACACCTAAAGCAACTAGAAAAGGAAGAAATGAAGAACCCCAGGGTTAGTAGAAGGAAAGAAATCTTAAAAATTAGGGCAGAAATAAATGCAAAAGAAACAAAAGAGACCATAGCAAAAAGCAACAAAGCCAAAAGCGGGTTCTTTGAAAGGATAAATAAAATTGACAAACCATTAGCCAGACTCATCAAGAAACAAAGGGAGAAAAATCAAATCAATAAAATTAGAAATGAAAATGGAGAGATCACAACAGACAACACAGAGATACAAAGGATCATAAGAGACTACTATCAACAATTATATGCCAATAAAATGGACAACCGGGAAGAAATGGACAAATTCTTAGAAAAGTACAACTTTCCAAAACTGGACCAGGAAGAAATAGAAAATCTTAACAGACCCATCACAAGCACGGAAATTGAAACTGTAATCAGAAATCTTCCAGCAAACAAACGCCCAGGTCCAGACGGCTTCACAGCTGAATTCTACCAAAAATTTAGAGAAGAGCTAACACCTATCCTGCTCACTCTTCCAGAAAATTGCAGAGGAAGGCAAACTTCCAAACTCATTCTATGAGGCCACCATCACCCTAATACCAAAACCTGACAAAGATCCCACAAAAAAAGAACACAACAGGCCAATATCACTGATGAACATAGATGCAAAAATCCTTAACAAAATTCTAGCAATCAGAATCCAACAACACATTAAAAAGATCATACACCATGACCAAGTGGGCTTTATCTCAGGGATGCAAGGATTCTTCAATATCCGCAAATCAATCAATGTTATACACCACATTAACAAATTGAAAAATAAAAACCATATGATTATCTCAATAGATGCAGAGAAAGCCTTTGACAAAATTCAACATCCATTTATGATAAGAACTCTCCAGAAAGCAGGAATAGAAGGAACATACCTCAACATAATAAAAGCTATATATGACAAACCCACAGCAAACATTATCCTCAATGGTGAAAAATTGAAAGCATTTCCTCTAAAGTCAGGAACAAGACAAGGGTGCCCACTTTCACCATTACTATTCAACATAGTTTTGGAAGTTCTGGCCACAGCAATCAGAGCAGAAAAAGAAATAAAAGGAATCCAAGTTGGAAAAGAAGAAGTAAAACTCTCACTGTTTGCAGATGACATGATCCTCTACATAGAAAACCCTAAAGACTCCACCAGAAAAGTACTAGAACTAATCAATGATTATAGTAAAGTTGCAGGATATAAAATCAACACACAGAAATCCCTTGCATTCCTATACACTAATAATGAGAAAACTGAAAGAGAAATTAAGGAAACAATTCCATTCACCATTGCAACGAAAAGAATAAAATACTTGGGAATATATCTACCTAAAGAAACTAAAGACCTATATATAGAAAACTATAAAACACTGGTGAAAGGAATCAAAGAGGACACTAATAGATGGAGAAATATACCATGTTCATGGATTGGAAGAATCAATATAGTGAAAATGAGTATACTACCCAAAGCAATTTATAGATTCAATGCAATACCCATCAAGCTACCAACGGTATTCTTCACAGAGCTAGAACAAATAATTTCACAATTTGTATGAAAATACAAAAAACCTCGAATAGCCAAAGCTATCTTGAGAAAGAAGAATGGAACTGGAGGAATCAACCTACCTGACTTCAGGCTCTATTACAAAGCCACAGTTATCAAGACAGTATGGTACTGGCACAAAGACAGAAATATTGATCAGTGGAACAACATAGAAAGCCCAGAGATAAATCCACACACATATGGACACCTTATCTTTGACAAAGGAGGCAAGAATATACAATGGATTAAAGACAATCTCTTTAACAAGTGGTGCTGGGAAAACTGGTCAACCACTTGTAAAAGAATGAAACTAGAACACTTTCTAACACCATACACAAAAATAAACTCAAAATGGATTAAAGATCTAAACATAAGACCAGAAACTATAATACTCCTAGAGGAGAACATAGGCAAAACACTCTCTGACATACATCACAGCAGGATCCTCTATGACCCACCTCCCAGAATATTGGAAATAAAAGCAAAAATATACAAATGGGACCTAATTAAACTTAAAAGCTTCTGCACAACAAAGGAAACTATTAGCAAGGTGAAAAGACAGCCTTCAGAATGGGAGAAAATAATAGCAAATGAAGCAACGGACAAACAACTAATCTCAAAAATATACAAGCAACTCCTACAGCTCAACTCCAGAAAAATAAATGGCCCAATCAAAAAATGGGCCAAAGAACTAAATAGACATTTCTCCAAAGAAGACATACAGATGGCTAACAAACACATGAAAAGATGCTCAACATCACTCATTATCAGAGAAATGCAAATCAAAACCACTATGAGGTACCATTACTCGCTAGTCAGAATGGCTGCAATCCATAAGTCTATAAGCAATAAATGCTGGAGAGGGTGTGGAGAAAAGGGAACCCTCTTACACTGTTGGTGGGAATGCAAACTAGTACAGCCACTATGGAGAACAGTGTGGAGATTCCTTAAAAAACTGGAAATAGAACTGCCTTATGATCCAGCAATCCCACTGCTGGGCATACACACTGAAGAAACCAGAAGGGAAAGAGACACGTGTACCCCAATGTTCATCACAGCACTGTTTATAATAGCCAGGACATGGAAGCAACCTAGATGCCCATCAGCAGATGAATGGATAAGAAAGCTGTGGTACATATACACAATGGAGTATTACTCAGCCATTAAAAAGAATACATTGGAATCAGTTCTAATGAGATGGATGAAACTGGAACCTATTATACAGAGTGAAGTAAGCCAGAAAGAAAAACACCAATACAGTATACGAACGCATATATATGGAATTTAGAAAGATGGTAACAATAACCCTGTGTATGAGACAGCAAAAGAGACACTGATGTATAGATCAGTCTTATGGACTCTGGGAGAGGGAGAGGGTGGGGAGATTTGGGAGAATAGCTTTGAAACATGTATAATATCATGTATGAAACGAGTCTCCAGTCCAGGTTCGATGCACGATACTGGATGCTTGGGGCTCGTGCAATGGGACAACCCAGAGGGAGGGTATGGGGAGGGAGGAGGGAGGAGGGTTCAGGATGGGGAACACAGGTATACCTGTGGTGGATTCATTTTGATATTTGGCAAAACTAATAAAATATTGTAAAGTTTAAAAATTAAATTAAATTAAAAATAAATAAATAAATTAAAAAAAAAAAGAAACGTTATGATCAACCTAGACAGCATATTAAAAAGCAGAGACATTACTTTGCCAACAAAGGTCCTTCTAGTCAAAGTTTTGGTTTTTCCAGTAGTCATGTATGGATGTGAGAGTTGGACTATAAAGAAAGCTGAGTGCCAAAGAATTGATGCTTTTGAACTGTGGTGTTGTAGAAGACTCTTGAGAGCCCCTTGAACTACAAGTAGATTCAACCAGTCAATCCTAAAGGAAATCAGTCTTGAATATTCACTGGAAGGACTGATGCTGAAGCTGAAACTCCAATACTTTGGCCACCTGATACAAATAACTGACCCATTGGAAAAGACCCTGATGCTGAGGAAGATTGAAGGCAGGGGGAGAAGGGGAAGACAGAGGATGAGATAGTTGGATGGCATCATTGACTCAATGGACATGGGTTTGAGTAAACTCTGGGAGTTCGTGATGGACAGGGAGGCCTGCTGTGCTGCTGTCCATAGCATCACAAAGAGTTGGACACGACTGAGTGGCTGAACTTGACTGAACTTAGGTAAGTGAGAAACGAAAAATTTCTATTTTTCTCATTTCTTCTCCAGATGATTTCTTTGTCCCAGAGGTATGACTTCATCTCCCTGTCTTTTTTCCTCTTTGATTTCATTTTCTTTATGCATTCCTTCATTTTCATTTATTTAATAACCATTCGTTCTTCTAGATTCAGATTTAATGCCAGTTTATTTATGACGATTTTCCTTACTACCACCCTTCATGGAATTTCCTCTTCCCTTGTTTTCCTAGATATATTATTATTAATAGCATATTTTACTTTGTATTAGTATTGCTCTTCTTTTCATATATTTTACGTCCAAGCAGATTTTAGAAAAAGATCATAACTTGCATATAGTTTGAGTTCAGTATCTGACAATCAATAATGTTTATTGGTCAACAAAATTATATAACATTTTGGTAAGTAAAAAAAAGTCCTCAAAAGACAGCATGACTCTTGCTTTAACTGATTCAATAGCATTTCCCATAGCCAGATGTACTTATTTTTTTCCTGATGGCTTCTTAAGACATGATTGTATTAGGTAGCTCTGGTTTATTTCCAATGAAGAAATAATTTTGTTTCCATAGTTTGCTTCCAAAATTATAGTCTTGAAGACCAAATGAAAAGTGTGCTTGAATGATTTCCATATTTCAGCAGGTTGTTGGCATCATGTAGCTCTCAATTTGGTTTTCATAAACTTTGAATATATTGTCCATTCATAAACAAATGATAGAAACAATCAGCTGTTGTAATATATAAAAAGGATGTTGTACAATGAGTAATTATAACCTGATTCACATTTGGCAAGTTGACTTGACTAAAGAGTTCATATATAACACCCAACTATAATTAAATGAATAAAATCAGCTCCTAGAAGATTGGTTATATGGCCAAAAGTCTATACAGGTGACTTTCTTCATTGAAAATCACATTGCATAGGAATTAAAATGAATTGACAATATAGGACATGCGTACATGTAAGTCGCTTCAGTCATGTCCAACTCTTTGTGACCCTATGTACTGTAGCCTGCCAGGCTCCTCTGTCGATGGGATTCTCCAGGCAAGAATACTGGAGTGAGTTGCCATGCCCTTCTCCAAGCAGGATATGGTTTAATAGAAATTAAGCTTGTGTGTTTTCCAAATGAAATACATAGTGTGGATTTCAGATGCATAATATGGAACTAAATGTTCTTAATTTTTTTAAGGATGTCTGCTAAAATTGTAAATGATGTCTCAGGTCTTATTTTACTTTAGAGATAAATTCTGTGCTACCAACATTCGAGTCAGGAATATTGTTAAGCTACTCATTCAAATATGCAACACAAATATCAGAGGGACTCACTGCCGGGGAGCACACATTTTATTTCCATTCCCAGTGTGGACATGCACTTTGACTTTGGAAGATGTCAATTCTAAGCAGTACTCATGGGGCTCCAATTGAACACAAAGCTTTGCACATTTATATAAAGGTAAACGTCTGGGTCAGGATGACAGAATGCCATCTCCCCCTCCCTGCCATTAGACTCAAGATTGATGTCTAGGTTCAAAAGTCATCTGATAGGCCAGTTATGCCAAGGTATTCTCAATAAAGCATTTGGAAACAAAAGAGAAAATAAGGTAGAAATTGAAATGGTTTTTTGCAGGGTATATCCTTGTCATAAATCACAAATAAAAAAAACTGTAATATAAACTACCATTTTATTAAATGTCACTCAGCATTCATGATTTCATCAGTCTGGTAGTTTAGAGAGGGTACAAAGTGGCTGATAGTCCAAAAATCAGTCTGCATACCCAGAGCAGTACAGTGTTGAAAAAATGGAAAACCATGGAAGGTAAAAATACAGAAAGAAAATAAATTCACTTACAGAAAGCAGGCAACTCTACCACTTTGATCACTCTGAAATTATTACTGAAATTCCAATAAATTACATTTTTCACACAGGTAGCCTAAGATTGGAGAAGGCAATGGCCACCCACTCCAGTACTCTTGCCTGGAAAATCCACGGATGGAGGGGCCTGGTAAGCTGCAGTCCATGGGGTGGCTAAGAGTCGGACACGACTGAGCGACTTCTCTTTCACTTTTCACTTTCATGCATTAGAGAAGGAAATGGCAACCCACTCCAGTGTTCTTGCCTGGAGAATCCCAGGGATGGGGGAGCCTGGAGGCTGCCGTCTATGGGGTCGCACAGAGTCAGACACAACTGAAGTCATTTAGCAGCAGCAGCAGTAGCCTAAGATTATTTGTGTACTTTTCTATTTAACTTTATATGTGTGTGTGAGTGTCTGTATCTTTCCCTCTGTGTATATATGTGTGTCCATACACACAGAGAAAGGAAGACATATACACAACTAAATCAAACAAAATTCTATTGTAATATATGTAATTGATAAATATGGGAAACAAATCAATAAAATGAATTAATATAGAAACTACAATTTACCATGGCACATTTACAAAATGCTGGATCTGGGGAAAGGTCTTGAGAACTGATTACACTGAATACTAAAGAAACAAACACAGACACACACATTCCCAGCTGTATATGTAGATTGGAAGAATGGATTTATCTTTAAGATTCAGGAAAGAGAACTTGCTGTAAAATTTTGTGACACCCCTTCCAGTTGGGTCCTATCAAAATCTGTCCATATCTGTAATTTACCACTTATTCTTCAGCATTAAATTCACCTTTTCCATGATGTTTTCTGCTTCTAGGGACTTTCGAGGGCAGGCTTCACATTATTTATCTTCTATCTTTATTGCCCACCAATAAATGCTAAATGAAAATAGAAAAAAAAAAAAAAAACTCAAAGGATATAGATAATTTCTTGTAAAATCTATATATGTGTGACTTTAAAATGGTAGTTCAAAGCAAAGTCTAAAAGTCAGTTTGTAGATTTGTTTTTCTTGTTTGTCATGTCCAAATATCCAACTACTTATATATCTGTCAATAATGGAATAAAGACTACCATTTTGTCTTAAGCAAAAGTCAAGCAAAATATTTAAAGAATGTTTTTCAGATATCGGATAATAGTTTAGAATAGTTATTTTCGAAAGAAAGGGGAAAATGGGGTAAACCCTATTGATTGCCCTGGCTCGGTGTCTGAGGAGTGCCCAGGCTGTAGCACAGGGAAGGGGGACCCAAAGAAAGCCTGGAAATTTCTCCGAGTTGAGACAAACTCTAGCATTCAGAAAAATCGAGGCAAATAGAGTTCATAGGGCTGAGTACCATAGAGGAGAGAGCTGCCCAGTAAAATAAAGTTCTGAATCACGGGGCAGGGTGGGAGGGGGCGGGAAACCAAAAAGAGCAAGCAGAAAAATCCTGGAGCTCACATAGCGCTGGCATAGTCACGTTCAATTAAGCCAAAGTGGCAAGATCTAAAATCTTGGGAATCAAATGGAGCACTCAGAAGGGTATTTGCATCAGTTAGTGGAGCCAAATCAGTCCTAAGCTGAAGGCTACCTAGATCTGCTTAACAAAACATAAAACTAAGACAGAAAAGGAAACTATTTTCAAGTAACTTATTTGCATCACAGGACAAATTTCTAAGTTTATCTAAAGGATCCCATAATATCTAGTGCCAATGATGTAAATTTTCCAATGTCTGGTGGAAAGAAGAAAAGAAAGTGAAATTGCTCAGTCATGTCTGACTCTTTGCAACCCCACGGACTGTAGCCTACTAGGCTCCTCCATCCATGGGATTCTCCAGTCAAGAATACTGGAGTGGGTTGCCTTTTCCCTCTACCATGTCCTTATTCCCAACCCAAGAATCAAACTCAAGTCTCCCACACTGCAGACAGATTCTTTATCGACTGAGCTATGAGGGAAGCCCATTTTAGGAACTGTAGTAATAACAAATCTTGTTTTAAACACATAAATGTCTATTTTACTTATCCATTCTAAATAAGCATTCAAAGAGTTTTTTTTTTTTAATTTCATTTGCAGTAACTCCTTTTATTAAAAGACAAAGAAAATTTACCTCACTGAAATAATAGCTAGACCTTTTTTAGGTTTTTTCCCAAGTTTTTTGTTTATATTCTTAATTGCTCTTATTAGCATCTATAAGATCCATTGAGAAAGCTTCAGTGAAGCTTCTTAAACTACTTTTTCTCATTCAAAAAAGTTCTTAGGTTAATTTGACTTTTGTTCTATAGGTACAAACAAAACAGTTGTTTACAATGAGAGTGCGCTAGATTTAATAATTTGTTAGTTTCTCTGATTTTAAAAGGATCCATCATTTGGCCACCAATTAAAAACACAAAAAGACTTCTTACAAGGCTGATATAAACAAAAAAACACACAGAACACAGGATATTTACATCTCAAAGACACAGAAATCTGAAATTGCCCCTAAAAGATCTTGCTTAAGATTTTACTAAGTCAGCTTTTAATTTTTAACTGCATACCATTAAACAGCCCCCCTCAATATTTAGGCAGTTAGAACTGGACATGGAACAACAGACTGGTTCCAAATCAGGAAAGGAGTACCTCAAGGCTGTATATTATTACCCTGCTTATTTAACTTATATGCAGAATAAATCATGAATAATGCTGGACTGGATGAAGCACAAGCTGTAATCAAGATTGCCAGGAGAAATATCAATAACCTGAGATATGCAGATAACACCAGCCTTATGGCAGAAAGTGAAGAAGAACTAAAGAGCCTCTTGATGAAAGTGAAAGAGGAGAGTGAAAAAGTTTGTTCAACATTCAGAATGTCATCTGGCCCCATCACTTCATAGCAAATAGATGGGGAAACAGTGAGAACAGTGACAGACTGTATTTTGGGGGGCTCCAAAATACTGCAGATGGTGACTGCAGCCATGAAATTAAAAGATGGTTGCTCCTTGGAAGAAAAGTTATGACCAATATAGACAGCATATTAAAAAGCAGAGACATGAGGAAGGTCAAAGATGGAGGAAGAATAGGATGGGGAAACCACTTTCTCCCCCACATATTCATCGAAAGATCATCTGAACACTGAGCAAATACTACAAAACAACTTCTGAATGCTGGCAGAGGACACCAGGCACCCAGAAAGGCAGCCCATTGTCTTCAAAAGGAGGTAGGACAAAATATAAAAGATAAAAAGAGAGACAAAAAAGTTAGGGACAGAGACCCATCTTGGGGAGGGAGTTGTAAAAGAGGAGAAGTTCCCAAACACCAGGAAACCCTCTCACTGGCGGGTCTGTGGGGAATTTTGGAATCTCAGAGAGCACCATAACCGGGAGGAAAAAATAAATAAATAAAACCCACAGATTACAGGCCTAACTGCAACTCCCAGAGGAGAGGTAGCCCAAACACTCGCGTCCACCACCAGTAAGTGGGGGCTGAACAAGGAGGCGCGGCTTGTATTGCTTAGGGTAAGGATTGGGCCTGAATGCCCTGAGGACAATCTGAGGGAGCTAAGGTGAGATAGTAACCCAAACTGTGGGATAGCCAGAGAGAGGGGGAAAAAAAAAAAAAAAAAGAGGAAAGAGAGAGAATTTTGCCTCAAAAGGCTCTAATCTAAGGCACTGCCAACCTGCTCACAGACAAAAGGACTGAGCGAATACCAGAGGAGAGCTAGCCCCAGCAGACTGGCCCATCCCCTGCCTGCTGGAGGCAGGCGGCTGACAGCCAGAGCTGGAAGGCAAGGGGCAAAGTCAACCCCAGAGATGGCATCCTCTTCCAAACTGCGAGCAGGCTCCCAGTTGCTAACCAAGTCATCCTAGGATCCTGAACTGTTGATATCCACCAAGAGGGTCACAGCCAGAGATCAGCTCCCCAGAGGAGACACATGGCACACCTGAGACGGTGCTCCTGCTGTGCACCCAGGAAACTGAGCTGCCGCGACCAGGAGGTGATAAGATGCTCCACACCTGGGAAAAGTGCGCTTGCCAAGCAGTTGATCATCTGAGCTGCTCGGACCTGGAAAGGGCACAAAACAGGCCCAACCGAGTCTGTGACTTTGTGGAATACCTGAGAACCTGAACCAAGCAGTGTAGACCTGGGAAGTGTCCACAACCCAGGGCCCGCCTTAGACAGTTCCCCTGCAGAGCAACCTGGACCCTGAGCAGTGTAGACTGGGAAAGAACACATGCCATGAGCAGGGGCAAACTCCCCACAGCACAATTGAACAAGTGAGCCTAAATAAATGACCACCTTCACCCCCTTGTGTGAGGGCAGAAGTTAGATACTGAAAAGACTTGCAAACAGAGGAAGCCAAAATAAACAAAGAAGAGGGAACCGCTCTGGAAGTGACAGGTGCAACGGATTAAAACCCAGTAGTTAGCACTAACTACATTGGAAGGGACCTATGGACCTTGAGAAGAAGTTTAAGCTGGAACAAGCAACTATCTGAAACCGAACTGACCCCACACTGCCCTCAACAGCTCCAGAGAAACTGCTAGATATATTTTACTATTATCATTTTTTTAATTTTTAAGTACTTTATTACTCTTTTAATTTTCATTTTTAAAACCTACTATTACCTTGCAAAAAAAAAAAAGACCCTATTTTTACAGCAAATTTTTAATAGCATTTTGTTTTGTTTTTTTAGTATTGTATTTTGAAAGTCTAACCTCTACTCTAGATTTTTAAGCTTTGCTTTTTTTATTTGTTATCAATTCTGTACCTTTAAGAATCCAATCTTCAGTACCCATTTTTACTTAGGAGTGTGATTACTGGCTTGATTGCTCTCTTCCCTTTTGACTCTCCTTTTTCTCCCCCAGGTCATCTCTATCTCCTCCATCCCCCTTCTCTTCTCTACTTAACTCTGTGAATCTCTTTGGATGTTCTGGGCTGTGGAGAACACTTAGCGAACTGATCACAGGCTAGACTGATCTCTCTCCTTTTGACTCCCCCTCCTCTCCTCCTGGTCACCTCTATCTCCTTCCTCCTTCTTCTCTTCTCTATGGAAATCCATGAACCTCTCTGACTGTTCCAAACTATGGACAGCACATAGGGAATTGCTTACTGGCTAGATTGGTCTTTCCCCCTTTTATTCCTCCTCTTCTCCTCCTGGTCACCTCTATCTCTCTCCTCCCTCTTCTCTTCTCCATGTAACTCTGTGAACCTCTCTGGGTGTCCCCCACTGTGGAGAACCTTTTCACCATTAACCTAGATGTTTTATTATCAGTGCTGTATGGATGGAGATGTCTTGAGGCTACTGTAGGAATAAGACTGAAAGCCAGAGGCAAGAGGTTTAAATCCAAAACTTGAGAACACCAGAAAACTCCTGACTCCAGGAAACAATCAACAAGAGCACATCCAAAAGCCACCATACCTACACTCAAACCAAGCTCCACCCAAGAGCCAACAAGTTTCAGAGCAGGACATGTCAAGGTAATGTTCCAAGGTTGTGTTCCAACAACACAGGAACATAACCCTGAGCACAAAAATACAGGTGGCCAAAAGTCACACCAAACCCACAGACATCTTAAAACTCAGGACTGGAAAATTCATTGCACTCCAGAGAGACGAGATCCAGCTCCACCCACCAGAGCACCGACACAAGCTTTCCTAACCAGGAAATATTGACAAGCCACTCGTCGAACCCCATCCAGAGGGAGGAACCTCCACAATAAAGAGGAACCACAAACACCATTTGGGCTGTGGAGAACACCATTTCTGTTTGGGGTGGCAGACCAAAAAGCCACCCCAAACACAGCAACCTGAACAAGACGAAAAGGCAGAAGAATATTTAGCAGGTAAAGGAACATGATAAATGCCAACCAAACCAAACAAAAGAGGAGATAGGGAGTCTACCTGGAAAAGAATTCAGAACAATGACAGTAAAAATGACCCCAAATCTTGAAAACAAAATGGAGTTACAGATAAATAGTCTGGAGACAAAGATGCAAGAAAAGTTTAACAAGGACCTAGAAGAAATAAAAACGAGTCAATCAATACTGAATAATGCAATAACTGAGATCAAAAACCCTCTGGAAGGAACCAACAGTAGAATAACTGAGGCAGAAGATAGGATAAGTGAGGTGGAAGATATAATGGTGGAAATAAATGAAATAGAGAGGAAAAAAGAAAAAAGAATTAAAAGAAATGAGGACAACCTCTGAGACCTCTGGGACAATGTCAAATGCCCCAACATTCGAATCATAGGAGTCCCAGAAGAAGAAGACAAAAAGAAAGGCCATGAGAAAATACTTGAGGAGACAATAGTTGAAAACCTACCTAAAATGGGGAAGGAAATACCCACCCAAGTCCAAGAAACCCAGAGGGTCCTAAACAGGATAACCCCAAGGAGAAACACCCCAAGACACACATTAATCAAATTAACAAAGATCAAATACAAAGAATAAATATTAAAAGCAGCAAGGGAAAAACAACAAATAACTTACAAGGGGATATCCATAAGAATAACAGCAGACTTTTCAATAGAAACTCTTCAGGCCAGAAGGGAATGGCAGGACATACTTAAAGTGATGAAAGAGAAAAACCTACAAACCAGATTACTGTACCCAGCAAGGATCTCATTCAAATATGAAGGAGAAATCAAAAGCTTTACAAACAAGCAAAAGCTCAGAGAATTCAGCACCACCAAACCAGCTCTTCAACAAATGCTAAAGGATCTTCTCTAGACAGGAAACACAGAAAAAGTTTATAAACTCAAACACAAAGCAACAAAGTAAAAGGCAATGGAATCATACTTATCAATAGCTACCTAAAATGTAAATGGGTTGAATGCCCTAACCAAAAGGCAGGACTGTCTGAATGGATACAAATACAAGACTCCTATATATGCTGTCTACAAGAGACCCACCTCAAACCTAGGGACACATACAGACTGAAAGTGAAGGGATGGAAAAAGATACTTCATGCAAATGGAGACCAAAAGAAAGCAGGAGTAGCAATACTAATATCAGGTAAAATAGACTTTGAAATAAAGGCCATGAAAAGAGACAAAGAAGGACCCTATATAATGATCAAAGGATCAATACAAGAAGATATAAAAATTATAAATATATATGCACCAAACATAGGAGCACTGCAATATGTAAGGCAAATGATAAGAAGCATGAAAGGGGAAATTAACAGAAATACAATAATAGTGGGAGACTTTAATACCCCACTCACACCTATGAATAGATCAACTAAACAGAAAATTAGAAAGGAAACACAAACTTTAAATGATACAAAGGACCAGTTAGACCTAATTTATATCTACAGGATATTTCACCCTAAAACAATGAATTTAATCTTTTTGACTGAAGAATGAAGCTATAAGAATAGCCTGCATGAAACAATTACAGGCAAGAATATTTTTAAAGAAGTTGGGGAAACCCTAATTGAATATAACCCAAAGTAGAGTTTGGAACATGCATGCATGCTAAGTTGCTTCAGTCATATCTGACTCTGTATGACACTATGGACTGTAGCCTGCCAGACTCTTCTGTCCATGGGATTCTCCAGCCAAGAACACTGGACTGGGTTGCCATTTCCTCCTCCAGAGGATCTTCTCAAACTTGTGTTCAAACTTGCGTCTCTTATGTCTCCTGCATTGGCAAGAGTGTTCTTTACCATTAACACCACCTGGTAATTCCAGAGTTTTCCAAGATATGTCAAATTGATGGTGGTAAAAAGTGTGTGGAGCAGCAAAAAGATTATTTGAACAAATTCCCAAAGCTCATGGAAAGATGAGGCATTTAAAGGCTTTACTTATTCATTGTACTATTCATCAGCAGATAAATGGTAATCAGCAGGGGATGATAAAGGATGAGATGGTTGGATGGCATCACAAACTCAATGGACATGAGTTTGAACAAGCTCTGGGAGGTGGTGAAGAACAGGGAATCCTGATGTGCTGCAGTCCATTGGGTTTCAAAGAGTTGGACATGACTGAGCAACTGAACAACAACAAATGGTTATATGTTACTGAAACAGTAGAGTCAATGGTAAATTTCACTCACACTTGTGTATGGAACTACTATCAGTATTAAAATTTGAATATCTAGGCTTGCCTTTCCAGACAACAGTTTGATGACTTAGCAGTCATATTGTTTTATCATGATTTTTTGAACTCAGGGTTGACACTAAAATAGTTCTGAATAAAAATCGTTTTCAACCACTGTTTTTGAACGCTGAACAGCTTTAGGAATTGGCTTTTGCTGCACATTTGATAATGTTTCTTAAATAATTCAACCTACAATTACAAGGCAAACAGCACTTATATGTGAAACTTATATTGTGGCAATTTTGATGACAATTAACATTTGCATCACAAGTGGTGTCAAGATGCTCTATACACTTCCCAGCCTAAAAAAAAAATTTTTTAATAAAAAAATAAAATAAAAATAAAATAAGAAACAAGCTTTACATTTCCCCACAAATTTGCAGGGATATATTTACTGAGTTCAGTATACAATTCTGTAGGTATTTTTATGACATTGATGTCATTGTAAAAGAAAATTTCTATTTTTCGAAATCCAAACTATGCCACTAAGGAACTTCCACCTAACTTTCAATATATACAATCAAGAGAAGAATATAATAGAATTTTTTACGTTTTCCAAGTAATGAATATGCTCACTTAAAACAACAGGTCCACGAATTGATATCATTCTTTGGAAGTAACCTATCTGTGTGAAAACAAACAAACAAACAAACATTTCAATGATGAAATGCGTGAAATCTCATTCAGTTCAGTTCAGTCGCTCAGTCATGTCCAACTCTGTGACCCCCATGGACTGCAGCACGCCAGGAGCAGTATTAAGACCTGAACATTTGCAATTGATGTTGATGATAAAGAACACTACCTTTGAACTTCAATTAAGCTAAATTTTAAACTCTTCCCACCAAAAAAGAATGCCATTCTTCTGGATAGTAGACTTGTATTACAAAAAATTATACTCAATTATTATATTTTGAATTTTATCAATAAAAAGAGTGGAAATTTGTTTTTTCAGTTATTTTTGTTGTTGCTGTTTAGTTGCTCAATCATGTCTGACTCTGTGACCCCATGGACTGTAGCCCACCAGGCTCTTCTGTTCATAGGATTCTCTGGTCAAGAATACCAGAATGTGTTGCTATTTACTCCTCAAAGGGATCTTCCAGACCCAGGGATCAAACCTGTGTCTTCTGGGTTGGTAGGCAGATTCTTTACCGCTGAGCCACAAATGAAGCCCTGGAAATTCTCTTACCATAGTTTAAAAATTACATTGACCAGACATGTTCTCAGCGCAAAATATTTGCTTTTGCTCATCCTTTGACTGAATATTCATCCTTCAAATATAAACATATGTACTCTCTTAGCTTCTTTGAGATTTTGTTCAAATGTCACTTCAGTGAAGCCTTCCCAGGTCACTCTGTAAAATTCCAACAGCATCAGCAACTCTCTAGTACCCTCAATCTGGCATCTCCTTGCTCACCTTTGTCTTTGTAGCATCACAACAGACTACATAGCTACTTCATAGCATCTTTATCAGTATGCAACTGACTACATTGTTTATTTTCTTGTTTGTTTACTTCCTGTCTCTATTGACTAGAAAGTTAAATGGCACAAGGGTACCAGAATTTTTCTGACAAATAGTAGATCCTCAATAAATATTTGTTCAGCACATGAAGTTTTCTGAATTGGTTCTTAGAACTTAAAAAAAAAAAAAAAATTCTTAAAATGCACTCCTTCTCAAATATCCATGCCTTGCATTCATCATCTCCTGTTCTTTTAGTCTTCTTTGCTCAATATCACCATGTTTGTTTTTTGTTTGTTTGTGTTTTCTTTTCTATTAGCCTACAATTACTAGTCATATATGAAAAGAAATAGTGCACATTTATTTTGGGTCATTACCCTGCATTTTTTTAATTTCATAATAAAATAATAATGAAAGCTAACATTTTAGGTTTTAGAATGTGCTAAGTACTTGCTAAACACCAGTAGTAAATATCTGTTTTTGCTTATTTTCTGCCAGCCTCTCCTTTTCTGGCCAAAGCAAACAAGCAAAACTCTTATTTTTACCCTTTTGAGAATTGCCCCACATAAATCATGCTAGACACGACAGTGTTCTTGCCTGGAGAATCCCAGGGATGGGGGAGCCTGGTGGGCTGCCATCTCTGGGGTCGCACAGAATCGGACACGACTGAAGTGACTTAGCAGCAGTAGCAGCAGCAGCAGCAAATCATGCTATTCCGGTGCTATTCATGCTAAATCATGCTACTCTTCAATATTTACTGAGCATTCTTTTCAACTAACATAATGGTTATAACCCAACAGTCTCTATTAAAAAAAAAAAAAAAAAAAAGCCTCTCAGGTGTTTCTAAAGTTCAGCCAGAGTTGAGCATCACTGTGCTACACAATTTGCATAGGCCTGAAAATGCCAGTTGAGCTATTTCAAATCCTGAAAGATAATGCTATGAAAGTGCTGCACTCAATATGCCAACAAATTTGGAAAACTCAGCAGTGGCCACAGAACTGGAAAAGGTCAGTTTTCATTCCAATCCCAAAGAAAGGCAATGCCAAAGAATGCTCAAACTACCGCACAATTGCACTCATCTCACACGCTAGTAAGGTAATGCTTAAAATTCTCCAAGCCAGGCTTCAGCAATATGTGAACCGTGAACTTCCTGATGTTCAAGCTGGTTTTAGAAAAGGCAGAGGAACCACAGATCAAATTGCCAACATCCACTGGATCATGGAAAAAGCAAGAGAGTTCCAGAAAAACATCTATTTCTGCTTTATTGACTATGCCAAAGCCTTTGACTGTGTGGATCACAAGAAACTGTGGAAAATTCTGAAAGACATGGGAATACAAGACCACCTGATCTGCCTCTTGAGAAATTTGTATGCAGGTCAGGAAGCAACAGTTAGAACTGGACATGGAACAACAGACTGGTTCCAAATAGGAAAAGGAGTACGTCAAGGCTCTATATTGTCACCCTGCTTATTTAACTTATATGCAGAGTACATCATGAGAAACGCTGGACTGGAGGAAACACAAGCTAGAATCAAGATTGCTGGGAGAAATATCAATAACCTCAGATATGCAGATGACACCACCCTTATGGCAGAAAGTGAAGAGGAATTAAAAAGCCTCTTGATGAAAGTGAAAGTGGAGAGTGAAAAAGTTGGCTTAAAGCTCAACATTCAGAAAACGAAGATCATGGCATCCGGTCCCATCACTTCATGGGAAATAGATGGGGAAACAGTGGAAACAGTGGAAACAGTGTCAGACTTTATTTTTCTGGGCTCCCAAATCACTGCAGATGGTGACTGCAGCCATGAAATTGAAAGATGCTTACTCCTTGGAAGGAAAGTTATGACCAACCTAGATAGCATATTCAAAAGCAGAGACATTACTTTGCCAACAAAGGTTCGTCTAGTCAAGGCTATGGTTTTTCCTGTGGTCATGTATGGATGTGAGAGTTGGACTGTGAAGAAGGCTGAGTGCTGAAGAATTGATGCTTTTGAATTGTGTTGTTGGAGAAGACTCTTGAGAGTCCCTTGGACTGCAAGGAGATCCAACCAGTCCATTCTGAAGGAGATCAGCCCTGGGATTTCTTTGGAAGGAATGATGCTAAAGCTGAAACTCCAGTACTTTGGCCACCTCATGTGAAGAGTTGACTCATTGGAAAAGACTCTGATGCTGGGAGGGATTGGGGGCAGGAGGAGAAGGGGACGACAGAGGATGAGATGGCTGGATGGCATCACTGACTCGATGGACGTGAGTCTGAGTGAACTCTGGGAGTTGGTGATGGGCAGGTAGGCCTGGCATGCTGCGATTCATGGGATGACAAAGAGTCAGACACGACTGAGCGACTGAACTGAACTGAACTGAACTGAAAATGACAACGCCTATTCTTTCCCCAATGGTGGGTACATGAATCAACCTGGCCAATCAGTACTCATTCCCCCGGGGACAGTGATTGGGTCCATCAGAACAATCATTTATAAGGAACAAACAATTTATAAGGATAGATAGAGATTCAGAGAGAGAAAGACTGTCTTTTGTTCCCTTCTGAAAACCTGGGCATCAAAGACAATGCCATCCCAGAGATGCCAAGGACCATATATTTCACAATATAGAGTGTATCTACTTAAGAGTGATATCAAATGAAGAAAAAGAAAAAGAATTCTCCAAGAATTCTTGGAGACAAATAAATAGAAATAAAGCAACAGAGGGGGAAAGATAGAGAGGGAGAAAGAGAGAAAGGAGGAGAGATTTGAAGCCCTTATAACATTATTTGAAATCTTAGATCTAGCTGGTCCTATTGTAATTCAGCCCTGTTGTTTCCATCCAAGTTATATTAATCAATATATTCGCTGTTATGTTTTGGTTACTTGAAGAGTCTGAATGTTACAACCAAGAATTCTGAATAACATAATATGACATTTTGTATGCATCACTTATTTTTCCCAGATTTATTGAGATGCAATTAACAAATAAAATTGTGAGACTTCCCTGGTTGTCAAGTGGTTAAAAATTTGCCTGTCAGTGCAGGGTACAAGGGTTTGACCCCTGGTTGGAGAAGACTCCACATGCCACAGGGCAACAAAGCCCTTGCATCATTAACTACTGAGCCCACGTACAGCAACTATGAAGCTCACACATCCTAGAGCCCATGCTCTGCAACAAGAGAAGCCACGACAATGAGAAACCCACACACCACAACTAGAGTAGCCCCTGCTTGCTGCAACTAGAGAAATACTGTGAGCAGTAATGAAGACCCAGCACAGTCAAAAATAAATAATAAAGTTAATTAATTAATTAAAAAGAAAAAAAAAAAAAAAGACTTCCCTGGTGATCTAGTGGTTAAGACTCTGAGCTTCCAATGTAGGGGGCGGAGTTCAATCCTATCCCTGGTCTAAGATCCCACATGCCACACAGCCAAAAAATACATTGCGTATATTTAAAGGGTAGACTGTGACAATTTAATATATGTATATGTTATGAAATGGTTACCACAGTCAAATTAATTATTATATCCTCACCTCACAAAATTACTGTTGTGTGTACACATGTATAAGGTAAGAATGCTTAAGATCTACTCTCTTATTAAATTGCAAGTGTACAATACAGTCTTATTAACTATAGTCATCATGTTGCACATGAAATCTCCAGAACCTATTCATTTTATAAATGAAAGTTTGTACCCTGTAAACTTTGTACCCTGTGCTAAAATCTTCCCACTCTTCCAATCTCCTAGCAACCATCATTTTATTCTCTGGTTCTATGGGTTCAAAATATTTTTTGACTCTACAAATTAAACCATGTATTTGTTATTCTCTATCTGTCTTATTTCACCAAGCATAATGTCATCCATGTTCATATGTTCATCAATGTTATTACAAATATCAGGATGTCCCTTTTTATGGCTGAATAATATTATATATATATATATATTTATTTATTTATAAATAAGTTATATAGAGAATATATATATATATATATATATATATATATATATATATCATGTTTTCTTTACTCATCCATTGATAAGCACTTAGGTTGTTTCTATATCTTGGCTATTTTAAATATGTACTAGTTAGTACATATATTTTATCTAAGTACTCTGAATCTCAGTTTCCTCATCTAAAAAATGGAGAAAATGATTTTACATATTTTGCAGAGTGTAAAATCATTTTCTCCATTTTTTAGATGAGGAAACTGAGATTCAGAGTACTAAATATACAAGGTCATATAGTTAATTCAATGTGTGTGTAGGTGGCATTCAAACCCAAGTTTCTTTACACTGTGCTACATACCCCTTGATTATTGTATCATATCTTACTATGAGGGTCATCTTTATGTCAAAAGAGCTTTTCTTTTTTAATTTGTTTATTTTTGTCCAAATAGTTTTGACAAGGAAGTTGTCATCTGATTTAAGGCCTACTATGACTGAGTGACTAAGCACAGCACAGCACATAACAACACAGCACTATAATAGCTACTGTGCTGCTGCTGCTGCTAAGTCGCTTCAGTAGTGTCTGACTCTGTGCTACCGCATAGACAGCAGCCCACCAGGCTTTGCCGTCCCTGGGATTCTCCAGGCAAGAACACTGGAGTGGGTTGCCATTTCCTTCTCCAATGCATAAAAATATGGAACGCTTCACGAACTTGCACTGTAATCATACTTTATTCTTAAATTGCACTGGCCACTCACAGGTTAAATTTACCATTTAATACTTAAAACTTCTAGTATTTTTCCCTATATATATTAGCCTAGCTTTCAAGAGGCAAACAAAAGTCAACTATTTGGAGAGAGAACAATGCCTGGGAGTGATGCTTGGGGTGGTTGTGGGAGGAGTGGCAGATGTGTGGGAGACAATGGCATCTGAGGCAAGCCATCTCCTGTACTTCCCACATTCCTACAGATTCACCCTTCCTGGTCCCCTAATACAAGCACCACCTCTCTCACTTGCCCAAAGTTCAGGGCCCAGACAAGGGAGAATGGGTTCAAGGAGAGTAATTTCCTGTCTCTTTCTTTACCTGGTCAGCCAAGACAAAGTGAGCAAGAGGGTCTTCCATATGCAGGATCAGGAAAACCACGTCTGGGCTGATATCACAGTCCAGCCTCTTTTTAGTCCTCTAGTCTATTTTCATTCTTGCCCAACAAGACAGGAATAATTAATGAGGAACAGAGCAGTACGGACGGAAGATAAGGGGAAGGAGCTGCTTTTCTTTCAACCCTGTGCCCTCACCTTCAAGCTGGAACCCTATGCCATCCCTGGTCTATACTCCTGATCAGTGCCTTGGGCACTTGTAGGCCTTGTTCCCCTCTTCTTTCTCCTCTCTTTTCTTAAAAAAAAACTGTCAGTAATTTTTGTGACTGTTTCCATTTTTTCTTAAGCATAATTAGTTCAAACTTGTCCAATTATTTGCAGCCCCATGGACTCTAGCCCACCAGGCTTCTCTGTCCATGGAATTTTCCAGGCAAGAACAGTGGAGTGGATTGCCATTTCCTACTCCTGGGATCTTCCTAACCCAGGGATAAAACCCTGGTCTCTTTCATCTCCTGCATTGGCAAGTGGATTCTTTACCACTGAACCACCTGGGAAGCCCCAAACTTACCTGCGTGCATGCTAAGTAGCTTCAGTTGTGTCTGACTCTTTGTAACTCTATGGACTTGTAGCCCACAAGGCTCCTCTGTCCATAGTATTCTCCAGGAAAGAATACTGGAGTGGCTTGCCATGTTCTTCTCCAGGGGGTCTTCCTGACCCAGGGATTGAGCCCACGTCTTTTGCATCTTCTGAATTGGCAGGTAGGTTCTTTACTGCTAGCACTATCTGGGGAGCCCCAGACTCACCTAAATAGCATTATAAAAAGACAGATACTGCTATTAAAATTATTTCATCAAATGGCATTTTTGATAAAATTCATTGCTACACAGGTTCAAAACAAACAAAAATCTGGACAGTCATACTACAATAATGATCTTTTTCCATAGAAACTAACATTTTTTAAAAATTTAAAATCATCATAATTATTTAACATCATAATTATATAACATAAGTTAATAAGTGTAGTTAAAAATACTTATTATAAGTACTAAAAAGCAGGTGACCCACTCTGCATTACTTTAATGTCACTTATTTGGGGCACTGAAAAGGGGTAATTGTTTTGTTTCTCCACTTAACTCTTCCTCTGTGGTCTATGCAATGGCACATACTTTTGATTGGCAAACTACCAATAGACCAGAGAATGCATGCGTTATTGATGAGTTTGTTTCTGAATTAAAAACCAAGGTACATACATTTATGTATATAAATACTCTACGTATACCTGTAGAGATGGAGTTAGTTTTAATGAAAAAGGAAAAACTGTGCAATTATTTGTAGAGTTATGTGGTCCCTAATTTAATTTCAACATAAATTGGGAGAATGAGTATAAAATTCAGGGTGCCCAATGAGGAAGGGATATTTCTTAAATTTCTTAGTCTTCTGTTTGGGTAGTAATTCTAGTGGGAAAGAGACAATCCAAAGTGAACAAAGGCTTGCACATAATTTATTCACTCTTAAGTATCCCAAATTTTCATAAACTTTTGAGCCCTTAGTTTATTTTCTGTCAATTGTTTGCTGTAAGTCTAAAGAGGAATTTCTCTATAGAGCAAAGTACCTACTCCTTCTTGGTCCTTTCCAGGAAAGCTTCTCAGAATTTGTTAGAGAATCAAGTTACAAGTTCAACATCATCCAACAATTCACTTTCTGCATAGTTTACAAACTGGGGTTCAGACAAAGATATGAGGGGATCAGAAGAAAAGAGTTATTGCATTTATTCCTTTTATTTTTGAGAGGGGATAGATTTGTTCATTTGTTTTTTGTTAGTTTTCTCTTCCTCACAAATTATTTCAATACAAGAGAGACAACTGTATTCAGTAGGTGAATACTTGAAAGAGTTTGAGTGATGTGGAGATGTTTCCAAAAGAATATGGAAAATAGCATTGTGACTTTTCTATAAAGTATTTTGATAACCTTACTAGTATAAGGCAATTGTTTGGTCATAAGTGTTAACAAAATCTCTCAAAAGATAGTAGAAGAGAAATAAGTCAGACAAAGAAAAACAGGTACTGTATGAGCTTACTTATCTGTGGAATCTTAAGAAGAGGGAGGTGATAGAAGCATTAATTAACCCTGATGGAGTAATAACTTCACAATATATAATGTGTATCAAATCATCACCTTGTACCTCTTAAATTTACAAGATGCTGTAAGTCAATTATATCTCAATAAAGTTTGGCAAAAAAGAGAATAGAAGGGCTTGACAATAATGATTTCCTACATTTTAGTAGCATGAAATGAATACTGGAACTATCTAGAACATACTTAAAAGATCTCAAAGGAAGATGCCAGGGCCTCAGGGCGTATGTTCCTCCTCAGCTCTGAGTACTTGTAACACAAAAATATCAAGGTTACATGATTTAGTAAAATGACTCATTTTTAAAATTATCATTACTGTAGCATAAGTCCAAAAATGTTTGATGTGAGAGCCTTGTAGATGACAGACCACCTAACAGTGAAAAGTTCCTTGTCATATTATTTTTGAGGAATATTAACAATTCACCAGTGAGAGAACTTTTATTGTCATAGCAGTTTATACTGATGGGCAAATTCTTTCATTCAGAATGCTTTAAAATATAAAAATCACTATAGTAATGCATCAAGGACTCATGGGTCCCTCAGACCTGTTTGAACCCTAAATTGCCCATGAGGAACTACAGCATAGGCAATAATTTCAACCTACGCACCCATTACTTCAAATGGTTAATAATGAACTAAGCAAATAGCACAGAGAACAATTACCATTTTTGAAACATTTTGAAGATTTTTTTTTCATATAGTGTGAAACGCTATATTTAGATTTCACAGTGAGGCACAGTACGTTATATCTTCATTTTATGTTAATAAGCACTACAATTCTAAACTGCAATGTTGAATGCCTGGAAAAATCATGATGCCGAAATCCTGACCTCTGTGCTGAATCAAATCTGGGAGACAGAATTTTGGGTGAAGTAGAAAATAATAACTTTATAGCTTTCTCGGGCAAATGGGAACAAGGCAGGCTTCTGCCACAAAAAAAAAAAAAATGTGCTCCTACCAAGGAGAATTCGGTGAGCAGTTTTATGGTTCAAAGTTGGGGTGCTGGTAATATTAGTGTGTGTGAAAGGCCTGCACCTCTTGAATTTGGTCACAGGTTATCTTCTTGACCGCCTTAGCTACTGCTTCCTGAGAAATCTGAATGCAGGTCAAGAAGCAACAGTTAGAATAGGGCGTGTAACAATGAACTGGTTCCAAATTGTCAAAGGAGTGTGTCAAGGTTGTATGCTGTCACCCTGCTTATTTAACTTATATGCAGAGTATATTGTGCGAAATGCTGGGCTGGATGAATCACAAGCTGAAATCAAGATTGCCAGGAGAAATATCAATAACCTCAGATATGCAGATGATACCACCCTTCTGGCAGAAAGTAAAAAGAAACTAAAGAGCCTCTTGATGAAGGTGAAAGAGAAGAATGAAAAAGTTGGCTTAAAACTTAACATTCAGAAAACTAAGATCATGGCATCTGGTCCTATCACTTCATGGCAAAGAGACTGGGAAACAATGGCAACAGTGACAAACTTTATTTGCGGGGCTCAAAATCACTGCAGATGCTGACTATAGCCATGAAATTAAAAGATGCTTGCTTTTTGGAAGAAAAGCTATGACAAACCTAGAAAGCACATTAATAAGCAGAGACATTGTTTTGTCAGCAAAGATCAAAGCTATGGTTTTTCTAGTAGTCATTTATCAATGTAAGAGTTGGACCATAAAGAAGGTAGAGTGTGGAAGTATTGATGCTTTTGTACTGTGGTGCTGGAAGAGACTCTTGAGAATCCCTTGGACAGCAAGATCAAAGCAGTCAATCCTAGAGGAAATCAACCCTAAATATTCATTGGAAGAACTGATGGTGAATCTGAAGCTCCAATACTTTGGGCACCTGATGAGAAGAGCTGACTCATTGGAAAAGACCCTAATTCTGGGAAAGATTAAGAGCGTGAGGAGAAGGGGAAGACAGATGACAAAATGGTTGGATGGCATTACTGACTCAATGGACATGAGTTTGAGCAAACTCTGGGAGATAGTGAAAGACAGGGAAGCCTGGCATGCAGCAGTCTTTGGGGTTGTAAAGTGTTGGACAACAATCTTCTTGATAAGCTTCTCTGATTCCTTTAATCCTACCTCAGGTGGTTTCTTGGCTGCTCTTCCCTTGATTAGCAACTGTTTGAATCTGCCCTTTGGAACTCAAGGAAGGTAATAGAGGCTAGAGTCTGTTCCCTACAAATAAGAAATGGGGACACAGAAAGGCTTCCTTGCCCAGGAGACCTGTAGACCTACTCAGTTTCACTGACCACAATATTCAGCAGTGATTGTCATTAATAACTGATTGTTTTTGCACTTTAAATATTTTTCTCTAAGAAACACAAAATCCTTCTAACCACTCTGAAAATATGTTAGGAATTAAGGAGAATTATACTGTGAATTCTCTCACATATATGAAGTCAGAACACCACAATTCAAATTTGATTTAACAAACTTTCTTAAATGTTAAATCACAAAAAACCATTTGGCTAAGCCATGTAGCAGAATTCCAAAATAATGAAATAACTTCTTTATTACAAATGCATTCATATGCAAACATGCTGTCTAACATCTGATTAACTTTCTCAAATACAAATATTTCTTAATACTCTTCAACTGTTCCCATTTCACCCTTGTGGCAAAAATCAATGATATTTCACAAGACCCTTTATCTGACTCCAACCTCTCCCTCTAGCTTCATTGTTGTCTTAAACTGTGCTCATTATCTCTATAATCCAATCATAATAACAAGTTAATTGGTCAACATTATTGTTTTGTTGTGATTTCTATTTTTTAGGCTAATGTTTAATTAAACAAGTAATAAATGAATATGTTCCCTTGGTAAAATAACTAAAATATTTAATATTACAAGTAAGACTAAAACACAATTTGCCCAGTCCTGTCGCCCAGTGGTAAGTTTAATTATCAGTTGAGGCATGTGTCCTTCCAGATATTTTTTAACACAATTATATGCACAGTATTTCTTTGTTTTGTGTTTTAATCTGAATGGGATCACATTTTGCATGTATTTATTTTATTCAACAAATATCTTGGTGATTTCATGATATCAGTGTAAAATATAATCTAATATTTACATTGTTGTTGTTCAGTCACCCAGTCGTGTCCAAATCTTTGTGACCCCATGGACTGCAGCACACCAGGCCTCTCTGTCCCTCACCATCTCCCAAAGTTTGCCCAAGTTCATGTCCATTGCATTGGTGATGCCATCCAGTCATCTCATCTTCTGATGCCCTCTTCTCCTTCTGCCCTCAGCCTTTCCCAGCATCAGGCACTTCTCCAGTGAGACAGCTGTTCTCATCAGATTACCAAAATACTGGAGTTTCAGCTTCAGCATCAGTCCTTCAAAGAAGTATTTAGGGTTGATTTCCCTTAATATTGACTGGTTTCATCTCCTTGCTGTCCAAGAGTCTCTCAGGAGTCTTCAGCACCACAGTTCAAAGGCATCAATTCTTTGCTGCTCTGTCTTTACAGTCCAGCTCTCACAACCATATGTGACCACTGGGAAGACCATAGCATTTCCATAGCCTAGGTTAATAAATAGTTTTAATTTCTTCTTTATCTATGTCCACTTTCTGCTCTTTAAGCTGTTTATTTGAATTTCCCTTCCTTTTTTCCTTAATTATATGTAACAACAGTTTGTCTAATTCTTTTGGTCCTTACAATGTATTAGTTTTTATTGATCAAGTTTCTATTTTGTTTTATTTTCTATTATTTCTGCACTTATTTTTATAAATTTTTTTCTTCAATATAGTGGAATTTATTTTGTGGTTCTTCCATCAGTTTCATGAGTTTGTTTATTCTGTACTAAATTCATTTTATTAGGGCTATGTATACATATGCCTAAATTTCCTTTTCATCACATTCTACCAGTTTGATAAGTGGTATTCAATTTTAAATAAATTTTATTTTTAATTTCTCTTTCCTTTTTAACCCAAGATATATCCCAAAGTGTGCTTTTAAATTTGCAGGTATATAGGAGTTTGTCTTGCTACATTTTGGTTATTTCTTTCTGATTTTATTGTGTGATGGTCAGGAAGGGTAAAGTGGCAAGAAGATTTTAATTTTTTGATTTCTTGAGAATTTTTTCCTCTACAGGCTTAGTGTATCATCTGTTTTTGAGAATATTTCACTTGTGCTTGAAAATAGTCTGTGTTTTTGTTTTTTTTTACAGGTACTGAGACAGGAAGGAAGTGGGCAGGGCACAAGCTTTAAAAGAATAATATAGACATTGAGATGCAACAAAAACTAGTTAGTACCAACTGGGTCCCAGGTGGCAGAAGATTCGATTTCCCATACACCTTGAGCCTCACTATATGATTAGTTTAATACATCAGCAAGCTAGATGATACACTAACAGGCACCATGATAGTTCTGATGCTGACAATAAAGGCCAAAAAATGAGCTGTGGGCCAATTTCTGGAAATCCACACCCATTCCCCCAAATAGAATAAGCCTCACATTTATTAGCCTATGAAACTACTTAGCCTATAAAAACTAACCACATCAGGGCCATTCTTGCCTTCTGAGATGGACCAAACTCTGCCTATGGAATGTGTATTTATCTAAATAAACCTGCTTTCACTTTACTATGGCTCATTCTTGAATTCTTCCTGCAGGAAGTCAAGGACCCTCTCTTAGCCACTTGTCCCAGGAACTCATCCAAGACCTGATACATGACCATCCTCTCATGTCCTCTTCTCCTAAAACAGTACACCTGTGTGTGTGTGTATTTATAATATGTGTTTATTAAATTAAATATTTAACTGTTAATTTCAAATACTATATTCCTTTTCACTTTTTTAATGTACTTGGTCTAGAAACTTGGTGAAATATATTATAGTCTCATACTGATTGCACATTTCTCCTTGAAATTCTATCAGTTTTTGTTGATGTATTTTGAAACTCCATAATTAGGTAATAAAAGTTCATGACATATATTTTGATGGATTATTCTTTCAGTTATGAAATATTCTCTCTGTGCCCTTTTGATATTTTTCTTTGAATTCTGTTTTTCTGATATTAATAATGTCACACCTGCATTTCTTTATTAATATTTTCCTAGTATATTTTTCATCTCTTATTCTCAAACTTCTTTTGTCTCATATAAATTACACTTGGACATTTTTAGCCAACCTGAGGGAGTATAACCTTTTTACATTACTCCTATATGTATTTGATTTTATTCCCAAGGTATAATTGTGTCTTTCCTATTATCTATGAACTTAGTTTTTTCAAAATTAATGTTTTTTTTTCTTTTTTTGAAATATGTGTTTGAGTATATGTTTGTATTTAGGTTTATGTGCATCTCTCTCTACATGTGTATTCTGCTAGCGTATGTGTGCTAGGTCGCTTCAGTTGTGTCCGACTCTTCGCAACCCGTTGGATTTAACCCATCAGGCTCCTCTGTCCATGGGATTCTCCAGGAAAGAATACTGGAGTGGATTGCCATGCCCTCCCCCAAGGGGTCTTCCCAACCCAGGGAACAAACCCACGTCTCCTGCATTGGCAGGCAGGTTCTTTACCACTAGCACCACCTGGGAAGCCCATTCTGCTAGTGGTTATCCTTAAATTTTAATTCTGAAACTGAGTTCCCCCATGTCCAAGTTTCTCTGCTGAGTTTATGATTAATCTTTCTAACCAAAATGTTATTCCCTTTTTTGTCCAACATCTATTCCTCGCAAGATTGAGGAGTATCAAAGAAAACCAAGCAGTACCCTGTGAGACCCTTTCAAGTACAAAAACCTTTCCACGTTCCTGTTTCTTGTTTGTAGGAAAAAAGTTTAAGCCTCCTAGACCTTCTCTGAGTTCCAAAGGGCAGATTCAAAAAGTTACTAATTAGGAGAGTGAGAAAATACAGAAGGAAACAATAGTTTCATGGGCCCTGGTCCTGTTTCCTCCTCTGGCGATGTGCATAAAAATTTGAAACTTCTTTCTGAGTTCTTCTACAGGAAGTATAAGGTCCCCATTCAGGTGGAGGATGGTAACTTCAGACTGACCAAAGCACATGGGACTGGTTGGAACCAGACTGGATGGAAACAAGAGGCTGATGATTGAGATTCCTCCAACACCTCCCTGTTACCTGACAACCAACAAAGCAGAAGAGGCTTAAGCATCCTGCAGGCCTCCTCTAAATGTGGTATGTAAAAACTTCTTTCCTGAAATTCATTTGGGAGTTTGGGTCTTTTGAGCATGATCCCCTCATTCTGTTTGCTTGACCCCACATTAAGCCTTTCTCTGCTCCAAATTCCAATGTTAGGTTTGTTTGGCCTCACTGTGCCTGGGGCACAGAAACTTGGGTTCAACATACAGACATTTAAACCTAGATTTCAGAAGTATTCAGTGGTATTTATTTTCTTTCCCTCAACCCAAATCAAGAAATGCACTAAATATTTACATACCTCTTTTCTTCCTGCCTTGCCTCTCTTTCTTCCCCTTTTAAAATGTGGGATTCAGTTTCAGTTTTGAATTTCACTTTTTTTCTTACCATCAACAACTATCAGCTTTAACAATTTTCATTAGTTCCTGTAAAGGAGGAAAATTGTTTTTCCTCTACCCTTTTGAGTTCTTGGCTGAGATCTCTGTAACAGAAGACAGATTAACAAGAGAAAAACAAAAGTTTATTAATGTACAACTCATGCATACATAGGAGATACGCAGGGAGAAATAAACACTCAAATTGGTTTAGAATTCCAGTTTACATAGCATTTTAAATACAGAACAATAAATTTGTGGAGAAATGACAGGGCAAAGGAAAGCAGCTTTAAACCTCTATCAGTTCAGTTCAGTTCAGTTGCTCAGTCGTGTCTGACTCTTTGCAACCCCATGAATTGCAGCACTCCAGGCCTCCCTGTCCATCACCAAGTCCTGGAGTTCACTCAAATTCACGTCCATTGAGTCGGTGATGCCATCCAGCCATCCCATCCTCTGTCGTCCCCTTCTCCTCCTGCCCCCAATCCCTCCCAGCATCAGAGTCTTTTCCAGTGAGTCAACTCTTCGCATGAGGTGGCCAAAGTACTGGAGTTTCAGCTTTAGCATCATTCCTTCCAAAGAACACCCAGGACTGATCTCCTTTAGTATGGACTGGTTGGATCTACTTGCAGTCCAAGGGACTCTCAAGAGTCTTCTCCAACACCACGATTCAAAAGCATCAATTCTTCGGCGCTCAGCTTTCTTCACAGTCCAACTCTCACATCCATACATAACTACTGGAAAAACCATAGCCTTGACTAGACGGACCTTTGTTGGCAAAGTAATGTCTCTGCTTTTGAATATGCTATCTAGGTTGGTCATAACTTTCATTCCAAGGAGTAAGCTTCATGGGCAGAGGTAAAGGCTAGTTAGTAAAGTTTGCTATGTATATTGGAAAAGGCAATGGCACCCCACTCCTGTGTTCTTGCCTGGAGAATCCCAGGGACAGGGAAGCCTGGTGGGCTGCCGTCTGTGGGTCGCACAGAGTCGGACACGACTGAAGCGACTTAGCAGCAGCAGCTATGTAGATTCCTCTGGTGCATTATCTAGGCTGTTAAGGGTCTAAAATTTTCTGATAAAACTAAGTTTTCTCTGGTAAACTTTTATCCTTCAGGTAGAGACGGGAGGAGGAATACTTTTATAAATTTATGTCTTATTTTTGAGCAAGTGAAGGGAGAAAACTTTTCTTGCATCAGTTTCTTCTCAATTACTTTCAATTCAATATAATCCTTATGCAAAATTGGCATATGCTGGGGTAGCATAATCTGCTACCCTTTGGTTCTTTATTCATCATTGCTTCTTATATTTGACTTAGTAATGCATATTGTAGTACAGTATTTCTCAAACTTAAGTCAATTGTTCATCACTCATAATTTTTATATCTGAACACCACTATAATTATATTTTATTAATAGCTTATTTAAATTAATTCACTTTTAACTCAATTTATACTCACTCTAAGTAATTATATCATGAAATCATAGATTACTATGCCAGTTTACATATAACTATTAATTTAAAAAAATTTTTCAGTGTACTACCAAAAAAAAAATCATCTCATATATCATGTGGTGAAAATGCCACATTTAGAAAATACATCTCTAATAATTTTTTCAGGAAAGTTCTGTAGTTGAGAAATTTTATGGGTTTTTACATGTCTGAAAGAGCCAAGATACACTGTTTAGTCTTTGGTTTCAAGCTAGGGTAAAAGTTGGGGAGTGGCAAGGTCCACAACAATCTATGACAACAGAAATTACCTCAGCTTCTAATCTGACCATTAATGTTTCTGGCTTCTTCCTGGGAGTCACAACCATCTGGAGAAACTCCTCCCCTCTCAAACCCAAGCTCTTGCTTAAAAGTAGACACTAACACAGCTACCAGCTACCCCAAATGTCAGGTGGGATATAACTTGTAGCAGCCAAATTGATTGATTTTCCCTTCTGTGGTACTCCAAGTATCTTTGCTGTTGGTTGCCCTTGTATTTCTCCTTACTACAGGTTTTAACTTTATATAAGTATGGCTAACTCTTGGTGCTTACTCCCATGTTTCATAGTAGAAGAGTCCCTCATATATTTTTGGGTTATGTCTTTTTTTTTTTCTTTAAGCTGATCATCTATTGGCCTTCTCATTCTTCCAAGCTTTTCTCACAGAGTCTAATCCACCAGTATTGTTATTATTATTATTGTTATTGTTTTAGGATAATCATAGCTTTACTATTTTTTTAATTTCAATTACATCTCACTTGTTGAAATTTAGTGGTTGAAAGAAAAATCTGGGAAATAAGCTCAGGCTTTCATCTTAAAATAAAGCTCACTGGTAAGATTTTGACAGCTGGCAATGGAAAGAGAGACAAACCAGGTGGAAAGACTAATACTGTATTGTCTTTGGAAGCCAGTCTGACCCACAGTGGGTAAGGAGGGAAATTATTGGAAGAAGCTGCAGGAAAGATTGGCCATGAGAAGGAGCACGTAGAACTTACAGGTTAAGTACTCAGAAAGAAATAACAGTCTCTGAGGTTTTCACCACAATTACACAAGAATCTAGCACAGTGGCTGACATAGTAATTACTAACCAAACATGAATGAATGAATGAGTGAGTGAGTTAATGAAACTGAGATGTTTCACAGCACAAATGTAGGAATAGAGATGATAGAGTTTCTTTTTTTTTTTTTTTTCCTTTTGGCCTTGTCATGCAGCTTCCTGGATCTTAATTTCCTGATCAAGGATTGAACCCAGGCCCTGGCAGTGAAAGTGCCTGAGTCCTAACCACTGGACCACCAGGGAATTCCCAGTAGATTTTCACAAAGTCTCCATTTTTAAAAGGGAGGATGTGGGGTTAAGAGAAGGGAATTAATGAATATTTATTTATAGTAAATTGGAGAAGGAAATGGCAACCCACTCCAGAGTAAACAGTAAGTATGGGCTTATCTGTTATAAAATGGATAGTTCTCAATGTAGATATTGACACATGAATAATCCCAACAGAATTCAAGATAATGATGCTTAGTTAAGCAGTCGGCAATTTTTTTTTTTTTTTCTGTAAAGGGCCAATTAATAAATGTTGCTGCTGCTCCTGCTAAGTCACTTCAGTCGTGTCCAACTCTGTGCGACCCCATAGACGGCAGCCCACCAGGCTCCCCCGTCCCTGGGATCCTCCAGGCAAGAACACTGGAGTGGGTTGCCATTGCCTTCTCCAATGCATGAAAGAGAAAAGTGAAAGTGAAGTCGTTCAGTTGTGTCCAACCCTTAGCGAGCCCATGGACTGCAGCCCACCAGGCTCCTCTGTCCATGGGATTTTCCAGACAAGAGTACTGGAGTGGGGTGCCATTGCCTTCTCCAATAAATGTTGCTAATAGACCCTATTGTCTATTGCAACTTTTCAACACTATTTGTCTATTCAACTATTCAACAACTATAACAACAATAGTTATAGTGTGAAAGCAGCAATAGAGAATATATAAACAAATGAGTTGTGACTGTGTTCCAATAAAATTTTATTTACAAGAACTGATGGCAGGGAACATTTGGTGTGCGGGCCACAGTTTGTTGACTCTTACTTCAGATGATAATACTACAGTCTAAGAGGATTTTGCTTACTGAAATCTTGAATAACTACTTTACTTTCTCAAAGCAGAAAGATGCTGATCATTATGTGTTCTAAACAGAAAGTAACTTTCACAACTTTCCAAGCATTTCACAAGGATTCTACTTGTTAAGACATCTGAGAGGAAGCTATCATATTTTCTGAACTCAAAGAAAAAGTAAATGGCTACATTTCTGCACAAAGAGCTAGTAGAAAAGGAAAAATAATAAAATAAACACTATCCATTCAAGACGAAACTGAACTTTTCAAGTACCAGTTTTGTTAGAACAGATGAGCAGTTACATAGATTTGCTTTACAGGCCCAGAAAAAGCCACTTTTCAGGAGTCCTGGCTTGTTTACTGACAGAGATATAAAAGTGCCACCAGGCTGGAAAACTAAATAAAAATAGAATCTGTTCAGTTCAGTTGCTCAGTCATGTCTGACTCTTTGCGACTCCATGGACTGCAGCACTCCATGCTTCCCTGTCCATCACCAGCTCTTGAAACTCGCTCAAACTCATGTCTACCAAGTTGAACAATGAAATAAAAACAGAATAGAGCCTATTTTTTCACAGATATTTTCCCCTTTGACAAAGGGTTATTATTTAATTAACAACCATTAGTCTTTTGTTCACATTCTTATATGGGTATATGTATGGGTGGACTTCCCTGATAGCTCAGTTGATAAAGAATCTGCCTGCAATGCCGGAAACCGCAGTTGGATTCCTGGGTTGGGAAGATCCCCCGAAGAAGCGATAGGCTACCCACTCCAGTATTCTGGGGCTTTCCTTGTGTCTCAGGTAGAAATAATCTCCCTGCAATGTGGGAGACCTGGGTTCCATCCCTAGGTTGGGAAGATGCTCTGGAGAATTCCATGGACTGTAAGTCCATGGGGTCGCAAAGAGTCAGACACGACTGAGCAACTTTCACTTTCATGTGCGTGCTCAGTTGTGTCAGACTCTTTGCAACCCTGTGGACTGTAGCCCACCAGGCTCCTCAGTCCATGGGATTCTCCAGACAAGAATACTGGAGTGGGTTGCCATTTCCTTCTCCAGGGGAACTTCCAGACCCAGGGATTGAACCCAGGTCTCCCGCATTGCAGGCAGACCCTTTAACCTCTGAGCCACCAGGGCAATGCTATATGGGTGTAGGGGATGCAAACCCTTACTCTCTTAGGGTTTCAACTGAGCCTGTGTATTAAACTGACATAAGACAGGTCAACAGCAGAAAAGCATGTACATTTATATTAAGTTTATATGATACAGGGCTCCTTACAAGGAACGAAGACCCAAAGAAATGTCAGGCCTATATGATTTTGTAGTAGATTGAAGAAAGAGAGGCAAGTGTGGAAGAGTACTTAAACAATGTGAGGAGGCTGAAGGAAGATAAGATTTATTTAAAGTCTCTGTGTATAGAATTCCCTCAGTCTCCACTTCTCATCTGTGAGAAGAACATTTATTTCTTTCTAGTATACAGAAGATGGGTTTCCCAGGTGGCTCAGTGGTAAAGAACCCACCTGTCAATGTAGGAGACCAGGTTCGATCCCTGGATCAGGAAGATTCCCCTGGAGAACCCATTCCAGTATTCTGGCCTGGAAATTCCCATAGACAGAGGAGCCTGGAGGGCCACAGCTCATAGGGTTGCAGAGCTGGGCAGGGCTTAGCAACTGAGCATGCATGCATAGAGAGTATATCTCATATAGGAATTTCATCTCTTGCTTTCAGGAATCTAAAGGAGCATCAGAGTGCCATTCTTGTATCTACTGTTAATTCAAAATAATCAACATGCTATAGTGGCATGTTTGGGGATGACATAACTCTAAACTCTTTCCTTGGCAAAAAATTAAGAAAACATCAAAGTAATTGTGGTAATGTTGACAGACTGGTCATCTGTACTAATTTTTATCTCTATTTCCCTGCAAAGCCCTTAAAAACATCCTTAATTTTCTCTTGAAACATATATATGTAAAGACAGATTTTTCAGAAAGACTCACCAAAAAACACAAACAACAAAACAAAAGCAGAATTGTTTGCTAGCACCATTTTGAAAACATTTGACCAGAGAAACTTAAGTATAAGCATGGTGCCAAAGCTTTAAAACTGAATGGATACCAGGAATTTCATGCCTTTTGTCCTTATGAAGAAAAGATCAGGCCTATCAGATCAGTTATTTTCAGAAAAGTGATTTGATAAAAGTGTCTTTCCTTTTCTCCAATTCTGTTCACAAGATCCAAAGAATTATTCTACTTTTACTCTCTGCTGTGAGATTTCAAAGGATTTGTTTATCAAAATGCCACTCTGAAGAGTATTTGAAGGAAAGCTTGAAGTATATTAATTATAGAGTACCATGGTTGCCTTTAAATTTCCAAGTTAGTAAGTGCTGCGTCACTGATTTGGGGTGACATCTTTTTCTTCTAAATACTTTTAAAAATGCAAACATAGAAACAGAAAACTCTCACTTCAAAGAGAAATAGAACTGTTTTGAAAGACAGACTTTGAATGCAATCTTATTCAAAAAGAAGCCTATTTAGAGAAAATGAAATTCAAAAATGTCAACACCTGTATTGTGCCTGAGACTATGCCTTCTTTTTGACAACAGCACTGATAAGCTAAGAGTACTTTGAAAAGTAAACACACTTCACTGCATTTGGTCATAAAAAAGATAGTTGAAATGTTATGGTGCTTCTACATTTATAAAATATTTTCATTAAAAAACAATACATTTCACAAATTTGGTATGGGCAATTGCCTAAACCCACATAGTATATATTCGAAGACAACCTCATTTTAAACAAGTTAGAAGATGTGTGTATGTGTATGTTTATTTTCCAAAATATAAACTGAAACCTGGGAAAATGGTTTCTTTGCTATAATTTTGATCAATTTTCAAAGTTAGAATATAATGGAAAAAATAAGTTCTCATAACACTGAATTGATTTTGCTTTTTTGTTTTTATAGAAGATTATTATAAAGACTCTTTAAAAGAAAATACTCTTTCTTATTGTTAACACAAGATATTAAATATGACTAAGATATGCTTTTTTATAATAAGTTAAATGAAAACAATGCTTGCATTCCTAGACTACCAATGAAGTTGCTCAGTCCTGTCCAACTCTTTGTGATCCCATGGACTGTAGCCTACCAGGCTCCTCCATCCATGGAATTTTCCAGGAAAGAGTACTGGAATGGGTTGCCATTTTCTTCTCCAGGGGATCTTCCCAACCCAGGGATCAAACCCAGGGATCAAACCCAGGTCTCCCGCATTGCAGGCAGATGCTTTACTGTCTGAGCTACCAGGGAAGCCCCAATGCCACTGTCACTGTTAGTTAAATAAAGGTGATGCAGAAATTGCAAGGAGGATGTTGGTCAGCCAGGGATTTCTGGTGGCCATTTTTAACAATACATGCAGGTTGGCTTCAGGAGTTTACACCAATAAGGCATAATGAGACAAAATGGTGCGTAAATCCCAAAGAAAAAGAATGCACATATTATTTAAAACATCTTGTGTTTTGTAATTTTGCTCACAATTCTCAAATTTATCATTTATTTTCCAGAAGAATATAATCACAAGTAAAAATAATGTTCCTAGGTGGAAACCATTGATATTATTTTGAGTAAACATATTTTTTGTCTATATAATTCATTTTCTTCCAAAAACATTTTTTGTTTTACTTCAATTAAAACTTACCCTCACTTTGAATAGGCACTACAGATGGTCATATAAACAAAATGGTCATATTAAGTGGCTTGCAATGTAAGTGCTATATACTTCTCTAAGTTGCCTGATCCCTTTTAAATTTTACAACTTAACTGTAAACTCTATATTTTACATCTAAATTATAAGAGTAAAATGGTATGTAATGGGAATTCATTCATCCTGCTATACTGTTCCACTTTCAACCTCATCAAGAAAAAATTCTAATCTAATGATAACTGTTTTAGCCTTTAGAATATCTTACAAATATATTCAGAAAAAGTGAAATATTTGGTTTCCTATTTCTTTTTCTTTTCTTTTTTTTAATATTGGCATGGTACATTTTCTTCTCTTTTACCTTACTTGCCCTTTTGTATTTCTAATGAGGCAATCTACTAAACATTGCAGAAGTGGTTCAAAGGTCTCTGTCGTTACAACAGCCCAATCATTCCTAAAACCCAGAATTTTTTTTTTTTAGGATAAAGTAATAAAAGGAGATAAAGAAGGGCAGACATTAAGAAGAGTGGGTTTCCTCTGCTTTAACAGCCCATTCATACACACATCGATCAATACTAAGATTAGAAAAATGCGTACTTTAGCCATTAACTTTGTCAAAGTTGGGAATCAAAGTGCAGTTAAGAGAGGCAAAATTGGGAAAAGGTGAAGTAAAACAAAATAATCTTAGGATTTGGTTACTTTAAACCCATGATTGAACACATTAGATTATAAATCTAAAGAAAGATATGAAATCTGAAAATCAGGCCAGCATGGAAAGCAGAGGATAACTAAATAATGGGAATTCGGGAAGACATGGCATTGAAAAAAATATTATTTAGGTATTTTAGAAGCATTTATAAGTCAACAATTCCATTGGCAGAAGACTTGGGGACTAGGGAAATTGTATTCCAGGTAGTAAATCTAGTGACTGGGGATACTGAGGTGCAAGGCATGAGCTAAAACATCAAAGTTGCATGTGTGTCAAGTCGCTTCAGTCATGTCTGACTCTTTGAGATCCTATGGACTATAGCCTGCCAGACTCCTCTGTCTATGGGATTCTGTAGGCAAGAATACTGGAGTGGATTGCCATGCTCTACTCCAGGGGATCATCCTGACCTAAGAACTGCATCTGTGTCTCTTATGTCTCTCCTGCATTGGCAGGTGGGTTCTTTACCACTAGCACCACCTGGGAAGCCCTAAAGCATCGAAGTTAGAAGAAGACAAAAAGCAGCATTCATGTGTCTCATATACCACTCCCCTTCCCAGTGCAACCACCACACCTACACACACACACACACACATACACAGCCTACCACCACCACCACCAGCAACAACAAAAACAACAAATTCTGTAGTACTCTGGAGTCTGAGATGTGGCAGATCTTAAACAGGGTGAAGTGGATATAAGAATCACTGTTGGCAGGAATGCAAACTAGTACAGCCACTATGGAAAACAGTGTGGAGACTGCTTAAAAAACTGGAAATAGAACTGCCATATGACCCAGCAATCCCATTGGCAGATGAAAGGATAAGAAAGCTGTGGTAAGTATACACAATGGAATATTACTCAGCTAAAAAAAAAAAATAATAACTCATTCAAATCAGTTCTAATGAGGTGGATGAACCTGGAGCCTATTATACAGAGTGAGTTTGAGTAAACTCCGGAGTTGGTGATAGACAGGGAGGCCTGGCATGCTGCAGTCCATGGGGTTGTAGAGTCGAACACAACTGAGCAACTGAACTGAACTGATTCAGAGTGAAGTAAGTCAGAAAGAAAAACACCAATGCAGTATATTAATGCATATATATGGAATTTAGAAAGATGGTAACAATGACCCTATATGCAAGACAGCAAAAGAGACACAGATACAAAGAACAGACTTTTAGACTCTGTGGGAGAAGGCAAGGGTGGGATGATTTGAGAGAACAGCATTGAAACATGTATATTGCCATATGTGAAATGGATCACCAGTCCAAGTTTGATGCATGAAACAGGGCACTCAAAGCCAATGCACTGGGACAACCCTGAGGATAGGATGGAGAGGGAGGTGGGAGGGGGATTCCGGATGAGGGACACATGTACACCTATGGCTGATTCATGTCAATATATGGCAAAAACCACTACAATATTGTAAAGTAATTCAGTTCAGCTCAGTTCAGTCGCTCAGTCGTGCCCAACTTTTTGTGACCCTATGAATAGCAGCAGGCCAGGCCTCCCTGTCTATCACCAACTCCTGGAGTCTACCCAAACTCATGTCCATCGAGTCGGTGATGCCATCCAGCCTTAGCCTCCAATTAAAATAGATACAGTATTAAAAAAAAAAAAAAAGAATCAAAGACTGCCATAACCATTAGACTTCTTAGAAGTATCTTGTCTTTTTCTCAAGATGGGGAATATGTGCCTCAGAAAAATTATTTAACCACTCATCTTTTCTGAGACTATTTCTTCCCATAATGAATTCTTGAGGGAATTAAATATGAGATAACAAGTGAAGATTCCTAACTATTTGCCTCTGATCCTTCCATAAAACTATCCATAATCTTCCTATTTATAAGTATTATAAGGGAATCCTGAAAACTATGTATACCATCACTTTAGCCCAGTTTATTTACTCTTCAACTGCCTCACGTCTTGGGAAGAAGCATTTTCCCAGAGGAATAAAATTTGTCTCACCTCTGAAGTGCTACATCAGATGGAATGATGACTAGAGAAACATAAGGCTGCATGCTATGTTAAGTCTTTCCTCTAACACAGAGTTATCGATTATAATTATAAAATACAAACCACCTCAAAGCAAGGATTTTCAAGGTCATTTATGATTAGTGGAGTCACAATTGTTAAGTCTGTGTACCATAATACACTTTTTTTTCTGCGAAGAATAAAACAAACCTGAAGTATGCATACCCTATGTCCAGAAGATGTCAAATTAATTACAATTTAGGGCATTGTCATACTTGAAGCAGAGAAGGCAATGGCAACCCACTCCAGTACTCTTGCCTGGAAAATCCCATGGATGGAAGAGCCTGGTAGACTGCAGTCCATGGGGTCGCTAGGAGTCAGACACAACTGAGAAACTTCACTTTCACTTTTCACTTTCATGCATTGGAGAAGGAAATGCCAAGCCACTCCAGTATTCTTGCCTGGAGAATCCCAGGGACAGGGGAGCCTGGTGGGCTGCCATCTATGGCGTCACACAGAGCCGGACACGACTGAAGCAACTTAGCAGCAGCAGCAGCATACTTGAAGACAAGATCATATTTCTCCATCCTCATATTCACTCTCTAATGTTTAAAATCACTTTAAGATCAAGCCATATTGTAACTGACACTGGGTTCTTCTCAAACTAAATGCAACCAATGATGGCAAATTTATGAGTAGCCGTTTTTCTCTAGAAAGCCGAAGAGCTTTTCAATAGGGGAAAAACAGGAGCTGATATTCATGACAATATGATAAGGTATTTTGGCATCCCCAGAGTGTAACTTTAGCGATATACAGGTGTCAGAACAACACGTCTTTATGGTGTGCACTAATGGAAGGAATATGATGAATGCCCTTGAACAAAGTGTAAGGAGGAGAGAAGCAGCAGAGCTCAGGGACATATGGTGCTGATTTACTACTTTGAGATGTCAGAGGGTAAGTGCTTTCTGTATATTGAGTTAGAGGTAATGCAGAGGTAATGTTTGAAATTATTGTGTTGGGCTTGATATTTTGATACTGAATTTGAATGAAAATCATCTCATCTCTTAAGCAGGGTTGTTGACAAAAGAGATGACTGGATTTGAAAAGGTCTGACATCTTTGGGGATATGTTCAGGAAAACAATGTCCCGGGTCTATGGCTCATGAATATATTTGAAATGAACATAGGCTTTTTTTTTTTTTCATTTTCTCTGACAATTAAAATGTGATTCAAAGTGATATAACCAAAGTTCATTGTAACTAAAGCAGCTTCTGTGTTGTGTCTTGCCAATGAAATTAAATCTAAAAGAGAATATTGTGGCTAGAACATCTACAAAGCACAGACATTCTCTTGGTTTTTGCTTTATGGATCAGCTTTGTGGTATGCAGATTTGGTCTCAAAGAAACAGCTATCAGATGATGTTTTTTGACCTCTTCATTACTTTAGTATAATTTATGATAACAGATGTCTTAAATTGTTTGATAATGCAATTGTATTAGGCTTTCTAGACTTCCAGAGGTAAAATAAGCACATGTAAATTGCTTGGTGACTGAGTTTAAAATAGGAAACAACTCTCAATTTCATATAATCTGTGCCCTATTGTCTGAGAAAGGGACAAGATTTTGTACTGTGCTGTATATTTGACCACATTTTAAATTAAGCTTTCTCTTTTATGAACTCTGAACTGGTATGTACACTACTGGACAAGATGTGTTTGCCTATCAGTGAGGTTACTATATGGTTTTACAATCTCTACAGCTGAGCATTCTAAAACTTGTTATTTTCATTTCATTATTCATTAAGACATTTTCATCGATTTTAGTTTTCAGAAACAGGTGAACAGGAAGATATGGTCTACCATTTAAAAAGATCAGACTGCAAAGGAGATTGAAATTCTATTCTGTTTCTCCCCCACCTTATTTCTCTGACTAAAGTCTTTCACCTATAAAAAAAGTAATCATTTACACTTATTGTACACTGTAAATATTGTGTGGAAAGTTTACAAAGAACTTTGATCTCACCATAAAATGGAACTTTTAAAAATAAATGTGTAGTTAGTATATTTAGATATGCAACACATTTATATACCACTTTAAAATCTTGGCACATTTAAAAACATGTTTTGTAAATTGCTATGTGTAACAATTGTATAAGACAGTCAAAGTTTGTATCATTGACTCCATTTTTATACATGAGCTAACTGAGATTCAAAAGAAATAAGTGACTGATTTATGGTCATTCAGCTATAAAGTGGAGCATGCTGGATAATAACATAGGTCTTCAAAGATAAACTTTCATTACTCTATATCACACTGTTTCATTTTATTCATAATAGATATATGTGTGCTATCATCATATTTCTACATTATAGGTAGTGGTGTGTCTAGTCTGCTATTCATAAAAATAGCAGAAAAATTATGAACAGAATATAAACTATGTAGACAAAATAATATTTGGTGAATTAAAACATTTGATAAATTAAAAAGTAAATTAAAAAGCATAGGGGACATTTCTTCTCTCAAGAATTTAATGAAGAAAGAGATGGGAATGTTTGTTGACCATCTACTAAATGCCAGGTCTTGAAAAAACTTTATATGTATTCACAGATTATTTTGCCCTGTCTACCTGTGCATACATGCTAAGTTGCTTCAGTCGTATCCGACTCTTTGTGACCCTGTGGATTACAGCCTGCCAGGCTCCTGTGTCCATGGGATTCTCCAGGCTAGAATAATGGAGTGGGTTTCCATGCCCTTCTCCCCTGTCTAGCTACTTTGATGTAGTCTTAAATTCATTTTAAAGGTTAAAAAGATTTCAAAGGTATGATAGCATGAGGGAAAAAAAGAAGTGAAATGGAAACATCTGTCCTTTAATAGAGCCTCCCAAAATTTAAAAAAAAAAAAAAAACAGAAACATTTAAGATTCACTATCATGCCATAGGGAACTTCAATCAGCTCAGTCGGTCAAGAATCTGCCTGCAATGCAGGAGACCCAGGTTTGAGTCCTGGGTTGGGACGATCCCCTGGAGAAGGAACCCACTCCAGTACTCTTGCCTGGAGAATCCCATGGACAGAGGAGCTTAGCAGGCTACAGTCCATGGGGTCGCAAGAGTAGGACACAACTTAGCGACTAAACCACCACCACCATCATGCCATAGAAAGATGGGGAAAAAGCAAGAGAGCTAACCACTAAGCAAGCCACGCTAGAGGCTGACTAGCAGCAGGCAGTATAAAAAAGATCAAAGAAGCTGCCTCAGGTTCACATGCCATTGACTGGTCAACTAATATGGGAGCCTTTGTGAATATGACTTAAATCAAATCCATACTTACCCTACAGAAATGTGATAAGGACTAATTAAAGTGTTCATTAAAGAAGGCAGAAGAAGCTCATTCCTTGAAGATTTCTAAAGGTATAGTCTTTTCTATCTGGCTATATTGTTCCACAGCAGTGTTTCTGTCATTTTCTACCAGTAACTACCATAAAGATTCTTATCACCTTCCCATCAATATCCTGTGTTCTTCCCTCAAACCTCTCCAGCACTTCTATTTAAAGTTTTCTTCACCATCTGACACAAAACTAACAAATCCAACCAGACTGGGGCTCCTTTTTCAAATACATTTTAAATTAAACATTTCTTTCATTGACATTAGTTGTCCCAATTTAACCACAATTATGGGAGAGAAAATATTTGCATGTTAGCTCATTATAGGCATCCTCACCAAGGAAAGCCCAGGGCAATGACCACAACAGGTTAAAAAATTAGCAAATTAATTAATTGTACTTTCATATACAGATTTATTCTCCCAGTTAATGATTTGTTTAAATAAAATCATTTTCACTTAATTGAGTGGATATCTGGAATATTCAATAAGCCTACCTGTCTAGTGAGAAATACAAGCTTCAAAAGAAAAAGATTCATGGTTTTATATGACTATAAAAGTAGTCCGTACTTATTGTAGGAAATTTAGAAAATAATAAGATGTACAAAATGTCTTATAAAATTGTGCATAATTTCATCACTCAAAGATGAACATTGTTAACATTTTTTGTGTAAATTAAACAAGTCCTTTTCTGACTAAGCACACACACGTAAGTAATGTATTAAGTGACAGTTGGCAATAACCAATGATAATGATTCCAGACCTTCAAAAATTTAGATATTGGAATTACAAGACAGAGACTATAAGATAAGCTTAATATTTTTAAATCAATAAAATAAAGAACTGAAAGTAAAATTATCAGAGTTATATGCCCTTGCAATGTTTTGGAGAAGGATAACCATACTTAATCATTTTAGATTTTGATAACATGACTGAAACATTCTACAGCCACTATCAAGATAGAGTAGGTTATATGGTTATATGGTTATATTCCTTCCAGGTCCTCCCTCTTATAACTAAAATTATACTGGACATAACACAACAAACAGGCATAGGAAATTCCTGACATATGGAAAGAAGATGACCTGCGTAGGGACCTCAGAACATGAGGAATGATGCAGTAGTGAGCTCTCTGGATTTCCCTATTATCTCCCATATGTACCAGACAGGGTGCTACAGAAGCCCCCAACCCAGAAATACCAACAGGCATGGAAAAAGGAAAGCTCTAAGAAAAACCTGCTCTGCATAACCAATGGAGTAGGAAATGGTGGCCTAATAGTTAGAAAATACTTTGACTATGCGTGCCTGTAGTAGTAATTAGCCTCCAATTAAAATAAATTAATTAATTAAAAAATAAAAATAAAAAAAGTCTGTCCCAGGCTTCCATAACACATGAAACAAAAACTGATAGCACTGAAAGGAGAAAAAGACAAACTTATAATTATAGTTGGAGAGTTTCAGCATCCAAATTGGCAGAACTATCATACAGAAAATCAGTATATAGAATTGAACAGTGTGACTAATAGGATCTAATTGAAATATATAGAACACCCTACCATAACAAAATAGCACAGACTGAGTAGCTTAAACAAAAGCAGTTTATTTTCCTTCACAGTCTAGAGGCTAGAAGTCCAAGATCATGGATCAGGATTGGTTTCCCAGGAGGCCACTACTCCTGGCTTGACAGCTGCCTCCTGGCTATATCCTCACATGGTCTTTCCTCTGTGCACATATGCAGAGAGGGAGAGAGATCGCTGGTCTCTCTTCCTCTTATAAAAAGATGTTAGTCCTATCAGATTACAGCTTCATCCTTATGGGGGACGGAGATAACTACCACCCTACTCTAGTCAAACACTAAATAGGAATCCTCTCCCATCACCCACCTCTACTGTAGTTTCAGCAGGGCGAAGTGAGGAACTGATCTTCATCCCATTTTTCAGCCCTGTTAATGTAGATGCCTAGATTCCTCTGTTGGGAGGTGATGGTGGAGCCTAATAAGGAGCTAATCCTCCTCTACATTGTTAATGGAAACAAGTGGTATTGGCACTTTGACAGGAAATATTGGCAGGGCACCGGGCTTCCTCCGTGTCTCAGCAGTGAAGAATCACCTGCAAAGCAGGAGCCACAGGAGATGCGGGTGGGGAAAATCCCCTGGAGGAGGGCATGGCAACTCACCCCAGTATTCTTGCCTGGAGAATCCCATGGACAGAGGAGCCTAATAAGCTACAGTCCAGAGGGTTGCAAAGAGCCGAGCAGGAATAATTGAAGTGACCTAGCATACACGCACACACTGGCAAGTCACATAGAGGAATAAACTTCCATTCCTTCTCAGAAGAATCATATAGTACTCCTAATCCCCTCAAGAGTAGTTTCCATGTGCTCTAATGGTGAGCTGTGTCTCCACTGTTATGCAGCAGTCATGAGCCTGATCAAAATGGCACAAGTTGGTGCTAGTAAGCACTCCACTTTCCCTCAACTCCAGAGGTCAGCAAGGTCCACTGGGAAGCTGAACCAGGACACCTACCCAGCAGCAACAAGCTGAAGGAGGTGATGTAAAACAGGGCTAGTTGACATGCCACCTGCCCGATCAAGTTGTTACTAGGACTCAATGGTAATATTCACTTCCAGTTTCAACCTACATCAACAACGTGGTCCAATAATGGGAGATCGGTGACATTCTGCTCTCCCCTTGCCTAAGTGTCAGGGGGCTCCATGGGGAGTTAAGTCTCTACCCAATATGGTATCAAGTCATATGAGGTATATAGCTAACTGGCACCCTACTTTCCCCTACTCCTCTTCCCTGGTATTATTGGGTTTTAGTGGGTAGCTAAGTTTATGCTGCCCACTCTGTAGCAACAAAATGGTGTAGGTGAGCCCTCCACTTCCATATTCCTTGATGGCAATGTGGCCCGGTAGGGAACTGATATTAGATATCCACCTGAAGGCAATATGTATGATATATGATAATTATATTATAACTAAGAAAGTGACTTGAAATTATATACTCAGGAAAATTATAAATAAGATAGACTCCTAGCTTGAACAAATGTTCAAAGAACCCAAAGGGGGGGGGGGAAAAAAAAAAAACAAATAACCAAGGAAGGCAAGAAAAAAGAAACAAAGAAGCCAAACATAAACAATAAAATGGAACAGTTAAGTCTTAACATATCAATAATTTCCTTAAATATAAATACAAAATACCAGTAATTACCTTAAATTACCTTGGTCTAAATACACCAAGGAAAAGAGAGATTGGCAAAGTGGATTAAAAAACATGATACAACAATACGATGACCACAGTTGATGCTTGAACAACACAGGTTTGAACTGCACAGATCGACTTATACTCAAATTTTTTTTCAATACTTTAGTACTACACCATCTGCAGCTGGATGAATCCATGAATGCAGAACTTTAGATAGAGGGCAAAATACAAAGTTATATGAAGATTTTTGACTGCACAGGGGATTGACACCCTTAACCTCCATGTTATTCAATTATCAACTGTATACGAAGCTTACTTCAAATATAACACAGGTAGGTTGAAAGTTAAAGGATGAAAAAATATATACTATGTAAACTTAATTTACAAAGTATGAATATCTACATTATCTGTATTATACCTGATAAAGTTGACATCAGAGCAAAATATATATTATATACATATAAACATACAAGTAGATATAGTGTACATATGTATATAAACAGTAAACAGGACTATGCAGTGTTGTCAGAAAGATAAGCACACAGAGATCAATGGATCACAATAGAGAACCAGAAACAGAACCACAAGAATATGCTCACCTAATTTTCTACAAAGGTGAAAAGCAATGAAATGGAGGAAGAAAAGCCTTTTTGATAAATTGTAACAGACCAGTTGTACATCCATAGGCAAAAGATGAACTTTGACCTAAACTTCACACCTTATACAAAATATAACACAAAAGCGACGACAAATATATGTAAAATGTCGAACTATAAGACTTTTAGAAAAATCATAGAAAAATCTTCAGGATTAAGGATGAAACTAAAAATTCTTAGACTTGACATCAAAAGTAGAATTCATTTTAAAAAATCAATAAATTGAACTTCATTAAAGTAAAAATAACAAAGTTTGCTCTGCAAAAGACTTCAAGAAGAATATTTGCAAACCACATTTCCAACAAATGTGGTCAAATACTATCAAGAATATATAAATAACTCAAAATTCAACAATAAAACCCAAACAATTCAACTAGAAAATAAGTAAAAGATATGAACAGACATCTCATCAATGAAAAATATGCATATGGCAAATAATCATATAAAAATGCTCCACAATCAATGTCATAAGGGAAATGTAAATTAAAACAACAATGAGATACCACTACATGTTAGAATTGTCAAAACCCAGAACATTGACAACACCAAATGATGATCAGGATTTTGAGCAATAGGAATTCTTATCCATTGCTGGTGGGAATTTAAAATGATACAGCCCATTTGGAAGACAGCTTGGCAGCCTCATAAAACTAAACCTACTCTTACCATAGAGTAGAGCATTCACACTCCTTGGTATTTACTCAAAGGAGTTGAAAGCTACGTTCACACAAAACCAGCACACAGATGTTTATAGGAGCTTTATTCATGATTGCAAAAATTTGGAAGCAAACACATTGTCCTTCAGTAAGTGAATGGATAAATGAACTGTGGTACATCTACACAATGAATATTTTTTAACATTAAAAAGAAATGAGCTATCAAGACACAAATAGGCATGGGGAAAATTAACTGCATATCATTTAGTGAAATAAGCCAATCCGAAAGGCTATATACTGTATAATTTTGACTCTATGACATTCTGGAAAAGGCAAAATGATGAAGACAGTAAAAAGATCAGTGGTTTCCTAGGATTGGAGGGGACATAAATAGGTGGAGCATAAAGAATTTTTAGGGCAATGAAGCTATTCTGTATGATACTGTAATGATGGATACATGTCATTATATTTGTCAAAATCCATAAAATGTGAATTCATCAACTTTAATAGGTGCACCACTCTGATGGGAGATTTTGACTTTGGAGGAGGCTATGCATGCAGGGCCTTCCCTTGTAACTCAGTCAGTAAAGGATCTGCCTGCAGTGCAGGAGACACGGGTTCGATCCCTAGGTTGGGAAGATCCTCTGGAGAAGGAAATGGCAACCCACTCCAGTATCCTTGCCTAGAAAACCTCATGGACAGAGAGGCCTGGTGGGCTGCAGTCTATGGGGTCGCAAAGAGTTGGACATGACTGAGCGACTAACACACACATGCATGCATAGAGGCAGTATATGGGAAACCCCTGTTCCCTGTAACCCTTGGCTCAATTTTGCTGTGAATTTAAAACTACAAAAATAAGATCTATTAATAAAAAAATTGTTAGCCATTAAGGAAATGTAAATTAAAGTCACAATGATATATATACCATTACACACTTGTAATTATGGGTAAAAAAAAATAGTGCTAACACTTTATTCTGGTTAGAACATAGAAAAACTGCTCTGGTACTGGGAATATAAAATAGTACACAAACTATGGAAAACAGTTCAGCCATTTCTTATAAAACTAAACATGCAACTATCATACAACTCAGCAAGTATACTCTTAGGCATTAATGCTAGCTAAGTAAAAATTTGTTATTGCTGCTATACAGTCACTAAGTCGCGTCCAACCCTTTGAAACCCCATGGGCTGCAGCATGCCAGGCTTCCCTGTCCTTGACTATCTCCCGAAATTGGCTCAAACTCATGTCCATTAAGTTGGTGATGCCATCCAACCAGCTCATGCTCTGTCACCCCCTTCTCCTTCTGTCCTCAGTCTTTCCCAGCATCAGGGTCTTTTCCAATGAGTCCTTCAAATTTGCTTTATTTCATGTCCATTGAGTCACTGATGCTATCTAAGCATCTCATCCTCTGCCACCCCATTCTTTTGCCTTCAATCTTTCTGAACATCAGGAACTCAGGGTCTTTCCCAGTGAGTCTGCTCTTTGCATCAGGTGGTCGAAGTATTGGGGTTTCAACTTTAGCAATAGTCCTTCCAATGAATATTCAGAATTGATTTCCTTTACAATCGACTGGTTTGGTCTTCTTGCTGTCCAAAGGACTCTTAAGAGTCTTCTCCAGCACCACAATTTGAAAGCATCAATTCTTCATCACTCAACCTTCTTTATGTCCAACTCTCACATCCATACATGACTACTGGAAAAATCAGTAGTCGTATACTCTATAGCTTTGACTATACAGACCTTTGTTGGCAAAGTGATGACTCTGCTTTTTAATGATCTGTCTAGGTTTGTCATAGCTTTTCTTCCAAGGTCCCAGCATCCTTTAATTTCATGGCTGCAGTCACTATCCACAGTGATTTTGCAGTCCAAGAAAATAAAATCTGTCACCGTTTCCACTCCTCCCCATCTATTTGCCATGAGGCGATGAAACTAGATGCCATGAACTTAGTTTTCTTGAATGTTGACTTTTAAGCCAGCTTTTTCATTCTCCTCTTCCACCTTCATCAAGAGGTTCTTTAGTTCCTCTTTGCTCTGCCATTAAAGTGGTGTTATCTCCATATCTGAGGTTGTTGATATTTCTCCCTGAAATATTGATTCCAGTTTGAGATTCATCCAGTCCACCATTTTGAATGATGTACGGTGCATATAAGTTAAATAAGCAAGGTTACAATGCACAGCCTTATCATACTCTATTCCCAAGTTTGAACCAGTATGTTGTTCCATGTCTGATTCTAACTACTGATTCTTAACTGACATACAAGTTTCTCATGAGGCAGGTAAGTGATCTGGTAGTCCCATCTCTTTAAGCATTTTCCAGTTTGTTGTGATCTGAACAGAAAAAGACTTTGCATAATTAATGAAGCAGAAGTAGATTTTTTCTGGAATTCCCTTGCTTTTTATATGATCCAATAAATGTTGGCAATTTGATCTTTGGTTCTTTTGCCTTTTCTAATTCCAGCCTGTAGATCTGGAAGTTCTCCATTCACATACTACTGAAGCCTAGTTTTAAGGATTGTGAGCATTACCTTGTTAGCATATGAAATGAGCACAATGGGATGATAGTTTGAACATTCTTTGGCATTGCCCTTCTTTGGGATTGGGCTTCCCTTGTGGCTCAGCTGGTAAAGAATCCGCCTGCCATGTGGGAGACCTGGGTTGGATCCCTGGGTTGGGAAGATTCCCTGGAGAAGGGAAAGGCTACCCACTCCAATATTCTGGCCTGCAGAATTCCACGGACTGTATAGTCCATGGGGTTGAAAAGAGTCAGACACAACTGCATGACTTTCACTTTCACTTTTCTTTGGGATTGGAATGAAAACTGAACTTTTCCTGTTCTGTGGCAACTGCTGAGTTTTCCAGATTTGCTGAAATATTGAGTGTAGAACTTTAACAGCATCATCTTTTAGGATTTGAAATAGCTCAGCTAGAATTCCATCACTTCTATTAGCTTTGTTCATAGTGATGGTTCCTAAAGCCCACTTAACTTCACACTCCAGGATGTCTGACTCTGGGTGAGTGACCACACCATCATGCTTATCTGGGTTATTAATACCATTTTTAAAAATCTGATTCTTCTGTGTATTCTTGCCACCTTTTCTTAGTCTCTTCTTCCATTTGTTCATTACTGTTTCTGTCCTTTATTGTGCCCATCCTTGGATGAAATTGTTCCCTTGATATCTCCAATTTTCTTGATGACCTCTCTAGTCTTTCCCACTCTATGGTTTTCATATATATATATATATATATATATATATATATATATATATATATATACATACATACATATAGCTATTCTCTGGAATTCTGCATTCATTTGAAGATATCTTTCCCTTTCTCCCTTGCCTTTCTCTTCTCCTCTTTTCTCAGGTATTTGTAAAGCCTCTTCAGACAACCACCTTGCCTTCTTGCATTTCTTTTTCTTTGAGATGGTTTTGGTCACTGCCTCCTATACAGTGTTATGAACTTCCATCCACAGTTTTTCAAGCACTCTGTCTACCAGATCTAATCCCTCAAATCTGTTTGTCACCTCTGCTGTATAATCAGAAGGGAATTGATTAAGGTCATACCTGAATGGCCTAGTGGTTTTCCCTACATTCTTTAAGCCTGAATTTTGCAATAAAGAGCTGAAGATGTGAGCCACAGTCAAATCCAGGTCTTGTTTTTGCTGACTGTATAGAGTGTCTCAATTTTCAGTTGCAAAGAATATAATCAATCTGATTTCTGTATTGATCATCTGGTGATGTCCATGGATAGAGTCATCTCTTGTGTTGTTGGGGAAAGGTGTTTGCTATGATCGGTGCATTCTGTTGGGAAAACTCTGTTAGTCTTTTCCTTGCTTCATTTTGTATATCAAGGCCAAACTTTCCTGTTACTCCAGACATCTCCTGATTTCCTAGTTTTGCATTTCAATCCTTTATGTTGAAAAGGACATCTTTTTTGGTGATAATAAAATAATAAATAATTAAAAATAATAAAATAGCAAAAATTTAGGTTAACACTAAAACTTGTACACAAATGTTTACCATAGCTTTATTTCTAGTAATAAAAAACTGGAAAAAAAATATATATATACTTTCCCTCTAGAAGTTTATAGTGTCACATATTTGAATGGCTTACCATGATAAATCTAACATATATGATCCTAGCAAATATATAAATATATATATTTATTCCAGTAAGACATTCAAATATGTGTCCCCATAAATTTTTAGAGGGAAAGTGTTTACTTTCAAATATATATATATATATATATATAAAGTATATACCTATATAATATATATAGTATTATATAAAACATATAATATTTGTATATTGATTTTCTATATGATGTCTCTCTGATACATGGTGATTATCTGTTTGCAAAAGTTATGCTTCTGTTTCTTCCTAGGCTTATGATAGACTATCTTTTGCCCACTTTTCATGAAGTAGTGAAGTGAAGTGTTAGTCACTCAGTCATGTCTGACTCTTTGTGACCCAATGGACTGCAGCCCACTGGGCTCCTTTATCCATGAAATTGTCCAGGTGAGCATACTGGAGTGGCTTGCCATTTCCTACTCCAGGGGATCTTCCCAACCCAGAAATTGAACCAGGTTCTCCTGTATTGCAGGCAGATTCTATACCATCTGAGCCACCAGGGAAGCCCTTTCATGAAGTTAAGGATGGACATACATGACGTCCATTGGCCAAAGAAATGTGAGCACCAGTGACTGTGTATAACTGTTTATTGGTGAATTCCTTAGTGTAATCTGAAATTTATTATTTTAATCTCTTTAGTTCTTTAAAACCTAGAATAATCCCATCTGTTGAAATTCCCAAATTGATGACAATATATTATTTTTGCTTCTAGACTTCTAATTATTTGTTTTTTATTATATCTACAAGAAATACTTTTGAATATGCAAGGACTTGAAATACATATTTTCTAAGGATTCTTGAAAGGTAACTTAAGCTGTTCTATTATTTATGAAGAAAGGAAGCAATAAATCTTTATAGAAAAAACTTATAAACAGATCAGATAATGAACACTGAACCAAGTTATGTAGATTTGTCTAAACAAATATTATACATTTTGGAATAATATAGATATCAACCATTAGTATTAAGATGAATATTACATTTAAAATATATTTGGAAGACAATAATGTTTAAAAAATGGATTTCCATAATATACAAAAACAGATAAAATATTACCTTCCATGAGTTGCTTTGAGGCTTCAGCATAAAATATTTCTGGTATATTATTTCCACTTCACTTATTATTTTTAGAGAAATGGTAAGTTTTATCAGCCTAGGCCCCTAGCTCAAAAATATCAAATTCAATGGCAGTTATTCACCATTATAATTTTATTTCTTTGTAATTTGAAGCCTTTGCATCCAAAAGAGTTCTTTTTGAATAGCAAATTCTACTGGAGGAGGTCACTCAAAAATCAGTTAGTATGTTAATATATAGCTAGAACTATAGTATAGGAATGCTACATTGATGGACTTTGGCTATGGGAATGGCCAAAAAAATAAGGCTCTGACATGAGAGGTGAAAAGATCAGCAAATGCAAATTTCACATTTGTGTCCCAGGTCTCAGTTCAGTTCAGTTTAGTCACTCAGTCGTGTCCGACTCTTTGTGACCCCATGAATCGCAGCACGCCAGGCCTCCCTGTCCATCACCAACTCCTGGGGTTCACTCAGACTCACGTCCATCGAGTCAGTGATGCCATCCAGCCATCTCATCCTCTGTTGTCCCCTTCTCCTCCTGCCCCCAATCCCTCCCAGCATCAGAGTCTTTTCCAATGAGTCAACTCTTCGCATGAGGTGGCCACAGTACTGGAGTTTCAGCTTTAGCATCATTCCTTCCAAAGAAATCTCAGGGCTGATCTTCTTTAGAATGGACTGGTTGGATCTCCTTGCAGTCCAAGGGACTCTCAGCATACTATTTAAAAATGCATCAAAAGTGAGGTTTTTGGATTGCAAGATAGCAGAAGAGTAGGTGGATGTGGAATCCATTTCTATCCATGGATAAATCCGGAATACACCTTCAGACACAGAAGTGCATGCAGAATACCAGCTGAGAACGGACAGGAGCACCTGACCAGTGGAAAAGAATATATAGACCCATGCAAAACTCTGTAGGATGAAGGAACTAGCGGGGAAAACGGGAGTGTTAGTAGGATTGGACCTGCCCTTAGCGGGTGGGGGAACTGAAGTAGCAGTCTGATCCCCACATCAGGCAATTGTCTGAGTCAAAGCAGAAACATTTAAGGCTGAGAGGGAAACAGCTGATCTGTGGAGCCTAAATAGAATGAGAATCAGACAGTCCTTCCACAGCCATACATACCCTAGACAGCACAGTGGCTGGGAACTGGAGTTTAGGGATTGTGGAGCAATCCCAGGGTGAAGGCTGCTGTTGACTACAGACAGACGGATCAAGGGGATGTGAGGGAGGAGATCACAGTGGGAAATGCCTGTGAGGAAAGCTGGGCAGCCATGGAAGCAAGGCAATACTGCTGAGTCATACGTATGTGGTGGAGCCATCACCATAGCCTTTCTCTCCCCACATATCAGCATTGGCAACTGAACAATAGAAAGGCTGGCCCATTAAATGCCTGATGCACTGAACTACAGAGTAGGACCCCACCCAGGGTGCCCCTTTAAGTGCCTGACGTGCAGATCTACAGAGTAGAACCCCAGGCAGGGGGTCCCTCTATGTGCCTGATGTGCCAAACAACAGAGGACCCAAGGCAAGGAAGCCGTCTAAGTGCCTGAATGGGCGGAGCTATGGAGAAAGACTGGCCAAAGAGGCCTTCTGATCACCAGCTACAAGAGGCTCAAAAAAAGACTCTAATAGGGCCATAACTCCTGCCGTGTAGGCAGTGCATGGCCCTGCATACTTGGTGCCATGAGGGTCCCTATAAACCAAACAGCTGTGCTACCTTCACGCTCAACTCTCACTGGGGCAGAGCTGCCACAGGCAAAAAAAAAAAAAAAATTGCACCTATGCACATAGGGTCGCTTTGGTAGTGTCTGACTCATTGCTACCCTATGGACTGTGGCCTCCCAGGCTTCAGGGAGGGGGATTCTCCAGGCAAGAATACTGGAGCATATTGGCCAAAACTGGACGCCATACCCTTCTAGAGCACTATATTTCCTGCTGCCCTAGCCGCCAACTCTCCTGAGTACCTAGTGCTGCTAGAACCCCTGAAACTCAAGCAGCTGCACTACCTCTACACCTGGCCTTCACTGGGGAAAACCCAAGTCCTCCAGGGCAGCCTCAGGAGTAAACCCCAGTGGACAACCCATGTGCAGAGGTGAAAATAAAACCACAATTGAGACCCAGGGGCAGTGTGACTAAGGAAGAAGACCCAAAACACCCCACCAGCTGTGCAAGGTGCAGATTAAATCCACAGGACCAACTAGGCAGACTCTGTGTCTATGGAATATATAAAAGGTCAGTGAGAGCTCCCACAAAAGAAAAAAACACTAGCTCTGATAGCTGTGGACATTGGAAGCAAGAACACAGAAGAGTAGGACCAGGTTAGAATCTGAGCTGCCCCCAGAGCAGGTCCACAGATCAGCACAGTGTTAGAAGGCATCCTAAGGAGGTGAGTTGGACTGCCTCCCAGCAAAGGAAAGGACTCTGACAGCAGTAACTCAAGAAAAACATTTATTATTCTTATGTTTTGACTTGTTCTGTAGATTCTTTTTTTTTTTTTCTTTTTTCTCCATCCTCTGTTGTAGTTGTCAATTTTATTGGAACGATGAAATCTAACTAAACTTTTGAGGTTTTGTTTTCTTTTTTTTTCTCGGTCATATTCATATTTTTTATTGTTATAAAACTCTGCCTCTATATTTGGCTTTTTGCAGTTCTGGGAGTTTTTTTGTTTTGTTTTGTTTTTTCTATTTTTTTAAATTTTAATCTTTTAAACCTATTATTATTTTTTCTACATTTATTCCTTTGTTTGCTTTTCCTATTGTTCATATATATATATATATATATATATATATATATATATATCTTCTCTATCTACCTCTATTTAGCTTTGCATATCTATTATTTATTTATTTTCTTACTTTTTTTTAGTCTCAACATATTTGTTAGTCTTATTTTCATTGCTTTATACCCCAATTGGCACCTTGCTTTGGTTTTGTTTTCCAGTTTGTGCTTCAGTTAGTTTTTTCCTGGTAGATATAACTTTTGGTTCCCTTTGCTTGCCAGGTCAATCTATTGCATTATATTTTTGTTGGACTGTTTTGATTTTGCTTATGTGCATATACGTTCAGTCAGACTTTTTATTGTTATAAACCTCTGCCTCTATGTTGGGCCTTTGCAGTTCTGTGGTGTTTTCCTTTTTTTTCCTCTTCTCTTTCTTTTTCTGTTATCTTTTAAAATCTATTTTATAATTTTAATTTATTTAAACCTATTATATTTTTCTCGGAGAAGGCAATGGCACCCCACTCCAGTACTCCTGCCTGGAAAATCCCATGGATGGAGGAGCCTGGAAGGCTGCAGTCCATGGAGTCGCTGAGGGTCGGACACGACTGAGGGACTTCACTTTCACTTTTCACTTTCATGCATTGGAGAAGGAAATGGCAACCCACTCCAGTGTTCTTGCCTGGAGAATCTCAGGGACGGGGGAGCCTGGTGGGCTGCCATCTATGGGGTCACACAGAGTCAGACACGACTGAAGTGACTTAGCAGTAGCAGTAGCATTATATTTTTCTACATTTAGTCCTTTGTTTGCTTTCCTACTGTCCTTTTCCCCTTGCAGTTAATCTTCAATGTATATAAATTTTCTTCATCTACCTTTATTTAACTTTGTATAGCTATTCTTTCTTTTTTTACTTTCTTTCCTTTCCTCTTAATATATTTGTTAATTTTGTTTTCATTGCTTTATTCCCCAATTGACACCTTGGTTTAGTTTTCTTTTCCAGTTTGTGTTTTAGTTTTGTTCTTAACTGGTAAATATAATTTTTTATTTCCTTTGTTTGCTGGGTCAATCTATTGTACTTTATTTTTGTTGGACGGTTTTGACTTTGCTCCTCAGTGTGTATATATATATGTGTGTGTGTGTGTGTGTGTGTATTCCATTATTTTAATTATTATTTGCCTGATTTTGTAACTTCCATTTATCTGGGTCTCATCTTTGGTTTACTTCCCTGGTGGCTTAGATGGTAGAACATCTGACTACAATGTGGGAGACTTGGGTTTGATTCCTGGGTCGGGAAGATCCTCTGGAGAAGGAAATGGCACCCCACTCCAGTACTCTTGCCTGGAAAATCCCATGGATGGAGGATTGTGGTAGGTTATAGTCCATGGGGTCGCAAAACGTCAGACACAACTGAATGACTTCATCTCACTTCAACTTTTTTCCAAAAATATCTCATTTTTGAACATTTACTTTAATCTCACTTAATTCCATAACAAACCACTTGTGGAATCTTTGTTCCTGACCAGAGATCAAGCCCTGAGCCTTTGGAGTGGGACCACTGACTCCAAGACCCTAGACTACCAGAGAACTAACCCCAGGGCATACCAAATAGTGAGAACTCACACAAAGGAAACCACTGTAATACAAGACCCAGCGTCACACAACCACAAGTAGCACCCTGTGCAGGACACCTCATCTAAACAACAAACAAAAGAAAAATACAGACCCAATCATCATCATGCAGGATTACCACCTCACTCAGCCTTGGCCATCAGAGGAAAAGCAAACAAACAAAAATTCACCACAAATCTCATCCTATAAGAAACTTAAACAAACCACTAGACCAACCTTAGAGACCAGAAACAAAGAGGAAAAAAAAATTCAACCTTTTAGCCTGGGAATAGGAGAACTCAAACACAATAAGTTTTTAAAAAAAGAAAAAGAATTCAGAATAATGATAATAAAAATGATTAAAAAAAAAACCTTGAAAGCAAAATGGAGAAAATGCAAAAATGAATTAACAAAGACCTAGAAGAATTAAAGAATAAACATACAGAAACAAAAAATACAATTACTGTGATTAAAAATACTTTAGAAGGAATCAATAGTAGAATATCTGAAGCAGAAGAACGAATCAGTGAGCTGGAAGATAAAATGGTGGAAATAACTTCTGAACAGCAGAATAAAGTAAAAAGAATGAAAAGAACCAGGGATAGTCTCAGAGCCCTCTGGGACAATACCAAACACACCAACATTTGAATAATAGAGGTCCCAGAAGAAGAAGAGAAAAATAAAAGGTATGAGAAAACTTTTGAAGAGATATAGTTGAAAATCTCCCCAACATGGAAAATGAAATAGTCAATCAAGGCCAAGAGGTACAAAGAGTCCCATACAGGATAAACCCAAGGAGAAACATGCCAAGACACATACTAATCAAACTAACAAAGACTAAACACAAAGAAAGAATATTAAAAGCAGCAAGGGAGAAGCAACATATAATGCTTAATAGCTGATATTTCAGCAGAAACTCTGCAGGCCAGAAGGGAATGACAGGATATATTTAAAGTACAGAAAGGGAAAAATCTACAACCAAGAGTACTGTACCCAGCAAGGATCTCATTCAAAATTGATGGAGAAATCAAAAGCTTTTTAGACAAGCAAAAGTTAAGAGAATTCAGTACCACCAAACCAGCTTTACAAAAAATGTTAAATTGATTTATATAGTCAAGAAACATAAGAGAAGAAAAAAGATCTACAAAATCAACCCCAAACAATTAATAAAATGGCAATAGGAACATATATATCAATAATTACTTTAAATGTAAGTGGATTAAATGCTCCAACCAAAAGACAGACTGGCTGAATGGATATAAAAACATGCCCCTTATATATGCTGTCTACAAGAAACACACTTTAGAGCTCAAGACACATATAGACTGAAAATGAGAGGATGGAAAAATATATTCCATGTAAATGGGAAGCAAAAGAAACCTGGAGTAGCAATCCTCATATCAGACAAAATAGACCTTAAAATAAAGAAGATTACAAGAGATAAGGAAGGACACTACATAATGATCAAGGGATCAATCCAAGAGGAAGACATAACAATTGTAAATAGCTATACACCCAATACATAAGACAAACACTAACAGACATAAAAGGAGAAATTGACAGTAACATAATAATAGTAGGAGACTTTAACACCCCACTCACACCAATGGACTGATCATCAAAACATAAAATTAATAAGGAAACACAAGTCTTAAATGATACATTAGATGAGATGTATCTCACTGATATCTTCAGGACATTCTTTCCAAATGCAGAAGAATACACCATCTCAAGTGCACATGGAACATTCTCCAGGATAGACCACATCTTGGGTCACAAATCAAACCTCAGTAAATTTAAGAAAATTGAAATTGCATCAAGCATCTTCTCTGACCACTATGCTATGAGACTAGATATCAATTATAAGAAAAAAACTATAAGAAACACAAACATATGGAGATTAAACAACATGTTTCTCAATAACCAACATGTTACTGAAGAAATCAAACAGGAAATCAAACATTTCTAGAAACAAATGACAATGAAAACATGACAACTGAAAACCTATGGGATGCAGCAAAAGCATTCCTAAGAAGGTTTATACCAATACAATCCTACCTCAAGAAAGAAGAAAAACGTAAAATAGACAGCCTAACTTTACACCTAAAACAACCGGAAAAAGAAGATCAAAAAACCCCAAAATTAGTAGAAGCAAAGAAATCTAAAGATCTGAGCTGAAATAAATGAAAAAGAAATGAAAGAAACAATTGTAAAGATTAATAAAACTAAAAGCTGGTTCTTTGAGAAGATAAACAAAATTGACAAGCCTTTAGCCAGACTCATCAAGAAAAATAGAGAGAAGAATCAAATCAACAAAATTAGCAATGAAAAAGGAGAGGTTACAACAACAATGCAGAAATACAAAGGATGATAAAAGACTATTATGAACAACTGTATGACAAGAAAATGGATAACCTGAAAGAAATGGACAGATTCTTAGAAAAGTTCAATCTTCCAAGACTGAACCAGGAAGAAATAAATTATGAACAACCCAATCAAAAGCACTGAAATTGAAGCTGTGATCAAAAATCTCCCAAAAAAACAAAAGCCCAGGACCACATTACTTAAGAAGATAATTCTATCAAACATTTAGAGAAGAGCTAATGCCTATCCTTCTAAAACTCCTTCAAGAAAATTGCAGAGGAAGGAACACTTCCAAACTCATTCTACAATGCCACCTTCACCCTGTTGCCAAAACCAGACCAAGACAACACACACAAAAAAGAAAACTACAACTGAGTATCACTGATGAACATAGATGCAGAAATCCTCAACAAAATTTTAGCAAACAGAATTCAGCAACACATCAAAAAGCTCATACACCGTGATCAAGTTGGGTTTATTCCAGGAAAGCAAGGATTCTTCAATATATACAAATCAATCAATGTGATACACCATATTAACAAATTGAAAGATAAAAACCATATGATCATCTCAATAGATGCAGAAAAAGCCTTTGAAAAAAATTCAGCACCCATTTATGATTAAACCTTGTCAAAAAATGGGCATAGAAGGAATCTACCTCAACATAGTAAAGGCCATATACGATAAGCCTACAGCAAACATTATTCTCAACGGTGAAAAACAGAAAGCATTCCCCCTAGGATCAGGAACAAGACAAGGGTGCCCACTATCACCACTATTATTCAACATAGTTCTAGAAGTCCTAGCTACAGCAATCAGAGAAGAAGAACAAATGAAAGGAATCCAGATCAGAAAAGAAGAAGCAAAGTTCTCACTGTTTGTAGATGACATGATACTGTGCATAGAAAGCCATAAAGATAGTATCAGAAAATTTAGCAAAATTGCAGGATACAAAATCAATACACAAAAATCACTTGCATTTCTATATACTAACAATGAAAAATTAGAAAGAGAAATTAAGGAACCAATCCCATTCACTATCACAACAAAAAGAATTAAATATCTAGGAATAAATTTACCTAAAGAGACAAAAAAAAAAAAAACTGTACACAGAAAATTATAAGACACTCACGAAAGAAATCAAAGACAACATAAACTGATTGGGAGATATTCCATGTTCCTGGGTAAGAAGAATCAATATTGTGAAAATGACTATACTACCAAATGCAATCTACAGATTCAATGCAATCCCTATAAAATTGCCAATGGCATTTTTCACAGAACAAAAAAATCCACAATTCATATGGAAACACTAAAGACTCCAAATAGCCAAAGCAGTCTCTTTTTTTTTAATATAAATTTATTTATTTTAATTGGAGGCTAATTACTTTACAATATTGTAGTGGTTTTGCCATACATTGACATGAATCCGCCTGGAGGAATCAAGCTTCCTGACTTCAGATTATACTACAAAGCTACAGTCATCAGGACAGCATGGTACTGGCACAAAAACAGAAATATTGACAAATTGAACAAGATAGAAAGCCCAGAAATAAACCCATGCATCTATGGGTATCTAATTTTTGACAAAGGAGGCAAGAATATATAATGGGGCAAAGACAGCCTCTTCAATAAATGGTGCTGGGAAAACTGGATAGCTACATGTAAAAGAATGAAATTAGAACATTTCCTAACACTGTACACAAAGATAAACTCAAAATGGACTAAAGACCTAAATGTAAGACCAGAAGCTGTAAAACTCTTAGAGGAAAACATAGGCAGAACACTCAACATAAATCAAAGCAAGATCCTCTATGATCCACCTCCTAGAGTATCAGAAATAAAAACAAAAGTAAACAAATAGGACTGATTAAACTTAAAGGCTTTTGCACAGCAAAGGAAACTATAAGCAAGGTGAAAAGACAACCCTTGGAATGGGAGTAAGTAATAGCAAATGAAACAACTGACAAAGGATTAATTTCCAAAATATACAAGCAGCTCATAAAAATCAATAATAGGAAAACAGACAACCCAATCCAAACCTGGGGAAAAGACCTAAACAGACATTTCTCCAAAGAAGACATATAGATGGCTAACAAACAGATGAAAAGATGCTCAACATTGTGCATTATTAGAGACATTCAAATCAAAACCACAATGAGATATCATCTCACATCAGTCAGAATGCTGCTGCTGCTGCTGCTGCTGCTGCTGCTAAGTCGCTTCAGTCATGTCTGACTCTGTGCGATGCCATAGACAGCAGCCCACCAGGCTCCCCGTCCCTGGGATTCTCCAGGCAAGAGCACTGGAGTGGGTTGCCACTTCCTTCTCCAATGCATGAAAGTGAAAAGTGAAGTCGCTCAGTCATGTCCAACTCTTAGCAACCCCATGGACTGCAGCCTAACAGGCTCCTCCATCCATGGGATTTTCCAGGCAAGAGTACTGGAGTGGGGTGCCATTGCCTTCTCCTCAGTCAGAATAGCCATCATCAAAAAGTCTACAAACAGTAAATGCTGGAGAGGGTGTAAAGAAAAAGGAACACTCTTGCACTGTTGGTGGGATGTAAATACAGCCACTATGGAAGATGGTATGGAGATTCCTTAAAAAACTAGGAATAAAACCACCATATGACCTAGCAATCCCACTCCTAGGCATATACCCTGAGGAAACCAAAATTGAAAAAGACACATGTATCCCATTGTTCATTGCGGTACTGTTTACAATAGCTAGCATATGGGAGCAACCTAGATGCCCATCAACAGATGAATGGATAAAGAAGTTGTGGAACATATACACAATGGAATAGTACTCAGCCACAAAAAGGAACTCATTTGAGTCAGTTCTGATGAGGTAGATGCAGAGTGAAGTGAGTCAGAAAGAGAGATAAATATCGTATTGCAATGCACATATACAGAATCTAGAAAAATGGTTCTGAAGAATTTATCTACAGGACAGCAATGGAGAAACAGACATAGAAAATAGACTTATGGACATGGGGAGAAGGGAGGAGAGGACGAGATGTATGGAAAGAGTAACATGGAAACTTACATTACCATATGTAAAATAGATATCCAACAGAAATTTGCTCTATGGCTCAGGAAACTCAAACAGGGACTCTGAATCAACCTAAATAGGTGGGATGGAGAGGGAGATGGGAGGGAGTTTCAGAAGGGAGGGGATATATGTATAACTGTGGCTGATTCATGTTGAGGTTTGACAGAAAACAATAAAATTCTGTAAAGCAATTGTCTTTCAATAAAAATAAATTAAAAAAAAAAGAACTAATAAAAACAGAGAGAGAAGTCAGGCTTTACAATGATATGTCCAGTTCTAACTGTTGCTTCCTGACCAGCATACCCTAAATATGATCTGGGTGATTTGAGGACAAAAACAAAAAACTATGGAAACAACTGCCTTTCATGCCTTTTTCCTGTTCTTCCCTGTGTGTATCTCCTGTATTTTGAGAGGAAGGCAAAATAAAGAAATTGTCCCCTGATTTAGTTACCATATCTGTCATGTCTTCAAAAAACATGAAGGTAGAACTTTGAAAATTAACTAGAAAATATATATATATCTGTGTTTTTCAAATGGATGCACTTGGGTTATATTCTTTTGCTCAACTGTATCTGATCGACTATTGAGACACTTCAGATAAAGAAAAAAATGTGGGATTTGCAAAACACAATACCTAAGGTAAATTAAATGATGCCACCTCATTATAAAGGACTCAATATTCATTCAATAAAAATATGCATTAAACCATTTTCTACATACATGGTGTTTGATTGGCACTTGAGAATATGACAGTAAAGAAGAAGCAAATGGTACTGGCTTTCTTGGAACTTATACTCTTGTGGAAAACACAGTTAAAACTACTACCAAAATTAACCATTTAATTATATTTTTGACCAGTACTCTAGAGGTGGTTAGAGAGTACACCACAGAGGCATCTGCCCTATACTGGAATCTGAGAAGATAAGAGAGAGAGAGAATTTCAAGCAAAGAGAAGGACATCAGGAAGGTCCTGAGAAAGGGAGGAACAGAGTACAATTCAGAGTGGATGAAAAGTGGTGTGAAACGGGCACATAAGGGCCATATGAAGGGTTTTAATCTCCGTCCTATGAGCAATGGGAAGTGATTACACTTTACTAAGAAAGAGAATGGCAGAATCCAAGGGCATTTTTTTAAAATTATTCTTAGAAAGAGATAATCAGAGAAGGCAATGGCACCCCACTCTAGTACTCTTGCCTGGAAAATCCCATGGATGGAGGAGCTGGTAGGCTGCAGACCATGGGGTCCCTAAGAGTTGGACACGACTGAGTGACTTCACTTTCATTTTTCACTTTCACACATTGGAGAAGGAAATGGCAACCCACTACATTGTTCTTGCCTGGAGAATCCCAGGGATGGGGGAGCCTAATGGGCTTCCGTCTATGGGGTCGCACAGAGTCAGACACGACTGTAGTGACTTAGCAGCAGAAAGAGATAATAAAGTTAGATGAGAATTTCCACAGTTTAGGTGAGGAATCATGGTCGCTAACACCAAGGTTGTGGCAGTGAGAATGAAGAAAGCAGACATACTAAGATTTGAAAGATGTTTTAGGTGTGAAAATCAATAGGACTCTTTTTTTGATTAAACTTTTTACAGTATTAGTATTTTAAGATAATTGTATACTCACATGTAACTGTAAGAAGTAATACAGAAAAATTCCAATTTTCCTGAGGTAACATGTGGCAGAACTGTAATACAAAATCACCACTAAGATATTGATGTTGGTATAATCAAGATACAGTACATTTTCATCAGTGCAAGGATCCTTCATGTGACCCTTTTATATAGCCCCATTTACTCCCATCATTCCTTCCCACCTCCACCTCTCCTTATTCCCTGGCAACCATTAATCTATCACTCTTTGTATAATATTTCAGCAGGACTTTTATGACTAATTAGTTATGGAATATGAGAGAAAAGAGAGGAGTCAAGGGTGACTTCCAGGTTTCTTGCTTGCATAATTGAATATATAAAGTGCTGAAGTCGGACAAAGTCTGAGGAAGGTGATGACTTGTTCAGTTTTATTCATACTGAATTTGAGTGGTTTGTTAAATATACAAATGGAAATGCTGAAGAAAATTGTAAATATGAGTCTGACCTTTACTGTGACTTTTCACAGCAACCTGTGTTAAAACAGATATAATTTCCAATTAAATTATGCAAGTAAATGGTTTTGTTCCCATTTTACAAGTATTATGTCACTGTTTGTTTCCAGTCAATTGTTTTTCACCTTTTTTTACCAATACTTCTACAAGAATATGCTCACAACATTTTGGGTAAACCAAAAATTTTTAATTAATGTCATATAAGAAACAATCACCTGAAAATTAACAGGCTAAAAATGAAAGAACTGGATAACAAATGTTTCCATATCTCCTTAGCTACTGCTGACTTGCTAATAATTTTTTTTTTTCCTTTCTGGTTTGTCTCTTCATCAGCTGTTTGAATAAAAAATGTTGAAATGGCCACAAATTCTAAAAATATCTTTGTCCACCATCAAATTACTTGAACTTTCATATCCGATGAAGACAATGGATTAAGAGGGCTTAAAAAATATCCCATCAAGGATGCATATGTTTGAAACTAATGAAGAACTGGCCTCATTATCAGCAACTTGAAATAAAAGCCACTGTTGAACAAAACAAATTTTATAGATGTTGACTAGAATACATAGCTTTTCCCATGTATTTTCAAAGGCAAATGTGTTAATTCTTTCCTGTGCCTAAAATAGGATGCATAACCCATCTCTGAATGCCAGCGGTACTACTGCAAACACACACAGACTGTGGGGGAGTCACATGGATCACATTTTGCACAAAGCATTAGCAAACTGTGACACAGAAAGGCAGGAATGTGCCTGCTGGGTGTTCACTTTACTTGATCCTACACTTCGCAAAATGTTTTTCTAACACTTAATTCTTTGATTGTTGATGCGTCATCCACCAGGCCTTCAAAATATGATTTGCAGTTAAAATGAAGAAGATACATTTTCAGAAAAATGAACACTTGGTGTTACGTTTTTCCATTTCCAAGAATGAGCACTAAGACAAGCTGGAGAGAGTAGGGGCAGAGGGTTGCAGAGATTCTAGAATATGCATTTAGTAGGGGAGGTAAAACCAAGTTTGGTTTCCCAAATTGTTCTTGGTTCTAACTACAATTTTCATGTTCATGTGAAAAGTGAACATTGACTAGAAAAATCTTAATGTTAAAATGCTTGAATGGAATATAAATTTTGTCCACATAACTTTAAATGACTGACCTTTTCAGTTATTGCTGTTCTTCCTTGGGATCATTCTTTTACACACTCTGTTAGAAAGTCCGTTCAGTATATATTTTTCTAATAAGAAAAAAAAAAAAGAATAGGTCAATATTATTATGAAGATGTCATATTATTTTTATCTGCCTATAAAAATTCAGAGAAACAAAGAGGAAGAAACAAAGGGACACAGAGACTATCACTGACTTTGGTTTCCCACAATCGTCAATAAATTTGAGGAAGATAGAAGGTTAGGTTACTGGAGGTGAGGGGTAAGGGGAAGGGTTATTGGATGAAGGTGGTCAAAAGGTACAAACTTCTAGTTGTAAGATAAATAAGTACGAGGGATGTAGTGTGCAACATGGTTAATAGAATTAACATTGCTGTATGCTACATTTTAAAGTTGTTAAGAGAGTAATCCTAAGAGTTCTTATCACAAGGAAACAATCTTTTTTCTTTGTCTTTTAGTCTTTATCTATATGCAATGATGCATGTTCACTAAGCCAACTGTTAAAGTCATTTCATCATGTGTGTAAGTCAAATCGTTTTGCTCTATACCTTAAACTTGTAGAGTGCTATATATCAGTTATATCTCAATAAAATTGACAGGAAAAATACATGCATATACATATACATCGGAGAAGGCAGTGGCAACCCACTCTAGTACTCTTGCCTGGAAAATCCCATGGATGGAGGAGCCTGGTAGGCTGCAGTCCATGGGGTCTCTAAGAGTCAGACACGACTGAATGACTTCACTTTCACTTTCATGCGTTGGAGAAGGAAATGGCAACCCACTCCAGTGTTCTTGCCTGGAGAATCCTAGGGATGGGGGAGCCTGGTGGGCTGCCATCTACGGGGTCGCACAGAGTTGGACATGACTGAAGCGACTTAGCAGCAGCAGCAATCAGAAATACTGTAGCCAGGGAGTGCCAGTAATAATATGCTGTTAAAGGTTTATCCTGTGATGCATGAACAAGGGTGTGTCTCCAAGGAAAATAAGACTTATGTATCTTTCTAAAGCATGAAATATCTCTGTCTAATGTAATCACTGTTGTTCCATGCATTTGTATATTTTTATTTTAAATGTAGTACAGATTTATTTTAGTAAATAATCATAGAAACTTCTATAATCCCACCAGTGATAACCAGTTACCATTTTGCGGTGTCCACTTGCAGAATTTTTCTGTTCAAAAATAAATTAACTGCAGAAGTCTTCAAATGGGGTCATATGTAATTTTGTTTTCTAACTTGTTTTTTCACTCAGTGTTAGGCAGGTTTTTGTGTACTAATATGTGCACTTTGACAATATTCTTTGAATTGGCTGTATAGTATTCCACTGAATGAATGTGCATCATTTATTCAAACACTCTAGATTTAGCTGTTTAAATGGTTTCCAATTTTTATTATAACAAAAGCCCTGAGAAACACTCCAGGATGTAAATCTTTGTGCATGTTCTTAATATCACCTCAGGAGAAATTAGTAGAAGTGGAGTTCTGGATCAAAGGAGATAAGTGTGCCTCTAATTTTTTATTTTCTTAACAAATGCCATAATATTAGCCATACCAAGTTTGCACAGATTTTCCACAAAAGTGAAATCAGTAACACACTCCTTAAGATTTCACTTGCAGAAAGTAGTGTAACTTCAGAGTTATGTGCATGTAGCATTTTCAGTTTAATATAGTGTGGCTTCTTGTTGCTCTGATCTTGTTTTTGGTAGTGGTTTCCACTTTGTATGCATACATATATTTAATTTACAGTTTACTGGTATCAATGAATTTAAGATGACCAATAGACACCAAAACTACTTCATTTCTTTTGGTGAATTTCATAGTAAAACACTAAATGGTCTTATCTTAATGTGCTCATTAATCTGCTATAATAAAATCTATTCCTTCCTTGATAGATATTCTGAATATTCTTTGTACTGGATCATATTTAATCTCAAGAGTAAAAACAAAAATCAACCCCTCAAAACCATACTCACAGCTTTGTTGACTTACACAATCAACAGTGAAATGATTAGTATCCAGCACCACTACCATCCTGCCTCACTGAAGGAAGAAACATGATCTGAAAATGCATTAAAATCCCCAAAGTATTTTTTTAAACAACCTCAATCATTCAACAACCAAGTTTTTCCTGTCTCAATAAAATGATATTTACATTCTTCCATTTGCTCAGGGCAAAAACACTATCATCTTCCTTGATTCATTCTCCTTCTATCAAACACCATATCCAATCCATCAAGGAATCCCATTGGCTATACCTTCAAAAGATACCCTCAATCTGACCAGTTCAAAAAACCTCTGGTGTTACCACTCAATTCCAAGCCATCATCATCTGTGTTTTGGATTATTGCAGTAGTCTCTTCAATGGTCTTCCAGCTTTGGCCTTTTTACCCCTCTAGTTTATTTTTCACACAGCATCTCAAGAGATTCTGTTCAAATATATGTCAGATCAAGTCACTCTACTCCTCAAAACTTTCCAGTGGCATCTCACCTCGCTTGGACTCAAAGCCAAAATCCTTACAATGGACAACAGGGCCCTGCAGAATATATCATCCCCTCACCCTTCGGTATCCTCTGAACCCCTTTCCTGTTGCTCTCCCCTTTCCTCAGCTCACTTTGATGGGTCTCCATTCTATTTGTCTAAAAAGCAGCAGACAGAGAGAACTTGTACTTTTTTTGTTTCCTCTTTTGGCCATGCCAGGCAGCATGCAGAAAGTTTCCCCACCAGAGATCTAACCCTGTGCCCCCTGCAGGGGAAGCGAGGAGTCTTAACCACTGGACTGTCAGGGAAGTCCCAAGAACCTATACTTAAAAGTAGAGTCCACATGACTATAGAAATAGCAGTTGATAAATAATGCATCATATTGAGCTCAGGGTGTTTTGACCCGTCACTAAGGCACTCTGGAATGAGTTCCCATACTCATTTCTTAAAATCACTTAGTCAGCAAATTGTTATTGAGAGCCTATTATTCCAGACACTGTTGTATATGCATACATCAATAAACAAAACATACAAACCTGTCTACCTCAGTACCTTCCATTCTGTAGGGAGCAAGAGAGAGAACATGGTTAAGTTAATTGTGAAGCATGTTAGAAAGTGATACTGAAATGGAAAAATATAGAACAGGCATGTGGGGCTAGAAGTGTGTGCATGTGTGTGTAAGTGCTGTGTGTCGGGGTAGTTGTACTCTTGCTCCATGCCACAATGTCCCACGTGAATTTGACATGTTTCTCGGGATGAGTTTTGGGTAGGTCATATTAATAGATTAAATCTACTTGCAATATCCTGACTTCTGACACGATTCCCATACGAATCTGCTATTCCAATTCTTCCTGTACTTCCAGCATGACCTGTTCCTTATATTTGTTCTTAACTGATTTTTCTCCCTGCTCTCTGGGCCATTGGCTGAAATTATGGCTGACATCTTATGAATTTGTTGGTGATCTTCTACCACAACCACTTCTTCCCTTCAATTTGGTCTTCGCTCTTGTTAACGCCTCAGGCCTGCCAAGAGCAGTCAGTGACACCCACATGGATTCCTTCACCCCAAAAATTTGATGAAACTGCCATAGTCAGAAATGAATTATTGACCTGGTGATGAATTATGAATTCATCAGACATGAATTATCAGACATGGTGATGTAACTGGTTATTTTCTTAGCAATATGTCCAATTCTAGTTAAAACCAGTGTATTTGGTTTTATAATAGTCCATCACTGACTCTGAATATGTACAAATATCCAGGATAGTTCTGTGCTTCCTTGACTTCTCAATTCTGAGATTTTGTTTCGCTGTGGGATAAGACTTTAGGTTATTCCTAAGGGCTTCAGGCAAAACTGATTTTTTTTTAAAATTTTTTACTGAACAGCCTGACTGTTCAGATAAGCAGAATTTAATTGACACCTATTTAGGAGATTCTGCCTGGAGATGAGTTATGGAAAAATACAGCTCCACTAGAAACTTTTCACTTTTCTCTCTTCAAAACTCTGATTTTCTCCTAGTCCAGCCATGTTCACAGAGGTTTTAAGCGGATTAATTAGTGCTTGAAAAGCACCTTTATACATGAAAAATAGCTAAGTACTAATTTAATCTTTTAAACTCTGGATTATTCCTATTTCAGTTATAATTTCATACTTTTTTCATAATGTCACCAGATTGTAGGTGAGCTCCCAAAATAGACAGTTAGTAGGACTAAAACTTATATGACCCACCATGCAAAATAGCTCTGGGCAAGGAATGCTGAGACTGTAACAATGACCTATTCCTTTAAAAAGATTCTTGTTGGCCCCCTGCGGGCCACAGGCGCCCGGGGCCGCGCCTCCCAGCGGTGGCCGCCATAGTGTGAGATATTTAGCGGGAGCGCGCGCGAGTTTGAGAACGCGCGGAACGCCGGCGGCGGACAGTGGGGAGCCGCGGCGACCGTTGCTGGGCGCACTCTCTAATGGCGGCGGCGAGCCAGAGTGTCCCGTCGGTACTGGCATGAGGCAGAGGCAGTGGCAGTGGCGGTGCCCGTGGTGGCGGGCGTTGGCGGCGGCGACGACGACGACAACGACGGAGCGTGTTTGAGCAAGGTCCGATGGCCGAGGCGCGCTCTTCCCCCACAGAAATGAGTCAAACTGAAAGAGCGTCACCTACTGGAACCTCAAACGGTGCGCCATCCTCGGCGCCTGCCGTGACTGGCACCACTGCGTCCAACAATGAATTGGCGAGTCTTTTTGAGTGTCCGGTCTGCTTTGACTATGTGTTACCCCCAATTATACAGTGTCAGAGTGGCCATCTTGTTTGTGGCAGCTGTCGCCCAAAGCTCACAAGTTGTCCAACTTGCCGGGGCCCGCTGACATCCATTCGCAACTTGGCTATGGAGAAACTGGCCAATTCAGTACTTTTTCCTTGTAAATACGCCTCTTCTGGATGTGAAGTAACTATGCCACCCACAGAAAAAGCAGACCATGAAGAACACTGTGAGTTTAGGCCCTGTCGTTGTCCTTGCCCTGGTACTTCCTGTGGGTGGCAAGGCTCCATGGATGCTGTAGTGCCGCATCTGATGCAGCACTATAATGAGTCCATTATAACCCTGCAGGGAGAAGTTGTAGTTTTCCTTGCAGTCAACATTAATCTGGCTGGTGCCCTTGACTGGGTGATGATACAGTCCTGTTTTGGGTTTAACTTCATACTAATGTTGGAGAAACTGGAAAGCTACGATGGTCACCAGAAATTCTATGCAGTTGTCCAGCTGATAGGAACACGCGAGCAAGCTGAACAGTTTACTTATCGACTTGAGCTAAATGGTAATAGGCGGCGATTGATTTGGGAAGCCACACCTCTATCTATTCGTGAGGGAATTGCAACAGCCTTTATGACCAGTGACTGCCTAGTCTTGGACCCTGGAGTTGCGGAACGTTTCGCAGAAGATGGCAATTTAAGCATCGATGTAACTATTTCCATGTGTTGAAATGCTGATCAAACATTTTCTGACTTGTGTTTAAAACCAGTACATTGAATTTCACAGAGAATAAGGCACCTGTCTTCCTACGAACCAGAAACTTTTGGTAGGTTGAAGCTAGAGACGTTAAGATAAAACGAAAGGGTGTTAAATACAGGAAATAGTTGCATGTAATAACACTAATATGTTTAAAATAAGTCAACAGTAAACCACTGAAAAAATATATGTATGTTTACACCCGAGATGGGCATCTTTTGAATTTAAAAAAGGAAGCTTTGAAAACTAATTCTGAATTTTTGTTTATAGTAGATTGAGTGTACCGTTGAAAAATACTAAGTTCCTTTTTGTGTGCCTACACTGTGTGTGTGTGTGCACGCACATACTTGGATTTCTTCTCCTATAACTGACAAGCCATATTGAGTGGTCTTGGACCACTGCATTTCCCCTCTGTGAGTCAATACATAATGCACTTATGTGTGTATGTTTGAGCGTGTGTTTCTGTATTTGCTAATTTTTAATCCTAGTTTTTTTCCCCTAGTTTTTAATTAAATAAATTTGACTTTCTTTTCTGTAAAAGAAACTAAAAAGATTCTTATTTATTTGATGTCACCACAAAGAGTTTTTCAGGGCTTTGGAAATGAGAGCATTTTGTATTTGGTGTAGAGCAAAAAAAGCTGTTCACATAAGGGGCTTCCCTGATAGCTCCATTGGTAAAGAATCTGGCTGCAATGCAGGGGAGCCTGGTTCGATTGCTAGGTGGGGGAAAGAGCCACTGGAGAAGGGATAGGTTACCCACTCCAGTATTCTTGGGCTTCCCTTGGGGCTCAGCAGCTAAAGAATTGCCTGCAGTGTGGGAGATTTGGGTTCGATCCTGGGGTTGGGAAGAATCCCTGGAGAAGGGAAAGTCTACCCACTCCAGTATTCTGGTCTGAAGAATTCCATGGATTGAATAGTCCATGTGGTCGCACAGATTGGGAGAAGAGACAGACTACCCACTCCAGTATTCTTGGGCTTCCCTTGTGGCTCAGCTGGTAAAGAATTGGCTTGCAATGTTGGAGATCTGGGTTCGATATCTGGGTTGGGAAGATACCTAGAGAAGAAACGGCTAACCACTCCAGTATTCTGGCCTGGACAAGTCCATGGAATGTATAGTCAATGTGGTCACAAAGAGTGGGATAAGGCATATGCTACCCACTCCAGTATTCTTGGGCTTCCCTTGGGGCTTAGCTAGTAAAGAATCCACCTGCAATGTGGGAGATCTGGGTTTGAACGGGTACCCATTGCCGTATTCTGGCCTGGAGAATTCCATGCACTGTATGGGCCTTGTGGTCAGAAAGAATGGGAGGAGCGATAGGCTACCCACTCCAGTATTCTTGGGCTTCCCTTGTGGCTCAGCTGGTAAAGAATCTGCCTGCAATGTGGGAAGTTTGGGTTTGAGCCCGGGTTGGGAAGATGCCCTGCAGAAGGGAAAGGCTTACCCACTCCAGTATTCTGGCCTGGAGAATTACAAGGACTGTAGATTGCCTGGAGAAGGGAATGGGTACCCACTGCAGTATTCTAGCCTGGATAATTCCATGGACTTAGAGTCCATGTGGTCGAAAGAGTGGGAGAAGGGATAGGCTACCCATTCCAGTATAATTGGGCTTCCCTTGTGGCTCAGCTGGTAAAGAATCTACCTGCCATGTGGGAGATCTGGGTTGGATTCCTGGATTGGGAAGATCCCATGGAGAAGGCAAAGGATATGCACTCCAGTATTCTGGCCAGGAGAATTCTATGGAATGTAGATCTCCTGGAAAAGGAATTGGCTACTCACTCCAGTATTCTGTCCAAGTGAATTTCATGGACTGTATAGTCCATGGGGTTGCAAAGAGTGAGAGAAGGGATAGGCTATCCACTCCAGCATTCATAGACTTCCCTTGTGGCTCAGCTGGTAAAGGATCTGCCTGTAATGTGAGAGATCTGGGTTCAATCCCTGGGTTGGGAAGATCCCCTGGAGAAGGGAAAGGATACCCACTCCAGTATTCTGGCCTGGAGAATTCCATGGACTTTATAGTCCATGTGGTCACACAGATTGGGAGAAGGGATAGACTACCCACTCCAGTATTCTTGGGCTTCCCTTGTGGCTCAGCTGGTAAAGAATCCGCCTGCAATGTGGGTGACCTAGGTTCGATCCCTGGGTTGGGAAGATCCCCAAGAGAAGGGAAAGGCTACTCACTCCAGTATTCTGGCCTGGAGAATTCCATGGACTGTGTACTCCATGTGATCATAAAGAGTGAGAGAATGAAGAGACTACCCACTCCAATATTTTCGGGCTTTCCGTGTGGCTTAGCTGGTAAAGAATCTGCCTGGAATGTGGGAGATCCGGGTTCAATCCCTGGGTTGGGAAGATTCCCAGGAGAAGGGAAAGGCTACCCACTCCAGTATTCTGGCCTAGAGAATTCCATGGATTTTAGATACACTGGAGAAGGGAAAGGCTACCCACTCCAGTATTCTGGCCTGGTGAATTCCATGGACTGTATCATCCATGTGGTCACAAATTGTGGGAGAAGGGATTGGATACCTACTTCTCTATTCTTGGGCTTCCTTTGTGGCTCAGCTGGTAAAGAATCAGGCTGCAAAGTGGGAGATCTCAGTTCGATCCCTGGTTGGGAAGATCCCCTGGAGAATGGAAAGGCTATGCACTCTAGGATTCTGGCCTGCAGAATTCCACGGACTGTAGATCCCCTGGAGAAGGGAACGACTACCCACTCCAATATTCTGGCCTGGAGAATCACAAGAGTCAGACAGTCCTGAGCAACTTTCACTTTCACTTTCTTTCATTGCAGATTATCTAAAATGCCATGGAAATTTTGTTTCAAAACTCAGACTTGGAATTTGAGTTCATCAATAGACTAAATACATTTTCATGAGAATCTTGGTATTGTACGTCTCTTCCTTCTACCTTAAACATTTCATTACATTTTTCACAAATATCTCTTAACAGGTTGTGATGAGATATTTCTCTTCCAGGACTGATTAAAAGATATTCATTTGGATTTATAACCAAATGTCTATGAGAAAAACAAGTCAGACTATGACTCCTACAGGCAATGCAGGAATATTAATACCACTGAATTGTATAACTTTCTATCAATTTCACCTTTCCAATTACCTTGCTAAAAGTAAAAAAGAAAGGTAAAAGCTAATAATCTGATCTGAAGCTACCAAGTGTTGAAATAGGCAGGTTATTGAAAGGTGCTGAGAGAGCATGTGGGTGTGTCATTGTTTTTAACTCTGAACAAGTTCAACGTTGTTAGTGAGTTGTTAGCTTTTCTAAAATTGGTATCTAAACTCTATAATAAAGATTTGATAAACAACAAGGTCTTACTGTATAGCACAGTGAACTATATTTAATATCCTGTGATAAATCATAAAGGAAAAGAATATGACAAAATATAACTGAATCACTTTGCTGTGCAGCAGAAATTAACACAACATTGTGAATCAACTACACTCCAGTAATGTTTTTTAAGAGTAAGATTTCTTAGTTTATTGCATCTACCCAAGGAAATGAGGATCTACTCTTCTCCATAATATAGATCATATTTACTTAATGGTCTTCCAGGCTAGCTCTATGCCTTACCTTGTTAAGGATGTCAAACATTTAACAACCTTGTCATGTTAATTATTAATTTTGCAAGCCTTACTTTGAGAAATAATGTTTTATTTGTTTTAGCCCTTTTAGGAGTTCTGTAGTATAGTCTCTAAAAAATTTAATGAAGAAAATTGATAATTATATACAAATAAAGATGTGTATATTAAATTTTGATGTTTTTGAAACTATTGCTATATTAAAAAATGAGTTGAACATTTAAGCCATAAATTGTCTTAGGAATATATGTGTTCAACAATATCAACTGCATTTAACCAGTTAAAGCAATAATAATGAATACATGAACAAAGCTAGAATACTGGACAAACTATCTTTAATGCAAAAATAGTCAGAGAAGAATCATCTATGATATTCAATATGCAATTTAAATAGCTAACCTCTAGGGGGAACGGAGAAGGCAATGGCACCTCACTCCAGTACTCTTGCCTGGAAAATCCCGTGGACGGAAGAGCCTGGTGCACTGCAGTCCATAGGGTCGCTAAGAGTCGGACACGACTGAGCAACTTCACTTTCACTTTTCACTTTCCTGCATTGGATAAGGAAATGGCAACCCACTCTAGTGTTCTTGCCTGGAGAATCCCAGGGACGGGGGAACCTGGTGGGCTGCCGTCTATGGGGTCGCACACAGTTGGACACGACTGAAATGACTTAGCAGCAGCAGCAGCATCATACATATACATACATAAGTTTGAGGAAGGGAAGACATGAATGGTTGCAGTCTATGGGTCACCATAGAAACATCATCTTTCTTCCACATTGCCCATCACCTACATCAATGTGTTTCACCACTCCCTGCTCTTACTCCCTTCATTTCCCACTCCCCCATTCCCTACACATATGGTCTGCTCCAGATGTCTTCATTCTGGGGAACAAAAACACAGCTTCTTTTCTCAAAAAAAGGTTGTCATCCTAAAAAAGTCTTCCTGTGAGAGGCCTTCTGTGCCAGTCTACTGCTGAGATCAATTCCCCATAGTTCCAGATTGATTCTTTCAAATCTCCATCAGAAGCAAGGAGAAAGAAAAAAAGAAACTGTGATAACTCTACATTCACTGATGTAATCTCTCCAAACTTAAGAAATTTGCTCACACATGGTCTCATTAATGGTAATATATTTAATCTCAGTTTTATTTATTTACTTTACAATATGGTATTGGTTTTGCCATACATTGACATGAATCCTCCAGGGGTGTACATGTGTTCCCCATCCTGAACCCCCATCCCACATCCCTCCGCATTCCATCCCTCTAGGTCACCCCAGTGCACCAGCTCCAAGCACCCTGTAATTTATCTTGCATCTGCAGACGGGAACTTTCCTCTTCAGTAATGTTCATCCTTAACAGCATCCTGGAACACACTTATCTTTGCCAAAAAGCATCTGGAAGAGAGAATGTTATCTTTTACAAACCATTCTCAGCTAGAAAGACTACAAGGTAGATAAGAAAAATAATTTTATTATAGATAAAATGAAATCCTGTTTCATTTTCCCTCTCTCATTCTAACTCATACTGGCCTCCCTGCTATCATTCTGATCTGGAGGCTCACTTCTACCTCAGGGCCTTTTCATTACCATTCACCTTGCCTCAGAAGGTCTTCCCCCACAAATTTCTCTTCCTTATCTCTTCTCTAGTCCTGTCAACTTATTAGAGGAGCTTTCTCTGTTTTCCTGTTTAAAACCACAGACCTCTCTCCCCTGTTTCAACTCTCATTTCCTGCTTTTGTGGTGCTTTAGTCACTAAGTCGTGTCCAATTCTTGAGACCCATGGACCATAGCCTGTCAGGCTCCTCTGTCCATGGATTTCCTAGGCAAGAGTACTGGAGTGGGTAGCAATTCCCTTCTGCAGGTGATCTTCCCAACCTATGGATCAAACCCAAGTCTCTTGTATTGTCTCCTGCACTGCAGTCGGATTCTCTACCACTGTGTCACCTAGGAAGTCCTATTCTGTTTCTCTCTCTCTTTATAACACTTATCATTATATATTTTGTATGATTTTCTTTTTCTGATATCACTTGAATGTAAGCTCCATGAAGGTAAGGAACTTGATCTGTTTTATTCATTGCTACATCCTCAGTACTTAGAAGTTCAACCAGTCAGTCATGTCCAACTCTTTGCAACCTCATGGACTGCAACACGCCAGGCTTCCATGGCCATCACAAACACCTGGAGCTTGCTCAAACTCATGTCCATCGAGTCAGTGATGCCATCCAACCATCTCATCCTCTGTTGTTCCCCTCTCCTCCTGCCTTCAATCTTACCCAGCATCAGGGTCTTTTCAATGAGCCAGTACTTCACATCAGCTGGCCTAAGTATTGGAGCTTCAGCATCAATATTAGTCTTTCTGATGAATATTTAGGACTGATTTCCTTTAGGATTGACTGGTTTGATCTCCTTGCAGTTCAAGGGACTCTCAAGAGTCTTCACCAACACCACAGAACAAAAGCATCACTTCTTCAGTGCTCAGCCTTCTTTAGAATCCAACTCTCACATCCATAAATGACTACTGGGAAAACCATAGCTTTGACTAGACAGATATTTGTCAGCAAAGTAATGTCTCTGCTTTTTAATATGCTGTCTAGGTCGGTCGTAGCTTTTCTTCCAAGGAGCAAACATCTTTTAATTTCATGGTTGCAATCACCATCTACAGTGATTTTGGAGCCCCAAAAAATAAAGTCTCTCACTGTTTTTATTGTTTCCCCATCTATTTGCCATGAAGTGATGGGACTGGATGCCATGGTCTTCTCTTTTTGAATGTTGAGTTTTAAGCCAGATTTTTCCTTCATCTTTCACCTTCATCAAGAGGCTCTTTACTTCTTCTTCACTTTCTGCCATAATGGTGGTGTCATCTGCATATCTGAGGTTATTGATATTTCTCCTGGCAATCTTGATTACAGCTTGTGCTTTATTCAGCTTGGAATGACACATGATGTACTCTGTACATAAGTCAAATAAGCAGTGTGACAATATACAGGCTTGACATACTCCTTTCCCAATTTGGAACCAGTCCATTGTTCCATGTTTGGTTCTACCTGTTGCTTCTTGACCTACATACAGATTTCTCAGGAGACAGGTAAGGTCCTGGTATTCCCATCTCTTTAAGAATTTTCCACAGTTTGTGTGATCCACACAGTCAAAGTCTTTCATGTAGCCTATGATGCAAAAGTAGATGTTTTTTTCTGGAATTATTTTGCTTTTTGTATGATCCAATGGATGTTGGCAATTTGATATCTGGTTGCTCTGCCTTTTCTAAATCCAGCTTGAACATCTGGAAGTTCTGGGTTCATGTACTGATAAAGCCTAGCATGGAGAATTTTGAGCATTACTTTGCTAGCACGTGAGATGAATGCAATTGTGCAGTAGTTTGAACATTCTTTGGCATTGCCTTTTGTTGGGATTAGAATGAAAACTGACCTTTTCCCAGTCCCGTGGGCACTGCTGAGGTTTACAACCTGCTGGCATATTGAGTGCAGCACTTCCATAGCATCATATTTTAGGATTTGAAATAACTCAGCTGAAATCCCATCACCTCCATTAGCTTTGTTCACAGTGATGTTTCTTAAGGTCCACTTGACTTTGCCCTCCACGATATCTGGCTCTAGGTCAGAAATCACACCATTGTGGTTATTTGGGTCATCAAGATCTTTTTTGGTATATTTCCTTTGTGTGTTCTTGCCGCCTCTTAATATCTTTTGCTGTTAGCTTTGTGTCATTTCTGTCCTTTATTGTGCCCACCTTTGCATGAAATGTTCCCTTGATACCTCCAATTTTCTTGAAGAGATCACCATATGGTCATCACATGGACATCACCAGATGATCAATATAAAAATCAGATTGATTATATTCTTTGCAGCCAAAGATGGAGAAGCTCTATTTGCTTGTCAGCAAAAACAAGACTGGGAGCTGACTGTGGCTCAGATCATGAACTCCTTATTGCTAAATTCAGGCTTAAATTGAAGAAAGTAGAGAAAGCCACTAGGCCATTCAGATATGACCTAAATCAAACCCCTTTCAATTATACAGTAGAAGTGAGAAACAGATTCAAGGGATTAGATCTGATAGACAGAGTGCCTGGAGAACTATGGACAGAGGCTCATAATGTTGTACAGGAGATGTTAATCAAAAACATCCCCAAGAAAAAAAATTGCAAAAAAGGAAAATGATTTTCTGAGGAGGCTTTACAAATAGCTGAGGAAAGAATAGAAGTGAATGGCATAGGAGAAAAGGAAAGATATATCCATCTGAATGCAGAACTTTAAAGAACAGCAAGGAGAGATAAGAAAGCTTTCCTAAAATCAACTAAACAGAAAATTAACAAGGAAACACAAACTTTAAATGATACGATAGACCAGTTAGACCTAATTGATATCTATAGGATGTTTCACCCCAAAACAATTAATTTCACCTTTTTCTCAAGTGCACACGGAACCTTCTCCAGGATAGATCACATCCTGGGCCATAAATCTAGCCTTGGTAAATTCAAAAAAATTGAAATCATTCCAAGGATCTTTTCGGACCACAATGCAGTAAGATTAGATGTCAATTACAGGAGAAAAACTATTAAACATTCCAACATATGGAGGCTGAACAACACACTGCTGAATAACCAACAAATCACAGAAGAAATCAAAAAAGAAATCAAAATATGCATATAAATGAATGAAAATGAAAACACAACAACCCAAAACCTGTGGGGCACTGTAAAAGCAGTGCTAAGGGGAAAGTTCATAGCAATACAGGCATACCTCAAGAAACAAGAAAAAAGTCAAATAAATAACCTAACTCTACACCTAAAGCAACTAGAAAAGGAAGAAATGAAGAACCCCAGGGTTAGTAGAAGGAAAGAAATCTTAAAATTAGGGCAGAAATAAATGCAAAGGAAACAAAAGGGACCATAGCAAAAATCAACAAAGCCAAAAGCTGGTTCTTTGAAAGGATAAATAAAATTGACAAGCAATTAGCCAGACTCATCAAGAAACAAAGAGAGAAAAATCAAATCAATAAAATTAGAAATGAAAATGGAGAGATCACAACAGACAACACAGAAATACAAAGGATCATAAGAGACTACTATCAGCAATTATATGCCAATAAAATGGACAACGTGGAAGAAATGGAAAAATTCTTAGGAAGGTACAACTTTCCAAAACTGAAGCAGGAAGAAATAGAAAATCTAAACAGACCCATCACAATCATGGAAATTGAAACTGTAATCAGAAATCTTCCAGCAAACAAACGCCCAGGTCCAGACGGCTTCACAGCTGAATTCTACCAAAAATTTAGAGAAGAGCTAACACCTATCGTACTGAAATGCTTCCAGAAAATTGCAGAGGAAGGTAAACTTCCAAACTCATTCTATGAGGCCACCATTACCCTAATACCAAAACCTGACAAAGATGCCACAAAAAAAGAAAACTACAGGCCAATATCACTGATGAACATAGATGCAAAAATCCTTAACAAAATTCTAACAATCAGAATCCAACAACACATTAAAAAGATCATACACCATGACCAAGTGGGCTTTATCCCAGGGATGCAAGGATTCTTCAATATCCGCAAATCAATCAATGTAATACATCACATTAACAAATTGAAAATAAAAGCCATATGATTATCTCAATAGATTCAGAGAAAGCCTTTGACAAAATTCAACATCCATTTATTATAAAAACTCTCCAGAAGGCAGGAATAGAAGGAACATACCTCAACACAATAAAAGCGATATATGACAAACCCACAGCAAACATTATCCTCAATGGTGAAAAAGTGAAAGCATTTCCTCTAAAGTCAGGAACAAGACAAAAGTGCCCACTCTCACCACTACTATTCAACATAGTTTTGAGAGTTGGCCACAGCAATCAGAGCAGAAGAAGAAATAAAAGGAATCCAAATTGGAAAAGAAGAAGTAAAACTCTCACTGTTTGCAGATGACATGATCCTCTACATAGAAAACCCTAAAGACTCCACCAGAAAATTACTAGAGCTAATAAATGAATATAGTAAAGTGGCAGGATATAAAATCAACACACAGACATCCCTTGCATTCCTATACACTAACAGTGAGAAAACAGAAAGAGAAATTAAGGAAACAGTTCCATTCACCATTGCAACGAAAAGAATAAAATACTTAGGAATATATCTACTTAAAGAAACTAAAGACCTATATATAGAAAACTATAAAACACTGGTGAAAGAAATCAAAGAGGACACTAATAGGTGGAGAAATATACCATGTTCATGGATCGGAACAATCAATATTGTGAAAATGAGTATACTACCCAAAGCAATCTATAGATCAATGCAATCCCTATCAAGATACCAACGGTATTTTTCACAGAACTAGAACAAATAATTTCACAATTTGTATGGAAATAGAAAAAACCTCGAATAGCCAAAGCAATCTTGAGAAAGAAGAATGGAACTGGAGGAATCCACCTGCCTGACTTCAGGCTCTATTACAAAGCCACGGTCATCAAGACAGTATGGTACTGGCACAAAGACAGAAATATAGATCAATGGAACAAAATAGAAAGCCCAGAGATAAATCCACACACCTATGGACACCTTATCTTTGACAAAGGAGGCAAGAATATACAATGGAGAAAAGACAATTGCTTTAACAAGTGGTGCTGGGAAAACTAGTCAACCACTTGTAAAAGAATGAAACTAGAGCACTTTCTAACACCATACACAAAAATAAACTCAAAATGGATTAAAGATCTAAACGTAAGACCAAAAACTATAGAACTCCTAGAGGAGAACATAGGCAAAACACTCTCTGACATAAATCACAGCAGGGTCCTCTATGACCCACCTTCCAGAATACTGGAAATAAAAGCAAAAATAAACAAATGGGACCTAATTAAAATTAAAAGCTTCTGCACAACAAAGGAAACTATAAGCAAGGTGAAAAGACAGCCTTCAGAATGGGAGAAAATAATAGCAAATGAAGCAACTGACAAACAACTAATCTCAAAAATATACAAGCAACTCCTGCAGCTCAATTCCAGAAAAATAAACGACCCAATGAAAAAATGGGCCAAAGAACTAAACAGAGAGTTCTCCAAAGAAGACATACAGATGGCTAACAAACACATGAAAAGATGCTCAACATCACTCATTATCAGAGAAATGAAAATCAAAACCACAATGAGGTACAATTTCACGCCAGTCAGAATGGCTGTGATCCAAAAGTCTACAAGCAATAAATGCTGGAGAGGATGTGGAGAAAAGGGAACCCTCTTACACTGTTGGTGGGAATGCAAACTAATACCGCCACTATGGAGAACAGTGTGGAGATTCCTTTAAAAACTGGAAATAGAACTGCCATATGACCTAGAAATCCCACTGCTGGGCATACACACCAAGGAAACCAGAATCGAAAGAGACACGTGTACCCCAATGTTCATCGCAGCACTGTTTATAATAGCCAGGACATGGAAGCAACCTAGACGCCCATCCGCAGACGAATGGATAAGAAAGCTGTGGTATATATACACAATGGAGTATTATTTAGCCATTAAAAAGAATACATTTGAAACAGTTCTAATGAGGTGGACGAAACTAGAGCCTATTATACAGAGTGAAGTAAGCCAGAAAGAAAAACACCAATACAGTATACTAATGCATATATATGGAATTTAGAAAGATGGTAACGATAACCCTGTATGTGAGACAGCAAAAGAGACACAGATGTATAGAACAGTCTTTTGGACTCTGTGGGAGAGGGAGAGGGTGGGATGATTTGGGAGAATGGCATTGAAACATGTATAATATCATATAAGAAACTAATCTCCAGTCTAGGTTCGACGCATGATACAGGATGCTCGGGACTGGTGTACTGGGATGACCCAGAGGGATGGTACGGGGAGGGAGGTGTGAGGGGGGTTCAGGATGGGGAACACGTGTACACCCATGGCGGATTCATGTTTATGTATGGCAAAACCAATACAATATTGTAAAGTAATTAGCCTCTAATTAAAATAAATACATTTAAATTAAAAAAAAAAGAAAGCTTTCCTAAGTGATCATTGCAAAGAAATAGAGGAAAACAATTGAATGGGAATGATCTAGAAGAGTAGGAACTTAAATATTTGTTCAGTAGATTAAACAAATGAATGAGTGAAAAAATAAGTGAATGAGTAAATGAATGTTATGCTAAAATAGCAGTTTATCTAAACCTGCAGTCTATCCTGTACAAATAAAAAGTATCAAATTGCACCACCCTTATTTTGACTTATAAGTCACATCATACACTTAGTGTTCGGCAATAATTTAATTTGTTCTTTGACTTGTTAATGACATCATGAACACAAAAGAATCTTTCCAATTGTGTGCTAGTAAGTCAGCTAGGTATAGAAATGCTAACAGATTTCGTGGTCCCTAATCTTGGTTATTGTGTTATTTCCCACCCTCACTACATGTTAATGGGTCTCCTATCATTCCTTTTTGGTGCCATTAGATTTGCTGTCTGCCATGGACAGCTTGAGAGCAGATGTTTCTGAAGTATCATTGGTAACAATGTTACAAAGATTGTGTGAGGTCAAAGGCCAACAAGCCTGACTAATGAGGAGGAGGTTTGGGCAGCTTATATATTGCTTAAGTGAGGGAAGTTTTGTACTTCCCATGCCTCACTGGCTTCTGGAAGCAGCCAGCCATTTTTAACCAGGAGCCACAGCTGTACAGCAATACCTGGTCTCTTGATTTTTACCACTTTGACATCATTCATCATTCTCCACTTTAACTATCATTGCATTATTTAGTTCCATGGCTGCTAAATTTGTGTCCTACTACATTCTCTTCATTAAAGTTGCTTCTCAGCACCTGTGGTTTATGGTGCATAACTCTGACTTACAGTATCACCTGACGAGGCTTTTTATGGCCATTCTGCATGCTGTCAGATTAGACTACTAGGAGAATTTTTCAGTAGAACACTCTTAGCTTATCAGAATAATCAAACCCCTCCTCCTCCTTACCAAAAAACTCAGTTATAATATAATGAAATACTCAGTGTTGCTGTTTTTATAGTTTTAACTGCTTTTGAGTAGTATCAACATACCTGCAATTTCGTATAATCATAGATCACATGGAACATTAGGGATTATCCATTTCAATGATCTTAGCTTTGAAGATGAGGGAATTAATGTTCCCAAATTATAAGTCTCTTGTGAAAAATCACAAAGCATTTAACTACGTACATGAATATAATTCTATAATAGAACCTGTGCAAACCTGGTATTTAAGTCTTGTTATCTAAAAAATGGATATATTAATAACAAATGATAAGAATATGTATAAAATTTATCAATGTAATCCTAATCTCCTTCACTATTCTAAAACATAGTTTCAAAAGGTATTACTTTGGGACAATTTATTTAGTCTCTCAATATATATTATAAACCTGCATTGTGCTTGGGACTGTGTTAGGGAGATGAGGATGTAAAAGTTATTAAGAGTCATAATCCCTGTCATCATGGAGCTTACAATATACTGGAGAAAATAGTGAGAAAATAGATAAGATTACAGTTAAATATGCTGCTGCTGCTGCTGCTAAGTCGCTTCAGTCGTGTCCAACTCTGTGCAACCCCATAGATGGCTGCCCACCAGGCTCCACCATCCCTGGGATTCTCCAGGCGAGAACACTGGAGTGGGTTGCCATTTCCTTCTCCAATGCATGAAAGTGAAACTTGAAAGTAAAGTCGCTCAGTCGTGTCTGACTCTTTGCGACCCCATGGACTGAAGCCTACCAGGCTTCTCCATCCATGGGATTTTCCAGGCAAGAGTACTGGAGAGGGTTGCCATTGCCTTCTCCAACAGTTAAGTATAATAAGTGCCAATACAGGAGAAATATAGCAAGTTACAGGAGCATGGGAGAACAGTACATAACCTGGAGTGTGATGGCAGTCAGAGAAAGCTCTCTAGAAGAAGTGATTTGAAGTTAGATATGAGCAATGCGTAGGATTTAGCTGGGTGAAGTGTTGGTCGAGGGTACTGCAGTGAGACAAAGAGAAGATTTTGTGTGAAAACCTTGAGGTAAGAGGATGCATGACATGTTAGCAGACAGTAAGGTGGCTTAGCATGGCTGAAGATCAAATATCTATAGATTAAGGCAAGACAGGAAGCTCAAGAAAAAGAAAAGACTTTATAAATTCTCCAAAGGAGCTATGGCTTTATCCTAAGACCAATGAAAAAATATTTCTATTAAAGGAATAGCATGATAAAATGCAACATTGAATGATAGTGACTCTATCTACCAAAAATAATGTTGATGTATGGCAAAACCAATAAAGTATTGTAAAGTAAAAAAATAATAATAATAAATTTAAAAATAAATTAAAAAAAAAAAACAACAGAGTGAAGTAAGCCAGAAAGAAAAAAGAAAAACACCAATACAGTATACTAATGCATATATATGGAATTTAGAAAGATGGTAACGATAACCCTGTATGTGAGACAGCAAAAGAGACACAGATGTATAAACAGTCTTTTGGACTCTGGGAGAGGGAGGAGGGATGATTTGGGAGAATGGCATTAAAACATGTATAATATCATATAAGAAACGAATTGCCAGTCCAGGTTCAATGCAGGATACAGGAAGCTTGGGGCCGGTGCACTGGGATGACCCAGAGGGATGGTATGGGGAGGGAGGTGGGAGGGGGGTTTAGGATGGGAAACACGTGTATACCCGTGGCAGATGCATGTTGATGTATGGCAAAACCAATACAATACTGCAAAGTAAAATAATAATAATATTATATATTATTATATTATATATATAATAATAATAATAAATAATAAAAATATAAAAAATAAAAGAAGAAGAACAATGAATGAATTAATTAAGTAGTATAAAACTGGAGTCAGGGAGAACAGTAATATGCTTGTTTAATAATCTAGGCAAGAATCTTGGTGCCCTGGACAAGTGTAGTGGTACTGGAGATGGAGAAAAATGGATGAGATTAATAGGGAATTCAGCAGATAGATCCAGCAGAGCATGGACACTGACTTGATGTGTTAGAAGACAAAATGGAGAAATCATATATGACTACCAGGTTTCTAACTTAATAAGCTTGGTGGATGACAGCATCATTTGTTGAGATGGAAAACACCAAAGAGCAAAATTGAGCATGGAAGGCAAAGCAATCAATTTTAGACATGTTCTATTTAAGGTGTGTGTAAGATAGCCACCTAAATTTGTATAGTAGGCCACCAGGTACACAAGGCCAATGGTTAGTGAAGAGATTTGGGTTGAAGATATAGGTTTGAGAGTTTTCAGAACAGACAGGTTAATTGCAGCAATGAGAGCAGATGATATTATCCAGTGAGAGAGTATAAATTAGTAGTGAAAAGGATAAATAAAAGAATCCTGATGACCATGAATGTTGATGTAATTAGTAGAGGAAGAGGAACTAGACAAAGGCCCTGAAAATGAATAAACCCAGAAGTCCAAGACATTGATTGTCTTGGAAAACAAAGGGATAAAACTTCTCAGGGAGCACCAGTTAAAAAAAAAAAATTTCATATGCTGCAGAGCGACCAAGTGAAATAAGAATTTTAAAACATCTGTTTAGTAACAAAGTTATTAGAACCTTTAAGAACAGTTTCAGTGATGGGGGTATAATCCTTGTTGGCCTCCATTTGCCCTTTTAGTTAACAGACATTTTTTTATCGAATGCCTACTTTTAGCCTAGCACTGTGTTAGATATTGTAGATGCAATTGCAAGCAAGAGTGTTATCCTCATTCTCATGGAGCTTGCAATCTTGTGAGGGAGACAGATATTAATAACTCAGTCATGTAAATAAATTCTAAGTTGCTGCTCTGACAAGGGAAAGTGTTATGTATGAGTATACATGAAATAAAGGGGTTGTGACCTGGAAGGTTTCTCTGCGGAAATGACATGAACTAAAATGTAATGGATATGTATAAATCAACTAGACATAGCAGAGTGTGGATACTGTGATGATTAGGATTCTGGGTGATGGAGAGGGCATTTGCAAAGATCTGGGACAGGAAGAAAAATGGCTTATTCATGGAATTTTAAAAAATGTGTGTCTATGGTATAGAGAATAAGGGGGAACATGGTAAGAAAGGTGAAGAGAAGTGGGCTCATGCAGATCATACAGCTAAGAATTTTTTTTTTTTTTTGTCTGAAAAGCAGTGGGAAGTCATTGAAGGGGTTTATTATAGGTATCTGTCTGAGGGCAGCGGACAGAGTTAACATAATCAGGTTTGCAATTAAAAGGTTGTTCTGGTTTCTTTTAGTAAAAAGAATTTGAAAGAGAGAAACTGTAGAGGAAGGGAGAACTGTTAGGATTTAAGTTTGCAGTGGTCCAGGCAAGACAGAGCAATGGTATGAACTAAAATAATAGAAATGAAAAGAAGTAAATGGAATCAACTTTATTTAGAAGGTAAAATGAGTAATACTTTCTGATCAATTAGATATGAGTTTGAGGAAGAGGGAGGTGTGCAAAAAAAATGCACACACACAAAAAAAACACTTTCCAAATTTCTGAGTAAAGACAGCTACAACATATTTTCTGAAACATTTGGCTGAGAAATTGGAAAGACAAGAGAGAGTATCTGGGGATAGACATGAGGTTAGTGAAGAAGATTTTTCCTATTTGTTTTTATTTTTTTTCCTGTTTACTAAGTCTTTTCAAAAGTTATTTAATTTTTAATTAAAGGATAATTGCTTTCCAGAATTTTGTTGTTTTTTGTCAAACCTCAACATGAATCAGCCATGGGTATGCATATATCCCTTCCCTTTTGAACCTCACTCCCACCTCCCTCCCCATCCCACTGCTCTAGGTTGATCCAGAGCCCTTGTTTGAATTTCCTGAGACATACAACAAATTCTCATTGGCTATCTATTTTATATATGGTAATGTAAGTTTCAATCTCACTCTCTCCATACATCTCACCCTCTTCTGCCATCTCCCTATGTCCATAAGTCAATTCTCTATGTCTTTTTCTCCACTGCTTCCCTGGAAATAAATTCTTCAGTACCACTTTTCTAGATTCCATATATATGCATTAGTATATGGTATTTATCTTTCTCTTTATGACTCACTTCACTCTGTATAATAGGCTATAGGTTCATCCACCTCATTAGAACTAACCGTTAAGGGTGGTATAGCCGTGGACTGTTTTTGTTTTTTAAGATGGTAAACACATAAGTATGATGAAATGTTGACCAAAGAGATGGAAGAAAATTCATATACAAGAGAAAGAAAAAAATAATCAAAGGCCTTGTTCTCTGAAAATGCAGAAGGAAACAAATTCTGCAAGACTTAAGAAAGAAGCAAATAATAGGTAGGTCTGCAGGCAAGTCATAAAGATGGTGAAGAGATGATAAGGACATCCCCCCTTCTGATATCTGCTATTAATATTTCCTCTGTGAACTCAACGGCTGAAAGTGAAATGGGATGTGGTTGTGTCAACATTTGTCACCGTGTTATTTATATTAGTAAAGTTTTAAAAGCGATCCAAATGCTTACCACAGGAGATGTGTAAAATAAATTATAACATGTGCTACACTGTTCTAGTACAAAATATTTAAAAATCCTGTTGCAGAAGAGTATTTTAGATGGAAGGAAACTATTTACTATATGTTTTACATGAAAATAATAGTTTACAAAAGAATATGTATGATATGGTATTGTTGTTATTTAGTCACTAAGTCATGTCGGACTCTATTGCGACCCCATGGACTATAGCCTGCCAAGCTCCTCTGTCTGTGGAATTCTCCAGGCAAGAATACTGAAGTGGGTTGCCATTTCCTTCTGGAGGGGTTCTTCCTGACCCAGGGATCAAATCTGCCTCTCATGCATTCTATACCACTGAGCCACCAGGAAAGCCAGAAAAATTTTCTGCTACCATAATAAAATAATGTAAGCATTAATTTGTATCCCCTCCTTTAACATCTAGCTCCTGGGTCATATGGACTGTCTTAGTAAAAAGAAATTTTAATAAGAAATAAATGCTTACATAGCAAAAAAGATAACAGCATAACTTACTCTACTGTTAAGTGCAGAAAATGTAAAGAAATGATTGTAGAATTATATTTCCATTGAAAAAGCATAGGTCTGAATTGTGCATTAATCAGAATAGCTATCACATTTTTAAGCTACATGCCAGATACTGTGGTTAGTGCTTCGCCTTTGCAATTCTATGAGGGTGTCAATATGATCTTTACTGTATGGATGAGAAAACTGAGGCCTTGAGAGTCCATTTGGTTAAAATAGTTCACCAGGAAGAGGCAGACTTAGGTTTGGAACCCAGGTCTGTCTGATCCTGGTGGCAGTGACCTTCACTGTACAATGACAGGAATTAAAAAAAAAAAAAAAAAAAAAAACAGCTGCAGTGAGCCTGCTTCACAAACCTAGACCTCTGCTAGCAAAATCACCATTTTAACTGAAAAAAAAATTAAATGAACGAATATAAGAAAAAAAAATTACACTTTGATTAATAAGTAACATCATTTATTTCAAAAAAGATATTTAGACAGTTTTTCTGGAGGAAAATATATATTGCCAACAGTACAGAAACAATCACAAGCCCTGTTACATTTCTTAAATAATTCAGTTCAGTTCAGTCATTCGGTCGTGTCCGACTCTTTGCGACCCCATGAATTGCAGCACTCCAGGCCTCTCTGTCCATCATCAACTCCCAGAGTTCACCCAAACTCTTGTCCATCGAGTCAGTGATGCCATCCAGCCATTTCATCCTCTGTCGTTCCCTTCTCCTCCTTCCCCCAATTCCTCCCAGCATCGGAGTCTTTTCCAATGAGTCAACTCTTCGCATGAGGTGGCCAAAGTATTGGAGTTTCAGCTTTAGCATCAGTCCTTCCAAAGAACACCCAGGACTGACGTCCTTTAAAATGGACTGGTTGGATTTCTTTGCAGTCCAAGGGACTCTCAAGAGTCTTCTCCAACACCACAGTTCAAAAGCATCAATTCTTTGGTGCTCAGCTTTCTTCACAGTCCAACTCTCACATCCATATATGAATGGAAAATCATAGCCTTGACTAGACGGACCTTTGTTGGCAAAGTAATGTCTCTGCTTTTCAATATGCTGTCTATGTTGGTCATAACTTTCCTTCCAAGGAGTAAGCATATTTTAATTTCATGGCTGCAGTCACCATCTGCAGTGATTTTGGAGCCCCCCAAAATAAAGTCTGACACTTTTTCCACTGTTTTCCCATCTATTTCCCATGATGTGATGGGACCACTTGCCATGATCTTAGTTTTCTGAATGTTGAGCTTTAAGCCAACTTTTTCACTCTCCTCTTTCACTTTCATCAAGAGGCTTTTTAGTTCCTCTTCACTTTCTGCCATAAAGGTCATATCATCTGCATATCTGAGATTATTGATATTTCTTCTGGCAATTTTGATTCCAGCTTGTGCTTCTTCCAGCCCAGCGTTTCACATGATGTACTCTGCATATAAGTTAAATAAGCAGGTTGACAATATACAGCCTTGACTTACCCCTTTTCCTATTTGGAACCAGTCTGTTGTTCCACGTCCAGTTCTAACTGTTGCTTCCTGACCTGCATATAGGTTTCTCAAGAGGCAGGTCAGGTGGTCTGGTATTCCCATCTCTTTCAGAATTTTCCATAGTTTATTGTTATCCACCCAGTCAAAGGCTTTGGCATAATCAATAAAGCAGAAATAGATGTTTTTCTGGAACTCTCTTGCTTTTTCCATGATCCAGCGGATGTTGACAATTTGATAGCTGGTTCTTCTGCCTTTTCTAAAGCTAGCTTGAACATCAGGAAGTTCACGGTTCACGTGTTGCTGAAGCCTGGCTCGAGAGTTTTGAGCATTACTTTATTAGCGTGTGAGAGGAGTGCAATTGTGCAGTATCTTGAGCATTCTTTGGCATTGCCTTTCTTGGGGACTGGAATGAAAACTGACCTTTTCCAGTCCTGTGGCCACTGCTGAGTTTTCCAAATTTGCTGGCATATTGAGTGCAGCACTTTCACAGCATCATCTTTCAGGATTTGAAATAGCTCAACTGGAATTCCATCACCTCCACTAGCTTTGTTCATAGTGATGCTTCCTAAGGCCCACTTGACTTCACATTCCAGGATGTCTGGCTCTAGGTCAGTGATCACACCACCATGATTATCTGGGTAATTCAGATCTTTTTTGTACAGTTCTTCTGTGTATTCTTGCCACCTCTTCTTAATATCTTCTGCTTCTGTTAGGTCCATACCATTTCTGTTCTTTATCGAGCCCATCTTTGCATGAAATGTTCCCTTGGTATCTCTAATTTTCTTGAAGAGATCTCTAGTCTTTCCCATTCTGTTGTTTTCCTCTATTTCTTTGCATTGATCACTGAGGAAGACTTTCTTATCTCTCCTTGCTATTCTTTGGAACTCTGCATTCAGATGCTTATATCTTTCCTTTTCTCCTTTGCTTTTCACTTCTCTTCTTTTCACAGCTATTTGTAAGACCTCCCCAGACAGCCATTTTGCTTGCTTGCATTTCTTTTCCATGGAGATGGTCTTGATCCCTGTCTTCTGTACAGTATCATGCACCTCTTTCCATAGTTCATCAGGCACTCTATTAGATCTAGTCCCTTAAAACTATTTCTCACTTCGACTGTATAATCATAAGGAATTTGATTTAAGTCATACCTGAATGTCTAGTGGTTTTCCTCACTTTCTCAATATAAGTGTGAATTTGGCAATAAGGAGTTCATGATCTGAGCCACAGTTATCTCCATGTCTTGTTTTTGCTGACTGTATAGAGCTTCTCCATCCTTGGCTGCAAAGAATATAATCAATCTGATTTTGGTGTTGACCATCTGGTGATGTCCATGTGTAGAGTCTTCTCTTGTGTTGCTGGAAGAGAGTGTTTACTATGACCAATGTGTTCTCTTGGCAAAACTCTATTAGCCTTTGCCCTGCTTCATTCTGTATTCCCAGGCCAAATTTGCCTGTTACCCCAGGTGTTTCTTGACTTCCTACTTTTGCATTCCGGTCCCCTATAATTAAAAGGACATCTTTTTGGGGTGATAGTTCTAAAAGGTCTTGTAGGTCTTCATAGAATCTTTCAACTTCAGCTTCTTCAGTGTTACTGGTTGGGGCATAGACTTGGATTACTGTGATATTGAATGGTTTGCCTTGGAAATGAACAGAGATCATTCTGCCGTTTTTGAGATTGCATCCAAGTACTGCATTTCAGACTCTTTTGTTGACCGTGATGGCTACTCCATTTCTTCTAAGGGATTCCTGCCCACAGTAGTAGATGTAATGGTCATCTGAGTTAAATTCACCCCATGCCAGTCCATTTTAAATAATTTTAAATAATTAGCAATAGTTTAAAAAAATTTAAAGGACAAAAATAAAAATCGAGTGAAAATTGAAAATGACACAAAAGGCACTTTCACATCATCAAAAAAGTTTTCAACAGCTGTAGATATTGTCTAAGTATATTTGCTAATTGTGCTGCTGTTTCAACCATTACCATCACCAGCTTTTATTCTTACCTCGGATCAGGAACAGTAAGCAAGCTGGAAACAATATTCTTTTCTACTCTTAATGAAACCCTAAAATCATTGCCCTAATCCATCTTCTCTTCATTCTTTCAACAAATATTCGTTGAGCACTTACGCTGTGCTTGTTTTCAGGATTGCCAAATGGGATGTTATTCAGATACAATTTGATTGAGGTCATGACAACTCCCAGTTGATAAAGTGAAAAATTCAATTAATCTTTATCATCAAGGTATTTGTAAAGGGATATTGTTTTAATTAATGCTGTAGAATTTGTTTCAATGTCCTCTACATTCTGTCCTCCATGTCAATCAACCAACCAATAGTTAAGAAGCAAAGTGAAATAAATGTTTCAGCAGCAAGAGTCAACAGACACCTTCTTTCTTTTAGACAGTCTTAGCTGGTGGTATTTGAGAGGGTTGATTTGTTTGTTGTTGAATCTATTTAAATAATAATAAAAATATTTTTCATCTCGTTCTTTTCAGCAGAAGAACTTGAAAGATTTACAAAATTGAATTCCTCCATACAACCTCTATAAAAGCAGGAGAAAATGAAAGAAAAATATGTACTATATTAAAACAGAATTCTTGCTATAGCTAGAAAGTAGTTTCATGAATGACAGTGTCTGTTTTAATACAGTACATCAAATCATCAAATTATGCCATATTTTAACCCTAATGGCAAATTAATTAATTAGAATTGTTTGCTCAATAAATAGAAGAGTTGAAATGTCACTGCTTTGGTTGGCCTAGATGGATGTCTGATGTGGGATATAAAGTGATGTATTTGGGACCTTTAAACAAAGTAAGAATGGATTACTTTCATTCCTTGTCTTAGCATGTGTTTTCCCTAAAACCAGAGACTGAGACAGAGAGAAAGGCTGATAGAGGTAGTTGAATCTCAAAGGGCAGGAGCAAGGGACGTAGATAAGGAAATAGGAAGGAGGGAAAGCCTTATCTGAACATTCATGGACTCCTTTCCTCCTACCAACAGATTCACTCACTCCCTCTAAATTCCTTCTTCTCCTCAACAATTCTGTGGCCAGGACTTCATCGCCTGAAATGGGCCACATCACAGAGAAAAGCAACTGCTTTTAACAAGATTGCAACACTTCCCTGACCAAATCAGACCAACAATTGCACAACTGCACTTGGCTGTCCTTGTCTCTTTTCTCCGTAAAACCCTTTTCAACCCCCAAATTTATTTGTCTGCCTGTTGCAACTGTTCGAATAAAGTATCAACTATAATGCTTTGCAACTTTTGTGTTGAAAATTTTGTTTTGAAAATTGGACCATATATTTCCCATCATTACAGGGTGATTTGTTGATCTTAAAGAGGACTACTGAGGAGCTTACTGCAATGAATTTCAGAATCATCTACCTAGGGAAAGAAAGGGATAAACATTATCATCATGAGTCAAAAATTGGCCTACAGGGCTCTAATTCCCCACACAACCGAGTGGTACAAGTTTGAATGTGAGTAGGTTTCAATGGGTGTCTCAAGCTTCAGCCTCACAAAAGCTCTGGTGTAGGAAGCCCAAGATTCAAGGTGCTGGCCTAAGATGATGTGCTATCAGTTTACACCTGTGAGGAACTGAGAGCACCTGTGTTCACGTGAACTGGCTCTTCTGGTCAGCGCTGCAGTGAGAGATGAGGCTGAGAGGGTTTGAACTGATGCCAGAGGTACTTGCATGTGTAGGATTTGTTGGATGGAGTTTTCACTTTTATATCTTCTTGGGGAGAGACATTTGACCTTCAAAAAATCTCCCCCACTGTTGTCTGTATTGGGCTGCACCCCACAGGCCTACACATCTGAAGTTGCCCAGCTTCAAGACCAAAGAAAGAGCCCAGAGTCAGTGACAGACAAATCAACGGTTTAATGGATGGGGAAGCTTACATGTCTGAAGTAAGGTCCTGGAGCCATACCCCACGCTGTGCAGTGAATGTTAGGCAGGACCCAGCAGCAGTCTTTTCTCCCGGTGGTGGGTTGGGGGGGCAGTTACCAGTTATAGGGGGAATTAATGTCAGGTTGGCTCATCAGTTATCAGGGAAACTAGTAGGGGGCACAGCCCTTACAACCCATTTGATTAGAACAAACACTAGATGGGACCAGGGGCAACTATGTAGAAAGGTCAGTCATGTGACTAGAGTATAGCTGAAGCAGGCACTGGATGCACAGGAGTTGTACAAAGAACAAGAGAATAGCCATCTTGAGTGTCCTAACCATATAGTATGAATCATTTTGTCTATCTTTATTTGATGGACTTTTGAACTTGGTCAACCTGCATCTCCACCCAAATGTAAAATGGCCACAGCAAATGATGTCAATGGCCCACCTCTTTCTCTTTTGCCATGCTTCAGTTGCTGAGACTATTGGCTGATAAACTGCTCCTAGCAGAACCTTCTCTGAAAAGTCATCCTAGGATGATTAATCTTACAATAAAAATGAGAGAAAATATATATACAGTATTCTCACCCCAGAAATCATGACTCCCACCCCACCCAGGTTTCAATCTGCAGCCAATGACTGACTGATCAACTGCTTCAGAAGTCTCCTAAAGGCAAGACTTTTTCCACAATGAGATTCACGCAGTGGTGTTCTGGTAAACTGACTCTTGACGGGGTGGTGGGAGGCTCTGATTTGTAGTGTTTGCTCCTGATTTCTATAGTACAAATTCTTCCACTGTGACTGGTGTCAATCTACCAACCTGGCATCACTAAAAACAGAGTTGGGATAAGATGATGTAGGGGAGTAAAATTTACCACCCGCAAATGTCTCTACTTGGTTCAGCAAACATTTGTTTACCAGTCATTTGCTTTTCCATCTCCATGTCAATCGCCTTCTCCCCTTTAAAGTCCTAAACCACAATCCCCAACGTCTTCCTTTGTCTTTGGCTGAAGATGATATTTAAGGTGAATATTTCAGCCAGTTTCAAGAGTTACTCAGTTCTCCTGGGTCTCTCCCATGTATATCTCCCAAATACATGGGAGAATGTTGTTGTTCATTCACTAAATTGTGTCTGACTCTTTGTGACACCATAGACTGCAGCATGCTAGGCTTCCCTGTCCTTCACTATCTCCCAGAGTTTGCTCAAATTCATGTTCATTGAGTCAGTGATGCTATCAATTATCTCATCCTATGTCACCCCCTTCTCCTTTTAACTTCAATCTTTCCCAGCATATGGGTCTTCTTTCAATGAGTTGGCTCTTTTCATTAGGTGTCCAAAGTATTGGAGCTTCAGCTTCAGCATCAATCCTTTCAGTGAATATTCAGGGCTGATTTCCTTTAGGATTGACTGGTTTGATCTCCTTGCAGTCCAAGGGACTCAAGAATCTTCTCCACCACTACAATTCAAAAGCGTCAATTCCAATTCTTTGGTGTTTGGCCTTCTTTATGGTCCACCTGTCACATCCATACATGACTACTGGAAAAATCATAGCTTTGACTAAACGGATATTGTCAACAAAGTGATGTCTCTGCTTTTTAATATGTTATCTAGTTCGTCATGACTTTCCTTCCAAGGAGTAAGCATCTTTTAATTTTGTGGCTGTAGTCACTGTCCACAGTTATTTTGGAGCCCAAGAAAAGAAAATCTGTTACTGCTTCCACTTTTTCCCCTTCTATTTGCCGTAAAGTGATAGAACCAGATGCCATGATCTTAGTCTTTTGAATGTTGAGTTTTAAGCCAACTCTTCCCCCTATTCTTTTACCCTCATCAAGAGGTTCTTTAGTTCCTCTTCATTTTCTGTCATTAGAGTGGTATACATCCCATGTTTACATGTTATTAAAACTGTGTTTGATTTTCTCCTATTAAACTGTGAATGTCAATTTAATTGTTTAAACTAGCCAGAAAAACCTCAAAGGATGGAGTAAAATCTCTTCCTCCTCAATAATGAGTGCAATCAGCTCTTATAAGCCTGCTCCAGCGTACGGATCAATTCATGCCCAGAGCTTGCTGTGGAAAGCCTAAGGTAAGCTTTGAGTAAATATCTGTTGGAAGCTACATTTTTTTCTCAACAACTTTCCCTGCCCTGGTTTGGTTCTCTCACTTCTCTACAGACCCCTCCAGAGAGTCTTCCCTCAGTGAAGCACTTATACAAGAATTCTGGCCTCAGGCTGTACTTCTAAGGAAGCCAACTCGCAACAAAGAAAAGAAGAGTCAACTGCTGGGAGTACTGTACCCCTTAACCATCTCTATAGGGCTGTGTGAGTTAGACCCCTTGGCTAACATTTCAATCCTGCCTCCTGTTAAGATAATTGTGCCCACCTTGTTTCTGGTTAAGATGACAACCTGGTGGCTCAAATGGTAAAGAATCTGCCTGCAATGCAGGAGACACAGATTCAATCCCTGGGTCAGGAAGATCCCCTGTAGAAGGGAATGGCTACCACTCCAGTATTGTTGCCCACAGAATCCCATGGACAGAGGCACCTGGTAGGGTACAATTCATGAGGTTGCAAAGAGTCAGAAATGACTGAGCAACTAACACATTACTTCAGGATCCCTTAATCTACTATTATTTTCAAGAGACAGTTTAATGAAAATAACTCTTACTATCAGTCCTTGCCTACAGTGAATGAGAACCACTGTACTTCTCAGTGCCAGTGGTGCTTGCTTCAGTAACACATTCCTCACCACTTTGGTCAATGGAGTATCTTCCAGACCTTACTGGAGGAACACAGACAGCAGTTGCATTTTCTGATCATTCAGAATATATCCTCTGTAGTATCATCACTACAATAAGCATTTTTATCTCTTTTTCTGTCTTATTCCATGGCAGTTCTGAAAATTTTACTTCACGTACTTGGGGCCACCACTTTATCCAAAAGTGCAAGTGCCATCCTAGCAGCACACTAGCCTCATCATCCAAGTTTCTTGCCAGGATGGGATATTTAAATAGTGTTAGAAGAGAGGGTATCAGTATTGATAAAGTCTCAGTTCTCTGAGAATGAAATCTTTGCTTGCACCCTCCCTTGATCCAGCATCCTTGGAATACCATCCCCCACACACTGTATCAGATCCTGGCACTTGTTGGCTAGGTTCTTCAGATTGTTTATGTTAGTCTTTCCCTCTCTTCCCATGCTCCACACTACCACATTCAGATTAGGTTTGACATAGCTCTAAGAATTGGTTTGGTGGCCAGGAGGGCACCTAAGGGTAGACCATAAGGGGCCACAGGTTTTCTTGCAAGAAAGGCTTCTGCATTATTGTTAAGCACTAGCCTGTAAGAGGGAGGAGCAGATCACTTCTGAAAGTCCAGAGTATTGGGGGAATTAATGAATTCAATATATTTTTAAAAAGCTTTATTGAGATATAATTCACATACCATAAATTTATACCTTTAAGGTGCACAATTCAAGGCTTTTTCATGTATATTCACAGATACGCACCACCATCACCAAAGTCTATTTTAGAATATGCTCATCAATCAAAAAGAAACACTGTGCCCTTTAACTATTCTTCAGCCCTGCTGCCATAAATATAAACCATATAATATATGCTTTTTGTGACCGAATCCTTTCACTCTAGCATCATGTTTTCCAGGTCCATACATGTTGTAGAAGTCAAGGATGTCTACCAGATGTGCCCAGCCCACATCTCAGGCCTCTTCTCCATCTTAGCCAGGGCTTCCATCTTGCTGTTATACCAGAGGTGGGAACAAAACACTTCCATGGACTTTCACTCTCCTTATAATTAATTCCTGGGCCAGATCCTCTGGCTCTAGAAAGTGAAAGTCTCCTTCAATGCTTCCAAGGCCTTCTGACTTCCATACTTCACCTTAAATTGGTCATTAATCACCCTCAATCTTTCATTGTTTCTCCCTTGCATCCATCACACTCACCCACAACTGTCCATTGTCCTTATTGCTTATCATTACTACTTGTTCTGAACCTCCCAAACTCCTGATCTATTGCCACTAACAGTGCATTCCTCTGTACCCTAAGAATGTTAACAGTTATTTTGCTGTAACATGCCAAAAGCTATCGATACATCACCTTCTGCCAATAGCAACATTCTTATTTCCAATCAGCTGATGGGTGATTCAGCTCCAATATTTCATTTTAAAGTCTACTTCTTCAGAGCATGCTTAGCACCTGCTATGCAATGTCAGGCTCTCTGTGAAACAGACTCTGAGGTGGATACTTAAATGCGGGAAGTTTATTAAGGAGCACTCTCTGAAACAACATCTATGATGCAATGCAACAAGCAAGATTGGGCACAGAAAAGTCAGTTACAGATTAATAGTAATGAGGACTTCATTTGATCCCACTGGAAGCTCTGGAGCCGAGAGGCCCTCTCAGAGCTTTAAACTGACCAGTCATTGAATATGGGCTACCCTCACTTAGGGACATAACCTTGTCCAAAGCAGCTGCCTTCAGTAGGGGCCAATGCCCAGGAAGAAATTCAAATGTTTGAACTCTCAGCAGACCACACTTCCAGAAGCTGGGGAAATGAGTGCCCTTGTTCTGAAAGGAGATTTGAAGCAACAGACTAAAGCATCCACTGCAAGATGATAATTCAGATCATAATTTGTCATTGTCAGTAACTGCCTTGCCCCCAAAAAACTCAAATTCAACTGCCTATTCTTCAACCACTACTCCCTATCTTTTTTATTTTATACTTTAAGAAACTTTAACTCCAACAGTCTTTGAATGGACACTTCCAATTCACCCATCCTACCCATATTTTTGATTCTTCACTTCCTTAAATTTTCTCTTCCTCCATCCATCTTAAATCTATATTTAAATAATATAATCATCAATTTGCGTAACATATGGGATACAGCTGATATGTACTGAATTGTGCCTCCCTCCAATCCTATGTGGAAGCCCGAATCCCCAATATGACTGTATTTGGAGACAGAACCTTTACCAGAAACTGAACATGGCTAGACCTTAATTTGGCACTTCCACATCCACGACTGTGAGAAAATGAATTTTTTGTAAGTCACCCAATCTGTGGTATTTTGTTATGGTAGCTTAAGCTGACTAATATACCAACTCTCTGGCTAAAGAAAACTACCCAATGACACTAACTAGCTCAGTTTAAAAGCATGAACATGAACCTCAAATACATAATGATGCCTGTCAATCATAATAAATTTTCTCAGTTCAGTTCAGTCGATCAGTTGTGTCCGACTCTTTGCAATCCCATGGACTGCAGCACTCCAGGCCTCCCTGTCCATCACCCACTCCCAGAGTGTACTCAAACTCATGCCCATTGAGTCAGTGATGCCACCCAACCATCTCATCCTCTGTAGTCCCCTTCTCCTCCTGCCTTTAATCTTTCCTAGCATCAGGGTCTTTTCAAATGAGTCAGCACTTCACATCAGGTGGCCAAAGTATTGGAGTTTCAGCTTCAACATCAGTCCTTCCTATGAATATTCAGAACTTATTTCCTTTAGGATGGACTGGCTGGATCTCCTTGCAGTCCAAGGGACTCTCAAGAGTCTTCTCCAACACCACAGTTCAAAAGCATCAATTTTTTGGCACTCAGTTTTCTTTATAGTCCAACTCTCACATCTATACATGACTACTGAAAAAACCATAGCCTTGACTAGATGGACCTTTGTTGGCAAAGTAATGTCTCTGCTTTGTAATATGCTGTCTAGGTTGGTCATAATTTTTCTTCCAAGAAGTAAGTGTCTTTTAATTTCATGGCTACAGTCACCATCTGCAGTGATTTTGGAGCCTCCCAAAATAAAATCTGCCACTGTTTCCCCATCTATTCACGATGAAGTGATGGGACCGGATGCCATGATCTTTGTTTTCTGAATACTGAGTTCTATGCCAACTTTTTTAATCTCCTCTTTCACTTTCATCAAGAGGCTCTTTAGTTCTTCTTCATCAGGGTGGTGTCATCTGCATATTTGAGGTTATTGATGTTTCTCCCAGCAATCTTGATTTCAGCTTGTGCTTCATCCAGCCCCGCGTTTCTCATAATGTATTCTGCATATAAGTTAAATAAGCAGGGTGACAATATACAGCCTTGATGTACTTCTTTTCCTATTTGGGACCGGTCTGTTATTCCATGTCCAGTTCTAACTGTTGCTTCCTGACCTGCATATAGGTTTCTCAAGAGGCAGGTCAGGTGGTCTGGTATTCCCATCTCTTTCAGAATTTTCCACAGTTTATTGTGATCCACACAGTCAAAAGCTTTGGCATAGTCAATGAAGCAGAAATAGATGTTTTTCTGGAACTCTCTTCCTTTTTCAATGATCCAGAGAATGTTGGCAATTTGATCTCTGGTTCCTCTGCCTTCTCTAAAACCAGCTTGAACATCTGGAAGTTCATGGTTCACATATTGTTGAAGCCTAGCTTGGAGAATTTTGAGCATTAATTTACTACCATGTAAGATGAATGCAATTGTGTATTAGTTTGAGCATTCTTTGGCATTGCTTTTCTTGGGGATTGGAATGAAAACTGACCTTTTCCAGTCCTGTGGCCACTGCTGAGTTTTCCAAATTTGCTGGCATATTGAGTGCAGCACTTTCACAGCATCATCTTTCAGGATTTGAAATAGCTCGACTGAAATTCCATCACCTCCACTAGCTTTGTTCATAGTGATGCTTCCTAAGGCCCACTTGACTTCACATTCCAGGATGTCTGGCTCTAGGTGAGTGATCACACCATCATGATTATCTGGGTCGTGAAGATCTTTATTTAATTGTCCCCACTCTCTTAGGTGGCTATTTCATACTTCTCACTCCTCAAACTCCCAATACTTCACTACCCATCCTCAGGAGAGCTGATGACTTTGCTTTTTCATCATTGAGAAAATTGAAGCAATCAGAAAAAGTATTTCCAGGGACTTCCTTGGAGGTCCAGTGGTAGAACTCTGTGCTTCCACTGCAGGGGCTTGATTCCAAGTTGGGAACTAAGATTCCACCTGTCACATCGTAAAAATATTTTCAGATCCCACCCAAACTATAACTATTCTCCTACCAGTATCTACCACCATATTCCTTGCCTTCACACTTGGTAACACAGAGGAAATATTCATGTTATCATCCAAAGTCTCTCCCTTATCTGATGTACCAAATCCCATGTCCTCTACACTATTCAAGGGGATTCATCCAACAATCCTCTTTCCCTTCTTTTATTTTTTTCCTTTCTCTGAGATCCTTCTATCAGTATACAATCATCTGATTATTTTTCCCATCTTAAGGAAGACACTTTAATCCTTGTTTCTCCACTAAATAATGCTCCATTTATTTGTTTTCCTTTCAGTAAAACTTTTTGAAAATTTGTTTATACATTGCTATTTCCAATTACTCTCTTCCAATTTTCTTTTAAACCCACTCTATTCCAGTTTTCAACTCCTAGTATTCCACTGAAAGTGCTAAAGGTCATCAAAGACCTCCATGTCATTAATTTTAGTGGTCAATTACCAGGCCTCAGTTTACTTGGTCTAACACAGCAGTTCTCAAACGGAGGTGATTTTGCACATGAAGTACTAAATGTCTGAAGACACTTTTAGTTTTCACAGTTCAAGGGATTTGGCCAAAGAATTCTCTGGCCCCAAATGCCAATAGTGCTAAGGCTGAGAAACCCCAACCAGCCTCACCTAACAAACAATAGATTTTCTGCATTTGGATTTCAAGGTACCACATTCTCCTGACTTTCCTCCTGCTTCACTGTATGCTTCTTCTCAGTATCTGTTGCTAGTGTTTCCTCTTATCCCCAACCTCCTAATGTTTGAGAGGCCTAGGGCTTGGTGTTGTACTTATTTCTTCTTTATTGATACTCACTCATTAGGTAGTCTCCTCTAGTCTCATGGATTTAAAATGCCATCTATGTACTGTTAATTTCCAAAGTTGTACTTTCATCAGTCCTTTCTCTAGATTTCTGTACTGACTTCTGTATAGATTTCTATACAACTGCCTACTCATCCGTCCACTTGATATCTGATAAACATTTCAAAGCCTAATATAGTTTATTTCCAAAACGAAGTTTCCTTACCTTCTTCTGAAAAATCTGAGCAGATAGTCTCACAGTCTTCTCTGCCATGGAAAATGGAAATTCTAATTCTTCTAGTAGCTTAGGCCTCAAGTCATAGAGTCATATTTCGCTTGTATTTCTCTCTTGTAGTGGGTTAGCCAAAAAATTCATTTGGGTTTTTCTGTAAGATGTTATGGAAAAACTCCAATGAAATTTTTGGCCAACTCAGTACCTTACATCTAGTCTCTCATCTCAGACTACCTTCATGTTATATCAAAATCTGACCACTTCTTACAATCTTAACTCTTATTTCTCTGGTCTCAGCCTTCATCACCTCTCACCTCTGAATATTATTATCACCTCTGAATAACTGAAATATTGTCCTAATTGGTCTCTCCATGTCTATTCTTCTTACTACCACAGTTTATTCTTACATAGAAGCTAAATTGATCTTTTCAGATGCCATATCAAATTACTCCTGTGTTCAACACCTGATAATGCCTCTCTGTTTCACTTAGTATAAAAATCAGAGTCCTCATGATGGCCTTGGAGAAGGCAATGGCACCCCACTCCAGCACTCTTGCCTGGAAAATCCCATGGACGGAGGAGCCTGGTAGGCTGCAGTCCATGGGGTCACAAAAAGTCAGACAGGACTAAGCGACTTACCTTTCACTTTTCACTTTTCATGCATTGGAGAAGGAATGGCAACCCACTCCAGTGTTCTTGCCTGGAGAATCCCAGGGACAGGGGAGCCTGGTGGGCTGCTTTCTATGGGGTCACACAGAATCGGACATGACTGAAGTGACTTAGCAACAGCAGCAGCAGCATGATGGCCTACAGGTTCCTAAATGAACTCTTTCCTTTTTATCTCTGATCCCATCTCCTACCATTCAAAAAGTCTGTATTTTAAACTAATTTTCTTTCATGTGTGATGATTCTAGGCATCAACATTGCTCCTCTTGGGTTTGGGTGCATCTTCATTCTTCTTTGATCACTCATAGCTACTTTAAAATCGGAGAAGCATTAATATTTCCTACTTATCTTACAGTTTATCAGTTATGCTACCCAAATTGAGATCTTTTGCACACATATTCATTTTGAAGCAATACTTTAGGCCTAGTCCTATTAAACCTGTCTCTATTAAACCTTCATCCCCACCTTACTTTTTAGAGAGAAGAAACTGGCTTTCTACACCAAGATTTCTTTGAAATAGGGTCTTTCTCTTTTCTTTTTTAATCAGAATACAGAAAAACCTTTGCTTGTTCTCTTCTACTAAAAACAAAAGAAAATCCTTGAAAGCACATTTCATGACTCTAAGTACTGAGCAACTCCTATAAACACCTCCAGCTGAATCTTGGAAGATGTCAACTGAATCCATTCACTTGTCTGCATCCCATCTTCTTTTCTCATTAATACTTATTTTGCCTCCAGTATTAAAGGTAATTCATTTAGTTATCTGGAAGACTCCTAACATTTCATTTTTTACCTAACTCACTTCCAGATACTTGTTATAGGTGATGACTCCCTTGCATATATTTTGACTTTTCTAAAGATTTAAGTAAAAACTCAATGACTCATTCTAGATTTTAAACAAAGATACATATTCCTTTTTTTTTTTTTATTTTACCACATGGCTTATAGGATTTTAGTTCCCCAACCAGGGCTCAAACCCAGGCCATCGAGAGTGAGAGTGCAGAGTCTTAACCACTGGACTGCCAGAGAATTACTACACAGTCATTTCTTCACAATGGATAAGTGAACTAGGTCTGTAAACCTAAGAATTGAAAAGCTGAATGATGTATTGGGGTTCTATATAGCCTACAATGGGGCTTCCCTGGTGGCTCAGATGGTAAAGAATCCACCTGCAATGCAGAAGACTTGGGTTCAATCCCTAAGTTGGGAAGATCCACTGGAGGAAGACATGACAACCCACTCCAGTATTCTTGCCTGGAGAATTCCATGGACAGAGGGGCTGGGCAGGCTACAGTCCATGGGATCACAAAGAGTTGAACATGACTGAAAGAATGGAACTTTTCTCCTTGGAAGAAAAGTTATGGCCAACCTAGATAGCATATTGAAAAGCAGAGACCTTATTTGCCAACAAAAGTCCGTCTAGTCAAGGCTATGGTTTTTCCAATAATCATGTATGGATGTGAGATTTGGACTGTGAAGAAGGCTGAGCACCGAAGAATTGATGCTTTTGAACTGTCGTGTTGGAGAAGACTCTTGAGAATTCCTTGGACTGCAAGGAGATCCAACCAGTCCATTCTGAAGGAGATCATCCCTGCGATTTCTTTGGAAGGAATGATGCTAAAGCTGAAACTCCAGTACTTTGGCCACCTCATGTGAAGAGCTGACTCATTGGAAAAGACTCTGATGCTGGGAGGGATTGGGGGCAGGAGGAGAAAGGGACAACAGAGGATGAGATGGCTGGATGGCATCACTGACTCGATGGACGTGAGTCTCGGTGAACTCCGGGAGTTGGTGATGGACAGGGAGGCCTGGCCTCCTGCAATTCATGGGGTCACAAAGAGTCGGACAGGACTGAGCGACTGAACTGAACTGAACTGAAAGACTAAGTACAGCACATAGCCTATGACAGAACCAAGCCTAAAGCAGATGTCCTAAACTGTCAGGCTTAGAATGGCAGCATGAGTCTCTTAGATGTAGGTACAAAGCATATTTGCATTTTCTGCCATTCTGTGCTTTGAAACTGTCTCTTTCCTGACTACCTTCATGTGTTCATTTTTATGTTTGCCTTTCTTTGTATAAAAATTATTAAAATCAAATGCATTCTGGTGATGTAGGTTTTTGTATTATGTAAAACTCTGAGTTTTTGTGATTTATGATGTGACATAATTTTTTATGTATTGGCAGAAAGCAGTGTAGAGTTAGCTTTTTAAATTCCTTCTTAACTATCTTGGTTTGAATGGAAGCCATTTGAAAGCATTATGTATTGACAAGGTTCTGTCAAAAATCTACAACTGACCTAACTTGGGCCCAGGTCAGTTTATTGCAGTCACCACTCATGTCTAGTACATCAGCAAGTAATGAGTCATTCTGTTGGTCATTGTCAACCCATATTCCTCTTTGTTCTACAACCTGAATCCAGAATACTTGGGTTCAGAATTGACAGTCAAAATCAAGTTTATTTGTATACATGAGCATTTTGCTGTTAGTAATTAAGATTTTGCAAAGAAATAGAGGAAAACAACAGCATGGGAAAGACTAGAGATCTCTTCAAGAAAATCAGAGATACCAAGGGAACATTTCTTGCAAAGATGGGCTCGATAAAGGACAGAAATGGTATGGACCTAACAGAAGCAGAAGATATTAAGAAGAGGTGGCAAGAATACACAGAAGAACTGTACAAAAAAGATCTTCATAACCCAGATAATCACGATGATGTGATCACTCACCTAGAGCCAGACATCCTGGAATGTGAAGTTAAGTGGGCCTTAGAAAGCGTCAATACGAACAAAGCTAGTGGAGGTGATGGAATTCCAGTTGAGCTATTTCAAATCCTGAAAGACAACACTGTGAAGGTGCTGCACTCAATATGCCAGCAAATTTGGAAAACTCAGCAGTGGCCACAGGACTGGAAAATATCAGTTTTCATTCCAATCCCCAAGAAAGGCAATGCCAAAGAATGCTCAAACTACCACACAATTGCACTCATCTCACATGGTAGTAAAGTAATGCTCAAAATTCTCCAAGCAAGGCTTCAGCAATACATAAACAGTGAACTACCAGATGTTCAAGCTGGTTTTAGAAAAGGCAGAGGAACCAGAGATCAAATTACCAACATTCTCTGGATCATGGAAAAAACAAGAGAGTTCCAGAAAAACATCTATTTCTGCTTTATTGACTATGCCAAAGCCTTTGACTGGGTGGATCACAATAATTTGTGGAGAATTTTGAAAGAGTTGGGCATACCAGACCAGCTGACCTGCCTCTTGAGAAACGTATATACAGGTCAAGAAGAAACAGTTAGAACTGGACATGGAACAACAGACTGGTTCCAAATAGGAAAAGGACTATGTTAAGGCTGTATATTGTCACCCTGCTTATTTAACTTATATGCAGAGTACATCATGAGAAACACTGGGCTGGAAGAAGCACAAGCTGGAATCAAGATTGCTGGGAGAAGCATCAATAACCTCAGATATGCAGATGATACCACCTTTATGGCAGAAAGTGAAGAGGAACTAAAGAAAGAACCTCTTGATGAAAGTGAAAGAGGAGAGTGAAAAAGTTGGCTTAAAGCTCAACATTCAGAAAATGAAGATCATGGCATCCAGTCCCATCCCTTCATGGAAAATAGATGGGGAAACAGTGGAAACAGTGTCAGACTTTATTTTTTTGGGCTCTAAAAGCACTGTAGATGGTGATTGCAGCCATGAAATTAAAAGACGCTTACTCCTTGGAAGGAAAGTTATGACCAACCTAGATAGCATATTGAAAAGCAGAGATACTACTTTGCCAACAAAGGTCCGTCTAGTCAAGGCTATGGTTTTTCCAGTGGTCACGTATGGATGTGAGAGTTGGACTGTGAAGAAAGCTGAGCACCGAAGAATTGATGCTTTTGAAATGTGGTGTTGGAGAAGACTCTTGAGAGTCCCTTGGACTGCAAGGATATCCAACCAGTCCATTCTAAAGGAGATTAGTCCTGGGTGTTCATTGGAAGGATTGATGCTAAGCTGAAACTCCATTACTTTGGCCACCTCATGCAAAGTGTTGACTCATTGGAAAAGACCCTGATTCTGGGAGGGATTTGGGGCAGGAGGAGAAGGGGACGACAGAGGATGAGATGGCTGGATGGCATCACCAACCCGATGGACATAAGTTTGAGTAAACTCCGGGAGTTGGTGATGGACAGACAGACCTGGCGTGCTGTGATTCATGGGGTTGCAAAGAGTCAGACACGACTGAGCAACTGAACTGAACTACGATTTTGCTCAGCTTTCAGTCTCTGAGGTATGTGGGTGGGAAAGGCAACAGTAAAATAGTCAAGGGAACTGGAAGATCATTCGGACTTGGTGACACATTAGATGTGGGTGGTAGTCACTGGTAGAAAACTAGACAGGAAGTGCCTCCTGAGTCACTGGGCTAACTAGCAAGATGTATCATGTTTACAAATAGTATAGTGGCTAACTTGTAATTTAGTTTTCCCACTGCGATTTAAACAGGATAGAACTAGTTGAATTGTTCCATTCCTGGCCTCTCTCTGGATATTTGATAATCACTTCTCAGGCATTTTGTTAACATCACAGTTGCAGCTTCATGAGAAGCTAGCTTTGATGAAGAGAATTTCTGAATACTTAGGACTAAAATGGACTACAGAAATTGTTTTGCCCATCCCTCTGATGTATACAGATAAAATATTGAGGCTCACAGACTTGAAGGACCTGTCCAATCTATACATCAAATTGGAGACAGAATAGAATCTAGAGGTCCTGACCCACATCTACTGTGTTTTCCTCCACACCACATTGCCTGACCTAGAAATTATTAATAATTTTAAGCCTTCTTTTTCAGAAACTGAAAATGTGTTATCAGCTAGCTTTGCAAGTATATTTGAGTTGTGATATTTGGTCGCTTGCAGAATCGGTTTTTAGATACCACCACAGTGCTGTAGGATTAGTTAAAATCTTCAGTGGGATTTGCTAACATTTTCCAAATGTGGGGCAACTTCTATTTGTACTAAACAGTAACCATAGAAAATTTTCTCCACTCCTTAGGTTTATCACATATTAACTTAAGATTTTAAAATGGCAATGAAAACAATGCTGCTTGACGGTAAGGTATTTCCTTGTGTTTTCCTAAAAAGTCTGTAGAAAGATATGCCAGATACCACTAAAGGAACATCAGTAAGACTTCTCAGGGGTGAAATGAACTAACTTCACTAGCTTGAAGGCTCTATCAGAGGTCACACCAAAGTGCAGAGTGTTCTGCACTGTTGTACTGCATTCCACAGATAGCTGATTTGCTTGTCACCAATTAGAGCAATAGCCCTGACTTTCTGTAGTGCACTCTCCATATTCTTGTTCTACATTGCAATTAATACTTGCAGGAAATGGAAGCAAAGATAAGAAAGTAAATCCCAGTAAATCACATTTAATCAGCTTCCAATTTTTGGTTACTATTGACTGCTTTGTCCCTCCCATCCCTCACAGCTTCCCAAGACTGCATTTGAAATAATGCTTGTAGTTGCTTCTTTCTATGGTTTCCTGATTGATTGGCAAACTGTATTGCAGCATATTATTCTGTACTACCATTTTCCCAGTGGGCAGTACTGCACAATAGTGATGGGGAACTGTAATGGTACTGGATCAAAAAGTCACTAAAATATAAATGATACAAGCTTCCTCATTGCATGAGGCTGGATCCCTTTATCCATTTATATGCATCACTTTTGTATGTAGCAGTGGTAGAAAATGTTAACACTCTGCTTTCCAAACCTGCTCAAATAGGATTTGAATCTAAATGGTCTTTGGAGACATGCTTTAATACAGGTGTGTTCAAGGACTTCACACACGGTCACTCTTTGTACTTAATACAATCTCCTTTCTAAGCACTTCCTATCAGAAGAGATTAAAAGTGAATGGAAATTATTTAATGTAGTTCTGAATTGAAAACTCATAAGCTAGCTACTCTTCAGAGTGCTCAGAACACCTGGGCCACCAGAATTGCTGAAGTAGACAATGGCATTTATACTGAGATTACAGCATCATCTTATTCTAAATTGTATTTTTGTCTTGAAGAGCGCATGGGGGATGCCAGAGCTTCTCAGTGCTTAATTGGTTTTCTCCTTTGACTTTAATTAAACTCATCCTAAGCTTGCAAAACTGCAAGGCTGATGTTTCAGGATGAGAAGACCCAGTGTTTCCAGCTTTGAATACAGTATGATAAAGAATCTATTGTACTGTTTGATTAACTGCATATGCAACTATTTTATCCTTTTCGACAGCAACATGATTATATAATCAAGAGCATTCTAAAAATTGTTCTTTTGTAGATGAAAAGACAGATTTTTCTTAAATCTCCAACAAGGATTTTAGAAAACATTTAACTTGCCAAGACATAATGCATATGCTCACTGCCCGGCAGTGCATCATTTATATTATGCCCAATTATAAAGTCTCATTATTTACTATTATGACATTATTTAGGTATAATTTACATCATTTAATGTGAATCTCAGCTTCCATATTTGTTTCATTTAGTGATATGGCAGCAATCAAGATCTTAAGCATTCTGGACATAACCCAATTCCCATCTGCTTACTCAACCCTTTATTGGAAGGTCATTTGAACTGACTGAGTCAGTTGTACCTGAACCAGGAAAGGAGGCTTCTGTCTTTTCTGGGATGAGACAGCACTCAGTTTTAATATTGTACCTGTACCTGGGGAATGGACAATAAAAGCACGAATAGAAACACATATCCTTACAGCAGGTATCAGAGTTATATACTGCTGGAAGCCATCCCGGCCAGCAAACATAAATTAAATATTGAGTCAGGAAAAGAGGATAGAATAGAAACCTATCTAAAGTGCTCCCACACTACCTACATATAAATGATTGAAACTCTAGAATAGCATTTCAGGAATTCAGAGTTCCTGGCATGCATTTTTTTCTCAATAATAGGTTCTGCTACTCTTTAGGACTTAATATCCACCAGGCACTCTGCTGGGCACCTAAAATATATTACCTAATTTAGTCTTTATATCAGCCCTATGACATTGAGAATATTATTATCTTCACCACTTAGACACAAAAACTGAGACACAGAGATGTAAAGTAATAAACTGAAGGTCACATAGGTAGGAAGTGGTGGGGCTAGAGGAAAACCCTGGCCATTTGATGCCAAAACCCATATGTTTAACCACCATATTTTAGTGAGACAGAGCAGCTGAACAAATCTCAGTGTACTAATTTGCAGAAAAGGGTAAAAAATTGCTGTTAGGCTCAATGACGCTGAAGACTAAAAAGCTATTCTAGGAACATGATTAATAATGTTTTAATAGCCCAGTTAGAATTCAAGTAAATGTCCCCAGAATCCTTTTAGGCTTAAGATTATGTTAATATTCTCATTATGCACTGTTCTCCCAAGAACATGACTGGGAAGATGCACCACTGAATCAAAACTGAAGACCAAGTTCATCTTGTCCAAATTAATTTCATTAATTTAAACATTCAGCAAATATTTATTTGGCTTCTCACTACGTATTAGGTCCCAATCTAGGCAGTAGGATATGTGCTCCTTTCATTTGAAGAGAAAACAATATCATACACTAGAAGTTCCTGCAAGTTGAAACATGAAATGAAGCACAGCATGGGAAATAAGGCATTAAGTTCCATCAGGTTTATTAGGAGGGATAAAACATGGTAGCTACCTTTCAGTTCAGTTCAGTTCAGTCTCTCAGTCGTGTGTGATTTTTTGCGACCCCATGAATCGCAGCACGCCAGGCCTCCTTGTCCATCACCAACTCAGAGTTCACTCAAACTCACGTCCATCGAGTCAGTGATGCCATCCAGCCATCTCATCCTCTGTAGTCCCCTTCTCCTCCTGCCCCCAATCCCTCCCGGCATCAGAGTCTTTTCCAAGAGTCAACTCTTCTCATGAGGTGGCCAAAGTACTGGAGTTTCAGCTTTAGTATCATTCCTTCCAAAGAAATCCCAGGGATGATCTCCTTCAGAATGGACTGGTTGTATCTCCTTGCAGTCCAAGGGACTCTCAAGAGTCTTATCCAACAGCATCGTTTAAAAGCATCAATTCTTTGGTGCTCAGCTTTCTTCACAGTCCAACTCTCACATCCATACATGACCACTGGAAAAACCATAGCCTTGACTAGACGGACCTTTGTTGGCAAAGTAATGTCTCTGCTTTTCAATATGCTATCTAGGTTGGTCATAACTTTTCTTCCAAGGAGTAAGCGTCTTTTAATTTCATGGCTGCAGTCACCATCTGCAGTGATTTTGGAGCCCCAAAAAAGAGTCTGCACTGTTTCCACAGTTTCCCCATCTATTTCCCATGAAGTGATGGGACTGGATGCCATGATCTTCATTTTCAGAATGTTGAGTTTTAAGCCAACTTTTTCACTCTCCTCTTTCACCTTCATCAAGAGGCTTCTTAGTTCCTCCTCACTTTCTGCCATAAGGGTGGTGTCACCTGGAAGCTTTTATTCTAAGTGAAGAGACTTAGAAACACTAACTGGTTTAATTTGATAAAAATACAGGCAAAAAACTAGTTTAATTGGGTAAAAATATAGACAAGAACTATTAGGGAAATGGAAAATAAATGAAAGCTCACTATGGGGGCGGGGGAAGAAGAGGTCTCGAATGTTCATTTACATACAAAAACCTGATAATCTTGTGAAAAAGTAGATTCTGATGCTTAAGATCTGTGAGAGGGTCCAAGGTTCTGCATTTCTCACAGGTTCCCAATTCATCTTGGTTTGTTCACACCTGGAGTAAGGGAGAGCTAAGAAAATTTGCTGTTGTTCAGTCACTCAGTCATGTCAGACTCTTTGCAACCCCATGGACTGCAGCGTGCCAGGCTTACCTGTCCTTCACTATCTCCCGGAGTTTGTTCAAACTTATGTCCATTGAGTCGGTGATGGCATCCAACCATCTCATCCTCTGTTGTCTCCTTCTTCTCCTGCCTTCAATCTTTCCCAGCATCAGGGTCTTTTCCAATGAGTCGGCACTTCGCATCCAGTGGTCAAAGTATTGGCACTTCAGCTTCAGCATCAGTCCTTCCAATGAATATTCAGGGTTGATTTCCTTTAGGATTAACTGGTTTGAGCTCCTTGCAGTCCAACGAACTCTCAAGAGTCAGGAAGATGTTTACAAAGAAGGGGAGGCTTAAGCTGGATTTTGAAGGGGGAATAGGATATGCATAAGTAAAGAAATAGGAAGAAAACAGTGTCAGGGGCACAGGGGGAAAGTATCAGACTGGATCACAATTTATGTTGCCAAATACTAGGGGACAGTGATGGAAAAAAGGTTAGACTAGGTCTTGAGGAGAGATGGAGACAGGTAGGATGCATGACAGGTTCAGAAATTTGAGTCTAAAGAAATGATGTTGTTTTAGATTTTTTTTAAAAAAAATATATAAAATTACCTGCAAATGTTTTCTACTTGATTTGGATAATTGGGTCTCTGTTTATTTCCTTGAGAAATAGTTTGAATTTATTTGTCACCCTAAAGCATTGAGTTCTGATTTTATGGAAATGTACACAACATAAAACATCCAGGTACTAATTTTGGAAAATTAAGAAAATTAATCCATCGTTATATTGTTTAAACAACCGTGTTTTAATGTAGAGATAGTGGCCTATTGATGATTTGAAAAAATAACTTACTTACAGCACTTCATTGCTGCATTTCCTGTAATTCTAAAAAGTCTTCTGCTTCAAATGAGAACTTACCTACCATGGTTTGAATAGTTTTTTGAGGAGGAATTACAAAAAAGTTTCCCTGGTGGTTCAGAGAGTAAAGCATCTGCCTGCAATGTAGACGACCTGGGTTCAATCCTTGGGTCAAGAAGATCCCCTGGAGAAGGAAATGATAACCCACTTGTGTTCTTGCCTGGAGAATCCCATGGACAGATGAGCCTGGTGGGCTACAGTCTGTGGGGTCACAGCGAGTTGGACACAACTGAGTGACTTCACTTCACTCACTTCACTACACAAAGAAAGCTTAAAAATTAGGAAGATGGACACAAAGATGATGTGAATGATTGTGTCATCATGCCTGAGAAGGCAGCCCGCATCTTGCTTAGAATGTTAGTGGTAATTCTAGTAATCTAGAATCTAGTGAATTAGTGAATTATAGTAATCTATAATTCAAGAAAAGTCATTGAATGTTTTAGTTTTATTTCTCATAAAAATAAAATGGATGAGCTAGTACCTATATGATAAACAACATGTCATCAATTCATTGAAAATGAGTCAATTTGATATTTTTTTAATAATTTCTCAACCATGGTTTTGGCCTTGAAAACATAGCTTTATAGTATTTTACAGTATTACAGTATTTTATAGTATTTACAGTACTGTATTTTTGAAACACAGAATATTGTGCTGTTCATTCATCATTAAAATAGTACAATTTTACAGATGGTAGTTATAAATTTACTCTGCAATCTGGAGATAAGTAGCACTGTAGAGTATTGTATTCTTTTTCTTGTACACAATGAATAAATAACCATTCCTCTCAAGTGGAAAAGCTCAAGGATCTCAATACGTTCTCTTCATCAGAAAAATGCAGATTTTGTGAAAAGTCAGTATAAAACACAAACTCCCGTGGCTGTCCTTGAATTCAGAAGTCAGATCACATCAGTTCTTAAATGAACAAGAACTATCCGCTTCAGACACTGGAAATATTAGGCAAAGACAGAAATAAAACTTTTCAATATTGCAAATATGGATAAGTCCTAGCTTTATAATCATTATAACAACCTTAGCAAAAAAATGTTCATTTCATAATTATATACTTATAAACACACTTCTCAGAAAATTATTCCAAATAATCAGACTCATTGAACCAAGCAGGTACCAATTAAGGCAGTAAACCTGCATGAAGTCTGAATCATTAGGATGTAAATTATGATTTAAACTTCAAAACAGTAGAATTCTTGTGGTTTACCTGCAGCATTGCAGACTGTTATTCATACTTAAATGTCCTCCTTGGCTCCTTCACTCAAAGTCTCAAATGAAAAAGACACTCAGGGAAGCAACAAGTCAGTTGTTACTATTTTTTAAAATGAAATTATTCTTGTTTGTATCTTATAGTGCTGGTAGGTCTGTCTTGATTTCTGTGGTCTTGTATGATTTTACTGTGCATTTAAGAACTTTTCTCAGAATTGCCAAAGCAATCCTGAGGAAAAAGAACAAAACTTGGAGACATAACCCTTCCTGACTTCAGACTATACTACAAAGCTATAGTAATCAAAACCATACGGTATTGGTACCAGGAAAAAAACATGAATAAATCAATGGAACAGAATAGAGAGCCACAAAATAAAACCATGTATCTACAGTTAAATCTATGGCAAAGGAGGCAAAAATATACAATGGAGAAAGCACAGTCTCTTCAATAAATGTTGCTGGGAAAATTGAACATCCACACGTAAAATGCTGAGATTAAACAGTTCTCACACCATACATAAAAATAAACTCAAAATGGATTAAAGACCTAAACATGACGATCGAAAAAAAAAAAAAAACTCAGAAGAAATATAGGCAGAACACTGACATAAATGGTAGAAATATTTTTTCGGATCTGTCTCCTAAAGCAAAAGAAATAAAACCAAAAATAAACAAATGAGACCTAATCAAACTTAAAAGCTTTTGCACAACAAAGAAAGCCATCAACAAAATGAAAAGAAAATCTACTAAATGGGAGAAAATATTTGCAAATGGTTTAGCAGACAAAGAGTTAATAACCAATACATATCAAGGGCCCACACAACTCAATTTCAAAAAAGAAAATAGCCAAATCAAGAGGTGGGAGGGGGGGTTCAGGATGGGGAACATGTGTACACCCATGGTGGATTCATGTTGATGTATAGCAAAACCAATACAAAAATTGTAAAGTAATTAGCCTCCAATTAAAATAAATAAATTTATATTAAAAAAAGAAATGGGCAGAAGATTTAAATAGACATTTTTCCAAAGAAGACATACAGATGGCCAACAGGCACATTAAAAGATGATCAACACCACTAATTATTAGATAAATGAAAATCAAAACTGCAATAGAGGTACCACCTCACACCAGTTAGAATGGCCATCATTAAAAATTTACAAATAACAAATATTGGAGAGAGTGTGGAGAAAAGGGAACCCCCCTACACTGTTGGTGGGAATGTAAATTGCTACAGCCACTTTAGAAAACAGTATGGTGGTTCCTTAAAAACCTAAAAAAATAGACCTATCATATGATTCAACAATCTCACTACTGGGCATATATCTGGAAAAAAAAAAACTCTAATTTGAAAAGATATAGGCACTCCAATATTCATAGCAGCACTATTTACAATAGCTAAGACATGGAAACAAGCCAAGTGCTCATCAACAGACAATTGGCTTAAGACATACACACACACACACACACACACACACACACACACACACACACACAGAGGAATATTACTTAACCATAAAAAAGAATCAACTATTGCCATTTGCAGCAGCATGGATGGACCTAGAGAATATTATACAGAATATTATACTTGGTGAAATGTCAGACAGAGAAAGACAAATACCATAGAATATCACTTATATGCAGAATCTAAAAAATAATACAAAGTATCCTACATACAAAATAGAAGCAGACTTGCAGAGGTATAAAACAAACTTATGATTAACAAAAAGAAGAGGGAGGGATGGAGGAAGAAATTAGGAGTATAACATTAATAGATATAAACTAATATACATAAAATAAATAAGCAACAGGATTTACTATACAGCATAGGATATTTTACTCAATATCTTATAACAACCTATAATGAAATATAATCTGAAAAAATATGTATAACCAAATCATTTTGCTGTACACCTGAAACTAATATACTATTGTAAATCAACTATACTTCAATAAAAAAAATAGTATTAGGGACTATAAGAAATGTTAACTTGAATTTATTTTCTGCATATAGCCAACTACTGAGTTGCCATAAAAATTATAAATATTTCCTAGTGTATCTGGAATAAATTTGAAATTTTTCAGGTTCAGGTTATTAGCAATAGCTTTCCCTCCCACTAAAAGTATTGAAAATTTGTACTAGTAGGACAGTGTGTGCTGTATAAGGTGAGAAGTATGGTATGATATTTTAGGTGTAGAGAAAATAAAAACAGGGGTCATCTTTTTGATTAAGTGAATCAACAATATAAATTTTGTACTATGTTCAAAGTGCAAATGGAAATTTTAACCTCTGGCCAAGAGCTAGTAACAGGGACCAGATTTACTTTCCTGCCTGAAATATCAGAAAGCCAGTCAAAGTATATATGAAACAACAGTTTGTAAGTCACTCAGCATCAGATAGCAAAGGAGAGTGATCCCTGATTGATGGGAAAGAGACAAAGTGAGCCCTAGGATTGGCCCAGATTGCTGATTGAGAGAATTTATAGGCCATGGTTATTCAATGAGGGAAAAACCTGGCTGGGTCTGGCAGATAACCTGAGATCAGAAGATGGAACTAGAGAGACCACGGCAACTTGAGTTTGTAGGACAGAGTACTGTAGAGAAGAGAGCTGCCCAGAGCAGAAAGCCCATAGATCTAACAGAAGATACCTCCTGGAGTATTCTGTAGGATGCTGATCATTGCATGCATGTGAGGATACTTAGGAAAAGAACCACATGAAAAGATTAGAGGTGATAGTATCCAGCACTCTTACCAGGAAAGTATTTAGTACCTGTTGCCACCAGCCAGACTAGCAAACTTCTTAGTTCATGGATCAAATACTTGGAAAGATATTGCCTCAGTAGTGGAAAATAACTGGCCTTAGACTAAACATGGCTGTGGTCCTCTCTAACAAATCTTAAAACCCAGGCCAGAAAGGATCAACCTATTCCAAATTAAATTATCTACATCCCAGAACACAGCTCAGTAGATTTGCAGTAATACAAAACTATCCAGGATGCAGCATTGAGATGTGCTGCATAGATGTTCTTCAAGGGAAACTGTCATGAAGTGCCTAGTTAACTGCCAGTCTCCATATATGTTCCCTCATGAAGGGTAAGAGCACACACATGGTCTGGTTCTCCCAGTTAGTGGGGGAGCATTGTAAGAGTACTAGTACAGTCTCATTCCTGCCTAACTAGGGATTCCTCTAGCAGGTAACTGTGGATCAGGGATTCCCAGATTGCCTGGCCAAGGCTTTCTCAAAATAAAGGACAGTCTAAGAATCTTGTCCAATCTTCCTTTATATCTTCTCTTCTTTCACAGGTATCACACCAGCACTGGCTTCTGAAGCCTCTCCTTGTCTACTCTAGTTCCCTCTACCTTTGTTCTTTCACAGGTGTTTCCTGCATAATTGTAGATATCTCTTGCTTTTCCAATCTCTTGCTTTTCTAAAACTATCTTGATGTTAATTTCTTGTAGGTCCCAATGTAACACAATCTAGGAAGTCCTTAGGTGGAAGCATTTAACCAAGAAGACACACCATGATATGCCATACCAAAAAAAAAAAATAGCGACAGCAAGGTTATTATAAAGATATTTCATAAAGTTATACACTTATGCTTATCATCATTATCATCAGTAATAACAATGATGTTGATGATGTTAACAGTAATGAATGTTAATATTCATTACACACTCACTATGCAATATTCTTGGTGCTGTCCATATATTCTCTCTTTTAAGTCTCCATAGTAATTCAATGAAGTAGACACTATCAATTTTCCCCTTTTACAGATGATAAAAGAGGATTTGAGAAATTAACCAAATTATCCATGTCCATACAGGCTGTTGTTGTTCAGTCATTCAATCATGTCTGACTCTTTGCAACCCCATTGGCTGCAGCACTCCAGGCCTCCCTGTCCTTCACCATCTCCTGGAATTTGCACAAACTCATGTCCATTGAATTGGTGATGCCATCCAATCATCTCATTTTCTGTCACCCCGTTCTCCTCCTGCCTTGAATCTTTACCAACATCAGGGTCTTTTCCAGTGAGTCAGCTCTTCTCATCAGGTGGCCAAAGCATTGGAACTTCAGCATCATTCCTTGTAAAGAACATTCAGGGTCAATTTCCTTTAGGATTGATTGGTTTGATCTTGCAGTCCAAGGGACTCTCAAGAGTCCTCTCCAGGACCACAGTACAAAAGCATTAATTCTTCCATGCTCAGCCTTCTTTACAGGCCAAATCTCACATCTCTACATGACTAATAGAAAAACCATAGCTTTGACTACATGGACCTTTGTCAGAAAAGTCATGTCTCTGCTTTTTAATATGCTGTCTAGGTTTGTCATAGCTTTTCTTCCAAGGAGCAAGTGTTTTTTTTTTGTTTGTTTGTTTGTTTGTTTGTTTTTACATTTCATGGCTGCTATCACCACCTGCAGTGATTTTGGAGCCCAAGAAAATAAAGTCTGTCATTGTTTCCATTTTTTCCCCATCTACTTGCCATGAGGTGCTGGAACGATGGCATCATCTTAGTTTTTTTAATGTTGAATTTTAAGCCAGCTTTTTCACTCTCATCTTTCACCTTGATTGAGAGGCTCTTTAGTTCCTCTTCACTTTGTGCCATTAGAGTGGTGTCATCTTCATATCTGAGGTTATTGATATTTCTCACAGAAATCTTTATTCTAGCTTGAGCTCCATAGAGGTAGTTAATGGCTAAAATATATTACAAACCCAGGCAGTCTGCCACTATAGCCCACATTTTTCATATCACATCATTTAGCCTATATTCCTCAGTTGGCTTCTCCAAATCCATAACTCCTACCAGCTTCAAACATCTCAGCCAGGTTTCATAAGTTATCAGTTTTCAGGCTGACTTGACACAAGGTATGCTGTGACCCAGAGCCTAAAGCCAATATAGTAAAATGTGGTTCTGTACTGTCTTGCTGAGAGAAACTTAGATCCTAAAAGACCAAAAACATTACCATCTAGATATTAAAGGAAGATTCAGTTAAAGTCCAGTCACTCAGTAGTGTCCGACTCTTTGTGACCCCATGGACTGCAGCACACCAGGCTTCCCTGTCCATCACCAACTCCCGGAGCTTGCTCAAACTCATGTCCATTGAGTCAGTGATGTCATCCAACCATCTCATCCTCTGTCATCCTCTTCTCCTCCTGCCTTCAGTCTTTCCCATCATCAGGATACTATCTTTTCCAGTAAGTCAGTTCTTCACATCCGGTAACCAAAGTACTGGAGTTTCAGCTTCAGTATCAGTCCTTCCAATGAATATTCAGGACTAATTTCATTTAGGATTGACTGGTTTGATCTTGCAGCCTAAGGGACTCTCAAAAGTCTTTTCCAATGCAACAGTTCAAAAACATCAATCCTTTGGTGATCAAGTTTCTTTATAGTCCAACTCTCATATCCATACATGACTACTGGAAAAGCCATAGCTTTGACTAAATGGACCTTTGTCAGCAAAGTAATGTCTCTGCTTTTTAATATGCTGTCTAGGTTTGTCATAGCTTTTCTTTCAAGGAGCAAGGGTTAATTTCATGGCTGCAGTCACCATCTACCATGATTTTGGAGCCCAAGAAAATAAAGTCTCTCACTGTTTCCATTGTTTCCCCATCTATTTGCCATGAAGTGATGGAGCCAGATGCCATGATCTTAGTTTTTTGAATGCTGAGTTTTAAGCCAGCTTTTTCACTCTCTTATTTCACTTTCATCAAGAGGTTCTTTAGTTCCTCTTCACTTTCTGCCATAAGGGTGGTATCATCTGCATATCTGAGGTTATTGATATTTCTGCCAGTAACCTTGATTCCAGCTTGTGCTTCATCCAGCCCAGCATTTCACATGATGTTCTCTGTATATAAGTTAAATAAGCAAGGTGAAAATATACAGCCTTGACGTACTCCTTTCCCAATTTAGAACTAGTGCATTGTTCTATGTCTGGTTCTAACTGGACATGGGAAGATTAGCACATTGGAAAACATGGCTCCCATGTTGATTCTAAAACTTGGTTTGTAGGAACCATACGTTTATCAGCATCAATCTAAAAGTAAATATTCATGTTGAAATGTCTAGTAAGATGTTGCCATGTGATATTTTCTTTATATATGCAAATCCCAGTGTTTAGTAGACGTTGAATGGAAAGCACCAGAACAAAATTACACTTGTATTGGTATACTCAAATAGGACCTTGGAGTCCCTTCTGAATTATGAGAAGTTTAAAGAAATATTATTCAGAAAAGATAATCAGAAGAAACCCTGAGGGATGGGATGGGGAGGGATGTGGGAGGGGGGTTCAGGATGGGGAACACATGTACACCCATGGCTGATTCATATCAATGTATGGCAAAAACCACTACAATATTGTAAAGTAATTAGCCTCCAATTAAACTAAATAAATTAATTTAAAAAAGAAAGAAGTCCATAAAAATTTCACAGAACTAACTTTTGAGTTATTTGCAAATTTATGTAGAATCAAAAATGGATTATGAATGTGAGGAAGATATAAAACACCAGTGTAAATCCATAACAAGGATCAGCAAACCTGTTCAGATAAAATTGAAATGAGCAGTCTGAAACCTACAGATCTTCAACCAAATCAGAACTTCATTAAATTTGGAAAAGTTTCATTGAATATTTTTAGAAATATGCCTCTCCACATTTTCAAGTCTATTTTAAAGCAACAATAAGAAATAAATAAACTCATTGTGGGAAAGCCAGGTCTACTTTTACTTTTGCAAATGTTTGACAAGTTTAATAAATATTAACTTATAGTAATAGACTAGTTAACTTAGGTCTCAAAGAGGTACTGATGATCAGGAAAGATTCACCAATCAAGATAAAATAAGAAATCATTTGAGTTTTTGTTCACTTATATACAAATGGATATGCTGAATGTTATTCATTGTTTTCACATAACACAAAATAAACTTTACAGTCATGGCACTGATAAACAGATCATCTTCAATTTGAGTTTTACTTGCTCTGTTCTACATTGAAAATAATTTGAGGACAGTTAACTTGGAAGGACTGAATGGAAAAACAGGAAGCCTATACTAGCATTACCTACTTTATAGATGCACTGATCCTAAGCTCAGCTGCATTAATTAGCTTGAATTAAAATTCATTTACTACACCACTCTACATGATGTCAATCATGGAACAAATTTATATGGATACAATATCCTCATATCTGATAACAATTTCTGTACCACTCCTGGAACCATCTTTAAATATGTGAATTTCTCTTGTCAGCTAAACTTGTTTATTTTCACACTTCTGAGACTGATTACTGTGATTAAATGCAAGAAGAAATTTTACATAGAAGATTTTCATATATTTGCTGTTATTTTGGCAATACCAAATTTTACTATTTTAAAATTCCTTGTGTCAATGTACTTGCAATTTGTATTTGTTGTTGCTTAGTTGCTAAGTCATGTGGAACTCTTTGCAACCCTATTGACCACCAGGTAGCCCACCAGGCTTCTCTTTTCATGGAATTCTCCAGTAAAGAATACTGGGGTGGGTAGCAATTCCTTTCTCCAGGTTTCTTCCTGACCTAGGTATCGAACCTGGGTCTCCTGCATTGGCACATGGATTCTTTACTACTGAGCCACCAGGGAAGCCCTTCAGTTCGTTGGTGATTGATAAAGCCCTTTTATTGTTGTCATTGCTGTTGTTCGGTAGCTAATGTTGTATCCAACTCTTTGCAATCCCATGGACTATAGCAGACTAGGCTCCCCTGTCCTTCATTATCTCCTGGGGTTTGCCCAAAGGCACACCCACTAAGTCAGTGATGCTATCTAAACATTTCATCCACTACTGCTCCCTTTACTTTTGTCTTCAATCTTTCCCAGCCTAGGGTCTTTTCCAATGAGTCGGCTCTTCTCATCTGGTGGCCAAAGTATTGGAGCTTCAGTTTCAGCATCAGTCCTTCCAATGAATATTCAAGGTTGATTTCCTTTAGAATTGATTGGTTTGATCTCTTTGCAGTCCAAGGGACTCTCAAGAGTTTTATCCAGCACCACAATTCAAAAGTATCAGTTTTTCAATACTCAGTCTTCTTTATGGTCCTACTCTCATATCCATACATGGCTACTGAAAAAAACATAGCTTTGGACTTCCCTGGTGACTCAGATGGTAAAAAATCTGCCTGCAATGCAGGAGACCCAGGTTTGATCCCTGGGTCAGGAAGATCCTCTGGAGAAGGGATTGGCTACACTCTCCAGTATTCTTACCTGGAGAATTCCATGGACAGAGGAGCCTGGTGGTCTGCAGTCCACTGGGTCACAAAGAGTCTGCTGCCTAGGTTTGTCATAGATTTTCCTTGCAATCTTGATTCCAGCCTGTGAATCATAGAGCCCAGCATTTAGCATGATGTACTCTGATATAAGTTACATAAGCAGGGTGACAGTATACAGCCTTGTCATAAGCATGATGTACTCTGATATAAGTTACATAAACAGGGTGACAGTATACAGCCTTGTCATACTCTTTTCCCAATTTTGAACCAGTCTATTGTTCCATGTCCATTTTTAACTGTTGCTTCTTGACCTGCATACAGGTTTCTCAGGAGGCAGGTAAGGTGATCTGATATTCCCATCTCTTTAAGAATTTTCCACAGTTTATTGTGATCCACACAGTCAAAAGCTTTTTCAACTTTATTTAATTAAAAATTAAATAAAATTAGATAGGTAAGTTAAGTGGCTGTCATTTAATAAGTGATAAAAAATGTTAGCTCTTTTTTCTGCTTAGTGAAGCTAAAATAAATAACATGCACAAAACTGAAGAATCTGTAGACAGTGGACACATAAATAACAAAAAGATTTTCATGTACCCAAAATAGATGAATAAGTTTTCCAGGTACCCATTGTACTTTTCATCAAAACATAGAAGCACATAATGTTGTCAAAATTATTTCCTTTAATAGTGAGAAAAGTAATATTAATATTTCAAGAAAAATATTTCAGTTAACAAATCCTCAGATATTTTCTAATTAAGCTATCTAATTGCCTTTGCTTCAAATTGTCCATAGGTAATTTTTTGTGGGTTCATTTTACCATTTCTTTTTCATTTTACCATTTTTATCATGCCTTCATTAGTCAAAATTTTTATTAGTATGGAAACATGGCTAATTTTCACTTTTGATCCACCAGGGTCTATTATCAAAAATTGCTTGAGCTTACTTAATTTTGAAAAGTAATATATTCCCTTATCATATTTAAATAGTTATCTATAAAACGTAGGATATAGATTCTATGCTATTCTTTCAGCATGATCTTCCCAAGCAACAAACACATGTACATGAGAGCAATGTAAACTGAGATCAGGATGATTAAGCATCAGAGATTGTGACATAAAAATCTGCTCACTGACCCATCATTTTGTTGTTGTTGTTTGTTTTAATCAATCATTCAATTCCATTAAATATGTTTATCTTAAATTGTAGAGTCATTAGGTTAATCTTAGAAGGTCAAAACTAAAATGGTGACAATACTCAATAAAGATTGAGATTGTGATGAATTAAACTCTAGAAAACTGGCAATTTATGTCAAAACCTCTATGGACTACAGATATATCCTATTAAATAACAATATGTCTGATATATAATTTACTTATTATAGAAGGGGATGCATTTTTGAAAAAATAATCAATCTGGCGGATTTTTTTTTTTTTTTTTTGGTAAAAAGCCTGAAGTTGATTTAGGTAAGTTGATGTGACACAGTGCTTTTGTTTATTATTTGGTTTTTAAACCATCAGATGGTATAACTAAGAAATCAGTATTTGCATTTAAATGGCTCTTGATATTAAGTGTGCAATCTTTGAGTCTTTAAAGCATTTTCTGTTTTTTTATATAGCAGAGTTTTTTTTTTTAATAGCTTCGACAATTCAATCCATTTTAGTGCTTAGATATAAATTTTTAAAGAACTGCTTTATAGGTGGCTTTGCCAGGTTTTGAGATTTAGCATCATTATCAAGTAGGATGAAGAAGATCATCCTGAACACTGGTTCCTGCTCTTCCTAGCCAAGAAGAAGAAGGTCCTTAATTTATCTTATCTCCCACAAGTGACAAACCATGCCTGTACCAACTCAAAATGTGAGACAGTCTAGAGAACAATGTTGGTTTTTACCATGCCAAACCTAGGCTGAAGATGAATTCATTTAGCGGGAAAATGTCATCTCATTATACTTTATCTTCTAAAATCTTCAATTGCATTAACCAGTTACTTCAAGTGGGGAGTACTTTATGGTGATTAAAACATAAATATCATGCTATTCACTTCTAACTTCAGTTCCATAACAATCAGGAACAATGTAAAGTAAGGGAATTAAAATGGAACTTTGAGCTAAGCAATAACCCTTCAGTAATGAGTTGTGATTTATCTTTTTTAGGATATCAGTTCTCCTTATTTCCAAGACCACTGTTAGCTTTGAAGGATAAGTGTTTTCTATTTCCTTCTAACTTTTGACTGCCTTCTGACTATCTTTCAAGGCATCCTCTCTCCATAATGAAAGGATAAAATTATGTTTTCTGAGCTATTAAATTTTCATCGGGACTGAAAACTGAAAGAGAATCATATCTGGGAATAGGAACACTTGAGATTTATTTTCAGTTTCATTTCTGGTTGTGACACTTAAGACAACTCATTTACATTCTTTTATACTCTCATTTACAATGTGCTCATGCACTGCAGTCTCTGTCACCAAAATACAGGCAATAAGAGATTTCCAACTAAAAAAAATATGAATTGGAAATGAATTATATCACGAAAGACAAACATGAGCATCTGGAAACAAAGACTAGCCCAGGTCTTTTGGTCCACACAGACACCTTACTCTGTCTATAAGGACACTGTAACTCTCTCATCCCTTGAGGCGGCTTTCCACTCATTTAGCTCATAGTAGAGACCAAGAACAATGTCACAACAATTAGCAATAAATGTGCTCTTTCCTCAGGCTTCCCAGGTTGTTCAGCTGTAAAGCATCCTCCTGCCAATGCAGGAGACTCAGGATACGTGGGTTTGATCTCTGGGTCTGGAATATCCCTTGAGAAGGTAATGGCAACCCAATTCAGTATTCTTGCCTGAAAAATCCCATGGACAGAGTAGCCTGGCAGGCTATAGTTCATGGGGTGGCAAAGAGTTCAGACACGCCTGAGTAACTGAGCACAATGCATTTTCCTAAAACCATCAATAAATATACTGACTCAAATATAAAAATTAAAATATAATATTTCTGTCTGTGGTATATTATTTGAGTTAAATTCAAAGATACTGAATATTTTGCACCTAGTTTCAAGTGTCCTTCCTCATTGTCAGAGTGCACACACATCTTATTCTTATATATACATAAGTAGTCAGTCAGACAAATCAATGCACTGCAAGTAATAGGCAACATTTACAAATGCAAAGAAAAAAATAAATGCTATTATTTGCTGCTCATCTTATTATTTTTTTTTTTCAGCTTAACTGTGACTCATAAAAGCACACCCATGAACTGTAAGTTTGGGTAAAGGAACAAAATAATTCATAATTCAATGGGTAGGCAAGAAGGGACCAAAGTCTCTCCTACCAGATTTTCAATGCTCTGTCCACCTGAGGGCTAACATGTTTGTCACTTCAGTTCAGTTCAGTTCAGTTCAGTCGCTCAGTCATGTCCGACTCTTTGCGACCCCATGAATCACAGCACACCAGGCCTCCCTGTCCATCACCAACTCCTGGAGTTCACTCAAACTGACGTCCATCTAGTCGGGGATGCAATCCAGCCATCTCATCCTCTGTTGTCCCCTCTTCCTCCTGACCCCAATCCCCCCCAGCATCAGAGTCTATTCCAAAGAGTCAACTCAATTCTTCGTATGAGGTGGCCAAAGTACTGGAGTTTCAGCTTTAGCATCATTCCTTCCAAAGAACACCCAGGGCTGATCTCCTTCAGAATGGACTGGTTGGATCTCCTTGCAGTCCAAGGGGCTCTCAAGAGTCTTCTCCAACATCACAGTGCAAAAGCATCAATTCTTTGGCACTCAGCTTTCTTCACAGTCCAACTCTCACATCCATACATGACCACTGGAAAAACCATAGCCTTGACTAGACAGACCGTTGTTGGCAAAGTAATGTCTCTGCTTTTCAATATGCTATCTAGGTTGGTCATAACTTTTCTTCCAAGGAATAAGCATCTTTTAATTTCATGGCTGCAGTCACCATCTGCAGTGATTTTGGAGCCCTCAAAAATAAAGTCTGACACTGTTTCCACTGTTTCCCCATCTATTTCCCATGAAGTGATGGGACCGGATGCCATGATCTTCGTTTTCTGAATGTTGAGCTTTAAGCCAACTTTTTCACTCTCCACTTGCACTTTCATCAAGAAGCTTTTTAGTTCCTCTTCACTTTCTTGTGCTAAATGCTTTGTTGAGATTATACCACTCTACTTTCTTTAAAACCCTATTAAACATGTAGTATTATCATCCTTATTTTACAGCTGAGAAAACTGAATCTAAGCTACATTAAATAATTTGTTCAGTTTAAACCAGCTGAACCAGGACAATTTGATTCCACATCCTGTCTTTTTAACCACACTAAACCTCTTATCCCTTCTTGGATTTCTGCACCTGTTGTCTTAGCTCAGTGGCAGTTAAACTCTTTTTTTTTTCTGTGAAATGCCAGATAGTAAATTCTTCAAACTTTTAACTACATGATCTCCCTTGAAACTATCCAACTCTGCTGTGGTAAGGCAAAATCAGCCACAGACAATATGGAAACAAATAAACATTTAAGTGTTCAAGTAGACTGTATTTATGGATATTGAAATTTGAATTTCATATAGTTTTCTGTATTAAAATGCATATTTTTCTTTTGATCTTTTCCAACCATTAAAAAATATAAAAGCCATTTTTAGCTCACAGGCCCTATAGAAACAGACAGGGGTCCAATGTGACCCAAAGATTGTAGTTTGTCTGACCCTTTACTTAGCCAATTGCATAAGTGGACTCTGTAATGTAAACTTATAATTCTGTATGTGCCTTATCTGCCCTGAGACCTCCTTTCTGATTTCTATGCCAAGGATGCCATTTGGGTTGGCTTCCAAAGCCATTTATCTTGCAAAACTCCCTCTCTGACCAACCTCACCTTCTCTTTGACATGCAAGCCTTCAGTTTCTTAAATTAATATTGTCCCCTCTCATCAATAACATCAGCAAATAGCTAAAAGTTTGTTAGCAAACTTTTCAAGATTGGACATGCCTTTCTGTGGTGGAGTGGATAGTAACTCTATTAATGGGGTTGTCAAGAGAGGAAAAAAAAGATCTGTTATTCCAACTCTGTACTTCAGTGTCTGACATTCCATAGTCAATCTGCCATCAGTGCTCCTTGAGACTCCTCATTATCATTAGATCCATAATAGAGACCTTTACATTTGGTTTGAAGAATACCATCTATGTATACTTTGAGTATTAACTTTGTTTTTATAAATAATAATTTAAGCCCAGACCATTTTCATGGTAAGGCTATGGAAAAGGGCCATGAGTGCAAAATGGGAAAAACTGGTTGGTACCACTGTTTTCATCCCTTACTATCATGGAGATCTATGCATTGTGTCTTGTGTTTCTTATTCTTTTGCTTTCTCTTGTTCCCTTTTTTTCTTCTTTACATCTTTATTTTTTTTTTTTTAATTTTGCCTCTCTTTTACCTGAGAGCATGGGGTTCTGGAAGGAATTATAAACTTGCACTGTGAAGAATCCAGGGTCAGTTAGAACATTTTCCATTCTAAGAAGCATAAATGAAGCTGAAAGTATCTGAACAAAATGCCAAGGGGGTAGGGGGAGAGACTAGGAATTAACTGATTTATATAACCAAGAAGTCTAGTGCAGCGAAGGGGTGGAAATGTTTAACACATAGCTTAATCCAGTTCAAAAAATAGCATTAAGACTGTTTCTTTCTCTAACTCTTAACTACAACTCTGCTTGTTTCTACTTGTCTTCTTTTACAGGAAAATTTCTCTATGTGGCAATAATTGCCAGTAGCCCCCAAACCCATGTCATTCTTGCAGCTCCTAATTCTAGCTCCTAATTCTAATATATTCTTAATAGCTCTTGGAAAATTCCAAAGTAGGTTTTTATTAGGCTGTGTTGGGTCACATGACTCTCACCAAATTAATCACTCTGGTCAAAGTCATGAATTCTGGCTAGTTTCGGGGTGGTTTCTGTCCCAAAGCCATGTGGGAAACCAATGTGAATGGAACCACATAAACATGGAAAAATTACAGTGTAATGTGGAGGAGTGATTCTTGAAAGTAGGCTGAGATGATGAATATATGTCCATGAACTAGTGTTCATAAATGACTTCCACTAAAGCAACTGTATGACACCAAATTACTCAAGGTACACTATAAAGTGGGGAAAACTAAGTATATTCAATGGCTCTGAAATATATATATATATGAAATATACAAGAGATGATAATGATTTAAACTTGGTAGTGAACTCTAGGGTTGCCCCAAAGATTATTTTACCCCTATTGAGTATAAGGATCTAACCTTTATTGATTGCTTTCGACAATCTAAGAGGTATACAATTACCGTTCACAAAACTCTACATAGAGGTTGTCTCTCATGTTATTCTGTGATATTGCTATTACATTAGCATCTTAATTATATAGATAAAGAAATGAGACTCAGAGAGCTAAAGTAGGTAATAAGGCCAAGATTCAAACTCACTTGTTTTTCTCTCTGATTTCAAAATTTGTGTTCTTCCCTGCTACCATGTTGTCCCAAAACCTTCTGAGCTAAGGAGGGATTAACTCCTACAGGTTCATCCTCACTGTATTTACACATAAAAATGTGTGTTCTATAGAACAAAACCCACAAATGCAATCCTATAATTTATTTAGACAGTAATGTAGACATTTCATCAGGACAGTGATGTATGGTTTAAAGGCTGGAGAGTTTTCAGGTTATGGGTTCCTCTAGTCTACAAACAATGTTCCTTTTCTTCTTTGCAAGTTTTCTGAGAAGGGAAAGCTTTTAGTAGGGAAATTTTTCTGACAAAGTATAAATAATAAAAAATCTTATGCAGGAACAATATCCTGCTGGCTGCTTATTCTAATGGGATAAGCTGGGGAGCATAAAATTCTATTTACACTATATAATAATTTGATGTTGATTTTCAGTTAATTTCAACTCAGTACTTAGAATTTTCTCAGATTGCCAAAAAATATTCCACTTAAATATTATTTTTGAGAAAGTAGAATATCCTACAAACTCTCCCTTGATCTTAGAAACTGACATTTTTCAAAGGTGCTTCTTTACTTCATACTTGTACAATTGGTATTTTTAAATCAGCAGAAAGCTCTGTAAAGGCTCTTCTTGCAGCCTGTTAAGAATGTAATTATAGGGACTTCCTTGGTGGTCCAGTGGTTAACAATCCAGTTTCCAATGATGGGGCCACAAGTTTGATCCCTGGTAAGGGAACTACGATCCCACCTGCTGTGGGGCAACTAAGCTCATGCACTGGAACTAGTAAAAAGCCTGCATGCCACAATGAAGAGCCCATGTGCTGCAGTAAAGACATAGCACAGCTATATATATATATATATATATATATATAACTACACTCCACTTGCCGGAGAAGGCAATGGCACCCCACTCCAGTACTTTTGCCTAGAAAATCCCATGGACGGGGAAGCCTGGTAGGCTGCAGTCCATGGGGTCGCTAAGAGTCGGACATGACTGAGCGACTTCACTTTCACTTTTCACTTTCATGCATTGGAGAAGAAAATGGCAACCCACTCCAGTGTTCTTGCCTGGAGAATCCCAGGGACAGGAAGCCTGGTGGGCTGCCGTCTATGGGGTCGCACAGAGTCGGACACGACTGAAGTGACTTAGCAGCAGCAGCAGCAGCACACTCCACTTGCAGATAAAATGACTATATATATATACATATATATATAACTACACTCCACTTGCAGATAAAATGACAATATATATACAGAATTTTAAGAAACCCTCCAAAAAACTATTAGAACTAATAAATAAGTTCAGTAAGTTTGCAGAATACAAGATCAATATACAAAAAAAGTATTTATGTACATTAGCAATGAAAAGTCCAAAAATAAAATTAAGAAAATAATTCCAATTATAATGGTATCCAAAATAGTACAATACTTAAGATTAAATTGCACCAAGATTTTTGTACAGAAAACTACAAAATATAACTGAAAGAAATAAAAGACCAAATAAATGAAATGATATCCCACACTCAGGGATTAGAAGACTTAATATTTTGAGATAGCAATGTTTCCCTAATTTGATCTACAATGATTAAATTCAATGATCTAGATTCAATGAAATCTCTATCAAAATCCCAGTTGCCTTTTTTTTCTGCAGAAATTTATAATGTTATCCTAAAGTTCATATAGAAATGAAAAAGCCAAAGAAAAGAGCCAAAGCAATCTTGATCAAAAATAACAAAGTTGGAGAACTCACACATCCTTATTTCAAAATTTGCTGCACTGCTATGGTAATGACAACTGTGTGGCACTGGCATAGAGATAGACATGTGTTTGGAATCAATGGAATAGAATAAACAGACCTCATATTTAGGATTAATTTATTTTTGACAAGAGTGCCAAGACAATTCAGTAGGAAAAGAATGGTCTTTTCAATAAAATGGTGCTAGAACAATTGGATAGACACATGCCAAAGAATGAAAGTGAATCCTTACCCTACATCATATATAAAACTTAACTCAACATGGATCAAAGACATAAATATAAGAACTGAAATTATAGAACTCTTAGAAGAAAACAGCTATAAGCCATTGAGACCTTGGATCAGGCAACACTTTTTTAGATATGTCATCCAAAACACAAGAAACAAAAGAAAAATAAACAAGTTGGACTTCATCAAAATTAAATAGTTTTGTGCATCTAAGAAATGAGATGACCAAAGAATGAACCAAAATATTCACAAATCATAGATGTGATAAGGAAGCTGTATTCAGATTATAAGAACAGTTGGAACTCAATAGCATAAAGGTGAACATCCCAATTTAAAAAATAGACAAAGGAGCTGAATAGATGTTTCTCCAAAGAAGAAATACAAATGGTTAATAAGCATACGAAATGATGCTCAACATCATTAGTCATCAGAGAAATGCAAATCAAAGCTATAGTGAGACACTACCTGATACAACTAGAATGGCTATAATTAGAAAAAAAAAAACAATAGTAACAAGTGTTGGTGAGGGTGTGGAGACAGAATCATCAAGCATTGCTGTTGAAAACACAAAATGGAACAGTGGCTTTGGAAAAAGTTTGGCAATGCCTCCAAAATAAAATATATAATTACCCTTCAACCCAGAAATTCCACTCCTAGGTATATGCCCAAGAGAAATGTAAGCATATTTCCGCACAAAAACATGTACACAAATGTTCACAAAAGTATTATTCATAATAGTCTTTATTTTTTTTTTATTTTTAAACTTTACATAATTGTGTTAGTTTTGCCAAATATCAAAATGAATCCACCACAGGTATACATGTGTTCCCCATCCTGAACCCTCCTCCCTCCTCCCTCCCCATACCATCCCTCTGGGTCGTCCCAGTGCGCTAGCCCTAAGCATCCAGTATCGTGCATTGAACCTGGACTGGCAACTCGTTTCTTACATGATATTTTACATGTTTCAATGCCATTCTCCCAAATCTTCCCACCCTCTCCCTCTCCCACAGAGTCCATAAGACTATTCTATACATCAGTGTCTCTTTTGCTGTCTCGTACACCGGGTTATTGTTACCATCTTTCTAAATTCCATATATATGCATTAGTATACTGTATTTATGTTTTTCCTTCTGGCTTACTTCACTCTGTATAATAGGCTCCAGTTTCATCCACCTCATTAGAACTGCCCATCGGCAGATGAATGGATAAGAAAGCTGTGGTACATATACACAATGGAGTATTACTCAGCCATTAAAAAGAATACATTTGAATCAGTTCATAATAGTCTTTAAAAGTAGACTCAAATATCTATCAATGGACAAATGGATATACAAAAAGTATACCCATGGGCTTCCCTGATAGCTCAGTAGTAAAGAAGCTTCATGCAGAGTAGGAGCCGCAGGAGGTGTGAGTTCAATTCCTAGGTAGGGAAGATCCCCTGGAAGAGGGCATGGCAACCCACTCCAGTATTCTTGCCTGGAGAATCCCATAGACAGAGGAGCCTGGTGGGCTACAGTCTGTAAGGTTGCAAAGAGTTGGACACAACTGAAGCGACTAAGCACATACAAACACAGTTTATCCCTTACAATAGAACTCTTGCGAAAAAAAAGAAAAGAAAACTCTGATATAAGCCAGAACATGGGTGAGCCTTAAAAACATTATGCTAATTGAAATAATTCAGACGCAAAAGATTACATGATTCCATTTATATGAAATGTCCAGAATAGGAAATTTATACAGACAGAAAATTGACTAGTGGTCTCCTAAGGATAAGAGGCAATGGCACCCCACTCCAGTACTCCTGCCTGGAAAATCTCATGGATGGAGGAGCCTGGTAGGCTGCAGTCCATGGGGTCGCTAAGAGTCGGACACGACTGAGCGACTTCACTTTCACTTTTCACTTTCATGTATTGGAGAAGGAAATGGCAACCCACTCCAGTGTTCTTGCCTAGAGAATCCCAGGGACGGGAAGCCTGGTGGGCTGCCGTCTATGGGGTCACACAGAGTTGGACCCGACTGAAGTGACTTAGCAGCAAGGATAAGAGGAGCGGCAAGTCCAAGGAAAATACAGAGTAACCCCTATATGGGTAGGGAGTTTCTTTTCAGGGTGATGAAAATGTTCCGATATTGATTTGGGGATGGTTGCACAACTATGTGTATATACTAAAAACTATACACTTTAAATGAGTGACTTGTAAGGTATGTGAATTATATCTCTATAAAACTGTTCTTTTAAGAATGTAATCATAATTAACTAATATAAACCATCCTTGAGTTATTTTGAACTAGACTTTCTTGGCACTCTAAAGTTTCATTCAGTTTAGTTCAATGTATATGTATCAAGTACTCTGCCACAAGGGCTGAAAAGATCAAGTCCCAGTCTCTGCCCTGAGGGTAATCTTAATCTAATAGTGAGACAAGACAAGTCAGCAAATATCTTTAATATAAGGCAGTATGTAGTATATTAGGTAGGATTATACTAGCTGCTTTAACAAATAAATCTCAACATTTCAGTAGCTTCATACATTCATTTCTGCTCACATAATAATCCAGTGCAAGTGGTGGCCTTCTGAATGCTGATGATTCAGGCACTCTGGTACCCTTCACTTTGTAGCTCTAGCATCAAGTAGGGCCCCAGAATCATCAGTATACACCTGATAAAGGTAAGAAAGAGCAGGCAGAGAAGGCACACCTGTTTGTTTGCATCCCTGGCTCTGTTTTGCTCTTTCCATTGACAAAAGTGGTCCCAAGGTCCCACTTAGATACCAGAGTAACTTAGAAATATAGTCTCTGGCCAAGCAGCCACTCTCAAGTGATAATTTTATGCAATGGAAAAGTTTAATCCTGCTAAAACTAAAAAGAGTTCACTGGCTTATATAACTAAAATTTATGAGAATAAGTCTCACTTCAAGTTTGGCTGGATCCCAGGTGCTCTAGCAAATGAACTCGAGATTCAGTGTCTGCCTTTTCATCTCCGATTGGCTCTGCACTGGATTCATTTTGGGATAGAAGGCAGTATGACAAGAATGTCCTCTTGCAGCTCCTCACATAGTTTAGTACTCACTCTCTTGGAAGACTAGAGATCCATTTTAGAGACGTATTTTCTATCAAAATTGATACCAATCACTATAAAGAACTATGATTGGCCTAGTTTGTATCACATGACCAATCTTGAATTGATCACTTTATGTATATGGAGATGAAGTGCTCTGACTGACCATTTCCAGCCAATGTGTCTACCCCCATGTCAGGAAAAGGGAGGATCACTGAACTGAAAATTTACCAGGTGAACTTTTTACAAATTTTTACTCATACACACAAAAAGGGTTATTTATTTTTAAAAAAAAGTGGGGGAAAGGATGTGAGCAGATAAAAATCTGTACCTACTTTAGGTAGATATTCTGAAACTGTATGTGAGGCCCTTGGCAAAATTAACTGAAATTGATCTTTGGTTTGTTGTTTTTCAGTCCCTAGGTTGTGTTTGTGTTTGACTCTTTGCAACCCCATGGACAGCAGTGCAAGGTTTCCTTGTCCTTCATTTTCTCCCTCTTTCACCTCCATCAAGAGGCTCTTTAGTTCCTCTTCATTTTCTGCCATAGAGTGGTATCATCTGCATATCTGGGGTTGTTGATATTTCTCCGTGCAATCTTCATTCCAGCTTGTGATTCATCCAGTCCAGAATTTCACCTGATGTACTCTGTACATCTGAGCATATATCCGATGCTAAAGTTGAAGCTCCAATACTTTGGCCACCTGATATGAAGAACTGACTCATTGGAAAAGATGCTGATGCTGGGAAAGATTGAAGGGAGGAGAAGAGGGTGACAGAGGATGAGATGGTTGAATGGCATTACTGACTTGATGGACATGAGTTTGAGCAAGCTCTGGGAGTTGATGATGGACAGGAAAGCCTGACATGTTGCAGTCCAAGGGGCCTCAAAGAGCCAGACAAGACTGAGCGACTGAACTGAACTGAAGTAAGGTGACAACATACAGCCTTGTATTCCTTTCCCAATTTTGAACCAGTCTTTTGTTCCATGTCCCTTTCTACTGTTGCTTCTTGATTTGCATATGGTTTCCCCAGGGGACAGGTAAGATGGTTTGATATTTCCATCTCTTTAAGAATTCTCCATTTTGTTGTGATTCGCACAATCAAAGGCTTTCATGTAGTCAATGAAGCAGAATTAGATGTTTTTCTGGAATTCCCATGCTTTTTCTATGATCCAACAAGTGTCGGCAATTTGATTTCTGGTTCCTCTGCCTTTTGTAAATCCAGCTTGTACATCTGAAAGTTCTTGGTTCATGTACTGCTGAAGCCTAACTTGGAAGAATGATAGCATTAACTTGCTAACATGTGAAATGAGCACAGTTGCATGGTAGTTTGAACATTCTTTGGCATTGCCCTTCTTTGATATTGGAATGAAAACTGACCTTTTCCAGTCCTCTGGCCACTGATGAGTTTTCCAAATTTGCTGGTATATTGACTGCAGCACTTTAACAGTGTCATCTTTATGATTTTAAATAGCTCAGGGGGAATTCTATCACCTCCACTAACTTTGTTCGTAGTAATGCTTCTCAAGGCCCATGTGACTTCACACTCCAGGATGTCTGGCTTTAGGTGAGTGATCACACCATTGTGGTTATCCAGGTCATTAAGACCTTTTTATGTATAATTTTCCTGTTTATTCTTGCCACCTCTTCTCAATCTCTTCTGTTTCTGTTTCTTAGGTTTTTGCCATTTCTGCCTTTATTGTGCCCATACTTGCATGAAATGATCGCTTGGTATCTCCAATTTTCCTGAAGTGATCTCTGATTTTTCCCATTGTATTGTTTTCCTTTATTTCTTTGCTTTGTTCACTTCAGAAAGCTTCCTTATCTTCCCTTGTTATTCTTTGGAACAATGCATTCACATGGATATATCTTTCCTTTTCTGCTTTGCCTTTTGCTTCTTTTCTTTTTTCAGTTATTTGTAAAGCCTCCTCAGACAACCACTTTGCCTTCTTGCATTTCTTTTTCTTTGGTATGATTTTGGTCACCACCTCCTGTACAATGTTATGAACTTCTGTCCATACTTATTCAGGCATTTGGTCTACCAGATCCAATCCCTTAAATCTATTTGTCACTTCCACTGTTTAATCATAAGGGATTTGATTTAGATCATACCTGAATGGCTTAGTGGTTTTCCCTACTTTCTTCAATTTCAGTCTGAATTTTGCAATAAGGAACTCAGGATCTGAGGCACAGTCAGCTCCAGGTCTTTGGTTTGCTGACTGTATAGAGCTTCTCCAGGTAGATATTCAGAAACTCTATGCGATGCCCTTGAAACGATAAATGGAAATTGATCTGTTATACATAAAATACAAATACACATCTGTTACAAATAAAATACAAAGATGTGACTATCAAGATATAGAGACTTAGAAAAGTAGACCGTGAAAAAGTTTCCAAGAGAAAAAGACCATCTAGACTATTTCTAGGGACATTGCTAGGATATCTGGTTCGGAATGAACAGTCACTGGCTTTTCTAACTAACAGTGGTCCCCAAATTTCAGTGTGTAAAATGATCGCTTCAGGTATGAGAAGAAAAATAATTTGCTTATAATTTACAGGATGTCATCAATATAGTTAATTTTGCAAAAACATTAAATAGAATCTCTTCAGTATAGGTTTGATGAGTGACCCAGAAACTATTTTCCATTGTAGAGGTTCTTTGATTATCCTGTGACAAGGTACTTAAGGAATTGTGAAACTTAAAGATGCATTAGACATTTTCCTTTTACTAAAAGATAAGTGTTCCAAGTGTGCTAACCTCATTCTGATGACAAAAGATTTTCGGTAATATGCTACCTAGAATGTACTTAAAAACAATGAACACTCCATCAACACCGTCAAAAGAGTGATATTTTAACAGTAATGCAAAGGATGTATGATTTTCAAAAGAAATTCACACTATGGAGAGAAAATCTTAAAAAAGAAATATTTGGAAGTGTCTCCAACTTTATGTGACTTTATAACTGAAACTATGAATGTCACCTGTAAAAGCAAATAATACACATATATCAAATCCTTGCAAATTTGAAAACACAATAGGAAAAATTCATATTTTAAAAAATATAAGAAGGATGGAAAGTCTAAATAAAAACATATCTTAAACTAATAAAAATGGAAGAAAGAAGTGGAGAACAAGCAAGTCTCCTCCTTGAGTTTATCTTTTTACATATTGTTGACTTTTGGACTATTATTGTATTTTTTGACATAATACTCTGTACATCCTTAATTAGATATATTTCAAAGACAAAAAGAACTGCAAAGAAAGCTCAGTAGGTTTCTTGTTGTTAGTAATATTGATTATATTTGAAACTGATCAACCTATGTCATAGGATAAAGTAAATAAATATACATGTATGTATATATAGTTTTCTGTGTGTTCAGTTGCTCAGTCATGTCCAACTCTTTGATACTCTTTGAACTCTAGCCCACCAGGCTCCTCTGTTCATGGGATTTTTCAGGCAAGAAAACTGGAATGGGTTGCCATTTTTCATCCAGGAGATCCTCCTGAAGCAGTGTTTGAACCCGTGTTTCCTGCATCTCCTGCATTGTAGCCAAAGTCTTTACCACTGAGCCATCAGGGAAGCCCCATATATTTTGTAATATAATAATATAATATTTTCAGAGTTAATAAAAAGGGATGAATCAGAAAACTCTAATTTTTTTAAAAAAATGAATTGAAAACTGATACGGAATATAGTATGGAGGGTCTGCAAAAAACTAAAAATAGAAATTCAATAAGATAAAGCAATTCCACTTATTGGGTCTATAGCTAACAGAATTAAAAGCATAATATCACACCTGTATTCAGTGCAGCATTATTCACAGTAGCCAAGATGTGAAAGCAACCCAAATGTCCATCAATACATAAGTAAATAAAGGGAAATGAGGTGTATTCATACAATGGGATATTACTTCCTTAAAAGGAAGGGAATCTTGTCTCATGCTAGATGATGGATTATCCTTGAGGGCATTCAGTTCAGTTCAGTTCAGTTGATCAGTCATGTCTGATCAGCCATGAATTGCAGCAGGCCAGGCTTCCCTGTCCATCACCAACTCCTGGAGTTCACTCAGACTCATGGCCATCGAGTCGGTAATGCCATCCAGCCATCTCATCCTCTGTCGTCCCCTTCTCCTCCTGCCCCAAATCCCTCCCAGCATCAGAGTCTTTTCCAATGGGTCAACTCTTCACGTGAGGTGGCCAAAGTACTGGAGTTTCAGCGTTAGCATCATTCCTTCCAAAGAACACCCAAGACTGATCTCCTTTATGATGTACTGGTTGGATCTCCTTGCAGTCCAAGGGACTCTCAAGAGTCTTATCCAACACCACGTTTCAAATGCATCAATTCTTCAGCACTCAGCCTTCTTCACAGTCCAACTCTCACATCCATACATGACCACAGGAAAAACCATAGCCTTGACTAGACGGACCTTTGTTGGCAAAGTAATGTCTCTGCTTTTGAATGTGCTATCTAGGTTGGTCATAACTTTCCTTCCAAGGAGTAAGCGTCTTTTAATTTCATGGCTGCAGTCACTATCTGAAGTGATTTTGGAGTCAAAACAAATAAAGTCTGACACTGTTTCCACTGTTTCCCCATCGATTTGCCATGAAGTGATGACACCAGATACCATGATCTTCGTTTTCTGAATGTTGCGCTTTAAGCCAACTTTTTCACTCTCCTCTTTCACTTTCATCAAGAGGCTTTTTAGTTCCTCTTCACTTTCTGCCATAAGGGTGGTGTCATCTGCATATCTGAGGTTATTGATATTTCTCCTGGCAAGCTTGATTCCAGCTTGTGCTTCTTCCAGTCCAGCATTTCTCATGATGTACTCTGCATATAAGTTAAATAAGCAGGGTGACAATATACAGCCTTGAGGTACTCTTTTTCCTATTTGGAATCAGTCTGTTGTTGTAGGTCCAGTTATAACTGTTGCTTCCTGACCTACATACAGGTCTCTCAAGAGGCAGGTCAGGTGGTCTGGTATTCCCATCTCTTTCAGAATTTTCCAGAGTTTATTGTGATCCACACAGTCAAAGGCTTTGGCATAGTCAATAAAGTTTTTGTGGAACTCTTGCTTTTTCCATGATCCAGCAGATGTTAGCAATTGAGGACATTATACTGAGTAAAATAAGTCCCACACAAAGAGAAAAATACTCTATGATTCCACTTACAAGAGATATCTAGAATAATCAAAAATCACAGAAATAGAGTGTAGAATGATGATTGTCTGGGGTTGTAAATAAGGAACGATAGAGAAAAGTTCAATGGATATAGAATGTCAAGTACAGTACTTAACCCAATTAATAACAGATGTTCAAGCTGGATTTGGAAAAAGCATTGGTACCAGAGATCAAATTGCCAGCAAACACTGGATCATAAAAAAAAGCAAGAGAATTTCAGAAAAACATCTACTTCTGCTTCATTGACTACTCTAAAGCCTTTGACTGTGTGGATCACAACAAACTGTGGAAAATTCTTAAAGAGATAGGAATACCAGAACACTTTACCTGCCTCCTCCAAAATCTGTATGCAGGTCAAGAAGCAACAGTTAGAAACAGACATGGAACAATGAACTGGTTCAAAATTGGGAAAGGAGTACATCAAGGCTGTATTCTATCACTCTGATTATTTAACTTATATGCAGAGTTCATCATGTGAAATGCTAGGCTGCGTGAAGCACAAGCTGGAATCAAGATTGCCGGGAGAACTAACAATAACCTCAGATACACAGATGACACCACCCTTATGGCAGAGAACAAAGAGGAACTAAACAGCTTCTTGATGAAAGTGAAAGAGGAGAGTGAAAAAGTTGGCCTAAAGGTCAACATTCAGAAAACAAAGATCATGGCATCCAGTCTGATCACTTCATGGGAAACAGATGAGGAAACATTGGAAACAAGTAACAGATTTTGTTTTCTGGGGCTCCAAAATCACTGCAGATGGTAACTGAAACTATGAAATTAAAAGACCTTGGCTCCTTGGAAGAAAAGCTATGACAAACCTCGATAGCATATTAAAAAACAGAGATATTACTTTGCCAACAAAGGTCTGTGTAGTCAAAGCTACGGTTTTTCCAGTAGTCATGTATGGATGTGAGAGTTGGGACATAAAGAAGGGTGAGCATCAAAGAAGTGATGCTTTTGTACTGTGCTGTTGGAGAAGACTCTTGAGGGTCCCTTGGACTGTGAGGAAATCAAACCAGTCAATCCTAAAGGAAACCAGTCCTGAATATTCATCGGAAGGACTGATGCTGAAGCTGAAGCTCCTATACTTTGGCCACCTAATGTGAAGAGACTCATTAGAAAAGACCCTGATGCTGGGAAAAGTTGAAGGCAGGAGGCTAAGGGGATGACAGAGCACGAGATGGTTGGATGGCATCACTGACTTCAGTGAACATGAGTTTGAGCAAGCTCCAGGAGATCATGAAGGACAGGGAAGCCTGGCATGCTGCAGTTCATAAAACTGAGCAACTGAACAACAAGAGAAACAGTAAAATTTACCCTTGTACCCATTTATGAATGCACTGTTCTGTTGTGCTGTGTTTGCATTGGTATATTATATTCATATAATTTTAAAGGTTACTTTCCATTTATAGTTATTACAAGGTATTGGCTATATTTCCTGTGTTGTGCAATATATCCTTGAGCCTATCTTACATCTAGTAATTTGTACCTGCCACTCTCTCACCTCTGTTTTGCCCCTCCCCCCCTCAATTGTGGTAATCACTAGTTTCTTATTTATATCTATGGATCAGCTTCTTTTTGTTATGTTTTTAAGAGTCCATATATAAGTATTTGTCTTTGTCTGACTTATTTGATTTATCATAATGTCCTCCAAGTTCATCCACATTGCTGCAAATGGCAATATTTCATTATCTTTTTTAAATGGCTGAAGTATTCCATTGTGTGTGTGTGTGTGTGTATGTGTGTGTGTACCACATTTGCTTTATCCATTGATGGAAACTTAGGCTGCTTCCATATCTTGTCAATTATAAATAATGTTGCTATGAACATTAGGTGTATGTATTTTTTTGAATTAGTGTTTTTTTGTTTTTCTTTTTTGGATATATCCCTAGGAGTAGAATCCTGGGCCATATGTTAGTTCTATTTTTAGTTTTTTGAGAAGCCTACATACTGTTTTCCACATTGGCTGCACCAATTTATAGTCCCACCAACAGTGTAGGAAGGTTCCCTTTTCTCCACATTCTCACAAACATTTGTTACTTGTGTTCTTTATGATGATAGTTATTTTGACAGGCATGAGGTGGTATATCATTTTAGTTTTGATTTGCATTTCCCTGATGATTAGTGATATTGAGCATCTTTTCATGTACCTGTTGGCCATCTGCATTTCCTATTTTAAAAAGCTTCTATTAAGTTCTTCTTATCTCTGTCTACCAGATCTAATCCTTTGAATCTATTTGTCACTTCCACTGTATAATCATAAAGGATTTGATTTAGGTCATACCTGAATGGCCTAGTGGTTTTCCCTACTTTCTTCAATTTAAATCTGAATTTGGCAATAAGATGTTCATGATCTGAGCCACAGTCAGCTCCAGGTCTTGTTTTTATTGACTATATAGAGATTCTCCATCTTTGGCTGCAAAAGATATAATCAATCTGATTGTGGTATTGACCATCTGGTGATGTTCATGTGTACAGTCATCTCTTGCATTGTTGGAAGAGGGTATTTGCTATGACCAGTGGATTCTCTTGGCAAAACTCTGTTAGGCTTTGCCCTGCTTCATTTTGTACTCCAAGGCTAAACTTGCCTGCTACCCCAGGTATCTCTTGACTTCCTACTTTTGCATTCCAGTCCCCTATGATGAAAAGGGCATCTTTTTCTTGGTGTTAGTTCTAGAAGGTCTTGTAGGTCTTTATTGAACTACTCAGCTTCAGCTTCTTTAGCATTAGAGGTTGGGCATAGGCTTGGATTACTGTGATATTGACTTGTTTGCCTTAGAAACTAACAGAGATCATTCTGTCTTTTTTTTGGACTGCACCCATGTACTGCATTTCAAACTCTTATTGACTGTGAGGGCTACTCCATTTCTTTTAAGGTATTCTTGTCCATGGTAGTAAATATAATGGTCATCTGAATTAAATTCATCCATTCCTATCCATTTTAGTTCACTGACTCCTAAAATGTTAATTTTCACTCTTACCATCTCCTGTCTACCACTTTCAAATTACCTTGATTCATGGACCAATATTCCAGTTTCCTATGCAATATTGTTCTTTACAGCATTGGACTTTACTTTCACCACCAGACACATCCACAACTGGGCATTGTTTTCACTTTGGCTCGGCCTCTTCATTCCTTCTGAAGCTATTTCTCTTCTCTTCTCAAAAAGCATATTGGGCACCTACCAATCTGGGGAGTTTATCTTTCAGTGTCATATCTTTTTGCCCTGTCATACTGTTCATGGAGTTCTCAGGGCAAGAATATGGAAGTGGTTTGCAATTCACTTCTCCAGTGGACCACATTTTGTAAGAACTCTCCAACATGATCTGTCCATCTTGGATGGCCCTACATGGCATGGCTCATAATTTCACTGAGCTAGATAAGACTGTGATCTATGTGATCCATTTGGTTAGTTTTCTGTGATTGTGGTTCTCACTCTGTCTGTCCTCTGATGGGTGAGGATAAGAGGTTTGTGGAAGCTTCCTGATGGGAGGGACTGGCTTTGGGGGAAACTGGGTCTTGCTCTGGTGGACAAAGCCACACTAAGTAAATCTTTAGTCCAATTTTCTGCTTATGGGTGGGGCTGTGTTCCCTCCCTATAGTTTGGCCTTATGCCAAACTATGGTAGGAGTAAAGGTGGTAATGACGGCCTCCTTCAAAAGGACTTATGCGAGCACCTGTGGCTCCAAGGACTATTGTAGCCAGTGCCCCTGACCCCACAGCAGACCGGTGTCAACCCATGCCTCCACTGGAGACTCCAGGACACTCACAGGGAAGTCTGCTCAGTCTCTTGTGGGGTCACTGCTCCTTTCTCCTGGATCCTGGTGTGCACAAGGTTCTATTGTGCCCTTCAAAAGTCTGTTTCCCTAGTCCTGTGGAATTTTTCTAATCAAATCCCACTGTACTGCCGGAGTCCAGCTCCAGCAGCCAGGGGATCAGCCTGAAGGGATGAGCGGTGTTGGTAGCAAATGATATAGCCTCTGACTTGAGGTACGGGACTACATGTTTATTTCAAGCATCAGATTCTCTTTTGTACTTTTTCAAAAGCATTAGGTCAGAGGTTTGACATTTTCAGTTCCCCCTCACCCAGATTCTTGTCTCATTGTTGCCCTTCAAACAGAGTTCCTGCTTTAGCGATTCTCTCAGAATCGTGTTTACTTGTGATTACATTGTAACTCATGCTTATGTCTGGGCTGCATACCACATTCCTCAGTTTATTTCTTATCTTTCTAAATCCTGCTTGCCCCTGGTATCTTAAACTCACTATCTCCTAAAAAGGCTTCTGCTGCTGCTGCTGCTAAGTCGCTTCAATCGTGTCCGACTCTGTGCGACCCCACAGATGGCAGCCCATCAGGCTCCCCCGTCCCTGGGATTCTCCAGGCAAGAACACTGGAGTGGGTGGCCATTTCCTTCTTCAATGCATGAAAGTGAAAAGTGAAAGAGAAGTCACTCACTTGTGTCCAACTCTTCACGACCCCATGGACTGTAGCCCACCAGGCTTCTCCGTCCATGGGATTTTCCAGGCAAGAGTGCTGGAGTGGGGTGCCATTGCCTTCTCCAAAAAAAGGACTTCTGGCTATTCTTAATTATTCCTAAACCCTAAGCTCAGCAAACTTCCTTTGCCATAAACATATCCCTCACAAACGGGTCTCAGATAGCAATCCTTCCCATTGCCTCAAGCTGCAGACTACGTGCTCATCCTGGGACATTCTTTGTAAAAATCCTTGAGCAAATGTCAATGGTTACTTTATAGATTATTTTCTTGGCACAACTGCAGAAGGCTTTGTGCTTTCTCACCCTTCTCTCAAGAATAATAAGCACCTTAACATTCTTTCCAGCCAACTCAACTGAAGAAAGGAAGAAACAAGTCAGAATCACAAGAGCTAACTCCTTCATCCCAGGTCCGTGCCTGGGGAATGAGGAGAGGGGTCTGGGGCCGTGCTTCCATTTTGTCCGTAATGCCTAATGCGGCTCCTGACACTGGACTTCAAAGTCAAATTCCCTGGAAGATCTTAGTCCCTTGCTGGATGCCCAGGTTGGGAAATCTGTTGTGGGACCTAGAACTTTCGCAGCAGTGCAAAAGCTCTTTGGTATAATTGTTCTCCAGTTTGTGGGTCATCTGCTCTGCAGCTCTATAGTGGGGCTAATGGCAACCTCTTATAAGAGGATTTATGCCACATGCTACGCCTCCCAAATCTGCTGCAGCCAGAGCCCCTGTCCCCGTGGCAGACCACTGCTGGCCCATGCCTCTGCAGAAGACACTCTAACACTAAAGGCAGGTCTGGCTCAGTCTCTTGTGGAGGATCACTGCTCCTTTCTCTGGGTCCTGTGCACACAAGGTTTTGTTTGCACCATTTCTGGTGGGTATGAGGTTTTATTCTAAACATGGTTGCTTCCCTCCTACCATCTTGCTGGGGCTTCTCCATTGCCCTTGGTTGTGTGGTATCTTTTGTTGGTGGGATCCAACATTCTCTTATCAATGGTTTTCAGCAGTCAGTTGAGATTTTAGTGTTCTTGTAAGAAAAGATGGCCACATGTCCTTCTATTCTGCCATCCAAAGGGACACCTGACAGAGAATATTTTCCATTGTTTCATTCTGAATTCTTTCCTAGAATAAGTTTGTCTTTAATTTTTTTGCTAGTTTACAAGAGGTCACTGTGCTCAGCTCCAAGGCCCAGGGCTAAGCCCTATCCAAGGGGCCCAAAACTTATGTGGGAGAGGCTCATTTGTTCATTTGAAGTATTGGCAATGACAGGTGTCTGATCTGACAGAGTTAGAGGCCTAATGGCACCTGGAGCCTGGAAGCTGCCATTTTACTTCTCTCTCTGCTATATAAAATAGTAAATTTTATACTATGTGTTTTTTCTTATGACAATTAAAACTTTTTTAAAATAAAATTAACTGAAAATATCAGTATGAACTTGTAATTTTAAAAAGTATTTCTCGTAGCTCTGACACAGATGGTCCTAGAAGCAATGACATTCTGGAAGCATTAACACACATAGAAAAGTCCTAAATTCAATTTCCTAATCAAAGGAACCAAAGCTTCTTTGAGAAATGGTGATTCCAGGTCCCAGGCAGGGTAAGACTGAGACAGCTTATGCCATAAAGAACAAGAAGGTACTCAAAGATTAACAGGGATATGTCACCCTAGAAGAATACAGATTCAGCTGGAAGAAGCTTCTACTGGCCATATTTGAAACACTTTGATAATTCAAAAGAATAATAACTATAATTAACTGTACCACACTAAATAAATTAAAACCTATTTGTCCATAGTGATATTTACTCTCTCTGTAAAAGAAAAAAGGTGAATAAAAAGAGAGCTCTTCTTTATAGAATGTTAGTTAACAAATTAAATGTAAAATGAATAATGGATTTAGAAAATTACTATGTTGTAACCTTCCCTGGCAGAGAGGGCAATGGCACCCCACTCCAGTACTCTTGCCTCGAAAATCCCCTGGACGGAGGAGCCTGGTAGGCTGCAGTCCATGGGGTTGCTAAGAGTCGGACACGATTGAGCGACTTCACTTTCACTTTTCACTTTTCACTTTCATGCACTGGAGAGGTAAATGGCAACCCACTCCAGTATTCTTGCCTGGAGAATCCCAGGGACACAGGAGCCTAGTAAGCTGCTGTCTATGGGGTCGCACAGAGTTGGACACAACTGAAGTGACCTAGCAGCAGCAGTAGCAACCATCCCGTGTGGCTCAACTGGTAAAGAATCTGCCTTCTATGTGGGAGACCCTGGTTCGATTCCTAGGTTGGAAAGACCCCCTGGAGAAGGGGAAGGCTACCCACTCCAGTACTCTAGCCTGGAGAATTCCATGAACTCTATAGTCCATGGGCTTGCAAAGAGTCAGACACGACTGAGCTACTTTCACTCGCTTCACTTACCTCCAAAGTAAAAATGGGTCAAGGCAAGGATCACTGATGAATGTTAAAGCAATTAGGTAAAAGATTACTGTAGAGAAGAATATTCACTATGTGGAAGTGCACCTAGGGGAAAAGACCTTTACAGTGGAGGGTACTGTAAGTGGGGATTGCCTTAAAATGAAAGTGAGAAGCGTGAAAGGTTTAGTTGATCAGTAATGTCTGACTCTTTGCGATTCCATTGACTGTAGCCTGCCAGGCTCCTCTGTCCATGGAATTCTCCAGGCAAGAACACTGGAGTGAGTACCCATTCCCTTATCCAGGGCATCTTCCTGACCCAGGAATTGAACCTGAGTCTCCCTCATTGCATAGAGGTTCTTTACCTTCTACAAGTGATCAAACGTAGTGTTTCTAGTATAGGTACAGTTCAGTTCAGTCACTCAGTCATGTCCAACTCTTTGCGACCCCATGAATCACAGCACGCCAGGCTTCCCTGTCCATCACCAACTCCCCGAGTCCACCCAAACTCACATCCATCAAGTCAGTGATGCCATCCAGCCATCTCATCCTCTGTCGTGCCCTTCTCCTCCTGACCCCAATCCCCCCCAGCATCAGAGTCTTTTCCAAAGAGTCAACTCAATTCTTCATATGAGGTGGCCAAAGTACTGGAGTTTCAGCTTTAGCATCATTCCTTCCAAAGAAATCCCAGGGATGATCTCCTTCAGAATGGACTGGTTGGATCTCCTTGCAGTCCAAGGGACTCTCAAGAGTCTTCTCCAACACCACAGTTCAAAAGCATCAATTCTTTGGCGCTCAGCCTTCTTCACAGTCCAACTCTCATATCCATACGTGGCCACTGGAAAAACCATAGCCTTGACTAGACGGACCTTTGTTGGCAAAGTAATGTCTCTGCTTTTCAATATGCTATCTAGGTTGGTCATAACTTTTCTTCCAAGAAGTAAGCATCTTTTAATTTACAGCCAGACCTAAATGAACAGACCAAGATGATGAAAACTGAATTAAACAATATCACCTTTGAAATATTCTGTTAAAGTGCACGCATTTATGCTAAATCACTTCAGTCATGTCCGACTCTTTGTGATCCTATGGACTATAGCCTTCCAGGCTCCTCTTTCCATGGGATTCTCAAGGCAAGAATACTGGAATGGGTTGCCATGCCCTCCTCCAGGGGATCTTCTTGACCAAGGATCAAACCCATGTCTCTTACCTCTCCTGCACTGGCAGGCAGATTCTTTACTACAGGTGCCATCTGGGATACTGCTATTGAAGTATTTCATCTTAATATAACCAAGCCTCTATAGACCTTACTGTATTGTACAAGGAATACATGAGATTTTTGCAGTTAAATAATGCCAGGAGGAAACAATCAGATAAATCCAGAATACAGGACATTGTACAGGACGACACTCCTGGTTTCTTAAAAATGTGAATATCATCAAAAAATACACAAGATGAGGGAGATGTACTCTTTCCTAAAAGAGGCTAAAGTAACACAAAAATTGTAATACATGAACTTAGATTGCACATCTGTTCAAAAAAAAAAAAGGCTATAAAAGACATTTGTTGGGGCAATTGAGGAAATTTTAATATGAAATATGTGTTAGGTGATACTAGAGAATTACTGCCATTTTCTTAGGTGTGATAGTAGAGTGATTATGAAAGAGGATGCCATTATACTCAGTAGATGTAAGTTGAATATATTAAAGCAAATCACTATGAAGTCTGCAATTTACTTCCAAATGATTAAAAACAAAAACAGCTAATTTAACCCAAAAACTATTACAAAATTGGTGCTTGGAACTCACTATTGAGCATCAGTATTTAGCAAATGCATCCAACAGTACACTCCTTTCATTCACATCTATATACTTTTGTGAAGTATCTTTTCGACTATGGAAACATACTGAATTTAGAATCAAGCCATTAAGTCATTGTATCACAAACTATTAAACCAAGAATTTAAAGTAATGAACATCATCCAGTCTTCAGTAGATTAGTCTTACTAAAATATACTTTTATATAATATTTGTAGAAGGAAATAGCAACCCATTCCAGTATTCTTGCCTGGAGAATCCAATGAACAGAGGAGCCTGGCAGGCTGCAGTCCATGGGATGGCAAGAGTCAGACATAACTTGGTGACTAAAGATAGAGATGAGTGAGAACAAAAGGCCTTTTTGCACCATTAAAAATAAAATACAGAATATTTTCAGGCATTTTTATTTCAACTTTTTCTCCTTTTTCATTTCTATTTGTAGAATATGCATTAGAATGTTCATAAACTATTATTACACTACTACATATACATTCCTGGGAATAATTCTAATAAATATCCATCTAATTTATCCATGATTTTTATATTTATTAAAGGTTTGACCAGCTTGAGTGGTGCAATGTGAGTCAATGTGTAAGGCTTAGCCCTTTGTGAACAAATCTTGAAACATGAAAAATTTTGAGAAAGAAAATGTATTAGTTTCTTAGGGCTGCTGTGACATAGTACCACAAACCCTGGTGATTTAGCACAGTTTATTCCCTCACGGAAATCTATTCCCTCAAAGTTCTGGAGGCTAGAAGTACAAAATCAAGGTGTCAGCAGGAATACTTTCTCCTGAGGGCTCTGAGGCAAAAGCTGTTATGTGCCTCTCTGCTAGCTTCTTGTGATGGTGGTCAGTTCTTGGGATTCCTGGCCTTGTAGATTCATCACTCCGATCTCTATCTGTGTCTTTGCAAGGCTTCTCCTTGGGTATCTGTATCTCTTCTAAGGACATCAGTTATATGGATTAAATACCTATCCTAAACCAATATGGCCTCATCTTAAATAATTACATCTGCAGCAAAACTATTTCCAAATAAGGTCATGATCTAAAGCACTAAAGGTTAGGACTTCCACCTATCTTTGTGGGGGGAGGGGCACAATTCAACCCATAACAGAACCTAATGGATGTATTCTCCATCTTGTTCTATGTGGTGATTCTCTGTCTTAGTCTCTTCCATAATTTTCCTTCAATCATTTAGTAGAGAGTGATCTGAGAAGAGGCCTTCCCTGATAGCTCAGTTGGTAAAGAATCTGCCTGCAATGCAGGAGACCCCAGTTCGATTCCTGGGTTGGGAAGATCCGCTGGAGAAGGGATAGGATATCCACTCCAGTATTCTTGGGCTTCCCTTGTGGCTCGGCTGGTAAAGAAGACGCCTGCAATGATGGAGACCTGGGTTTGACATCCCTGGCTTGGGATGATCCTCTGGAGAAGGGAAAGGCTATGCACTCCAGTATTCTAGCCTGGAGAATTCCAAGGGGTCACAAAGAGTCAGAAAATAAGTTCAATGTGTCTGAGAACACATTTTGTGTTGTGATTCATTTTACAATATTTGAACTAGAGATGATGAATTATTTTGAGACTGCTAGAATTATCATGTCTTATCATGAAAGATTTTTTTTTCTTTTTCCAAATACCAGAGATAAGGATTGTGAGTTCTTTCCTTGCATCTTCCTAATCTGCATTATAAAGCATGACTCTTTTTTTGTTAAATTTTCTGTAGTCTTTAAATTCTCAGCTTCACCCTTTAGCACTGTTATTCTTGTTTTCTTCAAGTTATCTGATCCAACATGTACAGTGTGTCTTTAAAATAACTTTTCTGCAGATTATTACCTTCAAGATCTAATTTATCTTCCTTTAAACTATGGCTTCTACTTCCTTTGACACGATATGTTCCTATATTTCACTTCTAACCAATAAATCTTAAGACTCATCAGTGTGTGACCTGTTTAATTGATTGGATGCATTTGCAACTGCATTCCTAATAGATACATTAGGCTCAAACTGAAAGGAGGAAATGTTTGGTTTGTTGTTCTCAGCTTTTCTAAATACAGAAATGTGAACATTGATTCCTATACCCCAGTCTACTTCAAATTGTTCTGTGTTGTTTAATATGGTTTCAGTTTGATGGGCAGGAGGAAAATCCTATTTAGCACATAAATGTAAAGAAGAGAAACCTCTTCTGTAAGATAAAGCCACTATGGTGGCTACTTAATAAATATTAAGTAATAACAGCAGTACTCATGGGGGAAATAGCACAAAATAGTCTTTTATTGTTGGACCAAAAAAAAAAAAAGCAATCACACTTTTTAAAGGGCAAATGACTTAGAAAAGCATGCTATATTGGTAAACTGTTAAATAAGCATTTATCCCATTTATTGAAATTCCCCTTTTAAGGTGTAAAGAATATTGTATTTAGGAAGTTGCATTTTCTATTCCCAAGGTGAGTGCACTGTGCCAGTTCCACAACTACACATTGCACTACACATAGCATTTCAAAGATTTCTGCTTGCTAGTTCAGGCAAATATATAAAATATATATATATATATATATATAATATATATATATATAAAATATATAAATTTCAGAAAATATATAAATTCTGCTTTTCTTCGAGCAATTCTTATTCTTCATTTTTCTTTCTTTCTCCTTTTGTGCTCCCTTGCTCTCTCTTTACCTTTCAAAAACTACCCTGAGGTAATGATCTGATAACCTCATTTACACTAAGCCAGGGGTTCTCAGAAAAGGATGATGCCTGCAACCTCAGCATCTGCTGGGAACTTGCTATGAATGCACGTTTTCAGATGCCACCCAAGACTGACTGAATCAGAAACTCTGGGGATGGAGCCAAGCATCCTGGGTGGTAACATAACCATCAGGGTATTTTGGTACCCCCTGATGTTTGAGAACCACTCCACTTACTCATAAATGACAGATAGGTTTTTAAGTGCTAGCCACACCAGAAATATTTACATTTTTTTTACAAAGCATAAAAAAAACCCTGAATTTCTAATTAAGGAATTTTAGCCACTAGCTGTCTTAGTCTGTTCGGGATGCTATAATCAAGTACTATAGGCTTTCCAGATGGGTTAGTGGTAAAGAATCTGCCTTCCAATGCAGGAGACATGGGAGATGCAGGTTTAATCCTTGGCTGGGAAGATCTCGTGGAGGAGGAAATGACAACCCACTACAGTATTCTTTCCTGGAAAATCCCATGGACAGAGGGGCTTGGCAGGCTACAGTCCATGGGGTCTCAAAGAGTCAGACACAGCTGAAGCAACTGAGCATGCATCCAACCTACTAATATAGACTGGGTGGCCTATAAACAGCAGAAATTTATTTCTCACATTTATGGAGGCTGAACACCTAAGATCAGGGTACCAGCATGATGGGGTTTTGGTGAGGACCTTCTTTCAGGGTACAGACTACCAACTTCTCATTGTATTCTCACATGGTACAGAGCAGAGAGGAGAAGCAAGTTGTCCTGTGACTCCCAAAGGGGCATTAATCCCATACTCGAGGGTTTCATCCTCATGACTTCATCTAATCCTAATAACTTCACAAAGGCCCCACCTCCTAACATGGTTACCAAGACTGTTGCCTCAGAATCAAACTCTTGCCCCTCCCTTGAATAGAAACCAATTACTTTTATCTAAGTTTCAGGAGGAAGCTGTAAGAGAAAAAAAACAAGAACTGGTTAGAGCCAACTAGACCCAAGATGGTGGAATACTTGACTTCCAGTAAACCTTGAACCTCATTATGTGCTCATTTTAATTCATTAGCATGCTGAATGACACATCCACCAGCACCATAACAATTGACAGTTGCCATGCCAACAGCCAGAACAACCCATACAGAGCCTAAAAGGAGAGCTGAATCAGTTCTGTGTCCAAGCTATATCCATGTTTCAGATAAATCATGAATATTTCTCTCACTCTTTCCAATTCCCTCCCTATTACCTTGACTGTCATATATTTGGCATCTCCACCTGAACTGGGTTGAGAAGTTGATTTGAAAACTATGTTCCTGCTTCTCCATTCTTTGCCCATTGAATAAAACTTGTCCTGTTCTGGTATCAGCATCAGTTTCATTATTAGTGGCTAAAATCTGATCAGAGAAAGAAACTCCCTGGCCAAGACAAGGGGTCTTGCCCCAAGCTAGCACCCCAGAGTGGATCCAACCAACCAGTTCCATAACAATACCATCACATTGGGGAGTAAGATTTCAACACATAAACCTAAGGTGATACAAACATTTAGCTCAAAGGGCTTCCCCAATGGCTCAAGCAGTAAAGAATCCACCTGCAATGCAGGAGACACAGCTTCAAATCCCTGGGTCAGGAAGATCCCTTGAAGGAGGAAATGGCAATGCATTCCAGTATTCTTACCTGGAAAATCCCATGGACATAAGAGACTGGCAGGCTACAATCCATGGGGTCACAAAGAGTCTATCATGACTGAGCATGCACGTGAACACACACACACACACACACACACACACACATTTAGCTTCATAACAGCAACCAATCAGTGGGGAAGGTGATCAGAGGTGGGATGCTTTGAAGGCCTGCTTCCTGCCTGGCTGCATCAGAATTGCCTATCCCTAGGATTTCCAACGGGATTTGCCAGGATCCCTGGGTCAAATGATCCTGAAATCAGCAAATTTTACATTTTACGATGCTTTTGTTCATTATGTTGATTTTGATGGAGTGGGGGAAATAGCACAGATAATCTAGATGAGTAGTTCTCAAAACGAACATAATTGTTTAAGCTTAAAGATAAGAGTTGTCTTTAAAATATTATATATTTTTAAGTTAGCTGTATATGCTTTGCTCTTCTTTTTGCCATTTGTGTATATCACCAGAGCTCCACTAATTTCTGTGAGACTGGTAGGTATGTCTTTTGTGCTTACATGGCAAACTCCCAGGGCCAATATACCATTTCACTGTAATAGTAAAAATAATCAAGAGCATTTTGTGTGCTAAGTGTGGCTCATTTTTTAAAATTAATTTAATTATTTTAACTGGAGGCTAATTACTTTACAATATCATAGTGGGTTTTGCCATAGATTGACATGAATCAGCCATCAGTGTACATGTGTTCCCCATCCTAAACCCCTTCCCATCTCCCTCCCCATCACATCCTTCAGGGTCATCCCAGTGCACCAGCCCTGAGCACCCTGTCTCATACATCAAACCTGGACTGGTGATCTATTTCACATATGGTAATATACATGATTCAATGCTATTCTCTCAAATCATCCCAATCTCGCCTTTTCCCAGAGAGTCCAAAAGTCTTCTTTACATCTCTGTATCTTTTGCTGTCTCGCATATAGGGTCATTGTTACCAACTTTCTAAATTTCATATATATGTGTTAATATACTGTATTGCTGTTTTACTTTCTGACTTATTTCACTCTGTATAATAGGCTCCAGTTTCATCCACCTCATTAGAACTGATTCAAATGCATTCTTTTAAATAGCTGAGTAATATCCCATTGTGTATATGTACCACATCTTTCTTATCTATTCATCTGCCAGTGGACATCTAGGTTGCTTCCATGTCTTGGTTATTGTAAACAATACTGCGATGAACATTGGGGTACATGTGTCTTTTTCAATTCTGGTTTCCTCGGTGTGTATGCCCAGAAGTGGGATTGCTGGGTAGTATGGCAATTCTATTTCCAGTTTTTTAAGGAATCTCCACACCGTTCTCCACAGTGGCTGTACTAGTTTGCATTCCCACCAACAATGTAAGAGGGTTCCGTTTGCTCTGCACACTCTCCAACATTTATTATTTGTAGACATTTTGATAGCAGCCATTCTGACTGGCGTGAGATGGTACTTCATTGTGGTTTTGATTTGCATTTCTCTGATAATGAGTGATGTTAAGTATCTTTTCAGGTGTTTGTTAGCCATCTATATGTCTTCTTTGGAGAAATGTCTGTTTACTTGTTTGGCCCATTTTTTGAGTGGGTCATTTATTTTTCTGGACTTGAGCTGCAGGAGCTGCTTGTATATTTTTGAGATGAATTCTTTGTCAGTTGCTTTGTGTTCTATAATTTTCTCCCATTCTGAAGGCTGTATTTTCACCTTGCTTATAGTTTCCTTCGCTGTGCAAAAGCTTTTAAGTTTAATTAGGCCCCATTTGTTTATTTTTGCTTTTATTTCCATTACTCTTGGAGGAGGGTCATAGAGGATCCTGTTGTGATTTATGTCAGAGAGTCAGAGAATGTTTTGCCTTTGTTTTCCTCAAGGACTTTTATAGTTTCTGGTCTTACATTTAGATCTTTAATCCATTTTGAGTTTGTTTTTGTGTATGGTGTTAGAAAATGTTCGAGTTTCATTCTTTTACAAGTGGTTGACCAGTTTTCCCAACACCACTTATTAAAGAGATTGTCCTTTCTCCATTGTATATTCTTGCCTTCTAGTCAAAGATAAAGTGTCCATAGAGGCATGGATTTATCTTTGGGCTTTCTATTTTGTTCCATTGATCTATATTTCTGTCTTTGTGCCAGTACCATACTGTCTTGATGACTATAGCTTTGTAGTATAGTCTGAAGACAGGATAGTTGATTCCTCCAGTTATGTTCTTCTTTCTCAAGATTGCTTAGGCTATTTGAGGTTTTTTGTATTCCATACAAACTGTGAAATTATTTGTGCTAGTTCTCTGAAAAATACCGTTGGTACCTTGATAGGGGTTGCATTGAATCTATAGATTGCTTTGGGTAGTATACTCATTTTCAAAATATTGATTCTTCCAATCCATGAACATGGTATATTTCTCCATTTATTTGTGTCCTCTTTGATTTCTTTCATCAGTGCTTTATAGTTTTCTATATATAGGTCTTTTGTTTCTTTTTTTTTTGTCCTTCCTCTCCATTTTTTTTTCTTTTTTTTTTAAACTTTATTTTATTTTTAAACTTTACATAATTGTATTAGTTTAGGTCTTTTGTTTCTTTAGGTAGATTTATTCCTAAGTATTTTATTCCTTTCATTGCTATGGTGAGTGGAATTGTTTCCTTAATTTCACTTTCTGTTTTCTCATTGTTAGTGTATAGGAATGCAAGGGATTTCTGTGTGTTAATTTTATATCCTGCAACTTTACTATATTCTGATTAGCTCTAGTAATTTTCTAGTTGTGTCTTCAGGGTTTTCTATGTAGAGGATCATGTCATCTGCAAACAGAGAGAGTTTTGCTTCTTTTCCAATCTGGATTACTTTTATTTCCTATTCTTCTCTAATTGCTGTGGCTAAAACTTCCAAAACTATGCTGAATAGTAGTGGTGAGAGTGGGCAACCTTGTCTTGTTCCTGACTTTAGGGGAAATGCTTTCAATTTTTCACCATTGAGGATAATGTTTGCTGTGGGTTTATTATATATGTCTTTTGTTATATTGAGGTATGTTCCTTCTAAGCCCGCTTTTTGGAGAGTTTTTATCATAAATGAATATTTAATTTTGTCATAGACATTCTCTGCATCTATTGAAATAATCATATGGTTTTTATTTTTCAATTTGTTAATGTGGTGTATCACATTGGTTGATTCGTGAATACTGAAGAATCCCTGCATCCCTGGGATAAAACACACTTGGCCATGATGTATGATCTTTTTAATATGTAGTTGATTCTGTTTGCTAGAATTTTGTTAAGGTTTTTGCAACTATGTTCATCAGTGATATTGGCCTGTAGTTTTCTTTTTTGTGGCATCTTTATCTGGTTTTGATATTAGGGTGATGGTGGCCTTATAGAATGATTTTGGCAGTTTACCTTCCTCTGCAATTTTCTGGAAGAGTTTGAGTAGGATAGGTGCTTACTCTTCTCTAAATTTTTGACAGAATTCACCTGTGAAGCCATCTGGTCCTTGGCTTTTGTTTGTTGGAAGATTTCTGGTTATAGCTTCGATTTCCATGTTTGTGATGGGTCTATTAAGATTTTATATTTCTTCCTGGTTCAGTTTTGGAAAGTTATACTTTCCTAAGAATTTGTCCATTTCTTCCAAGTTGTCCATTTTATTGGCGTATAGTTACTGATAGTAGTCTCTTATGATCCTCTGTATTTCTGTGCTGTCTGTTGTGATTTTTCCATTTTCATTTCTAATTTTGTTGATTTAATTCTTCTCCCTTTTTTTCTTGATGAGTCTGGCTAATGGTTTGTCTATTTTATTTATCTTCTCAAAGAACCAGCTTTTAGTTTTGTTTATTTTTGCTAGTTTCCTTTGTTTCTTTTTCATTTATTTCTGCTCTAGTTTTTATGATTACTTTCCTTCTACTAACCCTGGGGTTCTTCATTTCTTCTTTTTCTAGTTTCTTTAGATGTAGAGTAAGGTTATTTATTTGATTTTTCTCTTGTTTCTTGAGGTAAGCTTGTATTGCTATTCACTGTCCCCTTAGCACTGCTTTTCCTGAATCCCATAGCTTTTGGGTTGTTGTGTTTTCATTTACATTCTTTTCTATGCATATTTTTATTTCTTTTTTGATTTCTTCTGTGATTTGTTGGTTATTCAGAAGTGTGTTGTTTAGCCTCCATATGTTTGCACTTTTAATACTTTTTTTCCTGTTCTGTTCAGTTCAGTTCAGTCACTCAGTCATGTCCGACTCTTTGCGACCCCATGAACCGCAACATGCCAGGCCTCCCTGTCCATCGCCAACTCCCAGAGTCCACCCATACCCATGTCCATTGAGTAAGTGATGCCATCCAACCATCTTATCCTTTGTCATCCCCTTCTCCTCCTGCCGTCAATCTTTCCCAGCATCAGGGTCTTTTCAAATGAGTCAGCTCTTTGCATCACGTGGCTGAAGTATTAGAATTTCAGCTTCAACATCAGTCCTTCCAATGAACACCCAGGACTTATCTCCTTTAGGATGGACTGGTTGGATCTCCTTGTAGTCCAAGGGACTCTCAAGAGTCTTTTCCAACACCACAGTTCAAAAGCATCAATTCTTCGGTGCTCAGTTTTCTTTATAGTACAATTCTCACATCCATACATGACCACTGGAAAAACCATAGCCTTGACTAGACGTACCATTGTTGACAAAGTAATGTCTCTGCTTTTTAATATGCTGTCTAGGTTGGTCATAACTTTCCTTCCAAGGAGTAAGCGTCTTTTAATTTCATGGCTGCAACCACCATCTGCAGTGATTTTGGAGCCCAGAAAAATATAGTCAACCACTGTTTCAACTGTTTCCCCATCTATTTCCTATGAAGTGATGGGACCAGATGCCATGATCTTCGTTTTCTGAATGTTGAGCTTTAAGCCAACTTTTTCACTCTCCTCTCTCACTGTCATCAAGAGGCTCTTTAGTTCTTCACTTTCTGCCATAAGGATGGTGTCATCTGCATATCTGAGGTTATTGATATTTCTCCCAGCAATCTTGACTCCATCTTGTGCTTTAGTTGACATCTAATCTTACTGCTTTGTGATGAGAAAAGATGCTTGGAATGATTTCAATTTTTTGTATTTACCAAGGCTAGATTTATGGCCCAGGATGTGATCTATCCTGGAGAAGGTTCTGTGTGCACTTGACAAAAAGGTGAAATTCATTGTTTTGGGGTGAAATGTCCTCTAGATATCATTTAGGTCTAACTGCTCCAGTGTATCATTTAAAGCTTGTGTTTCCTTGCTAATTTTCTGTTTAGTTGATCTATCTATAGGTGTGAGTGGGATATTAAAATCTCCCACTAATATTGTGTTACTCTTAATTTCCCCTTTCATACTTGTTAGCATTTGCCTTACATATCGCAGTGCTCGTATGTTGGGTACATATATATTTATAACTGTTATATCTTCTTTTTGGACTATTCCTTTGATCATTATGTACTGTCCTTCTTTGTCTGTTTTCACGGCCTTTATTTCAAAGTCTACTTTGTCTGATGAGTATTGCTACTCCTGCCTTTTTTTGGTCTTCATTTGTGTGAAATATCTTTCTCCAGCCCTTCACTTTAAGTCTGTATGTGTCCCTTGTTTTGAGGTGGGTCTCTTGTTGCATATATAGGTGTCTTGTTTTTGTATCCATTCAGCCAGTCTTTGTCTTTTGGTTGGGGCATTCAACCCATTTACATTGAAGGTAATTATTTATAAGTAAGAACCCATTGCCATTTACTTTGCTGTTTTGTGTTTGAGTTTATACACATTTTCTGTGTTTCCTGTCTAGAGAAGATCCTTTAGCATTTGTTGAAGAGCTGATTTGGTGGTTATGAATTCTCTCAGCTTTTGCTTCTCTGTAAAGCTTTTGATTTCTCCTTCATATTTGAATGAAATTCTTGCTGTGTATAGTAATCTAGGTTATAGGTTTTTCTCTTTCATGAGAAAGAGAAATGAGGAGAAATGTTTAATTATGTCCTGCCACTCCCTTCTGGCCTCAAGAGTTTCTACTGTTATCCTTATGGAAATGCCCTGGTGTTTTTATTTTGCTTTTCTCTTGCTGCTTTTAATATTTGCTCTTTGTGTTTGATCTTTGTTAATTTGATTAATATGTGTATTCTGGTGTTTTGCCTTGGGTTTATCCTGTTTGGAACTCTCTGAGTTTCTTGGATTTGGGTGGCTATTTCCTCCTCGACTTTTAGAGAAATTTTCAACTATTATCTCCTCAAGAATTTTCTTATGGCTTTTCTTTTTGTCTTCTTCTTCTGGGACTCCTATGATTTGAATGTTAGGGCGTTTAACATTGTCCCAGAGGTCTCCGAGGTTGTCCTCATTTCTTTTAATTCTTTTTTCATTTTTTTCTCTCTGCTTCATTTATTTCCACCATTCTATCTTCCACCTCACTTAGCCTATCTTCTGCCTCAGTTATTCTACTGTTGGTTCCCCCAGAGTGCTTTTGATCTCATTTTTTGCAGTATTCATTATTGAATGACTCTTTTTTATTTCTTCTAGGTCCTTGTTAAACATTTCTGGCATCTTCTCAATCCTTGTCTCCAGACTATTTATCTGTAACTCCATTTTGTTTTCAAGATTTTGAATCCATTTTAGTATCATTATTCTGAATTCTTTTTCAGGTAGACTCCCTTTCTTCTCCTCCTTTGTCTGGTTTGGTGGGCATTTATCTTGTTCCTTTACCTGCTGAATATTTCTATGCCTTTTCATTTTGTTTTGATTGCTGTGTTTGCAGTGGCCTTTCTGTATTCTGGCAGTTTGTGGTTCCTCTTTATTGTGGAAGTTCCTCCCTCTGGGTGGGGTTGAACGAATCGCTTGTCAAGGTATCCTGGTTAGGGAAGCTTGTGTCAGTGTCCTAGTGGGTGGAGCTGGATCTCTTCTCTCTAGAGTGCAGTGAAGTGTCCAGCAGTGAATTTTGAGGTGTCTATGAGTTAGGTGTGCTTTTGACCACCTGTCTTTTTGTGCTCAGGGTTATGTTTCTGCCTTGCTAGAGAATTAGCTTGGCATGTCTTGCCCTGAAACTTGTTGGCTGTTAGGTGAAGCTTGGTTTCAGTATAGGTATGGAGGCTTTGGGAAGAGCTTTTATTGATTAAAGTTCCCTGTATTCAGGAGTTTACTGGTGTTCTCAAGTTTTGGATTTAAGCCTCCTGCCTCTGGATTTCAGTCTTATTCTTACAGTAGCCTCAAGACTTCTCCATCCATACAGCACTGATGATAAAACATCTAGGTTAACAGTGAAAAGATTCCCCACAATGAGAAACACCCAGGGAGGTTCACAGAGTTACATGGAGAAGAGAAGAGGGAGGAGGGAGATAGAGGTGACCAGGAGGAAAAGAGGGGGAATCAAAAGGGGAGAGACAAATCTAGCCAGTAATCAGTTCCTTAAGTGTTCTCCACATCCAAGAACACTCAAAGAGATCCACAGAGTTAGGTAGAGAAGAGAAGGGGGAGGGATGGGATAGAGGTGACCTGGGGGAGAACAGGGTGAGTCAAAAGGGGAGATAGCAATCAAGCCAGTAATCACACTCCTAAGTAAAAATGCGTACTGAAAACAGGATTCCTAAAGGTACAAAATTGATAACAAATACCAAAAGATTAAAAATCTAGAGTAGAGGTTAGACTCTCAAAAATACAGTATTAAAAATATCAATATAAAAATCACAAAAATTAAATATATATATATATATATATGAAATTTATTTTAAAAATAGGGTCTTTTTTTGCAAGGCAATAGTAAGTTATAAAAATAAAAATTAAAGTGTTAGTAAATAACTTAAAATTTAAAAGAATTAAAAAATGATTATAGTAAAATATATCTAGGAATTTCTCTGGAGCTGTTGAGGGCAGTGTGGGGTCAGTTCGGTTTCAGATAGTTCCTTGTTCCAGCTTATATTCCTTCTGGAGTTCTATATGCCCCTTCCAATGTAGTCAATGCTAACTACTGGGTTTTAATCTGTTGCACCTGTCACTTCCAGAACAGTTCCCTCTTCTTTGTTTATTTTGGCTTCCTCTGTTTGCAAGTCTTTTTAGTGTCTAATTTCTGCCCTGACACAAGGGGGCAAAGGCAGTCACTTATTTAGGCTTACTTGTTCAATTACACTATGGGGAGGGAGGAACACTGCAAACAATATCACTGGCATGTATTGGGAGTACTCCCAGTGTATGGACAACACTGGGCTTACCCCAGCTCATGTTGCATGTGCTTTCCTTGTCTACACTGCTCAGCCTCCAGGTTGCTCTGAAGGGAAACTGTCCAAAGTGGGCCCTGGGTTTTTTGTACTTCCCTGGTCTAAGCTGCTCAAGTTCAGGTTCTTGGGTACTCCACAAAGGTATAGACTCAGTTGGGCCTGTGTTTTGTGCCCTTCCCATGTCCGAGCAGCTCAGGCAACCAGGTGCTTGGCAAGTGCACTGTCCCAGGTGGTCTGTGCATCTTAATCACATTCCTGGTCCAAGCCACTCGGTTTCCTTGGTGTGCCACTAGAGTGCCATCTCAGGTGTGCTGTGTGTCTCCTCTGGGGAGCTGATCTCTAGCTGAGACCCTCCTGGCAGATGTCAACCATCCAGGATCCCAGGAAGACTTGTTTAGCATCTGGGAGCCTGCTCACAGTTTGTTGGTGGATGCTGTCTCTGAGGCCAAGATTGTCCCTCGCCTTCCTCCTCTGGCTGTCACCCACCTGCCTCTCTGCCTCCAGCAGGGGTAGTGGCCAGCCTGAAGCCAGCCAGCTCTCCTCTTGTATTTGGTCATTCCTTTGTCTGTGAGCCGGCCAGGTTGTGACTTAGGTTAGAACTTTTCACAGGAAACTTCTCTCTCTCTCTCTTTTTTTTTTTTTCTTCTCTCTCTAGCTATCCTACAGTTTGGGTTGCTATCTCACATTACCTACCTCAGACTGTCCTCAGGGCATTCAGGCCTGGTCCTTACCCTAAGCATGCAACCTGTGCCTCCCTGTTCAGCCGCTGCTTGCTGGTGGTGGATGCGAATATCTGGGCTACTTCTCTGGGAGTTGCAGTTATGTGTGTGTTCTGTTTTTTCTTTTTTTTTCTCCTCCCAGTTATGTTGCCCTCTGAGATTCCAAAACTCCCCACAGACCCGCTGGTGAGAGGGTTTCCTGGTGTTTGGAAACTTCTCCTCCTTCACAACTTCCTCCCTGGGACAGTCTCCATCCCTAACTCTTTTGTCTCTCTTTTTGTTTTTTATATTTTTCCCACCTTCTTTCAAAGAGAATGGGCTGCCTTTCTGGGTGTCCAGTGTCCTCTGCCCAGCCTTCAGAAGTTGTTTTGTGTAAGTTGCTCAGCATTCAAATTATTTTTTGATGAATTTATGGGGGAGAAAGTGGTCTCCCCATCCCATTCCTCTGCCATCTTAAGATTACCTCCTGATTTAATCTTGAGACACTGATTCTACTAGATACAAATGCTGGATAAAATGCATATTTCCAGAATGCATATTTCCCCCATACATGGATTTTTTAAAGAGGTTTAATAAATAAAAAAATATTTCAAATGCTTTAAAGTATCTCTGCTATCAACTTTCACTAAATTTATGGTGTCTTAAGCTTCCTTGTGGATTGTAAACGTTGAATGAATCCTGTAGACCTTTGTATTCACCTTGAGTACTTTGAAATATAAAAACATTTCTTATTACTTAAGAGCCTATTCATTTTAATAGAGACAAATAAATATATCAGTTGTGATAAACACTCATTCAATAAATATTTGAAGGCTTACTATGTGTACTTACTGCATTTCATATTCTATGAACATGGGCACTGTCTCTATTTTGTTTTCTGCTGTTGAATAAATAAATATGTGGATTAAGGAACAAAGGCTAGAAGCTATGGAAATATAAAGGTAAATGTCAAGTAGTCCCTGCCCTCAAGAGGTGTATATTCCTACTATGAAGTCGTTAAAACATGGCTCATTAACTGCAAAGTAATAATTCATAGGTACCATGAGAAAAACAGACTATTTCTGTTGGATTTCTGAGGGCAGGAGAGGTTACATTAGGTAAAGAATCAGAAAAGTTTTCCTGGAGGGGATGAATCTGCATTTGAAGAATTTGAATATGTGGAAGTGGGAGCCTGAGCCATTTTGGTCAGAGGAAACAGTTTCTCCACAAAGAAACTAAAGCAGGAAATGCAGAACATGTGTGGAATGTAAAGTGTTGAAAGAAAAAGTGAGAAATAAAACAAAGGGTTGGTTGCAGCCAGGCAAAATACTTTAGAATGCTTTCAATCATCAGCAGGAAGCAGGTGAAGTTATCTGACCAGAAAATAGGAACTATTACAATAACCTGATGAGAGATAATGGCCTAAACTAGAATGAAAATAGGAAAGGAAGAAAACAACAGAAAAAGATGGACTATATTAATTTGTCTCTGATGAAGAATTTGCAAGGTCCTCGGGCCCCTAAATCCTCAAATAGCTTTCTGCTGGAGCCAGTTTCCTGAAGATTAAGTGTACAAGAAACACTCCTACAAAATACATGTACATCTCCTAGCAGAGTTTTGACCCCTGAACTTCTTACTTATGATTAGGAGTGAGCTATATGTGAATCATAAAAATCTTGGTTTTGTCCATGAAAGAATCTCTGATCCTACCCTTGTAGGTTTAACCATTTCACTGTGAGAAGTACAAAATGGTAGGAAAAAAAAAAAATCCCTTCTTTCTCAGCCTGGGGGAGAACTACCTACTTCCTTCTTTTCTGTCCCTGGTCCCCATCCAAACCAGAAATGATCCACTTTAACACAGAAAAATGGCCAAGTTCCAAGGAAAGCCAGAACGTGGGCCATCTAGGTGGGCCAGTTTGGGGAGGATAAGGTTATCTGCCAAGGACAGAGAGAAAGAGACAGAGAGACAGCAGATCCCAGGAAAGACAAACATTTTACTATACTCCTTCCTCTTTCTAGAAGCACCACCCCCTAAAAATCCTACTAAAGAGTTTGGAGCAATGGTGAAAATGATAGGATTTTGATGCCAGCCCAACTGGATTGAAATCCTGTTTCTGACATTTTGTGTGACTTTGGACAAAATACTTAAAGCTCTCTCTCACTTAGCTTCTCCACTTTTAAAATGGAGACTATAATAGTACACCAAGCTTAGTGTCATTGCTATCAGTAAACAGGGCCATGTGGATACTTAGCCCTTTCCACACTACTTGATGTGAGCTATTGTTTTTTTTTTTTTTTTTTTAAGTGTGAGTCTTTAATGCATGTGAGGAGCTACTGCTTCTTAGAAAGAGAAGTAAGAGACATGAGTACCATTTTAAATAAGGACATATGACTTTTAAAAAGTTTCTTGGTACAGGATCATAATTAAGGAAGGAATGGTGGTTGGACACAGGAAAAAAAGAAAAAATTACAGCAAGATTTCCCACCTGGTTAACTAGAGAGAAGAAAGTCAGACATCTGGAAAAGGAGCAGATATTACAGTATACACATTGTTTACTTTCAGGTTCACAATGCCACTCCAACTACCATTGGTTAGCTTAGATTTCACTGTGTTGGAGTAACAATCACAAAAACTCAGTGGCTTAGAACAACCAAAAATTATTTTTCACTCAAACTACAGGTCTACTGATGGTCAGCTGCAGCTATGCTTCATGACATATTTACTCTAGGACTCAGATTAATAGATCACTCCCTTTCTAGGATAGTTCTGATCTCATTGTAGAGAGAGAAGAAAGAAGGTGAGCACACAATAGCACATGTTGACTCATAAAGCATCTGTTTGGAAGAGTCTTATACTTCATCAGTCAGAGCAAGTCACATGGTCAGCCTTGGTGTCAATGGAGTAAAGAACTGCCTTACAAAGGATTCCTACAAGATGGGGTGAATCGATTCTCAACAGTACAATTTACCACACCAGGATTTTGTAGTTTAAGATTAAGGAAAGAATAGATGAACCCAATCTACTCCGGTACGTGGATTATGGCCTCTCTGGAGTGGGTTGCTGTTTCCTTCTCCAGGGGATCTTCCTGATCTAGGGATCAAACCCGTGTATTGTCTCCTTCGTCTCCTACATTGGCAGGTGAATTCTTTACTGCTGAGCCACCAGGGAAGCCCTTTCATGAGACAGGAATCATCAATAAAATGTTCTGTGATGGTTAAAATCTGGAAATACATTTACATACACTACAGGGGGGGAAATGCAAACAATTGGTGAATAAGAGGTTACTTGGGCAGAATTGAAGATGAGTTGTAATGAATGGGTGTAGAACTCAAAGATCATATTATGCAATCAGGTTTGAGTAGGAAATGAATGATCAAGGTCCCTGTTAAAATAATGTTGGCAAAGGTTGAAGAAGAGACTAAAGATTACAAAGAAATGATAGTTAAATGAGATATACAAAAACTAAGTGGTGCCTGTGTGTGTGTGAGTAAGAGAGAGAGGGGGAGATGAAATAGAAGCATTTGGCAATTCAGTTAGTAAGGTAAACAAAAACCATCAAATCAAAAATCACAGAAAATTCACAAAATTAGAGATAAAATAAATAATATTATAACCAGTACATTTGAAAGTGTTTAATACATTTCTCATACTAAGAAGATGAGAAGATATCTCAGTTTTCTTGAGATGGAGCTTTATAACAAGCCTATGCATGAGAAGGTGAAATTAGAAAATGCTCTTCAACTAAGTTATTATTAACCTAATGCCTGTACTTCTTATTTGCATTTAATTACTTTCTCCTTTAAAATGTTGACATATTATTATTTATAAATATATTTAACTTAAATTTATTCTATATTTTAGCCACCTGATGCAAAGAACTGACTCATTGGAAAAGATTTTGATAATGGGAAAGATTGAAGGCAGGAGGAGAAAGGGGACAACAGAGGACGAGATGGTTGGATGCCATCACCGACTCGATGGACATGAGTTTGAGCAAGCTCTGGGGGTAGGTGATGGACAGGGAAGCCTAGAGTGATGCAGTCCATGGGGTTGGCAAAGAGTCAGAAATGACTGAGCGACTGAATTGAAATATTCTGTTTATAGAAACTAATTCTATATAAATATGATAAAACATATCTGTTTGTGACATCCTAACAAACTGAGGTGATCATTATCAAACAGAGCTCTAAGAATGAAGAGCGTGTTCTATTCCTTTGTATTATTCACAGTTACCATAGTGCTTAATCCATAATAAGCAATCAATTGATAACTGTTGAGTGAATGAAAGAATTATAGTTTTATTCATGCTATTTTCTGTAGAATGATTATTTGACTGGACTTCCCTCAGATAGTAAAGAATCTGCCTGCAATGCAGGAGACCTGGGTTCAATCCCTGGGTCAGGAATATATCCTGGAGAAGGGAATGGCAACCCACTCCAGTATGCTTGCCTGGAGAATCCCAAGGACAGAGCTTACTGTCCATGGGGTCACAAAGAGTCAGACATGACTGAGCTACCAACACACACACACACACACACACACACACACACACACACACACACAGCTATCTGAATGACTGGTGAATCCAGCAATTGCAGTTCTCTGGGTTTCAGCCTCCTCTGATGTTAAATGTAAAGTGGATTATCCACTAAACGCTTTGCAGGACTGTTGAGAAATAAGAAATGTCAGAGTGAAATAATTTGTACACATAACATTTGATGACTCTTTGGAAGTAAATTGATCCAATTATATTGTAAGTTAGAATTCTTTATTTTTCAGTAGCTCAGACATGTAGACAACCTAAATCTCCATCAACAGATGAATGGATAAAGAAGATGAGATACATATACACAGGGAATACTTCTCAGCCACAAAATAGAATGAAATAATACCATTTGCAAAGACATGGCCTAAAGATTATCATACTAAGTGATATAAGTCAGACAAAGACAAATACCATATGATATTACTTATATGTGGAGTCTAAAAAATAATAATACAAATGAACTTATGTACAAAACAGAAATAGACTCACAGACACAGAGAATGAGTTGTGGGTGAAAATGTGGAGGAGTTGGTGGGGGAGGGATGGAGTAGGAGTTTGGGATTAGGACATGCAAACTCATATATAGAATGGATAAATAATACGGTTCTTCTGTATAGCACAAGAAGCTATATTCAATATTCTGAGATAAACCATAATGGAAAAGAATATGAAAAAACTATGTATGTGTGTATATGTGTGTGTATATATATATATATGTGTGTGTGTGTGTGTGTGTGTGTGTATATATGTGTATATATATATATATATATATATATAAAACTGAATCATCAATGCAATGGACATGAACTTGGGCAAATTTTGGGAGGTTTGATGAGGGACAGGGAGGCCTGGTGTGCTATAGTACATAAGGTTGTAAAGAGTTGGACATGAATGGGTAACTGAATAATAATAGTATAAATTAATCGTCTTATTGTACAGTAGAAATTAACACATTATAAATAACTATACTTCAATAAACTAAAACAAAAGATTCTATATGTTCCAAATCTTAGCATTTTTTATGCAAATAAAGATCTAAAATGGTGTCTTTAGAGAATCATGCTAGATCTGTGTGATACCAAACACCCAATGAAAACTGAAAATACTGAACAATATTTTATGCATTCAGAAAACCACTACCATATACACAAAATAGCTGAATGTGTAACTATAGAATATCTAACATCCAATTATATGTCCTGAAACTGACAGGCAGCATAAAAAAAAAAAAAAAAAATTCTTGAACTTAGCAGAAAGAACATTTAAGTTTTCATGCAAGGCCTTGACATAATAAAATTTTAACCATAGAAAGCAAAGATGCCCACTATAGATTCTATAGGAATTTATTTCTCCATGACTTTGCAAATATCATTCAGATCAGATCAGATCAGTCGCTCAGTCATGTCCGACTCTTTGCGACCCCATGAATTGCAGCATGCCAGGCCTCCCTGTCCATCACCAACTCCTGGAGTTCACTCAGACTCATGTCCATTGAGTCAGTGATGCCATCCAGCCATCTCATTCTCTGTCGTCCCCTTCTCCTCTTGCCCCCAATTACCTGCATTCAAATAACATATTTATTTCTTTATATGAGGCAAAATCAAAAAACAAAACCAATTCCATATTTTTAAACTTCAATTTCACAGCATAACTATTTCTGACAGTTTTAGAAGTTTTGAAAGCATCATTATCAAACAAAACACTAAGAAATAAGAACATGTTTTCGTTTTAGTCTGTTACTATATTTGTTATTGTTTATCCAAATCACTTCAGTTAACTGAGAACGACATTTAACAAGGTCCCTTGTACATTCAAATATATGCTTTTGGAATATCAAACAACTTATACATATTCATGGAAAGTAACAAGCAAAGGCTAAGAGGGTTGATGGTAAAAGTTAAAATTATACTCTCCATTTACATTAAAATTGTTCATTTTTACCACAATATAAGTTCCTAGCTATCAAAATATTAATTGACTTTATTTTAACAAGATTCCTTAAATTATGTATGCATCATTAAAAGCAGTGGTGATAGTTAGATATATTTGGGAAGTTATCATCTAACACAAATAAATCTGATAAGATGTTTAATGGATAGGACGATGCCATCACCTATTGAACTATCAAATCAGGAACATGGATTCTTTCTTGGATGCTTTAAATCATTTAAATTCAAGCATTTTTGGTCATTTTTTTTCAATAACTAGACTTTCATATGCATAGCTTATAATAGGCAGTAATATACTTAAAGTGTTTCAGGCATTGAGTGTACTGTATCACAAAACCATTTTCTTCAAATTAATAATACAAAGCTTTCAACTTTGTTTAATTTGGCATGTAGACAAAAATACTAGGAGATAGCATAAGGCACTCTGTCTGCAATCCTTTCTCCATCCTTCAGGCCAGGCAAACTTGCAAGCCACTCTGAAGCTCTTATAACTAACTGCTAAGCAGCATAGATGCCACTTAATTAGAAAAAAACTAGGAGGAAGCAGTAATCTAGAAACCACAATTTGATTGGAAGTAGGGATATCATTAATGCACACAATTCCCTTACTGCACATTACTAAGGCATCTAAAGTCAAGGGAAAGGAAGTGCTTCTGAAAGAGGAATCTCTGTGGTTCCTTTGAAAAGGAAAGCCAACACAACATGAGTTTTATAAAGTTCAGTACCATTTTACTCCTTTCCATCTTAAGTAGTATGTTAGTTGCAGAATCATGGTTTTCTTTCGGCTATCCTTTATGTTGCCTATGAAGAAGTTCTGTGTGTCTGCTCTGGCTGTTTTCCAGTGTATTCTTTAAAAAATGCCATTCAGTGGTAAAGACCAAGCAATTCTGTTTGCCTAGAGGATTGCCTTTCTATACCTATCAGGTCTGGCTCTTTCCTTTTTTCCTGCTATATCTCCTGATAATGTTTTTGAAGGAAACTCCTAAATACCCGTGGTACCAGATTGCCTGTCTTGTCTAGCCAGAGGTATGTGGTTTTTTGAGAGAAATTGTAACATAATAGCATTGTCACATTTAAATCTCAGGCTGTGGAGTCTAGGGGTAAAAGTGAATCAAATCTGAGTATTATACAAGATGTTGGCATATATAAGATGCTATCTCGAATCCATCAGGGAAGCAATGTGAAGGCTGGTGGGACTTGCTATGAATAAGCAAATGATGGTTGGGTATGGAGGGTGAACGGGTGTGCAGAATCAGCACAATCCATGAACAGAGCTTTGCTTTCATCAACTGATGTTTGTACCAGAGTTTCAATGCAAGTTTGCTAAAAACACTGTCAAGACTGATCCTCCAGGGACACATCCTTTCAAAGTGGTATTTGCCAATAAATGTGCAGCTGTCAAGTTCTACAGTTTATTATGGGTTTTGATAGCACAAGAAATGTTTATGGATTAAAAAAATATCTTGGAGGCAAGGGAACACACAGGTGAAGGGAATGCCTTTATTTCTGTTGCTACCTTATTTGGTTATGAATACATTATCAGAAAAAAATAGAAAAGCTCATTCCCTCATCTTCAGCGTGGCATTCCTTGTAAACCAACTGTATTAGAGATCAGACAGTAGGACAAGAATGAGGACAGTGGTTAAAGATGAATGAGAGAAAATTGATATCACCCAAAGAGGAAAGAAATATAAGAAAGGAGAAAAGGCTAAATAAAAAGAGTTTTTGTTTGCCCTGAAAAACCATATGAGAATGTAGGAAGCCTATAATTCAGTTTGAAGGCACAGGACTGGAACAGACTGGCAAGTAGGTCTGGGACTAGAAGGATGGCAAGCCGAGAATTGCTATCATTGTTCAGCTATTCCTTCAGAGAATCACTACCAGGTATGTCTCAGAGGAATCTTCCCAGTAGCTTCCTGCAAGCTATCTCGGAGCTGGAAACCTGCACTGGTCTCTTCATCATCATTCTTGAAAATAGAGGGAAAGGAGTATTCTTGGTGGTAATTTTAAGCCATGTTTCCCCAGCTTGGAGGTCTCTAACAAAGAGGGGTTTGAGTTACAATGACAGTCATTTGTGACTCTGAGATCAATAAAAATTGCCAACATTCCATCCCTTTGAGTCCTTCTCTTAGCACTTAGTGAAGCCTTCTTAGAGAACAGCACTGTGATTGTCCTGAGCAGCTGCTAGCATGCATTTATCTGTTCCATCCCAATGCATCTGCCACTCCAATGCTCTCCACTGACCTTGGTATAATCTGATCATTTGTCAACGCCTCATTTTCATGACTCCTCCCATAATCATATGCCCTTGTAACTACTAATTAGGATAACCATACATCCTAGTTAGCCCAATACAATCTCAAATTAATTCTGTAGACCCAGCATAATTCTTTATAGTGTCCCCTTTCATTCTCAAAAGTGCTACTTTCAATTCCATCAGTTTATAATTCTTGTTCAATGAGGCTTCCAAGTAGAACAGTCTAACTCAGTTACAAGTAGTTGTCATATTTTTAGAATTCTTTTTCTTGGCTTGTTCATTCAGATGCTTCCAACCCATGTTACAGAAGAAAGAGCATAGATTTGGGAGCCCAATTAATTTGTGCTGAAATCTCAGCTCTAGTACTTACTAACTAGGAAAGCCAAAGTCTCAGCTTTCTCATCATAAAAATGAAAATAATAATATGACTTAGCTCATATGATTGTGTTGAGGATGAATCAAACATAATATGAAAATAAAACTGAAGCACATAGCTAATATTGTAGAGAATGAATCAGTTCAGTTCAGTTCAGTCACTCAGTCATGTCAGACTCTTTGAGACACTATGGACCGCAATATGCCAGGCTTCCCTGTCTGTCACCAACTACCAGAGCATGCTCAAACTCATATCCATTGAGTCAATGATGCCATCCAATGATCTGATCCTCTGTCATCCCCTTCTCTTCCTGCCTTCAATCTTTCCCAGCAGAGAATGAAAACAAGTTACCTTTTCACTCCTTCTGTCTACAGTCCACTTCAGTTGCTCAGTCCTTTCTGACTCTTTGCAACCCCATGAACCACAGCACGCCAGGCCTCCCTGTCCGTCACCAACTCCCGGAATTTACGCAAATTCATGTCCATCGAGTCGGTGATGCCATCCTGCCATCTCATCCTCTGTCGTGCCCTTCGCCTCCTGCCCCTAATCCCTCCCAGCATCAGGGTCTTTTCCAATGAGTCAACACTTCATGTGAGGTGGCCAAAGTATTGGAGTTTCAGGTTTAGCATCAGTCCTTCCAATGAACACCCAGGACTGATCTCCTTTAGAATGGACTGGTTGGATCTCCTTGCAGTCCAAGGGACTCTCAAGAGTCTTATCCAACACCACAGTTCAAAAGCATCAATTCTTTGGCGCTCAGCTTTCTTCACAGTCCAACTCTCACATCCATACATGACTACTGTGAAAACCATAGCCTTGACTAGACGGACCTTTGTTGGCAAAGTAATGTCTCTGCTTTTGACATTATGACATTATGCTACCTAGGTTGGTCATAACTTTCCTTCCAAGGAGTAAGTGTCTTTTAATTTCATGGCTGCAGTCACCACCTGCAGTGATGTTGGAGCCCAAAAAAATAAAGTCTGACACTGTTTCCACTGTTTCCCCATCTATTTCCCATGAAGTGATGGGACCAGATGCCATGATCTTTGTTTTATGAATGTTGAGCTTTAAGCCAACTTTTTCACTCTCGTCTTTCACTTTCATCAAGAGGCTTTTTAGTTCCTCTTCACTTTCTGCCATAAGCGTCCAATTCCAGCAACCAGGGATTCAACCTGAAGAAATGATGGTGTCGGCCAATGAGATAGCCTCTCAGTTTTCTATGGACTGCCTGTTTATTCCAAGTTTAAGATTCTCTTTTATACTTTTACAAAAACATTAGGCCAGAGGTTTGACATTTTCAGTTCCCCCTCTCCCAGATTTATTATCTCCATAAATCATTGTTGCTCTTCAAACAGAGTTCCTGCTTCAGTAATTCTCTTGGAATAAGCCTTATCATCTATTATCTACCTCTTCTAATGTGTCCCATAGTTAACTTGTGATTACATTGTAACTCATACTACAGCCCTCAGTTTACTACTTATCTTCCTAACTTCTGTTTGCCCCTAACATCCTGAGCTCACTATCTCTTAAAAAGGCTTCTAGCTATAGTGTCTCTAAAAATTCCTAACTTCTATAAGTTATAGTAAAATATGCTAACTTTACAATATTCCTTAAATCTTTAACTTCTAACTTTTAATTATTTCTAAGCCCTAAATTCAGTAAACTCCTTTGCCATAAACATTCTCCTCACAAATAGGCTTCAGATATCAATCCCTCCCATGGCCTCAAGCTACAGCCTATGTGCTCATCCTGGAACACTCTTTTGTAAAAGTCCTTGAACAAATGTCAATGATTAACTTTATGAATTATTTTCTGAGCACAACTTCAGAAGGCTTTGTGCCTTCTCATGCTCCTCTCAAGAACAATAAGCATGTCAATATTCCTTTTCAATCAACTCAGCCAAGGAGAAGAAAAGACAAGTCAGAATTACAAGGCCTAACTCCTTCATACTGGGATCCGTGCCTGTGGAATGAGGAGAGGAGGTTGGGGACCGTGCCTCCATTTTGTCAGTAATGCCTAACGCGGCTCCCAACAGTTGGTGTCATCAGCATATCTGAGGTGATTGATATTTCTCCCAGCAATCTTGATTTCAGCTTGTGCTTCTTCCAGCCCAGCGTTTCTCATGATGTACTCTGCATAGAAGTTAAATAAGCAGGGTGACAATATACAGCCTTGACACACTCCTTTTCCTATTTGGAACAAGTCTGTTTTTCCACATCCAGTTCTAACTGTTGCTTCCTGACCTGCATACAGGTTTCTCAAGAGGCAGGTCAGGTGGTCTGGTATTCCTCTCTCTTTCAGAATTTTCCACAGTTTATTGTGATCCACACAGTCTAAGGCTTTGGCATAGTCAATAAAGCAGGAATAGATGTTTTTCTGGAACTCTCTTGCTTTTTTGATGATCCAGCGGATGTTGGCAATTTGATCTCTGGTTCAACTGCCTTTTCTAAAATCAGCTTGAACATCTGGAAATTCACAGTTCACATATTGCTGAAGACTGGCTTGGAGAATTTTGAGCATCACTTTACTAGCGTGTGAGATGAGTGCAATTGTGCAGTAGTTTGAGCATTCTTTGGCATTGCTTTTCTTTGGAATTGGAATGAAAACTGACCTTTTCCAGTCCTGTGGCCACTGCTGAGTTTTCCAAATTTGCTGGCATATTGAGTGCAGCACTTTCACAGCATCATCTTTCTTAACTGGAATTCCATCACCTCTACTAGCTTTGTTCGTAGTGATGCTTCCTAAGGCCCACTTGACTTCACATTCCAGGATGTCGGGCTCTAGGTGAGTGATCACACCATCGTGATTATCTGGGTCATGAAGATCTTTTTTGTACAGTTCTTCTGTGTATTCTTGCCACCTCTTCTTAATATCTTCTGCTTCTGTTAGGTCCATACCATTTCTGTTCTTTATTGAGCCCATCTTTGCATGAAATGTTCCCTTACAATCTCTAATTTTCTTGAAGAGATCTCTAGTCTTTGCCATTCTGTTGTTTTCCTCTATTTCTTTGCATTGATTGCTGAGGAAGGCTTTCTTATCTCTCTTTGCTCTTGTTTGGAACTCTGCATTCAGATGCTTATATCTTTCCTTTTTTCATTTGCTTTTTGCTTCTCTTCTTTTCACAGCTCTTTGTAAGGCCTCCTCAGACAGCCATTTTGCTTTTTTGCATTTCTTTTCCATGGGGATGTTCTTGATCCCTGTCTTTTGTACAATGTCATGAACCTCCATCCATAGTTCATCAGGCACTCTGTCTGTCAGATCTAGTCCCTTAAATCTATTTCTCACTTCCACTGTATAATCATAAGGAATTTGATTTAGGTCATACCTGAATGGTCTAGTGGTTTTCCCTACTTTCTTCAATTTAAGTCTGAATTTGGCAATAAGGAGTTCATGATCTGAGCCACAGTCAGCTCCCGGTCTTGTTTTTGCTGACTGTATAGAGCTTCTCCATCTTTGGCTTAAAGAATATAATCAATCTGATTTCACTGTTGACCATCTGGTGATGTCCGTGTGTAGAGTCTTCTCTTCTGTTGTTGGAAGAGGATGTTTGCTATAATCAGCGCATTCTCTTTGCAAAACTCTATTAGCCTTTGCCCTGCTTCATTCCATACTCCAAGGCCAAATTTTCCTGTTACCCCAGATGTTTCTTGACTTCCTACTCTGCATTCCAGTCCCCTATAATGAAAAGGACATCTTTTTGGGGTGTTAGTCCTAAAAGGTCTTGTAGATCTTCATAGAACTTTTCATCTTCAGCTTCTTCAGTGTTACTGGTTGGGGCATAGGCTTGGATTACCGTGATATTGAATGGTTTGCCTTGGAAACAAACAGAAATCATTCTGGGTTTTTTTGAGATTGCATCCAAGTACTGCATTTTGGACTCTTTTGTTGACCATGATGGCTACTCCATATCTTCTAAGGGATCCTGCCCACAGTAGTAGATATAATGGTCATCTGAGTTAAATTCATCCATTCCAGTCCATTTTAGTTTGCTGATTCCTACTATGTTGATGTTCACTCTTGCCATCTCCTGTTTGACCACTTCCAATTTGCCTTGATTCATGGACTTAATATTCCAGGTTCCTATGCAATATTGCTCTTTACAGCATCAGACCTTGCTTCTATCACCAGTCTCATCCACAACTGAGTACTGTTTTTGCTTTGGCTCCATCCCTTCATTCTTTCTGGAGTTATTTCTCCACTGATCTCCAGTAGCATATTGGGCACCTACCGACCTGGGGAGTTCCTCTTTCAGTATCCTATCATTTTGCCTTTCACACTGTTCATGGGGTTCTCAAGGCAAGAATGCTGAAGTGATTTTCCATTCCTTTCTCCAGTGGACCACATTCTGTCAGATCTCTCCACCATGACTAGTCTGTCTTGGCTGGCCACACAGAGCATGGCTTAATTTCACTGAGTTAGACAAGGCTGTGGTCCATGTGATCATCTTGGCTAGTTTTCTGTGATTATGGTTTCAATGTGTCTCCCCCTACAGCTGAGAATGTAAAACAACTTCTTCAAGGCTTAGGCCCTGAAAACCTTCACCTAATGATGCATAACAACTTATTCAAAGCTCCTTCTTCTTATTGACAATTTCTCTTACAGGATAGTGAATTAATTCCTTGACCACTGAATAGAAATGACCCCCTACCCTTCTCTTCCATCCTTTACTTCAATTCTTAGTCTTAGATATAAGTATAAATTTCAATGAGCCCATTATTATTTCCCTAGGAGACCAATAGGAAGTTTAAATGAAAAGGACTCTTGGGCATCACCATTTTAGTTAGACCAGAGGACCAGCAAACGTTTTCTGTAAAGGGCCAAATTGTAAATATTTCAGGCTTTGTAGGCCATACAGTCTCTGCTACAACTACTCATCTCTGCCATTAAGCACAAAGCAGAGATAGATGATTCACAAATGAATAAACATGGTTGCATTCTAATAACACTTCATTTATGGACACTGACATTTGAATTTCACACAATTTGCATGTATCAAAAAATAATATTATTTTCTTTCAATCATTTAAAAATGGATAAAACCAGTCTTAACTCATAAGCAGTACAAAAATAAGCAGTAAGCTAGATTTTGTACACTAGTTTTAGATTGCCAATCAGCTTAATAAAAAATAAAGTTACTGATTCACCTTAACAAAAATGTGGCAATATATGTTTCAGGTATAGATTGATCCAGGGATTCCAAACAATATAATCAGTCTCTGTCTTTCAGTTTCTCAAACCCCCTCTCCTTTATGTTGACTTCATTATCATGTCCTGATTGTGTTAAGGTGGCTGTGTTCTTTGGTTTTTTCTTCCATGTTCAAATAGAAAAGAAAATGATCATTCTTCTTTCTAAAATTGTTAACATAAAATATTCAGCCAATAATCAGTACTCTGAGCTTTATCATGTGTCCATTCCTGTTCCAATATCTCATGACCACAGGCATGAGATGTCCTGATTGGCTTAGACCAGTAAGATATTCCAATACCTAAGACTTGGATACGATCAACTTCAGCCAAACTATACAGAAGATCAATAATTCCCCTAGGGTATTTTAACACAGTGCTACCAAGGGCTTCCCTTGTAGCTCAATTGGTAAAGAATCTGCCTACAATGCAGGAGACCTGGGTTTGACTTCCGGGTCAGGAAGATTCCATTGAGAAGGGAATGGCAACCCACTCCAGTATTCTTGCCTGGAAAATCCCGTAGATGGAAGAGCCTCGCAGGCTACAGTCCATGCGGTCGCAAAGACTCGGACATGACTGAGCGACTTTCTTATTTCTTTCGTTAGCAACTAAACCACCACCGACACCAAAGAATAGGAAAGAGATATGTTAAAGGGTATATTAAAAATGTGACAAATGTATACCATATACCATAGAACATGCCTGATTTCATGGACATTCAAATTTGGCCCTTCCCAATTCCCTCAAAAAAAAAAAAAAAAAAAGGTGAACTTAAATATTTTGAAAATAAAATTAGTCTGTGGCATAAATTGATCTTTCAGAGAAGGCCATTTCATATAGGTGTGTGTATGTATATGATGAATAAACAGGCATCAGTTTTTTACTGTATAACACAAAGAGGTTAAATTAGCCTATGACAAACTTTTCTGTAAAGGACCAGATAGAAAATATGTTAGGCTTTGCAGGCCATATAATTAGTCATATTTTTTTCTTTTTTTTTTTCTTCCCCTTCCCCTTTACAACCTATTTAAAATGAAAAATCATCCTAAATCCAAAGGTCATAAAAATAAAGGCAAGATTTGGCCTGCAGTCCATAGTTTGTCTAATTCTAAGCTGAATAACCACTAGCTCTCCTTCTAGCTATGCCAGTCTATGACTCTAGGCTTCTGTCTGTTTTTGTTTCTTTGTTTGTTTTTGGAAAGTTGCTCAGTCATGTCCAACTCTTTATGACCCCATGGCCTATACAGTCCATGGAATTATCCAGGCCAGAATACTGGAGTGGGTAGCCTTTCCCTTCTCCAGGGGATCTTCCCAGTCCGGGAATCGAACCCAGGCCTCCCGCATTGCAGGTGGATTCTTTACAAGCTGAGCCACAAGGGAAGCCCTCTGTCTGTAGCAGTTGATTCCTACTGCCTCTGTGAAAAGAGAGTCTCATGGACAGAGGAGCCTGGCAGGCTACAGTCCATAGGGTCACACAGAGTTGGACACAACTAAGTAGGCATGCACACCTCTGCCCAGGAAGGGCTCTTCCTTTCACAGAAGTATTCAAATACCAATGTCATCACTATCCCTGCCCTAGGAAGTATGGTGAAAATATCTAAATGGTTCTGTGCTCACCTGCATCCTTTTGGGCCATTGAAATGAATACTCAGATATTCGTATTTTTACTGTTCCCAAAAGATACTCTCTTCTCATGGTTTTATTCCTTACTTGTGGGAAGCAGCTTCTGCCAGGCCAGAGATATGGGGTGGCAGGTAAGGATCACCTTTCTGAAATACAAATATGATAGTATCACTACACTTTAAATAAAACCCTTATTGATGATCATCACCTGCAGGGCAGAGACTGTACTTCTCAATCATGGTATTTAAGGACCATAACAGTCTAACTCCACCTGGCTTTTCAGCCTTATCTCTTATGACTTTCCTCAACTGTTTTATTTACTGCCAAGCCCATTCTACTCATATTACCTAAACTCATTATGCGTTGAGTGCTTTGTATGTTTGCCTGTTCACTTTGCCCATGATGGAGTTCAGAACCTGCTACCCCAAAATATGGCATCTTGACATATGGAATATTTTGGGTTGATGGAATTGGAGAAATGGGAGGTATGGGGGCTCTCTGACTTCTGCCTTATTCCCTTAAGCAGGTCATAAACCCCTCATGTGATATGTATCCTCTCTATACCTGGAGAAAAGGAGCATCCTTATCTCTGAAGATGGGAATCTGAAGAGGCAAGCCTTTCTAAGTTTCCCTCAGTTTACGACCCTTAACTTATACGCTTGTATCCTATTACATTTTCCCATGACTTTCAACCCTTCATCAAATTTAGTATAAATATGCTCAGGTTTAACTGTTTCTCTGGGTTTTCATTTCCTTATGAAGGCTTCTGTGTCATGTAAAGCAGCAGTCCCAAACTTTTTGGCAATTTTTCCATGGACTGGGGTAGGGTGATGGTTTGGGGATGACTCAAGCATATTACATTTATTATGCAGTTTATTTCTGTTATTATTACATCAGCTTCACCTCAGATCATCTGACATTAGATCGTGGACATTAGGGACCCCTGAGGTAAAGCATATATTAAATATATTTGTCTGCCTTTATCCTGGAAATCTGTTTCTGTCAGTGTAATTTTCAGGTCCAGCCTCAAGCCTTAAGAGGATAAAGGAAATGTTTTTCCTTCCCTACACCTTTAATTGGCTTTCTTTTTAGCATGCTCTTGAGATCTTTTCTTCATAGGCCACATCAACTTTGAAGCCTTCATTGCCCCCACCTCTGGGAAGAATTTATTCCCTCTTTGTATACCTTTAAGATCATATCCATACTTAGTTATACAATGAAATTATACCTTATGTGGGGAGTGGAATTATATATATATATATATATATATATATATATATATATATATATATAAAAGAAAACCTCACATTAGTTTCTAATTCACCTTAAAAATGTCTTCTTAAAGGTTATCCCTTAGGCTGAATAGTAGGTGAAATAGTTGCTTGCATGTAGAGAAAGAGTTGTATAAAAATATAAATCTTAAACTTGAGATTCACAAACAGCACAGGGAGATGTTCACAGTGAGAGGTAAGTGGAAACTGAGACTAAGGGAATTGCAGTTTCCTGTCTTTCATTATGAGTTCCCTGGTGGCTCAGATGGAAAAGTGTCTGCCTATAATGTGGGAGACGTGGGTTCAATCCCTGGGTTGGGAAGATCCCCTGGAGAAGGAAATGGCAACCCACTCCTGTACTCTTGCCTGGAAAATCCCATGGATGGAGGAATCTGGTAGGCTACAGTCCACAGGGTCCCAAAGAGTGGGACATGACTGAGTGACTTTCATTATCTTGCTAATTATAGGGCCTTTGCTAACTAAATGGATTAGTGAGCAAGCCAAATTGGATTAGCACAACAGCCAAATTCCTCTCTCTCTCTCATTCAGCTTATCTAGTTAAATATGTACACTTTAAAAGTGGAGGATGTAGTCTGCTGTCTCCTTCCAACCTGAGATTATAAGAGTTTTGTTGGCAAGGATCATATCATCTTTACTTTGGATCCTTTATGCTCACAGGTGGGACATTATAGATGCACTCTTTAAATGTGAAACAGGTTGAATTCTGTGTTTCTTCAGTGTTTTCTTCTTATTTCTTTTAGTGCTTAACAAATAAACTCAACATAATTTGCTGATGGTGTGGTGGATAATCTTTAGATGAACTTCAAATCTCTAAATTTTTTAACAGTTTTTCTATACCTTTCCAAATAACAGGAGAATTGTTATTAATTTTCCTTCCAGTATTTCAATGAAGGATTTTCTGATATAGAATCATCTACTAAACCTTCTCAGGGAATGAATTACAGTTTGACATTTTAAGTATGGCAAAGAATTCTGTCTTCTTACCAGTTTTAATGACTTTGACTTCAAAAACACCCCGAGGAATTCAGGACTTTGAGTCTTATGTTTCTATGATGCTCTGATTCTCGGTCAACTGGTAATACTTGAGAATATATTTTGGCTGCCAAAGAATATTATCCCATAAACAATGTTCAAAAACAGTTTAATAATTAAAGCACTAAATATTAACTAAATAGATGAATATGTATGAAAGATATAAATATATAATCATGACTTAATAATTAATTCTTAGTATTTTCAATTGGTTTCTCCCTAGTGCAACTCAATCAGAGGGAATGGATATAGCTGAGTCAAGACTCATGTAACAAACTAAAGGACTCCTTTCATGCATATCCTAGGATTTACCTTCAGTTCAGTTCATTTCAGTTCAGTTGCTCAGTCATGTCCGACTCTTTGCAACCCGACACCAGGCCTCCCTGTCCATCACCAACTCCCAGAGTTCACTCAAACTTACGTCCATCGAGTCAGTGATGCCATCCAGCCATCTCATCCTCTGTCGTCCCCTTTCTTCCTGCCCCTAATCCCTCCCAGCATCAGAGTCTTTTCCAATGAGTCAACTCTTCGCATGAAGTAGCCAAAGTACTGGAGTTTCAGCTTTTAGCATCATTCCTTCCAGTTTTACCTTAGCTCTTTCTATATCCTCACTCTTAAGCCTCTTCTGCTGTTGGACTAGTAGACTGTATGATAAACAATAAGCTGATTAATGTTTGTTCTGTGATCAAGTCCAACATAAGTCTAGATCACTCTAAGGTCATTCAGTAAGCAGGTTGAAAAGAAAATATATAAACCCAAGCTGGTCTGATTACACAGCCTGAGCTCTTATGTGCTCTATACTGTCTTCTCAGGTAACCTATCACACTTTGTTTTTTGGTTCTGTAAGGTCAATCAAGACTGAATAGAACACTTGATTCTAATCTGTCATTATATATAGATAGCCATATAAGTGACTGGTTTGGTTCCTTCCTGTTCTGGAACAAGGTCAATGAGTCACAGCATATTAGACTGACAAATGTTCTTTCACATTTGACTAGGCTGCATGTGCTAGACAACATGGACTATAAAATGATGATGTTAAAACATGTTTTTTGTTTCCCCTTTGTTAAGGATTTGACAGAGTAGCATCGAAATAGCTATAATACAGAGCAAAAGCATGGCCTGGTAGATGTCTAAGGAATGTAAACTCATAATGCTGAAACACTTAATGAACAATTCAAAGACAAAGGCACATTAAAAGGTTCATAGTGAGAATTATCTAGTAAGGCACTGAGTAAAGGAAAAGTATTTCTCTTGGGTGCTTTTGCTGTTTGATGATATGAAAAGCTGGGAAACAAGTTACCATAAGTTCCCCTTTGTAAGACAGAAAACACATATTTTCATTCCAAGAATAGCAGGGAGTGGATCATCTTTTTCCAGTGCTTAAGGTGTCTACCTAGAACTATTGCTTAATCCAGTGATTAGAAAATTTGCCCCATTGTTATTTAAGTCCATTTCCTACCAAGCTACTCTGTAGAAAAAAAAAAAAAATAGGATCTACCAAATGAAAACATTGTTTTCCTTTTCTACAATCACATTGTAGAATTCTATTAACTATTAGGGGAAACAAAATGATGATGCTGACTGTGCTATAGCTTTCAGATATAAACACAGCATTCAAATCTACAGAACCTGATGATTTTTATTCCAAGATTCTATAAAAATTGGGTCAAAGTTATTATGGGACCATGCAAGGGGTATATTTATACCTTTTCCCAGGAAGAGAGCGATGATACTAGACATGTTAGGCATGTAAGCTTAACTTCTTTACCTGTATATATATATATATATATATATATATATATATATATTTTTTTTTTTTTAATTCAAAAGTTGTCCTCAAATCAATTTGTAGGCAAACTAAACAGGAAAAGAAATTAACTAAAAGCCATAATAGTAACATTGTAAAACCAACTTGTAAAAACCAAATCCTATCAGAGTAAACTCACCTCTTTCTCCAGTAGACCTAATAGAGAAAATTAGATTTTTTTTTTTTCCAAATCCACCCAGCTGTGTGGCATGAACCATGTAGCTACTAAACTGGACCACAGTTGTTTGTAGCATCTTGTTTATATAGTGTCACCAATCTAGGTAATATAATAATTAGGAATTTAAAGTTTCCAGTCCCATAATTTTAGAAAAATGACTCATCTTGGATTTTTAACACCATTGCTACTAGTTAGGCTAGAAATTAAAAGATTATACCTGTACTTCCTAATAGGTCATAACTTTCAGATACATAAAAATAAAGCATAATAGAGAAGAATGGATAGGCAAAACAAATGGACTTTCAGACTTTGCACTTAGCAGGATTTCAATAACATTTGCTCACAGATTTAATTTATGTGTTTTGGTGTCATAGCTATTAATCATTCATTCATTCTACATATATTTAGAGACAGCTTAGTATATGCCAAGCACTATATTAGGTGCTAGAGATCCAAGAGATATCTATTAAGCAGTGGAATTTGTCTTCATTATTTTCTTTTCTCCACCTTTTTTATGTTAGATACTGCAGGACTCTGCTAATGTCTTTATGTAGCATTATTTGTACTTTGTCATTCAAGGAATTAAAAACCCAGAACATGGAAAAAAATCATGTATTTATAGTATTCATCCTTAAGATAGCCACTGGGCTCATTAATGTGATATTGCTATTTCTGAAGATGTTATAAGATTAATTCAGAGTGAATAATTTCTGGTTCTTTTAGCTGAGCCAGTACTATACCTTTAGCCCTGTAATAAACTCATATCAAATCAAGTAAGTAAAAGATGTCAAAGATTCCTGCCAACTTTGTAGCTACTTCTAAATGATGTATGCATTTTCCAAGTATACTAAATTGTTTGACCCCAAATCATGGTCTTTTCTTGTTTCTTTTCACTTGTCTCCCTGACAAGTCAGAGACTGGGAAAGAACTAATCATTTAAGATCTCCAATACAGATATTGCATTTGATGGAGTATAACATGATCCTAAACATATCCCTGGTGGCTCAAGCAGTAAAGAATCCACCTGCAATGTATGAGACCCAGGTTCCATCTCTGGGTCAGGAAGGTTCCCTGGGAATGGCTACCCACTCTAAAATTCTGGACTGGTGAATGCCATGGACAGAGAAGCCTGTGGTGCTACAGTCCATGGGATCACAATGAGTCAAACACAGTGGAGTGACTAGCATTACAACACACTATAAAAACACATCCACAGATCCATAGACCCATCCCTCAATATGAGTTCCTGCTCAGAGACAGAAAAGACATCCTCAGACACATGGATTCATTACCAGCTGAGCCACAAGGGAAGCCCAAGAATACTGGAGTGGGTAGCCTATCCCTTCTCCAGCAGATCTTCCTAAGCCAGGTATCAAACCAGGGTCTTCTACATTGCAGGCAGATTTTTTACCAACTGAGCTATCAAGGAAGTAAGTAGGGAAAACCACCACACCATTCAAGTATGACCTAAATCAAATCCCTTACAATTATACACTGGAAGTGAGAAATAGATTTAAGGGACTAGATCTGATAGACAGAGTGCTTGATGAACTATGGACAGAGATTTGTGACATTGTACAGGAGACAGGGATCAAGAACATCCCCAAGAAAAAGAAATGCAAAAAAGCAAAGTGGCTGTCTGAGGAGGCCTTATAAATAGCAATGAAAAGAAGAGAAGCAAAAAGCAAAGAAAAAAAGAAAAATATACACATTTGAATGCACAGTTCCAAAGAATAGCAAGGGGAGATAAGAAAGCCTTCCTCAGCGATCAATGCAAAGAAATAGAGGAAAACAACAGAATGGGAAAGACTAGAGATCTCTTCAAGAAAATTAGAGATTCCAAGGGAACATTTCATGCAAAGATGGGTTCAATAAAGGACAGAAATTGTATGGACCTAACAGAAGCAGAAGATATTAAGAAGAGGTGGCAAGAATACACAGAAGAACTGTACAAAAAAAAAAAGATCTTCATGACCCAGATAATCATGATGGTGTGATCACTCATCTAGAGCCAGACATCCTGGAATGTGAAGTCAAGTGGGCCTCAGGAAGCATCACTACGAACAAAGCTCGTGGAGGTAATGGAATTCCAGTTGAGCTATTTCAAATTCTGAAAGATGATACTGTGAAAGTACTGAATTCAATATGCCAGCAAATTTGGAAAACTCAGCAGTGGCCACAGGACTAGAAAAGGTCAGTTTTCATTCCAATCCCAAAGAAAGGCAATGCCAAAGAATGCTCAAACTACTGCACAATTGCACTCATCTCGCGTTAGTAAAGTAATGCTCAAAATTCTCCAAGCTAGGCTTCAGCAATACGTGAACCGTGAACTTCTAGATGTTCAAGCTGGTTTTAGAAAGGCAGAGGAACCAGAGATCAAATTGCCAACATCCGCTGTATGCTCAAAAAAGCAAGAGAGTTCCAGAAAAACATCTCTTTCTGCTTTATTGACTATGCCAAAGCCTTAGACTGTGTGGATCACAATAAACTGTGGAAAATTCTGAAAGAGATGGGAATACCAGACCACCTGACCTGCCTCTTGAGAAACCTATATGCAGGTCAGGAAGTAACAGTTAGAACTGGATGTGGAACAACAGACTGGTTCCAAATCAGGAAAGGAGTACGTCAAGGCTGTATATTGTCACCCTACTTATTTAACTTATATGCAGAGTACATAATGAGACATGCTGGGCTGGAGGAAGCACAAGCTGGAATCAAGATTGCCAGGAATCAATAACCTCAGATATGAAGATGACACCACCCTTATGGCAGAAAGTGAAGAGGAACTAAAAAGCCTCTTGATGAAAGTGAAAGAGGAGAGTGAAAAAGTTGGCTTAAAGCTCAACATTCAGAAAACAAAGATCATGGCGTCTGGCCCCATCACTTCATGGGAAATCAATGGGGAAACAGTGGAAACAGTGTCAGACTTTCTTTTTGGGGGCTCCAAAATCACTGCAGATGGTGATTGCAGCCATGAAATTAAAAGACGCTTACTCCTTGGAAGGAAAGTTATGACCAACCTAGATAGCATATTGAAAAGCAGAGACATTACTTTGCCAACAAAGGTCCGTCTAGTCAAGGCTATGGTTTTACCAATAGTCATGTATGAGTGTGAGAGTTGAACTATAAAGAAAGCTGAGCGCTGAAGAACTGATACTCTTGAACTGTGGTGTTGGAGAAGACTCTTAAGAGTCCTTTGGACTGCAAGGAGAGCCAAACACTCCATCCTAAAGGAGATCTGTCCTGAGTGCTCATGGGAAGAACTGATGTTGAAGCTGAAACTCCAAAACTTTGGTCACCTGAAACGAAGAACTGACTCATTTGAAATGGCCCTGATGCTGGGAAAGATTGAGGGCAGGAGGAAAAGGGGACGACAGAGGATGAAATGTGTGGATGGCACCACCGACTCAATGGACATGAGTTTGGGTAAACTCTGGTAGTTGGTGATGGTCAAGGTGGCCTGGTTTGCTGCGGTCCATGGGGTCGCAAAGTGTTAGACACGACTGAGTGATTGAACTGAACTGAACAGATACATAGTTAACAACCATCCCAGAGTGTCCAAAACTGTTTCAGTTTTAGGACTGAAAGTCTCAGAACAGGGAAAACTTTTCAATCCCAAGAAAAGAGGGCAGTCAGTGACATTAAATGCCACTGAGTCTTAACTTGACAAAATTTTTTGCCAGAGTATGAAATAAGATTTCACGGGTTTGGACCACCTTTCCAATTAGTGTGTTAACTGGATTTACTGAGATAGCAGGAAGGAAGAAAGCAATCTAACTTTAATAATTTTTTTTTTGTAACAACTTTTATCAGCTTTATCAATATTTTGCTAGTTTACTTTTAATTGAAGAATAATTACAATATTGTGTATGTTTATGCCATACATCAACATGGATCAGCTATAAGTGTATATATATATATATATATATATATATATATATATATATATCCCCTCTCTTTTTAGACTTTCTCCCACCTCCCACCCTATCCCACCCCTCTAGGTTGTCACAGAGCTCCAGTTTGAGTTCCCCAAGTCATACAGCAAATTCACACTGGCTATCTATTTTGCAAATAGCAGTGTATGTTTCTATGATGCTTTCTCCATTTGTCCCACCCTTTCCTTCCTACCCCCAACCTGCCCCTTTCCATAAGTCTGTTCTTTTTTTCCTTCATCTTCATTACTATCCTGAAAGTAGGTCATCAGTGGGGCTTCCCTTGTAGGTCAGTTGGTAAAGAATCTGCCTACAATGCAGGACACTAAGGTTTCATTCCTGGGTCGGAAAAATCCCCTGGAGAAGGAAATGGCAATCCACTCAAGTATTCCCACCTGGAGAATCCCATGGACAGAGGAGCCTGGCAGTCTACAGTCCATGGGGTCAGAAGAGTCAGACATGACTTGGTGACCAAACCACCACCACCACCATCTTTCTAGATTCCATATATATGTGTTAATATATATTTGCTTTTCTCTTTCTGACTATATCACTCTGTATAATAGGCTCTAGGTTCATTCACCTCATTAGCACCAACTGAAATGCGTTCTTTTTATGGCTGGGCAATATTCCATTGTACACAGCTACTTTATCAATTTGGTTGACTGTCTTTTCATATGTACATACCATTGTTATAATCAGTGTGAACTCTTTTTTCAATTCTTATATATAGTTGAGTTCACAACAAATTTACAGTTGAAATATTTTTTAGAAAGTTTTTGTTTTGCTATCAAGAATATGATTTTAACAGCTTAGAATATATTTTAATTCTTCATAAATCTAACATATACATCTGTGTAGCCATAATATATGAGATCAATTTTACATGTATATTCATGTATGTAGTATGCATACATTCAATTATAGTATCAATGGGCTTCCCCAGTAGCTCAGCTGTTAAAGAATCCACCTGCAGTGCAAGAGACTTGGGTACGATCCTTGGGTTGAGAAGATCCGCTGGAGAAGGGAATGGCTACCCACTCCAGTACTCTGGCCTGAAGAATTCCATGCACTGTATAGCCCATGGGGTCACAAAGAATAGGACATGACTGAGCGACTTACACTTTCACTTTCATCAGTTCAGTCCAGTGGCTCAGTGATGTCCAACTCTTTGAGACCCCATGGACTGCAGCATGCAAAACTTCCCTGTCGATCACCAACTCCCAGAACTTGCCCAAACTCATGTCCATCAAGTCAGTGATGTCACCTAACCATCTCAGCTTCTGTCATCCCTTCTTCTCCTGCCTTCAATCTTTCCCAGCATCAGGGTCCTTTCCAAAGAGTCAGTACATTGCATCAGGTGGCCAAAGTATTGGAGTTTCAGCTTCAGCATCAGTCCTTCCAATGAATATTCAGGACTGATTTCCTTTAGCATGGACTGGCTTGATACCCTTTCAGTCCAAGGGACTCTCAAGAGTCTTCTCTTAAACAACAGTTCAAAAGCATCAGTTCTTCCGGGCTCAGATTTTCTTATGGTCCAACTCTCACATCCAAACATGACTATTGGAAAAACAATAGCTTTGACTATATGGACATTTTTTGGCAAAGTAATGTCTCTGCTTTTTAATATGCTATCTAGGTTGGCCATAACTTTTCTTCCAAGGAGTAAGTGTCTTTTAATTTCATGGCTGCAGTCACCATCTGCAGTGATCTTGGAGCCCAAAAAATAAAGTCTGTCACTGTATTCATTGTTACCCCATCTATTTGCCTTGAAGTGATGGGACCAAATACCATGATCTTTGTTTTATGAATGTTGAGTTTTAAGCCAGCTTTTTCACCCTCCTCTTTCACTTTCATCAAGAGGCTCTTTAATTCCTCTTCACTTTCTGCCATAACGGTGGTACCATCTGCATTTCAGGTTATTGATTGATATTCCTCCCAGCAATCTTGATTCCAGCTTGTGATTTATCCAGCCCGGCATTTCTCATGATGTACTCTGCATATAAGTTAAATAAGCAGGGTGACAATATACAGCTTTGGCATACTCGTTTCCCAATTTGGAAGCAGTCCCTTGTTCCATGTCCAGTTCTAACTGTTGCTTCTTGACCTACATACAGATTTCTCAGGAGGCAAGTCAAGTGGTCTGGTATTCCCATTTCTTGAAGAATTTTACAGTTTGTAGTGATACACACATTCAAAGGCTTTGACATAGTCAATAAAGCAGAAGTAGGTGTTTTTCTGGAATTCTCTTGCTTTTTCTATGATCCAACAGTTGTTGGCAATTTGATCTCTAGTTCCTCTGCCTTTTCTAAATCCAGCTTGACCATCTGGGAGTTCTCAGTTCACATACTGTTGAAGCCTTGCTTGGAAAATTTTGAGAATTACTTTGCTAGCATGTGAGATGAGTGCAATTGTGCGATAGTTTGAACATTCTTTTGGAGAAGGAAATTATAACTTACTCCAGTATTCTTGCCTGGAGAATCCCATGGACAGAGGAGCCTGACAGGCCATGGTCCATAGGGTCGCAGAGAATTGAACATGACTAAAGCGACTAAGCATTGAATATTCTTTGGCATTGCTTTCTTTCAGATTGGAATGAAAATTGACCTTTTTCAGTCCTGTGGCCACAGCTGAGTTTTCCAGATTTGCTGGCATATTTAGTACAGCACTTTCACAGCATCATATTTAAGAATTTGAAATAGCTCAGCTGGAATTCCATCACCTCCACTAACTTTTTTTTGTAGTGATGCTCCCAAAGGCCCACTTGACTTTGCATCCTAGGATGTCTATTTCTAAGTGAGTGACCACACCATCATGATTATCTGGGTAATTAAGATCTTTTTTGTATAGTTCTGTGTATTCTTGCCATCTCTTCTTAATATCTTCTGCTTCTGTTAGCTCCATACCATTTCTGTCCTTTATTGTGTCCATCTTTACTTGTAAAGTTCCCTCGATATCTCTAATTTTCTCAAAGAGATCACTAGTCTTTCCCATTCTATTGTTTTCCTCTTTTTTTTTTTTTTTTTTTGCATGTGATCACTTAGGAAGGCTTTGTTATCTCTCCTTGCTATTCTTTGGAACTCTGCATTCAGATGGATTAATCTTCCTTTACTCCTTTGCCTTTTGCTTCTCTTCTTTTCTCAGTTGTTTGTAAGGCCTTCTCAGACAACCGTTTTGAATTTCATTTTCTTGGGGATTTTTTTGATCATGACCTCTTGTACAATGTCAGGAACCTCCATCCATAGATTTCAGGCACTCTGTCTATCAGATCTAATCCGTTGAATCTATTTGTCACTTCCTTTGTATAATTATAAGGCATTTGATGTAGGTCATACTTGAATGGCCTAGTGGTTTTCCCTACTTTCTTCAATTCCAGTCTGAATCAAGTCTGAATTTTGCAAAATGTGGTCCACTGCAGAAGTGAATGGCAAACCACTTCCATGTTCTTGCCTTGAGAACCCCTTGAACAGTACGAAAGGGCAAAAAGATATAACAGTGAAATATGAACTCCCCAGGTCCATTGCTGCCCAATATGCTACTGGAGAAGAGTGGAGAAATAACTCCAGAAAGAATGAAGAGATGGAGCCAAAGCAAAAACAATGCCCACTTGTGGATGTGACTGGTGATGGAAGTCAAGTCTGATGCTGTAAGAACCATATTGCATAGGAACCTGGAATGTGAGTTCCATGAACCAAGGCAATTTGGAAGTGGTCAAACAAGAGAGGGCAAGAGTGAAAATCAACATTTGAGGTATCAGTGAGCTAAAATGGACTGGAATGAGTGAATTTATTTCAGATGACCACTATATCTACTACTGTGGGCAAGAATTCCTTAGAAGAAATGGAGTAGGCCTCATAGTCAACAAAAGAGTCTGAAATGCAGTATTGGGTGCGATCTCAAAAATGACAAAATGATCTCTGTTCATTTCCAAGGCAAACCATTCAATATCATAGTAATCCAAGTCTATGCCCCAACCACTAATGCCAAAAAAGGTGAACCAAAAAAAGATGTCCTTTTCATCATGGGGGACTAGAATGCAAAAGTAGGAAGTCAAGAGATACCTGGAGTAACAGGCAAGTTTGGCCTTAGAGTACAAAATGAAGCAGGGCAAAGGCTAACAGAGTTGCCAAGAGAACACACTGGTCATAGCAAACACCCTCTTCCAACAACACAGAGATAACTCTACACATGGGCATCACCAGATGGTCAATACTGAAATCACATTGATTATATTCTTTGCAGCTGAAGATTGAGACACTCCATACAGTCAGCAAAAATAAGACTGGGAGCTGACTGTGGCTAAGAACATGAACTCCATATTCCCTTTCACAGTATCAGTAAACTTTTCCATACATTTTCACCAACTTTTTTCATAGGGTTAAAAAAATGAGCATTGTTCACTACACCAATAGAAAGACCTAATCAAAATTTTAAGTTTGGTACAGACATTTATAGCAAGGCATTTCTAGATCGAATGTGTCTACTTCTAACAACAAAATCCTAGGCTTTGTCACAGCATTGATTAACAGGAGGAGTTATAAACAGAATGGATTTTTGTCTACAGTGTAATTATAACAGCAAAAAGATTTTGAGTGTTTTTGTGGCAGAATTCCATGCTTAGAAATTAGGGTGTCCTAAAGGCCCTATTAACTGCTAATTGATTTTTCAAAGTTATAAACCACTCTGAAAATCCGTCAATCTGCCATTTCCCAGCAACTGGCAGAGTCAGAGATCCACCAGGCATAGAAGCTTCCCATGTTGACCATTACAGCATAGTTGCAGAGCCAGGTTAACTCTACTGGGACCTATAGCCTTGACCTTCACAGTGTTACTAGGATATCAAGGAAAAATATTTATAAAAATATTTTAATTCTTAATCATTGTCTCAGTTTGCTCTCTCAGGACACACACAATAAAGAAAAAACATAACAAACTGTCAAAACTCCGTCTAGTCAAGGCTATGGTTTTTCCAGTGGTCATGTATGGATGTGAGAGTTGGGCTATAAAGAAAGCTGAGCACTAAAGAATTGATGCTTTTGAACTGTGGTGTTGGAGAAGACTCTTGGGAGTCCCTTGGACTGCAAGGAGATCCAACCACTCCATCTTAAAGGAGATCAGTCCAGGGTGTTCATTGGAAGGACTGATGCTGAAGCTGAAACTCCAATAATTTGGCCACCTGATGCCAAGAGCTGACTCATTTGAAAAGGCCCTGATGCTGGGAAAGATTGAGGGCAGGAGGAGAAGGGGATGACAGAGCATGAGATGTTTAGATGGCATCACCGACTCAATGAAAATGGGTTTGGGTGGACTCTGGGAGTTAGTGATGGTCAGGGAGGCCTGGCGTGCTGTGGTTCATGGGGTCTCAAAGAGTCGGACATGACTGAGCGACTAAACTAAACTGAACTGATACTTGACTTATCCTCAGAAAAAAAAGTTTGGTTGAAGTATAATGTGGGAGACAACAAGGAGTTCATTTTTCTTTCTTATAAATTCTCTCTATTCATTTTAGGTTATTTTTATAATCCCAGAATTGAAAGTCAACATCAGTGCTAAAGAAATGTAAAAGGAGCAAAACACTCTCTGACATACATCACAGCAGGATCCTCTATGACCCACCTCCCAGAATATTGGAAATAAAAGCAAAAATAAACAAATGGGACCTAATTAACCTTAAAAGCTTCTGCACATCAAAGGAAACTATTAGCAAGGTGAAAAGACAGCCTTCAGAATGGGAGAAAATAATAGCAAATGAAGCAACTGACAACTAATCTCAAAAATATAAAAGCAACTCCTACAGCTCAACTCTAGAAAAATAAATGACCCAATCAAAAAATGGGCCAAAGAACTAAATAGACATTTCTCCAAAGAAGACATACAGATGGCTAACAAACACATGAAAAGATGCTCAACATCACTCATTATCAGAGAAATGCAAATCAAAACCACAATGAGGTACCATCTCACACCAGTCAGAATGGCTGCAATCCAAAAGTCTACAAATAATAAATGCTGGAGACGGTGTGGAGAAAAGGGAACCCTCTTACACTGTTGGTGGGAATGCAAACTAGTACAGCCACTATGGAGAACAGTGTGGAGATTCCTTAAAAAACTGGAAATAGAACTGCCTTATGATCCAGCAATCCCACTGCTGGGCATACACACTGAGGAAACCAGAAGGGAAAGACACACGTGTACCCCAATGTTCATCGCAGCACTGTTTATAATAGCCAGGACATGGAAGTAACCTAGATGTCCATCAGCAGATGAATGGATAAGAAAGCAGTGGTACATATACACAATGGAGTATTACTCAGCCATTAAAAAGAATAGATCTGAATCAGTTCTAATGAGGTGGATGAAACTAGAGCCTATTATACAGAGTGAAGTAAGCCAGAAAGAAAAACACCAATACAGTATACTAACGCATATATATGGAATTTAGAAAGATGGTAACAATAAGCCTGTGTACGAGACAGCAAAAGAGACACTGATGTATAGAACAGTCTTATGGACTCTGTGGGAAAGGGAGAGGGTGGGGAGATTTGGGAGAATGGCATTGAAACATGTAAAATATCATGTATGAAACGAAAAAAAAAAAAAAGAAATGTAAAAGGAATTTTGAGCAAAATTTTGAAGCATTTTGGGGGTCAGGAGAGCCAAAGTCGAGATTATTACACTACAGGAATTTACAGATAAAATGTGATTTATTGATTTGAGATACATTCAAATAATTTTATTGTCCCCTTGAATTACAGATGCAGAGAAATGCTGAAGGCTGGGGAGGCAGGTGTGGGAGCCTCCCCACAGTATTGCAAGGGGTAATATTGAAGAAATTGTACCATGTATCACCCAATATGGATTGTTGAACTACTTGGAATTAATTAAAAATAATTTCTATTTTCTCTTCAAAATTTAAATAGAAGTCAGACTGTATGTGTAAGTATATTTTAAAAAATCACTAGCTTCAATATCATCTGCATCCCCAAGTTTTATGCAGATGACTCAAGGGACTTCATCAGTACATTTACCAATCATCATAAATTAACCAGAATACCAGGTACCAGAACAAATTAAAAGGGACAACTTTAATAAGTTAATGATCCATTCATATGTCTAATTTTGATGACACATCATTATACAAGAAATAAAGTTGAGTTGCTTCATTTCAGTTTACACTCATACCTCTGAAATTTGTAAGCAATCCCTTCAGTTTCCACGCTGAAATCATTAAAAAAGTTCTAAAAAGCAATGACTGTTCGATTTGCATATCAACCTATACTGTAGTAGAAGAAAGATAATACTCAGTAATCTCAAAATTCTTTAAATCCATTGATTTAAAAGTACTCAAACTACGTCTTAACTCCCTATGGTTTGGTCTTGAAGAATTTCTATTGAATTGAAAAACATGTATTTGCACTTCTATTGTTGTCCATATTTGCTTTAATATGGGTCATCTCAAACGTTTCTTATCTTCCATAACTAACTGTTATCGATTTATCCTCTATAATTTATTAAAACTTTTCTTGAACCTATTTATCTTTTGGAGTTAGTTAATTTATCATTCTAATTACTTTCATAGATTTACTACCTGTTTCATGAAAAGATCTTCATTTGCTCTTAAATGAGCTGTCTTCAACTGTAATATTGCCCTGGCTCTAACTTTTATGGGATTTATTTAAACAAGTCAAAATTCACCAACTTGGGTATTTCATAATGTTAAAAGATATGATCAAGTCCCTATATTCAGAAGCTTTTATTTTGGTAAACATAACTTAAATGTAGTAAAAATTTTAGAGTCTTTCTGATGTTCTTGGGCCCAGAGTACTAAAATGGTTATTTAAATTTAGCAATATCATTTCACTTTGGGATGCAGAAACTGAGGTATGGAGAAGAGAAGTAGTATTTCTAGCATGGACACCAAATCAGTTTTGCTGCTAAGAATAGGATCTGGGCTGAGATGTTCAATTTAAGGCAGAAAAATTCCCAAGCATGGGTCTTTCTGGTTGTGCTAGAATAATTGGGGATTGAGGGTTCTGGAGAAAATAGATTCTATGCACATAACATCAATGTTTCTGATTCAACAAGTTTGAGTAAAGCCCAGAAATCCTGGTTTTTAATGAGCTCTCATATTTAATTCTGATGAGCATCCCATTGTGGGAAACCATTGATATAGTATATCTTTGGTGTCAGCCAAAATACCGTAAGGGAGATGATGTCGTGTTATTTTCCAGGACTCAGCCCTCACTGTACTGTCACCAGTAACTCCAGCTCATAGCATGTCGAGCCATTTTCTGGGAGGTTAAAAAATAATTGAATAGCATTATTGTGCTTTTACTGATCTTTCATATAATGATTTAAGATATGTAATGTACAGCATGAGTTATAGCCTTCTGACGAGTGGATCTCATTTTTTACAGAAGATTAATCTTTTGCATTGGAAGCTGCCTTGTAATACATATCCCAGTGTTTTATTCTCATGAAATGTGCCTGTCAACTGAAGATACGTAAATCAGCACATACTGTGTTCTAGCACAGCTGAATTAGAAACCCATAAGGGCTGGAATTATGGAAATGATGACCTAGTCTTTGGTACAGCTTCACACCGGACTAGTGAAGCTGTACCAAAGACTAGGTCATCATTTCCAGCTGTTGTGTATCCGAGCTATAGCAGGAACATTTAAATATGATCTTGGGAGAGCTTCAAAGAACTTAAGAAAGCATTGACCTAAATGATTAAGTTTGGTTTTAACTAATTTGTAGGGTGTGTGTGCACACATATGCATGAGCATATGTGTGTGTGAGTGTGTGTGTGTGAAGGGAAAGTAAGGAGAAACACACAGAGAGGAAGAGAGACTGAGAATGAAGCACTGCAAACTTCTCTTCAAGCTCACATCCTGAATAATGATGAATAAAGAACAGAATAATTCATTGGTGAAATCGAGTTGTATTTCATTCAGTTAGGCACATATAACCCATGCTTTTGGATTTTTGTTTATTTTTCAAAGGTGGTGACTGTCAATGCATTGATTTTTAATTTATAATATCAGAAAAAAATGATTGTGTTATAGAATTGGTGATCTTGTGGGGGAAAATCTCCTTTGACAATCTAAACTAAGAGGGTTTGATGCTGGGGCAGTGCGTTTTGTTGTTGTTACAAAAGAGAAAATTGTTCTTTCAGCTAGCTATAGCCATAGTGTCTAACAGCAACTGCTTCCTGTGAAATTGTTCCAAGCACATTTCCATAAATAAGGGTTCTGTTCTACTGCTTATATTCCAACTCCATCTACATTCTACTCCACGCTTTGGTGTGTTTCTCCCCCCAACAATTTGGCTATTTAATGCTTGTACAGGCCTATAATTGTGTTGATGTCATCCAGCCAATCAATCATAGAACTATTCATTAAGATATCTGCAATCAGGGCAGTGTCAAAATGAACTTTATTCATTTTGCTACTAAACACCAAATGATGGCAAATTAAACTCTTATTGTAATGATAGCATTAAAGTGAATGGTGTGCAGTTATATTTTTTTCACACCATTGCATTATTTTTACTAGAGAAGGTAGTAAACCTGAGTTTTTACTGATTTGAAGACTGGAGCAGAGCTGAAAGAAAGAGGGCAGGGGGATTTATATTTCCACGTGAAAAGCCCTTTATATGGCATTGATGGAAAACAAGTCAGTAACCACTACATTTTAGCAAAATAAGAATATATGAGCCTATTTTCCATATATAGTCAGTCTGTGACCATGTGTCAGCACTAAAAATAGATGAATGTAGGTGCACCAGAATACTCCAACAGCAGCACAAATCCCACAGAAACAAATTGCTAGTTATAACCGAAGAAAAAATAATTCACATGCTTACATGTTTCCCTCCTGAAAAAATGTGCTCTTTTCAAAATTAAGGTTAAGACAATATTTTATCATGGAAAAACTTCACCATAACCTTTCATAAACTTGCCTAATATAAAATGTCATTAGTGGAGAGTAGAAAATTGAGTAGCATTGATAAGAATATTTATTTAGTGTTTTCTTCTTTTTTCAGGCACATAGAAGTCAAACATTTGATTAAAATAGTTCAATAAATAAAAAGAAAAGTTTAAAGTAAGTTAAATTTATCCTTTGCAACTATTTTTGTCTTGAATTGCTTCAAGATATATTAAGAGCTCTCACATTAGTATCATTAGGGACAGTTTAAAATGAATTTTCACAGCAAGAGATATTAATATTTTAGTAAAATTTTAATGGAGGATTTTCACATGAGGCAAAACTGAAGAGGAAGTATGCTTTAAAATGAAGCTATTGATTAACCAACAATTTTCTGTTGTTCTGATGTTTCTCTCTCAGTAACATTCTCTTTCTTCTAGACTTTGCAATAAGGTCAAAACAACCCTTCACTTATTGCACCATATTCTCTTTCTTTCAGTATCCCAGTTTCTGGACATGATTTCACGATAGAATGGAATAGAAGATCAGTTAGACCATGGAGAATATTTTATTTATCAAAGTACACTTAGACAAGAGCCAAATTCACAAGCATGACTATGAAAATCTTGACATTATAAAAGAATTTTAAATACATTCTGAAACATCTTCTGGTACTTCACACTATAGCAGTGTTTCTTAAGTTCTAAAAATAATTCTATAAAATAAATACATCTTAAGAATGTTGTTGAGAATATCACACATTTATTTATTAGGTACATATTCAGCCAGTGATGAAGCAAATCCAAATTTTCTCAAACACAAGAAATAAAATTTTATAATTTGATAAAGGTAGTCTTCTCAAACTATATATTTTCTCGAATTATATTTACTCAAAGGCAAAATGCATTATTAATTCTAAAATACACATTAAGTTGAGCAACTGAAATATATTATAAACCAAGAATCTCAATTGTAAGAAACAAAAATCATTTTTGTCTAAATAGAACTATTTCTATTATGAAATAATAAAAGCATATTTTTTATTCAGTATTTCTGGAGGGGCCTGAAAGCTGGGTGTGCATATTGTACAATGAACAAAAATGCCCTTAATCACACTGCAGAGCTGACTTAGTAAAGACATCACTCCTGGTGCCGAAGGGCCCAGACAGCACAGTGTATACCACTAAGGAAGGCACTGGGCTGTTGCTCTTAGAAGCACCCACTAGCTCTGGGCCTCTAAAGCTGTCATCACTTCTACCCCCGCCAAGATGATTTTCACCCAGTTACTTTTTTGCGTCACTTGTTTCCTACCCAAAGTCTAGGGGAGGGTCATTTGATCAGCACTGTCTAAATTACATGCCCAAGTCCTAGCTACACTAAGGCTGGGAAAGCATGTAGCTGGACTTTTCAGCTTCTGTAAATGGGATGTTAGCTTTGCCTCCTGTGGTGAAGGATTCCACAAACAAGAAGAGAAGGTTGGATCCTGAGTGACCAAAACACAATGACAAATGACCACCAAGATACACTATTTCAACTACCCAACATCAGCATTCACTGTTCTTTCCATACCTTATTTTATCTAGTATTGCATAACTCTGACTTTGTGCTAGGAATTTTTCTAGGCATATCACTTTCATCTCTTAGTATTTGCAGGAAATTGATTCTAGGACCCCCTACAGACACTAAACTCTGTGGATGCCCAAGTTTCTTATATAAAATGCTTTAGTACAGTCAGTCCTTTGTATCCACTGGATGAGAAACTCACAAAGGCCTGATACTATATTTACTCATTTAATTTTCACTATAACTCTATGAGGCAAGTATTATATGTTTCTCATTTTAGAAGTAAGAAAACAGGCCAAAAAGATTAATTTTCTCAAGGTCCCAAACGACTGCATAATACCACATTCTTATGTGATACAATGTAATTGTTTCTTATACATCCAAAACTGCCTTATCTCTCTAACAAGTATACAGTGGACTAAATGTTTATGTGTGTGTACTCAGTTACTCAGTTGTGTCTGACTGTTTGCAACCCTAGGCACTGTAGCCCACCAGGCTCCTCTGTCCATGGAATTTTCCAAGTAAGAATACTGGAATGGGTAGCCATTCCCTTCTCCAGGGAATCTTCCCGACCCAGGGGTTGAACCCATATCTTCTGCAGTGGCAGGCAGATTATTTACCATTGAGCCACCAGGGAAGCCCAACTACAAAAGAGAGTCTCCCATACTCTATGAGTTTCATGCCTGACTGACCCTGTAATATATTTACTGCCTAAGTCCCCCAAACCACATATTATTTTCAACTCTCAGAAAGATCTATGAAGTTTGTTTTGTTGTTGTTGTTTAGTTGCTAATTTGTTTCTGACACTTTTGCCCAAAACCACAGTGTGTATTGGGAGGTACTGTGTATTTGGAGATTAGGGCCTTCAGAAGGTGCATGCATGTTCAGTCAATAAGTCATGTCTGACTCTTTGCAACCCCGTTAACTGTATCCTATCAGGCTCCTCTGTCCATGGGATTTCCCCAGGCAAAAACACTGGAGAGGATTGCCATTACCTCCTCCAGGGAATCTTCCTGACTGAGGGATTGAACCCAAGTCTCCTTCACTAGCACACAGATTCTTTACCACTGTACTACTTGGGAAACCCTTAAATGTTTATCCCTCCCCCTCCCCCATTCATATATTGAAATCTTAAGCTCTGAGGTGAGGATATAGTTAGAAGACAAGCATCCTCAGGAAGCCAGCTCTTAGCAGACCCCAAGTCTCCCAATGTCCCGATCTTGGACTTCCCAGCCTTCAGAACCATGACAAATAAATTTGTGTTGTTTATAAACAACCCAGTTGAGTGGTATTTTGTTATAGAAATTTGAATGGACTAAGGCAAAGTATCAACCAAAAGTTTCTTGTCACTTCATCCAGCTCTAAATCCATGATGTCTTGGTAATGGTCATTATTCCTCTTTTTGCATCACAATACTTCCTCAATATTCTTATTGGTAAATTTAATGATACCAAGACATCCCATAATTTTAATGATTATCAACACACTTGAAAAATATTTTGGGAGGTAGAAGTTAGTTGAATTATGCAAATCTTTTAGCACAGTAAAGAAAATGATATGGATCAATGCTGTAGTCCTTTTTATGCAGCTAATCACAAAGTCACAAATGGGCATTCATTAAGTGATTCCTTGCTTTGCTGCCTGTTAATCTTCCCTTTTCTCTCAGCTAGCACTTCTACTTGCTAGGGCTCTTACCAGGTTAGGTGAAAGATCTAAGCTTAGTGGTTCTGACTGATTATCAGGACCTATACTTCTGGACATAATAGTACTAGGACCACCTTCATGGATGCTACTTCTGTCTATCTCAATCGTATAATGACAATCTTATTCAAGTTAATAATGCAACCTCATTTTTTGCCTGTTTACTCAATGTAAGGCTCCTGAAATGATTGGTTGATATTTCTTTCACTTTTCTATTCAGTGTAATCATTATTGAGTCCCCTGGTATAAATTTTCTTCTTTTGAGTACTAGCATTATTCAATTAACAAACCCTAGATTCACTATGGTGGTGTTAGTCGTGCAGTCATTTCTGACTTTTTGTGACCCCACTGGCTATAGACCTCCAGACTCCTCTGTCCATGGGATTCTCCAGGCAAGAATACTGGAGTGGGTTGCCAGTCTCTTCTCCAGAGAATCTTCCCAACCCTGGAATCGAACCTGGGTCTCCTGCACTGCAGGCAGATTCTTCACTGTCTGAGCTACAGGGAAGTCTTATTAGATTCACTATATTAGTACTTTATTAGGTGGAATATCATTCCCACTTTCTCCCATTGGTTCCCAAACTGTGTAAATGAGTACTAGAGATGTTGTACCATACATTGATCATCAATCTGTTCATATTAAAAACTTCTATGCATCCCATAGATGAATACCTGAATCTCTCATGATCTGTTCAGTTGCCACAGTGACTGTGCCTTCAAGGCACAGTGCTCCAGAAATCAATCTATTTCTAGGTGATGGAGTTCATGGAAAGATCAGTGAATCTGATGGGAATCAGCTAATTCATTCCTTTACTTCTTTTGATAAAAGGTTAGTTCTTTAGTTGACACTCATATTGTGTGGGATACTATGAATATTTCTGTGGCATTTGAGTATAAAAATGATGGTGCTAGCAGAAGCATGACGGGAAAGGAAAATATCAAAATATTTTATGCTAGCAAGGAAGACACAGTCCTTTTTATGACGGAATCCATTGTAACCACATGTCTCTAGGTGACAGAGTGTATTGGGGCTCAGGGTCAGCAGTTCTTGTAGGAAAATTGGCCATTCAGTAAGACCAAACTTGGTGAGAGGGATTTCATAGTATTGATGTCAGGCCAAAACTCTATTCCTGCTACTATGGCTGTGAGTGAAGTGAAAGTCGCTCAGTCGTGTCCAGCTCTCTGCAACCCCATGGACTGTATAGTCCATGGAATTCTCTAGGCCAGAATACTGGAATAGGTAGCCTTTCCCTTCTCCAAGGGATCTTCCCACCCCAGCAAGTGAAACCAGGTCTCCCACATTGCAGGCAGATTCTTTACCAGCTGAGCCAAAAGGGAAGCCCAAGGTAGCTACTATGGGTAGCTACTATGGCTATCACCTACCTGTGAACAAGCACTAGGGAAACTGGGAAAAGAACCTTTATTGTTATTATAAGACACAATTATTTTTCTATGATTATTGAAAATATTTTATGTCAAGGATGATCTTTGATGAATGTTCACTGGAACACAAACATTCTCATACTTGATGCCCAAGCTGAGAAGTACATGCAGAAGCTTCTTACTCAAACTTCCTTATCACCAAAACTTCAATTTTTTTCTTTCAAACTCTCTGACCATACAGCCAAACCACTTGCCACTACCCATGAATAAGTAATGATCCACACCTCAAGCCATATATCCTTCCAAGCAAAATGGACAATGAGATATACAGCTTGAGTTTCAGCCAATTGGAAGGAATTCCCTTTGTCAGTGTCTTTCAGGGTAACCTCTAAATGAGCTTGTAATACTGCAGTAGTCCACTTTTTGCCTGATGTCAGCATATCATTCAGAGCCATCTATAAGCCAGGCTCATTTTTCTTTTCTTAGTTAGCTTGTCATCAGCAAATCTCCAGGAAGGCAAAGGTGTCGTATATAAGAAGGATGACAGTGCAACCAAAATAGGAATATTGGTTGTGAATCATCCACTCACACAAACTCCTTAAGTCCAGTATTCTGAATACTACTTCCTCTGAATGGTGGAATGCTGTTGTATGCCCAAGTTTATGACTTAGTGGATCAAATAACACCTAGCTCATGATGGCTTACTCAGGACAAAGAAGTATTTGATCACCATGGTCAGGTTTTCAGTTCTATCAGAGCCCATATCAGCAAGCTAGGAGTTATTTATCAAAGAAGAAAGATGAGTTCACAAAGAAAATATAGTTTTAGTCTAAAACCCATTGAGTCTGTATTGTGATTCTCCTTGCTACAAAAGGCTTATCCCAGGATCCATCTCGCATCTCAACTTGCCATGGGTACCTTTTATACGGAGTCATATGTTCTAAGTGAAAGAGAAACTCACCTTGCAGCCTTCATTTGCTCTTGACTGCTTTATTTTTTTTTTCCTTCCAGCCCTACAACTCTGGGTTCAGCTGATATAGAGATCTTAAAACCCAAAGGAGGAATTATTTTGCCTTTGGAACCAACAATGGATCTCCTCTGTTAATATAATCTGGATGTGCACTGCCTTCCATTGCAACCACACCCAGAACCAATTAGAGATTTCCCATATTTCTTAGAAGATATTTTGCTGCAACTAATCTTTGTTGGAATAATCTTAATGTTTTTATTAACTAGCATTCTCAGATGCAAACTCCGGGAGATGGTGAAGGACAGGGAAGCCTGGCATACTGTGCTGCAGTCCATGGGGTCGTAGAGAGTTGGACATTACTTAGTGATTGAACCAACAAAGATACAAGCAACGGAAACCATCTTCGGTTGGTTACACATAAAAGAAGCTTACTCAGGAATATTGAGCAGCTCCCAGAATCCTCAAAAAGTGTTGGAGAATCTGTAATGAAGAATATGTAGAAAAGAATTATGTCACAGAATTGGTCCAGTGATAAATCCACTCCTACTATCAATGCTATTGCTTCTGCCACTGGAAAAAAATATGGCAATTTACACACCCAGGATGCTGGATTATGCCACTAGACTCACTAATACTATTGCCTCTACAATTGAATTCCTTCATTCCATAAATATGTAATAAGTATCTACAATATGTGAGGTGCGTTCTCAGTGCTGAAATCATAGCTATGTAAAGAGAAAAAAAATGCCTGCTCTTATGGAATTTACAGTGCAGTGAAAGAAGAGAAACAAAAGCAGATTAGTGAAATATTTAATATATTAGATAATAATTACTATGGAGAAAAATTAAACGAAATAAAGGGGAGAGTCGAAGTTAGAGAGAAATTGTAATGTTAAATAAGGTGACCAGAAAAAGTCTTCCCAATAAGTTGACATTTGAGTAAAAATCCAAAGAAGGTAAGGCAGAAGAAAGACATCCAACTATCTGAACGAGAGCATTTCAGGGAGATATAGCAGCAAGTCCAAAGGCTCTACATTCAGAGTAGACATGAGATGTTAAAAAAAAAAAAAAAAAACAAGCAGGTAGACCAGTGTGACTAAAAGAAAGTAAGCAAGGAAAATGAGATCTGATCATGTAGGACCCTATAGATTAAGAACAAGACTTCAGCTATCACTCTAAAATGGAAAATGAGTGGAGAATTTAGCGCAGTGGAATGAGCTGATCTCACATACTCTAATGGGATAACTCTGGCTGCTATGTAGGTAACCCAAAAGAATGACAAATGTATGCATTCACTCATTCAACAAATATGTATTGAATACCTAATATTACAGACACAGCTTTAGTTGCTAGAATGTAACACTAAAAAAGACAACAAAAAATCCTAGTGCTATTGTAGTTTGTAATGTAATAGGAGAAAATAGAATCAGTTCAGTTCATTTCAGTCACTCAGTCGTGTCCAACTCTTTGCAACCCCATGAACTGCAGCAGGCCAAGCCTTCCTGTCCATCATCAGCTCACAGAGTCTACCCAAACCCATGTCCATCGAGTCAGTTATGCCATCCAACCATCTCATCCTCTGTCATCTCCTTCTCCTTATGCCCTCAATCTTTCCAAGCATCAAGGTCTTTTTCAAATGAGTCAGCACTTCGCATCAGGTGGCCAAAGTATTGGAGTTTCAGCTTCAACATCAGTCCTTCCAATGAACACCCAGGACTGATCTCCTTTAGGATAGACTGGTTGGATCTCCTTGCAGTCCAAGGGACTCTCAAGAGTCTTCTCCAACACCACAGTTCAAGAGCATCAATTCTTCAGTGCTCAGCTTTCTTTATAGTCCAACTCTCACATCCATACATGACCACTGGAAAAACCATAGCCTTGACTAGACAGACCTTTGTTGGCAAAGTTATGTCTCTGCTTTTGAATATGCTATCTAAGTTGGTCATAACTTTCCTTTCAAAGAGTAAGCGTCTTTTAATTCCATGGCTACACTCACCATCTGCAGTGATTTTGGAGCCCAGAAAAATAAAGTCAGCCACTGTTTCCTCATCTATTTCCCATGAAGTGATGGGACCAGATGCCATTATCTTAGTTTTCTGAATGTTGAGCTTTAAGCCAACTTTTCACTCTCCTCTTTCACTTTCATCAAGAGTCTCTTTAATTCTTCTTCACTTTCTGCCTTAAGGGTGGTGTCATCTGAATATCTGAGGTTATTGATATTTCTCCTGACAATCTTGATTTCAGCTTGTGCTTCTTCCAGCCGAGTGTTTCTCATGATGTACTCCTTTTCCTATTTGGAACCAGTCTGTAGTTCCATGACCAGTTCTAACTGTTGCTTCCTGATTTGCATACAGGTTTCTCAAGAGTCAGGTCAGGTGGTCTGGTATTCCCTTCTCTTTCAGAATTTTCCACAGTTTATTGTGATCCACACAGTCAAAGGCTTTGGCATAGTCAATAAAGCAGAAATAGATGTTTTTCTGGAACTCTCTTGCTTTTCCCAAGATCCAGCAGATGTTGGCAATTTGATCTCTGGTTCCTCTGCCTTTTCTAAAACCGGCTTGAACATCTGGAAGTTCACGGTTCACATATTGCTGAAGCCTGGCTTGGAGAATTTTGAGCATTACTTTACTAGCGTGTGAGATGAGTGCAATTGTGTGGTGGTTTGAGCATTCTATAGTATTGACTTTCTCTGGGATTGGAATGAAAACTGACCTTTTCCAGTCCTGTGGCCATTGCTGAGTTTTCCAAATTTGCTGGCATAGTGAGTGCAGCACTTCCACAGCATTATCTTTTAGGATTTGAAATAGCTCAACTGGAGTTCCATCACCTCCACTAGCTTTGTTCATAGTGATGCTTCTTAAGGCCCACTTGACTTAACATTCCAGGATGTCTGGCTCTAGGTGAGTGATCATACCATCGTGATTATCTGGGTCGTGAAGATCTTTTTTGTACAGTTCTTCTGTGTATTCTTGCCACCTCTTCTTAATATCTTCTGCTTCTGTTAGGTCCATACAATTTCTGTCCTTTATTGAGCCCATCTTTGCATGAAATGTTCCCTTGTTATCTCTAATTTTCTTGAAGAGATCTCTAGTCTTTCCCATTCTGTTGTTTTCTTCTATTTCTTTGCATTGATCACTGAGGAAGGCTTTCTTATCTCTCCTTGCTATTCTTTGGAACTCTGCATTCAGATGCTTATATCTTTCCTTTTCTCCTTTGCTTTTCACTTCCCTTCTTTTCACAGCTATTTGTAAGGCCTCCTCAGACAACCATTTTGCTTTTTTTCATTTCTTTTTCTTGGGATGGTCTTAATTCCTGTCTCCTGTACAATGTCATGAACCTCCATCCATAGTTCATCAGGCACTCTGTCTATCAGATCTAGTCCCTTAAATCTATCTCTCACCTCCACTGTATAATCATAAGGGATTTGATTTAGGTCATACCTGAATGGTCTAGTGGTTTTCCCCACTTTATTCAATTTCAGTCTGAATTTGGCAATAAGGAGTTCATGATCCGATATAAGCAAATAAATATATGATACATAAAGTTGTACTAAAGGGTCTGAAGAAGTCTAAGCCAGAACTAAAAATTATTTCATAGCACAGATAGGAATTATCTTTTTTAGCTAAGGTGGTCATGCAACTCTTCTCTGATGTTGAGACATTTGATCAGATATATGAACAAAGTAATAGAGTAAGCCATGCAGAAGCCTGGAGGTAGCGGGTTCTGGAAAAATTATATGGTGAGTCTAAACACCCTGCATAGGAGTATTATTGGTATATTCAAAGAACATCAAGGAAGACTGTGTGGCTAGAACAGAGTGAGAGAGAAAAGTGGTTTCAAATGAGGTAGAAGATATATGAAAGTCCCAGATCATATGAAGGCCTTGTAGGTCATTGCCGTGACTTTAGCTTTTCTTTAAAGTGGCGTGGGAAGCCATTGAAAGGTTTTAAGCAAAGAAGTGACCTAATCTGACATAGTATTAAAGACTTCCTTAGCAGCTGTGTAAAAAACAAACTAATGAAGCTTGTGGTCAGGTGATGTGTCTCTACCATAGCCCAGTACCTCACAGCACAGGACCCCACCTGAGGATAGGTTTTGACAGGTGTATACCCATCCAAAGCTCCCCATGATAACCTAGGTTCTCTCAGATCAACCAAATCTTAAGGTCATGCAGGACAAAGAGCAGTCCATCATTATTTGGAGGTGGTAAATTCAGGATCACCAGAGCCAGAAGTTACATGCAAGCTGCATGAGAAGGTGGTCCATATCTCTAAAACATTCACTACTCTTATAACAGTCCATACCTATGATCAGATGGGGGAGGTACCTTATGATTAGCTAATTCAGAAAGGAAATGGAGGAGCCTAATTAATGGTTGGACCAGCTTAGTATATGGGTGGGAGCATAAATAAACTCTAGCTGCATCAGAGCTTTACCCAGGGGTGGCTTCAAAAGACAGCCATGAATGAAAATCCTCATAATGTGCAGAATTTCATGTGGTGTACCAAATTATTCACTTCATGAGAAAGAAAAGTGGCCCAGGATTAGAATATACATAGATTCATGGGCATTAGAAAAGAGCTTGGTTGATTGATCAAGGGCCTAGAATTAAAGAGATTAAAAGATCAACAACAAGAAGGTCAGTAAAAGAAACATAGTGGATGTACCTTTGGAAAGATATTTATTTTACACTTTAACACCTGCCAGAGAGCATCCAGTGGACAGAGGAACCTAGCAGGCTACAGTCCATGGAGTCACAAAGAGTGGAACATGGTTGAGTGACTAACACTACTCATGTCATGTCTGTCATAGGAAGCATCCAACATCGAAGAGGCACTAAATAACAAAAGAAAGAACATGACTAGACTACTCCAGTCTAACACAATAGGCTCATGATTGGAGAAAACCAGATTGCAATTATGGAGGTTAAGTTTGGGCTAACTATTGAGTAGTCTCATTAACCAAGGTTAATCTAGTTACTGCTGCTTCTGAATGTATAACCAGCAAGCAATGGAAAAGTGACAAATTTGAGTCACTATTATGGCAGCTTCCCTCAAGGAGATTAATCACCCACTTGATGGCAAAGAGATTACACTGGATGTCCTCCACGCTGGAAGAAACACTAATTCTTAATCAGTACAGTTGACATGTATCCTAAGAATGGGCTTGCCTTTCTTATCTTAGTCAGCATGACAACCTGAGAACTCACAGAGTGTTTTTCTACACCAACAGGGTACCACAAGGTATTTTGGCAAATCAAGGGACCGATTTTCCAAAAAAGAAGGTTCAGTAGTGAGCTCATGTTCATAGTTTCCACTGATCCTAGAACATATTGCACAGTTTAAATGCTGCTGGCTTGTAGGGTGATGGAGTAGCTCTTAATGAATCAATTGAAACACCATCGTGAGACCATTTCTTTTGAGGATGAGATACCATCCTCTAGGATATGCTATATAACCTAAATCAATGGCCATTATATGGTACTAAGCCCTCAATTGGTATATGTCTCTGAGAACCAATGGTGAAACTAAGAACTGTCTTGCTTACCATTATTCAATAACCCATTTGGGCAATATGTACTTTTTATCTCCACAATTTCAGACTCATTTTCTTTTTTTTTTTTTTTTTTTCCTGTAAAAATTACCACAAACAGAGCAGCTTAGAACAACACAATTTGTTACCTCATAGTTTTGTAGCTAAGAAGTCTTGTTTGGTTTTCTCTGCCTAGAGTCTCACAAAGATGGAATTATGGTGTCAGTCAACATGTGGTCTTATCTGGAGTTTCTGGGTAGAATCCACAACTGAGCTTCCCAAGTTGCTGGCCATATTCAGTTCTCTATGGTTATAGAGCTGAAATCTTCATCTCATTGCTGGCTATCAGCTAGAAATCTCTTTCAACTCCTTAAGGTTGTCCATATTCCTTGTCATGTTACCTCCTCTATCTGAAAACCAGCAATGGCACAGTCCTTCTCATGCTTCAAACCTCTGACTTCTGCTTCTTCCACCTAAAGAATATTGTCTGCCTTTAACAGTGATGTGATTTTTTTGTGCCCAATTGGTTAACCAGGATAATTTTCCTATTTAAGAGTAACTGATTAGTAACTTCACATCTGCAATGTCCCACTTGTCATGTTATATAACATAGTCACAGATAATAGGGATTAGGGCATGGACATTTTTAGGCATCTAGCAGCCCTGATTCCCAAGGACATAGTAAAACCTCATTGAACTTTAAGTTTCATCTGCCTTCCACTTACTTTCAGCTCCTTGCATCAAGAAGCTAGGAGGCAAGAAAATTAGTTACCACATTGACAGGGGAATTCAACCTTCATTATCTGAAGGAGGTAAGGCTACTATTACTAATGGGGGCAGGAAAGAATACATTTAGGCACCTTGTTGATCCACTGCTTCATTGTATTCCCTGATAATTTTGATAATGAATCGTCAAGGGCAGAAGTCACAGACTGAGAAAGGCATAGTGGCAGAAAACTCAGATCTCTATGGGATGAGGGTGTATTAGTTTTCCCAGGCTGCCATGACAAAATATCATAGACTGGTTGGCTAAAACAACATAGTGATTTATTTCTCATAGATCTGAAGATTAGACGTCCCATATCAAGGTCTGGCAGAGTACAGCTTCTGCTGAGACCTCTCTTGGCTTATAGATAGCTACTTTGTCCTCATGTGGCCTTTCTTTGCACATGCAGATGGAGAAACAGTGATTTCTCTGTCTTTCTCTTCTTATAAGGCCACCAATACTATCACATTAGGGCCCCATTCTATAACCTCATTTCACCTTAAATACCTCCTAAAGGCCTAGAGAAGGAAATGGCAACCCTCAAACATTCTTGCCTGGGAAATCCCACGGACTGAGGAGCCTGGTGGCTCCTAGCTTTTTGTGCACAAAAAGTTGGACACAACTGAACATGCATGTACTTCCTAAAGGCCTTAATCTCCAAATGCACAATACCCTCCCCAATACATGTTGTGATTTAGGGCTTTAAAATATGAATTTTGGGGGGAATAAAATTCAATTCATAATAGGTGTTGTGAGTCATCTAACCTGTTGTGCCCTCTGGAAAAGCAGGAAACTAGCTGAGGATGAGGGTGCTCTAGAAAAGACAGAAGACAAGGGAGATAAGGAGTATCAGTTGTTATCTCAAGAGAGCTATAGCAACAAGAGCTCGTACCACTAATTTTCATTTATTAAGTTTTTTTTTTTTTTAAAGAGCTTGTGGTGATATTTTCTCTGATTCTACTTTGACACCAAATATGTAGTTTTTTTTTTTTTTTTTTCTAACACCAAAGTGAATTCTCTGACACTACCTGGGTGTGCAACAACTCAATTTAATTCTGACAATGACATTTGAAGTTAGCAAAGACCCCACAGGTTAAGGGCTCAATACTACATGACTGCCCTTACTTCAGATGTCATTCACAAGTCTCAGGGGCAACCTATATTTCTAACTGACTGGCTATAAATTCAAGATTCCCACAACTGTTTCCTAATGTTTAATCATTCACTAGACCAACTTGCAGAACTCAGGAAAACACTTCATAATGTTTATCAGTTAGTTTATCATAAAGATTGCATACAACTTGGGAAGAGCCAAATGGAAGAAATGTGTAAGACACGGTATGGTAGGACAGGGCACAGAGCTTGTATACCCTCTTCAGGTGTGCCATTTCCCAGGACTTCCATGCATTCAGCAATTCAGAAGATCTATGAATCTCAATGTTCAAGAACTTTGATAGAACTCAATCTCCAGCCTCTCCTCACCTCTCCAGATTTCAGGGCCTTGACCTGAAAGTTCCAACCCTCTAATTCCATGTTTGGTCTTTCTGATGGTCAGCTCCCAGAGTAAAGCTGTCTAGGGTCCCTATCCAGAGTTATCTCATTAGCATAAACTGAGGTGTTGTCTGTGGTTGAAAGGGGTTCATTATGAATAACAAAGATTCCCCTGTCATTAAGGAAATTCTGAATTTGAAGAGGTCTGTGACAGGAACTCGGAGAAGGCAATGGCACCCTACTCCAGTACTCTTGCCTGGAAAATCCCATGGACAGAGGAGCCTGGTGGGCTGCAGTCCATGGGTTACTAAGAGCTGGACATGACTGAGTGACTTCACTTTCACTTTTCACTTTTCACTTTCATGCATTGGAGAAGGAAAGGGCAACCCACTCCAGTGTTCTTGCCTGGAGAATCCCAGGGATGGGGGAGCCTGGTGGGCTGCCATCTGTGGGGTCGCACAGAGTAGGACATGACTGAAGCAACTTAGCAGCAGTAGCAACAGTGACAGGAACTAGAGAAAAAAACCATGAATATTATACCAATAAAAGCAAGTCGAATCCTGGAGGAGCTTTTCCCAGATGGGCAAAAATCATATGAAACAAATGAATCTCAGCAGCACTGGACAAACTGTGGTTGATTCTCTGATAAGCCTTTGGATCCTTTCCTACCCATCCTCCTAGCTGCCAGAAGTATTGTTGCTAAAGGTCCACAGTGGAGTCTCTCTCTAAAGATTGTCCTCAGTCAAGAAGAACTATCTTACCTGAGTTATAGCTCCTCCCTGGGGAGGGCAACCTGCATACACACACCATTTTATTCAGGGTCCAACATCCTCACCCCTTTTGTTTCCACTGAAGACAGCTCTGAAAGATATCCTGGTTATACAGCTGCCCATAGAGTCAGCTGGGCTTCCCTGGTGGCTCAGACGTTCAATCTCTGGATTGGGAAAATCTTCTGGAAAAGGAAATGACAACCCACTCCAGTACTATTGCCTGGAAAATTCCATGGACTGAGGAGCCTGGTAGGCTACAGTCCATGGGGTCACAAAGAGTCGAACACGACTGAGCGAGTTTACTTTCTTTCACTTATAGAATCAGCTGGTACTTTATGGGAAATCTGTGTTACAGTTCAGTTTCTCCCCATGCCCAATTCTGTTTTTCTCACAGCCTTCCAAGTGTCATTCCTAGGAGCGCTCCCCAAATGTGCACACACATCTGTCTTATAGTCTGTTTACTGGGGAGCTCAGGAAGCACCAATCAGAAAGACAAGAAATGAGACAGAGAAGAGAAGAAAGCCAATGCAGAGTACATTCATTAGTGGGTTCCTCCGATGTGCAGCTGAGGCCCGTGCAGCTGAGGGAGAATTCCGAGCAACTGTAGAACACGTCTTAATGCTGTCCTGTCCAAGAAGTGAGGAAACAGAGGTATTTATCCACTCATTCATATCAGTTATTGATTAAAGGCTGCTCTTGGGGATGCTAATTTCCTGGGGTAGCCTGCTGAAGTTAGAAGTGGAACACCTCCCACCCCAATACCTTGGACAGAGAAAGTCCTCCAGTAGAAAGTCATATGCATTACAGTCAAAAGACATAGGGAAGAAATTTGAGTTCTGGGGCATTCTAACACTTAAGATATCTGGAAGGTAAGGATGATCCAGTAAAGTATGCCAAGAAAGAGTAGTCAATAAAGTAAGGAGATATAAAGAAGGAAAAAAAATGTATTTTTTCCTTCTGCCCTTCTAGGCTGTTGGCTGGTCTCAGTAACAAAAGACAAATTAACAGAAGTAAAATAGACAAGTTTATTAACATACATGCATCATATATAGAGAAGAAATTCAGGGATGAGTAATTTAAAGGAATAGCTAGGGCTTGGGTTGATATTGCATCTTAACAAAAGAAATAGGTTTTAAAAAAGTGACAAGATGAAGGTAAAATAACTTGACTCCCTAAAGGAGGCAAATACATGGGAAACTAATGATAGATAAAGCCTAGTTAGTAAAGTTTTGTTTGTAGATTCCCCTGATATTTTCTCTAGGATAACAATTTGAAGTTTTCTCCAGTGATTAAGTTTTGTTCTCCCTAGTAGAGAGCAGAGGAGGAACACAGTTGTAAATTTGTGTCCTCCTTTGAGGCAAATACAGGAAGGATGGTGAAATTTTCCTGTATCTGCTTTTCCTCAGTTATCATCAGCTCAAAATAATCTTTATGCCAAAGAGGAACATTTTATGGTGGCAAAAGAGAGAAGATTTTCCCGTAAGTCAAGAGGAAGTAATCAAATTATGTTAAATGCAGCTCATAGGTGAGTAATATGAGGACTGAGAATTAAGTGTAAGATTTAGGAACATGGAGATCGTTGGTAAACTTGTCAAGAGCTACTTCAGAGATAAAAACCTGACTGGAGTGAGTTCAAGAGAGAATAGAAGAGGATGAAGTAGAGTCATTGATGACTGGCAATTTGAAAGTAGTTATGTTAAAGGGGAAGCAAAGAAAAGTAATAGAAGCTTGAAAAGATATAGCATCAAAAGAAATTGTGTCAAGGTGGGAAATACTGCCACATATGCACATACTATTGGGAATGATACTGCAATAATGAAAAAATAAATGAAACAAGTAAGGAAAGGGGTACCTGCATAGTCGAGTGGATAAGGAGGAGTGAAATTGAGTGTACAAGTAAAGGGGTTATACTCTATATATGTTCACTGTATTTACATCTTTTTCATGATATACCCGATAATGAAATCCAACAAATTAAAGCCACCTTTGCTTGATTTTTCTTTGAATTCTTGATAAGATTTTGTTCACTGATTCAAAATGTCAGACTTGGCCTTGTCCCACTTTTTTTAGCCTTAATTTCCCCACAACTGTACTGATTGACCCTTACAGCCTACAGTAGAGGACCAATCTTGTCTTTAATAGATAGGAAATAAAGATTTTCTAGCCCATCACTTAGCTGTGAGTGATCTTTCAACTAGTGCAGCCTAAACCTGATGCCTCTGCTCAGAAAACAGCCTTCTGCTGTTTCTTTTGTAGCGGAAAACTAGTTCTGCTGCTAGCCACTCAACAACCAATAAATCGAGCTGCAAGGTTCTATAGCGAAGAAGGATACATTATTCAGAAAAGCTGGCAAACTGGGGAGAACGTGGTCCTAGAGAGACCAACTCCAAAGATTCTGCTCAGCCATGACAATTTTTAAAGGAGAAAAAGGGGAAATAATCTCAGTTAATCATTAAGGCAGGAGATCAGATACTTCAACACTTTTTTCATGGCATTCAGGCCTGCTGATTTCTTCCAATCTTCCTTGAGATGCAGTCTTGCTTGCATGGTCTGCCTGCAACTGGCTGTTCTCGTACACACGTGGTCTACCTGCAAATTTACTAAGGGCAAACTAGAAGTAGAGAGTGAATCATTCTTTAACTACTTAACTCTTCTTATTCCTTCTAATCCATGAAAGGAATAAACAAGTTAGGTAAGGTGTTGTGTATATTTAAAAAAGCAGAAATCAAGAGCTAAGTTAAATGTTTCCTAATGATCCTATTTTTATGATTAAGGTCTAAGGAAAATAGGAATGAACAAACAGCAAAGGAGCTGCTTACACTTTGAGTTCCTGTTTTGTTAATATGCCTAATACTTAGATCTCTGTAGGACTCGGGGACTCTTTTTCTTACCAATAATGTTGTCCTTGGGATTTGCCTGCTTCCTCTGAATCTTACTTTGGTAGGTACAATCCTTGCACATTCTGGCAGATTTCCTGGAATGCTGCCCACCTCCTAGTTTCTTTGATCTTCCAGTATAATTCACATCAAAGTCTTTTGATCATCTGTTGGTATATCCAATCATCTTATGTTTGAATCCCTCTCCCATTCTCTTGCTCTTTCTCTGGGTTACTGAGTCTTTCTCTGGGAACATGTGTGTGTGCTCAGTTGCTCAGTCATGTCCAAAACTTTGCCACCCTATTTTGTAGCTACAGCTCTGCTTGGAAGTCTGGCAGAACCTGAAGCTGACTCAGTTATCTGAAGATCTAGGCATCCCACAATCTGTCCTAAGAAACTGTAGTTACTTGAGCCATGCTTGGCTATGTGTGAAAAATTACACTGAGATTATTGTGAAGTATTAATAAAATATGGTAAATGGCATATTTTAATATTAATGAGAAAACTAAGTCTAAAACTATCAATCAAATGCTACTATCATTTTCATTTTTCTGCCAAAACAGTTGAATGTAGTGTTACTGAGTCCAAGCTCACTCTGCTAACCGCAATGTAAGTCAATAAATCCAAGACAGGGTATTGGGATAAGGAAGGGACTTTATTGGGGAGCTGACTGACTGAGAAGATGGCAGGTTGGTGCCTCAAAATAACCATCTTATTGGGGCCTAGATGTTAGATTATTTTATGGATTAGACATGGGGAGAAGTGAGGAAACAAAGTAAAAAGACCATTTAATTGCTGCAAATATCTCTTAGAATGGCAAACCTCAGGTAGGGGGATGTGTTAGTTTCACTTCCTTATAGGCATTTCATGGGTGATGTGAAATGGAACATCTCCTGTCATGTCAACAAACAAAAATGTCACATCTATCTATGATTCTGGCCTCCCCAAATGTGAGTTTCTGGGCCTCACAGGTAAGCAACAGTTGAGGGGCCAAGTGCTGTGCCACTTGCCACACAAAGGATTCAAGAATGTCAGTTCTTCACAGGTGGGCAGGGTCAAGTTATCTCCTTGAGGCAGGGCATTATGTATGCCTATAATAATACAAGCACCAAGATAAGGGTTAAAGTCACAGAAGCAGATTCACTGTAAATTCAAAATTAATCCTTCCTGGTTACAGTTGTTCAGTTCAGTCCCTCAGTTGTGTCTGACTCCTTGTGACCCCATGGACTGCAGTATGCGAGGCTTCCCTGTCCATCACCAACTCCCGGAGCTTACTCAAACTCATATCCATTGAGTCGGTAATGCCATCCAACCATCTCATCCTCTGTCATCCCCTTCTCCTCTCGCCTTCAATCTTTCCCAGCATCAGGGTCTTTTCAAATGAGTCAGTTCTTCACATCAGGTGACCAAAGTATTGGAGTTTCAGCTTCAGTATCAGTCCTTCCAATGAATATTCAGGACTGATTTCCTCTAGGATGGACTGGTTGAATTTCCTTGCTGTCCAAGGGATGCTCAAGGGTCTTCTCCAACACCACAGTTCAAAAGCATCAATTCTTTGGAGCTCAGCTTTCTTTATAGTCCAACTCTCACATCCATACATGACCACTGGAAAAACCAAAGCTTTGACTAAACTGACCTTTGTTGGCAAAGTAACGTCTCTGCTTTTCAATATGCTGTCTAGGTTGGTCATAACTTTCCTTCCGAGGAGTAAGCGTCTTTTAATTTCATGGCTGCAGTCACCATCTGCAGTGATTTTGGAGCCCCCCAAAATAAATTCTGTCATCACTGTTTCCATTGTTTCCCCATCTATTTGCCATGAAGTGATGGGACCAGATGCCAAGATCTTAGTTTTCTGAATGTTAAGTTTTAAGCCAACTTTTTCACTCTCCTCTTTCACTTTCATCAAAAGACTCTAGTTCTTCACTTTCTGCCAGAAGTGTGGTGTCATCTGCATATCTGAGGTTATTGATATTTCTCCTGGCAATCTTGATTCCAACTTGTGTTTCATCCAGTCCTGGTCACAGCAGCCCAAACTATTCCTGTGTCATGAACCTTTTGGCTTTGTTCATGCATATGGTATATAATCAATAATCTATATCACCTTGTTCTCATGGAAATAAACAGCAGCTGAGAAGTTAGGTAAACAGTCCCAGCTGTGTTTGGCTTTCTATGAATCTCCTCTCCCCCTGCCCTTTAACTGGGTTACATTTAAATTTGCCTTGTTCACTAGTAATCCAGTTAAAAACACAGAATACTATGCTTCTTGAACTTGACCATCATATTGAATAGTTCGAGTTCCTATATTTTATACTCTTTAAATCGCAAAGTAGTGTCATTCATTTGCTTGTAAATCTTTTACATTATTTCAGATTGACTACATTCAAAATAGAAACGTCTTTCTTTTTTTTTTTTTTCCCCAAATTGAGATATTCCTTTTCTGTTCAGCAACACTTTCATTTAACAATTAAAGTGTGAATGAACTGAGACTAGGAACAATTGAGCAAAGTTACTGCTATGCTCAAGATATTTTAAAAGTTTATATACAGCAATAAAGGTCTTCACAATGAAAAAAGTATGCAAATGTGATTCATCCTCTTAAAAAGGAAGCTGAAAGTCAGCATATCAGCCTACAAAGATCTTGCCTGTAGCAAGTCGTCTACATTGTTAATTACCAAGCTTATTCTGAAAACTTAGCCATGATATCAATAAGATCAATGAGCTTGCTGCTGCTAAGTCACTTCAGTCGTGTCTGACTCTGTGTGACCCCATAGATGGTAGCCCACCAGGCTGCCCCATCCCTGGGATTCTCCAGGCAAGAACACTGGAGTGGGTTGACATTTCCTTCTCCTATCAGTGAGTTTAGTGGGCTGTTAAATACTCAGCAAATACTTCTTTACCTTAAATATAATCTTTGGGGTTAATCTGAATGGTTTACCAAAACATACAGTTAAGTGTAAATCTGTTGTACTGGGAAACAGTAGGGTAAAGCAATAAATTGTATTTTCTGCCTTACTTTTTAAATCCACACAGAATTGGAAAACACACCTTCTCACTGATTAAAAGAATAAACAACAAACTAGATCTCAAAACATAAATATTCAAATTCTGTCTTTTGAAAATGACCAAGGATTTTGAAAGGAATCAAAAATATGCCACCCTAAAATGTTCCACTTTGGGAAATGGATTATTTTGAAAAACAGCAGGTGCAGTAATAGCCCTCTTCCCTTCCTTATCTGATTAAAAGAAGGCTATAAATTCCCCACAAGAAACCCAGCCCCACTGTATCACAAAGAGGAGAACAACTCATCACCAAAGATGGGGATTGATGCCAAGATAAAAGCTTTTAAGCATTGCTTACTAAAATAACCTTTATCTCTGTCAGTTGCTCCATGATTTCCTAGTCATTTTCCCACAGTTTATCACTACTAGAAGCTCAAATGTCCTTTTCCTTGTCTAGTCACTCATGCACAATTTATTGCCCTTTGTTAAAATGGTATATAAGCTTTTGAGTGTAACCATATATTTGGGCTTTTACTTCTTTTCTGTAAAACTCCCAGACACATAAAAATATTAACATCAATAAAAATTGTATACCTTTTATTCTGTTAATCTGTCTTTCATCAGTTTAATTGGCAGGCCTGAACCATTTAAGAGGGTAGAGGGAAGGTTTTTCCTGTCCTGCAATCTACAATGACATTTCATCTTCATATAAGAAAGGGGGAGAGGTAATATTGTCAGTGTTCAGTCATCTTTAGTTACATAAAAAGTGAAACTTTGTCAAAGGAAATTACTAGAACCATTACTTATTCCCTGCTCTCTTGAAAACTTTTAGTTGATAACAGAGCCATTATATGGCACTGAATCCTACAACTCTTTTCAAAGTACTTGTAATTATATATACATTCTTAATACAGTATCTACTCATGTACTGTTCTGTTAATAAATATTTATTGAGCTCCTATTTGATGCTGCCTGTTGAATAACAGTTACAGTACTTGTTCTTATGCAACAACTTATCACAAGATGATGTAACAGAGTTCTGTGGTATCAGATGAAAAACCAATCTGGACTTGGGGAAGGAGAGACTTTATACAAAAGGATTATTGCAGGAGGAATAACAAGGACTACTGCAATAGGGGGAGGAGGGCAATTACAATAAGAAGTCCTGTCTGAATGCTGCAAATGTCTCAAAGGTCAAGCAGAAAAGGGCTTTTCTTTAGAGAGAGGTGAACAAAGCTAGAAAAAAGTGAGTGTGGATGAGCAGGAAGAATTGGTGGAAGTGGTATGATCAGGTGGTAGATCATGACAGAGACTCTCCTTAATCAGGCTTTTCTGAGCTCTCTTCTCAAGTAGGCTTCAACCTTGGGCTATGAGAGCTGCAGACTCTCTGCACAAAGGATTTCAGGTGCCCCTTACACTAAGAAACTTTAACAAACACTAGCATTATTTCTAACAGCTCAAGACAGCACTCCTAGGATCACGACCCCAACCCCCTTAAGTTCCAGTCTGAGAAAAGCTCACTGGTGTGAAAAATATGCACTATTTGTTCCAGCCAAAACCTGATTACAGCCCCACCCACACTTTCCCTTAGAAGCATTTACTTTAAAAACTTATTTTTATAAATCCTCCTTCTCTCCCTTTGAGTTGTATATGTATTTCCTTAAACCTAAGAGTGTTTTTCTCAAGGACCTAAGAGCCTCTCCTTTGAAAGTAATCATCAGGAAGCCTAGAGCCCCTGTCTCCTAGTCTTTGTGGGAGGGTGGGAGTCTAACTTTGATAAGTACCACTTAGCAGGCACAGGTGGCCTAATCATATTAAAATGATCAATGTCCTTACCTGCTTCTTACAGTTTTTCATTTCCCTAACTCTGCTCAAGCACCCCACACATTTCCCTTTCCTAATTCCTCATTATTTCTTTGAAACGATCAGTCACTTCTGCACAGATCAGGATTGAGCTCAGGTTACACTGGAGTCTCTCCCCTACTATGTTCATTTCAGTTCAGTCACACAGTCATGTCCGACTCTTTGTGACCCCATGAACCGCAGCACACCAAGCCTCCCTGTACATCACCAACTCCTGAAGTTTATCCAAACTCATGTCCATTGAGTCGGTGATGCCATCCAACCATTTCATCCTCTGTCATCACCTTCTCCTCCTGCCCTCAATCTTTCCCAACATCAGAGTCTTTTCAAATGAGTCAGTTCTTCACATCAGGTGGCCAAAATATTGGAGTTTCAGCTTCAACATCAGTCCTTCCAATGAACACCCAGGACTGATTTCCTTTAGGATGGACTGGTTGGATCTCTTTGCAGTCCAAGGGACTACTATGGTGGGACTATTAAATAAAATCTGTCTTCACTGACTTTAACTACTAGTCTGACTTTGTTTTTCTTTAGTAATCAGAAACCATTTTATCTTGAAGTCAGCCTAGTCTCATGAGGGGGCCACTAAGAGGGGATTGTTTGCTAGCTTGGGCTTAGAGTGAGTTAAAGTTGAGGATCTTGTGAAGGAGAGAAGCTTAACTAAAGTCTGATCAAATTAGATGAATGGTCATTTTGTTTCAGTTTATTAGTGGGGACAAGTAGCTCAGCTAATAATTTATGAGAATAAAAAAAAAAAGGAACTTCAAGAGCCTCTGTTTTGGGCTACGTAAATGACAAAGAGATCTGTGAGTCTTATTTAAACCATATAGGAAGGATGGCCCTTTGCAATAAACCAATTCACAAAAGGGTGAGGGGGTTTCATAATTGTTGCTGTTTTCCAGAAGCACAGGGCTCAGACAACATTCACTACTATCAGTGGCAAGACACTTCAGGACACCAATCTTTTTTTCACGGGTTAGAAAGAACTACCCAGTCTAGTTAAACATAAGTTCCTTGCTGAGTGATGGGTTAGAATAAGCCAGGTAAGTGGTGCTTGGGTAGAAACTATTAGCCTGTGAGGATACAAATCAATACCTGTGTGAGAAATTTCACAGGCTTCCCTGGTGGTGCTAGTGGTAGAGAACCCACCTGCCAATGCAGGAGACATGAGACTGCTTCCATGGGTTGAGAAGATCCCCTGGAGGAGGGCATGGCAACCCACTCCAGTATTCTTGCCTGGGGAATCCCCAAGGACAAAGAAGCCTGGAGAACGACAGTCCATAGGGTCTCAAACTGAAACGACTTAGCATGAATGCATAAGTAATTTCAGGTTGATCCATCTTGTAACAAAAGGAGTACAAAAAGAGAGAACTGAGTAATGTCACGATAATGATGAATTTCATCTGAGCCCTGTGCTCCTGGAAAACAGGGAAGGTTAATAAGTTACCCCATCCTTCCTGTTCCAGGAAATGGTCTACTACAAAGAACCACCTTTTGCTATGTGACTTAGATAAGACTCATTGACTCTCATTTACATGTTATGAGGAGAGACATAGACCTTCCAAATTCTTATGCCTTGCCTCGTAATTAATTTGTTGAACTGTTTTGTCCCCACTGATGTATGGGGAAAATATGCCTATTAACCAAATTTTGGTTAAGATTCTGTTCTTCCCCCAAGTCCCTGAGCTTGACTCATCTGCAGCCTGAGCTGAAATACAGCCTTCTCAGCCTTCTGAGAACAGGCTGACCTCAGGATAAAATATTCTGTGATATACTTACTATCCCATAGGACCACTCTTTCAGCTAACTTCACCACACTCAGTTCCTTCTAGCTGTTTTTTCCTATATAAAAGAAAAGGTTTTTGCTTAATATTTGAGACTTGCAGATCTTATGTAGTAATTCCCTGTATTGCAATAGCTCCTTTGTCTCTTGCAATAGTGCTTTTGAATAAAATTCCTCCTTACTGTGTTCCAATTTGGTTTTTAACAGTGGGGAGAGTGGCAGGCAGGGGACAGATCACTGAGCCTTGCTATCCCAAGACAATGGCAAACCACTGAAAGTTTTAAAAAAGAAAGTGATAAGATCAGATTTGCATAATGAAAATCTTTCAGGCCTAAGGGAGGCCACTTGTATGGTTGATGGGGCTTTCACTGAAGAGAGAGAGAGAGAAGATTGGGGCAGGAGGTGATAGACTCATTTTGAACATGGTGAATTTGTGATGACCTGGAGACATTCAATTAGAGCAAGAGATGTAATTCTGAAGCCTAGGGGAGAGATATGTATCAGAGAACTAATGGTACATACAATATTATCGAAGCCCTGGAGTAATATGCTCTTCAATTTCAAACTATAACATATAGGTCTCTTCTCTTTTCATCTTGGCTTTCCCTAGATCACCAAAACAATTTTAATCCCTATTTTTGTCTCTCTTTGTTCTTCCTTCTTTAAAATATATGAACATGGATGTATAAACCACAAAAGTAAACTCCACATCAATAAAAAACTATCTGAATATTTATTATTCCTTATTCCTCTCAGGCCATATAGATTCATTTACTATTGTTGTTCAGTCACTAAATCATGTCCAACTCTTTACAAGCCCGTGGACTACAGCACACCAGGCTTCCCTGTCTTTCACTATCTCCCAGTAGTTGATCAAACTCATGTCCATTGAGTCAGTGATGCTTCATTTAGCGCATTTAAGTAGGTGCTAATTGCTTTCTCATAACGAAATGGAATAAGTACCAAATTCTGTTTGAAACATTTACCATACAAGTGTCTAACACAGGATCAGCAACTTCTTTAGTCTTAAGTATAACAGGTTGGGTAGAGGAACTAAGAAGTGTCTAAGGGCTTTACTACATGCTATTATAGAAGTCATGACGCAAAAGAAAGCCAAAAAAGTGAAAAGACATTAAGAAAAAAAGTATTGGTTTTACCATACATCAAAACCAATACAATATTGTAAAGTAATTAACCTCCAATTACAATAAATAAATTTATATTTAAAAATAAGAAAAAAAGTAACAATGTAGAAGATAAAAGAAAAAAGAGAAAGAAAGGTCTAAAAGCAGAAATAATTAAAGCACTCATAATGGAGAGTTTTAAAGGATAAGGTGGTTGGTGATACCAATATTCATGTCAAGGGATTGCCACTGATTTACAATACTAAAAGTTTAATTTTAAAACAATTTAGTTAATACAATGGCACCCCACTCCAGTACTCTTGCCTGGAAAATACCATGGACGGAGGAGCCTGGTAGGCTGCAGTCCATGGAGTCACTAAGAGTCGGGCACAACTGAGAGACTTCACTTTCACTTTTCACTGTCATGCATTGGAGAAGGAAATGGCAACCCACTCCAGTATTCTTGCCTGGAGAATCCCATGGACAGAGGAGCCTGATAGGCTGCTGTCTATGGGGTCACGCAGAGTCGGACGCAACTGAAGCGATTTAGCAGCAGCAGTTAATACTGGAAAATAACTTTGTTATGGTAAACCAACTTGGCAGTACAGTTACTGCTTATCCTAGATCTTTACCATTCTGTGGCTACAAAATAAGGTTAAATTTACCTTAAGAGCAAAATAATGAAATCTCCAACCAGTTTGCTGAAATATTGAAGTTGAATCTGGTCTCTGTACCCTGATATCAAATTAAATCTCAAAGGCAGAGTTTTGCATAAAGTAGAAAAGAATAGCTTTATTGTTTTGCCAGGCAAAGGGGGACACAGTAGGCTAAAACTGTGGGCCCTGACCTAGAAGGGATAGTGAAGAATTTTATAGTAATGGTTCAAAACAGCTCATGGATATTCTTCTGATTGGTTGGTGGTGAGGTAAATGGGAGTCAGCATTATCAACCTTCTGATTCCAACCAGTCTACAGTCTATGTGCTTATGGTTGCCATACTGTTAACTTCTCCCAGCTGGTGGGGGTTTCAGTATCTGCAAAGCAACTCAAAAATACTGTGTTTATCACTTGAGGGAGAACCAAGACCCTGCCCCAAGGCTGCAATTTTGTTTCTTTTGAGTGCTCCTCCCATGTCTCCCTTCCTTAATTAGCAACTGTTTGAACCTTCTCCTTGGAACTCAGGGAAGGTCTGGAGGCTGAATAAAAATTATTTTCTATAATCAAGAAATGGATGACAGAGAAAGGCTTTTGTGCCCAGGAGCTCCACAGAGTCCTGCTTGCTCTCAGTCTGTGTGTGTGTGTGTGTGCGCGCGTGCGTGCACATGTGATTGCATGTCTGTTCAGTCACTTAGTCATGTCCTTCTCAAACACTTCCCCAGTGATTTTAGGAGGTTCCATAAATAAATCTATGAGCTCTAATCCCTCCCTTTCTCTGTGATCCACTGTCAACATACTATGCCCATTAGTACACTTGATATAGCCCCTCCACAGCAATTACTTATCATGAAAGTCCTATGTATGGGCCAAGACAGCTGCTTCCAGATCCTCCCAATATTTTCAATCAGTCACACGGAACTGCAGGTGCTGAGAGCATCTTCTCATACTCAAATCTCTGCCACAGTTTTAACCTGAAACTATTTCTTTGTGCAAGAATCTTACCTAGGCTCTTTTGAACAAGTTTGTCTTCTATCCCTCTCTCTAAACTTTTAATTATTCAATATACTATGTGTCCAACACCGTATCAGATGTCAGAGACAGAATGCTCAAGAAGACATTGCAGTCTTTGGCTTTTGTGGAGACTATACTCTAATGATGATGTTAACCCAAATAATGAAGGCTTAAGTGCCTTATGGGAATTGCTTTCTATAAAGTCTATTTTGATTCTCACTTTATAGTCTTAAAGTCATTAAGTTGCTCACTAAAAGTCACAAAGCTAGTGAAGGCAGAACTGATCTTTAAGTCCTGGTCTGACTATAAAGTCCATGCTCTTGACTCCTAATCAGTTCAGTTCAGTTCAGTCGCTCAGTCGTGACTCTTTGCAACCCCATGAATCACAGCACGCCAGGCCTCCCTGTCCATCACCAACTCCTGGAGTTCACTCAAACTCATGTCCATCAAGTCGGTGATGCCATCCAGCCATCTCATCCTCTGTCGTCCTCTTCTCCTCCTGCCCCCAATCCCTCCCAGCATCAGAGTCTTTCCCAATGAGTCAACTCTTCACATAAGGTGGCCAAAGTACTGGAGTTTCAGTGTTAGCATCATTCCTTCCAAAGAATACCCAGGGCTGATCTCCTTTAGAATGGACTGGTTGGATCTCCTTGCAGTCCAAAGGACTCTCAAGAGTCTTCTCCAACACCACAGTTCAAAAGCATCAATTCTTCGGTGCTCAGCTTTCTTCACAGTCCAACTTTCCCATCCATACAGGACCACTGGAAAAACCATAGCCTTGACTAGACGGACCTTTGTTGGCAAAATAATATCTCTGCTTTTCAGTATACTGTCTAGGTTGGTCATAACTTTCCTTCCAAGGAGTAAGCGTCTTTTAATTTCATGGCTGCCATCACCATCTGCAGTGATTTTGAAGCCCCCCAAAATAAAGGTGAGGGTTTCAGTATCTGCAAAGCAACTCAAAAATACTATGTTTATCACTTGAGGGAGAACCAAGACCCTGCCCCAAGGCTGCAATTTTGTTTCTTTTGAGTGCTCCTCCCATGTCTCCCTTCCTTAATTAGGGTTCTAGCCAGTACTACAGTTTTAATTACAATTTATTTTCTAGCATGACAGAGTAAGATATTTTCCACTATTACCCCATCTATTTCCCATGAAGTGATAGGACCAGATGCCATGATCTTTGTTTTCTGAATGTTGAGCTTTAAGCCAACTTTTTCACTCTCCTCTTTCACTTTCATCAAGAGGCTTTTTAGTTCCTCTTCACTTTCTGCCATAAGGGTTATGTCATCTGCATATCTGAGGTTATTGATATTTCTCCTGGCAATCTTGATTCCAGCTTGTGCTTCTTCCAGCCCAGTGTTGCTCATGATGTACTCTGCATATAAGTTAAATAAGCAGGGTGACAATATACAGCCTTGACGTAGTCCTTTTCCTATTTGGAACCAGTCTGTTGTTCCATGTCCAGTCCTAACTGTTGCTTCCTGACTTGCATATAGGTTTCTCAAGAGGCAGGTAAGGTGGTCTGGTATTCCCATCTCTTTCAGAATTTTCCACAGTTTATTGTGCTCCATGCAGTCAAAGTCTTTGGCTTAGTCAATAAAGCAGAGATAGATGTTTTTCTGGAACTCCCTTGCGTTTTCAATGATCCAGCTAATAGGCCTCCTGAAAACAAGTCTACTGGGCTGGACAGTTTATAAGGATCACATCTATTAGAGTCCTCACCCACTTTCTTTTTCATTAACTCCTTTGTGTGAATTCAGTGCTCCTCTCTGAGTTTGCTTCCCAAACTCCATTAAGAGCTTAGGTATATATCAAGGTATAAACACAAATCAGGGTATAGGAAGTAGGCAGAAAGGAGATATTCTGTGTATTAAGAGCATCTGTGAAAATCTTTATAGGCCAAAAACCCTTTCATACTAGTCTAAAAAAAAAACTTTCTGATAATAATCACCACATGAAATACCTTTGAGACTGGTGCCATATCTTTTAACTAAATACTGATAATCAACCTGCTCTAAAGAGAGCTCTTCTTGACCATTGGAAATCCTTTTGGTTATAAACAAGATCTAAAGAGAAAGGGTACAAAGGCAAATGTGATCTGAGTTTGGGATGTCCTTGTCAATAGGGGTTCTCAGTAAGTCACCACACAAGTGCTTGCTGGAAGTTGAGCAATCATCCACATTCAAAGGAACCAGTGGGTTCTGCTCACTATATTGTGGCTTTTGAATTGTTTCTTTGATTTTGAAGATTGTTGTATGCTGAGCCATTCCTGCTTTTACATTTGGGCTCCTCTATGGTAAGCAGTATACTTCCAAGACTCTTAGAACACTCTCCCTGTGACTTTCTGTGATAGACATTGGAGCAATGAAATCTACTCCATGGAGTAAACCCTCAACCTGTTGGGGTTCTAGCCAGTACTACAGTTTTAATTACAATTTATTTTCTAGCATGACAGAGTAAGATATTTTTTAAAGTCTAAATTGTTCCAGTGCATTTAGATTATACTCTCCTTCATGAAATGCCAATCTCCTTGGAACCAGAGTCTAAGATTTCTTCTTTTGCTGATATTTTTAAAATTTTGTCTAGCATACGGGGTAGATGAAAGTTCTCTCTGTACAGTGCAAAACCAGTCAGGTGAGGGAAGAAAAACATGCCAATCAACTGATGGTTTAAACTCTACTTGACCATTGGGATTACTTGATACTCAACAGAATTGACTGAGTCACACACCTACTAAATCAGAGTAGTCATAGTCTATGTTATCCAATATCATAGTCATGTAGCTATTTTAAATTTAGATTAAAGTTAAATGAAATTAACATTTCAGTCCCTCAGTACAACTAGCCCAATCTCAAGTATTCAATGGCTACAGGTAGCTAGAGGATGTTGTATATCGGACAGCACAGATATAGAGTATTTCCATTATCACAGAAAATTCTATTGGTCAGTGCTGTCTTGAGGATAAAACTGCCATTGCTTTATTGAGATAATTCTCAATGAAAGTTGAGTTAAGTACAACTACTCTGGGTAAATGATCATTTCTACTCTTAAGAAGTTAATATTTCCTTAAAACAGATATGTGTATCCCTACAAATTGTAACATGAGGCAAAGATGCTAAGTGTTCTAATTATACGAGCAAGGACAGGGCTATTCTGACTCAGGTGAAAGGAAAGTCTTACTGTTGGAGGTGGCAACGAAGCTGGTTTTTCCAAAAGGGTCAGATGAAAATAGTTAGAAATTGACTGGCTGGTGGGAGGACTGGGGAGGAGCAGAAGAACCATTTCAGCAGAATGTGAGCAAAGGACACTGAGGTGGAAAGCTTTGAACATGCATGGGGAAGTGTAATTGTTATATTGGTGGCTGGCATATGCTTGTCAAGCTCATATCTCAAAGTCTAATTCTCTTGATTCCTTTATGAAACACTGTAGTTTCAGTTATTTTAATATTCATCATAAAAATGCCTTTTTGACTTCCCTTGTGATTTGAAGATAAGGCTGCAATCTAACTACTGCTGCCAGGCTAATATTTCATATACATATATATATGAAAAATATATATGTATATATATATATATCAGAGATTTAATTTATAATAAAACATAACTACAAGCCATCTAGCTGTTTGTGTACTGAGCAATACATTCTATTTCTGTAGGCAATTTTATAAGAGAAGTCAAATTGTAAACACAAGATTGCTTGGAGAGCCTGAAATCTGAGCAAGGGAGTTAGTAGATGTTCTATTAGCTAGTGTCATCCAGCTATGACAGCCTAATGCATCTATCATCACTATTAGAATTTACCTGGATGATTCTTTCTTTGAGACAATGTATATCATGCCATTCCTGTCTTCAGAATCTGCAACAGTTTCTTGTCTAAATTAGTAAATCTAAACTCCTCTTGTTGAGTGGAGGAGCTTGGTAGGCTGAAGTCCATGGGGTCTCTACTAGTCGGACAGGACTTAGTGACTTCACTTTCACTTTTCACTTTCACGCATTGGAGAAGGAAATGGCAACCCACTCCAGTGTTCTTGCCCAGAGAATCCCAGGGATGGCGGAGCCTGGTGGGCTGCCATCTATGGGGTCGCACAGAGTCCGACACGACTGAAGCAACTTAGCAGCAGCAGAGTACATAACATAACAAAACAGTATAATGCAGCCATTTTGATGTGACCATTTTAACATAGTCATTTTGATGCTAGGACCTTTTGATGACACTGCCTAAGTGAGAGCATTTTAACATAGACATATTTGACAGATTCTAAAACACAAACTACTAAGCTGTCAGCTGTTTTGTTTGTTATTTTTTAATAATCAAATATGGAATGTAACATCTGCGACCCCAACCTGTTCCCAATTTTTTCCTATATCCACCTAAGCACATTCTACTCTGTGTCTCCATGCCTTACTCAGTAAATGCTCAGTAAGCATTTATTGAATAAATTAATGACTGAATGCTAGGCAATTGTTACATTGTTCCATACAGTTGCTATAGCTTTCTATCTTTTCAGAGTGAAGAAACTTTCCTTTAACCTGTATCTTATTGTAAGAAGTTTTGAAAGGTGATTTTTTTTTTCCTCTGCTTAACTTATTTAGATGTCTTGTGGTAACTTTTAACCCCTATGTATGCAGTCCAGTAACAATCCACCAAACAGCCTGATTTCCAACCAGTTAGCCACTCCAGGAACCATGAGAGATATCCAAGCATATTTTTCTATTTGTATTAATGTTTAAAACATGGCAATACATAGCTATATTGTTCATAGCATGAATTAAGATTTGTGACATTAAATTAAATGACATCACCATCATAGTATTTCACTCTAAAGCAACTCTTCTTCTTTTATTTATCCTGATGAGCTTTTATTGCAAACAGGAGCAAATAGTCTTTATAAAGATCATCAGTGGCTTGATACTTGCTAAATCCAATGTAGTTTTTCATACATTATCTTCTTTGTCCTCATGAAGTACTTGAAACTTTCATGTATCATTCTTCTCCTGGGTTCCACATCATCACATTCTACTGGTTTTCCTTCATCCTTTACGATTTTTCTTTTTTGTCATCTTCACTGCCTTCTATTCTTCAAGCGACTCTTTTCATGATAGTGACCCCAAGGGTCTCAAAGGCTCCTCACATTCCTCACATTGAAAACTAAGCTCATGTATTTCATACCACTCCCATAAACCTGATCTCCATTCAAGATTCTTTAGTTCTCCTCCCCCCAAAATGTTATCACTTTTAACTAGTTTTTAAACCAGAAAATCAGAAGTTAGTCTTGTTTCCTCTCTCTTTTTCACTTTTCCATGTTATTCATCATCAAATCTTTCCAATTATACTTCCTAGATAGCATTTTTCTCTATTTTGTTATTTTCATCCTAGTTTATTCCATCATCATCATCATCTCTCACTTGTTCTAAATGGTCTCCTTAAATCTAGTCTTGCCCTCATCTAGTCCATTCCTTACTTAAGTTGTTGTCAAATTGTTATTTTTTCAAATAAAATCTGATCATGTTGCTTCCCTATTTAAGATCCTTGCATAATTTCTCATTGCTCTTAGAATAAAGAACAAAATCTTTAAGATATCTAGCAAAGCCATCCATGATCTGGATTTTGTCTCACTCTCTAGCTTCATCTCAGGCCATTCTTTGCTTTGCTTATACCAGGTTTCTTAAATACGAAGATTTATGTCTTCCATCTCCTTGGGAAAATTCTTAGCTGCTATTGCTTTGAATATTGCCTCTTCCCATGCTCATTATTCTTTCCTTCTGGGATTTCTATTAAACATGCTTTGGGCAATCTTAACCTATCCTTAACCTCTCCTTTCGATCTCTCTCTTAAAGTTGTGTTCAGGATTATTTTCTCTGGATCTGCTACTTATTAATTCCTGTTAGCTTTTGCTCGTGATGGTTTGTATATTGATGTGCTTTGTGCTTTTGGATTCTGAATTTGTGTCTGGTAGGGTTTTTATTGTTACAATACTTTGTGGCAATCCTGAAATGAGTGTATATCCTTCTGGAGACATTTAATACTTGTGTTTGCCTCTGATAACTTCCTTAGAAATGTCACAGAGTGGGCTCATTTCTTATATTAATTTATTAGCTTTGGTGTTCCTAGAATATATAGGTAGTGGAAAGCTGATATGAAAGAAAATCTGTGGCAACTAATTTTCAAGGAGAAAAAAACGTACCCTAGATAATATAGGCAGACTTCCGTTGTCAAGGAGTTTATTTTTCCCTAGTTCCTCCTTATGCTTAGGGTGTGGATTACACAGAATCTTGTTTTCTTTTAAGAGAGTCTAAGTCTCAAATTCTCACTTCTAACAGACCCTAGGCTTTCTTGCTTCTATATGACCATTACACTCCAACTCCCATTTATGAAGAACAGCAAATACTCTCAAATCCACTAAAGTGTACATTCATTCAGATTGATATACTTAGTCAATAAACTTATTAATGTCTGCTATGCTAACATTATCATATGCATTGTAGATACTGTAGATTTACCACTCTGATTTTGAAGTTCCTATTTAGAGCCTGTTAAGCAAAAGAAATATCAAAAACTTAAAAATTAAGTGATAGTATAGCTATTGTCCCATTCAGTGTAATACTGGAGCATTGGATAAAGGGCTCAAGAATGAACTATTTAATATTTTAGGAGAAGGTATTTAGTTTGACATAATATTTACTTTTGACTAGGGCCCAGAATCTGAAAAGATTCATGTAAGTTAACATGAATCTAACAAGCTAGTTAGATTTTGTCTAGCAGATGTGCAAATCATTCCTATCAGGTAAAAAATTAATAATAATAATAATCTTAATGAGTATAGTATTTTTGCCATATGGGACATTAACCAATTCTGTATCTAATATGCCTGACTGTTAAAACCCCTATTTCTCTAGTTCTCCTTTGACCTAACTTTACCATCCTGCTTATTCCCCTGTTAATGAATTAAATTTTTAAAACACACCTACTTTATATTTGTATGAGAATCATATTTATAACTTTTTATGTATCATGTTTATAGGCCCATAGTAATTTCCTTTACTGCAAGTTCTGATATGCTTATAAAAGGATGCTTGTTATAGTCATTCCAGCATTGCCAAATGTTTAATAGTAGGAGATTGTCTGTTCATCTAACCTTTCATATCTATAGAAAAGAAACACAACTCCTCCTCTGTGCTTTAAGCATACTGGCCTTCTTTCTTTTCTACAGAGTTCTACCATTTCTCTGCCCTTTAGTACTTTTCTATCCCTGGAATTCTCCTTCTAATCCTATCTTCCTTTTGTTTGGTTAACCTCTACTCTTCCTTCAAATCTCAAAAGTTATTTCCTTAGGAATCTTTCTTTGACCACCTTCAGCCCCCCAAAATATTTCAGATTTCTCTGCTATAGGATTATTTTTTTAGGACCCTGTACAGTTTCTTCACAGGTACTTATTAATATTGTAATTCATTAGGCAATTTTTGTTTGACATCTATTTCCCCACACAAGGTGGTAACAATAGACTGTGTCTCTTTTCTAACGGTTTTCTTCATTGGTGCTGCTGCTGCTGCTCAGTCGTGTCCAACTCTGTGCGACCCCATAGATGGCAGCCCACTTAGGCTCCTCTGTCCCTGGAATTCTCCAGGCAAGAATACTGGAGTGGGTTGCCATTTCCTTCTCCAATGCATGAAAGTGAAAAGTGAAAGTGAAGTCGCTCAGTTGTGCCTGACTCTTAGCGACCCCATGGACTGGAGCCTACCAGGCTCCTCCATCCATGGTATTTTCCAGGCAAGAGTACTGGAGTGGGGTGTCATTGGTGCTACTGCACCTCTTTGTTAAGAGTTTATTTAGTGAATTAGCAAGTCTTCATTATCTTCTTTCTCCACAGGTGATCAAATCATGCCCATGACTTCAATTAACATCTATGCTGATAATTCCTGAATCTATACATATAGCTTATGCCACATTCCATAGTTCCAGGTTCATGTTTCCAATTGTCTCTTAAAGATCTATACCTGATTATAGTATAGGTACTTAATTGATTCAAAAGTTAAATCACTGTCTTTTCCTGCAGATCTGTCTTCCTATTTCATATTGTACCACCATCTACATAGTCATCAATATAGGAAACTCAGAATCAACTTTTTATGCCTACTTGTCTTTCATTAACTACAATTAGTCACTAAATTTTGTCAACTCTACCTCCAAGGATCTTGATTATATTTGTCCTTTCTCCATGATTTTCTCTTAGTTGAGTTCTTCATTTATATTATTCAAATATTCCCAATAGTTCTCATCTCCCTATCTGTTATCTACACATTATTTTTTTTTCTAAAATACTCAGTAATATAATTCTGCAACTGAAAACCCTCAATGAAAAAAATTTTTAAAAATTGTTTAAATTTTAATGCTCCCATTACCTATATGGAAATAAAATTTAAATAGAATTTTAAAAAGTAAAATTTAAGTATCTTAGCACAACATAAGTAGCTCTTCACAATCTTAACTAGATTTATATTACTATTTTCATCACATTGGTCAATTTTGTTCTTTAAGAATAAGGTTATTTGTTCATTCTTGAACATATCACATGCTTTCATGCCTCCATAGTTTGTTCAGATACCCTGTACCTACAAAACCTTTTCTATCCACTATCTTCATTTAGCAAAATCACACAGATCTTTCAAGGCCAATTCTTTTCTGTAAAAACTTTCTTATTGCCTAGCTTTTCAGCTTTCCTCATTCCTCTGCAGGCAAAATTAGTTCCTCTATCCTTTCTGGTTTTTTTAACAGAACTTTTTCTGCTGTATTTGTATATAGCTTGGCAAAAATTGTAATATTATAGATCATAGGTGCATAGCCAGAAACAGCTAGGGCTTCAGACATGTTTGGCCATGTTCTGATGAACTGATGAGACAGGCTCAACTGAAGTCTATTTTCTGAAGAGTCTTCTGAAAAAAAATAACTCCAGCTGTGTCCGCTGCTGGGGTTCAAACATATATGGGCATGTCAAGCAAGTCTAAGGATTAGCTAAACAAAAATCTATTTGGAGAAAAAAATGAAGAGGTTTCATAAAAGAATTATCTTTAAAAAAAGAAATAGGAAGGCACAATGAACATACTAATATAGGAATATTTTGCAAAGGGAAATAATTTTTTGTGTGTTCTTTTTTTGTGTTTGTTTTAATATAGCACAGCCTGTGTTCAAATCTTCAAGGATTAGAGGTCTAATATCAAAAGGTATAAAAATAGTGAGTTAAAATGTACACCTGTGGCAGATCCATGTTGATGTATGGCAAAACCAATACAATATTGTAAAGTAATTAGCCTATAATTAAAATAAATAAATTTAAATTTAAAAAAAAAAGAAAAAAAAATATGTATTGTTTAGACCCAAAGTGGAATCATTTAGGCTAAGCCCCATATCAGCAAACCAAGACTTAATACCTAACTTAATTACAATTTCAACCTCTCCCCAAAATATAATCTCAAACTCATCAATCTCAATTTCCTGGTCAGCAATAGTGAGGTAGTTTGCCTGATAAACTCCTTCACATCCCACAAAAAAAGATGAAATAATTTGCTCCTTTTTTGTCCCCACCCCCTTGGCTTCCCTGATAGTTCAATTGGTAAAGAATCCGCCTGTAATGCAGGAGACCCCGGTTCAATTCCTGGGTCTGGAAGATCCCCTGGAGAAGGGATAGGCTACCCACCCCAGTATTCTTGGGCTTCCCTTGTGGCTCAGCTGGTAAAGACTCTGCCTGCAATGATGGAGACTTGGGTTCGATCCCTGGGTTGGGGAGATCCTCTGGAGAAGGGAAAGACTACCCACTCCAGTATTCTGGCCTAGAAAATTCCATGGACTATACAATCCATGGGATCACAAAGAGTCAGACAGTTTACCTCTGCTGAGCTTCTTTCCATTTACTAGATGAGATACTGCTTGATTCATGAAATGTTGAATAAAGCTAATGGTATCTTTAAAAAATTATTGTATTTAATTTTGTTTTTTAACAGACTTGGTAGCAGTAGTAGGATCTGAAGTGAACTTCTGATTGATTCAGAAACAATGACAAATACAGCTGTGGCACCCGTGAGCCCTTTTGAGTTCTCTGTATTTTTCACCATATCTGAGAGCCATGGATAAGTTTCTCTTGCTTTCAAGCTTCATTGTCTTTGCTGTGAGCTCTTGATCTAATGCACATTCTAGATCCCAGTCGACAGTTTCCCATTTGTTTGGAACCCTAGCCTAGTCCATAGTCCCCATTTGTTGAAGTGTGCTCTTTCAATCCTTTCTCCAGTACAAGGTTCCATGGTAGATATTACTGGAGGTGCACAGAGAGCCTTCTCTTGGTCAGGACACATTAACATCTCTTGAATACTGCTGATATATTAAGGTGCACATGTTTGTCTTTTGTGTAGATAAGGCCTATTGCTAATAGGGATCTCAGAAGGCCTTCTGGATGGTTGAATCAAGCGCTTACAAGCTATTAGAATACTCACCAACTAACTTAGATTCCCATGTTAAGATAAGTTGGTCACAAAATGGGTTAGATTGACACTAGGTCATCTGCCAACCTCAAGAAACCTTCAATGCAATGAAACATACTGTAAAATACTGAACAATCTCCAACCCAGTAGAATATCCCTTTTAGGTATTAGTTTGGCTCTAAGAAACCCAGAGGTTTAAAATAATGGAATTTTTAAATTTCAAAGAATTGTACATACCACGTTTAGGCAAACCTGCTTATTTTATATCTAAAAACTGTAGTCCTAGAAGCTGTAGTTCACCAGAAAAAATGACAAAATCATACTAAAAACAACCTAAAGTTACAATGGTCATTATGCAGAATGTTGTAATTAGATAAGATTATTCATTTAAAAAGTATACTTGAAAATAAGGGTTCCCTAATCAACTAGAATGGGATACCTAATTTAAGTGGCATGTAAAGCTTCCAAAGTCTTCAAGATTCCAAAATAGCTTCACTGAAAGATGATGCATTGCAAATAAAATAATGAAAAATAAAGAACACAAGAGACACCTAAAACAAAAGACTGACTTAACTGCTACTACTCCCATCTATCCTCCATTATTTGAGTATTAATTTTAGTAATCTTCTCTTTGGGATATCTTTCCACTCTCAAGAAACTACAAGACCATAAACAAAATTATGCCAAGTTAGTGGCCTTGCAGATACCCTCATATCTACCATCAAAAGAGAGCCCCTCTCAAAGTTGAGGAGACTCTGGGATTTTCTAGTTAACTGCTATGTTATTCTTTTAAACAGTCAAGAGAAAATAAAATTAAAGTTAATACACAGCCTTGCCAAATTCTGGTAGATAGTGGAGCTACACTGTCTACTTTAAACTCCACTCAGAACTTGCAGATGGGATCCTGGAAAAACTGGCAAAAGCTGGCTAAGGGTGAGAAGTCTTATAGTCAGCTCTCCTAAATCTCTGTCTGTAATATCCAATAAAGAGAGGAAAATAAAATATCTTTTGCACCATCTTTGGGGTTGCTTCTTGAGTCAAGTGGTTGTTGAATACTGCCAGAAATGAAATACTTACTGTCTGTCCCAGCTAGAAACAAAAAAGTAGCTGTGTGGTCAGAAACTGACCAAATTGAGGAATCAGATTAAAAAAAAAAAAAATTAGGCCTTCACCTCTAAGCTAAAATAAAATGATAGAGGGAGGTGTGGCAGGGAACTTCTAAAGCCCTTATGAAAGGATTTATGCGTAGATCAATTTATGATGTCATTTAAGATGCAACCTAATTCCTAGAGAAATTGAAAGCAACAGTCCTTATCTTACAAATCTTTGAAAAAACAGAAATGTGGCTTCAGGAACTCTATGTAGGTCATCTCTTTAAAATATCAACTTTGGGGAGGTAATTCTCATCAGGAGAAAAATAAAAGGGGAAAAAGTTATATTGAAATTTAGGCAAATAAAAAATCTTAAGTATCTTTTTCAAAAATATAAAAAGTTGTAGTCATCTAAGGAGATAGTCTTAAATTATTCCAACTTGTGTAAATTAAATTTAGATCCAAATCTCTTCTATAAAAAGAGAGATGTTAATCTAATTAGGTTATTTAATATGTTAAATTATATGAGAAGCATTGCAAAACAAGAAGTAATACCAAGACTTCTTTATCTGATATTTGTATACACACATAAGTGTTCCAGAAGTTCTGTGAAATTTCTGGAAATTTAATATGTTCTGGTTTACTATTATCACTCACAATTTCAGTTATCATCTTAAAATGTTATATATCACAGAAATAACTCCATTTCTTTATCAAATGAGCTCATAAGATCTTTAACTGATAACTCTGATGTCATAAAACTTAACTAGATTCAAGCAGAATAAGTATTAATTACATGGGGGTGAACGACCTGTGGAAGACTATAATTTTTGTGATTTTTTGGTTGTTGTTTGAAACATTACTGATTCCTTAAGGCTTTGTTTTTCTAGATGTAAAGAAACCTTTTGTCTTAAGCATTTGATGATTTACAGCAATTTGGTAAAGTATACTTTTGTAAACAAAGATGAAACACTAATTTTTTTCTTTTGCCTGATCCCTTCATAATTTGGAAACTCTTAAGCTTTTTTTTTTCATGAAAGTATAAATAATTATTTGCTTAAGTTCAATAAAAATATTTTCTCCTTGTTATAGGACACACTTGGAAATATTGGCTAAATTATCAAATCTTACAGCTGAGATTTGTGTATAAATGTGTATAGAATCTAATATGACCAGACAACTTTAAGAAACTACATGGAAAAATCATCCTCGTACCTTGCTTATAGGGTTCCCAGCAGCCTTCAGGAGGGTAAGGAAAGTCATTGTCTGGCAGGCCCAGGAACCTCAAGATATTTAGGGGGGACTTGAGTAGAAAGGAATTCACCCAAACTATATATATTGCGGATAAAATCTAATAGTGAATTCTTGCCTTGGCCATAGAGGCCTTTAAGAGTTCAATCTGAGATTTCTTATGAAAATTTTCAGCAAACTGACTTTAAAAAGAGTTTATATGTTCAACTGTCATTTTTGCTGAACTTATATACATAATTAGGCCAAGTTTAATGTGAACAAATTAGTTTTACTCTGATTATTTTTGGTTAAAATCATAGACAAAAGTCTTATGTTTACATCTCTGTAGATGTTACATTCTACTCCTGTTAATTATTTTGGGGGTTTTGTTATATGCTTGTAAACTGAAATGGATGCTGAATTCTTCTATTTCCCTCAAATAACTGGCAACAGTTCTCCAAACTAACACTGCCAATTTCTCTCACTCTTCTGATTTGGAATCACTAAGAACAAAGATTTCCCTTGAGTACCCTTCAAAGGAACTACAACAGAATTTCCTCACTACCTAGATGGCAACCAAACTTCAGGGACTTGAATCTTAGATATACATCTCACAGCAGAAGAAGTCTCCACCTGACATCTGAGTCTGTACAGCAGCTTGGGAACTCAAAATCAAATTGACTAAGATGAGAAGTAGCCTACATCAAGGTAGATTGCTTCCTCCCAAGACACCCAATCAAGACTTCATACGCTAAAGAAACATGAAACTTTCTTCTCCTCCACCCTCCTTTACTCAAGGATTGTCCTGGAAATATAGTGCCATAATCCATACTTACACTCCTAGGCAGGGTAACCTCTGGAATTCAGAACAACTTTTTATTTCAGGCTAGAAGATTTACCTTCCAAATGCAGTGAAAACTTAAATGACTCATGGTTTGAATGGGCAGATGCAAGAGTCCCTAAGAATGAATCCATTAGCAGTGCCACCTAACTGGAAGTGGTCTATGCCCTGATAGGGTTTATCTTTGTCCGTGTCTCTGGGAGTATGGGTGCCCGGATGGCTAGATAACCTCTTTGGTTATCTAACCATGTCCTTCAGTTCAGTTCAGTCGCTCAGTCGTGTCCGACTCTTTGCGACCCCATGAATTGTAGCACGCCAGGCCTCCCTGTCCACCAACAACTCCTGGAGTTTACCCAAACTCATGTCCATTGAGTCAATGATGCCACCCAGCCATCTCATCCTCTGTCGTTCCCTTCTCCTCAGGCCCCCAATCCCTCCCAGCATCAGAGTCTTTTCCAATGAGTCAACTCTTCGCATGAGGTGGCCAAAGTATTGGAGTTTCAGCTTTAGCATCAGTCTTTTCAAAAACACCCAGGACTGATCTCCTTTAGGATGGACTGGTTGGACCTCCTTGCAGTCCAAGGGACTCTCAAGAGTCTTCTCCAACACCACCGTTCAAAAGCATCAATTAAACTGAGAATGAGACACCTCATCCATCAACTCCTCTGAATTTACATCACTGAGTTATAAGGGACCTGCTAGGAGATGTTCATGACTCAGAATTCACTTCCTTTGGCAGGGCCCCACTTCCCTGGTTAGGAGTAAATGTAACTAAGAGTATGAACTGGAACATCTCCTTAACTCTTAAAAATGTTTCATAAACCACTATTAAGACAATAACTGTCCAACAAAAATCCTTAGATTTTCTGCCAAAGTTCTTGATAATAGGATAGTTCCTGATTGTCTCTTAGCTGAACAAAGAAGTGTCTAAACTATAACCAGCACTTCCTGCTGCACCTGGATTAACACTTCTGGGGAAGTTGAAACTCAGTTATGTAAGATCACTGAATAAGCCACTTGGCTTAAAAAGGTGACTCCTTCAAGCTTACTCTGAGTTAATTGATTTTGATTGGGTAATGTGTTGGCAAAAATAATTTCAAAGTGCACTCCAAACACTGGGAATGATCCTGTTTGTAATAATCATAGTCTCCCCAGCACATGTATTCTCTCAAAAGGTTTAAATGCATGTCTATAGCCACTAATCACCAAACAAATAATCTCCTAAGACTGAAACACCAGAAAAGATGAAGAAAATGACTAGTTAAAAGATTGTGAATTGGAAGTTATGACTTAGGAATACCACACAGAGATCAACAAACTCTGTGAGAACTTCAAAGCCATAACTGGGAGAGGTGCTAATACCTTAAATTTTGATTACATGTCTCAGTTAAGGTGGGAGTTTGAACAAAAGGGGAGAATTGTTTTAAAAAGAGATAACAGATTCAAAATGGAGTCACTTGTACTAAGCCCCATGTTATAAAACCAAGACTTAATACCTAACTGAACTGCAATTTAAATCTCCCCCAGGAATTTTATTTTTATTTTTTTATTGAAGGATAATTGCTTTACAGAATTTTGTTGTTTTCTATCAAACCTCAACATGAAACAGCTATAGGTATATATATATACTCTCCCTTTTGAACCTCCTTCCCATCTGACTCCCCATCCCACCCCTCTAGGTTGATACAGAGCCCCTTTTTGAGTTTACTGAGCCATACAGCAAATTCCCGTTGAATATCTATATGGTAATGTAAGTTTCCATGTTAATCATTCCATACATCACAACTTCTCCTCCCCTCTCCCATGTCCATAAGTCTTTTCTCTATGTTTGTTTCTCCATTGCTGCCCTGTAAATAAATTCTTCAGTATCGTTTTTCTAGATTCTGTATATGTGCATTAAAATATGATATTTCTCTTTCTCTTCCTGACTCACTTCACTCTGTATAAGACATTCTAGGTTTATCCACCTCATCAGAACTGACTCAAATGTGTTCCTTTTCATAGCTGAGTAATATTCCATTGTGTATATATACCACAACTTCTTTATCCATTCATCTATTGATAGACATCTAGGTTGCTTCCAGGTTCTAGCTATTGTAAATAGTGCTGCAATGAACAGTGGGATACATATGTCTTTTTCAATTTTGGTTTCCTTGGGGTATATGCCTAGGAGTGGGATTGCTGGGTCATATGGTGGTTTTATTCCTAGTTTTGCTTTTTTTTTTTAAGTAATCTACATACCATCTTCCATAGTGGCTGTATCAATTTACATTCCCACCAACAGTGCAAGAGGGTTCCCTTTTCTCCACACTGTCACCAACATTTATTGTTTGTAGACTTTTTGATGATGGCCATTCTGACTGATGTGACGTAATATCTCATTGTGGTTTTGATTTGCATTTCTCTAATAATGAGTGATGTTAGGCATCTTTTAATGTGTTTGTTAGCCATGTGTATGCCATACTTGGGGACATAATTGCACTCATCTCACACACTAGCAAAGTAATGCTCAAAATTCTCCAAGCCAGGCTTCAACAATACATGAATTGTGAACTTCCAGAAGTTCAAGCTGGATGTAGAAAAAGGCAGAGGAACCAGAGATAAAATTGCCAATATCCACTGGATCATCAAAAAGGAAAGAGAGTTCCAGCAAAACATCTACTTTTTTCCTTTATAGACTATGCCAAAACATTTGACTGTGTGGATCACAACAAACTGGAAAATTCTTAAAGAGATGGGAACACCAAACCACCTTACCTGCCTCCTGAGAAATTTGTATGCAGGTCAAGAAGCAACAGTTAGAACTGGACTTGGAACAACAGACTGGTTCCAAATCAGGAAAGGAGTGCGTTAAGGCTGTATATTGTCACCCTGCTTATTTAACTTATATGCAGATTATGTCATGTGAAATGCTGGGCTGGATAAAGCACAAGCTGGACTTAAGATTGCTAGGAGAAATATTGCATTCATAGATATTTACAATTGTTATGTCTTCCTCTAGGATTAATCCCTTGATCATTCTTTATCGCTTGTTAAGAGTGAAAGTGAAGGTCGCTCAGTCATGTCCAAATCTTTGCGTTCCCATAGTATAAACAGCCCATGGAATTCCCGAGGCCAGAATACCAAAGTGGGTGGTATTTCCCTTCTCCTGGGGATCTTCCCAACCCAAGGATCAAACCCAGGTCTCCCGCATTGCAGGCGGATTCTTTACCAGCTGAGCCACAAGGGAAGCCGAAGAATACTGGAGTGGGTAGTCTACCCATTCTCCAGGGGATCTTCCCAACCCAGGAATTGAACTGGGGTCTCCTGCATTGCAGGCAGATTCTGTACCAACTGAGCTATAAGGTAATCTTCTTTACTTTAAGGTCTATTTTGTCTAATATAAAGATTGCTACTCCAGGTTTCTTTTGCTTCCCATTTGCATGGAATATATTTTTCCATCCTCTCACTTTCAGTCTATATGTGTCTTTAGATCTGAAGTGGGTTTATTGTTGACAGCATATATATGGATCTTGATTTTGTATCCATTCAGCAAGTATGCGTCTTTTGGTTGGAGTATTTAATCCATTTATATTTAAAATAACTATTGATATATATGTTCCTAATGCCATTTTCTTAATTGTTTGGGGTTGATTTTGTAGAAATTTTTTCTTCTCTTGTATTTCTTGACTATATAAGTCTGTTTAACATTTGCTGTAAAGCTGGTTTGGTGGTACTGAATTCTCTTAACTTTTGCTTGTCTGAAAAGCTTTTGATTTCTCCATCAATTTTGAATGAAATCTTTTCCGGGTACAGTCATCTTGGTTGTATATTTTTCCCTTTCATTACTTTAAGTATACCCAGCCATTCCTTTCTGGTCTGCAGAGTTTCTGCTGAAAGATCAGCTGTTAAATGTATGGGGTTTCTCTTGTATGTTATATGTTGCTTCTCCCTTGCCACTTTTAATATTCTTTCTTTGTGTCTAGTGTTTGTTGGTTTGATTAGTATGTGTCTTAGCATGTTCCTCCTTGGGTTTATCCTGTTTGGGACTCTTTCAGGTAGTTTGCCTATTTTCTCTTCATTTATTTGGACTTTTGTGTTTCTAGTTTGTTCCTTCATTTGTGTAGTAATTCTATGCCTTTTCATTATTTCTTTTTTAACTTATTGTGTTTGAAATCTCCTTTTCCCAGCCTTCAAGGTTGAATTCTTTCTTCCTTTTGGTTTCTGCCCTCCTAAGATTGATCCAGCGGTTTGTGTAAGCTCTGTATAGGGTGAGATTTGTGCTGAGTTTTTGTTTGTTTGTTTTTCCTCTGATGGGCAAGGCTGAGTGAGGTGCTAATCCTGTCTGCTGATGATTGGGTTTGTATTTTTGTTTTGTTTGTTGTTTAGATGAGGTGTCCTGCACAGGGTGCTACTGGTGGTTGGGTGATGCTGGTTTTTGTATTCAAGAGGTTTCCTTTGTGTGAGTTCTCACTATCTGAAACTCCCTAGGGTTAGTTCTCTGGTAGTCTAGGATCTTGGAGTCAGTGGTCCCACTCCAAAGGCTCAGGGCTTGATCTCTGGTCAGGAATGAAGAGTCTACAAGTGGTTTGTTATGGCATTAACTGAGATTAAAACAAATATCCAAAAAGGAGAAACCAAAGATGAACCCCAGACAAATGGCAGTTACAAAATCAGGCAAATAATAATTAAAATAATGACATATACACATATACAAATACAGCCATGAACAAAGTCAAAACAGTCAAACAAAAATAAAGAAGTACAGTAGACTGGCCTGGCAAACAAAGGAAATCAAAAATTATATTTACCAGTTAAAAACAAAACTAACTAAAGCACAAACTGATTTTCAAAACTAAAGCAAGGTGCCAAGTGGGGAATACAGCAATGAAAACAAAACTAACAAATATGTTGAGAGGAAAGGAAAGAAAGAAAGAAAGAAAGAATAGGTATGAAAAGTTAAATAGAGGTAGATGAAAAAGATTCATATACATTAAAGATTAACTGCAAGGGGAAAAGAACTGTATGAAAGGCAAACAAAGGAATAAATGTAGAAAAAATACAATAGGTTTAAGAAATTTAAAATTAAAATTATATTTTAAAAATGGAAGAAGAAAGAAAAAAGGAAAAAAAAAAGAGGAAAACTCCACAGAACTGCAAAAGCCCAATATAGATGCAGAAGTTTATAACAACAATAAAAAGTGTGACTGAATATACACATAGGCATATGCACACATAAGTAAAATCAAAACAATCCAAGAAAAATAAAGTCCAGTAGATTGACCTGGCAAACAAAGGAAACCAAAAATTATATCTATCAGAACAAAACTAACTAAAGCACAAATTGAAAAACAAAACTAAAGCAAGGTGCCAACTGGGGAATAAAACAATGAAAATAAAGCTAACAAATATGTTGAGAGGAAAGGAAAGAAAGAAAAGAAAGCAAGAATAGATATGCAAAGTTATATAGAGGTAGATAAAGAAGGTTTATATACATTAAAGATTAATCACAAGGGGAAAAGAACAGTAGGAAAGGCAAACGAATAAATGTAGAAAAAATATAATAGGTTTAAAAAATTAAAAACTAAAATTATAAAAAAGAGAGAAGAAAGAGAGAGAGAGAAAAATAAACAGAAGGAAGAAAAAAGGAAAGCTCCACAGAACTGCAAAATCCCAAAGTAGAGCCAGAGGTTTATAACAACAATAAAGTGTGACTGAATATACACATACAGATACACCCATAAGTAAAGCCAAAACAGTCCAACAAAAGTGAAGTATGGTAGACTGACCCAGCAAACAAAGGGAACCAAAAATTATATCTATCAGAACAAAACTAACTAAGCACAAACTGGAAAATAAAACTAAAGCAAGGTGCCAATTGGGAAATAAATCAATGAAAATAAAACTAATAAATATGTTGAGAGGAAAGGAAAGAAAGAAAGAATAGATATGCAAAGTTAAATAGAGGTAGATAAAGAAGATTTATATATATATTAAAGATTAGCTTCAAGGGGAAAAGAACAGTAGGAAAAACAAACAAAGGAATAAATGTAGGGAAAATAATAACAGGTTTAAAAATTTGAAATTATAAAAAGCAAAAAAAAAAAAAAACCTCAAAAGCTTAATTAGATTTCATAGTGCCAATAAAATCAACAAATATGACAGAGGGGAAAGAAAAAAATCCAAAAGAATCTAGAGAACAAGTCAAAACATAAGAAAAATAAATGTTTTTATTGAGTCACTGATGTCAGAGTCCTTTCCCTCGCTGGGAGTCACAGTCCACTTCACCTCCCTAGGATGCCCTCTAACACTGTGCTGAACTCTGGACCTGCTGTGGGGGGCAGCTCAGACTCTAATCTGGTCCTACTCTTCTGTGTTCTAGCCTCCAATGTCCACAGCTATCAGAACTAGTGTGTTTTCTTTTGTGGGAGCTCTCACTGACCTTTTATATATTCTACAGACACAGAGTCTGCCTAGTTGATCCTGTGGATTTAATCTGAAGCTTGCACAGCTGGTGGGGTGTTTTGAGTCTTCTTCCTTAGTCACACTGCCCCTGGGTTTCAATTGTGGTTTTATTTTCACCTCTGCATGTGGGTCGTCCACTGGGGTTTGCTCCTGAGGCTGCACTGGAGGACTTGCCCCTGTGAGGGCCAGGTGTGGAGGTAGTGCAGCTGCTTGAGTTGCAGGGGTTCTGGCAGCACCAGGTGCTCAGGAGAGTTGACAGGAAATATAGTGCTTTAGAAGGATATGGCAACCAGTATTGGCCAATACACTCCAGTATGCTTGCCTGGAGAACCACGCTTCTGACAGAGAAGCCTGGAAGGCCACAGTCTACAGGGTCGCCAAGAGTTAGACACTACTGACATGACCCTGTGTGCCTAGAGACAAGGCTTTTTTTTCCTGTGGCAGTTCTGCCCCAGTGAGAGTGGAACATGAAGGTGGCACAGCTGTATGGTTTGCGGGGACCCTGGAGGCACCAAGTGTGCAGGGATACGGACTGCCTCTGCCGCTGCAGGTATGGCCCTATCAGAGATTTTTTTTTCAAGCCTCTTGTAGCTGGTGATCAGAAGGCCTCTTTGGCCAGTCTTTCTCCATAACTCTGCCTGAGTTATGAGAGAAGGCTTCCTTGAGCCTTCAGAGAAGGCTTCCTTGCCTGGGGTCCTTCTCTGTTGTTTGGCACATCAGGCACGTTGAGATGGCCCCCTGGCTGGAGTCTTACTTTATAGTTCTGTGAGTCAGGCGTTTGATGGGCGAGCCTCTCTATTGTCAAGCTGCCAATGCTGGAGTGTGGAGGGAGAGAGGCTATGGTGATGGCTCCACCCTCTATGTGTGACCCAGCAGTATCACCTTGCTTCCATGGCTGCGCAGCTTTCTTTCACAGGCATTTCTCACCACAATCTCCTCCCTCACATCCCCTCAGTCTGTCTCTCTGCAGTCAACAGCAGCCCTCGCCCAGGGATTGCTCCACAATCCCTAAACTCCAGCTCTCAGCTGTTCCACCTTCCAGGGGATTGTGTATCCCTATCTGGGGTATGTATGGCTGTGGCAAGGACGGTCTGATTCTCATTCCATTTAGCCTGTCACAGATCAGCTGTTTCACTCCCAGCTTTAAATGTTTCTTCTCTGAATCAGACAGTTGTCCGGTTGTTTGGATCAGACCCCTGCTTCAGTTCCCCGAGCTGTAGAGGGCAGGTCTAGTCCTACTAACACTCCTGTTTTTCCCTCGAGTTCCTTCATCCTACCAAGTTTTGCATGTGTCTAAACATTCTTTACAGCATTGGACCTTGCTTCTATCACCATTCACATCCACAGCTGGGTATTCTTTTTGCTTTGGCTCCATCCTTTCATTCTTTCTGGAGTTATTTCTCCACTGATCTCCAGTAGCATATTGGGCACCTACTGACCTGGGGAGTTTCTCTTTCAGTATCCTATCATTTTGCCTTTTCATTGTGTTCATGGGGTTCTCAAGGCAAGAATACTCAAGTGGTTTGCCATTCCCTTCTCCATTGGACCACATTCTGTCAGATCTCTCCACCATGACCCACCCATCTTGGGTTGCCCCACAGGCATGGCTTAATTTCATTGAGTTAGACAAGGCTGTGGTCCTAGTGTGATTAGATTGACTAGTTTTCTGTGAGTATGGTTTCAGTGTGTTTGCCCTCTGATGCCCTCTTGCAACACCTACCCTCTTACTTGGGTTTCTCTTACCTTGGGCGTGGGGTATCTCTTCACGGCTGCTCCAGCAAAGCGCAGGCATTGCTCCTTACCTTGGACGAGGGGTATCTCCTCACCGCCACCCCTCCTGACCTTCAAAGTGGGATAGCTCCTCTAGGCCCTCCTGCGCCCGCGCAGCCACGGCTCCTTGGAAGTGGGGTTGGTCCTCCGGGCCACCGCCCCTGGCCTCAGGCATGGGGTAGCTCCTCCCGCCCGCCACCCCTGACCTCGAGCGCTGAGTATCTCCTCTTGGACGCCCCCCTTGACCTCGGGCACAGGGTAGCTCCTCTCGGCCGTTCCTGCACCGTCGCAGTCTGGTACTCTCGGCTGCTGCCCCTGACCTCGGACGTGGGGTAACTCTTCTTGGTAACTCTATTGTAAAGAGCAATATTTCATAGGAACCTGGAACGTCAGGTCCATGAATCAAGGCAAATTGGAAGTGGTCAAACAAGAGATGGCAAGAGTGAATGTCGACATTCTAGGAATCAGCGAACTGAAATGGACTGGAATGGGTGAATTTAACTCAGATGACCATTATATCTACTACTACGGGCAGGAATCCCTCAGAAGAAATGGAGTAGCCATCATGGTCAGCAAAGGAGTCCAAAATGCAGTACTTGGATGCAATCTCAAAAACGACAGAATGATCTCTGTTCATTTCCAAGGCAAACCATTCAATATCACAGTAATCCAAGTCTACGCCCCAACCAGTAACGCTGAAGAAACTGAAGTTGAACGGTTCTGTGAAGACCTACAAGACCTTTTAGAACTAACACCCAAAAAAAGATGTCCTTTTCATTATAGGGGACTGGAATGCAAAAGTAGGAAGTCAAGAAACACCTGGAGTAACAGGCAAATTTGGTCTTGGAATACGGAATGAAGCAGGGCAAAGACTAATAGAGTTTTGCCAAGAAAATGCACTGGTCATAACAAACACCCTCTTCCAACAACACAAGAGACATGGACATCACCAGATGGTCAACACCCAAATCAGACTGATTATATTCTTTGCAGCCAAAGATGGAGAAGCTGTATACAGTCAGCAAAAACAAGACCAGGAGCTGACTGTGGCTCAGACCATGAACTCCTTATTGCCAAATTCAGACTTAAATTGAAGAAAGTAGGGAAAACCACTAGACCACTCAGGTATGACCTAAATCAAATCCCTTATGATTATACAGTGGAAGTGAGAAATAGATTTAAGGGCCTAGATCTGATAGATAGAGTGCCTGATGAACTATGGAATGAGGTTTGTGATATTGTACAGGAGACAGGGATCAAGATCATCCCCATGGAAAAGAAATGCAAAAAAGCAAAATGGCTGTCTGGGGAGGCCTTACAAATAGCTGTGAAAAGAAGAGAAGCAAAAACCAAAGGAGAAAAGGAAAGATATAAACATCTGAATGCAGAGTTCCAAAGAATAGCAAGAAGAGATAAGAAAGACTTCTTTGGTAATCAGTGCAAAGAAATAGAGGAAAACAACAGAATGGGAAAGACTAGAGATCTCTACAAGAAAATCAGAGACACCAAAGGAACATTTCATGCAAAGATGGGCTCGATAAAGGACAGAAATGGTATGGACCTAACAGAAGAAGAAGATATTAAGAAGACATGGCAAGAATACACAGAAGAACTGTACAAAAAAGAGCTTCACAACCCAGATAATCACAATGATGTGATCACTGACCTAGAGCCAGACATCCTGGAATGTAAAGTCAAGTGGGCCTTAGAAAGCATCACTACGAACAAAGCTAGTGGAGGTGATAGAATTCCTGTTGAGCTATTCCAAATCTTGAAAGATGATGCTGTGAAAGTGCTGCACTCACTATGCCAGCACGTTTGGAAAACTCAGCAGTGGCCACAGGACTGGAAAAGGTCAGTTTTCATTCCAATCCCAAAGAAAGGCAATGCCAAAGAATGCTCAAACTACCGCACAATTGCACTCATCTCACACGCTAGTAAAGTGATGCTCAAAATTCTCCAAGCCAGCCTTCAGCAGTACGTGAACCATAAACTTCCAGATGTTCAACTGGTTTTAGAAAAGGCAGAGGAACCAGAGATCAAATTGCCAACATCCGCTGGCTCATGGAAAAAGCAAGAAAGTTCCAGAAAAACATCTATTTCTGCTTTATTGACTATGCCAAAGCCTTTGACTGTGTGGATCACAATAAACTGTGGAAAATTCTTTAAGAGATGGGAATACCAGACCACCTGATCTGCCTCTTGAGAAATCTGTATGCAGGTCAGGAAGCAACAGTTAGAACTGGACACGGAACAACAGACTGGTTCCAAATAGGAAAAGGAGTACGTCAAGGCTGTATATCATCACCCTGTTTATTTAACTTATATGCAGAGTACATGATGAGAAACGCTGGACTGGAAGAAACACAAACTGGAATCAGGATTGCCGGGAGAAATATCAATAACCTCAGATATGCAGATGACACCACCCTTATGGCAGAAAGTGAAGAGGAACTAAAAAGCCTCTTGATGAAAGTGAAAGTGGAGAGTGAAAAAGTTGGCTTAAAGCTCAACATTCAGAAAACTAAGATCATGGCATCCGGTCCCATCACTTCATGGGAAATAGATGGGGAAACAGTGGAAACAGTGTCAGACTTTATTTTTCTGGGCTCCAAAATCACTGCAGATAGTGACCGCAGCCATGAAATTAAAAGACGTTTACTCCTAGGAAGGAAAGTTATGACCAACCTAGATAGCATATTCAAAAGCAGAGACATTACTTTGCCAACAAAGGTCCATCTAGTCAAGGCTATGATTTTTACTGTGGTCGTGTAAGGATGTGAGAGTTGGACTGTGAAGAAGGCTGAGCGCCGAAGAATTGATGCTTTTGAATTGTGGTGTTGGAGAAGACTCTTGAGAGTCCCTTGGACTGCAAGGAGATCCAACCAGTCCATTCTGAAGGAGATCAGCCCTGGGATTTCTTTGGAAGGAATGATGCTAAAGCTGAAACTCAAGTACTTTGGCCACCTCATGCGAAGAGTTGACTCATTGGAAAAGACTCTGATGCTGGGAGGGATTGGGGGCAAGAGGAGAAGGGGTTGACAGAGGATGAGATGGCTGGATGGCATCACTGACTCGATGGACGTGAGTCTGAGTGAACTCCGGGAGTTGGTGATGGACAGGGAGGCCTGGTGTGCTGTGATTCATGGGGTCGCAAAGAGTCGGACTGAGTAACTGATCTGATCTGATCTGATCTGAATCTCAAATTAGTCCATCTGGAGTTTCCTGTTCAGCAGTATTGAGGGAATCCACCTTCCAACCCCCTAAAAGAAAGATGAAGTAATCTGTTCTTACCTTATCCCTCCCCGGTTTGCCTATAAAAGTCTCTTATTTTGTTTGTGCCTTCCCATTAGGTCAGTTTTCTCTCCCTTGGTTCTTGTCTTGTCACAGAAAAGAATTGAAATGGCAGATTAGGACAGCTCAGACAGGCAAGTTTTACTGAGCAAGCAGTAAGCAGTACACTCTTGAGATATAAGACCAAACCAACCCCCACAGGAGTGGTCACATCTTGTTTCTAGCTTCCCTTTTTTATTTATTTGTTCCCTCTCCTATGCAGTCCCTGGAGCCTGATTGGTTGTGCCCTATGCAAATAGGGCATATACCTGAGACGAATCTGGGAAGTGGGCATGTCAGGCATGCTTTCCTGCTGCAAGTCTTCACTCCAGTCCACAATTTCCCTCTTTTGTCAGTTTTTTCTTGTCTTTGTTCACCCTCCGCGTGGTTCTTCTAGTTGTCTCTTCTTCTGACTGCCATTTTGGACCCTTTTTCCCTACTCTAACTGCCAAACATTTTTATTTGCTATTTGGGATGCTACTTGATTCATGAATTGTTGAATAAAGCCAATAAGATCCTTAAAAATCTACTCAGCTAAATTTTGTATTTTTAACAGTACTAATAGTACCTTGACCCACTCCAGTGTTCTTGCCTGGAGAATCCCAGGGACGGGGGAGCCTGGTGGGCTGCCATCTATGGGGTCACACAGAGTCAGACACGGCTGAAGTGACTTAGCAGTAGCAGTAGCAATATTACCTTGATCTCATCTGTGCCCACAGGTTGGTAAATCCTGGGAAACTTCAATTTTTTTTTTTAATATTATTAACATTTTATACTAGTTATTTATTCTCACTGACCCTATTGTATAACAGTGATTATATATGGAGATTTATTTTCTTCTCTTGGCCTCAAAGAAACCATTATTTTTTCTTTGTTAATCTTCTTGGTTGTTTCTTTTTAATCCCCTTTGTTGGATCTTTCTCATCTTCCAGATATCTAAACAATATAGTTTCCCAAATTTAAATCCCAAGACTTCTCTCCTCTTCTATTTACATTCATGTCTTGGATGATCTTATTCAGGTACATAGCTTTAAAATACTGTCTCTATACAGAAAACTCCTAAAGTTAAATCTCCAGCCTTGGTCTCCACCATGAATTCCAGACTCAGTCTAATTATCTCCTCAACTTCACCATTTAGATGCACAACAGACAACTCAAATAAATTGTGTCCCAAACTGAACTCTTGATTCTTAACGTCCCCTAACCAGCTTGGCCCAAAGACTTTTTGATCTCAGTTAATGGTAACTTCATTCATTTTGTTGCTTGGGACAAAATCCTTGGTATCAACCCAATTTTTCTATAAAACCCACACCATACATACATACTTTGTTGTTGTTATTATTCAGTCACCCAGTCATGTCTGACTCTTTCCAATCCCATGGACTGCAGCATGCCAGGCCTCCCTGTCATTCATCATCTCCCAGAGTCTGCCCAAGTTCATGTTCATTGCATTGGTGATGCCATCCAGCCATCTCACCCTCTGATGTCCTCTTCTCCTCCTGCTCTCAATCTTTCCCAGCATGACGGAATTTTCAAATGAGTCATCTGTTTCCATCAGATGACCAAAATACTGGAGCTTCAACTTCAGCATGTCCTTCTAGTTAACATTCAGTGTTGATTTCCTTTAAGGTTGACTGTTTTGATCTCCTTGCTATTCAACGGACTTTCAGGAGTCTTCTCCAGCACCACAGTTCTGAAAGCTTATGGCGAACAATGTTGGATTCACGATCTCCGAAGAAGATTTAGCGTAAAGATCAGTACAAGGCTTGATCACTCAGAGATTTTCAGTGGCAGAAGATTTACTACAGTGAGAAAGGACAGAGAAAATTTCTGACATAGACATCTGAAGGGGGATGGAGAGTGCCCCCCTCAATAGTTTTACCAAGGCCTTATATACTTTTACCAGACTCAGTCCTACAACATACATCATAAATTAACAAGATTAGAATTAACAATCAGTTCAGTTCAGTTCAGTCACTCAGTCGTGTCCGACTTTCTACGACCCCATGGACTGCAGCATGCCAGGCTTCCCTGTCCATCATCAACTCCCAGAGCTTACTCAAACTCATGTCCATTGAGTCTATGATGCCATCAAAACATCTCATCTTCTGTCATCCCCTTCTCTTCCCACCTTCAATTTTTCCCAGCATTGGGGTGTTTTCAAATGAGTCAGCTCTTCTCATCAAGTAGCCAAAGTATTGGAATTTCAGCTTCAACATCAGTCCTTCCAATGAACACTCAGGACTTATCTTCTTTAGGATGGACTGGTTGGATCTCCTTGCAGTCCAAGGGACTCTCAAGTATCTTCTCTAACACCACAGTTCAAAAGCATCAATTCATTGATGCTCAGCTTTCCTTATGTTCCAACTCTCACATCCATACATGACTACTGGAAAAACTAAGGTTTGGACTAGACAGACCTTTGTTGGCAAAGTAATGTCTCTGCTTTTTAATATGCTATCTAGGTTGGTCATAACTTTTCTTCCAAGGTGCAAGCGTCTTTTAATTTCATGGCTGCACTCACCATCTGCAGTGATTTTGGAGCCCAAGAAAATAGTCTGTCACTGTTTCCATTGTTTCCCCCTTTATTTGCCAGTGTAGGAGAAGACTCTTGAGAGTCCCTTGGACTGCAAGGAGATTCAACCAGTCCATTCTAAAGGAGATCAGTCCTGGATGTTCATTGGAAGGACTGATGTTGAAGCTGAAATTCCAACACTTTGGCTACCTCATGCGAAGAGTTGACTCATTGGAAAAGACTCTGATTCTGGGAGGGATTGGGGGCAGGAGGAGAAGGGGACGACAGAGGATGAGATGGCTGGATGGCATCACCGACTCGATGGACATGAGTTTGGGTGAACTCCGGGAGTTGGTGATGGATAGGGAGGCCTGGTGTGCTGCAGTTCATGGGGTCACCAAGAGTCGGACATGACTGAGGGACTGAACTGAACTGAACTGAACTGGTGGGACCAGATGCCATGATCTTTCTTTTCTGAATCCTCTTCACTTTCTGCCATAAGTGTGGTGTCCTCTGCGTATCTGAGGTTTTTAATTGATAATTCTCTAGGCAATCTTAATTCCAGCTTATGCTTCATCCAATCCAGCATTTTGCATTATGTACACTGCCTATAAGTTAAATAAGCAGCATGGCAGTATATAGCCTTGATGTACTCCTTTCCCAATTTAGAATCAGTCTATTGTTCCATGTCTGGTTGTAACTGTTGCATCTTGACCTGCATACAGATTTCTCAGGAGGCAGGTATGGCGGTCTGGTAATCCCATCTCTTTAAGAATTTTCCAGTTTGTTGTGATCCACACAGTCAAAGGCTTTCATGTAGTCAATGAAGCAGAAGTTTTTCTCGAACTCTCTTGCTTTTATCAATGATCCAACAGATGTTTGCAATTTGATCTCTGGTTCTGCTGCTTTTTCTAAATGCAGCTTGAATATCTGGAATTTCTCAGTTCACATACTGCTGAAGCCTTGCTTGAGGAATTTTGAGCATTACTTTGTTAGCATATGAGATCAGTGCAATTGTGTGGTAGTTTGAACATTCTTTGGCATTTTCTTTCTTTGGGATTGGAATAAAAATTGACCTTTCCCAGTCCTGTGGCCACTGCTGAGTTTTCCAGATTTGCTGGCATATTGAGTGCTATAGCACTTTCACATCATCATCTTTTAGGATTTGAAATAGCTCAACTGGAATTCCATCACCTGCACTAGCTTTGCTCATAGTGATGCTTCCTAAGGTCCACTTGACTTCACACTGTAGGATGTCTGGCTCGAGGTGAGTGATCACACCATCATGGTTATCTGGGTCATGAAGTTATTTTTGTATACTTCTTCTGTGTACTCTTGCCACCTCTTAATATCTTCTGCTTCTGTTAGGCGCATACCATTTCTATCCTTTATTGTGCCCATCTTTGCATGAAATATGCCCTTGGTATCTCTAATTTTCTTGAAGAGATCTCTAGTCTTTCCCATTCTATTGTTTTCTTCTATTTTTTTGCATCGATCACTTAAGAAGGCTTCTTATCTCTCCTTGCTATTCTTTGGTACTCTGCATTCAGATTCATATATCTTTCATTTTCTCCTTTGCCTTTTGTTTCTCTTATTTTTTCAGCTATTTATAAGTCCTCCTCAGAAAACCATTTTGCCTTTTTGCTTTTCTTTTTCTTGAGAATATATCATTTAATTTACATCCATAATAAATATTTCATAAGCTTATATCTACTTTGTTCTCCCTAAGTTATGCCATTTCCAATTGCATTTCAACACTTATTTTCTTATTTCAACTATTTATACCAAGATAGATAAAAAGTATGTTTACCATTGTATTAATTATTGAATATGGGCATGCATGCTAAGTCATTTCAGTCATGTCCAACTCTTTGTTACCCTATGTACTGCAGCCTGCCAGGATCTACTGTCCATGGGATTTTCCAGGAAAGAATACTAGAGTCAGTTGCCATGCCCTTGTCCAAGAGATCCTCCCGGTCCAGGGATAGAACCTGAGTCTCTTATGTCTCTTGCATTGATGGTGGGAGGGGGGGGAAGGGGAGCGGTTCTTCATCAGTAGCACAACCTGAGAAGCCCCAATTATTGAATAGGTAGTTAGCAAATAATTGTTGAATAAAAGCATGCATATGATAATAATTCTATATATTTGCCTCAATATGACTTCAGCCAGATATAAAAGTTCCTAACATTAAAGCTTATGCATTATAGAGACAAAGAACAGATCATCCCTTAATGCTGGGGATGGAAGTGGAGATTGACTGCAAATAAATTTAAGAAAAGTTTGAGGGGTGAAGAAATCTTCTAAAACTGGATTTAGAAGGGGGGAGGGCTGCTGTACAATTCTATATGTTTTTTTTTTTTTAAATCACTCAGTTGAACACTCACAATGAGTAGAGTTTATGGCATACAAATTATTCCTCAATAAAATTGTTTTGTAAAATTGTGTATAGAAGCTCAGAATATCACTAGTACTTCATAGCACAATGCATTAAAAAGAAAATTTAGGGATAAATGTAATTATTTTCACTTAATATTTATTTGGAACAAATATCACACAAAGTAACAATATGTCTTTTCCAGAATAATGCTAACAAATAAAAATTTTTGAATATCATCATAATGGGCTGTGAAAGGGAGCAGAATATGCCATCCCAAAATATGGCATATTGATCTTTTGAGACTGATTATTTTTTAAGGCTTCAGACCTGAAGAATTTCTGAAAACAGTAGAAGGTGACATTTTGTGAGGGAAATTTACAAGAAAAATCTCCATTTGTAAGTGTGTCTCCCTCTCCATACTGGAAAGAGGAGAATGACTAAATATCTAGCAACTTTTATCACTGGAGAAGGCAGGGTTTTAAAGCTGCATGACATGTACACCTGTGGCTGATTCATGTCAATGTATGGCAAAAACTACCACAATGTGGTAAAGCCTCCATTTAAAATAAATTACAAAAAAGCTTCATGGCCCAGATAATCACGATGGTGTGATCACTCACCTGGAGCCAGACATCCTGGAATGTGAAGTCAAGTGGGCCTTAGAAAGCATCACTATGAACAAAGCTAGTGGAGGTGATGGAATTCCAGTTGAGCTATTTCAAATCCTGAAAGATGATGCTGTGAAAGTGCTGTACTCAATGTGTCAGCAAATTTGGAAAATTCAGCAGTGGCCACAGGACTGGAAAATGTCAGTTTTCATTTCAATTCCAAAGAAAAACAATGCCAAAGAATGCTCAAACTATGCACAATTGCACTCATCTCACACACTAGTAAAGTAATGCTCAAATTCTCCAAGCCAGGCTTCAGCAGTACATGAACCATGAACTTCCAGATGTTTAAGCTGGTTTTAGAAAAGGCAGAGGAACCAGAGATCAAATTGCCAACATCTGCTGGATCATCGAAAAAGCAAGAGATTTCCAGAAAAACATCTATTTCTGCTTTATTGACTATGCCAAAGCCTTTGACTGTGTGGATCACAATAAACTGTGGAAAATTCTGAAAGGGATGAGAATACCAGACCACCTGACCTGCCTCTTGAGAAACCTGTATGCAGGTCAAGAAGCAACAGTTAGAACCAGACATACAACACACTGGTTCCAAATAGGAAAAGGAGTATGTCAAGGCTGTATATTGTCACCCTGCTTATTTAACTTCTATGCAGAAATGCTGGGCTGGAAGGAGCACAAGCTGGAATCAAGATTGCCAGGAGAAATATCAATAACCTCAGATATGCAGATGACACCACCCTTATGGCAGACAGTGAAGAGGAACTAAAAAGCCTCTTGATGAAAGTGAAAGAGGATAGTGAAAAAGTTGGCTTAAAGCTCAACATTCAGAAAACTAAGATCATGGCATCTGGTCCCATCACTTCATGGCAGATAGATGAGAAACAGTGGAAACAGTGTCAGACTTTATTTTTTTTGGTTCCAAAATCACTGCAGGTGGTGATTGCAGCAATGAAATTAAAAGACACTTACTCCTTGGAAGGAAAGTTATGACCAACCTAGACAGCATATTGAAAAGCAGAGACATTACTTTTCCAACAAAGGTCTGTCTAGTCTAGGCTATGGTTTTTCCATTGGTCATGTATGGATGTGAGAGTTGGACTATAAGAAAGCTGAGCACCGAAGAATTGATGCTTTTGAACTGTGGTGTTGGAGAAGACTCTTGAGAGTCCCTTGGACTGCAAGGAGATCCAACCAGTCCATCCTATGGTATATCATTCCTGGGTGTTCATTGGAAGGACTGATGTTGAAGCTGAAACTCCAATACTTTGGCCACTTGATGTGAAGAGCTGACTCATTTGAAAAGACCTTGATGCTGGGAAAGATTGAGGGCAGGAGGAGAAGGGGACGACAGAGGATGAGATGGTTGGATGGCATAACCGACTTGATAGACATGTGTTTGGGTGAACTCTGGATGTTGGTGATGGACAGGGAGGCCTGGCGTGCTGCAGTTCATGGGGTTGCAAAGAGTCGGACACGACTGAGCCACTGAACTGAACTGAACTGAATACAAATTACATTTCAATTTACATTTTAATGTATAGTTGCTCCTAAAACACAAATATATTATATGCTATTTATATATTAGCGAACCACACTTTTTCTCACATAAGTGATTAAAATTGAATAGTGTTTCAATTGGAAAAAATAAAAGTCTACATTTAATAAATATCTAAGATATAAAATAGAGTTTGCTTAAAATAAATTTCATAATGTAATATTTAATAATACAGTTATCTAACATAATTATTAATTTAAAATTATTTCTATATAACTATTGATACTGAAAACTCATCCTCTGCGTATAACTGCCAAATGGAATCTCAGAGTTTTGGGTGAAGTAGAAAAGAACAGCTTTATTGCTTTGCCAGGCAAAGGGAACACAGTCAGTTCCTACTCTAAAAACTGTGTGTCTTAACCCAGGAATATTTTGGTGAGGAGTTTTACATCAAAGTTTCAAGGGCAGAGTTGCTGATAAGATTAGGGTGTCTGTAGGACCTCCAATCCTTTAACAGATCTTAGGGGTCTTTGCATGGATGGATGTGAGTAGGACTGTAAAGAAAGCTGAGTGCCAAAAAATTTATGTTTTTGAGATTCCCTTGGACTGCAAGGAGATCAAACCAGTCAATTCTAAAGGAAAAGATTCATTGGAAGAACTAGTGCTGAAGCTGAAGCTCCAGTATTTTGGCCACCTGATGCAAAGAACTGACTCATTGGAAAAGATCCTGATGATGGGAAAGATCAAAGGCAGGAAGAGAAGGGGAGGACAGAGGATGAGATGGTTAGATGGCATCACCAACTCGATGGACATGAGTTTGAGCAACCTCCGAGAGTTGGCGATGGACAAGGAAATCTGGCATGCTGCAGTCCATGGGGTCGCAAAGAGTCGGACACTACTGAGCAACTGAAATGAACTGAACTGAACTGAAAGAGAAAGATATTTAAGGACTAGGCTAATATCACAGTATGGTTGGTAAGTTCAAAATTTATAAAGGAGACAGGCCGCCTGGAGACTCAGGCAGAAGTTGATGCTCCAATCTTAAGACAGAATTTCTTTTTTTTTTCCAGGAAACTTCAGTTTTTGCAGTTTTTGTTCCTAAGACCTTCAGTGGATTGGATACCATATTACTGAGGTTTTTTTTCTTTTGTTTAAAGTCAGCTGATTGTAGATGTTAACCACATCTATAAAATACCTTCACAGCAGTGCCTTGATTAATATTTCTTTAAATAAGTGGATACTACAGCCTAGCCAACTTGGCACATAAAACTAACCATCACAAAACTGTTTATACAAAAATTAAAGTTAAGCCTATCAAGAATTGTCCCTTGGCAACATTGTCATGAGCACAATGGGGGGTGGTGGGGACTGTGGTATACTGGAGGAAAGAGATTCTATTTGAAACACAGCTGCTCCTCATGTCTTGCCAGTTGATACCCTAAAGGAACGCAGGTTCCATATTGGCAGATCTCCTAGTTTTTCAATTGCTGAAAACCAGGATTTTCATGTAAGATCTTTTGATTTAAAAATTTCGGAGTTTTTGTGTAAGATCTCTTAACTTCTAAGTTTGTAATTAATTTTAAGAGAGGTTTAGCACTTTATAGAATAAAAAATTATGTTGCAGGCCGTATTTAACAACCTGTTTGCAGTGCTTGGCTTTTAGTATCAAAATTTCAGATCATTTTGATTGATCAAATATATCAATAGCACTTTGTTTCTAATATTTTCCATTGCTAATTTATCCTTAAAATATATAACATTTAGATTTGAAAAAAAATTAACATAAAGGCCTAAAGTAAATATTTGATTACTGGTCATATGTTTACATTTGGTAGATGAAAAAATTTTCCTATGTTATAAGTTACCACCTGTTTTACCAAATAAAATTTTGCTATGTGCTTTCTCTAATATCAAAAAAAAAAAAAAACAACTACTTAAGTACTACTTAAGTAGTTAAGAGAAAAATTCCACATTTCAGAGTTCTTGGATAATTAGCAACTTGAATTTGTTTTAATTTTAAGATAAGTAAATAATGTTTTTAAGAAATGGATTAGCAGCTGATATTATTCCCCTTACTCCTTTCTGCACACACACACACACACACACACACACACTGTTGCAGTTGTACACCATTAAATAATTATAGTTTTCATAAATTTTTATCTTCCCTTTCAGGAATACATGCTTCCAAATCCAACTTGGGAATAAAATTGTATTTTGGTAATTTATAGAAAAGAGATCTTGCTTACTTATAAGGAAGATATGAAAAAAAAATCTTTGAACACTTATAGAGAAAAGATTGTTCACATTTCAACAGTTGTTTTTTCCCAGTGAGGTGGCTGTTGTTAGTTTCCTTTCTTTACTCTAACAAGGCATTTTCAATTTTCTCTCCCACTCCAGAGAAAATACACAGCATTGTGATTACTTGAAATATAATAGAGTAATTAGATGGAAAACGTGCATAGAATTTTGATATAGGTCTCATTTGGTCATGTGAATATGTTCAAGGTTGCTTTGCTTTGGCAAAATTCCAACCACTGCAGCAGCATCTGTTACTAACCAGGTCTATATATCCTTTGAATTCAAATTGCATAACAGAGCACAATTAAGTAAGATTTGGGGCAAATATTTCCTATTTTTGTACTGGACAGGAAAGAGTACTAAACATATCAAAATAACAGTTTTGGAAAAAAATATACAATTTGAAACAGAATGAAAAGCTTTTGATCTATACTCTTTGCATTTTTATATTAAGTTAAAAGGATGGAAATGATGAAATTTTGCACAGTTCTCAGCATGTCATATGCAGCATCGCATGCTTGAAATGTGATCTTTGTTTCAACTTGGCCACCCAGAGTAGTAGACATGAATAAGTGATGTTTTTATACAGTGTGTGCTATTTAGCACAGATACCTCCAAACACTTTGGCAAACAAATTCAGCAAAGTGTCTGTATTGCAAAGGTTTTGCCTTGCTCTGCATTTGTGCGTGGGATGACAAAATGGATGAGGTATATAGGTCCTGTCAGAGGCTTGAGGTAATTGATAAACTTGGTTTGCTCAAACATAACATCTATAATCTTTTATTCCCCAAACAATTATTGGGTAATTATTTTTTAAGAAAAGAAAATAATAATTTTACATTCAGTTGTGATGACAGTCTTCAAATCTGCTGATTAGCCAGCAACTTGGATTTTTGTCTCACATTGACAACTCTGTATTTCTTTCTGCAAATTATTGTGTATAGATTTCATCAATATTCTTAGAGGGAGAGTTAGCATACCCCAGAAATGAGACTTACATTTTTTAACAATGAGAAAAGGATATGGTATAGATATGTGTATTGTTATTCTCAGACTTCATCATGTTATATTTGCTAAAATAGTGGCACATTCTCAGGTTCTAATATGTACTCAGTTTTGTGGGAATCTTTCCAAACCCAATTATCACAAAAATAAAATATAAATTTGTCAGAATGACATATGATTGTGGATAGACCGCATCAAGAAAACTTCCATGATGAGAACCAATCCTAATCCAAATACATAACAAAAGCAAGACAGTTTTACATGGAATTAAAAGTTACCTAAGTCAAGTATGTGGTTTAATGCCTTGTGATCATGCAAATCCACAGAGATACACTTGGAAGTATAGATTTCCAGACCTTACCCCAGAACTATTGATCTCCAAGAAAGATATCTGAATTTTTAAACAAGATGTTTGGGAAACACTGTTATAGCACAAATGCAATTGTGCCAAGAAAAATTTCATGATAAGTGGAGGAAACTGTATTTTTGTCCAGCCAGGACACTTTGAGAGAGAAAGGGGCATTACTAAAAATATACCATAACAATAGACATAAATGGGATCATTCTAGGAAAATAGGATCATTTGTGAATCTAATATTACTTCACACTTTGGTATCACTTTAAAAAAATAAACTTTAATTTGGGGACTAGTTTTAGGTGCACAGCAAAGCTGAACAGAAGGTACAGAAGTTCCTTTTTACCCACTCTCCCCACACATACAACCTCCCTCAGTTAACAATGTATGGTATATTTGTTACAATTGACACACTTACATTGACAGACTATTATCAAAGTATGTAGTTTACATCAAGGTTCACTCTTGGTGATGTACATTCTATGTACAAATGTATAATATCATGCATCTAGCATTATAGAGGAGAAGGCAATGGCAACCCACTCCAGTACTCTTGCCAGGACAATCCCATGGATGGAGGAGCCTGGTAGGCTGCAGTCCATGGAGTCGCACAGAGTCGGACATGACTGAAGTGATTTAGCAGCAGCAGCAGCACTATAGTATCATACAGAACAGTTTCACTTCCTTAAAAATCCTCTATGCTTTGCCTATTTATACCTCCATCTTCCCTAAACCCAGGCAAGCACTGATATTTTTAGTTTCCATAGTTTTTGTGTTTTTCAGAATGTCAGAGTTGGAGTCATAAAATATGTATGTAATCTTTTCTTCTTTCACTTAATATGGACTTAAATTTCTTACATGTCTTTTCATGGCTTGTTAGCATATTTCTTTTTAGCTCTGAATAATATTCCATTGTCTGGATGTACCAGTTTTGTTTTGTTTTTCAATCCATTCACCTACTGAAGCATATCTTGCTGCTGCTGCTGCTAAGTCGCTTCAGTCGTGTCCGACTCTGTGCAACCCCATAGATGGCAGCCCACGAGGCTCCCCCGTCCCTGGGATTCTCCAGGCAAGAACACTGGAGTGGGTTGCCATTTCCTTCTCCAATTCATGAAAGTAAAAAGTGAAAGTGAAGTCCCTCAGTCATGTGCAACTCTTCGAGACCCCATGGACTGCAGCCTACCAGGCTCCTCCGTCCATGGGATTTTCCAGGCAAGAGTACTGGAGTGGGGTGCCATTGCCTTCTCCTGAAGCATATCTTAGCTGTTTCCAAATTTTGGCAGTTATGAATAAAGCTGCTTTAAACATCTGAGTGCAGAGTTTTGGGTGGGCTAAGTTTTCAGTTTATTTGGCTGGATACCAAGGAGTACAATTGCTGGATCACATGGTAAGAGTACAACTGCTTTTGTAAGAAACTGTGAAACTGTATTCCAAAGTGGCTGTACCACTTTAATTCTGACCAGCAGTCAATGAATAGAATGACTCAGGAAACTCTCTATCATCTGAAGACATTGTAGAGAATTGATATAATTTATTCATTAATGTTTATAGAATTCTCTAGTGCACCTGCTTGAGCTTTGTGCTTTCTGTTTTGGAAGGTTATTAATTACTGATTCAATTTCTTTAATAGATATAGGCAAGATCAGATTGTCTATTTTTTCTTGCATGAGTTTTGACAGATAGTGTCTTTCAAATAATTGGTTTATTTCACCTAGATTATCAAATTTGTTGGCATAAAAATTGTTTATGACATCCTTTATTATACTTTCAATATCCATAGGATCTATAGCTATGTCCTCTCCATCATTTCTGATATTAATAATTTGTCTTTTCAATCTTTTTTCTTAGCCTTGCTAGAAGTTTCTTGATTTTATTGATTTTTGTTTTCAAAGAACCAACTTTTGATTGTGTCAATTTTCTTTATTGATTTCCTATTTTTAATTTCATTGATTTCTGCTCTGTTATTATTTGTTTTGTTCTGCTTTGGATTTAATTTGATATTTTTTTCTAGTTTACCAAAGTATGTTCTAGTTTCCCCCAGCTACATTGCATGGATTCATGCATGGCTCACTCAGTCATGTCCCATTCTTTGAGACCCCATGGGCTGTAGCCCACCAGGCTCCTCTGTCAATAGAATTTTCCAAGCAAGAATGCTGGAGTGGGTTGCCATTTCCTTATCCAGCAGATCTTCACAACCGAGGGATCAAACCCTTGTCTCTTGCATCTCCTGAAATGGCAGGCAGTTTCTTTACCAGCTGAGCCACTGGGAGAGCCCATTTAGTTCAGGTTTCCTACCCAGCCACTGGTTCCCATTGCCAGGGTCCAGCCCCAACAGGATCCAAGGGTACCCTCAGGATGGACAGCATTGGTGAATGAATGACACGGGGAGGCCAAGCTTCAGTGAATGAGGACCGTAACTTTATTTTCAAAAGGAGCTTTTATACCCTGACTTGTACATAGAGGGAAATGAAAAATGCAAGGTCATGCAGAGTCAGCCCAAATACTCCGGCAGTTTTGCCCTTATTGAAACCAGGATTTTTTCTGTATGCCTTTCCATAAACAAGGGTCTTATGTTATGTCTGGCCCTGTGGCCTGTTAACATTTCATGACTCTTTTCTGATAAAGGTTGATCAGCCAGAGTACTTGTTTTCCCTTAAAATGATTTTTCTTTATTTTTCCCAGCCTCAGAAAGTACTAAATAAAGTTACATTCTCACAGAGTAAAGGTGCAGTGGGTCACAAAAAAGAAAGAACTTATTAGCTCAAAGGTCTGATGTGGTTAATACCAAGGCTACCACTTGTTTTTCTTACATTCCAACTACATTAACTAATGCACTCCCAGGTGCACAATGGATAAGGGATATGGGAACTTGGCAGCAAGCATTGGCCCAATAATGAAGCCCTTTACCAGTACTATTCTAATAATTTTTCACCCCTTAAAGGGCTCTATGCCCATTAGAACTTTTAGAATGTTTAAGCTTCCCGTGCCTTTCATGGTTGGGAAGTTGTGAACAATCATGTGCGTTAGTTGTAAGAGTAAGGAAAAACCTGTCAAGCAAGCTAGAATGCCAACAGAGGGGTTAGAATAGAAATATTCCTTTCATGCCCAGTTCAGTTCAGTTCAGTTCAGTCATTCATTCATGTCGGACTCTTTGCGAACCCCATGAATCGCAGCACACCAGGCCTCCCTGTCCATCACCAACTCCTGGAGTTCACTCAGACTCACGTCCATCGAGTCAGTGATGCCATCCAGCCATCTCATCCTCTGTCGTCCCCTTCTCCTCCTGCCCCCAATCCCTCCCAGCATCAGAGTCTTTTCCAATGAGTCAACTCTTCGCATGAGGTGGCCAAAGTACTGGAGTTTCAGCTTTAGCATCATTCCTTCCAAAGAAATCCCAGGGCTGATCTCCTTCAGAATGGATCAGTTGGATCTCCTTGTAGCCCAAGGGACTCTCAAGAGTCTTCTCCAACACCACAGTTCAAAAGCATCAATTCTTCGGCGCTCAGCCTTCATCACAGTCCAACTCTCACATCCATACATGACCACAGTAAAAATCATAGCCTTGACTAGATGGACCTTTGTTGGCAAAGTAATGTCTCTGCTTTTGAATATGCTATCTAGGTTGGTCATAACTTTCCTTCCTAGGAGTAAACGTCTTTTAATTTCATGGCTGCGGTCACTATCTGCAGTGATTTTGGAGCCCAGAAAAATAAAGTCGGACACTGTTTCCACTGTTTCCCCATCTATTTCCCACGAAGTGATGGGACCGGATGCCATGATCTTCGTTTTCTGAATGTTGAGTTTTAAGCCAATTTTTTCACTCTCCTCTTTCACTTTCATCAAGAGGCTTTTTAGTTCCTCTTCACTTTCTGCCATAAGGGTGGTGTCATCTGCATATCTGAGGTTATTGATATTTCTCCCAGCAATCTTGATTCCAGCTTGTGTTTCTTCCAGTCCACCGTTTCTCATGATGTACTCTGCATAGACTTTAAATAAGCAGGGTGACAATATACAGCCTTGACGTACTCCTTTTCCTATTTGGAACCAGTCTGTTGTTCCATGTCCAGTTCTAACTGTTGCTTCCTGACCTGCATACAGATTTCTCAAGAGGCAGATCAGGTGGTCTGGTATTCCCATCTCTTAAAGAATTTTCCACAGTTTATTGTGATCCACACAGTCAAAGGCTTTGGCATAGTCAATAAAGCAGAAATAGATGTTTTTCTGGAACTTTCTTGCTTTTTCCATGAGCCAGCGGATGTTGGCAATTTGATCTCTGGTTCCTCTGCCTTTTCTAAAACCAGCTTGAATATCAGGAAGTTCATGGTTCACATATTGCTGAAGCCTGGCTTGGAGAATTTTGAGCAATACTTTACTAGCATGTTGGAGAAGGAAACGGCAACTTGCTCCAGTATTCATGCATGGAAAACCCCATAGACCAAGGAGCCTGGTGGGCTATAATCCATGGGGTTGCAAAGAGTCGGACACGACTGAGCGACTTCTGTGTGTTATTAACATGTGAGATGAGTGCAGTTGTGCCATAGTTTGAGCATTCTTTGCATTGCTTTTCTTTGGGATTGGAATGAAACCTGACATTTTCCAGTACTGTGGCCACGGCTGAGTTTTCCAAATTGCTGGCATATTGAGTGCAGCACTTTCACAGCATCATCTTTCAGGATTTGAAACAGCTCAACTGGAATTCCATCACCTCTACTAGCTTTGTTCATAGTGATGCTTTCTAAGGCCCACTTCACTTCACATTCCAGGATGTCTGGCTCTAGGTCAGTGATCACACCACTGTGATTATCTGGGTTGTGAATATCTTTTTTTTACAGTTCTTCTGTGTATTCCTGCCACCTCTTCTTAATATCTTCTGCTTCTGTTAGGTCCATACCATTTCTGTCCTTTATCGAGCCCATCTTTGCATGAAATGTTCCCTTGGTATCTCTAATTTTCTTGAAGAGATCTCTAGTCTTTCCCATTCTGTTGTTTTCCTCTATTTCTTTGCATTGATCGCCAAAGAAGTCTTTCTTATCTCTTCTTGCTATTCTTTGGAACTCTGCATTCAGATGTTTATATCTTTCCTTTTCTCCTTTGGTTTTCACTTCTCTTCTTTTCACAGCTATTTGTAAGGCCTCCCCAGACAGCTATTTTGCTTTTTTTGCATTTCTTTTCCATGGGGATGGTCTTGATCCCTGTCTCCTGTACAATGTCATGAACCTCATTCCATAATTTATCAGGCACTCTATCAGATCTAGGCCCTTAAATCTATTTCTCACTTCCACTGTATAATCATAAGGGATTTGATTTAGGTCATCCCTGAATGGTCTAGTGGTTTTCCCTACTTTCTTCAATTTAAGTCTGAATTTGGCAATAAAGAGTTCATGGTCTGAGCCACAGTCAGCTCCTGGTCTTGTTTTTGCTGACTGTATACAGCTTCTCCATCTTTGGCTGCAAAGAATATAATCAGTCTGATTTGGGTGTTGACTGTGTGGTGATGTCCATGTGTAGAGTCTTCTCCTGTGTTGTTGGAAGAGGGTGTTTGCTATGACCAGTGCATTTTCTTGGCAAAACTCTATTAGTCTTTGCCCTGCTTCATTCCATATTCCAAGGCCAAATTTGCCTGTTACTCCAGGTGTTTCTTGACTTCCTACTTTTGCATTCCAGTCCCCTATAATAAAAAGGACATCTTTTTGGGGTGTTAGTTCTAAAAGGTCTTGTAGGTCTTCGTAGAACCGTTCAACCTCAGCTTCTTCAGCGTTACTGGTTGGGGCATAGACTTGGATTACTGTGATATTGAATGGTTTGCCTTGGAAACAAACAGAGATCATTCTGTCGTTTTTGAGATTGCATCCAAGTACTACATTTTGGACTTTTTTGTTGACCATGATGGCTACTCCATTTCTTCTGAGGGATTCCTGCCCACAGTAGTAGATATAATTAACGGTCATCTGAGTTAAATTCACCCATTCCAGTCCATTTTAGTTCACTGAATCCTAGAATATTGACATTCACTCTTGCCATCTCTTGTTTGACCACTTCCAATTTGCCCTGATTCATGGACCTGACATTCCAGGTTCCTATGCAATATTGCTCTTTACAGCATCAGATCTTGCTTCTATCACCTGTCACATCCACAGCTGTGTATTGTTTTTCTTTGGCTCCATCCCTTCATTCTTTCTGGAGCTATTTCTCCACTGATCTCCAGTGGGGGGACTTATAAATTAGAGCCCTAAGTGGATTTTCTTCACAGAAAGGTGGTCAGGAATAGCCCCCTGCTAATGTCAGAAGTGTTGGTGAAAAACATAATATAGTAAACAGTAGACAGACAGACTTTGGTTTTGGGGTAGATGCTCGAGTTTGTCCCGGGAGTCCCTTGAGTCCTGATCCGCCTTGCCTGTCAGGTCTCTTCCTCATGACCTTGCCATGGGTGGGATCTCCTGTGCTGGCTCCTGGCATCCCATGGCTGTTTCTCTGCTGGTGGGTTCTGTTATGGTAAATTTGTGGTTCTTTGTATCCACCTGTCTTGTCTCTCCAGTTTTGGCAGCTGTGGTTTGCTCTTTGACCTCACTTCCCCTCCTGACTGAAGAAGAGCTGATTTTTCATTTTGCTCCACTTTTTACTTCTCATTAGCATAGAGTGGAAACTTCTAAAATGGTTATATGCCAGACTGGAAACTGGAAATCTGGATACTATTTTTGTTTCCGTTTTCAAAGCTCTTTCAAGTGGAATCTTAGGTGGGCTCCACTGGGCTATGCTATGAGCTAAACCTTGTAACCAACACTGAGCATCTGAGGAAAGAGAATTCACTAGAACACACAGATTCTTTTCCTACAAAGTGAAGGTTAGTGCCTGAAACCGTGGAATAGGATGTTTTCAACACCAAGCATCATAGGTTTTATGGAGAAACCCTTTGCAATCCCCAGGGATTTTGCAAATGATTCACAGGTGTAGCTGATTTGAGGAAACAGATGTGTTCTTGAAGAGTTGAGTGCAAATTGAATTTTTGTTAATTGAATCTTATTTAGAATTCATTTTAGGAGAATTTTGTTTAAAGTAGCCCCTTGGTGAATTCTTTCGTGAAATGAAAAATTGCTCCTTAATTCATCTTTCTTCTCATGCTAATTTTTACATGTGACACTTTCTTAAAGCTAGGGACCAATTCTAGGCCTATGTAGGATGCATAGCATACTTATGGCTCTTGGTAACAATACAACTCCTTCTTCTATAATTAAAGAAAATGCTGTGTATAAATAGATGAATATATCCTATATGCAGTCCTATGTTTGGAAACAGATATAGTCTAGAACTATGATCTTAAAGAATACCAACAATCTAAAGTAAAATAAACTGGGTGTTCAGTCAACATTGACCAATATAATATAAATAATACAGATTCACATCACACAGTACTGGTGATTCTGATTCTAGAAGTCTAGTATAGGGCCCAAGCATTCAGATTTTTAACAAAAATTCTGTACTGCTTAGGATAGGGGATAGGACAGTAGTCAGTAGCTACCTATGGGCATTTAGATTTAAATTAATTAAAATTAAATTCAGTTCCTCTGTGGCACTAGTTACAATTCAAGGGCTTAATAACCACTTGTGGCCAGTGGTTACCATATCGGATAGTACATATTACAAAATGTATTCATCATTTTGAAATGTTCTATTCAACAGTACTGCAGTGATTCTAATAACAGGCAATATTGGGAAACACTGGCTTAATTATAGACAGACTCTTCTTAGAATCAGGACCCTAAGGTTGTAGGATCTACCAGAAAAGTAACTTCCTGTGATATTAGTTTATTTGTTGTCACAGGTGCCATTAGGAACCATTCTGCTGAAAATTAAGAAGGTCTTGTCTCATTCTCAATGTTAACCTTTATCACATGGGTAATAATTTCATGCATCTACCTTATAGGTATAAATAAAAAATGAAAAGTGGTTTTCATTGACCACAAATGAAAATCAGTTTGATTACTTTTAGAGGCACACCTCAAAGACTACATGAGCACCCATATAATTTCTGAAAAGGGTGCAAAGAGAATTGATAAATTCCAAGTCAAGTAATAAATTTTGGCTGGAGATATTTTCATAGAGTAAATTTAGTAGAAGACAGGAAATGTGTTATTGGATTCATATGTTGTATTAAAAGATATTATAGAGCCTGAGAAAGTGCTCAGTATTTATAGTTCAGAACTTTTTTTCACAGACGAACTGATATTCCTTCTTTCCTTGTATCAAAGATAGATGAGTTGAATCATAAAAGCCTCTAATCTAACTGCTCTTTCCTCAGTTTCTCTCTATCAAGCATGGATAATAAAGTGTGTTATGAGGATTACCTAATGAATAATAAGCACTTGGGACAGTAAAACCTATACATATCAAGGGTTTAATACATTTTAGCCATTGCTGTTGTTAATATTCTCATCAACTACATCACAGAGTTAATCAGATACCTGGGAATAGGACTAACCTTGCTAGCTTTTTAGTCCTTCTGTCTGTATAATGTTGTTTTCAAATATAATCTGCCATGTTCCACTATGATACTTGACTCACATAGAGTACCTGAGATCTGGGCTATATTTGAAAAGAGAGGAAGTGCTTAGAAAATCCACTTTTGTCCTGTCCTGACTTTTTGTTTTCCAGATCAGTTGACCTAAATCTTAAGAGAACCCAAGGACCCTGGAGACTCAGGATTGGACCAGGCCTCCGGGCTCTGATGGAATTTATAAGCATTATAAAATAATCAAAATGTTGCTGCTTCTGTTTATCTATATTGAAAAATATATGCATTTACAGGACTGTTTTGTTTTTACTTATTTTTATTGGAGTATAGTTGATTTACAATGTTGTGTTAGTAGGACTGCTTTATTTGCAGTAAACATTTAGAGAGACAGTGATAAAGCTCATATCATTTTTTCTTCCTTTAATGCAGTCTGATAATGACCTCTGACAGGAAGGACTACAAACAAAATGTCAGTTTCCTGGTTCAAGAATGTACCAGACATTTCAGTGTTTCTGACAAGGATTACATTTTCAGTATGGTTACTCTTTGACTTGTTTTCCAAGCCTCCAGTTAGTACTTGGTCTTGAACTTGCATGTTATGGTCATCTTTTCTGGGTGAGGTCAGTGATTCTGACAGGATGTGTATTTTTTACTCTATAGTATATAAATTTACACAGCACCATATCTGACGGGAAAGAAGTATCATACATTATTATGGGTTTGGCAGGTAAACCCTTATGAAGAGTCAAGCTCTTCAAATACAGACTGGCGCAGTCTACCATCAGACTTCTAGCAAAATAGATCAGAACCAAAGTAAAATAACTGTATTGTAGAGTAGATTGTAATTTACTCATTAAAAGAATTTGAATTCCCACACTCATAATACATTTAAAGATCAGGTAAATCAAACATTATGTTCTAAATAAACTTCCGAGAAAGTATTTGGTGAGAGATATAAAAGACTGCTTTGTTTCAAACATCTCTCAGACATTTCTCGTCTCCTACAGACTCAGAACTAAAGACCTTGATTTTTCATGTTCCCTGGGAGTCACTTTTGACTCATCACTTAGCTGATCTTATGGTCCCCTTTCCCACCCATCTCACTCATGGCATGGACTTTCCCTACTGCTTTTCATGCTTCTCTTCTTTTCCTTCATAAAGCTCACATGTCATTGCTTGCTCTGCTAAAGTCTTTGTGCCTCCTCTGTCACAACCAATTACTGAGGAGGCAAGTCAACTAGGGGGCACAGATTTTTTTCCCTAAGCTTTCTTCTACTCCCATCCTCCACCGTTAGAATTTTATCAGTAATAACTTAGTTGGAAATCTCGGCTTTTCTTCCTTCTTTGTGAGCAAGTTAGAGTTGCATGTGTTTGCCTATTTCGTATCATCTTGTCTCAGGGTAAAATAAGGGAAAGCATTTTAAAGGGGTCCATGTAGATGGTAGGGTTGAAATAAATTTCTAGGCCCAAGATGAAGCCACTTCTACCCAGGGTACCATATTAAGAACCCAAAACTTACATAACTTTTCTGTCCTTATAAATGCTCTGCTTGACTAAAAATGCAGTATATTCAGTTAAGCCAATCCCCAAATACCAAGACAACTCTGAGCCTTCTCATTCCAAACAAGTTTGGCTCTGTGCCCCAGCCAATCAGATATTTTCTATTTGTCCCTTCCATATTCTCTATTTTTTATCCTATAAAAGTTTCCTTCCTTCCACCCCATTTTGCAGTTCTCTGCAGGAGACTTTCCACATCACGAAGTGTTAAATACATTTGTATTGTATCACCTACATTATATTCTTTAATCATTTTTTAATATCATCCATCAAAGAAAGATAAATTTCAGTTCAGTTCAGTTCAGTCACTCAGTCGTGTCCGACTCTTTGCAACCCCATGAATCGCAGCACGCCAGGCCTCCCTGTCCATCACCAACTCCCAGAGTTCACTCAAACTCATGTCCATTGAGTCAGTGATGCCATCCAGCATTTAAATAGACTCTATTGCCTGTAATATTTCCAAACTGGGCTTGGGAGGAGAATTATTTGGAAGCTTGTTAAGAATATGGATTATTGGACCCCATTCCAGGATTGGAATCAGTAGATTAGGGCTTTAGTTTTCTTCAAAGTTTCCCAGATGGGCTTGATTGTGTATGGGCAGACAGTTGAGAACTTATTGATGCTTGCCTTCTAGATTTCCCTCTCCAAATATTGTGGTCATAGAAGGAAAGTCCTGGCTGGCTGCTAACATTTCTGAGTGCTGATACTCCCCTGGGTCAGCACAGGTAATTGAGAGTTGATCTATTAACTTTTGAAAACTAACATAGAAGAACATAAAGGAAAGGAATAAGGGTTTCTTATCTAACAGGAAATTTGTTTGCATCTTGTCCAGTGTGTCAATGAAAAAAAGGAAGAAAAAAAAAGTTTAATGCAACAGCAGAAAGGTCACAAGACAGTTCCTGAAAACAGGTTGCTATTGCTCTTAGCCAAATTCAGATTGCTTTTACCTTATAACCACTTAAATCATTTTATATTTTCTTGCTTTCTCTTTAAGTCATCAGGCAGGCACACATGGGGGGAGTTTGCCTGTATTTTATATCTACATTAAAAGCATTGCTCTCATCAGGTGCTGCTACAAGATAATTTTCACAAAAAAGGTAAAATCATGACTGTCACACAGTTATAAAATAACCATGTGTTAATGATTTTAAGTATTTTATTTACATTATCAATGAGGTAACCTGTCAGCTTTTACAACAGGTCCAAACATAGACACATTTCTAGATCTTGAATGTTGGACTTGCAAATAAAGGCAAACTGGCACCTGGCTTCTTTCTTTCTTTCTTTTTTATTTATTTATTTATTTATTTTTTTGGTGAGGAGCCTCCCTTCTTCCTCCTTGGGATAAAAGCCATTTGTGTATTCAGAGAGGAGAATAATTTGCATTATTGTCATAAGTTATTTACAACTTACAGAATTATAAAACCCTTCAAAAATAAAGACTAGAACCAGATAATTTTAAAGGTGTGCCCTAAACAATGTACAATTTTCTACTGAAGCACAAATGTTTCCCTATGCTACTGAATATGTGATAGCTCCCTATTGCTATCAAATCCTAACTTTTCTCCATGACTTTAAAACCTCTCCTTTACCTTATTTGCTTTAGGCTGCTCCCGTGATTTATGTCCTATTTTCTGACTTCCAATTATGAAAAAATGTCTTATTTCTAGATGATTATAAAATTAGTGCATATTCATTTTGGAAATTTTGTAAACTACAAAGGAAAATTATAAAGAAGAGAATGAACATACTAGTAATCTTCCACATCTGGAGGAGGAGCTACACTATAACACTATTAATGGTCAAAGGAGTTTGAAGACTTTTCAACATTTTGTTCCATGGTTCTCAACACCTAATTTGCTAATAGTTCTATCCACCTACCAGATGAAGACTTCTGCTCTTATCATGGTGTGGATTTTAGAAAGTCAGCACCTGTCAGTTCAGTCTGCCTTTTTTCACTCCCATCAATATTTCTGCCATACAGACTCAGTCCTCGTACTCCACCATAACAGAGAAAAACATCCCTCGTTTTTCTAAAGCCACCTATCAGTGGCATTCCCCTGCACCTCTCCATGAAACTATAGCTGAGCTTCTACATAAAGGCCATCAGAGGCATTTGGGAAATTAAGAACTTTAAACCAGTTTTGTTTTCTTTTTTCTCCATTTGTTTTGGTTTGGAAAGAATAGGTCAATGAAGGGTGGAATGTGTGAGGAGGGGAGGTTTTACATCAAGCTATTGTTGAATGCTCAAAGTCTTATATCCAGCATGTCTTCATTACTCTAGAGTACAGGCTGCTAGTCGATGCCATGATCTTTAATCTTTGGAACTAGAACCTTAAAGATGCTATGGGCCAGCAGCCTTCCTACACTTACTTCTTCAAGACTTTCAGTGTTCAGCTGAATAGTAACAAAGTTGGAGAGACAGACCACTCCCCACCCCCAGCCTCAAATGCAGGAGCCGATGGCACAGTCATTACCAACACATGAACATACTCATTAAACATATGTTTGGCTGTTGTTGGTTGTCATATGTGTGTGATCATGGTAAACATTTAACAATCGATGCTCTGAAAACAAAAGCCTTAATCTGCAACAGTTGCCAGTTTCTATGGTATAAATACTCCCACTATGGGTTTGCTTGCTTGCTAAGTCACTTCAGTCACAGACTCTGTGCAACCCTATGGACTGCAGCCTGCCAGGCTCCTCTGTCCATTGGATTCTCCAGGCAAGAATACTGGAGGGAGTTGCCATTTCCCTCTCCAGGGGATCTTCCCAACCCAGGGATCGAACCCAGGTCTCTTATATCTTACCTGCATTGGCAGGTGTGTTCTTTACCACTAGCGCCACCTGGGAAGCCTAATTTTAAGCTACTGCCATGATGTCACTGAACATGGGGCTGGAAGAGATTGTGTTCAATAGGTTGTCATGAGGCAGGAGGGACCACAACACTGCCTCCCACCCTTCAACCTTCACAGAGAGCTCTGAGCATATGGAGGACACTCAAGCCAGATTCAACTTCAGAGAGAACCATGCTAATAGCTGCTGGCTGAGGATGATCTCACCAAGGGACTCACAAGCCTTTTGTGGCTAGCTGGGTCTTAAGTCATCACATCTCCTCCCCTTCTTTCTGTCCTTAGACTTGAGCTTAGGTGGTCTAGTATAGCTATTCTGGCCCAGGTATATAATGACTCAAGTGATCCAGAGCCAGCCTTCCTTCACCCAATTCACAAAATGCATTCAATCTCTGCTTGATAGTAAACACATGTTGGATAGGAAAATTCCACTCCAAGGGGAACCCTGTGGTCTGGTGTCCTCTGAAATAACATTATTAATTCCAGGTATTTATTCCTGGCATAAAAACCCAATATCAGGGTTGTTTGTTTGTTTGTTTGTTTGTTTTTAGTTAAGGGATTGGTGGGCATACAGCCATGAACTTATCATGTAGGCCAAGAGAGAGGTCTTAATAAGCTGTTTTTATTTTTTTTTATAGCTTTATAAAAGTGTAATTTGTAAACCATAAAATTCACTCACTTTAAGTGTAAAATTCATTGTGTTTTTATTTTGGTTTTGCTTTTACTATATTTACAGAGTTCTTCAACCATTATCACAATCTAATTTTAGGTCATTTTTATTACTTCAGTTAGAAACCCGATACCCATAAGTGGTCAACTGCCCTTCCAACTACCATCCCCTCTATGTTGTAAGCAATCACTTTCTGTCTCTATAGATTAGCCTATTCTGGACATTTGATATGAATTCAGTCATATAATATGTGGCCTTTTGTATCTGGTTTCTTTCACCTATCATAATGTTTTTACGATTCATCCATGTCATAGCTTGTATCATTACTTATTTTTGTTTCTGAATAATATTCCATTCTTTAATACATCCTATTTTATTTATCCATTCAGAAGTTGATGAAGATTTTGTGCTTTTTTTTTTTTTTCTTTCCACTTTTTGGCTATTCTGAATAATGCCACCATGAACATTTGTGTACAAGTGTTTGAATGGACTTATTTTTTTCATTTCTCTTAGGTGTATCACAAGATATCTGTAAGTGGAATTGTTGAGTCTTAAGCTGCTTTTATGGCTTTCCTCCTGGCTCAGACAGTGAAGAATGCAGGAGACCTGGGTTTGATCCCTGGGTCAAGAAGATTCCCTGGCAAAGGGAATGGCAACACACTCCAGTATTTTTACCTGGAGAATCCCATGAACATAAGAGCCCAGCAGGCTACAATCCATGGGATTCGAGTCGAACATGACTGAGCAACTAACCATGCATACAAGCTGCTTTTATGTATATCTGAGCCAAGACCAAGAGTGCCTGCAGACTGATCACAGAAAATGGTACAAACACCACATCAATGATGTGGCCTCGTCAAAATCAGGCTCTTATTCACCTCTCCCTCCATCAGTCTATATCCCTGTACTACTTCCCTCCTCTCTCACTGTGTTTCTCCTGGCCATCGAAGGAACAGTTGTGACGCCTCCAGAATCTCACACCTGGCGCTCATTTTAGAGTCTCGTATATTTCCTTTTGGAGGAGGAAATGGCAACCCACTACAGTATTCTTGCCTGGAGAATCCGAGGGACAGAGGAGCCTGGTGGGCTGCCATCTATGGGGTCCTACAGAGTCAGACATGACTGAAGTGACTTAGCAGCAGCAGCAGCAGAAGCATATTTCCTTTTCTATATTTTCCCTGCCCTAACTTGAATTATCCTAGATAAACTAAGCCTGCCATATTTCATAGGGTCGTTGGTGACAAGACTTTACAGTAAGTTATCTTTCTATAGTGTCTCTTAGATTTAAGAAGTCTTAGAGAAACGGCACAGGAGGGATAGCCAGCAGCTATTGAATGTACTTCCTCTGCCTTGCCGTTTGTTGTCTCTGAAGCAAGTGTCTGTCTTACTCTTTTTCTACTATAAGAATAAAGAATTTTATTGACTTTTAAAGAAGATTCACTGTTGAAATAATCTTTATGAATATTGTATAAATAGTTTTGCATTATCCTTTTCATTGACTTAACAATATAACATAAGCATTTTTCAATCAAATAATTATTCAAAAATATAATTTAAATAGCCATATCATATTCTTGCATATTGCTGTACTATAACTTATTTAACCATTTCTTTTTGTGAGGCATATAGGATTTTTAACTGTTTTAAGGTGTGTTGGAAGACATATTTTGCTGTATTTTAAATTGGCTAGAGTTAAAATGGCTAGATTTGGCTAGATTATTTTTAGTAGATTTGCTGGTCAAAAGGTATGAATATTTTAAAAGTTTGTATCACTGACTCAAAAGTCAGATTTAACTCTATGTTTACCATGAAGTCTTCTCTAGCCAACTGTAGCACTGTGAGTCCCCTCTTTCTCTAAACCAATTGAGCTTAAATAACTGTGTATTACTACATAAGGATTTTATTTATTTTTCCCTAATTATTTGTTTTCTTTCTATTTCTTTATTTCTTATTTTTTTCACTAATGGTTACACTGCAAAATCCACAAGAATGGAAACCATGCCTTTTATTCGATTGAAAATTCTTCACCAAATTTTGTTTCCATTTCATGAAAAACAGGAATAGTATTCTCAATTTCTCAGAAAAACAAGCATTTCAAAGTACAAGTGGAACTCTTCTAAACACAGGAATTAGAAGTTTGCTGACATTATAGCTCATTTGTGTCTGCTCCCTTAACCTTTTAAGTTTGATAACCCTGTTCCTTCAATTACTACATTTGCATATTCTAATAACCCTCAAAAATCTTAGATTTTATGTTATAACCACTTTCTAGCCTATGACCTTTTGTACTTAAATTAGTAAAATAGATCTAGTTAATCGTCCCTGCAGTTAAAACATACACCCTTCCTAATATCCTGAGTTCTTCCCATTAACCCCAAGAAAGGATCAAAAGAATAGACAACATAACAAGACCCATTTTACTGCAGTCTTTGATTTTCTAAATAGCCAAACAAGAAATTACTTTTTTTTTTAAATTTTATTTTATTTTAAACTTTACATAATTGTATTAGTTTTGCCAAATATCAAAATGAATCCGCCACAGGTATACATGTGTTCCCCATCCTGAACCCTCCTCCCTCCTCCCTCCCCATACCATCCCTCTGGGTCGTCCCAGTGCACCCTAAGCATCCAATATCGTGTATCGAACCTGGACTGGCAACTCGTTTCTTACATGATATTTTACATGTTTCAATGTCATTCTCCCAACTCTTCCCACCCTCTCCCTCTCCCACAGAGTCCATAAGACTGTTCTATACATCAGCGTCTCTTTTGCTGTCTCGTACACCAGGTTATTGTTACCATCTTTCTAAATTCCATATATATGCGTTAGTATACTGTATTTATGTTTTTCCTTCTGGCTTACTTCACTCTGTATAATAGGCTCCAGTTTCATCCACCTCATTAGAACTGATTCAAATGTATTCTTTTTAATGGCTGAGTAATACTCCATTGTGTATATGTACCATAGCTTTCTTATCCATTCATCTGCTGATGGACATCTAGGTTGCTTCCATGTCCTGGCTATTATAAACAGTGCTGCGATGAACATTGGGGTACACGTGTCTCTTTCCCTTCTGGTTTCCTCAGTGTGTATGCCCAGCAGTGGCTCAGGCAAGCATAACAGGGCAGAAACCTAGAAATTAGGGAAGGTGGACTTTAGTTCCAATTATGCACTGAGTGTGTGAACATTAGAATGTCATTTAGCCTTCCTGGGCCTTAGTATATTTACTTGTTGTGGTATACAGAGAAGCAGTCCCCAGGGATGCCCATATCCTAATTTTCTGAGCCTGTGAAAATGTTAGATTACATGACAAAGGGGGCTTTACAGATGTTATAAAGTTAAGAGTCTTATGGTGCGAAGAATATGGTGGATTAACTAGGTGGATCTAATATAATCACAAAGGTTGTTAAAAGTGGAAGAAGGCAGGAGAGAAGAATCAGAGAGAGATGTGAACTTTGAAGATGGAGAAAAGGGCCATGAGCCAAGAATGCAAGCAGTGTCTAGAAGCTAAAAAAGGCAAGGAAATAGATTCTCCCCTTGATTCTCTAGCAAGAAACACAGCCCTACCAACTCCTTGATTTTTGACCCATTGAGACTCATTTCATACTTCTGACCTACAGAACTATAAGATAATAAATTTATGTTGTTTTAAGCCACTAAATTTGTGGTAATTTGTTACAGCAGCAATAGAAAACTAATATATCTAGAAGGGAATAGGGTAGGTGATAAAATTTGAAGCAGACCTGTCAGATATTAATCATATAATTTCTTATCTCCTATAGTAGAGCTTGGGCTTTCCAGGTGGCTCAGAGGGTAGAGAATCTGCCTGCAACATGGGAGACTCAGGAGATGTGGGTTTGACCCCCTGGAGGAGGAAATAGCAACCCATTCCAGTATTCTTGCCTGGAAAATTCCATAGACAGGGGAGCTTGGTGGAGTCACAAAGAGTCGGACATGATTGAGCACACATGCACACATTGTAGTGCTCAGATATCTATGAAAAGGAATGAGGCAGTAATTATTAGAAATACTTGAATTATTCCCCAGACACCTGAAATGGTATTTAATGTCAAAATGTACTAAAATAAAATAATTAAAGAGCTATAATTTGGTGGATGATGATTACTTGGTAACATTATTCATATTCCTTACTTTGCAGATGATGAAATTAAGGCCAAGGGTAGTTTAATGACTTGCCTAAGGTTACAAATGTGAAGGCAGTATTCAAACCTAGACAGCATGACTCCAAAACCCAAGCTCACTATCTTCACCTCACTATACTGCCTCTCAGGACTAGTGTAAATATGTGTAACAGGGAAACTCTTAGTGAGGAACAAGGCCCGGAAGAATCACTGGGGCCCCTGCCATCTACTTAGGAGATTTTTAAGGTCTCTAAAGTCACAATTCTATTCATCCTCTTTTTAGAGACGTTGAACCTATTGAAAACTATGCACAGGGTTCAGATGAGAATAAAAACATCATCTGTCATGCTTATAAATCTGACTGGTTTTATCTTGCAGTAACAAGTGGGCTTTCTAACACTCCTGAATGGAACTGACTTTTTTACCAAACAGCAGAAACAAGAAGCCAAACATTTCTCCAAATTTCACCAGTCAGTTGAGAAGCTCCTCAGTCCATGAGAAGGAGGGAAAGGAATTTCTATCAGAGAAGGATATTTCTCATACCCAATTTGCTCTAGCAAAGTGTTATAATTATCCAAATCCTCTCTTCTACTTCAACATCTGAATTTCTAGGAGCTGAGAAATACTTTGCCTCAAATTTGTTTTAAAGATAAATGTTCTAATTATCTGTCCAGGGGTATAAATGTTACTTATTTATCAATGTAATTTTGTCTCTCTTCTTCCCTTGGGAAATACAGATCAAAATATTTGAGAGATTACCCTCTTTCCTGAACAATGAAGCAAATAATTCATTTCAAAACTCAGCAGTTCCAATCAACCACTCTAATTTTATGGCCAATAAGAACACTGGTTATTTTGTACATGAAGATGAGGATAATCAAAGTTATGCCTTTAGTCATAAAACAACTTTCATAAGAATCATGATTTTTTTTTAATATCACTGGAGTTAGGAGTTCAGAATTTCTGTATTTAAAACTACAATTCTCTTTAGTTTTGACTTCTGTCAAATTCTGGAAGTTAGAAAGAGAATCATTATTAATGGTGTTATTGTGGACAACATACACCTGGAAGGAACAGTTGACACACACACATCCCTAGACATTGAATTGGCCAAACCTATTCTTGACTATCTTGCAGGATGTTGAAGTCATCAGTCTATGGCAGTGTTCTGTCACTTACTTGAAACAAAGAATCAGGATCGAGCCACTTTCTGAAGCTGGCACCCACAGTTGACTCATTTTTCTTATATATCTCAGAAAACCTTATTACCAGCACTTCATGCATTTCCTCCCAATTCTGTCCTTACAGTACTTTCAAATTTGCTGGTTATTTCTTTATGAACGGTTGGTCTGTGTGTAGGAACAGACTTAACTTTCTTAATTATGTGTTTCAGTTCTCAGTGCCAACCCTATTCTGTTTTTAATTCCAAGTTAACCTTATAGCTCAGGCTAACTTGAAGCATTTTTTTTCTTGATTAACTGAGCTTTATGGTGGTCATATCATATAGCTTTCTACACATTCTTTATATAAAACCTTAGAATATTACTGAACAGAACACTGTACTGTAAGTGAAAAAATAGATTGTTTCTATTAGCAGTAAAGCCATGACTGATCTAAGACATAATATATAGAGAAACAATCTTTCAAGTAATATAATCCAGATGGGTTGAATCTTCTGCATTGAAAAGCATTGCAATATGTAAGTACAAGAAATTTATGACTGTAAGATAACTCTTTCCATTACCAAATTACATGAACAATTTTTGATAAATTATGAGGTTTTATGTTTATCAAATACAGTCAGATTCTTTACCATCTGAGCCACCAGGGAAGCCCAGTATCTTATACAGATGATTAAAAAAATGCTAAATTTTATTTTTTAGCAAATATTTGTATTGATATTAATAGGAATACTTTGGTTATATTCCATTTTTGCCAACTTAATTCTTCTATGACAAACAAAATGAATGAATTACATTGATTTCTTTACTGTGATGTGTCTGAATGGGCTTATTTCATTTGTCTCTTCTTTTGGCACCTTGCACACCTTGACTCTGTGAGTATTTTATATATTCTCCTGAATTCCCTTTATATTTGATTTTTAAAGAAAGAATAAATATTTTTTTAAATTAGAAAAAAATACTTTAAATTGTGCCAGAAGCAAATGGGTATCATTTGAATGTATATAAAACCTTTGAGTGAACTCCGGGAGTTGGTGATGGACAGGGAGGCCTGGTGTGCTGCAATTCATGGGATCGCAAAGAGTCAGACACGACTGAGCAACTGAGCGACTGAACTGAACTAAACTGAACTGAAAACCTTTGAACACGTTTATTTTGTATCATTGTAATTGATTCAACAGTTTCTGAACTCAGTTTCTTCCAAGGAGACCCTGAAACCTACATCTTAATAGTGAGGCAAAGTTGGACACTGAGATTTCTAATTTAGTTTCTTTGACAGATGAAATGACATGCATCCAGAAATTGCTAGTACTTACTCAGCAGTAACTACAGATGAGACTAGGGAGATTTTCTTGCCAACACTGGCACTCATTTGCTTTGAGATTTTTTCACACTTCTCTTTTTCTTCACTCACAATAGATGCCTAGTTGTTTCAGATCGATTACACCTGTTTCTAAGCAAATGAAATACATTTAAAACCTTCCCAACATACATGTGGAATTTGTGAACTGCCAAGAAATTCACTGTTTTCCAGAAAGTATAAATCTCGAAGGCATAGTTGGACAATCTCTGTCTTAGTCTTGGCTATGCTCAGGGTTCCTTTCTTCTGTTTGTTTTGTTTGGTTTGTGGCTTGATGAATTGATCTCTTCATTAGACAGAACCACCTGGAACCTGAGGAACATGGTTTCTGCATTTACTGATTCTGTATCCTAGCTCTTAGCCCCAGGAGAGCTTTGATCTTTCTCTCTCCGTTCACTGTAGATGTGATAATCCTTTTCTTTCTCATTAAGAGCAGTGAATCCTTCATCCACACACATGCATATGATAGTTTTTTTTTTCAATAAATATAAGAAACCAAAGAAGCAACAAGGCATTTTGGTAGTCTGTAATCACCATTTGCCTGTCCCTCTGATTTTTTTTCTTTCAAAACACTGCATATTTATTTTAATCCTAGTTTCTTGTTCAGTCACAGTTGCTCCAATATCCTTTATCATTAATTTTGTATGTCTCTGTATGTTCATTTCTCTATTTTTTTTTAATTTTTATTTTTCTTCATGCTATTTGAGTCAGAAGCTGGCCACTTGTCCCACATCTGACCATCCTAATCACCATTTTCTAAACTCTTCTTCTCAGTATCTTTAAAAAAAAACAAAAAACAAAACAAAACCAAGTGTTAGAATCCTAGAAAGGTTGCTGCTAAAACACATGCTTCAATGTATTTGTAACTGTTTAACCATATGTTACTTAACATCATGCTCATGTGACTGGGTGACAAGCATTGAGTCAAAAAGCAGTCACATTTCAAAGCCATAAATATCTTCCAGTCCTGTGTCTTCTACTTAATGTTCCCAGTCTATCCCTGGATAGTTAAAATCTCTTATTACTACTTCAACTCTGGCCTCTTTATTAGCCTTTTTTATGTGCTCAAATCATTTCACAGTCTACTTGCTCCTTTTTGTCTGATGGTCTACAATGTACGGTATTTGAATATGTCCCAACATGTCCCAGAAATGTAGGAGCCTGGTAGGCTGCCATCTATAGGGTCGCACAGAGTCAGACACGACTGAAGCAACTTAGCAGCAGCAGCAGCACCAGCAACATGTCCAACTTCAAAGCCCTAACAGCTCTGTGCTATTACTAGGCTCTTCTCTACCCTCTGCTGCTGCTAAGTCACTTCAGTCGTGTCCGACTCTGTGCGACCCCATAGACGGCAGCCTACCAGGCTCCCCCATCCCTGGGATTTTCCAGGCAAGAATACTGGAGCGGGTTGCCATTTCCTTCTCCAACACACGAAAGTGAAAAGTCAAAATGAAGTCGCTCAGTCGTGTCCAACTCTTAGCGACCTCTTAGACTGACTATGTTTCCCATGCCACAAGGTACACTTTAGTGCCCCCTCCCTCTATGAACACTATTCTCCATCATACAAGAAAGCAGAAAGTAAATATCCATGAATTACCACCTAAATTCTACAGCAAATTAATATTTTGTACTGTTTTATTGCACATCTACCCATTTATCTATCCTTCCATCCATCATTATTTCATCTTATTTTAGCATACACTTCAAGTTTTATATGTTAGTTCACTTCATTCTGAAAACTTTATTATGTAGATCATTAACTAGAATTCAATATTTGGTTTGGGTCCTTTTTGTTAGATAAAACTTACATACAATGAAATACACAAACAGTAATTGTACAATTTGATGAGTTTTGACAAATGCATGTGGTTGTGCAACCTAGAGTCCCATCAAGATATAGAACATGGCCACCACTTGAGAAAGTTCCCTCATGCCCCTTCACAGTCAATTCTATCTCCAGCTCTGGCAGAGGCAAAATTGTTCTGATGATTTCCACAATAAATTAATTTTCTTTTTTAGAATTTATTTAGACAGGATCATATAATTGATACAATCCATGCCATTGTCAATTTCTCTCTATTTTTTTTTTCAGAGTAACATTGTATTGTTTATAAATGTTCCTGTTGATGAATACTTTGAGCTGTTTCCAGGTTTTAGCTAGTATAAATAAAGCTATTTTATTGTACAAACGTTTTTGTAGACATGTTTTTATTTCTCTTAGATAAATACCTAGAATAACAGGGTGGTGTATACTTAGGATTTTCTTTCAGATTTTAGTTTTCTTGGTGATGTGCTCTAATTTTTGCTTATTCCATTCTTTCTGTGCACATGGGTTTTTTAAATCATAATTAAATATACAGAATATAAAATTAATCATTTAAACCATTTTTTGTGTACACTTCAGTGGCACTAAGTACATTCACAGTGTTGTACAACCCTCACCACTATCTATTTACAGACTTTTTTTCATCAACCCAAACAGAAGTGTTGTACCCACTAAACAATAAATCTCCATCCCCTCTCTCTCATTCCTAGCCCCAAGTAATCTTCATTCTATTTTCTGTCTCAATAAATTTGCCTATTCTAGGTATCTCATATAAGTAGAATCACACAATGTTTATGCTTTTGTGCCTGACTTATTTCAGTTAGCATAATATTTTCAAACTCTATCCATTGTTTAGCATTATAAGAAACTACCAGACTTTTCTACAAAGTGTATTATTTTATGCTTCCACTAGCAATAGATGAGTTTTTGTTGTCTCACATCCTTGCCAATATTTAGTGTTGTCAGTTGTCTTGATTTTTAGCCATTCTGGCTACTTAAGTAAGCTCATTTTCACTTTATGCTTTTCAGAATTCCTCTTGCCTTGATAGTCTGCACACACAGTTGATTAAACAGTTCTCTAAACATGCTGTGTGTATGAATTCCTTTCCCCAGATGGACTTCAAACTCCTTGAGAATAGGGACTGTGCCTTATATGACATTTATTTACTTTGTAGTACCTAGCTTTGGATCATGCTCATAACAACTGTGACCATTTGAAAACACACTCAATCCAAACTGAGACAGAAGATTTAGTTTTAGTATACTAGTTATGGCTCTCGTGGCAGATTTTCTAACTGCAGGTTGAGATGTGAAAATTTCAAATCGTTTTTAGTTTTTTTTTTTACCTTTCTTAACTATGGACTCACAAAATATATTAGGAAATAAAATACCAATAATATCTAAATAGTGAGCTGATATGTATCTATGGTTGCTAAGGGACTGTTAATTCAGCCATAGATTTAATTTTCTTTAAATTCCTTTGATGAATATAGACTCAGACAGAAATAGTAACTAACAGGAAAACGGAAAAAAAAAAAAATAAATGAAACAGAAACAAGGAAACCAGCATATTTAATGTCTTTCTAGGAAAAGAACTCTTTGACAAATTGGACTTTTTTAAATCTAAATTAAAAAGTTGTTACAAGCTGGAGGATAGCTCATTTATGTATTAATTTTTCTGTTTATGAATAGCTTATAATGTATTAGGAAATTAAGTATTTAAATAACCCTATCTTCAATACCATATATCACCTACTGCTATGGACTGAATTGTAGCCCCTCAGAATTTATTTGTCAAAGTCTTCACCCTAAATTTGATGCTATTTGGAGGTGGGGCCTTTGGGAAATAGGTTTAGATGAGGTCATGACAGTGGGATGCTCACAATGGGGTTAGTGCTCTTATTGGAAAAGAAATCAGAAAGCTTGTTCTCTCTCTACCCAACTTGCCAACATGTGAAGACATAGGGAAGGTAGACATCTACAAACCAGGAAAGGAGTCTTCACCCAAAACTGACTGCTAGCACCTGGATCTTGGGTTTCTACCCTTTAGGACTATGTGAAAATAAAATTTTGTTAAGCCAGCAAGTCTATGGTATTTTGTTACGACAGACTGAGTTGACTGAGACATAGCTTTTTTACCCAAATTCTACCCTCCATAATAAGGCAATTTTCTCAGGAAAAAAAAAAAAAAGTTAAAGGTTTTCAATTAAAAAAAAAAGTCTCCTGATTGGCACATGGTAAACTTTCAGTAAATGTGTTTTCAATTGAACTAGGCTCAGTTTACACCTTCTATGGCTTCCCAGATGGTTCAGTGGTAAAGACTCTGCCTGCCGATGCAGGAAATGCAGGAGATGTGGGTTTGATCCCTTGTGTGGGAAGATCCCTTGGAGGAAGAAAGAGCAACCCACTCCAGTATTCTTGCCTGGAAAATCCCATGGACGGAGAAGTCTGGTGGGCTACAGTCCATGGGATCTCAAAAGAGTCAGAAACAACTGAGCAGCTGAGCATACATGCACACTTAATATTCCTCTGGAACAAGTCTACTTATATTGGCAGAGACAATCAGCTTATATATCTTATGATTTTAGAAGACCCATAATCTTCTCTTCTTCAAAACAGCTATCTATCCTAATGGCCACCTACCATTTGGTATCAATTCCTTCCTAAGTAAAGCATTGGTCCCAGTTTAACTGCAGACATAGTTTTGAAGTTATATTAAAACAATGACAATGGTAAACACTTTCATAAAAGTTAGTGGATGGAATTACCTAGCAGAGTCTGAAGAAAGGAAACATGGAACAGGTACAACAGGTAGTTTTGTATTTGTCTGGATGAGCAGGGATGAGGTGAGGAGTAAAGTAGATGGAAGTTGTTATCTAGAGTGCTCAGTTGCTCAGTTGCCCAATTGGCAGGCAGATTATTTACCACCAGTGCCACTTGGGAAGATCTATATGTTATCTAGAGTAGTGGTGGAAAAGTGACTAAGATTTAGACAGTGGGAGAATTCACATAAAATTCTGGATTTTAGCTTCCTTGAAAAATCAGATCCAGAGCACTGGGCCAATATTCTTGCCTGACAACAAACACCTGGAGTGATACAGTAGCTGCCTCTTTAAAAAAGGGTATGTGCTCTGTCTTACCAACTGTCTCAACCATCCCGGAGTCTCATACACCAGGTGTGACTTCGTTATGGTATTTACCAAGCCCCTGTAGGCTTTCATTTTGCCACTCCTGGCCTAAGACTTAGGGACACAGAGATAAATATGACAATAACTGGGGGAGAGGAGACTTCCGGGCACTTACCAGTGAAGGAGATGTTGAACACAGAATGCAGTAATGAGAGGGAGTGAGACTACTTAGGAAAGCGACATGGCTTGCTTAAGTAAAGTGAACACTGGTGAAATGCATAGAACTTTACCATCTGAGCCTTTATTTTCTGAAATGCCTCCTACCTATTTTCCATATTTCTCTAAAAAATTAATCAGTTGACTATATAGGACAGTTATTGCCTTAAGCCACTTCCAATGAAGCATTGCATTTCCAATTCATTCTAACAATTTAAAAAGAATCTGTAGTTACTGTTCTGAGTACTTTTATTGTTCAAGATGAAGGTTAATCAGAATTTTGTCATTAATATACCACATTAGTAATAACATTTTAAATAATCCATTTGCTCAGAAGTCCCCACTTTCAAATGGACTCCATATTTCCAAATTATACTCACTGAAATAGAAAGTAAGTGAGGTTACAAAGACATTAACACACATTCACTCAAATTCGCTTTAAGAGTATTCTTATTTTTGTTGCCTTAAACTCTGAAAGAAGTGGTTGCCATTTCTTCAAGCTTGACGATCTCTGTGTTCAACTAAAGTAAAGTGCTTAGCATAGAGCCTGAAAAATCCAATAATAAGTATTACCTTTCTTTCCAGATACATCCTCTTCCTTTCTACCATTTTACTTAATATTATTTTAGATGTGTGTGTGTGCTCCACCCAGTAGTGTCCAGCTCTTTGCGACCCAATGGGTTACCCTACTGTAGCCCATCAGGCTCCTCTGCGATTTTCCAAGCAAGAATACTGGATTGGGTTGCCATTTCCTCTTCCAGGGAATCTTCCTGACCTGGGGATCGAACTTGTGTCGCCTGCGTCTCTTGCATTGGCAGGTAGATTCTTTACCACTGAGCCATCTGGGAAGCCATTATTTTAGATAGGAAAATTGAATTAGGATTAACCTAAAGGTGGCTAAGAGGTAAAGAATCCACCTGCCAAACAGGAGACACAGGTTTGATCCCTGGAGAAAGAAATGGCAACCCACTCCAGTATTCTTCCCAGGGAAATCCCATGAACAGAGAAGCCTAGAGGGCTACAGGCCATGTTCACAAAGAGTCGACATGACTTACCAACTTAACAACAACAGCCACACTCTACAGATAAAACCCCTTACCAGTCCATGTAAAACATTGCTGAGAAGTTAAGAACGTTAGAGGGATGGTCAAACAGGAGAGTAATATTTCAAATTAAACATCAGTGTAATCTCAGAAAGAAATATAAGAAACTCCCAAATCATCCCACCTCTCCCTCTCCCACAGAGTCCAAAAGACTGATTCTGGATGCTCAGGGCTGGTGCACTGGGACGACCCAGAGGGATGGTACGGGGAGGGAGGAGGGAGGAGGGCTCAGGATGGGGAACACATGTATACCTGTGGCAGATTCATGTTGATATATGGCAAAACCAATACAATATTGTAAAGTTAAAAAATTAAATTAAAAAAATTAAATTAAATTAAAAAAAAAAAGAAATATAAGAAACTGATGACAGAAAAAATCACTTTCCTTCTTGTGCAAGCATCTTCATTCCTTGTCTGGAGTCTTAGATCCAAGACCATTGTTTACTGCCATGTACACTGTGTGAGATGCTGTGATCAATAATGATGGAAGGATTTTTTTTTTTTTAATTCACTGCTGTGTCCTATAACCTGGCAAAGTGAAGTGCATGTCAGATAGTGGACCATTGTTAGAACACATGACAGCCAGCACACTAGAAAACATAGTTCATGAGCTTGAAGTGTCTGAAGTTGAAATAAGGAAATAACAAAGTATGCCACAACTAACAAAATTACAGAGCATGAATAAATACATCCCTTATACCTCCCTAGTTTCTCTTGTTTCCCCCTTTTCCATTTAAATGCATGTATAGGGGTGAAATTAAGTAAATGGCAAGAAATGTGCAATCTTCACTGATGTTTATGGCATTTTGCATCTCAACTCACAGCCATCTACTATGACAGTGCTGATCCAAAATTGCAAAGCTTTGAGTTGCAAAGATTTCTTTTTGAATGTAGATTTCATAGTGCTTCTTATTTTTTATTTAGTCAAATAATTTCCTTTTATTTTCATTCTTAAAACACTGGGGATATGGAGAGTGGCAGGGTCAGGCATGATGCTTTCATTAGATTCATAATGTTCCAATGCATAGTGTTTGTGACAAACGTGTACATACATTGCTTCCTTTGAACTCCAACAAGAAGATCATACTTTTGTAATGTAGTTGTCAGGACACAGGCTCCCACTGATACAATTGCTAGCAGCTTGGAGCTCCCCATTGAGACACTCCCATTGCCATTCTAGGCAGCATTTTCAAATCACTAGTTGCCAGATCCTGTCTGTGTGTCAGGGAAGAGAACTGAGACATGGAAAGGATCATATTTTCATTTTTCCTCATTTATTTTTCAGCACAGTGGGAGACCAGAAAGAAAACAATGAGCAAAGAGAGTGAATATGTGAGCAAATACCTTAGCCTTCACCACATACTTAAGAGTTACCAAATGCAGGTTCGTGTGCCTACACACAGTGAGGCCAAATGATACTAAGATGTTGGAGTCTGGAGCAAAGAAAGGTTTATTGCAGGGCTATGCAGGGAGACCAGTGACTCATGCCTCAAAATCCTGCACTCCTTGAAGGGCTTCAAGCAAAGCACTTTTAAAGGCCAGGTGAGGGAGGGATGTGGTTAGCTGTTGCAAACTTCTTGGTGTAGGAATCCTTTGTTCTTGCAGCTGTCCGCATGGGTCAGGTCAAAATGTTCCTGTAAATCTTCAAGACAAATGTTATTCTCTGTTCTGCAACTTTTTATCTCAATATAAGTGGACTCTTAAAGGTCAGAGCCTTAAGAATAGGCTATCCTGTATATTTCAGGCTATAGGTGACATTCTTTTAAAAAAGGTACAAAGCCAGTATGACTAAGCACAGACACCAAAGCACAAAGGTTAAAGCAAAAGGAACATATCTAATATAAAGTCAGATTTGTTCTTCTCTATTACATAAGTGCCTAAGAGATTCTTCACGTAGAAACTCCATCCTTGCTGTAACTCCACCACTTAGAACAGTGCTGGGAACAGAACAGGTATCCACCAAATATTTGTTGAATGAACGAATTCTATATAATGGAATGATTAGAATCAAAGCAGTTAGTATACAAAGACAATGTGGAATTACATGATGTCAGTTTTTGTATAAATGGACAATAAGTAGACTAGGTTGTAGGAGGCAGAGGAATGTAGCTGAGAGATATGAAATGAGGCATCTGGAAGTAATAAGTTATATGTAGAGAAATATGAAAGATAACACTAATTATTCCAGAATGACCTATATAAATCATGATTGTCTTGGGAAACTGGGATATATGGACATACTCTTTATATGAAACTAGTAAACTGAGTTACTAGTAAAATGAGGAAACTGAGTAAGAGTTTGGGATCATGAAAATAAAGTTTGAGACAGATTGTTTTCATTTCACAATAGATACAGACTTTAAATCTGAAAGAGAGAGAGAGAGACTAGAAGACAGAACACCTGCTAGAATTGTAATAATTAGGGGCGGGAGGAAAAGGGGACGACGGAGGATGAGATGGCTGGATGGCATCACCAACTCGATGGACGTGGGTTTGTGTGAACTCCGGGAGATGGTAATGGACAGAGAAGTCTGGCGTGCTGTGATTCATGAGGTCGGAAAGAGTTGGACACGACTGAGCAACTGAACTGAACTGAACTGAGGGATGTTAGCCGAAGAAGGCAATGGCAACCCACTCCAGTACTCTTGCCTAGAAAATCCTATGGATGGAGGAGCCTCGTAGATTGCACTCCATGGGGTCACTAGGAGTCGGAAACGACTGAGCAACTTCACTTTGAATTTTCACTTTCATGTGTTGGAGAAGGAAATGGCAACCCACTCCAATATTCTTGCCTGGAGAATCCCAGGGATGGGGGAGCCTGGTGGGCTGCCGTCTATGGGGTTGCACAGAGTCGGACAGGACTAAAGCGACTTAACAGCAGCAGCAAAATGGAAGTTAGCTTCGAGAAGAGAGAGAGGAATGAGTAGCTCTGAAGGAGTTTGTGGAGAATCAAGTAGAATTGATTAACTATGGAATATAAATGTTCAGTCATAATACTGCCTGCAGTGTTGTTTCAAAAATTTACAAAATGTGAGCTCTGATAAATTCCACACTCAACTGAAGCTATCTCCACACCTTCCATCCCTGTAATATTGGAACACTTACTTAACTTCTCTGACCCTCAGTTACCTGAGGGTTTAATGTAAATAATGGTAAGTCATCCATATAAGCCTGCTCATATTTTCAGACCATATTGGAAATTCAAATTTGGTCCCTTAAATTTTTTTTTTTCCCCTCTATTCTGAGACAGGAAAGTTCTTAAGTAAAATAATGTTCTGAAATTTATTGAAAGTACCTTAGAATAAAACAACAAAGAAAATCAAGCTTTAAATATAAAATCAGTATGTTTAAAAATCCTTCATGGAAGAACACTTACTTTGACTCAATTTTAAGCCAAACAAAAAGATTTTATTTTTAGGGGCTATTCTTCCATCTTTCCTATATCAGAAAGCATTTCTGCAAAAAATCGAAACAAAAAAGGTTAAATTTGGAAAAATTCGAGTTCTTCCTGGTAACATTCAACTTTCAGTAAGAAAATTATTGACCAGTGCTTATGAGCAGGAGAAAGTCTAGTTCTATCAGATAACTTTATAGTCTCTTTCCTCAACTCTGAGAACTCCTCTTGCATCCATAGCAGACAGCTACAGGCTTTCAGGCCTTACAATCTTTGGTCACCACTCTTCTACGTGAACATTGCCTTCTCCAGAAGGGCCTGCCTACTCTGATTTTCCATTTTTTTCTCATACAAAACCCTGGTTTCAACCTCAATGCAGTTAGCATTTTGCCTAAATTTCAGAAAAAGAGAGAAATTGTTTTCCAGTCTCTCCTCACATTTGTGTTTACATACTTAAGGGATAATTGGTTACATAATTATCTTTAATGAATCTTTATCTAACATAATTGCAGCTGAACATCACTGCTGTATAGGGATCAGTGAAAAGAATAGTGGAAATTTTTGATAGCACCTAAACATCATGAGACTCATATTTCTAACTGTAGAGATTGAACCACTTCTGAGTTGTTGAAATTATTGCTAAATTTATTTGCAGTCTTTTTTTTTACAATAAAAAGCTTTATTACTCTTATTATGGGCCAAAGAAATGCTTTAAATCTTGAGTTCTGAAGTAATATCTTCTGTCCTAAAAGCAATGAAGCTTTTCAAGAGAGAGGAAGAAAGAAAGTACATTCTGAAAAGGTAGTGTATGGTTTCAGAATTTTGTTGCAATTTTGGTCCATATATGTTTACTAAGTGTAGCCTTTATATGTAAATTAAATGATTATATAAGAAAGAACACTGTTTTCATAAAGTAAGAAATTATTTTATATTCTAAAAGACATAGGAGTATAAACCAGTAAGGCAGCTCTACATGTGTTTGATGGCTATGAGATGACCTGTTTGACTTTCTATTACAGACCAGCAGACCATGTTGCCCTGGCCCACCAGACCCAGACTGGGGTAACCGATTCATTAGGGAGTCCTATGGTACAGAGTTCATTCATAGCCTGTAATAAATAAAGTGTGTTTAAAACCTCATGTATAGAAACAGCCTTCCATTGTGAAAGTAGTAGCATAAAAAAGATTTTTATCCTTTGAAACGCTATTGGAGAGGGAAAAAAAAATATTTTCTCGTGAAACCCTAACAAATGAGTTTATCATTTGGCCATATGGGATAGTGTATGCACACATGTCCAGATAGTCAAATTCATTCAAATTTGTCTGGACAGACTAATTCATCAGTTCTTTGGAGGGAAAGCCCAAGCTGAGTTAAATAAAATGTTAAAATAAAAGCAGTTTAATTACCTCAGTCGAAAAGTAGAGAGAATTTGGCTTCAAGTCTTAACAGAGTTCTATAACGACTTTAGTGATTAGAAAATCATTTGTGATTAGGACATTCACTGTACACAAAAGATTCAGCAAAAGTGAGAATCCTTTTAATCTTCTCATTTATCTGTTTACGGAGCAGACTGTGTATATGTCCATAGTACAGACATACATTTAGTTTGATCAAGTGGAGATTATTGCAGATTCCAAACTAATGGAGTTGGGTTAATGAGGTTTTACTCTTTGTGTAGAGATGACAGACACAGGCAGTAAAGAAGAAAATGTGCCACCTGTACCCCAGATTTTAACTCATTCTGTTTTCCTCATTGCAGTGAAATAAATTCTACATGTGATATGAGAGTCAATCTATTTCTTCCTGTTTCTGGCATCGTCCTTTGTGATAAAAAAATTATGTGGTCAGAATTTACCTGAAGCAAGATATGCTTGGTTATAATTTTCTCTGTTAGGATGGTTATCTATTGTAAGTATTTCTTCACTGAATACCAGTAACTCAGAAGATGCTATATTTATGATACTTTCTTAGCTACCTTAAAGTCTATAAGTGAAATAATGCACAAAAGGTCAGTGACTAGGGAGGTATACATAGACGAGACATTTTTGAAAGAGAAAGACAGATTTAGAGAAACTAGCAAGAGACTAAAATAGAATTTAATGAATTGGAGGGATTCTGGGAAAATGGCAGAATAGGAAGCACCAGAATCTCTCTCCCCACCTAGACAACAATTACGCTGGAAGAAATCTGTCTGGTGTAACTATTTTGGAACTCTTGAATACATCTTATGTAGCTATTTTGGAACTCTGGAGTCTATTGAAGGGTCCAACTTTCAAGAGAAGGCTTGCACGGTACACTGTGATTAATTTTAGTCAATTTCAGTTCTTAGCTCAGCAGCCACTACCCACCCCCACCTGCAGCCCTGTGGAAGGCAGCTGTGCATCTCCCTAGAACAATTCTCACAAAGCCTGTGGGAACCAGTCTGGACAATATGAACCCTGTCCTTCAAATATGTGGGATCTGTGTTCTGATCACTGATGTTGACAGATAATGGAGGTGCAGACACAAGTATACAGTCATTTTTTCACACTACTCAGTGTTACAAGTCCCTACTCCTCCAGCTGAAGTGACTTCTAAGGAATTTAAAGAGCCAGCACTTTCTTTTCCCCTTAATTGTTTTCTTTTTCTCCCTTTGAGAGCCAGACATTAAAGAATAGGGCATTCAACAGCAACTTCACATACAGAGGAAACTAGAAAGTCACTGCATATACCAAGGGAAAGATGCAGAATCAGAAAGTACTAGAGAAATTCTTAAGTTTCCATCTCTGGCTGATCTTTAGTACAAAGACAATCTACAACAATCAAAAAAGAAAACCCTGATAGTAAGTGAATCTAATTTCTAAGAGTTATCACTTCATTAGATACAAATGTACATTCTCAGCAAATCACAGTGAAATGAAAGTCACTCAGTTGTGTCTCACTCTTTGTGACCCCATGAACTATACAGTCCATGGAATTCTCCAGGCCAGAATACTAGAGTGGGTAGCCTTTCCCTTCTCCATGGGATCATCTCAACCCAGGGATCAAACCCAGGTCTCCTGCATTACAGACAGGTTCTTTACCAGCTGAGCCACAAGGGAAGCCCAAGAATACTGGAGTGGATAGCCTATCCCTTCTCCAGGGGATCTTCCTGACCCAGGAATTGAACCAGGTCTTCTGCATTGCAGGTGGATTCTTAACTAACTGAGCCAAGAAACAAAAATGTATGGCCAATTCAAAACAAATACAAGGTAAATCAACAGAAACTGTCTTAAAGAAAGAGCAGATTATGGACACACTAGACAAAGTCTTTTAAATTGTTTTTAAAAAGCTCAGAGAACCAAAAGAAGGCATGGAGAAAGTCACGAAAATGATGTCTTAAGAAAATAGGCAAAACTAATACAATTATGTAAAGTTTAAAAATAAAATAAAATTAAAACCAAAAAAAAAAAAAAAAGAAAATAGAAATATCAATAAAGAGACAGAAAACCTAAAAAAGAAACCAATGATATACTATCTACAAGGGACTCAGTTTAGGTCCAAAGACAAAAATAGATTGAAAGTAAGAGTATGAAAAAAGATATTCCATGCAAATAGTAACCAAAGAAAGCAGCATTGATTATCTAATATCAAAAAAATAGACTTTAAAGCAAAAAAAAAGTTACAACTGACAAAGAATAGCTATATATATATATATATATATATATAATTAGTATTATAAAAAGTTCAATATAACAAGAATATAAAAATTATAAACATTTATGCACTAATAACAGACCATCAAAATATATGAAGAAAAACTGACAGTTTAAGACTTCAATATCCTATTCTCAATAATAGAACAACCAGAAAGAAGATAAAAAAGTAAAGGGTTTCAGCAACATAATAAACCAACTAGATCTAACAGATGTACAGAACACTCTAACGACCAACATTTTTCAAGTGTACATGGATTATTCTCTAGGATTGACTATATGTTAGTTCACAAATTGTCTTAGCAGAATTACAAAGATAGACATCATAAAAAGTATCTTCTCCAAACACAACAGGAAATGAAACTAGAAATCACTAATAAGGAAAATTGAAAAGTTCATAAATATGTGGACCTTAAACAACACACTTCAAAATAACTAACAGGCCAAAGAAGAAATCATAATGGAATTTAGAAAATACTTAAGAAACAAATGAAAATGAAAATACAACATACCAAAACTTATGGGATAAAGCAAAAGCAGTGCCAAAGGAGGAATTTAAGTCTATAAATACTTTAAAAAAAAAATCTCAAATCAACAACCTAACTTTACATCTAATTGAACTGGAAAAATAAGAATAAATTTAACACAAAGCTAGCAGAAGGAAAGAAAAAGTGAAAATAAGAGGAGATACAAATGAAATAGAGAAGCGAAAAAAATGGAGAAAATCAACAAAACCATTTGGCTTTTAAAAAAAAGATCAATGAAATTGGCAAATATTTTTAAAAAATGACTAAGACAAAAAGAGAAGATTCAAATTACTAAGCTAAAAAATGAAAATGGGGATATGACCTTTGATTCTACAAGAATCAAAATGATTATGAGAGATGACTGTGAACAACTGTATGACAACAGCTTGAATAACTAGAATGTAATAGACATCCAGGAAGAAAGTAAAGAGGAACTAAATAGCCTCTTGATGAAAGTGATAGAGGAGAGTGAAAAAGGTTGGCTTAAAACTCAACATTCAAAAAAAACTAAGATGATGGCATCCAGTCCCATCATTTCATATCAAATAAATGGGAAATAATGGAAACAGTGACAGATTGATTTTCTAGGGCTCCAAAATCACTGCAGACAGTGAATGCAGCCACAAAATTAGAAGACTCTTGCTCCTTGGAAGGAAAGCTATGACAAACCTAGACAATGTATTAAAGAGCAGAGACATCACTTTGCCGACAAAGCTATGGTTTTTTCCATTAGTCACATATTGATACGAGAGTTGGAGGTTGAGCGCTGAAGAATTGATGCTTTCAAACTGTGGTGCTGGAGAAGACTCTTGAGAGTCCAATGGATTGCAAGGAAATCAAATCAGTTAATCCTAAAGGAAATCAACCCTGAATATTTGTTGGAAGAACTGATGCTGAAGCTGAAGCTCTAATATTTTTGGCATCTGACATAAAGAACCGACTCATTGGAAAAGACCCTGATGCTGGGAAAGATTGAAGGCAGAAGGAAAAGAGGGCGACAGAGGACATGATGGTTGGATGGCATCATTGACTCGACAGACATGAGTTTGAGCAAACTCTGAGAAATAGTGAAGGACAGGGAAGCCTGGTGTGCTGCAGTCCGTGGAGTCACAAAGAGTCAGACACAGCAACTGAACAACCACAAATAACACACATAAGATACATGGAAGTTCCATGTATCAATGGCTTCTTCTTTTTTATTGCTGAATATTTTCCATAAAATAGATATATGCCAGTTTGTTTAATCACTTACCTGTTGAAGGATATTTGCAGTTTTTACAATTGTTGACTATTGCTAATAAAAGTTTATGTGAACTTTTTTGTACTCAGTTTTGTGTGGTTATATGTGTTAAATTTCCTAAGAGTGGAACTTCCAGATCATATGGTTTAAATTTCTGAGTTAACATTTTAAGAAGCCACCAGACTATTATCCAAAGCAGCTGTATCATTTTGCTGTCCCACCAGCAATGTATGACATATTTAGTTTCTTCACATACTTGTCAGCATTTAGAATTATCAATATTGTTTTATTTTAACTGTTCATATAGATGTGTAATAATATCTCATCATGGTCTTCATTTTATTTTCCTGTTAGTGATGTTGAACATCTTTTAATGTATTTATTTGGCATCCATATATTCTCTTTGGTGAACTGTCTCTTTGTGTCTTTTGCCCATATTCTAATTAGATTGTTTTCTTTTTCCTTTGATTTTAAGTGTGACTTATATGTTATTGTTTAGTCACTAAGTCATGTCTGACTCTTTTTGAGACCCCCATGGACTGTAGCCCACCAGGATCTTCTGTCCATGGGATTTCCCAGGCAAGAATACTGGAGTGGGTTGCCATTTCCATCTCCAGGGTCTCTTTCCAGCCCAGGGGTCAAACCTCAGTCTCCTGATTGACAGGCGGATTCTTTACCACTGACTGAGCAGCCAGGGAAGACCATTACTGATATATTGATACTATAGATATTACCCTTCTGTCAGATAAATGGCTTGCAAATATTTTCTCCCAATCTGTAACTGTCCTTTAATCTTCTAAATGGGATTTTACAATACATTTTTTTAAAATATGACATCCAGTTTATCAATTGTTTTATGGAGAATGCTTTTATGTCTATGAAAAATTTATTTTCTTGTGGCAATTTTGGGAGTTTATGATTTTCTACAAATATATCTATTTCATCTATATTTTCACATTTTTAGCACATGGATTCATAATACTTTAATCAATTCCATCTATAGTTAAATTTTTCATATATTTGTTTATTTATTTATATCTTTCTAGATTATTTACACCTTACTAGATTACCCTTGGAGAAGGAAATGGCAACCCACTCCAGTGTTCTTGCCTGGAGAATCCCAGGGACAGGGGAGCCTGATGGGCTGCCGTCTATGGGGTCACACAGAGTCGGACACGACTGAAGCGACTTAGCAGCAGCAGCAGCAGATTACCCTTCTTCACTTTGACACTGTTCTCTTCTGGGCTATAATCTATCCTAATTTTGAAACTGTTTCATCTATTATTTTCCCTATTTCTTTTAAAAGCAGTTTAAGTCTGTCATCTTCTGACCCAGGATCCTCCCTGTTTTCTACCTTATTATTTATCTGCCTCTTTTCTGGACTTGCTGAACTATCAATAACCTTACGCAACTCCTCTCTCGTGTGTATGGTAACCTCTATTATCAGTTTTATCCTTTTTCTCCCTCACAGAGAATCGTGTATCTCTGTGCCCTTCCTTACACTAAACTCCTCTGGTTGAGATGCCCTTCCTTCCTTACCATTCCACATCCTGAACATCCCTCAAGACTCCATGTCTAGCTGGTACCTGAAGTCTTTCGCTACCACTCCAGCTTACTGGGCTTCCCTGATGGCTCAGTTGGTAAAAAACCTGCCTGCAATGCAGTCTCCTGGGTTCAGTCCCTGGGTGGGGAAGATCCCATGCAGAAGGAAATGGCAATCCACTCCAGTATTCTTGCCTGGGAAATCCCATGGACAGAGGAGCCTGGAAGGTTACAGTCCATGGGATCACAAAGAGTTGGACACAACTAAATGGGCTCCCCTGATAGCTCAGTTGATAAAGAATCCACCTGCAATGCAGGATACCCTGGTTTGATTCCTGGGTCAGGAAGATCTCCTGGAGAAGGGAAAGGTTACCCACTCCAGTATTCTGGCCTGGAGAATTCCATGGACTATATAGTCCATGGCGTTGCAAAGAGTTGGACACAACTGAGTAACTTTCACTTTCTTTCACTTTAGCAACTAAACCACCACCAGCTTAGTGGAATTCACGTTTCTTGGTCTTTCAGAATAATATTGAACATATAGCACTTAGCTCACCTGTAATTGATTTGTAAATTGCAGCTTTAATGTTCCAAATACACAGTAAAATTCTTCAGAGCAGGGGAGTCACATCTGGCATTAAAACATTGCCTTTGTCTACTTTACAGTGTTTAGCACAGTGGTAGAGATATAGAACTTCCATAAATACTTGTTAATAAATTAAATTGTCTTTCCTTCTCTCTCCCTTCTTCATCATAGTAGTCTTAAGTTTTTCTTGAGAGGTAAATTCTTTTTTTTTATTGATTTTTTATTTGACTTTTTTATTGAAGGATAATTGCTTTACAGAATTTTATTGTTTTCTGTCAAACCTCAATCTGAATCAGCCATAGGGATACATAAATCCCTTCCCTTTTGAACTTCCGTCTCATCTCCCTCCCCATCCCACCACTGTAGATTGATACAGAGCCCCTGTTTGAGTTTCTTAGCCATACAGCAAATTCCCCTTTGGCTATCTATTTTACATATGGAAATGTAAGTTTCCATGTTAATCTTTCCATACATCTCACCCTCTCCTCCCCTCTCCCCATGTCTACAAGTCTATTCTCTATGTCTGTTTCTCCATTGCTGCCTGGTAAGTAAATTCTTCAGTACTATTTTTCTAGATTCCGTATATATGCATTAGAATATGATATTTATCTTTCTCTTTCTGACTTACTTCACTCTGTATAATAGGTTCTAGGTTCATCCTCCTCATTAGAACTGACTCAAAGGTTGTCCTTTTTATGGCTGAGTAATATTCCATTGTATATATGTACCACAACTTCTTTATCCATTCATCTGTTTATGGACATCTAGGTTGCTTCCATGTGCTAGTTGTTGTAAACAGTGTTGCAATGAACAATGGGAAACATGTGTCTTTTTCAATTTTGGTTTCCTCAGGGTATATGCCTAGGAGTGGGATTGCTGGGTCATATGGTGGTTTTATTCCTAGTTTTTGTATGGAATCTCCATACCATCTGCCATAGTGGCTGTATCAATTTACATTCCCATCAACAGTGCAAGAGCGTTCCCTTTTCTCCACACCCTTGAGAGGTAAATTCTTGACAGCAGAACAGAGAGCAAGTAATGAAATATAAGGGGGTGAGACAGAGTTTGACATAAAGCCACGCAGGCCACACATTGCAATATGCATTTTCACATGTGGTGATTAAATTCTCACTGACATGAACATATGACAACATGTTGAAATGATTTGTAAGTCTTTTAGGGTTTTACAAACAGCTTTATCTCTCAATTCTACATGATGAAATGGCAAAGAATTATTTATTATGTCTCTCCATCAGTGGCATGTGGAATTTTTAAAAGATTTATTTTAACTTTAGGGTTTTCTTGAGATCAGAAAACTGGCAAGAAAAAGAATGAAATCTTTGTCTCCCCAGGCCCATAGCATTATATACTCTACCATGTTATTTCGTCAAGGATCTTCCTCTTATCCATGCAAAGAAGTGCTTTCTTTTTATTGTAATGTAGTTGTAAAACTCAAACAGTCATCAGAATTTCATTGAATCATGCTGAACTTCATAGAATTGCTGCAAAGGATCCATAATATGCAATATTTGTTCTGCAAACTGACTGAATATTTATAATATTTAGTCTATACCATGCTATTTATTCTAAAAAATGACATATTTGTTTTTGTTTTCTTAGTAGAACATAAGGCAAATTATATTAATTAGGCTATTTACATGATTTCCTAACTTAGAGCAGTGAAACTTGCCTTCAGCTAGCAAATAATTGAAATTACAATTGCTAGAGATATCACAAGTTTGTTAATTATATCAGGCTTCATCAAGCTCTGATAGGTCGCTAAATGGTCTTTTTTCCCTCTTCCCCCTTCTTTCTTCTCTTCCTCTATTTCAACTCTTGCCCCATCCATCATTCCTTATACAGAATGAGGTTGCCATAAAGTAGATAAACAATAGGTGATCATCCAAGCTACAATCTCCACTTCAGATGTGGAAGTCTATAATCTTATAGAGACAAATAGATTCATTTGTCATTGTTTCCTTTTTAAGAAAATGAGGCCTAAAAGTTGAGGGAGGTTCAGGTTTTACTCTCTCTGCTTTTCAAAAATAATAGAAATTTTAAAAAGAAACATTAAGTCAGACAGTAAAAGAACGAAATCTACCAAATAGAGTACTAGGGTAATACCTCTGCAAAAGTACTTTTTTTTAAATTTTTTACTATTAAGATGTATTTATATGTTTTCCTAGGTCTTTTTTTTTTTTTTTTTACAATTTGGATGAGAAGCCAGCTGGGGAGGGGTGCAGATAATAGGGTAACAGAAAAACATGATTTGAAAGAAATCACTAGTTAGTAAAAAGAAAACAAAACTACAGGGTTTTACAATGCCTTTCCATTTTTCTTGGAAGAGCACTTTCCAAAGTGCGTTTTATGAAGACAAGCTGCTTAGCGCCCTACTCCTGCGGTATAATTCTAAAGTCAGTAGTGGGAGGTGTTCCACAGTCAATTCATTCCAGGAGATGGTGTGTACTCTACCTCACCCTGGGAGAGCCAAGCTCCATATCAATAGACTAAAGGCTCTGAGAAATCCTACAAGGAGGATGACCAGTATTTCCAAAACATTCTTAAGCATGGGTTTTGTTTCGTTTCCATACACCTACTGGCATGTTGCAGACTTACTGGAGGAGATGGTGCCTTAGACTAAAGTCCAAACTGCTTATCCATTCCAAGGAGGCTGGTCATGTCTCCCTCCCTAAATCTCCAGCCTTGCCTCTTGCTACTTTCCCTCCTGCTCCCACTCTTCTCAGTTCCTTAAAAGAAGCCATCCTGTCTCATCTCCTGGCCTTCCTTCATTTAATGAACTCTTTCTGATGTGCTGGTCTCCAAGTAAATGTTAGTTCTTTGGGAAAATTTTCCTGTACCCTCATCTTTAAGACTGAGTTAGGGGATCCTTTTAGGGGCAGCTTTCTCTATCTCCTTTCCCAGGCATGCTCTATTTGTTCATGCTGTGTGTCAGTAGCCATGGAAAGACAGGCATTTCCATGGTATTCATGGATAGATCCTCCAGTAGTGGTGTGTTGGAGCCGCCTTGTACTGGCTCACAAGAGCCCGCCATTACATTTTCAGGATTTTTTGAGCCAATTGATATCCCTTGGTAGCTTGAAATCAGCCGTAGTGGGAACATTTCCGGCACAGAAATTGGCATACACAACAAAGCTGCTGCTGCTGCTACTAAGTCGCTTCAGTCATGTCCGACTCTGCACGACCCCATAGACAGCCTACCAGGCTCACCCGTTCCTGGGATTCTCCAGGCAAGAACACTGGAGTGGGTTGCTATTTCCTTCTCCAATGCATGAAAGTGAAAAGTGAAAATGAATTTGCTTAGTCGTGTCTGACTCCTAGTGACCCCATGGACTGCAGCTCCCCAGGCTCCTCTGTCCATGGGATTTTCCAGGCAAGAGTACTGGAGTGGGGTGCCATTGCCTTCTCTGACACAACAAAGCAGGCTTGTTTTTAACATGGTTGCTAAATAGTCACTAGAACACCCCTGACTTAGTAACCAGCATAGTACCTGGTACCTTGTGTATCATGAGCATTTATTTAGTGATTTGGGGGGAATGAATAAATAAATAGACAAATAAGCTCTATTTTTAAAATATGTTCTGTTGTTTCCATTTTTCTACTTCTTAAGCTCTGGGAACATTCTTCTTCATGTTGTGAAAGCCTTTCTCCTGTCTTAGTTTTTTAAACCTATTTTGCCTCAAGGAAGGGACTGTGTCATTTATTTCTACATATCTGCCAGTGCCTTACAGAGAGTAGGTACATCATAATTTTTAAATGACAGCTATATCTGTGAATTGAGCTTATGCTGTCTCACCACCTTTAGTCAGTCAATCATACTTCCTCCCTTACTCCAATCAATGGTAGTAGCAGTCATTGAACCTCATGCTTCTTCAAAAATATGCTGAGGGTAGAGTCACCATAGGGCAGACATCAGTTATGATTACCGAAGGCCCAATTCTACTTACCAGATTTTCCAGGTGAGAAGAAGAGATAAACACAAATATTTTTCTCTCAAAGCTTAGGGTATTGCCTAATTTACTTTAAGCATTCATTAGATTACAATATTGAGTCAGGTTTCCCGGAAGCTGACCTGGAAATGAAGATTTGTGGTCAAGTGATTCATGAAGGAAATTCTCCCAGGAGAAATTGGTCAGAGACTGAGGGAAACAGGACAGATATTGGAAGCCAACAATGATATAATCTTGGCAAAAGCCCTGGGAAGCATAGGTCCCAGCTGCATCCCACAAACTCTAGAGTGTTACATGTCAGAATTATTGCCACCTGAGATGCTGACCTCCATATTCCTTTGATCTGAAGACTACGGTAGTTGGAAACAAAAGCACATGGGAAGGGGCACAGAAATATTATAGGAGAAATCTAAAAAAATTTGGAAGGAGCACTGTTAAGTCTAAAATGTGATGATCAACAAATTCAGAGTTACAGTTGTTTGCCTTTTGGACATGCTTTAATTACCTTTAGTTCAAGTTCTCTTGTTAGTCATCTCTTTGACCATGGACAGATAAATTAAATTCTGAGTCTAAATTCTCTAATTTATAAAATAGAGAGGATTAGACTACATATGTCCCTTTTAGACCTGACATTTGCCAAGAACTGTGAAGGGTTTTAGATTTTACCCTACTCACATGTTAACAAGTTAGCCTAGCAGAAGACATGAGACTCCAGGGTCAAAGACAACAGATAGTTTATTATTCATAGTGATAGCAGTACCCAGAGTATCAGCATTCATATAAGTTCTCTGAGTCCCAATTCCCAAAATCCATATGAAGAGGGCCAGGTGACATCTGCAGAGGCAGTGGGTTATATTATAGAAGGGGAACTTCAAGTTTAACCTAAATAGTAAATAATAGTCGGTGAACATGTTGATGTTTTCCCTGGAGGCAGACATTATTTTTAGCATATGTACAGAAGCAAATCTTCCTTTTATTCCAGCAGAAGACACTATCTAGCAAGGCTCTTTGCCATACACATTTCCTTAAAAAGATGATCCAGGACAAAGACAGTGCATCTTCTTGCTCCATGTGTGGAAACACTTGATAGCTATTTGTTATCATTGTTCCAGAGTCTGCTTCACCAATTTTTTCTTTTAAGATCAAAGCTAAGATGGCTGAACTAGAAATGGGTAAACATTTTCCTGAAACTTGAGTACATGTATTCCTTTCCAACCAGATCATCTCTTTGAAAACAGTGGGAGTCAGTGAACTTGATAGGCATGTTCTCATATTCAGGATATGTATCCCATAATATACATGGATGTGTCTTTCTTCTCCCTTTCCTTCCTTCTTCCTTGCCCTGTTTATCCAAACTTCCATCCTTTCCTCCTTCTTGACAATACCAGCTGTCTAGCAGCTACCAGGAGGAGGCACACCATTTCCAATCTGTACTAGAACCACACTATTTGATTAAAAAATAGAGTAAAATTTGAGAATGAACAGCAAGTATTATTCACCAACTTCCTAGCAAATATTTCCAAGTTACTTCCTCATCTATGGAAAGTTTCTCACCTTGGACCACCTTCAGAGAGAATATAATCAAGCCAGGCAGATAAGTATACCCTCACAGGCCCAGGGCAAATCATAATTTTAATAAAAATTGAAAATACAATCCACAATATAAGGACTATGCCTCTCCAGGCTGTTCAAATGCATCATTTTCAAGGCATGGTATACAACAGGACACATACATTTTAGAGTGTGAAGAACATGCATTGTTTTCCTCAGTCTCTCTCTCCTAAGTGACAAGGTAAGAACCTTGAATATTTTCTAGTAGTGTAAAATGTATATATTATAAATATAAGAAATAAATATTTGCAAAATTGATTTCTACTCCAAATAATAATAAAAGCATCCTCAGTCAAAATACTAAAAAATGGTCGACTGAATTGCTTAGCGTGAGAATTTACGTCAAATATCAATTTCCCTGAAATTTAAAGTAACATGGACAATATTGCTATTCTAGGAGAAGTAGTGGTCAGGAAACTTTCATATTGTTTTAGTCTTTTGTAGGCGTGAATCTTTCAGTCAAGGCGTCCTGGCATTTTTCACATGGGTATAGGACAAAGTCTTAAGTGCAAATAAAAATATATTGGGTAACATTTTCAAGTCATATGTCACACAGTAAGCCCTGTGTTTCCATTTTCAAACCAGAAGTGGTATAAATGTATAATTTGTCATTTACACGCATAGGAAACTGCGAATGTTTCCTGTGTGTGAGTTGCATAATGAAACTGATTTCTTTCTCCTTATATCTCAGTGATATATATACACAGCTGCATTATTAGCCTGAGTGCATAGGACAAAATTAATAGCATTCAAGAATTCCGTAAATGATAAGCGAAGGAAATCCCAAGCTGTGTGTTGGATCCCATATTTCCTCTGGGAATGAGTTGACAATTGACATTTGAGAATTGCATACTTAAAATTAGTGTTTGGCCCCACCTGTGTGTACATAGTATAATTATCAGAATAATAGAAAGTCATATTTCAATGTGGTTTATTTTCTATCCTTCTCAGCAAGTCTCCTCAGGAATCAGTTTTATTAATGAGACCAAATTAGAAGCAGCCCTGGTTGCTTGTCCTTGCTATAATGAATTTAAGCAAATAGCCAAAAATAGTCCCTGGTAATTATGTTATATAGGTATGTATTCCATGTCATTTTTCAAGTTGCCAGCAGAGTGTTATGTACCCAGTAGGTGCTCAATAAATATTAATTGATGTTGATGTAACAGTTTCCTTCTGTAAGTAGTCAATTTCTCATATGTGTGCATCCTTTGTTTTTCTCTCTGCTTCCCTGATTACAAGGCCCTGATCAAAGACTTTCCCACCTCCTCATGCTTAGAAAAACACATACTTAAAAAATTGCTGAATTCCTTTTTCATAACGAAAGAAACTGCTGTCAAAATGATTTCATAGGCACACTTAGCATTTTCCTCTTAAAAAAACCCCACAAAACATGTACAATATCTTGAACAGTATTTATTAATATGTAAAAAATACCTTTTAGAAATTATTCATTTTTTTAACTCAAGGATAATTGCTTTATAGAATTGTATTGGTTTCTGCCTTTTATAATCAACTCAACCACAAGACTCCTTCCTTCAGCAAGGCCAGGGCTAAAGGCTATTGGAATAGGTGGCTGACTGCTCGTCTGAGGCTCAGATATATTATTTCAAACAGTCATGCTTGAAATTCCCAACTTTAGGAGAGCCTTAAAGTCTGTTTAAACTAGGTTAAGGGACTGTGGGAATGCACAAAAAGTGGGAATGCACATCAATTTGTGCATGACCTGGGATTGCTTTTCCTGATTAACCTGTTTCTACTCACTAGCAGAAAAGGACAAAATAGTGGATGGGGCAGAGACTTTGCTTCTGATGACAGGAGAAAGCCAGGCCAAGGGACAGATGAGGTCAGTAAGTCACTGCGATAAGAACACCAGGGTAATTTGTGCCCTGAGAAGGAAGATTGGTTATGACAAGGGCCCAGAAAGGAGAAATGACAGACAAACTATATTAACTGCACAATTTCTACTTAGATCAACCGTATCCCTAAGTTTAAATAATAAGGCAATTTGAGTTGTAAGAGTGGTTCTCAACTCTGTTATAATTCTGTACATTAGAATTACCTAGGAAGCTTTCTAAATACAGATGCCTGGGGCCCACCACCAGAGATTTTGATTTAATTGGTGTGGGATAGGACCAGAGCACTGGTAGTTTTTACCTCTCCCAAGGTGATTTTAATGTGTTGCCAGGTTGGTGAACAACTGATCTATAGTAAATTGAGGAAGTCAGGCTTGCTTCACACATGCGAATGATTTGCAGTCACTGTTTTTCTGAAGGCAGTGGTTTTCCAACTTCAGTGTGCATGAAATCACTTGGGGCTATTTGCATATTTAATTAGCACCTTCAGACAATTCTGATTCCTATTCTCACATGTTGATAAAAGGAGCCTGAGAGGAATGAAAATGATCAAAGTCTGGTATAAAAATAGAAAAGTTTTGGAATGCACACAGTAGACTACAGCTTTGCAACTTAATACCAGATCCTCAGGCCAGGAGCAGAGTAGCGTTCATCACCTAGAAGCTTGTTTGAAATGCAGACTCTTGGGCACCTCTTCCAAACTTCAAGAATGAGTCAGAACTTGATTTTTCACAAGATCCCAGGTATCGAATGCACAGGAAATTTTGAGAAGCACTGAATTATAGAACACTTGAATCACCCTTATACCTTGACTATTCTCTCAAACTTATTCAAACCAGTTGAGTAGCTCTCAGACTTTGGTATGGAACATAATCCCCTGGAAAACTAATAAAGAACACAGAAATGCAGGCTCCTTGAAGTAGGATAGGGCCTGAGTCATATTTGTACCAAAGTCCCAGATAATTGTGACACAACAAAGTCTAGGAACTGCATAATATGACTATTGGTGATGCTTTTTTTTTTTTTTTTTTTGGTCTGTTTGGTTATTTTTTGTGTTCTCTACTAGATAATAAATTCCATGAATCTTTGTTCAGCATTATACATCCAGCATCTTGTATAACCCCTGGTAGGCAATCAATAAATATTTGAATAATGATTGAATTGAGGCACCATCTACCTTTAGGTATCAAATATTGGGAAAAATATATCCCAAATGACTTTTCTTCCCTCACCTTGAATTTTGGACACAGAGTCTCTATAAACCCAAGGTAGGTTTATGCAGGAAAGGGAGACTGTCCAAAGGTTAACTCGAGAAGAATTGTCTCTTACCTCTGGTCGCACACTCCCTCCCGCATAAAGATCATTAGCTCTATATCATCGTCTCCTCTTTACCTGTGGCTTCACTTTCCAAGGTTTTAGTTATCTGCAGTCTACCACGGTCCAAAAATTATTAAAAGGAAGATTCCAGAAATAATTTATAACTTTTAAAACACACACTATTCTGAACAGTGTGATAAAATCTTGAACTGTCTTGTTCTGACCCACACAGGATCTGCAACCATCAATATCATCATGGTTTGATGACCCAGGATCACTAGATGATCTGACATGAACAGAAAGTGAGTAGTACCCTGATGGTATATCACAATGCTTATGTCATTCACCTCATCTCATCTCATTGCATAGGTATTTTATCATCTCACATCATCGCAAAATGAAGGGTTCAGCCACTAAGTCAAGTCTGACTCTGACACACCAGGACCCTTCAGACTCCTCTGTCCATGGGATTTCCCAGGCGAGATACTGGAGTGAGTTTTCATTTCCTTCTCTAGGGGATATTCCCGACCAGGGATCAAACTCCAGTCTCGTGCTTTGGCAGGTAGATTGTTTACCTCTGAAGCCATCAGGGAAGCTTGTAAAAGAAGGGTGAGTATAGTAAAATAAGATATATTGAGAAAGAGACCACATTCACATAACTTGTGTTACAGTATATTTTTTAAATTGTTCTATTATTAGTTTATTGATGTTATTCTCTTACTGTGATTAATTTATAAAATTATACTCTCATAGGCATTTGTATAGAGTTTGGTACTACCTGCAATTTCATGCGTACCTTTGGGGTCTTGGAACATAATCCCCACTGATAAGGGAGGATAATTGTACAAAGGTAATTCTCCTCTGACCTTCCGTTCAATTCAGAAGAGTCTATGTGTATCCCTAGGCAATGCTTGTACCTTGCTTCATCTTTTCTCTGCATGTCAGGCACATGTATACATGTGCATTCCAAAGCTCTTGCAGCTTCTTATGTGCCTACATTCATTAGCCTGCATGAGGATGGCCAGATAGCATGGGGGATACAATGAAGAGACTTGGCTCCTATATTACTAATATTCTTGCTAATCTCATTATCATATCTGTAAGGTGATTGAATGATGATGAAGATTTACATGTTTGCTTAACATGTTTGTGATACTGTTGATTCAGATAGCCAGAAAGCTACATCTGTTCAGAATTCAAAGAGTACTTAGTAATTTCTTTTTATTGCCACTGCTAGAAAATGGCATTCAAATTTTACTTTGCTTAGTTAACTATACCAAACCCTCCAGCCCTGAACTGAATATCCTTGAGCATAAGGAACACTGTCATTGCATTTTTAATAAGCACCCTAGGTTATTCTGATAAAGATATTCTGTTGATCACAATTTGAGGTAACTTAGTCCAGAGCAGCAACTAGGAAGGAGGAGGAAAAGCAAATATTTATTGATTCTTTATTGTTGGCCATTCACTGAACTCTTAGGTGCCTTTCTGTGTGTCACATAAGGCAATCCACACCATCACCCTCCATTTTTCCATATGTAGAGAATGAAGCTCAGAAAAAGAATGTGCTTGACATCACACAGCTTCTATATGGCAGAGATCAGAGTTGAATCCAGATTTAGTTGAACTCACACCTTCCAGAGTCTGACCACCTGGACCAGAAACTTAATTCAGCTAGTTACTGCATGATCTTGGGAAATTGCCTAACCACTGTATGCTTCAGTGTCCACATCCATAAAATAGAAATAATGGTAGTACATGGTTCACTGGGTTGATGAAGGATTAATTGAAATACCAGATAATAATTGATACTAATTGAACTACAGATCTGCCCCACTTCTTAAAAGTTTGTATTATGCCATTTTGATGAAAGACCTACACTGTTTTCACTAACCAAAAGAAATTCATAGAAGATATTGATTTTAAAAAAAGAGAGCAAAAAGCTAAAATAGCATTCAGGGTTTGTTTCAGCAGGCTGTTACAGAGGCAGCGTGCACCCCAAGGTGTTGGGGTGGTCCCACCAAGCTCCTTTCCCGGGAATTACACTCTTTTCTCAGCATCAAGCCACCATAGCTTTGAACTGTGTCTATGAGCACTTTGTGCTTTCTATTGATTTATTTTGTGCATTCATTAGCAAGATGGGTTTTTTTTTAATTAGAGGAAAACTGCTTTACAATGTTGTTTTGGTTTCTGCCATGCAACATCAAGAATCAGCCAAAAATATACATATATCACCTTCCTCTTGAGCCTCCCTCCCATTCCGCTCATCTCACCCATCTAGGTTGTTACAGAGTACCAGGCTAAGCTCCCTGTATTATACAGCAACTTCCCACTAGCTATCTATTTTACATATGGTACTGTATATATGTCAATGCTACTTTCTCAATTCATCCTACCCTCTCCTTCCCCTGCTGTGACCATAAGTCCATACTCTATGTCTGCATCTCTATTCCTTCCCTACAAATATTAATAAGTTCATCAGTATCACTTTTGAATTGTGGTTTTCTCAGGGCAATGCTCAGTAGTGGGATTGCTGGGTCATATGGTAGTTTTATTCCTAGTTGTTTTAAAGAATCTCCATACTGTTCTCCACAGTGGCTATATCAATTTACTTTCCCACCAACAGTGCAGGAGGGTTCCCTTTTCTCCACATTCTCTCCAGCATTTACTGGTTGTAGATCTTTTGATGATGACCATTCTGATTGGTGTGAGGTGATACCTCGTTGTAGCTTTGATTTGCATTTCTCTTATGAGAGACATTGAGCATCTTTTCATGTTTCATTGACCATCTCTATGTCTTTTTTTGGAGAAATGTCTGCTTAGGGCCTATCAAGATGAGTCTTAAGGTAATGTTCTTAATTTCATGCCCTTTTGGCTTATGAAAGGTTTCATAGACATACTCTACTTTTGAATAGTGGGGGAAACCTCTAAGAGGTGTAAAATGCTCAGAGGGGCACCTGACACATGGCAGTAAATGAGAGCTGCTGCTACTACTATTATCATCATCATCACCTGATTTCAAAGAACTTGCTGTTTTCTACATCACTACTTCCCTTTGGTTGTAATTATAATATATTGTATAGAACACAAAATTGCTCTTGTGTTCTATAGAAAAGTGAAAGTGAAAGTCGCATCCGACTCTTTGTGCCCCCATGGACTATACAGTCCATGGAATTCTCCAGGCCAGAATACTGGAGTGGGTTGCCAGTCCCTGCTCCAGGGGATCTTCCCAACCCAGGGATCGAATCCAGATCTCTCGCATTGCAGGTCGATTCTTTACCAGCTGAGCCACAAGGGAAGCCCAAGAATACTGGAGTGGGTAGCCTATCCCTTCTCCAGCAGATCTTCCCAACCCAGGAATCAAACCAGGGTCTCCTGCATTGCAGGAGGATTCAAGAGAATAAATATTATGTAATAGTATGTCCGTCCCCTTGAATCAGTCACACCACTCTCTCCTTTCCAACCTCTCCCTCTTTATTCACTCCTTTGTGTCAGTCCTCAAATCTCACAGGTCTCTTTGGGATTCAATGGACATCACTAAAGATGGTGGTCAAGTAGAGAAACATTCAAGAAGCTGTAATTGAGAAAAACTACACAGACATGAGGGGCCCCGGCAAGGGATTTGCACATCATTAAGCAGAACATTTATTTCAAAGAATAATTCATGTGCCAATTAAATATTTTAGCAATAAGATGAGCCTCAGTATATAGTGGCATCAATTTCATCTTACAATTTAGACAGGTTGTTTTACAATTTAAGTAATTAGAAAAGTCTTTGGCCATAAATATTATTCAGGGACACATAATTCACTTTGAGTTTAATCATACCTACTTAGGTTCCATACTTCTGCTTCTTCCCTAGTCAGGAGGGCAAATACAGTACATGGGTTATTTATATGGATTTTAGAGTAAGAGAAGGCCTGGCACTGGCAGATTATTAGCACTGTACCTTTGGGAAAATTATCTCACTACTCTGAGCCTAACTTCTGCAGTGGTAAAACAATGATAATAAGAATTACAACCTTAAAGGGCTATTGTGAAGATTACATGAAGTATTGTCAATAAAGGCACAGTGACCAGCCACAAGTGCTAAAAAATATTTGCTAATATGGTAGCAATTATTCTGCTACCCTGTGTCCTACTGTTCCTAGTAAGCCTTTAAAACCTCCATATAGCACCGGGCCACTGGCTGTGACACCTTACAACACTACAAGTGTTATTTATTGAGTATCCAAGAGCTCAAACTGCGTTTTCTCTGGTATCTGGAGAGCTCATCTTGGTAAGGCCCATGGATTTGTGCATTGAAACAGAAACCAAAGGTAATTTTTTTTAAAGACTAAACATCGTTTCTGGTGGCTCAGATGGTAAAGCATCTGCCTACAATGTGGGAGACCAGGGTTCAGTCCCTGGGTCAGGAAGATCTCCTGGAGAAGGAAATTGTAACCCACTCCAGTATTCTTGCCTGGAAAATCCCATGGACAGAGGAACCTGGTAGGCTACAGTCCATGGGGTCACAAAGAGTCAGACATGACTGAGTGACTTTACTTTCTTTCTTTCTTCACATATATAAGAACATGAAGTAGAATTATAGTATACTTCCTAAGAGTTAATAAGATTTTTTGTTTTAAATTATTGTATTATTTGATATTCTTTCCATTGGGAAATCAAAGCTAAAAATGATACAATTGTTCATCCGCCCACATATTTTATTCTCATTAAATAGAGAATGCAGCATTCCAAGGATGAATCTTTCTGGAGTGAGACTTTTTGGAAGATGTGATCTTTCCTTCTGTTACCATCTGAAGGAAAATCAATGTATTTTCTGCCTTAATGCATGCTCCAGTGTAATTATTTCATTATAAGAAGTAAAACCTAAATATAGGGTCTTCTAGTTTAAATAATTAATACTTAAATCCACCATTGAAAAACCCCAGTGAACCAAATTCATATATGATTATTGCAAATGTAACATTTCTACCTTTTAAGGAGTTTTATTAAAAACAAATTCCCAAGTTGCAACACTTCACACAGGACATCTTGTCTTAGAGCTCCTCGGCACACAAAGAGTCCCCAAACTCTGTGTTCTACTTTTTATACTCTTTGGGGAAGACTGAAAGAGAACCTATTTGGGTCGAGGAAAAAAAAATTATAAGCAAAATTTTGAAAAATGCATTCCAAGGAATTTGGAAACTAAAATGGAACTTTCCCTAATAAATTATATTAATATATTGTACCCAAAATATAACTTAGCAAACTGACTCACCATAGAAATAGAAAACTTTAATAAACCTATAAATGGTAAAAGCAAACTGAATCAGTGTTTTAAAATCTATATACACACTCATATAAACACACATGTATGCCACATGTCAGGCTCAGAAGATTGTACAAAATTTGTTTTCTAGAACATTCAAGGAGCAAATAGTCCCCACTTTATACAAAACACTCCAGAGAATTCAGTATGTTTAATCTCAATGTTGTGTACATGAGTGTTTGTTAAATTATTCTCTTGCTTTTCTACACGTTTGAAATATTTCCTAATTTAAAAAGGTAAAAAGTCTATAAAGTAAGACAGACAAAGACAAATATATGATACCACTTTTTTGGAGAATCTTAAAAAATAGTACAAATGAGTTTATTTACAAAAGAGAAACAGACCCACAAACATAGAAATCAATCTTATGGTTACCAAAGGGGAACAGAGGAGGAGGGATAAACTAGGAGTTTGGGATTAACAGGTACACACTACTATGTATAAAATAAACAATAAGGTCCTACTGAATTGCACAGGGAAATATATTCAATATCTTGTGATAACCTATAATGAAAAAATAGATATACATGTATAACTAAATAATTTTGCTGTATTCCTGAAAATAACAATATTATCAATCAACTATATTTCAATTAAAAACAAACAAAGAAAGAGTTAGGAAAGCATTTCTCAGGGAAGAGTTAAAATAAACAAGGCCAGAGGAGGAAGCAAGAATAAGAATGGGTAGAAACAGAAAAATAAGTGAGTGTGGATTGAGCTTTGGGTCAGAGAGTAGGGCCAGATACTGAGAGATTTTTGAGTAACTGGTGTGTAGACAGATAGAAAGAAAAACTTAGAATGTTTTGCTTTATGTTTTGTGAACCTGTTGAAAAGAAAATCTCCACACACTTAAACATTCTTTGAGTCAGTGTTATTCCTCTTTGGATGTGACACCAAGTTAAGATTACCCAAAACATTAGTCTGAAAGAGCCGAAGCTTTATTTGGGTTGTGTGCATACATTACACAGTTAAATTAGTCAATCTTGTATTACTATCCATAGGAAAGCACTGTCAACATAAGAGAGGCAAGTTGAAAGTGTGTGAAAATAAAACTTCAGAATGTTCTGTTTAGCCTTTTGGTCACAGTCAAAATTATAGAAGCCTACCTGTTCTCACAAATTAACAAAGGAAGACAGAAACTTGCAAAAAAAAGGAAAAAAAAAACATGTAAATTGTGGTTCCTTCTTTTCAAGACCTCAAGAAACATGATAAGCCAAATTATTCAAATGTTATGATTTATGTTTTTCTTCTACAAACAGAGCATCCAATCTCCCAATATTCAGCCCCTATTACTTTGCCAACAAAGATCTGTCTAGTTAAGGCTATGGTTTTTCCAGTAGTCATGTATAGATATGAGAGTTGGACTATAAAGAAAGCTGAGCACTGAAGAATTGATGCTTTTGAACTGTGGTGTTGGAGAAGACTCTTGAGAGTCCCTTGGACTGCAAGGAGGTCCAACCTAAAGGAGATCAGTCCTGAGTGTTCATTGGAAGGACTGATGTCAAAGCTGAAACTCCAATATGTTGGCCACTTGATGCCAAGAGCTGACTCATTTGAAAAGACCCTGATTCTGGGAAAGATTGAGGGCAGGAGAAGAAGGGGCAACAGGGGATGAAATGGTTGGATGGCATCACCGACTTGATGGACATGAATTAGAGTAATCTCTGGGAGTTGCTGATGGACAGGGAGGCCTGGCATGCTGTGGTCCATGGGGTCGCAAAGAATCGGACACAACTGAACAACTGAACTGAACTGAAACAGATGAGAGAAGGAAGAATGTAATAAGAGAGAAAATTTTGTTGGATCTTAGTAAGGGCAGGAATTCTGTGAATGCTTAATGTCAAACCCCTAATGAATGAATTGAAATCATTTCTGATCAACTTTTCAGCATGGTAACTAGTCTTCTACAGTGCAGAAGCCAAAACTCTACCTGAATGATGATGTATTTGTGAAGGTACACAGTTACATCTCAGGATCACAGACCAGCCTCCAGAAAGTATACCCGTAGAAGCCTAAATCAAGTGAATCTGCTCTAGGGGATTAAGTTTTCAGAGTAGGTGAACCATTCCAGAAAAAGAAAACTTCAGAATTTTTAAAAAGCAACAGTTGTATAACTTAGCAATATTCCAAACTTAAAAAGATTAGCTTAGCTTTTCTCAAATAGCAAGTAAAAATGACATGCACCCAAAGAATATCTAAAGTGCTGTAACTGCAACAAAATGAAATTCTCTGGGAAACCGTTACATAACCTATCTAGACATGCCTTGAACTGGTGCAGTGGAAACTGCATAAACAAAAAAAGGCTGCATGCACATCAGCTATTGTGTTATGATGGCTTTATCCCACTAATTTATTCTCCCTGGTCCTGACCTGAATGTTAGCAGCCAATAATAGCACATAAAAAAAGAAAAAGAAAAAAACTTACCTTTTTACCTATTTCTTTCTTCCAGTTTTCAATCTGATACTTCAAAAAGCAGCTGCCTTGGTAATGAACTACTTGCATTGTATTACATCTACAATGATTTTTAAACAGAAAGAAAACTGCTCGTGGGAACTTTAATCCTTCTATTATAGAAATAATTAAGCTATTTTATTTGTAAGAGGAAAATCTTTGGGGAATGTACAAAAACTATCAAATAGCAAAAAAGAAGAAGAAGACAACGACAAGGTATAACAGACCCTGGATATTGAATTTTCAGTTAGTGCTGCATGTTGAAAGGTGCAAAGGAATTTTGTACTGGATTTGTCCTGTGTCCTTTCTTGAAAATTTTCAGGATGATCAGCAATTTAAAACACCAAGACACAGAGATATGCAAGCATATAATTGTATAAGTCATTTTCTGCTGTAAATACATATAAGGGAATGCAAATTCCAAACCTGCTTTATGGATTTTTATCACTCTTTTGACACTTAAAAAGCAGGAGGAAAGCTTGCCAGAGCTCCTTTCCTAATGCAGGACTCTCTGATTCACCATTTAAACACAATGACTACTTGAGTCATTTTCTGAAATGTCTGGCTAATTAGAATCTTTGTTAGGGATGAAATCTATCTGCCCCATTGTAGAAAACTGCAGTGTCAGCAAGTCCAGATTCAGTTCAGGTCAGTCGTCAGTCGTGCTGGATTCTTTGCAACCCCATGGACTGCAGCAAGCCAGGGATCTTTAAATATATATATATATATATATATATATATATAGTAATTAAAAATACAACTTTCTTTTTCAAAATAATACAAATATGTATTGTTGTTCAGTTTCTCAGTCATGTCTGACTCTTTGCAACCCCATGGACTGCAACACGCCAGGCTTCCCTGTCCTTCACTATCTCCTGGAGTTTGCTCAAACTTGTGTTCATTGGGTTGGTGATGCCATCCAACCATCTCATCTTCTGTCGCCTTCTTCTTCTCCTGCCCTCACACTAAGATTTATGATTGATGAGAACTTCCAGTCTGGCATGAATAGTTTAGGATACTAATTCTAGCATGCTATAACACTAGGAGCTAGATGCCTAGACATCTCTCTTCTTTCTACAAGCCTCCAGGCTCTTCATGTACAAAATTAGTTGAGTTTGTTTAGATGATCACTGTGGTGGTTCGTTTTATGTGTCAGTTTCTGTAGCCTATCGTTGTCCTTTTTCAGTTGCAAAGCTGTGTCCGACTCTTTGTGACCCTGTGGATTGCAGCATGCCAGGCTTCCCTGTCCTTCACCAATTCCCAGAGCTTGCTCAAACTCATGTCCATCGAGTCAGTGATGTCATCCAACCATCTCGTCCCCTGTTGTCCCCTTCTCCTCCTGCCTTCAATCTTTCCCAACATCAGGGTCTTTTCCAATGAGTCGGCTCTTCACATCAGGTGGCCAAAGTATTGGAGCTTCAGCTTCAGCATCAGTCCTTCTAATGAATATTCAGGGTTGATTTCCTTTAGGATTGACTGGTTTGATCTCCTTGTAGTCCAAAGGACTCTCAAGAGTTTTCTCCAACACACCAATTCAAAAGCATCAATTCTTTGGCATTCAGCCTCTTTATGGCCCAACTCTCACATCCATAATTGGCTACTGGAAAAAACCATAGCTTTGACTATATGGACCTTTGTCAACAAAGTGATGTCTCTGTTTTTTAATATGCTGTCTAGGTTTGTCATAGTGTATTGAAGTTAAAATAACCCCTCCATATAATTTCTGATTGCAAAACACCAGATTAGTTTGTTATATTTCTTTGCTGCCCTTGATTTCCTGGTGTCTTAGCCATGCAACTTGACCTGCCTATTTGATAAACCAACACTTCAAGATTTCCTACTGACTGTATGGTTTCATTTATTTGTTTGCTTTATTATTTCCCCTGTTTCCATAATGATTCTTTTGGAATTATACTTCAGAGTGCCCCTAAACTCTCTAACTTGAACAATATGGGCATTATATTTATTTCAAATTGACAATCTGGCAACAAAAACTCAGAGCAAAAATTCTTTTTTGGATTCTTTCTTAAGAAAGATGCTTCTCAGAAAAGAAATATCAGTGCCAGAGGAAAAGAACATTTTCTTCATTTATACATCATTCTTCCATTCAAGAAATGAAGTGCATATTATGTGCTATGTATTCTGTTAGACAATGACAAAATAGAAATGAACATGATATACTTCTATTCTAGAAGAGTTTTAAATCCACATAAGTAAAAATCAGTGGTTACCAGGGGACAGGAAGTGGGGGAATACGACTGATGATTTGTAAGGGTACAAACTGGTAACAAGTACTAAATAAGCCATAGAGATCTAATGTACAAGTGTATTGAATATAGACGTAAATATCATGCTATATATAATGTAATAAATATTATTAAAATGCAACTGCATTATAATCTATAAATGTATCAAAGTAAAATGCTATACAGTTTAAATCTACACAGTATTGCATGTTGAATTTATCCAGAAGAAAAGTGGTTATCTTGTAAGCCCTACTTCTCATTTAATCACACAGAAAGGAAATTCCATCTGGACAGAGGAGACAGCAGAGAGGCTTTTATCAGTTTTCAAGCCCATGGGCTGTATCCCACCACTCTCTGTCCATGAGATTCTCCAGGCAAGAAGACTGGAGTGAGTTGCCATTTCTTTCTCCAGGGCATCTTCCTGACCCCAGGATCGAATCCGGGTCGCCTGTGTCAGCAAGCAGATTCTTTACCGTCTGAGGTACCAGGGAAGCTCTATCAAATGTGAGGATTTCTGCCCCATAAACATAATCACATTGTAGGCTCTACATACCAAAGGATGATTTTGTCTTCTTTGGAATTTGCCCATAGTACCCAAAATATGCTTCCTGTGCACATATTAGGTACATGATATGTATATGTTTAAGAACTAATTATCACAAAGAAATTGTGCTGTGTTCATACATTTGTTCTTTACATAAACTTGTGAAACATTTAGCATCATTTCTTCAAATGGAACTGTTTTCTTTAATTTTTGCTTGAGATATAAGTAAAATATTAAATACTAATCACTATGTCAAATTAATATACAAATACAATCAAACATTGGTCTGGGTTTCAAATTGAAAGTTCACATTTTTAGGAGCCAAAGATCCAAATATTCTGTTCTATATGCAAAATCAATCTTCAAATGAAAGGAGACATAAATAGCAGGGAAAAAAAGGCTGAAGATTTTTATTGTGAGTTAGCAAAGAATAAAGTATGTTTCATTCCTCTTCCACTCCCTAGCTTCTTGCATAGAGCCTGGACCAATAAGTGTTCAATAAATAATTGGAAAAAAGAGAGAGAGATTGCTGAAGATCAGCTAACCAATGAGCATGCTATGGTAGTCCCCAAGTGAAGAGGGCAGCTCCCTGCATTTCAGGCATCAGAAGCCATATGCAAAGCTCTTTAAATGTGAAAAAGCAAGATGCATTTAAAGACGGTGGGAAAGCTCGGTAGATTTGGAGAATCTGATATGTGGAAGGAATAGCTAGAGAGATACGGTTGAACACTTGTGTTAGGTAGTTAGAATAGGAAAATAGAGTCCAGAATGCCGGTGGCTAAAAGACAAGGAAGGAAAAAGCTGGAAAAGCCTGTGAAAACAGAAGAAAGGAAGGTCTGAGAACTGGTGTGAGGACCTCGGGTAGAATAAACAACACTCCTGGCTAGCCCATTTTACATAGGGCAGGCCAGGGGAAGAAGAAAAACATATAAAAAGAGAAGCCAAGGGGCCAGGGCCCTCTCTCTTTCTCTTCTCCTCTTTTGGGTCAGCATGCCCTCATGCCTCGAGGATATATTTTCCTTTATTTTCTAAATAAAACTGAGCTGTAACACGGAGCTGTAACACTAATCTGTCCCAGAGCTGAGAATTGGTCTGTCTAAGAGCTGTGACACACCGAGGGCTTTAATGTCCTTCTCTTCAAAGTTTTGTTCTGACGAGACAGAACTGAGAAAATTACACACTCCCCTGACACATGGATAAAAGACATACCAAAAGAGCTTGTGTTTTATCCTGAACTCCATGAGGAGCCACTATTAAGTTTTAAGAAGAGAGAGTAGTGTAGCAAGACACTTTTGTAGAAAGATTATTTGGTAGCACTGGGTAAGATATATTGAAATCGAAAACCATGTGGAGTCAGGTAAACAATTTTAGGAAGCTGTAGCAGTCAGGTTTCAAAACCTCACAAAGATTTCTAAACCTCTTGTCTTCTCCAGTATCAAATCACCTCATTTTTCTTCTGTCACAAAGTTTTTCTTCTCCCTGTTCAGTCCTCTTTTCATTCTGCTATTTACCTTCTATCTTACCTGGTACCATTAATTTACCTACATATGTTCCTTAGGTAACAACTGATTTTTCACCTCCCTCTCCAAAATCCCCAACTTTGTACCCAAAGTAGAAATAAGTAGGAAATACGTATGTAGAGGAGGTAGAAAGGAGGGCTTCAAACCTAGGTCTGTTCACATTTCATAACTAGGCAATATTGCCTCTCTAATCGGCATGCTGCTACTGCTAAGTCACTTCAGTCGTGTCCGACTCTGTGTGACCCCATATATCAGCCCACCAGGCTCCCCCATCCCTAGGATTCTCCAAGTAAGAATACTGGAGTGGGTTGCCATTTCCTTCTCCAATGCATGAAAGTGAAAAAGTGAAAGTGAAGTCGCTCAGTCGTGTCTGACTCTTAGCAACCCCATGGACTGCAGCCCACCAGGCTTCTCCATCCATGGGATTTTCCAGGCAAGAGTACTGGAGTGGGGTGCCATTGCCTTCTCTGCTAACCACAATAGTGTTTGTTAACGCTATTTTTTCCAAATCCAAAGTCTAGGAAATAGTCATATTGTTTAGCATACTTCAAAAATTTACACTTTTTGAAAATTTAACACATAAGTACTATACTCTTGGCTTTCCTTGAGATTATAATTTAATGGGATAATATAGGAAAAGAATGCCATAATCTTCTATTTAATTTAGTATTTTGTATTTTGCCCAGAAGCACTTCACCTCAGAGAGGACTCCATGAAGTCTTAAGTACCAACAAGATCTACAGCCCCCTTGTGAAAAAAGTGACCTCAAGCTGTGCTTTCTGCATTAAAATGCTAAAGCTCATGCACAGAGATTCTACCCATATACTGACTTGATAGGGGAAGCCATTTTCCTCTAAGGCGGCTTTGAATGAAACTGGCCAAGAGGACTGCTTCATATTGGATAATTGCACACTAAGTTATAGAAAAACCAGGAACGTTCAGAAGAAACTGGTGCTCAGTGTATGTCCGAAATGATGCTAAAACATTTTGCCAGTTTCCTGTGAGATCTATGTACATCTCAGGCTAGAAATTTGCTGAAACACAAAACAATTCGAGAAATGGTCATTTTTTCTGTCTCGTTCCCCTGTGTATAGCTACAGAAAAAAAAAAAATCCCAAACAAAACAAAAAACATCACTGAAGGTAATCTGTGTCTGTCTATTCCTTGTTATCCTATATCTTTCTATAGACCTCATATATACTCTCACCCTGCTGTGAAGATCACACAGATATGACCTTAGTTCCGTAGATAGGTGAAGAGTAACTGAGAAATGCTCGTGGCCAGTGGCAATCAGTGTTAACTTGGGAGTCAGAGATTCCTAAATACAAATCACAGGTATTAATCATGGACAAGTTACTTAATCTCTCCAAGACTTTTTCTTTCTCTTTGAAATGTTAGTGTTAATGGTACTTTGGTCACAGGATTTTTGTTAGGGATAAATGAGAAAATACATGTCAAGTGCTGGGAACAACACTTGCTGATAATAAGCACGTAATAAATGCCAACTACTGTTTGAAAGTTATAAGTACATGCATTATTCACTTTCAAACAGCTATTAAGAGATAAAAACAAGATTATTTATATTATTTTATTTCTAGCCTAGCACCTTTTCGTCACAATACGACAGTGTCTTTATTTTTTTAATCAGTCAATTAATTAATTTTTGGCTGTGCTGGGTCTTCATTGTGACACATGGGTTTTCTCTAGTTTCAGAGGGTGGAATCCACTCTCTAGCTGTAATCAACAGTCACAATGAGAACGTTGTGGTGGCTTCTCTTGTTGTGGAGCACGGGCTCTAGAGTGCAGACTCAGTACTTGCAGCACACCAGCTTAGTTGCCCCGTGGCATGTGGGAATCTTCCTGGATGAGGGACTGAACCCATATCCTCTGCATTGGAAGGGAGATTCTTAACCACAGGACCACCAGGGAAGTCCACTACACTGTTAATGTCATGATAAGCCTTTGCTATGGGGGTGCTGAAAGGCATTCATAGTATTTGTGATAATATTAAAATGAAGTTTAATTACTTAAATCTCTGAGGCAATAAAATAAATCTGAAACAACATTACAGAAGGGTTAACTAAATTGGTGGTTGATAAAATATTAATTAATTTTCAAGAAAAGGTTGGAATGTTTAATACACATAGCTAACTTCTGAGCATAATGTCTTAGAAAATAGGCTAATAACTTTTATTCTCCCTCCATCTCTCTCATAAAAATAACACTGGGTTGGATAAAACCTGAGTCTGTCCCAGGCTGACATTTCGAGAAAAAAGCTCATTACCATGGTGTATGCTATAATTCTTTTTTTATTGAGGTATAGTTGATGCACAATATTATATGATTTACAGGTGTACAATATAGTGATTCACAAATTTTAAAGGTTATACTCCATTAAATTTTGACTATATTCCATGTTGCACAGTATATCCTTGCAGCTTATTTTATACTTAATGGTTTGTAAGTCTTAGTTTTCTTCCTGTATATTTCCCCTCTTCCTTCCCTCTCCCCACTGGTAACCACTAGTTTGTTCTCTATTTCTGTTAGTCTGCTTCTTTTTCATTATATTCACTACTTGTTGTGTTTTGAGACTCCACATATAGGTGATATCATACAGTACTTGTCTTTCTCTGTCTGACTTACTTCACTTAGTATAATACCCTGAGTCACTTAGTATAGTACCCTGAGTCACTTAGTATAATACTCTGATTTGATCCAGGTTGTTGCAAATGGCAAAAGTTCATTCTTTTTAATGGCTGAGTTGTATTCCACTGTTCCAGCACCATCTCGACCTGGGCCTAGAGCTAGGTCCTCCATTTCCTGCTGTGCAGCCTTTGGCAAACTTCTTGACCTGAGTTTGTCTGCCTATAAATAGAATTCTTGTTGTGAATATCGAGTGTGACCGTGTAACTCTGTCTTGCTCTGGGTGGCTGTTATCATCAAATAATGGAGACAGGAGGAAGGTCCCCCACTCTGTGGGCTGGGGCAGATCTCACTGTAGTGGAGATAGAAGGACTTTTGTGTAAATGGGTCTAGGACCAGGCCTTGGGGGAGAGAGGGCCCAGCATGGCCAAGAGAGGCACGGAAGGGGCTATACAGAGGGCACTGTAGGGGTAGGTGGGAGGGAGTGTGGAAAAGGACCTGATTCTGGGGTATTTCCAGGGTTTCTCTTGTGGCTCAGCTGGTAAGGAATCCACCTGCAATGTGGGAGACCTGGGTTCGGTCCCTGGGTTGGGAAGATCCCCTGGAGAAGGGAAAGGCTACCCACTCCAGTATTCTGGCCTGGGAAATTCCATGGACTGGATAGTCCATGGGGTCACAAAGAGTCACAACTGAGTGACTTTCACTTCACTTCAGTAGTCCGTTGTATATAGATATATACTACATCTTCTTTATCCATTCATCTGTTGATGGACACTTATGTTGCTTCCATACCTTGGCAATTGTAAACAAAGTTACTATGAACATTGGGGTGAATGTATCTTTTCAATTTTTTTTTCAGATATATACTCAGGAGTAGAATTTCTGGGTCATAGGGTAGTTCTATTTTTAGTTTTTTAAAAATATCTATGTTTTCTATAGTGACTGCACCAATTTACATTCCAAAAAACAGTGGACAAGGGTTCCCTTTTCTCCACATTCTTGCCAACATTTGTTATTTGTCTTTTTGATGATAGCCATTCTGACAAGTACAAAGTGATAGCTCGTTGTTTTGATTTGCATTTACCTGATAATTAGCAGTGTTCAGTGTTTTTTCTTGTGCCTGTTGGCCATCTGTATTTCATCTTTGGAAAAATGTCTATTCAGGTTTTCTGAACATTTTTAATTGTTTTTTTTTTTTCATGTTGAGTTGTAAGAGCTCTTTATATATGTTGGATATTAACCCCTTATTGGTCATATTATCTGCAAATATTTTCTCCCATTTAGTAGGATGACTTTTTGTTTTGTTGATGGTTTCCTTTGCTGTGCAAAAGCTTTTAAGTGTATGCTACAATTCTTTTTTATTGAGATATAGCTGATGCACAATGTTTAAGTAGGTCTCATTTCTTTATTTTTTATTTTATTTCTTTTTATTTAGCAGACAGATAAAAAAAAAAAGATTGCTACAGTTTATGTCAGAATGTTCCTCTTATGTTTCACTCTAGGAGTTGTGTGGTTTCCAGTTTTACATTTAGGTCTTTAGTCCATTCTGAGTTTACTTTTGTATATGGTGTTAGGGAGTGCTCTAATTTCATTCTTTACACATAGCTGTCCAGTTTCTCCAGCACCACTTATTGAAGAGACTTTTGTTTTTTCTCCATTGTACAATCTTATCTCCTCTGTTGTAGATAAATTGATCATAAATGTGTGGTTTATTTCTGGGCTTTCTATTCTGTTCCACTGATCTATGTGTCTGTTTCACATAGATGCCACTGCCACACTGCATTGATTACTATAGTAATAGTCTGAAGTCAGTGAACATGATTCCTTCAGCTCCGTTCTTCTTTCTTAAGACTGTTTTGCAATTCAAAGTCTTTTGTGTTCCAGTACATGTTTTAAAATTTGTCAGTTCCAGTCACATTCTATTAGCCAAAGGAAGTTACTAACCAAGTAAGCCATTAATGGAATGAGGAAGTGCAAGTGATACTTGGATATCATGGGTTTGAGCTGCTTGCATCTACCCATACATGAGATCTTTTTTCAATAGTATATACTGTAGTACTATACAATCTGCAGATGCAGAATCATGTATACAGGGGACAGTGTATACTATGTGCCAGCTACAAAGCTATATATTGATTTTTGACTGCATGGAGGGTCAGAGCCCCAATTCCTTGCATTGTTCAAGGGTCAACTGTATTCTTTGCTCTGAAAGGTAGAGAAAAGGAAATGAACAGTTGCTTAAAATTAATCAATTTGACACATCATTTGACAATATTTATGCAATTAAATTCAATGCAATTAAATTACTGTGATATAAATATTTTAATATAAATATATACACATATTTATGTATATAGATCCATTATATCATATATACATCATATATACATATATATGTATATACATATAGTTACTGCTAGGAAGACTGTCTGTAGGAAAAAATAAGGAAAATCCATTAAAAACAACAATAAAAAGGACAGCAATGTCACTCTCCTTTGTTTTATCAGGAAAGATGTCACATTGCCAAAAAGCTGTCCAGAAAATGTTCTCTCATCATTATGATATTGTGCAGTTGAACTATGGATCAGCATCAACTAAAAGAGCAAAATGGAGCCAAGATGCCTTGCAGTGTTGCAGGTGGTGCTGGATGTTGGCACTTTTTAAAGTTCTGCACAGTAATGGGGCCCGAAGGCCTAGCAGAGGGGCAGGTGGCATGTGGGGGCTGGCCCAGCTAGAAGCCAAACAGGATACTGTCCTGATTTACAAAACTAACACTATGGCACGACTAATTTCAAAGCCGTTTGGTGAGGTCAGAAGAAGCCAGAGCTTCTTTTCTTTTTAGTGATTTATATCTTTATTCTTTTTAAATTAATTTATTTATTTTAATTGGAGGCTAATCACTTTACAATATTGTGGTGGTTTTTGCCATGCTTTGACATGAATCAGCCACGGGTGTACATGTCTGTGTACACCCCATCTGGAACCCCCTCTCCCATCTCCCTCCCCATCCCATTCCTCTGGATTGTCCCATTGCACCGGCTTTGAGTACCCTGTTTCTAACTGAGCTGTATCTTCTCCAACTAAATGGTTAATCCAATCTCAAACCTTTTCTTTTCAAAATTAATTTGGTAATTAGCTCAGAGACTTCCATATTTCTCTTACAAGCATAGCTGTTTATGCTCAAAATCTGGTGATCAAAATCTCAGAAGTTTAAGCTTTCCAGATTTAGTTTGAATGTGACATATCCATGAATGTGATACTGAGGAAGCTTCAACAGCTGAATTCTAAACCTCCCTAACAGGCGCTGATTCAGCTAATGGCAACTTTACATGGAGGGCAAATGTTGCTTGCTTTCAACAGCACAGATTTTCCACAGATGGCCTTGAAGCTAGCAAGTCCAGAAACTGAAAAAAAAAAAAAGAAAAAGCACTTTTTTTCAGCTATGTCACACTGGAAAGAATATAGATTTTTTTAACAGTTTGCTGTCCAAATGCTAATTGGTGATGTGTTGTCCTATCCTATAGCTAGGTGACTTAGAAAATAAGGAACTGTCCTTTTGTTCTAACACAGTGGTAGAAATCCATCTCTCTTTGCCTCTGCTAAGTCCCGAGAGAACAGTTGTCTACATATAATTATATACAGTTGGGCATTCAGTGGCTTCACTTAGGAGAGACCCAGCTCTGATCTTTGCAGCCTCTCCAATGACTCCTGAACCATAAAGGAGGTGGTCATGCCAGGTCAGGGTTCATTATGGAAACGGAGAGTTTGAAGGGACTGACATTGGAGCTGACAGCAAGGGGCTTGACTTTTGGAGGAAGGAATTCATCCATGGAAACCTGCAGAGCAGGATGCAGAGAACCTACCAGTATGCTTTCTTATCTTACCCAAAGTGAAGGAGAACAACAACAACAACAGCAAAAAGAATTCCTTGACTTTGCCAGCAACTTTCCTTTCCTTTAATATTCAGTGTAAGATGTTCAGAAATTCTATTATGTTCTTTACAGGGATACACTGAGGGAAAGATTGTGAATTCTAATATAATCAGACTAAGATACTTGAACTTTTACAAAGCAGCATTACTTTACTAGGCTGAATGTTTATACAATTCACTGTAGACGTAGGCAATTTAGCCTGTTAATATATAGTACTGTCAGGTTATGTTCGGCCATAAAGATACCTTCTGTGGTACCCCCTACCCTTTTAAGAAACATTATCATAAGCCAAGACACCAAGATAACATAACAAGAAACTGGATTTTTTCCTTAAATTGAAAAGCAGTATCGTCTGTATATTGTGATAAAAGATGTGCACGTATACTGCAGAAAAATTCATAGATTCATGTTATCACCTTTCTACATCCCCCACAAAAAGTTGAAAAATGATGTTCATGGAGGTAAATTAAAATTTTAAAATGTATTCCTAAGGTGGAGGTTATTTTTGTTTTATTTTTTTTAACCAGAAATTGGAAACATGAGAAAGAATACACTAAAAAAAAAAAAAAAGGTGGGGGGAATCCTGAAGAGACATGCATATGAAAAGATGCTCAACATCATATATCAAAAATAAACACAAAAATGAGATACCACTACACACCTACTGAAATAGACAACACTTATGGATATGGAGCAACAGGAGCTCTCTCATTCATGGCTGGTGGGAATGCAAAATGATACAGCCACTTTCAAAGATGGTTTGGCAGTTTCTTACAAAAGCAAACATACTCTTACCATATGACCCAGGAATCATGCTCCTTGATATTTACCCAAATGAACTGAAAACTTATGTACACACAAAACCTGCACAGCATATTTTTATATGTACACACAAAACCTGCACAGCATATTTTTATAGGAGCTTTATTTATAGTTGCTAAAACATGAAAAACTTGTCCAAGATGTCGTTCAGTAAATGAAGAGATAAACTGTGATACCTCCAGACAACAGAATATCATTCAGCATTTTAAAAACTGAGCCAGTCCAGGTTCAATGCACGATACTGGATGCTTGGGGCTGGTGCACTGGGACGACCCAGAGGGATGGTATGGGGAGGGAGGATGGAGGAGGGTTCAGGATGGGGAACACATGTATACCTGTGGCAGATTCATTTTGATATTTGGCAAAACTAATACAATTATGTAAAGTTTAAAAATAAAATAAAATTAAAAAAAATAAAAAATAAAAACTGAGCTACCAAGCCATGAAAAAATAGAGGAAGCTTGGATACATGTTACTAAGTGAAAGAAGTCAATCTGAAAGTGCTACATGATTTATGGTTCTAGCTATGACATTCTGGGAAGGCAAAAGTGTTTAGAGGAGAGACGAATAGGTAGAGAATGGAGAATATAGTGCAACTATACTGGTGGATACATGACATGATGTCTGTCAAAACACAGAAAATATACAATACCATGAATGAGCTCAAATGTAAACTATGAACTCTAGGTGATAATGATGTCTCAACGTAGGTTCAATGGTTATAATAAATGTATCATTGTGATTCAGCATATTGTTAGTGGGCAATTTCCATTCATTTGCTGTGAACCTAAAACAGCTTTAAAAATATAGTTTATTAACTTAATAAAAGATATATGCAAACATACACACATACATGCAGTTGCACACACATATAGCAATTAATTAAGCTGGTTTACTGAAAACCGACAGTTAACTGGACATGGAACAACAGACTGGTTCCAAGTAGGAAAAGGAGTACGTCAAGGCTGTATATTGTCACCGTGCTTATTTAACTTCTATGCAGAGTACATCATGAGAAACGCTGGACTGGAAGAAACACAAGCTGGAATCAAGATTGCTGGGAGAAATATCAATAACCTCAGATATGAAGATGACACCATCCTTATGGCAGAAAGTAAAGAGGAACTAAAAAGCCTCTTGATGAAAGTGAAAGAGGAGAGTGAAAAAGTTGGCTTAAAGCTCAACATTCAGAAAACTAAGATCATGGCATCCGGTCCCATCACTTCATGGGAAATAGATGGAGAAACAGTGGAAACAGTGTCAGACTTATTTTTGGGGGGCTCCAAAATCACTGCAGATGGTGACTGCAGCCATGAAATTAAAAGACACTTACTCCTTGGAAGGAAAGTTATGTCCAACCTAGATAGCATATTCAAAAGCAGAGACATTACTTTGCCTACAAAGGTCTGGCTAGTCAATTCTATGGTTTTTCCTGTGGTCATGTATGGATGTGAGAGTTGGACTGTGAAGAAAGCTGAGCGCCGAAGAATTGATGCTTTTGAACTGTGGTGTTGGAGAAGACTCTTGAGAGTCCCTTGGACTGCCAGGAGATCCAACCAGTCCATTCTGAAGGAGATCAGCCCTGGGATTTCTTTGGAAGGAATGATGCTAAAGCTGAAACTCCAGCACTCTGGCCACCTCATGCGAAGTGTTGACTCATTGGAAAAGACTCTGATTCTGGGAGGGATTGGGGGCAGGTGGAGAAGGGGACGACAGAGGATGAGATAGCTGGATGGCATCACTGACTCGATGGATGTGAGTCTGAGTGAACTCCGAGAGTTGGTGATGGACAGGGAGGCCTGGCCTGCTGTGATTCATGGGGTCACAAAGAATCGGACACGACTGAGCGACTGAACTGAACTGAACTGAACTGAAAGGCGATGCCAAAGAATGCTCAAACTACCGCACAATTGCACTCATCTCACACTCTAGTAAAGTAATGCTCAAAATTCTCCAAGCCAGGCTTTAGCAATATGTGAACTGTTAACTTGCAGATGTTCAAGCTGGTTTTAGAAAAGGCAGAGGAACCAGAGATCAAATTGCCAACATCCGCTGAATCATGGAAAAAGCAAGAGAGTCCAGAAAAACATCTATTTCTGCTTTATTGACTATGCCAAAGTCTTTGACTGTGTGGATCACAACAAACTGTGGAAAATTCTGAAAGAGAAGGGAATACCAGACCACCTGACCTGCCTCTTGAGAAACCTATATACAGGTCAGGAAGCAACAGTTAGAACTGGACATGGAATAACAGACTTGTTCCAAATAGGAAAAGGAGTATGTCAAGGTTGTATATTGTCACCCTGCTTATTTAACTTATATGCAGAGTACATCATGAGAAACACTGGGCTGGAAGAAGCACAAACTGGAATCAAGCTTGCTGGGAGAAATATCAATAACCTCAGATATGAAGATGACACCACCCTTACGGCAGAAAGTAAAGAGGAACTAAAAAGCCTCTTGATGAAAGTGAAAGAGGAGAGTGAAAAAGTTGGCTTAAAGCTCAACATTCAGAAAACTAAGATCATGGCATCTGGTCCCATCACTTCATGGGAAATAGATGGGGAAACAGTGGAAACAGTGTCAGACTTTATTTTTGGGGGGGTGGGCTCCAAAATCAATGCAGATGGAGACTGCAGCCATGAAATCAAAAGACGCTTACTCCTTGGAAGGAAGGTTATGACCAATCTAGATAGCATATTGAAAAGCAGAGACATTACTTTGCCAACAAAGGTCGGTCTAGTCAAGGCTATGGTTTTTCCAGTGGTCATGTATGGATGTGGAGTTGGACTGTGAAGAAAGCTGAGCACCGAAGAATTGATGCTTTTGAACTGTGGTGTTGGAGAAGACTCTTGCGACTCCCCTGTACTGCCAGGAGATCCAACCAGTCCATTCTAAAGGAGATCAGTCCTGGGTGTTCATTGGAAGGACTGATGCTAAAGCTGAAACTCCAATACTTTGGCCATCTCATGTGAAGAATTGACTCATTGGAAAAGACTCTGATTCTGGGAGGGATTGGGGGCAGGAGGAGAAGGGGACGACAGAGAATGAGATGGCTGGATGACATCACTGACTCGATGGACATGAGTTTGAGTGAACTCTGGGAGTTGGTGATGGACAGGGAGGCCTGGCATGCTGCGATTCATGGGGTCGCAAAGAGTCGGACATGACCGAGCCACTGAACTGAACTGAACTCACTACCCAGCTTACAAAATAGAAAATTGACATGAATATTGAAGCTCTTTGTTATGCCTCCCCCCAATCCCATCCCCTCCCTCCATTCCATCCTCAACCTTCTCCCTGAGATAAATATTACATTGATTTTTGTTTTCCTTCCAGTGTCTTTACTGCTACTGCTAAGTCCCTTCAGTCGTGTCCAACCATGTGTGACCCCGTAGACGGCAGCCCACCAGGCTCCGCCGTCCCTGGGATTCTCCAGGCAAGAACACTGGAGTGGGTTGCCATTTCCTTCTCCAATGCAGGAAAGTGAAAAGTGAAAGTGAAGTCGCTGGGCCTGTGTCTGACTCTTAGCGACCCCATGGATTGCAGCCTACCAGGCTCCTCCGTCCATGGGATTTTCCAGGCAAGAATACTGGAGTGGGGTGCCATTGCCTTCTCCTGCATTTGCTTATATCTCTAAATAATGTGTTGTTTAATTTTATATACTATTGAACTTTATATAAATGGCAGCATACTGTAGATAATCCTGAGATTGGTTTCATTTCTTTTTTTTTTTTTTTCAGTCGGACCTTAGAATAATGTGATTATTCCTGTAGCACAGGTTCATTCTTCTGACAGCGTTATACAATTCCATTCTAAATTGAGTTAATCACATTTTTCCCTTCTCCTCTCCTGTTTTTGGACACTTGGTTGTTACACGTTCCTTTTTTCTTTCTTCTTATCATGCTGTTACAAACTTTCTTTGCATGTTTTTTTGTGAATATTTATAGATTTTTCTAGGAAGTATTCTTAGAGGTAGAATTTCTGAGTTTTATGCTATCTTCACCTTTACAAATCAGTGCTAAATAGACTTTCAAAGTGTTATACCACTTTATATACTTATCAATAGTGTATGAAAGCTCTGATTACTCTACATGACTTATAATATCAGATTCTTTTTCTTTCTTCCTTCCTTCCTTCCTTTCATTTTTTGGACCATTTTGATGGGGTTAAAGTGATATCACATTTAACTTGCATTTCCTGACTGTTAGTGTGGTTGCTTTTTAATTTTTAATATATTTAACCTTTTTTTGTGTTACTCTTCTATGAAATGCTTGTTTAACTTGTTTTCTTATTTTCCATTAGATTGTTTATCCTTTTCTTATTGTTGTATCATCTCCCAATTTGTGATTTCTCATTTCACCTAGTTATGCTGCCTTAATTTTTATATTGTCAAAATTATCAATTTTTCCTTGCCATTTGCATTGTTGGTATCATATTCAGGAAATCCTTCCATATAATAAGGTCCTAAAGGCATTCTTCTGTGCTTTCTTCTATGCTTTTTGCATTTGTTGTTAGCCAATCTGAAACTTATTTTGTGTATAAATATAGTTTATGCTTTTCTGTACAGTCAATTGTCTAAGCATAATTTCTTGGATGTTTTACTCATTAATCTGTAATACCAGCCCTATCATAAATCATTTCTATATATGTGACTGTCTGTTCCTAGATGTTTACTATTTTATAGGACTATTTATCTATCCCTAAGCAAATGATACACTATCTTGTTGACTAGGCTTCCCTGAGAGCTCACTTAGTAAAGAATCTGCCTGCAATGCAGGAGACCCTGGTTCAATTCCTGGGTTGGGAAGATCCACTGTAAAAGGGATACGCTACCCACTCCAGTATTCTTGGGCTTCTCTTGTGGGTCGGGGTAAAGAATCTGCCTGCAATGCAGAAGACCTGGTCTTTAGATGATCTTTATATCTATTAGTGCAAAACCTCCCCAACCCCTTGTTCTTTGTCATCAGTTTTTTGGTAATAGCTGTCCTTTTCTTTGTCATATAAATCTGTATTAGTTAAGGTTTTCCACAGACAGACATAGAACCAGTAGGATATAGATAGATAGATGATAGATATAGGTAGATAAATATTCATACATGTGTATCTATCAAAGAATTTTATTATTAAAATTTACCTCATGTGATTGTGAAGAAGTTCTGAGAAGTCCCAGGATCCTTTATCTGCAAGATGGAAACCCAGTAAAGCCAGTAAGTAGTATTATCTAGTCTAAGTCTGAAGGCCTGAGAACCAGGAGCATCAATATTGCAAATCCCAATCTAGAACAAGAGACAACCAATGTGCCAGCTCAAGCATCATTTTATTCAGACCATTAACAGACTGGATGATGCCCACCAACATGGGGGAGGCCAATCTGCTTTACTTAATCTTTTACGGCAACACTCTCACAGATTCACTCAGAAACAATATTTAGGCAAATATCTTTGGCCTAGTCAAACTGACACATAAAATTAGCTGTCATGGAATCTTAGAAATAAGTCCTCAAAGTACACAGACACAGACACAGACACACACACACCTTTTTGCATCAAATGTAAAGGTAGATTTAGGAAGAATTGGTATATATATGGTATTGGTATATATATATATGTGTGGTATATATATTTATATATGCATGGTATTGAGCCTTTCTACCTGTATCCATTTTTTTAGTTTTTTAATGCCTTCTAATTTCTAATTTAATTGAATTACGATGAAAAAATATGATCTAAATGATATCTGTTCTATGAAACATAGGACTTTCATTATGATCTAATAAAGGGTCAATTTTTTGTAACTTTCCATGTGTGTTTGAAAATGTATATTATACAATTGCTGGGCCCATTGGATCAAGATTGTTAATTATGCTGTTTAAATACTTATATACTTATTGATTTTTGTGTGTTTCAGCTTAAATATCCTGGCTTTCATACACACTGAGGAAACCAGAAGGGAAAGAGACACATGTACCCCAATGTTCATCGCAGCACTGTTTATAATAGCCAGGACATGGAAGCAACCTAGATGTCCATCAGCAGATGAATGGATAAGAAATCTATGGTGCATATACACAATGGAGTATTACTCAGCCATTAAAAAGAATACATTTGAATCAGTTCTAATGAGGTGGATGAAACTGGAGCCTATTATACAGAGTGAAGTAAGCCAGAAGGAAAAACATCAATACAGTATACTAATGCATATATATGGAATTTAGAAAGATGGTAACAATAACCCAGAGTACGAGACAGCAAAAGAGACACTGATGTATAGAACAGTCTTATGGACTCTGTGGGAGAGGGAGAGGGTGGGAAGATTTGGGAGAATGACATTGAAACATGTAAAATATCATGTATGAAATGAGATGCCAGTCCAGGTTCGATGCACAATGCTGGATGCTTGGGGCTAGTGCACTGGGACGACCCAGAGGGATGGTATAGGGAGGGAGGAGGAAGGAGGGTTCAGGATGGGGAACACATGTATACCTGTGATGGATTCATTTTGATATTTGGCAAAACTAATACAATTATGTAAAGTTTAAAAATAAAATAAAATTAAAAAAAACAAAAACAAAAACAAAAAAAATATACTGGCTTTCATTTGGTTAGTATTTTCCTAATATATCTTTTATCATTTATTAATTTTGGCATTCCTGTGTTGTTATGTTTCTCATAAGTCTTTCTGAGTAGCATATAGCTGTGTTTTATTTTTTTTATGCAGTCTGATAATCTTTGTCTTATAACTAGATCTTTTAGATAATCTGTTTAAATTTACAGTGATCACAAGTATAATTAGAATTTATTTCTGCCATCTTATTTACTGGTTTCTAATTATCCTGCTTTTTCTATTGGTGTTGTTTTTTTCTTTAATGTCTTATTTTAGATGAATCTTTTGGGTCTCATTTAATAGTTACCTAAAATGTTAACATGCATTCTTGGGAGACACAACTATTGAGTGTAAGATAGGCTCAAAGATATATTGTACAACATGGGGGAATATAGCCAATATTCTATAACAACTGTAAATGGAAAGCAAACTTTAAAATTGTGTATATATATATATATTTTTTTTTAATTTAAATACATTCGTAACAATCTACAGTTAATCAACTTCTTCACCCTCCACCAAACAATGTAAGGACTTTAGAGCACTGAACTCATGTCACCCCCTGCAAAATGGCAAGCTGTATTTACAGATTTTAAACCTACCTGATTTTGCTAGCCCCATAAATTGGACATTTTTATTAATGCTTATGCAGTCAATGTCAGTTTAGATAGAGTACAAATTTGCTGAATCTTGACTCACCATTCCTACCAACATCTCAGTGCCTCTTTCTGAGATAATTTCCCTTTGGCCTGAAGTAAAGCCTTCAGAATCTCTCTTGTTGCCTGTCACATATTTCTGTTTTTGTTCTTCTGAAAACATCCATTTTGATGGTCTTCTGTTTCTTTATTCTCTCAGTTTCACATCCCTTCTCTAAACATAATGATGTTAAGTATCTTAAAGCCTTTTTTTTTTTTTTTTGAAAGTACCTCAGTCATGTCTGACTCTTTGTGACCCCATGAACTATACAGTCCATGGAATTCTCCAGGCCAGAATGCTGGAATGGGTAGCCTTTCCCTCCTCCAGAGGATCTTCCCAACCCAGGGATCAAACCCAGGTCTCCCACATTTCATGAGGGAAGCTCATCTTATACCTTACTTTTGATAATTCCAATAACTGTGATCTGGATCCGATTTTACTCTACTGCCTGTTGTTTTTGCTGAACACATTGATAAATAAAGCAAGTGAGGGACTGAAGGAGACTGTACATCATCTTTATTATTGATAGGCATGAAATTAAATCTATTAACTAAGAGAATTTGTTAATCTTGTTTCTCAGAATTAGGCACAATCACCCAGCCCATCGCAGGACATTCTGAACCAGAAGATAACTTCTCACGTGTCAGGAGGAGCAGCACTTGGAGAACAGAACAAGTGTCTGCTTTCTGTGAGCAAGGTGACCTCCCACAAGGAAGAGGAGTATTGCTGAGCTAAGCTTGTCTTGATATTTCCTCAAAATATTCCAATCAGATAAGTCACTCCATTAACCCTCCTCCCCAGTTGAGAATAAAGATAAAGGCAGAAAGATGTCAGGAGAGTAACACCAGTGAACATCTTTTAACCCAGCACTAAACATCATGGGAGGGGCAGACATGTTGGTCCTAAAATTGGGTTTGTGTCTGTTCTAGTTTGCTAGGGCTGCCATAACCAAGTACCACAGACTGGATTGGCTTAAACAACAGAAATATATTGTCTCACAGTTCTGGAGGCTAGAAGTCTGAAATCAAGGTGTCAGCAGAGCTTGTTCCTTCTGAGAGTCATGGTGGTGTTGGTTAGTCACTCAGTCATGTCCGACTCTTTGCAACCCCATGGACTATAGCCAATGGGATTCTCCAGGCAAGAAACTGGAGTGGGATGCCATTCCCTTCTCTAGGGGATCTTCCCGACCCAGGGATCAAACCTGGGTCTCCTGCATTGCAGGGAAATTCTTTGCTATCTGAGCCACGAGGGAAGTCTGAAAGCCATGAGGGAAAATCTCTTCCATGCTTCAATCTCATTTTCTGGTAGTTTGCTAGCAATCTTTGGGATTCCTTGTAGATAACATTGTCCCTGTGTATCTGCACTGTCTTTCCTTTGTATGCATCTCCCTCTTCACACAGAATTCTTTTTATAAGGATCCTAGTTACTGGATTAAGGGCCCACCCTTCTCCAATACAATCTTGTGTTAACTGATTACATCTGCAAACTGTTTCCAAGAAACATCACAATCTGAGATACTAGGAGTTAGGACTTCAACATATGAATTTGAGGGAAGGATCGTAATTCAACAGAAGAAGTTTCCTTAATATGCTCTGTGAATTTCAACTATAAGGGCAAGCTCCTTGGAATTTCATCAATAGAAAACCTTTGAGGCCTGAGTTGAAGATGTGTTTCTCTAGAGAGGGTTTGATTTTTATTTTGCCAAATGCCTGGAATACATCCAACCTGCGACTATTATGAAATACATTATCACTGGGAAGTTTTTCACACTGCATAGGTAGTGTGAATTCAGACTCGAAACTTGCCCAAGGACCAACTTTCATTCAAAAATTCTAAAGAAAAACCTGTTGTTGTTGTTGCTGCTGTTTTTCTATTTAACCATGTGCTGAGGCTAAGATAGGCAAGTTTCCTTTCTGCCCTTTTCTATGGGGTGAGAATTTATTTTTAAGCTTACTCTTACAGTTTTGGTCTTGAATGCTTAAAATGATGTCTAAGCTTTTTGCCAGAGTCTCCTACAGATCACCCCTCCCTGGCATGGGTATTAAGCTTTATCTTCAAGCCTCTGCACCACGTGATCTTAAACACTGATGCTCAAAGTTACTACGATTTATGCATGTGTCTAGGGTGAAAGCTAACTTTTGTACTTAGATTTTTGCTTTATCTTCACATTTGTTTTTTAGGTGTCTCTCTTGTCAATGAAGATATGCAAATAGAAATAATATATTAAATATATTTGGGGCATTCTCTAGCAGTCCTATGGTTAGTACTCTTTGCCTTCACATCCCAAAGGCCTGGGCTCAGTCTGTCAGGGAACTAAGATTCCACAAGCTGTGCAGTGTGTGGGTGTGTTAGCTAAGTCACTTCAGTTGTATCTGATTCTTTGTGACGCTATGTACTGTAGCCTGCCAGGGTCCTCTGACCATGAGATTCTCCAGGCAAGAATACTGGAGTGGGTTGCCATGCCCTTCTCCAGGGGATCTTCCCAACCCAGGGATTGAACCTGGGTCTCCCGCATTGCAGGCAGATTCTTTACATCTGAGCCATCAAGGAAGCCCATATATACACACATATATGGGCTGACATTTTCAGTTCTTTTGCCACCTTTAATTGTACACATTGTCTAGCCTGCTTTACCACCCAAAAGAAGTGTCTAGGTGGGGTCGTTAAAGAAAGATTCACATCCAAAATCCAATAGCTAATAATTATTGTATGTTTACTCTATGCATGATAATATTATTCTAAGTGTTTCACATGAATCACTTCATTTAATCTTTACAAAAACCAAATGAGATAAGTACTGTTTTCAAATGTATCAATTTAGCCTTAGAGCAGATATTATATTTGCCGAGAATCACAGGACTGAAAGTAGATGGTGATGGAATTTAAGTTCATCTTTGTCTGATGCCGAAATTAGTGCACCAAAACAATACTACTTCCCAAGGTAAAATGTTATTGAAACAAGTATGCATTGATTGTGTGCATGAATTTAATAAACAGTGTGATGACAGGCACAACTATTGTCTTATCTATTTTTACATCCCCCAAATACCTATAACAGAAGTTTATTAAGCATGTTAAAGAAATTAAACAAGGCATATAAGGACTCTTATTCATACATGTATAGATATCAAGTAAGATTACTTACTGGTAGTAGGCTGGTAATTTGATAATACCAGATCAGAGCAGATTTCTGGGGCTCATGTTTCTAATGTTTTTATTTCAAATTGTCTGATCTTCGGTAATTAAATTTATCCCAGTTCTGGAATTCCTAACATAACTGTGGTACTAAACACATTTGTTTCCAATTTACACATTCAAAAATTGGAAACCTGTGAGTTTTCACCTATTCCTTCTTCTTTTATATATTTAGATGAAATCCTAATTACTACTAGCATGTTGAGTTTTATACTACTGTTACTACTAATAATATTACATGTCTACTTTTATTTTATACTTATTTTTCCAAACAATCATGCAAGTTATTATTGTTTCCATTTAACAAATGAAGACACTAGGAGAATCACACAGTTATTTATCAGAACAGCAAGTCATGAAACTACCTGTAACCACAAAATTCCCTATGCTTTACCTACCCCAGATTGTGTCCCATGCCCCACAAACTCACTAAACACTTTTAGACTTCTAGGCCTTTCTTTATAGTACTTCCCCCTCTTCCCAAATGCCTTTTATCCTTTATAGGGCTAGTGAACATCTAGGCATGGTTTAAAGTGAAACCCAAATATTATCTCCTCCAAGAAAAGATCTGTGAACACTTCTTGGTATCCCAGCCTATTTGCTTCCTAGAAATTTGTGTATTACTAGTCACCTTGTTTTTTAATGAATTATGTGTTGCTGTGATACAAGGAGAGAAAAATATTTCCTCATTATATTTCCAACAGCTCACATGGCACCTGGCACATTTAGTTTGAATGAATCAGTGACTAGATTTAATGGAACTAGTTAGAATTAACATGGAAAAAGCTCATGCTAATAGTTCTTACATGATTTTAACCCTTCATCTATCAAACAAGCTCTTTCCTCTTTTACTAAACCCTCTATACTCTTTGAGGCATCTTCAGAAATGGTCTTTTAGGTATAATGAAAATAATATAAAAATACTTTAAACTTGTGTAGAGATATACAGTTTCCAAAGGATTTTCCATTGCATGTTGTTTTCTTATCAGGCATCTGAGCTAGCCTGAGGTAACAAAGAACCAGAACACATTCTCAAGGGTTCAATGCACGATACTGGATGCTTGGGGCTAGTGCACTGGGATGACCCAGAGGAATGGTATGGGGAGGGAGGAGGGAGGAGGGTTCAGGATGGGGAACACATGTATACCTGTGGTGGATTCATTTTGATATTTGGCAAAACTAATACAATTTGTAAAGTTTAAAAATAAAATAAAATTAAAAAAAATAAAAATAAAAGAAGTGTGGAGCCAGGCATTGGTCTCTTATCTGCTAGCATCTAGCCCAGAAATTTAGTCTGTCCTTGTTAAAACTATCATTGAAAGAGGGGAAACTTCAGTAATTTGAATCATATTAAGTTTAAATCATTAGATGATGTGATTCTCCAACTTGAATGTAATCACTGGGAAACCTTGTTTAAATGATAGATTGTCAGGCTCCATCCTCAAAGATCATTCAGAAAGTTAAGGGTGGAGCCAGAGAATCAATACAAACTCCAGGTGACTCTGCTGTGTATAGTTCTTAGGCCACAATTAGGAAAACACTGGATAAAGACTGGGCTAAATTTATTGTTTTATGGCATACTCAGGGCAAAATGTGGTCTCATGACTCTTGAGTGACATTTGTGTCTATTAAGATGAATAATAAGGAATGTGTATTTGGGTTGGGATTGTGGATGATGGCAATGGAAAAGTGACCTGGATGAGGGACAGAGAAAGAAAAGCGAAGGTGTATACTGCCTGATTTGCCTGTTTGTCTTATTTCTAAGGCATAGGAAGAAAAATCAGAGAACATATTCTGTCGAGCTCGTAATATTTGCTACACGTTTCCAAGGCATTTTGTATTGGAAAAAGAACTTTGTTGAGGCAATCCCATATCTAGCCTTGCCATTTGTTCTTTTTCTTCCACAGAAGGTGTTACTTTCTATTTTTTCCCTTTCTGGCTCTCTAAACTAGGTAACCATTTGGTTGTTTTTAATTGTCACATTTGTTCTCATACCAACATGCTAAATATAACTTGAGCAGAAGCCAAACCTGCAAATCCTTTTTTTGTTTTTTTTTTTTTTTTCTGAAAATCCACACAAAACTGAAGTTAGAGATCTGTTCCTTTCTTTCTGAATTTGAGTTCCTCATTACATTTCTCAGAGAAGGCAATGGCACCCCACTCCAGTACTCTTGCCTTGGAAAACCCTATGGACGGAGGAGCCTGGTAGGCTGCAGTCCATGGGGTCGCTAAGAGTCAGACATGATTGAGTGACTTCACTTCCTCTTTTCACCTTCATGCATTGGAGAAGGAAATGGCAATCCACTCCAGTGTTCTTGCCTGGAGAATCCCAGGGATGGAGAATCCTGGTGGGCTGCCGTCTATGTGGTTGCACAGAGTCGGACAAGACTGAAGTGACTTAGCAGCAGCAACAGCAGCAGCATTACATTTCTGAAGTTATCAACTTACTACTGCCTGAGAGTTGGAGAGAATCTGGATTCACTTTCAGTTGCTCATCATCTTCTGGATATTCTGACACAAACAATGCAGATGGAGACAGAAAATGAAGTATTTTTGACATCAAAATTTACCTGTGAAGTAATATTTGTTTTGCATATCCTATTTTCTTATTGGCTTCCATATAAAATTGGCAGCATTTTCTCCAAAATAAGATTTGACTTCCAGGCCCTGATAAAATCCAGAAAGAGAAAACAACAAACATTTAAAATCACACCTAAGAGACACTGATGTATAGAACAGTCTTATGGACTCTGTGGGAGAGGGAGAGGGTGGGAAGATTTGGGAGAATGGCAATGAAACATGTAAAATATCATGTAGGAAACGAGTTGCCAGTCCAGGTTTGATGCATGATGCTGGATGCTTGGGGCTGGTGCACTGGGACGGCCCAGAGGGATGGTATGGGGAGGGAGGAGGGAGGAGGGTTCGGGATGGGGAACACATGTATACCTGTGGCGGATTCATTTTGATATTTGGCAAAACTAATACAATTATGTAAAGTTTAAAAATAAAATAAAATTGGAAGATTTAAAAAAAAAAAAAAAAAAGAGAGACACAAAAAAAAAAAAAAAAATCACACCTAAAGGAGAATATTTGATAGGTTAATAGTCAAAATAAGTCATGACATATGAATGTAAAGCAGCTAAGTTTTAGTTTATGCAATAAAGAAAGTTTTTCTGAAGGGAAAAAAATAAATAAGAGTTTAAGGATACAGAACTCACTGAACCAAAATGTCAAGATTTCATTTCAACCCTCCATTCTCATATTCAACTCCTTCACTTATACTCTGTAACAAAAGAATATTCTTTGTGGTGATCAAACATTAGTGGGAGCTGAGAGGGCAAGATGGACAATTATTTTAAGTCTACTATGCAACAGACCCTATGCTCAGGATATTTTGTTTCAATCCTATAGAATCTCCTAAGATTATGCTCAATTTATAAATCAGGAAATGAGTCTCAGATGTTTAGCAGCATGTTTAGAGTTATGTACTATTAAATGACAGATTAAACTCAGACATGTCTGATTTCAAATTTTATGCATTGCCACAAGATTTATGTGTTCCCAAGCTTTTTAGGTATAACATCTCATTTTTCTCCAAAATGGTAATTATTTTATTACACAATAAGAACAAAGAGGGCCTAGAACAATGGCCTGTCATGTCTTATTACATTTCAGTCTACCTCTGAAACATTATATCTTGTAGAGGGTACACATTTAATTACAAAGGTGGAAAGAGTATTTGAAATAACTGGCACTTAGCTTTCAGAAAAAGTGGTTTGAGTTATTGCACTGGAAAATGAAAGTATAACTTATAAAATCGTGTTTATTATGTATCAGGATAATGTAGAAATGCAAAACTAATAAAATGACAAAATATATATATATATATATATATATGGTAAAAGTCTATACACACAAGCATTGATAAACTTTTGGCAAGAATGTGCTTTGAACACCACTAGTTAGACATCAGTGGTAAATAGGTGTATAGATGTATCTGGAAGTCAGGGGTGGAGATTTAAATTTGAGGAGTCATCAACATGTAGATCATATTTAAAGCCATGAAGGAAGACAAACTGCCTCAGGAGAAAGTGGCAATAGAAAACAAAAGCAGAGAGAGAAGACAGAGGCTTGAAGCACACACCTATAATAAATCATTTTAATGCCCACATTTCTCAGAGTGCTTCTCCAACACACACAATGATAGTAGTTATAATTTTAGTATCTAGTTGAATTTTAGACATTGCATATACTTAAAACATATACATCTTATTAAGAAGAGGTGGCAAGAATACACAGAAGAACTATACAAAAAAGATCTTCATGACCCAGATAACCCCGATGGAGTGATCACTCACCTAGAGTCAGACATTCTGTAGTGTGAAGTCAAGTGGGCCTTAGGAAGCATCACTAAGCACAAAGCTAGAGGAGGTGATGAAATTCCAGCTGAGCTATTTCAAATCCTAAAAGATGGTGCTGTGAAAGTGCTGCACTCAATATGCCAGCAAATTTGAAAAACTCAGCAGTGGCCAGAGGACTGGAAAAGGTCAATTTTCATTCCAATCCCAAAGAAAGGCAATGCAAAAGAATGTTCAAACTACTGCACAATTGCACTCATCTCACACTCTAGCAAAGTAATGCTCAACATTCTCCAAGCCAGGCTTCAACAGTACGTGAACTGTGAGCTTCCAGATGCTCAGGCTGGATTCAGAAAAGGCAGAAGAACCAGAGATCAAAGTGCCAACATCCATTGTATCAAAGAAAAAGCAAGAGAATTCCAGAAAAAAACATCTGCTGCATTGAGTATGCTAAAGCGTTTGACTGTGTGGAATAGAAAAAACTGTGGAAAATTCTTCAAGATATGAGAATACCAGACCTCCTTACTTGCCTCCTGAGAAACCTGTATGCAGGTCAAGAAGCAACAGTTAGAACCGGACATGGAACAGCAGACTGGTTCCAAATGGAAGAGGTGTACATCAAGGCTGTATATTTTCACCCTGTTTATTTAACTTATATGCAGAGTACATCATGCAAACTGCCAGGCTGGATGAAGCACAAACTAGAATCAAGATTGCCAGGAGAAATATCAATAACCTCAGATATACAGATGACACCACATTTATGGCAGAAAGTGAAGAGAAACCAAGAGCCTCTTGATGAAGGTGAAAGAAGAAAGTGAAAAATCCGGCTTCAAACTCAACATTCAAAAAATGAAGATCATGACATACGGTCCCATCATTTCACAGCAAAAAATGGAGAAACAATGGAAATAGTGACAGACTTTATTTTCTTGGGATCCAAAATCACTGTGAATGGCTACTGCAGCCATGAAATTTAAAGACACTTGCTCCTTGGAAGAAAAGCCATGACAAACCTAGGCAGCATACTCAACAGCAGGGACATTACATTGCCGACAGAAGCCCATCAAGTCAAAGCTATGGATTTTCCAGTAGTCATGTGTGGATGTGTGAGCTGGACCATAAAGAAGGCTGAATCGAAGAATTGATGCTTTTGAACTATGGTGTTGGATAAGACTCTTGAGAGTCCCTTTGACTGCAAGGAGATCAAACTAGTCAATCCTAAAGGAACTCAGTCCTGAACACTCATTGGAAGGTCTGATGCTGAAGCTGAAACTCCAATACTTTGGCCACCTGATGTGAAGAGCTAGCTCATTAAAAAAGACATTGATGCTGGGAAAGATTGAAGGCAGGAAAAGAAATTGATAACTGAGGATGAAACGGTTGGATGGTATCACCGACCCAATGGTCATGAGTTTGAGTAAGCTCCGGGAGATGGTGAAGGACAGGGAAGTCTGGCATGCTGCCATCATGCATGGAGTGGCAAAGAGTCAGATATGTCTGAGCGACTGAACAACAACATACTTATAGCATGTAACATCACTGGTAAAAAAGTGAGGTCTTGAGACTGACTGCTTGGAAATATTTAGGGTCACACAGAGCCAAAGCACCACTCAATTTAAATATCCTTGAGACATAGTAGTTAGCAGCTTGAGTGGTAGAGCCAAGTTATTTGGGTTTGAATCCCAAATTAATTAAACCTGTCTAGTGTCCTTGGGTAACTTACTTAATTTTATTGTCCTTCAGTCTCCTTGTTTATATAATTAATGATGTCTACTCCCTAAGGTTTTTCAAGAGAATTATATGAGCTAAAATATGGAAAACATATGGGAACTCAATAAATATTCACTATTCTTCTCCAAGAATGGTGTTAATGCTGTTGGGATGCTAGCAGTTTTCTTTGCCAAGCATCTCACCCTCCAAGGATCATCTCTAGGAGCTCACTGCTTCACAAAGCAGTCATTTCTATCTCGGCAAGCTCTAAGCATTGCAAAGACACTTTCCACAGGGAAGCCAAAACCTGCCTCCCTGTCACTTCTACACTTTATTCCTATTTTTGCACTGTAGATAGCTGCAGAATAAGTTTACTCTTCTAAGTCATGAGTCTTTAAACCCTTGAAGCAGCTCTCATGGTTCCCATTGCTCTTTCAACTTTTCTTCCCTGGGTAAAGTATCAGATCAATTCAGTTCATTTGCTCAGTCGTGTCTGACTCTTTTCAACCCCATAGACTGCAGCATGCCAGGATTCCCTGTCCATCACCAACTTCTGGAGCTTGGACTCACGTCCACTGAGTTGGTGATGCCATCCAACCATCTCATCCTCTGTCATACCCTTCTCCTCCTGCCTTCAATCTTTCCCACCATCAGGCTATTTTCCAATGAGTCAGTTCTTCTCATCAGGTGGCCAAAGTATTGGAGTTTCAGCTTCAGCAACAGTCCTTCCAATGAATATTCAGGACTGATTTACTTTAGGATGGACTGGTTGGAACTCCTTGCAGTCCAAGGGACTCTCAAGAGTCTTCTTCAACACCACAGTTCAAAAGCATCAATGCTTCAGCACTCAACTTTCTTTATAGTCCAACTCTCACATCCATACATGGCTACTGGAAAAACCAAAGCTTTGACTAGATGAAACTTTGTTGGCAAAGTAATGTCTCTGCTTTTTAATATGCTGTCTATGTTGGTCATAACTTTTCTTCCAAGGAGCAAGGGTCTTTTTATTTCATGGCTGCAGTCACCATCTGCAGTGATTTTGGAGCCCCCCCAAAATAAAGTCTGTCACTGTTTCATTGTTTCCCCATATATTTGCCATGAAGTAATGGGACCAGATGTCATGATATTAGTTTTCTAAATTGGGTTCAAGCCAGCTTTTTCACTCTCTTTTTTCACTTTCTTTAGTTCTTCTTCAGGGTCTTTAGTTCTTTGCTTTCTGCCATAAGGGTGGTGTTATCTGCATATCTGAGATTATTGATATTTCTCATGGCAATCTTGATTCCAGCTTGTGCTTCATACAGTCTACATTTCTCATGATGTACTCTGCATATAAGTTAAATAAGCAGGGTGACAATATAAAGCCTTGACATACTCCTTCCCCAATTTGGAAACAGTCTGTTGTTCTACATCCAGTTCTAACTGTTGCTTCTTGACCTGCATACAGATTTCTCAAGAGGCAGGTCAGGTGGTCTGGTTTTCCCATCTCTTTAAGAATCTTCCACAGTCTGTTGTGATCCACACAATCAAAGGCTTTGGCATAGTCAATAAAGCAGAAGTAGAGGTTTTTCTGGAACTCCCTTGCTTTTTCAGTGATCCAGTGGATGCTGGCAATTTGGTCTCTGGTTCCTCTGCCTTTTCTAAAACCAGCTTGAACATTTGGAAGTTCACGGTTCATATACTGTTGAAGCCTGGCTTGGAGAATTTTGAGCATTACTTTACTAGCGTATGAAATGAGTGCAATTGTACGGTAGTTTGAGCATTCTTTGGCATTGCCTTTCTTTGGGATTGGAATGAAAACTGATCTTTTCCAGTCCTGTGGCCACCACTGAGTTTTCCAAATTTGCTGGCATATTGAGTGCAGCACTTTCACAGCATCATCTTTCAGGGTTTGAAATAGCTCAACTGGAATTCCATCACCTCCACTAGCTTTGTTCACAGTTACACTTCCTAAGGCCTACTTGACTTCACATTCCAGGATGTCTGGCTCTAGGTGAGTGGTCACACCATCATGGTTATCTGGGTCATGAAGATCTTTTTTATAAAGTTCTTCTGTATATTCTTGCCACCTCTTCTTAAAATCTGCTGCTTCTGTTAGGTCCATACCATTTCTGTCCTTTATTGTGCCCATATTTGCATGAAATATTTCAGATATCTATAATTTTCATGAAGTATACCCTCCTCCTTTAGCTGTTCTGTATAGAAATTGAATGTGTCTCTTCACATTCCTGGACCTCCTCATCTATAGATATTACCATTTGCTAAATTTCCTTTAAAATTTGCTCATGAAATGTCTATATTAAGACACAACAAAGCTTGTAATAGTGAAAATGTTAAACCACATCTGACTAGAACTGAGCAGGGCAAAACAAACAATGAGCTCATTAGGTATTTGTGAGGCTTTAGGCTTGACAACTTTAAAAGAAATAAAGGAAAACTAGCTTAATTATTCTGCCAAGTTTAAAGCTGAAAGAACTTTCCTAAAGTGTTTTTCTGAACTTGAGCAGAACTCACCTGGCCTTTTGAAGATAGGCATGCCTATTTATAAGTGAGCGATTTCAGTATGCAGGTCATAACATATATATGAGAAATATTCTTTCAATTTCAGAGTGGCTTTTCATTAAAGATACCCAAGCTGGACACCTGTGAAGATTCATAATCCATTATTTATCTTGTGCATTTCTATAGTGCCTGTTGCCATAGTAACCAACTCAGAGCAAGATATGAGACAATAAACAAATCATCTTGGAAAGACCACTATTAGCATGTACCTTGAATCATGATTATTGTACTATGATGAATGGGACAGTTAAATGTTCTATTGAAACAAATGATGAATTAAGAGTCTGTAGGACCCTGCAATAACATGCTGTAAAGAGAGACTGCTGACCTGCTTATGAAAAAAACTTGGGGTTAATGATGCGCTCCATCATTCACTAGATGTGCAACTTTGCCAGATTATTTAAACTGATATTTAGCTCCCATATTTAAAATCTTAGATAATAATTTCTGCTGCAAACCTAGTGCCTTTATGTAAAGCAAATGAAAGGACTCTGCAAACAGTTTGTTCAGTTCAGTTCAGTTCAGTCGCTCAGTCGTGTCCGACTCTCTGTGACCCCATGAATCGCAGCACGCCAGGCCTCCCTGTCCATCACCAACTCCTGGAATTTACCCAAACAGTTTGTAGGGCAGGGCAAATGTGAGACAGTATTGTAAAATACACTTACCTGCATTGCTGTGTTTCATTTTAAGAATGTATGCATAGAATGAGACAAAAAACAGGCCTGGGTATCCAAAACTAATACATCATGACACTCTTTAACAGTATTCTCCCAAGTTAAACAACAAGTATCCTTGTAGAGTCAAATTAGTTTTATAGAAACTTCCATTTAAGTGATGGATCCCCTATTTACATCTGGAATTACTTTCAGGGATTTTCAGTAAAGCAAATAATTTTCTACAACTATTGGTTGCAACAAATAATTTCTGAGATCCCTTACTATTTTTGGTAGTGATGGTGGTAGAAATAGCTAAACTGTATAAGGTAATAGGCCAACTCACCTGTGAAGGAACTTGAAACATCAGCCTATTTTTTAAAAAAATTTTATTGGAATGTAGTTGATTTAAAATGTTGGTTTCTGCTGTACAGCAAAGTGAATCAGCTACATGTATACATATATCCCCTCTTTTTTGGATTTCCTTCCCATTTATGTCACCACAAAGCAAGAGTAGAGTTCCCTGTGCTGTGCTATAGGTCCTTGTTAGTTATTTATTTTATACATGTAGCGGTGTGTGTGTGCATATATATATATCAGTCCCATTCTCCTAATCCATTCCACCGCACACTCCACCCTTCCCCCACTTATGATCCATATATTTGTTCTATGCCTGTGTCTCTGTTTCTGCTTTGCAAATAAGTTCATCTATACCATTTTTCTAGATTCTGCATATATGCATTAATATATGTTATTTGTTTTTCTTTCTGACTTACTTCACTCTGTATGATAGTCTCTAGGTCCATTCACATCTCTGCAAATGGCACAATTCCATTCCGTTTTATGGCTGAGTAATAGTCCATTGTATATATGTACCACATGTTCTTTATCCTTTCCTCTGTTGATGGATATTTAGGTTGCTTCCATGTCCTAGCTATTGTAAATTGTGCTGCAACGAATATTGGGGTGCATGTATCTTTTAGAATTATGGTTTCCTTAAGGTATATGCCCAGTACTAGGATTGTTGTGTCATACGGTAGTTTTATTCCTGGATTTTTAAGGCATCTCCACACTCTTCTCCATAGTGGCTGTATCAATTTTCATTCCCATCGACAGTGCAAAAGGGTTCCCTTTTTGCCATGCCCTCTCCAGCATTTATTATTTGTAGACTTTTTGATGATGGACATTCTTACCAATGTGAGGTGGTACCTCACTGTGGCTTTGATTTACATTTCTCTGAAAATTAGTGATATTGAGTATCTTTTCATGTGTTTGTCATCCATCTGAGTGTCTTCTTTGGAGAAATTTCTATTCAGGTCTCCTGTCCATTTTTTGATTGGGTTGTTTGCTCTTTTAACATTGAGCTGCATGAACTGTTTGTATATTTTGGAGATTAATAAAGTGTCAGTTGTTTCATTTGCAAATAGTTTCTTCCATTTGGAGGGCTGTCTTTTTATCTTGTTTATGGTGTCCTTTACTGTGCAACAACTTTTAAATTTCATTAGGTCCCATTTGTTTATTTTGGTTTTTATTTTCATTACTCTAAGAGGTGGGTCAAAGAGCATGTTACTGTGATTTATATTAAAGTGTGTTCTCAGTATGTTTTCCTCAAGGAGGTTTTTAATGTCTAGCCTTACATTTAGGTTTTTAATCCATTTTAGGTTTATTTTGTGAATGGTGTAAGGGAGTGTTCTAATTTCATTCTCTTACATGTGGTTGTCCAGTTTTTTCAGCACCATTTACTGAAAAGACTATCTTTTTTCCGTTGTATATTCTTGCCTCCTTTGTCAAAAATTATGTGACCATAGATGTATGGGTTTGTCTTTGTGTTTTCTATTCTGTTCCATTGATCTATATTTCTGTTTTTGTGCCAGTATCATACTCTCTTGATTACTGTAGCTTTGTAATATGGTCTGAATTCAGGAATACTCATTCCTCCAGCTTTATTATACATTTTTTTTCCCCTCAAGATTTCTTTGGCTATTTGGAGTCTGTTGTGTTTCCATACAAATTGTAAAATATTTGTTCTAATTCTGTGAAAAATGCCATTGGTAATTTGATAGAAACTGCTTTGAATCTATAGACTGATTTGGGTACTATAGTCCTTTGGAAAATATTGATTTTTCTAATCCAAGAACATGGTATATCTCTTCATCTATTTGTGTCATCTTTGATTTCTTTAATCAGTATCTTAGAGTTTTCTGAGTACAGGTCTTTTGTCTCCTTATGTAAGCTTATTCTTAAGTATTTTATTCTTCATGGTGTAATGATAAATGGGATTGCTTCCTTAATTTCTTTCTCAACTTTTGTTGTTAGTGTATAGGAATGCAAGAGATTTCTGTGTTAACTTTGAATCCTGCAGCTTTACTCAATTTATTGATTTGCTCTAGTAGCATTGGCTGTAGTGGCATCTTCAGGATTTTCTAAGTATAGTATCGTATCATGTCATCTGCAAATAGTGACAGTTTTACTTCTTTTCCAATTTATTTTACTTTTTTTATTTCTTTTTCTTCTCTGACTGCTGTGGCTAGGACTTCCAAAACTATTCTGAATAATAGTGGCGAGAGTGGACATCTTTGTATTGTTCCTGATCTTTGAGGAAATGTTTTCCATTTTTCACCATTGAGAAGGATGTTTGCTGTGGGTTTGTCATATATGGTCTTTATTATGTTGAGGTAGGTTCTCTCTATGCCCACTTTCTAGAGGGTTTTTATCATAAATGGTGTTGAATTTTGTCAAAAACATTTTCTGTATCTATTGAGATGATCATATGGTTTTATTCTTTAATTTGTTAATGTGACATATCACATTAATTTGCATATATTGAAGAATCCTTGCATCTCTGGGATAAATCCCACCTGATCATATTGTATGATCCTTTTAGTGTGTTGTTGGATTCTATTTGCTACTATTTTGTTGAGGATTTTTGCATCTATATTCATCAGTGATATTGGCCTGTTGTCATCTTTGTTTCTACTGTTCACGTATAAGCAATACACAGTGTTGTAAACCAATTGATGCAGTTTTAACATTTGGGACTCCTTTCTTGGCAGTGTGATATGGTTGAAAAAATAGTATTGGGGATCAAATTTAAGTCCTATCACATACTAAGTGTGTGGTCTTGGGTGAGTCATTTAACATCTTTTTAAGAGAAACTCATCTCTAAAATGGAAATGAGAATATTCCCTTTGTAGAGCTCTATGAGGCAAAGTGATAATGTGCATAAAGCAACTAGCATGCAATAAATAATAGCTGTTATGATTAACCTTGATCTAGTTTCTAGTGACATAGCTTTTATTTTATGGAAATAAATCTGATTTTAAATTTATTCTGGACACAGAAACTAACCTTGATCTTATTGTACAAATGAAACAAAAATTTATACTAGTGATGATTAAGAATATTATCAGCCAAAATATTCAAGGTTTTTCAATCATGTGTACAGCTTTTCAAACTTGGAACATTAGATAACATTTCTGTATATTCATCTGCAGTTGAGTTCACATTATAGAAGGCGTATGTTCCCCCAAGTAGATTTTTGGAACACATGCAATTTGGGAAACTGTTACAGAGTCACTTCCTTACTATGTGGCTGGGAAAGCATATCTGGCAGACTGTAGGAGAAAGTTATCATCTTCAAAATAAAGATAGTGGTTACAACTACTAATTCCTAAGGATGCCAATTCCTCTGTGAAGACTTCCAGGAAGGATGAATCTTTGTTTCCTCTTCACTCCCATGTGCTATGTTTGCATTTCTATCATAGAAGTCAGCAAATTCTGTCATGTATTGCACTCAGGTGTAAACATGATGTTTAAATTCACAGGACTAAGATAGATCACTCTCATTTCCCAAACTTCCACCCACAGAAGGAAAGGGAGAATTCAAGAACTTAAGAAAATGCAGACAAGTACCCCTTTCTCTAGTTTCCACATCATCCTTGCCACTCTGAAGTTGGGGAGAGGCAGGAATAGATCTCTGCTTGTTTCTGGGAAAATAGAAAGATAGATATCCTTCCGTCTCTGGCAATGCTCATAGTTTTACCACTTTAGTTTGCCTTGAGATCATCCAGATTACTCTCATTATGCCTTCATTTCTGTTTATACCATAAGAAGCCCAGGACTTCTCAGTTATCTTTGAGCTCCCAACTCTAATCTTATAAGATACTAAGAGCAGTGATTAAACTTCTTTCCTAAAACACCTCTCACTATCACTCTATATAAATTTTCACTTTTTTTTCCTGCATAGCATTTATCAACACTGGATATTTTCCTTATTTCTTTAGTGTCTATATCTCTGCATTAGACTGTAAGAGTCCTCAGGGCAGGTATTTTTAAGTGTTTTATTTATGACTTTTATTCTCAATGCTAGGAATTGTGCCTGTCATGTAGTAAGTGCTCAATACATATTTGTTGAATGAATATTGAATCAACAGTAAATTTCCTGACCTCAGAGGCTGCATCCTATTTGTAATTTTCTCTGTCTCACTGCATTGGATATTAGACGTTCAATAAATGTATATTGTATTGAAATAAGTTGAACATCTCTACTAATCTAAGTCTTTGGATTCTTCCAACTATGCTGACATTACACACTGGGGAACAGAGACCAACTGAAATACTGCAGTTCATATAATGTGTATGTAGACTATGAACATTAACTTAGAACCTCAAATAATTTCATAGTGAAGAACTGGGAGTAGGAAAAAAAGGTCAAATTATATAGCATCTATTTTTTACTACTTTTTTTTAGTCTGTAACAAAACTGACTATACTAGAACCACTTCCCAAATTTAATAAAAATATAATACAATATACATCTAGCTTATGAGAAAAGAGGGAATGATGAGAAATATCAAGAATCAGGAATCTTCATACTTCACTGTACATTAGCAACAATCAGACATCTACTTATAGGCCCCAAGCTACCCAATTAAAAAGGTCCTAACAAATATGTCCATGGCTTGGTTATCCTGAGAAATGAAGACTTGCCTGACAGGTAAAGAGGAAAACATAGCTTGCAGGAAGAATCAGTTGCTATGCAAAAACCTAGTAGGTAAAGGTTTTTTTTTTTTTTTTTTTTTTTATGACTGTTTTCTTTGGACAGTCTTTCCAGGAATATCAAAGCCATTTGGAGTCTTTCATCAGAAAAAAGTTGGTGTTGTTCAGTTGCTCAGTCATGTCCAACTCTTTGCAACCCCATGGACTACAGCACACCGGCTTCCCTGTTCTTCACCGTCTCCCGGAGCTTGCTCAAACTCATGTCCATGCAGTCAGTGATGCCATCCAACCATCTCGTCCTCTGTCATCCCCTTCTCTTCCTGCCTTCAATTTTTCCCAGCATTAGGGTCTTTCCTAATGAGTCAGCTCTTCAGATCAGGTAGCCAAAGTATTGGAGCTTCAGCTTCAGTGTCAGTCCTTCCAATGACTATCAGTATTGATTTCCTTTAGGATTGACTGGTTTGATCTCCTTGCAGTCCAAAGGACTCTCATGAGTCTTCTCCAACACCACAGGTCAAAAGCATCAGTTCTTAAGAGCTCAGCCTTCTTTATGGTCCAACTCTCACATCCACACATGACTACTGGAAAAATCACAGCTTTAAAAGAAGTTAAATAGAAATAAAACAAACCACTGACTGAAATGAGAACATTTTAATAAGTTGATAAAGATAAACATAGAACATTTAAGGTTTGGTATGGGTCCTAATAAACTAAAAAAAAAAAAAGATCTATGTATATATAGCACATTTTGGTATCTGTAGCACTGCTTATTTTGACTAAGTTTTAAGGAAATATTTTTTGTTGTAATTTTTTGCTCTTTACAACTTGACTTCACTTTCTCTATTTTGTTAAGCTAATTCTTATGTCCAAAAAAATGTGCAAGAAAAACATTGTTGTACATGTTAGCAGTTTCTAGATTTATGTGCTTTCAATGTCTATGGGCATTTAAAGATAAATTACAAAGCTAAAAAGGTAGAAATAACTTTAGAAAGGTGCTTAATGATGGATTTGAAAATTTCTCAGAACTACAGAAAATTACTCTTAGGTAGCAGTCACACTGTCATAAGCTAAAAATAATACAAACCCCAAAACTCATGCATGGAGGGAGTAGTGCTTATTGGTTGGAGCCCAGAATTGGGTCTCTTCTCCTGGGCTTTAATCCCAGCACTGTGACTAGGAGTAAGTCATAACCATTTTAACCCCATTGTGCCTCAGTTTCTGAATTTTTTATAAGGAAATAATGCTGACCTACCTTGCTGAGCCTTAGAGATTTAAGGATGAAATATTACTGATCTTGGAAATATGAGCTGCAATACTGGTAATTATTATTACAAAAATAAATGCATGTTCATCATATGGTAATTTAGGCAGAATGAGGTTGGGGAAAGGAGATTCTCAGAGCTCTTTTGTATCAGTTAAATAAGTCATCTTTGTTTAGTTCATTCCCTAATAACAGTTGGCTGAACATAAGATTTGCAAACAGTGCTATGATGACAAGACTGGAAGAGAGAAGATTAAAAAAAAATTCTCAGTTTTATGACTCATCTAGATTATGGGGCAGCAGTCTAGCTCATGGCAACACCTTGATACCAAAGACCTGTACGTTCATAACCAGAATTTGCAAACTATCATGGCAACCTGCAGAGTCATTCCCACCAAATATGTCAGTCCCACAGCCAGTTAGTCATGTTGACATGCCTTTATCAGCATCCCTCCAAAATCTAAGATACATATAAGGCTGAAGAACTTGTTGTGCAATTAAAAAACGTCCCTTCTTGCACAACTTCTTGCTAATTAGTATTATTATGCCTATCTTTTAATTATACAAGATCATTTCTGCACGACAGTGATCAAAGATAGACAGAAGCAGCATATCAATCTGGCACTTGAGAATTTCATGGGTTCTACCTCATATAAGTTCCCTGCTTCCACCAAATAAATATATATATCTTTATTATTGTTTTGCATGGTAGCCGTACATAGCGATTTTTAGGCACTAGGATAGATATAATATTGCTTTCTGGTAGGGTCATCAAACAGGCTGGTCATGGAACAATAGAGAACTTAAGTGGGCATTGGTTTCAAAGAGCATAGAGGGAAGCTGCCGGACCAATTTCAGTGAATGAGGGAATGACTTAAAACAGTAACTCAAGAGTTTTATCTAAATTAATGGGCAACAGAACAGAAAGAATTGAGGCAGAATTGTACTAAAGTGGCACGGGGGCAATATGAGAAAATATTTGTTGGATATATACAATAGGCAACAACACAGAGAGAAGACATTTGATTCACCTGTTTCAAGGGGTCATTTTGACGTTATCTTTAAAAATTATCTGATTGGGGACTTCTCTGGTGGTACAGTGGATAAGAATCCACCTGCCAGTGGAGGGGACATGAGTTTGATCCATGACCTGAGAAGATCCCACATGCTGTGGAGTAACTAAAGCTTGGTGCCACAACTACTGGAGCCCACACACTCTAAGGCCCACGAGCCATAACCACTGAACGTGCTGCTACTACTGAAGCTCACACCCCTAGATCCTCCACAAGAAGAGAAGCCACCACAATGAGAAGCCTGCATACCACAATGAAGAGTAGCCTCTGCTCACCGCAACTAGAGAAAAGCCTGAGCAGCAGCAAAGACCCAGCACAGCCAAAAATAAGTAAGAAAATAATTAATTTAAAAATTGTCTGATTGAAAGCTTTTTTAAAAATCAGTGGCTGAAATCACATGAAAATGATTTTGCCTCCAGCTTTCCTCCTTGCTACCCATCCTTTACTGGGTTACTACAATGACCTTTTACCTAAAATACATATTTATCATGGGACACCCCACCTTGAAATTCTTCAATGGCTCCTCTTTTCTTAAAACACAAAGTCCAAACTTCTTAATTATGATTGTAAAGGACTCTAAAATCTAGTCCCTGACTCATCACTTAATATTTGCTCCTTAGAACCTTTTTTTAATTCCCATGACCTTCAGGATAAAGGTCAACATGCTCAGCATGAGGTCAATGCCTACCTTCTAGCTTCCTAGGCTACTACAGAAGGATTCTCAAGGATTTTTATATCTTTATGCCTTTGCAAATGTCATTTTCTCTGTGCCTAAAAAACCAGTCCATCCTACAGGATTCCATGTTTAAACATTGCTTACTCTGTGAATTGTTTTCTAGCTATCTGTACCACTAATAACCCCTGCCCCACCATCATCATCAAAACCAGGAAAAAATAGTCACGCTCTTCCTATTGCACCTAAACTAATTTATATAGACATACCCATCACATTTCATAAAAGATAAGTGGTACATGTTTACTTATATGCCTACTTCTCCCTCTGGATTGGTGTTTTCCAAACATTTTTGATAACACACATCTATCAGTAACAGGTATTAATTTTGTACTCCATATATATTTATTAACATATAAATTCCATATATACGCTGTTTTACCAATATTTTCATGCATCAGTGCTCAGTTGTGTCTGACTCTTTTGTGACCCCAGGATTGTGGTCTGCCAGGCTCTTCTGTCCCTGAGATATTTTGGCAAGAATATTCAGTGGATTGTCATTTCCTCCTCCAGAGGACTTTCTTGACCTTGCATCTCCTGTGTCTCTGGCACTGGTAGGCTGATTCTTTATCATTGAGCCACCTGGGAAGCCCATCCAATATTTCATGTACATATAAAACATAAAAATATCCTGCATCAAACCTGGACTGGTGATTCATTTCTTATATGATATTATACATGCTTCAATGCCATTCTCCCAAATCATCCCACCCTCTCCCTCTCCCACAGAGTCCAAAAGACTGTTCTATACATCTGTGTCTTTTTTGCTGTCTCACATACAATGTATGACAAAACCAATGCAATATTGTAAAGTAATTAGCCTTTAATTAAAATAAATAAATTTTAAAAAAAAGCAAAAAAGATGAATGACATATGAAAAGAAATTCTATTCATCTAATATATTGCTTTGCACAGCCCTTACCAGAATGCATGCACCCCTCTTTGACTTAACTTATAATAATAAGAATGATAATAAAACAAGTTTTGATATATTAATATATATATTAGATTAATTCAACAAATGTTAATAAGTGCCAAGTCTATGTTATATACTGATCTAAACAATGGAAATACAGCAATGAGTAGGACAGATTCCTGTTCTAGAACTTGCATGCTGGAAAGAGGGATGAACAAGGAACAAGATAATTGCATAACTTGACTGTAAACAACTTGAAGGGATGATGTATAGTATAGTAAGAAATAACAATCTTTAAAATTTGGAAGACATGGTTCAAATTCATGGTTGACTATTCATAAGTTCCATGACCTTAGGCAAATAACTTGTTTACTTTGAACTTAAGTTTCTTGTAAAATGAGGATAAGTCCCATCTCAATAGCATGCTTTAAGAGTTTAGAAAGCTAATGGTTAGTTTCTGGCATAAATGTCTAACTGGTAATATTTTTATAAGGACTTTACTGTCCCCAATTACTCCTCCTTCATTGCTAGCACCTCCCCTCAAAAATGTGCATTCCATCTGGGAGACCATTCCTCTGTTTAGGCTATATGCATCTCTAGGTCTTTTGCTTCTTTAATTAGATTTATTCTCAAGTATTTTATTATTTTCACCTCAGTGGTGAATGGGATTGTTTCCTTAACTTCTCTTTCTGTTTTCTCATTGTTAGTGTATAGGAATGCAAGGAATTTCTGTGCATTGATTTTATATCCTGCAACTTTACTCTTCATTGATTAGCCCTAGTAATTTTCTGATGGTGTCTTTAGGGTTTTCTCTGTAGAGGGTCATGTCATCTGCAAATAGTGAGAGTTTTACTTCTTTTCCAATCTGGATTATTTTATTTCTTTTTGTTCTCTGATTGCTGTGGCTAAAACTTCCAAAACTATGTTGAATAGTAGTGGTGAGAGTGGGCACCCTTGTCTTGTTCCTGACTTTAGGGGAAATGCTTTCAATTTTTCGCCATTGAGGATGTTTGCTATGAGTTTATCATGTATGGCTTTTATTATGCTGAGGGATGTTCCTTCTATGTCTGCTTTCTGGAGAGTTTTTTTTTTTTTATCATAAATGGATGTTGAATTTTGTCAAAGGCTTTCTCTGCATCTATTGAGATAATCATATGGTTTTTATCTTTCAATTTGTTAATGTGGTATATTATATTGATTGATTTGTGATTATTGAAGAATCCTTGCATCCCTGGGATAAAGCCCACTTGGTCATGATGTATGATATTTTTAATATGTTGTTGGATTCTGTTTGCTAGAATTTTGTTAAGGATTTTTGCATCTATCTTCATCAGTGATATTGGCCTATAGTTTTCTTTTCTTTCTTTTTTTTTTTTTGTGTGGCATCTTTGTCTGGTTTGGGTATTAGGGTGATGGTGGCCTCATAGAATGAGTTTGGCAGTTTACCTTCCTCTGAAATTTTCTGGAAGAGTTTGAGTAGGATAGGTGTTATTAGCTTTTCTCTAAATTTTTGGTAGAATTCACCTGTGAAGCCATCTGGTCCTGGGCTTTCATTTGTTGGAAGATTTTTTTATTACACTTTCAATTTCCATGCTTGTGATGGGTCTGTTAAGATTTTCTATTTCTTCCTGGTTCAGTTTTTGCAAGGTTATACTTTTCTAAGAATTTGTCCATTTCTTCCAAGTTGTCCATTTTATTGGCATATAGTTGTTGACAGTAGTCTCTTATGATCCTTTGCATTTCTGTGTTGTCTGTTGTGATTTCTCCATTTTCATTTCTGATTTTGTTGATTTGATTCTTCTCCTTTTTTTCTTGATGAGTCTGGCTAATGGTTGGTTCATTTTATTTATCTTCTCAAAGAACAAGCTTTTAGTTTTGTTGACTTTGGCTATAGTCTCCTTTGTTTCTTTTTCATTTACTTCTGCCTGAATTTTTATTATTTTTTTCCCTCTACCAACTCTGGGGTTCTTCATTTCTTCTTTTTCTAGTTGTTTTAGGGGTAAAGTTAGGTCATTTATTTGATTTTTCTCTTGTTTCTTGAGGTAAGCTTGTAATGCTATGAACCTTCCCATTAGCACTGCTTTTACTGAATTCCCAAGGTTTTGGGTTGTCATGTTTTCATTTTCATTTGTTTCTATGCATATTTTGATTTCCTTTTTGATTTCTTCCATGATTTGTTGGTTATTCAGAACCATGTTATTTAGCCTCCATATGTTTGTAGTTTTTAATATTTTTTCCCTATAGTTGACATCTAATCTTACCGCAATGTGATTAGAAAATATTCTTGAAGTGATTTCAATTTTTTTGAATTTACTAAGGATAGATATATGGCCCAGGATGTGATATATCCTGGAGAATGTTCCATGTGCTCTTGAGGAAAAGGTGAAATTCATTGTTTTGGGGTGAAGTGTCCTCAGTTCAGTTTAGTCGCTCATCTCTAGGCTAGAAAATATATCATTTTGTGCCACTGTGCTTGAATCATAATGAACATTCCTTAAATGCTTGTCAAATGAACAAATAATGATATCTGTTTAATCAATCAGTAATGAGAAACCAATCCAGCCATTTCCCCATCCATCCTCCCAAACATTGGTTTTAAGTCATATAATATTAGGTTGAAGTATTTTTTTTAAAGAGGTGATTTAGAGTTTTTGACTTGTGTCTCTAAAATAGGTAATATCTCAAGTCATTTTGCAGTGACCACGCCATAAACCAGATGCATGATGAAACATCAAAGTTTAACACCTTCACTTTCTGAACATTACTATTGACCTTTCCTTTATTCAGTGAGTTCCCTCTCTTTCAGAAACACAGATCTTCTTCAGTAATAAAGTGATTGTTCATAGTTTAATGGATTACTGCCAATAAGGTAGGGATGGCCTAGTACATGGGTCATGTGTGTGTCTCTTAGTCACTTAGTTGTGTCTGATTCTTTGCAACCCCATGGACTGAAGCATGCCGGCTGACCCGTCTATCATCAACTCCCAGAGTTTACTCAAATTCATGTCCATTGAGATGGTGATGCCATCCAACCATCGCATCCTCTGTTGAACCCTTCTCCTCTTGCCTTCAATCTTTCCCAGCATCAGGGTCTTTTCAAATGAGTCAGTTATTTGCATCAGGTGGCCAAAGTATTGGAGTTTCAGCTTCAGCATCAATCCTTCCAATGAATATTCAAGACTGATTTCCTTTAGGATGGACTGGTTGAATCTCTTTGCTATCCAAGTCTCTCAAGAGTCTTCTCTAACACCACAATTCAAAAGCATCAATTCTTCAGCACTCAGCTTTCTTTATAGTTCAACTCTTACATCCATACATGACAACTGGAAAAAAGCATAGCTTTGACTAGATGAAACTTTGTTGGCAAAGTAATGTCTCTGCTTTTTAATAAGCTGTCTAGGGTGGTTATAAGTTTTCTTCCAAGGGGCAAGTGCCTTTTAATTTCATGGCTGCAGTCACTATCTGCAGTTATTGTGGAGCCCAGAAACTAAAGTCTGTCACTGTTTCAGTTGTTTCCCCATCTGTTTGCCATGAAGTGATGGGACAAGATGCCATGATATTACTTTTCTGAATGCTGAGTTTTAAGCCAGGTTTTCACTCTCCATTTTCACTTTCATCAAGAGGCTCTCTCTTTAGTTTTTCTTCACTTTCTGCCATAAGGGTGGTGTCATCTCCATATCTGAGGTTATTGATATTTATCCCGGCAGTCTTGATTCCAGCTTGTGCTTCATCCAGTCCAGCAATTCTCATGATGTACTCTGTATATAAGTTAAGTAAGCAGAGTGACAATATACAGCCTTGACATACTCCTTTCCCAATTTGGAACCAGTCTGTTGTTCCACATCCAGTTCTAACTGTTGCTTCTTGACCTTCATACAGATTTCTCGGAGGCGGGACTTACAAATATTTACCTAAATCAGAACCATATGAGTTTAAAGTGAAGGTCGCTCAGTCTTGTCTGACTCTTTGTGACTTCATGGACCCCATGGAGCCTGCCAGGCTTCTCTGTCCATGGAATTCTCCAGACCAGAATATTGGAGTGGGTAGTCATTCACTTCTCCAGGGGATCTTCCCAACCCAGGGATCAAGCTCAGATCTCCTACATTTCAGGCATGTTCTTTACCATCTGAGCCACCAGGAAAGCCCAAATCAGAACCCTAATCAGTGGCCTAATAGCAAAAACCCATTGGTTCCTTCTTAGGGTGGGAGTTACCATTTGAGCACAAGGGTAAATTGGGCCTTTGCTAAATCTCTTCAACTATCTGATTTCCTCAAAATAAATGTAAGTTAGTGTTTCCTAAAGAAGTACACCCCATAAGACTGATCTATACATCAGTGTCTCTTTTGCTGTCTCGTACACAGGGTTATTGTTACCATCTGGACTCTGTGGGAGAGGGAGAGGGTGGGGAGATTTGGGAGAATGGCATTGAAACATGTATAATATCATGTATGAAACGAGTTGCCAGTCCAGGTTCGATGCACGATACTGGATGCTTGGGGCTGGTGCACTGGGACGACCCAGAGGGAGGGTATGGAGAGGGAGAAGGGAGGAGGGTTCAGGATGGGGAACACAGGTATACCTGTGGCAGATTCATTTTGATATTTGGCAAAACTAATACAATATTGTAAAGTTCAAAAATTAAAAAAAAAAGTACACCCCAGAATGACCTATAACATCAGGATTTTAAAGTATAGTTGTCACAATATTAATCCAGTTTCCATTTTAGACTCTGGAGAATTTAATTTTTCAACTGAACTTTTAATTTATATATAATAATGAATTTACATTATGCTGCAGGAAATAATACAGAAGGGTTCCATACCCTTTACCCAGTTAGTTCCACTTGTACAGTTTTTTAAGGGATAGCATTCTTCAAAACAAAATGGAGTTTAATAAAATTTCAGAAAACAATATTTCACTTGATACCTTACTTTAAGTCACTGTGAATGTTTAGTAATGATTTTGAAAGGGTATAACATGAAAAGAATGAGAACTTAGTCATCTTCTGATCTTCTCTTATCTGTATACTCATGTTGTTCTGCTTCTTATCCCCTGATGATCTTCATGCCATTGCTTATGCTGCAGCCACCATCACGCTCATACCTCTTCACACCTCTTCCAAATACTATGTCCTCCTCAGAGTCTAGACTAAGTTCTTTCCCCTAACTTAATAGAACTTATTAATTAAACCCAATTTTAGCCAATTCAAATCTCTTTGGAAGGAGACAGAGTAAAATTTATATATGACTAAAAAGCATATTAAATGACCAAAAGCACATGTTTAAGTCAGATCAAATTGCCATAACAAAATACAGTAGACTGGGTGACTTAAGCAACAAAATTTATTTTCTCACAGTTCTAGAGGCTGAATGTCCAAGATCAGGGTGACATCATAGTTGGATTCTGTGCTCTTCCATATTTGCAGACAGTTGCCTACTTGCTATGAGCTAACATGACCTTTCATCCTTGAGTTTCAGTGGCAAGAAATCTCTCTCTTGTTACAATTCTGTCTTCTTACAAGGACACCAATCCTTATATCAACACCTCACTTTCATGACCTCTTTTAACCTTGCTGCTAATTCACTTCAGTCGTGTCCGACCCTGTGCAACCCATAGACAGCAGCCCACCATGCTCCCCCATCCCTGGGATTCTCCAGGCAAGAACACTGGAGTGGGTTGCCATTTCCTTCTCCAATGCATAAAAGTGAAAGTGAAGTCGTTCAGTTGTGTCCGACTCTTAGCGACCCCATGGACTGCAGCCCACCAGGCTCCTCCGTCCATGGGATTTTCCAGGCAAGAGTACTGGAGTGGGGTGCCATTGCCTTCTCCACTTTTAACCTTAGCCCCCTGAAAAACTTTCTCCAATTATAATCACATTGGATATTAAGTCTTCAATATATGAATATGGGGAGGGGGCTTAGTTCAGTCTATAGCAGTATGCTGCCGGTTTGGAAAATAATCATGTACTGCATATGAACATCTTTTTTATTTCCTCATACATATTTAAAAATAATAACATTATTATTCCAATTACAAGAAAACTAATCTTCCTATAACTTAAAAAAGCAATATGTAAAGTGAAACTACACTAAGAGAAAACAAAAAAAAATAACAATAATTCCACTGCCCAAATTGATCAACTGCTAATATATTGTTGAATATATTTTTAGGCATTTTTTCACTGTATATGTTTGAAATACAGTTTATACTGAATGCAAATCATTTCTGTACCATTGTAATGTCAAAAAATCATAAAGTCTAACCATTAGCACTCAGGGATTATCTGTACAAATATCTACAAATGCCAGCAATGTGGAAGGTATCTACCCACCAATTATGAAATTATTATTTAAAAGTATCTGACAATTTTATAGGCCAAAAAATATTTCCCATTTTAATTTCCCTAGTATTGATTACTGCTATAATTAAACATTTTTTCATATCCTATTGGGAGTTCATATATTGTGTTTTGAACTTCCCTATTCATATCCTTTGCTCACTTAAAAAAATTAGTATGTTTCTCCTTTCTTTGCTTTGTTATATAGTAATTTCTTGAATTTTTACTGGTATTTTACTGAGCATTTACAAAATTTTTAATTAATTTTTCTTTATTAAAATATAGTTTATGTAAATATTATATTATTTTTAAGGGTAAAACAAAGTGATTCAAATTTTTATAGCTGATACTCAATTCAAAGTTATTATAAAATATTGGCTGTATTCCATGTTTTGTACAATATATCCTTGTAGCTTATGTATTTTATACATAATAGTTTATACCTTTTAATCCCTTCTCCCTTTCTCTTTCCCCACTGGTAACCACTAGTTTGTTCTCTATATCTGTGTGTCTGTTTCTGTTTTTTTACCATACATTTTTAGGAAACAAAACCCTTCCTTTCCTAACTAAATGATGATATCACTAGTAAAATGTCTGCACTACTTCTGTGACCTAAAATATTATCTCATTCTGTCTTGTTTACCCAGCATCAAGTTCATTTATGAAGATTCTAGTTTAAATAGATAAATATTGAAAGTCTCATTGCATCCTGTCTTTGATTCTAAAGCCACATCTTGTGTAGCAGACTCAAATTATTTAATTAGAAATCTTATCTCTTATCATAAGAAATATTTTCCAGAATTTATAAGCATTGTTTAGAAACTAATTTATAATTTAATCTCACTGGGAGCTTTTAAGTATCCTTGTAGAGAAAAATGCAAATTTTTATAAATAACACATCTTAATATAACGTGGTTTGTAAAGTAAGTAAATGTGAGTTAAACTAAAGTTATTTTATATATTAACTAATAGACATTTTTATTAAAGTGGAATTGTAATTTGGAGATAAAATAAAAAGAAAATTAGTGGCCTTTAGTCATTCAGTTTGTAAGACAGCTCAGCAATATTTTCATGTGTTTCAAATATCTTAGTTTGGTTCTTAAGACTTGTAAATTTTGACATAGTCAATATATTATATTTATTATGTGTATCTTAGTAGCAGCATTCAGTTGATCCGTGTAATATATCCTTTAATAAGTTGCTCTTAATGTTCTCAGGATAATCTTTCCAATTTAATCATAAGCATAAGAAATTCCATGATCAATGAATACTTAGAAACTATAAATATAGTGATACACATTAAGATTTATGATTGAGGAGAACTTCCAATCTGACATTAATAATTTAGGGTACTAATTGTAGTATGCTATAACCTTAGGTGCTAGATGACTAAACATCTCTCTTCCCTCTGCAAGCCCCCAGACTCTACATGTATAAAATTCATTGAGTTTGTTTAGATGATCACTGTGCTGGTTCATTTTATGTGTCAGTTTCTCTAGCCTATTGTTGTTGTTCAGTTGTTAAGTTGTGTTTGACTTTTTGTGACCCCGTGGATTGCAGCACTCCAGGCTTTCCTGTCCTTCACCATCTCCTAAGTTTGCTCAAACCCATGTCCACTGAGTCGCTGATGCCATCCAGCCATTTCATCCTCTGTAGCCACCTTCTCCTCCTGCCCTCAATCTTTCCCAGCATCAGGGTCTTTTCCAATGTGTCAGCTCTTCATGTCAAGTGGCCAAAGTATTGGAGTTTCCACTTCAGCATCAGTCCTTCTAGTCAATAATCAGGGTTGATTTCCTTTAGGTTGGACTGGTTTGATCCCCTTGTTGTCCAAGGAGCTCTCAAGAGTCTTCTCCAGCACAATTTGAAAGCATCAGTTATTTGGCATTCAGCCTTCTTTATCGTCCAACTCTCACATCTGTACATCACTACTGTAAAAACCATTGCTAAGTCACTTCAATCGTGTCTGACTCTGTGTGACCCCATAGACGGAAGCCCACCAGGCTCCCCCATCCCTGGGATTCTACAGGCAAGAATACCAGAGTGGGTTGCCATTTCCCTCTCCAATGCATGAAAGTGAAAAGTGAAGTGAAGTTGTTCAGTTGTGTCCGACTCTTAGCGACCCCATGGACTGCAGCCTACCAGGCTCCTCCATCCATGGGATTTTCCAGGCAAACCATAGCTTTGACTATATGGACTTATGTCAGCAAAATTATGTCTAGCCTACAGTACTCACTTATTTAACCAAACATTAATCTCAGTCTAGCTATGAAAGCATTTTGCAGATATGGTTTATATATATATCAGTTGACTTTAAATGAGAGGCTCCCCCTTGATAATTTGGGGGAGCCTCATTAAGGCCTTAACAACAAAAACTGAGGTTTCCCAGAGAAGAAGAGATTCTGCTTCAAGACTGAAGCATCAACTCCAGCCTGAGTGTTCAGCTTCAGGCCTGAATTAATGATTTGGGACTTGCCAGCCCCCACAATTACATGTCAACTCCTTAAAATAAAATAAAATCTTAAACCACTCTTTCCTTCCCCTCTTCCTTTCCTCTCTAGCTAAAGATAGACCTAAACATAGACATAGATATATAGACATCATACATATATCATATATATGTATATGCACATGTATATACATGTGTACATTATATGTATGTATATATGCATATATATATATCCTGTAGGCTCCATTTCTCTAGATAATCCTGACTGATATAATCACTAATATTACCTTTAGTTCTGGCATTCCATGATTCTATCAAAATGAATTGAGAAGACCATCACAACTGCTTGCTTATGGTAGACAAATAATTAAAAAGTCACTTCTCATTAGTATACCAAGCTACAAAAAATTTTTTGTGGGATTACTTTTCTTAAGAGAAAAAGTGTGTGTGTGTGTGTGTGTGTGTAGTGATAGTGTTTATTTGTGTGGAGAGACAGAGACAAAGCCATAGACAGAGTTCTGTTACATGGCTTTTTAGGGATTATTTCTTGCATCTTCTTTGTTGAATATAAATTGACCCTTGAGGGAACATGTCAAAGTGATAGCGCTGGACATTGAAATTCTCTGTCAGTGGCTATCTAGTGAGGTAAGGCCAAGAGAGTGCACATTTTTCATGCAAGATGCTGCACAGCTACATAGACTTCTCAATACTAAAACCACCTCTCAAAAATGATGGATTAGTCATTGTTGAATACAGTGTCTGACTCAATATTAATATACTAGTAATAGCTCCCCTGGTGGTTCAGATGGTAAAGAATCTGCCCACAATATGGAAGACCCCAGTTCAATCCTTGGGTCAGGAAGATCCCCTGGAGTAGGAAATGGCAACCCACTCCAGTATTTTTACCTGGAAAATCCATGGACAGAGGATCCTGGTGGGCTACAGTCCATGGGGTCACAAAGAGTCAGATGTGACTGAGCGACTAACATTTTCACTTTCATTAATGAATGTAGTTAAACTGTCCCATACAAGACATTTTAACTATGCTAATTTGCATCATGTGAATAAGCATCTAATCACCAATTTAGCAGCAATGAAATCAGCATAGTTGGAGTAGAGTGTCAATAGAGAAGTACAAAATGCACTTGGAAAATATAATGTACATTCCCCTCTGCAACCTCTACACTTAATAGGAAGGAATGACTGAAAGACTCCTTTCTGTTAAACTGCTTCTTATTTAGTGTTATCAAAGGTGTTAAAGATAGAGAGCCAAGACTACCAGGAACACTAGTAGTCAAAGTTAAATGTATTAGGCTTGCCACAGCAAGGGAGAATGAACCCTGGGGGTATATGGGCTATCTTCAAAGGAGGGAGTTAGAGAGGAGGACTTTGGGGATTTTGGAGGCTGAAGTTAGTAATAGTTTGGGCAGAAATTGGACCAAATCTATAAACTAAGGAGTAGATGGCACAGTGAGTGAACTTATCTTTACAACATATGCCTCTGTGCAGATTTATAAGTTGCTCATGTTCTATTTAAAGGAGTTGGTGTTAAAGCTTCACAAATTGGTGATCATGGTTTGGTTTGGTATAGTTTGTTTTACGAGTCATCATACAGTTTTTCAGGTGTGGTTTCTGTTTCATTTCTTAGTTTCCCCTCACAGCCTAGCTGTCACCAGGACCATTTTTCATTGTAATGTCCCCCTGTCTCCCACCACTTCTAATCATTCTTCAACCTAAGCTAAAGGATAGACCATTATCTTCTGGGAACTTGATCAATCCAGATATGTCCCACTATTTGATGGGTTATGATGATGAAACGTGTATTTGATGGTAGTTGTTTTGATCGTGGCAAGTGTCAGGCCTTCTTATTCTTTGTGTTGAATGATCAGTTGTTGTAAAATAAGGCATGACAGTGACAGCACAATACCTAAAACTCAGGAATTCACATATCTGGCCACTGCAACACAGACAAACACTAAGACAAGGACTATTATTAGTTTGAAAGGTAGTTCAATACCACAATCCTAGACCTCCAAATATAGGCTATAAAAACATGTCCAGAGTCTATTTAAAATTTCCTCAAATAAACAAGTGGCTCTTTTTCTTTGATTTGAATATCTATTGCTCAACTTTTTCAGTTCAAACCTCCAGAATTACTATATATGAATAAAATCTGTGATGCTGAATTAAGAAATGTCATATTTGAAAAGAAGAGAAACAACTGTGGAACTCATCTAAAAAGTTCTGGCTGAATATTTTGCAGTGCCAAATTTCTATTTATTATTTCAATATCAGTTTGAAATTATAGTTTTTGTTGTGTGTGTGTGTGTGTGTGTGTGTGTGTGTGTGTGTGTATGAGCCAGCGCCACCATGTGAGTATTTATTAGCAGGTCAAACAATATTGGAACAAATTAAATGTTGTAAAATGTTTGCAGAAGAAAGCAGAGTTATTGCAGACTCTGGCATTTCCTAGACCTGCTTTACTAGCTATGTGAGCTTGGGCAAGTTTTTCTGCTTTTTTTTTTTTTTTTAAATATATCTATATCTCAATTTCTGCATCCATAAAATGGAAAGATAAATAACACCTACCTCAAAGGGTTGTGACAGAGATTAAACAAATTTGTTCAATAGTTTAGTCAGTGGCTGATACAAAGTGAGCACGTTAGGAATACTTACTAAGTAAATGTATATAGTCCCTAAGGAGAAAAAAATGAAAATCAAGGATTCCCTCATTTTATATATGTATTTATTGAGATAACATTAGTTTCCCCAATTTTAATGGCTATTATAATTACTTGAGAACATATTTAAATATTCTTAAGCATCAACTCAGATCTATTAAATCAGATTCTCTGGGAGTGGAACCCGGCAATCCTGCATTTTAAACAAGCTTCCTTGTTTTTCTCTGTACCATCTTTGGTAAGCATTGTAATATAGTCTTGTCTGGCAAAAGAGATTCATATTAAACTTATCACAAATACCTAGATTTCTGAACATAATGCTATTTTCCCTAATTAACTAAAGTAACTAAAAAAATTGACGACATTCAATAATGAACAAATAAATGAGCAAACTTATTTATAAATCTAAAACCAAAAATTGTGTCTTAAAAAATGGTACATGTTATATCATGTCATAACCATAATACTGGACTTTCATGAATTCATTCTATAGACACTTCTTGAGTATTTGCTCTGTACTAGGCATTATGCTAATATCAATACATTTAATGGTGATTAAGATAGGACACAGTCCTAGCCCTTACAGAATTCATCCATAGTGAAAGCTATAAATAATGTTGATCCTTACCTGTGATGACTAGACTAAGGAATGCCCAGAAAGCAGGTCAAACATTATTTTGGAGTGTGTCTATGAGGGTGTTTTCAAAAGAGATTAATTAGAATTTGAATCTGTAAAGCTCTATTTTACCCTCAACAATGCAAACGGGCATCGTCCAATCTTTTGAGGGCCCAAGATGAACAGAAAGGCAAAAGAAGGGAAAATTGGCTCTCTTGCTTGAGTTGGGACAATTATCTCCTGCCTTTGGAAATCAGAGCTTCTGGTTCTCAGAACTTCCAGGCTGGACCAGGATTTAATCATTCTTGGGCCTTTAGACTGGGACTGGGATTTACACCATCTCCTCTGGTATTCAGGCCTTTGGAGTTTGACTGGAACTAAACCATTGATTTTCCTGAACCTCCAGCTTTGCAGATGATGGGACTTCTCAGCCTCTGTAATCATGTGAGTCAATCCCTCATAATAAATCTCTATGTATCTGGAAATATCCTGTTGATTCTGTTTCTCTGGAAAATTCTGACTAATATACATCATGAGTGAGGATGATGAAATGTGTTATATGAAAGACTTTTCAACATTTAAGGTGTATCTTTTATTCAGTGAACACATTTTGCACCTACTGAAGCATTCCCTAAACCCTTCTCATCATCTTCCTGTCACTGAATCCAGACACTCCTGAATTTGACCAAAAATAAAGCAAAAATAAAACTTGCTATAAAAGGTATATATTTAAAACAAACCCCCAAAACCTGTCCTTTATAATCTGATCTCTTCTCTACTCCTTTCTTGTGTCCTTCCAAAAACATTCTATATATATACCTGCATTTGCATTTCTGTGCACATGTGTCTTTCAAACAATTGTAATCTACTATATGTTTGAGTGAACTCCATGAGTTGGTGATGGACAGGTAGACCTGGCGTGCTGCGATTCATGGGGTTGCAAAGATTTGGACACAACTGAGTGACTGAACTGAACTGAACTGAACTGAACTGATATGTACCACTGGCTTCTCAGCTGGCTCGGTGGGTAAAGAATCTGCTTGCAATGCAGGAGACACAGGAGCTGCAAATTAAATCCCTAAGTTGGGAAGATCTCCTGAAGAAGGACATGGCAACCCACTCCAGTATTCTTGCCTGGAGAATCACATGGACAGAGGAGCCTCGTGGGCTACACTCCATAAGCTCGCAGAGTGGGAAACAGCTGAAGCTACTGAGCATGCATACATGCAGTTCTGTATATATCTTTTATTCTTTTAATATTCTTTCTTGACGATTCTCCCATTCAGTCCTGATAGTCTTGGTTTAAACTGATGGCATCATCAGTCAGTCAGTTCAGTCGCTCAATCATGTCCAACTTTTTGTGACTCATGGACTGCAGCACTCCAGGCTTCCCTGTCCATCACCAACTCTCAGAGCATGCTCAAACTCATGTCTATTGAGTCAGTGATACCATCCAACTATCTCATCCTCTGTCGTTCCCTTCTCCTCCTGCCTTCAATCTTTCCCAGCATCAGGGTCTTTTCCAATGTGTCAGTTCCTCACATCAGGTGGCCAAAGTATTGAAATTCCAACTTCCAGCATCAGTCTTTCCAATGAATATTCAGGACTGATTTCCTTTAGGATTAACTGGTTGAATCTCCTTGCTGTCCAAGGGATCCTCAAGAGTCTTCTCCGAAACAACAGTTCAAAAGCATCAGTTCTTTGGTGCTCAGCTTTTTTATAGTCCAACTGTCACATTCATACATGACTACTGGAAAAACCATAGCTTTGACTAGATGGACCGTTGTTGGCAAAGTATATCTCTGCTTTTCAGTAAGCTGTCTAGGTTAATCATAGCTTTTCTTTCAAGGAGCAAGTGTCTTTTCATTTCATGGCTGCAGTCACCATCTGCAGTGATTTTAGAGCCCAAAAAACTAAGGTCTGTCACTGTTTTCATTGTTTCCCCATCTATTTGCCATGAAGTGAAGGGACCAGATGCCATGATCTTACTTTTCTGAATGCTGAGTTTTAAGCCAGCTTTTTCACTCTCCTCTTTCACTTTCATCAAGAGGCTCTTTAGTTCTTAGCTTTCTGCAATAAGGGTGGTGTTATCTGCATATCTGAGGTTATTGATATTTCTCCCGGAAATCTTGATTCCAGCTTGTGCTTCTTTCAACCCATCATTTCTCATGATGTACTCTGCATATAATTTAAATAAGCAGGGTGACAATATACAGCCTTGATGTACTCCCTTTCTAATTTGGAACCAGTCTGTTGTTCCATGTCCAGTTCTAACTGTTGTTTCTTGACTTGGATACAGATTTTTCAGGAAGCAGGTCAGGTGGTCAATTAGTCCCATCTCTTGAAGAATTTTCCACAGTCTGTTGTGATCCACACAATCAAAGACTTTGTCATAGTCTATAAAGCAGAAGTAGATGTTTTTCTGGAACTCTCTTGCTTTCCCAGTGATCCAATGGATGTTGGCAATTTGATCTCTGGTTCTTCTGCCTTTTCTAAATTCAGCTTGAACATCTGGAAGTTCACGGTTCATTTACTGTTGAAGCCTTGCAAGGAGAATTTTGAGCATTACTTTGCCAGCATATGACATGAGTGTAATTGTGCAGTAGTTTGAACATTCTTTGACATTGCCTTTCTTTGGGATTGGAATGAAAACTGATCTGTTTTCAGACTGAAATGGAAGAAAGTAGGGAAAACCACTAGGCCATTCAGGTATGACCTAAATCAAATCCTTTATGATTATACAGTGGAAGTAACAAATAGATTCAAGGGATTAGATATGATAGACAGGGTGCCTGAAGAACTATGGATAGTGGTTCATGACATTGTACAGGAGGCAGAGATCTAGACCATCCCCAGAAAAAGAAATGCAAAAAGGCAAAATGGTTTCCAAGGGGGCCTTACTCATTTGAATGCAGAGTTCCAAAGAATTGCAAAGCGAGATAAGAAAGGGTTCCTCAGTGGTCAATGCAAAAAAATGATGGTGTCATAGTATCCAACTATATAGATGCATACTGATTTATCAAACCATTTTCTATAAAAATCATTTAGTTTGTTTAAAAAAATTTTTATTAAAAATAATGATATGAATATCTTACTGTATATATGTACAAGTATGCATGAGGAATGAATTCTTCAAAGTAGAATTGCTGGGTGAAAGGATATCTGCATTTGAAATTTGGATATAAATTGTCAAATTGCTTTTTAAAAAATTCATTCCAATTTACCATCCCAGCAAATATATGAGAGTGTCAGACACTGTTACTGTGCCAATCTGAAGGTGAAAATATCTATTTCTTTGAAGTTTGAATTTGCATTTATTTGTAATGAATGAAGCTGAGTATACTTTCACATGTTTCAAAGAGATTCCTCTTTGAAATAAGAATAAGCGATTCTTATTCCTCTTCTGTGAAGTCTGTCTTTATGATCTTTGCCTGGTTTCTATTGGATTACTGTTTTTCTTATTGATTTTTTCTTTATATATTACTAAAACATCCTTTTTTCATATGCCACAAATATTTTTATCTCTAGTATATTGCTTCTTTATATTTTGTTTTTGATGCTTTATTTTGCAGAGTAATTTTATTGTATACATTCAAATTTGTATGTTTCATTTCCTATATTGCTATATTCTGCCATGTTTTTATAGTCCTTCCTTGTATCAAAATTGTTTTTTAAACTACACTATACTGACTGCAGCCATGAAATTAAAGGACGCTTACTCCTTGGAAGGAAAGTTATGACCAACCTAGATAGCAAATTGAAAAGCAGAGACATTACTTTGCCAACAAAGGTCCGTCTAGTCAAGGCTATGGTTTTTCCAGTGGTCATGTATGGATATGAGAGTTGGACTGTGAAGAAAGCTGAGCGCCGAAGAATTGATGCTTTTGAACTGTGGTGTTGGAGAAGACTCTTGAGAGTCCTTTGGACTGCCAGGAGATCCAACCGATCCATTCTGAAGGAGGTCAGCCCTGGGATTTCTTTGGAAGGAATGATGCTAAAGCTGAAACTCCAGTACTTTGGCCACCTCCTGCGAAGACTTGACTCATTGGAAAAGACTCTGATGCTGGGAGGAATTGGGGGCAGGAGGAGCAGGGGACGACAGAGGATGAGATGGCTGGATGGCATCACCAACTTGATGGACGTGAGTCTGAGTGAACTCCGGGAGTTGTGATGGACAGGGAGGCCTGGCATGCTGCAATTCATGGGGTCGCAAAGAGTCAGACATGACTGAGTGACTGAACTGAACTGAACTGAACTGATACTTTCTCCTAGTACTTTAATGGCTTCTTTTTAATGTTAAAAAAGTTTTTGATCTATCAATTTGGAATGTCACCTTTATTGTGTACTAAATTTCCATATGTACTTGGGTCTATTTCTGGCTTCTTTATTCTGTTCCATTAACCTGTCTCAAGATTTATGTGTCTCTTATAATTACCATAGCTATATAATATGTGGTCGTATTTGGTAGTACTAGGCTCCTCTCATTCATCCTTTTTTCCAGAATTTTCCTAGTTCTTTTACATATTTAATTCCCCATGTTTAGTTTTGAGTCAGCACATTCAGTTTAAAAAATTCTTTTAGAATTTCATTAAAAATGTATATTCATTTTGCAGAGCACTAACATCTTTAAAAGTCTTCTTAACCAAGTATAGGGTGTTCTGCCATTCATTCAATTTTGTTAAGTCTGCCAGTGGCAAAGTGACCAACAAGCAAGCCTTATTGAGATGCAGATGTGGGGCCTTTGAGTAGGCTCTTTCACTAGTTAAATGACTAATTCTAACCCAGAAACCAGCCCAGCATTATGTGCATTTCATATTTGGGCTTTAGCCAAACTTTAAAAGACTTTAGGGGGTCCCAAAATTTGGACAGGACTGAGCGACTTTCACTTTTTCACAGACCATGGATATGTTAAATTTGTGAATGCTTAGAGTCTCTTGTAAGCTATTTTGTAATCTATTGTGAATGCTTGAAGTCTACCTTAAAGAAGGAAATGGCAACCCACTCCAGTATTCTTGCCTAAAGAATTCCATGGACAGAGGAGCCTGGCAGGCTATATATATGTATATATATAGTCCATAGGGTCACAAAGAGTAGGACTGGATTGGGCGACTAACACACAGAGTCTATTGTGCAATTAGTCATACATTTTCCTTTTTATCCAGAAAAGTTACTGAATCATAAATATATACTGTAAAACATAATAAATATGTACAATGAAACAGTTCATGTTACTTGTGACATGTGAACAGTATTTTAAATTTCATTGTCAAATGCCACCAATAAAAGCCCCCCAAATTAGCTCTATGAGTGTCTCTGCCAGCTAATTAGTAATTGCTAATAAATTATAGCACAGTTAATGAATTATATTCACAGTAGGTGAATAAATGATGTGTCGGCTGGCTTCCTCTTTGGCCTTAATGCTTAAATTGACACTGTGGTCAATGCAACACATGACTTCCATTTATGGTTGTCTTACAGGTGATAGCAGATGAAACGATTGCCATAATCTATTTTACTTTCCTTTCCCATCTGTTAGAGAACACACTATCACAATATGCCATGGGAGTAAATTTGCCCCAAATGTACTCTTGTCATTTTGAGAACACTTTTTCTCTATTTTTCAAATCACTTGATGCCCTTCAACTTGTTTCTGAGAAAGTATAACAGTATTCATCCAGAATGTTCTCAATACAACTGCCACATTTGTATTTAAAACTGCAAACAGAAGCCCTCTTTGAAATTATTCACTACTTTCCCTTCCTCATCCTGACAAAATCCAAATTCATTACCTTGAATTACAAGGTCCTTGAAGATCTGGCTTTTTCATGCTTTTCCAGTCTCATTTTTTACTGATCCAGCAAGTCAAACTATTTTCAGTTCCTTAATTTACTATGTTCTCATTCACTTCAAGGGGAGTGCTGGTAAATTAGCTGAGAGTGAGGTGGAATAGAAACTTGTGAAGGAGGGACCTGATTTGTAGCTTTTGCTGATTTCTGTAAGATAACTACTCATGTTTCAAGCTACAAACAGTTTAATAATTGTCTTACAAAATTCCTCCAGCACACCAGCATTTCTATGCCTAGAATATTCCTCCCAGCTCCAGTGTCTTGCAACCATCCTTCAGGTCTCAGTTTTTATATATTTAGATTCCTACAGAGAATCATCTCTGATTAACTCCTGAATGAGTGACAGGCCCATCCTATGTATGTGTGTGTGTTCTATTTTGTTTGTAAACTCATTTCTTCTTTTATTTTTTAAAATTAATTTGGTTTTATTGGCATATAATTGCTTTACAGTGTTGTGTTGGTTTCTGCTGGACAACAAAGTGAATCTCCTATATTTGTACGTATATCCCCTCCCTCCCATCCCCCATCCCACCCATGTAGATCACCACAGCACACCAAGCTGAGCTCCCTGTGAAATAAAGCAGGTTCCCAGTTTCTATTTATTTTGCAGATGGTAAGGTTTGTATGTCACTCCCAATCTCGAATTCGTTCCACTCCCCCGCCCCCATCTACATGTCCATTCTCTGTGTCTATTTGTTCCTATAACACCTATGCTCTTCTTTATTGTGTTTATTATCTTCAGTTACAATTGTTTATTTACTCTTCTATATCCCCTATGGACATGACTTAGCAACTGAACACAAAAACAATTCCCCAGGTGGGATAAAGCTTAATGAGGGCAGGGATTATGATATTTCTAGCACCTCATTCACAGAGTTCCTGGTGTATAGTAGGCCAATAAGTACTTGTTTAATTAATTAGTGAGAATTTATTCATAGAAATGACTCATTATCTTAAATTTGTATCATTTCATTTTGCTATGACAGAAATCAGTAATAGTAATAAAATGGAATTTAATATTCTAATTGCTTATAATGAAAATAACATAAGAGTAAACATATTATCAGAAAATAAATATGTGCACCTTATTAGTAAAAAGCTTATTTTAGGAATCTACTAGAATAAGAGCACCCCTGGTACTGAATATTTTAGGTAATATTAACAGGTTATCCTAAGGTTTCTGGTCAATATAAGTAATGAGCACCTAATTTGGCACTTGAGAAATCTTTGTTGAATTACTAAAACTACAGTCAGTGCTCCCTTCAAGTGAAGAGGATACGGGGATGGTAGGATCATTTCTCCAGGGGGATCCCAATGAACCAGGTTTGCTTTGTAGTATAATGTCCAGGTATAAATGATTAGCTAGATCATGTATAAAAGCTATGACAAACCTAGACAGTGAATTAAAAAGCAGAGATATCATTTTGCCAATAAAGGTCCGCATAGTCAAAGTGATGGTTTCTCCAGTAGTTAAGTATGGATGTGAGAGTTGGACCATAAAGAAGGCTGAGCACTGAAGAATTGATGTTTTCTAATTGTGGTGCTGGAGAAGACTTTTGAGAATTCCTTGGACTGCAGGGAGATCAAACCAGTCAATCCAAGGAAATCAATTCTGAATACTCACTGGAAGGACTAGTGATAAAGCTGAAGCTCCAGTATTTTGGCCACCTGATGTGAAAAGCCAACTCACTGGAAAAAAAATTCTGATGCTGGGAAAGGGCAGGAGGAGAAGGGGCAACAGAGGATGAGATGGTTATTTAGCATCGCTGACTGAATGGACATGAGTTTGAACAGACTCCGGGACATAGTGAAGGACAGGGGAGCCTGGCACGCTTCAGTCCATGGGGTTGCAAAGAGTCAGATATGACTCAGCTACTGAATAACAACAACAAATAAATGAATTGAATGAGAGGAATCAAAAGAACTAAAAACTAAGAAGTCACAGCTGCTCACATGCCAACTAGAGTTCATTTATGTGAGGAGTGAGCAGTAATCAAGGGTTAGTGTGCATGAAGAGCCCAGTGAGCTTTCTCTTAGACAGTTAAATCCATGCAGATAGAAAAAAATATGGCTCAACTGAGCAAAAATAAAGCTCAGCTTTGAGGATCCTGTCATTGTGGTCTGCCTACTTAACCTGGATGGTCAGGAGCCTCTGGATGATGGCCATGACTAAGTGCAGAGTTGTTAGACCTTGAAAGTTTGGGAAATTTTTGCTTGGGTAATAATTTTGCTAATATTTTGCTAATACTCTGCTGTGGATATAAAATCAAGTTCCTCCTATTTTAGTCTTTATATCTTCAGCTAGTCACCAGTGAATTGAGAATAAGTATAGAAAATCATTGATCTGTGTTCCTTTGTACTAGAATATGATGTGGAGGTTCACAGAAGATGCCAGTTCATGGAGTAAATAGAGATGCATCACTGGGGTTTTTTTTAGCATGATTTCTTTGTAGCCATCCAACATGTTTTCCTAGTACACATTACAAGCTGAAATCAAGATTGACAGGAGAAATATGACTTTGTGACTGAACAGCAAGAATCCAAACAGAGTGTTCTCAATGTGAAATCCTGAGCTTTGCATCTTTGACTGTTCATCACACAGCAGGTCACTCTGCTTAGTCTCTGGGGCCATGGACATTTGCAGAAGTAATGTTGAGACATAGGTTAGTGAGGATCAGACCTTAGAGAGTGTCACCCAGGTCTCTCATTGATTCTTGGATTTTCTTGCTGACATCCTCATCTTCAATATTGTGCCCTGACCACTTCATTGCTGTTTCTATGAGCCTACCTGGAAAAATCTAGAGCAGCAACAGAAGCTTAGGGAATCAGGTGGAAAATATGAAGAAAGGTCAGGCACAATCACCTGAAGAAAACCCTCTCTAGGGGAGACCAAAGTAGGGGGGACCCTAGGATAGAAGATGATACTCAACTATCTGTCTGTCTGTCCAGGGAGCATCTGAGAGAACTGAGGCCCTTGTGGATAAAGAAGGGGAGAGCTCCAGCAGGTTTACTATTTTCTAGGTATTTTTTGAGTCCCATGGGTCACTGCCACACAATTGCATTCTTCTGACACTCTAGCAAAGTAATGCTCAAAATCCAAGCCAGGCTTCAGCAATACATGAACCGTGAACTTCCAGATGTACAAGCTGAATTTAGAAAAGGCAGAAGAACCAGAGATCAAATTGCCAACATCCATTGGATCATTGGGAAAGCAAGAGAGTTCCAGAAAAACATTTCTTTCTGCTTTATTGACTACTCCAAAGCCTTTGACTGTGTAGATCACAACAGACTCTGGAAAATTCTTCAAGAGATGGGACTGCCGGACCACCTGACCTGCTTCCTGAGAAATCTGTATGCAGGTCAAGAAAAAGCAGTTAGAACTGGCCATGGAACAACAGACTGGTTCCAAATCAGAAAGGGAGTACATCAAGGCTGTATATTGTTACCCTGCTTATTTAACTTATATGGGGGAGAGTACATCATGAGAAATGATGGGCTGGATGAAGCAAAAGCTAGAATCATGATTGCCAGGAGAAATATCAATAACCTCAGATATGCAGATGACACAACCCTTATGGCAGAAAGTGAAGAGGAACTAAAAAGCCTCTTTTTGAAAGTGAAAGAGGAGAGTTAAAAAGTTGGCTTACAACTCAACATTCAGAAAACTAAGATCATAGCAATTGGTCCCATCACTCCATGGCAAATAGATGGGGAAACAATGGAAACAGTGACAGACTTTATTTTCTTGGGCTCCAAAATCACTGCAGATGGTGACTGCAGCCACGAAATGAAAAGACACTTGCTCCTTGGAAGAAAAGCTATGACCAACCTAGACAGCATATTAAAAAGCAAAGACATACTTTGGCAACAAAGGTCTGTCTAGTCAAAGCTATGGTTTTTCCAGTAGTCATGTATGGATGTGAGATTTAGACTATAAAGAAAGCTGAGCTCTGAAGAATTGATGCTTTTGAACTGTGATGTTGGAGAAGACTCTTGAGGATCCCTTGGACAGTAAAGAGATCCAACCAGTCAATCCAAAAGGAAATCAGTCATGAATATGGAAGGACTGATGCTGAAGTTGAAACTACAATACTTTGGCCACCTGATGTGAAGAACTGACTCATTGGAAAAGATCCTGATGCTGGGAAAGATTTAAGGCAGGAGGAGAAGGGGACGACAGAGGACGAGATGGTTGGATAGCATCACCGACTCAATGGACATGAGTTTGAGCAAGCTCTGAGAGTTGGTGATGGACAGAAAAGCCTGGGGTGCTGTGGTCTGTGGAGTCACAAAGAGTCGGTCACAACTGAGAGGCTGAACTGAAGTGAACTGGGTCAGCTGTGGGCAGCAATGAGGCAAACAGACTTTCCCTGTCTCGTTCCTGGTCCCTGAGGTAGCAAGCATTGGGTGAGAATTGGTAGACAGTGGCTTAAAAGAAGCTTACTGTTACCTGGGGTGTGGGCCACTGTAGGAAGTTTGAGGGCATTGATTCTAAGACAAGGAAGATCCCAGCAACTCAACTGAAGCTCATTTTCTGTCCCTTTTTGCTGTCCCAAGAAATCTACTAACTGTATGCCAGGAAAATTAATACACATGGTTCTGAGATCTCCCCTTTACTTCCTATAAATCTATTATGCACAAAACATTAATAACTGGGCTTTCTTATACTAGAATAACTTCCCCTACTCTGTCTGGGTTCTATCTAAAGGATGTACCAGTGATACAGCTCCTGCCTTTGTTGTATCTTCATGTAACCAGTTAAAAGTTAAACTATTTGAAGAAGATGAATGGATGCTCTGTCTCTCTTTGTCCTTCCTCATTGATATCTGTATTTTGTTTATGCATTTGCCGTGCAAGCAAGCCCCAGATATCTACCAATTCGCAAACCATTTGTTTCTTTGTGACTCAGGAAAATGTGTTCTCATATAAATTTACAGCTGAATTAACCAGAAAGGAAGATAAAAGGAAGAGAAAGAAAAGAATACATGAAGCAGCAAGCTCGGGAAACAATAGGGAGATAGAAGGACGGGAAATAGAAGAAAAAGCAAGTACCTTAGAGTTAAGTGGGAGGATCATGAAAATAGTAATCATTTATATAATGATCTTTATTTTTAAGAAAAGCAAAGTCTTTCTTTTCTATAGGTAATTTTAGTAATTTCAGTGAAGAAGAAGAAAAGGGATTAATGATTCAATGTTTTCTAGGCATAAGTACCTGGAAGTAAAGTGTTTTCTTGATTTTTTTGAGAGAGAAAGGAAAACCAAGGTAGGATGTAAAAAATAAATTAAATGAAAGATGAGTTTTATTGGGGTAGCTCAGCTGGTAAAGAATCCGCCAGCAATGTGGGAGACCTGGGTTCGATCCCTGGGTTGGAAAGATCCTCTGGAGGAAGACATGGCAACCCACTCCAGTATTCTTGCCTGGAGAATCCCCATGGGCAGAGGAGCTTGGCATGTTGCAGTCCATGGGGTTGCAAAGAGTCAGACACGACTGAGCAGCAAAGCACAGCACAATATAAAAGGTCAAACACAGTGTTCAAATTACGTGAAGGCTCACTTTCAGAGTGTTATGTGATGCAAACAGACATCTTGGTCCTTGATTATTTTATTAGTTGTCAATCGGCGGCATCACAGAAATCCAAAATAATTAGAAATTAATTCATTCACAAAAAGCCAGTATTTTTTTTTTCAAGTGACTTTGTGTCTATTTTTAAGTAAGTTATTCCAAAACACAAGAATACTGCTATGTCAAAATAAGCAGCCTGTGGAACAGAAGAAAACATTTTAATTATTTTGAATTAAAAAGTCTCAAATGATCTTGGCAAGGAAGTGCTGCTTCTTTCAGGTTATTTTTATTTAAGCTTAATTTTTTTAAAAAATCTAGCACATAGAAGAATTTTGAAGGTTAAGCTTTAAAGTACTACCATCTTCAAACCCAAAAATCTGCTTTTAGGAACTGACATAACTTCACATCTTGATTTTATACAAATATTCCCTTTATAATTTCAAGCAGAACTTGCTAGCAATTTTTTTTCTTTTGAAGTAGTTTATGATCACTGACATTGAGCTACCATGCTATTAGAAGGGAGTCATATTTCCCAAATTACCTTAGAATATTCTATGGCTAAAAGTTTTAAAAATGGAATATCTTGTACAGAACGTGTGTTAGTGTTTGACTTTAATGTTTAAATAAATATATTGTCCCATTCTGTGTTGGAGCAATCACCTGGAAGATTAACGAAAGTGGCAGTAATTTATTTCAAAGTCAGAGAGAACAAAATAAAGGCCTGCTGGAGATGAAGGCTCTTTCCCTTCCTTGAAGAATAGAAATGGGTGAACCACTGGGTGAAGGAGTGAAAAGGAAAGAACAATTTACAATCATCAGAATATAAAAATTTGCAAATGTAAACTCCTGGTACCAAAAGGTGCAAGGAAGTGTGAAATAGGGAATGAAATTTCTTAGTAATACTCAAGGTCCCTGTGGGATAGTGCAGTTGCTGCAGGTGATGTAATGCTTGATATAAAAGACTGCTATTCAGTTCCTTGACCTGCGTTTTAAGAGCAGCCCAGGCAGAAACATGCATAGGCAGTGAAGGTGATCAAAAAAATTATGGCACTTTTTCCAATCTGTGTCTTAAAATCAATTTGGCCTCAGTTTCCATAGCTGCTTACCAAATAATAATATCAGCTGCATTCAATTTCTAGACAAATAGCCATTTTGTCTAAGAAATGAAGAAATTAGAAATTCATTTAAAAAGGTTAATGGGTAGCTCAGTGGTAAAGAATCCAGCTGCCAATGCAGGAGACGTGGGTTCATTCCCTGGGTTGAGAAGATCCCCTGGAGAAGGAAATGGCAACCCCCTCCAGCATTCTTAACTGGAGAATTCCATGGACAGAGGAGCCTTGTGGGCTACTACAGTTCATGGGATCACAAAGAATCAGACATGACTGAATATGTACACACACAAATTACCTTAGGGAATTGATAATAGGATTTTACCACTGATTCATTCCAATAAATACGGTCTGTTTGTCATCACTGGAGAGCTGTGCAATGAGATTTTGAATGAATCCCTGGTTCCAAGTCTAGAACCTAATTGACAGGTGTTCATTTCAGTATGATAGAAGAGAATTAGAATTTAAATTCAAATTCTAGCAGATGGTACTGTCACAGATAATAAATTACACTGTCAGTGATAGATATAATTCCCATGTTAAATCAGAGATTAACACTAAGGCAAAATGTAGTAGAGCATCATAAGAGGATATGCACTAAGGAAGAGAAGTTCTAATTTTGAAATGAGATTGAGAGAATCAATTTAGTGTTTTTCAGAATCACTCAGAAAATTACTTTGCAAAATCAGTGTGAGCTGGAGCAAGATAAGTATCTTAATATTTTTAAAAATTACATTTGGTTTGCCCATGTTTCATACAAAAAATTAATACCTTGCTAATCTAAAACATAAATATTAAAATTTTAAAAGAATTTATACAAATATTCAAGAAGCAGAAATTGACTCTACATTAAATTTATATGCTAGAGTTTACCACTTAATAAATTGCCAAACCCTTTTGTTATTTATTATCACAACAGTATTATTTCTTTTTCAAAAGTGCTATATTATCAGCAGAGTTGTGGTGTTTATTTTAGTATAACATTGAGTAATTTATCTTTTTTAGTATAATCATTTTCACCATGAATCTATTTGCTCTACCTTTTAGCATCCTATTTACTTTTCAGCTGTTAAATGTATAAAAAACTATGATTTGTTCACAAGTTGTAGAAAATATAAAACATTTTCATTCACAGCAAGTTTTAAGTTATGTCCTATTCAAGATATTCTGGAAGCGACTTAAAATATATTGTTTAGTTCCTTCAAATGACCTTCTGTTTAACTCAAAGCAAAGGAACTTTGCAATAAGTAACTGCAAGGTCTATACTACAGCAAGAAATGCCATGATGCCAGAGGAATGTGAGGAAACCATATGGCTTCCACCTGTCCCTCAGATAACTGTGTTTACAACACAGATACCGAATGTCTTGTGACAGCTAAGTGTGTGGTGGAGATTGGTCCTTGTCAAGACATAGCAATGTTTCTCTGTTCTCAAAACTACCATAAGTGATTTTCAGATAAGATGATTTGTCGTTACCTCCAGGTTATTTCTATCCTATGTGGAAGCATCTAGATTAGCAGATACTATTGTGTTATAAGCCTCTGGAAGAATTGTTACTCAAATTTTGTTCCCACTAAAGTTGAATTGCTGTACAGATTTAGAAGTTGACTTTGGTGTTTGGGTCAACACACTTGGATCCTGCTCTTTCAAGAAGGAAATTTATTTCATCTGCATAGTGTGAGAGTTTAGGGACTAATTCATAGATTTTAATGGCCTTTTCATTTACTGCACCGTATGAGGTGACAATCACTGTTTGTTTTGTTCTGCCTAAATTTGATTTTATATCATCTTCACATATGGCACTTCAGCATTATCACCACTGGGCTTTCCCCATAGGAGCTGTGTACTCTTGTTTTACAGCTGCACTTGTGACAGGGTACATAGAGAATGGCACTGGATAACTGAGCCTGTCAAGAAAGGATGGACAGAGAAGAAAATGGATGTGTCGTTTCTTTGTCATTCAGCTTCACCATCAAACTACTTTCACAATGTGACTAGTTATTTGGTGAAGATAAGATTTTCCAGCTAAAATTCTATGACTTCATAGAATTTCATTTCTATGAAATGGTTGCACCTCAATCTTGTATAAATATGAGTATGTATTTGATTCTTAGTAATATGCCACTGGCTCATTTAAATGCCTAGCAGAGTCTCAGGCTACCAACAATCATGTGACAGGACAAAAAACTCAAGCCTGGGCTTCGAGAAAAAAATATACATATATCATCATTATTGTTCCAGTTATGGCATGTATATTTATTGTTCACACCATCTATTGAGAGCTTTCCATGTCAGGCACTGAACTCAGCCCAGTTCCAAATATAATTTCACTGAATCTTGGCAACAGCTCTCTGAGTTTTAGTCTACAATTAGCGTCACTTTACTGATGAGGAAAATGAGGGTCAGTGAAGTTAAGTAATTTTACCAAGGTATATGATTAAATGAGACTAGAATTAGAACCAGACTCCAGACCCCAAGCTATGCAGTGCTGTTTCCCATAGCTATGCACTTTATTTTTCAGGTATCTTTCAATTGTATTCCAAAGAGAGAAATAAATGAATTTTTTAGATCATCTCCATGCCCTTTATCCATCCTTTCCATAAGCATAACTATTTCAGGAGTTGACTTTGTCTTGAAGACAGTATGTCAAATTTTATACTCAGATAAAGGTCGCTGAAGTAGTGAGCATGTGCCTATGGGATGAATTTGTCTACTGTGAATTGTATATCATCCCAACACTGTGGTTAGAGTGACTATATTTACTATGTGGACTGGGGTGGAAATGAGGAATGGATAATTGTGCTGCAGCACTAAAAGTCTATTATAAAATTTGCCTGAGAATTCATGAAGTTTGCAAAATATCCTGTAGCAGGCAGTTACATTCATATTCCTGAATATTGTTGGCTTCTTCGTTTAATTAAGTACCCTATTTAAAAGCCATATAAAATGCATTATGCTCTATGTATCTTTTGACATACGGCCAATTGTATATAATATTCTCAAGTTTGCCAGCTGTGTTTCAGGAACAAAAATGTTTTGTTTTCAGACATCTTGATAGAAATCCTAAAGTTTGGAAGAAAACAGAACTTCTTGAAAATGTGATTTTTTTTCTTTAACCACCAGAAACTCTGTGATATTAAAAAAAGAAAAGTCCTTGATTTTACCATAATGGCATCCTTATTGTTTCTCAATAATAGCACATTGCCAAATTGTATTCAGCTTATTTTCTACCATGACTTCTTGTTAGTCCCTTTACTTTTTGTTTCAGGATCTAACAGAATAAAGAATGCTTCTCTGATCTGGGCCAGACTGTGCTTTGCTGTGTTAATCACAAAAAGAAAATTTTAGGACCTACGGAGACTGGTTAAGGGATTTAGACCCTAAGAAATGTCATGTCTAAAACATAATTAAATGTTATTTTCAGTGTTGTCTTCCATCTGCCTTAAGGACAGACTCTTCACTTACACAAATTGCTTAGAGCTGGTGACTGGGACCGATGGTAGGTGGGTAGCTGAGTGGTGATGGGGGGGTGCTAGTGCCTTTACGCTGAGCCTTGGAACTCTGGTTCAGAGGGGGTTCTGACCCCCTTTGTTACCTCTACCAAAGGAGAGAATGGGAACCTATGACGATATGTATTTCCAATCTCTGCCAAGGGTATGATCGTATTAGACTAGTGTTTTGTAGACTCTAGATTGTAACCCACTGGTGGGTCATGAAATCAGTTTAATGAGTTTGACCAGCATTTTAAAAATAATTTGAAATAGGGTTTACTGCACATTTTCAAACTTCTGTTTCAGCTGTGTGTGTGTGTCTCTATGTGTGCTGGGTCATGATATAAAATGTATTTCTTACTGTTGGCTGCAAAATGACAAGCGTGAGAGCTACTGCATTTGGACATGTCAGTTATGACATTCTTTGGCTTTGTTTCAGAAGTCTTCCCCTCCTCCCCTGCCCCCGAGTAAATTAGGGAGTTAAACAAATAAGTAGGATTTCTAAGCAAAGGACTTCAAGCTGCCAGTTTGCATACGTTGCTCATTCTTATCAGTGTAGATATGCATCTTTGGTAGAAGGCCATCACCTTTGCATTGTAGGGAAAAAAAACATATCTTGCATAAGAAAAGCAGTTATAATTGATCAATATCTTCTATTTGCATAGGGGGAAAAATAAACTAATTATATACCAGAAGCAAGAGATTCAAATCTAAGTGAAAAAATTTCACCAATACTTATAATGAACAAAGCACAGCACTGACAAGAGAAGAGGGTCAAGAATAGAAAAAGAAATGACACCCAGGCTCTGCTGTCAAAGATATTTACAGTCTACTGAGAGAGACTTGGAAAGCAATAATTCAAGGGAACAACCAGTGTGGGATTGTTCAAGTCCTTGGTCTATTGAGCCTCAAATCCATCCCTCACACTGCTCTGCTCTGCTCTGTGTCATGATGGGTTGACCCCTATAGGTGGCATTTCCAAGGTTCTTTTGTCAACTTGCTTTTATATGGGTTTGAGCTATGAAAGCTCCTGGTAAGATATCAGAGGACAGGAAGGTGAAGTCATGATACTCTTCTCCCTCCTTCTTGGTGTCCCTGACACCAGCTCCCTTTTATAGAAGCCTGCTGTGGTTCCAGGTTCCTCTCAGTAGCTCTGACCCTTGGGTTCCAGTTCTGGTTACCTCTGCACTTCCCTTGGCCTTATTGTCCAGTTACTGTAGCAAATTCCTGTTTATGTTCATTTCTTGATTGCTTCACCATCCTCTGTTGGCCTCTCAGAGATTTTTTATGAGTTGTGTTAGATTCCCTTTGTTTTGGGTACTCAGCGTTGTTTCTCTTTTCCTGCTTAGGCTCTGATTAATATATGACTTTAGAATGAGATATTTGTGCATCATTATTATCATTACAATGTGTGTTTGTGTGTTCAGTCGCTAACTCATCTGACTCTTTTGTGACCCCATGGACTGTAACCTGCTAGGCCCTTCTGTCCATGGGATTTTCCAGGCAAGAATATTGGAGTGGGTTGCCATTTCCTCCTTCAGGGGATCTTTCCCGCCCAGGGGTTGAACCTGCGGCTTCTGATGTGTCTCCTGCATTGGCAGGCGGATTTTTTACCGCTAAGCCACCGGGGAAGCCCTATCATAACAACAAATGAAGTGAAAGTCACAGTCGTGTCTGACTCTTTGCTACTAATTTAATGCTTACATATGTCAGGTATTATTCTAATTATTATTTATATACTAACAGCTCTATTTCACAGATGAGGAAACTGAGGCACACAAAGGCTACCTAGTTTGCCCATGGTCATATGACTAGTAAAGCATTGCCTTGCTTTGATTTTCAGGTTGGATTTTTTTTTTCAACTACTGATTACTTTACTCATAGAATTCTTCTATTAGGTATAAGTATTCCTCAAATTTATCATATATTTTGTAAATTCAGGTATCTTTTTATTTATTTGAATCATCATTGATATACACTATTGTGTTAATTTCAGATGTATAACATACTGATGTGACACTTATATACACTATGAATTGATCACCTAGATAAGTCTAGTATGTAACCATCTGTGACCATGCAAAGTGACTGAAATATTATTGACTATATTCCTTATGCTATATATTACCATCCCATGACTTACTCTGATTTTACAACTGAAAGTTTGTACTTTTTACTTCCCTTCATCTATTTTGCCAATCTTCACTCTTCTCCCAGATTTTAGTATTTTTTTGTACTGAAGCGTTGCTTGATTGATGTAAATGAAAATGTATTAAGCATCTATTATATACCAAACACTATAAATAGGTGCTATGGTTGCAAAAGACATGATTAACTGTGCTCCATAAATAAACAGCCCTTCTTCCAATCTGATTTTAAAAGTGTGATGTCACTGCTAAAAATCAAGGACTAAAATCAAGTGAAATAGACATCCAAATCCCAGTCAAGTGAGATCTAGATGGTTGCCTGGAAATGATATCAGTTTACTTTTGAAATAAATTGGCATTCAGAAATATTGCTCTCTGATTCTCAAAGAAATCATTTGCAGCCTTGTCCTGAAAACCAGTACTCCTTAATTTGTCCATTTGAAGTAAACATTCATTTTAGTATCAGGGTGAATCAGGTCGGTGAAGCAATATTTCCTTTTTAGCTAAGCAATCATTGATACACAACATTATGGTTGTTTCTCATTACTGTAGTTTGGGGAGCTACTTTTCTCAAACTTTCTCAATCAATATAATATAAATCTATCAGCTACCATCCAAACAACCCTCTGGGTATGGATTATTCAGTATGCATACAAGGCTACTCATATTATGGACTGAAATGTAAAATCGAGCAGAATAATGTGCACACAGCTGTTTTATATTTAGTTGATTTTCTAAAGAGAGCTAATTTGTTGTAGGGACTGAGGGCATTACTAAGATTTATTTCAAGTTTCGGATGAGACAAAATTATTGTTTGAAGGTGAAACTTTAGTCTCCACTCAACTTGAACAGACATTACTTCTGGATTTCTTAATGTTGGATGGACTAAAGTGTTTGATATATTAGCACACACAAAGATAATCAGGCTTCACAACACCTCCTCCCTCTGTGAAACCAACATCTTAAAATTCCTACTTTCCTTTTATATTGATAAATGTAAATAAAAGCAAAGGTGATAAGAATATCACTTGAACTTGAAAATGGTCTATGTGAAAATTAGACGGCGACTATATAACAAAATGCAGTGTTCACCTTGTTCTTAGATTTATATATTAACTAAATGCTCTGACAGAAAGTAGGGCTGTTCAATGGATACCTAATGCATGGAAGTTGTTTTCATTTATGCATATTTTCCCCTTGGGCAAAAATGAAGCACAGAAGAAGGGAGAAAAAAAAACCCTGAGGGGAGGAAAATATCATCCTCTAGTTTCAAAATTAACTGGTGTTCTCTCTCAAAACTACTGTATGGTAGAAAACCTTGTAAGAAGAGAATCAGCATGAACCATTATGCAGGAGAACTACAACTTCTAAAATGGATGAAGTTAGTAACCCCGAATGGTACAGTAATGTATTGGTTGTGAAACCTACATCTACTTTCTCAGGAGGTTAACAGGGTAAGAATGTTAGTTATAACATTGGAAAAAATAATTGTAACAATGGAAAAATATATGGACCAGAATTATTTAATTTTATCAATGGATATTTTAACTTATTGAGAAATCTAAATTTTAGAGGAATGCTAGTCTCACTTCATAGGAATAGCAAAAAGAGATAAGAAAGCCTTCCTCAGCAATCAATTCAAAGAAAAAGAGGAAAACAACAGAATGGGAAAGACTAGAGATCTCTTCAAGAAAATTAGATATACCAAGGAAACATTTCATGCAAAGATGGGCTCAATAAAGGACAGAAATGGTATGGACCTAACAGAAGCAGAAGATATTAAGAAGAGGTGGCAAGAATACACAGAAGAACTGTACAAAAAAGATCTTCATGATCAGATAATCATGATGGTGTGATCACTCACCTAGAGCCAAACATCCTGGAATGTGAAGTCAAGTGGGCCTTAGAAAGCATCACAACGAACAAAGCTAGTGGAGGTGATGGAATTGCAGTTGAGCTATTTCAAATCCTGAAGGATGATGCTGTGAAAGTGCTGCACTCAATATGCCAGCAAATTTGGAAAACTCAGCAGTGGCCACAGTACTGGAAAAGGTCAGTTTTCATTTTAATCCCGAAGAAAGGCAATGCCAAATAATGCTTAAACTACCACACAATTGCACTCATCTCACACACTAGTAAAGTAATGCTCAAAATTCTCCAAGCCAGACTTCAGCAATACGTGAACTATGAACTTCCAGATGTTCAAGCTGGTTTTAGAAAAGGCAGAGTAAACAGAGATCAAATTACCAACATCTGCTGGATCATCGAAAAAGTAAGAGAGTTCCAGAAAAAAATCTATTTCTGCTTTATTGACTATGCCAAAGCCTTTGACTGTGTGGATCACAATAAACTGTGGAAAATTCTGAAAGAGATGGGCATACCAGACCACCTGACCTGCCTCTTGAGAAACCTATAGGCAGGTCAGGAAGCAACAGTTAGAACTGGATATGAAACAACAGATTGGTTCCAAATAGGAAAAGGAGTATGTCAAGGCTCTATATTGTCACCCTGCTTATTTAACTTATATGCAGGGTACATCATGAGAAACGCTGGGCTGGAAGAAGCACAAGCTGGAATCAAGATTGCCAGGAGAAATGTCAATAACCTCAGATATGCAGATGACACCACCCTTATGGCAGAAAGTGAAGAGGAACTCAAAAGCCTCTTGATGAAAGTGAAAGAGGAGAGTGAAAAAGTTGGCTTAAAGCTCAACATTCAGAAAACGAAGATCATGGCATCTGGTCCCATCACTTCATGGGAAATAGATAGGGAAACAGCGTCAGACTTTATTTTCTTGGGCTCCAAAATCACTGCAGATGGTGACTGCAGCCATGAAATTAAAAGACGCTTACTCCTGGGAAGGAAAGTTATGACCAACCTAGATAGCATATTGAAAAGCAGAGACATTACTTTGCCAACAAAGGTCTGTCTAGTTAAGGCTATGGTTTTTCCAGTGGTCATGTATGGATGTGAGAGATGGACTGTGAAGAAAGCTGAGCACTGAAGAATTGATGCTTTTGAACTGTGGTGTTGGAGAAGACTCTTGAGAGTCCCTTGGACTGCCAGGAGATCCAACCAGTCCATTCTGAAGGAGATCAGCCCTGGGATTTCTTTGGAAGGAATGATGCTAAAGCTGAAACTCCAGTACTTTGGCCACCTAATGCAAAGAGTTGACTCATTGGAAAATACTCTGATGCTGGGAGGGATTGGGGGCAGGAGGAGAAGGGGACGACAGAGGATGAGATGGCTGGATGGCATCACTGACTCGATGGATGGGAGTCTGAGTGAACTCCAGGAGTTGGTATGGACAGGGAGTCCTGGCGTGCTGCGATTCATGGGGTTGCAAAGAGTCGGACAGGACTGGGCGACTGAACTGAACTGAACTCAACTGAGTCTCACTTCATAAGAATTCCTGTTGTTCTTGTTGGCTCATTATGAAGACCTGGATTCATTGTTTAATTTGAGACACTAGCAAGTAGAACACGTACCTATTTTCTGCTTCTAAATAAGCAGGTATGTTATCCATGTTATGGAATAAGATTTTATTTAAACACCTTGCTTGTATTAGTGACCCATTAAATGTATAGTGAAACAAATGTTATAATTGAACAACTTTAAAAGCAATGTTGTTTAATAATAGGAACTCATCTATACAGTTCAAATATTAGTACAGGGCCTGAAGAAAAAAAAAAGGATGCAAACAAGCTAAGTTATAAGCAAAAATTAATACTTTATGTGCCACTATTACTATTTGATTTCTTTGCTCTGTTATGTTCACTGCCATTTTCACAAGGAATCTAATGGTTTCTATCTCCTAAATATCTTTCTAAACTATACATTTACTTCCATTCTCAGAGCCTCTACACTGGATCATGTCACCTCTCATGTGGACCATTACAATATGATTCCAAACAGTACTATTCCCTTCAAACGAGTCCTTCTCTAATCCTTTCTAATTCATTTTCCATTCTTTAGTCAATGTGTTATTTCTAACACATTTAATCATATCAATTCTCTGCTCAAAACATTTCAGTGTTTCTCCTTCTTCCTCAGGGTGAAGTTCTAAATTTTTAATATAACTTATTAGTTCCCACCCAATCTAACTTTGGCTTGTTATCTCTGAGGTTTAAACACAGTCAAGGTAGATATTCTTAGAAGATCGAAATAACCAATTTTTTAGTGCATTTCATTAAAAAGTACCTTTTTATAATGTTCATGGTATTCCTGAGGCAATAATACTGAAGTGGTTTGCCATTCTCTTCTCCAGTGACCACTCTAATGGCAGAAATCAAAGAGGAACTAAAGAGCCTCTTGATGAGGGTGAAAGAGGAGAGTGAAAAAGCTGATTTAAAACTCAACATTCAAAAAACTAAGGTCATGGCATCCGGTCCCATCACTTCATAACAAATAAATGGGGAAAATGTGGAATAGTGACAGATTTCATTTTCTTGGGCTCCAAAATCACTGCAGACAATGACTGCAGACAGGAAGTTAAAAGACACTTGCTGTTTGGAAGAATACTTATGACAAACCTAGACAGTGTATTAAAAAGTAGAGATATCACATTGCCAACAAAGGTACACATAGTCAAAGTGATGGTTTTTCCAGAAGTCATGTATGAATGTGAGAGTTAGACCGTAAAGAAGGCTGAGAGCTGAAGAATTGATGCTTTTGAATTATGATGCTGGACAAGACTTTTGAGAGTCCCTTGGACAGGAAGGAGATCAAACCAGTCAATCCTAAAGGAAATCAACCCTGAATATTCATTGGAAGGACTGATGCTGAAGCTCCAGTACTGTAGCCACCTGATGTGAAAAGTCAACTCATTGGAAAAGGCCCAGATGCTGGGAAAGATTGAGAGCAAGAGGAGAAGGGGATAACAGAAGATGAGATGGTTGTGACACCATGGACTGTAGCCCGCCAGGCTCCTCTGTCCATGGGATTTGCCTGGCCAGAATGGTGGTATGGGTTGCCATGCACTCCTCCATGGAATCTTCCCTACACAGGGAAGATCTCACAGTGTGTCCTGCATCTCCTGCATTACAGGCAGATTCTTTATCACTGAACCACTTGGGAAGCCCTTGTCAGCCCTTAAAGAAGATCAAATTCCATTAGAGATGAGTGGAGTACTCCCTTCTCTGATGAAGGATAAATTTTGGCAAGCTATTTGAAGTCTGAATCCTATTTGGGACTTCAAGGAATTCCTGTTAACAGGTATCTCAACTTTAAGTTTCTCCAAAGATTTTGGTCAAGGCAGAATAGGGTGAAGTAAGCTCCTCCTCAAGAAGTTATTCTGCAGACGGTGACTGCAGACAGGAAGTCATTCTTGAGGAGGAGCTCTGGACTCTCCAGATTGATATTTAGTAGTGGCCAGTGAGCCCAAATTACCTGGATTTACAGTCTTTTCCCTGAAAATCTGTTTTTGGAGTCTCTCTTCTCTACCTTGACAAATGTATCTCTTCAGGGGGGCCCTAGTTCTACTTAGAATAGTATTTTAGGTACCAGATTACATCACCTTTTCTGGGTTTCTTTTAATAAATTTTATCTTAAGTAACTTTCTCCTAGCTCTATCTGACATGTAACAAACTGACTTGGAATCTTACTGACATAGGTGAAAATATTGTTCTAGAATTATTATCAGAGTGACCTTGGAAAAATCACTTAAATTCTCTGGGTTACTCTGAAAAATGAATATACTACCCCCTGGAAGGCTTGATGGGCTCCACAGACATAGTGCTTCCCCAAAACTTTCTTCATATCACATGATTTTACCATCTCCATCAGCATCATCTATTTTTCCTTCAGTCAGTCATTCAATACTTGTTGAGTGTTTATTCTGTGCTAGCCACTGTTCAAAGTAATTAGAGTAGTTAGACGGGAGGGAGGTTCAAGAAGAAGGGGACATACATATACCTATGGCTGATTCATAGGTATAACTGTTGATAAATGGCAAAAAAAATATTGTAAAGCAATTATCCTCCAATTAAAGATTTTTTTTTTTTAAAAGATGACTGTCTTAAGGAGCTTATATTCTAGTAGTGGGAGACAAACCATAAGGAAAATAAATGAGTAAAATATATAGCATATAGAAAATAAGCACTGTCAAGGAGAAAAGTAGAGTAGAGTAAATAATATTACAAAGGCCTTGGTGGAGTGGGGGGTTGCAGTAATCAAGGTAAGCTTCATTGAGGAGAAGAGTTTGAGTGAAGCTCTCAAGGAAGTAAGTGAATTAGACAAATAGATATTGGGAGAAGAAAATTTCAGACAGAAGGAACAGACCCCTAAGCAGATAGCATGTTTGACATGTTTGAGAGAGCAAGGAGGCCAGTGTGATTGGAGCTCAGGAGAATGAGTGGGAACATTCATTAGGAAAAGGTCAGAGTGGTCATGGGGACTAAATCATAGAGGGCTTCATGGGCTATCTTCCCTGGTGGCTCAGAGGGTAAAGCATCTGCCTACAATGAGGGAGACCCAGGTTCAATCCCTGGGTCGAGAAGATCTCCTGGAGAAGAAAATGGCAACCCACTCCAGTATTCTTGCCTGGAAAATCCCATGGATGGAGGAGCCTGCTAGGCTACAGTCCATGGTGTCACAAAGATTCAGACACAACTGAGCGACTTCTCTTTCTTTCACTTACATGGGCTATCATGAATACTTTGGCTTTACCTCTGGTTGAAACAGAAATGTTTTACAGGGTTTGGAGCAGAAGGTTGATGAAATCTGATTTTTATTTTTGCTTTCTTAGATGAAAATAGACTCCAGGGTAAGAAGGAGGAGAGCAGGAATGCCAGTTGGGAGGCTACTGCTGATGGTGGGGGAGGCTACTGCTGATGGTGGTGGGAAGGGCTAGGGTAGTAGCTGTGGATGTAATGAGAAGTGGTCAGATTTCAGATATATTTTGAAAATAGACCAATATTTCTTGATGAATTAGACGTGGAATGTGAGAGAAATAGAGGTGCCAAAGATGACTCTAAGATTTCCAGACATTTTATGTAACACATCCCTCTCACATCCTCCCATTAAGATTTAATGGTTTTGTGTTCCATTCAAACAAGTTCTCAAAATTCCTAACTAAATGGTTAATGAATAAATATTATTTCAGAAGAGTTTTAGTTTAATTCATTGTTTTAGGTGGACCCTACTTAAGTAGCCCAAGGGTGTAGAGATGTTTGATTTACTGGGCTGAGGTTCAATCGAGGATTAGGAACTCCACTTCCCAGGAAATCTTTATGCTGCAAGCCCAAGTTCTTGTGACAAATTGGGTTCCATGTATCACTTTGGCAGCTCACTTTTGTTTAGACTCAGAATTACTTTGTTTCTGAACTCTCTTAGGTATATAATTAGGGTAAATCTAGGTTTTTAAAAAGAACTCAGAAGGCAAACCTAACTATTACAAGTAGTAGGAACATTTATCCTCATTCACCTTAATCCATCTTACTGGCCTTCAAAACTGAGCACTTTAAATCTAGCTCATAAACAGAAGCTTCCCAATTCATTTCCAACCTCTCAGTCCAAAAAGTTTATGTTTCAAGTTTCAAAAGCTTCTGAGTATCCCCATGAAAAAAGCAAAATGCTTTATACAACAAAGGTGATGGAAATTCTTCTCCTCTGGATTAATCCCAGAAACATGACTATGAATTTGGCCCCCAAATCATCATTTGAGGAAATGCATGAAAGAGTAGGGTCAAGAAACACCAAAATATGTATTCACCATTTGAGTCAATACAGAAAATTTGTTTTCCAGGTTTCATATGTTGACTTGAGCAAAGAAAGAAAATCTAGCATTTGATTAGGTCCTCTCTGATGCTGGGAGGGATTGGGGGCAGGAGGAGAAGGGGATGACAGAGGATGAGATGGCTGGATGGCATCACTGACTCGATCGACGTGAGTCTGAGTGAACTCCAGGAGTAGGTGATGGACAGGGAGGCCTGGCGTGCTGCGATGCATGGGGTTACAAAGAGTCAGACATGACTGACTGAACTGAACTTACTCAGGGAGGGGCTTCCCTGTTGGCTCAGATAGTAAAGAATGCCTGCAATGCCAGAGACCAGGATTCAATCCCTGGGTTGGGAAGATCCCCTGGAGAGGGGAAAGGCTACCCACTCCAATATTCTTGCCTGGAGAATTCCGTGGACAGAGGAGGCTGGTGGGCTATGGTTCATGGACTCACAAAGAGCCAGACACGACTGAGCACCTAACACTTTCACTATGTTTGCTCAGGAATGTTGTAGGACTAAAAAAGATTCAGCCATTGAACATTTCACCTTTTTTTAACATAGATGTTTAAGGGAAAATAATAAAACAGTATTCACAAAAGTTTTGTGGTTCCTTCTTTTACTTCTACTTTATTTCTACTTCTAGGTCAACTTAAAAAATCACAGTAGTATTTAAAAGTCACTTTAGGGAAGATGTTGATCAACAAAGACGTGTCTTTTCACCTTTTCATGAATCAAGATGAGACATTTTGTCTATTTCACTCTCTGACTACTCTTTATCTTCAGAAATTGTTTATTCTTTGTCTAGAAAACTCCCCTTGACCTTGTTTGTTCACCATAAGACCTTTGGAATTTCTTTATCCTTTCTCTAAAAATAACCATTCAGCGCAAAGAAATCTATCTAGCAAATAGGTATCATGTTATCATGTAATATTTTGGGATAATTAAATTAGTTTAAATATGAAGTATTTTTTTTATTTGACATGACTGAGCTTAGTACCTAAAGGCTCAAATCACCCTCAACTAAATTGACAAAAATTGGAAAATGAAAACATAGTTTCTAGACTTAGAGTGTATATATAAAATCAACAAAGCCTGACTTTTTCTTTCATTATATATTAGCTTTGCTCCCCTTACAATTATCACCAAATAATTACTTACCTCATATATACTAGAGTATCACATCACACAACTTTATGAGACTCTTTTTGTGTATGCAATGCAGTACCAAATTATCTGGGGATTCAAAACAAACCTGCCAAATTCCTTAAAATCCTAATATATTGGTTTGAGCAAGAATGTCATTCAGGTTTTTAAGTAAGATGTTACAGAAAAACTCAAACAGACTTTTTGATGAAGCCAATATTACCATGAGTTTCCAGAGTATTAACCATCTGCCAAATTAATTACTGTAGATATGAATTCATGAGGATAAGCAATATAGTAGACTTATCTTGTGGAGAAGGCAATGGCACCCCACTCCAGTACTCTTGCCTGGAGAATCCCATGGATGGAGGAGCCTGGTAGGCTGCAGTCCATGGGGTCACGAAGAGTCGGACACGACTGAGCAACTTCACTTTCACTTTTCACTTTCCTGCATTGGAGAAGGAAATGGCAACCCACTCCAGTGTTCTTGCCTAGAGAATCCCAGGGACAGGGGAGCCTGGTGGGCTTCCGTCTATGGGGTCGCACAGAGTCAGACACGACTGAAGCGACTTAGCAGCAGCAGCAGCAGCAGACTTATCTTGGCTAGGAAGATTGATCATTTCTTCTAGAAATATTACCTCTTTAAGACTTTTAGAACTCTTATTAAGAAACTACAGACCTAAAACAAACAAACAAACAAAAGACACTTGAGCAAATGTTTACTGATACATATGTTTATGTTGAATATAGCTCCCCAACCCCCAGTCTCAACACTGTGAATATAATTCATTCGGCTGCTATCATTGCACATTGCCTCTTGTTATGTTTGCATTCATTTGTTTAACCATTAAAAACTTGAGTAAATGATTCACCTCTTTAAATTGTTGGTATTCTACCTGGCAGGCTGCAGTCCCTGGGATCGCGAAGAGTCCGACACGACTGAGCAACTTCACTTTCACTTTTCACTTTCATGCACTGGAGAAGGAAATGGCAACCCACTCCAGTGTTCTTGCCTGGAGAATCCCAGAGACAGAGGGGCCTGGTGGACTGCCGTCTATGGGGTTGCACAGAGTCAGACATGACTGAAGCAACTTAGCAACAGCAGCAGCTGCATTCTAAGATTTTGTACATATTGTTAATTTCTCATGTAACCGTACTCCATCTTGTGTTCCATAAAGTGCTATGGGCTGAATAGTGTCAATCTAAAATTCATATTTTGAAATCCTAACCCTCAGAGCCTCAGTATATGACAGCATTTAGAAATAGTGTCATTAAACAGATAATTAAGGAGGGCACAAATCCAATATGACTGGTATCTTTATGCAAAGAAGAGATTAGGGCACAGACATGTTCAGAGGGATGACCACATGAAGAAAACTGGTAGAGGAAGACCATCTACAAGGCAAGGAGGGAGACTGAGGAAGAAACCAACTCTGCTGACACCTAGATCTTGGACTTCTAGCCTTCAGAACTGTGAGGAAATAAATTTCTGTTGTTTAAGCCATCCAGTCTGTAGTACTTTGTCATAGCAGCCCTACTAAACTATTATATATATAGTTAGCCATCTGTTTAGTGATTTGTGTATAGATCATAAGTATCTTATAATGTGGGTTTAGAAATAGAATTCTTTGTGAGGCATTTGTAATTTATGATTCTTTTCATTCAGTGTCATTTTTTGTCACATTCAGAGTGTTTCCTTTCACTTTGACCTGTTTCAGAGTTGACTCACAAGGCATCATTGTTCATGTGATTTGGTTCTCAACTCTAGATGTACATCTTCATTGAACACAGAGTTGTTGTGTCCCTGTGGTGTGCCAGGAAGTCATCTAAATATTGAGGACACAGTGTTGAGTAACACAAATTCCTTCCCCTTTTGGGGGTTGCATTCACATGTTGGCAAGAGTCAATGAATACCAGCGGTTCATTTCTTATCTTTACAAGAGTAGATTTTCTACTTTAATGGCTTTAAGACAATAGTCAACTACTTTCTATTGTTACATTAGTGTAGTTTTAAAGTTTGGAGCTTTGTAAAAGTCCAAATATTTCAACTTCTACATTTTAATGACATTCAACAGTGCATATAATATTGTATACAGAAGTTCAGCACATGCTTGCTTGCTTGATAAGCTTTTATAATTGCTCCTGAAATTTGCTGTGGTAGAAAGTGTCAGGTAGCATCACATACTCAGCTTTCCACAATGTTAGCTGTAATAATTGCCACTATTTTCCTTTATCACATTGAGTTGCTATTTCATTTGGGTATTAATTATCATCTACATTAATTTCTGCCTCATTTTTATTTTATAAGATAGTAGAACATAAACTTGATATTGAATTTTTTTGAAAATTATTTCAGACTCTGTCGTTAGCCTGCCTTCCATATAGTACAAGCTCCAGTGGCTAAATATAATGTGATAACATATTGTTGAAATGGAAATCTCCTGATAATACAACAAATATTTAGGAAACAGTCTTTTGAATTGTTTCTAATTCAGATGATAAATCTCCTAGATTAAAAAAGTATTTGAGCTCTTCTTATGGGGCAAAAAAATGACCACCAGGGTAACTGACATTATTTTTATATCTGCTAATTTCAGCATTTGGAATCCTCCTCTTCCCATTGTCTATAGAGTTCTTACAGTTTTCCTTATTTTGTTTTTTAAGCTTTTTATTTTGTACTGACGTATAGCTGCTTAACAATGTTGTGATAGCTTCAGGTGAACAGCAAAGGGACTCAGTCATATATATATACATGTATCTATTCTCCCCCAAAATCACCTCTCATCCAAGGTGGCACATAACAATGAACCAAGTTCCCTGTGCAATACAGTAGGCCTTTGTTGTTATCCATTTTAAATATAGCAGTGTGAACATGGCGTCGCAAACTCTCTAACTATCCCTTCCCCTGGGCAACCAGAAGTTCTTTCCCTAAGTCTGCGAGTCTTTTTCTGTTGAAAGGTTTTTTTTTCTTTTGCTTTTTATTTGTTTTGAGGACAGTGAGGGGGAGTTCTATTTTTCCTAAATTGATTTCTACCTGATGCACAGACATAGCAAAATGTTCCCTTTCTTAGTTTCATGCATTAATCTTTACTATACCTGTTCTGACATGGATTTGAATATGATTCAGCTTATACATTTCTAAAGAGAAAAAAATGGAGAGTAAATGTTCATTGTTTTATGACTGCTTTTTAATGTTGGGGTTTTTTGAAGATGATACAGACACACACTGAAAATTCAACAGATGACCTTAAAGTGCACTAACATTTCAACTGACATTTTCCTACATGATTTATATTTTGCCCAGTGGTCAGACAGTGAATCAGTCAAGCTGACTTATCCTGATTTGTGAAAAGGTGAAAAGGTGTGTTCTCTGTGACTCAACAGCTTTCCTGGGGTGATTTTGGAAACAGTTTTCAAAGACTTATTCTAACTTTCTTAGGCTGACTCTGAACTTCAAAACCCTGAAAACAAAGACATCAAAACAGCAAAATGATAAATAATATGTAGTTATTATATTTGTAAAACATGACTCCTTCAAGACTGGATCATATCTTTAAAATTCATTACCTCTTTCTCCCCAACAAATACATGCATTCTTATTTATTGTGAGAACTGATCCAGTTAAATTTTTCCTTCATATGTTAGATATGGGTTGGGGAATTATGCACATATTTGAGAATCAGGATATATTTAGAATTTCACAAAGATTCACCTAAAAAAAAAAAAAGGATCCAGAAAAAATTGACATTAAAGAACTAAGCAGTTTATTCCCAGAAAGAGTTAGAATACTTGGAGGATGACAACTCAAATAGATTTAGCTGTAAAGAACCCTCTTAACCAGAGCAGTTATAAATAACAAGGTCATTTACTTAGGTGAGAGAATTGATTTGATTTTTCCAAATAAGCATATTCATGCAGCTGTTTTTGCCAAGAGTCAAAGCTTTTGGTAGTATATGAAGAGGCAAGAAAAAGGCTGCCTTCGCCAATAAGAACCCCCAGAGTCAGAAGTTACACAGGTTTTAAGAGTGATGGAAATGTATTTCTGCCTCAAAGAGTATATAGGCTTCATTCCTAGGAGTTCATTATTTTAGATCATGTGAAGAAAGACTGTACATACTGTGATTGTCAAAGACCAGTGGAAGAGCAAAGGAAAGAACTGAGTACCCCATTAACCTTTGCTTCTTATGTCAGAGCAAAATCAGTAGCAAGAGGAAAAGGTAAAGTTGAAAAAGAAAGAAAAAAAGATCTAATTCTATGAACAAAACAAATAACAGAACTGTTAAAAGTATAAAAGAAAAAAACCTATCCTTTTTCTCACATCATCTGTATGAGCCTAGGACTGGAAAGCAAAGCAATATGTAGCACTTGCTTGGCAGAATGTGTTATGGCACAGCTCATTGCCGTAAACAAACAGCAGCAATATACCCCCCCTCTTTGAAATGACAATGAGATCAGTAAAGAGCCTTCATCATATCAAGGGACTTCAACAAACATCTGTGGATTTTGGTGTCTACAGAGTTTCAGTTTTTTAGTTTGATTATAGCCATTTAGTTGGGCAGCCTGTTTGGGTTTGAAACATATCGCACATTCAGTCCATTCTTTGTATATCTGAAGGGCCTTCAGGTTTCATTAGATAAGTTTAATTTGGGGGGGGAAGGGTGATATTAATAGTGTTTCAAGTGATAGATAACTTTTATTGTAGTTAATCGTTCTATCAATCTATAAACACTTCTAACTTTGTGACCAGGTGACAAATTCGATCTTGTGTTTACAACAGAAATGGAGACAACAATGATACTTTATGGAAGAAGAAAAATCATTGGACTTTTTCACTCTGTATCAGGTTTAAAATGTCAAAGAGTGTAGTGTATTTCTAGTTGTTGATAAAAGCTGCCATGGCCAACCTTGGTTAGAGAAGGGACTGGGGAGAGAGAGAGCAACTGAATCTTCAAATAGTGCAATTTTGTAAAAGTTACTGTAGAAACTTCAGAGAGGTGTCACTGACTATAAAGTTGATAATTATTTGATTACTGCTACTCAGAAATGACAATTATGGTTTTTTATGTATCAAATCATATTTTGTATTTGGCATTGCAAAACATTGCTATTAAAAGATGAAAAGTTTCTAAAAGCCTAAGTTAATTTAGGTCATCTAGACCTCTGGTGGGAATACCAGACCACCTGATCTACCTCCTCAGAAATCTGCATGCAGGTCAATAAGCAACAGTTAGAACTGGACATGGAACAACAGACTGGTTCCAAATTGGGAAAGGAGTTTGTCAAGGCTGTATATTGTCACCCTGCTTATTTATATGCAGAGTACATCATGTGAAATGTCAGGAAGGATGAAGCACAAGCTAGAATCAAGATCACCAGGAGAAGTATCAATAACCTCAGATTGGCAGATGACACCCCTATTTATGGCAGAAAGTGAAGAACTAAAGAGCCTCTTGATGAAACTGAAAGAGGAGAGTGAAAAAGTTGGCTTAAAACTCAACATTCAGAAAACTAAGATCATGGCATCCAGTCCCATCACTTCATGGCAAATAGATGGATAAACGATGGAAACAGTGACAGACTTCATGTTTTTGGGCTCCAAAATCACTGCAGATGGTGACTGCTGCCATGAAATTAAAATATGCTTCCTCCTTGGAAGAAAAGTTATAACCAACCTAGACAGCATATTAAAAAGCAGAGACATTACTTTGCTGACAAAGTTTCATGTAGTCAAAGCTATGGTTTTTCCAGTAGTCATGTATGAATGTGAGAGTTGGACTAAAATGAAAGCTGAGCACTAAAGAATTGATATTTTTCAACTGTGGTGTTGGAGAAGATTCTTGTGAGTCCTTTGGATGGCAAGGAGACCCAACCAGTCAGTCCTAAAGGAAATCAGTCTGAATGTTCATTGGAAAAGACCCTGATGTTGGGAAAGATTGCAGCTGGGAGGAGAAGGGTTCGACAGAGGATAATATGGTTGAATTGCATCACCAACTCAATGGACATAATTTTTGAGTAAACTCCAGGAGTTGGTGATGGACAGGGAGGCGTGCTGCAGTCCATGGGGTCACAAAGAGTTGGACACTACTAAGCAACTGAACTGAACTGATACTTATACAATCTATTCATGTTTTTACCCTAGGTCCCAAAGAAACAAACAAACAAAAAAAATGTTTGTCCTTCTCAGTTTCTCAATTTCTTCTTAGTTCAGGAATATGAGAGCTAAAAGCATAAAACATTACCTTTAATAGGTGAAGTACACCTTAGTCCTGGGAATGATGAAAACCAAGATTTTTTAATTTTCATAGCTATTACCTATGGTACGTGACCTGATTCATATGCAAAATGATGGGTGTGATGAAGGAAATAGAAAAAATCAGATGCAGCAAAAGAATAAAACAGAAACCTGAGGGGAAAAAATAGAGAAAAGAATAACAATAATGTAAGTCAGCAAAACCAAGGTTAATTTTTATACTAAAGTTGTAAGCTTTCTATATGCCATATGAAGTCTAAGTTTCAAGGGCATATTCTTCAACTATTAATAATTTAGGACTTGGTAATGGATTTTGAATCATCCATAAATATATTTTTATTATTTTTTCTTTCTTAGAGCCTATTATGGACTCTGGAGACAGACTGCCTGGGTCTGACTCCCAGTTCTAGCACTTATTGGTTATGCAAGGCTTATCAAGTCACATAATATCTTTGTGTCTCAGTTTCTGAAAAATGGGTAATCAAGGCTTGTTCTGAGTATCTAGCGAGTTAACATATGTCAAAAACTTGGAATAGTGCCTCTTGACCTATCAGTTCAGTTCAATTACTCAATCATGTCTGACTCTTTGCAACCCCATGGACTGCAGCAGGGCAGGCTTCCCTGTCCATCACCAACTCCCAGAGTTTACTCAAACTCATGTCCATAGCGTCGGTGATGCCATTCAATGATCTCATCCTGTGTCGTCCCCTTCTCCTCCTGTCTTCAATCTTTCCCAACATCAGGGTCTTTTCCAATGAGTCAGTTCTTCGCAGCAGGTAGCCAAAGTATTGGCATTTCAGCTGCAACATCAGTCCTTCCAATGAATATTCAGGACTGACTTCCCTTAGGATGGACTGGTTGGATCTCCTTGCAGTCCAAGAAATTGTCAAGAGTCTTCTCCAACACCACAGTTCAAAAGCATCAATGCTTTGGCATTCAGCGTTTTTTTATAATCCAATCCTCACATCCATATATGACTACTGGAAAAACCATAGTTTTGACTAGATGGTCCTTTGTTGGCAAAGTAGTATCTCTGCTTTTCAATATACTGTCTAGATTGGTCATAGCTTTTCTTCCAAAGAGGAAGCATCTTTCAATTTCGTGGCTGCAGTGATTTTGTAGGCCCCCCAAAATGAAGTCTGTCACTGTTTCCATTGTTTCCCCATCTATCTGTCATGAAGTGATGGGACTGGATGCCATGATCATAGTTTTCTGAATGCTGAGTTTTAAGCCAACTTTTTCACTCTCCTCTTTCGCTTTCATCAAGAGGTTCTTTAGTTCTTCTTTGCTTTCTGCCATAAGGGTGGCATCATCTGCATATCTGAGGTTATTGATATTTTTGACTCCAGCTTGTGCTTCATCTAGCCCAACATTTCACATGATGTACTCTGCATATAAGTTAAATAACAGTGTGAAAGTATACAGCCTTGACATACTCCTTTCTTGATTTGGAACCAGTCTTATATTCCACCTCCAGTTTTAACTGTTGCTTCTTGATCTGCATATAGATTTCTCAAGAGACAGGTCAGCTGGTCTGGTATTCCCATCTCTTTAAGAATTTTCCACAGTTTGTTGTGATCCACACAGTCAAAGGCTTTGGCATAGTCAATAAAGCAGATGTTTTTCTGGAACTTTCTTGTTTTTCGATGATCCAATGTATGTTGGCAATTTGATATCTGTTCCTCTGCCTTTTCTGAATCCAGATTGAACATTTGGAAGTTCACAGTTCACTTATTATTGAAGCTTAGCTTGGAGAATTTTGAGCATTACTTTGCTAGTGTGTGAGATGAGTGCAATTGTGCGGTAGTCTGAACATTCTTTGGCATTGCCTTTCTTAGGGACTGGAATGAAAACTGACCTTTTTCAGTCTTGTGGCCACTGCTGAGCTTTCCAATTTTGCTGACATATTGAGTGCAGCACTTTCACAGCATCAACTTTTAGGATTTGAAATAGCTCAACTGGAATTCCATCACCTCCGCTAGCTTCATTCATAGTGATGCTTCCTAAGGCCCACTTGACTTCACATTCCAGGATGTCTGGCCCTAGGTGACTGATCACACCATCATGGTTATCTGGGTCATGAAGATCTTTTTTTGTATAGTTCTTCTGTATATTCTTGCCACGTCTTCTTAATATCTTCTGCTTCTGTTAGGTTCATACAATTTCTGTCCTTTATTGTGCCCATCTTTGTGTGAAATGTTCCCTTGGTATCTCTAATTTTCTTGAAGAGATCTCTAGTCTTTCCCCATTCTATTGTTTTCCTCTATTTCTTTGTATTGATCACTGAGGAAGGCATTCGTATCTCTCTTTGCTGTTCTTTGGAACTCTGCATTCAAATGGTGACTGGTAATGGAAGTAAAGTCTAATACTGTAAAGAGCAATATTGCATAGGAACCTGGAATGTTCAGTCCATGAATCAAGGCAAATTGGAAGTGGTCAAATAGGAGATGGCAAGAGTGAACATCGACATTTTAGGAATCAGTGAATTAAAACGGACTGGAATGGCTGAATTTAACTCAGATGACCATTGTATCTACTACTGTGGGCAAGAATCCCTTAGAAGAAATGGAGTAGCCATCATAGTCAACAAAAGAGTCTGAAATGCAGTACTTGGATGCAATCTCAAAAATGACAGAATGATCCCTGTTTGTTTCCAAGGCAAAGCATTCAATATCACAGTAATCCAAGTCTATGCCCTGAGCAGTAATGCTGAAGAAGCTGAAGTTGAATGGTTCAGTGAAGACCTATAAGACCTTCTAGATCTAACACCCAAACAAGATGTCCTTTTCATTAGAGGAGACTGGAATGCAAAAGTAGGAAATCAAGAGATACCTGAAGTAACAGGGAAATTTGGTCTTGGAGTGCAAAATGAATCAGGTCAAAGACTAACAGAGTTTTGCCAAGAGAACACAGTGGTCATAGCAAACACCCTCTTCAAACAACACAAGAGAAGACTCTCCACATGGACATCACCAGATGGTCAACATCAAAATCAGATTGATTATATCCTTTGCAGTCAGAGATGGAGAAGTTCTATGCTGCTGCTGCTGCTAAGTTGCTTCAGTCATGTCCGACTCTGTGTGACCCCATAGACAGCAGCCCACCAGGCTCCACCATCCCTGGGATTCTCCAGGCAAGAACACTGGAGTGGGTTGCCATTTCTGGAGAAGCTCTATACAGTCAGCAAAAACAAGACCAGGAGCTGACTGTGGCTCAGATCATGAACTGCTTATTGCCAAATTCAGACTGAAATTGAGGAACGTAGGGAAAACCACTAGACCATTCAGGTATGACCTAAATCAAATCCCTTATGATTATACAGTGGAAGTGACAAATAGATTCAAGGGATTAGATCTGATAGACAGGAGTGCCTGAGGAACTATGGATGGAGTATTCTTGACATTGTACAGGAGGCAGGGATCAAGATCATCCCCAAGAAAAAGAAATGCAAAAAGGAAAAGTGGTTGTCTGAGGAGGCCTAACAAATAGCTGAGAAAAGAAAAGAAGTGAAAGGCAAAGGAGAAAAAAAAAGATACCCATCTGAATGCAGTGTTCCAAATAATTGCAAGGAGAAATAAGAAAGCCTTCCTCACTGATCAGTGCAAAGAAATAGAGGAAAGCAATAGAATGGGAAAGACTAATGATCTCTTGACCTATAGCAAGCAATTTTACATATATACATGTGTGTGTGTGATTATTATTAATAGAGACATATCCATTAAAAAGTAGAAAAAAGTGAGAATATTTACAAGTATACGTTTATATTCACTAATTCAACATTTACTGAGATCCTCATGTGTGCTAAACATGATATTAATTACCAGGAATACACAGATAACAGTGTCTCTAATTATGGGCAATCTGATGGTTAGAAAACAGTGTGATGAATGCTGCATGATAAGGGCACCTAATCCAATCTAGTGAATCAGTGAATGCTGCCTAAGAGCAAATACTCATTCAAGGAATTGTAAAGAGTTCAGTATTACTGGATTATAGAGTATAAGGGGAAAGTGTTGAGATATGAGACTGAAAAAGTAAGGAGGGACTTTGAATGCCATACTGAAAACAGTAGATTTCATCCTGAGAACGATAGGGAGATTCTTAAAGATTTTAAATTAAAGGAATGTCATGACCTAATTTAATTTTTAAGATAATGTTGTCAGGAGGGTGAAGGATGGATTGAAGGAAGAGTGTGAGGGAGCAAATTAAAACCTGATATTAAAGATGAGGCCATTTCCATAATACAGGTATAAAATGATGAGGATCTAAATGAAGCAATGTCATAAGGAAAAGACAGACTCCAGAGACGTTTAGGAGACATAATTCAGAGAATTTGGCGATCAGCTTGGATGGGTGGACAGCATGAGGGAAAAAGATTAGTGAAGGATAACTGTAAGAATTCTACCTCAGGGAAATAAAATGGAAAATATATAGGAAGAAGAATAAATTCTGGAGAGGGAAGTGTGCACTCAATTTAGGTCATGTGAGCTTAAGTTACCTGTTAGACATCCACATAGTAAACAATTTAACATGAGTCTGAATATCAGGAAAGAAATCTTAGTTGGAGATAAAGACTTGAAAACTGGTGGAATGTGGTGATAGGTGAAGAAAAGGGAACGTGTGGGTTTAGCAGGAAGAGAGAGAACGATTACTTGGGAAACAACAATACATAATGGATACATTTTAAAAAATGAAAATCTGAGAGGCGAGTCAGGAGGAATATAGAAAGAAGTAAAAGGAAACCCCTCTTGTTTTTCTTAACTTTGTTAAGAGAGTCAAGGAAATAGAAAATTTTATGAAGTGTAGAGGTGGCAAATGATGCTATGAGGTCATATAAAGTTAATTCATGCCACATGTTTTTACCGAGTACAGAATATAGCCAGATCCTGTTGTAGGGCTACAGAGGGCAGAAAGAATCCACTGAATTTAGCAACAGTGGGGCAATAGATGACACTTACTAGAGAAGATTCAAGACTTGATGATGATATAGCATCCAGATGATACAAGTGGCAGTGAGTTGAGGAAAGTATGGTACTGAGACAGTGGACAGAAAACATAATAGAGGAATTCTGGAACCTTGATAGACCCAACTGGTGGGGAAACCTTCCTACTGCAAACACCTGAAAAGACTAGATAAAAGATAACCCAAATTTCGAATACACATTTAGATATCCATGCTCTCAGGAAGCAAAGAGAAATCTCTACGTGCCAGAGGAAATTGAGAGGTAGATTGGTAAGTACACAGACCAATACTTTTTCAGCCATGTAGCATGGGCTGGCTTGGGCATGGGGTGAATAAGTAGGGAGCAGAATTTTTAAAAGCTCAATACTATCTAGGAGCTTTGGTTTTAAATACCTGTGAAAAAAGGACCAGAATTAAGGTCTTGGACCCACTCAAGGTAGAGGCAACAGAATTGAGATGTGTGTGACTCCAGAAGAAGTAGAAAATCAGAATAGACCATTAAAGAAACTGAACATATCATGTAACTACTCTTCCATGTATAAACAAAATAACACATTAACAAAAATAACAGCATGATTTTAAGTTATTTTCCCCAAACATCAAAGATCACTATAATATACAAACTCTTCCGGGGTTTGAAAATGAGTTCAATTTCTCCAACTCTGTTTTTAGAACTACTGTAATCAAAGATGATACAAGAAATGAAAATTACAGACAATCCCACAGAAACATAGGTGCAAAACTCCAAAATAAAATTGCAGCAGACAAAAGTAACAGATAGTGAAAATAGTAACAGTGACAGATAGTGGAAAAAGTAACAGATAGTAAATAAATAAATAAAATTAAAATCATGACCGATTAGATTTAAACCCCAGTGTGTCTAGCATTTCATTATTTTTATTAACATTTCTGCCCCTCCTCACATTACACATCTTTGTCTTCATCTTATCTAGCTATAAGGGTTGTTCTTTCCATAGTAAATATGGTGATAATGATTTTTCCTGCCCAGGCTCAAGATAAGTTATGAATTAGAAATTACCTGGAACTATCCCATTTAACTGCTTAGCTTTATGGGAAAGACCTTTCTAGAAGTCCCTTTTCCTTCAATCAGGTAACAGATATGCTGTCAATATTTATTTTAGTAGGGAGAAAAGGAGCATATGAATACATATGAATGTAAATTTCTGTTGTGTAGACATACATGCAGTTATAATACAGAAAGTCTACAATCATTTCTTAATTTTATAAAATGCAACTGCAGCAACTATACCTGTTGGAGACAGACTCCTGCTCTAATGCCACAATTTAAACCTCACACCTTCATTCCATTGATGGCATTGGGTTTCCATTTTGAAGGGAAAATACTGCCTTTTCTCTTTGTCAAAGAAATTCATTCTCTTCACTTCCTTGACCATTTCCAAAATATTTTAAATGAGGCTTCACATTTAAAAACTGATGCCCAGAGGTTATGAATCTGGAGGCTCTGGGTGTGCTTGACACACTGTAGGTATTCAGATTACAATGGAATGTTCTAGTTAACTTGAGAAAAAGAGATCATCTTATAGTCTTCGTTGGTCTTTTGAAAATAAGCATTTTAGAAGTTTTAAGGGAGGGTGAATGGTTTGTCAATATGGCATCAGTTAGTCAAAAATGTATTGACTGAGCACCTACTTTGAACTGGTATAATGCTAGGTTTGTAGAATATAATGCATAAGTCAGACCTCATCCTTGCTCTTATAACTTCATAGATTGGAAACATCCCTGGTTTCAAAACTCTCCAGGTGTCAAAAGCAGCCAACTATATATTTTCCTCTTTTGCCTCCCTCCCAGGGACATGCTCCTGAATGCTAGTTTAACAAATCATACATATAGACCCTGCTTTGACTGAATAAGGTCAGAGTCTTTTCCTCTTGCCATAATAACCTCTGACCACTCAGAGAAAACATGACACCAAAGGTAGGAATTACTTGTAATTTATCTGAAAACATCAAAGGTAGGAATTACTTGTAATTTATCTGAAAACTTTATTAGTTATCCATTCCCAGTGTTTTTCCACATGTGAACTTAATTAAAAGGAAGAAGAAGATATTTTGAGATGCTTAAAAGAAATGTATTTCTTAAGACTGTAAGGAAAGGTATCCACAAATCTTTCAATAAGGAGTGGATGATTAAAACATTAAAACTTGTAAACTCGAGGCCTCAAGACCAAATAAAACATGGCACAAGTGTTAAATGAGTGAGTGCATAAAAATTGCATGGTTACTTTTAACAGAGAATTTTGAAAGTTTGAATACTGAATTTGGGGGATAATCTAGATCAGATTCATTAGAATTTGTTGAAATAGTGGAGATGAAGTGAAATTCAGGATGTTGGAGTACCAGAAGTCCTGTTTAATTCACTAGTTTTATTTGAGAAATACATTGCAAATACAAATGCATGCAAAATAAAGAATTTGTCACATTTTAAAAAGCATTGAAACCTTATACCACATATATATATACTTTACCTTCAGTTGTAATGACAAGCGCCATTATTCCTCTGCTGGCAATTTTGTGGGTAATTATAAAACTTTGCTAGCTGTAGAATATTGTCTTCTTATCCATTCTGTTCACAAGATACATCATCTGAACTATAAAGGAAGATCACAGAATCAGAGTAACCAGTTTTAATGCCTTTTCATCATCATTGGCTACTAACACTAGGCACATGTTTATTTGTAAAATTTATTCCCCCTGTATTTACTTAGATGCTATGCCACTGATCTGTTCAGAATGTTAATTGCACAAGCTATAAATATTGTAACAATGCAGGAAGTTCATCTTAGTGTAAATTATGAATTTTTCCTCTGGTTGAGAATAGTCTCAATGCCCATGTATGAAAATGGAATGGAGAAATTGCTTACAGTCTTATGAGAGAATTTTTATTAAAAAGCACAGCAATAAGACTATTCCCAATACCGTTTGTATAATGAAGAGGATACTGAGGTGTACCTAGGGTAGCATGGGTTCTATAAAGAAGAAAGTGTGAAGATAATAGCAATTGGCAGTAATATCTTGGATGAGAGTCTGGGATTACAATGTTTTACACTTTGGAGCACATGTACAGTAATTCTTTTCCTGATACCTTGCAATCTGGTCCCTATACTTTGGTTTCTTTTTCTTTCTTTCCTTTTGGTTGTGCTGGGTCTTCACTGTGGCTTGAGCTTTCTCAAGTTATAGCAAGAAGGAGCTACTCTTCATGGCAATGTGAGGGCTTCTCATTGCAGTGGTCTCTTTTGTTGAGGAGCACAGGCATTGCCATGAATCAAGGCAAACTGGAAGTGATCAAACAGGAGATGGCAAGAGTGCAAGTCAACATTTTAGGAATCAGATAACTAAAATGGACTGGAATGGGTGAATTTAACTCAGATGATCATTATATCTAATACTATGGGCAAGAATTCCTTAGAATAAATGGAGTAGCCATCATAGACAACAAAAGAGTATGAAATGCAGTATTTGGATGCAATCTCAAAAAAGACAGAATGATCTCTGTTCATTTCCAAAGCAAACCATTCAATATCATGGTAATCCAAGTCAATGTCCTGACCAGTTATGCTGAAGAAGCTGAAGTTGAACAGTTCTATGAAGACCTACAAGACCTTCTAGAATTAACACGCAAAAAAAATGTCCTCTTCGTTATAGGGGACTGGAATGCAAAAGTAGGAAGTCATGAAACACCTTGAGTAACAGGCAAATTTGGCCTTAGTACAAAATGAAGCAGGGCATAGGCTAATAGAGTTTTGCCAAGAGAACACACTGTTCATAGCAAACACCCTCTTCAAACAATACAAGAGAAGACTCTACACATGGACATCACCTGATGGTCAACACTGAAATCAGATTGATTATATTCTTTGCAGCCAAAGATGGAGAAGCTCTATACAGTCAGCAAAAACAAGACCAGGAGCTGACTGTGGATCACATCATGAACTCCTTATTGTTAAATTCAGACTTAAATTGAAGAAAGTAGGGAAAAACACTAGACCATTCATGGATGACCTAAATCAAATCCCTAATGATTATACAGTGGAAATGAGAAATAGATTTAAGGGACTAGATCTGATAGCGTGTCTGATGAACTATGGACGGAGGTTTGTGACATTGTACAGGAGACAGGGAGCAAGACCATGCCCAAGAAAAAAAAATGCAAAAAAGCAAAATGGTTGTCTGAGTGGGCCTTACAAATAGCTGTGAAAAGAAGAGAAGCAAAAAGGAAAGATATACCCATCTGAATGCAGAGTTCCAAAGAATAGCAAGGAGAGATAAGAAAGCCTTCTTTGGCGATCAATGCAAAGAAATAGAGGAAAACAACAGAATGGGAAAGACTAGAGATCTCTTCAAGAAAATTAGAGATACCAAGGGAACATTTCATGCAAAAATGGGCTCAATAAAGGACAAATATGGTATGGACCTAAAAGAAGCAGAAGATATTAAGAAGAGGTGGCAAGAATGCACAGAAGAACTATGGGAAAAAGATCTTCATAACCCAGATAATCACAATGGTGTGATCACTCACCTAGAAGCAGACATCCTAGAATGTGAGTCAAGTGGGCCTTAGGAAGCATCACTACGAATAAAGCTAGTGGAGGTGATGGAATTCCACTTGAACTATTTCAAATGCTAAAAGATAATGTTGTGAAAGTGCTGCACTCAATATGCCAGCAAATTTGGAAAACTCAGCAGAGGCCACAGGACTGGAAAATGTCAGTTTTCATTCCAATTCCAAAGAAAGGCAATGCCAAAGAATGCTCAAACTACCACACAATTGCACTCATCTCACACACTAGCAAAGTAATGCTCAAAATTCTTCAAGCCACGCTTCAACAATCTGTGAACTGTGAACTTCCAGATGTTCAAGCTGGTTTTAGAAAAGGCAGAGGAACCAGAGATCAAATTGCCAACATCCGCTGGATCTTGGGAAAAGCAAAAAAGTTCCAGAAAAAACATCTATTTCTGCTTTATTGACTATGCCAAAGCCTTTGACTGTGTGGATCACAATAAACTGTGGAAAATTCTGAAAGAGATGGGCATACCAGACCATCTGACCTGCATCTTGAGAAACCTATATGCAGGTCAGGAAGCAACAGTTAGAACTGAACATGGAACAACAGACTGGTTCCAAATAGGAAAAGAGTATGTCGAGGCTGTATATTATCACCCTGCTTATTTAACTTATATGCAGCGTACATCATGAGAAACCCTGTTCTGGATGAAGCACAAGCTGGAATCAAGATTTCTGGGAGAAGAAATATCAATAACCTCAGATATGCAGATGACACTACCCTTATGGCAGAAAGTGAAGAAGAACTAAAGAGCCTCTTAATGAAAGTAAAAGAGGAGAGTGAAAAAGTTGACTTAAAACTCAACATTCAGAAAACAAAGATCATGGCATCCAGTCCCATAACTTCATAGGAAATAGATGGAGAAACAGTGAAAACATTGGCAGACTTCATTTTTGGGGGCTCCAAAATTACTTCAGATGGTGACTGCAGCCATGAAATTAAAAAAATAACACTTACTCCTTGGAAGAAAAGTTATGACCAACCTAGACAGCATATAGAAAAGCAGAGAGATTACTTTGCCAACAAAGGTCCATCTAGTCAAGGCTATGGTTTTTCCAGTAGTCATGTATAGATTTGAGAGTTGGACTATAAAGAAAGCTGAGCGCCAAAGAATTGATGCTTTTGAACTGTGGTGTTGGAGAAGACTCTTGAGAGTCCCTTGGACTGCAAGGAGATCCAACCAGTCCATCCTAAAGGAAATCAGTCCCGAATATTCATTGGAAGGACTGATGTTGAAGCTGAAACTCCAATACTTCAGCCACCTGATGCAAAGAACTGACTCATTGGAAAAGATCCTGATGCTGGGAAAGATTGAAGGGGAGAGGAGAAGGGTTCAACAGAGAATGAGATGGCTGGATGGCATCACTGACTCAATGAACACAAGTTTAAGTAAACTCCGGGGTTGGTGATGGTCAGGGAGGCCTGGCTTGCTGTAGTCCTTGGGGTCACAAAGAATCAGACACGACTGAGTGACTGAACTAACTAACTATAGGCTTTAGGTGTGTGGGTTTCAGTAGTTTAGGCATTAGCTCAGTAGTTGCAGCTCCAAAGCACAGGTTCAATAGTTGTGGCTCATGGGCTCAATTGGTCCATGGCATGTGGAATCTTCCCAGACCAGGGAGCAAATCCACGTCCTTCCGATTGGCAGGGGGATTCTCATCCACTGATCCACCAGGAAGGTCCCTACTTTAGTTTCTTGAGTCAGGTTTTATACTTTGGGACCCAGTAGGTGACAGTGGTTACTGAAATAGATGCATACCTCTCATACAGGCTAAAATATTCCAATGTTTCCTAGTTCCTATTCAAATGAAAGTAGTGTATATATAGGGGCTTCCCTGGTGGATCAGCTGGTAAAGAATCCGCTTGCAATGCTGGTGAAAGTGAAATTGAAGTTGCTCAGTCGTGTCTGACTCTTTGCTACCCCATGGACTGTAGCCTACCAGGCTCCTCCGTCCATGGGATTTTCCAGGCAAGAGTACTGGAGTGGGTTGCCATCCTTCTCCAGAAGATCTTTCTGACCCAGGGGTTGAACCCAGGTCTCCCACATTTTAAGCAGATGGTTTACCATCTGAGCCACCAGGAAAGTCTGCAATGTGGGAGACTGGGGTATATATAGACCTGAGTATATATAGCATTATGCAGGACATCTAGGGCTTGGCTAAGTGTTTTTTTTTTTGTTTTGTTTTGTTTTTTACTTTACAATATTGTAGTGGTTTTGCCATACATCAACATGCATCCACCACGGGTGTACATGTGTTCCCCATCCTGAGTCCCCCTCCCACCTCCCTCCTTATACCATCCATCTGGGTCATCCCAGTGTACCAGCCCCAAGCTTCTTGTATCCTGCATTGAACCTGAATTGGCAATTCATTTCTTATATGATATTGTACATGTTTTAATACCATTCTCCCAAATCATCCCCCAACTCCCTCTCCCACAGAGTCCAAAACACTGTTGTATACATCTGTGTCTCTTTTGCTGTCTCACATACCGGGTTGTCATTACCATCTTTCTAAATTCCATGTATATACATTAGTATACTGTATTGATGTTTTTCTTTCTGGCTTACTTCACTCTGTAAAATAGGCTCCAGTTTCATCCACCTCATTAGAATTGATTCAAATGTATTCTTTTTAATGGCTGAGTAATACTCCATTGTGTATATGTACCACAGCTTTTTTATCCATTCATCTGCCAATGGACATCTAGGTTGCTTCCATGTCCTGGTTATTATAAACAGTGCTGCAATGAACATTGGGGTACACGTGTCACTTTCAATTCTGGTTTCCTTGGTGTGTATGCCCAGCAGTGGGATTGCTGGGTCGTATGGCAGTTCTATTTCCAGTTTTTTAATGAATTTCCATACTGTTCTCCATAGTGGCTGTACTAGTTTGCAAACCCACCAACAGTGTAAGAGGGTTCCCTTTTCTCCACACCCACTCCAGCATTAAGACACAGTCATCAAGACAGTATGGTACTGGCACAAAGACAGAAATACAGATCAATGGAACAAAATAGAAAGCCCAGAGATAAACCCACAGACCTACGGACACCTTATTTTTTACAAAGGAGGCAAGAATATACAGTGGAGAAAAGACAATCTCTTTAACAAGTGGTGCTGGGAAAACTGGTCAACCACTTGTAAAAGAATGAAACTAGAACACTTTCTAACACCATACACAAAAATAAACTCAAAATGGATTAAAGATCTAAACATAAGACCAAAAACTATAAAACTCTTAGAGGAGAACATAGGCAAAAAACTCTCCGACATACATCACAGCAGGATCCTCTATGACCCACCTCCCAGAATATTGGAAATAAAAGCAAAAATAAACAAATGGGATCTAATTAAAATTAAAAGCTTCTGGACAACAAAAGAAACTATAAGCAAGGTGAAAGACAGGCTTCAGAATGGGAGAAAATAATAGCAAATGAAGCAACTGACAAACAACTAATCTCAAAAATATACAAGCAACTCCTGCAGCTCAATTCCAGAAAAATAAAAGACCCAATCAAAAAATGGGCCAAAGAACTAAATAGACATTTCTCGAAAGAAGACATATAGATGGCTAACAAACACATGAAAAGATGCTCAACATCACTCATTATCAGAGAAATGCAAATCAAAACCACAATGAGGTACCATTTCACGCCAATCAGAAGGCTAAGTGGTTTTTGAAATAACTTAGGTCTAACCTTAGTAGGAGCAATGCTTTGTTTAAACTTTTTTTTTTTTTCTCAAGTGGATACCATCCAAAATGTACTATATTCTATAATATTATATGAAACATAATTTAATCCCTTTTTAATTATTCAGAGTTATCAAGTATATCACTATAGATACACATTCAGTTGCTAAATAAAATTATATAAGTACTGAAGCCCAGAATTCACTCTCTTGAAAGATTCCTTTTATTGGACTGAGTTTTGGTCATTTTTCTCATAAAATAAAAGATAGTGGAATAACGTGATTTTGTGTGGATGTAACATGACTACCATTCTGCAAAACTGATTATTGAATCAAAATCCAAAGAAGACTTCTCCTAAGTCATTGTTTTACTTTCCAGTAATCTTGCTATAAGCCTCTTATGGATTTGTCAGCAGCACAGCAATATCCTGAACATCATCTGCTATTTCTTAGATTTATCACAATGTACCATGCTTTGTTCTTTCATTAAAACTGTAACTCTTCAGATGGTGACTGAAGCCATGAAATTAAAAGATGCTTACTCCTTGGAAGAAAAGTTATGACCAACCTAAATAGCATATTGAAAAGCAGAGACATTACTTTGCCAACAAAGGTCTGTCTAGTCAAGGCTATGGTTTTTCCAGTGGTCATGTATGGATGTGAGAGATGGACTGTGAAGAAAGCTGAGTGCCAAAGAATTGATGCTTTTGAACTGTGGTGTTGGAGAAGACTCTTGAGAGTCCCTTGGACTGCAAGGAGTTCCAACCAGTCCATTCTAAAGGAGATCAGCCCTGGGTGTTCTTTGGAAGGAATGATGCTAAAGCTGAAACTCCAGTACTTTGGCCACCTCCTGCGAAGAGTTGACTCATTGGAAAAGACTCTGATGCTGGGAGGGATTGGGGGCAGGAGGAGGAGGGGACGACAGAGGATGAGATGGCTGGATGGCATCACTGACTCGATGGATGTGAGTTTGAGTGAATTCCGGGAGTTGCTGATGGACAGGGAGGCCTGCAGTGCTGTGATTCATGGGGTCACAAAGAGTCAGACACGACTGAGTGACTGAACTGAACTGAACTGAACTCTTCACACCGAAAAAGAAAGTCTGATGGTTGATATGCTTATAATGAATCACAGTGATGTATAATATTTAAGGACTATTGAGAGGTAGGTGGCTATTTTCAACCCCCACCCACCACCACCAAATACACACACACAGACACACAGACACATTTCCACCCCTGGCCTTAGTTTTTACGGCCTCCTGAGAACCCCTGAAAATGAAATGTCTGTTAGAAGACTACAGAACATGTAACAATATGATGTCAATTATCTTTCCGGTACTTGCCTTCCTTGGTGTCAGAGACTCCACCATTGTTTTTCTTTCTCTGATTTTTTATGCTTTCTCCATCCTTTCCCCATGACTTCTTTTTTTTTTCTTTTAAGATTTCATACCTGGAAGATTGACTTTTCTCAACTGTATTCTCTATTGATGAAATAACCACTCACAGTATGAAGGGTTACCTGCTGTTGGCTCTTTAAAACATTTATCCCCACTTGTTGCACAGAGGCTATTTCTCTTCTCTAAGAGTCATCTTCTTTCAGCCCTGTTTTAGATCTTTGAGGCTTTATAAAGAATTCCTCAACTTTCTAATTTATTCCCTCTTGATAATGTTTATTTGTTCAAAAATATCTATTAACTGTATTAACTGTCTGCCATGTCCCATGTAATATGTTAGGTGCTGGAGACCAAATTGATAGCAAGTTAGTCATGATGTCTGCTTTCATAAAGCTTCTAGTCTCATGAAAAGATAGAAATGCAACTGCTGGCACTAAATCTAACCCTACATGTAAGCTCTCCTCCTCTATTAGGTTAACAATAAAATATGATACTTAAAGAAGTGACAAAATTGTCATGCTTTTGATACAGCACATCAGAATTCATTCCTACATTATTTACAAGAACTTTTTTTTCGTTTGGTTTTAATAAAAATGATAGACATGGATAAGGCTTTGTGACACTTTACCCTCTGTCTGTAACACTTTAGAAGGAACGATTTACATGGGATTCTCTACAGTTAACAAATATACTATTTTTGAGACTATGGCTTCCTTTTCATTTAATGGTCATAAATCTAAGAGTAACTGTATGTCATGATATAAGAACTATGAGGTCCCATCTTGAGACCGCTTTGTTCAAAATCAGCATTTTGTTTCAGATGAAATGTTTTAAATTTGGCTAATACTACATTTCAAGAAAAATTATTAAATTTTTATATGCACCTACTTAGAAAGAGAAAAACCTTGGAATCTGACTTTGGTGTAGCTTTATGCATTAGAATAAAGTGAATGTGCTCATATATAAATTCTTGTTTTTAACCCATGTCTTTCTTCTTACTCCTATGTACTTGTAGAGATATTTATTTCCAAACTTAATTTTCAATACATTTGCATTTTTACAGTTAAAAAGCAGCTCATAGGTTTTCAAGTAAAATCTGGAGCACTTTATAATTATATTATTGAATCCAAGAGAAGCTTGATGAATTTAAAAGAAGAAAATAGTTTGTAGTTCATCTCTGTAAAAATAAAGTATATGAATAAAATTGATGTATCTCATGGGCAGTTTTAATATCACATATTTTTTAATTCTAAGAATCTCTTCATCAAATCAAAAGGTAAATAGACTAGCATATCATTAGATTGATTATTAATTATAAGCCTTTTGCATGGTAATTGAGGTAAATAAACATTTGTTGAACATTTATTATATCCCTATGGCAGAGTATTGCTTATTGCTAGAAGCTTCAAATGATCAAGGATAAGATATCTGTAGATAATGTTTTCAGAAAGGTAGTGATCTCAGGAAGAAAACTCAAACTTACCTGTAGTGTTGAGGAATCTTCTAGATTCTATACTAAATCTGCAGCTAGGATTTATAGACAGCCACACTCAATTTGACCTAATATTTATGATTCCTCTAAATTCAGGAGCAGTGTAGCAGATAGGAAAAAGTATTAGACTTGGATCTAGAGATCTGAGTTTCAGTCTCAACTTTCTATACTTTAATCTTGGGTAAGTCAGTTCAGCTTTCTGAACTTCAGTTTCTTTGTCTTTAGAAGGGAAAAAAGATAACTTGTCTTGCAAACCTCATGGGATGACTGTGAGAATCATACAAAAGAATGAGATTGTGCTCTAATGTTATGTCTACAAATGTAGCATTATTTTCCTGTTCACATATTTATTTATTAACAAGTATATGGTGTTGCTTTGGATTGTTTACATGGGATGAAAGAAATGTGGAACTCTCTATTACTGTTACACAGTCTATCCATCCCTTTTGTAAATTTGATTAAGCTTGACATATTCTTGAGTGCATAATTTGTGCTACAATGCTATGTACTTTGTACTTTAAGGAATATACCTAGAGGACTCTCTTCTTATTTGAGTCATAGTTTCAAGTTTTGTTTTCTTCTAATGCTCAAGAGACCAGTGTTTCAGTGTAACAAACATGTGTGTGTCATATAAACATCAAGTGAGAGGGTCATATTCTTCTAAAAGTAGCCAAAATGCTATAATTTTAAAAGTTGGGCCCAGTAGTGTTCTCTGCCCAGAAGAATATACATTGCTATTTAATTGCTATCAAATAGTCAAACTCTGTTTCTCTTCATTTTCTATCCTGAAAAGCTATGTGTATAATTTGTTCCTATGTTTAGCAGAAGTTAAAACACTAAGCATTTAGTGTTTGATGTAAGAGTATAATTTGCCCCTCTTCTAATCAGAGAATTAAGTATCCCTTGACATTTGTGGTTTTCCTTTCATTTTTTCTGTCCCTTTTCCTGGTTCTCTCATTTTTCTTCTTGAAGTTTCCCTTTTCTGCAAACATCCCACCCTTCCAACCTCCCAACCACATCACAATCTTTTTTTTTTTTTTTTTTCAGATTCATGTTTTATTATGTTTTCAATTATTTTTTCCCACCAGTGCTTTCTACAATAGTTTCTTCTTTTCAAAGTAAAATCTTAATTAAAATGAGATTGTCTCCTGGGTAGTGGGGGTTTATTTTGTTTCACTTGGTTTTGTTTTACCGCCTTTACAATATGATGAGTCAAGAACTTTTAAGTTGAGAAAATAAAGCTAAATAATTTCCCCTATCAACATTGTCTATAATTTAATGTTCTCTTACCCAAACAGTTCCAATGTCTTTTTCTTTTTTCCTTTCTTTCTTCCTATCTTTCTTCCTTCATTCTTTCTTTTTTGGCATGAGGGAGGAAAAGGAAAACCAAGCAGGATCAAAAAGGAGTGGGGCCAAGGAATGGAAGCAAATGGTTGAATGAAATAAGCTAAACACTCTTCACCACCATTCTAGCAAAAAGGGCCAAGATTCCCACAGAATCACTTAGCTGGAGCTTGTCCATTTTGTCTACCTTATAATCTTCTCCAAGAAGAATAAGAAAGTAAAATATGATCTCTGACAGCTCCTTTCTTTCCCCATACCCCACATACTATATTGACAGTAGTTACATTATTGCACAATGTCAAGTTGTTCCCACTAGAGTGTCCTTACTCAAGAAGTCCTGCCATGCAGAATTCACCCTGCTGTACAGAAAGACTTCACCGAGATCTGTATTTGAAAGCTGCCATGAATATGGCTAGAGCAGATGTGTGTGTGTGCTGCTCAGTTGCTTCAGTCATGTCCGACTCTTCATGACCTGTGGACTGTAGCCCACCAGGCTCCTCTGTCCATGGGATTCTCCAGAACAAAATATTGGAGTGGGTAGCTGTGTCCTCCTTCAACAGATCTTCCTGACACAGGGATCAAACCAGTGTCTCCCGTATTGCAGAGATGGTCCAGAGATGCTTTCTGAATACCTTTTTGCTACTTATTTCACTAACCAAGTGTGATTCTTTACAGTAGGAACATTTTTTAATTGCAGTTTTGAAAAATACTTAGTTCATTTGCGTGGTTTATATTCTCAAGAAGATCCTCTTGGAATATACAAGACTACAACCATGGGAGGACATTTGAAACAGTTTGGGGTTAAACGGTCTGTTGAGGGCATTCAGAGACACGAGAAAGGTAGAAACATTTTAAAACCATGAAAGGAGTAAACATATTTAGTAAGTCAAAAATTGACTCAGTAACTTTTTCTTCAGAAGAACAAAGAAAGGACATCTTATTAATATTTCTCATAAGTAAACAAAGGCTTTGGCATTTGTGCCCTCAAAGCATCAACAATCGTATGTTTTTTGTTGAAATAGATCCAATCTGTCTCACTAGCCTTTTCCCTTTTCTCCTTTGAAACACAAACCCCACTCTTCTTACAGATACACAGCCTTCCTCCCATGTGCCAGAGTAAATCTGTAGATTGAAGGAAAATTTTAGTACCAAATTTAAGTCTCACCATCCTCATTGGGTCTGCTTCTCTGACCAGTGCTGGATAACTAATGACCTGAACTGAAATTTCCAAAAGCTGTAGAAACTTCTCCTGGCAGTGACTTACTGTCACTGACAGTTTGATGTTGACATGCTATATAACTGCAATCCTAAATTTCATGCATTTGGATTTGTCAGTTTAATTCAGGCATCACTTTAGTTAAAGCTCAACTTACTGTATTTATGCAAAAAGAAAGGGGGAGGGCAGGGGCAAAAGACATTTTCATTCTGCAATAAATATTATCAGAGTTTTGTGGTATTAAAATCAGTGCATACAGGATAGCGCAGCTCCAAACAGTAAGCCGGAGTTGCAGTCTGGCAAAATAAACCCTTCAAAGCTCATGAGCTTACTGCTATTCACCTGGTGGATTCTCTCCATCACAAAGCTGAGTGAGTCCATTAAGCTTATGTAACACAAGCTTAAAGGTGAAATGGAAAGCTCTTAAAAAATAAACTATTTAAGTTTCTAAATCAGGAGTGTGCATTATGTGCTGAAAACTTAAATATGCCAGTAATGCTACATACATTTGTACAAAAATGATAATCACATTCACATTTTAAAGCAAAACCTTTAAAAGTACATTTTCTTCACAGTCCTAAAAAAAAAAAGGAAATCAAAATCAGTATTCCGGCTTTGCTCTGAGAGAGCTGAAGTGAGTGTAGCAGTCGGAGAGTGCTCTATGCTTTGCAAGTGCTGTCATCAATTCTAATAAATCTTTAATCCAGCCCTTGATAGGCAGGTGAAGAAGAAATTTATTTTTTCAGATGTTTTGGTATAATGAAATACAGAATATTAGAAACGTAAGCATATACAAATATTCCACAGATAGAGGATCTTTTTTATTTTAGTATCCAATTTAGTGCAAAGAAAATAGAATTCATCCTGAATGAATACTGAAGGTATTAAATGGGTATTCTGTCATCAGAACCACTGAATAGCATTGGAGTTTATTACATGCATGCCCAAGCACTTTAAAAGGCAACTCAGCCATAGGCCAAAGAGTTCAGTGAGATAAGCAGTTGTTCCTTTTATTTTCAGAGAGAGTGTGTTTTAATGGACACTTGGACTGAGGCTTAACCTGATCAGGCCAAACTCTTAAATGTTGGCTCCTAGGACCATAGCAAGAATATCAGAGTCCACAGCCAAGTGTGAATGAGTCTACCTTTCTTCTAAATGTTCTTTGACCTTAACTTAGTTTCAATCAAAATGTTGATAAAACAACCCAAGAGACAGACACTCTTTGTTTTCCAGATTAACCCTAGCTTTCACAGAAACTTTATCATTTATAAAACTTAAACTTCTCAACAGACCAAGGATTGCTAGGCTTCTCATTTTGAAAGAGGTATCTTCTGAACTTTCATCTGATAAAGACTATTTCCTCTCTGGAACTAGATGACTAGTCCTACAGTTGTGAGTGTTTAGGGAAATGATTGATTTGTTTCAGGGGGAAAATTGTTTGTTATCTTGTTAGAAAATGAACTTGAGCTTTGTTCCTCAAGACCCAGATTCCCATGACAACAGCAACAGTGACCTTGCCTTAAGGTCCAGGAGCAGTTGAAGTTATTGTACAGAATGAACTCAGATTTCTGGTGTTGATTTTTCAGGTGTGTTTTAACATTTCAACCTTAAATTTCTTTCCTACAAAACAGACGGAGACAATCTTGAAAAAGGCCATCTATGGGTAATATTTCTTGTATCAGATCCACCCAAATAAAAAGACAGATCTTTCCCTTAAGGACAGGCAGCCAAAAGAGTGACAAAAAAATCAGTTTGTAGAGACTTTGGCACCAAATATAGTCCAGGAAATTACTCCAAACCTCACTATTGTAATGGACTCTAAATTTTCAGCAACTGAAAACCACACTGCACTAGCCAATTGGTAATAAATTTAAAGTACCAGAAGATAATTTCAGAGAAAGAAATTGCAGCCATGGAACAACATATTTCTAAGATCAATGGGACATATCTGTCTTACCGGAATAGGATACACTTCTGGAAAATAAAGTAATGATCTTAGAAGGCGGAACAGACTCTTTTAATACCTTCCTCCTACTCCATCTTAGAGGAATAGGATGAGAGTTAAATGTAGTTCTCTTGGAGTTTTTAAGATAGAAGCTAAAAAATAGCATTCATAATTCAAATCTTCCTGACTCTCAAATCTTCTGAATTTATGAAAAATGTATAACATTTATATCTGCTTAATGTACTATATTTATAGCTTATGCATTTGAGAAATTCTGATTACAATAGTTTGTACTCTTCATATTATGCCCACACAATAGACAAGTATTAACACATGAAAACAAAATACTTCCTAGTTACCTAGCATCAGTAATGTCAATAGACCAAGGATTTAGCAGTTAAAAAGGGGAGGAGATTCCAATGTCAAGAATCCTTTTGGGAAAATACCATGCTTTCCCTTTACATTTTCAATCACAGGAAGATAAGAGTGTTCTTATCTTTTCCACAAAATATGTCCTCATCTTTTTCCACAAAAGAACTTTTAAAGAAAACTAAAGGGCTGTCTATGTTTTTAGAGATGAAAATCAACCTGTAAGATCTTTCCAAGTTTGTAAGTAATTGTGTGGCTTACTCAATTCAAGCTAATTTGTTACACTAATAAAGCCAGTAAACTCTTACATGTTAGCAATTTTCTTTAGTACTTCATGCCATTTATTCATTCATTCATGCTACAAATATTTATTTGATATTATCACCTTGGGCAGTATGCTTGACAGTAGGCATACAGAATAAAAATAAGGCATGTCCTTGTCCCAGAAACACTTGCAGTCTTGTGGATGATAGAGACTATATAGGTAAAATTTGCCTTGTTCATCCAAAACTGATGAAATTAAGGCCTTTGAGGTTCAGATTTGCCGATGGAGAATACAAAGTAGAATCAAGGATCAGAGACCATCTTGAGAAATTAATTATTAAGTAAAATTGTCTCAAGACTAGATTTTGAAATTTGAAGGAAAACAGAACGAGCCCCATACAACCTGAGCAAATTCTCTGAGCAAAGAGCAACCACTGCCAGTACTGATCCATCTAATCCCAGGATTACACAAGATCCCAAGAGAGCAGGGAGGTTTGTTTTAAGTGGGATTTTGCTACGTGAGAATTGCCTGAAGCCCTGTAGGCTCCCTTGCAGAGCTCTTTTCTCCATACAGAGGCATTTGCTATGCCTTTGCTCAAATAGGTTTATTACCTATTTGAACCCTCCAGGTGGTGATATCAGTTGCAAAGAATATAGAAATTCAACCACAGTCTTTTTTTTTTTTTTAATGCAGCTTCAGTTTTTCCAACCTGTTGTGCACTGCATGTAGTCACACATTTGGGGAAATACTGCCACAGAATGAAGTGTTGTAAAGTCTTTACAGAACGGTTATCTGATACTATTCAAAAAATGGAAACTCTGTTCAACTCTATAAGATAAGGGCAATCTAACCCTGCCTGTGGTAGCACATCTTATTTAGAGGTTGTACAATCCTTGCATTGTAGGGAATTATGGGAAAAAATGTGAATTTCTGTTTAAAGGCTCTTACTGTTCAAATTTCCACTTGTCAAAGTGATTTTGGTGCATGGGGAGTTATATTATGGTGTGTAAACCAGGTACAGAGCATTTAAAAATTTAAAAATGAAAGCTTAATATTCCTTTGAAAATAGTATGAGGGTTAAAAAATATTAAAAAGGTTAAACATAGCGAGGTGTTCCTTGCGCTGGGGGACAAAAAACCGATATCACCAGTTAAGAGCTAAAAAGCTATCAAATTCATTTTGTCTAGAAAATGGTGTCTAATTCATTTTAGGCATTTAAGGATAAATTATAATTCAGGGATTAACCATCATCCAATGAATTCACTCTGTTACTGAATGATGGTTGTTTTCTGCTGCTGTTTCACTTTCTACTCCTTTCCTTTGCCCCCTTTTGTTTAGTCCCAGGGCCAGGTAGCATATTCATATACACCTATACCATCATACAGATTGTTAACCTATTGAGTGCTTCTCTGGTGGCTCAGTGGTAAAGAATCCACCTGCAATGCTCAAACTCATGTCAGGGAAAAACCCAGATGAACTTTTTGGCCAACTCAATATAATTGAATCACGTTGCTGTATGTTTGAAACAAACACAACATTAACTATACTTTAATAAAAAAAAAATCAAGTCTGTCTCTGAAACTTATGTTCATATATGAACATAAGGCCTAATAGCAGAATTTGAGGGTAAGTAGAAAAATGGAAGGGAAGTATTTTAGCAATGGAGGCTGAGAGGGAGGCAGCAATTCTGGTAACTTTATCCTTTAAATTAGACTATTAAGGATGTGTCTCCTCTGCCTCCATTTAAAACATGCTTGAAGTAGAATTGGAATCCAAGCATTTAAGGAAAAAAAAATAGTGTTTGCTACTTAATCACAAAATCATAGTCTTAGATTTAGAAGATTATTAGGTATAATCTCACATTTATGATAAACTTACCATGACATATGTACTTCAGCATCTTAACTGCTTTCAGTGATGAGACATTGTTCCTCACAATATAACCTATTATATCATTGAACATATTTGATTACTTTTTACAAAGTATTCCTTATGTTAGGCCTAGAAAATACACACACACACACACGTGCACACACACATATATATATATATATATATAGGGAGAGAGAGAGAGAGTGCTGTTTTTGTTCAGTCATGTCCAAATCTTTGCAACCTCATGGACTGCAGCAAACCAGACTCCTCTGTCCCCCACTGTCTCCTGGAATTTGCTCAAACTCATGTCCATTGAGTTGGTGATACTTTCTAACTGTCTTATCCTCTGCCACCCCTTCCCCTTTTGCCTTTACTCTTTCCCAGCATCAGAGTCTTTTCTAATGAGTAGGCTCTTCAGATCAGGTGGCCAAAGTATTGGAACTTCATCTTCAGCATCAATCCTTCCAATGAATATCCAGGGTTGATTTACTTTAGGATCGACCAATTTGATCTTGCAGTTCAAAGGACTCTCAAGAGTCTTCTCCAACATCACAATTCAAAAGCATCAATTCTTCAGCACTCAACCCTCTTTATGATCCAACTCTCTCAGCTGTATATGACTACTGGAAAAATCATCGTTTTGACTGTGTGTACTTTTGTCAATAAAGTAATGTCTCTGCTTTTTAGCATGCTGTCTAGATTTGTCACAGTTTTTCTTCCAAGGAGCAAGCATCTTTTGATTTCATGGCTGCAGTCACCATCTGCAATGATTTGGGAGCCCAAGAAAATAAAATCTGTCACTGTTTCTACTTGTTTCCTTTCTATTTGCCACGAAGTGATATAACTGGATGCCATGATCTTAGTTTTTTAATGCTAAATTTCAAGCCAGCTTTTTCACACCCTTCTTTCATATTCAACAAGAGGTTCTTTACTTTCTCTTCACTTTGTTCAATTAGAGTGGTATCATCTGCATATATGAGGTTCCTGATAATTCTCCTGGCAATCTTGATTCCAGTTTGTGATTCATCCAGCCTGACATTTCACATGATGTGCTCTGCATATAAGTTAAAAGCAAGGTGACAATATATATCCTTGTCATACTCCTTTCCCAATTTTGAACCAGTCCATTGTTCCACATCCAGTTCTAACTGTTGTTTCTTTCTTTTTTTTTTTCTAACTGTTGTTTCTTGATTTGCATACAGATTTCTCAGGAGAGAGGTAAGGTGGTCTGGTATTCCCATATCTTTAAGGATTTTCCACAGTTTGTTGTGATCCACAAACTCAAAGGCTTTACTGTAGTCAATGAAGCAGAAGTGGATGTTTTTCTGAAATTGCATTACTTTTTCTATGATCCAATTAATGTTGGCAATTTGATCTCTGATTCCTCTGCCTTTTCTAAACTCAGCTTGTACATCTAGAAGTTCTCAGTTCGTGTATTGCTGAAGCCTAGCTTGAAGGATTTTGAGCATACTCTTACTAACATGTGAAATGAGGACAATTGTACAGTATTTAGTTTGAACATTCTTTGACATTGCCCTTTGGGATTGAAAGGAAAGCTAACCTTTTCCAGTCTATGTCCCCTGCTTAGTTTTAAATATACGTATATAATGTATATAATAGGCATAAGAATATAGACACTATAATATGTATAATAAAGTGAGAACAGTATATATAAATATATTCATGTTTTTCTCATGTCTCCTTTTTTTCAGAGTATAAACATCACAAATATTTTCAAATATTTCTTTTTTTAATTAATTTATGTATTTTAATTGGATGCTAACTACTTTACAGTATTGTAGTGGTTATTGTCATACATTGACATGAATCAGCCATAGGTGTACATGTGACCCCATCCTGAACACCCCTTCCCACTTCCCTCCCCATCCCATTCCTCAGGGTCATCCCAATGCACCAGCCCTGAGCACCCTGTCTCATGTATCAAACCTGGACTGGCTATCTATTTCACATATGGTAATATACATACTTCAATGCTATTCTATCAAATCATCCTACCCTCATCTTCTCCCACAGAGTCCAACAGTCTGTTCTTTATATCTGTGTCTCTTTTGCTATCTCACATATGGGGTCATCATTACCATCTTTCTAAATTCCATATATATGCATTAATATAGTGTATTGGTGGTTTTCTTTCTGACTTACTTCACTCTGTATAATAGGCTCCAGTTTCATCCACCTCACTAGAACTGATTCAATGCATTCTTTTTAATAGCTGAGTAATATTCCATTGTGTATATGTAGCACAGCATTCTTATCCATTCATTTGCCGATGGACATCTAGGTTACTTCCATGCCCTAGCTATTGTAAGCAGTGCTGTCATGAATATTGGGGTACATGTTCTTTCAATTCTGGTTTCCTCAGTATGTATGCCCAGCAGTGGGATTGCTAGGTCATATGGCAGTTCTATTTCCAGTTTTTTAAGGAATCTCCACACTGTTCTCCATAGTGGCTCTACTAGTTTGCATTCCCACCAACAGTGTAAGAGGGTTCCCTTTTCTCCACACCCTCTCCAGCATTTATTTTTTGTACACTTTTTATAGCAGCCATTCTGACCAGCATGAGATGGTACCTCATTGTGGTTTTGATTTGCATTTCTCTGATAATGAGTGATGTTGAGCATCTTTTCATGTGTTTGTTAGCCATCTGTATGTCTTCTTTGGAGAAATGTCTGTTTAGTTCTTTGGTCCATTTTTTGATTGGGTCATTTATTTTTCTGGAATTGAGCTGCATGAGCTGCGTTTTGAGATTAATTCTTTGTCAGTTGCTTCATTTGCTGTTATTTTCTCCTATTCTGAAGTCTGTCTTTTCACCTTGCTTATAGTTTACTTCATTGTGCAAAAGCTTTTAAGTTTAATTAGGTCCCATTTGTTTATTTTTGCTTTATTTCCATTACTCTGGGAGGTAGGTTATAGAGGATCCTGTTGTGATTTATGTCAGAGTGTGTTTTGCCTATGTTTTCCTCAAAGAGTTGTATAGTTTCTGGTCTTACATTAAGATCTTCAATATATTTTGAGCTTATTTTTGTGTCTGGTGTTAGAAAGTGTTCAGGTTTCATTCTTTTACAGGTGGTTGACCAGTTTTCCCAGCATCACTTGTGAAAGAGATTGTCTTTTCTCCATTGTATATTTTTGCCTCCTTTGCCAAGGATAAGGTGTCCATAGGTGCGTGGATTTATTTCTGGGCTTTCTATTTTGTTCCATTGATCTATATTTCTGTCTTTGTGCCAGTACCATACTGTCTTGATGACTGTAGCTTTGTAGTATAGTCTGAAGTCAGGTAGGTTGATTCCTCTAGTTCAATTCTTCTTTCTCAATATTGCTTTATCTATTTGAGGTTTTTTGTATTTCCTTACAAATTGTGAAATTATTTGTTCTAGTTCTCTGAAAAATACCGCTGGTAGCTTGATAGGGATTGCATAGACTCCATCGATTGCTTTGGGTAGTATACTCATTTTCACTATATTGATTATTCTGATCAATGAACATGGTATATTTCTCCATCTATTTGTGTCATTTTTTATTTATTTCATCAGTATTTTATAGTTTTATATATATAGGTTTTTTTTGTTTCTTTAGGTAGATTTATTCCTAAGTATTTTATTCTTTTTGTCACAATGGTGAGTAGAATTGTTTCCATAATTTGTCTTTCTGTTTTCTCATTGTTAGTGTATATGATTGGAAGGGATTTCTGTGTGTTAATTTTGTATCCTGCAACTTTACCATGTTCATTGATTAGCTCTCATAGTTTTCTGGTGGTGGCTTTAGTGTTTTCTATGTAGAGGATCATGTCATTTGCAAACAGTGATAGTTTTACTTCTTCTTTTCCAATCTGGATTCCTTTTATTTCTTTTTTCTTTTCTGATTGCTGTAGCTAAACCTTCCAAAACTGTGTTGAATAGTAGTGGTGAGAGTGGGCACCCTTGTCTTATACCTGACATCAGGGAAAATTCTTTCAATTTTTCACCATTGAGGATAATGTTTGCTGTGGGTTTATCATATAGACTTTTATTATATTGAGGTATGCCTGATTTCTGGAGGGTTTTTATCATAAATGGATGTTGAATTTTGTCAAAGGCTTTCTCTGCATCTATTGAGATAATCATATGGTTTTTATCTTCCAATTTGTAAATGTGGTGTATTAAATTGATTGATTTGCAAATATTGAAGAATCCTTGCATCCCTGGGTGAAGCCCATTTGGTCATGATGTATGATCTTTTTAATATATTGTTGGATTCTGTTTCCCAGAATTTTGTTGAGGATTTTTGCATCTATGTTCATCAGTAATATTGGCTTGTAGTTTTCTTTTTTGGGTCATCTTGATCTGGTTTTGGTATTAGGGTGATGGTGGCCTCATAGAATGAGTTTGGAAGTTTACCTTCCTCTGCAGTTTTCTGGAAGAGTTTGAGTAGGATAGGTGTTAGCTCTTCTCTAAAATTTTTTGTGGAATTCACCTGTGAAGCCATTTGGTCCTGGACTTTAGCTTGTTGAAGATTTTTTTATTACAGTTTCAATTTCCATGCTTATGATGGGTCTGTTAAGTTTGTCTATTTCTTCCTGGTTCAGTTTTGAAAGGTTATACTTATCTAAGAATTCGTCCATTTCTTCCCAGTTGTCCATTTTACTGGCATATTGTTGCTGATAGTAGTCTCTTATAATCTTTTGTATTTCTGTGTTGTCTCTTGTGATCTCTCCATTTTCAGTTCTAATTTTGTTGATTTGCTTCTTCTCCTTTTTTTTCTTGATGAAGCTGGCTAATGGTTTGTCTATTTCATTTATCTTCTTAAAGATCCAGCTTTTAGCTTTGTTGATTTTTGTTATAGTCTCCTTTGTTTCTTTTTCATTCATTTCTGCCCTAATTTTTATGATTTCTTTCCTTCTACTAACCCTTGGGTTCTTCATTTCTTCTTTTTCTAGTTGCTTTAAGTGTAAAGTTAGGTTATTTATTTGATTTTTCTCTTGGTTCTTGAGATAAGCTTGTATTGCTATGAACCTTCCCATTAACACTGCTTTTACTGAATCCCATAGGTTTTGGATTGTCGTGTTTTCATTTTCATTCATTTCTATGAATACTTTTGTTTCTTTTTTGATTTATTCTGTGATTTGTTGGTTATTCAGCAGTGTGTTGTTTAGCCTCCATATGTTTGCATTTTTAGTAGTTTAATAGTTTTGTTTTTTTTTTTTTTCCTGTAGTTGACATCTAATCTTACCTCATTGTAATGAGAAAAGATGGTTGGAATGATTTCAAATTTTTTTTAATTTTATTTTTAACTTTACAATATTGTATTGGTTTTGCCATATATCAACACGAATCTGCCACAGGTATACACGTGTTCCCCATCCTGAAACCTCCTCCCTCCCCAATTTTTTTTTAATTTACCAAGGCTAGATTTATGACCCAGGTTGTGATCTATCCTGGAGAAGGCTTGTGTGCACTTGAGAAAAAAGTGAAATTCATTGTTTTGGGGTGAAATGTCTTACAGATATCAGTTAGGTCTAACTGGTCCATTGCATCATTTAAAGTTTTTGTTTCCTTGCTAAATTTCTACTTAGCTGATCTACCCATAGGTGTGAGTGGGGTATTAAAGTCTCCCACTATATTGTGTTACTGTTAATTTACCCTTTCATACTTGTTAGCATTTGCCTTACATATTGCGGTGCTCCTATGTTGGGTACATATATATTTATAACTGTTATATCTTTTTCTTGGACTGATCCTTTGATCATTATGTAGTGACCATCTTTGTCTCTTTTATGGTCTTTATTTCAAAGTCTATTTTATCTGATATGAGTATTGCTGCTCCTGCTTTTTGGTCTCCATTTGCGTGAAATATCTTTTTCCAGCCCTTCACTTTCAGTCTGTATGTGTCCCTTGGTTTGAGGTGGGTCTCCTGTTGACAGCATATATAGGGGTCTTGTTTTTGTATCCATTCAGCCAGTATTTGTCTTTTGGTTGGGGCATTCAACCCATTTACATTTAAGGTAATTATTTATAAGTATGATCCTGTTGTCATTTACTTTGTTGTTTTCAGTTCAAGATTATACACCTTTTCTGTGTTTCCTGTCTAGAGAATATGCTTTAGCACATGTTGAAGAGCTTGTTTGGTGGTGCTGAATTCTCTCAGCTTTTGCTTGTCTATAAAGCTTTTGATTTCTCCTTCATATCTGAATGAGATCCTTGCTGGGTACAGTAATCTGGGTTGTAGGTTTTCCTCTTTCATGACTTTAAGTATGTTCTGCCATTCCATTCTGGCCTGAAGAGTTTTTATTGAAACATCAGCTGTTATCCTTATGGGAATCCCCTCGTGTGTTATTTGTTGCTTTTAGTATTTTCTCTTTCTGTTTGATCTTCATTAATTTGATTAAATTGTGTCTTGGGGTGTTTCACCTTGGGTTTATCCTGTTTGGGACTCTCTGGGTTTCTTGGACTTGGGTGGCTATTTCCTATCTTATTTTAGGTAAGTTTTCAACTATTATCGCCCCAAGTATTTTCTCATAGCCTTTCTTTTTGTCTTCTTCCTCTGGGACTCCAATGATTCGAATGTTGGGGTGTTTAACATTGTCTCAGAGGTCTCTGAGGTTGTCCTTATTTCTTTTAATTCTTTTATTTGCACCATTCTATCTTCTACCTCACTTATCCTACCTTCTGCCTCGGTTATTCTACTGTTGGTTCCCTCCAGAGTGCATTTGATCTCAGTTATTACATTATTCATTGACTCTTTTTTATTTCTCAACTATTTCTTATATAGCGTGAATTTTAGATCAAATATGATATTCCATGTGTCTGTAATTGTTTCTCAAGATGTTCAATTATTCTGAAAAAAAATGCTATATGGTCAAATATGTTGGACTAAATTTGTTTCCTGCATTTTTGGGATTCTTTGCAAAGTTCATATGCATTATGTATCGGCAGTTATTGAGCTAGTCTCCAATTCACCTGATTCTCAGTAATTCAGGCACTTCTATGAGTCTAGTAAATCCATACTGTTCCCAAACTAAAAGAAAGAGAGAGGAAGACAGAGCAAGGGATTTAAAAGAGCCATTAATTTGGAGATTCTCTTGGGTTTGTTCTGAATAGGCAGTTTCTAGGTGAGATGCATGCAATCAACAAGTGTTCGAGGAAGTGTATTCACAAGTGCTTCTTTGGAAATGTGCCCAAGTAAAACAAATGTACTGAAGCATTTTAAGTCAATGACAATGGTATATGCACCAACCTGGACCTAGAGGCAATCTTCTAGTACTCTTTCTGGTTCATCTCATCTCAAATCACATCCACTAACAGCTTTGTGCAAAAAATGATTGTTAGAATGTGCTATATGATGACCTCTGAACTCTACTTGAACTGAATATAGAGAATAGTTGACACCACCATAATTTGTTTTAGCAATTTGTCCAAATAGATCTTCACTGTATGGTTTGGGGATTTCAGGAACAAAAGCATAAGCATTCAACTAAGAGCATAGAGGTCTGAGTGAATGAAAACACTCAAATAGTTGAAGCTACAGTTTCACTTCCACTAGCTAGAAAACAGTCTCTCATGTCATTTGAATCTTACGTTGTTGGAGCCCTGAAATTTGGATTTATGACTCCACAAGATTGGCTACTCACCAATAGAAACCAATTCCTGTCACTCTTATGTACAACAATCAGAGTCACCACTGTGAAGAGATATTCCAAGTGGCAGCAGATAACAGATTTCAAACATGCTCATTAGTGCAACTGCTCATGACTAGCAGAGGTGATTGTCAAAATATTCATGAGATGTGCTCTTTGAATGACTTATTTTCATGACATAGCAGTTGTGTTACATGTATGAGCAGCTTAACTAACTGCCAAAAGGCACTACCTTCTGGTTTTTGGCTTTCCTTCTACCAGGAAAACCAACTTAGCTTCAACCATTGCTTGTAAATCTTTGTGTTATGGTTGTGTTAATTGTACCAGTGAAAACTTTTTATTCAATGATGGTGTCACTAAAAAATTAATTTGGTGGGAGAAAAAAAATTCATGATAGAAATGGTTAAAACTGCAAAAGCAGTTATAGGAGGAACTATTTACCAAATTAAAAAATGAGGAGAGAGTAGAGACATAGAAAATAATCTGATACTTGTTGCCAGTAGCACTGAGATGGTTGGCTGCATTGGCAATCTGGTCAAATTTACTCATCCGCAAGCTTTAAGAGACATATTGTTAAATTTAAGTTTGATGTCCACTTACCTGGTAATTGTGGAGTCACTAATTCTCCTGATATAGTATCAGTCTTCAGAGAAGGCAAATCGACTCTGTGACAATGGATAGATCCCTATCATCTATCATGTCATAGAGAAGTTCCATCCAAACTTTTATCTTGATAATGTGGCTTTAAAAGTGGTTGAATCACTGTGGGACAGTGATCAGACAACTTTTCTTCCCTGTCTGGAAGATTTGCCTCCTCTCAAAGAGCAAGTCCCAGAGTTATACTTTTCTGCATCTCTTGACTTGACGGACTCAACCTCAGGAGAACCCTGAGACTGTTGAGATGACAAGTAAAGTGAAAAGTAGAGGAATTTCTTAATCTCCATCAGCAATATTTGTTTTATTTGGAGGGAATTATTGATAAATATATCTTTGTTTCTGCTTCTTTAGTACAGGCTGCACTAAATAGTATTTGGAATTATTTTAAATGTTTTGAAGAAGATTCCAGCCAGTGGCTTACTGTGTGGAGTGATTAGCATTCTGAACCTGAGAGTAAAGAGTGTTTATCAATTTCTGACCTTCATCAAGAGCTTACTGAACTATATGGTGTAGTAAGAGTCAATTCTGAATAAAATTACTCAGTAGTTGCATTCCACACTTCTTCAGGTGAGTCTCATGCTGGTCAAACTGACCTAAATGGACTGGAGAAGATTCTAATCCTTGGCAGTGTGGTGACTGATGCTATTAGTATAGATACTTGGTTAAAAAGAAAAAGAGAAAAGTAATGAGCATGATTTGCTTGCTATTTACAGGCAAAAGCCACATTATCCCAGAAAAAGTCACACTAATATTTGAAGACTGAAAGACTGAAAAATGACCCACTGCCTGTTTCTAAGCCAAAATCAGATTTTATCTCAAATATAGTTCCTCTTGGACATGAGGATTTCATTTCTGTGTCTGTTGGCATACAGCTTCAGATGCACCCGAAAGAACCAGGTTATATAAACAACAATGTAAGTGTGGACAAGTTTGATGGTGGTAGAGGCAGCCTGCATCTTACTGTATAACCTCATATTTCAGACAACTATCTCATTTTGAGGCTGCTGGACTTTAGGGTGAAATGATAGTTGCTCATGTGATAAAATTTACAGAGGGTTGTGAAAGGCTTCCTATACTCTCTTTTCATCTTATCTGAAATCTTTTTGCAATTCATTCTTTTAGCACTAAATCACTGTTGACTTAAAGCCTTTGTGAAATGTGAATATTTCATTTGTTCATTTTAATAAAGTACTGTCATTTTATTATGGCTTGATTCATCATTCATTTTTGTTAACAAGTATTTGTCAGGCACCTATTATAGACCAGGAAATATGTCAGGTGCTGTAGAATATACATAGGTGAAGAAGACATAGAGTCTAATTCTAAGGAGAAGAAACAACAGAAATAAGACATATACACAGATATCTATCATGAAAAGTCAAGATCAATAAATACTATGAGAGATAATTATAAGCTTGCCATTAAACTTCAGTGGGAATTTCACTTAGTGGGGTGATTCTATCTTTTATTTAGCCATTTTTAAGCAAACATTGGCTTCCGTGGTGGTTCAGTTGGTAAAGAGCCTCCTGCATTGCAGGAGATCCAGGTTCAATCTCTGGGTCAGGAAGATCCCCTGGAGAAGGAAATGGAAACCCACCCCAGTATTCTTGCCTGGAGAATTCCATGGACAGAGGAACCTGCCAGGCTACAGTCCATGGGGGTCACAAAGAGTCAGGCATGACTGAGTAACACTTTCACTTTCACAGAGCATTTGTTATGTTCCAGGTATCATGCAGGATTCTGAGTTAACACAGATGAAAGGGATAGTCTCTACCCTGGAAGGGCTCAGTGTAGAAGAGGTAAGTAAGCAAATGTACAAGTATACAAAGAATAAAATAAATAATCAAATAACAAATGTAAGAATAAAGCTGCCCAGGAGAGAAACTTTGACAACACAGAGGAAGTTTACCTCAGCTAGTCCAACGTCAGGCAATGGTAGACCTTATGATGGGGAGAAACTTCATGGAGGAAAAAACTATAGGGTTGATAACTGAAGAAGAGGGAGAAATAAAGGTCAGTGCAGGAAGAGATAACAGCTGTTGCAAAAAGACAGAGACATGAGAGAGCATGGGGAATCCAGGAACTAAAAGAGTTCTGTATTCCCAGAGTCAAAAATATCAATACAAGTGGAGTTAATACAGACAAGAGGGGTGATCAGACTGAAGATCATGAAAGGTGTTGGCATTTTTCCTAAAAATAAAAGAAAGTAAAAAAAGAGGTTTTATGACAAGAAAGAAATCAAATCCTGAAGTAGTTGTGAATTGGGAAGAGAGAGGGAGAAAAAGAGATGGATAAGGAGAGAATGAGAGAAAGCAAGAGATTGAGAAAATGGAAAAGTTGAAGACATGAGCCATGAGGAGAGCAAGTTTTGGTGGCATACTGTGGTGAGGGAGCGAGTAAAGACAACCTGAAATTTCATTCATTCATTACATAAAACAAAATTTTATTGTTATTCAGTTCAGTTGCTCAGTCGTGGCCGACTCTTTGCGACCCGGCCGCATGAATTGTAGCACGCCAGGCCTCCCTGTCCATCACCAACTCCCGGAGTTCACCCAGACTCACGTCCATTGAGTCAGTGATGCCATCCTGCCATCTCATCCTCTGTTGTCCCCTTCTCCTCCTGCCCCCAATCCCTCCCAGCATCAGAGTCTTTTCCAATGAGTCAACTCTTCACATGAGGTGGCCAAAGTTTTGGAGTTTCAGCTCTAGCATCAGTCATTCCAAAGAACACCCAAGACTGATCTCCTTTAGAATGGACTGGTTGGATCTCCTTGCAATCCAAGGGACTCTCAAGAGTCTTTTCCAACACCACAGTTCAAAAGCATCAATTCTTTGGCGCTCAGCTTTCTTCACAGTCCAACTCTCACATCCATACATGACTACTGGAAAAACTATAGCCTTGACTAGATGGACCTTTGTCGGCAAAATAATGTCTTTGCTTTTCAATATGCTATCTAGGTTGGTCATAAATTTCCTTCCAAGGAGTAAGTGTCTTTTAATTTCATGGCTGCAGTCACCATCTACAGTGATTTTGGGGCCCCAAAAAATAAAGTCTGACACTGTTTCCACTGTTTCCCCATCTATTTCCCATGAAGTGATGGGACCGGATGCTATGATCTTCATTTTCTGAATGTTGAGCTTTAAGCCAACTTTTTCACTCTTCGCTTTCACTTTCATCAAGAGGCTTTTGAGTTCCTCTTCATTTTCTGCCATAAGGGTGGTGTCACCTGCATATCTGAGGTTATTGATACTTCTCCTGGCAATCTTGGTTCCAGCTTGTGTTTCTTCCAGCCCAGCGTTTCTCATGATGTACTCTGCATATAAGTTAAATAAGCAGGGTGACAATATACAGCCTTGACGTACTCCTATTCCTATTTGGAGCCAGTCTGTTGTTCCAGGTCCAATTTTAACTGTTGCTTCCTGACCTGAATATAGGTTTCTCAAGAGGCAGGTCAGGTGGTCTGGTATTCCCATCTCTTTCAGAATTTCCCACAGTTTATTGTGATCCACACAATCAAAGGCTTTGGCATAGTCAATAAAGCAGAAATAGATGTTTTTCTGGAACTCTCTTGCTTTTTTGGTGATCTAGCAGATGTTGCAGAAAATACTAAACACTGTTCTAAGAATTAAGGATACACTCTTTGCTTTCCTGAAGCCTAGTGAAGGTGGCAGATATTAACCAAATAATCAACTAAAATATATACTTACAAAATAAAAGAAGTGCTATGAAAGAGAGTTCCATGTACCAAGAGACCACATAACAGGGATATAGGATTACATTCTTCAATTGTAAGTAACCAAATTTTATTTAGGTTAACATGAGCAAAAAATCAGGAGTACTGGTACATGTGGAATCTAAAATATGACACAAATGAAGCTATCTACAAAATAGAAACAGATTCACACACATAGAGAACAGATTTGTGGTTGTCAAGGGGGGGGGGTGGGGGAGGGACGGAGTGGATGTTTGGGATTAGCAGATGCAAACTGTTATATATAGAATGGCTAAACAACAAGGCCCTACTGTATAGGATAGAGAACTGCATTAAATATCCTACAATAAACCATAATGGAAAAGAACATAAAAAGAGATATATGTGTATAACCAAATCACTTTGCTGTACAGCAGAAATTAACACCACATTGTAAATCAACTGTATCTCAATTAAATTTTTTTTCCAAAAAAAAATCAGAAGTATTGGAAAGATACAGGGCAACTCAGTGTCAAAAAGAAAGACTCATAAACCAGGAGTCTCAAGTCAGGAAGCAGAGCCAATTCAGAGATCTAGGTATCAGGGATTAGTGGACAGGGTCCTCAGATGAATCAGCTTTTCTCTCCAACATTTTCTTAAAAGCCATAAGCAAGCATGTGAAAGGGGAGAACATGTAGTTAATTCTGTTGACTTTCATAATCTGTGTACTTTATTCCCAAGCTTAGAGGTATCAATGATGCTGCTGATAATGGAGTTGCTGCTGATAATGAAGACCCCACGGACTTCTCCAGGCCAGAATACTGGAGTGGATAGCTTTTCTCTTCTCCGGGGGCTCTTCCCAACCCAGGGATTGAACTGCATTGCAGGCAAATTCTTTACCAGCTGAGCCACAAGGGAAGCCCATTTTCCATCTCTATAATGCTGTTCAAGGTACACATTCCTGTGAGGGAGAGTCTGGGTGGCCGAATGATGTTTGCAGTCCTGTTATTTGGTTATAGAAAAGAAGATTATCTCAATGGATAGTCCTATTAGTGCTTACATGCATGGGGGAAAGGAAGTTTTCAAGAAAACTAAGCTGTATAAGCTGTATTTCTCAGAAGTAGAATGGTGGTTGCTCTGGTTTAAAAAAAAACAAACAAACAAATTTTTGCTGCTAAGAAGGAAAACTGGACTAAATCTTAGGGAAGTTTTCCTGGAAGAAAGTTATTATTGACTTGAGATATGAAGGATGAGGAGGAAGTAACTAAGGAAAGACTAGGTGTGCATTGTCTTCAGAGGCTGGTTTCCTAGGCATCCAGAAGGCACAGCATGTGATCAGATGGAAGGCTAATTAACGACAAAATTAACACCTTAAAATTTTTGCCTTGTGAGTGCCCCAACTGCATTATTCATTAGCAAATGAAAGTCGCTCAGTCGCATCAGACTCTTTGCGACCCCACAGACTTCTCCAGGCCAGAATACTGGAGTGGGCAGCTTTTCTCTTCTCCAGGGGCTCTTCCCAACCCAGGGATTGAACCTAGGTCTCCCGCATTGCAGGCAGATTCTTTACCAGATGAGCCACAAGGGAAGCCCATTCATTAGCAAGCAACCCCATTATCAGCAGCATCATTGATACCTCTAAGCTTGGGAATAAAGTACACAGATTATGAAAGTCAACAGAATTAACTACATCTTCTCCCCTTTCACATGCTTGCTTATGGCCTTTAAGAAAATGTTAGAGAGAAAAGCCATCCTGGAGACTAATTTCCCAGCGGTATAGTCTATCACCCTTGTCGTCTCTTTTCTAAAGGGTTTCCTAAGGAAACAATTATTGTGAACTGTAGAGCAGTACAGAATTTCTCCTCTTTACCTGTTATCATACTAAGGAAGTAGATTTCACTATGCACCTTAGCATGTTAGAAATCTAGTCCTTTCTTTACTCTTTTGAACTGTGTAGATAATTACCCCTTGCTAGGCAACAGTTATGTCATTCTGGAGACCGAAGCAGTTTCTCTCTAAGACTCACTGTGCAACACGGAACGAAGTAGTTTACTTGTCTCTGCTTGGGTTCCTTTGTTTATGCAAGTGGTGGTGAAACATACCACAGAGACCTTGCCAAAATTAACCATTTCTCTTATTTTATGAACAAGGAAAAGAGGGCCCAAAGAAGCAGTGTAATCTGCCCAACATCACACAGCTTCTTGGTGAGAGAGTTGGATTTAGGATCAGGTCTGTCTTGCATTTATCATGCTTTCTTCTTGGAGAATCGGCATGAGTAATGCAAAGAAAACACTGCATGTGAAGTAGAAACCAGGGTTTTGAATCCTAGAGGTAACACTTATTAGCTGTGTGATCTTGGGTGTTCACTTAAGCTTTCTAAACTTTGCTTCCTCTCATTTGCTGAATGAAGATAGTAATGTCTGCCCAATCCCTTTCAGGATCACTGTAAGGATCAAAAGAAATGAACATACATTAGGCTACTTTGCACACTATAACGTGAAATGCAAATACTTGATGTTGCTGCTATAAACTACATTTTGAAAAATTAGGAAATTGAAACTCTGAGGTGCTGAATAACTTACCCAAATTTCACTGGGTCATTTTCTGTCTAAGGAGACTTCTGAACTTTAAGCTCCTTTCCATTTCCTCTATACACTCCCACTTTGGTCTGGAAACACAAAGTGTCATGTCCTAATATTTTTTACATTTAACCTTTAATTAAGCACTGTCTAGAGTGTTACAATATGGTAATAAATGTGTATTTCTATATAATTAACTCTATTCCCAAATCCCTACCTTGTTAAAACTGAGCAAGAAAAAAAAAAAGTCATAACATGTAAACTACTATATTGGAAGAAAGTAATTAAGAATTTTTTAAAAGTTGAATTTTGACCTTCAATTGAAAAGAGAAATCATTTACCGTACAGCTTAGAAACATAAGGATTTCCTCTTATGGTGTCTAATATTGATGACATCGACCTTGGATATCTCTTCAAATGAAAATACTACAGCTGTCCCACAAGGAAAGGAAACTCAAATGACTGGTCAATGAACCCCTTGTCTCAGTCTCAGGTAGGATGCTTTGTCTTCATCTTACCTTTTCAATATTAATCCTGCCTTACATCATGCCAACATCATTCTTTACCATCAACCATCACTGTCATCATCCTAATACTCATCACTCATAAGATTTATTAAGAAGTTACTATGTTCCTGGCATGATACATGATACATAGATCATTACATGCCCTCTCTCTGTCAAACCTTACAAATAGCCTCAAGTGGTAACTATTATAATTATCTCAGGTTTTTAAGGGTCAGCAATGTGCGCTTCACACATCTTTGTATTCCCCCAGAGTGCTTGTAAATACAGACCACTTATATTTCCTCTTTTGTGATATGAAGATAAAAGTAGATCCTTCCAAGTGTTGCTGAAAGGATTATATGAAACATCATAAAGCACCTAGCACCCAGGCTGGCCTTTAGTGTGCTCTCAATAATAAGTAATATTTATTACTTAGATTTTAATAGAACTCATGTTTGTTTGGGAAGCTTATGATGGAGAGAAATCTTTAAAACCTAGGAATGAGAAAATTTTTTTTTTTTTAATTTACTGACCAGTTTAAGCTCCCAATGGTAAACTAGGGATACATCAGGTTCTCAGCAAATGTTGCTTCATAAGGTTTCTATCCCTTCCAGAGTCTCTCTTTGAACTCAGGTTAAAATCTATATTCTTCATTCTACATGGTGCTAAGTAATGCAATTCTCTAAAAACAACTGCAACTATATAAAGAATTATATATTGTAGAACCTATGAATAACATAAAAAGGTTCTTAAGTGAAGTATTAAGCTAAAACACATTTAGTGTGTCCCTGTATATATGCGTATGTATACACACAGACATATGTGTGTGTGTGTGTACATAATCATAGACAAAAGACTAGCAAAAATACATAAAAATACTGAGAATGAATTACAGATGACTTTTATTCTTTTCCCTTTAAGAAATTTCTGGACATTTTACAATGCACTTAATTATTTTCACTTTGAAAGAAAGGAAGAAAAGAGGAGGCCAGATAAAAGTGGTAGGCAGTCTTGTAAGACAACTGCAGCAGACCCTACATTTTTGATGTTTGTACACTCATAGCTCTACCCCATGTTTTCCAGAACGCTGCAATCCGACAAGGCCATAACAGAGGTGGTTCCAGCACTCCCTACCATTTCCTTATAAAACCGCAGTTTTTTATTACCAGCTTCCTAATGGAGCAAGTGGGGAATCCTGCTCATTCATACTCAAGTTTGAGAGTACAATCTTGATAATAATAGTAGCTTAACATTTATTGAAGATTTAATGTGTGCCATACTCTTCCACTCTTCCACGTATTCATTCGTATACTTCTCATAATAAGCCCAGGAGGTAGGTTCTCTTCACTAAGTAAATATTAAACTCCCATCCTGTAAAAGGAATTGCTCAAAGCATTTGTGAAACATTGAACAAAACAAAGATTCCTTGTGGAGCTTCCCTTCTAGAGGTAGAAGACAATGTCTCCGAGTTACAAACATAGAAACTGAGGTACCACACAATTAGACAACTTTCTCAAAGTCACAGAAAGCAAGCGTTGGGCCTGTGATTTGAACAGAACATCCCATCCCCAATATTTGTGCTCTCAATCAACTAAACTTGTAATGGGTGAAGAAAGAAATCCCATTGAAAGGATGATGCAACAGAACTTGTAACTTGCACTTACTGAGATGAATCTTGAGTACAAATTCACATTCTGACCTTGTATGTTATGCATAAAAGAATAACTTCAAATTCTTTCAGTTGAAAAATTTGGGCTTTGTGGTCAAATGCCATTTGATTTGAATAAGAATAGACAAGGTAATCCACAAATTCCAAATATTTCTAGACATATGTACATTCATTACATGCCAGAAATACTAGTGAAGGAATGTGATAGATTGGAAGATGTCTTCTGCCTAATATCCGGTTCAAGCCTGGAGAACAGGCTTTCCTAAAACTGTCTGATCAAGGCTTATAGAAGGTGGTGAAGAATGACAAGGAAATGTATCTCCTCTCCTCCTAGCTTGAAACTGAACATGGTTATTCTACTCTACAAGTCAACTTTTCAACAAGAATGGTCTGGGCTTGGCTCCAGGCCAAACTCTGGAACCATACCCAAGAAAAATTCCTCTAGGTCAGTGCACACAAGAGAGATGAGGTTTAGTGTTTGAAAAGTTTTGACTGAACCAGATTGTACCAGAGCACATTTCTTTTATGCCTCTGCTAATTGGTCTGTATGCTTATGTTTATGTTTAATTGAAAGGAAAAATATTCAGAAATAATGCATGAATAATAAAGGTAACAAATCAAAACATCATGTTACTAGCTGTGGCCTACTCTTTGATTTACTTTGAACTTTTGATTGATATAAATTTAAATTCCAAGCTAATGTCCTTCAAAAGCAGTTAAGTCTACTGGTATCCTGATATAAGTGTGCTCCGAACTAGAGTGGAGGGGGCTGAACATGATCCCAGGCCCTTCTGAATCCTTGGCTTGCTCATATTGAGGGATTTCAAATGAAAGCAATGGAACCAACCATATCCCTCTAAGTTTTAAAACACTGAGTTTCTCTACAGAGGAGCCCTTCAACTTCTTCATGGTTACAGTCACCATACGTAGTATATACTAGGCTCTTAATAATTGTCTGTTAGAGCAATGGCTCAGTACATAGTTTTTATTCCTTATGCAGGAATGAAGAGGATATTTTTTAGAGGTCCTCTATCTACAAGGAACTTTATATGCAATTTCCACAAGAGTCTTGAAGAAAGGCAAAGAGTATTTATTAACTCTGTCAGATATGTTAATAGATAAGTAACTCTTGCTCCTAAAATTTGAGTTCAGGGTAGATGCAGAATAACGCCAAAGCAAAGCCTCTGGAAGAAACGTTATATGAGTCACAGGAAAGAGATGTTCAGAGAAAGTCACAATAATACATGTTCCTTTAGTCATCTTGAAATAGTTCTCTTCTGAGGTACAAGCAACTTCCACTCTCTCTTCTACAACAGGGTCACAAAAGCTTTCAGAAATGGTTTGTGAGGAGCATGAGGCTGTGGGAGGCTGTTCTTTATTCCTCCTTGATGCACACAGCACCCTGTCTTTCTGACCCGGAGCTCACTTTCTGTACCTTGCTAAGCAGAATATACAACAGAATACTGGGATCTTTGGGGGGAGTTTCAATAGTGCCCATTCTTCCTGTTTTCATTAAAATAATGAATGTCAGTCTTGCTTCAGTGTGACTGCAGGTTAATTGGTACGCTTTTTGCTGGGAGGGGTTGTCAGTTTTGGAGTTGTCAGGCCCTGCTGTGCAATGCTGATAGCCGCAGCTGTGGAGCAGGCCCAGCAGAAATAGCCTGATTAGCCCTGTGATTATTTCACATATGATAGAAGCAGGCTGAGATATTACAACAATGAGGTGTCTGTCTTCTATGCAAACAAAGTACAAGAAGCAGCAGCAGACATGGAGGGTTGGGGAGAGGGTGGAAGACTCCATGTGCAATCAATATCCAGGGATCCCAGAAGAATCTGGTGGAATCTTGGTTCTACAGAAGTGGCCGTGCTCATTTATTAGTTTTTTAATCTTCTTCTTGTCGTAAAATGCACAGAACATAAAATTAATAATTAAGTGTACAGTTCTTAGAATTGGAAAATTCTTCAACAGTTGGGAATACCAGACCACCTTACCTGCCTCCTGAGAAATCTGTATGCAGGTCAAGAAGCAACAGTTAGAATGGGACATAAAACAACAGACTGGTTCCAACTTGGGAAAGGAGTATGTCAAGTTTGTATATTGTCACCCTGCTTATTTAACTTATATACAGATTACATCATGTGAAATGCTGGGCTGGATGAAGCCCAAACTGGAATCAAGATTGCCGGGGAAAATATCAATAATGTCAGATATGCAGACGACACCACCCTTATGGCAGAAAATGAAGAGGAACTAAAGAGCCTCTTGATGAAAGTGAAAGAGTAGAGTGAAAAAGGTGGCTTAAAACTCAACATTCAAAAAAGTAAGATCATGGCATCTGGTATCATCACTTCATAGCAGATAGACGGGGAAACAATGGAAATAGTGAGAGACTTTATTTTCTTGTGCTCCAAAATCACTGTAGATGGTGACTGCAGCCGTGAAATTAAAAGACACTTGCTCCTTGGAGGAAGAAAAGCTATGACCAACCTAGAGAGCATATTAAAAAGTGGAGATGTTATTTGTCAAAAAGTCCATCTAGTCAAAGCTATAGTTTTCCCAGTAGTCACATATGGATGTGAGAGTTGGACTATAGAGAAAGCTGAGTGCCTAAGAATTGATGCTTTTGAACTGTGGTATTGGAGAAGACTCTTGAGAGTCCCTTGGACTGCAAGGAGATCAAATCAGTCAATCCTAAATGAAATCAGTCCTGAATATTCATTGGAAGGACTGATGCTGAAGCTCCAATACTTTGGCTACTTGATGGGAAAAGCTGACTCTTTAGAAAAGACTCTGATGCTGGGTAAGATTGAAGGCAGGAGGAGAAGGGGATGACAAAGGATGAGATGGTTGGATCGCATCATCAGCTCGATGGACATGAGTTTGAGCAAGCTCCCGGAGTCGATGATGGACAGGGAAGCCTGGAGCACTGCAATCCATGGGGTCACAAAGAGTTGGACATGACTGAGCAACTGAACTGAACTGAACTGAAGCTCATGCCCAATTTTTTGCAACCATAAAAGTGTTAGTCTCTCAGTTGTGTCCTACTCTTTGTGACCCTATGGACTGTAGCCCACCAGGCTCCTCTCTGTCCATGGGATTTTCCAGGTAAGAATACTGGAGTGTGTTGCCATTTTCTTTTCTACAGGATCTTCCCTGGCCCAGGGATCAAGCCTGACCACAGTATATCTCCAGAACTTTTTCGTTACCCAAACAGAAACTCTGTACCCATTACCTGGGACTACAGAAAGATTTCTGGACTTCCCTGATGGCTCAGATGGTAAAGAATCTGCCTGCAATGTAGGAGACCTGGGTTCAATCCCTGGGTTGGGAAGATACCCTGGAGAAGGAAATGCCCACCCACTCCAGTATTCTTGCCTGGAAAATTCCATGGACAGAGGAGCCTGGTGGGCTACAGTCCATGGGGTCACAAAGAGTCAAACAGGGCTGAGTGACTTTCACAGAAAGATTTCTCTTACTCAAATCCAGATGCAATGAAATACTTTTGATTACTCAACCATCAAAAAATTTGCATGACATAAACAAAAGATGAACGAAGCCAAAATACTGGTAACATAATCACAGATAAAGTGTTTGTGTGTGTGTGTGTGTTGATTTTAATCAGATTTATTAAGAGGCAAATTTCACAAAGTCACCCTCTGGGGACTAAGCTAGGTAAACAGGGAAACAGACAGACAAAAGGTTTAATGTGTTGTAAAACCAACCAACCAACAAACAGTCCAATGAGATAAAAAGATCATCCTCTTTTATAAAAGCACAGTCTGACAGGTATATGCCTCCTCTTCTAAATGTGCTGCACAGACTGCAGTATGAAAAATCAATCCCACCAGAGAGGCTTGTTTTGTAACTTGTCCCTGTGAGCAAGCTTCTTCCTGCTGCTGCTGCTGCTAAGTCGCTTCAGTCGTGTCCGTCTCTGTGCGACCCCATAAGACTGCAGCCCACCAGGCTCCCCCCTCCCTGGGATTCTCCAGGCAAGAGTACTGAAGGAAAGGTGCCATTTCCTTCTCCAATGCATGAAAGTGAAAAGTGAAAGTGAAGTCACTCAGTCGTGTCTGACTCTTAGCAACCCCATGGACTGCAGCCTACCAGGCTCTTCCATCCATGGGATTTTCCAGGCAAGAGTACTGGAGTGGGGTGCCATTGCCTTCTCTGAGCTTCTTCCTAAGAGTATGCAAAAAGTTCAGAGGCACATTAACTCTGTCATGGCTGTTAAGATTTTATGCAGTAAAGCATGGCTGTTGCTCACTAAATATATGCTAGTGTGTCACTTAGGAAATGCCTTAGGACGTTCAAGCTTAGCAACAGACTGGGTTGCCGAAAAACAACAGAAATTTTCTTCTCATAGCTCTGGAGGCCATGATCAAGTCCAAGATCAAAGTGCCAGAATGGTTGTCTTCTGGGCACGAGTCCTCTTCCTGATTCATAGCTGAAACCTTCTCTGTGTCCTCACATGGAAAAGATGAAGGAGCTGTCTGCAGCCTCTTTTATAAGGACTTAATCCCATTCATTTCCCTAAGCACCTTCCAAAGCCTCCACTTCCTATAATAATACTATCCTCTTTGGGAGTTAGGATTGCAACATAGGAATTTTATGGAGACACAAACTGATGGCTTAGGATGGTAAAGAATCTGCCTGCAGTGCAGGAGACCAGGTTTGACCCCTGGATTGGGAAGATACCCTGGAAGAGGGCATGGCAACCCTCTCCAGTATTCTTGCCTGGAGAATCCCGTGGACCGAGGAATGTGGTGGGCTACAGTCCCTGGGGTTGCAAAGAGTCAGACATGTCTGAGCAAATTACTGGTGAAACACAAAAATCAATATATACTAATGGCCTCCAAAGGTCAGCTGACTTCAGAAACTTCTTCAGGCCTTTAAGGACTCGTTTGCCATCAGGAGATGGGTGGCAGCTGCAGAGATAATAATAATTTTACCAAAGTGACAAGAGGTCCTATTGTCATTATCCCTCTTTGAACCCATTCACCATCCTTTCCCAGACACACTGCTTAATTGCCTGAGCCATTACAGAACACAGATCTTTTCACTCCTCCGCACAGGGAATGTGCTGGTCTCCTACCATTATAACACCATCAGCTTCTACTTTTCCACCAAACCAAACCTCTCCTTTGCCTCAAAATTCTACTGGAGATTTAACTCCCATAACAAGCCTTCCCAGCTGACCCTACCAAGATGACTTCCACTGTCCAAACTTTTATTTTAATCTCTATGGATTGTATGGCACTGATAATTGTTTATCTATATAGTTACACATACATCATACAAACACACTCACATACACCCACATATTCATGTGTTTTTATACTTATTGCTCTTGGTGGGTCTATATTCTAAGGTATTTCAGAAGTTCATCTTAGACTGGTAGTGGCTAGTGCATTCACATTGCCACTGACTGATGGCTAAGAGCTTGGAAAAGAATAAATTTCTCAAATCAGAAGTTTGAAAAGTATCCACCAAGAAATGTTATACCCTTTCTGTTCTCCTCCTTTATTTTCACTTTTGCTCCCATAAAAAAACTCCTTGAGCCCACATCACTTTCCGCATATTCCCTAAAAATGACATTATACATCCAGAGTTATTCAGTCCCATTCTTGATCATGACCATTACTAGTGATATCAGACATTTCCATGTTCAGGGAAGAGCCAATTATCAGAAGAAAACTCCTCTCCTCTGCTCAGATTGAACTCACTGATTAAACTAGCATACATATATATGTAGAACTATGCACATACACGTACTCACCCATATATTACTTTGTAGTGGACAAGAAAAAAAAACATTTAGAAAAGAAATTATGTATTATGCTAGTCTGAGACATGGAAGAATATTTAGATTTGAGCACTGAAGAACTACATTTCTCTGGTCAAATTTTGCTCATGGAAATAAACACAAATTTTTTAATGTAAACAGTCGATTATAGAGTCAATACAAATAGAAACTAAATTAATGGGCACATTTTCTATTTTTTATTCAAGCCCATGTATTACCAAGAATTTGGTGCTGTGATAGAACTTTGAAAGGCAATAGCTGCAGAGATAATAATTCTGCCAAAATGACAGGAGGCCCTTTAGTCATTGTCCCTCTTTGAACCCATTCACCTTTTATTATGGACCCCTGTGGCAGAATCTGAGTAAAGCAACAATAGCAACATGATTTCAAAAGCAAAGACGAAGACAAAAAGTTTGGATTGAATATTTGCTACATCCAGCAAGCATTCATGACTAGTCTTGATGCCATCAAATGCACTATTAATGTTATTTGCTATGAAACACAAATTCTATCTTCAAAATATGAGTTATATGTTCGTCTCTTAACCTCTTCTGTTTTAGAAAATAAGAGATTTCCATTGAATTCCATAATATAGCTTTCTAATAAACCCAAACAGAAATGGAGAGGAATACCTGATTCCCTGACTGGTAATATTTGCTGCTGAGTATTTCTCTGGATATTATCAACTAGAACAATTTTTTGATCTTTATAATTTTCCAGAAGAAGTTATCAAATTCACTTTCTACCATTGGCCCAATTGTATTATGGAAATTTCAACATAAAAAGTAGAAATATCACATGCTAAATCAACCTTCTTGGATTATTCAATACTTATTCATGCTTTGGGTATATTGGGGATTGTGTCAGATTATAATATAGTGCACATACTTTTTTTCCTCAGCCTGAAGCAATGAATTTTAGGACCACTCAATTCAAATGTGTCATAACCATCACTCTCCTCACACACATACCCAATAATCATTGTAGACTGCATCCTGCCAAACTTCTAATGGCAGATCCACAGATTTTATGGTAATAGGGAAATCATTAGGTTTGGCCATTTAGGGATAAAAAAATGACAGAAAAATATTGTGGTTGCCCTTAGCAACTACTGAGTCACATGCTATTGTGTCATCTGTGAGCTGCAGAGCATCACCTTTTTTTTTAAGAAGCACAAATATGCACATATAGTACAAGCCATGATAGTTTTCAGCTAACAACAGATTCAACAATAATAATAACATGATAAGTGGAGCACACGTTCCTTTGGTTTCACTCTCCTGCTTATCATGCAGATATTTTCAAGATGTAATATTTTATTTTGTCTTGTTTTTAAAAAACAACTCCACTGAATGATAGTTTTATGAAGAAAATAAGAATCTGTGGAGCATTAGATTTGATCGCAATAGCTGGCTGTTTAACAATAACTACTTCAGTCAATAATTTGAAACCTGGCTCCCCAGTATTGAAACCTGGCTTTCAGATGATTTTCTCTCCAATTTATTGATGTGTATATATTAATTTTTTTCTTCTTTAAAGGTCATAGCACAGTGCTTGTTATAAAGGGACATCAAAACAGGAATATCAATTTTTATCTTTGGTATTCTGAATGCAGTCAAATAATGTTTGAAAAATTTTATAGGTCAAAAGGAAGTTGTTTCAAGCCAATTTAGTTAATTAGACTTTTAATAGTCTCACCTCTGAAAATTAAGCATTTTCACTATGTGGATTGGCTGACCTACCTGTCCTTTCAAATAGGCAATTGTAATGAACTAATAAAAAACTGTTCATGTATTCTTCAGTATGTTTGGCATGTCTCACTGTAAAAATAAATAATATTCTTCAAGAAAGTGATAGCCACTCAGTCATGTCTGACTGTTTTCAACCCTATGGACTGTAGCCCACCAGGCTTCTCTGTCATAGAATTCTCCAGGCAAGAACACTGGAATGGGTTGCCATTTCCTTCTCCAGGCAATCTTCCCAACCCAGGGATTGAACCAAGATTTCCTGTATTGCAGGCAGTCTTTACCATCTAAGCCACTAGGGAAGCCACAATAGTCTTCAAAGTTTCCTGGGAAACAAAAGACTTCATCTGAGGTTCTTTTTTTGTTTTTTGTTTTTTTGTTTTGTTTTTTATTAAGTCTCCATTGATGGAGACTTCAAGAATCACTTCAAGAATTTCTCTCCCATGAGAAATGGTGTAGTCATTAGGGTTGTTCTCAAGTATTATGCTTTTCATGCTTCTGGTCCATGGTAGGATTGGATTGGAGAAGGCAATGGCACCCCACTCCAGTACTCTTGCCTGGAAAATCCCATGGACGGAGGAGCCTGGTAGGCTGCAGTCCATGGGATCGCGAAGAGTCAGACACGACTGAGCGACTTCACTTTCACTTTTCACTTTTCTGCATTGGAGAAGGAAATGGCAACCCACTCCAGTGTTCTTGCCTGGAGAACCCCAGGGACAGGGGAGCCTAGTGGGAGGCCGTCTATGGGGTCACACAGAGTCGGACACGACAGAGGCGACTTAGCAGCAGCAGCAGCAGGATTGGATTGTACATCTTTGTCCCTTTGAGTTTAGTTGAGGTCATATGACTTGTTTTGGCCAATAAAATATGAGCAGAAAGGACATGGGATACTTACGGATGAAGCCTTTAGAGCCAGTGCTTGGTTGGCTACTTTCCCATTTCTTGCCTCCTCAGCATTTGTGGAAACTCACGTGGAGATGGAGTTTCCATCGGCTCAGACTCCTGAGTTGCTACCCTGAATAGGACCCCAACCTGAAGCTAAGATTTTGAGGACTTTCAGTTACTACAATATTATCATGCACAATTAGATGAATATAAAAGTAAAAAGAAAACAAAAACCCTAAAAGGCTACCGAATTTTAATCATGATAGAGGAGATTAAGAGTTTTTGTTTCATCTTTGGCTTGCAAAACTGAGGATAAGGTTGTATCTTTTTTCCAGGAACCCTGGAGTAGATTACAAAATTTATAACATCTTTTTTTCCATTCCATATATAAATATATATATAGCACACACACACACAGACACACACACACACATATTAGATTTTTCTATTTGACTCTGGATTTAGTCATATGACCTTCTTTGGGAAGTTAGCAAACATGAAAGAAGAGTCTTAAAAATAATTACACCATTGGGCATACCCTCTCTTTTCTTTGTGGCTTCCCTTGTAGCTCAGCTGGTATAGATTCCGTCTGCAATGTGGGAGACCTGGGTTCGATCCCTGGGTTGGGAAGACCCCCTGGAGAAGGCAAAGGCTACCCACTCCAGTATTCTGGCCTGAAGAATTTCATGGACTGTATAGTCCATGGGATCACAAAGAGTTGGATACGACTGAGCTGCTTTCACTTTCACTTTCTCTCACTTTCTCTTCCATTGCCATCAGAACACGTCTGGGATAAGATGCTGAATGGTGAGAGATGTATGAACAGAACCAAGTTGCCCTAGTAACCCAGCCAAGGTCAACTTAAGTAAGTGGGGAGCCAGGCAAATCTTAGACATGCTAAAGAACCCAACTAAGATCAGCAAAGCCCCTCGAAAGCCATTGTAGGCATATAAGAAATACACACTGAAGTGTTGCATGCCAACAATGCTTTTTGTTTTTTGGTCACAGAACATTATCGTGGAATTACATGACTGATACATCCTTCTAACCCTCCACTTCTCATTCCTACTCTTCATAGACCACTCTTAAAAATTATCTCCATATAGCAACTGTATACTTGCTGTTACTTCACCAGTTTTCCTCCCACCCCTCTCAGGATAATGGACAATTATTTCCTTGGGAGGTACATGATATGAATTACTTTTTACAAAACTGGTGGTATGTAATCTTCATCTTTCTATCTTTTTTATGCTACTGCCAGGCATATTGACTCTTCCTACCTAGCTACCCTCCTTGTATAGGATTAAAAAAAGGTCTTCTACCCAAATCACATGTTTCTATGTGCATAAAAAAAAAAAAATCACACATTTTGGGGTATTTCTTATATGTGGAAGTGTTTCTAAATCTATGTAATTTTTGTTAATCAAGTCTCCTAATCCATACAACTGGCCCAGTAGGAGGATTAATCTTGTGTATTTTATATTTCAGCTAGCATTCAAGTGGCTCTTTTGTATTCTCTTGCTTTACAACTGAAGATAGGTTAAGGAAGGCAAGACGCTACCAGGGGATGAAAGGAATCTATCTGAAATTTTGATAACCAATTTTCCAATTTGTTACCAGTTTCTCTTCTGAAAATTGCATTAAAGTGATATTTAGTTGGTTGAGTTCAACTTATAAGGAAAGAAAAATGCATTTTTGAGAATAATTATAAGTGAAAATGCAGAAAAATATTTAGACTACCCAAAAATATATTACTTTACAGACTTCTTAAGATTTTCTCAATCCACTATGGTATTTTTGCTTATAAAACATCTCACCCTTGTCTAAAAATGTTCACAGATGCTAAAAAAAAAGTTTTAGGCAAGTCAAATATTATATCAAATCAATATTACTTCTAACAGAGCCCACTACCACATTATTTTAATATTTTCTGAAGATTTTAATTCCCAGGTTTATAATGCCTTTTAAAGAACATGAAAATGCTTTTACTTTCCTCATTCATTTTGTCTTTCCCCATCTGGAAAGTATTGATCCCTCTGTTTTTCTCTTAAGTGTGTATTATAAGCTTCCAGCCAATGTGATTACATTCCTATTTTTTGTTTTATCAACATCAAAGACATATTAGTAGCTATCTAGAAGTAATTTTAGCCATTTTATTCTACTTTTTAGGCAGAGTTGCAGAAGCCCCATCTTAAAAACCAAATCTGAACCTTTAATGAGACAAATCAGAGAGACTAAGATTTACTTGTGTTTTTCTTTCTGTTACGCTGTTTATCAGAGAGCAAACAGAGCTTCTTTTAAATGGCCCCATTCTGCAGGCATTTCTGCTTACATATGCACTTAATAGGTATATGGATAGTTTTGACTAATTTATAAAGTGTAATAGTTTGCCTGACAATAAACTGTCATTTGCTCATTGTAAATCTAGAAAGTCTATCAAAGCAAATCACAATTTTGGAGCACTGTTAAACACTGCATATTTTCATAGTAAATCAGTGCTTGGTTATTTAACACAGGTGTTTCTGTAATTGCACTACTTTAGGAAAATTCAGTGCTCAATGGCCCTCAAGCACTTCCACCTGTCAAGTGTATTGGTTCATTATTAGTGTACTGAATGAAATTATAAAATGTGCAAAATGGTAACTGATTAAAGACTTGGTTTTGATTATTCTAATTCTGGTTGTGTTTTTCTTGTCACTTCATTTACGTTAAGCACATTTTAACCTCCATCAAAAGAAATTGAAGTTGCCAATGATATATTTAGCAAGAAATGCAGATGTTATATTCACATTAAATCTTGAATTTAAGTAACAAATAGTTTTCTATGTTACAAATTGGATTTTGAAAATTAAGGAAACAAAATAGAAAGCCAGTGGACTATTGCATCAATGTAATTTATGCTATCGTATTCTAAACTATGCTAGGATAATAGTTCATTGCAAGGTTATAAATGATTTTGTAAATCATTCAAAAAGCTTTTTTTTTTTTTTTTTTTTTTAGCACATATACGCATGGAGCTGGGAGGGAATGGTGTTTTGTATTGTAATCTGAGAAAATGCAAAGTCCTTGCCCCCCCTCGAAAACCTTACCATTATCTAGTTTGGAATGCAAAATGAATATGGCAAACCATTAGCAAACAAGCAGAGGCTAAGGCTTCACAATGAGATGAAACCGGAGGTGAACTTTCCAAAATTTGAATAGAAAAAAAGGTGATTTCTCAAGGTGGGTGGGACACAATTAGATAAAGGCTGGAATAAACACAAAGAAGGCCCTGAAAAGTGTAGCTTGAAAAACTGGAAAAAGTAAAGTAATGCTCAAAATTCTCCAAGCCAGGCTTCAGCAATAAGTGAACTGTTAACTTCCTGATGTTCAAGCTGGTTTTAGAAAAGGCAGAAGAACCAGAGATCAAATTGCCAACATGCGCTGGATCATGGAAAAAGCAAGAGAGTTCCAGAAAAACATCTATTTCTACTTCATTGACTATGCCAAAGCCTTTGACTGTGTGGAACACAATAAACTGTGGAAAATTCTGAAAGAGATGGGAATACCAGACCACCTGATCTACCTCTTGAGAAATCTGTATGCAGGTCAGGAAGCAACAGTTAGAATTGGACATGGAACAACAGACTGGTTCCAAATAGGAAAAGGAGTTCGTCAAGGCTGTATATTGTCACCCTGTTTGTTTAACTTATATGCAGAGTACATCATGAGAAACGCTGGACTGGAAGAAACAAGCTGGAATCAGGATTGCCAGGAGAAATATCAATAACCTCAGATATGCAGATGACACCATCCTTATGGCAGAAAATGTAGAGGAACTAAAAAGCCTCTTGATGAAAGTGAAAGTGGAGAGTGAAAAAGTTGGCTTAAAACTCAACATTCAGAAAACAAAGATCATGGCATCTGGTCCCATCACTTTATGGGAAATAGATGGGGAAACAGTGGAAACAGTATCAGACTTTATTTTTGGGAGTTCCAAAATCACTGCAGATGGTGACTGCAGCCATGAAATTAAAAGACGCTTACTCCTTGGAAGGAAAGTTATGACCAACCTAGATAGCATATTCAAAAGCAGAGACATTACTTTGCCAACAAAGGTTCATCTAGTCAAGGCTATGGTTTTTCCTGTGGTCATGTGTGGATGTGAGAGTTGGACTGTGAAGAAGGCTGAGCACTGAAGAATTGATGCTTTTGAACTGTGGTGTTGGAGAAGACTCTTGAGAGTCCCTTGGACTGCAAGGAGATCCAACCAGTCCATTCTGAAGGAGATCAGCCCTGGGATTTCTTTGGAAGGAATGATGCTAAAGCTGAAACTCCAGTACTTTGGCCACTTCATGCGAAGAGTTGACTCATTGGAAAAGACTCTGATGCTGGGAGGGATTGGGGGCAAGAGGAGAAAGGGACGACAGAGGCTGAGATGGCTGGATGGCATCATTGACTTGATGGACTTGAGTCTGGGTGAACTCCGGGAGTTGGTGATGGACAGGGAGGCCTGGAGTGCTGCGATTCATGGGGTCACAAAGAGTCGGACATGACTGAGCGACTGATCTGATCTGATCTGATCTGATTTTTTGCTATATTCACAAGTTTGGATTGTAGAAATTGTATTATCATTTATTACTCAGCATTTTCAAATTTCAATTATAAATTTCTTGTTCTATGACTGATATAGAAATGCATTTTTAATTTTTGAAAGTATCAATATCCTTTGTTTTTGATAATCCAATTTAATTGCATTATCATCAGAAATTACTCTGCATAATATGCATTCTGTGAAATTTTTGATCACTTCATTATGTTTAATGTATAGTCAATTTTCATATCAAACACTACATAAGTAAATATCAAGAATAATAATATTACTGACTATAATTGATTGGTGAGAAGAGGAGGAGGAACAGGAAAGGTGCTAATTTTATCATTGCTTCCAGTAGGAAACTAACAAATATAGTTTGAGGAAATACAGTACCAACGTATTACGAATAGTCATTACAAATATAATTACTTCAGCAAAAATGCAAACTTTTCTGAGTCAAAGGATCTAAGAAAATAAAGCAAAGCCAGCAAACCACATTGTAGAAGACTTTAACAAAAAGCAAATAAGATACAAAACACTATGACACTAATAACATATTGGTTAAATCACTAAATGTAAATTGGCTAAATTGACAAAAAGAAAAATGATTTGTGATTTTATACTAAAGTTAAACTTTATATATATAAAAAAGTAGATATCAAGCAAAGTGATTGAGATAGGTTGAAAATAAAAGAATGGACAAACTTATTCTGAGGACAGGCAAATAAAAAGAAAACATGACCTTACTGTTATACATTCAGTTTATCTGATTTAAGGATGAAATTAAAAATTGTAGGTAGATTAGAAGTAAATTGCTTGACAAATAAAAAATAAAAACTATAACCATGTATTTGAGATATTTAGGCAAAAAGAGAACTTTACTATTATCTGGAAGGTATACCTGGACCAAGTGGAAAGTAACTTTGCTCAATCACAGGACTGCTATCAAGTTCTCATTTCTTTCTTTTTTCCCCAAGAATTTATTGAATACTAACTATGTGACAGACACTGTGTTAGCCACTTGGAAATCAGCAGTAAATAGAACAGAAATAATGGCTTTCACAAATCTGCATTCTAGTAGGGAGTTCAGTTCAGTTCAGTTACTCAGTCGTGTCTGACTCTCTGTGACCCCATGAATTGCAGCATGCCACGCCTCCCTGTCCATCACCAACTCCCAGAGTTCACTCAGACTCACATCCATTGAGTCAGTGATGCCATCCAGCCATCTCATCCTCTGTCGTCCCCTTCTCCTCCAGCCCCCAATCCCTCCCTGCATCAGGGTCTTTTCCAATGAGTCAACTCTTCACATGAGGTGGCCAAAGTGTTGGTGTTTCAACCTCAGCATCAGTCCTTCCAATGAACACCCAGGACTGGTCTCTGTTAGGATGGATGGATTGGATATCCTTGTAGTCCAAGGGACTCACAAAAATCTTCTCCAACACTACAGTTCAAAAGCATCAATTCTTCTGTGCTCAGCTTTCTTCACAGTCCAACTCTCGCATCCATACATGACTACTGGAAAAACCATAGCCTTGACTAGATGGACCTTTGTTGGCAACATATTATCTCTGCTTTTTAATATGCTATCTAGGTTGGTCATGACTTTCCTTCCAAGGAGTAAGCGTGTTTTAATTTCTGCAATCACCATCTGCAGTGATTTTGGAGCCCAGAAAAATAAAGTCTGACACTGTTTCCCCATCTATTTGCCATGAAGTGATGGGACCAGATGCCATGATCTTAGTTTTCTGAATGTTGAGCTTTAAGCCAACTTTTTCACTCTCCACTTTCACTTTCATCAAGAGGCTCTTTAGTTCTTCTTCACTTTCTACTATAAGGGTGGTGTCATTTTCATATCTGAGGTTATTGATATCTCTCCCAGCAATCTTGACTCAAGCTTGTGCTTCCTCCAGTCCAGTGTTTCTCATGATGTACTCTGCATATAAGTTAAATAAGCAGAGTGACAATATACAGCCTTGACATACTCCTTTTCCTATTTGGAATCAATCTGTTGTTCCATGTCCAGTTCTAACTGTTGCTTCCTGACCTAGAGACTTCCAATAAAGATATAAACAGTCAGAGAATACACCTAGAATAAAGATCAATGTCAAGGAGGAAAAAAAAACAGCAAAGTGAGAAAAGAGAACTTAGTGGTTTTAGATAGGATGGCCAGAGGAGGTCTCATCAAGAAAGAATCATTTGAACAAAAACCTCAAGAGGTTAAAAAAAAAAAATCAGCCACACAGATGTGAAAGAAGAGTGCTAATGGCAGAGGGAACAGTAGATGCAAAATCTCTGACATGGGTATATATACATATGACAAATGTGAGGAGGTGTAAGAAAACTAGTATGACTGAAATTGAGGGAATGAGGGCAAGTACAGATGAAGATGAGATCAGAAAAATAATGAGGAATCAGTAGCATAGTCTTCAGTGGTTTGTAAACCATTTGTAACCATCATAGGGACATTGGCTTTTACTTTGAGTGAGATAGGCAGCCTTTAGAAGGGAGGAGTGATGGAGAAGTGATGTAATCTGCTTATAGGCAGGACAGAAAAGGAGGGAGAAAGAATCAAACTGGTCAAGAAAGAGGGCATAAGTAAGTTCCTAAATTATCATGCACTTAAAGCTGAAGTTTATATTTTTTGTTTCCACCTCTTCAATAAAGCTATTGTATTCCTTAAAATACATAGAGTACAGCATTTATAAAATGTTTATTCCATGATGAATTAAGTTTACAACTGTTATAAATTAAATATAACATTCTAGAACAATTATCGAACTTCAGGGTGCATCAGAATTTCTTGGAGGGTGTGAAATGAAGTGTTTTCTGCTCTATACTCTACAGGTAAATAAGCCTTTTCCAAATGCAAATTTGTGAGCCCAGGTGAAACAAAGCCAGCTTATTTGGAAGCCATCAGCTACTTCTTCCCCTGTAAGCACTGAGGAGCTGGGGGGATATGAGAGGCTGCTACCTACCAAATTTGCCATCTCTTACAGTACACTAGGGCTTCCCTAGTGGCTCAGTTGGTGAAGAATCTGCCTGCAATGCCGGAGACTCCGGTTTGATCCTCAGTCCCAACCCCGGGTCGGGAAGGTCTACTGGAGAAGGAAATAGCAAGCCATTCCAGTACTCTTGCCTGGAAAATTTCATGGACAGAGGACTGGGCAGGCTGCAGTCCATGGAATTGCAAAGAGTCGGACATGGCAGTGTGACTAACTTTCACTTTTTCACAGTGGTAAACAAGGAATTAGTATGGGAACAATAAAGAAAGCAGGATTGGCCCCAGATTGCAAGATGCATATGAAAGAACTTATTTCAGCAAGCCTGGATGCTTGCATCTTCCCATACATTTGTTTAGTCACTCAGCCATGTCCAACTCTTTGCAACTCCATGAATTGTAGCCCGCCAGGCTCCTCTGTCCATGGGGATTTTTCCAAGCAAGAATACTAGAGTTGGTTGCCATCCCCTCCTCCAGGGGATCTTCCCGACCCAGGGATTGAACACAGGTCTCCCATATCACAGGCAGATTCTTTACTATCTGAGTCACCAGGGAAGCCCATCATAACCAGTACTTCCAGCTTTTCTGCCAGGACCATGTCTAAGGTCAGTCAGTTGAGCTTAATTGTTCTACTATTCCCTTGATAGCATCTCTAAGTATAGTTGACAAATCTCTGCTTGTTATAATAAATATAGTTTATCCAATCCACATTCTATTGATGGTGGACCCCCAGAATACACAGAAGGTCGCTAAATCTCCTCAATTAAGAGATTTGGTTTTCTTTTAATTAACAGTAATCTTTTAATATTCAGATTACCTGCCCCTTGCTGCAAACTTTTATATAGCCTGGCTCCTCCCCTGCCTCCTTGGAGTCAGCTCTCTCAGGGTCAACTAAGATACAGTCTCCTAGGCTCAAGTCCTAACATTCCTATTGAATAAAACCTAACTCTCAAATTTAGGAGCAACAGTTAGAACCGGATATGGAACAAGGGATTGGTTCAAAATTGGGAAAGGAGTAAGTCAAGGCTATATATTATCACCCTTTTTGTTTAACTTATATGCAGAGTACATCATGTGAAATGCTGGGCTGGATGAAGCATAAGCTTGAATCAAGAGTGCTGGGAGAAATATCAATGAACTCAGATATGCAGATGACACCACCCATTTGGCAGAAAGTGAAGAGGAATTTTCTTGATGAAGGTGAAAGAGGAGAGTGAAAATCTGGCTTAAAATCCAACATTCAAAAAACTAAGATCATGGCATTTGGTCCCATCTCTTCATAGGAAATAGATGGGGAAACAATGGAAACAGTGAGTGACTATTTTCTTGGGCTCCAAAATCACCGTGGATAGTGACTGCAGCCATGAAATTAAAAGATGTTTGCTCCTTGGAAGAAAAGCAATGACAAACCTAAGCATCATATAAAAAAGCAGAAATATTACTTTGCCTACAAAGATCTGTATAGTCAAGTTTATGGTTTTTTCAGTAGTCATGTATGGATGTGACAGTTGGACAATAAAAAAGCCTGAGTGCCAAAGAATTGATGCTTTCCAAATATGGTGTTGGAGAAGACTCTTGAGAGTCTCATGGACAGCAAGGAGATCAAACCAGTCAATCCTAAAGGAAATCAACCCTGAACATTCATTGGAAGGACTGATGCTAAAGCTGAATCTCCAAAACTTTGGCCACCTGATGTGAAGAGCCAACTCATTGGAAAAGATCCTGGTGCTGGGACAGATTGAAGGTAGGAAGAGAAGGGGACAGTAGAGGATGAGATGGTTGAATGGCATCATCAACTCAAGGGACATGAGTTTGAGCAAGTTCCAGGAGACGGTGGACAGAGAAGCCTGGTGTACTGCAATCCATGTGGTCGCAAAGCATCAGACATGACTGAATGACTAAACAACAACAACTCAACTTTTAGGTTGCACCTATTTTTTTTTTTTTTTTTTTTGTAGTCGACAACAGTATGTTAAATCAGACTTCTGAGCCCAACTCACAGTGTCTAACTCAGTACTGCTAAGGTGGGATCTGAGAATTTTGCATTTCTAAGTTCCCATGTGATGCCTGTGCTGCTGATTCAGGGCCTAAACTTTGAGATCTAGAATATGTAGTGCATGTAACTATTGCAGTCATAATCTGAGAATTATTGACATTTTTAGTAATCTTGCTGAGGAAACAAAATTGTGTTTTGGCCTCTGGTTTTTAGAATCTCTAAAAAGTGTAAGAAACTAAATAAACTTTTCCAAGAGGTTCTTGTTTTGATTTTATAAATTGTGCCTGGAAACAGTTGGCTATTACTGGAATGCTTAAATGTATTGAATGGGATTAACATGTTAAAGATTTCACAGTGTAAGAAGTCTTTTATAAATATTCTTTGCTATAAGCAAGGTGAATGGGAAAAGCATTTGGTATTGCTGAATTTTTAAGGATTTATTATTATCAAGGGACATTTCTCCATTTTAGGGGCTTTACAGATTTTCAGTTAACCAGTGAGGTTTCACATGTTAGTTTGGTACTTAGAAAATCTGCAAGCAAGTAAGAAGCAAGAACCAAATCAACGAAATAAATGTGGAAAAGAGGGGAAATATTTTTTTTTAATTTAGAGTAAATGTCTCAATTTCTTCCTGCAAGAAATGTTGGCAATTGACCTGTTATACCCTGAAAATGAAAGGTAAGCATATCTAGTTACATGTACATTTGTTTTCCAAATCCCAAAGAAAACATAAGACAATATAAGTCATTTAGATTCAGAACGTATGATCCATTAAATCTGTCAGTTTGGTGAAAGATGATTTCAAGATGCAGTTATCTTGTGACTCTCTATTTGAAGTGAAAGAGGAGACAGATCAATTGGGCTTAGATTATTCCAAACCGCTTTATCTTAAAATTGTGCTTTTGAGAAGTTTTTGTTTGTTTGTTTATGTGTGAGAAACATTCACAAAGAAGATACAGAGTCCACAAGACTGTTCTATACATCTGTGTCTCTTCTGCTGTCTCACATACAGGACTCAGAGAGATGGTACAGGGAGGAAGGTGGGAAGGGGGTTCAGGATTGGGAACACGTGTACACCCGTAGCAGATTCCTGTTGATGTATGACAAAACCAATACAATATTGTAAAGTAATTAGCCTCTAATTAAAATAAAAAAATAAAAATAAAAAGAAGATACAGCTGGTGACATGCTTATATTTTTATACTTGGTATTTTTATTTGAATATTTACCTTAGAACTTCTGAAAGTGTATTGATAATTTTAAATGTGATTTGTTCAGCATGAACAAAGACAATTTAAACTGTCCATATTTGCTCTATTCCATAGGTCAAATAATTGTAGCATATAGTTTGTGTCACTCATCACTAATGAGAAATTTTTTGTTTTGTATATTTAAGTAATTTTAATAATCATTAATAACCCTAGGTAAATATGTTCACTGAGAAGATCTGTGATCTTAATGAATATGAGTCTTACTATTAAAGTCTGATATTCTTCCAAGTATCTGGGCAGAAGTTATAAAGCTAAATAATGTTTATTTATTTATTTATTTGCATTTTCCTTATCTTACACATAGCAAACATGAACAAATAAAAGTTTATTAATGAATGAATACAAGTTATTTCAAGTAGTTAATGGAAAACACTAGACCTTAACACAGTTGTGTAATTTCTTATTAAAAATTTTATTATTTATTACATATATATTTATGTGAGTGTGGTAGATCAAGAGAATGAGATATGAGACTTTACAAACATTTATGTAACACATAATATCTGTGCTTTACTAATATCAACCTGTTTAATGCCATTTTTCCAATGAGGAAACTCAGGAACAGAGAAATTAAGAAAGTTTCTGAAGACAGAGCTAAAGATAAAAGCCTATGCTGCCCTATAAAGCATGCTGTGAACCAATAAGCTATACTAATTCTTTTCACATTTTAACATTTTAACCTTTCCTTCAGCTATGATGCAGGCCAGAGTCAGGACATTGAGAGTGCAAAGGAGGTGATCCCTGTTGTGGGTAGCAGGAAAGTAAGATGTAGCTAGTAGAATAATTGACTGTAACATAGAGGTGAGATCGGGAACTTTTGGAAGAAGACTCAATAGCCTATGACTTATTCAGGGAGTGAGAAGGTAGCTGGGAGAATTCATGCAGAAGAGAGCATCATGCAACTACTTCCATCACCATCATTATACTCATCATTGTTTGCTTTGTGAAAGAAGGTTCATGCCAGCAAAACTTGACTCTTTAAAAAGTCTTTCACAAAAGTCTCTCTCACAGCATTTTCTGCTTCATTTCACTGTTCAGCATTGGGTTACATAACCCCTTGTAGACAGAAGGCAGCTAAAAATAAAGGAGTTATAGCTGGAATTGGACTCAATCAACTCTCCACAAAAAAAAAAAAAATCACAGTGAAAACAAAGCTTTACATGTGGAGATTGCCTTTGTGGCTCAGCTGGTAAAGAATCTGCCAACAATGTGGGAGACCTGGGTTAGATCCCTGGGTTGGGAAAATCCCCTGGAGAAGGGAAAGGTTACCCACTCCAGTATTCTGGCCTGGAGAATTCCATGTGACATGGGGTCATAAAGAGTTGGACACAACTGAGCAACTTTTACTTTCATTGTTTATAAAAACAAAAAATGGAAACAATTTATGTATTCAACAATAATGAGAAAACTAAATGAATTATGGCATATTCATATGATGGAAAATAACCTTTAACATCATATTTATGAAGACAAATGTCATAGAAAATTATTACAACAATATTAAGTGAAATAAAGCAGTATACACAGCAGTACAAAATGTAAACAATAGATCTCCATAAGATAGTGGAAAATATGTGATTTTCAACATTTTAGTTATACTAGTCAACATTTTCCAAGGTTTTTATGTCAATGTTTTCTATAAGTACACCAACTAGCAGACTTTCAAAAATAAATTTTAAAAGCTTTAAAAAATAACTCTGACTATAGCAAGAAAGAAAAAGATTAATTGGATGAATACTGTGTCCCGCACAAAAGCAAAGGAAGAATAAAAACCAGCTCTCATGAAGAAAAGGAATTAGAGCAGTTTGAAGTAACTCACTTTTAGTTATTCTAGCACCATCTCTCCAGAGTAATTCCGTCTGATCTCTTAGGTTCAGTTCCCTTAGTTTTTAATGTAGCACCAATCAAAAATCAAATTCTCAAGTAAAGTCTGATAAGCCTCCTTTGGGTCACATACTTATTCTATGGTCAGGGTCGCAGAGTTCTGTCAGTGACAGGCCTATCAGAATAACGTGGAGTGGGGGATGGGGAAAGGATTCATTCAGGAAATGAATCCTGAATGAAAAGATTCTGGATAGACAAAGCAACCTGTGCAATAACAGTAGAAAAACAATGTTTCTTTTTCAAATTCACACGCATTAAATCCCAAAGTCATGACAACACAGAAAGAATTGACCCTATTTTGGGAACTCCAGGGATGGTCAGTGACAAAGATAAAGAAGACTAGGATTTGGGTAACTATCTTTCAAAGAGGGCACACTATTCATTTAAGATCATAATAGTCAAAGGAGAATGCTGAATTCAGACTTTAGATTGCAATTAGTATTCAAGGAGGTTTAGTCTGCAGGAAGGGTCCTATAGCTTGAGATTTTTTGCAGTGCAAAATTTAGAGTCAAATAGGTAGGTATATTTTAAGTGAAGAGGAACTAAACAGCCTCTTGATGAAGTGAAAGAGGAGAGTAAAAAAGCTGGCTTAAAACTCAACATTCAAAAAACTAAGATCATGGCATCCAGTCCCATCACTTCATAGCAAATAGATGGGGAAACAATGGAAACAGTGAAAGACTTTATTTTCTTGAGCTCCAAAATCACTGCAGATGGGGACTGAAGCCATGAAACTAAAAGACGTTTGCTCCTTAGAAGAAAAGCTTTGCAAATTTAGACAACATATTAAAAAGCAGAGACATTACTTTGCCAACAAAGATCCGTACAGTCAAAGCTATGGTTTTTCCAGTAGTCATGTATGGATTTGAGAGTTGGAACATAAGGAAAGCTGAGTGCCTAAGAATTGATGCTTTTGAACTGTGGTGTTGGAGAAGATTCTTGAGAGACCCTTGGACTGCAAGGAGATCCAACCAGTCAATCCTAAAGGAAATCAGTCCTGAATAGTCTTTGGAAGGACTGATGTTGAAGCTGAAGCTCCAATACTTTGGTCACCTGATGCAAAGAGATAACTCATTGGAAAAGACTCTGATGCTGGGAAAGATTGAAGGCAGAAGGAGAAGGGTACAAAAGAGGATGAGATGTTTGGATGGCATCACTGACTTGATGGACATGACTTTGAGCAAGCTCTGGGAGTTGATGATGGACAGGGAAGCCTGGTGTGTTGTAGTCCATGGGGTTGCAAAGAGTCGGACGTGACTGAGTGACTGAAGTAAACTGATTATGTATTTGAATGGAATGAAAAAATATTTCATTCTCTAGGAAGGTACAATCCAAAGAAGGAAAGAAGTGAGTGTCCTTTGTGGCCCACACGTTGGGTTAAGAACTTACATACGTGATATTTTCTCCTACAACTCTATATGGTAAGACCTATCCATATCTCAGACTTGAAGAACCAGCTCAGGGAAATTTAGTCACTTATTCAGATAAGTGAAAATAAGTGATACTAAGATAAACACCAGTTCCTAAAGATTTGACCCATATAAATATGACAAGAGTTAGAGAGAGGAGGCTGGAGATTTCATCCAAGCCATAAAAGACACCAAAAAAGAGTGGAAGAGCCTATTTACTGGTGAAGTGAAGTCACTCAGTTGTGTCTGACTCTTTGCAATCCCATGGACTGTGGCCTGCCAGGCTCCTCCGTCCATGGGATTTTTCAGGCAAGAATACTGGAATGGGTTTCCATTTCCTTCTCCAGGGGATCTTCCTGACCCAGGGATCGAACCCGGGTCTCCCGCACTGCTGGCAGACTCTTTACCATCTGAGCCACGAGGGAAGCTGGTAGGAAAGAAAGAAAAACAAAAAAAAAAACAGTTTCACTATCTTGCTTTGGTCCACATTGACTCAGAGTTTGAGAGAAGCATGAATGATTTGTACTGGAACTCAGTGACTATGGATGAGTAAGAGTCAACTAAAATCTGAGATATTAAGAATGTTTAATTTTCTAGACAAGACAATCTATAGACTGGAATATCAGGAGAATATGACAAATCCAAGAAAAGATAGGAACAAATCTAAAAGCACACTAAGGCTATGGATCAAGGTGTAGTAATCTACAGTTGTATAAAAATTTCCACCAAAAAAGTATACTGCAATAACATTAAAATTTAGCAACTTAAAATAATAACATATATGTTTTATGAGTCAGAAATCTGGAAGTATCTTAACTGCATCCTTTTGGCTCAAAGTCTCTCATGAGGTGTAGTCAAGATATTGCTCTGTCTGCAATCATGTAAAGGCTTGAATGGATGTAGAAGATTCATTTCCAAGGTGGTTCATTCATATGCCTGATATTCTGGGAAAGGCAAAACTCTGGAGACAGTAAAAAGATCAGTGCTTACCAGAGGTTCTAGGGGAGGGAAGGAAGGATTAATAGGTGGAGCACAGGGGTTGTATAGGGCAGTGAAACTATTCTGTATGATACATAATTATGGATAGATGTCATTATATATTTGTCAAAACTTATAAAAAGTACAACAGAAAGTGAACCTTAATGTAAATTATGTGCTTGCTGTGATAAGTCGCTTCAGTTATGTCCAAATCTTTGGAACCCATGGACTGTAGCCCACCAGGTTCCTCTGCCCATGGGATTCTCCAAGCAAGAATACTGGAGTGGTTTGCCATGCCAGCCTCCAGGGGATCTTCCCAACCAAGTACTAGAACCCACATCTCTTATGTGTCTGTTCTTTACCACTAGTACCACCTGGGAGGCCTGTGTAAACTATAGGTTTTAGTTGATAAAGTTGTAATGATATTGGCTCCTCAGTTGTAAGAATATGTACCATGCTAATGATGCAAGTTGTTCTGAGACCTGAACCATAAAGAAAGTGGAGCGCCAAAGAATCAATGCCTTCAAACTGTGGTACTGGATAAGACTTCTGAGAGTCCCTTGGACAGCAAGGACATCAAACCAGTCAATCTTAAGGGAAATCAACCCTGAATACTCCCTGGAAAGACTGATGCTGAAGCTGAAACTCCAGTATTTGGGGCATCTGATGCGAACAGACAACTCATTGAAAAAGTCCCTGAGGCTGGAAAAAATTGATGGCAGAAGGAGAAGAGGGCATCAGAGGATGAGATGGCTGGACAGCATCACCGATGTAATGGAAATGAACTTGAGAAAACTTTGGGAGATGGTTGAGGGACAAGGAGGCCTGGCATGCTGCAGTCAGTCCATGGGATCACAAAGAGTCAGAGATAAGTGGGTGACTGAAAAATAACAACAGTGCAAGCTGTTAATATTGGAAACTGGGGAGGTTGAGGGGTCTTTGAGAAATCTCTGTACCTTTTGTTCAATTTTTACATAAACCCAAAGCTGCTCAAAAATAGGTTATTCAGTTCACTTCAGAAGGTCAGTCATGTCCAACTTTTGGCGACCCCATGAACCGCAGCACTCTAGGCCTCCCTGTCCATCACCAACTCCCAGAATCCACCCAAACCCATGTCCATTGAGTTAGTGATGCCGTCCAACCATCTCATCCTCTGTCGTCACCTTCCCCTCCTGCCCTCAATCATTCCGAGCACCAGGGTCTTTTCAAATGAGTCAGCTCTTTGCATCAGATGACCAAAGTATTGGAGTTTCAGCTTCAATATCAGTCCTTCCAATGAACACCCAGGACTGATCTCTTTTAGGATGGACTGGTAGGATCTCCTTGCAGTCGAAGGGACTCTCAAGAGTCTTCTATAACACCACAGTTCAAAAGCATCAATTCTTTGGTACTCAGCTTTCTTTACAGTCTAACTCTCACATCCATACATGATCACTGGAAAAACCATAGCCTTGACTAGATGGACCTTTGTTGATAAAGTAATGTCTCTGCTTTTTAATATGCTGTCTAGGTTGGTCACAACTTTCCTTCCAAGGAGTAAGCTTCTTTTATTTCATGGCTGCAATCACCATCTGCAATGATTTTGCAGTACAGAAAAATATAGTCAGCCACTGTTTCCACTGTTTCCCCATCTATCAGCAATGAAATGATGGGACCAGATGCTGTGATCTTAGTTTTCTGAATGTTGAGCTTTAAGCCAAAATTTTCACTCTCCTCTTTCACTTTCATAAAGAGGCTCTTTAGTTCTTTTTCACTTTCTGCCATAAGGGTGGTGTTATCTGCATATCTGAGGTTATTGATATTTCTCCTGGCAATCTTGATTCCAGCTTGTGCTTCTTGCAGCCCAGCGTTTCTCATGATGTACTCTGCATAGAAGTTAAATAAACAGGATGGCAATATACAGCCTTGACATATCCCTTTTACTACTTGGAACCAGTCTGTTCCATGTCCAGTTCTAACTGTTGCTTCCTGACCTGCATATAGGTTTCTCAAGTGGCAGGTCAGGTGGTCTGGTATTCCCATCTCTTTCAGAATTTTCCACAGTTTATTGTGATCCATATAGTCAAAGGCTTTGGCATAGTCAGTAAAGCAGAAATAGATGTTTGTTTTTTTTTTTTTAACTCTCTTGCTTTTTTGATGATCCAGCGGATGTTGGCAATTTGATCTCTGATTCCTCTGCCTTTTCTAAAACCAGCTTGAATATCTGGAAATTCACAGTTCACATACTACTGAAGCCTGGCTTGGAGAATTTTGAGCAATAATTTACTAGTGTGTGAGATGAGTGCAATTATGTGGTAGTTTGATCATTCTTTGGGATTGCCTTTCTTTGGGATTGGAATGAAAACTGACCTTTTCCAGTCCTGTGGCCAGTGGCCAAATTTTCCAAATTTGCTGGCATATTGAATACAGCACTTTCACAACATCATCTTTCAGGATTTGAAGTAGCTCCACTGGAATTCCATCACCTCCACTAGCTTTGTTGGTAGTGATGCTTTCTAAGGCCCACTTGACTTCACATTCCAGGATATCTGGCTCCAGGTCAGTGATCACACCATTGTCATTATCTGTGTCGTGAAGATCTTTTTTCTACAGTTCTTCTGTGTATTCTTGCCACCTCTTCTTGATATCTTCTGCCTCTGTGAGGTCCATACCATTTCTGTCCTTTATCAAGCCCATCTTTGCATGGGCTTGGTATCTGTTATTTTCTTGAAGAGATCTCTAGTCTTTCCCATTCTGTTGTTTTCCTCTATTTCTTTGCACTGATTGCTGAGGAAGGCTTTCTTAACTCTCCTTGCTATTCTTTGGAACTCTACATTCAGATGCTTATATCTTTCCTTTTCTCCTTTGCTTTTCACTTCTCTTTTTTTCACAGCTATTTGTAAGGCCTCCTCAGACAGTCGTTTTGCTTTTTTGCATTTATTTCCCATGGTGATGGTCCTGATCCCTGTCTCCTGTACAATGTCACAAACCTCAGTCCATAGTTCATCAGGCACTCTATCTATCAGATCTAGGCCCTTAAATCTATTTCTCACTTCCACTGTATAATCATAAGGGATTTGATTTAAGTCATACCTGAATGGTCTAGTGGTCTTCCTTACTTTCTTCAATTAGGTCTGAATCTGGCAATAAGGAGTTAATGATCTGAGCCACAGTCAGCTCCCAGTCTTATGTTTGCTGACTGTATAGAGCTTCTCCATCTTTGGGTGCAAAGAATATAATCAATCTGATTTTGGTGTTGACCATCTGGTGATGTTCATGTGTAGAGTCTTCTCTTGTGTTGTTGAAAGATGATGTTTGCTATGACCAGTGGTTCTCTTGGCAGAACTCTACTAGCCGTTGCCCTGCTTAATTCCGTATTCCAAGGCCAAATTTGCCTGTTACCCCAGGTGTTTCTTGACTTTCTGTTTTTGCATTCCAGTCCCCTATAATGAAAAGGACATTTTTTTATGGATGTTAGTTCTAAAAGGTCTTGTAGGTCATCATAGAACCGTTCAACTTCAGCTTCTTCAGCATTACTGATTGGGGCATAGGCTTTGATTACTGTGATATTGAATGGTTTGCCTTGGAAATGAACAGAGATCATTCTGCCGTTTTTGAGATTGCATCCAAGTACTGCATTTCAGATTCTTTTGTTGACCATGATGGCTACTCCATTTCTTCTAAAGGATTCATGCCCACAGTGGTAGATATAATGGACATCTGAGTTAAATTCACCCATTCCAGTCCAAAATCACTGCAGATGGTGATTGCAGCCATGAAATTAAAAGACGCTTACTCCTTGGAAGGAAAGTTATAAACAACCCAGATAGCATATTCAAAATCAGAGACTTACTTTGCCAACAAAGGTCCGTCTAGTCAAGGCTATGGTTTTTCCAGTGGTCATGTATGGATGTGAGAGTTGGACTGTGAAGAAAGCCGAGCACAGAAAAATTGATGCTTTTCAACTGTGGTGTTGGAAAACACTCTTGAGAGTCCCTTGGACTGCAAAGAGATCCAACCAGTCCATCCTAAAAGAAATCAGTCCTGAATATTCACTGGAAGGACTGATGCTGAACCTGAAACTGCAGTACTTTGGCCACCTGATGCAAAGTACTGAATCATTTGAAAAACCCTGGGATTGTGGGAAAGACTGAAGGTGGGAGGAAAAGGGGATGACAGTGAATGAGATGGTTGGATGGCATCACCGACTTAATGGACATGAGTTCGAGTAATCTCTGAGAGTTGGTGATGGACAGGCAAGCCTGGCATGCTACAGTCCATGGGGTTCCAAAGATTCGGACACAACTGAGAGACTAAACTGAACTGATCATACATAGTAAAGTATTAAATAATATTAGATATAGTAGACATTCCAACCTTTTTACTGATTTTAGTGGTAACAATGTCTATGTTTCCCCATAATATTACGTTTTGAGCTGAGTAAATGCAGTGATTCATGTTAAAGATGTAATGATTTATTCTTATTGAGTTTTTAAAATTGAGACTTGTCATTGAATTTTGTCAAATGCCTTTTCAGCTTCTATGGAGATAAGCATATAATTTTATACTTGAATCAATTAGTATGATCAATTATTTTAATAGATTTCCAAATAGTGAATCATTCTTGATCCCTACAGTAAAGTTTATTGGTCTGAATACATGTTTCTTAAAATGTACTGCTGGATTCAGGCTTGTTAATATTTTGTTTAGGATTTTTTTAGTATGTTTTTATGAAGATATATCTCATAAACCATGATATTCACACTGTTAAAGTGTATAATTCAGTGATTTTGATAAAATAACAATGTTGTGCATCCTTGGTCACTAATTCCAGGATATTTTCATCACATCAAAAAGAAACTCCTTACTTATTAGTAATCATTCATGAATTCCCAACCTTAGCTCTGGAAACTACTAGTCTATCTTCTATATATATATATACATGTGCTTATTCTGGGTATTTCATATAAATGGAATCATACAATATACGGTCTTTGTGTATGGCTTCTTTCACTAAGCATAATGTTTTCAAGGTTCATCCATGTTGTATCAGGTATTTCATTCTTTTTATTACTGAGTAAATTTCTGTTGTATAAGTATACCATTTTTGTTTATATATTCATCCATTGATGGATATTTCCAATTTGGGGGCTCATAAGTAATGCTGCTGTGACTATCAGGTACAAGTTTTTGTGTGGACATAAGATTTCTTTTCTCTTGAGTATATACCTAGGGATGGGATTGATGAATTGTGTTGTAGCTTTATTTAACATTTTGAAGCACTTTCAAACACTTGCCAAAATGATTGCATCATGTTATAGTCCCATGAGCAATGCACATTTCCAACTTCTCCATATTCTTGACAATACTTGTAATTGTATGTCTTTTTTATTATAGTCATCTAAGTAGGTATAAAGTGGTACCTAATTGTAATTTAGGTTTCCATTTCTCTAATAACTTCTGGGCTCAGCATCTTTCCATGTGTTTGTTGGTTATTTCTATGTTTTTGAGAAATGTTTATTCAAATATTTTTAATTGAGTTATTTGTCATTTTATAGTTTTATGCTGAGTTTTTTATGCTTTTCAGATAGTAGACATTATCAGATAAAGAAGTTTCAAATATTGTATCTCATTCTGAGTTGTCCTTTCATGATAATATCTTTTAGGCACAAACATTTTTAACTTGATATAGTTCAATTTATAAATCTTTTTTCCCTGGTGGCTCAGACTGTAAAGAATCCACTTGTGATGCGGGAGACCTGGGTTCAATCCCTGGGTTGGGAAGATTCCCTGGAGGAGGGCATAGCAACCCATTCCAGTATTCTTCCCTGGAGAATTCACATGGACAGAAAAACCTGGCGGGCTACAGTGCATGGGGTCACAAAGAGTTGGACAAGACTGAGCTACTAAGCACATGACATGAGGTAGGGGTCCAATTTCATTCTTTTGAATGTGGATCACTCCTTCCAATGAACATTCAGGACTAATTTCCTTTAGGATGGACTGGTTTGATCTCCTTGCAGTCCAAGGGACTCTTAAGAGTCTTCTCCAACACCACAGTTCAAAAGCATCAATTTGGCACTCAGCTTTCTTTATGGTCCAACACTCACAGCTTTACATGACTCCTGGAAAAACCATAGCTTTGACTAGATGGACCTTTGTCAGCAGAGTAATATCTCTGCTTTTTAATATGCTATCTAGGTTATTCATAGATTTTCTTCCAAGGAGCAAGTGTCTTTTTATTTCATGGCTGCAGTCACCATCTGCAGTGATTTTGGAGCCCTTCCCCACCAAAAAAAAACTCTACTGCCACAGAGGCAGATGACTTCTTATAAATATTTCTTGCATGTGATTCTTGATTTAGCTCTATTTCTTATTCTTAGAAATAAACTGACATTAGCCCTGCTAACCCATTTTTCACACCTAATTTTTAACCGCAACAACAACAAAAATTCCATAGTTTTTTCACTTTATGGTGAGAACCTATCCTTCAGGAAGTTTGTGTGCTGGTATTTTTTTAAATCTGCTATTTCTGGGCTAACATGTTACTCTCCATGTTTCTTGTCCCCATTTCCTTTCTTGTGGGTTTTGACTGATCAGTGGTATATATTTATCTCATGGTCTTGTGGAAACTGAGGTTTGAAGATAATCTACATATTAGAATTCCTTCTTTTTCCTCTACTGTGAGAGGAGAATAAAGACAAAGATAGAAGCAGGCATTACTAAGATTCCTTCTTTTTTTTTTTTTTTCTGAGTTGATGGTGATGTGGCATCTTCACTATAACAGATTTTACGTTCTCTATGAAGTATGAGAAATAGGGCAATGATGGATAGGTTTAATACTTAGGAAGAATAAATAAAATATGAAACAGTGATTGCAGAGAGATCACAAAACTAAAGAGATATTTATTAAAATGGATGGAATTTGTTGAATGTTCATTTAATTTGCACAATTACACATATAGGGTAATAGATACTAATGTGCATGGTTATTTGGGTAAGAGATTGATCATCTAGATTCAAAATTTTCTATGTTGATACTATTGGGAAAAAAGGTGAACTGTAATGACATTTCCAAAATTGGGAATGGTAACACGTCAGCCCCTTTTGCCAATATCTGCTGGAGACCATATAGGACTGTTTGAACTTGCCGTTGAATGGAAATTGCCAGAGCCTATGGTCTAGTTTTGGAGAAGGCAATGGCACCCCACTCCAGTACTCTTGCTTGGAAAATCCCATGGATGGAGGAGCCTGGTAGGCTGCAGTCCATGGGGTCGCTAAGAGTCGGACACGACTGAATGACTTCACTTTCACTTTTCACTTTCATGCATCGGAGAAGGAAATGGCAACCCACTCCAGTGTTCTTGCCTGGAGAATCCCAGGGATGGGGGAGCCTGGTGGGCTGCCGTCTATGGGGTCTCACAGAGTCGGACACGACTGAAGTGACTTAGCATAGCATAGCATAGCATGGTCTAGTTTTAAATCCTCAAAGTTTTACAGTATAATAATGAATAACTTGAGCTTCCCTGGTGACTCAGATGGTAAAGAATTTGCCTGCAATGCAGGAGATCAGGGTTCAATACCTGGGTTGGAAAAATCCCCTGGAGAAGGGAGTGGGTACCCACCCCAGTATTCTTGCCTAGAGAATTCTATGGATAGAGAAGCCCGGTGTGCTACCATCCACGGGGTCACAAAGGGTCAGACATGAATGACTAACACCTCACTTCTTCAGTGGATGATTTAATATTTAGAATGAAGTTGAGTGACAGTTTTAAAGATTGTTAACTATTGAACAAAAAGTTATCTATTTGACAACTTATCTGAAAGATACTTTACTTCAGTAATTGTTTCTTCAGTATATGCTTCTCCTATATTTACTGTTCCTTTAATTAATAGCATAGTAAGGATGTGGATGACCAAAGCCACTCCATATTGAATTCAGTGTTTCAGAATTGAATCAGCATTCAGTCAGTTAGATATTGTTGCCTTGCTGATACCTCCACTGTCAGATTATGGCATCAGCTGGCAAGGGTGAAAGATACCCTGGGAGTATTTCTAGGAGTTCAAATGAAATATCTTTCCTTAAAGGTGATAGATGTTGTTTATAGATACCTTGAGAACAAAACGTCTCTCTCAATATGACTTAAATGCTTAATCTCTGTACAATGCTGAAAACACTACCCAGGCTAAACAAATCATGTCTTTTTATTCCATTTATATACAATTGAACAAAGAATTTTCACTTTAACAGCACTTAAACATTTAAACATGACATGTCTCCATGCAGCAATGTCTCTATCTATTAACTGTAGATAATATAGTATATAATTATGTAATATAATCATGTACAGTATTTGTAGTCTCCCACGATAGAAGAATATTGAGTTATAACAAATGAATCATGTAAAACATGTACAGATTCTTTGCTAATTGGTCAGATACTAAAATTTAGAGGAACAAAAGGGCATACCAGTTTGATATTTGCAAAATCCCCATTTTTCAGTGGTTCACAACCTTCTAGAGTAAATATATCCATTGACCAGATTCAGAGCACAGCTGTGCCAGCTGTAAGATTGAATGTATTCTGAATTCCCACTTCCCCTCTATTTTCAAAGATTGCTGAGGAGTTGTGGAGAGTGGCTCACTTGTTTTCAAAGTAAAATGACAGTTTTTTATTAGTCAGTGGCTGAGTGCATATGGGGTGGTGGTAGGGATTATGGAGGAAGGAGGGAATAAAGTCAGAGCAAGCCACACAATAATGACATGTTTGTTGGGAGTGACTACTGGATTACCATAACCTGGCCTCTACATTAAAAAAGATAAAAAGGAGACATTATATCAGACAAAAGAATGATGAAAAATGCATTACATGATTTCTAATACACATAGGGTTTTGATTTTTTTTTCTTTAAAAAAATTGCATCCAAATCCAATAAGCTAACTTCTGAATGGATTTTCCTTCAGAGTTCTGAATTTATGAATTCTAACAGAACACCAGATGCTAAGTCTGAGAAAACTGCCTTGCTGATGATTACCAATTGAACAACAAAGCTCTTCAAAGGGAGTTGGATTTTTTTTTTTCCTCTGCAAACTGTTCATTCCATTTAATAATATCACTGTATTACTAAGATTTAGAGTGGTATTTTTATTGAAATGCTAGCAGCTCTATACAGCTAACTGCTCACTGGTATCACATGAAATGGTCCCCAGTTATCATACTTCAGGGTAAGAAATGTTATTTTGGTGTAGTAGCTTGAAAAGTGGAAAAGAAAGCCAGAAGTCATAACCTTTACCATGCATGCTTCATCACGTCTGACTCTGTGTGACCCCGTGGAGGGGCTGGTGAGGCTCCTCTGTATTTGGGATTCTCCAGGCAAGAACACTGGAGTGGGTTGCCATGCCCTGCTACAGGGGACCTCCCCAACTTAGGGATTGAACCTGCGTGTCTCATGTCTCCTGCATTAGCAGACAGGTTCTGTACCACTAGTGCCACCTGGGAAGCCCAACCTTTACCATACTTGTGTCATATTTTCACTTTCTCCACATTACCATGAGCAGACAATTATATTGTTCTTCAAAGTCTCTGCAAGCAAATGTCCTTGAAAATGACTAACAAAATAGAGAGACCACACAAACATAAGGTTTTCATCTTATGCAACTGATACAATTAATCTGGATTATGACTTCAGTGATTTAAGTACTAAGTATTTCTCTTTTGTCATCTCTAAAATGACAATAATCAAAGTGTCCTGCAGCAAGAATTAACATGAGTAATGTTTTCTGGAAATTACAAATGAAAAGTAAAGAGTTTTATGATGAGTATTGCCTGCTGAAGATAGCAGCTCTCCTATCTTACTGAGCTGGAGCAATGAAATACCAAAGAAGTGAAGGGCCAGAGTATGCAGAATAACAAAGAATGAACTTAAGGTTACGAAGGAGAATTGACCTGGGCTTGTTCCTCTGCTAAGTCCAATTGTTTCTGACCTCCCAGTTTCCTCAGAATGGCTTCCCAGTTTCTGTCACTAGATAATACCCTAGGAGGAACTAGAAGTCCCTTTTATTAGACACCCCTCTTCCTTAGAATTCACTAAAGTAGAACTCAGTGTAGAAGTGCAGAGAAAGTAAATGTGTGTAGAAGAGTTAAATCTCCAAAGAAAATACACATTTCTCCTTTCTGGATTAGTTTAGTGAGGGTTTTTTTTTGTTTGTTTTTTTGTGTTTGTTTTTTTTTTTTTAGCTTTGTTTTCAACTCATTTGGACACTGCAGGATTGAGAAATAGGGATGTGCTCAATTTATTCTCAACATATTCCAGGTCAGTAAATCACAAAATGAGGTCCAGTGATTGTCTGCAAAAGAATCACTAGTTAAAAAATTAAATGCTAGTTAAAAAATTCCAAAGTTCCAAAGTCATACCCAAGAGCTATGAAAGAAAATCTCTTAAAATAAGACTTTCTGAAAGTAGTGGAGAAGAAAGCAGCTGACTGTAAAATAGCATTTAGATAGTATTTGGTTAAAGACAAAAAAGCAAAACGAGAAACACTATGAAACCACTGAACCTGAGTTGGTAAATTTGTTTCTCACAGTGAAATGGGTAAGCAATTCTGAAACTGCATGTACACTGGTTTTGAAAAAATGAGTAAAGATGTTGTAGATAATATAAGTGAGGTTTCACATTGTCAGAAAAAGAAGTTTAAAAAAAAAAAGAAGAAGAAGAAAAATGCTAGAATGAACCCTGTGGTGTTGGATTAGACTTGGAGAACTCAATATGAACCCATACTTATTTTAATGTGTGTACAAAAATCAATAAAGGAGCAAATATAGATGGATATAAATACATGGGCTAGCACATCTACAAATATTTCCTAGTTCTGTCCTCTGAGAGGCTTATAAGCAGTGACATCAAGTCACAATGAGCATACATAATGACCAGATCTTGGTTTCCAAATACTATTCTCCAATAAAGTGAATCAGGGATATTAGTAAAATGTCTGATTTTACAACTGGAGTAGGAAAAATACAAGATGCCCCTATAGCATCTTGTGGCCCATGAAAATAAAGATGTGTTCAAGGAAAAAAAGAAAAAGAACACAGTATTCAGTCTCAAAGAACTCCCAATAGCCAAAACTGAAACAAAATTTAAACTAACAAAATAAATAATAATATTGGATTATAATCCAAAGAATGAAATAAATATCCATGAGTCCACTCTGATATAAATAAATTGTTGAATGCCTACTTGCATGCTCAGTCACTTTGGGACTCACTAGGCTTCTCTGTCCACGTGTTTCTCGTGACAAGAATACTGGAGTGGGTTGCCATGCCTTCCTTCAGGGGATCGTCCTAACCCAAGGATCGAACCTGCGTCTCCTGCATTTCCTGTGCTGCAGGCAGATTCTTTACTGCTGAGCAACCAGGGAAGGCCAAATTGTTGGTTAAATATATAAATAATGGGGAAAAGAGAATAAATCTTCTTAAAAGAAGAATTTCAATTGATAAATGTAGAAGAAATGAAAGAATAGGAAAACCACTATTAGAATACCACAGCAATAATTCCTGCAGCACTTTGAATGGATAAATGATAAAAATTTAAGGGAAAAGAGGAAATTTGTATAGTTTCAAAATATCTCCACTCAGGTATTAATTACTGTTTGTTTGTGGTTTTTTTTCTAACACATGTCAACAAATTCTTCCTAGAGCAGGTAAAAACTTAATTTCCCTTCTGTTAAGTGTGGCTGGACTTATTGACTTGTTTCAAATGAAATTACTATGGAAAGAGAAAAATAGGAACTTTGCAATGTAGAAACCTAGTCATATGCCACCTTAGCCAAGTAATCTAGGTTTAGATCACTAGTAATAATTTATATTGTTGTTATTGATATGGAACAATGAGAAGGTAATGTCAGCTCTTTAATATACACCCCTCAAATCTATAACTTCACACCAGTCATGAGAAAACATGAGACAAATGATTAAGGTCATGAAAGACAAGGAAAACCTGAGATATTGTCACATACTGAAAGAGATTTAGAAGACATGACAACTAAACGCAATGTGATATCCTGCTTTGGATCTTAGAACAGCAAAATGACATTAATACAAAAATGGGGTAAATTTAAATACATTCTATAGTCAAGTTAAGTGTGTTGTACCAATGTTATTTTTTTTTAAATTTCAATCAGTGTACCATATTATGTATGATGCTAATGTTAGGGAAATCTGAGTGAGGGGTATATGAGAACACTCTTGCCTTAGTCAGCTTGGGCTGCCATAATAAGATATCATAGATTGGGTGGCTTGAAGAACAGAAATTAATTTTTTTCATAGTTCCATAGACTGGATTAGGAGTTTCTGGTACCAGTATGGTAAAATTCCTGAGCTGTAAATTGACACCCTCTCATTATGTCCTCGGGCTTCCCTAGTGGCTCAGATGGTAAAGCGTCTGCCTGTAATGCGGGAAACCTGGGTTCGATCCCTGGGTTGGGAAGATCCCCTGGAGAAGGAAATGGCAACCCACTCCAGAACTCTTGCCTGGAAAATCCCATGGACAGAGGAGCCTTGTAGGCTACAGTCCATAGGGTCACAAAGAGTCGGACACGACTGAGCAACTTTACTTTACTTTCATTATGTCCTACATGGGCTTTCCTCAGTGTGTGTGTGTGTGTGGGAGATGAGGAGCAAATGAGGGCAGGGGGGACTGTAAGGTGATAATTTCAGTAGAGCCATTATGACAATTTTTCCTCATTCATATATGATAATCTAGTTTGTTACTGTTTATAATAGCCAGCCAAGATCCTTAAAACTTGGTTGTGACTACTTGTGTTTTCATAAATGCTAGTCTGTCCATAAGTGTTTTTTTATGTGTGGTAGGATAGCAGAAACATGACTTTAGTTGTGAAACACAAAAGATGCTAATAAAGAACTGAGAACTGACATTTTTATTAATGTATTATAAAATGTTATATGTATACCAATAAATAGACATCAATGAGGTAATGGATTGCAAAATCTCGTTTTGACAGTGGTCCAACTCTCCAAGGTCAATGAAATGTGAGAAAAAATGTCAACTATTTAAGATTTAAATAATTTCTGAAAAAGTTTCTTTTCATCTCTTATAAAGAAAAATACAACTAAAAATGCAAACTAACAAATGTCAGTGGTTTGTTAATAATCAGTCTGCAGTGAATTAAACCTGAATTCATTCTGTTATATGTGTTTGGCAGCTTGGAACGCTATATATTTTAGTTTTTCTCTATTCCCTAAATGCAGATTGCTTGATGGTGTGTAAGAGAGCTAATTAGATATAAATACCAACCAGCACCCAAATAACAAGTATCATAATGATCATACAGTGAACAGCTGTGCCATTCGATAAATTGGTTTCATTTCTAATACTGCAGCAATTCAAATATTTTCTAGCTCCAAAAATGTTTTTTCCCCTTCATAGGCCAGATTCAATTAAAAAAGAAAAAACGTTCTGTTAATGCAGGGCTTCAGAAGGCCACAAAAATCTAAGGCTTTGTGAACTTTTGTTACAAAAGCCAGACAGGTATATGATTGAATGTGGGCCTTCTCTGATTTCTTAACTGATAGCACAACATATAAGAGTAATGTATATGGGATCAGTACAAGGAGGGAATACTGGATTATAATTGAGGACTGAGAATTAACTAGTTGTTTTCTATAAAACTGAACCTTATTCAATTTTATTTTTTGATTTTTCCATTTTCTGTTTTGATCTATGGGGAAAGATCTGTTGAAAAGGTTTGAGGCAGTGTTTCAATGCCACTTTAGACTGACAGCACTAACTTCAATTTAATTAAATTCATATTTATTTAATACCTACCCTGTGCCTGGTACTACTTTAAGTGCTGGTTAAGCACAGATATTGTTCCCCTCCTTCCCTCAAGGAGCTAACAGTCTAGTTTAAAGTTCTTAATATTATAAAACAAACAAACAAAAAAAAATACAGATTGTCATTTCTATGGGGGAGGGGAAGGATAGGCACTACCCTAGGAAATCATGAAGGACTAAGAAATGACCTGAAATAAATAGCTCAGGGAAGCTTCTCTGTGGAAGTGACATTTAAGCTCAGACCTAATTTAAGTTGCTGAAAAGGGAACAACTCATGCTTCTATAGAACAGAAACAGCAAAATTTCCTACTACTTAATTTGTGATAACACCTCAGTCTTATTTTGAAGTTTTAAAAATGGTGCTTAAATGCCTTGTCACTCTCTTAAAACTCTGTTAAAATGATAGCCAAAAATTAAAAACAAGAAGAGGGCATAAAAAGTAATAGGATTTTAAAAGGAGAGGAGACAACAGAAAACAAAATTTTGCAATACAGAAAGCGGATGGATAAGTAGAAACTGACTTGGTACACTCAAGAAAGCTAAATCCCAAGTTTGTAGTGGAGAAAACCGAGTAACAACCAGTTTTATTGGACCTACCCCCAAAACCTCAGAGAAGACAGTGACAGGAATCTGGAAGGTGAATAAGGGACTAAGAGCAGAAAATTGGTTTAAAGCATCTCCATGATTTTTTTTTTAATTTTATTTTTTAACTTTACAATATTATATTGGTTTTGCCATATATCAACATGAATCCACCACAGGTATACACATGTTCCCTGTCCTGAACCCTCCTCCCTCCTCCATGAATTTATTTGAGCAGTTAGAACTCAAACTCCTTCTCTATTTCATGTATCTAACCCACTGCCCTCTTCCTATCCATGGAAAAATAATGGAAGTCAGTTTCCTGCAGCAGGTAAAATAAAGTGTCTCTGGACCGAGACAAATCAAGTATAACTAAAGACTGGGCTACTGTAATGAAACAAGTGATTGTGTGAAAGCTCATATGTTGGGTTTTAAGAATCATATAAGTCTCTCACTGAGATTCCAGAATGCCGACAGCCAGGTCCATACGCTACAGTAAAGAAATTTTAAAAATCTGGATGTCCATAAGGAAATCATTTAGCTAGATCACAAGACTATAAAGCTACAGTCAACAAAATCCAGGCTGTGCACAGAGCTTCCAATCTGAGTGCACAATTTTGAGTGCCCAAAATTAACTGTGAAGTGTTAATAATGATAACTAAACATTTGAAAAAAAATTTTCCAGTACAAAAAATGGATATCAAAATAATAGATATAACCAAGCAACTTGGAAGAAACAGACTATGAATGAAAACATAATTTTAAAAACATTAATGTACTTAGAGAGATGTGTCTGTTAGTCTCTCAGTCATGTCCCACTCTTTAAGACCCCAGGGACTGTAGCCTGCCAGCCTCCTCTGTCCATGGAATTCTAGAAGCAGGAATACAGAAGTGGGTTGCCATTCCCTTCTCCAGGGGATCGTCCTGACCCAGGGATCAAACTCAGGTCTCCTGCATTGTAGGCAGACTTTTTACCTGCATGAGATGTTACTAACCCATGTTATTAACCCATGAAACAAGAACAGTTTGCTCTAGAAAAAGAAACACTAAAAGAACAATGAAGAGCTTCTGAAAATTAAAAACTTGCCAGATATAAGAAGCTAAAAAAGAAGAGCTAAAAGATAAAGTTTCAGAAATATCCCAGAAAGTGGAGTAAAAAGGCAAAGGTAGAAAATAGGAAAGAAAAGACAAGAAAAATGGGAGACCTATGTAGGAGACACAAGATTCCAAAAGAGGAGTTGTAGAAAGAGAATATGAAAATCAAAGGGAAGAAAATAACAAAGAAGTGATTGAATAAAATGCTCTACGCCTGAAGGACATGCATTTCCAGACTGAAAGGGTCCACCAAGTATCTACCACAGTGAATAAAAATAGTCCTCACCAGAACACATCATCAGAAAATTTTAGAACTCTGGAAGAGAGAAAAATTTCCCAAAAGATTCAGGGAAGAAGAACTCTTTTTACACAAAGGATCAGATCTCAGAATGATTTCCAACTTTTTCAACAGTACTGGAAGCTAGAAGACACTGCAACAATAACTTCAAGATACTGATAGAAAATTATTTCTAACCTTGAGTTCTATTCCTAATGAGCTATCAAAAAAGCTGAGGGTAGAATAAAAGCTTTTCAAATATGCAGGGTCTCAAAATCTGGGACTCCCAGGCATCCTTTCCCAGAAAGCTACTACACAGTATGAAACTTTGAATCAGAGAAAATGCCCAGAAAGATGAAGAAAGCAGAAACTCCATCATATAAAAAACTGGTTCTTAGAAGGACATTAAGAAGGTTAAAATTGTGCTTGAATATATAAAACAAGATTTACATAATTGGGTAGAGTTTAGGGGTAAGTTAGTGGTACACACAGAAAGCAAGACAATTAAAACCAATATAATATTTAATTGAGGACAAAACCAAAAGTTTGGTAGTAAAGTATATAGATTAATGTATAATTCTGATCTGTTAAGAATTTGCTTTAGTTCAGTTCAGTTCAGTCCCTCAGTCATGTCCGACTCTGCAACCCCATGAATCACAGCACGCCAGGCCTCCCTGTCCATCACCAACTCCCGGAGTTCACTCAGACTCACGTCCATCGAGTCTGTGATGCCATCCAGCCATCTCATCCTCTGTCGTCCCCTGCTCCTCCTGCCCCCAATCCCTCCCAGCATCAGAGTCTTTTCCAATGAGTCAACTCTTCGCATGACGTGGCCAAAGTACTGGAGTTTCAGCTTTAGCATCATTCCTTCCAAAGAAATCCCAGGGCTGAGCTCCTTCAAAATGGACTGGTTGGATCTCCTTGCAGTCCAAGGGACTCTCAAGAGTCTTCTCCAACACCACAGTTCAAAAGCATCAATTCTTCGGTGCTCAGCCTTCTTCACAGTCCAACTCTCACATCCATACATGACCACAGGAAAAACCATAGCCTTGACTAGACGAACCTTTGTTGGCAAAGTAATGTCTCTGCTTTTCAATATGCTATCTAGGTTGGTCATAGCTTTCCTTCCTAGGAGTAAGCGTCTTTTAATTTCATGGCTGCAGTCACCATCTGCAGTGATTTTGGAGCCCAGAAAAATAAAGTCTGACACTGTTTCCACTGTTTCCCCATCTGTTTCCCATGAAGTGATGGGACCAGATGCCATGATCTTCGTTTTCTGAATGTTGAGCTTTAAGCCAACTTTTTCACTCTCCACTTTCACTTTCACCAAGAGGCTTATTAGTTCCTCTTCACTTTCTGCCTAAGGGTGGTGTCATCTGCATATCTGAGGTTATTGATATTTCTCCCGGCAATCTTGATTCCAGCTTGTGTTTCTTCCAGTCCAGCGTTTCTCATGATGTACTCTGCATATAAGTTAAATAAACAGGGTGACAATATACAGCCTTGACGAACTCCTTTTCCTATTTGGAACCAGTCTTTTGTTCCATGTCCAGTTCTAACTGTTGCTTCCTGACCTGCATACAAATTTCTCAAGAGGCAGATCAGGTGGTCTGGTATTCCCCCATCTCTTTCAGAATTTTCCACAGTTTATTGTGATCCACACAGTCAAAGGCTTTGGCATAGTCAATGAAATAGAAATAGATGTTTTTCTGGAACTCTCTTGCTTTTTTGATGATCCAGCGGATGTTGGCAATTTGATCTCTGGTTCCTCTGCCTTTTCTAAAACCAGTTGAACATCTGGAAGTTTATGGTTCATGTACTGCTGAAGGCTGGCTTGGAGAATTTTGAGCATCACTTTACTAGCATGTGAGATGAGTGCAATTGTGCGGTAGTTTGAGCATTCTTTGGCATTGCCTTTCTTTGGGATTGGAATGAAAACTGACCTTTTCCAGTCCTGTGGCCACTGCTGAGTTTTCCAAACGTGCTGGCATAGTGAGTGCAGCACTTTCAGAGCATCATCTTTCAGGATTTGAAATATCTCAACTGGAATTCCATCACCTCCACTAGCTTTGTTCATAGTGATGCTTTCTAAGGCCCACTTGACTTCACATTCCAGGATGTCTGGCTCTACATGAGTGATCACACCATCATGATTATCTTGGTCATGAAGATCTTTTTTGTACAGTTCTTCTGTATATTCTTGTCACCTCTTCTTAATATCTTCTGCTTCTGTTAAGTCCATACCATTTCTTTCCTTTATCAAGCCCATCTTTGCATGAAATGTTCCCTTGGTATCTTTAATTTTCCTGAAGAGATCTCTAGTCTTTCCCATTCTGTTGTTTTCCTCTATTTCTTTGCCCTGATCGCTGAGGAAGGCTTTCTTATCTCTCCTTGCTATTCTTTGGAACTCTGCATTCAGATGTTTATATCTTTCCTTTTCCCCTTTGCTTTTCACTTTTCTTTTAACAGCTATTTATAAGGCCCATGCAGACAGCCATTTTGCTTTTTTGCATTTCTTTTCCATGGGGATGGTCTTGATCCCTGTCTCCTGTGTAATGTCACGAACCTCTGTCCAGAGTTCATCAGGCACTCTATCTATCAGATCTAGGCCCTTAAATCTATTTCTCACTTCCACTGTATAATCATAAGGGATTTGATTTAGGTCATACTTGAATGGTTTAGTGGTTTTCCCTACTTCCTTAAATTTAAGTTTGAATTGGCATTAAGGAATTCATGATCTGAGCCACAGTCAGCTTCTGGTCTTGTTTTTGCTGACTGTGTAGAGCTTCTCCATTTTTGGCTGCAAAGAATATAATCAATCTGATTTCGGTGCTGACCATCTGGTGATGTCCATGTGTAGAGTCTTCTCTTGTGTTGTTGGAAGAGGGTGTTTGCTATGACCAGTGCATTTTCTTGGCAAAACTCTATTAGTCTTTGTCCTGCTTCATTCCATTATCCAAGGCCAAATTTGCCTGTTACCCCAGGTGTTTCTTGACTTCTTACTTTTGCATTCCAGTCCCCTATAATGAAAAGGACATCTTTTTTGGGTGTTAGTTCTAAAAGGTCTTGTAAGTCTTCATAGAACTGTTCATCTTCAGCTTCTTCAGCATTACTGGTTGGGGCATAGACATGGATTACTGTGATACTGAATGGTTTGTCTTGGAAACAAACAGAGATCATTCTGTTGTTTTTGAGATTGCATCCAAGTACTGCATTTTGGACTCTTATGTAGACCATGGTGGCTACTCCATTTCTTCTTAGGAATTCCTGCCCGCAGTAGTAGATATAATGGTCATCTAAGTTAAATTCACCCATTGCAGTCCATCTTAGTTTGCTGATTCCTAGAATATTGATGTCCACTCTTGTCATCTCCTGTTTGACCACTTCCAATTTGCCTTGATTCATGGACCTGACATTCCAGGTTCCTATGCAATATTGCTGTTTACAGCATCGGACCTTGCTTCTATCACCAGTCACATCCACAACTGGGTATTGTTCTTGCTTTGGCTCCACACCTTCATTCTTTCTGGAGTTATTTCTCCACTGATCTCCAGTAGCATATTGGGCATCTACTGACCTGGGTCAGTTCCTCTTTCAGTATCCTATCATTTTTCCTTTTCGTACTGTTCATGGGGTTCTCAAGGCAAGAATACTGAAGTGGTTTGCCATTCCCTTCTCCAGTGGACCACATTGTGTCAGACCTTGTTAATGCTCAGTTGAATCCAAATTCTGTAGTATTGCTGGTCCAGCAACTAGAGTATAGTAGAGTTGACACTCAATAAATGTTTACTTTCTCATTTCTCTCTTAAGGACTATTTGCCTTATATAATTTTACAATGGTTATCTCAATCTGTTTTTGTGTTAGATTATTATATGTTTATCCTAGCTTCTCACCTATAGGCTAAATATTGTGTAATTCAATATCATCCTCAACTTTCCTAGTCCTGCCCACAGAACAATTTGAGGAGTAGGTCTAAAAGCTTTTGCTCACTGGAAGTTTCAAGATCTTAAAACTCAGATTTTTTCCCCCAAATCTGAGATTGTTCCTTTCTTCTTTAAAGTGTGAACTGATTGACTAGGATGTTAAATTGTTTATGTTCAAAAAAGATATGGTAAATTAGTGATGAAATATTCCATGAGATACAAAGGGATTCAGTGTCACTGTTGTTAGTTGTATTAATAAGAAAGGAATTGAAATATATGTTGATATACTCTAAGGTCTGAAGTTCTAATATTTATTAGGTTGGCCAAAAGGTTAGTTCAATTTTTTCCATAAGATGACGAGATGCCAGTCCAGGTTCGATGCACGATACTGGATGCTTGGAGCTAGTGCACTGGGACGACCCAGAGGGATGGTATGGGGAGGGAGGAAGGAGGAGGGTTCAGGATGGGGAACATATGTATACCTGTGGCGGATTCATTTTGATATTTGGCAAAACTAATACAATTATGTAAAGTTTAAAAATAAAATAAAATTAAAAAAAAAAGATGACTCTAGTAGTGTTCAGTTGTTTTTAATTTCATTCAGAACAACTTTCTTAGATTGTACTGTGACAGCTGTCATATCACATGCATTTTAAAAAGTTATCAAAATCAATGAGTTTGTGTAGACCCATTTTAATATTGAAGATGAAAGGAATAAAAGCAACATTTTTGGCATATTATGCTTTATTGTTTCAAGAAAGGTAAGAATACACAACAAAACACATATAAAAAGGATTTATATAGCATATGGAACAGGTGCTGTGACTGATGAAACATGTCAAAAGTGGTTTGCAAAGTTTCATGTTAAGGATTTCTCACTGGACAATGATCCACGGTTGGGTAGACCAGTTGAAGTTGATAGCAATCAAATTGAGACATTAATTGAGGATAATCAGCATTATACTACATGAGAGATAGCCAACATGTTCAAAATATCCAAATCAAGCATTGAAAATAACTTAAACCAGTTTGGTTATGTTAATCAATTTGATGTTTGGTTCCACATAAGTTAAGTAAAAAAAAAAAAATCTTCTTGACCATATTTCCACATGCCAATATTTAGTTAAATGTAATGAAAATATTCCATTTTTAAAACAAATTGTAATCAGTGATGAAATGTGGATCCTGTACAATAATGTGGAATTGAAGAAATGGTGAGGCAAGTGAAATGAACCACCACCAACCACAACAAAGGCTGGTCTTCATTCAAAGAGAAAAGTGCTGTGTATATGGTTGGATTGGAAGGGAGTCCACTATTATGCACACCTTCCAGAAAACCAAACAATTAATTGCAACATGTACTGCTCCCATTTATACCAACTGAAAGTAGCAATTCATGAAAAGCCTCTGGAATTAATCAGAAAATGCATAATCTTCTACCAGGATATTACAAGTCTACATGTTTCTTTGATGTGCATGCTAAGTCGCTTCAGTCATGTCTGACTCCTTGTGGCCCCACGGACTGTAGCCTGCCAAGCTCCTTTGTCCATGGAATTCTCAAGGGCAAGAATACTGGAGTGGGTTGCCATGCCCTCTTCCAGGGGATCTTCCTGACCCTGGGATTGAACTCACATCTCTTATTTCTCCTGCACTGGCAGGCAGTTTCTTTACTACTAGTGCCTCCTGGGAAGCCCATTTCTTTGATGACCAAGCAAAAACTATTACAGCTTGGCTGGGAAATTCTGAATCATACAGCATGTTCACAAAAATTGCACCTTTCTAGAAATGTCCATTTGCCTTGATTTGTAAAAAATTCTCATAATGGAAAGAATTTTCAATTCCCTGGAAGAATGTAAAAAGCACCTGAAACAGTTCTTTGCTCAAAAAGATAAAATGTTTGAGGAAGATGGAATTATGAAATTGCCAGAAAAATGGCAGAAAGTAGTGGAACAAAATGGTAAATATATTGTTCAGTAAAGTGCTTGGTGAAAATGAAAAATATGTCTCTTATTTTTACTCGAAAAATTAAATGAACTTTTTGGCCAACTCAATATATCTAAGTCTTCTATCTAAAAAATTCAAGCTATTATTCAGTCCGTTCAGTTCAGTCACTCAGTCATATCTGACTCTTTGTGACCCCACGGACTGCAGCATGCCAGGCCTCCCTGTCTATCATCACTCCCGGAGTTTACTCAAACTCATTTCCATTGAGTCGGTGATGCCATCTAACTATCTCATCCTCTGTCGTCCCTTCTACTCCTGCCTTCAATCTTTCCCAGCATCAGGGTCTTTTCAAATGAGTCAGCTCTTCGCATCAGGTGGTCAAAGTATTGGAATTTCATCTTCAACATCAGTCCTTCCAATGAACATTCAGGACTGATTGCCTTTAGGATGGACCAGTTGGATCTCCTTGCAGTCCAGGGGACTCTCAAGAGTCTTCTCCAACACCACAGTTCAAAAGCTTCAATTCATCGGCACTCAGCTTTCTTTATGTTCTAACTGTAACATCCATACATGACTACGGGAAAAACCATAGCCTTAACTAGATGGACCTTTGTTGGCAAAGTAATGTCTCTGCTTCTTAATATGCTGTCTAGGTTGGTTATAACTTTCCATCCAAGGAGTAAGCTTCCTTTAATTTCATGGCTGCAATCACCATCTGCAGTGATTTTGGAGCCCAGAAAAATAAAGTCAGCCACTGTTTCCACTGTTTCCCCATCTATCTGCCATGAAGTGATGGGACCAGATGCCATGATCTTTGTTTTCTGAATGTTGAGTTTTAAGCTAACTTTTTCACTCTCCTCTTTCACTTTCATAAAGAGGCTCTTTAGTTCCTCTTCACTTTCTGCCAGAAGGGTGGTGTCATCTGCATATCTGAGGTTATTGATATTTCTCCCAGAAATCTTGATTCCAGCTTGTGTTTCTTCCAGCCCAGCATTGCTCATGATGTACTCTGCATATAAGTTAAATAAGCACGGTGACAATATACAGCCTTGACATACTCCATTAGCTATTTGTAACCCGTCTGTTGTTCCATTTCCAGTTCTAACTGTTGCTTCCTGACCTACATACAGGTTTCTCAAGAGGCAGATCAGGTGGTCTGGTATGCCCATCTCTTTCAGAATTTCCCACAATTTATTATGATCCACACAGTCAAAGGTTTTGTCATAATGCATAAAGCAGAAATAGATGTTTTTCTGGAACTCTCTTGCTTTTTTGATGATCTAGCAGATGTTGGCAATTTGATCTCTGGTTCCTCTGCCTTTTCTAAAACCAGCTTGGACATCTGGAAGTTCATGTTTCACATATTGTTGAAGCCTGGCTTGAAGAATTTTGAACATTACTTTACTAGTGTGTGAGATGAGTGCGATTGTGTGGTAGCTTGAGCATTCTTTGGAATTGCTTTCGTTAGGGACTGGAATGAAAACTGATGTTTAGTAGTCCTGTGGCCACTGCTGAGTTTTCCAACTTTGCTCACCTATTGAGTGCAGCACTTTCACAGCATCATCTTTCAGGATTTGAAATAGCTCAACTGGAATTCCATCACCTCTGCTAGCTTTGTTCGTAGTGATCCTTCCTAAGGCCCACTTGACTTCACATTCCAGGATGTCTGGCTCGAGGTGAGTGATCACACCATTGTGATTATCTTGGTCATGAAGATCTTTTTTGTACAGTTCTTCTGTGTATTCTTGCCACCTCTTCTCAATATCTTCTGCTTCTGTTAGGTCTGTACCATTTCTGTCCTTTATTGAGCCTATCTTTGAATGAAAGATGGTATCTCTAATTTTCTTGAAGAAATCTCTAGTCCTTCCCATTCTATTGTTTTCCTCTATTTCTTTGCACTGATCACTGAGAAAGGCTTTTGTATTTCTCCTTGCTATTCTTTGGAACTCTGCATTCAAATGGGTATATCTTTTCTTTCTCCTTTGCTTTTGGCTTCTCTTCTTTTCACAGCTATTTGTAAGGCCTCCTCAGACAGCCATTTTGCTATTATTACTTAAGAATATTCACATACGGCTAATGATCCGCATCAGGTACAAAGGGGTCTGTGGCATGGCCAACAATCAAACTGAAAGATTCAGGTCGTCAGTTCCCTTGTTGCTGCTGCTTTTAGTTACTCGGTCATGTTCAATTCTTTGCAACCCAATGTAATGTAACCCACAAGGTTCCTCTGTCCATGGGATTTTCCAGGCAAGAATACTGGAGTGGGTTTCCATTTCCTTCTCCAGGGGATCTTCTCAACCCAGGGATCATACAGAGGTCTCCTACTTGGCAGGTGGATTCTTTACAGATGAGCCACAGCAGTGGTTCAATTCCCTTACCAACACCAAATGAGTACTTCCAAAAAGAGCTTTTAATAGTATCTGGTGTACAAAAAGGTCACATTTAAAAGGTGAAAGCTGGTAATAGATTTAGTGGGATTATAGGTCTGTATATCCATTTAAACTCAAGTCATATTAAATCTCAGTGGGCAAATTGTACATTTTATTTTTATATACTCATATCATAAAATAACTCTTTTCTTATAATATAGAAAAGGTATAATATAGAAAAAGTGCTAGCACAAGACATATTATATAAAAGCACCAGCATAAAATAACAATGAAAATGATGTGTAATACCTCTACTCAAAGATAAACCTAAACATTTTGTCAGATTGCTACATATTTTACTGTCTTTTTTCTAAGTGTATATGTATATTTGTGTATGAAGACACACTTTTATTTCCCCCCAAATTTAGATTGTATACTACACATTGTTTTATCTGATTTTTAAAAACTTTAACAATATATTAAGCATTTCCCATGTCAACAAATAACCTATATAGTATGATTTTTTTAAGTAGCATATAGCTCAATTATAGGAATCCAATGCACATTATGCAACTTGGTTTTTGCAAAACTTTCAGTAGTATCTGCTCTCACTAACTAAGAGAAATCTATGAGTCTTTTGACTTTTACCAAAAAAGAAAAAAAAGGAAAATTGCATTCAGTGTTTGTTTTTCCGTGAGTTATTGTAAAGGCAGTACATACCCCATGCAGGGAGAGTGGCACCACTAAACTCCTTCTGTGGGAGCTATATTCAGCATCCCAGCATCAAGCTGCCATAGGTTTGAACTGTGTCTGTGAGCATCTGTGATTCATCTCAATTTATTTTGTGTATCCATTAGCAACATGTGTCCTAAGGTATTAATAAAGCCTAAGAAAGCTCAGACTGGACTTCCCTGTTGGCTCAGATGGTAAAGCATCTACCTACAATGTGGGAGACACAGGTTCGATCCCTGGATCGGGAAGATCCTCTGGAGAAGGAAATGACAACCCACTCTACTACTCTTGCCTGGAAAAATCCCATGGATGGAGGAGCATGGTAGGTTCAGTCCATGAGGTCACAAACAATCAGACATGATTGAGCGATTTCACTTTCACTTTCAAGAAAGCTCAGAAGGGGGTTACACTTAGGTTAAAAGTGGACATAACTGAGCATTTCAATCACAGTGAATGAGGTAAAGACATTGAGCCTGCATTGACCTTGCCTGCCTCCACCATTCATACTATTTACAAACAGAGAGAATCTCAAAAGCTGCCAAAGTTGCTCTTGGTTCCACTAGTAGCAAAGTGGTCTTTTTTTGCAGTTGACATACAGTAATAAGTACAATGGGCTTCCCTTTACTTGCTTTACTCAGCAAGTAAAGACACTGCCTGCAATGCTGGAGACATAGGAGACATGAGTTCAATCTCTAGATCAGAAAGATCCTCTGGAGAAGGGAATGACAACCCACTCCAGTATTCTTGCATGGGAAATCCCATGGACAGAGGAGCCTGGCAGGCTCCTGTCTGTCTGCAAGCAGTCAGACACAACTGAGTGAATAAGAAATGAATACAATGAAAGTCTGTTGCTTGAGTGGATTGATGGGTACAAAGTGTGGTGTTCTGTTAAGTATCTTATACATTAGGAGAAAACAGTCTTTTTAATAAGCTGGAATAGAAAGCACTGGAATATGGTGATGACAGTACTTGCTAAAGTAGAATTTAAAGTAGTTGTGGGTGGTTTGATCGGTTTTGGAGACAAAGGAAGTTTTACAGCCTAAATCTTACTGGAGACAGTGCTTTATCTGATACTAGCAATGAGGAAAGTGTTCCAAGAAAAAGTGAAGAAACTAATTTCTGAAGGTGGTTATTCATGTAAGCAAGTCTTGAACTGTGATGAAATGCTTTATTGGGGGAAAAAATGCTGAGCAAGATATGTATTTCCATAAAACAAAAGCAAGCTAAGGGACATAATGCATGGAAGGACAGGTTTATTTTAATGCCTATTATTAATATCACTGGTGATGCTGTCCTTAGGCTTCCACTGGTATACCTTTCAGGAAATTCAAGGGGACTTTAAAGAATCCTTTGCAATTTTATATACTAACAGTGAAAAATCAGAAACATAAATTAAGGAAACAATCCCATTCACCATTGCAACATAAAGAATAAAATACCTAGGAATAAACCTACCTAAAGAGACTAAAGACCTGTATGCAGAAAACCATAAGACATTGATGACAGAAATCAAAGATGACACAAACAGATGGAGAGACATACCATGCTATTGGATAGGAAGAATCAATATTGTGAAAATGACTATACTACCAAAGAAAGCTACAGATCCAGTGCAGTCCCTATTAAACTACCAATGGCATTTTTCACAGGACTAGAACAAAAAATGTCACAATTTGTATACAAACAATGAATGCTCAAACTACCACACAATTGCACTCATCTCACACACTAGTGAAGTGATGCTTAAAATTCTCCAAGGCAGGCTTCAGCAATACATGAACCGTAAACTTCCAGATGTTCAAGCTGGTTTTAGAAAAGGCAGAGGAACCAGAGATCAAATTGCCAACATCCGCTGGATCATGGAAAAAGCAAGAGAGTTCAAAAAAAACATCTATTTCTGCTTTATTGAGTATGCCAAAGCCTTAGACTGTGTGGATCACAATAAACTGTGGAAAATTCTGAAAGAGATGGGCATACCAGACCATCTGACCTGCCTCTTGAGAAACCTATATGCAGGTCAGGAAGCAACAGTTAGAACTGGACATGGAACAACAGACTGGTTCCAAATAGGAAAAGATTATGTCAAGGCTGTATATTGTCACCCTGCTTATTTAACTTATATGCAGAGTACATCATGAGCAATGCTGGGCTGGAAGAAGCACAAGATGGAATCAAGATTGCCGGGAGAAATATCAATAACCTCAGATATGCAGATGACACCACCCTTATGGCAGAAAATGAAGAGGAGCTCAAAAGCCTTAAAGAGAAGAGTGAAAAAGTTAGCTTAAAGCTCCACATTCAGAAAACAAAGATCATGGCATCTGGTCCAATCACTTCATGGCAGATAGATGGGGAAACAGTGGAAACAGTGGCTGACTTTATTTTTTGGGGCTCCAAAATCACTGCAGATGGTGATTGCAGCCATGAAATTAAAGGAAGCTTACTCCTTGGAAGGAAAGTTATGACCAACCTAGACAGCATATTAAGAAGCAGAGACATTACTTTGCCAACAAAGGTCCATCTAGTCAAGGCTATGGTTTTTCCAGTGGTCATGTAAGGATGTGAGATTTGGACTATAAAGAAAGCTGAGCACAGAATTGGTGCTTTTGAACTGTGGTGTTGGAGAAGACTCTTGAGAGTCCCTTGGACTGCAAGGAGATCCAACCAGTCCATCCTAAGGGAAATAAGTCCTAAATATCCATTGGAAGGACTGATGTTGTAGTTGAAACTCCAATAGTTTGGCCACCTGATGGGAAGTGCTGACTCATTGGAAAAGACCCTGATGCTGGGAAAGATTGAGGGCAGGAGTAGAAGGGGACGACAGAGGATCAGATGGTTGGATGGCATCATCGACTCAATGGACGTGGGTTTGGGTGGCTCTGGGAGTTGATGATGGACAGGAGGCCTGGCGTGCTGTGGTTCATGGGGTTGCAAAGAGTCAGACACGACTGAATGACTGAACTGAACTGAATTGATACAAACACAGAAGACTGAATAGCCAAAACAGTCTTGAAGAAGAACAATGTTGCTTGAAGAATCAACCTTCCTGACTTCAGATTATAAAACAAAGCTACAATCATCAAGACAGTATGGGACAAAAATAGAACTATAGATAAATGGAGCAAGATAGAAAGCTCAGAGATAAAATCATGCACCTTTGGGTACATTATCTTTGACAAAAGAGGCAAGAATATACAGTGGAGGAAAAATAGTCTCTTCAATAAGTGGTGCTGGGAAAATTGGACAACTACATGCAAAAAAATAAAACTAGAATACTTCCTAACACTATACAAAAAAAAAAAAAAAAACTCAAAATGGATTAAAGACCTAAATATAAGACTAGAAACTATAAAACTCTTAGAGGAAAACAGGCAGAATCCTATTTGACATAAATCACAGCAAGATCCTCTATGAACCACCACCTAGAGTAATGGAAATAAAAACAAAAATAAACAAATGGGACCTAATTAAACTTAAAAGCTTTTGCACAGCTAAGGAAACTATAAGCAAGGTGAAAAGACAACCCTCAGAAGGGGAGAAAGTAGCAAGTGAAACAACTGACAAAGGATTAATCTCCAAATTATACAAGCAGCTCACATAGCTCAATACCAGAAAATCAAACCCAATCAAAAAGTGAGCAGAAGACCAAAACAGACATTTCTCCAAAGAAGACATACAGATATTAATAAATACATGAAAAGAGAACATCACTCGTTACTAGAGAAATACAAATCGAAACTACCTTACACCTGTCAGAAAGACCATCATCAAAAATTCTACAAACAATAAACGCTGGAGAGGGTATGGAGAAAAGGGAACCCTTTTGCATTATTGGTGGGAACTTAAATTGATGAAGCCACTATGGAGAACAGTATGGAGATTCCTTTAAAAACTAGGAATAAAACTACCATATAACCCAACAATCCCACTACTGGACATATACCCTGAAAAATACATAATTGAATGAGACATGTACCCCAGTATTCATTACAACACTATTTACAATAGCTAGGACATGGAAACAACCTAGATGTCCATTGACAGATGAAGGGATAAAGAAGCTTTGGTATATGTATACAATGGAATATTACTGAGCCATAAAAGAAACACATTTGAGTCAGTTCTAATGAGGTGAATGAACCTAGAGCTTATTATACAGAGTGAAGTAAGTCAGAAAGAGAAAAACAAATATCGTATATCAATGCATATATATGGAATCTAGAAAGATGATACCAATGAACCTATTTGCAGGGTAGCAATGGAGATGAAAACATAGAGAACAGACTTGTGCACACAGTAGGAGAAGCAGAGGGTGGGATGAATTGAAAGAGTAGCATTGAAGCATATGCATTATCATATGTAAAATTAGACAGCCAGTGGAAATTTGCTGTATGACACAGGAGGCTCAATAATGGTGCCCTGTGACAACCTAGAGGGAGGGGATGGGGTGGGAGGTGGGAGGGACTTACAAGAGAGATGGGATATATGTATACCTATGGCTGATTCATGTTGATATATGGCAGAAACCAACACAATATTGTAAAGCAATTATCTTCCAATTAAAAATAAATAGTATTTTTAAAAGCATTGATAAAAATGTACTTCTTGTGTTTTCTTCATATATAGGTGGTTAAACTACCAAAGTGTTTTTTTTCTGAGTACATGAGTGGATACATTGGTCCTTTTGTTGAAAAACACTGTAAGAAAATAACTTCCAATATAGGTGTATTCTGATTGTCGATAATTGTGCTGCTCCTCTATCTGGCATTACCAAGTATGGTAGTAATGTTTGTGTTGTGTTCTTAACACAAAATACTATGTCATTGCTGCAGCCATGTAACCAAGGCCCAGTAGCCACAATTGAGGCCTATCATACGCCAAATGAGATGTATTTTAAGTACCATTGACAGAAGTCAACTCTGAAATATCATTCAGAGAGATCCACAATATAAAATTGGCAATTTTCAACCTTGGAGATGTTCTCAATAGGCTAACAATCTAACTGAGAAATGGTGTTTAGAAGAAACTGTCCTGAATGAAGTACTGAACAATTTTAAAGGCTTCAAAGCTGTAACAATAAATGTGTCAGTAGGAACTTTGGATATGGAGGCTGGGTTTTTGGATGTGCACAAAGATGACGGTGAAGAGGTTTTGGCATCTCATGACCAATAGCTGGCAGAGGAATAGCTGATACAATTGCAAAAGGAAAGGATATGAATCAAAACCAAATACAATAGTGAAAGGCCTGAAAGTAAAGTCGTCCAGGAACTGAACATGCAGTATTTATGAGATTTCCACTACAATTGACAGTGTTACAATGATTACAGAAAAGTATGACTTTAACTTTGAAATGGCACATAAGTTTAGGGCAGGTTTGCAGGATGTTTTGAGTTCCTACAAAGAATTGTATGATATAAAAATACACAAGGCTAAACAGTCATGTAAAATGTGGTATTTCCAGCCTTTCACATTAGCCATTGCAGATGATGAACCTCAACCCTCAACAATGAGACAGGCAGACATAGAAGAAGGTGTAAACATTAGTGGAATAAGATAGAGATAAGATATTAAAAGAGGACCCTCTTCCTCTCTCCCCTACACCCCAGTCTCCTGTACCTCTCAAAGCCCCAGGCTTTCAAGACTCAGCCTAACACACCACCATCACCACCTCACAGTCTTCCAGTGTTCTCTGTCTTCTCAATTCTGGTAAGTGAAATTATGCTGTATGTATGTTATTTCTACTTTATACAGATTGTGTATTTATTATATAATCCCTTCTTTGATTATATGTTAATATTATTTTAGATTTTATGTGCTATTTGGTATGATTTGATAGGTTTTTTTTTTTTTTTATAGTCTGAGAATGCTCAAAACTTTTCCTATATAAATTAATGGTAATTGCTTCTTGACTTTACATCATTTTAGTTCAGGAATGGTTTCATAGGAAGGCCCTAATTTTGGATTGTAGAGGAAACCTGTTTACATAATCTTACATAATTTACATAATTGGTCTCCTGCAATAGGACATTTGTTTCCAATATTTCTTGATTATAAATTAAGCTAGTGTGAATATCATTGTATCTGCTACATTGTGTATATCTCTGATTATTTCTTTAAAATAAATTTTTAAAACTGGAATTTCTGGGTCAAACCCATCTTACTCTTTGATTCAACAATTCTACCACTAAAAACCTAGTCTAGGGGAATAATTAAAGTCTATTTAAATATATTTTTTAATTCTTTTGAATTTAATGCTCATTTAATAAATAGAAAAAATATACTTTGAATCTTTTAATTTGGTCAGTCAGAAAAATTAAAATTTCAGCCCAATCTCCTTCCCCATCATAACTCATTGATGTAAGGGAGATTTTTATTTGAAAGGTCTTCAAGAAATTCTGGGAATTATCTGTACAAGCAATATTTACATATCTATGATAGAATAAAACCCCATGCTCAGATATGGTATTGAATATAATTAGCAGATTCTATTCAAGTAAGAGAGTTGAGTGAGATATAGCTCAAACTGAATTGGGAAGGAAACGTTTTTCACAGAAAATGATTTGATCTTTCCAATATAAGGCAATGCTTTGATCATTCCATTATAAGGGTTCTACCCAACCAGGATTTTCTGTCTATAAACTGAATAAGGAGATCTAACATTCTTCATCTCTGCCTTGATAGCTTTCATAAACCATTTAACTAACAATGATATTTTTAAAGTTTTGCTTTTAAGCAACTAAGAAGACAGGCTCCAGTGTAAGTGAAGTAATGGAAACCACACTCAAAAGAGTCAATGGAGAAGAAGAAGCCATGTGTCTTAGTTGCTAAATTCATTTTACTTTTTAAAAAACAGTTAGTTACCAAATTCCCTAAATCAGTGAACTTTTCAAATACATACTGTGGCCAGAACAACCTGGGTTCCTTGTTAAATATGCAGGTTCCTGGCTCTACTCCAAATCTACTGAGTAAGAATCTCTTAGGATGAAATCTGAAATCTACCTTTTTAATAAATTTCCCAGGTGATTCTTATTCATACTGCATTCTGAGAACCATCAGGAATGAAAGTATAATAGAAAAGAGAAGAAAGTGGAGAGATCACAAAGGATCATCTTCATAATCATTAGATCTGAAATCCACACACAAATTACACACACACATACACAAATATTGCTTTATTAGTTTGTATCTTTGTAAAGGCTTCTAAATATTTTTTAAAAAATCAAAACACAGAATGAAGTGTGTAGTAAAATGTCCTTATACAAATTAAAATATATATACAAACTAAACATCATGACATATTGTTACAAGGATTTATCCTTTGATATGTATCCTTTTTTTGTTCTCTCAATAATTGGAACTCAGTTCTCAGCCTCTTTGGTGCTCAGCATGTCCATAAAATCAACATGTCAACAGGTTGTTAGTAGAATTGGTGTGTGAAAATTGGGGAAAACATTCTTAAAAGGAATGGAAGAGTTAGCCTATTTCCTGCTGGGCAGAATATTGATGTGTTGGTTGGAATGCTGACGTGATGGTGGAGTTAAAGTAGCCAAGCTGTTAACTTTTGAAAATGGCTGTACAATTGGATAGAAGACAGTGATAGCAACCATGTAGTATCATACTAGCCGGAAACTGTCTACACTGGATGAGAAACAGATTTCTGCCTTAAGCATTGTCCATGTTAGTCACAGATAAACCTAATCTGTCTTCATGTTTAGGAGGGGGATGGGTGGAGTTTAAATTCCAGGAAGTGAAAGACCAAAGATGTAAAACGTAAACATCTACGGATATGTCACAGTTTGGCTCTTTGAAAAAACAATTAACAAAACTGAGAAATCTTTATCTGGACTGACAAAGAGAAAAAGAGATTCCATTACTAAAATCTGGAATGAAATAGAAACATCACCATGAATGTTACAGGGCAAAGAAATTATAGAGTGAACTATGAACAGCTATATGCCAAAAAATTGGATAACACAGATGAAATGAACATATATTCTTAAAAAGATATAACCTATCAAGATTGACTAAATTTAACAAAAGAAGTAGTCCTCTACTCTGAAAACTACAAAATATGGTTGACATAAATTAAAGAAGGTGTAAATAAAATGGAAAGATACTCAGTGTTCATGAATTGCAAGACATAATATTATTTAGTTGGCAATCCTCACCGAATTGATCTACAGATTTAATACAAATCCTATCAAAATTCTAGCTGTCTTTTTGGCAAAAGTGATGTTTATTTATCCTTAAATTCATATAAAAGTGCAAGCGATGAAGAATAACCAAAATAATCTCAACAAGGAACAAAGATGGAAGACATACTGTTCAATTTCCAAAGTCACTACAAAGCTACAGTACCAAGACAATATGGTTCTGTTATAAGGATAGATATTATAGATCAACGGAACCAAATTGTGATTCTAGAAATCAATCCATGCATTTATTATTGATCATTTTTCCCCAGTTTTATTGAGATACAGTTGACATGCAGCACTATGGTCAATTGATTTTTGACAAAGGTACTGAAAAACTTTAATGAAAAAAGAATAGTTTTTTCAACTACATGGTGCTTGAGCAACTAGATATTTACATGCAAAATGAAGTTGGACCCCTTCCTTACTACTCTATACACAAATATTAACTCTAAGTGGGTCATAGACCTAACTTCTTAAGTTACCAAAAAGAGTAAGTGACAAAAGAAAAATAGAAGTCAGTGTTTTTATTCTAATAGACTCTCAGAGAGTTCACTGGCAGTTAGCTACATCCTTCTTTCAAAGATCACAACTTCCAGAAGGAGGGCCTTCTCTTACAGTAGGCTAATCTCTCCAGGATCTGGTAATGTTTCACTCCTCTTGTCAGGTCAAAGAACAGAAAGAGTTCCTCACTGTCACTAGTTCTACTGTGCTTCACCATTTTGGGTTTGTTTCCCTTAACCTTGGCCACACCCTTTAAATAATCTTTTCATTTTAAATCTCTCCACTTTTTAAAAATGTACCATCATTCCCTACCCAAACCCTAATAGTTACTTTGTAGTTTTAAACAATAGATCCTTTTTTATGTAGGTGTTCTACATTTAATGACTTTCATACATAAGCTATTATATTATATATTATTTTAGTTAATCTACATACTTGTTAATCTATCCCTAGATAATGGAAATTGCTGCAGATATTTACTATTCTTCTTTTGAAACTAATTTCTTTGAGCAATGATGGGCCTATGAGTATATCAATTCATATTTACATACTTACATATAATACATCTGGTTTTGCTTTCAGAAATGCTTCTGCTGAGGCAAATTCATCATTTTCTTTGTGGATTCTGTTCTCATCACCTCCAAACACTCAAGCCAGAGGGACCCTCTTCAGAACTGTTTAGCTATTCTTTTAACTAACGACTCATATTGGCTCTGAAGGAAAAGTACACCATCAAGGACAGAGAATGAAACTAGGAGAGTTGAAAGTGATGGAATAAATAAAGAGAAGACAGTAAACAATCCAGATTGGTATTTTCATCAGTACTCAGACCAAATAGGGATGCAAAGAATGATAATTTGTCCCATTTAGCTATGTATGCTACCAACTTAATGAGAACACAAGTTGGTTGCTTTTGTGACTCTGGCTATAGGGATGAAGTAATAGGAACTTAATTTGAATGCAAAAAGAAGCTTCCTAAAAGTTAAGTGAAAGTAAATGACAGTGCTAACCGGTAGTACAATTTATCTTTAATTTAAAGTCAGATTTTTAAAAATTATTTTTCATGAAACATTCATGCATCTATAAGTTTTACAGCTTGGAGAATCCTCAAGATCATTTGTTCAAACCCCTCATTTTATAAGTAAGCAAGCAAGGTCTGGAATGATTGGTCAGAAGTCAAAACTAGAGTTATAATTCCTTGTGTCTCTTTTTCCATCCCTGTTCTTTCCTTTTGATCAGTTGTTTTCCAAATATATCTTGCATGGCCCAGAATGTGGTGGAGCTGGGTAGAGTGGTCAGGTTGGCAGGGAAGGAGGAAGGCCAGGGGATGGCATATCCTTTCCAGTCAATTAAAGCATCTCTGCTTTTTTTTCCTTCATAGATGTTTTTATATAAGATTTTGTCAGGAAAATTTTTCTCATGTTAAAAAAAGAGAGACATTTGAATAGCACCATTATATGCCATGCAATGGTTTCTCAGTGAGAAACTAGCTGAAGAAATCCACAAGAAAAATTGCATTGATTTGATTGAATCTGGTGGTGCACAGGTAAATGTTTAAAAACTTGCTGTCTCAGGGGGAAAAAAAGTCTTGATTTGTAGCATTTGCCAATTTCCATCCTATCATGGCTTTCAAGCTACTAACTTGATATCAACAAGCTTGCAAAATTTCTGAAAATGTAACAAAGCTAGTTCTAGCATGCCACTGATTGAATTCCTTCTGCATGTGATTCCCTCCTCTGATTTTTCTGATTGTATTTAAATAACCAACTAATAGAGAGCTTTTGTTTTTGAACAAATAAATAAAAGGCAAGGAATCAGTCTACAGGCCTTGAAAAGTATTCTCTATATTTTGGTGAGTTATTTATTTCTTTGTTTGTGGTTTTGGGGGATGGGGTTTGCCCACAGGTAAACACATAGAGGGGGAAACAATGGAAACAGTGACAAACTTTATTTTCTTGGGTTCCGAAATTAGTGCAGATAATGACTGAAGCCATGAAATTAAAAGAAGACTCACTCCTTGGAAGAAAAGCTATGACAAACCTAGACAGGTATTAAAAAGCAGAGATATTACTTTGTCCATATAATCAAAGCTATGGTTTTTCCAGTAGTCATGTATGGATGTGAGAGTTGGACCATAAAGAAGGCTGAGTGCCGAAGAATTAATACTTTTGAAGTGTGGTGTTGGAGAAGACTCTTGAGAGTCCCTTGGATTACAAAGAGATTAAACTAGTCAATCTTAAAGGAAATCTGTCCTGAATATTCATTGGAAGGACTGATGCTAAAGCTGAAGCTCCAGTATTTTGGCCACCCGATGTGAAGAGATGACTCACTAGAAAAGACTCATACGCTGGGCAAGACTGAAGGCAGGAGGAGATGGGGATGGAAGACAGAGGATAAGATGGTTGAATGGCATCACTGACTCAATGGACATGACTTTGAGCAAGTTCCAGGAGATAGTGAAGACAGAGAAGCCTGGCATGCTGCAGTCCTTGGGCTCACAAAGAGTCAGACAGGACTGAGTGACTGAACAGCAACAAAACACATGTGATCTCTTGAGATGAAAAGTAACATATTTAAAATGAAATGCTGACAAAACAACTGTGGATGAAATCAATGACCATCCCGGGGGTGGATAAAAATGTTTACACACAGATAGATGTTTCTATGCACCAGTAACATCTGTTTTTATAAGCAGAGAGGTGCTATTTTCATCAAATATGAGGAAATGTCTTGGGGCAGATTGCACTTCTTCCTTCATCTCCCTAGGAAGCCATTCAATTATATTCCACTATTCTATTTGACTCCAGTGGGTGATCTATGCTCAGATTGGCTCTTTTTATTTTAACCCTGCTGCTGCTGCTAAGTCGCTTCAGTCGTGTCCAACTCTGTGCAACCCCATAGACGGCAGCCCACCAGGTTCCCCCGTCCCTGGGATTCTCCAGGCAAGAACACTGGAGTGGGTTGCCATTTCCTTCTCCAGTGCATGAAAGTGAAAAGTGAAAGTGAAGTCGCTCAGTCGTATCCAACTCTTAGCGACCCCGTGGACTGCAGCCCACCAGGCTCCTCCGTCCATGGGATTCTCCAGGCAAGAGTACTGGGGTGGGGTGCCATTGCCTTCTCCAATTTTAACCCTAGTGACCTCCTTTTACATCTTTCATATTAGTGTACTGCCTGCTGCCCCCAAAACACAGAGAAAGATAGAAATTTCCACACTAAAAGAGAAAAGTTTCAAGGGATAAGAAAAGAAAAGTCAAAGAAGGAATAATTGTCTAAATATTTATGCCATGGTCTTTTCAATGTGTATGGCCTGTTTTTCTTTTTCTCTAGTCCAGAGTATGGGGAGAGCGTGGGAACAGGATTGAAATATGCCTCACATCATAATAACCACAGTCTTATCTTACAGTGGGTACATTATAACTCAATTGCATGTATTAAAATCATTCTAGCTAATGTTTCAACTCTTCTCTGCAACATTGTTAACTTCTGGCATTAGAAATCTCATGGATAGAAAAGATATCTCCATTTTGTTTCATTTCTCAAAATTTCTCTCAGATCATACAAAACATTTAACAATAATAAAATAGTAAGGGAACTATAATGTTCACAGAGGTCTACCTGCCGACTTTCAATTCCTGTGTACGTTGGTGATGAGAAGGGAAAGAAAGGTAAGAAACTCCAAGCCAGTCTATAGATGTATTTTACTTTTTGAAGAATGTGTATGTTCAAACTGATTGAAAATGGATATTTTAGTAAGAAGACATTTCCTGTGATGCATTTTTCACAGAGTGAAAAATCACTTTGATTACTTTGAAACATAGTCAAGCCTTATGCAAATATATATGTATATGTGTATATATGTGTATATATATATAAAGCAAAGAGTTTCATAGTCCAATTTATGAGTTCTCTTTCATTACCTTATATAAAGAAGATGGCAACTGTTCTAATATGGATTATGTTAGTCCACACCAAAACTGCTGCCCTAAGAAGTTCATGAAATATTCCGATTAGCCCATGCTCCTTCATCTTAATTACCAATAAACAACTTCAGTTGATAATGATCCTTTGAGTCCTACACTCATTATCCAATCTTCGTCTATGTTTGATGATCATCAAGGTTTTATTGATACTGGGAAAGAGTCTGACATTTTTTTTAAATCTCAAATCATGTTGTCTAGTTTGACAGTCTTGTTCTTTTTCTTAAGAAAACAGGTAGCTAGTATCAGTAGTCACAGTTGGATTTTAGGCTGAAAAATAAAATAAATTATGACATTGCAGGGTTTCCTTTCAATTAATTAATTTTCAATTAATCAAAGACACATCTGCATTTGCTTCATTTATAAGGTAAAATAATATTTTCAATGGCCGATCTGAAATTTTATCCAGAGATCTGAGCAAGCTGTGTCCTTTCTGCTTCTTTTATCACTGCCACTAATAAAGATTCTGCAACCAGACTTAGTTAACAGTTTGATTGATGATGTGTGAGCCACAACAGAAAACACTTTGGCTCTTCCTGAGTGATCTTGGTCTTGGATTCTTGAAAGCGTCAAAAATCTGAATCCATCAAAAATTAAGATATGATTCAAAGATGTTTATAACGTAGGCATACAGGGAATTGGTAGTCCACATGGGCTTTAGTATGTCATTTCTGTTTTGATTTATGGTGTCTAAATTAAATGGTGAAGAAGGGAAAGGAGATACAAATAGTAATTCACTTTTATTTAAACCAACTTTAAAGAACAAAGGGATCAAAGATATCTGAGTCAAATTTATTGTTTTGATTAATACACTAGCTCTCAAACTTGTACACATGTGGGAAATTTAGAGAATTTCATCAAAAGTATACATATGTAAGTAAGTTTGGTCAATTGGTAAAGAAATGACTTCTAAATTACTGGAAACAAATGTTTGAAGGATGAACAAAATACAGTGTGTATTTTCTGTTAATGATTATTCCATGTGATACTGCTTTGTCTTTTTTTTTCCCTATACCCTGACCAATGACAAGTTGGGTAACGAAACAACATAACATCTGGTCCCTTCCTCTGTTTTCAATAGCCAGCCACTGAATTGCTCATCTCTCCCCTCTATTGTGAATCTAGCTAGGTCCCTTTATTTTTTATAATGGCATATTAGTCATTCTCAACTGCATTAAAATCTAACCCAAGCATTATCCAACTGCTCTTTCTTATCTCTTTTCCCCAACAGGAGTACTTTCCATATATAAACCTCTATAAACTGTCATGGCCTTCTTCCTTTCCTATTCTAGGTAGTGGAATTTCATTCCCAACACAACCTGAGGTTCTATATTACATAAAAGAAGTCTACAGGATTTTCCTCTATGTGAGAAGAATAAGTAAAAGAATATAAGAGCATTAACCTTTACATCATGTCCTTTAGATTATGTCTTCCACATAGTAGAAATGATGCTAACAGATAGCTATTATCCAATTGTCCAGTTCAGTCCTTAAAATAATCCTTGTAGCATCATTATCACCATTTTACAAATGAGGAAGCTGAAGTTTCAACCCAATTTTATTCAACTCCAGTATAGTGTAGTCACTCAGTCATGTCCAACTCTTTGCGACCCTGTGGACTATAGCCCACCAGGCTCCTGTGTCCATGGGATTCTCTAGGCAAGAATACTGGGGTGGATTGCCATTTCCTTCTCCAAGGGATCTTTCTGACCCAGGGATCGAACCTGGGTCTCCCGCATCACAGGCAGATGCTTTACCCTCTGAGCCACCAGGGAAGCCCATGATGCACAATATTCATTTCACTGAATGAACACTCAGTAGGTTGTGGAAAGTAACAAGTTGCATAGGTTTGACAGTATCTTTCCAAACAAGAACAAAGCTCAAATGAAAAAATAGTCATTTAATACCAGAAATAGAATAAAGTTCAACTGAGTTTTTTATTTAAAACAACAACAACAATAGAAACCATATCCCTACAGGTGACTACTGTCGTGATCATTCTGAGGAACCTGACCAATTGATGAAATCAGTTGGCTAGATTTCCACTGTATTGAAATATCCAACTGGTAGTTTTGTTATCATTTATATTTACCCTGAGAATCCAGACAAAACTGGCATGATAAGAAAGGAAGGGTGATTGACTAGGTTCCAAGCAGCGGAACTAAACCTAGTCATCCTAGTGTTTCATAATTTGAATTTAAGTAAATACATTAAAGATTGGCAGATGGGAACTTACAATCCTACAATAAGAAATAGGAAAGGGATAGACAAAAGATATGCATGTTTTACTCATTTTGTAAGGTTCCTATAAAAGTATTGCATTTAGTATTGAATTTCACATGTTGAGAAATTGGAGAGGCTATAGAGAAGAGTAACAGAAGTACTAGACTAAGGAAAAAAATGAGTTAAAAGAAAGTGATTTTGTAATCCATTCACATTAAATATTATATCATACTTTTATATAAGGCAGAGGGCACTTAGATTTGAATCTTGAACTACACAGAGGTCTGAGGCACCAACTTCCCATGTAGTTGAAAATTAATATATAACTTTTGACTCCGTTAAAATTTAGCAACTAATAGCCTACTGTTGACTGGAAGCCTTACTGATATCAGTCAGTTAACACATATTTTGTATGTTTATCTACATATACTCAATATTTTATTACATACTTAATTTTTTTCAATATTTTTAGCTATGTAGTTTGAAAAGTTTTTCAAATTATTGAAAATCTCCAAAAATTTTTCCAATATATTTATTGAAAAAAATACTCATGTAAATGAACTCACATAGTTTAAACCCTTGTTCAAGAGTCAACTTTATTTAGAAATATCTAATACTACAAAATTGACAATACTATGAACATAAAAAAAATGAAGTTGTAAAAAAAGTTCAAAAACACTAGGTGCTATGATAGGTAATTTGCATGTATTAGTTTATTTAATACTCACATTTAATCTGAGTTTTCCTCTTTTGAAAAAAGAAAAAATTAAGTGCTAGAGAAGGTAAATGATTTTCCCCAATTTACACATCTAAAAATGTAGCAGAATAGGGACTCAGACCCTGAATTCCTTACTCTAACATTTGGATATTTGAAACTACTTCAGTAATACTGGAGCATAGTGAAGGCATAGATGCAGAGGCAAGGAGGGAAGTAGAAAATGAGGTAAGAGAAACCTGTAGGAACCAGACCACAAGAGTTTTCTATATGGAATTTTATTTTATGAAGTTTAGTTTACTTAACAGTGTATAGCTGAATCACTTTGCTGTACACCTGAAACTATCATAGCATTGTATATATGGAATTTTGATTGCATTTGGATGAAAGATAACTAAAGAGTTTTAAGATTGGAGGGGAATGCTTGGATTCATGTCAGAAAGGTCACTTTGGTAGTATTTTGAAGAAGTAAGGCTGTATAAAGGCACGACTAGAAAAGTGCTCTCTCTACTATAGCAAAAAGTTATAGGGACCTGATCTAAGGCAGTATCAGTAGGAATGAAGAATAGGTTAGGGACTCGACTGAAAAGTTATCTTAGAAAGAATAATAGATTTTGATGACTCCTTGGGTGTGGATGATGAGAGGGAGAAGTCTATGAAGATTTCCAGATGCTAACTTGAGTTGCCATTAAGGTCCTTACATAATACAAAGAGATGAATAAAAGAAGAAGAAAAGTTGTGTAGGGACATACTGGGTTGACATTCAGATATGTTAAGTTTATATTGACACTAGAAAATCCAGTTGAAGATTTAGTAGGTTAGTAAGTAGATTTGCAGCTTGAGAGAGATATAAACATATAAATTTGAAGTCAAGGATGTTTAGACAGTAATAAAAAATTGTAGAAGAGAATAACATTGCTTGAGGAAACTCTGTGGAATGAAAAGAGGACTGACAAGATCCTACAGGACACTAAATTTAAATGGCAGGCGGAGTGAGGGGAGAGAACACTGATTTAGCATCAGTGAAGTAGAGCTGGAAAAAAAACTGTTGAGCAGAAACCCTGGAAGACATAACTTAAAGAAGGAAGGAGTTGTTAACAAAGTCAAATGTCAAAGATGGATTAAGAAAAATATCTGATAGATTTGGCAGTCAGGAGACTATAGGTAGCCATTTTAGTGTAGCAGTGTGAAAAGAAGTGAGAGTTAGGACTAATAGTGTAGGCAGTTACTGAATATAACTTTTTTATTTTTTAATTTTCAAGAAGCCTGGTAAAAATAAGGGAGTGCTTAGAGGAGACAGCAGCTTATAATATGGTAGCCCTTGTATTATAAGAAACATGCAAATATTGGCACATAAATTCCTCTCTTTCATTGTTGTGCTATGGGTCACATAAAGCCATCATTGTTATTCTCTTATGCCCCCTCTGAACTATGGACTTCAACATTTGATCAGCTTCCAGACAATGGCCAGGAGTTCACATATTCTCTTCAGTTTGACCATACTTAATTGTCCCTATTTACTCATATTTACTTTTTGGTTGAGGTAATTGGCCTCTGCTTCCTAGAATTTGTCTGTATTATGTCCATTTTACATCATTACATTGACTGGAAATCCAGGTATAGGTTGCACTTGGAGCAATACAAACACTTCAGCACTTTCTTTCCCACACCGCGAAAGATTTCACAGTGACCTGTCACTGCTAAATAGCGCCACTTGACCAAGTTTGCTAAACTCATATTATAAACCAAGGAAAAAGGATATCGGTTAGAATAATTATTTTGTTATTTGGGTTTAGAGGTGTGATTTATGCTGAAACATCATTTAGATTTAAAGCATCCTATTTTCTCTCACCTTCATTCCTTTAGGTCTTCCCTCCCATTCAAAACTACTCCATCCTTCACAACTACTGACAATTTGATGACAAATTCCATGCATTTTACAAGCTGTCTTTTTGCTGTCCGCTTTTTACTTTCCTTTCCTACAATGCTAGAGTCACCAATTAAGATGGAAAGTGAATGTTTTTGCACTGATTATTTTTCTTTTGTCATTCTATTATGTAGAAAATAGCTTTTTTTCCCTTCAAAATTTTAATATGCTGATTCTAGATGGACTGATCTTCCTAAAATTTAGATTCCTAACCCCATCCCCCACACCAGAATGCTATTGTCTCCATATCTGTGAGTCTAAGGATAAGGTTTTACAAGATAATAATTAATGTGTGTTTTCTACACTTGATAAAAAAAATGGTATTTATACTTATTAGAGCTTTGCTTTCAACTTTTAATTAGCCTTTTTACTAATAATTAATACTTTTTTGCTGTATACTCTACAATTGCTAGATTTAGAGAAATAAAGAAATTTGGTAATTAGCATTCAGACTGCTAATGAAAATGTGAAAATACTGACATTACAAATAGATCTAATGGTAATTATTGACTTTCTACAATCTAATTCTTATTTGTTGGCTTCCTAGAAATAATCCAATTTGCTTCCGCAACCAGTTAAAATTGGAATGCTATAATTTAGGGGGTGGAAAAGAAAAGTACTCCTGGTCAGTTTACATATTACATTGTCCATCATAAAGAACAGCGGTTTTTATCCACTGCCCGTAACACTGCAACATGAATTTTGAATTTCTCATTATCTCAATAGTTATTACCAACACATCATAATTTTTTTCAAAACAAATAAATTCTTAATCTATTTTGTTTTAAACTATATGTTTATACGATTTAGAATGGAGTGCAAGTTTCATAAAATCAGATTGCTGGTAGTATGTTACTGTTATAATATGTGGGAAGCTATTAGGCTAGAGCTTGGTGTGTACAAATCTCTGTATCTCTGTTTTTGAAAGCTTATGTAATTATCTCAGTGGTGGTCCAAATCCCAATCAGATCATATCACATGAGTCATTTTGTATACTCTGTGCTAGTTTCAAACTACATACATTATTTCATCAGCCAATGAGTGAATGAAAATATTATCTATATATATGTTTATTAAATAAGATTAGCAGGGTGATGTGATTGGTGAATGGTATTTCAAAACCACATGTATAAATCTTTAAGACCACATGACCAGAAATTGCTTAGCCACATTATCATTCCTCATTTTAATACAGCTATAAAATTCCTTAGCAGGTCCCCCTTCACTGTCTGCCTTAACCTTCTAGTGCCAGCAGATAGGTGGAGGAATTTTGCTTAGAAAAAAACAGGAAATCCATCATTTCAGGGAGAGAGAAAAGAAACATTTTCTTCTGTTTGTTGCAAGATTTTATGTTTTTTGCACTTGGCTCAAATCAGGAAGAAAACACACACTCACAAGCAAGCTTTTAACAGAAAGGTTAGCTTTTCTGCAAAGTCTGAATTCTACCTGAATCATAGAAACTTCAAGTAGGTTTCAGAGATCTGGAGTTGCAAGACTATTAAAAAATGCTATGGTCTTTAGATTTTGACAGAGTTCAAAAGCTGATACTTCCATTTGAAAGTGTAATTTTCAAAGAAGAAAAAGGGATGGCTAAAGGAAAATAAACAATTTTACTTCACTGATTTTATCAAAGTGGGAGTTTGCTGTACCATGCAGGGTACCCAAAGCCTGTGCTCTGTGACTATCTAGAGGGGTGGGATGGGGAGGGAGAAGGGAGAGGGGTCCAAAAGGGAGGGGACACATGTATACCTATGGCCAATTCATGTTGATGTATGGCAAAAACCGTCACAATATTGCAATTATCTTACAATTAAAATTAAATATAGATTAAAAATTTGTTGGCTATATTTAAGAAGGCTTAATATCTGTGCCATGGTGAAAACATTGTTTTAAATGGCATGTGATTAGGTGGCTACAAAAAAAAAAAAATGAAGGGCAACTAAAACATTCCAGCCAGTATCATATTAGCATATTTGATCATCAGCTGTGAGAGAATGGCCAAGTAACATCCCTCTATATGAGTTGCCTCTTCATTATTGGTATTAGTATCTGATTAAAGCTTGAGTTATTCTGCTTTTGTTCTTTATCTGAAGGGCCAGAGGGTAGAAAGTTTGGATGAGGCTGTGGACCAAGAAAAAAAAGTTCCCAGCAATTTCTGCTTTTCCCAAGTTGCCCTGCTACCGCTAAGTCGCTTCAGTCGTGTCTGACTCTGTGAGACCCCATAGACGGCAGCCCCCCCAGGCTTCCCCATCCCTGGGATTCTCCAGGCAAGAACACTGGAGTGGGTTGCCATTTCCTTCTCCAATGCATGAAAGTGAAAAGTGAAAGTGAAGTCGCTCAGTCGTGCCCGACTCTAGCGACCACATGGACTGCAGCCTACCAGGCTCCTCCATCCATGGGATTTTCCAGGCAAGAGTACGGCAGTGGGGTGCCACTGCCTTCTCTGCCCAAGTTGCCCACTCAGGTACAATTTTGTACTTTATCATTCTTCAAATACAGTTGTTTCTCAGAATAAAGGACATGACTTTTTTTTTTTTGCCACTTTATTTTTTTAGTTGAAGTTTATTTGGATTACATAGAAGCATAAAAGTCACATCCATAGAAAACAGACCTAATGATGTGACTTTTATGCCTCTGTGTAACCCAAATAAATCACAGAGCCCTACATGGCCTAATCTGTGAAAGGATTTGCATTTAAAAGAATGATAAATTTTGGAATGCTCAGCCTGGCCCAGAAAAATTGCACAGCCCTCTGCACAGAAAGCTTAACAGAAAGTTGATGCAGGTATCTTCTGATTTCCATCTCCTTTCCCGAGAATTACATTCAGCATCAAGCCTCCATAGCTTTGAACTATGTCGGTGATCATCTGTGCTTTATCTCAATTATTTTGACATCCATCAACAAGATGTATCCTAAGGTAATTGCTTCTTTGCTTTATGCCACTTTGGCTTGTAAAAGCTTTCATAGGAACACTGCACCACTGCAGTTTTGGACTGCAGGGGAAACCTGTATATATGTGTATATACATATATATATACACACATACATATTCCTCTATTCTCAGTTCTTCAGCGTAACAACTGCTAAAAGTCTTCCCTGCTCTCTCTCATCTACTAAGTTCTTCCATTGCCGTAAAGCTCCCTCTGTCCACTTCCTCCTTCCCTGTCCTGTGGCACACTGTCTAGCTCTCTGAGCAGCTGTCTCGTCTCATCCACAGGCCCTTCTAGAAGGGCTAGCAATCCAACAGTTTTATTCCCTCCTCTTGGCAAGTATGGTTCTTTCCTTAGCCTTACTACTCTCTTGTAGAAAATTGTCATGAAACATCTCATTGCATTTGAAACCCCAGTAGTACCTAGCACACCCCTAAGGTCATTTTAGGTGTTTAAAAACTATTTGCTGGTTGAATATGTACAAGTTTTTACTAGTTTCTTATTCAGGAACTACTCTTTACTCCTCCTTTTTGCCATGCCATAGCAAAAAGATGAACTTGCAAGGTACTTTCTGATCTATGAGAAATGTTAAATCAGACTCACATTTTAAGGTACCTAAAATATGATCCGTGAGATCAACACTGAAAGGGATGTTAAAAGACTACAGGCATATCACTCTGCATATCAAACTGACAGCAGTGTCATCCACAATAACCTGTGCCTCTGTCTGAGACGCATATTCCTCCTTCTGATATCCCTGGGCTAAGAGTTCATTCATGAATAAAATGAAATGAATGCAGAATTCACGCACACATACACACACATATTATTTCTATGAAGAAAAAAAAACTACTATTAGGTCAATTCAAGATCTTCCATATTAAAAGAAAGATCAGGGACATAAAGAAACCAAAAATTTTTCTTAGAAAAATTAAAGTAATCTGATATTTTTTGGTTGCACATTTTCCTTGAATCACATTTGGCATAGTTCAATAGTGCAAGAGTTTGTATTCCTTGAGCACCCTACAAATGAGAGTGGCAAAAGACAGACTAGGAACATTTTTGGTGTACACTTAGGAAAGAAATAACAAAGCCATTCTAAGTGGGTCCAGTACAAATCCAGTTGTTCTTCCTCTGCTGGTGAGAAACTTTCATTATTTTTTAACCAGCTTCCTGTTGTACTTCTTACAGTAGTTTATCCAGGCAAGTTAAAGTGTTCTGGTGTCATTTCCAACATATATATATATTTTTTCCCCACACCAGGGCTTCCCTGGTGGCTCAGTGATAAAGAATCTGCCTGCAATGCAGAACACACAGGAGACACCAGTTTGATCCCTCGGTGGGGAACATCCCCTGCAGGAGGAAAAGGCAACCCACTCCAGTATTCGTGCCTGGAGAATCCCATGAACAGCGGAACCTGGAGGGCTATAGTCCATGAGGTCAAAAAGAAGCAGACACAACTGACCATGCACATGCAGAAGGTACACTTTCCCACACCAAACCACTCTCAACACCAACTGGGTCTCCTACAACTTAATTCAATTCTGACACTATCTACTTGAAGATATTATCACATCCTAGAGGTTAAGGATTCAGTCCTATAAGACTGTCCTACCCCCCGCCCTTCAGATGCCAATGGCAAGTTCAGGTTGTCACTTGTGCTTTTGACCAACTGACTATACATCAGAGGTTCCCAGTTTTATTTTAGCAATCCTAATTTGTTTACTTTTCCAGAGCAGCTCAAAGAACTCAGAGAAACAGTTTACTTACTAGATTATTGCCAGTTTATTATAAAATGATATAACTGCCCAATGGAAGAAACGGATAGGGTTTGGCAAGAGGAAAAGGCACAGAGTCTCTATGCCCTCTCTGAGCTGTGCCACTCTCCCCATATTTCCACATGTTCACTAGCCCGGAGACTCTCTGAACCTCATCCTCTTGAAGTTTTATGGAGGCTTCATTGGATAGACATGACTGGTTAAATCATTCACCCTCCAGCCCATCCCTGTCCCAGGAGGTCAAGGGGGTGAGCTGGGACTGTAAGTTCCAGCCCTCTAATTACTTGGTTGGCTCTCCTGGCAACCAGCCTCCATCCTTAGGTGTTTTCCAAAACACAGCAAGAGATACCTTTATCCCTCTCATTAGAGAAAATCCCAAGTTTTAGGAGGTCCCTGCTAGAAACAGGGACAAAGATCGTATATATACTTTTTATTGTAAATCACAATATCACACAGGCCTTCTCCACATTCCCAAGCCCACAGTTCAAGTATGGTGTTCAAAACATCCCTATGAGGAACCTCATTTTATACTTTCCTGAGAAAATTGAGGGGCATCAACTTCTGTGAATTTTCTCCTCTCCACATCGAAATATCTTTCACCACATTTTCACTACTATTGTATAACCACAAGAGAGACACCCTCTTCTCCTTTCATTCATGACCCTAACTTTGCTCTTGATTCCATTTTGACCCATTTCCCCCAAAACCTTGCTCCATCTTTTACACCAGGTGTCATTAATTCAAAGTTTGATATTAGCCCACAGACTTGATTTTTGCTGTGTAGAGTTTTGTTTTGGTTTAGCTTTTTCATGCTTTTAGACAGGACATGCAGTCTTTTTTAAAAAATAAATTTTATTGAGGTATAGTTGATTTACCATGTTGTGTTAATTTCTGCTGCACAACAGATTCAATTATGCACATAGATACATCTTCTTTTATATTCTTTTCTATTATGGTTTATCCCAGGATATTGAATATAGTTCCCTATGCTATATAGTAGGCCTTGTTGTTTATCCAGGGCACACACTCTTGACTTTGTCTCCACTCTTTCTTTTTGAATTACATTCCCTGGCTTCAGTTATTTAACCACATGCCCATTCCTGAAGACATTTGAGCTTCTGACCCCCGCCTTAGATCTTCAGGCCTTTTCACTGGCTCTTTTGCTTCTATTTATGTTCTCAGATTCTCCATATCTTAAAAATACAAAATATCTCTTCTCTGGACCCTGCCATTCCCTGGAGCTACCATCTGATTCCCATGTTCTTTATACCATTTATGGTCTCACTTTGGCATCCTACACTATGTTCCCCCTCACCCAGTTTTGTGCAAAGAAAATACACACATCAAGAAATTTGATTCTAAAAGTAACAGTAATACATATTAATGAATTGTGAAGCCAGCTTTTTTACTTACCAATTTTGAATAAAATTTAACACCTGGGATTCAGTTTCTCTATTTGTTATAAGGATTAATATCTTTCCTGCCTACTGCACAGGGTAGTTTAAAAAAATAAAGGAATAATAATAGATTCTATTATTTAATGTCTGTGGTGTGCTGGGTGCTGTGTTGATTGATTTATATATATTATACCACTTACTTTTCACAATATCCAAATGAAGAATATGCCATTATCATCATCACTTTATAAAAATGAAACTGAAACTGAAGAGTTTAAGTAACTGGCCCAAACTTACAAAATGAGAAAGCAGAAGAGCTGTAAAAAGTCTATAACTCACAGGAAAATATTTGGATATTTCCTTTAAGCTCTGAGTATGAGCAGATTTTTGTAGCTATATTAGTCCAATGTAGAAAGAAATTAACATAGCTCTTCGTACCTTCTGTCCCCTAGTGTCACTTAACTCTATCTAGATATAGACTCTTACAGTACTTTTCCCCGTAGTCTAGAACCATGTAGAACTTCTTTTTTAGTCCTATGTCTATCACCTTCCTCCTTCACATTGGCCTTACCATTTCTAAGGATAGATAAACATGAAAGAGGATGTTTGTTTTATCCCTGAGTATAGCCTCTTGCAGGTCCAATGACTGAATTAGTACCTGAGAACAGTGCTCTTGTAATTTAACCACAGAGACATAAACCTCAGTTTCTCCTTGTTTGTCTTTCACTAAATTCCAAGAATTACAACAGATAGGAAAATTGCAGTTATCTGACAAATCTGAATCACCAGACAGAACAGGAAACTTAACAATGAAACTGTATCAACTAAAAAGGTCAACTTTATTTTGCTATCTTTTGATTTTTTTTAAATATCTGTACTGATTATCACAGAAAGAAGCACAAAAGACTTCTAACTGGAAATGAAATGAATCACTCAAACACATAAGTCCTTCAGGTATCCTCACTGGATGAAATATCAAGATTGGCAAGGCAGGTGTAAAACATGAGCAATGTGGCTTGATAAGAATTCTGGGAAGACCTTCTGTTTCTCTCCCTAAATCTACCTCCATGTTGTTGCCTGGTCTAGGAATGCCTATAAGCCAGAATAAACATTTTCATTCTAAATTAAGAGCCAAGGCTGAACAAGTAAAATCTCCCAAGGGAGGCAACACATAAACTTACCTTATTCACATTAATGTAAAAATAACCGATATCAGATCTTTCCCTGAAAGCGGACATTTAAAGGAGATGGAAAGTTTCAATAACTGCTTTTATCTCAGTCTACTTATTTCCCAAAATGATTAATGTCTTCACTTGCATTCCTAAACTAGTCAGATTTAGTGACTGACTCTTTAACGAGCCTCTGAAAGCTCCAAGCATGAGGCAAAATGTTGGTTCCATATCAAAATCCATCTTATTGCTGTAACCTCATAGACACTGCTCAAGTTCTTGGTCATAATGCTAATCCTTTGTACCAGAAGCTGTTGATCTGGGTTTCTGATTCTGTGATGTCCAAGTCCTTCGCCTAGGTTTTAAACTTATTCACTATGTTCCTTAATATTTGTGTGATTTTTTTCCAACCTTGTTTGATTACCTGATTGCCTAGTTTTCATCCCAGATTTTGAATGAATCCTCTGCCTGGACCTGTTTCAAACTCCCTGTTCCAAATAGACCATGAGCCTGATGGCAGTGCCTATCCCCCAATCAATTCCTTCATTTTGCCTCAGATATCCAACAAAATCTTGTCTTTTGTGTTCTGTATGAAGTAATAATAACCCCATCATAGAGCAGAGCGTGCATGCATGCTCAATCCTGTCTAGCTCTTTGCAACCCCATGGACTGCAGCCTTCCAGGCTCCTCTGTCTATGGAATACTCCAGGTAAGAAAACTGGAGTGGGCTGCCATTTCCTACTCCAGGGGATCTTCCTGGTCCAGAGATCAAATCTGCCTCTCCTGCACTGGCACTGAACCACATGGGAAGCCCCAGAGAACAGAGAGGTGGCTACAGATCTGAGTATTTCTTGTCTTACTTTAAAAAAAAAAAGAGTAATGATGATAGAAGAGGCAGAGAAGTAGCACCAGGCAACAGCTAAACAGGGGGCTTCTTGAGTCAATCTGCTTTCAAATTCTAGCTTCTCTCTTTACTATTTTTATGATATTAGACAGGAAATGATGAGGCCAATGTGAATGAGTGAGAATAGACACATCACTAGAAAAGAAGTTTTACATGGCTCCAGAATGCTAGACAAGGTACTGTAAGAATTTATATCTAGATAAAAGTAAATGTCTTTAAGTGGGACAGAAAATGCTAGTAGCTGTGCTAGTTTCTTTCACACACAATATTCAACATGTACTCATACTCAGGGCTTAAACTAAATAACAAACTCCATTCAATATTACCTTTTTCATGTATAAAATGGTGAAAACAATACCATCTACCTCAGAAAGCCATTGTGAACATTAAATGGTATATTCAGGTGAAACATGTTACTGCTACTGCTAAGTCACTTCAGTCATGTCCGACTCTGTGTGACCCCATAGACGGCAGCCCACCAGGCCCCCCCATCCCTGGGATTTTCCAGGCAAAAGTACTAGAGTGGGGTGCCATTGCCTTCTCCTGAAACATGTTAAGTGCTCAGTAAATGTAGGCTGGCAACAGCAGAGTTAATCTCTTCGGTTTTGGCTGAGAAAAGTAAATCACAGTTCCAAGTGATTAAGAAGCTCTGCAGGTGCATCCAGCTTCTTCAGTACATCTATATGTTTAAACTGAAATCGAGGGTACCAAATATTGTGGGTACTCACTACTGAGGCCAAGGACTCAATGATGGATTTAAGCATCTCTTTGTGTTTTACACTTTGTTGACTTGTATTTGCCTGGTTGTTCAAGATTTTATTTTCTTTTCATTCACGCTTTCATTTTAAAGGATTTTGGCCAAGATACGGCTTTATTCCAAAGGCATACTAATATGTGCCTAAGACATAGTAATGTGTGCCTTTCATTGTACCATTTTCCCAGGGTAAAAAATATTTGTTTTTTGTTTTTTTTTTAAGAATGCATGGAGGTAAGGTCAAATATCTTGAATAATATTTGCTATGCAAGGGAATTCAATAAGATGCATATTTTTATTTCAGGGAACTTATAGGTCAAGTTTCAAAGACCTCCATGAACCCACATATTTTGGCCGTTGAATTACACTCTAAATAGTGATACTAGCAAGGAGTGTGGTAGAGAAGAACACACTTCTCACGCTATCTGACTTTAGGAAAAAAAAGAAATCAGCAGACTTTCTGGACCAATGACTTTCTCTTTCATCTGGGCATCCTGACATACATGTATCTCCACAAACAGATTGTCTGCCTGGTGAGTGTGAGCGCAGAGTTAGCTAATGAGCACAGTGAAGACATTCTGACTAGAGAGTGACCTGTGGGGAAGAGCAATCGTCTGACCTAACACTGTAGATGGTAAAGAAGAAAACAAAATAAAGCAACCAGTGACAACAACGAAAGCTCAGGAGACAACAAGCTCAGTACGGTAAAGGGCCAAGTCATTCAGTGATTCAGAGTATTGCATCCTTGCCCCACACCCAGATACAGCCTCCAACAATAAAGAAGGCACACTTCAGATGAATACTACGTTGCGGGTTATCAACTTCTAACAAAGCAGCCAACTCAAAATGAAAAACACAGGAAAAAAAAGAAAAACACAGGGATACACAATTAGAGATGGGATGTCTCAAATTAAGCCAACTAGTGACTATCAGTGACAAGTCTTTAAAGCATGTATCTTTTATGGAGATACATGTATGTCAGGCTGCCCAGATGAAAGAGAAAGTCACTGGTCCAGAAAGTCTGCTGATTTCTTTTTTTTTCCCCTAAAGTCAGATAGCGTGAGAAGTGTGTTCTTCTCTACCACACTCCTTACTAGTATCACTATTTAGAGTGTAATTCAACGGCCAAAATATGTGGGTTCATGGAGGTCTTTGAAACTTTAAAGCAACTGTAGGTTTTAGGCAAACGACACAAGGAGAGATTATCAGTAGGGAAGGCAACACAGATTTTGCAATGTTCTTATGAGCAATAGGGAGAAACTATGTCAGTAGTATCATCTTTGAACATGAAGAACAGTGATATACCTAAGAGCTATTGCCTATTTTTAAACCATTCCAATCTCAACGGAATTTATTTGGGAAGAATTTGGAAAATAACGCTTCGCCAAACCCTACTACACTGAGGCAAATATCATTAGAAACAAATTGACATCTTGGGACTTGAAATCACCTCTTGGAAAGGGTAAAAAGCCCTGGAATCACAAACATCAATATCAATGAACTTTTTATCCCAAAATATTGTGGGAAACTCAAATTTAATTCCTCTATAAACTGAACAGAAAAGTACAATTTTTTGAATATCAAAAGGCCCTAGTACAGATTTTTGAGTTACTAATTGCCATACTTCTATTTCTAAAATAAAGGTGTTTTTGTATCAGAGGCCATAAAAAAGGAGGGCTGAAATGAATATGTATTTTTTTAAAATTGTGGTTAAAAAACACATGAGATTTACCCTCAACAAATGTTTAAGTGTATAGTACAACATTGGCAGATCTCCTGGAGGAAGGCATGGCAAACCACTCCATTATTCTTGCTTGGAAATCCCATGGACAGAGGAGCCTAGCGGGCTACAGTCCATAGGGTCATGAAGAGTCAGACATAACTGAAGCAACTTAGCACGCACAAGCATGCACAGCATTGTTAGCTGTAAGCACAGACAGGTACAGCAGATATCCAGAACTTTTTCATCTTGCTTAACTAAAGTTATATGCTCATTTAACTCCCTCCCCTCCAGAAACCATCATTTACTTTCTATGAGTCTGATTACTACAGATACCTCTTATAAGGAGAAGGCAATGGCACTCCACTCCAGTACTCTTGCCTGGAAAATCCCATGGATGGAAGGGCCTGGTGGGCTGCAGTCCATGGGGTCGCTAGGAGTCGGACACGACTGAGCAACTTCACTTTATTTTTTCACTTTCATGCATTGGAGAAGGAAATGGCAACCCACTCCAGTGTTCTTGCCTGGAGAATCCCAGGGACGGGGGAGCCCGGTGGGCTGCCGTCTATGGGGTCGCCAGAGTCGGACACAACTGAAGTGACTTACCAGCAGCATAAGTGGAATCATACTGTACTTGTCCTTCTGTGACTAGCTTATTTCACTTAACATAATGTCTCAAGGTTTATCCATTTTGCTGCATATGACAGAATTTCTTTCTTTTAATACTATTTTTTTTTTACTCTCCTGAAACATAATACCTCTGAAGTATTGAGATTCTGCCTATAAATTTATTTCTAGTCTGAGAACTTACCATTCAACACCTCTAAGAACTAAGCATGTTTTTCTTCAAAGTATTATATTTTATAATTTTTTGTTCAAAGTTAAAATAGCAGTCACCCCTCACTAAAGAGGTTAAGATAAACTGACACTTTTGTAAGCTTTTAAACAACAGAGAGACCAACAGAGTGTATACTTTCTTGTAGAGATTTAATGAATGCAATAATCTGTCAATTAAGAGAATAGACAAATTTTATAAAATCACTATTTCATCTGATAATGAAAATATATGTGACAATTTTCAGTTTTAGAAAACAATTACAAAGTTCCCAGAAAAAAAAAATATTGGGTAGATTAAAGAATATATTGAAAAAAAAGAGAGACAGGAAACTTAGAATAAATAAGTAAGAATGGTATGAATTGTACGCATCGCCTAGCATTTCCAGATGTCATCAATACTTCCAATACCAACATCCGAATCAGTCCAGGGATTCTGAAAGAAGGGAGCAACTTGGTGACCATTGTGCTACAGTGTTGTGATTCACTGTAGAACATGTTTTAGTATTCTAAAATAACTGTTATCTAAATAACTACATTTGGACTTAACCTACAATCCAGTTAATTAAATATTTACTGAAAATATTCAGTGTATAGAACACAATATCAGGCACTGTGGAGAGAATAAAAATGATTGAAGAGACTGCTTCTATATTAATAGTTTATTGTCTAGACATACAACATATTTTTATTCTGTGGTTTGGGAATAATTAATAAATGCATCAATGGGCATAAAATTATAATGAAATGCCTGACTTTCAGCAGATGATGTATTCTTGAAAATGTGTACATAAATTAAATTTTCTATAATTAAATAACTTTTAGAAGAAAACCAGAGACTTAAAGCAATACTATATTGAAAGTTTAAGCCATATTTTCACAAACTGGTCTTGCTTCAAATGAGGTACAAGTATACATTAAAAATTGAACACTTAAGTGCTGAAGGGAAATAGAGACACTTGTCAGTAGGAGGATTACTCCAAGAAGATTTTTAAAATATAGAATTCTTCATTTGGGTTACAAGCAAGGTTGTGAGGGTAGAATGGCTAAAAGACATGCTGTAGAATAAACGTTAGAAATTAGAGAATCAGACAACAGTGACCCTAGACAGACTCTGGTGTACAGAGATCAGTAGGCCTTGTAGTTGGGAAAAGTGGAGAGTGGGAAAAACTGACCCCTAGTTGTGAGTGTGACTGATCCTCCTGTTCTACAAGAAGCCAGGAAGAAGCTGAAACACTAGGTGAGTCTTCCCCACCTGTGAAACTAGGAATGTGCAATACTTACACCCTCAGTTCAGTTCAGTTCAGTCGCTCAGTTGTGTTCGACTCTTTGCGACCCCATGAATTGCAGCACACCAGGCCTCCCTGTCCATCACCAACTCCCGGAGTTCACTCAAACTCATGTCCATCGAGTTGGTGATGCCATCCAGCCATCTCATCCTCTGTCGTCCCCTTCTCCTCCTGCCCCCAATCCCTCCTAGCATCAGAGTCTTTTCCAATGAGTCCACTCTTCGCATGAGGTGGCCAAAGTATTGGAGTTTCAGCTTCAACATCAGTCCTTCCAAAGAACACCCAGGACTGATCTCCTTTAGAATGGACTGGTCAGATCTCCTTGTAGTCCAAGGGACTCTCAAGAGTCTTCTCCAACACCACAGTTCAAAAGCATCAATTCTTTGGCGCTCAGCTATCTTCACAGTCCAACTCTCACATCCATACATGACCACTGGAAAAACCATAGCCTTGACTAGACAGACCTTTGTTGGCAAAGTAATTTCTCTGCTTTTCAATATGCTTTCTAGGTTGGTCATAACTTTCCTTCCAAGGAGTAAGCGTCTTTTAATTTCATGGCTGCAATCACCATCTGCAGTGATTTTGGAGCCTGAAAAAATTAAGTCTGACACTGTTTCCACTGTTTCCCCATCTATTTGCCATGAAGTTATGGGACCAGATGCCATGATCTTTGTTTTCTGAATGTTGAGCTTTAGGCCAACTTTTTCATTCTCCTCTTTCACTTTCATCAAGAGACTTTTTAGTTCCTCTTCACTTTCTGCCATAAGGGTGGTGTTATCTGCGTATCTGAGGTTATTGATATTTCTCCCTGCAATCTTGATTCCAGCTTGTGCTTCTTCCAGCCTCCTGCTTTTAAATCACTAGCCTCAAAGAATAGAAAACAATTTCACCATTCTAGACTTATGGGATTACCATCTTGGAAAGTTGCTGTCGTGTTTGACTCTTTGTGACCCCATGGACTCTAGCCCACCAGGCTCCTCTATCCATGGGATTCTCCAGGCAGGAATATTGGAGTCGGTTGCCATTCCCTTCTCCAGGGGATATTCCTGACCCAGGGATTGAACCTGTGTCTCCTGCATTGCAAGCAGATTTGCTACCATCTGAGCTACCAGGAAAGCCCTCATGTAGAGAACATCAACAAATATGCCTTGGCTCTAATGAGTTAACAATGGAAAACAGCAAATTCAAGAACCTAGCACCAGAGAGATAAATATCACTCAGATCAAGTAGAACACATGCCCATCAAAAGAAAACCACTGGGTAATTTGCCAACTAAACAATTGAGCAGATACATTGAAGGAGGGGATAATATCTATTAAGACCCTTATTAGGAAACTGGAAAATTGAAAGAACAAATACCTAAAGCTCAAAGCCAATATGTAAAGAGAAAGAAATTATGGGGAAAAAAAGTAAGAGCCTCCGGAGGTAGAAACAAGGCGACTTAATATATAAATAATAAGCGTTCCAGAAGGACATCAGGAATAGATGGAGGTGTGGCAACAATCAAGCAAATAATACATACAGGAAAATTTCCCTAAGCTGGAGAAATATCTAAGCTCAAAGACAAAAAGGGCTTATCAAATTCTAGTCAGAACGGATAATAGAAGACACACATATAAAATTACTGAACTTTGAAGATAAAGACAAAACTCTAACAAGTTTCCATTCATTCAAGAAATATTTATTAAACACTCACTGTGTCAGTCACTGTTCCACACATTGGGGAACAGTTCTTCCTTCATAACACTGATGTAGCAAATCCACTGTCTTCCTCTTTCTCTGTCACGCCCTCAGGGAATAGCCCTCTGACTGGACATACACAGTTCTATCAGTTTCTTATAGTTATCCATAGAGCTGAATGTAGCTGGAGAAAAAAATAAGACCATGTTGACAAGTTTCACTTGAAATTCATGACCTTGAGTAGGTCCCTAATACTTCCCAATAATCCTAGCACATTTTTTTCCAATTTAGTTTACATCTCTCCCAGATGATTATTTCATGCATCCAATTTTTGCAAACTTCCAACCCCCTTCCATCCTTCTTCACTCTCAGTTGATCACCTTCTTCCTCATTTATTAGGAAAGTTGAAGCAATCAGAAGATAATTTTCACATGTTCCTGATATTGTTCTGTGAGAAATTACCTTGATGCAGTGGTGTCTACTGAGCACACTACTAGGAAAAATCTCCAAGATATGACAGGACAGAAAAACTCAAATGAAAAAAATTGATATTTTAATCATATGACCTATTAAATCAATTTAAAACAAAACAAGAAGCACAGGAAAAGAAATCTGGTATGTCAGCACACTTAGGATAAGATGCAAATGATTGGATGAACTACACTGGCTGAATCCTCAGTTACATAATGTTCATATGTCCTGTCCCTCTGTTGCATCAACTTTCTCCCTGATGTCATGGTTAAGAGGACCAGAGATGAGATAAGAGAAAGAGGGAGAAGGAGGCACAAACAAAAATATTTATGGCTTGCTTTATGAGAAAGATGCAGAATAGGCCAATACCTGTAGCTCACCAATTTCCTTGCTGGACAACTATGGTTTTACCTTTGCTTCTTGGGCAGAGCACATATAGGGTCAGAGAGGAACTATACTGAATGCTATTATATTAATATCAATGAATTAATATATTAAATTCAATGAATAGTTACCTTAAGCATGACATACCTGTTAGTCCAGATGGGGCATGATGGCATCTTATGATGTAATCTTTCCATTCCTTTCTACCAAAAAGTAACACACTTGTTTGATCCATTATATATTCAATTTACTGTATCTATATTTATTTATCTTGGAACTTCCCTGGTGGCTCAGACGGTCAAGCGTCTGCCTACAATGTAGGAGACCTGGGTTCAATCCTTGGGTCAGGAAGATCTCCTGGAGAAGGAAATGGTGAAGGATATTTATTTATCTTTAACATACCTTATTAACATATTACCTATATCTAAAGCATCTTAGAAATTCTATCTAATATTTCATAAGCTATCTACTTACTCATAACTTATACTTGCCATACCTTATGGATTTTGCTTTTATCTTATAAGTTAATTGTTTCCTTATTATTTCATGATTAAAACTTTCAAAACTGTCAACAGTACTAGATTTCAGACTACTTTCATACTCATCATTTAGTCTGTGGTAATTTATTGTGGCAGAAGATACGAAATTTCTGGTCGGAGATAAAGGAGATTTTATTTCCACAGCAGTGGCAGTAGCCAAAGTATCATAATTTTCTTACGCCAGTTTCTTGAGCTCCAATTCCAACAGGGTAATGCAGCAAGAACCAGGTGATGACCACACAATTAGTGGGTTGTATGAGGAGAGAAAACTCAAGTTTGGAGAATAAGAATTTTTTTATAATGGGCTACAAGCAGAGGTCTCCTTTGCCCCATAGGAAGACATTATCTTTGTCATACTTAGGTCCTCTGTAGTATGTATTTTTAAAAATATATATTTAAAGGAATTTTTTTAAAAAATTGTGCTGCTGTAAGGATTACAACATACACCTTTAATTGATCACAATCTACTTTAGGTAGATTTAACCTTTAGGTTAATATTGACATAATTTTGGTAAAATAAAGCCACTTTGCTCCCATATAGCTCTTAATCTTTTTCTTCATTTATGTAGATGCAGGTTACAATCAGCTGTCATTTTTTTTTTTAATTCTACAGGACTCCCCTCAGTATTTCTTATAAGGTAGATATTTTAGTAATAATTCTCTCAATTTATATTTTAATCTAGAAAGTCTTTATTTCATTTTCAATTTTGCAGAATAATTTCTGAGTGTAGAACACTTGTTTGACAGTTTTAATATTTCTTTCAGGTCTTTAAATATGTCATTTACTTCCTCTGGCTTTCATTGTTTCTGATGAGAAGTCTGCTGTTATTCAATTTGTTGTTTCCCTATACATGCTAAGTCATTTTGCTCTTACTGCTTTCAAGGTTTTCTGTCTTTCAGCATGTTGACTGTGATTTGTAGGTGTGGTTCTTTTTGTGTTTATATTACTTGAGGTTCATTGGATCTATAAGTTACACTGCATTATTTTCTTTTTGGTAATCATTTGGGAAATTTTTGGCTATTATTTTATTAAATATTTTTTCTAGTCTTTTTTCTCTTATCTCTTCTTCTATGACTCCTATTATACACAATATGAGATATGTTGTCCCTCAGGTCTCCGAATTCTTTCATGTTTTTCCAATATACTTCAGATTTCTTTTTTCATTGTGGTTGCTTCATATTGAGTTCTAAAATATAGACAATTCTTTTTCATAGTTTCTACCTCTCTATTGAGATTTATACATTGAACTATTTTTTCTCAAAATTTTCATTAACCTTTTGGACATTTTAAAAGATGCATTTTATTGCATTGCAGGAGGATTCTTTACCAACTGAGCTATCAGGAAAGCCCCAGTAACCACATGGCTAAAACCAATTTTCAATCCTAAGTTTTCTTGACCATAGGCAGCATTTGACATAACTAGCCACTTTCCCCTTCTTGAAACACTTTACTTGATCTCCTGAGCAACAGTCTTCCCTTTGAAAATTCACTTGCATTACTGTTTGTTCCTTATCAGCTTTCTTGACTTCTTTTTTCTAATTTCTATGACTTCTAAATACTGAGTGCCAAGAGGGCTTAGTCTCAGATCGCTTGTCTTTTTGACTCACCCTCACTGCCTGGGTGGTCTCATCTTGTCTCATGGTTTTAATAGAGCCTAGACATTGAAGATCTCCAATTTTTTCAGCTTTCACAAGACAGCAAAAATGAGGAAAAAGAAAAATATAAAACAATAATATAAAATACATTCTTATAGATGACTGCAATGGAATCAGGTATATCAGTCATTATATATCAGTGAATACCCTTCCCTTAAAAGGTTCAAATTGGTGAATTGGAATGAATTTTTTTAAAAGACATCTCTCTAAGATCTCTTTTATAGGAAACATTCATAAAATAATAATGAAAGGGTAAAAATAAAGGAATAGGCAAAAGGATATCGGAAAAATGCTAAAATAAGAAAGAGTAGCATTATTAAAAACAGTAAAAAGTAGAATTTAAATTTTAAAGCATCAAGTACAGTAAAAATCTGATTAATATAAAGGTTAAATTTACAAAAAAGATATATCAGTAATGCAACTCTTTGTACTGAAAGAGATAAATTTATTAAGCAAAACTTGCCATAAAATCAATAAGAATTTTTTTTGAAATATGACTATAGCAAGAGACAACAATATATATTTTTCAGAGGTACACATATTAGTAGGTCAAACATAAGTTAATGCTATATCATAATATTATAATGTCTTTCACTATATACAACATATTAATATAAGAAAAACTTCATCTTCTTCAAATAGAGAGCTTGTTTTCACATGTCCTTTGAATAGTTTTTAAATTCATGTATTTGTCCCACAATACATAATGTAAGACCTTCACAAGATACTACATGCAAGCCACATTTTCTGTCATAATTCAACAAACTGGTACAAATTTTAAAGCAAGTTATAAAACGATGGCAAAAAGGAAAAACAAAAAAATCTTAAATACTTAAAAACTAGAAAAAAAAATCTCTAGGTGATGTTTGGTTCACAGAGGTCATAAAAATTGAAATTAAACCCTTCTGGAATAAACTAAAAAGGAAAATATTTCTGTTAAAACCTATGGGATACAGAGATGTCTGTACTTAAAAGAAAATAAACAGATGTAAATGCCTTTATATTAAAAGAGAAATATGAAAATATGTGACTTTATTTCTCATTAAAAACATTTGAAAGAACTACAACATCAAGCTTGTAGGAAGTAAGAATTAATAGACAAAGCTAAATTTAGTAAGTTGGAAAGCAAAAATATATAAATAAATATAAAATCTTTTCTAGAAAAGATCAGTAAAATAGTTAACTATTTCATACAAATGTTTAGGAAAGAATGAGAGCAAATAAACAATATTAGAATTATACATCAAACACAACCACAGATACAGAAGAGATTAACATGTTACAATTCTCCTGTGAAGAAAATTCAACAGACAATTCCAAGGCAACAAATTTTAAAGCCTAGCGGAATAATTGATGATTTTCTAACAAAATATAATTTCTAAAAATTATTCAAAAAGAACTGAAAACCTTAGCTAAACTAATTATGATAAAGGGATTGAAAATGTGGTCCAAGAACTATCATTGATAAAGCAGATTGATTCAAAGTTGAACTTGTCAAATCTGTAATGAACAGATAATTTCAATGTTATTGAAATTATTTCCAGAATGAAAAAAAAATGAAATTTCAATTTGTTTTATGAAGAGAGCATAAGTTTATTTATAAGACTGTGAAAAGGGTTATAAGCTAATATAAATATAGATGAAACCACTCTAAATAGCATATTAGAAAATGCAGTCCATCAAACTGTCAAATTATAATACACTGTAGTGAATTATATAATGCACTGTAGGTGGACATGACTGAAGCGACAAAGCACGGGTGCACACAGCCAATTAATGTATGTTCCACAAATGCAAAGTGAAAATCTATCTTCATAATCCACTTAATTAATAAATTAAAGAAGGGATGTTATAGTATTATATCATGCATGCATGCAGTCATGTCCAACTCTTTGCGACACTAAGGACTGTAGCCCACCAAGTTCCTCTGTCCATGGGATTCTCCAGACAAGAATACTGGAGTGGATTGCCGTATCTTCCTCCAGGACAGCCTCCTGACCCAGGGATCGAACCTATATCTCCTGTGTCTCTTGCATTGGCAGGCAGATTCTTTACCACTGAACCACCAAGTAAGCCTGAGTGTTATATACAAGAGTGTGTGTGTGTGTGTGTGTGTGTGTGTGTGTGTGTGTGTGTGTATAACAGCATTGTTCATAATGACAAAAAATGAAAAATAAGTGACTGTCTTCAGTCAGTACGTTACTGGACAAATCATGCTACAGCTTCAAAATAGAATCTTCCACAGATATTAAAAAAGAATTCTTCAGTTGTTTACCAGTTTTCTTTGAGGAATTTCCATAAGCTATATTTGAATAAGAAATCTAAATGTAAAAAATATCTGGGAGTAGGACCAAAGAATCTGCATTTTACAATTGCTCAACAAAGTGTAAGAATTTTTCATAATTTTTGTGCATGAAAAACTGATCCACATGGTGAAATAAGAGTTGATCAAGCTTTGCACATAGAGTTGCTCTGCATTTTTTAGCCTAAAAAAATTCGTTCTTAATTTGATGCTGTTTGTCTTTTAGAAATCCAGACCAACATTCCTTTGATGGCCATCCAGCCTTTAACAGCTCCATATATCTCCTCTTAGAATAACCATATACCAAAGGTCAGGTGGCACCTTTCCAGGGAAGCATGTTCAGACACAATATTGAGTGGAATGCTCTTGTGTATGAGCTTATTTGGATCCTTAATTAATGTCGAGTTAGACTGTATACACAATTGGCTTTCCAGTGCTGCAATTCTTGATAATTCTTAGATTTCTTTCTGCAGGTCATATGCGGATTTTAAATAAATGCTCACCATCCGCACACTGCCACACACAAAATAAACTCACACAGCATTCAATATAGCATTGAGCCATAGGAATATTTTAAGAGCCGATCTATGTAATTTGTTGCTTCAATAAATTTTTACTTAGCACTGGTTTAATACAAATATTATAGTAGTTTCTCTGAGTATGTAATGATGAAAAAATGAACATGGTTCCTGGCCTCCTGAATCTTAAACATTAGTGGAGAAGACAGGTATGTAAATATATCCCATAATGCTTTGATTCTTTGACATACTTTATTACACGCCTCTGAAATCTAGATGTATGTTATACCTACTGGAGTATATACCTTAACTGGCAGCATTCTTTGTTTTTAATGATCCATAAAACAATGGTGTATCTTCCAGTTGATTGTATCTGAAATTCAGTGAAAGAAAATATGTATTCAAAGTGAGTTATGTATTATGAATTTTTTTAGAAAAACTGAGAAAAATGAGAGATGATGGATCTACAGAGGAAGGATCAGGCAATGTTTTATTTGATAATATTTTTGCTAAAATTGACCTTCACTGACTTCTGCTACACTCTTACAAATGTTTTCTTATCCTCAGAACTTTTATTCCAATCCAGTAAAAACGCTGAGAGCATATAGTGATGCTCTTGATGAGTGTTTGATGATTGGTTCAAATATTACCTTAAAGGATATCAGCTATGATATATCCTGAGCTATAGTAGTGGAGGTGGTTATGCAAATAAATAAAACAATTTGTGAAGTACTTTTGCCTTAGAGTCAACAGAACTGACAGAGAATGAGAGATGAGGGGTTCTGATTCAGGTTGATTGTCAGGAAACCATTGGGACATATAAAAACAATTACTGAAGAAAATTTATTAGAATAACAGAAGTTAATTTTTTCAGAATAATTTTAAATGGCATGATTGTCAAAATTATTTTCTCTAAGAACAGAAATTAAGATGTTTAACTCAATAAACTCACATATTACATAGAATAATGTTGTAAACAAGGTAAGTATGTTTTAGATATATCACACAAAAGGAAGCAAAAGTGGGCAATGTGCCTGAACAATCTGGATCATATATTTAATCCACAAGATTAATTAGTTCTTCTGATGGTAACTAGAAAGAATTATTTATTATTGTTTTTAAACCAAGAAATCTCAAACCCAGTGAGAAGAATTATGTTTCCTCAGCCTCAAACAATGCAAGATATTATTTTAGATGGTGACTGCAGCCATGAAATTAAAAGACGCTTACTCCTTGAAAGGAAAGTTATGACCAACCTAGAGAGCATATTCAAAAGCAGAGACATTGCCAACAAAGGTTCGTCTAGTCAAGGCTATGGTTTTTCCTGTGGTCATGTATGGATGTGAGAGTTGGACTGTGAAGAAGGCTGAGCACCGAAGAATTGATGCTTTTGAACTGTGGTGTTGGAGAAGACTCTTGAGAGTCCCTTGGACTGCAAGGAGATCCAACCAGTCCATTCTGAAGGAGATCAGCCCTGGGATTTCTTTGGAAGGAATGATGCTAAAGCTGAAACTCCAATACTTTGGCCACCTCATGTGAAGAGTTGACTCATTGGAGAAGACTCTGATGCTGGGAGGGATTGGGGGCAGGAGGAGCAGGGGACGACAGAGGATGAGATGGCTGGATGGCATCACAGACTCGATGGACGTGAGTCTCAGTGAACTCCAGGAGTTGGTGATGGACAGGGTGGCCTGCATGCTGCGATTCATGGGGTCACAAAGAGTCAGACATGACTGAGCGACTGAACTGAACTGAGCTGAAAGACAGCAATGCATTTCATTGCTGAAGAAACAGAATTACTAAAGTGTGTTTAATAATAAGACCATATTCACATTTTGAAAGAACTATTGTCTATCAGGGATTGTATTATCACTGTGTTGATATAGTATCTAATATTTTGGAACCAGTAATAAGCAATCCTTTCTAGTTATATAATGAGTGCTTTTTCAAGAATTTCTGTCTCATTTATTATTTCTATGATATTGGGAAATGCCTAAGATTTTATTCCTAATTTTGTAGATGCTGAAAGCATCTTTGGTACATAAAAAGAAACTCACATGAGCTAACATGTGTATGTTGCCATTGGAGATGTTGCATGATCACCTGATGAAGATGCTGTAGAGAAGATTTAAACACTGTGCCAGTGACTAACCTGTATCATAGAAATTCCTTTTACAATTCTGAGATTCTATGAAAGTCAATAGCAGAAATGTAGCTTTCCACTGGACTTGAATTTTGTCTACGCACCTTTGACTAGCGTTAAGAACTTGGGGACCAAAATCACACTGTGCTTTGCTGTGCTGTCACTCAATCATGTCTGACTCTTTACAACCCCATGGACTGTAGCCCGCCAAGCTCTTCTATCCATGGGGATTCTCCAGGCAAGAATACTGGAGTGGGCTGTCATGCCCTCCTCCAGAGAATCTTCCCAACCCAGGGATCGAACCCAAGTCTCCCACATTGTAGGCGGATTCTTTACCATCTGAGCCACCAGGGAAGCCAACTACATGGGTTCAAATTCTCGACTCCACCAGTTCATTACAACTTCAGGTAATTTGCTCCACTTGATTGTTTCAGTTTCACAAAACAGAGATTAATACAAAGAGTTGTTGTGTTCATCAAATAATATACATATAAGGTATCTAGCATAGAGTTGGATACATAGTAGATACAAAATAAAAATCAACTGGTTTATTACTCTTATTCACCAGGTGATACAAAAAATGGTGCATGTGTGCTCAGTTGTGTCCAGCTCTTTGCAACGCCATGGACTGTAGCCCACCAGGTTCCTCTCTCCATGGGATTTTCCAGGCAAGAATACTGGAGTGGGTTGCCATTTCCATCTCCAGGCAAACTTCCCAACCCAGATACCAAACCTGTGTCTCCTGCATTGGCAGTTGGATTCTTTACCACAGAGACCCCTGGAAAGCCCAAAACAAGAAACAGAAAATATTTAACTTACACATGAATGGGGCAGCATAGCACCAAGTCATTATCAGATGTAGATGGACTTGTATTCCAGATCAAGTTGACCATCGGTTCTTTCATGTGTAAAATAGAAGAAAAACATTTTGTTTTCCTCGTGTGGTTTTGTTTTGTATGGTTTGAATGAAGTAAGGTATGATGAAACAGATGACATATTTATTTTTATTTTACATAATGAAATCAAACACTGATTATTTGGATACCCTTGAAACATTTTCCTCCTTTCATCAAACTGCTCATCTCTGATAAGACACATATCCTTAGTTTTAAGTTCACATGAAACTAACATCTTTGCATTGTTAGTCCTCAAAATAAAAACTCTTGAAAATATGCTGGTTAAGGTTACAACAGACTAGCTCTGAGCAATATTGTGCTTTTGGCTGCAAGAAAAAACAAATGTGAAATCACAAATTGCATGGTCAGTTTTTACCCCCAAGCTTCCTTCTAGTGTTTGCTATATGGATAGACACTGAATTGGAGGACCTTGACCACATAAATGATACATTCTGAATTATGAACATCTTAGCCTTACCTGTCTATTCAACAGACTGCTTCTTTAAATACAGAGGAAAACAAGGTTGATTAAACTACAGTATTTATAACTAAAGACCTGATTCACTCTATCATAGTCTGACTTGGGCAGAATGATAAACAAAAATATTATCATTTCACAGGGCAAGACACGGCCAGTTTAAAAAAATCTATATTATTAAGCATTGAAATAGCATGTCACTGTCCAAAACATGCACCAAATTATCATCTCCAAAACACGCACCAAATTTTAAATGCCCATTTTTAACTGATAAATCAGTGAGCATGAAATATACATTCCTTAGTTTAAGGGTATATATGTATATTCCTTGTGGGGCTTCCCTGGTAGCTCAGCTGGTAAAGAATCTGCCTTCAATGAAGGAGATCCTGGTTCAATTACTGAGTCAGGAAGACCCCTGAAGAAGGAATGGGCTACCCACTACAGTATTCTTGGGCTTCCCTGGTGACTCAGCTGGTAAAGAATCCACCTGCAATGAGGGAGACCTGGGTTTGATTCCTGGGTTGGGAAGATGCCCTGGAGGAGGGCATGGGAATAACCCATTCTAGTATTCTTGCCTGGAGAATCCCCATGGACAGAAGACCTGACAGGCTACAGTCCATGAGGTCAAAAAGAGTCGGACATGATTGAGTGACTAAGTACAGCACAGTACAGCACATTCCTTGTGATGTGCTGTATTTATTCCCTATGTACTGTAATCAATGAATGCAGTTAGCACATTAATTTTGAGTTTTCCTCAAGCTCAGGTAACACTAATTACTGAGCAGGTAGTTTGACATCTGCATTGAGTGTATCTGCATTCGTAAAACATAATTATCCTCAAAAGTTGAACAATATGTTCTTATTAATGATTGTCAGTATATGAGCTTTATATTATTTTAAATGTATTTTAGATGTAAATGTATTTTAGTCCATACCCAAACAAATGTACTCAGAGTTTCCTCTCTGTTTTCTGGAGTAAATCTACCTATTGTATGCAACATGATGTCAATGTGTTTCTTTGGAAAAATTAAAGGAACCTTGAAATTTTTAAGCATAAAACCAGAAAACAAATATCATAGCAAACACAGAAAATATATGTAAGTCAAGTCTTAAAGAAACAGATGTATGTGTTTTCCTTTTTTTATAAGGATAAACATTTATAGTCTTTCTGTAAAATAACTTTTGAATTGCTGTTCTTCCTCCCTGCTGACAAAATAGATTAGTCTAGATGATTTCTGTCCATAAAAGCTTTTGCACTTTTGACTTAGCAACTTAACTACTACCAAATTACCCTTTTTACCAATATTCTCCTTGTCAAATTTAGAGAGAAATTTGCATTTGTCATTTTGGTTCTTTCTCACTTGACTGTTACCCTATCATTTGCCCTTTTCCTAACCCTTTCCTTAAGAAACAGAATACAGTAGTAGAGAGGTTTTCCTTCCTTTGCCTACCAGCAATTTCTACCTGCAGATAATGTGAAATATGTTTTACAATAAGGCTGATTGGTTCAAATTAGAGCAAGAAGACAGGTTAGACTCAATGTAATCAAACATCATTTCTGTTAGTTGCATTTTTAAGCCCATATTCCTAGCACATATCTGCTTTTAAAAATAGCTGCAAAGAAGAATTATCAGACTACAGTACAATTTAAACAAAATGTATTTCACCCTGTGATGTGTTATATTTAAAAGATTCATTTGAAGCATATCTTTTAGTTTAACATCACAGGTTTAATCAGAAGCTCAATAACAGTTTGAGGCTTTTCCCTACCACAGGCACACTGCTTCCTTATTGCCACAAAATGGACCGAAGAGCCAGTAGAATCAAGCTGAGGTACAATGACAAAGACATGGAGGGCCTTAGTTTAATGGGGAAAGACCCTGCTTCCCCATACTCTGTGTCTAGCTTTATTGGATATTTATTAAAGCCACAACTGAGGCAGAGCATCTCTGAGGAAGAGACATCACCATTCTTCATCTTAGTGTCCACCTGTGCCTGTTACACTGTGTGTCACATAGAAGATGCTGAATAAATGATTGTAAAGAATGAATGAACGATGAGCAAATAAATCGCTAATCAGCCCTAAGGGCCTTCTATATGCCCAAATGACAACTGGATGAGATATTTGTGTCTTTTTTCTTTTCTTTCTTTCTTTTTTATTAGCATTTACTGAGAGAATAGACAGAGGAATGATTGGTTAGAATAATATGACATCAGAGTTCTACTCTTAGTGAATCAATTCTTTGCCTCTTCTGAGCTCACAGGGGCATAAACACACCCTAAAACAAATAATTGCAAATATCAAAAGGGAAATTTTCATACTAGTGCTCATAAGCCATAGTCTACACGGGTGTTGAGGCAGTTAGATATGGTGGTGCTCTAAACTCTACTTGTTGGATATCCCCAACCTATTTAAAGAAGCACAATTTCAAACAAAGTAGTTAAATCAATATTTCTTTTAGTGAAGCCAAATCAAATGGCAGTGCAATGCACTTGATTGGGTGATCTAGCACCATATTGTCCAGAGGCTAGAATTAAATATCCTAACTAATTAAAATGACTCTCTTTCTCTTCTGCCTACCCAGTGGCTAGTCAATTTGACAGATACTCCATCAGCTCTCTTTTTCTTATTTTATATAGACATAACCATAGACTAAACTGTCCCAGGCAGGTTTGAAATGTTCACTTAGCATATACTTTCTACATGTTCTGCTTTAAGCTACACTTTAATGAAAAGAGAATATATATCAAGGTGCTCTCTGTTTTAACATTTATTTGTTAAACATCCAACTTAATGCATACACATGGATAATAGTTATTCAACTTTACTCTATTAAATGTTGGAAAATGCTATTAATGTGCTTTACGGCACATATGAGATGCTAATCCTTTTCCATTTTTCTCCTAAGATGAATTATAATCCACATAACATTCACAATTGTGTGTTTTGACAGATTAATTATATTCACCATATCTGGTAGCCTGGTGTCAGGGGTAAAAAGCCTTAGATTATAAGCAGTCCTAAAGTAATTCTACTCTTTAAAAGATATGTTTTAACAAAACATGATCATGATTAAAAATGCTAAGATACTGAAAATAGCGTGGTCTAAAGAAAGATGAGAGTCAGAATTTATCTCAGAGGAAGAGTTACATAATGAGAAGTAATAGCAGAATTTTGATTAGTAGACTATAAAAACACCAAATTTGAAATGGAAATTTATACATACTTACTGTTTGTAGTAGGGCTTCTTAGGTAGTGCAGTGGTAAAGAAACTGCCTGCCAATGCAGGAGATGCAAGACACACAGGTTTGATCCCTGGGTCAGGAAGATACACTGGAGAAGGGAATGGCTACCCACTTGAGTATTGTTGCCTGGGAAATCCCATGGACAGAGGAGCTTGGTGGTGTACAGTCCATGGGGTTGCAAAGAGTCAGATATGACTGAGCAACTGAGCATACACACACACACACACACTGTCTGTAGTACTTTCTCAAATGGCTGCACATTATATTGTTCAGAAAAGAAAAATAAAGCATTCTCTGACTGCCAATAGGTATACAAATTTTTCCCTCCAATTTTCAGAAGGAAACTATTCTTATTCTCCTGGCTGCTATGCAGATGGTTTCTAGGGATCTGAGAATGCATCTTACTAAATTCATTACTCATACAGAAGGGATAGAATTAGGTCTCTCTTCAATACCCTTGTCATTGAATTACTAACTTGTCTGAATAATAAAAATTTAGATTCAGTATTGGAATAGATGACTTTTTAAGTCTCTTCCAACCCCAATTCTAGATATACCCATAATTCTAATATCATCTAGGTTTCTCTTGTTAAAATTGGGACTGGAGAAATTTAAGCAAAAAAAAGGACTCTCACATCTCTCCCTAAAACTCAAATTGGTCCTTAGAGATTAAAAAGAAATTCTAACACATAGAAGGACAAGCTTCGGGGACCAAATACCACACATATTTAAATGTTTTACTTTGGTTTCAAGAAGCTTCTCTTGGGAGAAAATATTGCTCGAAACTGTTAAGGGCACACATACTTCTAAGGAGAGCAGAGTACATCACCATTAAGAGATATTTTGAAGGTGAAAATCAGAATATTGAATAAAAGAAGATATTGATTAAGCAATTAAAAGAAAAAATGGGATCTCAGTATGTCTTAGTAAATACTTAAGTGCTTAGAAAATCCTTTTGGGAGATTGATGAAATAAATGCCTAATCAGAATAATCTTTGGAAATGTGAACAATGCATCTTAATAGAAAAGACTTCAAACCATCACAACTTTTATCCTCCAAGAATTTGGTTAAAAGTAGCTCAAAAGACAGTAAATTGGCATTTTAATATTCTGTTTGAAAAAGAGATAAATTATGAAGACAGAATTAATTTTTTCTACAGTCTGATAAAAATTTCAAGGGTCATCAGTGTTTTCACATTTTAGCACATTGTGATGCATATTCAATTATATGTGCCAATTTCTATCCAGAAATAAGTAGACCTTATTCCCTGAAAGTACTACCTGAAAGGGAAACTTACTATGTTATATTCTTTATGTAACATTCTCCTAAGAACCACAGTATATATAAACAAAAGTCGAGTTGTATTTATGTGACTATATCTTGGAATTCCAGAAATAAAAGGATGGCAATTATTATATTTGCTATATTTATTAATATCAAGACAGTCTCTTCAACAAGTGGTGGGTGGGAAAGTTGGACAGTTGTATGTAAATGAATGAGGTTAGAACCCACCCTCATACAACACACAAAAGTAAACTCAAAATGGCTTAAAGACTTAAACATAAGACATGACATCATAAAACTCCTAGAAGTAAGCATAGGCAAAGCATCCTCTGACACAAATCATACCAATGTTTTCTTAGGGCAGTCTCTCAAAGCAAGAGAAATAAAAACAAAACTAAACAAATGGAACCTAATCAAATTTACAGGCTTCTGCACAGCAAAGAAAACTGTAAACAAGATGAAAAGACAACACTCAGAATGGGAGAAAATAATTTCAAGTGAAGCCACTGACAACAGATTAATCTCCAAAATATATAAAATATATAAGCAGCTCAATATTGGAAAAACAAATAGCCCAAACGAAAATGGGCAGAAGACTGGCCTAAAGATGAAAAGATGTTCAACATTGCTCATTATTAGAGAAATGCAAATCAGAACTACAATGAGGTATCACCTTACAGCAGTCAAAATGGCCATCATTAAAAAAATCTTCAAACAACACAGGTTAGAGAGGATGTGGAGAAAAGAGAATACTCCTGCACTATTGGTGGGAATGTAAACTGATACAGCCATTATGGAGAACAGTATGGAGAGTCCTTTAAAAACTAGGAATAAATCTACCATATGACCCAGAGAATCCCTTGGATCTAGCAAGGAGATCAAACCAGTAAATTCTAAAGGAAATCAATCTTGAATATTCATTGGAAAGACTGAAGCTGAAGCTCCAATACTTTGGCCACCTGATGTGAAGAGCCAACTCATTGGAAAAGACCCTCATACTAGGAAAGATTGAAGGTTATGAGAAGGGGGCAACAGAGAGTGAGGTGGTTGGATGGTATAATTGACTCAATGGACATGAATTTGAGCAGACTCTGGAAGATAGTGAAGGACAGGGAAGCCTGGAATGCTGCAGTCCGTGGAATTGCAAAGAGTCGGACATGACTGAGCAACTGAACAACAACAGTGATCCAGCAATCCCACTACTGGGCAGATACCCTGAGAAAACCACAATTCAAAAAAACACATGTACCCCAATGTTCATTGCAGCACTATTTACAATGCTCTACTACACTATTATAATCTAGATGTATAACAGTGTAATAATACATGTATTACATTATTAATTATTACACTATTACAACCTAGATGTTCATCAGCAGATGAATGGGTAAAGAAGATGTGGTACATAAATACAATGGAATATTACTCAATCAGTAAAAGGGACAGATTTGAGTCATTTGTAGTGATATGGATGAACTTAGAGGCTATTATACAGAGTGAAGTAAGTCAGAAAGAGGAAAGCAAAGATGTATTAATGCATATGTATGGAATCTATAAAAAATGGTACTGATGAATCTATTTGCAGGGAAAGAGTAAAGATGAAGATGTAGAGAATGGACTTGTGGACATAGTGGGGGAAGGAAAAGATGGGAAAAATTGAGAAAGTAGCATTGACATATACACACTATCATGTGTAAAATAGCTAGCTAGTGAGAAGCTGCTAAATAACACATGGAGCCCAGCCTGGTGCTCTGTGATGACCTAGAGGGGTGGGATGGGAGGAGGGGAGGGAGGGGAGTGGGAGGGAAGATATATACATATGTAAAATTATGACTGATCTGCATTGTTGTACAGCAGAAATCAACATAACTTTGTAAAACAATTTTCTTCCAATTAAAAAATAAATAAAAAATAGAGATAGAGGTTTGAAAAAAAAAAAGGGAATTAAAAAAAAACAACCCAGTCAAAAAATGGGCAGAACACCTTAATAAACATTTCACCAAAGAAGACATACAGTTGGCCAGTAGGCTTATGAAAAGATGTTCAACATCACTAATTAGTAGAGAAATGTAAATCAAAACTACAATGAGGTACCACTTCATACTGGTCAGAATGGCCATCATTAAAAAGTCTACAAATAACAAATGCTAGAGAGTGTGTGGAGAAAAGGGAATCCTCTACACTGTTGGTGGGAATTCAAGTTGGTGCAGCCACTATGGAAAATAGTGTGGAAATTCTTCAGAAAACTAAATATAGAATTACCATAGAATCCAGCAATCCCATTCCTGGGCATATAAGCCAGAAAATTTTATTTGAAAAGATACATGCACCCCTATGTTTATAGCAGCACTATTCACAACAGCCAAGACATGGAAACAACCTAAATGTATGGAATACTTCTTAACCATAAAATAAAGTGAAATAATGTCATTTGTAGGAAGATGGATGCAACTAGAGATTATCATACTAAATGAGGTAAGTCAGAAAGAGAAAGACAAATACCATATGACATCACTTATACATGGAATCTAAAATTTGGCACAGATGAATCTATCTACAAAACAGAAACAGACTCACAGACATAGAGAACATACTGATAGTTGCCAAGGGGTTGGGGTGGGAGAGGGGAGAGAAGGACTAGAAATTTGGGATTAGCAGATGTAACATCATATATAGAATGGATAAACAACAAGGTCCTACTGCATAGCAGAGTGAACTATATTCAATATCCTGTGATAAGCCATAACGGAAAAGAATGTAAAAAAGAACGTCTATATGTGGATAAGAGCTTCCCTGATAGCTCAGATGGCAAAGAAACTGCCTGGAATGCAGGACACATGGGTTCGATTCCTTGTTCAGGAAGATCCCCTGGACCAGGAAATGGCAACCCACTCTAGTATTCTTGCCTGGAGAATTCCATGGACTGAGGAGCCTGGTGTGCTACAGTCCATGGATTCACAAAGAGTCACACACACACACACACACACACACACACACCTGTATAACTGAATCATTTTGTTTTATAGCAGAAATTTGTATAACATTGTAAATCAAGTACACTTCAGTAAAAAAAAAAAAATTGTCTTTATCATCTTCATTCTCTTCATAGTAACTCATGACTTGGATGACAGGCCTCATGATTTCACTTCATAATATAGGCAAGTGCAACAAAGGATAAGTGTAGAACCCAACCAATCACAGGGCACAAGTGCTGGAGGAACACTCCCAGAAATAGAGGTGGATTTTGAAAGTGGCATCCAGCTGACTAAGGGACTATCCAAAAAGCATAAAAACTCAATCCCAGTTGAGGAAATATTTGACAACCAAAAGAGAAAAGCAGGATCCCAATAGCTAGCCAGAAGACAAAATCAGAGACTTTGCAGACAACATCTCTCAGAATTCTAGGCATGAGAGGAAACGCCATTCAAGAAAACTGTCTGTAACAAACTGGTTCAGTAGGCAGGATAAGATGTTGAAATCTATTGACACAAGTAGAGAGCAAATGTCCCTAGGACGGGTCTAATGCTGAGAGATAGGGAGAGCTGAAACTCAGAGCCAACAGAGAGAATCTGTGGGCACCTCCAGTTCTGGGTCTGATTAATATTAAAGGAAATGGGGAAAGAAATAAAGGATTCATTAAAGTATTAATATCAGCATTTTCTGTACAATCCTCCTAGTGAATATGTGCAAGAGTTCCTTTAAAATCTACTACTATTTGGAGTTTCTGGCCCACAAGGTATAGAAATGTTTAATTTTGCAAGTTAATGCCCCATTGTTTTCCAAAGCGTATGTCAAATTTACTCTTCCTTCAGCAGATTCTAAGTGTTGCATTGATCTTCATCCTTGCCAACATTTAGTACTGATAAATGTAATTTTTTCAGATGTGTAAAATGTTATTTCATAATATTCTCAATTTGTATTTCTCTGATTAGTAATGGGATGAACATCTTTTCATGGTTTTATTCTCCATATTTGTTTCATCTTTTGAAAAATTCCTATAGTAACTCTAGCACATGTTACCTATTGGGTTGTGGTATTTACTTATGGATTTGTAAAATTTTATATATTATATATTTGTATATTTGTATATATTTTATAAATTTTATATTTTATATATTTATATATTTGTATATTCTATACACTAATCATTTTGCAATTGTATGTATTGTAAATATATTCAATTTCAAGCTCACCATGTTGCTCTTCATAATTAACAGATGTTCTCAATTTTAGTGTAGTCTAATATATCGATCTTATAATTTATGGTTAGTATTTTTGTATCTGGTTAAAAAAAAATTTCCTACATTGAGGTCATAAAAATAGTCTCACATTTTTCCACTAAAAGTCTGTTTTACATAATTTTACAAGTGAGCCAAAAAGAGGGAGTTGAAATTGAATGAAACAGAAATTTCCAGAATTCAACAAATTCTTCTAAGAGTCTATAATGTTCAAGGAATTGTACTAAGGATTGGATCTTTCATTACCTCATTATGTTTACCTCTTTAAATACAACACTTCAGTTTAGCCTTCCAGTCTCCCATATATTAGAATCTTGCACTGATGATCATGACCCAGAGAGTAATTAGAACAGATTTCTCTAGTGCTCTGGTTATATTTAGTTATCATTACCTATATTGCCCCACTGCTAGGCCCTGACTATTTAAAATTTCATGGAATATTTAGACTTTTTATGCTGGGTAGAATCTGTGTATGTTAAAAAAAAGAAGTGCTTTCCATGGTTTACAAAGGATGCTTCATTAATATATGTTCTGTACAGAGAAAAAACCTACTATATGGTGACCCAGAATAACAGCAACCAAAACACTCTTTAGGTTTCTCTAGGAGCTTTATTCCGGAGAAGGCAATGGCACCCCATTCCAGAACTCTTGCCTGGAAAATCCCATGGATGGAAGAGCCTGGTAGGCTGCAGTCCATGGCGTCGCGAAGTGTCGGACATGACTGAGCAACTTCACTTTCACTTTTCACTTTCATGCATTGGAGAAAGAAATGGCAACCCACTCCAGTGTTCTTGCCTGAGGAATCCCAGGGATGGGGGAGCCTGGTGGGCTGCTGTCTCTGGGGTCTCACAGAGTCGGACACGACTGAAGCGACTTAGCAGCAGTAGCAGCAGCAGGAGCTTTATTCAGAATATTGGATTTAGTGCCTTATTTTCTTTCCAAAGCCAATGCAGAAATACTGCATCAAATAAGCAAGCTCTTCACACTTCCTGAGCTCCAAGTGTTAGACTAGAAAGTGTTTAGATAGCAAAACAATAAAAACAATCACAATGAATCTAGACATCTTTATATCTATGTAATAGAGAGAGTGCTCTGATACTCCATACAGATAGTTTCTATTAAAATAAAGAGAACTAAAATAAATATGCTGTGATAATTATCTCCCAGAGGAAGGTTAAAGCATATCGCAGAACAGTCTGTTGTCCAGAGAGGTGACTTCAAGTTCTGAGAACTGGTGAACATTTCTTGTGGAATATTTATGATATGGACTTAAATTATATTTGCTATGGATGCATTCTGAATATAATCTTGGAAGATTAAATAATTGCTTTCCTTTCAGAAAAGCTAGCATTTCTCTTTTCCATTTCTTTTCAAGTACCTACTTGGCCTAGGAGCAAGAGGACATTTTGAAAGCTAAGTATGTGACTTTATGCTTGCAGATTAATATCTATCAAATCATTTTGATAAAATCACTAGTCTAATGACTCCAAAAAAATCTCAAGTTTCAGATGTTTATGAATTAAAAAAAAACTATAGGTCAGCCTACTGCACCTATTCAACTCAGTAAAAGGTCACCAGAAAGACTGTTTATGCTTGATTTTGGGAACTTTAAACACAAACACATATGGCTAGTTTGTAATGTTGACACCATTACCATCCCGTATCCAGAAATACAACATTCAGAACCCATGCCTATAGAATGGATGTGTGAGTAGAAGCTTTTTTAGGGTGCCTACATAAGAAAGAACACTATTCTTCAGTTACAAGCCATGGTTGGTGTTTACAAGACTGTAGTTATCAAATTCTCAGTTAAGACCCATTGGCCACATTTCAAAATCATCTGCTTTATCTCCCATTGGTCACTGTTAAGGCTATGTCATATTGTTTTGAGATCCAAGTATATTGTGTATATTTATAACAATCCTGACCCCCTGCTTTGTGGTTGGTCTATTTTAGCTCACCACTCAGACATTATCTACCTACCATAGATAACAAGACACATGATAAAACCCACAAGAATGAGACTCCTGATAAGATGCCAGTGTCTTTAAAATATAACAAGTTTATTTTATTTTACAAGCCATAATTTTTGTCACTAAAATGTTCCTGCAGTATACAAGCAACTTTTATAGTAGCAGTGATATGATAACACATTTGGTAAACTTGACAGCTTCTAAACCCCCTTTAATATATCTCATCTTATCTGATGCCTACAATAACTTATGATAAGTACAACAGGTACCATGTGCCCCATTTAACAGATAAGAAACTTATACCAAGAGAACGTTAAGTGACTTGCTTAAAATTTTTTGTAAATAGCTAGGACATACCGAAGGACCCAGATTATTGTCTTTACTTCTTTAAAATAGGACGACTTGAAATAATCTGTGTTTTCTCAGGGCGTCCCTGGTGGCTCAGATGGTAAAGAATCCTCCTGCAATGCTGGAGAATGGGTTCTATCCCTGGGTTGGGAAGATCCCCTGGAAGAGGGTATGGCAACCCACTCCAGTATTCTTGCCTGGAGAATCCCCATGGACAAAGGAGTCTCACGGGCTACAATCCATGGGGTTGCAAAAAGTCGGACATGACTGAGCAACTAAGCACAGGACAGCATACTCATGATGCCATAATGGAGCATGTAGTACTAGACTAACACTCCAACTGTAAATAGCTATAAAATTTGACAAAAATTATGAAACAATAGTTTTCAGATATTACATTATAGGTGGTATAGGTATGATTTGCTGACAAAAGAGAAACACAGGAAGTAAGCCCAATTATTGCCCTGATTTTCTGCCAAGAGGTACTTACCAGAGTACATTGAGAGAGGTGGAACACAGAGCACGCAATCTTGCTGACCTAAGGAGACAGAGTTCAGAGTTAGGTGCTGTGTAGGTGGCTGGAATTTGTGAGGCAAGATAACAGACAAGGAGGAGATATGCAGAGAAGCTCTAGAAATCCACACTTCAAAGGGCCCCAGTGTGTCTTTAGCAGAATACTAACCCACATTTGTGCAAGGCAGAAAACAACCCATTAACTGGACGATTCAATTCCTTAATTGAATGGAGATTACAGAATTTTCAAAGTGCTAGTAGTCATTCAAATTCTGATTGACCAGATAGAAAAGACATTACTGAAGATCACAGAGATTCATGTAAGATCTAGTTGCATACCTAAGGTATGAGGCTACTTCTGAAAGCAATGCCTTTGTCCCTTTCCTGCTTGTCCAATTCTGTTCCCCTCTAAGCTTGAAAGAACACAATTATAGGAATGTGATCACTAGGCAATTTAAACTAACTCCTGACTTATGTTCTCTAGAATGCACACCATGACTTGCCTAACCTGTTGATTTTTTTTCCTAAATTAAAAGTAAGAATGACTAACTTAGTCAGTCCCCATAGCAATCCTGCAGGCAGACCACACAGTCAAGATAACTCCTGAAGAGAGAGTCAACCAGTCTTCATTGCAGAATGATGCCGAACCCAATCTCCTGCCTCGATGACTCACTGAGATTCTTCCCTGCCTTTTCCCCTTTAAACACTGTCATGGCTGAGAAGAATCCTTGGAGTTGATCTCAGGGCATGAGTCCACCTTCTCCCCTAGAATGCCAGTTTTTATGATTAAAGTGCCTGTCCTTTCTACTGATATTTGCCTCCTGAATTATTGGCTTTTGAGCAGTGAGCAGCCGAACTTTAGTTCAGCAACACTTCAACTCTAGAACAAGCACTACTCTACATCTGCCAGAATAAAGCTTAAAACCTGCCTCAAAAAACAACAACAAAAAAAAAATCAAGCTGGTACACAAGTTAACTAATTACCTGCCAGAACAAATTTTAATATGCCCTCAAGTAAAGCCCAACTATATGCGTGTGTATACATATATATGTATATATATATATGTATATATATGTGTGTGTGTGTATATATATATACATGCACACACACATATGTATGTTGTTGTTGTTTAGTTGGTAAGTCATGTCCAACTCTGTTGCAACCCCATAGACTGTAATCCTCCAGGCTCCTCTGTCCATGGGATTTCCCAGGTGGCACAGTTGGTAAAGAATCCACCTGCCAATGCAGGAGATGCAAGAGAATCAGGTTCAGTCCCTGGGTTGGGAAGATCCTGGAGTAGGAAATGGGAACCCACTCCAGTATTCTTGCCTGGAAAATTCCATGGACAGAGGAGCCTGGTGAGCTACAGTGCATGGGTCACAAAGAGTCAGAACGCAACTTAGCAACTGAACGATAGCAACAACAACTCCTCAACTAAGTGAAGGAGGAAACAGACAGAGCTGGACTCCATCTTAGGCCAAGCTGCAAACATTATTAGGCTACATGCATGATCACCCTCCCAATGGACTCTGAACTTTGTGCCTAGTGTCTATAGAAATGGCATACCAATGGAAAACCAGACTCCCAGATAAAAGAGCCTCAGGACTTGTACTTGGACTCTCTGTTGCCTAAAAGAATATGCCAATTATCTCTAACAGAACAAAGTGGTAAATTCCATTATGTTTATCGGGATATGACCACAGGCCTATTGATAAATATCCACTGTTTATCTAGTCTTGTGACACATGAATCATGGGTTAACTTTGATCATATCTCTCTTTTACCTTGTCCAGACTAGTTTCAGGGAATTTGGTGAGGGGGGTTTGAGCAAGTACACTTAGGGTATATAAGGTTTTTACAAAAACTGGTCGGGGTCCTTGGCTAAGAGGAAACTCTGCCTTGGGGCCGCCGGTGTAATAAACTGCACTCCACTATCTGCATTGTCCTTCTGAGTGAGGTTGTTTCCCGGAACGCGTGGCTACAACATAAGAAGGAATGAAACCTGAAACTGGAACTTCACAAAATGTTTCCAAGAATATGTTGAAAATGTCAAGGCACTTTGAGCCATAATATTCTACATAATTTCTATCAGTCATTGCACTCAGTGTCTCCAAAACAGTTTATGATTCTTATTCATTGAGTCAGACCAGTCTCCTTACTAGATTTGTTTATGTTTCAAAGTCCCTTTTGATTTTATGCAAAAATAGCAAACTTACATCTTAACACTTTGAAGAGGCTGAAATTGAATGATACATACTATACTGTGCCATCAGAGGCAAAAATATATTGTAGGGTAACTCCCTAACAATAATTGTCTTTTACACAGCATTTTTAAGGACATGGAACAGCTATCAATCACTAGCATCTACAAATGTATTTGAAAATGTGAGATGCTCAGTTAAAAACCTGGAACTTTCATCCAACACTTCAGAAAAAATGAAGTATTTTTATAGAATTTGCCTCAAATAGTTGAAGGAGAAGGAAAAGAGATAGCCTGAAGTGATAAAGCCTCTGCTTTCTTCACAGGGCCTACCTGATTTGTGATTCCCATGTTTTCTGCAAGAGCTTAATTGAACCACATTGTTTTGACTTTTCACTTTCAATTAACATCCTCTACAAAGTGTGAACTCACAGAGCCTGGTTTGGCAGTTTCATACTTAACAAGAAAGTTTCTGCACGTCTATTTTGAATTTAAATGAAAATGCTGTATAAATCAAGTTACAGCTGAAAGAAATGAGTACTGAACTAGCTTAAGTTTACTTCTATTAGAGTGGGGTACTTTAATTTAGTTAAAATGATCTCTGTCTCTCTCTCTCTCTCTGTGTTTTGTATGTAGTATTTTTGATTCTGGACTACACAGAGTACACTAAAAAATACCACACTGCTGTATCAAAATGATTATTAGAAAAGTCATATCATTTGTGAACATATGAACTTATTCCAGCATGGTATTTCCACTTGTTATACTTTACATTGTGTGCTAGACATCAGGAAAGTAAGACATTGCATTTCTACAAGCAGATTATTATTACTAAAGATGAGCTTTCTGTAGTTCTGGGAAATGTTAAATGGAGGCTCTTTCACCACGCATCTATTCTTCATAAATAAGAAAAACATTTGATATGGCCATTCACAAGTTAGAGGATCATAATCTCCTTCAAAGGACACTAGGTTTATCATACAAATGTAAAATAAATAAGTCTGAACTTTGTCATTTACATTTGCCAAGAACAAATGCAAGTAATCACATGGGTCTGAATCCTGACGTGAAATTTTGAGTCTTTTTTGTTCCTGTTTACTGATAGCAAGAGAATATTCCTACAGTGATATTCGACTCAGTATATAACTTGCAATGCTTTAGCAGAATTGCTCAAGTTGATCTCAAGGGTAGATTATACTATTTAAACATTCTGTCAAGTATAAGCAAAGATCATAGTAAGTCAAGTCACGCTTCATGTGAGCAACACCTCAGAACACTTTAATAGAGAATAAGGCTTCCCTGATAGCTCAGTTGGTAAAGAATCCGCCTGCAATGCAGGAGATCCCAGTTCAATAACTGGGTTGGGAAGATCCCCTGCAGAAGGAATCAGCTACCCACTCTAGTATTCTTGGGCTTTCCTTATGTCTCAGTTGGTAAAGAATCTGCCTGAAATGCAGGAGACCTGGGTTCGATCCCTGGCTTGGGAAGATCCCTGGAGAAGGGAAAGGCTATCCACTCCAGTATCCTGGCCTGGAGAATTCCTTGGACTGTATAGTCCATGGAGTTGCAAAACGTCAGACATGACTGAGCAATTTTAACACAAGTGCATTAATGAGGTCAACTGAAAATTTCTGTAGGTAACTTTTTTTTTTTTACTTTTTTTGCATTCCAGTCTTAAAAATGGTGCAAGTTCAGTTCAGTCACTCAGTCTTGTCTGACTCTTTGTGACCCCATGAATCGCAGCACGCCAGGCCTCCCTGTCCATCACCAACTCCCAGAGTTTATTCAGACTCACGTCCATTGAGTCAGTGATGCCATCCAACCATCTCATCCTCTGTCGTCCCCTTCTCCTCCTGCCCCCAATCCCTCCCAGCATCAGAGTCTTTTCCAATGAGTCAACTCTTTGCATGAGGTGGCCAAAGTACTGGAGTTTCAGCTTTAGCATCATTCCTTCCAAAGAAATCCCAGGGCTGATCTCCTTCAGAATGGACTGGTTGGAACTCCTTGCAGTCCAAGGGACTCTCAAGAGTCTTCTCCAACACCACAGTTCAAAAGCATCAATTCTTCGGCTCTCAGCCTTCTTCACAGTCCAACTCTCACATCCATACATGACCACAGGAAAAACCATAGCCTTGACTAGATGAACCTTTGTTGGCAAAGTAATGTCTCTGCTTTTGGATAGGCTATCTAGGTGCAAAGTGACATTAAATACTTCACACTTATGCAATCGGAGATTCTGAAAAACTCTTACTTGTATCTTGACCCCATTTAAGAAAGTACTGTTCTCCCTGGAGCTGTATAGGGATTGATTAGTCATATCAGAATCCTAAACTAAGGAAAAGTTAAATAGTCTGTCAGCAATATTGGGAGGAATCATTGTGTATGGATTATTGTTTCCTCTGGGCTGAATATATTGATACATACTGCATACTATCATACTAAGATTTAAGAAAGACAAGAATAATAAGAAAATAACCCATTTATGGGCAACAAATACAATTAGCAGGTGCCAGTTTGCAAACTATGAAAAGATAAAACATATACATTTATTTTTTTATATTCTGCAATTTTACAACTTTATCACTTCCCAAAACCCCAGGTTTAGTTTACAACATCATATCATCAAGATTCAAGAATAAAATTAATGCTTTGGCTCAAAGACATAATACCTCATATAAAGCATTTCCTCAAGGTAACAAACCAAAGACTGATTTCATCAGTTGATATGGTGATTGGAGTGCTACACAATTCTCTATCATTTCCCTTTTGGCATTTAAGGAAAGGCTCTTCAAACATTTAACAACTAAAAGTGAAACTTTTAAGACATAAAATAGTTTTTGAGCAGTGTTTTTCTCCAGAAACAGGATTTAAAACTGTAGAAAACTAAATAACAAAGAATGACTAAGAGTTGCCACTGGAAGACTTTGAAATAAATGCTAAAGAAAAGAATGAGGGTGTTAAGGTACTGATCCATGCTGTCTAAGAGAGGCCATAGAGTGAAAAGCATATGGTCAAGTTCCCAGGGGGGAAAAAATCCTGATTTTGCAGTCCCCACTCCCTATGGCCAAAGTTGCTTTGGACATGACAAGGAGGGATTGTGTAATATGAATCCCTGTCAGGGAGCTGTGGCAGTAATATCCTGGGTCAACTCAGCACGCTCAAAAGGCCGTCTTTCAAAATAGCACCGTGGCTATAAAACTGAGAAGCTGGAGCTGTGATTGTGAGAATTCTGAAGATTAATAAGAAATTCCCTTTGTTCTTTGTATGTCCCAAAGTAGAGTAGAGTAGGTCTCAAGAAGCCTAGGCAGCACTGCTATCCAGGAACAATGAGAGGGAAAAAAATGAAACAGAAGGGACAGAATCAAAAATGTTCCAGAGAGATTTTGTCAGAGTCAGTGTGAGGGCAAGCAGAAAAACATGGTACATTTCTAGTTTTGCCATCAGCAGCAATTCCCCACAGTCCCCCAAGTTTGTGTTAAACCTTCAAATCAGGATACTAAATCCTTTCTCAAATTTTCTTAAAGCTGTGACAGTGACAACAAAGCAGAGAGCATTTCCTTATACAGTTTGGGTAAAGAGATTGAGCAGGCCTATACAGATGAAGAATTTTTAAAGAATCCATAGTACTAGAGTATTTCTGTGGATTTGGAGAATTCATGGAGTGAAGGCATATTCTGCAAAAAGAGGGTGATAAAATTAAATGTATCTCTTGACCTTGATAAGTCAGTACCAGATGATGAGTGAAATGATTCTGCCCTTTTCCTACCAAATGACAAAACAGTGTATAGTAAATGTTTGTTAAGATCTTCTCTTTCCACAAACTCTATAAGGACAACTTTCTGCTACATTTGATTACACTGTTGCTCATAATCATTCCACAAATCCTGAGTTGGACTCAGAGCCAAGTAGCACACTTGTTTTTCATCCTAGAGAAACTGGCCCCTTACCTCATCTACTTCTGCTGCAGTAGGGAAAAAAGTGAAATTGTACAAAAGTACACTGTCTGATTTTTGTCCCTCAATTTTTCACACAATTATTTTTGTTCAAAAGTGACACCCAGAATTTGTGCTCAAGGGATGTCAAACTGTCAGAATTATCTTCCTGCAAGTTTTTCTCGCACAGCAGTCTGCTTTGTCTAAGAAGCTCTCTTTGGTGTCAACATAATACTTTTGATATGTGCAGTAGCTGTTTTGCTTTCCTCACTTTTAACCACGAATACCATGTTTGTTGCTTGTAGTTTTCACACAATTGTGCATAATATTTTGGAAAGATTTTTCTGTGCATGTTTCTTTGCACTTTCTCTAGCTCAAATGAACTTATTAACCCATGTTGATTTCTACATTTGTATTTTCTCACACGTTATTGTAATATAGGAATTATTTATTTTGAGAAAATGGCATATTCTGTTATATTAGGTAAGGGCAATCAGGAGATTTGTTTCTGCAAAGTCTCAAAATAGATTAGTTTATTCATTTATTTCAGTTTTTGGTTTTTTTTTTTTTTTTTTTTTTTTGCATTTTGTGCTGTCCACTGTACTAGAGATAAAAACATAAATAGAGGATCTGTTGTTTGAAGCTCTTGTTCTGGTGTAACTATGGTAGACAGTAATAGTGTTAAAAGTGGCTATGAAGGACCTAACTCTGCTTGGGGCAGGGGAAATAGACTGAGTCTTATAGAAAGAGGAATGTCTGAAAAGTAACAGAATATGCCACTGCAAAACTTCCATCTCTGGCATAAAAATTATTTTGAGCAGATTACTTTGAGAAACAGTAAACATGAGAGATGCCAGAAAGAGTAGAATTTACTCTTCTTTTTGACAAAAACTTGGAACTTTTATTTTTTTAAGTTTATGTTATCAAAGTATAGCTTATTTACAATGTTGTGTTTGTTTCTGCTATACAGCAAGATGCATATATATTTTTCAGGTTATTTTCCGTTATAGATTATTATAAGATATTTAACACAGTTCTCTGTGCTTTATAGTAGGACCTTGTTGTTTATCCACTCTATATATAGTAGTTTGCATCTGCTAATCTCAAACTCCCAACCCATCCTTTTCCCACCCCGCCTCCTGCTTGGCAACCACAAGTCTGTTCTCTATGTCTGTGAGTCTGCTTCTGATTCATAGATAAGTTCATTTGTCCACATATAAGTGATATCATACAGTACTTATTAATATCTTTCTGTCTCACTTCACTTTGTATGATAATCTCGAGGCTCTAGGTTCATGCATGTTGCTACTGAGTAGTATTCCATTATATTAATATAAATCCATCATATATATATAAAATCTCACATCTTCTTTATCCATTCATCTGTCTGCTGGATATTTAGGTTGTTTCCATGTGTTGTCTATTGTAAATTGCTTCTATGAACATTGTGGTGCATGTATCTTCCCTATCTTTTTAATTAGTGTTTTCATCTTTTCTGGATATATGCCCAGGAGTGAGATTGTTGGAATCAGTCCTGAATATTCATTAGAAGGACTGATGCTGAAGCTGAAACTCCAGTACTTTGGCTACCAGATGTGAAGAACTGACTCATTTGAAAAGACCCTAATGCTGGGAAAGATTGAAGGCAGGAGGAGAAGGGGACAACAGAGGATGAGATGGTTGGATGACATCACCAACACAATGGACATGAGTTTGAGTAAACTCTGGGAGTTGGTGATGGACAGAGATGCCTGGCTTACTGCAGTCCATGGGGGTCACAAAGAATTGGACACAACTGAGCAACTGAACTGAACTGAACTAAGATTGTTGGACCATTTGTTGTTATTTAGTCACTAAGTCATGTCCAGCTCTTTTGCAACCCCATGGATTGTAGCCAGCCAGGCTTCTCTGACCTTGGGATTTCCCAGGCAAGAATACTGGAGTGGGTTGCCATTTCCTTCACCAGGGGATCTTCCTGACCTAGGGATTGAACCTATGTTCCCCTGCTTGACAGGTGGATTCCTTCCAGCTGAGCCACTGGGGAAACCTAATACCTAAATATCACTCCTCAACTCCTGCAAATTTAAAACAAGGTTTTCACTAGCATCGAGCAAAATGGTACAAGAAAAGGAAAAGGTTGTAAGTTTCCACAAAGCTAAATTTACTCTACGTAAAGCATTATTTTCTGTTCTGATACTGCATCATCCTTGTTTTTCTTTTAAGATGTTTATTTTATAAAATAATGGTAAATATACATGCTGCTAATTGATATCAATTTTGATGTTTTTACTTGGCAAAATACTAGTTTTGTTTTCCACAATTGGAAGTGCATAAAATTTCCCTGCTCTTTCTTTCGTTTTTACTTTCACGATTGACTTATTAAATGCATACTGTGAGATGCATGGCATATACTAATATGAAGAGTACAAATCAGTGAATTTTTCGGGGCTTCCTTGGTGGATCCGGTAGTAAAGAATCTGCCTGCAATGTGGGAGACCTGGGTTCAATCCCTGGGGTGGGAAGATCCCTGGAGGAGGGCATGGCAACCCACTCTAGTATTCTTGCCTGGAGAATCTCCATGGACAGAGGAGCCTGCTGGGCTACAGCCCATAGTGTAGCAAAGAGTAGGACACAACTGAAGCGATTTAGTATGCATGCATTCATGTAATGGGATAAATAAAAACATAAATACTTATGTTTTATAGGTATTAGATGGAAGTTGAATATAAGTTAATACCTGCTAGTTTGATGTTCTCTCCTACCTAATCTCTCACATTCTAGTATCTACTTAACATCTTTGAATTACTTCTAAGTTGCCCTCAAGTGGGTGGAAAAAATCCCTCCCTAATTCAAACTCCATTTCCTTCATATATAAAGTACAGTGCTATAGATACCCTGTAAGCCTCTAGAAAGGATTTATTCTATGATGACAGGCCTTTAATTATGCATGTAAACTGGAGCTACAGATTTAAATGATATGTGATGGTCTGTGAAGGTAAGAATGTATAAATAGCAGGCATCTTGTTACATATATACTTTCATCTTCATCAAATACAAAATTCCAAATAGAATCAAGTTAATGGTAAAGCATGTAGGTTCTGAAGATTTTTATTGTAAGCTGTTAATTAAGGGGGCATGGAGATTTTTCAAAGAAAGCAGTGTCAATTATTTGCATTCAATACACTGAACATCAACAAAGAAAAACATAGATTTTAGTGGAATGTGACAAGTAGTTTACAGTATCAGTGAGGATGTTGAGACATCTGGCAAATGGAAGCTTGTGATTACATTAATTAAAGGAAACTTTGAAGGCAATAAATTGAAATTGACAGGTTTAAATAATCAAAACAGAAAAAAAGTGGTCAAGATAATTTTTAAGATAATTCCTCAATACACATGAATATTAAGGTAGCTTAGAAAATTCAGATTTGATCTCTATGGACAAGCAAGTGAATATTTTAAATGTTTCCCTTTGCATTTGCCACAACAAGCAAAATACATAAGTTGATGAGTGGGAAGTTAATAAAAAGGTGAAACTGTGAGCTCCTAAATTAATTCATTAGTCTAATATTCAAGGAATATATTTACCTTTCAATGCATACACATAATTCATATAGCACTAGTTAACTGAATTTACACTTGCATGGGATGAATACAGCAATCAACATGTAAAAGTCTACTAGAACTCTGTGAAGAATTTGCTGTTTCACTGTGTATTGCAAAAGTGGTGTCTGCCTGACACCAAATGAAAACATTCAATCATCCAAATGTTTCTTAATAGCTGTATGTTTTACATTGTAGGTGAAAAGTATAAAATCTTTTTACATCTTATACTTAAATAAAAAGCAACTATTAATAAATACCAACCAGGCGCCAAGCACTGTGCTTAAGTCCCTGACAAGTGTAGATCTTGTCACAAAAGTGCTGTGAAATCATCCCAAAACTCAGTCTCTTAAAACAATTGTTTATTCTCATGAGTGTGTGGGTCAAACATTAGTTGCTAAAGACTGGGCTCAGCTGGAGAGGTTTTCAAATTAGTAAACTAGTCTTGTTCATGGATTTGGGTGTGGGCTAGCAGTTGTCTAGGGGCTTTCCAGGTGGCGCTAGTGGTAAAAAATTCAACTGGCAATGCAGGAGACATAAGAGATGTGAGTTCAATCCCTGGGTTAGGGAGATCCCCTGGAGGAGGGTATAGCAACCCACTCCAGTATTTCTGCCTGGAGAATCCCACTGACAGAGGAGCCAGAAGGGTTAGAGTCTACTTGGTCTCAAAGAGTCAGACATGACTGGAGCTACTTAGCATGCACACAACAGTTGGCTGATCTATGCTGGGCCCCTGTAAGGTAGTTTTTCTCTGCTCCAGTATATCTAACCTTCTCTAGGGAGAAGCAAGGTAGTCAGTGGCAAAGAACAAGAGGGTAAGCTGAACAGTGTAAGAGCTTAACATACTTTGGTCATGAAAGGCAATGCCAAACAATGTTCAAACTACCGCACAATTGCACTCATCTCACACACTACTAAAATTATGCTTAAAATTCACCAAGCCAGGCTTCAGCAATATGTGAACCATGAACTTACAGATGTTCAAGCTGGTTTTAGAAAGGGCAGAGGAACCAGAGATCAAATTGCCAACATCCGCTGGATCATGGAAAAAGCAAGAGAGTTCCAGAAAAACATCTATTTCTGCTTTATTGACTATGCCAAAGCCTTTGATGGTGTGGATCACAATATACTGTGGAAAATTCTGAAAGAGATGGGAATACCAGACCATCTGACTTGCCTCTTGAGAAACCTGTATGTAGGTCAGGAAACAACAGTTAGAACTGGACATGGAACAACAGACTGGTTCCAAATAGGAAAAGGAGTATGTCAAGGCTGTATATAGTCACCCTGCTTATTTAACCTATATGCAGAGTACATCATGAGAAATGCTGGGCTGGAGGAAGCACAAGCTTGAGTCAAGATTGCTGGGAGAAATATCAATAACCTCAGATATGAAGATGACACCACCCTTAAGGCAGAAAGTGAAGAACTAAAGAGCCTCTTGATGAAAGTGAAAGAGGAGAGTGAAAAAGTTAGCTTAAAGCTCAACATTCAGAAAACGAAGATCGTGGCATCTGGTCCCATCACTTCATGGCAAATAGATGGGGAAACAGTGGCTGACTTTATTTGGGGGGCTCCAAAATCACTGCATATGGTGATTCCAGTCATGAAATTAAAAGATGTTTACTCCTTGGAAAGAAAGTTCTGACCAACCTAGACAGCATATTAAAAAGCAGAGACATTACTTTGTCAACAAAGGTCCATCTAGTCAAGGCTATGGTTTTTCCATTGGTCATATATGGATGTGAAAGTTGGAATATAAAGAAAGCTGAGCTCCAAAGAATTGATGCTTTTGAACTGTGGTGTTGGAGACAACTTGAGAGTCCCTTGGACTGCAAAGAGATCCAACCAGTCCATCCTAAAGGAGATCAGTCCTGAGTATTCATTGTAAGGACTGATGTTGAAGCTGAAACTCCAATATTTTGGCCACCTGATGTGAAGAGCTGACTCATTGGAAAAGATCCTGATGCTGGGAAAGACTGAGGGCAGGAGAAGGGGATGACAGAGGATGAGATGGTTGGATGGCATCACTGACTCAATGGACATGGGTTTGGGTAAACTCTGGGAGTTGGTGATAGGCAGGGAGGCCTGGTGTGCTGCGGTTCATGGGGTCACAAAAAGTCAGACACAACTGAGCAACTGAACTGAACTGTGTCCTACAACCTGCCATTGATTAAAACAAGCCAAATGGTCAAGCTCAAAGTCAAGGTTTGGGGAAATACACTCTACATCTTCAGTGGGAGATACTGCAAAGTCACTGGGCAAAGGGCATGGATATAGGATATGGTAAAGAACTGAGGCCATTAATAAAGTCTGAAATATACACTATTTTATTTATTCCTTGAAATGTCCCCGCATATTATCCTCTTATTACAAGTAGGAAATTAGAAAGAAAAAAGAGTTTAAATGACTTCCCAAGTCATAGAGGAGGTAATAGGTTGCAGAGCTAATGCAAAATTCATGGTCATTTTTGTCATTCCAACACATAATTTTCTATGCACATAATTTAAAACTCTGCAAGTGAAATGAGATCTGCCAATTAATTGATACACAAATGGTATTGGCAGGTAAACAATAAATATGTGTGTGTGTATATCCATAATCATATGGAGTATTGATTAATTTTTTACAAAAACCACCACTCCACTGAATCAATGGGGTGACATTTAAATCATTCTTTAGTTTTCAATTGCTCACACCTGTAATATCTCTGTCAGAGAAGTCTGTGGTAAGATGACTTTTTCTTCCTAAACCTCTCTTTTCATCCTAATTCTGAAGAAACCACACAATCTTTCTTTCTGACTTTGAACTGAGGGATGGTGAGGGAGTAAATTGTGAAAGCTGAGTCACCACAATTGTACACATATGCAGACATATTTGGAGAGAGAGAGAGACAAGTTGAGGGAACCCGTATAGTGTGGCTTCAGTTTTTTCAAAATTATATTAATGATACTATCATTTCTTCAGAGGTAAATAAAAAGATATACGTCTCCTCTGTTGCTGTTGTCTAGTCACTGTCATGTCCAACTCTTTGAGACCCCATAGACTATAGCCCATCACACTCCCCTGCCCATGGAATTCTCCAAGCAAGAATACTGGAGTGGGTTGCCATTCCCTTCTCCAGGGGATTCTTCCCAACCCAAGGATCAAACCCATGCCTCGTGCACTAGCAGGAGGATTCTTTACCATGGAGCCTCCTCTATCCTTAAATATATAAATAAATAGCAGCATACTTTTTCCTGCCCTTACCTCAAGTTACTATTGTATCTTTCTCTTTCCCTTGAATGCTCCTCTATACTTGCTACTGCTGTTCCCTGATACTACATTAATGCCTGGCTTTCTTTCTTCTTCACTGCCCTTTCCAATGTCATCTTTCATCTCCCAATCAGGAATATTTTTATCAGTCCTCATCCTTTTTGCCCTCTTTCTAGTGTATGCTAATTGCCTATTCTTCTACCAATGGAAATTCTATATTTAGAGGAATTGTAGAGCTATTGTGAGTACTGCAGCCAGTCTGCCTGGATTTGAAGCCTGACTCTTCCACCTTAGAGTTCTGTGGTCTTGAGTAAATTAATGAGCCTCTTCACGCCTCTGCTTCCTTATCTGTAAAATGAGGGTGATTACAGCACTATAGTATTCAAATCATATAGTTATCATGAGGATTAAATGAGGTCATCTATGGTAAATGCCGGGTACATAGTAAGTACTCAATATAATCTCTCTCCTTGGAAGATACTGTATTGCCTGGTCCTCTTTCTACACTTTTTAGCATAGAGACTTTAATTCCTCCTCCCAGTTCCTATTCATACGTTTACTCAGTTTATTCCCTTTTTAAAATTTTCTTTCTTCAGATTATTTCCTTTATAGGTTATTACAAAAGATTGAGTACAGTTTTCTGTGCTATACAATAGGTCCTTGTTTATCTAGTTTACATATAGTATGTATATATATATATATATATATGTGTGTGTGTGTATATATATATATTTTTTTTTAATTCCTAATTTATCCCCACCCCTCCCTTCCCTTTTGGTAACCATAAGACTGATTTCTATGTACTCACAGTGTACTCTTATACTTCTCTCCAAACTTTTTAGTTAAACTTGTGTGTGTGTGTGTGTGTGTGTGTGTGTGTCAGTCGCTCAGTCGTGTCCGACTCTTTATGACCCCATGGACTGTAGCCTACCAGGCTCCTTTGTCTGTGGGACTCTCCAGGCAAGAATACTGGAGTGGGTTGTCATTTCCTTCTCCAAAAAGGCTGATGAAAGTGTGTAAAATCAAGATGATAACTGTACTTAGCAGCACGGTCGCAATAAAGCATCACTGAGATCTGAGGAAGTATTATCTTCTTAGGAGTTAGTTAAACTTACCTAGTGTCAAACGGAGAAGGCAATGGCACCCCACTCCAGTACTCTTGCCTGGAAAATCCCATGGATGGAGGAGCCTGGTAGGCTGTAGTCCATGGGGTCGCTAAGAGTTGGATACGACTAAGTGACTTCCCTTTCACTTTTCACTTTCATGCATTGGAGAAGGAAATGGAAACTCACTCCAGTGTTCTTGCCTGGAGAATCCTAGGGACGGGGGAGCCTGGTGGGCTTCCGTTTATGGGGTCGCACAGAGTCGGACATGACTGAAGTGACTTAGCAGCAGCAGCAGCAGCAGGGTCAAAAATTTAACTATTATGTTGATGACCCAAATCTATGTGAAATCTATGTCTGGCCTAACTACTCTTCAAATAACACTATTTCAATTTAACACAATTTTCTCATGTTCAGTTTTCTACTGACAAACAGAAAAACTGCTTAGTGGTCTCATCACATAATCCCCATACATACTTTAAGATCACATCTTTTATGTCTTAGCCTTCTTTTTACTAAATTAAGTAACTCCATTCCCTTTAACCTTTTCTTTAGTCTGTTTTTCATCCCTTTGAAATTCTTTATTATATGGTTCTGTACCTTCCAATATCTCTATATTCTTCTTATAGTATGAAAATACACTCCATAGTATTCAAAAAATATTTTGACTAGTGTTGGTTATTCTAACCTTGGTGCTAGTCCCCTACTGCTGCTAAGTCGCTTCAGTCGTGTCCGACTCTGTGCGACCCCATAGACGTCAGCCCACAAGGCTCCCCCATCCCTGGGATTCTCCAGGCAAGAACACTGGAGTGGGTTGCCATTTCCTTCTCCAATGCAGGAAAGTGAAAAGTGAGAGTGAAGTCGCTCAGTCGTGTCCGACTCTTAGCGACCCCATGGACTGCAGCCTACCAGGCACCTTCGTCCATGGGATTTTCCAGGCAAGAGTACTGGAGTGGGGTGCCATTGTCTTCTCCAAGTCCCCTACTAGTTTCCATTATTTAGCTGGTGGGTAAGAATAGCAACTTTCCTGTTCTGCTTTATTCTAGCAAGGTCTATTCCAAAGGGTAAAAAAGAGGTAAATATAATATAATACAAACAACATTATCATGACCTCAGTCAAAGTCATGGGTTTTGTGCATAGCAATTTGACTTTATTAATTCATATTGTGCACTGTACAAAAAGAAGTAAACAAAATAGAGTCCAGCACTGGGCACATCTAGACTTATTCCGTGGGCTTCCCAGGTGGCTCAGTAGTAAAGAATCTGCCTGTCAATGCAGGAACCATAGGAGACGTGGGTTCAATCCTTGTGTAGGGAAGATCCCCTAAAGGAGGGCATGGCAACCCATTCCAGTATTCTTGCCTGGAGAATCTCATGGACAGAAGAGCCTGGCAGGCTACAGTCCATAGGGATGACAAAGAGTCAGATATGGCTGAGCATGCACACATGTGTATTTCATACTAGACGTACCCCAGATTTATTCCATATCCTAGAAAGTCAGCTAAACTTCTTGTGAAGATATGCAAAAGATCATTGTAAGCTAGAAAAATTAAAGCCCAGAAGCATAGTAGACTTAGGAATCAGTTTAAAAGAATCTAGTGTCTCACTTATGAATTAGGATTAATCAAGTACAGACAACTAAATAAATGTGGATATGTAAACTGCTTAAGTTTTATAAAATAGTTGGGGACATGGATTTGAATTCTAAATCTCTCCACACTAAATTTCCCTGAAAAAAATCCTCTTTAAACTGCTGTCCCTGTGAATACCTTGGTCATTCATAATATGTATTCAACCATCTTTTCTCATTAGGGCTTCTAAGAGCTTCAGAAACTCTTTGTGTAGCAATTACAGTCATATCATAGAGCTCTATTGTTTATAGCATAGCATAGTGTTAGTCGCTTAAAAAGTGAAGTCACTCAGTCGTGTCCAACTCTTTGCGATCCCATGGACTGAAGCCCACCAGACTCCTCTGTCCACAGAATTCTCCAGGCAAGCATACTGGAGTGGGTTGCCATGCTCTTCTCCAGGGGATCTCCCTGACCCAGGGATCAAACCTGGGTTTCCTGCATTGCAGGCAGATTCTTTACTGTCTGAGCTACCAGAGAAGCTGATTGACAGTAAAGAATGTATAGGGATCCAGGACACTACAAATCTCCAAACTTCCTTGGGGCTGTAGGGAAATTTCAAAAGTAGATTGCAGACGTTAAGCAGATATTGACTTGTGTTAAAGTCAGTCACACACGTATCAAGCTGTTAGGTAAGTATTGATCCAAGACCAGTATTTACCTCAAGGAACAATGCATCCTGGGCTGACCAAAAACCCCAGTTAATACATGTCTTTTTATATACATTCCATCACCAAAATTAATTTAGCAATCAAAATTAAATAGTAGGTCAAAATTTTTCATCTACTTTTATTTTGACATCAGAAGAATATTTACAGCAACTCCAGAAAGTAGGTAGCATTTCCCATTATATTGCTGTAGTGCATTTATTATGCTAAAGGAAGAACCAAAGTAAATGTTATTAACTTTGTTATAATCAACTTTGTGCTTTCCTCCTGGAAAGTAAAAGTCATTCAGTCATGTTCCACTTTTTTTAACCCCATGGACTGCTGCCAGGCTGCCATGGAATTCTCCAGGCAACAGTGCTGGAGTGGGTAGCCATTCCCTTCTCCAGGGGATCTTCCTGACCCAGGGACTGAACCCAGGTCTCCCTCATTGCAGGCAGATTCTTTTACCATATGAACCACCAGGGAAGCCCAGGAAAGGTTTGTAATTTACAAGTAGGGGTGGGGACTAAAGAAGACAGAACTTTAGAGACAGAAGACTTTACTTAAAATTTTGCTACTACCATTTAGTAAATATTCAGTGCCAGGAAAGATTGCAACCACTCTGAGACTCAACTCTACAACAGAGAAAAATACCAATACCTTCTTGATTCATCAGCCTTTTATGCAAATCAAATGAGATCAAGTTTTAATCCAGCTGTCCCTCTATCCCTCATCACCTCTTCACATCCAAATGCCTTGAAGGAGTTGCATACATTCACATTTCACTCATTGTTATCCACACACTCACCTGTCAACCCACAGCAATGTCTTTCATACCAACTACTAACTTAAATGTGCTTTTTATTAGTCACCTACTTCATTGATAAGTCTGATAGAAACTTTGTTCTCATACTTTTTTATTTTACAACAGCATTACTCTAAGATCTCTATCCCTTGGCTTCATGTCTCTGTGCTCTCTGGATTTCCATTCCTCTATGGCTATTCTTTCCTAGTATCCTTCAGGAGTGCATCTTGCCCCCCAACTATTTTTCATTACATTGTATTAAGCCCTCTTCTCTTGCAGTATGCACACTCTCCCTGTGTGATCTCACTAAGTCTTATGGTCGACCATTACTATGTATGTGCTGCTGACTCCAAAATCTATTATTTATTGATTTATTCAAAAACGAAACAGTATATATTATGAGATCATATCTCTTCCCTAATTGTCAGACATGTGTATCTGACTGTTCACAACAGAGGTCATCACCTTCCTCATCAAACCTGACCTTTCCCATTCTGAGTTCTTTATATCACCTTATAGCCAGTTGCCCAAGGCCCAAATGTGGATGTCTTTTATTCTTGCCATTTTATTGAATTCCCACATGCAACCATTTGCCTATTCACAATGATTTACCTCTCTGAATGAAGCAAGAGAAAGAGCTATGTACGTAAAGAATAGAACATTCCAAAAAGTGGAGATGGCAAGGATATTCTCAATGAACAGCCAGGAGGTCAATGTGACTGAAAAAATGTGTCTGGGATGTGATGAGGGGGAAGTGGTAGGAAATGAAATCTCAGCATTAGTGGAGTACTCCTTACTTAAAGGCTTTGTTCAAGTGTCAATTTATCATAGTGGTATTCCCTGACAAACCCTCTAGAAATTAGCAGTCTCTGCCTTCACACTCTGAATTTCCTCATGTACAACTTTATATTATTCATAGAATATAGAATATATCAAATTTATTGATATATATAAACTGTTTACTTTCCATCTCCCTTGGTCTATTATTATTTCTAGGAGACTGAATATTTATTTTATTCACTGATGTGCCTCAGTGCCCAGAAAAGTGCATAGAAAACATAGTAAGATCTCAATAATTGTTGACCAAGAAAAACTGTAAAATAACTTAAAGCAGTACTCAATAAATTGTTACACTATTATTATTACAGATGAGCAATTAAAATACTTTGAGAAATTAAAAATATATATAATTCTAAACTAGGAAATCACAAGTGCAATGTGCTTAATTATTTGATTAGAGGTAAATCTGGATGGAAAAAATCTATGGTATCCACCTCCTTCAGGACAGGAGGTGTCATATACACACCTCTGGTGTCCATCTCACATAGGTATAGGGGCAATAGGATATCAGGCTGTAGTTGCTTCTGGAAGCTGGAGGATGCAGTAATATTGAAACTATTCTTTGGTTCTCTATTAGGGTATCTGTGGTGAAATCTCATTACATGGAGACAACTGTGATGATATAATTAGTAGCAACAGAAAATGGAAGACCTCAGTGTGAACTCATTTTTCAACTTGCTTGATCTAAATAGTGGTTGCCCGATACCAAGCTTGTCAGTAGCCCTTGGTTCAACCCCTCTTGTCATGCCCACTTTTGAGACTGTGCCAGTTCCTGACAATAGCTCAGCACATTAACAAATACAAAGCAAGCAAACCTTATTATTATGTAAGGAGGGGCACAAAATTTATTAATTTCAAACAAAGTTAACTGCTTGGGAAACTTACCAACATTCTGCAACAGTCATTTATATTAATAAGAACTGCCATATGACCCAGTAATCCCATTACTGGGCATACACCCTGAGGAAACTAGAACTGAAGAGACACACATACCCCAGTATTCATTGCAGCACTATTTACAATAGCTAGAACATGGAGGCAACCTAGATGTCCATTGGCAGATGAATGGGTAAAGAAGTTGTGGTACATATACACAATGGAATATTACTCAGGTATAAAGAGGAACACATTTGAGTCACTTCTAATGAGGTGGATGAACCTGTAGCCTATTATACAGATTAAAGTAAGTCAAAAAGAGAAAGGCAAATACTGTATATTAACACATATATATGGAATTTAGAAAGACGGTACCGGCAATCCTATATGCAGGGCAGCAAAGGAGACACAGATGTAAAGAACAGACTTTTGGACTCAGTGGGAGAAGAAGAGGGTGGATGGGATGATTTGAAAGAATAGCATTGAATCATATACATTATCATATGTAAAACAGGTGGCCAGACACCCAAAGTTGGTGCTCTAGGACAACCCAGAGGGATGGGGTGGGGAGGGAGGTGAGAGGGGATCCAGGCTGGGGCAGGCACATGTATACCTATGGCTGATTCATGTTGATGTATGGCAAAAACCGCCACAATATTGTAAAGCAATTATCCTCCAATTAAAATAAATTATTTTAAAAAAGTAGATAAAAGAAATACACATTTATACATAATAGGAAAAACAGCTCAGCTTTCTGAGAAGCATTAATTGAACTCTAGTTGAAGCATTCTCTAAGGAAAACGCCCATGAGTTATTGTAAATAGCTCAATCAAGTTAGCTGTGTGTAGCAGTCTGTTCCCCAAAGCCTTTAAGATTATTGAGGGAATTAATAAGAGGAAAGGAAAAGCTATTACTAGAAGCAATAGATCCCTTCTACACTAGGGATCCAAGACTCAGCTTTGAGTAGTGGTCTGTATGTGAAGCTAAGAAAGGGTCACAGTAAAAATGGTCCGAGTGGTGTTTAGCTGCTGTGTATGTACTAGAATCAGCAACAAAATTAGAGCAGTATATATTCTTTGAAACTATTGAAGTCCACAGGAAGGTAGATATAAGACACAATAGATTTGTCTTTCCAATGAAATTTAAAAATAGAAGCAGGACTTAGATTTTAAAGTATCAACCCCATAAACTTGTACTGGGGCAGGAGGCAAAGGGTGTAAATCTAAGAGCCAGACTTGGGACTTCCTGGAGTGGTTTAGAATCCACCTTCCAATGCAGGGTTTGATCCCTAGTTGGGGAACTAGAATCCCACTTGCCACGAGGCACCAAAGCCTGTGTGCTAAAACTACTGCGCTCACCCCTCTGGAGCCTGCATGCCACAACTAGAAAGAAGTCCACGTGCCACAACTGAGACCTGACACAACTAAATAAATAAGTAAAAATGATGGCAAAAAAAATAAATAAATAAGAGGCAGACCTGAAATAAACATGAAAGAGAACAAACCTAGGAGATGCTGAGATCTGGACAAATATGTTCCTACTACTGAAGAGGAAAGCCAGACATTTAGATGGAACAGTCTCTCACATTTCATCACTTTGCATTTTATTTAAAACAGATTTTTAAATCAAATAAATATATTTATTTTAAAAAGGAACCCTTTTGTTACTGGTGGATCATTATCATTTGTTAATAGATGTAATAAGAATGTGGTTTAAAGAATATTTTTAACTTCTAACTGAATAATCTTGTTAGTCCTAGTCTCTTTGCTTGAAGATCACATTTGTATTTCTTTTAAAGGGACATTAGCAACTGTTTGAGAGTTGCTAATGATAAACTTAGCCCCAACTAAGAATTTCACATTAATGTAATCAGAAGAACTGAATGACCATTGAAAAGAAATTAACTTTTTCAATTTGAATCACCTATTATGTGTCTGTGTCCCACCAGAAGTATGCATTCCACACTTAGGAAAATTTAAGTTAAACAAATAATAGTTCAGATGCCCTAGTCTAAAATGAATTAAATGTGAGAAAGAAGCACAAAGCAAGAGTAAGAATATTGAATGAACAATCAGGGCTGGTGAACTTACAATAATTGATGATATGAGAAAGGAATAGAAACATTCATAGTAGCTGAAAATATAGTACATTTACAGTAATTAAAGATATATATGAAGATATATCAGTTGATGTTTGCAATAATACCAAGATTTTTTTTTTTTTTTAACAGCAACCAATAGTCTTTTCTCCTTCATATTTCCAGTCAGTGACTGGATCAGCTCTGGCTCTGGAACTTACGTTTTTTCATTAAGAACAACCCCTATTTCAGGCCCTTAAAGCTTCAGTTCAGATGGGGACATATAATTTCATTCATAGTTCACTGACTAAGTCACAAGGCCAAAATGAAAATCAGTGAGGCAGGGCTTATGCTCCATATGGAAACACTGCAAGTCACATGGCCACAGATAAGAATATATAATTGTCTTATAAGAAGAATGAGTACAACTGACCCTTAAACAAGGTACGGATTTGGGACACCAATGCTCATGCAGTGGAAAATCTATGTATAGCTTAACATTTTAGCTTTATGTACACAGTCCTGCATCCAGAGATTCAACCAACTGTGGGTTGTATAGTACTGTAGTAGTTCAAATCCATGTTTTTCAAGGGTCAATTGTAATTGGGAACAATATTATCTACCATAAGGGCCATGCTTGCAAAGGCCAGGGATAAATATAACTGTCATTACCATTTATTGAGTGCTTACTATGTACCCATCCCCTTCTAAGTGCTTTACATGCATTTTTCTCATCAACTCCTTTGGTAATTCCTTATCCAAGGAGAGAGTTGTATGCCTACTCAGAGACTGATGAAAGAAATATGTGTGACAGGTACTTGTCGTACAATTTAAGAAAACAGCAACTATAAAAGGGAAACTGGCCAAACAGTTAGCCCTACAGTGTTCAGACATGAAACACAAAAATAAATTTTGGAAGAATGCATTATGAAGCACACATGAGGAAATATACTGAATCTAGGAGATATTTTGGGACAAGAAATTTGGCAATTAAGGGATTCATGACATTATAATTTGGGTATAGAAAAGATTTTTCTCTTAGTTCCAAACTAATGAAGCCTAGGATACATAAGTTATATTTTTTAAATCCATATTTCTGTTCTAATCATTGTCTTCTATTTTAAGTATAATCTCAACCAATCTTTTTCAGTTTACCTCTTCTATTTTACTTTTCTTGAAGAAAATCAGAGATACCAAAGGAACATTTCATGCAAAAATGGGCTCGATAAAGGACAGAAATGGTATGGACCTAACAGAAGCAGAAGATATTAAGAAGAGATGGCAAGAATACACAGAAGAACTGTACAAAAAAGAACTTCACGACCCAGATAATCATGATGGTGTGATCACTGACCTAGAGCCAGACATCCTGGAATGTGAAGTCAAGTGGGCCTTAGGAAGCATCACTACGAACAAAGCTAGTGGAGGTGATAGAATTCCAGTTGAGCTATTCCAAATCCTGAAAGATGATGCTGTGAAAGTGCTGCACTCAATATGCCAGCAAATTTGGAAAACTCAGCAGTGGCCACAGGACTGGAAAAGGTCAGTTTTCATTCCAATCCCAAAGAAAGGCAATGCCAAGGAATGCTGAAACTACCACACAATTGCACTCATCTTACACGCTAGTAAAGTGATGCTCAAAATTCTCCAAGCCAGCCTTCAGCAGTACGTGAACTGTGAACTTCCAGATGTTCAAGCTGGTTTTAGAAAAGGCAGAGGAACCAGAGATCAAATTGCCAACATCTGCTGGACCATCGAAAAAGCAAGAGAGTTCCAGAAAAACATCTATTTCTGCTTTATTGACTATGCCAAAGCCTTTGACTGTTTGGATCACAATAAACTGTGGAAAATTCTGAAAGAGATGGGCATACCAGACCACCTGACCTGCCTTTTGAGAAATTTGTATGCAGGTCAGGAAGCAACAGTTAGAACTGGATATGGAACAACAGACTGGTTCCAAATAGGAAAAGGAGTTCGTCAAGGCTGTATATTGTCACCCTGCTTATTTAACTTCTATGCAGAGTACATCATAAGAAATGCTGGGCTAGAAGAACACAAGCTGGAATCAAGATTGCCGGGAGAAATATCAGTAACCTCAGATATGCAGATGACACCACCCTTATGGCAGAAAGTGAAGAGGAACTAAAAAGCCTCTTGATGAAGGTTAAAGTCGAGAGTGAAAAAAGTTGGCTTAAAGCTCAACATTCAGAAAACTAAGATCATGGCATCCGGTCCCATCACTTCATGGGAAATAGATGGGGAAACAGTGGAAACAGTGTCAGACTTTATTTTTCTGGGCTCCAAAATCACTGCAGATGGTGACTGCAGCCATGAAATTAAAAGACGCCTACTCCTTGGAAGGAAAGTTATGAACAACCTGGATAGCATATTGAAAAGCAGAGACATTACTTTGCCAACAAAGGTTCATCTAGTCAAGGCTATGGTTTTTCCTGTGGTCATGTGTGGATGTGAGAGTTGGACTGTGAAGAAGGCTGAGCGCCGAAGAATTGATGCTTTTGAACCGTGGTGTTGGAGAAGACTCTTGAGAGTTCCTTGGACTGCAAGGAGATCCAACCAGTCCATTCTGAAGGAGATCAGCCCTGGGATTTCTTTGGAAGGAATGATGCTAAAGCTGAAACTCCAGTACTTTGGCCACCTCATGCGAAGAGTTGACTCATTGGAAAAGACTCTGATGCTGGAAGGGATTGGGGGCAGAAGGAGTAGGGGACTACAGAGGATGAGATGGCTGGATGGCATCACCGACTTGATGGACATGAGTCTGAGTGAACTCCGGGAGTTGGTGATGGACAGGGAGGCCTGGCGTGCTGCGATTCATGGGGTCTCAAAGAGTCAGACACGACTGAGTGATCTGATCTGATTTTACTTTTAAAAAGTAGATTATTCAGCAATGCATGATAGAGAGTGAAATTATCTTAGAATAAGACTGTTATTGAACCATACTTTAGTCCATTTGCCTGACACACAGCAAAGCCAATCTATTGACATCTGTTTGCAGTGAAGGAAGTACAAAGTTTGTTGTAGGGCACCACGCAAGGAGACTGGGCAGCTAATGTTCAAAAGACCCAAATTCCCTGGTGGCTTTCAAGGAAGGTTTTTTAAACACAGTGTGAAGGAGAGGGTCATGGAGTATGTGATAAGATCAGGCATAATTCTCTGGTTAATGGTGAGGTAACTGAGTGTTAATTCACAGATCTCAGTGATCAGTTTTCTGGTTGCAACTGGTCTAGGATCTACATGCCGATAGTGAACATGCTATTAACTTCTTCCACCTGGGGAGGGGGGGTTAGTATCTGAAGAACAACTCAAAGATATGGCTCAAGATATTATCTATAGCTCTTGAGAAGAAACTAAACATTCTTGACTTTGCTTTGTGGCTAATCAATTATTATTTTGTCTTGCTTGATTGCTTTACTTTGTTTATACATTTTCTCACTTGTCTGATTAAATTTGCTCTTTGGAACTCAAGGAAGCCTAGGAGTCTAAAGCTTTTCTACAAACAAGAGTGAGGGGACAGAGGGTCTGTCCCTAAGAAGGTCCAACAGGGACCTGATTTATTCTAAGGCCATTAAATTAAACAAGTTAGGCTTTGTTAAAAACTAAATATATTTTCCTTATTTTTCTCATTTGCCATGTACTAGACAGAGGAGCCTGGTAGGCTGCAGTCCATGGGGTCGCGAAGTGTTGGACATGACTGAGCAACTTCACTTTCACTTTTATGCATTGGAGAAGGAAATGGCAACCCACTCCAGTGTTCTTGTAAGAATCCCAGGGATGGGGGAGCCTGGTGGGCTGCCGTCTATGGGGTCGCATGGAGTCGGACACAACTGAAGCGACTTAGCAGCAGCAGCAGCAGCGGTAAAAATAGAGCCATGAATAATCACCAGTCCAGAGATCAGAATCTTGGAATCATTGCCTTAAGTTTGGTACTTCTATTACTGAGACTACAGAAAACTGTTTTTCAACTACTGTAACTTAGTCTCTCTTAGAATTCATGTTACCCCTGTACATTACCTTTTCAGCTTCTGTAAAAAAAAAGAAGAGAGAGAGAGTGAGAGAGAGGTTCTACATTTACTTTAAAAGCATTCATTTTTCATTGCACCAGTCAATGAACTGCATGATAGAATCTAGGGCCATGGGGACTTTACCTCTCTTGAGGAACTGATATGGATTTGATATTTGTCCTAGTTTTCATAACTTTGTAATTTGTTTTATTCTGGCTTCCAAGAAACTCACAGCCACTATGGCAGTGCAATTACAGTGATTCTATTTATCTTCATAATTAGCATACACTCATCCTAATTTTCTCTTGCTTTGCGGTTTGTTTTTCTAGTTTACAATCCTATTGTACTTGTTTTGCTATAATCCCTCTCAGTTCCAATAAAGGTGGAAATGAACAATAGACGTGGGTTCCAAATTAGTAAAACTTAACTAATGGTCTCATTATTTTCTATTAATCTCCATATCTTATTGTCTCTATTTCTCATTTTATTTAGTATGGGATCAATGATTGTTTCATCTTCGTACTTTTGATGGTGTTTAACATGTAGCAGTTAATGCACCTTTATTCAATGACTGGTTGACTAGCTGGATAGATCAAACCTTATATTTCTAACTTGGCTAGATATCATTTTGTTCCATGCTGAAGGTTTTAGGAACCATAAGAAGTAGAAAAACCTATGTAACAGTTAATGTGGGAGGTCACCAAATATTAAGATATCTCCTTCTAACATAAGGCCCTATTCCCAATTGCTATCCTGGAAAACTACTAGTATCTTTTGAAGATAATATAATGTCCACCAATGGATGAATGGATAAAGAAAATGTGGTATATATAAACAATGAAAAGTTATTTGGTCTTAAAAAAGAAGAAAATGTCATTGCATGCAACATCATGGATGAACCAGGAGGGCATCAATGCCTAGTAAAATAAGCCAGTCACAAAAGGACAAATACTACATGATTCCACTTTTATGAGGTATCTCAAAGAGTCAAATTCATAGAAGTAGAGAGTAGGTAAAATGATTGCCAGGGACTGGCCATGAAGGGGGTGGGGAGAGGAATCAGTTCAGTTCAGTCACTCAGTCGTGTCTGACTCTTTGCGATCCAGCCATCTCATCCACTGTTGTCCCCTTCTCCTCCTGCCCCCAATTCTTCTCAGCATCAGAGTCTTTTCCAATGAGTCAGCTCTTCGCATGAGGTGGCCAAGGTACTGGAGTTTCAGCTTTAGCATCGTTCCTTCCGAAGAACACCCAGGACTAACCTCCTTGAGAATGGACTGGTTGGATCTCGGGAGAGGAATAGAGAGTTACTAATCAACAGGTATAAAGTTTCAGTTTTGCAAGATGAAAAAGTCCTAGAGATCAGCAGATCTCAGTTGTACAACATTGTGCCTAGAGTCAACAATGCTGTATTGTGCACTTATAAGTTCAGTTAAGAGGGTAGATCTCACATTGTGTTCTCTGTTATTTTTGTTGTTGTTTACTCGCTAAGTCTGAAGGAGGAAATGGCAACCCACTCTAGTATTTTTGCTGGAAGAATTCCATGGACAGAGTTGTCTGGTGGGCTACAGTTTATAGGGTTGCAAAGTGTCAGACACCACTGAAAGTGTCTGACTCTTTGTGACCCCATGGACTACAGCGTGCCAGGCCCCTCTGTCCTTCACTATCTCCCTGAGATTGCTCAAACTCATATCCATTAAGTGGATGATACCATCATCTCATCGTCTGTCACCCCCTTCTCCTCCTGCCTTCAATCTTTCCCAGAATCAGGGTCTTTTTCACTGAGTCAGCTCTTTGCATCAGGTGACCAAAGTATCAGAACTTCTACTTCAGTATCAATCCTTCCAGTGAATATTCAGGGTTGATTTTCTTTAGGATTAACTGGTTTGATTTCTAAAAACTTAGGTGAAAAATAAATAAATAAAGAGAACATCAGCAAATCCACCATGTGCATAACTATGACGGAATACTATAAATGTACCTAGAGATGTCTCTTTCCACACTGAAATGTTGAAAAGATATTGTAATGTTGCCAGGTTTCATTTTGCTTGATTTATCTGACACTCTGTTGGCTTAACTGGAATATCTGGCTTTATCACAAATTTCATTTAAGAATGTCATACTGTTTTCATTCTTACTAGCTCCCTCATCTTTAATCCACTTTTACTCTGTATCCCACATTCTAATAATGTCCTGTTTTTGGAAACAAATTCCCCCTCAGAAGGAAGAAGAGTCAGCCTTTTAAAAAGATTTTTACTTCAGCTAAGAGAATGATCATGGGTTTCAAAATATGTCTACTAAGGTGACTCAAGCAGATGCTACTCTTAATCAAACAATACTTCAGACTGCTAGTGTGTGGATCATCTACCAAGCACCCTCCCAACATTCACCCAAGTGCTTACTCCCTGTGTAAATTTCTACATCATGGATAAAGTAACTGTGGGCTCTGGAATGAGGTAATTTTTTTTTAAAACTTTACAATATTGTATTAGTTTTGCCAAATATCGAAATGAATCCGCCACAGGTATACCCACGTTCCCCATCCTGAACCCTCCTCCCTCCTCCCTCCCCTACCCTCCCTCTGGGTCGTCCCAGTGCACCAGCCCCAAGCATCCAGTACCGTGCATCGAACCTGGACTGGTGACTCATTTCATACATGATATTATACATGTTTCAATGCTATTCTCCCAAATCTTCCCACCCTCTCCCTCTCCCATAGAGTCCATAAGACTGATCTATACATCGGTGTCTCTTTTGCAGTCTCGTACACAGGGTTATTGTTACCATCTTTCTAAATTCCATATATATATGTTAGTATACTGTATTGGTGTTTTTCTTTCTGGCTTACTTCACTCTGTATAATAGGTTCCAGTTTCATCCATCTCATTAGAACTGATTCTAATGTATTCTTTTTAATGGCTGAGTAATACTCCATTGTGTATATGTACCACAGCTTTCTTATCCATTCATCTGCTGATGGGCATCTAGGTTGCTTCCATGTCCTGGCTATTATAAACAGTGCTGCGATGAACATTGGGGTACCCGTGTCTCTTTCCCTTCTGGTTTCCTCAGTGTGTATGCCCAGCAGTGGGATTGCTGGATCATAAGGCAGTTCTATTTCCAGTTTTTTAAGGAATCTCCACACTGTTCTCCATAGTGGCTGTACTAGTTTGCATTCCCACCAACAGTGTAAGAGGGTTCCCTTTTCTCCACACCCTCTCCAGCATTTATTGCTTGTAGACTTTTGGATCACAGCCATTCTGACTGGCGTGAAATGGTACCTCATAGTGGTTTTGATTTGAATTTCTCTGATAATGAGTGATGTTGAGCATCTTTTCATGTGTTTGTTAGCCATCTGTATGTCTTCTTTGGAGAAATGTCTATTTAGTTCTTTGGCCCATTTTTTGGAATGAGGTAAATTAAACAAATTCTTCATATAGATTTTGCATTTGAAAGAGGGAAAGTTTTCCACATGAAAACACACATTAGTAACACAGAAACTTAATTGTTTGCATCACAAAAGACAGAACTTGGAATCCATATATGTCCATATAGTCCAGTCAGGCTACGATAACAAAATATTGTAGACTGAGTGGCTTATAAACAACAGAAATTTATTTCTCACAGCTCTGGAGGCTGGAATTTCAAGATCAAGACACCAGCAGATTAAGGTCTTGTGAAAACTCACTTCATGTTTCATAGATGGCTATCTTTTTGCTGTGCCCTCACATAGTGGAAGGCATGAAGGAGCTCTCTGGAGGTCTCTTTTGTAAGGGCACTAATCCCAAGCATGAGGACTCTGCCCTAAGGAACTAGTCACTTATCAGACTCCCTACCTCATGATAGCACCACATTGGGATTTAGGTTTCAACATTTGAATTTGGGGTGGATGCAAACATTCAGTCACTAGCAGAATGCTTGGCTGCTATGGAAGAAAATTCCACCAGATGCTCCTGTTTTTTCAGGTTATGGCAAAGAAGGCAAAAAGCCATCACAATGAAGCTCTTTCAAAAAAAGAAAAAGGAATGGCTAAAAACAGTTCAAGAGTAATATGGTGTGCTTTTAAAAGGAAGTAACTGTGTATTCATAAAATATAGCTCAGGTAGCTGTGCTACTCAGAATCCAGAGAGACTCATAATGAAGATTAATAATTGAGAAAAAGGGTATCCACTTCAGGTAGAGACTCATAATGAAGATTAACAATTGAGAAAAAGGGTATCCACTTCAGGTCAGAAATGAAACGATAGTGTTCTTTAACATCTATTCAATCTATACTCCAGCTCATCTGACATGTAAATCAAGGCTGTTCTCATTTATTCTTATTATTTTTAGTTGTACATCTTGTCATAACAAATACAGTAAATTTAAAGAAAGTCTCTAGGTGGATTAATTGCTCCCAGGAGTGATTATCTTTTAGTGCCAGAGGACAGAGAAGAATTGAGGGGCAGTGGAAAGAGATTAAAATAACACATTGCTGCTTGAGAGATTCAGCAGCATTTACTGGCAGAAGTATTAAGACTTGCCAGCAGTCAGACTTTGCATTTGGCCTTTCAAAATGCACTGCAATTGAAGCCAAAATGTTGGGGTGCAGCTTATATAACCATATGACTCTGAAGCTGCTCAGAAATAACCTTTTCCTGCATTGCATAGTCATAGAGACAGCACAGATAATGTTCTGGAGTTGGATGGGGGAATTATTTCACAACTGGATTACACCTTCCTATTTTTTTTAAATTAACTACACATGTCTATTATGCAAATACAGTGTCAAGTTTTGGAAATGATATTCTTGTATCAGAAGGATACACTTCTCACTGCATTGTGATCTGCAGGTGCTTGGCAGAAACCCCTGCCATTGTCTCAAGGCAGTGTCTGTCAATTCAATTTAATAACCATAACGATCTTTCTCTGACTCCAAGGACCAGGGGTTCATTCAAGCAGATATCCTATAGGGAGAGTTCTTAGTTGGCAGAAGATCTGTGCCGAGGGGTCCTTTCATTACATCTATTTAACATTTCTTACTATAAAGCCACAGTTCTCCTACCTTTCATAGTAGCACAGAACAATGATTCTTTTTTAGAGGGATGATTTTTTACATTTATAAGTGAACGTCTCAGCTGTGGGATTACATCCATAAAGACTGTGAAATACTTCTTTAAAATTTAGCATGGTACTAGGCCCCCAATGGGCACTCCAGAAATAGTAAGATGCTAATGATTATGGCACTTTGGGCTTAAGATGATGTAAAACTCTGTTTTAGTTGAAGAGCTGTGCAGTTTGCAAAATGCTCCCCTGAATATGGTCAAAACTCAGTAACTTTTGGCAAATGCCCTTGGAGCCTCTGTAGTCTCTTACCAATGTGGACGATGACCATATTTTGCTTCCAAATGAGACTGAAAAGTATTTCTGCAGTAGAGCTATTCTTTAGATAGGAAAACTAATGTTTGGGGTTTTTTATAAACTTAATAAAGTCACCATCTCCACATCTTCCTTTTTATTTACACTCAGTGTATTTTCCAGTTTTGTCTCAAAATAATAACTAATAGGAGTTGGGTAATTTTTATATTTTAATGAGTTCAAGTGTATTGCGTAGCATTTTCATTGTTCCAGCATCATTATCTAAGAGGTACTCTAGGAAATGGAATTCCCACTTTGGAGGAGCTAAGTCTGAAAATAACTAGCAGTGATTTTATAGGTTATTTGAGAGAACTGTCACAATTAAAATGTAAAAATGGAGATAACTTTATAGACATTGCTACCCAGGTGGGAAGATTCTGGAAATTTTAATGGTACTCTGGGTAAAAGAATGCTGTTTCACTCAGCACTTTAGCAACTATGGTACTTTGTCTAAAATAGAACAGTAATTCTCAACAAAGAAATTATTGCCTCCTCATGGGACATCTAGAAATATATAGGGACATTTTTGTTGTCATAATGTTTGGGGGGGCTGTCCTAGTGACATTTACTGAACAGAAATCAGGAATGTTAGACATCTTGCAATGTATGACATAATCCTGGACTAAAAAAAAATGTTTCATGACATGAGAGTTGCAGGAATATGTAAATGAGTGATTATAATGATACAGAAATTATGGAAGAGATGAGGTTATTAGTAATGACAAGAACTAGTAAATGACAGTGTCTATGGAATTGAATATTACTGAGGAAGCCAGGTGTTACTTCCAGAACCCAGCTTGATTCCTGATTATGGAGGGTAGAATGTCTAGAGGAAGTAGTGTCATAGTACCAGTATGAGGTTTCTCTCTCCAACCATTAATGGTGTTGAGAATACCTGGAGAAGCTGTAAGTTATTCATAATACTCAAGCCCCATATTGAGGATGGGATAGAAATCCTGAAAAGTTTTGACCTTAGTTCCAGTGCATGAAGTCCACTATTAATTCCTTTGGGAGAAGGAATATAATTATTTTTGAAGATTTGTGTTGACTCCTGTTGACTCATATTCATGGAGTTGAAAATGCCTTCTGTAGAAGCCAGGTGTTGTGCCAAATATGCAAGTCCCCTTTTTACCCCTAGTGATGGTGAGGTCATCCAATAACATGGCTCTAAGTACCATATATATGGCTAAGACTCTCAAGTTACTAACTTTAGCTCATACCTCTCTTCTGAATACCATACCTCTATTTCCAATTGCCTATCAACATCTCCACATAGATGTCTAACAGACATTTCAAACTTAACATCTTCAAAACTGAACTCGATATCCTTCTTCCACCCTTCAAATGCTGAAGTCTTTCCTTCTTGGTAAATGGCAAATTTTAACATCCAGGAGCTCAGGCTAAAAAGTTGGAAATTACTTTGCATCCCTCTATTTATCTCATACACCATACCCAGATCATCAAGAAATCAAGTTGACTCTTTAAAATTTATCCAAAATCCAACCACTCTTCACCATCTCTAGAGCTAAAACCCCGGTCTAGCCACAAGCATTTCTTGCCTGGATTACTACAATATCAAACTGGACTCTTCGATTCCACTCTTTCCTCTCTTCCCTCCCACCCCTCTTGCGAGAGAATGCCCAACATAGCAACTAAGTCAGATATCATGTCATTCTTTTACTCAAAATCTTGCAATGTCTTCCCACTTTATTCAAAGTCTGAAGTTCTTAGAGTGTCTTACTAAGTGCTCTCTTCCCATTAACTCCCTGAAGCTCATGCCCTTTTCTGCTTACCTTTTTGACTTTATCTATATTGGCCTATTTTCACAGCTATTTGTGAGGCCTCCCCAGACAGCCATTTTGCTTTTTTGCATTTCTTTTCCATGGGAATGGTCTTGATCCCTGTCTCCTGTACAATGTCACGAACCTCATTCCATAGTTCATCAGGCAGTCTATCTATCAGATCTAGGCCCTTAAATCTATTTCTCACTTCCACTGTATAATCATAAGGGATTTGATTTAGGTCATACCTGAATGGTCTAGTGGTTTTCCCTACTTTCTTCAATTTAAGTCTGAATTTGGCAACAAGGAGTTCATGGTCTGAGCCACAGTCAGCTCCTGGGCTTGTTTTTGCTGACTGTATAGAGCTTCTCCATCTTTGGCTGCAAAGAATATAATCAATCTAATTTGAGTGTTGACCATCTGGTGATGTCCACGTATAGAGTCTTCTCTTGTGTTGTTGGAAGAGGGTGTTTGTGTCATAACAGTGCATTTTCTTGGCAAAACTCTATTAGTCTTTGCCCTGCTTCATTCCATATTCCAAGGCCAAATTTGCCTGTTACTCCAGGTATTTCTTGACTTCCTACTTTTGAATTCCAGTCCCCTATAAAGAAAAGCACATATTTTTGGGGTGTTAGTGCTAAAAGGTCTTGTAGGTCTTCAGCTTCTTCAGCGTTACTAGTTGGGGCATAGATTTGGATTACTGTGATATTGAATGATTTGCCTTGGAAACGAACAGAGATCATTCTGTCGTTTTTGAGATGGCATCCAAGTACTGCATTTCGGACTCTTGTTGACCATGATGGCCACTCCATTTCTTCTGACGGATTCCTGCCTGCAGTAGTAGATATAGTGGTCATCTGGGTTAAATTCACCCATTCCAGTCCATTTCAGTTCGCTGATTCCTAGAACGTCGACGTTCATTATTGCCATCTCTTGTTTGACCACTTCCAGTTTGCCTTGATTCATGGACCTGACATTCCAGGTTCCTATGCAATATTGCTGTTTACAGCATCGGACCTTGCTTCTATCACCAGTCACATCCACAGCTGGGTATTCTTTTTGTTTTGGCTCCATCCCTTCATTCTTTCTGGAGTTATTTCTCCACTGATCTCCAGTAGTATATTGGGCACCTACTGACCTGGGGAGTTTCTCTTTCAGTATCCTATCATTTTGCCTTTTCATACTGTTCATGGGGTTCTCAAGGCAAGAATACTGAAGTGGTTTGCCATTCCCTTCTCCAGTGAACCACATTCTGTCAGATCTCTCCACCATGACCCACCCATCTTGGGTTGCCCCACGGGCATGGCTTAGTTTCATTGACCCTGTTTATTTAACTTATATGCAGAGTACATCATGAGAAACACTGGACTGGAAGAAGCACAAGCTGGAATCAAGATTGCCAGGAGAAATATCAATAACCTCAGATATGCAGATGACACCACCCTTATGGCAGAAAGTGAAGAGGAACTAAAAAGCCTCTTGATGAAGGTGAAAGTGGAGAGTGAAAAAGTTGGCTTAAAGCTCAACATTCAGAAAACGAAGATTATGGCATCCGGTCCCATCACTTCATGGGAAATAGATGGGGAAACAGTGGAAACAGTGTCAGACTTTATCTTTTTTGGGCTCCAAAATCACTACATATGGTGACTGCAGCCAAGAAATTAAAAGACGCTTACTCCTTGGAAGGAAAGTTATGACCAACCTAGATAGCATATTGAAAAGCAGAGACATTACCTTGCCAACAAAGGTTCATCTAGTCAAGGCTATGGTTTTTCCTGTAGTCATGTATGGATGTGAGAGTTGGACTGTGAAGAAGGCTGAGTGCCAAAGAATTGATGCTTTTGAACTGTGGTGTTGGAGAAGACTCTTGAGAGTCCCTTAGACTGCAAGGAGATCCAACCAGTCCATTCTGAAGGAGATCAGCCCTGGGATTTCTTTGGAAGGAATGATGCTAAAGCTGAAACTCCAGTACTTTGGCCACCTCATGTGAACAGTTGACTCATTGGAAAAGACTCTGATGCTGAGAGGGATTGGGGGCAAGAGGAGAAGGGGATGACAGAGGATGAGATGGCTGGATGCATCACTGACTCGATGGACATGAGTTTGAGTGAACTCCGGGAGTTGGTGATGGACAGGGAGGCCTGGCGTGCCACGATTCACGGGGTCGCAAAGAGTCGGACACGACTGAGTGCCTGATCTGATCTGATATTGGCCTCTTTGCTGTGCCTTGATAATACCAGGAATGCGCCATCATTAGAGCCTTTGTACTGGCTGTTCCCTCTTCCTGGAATGCTTTTCACCAGACATCTGCATGGTTAACTCCCTAAGCACCTCCCAGACTTTGTGCAGATATCACTTTCTCAGTGAAGCCTGCCACAACCACACCTATTTCAAATTCCAAACACTTACCACTCCCTGGCAATCTCAATGCAATTACTTCACTCCATTTTCCCCCCAAGGAACTTACTACCTTATAACATGCTATTTAATTTGTTTACCATGTTTATTGTCTACCTCCGGCCCCCCCATCCCCACCCCCAACTAATCTGTAAGCTCCATGAAACCAGAGATGTTTTCCTGGTTTGTTCACCATTGTATTCCAAGTACCTAGAACTGTCTCTCACATGGTGTTTAATCATTTTTTGGGGGTGACTTCCAAATGTCCCAATACATATGTAGTTGAAAATTTTTTTTATATGTTATAATTTGAGGAAATGTTATTCCTCATTTTATTTGAATCTGCATAAGCATTTATTTTCATTTGGGAACATCTTGTCAAAAAAGCACTGACACATATTTGAGTATTTGAGCACTGGGTAGATACAAAGTCAACACTGGTAGCTGTCATATCATAATGATTTTACCTACAGTTGCAAGCATCTATTATAGTATGTCTGTGGGACTGGCTTTGCCTGTGTATTTGCATTTAAAAATATGTATTATTTTATTATAAATTACTTTCATTTGCCCTTCATATTGTAGCTAAGACATAAGCATATTATTATTATTTCGGTACTGTGTACCAGTAGGTTATAGTGTGTATAAATTTCATTTAAGAATTTCAAAGTAGATTTTAAGAAATAAAGGAGGTATTGGGTTGAGAATCACAGCAATGGAGTAATTATTACTTTCAGACTGCATACTTCTTGTTTAGTTTGTGATTTTCCAGAGATAGACATCTGGGTACTCTGTGAAAAATATGGGGCAGATGGCACAAATCCACTAATATTTAATGAAAGTCTACCTTGCGGAAAGCACTCACCAGCTTCACAAACTTTCTTGCCAAGGCTAGGGAGAATAATTTGCATGTCTTTGATGATAAATAAATGTAACTTCTTTACCACCATTAGATGAAACTACAAATTGGACAATTTTTGCATAAAGTCTTTGTTCCTCTCCTTTCAGCACAAACCTTCTAAGACATTTCTGTCTAAACTCAACAAAATATAAACCTAGGTATGTATGTGCTTGCCTATGCTTAGTGTAGAACAAGTTCCTAGCTCGATTGCCCCAAATCTCTTTCCTGTCTAGTCCTTCCCAATTTTCCAAAGGTTTCTTCCAGGAGGTAACTTTGAAACATGCTTCCTGACTTTTATCTCTTGTCTATTTCAGGTACCTGCCCCTTCTAGGATAAAACCCTTAAACTATAATTTCATCCATCTTTACCTACCAGATTATTTCCATTCCCATATGACTGTACCACACTGATATATAGGAACAAATAGCCACTTAATTTTGACAGTTTGAAAGCAAACTAAAATTGTTTCCTTCTTGCTCCTAAAGTCCTTCTGCCCTTGCAGTCTTGAACTCTATTTGAGGCACATGTTAACGTGATTCTGATGCACTTAGTTACTACCCTTGTCTTGCAGGGCTATACTGGATGAGTCTAAGATTTGGCAAAGAACCAGTAAGCACTTTTATTTCCATGCATTGCAGCTGACACTACTGATAGTAGGGTTGTACACTTGTGCAATTTTGGCTGAAAAGTCTAATATATGGTCCGTTAGTACCATATAAACAGCAGTTTCTTAAAGTTCCTGTCACCAGTCTGAATCCCAAAGTGCTTAATCAATACTGAAAATCTTATTTTTTTTTTCACATAGGCTGGGATGAAAAAACTTTAAATGGCAGGCTGAAAGTTCTTTTATAATGTAACTAACTTCCTTTAAGGAAATCAATAGAGATATAAGATATCATTATGGAATGATTTGAAAGAATAGCATTGAAATATATGCATTACCATATGTAAAATAGATGGTCAGTGGGAATTTGCTTTATGACACAAGGAATCCAAAACTGATGCTCTGTGACAACCTAGAGGGGTGGGATGGGGAAAGGGTTCAAGAGGGATGGGATATTTGTATACCTGTGGCTGATTAATGTTGATGTATGGCAGAAATCATCACAATATTGTAAATTAATTATCTGCCAATCAAAAATAAAATTTTAAAAAATATCACTGCCTATTTAAGCACTTGGCCAGGACAATTAACTGATTACTGATATTCATACACATATTGCTATTGTTTAGTCACTAAGTCATATCTGACTCTTGCGACCTCATGGACTGTAGCCTGCCAGGCTCCTCTGTCCATGGGATTTCTCAGGCAAGAATATGGAGTGGGTTGCCATTTCCTCCTCCAGGGGATCTTCCTGACCCAGGAATTGAACCTGTGTCTTCTGCTTGGCAAGCAGATCCTTTACCACTAAGCCACCTCACAAATAGTGTAAGTAATTTTAATGACCTTTGATGCTTATGATTTAGCTTTTAGTTTCTGTACTTTAAACTGTGGCCTTCCCAAGTGGTGTTGATAATAAAGAACATGCATGCCAATGCAGGAGACATAAGAGATGTGTATTTGATCCTTGAGTCGGGAAGATCCCCTGTAGGAAGGCATGGCAACCCACTCCAATATTCGTGCCTGGAGAATGCCATGGACAGAGGACCCTGGTGGGCTATAGTCCACTGGGTCACAAATAGTTGGACACAACTGAAGAGACTTAGCAGGCATGCATGCAATTTAAAGTGTAGCAAAGTTTTCTCTCCCTACTGATTTCTGTTCACTCGCTACCTCCCTTTCGCCTTTCTTTCCTCACCAACTAAGCTCCAGTCATGTTCTGAGATGCCTCTAGGCTTTCTCCACCACCTCCACCAGAGGAGCAGCTTCCACTGCTAACAGCAAAGAAGGAAAGTGGGAGGGAGGAAGTGAGAAGGAAAGGATGACAGAGTATTATAAAGAAGGAACAGATGAACAAACTTGTGGTGAGTCTGACCCCCTTCAAACCCTTAAGTGCCACTCAACTCCCAACCCCTGTCTCCAGTCAGTGCTGTCACCTGAGAAGCAAGCATCATCTGAAGGGAAGCAACTGCCATCACCTTCACTTTGGAGCTGATTGCAGCCTTGAGATAACTGTGTTTCCACCTCTGCTTGAACTAGAAGCTATGTAGACATTCCTGGAGCGAACGGTGGTGAAACTTGTCACAGGTCTTTCTGGAACTGTCCAGAGTGCCAGAAAATTCAGTAAACAGCCAGATTGGCAGGGTTGCAACTGGTCTATAGATCAAGAACTCTTTGCCATCTGAAGATCCAAACATCAAGACACAACAACAGCAGAATGGCTTTCCGTTAATGTTAATGTTTGATTGAGAAGCCAAGAACTATTCTGCATTCTTTGGGCACAGAAACCTACCTGCTTAACTCTGCCTCACAATGATGGCTGAAACTGTTTGTACAGAGAACCCAGTAAATCAGTGGTCAGGATTCCTTCTTCAGCTGATAGACAGTGTTACAAACTCCAACAGCATAGAGCACATGAAACAGTAAACATTGGATGCAATTTGCTACATCTGTCAAGATAATCACACAGAGCAGCTGCAAGGTCCATCCAATGAAATTCTGACTGCCATAATCCTGGGGAAGTTGAAAGAAGTTCCTAATAGTAAAGTAAAGTCAATGACTACGAAGACACTCCTGAAGTATTGGAGTTCATCAAAGTGAACTTTGACAAGTAATCTAAAAGACAATTTCTTTTCCAGATAGTCTATGAAGCAGCCAGTTATCAAGATTATAAGGTGTTAATGACTACATTACAGAATCTGGTGAAGAAAATGCCCCTGTATTGTCAATAGTGGAGGCACATACAAGTGCTGCTCATTTTGTGATCACAATTGAAGTAAAACAGTGACTTTGATGAAGTGGCCCTGTAAGGAATAATATTCTAGTCTAATGTCTGTGATGACAAAATAGATTCGGCCATTGAAGCTAAAGAGGCAGCAGAACAAAGAAGGTCCCAGAGCACACAGCAAGATCTGTGCTAAGGAAACACCATAACTGAGGTTTCAATTCTCACATCACTAGAAAAAAATGATGCAAATGATGATTCTCCTGACCAACTGATTTGAAGATGACATTGTCTCACCTGCCCTTCCCTCTTGTACAGAACAGATCAAGAACTCTGATTACTGATACCAGGATATGATTGTGAAGACTGTTGCCTGTATCTTGGAGGAAAATAAATCCAATAAGCTCAAACTCTTAGTTATACAGGTTACGCTTATCTCAATATAATTCATCAAAGACTCCTGTGGAAGTTTGATATATAAGTATAGAGACCAGGGTCAGATTTTGCAAGTTGCTCCATGAAGCTGCCTTAAGTGATGTCTACTGGGTTCCCTTGCTACGGTGTCTGAGAGAAGGCCTGAGTGCTGATCATGGTGGCATCAAATGTGCTCTGAGTTTTTTCCTATCTAGCTGAAGCTGTTTATGAAACCTCAGTGAGTGATGATCATAAAGAAACAGCTACTTACTGCTGATCTTCATATTACAGAAGCTCCTAGAGATCGCAGACCAGCCTGATGGCCACTAGAATAACCTGAGAATTGCTTCATGTGAAGCTTTGATGAAAATTGCAAAAAAGAGTAACAAATACTATTACCCTTCAGTTCAAAAATTGACACTGGCAACTCTAACTGCAAAAAATGTATTGATAGAGATACAGTCATGTACAAAAACACTTCTGATAAGATCCAGTTCAGTGGCCTTCAGTCTTTACTCCACACAGCTCTTCAAAATATTCTCTGAAAAGTGCCGCATCAAGGTGAGACAATGTTAAGGATTTTTCAAAGAACAGTTGGATCTGGGGGATGCAAAATGGTGACTCAATGGCAGCTAATACATCAGAGGAAATGTTGACTGGTGAATTCCTAAAGTATATAGAGGCCTCTAAGTTGTCCTGAGCATGGGTATTTCATTGAAAAATTATACTAAGTGCAAGGTTTTATTGGAGACTGTAAGATAAGTGGAAGATTTATGTCACACCTTGAAATCCAATATCCTAGTTTTTGTTGACAGAAAACTTGGGAAATGATAATGTCCACAGGTCTGTGAAGCCACAGATTCTATGTTTGGTGATACTGCCTTTGTTATTGGTGGAGAGTTGAACAAATACCTAGAGGTAGTGTTGAACACATTTCAGCAAACTTGCAAATCCAACTTGAATAAATCAGAGCATGACATGGTGGATTATCTGAATGAGCTAAGGGAAGACCACTTGGAAGCCTATTCTGTCACTATCAAGGATCAAAGGAAAAAGGATTAAGGGTGGTACACACCCAGATATACTGCTGATGCAACCAAAAATAGAGTTAATTTATTCTTCTTCACCTATATTGCTAGACTTGAGAATCATCCAAAGAATATTAGGTACCAGTGCGGCTGAGCTAATAAGGAACTTATTTACAGCATTGGGAAGAATGTACTGAAATTAATAGCAGTTAGCTGATGATTCTTGAAGTGTTAACTAAGGAACAGAGATTCAAAACTAGCAAAGCAAAACCATATTCAGTGGACAACAAAATAACTGAGGAAATTAAAGAACCAAGGTCAATTTGTAGCCATTGGGATGAAACCCAACACCATCACTGGAAATGTGCAATCTTTTGAAAAACCTAAAAGCAAGGAGTGTTTCACAGATGCTGAAAATACACCACATTGAAAATCCTACCACAGAAGGAGCAGCTATTAGCAGTTGGACTGTTGATTGGCTATGTAAACATTGACATCAGAGAAAAGCATTCTAATGGCTACTCTAGGAGCCATTTTGGAAAAAAAAAAAAAAGACATAGTGGGTTTACTTAATTGGAGCAGGAGGAGGAGAGGAGGAAGAAGGGAGAAATAGGAAGGGAAAGGGGAAGGGCAAAGAGAAGGAGAAGAAATGGAGGTTATTTCTTCCTAAGGAATGCTACAATTTGCTTTTTGGTATTTCAGGTGGTGCTGAGTGGAATGATTGATTTTCCCAGAAAGCAGGGCTTGGGATCAGCTATTGTACTTTGTCATAAAAAGTAGCTTGCACCGACGCTACTGATGACGACTATGATGGAGTTGGATTTGTGTACCTTTGTCACCCAGCACTGTTATACATTCAGGGTAAAAGGAAATGAAGAATACTATACAACCTGAGTGTGACTGAAAGAAGCTGTATGCACATTCTCAACTTCAGGTCATTGAAGTTTATCTTTTTCCCTTAAATAAAACTGGGACAGGGGAAGGGGTACTAAATATTGCATTTCATAAAACTAACTGAAGTTCTGTCTACTAATGGACCACAGGATATGTAAAAGAAAAAGAAAAGGAAAGAAAAAAAGATACTCGTTTAGCTTTTTGGTTGTTTTTAATTATTACCATTTTTTAAAGGAAAACACTAACAAATGGTCAGAACAAAAATCTAAAGTTCCAAGACAAAAACAAAATTAAATTTAAAAACCTACAACCTAAACAAACCAAAATGTAAATAGTTCAAAATAGCAGCACAAAGGGAAAGCTCCCTGTTGTACTTCATATGACTGTCTTGATACCCACTCCCTCTATAAAAAACAATGTCAAGAAGTTCACCAAAAAATTTACAATAAAAATAGATACATAAAAATGGGACGACCCAGAGGGATGGTATGGGGAGGGAGGAGGGAGGAGGGTTCAGGATGGGGAACACATGTATACCTGTGGCGGATTCATTTTGATATTTGGCAAAACTAATACAATTATGTAAAGTTTAAAAAATAAAATTAAATTAAAAAAAAAAGAGGATAAAAAAATAAATAAATAAAGTATTTTCTGGAAAAAAATACAGCAAACTTTAAGTAACTATTTTTTTCTATAAAATGAGGATAAATTTAATAACCAAACAAAATCTAATAAATTAGCTATTGGAAAATTGTTTTACTTTCTATTCTTTTTTATCTGAATGTCTCCAATATAGTATTTTCTTGTGTGTGTATATGCTCAATAACTCAGTCATGTATATGCTCAGTAACTCAGAAACTCTTTGCAACCCTATGGACTGTAGCCCAATCCTCTATCCAGTGGGATTTTCCAAGCAAGAATACTGGAGTTGGTTGCCATTTCCTCCTTCAGGAGATCTTCCCGACCCAGGGACTGAACTTGCATCTCCTGCGTCTCCTGCATTGGCAAGCAGATTCTTTACCACTGCTATATTTGCTATACTTTAAAACCAACTAATCATAAAAACAATAAAAATTATATGCATAAATGATGTGTGTATATAATTACACCTATTATGATGAAAACAACACTTATGAAAGTTTTCATGTCCCCACTGAAGTTAAATATTAATATCATGATCTCAAACTTTCCACAGGAAAAACAAATAAATTTTAAGGAAAATGAAAGTTTATCCATCTCCTAAAGAAGAGGGGGAAGGAAAGTAATCTTGTCTCCTTCATGTAGATCTATGCTAAAATTGAACCTCATCTAACAGCCCTTTATAATTACATTTGGCTTATGATATTGTGTGTTAAATACTCCCAAACTATATTTGAGGAGCCCATGCACTCACTCCAAGCCTGATGATTCCAAACTGATTCATTTTTTTCACAAAGCAAAAAGATGAGTAGGTTAGCTTGAATCAAGTCAAATACTGATAAAAGCAAATCTCTTTTGATGGGCAGGCCTCAAAGTTTGTTGAAAGCTGGTTCAACTAAGCATTGATTAAGAGTGTGGATGCTTATCTGATGATTATCCAAACTTATCTAAAATTGAACATCTTTGTTCCAAAAAACACGCCAAAAATCTGACACGGATTTTGATGTTTTGGTTTACAATAGGTCATAAGTATCAAAAGAACAGCCTAACTAGGAAGTAAAGTTATATATATATAACTTCATATATATATATAACTTTTATATATATAAAGTATATAAAGGAAATACATGTAGGGGGATTAGAAATTAAAACTGTCAGAACTCTGAAAATGTATGGGGGTAAGGAGTCTCAATGAAGTAGGAGAACATATATTAATAGCAGATGAAAGAGTAGTGAAGGAAGAAGTTTGGTTTATTAGTTTGAAAACAAAATAAAAATTTCCTTCAATGTTGTTATTGTTGTTTACTTTTTAAATTATGAATTATTATATTTTGAAATGTCATAACACTGAAAGAGAATATGAGATTTTTGTGTTCAATAGAAAAAAATAAAGATGACTTCTGCTTCTGGGTAGACAGAGTATACGTATTTTTCCCTATTCTTCCTAAATATAGCTAGCAAATCTTGACAATTATATATAAAATAGACTTAAGAAGACTCTGAAAGGCAGAGAAAATGAAAACTTAAGACTCAAGAAAAAAAAATAACAATTGTTTAAGAGACCACTGATGGTAATGCAAAGTGGTATATCCATTCTGGGAAAGAATTCAGAAATTGCTTTAAAAAGTAGATATGCGACTACCATTCCAGCAGTTGCACTTCTGGACATTTGTCCCAGAGAAATGAGAAGTTATGTCTGGATAAAAACCTTTATGCCATTGTTTATAGTATCTTTACTTGTAATAGCTAACCTAAAACTAGCAGCAATACAGATATGCTTCAACATGTGAATGGTTAAATGAACCGTTGCACATCCATACCATGGAATACTACTCAGTCATGAAAAGGAACAAACTATTAATATACACAATATCCTGGATGAATCTAAAGGGTATTATGCTATATAAAAAACAAAGCCAATCTTGAAAGGTCATATATGCAATATTCTCAAAATGAAAAAATTATAGAGATTAAAAACAGATTACTGCTTTTGAGGAGTTAGAAATAATATGGAGGAGGGATAAGTATCACTATAAAGGAGCAGAATGAAAGAGATCTTTGTGGTAAGGGGACAGTCTTGTATCTTGAGTGTGAGGCTGGTTACACAAATTTACTTGTCATAAACTGACACAGAACTCTACAAATTGTGATGGTTCATGTGTCAGTTTGGCTGGCCACAGAGTACCCAGATTAAGCATTATTTCAGGGTGTGGCTGTCAGGGTGCTTTGGATAAGATCAGCATTTCAATTGAATATAGACTGTCCTCTCCAATGTAGATGGGCCTCTTCCAATCTACTGAACAGGGCCTGAAGAGAACAAAAGGCAAAGGAAGATAGATTTTTTCCCCCTTTTTCCTACCTCACTGATTGATATTTTCTGGCTCTCAGACTGGAATTTACACCATCAGTTCCTCTGGTTCTTAGGCGTTTTAATTCATGAACTTACATTACTGGTTTTCCCAGGTCTTCAGCTTGCCAACAGCATATCATGGGACTTAACCCACTCTATAAGCACATAAGCCCATGCCTCATAATAAATATGATTTATTTTGGTTCTATTTTTCTGGAAAATTCCGACTAGTACACACATGTATTTAACAAAGTCAATTTTCTGATTTTGAACTCCAGTTACTTAGGATGTAATCATTGTGGGAAACTGGGTGAAGAGTACACGGGACTTTTCTATACTATCTTTGCAGCTTCCAGTGAATCTATATTTATTTAAAAATAAAAAGTTTTTTAAAAGGAAAGGTAAGTCTAAAAGTTTGAAAAACACTGGTGGGGGTGGGGTGGGAGAAGATAGACAATCACTTAGCAGGGTAAGAGATCTTTTGTTAATCTCAATTTTGCTATTTATATCTCACTCTATTTGAACAAATCTTCAGTTCAAGATTATGCATTCATTTCAATCCCTGAGTTTCTGCTTTTTAAAGTTTTGTCTTGGTGTCATTGGGGGAGGTCATCAGAATGTAGAATAATAACACAAAGTCTTTCCATTTCTGACCCTGATCAATTAACACTTGTCTAGAGAAATTGTCTCAATAAAAAACCTGAAGCCTAAATTCAGAGCATTTTTTTCATTTGAATTTCAATGCTTCTGGGGAAAGGAGTGTGGTATTTACACTGAAAAAAATAATCTCCATCATCCACAAGGATTCAATGACACTTAGAATACCTTTTTTACATGGGACCAATGTAACCACTACTAGGTTGATTGTGGAGAAGGAAATGGCAACCCACTCCAGTGTTCTTGCCTGGAGAATCCCAGGGATGGGAGAGCCTGGTGGGCTGCCATCTATCGGGTCGCACAGAGTCGGACACGACTGAAGCGACTTAGCAGCAGCAGCAGCAGGTTGATTGTACTCACAGAACATATGGTCAGTAAAGTGGGCTGTGTCATCTAGAAACAGCATCAGAAACCTAAAAAACAGGAGCTTATACAAGACTAAAATTTTTTTTTCTGATATGAAAGACATTTCAAGGTATGCAATTCAAAGCTGAGAATGGTAAATCCAGTAAAATTGATTTCTATTATTAACTAAGCAAGAGAAAATTTGTATTAGTTAGGCAGCTAGAATTCCCTGTCAAGTATGAAAATAATTTATATGTAATTATAGCCAGCATTATGGGTTTAAAATAAAGTCAAAGAATCCTTAACCAGGCCAAAAGTGTCTTTGGCAATAAAGAGAACAGGATCTCCTGGAATTAGATCATAGAATAACATATAACCAGTGAAGTCTTGGTTAACAAATTAGAGAACTGGGTCAACAAAAACATTTTGATAACTACAGATTGCTAGGTGCAAAACTCAAAAGGAAAGTGAAGAGTGAAATGCAGTGGTTCACAGTGTCAAAACATATGACAGTTAAACCTGCACCCTCCAAAAGTGTCTTCCCTAGAAGACTGAACAGTTTGAGAACAACGTACAAGCTCTACAATAAATAAGAGGATAGCATCACTGGCCACAATTCTGTGGAGGGAATTTTCTCTAAACATGGGGGAAATCCTGGCCCTTTGTAAAAGACTGTTTCACTAAAAATCAGTGAAAATGCCTTTATTATCACTGTTTTACAGACAAAGAAATGGGCTCAATGAAATTAAGACAACAGACAAATTCTCATGGCTAAGAAGTGGCATGTCCTCCTCAAATTCACATGCCTAACCAGGTGGTGCTAGAGGTAAAGAACCCACCTGCCAATGCAGGAGATGCTTGAGACAAGGGTTTGACCCCTGGGTGGAGAAGATCCCCTGGAGGATGGCTATAACAATCCACTCCAATATTCTTGCCTGGAGAAGGATGGATGGAGGAGCCTGGCAGGCTGCAGTCCATAAGGTCGCAAAGATTTGGACATGACCGAAGTGACTTAGCATGCAAGAAGTGGCAGTGCCTAGATTCTTTGTAACCAGAACACTGCCCTACTGTCTGCTGCACAAATCACCATTACTCAAAAAAAAAAAAAAAAAAAATCTGAGCTATACGTTTAATATAGACATAAAAGTCATTTACTGCTCTTTTCTCGGAGCAGATTCTTTTATTTTCCAGCACTTTAGAAAGCTAATATTATTCAAGGCTATTAAAAATATAATTTCAGAAAAATACTCTGTGGCTAACAGGGAGAACTGAGCCTGTTCGTCATAGGAGGTTTCATAACCAGCTGAGTCTACCTCCAAGGGATCTGTCTTTCTCTCCAGAGAGGAAGGGCTCAGCTGCTTCTCTCCTCTAGCATTTTGTCCAGCTGCTCCAAAGTGCTTTGCTTACAGGGGCAGCCTCGACTGGCTCTTTCTATGAAGGATAAAGGATCTTGATTATGGCTAGTATTCCTGCTGCAAACCATACCTTCTTGCACTGACTTGTTTGTTTTATTTAAAACCATGTTGACAGCGCTCTGCCTTCTCTAAATAATCACACTTAATGATCAAGTACAACCTGCACATTCAAATGCATGTTTACTCCTATACATCTCCGTGCCCTGAATAGTCACAGTTACCAAGACATCCGTTTTGAACATGAGCATATGGTTCTGAGAACTTCATATTTCAAATCTGCAATTCGACTGAAGAATTGAACATGTTTTCATTAACACTGATGATATAGAAAACTGCTTCTTAAGAAAATAATAAAACCTGGACTTTAGCTGGGAGGTTGGAGCTTTGAAGCTTCTTAGGATTGAATTTTTATGTTGAAAAAAATGCTGTCTGACAGCAAGATAAACCATGCATAAAAATACTGTGTAAATTCACAAAGCTTCTCTTCAGTCCTTTATAGAAACTTGGTGGCAGAGGTTCCTTGATGGCCTAACAAGTGACTTCTAATTCAGTGCGAGTGCTCTGTCAATGACCTTTGCCTTCACTCTTTCTCGTGTGTCTGGACAGTGGAAATCGTCCTCCTTGCTGTTCACCATCTTCTTCAGTCCCCCCCTTAGAGTCCCCTTTGGCTGCATACATCAGAAAGAGATGATAGAGAAGTACGTGAGTCACACACAATTGCACATTACTCTGGAGGGACCTGAAACTCTATGGAACACTTGCCACTCAGTGTGCACACAAAGAAGAGAAACCCAGTCATTTGAATATCTTTCATTTAAATGTATTTCTAACAAAAGATGCCACATACTCCCCATCTTACTCACCCCACATGGAAGCATTCAATTTATCCATTAATGGTGAACCTAGGGAGCCACAGTCCAACTTCCTCCCACTGTGCCCAAACTGTTCTTAACAGACCATCTCTTTGAGTAAAGAGAGGAGTTCAGGCATCATGCAGAATAAATTCTTGCCTTAATTTAAAAGCATTACAAGAAATGGAAAATCCGTAGTGAGACTCTGGAGAACTCCTTGCAGCGACTTCCTCTTCTTGCTGCAGGTAAGAAGTAAGTAGCTCATGGAGAAGGAAAGAGAAGGCCAAAGGGCAGGTGAAGTCAACTGAATTCCTTAATCTGTATCCTTTTCCCTCCTAGAAAGTGGAATTTCTCAGTGACTGCCGCAGACCACCCTCTCCACTGCCTTCCATTGATGCCTAGCTCTCTGCTTTCCATCATGTAATCCACCTGTCATTCTGCTGCCTCCCTCAGCTCTCACTCCCTAATTGTCCTGTGTTTCTTGGTGAACCTTCATCATAACCATCTGATCCAGGATGAGGATATATAAAGGAAAATCCAACCAGTCACTGAAAACAAGTACCTTGACAAAACTGAAAAATCTATAACTACATAGAAATAAATATGAGAAACTCCCAAATGTTCCTTTGAAAGAGTTATGTCAATTTTAATATTTATATAACTATAAGCTTCCCTAGTGGCTCAGATGGTAAAGAATCTGCCTGCCAAGCAGGAGATGTGGGTTCAACCCCTGGGTTGGGAAGATTATCTGGAGAAGGAAATGGCAATGTACTCCAGTATTCTTGCCTGGAGAATCCCATGGACAGAAGAACCTGGCAGGCTATAGTCCATGGGGTTGCAAAAAGTTGGATACAACTGAATGACTAACACTTTCACTTTTTCACTTTTCAATATAAAATATAATCCTAGCATACATATAATATATAATGTAACAGATAATATATATTTTATAATGTAACATGTAGTATACATATTATATATATGTATATGTATATGTGTGTGTGTATATATATATATATATATATATTTCTAAGGAAAAAAATGAGAAAATCAAATAGTTCTCACTGATAAAACAGTGAGCTTTTCATTTTGAAGTCTCACCTGAATTTTGACCAAAAAAAATAGAGTGAGATTTTGAAGAGGAATCAGAAATTAGTAGTAGTCCAAGGGTTGAATTTTGCTTGGAGATTTTTTGTTTTTGGAGGGGGTAGCAGAGAGTTTCATTTTGTTTCATTATGGGATTTTTTTTTTTTTTTTATAAAATGGAATTTCATTTCAGAATATTACAGAACCAATTAGGATAACTGGGTTTCCCTCATAGCTCTTTTGGTAAAGAATCTGCCTCCAATGCACGAGATCTGGGTTTGATCCCTGGGTTGGGAAGATTCCCCTGGAGTAGGAAATGGCAACCCACTCCAGTATTCTTGCCTGGAGAATACCATGGACAGAGGAGCCATGGACAGTCCATGGGGTCACAAGAGTCAGACATGACTTAGTGACTAAACCACCACCAGTTAGGATAACTAATGCAGTTCATACTAGCTCACAACATATATGTTTTATTATGTTTTAATATGAATCATTTTTGGTGGGGAACACTCTCCAATATTCCTCAAGTAGTACCTCTTTCTATTGCCCTCCAGCTGGCTGTATCATGCCCCTGGCACCAGACAGCCTTTGAGCTTGTCACTCTTCTTGGCTTAGATAATTTTGAAGCTGAAAGAGACATTAGAGATTATCTGGTCTCATTTCAAAAGTGTTTCTTGTAGTCTCACTCTTCGAACACTATGCAATGTTGCCTATAATAGAAAAGAAGCACAATTCAAAATGCTCTTTTTCTCACTGTAGACAGTGTATTTCTGATGTTCCAGGTCATGGCAAGTTCACCAGTTTGACAGCTCATGTGCTTTTAGCATGGTTACTTTCCTGTTGGTGGCAGAAAAACCTTTGTGTACTATGATCATCTCCACAAGAACAGATTTTTATTCCAAGTCCAACGGTAGTGGAGCAACTCCATATGCATGCTGCAGACAGACATGAAACTTATGAATGTGATTTATGGTGAAAGGCTTCAAAGCTGTGTGGGAACACCTTAGCATAGACTCGTAACTGCATTTCTCACTGGTAAAGCTTATTCCTATGCCTGGTTTTACAGTGAATTGAGGGAGAGCTTTTGGGCTTACTGTTGTTGTTGCTTTTGTGTAAGAGTTCCAAATCCAGCAGGGTCACAAATAGTATCAGCTCAAAAGGAGTAAAATCTATTGGAAAGCAAAGAAATCACATTTCTGTTGCAGGTGCAGACTTGGATGGCCTTTCCCCCTACAAATCTGCATCTAATTTCTTGTTGTTACCAAGGAGAATAAAGGGAAGGCCATTTGGCATAAGAAATTTTTTTTTTCCTTCTTACTTTTCCTGGAAACTCCTTCCACTGAGAAAAAAACAGGAGGATCCATATGCTGCCCTACACTGTGCCATATACAGGAGCCATGGTGCTGGGGGAGCCTCTTGAGTACTTTGAAAATAAAGTTGCAGAGCTGGAAACCTCTAGTTTAGCAAATGCATTGACAAGTTAGCAACTATTTATAACATATTTTGGAGAATTGGTTTTTCCTGAGTCAGAGTAGAGGGGATTTTACCAGAATTCCAGACTGGTACCCTGCAAAGTCCTCCCCTCTCCCCCAGCCTTCTAGTTTGTTCTCTATATAAGCAATCTTTCTTTATATCAGAGGAAGATAAAGCAGAACCCATATCCGGAAGGATCATCAACCTCAACTTGGTTCTTTTCGTTGGTGCAGCAAATGAGACAACATGACTGAATGGACGAGACATCTACTGATACTAATAAATAAGAGATAACAAATGCTGGTGTGGATGTGGAGGAAAAAGAACTCTTGTGCAGTTGCTGACATTGCAAATTGGTATAGCCGGTATGGAAAACAATGAAATTTCCTCACTAAATTTATAATAGAACTACCCTGTGATTCAGAAATCCCACTTCTGGAAATACATCCAAAGGAAACAGAAATACTAACCCAAAAATGTATTTCTGCCCTTGTGCTCATAGCAGCATTATTTACAATAGCTGAAAACTTAAATGTTCACTGATGGATGAATAGATAAAGAAAAGGTGATATATAGAGATATATGTATATATAGATATATAATGGAATATTATTTAGCCATAAAAATGAGGAAATGCTACCATCTGTGACAACATAAATGACCCTTGAGGACATTTTGCTAATAAAATAAGTCAGACATAGAAAAACAATATTGTATAATCTCCCTTGTATATGGAATTAAAACACACACACAAACACCAAATTTATAGGAAAAAAATCAGATGTGTAGTTACTAAAGTTGAGGGGGGGAGGCAGAGAAATTGGATAAAGGTAGTCAAGTAGCGAAAATGCAGCCCATCGGGTTGCAAGGAGTCAGACATGACTGAGTGACTGAACTGAACTGAGTCAAATGGTACAAACTTCCAGTTATAAGTAAATCAGTACTAAGGGTGAAACATACAACATAAGTACAGTTATCACTGCTGTATGATATATATGAAAGTTGTTGAAAGAGTAGATCCTAAGAGTTTTCATCACAAGGAGACTTTTATTTTCTTTTTGTTGCAACTATATGAGATGAGGGATGTTAACTAAACTTATGGTGGTAATCATTTCACAATATATGTAAATCAAACCATCATGGTGCTACCTTAAACCTATACAGTGATGTATGTCAGTTATGTGTCAATAACACTGTGGAGAAAACCTCAAACAACAACAACAACAACAACAACCTGCCTCCATGGAAATTCTCCCCTAGACCATTTTCTGTATGTGTCCATGTGTGTGTGTGTATGTGTACATGGGCATGTGTTGTTAAATTCCAAGCGTTGTGAGATGTCAGTAGAGAGCCTGAAACATCTCAAATACCTAAAGAGTTGCGTCAAACTTTGGAGCCAATAGCCCCTGTTTAGTGACCAGTTTCCCTCTCCATTCTTCAAACTTTGATTTGGACATCACGAGTGTGGAAAAAGTAAAAAAAAAAAAAAAAAATTACAAGAGCTGTTGCTGTTGTTCCCAATATAAATGTTGATGTGCATACATAATGTGGCCACAGTGTGACTAAAATTGTTTGTCTTTTGGTAGAATGAGCATGCTTAACTTCTTATTCATTAAAAAAAGACACCTTAGTAATAAGCACCTCTTCCATTTAGGTTTCAAAACAAAATTTCCTATTGCTGTTGTTTTTCCTGTATGCCTTGCAAATAAAAAGCAGATACAGCTGTGTGAGAACCATTACCAATATTGGCAAAATTCAAAGCTGGCAGCTTTACAGAAAAATAAAGAGATTCTACTAACCATGTGCATGAACACAAACACACACACATACCTCTTCCAATAAAAATAGTATGCTGTTTATATGTTCATCAGCCCAAGAAAAAGCTTCTTTGCATTAGCTTAAAATGTCCATAATGATTCTCAGATCTCCTTTCTTGTGTTCAAGGTAGCCTTGAGAACTTTTTTCGCTTCTCCTGTCATTCAATATTCTTTTATTTTAATCCACCAGTGATGCATTGTGTGTCTACATGGCACAAGGAACTGTATTGCAAACTGGGAGCCAAAAGAGTCATGGCACTGCTTGTAAGGACCTTAAGACCTTGAGAAGAGGTGAGGCATTTACAAATATTCAGTTACATTGAATCTACTGCTTTTACTAAAATGCATAGGTGGCATTCTTTAAGAAAATAGTCATTCCTCTTATTCTCCAATAAAAGATTGTTATTATGTAAAGCTTTAATGACCTTCAAGTACCTGGATACTATTGTTGCCATGCAGTTTCCCAAAGTCCGGAAATCTAGTCAGTCCAGTACTTGGAGTATTGAAGATGAAAAGGGTAGAATTTTCCCTTTCCATCCTCAACTGCTTTTAGTATGAATCTGCTAACATTTATATTAATCTAAAATAACTATGAGTGTTTGATGAGTATGTGTAACTCTAACAGTCTGGATCTCTGTGACAGCAGAGATCATGTCTGCCTTGTTCATCACGGTATTCCTGCACCCTTTGCAATGCTTCTATTGTACAGGGTACTCAATAAATACTTGCTGAATATGGAAAGAATAAATACATGATGCAAATCATCTCTAATACAAACATCTCCCACTTTGGCATCATCTTAAATACTGCTAGGCAAAAATCCCTTTCAATCAAATCAGTAGGTAGATACAATAAAATGCTGTATTTGGTAATTGTTGCCATCCCCCTTTTTTTGAAGCAAAAGTGATAACTGAATGAGCTACACAAATACCTTCCAACTCTGTGATTCCATGACCTAAGATGGAATATTGAAACTTTCAGGTTGTCATAAAGGATTGAGGTAGAAAATGTGAATGAAGCTGGAAAATCATATAATATTTACCCCAAAAGTAGCATTCATTGTCAAGGACCTAGCTGCCAAATAGGCATGATAATTTGCACAATTGTTACAGCAGTTTTTATGAGCAATTTACACAAGGGTGAGTACCCCCGAAGGAAACCATAAAGAAGAATAGTTCAACTTGAAGCCCAGAAGATAAGAATGCTGAGTGTATTGGTGTTTCATTGACCTGTGGAGCATGTTTTAAGTCTGTATTTCTGACTATGGAGTCCACCAATTACCAATGTATGTATGTAATGTGATCTCCTGAAGGAGATGGAGAAAGGGCTTAAGAAATACCTCCCCGTGCCACAGATAATTAAAGAGGGTGAAACCTTATAGAAAGCATAGAGGGAAAAAAGAGAAGCATCAGTGACAAGAATGGTATTTTCTTGAGCATATAAGCAATAGCATTTATCTCAGGAAAACCTGGGTGGAAACATTTGTAGGGAGGTTTTCCTATCTTACTAAGAAGGCTTTAAAATGAAACTATACAAAGAATGAGAAAATCCAATGTATGATAGTGCCTAGGACAAAGCAAGGAAAGTACTTGGGAAAAGATCTCAGTCATTCTTATGAACAAATAATATGGAAGATATTTGGGAGCCATAGTGTCTTATACCAGTGGTGAGACTATGGGCCATAAGTGAAAGCAGCTTCAAATTCTCACAGAAAGAGGTTAAATAGAATTGAGTAAGTGTTCCCGAGGCTGGATAGGATGGTAAAAGTGTAAGTGTGAGTTGCTCAATCACGTCCAACTCTTTGCACCCCATGGACTGTAGTCTGCCAGGCTCATCTGTCCATGGAATTCTCCAGGCAAGAATACTGGAGTGGGTTACCATTTCCTTCTCCAGGGGACCTTCCCAATCCAGGGATCAGATCCAGGGATCAAAGCCAGGTCTCCTGCATTGTAGGCAGATCCTTTACCATCTGAGCCACCAGAGAAGCCCTGCACAGTAAAAATTGCGATGAAATGTAATAGCCCATTTCTAAACAGACTTTACAGGAGAAAGAGCATTAGATGTTGCAAAGAAACGTAGTGGGAAAAATAATCATGAATCTAGAGGAAAAGCATGTTGAGAAATAACAAAATATGATTTTGAGAGTCCCATGACATGGGATATGTACAACACAGAGGATATGTACAACATGGAGGATATGTGTACAACACTTCCTAATTATTATCATATGGCTGACACGTTGGCCCAAAAAACAAAACCTTCAGGAAGACTATAATTGAAGAAATATGCCTCAAGTCCCCATGTTTTATTTTTTATTTATTTTTATTTTTTTATTATTATATTTTACTTTACAATATTGTATTGGTTTTGCCATACATTAACATGCATCCGCCATGGGTGTACACATGTTCCCAATCCTAAAAGCCCCCTCCCACCTCCCTCCCCATACCATTCCTCTGGGTCATCCCAGTGCACCAGCCCCAAGCTTCCTGTATCCTGCATCAAACCTGGACTGGCGATTCATTTCTTATATGATATTATACATGTTTTAATGCCATTCTCCCAAATCATCCCCCCTCCCTCTCCCACAGAGTCCAAAAGATTTTTCTATACATCTGTGTCTCTTTTGCTGTCTCGCATACAGGGTTGTCATTACCATCTTTCTAAATTCCATATATGTCTGTTAGTATACTGTACTGGTGTTTTTCTTTCTGGCTTACTTCACTCTGTATAATAGGCTCCAGTTTCATCCACCTCAAAAGCAAAGTATATGGTAAATTCTTGACTTGCTTTAACAACTAACTTCGCACATGCACTCAGTTGCCTCTGACTCTCTGTGACCCCATGGACTATAGCCCACCAGGCTCTTCTCTCCATGAGATTCTCTAGGCAAGAATACTGGAGTGGGTTGCCATGCCCTCCTCCAGGGGATCTTCCCCACCCAGGGATTGAACCTGTATCTTCAACATCGGCAGGCAGATTCTTTACCCCTGAGCTATCTTGGAAGCCCTAAGAATTAACCTCAGAGGCACTCAAAGAAGCTATGAAGGAAAAGGCTTCTGGAAAACTAGGATTGTCAAGAACATGCATTGCTCACATGTAATGTATTTTGATTTCAGCAAAAATTCAGACGAAAATGCCCCCTTATTATTTTATGGATATGATAGCAAAATATGAATCTGGATTCTACTATCTAAGTGGTTTTGGAGAGCTCTGAGCAAGACACTAAGCAAAAGTGCTGTATTGATTCAAAGTGACACTTTTTTGGGGGGGGGACAGAACAGTTACCTTTTAGTCTCTTAAATTGCCACAAGTCATATGAGTTTCAGAAACACTTAAATCCATAAACAAATAACTTTTTATCCTTAGAAAACACAACTTTAAGTACCATGATGACTTTCACCTAAGTAGAGAAGGAAATGGCAACCCACTCCAGTACTCTTGCCTGGAAACTCTCATGGAAGGAGGAGCCTGGTAGGCTGCAGTCCATGGGGTCGCTAAGAGTCGGACATGACTGAGCGACTTCACTTTCAGTTTTCACTTTCATGCGTTGGAGAAGGAAATGGCAACCCACTCCAGTGTTCTTGCCTGGAGAATCCCAGAGACGGGGGAGCCTGGTGGGCTACCGTCTATGGGGTCGCACAAAGTTGGACACGACTGAAGCAACTTAGCAGCAGCAGCAGCAGGCTACTCTTTAAAACTAGGCTTCAACAAACTAACTCAAAGGGCAGGGGTATAAGTGTAGGCAATTGAAATCCAGCAGCAAAGAACAAGTTAGAAGGCTGTCGGATATGCGGAAAATTCTGTGGGTGCTCCCTTTGCAACGTCGTATTGGTCAAATAACTTTAAAGGCAAGCAACTAGCCTAACTCCTCAAGAGATCTGGGGATACGCTCATCATCCTTTATGTAGTCACTTGCAAAATCTTTTTATTAAATGAATATAAAGATAATTCTGGCAACTGTCTACACTAGCTACCAGTGGGATACTAACTGCAGAGCAGAAAAGGAGGAGGTTTTGAAGAGAATTTATCAAAATAATTACAGGAGAATACTTTCATTAAAAAAATAAATTGGTATAATTAGAATAGAATCATAACTCTTTTGCAAGTGCTTCTGCATATACTCCATCTTTGTTACCTTTAACGATTTGACATTCAGTTAAAATTAAGTGCCTCTTCCACAGTGTAGAAAATTTCTGATTTACTGTTTCACTCAATTCTTAGCTTAATGGGAAATGCTGCAGAATTAGTTACTTTTAGCAAACGATTATCCCTCTTAACCTTGTTGAATTTTATCTGCCCTCTGCAACTAAATAATGCAGAAAAAATGAGAAGACAGAGAGACTTGTCAGAATTTGACCAAGAGTGTCTTTCCTATAGGACAAAGAAATACTAAAACTTAAAGTGGAAAGAAATAAGAGTTGGGAGAGTTCTAAAAAGGTGCTAGGATATGTGTGTTATAATAAAAAGCAGTATGCTTATAACTCTTTTTAAAACCCAAGTATTTCTTAAGTACTTTTTTACTAAGATTCTTAAAGGGAATATAAATAAATGTTTTTCATAAGCATGCTTTGAAATCCTTCAAAATAGACTAAGACCTGATAAGATCTGCATTATCATAATTGGTGTATATATGCCCATGTTGAAAGGAAAAGATAAAAAGCTGTAAGAAGCCATGTTATCCCAAATACCTAAGAATCAGGATGTATTTCTAAAGCACAGTCCAGGTTCGATGCATGATACTGGATGCTTGGGAATGGTGCACTGGGACGACCCAGAGGGATGGTATGGGGAGGGAGGAGGGAGGAGGGTTCAGGATGGGGAGCACATGTATACCTGTGGCAGATTCATTTCGATGTTTGGCAAAACTAATACAATATTGTAAAGTTTAAAAATAAAATAAAACTAAAAAAAAAAAATAAAGTACTTTCTCAAGGAGAAGAGTTCAAAACCTTAGCTAACCACCTCAATATTCTAAATGAGAATTTCCATGCTGATGGATAGAGAATTTCTTTTCCCAGAATAATTCTATCATGGTCCACTTCCCTCTCCTTTTTCCAGATTCCCAAAGTGTATTTCTTTTTTTATTATTTTTTTTATTTTTTAACTTTACAATATTGTATTGGTTTTGGCATATATCAAAATGAATCCACCACAGGTATACATGTGTTCCCCATCCTGAACCCTCCTCCATCCCTATACCATCCCTCTGGGTCGTCCCAGTGCACCAGCCCCAAGCATCCAGTATCATGCATTGAACCTGGACTGGTGACTCGTTTCATATATGATATTATACATGTTTCAATGCCATTCTCCCAAATCATCCCACCCTCTCCCTCTCCCACAGAGTCCAAAAGACTGTTCTGTACATCATATTTCTTTCATGTGTCTTTTATACATCAAGTTCCAGTTCAGTTCAGTCACTCAGTCATGTCCGACCCTTTGCAACCCCATGGACTGCAGCATGCCAGGCCTCCCTGTCCATTGAGTCAGTGATGTCATCCAACCATCTCATCCTCTGTTGTCCCCTTCTCCTCCCGCCTTCAATCTTTCCCAGCATCAGGGTCTTTTCCAATGAGTCAGCTCTTCGCATCAAGTGGCCAAAATATTGGAGTTTCAGCTTCAACATCAGTCCTTCCAATGAACACCCAGGACTGATCTACCATAGGATGGACTGGTTGGATCTCCTTGCAGTCCAAGGGACTCTCAAGAGTCTTCTCCAACACCACAGTTCAAAAGCATCAATTCTTTGGTGCTCAGCTTTCTTTATAGTCCAACTCTCACATCCATACATGACTACTGGAAAAACCATAGCCTTGACTAGACAGATCTTTGTTGACAAAGTAATGTCTCTGCTTTTTAATATGCTGTCTAGGTTGGTCATAAGTTTTATTCCAAGGAGTGTGCATCTTTTAATTTCATGACTGGAATCACCATCTGCAGTGATTTTGGAGCCCCCCAAGATAAAATCTCTCACTGTTTCCACTGTTTCCCCATCTATTTGCCATGAAGTGATGGGACCAGATGCCACGATCTTAGTTTTTTGAATGTTGAGCTTTAAGCCAACTTTTTCACTCTCCTCTTTCACTTTCATCAAGAGGTTCTTTAGTTCTTCTTCACTTTCTGTCATAAGGGTGGTGTCATCTGCATATCTGAGGTTATTGATATTTCTCCTGGCAATCTTGATTCCAGCTTGTGCTTCTTCCAGCCCAGTGTTGCTCACGATGTACTCTGCATATAAGTTAAACAAGCAGGGCGACAATATACAGCCTTGCCGTACTCCTTTCCCAATTTGGAACCACCAGTCTGTTGTTCCATGTCCAGTTCTAATTGTTGCTTCCTGACCTGCATACAGATTTCTCAAGAGGCAGGTCAGGTGGTCTGGTATTCCCATCTCTTCAAGAATTTTCCACAGTTTGTGGTGATCCACACAATTAAAGGGTTTGGCATAGTCAATAAAACAAAAATAGATGTTTTTCTGGCACTCTCTTGCTTTTTCCATGATCCAGTGGATGTTAGCAATTTGATCTGTGGTTCCTCTGCTTTTTCTAAAACCAGCTTGAACATCTGGAAATTTGGAAAACTCAGCACTGGCCACAGGCTTGGAAAAGGTCAGTTTTCATTTCAATCCCAAAGAAAGGCAATGCCAAATAATGCCACACAATTGCACTCATCTCACATCAAGTCCCAAGCACAAGTAAATTGCTACTATGCATTAAACTTCCTTGTTATTTAAGCCCTGTAAAAATGAAACATATATATAAATCTTTAAAACTGTAAATGAATCCAGATGACAAATATAATTCAGAAAAAAATATAGAATGTCAAAATTATTGAAAACCACAAAGTAAGTGATAGCACTCATTTAAAATGCTGTACAAGTAATAAGTTATTCATGTTTTCTTCTTTTAATTTTGTTGGTAGGGCAATTGACACATGGCAGGAAAAGGGTTCTTGCCCAAAATTATGTGATATATATGTTCTTACCTTCTAAACTTGCTGTGTCATGGTTTACTTTGACAACTTCTAATTCTGCAACTTCAGACTTTATAAGATGCCACAGAAAAACTGTGATAATTTCAACATAACATTAAGTAAAAAAAAAAAAAAAAAGCATATTTAATCAGGAGAAATTTAAACTAAGGCCAACTAATTCTCTGACATAGTAAGAAATTATAAGTATCTTAATAGCTTGACTCTACTTAAACTTAATGGACAAATAAATAAATGAAGATGAATCAAAATCACTTTTCTTAGATTTTTTATACTTAAGAAACCATTTAATAATATGTGTGGGTGCAAACAATGGAAGCCAGGGTAAAGAGGATGCAGATGGGAGCCCTTTAATGGAATTAACCAAGTGTATGGCTTATGAAATGAACTCTGATTTACAGAATCATTAAACTTTGAGTTGGAGGCAATATAGTGGTCACCTAGATTGGGGGTTATCCTCTCAGACCTATTAAATTAGACTTGATGGGCATGGTGCAGGGGTTCATGGATAAAAGTTTGGGAAGCCTTGACTTTGTCATCCGTCCTCTATGCTATTGCAGGAATCCCTTCTATAATGCCTCTGGTATATTGCCATCTACTATAAACACACCCAATAGCAAGGAGCTTACGGCATCAAAAGGTAAAACACTTCACTTTTTAAAAACTTTAATTGCTAACCAAATTCAGTTTAGCAACCATATATAGAAAGCCTACTATGTTCCAGGCAGTTTATATACATTATTTCTAATTCTCACAGTTAGAGCCATCAAAAAAGGTCCTGTTGTTCTCCTTTGCAGATTGGGAAAATGAAGCTCTGAGATGCCAAATAGTTTGCCCAAATTCACATAATTATGTGATAGAACTGGGATTGAAATCTTATACTGCTTCTGACATACATTTTCTTGTTTAATTTTTTAAAATCCCTTGTTGTTACTGTTCGGTTGCTAAGTTGTGTGCTCATTTGCAACCCCGATCCCGTGGACTGTAGCCTGCCAGATTCCTCTCTCCATGGGATTTTCCAGGAAAGAATACTGCAGTGGGTTGCCATTCCCTTCTCCAGGGAATCTTTCCGACCCAGGGATCAAACCTGCTTCCCCTGCATTAGCAGGTGGATTCTTTACCACCAGGGAAATCCAGAAATCCCTTACAGAGTATGTATTATTTATCTCCAATTTACAAATGAAGAAACTAAAGACTGCAGAGAATCTGTGATTATTCAAGGTAAAACAGCAAGTAAGTGACAGACTGGTAAATCAAAGTCAGTCTACCTGACTTCAAAACCTGAGATCTTAATCATCATGCCTTAGACATTCTCATACATGTGAATATAGTATATTGCAATAAATTTAAAAAATAGAAGTAATGCAGAGAAGAGGACAGCCAACTGTAGTAGCAAAGAGGATCTGTTCAGCCTTTCAGGTGGGTGAGGTACTAAGATAAGTTTCAAAAGTTAAACAGAGATCATCCAGGAAGAAGAAGACAGAGGGGTCAGATGAGCATGTGGAAAAGTGTCCAGCTAGAACACATCACAATTAATATCTGCCTTCTTGTACTTTCTACATATCACTCTCTGGACTGATGTTCATTTTTACCTTTGTTCATCTGTCACCCTACCTGCTTTATATTCCCTTGGAACACTTACTACTATAACAATAATGGCTATTACTCATTGGATATTTATTATATGACAGGCATTATCTACAGAACTTTACATGAGATGACTCATTCAGCCTTACAAAACTCTTTGATGTAGGAACTATTAATATGCCCATTTTACCTTCTAGGCATATGTCTGGACAAAACTAATTCAAAAATATACAAGCACCCATATGTTCATAACAGCACTATCTTCAATAGCCAAGACATGAAAGTAACCTAAATGTCCATTGGCAGAGAAATGGATAAACAAGATGTGGTATGTATGTACAATGGAATATTACTCAGCCACAAAAATAATGAAATAGTGCCATTTGCAGCAACATGGATGGACCTAGAGATTATCATACTAAGTGAAGTAAGTCAGACAGAGAAAGACATATACCATATCACTTATATTTGTAAACTAAAATATGGCACAAATAAACTGAACCAAGAATTAGAAACAAACTCTCAGATATAGGAAACAGACTTGTTGCCAAGGAGGAGAGAGGTAGCGGAAGGATGGAGTAGGAGCTTAGGGTTAACAGATGCAAACTAGTATAATAGAATGGATAAACTGCAAGGTCCTACTGTATAGCACAAGGAACCATATTTAATATCCTGTAAAAATGAACCATAATGGGAAAGAATGTGAAAAAGAATGTATGTATAACTGAATCACTTTTTTGTACAGCAGAAATTCACATAACATTGTAAATCAACTATTCTTCAATAAAATAAATTTTAAAATAAAAATATTCCCATTTTACATATGAGAAAACTGAAGCACAAAAAGAATAACTAACTTATATGTCATAGAGCCAGTAAGTGGGTAAGGATTTGAAGCCAGTCTAATTCTAGAGTCTGCTTTTTAACCACTATACCCTCCATTGCCTCTCTAGCTGGCATTATCTAGCTGTTCAGTTCATTATCGCTCCTCCCACTGAAATGCAAGTTCCACAAGGCAGGCACTATGTTTACTTTGTTCAATGTTTTATTCTCAGCAATTAAAATAATACCTGGCACACATGATACGTTCATCAAAGAATTGTTCAATGAAATTATTTTAACAAAAATTTTTTTTTTAGTATGTATTATATACTAGGCTGTGCTAGGTACTAAAGTTACAGAGGAAGTTGAATCCTTTTTCCATGAGATAGTTCATAAAATAAATAATGGCAGATATTGTATCCTATATAAGTTTCTTCTCTTCTAGAGTATACGGCCCTATTTTCTTCCATCATTTCTCACGTGACATTAAGGCCTTGCCCTCTGGACAGGAGTAGTTCATCAAGAAAAATAAAAGACACACAAAACTTACCATAGTGCTTTAGGAATGATCTGACTCCCTTTCCCTATACTCCGTGCTTCTTTTAATGCAACCCGAGATTATCATTTGCTTTTCTAGCAGCCATATCGTTGAAACTTGTAGAGTTGGCAGTATAATACAAAGCCTACACTCTTTTTAATAATAATGCTATGATACTAAGCCATTCCCTGTTATGAATTGTAGAGTAGAAATTTTACAAATGTTTTTATTTTTAAATTAATATAGAGAACTTCAAAATTACCCTCATTAAATTTCTTCTCATTGCTTCAGGGGCATTCTCCCAGCTTATAAATAAGTTTGAATTTTGAGTTTTTGCTCCCTCTTACCTATTATCCATCTCAGAACTGAGTCATCAGCAAACTCTACAAGTAAGACTATTATAACATCATTAACAGCTCAATATTTTGAAAGGGACAGAAACAAATGCAGAGTATGTGGCAAGGCACTTTAAACCTTTCTTCAGGTTAACAAAGACTCACCAGTCAAGACTTTGAGTTCAGGGAGGGTGGGAGAAGGATAGATTTTGGAGTGAGCAGATACAAACTATCATATATAGAATGGACAAACAGTAAGGTCCTACTGTATAGCACAGAGAACTATATTCAATATCCTGTGATGAAGCATAATGGAAAAGGATATTAAAAACAATATATATATACATATGTATGTATAACTGAAACACTTTGCTGTACAACAGAATTTAATGCAACATTGCAAATCAACTATATTTCAATAAAAAAGACTTTGGGTTCAGTTACTCAACAGGTTATGAATGTAAACTCATGTTTACAGGATGATTATATCTATATTTTAGTATTTAATTCAAAAAATAATCGCAGAATATTTTTGCTGTACATTTTGCTGAAATCAAAATACCTTACATGCAATGCATGTTCCTGTCGATCCTAATTTCAAAGAACTCTTTTCCTTCATTGCTTTTTCAATTGCTATGGGGTAAAATTGTTTGACAAGTCAAGAATTCATCATACGCTCTACTTTCAGAACACTAAAACTTTAGGAATATTTCCTGGATTTGAAAGTTTCATTTTAAGATTTTTCTTGCCAATGCCAGTTGTGTGACAACTATTAGAAAATATCATCCATGCCCTTCATTTGATTAAACAGTTCATATAAGATTCCCACCATTATTTTGGTATTTATCCTCACCATGTTTCTGCCTCTAAAGTAATAATTTTCCCCCACTCTGTATTTTTGCAATATCTGATTCTATTTCTCCAATTATATATATTTTTGAAAAGATTATTACCTTTAATTGCAATTTTCCATTGAGTACCATCTCATCAAGTCTCAGCTTGATTGCATTTAACTTATTTGTGTTAAAATTTTAAGCTTATTTGCAAGAGGGTTTTTTAGCATGTTTTAAAGAGAGATTTTCTATTTTTCAATACAAAAATCAATGCAGGGAAAACTTAGCTTCAATGCGTCTCACTCATTTCCTTTCTATCCAAACTCTAGGACTATTTTGCTGGCTTCCTCCACCTTGTTTTTCTGAGACTATCTTAAACTTTACCTAAGAGATATATATTTCCAAAGAAACACATAGTTCATCATAGCATATATTCTAAGTATCTGCCATAAACTAGAAGGAATACCATTGACCTTGCTCAAAAATTACTGCACTGCTCAGTGTCCCCGTGTTGATCATGAAATAAACTAAGTCCAATGAAGGCAATAAAACCTGATTTTAATGTATTCATATGTTAGTTAATATTGATGATAAGCAAAATAAGCAAATATTAGCGTGAATTTAAAGTAAGGGAAAATGCAAAATTTTTATGTTGCTTTTATCTAGAAAATTGATGTTTGAGGATAAAAATTAGCATAAACCTCATTAATGTGTAGTATTATTGTTCAAACCAGTAGATATTACACTGCAATTAATTGTATTAACAATTAAGACAAAGGAAATTCTTTTTAGCTTGAATAAAATCTTCAAACTAATCATTTCAAGCATGGGAAATGAAATGAATAACTTTTTTTAAAAAAAGCATTTGTCCTTTGAACTTCAGTCTATTCAACTTCTGAAATGCTTATTAAAACAGAGCTCTGTTGAGCACATTTCAAACTTTAATTACACCACCCAGTGCACATTTCTAGAAAACATCAGTGACTGACAATACTATTTCATAAAACATTTATATTAGATTATATAGATAATCTTACAGTTCAAAAATAAAAGCAGAACTTTGTTAGTAAGGTGACAAACTGAAGGGAGTTATAGGGAACTTATTCAAGGAGGCCAAACCTTCTGAAATGTTTTGAAGCCTTAGAACTAATGATGGCAATGTCTTAAACTTGCTGCTGCTGCTGCTAAGTTGCTTCAGTCGTGTCCAACTCTGTGTGACCCCATAGACGGCAGCCCACCAGGCTCCCGCGTCCCTGGGATTCTCCAGGCAAGAACACTGGAGTGGGTTGCCATTTCCTTCTCCAATGCATGAAAGTGGGGAGTGAAAATTGAAAGGGAAGTCGCTCAGTCAAAACTTGATTCATGTTGATGTATGGCAAAACCAATACAATATTGTAAAGTAAAAAAATAAAATAAAATAAAATATATCCAACTATTAAAAAATAAAATAAAAAAATAAAAAGTTGACCACTTAAAAAAGTTAAAAAAAGAAAAACTTGCTAAAGGAAATCAATACATTCTTTGATTGTTATTCTTTTTGCCAGTTGGTCAGGCCCATATCTGATAGTGACAAAGTGAGAGGTCCTTCCCTGAATAATGTCAGCTCAAAAATGCCACCTGAACAACTACACTAAATTAAACATTTATAGGACCATAAAAGCCTTCCCATCATGAGATAAACTTTCCAAGTCAGATGTTATCATTAGAAATATATACAAATGTTGAGTCCTACTGTTACACTCTTCACTAATGTGCACCAACTCGCATTTCACATAAAAAATTATGATGGTCTTATACATACACACATATACACACACCATGTCAAAAGGCAACTGAATTAAAAAGATATATGCTAGATGGAAAAAAAGTACATCATAGAGGTTCATATAATCACTTGGGACATGTAGTTTCCAGATGGTTTGAAAGTTTGTTTAAAGTTCAGAGGTGTTTAGGCAATGAAATTAAGGCAAATCCAATGTTATCTAGTAGGAGAAAGGATGAAACATAACATGAGGATATTTTCTGCCACTGTTCATGTTCTAGGCTATACCCAGATGCTCAAGCTGAAAATCAAGTTAGTTAATAACTTCATACACATATATATGTAAAACTGAGTGCCAATCAGAAGAGAATGGGTCAGAACCAACACCTGCTTTCTCAGACCTAAAAGAGAAGCATGGAAGACAGAAAAAGGATACCTAGCAAGAAAGATAGACAGCTAAATAATTAAATAAGTAATTTCCATAAAGAGTGGAGAGTAATAATGTAAAGGATTAATGGAGAGGACACCTGGGAGTCCTTAAAGAATTTTCTTTAAGGAAATTATATTGACTGTGAGATCTGAAGCTTGACTGAGAAATGTACCAAGTAGAAAGTAAACAAGGCCCTTGCCCCTCACAAGAAATGGTCCAAATCTTCAGCTTGTCTTAACTGAATTATGCAATAATTTTCAAACTGGATCCCTGCCTCTAGTTTTCCCCCAATCTAACCTCTACGTAGTACTCCAAGTAATTTTCCTTAGAGATCAAAATCCTTCAATGACATAGTACTGCTTAGTCTAGAGAATAGCTTGTAGACTTCTTAGCAAGACATTTATGCTTCACACCTCAACTTCTCTTGCCAGCTTCATTTTTCATCACTTCCCCAAATGTTCATGCCCTAACATCTGCAACTGTGCTATGGTACATAGCAAAAGAGATTTAAATTATTAATATTATAGACTAAAATAGGATTATCATGGATTATCTGGGTGGGCCCAATCCCATAAACCTTTCAATACAAAGCACTTTGTCTAGCTAGAGTCAAGAAATGCAACAGAAAGTCAGAATAATTTGAAGCCTGAGAAGGATTCAGTGCACCATTATTGGTTTGAAGATGGATGGAGCAAAATGATGACATCTGAGAGAGGTTACTGGCTACATCCCCAAAAGAAATAGGGACATCAGTCCTACAGCCACAAGGAAGTGCATTCAGCAAATATTAATGAGCTTGGAAACAAACACTTCCTCAGAACATTCAGATGTGAAATGAGGCCAGAAAGCACAATAAACTTGGGCCTGTGAGACTCAGAGCAGAAAACAATGAGGCATTTATCACAGTTTACTAGGCCCTGTGTACTTCAGCCATCACAGTGTATATACAGAGAGATTCAGTTCAGTTCAGTTGCTCAGTCTTGTCCGACTCTTTGTGACCCCATGAATCACAGCACGCCAGGACTCCCTGTCCATCACCAACTCCCGGAGTTCACTCAGACTCACATCCTTCGAGTCAGTGATGCCATCCAGCCATCTTATCCTCTGTCGTCCCCTTCTCCTCCTGCCCCCAATCCCTCGCAGCATCAGAGTCTTTCCCAATGAGTCAACTTTTCACATGAGGTGGCCAAAGAACTGGAGTTTCAGCTTTAGCATCATTCCTTCCAAAGAAATCCCAGGGCTTATCTCCTTCAGAATGGACTGGTTGGATCTTCTTGCAGTCCAAAGGACTCTCAAGAGTCTTCTCCAACACCACAATTCAAAAGCATCAATTCTTTGGCGCTCAGCTTTCTTCACAGTCCAACTCTCACATCCATACACGACCACTGGGAAAAACCATAGCCTTGACTAGACAGACCTTTGTTGGCAAAGTAATGTCCCTGCTTTTCAATATGCTATCTAAGTTCGTCATAACTTTCCTTCCAGGAGTAAGCGTCTTTTAATCTCATGGCTGCAGTCTCCATCTGCAGTGATTTTGGAGCCCAGAAAAATAAAGTCTGACACTGTTTCCACTGTTTCCCCATCTATTTCCCATGAAGTGATGGGACCGGATGTCATGATCTTTGTTTTCTGAATGTTGAGCTTTAAGCCAACTTTTTCACTTTCCACTTTCACTTTCATCAAGAGGCTTTTTAGTTCCTCTTCACTTTCTGCTATAAGGGTGGTGTCATCTGCATATCTGAGGTTATTGATATTTTTCCCAGCATATATTCTCCTGGAATCTTGATTCCAGCTTGTGCTTTTCTTAATTCCAGCCCGGCATTTCTCATGATATACACTGCATATAAGTTGAATAAGCAGGGTGACAATATATAGCCTTGACGTACTCCTTTTCCTATTTGGAACCATTCTCTTGTTCCATGTGCAGTTCTAACTATTGTTTCCTGACCTGCATATAGGTTTCTCAAGGGGCAGGTCAGGTGGTCTGGTATGCCCATCTCTTTCAGAATTTTCCACAGTTTATTGTGATCCACACAGTCAAAGGCTTTGGCATAGTCAATAAAGCAGAAATAGATTTTTTTTATGGAACGCTCTTGCCTTTTCGATGATCCAGTAGATGTTGGCAATTTGATCTCTGGTTCCTCTGCCTTTTCTAAAACCAACTTGAACATCTGGAAAGTCACGGTTCATGTATTGCTGAAGCCTGGCTTGGAGAATTTTGAGCACTACTTTACTAGCGTGTGAGATGAGTGCAATTGTGCGGTAGTTTGAGCATTCTTTGGCATTGCCTTTATTTGGGATTGGAATGCAAACTGACCTTTTCCAGTCCTGTGGCCACTGCTGAGTCTTCCAAATTTGCTGGCATATTGAGTGCAGCACGTTTGCAGCATCATCTTTCAGGATTTGGAATAGCTCAACTGGAATTCCATCACCTCCACTAGCTTTGTTCATAGTGATGCTTTCTAAGGCCCACTTGACTTCACATTCCAGGATGTCTGGCTCTAGGTGAGTGACCACACCATCGTGATTATTTTGGTTGTGAAGATCTTTTTTGTACAGTTCTTCTGTGTATTCCTGCCACCTCTTCTTAATATCTTCTGCTTCTGTTAGGTCCATACCATTTCTGTCCTTTATCGAGCCCATCTTTGCATGAAATATTCCCTTGGTATCTCTAATTTTCTTAAAGAAATCTCTAGTCTTTCGCATTTTGTTGTTTGCTCTATTTCTTTGCATTGGTCACTGAGGAAGACTTTCTTATCTCTCCTTGCTATTCTTTGGAACTCTTCATTCAGATGCTTATATCTTTCCTTTTCTCCTTTGCTTTTCACTTCTCTTCTTTTCACAGCTTTTTGTAAGGCCTCCCCAGACAGCCATTTTGCTTTTTTGCATTTCTTTTCCATGGGGATGGTCTTGATCTCTGTCTCCTGTACAATGTCACAAACCTCTGTCCATAGTTCATCAGGCAGTCTATCAGATCTAGTTTCTTAAATCTATTTCTCACTTCCACTGTATAATCATAAGGGATTTGATTTAGGTCATACCTGAATCGTCTAGTGGTTTTCCTTACTTTCTTCAATTTAAGTCCGAATTTGGCAATAAGGAGTTCATGATCTGAGCCATAGTCAGCTCCTGGTCTTGTTTTTGTTGACTGTATAGAGCTTCTCAATCTAGTTTGCAATAAAATTTGAATACTGATTGAATTAGTGATTCAAGTTGGCTATATTGAAAATCTGTGTAATTAGTATTAAGAGAGTCAACCTAAGTGTCCATCAGTGGATGGATCAATAAAGAAAGTGTGTTATGTATGCATACAATAGAATATTATTCAGCCAAGGGGGAAAAAAAAGTAAATACTGCCATTGTGACAACATGGATGGACCTCAAGGACATTATGCTAAGTGAAATAAGGCACAGAAAGATAAATACTACATGATATGACCTATATGTGGAAGCTAAAATACAAAATGAAAAAACAGAGAACAGAATAGTGTTTACCAAAGGTTAGGGGATAGGGGACTGAGAAAGACATGGTTTAAGGATATATATTTACAACTAGCCCTGGAGGTCTAATACACAGTACAGAGATCACAGAAAACAAAACTGTATTATAAACATTAAACTCGCTAAGAGACTAGATATTAGTTTTTCCCACAGTTAAAAGAAATGATAATTATATGAAGTAATAGAGGCTTTAGCTAAGCTACAGTGGCAATCACATTGTAATATAAAGGCACCAGATCAATATGGTATACACTTTATTTTTTTTTCTTTATTTTTTTTAATTTTTATTTTATTTTATATTTTAACTTTACAATATTGTATTGGTTTTGCCATATATCAAAATGAATCCGCCACGGATATACTTGTGTTCCCCATCCTGAACCCTCCTCCCTCTTCCCTCCCTTTATCATCCCTCTGGGCACAATGTTATATGTCAATTATAGCTTCCCAGGTGGCTCCAGTGGTAAAGAACCCACCTGCCAATGCAGGAGACATAAGAGGCATGGGTTCAGTCTCTGGGTTGGGAAGATATCCTGGAGGAGGGCATGGCAACCCACTCCAGAGTTCTTGCTTGGAGAATCCCCATGGACAGAGAAGCCTGGTGGAGTACAGTACATAGGGTCACACAGAGTCTGACACGACTGAAGCAACTTAGCACACATGTTAAAAAAGAGAGTCATGAAAAAGAGAAGGAAAAAATGCCCATCTCAAAGGATGTTTAATTAAAATATCCCTTTCCTCATGATTGCTCTCTATATTTGGCAAGAGCATGTTTTAAAAAATGAAAACCAAAATTGAGTGTTAAATGTAATCAGCACTATCCTTATTTCTATAATGATTTCCATCTCCTCTACTTTACCCTGTGCAGAAATATTTAAGTGACCAGAACCAAAATATAGCAGGCAGAATTCTAAAGACTCTGTTCCAAGGGTTCTGCCCCTGGTAATTAAACACTAACCTAGATACAGTACTACTGTTTAGGATTTTGCTGATGTAATTACAGTTCCAAGTTATTTGACCTTAAGAATGGGAGATTATCTGTTGGACATGACCCAATAAGATAATAGTTTCTAAAGTGGAGAGCCTTCCTGAGTGATAACAGAAGAGGAAGTCAGAGGAGGGTGTCAGAGAGATTCAACACACAAGAAGGAATCAACACAAGACTGCTTGCTGGTTTCAAAGATGGTGGAAGCCATGAATGAAGGAATGTAGAAATGAAGTCTAGAAACTGAGAACAATCCCAGACAACAGGCAGCTGGGAAATGGGGACCTCAGTTCTACACCCTTATGGAACTGAATTCTGCCAACAACCTGAATGAGCCTTGAATCAGATTCACCCCCAGAATCTCCTGATAAGATCTCAAGCTCTCTGACACCTTGATTTCAACCTTGTGAAAATCTAAGCAGAGAACCCAGTTTAGCCCACCTGGACTTCAGACCTACACAAATTGTGAAATAATAAATGATTGTTATTTTAAGCTGGTATACTTGTGGCAATTTGTTATAGCAGTTATTGAAAACTAGTATCAAAAACATTGATGCAACTACAAACCTAATTCAGCTCCTCTGATATCTGGTATCTAGTATCTAGTATCTTTTCCTTAAAGGACTTGTAAAATTTATTAATTAGTGTAGTTTTTAGATATTCTCTTCTCTTTAGATGATGATTAGCATTTTTAGTGATAATTTCAGAGAAGGCAATGGCAACCCACTCCAGTACTCTTGCCTGGAGAATCCCATGGACCGAGGAGCCTGGTAGGTTTCAGTCCATGGGGTCGCAAAGAGTCGTTCAGGACTGAGCGACTTCACTTTCACTTTTCATTTTCATGCACTGGAGAAGGAAATGGCAACTCACTGCAATGTTCTTGCCTGGAGAATCCCAGGGACGGAGGAGCCTGGTGGGCTGCCGTCTATGGGGTCGCACAGAGTCGGACACGACTGAAGTGACTTAGCAGCAATGAGGTGGATGAACCTAGAACCTATTAAACAGAGTAAAGTGAGTCAGAAAGAGAAAAATAAATACCATATTCTAACACATATATACAGAATCTAGAGAAATGGTACTGAAGAATTTATTTACAGGGCAACAGTGGAGAAACAGACATAGAGAATTACCGACATGGGGAGAGGCGAGGAGAGAGTGAGATGTATGGAAAGAGTAACATGGAAACTTTCATTACCATATATAAAATAGCCAATGGGAATTTGCTGTATGGCTCAGAAAACTCAAACAGGGGCTCTGTATCAACCTAGAGGGGTGGGATGGGGAGGGAAATGAGAGGGAGTTTCAAAAGGGAAGGGATATATGTATACCTATGGCTGACTTATGTTGAGGCTTGACAGAAAACAACAAAATGCCATAAAGCAATTATCCTTCAATAAAAATAAAGTAATTTTTTAAAAAGGGCCAGCCTTCACATGGAAAGGTACATAACATCATGAGTCAACAGGAAAACACAAATTTAAACCACCTAAAGTTTCAAACGTTCTGATATACCTTTGTGCTCACAATAGAACCACAATAGAATGGTGCTTTAAGTTAAAGAAAAAAAGTAAAAAGAAAATACCAAATGTTGGTGAAGGCATAGAATGATTGGATCTCTCATATATTGCAGGTTGGAGCATAAGATTTTACAACCACTTTAGATGACTATTCGGCTATTTTTTTGTAAAGTCGAATACACAATTACCCAACGACCTGCAATTCCACTTCTATATATTTACCCAAGAGAAACAAAACTTCATTTAGATAGTAATGTTTGTTGCAGCCTTATTCACAGTAGCCTCACCTGGAAATAACTAAAATATCCATTTAAAGGAGAAAGTAAAAAATTATAATAATTTTTATTAAATGGAATACTATTCAGCAACAAAAATGAGCAAACAAAAAGTGCATATAACATGAATGAATCTTAAAAACATTATTCCAACAGAAAGTAGCCAGGCAAAAATGACTGTATTCTGTATATTTACGTTTCTATGAAAGTTTGGAACAGACAAAATTAATTTATGAATGTAGATATCAGGTTGGTTACTGCCTGGGAAAGAAACTTAAAACTCTCAGGCTAGAGAGAGAACTTCTGTTATTTATCTTTCATTAGAGCCAATCTATAAAAACTGCATTTTGAGCAAATGTACATGTGAACACCAAAACTTGGTTATTAGTGCATGAACCAAGGAGAGCCATTTCAGAGCAGACAAAAGGGTGATAAAATATGCTTTTTGAGCATTTATTATATGCCAGGCTCTATTCCAGGTATTTCATAAGCGTTATTTAATTTAATCTCTTGAGTGAGTGAAAGTCATTCAGTTGTGTCTGACTCTTTGTGACCCTGTGGACTATACAGTCCATAGAGTTCTCCAAGCCAGAACACTGGAATAGGTAGCCTTTCCCTTCTTCAGAGGATCTTCCCAACCCAGGTCTCTCGCATTGCAGGTGGATATTTTACCAGCTGAGTCAAAAGGGAAGCCCAAGAATACTGGAGTGGTAGCCTATCCCTTCTCCAGCCGATCTTCCTGATCCAGGAATTGAACTGGGGTCTCTTGCATTGCAGGCGGATTTATCAGGGAAGCTCTCATGAAGGGAGTACTAATTTTGTTTTATCATCTGAATTTTACAGTTGTAGTAACATCAAAGGTCATTTACCACAGATCATGATAACAAATATAATAATTAAAAGTTTGAAATATTTTGAAAATTACCAAAGTGTGACACAGAGACATGAAATGAGCTAATACTGTTGGAAAAAATGCAGAATTGCCTAAAACCTTCAATTTGTAAAAAGAAAAAAGACCCACATCTGTGAAGCACAATAAAATGAAGTATTCCTGTATTATCTTTATCTATCTATCTATCTATCTGTATTGCTGTGTTTAGTAATATCATGGTAAACAAATTATTTTGGTCTATATTCATGAAGAACATTAGTTTGTTATTTTCTGTTCTTATAGTGCCTTTGTCAGATTTTGGAAACTGGATTGTTCTGGCCTCACAAAATAAATTAGGAAGGATACTCCCTTCATTTTTTGGAAGAGTTTTGTGAGATTAAGGCTATTTCCTTCTTAAATATTTCACAGAATTCATCAACAAGAACTTGTGATCTGGAAATTTTCTTTGCAAAAAAGTATTTTTGTTATACGTTCAATTTCTTTTATAAATGTAGACATTATAAATATCTTTTCATGTCAGCTTTGGCAATTTTTTTTTCAATTCATATTATCCAACTTGTCAGCTTCATTAGCATAAAGTTATTCATAACATTCTTTGAGTATCATTTTAATGTGTGTAGGGTTTATAATAATATCCCTACTTTCATTCCTAATACTTGTAAGTTGTATTTGACCTTTTATTTGTTCACTGACCTACAACAGAGTTATCTATTTTGTCAAACTTTTCAAAGAATCAGATTTTTTTTTGTTTTTCTACTGTTTGTGCTATTTTATTGATTTTTGCCCTTTATTATTTTCTTTTTTATCAGTTCAGTTCAGTTCAGTCTCTCAGTCATGTCTGACTCTTTGCAACCCCGTGAATCGCAGCACGCCAGGCCTCCCTCTCTTCTTTTAACTTCATAAGGTAAAAGTTAAGATCAATAATTTTGATTTCTGCTTCTTTGTATAAAGACTTCCTTTTCTTATATATTCAAATGTATACATTTCCACGTATGCTCTACATTAACCGCTTCCCACATATGTTGCTCTGTCATGTTTTCATTGTCTTTCTGGTAGATTTATTTTCTCTTTTTCCTTTTACATGTATTAGTCGTCTTTTAATGGACATTAGTTTTCAATTAGCGTGTGAAAAGATTTACACCATTGTGTTCCTCAAGAAAGGGTGCCAAGCAAAAAATGTCATGGTCAGGAATGCAGAGTTGCACTCTACACTGGGCTCTCTTCAGTTGTATTAATACTCGCATGACCACTCAAGTTTGAGTTTCTTCTAAGAAAGGCACATTTGAAAAGCATATAAGTTTCCAGCACCACAGAAACTACAGTGATGCTTCTTTTCTTTCAATAACATACTTGTAATGACTTCTTTGAAATGCTCCAACAATGACCTTAGGGGAGAAATCCTGTATCAATATCCAACTCCCCTATTTTGACATCCAGGAGTTTCTTCTTCTTCACTGGTATCACTGACAACATGTTGGTGTTCTGGGTGTCCATTGCCCAGTGGATTTATTATACAAATCCCCTGGTAATTTCTTCTTTGGCTCTAGGATAATTTACAAGTGGGCTGCTTAATTTTAAACCATTTAAGGATATTTCTAGACACTTTTTTAAAACTAATTTATATTTTAGTACTATTATGCTTGGAGAAAATTCTCTGTAATATGTAAACATTTTTATATTTATTGAAACGTATCTTAAGGTCCAGCATATGGTCTATCTTGCTTAAGGTTCCATGTGCACAAGAAAACAATGAGTTTTCTTCAGTTTTTGAGTGAAGTGTTATAAAATGTTAATAGAGTCAAGTTAGTTGATAATGATTTCAGAAAACTAATGTTTTATTTAGTTTCTCTCTCACTTAACTGACAGAGGATGTTACTACATTCTACCAAGATAAATGCCTCATTTTTTACCAATAATTCCTCTTTTCTTGAATTCCATTTTGTTTGATATTATTATAATCACTTCAGCTTTTTTATGCTTACCATTTGCATTGTATATATTTTACATTCTTTTACTTTTGATATATATACATGGACAGAGAAGCCTGGCAGGCTACAGTCAGACATAACTTAGCAACTATACCACCACCATACATCTTTATATTTAAGTGTGGTTCTTGAGGGCCACATAAAGTTCTGTCTTGCTTTTTCATCTAGTATGAATTATTGAAGTAATTCAAATGGTGACAATAAGGAAGATCACAGAAACAAAAAAATATATGTAAGAACTAGCAAGATGGCACATTTAACCCTAACTACAATCCCTGAGTCAAGAAGATCCCCTGAAGGATGAAATGGCAATCCACTCCAGTATTCTTGCCTAGAAAATCCCATAGACAGAGGAACCTAGCAGGCTATATAGTCCAAATGGTCACAAAGAATCAGATATGACAGCCCACATGCATGCACGAGTACCAATATTGCATGAAATGCAAATAGACTAAGAAATACCTTCTCATTAAAAGCTTTCCTTTGGGTTAATTCAGTTTTTTTTTTTTAATTTTACATTTTTTTTATTAGATATTTAATTAGCATTCTGATGTCATTTTAGTAGCTGTTCTAAGGATTAGACTATGCATCTTAATCTTATCACAGCATATTTAGAGTAAATATTGTATCCATTAATTTAAAAAATAAATACCCTAAAAGTCAGAATTTCATATACCCATCACTCTTTGTGTTATTATTATAATATGGTTTATGTTTACATAAGTTATAAACTCAACAATGCAGTGTTTTCCCTTTAAACAGTCAGTAATCTTTTAAAAATATTAAGATGTGGGAGAAAGATAATATTTTTAAATTTTACCCTTATATTTACCATTCCTGATTTTCATTTTTCCCTGTAGATCTGAGTTTCCACCTGGTATAGTTCCTCACTCTTAAGAATTTTCTTTAACATTTCTTGTAGCTTAGATATTCTGGTAACAGTTTATCTTAAAATATCTTTATATCACTCACATTTGGAAGAGTATCTTATAGTTTTTTTCAGCACTGTAAAGATGTGGTTGCTTTTTCTTTTGGTTTCGATTGCTTTTGGTGAGAATTTGACTGTAACATATCATTGTTTTTTGCTGTATGTAATGCGCCTTATTTCTTTGTTGCCTTCAATATAATATCTTTATTTTCAGTTTATTGTAATTTAACTACAAAATGCTCAGATGTGGTTTTCTTTAAATTCATCCTACTTTGTGTTAGCTAAACTTCCTGAATCTGTAAGTTATTTGTTTTTCATATTTTTAACTAATTTTAGAAATATTCAATTATTATTTTAACAATATTTTATACTCCATTCTCTCCACCTGGGTGTCTAATTTCATGCATTTTATATGCTTAATATTGTCTTGAAAATTACTGATATTCTCTTAATTTTTGTATTAATCTTTGTTTCCTCTTCTTCATTTGAATCAACTGGATCTTAGGAAGCATCACTATGAACAAAGCTAGTGGAAGTGATGGAATTGCAGTTACGCTATTTCAAATCCTCAAAGATTATGCTGTGAAAGTGCTGCACTCAACAGGCCAGTAAATTTGGAAACTCAGCAGTGGCCACAGGACTGGAAAAGGTCAGTTTTCATTCCAATCCTAAAGAAAGGCAATGCCAAAGAACACTCGAGCTACTGCACAATTGCACTCATCTCACACACTAGTAAAGTAATGTGCAAAATTCTCCAAGCCAGGCTTCAACATTACGTGAACCGTGAACTTCCAGATGTTCAAGCTGGTTTTAGGAAATGCAGAAGAACCAGAGATCAAATTGCCAACATCTTCTGGATCATGGAAAAAGCAAGAGAGGTCCAGAAAAACATCTATTTCTGCTTTATTGACTATGCCAAAGCCTTTGACTGTGTGGATCACAATAAACTGTGGAAAATTCTGAAAGAGATGGGAATACCAGAACACCTGACCTGCCTCTTGAGAAATCTGTATGCAGGTCAGGAAGCAACAGTTAGAACTGGACATGGAACAACAGACTGGTTCCAAATAGGAAAAGGAGTATGTCAAGGCTATATATTGTCACCCTGCTTATTTAACTTACACGCAGAGTACATCATGAGAAACGCTGGGCTGGAGGAAGCACAAGCTGGAATCAAGATTGCTGGGAGAAATATCAATAACCTCAGATATGCAGATGACATGACCCTTATGGCAGAAAGCAAAGAAGAACTAAAGAGCCTCTTGATGAAAGTGAAAGAGGAGAGTGAAAAAGTTGGTTTAAAATTTAACATTCAGAAAACTAAGATCATGGCATATGATCCCATTACTTCATGGCAAATAGATGGGGAAACAAAGGAAAGAGTGAGAGACTTCATTTTGGGGGGCTCCAAAATCACTGCAGATGGTGACTACAGCCATGAATTTAAAAGACCCTTGCCCCTTGGAAGAAAAGATCTGACCAACCTAGACAGCATGTTAAAAAGCAGAGACATTACTTTGCCAGCAAAGGTCGGTCTAGTCAAAGCTTTGTTTTTTCCAGTAGTCATATATGGATGTGAGAGTTGGACTATAAAGAAAGCTGAGTGCCGAAGAATTGATGCTTTTGAACTGTGGTGTTGGGTAAGACTCTTGAGAGTCCCTAGGACTGCAATGAGATCCAACCAGTCAATCCTAAAGGAAATCAGTCCTGAATATTCATTGGAAGGACTGTTGTTGAAACTGAAGCTCCAATACTTTGGCCACCTGATGAGAAGAACTGACTCATTTGATAAGACCTTAATGCTGGGAAAGATTGAAGGCGGGAGAAGGGGATGACAGAGGATGAGATGGTTGGATGACATCACTGACTCAATTAACATGACTTTGGGTAAACTCCGGGAGTTGGTGATGGACAGGGAGGCCTGGCGTGCTGCAGTCCATAGGGTTGCAAAGAGTTGGACACAACTGAGCAACTGAACTGAAGTAAATTGAAGTATCTTCAATTTCACTGACTCCTATTATTCTCAGTCTACTTTTAAAAGAATTTTTCATTTCTGGTTTCACTTTTAAATTATCAAATGCCCGTTTAATTTTTAAAGTAGATCTTATTTATTCACTGAGATTTCCCAGTAGTTCACTCAATTTGATGATGTTTTCTTTTAAGAACTTGAGCATATTTAATGCCTGCTTTAAAATCTTTTTCTGCTAATTCAATAAGCTGGGTCATCTAGAACTCCTTTTCCACTAACTGCTTTTTCTTTTAATTATAGATCAAACATTCCTATTTCTTTGCAGGTTTCAATATTTTTATTATTTTTACACTGGACTTTTTGATAATTCATTGTAGAGTCCTTGGATTCTGTTGTGTTCCCCTGAAGTATATATGTTGTAAATTATTAGATCAAATTGAACTTGTGGAGACTTGCTTTTATGCTTGATTCGAGTGAATCTCCTTCAGCTCTTTTTTCTTTTTGTGCTAAGATGAATACCTTAATATCATAACTATTACCTCTTAGCCATGGTCTTTCTTGGGTTTCAGTGGTAAGGCTCAAGTGTTTATGAAGCCCCTCTAAACTCCAAACTCTGTCTTATCTGCAATGGGTAACTGCTGAAAAATCTATGCAGTGTTTTCAGTCTTCTGGCTCTTCTTTTTCCTGGGTTCTTTGAAGTATACCACATAAATACACAGTTCATGAATTATACTGGAATTTGAAAGGAGTTTATATGCAGATTTGGGACCTCTCTAACTTCCTTTTTGTCAGAATCCCTTCCTTTAATTTCCCACTGAACTGATATCCTTGAATTTCATTATTTGACTCCTCAAGCCAGGCTTTCTACTTGATTTCTAGCTGCCTCATGGTTCATGTTCTTGGCACTATTTCGGGGTAAAAGCTGCATAAACATAGATTTCATAATTATTGTCTGAGTGAGAGTTCAGTTCAGTTCAGTCACTCAGTCGTGTCCGAATCTTCGCGACCTCATGAACTGTAGCACACCAGGCCTCCCTGTCCATCACCAACTCCCGGAGTTCACTCAAACTCATGTCCGTTGAGTTGGTGATGCCATCCAGCCATCTCATCCTCTGTCTTCCCCTTCTCCTCCTGCCCCCAATCCCTCCCAGCATCAGAGTCTTTTGCAATGAGTCAACTCTTCGCATGAGGTGGCCAAAGTACTGGAGTTTCAGCTTTAGCATCATTCCCTCCAAGGAAATTCCAGGGCTGATCTCCTTCTGAATGGACTGGTTGGATCTCCTTGCAGTCCAGGGGACTCCCAAGAGTCTTCTCCAACACCACAGTTCAAAAGTATCAATTCTTTGGCGCTCAGCCTTCTTCTACTACAATTTTCTTCGCTACTACTAGAACTGGAAAGCCAACAAGCTAGTATTTAAAGGGACAGTGGTGGAAACTTTGTCTTTGCCATTCTTTCTTTGTCCAACCACTCAGAGACTTGGAAGAAATGGAGTGCAGTGTCATCTGCTTCTCAGTAACTCAAGTTCCTACTGTAACTTTAAATTCAACTTTATGTTCCAAGTCCTATAATCAAAGGTTCATCTTCCTAATTGTTTCTGCTTGATCTTTTCTGAATTTTCTGTTCCTGAGCCTGTTAGTCTCACTGGTATCATACCTACTTACATATAGGGTCTGATTGATGAGATACCTGCTAAGTAAGCCAAAAATACTAATAAAATGTGAACATAATAAGTGATTTGAGAATAACTTACAATGCAGCAGAATACTCTGCCAATTAGTCAAGGGAACAGAGAGGCAGTGTCACTTACGCTTATGGAATTTTATTGTTTAGCCAAGAAGAAAAAATGCTATCTAGTTCTTATTAATGGGAGGATGACTTCTTACTTCTCTGACCATATTTATTTTAATACTATTCTCTTTGCCTTCAAAGCTGGAACAATTGCCTCCGGCTTTTTTTGACTGTTGTCATAGAATTTACCCCCATGTTACACTCCTGTCACTCTTTATATCTGTCACTGCTCTAACATTTTCAAATTAAAAGAACTTTGAAGTGCATATATACTCTGATACAACCATAGAAACTCTTTCCCAAAAATGTAGTACATAGTAGTAGTGAGAGTACCCAGCATATGACTTTCTTGAAAGCTTAGTGACACACTTAACGTGGATTGATTACCACTAGGTCAAAGAGAACTAAGTTGCTGGAAAAATCAGATAGGAGTGTTGAGACAGAATACCAAAAGGCAGATCTTTAAAATCTAATGTCATAACAACTTGTTTTTTTTTCCCCAGTAATTCCACAAAATTAGCATATTTAATGTTTCTTTTGAGAAGACATTCAAGCAAGATAAATGTATGCCTTTGAAATAAAAATAATAAGGAAGAACACCATGTGACTTAGCTCCTGTCACGTACTTGCTCGTCTCTTTCTTCCCCATTTGATTGTAAAGGCTTTTATCTGTAAATAACTCATAGTTGTAAAATGATAAGAGGGCATATTGTTTGAAGTCTTAAATGTTATACAACTGATACATCTGAAGCTCAGTGATGTAGAGATATCTGCTCTTTAATACATTTGTTTGTGTATATGTATAAATTACAAGTCCCACAGATATTATTTTTCTATATTCAAAATGGTTATTACTCAAAAGACCGATGACTTGAAGTTCTTCTTCCCACTTCTATGACAGAAGTCAATAGTTTGTGGCTATAGTTGATGTTTGAAGAGCCTATCTAAATGTATAGGCTCATTTATGCTTTTTAGAGTACTCAAAAATACTACCCCATCTTTGGTTTTTTCAGTGTTGGTTGATCTTCTTGCTCCTATATTTACCTATAGTCCTAAGGCAAGCTTCATTATTTAAGATGACTTTTTCTAGCTTCTTGTAGCAGATCTTAAATCCTTATTGACTGCAATTTCCTCTTAATATGTCATCTAATTTATAAATAAATATGTATCAATCTTGTTCTTTTATCCAAATAGAAAAGATGACCATAATTTATACACAGTTTCCCCAACTAGATTATCTGTAATTTAGGGCATTACAGTTTCCTGTTAAAATACAGATGCTTCTTGGAAAAGGAAAAACATAGAACTCTTTCAAAGTATTAACCTCTCAGCTTGAATTATTGTATCAGACTAGCCATAAAATAGAATACAACCAAAGAGTGGGATATACTGAATGGGTAAATATTGATGGAGGTGACCAGAAAAAAAAATCCAGAGCATTGGGTTGCCTGGCAGAAGAATTGGTTCTCATGATATTTAGCAGTATCAGCTCTGAGTACACAGAAGACATCATAACGCACTGGGTTCCTGGGAGAAAATGGGCTGGAAAAGTACTAAAGAAAGGCATTGTCTATTTCACAACTTACATTGAGCTGACCCTACTTGCTGTCATCTACCTCAGATATCCTGCTTGTGTTGGCCTCATAGTCAGTTCAGTACTGATAGTCTGACTACTTTCTAGCAATTTATTGTTGTTATTTAATTCTGGATATTACTTATAGGTGCTATTGATCTAAACACACACACACACACATTGAAACAGTAAGATACTGCATCATCAGAGGATGATATGTTAATAAAGATGAAACTATGACTTGCAATACTTGATCACTGATTTTATTTTATGAATAAATTACATAGATGTTGGGGGGTGGGGAAATTAATTCACTGCATAATACTTTTGGATTTAAAAAAAAAAATCCTTAACAGGATGGACTATATACAAATGTATCATGATGCAGTATTCAAAACTGGAATTCCTTTCTATCCAGATTTGTATACAGTAATGTTCTATGTATAAAATTCCCTGAATTAGAATCTGGTCCTCTATTCATGTCATATCATGTGCACACTCAGTCCTTTCAGACTCTTTTTACCCTATGGACTGAAGCCCACCAGGCTCCTCTGTCCATAGGATTCTCCAGGCAAGAATACTGGAGTGGGTTGCCATTTCCTTCTCCAGGGGATCTTCCCAACCCAGGGATCGAACTCGGATCTCTTGTGTCTACCTACATTGGCAGGTGGGTTCTTTACCACTAGCGCCACCTGGGAAGCCTGTTTCTTGAAGGACATGCTTTCAAACAGCAGACACCTCTGTCCCACACTCCTGAACCAGCGCGTTTTCCCCTTCAGCCCCTCCCACCAAAAACCTCCCCTTTCCTTTTGTTTGCTTTGGTCTCTGCTGACCACAAGCCCCTGCTCTTGCTCCCTCTCGCACTGCTTCATTTTCATCCAAATGCATCCACTTTTCTTCGCGACACATCAAGCTTTTTGAGCATTCTCTAGTGCGCTTCAGGCCTGTGCCTGTTCCATGTTAAACAGGCTGCGGTGTGAGTGCAGGGCTGAGCTCAGTAAAATACTCCATCGAACGAAGCCAGTTTTGTAAACAGGGCTGTTTCTGGCAGGAATGCCTGATGGGATAAACAAGGCTGGAAAGAAGGACTCTCACAGAAGAGAGTGACTTTGTCAGGACACAGAAACACGTTCCAAATAAAAATACTCTTGTTTCTAATGTAAGATCAAGCTTTGAATAAACCCAAATCACTGAGGGAGATTTAAAAAGAACAATTAGAACTGAGTCAGAGACTGTGATTTCTGAAACTATACTAAGAGTCTTTGACTTTTTCCTTTTCTGGTTTTATTTCCTTAAAAATAAAAAACACCAATACAATATTGTAAAGCAATTATCCTCCAATTTAAAAAAATAAATTACATTAAAAAAATAAAACTAAAAATTTGAATGAATGGGGATAGAAAGTAGTACTATTAAAACTATACAGTAAAAACCAAAAACATTTAACATCCCAAAGATGTCAGAAGGCTACTGTATGAATTTAGAACATTTAAGATCCTATATAGATGCTGAATGTAAATGATGGCTAATCAGGAAGGATCAATTTGATGGCTATCAAATAAGAATCATCAGAAAATTGGTAGATTACATCCATGTTGATACAAAGGCTTATCACTATTTTCATTAATATTCAGCCAGGACTGAAAGTGCAGTATTTAGCCATGTACAAGAGTATACATAGAAAATTCACTATACTAAGATGATACTTGTTTATATTGAAGAAAACAGGTATCAATGAAAACAAACAAAAATTGCAATACTTGAGATTGATTAGCAAATACTTAGTTTTTAACATAGGGATTAAATAGGACCCAAGGGCATCCCCAAATTGTGTCCCTGTAAATGTCTAACAGTTAGAAGAGGAAAATGTAATTTGATCATCTGGGCAAATTACTATTATGCTCTCTTTTTAGGCTTCCCTGGTCTGCTCTTTACATTGCCCAGACTCTGTGTAGTGATTGAACATTGTCCAAGCTGTGCTGCTGTTCAAAACCAGACTCACATTGCATTTGTGCAATTAGAATGAGCAAGTGTTGGGGAACACAGCTTTCTTTTTCATATGACTATGCACCAAGCACCGGGAGGCCTGAGATGTGAGACAGACAGCCAAACGGTCTGTCAATTGGAGCTTTTTTTCCAACTCTGAAGTAAATCTTGAAATAAATCTTTCCTTCATGACATTTGTTATATTGAAACTAGATGTTTGCCAGATGTAGAATAGCAATAAACAACAACCCCTTCCCCTGTGGCTAGTACCAGAAATAGCCAATTAGAAATAATGCTTTGTGATGACTCTCATACTAAACTGGATTAATTCAGGAAGAACTCAGAGGTTTGTTTGTGTAAAGCCTATAAATGAAACTTGTGAAAGGCCAAATCTAAACATATTTTTCCAAATAGCTTGAAATTCTCACTCTGATTTTTTGTGTCCCTCTTTATAACTTTATTTTTTTTTTTAACTTTTCTTTATAACTTTAAAAGCAACATTGCTGCTGCTACTGCTAAGTCGCTTCAGTCGTGTCCGACTCTGTGTGACCCCGTAGACGGCAGCCCACCAGGCTCCGCCATCCCTGGGATTCTCCAGGCAAGAACACTGGAGTGGGTTGCCATTTCCTTCTCCAATGCATGAAAGTGAAAAGTGAAAGGGAAGTCGCTCAGTCGTGTCCGACCCTTAGCGACCCCATGGACTGCAGCCTACCAGGCTCCTCCATCCATGGGATTTTCCAGGCAAGAGTACTGGAGTGGGGTGCCATTGCCTTCTCCAAAAGCAACATTATTGACATATAATTCACGTACCATACAATTAACCCATTTCAAGTGTACAATTCCATGATTTTTTAGTATATTCAGAGTTGTGTAACTGTAACTGCAGTCTAATTGTAGAAAAGTTTATGATCCTAAAATGTCTATTAGTAATCACTTCACATTTTCCCCCTGATTTCCAAGCACTAGGCAACCACTAGTCTACTTCCTGTGTCAACAGTCTCCTTATGAATTTTATAAGGTTAGCTTTAAGAATGATCTCTGGGTTAGCAGTAACTACTATTTACTGAAAGCACTGTGTAAAGTAATTTTTGCATGCTGTCCTCTGTTCACACATCCATCCTATGAAAGAGGTTTTCATCTCCTCAATTTACAAATAAAGAAACTACAGTTGAGATAGACATTGATACTTTACCAAAATCACATACTTGGTAGAGGTGAAATTTCCTTCCACTTTTGTCTGCTTAAAACTCCCATGTTTTGTCCAGTATGCTAAAGTGACAGATGTTAGAGGGGCTTAACTCTGAGGTTGAACCATATGAAACTGCCGACATTAAGTCATTCTTCACCTACCCAAAAATGGCAACTCTGTAACATTTAACCAAAATAAATACGTCAATGCCTTCTGCTGGCACGAACCTTAAAAGAATGACTACTGTGTCAGTCTGCAAAAGCTTTTAGTTTAAGAAGTTGGGATCTACAGACATTAATGCAGCTCCTCTATACTACCAAAGTTCTTCTGTTCCCTCCTCCTGAAGACACATTATGTACCCTTTCACCCATGAGGGAATCTACCTGGCTCCAAGTTAATCTCTTAAAACAATTATAGGTGCTTTATTTTTTTAATGCTCAATTTCTTGTAAAAGGGATAGAAATCTGTAGGGTCCTTTACAAGCATAAAGGAAATTATTGGCCCAACATGAGTATGGCAGAAGCCCAGAGGGCACCTCAGAGTTTAGCCTGTTCCTTACCAACAGCTCTCACAGTGAGGATATAGTTTAGGATAAAGCTCAAAAATAGGACAAAGTTCAAGGAACACAAGAAGGATGTCTGTTTTTCACATGTTTTGGTAATATTTACATCAAAGGATGAATGTCAAAATGTCACATAGACTTCAAGATATAAATGACTCTACAGGCTTAGGATAGAACCTAGGACCCTCACTTCATTAGCATAGAGCTCTGTACTTCTATTTGATTAGGAAGGAAGCACATACTACCAACTATAAGTAGTACTGAATGGGGGAAAAAAAAACTTTTTCTGAGAGTGACATGCCTTGCATCTGAAAGAAGAGCTGTTGAGCTTATTCTCACTGATTTTAAACACACACACACACATAATGATATGGGTTGGTAGAAAGGCAAGGGTGTTTTGCTCTTTTTTCTCTTTCCAGTTAAGCAGGATTATCATAAATCTTACTTTCTTTGGAGGACTACTTATGGTGCTTTACTTATATTTAGCTGTTTATCCTTTTTAAGACCACCTGATAGATCATCCTTATGTGAAAGAGCCAGACCATTAAAAATGGATAACTGCCTAACAAATTATATTCTTTTTAGTTTCTATCAAATGATTCTGCCTGGCATTAGCAAATACTATAACAAGAAACTCAGTAAACAATTTTATCCCCCTATATTAATTTGGCAGCAATGATTACTCTAGCTGCAATTTGGTATCATATTTTCTTGTCAATAATTCTAGATAATAGGAAGAAAAAGAAAAAAAGTTTAAATTCAAAAAAGTTCTGAATTATCTCATAGGTCTTGTTTCACCTTTCTTCTTCCTCTTAAATCCCCATCATTGCAGGAAAAGTAAATAGCAGGTTGTGTTATGATAGATTAGCATTGGCAGATGCACAGCTGGGCATAACTAAGACAGTTGTTAGAAGCCAAAGTTCTTGTGGATTACCTACATCTGTTGCCCAAGTTGCCTGCATCTATTGACACTAATGATAATCTTCCTTCTTAACAGGCTTAGCACGTAAGATGTCTCTGGGGACTTTCTCAAGCGAGGTACTACTTTTCTGTTGATTTAGAGATCTACCTGTCTAATCTGCAACTACATCCAAGCTACACAAACTCTTCCTGTGTGTATATTTTGGATAGGACTCTCAAATGCTTCTCTTTTGTTTCGATATAAATCTGAACAAAAGTGCCACTGGTAAACTGTTGGCACAATTATTCCCAATTCTTATGAGTCATTGTGCCTCATTTCTGAAGCAAGTCTTTACTGAGGTTCTTCTAAGGTCCTCAATACACATTTTTAATTTCCCTTTTAATTATGCCAATTAAAACTCTGCTTATCCTGGGGTCTACGACACTTCTCTCCTTTGGACATCCAGAAGTCTGAGGATTGCTGTCACTGAGGTAATCTCTTGCTTTATTCCAGATTCTCCATCTTTAATTCAGATAAATATTAAACTCTTCCTTAAAAAGCCATAAATCTTCTGGTAACTCTTATGGCAACATTATGTAGAAGGATTCTTTCCTTCTGGGGGTTGAACTAGCAGATCATAATTTATCCAGTACTATTATCGTCTTAAAAATTTTTTGTCATGCAGAGTCCCATTAGGTTAAAAAATGTCTCATCATTATATTATACAGATGTACTGACTTCTTGCTGAGCTAGCTTTTCAACCAGTTATAAACTATATCTAGGGAGTGACATTTCGGGATCAACATTGTGCACATAGTGTGAAACTGCTCCTCTAGTCAAAACCAATTATTTCCTTGAGAAACCCTGATGTGTATATTAATTTTTACTGATCAGTTGGATCAGGGCTATATATACCATGGCAACTAGACCATCTCTATGGTTGAATAATATAAGGGATACCTTCCAACCCACTTTGTAACAGGGTATTTCTAACTCTCAGAATTTCCACTTTGTTTCTAACACTTTGTAGTTAAAAATGAGATCAAAGTTGATGCATGGTGTGAATAAGGCTAACACTTTGGAAGTGAGATAGTGATCAGCTAGCTACTTTTTTCACCTGAGTGTGTGTTTTGTTCCCTCTTTGTTAAACAGCTACAAAAGGAGCTTTTGAATCTGCTCTGAACATCCCACACAATAGGGCTAAATGTTTAGGTATGAAAATCATTCAAACATTATAGCATGGAAAGTAAATTTTATATCTACAGTAAAGTTTATAGCTCTGCTTACTCATAGGCCCCAAGAGAATGCTTTCTTCAGAAATGAATGGCTGCTTTTTATTTTTAGGGAATGGGAATCCTACCAATTTCAAAGGAGACTGAGTTCTGGGACTGAGCTTGGGGGAAGATAGGCTATATGTAAGGACTTTGCCAATCAGAGAAGTATTGCTGGTCACTGAAGAGAGCCAAGTATCTTTAGTCACATTGAGTTTTATGATGTACTGTATAAATTAGGAAAATATCTTACTTGCATGTGCTTGCATGAGCACAATAAAAGGTGATAAAGAATATACACCCATGGCTGATTCATGTCAGTGGATGGCAAAAACCACTACAATAATGTAAAGTAATTAGCCTCCAATTAAAATAAATTAATTAATTAAAAAATAAAACTTATTGTAAAAACAAATAAATAAATGCATTGGTTCATTTAGCAACAACAACCAAAAAAAAGGTGGTAAAGAAAACATCCTTTGATGGTTAACATTGGTTACGTTGGTGGAGAGAGGTAGTGTGAATGGAGACAGATGTTTGAATATTTTTAAGCCTTTATCACTTTAGAGCACTTTTAGGTTTACAATAAGATAGAAAGAAAGGTAGAGATTTCCCATATACCTCTGCCCCAACACATACATAACATCCTCCATTATCAACATCACACTCACCAAAGTGGTACATTTTTTGCTGAGGATGAACCTACATTGACACATCTTCATCCAAAGTCTACAGTTTACCTGAGGGTTCACTCTTGGTGTCCTCCATTCTATGGATTTAGATGAATGTATAATGACATGCATACATCATTATATTATCATAGAGTATTTTCATTGCCCGGAAAATCTTGTGCTCCACCTATTCATCCTTCTCGCCCTGGCAACTATTAATATTATTTTTTATTTCTCTCAGAATCTCAATATTTTTCTTTTTTGATATTTTATTATCTCTATAGTTTTGCCTTTTCCAGAATGTCATATAGTTGTACTCATGCAAGTGTAGTCTACTCAGCACAATTTTTTCTTTTTTTACCTAGTAAAATACATTTGGTGGTTCTAGTAATAAAGAACTTGCTTGCCAATGTAAGAGATGGAGGTTTAATCCCTGGGTTGGGAAGATCCCCTGGAGGAACGTATGGAAACCCACTCCTGTATTCTTGCCTGGAGAATACCATGGATAGAGAACCATGGTAGGCTACCATCCATAGGGTCACAAAGAATTAGATACAACTGAAGTGATTTAGCACACACTCATGCATTTAAGTTTCTTCCATGTCCTTTCATAGCTTGATAGTTCATTTCTTTTTTCCCCAGTTTTATTGAGATTTTAATTGACATAACATTGTGTTAGTTTAAGTTGTACAACCTATAATTCAGTTCAGTTCAGTTCAGTCGCTCAGTCGTGTCCAACTCTTTGCGACCACATGAATCAGATATGTGTATACAATGCAAAATGATTACCACGTTAAGTTTAGTTAACATCCATCACCTCCACAGTTTGTTGTGATCCACACAGTCAAAAGCTTTAGTGTAGTCAGTGAAGCAGAGGTAGATGTTTTTTCTGGAACTGTCTTGCTTTCTCCATGATCCAACGAATGTTGACAATTGATCTCTTGTTCCTCTGCCTTTTCTAAATCCAGCTTGCACATCTGGAAGTTCTTGGTTCACACACTACTGAAGCCTAACTTGAAGCATTTTGAGCATTAGCATGTCAAATGAGTGCAACTGTATGGTAGTTTGAACATTATTTGGCATTGTCCTTCTTTGGGATTGGATTGAAAACTGATTTTTTCCAGTCCTGTGGCCACTGCTAAATTTTCCAAATTTCCTGATATTTTGAGTGCAGCACTCTAACAGCATCATCTTTTAGGATTTGAAATAGCTCAGCTGGGTTTCCATCCTCCACTAGCTTTGTTCATAGTAATGCTTCCCAAGGCCCACTTGACCTCAAACTCCCAGATGTCGAGCTCTGGGTGAGTGACCACACCAACGTAGTTTCTCATGTAGCTCTTCTGTGTATTCCTGCTACCTCTTCCAAATCTCTTCGATTTCTGTTCAGTTCAGTTCAGTCGCTCAGTCGTGTTTGACTCTTTGCGACCCCATGAACTGCAGCACATCAGGCCTCCCTGTCCATCACCAACTCCTGGAGTCCACCCAAACCCATGCCCATTGAGTCGGTGATATCATCTAACCATCTTATCCTCTGTCATCCCCTTCTACTCCTGCCCTCAATCTTTCCCGGCATCAGGGTCTTTTCAAATGAGTCAGTTCTTCACATCAGGTGGCCAAAGAATTGGAGTTTCAGCTTCAACATCAGTCCTTCTGATGAACACCCAGGACTAATCTCCATTAGGATGGATTGGTTGTATCTCCTTGCAGTCCAAGGGACTCTCAAGAGTCTTTTCCAACACCACAGTTCAAAAGCATCAATTCTTCGGTGCTCAGCTTTCTTTATAGTCCAACTCTCACATCCATACATGACCACTGGAAAAACCATAGCCTTCACTAGACGGACCTTTGTTGATAAAGTAATGTCTCTGCTTTTCAATATGCTGTCTAGGTTGGTCATAACTTTCCTTCCAAGGGGCAAGCGTCTTTTAATTTCATGGCTTCAATCACCATCTGCAGTGATTTTGGAGCCCAAAAAATAAAGTCAGTCACTGTTTCCACTGTTCCCCCATCTATTTGCCATGAAGTGATGGGACCAGATGCCATGATCTTAGTTTTATGAATGTTGAGCTTTAAGCCAACTTTTCACTCTCCTCTTTCACTTTCATCAAGAGGCTTTTTAATTCCTCTTTGCTTTCTGCCATAAGGGTGGTCATCTTATGGTCATCTGCATACCTGAGATTTGATATTTCTCCCGGCAATCTTGATTCCAGCTTGTGCTTCATCCAGCCCAGCGTTTCTCATGATGTACTCTGCATAGAAGTTAAATAAGCAGGGTGACAATATACACCCTTGATGTACTCCTTTTCCTATTTGGAACCATTCTGTTGTTCTATATCCAGTTCTAACTGTTGCTTCCTGACCTGCATACAGGTTTCTCAAGAGGCAGGTCAGGTGGTCTGGTCACTGCTTCTGTTCAGTTCAGTTCAGTTCAGTCACTCAGTCATGTCTGACTCTTTGTGACCCCGTGAATTACAGCACGCTAGGCCTCTCTGTCAGAGAAGGCGATGGCACCCCACTCCAGTATTCTTGCCTGGAAAATCCCATGGATGGAGGAGCTTGGTAGGCTGTAGTCCGTGGGGTCGCTCAGAGTCGGACAGGACTGAGCGACTTCACCTTCACTTTTCACCTTCATGCATTGGAGAAGGAAATGGCAACCCACTCCAGTATTCTTGCCTGGAGAATCCCAGGGACGGGGGAGCCTGGTGGGCTGCCGTCTATGGGGTCGCACAGAGTCGACACGACTGAAGCAACTTAGCAGGCCTCTCTGTCCATTAGCAACTCCCAGAGTTCACCCAAATTCATGTCCATCGAGTCGGTGATGCCATTCAGCCACCTCATCCTCTGTCGTCCCCTTCTCCTCTTGCACCCAATCCCTCCCAGCATCAGAGTCTTTTCCAATGAGTCAACTCTTTGCATGAGGTGGCCAAAATATTGGAGTTTCAGCTTTGGCATCAGTCCTTCCAAAGAACACCCAGGACTGATCTCCTGCTGCTTCTGTTAGGTCCTTACAATTTCTGTCCTTTTTCATGCCCATCCTTACATGAAATGTTCCCTTTGTACTTTCAGTTTTCTTGAAGTGAATTCTAGTCTTTCCCATTCTATTGTTTTCCTCTTATTCTTGGCACTGTTGATTTAAGAAGGCCTTATATCTCCTTGCTATTCTCTGGAATTCTGCATTCAGTTGCAGAATTCGCCCTTGCTATCCACTTCTCTTCATCCCTCAGCTATTTGTAAAACCTCCTTAAACAACCACTTTGCCTTCTTGCATTTCTTTTTCTTTGGTATGGTTTTGGTCACTGCCTCCTGTACAATGTTATGAATTTCCACCCATAGTTCTTCATGCATTCTATCAGATCTAATCCCCTGGATCTATTTGTCACCTCCACTGTATAATCATAAGGAATTTGATTTAGGTGGTTTTTCCTGTGGTCATGTATGGATGTGAGAGTTGGACTGTGAAGAAGGCTGAGCACCGAAGAATTGATGCTTTTGAACTGTGGTGTTGGTGAAGACTCTTGAGAGTCCCTTGGACTGCAAGGAGATCCAACCAGTCCATTCTGAAGGAGATCAGCCCTGGGATTTCTTTGGAAGGAATGATGCTAAAGCTGAAACTCCAGTACTTTGGCCACCTCATGCGAAGAGTTGACTCATTGGAGAAGACTCTGATGCTGGGAGGGATTGGGGGCAGGAGGAGAAGGGGACCACAGAGGACGAGATGGCATCACTGACTCGATGGACATGAATTTGGGTGAACTCCGGGAGTTCGTGATGGACAGGGAGGCCTGGTGTGCTGCAATTCATGGGGTCGCAAAGAGTCGGACACGACTGAGCGACTGAACTGAACTGAACTGAATGGCATAGTGGTTTTCCCTAGTTCCTCCATTTGAGCCTGAATTTTGCAATAAGGAACTCATGATTTGAGCCACAGTCTTGTTTTTGCTGACTGTATAGTTTCTCCATCTTTGGCTGCAAAGAACATAGTCAATCTGATTTCCATATTGCCCATATGGTGATGGTCACGTGTAAAGTTGCCTCTTGGATTGTCGGAAAAGCATGTTTGCTATGACCAGCATGTTCTCTTGACAAAACTCTGTTAGCTTTTTCCCTGTTTCATTTTGTACTCCAAGGTCAAACTTGCCTGTTATTCCAGGTATCTCTTGACTTTCTGCTTTGGCATTCCAATCCCCTGTGATGAAAAGGACATCTTTTTTTGGTGTCAGTTCTAGAAGATGTTGTAGGTCTTCATAGAACAAGTCAATTTCAGCTTCTTCAGCATTAGTGATTGTGGTATAGACTTGGATTACCGTAATGTTGAATGGTTTGTTTGGAAACAAACTGAGATCATTCTGTCGTTTCTGAGGTTGCACCCAAGTACTGCATTTCAGACTCTTATTGACTATGGAAATTACTCCATTTCTTCTAAGGGATTCCTGCCCACATTATTAGATACAATGGTCATCTGAATTAAATTCGCCCATTCCTATTCAATTTAGTTCACTGATTCATAAGATGTCTTTGTTCCATCTTGCCATCTCCTGCTTGAGTACATCCAATTTACCTTGATTTGTGGACCTAACATTCCAGGTTCCCATGCATTATTATTCTTTAAAGTATTAGACTTTAATTTCACCACCAGACACATCCACAGCTACATGTCTTTTCTGCTTTGGCCCAGCCCCTTAATTTGTTTCTGGAACTATTAGTAATTGCCCTCTGCTCTTCCCCAGTAGCATATTGCATACCTTCTGACTTGGAGGGCTCATTTTCCAGTGTAATATTTTTTAACTTTTCATACTGCCCATGGGATTGATTCTCCAGGCAAGAATACTAGCATGGTTTGCCATTACCTCCTGAAGTGGATCACATTTTGTCAGAACTATTCACCACAACCCATATGTCTTGGCTGTCCCTCTATGGCTTGACTCATAGATTCATTGAGTTACGCAAGCCCTTAGCCACAACAAGCCTGTTCTCCATGAAATGGTTTCTTATTATAACATACATTTATTAATTACTATTGTAGTTTTTAAAATCAAAATTTATTTTTAGTTAACTTACTGTTACTAAGAAAAATTCATTAATTCTTTGTTCACTAATGCTACAATAGGTGATAAACTTTTAATTAAACTGTATTTCAATTAACAAGCATGGAATATTGTAGGTAGTTTTACAACCATAGAATTGCAGATGGGGTTTTAAGATTGTTTCTATACTTCATATCTCAGTATTATTAAGAAACCCCAAACCACAAAAGTGACTGCACACCCCTCCAGAACAGGTGAAAATATGCTTTGGATATTGCAGGATCATACGAGTACACTGATAAGATTAAATGGAGACTTTCCCCTCTTGCCTGCCTTCTTTAACCAAAGAAAGAGGAATTTTCACATAACAAGAAAATTGGATTCGAAAAAAAGTATCTTGTGCAGACCTGAAGTTAGAAGAGACTTTGAGGATCAGCCACCCTGAAACAAATCCCTCTTTTAACAGAAAAGTCAACTGAAACCCAAGGGTATTAAGTGACGGCCCTAAAGTCACACAGTTACTAAGTAGAATCCCAGTCTACTGGTTTTGTTTTCAATTACATCCTCCAAATACTACCCTTGGAAATTTTGCAGATACTGGGAGTATAAGAATATGAAATAAAAGTGTCCCTCAAGGTTCCTTGCTACAGTGTTGTAAAGCAAAATGGACAAATGTGAGTTTTACAGTTCTTTTTTTTAATGGAAGTTCTCTACAATATGAAGAAACAAAATGTTATCTTATAACGGACATTTATAGCTGTAAACAGATGTAGATGTCCCTGAAACATAGTATAAGTAAACATGTGTTCCTTTTTAGCACTGTAATTACATGTGCTAAGTTGTCCTTTATGACAATCACCGGAATGTATAAATATTTATTATATCTGAAAAAAACTCAAACTTGCAACAGTGTAGTGATGAAGTGGGAGGGAGTTCTGTTGGGACCGCTTTGAAATTATCAAAACAATGGGATTATCAAAACAATAACAAATTATCAAAACAATATCAAAACATGGTCACAGCCATTTTTGTGACCTCACATCTAATTTTCATGATTGTACCACTTGAGCCATTTGAGAAGTACTATAGCATATCATGCAATGTAAACAGAAAATATTAAAGAGGAAGAAGAGTATGAATTTGAAACATAGATGAGGCATTATAATTCTGATATTGTTTGTTTATGACAAAGATTTAATGAGAAAAAAGTGGCACTATAAATTCATTTTCTTGATAAAGTTTACCAGAGGAAAACAAAAGGTATGGATATGAATCCTTTTCCATGATAATTTTCATACTCTGCATGATAAACAGCACCCTAAAGTGTTAACTTCATCTTAGAAAGAATTGATGCAATTGTCCAATTCATTCCACAGAAAGACTTTTCTGTGGTCACAGTAGGTAATACATAGTACTTTCCAAAACCACCTAGGCTTTTGTGTTGTATTCATCTTATTTCTTATATTTCCTTTGTAAATGGCTACCAAATTCACTTGCCTCTGAAACGTGTTGAGCGTCCAGTCATTTCCCTTCATAAAACACATCTTGCCTATACCTGGAAATGTATAATAACCAAAAATAAATACCATTTATTACATTCCAATTATGAGTTAATGATTAGACTCTTTACATGATGCATCATTTACTTCTCACAACAAAACTGTGACACAACTATAATTTTTCACATTTGCTAAATAAAGAAACTTAAGCTGAGAGAAAGTAAGTAGCTTGCCCCAAATTCATGAGTTTAACTGAGCTGCTGACGCATGGTTTGATCATCACTCTGTCAAAATCTGAAGTCAAACTCTATGGCCTCTCTACTGTATTATATTTACTCCCTAAGAAATTCATGACATCTTGGATTTACAATGTGATCCCCGCCACCACCACCCCCCCCCCCCACCGAAAAAAACAAGGTTGTTTCTTCTTTCGGCCTTACCAAAAAAAATTCTTCATTAATGTAACATGTCTCCTGAAAGGTCGTGCATGATAGACCTGTATACAGCTACATCCACATCTCTCAAAAGTTTTACCAAAGAACTTACCTTACCGCTTTCTCTTTTGGCCAGCAGCCCTTTTCTCTACATTTCCAAATGGTTTTGGATTGTCTTAATTATTCTACTCTTGTTTAGAAGACTTTGATTCAACTTCTATGGAACAATCCTACTGCCTACTGAAAAGCCCCAGTGGTGTAAAATCTCTTCTTTTCAGGATCTCTTTTCTATGAAGATTTTTCAGTTTCCGTTTCATGACCTAGGCTTTGAGTATCTGTATCTTCTTTACCACTTTGACTTCACCTTCTGTGAGAGGAAGTATGTAGCCACTGTGGAGCTCCAGGAGAGCAATTTCTTTTCTTTTTTTCTTCTCACCATTCTCTCACTACTAGTTCTGTTTCTCCTCTCCCTCTCACAGCACTGTAATTGCTGATGTCCTTCAAAAATGTATTCTTTGTTCTATCTTAAGTCTATTTATGCTTTTTGGCAATCTGAAATATCAAAAGGCATGCTTTTGGCTTGCTTTCTCCTTTATTGTGGTAGATAAAATACATTTTAACACTCATATAGATGATGACTGCCTCTGGCAAGAAAGGCAAATGCAGCAAACTCTCTACAGGTCATTAAGTCCCTTGAGCTTTCAACCTTATTTGAATATAGTTAGGTTCATAAGTAGAACCACAGTCCTTTGTGATTTCTCTCCATAGCTGTCTCAGTGACCTGCCAGTCATACTGGACTCTGCTCCCTCCAGGCTTTGCGAGTTTTCTTTTTTTCATTTGTCTGCCTGTAGAAAAACAAGGACTACTGGATTTATGGTTGCCGGCATAATGTTCCATTGACTATTGTGAGTATCTTAAAGCAGCTGGCAGATTATAATCCACCCAGAGAAACAAAGAAATTTAAAAACCTAAGAGAATTGTAGATAATACACTTCTTAATTCTGTCTTTTAGCCTTTGTTACAATGTTATATATAAATGTCAAGATCTACCCATTCACCTCCAGACAACTGACTGTTGTTTAAGGAAATTGAATATAACAGAAAACAATCAGAGGTGAACTCTAAGATCATGTTTCTAAAAGGTGCTAATAATTCAGCCTTCTATAGGGAAAAAGTGGATACATCTCAAAATACAATTTAAAAAAATGATAAGCACCCGTGTTCCTCTTTTCTGGGTACAAGTAACACCTGCATTGGACGAAAGGCAGAATGTAAAGAGTCTCTTCAAAACAAATATTTAGAAAAATATAATATAATTGATTTGGAAATAAATGGTACAATTCTCAGTGTTTTAAAATTGTTTTATCTTAACCTTGGGGACTTTCTGTTCACAGTAAAGCTTTAGGGGATAAAATCTAGAATACTAGGGATATCCTGAGAAATAGAAAAGGAACCAGTGTAACTGTGTACATAGACTGATTGTTCCACTATGATAGAGAGAGAGAGTAGGGAAAGTACCTTGTCAAGGAAGGGTAATAATTGATACTATTGATAGCAAAGTTGTATGAACCACATTGTCCGGCTCTTGGTTAAGAACAGTCATTAAGCAGCAGTTGGATCCCTTTTATGCTTTTGATTTGTTTTGAAAATAGCACAGACTGAGCCATGGATTTCTATCATTTTAAGAAACACCAGAAAGTTATGGACAGTGGTAAGTTTGAATCACCTACCAGAAGATGCTAAATAGTTTCCTGGAATATTGACAGTAAGACTATTCTGTGTAATTTCACTTTCTCTTCACGTTCTTTGCAGCCTTGTTTCAGGTATGAACACGTGTACACCCGTGGTGGATGCATGTTGATGTATGGCAAAACCAATACAATATTGTAAAGTAAAAAAAAATAATAATAATAAAAAAAATTAAATTAAAATTAAATTAAATTAAAGTGCTATTGGCCAGTCAGAAAAAAAAAAGAAATAGAAATTATCTTTGTTACCTTCAAAATATTATTCACTCTGGCTCAAAGACTTTTGTAGAGGATGCTGCCTATTTAAGATTGTTAAGCTATCTTGACATTGTTGATCACAAGAAGCCTATGGACCTGAATGGTAGCCAAGAGGCTGATATCAAGCCCAGAACTCTGAGAAGCAGGATGGGCAGCCATTTCTCCTCAATAGCTCTTTCAGCTACAAAATCTGTTGGATGCTATCTGATCCCATTACATTTTTGTCTCCAGCATGCCTATGCCCTCTCTCTGCTAGTCATTCATGTCTTAAACATGAGTTTTAAACAAAATTTTGCTTCAGCTATGACCTAAACTATCAAAAATTCTTCTAGAAGAAGAGCTGTCAGAAATCCATCAAGATGAAGCATGTTAATTTTGAAAAATGGAAGATGCAGGAATGAATTGAACCAGTTCAATGATGAAAGAGTAAATATTTAAAATACAAGCAGGTATTCAAGGCAAGGACTAATAACAGCAGAACTTTAAGGTAACTTTGGACCTCAGAGGCCTCATTTTATTTTCTAGCCATCCACAGGACTGTCTCCTTTGATAAAGAGTAAAGGACTTCATGATGGGAATCCTCAGAGATTTTTTATTCATTCTGAATAACTAACTCATTCTATCCTGACCTTACAGAGTGAGCTAAAAAAAAATCTGTTGGTATAGAATGAAGCAGCATGACTTCTGGAAACCCAGACTACTAATATCCTAGCACACAGGTTTTTATGTTCTATGTGATTTGATTATATAATGTTCATTTGATTCCACACTATGACTGACAGTCTCAGGAGCTTCAAGGAAACTCACACTGGGAGAAACAAGAGAATAAATAGCTCAAGGACTCTTGATATGGAAGGCCTGGAATAAAAAAAAAAAAAGAACATGTGCTTGTAAGAAGATGTGTTTCTTTCAGATTTAATTATTTAAGAAGGTCACTAGACTGGAATATGTTCAAAGAACCCATGAAAGCAAAGTGTCCAAAATGTCTGAAGTGTCCTGGAAACAGACCCCTAATAAGGAAAATGGTCCAATTTCGCTTGATCTGTTTGTTTTCCCTTGCCAGTCCACATCCAGTGTATGTATTAAAGAGTCAAAACAACCCTTGTAGTCTGCATGTGTATGTGTGTGTGTGTGCTCCGTTGTGTCCAACTCTTTGCTATCCCATTGCCTGTAGCCCACTAGGCTCCTCCGTCCATGGGGTTTCTCCAGCCAAGAATAATGGAGTCGGTTGCCATGCCCTCCTCCAGGGGATCTTCCCAACCCAGGGATCAAACCCACATCTCTTGTGTTTCCTGCATGGTAGACAGATTCTTTACCACTACACCACCTGTGAAGCCTCAGCATACTGAACTGGGAATTAGTGGATTACCTAAACACAATCACAAGATAAGTTGGGCAAGAGGGAGTACCCCTACTCCTGAGCTGATTTTCGCTGTCCATGTTGAATGTTGGCAAACCAACTCCATCAAATCCTCTATTTTTGGAAGTACACATGCTAGGTGACAAAGAGAAAGCAAATCTTTTGAGCTCTCGATATAATCCTGAATGACACTAAGTTATAGTTTGTTCTTTAAATGCATTAAGAGCTACAGTAACAACAGCTATTACAATCACTACCACCATTGTTAACTGATGCTGCTGCTATGAAGTTGCTGCCATTTATTGAGAATCTACTGAGGGTCAGGCACTGAAATAAGCATTAGACATGAATTATCTTGTTTAATCTTCATTCATCCCTATGAGGTAGATTCTATTTTTATCCATAATTTAGAGATAAAGAAACTAGGACACTAAGAGCTTTAAAAATTTGCCGAATGTCACACAGCATGAAAGTGGCAGAGCTAAGATTCAAACCCAGGCAGATATCCAAGCTTCAGAAATATTAGTAATCAGAGTGACTATGCCTCTCATGAGAGACCTCACTACCTTGTTTTTTTATGAAGCCTTTCAAAAAACCTCCATTCCTAATATAATCTGGCATGTCTCTTTCTTTCAACTTTAAAGACCTGTTTTTAATTTCTTTTTTTGATTTTATATATATATATATATATATATATATTTTATAGAAGTAAATAGTTGATTTAAAATGTCATGTTAGTTTTGGGTATACAGTAAAGTGATATATACACACACACATACAAACACACACACATATATATGGGCTACGCAGATGACTCAGTGGTAAAGAATCTGCTTACCAACACAGAAGATACAGGAGATGTGGGTTTGATCCCTGGGTCAGGAAGATCCCCTGGAGTAGGAAATGGCAACCGACTCCAGTATTCTTGCCTGAAAAACTCCATGGATAGAGGAGCCTGGTGGGCTGCAGTCCATGGGGTTGCAGAGAGTTGGACATGACTGAGCAAGCATGCATGACATGCCATGCCATACACACATATACATGTATATGTACATAAGGAAAATGAAGTGGCTCAGTCATGTCTGACTCTTTGCAACCCTATGGACTGTAGCCTACCACACTTCTACGTCCATGGGATTTTCCAGGCAAGAGTACTGGAGTAGGTTGCCATTTTCTTCTCCAGGGGATCTTCCAGACCCAGGGATCGAACCCGGGTCTCCTGCATTGTAGGCAGATGCTTTACCGTCTGAGCCACCAGGGAAGTCATATATGTACATATGTGTATATATTACATAAAAGAATATTTTTCAGATTCTTTTCCCTTATGCTGCTGCTGCTGCTGCTAAGTCACCTCAGTAGTGTCCAACTCTGTGCGACCCCATAGACGGCAGCCCACCAGGCTCCCCCGTCCCTGGGATTCTCCAGGCAAGAACACTGGACTGGGTTGCCATTTCCTTCTCCAATGCATGAAAGTGAAAAGTGAAAGTGAAGTCACTCAGTTGTGTCCAACTCGTAGCAATCCCATGGACTGCAGCCTACCTTCTCCCTTTTCCCTTATAGGTTATTACAAAATATTGGATATATTTCCCTTGCTGTGTATCTGTTAATCAACAGCAAGGGAAATATATCCAATCCTCCTAAATTATCCCTCCCCTATCCCTTTCATTTTTGGTAACCATAAATTCATTTTCTATGTCCGTGGATCTATTTCTGTTTTGTGAATAAATTAATTTATATCTTTCCGTTTGTAATTTTAAAGATCTTAATACCATCACTTACATTCTTGTTCTTATTTTAAAATGGGATAAAAACTTTTCCAATGTGAATTGGAGTAACTAGTAAAAAATAAATATATCTAGATACTTACTTAATTCAAGACATTTTAGGAGGCTGTTTGAAGGATAGGAAACAAAGAAGCATTATGTATGTTCGCTGGCTTCATGGTGTTTACAATCCTGGTAAAATGTTCTATGTAAATTATTGACTTACAGAGAAAACTCATAATACAAGAAGTGTTTGGAAATGCTAATAGCTTGAATTCAATAAGCACCTATTATGTATCAGATTCTAAGCAAAGTATGTAATATCATATTTAATCCTTACACGAATAGCACTGATGCTATTGCTATCTCATATTTATAGATGAGAAAACTGAGGGTCAGCCATAATGAGTATTTTGGTCAAAATTGCCCAGCTACTAAGCAACAGAACCAGATTAAAAACCCAGGCTGTCTGACTTCAGAGACTGAGCTTTTCACCAATAAATGACAGTTGTTCTTATGGCAAATGTCTAAGTGGCGTGGTCAGTAAATATTTGGGAGTACAGAGAAGGAAGAGAAATTTTCCCCTAGACTAAAAGTGATTGAACCCAGGTCTCCTGCATTGCAGGTGGATTCTTTACCAGCTGAACCACAAGGGAAGCCCAAGAATATTGAAGTGGGTAGCTTATCCCTTCTCCAGCGGATCTTCCCAACCCAGGAATCAAACTGGGGTTTCCTGCATTGCAGATGGATTCTTTACCAACTGAGCTATCAGGGAAGGCCCCAAAATAATAAATATATATTCAGTGTGAGTTTTCATTATTATGTAAATGTAGTTGTACTTTGGAGCAAGAAAATGTGATATAATAAAATAGAAACTTGCAAAATAGTAGCATTATAATAGAAACATTTGCATTACAAAGGTTTATTTACTTCACAAAGAATCATCACAGGCTTCCTTTAAATACCAGTCTCTCCTATTGTGCTCAGAATGATTGGATCCCACACACATTGAGGGAAAGAAGTGAATGTACACAACATTTTCATAATATGACTGTTTTATAAAACAGGATACAACTTTACCACATTTCATATGCAAATTTTGAGACTTCCAATAAAGACCGAAAAGATAAGAGTGGAAAAAAAGCTACGTATTCACCGTCTTGTCTGACTTCTTCTTCCCCTGTTGTAAGCCCACAGTTTCAGCCACTGGACCACCAGGGAAGTCCCAGTGACACCCTGATCGTAATTTGCAAGACCCGTGTGTTTTGCCCTCCAACCTTGTTTTCTTTAAACTATATCACTTCACTGTTCTTTAATAAGAAGCAAAAATAGCATCAGTAAATCTTAGGTAAAAATATTCTTCTCCATTGTTACAATACATGGACATATGTGGTCCTGAATACAAGAGTATAGAGTGGCAATGAAGCAGCCCATATTAACTCCTATCACAATTTATGTTTCTTCACTTCTCAACCAATTCCTCTCACCTTGTTAAGGGCCCCCAGGATGAATGCTGTTCATACATCTGAAAGCTAAGAAGGTACTTGCTTGACTCTGTGACTACCCTCTTTTACCAGCAGAAACTCACATGCTTCCAATGTGACGTCAGATGTAATACTTGCTTTGCATAAGCAGCTCAGAAAACTTCTCCCTACCAATTAATCAGGGCCAATAGATTTACTATATAACTTCTTGAAGTAATACTTGTAATAGGTTAAAGGTAAAATGCTTGGATTTCATTCCTGATTTGTTTGAAAAAGTAATATAAGCAGTAAGTAAGTGAGGTCTGCAAATAAGAGATAAAGCCAAAAAAGAATTTTCATGTGGATGATCACAGATGAAATATAAGCGTTTACTCTCCTGAATTGTGGTGGATCTAATAGCGTTTAGCCTATGTGATCAGAATTTCTATCAACTCAATACTCAGTCCTCATTCTTAGAGGTATTTGATTCATACCACTTATATTTTGGTCTGGTTCATTAAACATATAATTTATTGGTTATTAAAATGCCCTGCAGTATTTTTCCATTACAGAAAAATATAAAAAGTGATTTATGCAGCTTGTGTGTAAATTGATACATGTCATAAAGACAAGAATTGTAATTTGTTTCTGAATAGTACTTCTTTACTCTCAGAATTGGTTACAGCTTTCAAAGCCTCATCACAGCAAAAACTTGATTAAATCTGTTGGTTGTATTAGTTTGGACGCAAAAAGCTCCCTTCATAAAATCTATTGCTCTAGATAATATGTGCTACTCTTTTAGCTTTTGGTCACAGTGTGCACCTCTGCAGCTTGACACATAAAAAATGGACAAATCAAGAAAAATAAAGCTGCCTGGGCCACATGAAGTTACCTATTTCATGCTTTATTTCCCCAACAGTCATTTCTAGCAGCAGGGCAGACAAGACAAAAGACAAATGGTGAATCAAACGAAGGACAAAATGAAAGGAAAATGAGGGACAAACATAATAAGATATTTGCAAGGAACATCTTTTTGATCATAAACAAAAATCCAAGCCCAGGGGTTATGACTCTGGATCATCAAACCTCGTCTTGACTTACAGTGGTTGCCTGAACTATTTCTCCCCAAACACCAGTGTTTGCTTTTTTCCAAATGGAATATTTCTCACCATAAAATAGAGCATTCTCATTTCAGGAAAATGTCAAGTATGAATGAAAATCCCTGCAGTACTAATGATTTTTTCAATCATATTTCTCCTTTGAATATATATAGCTTCTTTTCCTTCCAGAATATCTCTTGTCTGCAATGCTAGAGCTATGCATATGTGGTTCTAAGACAAATAAGGGGCTTGTTATTACAGTCATTAATTTCAGTAAATAAGCATTTCTTGGGTTTTAAGTATTATATTATTAAATTCACCATGTATTTGATGCTCTTGTACTCCAAATAGTATTTTGTAGAGAATTTTAATATCATTTATACTTCATTATCATAAGTGAATGCCAGCGATGTTCTTTAAGCGCTGAAAATTCTGTTACTTCACCTTCTACAGCCATAAATTCATTCACCCTACCCATTTTAATGGGGCTGGATTAATGAAGCTTTCAAAAGGGCAACATTTGGTGAAAATTACAGAAGTACCTGAAGGACTGATTAATTGCAGATTCCCTAGAAAAAGATATTGTGACTTTGGCTGCTGACGAAAATGTATGTAATATTATGCTGTGTTGCCTCTAAGATGCATGGCATTTCACTCTCTGTTATCCACACTAATGAAGAGGAACAAAGGAACAGATAATACAAAGCAGCAGATGACTTGCTGATCTCTTCATTAGCCTGGGGAGTAGAGAGCAGGGATGTAGGAGTTGCTGCAGGAGAGTAGTACAACTTAATTTTTTTTTCTTTTAAGGGTAATTATTTTAAAAATTCAGATCCAAATAATTTGTCTTTGAAAACTGCTCACCTTGTCTATTAACTGCTTTTCCCATGAACTAACATCACTGCTTGTATTCTAGCTGTCCAAGACCCCCACAAAGCTATTTCACCTATTCTCTCCAAAGAGTCTTATGCTCTGTATGTTTGTTTTCTTACTCTCATATCCATCTAAAATCAAAGCATCCAGCTCCATGTTCCATTTCATTTCATCACTAATTCATGCTTTTCAAGATGACATAGCACACATGTTGCCATTCTGTTCCCTACATGCCCACTGCTGCTGCTAAGTTGCTTCAGTCATGTCCAACTCTGTGTGAACCAATAGACGGCAGCCCGCCAGGCTCCTCCATCCCTGGGATTCTCCAGGCAAGAACACTGAAGTGGGTTGCCATTTCCTTCTCCAATGCGTGAAAGTGAAAAGTGAAAGTGAAGTCGCTCAGTTGTGTCCAACTCTTAGCGACCCCATGGACTGCAGCCTACCAGGCTCTTCCATCCATGGGATTTTCCAGGCAAGAGTACTGGAGTGGGGTGCCATTGCCTTCTCTGCTACATGCCCACAGGGGACCACATTAATTGGATATTTTACTTTTTCTTACTAAGCCTGAAGTCAGTCTCAGAGACTATCTCAGTGGTCCAAGTAGCCATTACAACTGCAGCAAAACAAAAAGTATATGATAAAATTATATGATTTGAATAGAAAGACACTTTCATAGTTTAATAAATTGTATAACATAAGTGTTAACAGTGAACCACTCGACATATTTTCAATAAAGTCAGACGGCAAATACAAAGATTTTTACTATTTCTGCAGTTATGTAGCATTGGAGGGGGGATCATGAGAAGTAAAACATTATAAATTCTTTGTGTAGTTCAGCTAGAAGGTAACAATGTTGACTGATTGTAGAATTTGTTAGGTTAAAATAAATATGTTTAATAATCATTAGAAATGTTAAATAAAATTCAGCCCAAAAGATTACAAGAAAGTAGAAACAAAGGAAATAAATAGAAAAATAAGACAAATAGAAAATAAATAATATAATGTAAATAAATGTAAATATTTCAGTAGTCACTATAAATATAAATGGACTAAACTCTTCAGGTAAAAGATAAAGATTTTTATGCTAAACTTTTTTAAAAATCCAGTTATATACTTCATAAAAGAGTATACAAAAAGGTAAAAATTAAAGGATGAAAATATTATACTATGAAATAGTATTCCAAAGAAAGTGACTGCAGGTACATTGCTGTTGCTAAGTCGCTTCAGTCATGTCCGACTCTGTGCGACCCAGTGGACAGCAGCCCACCAGGCTCCCCCGTCCCTGGGATTCTCCAGGCAAGAACACTGGAATGGGTTGCCATTTTCTTCTCCAATGCATGAAAGTGAAAAGTGAAAGTGAAGTCGCTCAGTCGTGTCCGACCCTCATCGACCCCATGGACTGCAGCCTTCCAGGCTCCTCCGTCCATGGGATTTTCCAGGCAAGAGTACTGGAGTGGGGTGCCATTGCAGGTACATTAGTACCATACAAAATATACTTTAATAATTAAAAAACATTTTAAAATTCTGTGCTAGAGGTAAAGAGGGTCACTATATAATAACAAAGATCTAATTCACCAAAATGACGAGGCAATTTTAAATGTCTATTAACCTAGTAACACAGCTCCCAAAACAGAAAAGAAAGGCAGAATTATAGGAAAAAGTTGATAAATATGTCATCATCGTGAGATATTTCAACGTAATTGTCTCTGTAATTGAATATTGATTTTAAAAACACAGGGATACAGATTCTTTAAGCTGTAAAAATTAGAAATTTGAAAAGATTGGTATCACACAAGCACATTCTTTGACTATAATATAATTAAGTCAAAAATCAAGTATTTTTAAGGGTTTATGTTATTTAGCGTTAATTTTTCCAGCTTTATTGAGATATGATTGACAAACTGTATATATTTAAGGTGAACAATGAGATGATTTGATATATGTTTATATTGGAAAATGATTATCACAATCAAGTTAACATTTAACTTTTATCACTTCATATAGTTAGTTGTGTTAGTTGCTCAGTCATGTCTGACTCTTCGTGACCCTATGGACTAGAGCTCGCCAGGCTTCTCTGTCCATAGAATTCTCTAGGCAGGAAGACTAAAGTGGGTTGCCATTCCTTCTCCAGGGGATCTTCCCAACCTAGGGATCAAACCCGGGTCTCTTGCTTTGCAGGCAGATTGTGTACCATCCAAGCCATGTGTGTAAATGCCCAATATAGTTGTAAGGGGCTTTTTTATTTTTTTTATTTTTTTTTTGCTTTTGGTGTGATAAGAGCACTTAAGATCTACTTTCCTACAAAATTTCAAGTAGACAATACGGTATATTATTAACTATAGTCATTATGGTATTCATTAGATTCCTCAGAACTAATTTATCACATAATAGAAAGTTTGTGCCCTTTGATCAACATCTCCCCGTTTTCCCCACCTCCTAATCTCTGGTAAACACTGTTCTATTCTCTGATCCTGTGAATTCAACTTTTTAGCATTCTTCACACCTGTTAGGATGATTACTATCCAAATATAAGAGATAACAGGTTTTGGCAAGTGTGGGGAGAAACTGAAACTCTAATATAGCATTAGAGTCAAAGTTAATTACCATAACCATTATGGAAAACAGTATGGAGTTTCCTCAAAAAATTAAAAGTATAGCTACCAAGTGATCCAACAATCCCACTAATGGACATATATCCAAAAGAAGTAAAATCACACATGTTTTAATACATTACACTAAGCTTACTTTTGAAATTTTAAAACAAGATTCCAAGTATTTCGTAACCCAAAGAAAACTTCATGATAATAAAGTGTGAAAATACTTAGGACTGAATGATCATGAAAACATTATGCGTCCAAACATGGATGCACTGAAGTGGTATTTTCAAGACATTTTATGGACTTAAATTGGTTTACTATGAAAGAAGTACCATGGAAAAGAAATGCAAAAAAGAAAAATGGCTGTCTAGGGAGGGCTTACAAATAGCTGTGAAAAGAAGAGAAGCGAAAAGCAAAGGAGAAAAGGAAAGATATAAGCATCTGAATTCAGAGTTCCAAAGAATAGCAAGAAGAGATAAGAAAGCCTTCCTCAGTGATCAATGCAAAGAAACAGAGGAAAACAACAGAATGGGAAAGACTAGAGATCTCTTCAAGAAAATTAGAGACACCAAGGGAACATTTCATGCAAAGATGGGCTCGATAAAGGACAGAAATGGTATGGACCTAACAGAAGCAGAAGATATTAAGAAGAGATGACAAGAATACACAGAAGAACTGTACAAAAAAGACCTTCACAACCCAGATAATCACGATGGTGTAATCACTCACCTAGAGCCAGACATCCTGGAATGTGAAGTCAAGCAGGCCTTAGAAAGCATCACTACAAACAAAGCTAGTGGAGGTGATGGAATTCCAGTTGAGCTATTTCAAATCCTGAAAGATGATGCTGCGAAAGTGCTACACTCAATATGCCAGAAAATTAGGAAAACTCATCAGTGGCCACAGGACTGGAAAAGGTCAGTTTTCATTCCAATCCCAAAGAAAGGCAATGCCAAAGAATGCTCAAACTACCACACAATTGCACTCATCTCACATGCTAGTAAAGTAATGCTCAAAATTCTCCAAGCCAGGCTTCAGCAATATGTGAACCGTGAAATTCCTGATGTTCAAGCTGTTTTAGAAAAGGCAGAGAAACCACAGATCAAATTGCCAACATCTGCTGGATCATGGAAAAAGCAAGAGAGTTCCAGAAAAACATCTATTTCTGCTTTATTGACTATGCCAAAGCTTTTGACTGTGTTTTTTCCTTGAGAAGATTTTGTTTAATGACAATCTTCCAGTGTAATTAAGCAAGGAAAAATAGAGTGAGAAAGAATACAAGTAAATAATATAAAAAATGAGAGAGAAAGGGTACAAATTAAAAATATTCAGACTTGAAAAGTAAAATATAACTATAAATGTTGTTATTAAACACATAAGAGGATAGTACAATTTTTATAATAAATTTGAAAGCTTGAATGAGTAAATTTCTAGAAAATATAATTTACTGAAACTGACTCAAGAAGAATTAGAAAACCTGAATAACCCTGAATCCATTAAATAAATTCAATAGAGTCAAAAAAAAAAAAAAAAACTTCCAATGAAGAAACCAAGCTCTAAAAGGTTTCCAGAGAAATTCGAGAAACCAATCTTTTTAGTCTTACTCAAACTTTTTCATAAAATAATAAAAGAAGCACACTCCTAATTTATTTTACAAGGCTAACAGTATTTATATCAGAACCCAACAAGAGTAGTTTAGAGAGACACTTATGCTTTTGGCGAAAGTATACTTTGTTCCTGTGTGTGTGTGCTCAATCATTCAGTCGTATCCAACTCTCTTTTACCCTGTGGACTGTAGCCTGCCAGGCCCCTCTGTCCATGGGATTCTCCAGGCAAGAATACGGGAATGGGTTGCCATTTCCTCCTCTAGGGTATCTTCAAGACTCAGGGATCAAACCTGCATCTCCTGTGTCTCCTGCATTGGTAGGTGGATTCTTTATCATTTCACCACCTGGGAAGCCCCTGTACTTTGCTTCTATCACTATGCAAAAATAAATAAATAAATAAAAAGCAATGTTGATCCTCATGCATGACTAATAATATCAGTTATCTAAATTATTATTTATGATAACTTTATTTTGAGAAATAGGAAAACTTAAAGTTATAAACCTGAAACCAAGTTCCATTCTGGGTACCTGAACTGAAACAATTGTCTGTGAGTTAGCTAAAAAATGGTTATCATTTCCTTTTTCTATTCCCTTCAGTGGTTAATCAATCCTTTAATACTATTCTTTTCAAGCTCACTTTCCCATCCTTGCCTTCTGCCTTCACTTTTCTTTTCAGAGATAATATAGAGGCTATTAAGTCTAAATTATCTCAATATTATTCCCTTCCTGCTATATTTATCTATATTTGAGCATATAAACAGTCTCCTCCTCCCATTAAAAAGAAAGCAACTAATATAATCCCTCCACCAGTACTCTTTCCCATCTCCTCCAGCTCTTCATTCTATCAATTATTCCCATTTTGTCCTGTATCTTCAACATTTTTCCATTTATTCTTTTCATGGACCAATTTCAGTTCAAAGTATCATCATCTGTCCACTCATTTAGGCAAATTAAAACCCAGGAGAGGTTCTTGACTTCTCACTGCCCCTTGGTTTCCCTCCCCATCCAATTCAAATCCACAAAATACTGGTCTTGTTGCCAATTCTATTCCCTGAATATTTCTCACATTTTACTTTTCTTTCCATTCCTACAGCCACAGTCCTGACTCACGATTTCATCATTGTTCACTTTTAGACTCATCTAGTGCCCCTCATTGAGCATATGGTCCAGAAGAACAGCATGGATCTTGGAGTCAGGCTGTGCAGAAGCCAACAATATATTTTACTATGATTGTGACTTTTGGGACATTAACTTCTCTAAACCTTATTTTACTCAGCTATAAAATGGAGATGATAATGCTTGTTCTTAACTGTTCTTGTGGTGATTAAGTGATATTATGTATATTAATACTGTGTCTTGCATATAGCAGGCATTCCAGGAATGTTAATTCTCTCTTTCCTTATAGCTTATTATCCTCTAGTCCCTTTTCTACACTCCGCTATGAAAGTGACCTTAACACAAATCTGATCATGTCACTTCCTTAATGAAAATCCTTTGGCGGTTTTAATCTGCCCACATCTTAAAATTCAAATTCCATTAGCAAGAAATATAAGGCTCTTCACTGGCTGATCCTCCACCCTTCTTTACTCTGCCTCAATTTCATGAGCTCCTTAAATACATAAAAGAAATTTGTCTTATCCATATATAAATCCCTAGGGTCTAACAACAATGCTAGGTACAAACTGAGGAGCATTACAATAGAATAAATGTTCATTCAAATGTCTAATTTTGTCTGGAATTTTGTCTAAATTTTGACTGGAATTCACTTCACAAACATACAATAGTTGGTATTTGGAAATTTCTTGTGTGGATTTGGTGGGAGGTATAAGCTGCTATTAAATTGAGAAAAACTGACATTTCTATTTTGACATGTTTGTTATTTTGTGATCATAGGCATCTTCAGTTTTGATTTACTCTGATGTTTCTTAAACTGACAGGATAATATCAAGCATTAGGAAAATCATGCCTAAGTTAATCGTGAAGGGATGGATCAAAGGGAAATCAATGGCATGTAATGCAGGAATCAAAAAGAATAGAAAACATCTCAAATAGCTTAATTTTATGTGATTATCACTGTGGTTTCACTTTGTATTTAAAAAGGACTTTCATTCCCAAGATCTCAAAGTATATTGAATCTATTATCTCGCTTTTACTAACAAAGTCCCTGGGAGCTAACAGGAAATTACAACTTAGGTAAATAAAGCTTGCTTTGGACCATTCACATTTTTTGTTTTAAAATGTTTCTGCTTTTACTATATTCAGATTGCTGAGCACTGTTTTTGAAAATCATACAACTACATATATTGCTGCCACTATATTTGTGGTCTCTTGTGGTCAATATTTATCCCTAAAGCACTTTATAATCTCACAGTCAACTCAGAGGATATATATCCATAGCTACTTCAAATTTTCCCTATTGTTCTCAAACCTCTTTGACACACCTCCAAATCTTCCTGCAGTCTCAGCAGATAATCTTCCCTTTTTTCTTTCACACACACACACATGCAAACACACAGAGCTACAAAACCTACAAAACTATCTGTGCCTAATGTGCTTAGTCACTCAGTCACTCACTGACTCTTTGCAACCCCGTAGACTGTAGCCTGCCAGGCTCCTCTGTCCATGGGATTTCTCAGGCAAGAGTGGGTAGCCATTTCCTTCTCCAGAGGATCCTCCCAACCCAGGAATCAAACCCCAGTCTCCCACGTTGCAGGCAGATTCTTTACTGTCTAAGCCACCAGGGAAGCTACCTGTATCCTTCCATTATCTTTTCTGTGACAAAAGAAGTAGTGTCTCTTCTATTTAAAATCAAACCCTTCGCATCTTCTCTGGTTCCTAACTCTTCTATGATTTTTAGATGTTTTTCCACTTCTGATTACCCTCCTCCTTTTTTTTTTTTTTATTTTTTATTTATCTTATGCTCTACTGGATCTTTTCCATCTTCATTAATACATGGTTAAGACTTAAAAAACACCTTAACCCCATATTTCCTTCCTGATAACCTTGCCTTTAAAAGTTTCCTATATTTTCTTTCACAATTTGCCCACATTCTACTCACTCCTCAACCTACTTCAAGTTAGTTTCACTAGATCATTCCACAAAAAAAAAAAACTTCATAAGGACACTAATGACTTATATGTCACCAAACACAATGTTCTTTCTGTCCTCATCTAATTTAATTTTTCTATAGAAGTTGACAATGTTAAATTAACCACACACTTCTTTTGGAAACACTATCTTCTTTTGCTTCCTGGAATATCAGGAGAAGATTTTTTCATATTCTCTCCACCCCATCTTGTTATTTTGCAGGTTGATTCTTCCCTACATAAATTTGTTTTGCCAATTCTCAGAGTTGTATTCTAGACCTTCCCCCCGCCCCCCACCTCCTCTTCCCCCTTTTCCTCTCTTCCTTTTCAATCACATTCCCCCAGGGTGATCACATTTAGTTCCATAGCTTCAGTTGGCTATCTACATGCCAATTAATCTTAATTTGATGATTCTAAGCCAGAGATATTTCCTCCACTCCAAATGTGAACGTTCAAATACAGATTAATCCATGTGTATTAGCATATCTCACTGAAATCTAAAACCAAGGACTTACATCTATGTTAAATCTTACCCTGTCTCTCCAAACACTACTTATTCTCTAGTTTTCCCTTTTGGAACACATGACACTCTCAATCCACCAAATTGATCAAGCCTGAAATCTGGCAAATGTTCTTGTCTATTTCCTTACATCAACATTCCCACAAATCCAATTCATCAACAAATTCTGTCAGCTCTACCTCCAGAGTATGTCTTGAAACCATTTACTTTTCTCCACCTTCTCTGCCATCACCCTAGTCTAGTCCTCCATTCTCTTTCTCCTGGATTGGTACAAAAACCTCCTACCTACATGGTCATTCTACTTCCAATCTTCCTCTCCTACAACCAATTATAGGAGAAAACTAGTAGTAACAAACACAGCAACTAGTTGTCTTATTTATTAATCTGCTTGTTTTTATGCTGGCACCTATCTGGAAAATAAAAATTGTTTTTAAAACATGACCGTTACATCATTTTCACAGCTAGAAAACTCAAAGAAATTCCTTACCTAGGAACCTTCAAATATCTAGTCACTGTTTAAATTTCCCTAAGAGTATCACAGTGGTTTATCAGGTTTTTTTGATTGTTTGAATCATTCTACAAACAAAATCCTCTCCCTACATTTAGTTAAAAGTGAAAGTAGCTCAGTCGTGTCCAACTCCTTGTGACCCCGGTAACTATACAGTTCATGGAATTCTCCAAGCCAGACTACTGCAGTGAGTGCCCTTTCCCTTCTCCAGGGGATCGTCCCAACCCAGCAATCAAACCCAGGTCTTCCACATTGCAGGCAGATTCTTTACCAGCTGGGCCACAAGGGAAGCCCAAGAATACTGGAATGGGTAGCCCGTCCCTTCTCCAGTGGATCTTCCTAGTCCAAGAATCGGACCAGGGTCTCCTGCATTGCAGGTGGATTCTTTACCAACTGAGCTATTAGGGAAGCCCCCATTTGGTTGAAGTGGCCCTTAAATACCCTCCTACTCTGTAGGTTTCTCCTCCAGATTTTTATTTCCTTGACTTTATTTCCTGAATAAATTGAGTCTTTTGTCCTAGAGTTCCCAACAGCCTGTAGTTCTTTGTTTGTATCCCTGTGGTTTCACTGAACATGGTCTGCTGTCTTCCTGCATTTCCTATAAACTTGTATTTTAACCTAGAAACTTGGTCTGCTTTAGGTTCAGTTTTTGTATAAATATGTCATAGGTGGAGCTGTGTACTAAATGCCTAGTGCCTCTTTTATTATATTAGAAGCTACTGGTGATCTTTTCTTAAGGACTTAAAATGTATCAGCAGGATGATCTTGCTAAAATATACATATAAACATGTTACTCCCGTTCAGTGTCCATCATTGTTGGGATAAAATTCATTTAATTCCTTAATATGGATCCTTACAAATTTATTAACTGGCAGCTTCCTATATCACTGCAGCATTATCTTATGCTGTTCTCTGCCTCATGATTTGGGCTCCAGACATGCTGACTTTATTGCAGAGTCCTGAATGGCTCTTACTCTGTCCCAAAAATCTAAAACTGGGACAGTTCCACCTGCTATTTTATCCTACTGCAATCTATATTTCTCCCTTCCTTACACTCATCTCCTCTGCCATCCATTTGTTCATCACTGTATCTACAACACCTAAAGAATTTCTATCACATAACAGGTGCTTAGTTAAGTACTAGTTGAATGAGGTTATGTCACTACAATTTCAGCTTTTCTTTTTGAATTGATATTTAAATTGTTTATGTTATACTCATAAAGCATTTTATATAAGCAATTATATTAATTGCCATAACATCCCTATAAAGACAGAAAAAACAGACTGATTTCATTGTGTTTCATTTCAGCTGTGAATTATGATGTGAACATTGATATTGTGATGTTCCATTATCTTGAATTAAAATGGCCTGAAATATTTACTTATTTCATCTGCTTTGTATCTGGGATTCTAACACCTAAAAGCACTCTCAGATCAAAATTAGGAGGGTGAAAGATTTATATTGTCTACTGCAGCTTAATCATACTATTTCCTCCCTCCCCTACCCTCCCTCTGGGTCGTCCCAGTGCACCAGCCCCAAGCATCCAGTACCGTGCATTGAACCTGGACTGGCGACTCGTTTCATACATGATATTATACATGTTTCAATGCTATTCTCCCAAATCTCCCCACCCTCTCCCTCTCCCACAGAGTCCATAAGACTGATCTATACATCGGTGTCTCTTTTGCTGTCTCGTACACAGGGTTATTGTTACCATCTTTCTAAATTCCATATATATGCGTTAGTATACTGTATTGGTGTTTTTCTTTCTGGCTTACTTCACTCTGTATAATAGGTTCCAGTTTCATCCATCTCATTAGAACTGATTCAAATGTATTCTTTTTAATGGCTGAATAATACTCCATTGTGTATATGTACCACAGCTTTCTTATCCATTCATCTGCTGATGGGCATCTAGGTTGCTTCCATGTCCTGGCTATTATAAACAGTGCTGCGATGAACATTGGGGTACCCGTGTCTCTTTCCCTTCTGGTTTCCTCAGTGTGTATGCCCAGCAGTGGGATTGCTGGATCATAAGGCAGTTCTATTTCCAGTTTTTTAAGGAATCTCCACACTGGTCTCCATAGTGGCTGTACTAGTTTGCATTCCCACCAACAGTGTAAGAGGGTTCCCTTTTCTCCACACCCTCTCCATACTATTTCTAAGCGGCAAGCTGCTAACACCCATTCCCTATGTCAGCATCAACCCCTCCAGGAAGACTTCCCTGAGCCTGACCCAGACAGAGTTATTGATGCCTTCATCTGGGCTATATTGGAATTTGGATCATACTTCTGATATTACAGATACCTTTTTTTTTTTTGGTCTACATTGCTTCCATCCATTAGATTGTGATTCCAATGAGGGTAGATTCACTTATTTCCGTATATCAAATGACTACCACAGTGCCTGGTACACAATAGATGCTCAATTCATAACTGCTGAATCATTGACATGGATTAACATGCCCTTTTATCTATAGCCAGTTCTCATATAATGAAAAATGATAAGAGAGTTTGTTGTAGTAGTGGCAGTGCTCATTACCTTGAAAAAATGAATGGAATCAGAAATCCTGGTCCAAATTTAACAGTAAGAAAACCAAGTATTTAATGGTTGGATCCCAGGGGCTACCCCAGTGGTCCAGTGCTTAAGAATCTAGCTTGCAATGCAGGGAACACCAGTTCAATCCCTGGACCAGGAAGATCCCGCATGCAGCAGAGCAACTAAGCCCATGTGCCACTACTACTGAGCCCACGCTCTGCAACAAGAGAAGCCACTGCAGTGAGAAGCCTGCACACTGCAACTAGAGAGTAGTCCTTGCTAACCTCAACTAAAGATAAGCCCAAACACAGCAATGAAGACCCACAGCAGCCAAAAATAATTAAAAATAAGGACATGGAAGCAATCTAGATGTCCATCAGCAGATGAATGGATAAGAAAGCTGTGGTACGTATACACAATGGAGTATTACTCAGCCATTAAAAAGAATACATTTGAATCAGTTCTAATGAGGTGGATGAAACTGGAGCCTATTATACAGAGTGAAGTAAGCCAGAAAGAAAAACACCAATACAGTATACTAACACATATATATGGAATTTAGAAAGATGGTAACAATAACCCCGTATACGAGACAGCAAAAGAGACACTGATGTATAGAACAGTCTTATGGACTCTGTGGGAGAGGGAGAGGGTGGGATGATTTGGGAGAATGGCATTGAAATATGTATAATATCATATATGAAACGAGTCACCAGTCCAGGTTCAATGCACGATACTGGATGCTTGGGGCTGGTGCACTGGGACAACCCAGAGGGATGGTATGGAGGAGGGAGGAGGATACAGGATGGGGAACACATGTATACCTGTGGAAGATTCATTTTGATATATGCAAAACCAATACAATATTGTAAAGTTAAATAAAATACAATTTAAAAAATTATTCCTAAATAAAATAAATAATAAAAATAAATGAATATTTTTTTAATTGTTGGATCCCAAGAAAGTCTGTATTAGATGGCTAAACTGTACTCAGGAATCGAATTTTAATCCCTCCAAACCTCACTAAAAATGCAAGGAAAGTTGTTTTTATTTTTTAAGACATAAACCCAAAATCTGGGAAGTACATTAGAAGAAATAAAGAGCAATATAATTTTTGAAGTGGAACCCAGGTGAATTAGCATGAGGTGACTTAGCCTGAGACAGTAGGGAACTCAGCCAGCAGTGGAGAATGCTGAGAAATAACCTAATTTATAATCCAGTATCATCGTAAGTTTCAAAAATTGGCAGCACTAAGTACTTTTGGAACAGAGTGTTAAGAGAAAGTTAAAATCAGGAGGTTTGGGTGAAAATATCTGAAAAGCAACTTAATTTAGAAAGATCCTTTTTCTCATTCTACAGAGGTAGATAACTGTCTTTCACTTTCCTCCACAGAAGTCTGCATGTTTATTCTCCAGCTCTGGAAAAAAAATAGTCACTGAACTGGAAAACACCAGGCACACTGGCCCTGGACACCGCTTAAAACAAGGGGATTGAGAAACCATGTGCATAATCAATCGAATGCTTCCCTCACTAAGGCTGCAGAATTCCATCCTCCAGGCAAGAGATTGGAAAAATCTTCTCTGGAGAACCTGATGAGCTCAAAAAGAAAAACCTAAATATGCAGATGACTAGCGGTTCTGCATTTAAACAGTTCATCTGCACTCAGAGTAAATCAGCTATACCCCAGACTCAGTTACAATCAGCACTCTCAACCAAGAGCAGACAACCAAAGATTATCAAATCATGGGGAAAGGTTCCAACACACAAGTTAGAGACAAGGATAAAAAATAAAACTAAAAAACAAACAGAACTAATGTTTTAAAAAAGGAGAAAAAAAAAAACAAGAAACGCAGAAAATGAAGACTTCAGAAGGAGAAGAAAACTTAAAACAATCAAAGCTATTACTCAGAAAGATAAGGCACACCTTAAGCACGAAGCAAGAACAAGTTGCTTTAAAAAGAAGTATTTGGAGAACAAAGATAAAAATTTTTGGAAACTAAGCAAACAATAATAGATAGAGAGTAATTAATTTTAAAACTATTATTTTTCTGGACTTTGTGATGTTAATGTAGTTGAAAGTTTTTTAATATTTGTAAAATGTGTCATTTATTCCTTCATTATTAATAAATATTCCCATTTTACCTAATATCTAATATTACATGGGTAGTTTTATATTCATTTTCCTGAAGCAGGCCCCCAAAATTGTAAAGAAAATTCAAGCTTCTCAAAATTTGTCTCTGCCCCAGTGGCATATCTATATATACAGTTGCTCACATCAAACTATAGGAGTTATTCTTGACTCCTTCTCTCTCTCTCTTACATCCCACATACAGTCAGGAAACACTGTTGGTTCTGCCTTCAGAATATATGCATAACCTGACCACTACTACCACCTTAGTCTAAACCACCATTATTTGCCTGAATTTTTGCAAAAACCACTTAACCTGTCTTCTTGCTTTCACCCAAGCCCCCTTGCTGTGTATTCTCAACACAACAGTCAGAGAACTATCTTGTTAAAATGTAAGCTACATGATACCATTTCTCTGCTCAAAAATTTCCAGTGTCTCTCCATTCACTTGAACTGGCTCTACATTTCTTCTCAGAACTCCTATGGAACTATTTTCTTTTCTGTTTACTCTGATCCCATCACCCTGAATCCTTTGCTATTTCTTGAAGATACTGGGCATAGTATTCCCACTTTAAGGCTTTTATATTGATTATCCCTTTTCTTGGTATCCGGATATCTGCAACACAATCTTCCTATCTCTTTCTGCTAGCCTTGCATGTGTGCTCAGTAGAGTCTGACTCTTTAGTGACACCATGGAATGCAGCCCACCAGGCTCCTCTGTCCATGGGATTCCCTAGGCAAGAACACTGGAGTGAGTAGCCATTTCCTTCTCCAGGGAATCTTCCTAACCCAAGGATCAAATCAACATCTCCTGCATTGCAGGCAGAATTTTTACCCCTGAGCCACCAGGGAAGCCAAATCTTTTTCAAGTCTCTGCTTAAGTGTTACTTTCTCAAGGAGGCCTATCTTGACCATCACATTTACAATTCCAGCTCAGTCCATCCCTTCTCCATGACCTGGCACTCTCAACCTCCCTTATTCTATCTTCTTTGTTTAATAACATTTTTCACCTTCTGACATATTACGTAATGTATTTATTTTGCCCAAGTTTATTGTATGTCTACTTCCATTAGGATGATAGCTACATGAGAGTAAGGATATTGTTTTGTTTATTGATGTATCACAAGCACCTAAGATAGTGTCTAGTGCATAGAAGTGGCTCAATAAGTATATGATGAATTTGAATATAATATGCATATATGTGAATATATCATAATATTCATAAGTGAGGATATGTTAATAACGGTACATGCACATATACACATACACACATACTGTAAAAGCATACAATATCTATGCAAGAATACAGAAGAAAGAACTAGCACTGACTGCTTCTGAAAAGAGGGTAGCAAGGGAAGAGGGTAGAAAGAGTGTTTTTCACTATATGTCCTTTGGCACGGTTTGAAATCTGAAACATATGAATGACTTACCTTTTTCATAAGTAAATAACAGAACACTGTGAGTTGGACTTCATAGCATGGTTTTCCCTTATAGAAGGACCCCAGAAATATTTTGATTTTCTCAAAATCTCCATTTTTCATTCATATAAAGGTTGATGAAATTCTTTAAAACACATGTATAAAATTCAATAGGTCATGGAGAAGGACAGAGCAACTAGGTCCTCTAAGGGAATTTGGCTAAAATAAGATAGACATGTACTTGGAAATCAGGTGACCAAAACACTACACAATTCAAAATATATTGATAAATGAAAAAGAAGAAAATCAAACCACAAAATTAAATATTTAGTATATCCTCTATATATTTTAAAACATCTCTATGTGAGAGGTATGCATAGAAAAAAACTGGGAAAGAGAAAGCTTTCACATTTTTTTCAACTATTTGGGAAATAATTTCAATCTTAAAGTTGTAAGAATAGCAACAGAACCATGAACACACACATATCCTTTACATAGATTCACACATTAGCCTTTTACTCTATTTGCTTCATTGTTTGCTGTTTCTCTTCCACATACATCTACACGTATTCACACAGACACATAAAAATATATATTCACATAAATAACATTTGTCTGAACTATTCAAGAGTAAGTAACTTGCATAAAGCCCTTTACCCCCCAAATAGTTCAGTGAGCATTTCTTCTAAATAATAATATTCTCTTACATTTCCACAGTAGAATTGTCAACTTCAGGAAATTTAATATTGATACAATATTTTTATCTAAGCAACCAACCACGTGTCAATTTTTTAATTGACCTAATAATTCCTATGTAGCATAAATTCCTATGTATCATTCTGTGTTGTTTTATGGAGAATATAGATTGCTTCTATAATTTTAAAACACTTTTAATTGCATTAGTTATCTAAGGAGCTAGGATAAGCAGAATACCATCTCAAGATTTAACTGCTTGAAACAATTACTTTTCACAGAGTCAGCATACATATACAGGTCTTAGGGATGACTAATTTCTTTTAATAGAAAGCTACTTCTTGCTTGCAGGTGCTTCATATTCTTGACTGAATACAAGGATGACAACAGAAACAGCCTGACAATTACAGAGCCATAGACAAGAAAGGTAGGATTTTTTTAAATAAGTATCCTCTGCAATCTGTGGACAATTCTGAAAGAGATGGGAATACCAGACCACCTGATCTGCCTCTTGAGAAACCTGTATGCAGGTCAGGAAGCAACAGTTAGAACTAGACATGGAGCAACAGACTGGTTCCAAATAGGAAAAGGAGTACGTCAAGGCTGTATACTGTCACCCTGCTTATTTAACTTCTATGCAGAGTACATTATGAGAAATGCTGGGCTGGATGAAGCACAAGCTGGAATCAAGATTTCCAGGAGAAATATCAATAACCTCAGATATGAAGATGACACCACCCTTATGGCAGAAAGTGAAGAGGAACTAAAGAGTCTCTTGATGAGAAAGAGGAGAGTGAAAAAGTTGGCTTAAAGCTCAACATTCAGAAAACTAAGATCATGGCATCTGGTCCCATCACTTCATGGCAAATAGATGGGGAAACAGTGGAAACAGTATCAGATTTTATTTTGGGGGGGCTCCAAAATCACTGCAGATGGTCATTGCAGCCATGAAATTAAAAGATGCTTACTCCTTGGAAGGAAAGTTATGACCGACCTAGACAGCATATTAAAAAGCAGAGGCATTATTTTGCCAACAAAGGTCCACCTTGTCAAAGCTGTGGTTTTTCCAATAGTCATGTATGGATGTGAGAGTTGGACTATAAAGAAAGCTGAGCGCCAAAGAATTAACGCTTTTGAACTGTGGTGTTGGAGAAGACTCTTCAGAGTCCCTTGGACTGCAAGGAGATCCAACCTGTCCATCCTAACAGAAATCAGTCCTGAATGCTCATTGGAAGAACTGATGCTGAAGCTGCAATGCCAATACTTTAGCCACCTGATGTGAAGAGCTGACTCATTTGAAAAGATCCTGATGCTGGGAAAGATCAAGGGTAGGAGGAGAAGGAGACGGCAGAGGATGAGATGGTTGGATGGCATCACCGACTCTAAGGACATGTGTTTGGGTAAACTCCGGGAGTTAGTGATGGACAGGTGTGCTGCGGTTCATGGGGTCGCAAAAAGTTGGACACGACTGAGCGATTGAACTGAACTGAACTGAATTCTGCAATCTCTCAAAGAGCATAGAATCTTCTACTCAGGTCAGAAATGATCCTTCACTGTCTTGTTTTTAATCTAATTCTAAGAAGCAAGTTCTGTTGTCCAGACATATTAAAATACATTTGATGTTTCTCCTTTCACAAGAAAAGAATCATGAACACAGTGTAATTGAACCCATTGTTTTGAGTATTTCTTTCAAATTCTTGTAAGTGAATTCTCCCCATTCTCCCTTAATTCCTGTGGTTCTCGTGCAGCTTCAAGCTTCTGGAACCAGATAGAGGCAAAGCATTAACAGGGCCTGGGAAATGCAGTTTTCCTTCAAAAAGTCTTTTTTTTTTTTTTTTTAAGTGTGTACACAAGGATCAGGTACAGTTAATGAAAGTTCTAATTGTTAAATCACTTTCAGATTTTAAAAGAGCTATTAAGCTTTTTCTAAAATAAATAAAACCAGTTATTGCCTGCAATGGATTTGAGTAAATTTTTCAGGGCTTAAAACTCTTACCACATAGGCACTTTACTGAACAAAATAATTTTTAAAATTTATTCATAGCACCATTAAGAATGTGTTTATTAAGCCATTTGAGAATAATCAGTAAAATCACTAGCCATCTTTACAAAACATTACATCACAAAAGTGGAGACTACAGTCACCAAAAAGACATTATCATCACAATTTAAAACTCCATATGTAGAGCATATATTAGCTACTTTCATTAAGAAAATTATCTTGTTATCTGTACTGAATAAAATATAGATTGAGGCCATTAGGGCAAATTTTACATTTTACTGATAGAAAAAGAAATTTTAATTTAACCACCTATACTCTACCGAGCCATAGCACAGTGGGTGTTGAAGGTGGAAAGTGTCAAAAAAAGACTAAGCACTTATTTCTGTCTTCAGTGGGGAGCAGCAGAATATACTCTGCTGATTTCCCTGCAATGGCAAGACACCCACAGTAGGGGGGCGGAGTTGGGTGGGAGGAAATGGAAGCAATAAACAGTTAACTGCAGTATGCTGTAAGGTACTTTTAAAGACCAAGTACATAAGATCTAGCACATTAATGACTCTTACATTATAGCAACCCTGCAGTTAAAATGGAGCCTGCCAATGACAGCTCTTCCTCTTCCAGTTTTTCCCAAGCTTTTCACCACTGCTCCTTAGCTTAATCTCAATCAGGGAGCAGACAGAAAGGCCAGGATGAAGGCAAAGTTAACCAATAGAAATCTAAAGGTAGAGTATTGAAAGATATTTCAAAAAGCCCTACTTTGGATTTGAGGAAATTTATTGTTCCCCTAATAGTGACTGAAATGATGTATGTTAAATCCATGGACACTAGTATAGTAAGTTGAGGGTCAGTCCCCAGTGGTTCAGTGGTAAAGAACCTGCCTGCAATGCAAGAGCCAAAGGAATGCAGGTTCAAGCCCTGGGTTGGGAAGATCACCTGGAGGAGGGCACGGCAACCCACTCCTGTATTCTTGCATGGAAAATCTCATGGACAGAGGAACCTGACAGTCCACAGGGTCGCAAAGAGTGGGACACGACTGAAGTGACTTACAAAACATGCATACTCAACTACTGAGACAGAGACAGAAATAGAGAGAGCCAAAAAGAGCAAGAATACCTAGATGAGAACAGAAACTACACAGAGTTCTACAATATTTTGACTTGTATAATTCCCCTCTTGTCACGTCATCCTATCACCACTACTGTCCCATAAATATCTGACCACAGGAAAAGGGGAAGAGCTCTCTGCAGCAAATATTCTTACCCCAGCTGCTGGAAGGTATTCACAGCAAACCCTTAGGAGTTTGATGATAAAGTTTGAGTAGAAACAAATTTGTATAATCATTACATTCTCCTTTCATCTGAGAAATTTTTTTCATGTTATAAAAGTTGCTCAGTCGTCTCCACCTCTTTGTGACCCCATAGACTGTAGCCTACCAGGCTCCTCTGTCCATGGAATTTTCCAAGCAAGAGTACTGGAGTGGGTTGCCATTTCCTTTTCCAGGGGATCTTCCCGATCCAGGGATCAAACCCGGGTCTCTCACATTGCAGGCATATACTTTACCAGGGAAGCTCAGATGGATATCAGCCACTAAAATTCACAGACAGTTGAAGTGATTTCTCTAATTTAAACAACAAGTTTACATATCCAGGCTTCTTCAACAAAAATTGAATATATATATATTTTAACAATTAAACTTCAGTATCGATTGTTAAGTTTAAGCATATGATTTTTTTAACATCTTCAACCAGTTTAATAGAGCATCAAATACAAACCATTTCAAAAAATTACAACTGAGGATAATATGTAAACCCTGTCACAAATGAACAAACATTTGTAGTGCACACTCAATTGTGCCAACTTCTTTATTTGAAGAATGACCAGAGTGGATTCAAAAGCTTTTGTGAATTTTATATTTTTAACTAAGTTTTTGTTTTCAGAATGAATTAAGACAAAGGAAGGAAAAAATACTCAGTTTTATTATCACTTTATCACTTCACTTCAAAAACACATGAGGACTCCAAATTTACACTTCACCTATATTGAGCTACATGCTGCTTTTAAAATTAATTTTAAAAAATAAAAATTCATTTCTTATGGCACACTAGTATCACTATAAGTGCTTGATAGCCACATGTGACTGGTGGCTATCATAACAAACATTCCCAATTTTACAGAAAGTTCTACTGGGCACTTCTACTCTAGATGCTTAAGTGAATTTTAAATGATAAGTGACTAAATGTTTTTGGTACCTCATTAAAAGGTATACAATTCTTTAATGATTCAATTTAGTTCTAATATTTATTACCGCTGGTTGTTGATGAATGACTTGGATGCTCATATATTAGAAAACTTGACTAACTACAATGATAAATATAAAGAATACTGGCAAGTAAATGAACACAAGATAGCATTTTGTCGATCATAATCTATATATTTCGTGAGAATATTGCATGGTTATATTACTTCAAAATTTATAAGCATTAAATGTCAATTACATAAAATGTTCAAGAAATAAAGAACCTCGATTAAAATAATTTTTATCTGATGCCCAAGTAATAACTTTTCAATTTCTACATACTTACTGATTATCTTTCAAAAATATACAGGCCCATTTCCCTGTTTAGCATTCTCAACATAGTTGGTTCTTCCTTTGAGGACTCACAATCTCATAGGGCTTCAGGCTCATCAAACTGAACGTCAGTGATTCCTGTACAGGAAACTGAACGTCAGTGATTCCTGTACAGGATGGTAAAAGAGTGGCTTTAGTGGATGTTCCCACTGGGACATATCCTGGAGGTTAGATTTGTGATTAAATATCTTATATGGAGTTTATCTTTATTATAACTTGCCTCTTTCATCTAAAAGTTGTGTTTCAAAGAATAAAAATAAATGTTTGCACAATATGAGGCTTCCTGTTCATTTGAAATTTTGTTAAAATTAGAAAGCATAATTGTCATGTTGTTTCCCAAAAGTAGCTCTTCGAACTTATCATCAAAATACTATATGATAAGTTTTAAGCATTTTGTTTCTAACTCCAAGTTAAATTTTCAATTTTTAAATTTAAAAAATGTAGAGTTTTTTCCATATTAGAAGATGAAAGCAAACAAAATGATGTCAAGAGAAATAAGGAATAATTCTCTCATGAAGTTTGATAAAAAAGGTTTACAAGATTATTATCTCTATTTGAGAATATTTCCCTAAATGGAAAATGACAATTGGAAGAGACTGAAAGAAAGCAAAGAAGTAAAAAATAATCAATTACTGCATTCTTCTCTTGCCTAGTTCCCCAGTTCCAGCCACTGAGCCAGAAACAAAGCCACTGAGCCAGAAACAAAGCAGAAACCTGAGTGAGTAACCTATCACTCTGTCATCCTTGCTAACAGAATCAGCCTATGAATGAAACACAATGAAACACATTCATACGCATCTTAAAAAATAGAGAGGCTTAGCAAATACCTTCTTGAGTTCAAGGCCTTAAATTCCATACCAAGAAAAATTTTAGAATGTTCCTTCCACTTCACCTACATAACCCAACACTTATTTAAACTATCCCCTTCTAGAAACATTTCATATCCTACTTCTCCTATGAAAAGCTTCTGTGATCTTTTGGTCTAGATAATCTTTTCCTCCTTCAAAATAGTAAAGGATTTATGAACTACATGATTCATTTATCATTTATTAATCCATTGCCTTCTGATATCTTTTTAAATCAATTTTATTATTTGTCTAATCATAAAATTAAATGTGCTGTTTTTAAAAATATAGCTTTTAGCAAGTTCTAAAGAATAAAATAAAAATCAACCATAATCCAACTACCAGGAAATAATTCCTAGTTATTATTAGGAATAATATCAGTTGTGTCCAACTCTTTGTGACCCCAAGAACTATACAGTCCACGGAATTCTCAAGGCCAGAATACTGGAGTGAGTAGCCTTTCCCTTTTTCAGGGGATCTCCCCAACCCAGGGATCGAACCCAGGTATCCTGCAGTGCAGACAGATTCTTTACCAGCTGAGCCACAAGGGAAGCTCAGGAATACTGGATTGGGTAGCCCATCCCTTCTCCAGTGGATCTTCCTGATTAGGAATCCCAGCAGAATCGAACTGGGATCTCTTGCATTGCAGGCGGATTCTTTACCAACTGAGCTATCAGGGAAGCCCTAATAGGACTTAGATATATTTCTTCTCCATTTTTATACATTATAAATGTATAGCTACATTTTTTGTTTCTAAAACTGAAATACATTCTGTTTATCATCTTATTTTCATTTATTATTATTGCATAAATACTTTCCCATATTTTAAATAGTTTTCCAAAATGGGTTAATGGGAATTCTACTAGTATGAGTGAGTAAACACTTAAAATTACCCTCTGATAAATTAAAAGCATGCAGATTTAAGAGAAGAGTCAATATTTGGAGGAAGCAACTGGCATAGAATAAATTTCAAGTTTTCAGACAAAAGAAAACTGAAAATGAATCACCAGCATATCCAAAATTTAAAAAAAAAAAAAGACAATTCTCTAGGAGGAAAACAAATGACACCAGAGAGAATCTTAGATCTTTAAGAATAAAAGAGAATCCAAAAAATGTAAATATTTGAGTGAAAAGACCATTTCTTGCTTCATTTCTTTAAAATATACACAGCCACTTAAAGCAAACATAATATCATTCTCTTGTGGGATTAAAATGCAGGTAGTTTTAATATATATGGCAAACATTGCATAACAGAAGGTGAGGAGAGGTGATAAATGGACCTACTTGGTTGTACGGCTGCATTTTATGCAATTATTAGGTTGGTGCAAACCTAATTGTGGTTTCGGACCTTGAATTTTAAATCTTTATAACTAGCTCAATCACATCATTATGAATCAAAATAGGAACTATTACAATCAACATATATTTGTCAACAAGAAATAAGTTTGTTTATTCCTTTAGCATAAAAATTTGTGCCTTGAGATTTGAGGAACTCTTGGAAAGCATTTTCTGCATCCTAATGGTTGTGGAAGCATTTTCCCTGCAAAAAGTTGTTGAGATGCTTGAAGAAGTTGTAGTTGATTGGTGAGAGGTCAGGTGAAAATGGTGGAGACAAAAACATCATAGCCCAATTCATTTAACTTTTGAAGCGTTGGTTGTAGGACACAAGGTAGGGCATTGTTGTGGAGAAGAACTGGGCCCATTCTGTTGAACAATATCAGCTGCAGGCCTTGCAGTTTTCAGTGTATCTCATTGATTTGCTGAGCATACTTCTCAGATGTAATGGTTTTGCTGGGATTAGACAGCTGTAATGGATCAGATGGGCAGCAAACCACCAAACAGTGACCATGGCCTTTTTTTAGTTCAAGTTTGGCCTTGGAAAGTGCTTTGGAGCTTCTTCTCAGTCCAATCACTGGGTTGATCATCACCAATTGCCATACAAAATCCACTTTTCATTGCACATCACAATCCAATCGAGAAATGGTTTGTTGTTTTTGCATGTACACAAAACAAGAGAAGATGACACTTCAAAACAATGATTTTTTTTTCAGTCGGCTCATGAGGCACACACTTATCAAGCTTTTACACCTTTCCAATTTGCTTCAAATACCAAAGTACCGTAGAATGGTCAATGTTGAGTTCTTCGGCAACTTCTCAGATAGTTGTAAGAGAATCTGCTTCGATGATACCTCTCAATTGGTCGTTGTCAACTTCGGATGGCCAGTCATTACACTCCTCATCTTCAAGGCTCTCATCTCCACCATACATTCGTTAGCAGTTCCAATGTGCTGTTCATGTGTTAAGTTTTCTCTGCTGCTTTATGACCCATTTTGAACTCAGATAAAAAAATCTGCTCAAATTCACAGGTGACACTAGTGGTAAAGAACCCGCCTGCCAAATGCAGGAGACATAAGAGATGCGGGTTCAAACCCTGGGTTGGAAAGATCCCCAGGAGAATGGCACAGCAATCCACTCCAGTATTCTTGCCTGGGAATCCCATGGACAGAGGAGCCTGGGGGGGCTGCAGTCCAGTGGGTCGCAAAGAGTCAGACACAGCTGAAGTGACTTTGCACGCATAAGCACAATGTCATTAGCAAAAAAATATAAAGCAAGAAATGTGCCTTAAAGTGATGTACAACATAACCACATTTATTTGCAATGTATTCCAATATCAAATGGCAAATTTCAACAATGTAAGAACTGCAGTTACTTTGGCACCAACATAATAGTAAAATATTAATCCTTTGAAGGCTGTGACAACTTCAGAGTGTATATTGTAATTTCTAGAATCACTAAAAAATTTTAAAAGATGTAGTTTAAAAGTTAATAGATAAATTCAAATAAAATTCTAAAATATATTAAAATAATCTAAAAGAAGACAGGGCAGTAAAAACAGAAACGCAAAAACAAGAATGATCATACAAAAACCAAATAGTAAAATAGAAGATCTAAAGATGATCATATTAATAATTACATTAAATGATAATAGTTGACACACTCCAAGTAAAAGACAGAGATTATGAAAAAATGCTAAAAATCCAAGACCCCATCTTAAACATACACACTTTTAATGTCTATAACATACATACTTTAAATCTGGTACAGAAGTGTAGAAAGAATAGATTAAAAAGATATATCATACAAACAGTAAGCATAAGAAGGCCACGGTAGCTATACTGATACCAGCTAAAAGAAATTTTAAGAGAAATAGCATTGTTAAAGGTAAAGAAGCAAACTTTACAATAATAATATAATCAGTTTGTCAGAAAAATATTGTAAATACAAATGTTCTTAATGACAAAACTTCAAATCCATGAAGCAAGAATCAACAAAATTGAAGAGCAAAAAAGACAATTCAAGTAGAAGATTTTTACACTGTTCTTTCAGTATTGATACACTATCTAGACAAAGTCAGTTTAAACATCTAGGATCTAAAGAATAATATCAACCAAGTAAACCTAATTGATATTTATAGAATACAATACCCAGTAATGACAGCATATACATTCTTTTCATATGCACATGGTACATTCACTACACACACATACATTTCTGTATGACCATAAAGTATATCTCTACAAAGCATATATATGCAAAGAATTGAAATCATAGTCTCTGGGTACAACAGAATTACATTAGAAATCAATAACAACAAGAATCTATGAAATTCTCAAATATTTGGAACTCAAACAAGATGATCCTATGTAATGCATGAGCTAAATAAGAAATTATAAAGAAACTGAGAAAAATAAAAATGTTTTCTAACTGAATGATAAAAATAAAATATGTCAAGACAGTGCTTAAAAGGAAATTTATCATTTTAAAGGCTTACATTAGAAAATAAGAAAAAACAAACTTACCTAAGATGCTAAAAAATTAAAAAGAAAGTAAATCAAAAGTAACTAGAAGAAAGGAGATAAAGATGACACTAAAAATAAACACAACAGAGAATACAGAAAATTAACAAAGCCAAAAGCTGGTTATATGAAAAGATCAACAAAATTAATAAAATTCTAGCTATGTTGATTAAGAAAAAAGAAAGAAAATGCAAGTCATTATCAAGAATGAAAAAGAAGCTGCCAAACTATGTCCAAGAGACATGAGAAGATAAATTAAAATTTTGTGAGTGATTTTTAAAATTTAATTTTAAAATTTCATTATATTACTTTAAATGGACAAATTTTTAAGTTATACAACTTACTAAATTTGACGAGGTAAAACAGACATTTTTTAGAGCATAGAGGAGTAGAGAGATTCCGCTAAATGGATTTTTGAAGCTAGCATAACCTTGATACCACAAACCAAATAAAATATTACCAAAATAGAAGAAAAAAATTATAGACTAGTATCTCTCATAAATGTAAGTGCAAAAATCCTTAGAAATATTAGCAAACCAAATCCAACAATGTATTGAAAAGATAACACAATGACTAAGCTTGCTTTATCTCAGGATGCAAGGTTACTTTAACACTCAGTGATAAATCAGTATATTATACCACATTAACAGATTAAAGGAAAAAAAAAAACATATTATTCCAGTAGATATAGAAAAAGGATTTGAAAACATTTGCTAACAATTGCCAAAGAAAGGCAATGCCAAAGAATGCTCAAACTCCCGCACAATTGCACTCATCTCACACGCTAGTAAAGTAATGCCCAAAATTCTCCAAGCCAGGATTCAACAATACCTAAACCATGAACTTCCAGATATTCAAGCTGGATTTAGAAAAGGCAGAAGAACCAGAGATCAAATTGCCAACCTCCGCTGGATCATCGAAAATCAAGAGAGTTCCAGAAAAACATCTACTTCTGCTTTATTGACTCTGCCAGAGCCTTTGACTGTGTGGATCACAATAAACTGCAAAAAATTCTTAAACAGGTGGGAATACTAGACCACCTGACCTGCCTCCTGAGAAACTGCAGGTCAGGAAGCAACAGTTAGAACTGGACATGAAACAACAGTCTGGTTCCAAATAGGAAAAGGAGTAGGTCAAGGCTGTATATCGTCACCCTGCTTATTTAACTGATATGCAGAGTACATCACGAGCAACGCTGGGCTGGATGAAACACAAACTGGAATCAAGGTTGCCAGGAGAAATATCAATAACTTCAGATATGCAGATGACACCACCCTTATGGCAGAAAGTGAAGAAGAACTAAACAGCCTCTTGATGAAAGTGAAAGAAGAGAGTAAAAAAGTTGGTTTAAAGCTCAACATTCAGAAAACTAAGATTATGGCATCCGGTCCCACCACTTCATGGCAAATAGATGGGGAAACAAAGGAAATAGTGACAGATTTCATTTGGGGGCCTCCAAAATCACTGCAGATGGTGACTGCAGCCATGAAATTGAAAGACGCTTGCTCCTTGGAAGAAAAGTTCTGACCAACCTAGACAGCATATTAAAAAGCAGAGACGTTACTTTGCCAACAAAGGTCCGTCTAGTCAAAGCTATGGTTTTTCCAGTAGTCATGTATGGGTGTGAGAGTTGAACTATAAGAAAGCTGAGTGCCAAAGAATTGATGCTTTTGAACTGCGGTGTTGGAGAAGACTCTTGAGAGTCCCTTGGACTGCTAGGAGATCCAAGCAGTACATCCTAAAGGAAATCAGTCCTGAATATTCATTGGAAAAACTGATGCCGAAACTGAAACTCCACTACTTTGACCACCTGATGCGAAGAGCTGATTCATTTGAAAAGACCCTGCTGCTGGGGAAGATTGAAGATGGGAGGCAAAGAGGACAACAGAGGATGAGATGGTTAGAAGGCATCACTGACTCAATGGACATGAGTTTGAGTAAACTCCAGGAGGTGGTGATGGACAGGGAGGCCTGGCGTGCTGCAGTCCATGGGGTCGCAAAGAGTCGGACACGTCTGAGCAACTGAACTGAACTGAACTTATAACAATTCATGATTAAAAACAGAAACAAACTCACAGGAAACTAGGAATAGGGAAAAAAAACTCTTTAATTTGTCAATTAGATTAATTTCATCCATTATAAAAAAACTAAAACTAAACAACATATTTTATCAGTTTAGTTCAGTTCAGTTACTCAGTTGTGTCTGACTCATTGCGACCCCATGGACTGCAGCACACCAGGCTTCCCTGTCCATCACCAACTCCTGAAGCCTACTCAAACTCATGTCCATAGCGTAGGTGATGCCATCACTTTCCCCTAAGTGTTATACTGATAGCTTCAGCTATTGAAATAAGACAAGGAAAAGAAATAGAAGACATAAACATTGGAATTAAAGAAGTAAAACTGTCTCTGTTACAAGATGACACAATTGTTTATACAGAAAACCCTACAGAATATACGAAACAACTAATAGAACTCACAAATGAATCTAGCAGGATCACAGGATACAAAGAAAATATCCAGAAATTAATTCTATTTTTGTATACTAGAAAATGAGAGGAAAATAAAATTTTGAAAAATCATTTGACAGTAGCCCCTCTTCCCATACATACAAAACTGGGGAATAAATCTAACAAAGCAGATGAGACATCTCCTCACTGAAAACTACTGAGAGAAATTAAATGGGGAGAACCACTGACATGGACTGGAAAATGTAATGTTGTTAAGATATAAATTTTTCCCAAATTAAACTGTAGGTTTGGCACAATCTAAATTCAAATTCCAGTAGGGAATTTTTTGTAGAAATTGCTAGTTGATTCTAAGTGTATATGAAAATGCACGTGACCTAGAATTGTCAAACCAATTTTTAAAGGGGTAAACAAAATTAGAGAACTTATGCTACCTGATTTCAAGCTTTACTATAAAGCAATAGTAATTGAGTGTGATGCAAAAGAAAAGATAAATAATCTGATCAAAGGGCAAAAAGTAGTCCATAAATAGCCCCATATATATGGTTAAAATATTTTTCAGCAAAAGTAGCAAAGCACAAGGAAGCAACCTAGATGTCTACCAATGGAGGAATGGATAAAGAAGATCTTGTACATATATACAATGAAATATTACTCAACCATAAAAAAATACAAAATAATGCCATTTGCACTGACAGATTGACCTAGAGATAATCACACTGAGTAAAGTCAGACAGGGAAAGACAAATATCATAGAATATCACTTACATGTGGAATCTTAAAAAAAAGGTACAAATGAACCTATTTAGAAAACAGAAATAGAATCACAGATGTAAAAACCAAACTTATGGTTACCAAGGGGGAAAGAAGAGAGGAGGGATAAATTGGGAGATTGGGATTGACATATACACACTGCTGCTGCTGCTAAGTCGCTTCAGTCATGTTTGACTCTGTGAGACCCCATAGACGGCAGCCCACCAGGCTTCCCCATCCCTGGGATTCTCCAGGCAAGAACACTGGAGTGGGTTGCCATTTCCTTCTCCATGGATGAAAGTGAAAAGTGAAAGTGAAGTCGCTCAGTGGCCTCCGACTCCTAGTAACCCCATGGACTGCAGCCTACCACGCTCCTCCATTCATGGGACTTTCCAGGCAAGAGTACTGGACTGGGTTGCCATTGCCTTCTCCAGATATACACACTACTATATATAAAATAGGTAACTAATAAGAACCTATTTTATAACACAGGGAACTCTACTCAATACTCTGTAATGACTTATATGGGAAAATAAAAAAGAGTGGTTATATGTATGTGTATAGCTAATTCACTTTGCTATACAGCACAAACTAACACAGAATTGTAAATCAACTATATTTTAGTAAAAATTAATTTAAATACAAAATAAAAATCCTAAAATAGCAAATAAAATAAAATTTTTAAAAAGAAAAAAAAAAAAACTAAAGTATCAAGGGAATTAAATACAGCAAAAGAGTCTTTAAAACAAATAGTGCTGTAACTGCATATCTATATGGGAAAAAAATGCTGAACCTTAACTCATGTTCAAAAATTCACTCAAAATAAATTATAGATTTTAATACAAAAAACTAGAATATAAAATGTTGGAAGTAAACAGAGAAAATCTTTGTAACTTTGGGATAGGCAATTTTTTTTTTTCCAACAGGTCACAGAAATCAACAACCATAAAATACAAATTAGTAAATTAAACTTTATCAAGCTTAAAATCCTTGATTATCAAAAGAGCCTGACAAAGAACTTGTATCCAGCTTATATAAAGAGCTCTTACAACTTGATAATAAAAATAACCCTCATAAAAAGTTAAAAATGGATAAAATATTTTAACAGATACTTCACAAAAGAATATACACAGATGGCCAATAAGCATGTGAAGAGACTCCCAATATATCAATCATCAGGGGAAATGCAAATTAACACATTAAAATGACTAAAACTTGAAGGAAAAAACTCCAAGTTTTTGTGAAAATATGGAGCAACTGATAATTTAATATCTTGCTGGTGGGGATGAAAAATAGAATATTTTGCTAGACAATGTGGTAGTTTCTTAAATATATGTAAAATATATCTATTATAAAACTCAACCACTTCATTCCTAAGTATTTACCCAAGTGAAATGAAAGTACATATATACAAAAACCTGTATATAAACGTTAATAGATGCTTTATTTGTAATAGCCCAAAACTTGAAACAACCCAAATGCCCTTCAAGAAGTTAAAAGATAAATTGTGCAGTATTCATATAGGGAAGAAAAAGAAATGAACTATTAATATGCCCAACAAAATAAACGAATTGGAAAATGATAACACTAAATGAAAGGAGTTAAGACAAAAAGAGTACATACTGTATTATTCTATTTATATGAAACTCTAGAATATAAAAACTAAATTAGAGGAACAGAAAGCAGATCATCAGTTGCCTGGGTGATAGCAAATAAAGGATGAATTGCAAAGTGGCCTGAGGAATCTTTTGTTGGTGATGGAAATTGTATGTATCTTGATTGTGCTAATACTTTGACGATGTACATAACTGTCAAAATGCAATAAACTGTACAGTTTTATTATGCAGTTAACTGTGTGTGAGTGATGTCTCAATATAGTGGATTTTTTTTAAAAACAGAATAATGTTCATATTTTAGCATTTGTATGTATAACAATCTGTTCAGTCAAAATTCTATAATTGGATATTTGTGGGAATACTTTTAGTGAAAATAAATAATACCAAATATGCAAATTCAACTTAAAAGTCTAAACATTCTATGAATGCAATTCAAAGATGCAACAGAAAGAATTGGAAGACAGAGATCTACTACTAGAGAACCAAACTGGGTGACAAAACAAAGTTTTGGCCAAGCCCCTATTTGTCCAGCAGCAATGAAGAGCATTCTGACAAGGATTTTCCTTAGCAATTAGTATGCCTCAGGTGTAGAAGAGCTTAGATAGGTTATTTGTTGGTGGTTCATATAGTCGTGGGACTGCTAAGGTAGCAAATAATGTGCCTGTCAATAGTTGAAACAAATTGCCCTGGGAGAATTTGTGAAAGATTTCAGAGAATGCAGTACCAAATGAGTTCTGTTTGGAAGGTGAGCACTAACATCTTACCTTATGAAACCTGGAATTCAACAAACCTCATTAGCCATGTCTCTGACACCACCTAAACTTTCTGTTAAAGGCTCTTCACTATTTCAAATGAATTGGGTGACACAATGTCTTCCCCCTGAGCTCTTTGTAAAAGGGAGACTGTAAATCCAAGGCATTACTAGTAGTTTGCTATTCACCAGAAAAAGACAGATCTATTTACTATTTTCTGGCACTTTTGGAAGCCTTAGTTACCTATAAATTATTCGGTTACATCACAGAAGAACAAAGAGATTGAAGAAGATCAAAGCTGTGAATCAATGCTCCAAATGTTCATTTCTGGTGGCAAAATTAGACACCCAAGACAGTCTTGCATTTTCTTCACTCTTTTCCCCCCATTCTTCTTCTCTTTGTCCCTAGTTAGGTACCTAACACCTTTTAAACATTCCTCCTTTTTTGCAAATAAAACATTTCAAAATATGGCTCACTTGGTTCCTAATTATATTTAATTTTTAATAGCACTCAATACATAAATACTCGTCAGCTGAAAGTTTCTGCCCATTTTTTTTTTTGCAACACTACATTGATGACAGAAAGTGATCTGTAGGAAGCAAAGGAAATTTCTGACTTAATTATTTTGATTCGTTTTACATAGAGATATTGTCTAAAGCCATGGCAATAAAAATATCCAAGAAAGACCCATCTAATATTGTATGTTCAGATGAAATTTTTAATTTCTAAATGGATGGATTTGGGGTAATCAGAAGTTTCCTAAATTTGGATATCATTTTTAAGTGCTTTTAATTCAAGTGCTGTTTTCAAATCATCAATTGTTTAACTCTTAAAATTAAAGAACTATTTTCTCATGAAATTGTATGGTAACTATCCTAGTGTGCTGAATTTCCACTCCACTATTTGCCATTATAACGATGTTAGTATTTAGTTTTCAAATTAGTGTAGCAAATATTCAGTAGTAATCAAGTACTTGAAGCTCTTGTAGAGTTTGGGAATTTGATTAAAATACAGATTTCACATTTTCTTCTTTTGGCTGTTTCCACTTAGACAAAGAAGCATGAAAACATTTTCAAAGTCTAACCATGTTAACAAATCCTTTTGGTTTCACTGCTGATATTACCAGTCTACCCTTGCAGAATGTCAACTGCTAAACATATTCCATCCCTGGACTGGCACAGGACTAAGAAATTGACTTGACCATCTGGCTTTCTAACATTTTTATCAGGTCTTTTTAATTAGGTTCAAATCGGTGATCTCCACCTTTCCCTGCTTCTACCTTTTTCAGTGCCATTAAGACTGAACTCATTTCCAGTGCACTGCAGTGTGCTCAAGTGGAACTTAAATTGAATAGTACTTTCCCCCAGGTTTTCACGCCTTACATATGCTAGCAAAAGTCATGTCATGCTTGCCCAGTAGTGCATATAATTCAAGTTTTGTTTTATTAAGATATGAAGATGACCATTACATTAAAAAGCTGGGAAACCCAAATGAAAAATGGGACCATAGTTAGAGAAATTAAAGATGTCTACCAGGTAAGGAAAAAGGAATGGAGAGCACTGAAATTTTGTTCTTGAATTTAAACTGCTGAAACAATGTATATAATAGAAATATTTAAAAACTTTTTCAAGTTAAACCTAGTGTCACCCTCTCTTACAAAAAAATACTTCCACAGGGTTTGTGAGAAGATGAAAAACTAGTCAAATCTTGGTTATGTCAAATCTCTGTTAATTTAAAATGATCTCAATTCAGTACAAGTTGAACCTTTACAGCAGAAAGCTGGTCAGGCAATGGGAGCTCTTTGTTCCCTCTGTCTGTGGCAGTAGAGCTGTCTGCAGGCTACATTGCGGTTAATCTGAATTTTTTTTTTCTTGAAGAGGAAGTGTAGAGCAGTTATTCAAATATAGTAAGCTTAGTACCTTCATAATAGTCACTTCAAAATGGCCTCAGATTCAAATAAAATTGATTTCCAGGGAAGCCAAAGAGTGTTTTGTTTTTTTTAGGATGGCAGCAGAAAGAAGCCTTATCCTTACCTCAACCTTATAGAATGAACACTCAGTCATGTTTCTAAGAAACATCTAAAGCATTAAGGATACTTATTCACTCTTTGTCCAAGTATATATATATATATATATATATATATATATATATATATATATATACACACACACAGGCAGTCCTGGGAAGGGTGAGTCACGGATCACTTGACTCCCTGCCATACCAACCTGAGCAGGACAAATTGAGCAGACCTTTCATTCCCATATAAGCTGACATGCATAAATAGATTAAATTTTAATCTTCATTTTGAACTGATGATTCTGGATTTCAAACAGGAAGGACTTGAAGGGTTTGTACCCATGGTAATTTTCACACTACACTGAGATTTGGAGTCAAAAAACCCAACCCACAGAGCTACTACTTAGGAATTCTATGAACCTTTTTTTCCTGCTGTCATTCTGAACAATGCCTAGGGTCCTTCCATATGAACCTTCAAGGCTGAATTTCCCATCGCTATTTGGAATATCCTACCCACTCTCTAACACAATGGATTCTGGTTTTGAGAAGCTGTGTGGCTCAACACCTGTTCAAACAGATATGGGAAGTTTGGGATACACGTATCCACATTCAGATTAAAATTGCACAAATGGGATATCTTATGGCCCAAGAAAATAATTTTTTCCTGAGTTTCAATCTCCAGAGTGTAAATGCCCGCAGTTTCTGGATATTCTGCTCTCTAAGCTTTTTATAAATAAATGTATGTTGCCAGAGCTGCAAACTTTCATTTTCATTTTTTTCTAGGTGGGGAGTGGGGTGTCATTTTGGGACTGACTTCAATCTTCATTACTTTAACCAATAGCTAGAGACTTTGCTAGCAGTTTAAGTGACCCTGAAATAATTTATATATTTTTAGAATCCTCTCCTAAGGCAATCAAACCAACCACACATTACTAAATTCATTGAGTTTTTCCTTTTTACACATTTTCTTACTGCAGATGTATTAAACCATTCAGCAAAAATGTAGGATACTGCAGAACAAGTAGAGACCTGCAGAGCTGTAATAATTACAGGATAATATAGAACTAAAATAATTTTTCTGAATGTTGAGGTTTAATATTATCTGTTCCTTCCCTCCGCATTCCCAGTGGAACAATTGACTCAATTTCTGCAGGCACAAATCTTTCATAACTTCTTAACTTTCTGAGCAATTCTCCTGGCAGGACTATATAGGGTAGCACGTGTTTCCCCTCAACTGAAATAGTCAATCACATTTTAACCCACCAGGTCTTATTCTTCCATCTGTATTTTACAGCAGTGTTTTAAGAACCAGTCTTAGCCAGAGGCATAATTTCACAATCTAAGTAACAATTTTTTACAAACTTCCCCTTCCCTGAGTCACAAGTTCAAATTCCTTCAGGAATGATATCTTAGTAGATGAATTTAGTGCCACAATGAGTTCAAAGAGGAAAATTTTCAGAAGGGAATAGAGTATTTCCAAGCCCCTAGAGATCCACATGACCTGCAGAGAAGTTATACCTCTGCACAGTATTTCTAGAGCCTGGCTAGCAATCAAAGATCTGAATCTTTTGTTTCAGACACTAAATATGACAGTATAGCCTCAACAAGTAAGGCAAATACTATCCCATGAATTTGCTGTTTGTCTCACTTGGCACAGATTGGTACTCATCCCTGGCGAGGAGGTAATTGCAAGGTTTTTGTTTCACAGTTCAGCTATGGTCTAACAATATTTCAGTACAAGTTTCTGAGTGAAGAAGTCACCTTGTGATTTGTAGTCATGCTAGCCATAAATCTTGGCCATAGGTTAAGAATAGACTAAAAAATGTGTCAGTAATTCATGTTATGCTATGATATCTCATTTAGCTCTAATATGATAAAGTGTGACAGCTGCAACCTGTGACTAATCATGGCCTCACAGTGAAGCCTTCCTATGTGGAAAGCAAGATTTTCGAGAGTCCCTCATATGAAAAGGAGCTGCTTTACCCATCCAGCAAAGTTTAGTTGCATATACAGCTTCTGCTTTTTCGAGAAATGACATAGGTTACATGGAGAGCTCTACAGTGTCTAAGGATTTCTAGTTTCAGATTTTAAATGATTAATCATCATACACTCCTGAGTCAATATTAGTATTTTCTTTTTTCAGGAAATGTAAAACTAAGGTAAAGATGCTTTTAATGCCCCTATGGAAAATGCAGAGATGTAAAATGAGTATGTGTGTGCGTGTATGATTTTCAGATTATCCACATTTTGATAATTGAAAGAAGCAGACAGAAAAGCTAGTTCTCATAACCAGAAGCCTAAGGGATATGAGAATTTGACATCTAACCTATCTTTATTGGCTTTCACCTTTTTAAAACCTAATGGATTGCTTCCTATTATACAGTATGCCAAAATGCATAAAAATATTTCAAATATCCAGAGAAGCTTCACATCCATTGATCAGGGTTTATATATTGATTTGTGGCTGAGTAAACCCATTCTTTCCACTTCTCTCTGTCATGATGAAAATGGAGTGTATACTAATTTGAACTGAAAGAAGATATGTAATGGCAGAGGGCATTGGGTTTTTTTTCCATTTTGGTCTCAGAATGTTGGTTACATTAAATCATGCTATTTGTTAATGATCAAAATAATAGTCTGAGCCAATCCCGATACTCCCTGAAGTCATCCTAGAATCAAACATATGTTTTAATGATCTTTGTTATATATCTGCTCACTACAGAAGTTTGAGTCTGGATGCATACTTGAAAGGAAATATAAATATTTTCAAGTTTATAGGAATCACACACACACACACCCACTTTGTACACAACACTCAGATGTTTCCTTTATAGGGATGTTCAATCCAAGTTCAATCCAAGGTGAAACAAACTTGCATAACTTTGCCCCATGGAAATATATAATCTGAAACAGAATGATGCAAATAGGTAATAAGAACATATAGAGAAACTGAAAGAAGAATTAAACAAGTCCAGAAATAAAATATATGAAAACTAAGTTGTGGTGGATTCTGGAAGAGATGGAATTTGCAGAATGTTTTGTAGAGAAACAGTTTGGGCTTCCCTGGAAGCTCAGCTGGTAAAGAATCTGCCTGCAATGCTGGAGACCCCAGTTCAATTCTTGGGTCAGGAAGATCCCCTGGAGAAGGGATAGCCTACCCACTCCAGTATTCCTGGGCTTCCCTGGTGGCTCAGACGGCAAAGAATCCACCTGCAATGTTGGAGACCTGGGTCAAATCCCTGGGTTGGGAAGATCCCCTGGAGGAGGGCATGGCAACCCAATTCACTATTCTTTCCTGGAGAATCCCCATGGACAGAGGAGCCTGGCAGACTACAGTCCATGGGGTCACAGAGTCGAACCTGACTGAGCGACTAAGCACAGCAAAGAGAAATAGCTTATTGAATTGGAGTTAGAGTACTATTCCAGACACCTGGTAGAAAAAGGCTTCAAAGTTAAAATAGAGACTTTAGAAGCTAGAGACAAATGACTGGCAAAAATGTACACTTAATAAAGGTGGCCAGTTAGAAATGTACGGAATACTCAAGAGGGTAAGAAGACAAATTAAAAGAATATGAAAGTTATCTAAAGAAGCCAACTGGCCAATGTTTTTGCTTCTGGTCAAGATGAAACCTAAACTATCCCTTAAAAATTACCAAACAGTGAGAGTTTTACTTCTTCTTTTCCAATTTGGATTCCTTTTATTTCTTTTTCTGCTCTGATTCCTGTGGCCAAAACTTCCAAAACTATGTTGAATAGTAGTGGTGAAAGTGAGGGTGGGACGATTTGGGAGAATAGCATTGAAACATGTATAATATCATATAAGAAACGAATCACCAGTCCAGGTATGATGCAGGATACGGATGCTTGGGGCTGGTGCACTGGGATGACCCAGAGGGATGATATAGGGAGAGAGGTGGGAGGGGGGTTCAGGATGGGGAACACGTGTACACCCGTGGCAGATTCATGTTGATGTATGGCAAAACCAATACAATATTGTAAAGTAATTAGCCTCCAATTAAAATAAATAAATTTAAATTAAAAAAATTATCAAACACCCTAGTATTTCTTCATTTAAGCCAGTATTTTCAATTGTCTCCCAGGTTTTAATCTTTCCTAAAATGATTTTTGGGCCTCCCTAGTGGCTCAGATGGTAAAGCATCTGTCTGCAACGCAGGAGACCCTGGTTCAATCCCTGAGTTGGGAAGATCCCCTGGAGAAGGAAATGGCAGCCTACTCCACTATTCTTGCCTGGAAAATCCCATGGACCTGGAGCCTGGTAGGCTACCATCCATGGGGTCGCAAAGAGTTGGACATGACTGAGCGACTTCACTTTACTTTGTAATATGATTTTTACCCACCTAAATTCTTCTACCATTATTATCTGAGCTTACTTTGGAGTAATAATATAGGATAATCCTCTGCATTCTTAGTCTTAATAAAATACACCTCTAGCTCCTAAAATACATACTATAAATCAGAATTTCATTTTGTTTCAATTAATGTGAAAACCTTATTTAGATACAAAATCCAGAGGTCATATTTTTGTCTTGTTTTTTTCAGATTTTTGTCAGATTTTATCTTTGTCGCCTTTCTGTCTTGTTCATCACTGTACTACTAATCTTATTCTTTGTTTTCTAAGACAATGCTATTAGGTATAAGTACTTTTCTTTTGGTTTAGATGTCACCAAAATCAGTGGTGTGAGCCCTAAAATCCTCTGTGTTTTACCCAACCAAAATGTGATCTTGATATCTGTTGACCTCATGTAAATATTTCAATGCTGTTTCTTTCGGTAGCTGTGATTTGATTTTTGTCATCCAAAGAAAGAATGCATTAATCTTTATTTTTTTGGTTCAATTTGCTTCATCTCAAATATTCATTGAGCACCTGTTATTGGCTCAGTACTATACTAGGCCTTAGAGATGAAAGAATTCTGGTCCAAGTCATTACCATCTTTCATCTGGACAATTGAGGCAGCTTTCTGAATGGTTTCTCTGTCTTCGCAATGGCTTTCTTCCAATCTTGTCTCCAGTCTGCAACCAAAGTGAGCTTTCCAAAACAAAAATTTAATTGTGCCTCTCTGCTACCTAAAATTCTCCAAGTGGCTTCATTTTGGAGGCTCCAAGATAAAGCCTCAATACCTTCCTTGGCTTCTGTGGTCCTGTACAGTCTCCATCCTCAACCTGTACCTTTTCACCCTGCAGTTCCAGGCATACCAAATTTCTTTGACTTCCTTAGAAGCTCCACATGATGCCATTCACCTCAGATATGCTAGTTCCTTTGAGTGCTCAATGCTTCATCATTAGGCTAACTCCTCATCTTCCTGGGGTCTCAGCTTAAGGTTACCTTAAGGAAGCATCACTCCAGGTTCACGGTATGAGTTGTGCAATGTCCTGTTAGGTTCCCCTACTTGATGCCTCCATAAATAGACCATAAATAGATACTATGAACTAAGAAAATTCCAATTATAATATATTAGTTTGCTTGAATCATCATAACAAAACACCACAGAGAGGGTAGCTTAAACAACAGAAACTTTTCTCACAGTTCTGGAGGCTTGAAAGTCCAAGATCAAGGTGCCAGTAAAGTAGGTTTCATTCAGAGGCCTCTTTTCTTGCCTTGTAAGTGGCCACCACTTCACTGGGTGCTCACTTGACCTCTTCTGTAACATGGGCACACCCACAGAGAGAGAATGTCCTGGGGTTTCTTCCTCTTCTCATATGAACACAAATTCTATCAAATTAAGACTCAATCCTTTTATGTCTGTTGCAGTGGAAGATCCCCTGGAGGAAGGTGCAGCAACCCACCCCAGTATTCTTACCTAGAGAATCCCATGGACAGAGGAGCCTGGCAGGCTACAGTCCATAGAGTCACAAAGAGTCAGACACAACTAAAGTGACTTAGCACATACACGTGCACTGTGACCTCATTTAACCCTTATTACCTCATAATAGATCTTACCTCCAAATAATGTCATGTTAGAGGTTAAGACTTCAACATATAAATTTTGGAAGGACACAATTCAGTCCGTTGCATGTAGCATTCATTACCTGTTACAGTTAAGGTATATTTAAGATATTCTTTGCCTCCTGGACTGTAAGCTCTGACATTAAGAACTTATTCATAGATTTTAAATGAGTAAATAGAAAAAATATGATCTCTGCCCTCAAAAAGCAATAAATCTATCTCATTAATTAGGCAAAAGTAAAACAAGTTATAATATAGCATGTGAGTGAAAGTCACTCAGTTGTGTCCGACTCTTTGTGACCCCATGGACTATACAATCCATGGAATTCTCTAGGCCACAATAATGGAGTGGGTAGCTTTTCCCTTCTCCAGGGCATCTTCCCAACCCAGGGATTGAACCCAGGTCTCCCACATTGTAGGCAAATTCTTTACCAGCTGAGCCACAAGGGAAGCCCATAACATAGCATAGCAAACTTGTTTATAATTGTCTGAACAAAGTACAATTGGAAAGAATTATTAATATATTAATTCTGACATGGATGAGGGTGAATATGGGGCGGGAGTTAGAGTCAAGGTACATTTCACAAAGGAGGTGATATTTGAGCTGGGCTTTATAAGAGAAATGGCTTACTTCTTTGACTATCACTATAATTTAGGTTTGCTTAAAAAAAAAAAAAACCTGTACTAGTTCTTAAATGTGTTTTTCTATCAACATCCTTGTGTTGTGTTACATACGTTGCTTCCTTGACCTTATAAATCCACAAGGTAGAGCACAGTAGCCACTAGCCACATGTAGCTATTTTAATTTACATTAATTAAAATCAAATACAAGTACACATTCAGTCATTCTAGCAACAATTTAAGTGTTCAGTAGCCACATGTGGTTATCATATAGGACAGTGCAAATTACAGAACACAGCAATCCTTTCAGAAAGCATGCCTTAAAGCAATTTTCATTTAGTTAATAAATCTCTATCAAGCATCTACTATTTGCCTGGTACTGTGCTGGATGATGGTGTGGACAAAAACAAAATATCACAAGGTTCCTGACTTCCCAACTCTCACTCTAGTGAATAGACCCTCCTCTATTTCTGCAAATTGGTTCTTGATGAATTGCACTTATTTATTTTTGTTAACCTCAAGATTACTATCTCTAGGAATGTATGTGCTGGCAGCAGTTTGTTGAATTGAAAGTGCCTCAGATGTTCACAAACTAGGATAGCTATGAATGGAACTTTGAATAAATCTGCTTCATATTAAATACCCAGTATGGGACCACCTTATGCTGAGTACTATGGAACATACAAAAGGAATATGAGACAAAATATCTTTCCTCTATAAGTTTATACACTAAATAGGAAATATAAAAAATAATTTATAAACCATGAATATATTTCTATTATTTAAATGAAGACTGGATACACATAAATTTAATGAGCATATACAAGAGTATAAAATCAAGTGCCAGAGTATATAATATAAACTTATAAATCCTATGCAAATTCACAACTGGAAAGAATTACATGAAGCAAAATGGTCAAGGAAGACTTTGGGAAGGAAGTGCTGAAAGTAGTCATGAATGACTGTATGATAAGTGTCAGTTTTTTTGTTTTTTGGGGTTTTTTAGTTAAGAATGAACTCGATATGTTTAATTAAGCTTGGTATTACCAAAATCACAGTACAAACATCAAGTCACACACCCATACAACAGAATGTCATGGAAAACCAACATAAACTGGCTTCCACAAAAAAGGAGTTTTATTGATTTATGTAGATTGGAAGTTTAGGTGTATACATTAAATACAAATTCATCTAAAGAATCAAATAAAGTAATCAACTATCTCTCTCCTCTCTTCCTCTCCATCTGTCAGCTCTGCTTTCCTTCATATTGGCTCTGTTCTCAGGAAGGCTATCCCTCTGTGGTAGCAAGATGGCTGTCATCAATTCTATGCTGTTGCTGCTGCTGCTAAGTCACTTCAGTCATGTCCGACTCTGTGTGATTCCATAGACAGCAGCCCACCAGGCTCCGCCATCCCTGGGATTCTCCAGGCAAGAACACTAGAGTGGGTTGCCATTTCCTTCTCCAATGCATGAAAGTGAAAAGTGAAAGTGAAGTCGCTCAGTCATGTCCTATCCTCAGCGACCCCATGGACTGGGGCCTTCCAGGCTCCTCCATCCATGGGATTTTCCAGGCAAGAGTACTGGACTGAGGTGCCATTGCCTTCTCCGAACACTATGCTAACATCCCACTATTTCAGAAACTCCAGTGAGTTTGGGTCATTCTGTTTTTGTCATGTTATTGTCTGTGAACCAATCACTGTAGCTAAGAGAAGGCAAATGCTCTGACTCATCAACCCTGAGTTACAACCTCATTGCAGGAAAGGAGGAGAGAGAGTTGGGTCTTTGTAATCCCACAAAGAAAATCATGAAAATGTATAAAAGTAAAAACAAACAAAAACAAGGGGATGGAAGCTACATAAACAACTAAAGTTTAATTCAAATCAGGTCACGAGGAAAATGCTAAATTTGTCTATTTTTCTGGTTGAAAGGTGAACGGGCTATCTAAAGAAAGAGAAACAAGACACAGAGACATGAATGAGTGTGTCACCTCCACAGAATGGATTCACTTCCATTACAGGGGAATTTATCAGACAAGAAATTATCCATTTGGCTTTGATTTACCATCATTAACATACCCAGGACAAAACCTTTTGCAGTCTTGGCTGATCCAATTAACACACACACACACACACCAAAAAAGAAAAGAAAAGAAAAAGAACAATAAGCAAACAAGAAAACATTGGTGAAATTCATATCTGATCTGCCCCACCTGTCTGTCTGCTTTTATCTTTGATTTTTTGTTTCTATTTCTTGATTTATATGTGTTCCCTGAAATTCCAATTAGTGTGAATGTTGCTTACCAATACTGCCCTGCACCTCCTGCCTTCCTAGGTCTCAAAAAAGTTTTAGTTTAAAATGTAAGTTTTTCTTAACATTTATGTGCTAAGTCACTTCAGTCATGTTCGACTCTTTGTGACCGCATGGACTGCAGGCCACTAGGCTCTTCTGTCCATTGGGATTCTCCAGGCAAGAATACCGGAAGGGGTTGCCATTTTCTTCTCCAGGGGATCTTCCTGACACAAAGATCGAACCCAGGTCTCCTGCCTTGCAGGCAGATGCTTTACTGTCTGAGCCACTAGGGAAGCCCACAGATCCCTCTCAGATCAGATCAGATCAGTCGCTAAGTCATGTCCGACTCTGCAACCCCATGAATCGCAGCACACCAGGCCTCCCTGTCCATCACCAACTCCCAGAGTTCACTCAGACTCACCTCCATCGAGTCAGTGATGCCATCCAGCCATCTCATCCTCTGTCATCCCCTTCTCCTCCTGCCCCCAATCTCTCCCAGCATCAGACTCTTTTCCAATGAGTCAAATCTTCGCATGAGGTGGCCAAAGTACTGGAGTTTCAGCTTCAGCATCATTCCTTCCAAAGAAATTCCAGGGCTGATCTCCTTCAGAATGGACTGGTTGGATCTCCTTGCAGTCCAAGGGACTCTCAAGAGTCTTCTCCAAAACCACAGTTCAAAAGCATCAATTCTTCGGTGCTCAGCCTTCTTCACAGTCCAACTCTCACATCCATACATGACCACAGGCAAAACCATAGCCTTGACTAGACGAACCTTTGTTGGCAAAGTAATGCCTCTGCTTTTGAATATGCTATCTAGGTTGGTCATAACTTTCCTTCCAAGGAGTAAGCGTCTTTTAATTTCATGGCTGCAGTCACCATCTGCAGTGATTTTGGAGCCCAGAAAAATAAAGTCTGACACTGTTTCCCCATCTATTTCCCATGAAGTGATGGGACCGGATGCCATGATCTTCGTTTTCTGAATGTTGAGCTTTAAGCCAACTTTTTCACTCTCCTCTTTCACTTTCATGAAGAGGCTTTTTAGTTCCTCTTCACTTTCTGCCATAAGGGTGGTGTCATCTGCATATCTGAGGTTACTGATATTTCTCCCGGCAATCTTGATTCCAGCTTGTGCTTCTTCCAGTCCAGCATTTCTCATGATGTACTCTGCATATAAGTTAAATAAGCAGGGTGACAATATACAGCCTTGACGTACTCCTTTTCCTATTTGGAACCAGTCTGTTGTTCTATGTCCAGTTCTAACTGTTGCTTCCTGACCTGCATATAGGTTTCTCAAGAGGCAGGTCAGGTGGTCTGTGATTCCCATCTCTTTCAGAATTTCCAACAGTTTACTGTGATCCACACAGTCAAAGGCTTTGGCATAGTCAATAAAGAAGAAATAGATGCTTTTCTGGAACTCTCTTGCTTTTTCCATGATCCAGCGGATGTTGGCAATTTGATCTCCGGTTCCTCTGCCTTTTCTAAAACCAGCTTGAACATCAGGAAGTTCACGGTTCACATATTGCTGAAGCCTGGCTTGAAGAATTTTGAGCATTACTTTACTAGCGTGTGAGATGAGTGCAATTGTGTGGTAGTTTGAGCATTCTTTGGCATTGCCTTTCTTTGGGATTGGAATGAAAACTGACCTTTTCCAGTCCTGTGGCCACTGCTGAGTCTTCCAAATTTGCTGGCATATTGAGTGCAGCACTTTCACAGCATCATCTTTCAGGATTTGGAATAGCTCAACTGGAATTCCATTTCCTCCACTAGCTTTGTTCGTAGTGATGCTTCCTAGGGCCCACTTGACTTCACATTCCAGGATGTCTGGCTCTAGGTCAGTGATCACACCATCGTGATTATCTGGGTCATGAAGATCTTTTTTGTACAGTTCTTCTGTGTATTCTTGCCATCTCTTCTTAATATTTTCTGCTTCTGTTAGGTCCATACCATTTCTGTCCTTTATCGAGCCCGTCTTTGCATGAAATGTTCCTTTGGTATCTCTGATTTTCTTGAAGAGATCCCTAGTCTTTCCCATTCTGTTATTTTCCTCTATTTCTTTGCATTGATCGCTGAAGAAGGCTTTCTTCTCTCTTCTTGCTATTCTTTGGAACTCTGCATTCAGATGTTTATATCTTTCCTTTTCTCCTTTGCTTTTTGCTTCTCTTCTTTTCACAGCTATTTGTAAGGCCTCCCCAGACAGCCATTTTGCTTTTTTGCATTTCTTTTCCATGGGGATGGTCTTGATCCCTGTCTCCTGTACAATGTCATGAACCTCATTTCATAGTTCATCAGGCACTCTATCTATCAGATCTAGGCCCTTAAATCTACTCACTCCCACTGTATAATCATAAGGGATTTGATTTAGGTCATACCTGAATGGTCTAGTGGTTTTCCCTACTTTGTTCAATTTAAGTCTGAATTTGGCAATAAGGAGTTCATGGTCTGAGCCACAGTCAGCTCCTGGTCTTGTTTTTGCTGACTGTATAGAGCTTCTCCATATTTGGCTGCAAAGAATATAATCAATCCCTCTATGTGCATTCATTTCCAGAGAAAGTTCAGAACAGCTTAGAATCATATAAGCTTGCTGTTGGTAGAGTTCACATTGCCAACCTTTGTGCTTTTGAATATTCCTGCATTTAAATAGTAGCTTCAAAATAAACAATGGCAGGGCAATAATTTTAACAGCCGATAAACTGGACCTGAGCTGCTTCAATATTGTCATTCTATGTGACTACTCGAATTTTGTATCTGGATTTGGTATTCTGGTGTGGTAAGAGGATATTTTAGTTTGCTGAATTTGAACATAAATTTAACATTAAAATGTATCCTTTTTTAACTTCTTATTGAACTTTTAACTGTCATTAATCTACAACATTGTTATTTTATTGTTTATTATTACAACACACCAATATGTAGGTGTAAGTTTTTCCCTTAAAAATACATTAGTATAAGTAAAAATATTACTCTATTATTTTTTCTTTATAAACTTATATCTCATAAACTTCCACTAATAAATAAGCACTAGGGATGTAATGAAGAACATGATGATGACTATAATTAACACTGCTGTGTGGTATATTTGAAATTTATTAAGCAATTAGATCCTAAGACTTCTCATCACAAGGAAAAAGACATTGTTTTTTTGCCTTTTTACTTATCTAAATTAGATGATGGATGTTAACTAAATTTATTGTGGTAATCATTTCACCATACATGTAAGTCAAATCATTACGCTATACACTTTAAGCTTATACAGTGTTGTATATCAACTACATTTCAATAAAACTGAAGGAAAGGTGTTAATATATTACTTTTTTCTTTTCCATACTATTTATTTCATTGTAAAATATTTTACTAGCATGATTACACATAAAACATATCTAAATAACAATAATAATAATCAATAAAAGAAAGTCCTTACTCTCTTGGCCATTAATTTCACTCCATTATCATTACTAAACATGACTTTGTCCTAATAGAGGAAGGGGATGTTAAAAATTCTCTTTTCCAGATATCAAATATACCAAGTTTGCCTCTTTTTGGCAGAAAACAAAATTTTCTACTGTAAAGTCTTTTGCACTGAAGCAGGGGCAATTTTCTCAACCAGGGGCAATTTTGTTTTTGCCCCTAGGGGACATGTTTCAATGTCTAGAGATATTTTTGGCTGACTCACCAGGGAGGAAGGTGCTATAGGCATCTAGTAAGTAGAGGACAGAGATGTTACACAACATCCTACAATCCACAGGACATACTCATACAACAAAGGACTATCCTGCCCAAATCTCAATAGTACTGAAATTGAGAATCCCTGGCAAAAGCAATGAATTACATAATCATTCAAAATCCAGCAAATATTAAGAATGTACAGCCCAGCTAAATTAAATGCTAACTTTTATTTAACAAAACACTTCTCCTTGTGAATTTCTACTCACTTTTCTAGTTTTGTATTAGTTTTGTATCATTGCCTAACTGATCTTGCATTTCACCCCAATGAAGAGCTTGTTTTCAGGCAGGTTGAGAAAGGAAGAACATTTTATTATCATCATTTCCCAAACCTTCTGTAAGCATAACAGGTAAAGAATTAAATTTGGAAACATGATGGACATTCTAAGGATCTTGCCAGTATTTGCATAGAACACGTAAAACCACATGCATTTCTGTGACAGTCTGAATCTAGAGTAAGCAAAACTGGGAAGTTTTAACAACCCAAACTAAAAATTGTAATTAGGATTGCAAAAATGCCCCTATTACATAATTTTTATAATCCTTCAGTCTTCTACGCAGATGAAAAATAAAATTTTATTATCTCCTCATTGAGCCCATAGATAATTCAGTGACATCTGTAACCCAAACAGTCTCCATCTGCTTTAAAAAAAAAAAAAAGACTTAAATATAAATAAAAGAAAAAGAAGATAAAGGCAAGAAATAAAAGTTATATCTTCTCCTTGGAAACAGAAGATGCTATATTTGAATAGGCACTACCTAGATATAAAATTTCCTTGATCTAGAGCTAGGTACCCTGTTGCCTGGATAAACTCTTAGGGACCAATAGTGAAAGTTAATTTCCCTTAAAATTACAATGAATTACTTATTAAATGAGAAAGTCTCCAATAGATATCAGTCTTACATACTAGTAGTTGTCTTTCTGTCAGGGGCCAGTTTATAACCAATTAGAATTTACACCGTCCAACTCTACTTTATCAGCATGTCAGCAGTGCAGGCTATTCAGTCAGTCAGGTTGTGTGTCTTCAGAAGATAAAATGACATCATTTTTCCTGTCGTGGATATTATATTGCTTCCCACTTTTGTGTAGATAAAGGTTGGTGGAAGTAGGGGAATTCCCTGGCCATCCAGTGGTTGGATCTCCTCATTTTCACTGGTGAGGGCTTGGGTTCCATTCCTGGTCAGGGAACTAGGTTCCAGCAAGCAGTGAGGTAAGGCAAAAAAAAAAAAAAAAAAGTCGGCGGAGATGGTGATCATAAAGTAGTATTTTCATCTTGTAACCATATTATTGTCATGAGCTCAGATTTTTGATCTTATATGGGATTTTCTGACAAAAGACTGTCTGGAATAAGTTAGTTATTGAATATAAAGACATATCATAGAGTTACCAAAAACACATGAGAATTTGAAAAGACTTGGATACATGAATAAACTAAACTTAGGACAGCCAAGTATTTTATTACTTCTTAGGAGGCAAGGTTATGTTTACTATAATGACTTTCTTTAATATGCTACAGTTGAACTTTTTACTACAAGTTTCTAATTTAAAGTAAATCAACCTCAAAGAAGTCGTTGCTACAAATTTGATTAACCATTTTCTGTGTTTAGGATGTTTTTACAGCAAGAAGAGCAAAAACAAATGGCTAAAATATAATGAACATTGCCTCTGCTAAAATGTGACTTCCCTCCAGCTCACCTCTAGGGAAAAAAATGAAATTTAAGTACAAGTTCTAGCTAGGTGCAATCCCTTTCTCCTACATCATTTTGGGTGCCCAATATACACCACTAATTCTACATAAAAAGGAGTACAGTTTGTATTTGTCCTTCAGACTCACTTACTATTGATAGCAGGTGTCTAAATTTATAAAAAATTGAAGATGCTATCATTAACTACTGGATGAGCTTGACTTCCAATTTCAGAACTGGTTAGAAACATGTGACACTGACAAGAAATATAGTGAGAACAAAAATAGAAAACTACAGATCAGATTTCATGTTTTTCTCCATACTATGATCTTCCCTCAAAGTTGACATCTTGGCCTTTATAGTTTCTTGGCATCCTTTAAGAAGTAAACCTTTCCTTTTGATAGCTTCACCCAGCATTTGCAAGAGTAGATATTTTTAGTTCCCTTTTCAATCACTGAGAGTGTTAAGATAGAGAATTGGCTTGGTCTCTGGATAATTTTAAACCATTTTGCTTTGGTTACATCACTGGTTTATTTGCCATTTGTATAAAGCATAAAATCGTTCTGGAAACTTTACACCATCCTGTAGCTAGGCCATACAAAACACATAACCTCCAAATTCTTTGCAATGATAGTAAAGAGGAATAGAGAAAGCATACAAAGTCCTGACTGACAGTCCAGAAAACTCATGCTCCCTGTGCATTTGCCAAAAATAGGCACATAGGTCCTACCTAAATGTAAAGCAAAGTGGAAATTTTAGGAAACTCATGGATGTTTGTCAAGAATTCTTTCTGCCAGTCATTTTCGCATATATTCTATTTGTAGTCATTTTGTCATTCTACTCTTATATCTGGGCTGCAAACCTCTGCCATTGAAATTTAACTCCGTTTTGAGTTAACAGGCATGAACAGGGAAGCCTGGCATGCTGCAGTCCATGGGGTGGCAAAGAGTTGGACACAACTTAGCGACTGAACAACAACAGGCATGAGAAAAACATCTGTGACCTCATTCATCAAAATAAAAAGCCAGGAAGTGATAAGTGAAGTTTATTTTGAAGTGAACCAATTGTAGCTAGACAAGATATTAGATCCAGTTTAATTCTATGATATACAGTATTTGAATAGCTTAGGACATGCCTCAAAAATGCTTTGATTTCAATCCAGGAAACCAGCACACCTTGCCTGCCAATATGAGGCAGACATTTTGAAATTGGCTAAAAGTATTAATCCTTAGGCTGTCACGAATGCCTACAGGCTGCCTTCAATAACACTGATTTGTCTGTCAAGTTGCAGTAAAATGTCAACATCTCATACTACCCAATTAATGGCTTTAGAGACATACTTCTTCTTATAGAGGAACAAAAGGTCTGTCTCTTTTACGTAACTCAATGTATGCAGTGTACAAAATCATATTATAGAGACAAATAACTGTGGAATGCGATATGGCTGGGACACAGATTCTACCCAAGTAGAGCACACATACCACTGGCATGGCAGAAACTGCCCTCATTAATAATGATGTACAAGGACAGTAGTGGCACATTATTTTTTTTCCCTTTGCAACTTGGCCTGTCAGAAAGTAGCATTTCTCAAACTTTACACGTGACAAAAAATATTCTACTTGAAAACTTCGAATTTCCTATTATTCTTTAAATTATAATGAAATGTAAACATCAACAACATGTAAACATCAATAAAATGTAAACATTCTCCAGTCATGCAGAATGACTGCCAAATGGTAAATGGTATGGTCCTCTACTGAGGAGAGCATCACACTCCCTATCCCATTTTGCATAGTTCAATAGGCCTTAATAGGACTGATAGTAATAGGAGAGTCACCCTACACTGTTCTCAATTGAGATCAATTAGTAGCTCAGTCAGTAAAGAATCTGCCTGCAATGCAGGAGACCTGGGTTCGGATTCCTGGGTTGGGAAGGATCCCCTGGAGAAGAAACTGGCAACCCACTCCAGTATTATTGCCTGGAGAATCCCATGAACAGAGGAGCCTAGCAGGCTCCATAGTCCATGGGGTAGCAAGAGTCGGACATGACTTAGCGACTAAAACACTGCCACCAAGAGATCCTTATAGCTGTTTGCAGTGAATAATGGTTATCATATGGCTTTGGCTGTGTTTGAACCATTGGGTTTTTTTATTTTTTTTTTGCATCTTCAGGACTAGTTTGAATTTTTAAATACATGAAACTGACCGGTTTTAGTGGGCAGAAATTCAATACGAATGAGGATATATAACTGTCCCCCCGAATTCCTTTCCCTACTTCTTACTATAGACATAGCTTCTCAACTAGAGACATTTCAAAGCTTTCAAAGCAGACAAATGTGGACATATTATTAAGTTATTGGCAATGAAATAGGAATATAAAGGACGTGTACACTTTCTGCCTCGCTTGCTTAAAAGGAAATTGTTTTCACTGGATTCCTTTTCTCTCCTTTCCATGAGATGGAAACTAGACATACCAGAAATTCAGTTTTGACCATGTGATCTAGGAAATGACCTAGGAGATGACAGAGCATCAAGATGAAAGGAACCTCTGTCCCTGAACAACCTTGTCAAGCAGGGAAACCCCACCACTGTGAAATAGCCAGATTTTGCTTAAGAAATTAAATTTATTATTTAGACTGCTGTGTTTTAGAGGTCCTTTGTTGAAACAGGTTAAATTTACCTTCACTGGAGCATTTGACTCAGGAGCCCCGTGTCACATGCCCTTGTCCCACCTTTGACATAAACTGCAGTGGACAGTGTCATGTGAGCTCAGATCCATCCCATCCCGTGCTGACCATACCCCCTCAGAGACATAGGGCGCAGCTTTCTAATCATCACATCAGGGCTTTCACCAATGCCTCAATAGCCCTCTCAGGCCACATACTACCTTCAAGTAATCGGAGACAAGCAGCAGTGGGTAAATACTCCACTCTCTTTTTCTAGGTGTTGCAAAGAAGGGTCGGAGAAGGCAATGGCACCCCACTCCAGTACTTTGCCTGGAAAATCCCATGGGCGGAGGGGCCTGGTGGGCTGCAGTCCATGGGGTTGCTAGAGTCGGACGTGACTTAGCGACTTCACTTTCACTTTTCACTTTCATGCATTGGAGAAGAAAATGGCAACCCACTCCAGTGTTCTTGCCTGGAGAATCCCAGGGATGACGGAGCCTGGTGGGCTGCCGTCTATGGGGTCGCACAGAGTCGGACACGACTGAAGCGACTTAGCAGCAGCAGCAGCAGCAGCAAAGAAGGGTGTTGCAAAGAATGGTTATGTCCCAGTTCTCGAATGAGTTCCTGAGACAGGCCACCAAGCGAAGGTCCTTGGCTTAAGGCAGAATTCAGGAGCACCACAGTAAAGTGAAAGCAAGTTTCTTTAGAGAGATCCATAGGCAGAATGCTGTTCATTTCAGCAGGTGAAAGGGGTCCTGAGGTTCAGGGTTGTCGTTTTTATGGGCTGGGTGATTTCATATTCCAATGAGTGGGAGGCTTATTCCAATTACTTTGAAGAAAGGGCAAGGATTTCCAGGAATTGGGCCACAGCCCACATTTTGGCCTTTTTATGTTCAGCCAGAAAACTGTCATGGTGCCAGTAGGTATGTCATTTAGCATATGCTAATGTATTACAATGAGTATATAATAAGACTCAAGGTCCACTGGAAGTTGAATCTTTTGCCCATCTTGAACCTATTCGGTTCTAACCAGTTTTTGTAGTATCTTGTTTTTCTCAATGGCTGTATCATTCTTTAAATGGTTGTTCCCTGCCTGCTTCTCTCCTGTCTCACAGGCATACAATTCTGTGAGGATAAATTTTTTGAAAGAACTGAAAATGTTTAAACCAAAGGATTATTAAATATTTGAAAGACATGTATGTAGGCACGCATGCACATATGTAGGTAAATATTTGAGAAGCATTTATAAAAGAAGGGCTTCCCAAGTGACGCTAGTGATAAAGAACCAATGCAGGAGACTGATGCGGGTTCAATCCCTGGGTTAGGAAGATACCCTGGAGAAGGAAATGACAACCCACTCCAGTATTCTTCCCTGGAGAATTCCATGGATGGAGGAGCCTGGTGGGCTATGGTCTATGGGTCACAAAGAGTGAAGTGACAATGACTGAAGTGACTTAGCACATGTATAAAAGAAGAATGAGGTTAATTTTCTTCTGTAAGATCTGACATTGGAGAATGAAGACTAAGAGGCAGAAGATGCAGTAAGAAAGATTTCAGTTCACCATAAGTAAAACTTTATAAATTCAGCATTGTTCAAAGTAGTTTCTAAAATGTATGTTTGAAATATAGTGACAAGTTACTTAAAAACCCCTAATGACTCTCATCACCTACTCTTCTGTCCACACAGGCAAAGTCCTTTAGGATCTCCCTCTCCTGCCTTGGCTTCTCCTGCTCCCCACTTCACCACACCAATGACAAGCCATGATAAACTCATTTACAGTTCTTCTGTATGCCAGGGTTGTTTTATTTCTCTGCCTTTTTACTATGCAATTCTTTCTGCCCTTTCCATCATTTTCTCCCCTAGAAAACCTCACTCTTTACAACCCAGAATGAACATGTTTTCCCTCTGGAAAAACTTGTCTGAACCTTGCCTCACCTCCACAGCATCCACACACAAGCATTACTTATTCTCTCCTCTGTACTATCTGTTCCTTTCATATCCTTATTTTTTCAATTATTGCCCACATTACACAATGATCTGCCTACATGTCTCTCAACTCTACTAAACTATGAGTTTCTTAAAATCAGAGACAGTATCTTGTTAATTGTTTTGACTACATCACTCAGGAAGGTCTCTGGCATGTAATTGTTGTTCAGTCTCTCAGTCATGTCTAACTCTTTGTGATCCCATGGACTGCAGCACACCAGGCTTACCTGTCCTTCACCATTTCTTGAAGTTTTCTCAAACTCATGTTCATTGAGTCCGTGATGCCATTGAACCATCTCATCCTCTGTCCTCACCTTCTCTTCCTGCCCTCAATCTTTCCCAGCATCAAGGTCTTTTACAATGAACCAAAGTGTCGCAGCTTCAGCATCAGTCCTTCCAATGAATATTCTGGGTTGATTTCCTTTAGGATTGACTGATTTGATCAGTCTGAAGACTCTCAAGAATCTTCTCCAGCACTAAAACTACAAGTCAGCAATTCCTTGACCCTCAGCCTTTTTGATTGTCCAGCTCTCACATCTGTACATGACTACTCAAAAAACATAGCTTTAAATATAGGGACCTTTGCCAGCAAAGTAATGTCTCTGCTTTTTAATATGCTGTCTAGGTTTGTCATTGATTTTCTTCCAAGGACCAAATGTCTTTTAATTTCATGGCTGCAGTCACCATCCAGTGACTCTGGAGCCCAAGAAAATAAAGTCTGTTACTGTTTCAACCGCTCCCCCACCTATTTGCTATGAAGTGATGGGACCAGATGCCATGATCTTCATTTTTTTGTTTTTTCAATGTTGAGTTTTAAGCCAGCTTTTTTACTCTCCTCCTTCACCTTCATCAAAATGCTGTTTAATTCCTCTTTGCTTTCTGCCATTAGGGTTGTGTCATCTGCATATCTGAGGTTATTGATATTTCTCCCTGCAATCTTTTTTTTTTTTTTTCCTCCCTGCAATCTTGATTCCAACTTGTACTTCATCCAGTCCTGCATTTCCCATGATGTAATCTGAATATAACTTAAATAAGCAGGGTGACAATATACATCCTTGACGTACTTCTTTCCCAATTTTGAACCATACATTATTCCATGTCTGGTTTTAACTGTTGCTTCTTGACCTGCATACAGGTTTCTTGGAGGTCAGTAAGGAGGTCTGGTATTCCCATCTCTTTAAGAATTTTCCACAGTTTGTTCTGGTCTACACAGTCAAAGGCTTTGGTGTAGTCAATAAAGTAGAACTAGATGTTTTTCTGGAATTTTCTAGGTTTTTCTATGATCCAACGAATGTTGCCAATTTGATCTCTGGTTCCTTAGCCTTTCCTAATCCAGCTTGAATATCTGGAAGTTCTTGGATCACATACTGTTGAAGCCTAGCTTGAAGGATTTTGAGCATTACTTTGCTAGCGTGTGAAATGAGTGCAATTGTGTCATAGTTTGAACATTCTTTGGCATTGCCCTCTTTGGGATTGGAATAAAAACTGACCTTTTACAGTCCTGTGGCCACTGCTGAGTTTCCCAAATTTGCTGGCATATTGAGTACAGCACTCTAACAGCATCATCTTTTAGGATTCAAAATAGCTCAGCTAGAATTCCCTCCACCTCCACTAGCTTTGTTTATAGTAATGCTTCCTAAGGTCCAGTTGACCTCACACTCTAGATCTGGCTCTAGGTGAGTGATAACACCATCGTGGTTATCTGGGTCATGAAGATCTTTTTTGTATGGTTCTTCTGTTCATTCTTGTTACCTCTTCTTAATATCTTCTGCTTCTGTTAGGTCCATAATGTTTCTGTCCTTTATTGTGCCTGTTTTTACATGAAATGCTCCCTTGGTATCTCTAGTTTTCTTGAAGAAATCTCTAGTATTTCCCATTCTATTATTTTCATCTATTTCTTTCCATTGTTCACTTAAAAAGGTTTTCTTATCTCTCCTTGCTATTCTCTGGAACTCTGCATTCTAATGGGCATATCTTTCCTTTTCTCATTTTTCTTTTGCTTCTCTTATTTGCCAGCTATTTGTAAGGCCTTCTCAGCCAACCATTTTGCCTTTTTGCATTTTTTTTTTCTTGGGGATGGGTTTGGTCATCACCTCCTGTACAATTTTAAGAACCTCTGTTGACAGTTCTTCAGGTACTCTATCAGATCTAGTCCCTTGAATTTATTTGTCATTTCCACTGTATAATCACAAGGGATTTGGTTTAGGTCATACCTGAATGGTCTAGTGGTTTTCCCCACTTTCTTTAATTTAAGTCTGAATTTTGCAATAAGGACTCATGATCTGAGCCACAGTCAGCTCCAGGTTTTATTTTTGCTGACTGTATATTGCCTGGAGAAATATCAATAACCTCAGATATGCAGATGACACCACCCTTATGGCAGAAAGTGAAGAGGAACTCAAAAGCCTCTTCATGAAAGTGAAAGTGGAGAGTGAAAAAGTTGGCTTGAAGCTCAACATTCAGAAAACAAAGATCATGGCATCCAGTCCCACCACTTCATGGGAAATAGATGGGGAAACAGTGGAAACAGTGTCAGACTTCATTTTTTTGGGCTCCAAAATCACTGCAGATGGTGACTGCAGCCATGAAATTAAAAGACGCTTACTCCTAGGAAGGAAAGTTATGACCAACCTAGATAGCATATTCAAAAGCAGAGACATTACTTTGCCAACAAAGGTTCATCTAGTCAAGGCTATGGTTTTTCCTGTGGTCATGTATGGATGTGAGAATTGGACTGTGAAGAAGGCTGAGTGCCGAAGAATTGATGCTTTTGAACTGTGGTGTTGGAGAAGACTCTTGAGAGTCCCTTGGACTGCAAGGAGATCCAACCAGTCCATTCTGAAGGAGATCAGCCCTGGGATTTCTTTGGAAGGAATGATGCTGAAGCTGAAACTCCAGTACTTTGGCCACCTCATGTGAAGAGTTGATTCATTGGAAAAAACCCTGATGCTGGGAGGGATTGGGGGCAGGAGGAGAAGGGGACAACAGAGGATGAGATGGCTGGATGGCATCACTGACTCAATGGACGTGAGTCTGAGTGAACTCCGGGAGTTGGTGATGGACAGGGAGGCCTGGCGTGCTACAATTCATGGGGTCACAAAGAGTCAGACACGACTGAGTGACTGATCTCATCTGATCTGATAGTGCTTCTCCATCTTTGGCTGCAAAAGAATATAATCAATCTGATTTTGGTATTGACTGTCTGGTGATGTCCATGTGTAGAGTTGTCTCTTGGGTTGTTGGGAGAGGACGTTTGCTATGACCAGTGTGTTCTGTTGGCAAAACTGTGTTAGTCTTTGCCCTGCTTAACTTTGTACTCCAAGTATCTCTTGACCTCTCACTTTTGCATTCCAGTCCCCTATCATGATAAGGACATATTTTTGGGGGGTTTTTTGTTCGTTTGTTCATTTTGTCTTTTGGTGTTAGTTCTAGAAGATCCTGTATGTCTTCATCGAATTGTTCAGCTTCAGCTTCTTTGCATTAGTGCTTGGGGCATAAACCTGGGTTTCTGTGATATTTAATGATTTGCTTTGGAAACAAACTTAGATCATTCTGTCATTTTTGAGATTGCACCCAAGTACGCATTTCGAGTCTTCCATTGATTATGAGGGCCACTCCATTTCTTCTAAGGGATTCTTGCCCACAGAAGTTGATTTAATGGTCATCTGAATTAAATTTGCCCATTCCTGTCCATTTTAATTTACTGATTTCTAAAATGTCAATGTGCACTCTTGCCATCTCCCGTTTGATCATTTCCAATTTACCTTGATTCATGAACCTAATGTTTCAGTTTCTTATGCAATATTGTTCTTTACAGCATCAGACTTTCGCCACCAGACACATACACAACTGGACATTGTTTCCGCTTTGGCTCAGCTCCTTTCATTCTGGAGCTATTTCTTGCTCTTCTCCAGTAGCATATTGGACTCCTACCTACATGGGGGTTCATCTTTCAGTGTCATATCTTTTGCCTGTTTGTACTGTTCGTGGGGTTCTCAAGGCATGAATGCTGAGGTGGTTTGCCATTCCCTTCTCCAGTGATCCATGTTTTATCAGACTCTCCACTATGACCCATCTGTCTAGGGTGGCCCTACATGGCATGGCTCATAGTTTCATTGAGTTAGGCAAGGTTGTGCTTCATGTGATCAGTTTGATTAGTTTTCTGTGATTGTGGTTTTCATTCTGCCTGCCCTCTGATGGATGAGGATAAGAGGTTTGTGTAAGCTTCCTGATGGAAAGGACTGGCTGTTGGGAGAACTGGGCCTTGTTCTGGCAAGGCCATGTTCAATAAGTCTTTAATCCAGTTTTCTGCTGATGGCAGTGACCTCCTTCAAAAGGACTTAAGCCAAGATGCCAGACCTTCCAGAACTGTTGTAGTCAGTGCCCCCAACTTCACAGCAGGCCACCGTCAACCCATACTTCTGCCAGAGACTCTCAAACACACACAGGCATGCTTGGCTCAGTCTCTTGTGGGGTCACTGCCCTTTATCCTGGATCCTGGTGTACACAAGGTTTTGTAATAAGCATGTAATAGGTACTCAGTTAGTTAAAGAAATGAATTTAGGAAAGAATAAAAGAGAGAGAAAGAAGGAAGAAGGAAGGAAAGGAAGGAAGACTGAGAGTTTTTTGTGGGGGTCACAAGAGTTGGACATGACTTAGTGACTAAACAACAACAAAATTCAGAGAGAATTAAATCATCAAGAGTGGTTATTCTAACTTACCCTGAAGGTTTCTTCCAACTTTGAGTATCTATGATTCTGAAAAAGGCTAATTATACTCAAGGCTAATTATACTTATTTAAATGAAAATTAGTTTAAAGTTTCAGTCATCCTATAGTGAGGAAACTGTAAAAGTAAAAAGAAATATTATGACCTGTTAAATCTTATATTGTTGGGTTTCTGAAATCAAAAGTTAGTAAATGAAGATTCTTTTTATGCCATTTAGTACAAGCTTGAAAATAAATTATACCTACCTTATAGTCACTGAGAGTTTTATTAATAGAAGTAAGTGATGTGTATGTGCTCCAGTGTGTGCATATGTGTGCACATGTACATACATACCTATGAGAAGTATACCACTGTATCCCCTGAAGTGAAGCAATCAGATAAAGAATCTCAGAACTATGAAGGAATAAAGTAAAATTAATTGCTTCTGAAGGAGATCAGCCCTGGGATTTCTTTGGAAGGAATGATGCTAAAGCTGAAACTCCAGTACTTTGGCCACCTCATACGAAGAGTTGACTCATTGGAAAAGACTCTGATGCTGGGAGGGACTGGGGGCAGGAGGAGAAGGGGACGACAGAGAATGAGATGGCTGGATGGCATCGCTGACTCGATGGACGTGAGTCTCAGTGAATTCCAGGAGTTGGTGATGGACAGGGAGGCTTGGCGTGCTGCGATTCATGGAGTCGCAAAGAGTCGGACACGACTGAACGACTGATCTTATCTGATCTGATCTGAACCAGCTTTTCACAGTAACAGAATTGCAAAGCACCCATTTATTAACACAATTATTATATCACAACTCTCTATCTCAGACCCATCTGAACACTAAGATAGTTCCAATCTAATAGATAAACCCAGTTATTGTTCTCTGCTTCTCATTGTCATCAGGTTCAGGTATAGCAGAGCTCTGGAAGATCCTCATTAAGTGCAGCTTCCCTGAATCCTTCTTCAGTCACTGTTGGCATAATGTTCACACCTAACCCAGGGAGTCACAGTAACAAGAAGTTACTCTATCCCTTGCCCACATGTCCCACTAAAGTTCTTTTACGATCTCCACCATCCTCTGTGGTGGAAAAGAATCCAGAGATAAGGTAGGATTTCACTTCATACACAGCTTCACAGCTCTGTACCTACTCTGAATGTTAAGGTGTGTAGTTTTTAAAATATTGATAGTAATTATTAGAACTGGGTCTCTGTGGATTTGTGAAAAGCTATGAAATTTGCACCTTTAGCAGTCCCCTTTGGAGTGGTCAGTTTCTTCCCTTTAAGTTTTTCAGCTCTCAGTATCCTTATAATCCTTCTTGGTTGTCCGGGGTACTCCACACGGACATCCTCCATTCTCTGGAGTATCCCATAATCCCTGTCAGCCTCCCTCATCCTAAAATTTATCTGTCCTGAGAACTAGTTTTCTTACCACCTTTGAAAAATGACTAGCTAAATAATTGATCAATTAATTCATATGATCATGTTATAGACAATACCAACTAGTGTTGAATCATGCCTCCACCACTTCCTGGCCATGTGTCCTTGGCTAAGTTGTTTAACTTTCTTTTTGCCTGAGTTATCTCATCTGTAAAATAGAAATGACAAGAGCACCTATCTTAAAGGGCTGTTATGAAAATTAAACAAAGTAATATATAGAAAGTGGTTAACATAAAACCTGGCATTTAGTAAGTACTCAATAAATGTTTAGCTATCAATAAGCATATTTTAGGAGGGAGTTGAATGTTCGGTTTCAGAACATCAGTCCTTGTGGAAAACCCCATGGGAGTAATTTTTCTGGCCTACATTTTACCACATACTCTGTCTGCTACATGAGGAGGACCTTAGTGGTTACTTTCTGCACGTTTGGACAATATAGAAAGACCAATGAGAGAATAGGAGTTTTTCCACACTATCAAAGGTAACACTCTTTAATTCCTAAGTTTGATCCCTGGTCAGGGAACTAGATCCCACATACTTCAGTGGAGAGCTTGCATGCTACAACTAAAACCTGGGGCAGCCAAATAAATAAATATAAAAAAAATGAAGAAACTTTTTAAGATAAGCATGTACTTTAACCAAGGATGCCCCTGGGAAATAATTCACTCATCAATTTTTCTAAAACCCTTGTGTCTTATGAGAAGTTTTTAAAATTTTATTTGCCTTTTCTCCCTAGTTTCTCTTCAGTGATGACTATTCTCCTTTATCAGCTGGGCCTGAGCATTTTGACATACCTTATCAGACAAAACTGTGTTTCTGGACTTGTCCTTATACTTCTTAATGATTGGTATCATAAATCCCCTCCCCCCCCCCCAAAAAAAATATGTTATGGCCCAAAGTAATGTGCTGAAAGTCACTTTTCCTTTTCATGGGGATCATTTCAGTTATAGAAAGTATGCTTTTTAAATACATAAAAAGAAATTCAGACAAGTTTTTAAATACTGTTATCTCTGTAATGACTTAGTTTCTAGACAAAATTGGCATCCTTTTAAAAGCTTGAATTTTTTCTTCAGTTCCTCTCATTTTTCATAAATGTGACCTAGAATATAAACCTGTTGCATGAAACCACAGACCAACAGCAAAAACAGAAGACAGGAAGGAGGTTACAGATTGTATACGATGAAGCCAAGCTAGGAGAGAGATCAAATCACTCCCATCTCTTTGCAGCTGATGTTTGAACTTGCCAGTGTAGATAGTAATCATGCACACATCAATCTATCTTCCTAGTAATGACCTCTTTAATGAGACTACAGTTGCCTGCATGTGTTGGTCCAATTCTACTCTTTTGTTTTTAAACATTCACAGTCTTTGCTTCTCATCTCAAGTGTTTTTTTAACAGACAATGTTACACATTCAATATTTTCTATTTAAAAAAATGTTGATTGACATGTTATCTTAGCTTAATATTTCTTCTCCTTCCCTCCCACACTCAGACACCAGCCCCTTTGAAGTTTCTTGAGTGACCACATACGTATTGACTGAGCTATTTCTGTCATGAGCTTAAAAGTACCATGCATAAGTCATTCTCTATTTTCTTTTCACTCCCTTTCAATTCAAAGCGTATGCTCTCTTGGCAATAGGAAATGATGCATTTCAACAGAGCGCACTTTATAAAATGTCTGTTAGACCATTTTTATTTTATAGGGAATCAAATGTTCATGTCTTAAATATTGGCCAATCCTAAGTACTTCAGAATGGAGGTTATAAAAGCATGGTCCAAATAATGTAGTTGTAATGTGTCTTGGAGTTAACTTAATGGTATTGTTATCTTCAAATAAATGTTTCCATTCATCCTGTTCCTCAGATCATTTTCAATTATAAGCAGTAAAGTAAAATTGAAATTGTCAAGTCCCATCAACAAGTGTTGATTAAGCACATCTCAGCTCTTTAAAGCTACTACAGACTGCAATCCTGAGAACATGTGTTATGGAATCAAACTTGGGTCTACTCACCCATGCACAGTAAAAGCCAGTCTACAAACATTGGGTTGTGGTGAAGGAAAGTGCAGCAATTATTGCAGGCACCAAACAAGGAATCTAGGGCAGCTAGTCCTCAAGAAGCCTGAACTCCTCAAAGGGATTCAAGAAAGAATTTTTAAAGCCTAGGTGAGGAAGAGGAGACACAAGGTATGTGATCAGCTTATGCATAATTTTCTGATAGGTTGATGGTGAGGTAACAGGGCAGTGTCACAGGGGTTAATATCTTCAGTCTTCAGGCTCCAGTAGACCTGTAGACTACATGCTCAGGGCACCAAGTAATTAACTTCTTGCATTTGATGAAGGTTCTAGCATTTGTAAAACAACTCAGGAAATGTGCTTCAGATACTGTTTTCCAGGTACTTGAGAGAGGAGTTAAATGAGAAGATATAAGGGAGGGGTCTGTCCCAAGAAGTTCCCATAGGGTTCTGCTCCATTATGTATATATTTTCTTCCTTGATTTATCTTCCTGTTATTTCCTTTCCATGCATCTTTGTGACTTAAAGTCTCAGCTATTAAGTTTGTGAATATGGCTTCAGAAATAACTACAATGTTCAACTAAATTGGAGGGAAATCAAACTTTTTTTCAAATTGATTTTCCTAAATGAATGGCCAAGGGTGAAATTTGAAACTTAAGTGAAATTCTATGTATTTCTAAACAACCTCTTTTTGGCAAATACAGAATAATCACTTTAAAACTAAGAAATATAAAAATTAGTCACCTTATAATAGGCTCCTCATTATTCGCAGACTCCATGTTTATAAATTTCTTTCCCTACTACAACTTACATAAATCATAACTCAAATTCAGCTCACTCTAGCATTGTCTGCCATTTGTGACTTCTGCAGTGAAGAAAAATTTTTTGAGTTGTCAGTGTACAGGTCTCTGGCTGAAATCAAACAAGGCAGCACTTGGCTTTCTTATTTCAGCATTCATACTATAAACAAGTGTCCTTTTTTCAGTCTATTTGATGCTACATTTTTTTATGCTTTTGTTTGGTGATATTCCTGTTCCAAACGGCCCCCAAGCATAGTGCTGAAGTGCTGGCAAGTATTTCTAATTTCAAAAAGGCTACAGTATGGCTTACAAAGAAAATACATGTGTTAGGTAAGCATTATTCAGGCATGAGTTATTAGTGCCATTGGCTATCAGTCTATTGTTAATGAATTAACACAATATATTAAATAAGGTGTATTTAGAGACACACACATAAAACAAGGTTACATATTGATTAGTTGATGAAAATGTTGCAACCAAAAGCTCACAGGAACCCAACCTTGCATATCCGCTAGGAGCAATGGTTCGATACTTTATAAAGCATAACTACCACAAATAACAAAAATCAATTGTATTTTAAACCCAGGTTCAGTTAGAATTGCCAAGAAGTCAGATACATAAATAAATTAATAAAGTATCTTTCTATGCCAAGATCTCTAGATCATAGGCCCTTGAACTTTTTCATAAGAGGAGTACTGAAATTAGGTTAATTTATTTTTAAGATAATTCCCTATTTTCAGAAATAAAGATGTCTGCAATCAACAAATGTATCTCTAACAAAGCTTAAAAAAAAGAACATTTGAAAATTCTTATTTTTTATGGATAATATCTTTGTTTATTTAAATACATGGATGCCTTGTCAAGCAAGTTTTTCCCCTTCAAATCAGATGCCATGATGTTTCAGTACTGCTTTAACCACCTCTTGGTGTCTCAGCTAAGAATGCATGTTTCAGTTCTATCTGGAAGTCTACCAGTTAGACTTCCACCTCTCGTACACAGTGGCCCCACAGTCTATCCCAGGTGTAACCATCATAGGGGACTGGAACACAGAAGTAGAAAGTCAAGAGATACCTGGAGTAACAGGCAGTGGCCTTGAAGTAAAAAATGAAGCAGGGCAAAGGCTAACAGAGTTTTGCCAAGAGAACACAGTGATCATAGCAAGCAACCTCTCCCAACAACCAAAGAGATGACTCTATACATGGACATCACCAGATGGTCAATATCGAAATCAGATTGATTATATTCTTTGCAGACAAAGATGGAGAAGCTCTATACAGTTAGCAAAAACAAGACCAGGGGCTGACTGTGGCTCATACCATGAACTCCTTATTGCAAAATTCAGATTCAAATTGAAGAAAGTATGGAAAACCACTAAGCCATTCAGGTATGACCTAAATCAAATCCCTTTTGATTATACAGTATAAGTGACAGATAAATTCAAGGGATTAGATCTGACAGACTGAGTGCCTGAAGAATTGTGGACAAGATTTATAACATTATATAGGAGGCAATAACCAAAACTATCCCCAAGAAAAAGATAAGCAAAAAGGCAACATGGTTGGGTGAGGAGGTCTTACAAAGAGCTGAGAAAAGAAGAGAAGCAACAGACAAATGAAAAAAGGAAAGATATACCCATTGAATGCAGAGTTCCAGAGAATAGCAAGAAAAGAAAATCTTCCTAAGTAAACAATGCAAAGAAATAGAGGAAATCAAAACAATGGGAAAGACTAGGGATCTCTTCAAGAAAACTAGAGATACCAAGGGGACATTTCATGCAAAAATGGGCACAATAAAGGACAGAAACATTATGGACCTAACAGAAGCAGAAGATATTAAGAAGAGGTGGCAAGAATACACAGAAGAACTGTACCAAAAAAATCTTAATAACCTGAATAACCACAATGGTGTAATCAGTCACCTAGCACTAGCCAGATATCCTGAAGTGAGAAGTCAAGTGGGCCTTATGAAGCATTATTACAAACCAAGCTAGTGGAGGTGAAGGGATGCTAGCTGAGCTATTTCAAATCCTAAAAGATGATCCTGTTAGAGTGCTGTACTCAATATGCCAGCACATTTGGGAAACTCAGCAGTGGCCACTGGACTGGAAAAGGTCAGTTTTCATTCCAACCCCAAAGAAGGGTAATGTCAAAGAATGTTCAAACTACCACACAATTGCAATCATTTCACATACTAGCCAGGTAATGTTCAAAATCCATCAAGTTTCAACAGTATGTGAACCAAGAACTTCCCGATGTTCAAGCTGGATTTAGAAAAGGCAGAGGAACCAGAGATCAAATTGCCAACATCCATTGGATCATAGGAAAAGCAAGGGAATTCCAGAAAAACATCTACTTCTGCTTTATTGACTACGCTAAAGCCTTTAACTGTATAGATCACAATACACTGTGGAAAATTCCAAAAGAGATTGGAATACCAGACCACCATACCTGCCTCCTGAGAAACCTGTTGTAGGTCAGGAAGCAACAGTTAGAATTGGATAGGGAACAATGGACTGGTTCCCTCCCAGTTGGGAAAAGAATATGTCAAGGCTGTATTGTCACCCTGCTTATTTAACTTACATGCAGAGTATACCATGCAAAATGCAGGGCTGAATGAAGCACAAGCTGGAATCAAGAATGATGAGAAATATCAACAACCTCAGATACGCAGATGATACCACCCTAATGGCAGAAAACAAAGAAGAATTGAAGAGCCTCTTGATATGGGTGAAAGAGGAGAGTGAAAAACATGGCTTAAAACTCAATATTCAGAAAAGTAAGATCATGGCATCTGGTCCCATCGCTTCATGGCAAATGTATGGGGAAGCAATGGAAACAGTGGCAGACTTTATTTTCTTGGGCTGCAAAATCACTGCAGATGATGACTGCTGCCATGAAATTAAAAGACGCTTGTTCCTTGGAATAAAAGCTGTGACACACCTAGACAGCATATAAAAAAGCAGAGACCTCACTTTGCCAACAAAAGCCCATTTGGTCAAAGCTATGGCTTTTCCATTAGTCATGTATGAATGTGAGGATTGGACCATAATGAAGGCTAAACACTGAAGAATTGATGCTTTCAAACTGTGGTGCTGGAGAAGTCCCTTGAGAATCCCTTGGACAGCAAGGACATAAAACCAGTCAATCCTAAAGGAAATGAATCCTGAATATTCATTGGAAAGTCTGATGCTGAAGCTGAAGCTCCAATACTTTGGCCACCTGATGCAAAGAGCTGACTGACTCATTGCATAAGACCTAATGCTGGGAAAGATTGAAGGCAAGAAGAGAAGGTGAAGACAGAGGATAAGATGATTGGATGGCATCATCAACTCAATGGACATGAGTTTGAGCAAATTCCAGGAGAAAGTGAAGGACAGGGAAGCCTTGCATGCTGCAGTCCATGGGCTCCCAAATAGTCAGATACAACTGAGCATCTGAACAACAACAAGTCATCCCCGGCCCATTCCATCAAACCTATGGTTGTTCCTCAAATGGAGTGTCAAGCATCTCCAGCAGCCTCTCAGCTGTCCTTAGTTACTTTATAACACAGCAACAGTGAACATGTGTGATTAGGTTAGCAAAATAATTGTTGCCAAGGTGTATAACACCATAGACTGAAACAGTTTTTTTAAAAATTCAGGCATCAAAGAGATTTTTCTCTTTTTCTAGTTCCCCAAATGCATTCAAGATACCGCATAAACTTGAAAAGCCCAAATGAAAACATAGCTAGATGTGATGTTGTGGTGGTGGTGAGGTGTTTGGTTAATGATGGATTTCTTTTGAAGCCAATTTTATTTCTTAAGCTAGAAAATGTCTCAGGTATACTGTGTCACTACATAACAAAAGTAGTGCTCTTTTGCTTTGGAACAATTTATTCTATCGACTCCTTTCTTACAGTACCAGATTTGCAATATATGTAAGTATACAATATGTTGGACAAGTGACTTGGGTTACCCAACAAAGTAGAGTTCCATCCATTTGCAGTTCAAGTGCAGTGATGCACCCTAATTAGGAAGGGCTGTGAGAAGAACAATAGGACTACTTCGATTGTTCTATAGGCAAAACACAGTAAGTGTTGACTAATGTGAGATTTATTGACAGGTTCTGAACCAGGGAGGCAAGTGGGTGGCCAGTTGGTCATTGCCTAATGTTTACATTGAGGCACCCAAATAATTTTCGCTTTCCTGCAGCACATTTCCTGTATTCTCATTTTAAGTCTACTAATAACAGATTTTCTACCAGTAACTTTCACCTACTCTTTAGCCATCAGAAGACCTATTTATTTGGCACTAATCCTAAGTATTTTCTCTAAATTTTCCTTAGCTTTATTTCTTTCCATTATGACTTTTAAACAATAAACGTCATTAGTGGTTCCATAAGGCTTAATATTTAAAGCACTTTCATAGTTGTTAAAAAGGCAATCCTTACCATATCCATGAAAGTTAGACCAGGTCTGTTCCACTGTTTACCCCATGCACCTTCCTGTCAAAAATAAAAACTTCATAAACTCCTTTTAATGAAGGACCACATTTTGAATACTGTCAACAGACAAGGGTGTAAGTCCTGAGGACTTAATCCAACTTTTAACAGTAACTGGGACATGTGCTAAGGTACCGCTGAACATATGCTACTTTGAACAAAGGATGAGGTCTTATTTTATTAAGCTTGTATATAATACACAACATATTTCCATATACACCTGGGCAATCAGAAGGAAATTGATGACTATGAGTAAAGTAAGTAAAATATACTCCCTCCTGGATTCAAAGTGATCATCTAATTGAGGCAAATTACCTTATCCAGGATTTGCTCATAATAGAAAATGTAGCTGCTGAAAGGCTTAATGATACTGAATCGGTACCCTTTTGAACTAAATTACTTCTTTAGAGAGTGAAATGGTCTTCCTGGAAGAGGTAATTTACCTTAAACATATGAGCACTTTGCCTCGAAGAAAAAGTACCAATTTGCTCTGGGAACCCCATCCCTTAGTTGCTCACTCCCCTGCACAAAGAATTGGTCATTGCAAGCTCTTTGACTACTACCATTTAGGTACTTCAAAGTACAGCCAGTGTTGTCCTCCTTAAAGTGACCACGTTGGAATGTTAACTCTGAGAACAGGAAACTGCTCTCAGTTGGAAATTTAGATTGGGACTATTAAAATAGTATTCTTGTAAAAGGTTTGACAATTTCATGAGGGGAAATTTCACCGCTGTGACTCACACAAATTAGGTGAAAATGGATGATAATCCTTTCTGTGTTTAAAAGCTTAGTTACTCAGTCCTGTCTGACTCTTTACAACCCCATGGACTGTAGCCTGTCAGGCTGCTCTGTCCGTTGAATTCTCCAGGCAAGAATGCTGGAGTGGGTTGCCATGCCCTCCTCCAGGGGATCTTCCCAGGGATCAAACCCATATCTCCTGAATTGTAGATGGATTATTTACCATCTGAGCCATCAGGGAAGCTGCTGATAATCCTTTCTAAGTAAAGCCTATTTGAGGGAATAGCCCACTCAGTGGCATAGAGATTAAAGCGTCTGCCCCAATGTAGGAGACCTGGGTTTGATCCTTGGGTTGGGAAGATTCCCCTGGAGAAGGAAATGGCAACCCACTCCAGTATTCTTGCCTGGAGAATCCCATGGATGGAGGAGCCTGGTGGGCTACAGTCCACGGGGTCGCAAAGAGTCGGACATGACTAAGCAACTTCATTTTCTAGTTGAATTCGCTATCTGACCCCTTGAAAAAAAGCAATAGTCCAGATCCAGATAATCCCTTCAGTCTTTTATCAAAGAGTTCTTATAAATGCTAATGAAGGGCCTCTCTTGAGTTCCCAAATTTGTATTGTAGACTAACCCTCTGCTCCCAGCACTGTTTTTAGGTGTGATGCCTTTTTCTCTAATATCCTTATGCTGTGGATTTACTGTTTGGACTTTATTTTTCTTGCACGTCAATGTTGCCCTTCTGCATATTTTAATAAACCATCCCTAAATTCTTTTTGGGCTTCCCAGGCAGCTCAGCGCCAATGCAGGGTGCAAAAGAAACTCAGGTTCGATCTCTGGGTTGGAAGATCCCCTGGAGAAGGAAATGGCAACCCACTCCAGTATTCTTGCCTGGAAAATTCCATGGACAGAGGAGTCTGCAGTGCCACAGTCCATGGGGTCACAAAGAGTTTTTATTGATGTGGCTGTTTTTGCTGTTGCTGTTTTTCAGAAGAGAAGCTAGCAGAGGCCAGATAAAGAAAGATATCACCTATATTTACCACTCATTATCTACAAGCATTCTATTCCCATCTATGATATTCATTGCAAACCTGTCCAGGTTAGGCCTTGGTTTTTGTCTATCATTTTTCTAAGCTGGCAAGTCTTTGTTTTTTGTGGTGTTTGTAATTTTAAAAAAAGAAAAAGAAAGTTAAGTTCAAATCAGTTCTCATTGCAATGTCCCTTGATCATTAATAAGGCTATAAAACAAAACTAATATAAATATCTGAAGCTATGCTGACATTATGCCATTTTTCAAGCCAACTGATATTGCTGGAATGAACTTTCTTCATTTTCTTGACTTAATCACTAACTAATGAATCACTAATAAATCATTACTTTGTCAGACCTTTACAGCTTAGTTTTTACCACAATTCTGCTTTCTTTAGCCTGCAGATATCAAGGCTTCTCTCCTTATCCACTTCCCTATATACTCAAAAAAGACAGGTCTTCCTCACACAGCCCCCTCCAACTGTTCCATGGGCTTCAGTTCAAAGAGCAGCATTTAATTTACAGATCAATGTATTTCTGTTTGTTTCAATAAACCCACACATTGTTAACTGTAATTTTTGCCATGGTTAAATGCTTGTTTTTACTTTGAGGGTGACTGTTTTGTAATTATGTAACTACAGCCCACATTTACTTCTAAAAAACAGAATTGACTTTTTTCTCCTTTTCAACCCTATACATTTTCAAGAAAGCCTTTTAGATAACAAAACCTGATTTCAACCTGGTTTCATTGTACATCAGGCACATCTCCTTCTCCACTGGATTGTATCTTTGAAATGGTAAAGCAATGCAAAAATCTACCACACGCATGTTTAATTCATTGGCTGACCTTTTAAAACGTAGATTTTGTCATTAAACTAAAAGTGACCCCAACCTTTAGATATATTGTACAATAATATTTAGACACATAATATCTCTACACAAGAGTCCATAATTTTAAAGCATAGTTTTAGGCTTAAATAAATTGATCTTTTTCATTTTGCTTCAGAGTTCCACTCTGCTTTTTGTCCATCTCTCACTTCTGAGAGGTGATGTAAATTAACTCCTTAAAGGGAGCAGGAGCCTCTAAGAGAGAGGAATATTTTTCCAAAACAAGTTTTCTCGATTGCAGATCTGAGTCATTCAACTGACTTTGCTGGGATAGGAGATGTCACAGGTTGTTCACATAACCCTCCTTCTTCTACTCACTGCACTGCCTACCCACCAGCACATGCCCAGTCTCTGAATTTTATATTGGTACAACTTGTCTCTCCTGTATTATATAGAAACTAATTCTCAAACTGTGTCTTCCTCGAGAGGTTGGACCAGGTCAATTAACCTTGGTATCCCCAAAGCTTAGCCCAATGCCTGGGACATGTGTGGGCTCACTGAATAAATGTCTGAACAGGGATCAGTTAAATAATTAATTGAACTTTACATTCTTCTGAGGATCTTACAGTTTTCTCCAATCTGAAAACTACAGTTAAGGATAAACAGAGGGCAAAGGCTTATGATCACATAGGCCTAAATTCCCTTGACTTTAATTTTATCAAAACAGAAAAAGACATAATTCTCAGAATGTTGAGGCACTGGTCCAGTTAGTCTTGTGTTTACTATGCCACTACTATTGGTGGCTCAGACAGTAAAGAATCTGCCTGCAATGCAGGAGACACGGCTTCGATCTCTGGGTTGGGAAGATCCCCTGGAGAAGGGAATGGCAACCCACTCCAGTATTCTTGCCTGGAGAATTCCATGGACAGAGGAGCCCAGTGGGCTACAGTCCATGGGTTCACAAAGAGTTAGACACAACTGAGCGACTAACACACTATCTAAATAGAATGCACCTGCATTAACATTTTCATTAAATTATTTGTAAAATTTCAGACTCCCACTCAATGTATTATGGTCAGTATATTACAGAAAAACAGTCACAATTGTTTATTGATACTGGCAGAAAAACAATAAATAGACATACTGAAATTTATAATCATGGCTTCTTTTATGGGCTCTACATTATCTGACTGTATCAATGACTATCCCATTACAGGTACAATAATATCCAGAATTCATCAGAAAAAGACTTTTAAGACTTCTTCACATTGACAGGAAATGATCGACACATGTATGTGAAAACTAACTTCATTAGAAAAATAATTGAGTTGAATTCCTGTAATTGGATGGCTCTAAAAATCACCACAGTTTCAATTACTCTAGTATTGTGATGGAATTTCATCTCGTGAAAATTCAAGAACTTAACCAAATTATTTCTTTTAAATGGTAGATAACAAGAGTAAAAGTATTACTATGCTATTTAAATCTAATTTGAAAACATAATTTACATGATGAAAATTGCCCTACTTCTTAATCAGAGTCACTGTGGTGGAACTGTTTTAATAAAAGTTTCTATATATATATATATATATATATAAAATTTAGCTTTCCTATTAGAAAATGAATTCTTCTATCTCCAAATTACAAACTGGCTCACACTTTTAACCATTTCTCCGAACCTGAAGCTTGCCTGAGATGAAGTGAAGAGGGTGCCACCTGATAACCCCATTGCTTTTGCTTTGCATTTCTGTCCTGTAAGATTATCAAACTTGTATTATGCTAGTCCCCGATTTAACATTACCACCTATTACTACCCAGTGAGAGAGTGCCAAAAGAAAAAGGCGGAACTCAGCATGTTCCAGGCTGCTACCCTCCCCATAGCTTTGCATTCATCAAGGCACCCAGCCTCCCTCAGCTTCTTCCAGCAAAAGAAATTCCCTTCTTATCACCTGGGAGAAGACAGGGCAGCATGAAAAAGATATGCAACCTCAGAGAAAAGATAGGAGATATGCAAACCAAACATCTTTTTATAGATATCATTGGATTACATCAATTGTTGATACCATACCCTGACAGGACAAAATTGCATGGATTAGCAGAATCGAAAATTACCATCTAAGAATCATTTTAGAATGATTCTGGTGGGAATGAGGTTTGATTCTAAAGGTAAATTCTCCCATCCTACCGTCTTGCTGGGGCTTCTCCTTTGCCCTTGGGCATGGGGTTAATTCCTCATCTGCATAACCTCAGATATACAGATGACACCACCCTTATGGCAGAAAGTGAAGAAGAACTAAAGAGCCTCTTGATGAAAGTGAAAGAGGAGAGTGAAAAAGTTGGCTTAAAACTCAATATTCAGAAAACTAAGATCATGGCATCTGGTCCCAGCCCTTCATGACAAATAGATGGGGAAACAGTGGAAACAGTGAAAGACTTTATTTTGGGGGGCTCCAAACTCACTGCAGATGATGACTGCAGCCATGAAATTAAAAGACAATTACTCCTTAGAAGAAAACTTATGAACAACCTAGATAGCATATTAAAAAGCAGAGACATTGCTTTGCCAACAAAGGTCCTTCTAGTCAAAGTTATGGTTTTTCCAGTGGTCATGTATGGGTGTGAGAGTTGGACTATAAAGAAAGCTGAGCACCAAAGAATTGATGCTTTGAAACTGTGGTGTTGGAGAAGACTCTTGAGAGTCCCTTGGACTGCAAGGAGATCCAACCAGTCCATCCTAAAGGAAATCAGTCCTGAATATTCATTGGAAGGACTGATGAAGTTGAAGCTCCAATACTTTGGCCATCTAATGCAAAGACCCTGATGCTGGGAAAGATTGAAGGCGGGAGGAGAAGGGGATGACAGAGGATGGGATGGTTGGATGGCATAACTGATTCAATGGACCTGAGTTTGAGTAAACTCCAGGAGTTGGTGATGGACAGGGAGGCCTGGCATGCTGCAATCCATGGAGTCACAGAGTCAGACACGACTGAGTGACTGAACTGAACTGAACTGAACTGAAGAATCATTTTAGGTCATAGGATCAAATGGCTGGGCAGTTAGCTACCTTAGAGACAATTTGCTCCTACTCTTTCATTTTGCCAACAAGGAAACTGAGACTCAGGGAAGATAATTGACTTGCCCAAAATTATACAGAAATGAGTCACCCTGAACTAGAACCCAAGTTTCTTAACTTCCAGCCTAGTACCTTTTTCCACATCACCAACCTGGGTTTCCCTGGTGACTCAGACAATAAAGAATCTACTTGCAATGCAGGAGATCTGGGTTCGATTCCTAGGTTGGTAAGATTCCCTGGAGAAGGGAATGGCTATCCACTCCAGTATTCTTGCCTGGAGAATACCATGGCTAGAGAAACCTGGCGGGCTACAGTCCATGGGGTTGCAAAGAGTTGAACATGACCAAGCAGACTACCATTTCCTTCACTTTCAACCTGATTCCAATGAATAAAGTGGAGTGCTTCATTTCATCATTTCATCAGTGCATTCATCCTCATCTTCCTCAGTCCCCCAGAATTTCTTTTGCCTGTCTGTTCTCTTTTCAATTCATATTTGCATTTGAATGCATTTTATAATGTAAAACCTTTATCCCTAAAACATTGATTTTTTTTTTTTTCTGTAACTACTAATATAGCTTTTGCCAGCCTTACAGTCTGTGTCCCACATGTCACTGTCACCTGACCTATATCAGGCCAGATTGTTTGCCCTACAGGACTGACAGAGCTCATAAAATTCAACACCTACTGTAAAAATTCATAGTAACCTCTCCAAGGATATTGCTAAAAGAAATGAAACATGATGCAGCAATTTAGTTAATTAAAAATACACTTGTAATGAGTCTGAAAGAAAAGTAATCATTTTCAGACACCAGCATGCTAAAATATAGATGTTACAGGACTATATGCAAAACTATTTAATCTTATAAATATGTCATTTTAATTCCAGCTAATGGGTATGGACACTTTAAAAAATGTAAAGAAACTGGATGGTAATTGATAGACTCTGCCTCACCAAAGTAGGGCACTGCATATAGAATTCTAGGCACTGTCTTGATTTTTACATATTGTGTTAATGAGTATATAAAAGGCCTATTTGGGTTTTCATTTAGATGTTTTATTAAGGATAGAAAATTAGATTATGTGTGTAATAAACTGCCATTGAATTATAATTACACATATATCTTCAGGATATGAAGTTTTAAAAAGTCTTAACAGATAATGTAAGCAGAATAGTAACAATAAATAATACAACAATGAGAAACAGTTATTTCCCTGATTTGTATATTAAATATATCAAAACTAAATGACTATATACACTTAGATGGTTACATTTCTCCCTTTTTCTGCTTCTTTTTCTGCTATTTCTCTCTTCCCTCTATCCTATCCCCTATACATAGCTATAATATTCACTTTTTAGGGTATTTGCTAATCCCACACCCCGTATCCTAAAATCCCCCAGACAGGGTGGATCCCAGCTGCTGTATACTTACCATGTACCCAATACCACATCACCTACTAGGCCCACAATGATTGAACATGTGGAAACCTTCAACATAAGTTGGGCTGAATTTTCTTCTGGGCCCTCCCCTAAGCCATAGGTGACCAGATGAGGATGAACATATACCTCAAGTTGTACTGACTCTGGACTTGTGATACAGAGATATAGGTCAGCCTCTACTATTTGGATAAACCTCCTGGTAATGTTCTTATATTAGAAATTCAGAAGCTGTAAGGAGGCCATGCTTTTGTATTTGCTGATATTATGAAAGTTGATCTGGAAAAAGGGTGCTAAAAAACAGAAGCTTCCCAGTTTCTTGACAGTGAGTTTCCAAATACCCATGAAATATAAACTACCCTTTCTACCTCAGGTTTCCTTGAGAAACTGTGTTTCTTACAAAAAGTACCCCTTTTTTCACTTATGCTAATTTTAAAGGACTTCTGTTTTGTTGTTGTTTAGTCACTAAATTATGTTTGACTCTTTGCAACTCCATGGACTGTAGACCACCAGGCTCCTCTGTCCATAGGATTTCCCAGGTAAGAATCCTGGAGTGGGTTGCCATTTCCTTCTCCAGGGGATCTTCCCCACTCAGGGATCAAACCTGAGTCTCCTGCTTAGCAGGCAGGTTCTTTACCACTGCACCACCTGGGACGCCCACCACAATCAAATACACTTTTGTTTGTTTATTATCATTTTTGGCAAACATGAAAACTACACACAGACATCACATACTTCTATATTGACACACATACACACCTGTTTAATTATAAGCCAAGAATTCTAGAACTCTATATGCTGGGTGACTTTGAGTCCCTATCCTTTACCACTTTATATCTTTATTCATTGCATCAGCTAGAATGTTTTGTAGGGATCTATAAAAATGACAAGAGAGTTTTTATCATAAATGGATGTTGGAGGGGGGTTCAGGATGGGGAGCACATGTATATCCGTGGCAGATTCATGTTGATGTATGGCAAAACCAATACAGTATTGTAAAGTAATTAGCCTCCAGATAAAATAAATAAATTAAAAAAATAAAAAATAAGAACAAACAAACAAACAAACAAAAAAAAATGACAAGAGATAAGTGTTGGGGATCACCTGTGCCAAAAAGATTGCAACACATTATTTCCTCTCTACTCACTAGCCTCTCACTTAATAACAAAATCATACATCCTGATTTAACCTTGCTGATATTTCTAATTTTTCACAGAGTATATGTACTTATTGAAATTAATAACATCTAGTCCCAATGTGCAGATGAAATAGGTACCTTGAAGCCATGTGTTCTGTGATCAGCAATATTGCCTTCCATCTGGATATTGGTAACATATAAACAAAGCATTTTAGGAATGAACTATATGTTTCACTTTTTACTCAGTTACATAATTACAAAGATTGGAAATTATATTCTCTGTTAAAATTAACATGGCATGTAGAATTGGTAGTGTTGATTTGTTTGCTTTCTTATCTTGGAAAGTGGATTGAAATGATCAAATCAATACATTGTTCCATCATCAAAGATAGCTAAAGTACAAGGTAAATATGCTGTCATGGTTTTTCAAGTAGATTTAACTTTTGCTACATTTAATCATGTAAAATTTGATGATATTCACATAACATCATTTCAGCATACAATAACCTTAAAATCTTGGAAAAATAAAGGTTTTATCAAAAAATGCTAAATAATACCAACTATGAATTTAAGAACATAGGATTCTGAAGGACAGGGGTCAGTCAATTCACAGGGCTCACCAGGAATTAAAAACCTCTCAGTCAGTATCACAATCTCTACTTCCATATTCTATTTGGCAGCAAGGAGTTACTGAGCACCTGTGAGTAATCTACACATGTATATTGTAAGCTGATTACATACATGGGGAACTCTATGCTTTAGTACGTGAGTGATACTAAACATAAAAACATATAAATTAGTACTTGTCCAAAAGGAGTTTAGAATTGGCTTAAACTCTAGAAAGGTATATTGAAATTAAACAATGTGAGAAAAATTTGCTAAGTAACAAATTATTTGTAAAGACAATTGGTGCAGCATAAACCCTAAAAGGGGGAAAAATCCATTCATTCAGCAAATCATTATTGTACCAACTATTGTGTTCAATTCTTGAGCTGTACTTGAAAGGACCAATAATACTGATAATTACATTAGCAGAGAGGAACAGGAATAGAAACAAAAGCATAAACAAGGGGATGCTGCTGCTGCTGCTGCTAAGTCGCTTCAGTCGTGACCAACTCTGTGCGACCCCATAGACAGAAGCCCACCAGGCTTCCCAGTCCCTGGGATTCCTCAGGCAAGAACACTGGAGTGGGTTGCCATTTCCTTCTCCAATGCATGAAAGCGAAAAGCAAAAGTGAAGTCGCTCAGTCGTGTCCGACTCTTTGCGACCCCATGGACTGCAGCCTACCAGGCTCCTCCGTCCATGGGATTTTCCAGGCAAGAGTACTGGAGTGGGGTGCCATTGCCTTCTCTGAAACAAGGGGATACAGGGAGCATATTTTAAGGACGTTAGTTAGATTCACTTGATTCACATAGGGGAGTCATGAGATATACTTAACAACATTACTTAAAGCTAGAAAGATGTAGAAGGCCTTGGAAACCAGGCCAAGGATTTTGGACTTCACCTTTGACGGCAGTGACAAGCCTCTCGAATGTCAATGGCAAGCAAAATTTTGAGCAAGAAAGACATACTATCACAGAGTTTTAGGAAAATATATTTGGTAATGAAGGCGTACTTTCAAAGTATAGATGAAGTGAGACTCAAGATAGATTAATTGGAGATCCCTGAAATAGTGTGTCAGATGATAAGAGCTGGATTAGGAAGTTATCAGCAGGTAGAAAGAGGAAGGAGAAATTTTAAAAGGCATGGATTTGAGAGCTATGATTGGTTGTGAAGGAAAAGAAAGGAGGAGAGAATCAAAGATTACAGTGAAGTTTAAGGCCTAGGTGGCTCAAAGAAATTACTGAGTCAAGACAGAAAGCTAGTTTTAAGGAAATTTATGAGTTCAGTATTAGGCATGTTGAATTGGAGACAATATGGGGCCATTCAAATGAAATTATCAGACATATTAGTTAATAGTGAAGATAAATTCTGAGTCATATACATAAAATATCAGCCAATGTTGAGTCTGGTCCCCATGTTAGGAGACATTGAGGGAAATGAAGAAAGTTAACATAGCTCTTCCCTCAAGAGTTTATAATTCCAGTGGTATATTAAATGCTAAAGTAAGCTATACTGTACTGTACTGGGTTAGAGAAGGGGGAAAGAATTGTAGGCCAGGACAATTATTGAAGGCTTCTTAAAAGAAGTGATACTTGCATCTGAACTAAAGAAGAGCCTGTATGACTTGTAGAATTTCTCAGCATATTTGTGAGGTTAACAATAATGATAAATATCTTATGATTTAATTTTGATAAATTAAATAATAATGATAATATCTCTTCCCAGCCAAGAAAAATGAGTCTTTCTCCATAAGCTTAGACCCAGAAGATACTGGAAAACTAAAAGAGAATGTGGCAAGGAACTTAATGAACATTGGGCACCAGTTCTGAACCACCTGATAGCATGCTTTCTATCCCTTTCCTTACCTGGTTTGCATGACCCTGTTTCAGAGAAAGCTCTTAAGGCATCACTACAGAAAAACACTTAATTCTCTTAGCTTGATATATGGGATCAGAAAAAAATATGGGTCACCCTAAAGGGTGAAATGAGTGACTGGAAAATAAACTAAAATTTTAGCAAGCATTTAATGCTTACTCCTCAGAACACTAGGCTGGGTTGGAAGGACAAAGAGTAGAGTCATAGAACCATGACATATTCCCTGCTCTCAAAGGGGCTTATGGTCTGGTAGAGACGAACATCCGTACATAAGACAAAGCATATAGGATCAGAAGGAAGGCAAAGGCAGTTCTAAAAGTTGTGAACCAAAATCCCTATGATATGGTATGGAAGTAACCTGGTGGCTCAGAAGGTAAAGAATCTGCCTGCAATGGAAGAGATCTGGGTTGGATCCCTGGATCAGAAAGATCTCCTGGAGAAAGGCATGGCAATCCATCCCACTATTCTTGCCTAGAGAAACCCATGGACAGAGGAGCCTGGCAGGATATAGTCCATAGGATCTCACAGAGTCAGACATGACTGAAGCGACTTAGCATGCATGCATGGTGTGGAAGGGTCACTGGTGAACCCTGTTCCAGTGACAAGGTTCAGCCAGTACCAATCGGCAAGCCATGTACAATTACAATGGGCTTGGCAGTTAAAGAAAACGACTTACAAGTTGTACTCTGCATTTTGAACCCAAGTGTTTATTTCTGAATCAAGTGCAATTGGAATAAAAATGTAATGAATGTCTTCTTTTATTTTAAAACATAATTTTGGGTGATGTCATGATTCAAAGCATCAGAAATAGTCTTGAAAATGAAGGAAAAAAGTTTAACTCACATTTTACAACTCTAATGTTTCAAGCAAAGAGTTGGACGAAAGGGGGTGGGGGGAACGAGCGAATTCAGTAGCTTTTTGGCTGGAAAAGATTGGCATTCTTCCTTGCTGCAAGAGCCAGAATTTGATTCAGGAGGAGCTGAAAGCTTCTCCATGCTGCTCTGGTGGCCCAGAGATTCTGGCTTTGAGAAGCACCATCTGGACCAGTGTGAACGACAAAGTCAAACCTCCCACATGCGTTTGCCTGGCTGGGCAAATCAACTTCAGAGCAAGGGCACAGGCTGCCTCTTGGGCTCCATCAGCTTTCTTCCTTGGTGGTGTGGGTAGCTCCAAGGTGCCACTGCTATCATGAGAGTAAGACAGCTTTTCCTGTTGCTGTATATTGCAAATCATCCAATTTTGAGTTGCTATTTATCCCTCTTTTTGGCAGCTATAGTTACTCAGCTTCCTGTATCAACTTCTCTGTGAATCAAAGAGCTTTCCCCGCATATAGATCCTAACAAGTGTCTTCTTGGCAAACCCTCATTAGAGGAGGTTTTTCCTGATTGTTTTATAAATGGGTGTGAATGAAGCTGGTGAGCCTGAGCTGAGCTCCACTGACTGTATTGTATTGTATCCCAAATCTTGCTTAGGATTTTAGTCTGTCAATTATTTTAGTCATGCTTGCTTTTCTCTTTTACTATTCTTGACAAAAGCTTAACTTCTGAGATCACAGCAATAGATTTGGAAACCAAATGAAGAGGTCATCAGCCTATACAGTAATCTATACTTCAATGTCCCATGTTGCTGAGAAAATCTGAATAGCATCTCTAATGCCGCTATTGTTTTGTTTTCTTTTCTTTTGGCCCAACTGATTTTCCACCTAAAATCTAGCTGAGAGAGAAGATGTTCAATTGACACCACTGCCTGTCTACTGCAATAGATATCTGCTAATGTTTCTTTTTGTAAATTTATTTTTATTAAAATATAGTTGATTTTGAATTTTGTCTTGCTAATGTTTTCTTGTACAATATAAATAACATTTTCTCTTTCTTACTACCTTTCATCTTAACAGGCAAAAAAAGAGATCCATTTCCACATAACATAAAGGTGGTGCTGATGATCAAAAGTGACAATAGCGTGCAACCTGCCAATTTTAATCCATTTCAAAAATACCTGTGCAAACTTCTTATACCTTGATATTTCAATGTAGACTAGTCCAGTTAGTCCACAGGTCCCCAAATGAGCTATATGCAAGCATTTTGAAGTCCTCAAATTATCAGTGTTTAGGCCAGAGAAAGCTCTAAGAGACTTTTGGCCCTTGATTTATACAATTGAATTTTAGAAATAAAATAAAAAAGGCTGCCAGCTGGGTTTCTTGCTGAGATGACTTTGCAAAAAGTTGAGATTTTATTTTTAAACCTAATGAGCTCTTTGTCCCAGATTGGGCAAGAATGCTCTAGTGAGTACATATGTAGCTTTAGTAAATAACCATGAAAATTTAGGGACAATGCCAGGTATAAGCATTTTATGAGAATGAGGTTAACTGTTAATCGGGATTCATACACTGGTGAAAGCAACCCGCTCTGAGTACAGATTTATAGATAGGTTACATACATGGGAACATCAGAAGCTAAACAAGGTCACTAACCCAGGATGTGCCCTCAGGATTAGAATATAACTAGAGATAGCTATAACCTAATCAACTGCACTGTAATTTCTCTAAAGAATGTTCCTATACTATATGGTACTTTTCTGCATGGAGTCTATAAAAAGAATTGGATAGAAAGAAATTGCTTATGTTAACTAACTCTGTCCAGGAAAGACAGGCACTATATATTGCAATAATGATAATGATAATTATGGAATCATAAACATCATCATTTATTGATGTTTAAGTGACTTAATATATGTGAAGCACATAGAACAGCGTCTGGTACAAGTATGTATTCACTAAGTGTAAGCTATAATTATTATGAAGCTGTAATAGTACAATAAAACACTCTACTAAGTAATTTAAAAACTTTAGTCTAAAACTAAAATCTACATCCAGCCCACAGTCCTAAGTGTTTTTACCAATCCTTCAACCCTGCTCCCACCACACATCCAAATACTCGTAAAAGCTGGTCTTCTAATCTAATTGCACAAGCCAGGATTAGACACAATCTGAACACCATCTTCTTCATTCTTCGAACCTCATCCTTCAAGAAGGTTTATTGATTGTATTTCACATTGTTAATATATCTGTCACTAAGTTGTCTGTACCTCCAGTGTCACCACTCTGGTCTAAGCCACCACTTCCTCCTTCTTAGACTATTGCACATAGCTTCCTGATTGGTCTCCTTGCACACCCCTTTCCCTTATTTAAGCAGATCCTCCATACAGTAGCCAGAGTATCTCTTCAAAACCCAAATCTGATCACTGACACTTTTTATTAATTTTCTGTTGCTCTTGCACTATTACTAACCAAATCATCAACTAGTCCTGCAAGGGCATGCTTCGTCTGTTACCTGCTGACCTCTCCAACCCCGAACTGTACGGCTGCCACTCTTGCTCCATATGCTTCCGCTACATTGTTTTATTCCAGTTCATAAAAAGTGTATTCAAAATGAGGACTTGATCTGGAGAAAATGAGGTTTGAACTGAGGAGCTGGAGGATAAGTAGGTGTTAAATTAAGGCAGAGCCTGGTGGGATGGGTGTGTGGAGAAGAGTGAAAAGTAATTTGGTGAAGAGGAAACTATTCCAGGAAAAGGGAACAAGTAGCATGAGCAAAAGCCCTGGAGAGGAAATGAGTTTGGTATGTTCTAGAAAATTAAGAAAGTGTGGCTTAAGGGTAATGATCAAGCAGGAAAATAATATAAGTTGAAGCTGGAACAGGGGTAGGAGTCCAAGTGTGTTGTGGCTATAGTCCACCATGAGGAATTCACAAATGATAATGGGTTTAGTGAATCTGAACTAAATGATTAAACTTTTTTTGTAAACTACAATTTTGTTCTTCAAATTTTAAAATATATTTCTTCCTTGTTTTCGTCAAATATAAGTGTGTGTTTTTCACTAAGTCATCAATGAAGTCTATTGGACCTGGATCGGTAGACAGTAGCAAAAAGCTGCCAGGGTGCAGAGAGAGGAATGCATTGCTGGTGGGCTTTCAGGTGCACTGGCACAAGTGTGCATGACAAGAATTTGGCCCACACTGTGTAACACAAGCCAGCTCTCTCCCTTTTGAATCCAATAATTATGACTCAACAGTTGAGAGAACAGAACCAACAAACAGCTTGCCTGGATTAACAGTTGAAAGATGAAACTTTAAATTGTTTTTGAAAAATAAAGTCGATTAGGGAACAACTTGGGATCAAAGAGAAATAAACAAATTACATGTTTGCAATTCCACTATGATGTGTTTAAGCATAGGTCCTGGAGAGGAACAGAATGTGAAAGAAAGGAATAGAAAGAAAAGAGAAGGAGAAGGAAGGAGGGAGGGAGGGGAAAAGGAAAAGAAAAGAAAACACCATCCAAAGCTTCAACTGAAAAGGACTTAAATAAAAAAGAACATTTTGACTTGCTACTTTTCAAGACTTTTCAGTGAAAGAAATAAAGATAAAAGCAAGTATCAAAATATTGCTTGAAAAGCATCCCCACATTTTCAAACAAAGCATTTTTCAACAAAGGCTTGAGACAATTTCCAATTATTCATATATTTTATCATCAAGAAAGATAGCTCTTATTTTCCATATTTTAGGAATAGAGAAACCAAGGCATTGCATTCTTATGTAGCATATACAAGTCACTCTTAACAGAACACAAAGTGAAACTGAGGTTTCTTGGTATCTAACCTACCTTAGTCCACCAATATCACAAAAAATCCCATGAGGGCGGGGATCCTAACTCATTCCCATTTAGCATCTACCACAGAGCATGCACATAGTATAGTACCTTTTCAATAAATATTTGTTATATGGCTGAGTAAACCATTCCTGCCCAGGCTCAAAAGTACCATTTGTTCTTCTTTATTCATTGTCTGGAGTTTCTACCAATAGAGAGCAATATAAAACTTGCCAATATCAGTGTCTTGGAAACTGAATATATAGCAATTTGGCAGGTTGCATTGTCCCACTTATGCGCTAGAAAGTTAAGTTTCTTTTTAGACATCTGTTTGCTTAAAACTCTTGGGTTTTGTTAATGGTAGTATTTAAAGACAGTTGTTATTCAGTTCAGTTCAGTCGCTCAGTCGTGTCCGACTCTTTGCGACCCCATGAATTGCAGCACGCCAGGCCTCCCTGTCCATCACCAACTCTCGGAGTTCACCCAGACTCATGTCCATTGAGTCGGGGATGCCATCCAGCCATCTCGTCCTCTGTCATCCTTCTGCCCCCAATCCCTCCCAGCATCAGGGTCTTTTCCAATGAGTCAGCTCTTCGCATCAGGTGGCCAAAGTGTTGGAGTTTCAGCTTCAGCATCAGCCCTTCCAATGAACACCCAGGACTGATCTCCTTTAGGATGGACTGGTTGGATTTCTTTGCAGTCCAAGGGACTCTCAAGAGTCTTCTCTAACACCACAGTTCAAAAGCATCAATTCTTCGGTGCTCAGCTTTCTTCACCATCCAAATCTCACATCCATACATGACCACTGGAAAAACCATAGCCTTGACTAGATGGACCTTTGTTGGCAAAGTAATGTCTCTGCTTTTGAATATGCTGTCTAGGTTGGTCAGAACTTTCCTTCCAAGGAGCAAACGTCTTTTAATTTCATGGCTGCAGCCACCACCTGCAGTGATTTTGGAGCCCCAAAAAATAAAGTCTGACACTGGTTCCACTGTTTCCCCATCTATTTCCCATGAAGTGATGGGACCAGATGCCATGATCTTCATTTTCTGAATGTTGATATCATTAGTTGACATTTTCCGTGTTAACGGAAATGAGCCTAACATGCATGGTTGCACTACTCTGTCTTTGCACTCATATAAGGGAGGTCGTAGGCTCTGGCTTCTGCTAGTGAACTAGGTGTCTGGATTAACGTGAGCTTGGCTGGTTGTGTCTTTCCAAGTCTCCACATTCTACCTGCCTTCCACACAGCAGAGTATGAGCAGTTTCACTATATCCCATGCTAAAGTCTACCTCGTTTGTCTTTAAAGAGAAGAATTTTTAGCTATCAAAGTGGTATACTCTAGCATATATCCTAATTTGTTAACCCTTATGTGAAATACAAATTGTTGACCTACCATTCAGATGCTGATTCAATATCTACTGACCTCCCATCAATGTGCTAAAGGCAATGTCAGGCACATTTACATACTTTGCCTTATTAATCCTCACAACAATTTTGTGAAATAGGTGTTGTTGCTCCCTATCATAAATGAGTAAACTGAGTCTCACAGGAGGTATGTAACTTGCTCATAGTCACACAAAGGGGCATTCCAAGCTTCTGGAATTATTGTTGCATTGGCAACTTTATCATTCTTCTCAAAAGAAGCTTGTATTCACTTTATATTATGACTAAAACAATGAATATTCATGACAGAAGTATCTTAACATAGAAACAAAACAAGGGGAAAAAGAAAAACAAGAACAAAAAGAAACTATTATAAAAATGATTTAGAGACAACTGCTGGCAATGCCTTGCTATGTTTTTCAGGGATTTTTCTATGTATATTTTTAAGGAATCAGACTTTGAGCAGTTTCATAATCATTTTTTCCTCAATTAACAATTATAATCATGTGCTATTTCAATAAAAAAGGCTACATCATAATTTTAATGACTCCCCTAATACTCCATTTCATGGATCTGCCATAATTTGTTTAATAAAACTTCCTTTTTTTATACTTTTAAGCTGTTTCCAATGTTTTGCTGTAATGAATCATTCTGCAAAGAACTTCATTACAACTCTGTTTTTATGCACATTTTTATTAATTTACTTGAAATAAATTCCTACAATGGAATTTCTAGATTAAATGGCATGCACACCTTCAGTTTGTTTGATACATATTTATCATATTTTTTCAATGGAGCTCAGGACTAAAACCCAGGCCAGTAGAGACATTTTTAAAAGAGGAAGAAATGTTGCCATGTTTCTCTTCTACTTTTTTATGATTATCCTGGCCTTGCCTGACTTGTTATCCCCCATTCACTTCTTCCACTTCTTCCAGTCACTTCTTCCAGTCACTAGCAGTCTCTGCATTTGCACTTTGCCAGTAATTCACTTAAGACAGCCAAAAGAGCAGAGCTAGAATCTGACTTATGTCTCTGTATGAATGATGACTGGTCACAGGTAGGCACAGAACTATGAACAGGCAGATATATAATTATTAGCATTTGGTAGCTAAATGAATCTTTCTGAAATAGGAACTTCTAAGTTCAATAATTGAGCTATTTAAGATTTAATTCTATTTTCTTTCCGGCTCTTGAGATTTATCTTCCAGATTATGAGTCTTGCTTTCAGTCACTGGTCCTTAATACATTAAAAAAAAAAAAAAACCTTTACACATATTTTTCTTACATTTTTTTTTTCCTGGGAGGAAATGTGTTTGCAGATTGTCTACAAATACAGTTCAGGTTAAGTGATTTCATCCGGAGTGCTGAAATGCAATTAAGGCTTAAAATGGCCTCTAAGAAATGCTATATTTCAGTACCTGTGAGTAGAGGCAGACAGCCTGTATTTGAAAATTAATTCATATCTGACACATGATAGAAGTTTATTTGATGTTTTCACATCTCCATTAAAGGCCCAATTATCCAGTGTCACAACCTTCTTTGGCCATTATCTTGTATTAATGGGAAAGTCTCCCTTCTTTAGCACATTAATAAATGAATAATGAAGGCTTAGACTCTAAAGCACAAACCCAGGAACGCCCAGATATATTTTGCTTGCTTCAGTGCCATTCTTATTACAATACATACAATTAAAACACCATCTCTGTAGAGAGACAAATACAAAGATGGCCAAACTGCAGTTAAGGAAGCCTCTATCAAGCTGGACTCACCACTGCTGGTGTCTAAAACAGCAGGATACCTAACATCATCTGCTACAGCAGGATTTAATGTGTATCCAGATTTCCCCATCAATAGTCTGAATAGCAACTCTTTTTCAATTAAGGTAATCTTATTTGTAAACTATGATAGTATAAAAAAAATAAGCTGCATAAAATATGGAACCAAGATTTCCAGAAAATGCCCTTTGCAGCCCTTTCTCCCTCTCCTTTTCCAGAATCAAATCTTTATTTTGAATTCTGGTCACCTCCCTCCTGTGTGACTACAGTCATCTCACAATCCTCCCTACATTAAAATACATTCCACTGCAATAAATCCTGTAGTTCAAGAGATGCCATAAATACCTAATCTCTGGTATATTACTGATGTACAAAAGTGAGAAATCATAAAGGATTGTGGAAAATTATAACAGTCAAGGTAGATGAGGGTTGAATATTGAGGAGGAGGCATTATTTGAATGGGTAAGAGGAAATGAAATTTGTGTCCACCCTCACATACATCGGCGCCCATTTACCCTGACTAGATGGTCCATGCTGGAAATCTCCCTGAAAGAGATGGAAAAAGAGATTTGACTGAAGTTTCCTGCCAGGTTTCTCAGCCAAGACTTATTTAAGGAACAACCTGGAGAACACCCACTATGAAGGAACAACTTAATCTCTAAACTTCGCCACCACCCTTGGTCCTCTCACCTGTGTCTGGGATTCAATCCCTCAGGAAGCCTTAGGCAAACTCCTCCATCTCTGTAGCCAGTGCTCCTCCTTCATGCTTTGCCACAAGAGTTCATGTGTGTGTGTGTGTGTGTGTGTGTGTTAGTTGCTCAGTTGTGCTTGACTTTTTGTGACCCACCTGGGCTGTAGCCCACCAGGCTCCTCTGTCCATGGGATTCTCCAAGCAAGATTATTGGAGTGGGTTGCCATTACCCTCTCTAGGGGATCTTCCTGACCCAGGGATCAAACCCAGGTCTCCCACATTGCATGCAGATTCTTTACCATCTGAGCTACCAGAGAAGCCCGTGAAGAGCTCATAGTGACAAAAAAAATGTTAGCAAAAAAAAAAAAATGAAAGCAATCTTAATGGAAAAAGCCCAGTGTCTCAAATGTTAGAAAAGAATGTGCACAATTGACCATCGTGGTCTCTCTTTCAGTTCAGTTTAGTCGGTCAGTTCTGTCTGACTCTTTGCAATTCCATGGACTGCAACATGCCAGGCTCCCCTGTCACACATCACCAACTCCTGGAGCTTGCTCAAACTCACATCCTTCAATTCAGTGATGCCATCCAACTATCTCATCCTCTGTCATCCCCTTCCCTTCCTGCTTTCAATCTTTCCCAGCATCAGGGTCTTTTCCAATGAGTCAGTTCTTTGCATCAGGTGGCCAAAGTATTGGAGTTTCAGCTTCAGCATCAGTCCTTCCAATGAACATTCAGGTATCTCCTTAGAGAGTCCTTTCATTCAAAGTTAAAGAGGCAGCAAGAAGGAGAGAGGTTGAGGAAGTAAAGCTGTGGATTTTCCTTACAGCATTCTCAGTAGTGCTGTGTATGAATCTATGTGTGTCTGTGTGTCTGGTTTTATATCTTGTAGTTTAACCCTTTTCTAGAAAATACAGAGTAGCAATTAAGAACCTGGAGTTTTTCATCAGATGGAAATGGGACTGAATCAAAGCTCTTTTAATTATTAGCTTTATAGACTATCAGAAACACTTAACCTCCCAAGCTTTATTTCTCCCATCTGTGAACTGTAAACAATCATAGTACCTATATCATAGAATTAGTATGAAATCTAAATTTTATAATCTATGTAGACTATGTATGTATGTCCCTGGGCCCAAAGTAGGCAGTTAATAAATTACTGTTGTTGCTGCTGTGGTTGCTGTTATTATTCCCGTTCTTATTTTCTTAGTCACTAGACACATAAAATATGTCTCTTTTTCCAGCCCCCTCCCCCACTGTGTTGGGACAGGTAAGGAAAGGCTCTGACTTACTAGAGGATATATCTTACAATCAAAACTATTGAGCTTAGTAGGATTGCTGATTCATTGTCTCAATATCGTGCATTTGGTTATGTTCTATTCTACTTATCTAGAAACTTCTCATCCCTTGCCCAGAGCACCAACACCCTAGAACATTCATTCATTAGACGTTTTGAGCACTTGGCACATACTGGGCATTTTGCTATGCCCTGGATATACAATTATAAGCAAGATGAACATGGTACCTATCTTTGAAGAGTTCCCAGTTTGGTTTTGTTTATTAGGAGGAAGGGTAATGTGAACAGAGAGAGATGGATATGGCATGTGCTATGATAGAAGTTAACAGTCAATGTAAAGAAAGTAAGAGTGTGGAACAGCCTAGGTGAATGACAGTGTCAGGGAAGGCTTTCCAGAGTAACTGTCTCTAGATCTACATCTTAAAGAGTATATAGAAATTATATCCAGAGAGAAGGGAAGGTTATTCCTGACAGATCTAGCAAAATGTGCAAAGATGTACAGTTGGCACAGTGGTAAAGAATCCACCTACCAACACAGGAGACAGAAGAGATGCAGGTTCAATCCCTGGGTCAGGAAGATCCCCTGGAGTAGGAAATAGCACCCCTCTCCAGCATTCTTGCTGCAATTCATAGGGTCACAGAGTCAGACACAACTTAGTGACTGAACAAAAACAATGCATAAAACAAGAATGCCAGGGTGTGAAATTTTTGTTGTTGTTGTAAAAAATATTCCAAGGACTTGCCCAGTGGTCCAGTGGCTAATACTGGACCAGTGCAGTGGGGCCTGGGTTCCATCCTTGGTCAGGGAACTAGATCCCACAGGTTGCAACTACAGATCTCTCAAGTCAAAATGAACAAAGATCCCACAGCTGCAACTAAAAGTGGTGCAGCCAAATAAATGAATAAGTAAACATTTTTTTAAAAAATTCCAGAAGTTGTAAAAAATTTATTGGTTTCTCTGATTAAGAAAAATATAGTAATGTAAACTTTTAAATATTACCAAGAGTTTGCCAAGTGAGTATGAAACAAGAATCAGGAGAATTAACTGGATCATCTTATTAACTGTGGTCTGAATGTTTGTATCCCTCCAAAATTCATATATAGAAAACTGAATGGCCAAGGTGATGGTATTAGGAGGTGGGGCTGTTGGGAGGTGGTTAGGTTATGAAAAGGGCCTCCCTGGTGGCTCAGACAGTAAAGAATCTGCCAGCAATGCAGGAGACCTGGGTTTGACCTCTGGGTCAGGAAGATTCCCTGGAGAAGGGAATGGCAACCCACTGCAATATTCTTGCCTGGAGAATTCCATGGACAGAGGAACCTGGTGGGCTACAGTCAGTGGGGTTGCAAAAGAGATGGACACAACTGAACGACTAACACTAGGTCATAAAGACAAATCTGTCATGAAAAGGAGTAGTGCTCTTATAAAAGAGGCCCCTTAGAGCTAATTTGCCTCTTCTACCACGTGAGGATAGAAGAAGTCTGCAACCCAGGAGAGGAAACTCACTAAATCTTAACCATGAGACTCTCTGATCTTGGGCATCCAGCCTCCAGAACTGGGAGAAATCAATTTCTGCTGTTTATAAGCCATCCAGTCTCTGGTGTTTTGTTATAGCAGCCAGAACAAACTAAGATAGCTACCATCTTTAAATTTTAGGAGAGCCATCCTGAAGCAGTGAGAACTAGAGGATAAATAAGAATCAGCCACAAAATGTAGGAGGAAAAAAGTATTCCAGACATAGGAGACAGAATGAGTAAAGGCCGTAACGTGATATATCGTTCAGTGTGAACCGAACGAAGTCTAACACCTGAAGGGGAAGAGAGTGATGGGGGAGTGCTGGGGAAGGGGACTGAACCTGGGAAGCATCATAAGTCATTGTAAGATTTTGAACTTCACCATGAAAGCAACTACAATTTGTTGAAGTGTTTTAAGGATGGATCTGACCACATCGTTTTTTTCACTTTAAGATCACTCTTCCTGTAGATTAGAGCAGGATTTGAAAGGAAACAAGACGAGAGATGGGGAAACCAGATAGGAAGCTCTTGCAATATTCTAGAAAAGGAGTGACAATGGCTTGTGACAAAGGATATGGAAAGAAATATTTAGATGGCAGAATAGATAAAAGCTGGGAAGTGGTTGAATAAGGGGTATGGAGTGAGTGTAAGATGAATCCTATGTATCTGGCTTGAGCAACTGAGTGGATGGTGAGGCTCTTCACTGGTACAAGAGACACTGGCACAGGAACAGACCAATAGGGTAGAAAAGATAATGTATTCTGTTTGGGACAGGTTGCCTTTCAGTTGCTTGTGTGACATCCAAATGGAAATACCAAGTTGGCAGTTGAATATGTAGGGCTCATAGTGGAGTGCTAGCCTAGCAAGCTGTCTTTGAGAAACATGGGCACACTAATTATACTTCAGTTACTTCTATAAATAGCTAATATTGTCCATTCTGAACTCATCTTAATTATTTTCTCTTATGAAGGAATGATCTCATTTACTGCTTATTTATTGATTTCAGTAATCAGAAAAGCCATCATAGATAATGTGACATTTGACCTGGACCTCTGAAAGGCAAAGATGGTGACAAAAAAAAGAGGGTATTAGAGGCAAAGAGAGAGACAGAAAAACATGTGTTCAGGAAAATGAGTCTTCCAAATTGACTACAGCACAAGGATGGTATATGCATTTAAGTGACTGTGTGCCAAGAACGATACTAGCCATGAGAAATATAAGTTGACTAAGGGATGGGGTCTGCATTGTTCATCCCTCAACCCCAAGACTGAGTTACGGTCACGTCCTGTGCTTTCTGAGTACCCTCTGCTCAGTCTCGTTATTGGACTTACCCACATTATATTGAAAGTATTTGTTTCTTGCATCAGGGTCCTTCACTATAACAAGAATTCTTCCTGTCTTATTCACCATGTTATCATGCCTAGCACAGGTACTCGTCACAGTAACTACTCAATTAATGTTCACTGGAACAAACTGAACTGCAACCAAGGAGCTTACAGTCTAGTAAGGAAAATGTGGAAGCTAAAGCTGAAGAGAAACATATTGTAGAAAGATCTAAATGTCAGTGCCAAGAGAAAGTGTTGGAATTATATCAGTAGGCAATGGGGTGTCAAGGCAAGTTTTTGAAGCTGATTTTGAAACTAATATTGATCCAATAGCCATGTATAGAATGCATTGGAGAAGTCAAGATGTTAGTCAAAAGCGTACACATAGCACAGCCAGCCAACTCATAGTGGGTACTCAGTAGACATTTACTGAAAACATGGATATAAGTCAGGGGCAGAAAATAAGGAATGGATTGAACTATTCAGTTCAGTTCAGCTCAGTCACTCAGTCGTGTCTGACTCTTTGCAACCCCATGGACTGCAGAATGCCAGGCTTCCCTGTCCATCACCAACTCCTGGAGTTTGCTCAAACTCATCTCCATTGAGTCGGTGATGGCATCCAACCATCTCATCCTCTGTCATCCCCTTCTCCTCCCGCCTTCAATCTTTCCTAGCATCAGGGTCTTTTCCAATGAGTCAGCTCTTCGCATCAGGTGGTCAAAGTAGTGGAGTTTCAGCTTCAGCATCAGTCCTTCCAATGAATATTCAGGACTGATTTTCTTTAGGATGAACTGGTTGGATCTCCTTGCAGTCCAAGGGACTCTCAAGAGTCTTCTCCAACACCGCAGTTCAAAAGCATCAATTCTTTGGCCCTCAGTTTTCTTTATAGTCCAACTCTCACACCCATACATGACTACTGGAAAAACCATAGCTTTGACTAGACAGACCTTTGTTGGCAAAGTAATGTCTCTGCTTTTTAATATGCTTTCTAGGTTGGTCATAGCTTTTCTTCCAAGGAGCAAGCATCTTTTAATTTCATGGCTGCAGTCACCATCTGCAGTGATTTTGGAAGTATTAGGTGAGGAATTGAATGCATGTTCAGATATCCAGTAGCTCTCTGGAATACTTCTACCACCAACAGCATTATGTATATGTTATAGTGCTGTAGTGTGAACCTGTTCTAAAAAGGTCTCACAGCAACAAGCATAAACTTTGTTCCCCACATCTCTCTTTTTTTAAAAACAAAAAAAGGTTCTCCTATGAATTAACTTTAAGGAGATGATATTATTTTACATGATTTTGCTGGGATTCGGGTCATTTAGCTGCATGATTAATACTCTACCAAAGCCTGCATGCCATCAGGCAACATACCTATTCGCTGAATGCTTCAATTTGGCAAAATGGAAAGAGCTTTAATAGTGATTATTGTGTGTGAAGATTTTCTGGGGTGGGAGACTGGCTATTATTGATTAAAATGGGCATAATTCTGCTGTCTTTGTTATTTCATTGTGTAGACTCCTAGACATTTGCATTTGATTATAGCTGTTGCACAGCTGTTCTGTTTTCTCATAAGCTTGCTCTCTGGTACCAAATATCGTAGATAATCAATCAGAACATCAAAGCATCCTATTTCTAGATTACTTCAGCCCAGAAGCCCAGTGACAATAAGCTGAGGTTTATCTCTGGGTCTAATTAATGTGTGAATCCAATTATTGTGCTGTATGGGTGAGATTTACCTAAGTCAAGCCTGTGGATCTATAGTGCACCTAGCTGATTTTTAGAATGCTGCAATCAAATTGGCCAGTCAAACGGAATGGACAAATTGCATTTAACAAAAACCAATGAAAAAGAAGGGAATTCAATTTTCCTTTTCCTTGGAAATCCACTGGCTTATGTAACTACCATATTCTGGTGAATGTTTTAAGTTTTCATTATGAAAACATTGGATTTACTTGAAATCCATTTTTTAAAAAATCAATATGTCTATTCCACCTGAGAGTTATTTTATGCTGAAAACAAATAGCATTATTTTTCTAGTATTGAAATAAGTGCTTGTACTGCTAAAATAAAAGATATATTTCAATAGAAGAAAACGGACATGTGTCTAAAACAGCTTTATTTCTTATGATTTATTTTATTTGCTTTATATAATTTTATCTCTTTATGAATGAAGTTAAAGTTGGATTTTTACTTTTTATTCTGCTTAGCTTTTGTAATTTGGACAATTCTGCCTCAAAAAAGTCTTTGCTGGCCTATGTACCTCTGTACTGAAAGCATTCGCCTTAAGTGAGGCCACCATGGAAAGCTACATGGGTGCCTGAGCTGTCTGTAAGAAACCGATTAGAATATGCCCATGTGTTCAAGCCCTAAAAGAAACCAGAAAGAGAGGGAATACTGAAAATCAGAGAGAGAGATTACTTAAGAGAGTATCCATATCTTAAACTGGTGAATAAGTGAGTTTTCACTTTCTGTTCTATGCCCATAAGGGAAAATACATGAATATGCTAACTTGTGCAAAACAAACAAACAAACATGGGAAGGACCAAACATAAAAGAATGTGACCCAGAGGGATGGTATGGGGAGGGAGGAGGGAGGAGGGTTCAGGATGGGGAACACATGTATGCCTGTGGCGGATTCATTTTGATATTTGGCAAAACTAATACAATTATGTAAAGTTTAAAAATAAAATAAAATTTAAAAGAAAAAAAAAAAAAGAATGTGATTCATTACCTACAGGAGATACGTGGACATGGGATGGGCAGGACGGGGAGATGCAAACAGAGTAGAAAAAAATGGGTCAGAGGGTCACTACTCTTGAGTATACACTTTTTGGAGAGTTCGAATGTTGGAACCATGATAGTATTGCACATAGTCAAAAACTAAATAAAAATGAAATCAACAGGAATGAAGGTGAACCCAAAATGGAATACAAACAATAATAAAGGAACCTAATTGTATTTGTAATGAATAATATCATGTCTCTGAATAGAAAAAGAAAGAAAACAACCCAAGTAACTTTTGAATACAGTATTTTAACTATGCATATTCAGGTAAAAAGTAAAAGAACAAGAAACAAATATTAACCCTAGTTTAGTATGCTTATTTCTTCACATTGCTATAATTACCAATTTTGGAAACACTTTATGCCTATTCTAGGAATGAGCAAATAAGTAAATATATTGTGGAAAGTGAGAACTAGAGTCTCACTGTGGAAGGGCGGTAAAGACATGGCAAGGGAGAGGAGCAAAATCAACTCTGTGATATTGATTGTAAGTATAGGTATCAGTATATCCTCATGGTTTTTAACAGACTGAAGTGATTTAGCAGCAGCAGCATAGATTAGATAGATGATTGAGAGAAAGCAGAGAGAGAGAGACAGATAGATAGGAAAATACACACACACATACATACATACATGCATACCTACACACATGTATTTCTTATCTTTGTTTGCTGAGATGACTTAGAAACAGTAATACTCCACAATAACTAGCAAAACTAGTATCCACTCTTAATTTCTACATATTATTTTCTACCAAAAGGACCCAGAGCCTCTTGGAATTGATTCCAGAACTGGGACAGAGAAAGAAGAAAATGAGCCTGGAAACAATTTGCTGAGCCAGAAACTAAAAAAGTGCTCAAAAAATGGTCATGGCAAGGGGACAGAAGATTCAGCCTGAGGGGCTCCATTGGCCAAATATGGAGAAATTTGAACATCAAAATAGTACTGCTGCTGCTGTTGCTAAGTCGCTTCAGTCGTGTCCAACTCTGTGTGACCCCATAGACGGCAGCCCATCAGGCTCTGCTGTCCACAGGATTCTCTAGGCAAGAATACTGGAGTGGGTTGCCATTTCCTTCTCCAAAATGAGAATATATGTCAATACTAACATAAAAATGTTTAAATAAATGAATAGGAAATAAGATATAGCCGTCTCTTGCAGTAGAATTCAAACTAATAAGTGTGGTAAGATTAGTGTGTTGCACTGAACTTCCCAGGTGGCGCTAGAGGTAAAGAACCTGCTTGCCAATGCAGGAGACACAGAGATGTGGGTTTGGTCCCTGGGTCAGGAAGATCCCTTGGAGAAGGGAATGGCTACCCACTCCAATATTCTTGCCTGGAGAATCCCATGGATAGAGGAGCCTGGGAGGCTACAGTCAGACAGAATTGAGCACAAGACTAGTGTGTTGCACTGAAAAGTGCACAGCCTCCCTTCTCTGGTATTTTTTTTTGATTGGGGGGGAGGGGGAACTCATGGAGAAGGCAGTGGCACCCCACTCCAGTACTCTTGCCTGGAAAATCCCATGGATGGAGGAGCCTGGTAGGCTGCAGTCCATGGGGTCATGAAGAGTCGGACACGACTGAGCGACTTCACTTTCACTTTTCACTTTCATGCATTGGAGAAGGAAATGGCAACCCACTCCAGTGTTCTTGCTTGGAGAATCCCAGGGATGGGGGAGCCTGGTGGGCTGCCGTCTACGAGGTTGCACAGAGTCGGACACGACTGAAACGACTTAGCAGTGGGAACTCATAACCTGAGTGTCTGAATCTAATCAAGAAGAAACAGTATATAAATGCAAATTGAGGAATATTTTAGAAAATAAATGACCTGTTCTCTTCAAAAATGTCACAATCATGAAAGGCAATAAAAGGTTGAGAACTGCTGCTGATCAAAGAACACTAAAGAGATACAATAAGTAAATCCACTGGGCGATTCTAGATCAGATTCTAACACTCAAAAGACATTAGTGGGACAATTGACAACATTTGAAAAAGGTTTTGATTAGGTAAAAAAATTGTACCAGGGTTAGTTTCCTGATTGTTATGGTTATATTATGAATATGTAAGAGACTATCCTTATTTTTAATAGAGATATTAAATAAGGATATTTAACAAAGGAAAACCACTAGACTATTCAGGTATGACCTAAATCAAATCCCTTATGATTATACAGTGGAAGTGAGAAATAGATTTAAGGGCCTAGATCTGATAGATAGAGTGCCTGATGAACTATGGAATGAGGTTCGTGACATTGTACAGGAGACAGGGATCAAGACCATCCCCATGGAAAAGACATGCAAAAAGGCAAAATGGCTGTCTGGGGAGGCCTTACATATAGCTGTGAAAAGAAGAGAAGCGAAAAGCAAAGGAGAAAAGGAAAGACATAAACATCTGAATGCAGAGTTCCAAAGAATAGCAAGAAGAGAGAAGAAAGCCTTCTTCAGCGATCAATGCAAAGAAATAGAGGAAAACAACAGAATGGGAAAGACTAGAGATCTCTTCAAGAAAATCAGAGATACCAAAGGAACATTTCATGCAAAGATGGGCTCGATAAAGGACAGAAATGGTATGCACCTAACAGAAGCAGAAAATATTAAGAGATGGCAAGAATACACAGAAGAACTGTACAAAAAAGATCTTCATGGCCCAGATAATCACGATGGTGTGATCACTGACCTAGAGCCAGACATCCTAGAATGTGAAGTCTAGTGGGCCTTAGAAAGCATCACTACGAACAAAGCTAGTGGAAGTGATGGAATTCCAGTTGAGCTATTCCAAATCCTGAAAGATGATGCTGTGAAAGTGCTGCACTCACTATGCCAGCAAATTTGGAAAACTCAGCAGTGGCCACAGGACTGGAAAAGGTCAGTTTTCATTTCAATCCCAAAGAAAGGCAATGCCAAAGAATGCTCAGACTACCGCACAATAGCACTCATCTCACACGCTAGGAAAGTAATGCTCAAAATTCTCCAAGCCAGGCTTCAGCAATATGTGAACCGTGAACTTCCTGATGTTCAAGCTGGTTTTAGAAAAGGCAGAGGAACCAGAGGTCAAATTTTCAACATCTGCTGAATCATGGAAAAAGCAAGAGAGTTCCAGAAAAACATCTATTTCTGCTTTATTGACTATGCCAAAACCTTTGACTGTGTGGATCACAATAAACTGGAAAATTCTGAAAGAGATGGGAATACCAGACCACCTGATCTGCCTCTTGAGAAATATGTATGCAGGTCAGGAAGCAACAGTTAGAACTGGACATGGAACAAGAGACTGGTTCCAAATAGGAAAAGGAGTATGTCAAGGCTGTATATTGTCACCCTGTTTATTTAACTTATATGCAGAGTACATCATGAGAAACGCTGGGCTGGAAGAAGCACAAGCTGGAATCAAGATTGCTGGGAGAAATATCAATAACCTCAGATATGCAGATGACACCACCCTTATGGCAGAAAGTGAAGAGGAACTAAAAAGCCTCTTGATGAAAGTGAAAGTAGAGAGTGAAAAAGTTGGCTTAAAACTCAACATTCAGAAAACGAAGATCATGGCATCCGGTTCCATCACTTCATGGGAAATAGATGGGGAAACAGTGGAAACAGTGTCAGACTTTATTTTTCTGGGCTCCAAAATCACTGCAGATGGTGACTGCAGCCATGAAATTAAAAGACGCTTACTCCTTGGAAGGAAAGTTATGACCAACCTAGATAGCATATTGAAAAGCAGAGACATTACTTTGCAAACAAAGGTCCGTCTAGTCAAGGCTATGGTTTTTCCTGTGGTCATGTATGGATGTGAGAGTTGGACTGTGAAGAAGGCTGAGCACCGAAGAATTGATGCTTTTGAACTGTGGTGTTGGAGAAGACTCTTGAGAGTCCCTTGGACTGCAAGGAGGTCCAACCAGTCCCTTCTGAAGATCAGCCCTGGGATTTCTTTGGAAGGACTGAGGCTAAAGCTGAAACTCCAGTACTTTGGCCACCTCATGCGAAGAGTTGACTCATTGGAAAAGACTCTGATGCTGGGAGGGATTGGGGGCAAGAGGAGAAGGGGACAACGGAGGATGAGATGGCTGGATGGCATCACTGACTCGATGGACGTGAGTCTGAGTGAACTCTGGGAGTTGGTGATGGACAGGGAGGCCTGGCATGCTGCGACTCATGGCGTCGCGAAGAGTCTGACACGACTGAGCGACTGATCTGATCTTATCTGACTCAAGTATTTAGGGGTAAAGGAGGAATATCATGTCTGTAACTTATTCTTAAGTCATTTAGAAAAATTTAATTGATATATTAATACACAAACCTGTGTGAAAATCCTATATAGAGAGACAAAGACTACAAAGATAGTAAGAGGTAATCAGGTAGGGAATCTGGGCATCTGAATGAAAGAAATATGAAAACTGTACTATTTTTGCAACTTCTCTGTGAGTCTGAAATCATGTCATTATAAAAAGTTTAAAACTGTGAAAATAAAATATTTCAAATAAATCTATCCCAGTGCCAAGATGTTTGGGATCTGGACTAGCAGGATTTTCTGAAAATGTAAGGATATAAGCCAGAAAGAAGTAATTCTCACTATCAGAGTAGTTGGATTAAATCATTCTATGACCTATTTTTGTCTTTGTTTCTTGTTCAATGTCCTTAGTATGGAATTTATGAAAGGCCCACAGAAAGATGATGCCACATCAGCTCCAATTAAAAAAGCCAGGCCCGGTCGTTGACCATTCCATACTTAGTGCTGATTTGAGTTTAGACTACATCATCTTTTTATTTAAATACAAAACCTAACTTTCAAAGTAAAATCACAATATAAACTTAATCATGTCTTCCATTTTTGAGAAGTCTTGCTGTTACTGCTATGAACTTTTAGGACTTTCCACCTGTCAAGTGCAAACTTCCTAGACTTCCGACTTCCCAGTTGGTGCAGTGGTAAAGAACCTGCCTGCTAATGCAGGAGATGCAAGAGATGGCACAGTTTCAATTCCTGGGTAGGGAAGATCCCCCCGAGGAGGGCCTGGCAACCCACTCCAGTATTCTTGCCTGGAAAATCCCATGGACAGAGAAGCCTGGTGGGTTACAATCTATGGGTCGCAAAGAGTTAAGACAACTAGTGACTAAGCATGCAGCACACACTGTTGAATGCATCCTAATTCATGCATTTGGCTTTTTCACATCCTTAAAATAAATTAGGGTGGCTGAAGATTAATGAAACTGAATAGTTCACCTAGACCGAGCACTAGCACAAGTCTAGTCCAGGACTAAACACTTTTGTTTTAAGGAAAAAGAATATATTTGGAAAAAAGGTGGAAACATTTTGTTCTGTTTTATCCTTGCAGCAGGGCAAGTCATAAGATAAATTGTGAACTATGCAAAATTTTCTTTCAATTTCCTAAATCTTCCCTCCTCCCCAGGTGTTTAGTGTTCTCTTTTCTTCTATTCCAACTTGTACATCATTCCTCATTCTCACTAAGGGATAAATGAATAATACAAACTCAGTGAGTTACCCTTCATTAAGATTTTAACAGATATCAATACCATAAGCAAAAGCTAAAACTCCAATGGCAAATTTCAGGCATGTGACAGCAGATGAAAGAGATCACCTGTCCACAAGTCTGTTCTCTATGGCTGCGTCTCCATTGCTGCCCTGCAAATAGGATCATCAGTGCCATCTTTCTAGATTCCATATATATACATACATATACAATATTTGTCTTTTTTTTTTCTGACTTACTTCACTCTGTATAATACGAAAGTGAAAGTCATTCAGTCGTGTCCAACTCTTTGTGACCCCATGGACTATACATCCATGGAATTCTGTAAGCCAGAATACTGGAGTGGGATCCCCTGCTCTAGGGGATCTCCCCAACCGAGGGATTGAACCCAGGTCTCCTGCATTGCAGGTGGATTCTTTACCAGCTAAGCCATAAGGGAAGCCTAAGAATACTGGGGTGGGTAGCCTATCCCTTCTCCAGTGGATCTTCCTGACCCAGGAATCGAACTGGGGTCTCCTGTATTTCAGGCAGATTCTTTACCAACTGAGCTCTCAGAGAAGCCCTCTGTATAATAGGAGGTGGGAAAAATTGAGAGAATAGCATGGAAACATAAACATTACTATATGTAAAATAAATAGCAAGTGTGGAATCTGCTTTGTGACACAGAGAGCTTGAACAGTGCTCTGTGACAACCTAGAGGGGTGAGATAGGGTGGAAGATGGGAGGTGGGTTCAGGAGAGAGGGGATTTATGTATATGTGTAGCTGATTCATGTTGATGTATGGCAAAAACCATAACAATTTCATAAAGCAATGTTTCTCCAATAAAGAAATAATAGAATAAATAAATACATTTTTTAAAAGAGAGAGATCATGTTGAAGGAGGAAGATAATGATTCTGGATCTTTTCAATACACCTGGTATCACTTACTTCTATGTAGGACTAGCTCTAACTTAGTAAACCAAAATATCACAATTACTTTGTACCTTAAAGCAAACTCGACTCTCGTGCTACATTTAGGTTACACAAGTTGGCAGCCTGGCATCTTAGCCCAGAACCACATTGGCTGTAGATATAAAAGCACTTTCAGTCTACTTATATTTACATAGCATCTTCCATCTTAGAATGCCTGCTTTTTTATTAAGATTGTTTTTTTTTAAAAACCCATGAAAGATTGAAATACAATATTAATATTTTCTTTTCACAGATGAGTAAAGTGATTCAAAGTAGAGTAGCATCGTCAGTTAGCAACCAAAAGTTAACAACAGAATGATAAGAGAGGCTTCTGTCTTTGCATTCTTTATCTGAAAAGAAATGGTTTTACAGCTGGACTTGGACTCTTCCTAGCATTGTGTCTTCTGCAGAGCTGGTTTAAAACCATACCATCCAGAGCGTAGGTATCCACATTTTGTTTGAAATTGCACTTGACTTTGCATCATCTGCCATAATCTCTTTCCCAACTGGCTTGATATTCTTTCTCTCTCATGGATACTGTAGGGAGGATGGCAATGTGAGTAGAAGGTTGCACCAGATGGCCTTAAAGGGCCCTTCCAAATACAAGATTCTCTAATTCTCTGATTTAATTTTGATGATTCAATTTTATGACTTTGGCTATCACCGGATGAAATTATGTAGACATTCTGCCTTCCAGTATTTAGCTCTCAGATATATGTCAACTTGTCTGTATCCAAATTCAATACATCAGTCAATGATTAAGCACCCACTTACATGCAATATTCTACAAAGTGTGTCCTAAAGGCTCTGACCCACAAATATGAATAACAGTTAGGAGCAGCATGTATGGTAGAGACGGACACATCAGTTTGTCATAGTATGGGGACATCAGGTAATCCAATCAGCCAGATACCTCTCCATGTCCTAGTTTCAAGCCATGAAACAATCTTCTGACTGTGATTTGAGGTTCCTTGTGGATGGACAACAGAATGAAAATAGGCTGGTCATCAAATAACAATTATTGAGCTACTGAGAGCTTACTATGTAGACTAAATACTTTATATATTAACTGACTTTAATTCTCACAGCAACTTTATCAGATAGGGACCAGCATTATTTCCCTTAGTTTACAGATGAGGCAATCGAGATATGCAGAGTTTAAGTAACTTTTCCAAAGTCATCTAGGTAGTAAGTGGTAGCCCTGGGACTCAAACTCAAGCAATCTCATTCCTGGCCCATGAGGTCTATTAGCCCATAGTGTCACTGCAAGTATGCAGGCCACTTGATAGTTATATTGGATTTTCTATAAAGTAATCAATCACCCAGCTGCTTCTGAAATTAAAGCCACAAGGACCTATTGTATAGCACAGGGAACTCTGCTCAGTGTTATGAGGTAGCCTGGATGGGAGCGGGGTTTGGGGGAGAATGAAGACATGTCTATGTATGGCTGAGTCCCTTCACTGTTCACCTGAAACTACCACAACATTGCTAATCAGCTATATCCCAATGCAAATGTAAAAGCTTTAAAAGATAAATAAAACTAAAGCCAAAAAATAATGTCTCCTAGTAATTTAATAGATAGTGAGTGAGTGGAATAAAAGTTGCTCAGTTGTATCTGACTTTTTGCAACCCCATGGACTATACAGTCCATGGAATTCTCCAGGCCAGAATACTGGAGTGGGTAGCCTTTCCCTTCTCCAGGGGATCTTCCCAACCCAGGGATAGAATCCAGGTCTCCTGCATTGCAGGCAGATTCTTTTACCAGCTGAGCCAATAGTAAAACATCTTTAATGGGGTCTGAGACTTTATTACATCTCTCTGGTCAACTCATTCTCCACTCACTACTATTATTCCAAACCTTCTCCATTCTTCTTCTGCCTCCAACACACTCTCCTCCATGCTCACTCACAGAGGATGATCTTACCTCCTACTTTCCAGAGGGGGGGAAAAATAAAGCTATAATGTGTCATATGTCAAGTTCCACATCTTCCCAACATCAAATATACTTCCTTCCCTCTGTGTGCATCTGGTCATCTTTCAGAGCTAACACATCTCCTATGCTTTGTTTCTTAGCTCTCTCCATCTTAACAGAAATCTTATAGCATCAATGATGACACATTTTTCTATTCTACATATTTAACCTCATCCTTCCAACTGAATCCTTTCTACTGACTTTCATATATTCTCAGCCTGTCCGATTAGAACAACTAAAACCTTCACTTGACCCCACGTCCCCGTATAACTATTAATTCATCTCTTTTCTCTTTTTCTTTGCTACAGTTTCTCAAAAGAATTATCTGTCTTACCTCTATTTCCTTTCTTTCCTCTACCACTCACTCAAATCAGTCCAATTTGATTCACACTCAATTAATTCTACCAAATAAACTTGTACTATCAATAATTTCTTTCATCTAAATCTAACACAATTTTCATTCCTCTTATTTAAACTACATTTTGACACTGTTGACCACTCTCCATTTTTCTTAAAACATTCTCCTCTGCTGGCTTTCCTTAGACCATGCACTCCTGGTTTTCCTCTTTTAAGTCAAGCTGCTTTTTCTCAGTCTTCTTTGTCAGCTCCATCTCCTCCACCAGCCTTTATATGTGCCTGAGTATATACCTGGGTGGGCTTCCCTGGTGGCTCAGATGGTAAAGAATCTACCTGCAATGAGGGAGACCTGGGTTTGATCCCTGGGTTGGGAAGATCCCCTAGAGGAGGGCATGGCAACTCACTCCAGTATTCTTGTCAGGGGAATCCCATGGACAGAGGACCCTGATAGGCTACAGTCCATGGGGTTGCAAAGAGTCGAATACAACTGAACTACTAAGCACAGCACACAGAACATATACCTGGGTAAATATAAAAGGCCATATTTTTCATTTAATTTGCCTAAAATATATTTGACTACTTAAAGCAAAAATTATAGCATTAGCTTTTAGCGTTTATAAAGTATATAAATGTATTACTTATGACAATTGTAACACAAAAGATGGTAGAGAGAAGATTAATGGACCTATGTGGTTTCAAGGTTCTACATTTTTCATGAAGTGCCACAAGATTAACTGTAAATAGACTAAGAATTTAAGGATGTATCTTGTAATCTCTGAGATAACCACTAAAAATAATAGGAGACAAGCTTAAAATCCAACAGCTAAATCAAAACGGAGCTTGAAATTATTCAAAATAATCTAAAAGAAAGCAGGAAAGAAGGAATGGAGGGAGGCACCAATAACTGACAGGACCCAATAGAAAATATAGATAATAAATACGATAGACCTAAATGCAAATATACCCATAATTATATAAAATGCTCTTTTTAATGAAGTTCAGTGTATCAGTCTTTGCCATTAAGAATCAGTCTGGTTTTTGTGCTTCTCCAAGTGGTGTAGTTGAGACTCATATTCAAGACTAACTGCAAAGCCCATTTTCACAGCCACTGGCCATTGTCCTGCCTCCCAGTATCTGTGTTCCAGGAGATCCACACTCTTCACGTTGGGCAGAGAAAACTGCACAGGAAGTCTGCAAAAGGGATTTCCCACACTTCACATAAGAAAAGAAATCCCAAGAGTCCTGTAAGGCCTAAAGAATCTAATAACACAAGGGTCTGCTCCTGACCTTGGGAATGACTTACCTCTCCACAGCTGAGGAATGGTAGAAAATTCTGCAAACAGGACATCAATGTTCATGGTATGCATTTTTCTCCTTAGAATTCAGGAGAAAAAGAACTAGATAGAGCTACCACTGGCCCTACAGCAACAGCAACGCCACCTTCACTCTGATAGTTGCTTCTGGAGATACCCAGGCAGTCAAGCTCAAGTTAAATTAGAACACCAAGATTATTTCAGAGCATTGAGTATCCACTAACTGATTTTTGGTCTGAATTCAATTTAATCAATGAACCACATGTATATTGAGATTCCCTGCAAATTCTTGGCCTTCTTCTCCCCCCAGCTTTATACTACCTTTTGCTACACCTTTATTCCATCTATCCCAAGTCCATTCTATAAAACTAATTAACAATCACCCTAGGACTTCCAGTTTCTCTTTTCACCCCAAATCTCCCAGTTTTCCTGTATTTTGTTTCCATGGTAATAACTAACATTTGCTTCTGTGACTTTTATTTCATTTCCTTACCTGTAACTTTCCCTGTAACATACTAAAATATGACTTTTACCTCCCTCTTAAATTCCACATACCCCTTTAAAATGGAACTGATCTTTCCAAAAACATCAAAATCCTCAATGCTGTGAAACATAATGGAAGATATTTTATCCCCATGTTTCAGCAGTATTTGACATTCTTGACCATTTCCTTTTTCTGGATAAATTAATTTCCCCTCAGCTTTCATTACGCTCATCTTCTGGTTTCTTTCTACTCCTCTGTCTGTACCTTCCCAATCTTCTTTACAGGCTCTTTTCCTTTTATATGCCATTAGGATGTTGATGTACATTTGGGTTTTGCCTTAGATTTTCTGCCCCTGTCAGTAATTTTCCAGCCTGGTTACAGTTGCCCCTGTTAGTTGCAAAGACCTGCTATATGGTGGTATGTCTCACATCTCTGTCTCCATCCTTGATCTCTTCTCTAAGCATGAGGAGGGCACACATGCTAAATCGCTTTAGTCATGTCCGATTCTATGCAGCTCTATGGACTTCAGCCTGTCAGACTCCTCTGTTCATGGGATTCTCCAGGCAAGAACACTGGACTGGGTTGTCATGCCATTCTCCAGGGGATCTTCCTGATTCAGGAATCAAACCCGTGTTTCTTATGTCCCCTGCATTGGCAGGCAGGTTCTTTGCCACTAGCACCACTTGGGAAGCATGAGGCAAGTCTACTTAAATGGCAATTCGGTATGCCCACTTGAATACTGCTTTCCAAAGAGCTCAAACTCATCATGCCAAAAATCAATTGCCATCTTCTCATCTACCGCTACCTCCTCCTGCTCTCTGTTTCAGGGAGTTGCACCTCCAAAACCCAATCACAGTTCTGTAATGATCAGAAACCATTGGCAGGAGGGTTCTTTACCACCTGGGAAGCCCACCAAGACCTATAAATTCCATCTCTCTCTCTCTCGCTCTCTCCCTTTCTCATTATTTTTCCCTCTCTTCTTCTCCCCTCCCTTCTCCCTCTGAAATCTGGCTATTTCTCTCCATCTTCACTGCCAACACTCTATGCAAGCCACCGTCACCAGTTGCATGGATTATCACAATGCCTTCATAACTTGTTTCTTTACCTCTAGTCTTGTTTCGCTTAGGTCCGTTCTTCACATTGCTGCCAGACTCATCTTGGTAAATATCAAAACTTTAAACCTCTTGGTGGTTTCCTACTGTGTTAGGGAAAATTCAAAACTTTTTAACACAGACTCTAAACACTTAGCATCAGGAGAGTCTGAGATGGTCTGAGTTTAAACCTTAGATCTGACAGTCACTATCTGGGTATACTTGGGCTATTTGGTTAATCTCACTGAGTTTCTGCATCCTTATCTGTAGAAGGAAAATAATAATGATTATAATGATAATAATAACATTAAAATAATAAACGTTTCATAATGTTGTGAGGATTTAATAAAATTGCACATAAATAAAGCACTTTAGAATGTTTCCTGTCTCATAATTAATGACTGTTATTTTTGTTGTTATTATTATTCAAAAATATTTTTTGAATTTTTACTGTGTGACAAAAATAATAGTAGATAATGGCTATGCTATTTTGAACAAAATAGGCAAGGTTTCGACCCTCAGGGGGACTAAATTACAATCTAGCCACATTTCTTACCTCTTACAAACTTACACTGTAAACTGTACTACTGTAGTCTCATTAGATGCTGTTTTTCTCATGCTGTTTTTCTCTCCTCTGGGCATTTTCCTATGCTCTTCCTGTTTCAGAAAATATTCTCTCCAAGTCCTCCCTCACCTGTTTAACTTTTCATCCTTCAGATCTCAATTTAAAATGTCACTTCCAAGATTTCTCTAACTAGATTAATTCCACCCCCCCACTTTTTTTAGGTCTTTATTGAACTTGTTATAACATTGCTTTTGTTTTATGTTTTGGCTTTTTGGCCCCAAAGCATGTGGGATCCTAGCTCCCCAACCAATGATCAAACCCACCATTCTGCTTTGTAAAAATGGAAAGACTATTTTGAATAAAACTAGATTCAACACTAGTTGAATTGTTGAAAAACAGCTATCATGTAGTCTGAGTTGGTGTCAAACCCTAAAGTACATGCCTTACCTGCACATCATCTTGTTGAAGAGGTATTTGCATGGATTTCTCCTAAAAACAATTCATGTCACAGCTCTACACACCATTCTAAGGGTAATAGGCTGTATAGCTCAGAAGAATTTCAGAAATGATTTGACACATTTGTGGGATGCCTGACCAGAACTGGTTGGCCATAGAGAGAGGCACACATGGCCAGAAGTGACAAGGCTGCCAAAAGTTGACAAGCATTCCCAGCCAAGTTCTGGTCCTCAAGTTTCCTAGCTACAAAGATACTTTAATTTTTTTTTAATTTATTTATTTTAATTAGAGGCTAATTACTTACAATATTGTATTGATTTTGCCATACATCAACATGAATCCACCACGGGTGTACACGTGTTCCCCATCCTGAACCCCCCTCCCACCTCCCACCCCATACCATCCCTCTGGGTCATTCCAGTGCACCAGCCCCAAGCTTCCTGTATCCTGCGTTGAACCTGGACTGGCGATTCACTTCTTATATGATATTATACATGTTTCAATGCCATTCTCCCAAATCATACCCCTGTCCCTCTTCCACAGAGTTCAAAAGACTGTTCTATACATCTGTATCTCTTTTGCTGTCTCTGATACAGGGTTATCGTTACCATCTTTCTAAATTCCATATATATGCATTAGTATACTGTATTGGTGTTTTTCTTTCTAGCTTACTTCACTCTGTATAATCGGCTCCAGTTTCATCCACCTCATTAGAACTGATTCAAATGCATTCTTTTTAATGTCTGAGTAGTATTCCACTGTGTATAAGCAAGGTGAAAAGACAGCCTTCAGAATGGGAGAAAATAATAGCAAATGAAGCAACTGACAAACAACTAATCTCAAAAATATACAAGCAGCTCCTGCAGTTCAATTCCAGAAAAATAAACGAACTAATCAAAAAATGGGCTAAAGAACTAAATAGACAATTCTCCAAAGAAGACATACAGATGGCTACTTTAATGTTTTGAAAGATATACTGGCATCCTGCAAGTGCTTCAGTTCAAGTTCACTTCTGTTCTGTCACCCAGTCATGTCTGACTCTTTGCGACCCCATGGACTGTAGCACCCCAGGCCTCCCTGTCCACCATCAACTCCCAGAGTTTACTCAAACTCATGCCCATCACATTGGTGAGGCCATCCAACCATCTCATCCTCTGTCATCCCCTTCTCCTCCTGCCCTAAATCTTTCCCAGCATCAAGGTCTTTTCAAATGAAAAGTATTAGAGCTTAGCTTCAACATCAGTACTTCCAAAGAATATTCAGGACTGATTTCTTTTACTATGGACTGGTTGGATCTCCTTGCAGTCCAAGAGACTCTTAAGAGTCTTCTCCAACACCACAGTTCAAAAGCATCAATTCTTTGGTGCTCAGCTTTCTTTATAGTCCAACTCTCACATCTATACATGCTGCTGCTGCTAAGTCACTTCAGTTGTGTCCAACTCTGTGCAACCCCATAGACGACAGCCCACCAGGCTCCCCCGTCCCTGAGACTCTCCAGGCAAGAACACTGGAGTGAGTTGCCATTTCCTTCTCCAATGCATGAAAGTGAGAAGTGAAAGTGAAGTCGCTCAGTTGTGTCCGACACTTAGCGACCCCATGGACTGCAGCCTACCAGGCTCCTCCATCCACGGGATTTTCCAGGCAAGAGTACTGGAGTGGGGTGCCATTACCTTCACCAATCCATATATGACCACTGGGAAAACCATAGCCTTGACTAGATGGAACTTTTTTGGCAAAGTAATGTCTCTGCTTTTTAATATGCTGTCCAGGTCATAACTTTTCTTCCAAGGAGTAAGCATCTATTAATTTCATGGCTACAGTCCCCATCTGCAGTTATTTTGGAGCCCCCAAAAATAAAGCCTGCCACTGTTTCCACTATTTCCCCATCTATTTGCCATGAAGCGATGGGACAGGATGCCATGATATTAGTTTTCTGAATGTTGAGCTTTAAGCCAACTTTTTCACTCTCCTTTTCACTTTTATCAAGAGGCTCTTTAGTTCCTCTTCACTTTCTGCCATAAGGGTGGTGTCATCTGCATATCTGAGGTTATTGATATTTCTCCTGGCAATCTTGATTCCAGCTTGTGCTTCTTCCAGCCCAGCGTTTCTCATGATGTACTCTGCATGTAAGTTAAATAAGCAGGGTGACAATATACAGCCTTGATGTACTCCTTTTCCTATTTGGAACCAGTCTGTTGTTCCATGTCCAGTTCTAACTGTTGCTTCCTGACCTGCATACAGATTTCTCAAGAGGCAGGTCAGGTAGTCTGGTATTCCCATCTCTTTCAGAATGTTCCACAGCTTATTGTGATCCACACAGTCAAAGGCTTTGGCATAGTCAAAAAAGCAGAAATAGATGTTTTTCTGGAACTCTCTTGCTTTTTCCATGATCCAGCAGATGTCATCAATTTGGTCTCTGGTTCCTCTGCCTTGATGTTTATGATTCACGTATTGCTGAAGCCTGGTTTGGAGAATTTTGAGCATTACTTTACTAGCGTGTGAGATGAGTGCAATCGTGTGGTAGTTTGAGCATTCTGTGGCATTGCCTTTCTTTGGGACTGGAATGAAAACTGACCTTTTCCAGTCCTGTGGCCATTGCTGAGTTTTCCAAATTTGTTGGCATATTGAGTGCAGCACTTTCACAGCATCATCTTTCAGGATTTGAAATAGCTCAACTGGAATTCCATCACCTCCACTAGCTTTGTTTGTAGTGATGCTTTCTAAGGCCCACTTAACTTCACATTCCAGGATGTCTGGCTCTAGGTGAGTGATCCCACCATCAGGATTATCTAGGTCATGAAGATCTTTTTTGTACAGTTCTTCTGTGTATTCTTGCCACCTCTTCTTAATATCTTCTGCTTCTGTTACGTCCATACCATTTCTGTCCTTTATCAAGCCCATCTTTGCATGAAATGTTCCCTTGGTGTTTTAATTTTCTTGAAGAGATCTCTAGTCTTTCCCATTCTGTTGTTTTCCTCTATTTCTTTGCACTGATCACTGAGGGAGGCTTTCTTATCTCTCTTTGCTATTCTTTGGAACTCTGCATTCAGATGCTTATATCTTCCCTTTTCTCCTTTGCTTTTCACTTCTCTTCTTTTCACAGCTATTTGTAAGGCCTCCCCAGACAGCCATTTTGCTCTTTTGCATTTCTTTTCCACGGGTATGGTCTTGATCCCTGTCTCCTATACAATATCACGAACCTCTGTCCATAGTTCATCAGGCAGTCTATCTATCAGATCTAGGCCCTTAAATCTATTTCTCACTTCCACTGTATAATCATAAGGGATTTGATTTAGGTAATACTTGAATGGTTGAGTGGTTTTCCCTACTTTCTTCAATTTAAGTCTGAATTTGGCAATAAGGAGTTCATGATCTGAGCCACAGTCAGCTCCCGGTCTTGTTTTTGCTGACTGTGTAGAGCTTCTCCATCTTTGGCTGCAAAGAATATAATCAATCTGATTTCGGTGTTGACCATCTGGTGATGTCCACGTATAGAGTCTTCTCTTGTGTTGTTGGAAGAGGGTGTTTTCTATGACCAGTGCATTTTCTTGACAAAACTCTATTAGTCTTTGCCTTGCTTCATTCCATATTCCAAGGCCAAATTTGCCTGTTACTCCAGGTGTTTCTTGCCTTCCTATTTTTGCATTCCAGTCCCCTATAATGAAAAGGACATATTTTTTGGGTGTTAGTTCTAAAAGGTCTTGTAGGTCTTCATAGAACCGTTCAACTTCAGCTTCTTCAGCATTTTGGTTGGGGCATAGATTTGGATTACTGTGATACTAAATGGTTTGCCTTGGAAACAAACAGAGATCATTCTGTCGTTTTTGAGATTGCATCCAAGTACTGCATTTTGGACTCTTTTGTTGACCATGATGGCTATTCCATTTCTTCTGAGGGATTCCTGCCCGCAGTAGTAGATATAATGGTCATCTGAGTTAAATTCACCCATTCCAGTCCATTTTAGTTCACTGATTCCTAGAATGTCGATGTTCACTCTTGCCATCTCTTGTTTGGCCACTTCCAATTTGCCTTGATTCATGGACCTGACATTCCAGGTTCCTATGCAATATTGCTCTTTACAGCATCAGACCTTGCTTCTATCACCAGTCACATCCACAACCGGGTATTATATTTGCTTTGTCTCCATCCCTTCATTCCTTCTGGAGTTATTTCTCCACTGATCTCCAGTAGCATATTGGGAACCTACTGACCTGTGAAGTTCCTCTTTCAGTATCCTATCATTTCCCCTTTTCATACTGTTCATGGGGTTCTCAGGGCAGGAATAATGAAGTGGTTTGCCATTCCCTTCTCCAGTAGACCACATTCTGTCAGATCTCTCCACCATGACCCACCCATCTTGGGTGGCCCCCCAGGTATGGCTTAGTTTCATTGAGTTAGACAAGGCTGTGGTCCTAGTATGATTAGACTGACTAGTTTTCTCTGAGTATGGTTTCAGTGTGTCTGCCCTCTGATGCCCTCTTGCAACACCTACTGTCTTACTTGGGTTTCTCTTACCTTGGACATGGGGTATCTCTTCATGCTGCTCCAGGAAAGTGCAACTGCTGCTCCTTACCTTGGACGAGGGGTATCTCCTCACTACCGCCACGTCTGACCTTGAACATGGAATAGCTCCTCTTGGCCCTCCTGCACCCCTGCAGCCACCGCTCCTTGGAGGTGGGGTTACTCCTCCAGGCCAGGGCCCCTGGCCTCGGACATGGGGTAGCTCCTCTCAGCCGCCGACCCTAACCTCAGACATGGGGTAGCTCCTCTCGGCTGCCACCCCTGATCTCAGACATGGGGTAGCTCCTTCTGGTCGCCACCCCTGACCTCGGACATGGGGTAGCTCCTCTCGGCCGCCATGCTCTGTAAATCTTTAATCGAATTTTCTGTTGATGGATGGAGCTGTGTTCCCTCCCTGCTATTTTGGAGAAGGATGTGGTATGGTGGAGGTAATGAAGAAATTTGCAACCTCCTTCAAAAGATACCATGCATGTACTGCAAGCATTTCAGACTGTAATAGAGTCTTAGCCAGTATTACAACTGAATCATTTTAGGTTCCCAAAACCCCCTTTTCCATAAAAAAGTCTTTCCTTGAAGATGAATATCAGTTCAGTTCAGTCGCTCAGTCGTGTCTGACTATTTGCAACCCCATGAATCGCAGCACGCCAGGCCTCCCTGTCCATCACCAACTCCCGCAGTTCACTCAGACTCATGTCCATCGAATCAATGATGCCATCCAGCCATCTCATCCTCTGTCGTCTCCTTCTCCTCCTGCCCCCAATCCCTCCCAGCATCAGAGTCTTTTCCAATGAGTCAATTCTTCTCATGAGGTGGCCAAAGTACTGGAGTTTCAGCTTTAGCATCATTCCTTCCAAAGAAAGAAGATGAATATACAAATATCTGTATATAAAAGATGAATATACAAAATAACAAAAAGTAGTTACTCACCCTTATTCCCTTCCTATGTGCTTGTGCTAAGTCTCTTCAGTCATATCTGACTCTTTGCAACCCCATGGAGTGAAGCCAGCCAGGCTCCTCTGTCCATGGGATTTCCCTGGCAAGAATACTGGAGTGGGTTGCCATTTCCCTCTCTAGGGAATCTTCCTGACCCAGTGATCAAACCCAAATCTCTTGTGTCTCCTGTATTGGCAGGTGGGTTCTTTACCACTGGTGCCACCTGGGAAGCCTTTCCCATGCCCCCAACCTAATGACCTTTGAGGGAAGAGCAGAAAGATCACTGTACTGGCAATCAGAAAGCAGACACACAGAATTTCAGGACAGAAACAGAACATAAAATAATCCAGTACAGCTGTTCACTCTGTTCTTGAATTCTTTTCTACAAGAACTCTCCAAGCTCTATCCCCCATAGTGCTTCTGTTCTTGAAAAAATCATTTCCCCTCAGTAGACTTCAGTTTATACACCTGTGGGAAGAGGAGTGAGATTAATGCAGTCTAAGGTCTTTTCATCATATAAACACGATTCAGTAGTGCTAATAACAAGAGTTCTCACCCAGAAAGGAGATGATGAAATTTGTTAAGTTTTGCATTCTGTGCAACCAGTAGTCCAAAGGAATATGATCTGAAATATCCTATAAGACTATATAGGTAGCTTCAAGGATTCTAAAATCCCTCTAAATTTTCATGTAAAACTGGAGCATTCTTCTGGTAATGGAGCCCATTGGATTTTTTGTTTGTTTGCTTTTTTGTTTTATTTTGCATTCATTTATTGCAATATTTTTGGATTTAAAAGGGAAAACCCAGAGTTTTTTTTATAAAGTTGCTTCTTTTGGAGATGATATTACCATCCCAACTTTGGCTGTTCTAGAGTACTCTTGACTTCCTTTGAGTAGTTGAATTTGTAATAGGTTTTGCCTTTTTTCATTTTTCAATATTTTCTGGCTCTTTCCAATAAAATCCATGTATGTTCATGAACATTCAAATGAGGCTTAAGAGGTACAAATATTTCCCAAAGTTTCTTTGTCATATAAGGTTTCTTTAATTTTTTTATTTTATTGTGATAAGAACACTTAATATTATACCCTTTTACAGATTTTTAACTATACAATGCAACTTTTATTAATTAAAGAACCACACATTGATGATTAATTTCCTAATAAGCCTGTCACTGTAATAAAGGAGAGATAAAAAGCCTGATATTGTCATAACCTAAGTAATGATTTACACCCCAGTCTTTTCTTCCAATCATTTTCAGAGAATACCCATACCTAAAATGTGGAGTCAAAATCTGCCTGGAACTCTTTTGGTTATGTTTATTTACTACAGTAGAAATTCTGAAATTATTTATATGTGCTAAAGGATTAATCAAGTGAGTAAGTGTGTGGATGTTGTAGGGAGTCACAGTTCTCATTATGGAAGAAAGAAAATACATGTAAGGAATGAGGAAAGATGAGATTAGGATTGAAAGTATCAATATGATACCCTTGTAGGGATACCATAATAGCAATGAGTGTATATAGTATCTAGATCTTGGTTTCTATGTATCATTACCCATTAAAAGGAACTATGACTCATTGGAGAAGTGGCTGATACCATTTCTTGGGATGGAAGGCACAAAATGAACCTGAAGTATCTTGTCTTGGTAGAAAGCAAGAAAGTGCTAGAAAAAAATAATAGGGGATGGCATATTTTGAAATAAATATCTTGAAATGGACCACCACCCACCAAGTAAATACAGCATAATTTGAGCATCAAAATTTAAAAGGTAATGGAAAATAATCCATTGGATAAAACAGATATTCATGAATCCATATCTATAAAGTTAATTGGTATATCAGGATCCACAAAATGGAGGTTGCCCCAGTGGCCTGGCCCACGTCACAAATCTAACCCTAGGTCAGTCTGCACTTACAAGAATCACCCCTCAAGGAAACAATGCCAATCACAATCCTCCAGCTCAGCTTTAGCCAGCTTACCACGGAACAGGACTTGCCAGCCATATAAGGAAACCCTGACCTTTAGCCAATCATGCCATTTTCGAATTGCCTCTTCTAATGCTCTATAAAACTCACTTTCCCAAAATCCCTCAGGAAGAGTGCTGCACTGCTTGTTTGGCACTGTATTCCCCCAATCCATGGATCGTTTTCCCTAGAATAAAGGATAGCAAATTCATGACTAAACTATTTTAGTTTTGCCATTTGACAATAGTGGTAATAAATAGAGAGAGACAGACACAAAGAGAAAGACAGAGAGGAAAACAAACAGAATGTCGGCTAACAAGTATGGAGGGAGTGGTGGATTTAGAAAAGCACTATTTTGTAACCATTATAATAAAGATCAGTTTAGGCAAGATTATCAGTTGATGCTAAATTCAAGGTAGGGGAATGGATGACAAACAGGATATATGCATGGTCTTAAAATATCTCCCTATAATTCCTTTATTAGTTTCAAAGGGGAAGTAGTAATATACTATGAATGAAACAGATAAAATGTTGACCAATGATCAAAATTAACCTTATCAATGAAGGGCAGATAGACAGCGTGTGCCTCTGTAGGCACTTCCCTGAAATGGACTCAAGATTGTTTTTATAGTCTCCCTTGAACCTAATTATGAGGAAACAGTGGAGAAACTTAAATTGAAGTACATGCTATACAAAACTCAACTGCACTCTTTAAATTTCCTGAATTTGATAACTGCACTGTGCTTATATAAGAAAATCTCTTCTTTTTAGGAAAGATACAAAGAATAAATAAAAGCTTATGAGCATTTTCTGAAATAGTTTGTCTTAAAATACTTATATAAATGTATATATATATATATATAGAGAGAGAGAGAGAGAGAGAAAGACAAAAGACATGCAGAGATAAAGATAAAGAGGACAGAGAGAGACTAATAAAGCAAATAAATGTAGCAAAATATTAAATAATAGTGATGGCTGAATCTGAGTAAAGGTCAATCAGTTTTATATATTGGTCTTGCAACTTTACTGTAAGCTTGATATTACTTCAAAATAAAAATTTTAATTAAAAATTGACTACTAGGGACTTCCCTGGCAGTCCAGTGGTTAAGACTCCATGCTTCCAAAGCAGGGGGCACAGGTTCAATTCATTCAGGAAAGTAAGTTCCCTGATATGCTGCACAGCACAGCCAAAAAATAAACAAATAATTTTAAAAATTGACTGGTGCTGATGTTCATCCTAATTTCAAATGATAAATAGAATTTCTTTTAAAACTTTCTTGACCAGGAAATTAATTTACTAGGAAATACTTTATACTCAAATGTGCTTATTTTCTTTGTAGTGAAAAGGATGACAACATGAAATATGTGAAGCACTGAACACATAATGACCCAATTAGAAGCGACTTTTCTAAAACTAGAGGGGAAAAGTTCCTACTCAGTAGTAGGATGTGATGCACAGCATTTTACTCCCGCACACACACTCAAGAATCTATTTGCATATCATGTTATTAAACTTTTTTCTCACAGAGTCACCACTGGCCAAACTTTATTAACACTTCCCTGTGAGACAGCAAACACAGCATTGGATGGGGAGCCAAGAAGGCCTGGGCCCAAGTCCCAGCTCTGTCACTTACTAGGCATGTAGGTGTAACTGTCTAATGTCAGCTTTCCCATCTAGACAATGGGGCTAACAATATCCTGAGAGGTTCAGGAACACATAGAGCTTTCTACAAGTACACCTGCACCTGGCCTTGTCTTGAGGGGTTGGGTCTGAAGCTGATAGTACGTGTTGGACTTGGCTTGTGTGTCTTTCTGTTTAATCTGAGCATCCTCTAGGGTGGAGCTTGTCTGCAGGAGCTACATGGTCCTAAAAGGAATTTGACAAGCTGCTTTCAGGAGTAGTAAATCCTAGACAACCAGTTGCAATGAATTCACTAGCTTGTGCATACTATGGCCATTTTGCTTCTTGTGTCTGAAAACATTGTGTTGGTCCAGAGACTGACAACACAGGAAACAAATTTCTTTTACCCCGCAGATCTTTCTTGTGTGCTTTTGAGACCTATTTCTTTCATTTACTGACAATTGAACATTTTTCCCCCTCCTGTTAGCTCTGCTGAGCCAATCTTCCTATGAGAGAGTAAGAGCTGAATTGTATTCTGCCTTCAGCAGCAACAATTTTGTCAGTTAGACTGTGACTGCTGAATCTTTATTCTTGGGACATGGTGAGATAGGGCAAGAGTTTCCAGATTGCTGACTAGCTATTTTGAGGCTTGTAAATTTGTGGCACAACTGACTCGTAAACCAGTGCTTGTATAAATGCATCTGATACCCAAACATAAAAATGTACCATTTTATCCATCTTGTTCACATTAAAATTATAATTTTCTCGAATTCTTCTTCATCTTCTTTTCACATTTTGTGCCATTCATGAAACAAGCAGGATTAACTACCAGAGAGAAGTAAAATGTAGTTGGTAAACATAGGACATACACAGCACTTTGCACTTACTGTCGCTGTCTCTATTTTGTTTTTCCAAATCTTCACTCTCAGATAATTTTCTCCATCAAAATCTTTGTCCCCAGTAGTTTTCTTTAGTTGTGCCTATAGAGTTTTATAACAGAGAAGATGACTCAGAATATTAAGTAGCAAGCTGGGGAAATAAGTGCTGTGTTTCTCATTCTTATCAGTGCTTCAGGCCAGTCATCTGCAAAATGGAACTAAAGATACACATGATATATAAGTAAAAAGTCATGAGCATGTGTTGCTGCTGCTAAGTTGCTTCAGTCATGTTCGACTCTGTGCGAACCCATAGACGGCAGCCCACCAGGCTCCCCCGTCCCTGGGATTTTCCAGGCAAGAACACTGGAGTGGGTTGCCATTTCTTTCTCCAGTGCATGAAACTGAAAAGTGAAAGTGAAGTTGCTCAGTCGTGCCTGACTTGTCGCGACCCCATGGACTGCAGCCTACCAGGCTCCTCCCTCCATGGGATTTTCCAGGCAAGAGTACTGGAGTGGGGTGCCATTGCCTTCTGCTGAGCATGTGCAATGTGATACAAATTCAAAACAGTAGCACATGTGCCATTTAAGATTTTTACTAGGAGGAAAACTTCTGGATTCACAAAGCTCAAGGTTCAGCCTGAACTAATTAATAAATGCCAAGGAGATACACCTCAAAATGCACCAAAGTTCTTAAATGATACTTTAACTCCCCAGTATAACAATTGGAAGATGTATTGATTTTCTACTACTGATATAACAAATTACCACTAACTTTGTGCCTTAAGCAATACAAATGTACTATCATATTGTATAGGTCAGAAGTCTAACGTGGGTCTCACTGGGCTAAAATCGAGGTATCAGCAAGACTAAAATCCTTTCTGAAGATGATAGTGGATTATCTGGATGGTCCTAATATCCTTACCATGGGAGCAAACTTGAGAGAGAGAGAGAAGGAAAGAGAGAGAAAGAGATATGACAGAAGCAGAGGATGGAGTGAAGCACTTTAAAGATGGAGGAAGGAATCTAGGAGCCAAGGAATGTAGCTGTCCTCTAGAAGACTTTATTTTTATTTTATTGAATTATAATTGACTTACAATATGCAAATTTCATGTGTACAGTATAGCGATTCAGAATTTTTACAGATTATATTCCACTAAATGTTACTACAAGATAATGGCTATAATTTCCTGTGTTATACACTATAGCCTGGTTGCTTATGTATTTTATACATAGTAGTTTATATCTATCAATCCCACACCACTGTCTTTTCCCTCCATCTTCCCTCTCCACACTGGGAACCACTGGTTTGTTTTCTGAAGTTTGAGTCTGTTTTTGTTCTGCTGTAAATATTCATCTGCATTACATTTTGAGTTCCACATATATATGATATCATACAGTATTTGTCTTTCTCTCTCTGACATTTCACTAAGCATAATATTCTCTAGGTCCATTCACAATACAGCAATGGCCAAATTTCATTCTTTTGTATGACTGAGTAATATTTCATTGAATTTGTTTATCACATCTGCTTTATCCATTCAACTGTTGATGGACACTTGGGTTGTTTCCAAGTCTTGGCTATTGTAAATAATGCTGCAAGGAACATTATGGTGCATATAGCTCTTCAAATTATTTCTTTGTTGTTGTTTTATCTGGATATAAACCCATGAGTGGAATTGCTAGATAATATGATAGTTCTATTTTTAGTTTTTTGAGGAAACTACATACCATTTTCCATAGTGGATACACCAGTTTACATTCCTACCAACAGTGTATAAGAGTTCTTTGTTCTCTATATTTGCTCCAACATTTGTTATTTATAGACTTTTTGATGGTGGCCATTCTGACAGATATGAGGTGATACATCATTGTGGTTTTGGTTTGCGTTTCTCTAATAATTAGTGAGCTGGGCATCTTTTCATGTTAGCCATCTGCATGTCTTCTTGGGAAAAATCTTCTGTATTCAGGTATTTTGCCCATTTTTTAATTGTTTTTTTTTTTTGAGGTTGAATTGTCTGAGCTGTTTATATGTTTTGAATATTAATCCCTTGTCAGTCATATAATTTGCATATGGTTTATCTCATTTAGAAGATTGTCTTTTCATTTTGTCAATAGTTTCCTTTACTGTGCAAAAGTTTTTAACTTTAATTGGGTCCCATTTGTTTATTTATTAATTGTTTTTGTCTTAGGAGACAGATCCAAAAAAATATTGCTACAATTTATGTCAAAGGGTGTTCTCCCTATGTTCTCTTCCAGGAGTTTTATGGTTTCCATCTCACATTTAGGTCTTTAATCCATTTTTAATTTATTTTTATATGGTGTGAGGAAATGTTCTAATCTCATTGTTTTATATGTAGCTGTCCTATTTTCCCAATACCACTTATTGAAGACATTGTATTTTCTCCATTGTATATTCTTGCCTCCTTTGTTGTAGATTAATTAACCATAGGTTCGTGGTTTTCTTTCTGGGCTATTTTGTTCCATTGATCTATGTGTGCTTTTGTGCCAGTAACATGCTGTTTTGATTACGGTAGCTTTGTATTATAGTCTGAACTCTGGGAGGATAATTCTTCCTGCTTTGTACTTTATTCTCAAGATTGTTTTGGCAATTTGGGTCTTCTGTGATTCCAAATGAATTTTAGGATTATTTGTTCTAGTTTGTAAAAAAAAAAAAAAATGTCATAAGTATCTTAATAGGGATTGTATTAAATCCCTATTTGGGTAGTACAGATTTCTTTGGGTAGTATAGACACTTTCAACGTATTGATTCTTTCAGTCCATGAACACAGGATGTCTTTCCATTTCTTTGCATTATCTGGAACTTCCTTTGTCAATGTTTTTGCTCTCTGAGAAATTCTTTATCTCTCCTTCAATTCTAAATGATAATATTGCTTCATAGAGTATCTTAGGTTACATGGTATTCCCTTCAGGCTTTGGACTATCATGCCACACCCTCTGGCCTGCAAAATTTTTGCAGAGAAGTCAGCTGATAGCTTTATGGGGATTTCATTACATATGACTCCTTATTTTTCTCTTGCTGCCTTTATAATTCTGTCTTTACATTTTGCCACTTGAATTATGATATGTCTGGATGTGGGTCTGTTTGGGTTCATCTTGTTTGGAACCCTCTGTGCTTCCTGTTGGGCTTTCCTGGTAGCTCAGTTGGTAAAGAATCCACCTGCAAAGCAGGAGACCCCAGTTCAATTCCTGGGTCAGGAAAAACCCCTGGAGAAGGGATAAACTACCCACTCCAGTATTCTTGGGCTTCCCTAGTGGGTCAGATGGTAAAGAATCCACCTGTATTGTGGGAAACCTGGGTTCAGTCCCTGGGTTGAGAAGATCCCCTGAAGGAGAGCATGGTAACCCATTCTAGTATTCTTGCCTGGAGAATGCCTAGACAGGGGAGCCTGGTGGGCTGCAGTTCATGGGGTCACAAAGAGTCGGACACGACTGAGCAACTAAGCACGCACATGCTTCCTGTACCTAGACATCTGTTTCTTTTTTCAGATTTGAGAAGTTTTCAGTCATAGTTTCCTCAGATACATTTTTAATATATTTCTAACTGTCTTCATCTAGGACCCCTATAATGCAAGTGTTGGTACACTTAATGTTATCCCAAAGATATCTTAAATTGCTTTCACTTTTTTTTAATTTGTTTTTGTTTTTGCTGTTCTGATTGGGTGATTTCCATTATTCTACCTTGCAGGTCACTTATATGTTCTTCTGTATGACTTAGTCTGGTATTCATTCCTTCTAGTGTGTTTTATATTTTAGCTATTAAAATATTCATTTGGTTGGATTTTTTATATTTTCTAGTTCCTTATTTGAAATGCTCACTGTTTGCTTCAATTCTTTCCATAATAATGTTAACATTTTTATCATGAATATTTTGAATAATTTTGTCTGGCAGATTGTTTTTGTTTCATTATGTATTCTTCAGAGTTTTTCTGCCTTTTCATTTTGCTTAATTTTCTCTGCCTCTATGAGTTTAGGTGAGACAATTACCTACTGTCATCTTAAAGGGGTGTTCTTATGTGGGAGGATCCCTATGCAGATTGTGGGTGTCCAATGCCCTTTATGGGAGAGCTAGATTTGATGTGGATGCAAGTCATGTGTTTCTTCAAGATGTGTTGGCAACTATCACTTTGGTAGGAGGTGGGGCTGGAGATGGAGATGCTAGAACTGGCACCAGGTGTTAAGCAGGGCTTTCCCTCTGCTCAGTAGCCATCATCACCTTATGAGAGTAGAGTCTGACTCCAAGTTCCTGAAGCAGAAACCCTGAGAGTCAGCCCAAGCTGGCTCTACTTCCTTTAAGTGTGTATTTTTCCCTCTCCTCATACTTGGACCTGTGCCTCAGAAGAGGGGAGTACTGAAGCAAGTGAGAGTCACACATACAGAGAGGCAATGTGCTGCCAATCTAGGCACTTATGTCTCTGCTCAGACAGCCTCTGATGCAAGTCTCCTTTATCCGTCACAGCTGATCACTGTCCCCCAGCCTCTGTCACTCCTGTCCTGCCAAGAAACTTCTCTACAGGCCTGGTGAGGACTTACGTGGACTCTTGGCATGTGCCAGCAGGTGAGCTGTGGTGGAGTGTCCACCATTAGAGATCTAGGTGGCTTCTCAGGTGCTGTTTGAGAAAGTGCCAACAGTCACCACCACCACCCCAACCCAGGCTCCATCCTGGGACTGGGTCACCTCTGCATCCCACAGTTGAATCTTTCCCTTGGTCATGGCCACCCCAGATGCTATGCTATGCTGTGGTACACAGTAAGAAGAGCCAAGAACATTTTCTTAGCTTGGGCTAGGGTGAGCTGCTAGGCATTTGTGGGAAACACAGCAGCTTCTAGAGCAGACCTCTCTCTGCCCTGCCTACAGGCCAAACCAGTGTGTGCATGCTCCTGATGGGCAGAGTCCAGGCTTCCCACAGTCTCTCTGTCTGTCCCAGTGGTCCTCAGACCAGTGTCTCTTCCTCATAGGACCCCAGGACTTGGAGTCCAATCTGTGGCTCAGCTCGTACTGCTTACTCTCCAGAGCAGGTGTCCACCTGTATAATTTCCAGTTTCCTCTGAATCCTCTCCCAGGGGCACAGGTCCTGACCAAATCACTTTTCTTTCCTTCCTACCCAAGCATGTGTGTATCTTTCTTACAGCCTTGGTTGTACAGGAGTCCTTCTGCCAGTTTCCAGTCAAGTTTTCTCTAGGAATTAATTGTTCCACATGTATTTTGATGTGTTCATGGGGGAGGTGACCTCCACATCCTCTTACTCCACCATCTTGATCTCTCTTTTGCTGTCTCTATTAGCTTGAAAAGGCAAAGAAGTAGATCTTCTCCTAAAGCCTTCAGAAAGAATGTAGCACTATTAACACCTTGATTTTAGCCTGCAAGGCCTATTTTGGACTTCTGGCTTTCAGAATGGTAAGATAATAAATTTGTGTTGCTTTTAGCATTAAGTTTGTCATAATTTATTAAAGCTGATAGGATTCTAAAGGCCACTTGCATATCTTAACTTTCTGTGCTATCCTCCATCTTCAAAGTCAACAAAGTCAAATCTCTCTGACTTTTCTTCCATTATCACGTCTCTTTCTGACCTTAGCTGGGAAAGGTACTCTAAGGTTAAGAATTCATGTAATTTGATAATCCAGAATAATCTCCACATATCAAGATCCTTAATTGTTTTCACAACTGTAAAGTCTCTTTTGACTTGCATGCATGCACGCATGCTCGGTCATGTCTGACTCTGTGGCCCCATGGACTGTAGCCCTCCAGTTTCTTCTGTCCATGGGATTTCCCAGGCAAGAATACTAGCATGGGTTGCCATTTGCTACTCCAGGGGATCTTCCTGACCCAGAGGTCAAACCCAAGTCTCCTGCATCTCCTGCATTGGCAAGCGGATTCTTTACCACTGAGCCATCTGGGAAGCCCTTTTGACATGGAAGTTAATGTATTCACAGGTTTCAGGGATTAGGACATGGACATCTTTAGAGAGTGGGGGCATTATTCTGCCTTCTACAGAAGGCTTAAATTTTACACCCGGTTCATCAACTCTCTAGAGATGTTACTTTAAGGAAATGTTATCAACTTTCTAGATTATAGATTTCTTTATCTGTGTAATGATCATAATACTTTGCTGTGTCACAGAATTGCTCTCAGCATTAAATGAGTGAAAGCATGTGAAAGCACTTATATGCTGCAAAGGTTAAGTAAATACAAGGGATTATTATTTCAGGAAAGGTGGAAGGGCAACAGTAGCAGTAATTTAAATAATGGATAATGGAGATATGGGTGTCCTCTTTGTCCTGCACATCAAGCCTTATCAATCTATATATGGGTGTACTTAGGGGTGTCCCCTGTGAACTTAGAGTCCTCTCATAATCTCTTTACTGGACATTTTCATTTATCTCATTAATTTGGGTTACCATACAACCACTCAAGGGTGGCATCTTATCATGATCTAGCTGCTTCTTGCCATGGTGCCCTCCATGTCCATCCCACATTCTCTTGCTGCTCCTGGAGCTATAGATGTTAGAGGTGTGAAAGAAATGTTATAATTCCTTCAAATGCTTCCAAATGTTCATTGAGCTGAGACCACACTGTGCCCATATACTGGACATTTTGTATCATATGTGGTCACCTGACCACCATGGATGGTTCATTAAAGACTGGAAACAATGAAAACTTAGACTTCATTCAAGGTTACTTTCACTTGGAGTTTTTGTCAAACCAGCAAACAGGATTGGCAAGAATATATGCCAGCAACACAAGAAAGTCAGTAGTGAATGCATGTGTGTGTGTTCAATCATGTCTGACTCTTTGCAACCCATGGACTGCAGACTGCCAGGCTCCTCCATCCATGGAATTTTGCAAACAAGAACACTGGAGTGGGTTGCCATTTCCTTCTCCAGGGGATCTTCCTGACCCAGGGATTGAAGCTCCATCTCCTGCATTGGCCAGCAGATTCTTTACCACTGAGACACCTGGGAACCCCCCGTGAATGCATCTAGGCAGAAATAGAGATCTGCAATGTTAGAGGAGTTAAATACCATGAAGTTGCTGCCTGTTCTATGATTTTAGCCTGGGAGAGGGCCCACCTCAGCACTCAAGAGGCTACCCATTACTTTTCATTAAATTCTCACTATACCACATTTAAATACTTCTGTGTCCTATTACTTACTGACTCATTAAGGCTACAGCCTGACCACATGACATTCCATATCAGGTGCCTCACAAGTCCCTTGTAAATACAAGTCTTTCTTCTTGTGCTTGCAATGCCTCTATTCAAAAAGTCTTTGGGAATAGATCAAGGAACAGACATTGAGCCACCCTTCCCACCCCTTCTCTATCTCATCTTTGCCAATCAACTTCCCACTTACAAGACTATCCCTGCCATTTCCTCATGGACTCATCTCACTCTTTCCATGCCTCCTCTTTTCCTTCTCCTAGGCCTCTTCCCTCCAGGTGACAAAACCCATTTAAATGGACCCTGTGGTCCTATCAGCTAATTAGATGCACTCAGGTATGTATGAATGTCAGGCTCAACTGGGACCACTGTTATTGATAAAATCATATTTGTTGTGATACACACCCAGTAACAGATACAGCTATTATTGCTAAACAGTACCAGTTCACAATTCAAATAAAAGACAAATTTCTTAAAGACAAGAAGCTTGTGATCTATTAAGTAACACAAAGAAACTATACCTAGGCTATCTCTATACACATGAAAGCAAAATCTTTATAGAACCTCATCATTTGTAACTTTGGGCAGAACTAATTAACTGAACTCCTGAGACATGGAAAATTCTGTTCCTGTCACTCGGCAGACAATTGTTAATCAGTTTAACTGAAAGTTGAAGTCAGAACAGTTTGGAAAGGATACTGCAGCCACACATGGAAAACAAGCTCTATAAAAGAAACGTCCAAGTCCACAAGCACAATGGCATGGTCTGTGGGAAGAGTCTGGAGTGCGTGCACGTAGTGCCTTCCCCACACACCATCTGGGGTATGCTTAGAGTTTGCACATGCTTCTAACCTGGTGGATTGGGGTGATGGATTCAGATCAGAGACTATCACCAAATAAGTACACAAAGAAAAGGAAAAAGCAGCTATCTCTGAACTCCTCTCCCTGAACCACTCACATGGCTAAGCTGGTCTTTTAATTCTTACACTTTCTATTGAAGTGTCTTCTGAACTGTTCTTGACAAGGTGCTCCAAGGGCTGTAGAAGCCATTGAATCAGCTCTGGCACTGGAGGTGAGCAAATTGTTTCATACACACCAGGAAGTGGCAGAGAATTGCTTGCCACCATAATGCAGCACTCAGGGGTCAAGCGACTTCATATCTGAGTTACAATGAGGGATGTGCTATGGAGGGAACTTGGTTCATGACCAAGTTTGCACTTTAATGCTGAGGTCATTTCACTTGGGAAGAATCCAAAAATCCCAAACATTTTGTTTGCTGCAATTTTGTGTCCCAGAAGTGCCTGTTTACACTGATTCCATTCAGCCCCATTGAAGGGTTTACCTGCACTGCCCTGATAAATGAACATTGTATTTTCCTTATAGCAAAAATTGAAAAAATTGGAGCAGGGCCCAGCATGGTAACTCCTCCAGTGTTAGAAATAACATACAGAGGTGGTCATCCTAACTCAATAGAAGAACAAACAAGATGTCAAACTGTAGAGATGCAAATAACTGGTCAATTCAGTCCAACAACTGCTCAGTGACTACTCAATTGCAAGTAGATAAAGACGTATTCTTTCTAAAAGCTGTGTTGTTATAGGAGCGTGAAGGGCAACCTGTCTCCTCAAGAGAAATTTCTATCTATTTTTTCCTAATATATAGTGTTTCTAACATACTCTGTATATTCTTGATAGTTCTTGGTAGTCTACACTTTAAAAATCTTCACAAAAATATGTTTTTTCCCCATAAACTCTGAGATGATAGAAATAGGAGTATTTCTATCCTAAAGAAATAGGGTATTTCTTTACTCTGCCATTTTTTCCGTTATTTCTATTATTGTCTAGAATGTGATATAAGCTGGAAAAGACTGCAGTACTTTTGAAGTCACAGATCCCTCTCTGACCCTTTCAAAAACATATGAAAATTCTCAAAAACTGAAACAAACATGTTAATCAAAATATCGGAAATGTAACCTATAGTATATATCCTAAATGTCACTGTCCCATACAGGATTGGGAGGTTGCAATCTCTTAGTAACTATATATATATATATATACACACACACACACACACACACAGATATAGATTTTATATATATATATATATATATATATATATAATATATGGTAAATATATTTACCAGCATACTCCTGGTTCAAAATTCTCATCTTAAAAAGAGGGGAGGCTGTATCCAGAGAAGAATGCAGCAAAATATTATTTATTAGCTATTTTCTATTGTAATAAAAAAAAAAGACAGCAAAGAAATGTCTAAGAAAACTGAAGCAAAAAAAAAAAAAAAAAGACACCTGAATGAAGTCAGAACTTCCCTCTTGGTAGTGCTGCTTCAGCAGCCAGTTAGAAAGATGAACACTGTTTCCAGAATATAGTAGCACTGAATTTAATCATATACCATAAAGCCTTCTGATTTCATGTAACAAGCAATCGAATATATACTGCTAGACACGATGTAAAAGAGCATGGAAGGTACATCGAGAGTATATTCAAGAAAAACTGGTGTGAGAAAAGACAACACGTGTAAAAATAAAAAGGGAAAATGGTTCAGGCTTAGGAACATAATTTGAATGTCACAGAAACCAAAGTTGTTACCCTGGGGACAGGGATGCCATTGATAATCAGAAATATTGTTTTCACTTTTCTCAGGACTCAGAAGTGAATCATTAGTATGTAAAAGTTAAAAAAAAAAAATGCGTGTCTGACAGACTTGCCACAATCTCATCTTCAGTTTTGCCATTAATACTGAATGTAGATTTATGAGGGCAGAGAAATTAGACTTAACAAAGCTACAGTGAATTTATTTGTAGGGAAGCTCTGTACTGGATGACTGCTGTGCCATGCTCAGTAGCTCAGTCATGTCCAACTCTTTGTGACCCCATGGACTATAGTCCATCAGGGCTGCTCTGTCCATGGGATTCTCCAGGCAAGAATGCTGGAGTGGTTTGCCATTCCCTTCTCCAGGGGATCTTTCCGACCCAGGGGTCAAACCCAGGTCTCTTGCATCTCCTACACTGGCAGGCAGATTCTTTACCACTGAGCCACCTGGAGGGTAGAGTTAAGAGGGGTTTGGCTCTGTATTTCCTAAAGGAAACTAGAAATTGGCCACGTGGAATTTTCTAGAAGTTGCCTTCATTGTGTGACAAATAATTGTTCTCTGTTTTAAATGCATTTAATATTTTTGAATGAATGGTAGCCTTAGAAATTAAACAGACTATTCCCCCATTTTTTTTTTAAAGGAGAATGATATTTCTCTGTCATACACCAACAACAAATACATTTTAGTCATTCAATAGGAACCATACAATGCTCATGAAATTGCAAGGGAAAACAGCAATCTTGCCAAGAACAAACAGAAAGGTAAAATGCCAAGCCTCTCTGCAATTTGTTTTTTCCCCAAGAGCTAGAAGTGTTGGTAGACATGTGTATGCAGGGCCCTGATAATAAGCAAATGAACATGTTTAACCTCTGGGCCAGATGAGCTGTATGGAAGAGTCCTGTCAGATTGTGTCATGTCTAGGGGAAGTCACATAAGATGTCAGTACAAACTAGGCTGGTATCCTTCAAATATTAGATTCACCAGCTTCTAGGAAATGCATTTCCATCTAATTAAGTGACTTTCTTAAAAGAAAAAGAGTAATATAATTCTCTTTCGGTGAGCTATTGTTTTGGGAAATTTACTTCATACAAAGCAAAACTATCAAGTTAGGAAAGATTTATAGAGATAATTTAGACTAGGTTGCTCAATTTGGAAGCCCTAAACTGAGATCCAGGTAAGGGAAATGGTTTCCTCTAGGAAATTGTGCACAAAAGCCAAGACCTACCTGACCAGTGCTGAATCTACATATGCCGTTTACAAAATGTTACAACCAGATGTCCTGAATACCCTTCCAGATTTTCCTCCACTGGAGACTTCCTAATTCTTATTCAAAATACTCCCTGACATTTCCACTGGAGGCATTTCATAAGAAAAGCAGAGTGAATGTTGTAGGTGTGTGCCAAATCACTTTAGTCATGTCCGACTCTTTGTGACTCCACGGACTGTAGCCCGCCAGCCTCCTCTGTCTAGGGGATTCTCTAGGCAAGACTACTGGAGTGGATTGCCATTTTGTTCTCTAGAGGATCTTCCCAACCCAGGGATCGAACTCGTGTCTCTTATGTCTCCTGCGTTGGCAGGTGGTTCTTTACCCCTAGTGCCACCATTATTGTAGAAAATAGTGATAAATACAAAAGAGGTTAAGGTCAGATCAGGGATGATTCAAATTTACCTATGACTTAAACTCGAATTAAAGCCATGTGGACAAAGATGTTTTCTTACAATTTGAACATAAGACTGTGATCATCCCTGTTCTGTCTTGAATAAAGCATATTTTCCTCAGTAGATATATTACCATTTAATAGTCTGTGTGATTAACAGAATGCTAAATTAAAGGAATTCTGTCTGTAATACTATTAATTATTTCTTCATCATGGAAGAATGTCACTGGTAGTCTTATTTTAACCTATGTGTTCCATTCTGCTTTCATATTCAAATGCTACTGCACTAAAGGTTGGAGGAAAAACAGCCTTTCTATAGTAAGAAACAACCTTTCTTGCCATAGAAAGAGTACCTCATTCTGCCACTCACTAGACGGGCAACTTTGGACAAGATAACTTCTCTGAGTTTTAGTTTTTTTCATGCATGAAACATAGTTCACAGAAAGAATTAAGTTGAACTCTATATAATAGTTGAACATGAAAGTTTGGGAGCATTAATCCCTGGCTCAGGAAGATCCCCTGGAGAAGGGAATGGCTACCCACTTCAGTATTCTTGCCTAGAGAACTCCATGAACAGAGGAGCCTGGTGGGCTACAGTCCATGGGGTCACAAAGAGTCAGACATGACTGAGCGACTAACATTTTCACTTATCTATTACCAACCCAGAATTGGTTAGAATGAAATAGAATTAAAATAGAAAATGCTCTTTTTCAGGTTCATAGGCAACTTTTAAACAATGGAGGAGCATAGTAGTAAAACCATGAAGAAAATAATGTAAATTTATCCTGTTCCATAGTCGTGGGTTTACCTGTAGATAATTCCTTCCTGTTTAATATTATATGTGAATTAAGTCTATTAAGCTGGAATAGCCCTCAGTGCTGTATAGAAAGCATATTAGTGGATATTAAAGGCATAAATACATACATACACATACACATAAGTGCACATATACAGGGACTTGCCAAGAGAACTTAGCCAAAAGCTATATTTGGTTTAAACTGTAAAGTGTTTTTTGTCTGTGCCTTTTGATTCTCTTCTTACACCTTCTATATCAGAGGTCATCCTGTTTCTCAGTCAGTAATTGTTGGCCTCAAAGAACAGGAATATATTCAGACAAGCTTAAGTAAAAGGGGGTTTAATAAAAAAAACTGCAACCAACAACCTCATGGAAATCCAACAAAGCCCAGTCAGAAAATGAGGAACTGGAAATTTACCTGTTAAATCACAAACCATTGTTCACCCTATCTCCAAAAATCTCTCATCTCTGCCCTTCTGACTCCACTCTTTCTGTCTCAACTTCCTCTGCTTTCCTATGGCACAATTTGGCTAGAGGAGCCATTCAGGTCATTTATCTGCTCATTTTCTAAGTGACTAAAACAATCATTAAAATATATTGTATCTCAAATATTTTATATGAAAAATATTTTCTTGAAGTATAATTGACTTACAATATTATATTAGTGATTTTATATTTTATATACATTACAAAATGACCATCACAATAAATCTAGTTACTATTTGTCACCATACAAATTTATTGACATATTATTGACCATATTCCCTATGCTGTATATTACATCCCCAAGAGTTGGACACAACTGAACAACTGAGCACATGATTTATTTTTTTATTATTGGACATTTGTATCTCAATCTCCTTCATCTATTTTGCTCAGCCTTCTATCACTCTCCCTTCTAGCAAAGACCTATTTCTTCTCCATATCTATGACTCTGTTTCTATATTCTTCTGTTTGTTCATTTATTTTGTTTTTATTTCTTTCATTTTTTATTGAAATATAGTTGCTTTACAATATTGTGAGTTACAACTATACAATGTAGTGATTCACAGTCTTTAAAGGTTATGCTCCACTTATTCAGTTCACTTCAGTCACTCAGTCATGTCCGACTCTTTGTGACCCCATGAATCGCAGCATGACAGGGCTCCCTGTCCATCACCAACTCCCGGAGTTCACTCAGACTTACATCCATCGACTCAGTGATGCCATCCAGCCATCTCACCCTCTGTCGTCCCCTTCTCCTTCTGCTCCCAATCCCTCCCAGCATCAGAGTCTTTTCCAATGAGTCAACTCTTCGCATGAGGTGGCCAAAGTACTGGAGTTTCAGCTTTAGCCTCAGTCCTTCCAAAGAAATCCCAGGGCTGATCTCCTTCAGAATGGACTGGTTGGATCTCCTTGCAGTCCAAGGGACTCTCAAGAGTCTTCTCCAACACCACAGTTCAAAAGCATCAATTCTTCGGCGCTCAGCCTTCTTCACAGTCCAACGCTCACATGCATACATGACCACAGGAAAAACCATAGCCTTGACTAGACGAGCCTTTGTTGGCAAAGTAATGTCTCTGCTTTTCAATATGCTATCGAGGTTGGTCATAACTTTTCTTCCAAGCAGTAAGTGTCTTTTAATTTCATGGCTGAAGTCACCATCTGCAGTGTTTTTGGAGCCCAAAAGAATAAAGTCGGACACTGTTTCCACTGTTTCCCCATCTATTTCCCATGAAGTGATGGGACCAGATGCCATGATCTTCATTTGCTGAATGTTGAGCTTTAAGCCAACTTTTTCACTCTCCACTTTCACCTTCATCAAGAGGCTTTTTAGTTCCTCTTCACTTTCTGCCATAAGGGTGGTGTCATCTGCATATCTGAGGTTATTGATATTTCTCCCTGCAATCTTGATTCCAGCTTGTGCTTCTTCCAGCCCAGCATTTCTCATGGTGTACTCTGCATATAAGTTAAATAAGCAGGGTGACAATATAGAGCCTTGATGTACTCCTTTTCCTATTTGGAACCAGTCTGTTGGTCCACGTCCAGTTCTAACTGTTGCTTCCTGACATGCATACAGGTTTCTCAAGAGGCAGGTCAGGTGGTCTGATATTCCCATCTCTTTCAGAATTTTCCACAGTTTATTGTGATCCACACAGTCAAAGGCTTTGACATAGTCAATAAAGCAGAAATAGATGTTTATTCTGGAACTTTCTTGCCTTTTCCATGATCAGTGGATGTTGGCAATTTGATCGCAGGTTCCTCTGCCTTTTCTAAAACCAGCTTGAACATCTGGAAATTCACGGTTCACGTATTGTTGAAGCCTGGCTTGGAGAATTTTGAGCATTACTTTACTAGCGTGTGAGATGAGTGCAATTGTGAGGTAGTTTGAGCATTCTGTGGCATTGCCTTTCTTTGGGATTGGAATGAAAACTGACCTTTTCCAGTCCTGTGCCCACTTCTGAGTTTTCCAAATTTGTTGGTATATTGAGTGCAGCACTTTCACAGCATCATCTTTCAGGATTTGAAATAGCTCAACTGGAATTCCATCACCTCCACTAGCTTTGTTCATAGTGATGCTTTCTAAGGCCCACTTGACTTCACATTCCAGGATGTCTGGCTCTAGGTGAGTGATCACACCATCATGATTATCTAGGTCATGAAGATCTTTTTTGTACAGTTCTTCTGTGTATTCCTGCCACCTCTTCTTAATATCTTCTGCTTCCGTTAGGTCCATACCGTTTCTGTCCTTTATCGAGCCCATCTTTGCATGAAGTGTTCCCTTGGTATCTCTAATTTTCTTGAAGAGATCTCTAGTCTTTCCTATTCTGTTGTTTTCCTCTATTTCTTTGCATTGATCGCTAAGGAAGGCTTTCTTATCTCTTCTTGCTATTCTTTGGAACTCTGCATTCCGATGCTTATATCTTCCTTTTTCTCCTTTGCTTTTCACTTCTCTTCTTTTCACAGCTATTTGTAAGGCCTCCCCAGATAGCCATTTTGCTCTTTTGCATGTCTTTCCCATGGGGATGGTCTTGATCCCTGTCTCCTATACAATGTCATGAATTCTGTCCATAGTTCATCAGGCACTCTATCAGATCTAGTTCCTTAAATCTATTTCTCACTTGCACTGTATAATCATAAAGGTTTTGATTTAGATCATACCTGAATGGTAGTGGTTTTCCCTACTTCTTCAATTTAAGTGTTAATTTAGTGATAAGGAGTTCATGATCTGAGCCACAGTCAGCTCCTGTCTTGCTTTTGTTGACTGTATAGAGCTTCTCCATCTTTGGCTGCAAAGAATATAATTAATCTGATTTAGGTGTTGACCATCTGGTGATGTCCATGTCTAGAGTCTTCTCTTGTGTTGTTGGAAGAGGGTGTTTGCTATGACCAGTGCATTTTCTTGGCAAAACTCTATTAGTCTTTGCCCTGCTTTATTCCGTATTCCAAGACCAAATTTGCCTGTTACTCCAGGTGTTTCTTGACTTCCTACTTTTGCATTCCAGTCCCCTATAATGAAAAGGACATCTTATTTGGGTGTTAGTTCTAAAAGGTCTTGTAGGTCTTCATAGAACCATTCAACTTTAGCTTCTGCAGCGTTACTAGTTGGGGTATAGACTTGGATTACTGTGATATTGAATGGTTTGCCTTGGAAACAAACCGAGGTCATTCTGTTGTTTTTGAGATTGCATCCAAGTACTGCATTTTGGACTCTTTTGTTGACCATGATGGCTACTCCATTTCTTTTGAGGGATTCCTGTCCGCAGTAGTAGATATAATGGCCATCTGAGTTAAATTCACCCATTCCAGTCCATTTTAGTTCGCTGATTCCTAGAATGTCGATGTTCACTCTTGCCATCTCTTGTTTGGCCACTTCCAATTTGCCTTGATTCATGGACCTGACATTCCAGGTTCCTATGCAATATTGCTCTTTACAGCATCAGACCTTGCTTCTATCACCAGTCACATCCACAACTGGGTATTGTCTATGCTTTGGCTCCATCCCTTCATTCTTCTGGAGTTATTTCTCCACTGATCTCCAGTAGCATATTGGGAACCTACTGACCTGGGAAGTTCCTCTTTCAGTGTCCTATCATTTTGCCTTTTCATACTGTTCATGTGGTTCTCAAGGCAAGAATACTGAAGTGGTTTGCCATTCCCTTCTCCAGTGGACCACATTCTGTTAAACCTCTCCACCATGACCCGCCCGTCTTGGGTGGCCCCACGGGCATGGCTTAGTTTCATTGAGTTAGACAAGGCTGTGGTCCTAGTGTGATTAGACTGACTAGTTTTCTGTGAGTATGGTTTCAGTGTGTCTGCCCTCTGATGCCCTCTTGCAACACCTACCGTCTTACTTGGATTTCTCTTACCTTGGACGTGGGGTATCTCTTCACAGCTGCTCCAGCAAAGCACAGCTGCTGCTCCTTACCTTGGATGAGGGGTATCTCCTCACCGTCACCCCTCCTGACCTTGAACATGGGATAGCTCTTCTAGGCCCTCCTGTGCCCACGCAGCCACCCCTCCTTGGATGTGGGGTTGCTCCTTCCGGCCGCTGCCCCTGGCCTCAGGCGTTTGGTAGCTCCTCTCGGCTGCGGCCCCTGACCTCGGACATGGGGTAGCTCTTCCCGGCCGGCTGCCGCCCCTACCTTGGACTGGGGTAGCTCCTCTCTGCCGTTCCTACACCATCACATCCTGGCACCCTCAGGCACTGCCCCTGACCTCAGACGTGGGGTAACTCCTCTTGGCCACTGCCTCTCCACTTATAGTTATTATAAATATTGGCCATATTCCCTGTGTTGTAAAATATATCTTTACAGCATATTTAGTTTTGTTGAAAAGACAGTTGAGAGTCTTACAGGAGTTCCCTTGTACATAACTAGTTGCTTTTCTTTTTCTATTTTTAGGGTCCTCTCTTTAATTTTTGCCATTTTAATTATACTGTGTCTTGATGTGGACCTCTTTAGATTCATCTTATTTGGAGCTCTGTATTCCCCTGACCAGGATGCCTCATTCGTTTCCCAGGTTAGGGAAGTTTTTAACTATTAATTCTTCAAATAAGTAAGTTCTCTGCCCCTACCTCTCTCTCTTGCCTTCTGAGACCACTGTACTGTAAATATTAGTACTCTTGATGTTGTCCCAGAGGTGTCTTACACTGTTTTCATGTTTTAAAATTCTTTTTTTTCTGTTCAGCTTGAGTGTTTTCCACTACTCTTTCTTCTAGTTTGCTGATTTGTTCTTCTGTATCATCTAATATACTGTTGATTCCTTCTAGTGTACTTTTTCTTCAGTGATTGCATTGTTCAACTTTATTTCATTCATTTTTATATTTCCAAAGTGAAAGTGAAAATGTTAGTCATTCAGTCATGTCTGACTCTTTGGGATCCCATGGACTGTAGCCTGCCAGGCTCCTCTGTCCATGGAATTCTTCAGGCAAGAATAATGGAGTGAGTAGCCATTCCCTTCTCAAGGGGAACTTCCCAATTCAGGGATTGAACTTGGGTCTCCTGCATTGCAGGCAGATTCTTTACCATTTCAGCCACCAGGGAAGCTCTTATATTTCCAAACTCTCTTTTAAACTTCTCACTGTGTTCATTCCATTTGGAATTCATTGAGTAGCCTTTTATGATTATTACCTTGAACTCTTTATCAAGTAGATTATTATTCTTCATTTTGCTTAGTTGTTTTTCTGTGGTTTTATCATATTCCTCTGTCTCTTCATTTTGCTTAGTTCTTTCTATTTTTAAATATTAGGTAGGTCAGTTACAGTTCCTGACTTTGGAGAAATAGCCTTATGTAGCAGACATTTTATGGGGTTCAACAACATACTACCATCTGGTCACCTGAATTATATGCTCTAGTTGTTCCCTTTTGTGGGCTACATGGGCCCTTCTGTTGCAGCAGGGCTGACTGTTATGGATGCACTGGTAGGCATAGCTGGCCCCTGGCCCACTTGGTTGCTAGGCCCTTCTTTACATGGTGGCTGCCAACCCACTGGTGTAGAGTTGGGTCCCAGCATGGCAGAATGCAGGGGTTGGGTGTCCTGAGGCTTGTGCTGGCTTGCTGATGAGTTGGGTCAGGCCCCAGAGTGGCTGCTTGTCCCAGGAAATCCCAGACTGGTTGTCCAGCTCAGAAGGCCCCAGGGGTGGTGACAATCTGCTAGTGGATAAGTAAACCCTGCATACTAATAGGCTAAAAAGATACTCCAAAATAGTGCTTGCCAGTACCAGTGCCCTTATGGTAGAATAGGATCCCCAAAATGGCTGCCACCAGCATCTATGTTCCTAAGGATAGTCCTAATTGCCTCCTACCAACCCAAGAGGCTCTCTAAGATTAGCAAGGGAGTCTGACCAGACTCTTTTCAAACTACTATCTCTGTGTTGGTCTTGGAATGTATGAGATTTTGCATATGCCCTTTAAGAGTAGAGACTGTTTCCGACAGCCCTCTACCTCTCCCATACCTAAGCCACACTGGTCTTCAAAATTACATGTTCTGCAGGCTCATCTCCCCAGTGTGCACCCCCAGGCTTGAAAGCTTAACATGTGGCTCAGACCCCTCGCTTCTTGGGGAGAACCTCTGCAATTGTGATTATCCTCCCATTCGTGGGTCACCTCTTCCAGGAGTGTGAGTCTTGACTATTCCCCATCTACACCACTTCTACCCATTTTTCTGTGGTTCTTTCTTTTTAGCTTTAGTTTTATCATTTATGCTAGTCTTCAGGTCATTCTCATAAACAGTTGTTCTGCAAATAGTTGTAATTTTGGTGTGCCATTGGGAGGAGTTGTTCTCAAGGTCTTCCTACTCCACCACCTTGGTCATGCCTTCCTTTTTTTTTTTTTTTGGATAGCAGAATAAGTGAATAGCTTCTCTCTTCTAGGGCCCAGTACTTGGATTCCACAATTTTTTTCTACCCTCCAGCCCTTTTCTCAAGTATGGTTTGACTTTTATACTTTTGCACTATCTTGCTTGCACAATTTGCATCCATCATTTCTAGTTTGGATTCCTTTAAAGTGGAATGAGAATGAAAAAAGACCTATGCTAGGAAGTGATACGATATTTGAGATTTGCCTCAAAATAATTCTGGTGAAGGAATGGGTGGGTATAGCTTAAGCAAGATTGGACATGTAGGGATAATTATTGAAGCTGGATGATGAGAGCATCCTGTTTAATTATACTATACTCTCTAATTTTAGATATGTTTGAAATTATCCATAAGATAAAGTAAAAAACAAAACATGTGAAGCAATATGAATGTAGAATCTTAATTATTATAATTTCCCCCATCTTCTACTTTTTTCTCACCCACGCCTAATCTGACAGATTTTTTTTAGTGCCCTGCATTTACTGGGTCTTACAAAGGCATTCAGCCTAGATATCATTGAAGCAACAACTCATTTTGCATTCACATTTCATCAGTTTACATAATATTTAATTAAATCATATAATTACATTATTATGTACAACTGGCATAAATAGATTTAGAATCAGTTCAGTTCAGTCGCTCAGTCATGTCCAGCTCTTTGCGACCCCATGAATTGCAGCACGCCAGGCTTCCCTGTCCATCACCAACTCCCGGAGTTCACTCAAACTCATGTCCGTCGAGTCAGTGATGCCATCCAGCCATCTCATCCTCTGTCGTCCCCTTCTCCTCCTGTCCCCAATCCCTCCCAGCATCAGAGTCTTTTCCAATGAGTCAACTCTTCACATGAGGTGGCCAAAGTACTGGAGTTTCAGCTTCAGCATCAGTCCTTCCAATGAACACCCAGGACTTATCTCCTTTAGAATGGACTGGTTGGATCTCCTTGCAGTCCAGGGGACTCTCAAGAGTCTTCTCCAACACCACAGTTCAAAAGCATCCATTCTTCGGCGCTCAGCTTTCTTCACAGTCCAACTCTCACATCCATACATGACCATTGGAAAAACCATAGCCTTGACTAGGTGGACCTTTGTTGGCAAAGTAGTAAACTCAACTAATTTTCAATAAGCATACAACTCAAACTGTTTAAGCAGAAGTATCTGGGCAAACTCAACACTTCTACTCACACTACTTCTAACCACACTACTAACTATAAGCAGTTAGTGTATGGAGCCTATTGGTCCTGGTCCTGAGTGTCAGTTAATCCAGTAAGGTGATTAAGAGGAAGTTCACTAAGAGAATCTATTGTATTTTGTTGTTGTCGCCATTGTTATGTATGTGTTTGCCTTCATTTTTCAAGATTTAATCCTGACTGCAATTAATCTCTCATGATCTTAAACTCAGGACATTTGAAGATTTCATGCTTGCTTTGAATGATCTTCTGGTATGTAATGGAGCAAATGGGACTAAGTTGTTCAGTTACTTATGTTTGGCAAGGATGAGGAGTATATTTCCATATTCTTATTCTTATGCTTTCCTGCTTTCTCACAACTCTCTGATTTGCTCACTTAAAAAGAAATAGAAGTTAAGCCATTTTATTGACATCGGCTTGATTATACTTGCTAAGATTCCTAGTAGCAATATTGAGGAATTAATTAAAATCCTGAGATGAGAGTACCTATCCAGAGAGACAAAGAATGAGTGTGTTAGTAGCCCCCAGCTCTAAGTTTCTGCAATCATTTGTGGAAATACCTTGAGGAAATATGCCAGTTTTTATTTTTCTATGCAGGGTGGCAAAAGGTGATATGACAGACCAATCTTTTTATAATAATAAAACTGTAGGGACCAAAATTCTTTCTCCTCCACCCTCCATGATACCTCATAAAGCTAATTCCATAATGAACTAGTCCCACTGCCCATTGATATTCTTTTATCAAACTTATAGCCATGGATATTGAAAGGAACTGCTTTCCCATCACTTAACCATTTTGGTATGAGTAACTTGTGAATACACAGGAGCAAGGCAATTTTTTCTTCCATTTTCCATCTCAGGTATGCAGTAACAACATGCATTCTGAGTCACGCAGAGTCCACTCTAAAGAATGTGTGCTGTAAGCTCAGAGGGGCTAATACTCAAATTAGGTTGCTAACAAATGGCAATTTATAATGCTAAAACTAATGAGAGGTCAAAGAACTAAAATATGCAAGGAGTTTTAATTATCCTGTCCTTTGTGATTCCACAAGAATATTTTTAAAGGAACACTATCAGCAGTATTCAACTGATATTTTAAGTTTCATTAAGATTTACATAACTTGTTACATATTGGGAAATACATTCTTCCTTTCCGAGCAGAGCAAGGACCTAAATCCTTCTCTTTGGGGTTGGAAAAAAAGAACTGTCTTGCTTTGATATTCAACTTATTGAACCCTTTCCTTTACATAGCACTGATGGGAAACATGGAATCTCTTCAAGGAAATCTCTAGATTGGATAGAATAGGAACTGTAGCAAATAAAATAACTACGACTTTTCCGTCCTTATTTCCTATGCCATTTCACTTTTTTTTTTTTTTAGTCCCTCTCTTTTTTATTTTTTGCCAGTTTGTTTATGTTTTACTGACTGTGATGCTCAGGCCTTGACCACGAACTTCAGCAGTGGAACAACTGTTTCTCCTGCTGCTATTTCTTGTTCTTCAACTCTCCTCATGCTTGTTGAACCTGCAGTATGTGCTTTCTTGGACTGCAGAGGCTTGTACTTCCTGAGGTTCTCTTTTTGAGTCTGATTAACAACAGTGAGAAGTCGGGAAATGAATTTACAAACACCTAGGATCTTGGAGGGCTTGGACGACACACTACTTGTCATTTTGATGATGCCTAGCCTGGGCAGTGCCACTTTCAGGCCACCCAGTTGTTTCAGCAGCTCCATCTTGCCAGAAAGATCTCAAGCCTTAAACTTGGCCATGGCTGCACAAGCTGCTGCCACTGCCTACATTGAGGGAATTTTTTTCATTTCTTATTGGCACTTCCCTCTGGCACAAGTGGGCTTCCCAGGTGGCTCTAGTGGTAAAGAACCCACTTGCCAATGCAGGAGACATGAGAGATGCAGGTTCTATCCCTAGGTTGGGAAGATCCCCTGGAGAAGAGCATGGCAATCTACTCCAGTATTCTTGCCTGGAGAATCCAATGGACAGAGAAGGCTGGCAGGCTACAGTCCATGGGGGTCACAAAGAGTCAGACACAAAAGAAGTGACTTAGCATGCATGTACTGTCATATGTACATCCACACACACCACCACAACCACCACATGCAACATTTCTGCAGATCAAAGTGCCCTTCATCTCTCAGAGCCTACCTTCTTTCTATGTAGTGTTCAAGATGGGTTTGTATATTTATTTATTTGGTTGGAGAAAGGGTGGCAAAACTGATGAACTGAAGAAAGTGACAGTGTCAACTGAATGTGGAACCTTGTTCCTTGGAAGAAAAGCTATGACCAACCTAGACAGCATATTAAAAAGCAGAGACATCACTCTGCCAACAAAGGTCCATCTAGTCAAAGCTATAGTTGTCCCAGTAGTCATGTATGGATGTGAGAGCTAGATCATAAAGAAGCCTGAGCACTGAAAAATTTATGCTTTCAAACTGTGGTATTGAAGAAGACTCTTGAGAGCCCTTGGGCTGCAAAGAGATAAAACCAGTCAATCCTAAAAGAAGTCAATCCTGAATATTCATTGGAAGGACTGATGCTGAAGCTGAAGCTCCAATACTTTGGTCATCTGATGCGAAGAGCCAACTCATTGGAAAAGATCCTGATGCTGGGAAAGATTGAAGGCAGGAGGAGAAGGGGATGACAGAGGATGAGATGGTAGGATGGCATCACCGACTCAATGGACATGGGTTTGAGCAAACTTCGGGATATGGTGAAGGACAGGGAAGCCTGGCATGCTGCAATCCATGGGGTCACAAAGAGTCAGACACGACTGAGTAACTAAACAAGCAAAAATAAAACCGAAAAAAAGCTGCTACCTCTAAAAGCTAGAGAAAAGATCAATTCAGGCATTGGAGATGTTAACAGCAATACACTGTGAACACAGATGGTCTGGAAAGGCTTTTGCTACAAAGAGGGTTAATTGTCCAAAGGTAATGTCTGTCCATCAAGCCAATTTAAGGACAAAGAATGCATCTGGGCATGGAGTTTTCTTTCATCAATAGCTATGTCGATAAAACAGCAAATGGAACACAAAAAAATCGAGCCCATCCATATCATTAAGGCAGCAAGACAAGTAACCCAGAGCATTGAAGGGTCCGGGTGTTGAACTAATTGCCCTTATTATTGAAAAAAAGTTAAAGCATAAAAGCAAATCCAACAAGGACATTGGGAACAGTGCAAATAACAAAATTTTCTTCCTGAAAGGAAAGAAAACATCTGGAAATTTTGTTAAACTTGTCATCACCATACCCTACCATGTGACATTGTTACACTGCTCTTTTTAAAAGTTAGCCCATTGTTTTATGAGACAGTGTGTATTACTAGCATAAGGGAAAAGAGTGTGAGCCCTAGAGTCAAACTAAATACAGCTCAATACTTATTAGCCACATACTCTTGGTCAGGTTACTTTTTTCTTTCTAAGCCTCAGTATCCTCATTTTGGCAGCAAAAGTCCAGGTTTTAGAGTCAAACTGCCTGGCTTCCAATCCTCTGCTCTACCACTAACTGGCAGGTAACCTTGAGCAAATTGCATAACTTCTCTGTGACTCAGTTTCCCCTTCAATATAATGTTATTGTTGTTCAGTCACTAAGTCATGTCTGACTCTGTGAGACCCCATGGATGGCAGCAGGCCAGGCTCCCTGTCCTTCACTGTCTCTTGGAGTTTGCTCAAATGCATATTCATTGACTCATGACGCTATCCAACCATCTTCATCCTCTATGGCCCCCATCTCCTTTTGCCTTAAGTTTTCCCCAGCATCAGAATCTTTTCCAATGAGTCAACTCTTCATATCAGGTGGCCAAAGCACTGGAGTATCGGTCCTTCCAATGAATATTCAGGGTTGATTTCCTTTAGGATTGATTGGTTTGATCTCTTTGCAGTCTGAGGGATTCTCAAGAGTCTTCTCCAATGCCACAGTTCAAAAACATCATTGCCTCAGTGCTCAGCCTTCTTTATGGTCCAGCTCTCACATCCATACACAACTACTGAAAAAACCATAGCTTTTCTTTGCAACCCCATGGACTGCAGCACGCCAGGCCTCCATGTCCATCACCAACTCCCAGAGTTTACCCAAACTCATGTCAACTGAGTCAGTGATGCCATCTAACCATCTCATTCTCTGTCATCCCCTTCTCCTCCCACCTTCAATCTTTCCCAGCATCAGAGTCTTTTCAAATGAGTCAGCTCTTTGCGTCAGGTGACCAAAGTATTGGAGTTTCAGCTTCAGCATCAGTCCTTCCAATGAACACTCAGGACTGATCTCCTTTAGGATGGTCTGGTTGGATCTCCTTGCAGTCCAAGGGACTCTCAAGAGTCTTATACATCACAGCACATCACAGCTTATACATCGCAGCAAAGTGATGTCTCTGCTTTTTAATATGCTCTCTAGGTTTGTCAGGGCTTTCCTTCCAAGGAGCAAGCATCTTTTAAATTCCTGGCTGCAGTAATTTTCGGAGCCCAAGAAAATAAAATCTGTCATTGCTTCCACTTTTTCCCCTTCTATTTGCCAGAAAGTGATGGGACTGGATGCCATGATCTTAGTTTTTTGAATGTTGAGTTATGGGCCCCATTGATTGTCAGGACCTCACAGGAATTTTGTGAAAATTATATGCATAACAGAACACACATAAAGCACCTCGTAAGAGTTCCATTGATATAAGTCATTATAGTACCTACCTCAGAAGCTTGTATTCATAGTAAGGATGAAATGAGACAATGAATGAAAAGCTTTTAAGCTCGGTATAGTCAGTGTTCAATAAATGCTAGGTTTTGCTCTGTGCTTTCTTTTTCACTTTTCAACTGCCTTTTAAACTTCTAGAAGATGTCTTAATATTTTTTCTTTGTACTATAATATCTAGCACTCTGTTATATGCAAATAAAAGTAACTCAATTATAGCCAAAAGAAAGAATAAAGGAACAAAAGTAGAAACTCAAACATCAGAACCATGGACTCACAAGCCTTGAGAAGATTGGGTTTATTAAAAAGTGATGGTATAGGTCAAACGACATGTCTGATTTTTGGTAAATTATAAATATTAATGAGCATAACAATTTGGCATTTGATTCCTTACATGTGTCAAGAAGAAAATATATTTTTCCCTCTACCCTTCCAGTTTCTTGGCTGAAACCCCTTGTAATAAAAGACAGATTAACATGAGAAAGACAATTTTAATTACATACATACTAAGTACAATAGTAATGGAGCCCCACAAAGATATGACACTCAAAAGGCAGTCAGACAATAGAGGCTTATAAGATCCCCTGGAGAAGGAACTGGAGAAGGCAACCCATTCCAGGATTCTTGCCTGGGAAATCCAATGGACAGAGGAGCCTGACTGGTTGCAGTCCATGTGGTCGCAAAAGAGTCAGACTCAACTCAGCAATTAAACAACAACATATCACCCTGAGGCAAAGAATACAGTATGGGTATGGGATGTTAAAGCAGGGTAGGTGAGTTGTGGGACAATGAGAGCAGTAAATAAAGTTACTCTGCCAGTCAGATAAATTTTTGAGATGAAAAAAATGACCTCTGAAAATAGCTCTCTCCGTGCTACCAGCCCCTTTTCTAATATAAGTTTCATTTATAAATGTAGATTTCCTTTAAGAAAGGGAAACTCCTACTCTGTTTTCAAACTTCTCCTATGTTTGCAGTTTCTCAAGATAATTCTTATGCCACAGAGGCATATTTTGGGGTCGAATTTCATTTGAAAATAGTGATGACTACAATAGATGATTCAGCCAAAAAAAAGAAATGACCCAACTAATGGTGTTACATAGACACAGGTTAGGAGGTAGTTCTCAGACTTGAGACTTCTGTGAATCACCTTTACAAAATTTCATTGTATCAGTATACCACAAAAAAAACTTCACAATTTGTGTTTTATACACATATCACCTTTACTATTATTTTCTTAACAGTTTTTTTCTTTAACTTAAATTGTGTTGAAAACAGGACAACAAGCCCAAAATGGAGTCACTTATGCCAAGCCCTATGTCACCAAGACTTAATTACAGTTTTGGCCTCTCCCAGAAATGGAGTCAAGAACCAATCAGCCATCAGTTGTTTAGCACTAATGAGGTCATCTGCCTGATAGACATCTGCTGTCTCCTAAAGTGAAATGACCTTACCATAATCCACTTTTTGCCCAATTAACTTTCTTATTCCCACTCCCTTCCACCTATAATTTTTTTTTTCATTTTGTACAGCTCCTCAGAGCTCCTTTCTATCTCCTAGAAGGGATGCTGTCCAATTCATGAAATATTGAATAAACCCAATAAGATCTTTAAAAGTTTTGCAGTTGAACTTTGATTTTGTTCGGTATTTAGAATAGGAAAAAGGAGTCCAGAATGGCAGTGGCTAAAAGACAAGGGAGGGAAAAGCCCGAAAAAATAGAAAAAAGGAAGGTCCGAAGATCGGAGTGAGGACCTCAGGTAAAACAAACAGCACCCCTGGCTAACCCAATTTACATAGGACAGGCCCAGGGGGAGGAGAAAAAACATAAAAAGAGAAGCCAAAATTGGGCTGGGGGCCTCTCTTCTCTTCGCATCTTTTGGGTTGGCATTCCCTCATACCTCAAGGATGTATTTTCCTTTACTTTCTAAATAAAACTGAGCTGTAACACAGAGCTGTAACACTGGTCTGTCCGAGGGCTGTCTGTCACTTCAAATTTTTGTGGCAATGAGACAGAGCCAAGGAAATTGCAAACTCCTCCAACATCTATGGTGCCGTTTCTTGGATTTAACCTGACTGAAACAGCCTTAGCTTGGCCCCTGCAAGGAAGAGGCCAAGCACAGCAGGAGCCCAACTCGGCAAAAGCTCCCATGGTGAAAGCGAAACGTGAAGAAAACTGAGTGCAGGGGAAGTGACAAGAAGCTCAGTGTGCTGGAAACTGAGACAGCAAAAAACAAACTCAGCAGAAAGTTCACGTGGCTCAGCCTCAGATTCCAGAAAACCTCCAATTAAGGTAGGAGGTCCTAACTCCTATGGCTGGAAAGACATATGCCTAACAAAATCTTAATTTCTTTACAATCTCATTTATTGTTTCTTCAAACCCCCCGTGAACAGGAGAGCAGCAGCAGGTGCAATTGAGGGACTCTGGCAAGGGCTACTCCTCAGTGTGTCCCAAAGGCTCCACTATCTGCTGGGCCTCAATAGCTGTTACCCAAGCACATAGGGGTTCTTCTGTCCTTAATCTTCTGTGTGCCAAGGATCAGGCCAATGAAAACTGTGAGTACAGGTCAGGTATTTAGCAGATTTTCTGGCAGGTTATGAAAGGGATATGATGGCACGTTTTTCCCACTGCTTTTGCCTCCTGTCCTTCAGCTCCTCTCTCTCGGGACTTAAGCCCAGCCAAAACCCAAGATACCTGGCTTCAGAACTTAATGAACTTCAGGCTCTGATGTCTCATTGCAAAAATTCAGTGAGAGACACAGTGATAGGTAAGAGGTGGATTTGTTCGGATTCAGAGAGAAGCACACTCCACAGGGTGTGGGCCATCACAGAGGAGAGTGCAGGGGCCATGGAATGTGGTGTGGCTAGTTTTTTCGAGCTAGGTGAATTCATTTCAGAATCTTTTGTTGACCATGATGGCTACTCCATTTCTTCTGAGGGATTCCTGCCCGCAGTAGTAGATATAATGGTCATCTGAGTTAAATTCACCCATTCCAGTCCATTTTAGTTTGCTGATTCCTAGAATGTCAACGTTCACTCTTGCCATCTCTTGTTGGACCATTTCCAATTTGCCTTGATTCATGGACCTGACATTTCAGGTTTCTATGTAATATTGCTCTTTACAGCATCAGACCTTGCTTCTGTCACCAGTCACATCCACAGCTGGGTATTGTTTTTGCTTTGGTTCCATCCCTTCATTCTTCTGGAGTTATTTCTCCACTGATCTCCAGTAGCATATTGGGAACCTACTGACCTGGGAAGTTCCTCTTTCAGTATCCTATCATTTTGCCTTTTCAAACAGTTCATGGGGTTCTCAAGGCAAGAATACTGAAGTGGTTTGCCATTCCCTTCTCCAGTGGACCACATTCTGTCAGACCTCTCCACCAAGACCTGGCCGTTTTGGGTGGCCCCATGGGCATGGCTTAGTTTCATTGAGTTAGACAAGGCTGTGGTCCTAGTGTGATTAGATGGACTAGTTTTCTGTGATTATAGTTTCAGTGTGTCTGCCCTCTGATGCCCCCTTGCAACACCTACCGTCTTACTTGGGTTTCTCTTACCTTGGACGTGGGGTATCTCTTCATGGTTGCTCCAGCAAAGTGCAGCCACTACTTCTTACTTTGGAGGAGGGGTATCTCCTCACCGCCTCCCCTCCTGACCTTGAACGTGGGATAGCTCCTCTAGGCTCTCCTGCACCCGCAGAGCCATGGCTTCTTGGACGTGGTGTTGCTCCTCCCAGCCACCGCCCCTGGCCTCAGACGTGGGGAAGCTCCTCTTAGATGTTCCTGTGCTGTCGCAGTCTGGCACTCTCGGCTGCTGCCCCTGACCTGAGACACGGGGTAGCTCCTCCCAGCTTCTGCCCCTGACCTCCGACCGTGGGGTAGCTCCTCTCAGTCATGCTATGTGCGCCACTGCAGCTGCCTGCACTATGTGTGCCATCACAGCTGCCCGCGCTATCCAAGGCAAACCATTCAATATCACAGTAATCCAAGTCTATGCCCCAACCGGTAACGCTGAAGAAGCTGAAGTTGAATGCTTCTGTGAAGACCAACAAGACCTTTTAGAAAAGTGAAAGTGAAGTCGCTCAGTCGTGTCCAACTCTTTGCGACCCCATGGACTGTAACCTACCATGCTGCTCCATCCATGGGATTCTCCAGGCAAGAGTACTTGAGTGGGTTGCCATTTCCTTCTCCAGGCGATCTTCCCAACCCAGGAATCAAGCCCGGGTCTCCTGCATTCCAGGCAGACGCTTTAACCTCTGAGCCACCAGGGAAGCCCAGCAAGACCTTTTAGAACAACCAAAAAAGATGTCCTTTTCATTATAGGGGACTGGAATGCAAAAGTAGGAAGTCAAGAAACACCTGGAGTAACAGGCCAATTTGGCCTTGGAATATGGAATGAAGCAGGGCAGAGACTAATAGAGTTTTGCCAAGAAAATGCACTGGTCATAGCAAACACCCTCTTCTAACAACACAAGAAAAGACTCTACACATAGACATCACCAGATGGTCAAAATTGAAATCATATTGATTATTTTCTTTGCAGCCAAAGATTGAGAAACTCTATATAGTCAACAAAAACAAGACCAGGAGCAGACTGTGGCTCAGATCATGAACTCCTTATCGCTAAATTCAGACTTAAATTGAAGAAAGTAGGGAAAACCACTAGACCATTGAGATATGACCTAAATCAAAACCCTTATGATTATACAGTGGAAGTCAGAAATAGATTTAAGGGAGTAGATCTGATAGATAGAGTGCCTGATGAACTATGGATGGAGATTCGTGACATTGTACAGGAGACAGGGATCAAGACCATCCCCATGGAAAAGACATGCAAAAGAGCAAAATGGCTGTCTGGAGAGGTCTTACAAATAGCTGTGAAAAGAAGAAAAGTGAAAAGCAAAGGAGAAAAGGGAAGATATAAACATCTGAATGCAGAGTTCCAAAGAATAGCAAGAAGAGATAAGAAAGCCTTCTTCAGAGATCAATGCAAAGAAACAGAGGAAAACAACAGAATGGGAAAGACTAGGGATCTCTTCAAGAAAATCAGATACCAAGGGAACATTTCATGCAAAGATGGGCTCGATAAAGGACAGAAATGCTTGGGTCATTTATTTTTCTGGAGTTGAGCTGTAGGAGTTGCTTGTATATTTTTGAGATTAGTTGTTTGTCAGTTGTTTCATTTGCTATTATTTTCTCCCATTCTGAAGGCTGCCTTTTCACCTTGCTAATAGTTTCCTTTGTTGTGCAGAAGCTTAATGGGCCAAAGAACTAAATAGACATTTCTCCAAAGAAGACATACAGATGGCTAACAAACACATGAAAAGATGCTCAACATCACTCATTATCAGAGAAATGCAAATCAAAACCACTATGAGGTACCATTTCACGCCAGTCAGAATGGCTGTAATCCAAAAGTCTACAAGCAATAAATGCTGGAGAGGGTGTGGAGAAAAGGGAACCCTCTTACACTGTTGGTGGGAATGCAAACTAGTACAGCCACTATGGAGAACAGTGTGGAGATTCCTTAAAAAACTGGAAATAGAACTGCCTTATGATCCAGCAATCCCACTGCTGGGCATACACACTGAGGAAACCAGAAGGGAAAGAGACACGTGTACCCCAATGTTCATCGCAGCACTGTTTATAATAGCCAGGACATGGAAGCAACCTAGATGCCCACCAGCAGATGAATGGATAAGAAAGCTGTGGTACATATACACAATGGAGTATTACTCAACTATTAAAAATAATACATTGGAATCAGTTCTAATGAGATGGATGAAACTGGAACCTATTATACAGAGTGAAGTAAGCCAGAAAGAAAAACACCAATACAGTATACTAAAGCATATATATGGAATTTAGAAAGATGGTAACAATAACCCTGTGTACGAGACAGCAAAAGAGACACTGATGTATAGATCAGTCTTATGGACTCTGTGGGAGAGGGAGAGGGAGAGGGTGGGGAGATTTGGGAGAATGGCATTGAAACATGTATAATATCATGTATGAAACGAGTCGCCAGTCCAGGTTCGATGCACGATACTGGATGCTTGGGGCTGGTGCACTGGGACGACCCAGAGGGAGGGTATGGGGAGGGAGGAGGGAGGAGGGTTCAGGATGGGGAACACAGGTATACCTGTGGCGGATTCATTTCGATATTTGGCAAAACTAATACAATATTGTAAACTTTAAAAATAAAATAAAATTTAAAAAAAAAAAGAAGGAAGACAAAAAATATTTTTTTAAATAAAATAAAAAAGAAATACTATGGACCTAACAAAAGCAGAAGATATTAAGAAGAGGTGGCAAGAATACACAGAAGAACTGTACAAAAAAGATCTTCATGACCTAGATAATCATGATGGTGTGATCACTCACCTAGAGCCAGACATCCTGGAATGTGAAGTCAAGTGGGCCTTAGAAAGCATCACTATGAACAAAGCTAGTGGAGGTGATGGAATTCCAGTTGAGCTATTTCAAATCCTGAAAGATGATGCTGTGAAAGTGCTGCACTCAATATGCCAGCAAATTTGGAAAACTCAGCAGTGGCCACAGGACTGGAAAAGGTCAGTTTTCATTCCAATCTCAAAGAAAGGCAATGCCACAGAATGCTCAAACTACCTCACAATTGCACTCATCTCACATGCTAGTAAAGTAATGCTCAAAATTCTCCAAGCCAGGCTTCAGCAATATGTGAACTGTGAACTTCCAGATGTTCAAGCTGGTTTTAGAAAAGGTAGAGAAACCAGAGATCAAATTACCAACATCCACTGGATCATGGAAAAAGCAAGAGAGTTCCAGAAAAACATCTATTTCTGCTTTATTGACTATGCCAAAGGCTTTGACTGTGTGGATCACAATAAACTGTGGAAAATTCTGAAAGAGATGGGAATACCAGACCACCTGACCTGCCTCTTGAGAAACCTATATGCAGGTCAGGAAGCAACAGTTAGAACTGGACATGGAACAATAGACTGGTTCCAAATAGGAAAAGGAGTACATCAAGGCTGTATATTGTCACCCTGCTTATTTAACTTCTATGCAGAGTACATCATGAGAAACGCTGGGCTGGAAGAAGCACAAGCTGGAATCAAGATTGCAGGGAGAAATATCAATAACCTCAGATATGCAGATGGCACCACCCTTATGGCAGAAAGTGAAGAGGAACTAAAAAGCCTCTTGATGAAAGTGAAAGTGGAGAGTGAAAAAGTTGGCTTAAAGCCCAACGTTCAGAAGACGAAGATCATGGCATCTGGTCCCATAACTTCATGGGAAATAGATGGGGAAACAGTGTCAGACTTTATTTTTGGGGGCTCCAAAATCACTGCAGATGGTGATTGCAGCCATGAATTTAAAAGACACTTACTCCTTGAAAGAAAAGCTATTACCAACCTAGATAGCATATTGAAAAGCAGAGACATTACTTTGCCAACAAAGGTCCGTCTAGTCAAGGCTATGGTTTTTCCAGTGGTCATGTATGGATGTGAGAGTTGGACTGTGAAGAAAGCTGAGCGCCGAAGAATTGATGCTTTTGAACTGTGGTGCTGGAGAAGACTCTTGAGAGTCCCTTGGACTGCAAGGAGATCCAATTAGTCTATTCTGAAGGAGATCAGCCCTGGGATTTCTTTGGAAGGAATGATGCTAAAGCTGAAACTCCAGTACTTTGGCCATTTCATGCGAAGAGTTTACTCATTGGAAAAGTCTCTGATGCTGGGAGGGATTGGGGTCAGGAGGAGAAGGGGATGACAGAGGATGAGATGGCTGGATGGCAATACTGACTGGATGGACGTGAGTCTGAGTGAACTCCGGGTGATGGTGATGGACAGGGAGGCCTGGCGTGCTGCGATTCATGGGCTTGCAAATAGTCGGACATGACTGATTGACTGAACTGAACTGAACTGAGGTGAAATGATATGCTAATGAGTGGGAGGATCATCCCTACCATTTGGGAACCACCCCCTCCTCCCTTTTTTGACAATGACTTGGAACTGTCCTGCCACCTCTGGCTGTGTCATCAAGCTTGCAGATTGGGTATCAAGGTTTAGTTGAATTTGACTTGTTATTTTGGACCCATTTGATTTTAATCGGTTTATGTTATGCCCTTGGTCTATGTCATTTTTTCAAAAATTGTGTCTGATCCCTTCCCTTCTGTTTCATGCTGTTTTCCTGAGCCCCGTCTGGGCTCACAATGTTCCCTCTACAGTCTTCTGGAGGGACAACCAGAAAATAGCTGGTCCTTGGGGGGGAAATACTGTATAATATCCGATCCCTGTAGATAGTCAGGCCTTCATCTTCCATGTTTCCTACATGTGCAACAGCAGCATCTCTCAGTGAACCCACTAGGGTGGGTGATAGGCACACAATGCCTGCCAGAAGTCTATCTGTTGGTGGCATCCCTTCAAGAGCAACTGGACTTCCAGGGATAATGTTTGCCACTTTGGGAGTTAGCCCTGCAGGCTCTTTGGGCCCAAACCCTTACCACCCTTCTCCTAAAGTTACATACTTACCCCGGATCAAATCTCCACTCCACTTTTATGGAACATCTGGTCTGTTGCCTCTTATCAATTTGTTCATAAGCCAATTACTAGCTCCTACAACCAGGATCCTGCCCCCTTATAGGTGATATCGCTCAACCCAGCCTATTATTAAAATACTCTTAATGTCCCTAACAGGACCAAATAACCCACTCCTTTGTCATTACTTCTGTTATTACCTAAAGTGGTTCTAGGACAATGAAATGTTTACCATTGGAGACACCCTAACCTGCTCTTATGGAGGACTAGGGGAGGAAATAGTGACTTACATTCCCTTGGAGCAGTAAGAGGATAAGGTTTATGGCTTCTTCACCAGGTTCCCAGTCTCAGGGCACAGGCTTGGATTGCTTTACATCATGATATCTATTCCCATCTGTGGTGAATAAACTGGCAATGAGTTAAAATTACAACCCTTTAATCCTACCCAGCACTAGTCACACTGAAGACCTTGGGGATGCCCAACTCCAGTCTGGGAGTCCCAGGAGGTCAACCTGCCTCGACCTGCCTAGGGATCTGGCCCTCAAAATGTTGTCATGCCTCAACCTGCTCGGGAATCCCCCAGTCCAGGGATCCCAGGAGGTTGACATGCCTCGACCTGCCCAGGGACCCAATTCTCAGGAGGCCGACAAGCCTCGACTTTACTGAGGATTCGATCTCCAGGAGGCTGTCACCCCTCAGCTTGCCTAGGGATGTGCACCCTGAACCTGGGATGCCTGGCCTCAGGTTGCAACAGTACTGGGTAGGATAAAGCTTCAAAAAGACTCTCCCCTAAGGAAGTCCACCCATGGAAATTGAAGGAGGCCTATTTGTTTTTCTTTTTTCTTTTCCTCACTGTCATCACTGTCTTTCAGATGGGAAATAACCAATCCACTTCTTGACAGATGCACTTAAGATGCATCCTTGATAACTGGAAGCTATTTGATCCTCTAAGTCTAAGGAGAAGTTGGTTAAAATTCTTTTGTGCCACTGCATGGACATGGTATCCTCTGGGGGACAAGGAACAGTGGCCTGAGGATGGGAGTTTAAATTAAAATACCATCCTTCAGCTAGACTTATTCTGCAAAAGACAAGGGAAATGGACAGAGATCCCCTATGTCCAAATTTTCTTCCAACTAAGAGATATGGAGGAACTCTCTCTTAAGTATGGGATTGTTGTATGCCCTAAAAGTGAGCCTACTAGGCAAATGGTGTTAGGCACAGACAACCAAGAGAAGGAACCCCCTGGTGAAAGCTTACCTCCCATGGCTCCCGAGTTGCCTGGTGTTCCTTCCTTGTATCCAAACATGCCCCCATATCCAGGAGCACCTCCTCCACAAAAGCCAACTCGAGTATGTCCCTTAGTCGAAACTGGAGGAGAATTCAGACCAACCCAAGTCCATAAGCCCTTCTTCCTCTTAAAACTAAGGCAGATCAAACAAGACCTGGGAAGCTATACAGATGACCCAGCCAAATATATAGATACATTCCAACACATTACCTTGGCCTTTGACTTGATGTGGAAGGACATCATGGTCATATTTAATCAAATTTTATCTGACCCTGAGCGCATGCTTAAAGGAAGCCCGAAGATATGCTATGGGGCTTCATATGTCAAGCAATAAATACCCACTAGGGGAAACTGCAGTCCCCTCCTCAGATTCTAACTGTAATTATAATGACCCTGAGCACACCTGGGAAAGGGATCATTTTCTGATCTGTGTGAAGGCAGGACTAAAAGCAGCCGAGCAAACAGTAATCAGCTATGCCGGGGCCTCAGCAATAACTCAGGAGCCCAATGAGAACCCCATTGCCTTTCTGGAAAGGCTAAAAGAGGCCCTCCAAAAGTTTACCAATCTGGACTTAGACTCTTATGAAAGACAGGTGATTTTAAAGGAGAAATTTCTGTCCCAGTGTGCATCAGACAACAGGATAAAGTTACAACAGCTACAGCAGCAAGACCCTGCTGCCTCTTTAGATGAGATGCTCCAGACAGCCACCAGTACATTTTATAATAGAGAACAGGAGAGGGAGGCCAAGGCCCAAGAAAGGGAGAAAAGGAAAGAGACAAGGCATGCCCAGATGCTGGCCGCCCTCCAGGGAAGCCCTATGGTAAAACCCAAGTCCTTGAAGGACAAGGCACAAGGCAAATGCCTAGTCTGTAGACAGGCAAGACATTGGGCCAAAGAGTGTCCAAACCATGACAAGTCACCTAAAATGGCTTGCTACAAATGCCATCAATTGAGACATTGGGCTGCACTCTGCCCTCAGGACCCATGATCCTCAAGGTCAAGCACCAAGCTTTCCCTCACTATGGTTCAACAGGATTGAAGTGGCCCACTCCAGCCAGCCCAGCTCTCACAGATAACCATCATGGGGCTGGAGCCAAGGGTACAACTGGATGTGGCAAGTAGGTCCAAGAATTTCTTGGTTGACACAAGGGGTTACTGTCCTGACCTCCTACTCTGGAGCCTTCTCCTCCCAAACCTGTACCATTTTGGGTGCTATGGGGAAAATAATTACTAAAATATTCAACTGAGCACTTCTTTGTTGCTGGGATTGACAAATATTTTCCCACCAGTTGCTGGTGGTCCCTGAGTGTCTTAATACCTTATTGGGAACAGATATACTCACTAAACTGAGGATCACCTTTGTGATGTGAAGCTTTTCAGCCCCTAAGGCCCTACAGCTTCTGGTTACTGCTGAAGAACCCATTACACCCTCCCCAATAGAAAGGGACCAAACACTATGGTAGGACAAAATTAACCCCCTGGTGAGGGACCAGGGGACTCCTGGATGAGCCCACCAAACTGAACTGGTCATCATTGTCCTCCGAGATCCCACTCGGTTTCCTAACTGGAAAAAATATCCCCTCAGAAGAGAAGCTCAGGAAGGACTACAGCCTCTAATAAATTCCTTGCCTGTGGGCTATTGGCCCCCACCAATTCGCTGTATACAACCCCGATCCTCCCTGTAAAGAAAAAGGACAGAACCTGGCAAATGGTTCAAGATCTCTGGATCATAAATGAAGCTGTAATTCCCACCCATCCTACAGTATCCAATTCCTACATAATCTTGGGAGAAATCCCATCCAGTGCCAAGTGGTTTACAGTCTTGGATCTCAAAGATGCATTCTTTTGCATACACTGGTTAAAGAATCCCAATATCTTTTTGCCTTCCAGTGGGAGGCTCCAGGAGGAAAACACCAACAGATGACAGAGATAGCCCTCACCTGTTTGGGCAGGCTCTTAGCTGGGATCTCCTAGATCCGGACCTAGGACCTAATGGGAAAATATTACAATATGTAGATGACCTACTAATCTGTTTTCCAGATGAGAAAAATGCCCAACCACATGTAATTCAGGTTTTAAACTTTTTGGCAGAGAGGGGATATAAAGTCTCCTGTGCCAAGGCACAGATGGTCGAGACAAAGGTCACTTAACTGGGAGTTCAGATTACACGCAGGTCCAGGAGGCTGTCCTCTTATAGGGTACAAGGAATCCTCTAGTTGCCCTCCCCCACGACTCAAAAACAATTGCAAGCTTTTCTGGGGCTAACTGGGTATTGTAGAATCTGGATACCCAACTATGGTCTAATTGCCCAGGCCTTATATGAAAGCTTGAAGTGAGGGGATGATTCAATCCCACTGATGTGGGGAACTCTTCAAAAGAAGGCAGAGGCAACACTAAAACAAGACTTAACTCAAGCACCTGCCTTGAGGTTGCCAGACCCAGAAAAAAACATTCCAACTTTATGTCCATGAAAAGAAGGAATAGCCTTGGGAGTGTTAACTCAAAGTTTGGGACCTTAGCTCCAGCCTGTAGCTTACTTATTAAAGAGGCTCGACCCAACCACCTGAGGCTGGCCTCCCTGCCTTTTAAATCTTGCAGCTATTGCAATCCTGATAGAAGATGCTTTAAAACTCTCTTTTGGGGAAAAAATAACTATTTTTACCAGCCACCAAGTGAAACAACTCCTAAATGGGATAGGCCATTTATCGATGTCAGATCAAAGAATGCTCAGATATCAAGTAAAGCTGATGGAAAATCCAGGCCTCACTATATTCCCTTGTGAGGTTCTTAACACAGCCACCCTCCTGCCTACCCTCAAAGGCTCTCCCCTTTCACTCTTGCTTAGGAACCTTGGACCACTGGACAAAACCCTTGGTCCACTGGATTGTCAGAAGATCCTCTGACCAATCTGTTCACAGGATGGATTGAAGGCTTTCCCACTTGGACTGAGAAGGCTGAGGAGGTGGTAAAAAAAGAAAAAAGAAAAAAAAAAAAAAAACGCTCCATGAAATCATTCCATGATTTGGTCTGCCCAGGTCATCACAAAGTGATAATGGGACATCATTTACTTCTAAGGTCACCCAAGGAGTCTCAAAAGCATTGGGCATTACTTGTTACCTCCATTGTGTCTGGAGGCCTCAGTCTTCAGGAAAAGTAGAAAGAGCCAACCAATTCTTAAAATCAAAATAAAATAAAATAAATAACCCAGGAGACCTCCCTGGGATGGAAGGAGGCTTTACCAATAGCTCTTCTCAGCACCTGTGTTGCCCCTAAGGAACAGGTTGGTCTTAGTCCTTATGAGATACTATATGGGAGACCTTTCATGTCAATGACCTCTTCCTAGATCCAGAGGCTCAGACCCTCCAGTCTTATACCATGGTCATTGGGCAATTCCAACAGGATATATGCTTGTGGGATGTCAACCAAGACCCAAAAGATTCTAAAGAGTCACGACTATATGCTCCAGGGACTCAAGTCCTAATTAAAGTCTGGAAAAATGAGTCCCCAAAGGCTCATCTCCAGCCCACATGGAAGGGCCCCTACCCTGTAATACTTTCTACCCCTCACAGCAGTCAAGGTACCAGGACATGACTCATGAGTCAAGCCATTGAAGAAAAGAGGAAAGGAGATTCAATACACCTGTGAGCCCCTGGGAGATCTCAGATACCTATTTAGAACTACAAATAAGTGCCATTCTAATGAACACCCCCATAATTAAGTTTCTGGGGATAAGATTTCTCAGAACAGCTCTAAACAGCCAACACAGCTAGGCAGGGGTTGTACTCCAAAACAGACAGGAGATAGATCTCCTCATCCCTGAACAAGTAGGGACTTGAGCCATCTTGAATAAGACATGTTGTTTCTGGGTAAATATCTCTAATTAAGTTAAAGAAAGTCTCACAGTCCTCAAGAAAAACATTCAGACCCTACAGGATATCAAAGAATGAGCTGGAGAGTTCTCGGGGTGGCTACAATCTCTCTTTGGTGGATTCTCCTGGTGATGGGAAATTTGGAGTTGGCTAATGCCCCTACTAGTCCTTGTTATCACCATATTGATGCTACTTATGATTTCCCCATGTATTATCAATTGTCTAACCCATTTTATCTCTGCCTAGGTCAACAAGCTACAACATGCAGTGTCAGTTCAACAAGGATGTATAAAACTACAGCCAACCACAGAAAATATCACTCACCCTTAGATGGACACTGCTGTAAGGACTCTGAGGCTTCAAACTAGCAAGAGGGGGAGGCCCAATGCCCCTTGCCATCCTAGTTCAGCAGGAAGTAGTCAGAAAGACCTTGATGCCACTATTCCCAAAGAATTGGGCCTTCTATCTCTTGATAGGGGAATGTTAAGTAGTTAGAATAGGAAAAAGAAGTCCAGAATGGTGGTGGCTAAAAGACAAGGAAGGGAAAAGCCCGCAAAAATAGAACAAAGGAAGGTCTGAGGACCAGAGTGAGGACCTCAGGTAAAACAAACAGCCCTCCTGGCCAGCACAATTTACATAGGGCAGGCCCAGGGGGAGGAGGGAAAAAATATATAAAAAGAGGAGCCAAAATTGGGCTGGGGGGCCTCTCTTCTCTTTGCATCTTTTGGGTCGGCATTCCCTCATGCCTCAAGGATGTATTTTCCTTTACTTTCTAAATAAAACTGAGCTGTAACACAGAGCTGTAACACTGGTCTGTCTGAGGGCTGGAACGCTGTCCATTTGTTGCTTCAAATTTTTGTTGCAACTAGACAGAACCAAGGAAATTACAAACTCCTTGGACAATTTTTAACAATTGTTTTCATGTATTGATTTGAAAAAAGAGTTTATATCATTATATTAAATAGAAACTAGCATTATTTATCAAAAATAGAAGGTGAGAATAAAAATAAATATAATGAAAACAAAACAATGTTCTTAAAATCTAGATAATTATTGTTGCCTGGCAGAGGCTCCTAAGTCTATATCTTTGAGACCTGCTTTTTCTTTGTTAAAAAATTTATTTAGAACACAACAGAGGGCTTCCTTGATGGTCCAGTGGTTAAGAATCCACCTGCCAATGCCAGGGACACAGGTTCCATCCCTGGTCCAGAAAGATCCCATACGCCATGGAACAACTAAGCCCGTGCAGCACAACTACTGAGCCAGTGCTCTAGAGACTGCAAGCCATAACTACTGAGCTCTTGAGCCACAACTACTGAAGGTCCTGGAGTCTGAAGACCTAGAGTCTGTGCTCCGCAACAAGAGAAGCCACCCCAGTGAGAAGCCTGTGCGTTGCAACTAGAGAGTAGTCCACACACAGAAATAAAGACCAAGTGCAGCCAAAAATAAATAATAAAATAAAATAAATAAGTAAACAAGTAAATTATTGAAAAAGAATATATCAGAAATGTTGAACACTAACTTGTACCAAAGTGGGAACTGAAAAAGAACACAGAAGGGAAAACTTCCCATCTCTGACTCAGTATTATTTAATATTTATATACTCTGTGAACCACCTGAAATCATTGTGTGATTTAATGAAACACTGGCCTATATGACCAATGAAAAATGGTTTCTGGCTCTCCTAATGCTTGTACAGTAGCATTCTCAGAGTGTAGCCCCTGAATTACCTGCATCTGAATCACCTGTGGGGGCTTGTTAAAAAGGGTGAGTGGTAACTACTGTTAACTACTTAATCTGGTAGTGGTAACTACTTAATCTGGATACTGGGACCCAACGTGTGAGTGAGCTAAGTCACTCAATCTTGTCCAACTCTTTGCAACACTGTGGACTGTAACCCACCATCTCCTCTGTCCATGGGGTTCTCCAGGCAAGAATACTGGAGTGGGTTGCCACGTCCTTCTCCAGGGGATCTTCCCAACCCAGAGATGGAACCCATGTCTCGTGTATCCTACATTGGCAGGCGGGTTCTTTATCACTAGCACCACCTGTGAAGCCCACTGGGCCCCAACATAACTACATGATTAAGGAACACTCACAGATGATTTTGATGAACAATAAAACTTGAGAAGCAAGGCTATATTATAACAGTTACTGAAGAAGTTGGAACCATCCCTATAACAGCTCAGTAGAAATAAAAAAGCTGAAAGAAGATGTGAAAGTAGACTTTAGCTAAAGGAAGTAACCTGCCCCAATCTTGAATAGTAAGGCTACAGCCTGAAAGATAAGCACTGCATTTAATTGGAGTATTTTAATACCAGAATGAAATAGAAAGAAAAATGAACAGCATCAGGCAATGAGAGAACAAAATAATTCAAAGAAGAAAGGGATTGATTTACAAGAAAAGATGAAAGGAATTTAAAATGTCACTTTGCTAAGTGATCATTAAGCAGGGGTGTAATAGCACTTTATAAATGTTTGAATCATATACGAAAAGGGGGAGGAATAATTTGTTAAATAATAACAAGAAGGGATAATTAGATACTAAGAGAATGTAACTGACCAAATTCTCATCCATATATAACTCAAGCATTCCTGCTCTGCACTTTGTGTCCAACTTCTGTCTTAAGGGATGTGCTCTGATCTTCTCCCCAAAAGAGGCTGGAGTATGGCTCTAGTGTCTGTGTCTTTGTTCCAGCATACTTCTCTGAAGGGGAGCACAATATGCCACCCCAAAATATGCCTCTTTGGCATAAGGATTTTTTTGAGCTAATTATTTTTGAGAGGCTACAGATAGAAGATTCTCTGAAAATAGAGTATAACTTGCCCTTTCCTGAGGGTAAATTACATTTATGAGGAAAATTTCCATTTGTAAGGGTGTCTCCCCCTCTCTACCAGGAAGAGAAGGTTGGCTCGAAATCACTACATAATATTGTCAAGGAGAAGGCTCTGACATAAATCTGTATAACAACCTTATCATTGTTTACTGTGCTTTTCCTGGTCACCTCTTAACTGGCTCCCCCACCTAACTCCCAGGCCACTGTGGCTGTCCTGACCTCCATATCCCTTCTAAAACTACAGCCTAGACTCACTCCACTAGGGCAAACCTTCAGGTTCAGTGGCTCTAACACCTTAAGGGTATTATAGGGGATTCTGCACTAGCGCTTGGGAGACTTCCACTTTGAGGAGCTGAGAAATTGATTGGCAGCAGGGCCAGACTCTGGCAAATCTGAGCAGTTATAAAATTTGGCTTCAGCTCATTTTTTGTGCCACCCCCAGCTCCAGACTCCCAGACATCTCAAAATATATAAGTAAATGTCCCTCTTATAAGAAGACAAAGGGATCAAATAAATACCACTCATATATGGAATATCTTAATATGCATTGGGCTGCACCCCACAGGCCTGGAAGCCCTGTGTTTGCCTGGCTTCAAGAAAGAAGAGACAGCCCAGTGTTGGCAACAGAGACATCAATGTTTTAAATCAATAGGGGGACCTTCCATGGCTGAAGCAAGTTCCTGGAGCAACTCCCCACCATGTGCAGCAGACGGTGGGCAGGACATAGTAATCACTAGCTGAGGCTGGGGACAACTAGACAGGAACATCGGTCATGTGAGTAGGGTGTAAGTGAAGCAGGCACTAGTGGAGCAAGGGATGTACTAGAGAGCAAAAGAGCAGCCATTTGGGGTTGGCCTGATCATATCATGTTACCTCTGGGAGCAGGAATGGTAATTACTTTAAAAGAGCACTGTGGGAAAAGGAAGAGGCTTAAATTAAATGCAGGAATTCTAAAGTTAGAATTTTAGACCCTGGGGCATCTGAGTGCTGAGTCATTTGGGGGAAGAGGAATGCCATCTGTAGACCTGTTTACCATGTTAGTGATTCTGTAGGGGAGGGAAAATAGTTTTCCTTTTACTTTTCTAGGTTCCTGACTGAGACTCCCCAGTAGTAAAAGATTAACAAGAGAAAAACAAACAGAACCTCATAACATGTATACCACCTATATACATGGGAGATACCCAGGAAAACTCAGTAACTCCCCAGGGTGAGACAGGCCAAGACTTTACCTTAAATACTACCTCCATTTAAATACAAAAGAAGATATTGGGGGAGGGAGAGACCAGTTATGGGAGGTGACCAGGAAAAGCACAGTAAACAAGGATAAGGTTGTAATACAGATTTAAGTCATTGCTTTCTCCATCGATATGAGTTTCTAGAAATGTATAGCCATCCTTCTCTTCCTGGTACAGAGAGGGAGAAACACTTACAAATGGAGATCTCCCTTATATACTTAAATTTCCCTCAGGAAAGGGTGACATCTACTCTGTTTTCAGAGATTCTCCTGTGTCTACAGTCTCAAAATAATTAGCCCAAAATAATTCTCATGCCAAAAAGATACATTTTGGGGTGGCATATTATGGTTCTCTTCACCACATTAATGACTCTAAACTGCTGTCCCCAAATTTCAAACTGATTAGTGATACCTGAAAAAACCTGGATATTGAAGCAGTGCCCTGTACTACATTCTTCTGCCTCCTGATAGTTCAGAGACGTTAACCTCTTGAGTGACTTTCAGAGCCCACTTGCTGAAGGCCTGACATAGCTGCATAGCAGTTTGTAACTTTAGATGCTAAAACTATTTTTCAGAGAAAGTGAAAGTCACTCAGTCATGTCCAACTCTTTGCGACCCCATGGACTATACATTCCATGGAATTCTCTAGGCCAGAATACTGGACTGAGTAGCCCTTCCCTTCTCCAGGGAATCTTCCCAACCCAGTTCTCCCACATTGCAGGCAAATTATTTACCAGCTGAGCCACAAGCTGATTAGAGAATGGTGCTAATAATGCCAAGGTTGAGGGTTTGATCCCTAAATGCACTATTGCAACCCTTTATGGGGGCTTCCCTGGTGGGTCAGACAATAAAGAATCTGCCTGCAATTTGGGAGACCTGGGTTCAATCCCTGGGTGGGGAAGATCCCTGGAAGAAGGAAATGGCAACCCTCTCCAGTATTCTTGCCTGGAAAATCCCATGGATAGAGGAGCCTGGTGGGTTACAGTTCATAGGGTTGCAAAGAGTTGGATACAACTGAACGACTAACAATTTCACTTTCACACATACTGGGCTTCCCTGGTGTCTCAGATGGTAAAGAATCTGCCTGAAATGTAGGAGACCTGGGTTCTATCCCTTGGTCTACCACCTGTATTTCCCGCCCCAGTCCTTTTATACTTTCTCAATAACTCACTTTACAATGGACTCACATGAGCTTAGCATGCTGTTCAATCAACCAATAATCTCCTGATTGAATTATTAAGAAATGTGGTATAAGTGGCATAATTTGAGACTTAAGCTAGACTAGACTGTGAAGCAGAAATGCAGAGGAAGGGCTTTGAAATACATCACTTGATGGATAGCCTGAATCATTAGCTGGGTTTCTTCCATTTATGTGCTTTATATAATAAAGTAGCACTGTACTTTCCAAGGAAGTTCACATTACCACAGAAGATTCTCTTTCATTGTATTTTAATTTGGGTTTAATATAGAACATATTTGAATGTCCTCTTCATCAGCTGAATAGTGTTTCTATCAGAAGTAGATAAAGGCTGTGAATTGCTATAGCGGACCTGTGTTGCCTTTGATCAGCACCTTTTTTCTCCTTCACTTGCAAGTAGAGGCTTCTTTTCCTGGGGGGAAACAGTTCATATGGGTTTAATCCTGTCCTGGACATTTGTTGTTGTAGTTCAGTTGTTGGGTCATGTCCATCTCTTTGCCACCCCATGAACTACAGCATGCCTGGCTTCCCTGTCCTTCACCATCTCCCAGAGTTTGCTCAAACTCATGTCCTTTAAGCTGGTGATGCTATCTAATCATCTCACCCACTGCTGCCCTCTTTACCTCTTGCCCTCAATCTTTTCTAGCATCAGGGTCTTTTTCAATGAGTCAGCTCTTTGCATCAGGTGGCTAAAGTATTGGAGCTTCAGCATCAGTCCTTCTAATGAATATTCAGGGTTGATTTCCTTTAGGATTGACTGGTTTGATCTCCTTGATGTTCAAGGAACTCTTAAGAGTCTTCTCCAGCACCACAGTTCACTGGGAATAGTCTTACAACACAAGAGTGTTCTCACTCACTCTGATTTGACTGATCTGAATACTCCATCTCTCTAGCCCCAGTGATTGGTCCAAGTACCATCACATGATTCAGGTCAGACTAGCCAAGATGCTTTGGCTGAAATCACTGCATGCAAGTCTGAGGTCATCCTGCCATGCCTATGCCTCTGTGGAGTGGGAGCTGTGTAAGAAGGAAAATAAGCAGAAGTGATGGATGAAGAGAAATAGAACTCGTAGATCCAGTTGTGTATACAGCTCATTGAAATACCCCTTTGACTTCACAAGTACATTTTCCTTTTTTGCTTATTTGGGTTCGTATTTGGCTTCTGACACTCACAACCAAAATATTTCCACATAACACATTTCCAAGTTTAACTTAGGAAAAATGAATTAAACATAGAGGAATACTTTGCTTTATGTAATTGGTATCTTTTTCAGAAATCAAGGTTAAATAAACTTTTGTGAATCAAATCATATGAAGGGGAACTGAACATGTCATCCAAAATGTGCCATTTTAGCATAAGGATTATTTTGAGTGGCTTATTTTAAAATACTGAAGACACAGGAGAAGCTCTGAAAACAGTTGAAATGACTCTTGTAAGGGACATTTGCATTAGAAAAGAGGCTGTAGCAGGAAGCTCACTTATTCACCTGAGAGTTATCTGCCTGGCTGGGCAAGCTTTGTTTACCAAACACTTTCTCTTCTCACCTTCCTCTGAATTGTCTTCCCTCCTTTGAAGCCCCAGATTCCTGTCCCTTTCCTTAGCCCAGGATGATATAAAGCCTCTATTGTCTGGCAGCCTTTTGAGTCATATCTTTATGGGGCTTCCATACAGACTTATGTGCTATGTAATTTAATTTATTTTTATTCTGTTCATCTGTCTTTTTGTTACTAGTGACTGGAGTTGTTAGGGGAACCACTGACCAAAACTGTCTGCCCTGGCCAGGCAAGATAGCAGCCACTTTTGCCAGTTATCTTTTTTTTTTTTTTTTTTTGCTGTTGTCTTTATTTATTTATTTTTAAATTTTATTTTATTTTTTAACTTTATAATATTGTATTGGTTTTGCCATATATTGAAATGAATCCTCCACAGGTTTACATGTAACAGGAAGTCCTGGTAAGGAACTTGGAACTAACAAGCTACCACCAACCAGAAGAATTTGGGCAAAGCTTCCCAGGTGGCGCTAGTGGTAAAGAACCCACCTGCCAATGCAGGAGAAATAAGAGACGCAGATTCAATCCCTGGGTTATGAAGACCCCCTGGAGGAAGGAACGGCAACTCACTCCAGTTCTCTTGCCTGGAGAATCCCATACTGAGGAGTCTGGTAGGCTACAGCCCATAGGATCGCAAAGAGCTGGACATGAGTGAAGTGAAGGAAGCAAAAGAATAGAAGAAACACCTCCAACCTTCCAGAATCCTTCTCACTGGAATCCATCTTGGTTGAGTGATATTTGAGACACCAGGAAGGACCCTGAATCAGACTGATTGGCCAAAGATAATCCGGAAACTAACCCAGTTACCATAGACCTGAGACTGCAAACCATCAGGCAGAGCAGTCCTCCTGGGTTCTCATCCCTGTGCTCTGCCTGGGTGCCCCTTCCCAATAAAGTCTCTTGCTTTGTCAGCGTGTGTGTCTCCTTGGACAACTCATTTCCAAGTGTTAAGACAAGAGCCCACTCTCGGGCCTTGGAAGGGGGCCCCCTTCCTGCAACAGTTTCAGCCAAGAAAATAGAAAAGTAGGGGGAAATTTTTATTACCTCCCCTAAATATACATCAAAAAAAAATACATCGTTAAAAGTAGACTTGTTGGGAATCTTTCACAGTATAGGTTTTGGGGGAAACTTTTTGTTTGGTTGGTTGTTTCTAAGGAAAGGCATTACATATAAATGTGTAACGGTGCAAGTAACTGACAGGGATTCTGGGAGAGCTACTTGACTGGGTTTCATGATCCCAGAAAGAGAGCAATGACTTTAGTGATTTTATTATTTCTTGGGTATTCTCATTCTTATGGCTTATATATTTGATTTAGTTGGTACACTAAGATATGATCTATCCCTCAGGGAAGGACTCAAAATAAACAAGCTCACAGAGACTAAAGTGGAAAACCAAAATGCCAGTTGATTAATGGACAATGAGAAAGACAATCATCCAATGGATAAGAATCCTTGCATCAGCAGATCATTGCATTTTATTTTTGAGGGCATAAGTTTCATCCTGCTAATCTTGATTCAGCCACATATGCTTTTCATGCATATGTACTAAGTCATTTCAGTCGTGTCTGACACTGCAACCCCATAGACTGTAGCCCACTAGGCTCCTCTCGCCATGGGATTCTCCAGGCAAGAATACTGGAGTGGGTTGCTATGCCCTCCTCCAGGGGATCATCCCAACCCAGGGATCAAACCTGAGTCTCTTATGTCTCCTGCACTGGCAGGTGGGTTCTTTACCACAAGTGCCACCTGGGAAGCTCATGCTTTTTCATAGGCCTATAGTATAGTACAGGCATACTTCAGAGATACTGAGGGTTGGGTTCAATGCAATAAAGCAAAAGGACTTCTCTGGTGGCTCAGCAGTAATGAATCTATCTGCAATACAGGAGATGAAAGTGATGCGGGTTAGATCCCTAGGTCAGGAAGATCCCCTGGAGGAGGTCATGGCAACCCACTGAAGTATTCTTGCCTGGAAAATCCTATGGACAGAGAAGCCTGGTGGGCTACAGTCCATGGGGTTGCAAAGAATCACACATGACTGAAACAACTAAGCACACACACATGCACAATAAAGAAAATATCCTAATAAAGTGGGTCACATGAATTTTTTGGTTTCCCAGTGCATGTAAGAGTAATGTTAACACTAAAGTCTATTCAGTGTATAATAGGAAAATCAATATATATATATATATATATATATATATATATATGTATACATAAATTTAAAACTATTTGACCAGTAAAAATGCCCAATTATAGTAGTTATACCAAGATCACAAATCATCATAACAAATATAATTATGATGAAAAAGTTTTAAATATTGTGAGAATTACCAAAATGTGATGTATAGACATGAAGTAAGCAAATGCTGTTGGAAAAATAATCCTGATAAATTTGCTGGTTTCAAAGTTGTCATAAAACTTCAATTTGTAAAAAATGCAATATCTGCAAAGTGCAATAAAGTACAGTAAAATGAGTTATGCCTGTATATAAAAAGTTTAGAATTAGATATCAATGTTAACAAATCATGGAACATCACATAAAACCCTGGATTTACAACTTCTCTTTGAAAATCAAAATACCTACCAACACTAATTTCTCTGATTATGGCATCACTTTCATGGATCTGAGTAAGGCCTGAGCCCTCTGTATGGGACATGAGCTGTCCTATATACTGAAGTCCCCATTAGGCCCATTTTCTTAATTTTTATTCCTTTACGGGCTTATACCTCGGAGAAGGCAATGGCACCCCACTCCAGTACTCTTGCCTGGAAAATCCCATGGACGGAGGAGCCTGGTCCATGGGGTCGCGAAGAGTCATACACGACTGAGCGACTTCACTTTCACCTTTCACTTTCATGCATTGGAGAAGGAAATGGCAACCCACTCCAGTGTTCTTGCCTGGAGAATCCCAGGGACGGGAGAGCCTGGCGGGCTGCCATCTATGGGGTCGCACAGAGTCGGACACGACTGAAGCGATTTAGCAGCAGCAGCAGCAGCAACTGGATTATACAGGTATTTGAGTTTCCTACATTTAGAAAGGAAAGCTATAGGTGAAGGCAATAAGCTTATTCCTTCCCCCTAGCCACAGAGTTTGATTCTAGAGTGGGAATGTGTGTGAAGTCAATGTAATTAGAGTGAATCTCAGGGGTTTTGCTGGAAATGTTGGGGCAAAGATAGTCACTGTTTTTTCTGCCGCAAATGAAAAAGGAGGCATGTATGTCTGAGTGCTACTGACAGCCATCCTGGGACTATAAAACAAATGTAATTTGATGACAAATTACATCAAAGAAGACAGCAGAGATGCCAAAAGAAATAGGATCCTTTGAACTTGAATGAGCTGCAGGATCAAGCCTTACCTAAAGCTACACTCGAATGTTTGGGAACATAGCTGAGTGTAAGGGGAGCAGAATATGACACCCAAAATATGCCCTTTAGCATAAAGATTATTTTGGGCTGATTATTTTTGAGAGGTTGCAGACACAAGAGAATATCTGGAAACAGAGTAAAAGTTGCCCTTGTTAGGGAAATTTATACTTATAAGGGAAATCTCCACGTGTAAGAGTGGCCCCCTCTCTGTACCACACTATTTAGATGACTAAATCTCTAGGAATTTATGAATGGAGAAGGCAACTACTAAAATCTGCATACCAACCATACCTTTGTCTAGTGAACTTTTCCTCATATCCTTCTATAACTGGCTCCACAACCCTCAACATTTTCTTTGTCTTTAGCTGGAAATGGAATTTAAGGTGATGATGTGGGCCATTTCCAGGAGTTAGTTCTTGTGGATCTCTCTAGTGCATAGAGGAGGTATACATGGTATTAAACTTTTTGGTTTTCTCCTATTAATCTGACTTTTATTATAGGGTGTCTCAGCCAAGAACCTAGAAGGGTAAAGGGAAAAAATTTTTTTTTCATCTACAGGTTATTTGCCACAAAAAATATTCTGATTCGAAAGTTATCCCCCGCCCCCCAATAGAATGCCTAGCAACACTACTGTAACTCATGAAAGTGAAAGTGAAGTCACTCAGCCGTGTCTGACTCTTTGTGACGCCATGGACAGTAGCTTACCAGGCTCCACCGTCCATGGGATTTTCCAGGCAAGAATACTGGAGTGGGCTGCCATTTCCTTCTCCAGGGAGATCTTCCCAACCCAGGGATTGAACCCGGGTCTCCTGCATTGCAGACAGACGCTTTACCGTCTGTGCCGCCAGATCCTCTACACTGTAACTCATGAGAGCATGGCAAATCCCATAGAAATCCTGAAGCAAAAAAGGTTAAGAATCACTGCTCTCAAGTTCAACTTTAAGTCTCATTTTCATGAGATTGTTCTTAATTCACCTGGATTAGACCTTTGGGTCTTCCCAAACCCTTTAGCCCTCACAGGCAACTTCATACTTTATCCACACATGGCTAGTCATCAATCTCCAAGGTTTGTGTGAGATAATTTATAGACTTACTCATATATTATAAATAAGAGGAACCTATATGACTGCATGGCATTTAATCTACTTATACAGGATATTTTCAAATTCAGGAATATATCTTTCATCTAAAGAATCATTTTTGGTAACTCTGCTGTTATTCAGTCACTAAGTCGTGTCCAACTCTTTGAGACCCAGTGGGATGCAGCATGCCAGGCTTCCCTGTCCTTCACTATCTCCCAGAGACTTCTCAAACTTACATCCATTGAGTTGGTGATGCCATCCAACCATCTCATCCTCTGTCACCCACTTCTCCTCCTGCCCATTCCCAACATCAGGGTCTTTTCCAATGAGTCAACTCTTCACGTCAGGTGGACAAAGTATTGAAGATTCAGCTTCAGCATCAGTCATTCCAGTGAATATTCAGGGTTGATTTCCTTTAGGATTGACTGGTTTGATCTCCTTGCAATCTGGGGGACTCTCAAGAGTCTTCTCCAACACCATAATTTGAAAGCATCAGTTCTTCTGTGCTCAGCCTTTTTTATGGTCCAACTCTCACATGACTATTGGAAAAACCACAGTTTTGACTATATGGACCTTTGTCACCAAGTGATGTCTCTGTTTTCTAATAAGCTGTCTAGGTTTGTCATAGCTTTCCTTCCAAGAAACAAGCATCTTTTAATTTCATGGCTGCAGTCACCATCTGCAGTGATTTTAGAGCCCAAGAAAATAAAATTTGTCACTGCTTCTACTCTTTCCTCTTCTATTTGCCATGAAGTGATGGGACTGGATACCATGATCTTAGTTTTTTGAATGTTGAGTTTTAAGTCAGCTTTTTCACTAACCTCTTTCACCTTCATTAAGAGGCTCTTTAGTTCCTCTTCACTTTCTGTCATTAGAGTGGTACCATCTGCATATCTGAAGTTGTTGATATTTCTCCAGGCAATCTTGACTCCAGCTTGTGATTCATCTAGCCTGGCATTTTGTATAATGTACTCTGCATAGAAGTTAAATAGGCTTGGTGACAATATACAGCCTTTTGTACTCCTTCCCCAATTTTAAACCAGTCAGTTGTTCATGTAGGGTTGTAACTGTTGCTTTTGAACCCACATGCAGTTTTCTCAGGTAAAGTGGTCTGGTATTCCCATCTCTTTACGAATTTTCCAGTTTGTTGTGATCTACACAGTCAAAGGCTTTAGTGTAGTCAGTGGACCAGAAGTAGATGTTTTTCTGGAATTCCGTTACTTTCTCTATCATCCAACAAACAGCAACTCTAGCAATCTGAAATATTCATAAAAATCAGGAAGGAAGAAACTAAAAGATCTTCCTATGAAGTCCAATTATATATACTGAAATTCTCAAGAAAATGAACACTGCTTCAGTCAGACTCCCACCACCACACCACCCCTCAACCACACAAACATATCCTTAGGACATTAGAACCATTTACTCTTATTTTCTACAGAATTCAAATTAAACTGGTTTATCAAGTTGTAAAAGTTTAGAAGTAATAAGTTGAAGTATTTTTGGAGGTTGTGTTGTTAGAAGTAGGCACTGAAAGGAAGGGAGGGGAATGGAAAAGAGACAGAGAGACAAAGATTCAAAACCACAGCATTATTATTGAACCAGAGAAGTTGAAATACAAGAATTGGCTCTGAAAACAACACAGTGTCATGTACATGGTAGTGTAATTGCTGGTATTTAATTCAATGAACCTGATTAACCTGAAAGTTAAATTATGTCCAATAAGTTTTATTTAAGAGGAAATATAACTATGTTATATCTTTTAGAAGTATTTGTTTCCAAAGAATTAAACTGTAACCTTTAAAGAAATATACTTCAGTTATAACAAATAACACATTTCTTAGCATATTGTAGGAGCTATATATATATTGGGTACTTGTAAATCCATGTCACTTTCTTGTGGCTACCATGCCTACTAATTGACAATTTGAGTGTGTGTGTTTATTTGTAACTGTTGGGGAAAAAACATTTTTGTAGAATGCTATGTTTTTTATGTAGTTTCTCAGTCCTGTCTGACTCTTTGCGACCCCATGGACTATAAACCCACCAAGCTCCTCTGTCCGTGGAATTCTCCAAGCAAGAATACTGGAGTGGGTAGCCATTCCTTCTCCACAGAGGATCTTCCTGACCCAGGGATCAAGCCCAGTCTTCTGCACTTTAGGCAGATGTTTTTTACCACCTGAGTCACCAGGGAAGCCCATGTAGAATATTACTTGCATGCAAATTTTTTTTAAGCTGTGCTAAGTTGACCATATTTTTCAACTATAAATTAGATCATATAGTCTGATAAAATATTTTTTCCAATTCATGAATGTATGTGGAAGTCTTATGAAAGCATATAAAACAAAAATAATCCCCCTTTATTTCAAAGAATAGAATGAGATGAACTTAAGTTTGTCCACAAAAAGTTTTAAAATTTGTATGGAAACACAAAAGATCCAAAATAACCAAAAAATTCTTGAGAAAAAAGAATAGAGCCAGAAGCATCATGCTCCCTGATATTAGACTATTATTACAAAGCTACAATAATCAAGAGAGTATATAACTGACAAAAAAAAAAAAACAGATACATAGATCAATGGAACAGGATAGAAAGCACAGAAATAAACCCACACACTTATGATCAATTAATCTATCACAAAGGAGAATAAACAATGAAGAAAAGTCATTCTGTTCAATTACTGGTACCATTCTCCCAAATCATCCCTCCCTCTCCCTCTCCCACAGAGTCCAAAAGACTGTTCTATACATCAGTGTCTCTTTTGCTGTCTCACGTACAGGGTTATTGTTACCATCTTTCTAAATTCCATATATATGTGTTAGTATACTGTATTGGTGTTTTTCTTTCTGGTGGCAGATTCATGTTGATGTATGGCAAAACCAATACAATATTGTAAAGTAATTAGCCTCCAATTAAAATAAATAAATTTAAGTTAAAAAAAAATAACTGGTGCCAGGACAACTGGACAACTGCATGTAAAAGAATGAAATTAGAACGCCTCCTAACACCATACACAAAAATAAACTCAAAATGGATTAAAGACCTAAATATAAGACTGGGTACTATAAAACGTCTAGAGGAAAATAGGAACACTCTTTAACATAAATCTCAGCAATATTTTTTAGACCTATCTCCTAGAGCAATGGAAGTAAAAACAAAAATAAACAAATAGGACCTAATTGAACTTAAAAGCTTTTGCACAGCAAAGGAAACCATAAACAAAATGAAAAGGCAACCTACTGACTGGGAGAAAATATTGGCAAATGAAGCTATCAACAAGGAATTAATTTCCAAAATATACCAACAGCTCATACAACTTAATAATAATAAAAGAAAAACCAAACAACCAAATCAAAAAATGGACAGAAAACCTAAATAAACATCTCTCCAAAGGAGATAGATGGCCAAAAGTCATACGAAAAGATGTTCAGTGTCACTAATTATTAGAGAAATGCAAATCAAAATTTCAATGAGGTATCACCTCACACTAGTCAGAATGGCTGTTATCCAAAAGTCTACAAATAATAAATGCTGGAGAGGGTGTGGATTATAAGGAACCCTCTTACACTTTTGTGGAATGTAAACTATTGCAGCCACAGTATGGAGTTTCCCTAAAAAAACTAAAAATGGAGCTACTGTATGATCTTGCAATCTCATTTCTGGGCATAATCTGGAGAAAATTCCAATTTGAAAAGCTATATGTGCCCCAATCAATGTTCATAGCAGCACTATTTTATAATAGTCAAGATATGGAGGGACGTTGCTGGTGGTCCAGTGGTTAAGACTCTGTGCTCACAATGCAGGGGGCCTGGGTTTGATCCCTGGTCAGGGAACTAGGTCCCACATGGTGCAACTAAGAACCAGTGTAGTCAAATTAATTAATTAATTTAAAATGCACATGGAAGCAACCTAAAAGTCCATTGACAGAAGAATGGATAAAAAAATATGTGGTGTATATATATATATATATGTATATATATATATATATATATATGAAGGAAATGGCAACCCACTCCAGTACTCTTGCCTGGAAAATCCCATGGGTGGAGGAGCCTGGTGGGCTGCAGTCCATGTGGTTGCTAAGAGTCAGACACAACTGAGTGGCTTCACTTTCACTTTTCACTTTCATGCATTGGAGAAAGAAATGGCAACCCACTCCAGTATTCTTGCCTGGAGAATCCCAGGGATGGGGGAGCCTGGTGGGCTTCCGTCTATGGGGTCGCACAGAGTTGGACACAACTGAAGTGACTTAGCAGCATATATATATATATATATAAAATATGCATATGAGGGAATATTACTCAGCCATAAAAAAGAATGACATAATGCCATTTGCAGCAACATGAATAGAAACAGACATTATCATATTAATTGAAATAAGTCAGACAGAAATAGAAATATCATATGATATCACTTATATTTGGAATCTAAAAAATGGTACAAATGAACTTATTCACAGAGTTCTGAGAAATAGACTCAGAGACACAGAAAACAAACTTATGGTTACCAAAGAGGAAATTGGAGGGGGAAGGATAAACTAGAAGTATGGTATTAACAGATATACACTATTATATGTAAAATAGATAACCAACAAAGACCATCTGTATGACACAGGGAATGATATTCAATATCTTTTAATAACCTATGATGGAAAAGAATCTGAAAAAGAATATATAAAAAACACACACTGAATCACTTTGCTGTATATCTGAAATACAACACTGTAAATTAATTACATTTCAATTAAAAATGTTAAAAAAAAGAAGCCTCATGTAGGTACAAAAACTCATCTTACTACTATATAAAAAAATTTTTAAGAAGATGCAATATTTATAAATCAGTTTCAAATTTAAAAAAAACAACAGAAATTTAAAAGCTAAACACGTTATCTTTGAATACCAATCATCTTCAACACTAAAATGTCAGTTCAACCTCAGGTATTCCAACTTCTGAGAAATTACATAGTTTAATGAAAACAAAAATCCCTCTCATTTCTCTTATTAAATATATATACCATGATTTTCTAGCCAATTATTAATTTTTGAAGGTTATTTAAAAATAGACCTGGAAATATTAAGGAGAGTCATGTGGTTGACTATACAATTCATTATAAAGAAAGAAACAGAAAGTTGTTAAATATGCCCTAAGCATCTTCATAGTGAGTATAAGCAAATATCTTGGTAACTTTATTTGAATATAATTTATAAATGCAATGAATATAGTATTTAAAAGTCAATATTCAAAAGATTTGAAATAAGTTTACAATTTTGAAAAATAAAAAATTAAGGCTATCCAAAATACAAGTATTTGGGACGTGTTCTGCATGTAAACACTTACCAACCACAAAATTTCCTTAAGTGAAAGTGTATCCTTCAACAATTTACTTTAGCATAACTTCCACAAAGATTTGATTTGAGTTAGATTAGTTACTTCTGTTGAAGGTAATTCAAAAAGAAGCGAATGACTACTTGAAGGAACACATTGCTATGATCCCTTCCAGGATTTGGAAGTTGCTCCTGCAAATGAGGGTCTTGGAGCATAAGCTTCATTAACTTCATGGTAAATTTACCTCTGAGGGAGGTAATCCTTCACATGTCCAGAAAGTAAGTAATGAGAGATTTAAATGAACTGTGCAGAATGATTTATTATTGTGTATGTATACAGAATTAGCCAAACTCTGAGGATTGAGTTCACAGTCCTTTAGACTGCCTCGTCTTCTCACAATTTCTGACACCAACTACAAGGAGTTAGTCTAACTACTGTTGAAAAGAAGCAGACCCCAAATGGAGTCACTTGTAAGAGCCACCTAGACTTAATACTTAACTGAATTTCAGTTTCAGACTCTCTCAAGAGTAGAATTTTAAACCAACCAGTATGGAACTTCCTGATCAGCATAATAAAATACCTGCTATTCCCTTCCCCCCAAAAGAAGATGAAATGACCTGAAATAATCCATTTATTTTTATTTTTTTCTAATAACCTTCTTGTCCTGCCCAGTTTCTGCCTATAAATACCTAACATTTGGTCCTTCTCAGAGTGCCTTCCTGCTTGCTAGGTGGGGTGCTGCATAAAGCCAATTACAGTTTCAAAATTACTCGGTTGAATTTTGTTTTTAACACTAGAAAGTTGAAGATCACTGAGTCCCGAGACTACCCCTCACTTTTGACACCAATTGCAAGCTCAGGGAACTTTACAAGTTCAGTTCAATTCAGTTCACTCACTCAGTCGGGTCTGACTATTTGCGACCACATGAATCGCAGCACGCCAGGGCTTGCTGTCCATCACCAAATCCCGGAGTTCACTCAGACTCACATCCATCAGTGAGTCAGTGATGCCATCCAGCCATCTCATCCTCTGTCGTCCCCTTCTCCTCCTGCCCCCAATCCCTCTCAGCATCAGAGACTTTTCCAATGAGTCAACTCTTTGCATGAGGTGGCCAAAGTACTGGAGTTTCAGCTTTAGCATCAGTCCTTCCAAAGAAATCCCAGGGCTGATCTCCTTCAGAATGGACTGGTTGGATCTTCTTGCAGACCAAGGGACTCTCAAGAGTCTTCTCCAACACCACAGTTCAAAAGCATCAATTCTTTGGCACTCAGCTTTCTTCACAGTCCAACTCTCACATCCATACATGACCACTGGAAAAACCATAGCCTTGACTAGACGGACCTTTGTTGGCAAACTAATGTCTCTGCTTTTCAATATGCTATCTGGGTTGTTCATGACTTTCCTTCCAAGGAGTAAGTGTCTTTTAATTTCATGGCTGAAGTCACCATCTGCAGTGATTTTGGAGCCCAAAAAAGATAAAGTCTGACACTGTTTCCACTGTTTCCCCATTTATTTCCCATGAAGTGATGGGACCAGATGCCATGATCTTCATTTTCTGAATGTTGAGCTTTAAGCCAACTTTTTCACTCTCCACTTTCACCTTCATCAAGAGGCTTTTTAGTTCCTCTTCACTTTCTCCCATAAGGATGGTGTCATCTGCATATCTGAGGTTATTGATATTTCTCCCAGCAATCTTCATTCCAGCTTGTGGTTCTTCCAGACCAGTGTTTCTCATGATGTACTCTGCATATAAGTTAAAAAAGCAGCGTGACAATACACAGCCTTGACATACTCCTTTTCCTATTTGGAACCAGTCTGTTGTTCCATGTCCAGTTCTAACTGTTGCTTCCTGACCTGCATACAGGTTTCTCAAGAGGCAGGTCAGGTGGTCTGGGATTCCCATCTCTTTCAGAATTTTCCACAGTTGATTGTGATCCACACCGTTAAAGGCTTTAGCATAGTCAATAAAGTAAAAATAGATATTTTTCTGGAATTCTCTTGCTTTTTCGAAGATCCAGCAGATGTTGGAAATTTGATCTCTGGTTCCTTTGCCTTTCTAAAACCAGCTTGAACATCGGGAAGTTCGTGATTCACGTATTGCTGAAGCCTGGCTTGGAGAATTTTGAGCATTAATTTACTAGCGTGTGAGATGAGTGCAATTGTGCGGTAGTTTGAGCATTCTTTGGCATTGCCTTTCTTTGGGATTGGAATGCAAACTGACCTTTTCCAGTCCTGTGGCCACTGCTGAGTTTTCCCAATTTGCTGGCATATTGAGTGCAGCACTTTCACAGCATCATCTTTCAGGATTTGAAAGAGCTCAACTGGAATTCCATCACTTCCACTAGCTTTGTTCATAGTGATGCTTTCTAAGGCCCACTTGACTTCACATTCCAGGATGTCTGGCCCTAGGTGAGTGATCACACCATTGTGATTATCTTGGTCATGAAGATCTTTTTTGTACAGTTCTTCTGTGTATTCTTGCCACCTCTTCTTAATATCTTCTGCTTCTGTTAGGTCCATACCATTTCTGTCCTTTATTGAGCCCATCTTTGCATGAAATGTTCCCTTCGTGTCTCTGATTTTCTTGAAGAGATCTCTAGTCTTTCCCATTCTGTTGTTTTCCTCTATTTCTTTGCACTGATCGCTGAGGAAGGCTTTCTTATCTCTCTTTGCTATTCTGTGGATCTCTGCATTCAGATGCTTATATCTTCCCTTTTCTCCTTTGCTTTTCGCTTCTCTTCTTTTCATACCTATTTGTAGGCCTCCCGAGACGGTCATTTTGCTCTTTTGAATGTCTTTTCCATGGGGATGGTCTTGATCCCTGTCTCCTGTACAATGTCACGAATCTCCGTCCATAGTTCATCAGGCACTCTATCTATCAGATCTACTCCCTTAAATCTATTTCTCACTTCCACTGTATAATCATAAGGGATTTGATTTCAGTCATACCTGAATGGTCAAGTGGTTTTCCCTACTTTCTTCAATTTAAGTCTGAATTTGGTAATAAGGAGTTCACGATCTGAGCCACAGTCAGCTCCTGGTCTTTTTTTTGCTGACTGTATAGAGCTTCTCCATCTTTGGATGCAAAGAATATAATCAATTTGATTTCTGTGTTGACCATCTGGTGATGTCCATGTCTAGAGTCTTCTCTTGTGTTGTTGGAAGGGGGTGTTTGCTATGACCAGTGCATTTTCTTGGCAAAACTCTACTAGTCTTTGCCCCACTTCATTCCATATTCCAAGGCCAAATTTGCCTGTTACTCCAGGTGTTTCTTGCCTTCCTATTTTTGCATTCCAGTCCCCTATAATGAAAAGGACATCTTATTTGGGTGTTAGTTCTAAAAGGTCTTGTAGGTCTTCATAGAACCGTTCAACTTTAGCTTCTTCAGCATTACTGGTTGGGGCATAGACTTGGATTACTGTGATGTTGAATGGTTTCCTTTGGAAACGAACCGAGATCATTCTGTTGTTTTTGAGATTGCATCCAAGTACTGCATTTCAGACACTTTTGTTGACTGTGATGGCTACTCCATTTCTTCTGAGGGATTCCTGCCTGCAGTAGTAGATATAATGGTCATCTGTGTTAAATTCACCCATTCCAGTCCATTTTAGTTTGCTGATTCCTAGAATGTTGACCTTCACTCTTGCCATCTCTTGTTGGACCACTTCCAATTTGCCTTGATTCATGGACCTGACATTCCAGGTTCTTATGCAATATTGGTCTTTACAGCATCGGATCTTGCTTCTATCACCAGTCACATCCACTACTGGGTATTGTTTTTGCTTTGGCTTCATCCCTTCATTCTTTCTGGAGTTATTTCTCCACTGATCTCCAGTAGCACTGGAGAAAGCAATGGCACCCCACTCTAGTACTTTGCCCGGAAAATCCTGTGGATAGAGGAGCCTGGTAGGCTGCAGTCCATGGGGTCATGAAGAGTCGTACACAACTAAGCAACTTCACTGTTACTTTTCACTTTCATGCATTGGAGAAGGAAATGGCAAACCACTCCAGTGTTCTTGCCTGGAGAATCCCAGGGACAGGGGAGCCTGGTGGTTGCCGTCTATGGGGTCACACAGAGTCAGACACAACTGAAGTGACTTAGCAGCAGTAGCAGCAGCAGCATATTGGGCACCTACTGACCTGTGGAGTTCCTCTTTCAGTATCCTATCATTTTGCCTTTTCATACTGTTCATGGGGTTCTCAAGGCAAGAATACTGAAGTGGTTTGCCATTCCCTTCTCCAGTGGACCACATTCTGTCAAACCTCTCCACCATGACCCGCCCGTCTTGGGTGGCCCCACGGGCATGGCTTAGTTTCAGTGAGTTAGACAAGGCTGTGGTCCTAGTGTGATTAGATTGACTAGTTTTCTGTGAGTATGGTTTCAGTGTGTCTGCCCTCTGATGACCTCTTGCAACACTTACCATCTTACTTGGATTTCTTTTACCTTGGACGTGGGGTATCTCTTCACGGCTGCTCCAGCAACGCACAGCCACTGCTCCTTACCTTGGATGAGGGGTATCTCCTCACCACCGCCCCTCACTACCTTGAACGTGGATAATTCACTACAAAGACTCATAGTGCTCCCTGAGGGCTATTATACTCACATGCTCAGTCACTTCAGTCGTATCGGACTCTTTGCAACCCCATGCACTATAGCCCACCAGGTTCCTTTGTCTATGGGACTCTCCAGTCAAGAATACTAGAGTGGGTTGCTGTGCCCTTCTCCAGGGAATCTTCCCAATCCAGGAATCAAATCAGTGTCTCTTGAGTCTCCTGCATTACAGGTGAATTCATTACTGCTGAGCCATCTGGGAAGCCCATTATACTCACAGTTACGGTTTATTATGGTAAAGCGGCACAATCCAATGGAAGAGACTCATAGGAAAGGGTATGGGAGGACTCCACATGCAAGCCCTCCACTGTCCCCAGGATGTATTAATATTACCTTCCCAGTGTACATGTGGTTTGTTTCTGGAGATTTTTATTGGGGATTCATTGCATAGGCATGACTGATTGATTGATTGCCTATGTGGTTGAATTCAATTTCTAGCAACCTCCTCCTGTCCCAAGAGATCAGGCTGATACCACTTGGTCTCATGGGCTCATTATAAGTTGCCTCAGTAGCATAAACTATCAGGTGTAGTTAAGGAGCTCATTATGAATAACAGACACTCTTGTTGATGCTAAAAGCTCAGCTTCTCTGTACACTGGAGCCAAATCAAATCTCAGAGACAGCATTTTGGGTGAAATAGAAAAGGATAGCTTTATTGCTTTGGCAGGCAAAGGGGGCACAGCGAGCTCATGCCCTCAAAACCATTCCCCAACTTGAGGAAGATAGGGACAAGTTTTATAGTAAAAGAGGGCGTGATCAGCTCCTGGACATTCTTCTGATGGGTTGGTGGTGAAGTTAGTGAGTGAATGAAGTCGCTCAGTAATGTCTGACTCTTTGCAACCCCGTGGACTGTAGCCCACCAGGCTCCTCCGTCCATGGGATTCTCCAGGCAGGAATACTAGAGTGGGTTGCCATTTCCTTCTCCAGGGGATCTTCCCGACCCAGGGATCGAACCCAGGTCTCCCGTATTGCAGGCAGACGCTTTAACCTCTGAGCCACCAGGGAGTCAATATCATCAACCTTCAGGTTTAACTGGTCTGGAGTCTACATCCTTGTGGGCAGCATACCATAACTTCTCTCATACCTGGGCATTTCAGAATCTACAAAATAGCTCCAAGATATTGTGTGTGTCCATTGATGGGGAAACAGGACCTTGCCCCACAGCAGCCTCCAACAGTTTCTTTCTCCCTGGTCCCATAGCCTCTCATTTCTCTAATTAACAACTACTTGAATCTGCTTATTGGAAATCAAGGAAAGTCATGGATGCTGGATGAAGGCTGTTTCCTAATATCTAAGAAATGAGGAACACAAAGGCCTTGTACCCAGGAGCCCCCACAGGCCCTACATGGTATCACTATCACTCAGGAAGTTCTAAGGACTTGACATTATATCCCAGGAACCAGAAAAAAAGTCCACTCCTTTCTTTGGACAAAGATAAATCTTTACCACACACTGTAAATAACACTGATGTAATCTTTAGTGTACTTCTTTTTTTTTTTTAGAAATAATAATCTTGAATTTACTTTTTGCTATGTTTTTTTAATTAACTTATTTTAATTGGAGGCTACTTACTTTACAATATTATAGTGGATTTTGCAATACATTGACAAGAATCAGCCATGGGTTGAAGTTCTCTTTAGTGTACTTCTAATTTTACTTTTATGAATTTAAAAATATTCATGTTTTTATAGGTCACCATGGTTCCCCACCATTGTTTTCTTTTCTTTCTTCCTTTTTTTTTTTTTTTTTTCTTGCAGGCTTAATAAATTCCTCATCTGCTTCATTGTTGCCAAGTAGTTTGAGGGGATATCATTTTGTCAACATGATTTAGGTCATCTCGGCTAAATGTAGCAATTTAAAACTGTGACAAATGTCAAAACTGGTTGAATTGATTTTATTTTTGTATTAACTATTTCAAATGACAGTGACACATTTAAAAATAAATTTAAGGTAAGAAAGGAATGGACTGGTTAGTGTATCTAGACTAACTAGAGTAACTACAGTATCTTGCAAGGAGTATCTTGCTTTAACAATACCCAGAAACAGAATGTCAGAAAGTACAATCATGAGTTTTTGAATTTCCATTATGTATGTGTGTGTGTGTATATATATAAATATATTGTTGAGTTTCTAACTCTGATCATTCATTAGTATATTTCTCTTTTAATTCTTTGACTACGTTTGTAATAACACCTTTGAAGCCTTCTCCATTTTACTCAACATGTAGACCAATTCTGAAGCATTTTCTATTGACTGTATTTTTTTCCTGAACATGAGTTACACTTTCCTGTCTCTTTGCATATCTATAATTTTATTTAATTGGATAGTACAGATAATACATTATGATGATTCTGGATTATTTGTATTCTGAAGTTTGTATTGTTCTCATAGGCGGTTAATTTGCAAGAATTCCAACTGTAAACTCTGTCTCCTCCACAGAATGTAACCCTGATATATTTACTTAATTCTTAAGATTTCCTGCTACTGCTGTTTTTACCCCAACTTTCTGAAAGTTTCACCTGCACCTGTATATCTTGATGGTCAGCTAAAGATTTGGGCACAGATATTGGGGTAAATCTCTATTCATGATTTATAGGTCACCATGGTTCTCCACCATTTTTTTTTCTTTCAGGCTTATAAATTCCTCATCTTCTTCATAGTTGCCACGTAGTGTGAAGGGAGATTATTTTGTCAATATGATTTAGGTCATAAGTTCTCTTAGTTATGAGGTTTATCCCTAAACTTCTCTGCCATCCTCAGGTTCTGTCCTCTCATACCTCAAGCCAGGAACACTTCAGTTTTCTGCCCATTTGAACAGGTTTGGGGACACAGTCAGATTAAAAAAAAAAAAAAAAAAACCAATAACAGCAAATTCACAAACATCACAAACAGCCAAAAACCTCATCATTTTCCCACCAGATGCATTGATGTCTCCCTTGCACATGCGTAGTTTAACATTCAACCAGCTAAGCACGGAGTTGATGTTCAGACTGTGTGTTTCATCCATTTTGCAATTTTCTTTCTTCCAAAATATCCCCCTTAAATTTAAAGTTGCTTTCCCAGTTTTGAACTCTTCTCCAGTATCATAATGCTGATTTTTTTTTTTTTTTTTTTGCTGTTATAGTGGTAAGAACTCCTAGAAAAGAAAGCCGTGGACTTGTAATTCTGCCTGCTCGAACTGCAGTTTTTCAAGAGCAAATTTTCCTCTTTCTTCTGTCTGCTTTTGGACACCTTCCAATACTTTCAAGTGTTGGGAATATATACTCTAGATTTTATAATTATTAACTGCACAAGGTTTCACATAACCACTTCACTTTGCAGTCATCAATGAAAGTACATCAATAAAACAGCATTTTGGGAAGAATCTAAAAAGCATTGTTGCGCTCACTGTAGTCCTTAGGAATTTTGATAGCAAACAGACAATTGGATTTTTTTCTTCATTTTCACTTATTAGCATTGCATGGACAGAATTTCAAGTCTAAGTTTGATTTTTTTTTTCCACAGCCACAGAAATAGCTAATTGCTAAACCATTGATTAGATTATCCCAGAGACAATCTCATGGATATTAAGAAGGTAGAAATCCCCTATCTCCCAAAAGAGTTGATCATATAAATTCCATTAAAAACTCGATTTAGTAATGTGTACTGTGTATATCAAAAAGGAATTACATGACTCAGCATCTAATCAGCATTTTTGAAAAATATTAACTTGACTGAATTCTTTGGTTAAGATTATAAAGAAATTCTACCAATTTTTGATCTATACATAGAGAAGATTACATACCAATGTAATATTCTACTTTATAAAACTGAGTTCAAAAGATGATTCTCTTAGAATTTGAGAATGGTATTTTATATTTTCCTTTCTTGTAAAAATCAGGGTTAATTTAGAAAGCTAAGTGAGAAAAAAAAAAAAGAGTTCAATTCAGAACAAATTCCCTTAACTGATCCAGATGTATGTGTCAAAGTGAAGTTACTCTCAGAAGAGACATTAGTTTTAATGTTCATATTTTCCAAAACACACACACATGCATACACACACACACACGGCATCTCTTGATGTTCAAAAACTCTGGTTTTCAAAAGTCATTGATTCCACTTATGTCTAAGAGTACCATGGACTAAATAAATAAGCACATGCCAACTCTCCAGGTGGGTAACAATTCAAAGATCATTCTTTAACATTTCAGAAAAATAATACTGAGCACCTCTTTACAAAGAATGTCTCCCCACAACTGAAATTTAAGTGCAGATTACAAACAGAGCAACTGTGAAGAAGCACATAGTTCAACCCCTTGTCTACTAATCAGAAAGGCAGCCTGTATGATAAAATCAACTTTATGTGAGGACCAGAATTACCATTTGTGACCAGACTATGGGCAGTCAAAAGATAAGATCATATAACCTTCCCATGATTCTAGTGTTTCCTTGGAATTTCTGCAAAAAGCACTTTCCCTTTTGTGTTGTTTCCTTTTTCAGACTTTTTTCTCCACACAACCGAAGAATTTTGGTAAGAAGGATGTAAATAAAAGTTAGAAGGGAAAAAAGAAATAAGCAATATTTTGAAATAGAAAAAAAATCTAGATTCTATTTTGCTTTATTTTACAATAACATGCAATTCAATAAAGTAAAATACCTTCTCAGAATTTCCTGCAGTTTACACAGAAATAACAAGACCATGTCCATGTGGAGTGATTTTTAAGCACAAATCAAAAGTCATAGTTCCATGATACTTTACAAAGTAAACCTACTTATGTGCATACCACTCATGTCAATAAATAGAAAATTCACAGCTTTACAGAGGCCCCATCATAACCCCTCCCAATTCCTTCTTCCCTAAAGGTAACTACTGTCCAAGTTTTGCCTGTTTTTTACTTTTATATAAAAGAAGCAAGAAAATATGCATTTTTACCTGACATCTCTTGCTCAGTATTTGGTTTTGTGACACATTCATGCTGTTGCATGTATAAGTAGTATGTTTATTGTCTTCGCTGTGTAGTATTCCATTTTATGACTATGTTAGAATTTATTGGTTTTATTGTTAGTGAATATTTTAGATGCACTCAGTTTTGTCTTTTTCAAGCAGATGTTGCTATGAACATCCTTATACATGTATCCTGGTGAACATATGTACTAATCTATAGGGTGCATACTTGGGAATAAAATTGCTGTATCATAGTGTAGTCTCATGTTTATCTTTAGTAGATACTTCCATTTGGGGCAATTTTAGATGATTCTTGATAGGTTCTTAGGGAATGATTTGGATCTGATAAATACCATAAAAATCCTTCACCAAGACAGTTACAAACATTCTCAGAGATTCAGGAAGCATGAACAGAATAGCGAATGTGATTCACATCCATTCATTTAACAAGCTTTTGGTAAGCAATTTAATATTAATATGTCAAACACTATGTTGAGTGTTAGTTTCTCAGTCTTATCTGACTCTTTGTGACTTCATAGACTATAGCCCACCAGGCTCCTTTGTCCATGGAATTCTCCAGGCAAGGATACTGGAGTGGGTTGCCATTCCCTTCTCCAGGGGTCTTCCCAACCCAAGGATCGAACCTGGGTCTCTTGCATTGAGGGCAGATTCTTTCCTGTCTTAGCCATCCAGGAAGCAGAAAACAGGTAGGCAATGTAAGCAGAGAGAGAAACACTGTATTAGGCATTGGTATTACAGCATTAAACAAATCAGTCTCTGTTCCCATCAAACAATTTTACAGTTCCCTTTATTAAAATCATTTGCACTTAGCATAAGACATAGGAGAAAATTTTTGTGACCTTGTGTTAAGAAATAAATTAGAACTGATGGCAAAAGCAATACAATATTGTAAAGTTTAAAAATAAAATAAAATAAAAAAAGAAAACAAAAAAAATAAACTATACATATTCTTTTGATCTTTAAAAAAAAAAAGAAAGAAAGAAATTATCCACCCACCCTTGCCTCACATTCATATGTCAAAACATTAACCCCTAGAATCTCAGAATGCAACTACATTTAGAGATAGGGCCTTTAAAAATGTAATTAAGGTAAAATGAGGTCAAATGGGTGGTTGCTAACCTAATACGACTAACATCCTTATAAGAGTTAGAAAAGATTAGGGTAGATATGTGTGTACACAGAGGAAAGACCATGTGAAGATACACTGAGAAGGCACCATCTGTATGTCAAGCAGAGAGGCCTCAGAAGAAAACCAATCTGCTGACACTTTGATCTTGAATTTCTAGCCTCCAGTGCCACGAGAAAATAAATTTATATTCTTTAACCCACACAGTCTGTGATATTTTGTTATGGTAGGTCTAGAAAACTAACACACCTTGGGTTAGGCAAATAATTTTTAGATATGACAGTAAAAGTATGATGCATAAAAAAAAATTCATAAACTAAATATAATAAAACTTTAAAATGCTTGCTCTGCAAAACATTGTTAATAGAAAGCAAGCCACATGATGGGAGAGAATATTTGCAAACTGCATCTTTGATGAGGGAACTATATTAAGTATATATAAAGATTTATTAAAACTTAGTAATGAGAAAACTAAATCCCAATAATAGGCAAAACTTTTGAAGAGACACTTCAGCAAAGATATACAGTAACATAAAAGCATATGTAAACATGCTTGACATAATTAGTCATTATGGAGATTCAAATTAAGACCACACCTATTATAATGGCTAACCTTACAAAGACTGGCCATACCAAATGTTGGTGAGGATCTGGAAGAAGTGAAATCCTCATACACTGCTGGTGGGAATGCAAAACAGTAGAGCCATGTTGGAAAACAGTTTGGCAATTTTCTTATAAATATACACTTACCATACAACAAAGCAGTTCCACTCTTAGGCTTCTGTCCAAGTGAAATGAAAACCTGCATCTGCATAAAAACCTATGTTAGAATGCCCACAGCAACTTTATCCATAATTACTCATAAATGGGAACAACCTAAATGTCTCTCACCAGGGGAGAAGATAAACAGATTGTGGTATATCCATATAATGAAACACTAATCAACAATAAAAAAGAATGAACTTCTGATACCTGCAACAACATGGATGTGTCTCAAATTCATTATACTGAGTGATACATGTATATTGTGTGATTACACTTACATGCTGGCTATTTTAGAAAAGGCAAAACTATAAGACTGTAGAACAGATCAGTGGTTGACAGGGAATAAGGGTTTGACTACAAAGATGACAAATATCAATAAAAGATTTTTGAATGAGAAGGGGAGAAGGTAGTAATGTAATTGTTCTGTATCTTGATTATAGTGGTAGTGGTTGCATGACTCAACAGTCAACAAAGAGAGTGAATTTTATTGTATATAAATAAATTATAAATGACACACACACACAAAAGATGTACTCAGATATCCACATACGGTCAAACACCATCATTCCTCCTGAAAAAAGCCACTTACCCAGTTTTCTAAAAGTAGAGATAAGTTCAAGGATGAATAAGAGTAAGGCAAAAGATACCGTGATGTGAATGGAGAAATAGAAAGAGTGTATTATTGCAAACAAGTGATGCTGAAGAAGTAGTTAGGAATGAATTTATGGAGGGTCTTTTTGCTGTTGTTGTTCAGTTGCTCAGCCGTATCTGACTCTTTGTAATCCCATGGACTGCACCACACCAGCCTTCCCTGTCTTTCACTGTATCCCAGAGCTTGCTCAAACTAATGTCCATTGAGGCAGTGAAGCCATCCAAACATCTCGTCCTCTGTTGTCCCCTTCTACTCCTGCCCTCAATCTTTCCCAGCATCAGGGTGTTTTCTAATGAGTCAGCTCTTTGCACCAGGTGGCCATAGTATTGGAGCTTCAACTTTAGCATCAGTCCTTCCAATGAATATTGAGGATTGATTTCCTTTAGGATTAACTGGTTTGATATCCTTGAAATCTAAGGGACTCTCAAGAGTCTTCCCCAACACCACAGTTCAAAAGCATCAATTCTTTGGTGCTCAGCCTTCTTTAGGGTCCAGGTCTCACATCCATACATGACTACTGGACAAACGATAGCTTTGACTAGATGGACTTTAGTTGGCAAAGGAATGTCTCTGCTTTTTAATACACTGTCTAAGTTGGTCATAGCTTTTCTTCCAAGGAGCAAGCGTCTTTTAATTTCATGGCTGCAGTCACTGTCCCCAGTGATTTTGGAGCCCAAGAAAATAAAGTCTGTCATCGTTTTCATTGGTTCCCTATTTGCCATGAAGTGATGGGACTGGAGCCATGATCTTGTATGTTCTGACAAAGGATTTTGAGCTTGTACTGCAAGGTATGGGAGCCATTGAATGGTTTTGAGAAAGAGCAGGGTATGCTCATCTTTTATTAACGGATAAATCAGTCTGGCTATGATGTAGAAAGATCAGTCTGGCTGACTTGTAGAAAGATTGAAAGCACAGAGATCAGTTGGAAAGTGTTTGTGGTAGTCCAAGTGAGACATGAAAAAAAAAATCCTGCTCTCAGGCAGCTATAATAGGAATATTAAGTAGGGAGAGGTTTCTGAGCCCTGTGAGGTTGGGTACATAAGCTTAAGAGAGCTAGAGGGAAAGTAATGACCTCAGAAAAGGATCTTTTAACTTTAGAGGACTTTAGAGTATCTTCTGCTTACTGTCTTGTTTTAGTCATAAAGGAGAGAATCACTACTGCTTGACCCTATTCTAGTATTCATGATATGAATACACATGAATCTCAGACAATTTTTTCAATTGCATGACCTCACATGGTTTTTAGATGTTTCAATGAAATCCAGATGCCAACTGAATTAGTATTAGTGTTAGTTCCTCAGCTCAATCGTGTCCAACTCTGTGACCCAACCCCATGGTCTGGGGTTCGCCAGGCTCTTCTGTCCATGGGATTCTCCAGGCAAGAATACTGGAGTGGGTTGCCATTTCCTTCTCCAACTGAATAACATTTATTAAATGATCTATAATTAGGATGACCATATATCCAGTTTGGCTAAGAAATAGCCCCTATTTCATGAACTCCTAGAATAAGTATTCTAGTATTAATTACAGTGCTTCTTTTAATTCTCAAAAGCACCTTGGTTTTGATGGTAAAATTTATGATCACTCTAGCCTATAAAAGCTTCCCCATTTGACTATTCTTCAAGGGTAAAAAGGAAGAAACAAATATGTCAATATCTCCATTTTTTTAATATAAATCAAGAGATTTTTTTTTCATCTGCAAAGTCCTATCGAGAAGGAAAACAGAATGGAAAGTTGTATAACCTGAACAAAAATGCAATAATTTAAATATAATTTAATCATTTAATTATATATATGTGTGTATGTACATAAACACCCAATTAATGGACTTGATCCTCAAATAATTACTGAGTTCTTCCCATTTACTTTCTCCTCCTGTGTATTAAATTTTGTGCAAAACTTAAAACCTTTCTATTCCTTGGTACTTAAAAATTTCAACAGATTGCCCCAAGGCCTTGAAGGGAATTAGGAGGTTGTTAGTGGTTGCGAGATCCCTGACTGTTCACCGCTCAGAGAGTCATCCTTCATTCTGTCTTCTATAATCCTGTGAGAAGCCAAAACAAGCTTGCTCAGTAGGGTTCCTTGTGAAATATCAAGAATTCTGCACCAAATCATCACCTCACCCATGCTAGGTCCACACAGGGAAGACTGAAGAGAAAAGAAGCATAACAACTTTGTTTAGTGGCACACTGTTCTGTCACATCAAGATTGGTTTTGATACACCCCAGACTCTGTTTTCACACTCTGACCATAATGGCAAAATATAATTCTGGCCTGTGTAAGCCAGTATAAAAGTGATGGAGAAATAGAGGACTGAGGCAGAGAAGATTGGAAGAAAATGAAATTGTATTTTATTATTTCTATCCATCCTACTTCCATAAAGGACTTGAGGTAATAAAACAAATAAGCAGTTGTAATGAATTATAATCATTGTTAACAATAATCAAATGAGGAGTAGCCATTATGTTGCCCCCCCCTTTTTTACTTCTTTTGCTTGACCTTTAGTTTTAAAATAAATCGAGAGTCCTGCAAAAATTCTTCACAGGTTCACAGCTTGAATAAGATACTAACTCAAGATTAATACTTGGCTCTTTTATCTTTGTAACAGTCTGATGCCTTCAAGCTTTCTAAAATGAAATTGAATTTGAATAAGGATAGCACTCCTGAGGTCTGTAAATTGCCAATTCTCAAAAGGTTCCTTCTCAGTGGCTCAGACAGTAAAAGTGTCTGCCTACAATGCAGGAGACTGGAGTTCAATCCCCGAGTTGGGAAAATCTCCTGGAGAAGGAAATGGCAACGCACTCCAGTATTCCTGCCTGGAAAATCCCATGGATGGAGGAGCATGGTAGGCTATAGTCCACGGGGTCGCAAAGAGTTGGACACAACTGAGCGACTTCACTCACTCACTCACTCACTCACTCATTCTCTGTATTCCATACTCTCTTTCTAAAGCCTATACAACAGATAATATAGACTCAATTCTAAGTAGAAGATGTTACATGCATGTCAAAATTTTTATTTTTAAAGAAACTGATGTGCTCTTCGATTTCATTAAATCTGAAAGATATCTACATAAAATTTACCCACAGATGATGTTTTGTCATGGTCAGTGCGGGCTTTTGCAAAGAGGTAAAGAAAAAGGCTCCCTTCATCTTTCCTTACTCCCAGTTGGGGCCCAGAATAGGTACTGAATCAGTTACCAACAGCATCTGTTCTATTATTTATTATGTTACATTGTAATTTATCTGTTTTTCTATCTATCTCCCCCACTAGACTCCATGAACTGCTTGAGGATAACAGTTTTTTCCCATTCATCTGTATTTCTCTGGCACCTAGCATGAAAGGAATTCAGTAACGTGTTGAATAAATGAATAGGGTCTCATTTTAATTTTGTTAGAGGCCGTCTACTTAACACTATGCCTCTTGCATTGTAAGTGTTCAATAAATGTTAAGTGTTATTTGCTATAATGGGGTCAGATGGAGCTGTACTGAAGCAAATTCCTACTGGCTGCTAAATTTTCAGGACTTTTGCAAGTTGGTTGTTAAATTATTGGTAGAAGTAGCCAGGGTGGGAGAATTCACACCGTGGAAACTGGCAAATGCCACAGCTCAGCATACAGAATGTCTCCGCCCAGGTATACCACTGAAGTCAGATAACATACTACCCTGGAGCTTGAATCTCTCTAAATGTTATTAATGTGCACATACAATAAAGTGTGCATGGGGTATTTGTTGGATTTAGAAGAGAGAAGGAAAAGGGAAAGGGAACATAGGGGACAGAGAGGTAGTCCACCAGCGACTGAGTGAAGTTCCAAATCCAACCTCCCATAACTGCTTACCTCTCTCAGAGGATATCCTTTGCAACATCTATGACACAGAGTTTCCTGGTGGACTTATTTTTGGCCAAAAAGAAAGAATTGGCTGATGATCTCAATTTAATGTCAACCATTATCATCCTTCAGAAAAACTTCAAATGTTGTGACACCAACAATATAAAGATTTTCTAACCATTGAAGTTTTCCATGATGAAGTAGGTTGGCTTAAAATGTTGGGAGTTTTCTATGCAAATTAGGAATGTTCACAGTGAAACTAGATGAAAATCTGCAGAGATACTGCAGAGTGAATTCTCTCTAGCTGATTTCCCGGCACTGTGCTTCTCAAAGTCTGATCTACAGACTTCTTGGGATGCACCCCAGACCTAGTGACTGAGGACCTGCATTTTAATAAACACCTCAGGTTATTCATATGAAAATTAAAATTTGAGAAGGCTTTGCTCTAGATCACCTCTAAGGTCATGGCTAACTCTGGGATTCCATGCCTCTATTGTCATTTGATAAAGAGATACAAATCATGCTTATAATATTTGGAAGGAAATAGAATGACAGAATGAAACAATTTGACACTAAACTCCAGATACAAGTTCCAAAATAATCTCAACATACTTAATGATAGGTGAAAATCAGCAAGATGAAATTCAAAAGGCAAAGTATGAAATTTACATTTAGACAAATTCCTAAAACAAGAGAGTCAGGCAAATCCACAGGACTAAGGACTGCCAAGGCATCCAGGTGACTGACAGAGTCAAATCCTTCTGTCCTAGATTCTGAGCTCTATTCATGTGCTTTCATGGGTTTATATTACTCTGAGTTCTCTGAAGACACTGCAGGAATATGCAATGACTTTCTGAACTAGACCATTTAGTAAGACCCTTTTAGTTACAACATCTGCTTCTTTTGGGCTCTCCCCATCTCCCACTGGACCTGGAGCAATGCTATTGACTAATAATAATTATTAATAGCATTTTAGATTGTACCCTTGTTTCTACTTCCTTCCAGCGACTACAAAATCTGCATAACAAAACAACAAAACATCTCCATGATAGAAATTATTTATGTTGTAGGCAGCATATATGATATGAATTTTAACAAGTCAATTAACAACTAATTTCTAAATAATATCCTGCAACTAATATTTTCAGTTTAAATTTTATACTAGAAACTTTATTTTTTTTAAAGTCTTTCATTCTTCCCCCGAGCAGGATCTATTCTTTATTTATTTTGTTTTTGGCTGACATGGATCTTTGTTGCACACAGGCTTTCTCTAGTTGCAGCAAGCACGGGCTACTCTTCATTGTGGGCACAGGCTTCTCATTGCAGTGGTTTCTCTTGTTGAATCACATGGGCTGTAGACCACGGCTTCAGTAGTTGTGGCACATGGGCTTAGTTGCCCCACAGCACATGGAATCTTTCCAGGCCAGGGATTGAACCCATGTTCCCTGCATTAGCATGCAGATTCTTAATGACTGGACCACCAGGTAAGTCCTACTATAAATTTAAATATTCCCCCAAAGTAATCAAATCCATTGCCCACTTCTCCGAATCACTGTATTTCTTCCCGATCTCTGTTGGGCAGAATTGAGTGGGCAAATGTGTTGAGAAGTCATAGCTGATGTACTGAATGAAGAACATACAGATTGTGACCTGCTAGATAAGGAGGCACCAGTCACCACATGGGGGCGCCAGGGAGCTCCCTCCTCATCCTACCTCTCACTTTGGGAATCTGAAAACTATGGGGTTGGTTTGATTGAAGGTGAAGTTTCAAACAATACACCAACACAAAGGAAGTAAATAAATCACAAGATTTATGATTCCTTACAGATCCGGGGTAAGGGGTTGTTGGCAGCACAATGAGCCAGGGAAAGGGCAATCCTCCATCCCAGGTCACAAGCCAGCAGGAGATAGAGACCAGGGTAGCAAGTACGTATCATTTATAAGATGCTTGGGGCAGAGCTCACTAGCTTTTTGCAGGCTTAGCTTTAAGTGTAGTTATTTTAAAAGGTGTTCCAGAGAAAAGTGAAGAAGGAACTTATGGCATCCATTCTAAACTACATGGACTTCCCTGGTGGCTCAGACGGTAAAGCGTCTGTCTACAATGCGGCAGACCCAGGTTCGAGCCCTGGGTTGGGAAGATCCCCTGGAGAAGGAAATGGCAATCCACTCCAGCACTGGAAAATCCCATGTACAGGGGAGCCTAGTAGACTACAGTCTAAGGGGTCGCAAAGAGTCGGACACGACTGAGTGACTTCACTTCCACTTTTTCTAAACTACAAGTCCTTATCAAAATGCCCAGACTCTGGATGTGAGTAGGGTTACCATACTGTAAAACGTCTGCACAGTAAGTCAGAAAAACAAGGTTGTTTTCCTCAAAAGTTGCTTTTCTCATCACAATAAACTTTTTGTAAAAAGCCAGACAGTAAATACTTTGGTTTGTGAGTCATATAGTCTCTGTTCAGTTCAGTTCAGTCTCTCAGTCATGTCTGACTCTTTGCAACCCCATGAATTGCAGCATGCCAGGCCTCCCTGTCCATCACCAACTCCCGGAGTTCACTCAGACTCACGTCCATCAAGTCGGTGATGCTATCCAGCCATCTCATCCTCTGTCATCCCCTTTTCCTCCTGCCCTCAATACCTCCCAGCATCAGTCTTTTCCAATGAGTCAACTCTTCGCATGAGGTGGCCAAAGTACCAGAGTTTCAGCTTTAGCATCATTTCTTCCAAAGAAATCCCAGGGCTGATCTCCTTCAGAATGGACTGGTTGGATCTCCTTGCAGTCCAAGGGACTCTCAAGAGTCTTCTCCTACACCACAGTTCAAATGCATCAGTTCTTAAGTGCTCAGCTTTCTTCACAGTCCAACTCTCACATCCATACATGACCACTGGAAAAACCATAGCCTTGACTAGATGGACCTTTGTTGGCAAAGTAATGTCTCTGCTTTTGAATATGCTATCTAGGTTGGTCATAACTTTCCTTCCAAGAAGTAACCGTCTTTTAATTTCTGTTACACCTACTTAAAAGCAGATATGAACAATAGGTAAACAAATTCAAAATGCCTGGCTGGATGAATCACAAGCTGGAATCAAGATTGCTGGGAGAAATAGTAACAGCCTCAAATATGCAGATGATACCACTCTAATGGCAGAAAGCAAATAGCAGAAAGCAAAGAGGAACTAAAGAGCCTCTTGATTAAAGTGAAAGAGCAGAGTGAAAAAGCTCATTTGAAACTTAACATTCAAAAAACTAAGATCATGGCATCCAGTCCCATCACTTCATGGCAAATAGATGGGGAAACAATGAAAACAGTGACAGATTTTATTTTCTTGAACTCCAAAATCACTGCATGATTTTCATGACTGCATCCATGAAATTAAAAGGCGCTTGCTCCTTGGAAGAAAAGCAATGACCAACCTAGACAGCATATTCAAAAGCAGAGACATTACTTTACCAACAAAGGTCCGTGTAGTCAAAGCTGTGGCTTTTCCAGTCATCATGTATGATTATGAGAGTTGGATCATAAAGACAGCTGAGTGCCGAAGAATTGATGCTCTTGCACTGTGGTGTTGGAGAAGACTCTTGAAAGTCCCTTGGACACCAAGGAGATTAAACCAGTCAATCCTAAAGGAAATCAACCCTGAATATTCACTGGAAGGACTGATGCTAAAGCTGAAACTCCAATACTTTGGCCACCTGATGTGAAGAACTAACTCATTGGAAAAGAACCTGATGCTGGAAAGATTGAAAGCAAGAGGACAAGGGAATGACAGAAGATGAGATGGTTGGATGGCATCACTGACTCAATGCACATGAGTTTGAGCAAATTCTAGGAGATACTGAAGGACAGGAAATCTGGCGTGCTGCAGTCCGTGGGGGTCGCAGTTTATTAGACACAACTGAGTGACTGAACAACAAACAAATGAGAGAATGAACGCAACTGTGTTCTATAAAAAAACTTTATGACAACAGGGAGGCCATAGTTGGCTGACCCTGAGGTGGAAGATTCTGTGTCACAAGAAGCCAGCATCCCCTCTTGCACTTTTTCAAGGTGAAGATGGCTCCATTTCACCTGAATTTGCCTCCCTCAACCCAGAAACTCATATGGAATTTTTTTTTTTTCAGTAGAAACCAATGAGTATGATCCAGAAACATGTCAACCAGATGTTGCAGAAATGTTTATTTTTCTCCCCATTTCTCCATTTTTCTTCTGTCCTTGTGTCAATACAAGGTTCTATTTCATTCTGCTTATCTTTCACAGTGTCCTTCTGGAGGTAAATTCACACACAGAAAATTTGTCTTTGGTTCTAATGGTAGAGATGGGCAGGCCAAAGCTGCCATGAGCCAAAGCTGCCATGAGCCAAAGCTGAACTAAGTTGCCTAGAGAAATCTAGATTGGGAGGGATAGAGACATTTTGCTCTTCATCCCCTCTACCAGTCGTGCCAGAGGAGTAACCAGTCAGAGAAAACAGCCCTGCCTTCTGGGGGAGGGAAGGTCCCTATTTAATTCCCCAAAATCTGTCCAGTTCCAAGTCCTTGGTACTCCTTCCCATGACACTACTTTCCACACTGACATATTTAACCAGTTTGAAGAGGATTAAGGGCTCAGTTGACACTTACAAACAAGTTTCATGTGGTTGAATGAAAAACATGTTCTGGCAGCTTTGAGCAGTAGTACAATGACTTAGAATGTCAGATAAAGGAATCTGAAAATTGGATCCCATTTTGAAATCAAGCTGATATCAGATGGGCCTCAAAGGTTCCATTTTAATTTGCAAGTTGAGATTTACCAGAAGCCAAGACAAGCAGTCCTCATAAAGGCAGCATTTTTGCAAGTTTAATCCACAAGGTCACAGTATCTTTGACCCTGTGGTGCTTCAGATTGCTTTGTTCCTCCCAGAACACCATGCAATAAAAGGGAGCTGATCAATAGAGAGAGACCTAGACTGCCTGTGAGAAGATAGCCATGGGGGATGATAAAACTATTTTATTTCATGCTTGAGTATATCTAATATTTTTTTCAATATTTTCAGTTCAGAATTTTTACCATTCCTGAAACAAAACAAAGAGAAAAAAAACCTTATTTTTAACTTCTGAAATGTGTTAGAAACACTGACTTTGGCTTGGCTCCTAAAGATATTTGGGGGGTTCATTTATTTCTTTGAAAAGACAGTACAGAGTCAGATAATCCAGCTGTTATAATTTAGAAGAAAGCATAAATGTGATTTAGAAACATATTCACCTTGCTATGTGCCTGTTAGTAAAAGATAGTAGTGAAATCCTCACAGAGGTGCCAGTTACAGTAATCTTAACAAACTGGAGCCTGAAAACCATCAAGAAATAGCCACAACATCTGCAATTTAGAAAGCAAGCAAGGGAGAAAACAATCATAAATAAGGAAAATGTTAATATTCCGTTTATTCTTTGCAAAACATGCATCAAATATCCCACAGCATCTCTCTCTAAACATAGAAATGAATGTGGGCTACTTCCCCTTTCACTGAAATGAATGTTGAAGAGAAGTTTCAATCTCATTGACTAATTCAGTTGTTACTTTAAATTGAATTTTTAAACATATGGGCACACAAACCAATCTATATGCAGAACAATTCTTTGAACAGCATGCAAACAGTTTGGGATTACATGCTAGGTATCACACAAGTGAGTTTTCACAGGACAAAAGAATGAATTCCTCATTGTAACACGAGATAACAACGCTAAAGAATTTCAGCTCAACTTTAAATTGCTCCCTCCAACTGCTGTAGTTTTCTTAGTAGGAGTCTAACAGCCTCCTCAGCTTCTGGTTTCTTCCACCAAAGAATAACTGCCCATCTCTACTAAAGAATGGGTCACTGATCTTGTTCAGTCATTTGACAAACATTTCTTGAGCAACCCTTATGCATCTAGTACTATCTTTTACAATGCTATATTAATTTCTGCTATATAGCCAAGTAATTCAGTTATATCTATATATACACTCTTTTAATATTCTTTTCCATTATGGGTTTTCTCATAACATCAAATATAATTCCCTGTGCTATACAGTAGGACCTTGTTGATTATCTGGATAGTATCATAAGCACTGAGAATAGAGACATAAATATAGAATAAATCCTCTAAAAATTACATTCCTAATAGGCAGGACAGACTTATATAGAGGTTAATAATATTAAAAGAGAGAGAAAGGGAAACACATCCTAATTTGAGTTTTTTATTCCAATCCAACAAATCTCCTTTTCCTCACTGTATGACATATTGACCTTGTGTTTTAATTTATGTGTGTCCTTTGGAAATTCTTCTTATTAATCATCTTTTTTGGAAAAGAAATGATTACTAAACCAGGGCATACTATTATATGTAGGACACTGACAACCAGGATACAGCAGGCTGGAATTTGGAAGGGACTTTATGGAACCTGTTACCAGTGATGAATGAGGATGAAAACAGTTCAGCCCTGAGATTTTCATTGACTGTTACTGGTGCCACGTGAGGATTTCAGCTGCTGATTCTGTCCCAAATCAGTTGCTCATAGTCTTGCTGATAATGGGAGCCAGTGAAGGGAAGAAGAGACAGGAAAGGAAAAAAATGTCTTTAAATATTAAGGTATTTTTGTGGTCTAAGCAGGGTTGGTATACAATCAGTATGTACTGGTTAGGTACCTGTTCAGATTGCTCATTATTTTAATATCACCCTGGGTATAGGTACCAAATTTACTGTATAAAGTGCATAGAGAATTGAAAGAAAATGTGGTGAATAATTGCAATGGAATACATTTAGACTTTAAAAAGAAGGAAATCCTGCCACATGCAGCAGCGTGAATGAACCTGGAGAACATTATGCTAAGCAAAATAAGCATAATGTCACAAAAAGACAACTACTGTATCATTCCACTTTCATGAGGTATCGAAGATAGTCAAAATCATAGAACAGAGAGTAGAATGGTGCTTTCCAGGGGATGGGAGGAAGGGAAAACGGGGAGCTATAGTTCAATGGGTGTAATTTGTTGCACAAGATGAATGAGTTCTAGAACTCTGTGGTACACCATATAGTTAACAATACTGTACCGTGCACTTAAAAGTTTGTTAGAAGCGTAGATCTTGTGTTAAGTGTTCATACCACAATAAAAAATGGAGGTGAAATTTTTAAGAACTGCCTAAAAAGAGAATTTGAGTCTTTGAACCTATGTCACTTTTAAGACTCAATTTGGGAGGAGGTGCCACCTGGGATGAGTCTTTAAAGAATAAATACGAGTTAGGCTTGAAGGAGAGGACTGGAGACACCCCAGGCAGAGAGGACACACTCATAAATCAGAAGCATCATGATGAGTGTAGGTAAAGTACAAGGATCTCAGTGTAGATGAAGAGGAGGGATGGGAGACCAGAAATGGACATAGGATGCAAACTATAGCTAGTCTTATATAGCATGTTATGGAGTTTGGAATAAGAACTATGGGGAGGCATTCAAAGACTTAAGTAAAGCAAGTTGGGGAAAGTAGTCCACCCAAGTTTGCATTTGAAAAGGTTACTCAGGTTTCAGTGTGGAGAATAAGTGGGAATTGGGCAAAGGACCTGAAGATTGCATTTTTGCTAGGCTGATACAGAAGAAGGGACAGGATACATGACTTTGGAAAGGCCAGTAAGGGGCAAATAAACTAGAGGACATTGGAGTCGTCCAGGTAGTGAATGCCTCACTTATAGGAGAGAGCAGCCGTAATGAGTTTGGGAAACACATGAGTTGGAAAACTTGGAGGTTATAACCAGAGAATGGATTCTTGGAGTGTAACATTTCTTAGGTGGTGTGCTTCAAAGTAATTGTGATATTGTGATTTATAATAAGTCCACAATTTAGTCCACAATGCCTGGCTTACAGCTCCCCCAAGCCCTTGGGGGATAAGCAATAAGAGCAATGGGAACCTCTTTTGTCATAATATTTGGTTTCCTGTCCTCAGTTCCTGAAATCCTGTCAGAGCCATAAAGGTGAATCGGGTGTCTTTGAGGCCAAATCTGGCCTCTGTACCCTGACACTGAGTTAAATCTCAGAGACAGAGTTTTGGGTGAAGTAGGAAAGAATAGCTTTATTGTGCAAACGGGGTCACTGCAGGCTAATGCCCTCAAAACTGTGTATCTCAACCTGAAGTGAGGAGTTTTATAGTAATGATTCAAAGAGGGCATGTTCAGCTTTTGGACATTCTTTTGATTGGTTGGTGCTGAGGTAAATGGGTGGGAAGGGGGGAAATTGGGGGGAGCATCATCAACCTCCTGGTTCCAACCCATCTGGGGTCTACATGCTTGTGGGAAGCATACAGTTAACTTCTGTCACCTGGTGGGAGTTTCAGTATCTGCAAAATAGCTCAAAGATTTTGTTGTGTGTATCCCTTGAGGGGGAACCAGGACCCTGCCCCAGGGCTGCATTATCGTTTCTCTTGATTGTTCCTCCCTGTCTTGCATCCCCTCCCTTCCCTAATTAACAACTGCTTGAACCTACACTTTGGAACTCAGGGGAGGTCACGGAGGCTGAATGAAGCCTATTTCCTGTAATTAAGAAATAGAGGACACAACCTCAGGCTCTTGTGCCTGAGAGCCCCACAGGGTCCCGCTCTGTATCATCTTGTTATTCATAACAGACCCCTTTCACATCAACTAAATTCATATTAATAAGCTGACTTTGGAAATTCTCTAAAGATGAGAGGCTGGTTGCGGGAGAACCAATCAGAATTTAAGAGTTAAAACTTTCAGTCCCATCCCCTGATTTTCAGGAAGAGGAGAGGTGCTGCAGGTAGAAACAATCACCAATTGTCCATGACTTAATCAGTCATGCCCCTGCAAGGAAGCCTCCGTAAAAGCACAAAAGGAGAGTTCAGAGAGTGTCCAGGTCGAACCAGAATGCATCTACTTGCTGCAGTGCTGGTCCCAAACTCCCCAGGGGCGGAAGTTCCTGTGTTCAGGACCTTGCCCTATGTATCTCTTCATGTGACTGTTGATTTGTATTCTTTAAAATCTATTGTTAAAAAACAAACAAACAAACAGTAATCTAGTGAGGAAACTGGTTTTCTGAGTTCAGTGAGTCACTCTAGCAAATTAGTTGAACCCAAGGAGGGGGTTGTGGGAACCTCAGATTTATAGCTGATTAGTCAGTAGCATAACAACTTGGGCTTTAGATGGGCATCTGAAGTTGAAACCAAAACCATGTAACTCAGATTGGGACTTGAACCTATGATCTTTTTTTTTTTTTTCTTTTTTTTAATTTAATTTTATTTTTAAACTTTACATAATTGTATTAGTTTTGCCAAATATCAAAATGAATCCGCCACAGGTATACATGTGTTCCTATGATCTTTTAATTGAGATCACACACCAGGTCTCAGGACTTAAGCTCAGGTTCTTGATGTCTTATCACAGAAAGAATGCAGTGAGAGACAAAGTGATAGGTAAGAGGTGTACTTAGAGAGAAGCGTACTCCACAGACAGTCTGTGCCATCTCAGAAGGTGAGCTGCTGCTGCTATGTTGTATTCAGTCATGTCTGACTCTTTGCAACCCCATGGACTTGTAGCCCATGAGGCTCCTCTGTCCATGGAATTTTCCAGGCAAGAATACTGGAGTGGGTTGCCATTTCCTTCTCCAGGGGATCTTCCCCACCCAGGGATTGAACCAGTGAGTGGGCCCCAACATTATTAATGGGACTGAGTAATTTCATAGCCTAATGAGTGAGAGGATTATTCCAACTATTTGAGGGAAGGGGCAGGGATTTAAAGGAATTGGGCCACTACCCACTTTTTAGCACTGTCACGGCACTGTGGGTGGGTATGTCATTTAGCTTGCTGATGTGTTACAATGACATATACTAAGGCTCAAGGCCCACTGGAAGTTGAGATCTTCCACCATCTTGGACCTAGTTGGTTCTAACCAGTTTTTCTCATGTCCTGTGACTATACCCACTCCAGTATTCTTGCCTGGAGAATGTCATAAATAGAGGAGCCTGGTGGGCTATAGCCCATAGGGCCCATAAGGTCACAAAGAGTTAGACATGACTGAGCAAACACACATGCACCATGGCTATGTCATTCTTTTAAAGGTTGTGCCCAGCCTACTTCCCTCTTGTTTCAAGTGAGGGACAGTCCTGTGGGACTGACCACTTAACCTGTGGAATTTGATGCTCTTTGAGTAGATAATGTCAGAATTGAGTTGAATTGTTAGGACACCCAGCTTTAGAATTACTTGTGTGAGAAAAAGCCACACATTGGAATTGGGTACAGAATTGTAATGTAATGAATATGTCTATACTGTAACATGGATGCTGAACGCAGAATTAAAGAGTAGAAGCAGACAAACCCCAAGCCTGCAAGATAATCGCAATTCTGATGGTGTATTAGAATCACCTGTGGTGGTTTAAGAAGTTATAGGACTTAAAATCTCCATCCTGAGAGATTCTGATATAGTAGGTAGAACTCTGGTGTATGACTTTTTAAAAAAATTTTACATATATTTCTTTTCCTTTTCCTTTTTTTAAAAAACTTTGTTGTTGCTGTTATTGTTTTACATTTATTTCTAAAGTGTAAGCTGAGTTGGGAACTCCTGAGCTGAAGTTGGATGGATTAGCCATACAAATCCTAAATTTCCAAATGACGGGAAATTCAGTCAGGATAAAAAGCAGTCTTCACTGAATGTGAGACAGTGAGCCAGTAGTCAGTACATAAGGAACTGATTGTGGCATAGCCAGAGGGTAAAAACTTGAAAGGAGCAGGGGTTTTTCTGGAGAGTGAAGGATTTAACTCAGCATCAGAGAGCAGGATGAAGGTATAAACCTCACCTCCCAACAGTGACTTCCTTTAAACTTGATCATACAACACAAAGCTGTTTGTTTATCCCCAGTTCACAACTGGAATTTCCAAATTTCTACTTCACTGTTCTGAGAGAAGTTGACTTTGAAAATGTTCACATATTCTGATGTTCTACTTTCCACTTTCCAAAGTTCATTACTCTCTGTTAGATATTTCATTCACTTTTAGATAACCATTATGCTTGGGAGGAAGAAGCTTTATTTTACCTTCTAAGTTCCTCCTAAAGCCTAAGAATTAAATTGACATGAGACAGATTAACATAAGAAAATCAAACAAAAGTTTAATAACATATATACATGGGAGAGACCCAGAAAAACTGAGTAACTCACCAAAATGCCTCATAACCTCACCTTAAATAGCATCTTTAGCTCTAGACAAAGAAGGATCTTGGGGGTAGTGGTTTTGGATTTCAAAGCTGAGGAAGACAATTCACATGAAGATGGAAAAGCAAATGTTTGGTAGACAAATGTTTTCTGGGCCATGCAGAGGGGAAGGGACACAGAGGGGATTCTGATCTCTAGGTCCTGCTGAGTTTCCCCCACCTCACCACGTTTATATTCTTTGCAGATATCTGTGGTGATACCTATATTCCAGGAACAGGCCCTTTATTTAAATTCTTGTAGTCAGTTAAAGGGGAAGAAGCAAATTTGGAAGGCTCAGCAGTGGCCACAGGACTGGAAAAGGTCAGTTTTCATTCCAATCCCAAAGAAAGGCAATGCCAAAGAATGCTCAAACTACCACACAATTGCACTCATCTCACATGCTAGGAAAGTAATGCTCAAAATTCTCCAAGCCAGGCTTCAGCAATACTTGAACCGTGAACTTCCAGATGATCAAGCTGGTTTTAGAAAAGGTAGAGGATCAGATCAGATCAGATCAGTCGCTTCGTCCTGTCTGACTCTTTGCGACCCCATGAATCGCAGCACGCCAGGCCTCCCTGTCCATCACCATCTCCCGGAGTTCACTCAGACTCACGTCCATCGAGTCAGTGATGCCATCCAGCCATCTCATCCTCTGTCGTCCCCTTCTCCTCCTGCCCCCAATCCCTCCCAACATCAGAGTCTTTTCCAATGAGTAAACTCTTCGCATGAGGTGGCCAAAGTACTGGAGTTTCAGCTTTAGCATCAGTCCTTCCAAAGAAATCACAGGGCTGATCTCCTTCAGAATGGACTGGTTGGATCTCCTTGCAGTCCAAGGGACTCTCAAGAGTCTTCTCCAACACCACAGTTCAAAAGCATCAATTCTTCGGTGCTCAGCCTTCTTCACAGTCCAACTCTCACATCCATACATGACCACTGGAAAAACCATAGCCTTGAGTAGAAAAACCTTTGTTGGCAAAGTAATGTCTCTGCTTTTCAGTATGCTATCTAGGTTGGTCATAACTTTCCTTCCAAGGAGTAGGCGTCTTTTAATTTCATGGCTGCAGTCACCATCTGCAGTGATTTTGGAGCCCAGAAAAATAAAGTCTGACACTGTTTCCACTGTTTCCCCATCTATTTCCCATGAAGTGGTGGAACCAGATGCCATGATCTTCGTTTTCTGAATGTTGAGCTTTAAGCCAACTTTTTCACTCTCCTCTTTCACTTTCACCAAGAGGCTTTTTAGTTCCTCTTCACTTTCTGCCATAAGGGTGGTGTCATCTGCATATCTGAGGTTATTGATATTTCTCCCAGCAATCTTGATTCCAGTTTGTGTTTCTTCCAGTCCAGTATTTCTCATGATGTACTCTGCATATAAGTTAAATAAACAGGGTGACAATATACAGCCTTGACGTACTCCTTTTCCTATTTGGAATCAGTCTGTTGTTCCATGTCCAGTTCTAACTGTTGCTTCCTGACCTGCATACAAATTTCTCAAGAGGCAGATCAGGTGGTCTGATATTCCCATCTCTTTCAGAATTTTCCACAGTTTATTGTGATCCACACAGTCAAAGGCTTTGGCATAGTCAATAAAGCAGAAATAGATGTTTTTCTGGAACTCTCTTGCTTTTTCTATGATCCAGTGGATGTTGGCAATTTGATCTGTGGTTCCTCTGCCTTTTCTAAATCCAGCTTGGATATCAGGAAGTTCATGGTTCACATATTGCTGAAGCCTGGCTTGGAGAATTTTGAGCATTACTTTCCTAGCATGTGAGATGAGTGCAATCGTGAGGTACTTTGAGCATTCTTTGGCATTGCCTTTCTTTGGGATTGGAATGCAAACTGACCTTTTCCAGTCCTGTGGCCACTGCTGAGTTTTCCAAATTTGCTGGCATATTGAGTGCAGCACTTTCACAGCATCATCTTTCAGGATTTGGAATAGCTCAACTGGAATTCCATCACCTCCACTAGCTTTGTTCATAGTGATGCTTTCTAAGGCCCACTTGACTTCACATTCCAGGATGTCTGGCTCTAGGTCAGTGATCACACCATCATGATTATCTGGGTCATGAAGATCTTTTTTGTACAGTTCTTCTGTGTATTCTTGCCATCTCTTCTTAATATCTTCTGCTTCTGTTAGGTCCATACCATTTCTGTCCTTTATCAAGCTCATCTTTGCATGAAATGTTCCTTTGGTATCTCTGATTTTCTTGAAAAGATCCCTAGTCTTTCCCATTATGTTGTTTTCCTCTATTTCTTTGCATTGATCACTGAAGAAGGCTTTCTTTTCTCTTCTTGCTATTCTTTGGAACTCTGCATTCAGATGTTTATATCTTTCCTTTTCTCCTTTGCTTTTCGCTTCTCTTCTTTTCACAGCTATTTGTAAGGCCTCCCCAGACAGCCATTTTGCTTTTTTGCATTTCTTTTCTATGGGAATGGTCTTGATCCCTGTCTCTTGTACAATGTCACAAACCTCATTCCATAGTTCATCAGACACTCTATCTATCAGATCTAGGCCCTTAAATCTATTTCTCACTTCCACTGTATAATCATAAGGGATTTGATTTAGGTCATACCTGAATGGTAGCACCAGAGATCAAATTGCCAACATCCACTGGATCATCAAAAAGCAAGAGAGTTCCAGAAAAACATCTATTTCTGCTTTGTTGACTATGCCAAAGCCTTTGACTATGTGGATCACAACAAACTGTGAAAAATTCTGAAAGAGATGGGAATACTGCCTCTTGAGAAATTTGTATGCAGGTCAGGAAGCAACAGTTAGAACTGGACAGGGAACAACAGACTGATTCCAAATAGGAAAAGGAGTACATCAAGGCTGTATATTGTCACCCTGCTTATTTAACTGTAATGCAGAGTACATCATGAGAAACACTGGTCTGGAAGAAGCACAAGCTGGAATCAAGATTGCCAGGAGAAATATCAATAGCCCCAGATATGCAGATGACACCACCCTTATGGCAGAAAGTGAAGAGGAACTAAAAAGCCTCTTGATGAAGGTGAAACAGAAGAGTGAAAAAGTTGGCCTAAAACTCAACATTCAGAAAACAAAGATCATGGCATCTGGTCCCATCACTTAATGGGAAATAGATGGGGAAACAGTGGAAACAGTGTCAGACTTTATTTTTCTGGGCTCCAAAATCACTGCAGATGGTGACTGCAGCCATGAAATTAAAAGATACTTACTCCTTGGAAGAAAAGTTATGAGAAACATAGATAGCATATTGAAAAGCAGAGACATTACTTTGCCAACAAAGGTTCATCTACTCAAGGCTATGGTTTTTCCAGTGGTCATGTGTGGTTGTGAGCGTTGGACTGTGAAGAAAGCTGAGTGTGGAAGAATTGATGCTTTTGAACTGTGGTGTTGGAGAAGACTCTTGAGAGTCCCTTGGACTGCAAGGAGATCCAACCAGTCAATTCTGAAGGAGATCAGCCCTGGGATTTCTTTGGAAGGAATGATGCTAAAGCTGAAACTCCAGTACGTTGGCCACCTCATGAGAAGAGTTGACTCATTGGAAAAGATTCTGATGCTGGGAGGGATTGGGGGCAGGAGGAGAAGGGGACGACAGAGGATGAGATGGCTGGATGGCATCACCGACTCGATGGATGAGTCTGAGTGAACTCCAGGAGTTGGTGATGTACAGGGAGGCCTGGTGTGCTGCAGTTCATGGGGTGGCAAAGAGTCGGACATGACTGAGCGACTGAACTGAACTGAACTGAACTGAACAAGAAGAACTTCCTCAGTCTTCTATTTCTTAAAAATAATCAGCCTAAAATAATCTTCATCCTGAAGAGACACATTTTGAAGTGGCAAATTTTGCTCCCTGACTATAGTCTCTTGGGGGAAATAAACTGAATTCCATGGACCCAAATCCAGGGATTTTTAAATGAATTATTTTCTACAAGATTCAGAAGCCCACTTCACTTACTTGGTTTTATTTGTATGAAAGAGGATTTGGATGTAGTGTGATTAGATAGTTTAAATCAGGTCATTTTCAGAAAAATGGAATTCTATAGGATATATTACAGAATATTTAGATTGAAAGAAATTCCAAATGACTGTCTCTAGTAACATTAGTAGTAGTAGTAAGAGTAGTAATCATAGCAGTAGTAGTGTTACTCACTCAGTCATATCTGACTCTTTGGACTATAGACCTCCAGGCTTCTCTGTCCATGGGATTCTCCAAGCAAGAATACTGGAGTGGATAGTGGTTCCCTTGTCTAGGGGATCTTCCCAACTCAGAGATCAAACCCGTGTTTCCCACATTGCAGGCAGATTCTTTACCATATAAGCCACCAATAGTAGCAATTCAGTTCAGTTCAGTCACTCAGTCGTGTCTGACTCTTTGCGACCTCATGAATCGCAGCAGGCCAGGCCTCCCTGTCCATTATTCTTTATCTTTTTTTTTAATGTTTTCATCATAAAAGTAATGTAAGCTCCATATAAAAGTATTGAATAATTCAGAGGTATCCAGAGTAAAAGTAAATGTCTCCTTTCCACAGTACCACTCCTAATTCCCCTGTTCTAGTGTGCATCTTTTTCTAGAAATTTTTTATGCATTTATAAAATGTATACATATATAAATGTATTATGCATTTTCTGTTAGCAATATATCATGAATATCATATGCTGATACATATGGATGAACCTCATTCCTTTTAGCATCTTGTATAGATAGCATTTCCTCACCCAACTCCAGTACTCTTGCCTGGAAAATCCCATGGATGGAGGAGCCTGGAAGGCTGCAGTCCATGTGGTCGCTGAGGGTCGGACACGACTGAGTGACTTCACTTTCACTTTCACTTTTCACTTTCATGCATTGGAGAAGGAAATGGCAACCCACTCCAGTGTTCTTGCCTGGAGAATCCCAGGGATGGGGGAGCCTGGTGGGCTGCCGTCTATGGGGTCGCACAAAGTCGGACACAACTGAAGCAACTTAGCTGCAGCAACAGCAGCATAGCATTTCCTGGGCTTCCCTGGTAGCTCAGAGGTAAAGAACCCACCTGCAATGCAGGAGGCACAGGTTTGATCCCTGGGTTGGGAAGATCCCCTGGAGGAAGGTGTGGCAATCCACTACAGTATTCTTGCCTGGAGAACCCCATGGCCAGAGGAGCCTGGTGGGCTACAGTCCATGGGGTCACAAAGAGTCAGACGTGACTAAAGTGATTTGGTATAGCATTTCATAGTATGGGCACACGATAAATGATTTTAAACATACTCTCATTTTGGGGTGTTTGTTTCAAATATCTTTCTTTTATAGAAATACTTTCCCCCAATTTCTTCTACACAATTTTGTGTGCATTTGCTAATATTTCTGTAGCATGTATTCCTAAAAGGAGAAATTCTAGATCTAAAAGTATGCACATTTAAAGTGTTGATAGATTATTGCCAAAGTGTCCTTCAAAAAAAAGGTATATTTCCACAAATATAAAATGTCCATTTCCTCCACCCTCTTGCCAATTGCATATATTATCAATCTTTCTCATTATACAAGTTAGCTTATTGTTTTTATGTCTTTGATTTCAAGGAAGATTTCTTTGATTTCAAATAAACCTGAGAACATCTTTTCCTACTTTATTGGCAACATCTCTTTTCCTTGGATTTCTTCATACACATTAGTCTTTTTTGGTGGAGGGTGACTTTTTAATGATTTGTAGGAATTCTTTATATGTTGTGGATATAAATTCTTTGTGTATTGTGCATGTTAAAAATATTTTTCACCAGATCTAATGCCTGTCTTTTAATCTTAAAATGCTTTTCAAAATACAGAAAGAAAATTTCAACTTTCACATAATCATATCTCTACATTTCTTCCTTTATGACTTTGTAGCTTTTATGTTCTGTTTAAGAAAGCCTTTCCCACACTCAAAGTTATTTTCAAGATATTCTTTTACATTTTCATGGAATGTGTTGTTGCAAGTTGAGTTCCCCAGTATGTAGAATATGAAACAGAGTTTAGCCTTTTTGATGTTTCTTAGGGAATGATTTGGGGACTAACATGGAGGAAAATGTTAGGACAAGGTAGCAGAAGCTGTCAGAGGGAGAAGCTGAGCTGCCATGCTGAGTTGATGACAACCCCAATCCATTTCATGGACACCTCTGGGCTCAAATGGTACTTCAGAAGTTTTCTGGGTGGTGCTGAGATGGCCAGGCCTATATATCCCCTCTTTTTCATTAGTCATTGGATGTGGGCTGCCCAGGGAAGGGGTGTGACCCTGCATGAGGCAGTTCTTTGCAGCTGAAGTAATTAGTGAAGAGACCAGAATCTGAAGATTGTCTCCTGGCAGCACTCTCAGCAGATGGGGCAATAAGTCCTTCAGTAAAGAGACATCTGGGGCCATTCTTCATAGTGTCCACCACACATCTGTATGCTTTTGAGTCTTTAATCCATCTGGAATCTATTTTTGTGTATGATACAAGGTAGATAGAGGTTCTGATTTTCCAATTCTTCCAATATTTGCTTGACAGTTTATAATTTCTGTCTTTTTAGCCATCTTTTTAAAAACTCAGTCAAAACTTTTATTCATTTGTAATCTACTTGATTAGTGTTTAGGATAACTCAGATACAATGTGGGTATTTCCTGTTAAGTTAGAAAAAATAATTGTTGAGGTTTGGACTATTATATCAAAGTACTATAAACTGGTTTATAACCAAAAACTTTAGTTTTTACAGCACTGGAAGCTGAAAGTCTGAGACCAGGGTGCCAGCATGGTCCAGTTCTGGTGAGAGCCCTCTTCTGTATTTGACTGTACCTGACTTCTTGTTGTGCTCTCACATGACAAAAAGAAAGAGGGCTTGCTCTCTTCTTCCTCTTATAAGGACACAAATCCCACCCTGAGGATTTCTACCCTCATGACTTAATTCTCAAAGGCCCATCTCCTTATAACATATTATTGAGGGTTAAGGTGAGGGTTTCAACATGAATTTTAGGAGAGACACAAACTTGCCATCCATCATTTCAGTTCAGTTCAGTCGCTCAGTCATGTCCGACTATTTGTGACCCCATGAATTGCAGCACACCAGGCCTCCCTGTCCATCACCAACTCCCGGAGTTCACTGAAACTCATGTCCATCGACTCAGTGATGCCATCCAGCCATCTCAACCTCTGTGGTCCCCTTCTCCTCCTGCCCACAATCCATCCCACAATCAGGGTCTTTTCCAATGAGTCAACTCTTCACATGAGGTGGCCAAATACTGGAGTTTCAGCTTTAGCATCAGTCCTTCCAATGAACACCCAGGACTGATCTCCTTTAGAATGGACTGGTTGGATCTCCTTGCAGTCCAAGGGACTCTCAAGAGTCTTCTCCAACACCACAGTGCAAAAGCATCAATTCTTCAGCACTCAGCTTTCTTCACAGTCCAACTCTCACATCCATACATGACCACTGGAAAAACCATAGCCTTGACTAGATGGACCTTTGTTGGCAAAGTAATGTCTTTGCTTTTGAATATGCAATCTAGGTTAGTCATAACTTTCCTTCAAAGGAGTAAGCATTTTTTACTTTCATGGCTGCACTCACCATCTGCAGTGAATTTGGAGCCCCCAAAAATAAAGTCTGACACTGTTTCCACTGTTTCCCCATCTATTTCCCATGAAGTGATGGGACCAGATGCCATGATCTTCGTTTTCTGAATGTTGAGCTTTAAACCAACATTTTCACTCTCCTCTTTCACTTTCATCAAGAAGCTTTTTAGTTCCTCTTCACTTTCTGCCATAAGGGTGATGTCATCTGCATATCTGGAGTTATTGATATTTCTCCCTGCAATCTTGATTCCAGCTTGTGCTTCTTGCAGCCCAGCGTTTCTCATGATGTACTCTGCATAGAAGTTAAATAAGCAGAGACAATATACAGCCTTGACGTACTCCTTTTCCTACTTGGAACCAGTCTATTGTTCCATGTCCAGTTTTAACTGTTGCTTCCTGACCTGCAAATAGGTTTCTCAAGAGGCAGATCAGGTGGTCTGGTAGTCCCATCTCTTTCAGAATTTCCCACAGTTTGTTGTGATCCACACAGTCAAAGGCTTTGGCATAGTCAATAAAGCAGAAATAGATGTTTTTCTGGAACTCTCTTGCTTTTTCCATGATCCAGCGGATGTTGGCAATTTGGTCTCTGGTTCCTCTGCCTTTTCTAAAACCAGCTTGAACATCTGGAAGTTCACAGTTCACATATTGCTGAAGCCTGGCTTGGAGAATTTTGAGCATTACTTTCCTAGCATGTGAGATGAGTGCAATTGTGCGGTAGTTTGAGCATTCTGTGGCATTGCCTTTCTTTGGGATTGGAATGCAAACTGACTTTTTCCAGTCCTGTGGCCATTGCTAAGTTTTCCAAATGTGCTGGCATATTGAGTGCAGCACTTTCACAGCATCATCTTTCAGGATTTGAAAGAACTCAACTGGAATTCCATCACTTCCACTAGCTTTGTTCATAGTGATGCTTTCTAAGGCCCACTTGACTTCACATTCCAGGATGTCTGGCTCTAGGTGAATAATCACACCAATGTGATTATCTGGGTTGTCCATCCATAGCACCAATCATAAAACAAAGGAATGTGTGAAATCATAGGGCTACAGAAAATTTTTCTATCATTGAAGGCTTTTTATCATTAGAGTCATAAATCATCAAACCTGAAGTGAACATAGTATATATTTTCCAGTCTCATTTCCCAGATGAGAAAACTAAGACCTGAAGAGTGGTATGTGCTTGCTAAGTCACTTCAGTCATACCCCACTCTTTGGGACCTTACAGATTGCAACTCAACAAGCTCCTCTGTCCATGGATTCTCTAGGCAAGAATACTGGAGTGGGTCACCATGCCCTCCTCCAGGGGGTCGTCCCAACTCAGGGGTCAAACCCCCCTCTCTTTCATCTCCTGCATTGTCAGGTGGGATCTTTACCACTAGTGCCACCTAGGAAGCCCAAAGAGTGGTAGGGGTAGATTAAAAACCAGAACATAAGACAATTTCTAGACCAGTGTTACTTCCTCTATATTGGGTGGACTGTTTCTAATATATCATTTTATAATGTAGGCCTTTGAGGCTTTTTAATATTTTCATTAAAATATTTGTTTATATTTATTTATTTTTGTTTTCTAATATGTCCTCTAGTTGAAAATAAGAAAGCAGAATTTTTTTTAATAATCTTCTCTACCATAAACTCTTCTGAAAGGTCAACTGGCCCCCTTCTCAGCCTCTAAATATTTAGAATTAGTGTAAAATTTTTGTGTTGACCCCACTCCCACAGAAACCATGGAGTAATTAGCAAGTAGAAGGCACATCAAAGGCAGATGATAGTATATTGGGTTATAAGGATAATTGTAAGTTTACTGATAAAAATCAATTTTTATTGGCTCACTTATACTTCATAATAAGGCCACTGTGGCACTTCCTGCTCAAGGCACATAAGTGAGAGCTAGTGTGTATTTGATTTTAATAAATACTGTCTGTGGGAAGCCCAGACAGGAATGAACAGATGTTGGAACCATATGATAATAGTGTGGCAGGGTAAAAAAAAACCTGTACATTTGTAAGGCACACCTGGTGTTTATGATACTTTTGCAACTCTCATAACTACAGCATCTGGTCCTTTGCTGCTGTTCTTTAATTTTCAAATACCCAGGATTTTATGTTTCTTGCAGTGTAGACAAGTCCATGAGAAGAAAAAAAAGTTATAAATATGTCATGAATCATGCAGAAAGATACTACTGCCTCCCCACAAGGAACTTATATTAAAACTGATAGTGAATGTGAAAAACATAAGAAAACATTCTGATCAGTTTTTCTCAGCTCTTCAGTTCAATTCAGTTCAGTCGCTCAGTCGTGTCCGACTCTTTGCAACCGCATGAATCGCAGCACGCCAGGCCTCCCTGTCCATCACCAACTCCCGGAGTTCACTCAGACTCACGTCCATCGAGTCAGTGATGCCATCCAGCCATCTCATCCTCTGTTGTCCCCTTTTCCTCCTGCCCCCAATCCCTCCCAGCATCAGAGTCTTTTCCAATGAGTCAACTCTTCACATGAGGTGGCCAACGTACTGGAGTTTCAGCTTTAGCATCATTCCTTCCAGAGAAATCCCAGGGCTGATCTCCTTTAGAATGGACTGGTTGGATCTCCTTGCAGTCCAAGGGACTCTCAGAAGTCTTCTTCAACACCACAGTTCAAAAGCATCAATTCTTCAGCGCTCAGCTTTCTTCACAGTCCAACTCTCGCATCCACACATGACCACTGGAAAAACCATAGCCTTGACTAGACGGAACTTTGTTGGCAAAATAATGTCTCTGCTTTTGAATATGCTATCTAGGTTGGTCATAACTTTCCTTCCAAGGAGTAAGCACCTTTTAATTTCATGGCTGCAGTCACCATCTGCAGTGATTTTGGAGCCCAAAAGAATAAAGTCTTGACACTGTTTCTGTTTCTCCATCTGTTTCCCATGAAGTGATGTGACCAGATGCCATGATCTTCATTTTCTGAATGTTGAGCTTTAAGCCAACTTTTTCACTCTCCTTTTTCACTTTCATCAAGAGGCTTTTGAGTTCCTCTTCACTTTCTGCCATAAGGGTGGTGTCATCTGCATATCTGGGGTTATTGATATTTTTCCCGGCATCTTGATTCCAGCTTGTGCTTCTTCCAGACCAGCGTTTCTCATGATGTACTCTGCATATAAGTTAAATAAGCAGGGTGACAATATACAGTCTTGATGTACTCCTTTTCCTACTTGGAACCAGTCTGTTGTTCCCTGTCCAGTTCTAACTGTTGCTTCCTGACCTGTATATAGGTTTCTCAAGAGGCAGGTCAGGTGCTCTGGTATTCCCATCTTTTTCAGAATTTTCCAGTTTATTGTGATCCACACAATGGCTTTGGCATAGTCAACAAAGCAGAAATAGATGTTTTTCTGTAACTCTCTTGCTTTTTCGATGATCCAGCAGATGTTGACAATTTGATCTCTGGTTCCTCTGCCTTTTCTAAAACCAGCTTGAACATCTGGAAGTTCACGTTTCATGTATTGCTGAAGCCTGGATGGAGAATTTCGAGCTCTTAAGGTGCAAGAAAAATTTACTCAAGGATTGCTACATGATCCATCAGCACTGCAAACTTTCTCAATATTTTTAACCTGCAATATAGATCATTTATGGAGCACATCTAAAATACATTTAGCACTATAGGCTCTAGGTTATGCCATGCTGTATGTGTGCTAAGTCACATCAGTAGTGTCCAACTCTGTGTGGCCCCATGGACCATAGCCCTCCAGGCTCCTCTCTCCATGGGATTCTCGAGGCAAGAATACTAGGGTGGGTTGCCATGCCTTCCTCCAGGGGATCTTCCCAACCCAGGGATCAAACCCCTGTCTCTTGCATCTCCTGCATTGGCAGGCAGGTTCTTTACCATTCATGCCACCTAGTAAGGCCCCTAAATTATATCACTTGTATTCTACTTGATCCAAGTGATATAAGTTGAGGTGGACAAAGAGAATATAATCTGATGTTAACTCAAGTTTGATTAAATTTCATTTTTCCTCTGAACTTTAGGGGGTGTTCATGTGTTAAAAGGGATCTAATGTATACACCTGAAATTAACACAATTTTGTAAATCAACTATACTTCAGTAAAGCTTTTTAAAATAACTTTTTTTTAATAACTTTTAAAAAGATACCAAATGTAAAATAGTTCATCTAAAATTTTAGTTGTTCTAATGAGGAAATTAATAGTATAACTCACTCAAGAATTGATTTTAAAAACATCACTAGACACACATATAGCTTTACATACTAAAGTTCATTGAGTGACTTTCTAACTCTTCTGGGGTTTTCTGGACTAGAAGTTGGAAGAAACTTCAGAGTAGTGAATATGATCTGATTTGTATAGCAAAACATGCTCCATGAAGATGAGCCCACAGTATATTAAACAAAAAAAGAAAGCACATCCTACTTGGGCTTTTGTGATGATGAACCTTCTAGTGTTTTCCAGATATCAAACTTATATTAAGATGTTCATGAATTTATAGATTCCAATGAGAAAGAAATCCCTCAGATGGCAACCTAATTCAGGGATGGAAAACACTCAGTGGGGTAATGGATCATGGATTCTTTTACATGAAGTACCAGAAATCTTCAACACAGGGTCCCAGGAGCCCACTCCCAAGCATTCAGAGTTGGTTTATGGGATAAACTAGGAATGAAAGACAGAGGGAAAGAAAAGAGAACCAATTCAAGTCTGCATTATCAGATGGCCCACCACTATGAGTGTTCAATCATGTAGGACCATCTAAGTTGCCTCATGAAATGCAACCCAAGAGCATCTGTGTAAAAGAAAGGGAAAAGCATTTAACTACTGGCTAAATGTTGCCCTACAGGTATTGACTTTCCCCACCTGTTTCCAGTTTGCCCCTGCTTGAGTGTCAAATGTCTTCTTAGAGTATCACTGGGCAAGGAATCAGAGAAGCCCTGTACCCAGAAGAGAGAGTCATTTATGGCTGGCCAGAGACAAGGGACTGCCAGTCGCACTGAAGTTGGTTGCAGCCTGCCAGGTTGCCCAGGTATGACTGGGTAGGAGATGAAACCAAAGGATTTGAAGTGGTGCACAAGCAGTGTTCACTATACCTTATACAGGACCTGCCAAAGAGAAATTATTGAACTATCCTATACAGTAGTGACAAACAGAAGAGCACTTTGTTTTTTACACCTGTTATTTTTAAGCTCACCCACATAATTTAAGTCTAAACTGTAAAAGTTTGTTCCCCTTTCAATTAGTATTAATGAAATAATGCCACTGAGATTGGTTACCATGGTAAGCACCATGGAACTGATGAAAAATGGATTTTTTTATTAGTATTTTATTCTTATTAGCAAGGAAATCCCACAATCATGCCATTACACATAATTTTGAATAAGCAGATTCTCATAATTATGAAATATAGAGTTGCGGAATCTAATTTAAATAATTCTACTTATTCTCTGAGGTTTTTAATCACATCTGTGATTTTTCTTTTCAAGACCAAAGATGACAGGTTTGCCTTTTGTGAAAGAAGACAATTTACTTATCAACAAAATCTTACTGTATTATAATTACTAATGTGTCTATTTCTCTTTCTGGCATTGATTTAAAATATTTTGAAATAACAAAACTGCTGTAACTTAACTATGTGCATATGCTTCACAATTCTCCTACTAGGCCCTGTTTACTAAAATTACTCAAGCATATATCTATGTGTATGGAGTTTGGAGTGGAGCATTGAGGGGAGAGTGGAGAAAGTTCATTTTGGAAGGCAGTATTATTAATACCTGCCATTTATTGAACTCTTGAAATGTGCTAAACAAATGATATTTCTGTATCATGTCATTTAATATTCATCAATAGGCATTTTAATCTGCATTTCATAGGTATGGACAGTGAAGGTAGGTTGAGTAATATGTCCACAGTCACATAGCAGTAACCGATTTGTGTGCATGCGTGCATGCTCAGTTGTGTCTGTCTCTTTATGATTGAGCCAGAATTCAAACGAGTGTCTTTTATTTCAGCATTCAGGCTGTTATTCAGTACAGCTAGCTGTCTATGATTTAGATGTCTGGAATGACCAGGAGAGGACCTATAATTCTTTGTACACTGAGTCCATTAGAAATTGGGTCTCTTGCTAAATGTCCGTTGCCAAGTGTCTGGAAGCATCTGTCACTGCTCACTCCTTTTGCAGTTTAGAGCCATGGACACCCTGTCCAGCTTGGCTGCCAGGTACTGTCCTTTCCTTGTCAGCTGGTCAGATCATATTGCTTGGCTTTCTTCTGGTATATTCTCAAAGCATTCTAAGCAGCACATTATTCCCAAGAAATGTAATGCATTAAAAACAATCACATCTCTATTCATCAATTTTTCATCAACCTTACAGATGTCCATTTTGAGAGTTTTTAATGAAGTTTCTAAATATTACTTCCTCAATTGCACCAATAATTTGAAAGCTTTGCTGTTGTTTGGGCCTCTTTCACAGGAAAAGTCCATATGGCCTCCCTATTCACTTTAAACCCACATCACTCCCATCCATATTCTCAAATATTGAATTAAACAGTATTCATTAAATTAATTAAACTCACCTATTTTTTCTTTTAACATGTCCAAGTAGGGACATGGGCAATTAATGAAATTATTGTTCTTCATTTCTCATCAAGCAGAAATGACCCAGCCTCACTCTAATGGCAGAAAGTGAAGAGGAACTAAAGAACCTCTTGATGAAGGTGAAAGAGGAGAGTAAAAAAAGCTGGCTTAAAGCTCAACATTCAAAAAGCTATTATCATGGCATTTGATCCCATCACTTCATGGCAAATAGATGGGGAAAAAGTGGAAACAGTGGCAGATTTTGTTTTTTTGGACTCCAAAATCACTGTATTGTGACTGCAGCCAGGAAAGTAAAAGACACTTGCTCCTTGAAAGAAAAGCTATGACAAACCTAGAAAGTATATTAAAAAGCAGAGACATCACTTTGCTGACAAAGGTTTGTATAGTCAAAGCCGTGGTTTTTCCAGGAATCATATATGGGTGAGAGTTGGACCATAATGAAGGCTGAACACCAAAAAAGTGATGCTTTCAAATTGTGGTGAGAATCCCCTGGATAAAAAGGAGATTAAACCAGTCAATCCTAAAGGAAATAAACCCTGAATATTCACTGGAAAGACTGATGCTGAAGCTGAAGCTCCAATACTTTGACCGTCTGATGTGAAGAGCCAACTCATTGGAAAAGACCCTCATGCTGGTGAAGATTGAGGGGAGGAGGTGAAGGGGGTGACAGAGGATGAGATGGTTGGATGGAATCACCGGCTCAATCGACATATTTGAGCTAACTCTGGGAGATATTGAAGGACAGGGAAGCCTGGCATGCTGCAGTCCATGCAATCGCAAAGAGTTAGACACAGCAACTGAACAACAACAAGGCAAAGTGGGTTAGAGGCAATATTCTGGGTTTTTTATTTCTAGAACATGTATGGCTCAACTTGGAGACAATCACCTTATCTCTGCCCGAGTCCCAGCAAATGTTTCTCTATAATTGGTAATGCTTGACCAAATTAGCCTGTATGTCTTGAACCAAGACTGCTGAAAAATGCTGAGCTTAATTAATTGGCAGGCAGAATGTCTTTATACACATCCTAGTTCCTGTTGAAGCAGTGTGTGTTCAAATAGGTCATCACACTAAAAGAGAGGTTAAATCTTTTATCTTGTTTTGCTACAAGTTTCCAGTTGATATATGATACCATTTAGTGGTTATAAGAATGATTAAAGCACTGCGAAAGAGTCTATAGCAATAATTAGCTAACTACACATCAGAAGGATAAAAGACACTAAGAAAGTTTGTTTACCTAACTACTAAGCTTTACTCTGGGAGAGGTCAGAGTTCTTTTGCTTTGGTAGATTGTTATTGTCACTTCCTCAATAGAGCAATGGGCATATGATAAGAAGAGTTAAATTACCTACAGAGTAATTCCTGAATTGTAGGATCAAGATTCTTTGTGACAACTCCCAAAAGGGAACAAATGTTTTTCTGAGATAGTCATATCCCTGTCTCAAGTTCTTACATTGATCCTGGCCCATCAGAGGCTACAATCACCAGATAAGTCAAGAGAGTCTAACTGCTGTAACAAACAATTTCAATGTCTCACAGACTACACTGAATAAAGATTTAGTTCTCATTTTCCACATAGTCCAATTAGGTCATGAGTGGGAAGCCATCTATGAAATCATTTAGGACCCCATACTCTTCGCATTTTGTGGTCTGCCATCCCTAGGAGCCTCAGAGTCCTCGACTGGATCCTTTGCTTCGGTGACAAGAACAGGGAAAGAATATGGAAAAGGCTCACCTATTTTTAACATCCTTACCCAAACTGTGACATGCATGGCGCCACTCACATTCCATTAGCAAGAACTAGTCACATGGCCCCATCCAGATGCAAGAAGATCAGGAGATATATTCTAGTCATATGCCCAAGAAAGGAAAGAAAATGGGTTGCACCTGACATGACCACAACAATAACACATTCCAAAAGGATGTACTTTAGTAGCATTCTCTTTGATTACTTTCTACCATGTCATACAATCCTATTACTTTATTTGTTGATTAATTTAAGATTTACCTGTTGTTTTGTCTTATTTGTCTGTCTCCACATCAAGAATGTATGTAGGACATGTCTGTGTTTTCCACTATTGTATTCCCAGAATTTGGCATAGTGTCTGGTACTTCATAGGCACTTCAGAGTTGCTAAATGAATGAATGTCAGTGCTACAGTAACAAAGATGAGGGAATAACTGTAATTGTTCTTTAATTCTAAGATGTGCTATCTAATGAGTAACAGATTTTCAGTGCAGTGAGGAAACACCACCATAATAAATATCTTTGTTGGTGATAAGACCCATTCAGAGTCCAAAAATATTGATCAGAAAAATATATAAAAATGGATCATAATTCTATCTGACGGAATCTGGAAAGTTTCACTGAGAATATGTTATTTGAGCTAATGGAAAGATGGCATTGTCAGGTTTTAAAAAGTTGGGAAAATACATTTTGGACATGAAAGAGAGCATGCACAAAGGCAGCGTAGCTTCCTCCCTTTGGGAACAGTCAGAAATTTGGTATAGTTAACTTGAAGAGTGCTTGAGGGGGAGAAATGAAGATGACTCCAGAAAGGCAGGCTGGAGCAATGGGGTGTCATTGACAACTATGAAACCAAAAACTGTCATTTTCAGGCTTGTGTTTTACCAAGTTCATTCTGGCAACAGTAGGAAGAATAAAATTAAAGGGGTCTAGAATGGAGTCAAGGAAGGCAGTTTTAAAGTTACTGGAAGTATGGAAAGTACACAGAAAGTTTTGTGTTCATTCTATACATCAGTTCCACAAAATGGAATATGAAAACACACAATTATCTTTACAAAAGATAATATAAATTTAAGGAGTAGGAAAAACATTTGTTGTATGGGATTATTTATTGCACACAATTCTTTATTACCCCAGCAAATGAACTTGAACTGCCCAAAAGAAATAGAAATGGTTTTGTTAATACAGAACTCTTCTTCATAACGATATTCTTTATAATGTCCTGTATTAAAACCCAGTTTTTCCTTCTGTTTGTTTTAGCAACTAAGAACATTCCATCTCCATCATCTGTTAAACTATGGTATATGTGGAGATGGAATATTTTGCCTTCTTTATGCCCATTTCCAGGTCTATCTTTTTTCCTGTGTAAATAAGGATTTATTAATTTTTTCAATGTTTTATTTACAGATTTGATGCTCTGCTAACACACCTCTTATTGTTAATAGCATTGTGATTGTGGAACTAAGAAATGTAAACCTTCTGAGGACTATACATTCTACTAAATATATTGCAAGGATGATCTTATGCTTTCTAGATATATCTCAGTTTAATGGGAAAAGCACAGGCTTTATAGTCAGAACAACTTTGCTGAGTTCCAGCTCCGCCATTTACTAGCTGTGTGACCCTGGGCAGATGACTTCACCATAGCCCCATGGGCTAGTTGTAGAAAGGAAGAGGAAGTACCTCCCTACTCTGGATAGAGGGCCTACGACATTGTCCTAGGGCTCAGCTAACAAGAATATGATCCATCCTCCAGGGCCCTAGTCAGCCATCTCACTGCAGCCCAGTTTCACCCACCCTTTTTCTTTTCATGTCAGCACTATATTTTGACTGGCAGTAAAACAGTATTTTTTTCCTTTTGTTATATTATTTATAAAAAATATTTTTGCATAATATTCCTTGTCTCTTGTGTTGCATGTAAAGTTGTTTTCCTAAGTGGCATGGCAGGCAATTCTGCCTATTTCTTCCCATCAGTTTTTATAGAATTTTCTCCCACAAGAGTTTATTTCTTTAAAGTTTGTTCCTTATCAGCAGTAGGATTTGTTATAAAAATTAAATCAACAGCAATTGTTTCTTAGCTGTCCCCTGTAACATATGCTTTGCCTTGTATCTTTCTTCCAGTTAAGTAGTAGCCTTTTGACATGTCCATATGATCCCCTTCTTATCTTAAAAAAAATTGTTGTTTTCTAAAAGTTGGAAGCAACACTTCTTTTCCACTGAGGAGATAGTTCCAATGAAATCTCAATTCTCTAATTTCCAGTTTAGTGTACACAACTTTTTTAGTAATTGTTAATATTGATACTTTGGATCCAATCTTCTTGCCCTGAACCTTTACTGAGGCATCAGCATTGTATAGTCTTTCTTCCACTCCCACATCTAGTTATTCTTGGTCCATAATCATTCCATTTGGAATCTGGCTCTGTTAGGTTTTACTTAACCTCTGTAAATAACCTTGCTTATTCCTCCTATTCAATTGTTATAGCTATATAAACTTGATTAAAATAAAATAGATTTTCTGCAACTTATGATTTTCTTTCTTGGTGGTGGTGGTTATAGGTAATTCCTTTCAACATGCTTATGTATTTTAAGATACTTTTGTTTCTTTATTATACAAGGTGAGCAGGAATCACTACTTCTGTGCAGTTTTTCATTTATACGTTAAAAGCAACTTAAGACATATCAGTCTTGAAATTACTTGGAAAATGGAGAATGTCCCCCATAACTGATATAGAGTATCATATTTTCTACTGAAAGTGTTGAAAGGGACATTACAAATAGTTCCCCTTGCTTCCAGCTTTAAGCAAAGTACCACCTCCCAAACCACTGAATACACTCAGAGAATTGTTGGGGAGGAAGACATTTTTGTCTACCCTTCTAAATACTTTTATTGAAGAAGGCAATGGCACCCCACTCCAGTACTCTTGCCTAGAAAATCCTATGGATAGAGGAGCCTGGTAGGCTGTAGTCCATGGGGTCGCAAAGAGTCGGACACGACTGAGCGACTTCCCTTTCACTTTTCACTTTCATGCATTGGAGAAGGAAATGGCAACTCACTCCAGTGTTCTTGCTTGGAGAATCCCAGGGACAGGGGAGCCTGGTGGGCTGCCATCTATGGGATCGCACAGAGCTGGACACGACTGAAGTGACTTAGCAGTAGCAGCTAAGTACTTTTGGCTGGTCTAAGAATTAAACTGACATGAGACATATTTACAGGAGAAATTTTTTTTTTTAAGTTTAATAACATATGTGAAAGAGACCCAAGAGAACTAACTCTCTAAAATGGCCAAAATCCTCACCTGAAGATGATATTCGGATAAAGACAAAAGATGTTGGGGAGAGTGGTTTGGGACTTCAAAGGGGAGGGAAGCCTGTGAGTGTGTCATGTTGCTTGTTGATATATTACAGTAAGTGCATACTAAGGCTCAAGGTCTAGTGGAAGTCAACTCATCTGCCATCTTGGACCTAGTTGGTTCTAACCAGTTTATGTCGTGTCCAAAGGTTATGTCATTTTTTTAAAGGTTGTGCCCTGATCCCTTCCTGTCTAACTTCTAGGCCCTAAATTCCTTGTCTCCGGTGGTAAGGGTATCTCTCTGTCTTCCTGGTACAAGGAGGATATCTCACATGGGAGATTTAGCTCCTGCCTTCAGGAGGACAAAAGAAGATCAGAATGTCCATCTTGTGCCAGCAATTTCCTAAGTAAAATTCAAAATAATCATTATTCTGAAGGGGCAAATTTTGGGGTGACATATTCTTCTACCCTTCATAAGAATGGTTTCCGGTCATGTATACTGGAGCTTTTACTTTGCAACTACATGAGAAAAGAAAAAGTTTTGTTTGGAAGAGGGGGACTGAGGGAGACTGGAAGAACTCAAGGGGATGGAATAAGCTCGATCTACACTGGGTTTTTTCCTGATAGCTCAGTTGGTAAAGAATCCACCTGCAATGTGGGAGACCTGGGTTCTATCCCTGGGCTGGGAAGATCCCCTGGGGAAGGGAAAGGCTACCCACTCCAGTATTCCAGCCTGGAGAATTCCATGGACTGTAGTCGATGTAGTCGCAAAGAGTTGGACACGACTGAGCAACTTTCACTTAACTTCACACTGGGTTTTTGGACTGGGTTTGGCACTGTTACTACTGCTTCCTTCTAAAGAGAGTACATCAGAAGGAAAAGCTAAGAAACAAAATACAATCCTGCTACCCAAAGAGAAGATCCTTGACATAGAGGAAGAAAAAAAATTTTTTTTTAAGTTTTCCATGTTTGGGGGTGGTTCATTCTGCTACCCTTCATCATTATGGTCTACAATAGCAATGAGGTCCTGCCAGGATATTTTAAGGGTAGTGGTTACAAACAAATGGGAGTCAGAGAGGAAGAATACAAAAGACCTCACTCATGAAGCTAGCTGACAAGCTGGTTTTTAGGCTTAGGTGAAGCAATACTCTGAGGACTCTCTGAAATAACTGAGGAACATTCATAGGTTGTAAGTCGGAGACCCTGTTTCTACTCAGTTGGAAGTTAGCAAGTCAATGAATATCTGGGTTACAGTTGATAACACTTTCCCATACTAGCACACAAAGCACAAGGTGTGGAGAGCTACAACTCAAAATTGTCATGTTCTGGCCTAAAAAAGAATTTGTTACTAAATAACTCACCACTTCTCCAGAAATGGAAAACTCTCCAGCTACTCTGTAAGGAACCCCAACTCACAATGACACTCATCTCAACATATATGCACACACATCATCTTGTTGAAAAGCAGCTCCCAAGGCTGCATAGTCAGTTTACCCTATAACGCCCCCCATCCCACATCCTGGAATGTGAAGTCAAGTGGGCCTCAGGAAACATCACTACAAACAAAGCTAGTGGAGGTGATGGAATTGCAGTTGACCTATTACAAATCCTAAAAGATGATGCTATGAAAGTGCTGCACTGAATATGCCAGCAAATTTGGAAAACTCGGCAGTGGCCACAGGACTGGAAAAGGTCAGTTTTCATTCCAATTCCAAAGACAGGCAATGCCAAAGAATGCTTAACTACCTACCACACAATTGCACTCATCTCACACGCTAGGAAAGTAATGCTCAAAATTCTCAAAGCCAGGCTTCAGCAATTCGTGAACCGTGAACTTCCAGATGTTCAAGCTGGTTTTAGAAAAGGCAGAGGAACCAGAGACCAAATTGCCAACATCCGCCGGATCATGGAAAAAGCAAGAGAGGTCCAGAAAAACATCTATTTCTGCTTTATTGACTATGCCAAAGCCTTTGACTGTGTGGATCACAATAAACTGTGGAAAATTCTGAAAGAGATGGGAATACCAGGCCACCTGACCTGCCTCTTGAGAAATTTGTATGCAGGTCAGGAAGCAACAGTTAGAACTGGACATGGAACAACAGACTGATCCCAAAAAGGAAAAGGATTACGTCAAGGCTGTATATTGTCACCCTGCTTAGTTAATTTATATGCAGAGCATATCATGAGAAACGCTGGGCTGGATGAAGCACAAACTGGAATCAAGACTGCCAGGAGAAATATCAATAACCTCAGATATGCAGATGACACCACCCTTATGGCAGAAAGTGAAGAGGAACTAAAAAGCCTCTTGATGAATGTGAAAGAGGAGAGTGAAAAAGTTGGCTTAAAGCTCTACATTCAGAAAACTAAGATCATGGCATCTGGTCCTATCACTTCATGGCAAATAGATGAGGAAACAGTGGAAACAGTGGCTGACTTTATTTTGGGAGGCTCCAAAATCACTGCAGATGGTGATTGCAGCCATGAAATTAAAAGACTCTTACTCTTTGGAAGGAAAGTTATGACCAACCTAGACAGCATATTGCAAAGCAGAAACATTACTTTGCCATCAAAGGTCCATCTAGTCAAGGCTATGGTTTTTCCAGTGGTCATGTATGGATGTGAGAGTTGGACTATAAAGAAAGCTGAGCACCAAAAAATTGATGCTTTTGAACTGTGGTGTTGGAGAAGACTCTTGAGAGTTCCTTGGGCTGCAAGGAGATCCAACCAATCCATCCTAAAAGAGATCAGTACTGAGTGTTCATTGGAAGGACTGATGTTGAAGCTCCAATACTTTGACCACCTGATGTGAAGAGCTGACTCATTTGTAAAGACCCTGATGCTGGGAAAGTTTGAAGGCAAGAGGAGAAGGGGACAACAGAGGATGAGATGGTTGGATGGCATCGCTGACTCAATGGACATGAGTTGAGTAAATTTTGGGAGTTGGCCATGGACAGGGAAGCCTGGAGTGCTGCAGTCCATGGGATCACAAAGACCTGGACACAACTGAGTGACTGAACTGAACTGAGGTATATATTCTAGGGTTCCTTTTCTCTGAAGAGTTTGATACGCCCTTATTGGTCTAAAATTCAAAATAACAATAAAAGTTCTTCTGGTAATTAATGTAAAACTGTCTTAATATGGTCTCAAAACAAGACCAAAATGGCTGGGAAAAGGCCATCAGTGGGAAAATTGCTCTTGGTCTTGTTTGCAGTAATGAGGACAGGACCTTAGTGGGTGAACCTAAATTATGCTCTTTTGTTATTCAGAAGCAGTGGGATGGAGACAGAGCCACAGGAATTGTACTTTCATAAATAGAAGTAGGTTAAAGTAATTAATCCTATGTCTTGTAGCTCCAACATTCTCTCCCTTAAGAGAAAGTACCTAGGGTCCAAGGCAGCTACAACAAGGTGCAATGATAAAGTGATCGAGTTCTCTATGATTTGGGACCTGTTATTTGTTTCAATGTATGATGTGTTCAAAGCACAAGTTTTAATGAAAGAGCAAGTGTAAATTTGGTGTAACCTCATTTGCTTTCCAGTCACAGATATGGAGAATTCTTTTAGAAACATAAAGTCACATTTTTAAAAGCAACTCACTGGAACTATTTGAGAAGCAATTAGATGCCATCCTGGGGGGAAGAAAGCTTCAATAAAATGAGTGGATGATTTCTCTTAGCATTTCTTATATTTCTAGTTTCATGCTTAATGAAATGGAAGCATGAAAAAGAAGTTCTGCCCATTACTGGTTTTTTTTTCTTTCTTTCTTTCTTTTCGTCCTGGAGTAACTTTGAAGTCATTTTTCAAAAATTCACCATTATTTAGACACCGGAAAAATAACTGCATTTATTTTTTTTTAATGTTATTTAATTAATTTATTTATTTTTGCTTCTAAGTTGATTTTATTTATTTATTTATTTTAATTTTATTTTATTTTTAAACTTTACAAAATTGTATTAGTTTTGCCAAATGCCAAAATGAATCCGCCACAGGTATACATGTGTTCGCCATCCTGAACCCTCCACCCTCCTCCCAAATAACTGCATTTAGAAGTCTTATTTCTACCATGTTAACCCCGGAACTAAATGCTTCATCTCCCCTTGTGGCTCAGCTGGTAAAAAAGTCATACAATAGAAAACACCAAAACAACCTTCAGAAATTCATTTACATAACCCCCATAAAAGATGAATCTGCAATCTTAAGGCTTTGCCAGCACGGTAGGATGCATACTGCTTTAGAGCAGAGTGCCTATCATGTGCCAGGCATGGTGCTAAGTGCCATACCTAAGTTAACTCACTAAATACACAAAATCCTCAGACAGAGGAACTTAAACATTCCCACTGTAAATATGAGGCAACTAAAAGCCCCATGAAGTGTGGAGCTGCTCCAAAGTGGTTCCAAAGCCCATGAATTTCCATATACTCATCCCAGTACATAGCTTCCCGGGTACACAGCATACTTCTAAGGCACATAAGTAAAGACATATGCCAGTCTGTGGGGGTTAGCATTAAAACTCCGTCTGACACTGATTAGAAAGAGCCCCAGGCAGGTGTGGAACAGCAGAGTTGAAATATACTGTGCCCAGAAAACACAGTCTTTTGTTGACTCAGCAACAAATCAGAAACCCAGGGGCTGTTGGTTCTCCTTAAAGCCTTGTCTGAGCACAGATGCAACTTTGATCTCACTAATAAACAATGCTGGCGTCAGTTTTCTCATCCATGAATTAGAAATAGAAATGAATTAGAAAACATACTCAGGTGACAGGAAATTTCAAGAACCTAAGCTCTTATACCTGCTGTACAACACATAGTTCTGTATGGAGTTAAGTACACGCTCTATACAGAAACGTGGATCAAAGACCTATTACCTTTTAGGGGGATAAAGAAAATTTACCAAGTTTTTTCTCTGCTAATAAATGTCACCTTGATAGATATGACTAAATAGAGCATTGAAGGAATGGAAAGAGCTGCCATTTTGAAGAATAAACTTTTTGAACATTCTTTGTTTCTAGACTTAGTCAAAGTAATATGGCTTCAATAAATATGGAGCTAATAAAATAGTAGTATTTTGAGCTTATGGATTGTTAAGCTTATATTTTATAATGACTAATGATGAATCATTTTATAAAGCTTGGGTGATTCATCAACAGAGCAACATGACTTTAAAACAGGTGTTCTGAGAATTTAGAACCTCTGTAATATAAAGTTTTTTATTCTCTAATTTGGAAATTTCCAAATTACCTACAAATAGGAATAGAAACCAGGACAGTAGGAGACATACTCTTAGCTCTTTATATTGCTTCCATCATCATGAAATCTTAATAAATTCATCTATAATAACATGTAAACTACAAGTAGAGTCCAATTTCAAAGGAGAGCTAGCACCATTATCTTAAAAAGACTGTAGCTTTTATACTAGTATTTTCTTTCAAGTATTTTGTCCCTGCACTTATAAAAGATTTTTTTTTTAAGTGGAAGAGTAGCAAAGCTATGTCTGCTCCAGAGCACAGATGTTTTACAAAATGTGGAATGCTTCCCTGAAAGTAGTTTTCAGAAGGAAGGGTATAAACTTTATTTTAGGTATTTGTCACATAAGGTTATGTGACAAAGATTAAGGAGGGAAAAAAAGATGATAACTATCCACTTAATTCCACTTCTCTGAACTCATAAAATCATCATTTGATGGAAAGATAATGATCATGACTATACTTTTGTCGCATGATATTTTTAGCTTATCTGGGAAGAAAGTCAACATAAATGAACAACAATGAAGAAATGCTTAAATTATGATATCCCTATCAGATAGACTATGCTGCAGCCATTATAACAAATGTTTTAGAAGAATATTTAATAACAGATTGCTTAAAACATAAACAAAAATGCCAGAATACAAAAGTATAAAGAAGAGAATGAACTCAATTTAAAATACACAACTAGAAAAAAAAAAAATAAGGTTAAGCAGTATTTCAGTGGTGGTTTTATTTGATCCTTTAAACTTTTCTGTATTTCTCCAGTATCCTACAATTAACATATATTTGTCTTTCTATTAGAAAATAAATAAGCATTTTTAAAGTTTAAAACTTGTACTTCCTTTCAGCTAAGTCATATATGTTGACTTATTTTTATCACTTATTTTTATTTTTCTAGAAACAAAAGTTACTTGCGTAAGGTCAAGAGTGACAGAATTTTACTTTTTATACTCTCTCTGTGTCAAGTTATATGACCCTCATTCTTGAGAGTTCTGTAAGCCCAAGCTTGAGACCTCTCATTTTATATTATGTTCAGCTTTTCTCTGTAAAGAAATCCATTGTGTTTATAATTATAAAGTGTTAATGTTTGTATAATCAGTTATACATTCATTTATTCACTCAGCATTCTCTTACTGAGAAACATAGGCATAATAAGAACTCAGTGTGGGGGATAGTTTGGAGGAAGGGAAACTAAAGATGGTAGACCAGTCAGACAAGGAAAGATGCACACCTAAAACAGGCTGGCTAGCATGAGAATGTGAAGGTAGAAAGTCAAAAGTTATCCTGAGAGAGAAAGACAAATATCATATGATATCACTTATATGCAGAATCTAAAAAATGATACAAATGAATTTATTAACAAAACAGAAATAGACTTACAAAGAAAACAAATTTATGGTTACCAAAGGGGAAAGGAGGGAGAAGGATAAATTAGGAGTTTGAGATTAACAGATACAAACATATATATATATATATATATATATATAATAGATAAATAACAAGGGCCTATTGTATAGCACAGGGAAATACATTCACTATCTTGTAATAATCTGAAGTGGAAAATAATCTGAAAAAGTATATATATATATATACACACACACATATATATACCTGAAACATTGTACACCTGTTGTATATATGAAGCACTATAAATCAACCATACTTCAAAAAATAAAAATATATCCTGAAAATATAAAGAACAGAATGCCATGACTTTTCATGTGTAGTTACACCTAGTACCAGATAGTGTGCTAATGTTGATTATATGACAGTAAACAAAATACCTTCTCACTTCTCAAATCTCCAACCCAATCTCACTCATTCCCCCTCACTCTCAACTGATGTTCTGGGAAAACATCTGGCGGGGGCAAAAAAAAACTTGCTTCTTAACATCAGAAGAATTTGTATTTTAGTTTGCTGCTGCTTAGTCACTCAGTCGTGTCCAACTCTTTGCGACCCCGTGGACTGTAGCCCACCAGGCTCCTCTGTCCATGGGGATTCTCCAGGCAAGAGTACTGCAGTGAGTTGCCGTGCCCTCCTCCAGGGGATCTTCCCAACCCAAGGATTGAACCCCCGTCTCTTATGTCTCCCGTATTGACAGGCAGGTTCTTTACCACTAGTGTGACCTGGGAAGCCCCCTACAGTAGGGCAGTCACACTGAAATAATCCCACTGAATACAGTTTCTGCTCTACCACTTTGGTAGTGAAGGCTGGTATTTAAAAAATAAATACAAATAATTTTTTAAAAAAGATTTAATAGCACTTAGTGCTTCCTGTTAACAGCAATCCAAGGACTAGCTCTATTTGTAGTTTTAAATAAACTAAGAGTGGCAGGAGCAGATGACGGGGAGAAATGGTGAGTCAGTCCTTAGATTTGAAAATGTTTTTTGGTCTGAAAATACCATCATCATCAAGAACAGCAAACATCTGTTGAGCACTTAGTACTTGAGAGCATTTCTAAGGTCAGAGGAATGATTTTTAAATGTCACTTCTTAGCGTTGGGAGATTTATCAAAACAAAAAGAACATATCAGCTGGAAATTACTTGAACAGCTTTTTAAAAGACAAATGGGTTATTTAAATCATCCTCCTCGTGTGTCTTCTAAGTTCTAAGAAGTCAAGAAAATATTGTTAATGTGGAATATGTATTTTATTTTTCATGCCTTTGACTTAGGATCATGATAGCTGCATTTTTTTTACGTGATAATACATGCTTAATTCATTTTATAATAGTTTTTAGAAACATACAGTACAGCAAATTATAAGGATCACATGTATTTTTTTCAATTTCAAAATTTGTCTCTTGAATCCATACCTTAAAGTTACTTACCAGCCGGAGTGTCTTTTTTTTTTTAGATTCATTGAAATGTTGTTTCTTTTTAAATTTTTTAAATTGAAGTATAGTTGATTTACAATGTTGCATTAGTTTCTGCTGTACAGAAAAGTGATTCAGTTATACATATATATACACACACATTCTTTTTATAGCTTTTCCATTATAGGGTGAGCCTCTTGATTGAAATCAGCTGAAAAAGGATGCCCTCTCTTCCCCCACAGGGAGAGAACATCAAGTCCTAGAGAAGTACCAACTTCTTAAAATCTCAGGTACTTAGAGTCTCGCTCTGGAAACCTGTTGCAGAGAGAATCTCAGGGAGAGAGGTTTGAGGCAGAAAAGAAAGAAAAAAAAAAAAAAAGGCTAGAAGGGAGGTTATGTTCTAAAGAAATGGCTTTTTAAAAGGAAGGGCACTTCAGGATGTTCCAAGAAGAGGCTATTCTGAAACTTTGAAGAAGCTCCTGGCCCTTCTTAATTTCAACAGAGTGGTGCGAAAGTAAGTACTAATATTAAACTGAAGTCGTAAGAGAACCTTGAGTAGCTTAGAAGCATCATTCATGAGCATGCTCTGTATGGTGAAGTGGCCCCAAGGATATACGTTACAAGGTAACATGAAAATCGAGTATCTGACTTGTATTTCAGTTTTGCTTCTTTTCTCGGCTCTGTATTTTACTACTGTTTTATTTATTTACTTGGGGCTCATAAAGTGAATAAGAGAGAACTGGCATAACCAAGTCACCAAAAGTTTCAGCAAAAAGAAATATTAGATAGGAGTAGGAATTGGTACAACCTTTTTTTAAAGGGAATTCACATTGAATTTCAAGGCACTTAGAAATATTTGTAGCCTTTGACTCAATAATTCCACTTTAAGAAATCTTAAGGAAATAATCAAATGTGCATAAGAAAAACATCATAATAAAAATCACCTGTAATTCCACTACCCAGAGACAATCACTCTAATTACACTCTTATTGGTGTTATTTTCTTCCAAACTGTGTTGTTAGGCTTTTCTTTGAGGCTACCATAACAAATCATCAAAAACATAGAGACTTGAAATAATGCAGACTTATTGTTTTACAATTTTGTAGGTCACAAATCAGATACAGGTCTTAGTGGGCTAAAAATCAAGGTGCCTTCAGGGCGGCACTCCTTTCTGGAGGCTCTAGGGGAAAATTCATTTTCTTTCTTTTTTTAAATTTAAATTTATTTATTTTATTTTATTTTTAAACTTTACATAATTGTATTAGTTTTGCCAAATATCGAAATGAATCCGCCACAGGTATACATGTGTTCCCCATCCTGAACCCTCCTCCCTCCTCCCTCCCCATACCATCCCTCTGGGTCGTCCCAGTGCACTAGCCCCAAGCATCCAGTATCATGCATCGAACCTGGACAGGCATCTCGTTTCATACATGATATTTTACATGTTTCAATGCCATTCTTCCAAATCTTCCCACCCTCTCCCTCTCCCACAGAGTCCATAAGACTGTTCTGTACATCAGTGACTCTTTTGCTGTCTCGTACACAGGGTTATTGTTACCATCTTTCTAAATTCCATATATATGCGTTAGTATACTGTATTGGTGTTTTTCCTTCTGGCTTACTTCACTCTGTATAATAGGCTCCAGTTTCATCCACCTCATTAGGACTGATTCAAATGTATTCTTTTTAATTGGAAGCTAGTTACTTTACAATATTGCATTGGTTTTGCCATATATCAACATGAATCCACCACGGGTGTACACGTGTTCCCCATCCTGAACCCCCCTCCCACCTCCCTCCCTGTACCATCCCTCTAGGTCATCCCAGTGCGCCAGCCCCAAGCATCCTGTATCCTGCATCGAACCTGGACTGGCGATTCGTTTCTTATATGATATTTTCTGGAGGTCACCCACATTCCTTGGCTAAAGTTCTCCTTCCTCCAAAGCCAGCAATGTTATCTCTCTTTGCCTTCCATAGATATAGCTTCCTCTGACCACAGCAGGGAAGGATTCTTTGCTTTGAAAGACCCATGTTATTAGATTGAGCTCATTCAAATAATCCAGGATAATCTCCCCATTTTAAGGCCCTTAAACATAATCACATGTGCAAAGTTCTTTTTACCACGTAAGGGAACATACTCACAGGTTTTGAAAATCAGGGCATGCAAAGGCATCTTTAGGGGCTTCTGTGGTGACTCAGACAGTAAAGAATCACCTGAAAGGTAGGAGACCTGGGTTTGATCCCTGGGTGGGGAAGATACCCTGGAGAAGGGAATGGCAACCCACCCCAGTATTCTTACCTGGAGAATCCCTTGGACAGCAACATGAATTTTGTGACTAACACTTCTAGGGGAGAGAGAGAGATATAGGCATCTTTGGTTGGGGAGGCAGGCATTATTCTATCTACTACATGAATGTTTTCATGTATATTCAAAAATATATATTTTCTAAAAGTAGAAACATAAATAATTTTATATCATGCTCTCTTTCTATTTGCTTCCCTGGTGGCTCAGAGGTTAAAGCGTCTGCCTGCAATGCAGGAGACCTCAATTCGATCCCCGGGTTAGGAAGCTTCCCCTGGAGAAGGAAATGGCAAACCACTCCAGTATTCTTGCCTGGAGAATCCCATGGATTCTTTTCTATTACACATGTTTCTCTTTTTATTTACACATGTATAATACCAACATCCTAGAAGCCATTTCAGAACACATCATCCCATTTCAGAACACTTTCTAATCACTACCACCAAAGTAACCACTATCTTAATTTATAACAGCATAGATTAGTTTTAACTGTTTTTGTAGTTATACATAATGTATGCATTTGTATGTGGTTTCTTTCTTTCATGTAACATTATATTTATAAGATTCATCTGTATTGTTTCATATAGTTAGTTGTAGGTTGTTATGTCTCTTTATAATATTCAGTTGTGTAAGCATACTACAATTCATTTATCCATTCTCCATTGAGTATTTAGGAAATTTCTATTTGGGGTCTGGTGAGCATATGAACAGGTTTCCCAGGTAACTAAGTGGTAAAGAATCTGTCTGTCAATGCAAGAGACACAGGTTCAATCCCTAGGTTGAGAAGATTCCCCTGGAGTAGAAAATGGCAAGACACTTCAGTATTCTTGCCTGGGAAATCTCATGGACAGAGGAGCCTGGCAGGCTACAGTTTATGGGGCAGCAAAAAGTCGACACAACAGAGTATGCTTGAGCACGTGAGCACAGTGTTTTGCTTATTAATCTAAGAGAGGAATTGCTGTATCATAGAGCACACATATAATTTTAGCATAAGTAGATACTATCAAACCATTTTCTGATGTGATTATACCCATTTCACTCCCATTAGCAATGAATGACAGTTTCACTTGCTCTATAGTTTGTCAACACTTTTTTTTTAATTTGAAGATACTTTATTACACTCAGAGTTTTCCCATTACTTTTAATTGTAAACTCTTACTAGTCAAAAAGAAAATAAATAATAAAAACCTATATCTTCAGGAAACTTTTAACAACATAGTTTTCCTTTATATGCTTGTCAAATTTAAATCATTACAAGTTAGATACATTCAGTCATTACATGATACCAGGAAGATCAACCTTAAAGATATCAATAATGTCTATACTGGTAAGTAAAATAATGATAAAAAATGGTATTTCAATTTTACCTTAAAAAAAAAAAGCAAACAGAGTCCAGTTTGTTAATGATGGGAATACAGACTTATCTTCTTAATCTTGGATAGTAAATATTTGGACTTAAAAAAAATAAATATTCCTGTTCTCTCAAATAGTGGCTGACATTGTCTTGGGAGCAGACTGCCTAAAGAACCAGTCTCTCCTCCCTCAAGAGGGATCCAGGGGTACACCAAGTGTAGGATCAGGAGCCCTTTGCAACATTTATCACCAAGCCTATGGAGCTACTAGCCCTGCCTTACTAAATTAAAGAGAACTGAATCTCTCTAAGAAGTATCAAGGTGGCATGTGGATGTCACTAGCAAGGCCACGTATGTGTACTACTGATGAAAGCTTTTTCAAATTGCTGAATTTCCCCTTTTCATTATTTTAAAAATTATTGTTCAGCTCTACTGTAAAAAGGGAGAGAGATTGGACAATTTTTATAACACTTCCATCACCAACCCCGCTCACAGTTTTCTTCTAAACTTTGGTTTTTCATTTTATTTGATCTGTTCTTCATGTAATTGGAAAGTTTTGATCTCCTAGATCAGTTCTCCCTACCTTATTACATTTTTTTTCATTCTGGAATAATTTTTAAAGGCCTTTAGGATCTGACTGTGACCACTAAACAGTATCAAGCTCTCCAGTATTATTTCCATATCCCTTACTGTACTCAAAAGGCAGTTACTCAACCCTCACAAAATATATAATTTATCTCTGATATAGAATAAAAATAAAATGGATGTAGTGTAACCATAATAAAGTAACTAAATGGACTGAGCTTTGGTGTTTATAAGAACAAAGTTCTACATGTCATAAGTCTGCTATATCTTTCTATCCCTCATTGTGTGCCTATTTGGTGGAAGAACTCTTTCTATATGGATGCCCTGAACTTGGTGTGTATTGCCTCCAGAAACAAGGCCCACAGACTTTGCCTCTGCCTACTTCTCCAGCTGTATTTTGTTTTACTTCATAGTCTTGTTATACTGAATTGCTTCTACCCTGTCAAATACTCTGTCAGAATACTTGTGATTTTAGACAGAAAACACCTACTCAAACTAGCTCAAGTAATGAGAATATGAACTAAAACTAGAGGTCCAAAGAATGGAAGGCTCTAGATATGATAGATATCAATTGTCACTCAATTACTACTATGAAATATTTCAATTTATTTCAGTTTTGTGTTAAGCTCTATGTTAAGGCTAGTGTAGCAAGGGAAATAAGGGTTATAAGTTGTTGCTTTTTTTTTTTTTAATCACATCCAGCAAGAAAGAGAAAGGAAAATCTCCTTGAAAGATGGACTACATCTTTCCCTTTAAATTGTATTGGGCTGAATAAATAATAGTCACCAAGGAAATGCCACACACTAGTTTAAACTAATCAAAATTCTCCTGATTATCCAGAGATCGATTTGGATATCTGAACAAAATTGAAATCATATTCTGGGTAAGAAAAGATATTGAGGCTGTGAATCGTATCTACCGTGGATGCTGCTCTTTTTGAAATCCCAATCTTTGCACACAGTTTCATCTGCCTGTGATACTTTTTGCCTCCCTCTTTTCCTAGCTTGACTTCCCTGGTGGCTCAGATGGTAAAGAACCTTCCTGCAATGCAGGAGACCAGGGTTCAATCCCTTGGATCAGGAAGATCCCCTGGAGGAGGGCCTGGCTATCCACTTCAGTATTCTTGCCTGGTAAACTCCATGGAAGGAGGAGCCTGGCGGGTTACATGAGGTTGCAAAGAGTCAGACACAACTGAGCAACTAACACTTTCTTTTATTTAGCTTACTTTTACCGTACTTATCTTTTACTCTCATTTTTTTCCCTTGATTTTTATTGAGGTATAATTGAGATATAGCACTGTATAAGTTTAAAGTACATAGCATCATGATTTGACTTACATATATTGTGAAATGATTACTACAATGTTTAGGTAACATTCATCATCTCATATAGATGTAGAATTTTTTAATAAGAGGTTTTTATTTATTTATTTTTGGCAATACTGGGTCTTCATTGCATGTGTAGGCTTTTCTCTAGTTGTGGAAAGCAGGGACTACTCTCTAGTTGCCGCGCGTGAGCTTCTCGTTGCGGTGGCTTCTCTTATTGGGGACCATGGGCTCCAGGGCACACAGGCTGCAGTCGTTTGGGCACATGGACTCAGTAGTTGTGGCTCCTGGGCTCTGGAGCACAGGCTCAATTGTTGTGGTACATGGGCTTATTAGTTGCTCTGCAGCATGTGTGATCTTCCTGGATCAGGGATCGAACCCATGTCTCCTGCATTGGCAGACGGATTCTTTACCATCTGAGCCACTGGGGAAGCCCTCGTATAGATACAAAATTTTTAAAAAGAAAAATAAAGGAATTTTTCTTTTTGCAATGAGAACTCTTAGGATATACTATCTTAAAATTTTTCATATACCCTGTAGCAGTGTTAACTGGAGAAGGAAATGGCAACCCACTCCAGTGTTCTTGCCTGGAGAATCCTGTGGACAGAGGAGCCTGGTGGGCTGCTGTCTGTGGTGTCGCACAGAGTCAGACATGACTGAAGCGACTTAGCAGCAGCAGCAGCAGCAGTGTTAACTACAGTCATTAGGTTGTACATTACATTGCCAGAATGTATTTATCTTATAACTGGAAGTTTGTACTTTATCACTGCCTTCATCCAATTCCCCTACCCTTTCACCATCCATATTTCTAATAACCTACAAATCTGGTCTCTTTTTCTATGAGTTTGTTTTTTCCTTCTCCCTCTCTTTTTTTAAGAATTTTTTTTTATATTTCACATACAGTATTTTTCACTTAGCATAACGCCCTCAAGTTCCATCCATGCTGTCACAAATGACAGGATTTCTTCATTTTTAAGAGTTGAACAATGTTCCCATTGAATATACATACTACAACTTCTTTATCCATTCATCCATTGAGGAACACTTGTTTCCATGTGTTAGATATTTTAAATAATTCTGTTACCATGATGGTGCAGATATCTTTCCACACAGCACTTTTGTTTCCTTCAGACATATTCCCAGAAATGGACTTGCTGAATCATATGATAGTTCCATTTTTAATTTTTTGAGGAAACTCCATACTATTCTCCATAGGAGCTGAACCAATTTACAATCCCACCAACAGTGCCCAAATGTTCCTTTTACTCCATATCTTTGCCAACACTTGTTATTTCTTGTCTTTTTGATAATAGCCATTCTGACAGATGGCTTCCCTGATAGCTCAGTTGGTAAAGAATCCATGTGAAATGCAGGAGACCCTGGTTCAATTCCTGAGTTTGATCCCCTGGAGAAGGGATAGGCTACCCACTCCAATATTCTTGGGCTTCCCTCATGGCTCAGTTGGTAAACAATCTGCCTGCAATGTGAGAGACCTGGATTCGACCCCTGGGTTGGGAAGATCCCCTGGAGAAGGGAAAGGCTACCCACTCCAATATTCTGGCCTAGAGAACTCCATGGACTGTATAGTCCATGGGGTCACAAAGAGTCGGATGCGACTAAGCAACTTTCACTTTCACTTTCATTCTGACAGATGTGAGGTGATATCTCGTTGAGGTTTTGATTTGCATTTCTCTAATAATTAGGGATATTTATCCTCTTTTCATGTGCCGATTTTTGGTTTTTTGGAAATTGAGTTGTGCAAGTTCTTTATATATTTTGAACATCAACCCTTTAATAGATATATCATTTGCAAATATCTCCTCCCATTCAGTTAGTTGCTTTTCCATTTTGTTTGTCATCTCTATTGCTGTATAGAAGTTTTTGAGTTTGATATAGTCTCACTATATGTATTTTCTATTTTGTGGCTTTTGCTCATAGGTATCATATCCAAAAAATCATTGCCAAACCCATGTCAAGCAGCTTTTTTCCTATCATTTTTTGGGAGTTTTATGTTTTTTCAGTCTTTCATTTCATATTTAACCTACTTAGAGTTAGTTTTTTTTATTTTATTTTATTTAACTTTACAATATTGTATTGGTTTTGCCATATATCAAAATGAATCTGCCACAGGTATACATGTGTTCCCCATCCTGAACCCTCCACCCTCCTCCCTCCCCATACCATCCCTCTGGGTCGTCCCAGTGTTGTAAGTGGTGTAGGGTAGAGGTTTCATTCTTCTACATGTGAGTGTACTACATGTGAAACTACTATTTATCATCTGTAGTAGTTATTACACTGCACAATGCTCCCTACAAATGAAAACATGGCAAAGGAAAGAAGTAAATTGTATCTCAACTGGGCAACCTGTCTTCACTCTGTCTCTACTCCTGGGACTGGTGATATTTTTAAAGAAAACCTAAATCTGATTATGCTATTATCTTGCTCAAAATCCTTTTATGACATCTTATTGCTCTAAAATTATTTATGTGGTTCAAAATGTTCAGCACACAACTATTCATGACATCACCTCTACCTACCTCTTAAGCCTAATTTTATGTAAGTCAGGCTATTTCTCAAGTTATTTTTTGTGAATATACATTTTTCTGAAAACTCATCTATTCTGTCTAAAATTCTAATTTCCCCTCTGCAGCTGCTTCCATCTTGATACCTTTGCATTTGTTGTTCCCTTTCCTTGGAATATTCTTCACCTCTACTCTTCTCAGCTCCCCACTTCCCTCTATGCTGAGTCAACTTCAATCCATCTATTAGATATTAGTGTAATTTCTCAGGGAGGTCTGACTTGATCTCTCACTGTCATTTCAATATTATTCATCTATACTTTCATAGCACCCAGTACTTTATCACTTATTATATGATTATTATATTGAAATAAATTAATTACTTAATATGTCTTTCCCCAGTAGGTAGAAAACAGACTCCCTGAGGGCATGGACTTTGCTTATAGTATTCAACATTGTACTTATAATGCTTTCAACAATGTCTGGCATATGGTGGGAAGAATTATTGAATTAATCTTTTGGCTTTATACCTTTTGCAAATGAGTCAGGAACCAAGGCAGAGCTAGGGCTCCTTATGCAGTATATAGTTGGCATTATGCTAGCTTTACTACCTTTCATGAATCAACTTTGTAGACTGGAATCACAATTCACATTTGGTTATAAAGCATATTTGAGTTTATAAAAAAGCATCATCTTTCTGAGTAATTGGACCTTGAGTTTTCTGATATTGACAGGCTCTGACTTTTTCTTTTTTTGACAGGCCATTTGTAAGAAATAAGAGCACAGAGTTTCCTTGTTAGTCTGGGGCAGTTCAAGCATGCTTAAGTCCCTGAGCTTTTTATGAATATGGCTATGACTACAGATCATGGATATAGTCTACTGTAATAGTCCTTGTGTGTGCTTTTAACAGCAAATACACCATTCTAGTTGCACTTATTTGAGTTTATTACTATTTCACTTACATTTTTTTCTATAAGAGAATACATAAAATTATAAGAAGTAGAAAATGTTCTGAATTTTTCCCTCATTAAAACAATGAATTAATGAAAACATTCAATCATGCTTGATTGCCCAGTTAGACTGTGTTATTTTTATTCCATACTCAAAAGCTTTTATTGAGCTGCCTAGCACTTAATCCTCTTTAGGTGAAAGCAGCATAAGATATGGTCTTTGTCTTCAACAAGTTCACCACCTAGAAAAAGTAATCAGGTGCAACTTTCCAAGTAAATACCTTTATACCATACATCCTCATAAGACTATTAGCCATCAATATAGATTGATAAATCTGCTTTTGTATTGTAGTCCAGTAATGTGATTAATGGATACATGTGTATAATTTTAAAATGTTAAGTTTGTTTAAGGACAACAGATATAGAAAACCATCTATTCAAAAGCAAGAGAATTCCAGAAAAACATCTACTTCTGTTTCACTGTCTATGCTAAAGCCTTTGACTTTGCTGTGTGGATCACAACAAACTGAAAAATTCTTAAAGAGATGGGAATACCAGACTACCTTACCTGCCTCCTGTGAAGCCTGTATGCAGGTCAAGATGCAGCAGTTAGAACTGGACATGGAACAATGAACTGATTCCAAATTGGGAAAGGAGTATGTCAAGGCTGTATATTGTCACCCTGCTTATTTAACTTATATGCAGAGTACATCATAAGAAATGCCAGGCTGAATGAAGCACAAGCTGGAATCAAGATTTCCAGGAGAAATATCAATAACCTCAGATATGCAGATGACACCACACTTATGGCAGAAAGTGAAGAAGAGCTGAAGAGTCTCTTGATGAAAGTAAAAGAGGAGAATGAAAAAGTTGGCTTAAAACTCAATATCCAGAAAACTAAGAACATGGCATCCAGTCCCATCACTTCATGGCAAATAGATGGGAAACAATGGAAACAGTGAGAGACTATTTTCTTGGGTTCCAAAATCACTACAGATGGTGACTGCAGCCATGAAATTAAAAGACACTTGCTCCTTGGAAGAAAAGGTATGAAAAACCTAGACAGCATATTCAAGAGCAGAGATATTACTTTACCAACAAAGGCCCATCTAGTCAAAGCTATGGTTTTTCCAGTAGTCATGTATGGCTGTGAGAGTTGGACCCTTAAGAAGTCTGAGCACAGAAGAATTGATGCTTTTGAACTATGATGTTGGAGAAGACTCGTGAAAGTCCTTGGACTTCAAGGAGATCAAGGTAGTCAATCCTAAAGGAAATCAACCCTGAATATTCATTGGAAGGACTGTTCTGAAACTGAAGCTCCAGTACTTTGGCCACCTGATGCAAAGAGCCAACTCATTGGAAAAGACCCTGATGCTGGGAAAGATTGAGGGCAGGAGGAGAAGGGGATGACAGAAGATGAGATGGTTGGATGGCATCTCCGACTCAATGGACATGAGTTTGAGCAAGCTCCGCGAGATGGTGAAGGACAGGAAAGTCTGGAGTGCTGCAGTCCATGGGTTTGCAAACAGTTGGACATGACTGAGTGACTGAACAACAACAATAGCATAAAACAGAAGATAAAGCAGCAAGAACCTGCATGGATGCAAAGACTTCCCATTTATCTCAGTTTTTCATAGTGACTTACAACTGTTGATGGCAATATGGTATGAGGAATCTAACAAGTGTGAGCCACTCATCTTTGTTCTGTGTGTCTGTGAACTCCTGTTCCACCCACACCCTCTTCCCTTAATTGTTATAGAAACTATGGTCACTGGTCTGCATGCTCCCCAAGTGCAAGTAAAAGGGGCAAAAAAAAAGCCTGTTGTATTTCTATTGTTTAGAGGTAAGGGTGGAGAAGGCAATGGCAACCCACTCCAGTGTTCTTGCCTGGAGAATCCCAGGGACGGGGGAGCCTGGTGGGCTGCCATCTCTGGGGTCACACAGAGTGACACAGCTGAAGTGTCACACAGACATGACTGAAGTGACTTAGCAGCAGCAGCAACAGAGGTAAGGGTAGTCAATTTCAAGTCAGTTTCCACACATATAGCAACTCTCACAAGGCCTAAAGACAAGGTCTGCTGTATGTTGTTCAAGTCAGAGGATGGCTTTTTTTTTTCCTATAAAGGAACACATAGTAAATATTTTTAGCTTGTAGGCCATACATCAGTAAATGTGGTTGTGCTTAAATAAAACTTTATTTACAAAAGGAGGTGGTGGCTGGATTTGGTCCATTGGTCATATTTTGAGGACCCCATGACTCTAGTCCTGGAAGTGTCATTCAGTTGTAGCACACAGCCTATGAGGCCATACTGTACAGTCCTTCACGACCCCAAGACGTATTCTAGGAACAATAATTTCTGAAACTGTTGAGCTATCCTCACCTTCTTTGCAAAACTGCATAAAATCTACATAGGCCCCCAATTCTATAATGTAGTTTGCATGGGTCAGGAAATTCAGTTTAAGATGAGAACTGAGTCAACTAATAATTGAAAAGAGTGTCAAGAATACTTAACAGAGGCATAAAATTGTCTCTTCAATAAGCAACTTTAAGAAAATTTAAGACTAAAACAAAGCTTTTTTGCTTATATGTAAATTACTTCATGGCAAATAGATGGGGAAACAGTGACAGACTTTATTTTGGGGGGCTCCAAAATCACTGCTGATGGTGACTGCAGCCATGAAATTAAAAGACACTTACTCCTTGGATGAAAAGCTATGACCAACCTAGACAGCATATTAAAAAGACATAGACATTACCTTGCCAACAAAGGTCCATCTAGTCAAGGCAATGGTTTTTCCAGTCATGTATGGATGTGAGAGTTGGACAGAAAGCTGAGCACCAAAGAATTGATGCTTTTGAACTATGGTGTTGGAGAAGACCCTTGAGAGTTCCTTGGACAGCAACAAGGTCCACCCAGGCCATCCTAAAGGAGATCAGTCCTGAATATTTATTGGAAGGACTAATACTGAAGCTGAAACTCCAATACTTTGGTGACCTGATGCGAAGAACTGACTCATCGGAAAAGAGCCTGATGCTGGGAAAGATTGAAGGTGGGAGGAGAAGGGGTCGACAGAGGATGAAATGGTTGGATGGCATCACCAACTCAATGGACATGAGTTTGAGTAAACTCCAGGGGTTAGTGATGGACAGGGAAGCCTGGCATGGTGCAGTCCATGGGGTCACAAAGAGTCGGACATGACTAAGCGACTGAACTGAACTGAACTGATCTTAACTGGCAGACTCTACTCCATGTCGTCTTCATTCCAAAACTCAAGCTGACAGACATTGTGATCTAGAGTGTTACCTATTGCTGGGACATTCACTTGGGTTTACTTACGTCAGATAGAACACTACCTCCTAGAGCTTCCACCTAGAAGCTCTTCCACACATTACTCTCTTATCAAGGAGAAATGTAGTCCTATAACATGATTGAAAAGAGGAGAATGAAATTATTGTGATCAAAAGACAATCTACAGAATGAGAAAAAAAAAACTGCAAATCATGTATCTGTTGAGTCTAGTATGCAGGAGATTTATATATATATATATATATATATATATATATATATATATATATATAAAACTCTTAAAACTCAACAATAAAAGAGACTACCCAGTTCAAAAATGGGCTAAGGACTTTAGTAGACATATTTACAAAGAAGATATACAAATAGCCAACAAAAACATGAAAAGATACTCAATATCATTAGTCACCAGGGAATGCAAAACAAGCCACAATGAGTTACTTTTTCACACCCACTAAGATAGCTAAAGGGCTTCCTGCATAGCTCAGCTGGTAAAGAATCTGCCTGCAATGCAGGAGACTTGGGTTCAGTCCCTGGGTCTGGAAGATCCCCTGGAGAAGGACATGGCAACCCACTCCAACATTCTTGCCTAGAGAATCCCATGGACAGAGGAGCTGGCAGGCTACAGTCAATGGGGTTGCAAGAGTCAGACACAACTTAGTGACTAAACCACCACCAAGATAGCTAAAAAAAAAAATTATTGGAAAATAACTAGTGTTGGTGGGGATTTGGAAAAATTGGAACCCTCATACACTCCAGGTGGGAACATAAAGTGACTTAACTACTGTTGTTCCTCAACAAGTTAAATATAGGATTACCACATCACCCAGAAATTTCACTCTTGGGTTTCATATTCCCAAGAATTTAAAACAGATATTCAAATACTATACACACAAATTCACAGCAGCACTGTTCACAATAGCCCAAATATCCATCAGATGATGGGTAAACAAGTTCTGGTAAATATATATAATGAAATATTATTTAGCCATAAAAAAGGAATAAAGAACTGATACATGATGCAACATGGATGAACCTTGAAAACATGCTAAGTGAAATAAGCCAGACACAAAAGGTCACCTATTGTGTTATTCCATTTATATGTATTATTCCATTTTTATGAAATATCCAGAATAAATAAATTCATAAGAGATAGAAAGCAGATTGATTGTTGTCAGAAGCTTGGGGGATGAGAGTGGAGAATAATGACTTAATTGGTAAAGGGTTTCCTTTTGAGGTGATGAAAATTTTTTCAAACTAGGTAGAGGTCATGGTTGCACAACACTGAAATGTACTAAATGCCACTGAATTATTCACTTTAAATGATTAATTTTGTGTTACATGAATTCCCCCTCAATAAAAAAAAAGTACAAGAACTAATGACTACCACACCTGTTTCTAAAAATCTGTCATGAGGAAGCTTGTAGGATATTTTGAAATATTTATTTAAGGTACAAAAATACATTTTAGAATATAATATGATTCTTTAGGAATTGCCTTCTTTTAACTATAATCTCCATCTTCCTTTGTAGTGCTATGACAATATCGGATATTTTCCTACATACTTATATATTTTAACTTTCTCTCCACAAAGGTCATAATCAGCAAGAAACTCTGACAAAGATCCACTCCCTGATGATCATTAGGTTTTCCCTTTTCCTTTTGTATAGAGATAAGGCATGGCTGCCATCTGAATATTTAAGAGCCAAAGTTAGCAGAGTATTTGTTATAATTGTTCAAGAGGAGCCAGCTTTTAGTAGGGGTCAAAATGATCAGAATCTTCAGATCTGGCTCAAAGTGCTTATTCTGTGTTTTTTAATGACATATTGGCCAGCCCTGAAAAGAATCCATCAAAGTGGCTAAGAAATAAAGAAGGTTAGGTATGCTTACTAAGGAAAGGAGAACAGGCACCATTACCATTTCAGGCTGCAGAGTTCATGCTATTCAGACCTTAATAGGCTTGCTGATTAAGAGCATATTGATAAAAATCTGATCGCTCAAGGTCACTCAGGATTGTACTTTCTGCCCAGAGATGGTTTCATGGTGTGGTCAAGTGATGAAATTCAAATTTTTTTATTTGCAAAATAAAATGAAAGATATTTAAATTGTTAGAGCAGGTCAAAATAATTTGTCTAATGGTTCCCCAAACAGTCACTGTCCTTTGTAATCTAAGTTGACACTGCTGACAATGGTGTTTTCTATGTCAGACTTCTCTACCTCAGCAAGCAATACACAAAGAATCACTCCAGTGGTATGGCCCTTTCATCTCTGACTAGCCTCATGAAAAGAGTTATGGATGTTCGAGAGCAACTGGGTCCAAGAAAGGTGTAGATAAAGCAATAGGTGGTAATTTCGCTTTGGCACAGAACACTAAAGGCACGAAGACATGGAAACAGGCTATGATATCAGAAAAGGGGAGGAAGTAAAAAGAGACAGAAAGGCTTGTCTGAAGAAATTTTTTGAAATTTGGAAAATTTTTAAATGAGGTTAAAATTTGTGTTTCCACTTCTTATTGGCTATATCACCTTTGTCACTTACTTTACCTTTTGGTGCCTCAGTTTCTTCGTCTTTAAAACAGAGAAAATAGTACCTACCTCATTGGGTTGCCATGAGGAAGTAATGAAGTCAGTTCACATGAGATGCTTACAACAATTATTCTCAATCTTTTGCGGGCATCACAATCACCTGGAGGGACTTGCTAAAACAGAGTGCTGGTTCCCATCCCCTGACTTTCAGATTCAGTGGCTCTGGGATGGGGCCAGAGACAGCACCCTTCTAACAAGTTTCCAAATGATTCTGAATCCTCTGGTCTGGGGAACCACATTTTGCAAACCACTGTATTAGAATGATGCTTGACATGTGGTATGTTAGGAATTACTGTTTTATAAAATTACAATTTATTAAGCATTTACTGCTTGTCCAGTACTGTGGAGAGTATGTGTATTGCCTCACTTAGACATTACAACAGCAATCTGAGAAGATGCTCTGACCAGCAAATGATCGAGAGGAAGAATGAACACCGAAAGTAGTTGGGGAAATTGACCGAGACCTCACAGCTTATAAATGGAAGAGATGCAGATTAACTCAGACTGACTCTAGAGATTATATAGCTGATGGCACCAGTCTGGTAGTGCCTTCCATCTCAGTAGGGCCTTGACCTTGCCCAGGTACTTTTGTGATGGTCTGTTTAATAGCACCAAGGAAACATTCTCCTTGCTAAGCTGCACTAGACCTTTCGAAATGTCTGTTTATTCTTCTCTATCAACCCCCACCCTTTATCTTCTTCATCTGTTAATCCCAATCAAAGAGCATTTTCCAAGTCATCACAGTCTATATCTAGAATGCCCCCCAATACAAATGTATCCTATTTTCTATTTTTCATCAATACATAGCTCAGATGTCATCTTTAGAATCTGTTTCCTGATCATTTCTTTCCTTCTCTCTCCCCTCCCCATCTCTCTCTTTCTCCTCTCCACCTTGCTCTTTTTTTCTCTCTCTCCATCCCTCTCTCTCAACCTAAGAGTTGATTGTAGTCTTTTCTGAGGATGTAGTATAGTGAATAAGAGTACAGGACTGGATTTGAATTCTAAGCCTACCTCTGCTCCTTACTAGCTGTCTGACCTTGAGCAAGTTACTTAACCTCTCTGGGCTTTAGTCTCCTCATCTCTAAAATGCTGATACTAAGTGCTTACCTTTGGATTGTTGAGGACTGAATTAGCTTATTTGTGTAAAATACCTAATACAATTTAGAGGATATATACTCTGATATGGGCTTCCCAGGTTGAGCAATGATAAAGAATCCACCTGCCAATGAAGGAGACTCGGGTTCCAACCCCGGCTTGGAAAGATCCCCTGGAGAAGGAAATTGCAACCCACTCCAGTATTCTTGCCTGAAGAATTCCATGGACAGAGGAGCCTGGTGGGCTATAGTCCATGGGGTGGTAAAGAGTCAGACACAACAGCACACACCATGCATTCACTGTGATATACAGAAAATACTCAATAGTAGGTATGATACTCTTCATACTATCTTTACATTGTTGTTTAGTCACTAAGTCGTGTCTGACTCTTTGCCACCCCATGGACTGTCACCTTCCAGGATCCTCTGTCCATGGGATTTCCCAGGCAGGAATACTGGAATGGTTTGGTTATTTCCTTCTCTAGGGGATCTTCCCAACCCAGGGATTCAACCCATGTCATGCACTGAAGGCAGATTCTTTACCACTGAGCTACCAGGGAAGCCTATCTTTATAATATAGTCCATACCTAAAGTTTATCACACTGTATTATAAACCACCTGTTTCTGTACTCATGCCCTTTACTGGGCTAGGAGCTCCCTGAGAAGCTTTTTTGCCTCTGCAGTCTCTACACCAATCGTACTCAAAGTGTGGTCTCTGCTTGTAACCCACTGCTTGGGTTTGTGGCCTAGGTCATGAGCCTGAGTTCACTGCTCACTGGGACCCCATTTCTTTGACTCCAGGCCGTATACTTCCATCAGCTCTCTAAGCACAGTGTAATTCTCTAGGGATGCTGTAAAGGGGAAGGTTTGGTTTATTTTTTTCTCCTTTTTTTAATTTTTAATATTTAATTTTTTAACACAAAAAAACGTTTTGTATTGGGATATAGCCAATTAACAATGGTGTGATAGTTTCTGGTGATCAGTGAAGGGACTCACCCATAAATATACATGTATCCCCAGGGCTTGTGAAAACACAGATTGCTGGGCCCCTCTCCTGGATTTTGCTTTTTAACTAGTGAGTCTCACAGTGTGGTCCTTGAATCAGCAGCATCAGCATCACCTGGGAACTTGGTAGATCAGAAACTCCAGGAGAGGGACCCAGCAATCTGTGTTTTCACAAGCCCTGGGCTGAAGTGTGAGGACTGTTCTCCCCTGCCCAGCTTAAAAAATGTGTGATTTCTTAAGGGTCTACACTTTATTTGCTTTCTTTTTTATTTACAAAGCATAGTATCTTTGAGATTTTTCCAGGGACATATTCTACTAACATCCCAGTGAACTAGACATTACTGGACTTGGAATTCATATCAAGGTTATGAGGAGAAAAAAATATAGATCTCAATATTGTGTGTAATATTCTTAAAATCACTGAGCATCGGGCAAGCTGAAATTTTCTAAATCTATGCCATTCCTAAGAGGAAAATATAATTTTTAACCATCCTTATCACAATTAATAAAGCATCAAAAGACTTAAGGAAAATAAGCCTCTCTTGACAACAACAATAATAACAACAAAATGCCTTCTTTTATGCTAAGCTAAGACAATTTCCCATTGATTTCAAGATATCTCTTAATCACTTATTTAACTCCTCTATTGAATTGCTCTGCCTATTTATGCATACACACAATTACTGACAACTGTAGAGAATTTTAACTCCTTGAGAGGTTTCCAGAGGCAAATCCTTAGTGGAAGAACAAAAGTGGCAACTTTATCAAAATGCTGTAGACTTCATTTCCACACCGCAGTGTATTCAGGACTCTTGATAGCTCCTCAAAATCATTACCACATGCTTTGTTTGCATAGATCTAAACAAGAGTCTGGGTTGGTGAGGCAACAAAAGCTTACTTTAGGGGATACTTCAGAGAATACTGAATAGGGAGTTAGGACACTGGATTGTACCCCAGGCCCCCTGCACACTAGCTGTGCGACCTTGAGCAAATCACCCCTCCTCTCCGCTGCATTTCCCCATCTATAAAATACAGAGGCTTGGACCATGTGACGTTAAGTTTCCAGATGGGCTGAAGGTCAAGATTTAGAATTAAAATGATAGTAAAAAACAAAAACAAAAGAACCCTAAGCTCACCTTCTTGTAGATGCAACTGTTGGAACCAAACTCCATACAGGATTTGCTAAGGGCTGTGTCGAAGCCACTGAAGACAACATAGTCATCATCAGACTGATGAAACTGGATGCTTGCCAAGCTTAGCCTACTTCTTGATTGCAGGTTGAATAAACACCAGACCCAAGGAAGGTGGCTCAGTGGTAAAAGAATCTGCCTGCCAATGCAGGAAATGCAGGTTTGATCCCTGAGTCAGGAAGATCCCCTGGAGGAGGGAATACCAACCCATTCAGTTATTCTTGCCTGGAGAATCCCATGAACAGAGGAGCCGGGCGGGTTACAGTTCATGGGGTCATAAAAGAGTCAGACATGACTTAGCAAGTAAACAAGGGCCTCCTAGATTCATTCTTCTCTTAAGGACCATTCAGACTCATGCTTTTTAATTTCTAACCCCCTTCCAAGAAATGCTGATCCCCTCTTTGTGTCTAGCACTCTTGGACATCTCTTTTTGGTGTTAGTAACTGTGTCTCCAGAGTTGCAAAGGTAGCATGACTCCTCCGTGGGTTCATCTGGAGTTCTGTAGGGCTTCCTAAGTGCGGGGAGCTGCCCGTGAGAACGGGGTCCTTTGTTCAAAGGACACAGCTCTGGGAGCTGCCTCAGTCCTTGAGGGTTTGCTTGCAAACATAGCTCTCTGTCCCGCTACCCCAGAGATTAGGCGCTTATTTACTGCAAACACCTGGAGTTCTGTGCAAACTTCTCACGCACAAGAAAATGTTATCTGGTGTAAGAAATAATAACAGGGTGCCATTCCCATGCTCTCAAGATTTTCTGTGACTGTTTGTAAGATGTATAGATCAACCAAGAAAAAATGTCAACTGTCTTGTCTTTCTCACGCTTTTCTGTATAAATATAAGATGCTGAATAAAGTTGGTGTCAGACTGAGTCCCTTCGTGGAGACGTGTCTGAACCTCTCGACCCCATCTTTGTTGTAGTCTCTTGCTTTAGTTTCTTTTCTCAGCCCCGCCGTGCACGTTCTCGGGACCTGATCGACTTTGCCGGCTGGCACCGGCACTAAGGCAGCTCTAGGCTTGGTGTACCAACTCTCTCTTCTCTTAACTCTTAGGCCATTCTGCTTTAGAGGATGCTGCCATCTCAAAGGAGCTTCCCAGGTGGAGCTAGAGGTAAAGAACCTGCCTGCCAGTGCAGGACACATAAGAGATGCCAGTTTGATCCCTGGGTCAGGAAGACTCCCTGGAGGAAGGCATGGCAAACTACTCCTGTATTCTTACCTGGAGAATCCCATGGACAGAGGAGGTTGGAGGGCTACAGTCCATGGGGTCGCAAAGAGTCAGACACTACTGAAGCAACTTAGTGTGCACACACGCCCTCTCAAAGGCTTTGTGATGTAGGAACATACTTTAGAGCCTCTTAGGTGTCAAAGAATGATCCAGAAAATATCTTTGACTGTGGAAAGCTTGTAGATCATTGAGTATGTAAAGGGAAGTCTTATAATTTTAAGTCCGTCAGTCACTTCATTCGCTTAGTCGTGTCCGACTCTTTGTAACCCCATGGACTGCAGCATGTCAGGCTTCCCTGTCCATCACCAACTCCCAGAGCCTACTCAAACACATGTCCATCGGGTTCATGTTGTCATCCAGCTATCTCATTCTCTGTTGTCCCCTTCTCCTATCACCTTCAATATTTCCCAACATCGGGGTCTTTTCCAATGAGTCAGTTCTTCGCATCAGGTGGCCAAAGTATTGGAGTTTCAGCTTCAACATCAGTTCTTCCAATGAATATTCAGGACTGATTTCCTTTAGGATGGACTGGTTGCATCTCCTTGCAGTCCAAGGGAATCTCAAGAGTCTTCTTCAACACAACAGTTCAAAGCATCAATTCTTTGGCGCTCAGCTTTCTTTATAGTCCAACTCTCACATCCATACATGACTACTGGAAAAACCATAGCTTTGACTGTATGTATCTTTGTTGGCAAAGTAATGTCTCTGCTTTTTAATATGCTTTCTAGGTTGGTCATAGCTTTTCTTCCAAGGAGGAAGTGTCTTTCAAATTCATGGCTGCAATCACCATCTGTGGTGATTTTGGAGCCCCTCAAAATAAAGTCCCTCACTGTTTCCATTGTTTCCCCATCTATTTGCCATGAAGTGATGGGACTGCATGTCATGATCTTAGTTTTCCGAATGTTGAGTTTTAAGCCAACTTTTTCACTCTCCTCTTTCACTTTCATCAAGAGGCTCTTTAGTTCTTCACTTTCTGCCATAAGGGTGGTGTCATCTGCTTATCTGAGGTTATTGATATTTCTCCCAGCAACCTTGATTTCAGCTTGTGTTTCATCCAGCCCAGCATTTCGTATGATGTACTCTGCATATAAGTTAAATAAGCAGGGTGACAATATGCATATTAACCTAATTGTTTTCATGGTGATAAGTTTTTCTTCATTCTTAATTCTTCATTTCTTCATTCTTAATAAGTTTTTCAGAAACAGTGACCAAAGTAAGGGAGAGCTTCTGATTCACTCCCAAGAAAGGTAGTGATATATCAGCCCACTCTTCACAAAAGCCAGCCTTTAAAAGCTTTGTATTTGGTAGTGCTGACAAAGCTATGCTAAAGACATGTCAAAAATTACAATGTGCTGCAAAGTTAATTGGCTCATTCTAAAGAATTTTCTATTGCTGCCTGAACTTCTAAATGGTTGTTTGGGTCCACAGTTATAAGCGTGATGGCCTCCTGATTTTGCCTGCCTGATTTTGGATCATTACCCTTATTTTACTGTTGGTTTTCATATTTCAATTCTGAAGAGTTAAGCAGCTTCAAGACGAACATAAGCATCTGAGTGCCCCGGGATCTGGCAGTTAGACAAACAAATACAGTCTAAGCAGATGCTAGAACAGCCAGGGGAGGCCTTAGGCAGAACAGAGTACTCAGACTACAGGAGATGCTGGCAGAGCACAGAGACCATCATTTCCTAGCTTGTAAACTTCCTAATCCCCCAACATTATGCCTCCAGCTTGGGGAGTTTTATTTCAGGTCTCAAAGTACCTTCCAGTAGCTTTGCCTCACTCCTCCCAAACCTCTGCCTGAAATGCTCCATCCCGCAGAGACTAAGGCCAAGAAAACCCCATGGGGAAGCACAAGCTCAAAGCAACAGAAGTGAAATCCCCAAAGTTCTAAAAACACTTCCATGAATTTTAAAAGAAGAGTTAACATTTGTAGAGCACTTCTGATTTGCCAGACAATGTGCCAAGTGCTTTACTGGAATTATTTAATTTAATCCCCCACAATAGTCAAGGAGGGGAGACAGTATGATTTCCTTGCAGGGTAGCAACAGGGAAAAACTCAGGCTGAGGGAAGTTAAGAGTCTTGCCTAAGGTCCCAGAGGTAATAAGGGATGGAACTAGAATTTGGAGGCAAACAGCCTGACAAGGGGGCCCAGGTTCCTAACCTCTACATTATGCTGGGTGTAGTGGGGGAGAGGGGAGAAGCAGGCTTCCCAGGTGGCTCAGCAGTAAAGAATCCGCCTGCAATGCAGGAGCCACAGGAGACGTGGGTTCAGTCCCTGGGTAGGGAAGCTCCCCTGGAGGAGGGCATGGCAACCCACTCCAGGATTCTTGCCTGGAGAATCCCATGGACAGAGGAACCTGGCGAGCTTATAGTCCATAGGGTTGCACAAAGTTGGACACAGCTGAAGAGACTTGGCATGCACACAAGCAGTGTGGGCAGTGGGTGGCCTTGAGGGACAACTCATGCAGGATTGCTACTGCTGAAGACAGCCCCAGGCGTGCTGTGTTGCAGGTCAGTTGCGTGCACACAGCAATTGTGCAGGACACTCAAGCCCAGGGCCATGGCCCTGCCGTCCATTGCCCAAATGTCTGTCACTGTCTCTAGAGCATAGCTTTGCCAGGAGAAGTGATTCTGCCAGGCGCAACTCTGCAGATAAAAACCACTGCAGTCAAAAATTGGCCTGACAGGACACCAGGTGGCAAGAAATAAGGAAGGGAACAGCAAAGGCCTGGATGATTTGATGGGAGCCTGAGAGTCCTTGGAGGCAGAGAATAAATAGCTTCTACAGATTGTTTGCCAAATACACCTAGTGAATGTCTCATTTAAAAAAAAAAAAATCCAGCCAAGACACTGAGCAGGTGAATAAGTGGTTGCTAGCAGGTGCACAAAACTGTAAAAAAAAAAAAAAAAAATTCCTGCAGTCACATCCTTGATGGCTGTTCTTGCTGATTCTAGCCTGGCATGCCAAGATTGCTTTAGCACCTGTCCTTTGAAACACCATTATCTTCCTCAGAGGAGTCCAGAGACTCTGCAGTCAGGGAGAGTTCCGCAGGTCAACCAAGCTATTCTCCTGGACAAGAAAGTGATGCAAACAGGAAAGCCTTCTGGAGTCTTGATGAAAATGCACCAGGAGGGAGGAGTGTGTCAAACAGGAAAATAATGCTGCAGAGAATCCAAGGTGGTAGTGGGTCCTCAAGAAGCCCCCTGTCTTTTCCTCATGTTCCCTGTAACACATTGAACTTTGTCCCACAGGCATTAAAATCCACTTTACTTAGGAGCACATGCCTTAGTAGTCAGTGGCATGATGCATCTGCATTTTTATCATCCAAGTTGATCCTGTTCTGACCTCCTGGAGTATTTCCCCACCATGACTCTGCCCCACACTTTTCAGTTGTTACGTCTGGAGAACTTGGGTACCAAAGCTCGAGTCTCAGATGATCCTTGGATGCCTTGGATGCTATGCTCCATTCATTCACATGTTGAGGGCTCACTCTGGGCCAGGCTCTATAGGAAAGCATCATCGTGGCTATGAGGGGGAAAAAAAAGAAGGCCCTTAGACGCAGCCTCAAAGAGAAGAGAGAGCTGTAAAGAAATGTTTCCCAAATTTGAATTTTCCCCAGCCTTGGGAACTACAAGTACAGATGAGGCCACTTAATGGCAATGACCTGGTTCTCCGCAGCCTTTGCCCTCTTGCTGATGTAGGAACTGCAGGCTCTGTGCCAATAATGTTAATCGTTTTCAGCAAAAAGGCACTTGTAAGTTTTTACTTATAGACCAGGCCCTGTTCTCCGTGGGGTTAGACAGGAGCTATATGGAGAGCTGAACCAGGTGCTTACTCCAAGTGGCACACAGTAGATGACGGGACACAGATTCAGCTCTATTTGATTTCAGGACCTGAATTCAGGACCTGTCTCCATACACTTAAGATCTTGTTTTACTTGTTTGCGAAGGTGAACCTTCCAGTGGAATTTTTTTTGTCCTTCCATCTACACATTCCAAATTTGAGTTAGGAATGTGGGCATAAGGGACACTGGAGAAGGCAATTAAAAAAAAAAAAAAAAGAAAGAAAGAAAAAGATGAAAGCCCCATGCCCCTATAAAGCTAAGTTTACAGTCTCTCTCGGCTGTGGAAACTGAGAATTGGGCTTTTGACAGAGCATTTCCCGCAGTCTGAGGGTAGAGAGTTTCCAGAATTTGAAAGCAGAAACACTAGACTGACAAGGCAAGCTATAAGCTACTGAGTACAGAGTCCTCAACAGCCTGTTCTCCATCTTTATTTTTAGATTCTTTTGTGTATAGTAGTGGTAGCTAAGGCAGCCTGCAATCCCTTCTTGGAATATGTTCTGCCCTATTTTCCTCCCCTAAGACTATGCTTTCAAAGTCACCTAATTACTTCTCTGTGCAGCATCAAATTATGGTGGCTTCAAAATGGAGATGACCCAGTGAGTTTATTCTATAACATGCCTCACCGTGGCAAAGATGTGTTTACTACATAAATAACAATTCTAGAGGACAGCAAGTGTTTTTGTTTGGTTTTATTTTGTTTTGTTTTATAAAGACAGAATGTAAGATTATTCTGGGTTTTAAACCTTGAATGCCATCTTTTTTTTTTTTTTTTTTAAGAGACCAAGTCTGATTTTTAGGGAAATTGCATTAATTATTGCTGTAATGATTCTTTTTTTCCATGGAAATCATTGATATATTAATCAACATTTGTCCTACTTATCCAGGAGTTAAGCAGGAACACAACAATGCATGGGTTAAAATGAGAACAAGACAAATGCAAGTGTAGGAAAAGAAAGTTTGTTGATCTTTTATCCTTTGACTTATGTCTATTGGAAAACCAAAATGTTATTTCTCTTTGGGTCCTTCTTGATTGCCCTTTTATTTTTTTTCTGCTAAAGTGTGGCTCTCAAACAAGATGACCATCTCTTAATTATCAGATGTTATTTCTACTCCACACTTGGAAATGAATCTACAAATAAAAATATTTTTTGTTACTTTTTTGTTTTTGTTAACCACAGACATTTTCTGGAAGGGCTCTATATACCTGTTTCACGAGGGAGTGGAATCAGTTGCTCTGAGATTTCTTTGAGTCATAACGTGGAATCAGGCTTTAGTACCCATTTTAGTTAAACCCCACTTAACTTTACACTGCAAAGAGCATGGTGAATAGTCTGTAGGGGTCCCCAGAAGAAAGGAGTCAACATTCAAGAAGAGTTTGCTCATTTCATTTTTCATTTATCTAACATTTCATCCTGGGGAAAACCTGTAATCTATTCATACCAAAATAGAGGATAGCAAAAGAGTTATGTTGAATTAAATCCATTTAAGATCATGGGGCTCCACTGCGACCAAAGAGAATTGGACTCAGGAGAAAGAAGGTAGTGTTCAGTAGACCACATTCATTTGTGCAGCCCTCTCTTATCCCAACATCGCAGGGCCTGGCAACCTTTGCCATATCATGCCTCTTTCACTAAGATGCCAAAGTTTCCCATCCCTGACAAAAATGACACAGGGGATAGTATGACACTAGGGATTCTTATGGGCTTCCCAGGTGGTGCTAGTGGTAAAGAACCCGCTTGCCAATGCAGGAGATATGAAATGTGGGTTGGATCCCTGGGTTGGGAAGATTCCCCTGAAGGAGGGTATGACAACCCACTCAAGTATTCTTGCCTAGAGAATCCCATGGACAGAGGAGCCTGGCAGGCTATAGTCCACAGGGTCACAAAGAATCAGATACAACTGAAGCAATTTAGCATGCATGCAGAGGTTCTTATATAGATTAAGAATTTTTACCAGATCAGTTCAAACCATGGGACAGCATTGTCCTACAAATAGAGACCTGAGTTCTAGGGTAAGATTTGTTCATCTCTAACCTGGGTATTTATGAGCCTCAGCCTCCTCATCCTTAAAATGAGAAGGTTGGAAAAAGATTATCTCTGCAGTAGCTTTCAATTCCAGCATTCTCTAATCTTTTCCTTCTCCTCCTCTTCCTCTCTTGGTTTAAAGCAAACCACTGAGCCAGGGACTGGCTGATTCAGTGCCCTTGTCAAAGGACCTCTGGGATATGTGAGGCACTGGGGCTCTGCACACATGGCCTGAGCATATTCATGGCCAGATCCATCTTCATTTCCTAAGCAATGAACCACTATCCTCACCCAAACTCTATGTAAGTATATTCAATATCTATCCTCTGGGATCCAGGGCTATAAGCCACATTAGGTCACTCTACTATTTTGGTTTATGATCTCTTCTGATTTTTTTTTTTGGCTAGTTAATGGTGTTGGTTGGAGGCTTCCCCAGCGATCCATCAGTAAAAGAATTTGCCTGCAGTGCAGGAGACACAGGACACACGGGTTCAGTCTCTGGGTCGGGAAGATCCCCTGGAGGAGGTAATGACTACCCACTCCAGTATTCTTGCCTGGAGAGTCCCATGGACAGAGGAGTCTGACAGGCTATAGTCAATAGAGTCACAGAGAATCAGACATGACTGAAGTGACTGATCATGCAGTGGTGGTGGTTACACTTTCCTTTTTCATACACCTTCAATTCTACAAATATTAATTAAACATCTGCCCAGTTCTCACTACTGGACTAGAGGTCATGGTGGGTTGAGCATATATATATTATATATATATATATATATATAATATTTATGTGTTTTACATTTATATTATTGTACACACATATTGGAGAGATGAGATTTACACAAGAAATAGTTGTATATGGGCTACCATTTGTAAGTGGGATGTCGAAGACAATCGAATGTCATATTATGTAACGGAAGCTGTATGATCAATGGGCCATCAACAAGGAAAGAGGAAGCTGTAATGATTTAAGGAAGACTTCATCAAGGAAATAGGGTTATAATTGACTCAAATGATGAGCAGGATCTGAAAAGCAGGAAGGCCTTACAGAATGGGATTGCAATCTGAGAAAAGATACTATATTAAATTAAGGTTCTTTGGGTTTCAAGCCACAGAAACCATGCAGAGCTTTGCTACTCAAATGTCATTCTAAAGTAGTAGCATTGACATCATCTGGGGAATAATTGGAAGCAAAGTATCTTGGGCCCCACCACAGACAGACCTACTGAATATGAATGTTCTATTTAACCAGATCTTCAGGTGAGTCACATGCAAGTTAAACCTTGCCTAACATTGGAGTAATATAACTGTTCTCAGCCTTGAATGCATATTGGTGTCCAAAATCCAGAAAGAGCTAAATTAGAACTACCAAATCAATACATAGTATTTAGTAAGAATTTATTATACATATAAGAATATTTCACAAACTGAGAGCTTTCAAGTTAAAAGGCTGGTATGAAGCTCAGGGGCATGAAGTTACAGAATGGCTTATAAAGTGAAAATGAACAAGTTGTTTATCCTTTACAATGATTGGTTACTACATTGGAGGTTTCCAGACAGGGGAGGGAGAAGTGGTTAAAAGTGATTATCTCATACCATGTTTAAGAAGATGACTTGAGTTTCTTTTATGATTGTCAGAGACATTTACAATAAATAGCCTAAGTTTCATTTATGTTCATAAAGTAAGATAGATTTAGTTTTGTTTATGTAGTTTAGATGGTTTGTCTGCTCAAGAAATTCTCAAGTCTACTCTCCATATTGTATTTAATTTTAATATTGGGATCACCTGGGGAACTTTAGAAACAAACAATACACCCACTGACCTGAAGCTAGTTTAAATAGTGGACATTGAAGGGGGTGAGTTTATTGAAATGTCACTAGAATGTTTCTTGGAATTAGTGAAGAACAAACTCAAGCTATCCAGGAATTGTTAGCTACATAGAAATATGAGGTATATTTCATGAATCCTCCTAGAGCAGTGTGTCTCAGTTTTAATATCTACCACTAAATGCAATCAGCTTTGGGTAGGAGACAGAATGATTACTTTATATTCAGGGTCATTTTCAGAGAAGGGGAAATTCTGAATGAGGCAGCTGCCCTAAAACCAATACTATAACCACCAGGGAGAAAACAAGCATGGAGGAAGCACTCAGATGAAAACATAGAGTTGATACCTCCTTTCAGTTGAAAGCTTTTTGGTTTAGATAACCACGATCATATTCATATGTAATCTTATTTCTTCTTTGTTTTGAAGGTGTGGAAAATTTTTTCCTTCTTCTCCTCTAGGTTCTTTGGCTGGTCTAGTAGTTAAATTGATATAAGACCAATTAACAGGAGAGAAACAAACCCATTTTATATATACAGAAGCCCCATTAAAAATGAGACCCAAAGAGCAGCTAGGCAATTGAGGCTTACATAACATCCTGAGCTAAGGACAGGTTATTGGGGTCTGGGGATGCAAAGGGGAGGAAAGCCATTCACAGGAAGGCAGAAAAGATGTTTGGAAGATGAAGTTTACTCTGTTGTGCAGATAAGTTTCTTAGGTAAAAATGTACCTCTAGTGCAGGCTGTCTTCCTGGTCCAGGCTCCCTTTTCATGTTGAGGAGGCAGTAAGCTTTTCCTGAATCAGATGGATTTTGCTTGCTTTTATCTCCAAGTAATCCTCAAGACAAAGAGATGTATTTTGGTACTGTAAAATCTTCTCCTCTTTGGTTTCATTTGTTTTCTTTTAGGTATTTTGTAAATGGTTAAATTTTTTAATAAAAATCTCTAACAGTTAAAAAAAAAAATCAGTAAAAACTTACAATGAAAAGTAAGTCTGCCTTCCACTCTAGGCTATCCCCCCCACAGTCTTTTCAGATCCCCTGGTAGCTCAGCTGATAAAGAATCCACCTGTAATGCAGGAGACCCAGGTTCAATTCCTGGGTCAAGAAGATCCCCTGGAGAAGGGCATGGCAACCCACTCCAGTATTCTTGCCTGGAGAATCCAAATGGAAAGAGGAGCTGAGCGGGCTCCAGTCCATGGGGTTGCAAAAAGTCAGACACGACTGAGCTAAATGCACACAGAGATACCAAGGTCTCTTACACTTGTACTTTGCAAAGACCGTGGTTTCTAGCTCTGAGTTTGATGTAATAAGCCTATAGTGCTTGGAGAGTTTCCATAATCATATTATTATGGAAAGACTTTCCAGGAAATAAATTGTATGTTAGCCATTTGAAATGGAAACAAGTAGATCAAATTAACATCCTAATACCACCTTACCATTGTATCACAAGACTTTAAATTTTACAAAGCACTTTTGTATGCATTATCTCATTTGATCTTTATATTGATTCTGTGAACTTCTGCAGGGCAGGTATTTTCCCCTAATTAAATGGTTTCTGAGATTCAGAGAGGTTATGGTTTGTCCCATAATTACATTTCTCACCAAAGTAAAAGTACTTCTAAGAATGCTTTGCACATTTCATGGGTAAAATTGAAGTATTGTCAAATATTTTTTTTCACCACTTCTCTTAGGAAGCCTCTTGTCCCTGCCTGCAAAATTCTACTTGGATTACCCACTATGGTATGGCACCTGACCCCTTTCTCTAATACATTCTCTAGATTTTCCCAGGTCCAGCTCTTATGATTAACCAAACTCAGGTAATAATGACAATGCTTTGCCATTAAACTTGAGTTTTCCAGTTTACAACACAGCTTCCTCTTTAGGCATGCATCAATTCATTCAACAAATATTCCATCCTACTCTGTGTCAGGCACTGTTATAGACACTGGGGACATGAAACAGGCAAGCTCTCTGCTCTCTTGGAGCTTACATTCCACTGGGGGTGGGGGGAAGACAAAGAAAAGAAAAGAATACAAATTTTAGATGATGGTCAATGCTATAAAGAAAAGAAAAAAAATGATGGGAGATGATACAGAGAATGACTCATGGAGGGTGCTGACTACTTTAGAGGAGTCAAGAAGACTGAAGAGGTAAGCTTTGAGCTAAGAATTGAATTCTACTCCTGGAGCTGTGCTATTTGCTAGCTGTGTGAACCTCAGGCATGTTCATTAACCTCTTTAAATATTACAGTTGACTCTTTTTTAAAACTAATTTATTTTTTTTAATTGGAGGCTAATTACTTTACAATATTGTGGTGGTTTTTGCCATACATTGGCATGAATCAGCCATGGATGTACATGTGTCCCTCCCGTCCTGAGCCCCCCTCCCACCTCTGTCCCCACCCCATCCCTCTGGGTTGTACCAGTGCACCAGCTTTGAGTGCCCTGCCTCATGCATCAAACTTGTTCTGGTCATCTATTTTACATATGGTAGTATACATGTTTCAATGCTATACTCTCAAATCATCCCACCCTTGTCTTCTCCCACACAGTCCAAAAGTCTGTTCTTTACATCTGAAAGCATTACAGCAGACTCTTGAACAACACAGGGAGTTAATCTGCCTATAACAGAGTTGGCCATCCATATCCACCATTCTTTCACATCTACAGATTCAACCAGCTGCAAATCTTGTAGTTCTGTAGTGTTTACTGTTGAAAAACATCTGCATATGAGTGGGCCTACACCATTCAAATCCACCTTATACAAGGGTCAATGGTAGTGTATTCTTCTGTAGAACATGAATTATATATAGTAGTATAATAAAATCTACTTCAAGGTATCATTTTGAGGATTTAGTTGAGCTCATGTATGCAGCAAATTGCGCACAAAGTTCACTACATTGATAAGTGTCCAACAAAGATTAGTGTGTGCTTATCCATGGTTTCACTTTGTCCATGTAAGGAAATTGAGATTTATAGAGGTGAAATGATAATAAGTTACTCAATGTGATGATAACTTGACCAGGTTGTCTATTTGCACTTAAACAGAGAGTTCTACCATCAATGCTATCTTTGAGATACTTTGGCAGGTTAAAGACCAAAGGGAGATGTGGTGACAGCCAACCGTTTTATGCTATTCAAATCAGAACAGGGCTTACTATCCCATTCTCAGACTTCTAGAGGGGTAGGAAGCAACCATTATAATGGTTTTTAGAAAGAAAGCATTATAAGGGATCTGCTGCTGCTAAGTCACTTCAGTCGTGTCTGACTCTGTGCAACCCCAGAGACGGCAGCCCACCAGGCTCCCCCGTCCCTGGGACTCTCCAGGCAACAACACTGGAGTGGGTTGCCATTTCCTTCTCCAATGCATGAAAGTGAAAAGTGAAATTAAAGTCGCTCAGTTGTGTCTGACTCTTAGCAACCCCATGGACTGCAGCCCACCAGGCTCCTCTGTCCATGGGATTTTCCAGGCAAGAGTACTAGAGTGGGTTGCCATTGCCTTCTCCGTTATAAGGGATCAGTAATGCCAAATACAATAGGTATAAAGCATCTTCATTAGGTTAGTTGAATGTGTGCATCACTTGCTCCTGAATAATAAGCAATACTCATTAAAATGAATACTCTCCTGTAAAACTCTAACCTATTTTTTGCTTAGCCCAGGACATTTCTAATCTAATAGAGCTAGAGAAAATTAATTCTCATGTTCTCAAATCATTACATTTTTATATTCAACAGTGTCTGATATATAGAATCTATAAAACTTGTGTTATTACAAACTGATAGTTTGTGATGGTGCATAATAAAGTTAAACCAATGTTTACAGGAACGATTCACAACCCTAGGACAAAAAGAGCAAATTTCTTAGTGAAATAATCTTCTCTTTAAGGAAATGTTAACTGTGTCTTCCTATACCCATCAGAGAGTCAATCACAACATACCTATTAGGATCCCTAGAATCTGGAATTCCCTTCAGGACAGAATCTGGGGTCTATTTTCATCCAAGTCTTTAGCAAAATGAACAGGAAGGGGCATAACTCCTGTCCCAAGTAAGGTCAGAAGCCAATGTGCAGGTGGCTTTGAATTATCCTCAACAACAAAGATAGTCCCTTTTGTTGTTTCACGCAGTAGCTAACGTACAGTTATGTTGAGAAGTCAGAGCTGGTGTATTGCATGAAGAATATGCAGATTGTGACCTGCTGGATGAGGAGGCACCAGCTACCACATGGGGGCGCCAGGGAGCTCCCTCTGCATCCTACCTCTCACTTTGGAGACCTGAAACCCATGGGGTCAGTTTGATTGAAGGCACAGTTTCAATCAATACAACACAAAGGAAGTCACACAAAGGAAGTCAACACAAAGGAAGTCAAATCGCAAGATTTATCATTGCTTGCAGATCCGGGGTTGGGGGTTGTTGGCAGCACAATGAGCCAGGGGAAGGGCAGTCCTCCAACTCAGGTCACAAGCCAGTAGGAGACAGAGAGCAAGGCAGCAAGTACGTATTACTTATAAGGTGCTTGGGGCAGAGCTCACTATCTTTTTGCAGGCTTAGTTTTAAGTGTGGTTGTTTTAAAGCACAGGAAAAGCAAAGAGGGAACTTATGGAGTCCATCCTAAACTCAAGTCCTTATCTAAATGTCCAGACTCTGGGTGTGAACAGGATTGTCATACTGTAAAATTCCTGTGCAGCAAGTCAGAAAAACAAAAGTTGTTATTTTTTTTCTTTTTTCTCGAAAGTTCTTTTTCTCATCACAAGTGTTAACTATGTGCCAGCCTTAATTTGGGGCATTTGACATGGATTAACTAATTTAATTCTCATAGCACCCTTACAAGAATAAGAACTACATAGTAGTTTGTTAGGGCTCCCATGACAAAACATGAGAGTGGGTGGCTAAAACAATAGAAATTAATTTTCTTGAAGTTCTGGAGACTAGAAGTCCGAGTTCTAGGTACTGGCAATGTTGGTTTCCTCTGCAGCTCTCTCCTTGGCTTATTGAAGGCCACCTTCTTGCTGCCTTTCCTCTATGCATGTGCATCCCTGGTGTTTCCTCCTCTTCTTATAAGGCCAACAGTCATATTGGAATAGGACCGCATTCTATTGGCCTCATTTTAACTTAATTACCTCTTTAAAGATCTTATCTCCAAATAAGGTTGCATCCTGAAGTACTGGAAGTTAGAACCTTGTCTAATGAATTTTGAGGGAAGGGAGAGACAGTTCAACCCAAAACATAGTATTATCTTTGCTCTAAAAATGAGGAAACTGAGACACTTGGAGATTTGATATCTTGTCCCAGGTAGCACACTCATAAGTGGCAACACTGAAAATTGAACTCAAGCAATTTGGCTCCTGAGCTAACAAGTTTTTACTCACTACCCAAGAGTCCCTTGTTTGACAAAGGGGTGGGGTTCCCTACCCTCTCCTTGAATACCCCTTAGTAGACTGGTTTCTTTGCACAATTTCTCAATATACATATGATGGAGGCAAATCTATGACAGTTATTATTAACTGAATTTTTGCTTTCATTTTGAGAGAAAGAGAGGGCAGGATAGCATTTGTTTACCCAAAGAAGGGCCTCTTATTGCATGAACATTCATTCCCTAGAAGAGGATCTCTCTGAAGGACAGCCTCATGTTTCTTATATCATTGTGCTTCCGTCTGGGATGCAATGCATTTTGTGAGGAATAGAACCAGGAAACCTCGGTTTCTCTCCCAAGTTCCCAATGTCAGGTTTCCCAAGACCTCTTAGTGATTGGGTATGCTCTGCATTGATCTCATTTCCTGTTCTCAGTGAGGAAGACAAAGGAAAAAGGTGAGGACCAGCCTTATCAGAGCAGACAGTAAAAGTGACCTGAATGCCCCCCAAAATTCTGCTCTCTAGACAACATCAGGGGCATCTGTCTGACTTCTGAACAAGTAACATCCTGCCTTGCTTGTTTTGAGTTACTTGAGCAGATTGTTAGCACTCACTCGTGTCTGCTTTCCTCCTTCTGAACTGTTTTCAACAGAGTCCTTATCAGAAGCAGGAGTTTGAAGAGCGATATAGTTCCTAGGAACTACAGCATGTGCTGTCACTGTAGAAGTCTGCTTTATGCAAATACTCTTCCAGTGCTGAGGAGATGGTTTTGAGAAATACTTGTCAGTGGCTTCCAAGAGCCACATACTTCCGGGCTTTTGGGATAAATTCATAATCATTAAATGCTTTTGAAAATACAGTCCCCTTAGCTTTCTAAATGTCACACCTGAAAAGAGTTTAAAAATAGTCAAGTTTCTAAACATTGACTTTTTTGGACAAAGGAGTCAAGAAAATAAGAAATTACAGTGAATAAAAAATCTACCTATTGGTTAGCTTCAGAACTGACTGTGGATTATGCTTCTCCCTCTGCCATTGACAAGAAATGATCTTGCCAATCTATTCTTGAATTTTCAAATTCAAAGAATATCAGAGATTACATAGCCCAGCTCCTTCATAGAGCATGGTGGAATCATTAAATTAGTGTCAGGGGTATGGAGATGGTTTCTCTTGTTCACTGTTGTCATCTCCAGAGCCTAGCACAGTATTTGGCCTATGATAGGTATTCAATAAATTTAAAATGGGGGAACGATTAGAAACTCTTATGCCTGAAAAAGACCTTAAGAAAAGCCACATGATTAATTTCCCTAACTTACTAAAAACTGTGTTAGTCACTCAGTCGTGTCCGACTCTTTGTGACCCAAAGGACTGTAGCCCACCAGGTTCCTCTGTCCATGGAATTCTCCAGGCAAGAATACTGGAGTGGGTTGCCATTCCCTTCTCCATGGGATCGTTCTAACCCAGGTCTCCGGCATTGCAGGCAGACTCTTTACCATCTGAGTCACCAGGGAAATCCAAAAGCCATGTTAAATCTCCTATAAAGTGCACATTCATCGTGTTGCTGAAGGCTATAAAAGAAAGAACCTCTGTAGTGAAGCTAAAAAAGGTAATGACCTTTGCTGATCAGGAATCTCTCTGATAGCTTCTCTGTTCCTCATTTGCAGCATTCCCAAGTTGATTGTTTCTTTAAAGACCAACATTCAGTTGCCCCTCTGCCAGCTCTTTCTCTAGCCTGAATAGCCTTTGACTGTTAGTCATCTCCTTAGTTCTCATTTAGAACCTCTAAGTTGTTCTTGTCCCTCTTAAGAACTAAAATACTCTGAATGTACAAAGGTCAAATATGAAAATGATTACAAAAAATGTAAATGGGATTTAGATAAAATCTATTTCAAATGCAAATACACACAAAAATGATAAGGATAAGCCTTTCTCTTTAATGGTACTTTCCAATGGGAACTAGTTTTGGCAAGTAGAGAAGAGTCAAGAGGAGATTTTTTTTTTTAATGTTTTCCCCCATTTTCCCTGATGAATTTTTTCAGTTCCCCTTACCATCTGTGCTTGATAATTCTCTAGGGGACTGCTATTTCAAATGCATTGTCGTGCCTGTTAACTGAACTGCAAATTGTCACCTCTCTCTCTTGGGAGTTCTAACGCCTAATAAGACTGAAGAAAAATCAAGAAAGTCATTTCTAATTACTGCAGTATTGAAGATGACCAGAAACAATTCAGATCCAACCTTATTTTGCACATGAGCGGCGGAGTCTGTGTTGCTGGCTGCTTTCCTGATTAGCAACAGTAGTTGATTTTTAAGAATATGCCATGGTTTCCCAGAACAGGACTGTAGACTGTAGGTACACTAGAGGAGATGATAAAGGATTTTTCAGACCTTAATGATAAATCATCATGGGGTTTTGTTTATTTATACAGCTTGAATGCTCCGGAAAATTGAATTTTTATTATGTTTTTATACCTTTAGTTCCTAAGCCTCATCTCATTCCTATGGGGAAAAAATATTACAGAAAGCACAGTTTGCTAGCTGATGCACACGCTGAGAAGGCAGAGTGGACACACAGCCTGTCAGTATGGGTAGTTTCTTGGCATCCTGCTTCTTTTGAAAACATTATTTCCAATGTTTCCCTGGCTCCAGAGAATAACATCAAGTGTAAATGAAAATAGGTGTAGTCCTATGAAGCTGCAAAAATATTGAGAAATTGCTTTCCCCTTCTTGTTTTTTTCTTTGTCAACATTATACATACACAAAGATTAAAGAGTCAAATATGCAACAGAGTTCTGTAGTAATAAAATCATAATTTTATAATATAATTCTATGACATATGAAAAACAGTGGCCCTTGACATTCCCTATATCCTATATCTTGCTCTGTGGATGGAGATAGTGAAGTAAAAGTGTTAGTTGCTCAGTCATGTCTGACTCTTTGTGACCCTATGGACTGTAGCCCACCAGGCTCCTCTGCCCATAGGATTCTCCAGGGAAGAATACTGTAGTGGGTTGCCATTTCCTTCTTCAGGGGATTTTTCCCGACCCAGGGATTGAACACAGGTCTCCTACACTGCAGGCGGATTCTTTACCAGGAGATAACTTTCATTTATTTTAGTGCTTATTTCTTTCTATTTAATGCCATTAATCTAAATCAGCATTGTCCAGTAAAAATATTAGAACCACATATGTCAGTTGTAAATGTTCTAGTAGAAACATTTAAAAAGTTAAAATTTTTTCGTTTAACCCACTATGGCCAAAATATTATCTTTCAAGATGTATTCAATGTAAAAAAAAAAAAAAAAGTTTACATTTTTTCCATACTAAGCTTCTGAAATCCAGTGCATAGTTTACATTTACAGCACATCTCTGTTTGGACGTTAAATTTTCATTAGAAATGTTTGATCTGTGTTTAAGCTCCCTATAGTTTGAAAAAGGAAAGTCACATACCCATGTTATTCTAGATATACTTAGAAGCTTTCTAATAACTGAACTGAGTTTATTAAGATCTTTAAATTTTAATTGGTAAAAACTAATCAGTTTAAAAATTCAAGTCCTCAATTGGTCTAGCCATACTTCAGGTGCTCCAGATCCACATATGGACAGTACCTATTTTGTTGGACGTTGCAGGTCTAAATGATATGACTATATTGTTTCTTTGTTAGATTTTAGTTTTTGATGTAATCTAGTAACATCCTGCTGTTGAAATTTAGACTTAACTTTTTCATCATCCTCAGCCTCTCACAGACAGACGCATACTCTCTTCCTATCTTCCCATCCTTCTCTAATTACATCATTTGATTAAATCAAACTTGATAGTTATCCTTTTTCCCCCTTAGCTTATGTTCCTTCCCATGCAAAAATCTCCTTTAATACATTTGGATGCATCAAGTTTTCTATTAATTTCATGTTCTTGGCAAACACATCTCCTATGGCCTTTAGAGTAGAGTATGCTGAGTATGCCTGTCACCATCATTCTGGGATTTCCCTACGCCTCTCTTCTAAGTTGGAACCCATGTAACTTTTATTACCAGCCTTCCTCCGTGGTTTATTCCTCCATTTTGGTAGAAGATATGTCCCATTTATTTTCTGGAAAAGTATACATGAGAAAGAGAGGTATTTTTTGAGATTTTTCAAGTTTGAAAATGTGTTTTCACATTTGTTTGGTTATGTATAGCATTCCAGGTTGAAAATATTTTCTTTGTAACATATTGAAAGTTTGTTCTTTGCCTTCTGGTTTCCAATATTGCAACTGGGAAAATTTTTGCCATTCCAAATCCAGTTCATTCTCTCTGAAAGCAAGTAGGATCTTCTTTTTGTCCTAAGTATCTGTGGATTGATGTCTTTGGAAATGGGATTTTTTTCTTGAATAATTACTTTGATTTTATTCACTACATTTTCTCTGTTATTTTTCTGAAACTCATTAATATTTTATTTATTTATTTATTTTTTGCTTACAAGTCTGTCATTTAATTAAATCAATGTTTTAATTTATGTTACCTTCTAACTCTCATTTATAAACATATCAACTTTAACCTATTTTTGTAATATTTTTATATTATAATAAATGTATATTCCACATTTTATATTTTCATAATTTAAAATTATGTCAAGTACATTTTTCCAATTAGCTACAAGTTGGACTCTTTTATTGTTTCAGTCACCAAGTTGTGTCTGACTCTATGACCCCATGTACTACAGCATGCCAGGCCTCCCTGCCCCTCATCATCTCTCAGAGTTTGCCCAAGTTCATGTGATTCTCTAATTCCACTTATCCTTTCTCTCCCTTTCCTATCACTTTGTCTTTTTACTCTACATTCTAAAGATTTATAGTGACATTGTCTTTAAAACATTCTACTCTTGATTGTTTTCATTTTTGCTATGTTTTTAAATTTCTGAGATATCTTTCTTAATCTATAAATGGGATATGTGTTTAAGGTTTGTTATTGTTTCATGAATCTTTTTTTATATCATATATCTCAACTGCATAGTCTATTTCTCCCCAGTTCATTTTGTTCAACTTTTATATATGGGTTTGTTGGTTGTTTTGGTTTCTGTCATTCATATGAGACTTTCCTCAAATCTCTAGTCATCATTTGCTCTCTGTTTATGTTGAAGAATGAGAAATTGAAAAGCCAGCTATAAACTCTGAGCCTACAATGTTTCATTGTAGGGTATTCTGGCTGAGTCATTTCTTTAGAGAAGCCTTCATTTCAGTATTTTTTAGGTCTTCCTGTTATGTTGGTTAGATTCACCAAAAAGCACTTCAGATTCGCTGCCTGGATAATGATGTCATGAGAAATGAGTGGCAAGAGAGCACTGGGGATCTCAATATTTAACTAATGCTTCTGTTTTCAGTATAGTATGCAACCATCAATTGTGACTGGTGACCCCTGCCCAGAGCCTCTATTTTACCCTCTACAGAATATAAATTCCTAATCTTCTGTCAAGGTGTGGAAAGACTGGTTTTCCAGTACATGGAGAAGAAAAGGGGATTTATTAGATCTGTTTTTTAATGTAAAATTTGACAATGCAAGTTCATGGTTTCTCTTTCTCCATTGTCAGTTTAGGATTAGGTTTTCTTGGGGTTTCTAGATCAAGTATTACTTATTCATAAGCTTTCCAGCTTCTCAAAATTTACTGCTCTGGGAACCGTTCATGTTTACTTTTGACCATAGTAAAAGAAAGAAAGTGAAAGTCGCTCAGCTGTGCCAACACTTTGCGACCCCATGGGTACAGTTCATGGAATTCTCTAGGCTAGAATACTGGAGTGGGTAGCCTTTCCCTTCTCCAGGGGATATTTATGCCTTTTAAAATATCACTTTAGCTTTTAGGAGATATCAAAGGCTATATTTTTTTGCAATCTGCCATCTTTAATTTGAAATCCTACTTGCCATTCTTTTGTGTTTTTGTGGAACATCATTGATTTTTCAGGTACAAATAGTATATGAAACACTTCCTTCCCTGAATCTCTAACCCATTTTTCTCTTTTGTGAGAAATTTCTGCAAATCCCAAGCGTCCATGGTAACATCTGCCATCCTATCCACTGTGTAGTGGTGGTACACAGTGAGACAATAATTCCTGGATGAGGAAAGGTAGCCAAATCCTCTGTATAATAATACTAGATAGAATTAAGTGATTCTCATATTGCATTGAATTTTTGTATGTATTAAAATAAAACACTTTAGATTGAGAGAGAGAAAGCAAGAACAAATGTTAATGTTGCTCTAATTGCATTCTTTTGCAGTTACTTCAATTTTAATTTATTTGTATCTTAAATAATTTTCAAAATGTCACCAACAAGCTCTACCTTAACAACCCTCAAGTACTACACCTGCCCTCAGGTACTGTGGTGTTAGATCAGATCTTTTTTCTTTTCCTTGCCTACTTCAGACTGTGGAAGAAATAAATCTGTTAAGAGCCCTATATGTCTTTGCATCTTACCCCATGTGTCTTCTATAGTTCCAATTCTTTTTGTCCCTAAAGCTGCAGAATTTTTATTTTCTCATTCTACAGTGGTCTGTTTGATTCCTTACCCATAAACTCTACTGGCTAGATCTCTGACGTAGACTATAATACATTAAAATGAGTCCAGTTTGTGATTTGCCACTACGCTTTGATGTTGTGGATATTAGGATGGTTGCTTAAGTAAAGAGTATAATTAAACATCAAGCTGAGCCCCATATTCTTACATATAACCTAAAATTCAAGATGAAAAACATGAACTAGTACTGCCACTATTTGCCTAAAATTATTGGAGTTGCCAGAGAGTGTGTAGGAAAGAGTATTCATCAAGAGCCCCAGAAATCAACCATATGAAATCCAACAGGTCTTAACAATCAGTAGGTAAATCTCTAACTTCAGGCAGAAGTAAACTACTTTTCATGGAACATCCAAAATCATCTGCAGTAATGGTAGTCTATTTTGAAAGAAATCGTATATGTTATGCTAACCCTTGAGGTACAATATTGTACTTAATTCAAAAGAGTTGTTAGTCCATGTAAGACTCAGAGAATTCACAGTATTTCCAACATAATTCATGGTGCAAGTGATACTCATTGGCTATTCTATTTAGCTCTTTATGTCAGAGTCAAAAATAGGTGTGACTTTGCTGTCATGTTCATGGACCTATTAAAGACGTTGGTTCCCGTAAGTGAGCTGATATGCAGGAAATTTTTCAAAAGTTTAGTTATATGTGCAATTTTATCCCCACCTCTATGTAGTCATACCAAGAGTTGGAGGTGGGTAGTGTTGAGGGTTGGTGAAGTGTACATTTGCTAGAACTGATTCTGACTAGATTCTTGAATTCTATTGCTTATCTTCTTTTCAGCAATAGCCTAAGTTGACATTCAAAGATTGTAACTCATAAGATCTGTGATCATTTTTTTAAATACTTTTAAAAATTGAATATAACTCTCCATACTATAGTACTTTTTGGTGACAAAAACAAAAGAACTAAGATTCCAAAGGTTGATGACTGAAAAACTGGTTCAGGCAAGAAATTCTGTAGCAATTGCTCAGTTGAATTTCTCAAGCTTCACTTTGCTTTGGTCTGATCATCAAAACCCCCAAAGACAGAGAACAAAGCCCAGATAACACCTGTCATCCTGCTAAGTGACTTGTGCTGAAACTTATGGATATATTTTCTTTATCATGATAGTATCATCTCTTGCAGAGCTACCCAGGAAGAACAGATAAATGTCTGATGGCAAAAGCCATTGCTTTGGGATAAACTCTCTGTAAAAGGTCCACGGTGTTCAGATCAGTACCCGCAAGATGTACATCACACCATCATGCTGGTCACTATGTTATGCCACAGTGAGAAATGGTCTTTGAAACAAATGTCACATGAGGAAAGAAGGGCATTTTACATAAATTGCCTATACAACATATACAGAAAAATGGCAAAAAAAAAAAAAATAGGGCTATGAAACCAAGGCTCCAGATAAGTTTGATTCACCCCAAACAGAACTTCCCATGGCCAATTCTAGAATCCTGAATGTGCCACTATGCACTACAGTATAAAGATTGATTCTTCTGATTTGCCTTTGGGGGATCTTTATAATAACATCTGTTCTCGGTCATGGAAAGCTGTAGTGATAGTACACTGCATGAGGTCTGAAACACGAAGAAGGTTGTGGCTGACAGGGCATTGTGAACAAAAGGATATCTTGGGCTGAGTTCTGCTGTAACAAAAGTAAGCAGCACCTAGCATGGAACCTGCTGCTGCTGCTAAGTCACTTCAGTCGTGTCCTACTCTGTGTGACCCCACAGACAGCAGCCCACCAGGCTCCCCCGTCCCTGGGATTCTCCAGGCAAGAACACTGGAGTGGGTTGCCATTTCCTTCTCCAATGCATGAAAGTGAAAAGTGAAAGTGAAGTCGCTCAGTTGTGTCTGACCCTCAGCAACCCCATGGACTGCAGCCTTCCAGGCTCCTCCGTCCATGGGATTTTCCAGGCAAGAGTACTGGAGTGAGATGCCATTGCCTTCTCCAGCATGGAACCTGGTGGGTACTAATTGCTCAAGAAATAACAGAGAATGATGGATGGTGATGAGGATGATCTTAATCTCATATACTCCAACCATAAGTCTTGGACACAGGAGATAATATAATTTTTTCCTGCCAATCTATTTTTTAATGCCTAATGCTGTGTTTTATGCATCAAATACTGGCCTTTTAAAAATTCAGTTTTGGAAAATCATACTGGCCAGTATCCTGAAAAAAAAATAAATAGCTAAGAGCATTATGCTGAATAGCTAAAAGCAAAATGAGAGAACTTTTCTATAAACCAAGGAACCTGTAGTTTGTTTGTTTGTTTGTTTTAAATTGGAGGATAATTGCTTTACAATATTGTGTTGGTTTCTGCCATACATCAACATGAATCAGCCACAGGTATACTTACGTTCCCTTCCTCCTGAACTCCCTCCCCATCTCACTCCTCTTGGTTGTCACAGAGCACTATGTTGAGCTCCCTGTGTCAGAGAGCAAATTCCCCCTTGCTATCTATTTTACATATGGTAATGTATGTGTTTCCATGCTATTCTCTCAATTCGTCCCACCCTGAAGTTTTAATCAAAGCAGTTAAATAGTCCATTAAATAGGTGGAAATACAATGTTATTTTATAAATTCTAACTTACATATATATATATATATATATAGCATATATAATGTATTTCTCCCTTCTTTTCCCATCAAGAGAGAAAGAGAGAGAGAAAATAAATGTTACTGGGGAAATATGGCAAATAACATGGTGAAGAGGACAAGCTGTTGCTCCAAATACCAAGGTGACTTTCTCTTCTTTGGGTTCAGTTCAGTTCCTTTGCTCAGTCGTGTCCGACTCTTCCACCCCATGAACCACAGCACGCCAGGCTTCCCTGTCCATCACCAACTCCTGGGGTTGATCAAACTCATTTCCATTGAGTCGGTGATACCATCCAACCATCTCATCCTCTGTGTCCTCTTCTCCTACCGCCTTCAATCTTTCCCAACATCAGGCTCTTTGCAAAAGAGTCAGTTCTTCACACCAGCTGGCCAAAGTATTGGAATTTCAGCTTCTACATCAGTCCTTCCAATGAACATTCAGGATTGATTTCCTTTAGGATGGACTGGTTGGATCTCCTTGCAGTCCAAGGGACTCTCAAGAGTCTTCTCCAACACCACAGTGCAAAAGCATCAGTTCTTTGGCGCTCAGCTTTCTTCACAGTCCAACTCTCACATCCATACATGACTACTGGAAAAACCATAGCCTTGACTAGATGGACCTTTGTTGGAAAAGTAATGTCTCTGCTTTTTAATATGCTGTCTAGATTGGTCATAACTTTTCTTCCAAGGAGTAAGTGTCTTTTAATTTCATGGCTGCAGTCACCATCTGCAGTGATTTTGAAGCCCCAAAAAATAAAGTCTGACACCGTTTCCACTGTTTCCCCATCTATTTCCCATGAAATGATGGGACCAGATGCCATGATCTTCGTTTACTGAATGTTGAGCTTTAAGCCAACTTTTTCACTCTCCTCTTTCACTTTCATCAAGAGGCTCTTTAGTTCTTCTTCACTTTCTGCCATAAGGGTGGTGTCATCTGCATATCTGAGGTTATTGATATTTCTCCCGTCAGTCTTGATTCTAGCTTGTGCTTCTTCCAGCCCAGTGTTTCTCATGATATACTCTGCATATAAGTTAAATAAGCACAGTGACAATATACAGCCTTGACGTACTCCTTTTCCTATTTGGAACCAGTCTGTTGTTCCATGTCCAGTTCTAACTGTTGCTTCCTGACCTGCACACATGTTTCTTAAGAGGCAGGTCAGGTGTTCTGGTATTCCCAAGAATTTTCCACAATTGTGATCCACACACTCAAAGGCTTTGGCATAATCACTAAAGTAGAAATAGATGTTTTTCTGGAACTCTCTTGCTCTTTCGATGATCCAGTAGATGTTGGCAATTTGATTTCTGGTTCCCCGCCTTTTCTAAAACCAGCTTAAACATCTGGAAATTCATGTTCACATATTGTTGAAGCCTGGCTTGGAGAATTTTAATCATTACTTTACTAGCGTGTGAGATGAGTGCAATTGTTCAGTAGTTTGAACATTCCTTGGCATTGCCTTTCTTAGGGATTGGAATGAAAACTGACCTTTTCCAGTCCTGTGGCCACTGCTGAGTTTTCCAAATTTGCTGGCATATTGAGTGCAGCACTTTCACAGCATCATCTTTCAAGATTTGAAATAGCTCAACTGCAATTCCATCACCTTCACTAGCTTTGTTCGTAGTGATGCTTCCTAAGGCCCACTTGACTTTGCATTCCAGGATGTCTGGCTCTAGGTGAGTGATCATACCATCGTGATTATCTGGGTCATGATCTTTTTTGTATAGTTCTTCTGTGTATTCTTGCCACGTCTTCTTAATATCTTCTGCTTTTGTAAGGTCCATAACATTTCTGTCCTTTATTGAGCCCATTTTTGCAAGAAATGTTCCCTTGGTATGTCTAATTTTCTTGAAGAGATCTCTAGGCTTTCCCATTCTATTGAAGTAGGGCTTTTATAAGGTGGAGAGATAGAAGGAACTTATTTCAGACTAGCCAGGCAAGGTGAATTGGCTGCCTACTAAAAGACAAAGCACTTGAGGTTATTTTGACCTCTACTTTAGCCTCGTTGCAGTTGGGCCAAACCCATAGGATGACTTTTTGAATGTAATTCAGTACGAGATCATAAAATTAAAGATTAGTAAAACTGACACCAAATTGTACATAGGCGTATATTTCTTTTAAAAGACAAAACTAAAACAAAAGGAAATCTTAAAAGCCAAATTATCTTTTTATAGATTTAAGCAAAGCTTTTTTTGTTATCTAAAAAATACTCTTTTTTTTTTTTCAATAGATTATGTATATAGTGTGCTAATCTTTTTCCTAAAACACGTATTTTGAGTTTGGGCCTTATTGCTTGGACTATAGGTTTGTGCCATACTACCACCACCTGGTGGCAGCATACCTAAATTGAGACTTTGTAAGATGTTTTTTTCTTTTTCATTTTAACAATGTGAGTATTCCTTTGAAGGGCAACAACCACAAAACTAGAAACCTAAAGGACAGGAAATATCGCCCCTACTCATACAGGTACTTAGTGGATCCACTTTGTGGGCACTTACTAATCCACTTCCCTACAGAAATAGACTATGGTGATCCCCTTTCTGCCATTTATTTGTACATTTATTTTCTTGGTTGCTAATTTGAGATAATTTGGCCTTGGCACAGATATTGAATCCTATTTTTTTTTCAAGTTCAATACAGATTTCCAAGTGTTGGAGACAAGCTTGTGGGCCTTGTGCGTGTGGCTCTTGAATGCTTTGATAAATTTGTTAATGAGGCAGGTGGAATCTCATTATGTGAATGTTTGTCCTGATGAAAATATCTTAGCTGTAAAATAACAAGGTTGCATAAACAGGGCTTGTCAGGGATAAGATGATGGGACATATGAAACTTCTCTTGAGTACCCTGCCTTCTTCCCCCTTTGTCAGTACCTCACATCTTTTGTAGCAGGCTTCTCTCTCCAGGCACCTGTTCTAGTTCTCTCCTCCCTGTCCAAGATACAGTAGCTCACCCACCCCTCCCCTAGAGCCTCCCCAGGGCTTTCCTGGCCACATTTCTCCAATCTCCACAATCAAATGGAAATTGATCTATCCTGAATCTTCTCTCAAGCTCTTCAGGATTCTTAATGCAGGGATTTTCAAACTTCTCGCTACAGCAATGCCTATGTGTGATGACATTCCCATAAATGAAACAACTCTCATCACATACCAGCATTTCTACCATTCCTGGTGTGCAATGAGTAATTCTTGACCACTCAAGAAAGCATATCCAAGTGGGAAGAAGTAGAAGTGATGATGTTATAGGACTATCCTTGAAAGTGCTCTGTTTTTATTTTACTTTTTAAATAGATCTTTTAATAAACAACAGGGCTTCCTTCATAGCTCAATCAGTAAAGAATCTGCCTGCAATGCAGGAGGCCTGGGTTCAATTCCTGGGTCAGGAAGATCCCCTGGAGAAAGAAATGGCAACCCACTCCAGTATTCTTGCCTGGAGAATCCCACAGAAAGAGGAGCCTGGCAGGCCAGAGTCCATGGGGTCACAAGAGTCAGAACCACCACCACAATAAACAACAAGGGCCAACTGTATAGCACAGGGAACTAAACTCAATATCTTATAATAACCTATAATGGAAAAGAATCTGAAAAAGGATATGTGTATATATAATATACATATATATGTATAGCTGAATCACTTTGCTATACACTTGAAACTTACACAAAATTGTAAATTAACTATGCTTTTTTTAAATTAAAAAAAAACTTTAGAAATGTTTAATCCCCTGTATTACTTATGATATCTCACAGCTGACTGTGAGATACCAATATGTCAAGGCACTCCAATACACTATTCTGGCCATGGTTTGACACAATATACAACCATTTTATCTGAGGATCACACATTTGCTAAAATATGTTGAGCTGGCTTCCCTTTATTCTCCAAAATAAGTATGATAACATGAGAAGGAAGAGAGTAACATTTTGATAGATTATTGGGAGAGATATTTGGACCTGATAGGACTTCCTCAATGGCTCAGCAGGTAAAGAATTCACCAGCAATGCAGGAGACATGGGTTCGATCCCTGGGTTGGGAAGATCCCCTTGATAAGGAAATGGTAACCCACCCCAGTGTTCTTGCCTGGAAAAACTCCCATGGACAGAGGAGCCTGGTGGTCTGCAGTCCAAAGGTTGCAAAGAGTCAGACACAACTAAGCATGCGTGCAAAAAAAAGGCCTTTTACTAGTTTTTAAATCAATTTCTTGCTCTATCTATGCATAGTATCAACTCTTTGTAATTTCCTCAGTCTTGATTTAGTAGACATTAGATTAAATCCCCAGCACACCTTTTTGAAGGATTAAACCCTGTTTAAACTATATGATTGTAGCTGAACCTGTCAGATTTATTGCAACCCCAGCTCCAACATAGGCTTCTTATTAAACCAAGGATGATCTGAACCAATTTGGATATGGAGATGACAAGAAAATCAGTTTGTTTCTGGGTGACTAGACAAGAACAAAGAATCCTGAGGATTGAGGTTGGCATGTTTTTTATGATGTGGACAAAAGGAGCAGAGTATAATAAGCAACTAGGTGATATTAAAGTATTTTAGTTTCTTCTTAAAACCTGGTTATATTACTATCCCTGTGTGCTCTGAAACACTCCCTTATCCTCATTATAATACCTCTTTTTTTTATTTTCTTAAGCTACCTTGAGTTGGTATTCCACTAATCTGAAATGAAGAATTCCTAACTGAAGTATCTAGCAACATAACATTTCATTAAATAAATTTATAGTCCATTTCTTCAAAGGGAAGGGTCTTTGGGGTATGAATTTATGAATGTGAAAAACTCATTTTATTGCCCTTTCTCTTTTTTTTTACTTGACAAAGGAGAAATTAAAAGTATACTCAGTTCAGTCACTCAGTTGTGTCCGACTATCTGTGACCCCATGGACTGCACCACACCAGGCTTCCCTGTCCATGACCAACTCCTGGGGCTTACTCAAACTCATGTGCATCGATCAATGATGCCATCCAACCATCTTATCCTCTGTAATCCCCTTTTCCTCCTGCCTTCAATCTTTCCCAACATCAGGGTCTTTTCAAAAGAGTTGGTTCTTCGCATCAGGTGGCCAAAGTATTGGAGTTTCAGCTTTAGCATCAGTCTTTCCAATGAATATTCAGGACTGATTTCCTTTAGAATGGACTGGTTGGACCTCCTTGCTGTCCAAGGGACTCTCAAGAGTCTTCTCCAACACCACAGTGCAAAAGCATCAATTCTTTGGCTCTCAGCTTTCTTTATAGTCCAACTCTCACATCCATACATGACTACTGGAAAAACCATAGCTTTGACTAGATGGATCTTTGTCAGCAAAGTAATGTCTCTGCTTTTTAATATGCTGTCTAGGTTGGTCATAGCTTTTCTTCCAAGGAGCAAGCGTCTTTTACTTTCATGACTGCAGTCACCAACTGCAGTGATTTTGGAGCCTGAAAAAATAAAGTCTCACTGTTTCCATTGTTTCCCCATCTATTTGCCATGAAGTGATAGGACTGGATGCCATGATCTTAGTTTTCTGAATGTTGAGCTTTAAGCCAACTTTTTCACTCTCCTCTTTCACTTTCATCAAGAGGCTTTTTAGTTCCTCTTCACTTTCTGCCATAAGGGTGGTGTCATCTGTATATCTGAGGTTATTGATATTTCTCCCGGCAATCCTGATTCTAGCTTGTGCTTCATCCAGCCTGGCATTTCACATGATGTACTCTGCATATGAGTTAAATAAGCAGGGTGACAATACACAGCCTTGACATACTCCTTTCCCAATTTGTAACCACTCTGTTGTTCCATGTCCAGTTCTAACTTTTGCTTCTTTTTTTTATTTTATTTATTTATTTTTAAAATTAATTTATTTTAATTGGAGACTACTTACTTTACAATATTGTAGTGGTTTTGCCATACATTGACATGAATCAGCCATGGGTGTACATGTGTTCCCCATCCTGAGCCCCCCTCCCACCTCCCTCTCCATCCCATCCCTCTTTCTCAGGAGGCAGGTAATGTAGTCTGGTATTCCTATCTCTTTAAGAATTTTCCACAGTTTGTGATCCACACAGTCAAAAGCTTTGGCATAATCATTAAAGCAGAAGTGGATGTTTTTCTGAAACTCTCTTGCCTTTTCTATGATCCAACGGATATTGGTAATTTGATCTCTGGTTCTTCTATCTTTTCTAAATCTAGCTTGAATATCAGAAAGGTCATGGTTCATGTACTGTTGAAGCCTGGCATTACTTTTGGAGGATTTTGAACATTACGTTGCTAGCGTGTGAGATGAGTGCAATTGTGCAGTAGTTTGAACATTCTTTGGCATTGCCTGTCTTGGGATTGGAATGAAAACTTACCTTTTCCAGTCCTGTGGAGTTTTCCAAATTTTCACTGCTGAGTTTTCCAAATTTGCTGGCATACTGAGTGTAGCACTTTCACAGCATCATATTTCAGGATTTGAAATAGCTCAATTGCAATTCCATTACCTCCACTAGCTTTGTTCATAGAGATGCTGCCTAAGGCCCACTTGACTTCACATTCCAGGATGTCTGGCTCTAGGTGAGTGATCACACCATCGTGTTTATCTGGGTCATGAAGATCTTTTTTGTATAGTTCTTCTGTGTATTCTTGCCGCCACCTCTTATTATCTTTTGCTTTTGCAAGGTCCATACAATTTCTCTCCTTTATTGTGCCCATCTTTGCAAGAAATGTTCCCTTGGTATGCCTATTTTTCTTGAAGAGATCTCTTGTCTTTCCTATTCTATTGCTTTCCTCTATTTCTTTGCATTGATCACTGAGGAAGGTTTTCTTATCTCTCCTTGCTATTCTTTGGAGCTCTCCATTCAAATGGGTATATCTTTCCTTTTCTCCTTTGCCTTTCGTTTCTCTTCTTTTCTCAGCTATTTGTAAGATCTTCTCAGACAACTATTTTGCCCCTTTTGCCTTTCCATTAATAGTATGAAAAGACCATGTACTTAGAGAAAAATAAAAGAGAGGAAAAGTTGTGATCAAAGGTTTAGTAGATAGTACTTTCCAAAGATGATTGCAATGAGAGCTCCCAATCCTCATTCTCTTTAGAAAATTGCCACTTCTCCATCAAGATGTAGTCTAGTTCCTTTCCCCCCATAAATCTGCCTGAGTTTGTGACTTGCTTGCAACAAGTAACAAAGCAGAAATAGTCCAGTAAGATTTCTGAGGCTAGATTCTTAAAAGGTGATGCCATTTTTTTTTCTTGTTTTCTGGAACAATCACTCTTTTTTTATTTAATTTTTTTTAATTGAATGAAAGTTTCTACAAGTTGTATGGCACTTAACAATTTTCAAAAGTTTCACACACATGATTTCATATGATCTCATAATGATCCTTTTATTTTTTTAGCATCCCTATATTGTCCCTTGACACTTCCCTCTCCCCACTGGTAACCACTAGTCCTTTTATCTGTTAATCTGCTTCATCAGTTTATTGTATTTTATAGATTTCACATATAAGTGATCTCATACAGTATTTGTCTTTCTCTGTCTGACTTATTTCACTTATCATAATACTCTCCAAGTTCATCCATGTTGTTGCATATGGCAAAATTTCATTCTTTTTAAATGGCTAAGTAGTACTCCATTGTGTATGTATATATATATATATATATATACACACACACATATATATGTACATATATATACGCATACATATATATACATGTATATGTGTGTACATATGTGCATACATGCATGCATACATATATATAAATATATATACATATATATAAATATATATATATATACACACACATACACATACCCCACATCTTCTTTATCTAGTCATCTGTTGATGGACGCTTGGATTGCATCCATGTCTTGGCAATTGTAAATAATATTGCTATGAATATCAGCATGCATGTATCTTTCCAGATTAGTGCTTTTTCTTTTTATCAAATATATACCGAGTGGGATTGCGGAATCATTAGACACTCTGTAAAGCAGTCTAATAGTTCCAAGGCTGCCATACTGTTAGGAAACCAAAATTAGCCTAGGTTAACTCTCCATGTGGAGAAGTACTGAAATTGCAAGAAGAGAGAGAGAGAGATGCCTGGCCAACATCCTCTGCCCCAGCCCACCACTCTCTGGCTCTGGCCACTGTCTGGCTGCAATTACATGAGAGACTCCAAGCTAGAAGCTCCCATATAAATCCTTCCTGACTTCCTGAGCCACAGAAACTATCAGAGGTGATAACGTAATTGTTGAGATTTTCAACCTGATATTTTGAAGTGATTTCGTACAAAACAATAGTAACTAGAATAGTTACCTCAAACCTACAGAATGGGAGTTAGAATATGAACTGCACAAGTAACTCCAAAGAATAGCTGGCCTCTAGAAAAATGCTATTTATCCATCTCTCCAATAAGATAGTGAGTTAGGAAAGCATAATTAATAGATTATAGATGGAAAATGTAGTAGCAATTCCATCCTAACTACAGCTTTCTACAGTCATATAAGGGTCATTGACAAATAATCACACAAAAACATTTGAGTGTCAAACCCTCATCAGAAGGGATGGAAAAATGTATTATTCTTAGCTGTATATTTTTTCTCTTCAAAATGAATCTAGTCTTTCTTAAAAATAAATAAATATAGCTTTTATTTAGAGCAACACCATTTTATTTAATGATTTCTGTATCCATTGTTCCCATATGTGAAACGTGGTGATAATGTGCCAGATGATGGATTTGGTGGTGAAATTGCTTTGGTTACTCAATGTCAGTCTGTAGTGATATATAATCACAAAGAATATGCTTATAGACAGTTGAAGGGAAGTAAAATAAAGAAGAGAAAAATCAATTTAGGTATAATATCTTATTCTTCTAATTTACTCACTGACTTAATAGTTACTGTAAGTTCTTCTGAGGCCTCTTACAAAAAGATTGACTCAGATAGAAAATTACCCATGCAGGTCATTGTCATCCCTCTTTGTAGGACACCATATAACATGCACTGTGTAACCAGGGGAACATGATGGACTGGAGAAATGTTGATGATGGACTCTGTGGATGAAACTGTGGCTTTGCTGTAGGTGATGTTATACTTTAAAGAATTCCTATGCAAGCTTCCAACTTTAGGATAAAAAAATGTTTCTTCCTGACACTTTAGCAATAAAATGCAGTTACCTACCCTAGCTTTAGCACTCAGAGAAAGCAGTGAATATTTTATCCACTAATTTCCAAGACAGCAATCTAATTTTGCCTGTTTAACTCAGTATATCCGAATAGTATATGTAAGTTTTACTCAGATTTTTAATTGCTTTTCCCAAACTACATGTGAGAAGAACTTTGAAAGTCTAGGAAACTATATTATTTTTCTCTTGGTTCCCAGAACATGGAAGCTGTAATTTGCCAAATGGCACCCTTGTGGTCTGTAAGTTAATGCAGCTTCCCCAAGTGTCTAACTTCCCCACGGGGACGAGTAGAAGCCCTTGGAGATTTGGCCTCATTAACAATGAAAGATATGTGAGGTTTACTCAATGAATGTGGAGCAGTGGTAAAATATGGCTCTTTTACAGGCAGTTTGAGATTTTTGTCACTGACCATCCCTTTTCACTACTCTCTAACAGACTATTGAGTTTGGAAAGAAAGCACCTTGCAAGTGAAACATGTGTGGCAAATGTTTATGAATACTAAGTTAGTCCTGCACTGCATGGAAATTTAAAATGCAATGGTTCTAGTTAAAATCAATTTCTGTACCCAGCAAGGATCTCATTCAAATATGAAAGACAAATCAAAAGCTTTACAGGCAAGCAAAAGCTGAGAGAATTCAGCACCACCAATCCAGCTCTTCAACAAATGCTAAAGGATCTTCTCTAGACAGGAAACACAGAAAAGGTGTATAAACTCGAACCCAAAACAACAAAGTAAATGGCAATGGGATCATACTTATCAATAATTTCCTTAAATGTAAATGGGTTGAATGCCTCAACCAAAAGACAAAGACTGGCTGAATGGATACAAAAACAAGACCTCTATATATGCTGTCTACAAGAGACCCATCTCAAAACAAAGGACACATACCAACTGAAAGTGAAGGGCTGGAAAAAGAAATTTCATGCAAATGGAGACCAAAAGAAAGCAGGAGTAGCAATACTCATATCAGATAAAATAGACTTTGAAGTAAAGGCCATGAAAAGAGACAAAGAAAGACACAACATAATGATCAAAGGATCAGTCCAAGAAGAAGATATAACCATTATAAATATATATGCACCCAAATTAGGAGCACCACAATATGTAAGGCAAATGCTAACAAGTATAAAAGGAGAAATTAACAGTAACACAATAATAGTGGGAGAGTTTAATACCCACACACACCTATGGATAGATCAACTAAACAGAAAATTTGCAAGGAAACACAAACTTTAAATGACACAATGGACCAGTTAGACCTAATTGATATCTATAGGACATTTCACCCCAAAACAATTAATTTCACCTTTTTCTCAAGTGCACACGGAACCTTCTCCAGGATAGATCACATCCTGGTCCATAAATCTAGCCTTGGTAAATGCAAAAAAAAATTGAAATCATCTCAAGCATCTTTTCTGATCATGATGAGGTAAGATTAGATGTCAACTAAGGAAGAAAACAAACTATTAAAAACACAAACATATGGAGGCTAAACAACACACTTCTGAATAACCAACAAATCACAGAGGAAATCAAAAAAGAAATAAAAATGTGCATAGAAATGAATGAAAATGAAAACACAACCCAAAACCTATGGAATTCAGTAAAAGCAGTTCTAAGGGGAAGGTTTAGAGCAATACAAGCTTACCTCAAGAAACAAGAGAAAATCAAATAAATAACCTAACTCTACACCTAAAGCAACTAGAAAAAGAAGAAATGAAGAACCCCAGGGTTAATAGAAGGAAAGAAATCTTAAAAATTAGGGCAGAAATAAATGCAAAAGAAACAAAAGAGACCATAGCAAAAATCAACAAAGCTAAAGGCTGGTTTTTTGAGACAATAAATAAGATAGATATACCATTAGCCAGAATCATCAAGAAACAAAGGAAGAAGAATCAAATCAACAAAATTAGAAATGAAAATGGGGAAATCACAACACACAACACAGAAATACAAAGGATCATAAGAGACTACTCTCAGCATCTATATGCCAATAAAATGGGCAACTTGGAATAAATGCATGAATTCTTAGAAAAGTTTAACTTTCCAAAACTGAACCAGGAAGAAATAGAAAATCTTAGCAGACTCATCACAAGCATGGAAATCGAAACTGTAATCAGGAATCTTCCAACAAACAAAAACCTAGGACCAGATGGCTTCACAGCTGAATTCTACCAAAAATTTAGAGAAGAGCTAACACCTATCCTACTCAAACTCTTCCAGAAAATTGCATATCCTACTAAAACTCTCCAGAAAATTGCACAGGAAGGTAAACTTCCAAACTCATTCTATGAGGCCACCATCACTCTAATACCAAAACCAGACAAAGATGCCACAAAAAAAGAAAACCACAGGCCAATATCACTGATGAACATAGATGCAAAAATCCTTGACAAAATTCTAGCAAACAGAATCCAACAACATTTTAAAAAGATCATACACCATGACCAAGTGGGCTTTATCCCAGGGATGCAAGGATTCTTCAATATCCACAAATCAATCAATGTGATACACCACATTAACAAAGTGAAAGATAAAAACTATATGACTATCTCAATAGATGCAGAGAAAGCCTTTGACAAAATTCAATGTCCATTTATGATAAAAAAAACCCTCCAGAAAGCAGGCATAGAAAGGACATACCTCAAAATAATAAAAGCTATAAATAATAAATCCACAGCAAACATTATCCTCAATGGTAAAAAAATTGAAAGCATTTCCCCTAAAGTTAGGAATAAGACAAGGATGCCCACTCTCACCACTACTATTCAACATAGTTTTGGAGGTTTTAGCCACAGCAATCAGAGCAGAAAAAGAAATAAAAGGAATCCATATTGGAAAAGAAGTAGTAAAACTCTCACTGTTTGAAGATGACTTGATCCTCTACATAGAAAACCCTAAAGACTTCACCAGAAAATTACTAGAGCTGATCAATGAATATAGTAAAGTTGCAGGATATAAAATTAATACACAGAAATCCCTTGCATTCCTATACACTAACAATGAGGAAACAGAAAGAGAAATTAAGGAAACAATTACAGTCACCATTGTAATGACAAGAATAAAATACTTAGGAATAAATCTACCTAAAGAAACAAAAGATCTATATATAGGAAACTATAAAACTGATGAAAGAAATCTCAGATGACACAAATAGATGGAGAAATATACCATGTTCATGAATCGGAAGAGTCAATATAGTGAAAATGAGTATACTACCCAAAGCAATCTATAGATTCAATGCAATCTCTATCAAGCTACCAATGGTATTTTTCAGAGAACTAGAACAAATAATTTCACAGTTTGTACGGAGATACCAAAACCCTCAAATAGCCAAATCAATCTTGAGAAAGAAGAATGGAACTGGAGGAATCAACCTGCCAGACTTCGGACTATACTGCAAAGCTACAGTCAACAAGACAGTGTGGTACTGGCACAAAGACAGAAATATAGATCAATGGAACAAAATAGAAAGCCCAGGGATAAATCCACCCACCTATGGACACCTTATCTTTGACAAAGAAGGCAAGAATATACAATGGAGAAAAGACAATCTCTTTAACAAATGGTGCTGGGAAAACTGGTCAACCACTTGTAAAAGAATGAAACTAGAACACTTTCTAACACCATACACAAAAATAAACTCAAAATGGATTAAAGATCTAAATGTAAGAACAGAAACTATAAAACTGCTTAAGGAAAACTTAGGCAAAACACTTTCTGACATAAATCACAGCAGGATCCTCTATGACCCATCTCCCTGAATAATGAAATAAAAGCAAAAATAAACAAATGGAACCTAATTAAACTTAAAAGCTTGTGCAAAACGAAGGAAACTATAAGCAAGTTGAAAAGACAGCTTTCAGAATTGGAGAAAATAATAGCAGATGAAGCAACTGACAAAGAATTTAATCTCAAAAATATACTTTAGGATGGAGAACACATGTATACCTGTGGTGGATTCATTTTGATATATGGCAAAACCAATACAATATTGTAAAGTTAAAAAATTAAATTAAATTAAAAAATATATATACAAGCAACTCCTGCAGCTCAATTCCAGAAAAATAAATGACCCAATCAAAAAAAATGGGCCAAAGAATTAAACAGAAATTTCTCCAAAGAAGACATACAGATGGCTAACAAACATGTGAAAAGATGCTCAACATCACTCATTATCAGAGAAATGCAAATCAAAACCACAATGAGGTACCATCTCACGCTAGTCGGAATGGCTACTATCAAAAAATCTACAAACAATAAATGCTGGAGAGGGTGTGGAGAAAAGGGAACTCTCTTACACTGTTGGTGGGAATGCAAACTAGTATAGCCACTATGGAGAACAGTGTGGAGATTCCTTAAAAAACTGGAAATAGAACTCCCACACGACCCAGCAATCCCACTGCTGGGCATACACACTGGGGAAACCAGAATTGAAAGAGACACGTGTATTCCCATGTTCATCGCAGCACTGATTACAATAGCCAGGACATGGAAGCAACCTAGATGTCCATCAGCAGATGAATGGATAAGAAAGCTGTGGTACATATACACAATGGAATATTACTCAGCCATTAGAAAGAATGCATTTGAGTCCATTCTAATGAGTTGGATGAAACCAGAGTCTATTATATAGAGTGAAGTAAGTCAGAAAGAAAAACACCAATACAGTATATTAACGTATATATATATATATATGGAATTTAGAAAGATGGTAACGATGGCCCTCAGAGAAGGCAATGGCAACCCACTCCAGTACTCTTGCCTGGAAAATTCCATGGACAGAGGAGCCTGGTAGGCTGTAGTCCATGGGGTCACTAAGAGAAGGACAAGACTGAGCGACTTCACTTTCACTTTTCACTTTCATGCATTGGAGAAGGAAATGGCAACCCACTGCAGTGTTCTTGCCTGGAGAATCCCAGGGACGGGGAAGCCTGGTGGGCTGCCATCTATGGGGTCACACAGAGTCAGACACGACTGAAGCGGCTTAGCAGCAGCAGCAGCAACAATGACCCTATATGCAAGACAGCAAGGGAGACACAGATACAAAGAACAGACTTTTGGACTCTGTGGGAGAAGGCGAGGGTGGGATTTGAGAGAATGGCATTGAAACATGTTTATTATCATATGTGTAATAGATCGCCAGTCCAGGTTCAATACACGAGACAGGGTGCTCAGGGCTGGTGCACTGGGATGACCCTGAGGGATGGGATGGGAGGGAGTTGGGAGGGGGTTGAGGATGGGGAACACATGTACACCCACGGCTGATTCATGTCAAGGTATGGCCAAATCCAGTACAATATATAAAGTAATTACCCTCCAATTAAAATAAATAAATTTTTAAAAAGTCAATTTCTTCCAGAAAATAAGGATTGATTCCATCCAAAATAGTACATAAGAGAGAAATGCCCTGACTTAACAACTATATATTTAGTGATAAATATACTCATCTACCTAGCCTGATGTTTGTGGTCATTTCATTATAATCATCATTATTTTATTAATTAGCATACTTTTAAGAATAATCTGGCTAGAAAACAGATGCCCTGGCTCTGATAATATACAGTTACTGTATTCCTAGGCAAGTATGATTTGTTTTCAGCTTCATTTGTTTCTTAAGTATGTCTTTTGAAATAAGTAACTCAGCCTTGAATGACAGAAATAGGCAAAAAAAAAAAAAAAAAAACACTGTGGATGCCCCCCTACCATCCTCTTACCTGCCAGAGAGAGGGCTCCAGGTAACTGTGTTTACTGAGGTGACATTCACATAGCATAAAACTGACCATTTTAAAATATAAAATTAAGTGGCATTTAGTACATTCACAGTGTTGTATAACTATCAATTCTATTTAGTTCCAAAACATTTTCATCACTCTAAAGGGAAAATCCATACTCATTAAGTAGTAATTCCCCATCCCCATCTCCCAGCAGCCATAGCAAACACTAACCTGTGTTCTGACTCTGTGGATTTATCCATTCTGGATATTTCACATGAATGTAATAGTCATGCTACGAACATTTGTGTATGAGGGTTGTTTTGTTTTGTTTTGTTTTGTTTTGTTTTCAATTCTTTTGGATATGAGTGTATGCATGCTAAGTCGCTTCAGTCGTGTCTGACTCTTTGCGACCCTATGGAGCCACCAAGGCTCCTCTGTCCATGGGATTCTCCAGGCAAGAATACTGGAGTGGGTTGCCATGCCCTCCTCCAGGGGATCTTCCTGACCCAGGAATTAAACCAGCATCTCTTATGTGTCCTGAATTGGCAGGCAGATTCTTTACCACCAGCACTGCATGGAAAGCCCCTCCTTTGGGTATATAGGAGTATAATTGCTGAGTCATATAGTATTTCCACGTTTAATGTTTTGAGCAAGCACCGAACCGTTTCCAGTGGCTGAACCATTTTACATTCCTACCGGCAATGTATGAAGGTTCCAATTTCTCCACATCCTCACTAACACCTTTTAAAAAAATTCTAGCCACCCTGTTGAGTGTGAAATAATAACTCATTATGGTTTGGATTTGCAGTTCCCTGACCACTAATAATATTGAGCATCTTTTCATGTGTTTATTAGCCAGTTGCATATCTTCTTTGAAGAAATGTCTATTCAAATCCTTTGTCCACTTTTTCATGAGTTGTTTGTCTTTATGTTGTTGAGTTGTAAGAGCTCTTTATATATTCTGGATATTAGTCCTTTAACATATATCCAGGTATCAATAATTTTGAAATGTATTGAATTAGCTATAATATTATGCATTCCTAGTGCTGCAGTTCATGGGGTCACAAAGAGTCGGACACGAATGAGTGACTGAACTGAACTGAGTGACAGACAGTTAGTAGTATTCTTTCATGGAAATTCTTGGACATTCTTCAACAGAAGAATTGGATCTAGATCAATGACGTGGCCTTATATACAGAAAGACTCAAGTGAAAAAGATAATTTAGCACATGTGTCTCAGAACCTAACTTCAGAAGTAAATGTCTAAGTCTCCTTTTGTCCCGGATTCAGTGGAATATGTTTTGGGCATGAATTGAATCCTTCTTACCTTGGAAGATTAGTGCAGTATAACAAGCTAGAGGAAAGGCATTTTCTCATTCATAAAAGAAATGGTTGAAGGAACTAGAATTGTCCAACCTAGAGAGTAGAAACCTCAGGGGATATGATAGCTGTCTACAAATACTTTAAGGGCTGTCACGTGGAAGAGCAATTAGAATTGTTTTACACATCCCAAAAGAATGAAACTAAGACCAATGGGTGGAAAAACTTCAAGGAGACAGATTTTCAATTCTATTAAAGGACAAAGCATTCTAATAGTCAAGGCGACTCAAGGCTGGAATGGGCTGCCATAGCAGGAAGTAGCCTTCACAACCCTGGGTGCAGGAATGCGTGGTTCTTGAGTGAAGAAAGCTGAGCACCAAAGAATTGATGCTTTTGAACTGTGGTATTGGAGAAGACTCTTGAGAGTCCCTTGGACTGCAAGGAGATCCAACCAGTCCATTCTAAAGGAGATAAGTCCTGGGTGTTCATTGGAAGGACTGATGCTGAAGCTGAAACTCCAGTACTTTGGCCACCTCATGTGAAGAGTTGACTCACTGGAAAAGACTCTGATGCTGGGAGGGATTGGGGGCAGGAGGAAAAGGGGACAACAGAGGATGAGATGGCTGGATGGCATCACCAACTTGAAGGACATGAGTTTGAGTGAACTCCGGGGAATGGTGATGGACAGGGAGGCCTGGCATGCTGTGATTCATGGGGTTGCCAAGAGTCGGACACAACTGAGTGGCTGAACTGAACTGAACTGAACTGAGTCAAACATACAGGTTAGAACTTCAGCTCTTCATACACACTAACTTTATGACCTGGGGCATAATTTAGTCTCTTCAAGCCTCAATTTTCTCACATATAAAATGGGGCTAATAGTGGCTAAAACTATAGGAATGCTATGATGACTGAGGCATGTACCTATTGAGTGCAAAGGTAATTAAAATCAACTGCCCTGTTTTCGTGGTGTTTTTTTCTTTTTCTCCTGTTTCTCTTTTCTTCTTTTCCCTCACTCTGCCTCTCCCTCCTCACCTCTTTCTTCCATTCTGATTTATGTTCATAGTTAAATTTGCCTGTTAAATATGCATATGAAAAGTGAAAGTGAAAGTCATGTCCAACTCTTTGCAACTCCCAGGACTGTAGCCCACCAGGCTCATCTGTGCATGGGATTTTCCAGGCAAGAATACTGGAGTGGGTAACCATTTGCTTCTCCAGGGGATCTTTCAGACCCATGGATCAAACCTGGTTCTCATAGTCTTTACTGTCTGAGCTACCAGGGAAGCCCAAATATAATGCATGTAGTATAGCTCTTTTCTAGTATAATAGTTATAAAGTGTTCAGGCAGCAGTTAGATAACTCTTTGTCAGAGATGTTAACTAAGGAACTCAACATTGGGTGGTAAATGAAACTAAATAGTCCCATCCCCACTTTCAACATAGGTTATATCAATAAGAGTCATTAAAAAAAAACAGAGCATCTTAACTGTTCAGTTTGTTTGCTTCAGCAAAACAACAAACAAACCAGTCTGCTTACATTCCCCTTCCCTTTCCTTCCAGAACTATTTGGTCCTAAAGTCATTTGAAGAGGCCAAGCAAGGTAGGTGTCCATACTGTGAGACACATGCATAGCTAATGGGCTAATGGGCAGAGAAAGGTGTTGAAGGCAAAAGAGGGTGAGGGAAGCATCCACACATATGGGTGACCAAGTAAGGGTGAGAAAACAAAAAAAGGAATGAAGAGGGTGTCCTGCAGAGGGACAGCCCAGAAAGAGGTAGCCTAAGGAAGAGTGTCCAGGCTTCCCTGGTGGCTCAGCAGAAAAGAATCCACCTGCCAAGCAGGAGACACAGGTTCTATCCCTGGGTCAGGAAGATCCCCTGGAGAAGAGAATGGAACCTACTCCAATATTCTTGCCTAGAGAATTCCATAGACAGAGGAGGCTGGGGGCTATAGTCCATGGGGTTGTGGGAGTCAGTCATGACTGAGTGACTAAACAACAACAACAACAAAAGGGGGAGTATCAGAGCCTGCCGTGTTGGGGATGGCCTGGTAAGGTCTGAGGGAGCACAAGCAGGATTAGAAGGAATCCACATTGGGGACAGTGACAGCTGTGTAGCATGGAGTTCAGAGCCTAAGTAAGACATGAATATTTGCTCAGGGCAGGGTGTGACATCAACAATGGGAAGTTACTTGTAGGAGGATTTGTCAAATAATCAAATGCACTAAGAATAAGAAAAGCAAGGTCTCTCAGTATCTGAGAAAATGTAAAATATGGGAAAGGAAAATACTAGAATGAACCCTGTGATGGGGGATTGGAATTAGAGTTATTGGTATCCATTTATATGCTGCACTATTAAGCTATGCAGTGATTAAGCTAACTAGCTATGCTGCACTACTGCTGCTAAGTCGCTTCAGTCATGTCCAACTCTGTGCGACCCCATAGACGGCAGCCTACCAGGCTCCCCTGTCCCTGGGATTCTCCAGGCAAGAACACTGGAGTGCATTGCCGTTTCCTTCTCCAATGTGTGAAAGCGAAGTTGCTCAGTCGTGTCCGACTCTTAGTGACCCCATGGACTGCAGCCTACCAGGCTCCTCCATCCATGGGATTTTCCAGGCATGAGTACTGGAGTGGGATGCCATTGCCTTCTCCAACTTATAGCTATAAATATACATAATTTGATAAAATTAAATATAGATGTTAACCTGTGTCTATATGTATGTACAATATATAATACACATGTCCCCTAGTTCTGTTCATGCAAAAGGCCTGGGAAAAGTGACAATGATCACATCTACCACTCAGAAAAGGAGCAATGACTCTTTGGAGAAATGGATGATTTGGAGGCTAGTGCAAGGAAAATACAAAATGATCATAAAACAGTGTAAGGTAGAAAGTAAGAGGGTGCTTAAAGAATAATGAGGATATATGCAAAAGACAGAGGAGCCAGTTTGAATGACTCTCTCACTAGCCAAATCTGGGACAATGTAACCATCAAAGTAAATACTAAATTTATGGATGACACGTACCTATATGTAGAGCATGCCAATGAACCCACCAAAGAAACTTTTAGCGCTAATAAAAGAATTCAAAAATATTGTTTTTATAAGATAAACACATCAAAGATAATTGTTTTTTATATACAATAGCAATGAATAATCTAAAAAGGAACTGTAGAAAACAACTCTGTTTATGGTAATATCCAAAAGAAAAGGCTTCCCTGATGGCTCACATGGTAAAGAATCTGCCTGCAACATCCAGGTTTGATCCCTGGGTTGAGAAGATACCCTGGAGAAAGGAATTGCTACCCACTCCAGTATTCTTGCCTGGAGAATTCCATGGATAGAGGAGCCTGGTGGGCTACAGTCCATGGAGTCACAAAGAGTCGGACATGACTGAATGACTAACACTACCCTTTTCCAAAAGAATAAATTACCTAGGAATAAATTTAACCAAGTAGGAGCAAGACTTGTACACTAAAAACTATACAATATAATTGAAAGAGATTAAAGAAGGTGTAAATAAGTGGAAATACATTCTATGTCCATGAATTGGAAAACTTAATATTGTTAAGATGGCAATATTCCTCAAATCAATCTATAGATTGCATGTGTTCCCTACCAGATTATCAAAGGCCTCCCCCTCCCCACAAATGGAAAAAACCTGTCTTAAATGTATATGGAATTTCAATAGCCAAAAACACACAAACAAAATTGTAAAAGAACAAAATGAAAGTACTCATAATTCCCAGTTTCAAAGCTTAACTGCAAATCTACAGCTATCAAAATACTGTGGTGCTGGCATTGTCATAGATATATAGGCCAATGGAATAGAATTGAAAATCCTGCAATAAAACCATACCCTTATGGCCAACTGATTTTCAACAAGGGTACCAAGACCATTCAGTGGAGGAAAGGATAATCTTTTTAAGAAATGGTGCTGAAACAATTGGATATCCACAAGCTAAGGAATAATGTTGAACCCCTACTGTGCAACAATATAAATATTAACCCAAAATGGATCAACAATTCAATTAAACAACTTAAAGTATAAAACTGTTAGAAGTGAACATAGGGGTAAATCTTCATGACATTGTGTTTGATAATAGAATTCTTCAAAATTAAAAACTTTTTTGCATCAAAGGACATAATCAAGAAAGTAAAATCAATAAAAGGGGAAAATATTTGCAAATTATAATATCTGTTAAGGGTCTATTACCCAGAATATATAAAGAACTCACACAGACTTCTCTTATAGAAAATATAAAGAACTCAACCTCAGAAAATACAATTCAATTTGAAATAGGTAAAAAAAAAAAAAAAAAAAACCTTTAATAGACAGTTCTGTAAAGAAGATATTCAAATAGTCAACAAGCATATGCAAAGATACTCAATATCATTAGTCATTAGGGAAACACACATGAAAATTTCAATGAAATATTACTTTATGCCCACTAAGTTAGCTAGAATTAAAGCAACAGAAAATAGCCAGTGTTGGTAATGATGTGGAGAAATCAAAACCCTTACACACTGCTGGTGGGAGTGGAAAATGTTTCAGCCACTGTGGATAATAGTACAAGATTTTATCTGGAGATTATGGGAGTGTTTTGGAACTAGGTAAAGATAATGATTACACAGCACTGTGAATGTACTAAATTCCACTGAACTGTTGACTTTATAATAGTAAAATTTATGTCATATGAATTTCACCTCAATAGAAATCAATAGTTACTGATAGTAATGGATTATTCTCCTTTTAATAAAATAGGAAGTCCTGAGCCTATGATAACATAAATTTTAAAACTGAATGAATTGAAAGTTTGTTAAGGAATGAATATCTACATGGCTTCAGTGTACTTTCTCATAAAATATTAACATGGTAATTCAAGATGCTTACATTAGGGGAAAGTAAGAGACAGATACATGAGATTGGCCTATAATATATATTTACTGTAAATCTAAAATAACTTTTTAAAAATGTTATAATATGCTAAAGGAAAGAAGATTAAATTTACAATAGAGAGGCCTGGCAGATATTAAGTTAATCAAGTTATCAAAGTGAATACCACTAATAATGGAACAAATAGAAATTACATGGTATGTGATAGGATGCAGTGAGAAGAATGTGTCATCACTTCTGTAATATTCCTGCCAAAGGCCTGTAACCTGATCCTCATTAGAATATAACATAAGACAACCCAAGCTAAGGGAGAAATGACAGAATAACTTGGCCTGTAATCTTTGATAGTGTCAAGGTCTAGAAAGTCAAACTAAGGCAACTTCCCAGGCTCAAGGCAGAGAAAGAGTCATGAAAACTAAATCTAAGTCTTTATTTTGAACTGGATCCTCTTGCTTTACAAGACATTATTAGGACAACTGGCAAAACTTGAATGGGCTCTTAGGAAGCTGTTAGAGAGGAAGAAATTTTCCTCTACCCTTCTTGATTCTTCTGACTGGTCTAAGAATTAAATGGACATGCGATAGGTAAATGGGAGAAAATCAGTTTAATAGCATGCATACATGAGAAAGGCCCAGAAAAACTGAGCAACTTCCATGTCTGCTGCTTCTTAGAAAATAACCAGGTTAGTGACTTCCTTGGCAGTCCAGTGGTTAAGACTCTATGCTTCTACTTACTGTAAGGGGCACGGGTTCAATCCCTGGTCAGGAAATTAAGATCCTGCATACCCCATGGAAAGAAAATAAATAAATAAAAGAACATCCATAGAAAATACCATGCTTAAAACAACATGCCAAAAGACATATTTTAGGGTGGCAAACTGCTCCCTACAGAGTGATGGTAGTAAAGAATGTCCTGGTTTGGGTGGTAATATTGTGGCTACGTGGGATAATGACTTTGTTTGTAGGAAATATACACTAAACTAGTATTATGGGATGATGGGGCATCAACTGACTGTTAAATGGTTCAAGGCAAAAACATTATTTGTACTGTAATTACAACTTTTTCTGTAAGTTTGAGGTTACTAAAAACAAAGAGCAAGAAGCTAAGCAGTTTAGTAAAAAGGTGCTATTCTGACTAAGTACACAAAATATCGTCCTATACCATCTAACATGTGAGAATCAGATTGCAGTGACTCTTGTCTGTGGCTTGAAAAGTTTAGTTCTATCATTTATCTTAATCTTTTTTTTCTTGGGATAAGTTACTCATGACATAGCTCATTACCAAGATGGGGGATGGTTGAAAAGAGAAGCCAGGGAAGCATGACACTGCCTATGCAATTATTACTGAACCAAACTCAGGTCTGCTCACCTGCACTTTGTAAAGCCAATCTACTATCACCGGGTTATGGTGAAGGAATGTGCAATGTTTATTGTAAGGTGCCAAACAGGGAGTCTGGGACAGCTAGTGCTCAAAAAGTCCAAAGTCCCCATGGATTTCAAGGAAGTATTTATTTATTTACTAGCTTATTTCTGCAAATAGCCAAAGAGACACTTTTATATCATCTTTATGTGGTAGCAGGAGAGGGACAGAGAAGACCTAAGCAGATGGTGGATGGGGCGAAAGGGTAAAAGACACAGGTGTGCTTTTGATCTTGAGTGGCCTCAGCCTGCAGCAGCTTAAAGCAGGATTTTGGTTCTTGGCCAGAAATTGAAGTCAGGCTGAAGCAGTGAAGAGCACTGAGTTCTAGCCTCTAAGACTGCTAGGAACCAATAGCCAGTGACAAGGACCTGGCCTAATGGCTTTGTAGAAATGAATTTCCACATAGAGATGGAATGTAGTGAAACAAGTAAAGTGTTTATTAGGAGGAAAAAGAGTATGTGTGAATAGACTCACGTGGGCAGACTCAGAGAGAATCACATGCTCATGGTAGTTTGAATCATTTATGTTGCACATTTCTTTATGGCTTCCTCTGGCCAATCATCTTGTTTGCCTGGCTCAGAGTCCATATTTGGTTTTACTCTGGGTCCTCCCTAGTGTGCGTGTTCATCTTTCAGCCAGATAGTTTCTAGTGAAGAGTCCTATGGGTAGGTTGACATCACCTCCTATGGAGTGGAGCCCCCTCCTTTTTTTTTACCCCGAGGAGCCTTTCTGCACATGTGTAGTTGGGAAGGTCTCCTTGACCTCAAGAATGAGAAATATGTGGTCTCTTTAACTCTTATCTGGGCCGGGCTCAGCTTCTCCTCCCTCCTGCTATTATCTTCATCTTGGAGTATCTGTCCACAGGAGACAAATTCCGCTGTTCAGTCTGGGGCCCATCTATCTACTGCCTTATTTTGATGGAGTATATATGGCATCAGCTGAATGTGCCAAGTTCCATTGAAACCCAGCTGATTTGTTTTCCTGTCGTCTCAGGAAAAGCCTGGATTGGCTGATATGCAACAAGCTATTGCCATTTCTGCTTGAAAGTATTAGGCATCAAGGCAGCAAAAAATACTCTGAACTCTCTGCTGCACTGGTGGATACTTCACTGGCTATGACTCACCCAAGAGTAGTAGAGTAGTGAATAGCTTCTACCTTCAAATATTTGTGGTTCATCCCTTAGTTTGAGCAGAATCTGCTGGTGTTGGAGTGTCTCCCAGGGAGATGGAGGAGGGGTGGCCCCAGTGGCTCACCCTGGGGTCCTAAAAGCTGATGGCAGAAGTATGCCCATCCATGCAAACTCTGACTAGGGGAATACATCTTACCTGTCTTCTGCTAGTCAGGAAGGGCACCAAGACCTGGCCCAGAAAGTACTTTAAAAGGCCAAGTAAGGGATGGGAGTTGCAGAGTACGTGATCAGCTCATGCACAATCCTCCGATTGTTTGACAGTGAGGTAATAGGGCTGTGTCATAGGGGTTAACATTATCAATCCTCAGGCTCCAGGAGGTCTGGGGCTATATGCTAATGATCATCAAGTAGTTAATGACTTCCTTTTGGTTGGGATTTTAGCATCTGTAAAACAACTCACAAAAAGTGCATCAAATTCTGTTAGCTAGGTACCTCAGAGAAGAGCTAAAGCAGAGGATATGGGGGAGGGGTCTGTACTGGAAAGGCCCCATAGGGTCCTACTCTTACAGGAGGAGCTATGTGGAAGAGGGTGGCCTAACTCTTCAACCCTGGCTTTGAAGAAGTGGATGATTAGGAGCTAGTGCTTACCACGGCTCTCCTCATTGCCTTCTCCTCCCCACAGTGGCTGGATGATTGCCCCACACTTTGAGGACAGCTCTGCTGCTGCTGCTAAGTTGCTTCAGTCGTGTCCAACTCTGCGCGACCCGATAGACGGCAGCCCAACAGGCTCCTCCGTCCAGGGGATTCTCCAGGCAAGAACACTGGAGTGGGTTGCCATTTCCTTCTCCAATGCATGAAAGTGAAAAGTGAAAGTGAAGTCACTCAGTTGTGTCCGACCCTCAGCGACCCCATGGACTGCAGCCTACCAGGCTCTTCCGTCCATGGGATTTTCCAGGCAAGAGTACTGGAGTGGGGTGCCATTGCCTTCTCCTTGAGGACAGCTCTAACAGCCCTTAATTAATGTGTTGACTCGACTGGTACCTACCTCATTAGCAAATCTATCCATTTTCAGGGCCCCAAAGTCTGTTCAGAGTAGACTGTCTCTTTTTAGTTGAGAAAGAGGGTGCTTAGCTTTATAGTTAACACTGCCAGAATCTTTTATTAGGACATAGGGTAAGAGCAGGGGACTTTAACTTGGAAAGGTAAGTGAGCCTCATTTATTAGCATAATGACCAGGGAGTATAAAACAGTCCAGGAGCCACAACATAAAAGTAATGTCTATCAAGTGTGCAGTTAAGCATTACCTAAATATAATAAACTGCAGGCAACAACATCCACCCAACCACACACAGTCAAATTACTTCCTTATCCTTTTATATTACAGTATGACAAAACCACTTTCAGAGAGAAATTGGAGTTTCTTCATAGCACTTGTGAAGTTATTACAAGCTTAGCCCCAGCCACATTGGCTGCATCTACAAACACAGACTCTTTAAAATAAAAGTACATTTAAAACTCTCTGCCTCTCTACTTGACAAACAATCCATGCAGTTGATGGTGGCACACATTGGTTCCAGTTCCTCTCATTTTTTGGACCCATGTTTTCTTTCTCATACTATATTAAGGAGCTTCAGAAAAGGTATCCTGTAAAGAGAGAGACAACAGCACCCACTAAAATCTTTCCCAGTTAAAATCTTGGTCCAGGGTTGGCAAGGGAGGGAGGAGGAACACACCAATTATTTCTATCAAAATGAAACAATTCTCATTTAACAATTCTTGAGCTTGGTTAATTATACCAGCCTAGCACAATCACTTACTCTCACTTAAGTAACTCAGATGAGTATGACTTGATCCTTAAAGTGCCTTCTGTTCTCTCTTTCTTGCTGCTCTAGATCTTGGTTGCAGTATGGAGGATCTTTGATCTTCATTGCAGCATGCAGGATCTAGTTGCTTGATTGATCTTGGAAAGGCAGCAGTGAGCAGTGGTGTGAAGCGAGATCTTAATTCCCTGCCCAGAAATTGAACCTGGGTAGCCTGGATGAGAACCAGCAGTCCTCGCTACCAGACCAGCAAGGGCTAGAGGCTAGAAGTCATTTTTCCCTGGATCTTTGTCCCCAGTGAAAAATGCATGTATCATGGAAGCAAAAACTGTAAATGCAGGTACAAGGTTTATTATTAGAGACATAGCACAACAACAAGTGGGAGCACACACAGAGAAATGGTTTGTTTAGTTAAGATGGAAGCAAAGCAGAGATATACAATCAGAGAGAAAGAGTGTGGGCACATCCCCTAGTGAGGAGTGCAGTAAATAGGTGATTAAGTCATTGATATAGGGCAGTTTTTCCAGGTCTTTGTTTTTCCTTCAGCCAATTATCTGGTTTCTTTTCCATACCTGACCTACCCTAGGAACCTGCTTGACATGCATGCACAATTTTTTCAAAGATGGATTCCAGATCAGAGGCCTATGGGATTACATATCAGCATCACATATTATGGGGTGGTCCCCTCTCCTTTTGACCGCAAGGAGCCTTTCTGCACATGTGAAATGTCTCTCTTGCCCCAAGGATGGGAATATATGACCTTCTGATTCTTTAGTGATAAGTTTTAGCCCATCTCTGTTCCTGCCATAACTGTTATCTTAAGGAGACAAAGCCTGGCTATTAACCCTGTTTCAGTTGTTACTTTTTTTTCAGAGAGAAAACAGAAGGCTGGTTGCAAATATCTAACCTGAAGCCCACCTAACCCCTGTTTCAGGAAATGTAAACAGGAGGCTAGTTGTAAATGTCCAATCTGAAGCCCACATTTTTACTGCCCCAAGAAATGTAAACAGGAGGCCAGTTGTAAATGCCTAGTTTGGGGCCCATCTATCTCCTGCCTCATGACCAGGGATCAAACCCAGGCCTCCCTGTATTGGGAACATGGAATTGTAGCCATTGGACCGCCAGGGACGTCCCTAAAGTACCCTTCTTGTAATAGAGCAAAGCACTTACATTCTCTGTTTAACAGGAGGTTCGGCATCTTAACAATTAGACCATTGTAGATCATTGATTGCTAAAAAAAAAGAATGAAAAAGGAAGACATCAGTAAAAAAACAGAAAGATGTCATTGGTCCAGAGAACCAGAAGCTAGATTAATGGGAATTCACGCAATTAACATATTTCCTAGTGAGACCCTTGTCTAAGAAGAAGGATCTTCAAGGTACAGCCCTTAGGCCAAGGCCAGCTTGCTGATTATTTTTGTATTTATATTATATTGGAACACCACCACACCCATTCTTTTACTTACTTTCTATGGCTTCTTTTGCACTATAATCACAGAGTTAAGTAATTGCCCAAACAGATTGTCTGGTCCTAAAAAACTAAAATATTTACCACCTGGCACTTTATAGAGAAAGTGCCCTGACCTCTGCCCTAGTTGCTTCTGGCATACAGCACAGTTCTTTTCTGTGTCTCTGGCTCCCTGCCTAGTCTAGAGATGTCAGTCATATCCTCCTTGCCTATATAACTTCTTTAGGGAATCTGATCCAAACACTGGTCAGAAGGGGTAGCTCATGTGGCTCTATCTTTTGATCACAGCTAATAGGGTCCAGGCTGGAAATCTAGGCCAACTGTCCATGAAAATTGGCAAGATAAATTGTTTTACCTGGTATCTATGAAGTTAAAGCCAGAGTCACTATTATGGCCAATAATGTGCAAGCTTATGAGAAGAGGGAAAAGGGGCTATAAACTTTGCAGTGAAGCTTCTATCTGCAGAAAGAAAATTGGGAGCAGACAGGTAGTACATATGAGAGACTCCAAGACTGCAGAGACAGAAGAAACATACCATCTGTCTCAGCACTTTCTAAGACCCATGTGATCTGGCTGTATTTCCTGTCATTTGGGGCCTGCGGGATTTCCTGTATTTCTTAGTCTAAAACCTTTTTGCCTAACCTAGTCTAAATGTATTTATGGTTCTGTTGCATGAAGAGGGACCCTTTCTAGTGCCCAAGATTGGACTCTAGTCTAACACTCTTAAATGAAGTGTAGGGGCAAGAGTGAGTTTTCTAGAGTGTTAGAAGAACCCTCCCAGAAACAGGGTATGATTGGCTAGGATGTGTAGTATTTTCTTACAAGGCTGATAAGTTCTGTTTTCTAGGGGAAGGTTAGCCAGCTAAAGCTGAGTTGAAGGTTTATGATCGGTATTAGATTTCCTTGACAGTGAGGGGTTTTCTTTAAGTGTAGGTTGACCTACATTTAGGTTTGTGACATGGGCCAGGCTACAAGAGTGGCATCCATTTTCTGGGTCCTGATACAAATTAACTTTATCTACATTCATTTAATGACTAAATGGAATACATATATGTAGACTCTCTAGCAATATATGATGGTGATGGTTGAAAGCAGAAGCTGAAAAGAAACAAAGGCTAGAGCCAGCAGAAGGCTCATGAAGGAGAGCAAATATAGACAGGGTTGGTACAGAGACTACAGAGGTTAGAATCCTTTGTATCTTTGAACTTTGTAATCCAGAAAGTACTTGTCATTCATCACTATCAATCTGCCTTCCCACCCTTGTGATTCATTTATGTTCTTGCTCTTTCTTACCCTCCCCAGCAGAAAGGAGTAAGGAGAGGAAGAGTGAGTTACCATCATAACTTTCCTAAGTTTCTCTCTACAACAGTGGGTAGTTGTTGTGTTTTGGGCCCATTTATCCCTAGATGATTTCTACCTGCCCAACAGAACAAGCCTTATTATAGCCAACCTCATAATTATTTACAGAAAGAAATGTCAAAGAGATGGGCCAGAACTGGTTCTAATTAAAATAAGCTTATTTTGAAGAAACCTACAAAGACTCTTCCTTTTAAGAATTTTCTTAAAGTATTAATATTTCACAGAATGAACTAAAGAAGCAGGCAATCTCCTAGACCAAAATGATCTATGGGTCAGCTGCACTGGCATCATATGAGGGTTCATTGAGAAAGTAGGTGTCTGGGATTCCCCTAAGCAGATCCTTTGAATCAGATTCTCTTTTGACAGGACCTACAAATCTGTGATGATAGCAAGCTTCTGTTGTGATTGCAAAGCTTGCTAAGCTTGAGAATCATGAACCTGAAATGCCACTATCCCAGAAGATTCTGTGGTTTCTTTTTTATTCTACAGAAACATTTATTGAGCTATGCTACTGCTGCTGCTGCTGCTGAAGCTGCTGCTGCTAAGTCGCTTCAGTCGTGTCCGACTCTGTGAGACCCCAGAGACGGCAGCCCACCAGGCTTCCCCGTCCCTGGGATTCTCCAGGCAAGAACACTGGAGTGGGTTGCCATTTCCTTCTCCAATGCATGAAAGTGAAAAGTGAAAGTGAAGTCCCTCAGTCGTGTCCTACTCTTAGCGATCCCGTGGACTGTAGCCCACCAGGCTCCTCCATCCATGGGATTTTCCAGGCAAGAGTACTGGAGTGGGTTGCCATTGCCTTCTCCGTGAGATATGCTAGTCTGCTTAATACTATAACAAAAACCTCATCCTCTCATGACACAAGGTTAATAATATCAATGGGTTACTCAGTAGTGCCCACAAAATATAAACTTGAACATCATCAGAATGTGAATTAACCTAATGTATAAAAGACTGAAGATAAACCATTTTTTATCTTATTCAAAAATTCTTTGGTTTTAGGCTTTGGCCTAAATTGTAACTATTTCTAGAAAAGATGACACATATGTGAATATAATAATGAATGAGAGTTAATTTGTGTCCAGCTAACCAACATCAAAGGACTGATGCTAAAGCTGAAACTCCAATACTTTGGCCACCTCATGTGAAGAGTTAACTCATTGGAAAAGACTCTGATGCTGGGAGGGATTGTGGGTGGGAGGAGAAGTGGACGACAGAGGATGAGATGGCTGGATGGCATCATCAACTCAATGGACGTGAGTTTGAGTGAACTCCGGGACTTGGTGATGGACAGGGAGGCCTGGCGTGCTGCAATCCATGGGGTCGCAAAGAGTCGGACATGACTGAGCGACTGAACTGAACTGAACCAACATCAAAATTCACAGAGAGTATGACTGAAATGGGGAGAGAATGAGGGATCAGCAAGGCACTGGCTCCTAGTATCACCAGAGGAAGAAAGGTTAGAGCACTTTACTGTTTTCTACAAATCAGTTCTGCTTCCATAAAGTTCAGTTCAGTCGCTCAGTCATGTCTGACTCTTTGCGACCCCATAAACTGCAGCACGCCAGGCCTCCCTGTCCATTACCAATCCCCGGAGTCCACCCAAACCCATGTCCATCGAGTCGGTGATGCCATCCAGCCATCTCATCCTCCGTCGTCCCCTTCTCCTCCTGCTCACAATCTTTCCCAGCATCAGGTTCTTTTCAAATGAGTCAGCTCTTCGTATCAGGTGGCCAAAGTACTGGAGTTTCAGCTTCAACATCAGTCCTTCCAATGAATACCCAGGACTGATCTCCTTTAGGATGGACTGACTGGATCTCCTTGCAGTCCAAGGGACTCTCAAGAGTCTTCTCCAACATCACAGTTCAAAAGCATCAGTTCTTTGGCACTCAGCTTTCTTCACATTCCAACTCTCACATCCATACCATAGCCTTGACTAGACGGACCTTTGTTGGCAAAGTAATATATCTGCTTTTTAATATGCTGTCTAGGTTGGTCATAACTTTTCTTCCAAGGAGTAAGCATCCTTTAATTTCATAGCTACAATCAGATCAGTTCAGTTCAGTTCAGTCGCTCAGTCATGTCCGACTCTTTGCGACCCCATGAATCGCAGCACGCCAGGCCTCCCTGTCCATCACCAGTTCCCAGAGTTCACTCAGACTCACGTCCATCAAGTTAATGATGCCATCCAGCCATCTCATCCTCTGTTGTCCCCTTTTCCTCCTGCCCCCAATCCCTCCCAGCATCAGAGTCAGCTCTTCACATGAGGTGGCCAAAGTACTGGAGTTTTAGCTTTAGCATCATTTCTTCCAAAGAACACCCAGGGCTGATCTCCTTTAAAATGGACTGGTTGGATCTCCTTGCAGTCCAAGGGACTCTCAGGAGTCTTCTCCAACACCACAGTTTGAAAGCATCAATTCTTCAGCACTCAGCTTTCTTCACAGTCCAGTTCTCACATCCATATTTGACCACAGGAAAAACCATAGCCTTGACTAGAAGGACCTTTGTTGGCAAAGTAATGTCTCTGCTTTTCAATATGCTATCTAGGTTGGTCATAACTTTTCTTCCAAGGAGTAAGCGTCTTTTAATTTCATGGCTGCAGTCACCATCTGCAGTGATTTTGGAGCCCCCCAAAAATAAAGTATGATACTGTTTCCACTGTTTCCCCATCTATTTCCTATGAAGTGATGGGACCAGATGCCATGATCTTTGTTTTCTGAATTTTGAGTTTTAAGCCAACGTTTTCACTCTCCTCTTTCACTTTCATCAAGAGGCTTATTAGTTCCTCTTCATTTTCTGCCATAAGGGTGGTATCATCTGCATATCTGAGGTTATTGATATTTCTCCCATCAATCTTGATTCCTGCTTGTGCTTCTTCCAGTCCAGCATTTCTCATGATGTACTCTGCATAGAAGTTAAATAAGCAGGGTGACAACATACAGCCTTGACATACTCCTTTTCCTATTTGGAACCAGTCTATTGTTCCATGTCCAGTTCTAACTGTTGCATCCTGACCTGCTTATAGGTTTCTCAAGAGGCAGGTCAGGTGGTCTGGTATTCCCATCTCTTTCAGAATTTTCCAGTTTATTGTGATCCACACAGTCAAAGGCTTTGGCATATTCAATAAAGTAGAAATAGATGTTTTTCTGGAACTCTCTTGCTTTTTCCATGATCCAGCAGATGTTGGCAATTTGATCTTTGGTTCCTCTGCCTTTTCTAAAACAAGCTTGAACATCTGGAAATTCACGGTTCACATATTGGTGAAGCCTGGCTTGGAGAATTTTGAGCATTACTTTCCTAGCGTGTGAAATGAGTGCAATTGTGTGGTAGTTTGAGCATTCTTTGGCATTGCCTTTCTTTGGGATTGGAATGCAAACTGACCTTTTCTAGTCCTGTGGCCATTGCTGAGTTTTCCAAATGTGCTGGCATATTGAGTGCAGCACTTTCATAGCATCATCTTTCAGGATTTGAAATAGCTCAACTGGAATTCCATCACCTCCACTAGCTTTGTTCATAGTGATGCTTTCTAAGGCCCACTTGACTTCACATTCCAGGATGTCTGGCTCTAGGTGAGTGATCATACCATTGTGATTATCTGGGTCATGAAGATCTTTTTTGTACAGTTCTTCTGTGTATTCTTGTCACCTCTTCTTAATATCTTCTGCTTCTGTTAGGTCCATACCATTTCTGTCCTTTATCGAGCCCATCATTTCATGAAATGTTCCCTTGGTATCTCTAATTTTCTTGAAGAGATCTCTAGTCTTCCCCATTCTGTTGTTTTCCTCTATTTCTTTGCATTGATTGCTGAGGAAGGCTTTCTTATCTCTTCTTGCTATTCTTTTGAACTCTGCATTCAGATGCTTATGTCTTTCCTTTTCTCCTCTGCTTTTTGCTTCTCTTCTTTTCACAGCTATTTGTAAGGCCTCCCCAGACAGCCATTTTGCTTTTTTGCATTTCTTTTCCATGGGTGCAATAGTGATAGATAATTCTGAAGAAAATGCTTCACTTGTCCCTCAGTCTCAGAGCAATCTGTGGAAAAAATGAAAATAGGATATATCTACCTCTCAAATAGGGGGGAAAAAATCTACATTGAATCTAACAAACGTTTTGTTCATTACATTGCAAACACACATAACTCACTGAAGATTTCTGGTTATTGTCTTGACATTCTAAATTTAAAGAAGGTATGGCAGCCTCCCTGGTGGTTCAGACAGTGAAGAATCCCCCTGCAATGGGGAGACACTGGTTCGATACCTGGTTTGGGAAGATCCCCTGGAGAAGGGAATGGCAATCCACTCCAGTATTCTTTCCTGGGAAATCCCATGTTCAGAAGAGCCTGGAGAGCTATAGGCCATGCGATTGCAAACAGTTGGACACAACTGAGTGACTAACACTTTCTTTCTTATGGCAGCCTCCAATGATTTGGCAATGAGCTTTTTTGGAAGAAATTGAACTTAATCTTAGGAAAATACCCTCATAATAATTTTTTTTGTGTTTGATTTTCCCGCAGTTATCCAGCAGGAGAATGAGTGTGCTCAAACATCATAAAATGGGGACCTCCTTGCAAGAGCAAATTTCAACATTGAGTGTCTTGCTTTTGGCAAATCTTTGTAGAGATTTTAGGTATCTTCTGATGTCTTCTCACCCATAACCCCTGGCTAAGAGGTCAGGGGTAGCCAATGTCCCCTCCCCTCAACTTAAAACTTCCATTGGTGCATAAATTCCAGCAGGCATGTGCTGTCAATAATCTCACAATTGATGATCTTTGTGTGTGTAGTCTGTACTCCCCCATAGGATAAGCTGCTTTTCACTTTCTACAACGATTTCCTCTGTTGTTGATAATCATTAAGTTGCATGGTTCTGCATCTTCTCACAATTTATTTTCGTTTCTAATGAAGCAATAAAATAATAATATAACCAATATGTTTATCATGGGCTCCTGTGGTTCATTTCTGGTGGTCTTCTAAGGAATGAAAGTACACAAGGCTACTTTCCAGCCAAATAAAATGAGTGCCAGAAAGCTATTTTAGCAGATTTGGCTCACAGGAAACACCCCTTCTGCCCAGATCAAGTGGGTCCTGACTTGGGGATATGTGGCTGAACCACACCAACTCCATTTTGTCAGCTCCATCTTAGTCCACACAGTGCTAACTTCCCCCTTTCTACATGATTGAACTTTGGCCTAATTTACAAGAAGTGAGTCCAAGCCAGATCAGTATCCTATCAACTTTTGCCCTTGCCTTCATCTGATGTGAGACCTGCAAGAGTGCTTTTGCTGACGTAAATGGTTAATGGTCATGAAACCCCTGAGGGGAGGAACCCCGATTCCAGTTGCTACACCTGTGCTTCTGTCTTGTTAGTCAGATTCTACTTCTAGCTCTGGTCCCTTTAAATTCTTTTGTACCCTTTTTGGCAGTCAGTGTGCTGTGCAGCTTCGAATGCCTCTGAATTATCTGTCGACTCTATCCTTTGTGCTTGAATGTGATTTACCCACAGTGAACTTCATAATTGCACTTCATGGCATTGCTCCCTTTGTTTTTTTGGTCTCAAAGTTCCATCTCAGTTTGCAGGATATCATTCAGTATATGTGCCTCCCAACAGGGATGCTAAGTGCTATTCCTGAAAGTTGGAATTATAAAGATAGAGAGCCTTGGGAGAAGAGGTCACGTAGACTAGCCCCTTTGTCTCAGAAATGAGGAAATGAAAACAAAGGCTCTGACTTGATCTTCTAAGGTATATAAGGGCTGGAATTTTAGGTGGACTCTCCTTGCTTTTTGGAAAGTACTTTTCAACTAAGGTCAGGGGACATGAAAAGCTGGGGTTGGATGCGGAGGGACAAGAGTCTCTTACTAATACACGCTTTGCTAAGCACATCACATCTTTCACTGGGCATCAGCTCAAATATCTAATACCTGTTAATGAGCTGCAGCACAGAATTTCTGGTCTGGTTCTTGTCCTGAACAGAATTCACTGTTTTATGAACCAAGTATTTTTGGTGTTTGTGGTGAGCACAGGTGCTATGAACCTAATTGGTTCCCCTCCAAAAAATTAATATGTTGGAGCCCTAACCCCAAGTGTGACTGGATCTGGAGATAGGGTATTTAGGTAATTAATTGAGATGGGAGCAGGGGCATACTTGGATAGGACTGTGGCCATATGGAAGAGGAAGAGATACCAGATCTTTCCCCTGCATGTGAGGACCCAACAAGAAGATGACCACTAGTAATACAGAAAGAGAGGTTTCTCCAGAAACTGACACTGCTAGATCTTGCTTTTGGCACTTCTATCCTCCAGAACTGTGAGAAAATGAACTTCTGTTGTTTATGCCACCTAGTCTACAGTATTTTGTTATGCCAAGCCTAGCTGATTAATATAATCAGGAATATGTATAAATAGGTGAGCCCAGATCACTGCCCTAAAATGATACATTTATCACTTGAAATTTATAAGAACCAATCACCTACAATCCCACCAATTAGACATGTTAGCATTTAAGTGCCTAAGCATCCATACTGTGGTGTATTAATATTCACATATTTTCTGACTAAAGGGGATTATGCTGTTGCTATTTGCAACCTGGAGTGTTACCTTACCACTCCCTTCTAAGAGATGACATTCTTGAATAATCAGTGGGTTTACAGGAAGTGAAAACTATGGTCTCTGCAATAGCATAAACGTTCCTAAGCATAAAGGGGGTTGGGGGGTCACTTCTGCTCAAATATCAGGGAGGTGACACAATCACAGGTCTTAGAGTTGTTGTTCAGTTGCTAAGTTGAGTCTGATTCCTTGTGACCCACGGACAGTAGCATGGTAGGCTCCTCTGTCCTCTACTAGCTCCTAGAGTATGCTCCAATTCATGTCCATTGGGTCGGTGATGCCATCTAACCATCTCCATTCTCTGCCACCTCCTTCTCCTTTTGCCCTCGATCTTTCCCAGCATCAGGGTTTTTACCAATGAGTCGGCTCTTCAGATCAGGTGGCCAAAGCATTGGAACTTCAGTTTCAGCATCAGTCCTTCCAATGAACATTCAGTGATTTCATTTAGGTTTGACTGGTTTGATCTTACAGTCCAAAGGACTCTCAAGAGTTTTCTCCAGCAGCACAGTTCAAAAGCATCAATTCCTTGGTGCTCAGCCTTCTTTATGGTCCAAATCTAACATCTGTACATGACTACTAGAAAATCCATAGCTTTAACTAGACTGACCTTTGTTGACAATGTGATGTCTCTGCTTTTTAATGCACTGGAATGCAAAAGTAAGGGCTACGTGGAGTAACAGGCAAATTTGGCCTTGGAGTACAAGATGAAGCAGGTCAAAGGCTAACAGAATTTTGCCAAGAGAATGACTGGTCATACCAATCACACTCTTCCAACAACACAAGCGAAGACTCTACACATGGACATCACCAAACGGCCAATACGAAAATCAGATTGATTATATTCTTTGCAGTCAAAGATGGAGAAGCTGTATACAGTCAGCAAAAGCAAGACCGGGAACTGACTGTGGCTCAGATCATGAACTCCTTATTGCCAAATGCAGACTTAAATTGAAGAAAGTAGGGAAAACCACTAGACCATTCAGGTATGACCTAAATCAAATCCCTTGCAAGTATACAGTAGAAGTGACAAATAAATTCAAGGAATTAGATCTGATAGACAGAATGCCTGAAGAACTATGAACAGAGGTTTGTGACATTGAACAGGAGGCAGGGATCAAGACCATCCCCAAGAAAAAGAAATGCAAAAAGGCTAAATGGTTGTCTGACGAAGCCTTACAAATAGCTGAGAAAAGAAGAGAAGCTAAAGGCTTCTCTTGGCAAAACTCTGTTAGCCTTTTCCCTGCTTCATTTTGTACTCCAAGGCCAAACTTGCCTGTTACTCCAGATATCTCTTGACTTCCTACTTTTGCATTCCAGTCCCCTATGATGAAAAGAACATATTTTGGGGGGGGTTATAAAAGGTCTTGTAGATCATTATAAAACCATTCAACTTCATCTTCTTAGGCATTAGTAGTTGGAGCATAGACTGAGATGACTGTGATATTGAATGGTTTGTCTTGGAATGAACCAAGATCACTGTTGTTTTTGAAATTTCACACAAGTACTGCATTTCAGACTCTCTTGTTGACTATGAGGGCTACTCCATTTAATTCAGATGACCCATAGTAGTAGATATAATGGTCATCTGAATTAAATTCACCCATTCTTGTCCATTTTAATTCACTGATTCCCAAATGAATATGTTCACTCTTGGCATCTCCTGTTTGACCACTTAAAATTTACCTAGATTCATGGACCTAACTTTTCAGGTTCCTATGCAATATTTTTTTTTTTTTACAGCGTCGGACTTTTACTTTCACCACCAGACTCATCCACAACTGGGTGTCATTTCTACTTTGGCTCACCCTCTTCATTCCTTCTGGAGCTATTTTTCTGCTGTTCTCCAGTAGTATATTAGATACCTACTGACCTGGAGGTTTCATCTTTCAGTGTAATATCTTTTGCCTTTTAATCCTGTTCATGGGGTTCTCAAAGGAAGAGTGCTGAAGTGGTTTGCCATTTCCTTCTCAACTGGACCACATTTTGTCAAACACCCCACCTTGACCATCTATCTTGGGTGGCATCGTATTATATCTCTTGAAATAAAATATGCTTTCCTTCACAATGTGGAACTATTAATATTTTGTTAGAAGCAAAATTAACTCTTCCTTGAAAGTTTAAGCAGATGCACCCTTGGAAGATTGCCATTTGGCAGATGGTAGCTCATTGATGACCTCCATTTCTTGAGTTGTTGTTTAAGTCCTTGTTGGGTCAATTTATATAATTTGTTTGGCTCATTTCTATATGATTTTACATTCTTATGTGTATAAATATTTTTGCATGTATTACCAAAGATTATTGAAAAGATTGTGTTTTTAAATTATTTCACACTTTATTTACGTTTTCTGTCCCTAAGGAGGTTTCTTAGAGAATTAGATGAATATATATTTTCCACCCATAGGTGTTCACCAGTTCTAGCCTTTGGAGTATTTTTAGAATCTAAGTATTATGAAGAAAACAATATTAAACTTGGTACATGATTAAGAAGGTGGAAACATGGTCAACCCATACTCTAAGGTGGGAAACCTAATAATGGGAGTATAACAACAATTGAAGAAGTTTTCCTCAAGGAATAAGTGGTCCAAGCCCTACATAAGTCTTTCCAAACTGGGGGCCCTGTACCAGGAATATGAGCCCCCAGAATGCTTGGCTTTGTAGGTCAGTGAGGCTTACTTTCAGGAGAGCCAGAGGGCTGTGGGAAATAGAGACTCTACCCTTACAAGGTGCACAGAAAATCTTAACAAGCTTGGGAACCTAGGACAGAAGCAGCAATTTGAAAGAAGCCTGGGTTAAACCCATCTGCAGATCTTGGAGAACTTCCTGGAGAGGTAGAAGGCAACTGGAGCTCATCATGGGGATATAGACATAGGTGGCAAACATTTTGGGGGAGCTGGTTCTACCACATGGACCCTGGTGCTAGAGTGCCATTTTGTAATCCTCCTTCTAGCTTATTCGTACTATAACCCAGACCTGACTGACACGCCTATCAGCACCAGTACTGGGATTCCTTAGGCCAAGCAAAAACCCAAGCAGAGATACAGACCCACCTTGAGATCCCTGAAGCCTGCAGTTACCCTGGAACCCAGCTTTGGCCACCTCAGGACCTGGCCCCACATACCAGTGGTCCAGAACTAGCTGCAGCACCAACCTCACCCATCCAAGGGGTAGGCACCATCCCATGATACTCTGGACCTTAGTCCAGCTTCCTGATAGGTTGAAACACCAGCTCCAGGACACTCAGGGCTATGTAGCCCATGTTCCCAGGACCCATCTCCATCTATCAGAGAGTTTGTGCTAGTCCTGAGAATCCCTGGGCCTCACCCTCCCCACAAGCAGGCCAAGAACACAAGCTCTGTGACCCATGGGCCCTGCAGCCAGAGACCACAGGACCCACCTCTACATGTCAGGGTGGTACCACCACCCACCAGTGGGGAGACACCAGCCCCAGAACCATCAGAGCCGTTCATCCTGCCATATCAGGACCCATCCCACAACAAAGCTGGCTGGTGCCTGCCCCAGGACCCCGAGGATAACTTGGGCTGCTCAGCCAGTGCTGAGGACTAGAATTTGGCTGTACCTACCTATGGGCTGAGACCAGCTTCAGGACACCCCCAGGCCATGATTCCTCCCACCAGCAAGTGAATACTGCATCTAGGACACCCAGGCCTACAGCTATGCACTCCAGAGCTCCTCGGGATCATTGGAGTACAGATTTAGGATAAATAATAACCTTGTCAGGGTTATTATTTATTATGTTTGTGGAATACTAGAAAAATCATTTTTTATATTCACTTACCTGGCTGCATCAGGTCTTAGTTGTGGCATGCAGGATCTAGTTCCCCAATCCGGGATTGAACCCAGGACCCCTCACTGGGAGTGCAGAGTCTCAGCCACTGGACCACCAGGGACATCCCCTAGAAAAATCTGAAGAAAGAATTAGAAAAAATGATATGGTTCACAATGATATCAGGAAAAACTTCCATCAAATCAACTGCAATTAAATTTTTCTGGATGGGACCTTGACATGGTCTTAAACAAGCAGAATATAGTTTTGGGAGTGAAAAGCTCACTTCAGAGCCATCGCAGATTCAAAACAGGACTGTGGACCCATAAGAAAACTAGCGTTTTACAAAATGCCATAATTTCTGTTGTGTTCATTGTTGCTGCTTCAGTATCTCAGTGTCTGCCCACATGATATACAAATATTTTTCAGAACTATTCTGGCATGCTGGTCAGAAATATAAACTATGTGTGAATTCCTGTGAATGAACTAGGATATTGTTTTTATTGTGCTAGGTGTGTTTTCCATTTAGTGAATCCAATAACCAAATACAGGCATTAATAAACCAGTGTTACAACTGCACCATATGGGCCATGAAGCAGAAATGCAAGGGTGGGTGACACACATGACCTCTAGGAAGGAGGGAGGGAAAATGGGGTTCGATGGTAAAGGCCTGGAGGGGAAATGAGAATATGTAATTAGTCACTTTAGAGGGTGATTGAGGAACTCGGAGACCTAAAGAGTAATCATGATCTAACAGTGTTTAGTTCAGTTCAGTCGCTCAGTCGTGTCCGACTCTTTGCGACCCCATGAATCGCAGCACACCAGGCCTCCCTGTCCATCACCAACTCCCGGAGTTCACTCAGACTCGTGTCCATCGAGTCAGTGATGCCATCCAGCCATCTCATCCTCTGTCGTCCCCTTCTCTTCCTGCCCCCGATCCCTCCCAGCATCAGAGTCTTTTCCAATGAGTCAACTCTTCGCATGAGGTGGCCAAAGTACTGGAGTTTCAGCTTTAGCATCATTTCTTCCAAAGAAATCCCAGGGCTGATCTCCTTCAGAATGGACTGGTTGGATCTCCTTGCAGTCCAAGAGACTCTCAAGAGTCTTCTCCAACACCACAGTTCAAAACCATCAATTCTTCGGCACTCAGCTTTCTTCATAGTCCAAATCTCACATCCATACATGACCACAGGAAAAACCATACCCTTGACTAGATGGACCTTTGTTGGCAAAGTAATGTCTCTGCTTTTGAATATGCTATCTAGGTTGGTCATAACTTTTCTTCCAAGGAGTAAGCGTCTTTTAATTTCATGGCTGCAGTTACCATCTGCAGTGATTTTGGAGCCCAAAAAGGGTTCAGGATGGGGATCATGTGTATACCTGTGGTGGATTCATGTTGATATATGGCAAAACTAATAAAATATTGTAAAGTTAAAAAATAAAATAAAATATAATATATACATATATATATATATATATATATATAATAAAAAATAAAGTCTGACACTGTTTCCACTGTTTCCCCATCTATTTCCCATGAAGTGATGGGACCAGATGCCATGATCTTCATTTTCTGAATGTTGAGTTTTAACCCAACTTTTTCACTCTCCACTTTGTTAGCTACTGAAAATTCAAATTAGAGCAAGGGCTTTACAGCTTAAATAGCAAACTATAAGTTCCAACCTTAGGAAAATAGTATTAATTTGACAAGCATACCCCATTCAAATTTTTTCAACATTGTCTGTATTATAAGAATTCATTGTAAAGCATAAGTGTTAATTGACACGCTTTGCAGAAATAGCTGAATTTGAAAGTTGAATTAATAATTCCTGTTTCAGCCTTTCTGGTGATCTCTAGGGTCATTATCATTTTATATACCTCTTTTATTCTCTAACTCTCTAAGAGTACAGTACAGTAATCCAGGGTACAATAATCCAGAATTTTTATGTGGGAAATGATGAAAAAGTAAAGTGAAAAAACTGATAAGAAAAATCAAAATTACCTCAATCAAACTTCTTTCAACATATCTCATATTCAGAATTATTTAATATACATAAATGAGAAACCAAAAATAGTACAAAAATATCAGTTTACTTCTCCAGATCCCTGAATTCTGAACTTACTATTACTATATGCTCAAATTTATCCTATTCCAATTTTTCACCTTCTATTTCTTACAACATTTAAAAGAAAATCTACTGGGGTCAGTAGATTGGCTTAACTGTGTGCAGGCTTGTAGACATGAGTTTGGTTGGTAACAATTTTGGTAACCCAGATTGGACAGCAACCCTGAGTGTGCATCTCATCCATGGCACATCAACATCTGTTCAATGACAAGCCCTTGGGGCTGCCTCACAGACAAAGGTACTCAAGCAGCTGCTGGATAGGATCCAAGAGCAGCCTAGATCTAGATTTGACCTTCTGTTGGATGAGGCCCATTCCAGATAGAGCTGGCTGCAAGCTCTATTGTATCCAAAAACTAACACTGGTTCACTGGTGAGTGGGGCTGGGTCCTGGCACAGCTGGCTGAGGAGTCCAAGGTATCTCAGAGCTGGTGTTGACCTGCTGGTGGGTGGGACTGAGGTCCAGGCTCTTCTAGGGCCACTAGCAGCTCCATGGTGGGCAGAGCTGGGTCCTGGAGCTCTGGCTGCAGCTCCTGGGTGTCCCAGGTCTAGTGCCTGTGCTCTCATGTGTGGGACAGATCCTAGGCACTCTGGTGGACAGGGTTGTATCCAGTGGCACCTGTGGGCTCAGGCCATCATAAGGCAGACTGGATACTGGTGGATGGGCCTGGGTCTCTGCCTGGCCAGTTACTTGACCTGAGACATCCAATCCTGGTGCCCATAGGCTTGTGGTCAGGAGCAAGATGTCAAAATGATACTTGCCATCACCAGTGTCTATGTGGCAGAAAAAGCTTTCCAAAATTGCTTCCACCAGTATCTATGTCCCCAGAGTGAGCTCCAGATTTCTCCTACCTCTCCAAGGGACACTCCAAGATCAGTAGGTGGGTCTGACTTAGGCTCCTTTCCAATTACTGCTTCTCTCCTGTCTTTATTTTATTGATTTCCTCTTTGATCTTTATTATTTCCTTCCTTCTGCTGACCTTGGGCTTGGCTTGTTCTCTTTCTAATTCCTTTAGATGGTAGGTTAGGTTCTTTATTGGAGATGTTCCTTGGTTTTTGAGGTAGGCCTGTATGTCTATAAGCTTTCCTCTTAGAACTGCTTTTGCTGCATCCCATAGGTTTTGGAAAGATGTGTGTTTATTTTTATTTGTCTCCAGGTATTTTCTAACTTCCTCTTTGATTTCTTCACTGATCCATTGGTTTTTTCCTATCATATTCTTTTCTCTCCATGTGTTTGTGGTTTTTGCATTTTCTTTATGTAATCATTTTCTAATTTCATACAGTGTGGTTAGAGAAAATGCTTGGTACAATTACTGTTCTCTTAAGTTTGTTGAGACTTGGGTTTTTTGTGGCATAGCATGTGGTCTATCCTGGACAATGTTCCATGTACACTTGAAAAGAATGTATATTCTGCTGCTTCTGGATGGAATATTCTATAAATATTTATTCCATCCAACTGGACTAATATGTCATTGAAGGCCACTGCTGTCTCCTTATTGATTTTCTATCTAAATTATCTGTCTATTGCTATAAGTGTAGTGTTAAAGTTCCCTAACATTATTGTATTCTTATAAATTTCTTCCCAGAAATTTTAAGCAACAGAAGATACATAGCTGGATGGAGAATTGTTGATTTAGAATACAGATGAAAGAAATTATATAGAATATGTCATAGAAAGACACATGAAGTAAAAGATTAAAGAGATGGCAAGAGACTTAAGAAATGGACTTAATACTAAGGAGGTATTAAGTACATCTTGTAGGCATGCCAAAAGTGGTAACCTGGCTAAATTTTAGAATAATAATATTCACAGAGAAACAGTTGATACTTTCCAGAATTTAGGAAGGCTATGTTTCCATAGATTCAGGAAGCACACCTGGATACATCATAGTAAAGCTACAGACAAAGTTAGCATATAGATCATACTAGCAAACAAAAAGACACATTGTCTACAGAGCCATGCCAAAGACTATGACAGTAAATCTCCTTTCATAAACAAATGGAAGCAGAAAGCAAGTAGTGAGAGTAAGCAACCACACACATAGTGTTGCATTCCTAGCCTAAGTATCATGATAAGGCTTTGATAGACTCAAAGATGGACCACTCAGAACACCACAACAAGGACAGACTTACTGCTGTTCCTTAGTCATAAGCCACTTCAGGTGTACCTCAGCTGCACAGAGCTGCACTGAACTTCTCAAGTTGGCCCACTTCTAAGGACTGATCAAGGAGGTGGTATAAAGTCCTGACTCTGTTGGGCCAGTGTGAAGTGACTTTAATGGCTCATTTTACCTTCAGATTCAGTATGGGATCAGAAAATAATTTTGGAGAGTCAGCATTAGATATGCACTTCTTCCTCTGCCCACACCTGTCTTCTTCCCATCCCTTTCTCGGGCAATGAGAATGCATAAATGTCCTGCACATGAAAGACCACATCATTCTTAGAATTTAATTTGTAAAAAATGACATTGGAGACAACATGAAAAATCATGATATTTACAACAACAGACACTATTTTTAGGGAAATTATATTAAGTCTTGTTTAGGCTTCAGAGACAAAGCAGAACAGGCCTCTGACCTTGCTTCTGACCTACCAGGACACTGCCCTGACTACTGCTGTGGGTGTCAGCCACACCTGCTGTGAGTGTGGAAGAGAATCTATTATCTATTGTGTAATAGATAGATAAGAAGAGGATCTTGGAATTTAAGACCCTGGAGGAGGTCTGGCCAACCACTCCCTGGATTTAGCAACATTCCAAGATTGGTAGAACAAAGCAAACAGTACTGGAAAATATTTGCAAAATACCAGAGCTGTAGTTTTGCTCACATATTGATGATGATAATCAGTTTGCAGCCTGGGATTATAAGCTGGCACTGCAATCTTTGAAGTCTCACCCATGGAGTTAAAGTGCTACCTGGGATTTTTTCCCAATCGGAGCTCCAGATGTGCTGTGTCACCGGACTTCCCAACTCTGCTTAAGTCTGGATGATAGTCAAAATCCAATTTGGTATCCACTGCTCTATTTCTCTCTCTCTCTTTTTTTTAATGTTAGTGTATTGCAAGTAAGTTAGATTATTCTCTAATAAATACTTGTATTATTTATTTGTACATAACAAATGGCTTATTTTGTTAACAAATCCTTTGAACCTGAGATGAAAGTGAAACCTTATGACAAAAGATCTATGGTAAAGGAACTTCCAAGGAATGTTTGTCACTTCTGGTATGCCAAGGAGATGTCTTTTCTTAGTCCATTTCTTATGTTTCTTGACCTCCATTTAATCCTTTTATACTCTTTATAAAGTATTTTGTAGTATTTCTTTCATCTATCTTCTAGGTCATATATTCTCTGTCCATTTGTTTCAGCTGTTTAAAATTCCTTTACTCTTCTATTCCAGTGGTTATGATTTTCAGTACTAGAAAGCTTATTTGCCTTTTGATAATTAGCTATTTATTACTCATGTTTTATGTATCTTATCATCTATTTAAATATGTTAAGTACATTTTTTGTACTTTGTATCTGATTATAAGTCTTTACAGGTTTCCATCTTGGTTTATTGTTTATCCTGATGCTGTCATTTTGGAGGGGGAAGTTGTATTTGTTTAAGGGGGCTTTAATTGTAGGAATACTTGTAGAAGCCTCAATTTGGGTTAAGCTCTTCTAGACGCAATTAGATTTGCATTTGCCATATATATGAGTTTGCAAATAGAAATTACTTGGGCCATGTTGATAGTATTAATTAGAATACCAAAGCTACATCAAGGCACTCTTTTGGCTACAAATTCTTTATGCAACATTTTATTCTTCACCCATCATTTCAGTTCAGTTCACTTCAGTAGCTCAGTCATGTCCGACTATTTGCGACCCCATGAATTGCAGGACACCAGGACTCCCTGTTCATCACCAATTCCCAGAGTTCATTCAGACTCACATCCATCGAGTCAGTGATGCCATCCAGCCATCTCATCCTCTGTCGTCCCCTTCTCATCCTGCCCCCAATCCCTCCCAGCATCAGAATTTTTTCCAATGAGTCAACTCTTCGCATGAGGTGGCCAAAGTATTAGAGTTTCAGCTTCAGCATCAGTCCTTCCAAAGAACACCCGGGACTGATCTCCTTTAGAATGGACTGGTTGGATCTCCTTGCAGTCCAAGGAACTCTCAAGAGTCTTTTCTAATACCACAGTTCAAAAGCATCAATTCTTCAGCACTCAGCTTTCTTCACAGTCCAACTTTCACATCCATACATGACCACTGGAAAAACCATAGCCTTGACTAGATGGACTTTTGTTGGCAAAGTAATGTCTCTGCTTTTCAATATGCTATCTAGATTGGTCATAACTTTTCTTCCAAGGAGTAAGCGTCTTTTAATTTCATGACTGCAATCACCATCTGCAGTGATTTTGGAGCCCCAAAAATAAAGTCTGACACTGTTTCCACTATTTCCCCATCTATTTCCCATGAAGTGATGGGACCGGATGCCATGATCTTCATTTTCTGAATGTTGAGCTTTAGGCCAACTTTTTCACTCTCCACTTTCACTTTCATCAAGAGGCTTTTTAGTTCCTCTTCACTTTCTGCCATAAGGGTGGTATCATCTGCATATCTGAGGTTATTGATATTTCTCCCATCAATCTAGATTCCAGCTTGTGCTTCTTCCAGCCCAGTGTTTCTCATGATGTACTTTGGATATAAGTTAAATAAGCAGGGTGACAATATACAGCCTTGATCTACTCCTTTTCCTATTTGGAACCAGTCTGTTGTTCCATGCCCACTAAGGACAAAAATTAGAATTTTCTTTGGTCCTTCCTTTCTTATGAAAAAGAAAGTCCAGTTTTTCACTATGGGTATAGTCAATTAATCATTTAGAATTATGTGTGTGTGTCAGCTGTCTATTGATTTGAGCCACTTTCAAGCACATCTGAGTATTTAAAATACTGTTTAACATAACTTTGTATATTACAATTTATAATGGGAAGATTTTAAGTTTTTTACACAATTTCCAAATGTGAAATGTAAATATCCCTTAAAAATATAAAGCATCCTAAGATCACTCAGTGATAATCATCCAATACCTAAGCTACACTGCAAAGTTCCAGACAACCTTCACATACATACCTGGTGCTGAAAGGGGCCTCTTTTCTTGTGGAGCAGTCCAGCAGGACAGACTAAGCTTTTCCATGGTAGCCCTATGTCCTCTATCAGCAAGGCAGAAGGACATTCCTTCTTAAAACTTAGCCCTGTTATTGGTATAATAAAATTTCCACTGTATTTTATTCATTGCTCAAAATAATCACAGGCTTCATCAACTCAAGAAGAGGAGGAAACAGACAGGACCTCTCACTGGAAGGAGTATTCAGGGATGAGCTATACTCCTGAATCTAATAGCCACTGAAATCAAAGAAAAGCTTCTTGAGATGTTTTTGGGTGCCATACACAGGGTATGGCCATAGGAATAAGTGTTTTGTTCACTATACTATGGTGATTTCTTTGGATTGGTTTACTTTACTTACCACTAGGAGAGGGGCACCTACTATTTTGTGGAATCTTATACTGCATGCCACAGCTTTCACACCAAAGTGGACTGAAAATTCTAACCATTATAGACATTCTCTCCCACTTGTAGGGTCATTTATATAGACAAAGAAACACACAGGTAGACAGCAAGGAGAATGTAAGTACAGATTTCTTGGTGAAAGGAACTCAGACAAACCTGGTCTGAACATCTATTTTTTCTGACTTAGGGACACAGAGTTTTCTCATATACCTCATGGTCCTCTTCTTTTTCGGTCCTCCAACATCTGACATTATAGCTGTAATTCATCCTTCTCAATTGTGAAAAGTGCATTTCCACAGAGTCAAATGAGGCAGGTTTGAGGAAAACATTTAGGGAGAGTGAAAAACATAAGAAGCTGTCCTTGCATGATATTGGAGTGTGGTTAAGGGAAATACTTCATTAAACATTCTTCACTTGAATTAATTTCCAAATGAAGATTTGAGATCATTGAAGGTTATTCTTTTATATTGAGATATTTCCTATCAAGCAGATTCATCAAAAGAAGCATGGTTTCTGTTATCCTCTGACATAATCACTCAAAGGCAAAACCATGCCTAATGGATCAGACACTGAAGTGAGATTCAGGGAATCACCTGGATCCTGGTGTCAGTTCTAATTCAGTAGCCATGTGGCTCTGGGTAATGCCCTTCACCTACTAGAATATGGTAAAGGACTCTGATTTTTCAGACGGATATATTACACAAGCCAGGCTATTTACTTCCACAAGCACAGTAACCTTATATATTACTCCTACTTAAAACAAACTTCCCTCGGGTGCATGACAAAATACCTGCTCAAGCATCAGGCCCACCATGCTATATGTTTTCTGCTTATCTTCACTTCTCAAAGATTGATGAATTTCACAATGCCTCTGTATAGAGGAATACTGCAGTTATTTCTGCAGTAGCTTGAACTGAACGAGTTTCAGCTCTCGTTTATGTTTTACAATAAATTCTATCATACACATTATGTTGAAAAAAATTTGAACTGTCTCCCTAGGGTTTAAACTTATAGTTTGTTATTTAAGCAGAAAACTCTTGTCCTAACTTGTATTTGCAATAGCCAACACCATTAGATCATGATTATTCATTAGGTGGCTGAGTTCTTCAGTCACCCTCTGAAGTGAACAACTGTATATGCTCATTTCCCCTCTTGGTCTTCAACACTGAACCCCATTGTCCCTCCCTCCTTCCTAGGTATCAAGTGTCCGTCTCCCATGCACTTCTGTCTTCATGGCCTACATGGTGCACTTGTAAAACTGGTTTCCTAATGCCTGTATTTGATTATTGGATTCACCTAATGCAAAACACACCTAGCCCAATAAAAATATGCTAGTGGGTTAGATTTCTTACAGGAATTCACACACAATAGCAATGGACAAGAATTGCTTGGAAAAATATTCGTATGTCATATGGGTAAACACGGGGATATTGAAAGCAACAACAATGAGCACAATAGCAATGAAATAATTCTGTGAAATACTGTCTCTTTCCTATGGGTCTCGAGTTCCCTTTTCAAAAATGCAATGGCTCTGAAATTAGCTTTTCATTTCCAAAATTATATTCAGGTTGTCTACGATCATCTCAAGGTCCCACCTAGAGATATTTTCTTAACATTGCTTTGGTGGAAGATTTTCCTGGCCTCCTTGGGAATCACATTCTTTTTAAAAAATTCTCTCATAAGATTTCTCTAATTTTACACAAAATACTAAATAATATTCTTGACAATGAGGCTCATTTATCCTAAATATTTACTGCATTGACCAAAGAGAGCTGTGGAGGTATAGTAGCCCATCAGAATTCTTCCATATTGGACCGAAAAATACAGACCTTCATTGCCCGTTTTGGAATAGGTACTGTCCACTTCATACCTATAATACTAAGGGAGGCGCTGTCTAGTATCTTGCCCCAGGACCTCAATTCTTCTTCTTTTTTTTAATTCTAATCTTTTTTTTTTTTTTTCAGTTTTACTTATTTATTTATTTTACTTTACAATATTGTATTGGTTTTGCCATACATTGACTTGAATCCGCCATGGGTGTACATGTGTTCCCCATCCTGAACTCCCCTCCCACCTCCCTCCCCATCCCATGCCTCTGGGTCATCCCAGTGCACCAGCCCCGAGCACCCTGTATCATGCATTGAACCTGGACTGGCGATCTGTTTCACATATGATAATTTACATGTTTCAATGTCATTCTCCCATACCATCCCACCCCTCGCCCTCTCCCACAGAGTCCAAAAGACTGTTCTATACATCTCTGTTTCTTTTACTGTCTCACATACAGGGTTATCATTACCATCTTTCTAAATTCCATAGATATGCGTTAATATACTGTATTGGTGTTTTTCTTTCTGCCTTACTTCACTTTGTATAATCGGCTCCGGTTTCATCCACCTCATTAGAACTGATTCAAATGCATTCTTTTTAATGTCTGAGTAATAATTCATTGTGTGTATGTACTATAGCTTTCTTATCCATTCATCTGCTGATGGACATCTAGGTTGCTTCCATGTCCTGGCTATTATAAACAGTGCTGCGATGAACATTGGGGTACACGTGTCTCTTTCAATTCTGGTTTCCTCAGTGTGTATGCCCAGCAGTGGGATTGCTGGGTCGTATGACAGTTCTATTTCCAGTTTTTTAAGGAATCTCCACACTGTTCTAGATAGTGGCTGTACTAGTTTGCATTCCCAACAGTGTAAGAGGGTTCCCTTTTCTCCACAACCTCTCCAGCATTTATTGCTTGTAGACTTTTGGGTAGCAGCCATTCTGACTGGTGTGAAATGAGGACCTCAATTCTTTTTCTTTATCTCATGAGGTTCTGCCAGTTTAAAGAAAGTCTTCTGTTTTTTCTGTCCTGTAGAGCCCTGTCCCTTTCCTGAAGGGCTCAGGAAAAGTTTGATTTCGTGGATTATCAGGATTTTATCTTAATGTTTGGCTGAGAGTGGTGTACTTTACGGGCTCTTATATCCTACACAATAGGAAATAATTACAACTGTAGGTGTAAAGAATACTCTGTAACAATTGAGAATGACAGACTATCTTCTCCCTCACAGAGGAAAGAAGAAATAAAATACTAAAATGAAATTACTGAACATTCACAGAATTGTGAAAAGGACTGTGGTGGGGCCACCTTGTTTCTCGTAAGTGGTCACCAGTGTTCTCTTAATAAGATGGAAGAGGCAGGAGATATGCCCACAAGTAGTTCAAAATGCATATCTCCTATGGGTTGATTTTGTGCCTCTAAAATTAATGTATCTATGCCATAAACACTCATATGTGATCATATTTGGAGATAGAGTATTTACCAAGTAATCAAGTTAAAATATGTTCTTTAGAGTAGGTCTTAATCCAAATGAGTTATATCCATATGAAAAGGGAGGAGCCTTTTGATGAAAGTGAAAGAGGAGAGTGAAAAAGTTGGCTTAAGCTCAACATTCAGGAAACTAAGGTCATGGCATCCAGTCCCATCACTTCATGGCATATAGATGGGGAAACAGTGGAAACAGTGTCTGACTTTATTTTCTTGGGCTCCAAAATCACTGCAGATGGTGACTGCAGCCATGAAATTAAAAGACGCTTGCTCCTTGGAAGGAAAGTTATGACCAACCTAGACAGCATATCAAAAAGCAGAGACATTACTTTGCTAACAAACATCCGTCTAGTCAAGGCTATGGTTTTTCCAGTAGTCATGTATGGATGTGAGAGCTGGACTATAAAGAAAGCTGAGCGCCGAAGAATTGATGATTTTGAACCGCGGTGTTGGAGAAGACTCTTGAGAGTCCCTTGGACTGCAAGGAGATCCAGTCCATCCTAAAGGAGATCAGTCCTGGGTGTTCATCAGAGGGACTGATGTTGAAGCTGAAACTCCAATACTTTGGCCACCTGATGCGGAGAGCTGACTCATTTGAAAACACCCTGATGCTGGGAAAGATTGAGGGCAGGAGGAGAAGGGGATGACAGAGGATGAAATGGTTGGATGGCATCACCAACACAATGGATATGGGTTTGGGTGGACTCTGGGAGTTGGTGACGGACAGGGAGGCCTGGCGTGCTGTGTTTCATAGGGTCACAAAAAGTCAGAAACGACTGAGCAACTGAAATGAACTGAACTGAACAAGGGAAAATCAGACATAGATACATACATATAGGGAAGAAAATGTGGGGAGGTATAGGGAGATTTCAGCTATCTACAAGCCAAGGAAAATGGCCAGGAATGGAGGCCCCTTATGCATTCACACCTTGTGTAAGATCCAACTCAGATGAAACCTTGATTTGGACTTAGAGCCTCCACAAGTATGAGACAATAAATGAATGTGTTTAATTGACCCAATCACTAGCATTTTGTACAGGAGCTCTAGAATACTTGAAAGTGTTGAGGGTATTAGTCGCTCATTCATGTCTGACTTTTTGTGACTCCATGGACTGTAACCTGCCTCGCTCTTCTGTCCATGGAATTTTCCAGGCAAGAACACTGGAGTGGGACTCCATTTCCTCCTCCAGGGGATCTTCCGGACCCAGGGACTGAACCTGAGTCTCCTGCATTGCAAGTGGATTCTTTACTATTTGGCCATTTTCTAATACTTATATAATATTTAAATGATCTTAATTAGTTTTATAAAGTGAACAATAAAATAGATAATCATACTTCTTACACTACTGTCACCAGACCCGAACACCAGACCCAGGAAGACCATTATTGGTTTAGTTAGGATAACCTCACTATAGGGTGGCTCCGTGACTGTGGCTACCAGTTTGAGTCCCTCCTTGGCTGACATGGAGTCAACATGAACTTTTTAGCTTCTCTGATGAATGCCCTCGCCATCCCTAGGATGTTAAGCTGAAAACCATGAAGGTTTTCCACTTCAAAAACAAGAGAATAAGGGCTGGAAAAGAATGACATTAGATCATCTGAATGAGTTAGGGTAGAAACTTCTGATTCTAGGGAGTGTGAAATGAGTTTTTTTTCCTGAATTTTTTGTTGCACTTAACTTCTATGCTGTGTTGGGGTCCTCTTTATAAGTGAATCCAGAAACAATGGTAATGTTGAAAGGGTTTCTGAATGGGGTATGCCTATCCTATGAACACCATCATCCGTGAGTTGAGACTTGCAAATTGTTAACTCAGCCGTGAAGCCATTTCCCTTATTTTGCCTTTACAGTGAACCACAACATTGCAAGGTGATTGCTCACTAGGCTCTTATTTCCTCAATCATCAACTGAAGTGAATAATTACTAGTGTTACTCCCCCTTCCAGTCTTCAACATCAAACTGCTTTTCCCTTCTCTGTCCTACATTTCTTGTATATCAGAGACCTTTGAGGTCCCAGCTATCTCTTTAAAACCCAATTGTTTTGTATTTTTAATGTTTTTTTTTTATGACTGATATGTTCATTTAATTTCTGAAGTTACAAATGTGAAAGAAACACAGCTCTTTAAAATATCTAATGGATTCTGTTTCTTAAAATTACTTCCTACATAATATATGTATTATATTTAGGTCTTTAGTCCATTTTGAGTTTATTTTTGTATATGCTGTTAGAGAATGTTCTAATTTTACTTTATTGCATGTAGCTATCCAGTTATGCCAGCACCACTTATGGAAGAGATTGTCTTCTCTCCACTGTATATTCTTGTCTTTTTTTACTATAGATTAATTGACCATAAGCACATAGGTTTATTTCTGGGCTCTCTCTTCTGTTCCACATATCTGTTTTTGTGCCAATACTATACTGATTGTATTAATGTAGTTTTCTGATATAGTTCAAAGTCAAGGAACCTGATTCCTCCAGTTCTGATCTTCTTCCTTAAGATGGTTTTGGCAATTCAGGGTCTTTCATTTTCCATACAAAATTTAAAATTGTCTGTTCTAGTTTTGTAGGAAATGCCTTGGTATGTTCATAGCAATTGCACTGAGTATGTGGATTGCCTTGGATAGCATGTTTATTTTAACAATAACAATTTTTCCAATCCATAAACAAGGTAAACCTTTCCCTCTGTTTGTATTATCTTCACTTTCTTTGATCAGGGTCTTATTTTTTCTAAGTACAGGTCTTTCATCACCTTAGGTACGTTTATTTCTAGGTGTTTTATTTCTCTCTTTTTTTATTCGTTTTCTCTCACCCTAGTGGCTTGTCAGCAATAAGAGTGATCATTTTTTGAGAAATAACCACTATAAATAATTAATCAATTCCAGTATGTGTGGTATTTGGGGGACCTAAATAATGTTTAAGAAAAGAATTTATAATTTGCAAAATGTTAAATATTTTTAATGTGTATGTGTAAGTATTCCTGTTTCTGTTTGTGTTCTGTATTTGGAGAATGGGATTTTGTCATTCTCTTCATACTGATCATTGGTTTTGATAAATTTTAGAGATAATAGCTGTTCATTTAATTCCTATGATTTTCAGGAGCACTCTGCTGAGGAAGCCAGGACATTTTGCTCATGCCACTGTAGATCAGTCTGGAGAAGAGTCTGTGTTGGAGTAAAATGTATACCAAGTGACCTGAGCCACTCTGATGCCTGAAAGAGCTGGAGTTATAGAGGTCTGTCATACTCTCTCAGGAAGCTCTAACTGATTATTTCATTTTTCAACTTAGGTGAATTTCACTGGGTTTGGCTGAAAGTGAAAGTGAAGTTGCTCAGTCGTGTCCAACTCTTTGCGACCACATGGACACCAGGCTCCTCCGTCCATGGGATTTTCTAGGCAAGAGTACTGGAGTGGGTTGCCATTTCCTTCACCATGGAATCTTCCCGACCCAGGGATCGAACCCAGGTCTCCCACATTGTAGACAGACACTTTACCGTCAGAGCCACCAGGGGAGTTTGGCTGACTGGGGGTTAAATGTGGGGGAGGGGCACGTCAGGAGTTGGGAAGTGGGACGTCCAGTGTCACGTGACTGGGCTGCCATAGTAACAGGCCTCCCTGCCTTGCATCCAATCAGATATGGACAGTGTCTGTGACGTCAGGGAAAGCAGGGCCTATAAATTCGGCCAACGGCCTTCAACCCCCTCACTGTTCTTCTGGGCTGAGCTATGGGGAATGGTGGCTCTGTCGTGTCCTAACCATCCTCTGACAGCTATGAGGAAGACGTGATCACCAAAGAAACTGGCACCTCCGAAACTGAGCCCTCTGAAACGGAGATGGCGAAAGCAGAGACCTCCAAACCAGAGCCATATGATGCAGAACCAAAAAAGGCAAAGCAGAAGACAGCTAAGGGCCGCTGTCGCCGTCGCCGGCACTGCCATAACGACAATTTCTCAAGTTTTGCTACCTACTTCCCTAGGGTGCTGAGGCAAATGCATACAGGCCTGAGTCTTTCCCACGACTCCATGAACATCCTGGATTCGTTTGTGAAAGATATGTTTGAGCGGATTGCCAAAGAGGCCAGGCGCCTGGCCTGCTACAAGTGCTGCACCATCACGCACGAAGACATCGAGATAGCTGTGCATCTTCTGTTGCCTGGGGAGCTCCGCAAGTATGCCATAACTGCGGCCACCAAGTCGCTCATCAGATACCACACCTGCAGATGAACTGCCTCTGGACTGTCTGACCATCTTCCCCTTAGGCCCTACATTACTCTTTAAAACATTTCTACCCCAAAGAAAACATTATAAACCTCATTAACTTTGCTTCAATATGTGTCGGTTGTGTCATTTGTTCGATGGAAAATCGTGTACTTTTCCCAACTCGTCACTTTCCTAAATGGTTATTTCTATTCATGATTTCTCAGTAATTTTAGGGATCTTTATGGTCAAAATTCTTTCCCTACAAGTTTTACTGGCCTTTTCCATTTTCATTCTCCCATCTATATTTAGGTATCATCCAGAGATTTTTATATGGGGTATGCTGCTGCTGCTGCTGCTGCTGCTAAGTCGCGTCAGTCATGTCCGACTCCGTGCGACCCTATAGATGGCAGCCCACCAGGCTCCCCATCCCTGGGGTATAGCAACCGATAAAAAACAGTGTGGTCTTCCCGGGTGGCTCAGAAGTAAAGAATCTGCCTGCAATGCAAGAGTTGCAGGAGAGGCAGGTTCCATCCCTGGGTCATAAAGATCCCCGGGAGGAGAGCATGGCAACCCTCTCCAGTATTCTTTCCTGGCGAATCCCCATGGAGAGAGGAGCCTGGTGGGCTACAGTCCATAGGGTCTGCAAAGAGTCGAGCCCCACTGAAGCAAGGTAGCACGCAGGCACACAAAGAGCAGTGTGTGTGTGTATGTGTGCTCAGTCACTCAGTCATGTCCGACTCTTTCTGACCCCATGGACAGGAGCCCGCCAGGCTCCTATCTCCTCGAAAATTTCCAAGCAAGAATACTGAACTGGGTTGTCATTTCCTACTCCAGGGGATCTTTCTGTCCGAGGGATATAAGCTGTGTCTCTTAAGTCTCCTGCATTGACAGTCAGATTCTTTACCACTGCACCAGCAGTAGCAGATGTAAAAATCACATTTACCCATTCTATTCCTTCAATCACAATTCACTTCCATGTGTAAAATAGGACTCAAACACAGTGTAAAATAAGAAAATTCTAAATTTCTGGAATCAAGCACCATATCTTCTGAAATTACCTTATCCAGATTTCTCTGATCCTATTTTTTGTTTGAAACCTATAACATTTTGCTTAAAAAAAAAAATCCTGACTGAATTGCAAATTTTCAGGGATGATGGGATAGTCCAGTGACAGTGAACGTAGCCACAGTCTCCACAGTAGCAGCCAATGAGGGACTGGTAGCCCATGAGATAAAGCAATTGGCCAAACGTATGGTAGAGTGAGGAGGGCTGAACAAATAACAACCTTCCTCTGACACTCAGCCTAGAGATGGAGCGGGAACGTGGGGTGATAGTTTCCCTGATGTTTTTCCATTCAGGCACCTGCTGTTAACCATGGTGATGTAAGTACAGGGATCCATTTCTTGGGGCTTCCCAGGTGGTGCTAGTGGTAAAGAACCTGCTTTCTTATGTGGGAAACATAAGAGCCATGGATTCAACCCCTGGATTGAGAAGATGCCCTGGAGAAAGGCATGGCACCCCACTCCAGTATTCTTGCTGTAAAGTTCCATGGACAGAGGAGCCTAGCGGGTTACAATCCATAGGGTCTCAAAGAGTCAGACACGACTGAAGTGGCTTAGCATGCACACATCCATTTCTTGGGTCTTCCCAGGTGGTACCAGTAGTAAAGAACCTGCCTGCAATGCGGGAGACACAGGAGACCCAGGTTCTGTCCCTAGATGGAGAAGGTTCCCTGGAGGGGGGCATGGAAACCCACTCGAGTATTCTTTCCTGGATAATTCCCAGGGACAGAGGAGCCTGGTGGGCCACAGTTCATAGGATCACAAAGAGCGGGACACAACTGAAGAGACTTAGCGCACATGCATGCATCCATTTCTTGTTGTGGGACATGTCTCTAGCTCCTTGCATCAAAATAAGGAGGAGGACGATGTTCAGCAATAAGAGAAATAAGATGACTCCTTCTTCTACCTCACGTATTTGACTACTATTGCTTATGATAGTATTTACTGAATTTAATTTCCATTGTGTTTTCTTCTTGGTGCATTGACATTTTTATTTCTATAAGTATATTGCTGAATTTCAAAGTAGTTGGTAATTTTCCTATTCCTTTTATTTTTGTTTGTTTTGAGATATTTTTTATTTTTTAATTAATTAATTTTTATTGAAGGATTATTGCTTTACAGAATTTTGCTGTTTTCTTTCAAACCTCAACATGAATCAGCCTAGGGTATACATATATCCCCTCCCTTTTGGAGCTCCCTCCCATCTCCCTCCCCATCCCACCCCTCTAGATTGATACAGAGCCATTGTTTGAGTTTCCTGCTCCATACAGCAAATTCCTGTTGGCTATCTATTTTACATATGGTAATTTAAATTTTGGTGTTACTCTTTTCATGCATCTCACCCTCTCCTCCCCTTTCCCCTTGTCCATAATTCTATTCTCCTATTTCTTTTTTAAAAGATTGATTTCAAGCTTACTACATCCTTGGAGAGAGAGAAAGCACTCTGAGATTTCAGTCCTTTTTAATTTACAATGATTTTCATTAGAACTTAATATTTCATTATATTTTAAATTATTCATTTTTGAACTTTAAGCAACAAGGATATGCTGTATAGCACAGAGAAATATACAAATTATCTAATAATAAATGTAAACAGAGTATAATATATAAAACAACGGAATCACTGTTATAAACCTGAACAAATATAATATTGCAACTCATGAATATAATCATAAAAATTTTTAAAGTTAAAAACAATTTATCAGTACCACTGTTATTGGATGTAGAAATCTGTGAAGGATGTGACTCTCAGCAAAACAATGAGAGAAAAGCTAGGAGGATCTAAAAATTCCAACCTCTTGACCCCAGCTGTAGTGTTTTCTCTAGGTCAGTCATGAGAGAGTTCAGTAACTTCAAAATTATTTTCCTAGCAATTTCATTTCCCAGTTTATTCTCATTCTCCCAAAGTGTACTATGGAGTTCTTCAGAAGCAGTTTATGTGTGATATGCAACAGATAAAGTGAAGAAACGGATACACTCATCCACTACCTCTATTATACTTTCCCCACATATCCCAGTTTATTTACATATTTTCCACATATCCTAGTTAATCAAACTTTTAAATATATAAATGGGAACTGATATATAGTACAGAACTGGCAAAACAAAAATTTCACACACATTTCAATTTTCTTATTTCCTGGTTTTTGAAATTGTTTTAAAAATTCATAAGAGAACAAGATGGCAGAAGAATAGGCAGACGTGGAGTACATCTCTCTCCACGGATACATCAGGAATACACCTTCAGACACAGAAGTGCATGCAGAACACCAGCTGAGAGTGGACAGGAGTCACTGACCAGCAGAAAATAATATATCAGATCAGATCAGTCACTCAGTCGTGTCCGACTCTTTGCAACCCCATGAATGGCAGCATGCCAGGCCTCCCTGTTCATTACCAACTCCCGGAGTTCACTGAGACTCACATCCATTGAGTCAGTGATGCCATCCAGCCACCTCATCCTTTGTCGTCCCCTTCTCCTCCTGCCCCCAATCCCTCCCAGCATCAGGGTCTTTTCCAATGAATCAACTCTTCGCATGAGGTGGCCAAAGTATTAGAGTTTCAGCTTTAGCATCATTCCTTCCAAAGAAATCCCAGGGCTGATCTCCTTCAGAATGGACAGGTTGGATCTCCTTGCAGTCCAAGGGACTCTCAAGAGTCTTCTCCAACACCACAGTTCAAAAGCATCAATTCTTCAGCGCTCAGCCTTCTTCACAGTCCAACTCTCACATCCATACATGACCACAGGAAAAACCATAGCCTTGACTAGATGAACCTTTGTTGGCAAAGTAATGTCTCTGCTTTTGAATATGCTATCTAGGTTGGTCATAACTTTCCTTCCAAGGAGTAAGCGTCTTTTAATTTCATAGCTGCAGTCACCATCTGCAGTGATTTTGGAGCCCAGAAAAATAAAGTCTGACACTGTTTCCACTGTTTCCCCATCTATTTGTCATGAAGTGATGGGACCGGATGCCATGATCTTCATTTTCTGAATGTTGAGCTTTAAGCCAACTTTTTCACTCTCCTCTTTCACTTTCATCAAGAGGCTTTTGAGTTCCTCTTCACTTTCTGCCATAAAGGTGGTGTCATCTGCATATCTGAGGTTATTGATATTTTTCCCGGCAATCTTGATTCCGGCTTGTGTTTCCTCCAGTCCAGCATTTGTCATGATGTACTCTGCATATAAGTTAAATAAACAGGGTGACAATATACAGCCTTGATAAACTCCTTTTCCTATTTGGAACCAGTCTGTTGTTCCATGTCCAGTTCTAACTGTTGCTTCCTGACCTGCATTCAAATTTCTCAAGAGGCAGATCAGGTGTTCTGGTATTCCCATCTCTTGAAGAATTTTCCACAGTTTATTGTGATCCACACAGTCAAAGGCTTTGGCATAGTCAATAAAGCAGAAATAGACCCACCCAAACCTTGGTAGGATGAAGGAACTAGGAGAAAAAACAGGAGTGTTAGTAGGACTGCACCTGCCCTCAGCAGGTGGGGGAACTGAAGCAAGGGTCCAATCCCCACATCAGGGCAACTGTCTGAGTCAGAGGAGAAACATTTAAGGCTGAGAGTGAAACAGCTTGTCTGTGGCAGTCTAAATGGAATGAGAATCAGACAGTCCTTGTAACCATACATACCCAAGACAGGGATGCAGATCCCCCGGAAGGTGCAGCAGCTGGTGGCTGGAGTTTAGGTATTGTGGAGCAATCCCAAAGTGAGGGCTGCTGTTGACTGTGCAGAGACTTATCAAGGTAATGTGAGGGAGGAGACTGTGGTGGGAAATGCCTGTGGAGGAAGGCCAGGCAGCCATGGAAGCTAGGCGATACTGCTGAGTCACGTTTGGGGATGGAGTCATCACCATAGCCTCTCTCTCCCCACAGTGCCAGCATTGGCAGCTGAACAATAGAGAGGCTGGCCCAGCAAGCACCTGACGCACTGAACTACAGAGTAGGACCCCACCCACGGTGCCCCTTTAAGTGCCTGATGTGCCAATCTACAGAGTAGGACCCCAGCCAGGGGGTCCCCTATATGTGCCTGATGTGCCAAACAACAGAGAAGGTCCCCAGGCAAGGAAGCCCTCTAAGTGCCTGAATGAGTGGAGCTACGGAGAAAGACTGGCCAAAGAGGCCTTCTGATCGCCAGCTACAAGAGGCTCGCAAAAAGACTCTGATGGGGCCATAACTCCTGCGGTGGAGGCAGTCTGTGTCCCTGCACACTTGGTGCTGCCAGGGTCCCCGCAAGCCAAGCAGCTGTGCCATCTTCACCTTCAACTCTCACTGGGGCAGAGCTGCCACAGGCAAAAAACGTCTTGTGCCTCTGCATGTGGGGTCGCTTCGGTAGTGTCCTACTCTTTGCGACCCTGGAGACTGTGGCCTGCCAGGCTTCTCTGTCAGGGAGCAGGGTTCTCCAGGCAAGAGTACAGGACCATGTTGGCCAATACTGGTTCACATGGCTGTGCAGCGCTGGAGCAGCCCTGAGGAGATACCCCACGTCCAAGGTCAGAGAAGCCCAGCAAGATGGTGGTGCTGGAGAGACTTTGAGGAGATACCCTACGTCCAAGGGCAGAGAAGCCCCAGGAAGATGGTAACGGGGGTGAATTCACGTTTAGAGTCACACCCCATCTCCACCAGAGACACTCAGAGGACTCAAACAAACCTTGTGTGCACAAGGACCCAGAGACCCTACATAGACTGAGACAGAACTGGGTTTGAGTGTCTCCTGTGTAGGTACTGATCAGCAATGGACTGCCGCAGGGGCAGGGGCCCTGGGTGCAGCAGACTTGGGTATAGCATAAACCTTCTTGGAAGAGGTCACCATTAACCCCACCATACAGTGGCCAGAACTTACACAGGACTGGGAAATAGACTCTTGAAGGGCACAAACAGAACGTTGTGCACACCAGGACCCAGGAGAAAGGAGCAGTGACCCCATAAGAGACTGACCCAGACATGCCTGGGAGTGTCCAGGAGTCTCCAGTGGAGATGTAGGTCAGTGGTGGCCTGCTGCAGGGTTGGGGGCACTGAGTGTAGCAGTACATGCATGGGGCCTTTTGAAGGAGGTCGCCATTATCTTCATTGCCTCCACCATAGTTTCAGTTCAGTTCAGTTCAGTTGCTCAGTGGTGTCCGACTCTTTGTGACCCCATGAACTGCAGCACGCCAGGCCTCCCTGTCCATCACCATCTCCAGAGTTCACTCAAACTCACATTCATCGAGTCAGTGATGCCATCCAGCCATCTCATCCTCTGTCGTCCCCTTCTCCTCCTGCCAATCCCACCCAGCGTCAGAGTCTTTTCCAATGAGTCAACTCTTCACATAAGGTGGCCAAAGTACTGGAGTTTCAGCTTTAGCATCATTCCTTCCAAAGAACACCCAGGGCTGATCTCCTTTAGAATGGAGTGGTTGGATCTCCTTGCAGTCTAAGGGACTCTCAAGAGTCTTCTCCAACACCACAGTTCAAAAGCATCAATTCTTCAGCACTCAGCTTTCTTCACAGTCCAACTCTCACATCCATACATGACCACTAGAAAAACCATAGCCTTGACTAGACGGACCTTTGTTGGCAAAGTAATGTCTCTGCTTTTCAATATGCTATGTAGGTTGGTCATAACTTTCCTTCCAAGGAGTAAGCGTCTTTTAATTTCATGACTGCAATCACCATCTTCAGTGATTTTAGAGCCCCCCAAAATAAAGTCTGACACTGTTTCCACTATTTCCCCATTTCCCATAAAGTGATGGGACCAGATGCCATGATCTTCATTTTCTGAATGTTGAGCTTTAAGCCAACTTTTTCCCTCTCCTCTTTCACTTTCATCAAGAGGCTTTTTAGTTCCTCTTCACTTTCTGCCATAAGGGTGGTATCATCTGCATATCTGAGGTTATTGATATTTCTCCCAGCAATCTTGATTCCAGCTAGTGCTTCCTCCAGCCCAGCGTTTCTCATGATGTACTCTGCATATAACTTATATAAGCAGGGTGACAATATACAGCCTTGACATACTCCTTTTCCTATTTGGAACCAGTCTGTTATTCCATGTCCACTTCCAACTGTTGCTTCCTGACATGCATATAGGTTTCTCAAGAGGTTTGGCCCCAGGTAAATAAGAGGGAGGGAACACAGCTCCACTCATCAACAGAAAATTGGATTAAAGATTTATTGAGTGTGGCCGCAACCATCAGAACAAAACTCAGGTTCCCCCTCAGTCAGTTTCTCCCATCAGGAAGCTTCCATAAGCCTCTTATCCTTCTCCATCAGAGGGCAGACAGACTGAAACCACAGTCACAGAAAACTAACCGACCTGATCACATGGACCACAGCCTTGTCCAACTCAGGGAAACTATGAGCCATTCTGTGTAGGGCCACCCAAGATGGACAGGTCATGACGGAGAGTTCAGACAAAATGTGGTCCACTGAAGAAGGGAATGCCAAACTAATTCAGTATTCTTGCCTTGAGAACCCCATGAAGAGTATGAAAAGGCAAAAACATAGGACATTGAAAGAGGAACTCCCCAGGTGGGTAGGTGCCCAATATGCTTCTGGAGATCAGGGGACAAATAACTCCAGAAAGAATGAAGAGATGGAGCCAAAGCAGAAACAACACCCAGTTGTGGATGTGACTGGTGATGGAAGGAAAGTCCGATGCTGTAAAGAGTAATATTGCATAGGAACCTGGAATGTTAGGTCCATGAATCAAGGCAAATTGGAAGTGGTCAAATAGGAGATGGCAAGTGTGAACATCAACATTTAAGGAATCAGCAAACTAAAGTGGACTGGAATGGATGAATTTAACTCAGATGACCATTATATCTACTACTGTGGGCAAGAATCCCTTAGAAGAAATGGAGTAGCCATCATAGTCAAGAAAAGTCTGAAATGCAGTACTTGGATGCAGAATGATCTCTGTTTGTTTCCAAGTCAACCATTCAATATCAAAGTAATCCAAGTCTATGCTCTGACCAGTAATGCTGAAGAAGCTGAAGTTGAACGGTTCTATGAAGACCTACAAGACCTTCTAGAACTAACACCCAAAAAAGATGTCCTTTTCATTATAGGGGACTGAAATGCAATAGTAGAAAGTCAAGAGATACCTGGAGTAACAGGCAAATTTGGCCTTGAAGTACAGCATGAAGCAGGTCAAAGGCTTAATAGAGTTTTGCAAAGAGACTGCACTGGTCATAGCAAACACCCTCTTCCAACAACACAAGAGAATACTCTACACATGGACATCACCAGATGGTCAACACCAAAATCAGATTGATTATATTCTTTGCAGCCAAAGATGGAGAAGCTCTGTACAGTCTGCAAAAACAAGACCAGGAGCTGACTGTGGCTCAGATCATGAACTCTTTATTGCCAAATTCAGACTTATATGGAAGAAAGAAGGGAAAACCATTACACCATTCAGTTATGACCTAAAACAAATCCCTTACAATTATACGGTGGAAATGGCAAATAGATTCAAGGGATTAGATCTGATAGACAAAGTGCCTGAAGAACTATGGAGAGGGGGTTGTGACATTGTACAGGAAACAGGGATCAAGACCATCCCCAAGAAAAAGAAATGCAAAAAAGCAAATGGCTGTCTGGGGAGGCCTTACAAATAGCTGTGAAAAGAAGAGAAGTAAAAAGCAAAGAAGACAAGGAAAGATATACCCATTTGAATGCAGAGTTCCAAGGAATAGCAAGGAGAGTTAAGAAAGCCTTCCTTAGTGATCAGTGCAAAGAAATAGAGGAAAACAATAGAATGGGAAAGACTAGAGATCTCTTCAAGAAAATTAGAAATATCAAGGGAATATTTCACACAAAGATGGGCACAATAAAGGACAAAAATGGTATAGACCTAACAGAAGCAGTAACAGAAGCAGAGGATATTAAGAAGAGGTGGCAAGAATACACAGAAGAACTATACAAAAAGGATCTTCATGACCTGGGTAATCATGATGGCATGATCACTCACATAGAGCCAGACATCCTGGAATGTGAAGTCAAGTGGGCCTTGGGAAGCATCACTATGAACAAAGCTAGTGGAGGTGATGGAATTCCAGTTGCACTATTTCAACTCCTAAAAGATGATACTGTGAAAGTGCTGCACTCAATATGCCAGCAAATTTGGAAAACTCACCAGTGGCCACAGGATTGGAAAAGGTCAATTTTCATTCCAATCCCAAAGAAAGGCAATGCCAAAGAATGCTCAAATTACCGCACAATTGCACTCATGCTGGCAAAGTAATGCTCAAAATTCTCCAATCCAGGCTTCAACAGTACGTGGACCTTGAACTTCCAGATGTTCAAGTTGGATTTAGAAAAGGCAGAGGAATCAGAGATCAAATTGCCAACATCTGTTGGATCATCGAAAAAGCAAGAGCGTTCGAGAAAAACATCTATTTCTGCTTTATCAACTATGCCAAAGCTTTTGACTGTGTGGATCACAACAAACTGGAAAATTCTGAAAGAGATGGGCATACCAGAGCACCTGACCTGTCTCTTGAGAGATCTGTATGCAGGTCAACAAGCAACAGTTAGAACTGGACATGGAACAACAGACTGGTTCCAAATTGGGAAAGGAGTACGTCAAGGCTGTATGTTGTCACCCTGCTTATATAACTTATATGCAGAGTACATCATGAGAAACGCTGGTGTAGAAGAAGCACAACCTGGAATTAAGATTGCCGGGAGAAATATCAATAACCTCAGATATGCAGATGATACCACCCTCATGGCAGAAAGCAAAGAGGAACTAAAGAGCCTCTAGATGAAAGTGACAGAGGAGAGTGAAAAAGTTGGTTTAAAACTCAAAATTCAGAAAACGAAGATCACGGCATCTATCCCACCACTTCACAGCAAATAGATGGAGAAATAGCGGGAACAGTGAGGGAGTTTTCTTGGTGGGGGGCTCCAACATCACTGCAGATGATGACGGCAACCATGAAATTAAAGATGACTGTTCCTTGGAAGAAAAGCTATGATCAAGCTGGGCAGCATATTAAAAAGCAGAGACATTACTTTGCCAACAAAGGTCTGTCTAGTCAAAGCTATGGTTTTTCCAGTAGTCATGTATGGATGTGGGAGTTGGACTATAAAGAAGGCTGAGCAGCCTCAATGACTGCAGCACACCAGGCCTTCCTGTCCATCACCAACTCCCGGAGCTTCCTCAGACTCATGGCCGTTGAGTCGGTGAAGCCATCCAACCATCTCATCCTCTGTTGTCCCCTTCTCCTCCCACCTTCAATTTCCCCAGCATTGGGATCTTTTCAAGTGAGTCAGTTCTTCACATCAACCAATTCTTCCAAAGTATTGGAGTTTCAGCTTCAACATCTGTCCTTCCAATGAATGTTCAGGACTGATTTCCTTTAGCATGGACTGGCTGGATCTCCTCGCTGTAGAAGGGAGTCTCAAGAGTCTTCTCCAACACCATAGTTCAAAAGCATCAATTTTTCGGCACTCAGCTTTCTTTAAAGTGCGACTCTCAGGTCCATACATGACTACTGGAAGAACCATAGCCTTGACTAGATGGACATTTGTTGGCAAAGTAATGTCTCTGCTTTTTAATATGCTGTCTAGGTTGGTCATAACTTTCCTGCCAAGGAATAAGCATCTTTTAATTTTATGGCTGGAATCATGATCTGCAGGATTTTGGAGCCCAGAAAAATAAAGTCTGCCACTGTTTCCACTTTTTCCCCATCTATTTGCCATGAAGTGATGGGACCAGATGCCATGATCTTCATTTTCTGAATGTTGAGTTTCAAGCCAACCTTTTCACTCTCCTCTTTCACTTTCATCAAGAGGCTCTTTAGTTTCTCTTCCCTTTCTGCCATAATGGTGGTGTCATCTGCATATCTGAGGTTACTGATATTTCTCCCGGCAGTCTTGATTCTAGCTTGTGCTTCATCTAGTCCAGCATTTCACATGATGTACTCTGCATATAAGTTAAATAAACAGGGTGACAATGCACAGCCTTTGCGTACTCCTTTCCCTATTTGGAACCAATCTGTTGTTCATGTCCATTTCTATCTTTTGCTTCTTGACCTGCATACAGGTTTCTCAGGAGGCAGGCAAGGGGTTCTAGCATTCCCATCTCTTGAAGAATTCTCCACAGTCTGCTGTGATCCACACAGTCAAAGGCTTTGGCATAGTCAATAAAGCAAAAGTAGATGTTTTTCTGGACCTCTCTTACTTTTTCGATGATCCAACAGATGTTGGCAATATGATCTCTTGTTCCTCTGCCTTTTCTAAATCTACCTTGGTAATGCATTTCTGACTCATAGGAAGAAAAACTGATGTTTTGAAACAGCAACCATTAGCAACATAGACATTAAGGCGTTTTCTGAAGTCACTCTTTTCAAATGGTTCACACTTGTTTCTCAGTGAAAGCACCTGGACCTGCACAGAGTTTTCACTTCTAAATTTTTTCCCAGTGGATATTCCAATTTCTAATTGCTGCAACAGTAAGGTATGCACTGGATTTCATGGTTGATTTTAATGTAGCTTGCATAATAAGCTCTTTTTTTCCCTTCAAAATCCTTAGTTTTAATTTTCAACATTACAGAATAATAATAAAAAATGAACTTCTTGAGGGGGCTTATTGCCTAAATTCTTTTACTATTGATCTCAAAGAGAGGTCTGGAGGTGATACTGGCCCCATTCATATTTGCAATAGTCCATTAACTCTCTCTGGAATCAAATCTTGCCCCCATTTTACTCTTCAGGAGGTGGTGCTCTGTCTGAGGTATAATAATTTGTTTTTGATCTCTGTGAAGAATGCTGCTGCTGCTGCTAAGTCACTTCAGTTGTGTCTGACTCTGTGTGACCCCATACACGGCAGCCCACCAGGCTCCCCTTCCCTGGGATTCTCCTGGCAAGAACACTGGCTGCGAAGAATGAGCACTGAAATTTTGAATTTTGTAGTTTATATCGCTTTTATCTTATTGTTTGCATAACAGAGATATCCTCCACACATTTCATCATCCTAGTCAAAAGGGTTACTTACAGCTTATTTTAAATATTCAAATGAAATATTTCACAATAGAATGTCATAATAAGCTTCAAAGAAAATCATAATAAATTGTAAAGAATTGAAACCCCACAGACTGTTCTCTCTCAACAGATATCATAAGCTAGAAACTTGTTTATCAAGGAAACTAATAGAAAATTAGCAACACCATTAAAATTCATCACTCCATATATAGGAAATTTACACAAACGAAATTCAAATAAAAATCTTCTTGGACCACAAAGAAAAGGGAATGGACAAGAAAAGCCATGAACTTCAACATGAACCTGGCCATTCAAACATCTTGAGGTAAAAGGAGATGCTGTAGGTTTTATATTGCTGATAATTCTCCTCTAAATTTCTGTAAGGACCTGAAGACATGACCTGCTCTGGATTCATGTCGTTAAATCTCCATGATTAAATATAAATAAAGAACCAAAAAGAACTGGCCAAGTACCACAGTTCCTTCCCCCTTAACCTCCAGCCTGATTTTCATAGAAAGGCTATTATCTCTTGAGCTCTGGTCACTCAACCACACTTTGAGTCAACAGCTGTGATTCACAGGCTGCCAGTCCCTGACTGGCATACCAGTGGAGATAGATGTTTGAAATGCCTTCCCTGGACACTCTCTAATGGACATAACATTTCAGGTCATGAAAGTTGTTGTTTTAAAGATCAAAAGATTCTCTATTAGAAAATATTTGATTAGATACATCTGTATGAAATTTTTTATTATTAATTTATTATTTTATTGAAGGATATTTGCTTTACAGAATTGTGTTGCTTTCTGTCAAGCCTCAACATGAATCAGCCATAGGTATACATATATCCCCTCCCTTTTGAACCCCCGTCCCACCTCCTTCCCCATCCCACTCCTCCAGGTTGATACAGAGCCCCTGTTTGAGTTTCCTGGGCTATACAGCAAATTCCCATTGCTTATGATAGTGGAAAATCCCATGGACAGAGGAGCCTGATATGCTGCAGTCCATGGGGTCTCTAGGAGTCGGACACGACTGAGTGACTTCACTTTCACTTTTCACTTTCATGCATTGGAGAAGGAAATGGCAACCCACTCCAGTGTTCTTGCCTGGAGAATCCCAGGGACGGGGGAGCCTGGTGGGCCGCCGTCTATGGGGTCACACAGAGTCATACACGACTGAAGTGACTTACCTTACCTTACCTTACCTTATGGTAGTGGAAACAGTGGCTAACTTTATTTTTCTGGAGTCCAAAATCACTGCAGATGGTGATTGCAGCAATGAAATTAAAAGACACTTGCTCCTTGGGAGGAAAGTTATGACCAACCTAGACAGCATATTAAAAAGAGACATTAAAAAATAAATAAATAAATAAAAATAAAAAGAGACATTACTTTGCCAACAAAGGTATGTCTAGTCAAAGCTATGGTTTTTCCTAGTCAAAGCTATGGTTTTTCCAGTAGTCATGTATGGATGTGAGAGTTGGACTGTAAAGAAAGCTGAGTGCCAAAGAATTGATGCTTTTGAACTGTGGTGTTGGAGAAGACTCTTGAGAGTCCCTTGGACTGCAAGGAGATCCAACCAGTCCATCGCAAAGGAGATCAGTCCTGGGTATTCATTGGAAGGACTGATGTTGAAGCTGAAACTCCAATATTTTGGCCACTGGATGCGAAGAGCCGACTCATTGGAAAAGACCCTGATGCTGGGAAAGATTGAGGGCAGGAGGAGAAGGGGACGACAGAGGATGAGATGGTTGGATGGCATCACTGACTCGATGGACGTGAGTCTCAGTGAACTCCAGGAGTTGGTGATGGACAGGGAGGACTGGCGTGCTGCGATTCATGGGGTCGCAAAGAGTCGGACAGGACTGAGTGACTGATCTGATCTGATCTGATGGCAGTTTTATTCCTAGTTTTTTTTAAGGATTCTCCATACCTTCTTCCATTGTAGATGTATCAATTTACATTCCCACCAACAGTGTAAGAGCATTCCCTTTTCTCCACACCTATCCAGCATTTATTGTTTGTAGACTTTTTGATGGCCATTTGACTGGTGTGAGGTGATATATCACTTTGGTTTGCATTTTTCTGATAATGAATCATGTTGAGTATCTTTTCACGTGTTTGTTAGCCATCTGTATGTCTTCTTTGGAGAAATGTCTGTTTAGATCTTTTTCCCCCCTTTTTGATTGGGTTATTTGTTTTTCTGGTATTGAGTTGAATGAGCTGCTTGTATATTTTGGAAATTAATCCTTTGTCAGTTGTTTCATTTGCTATTATTTTCTCCCATTCCTAGGGTTGTCTTTTCACCTTGCTTATAGTTTCCTTTGCTGTGCAAAAGCGTGTAAGTTTGATCAGGTACCATTTGTTTACTTTTGTCCTTATTTCCATTACTCTAGAAGGTGGGTCATAGAGGATCTTGCTTTGATTTATGTCACTGAGTGTCCTGCCCATGTTTTCCTCTAAGAGTTTTATAGTTTCCGGTCTAAATTTAGGTCTTTAAATCCATTTTGAGTTTATCTTTGTGTACGTGTGTATGTGTCTATTTCCCTTTTGATTTCTTCAGTAACCGGTTTGTTATTTAGAAACACATTTTTTAATCTCCATGTGTTGGTGTTTCTTACAGTTTTTTTCTTGTAATTGGTATCTAGTCTCATAGCATTGTGGTCAGAGAAGATGCTTGATAAGGTTTCAATTTTCTTAAATTTAATGAGGTTTGATTTGTGATTCAAGATGTGGTCTACCCTGGAGAATAGTCCATGTGCACTTGAGAAGAATGGTGTATTCTTCTGCATTTGGATGGAATGTCCTGAAGATATCAATGAGATCCATCTCCTCTAATGTATCATTTAAGACTTGTATTTCCTTATTAATTTTCTCCTTTGATGATCTGTCCATTGGTGTGAGTGGGGTGTTAAAGTCTCCTACTACTATTGTGTTACTGTCAATTTCTCCTTTTATGTCTGTTAGTGTTTGTCTTATGTATTGAGGTACTCTTATATAGGGTGCATAGATATTTACAATTGTTATGTCTTCCTCTTGGATTGATCCCATGATCATTAGGCAGTGCCCTTCCTTATCTCTGGTAATCTTCTTTAAGATCTATTTTGTCTGATATGAGGATTGCTACTCCAGCTTTCTTTTGCTTCCCATTTGCATAGAATATATTTTTCCATCCTCTCACTTTCAGTCTATATGTGTCTTGAGATCTGAAGTGGGTTTCTTGTAGACAGCATATATATGGGTCTTGTTTTTGTATCCATTTAGCCAGTCTGTGTCTTTTGGTTGGAGCATTTAATCCATTTATATTTAAAGTTATTATTGATATATATGTTCCTGCTGACATTTTATTAATTCTTTGGGGTTGATTTTGTAGATCTTTTTTCTTCTCTTGTGTTTCTTGACTATATAAGTCCCTTTAGCATTTGTTGTAAAGCTGGTTTGGTGGTACTGAATTTTCTTAACTCTTGCTTGTCTGAAAAGCTTTTTATTTCTCCATCACTTTTGAATAAGATCCTTGCTGGGTACAGTAATTTTGGTTGTAGATTTGTACCATTCAGTACGTTAAATATATCCTGCTATTCCCTTCTGGCCTGTGGAGTTCTGCTGAAAGATCAGCTATTAGGCTTATGGGGTTTTCCTTGTATGTTACTTGTTCCTTCTACCTTGCTGCTTTTAATATTCTTTGTGTTTAGTCTTTGTTAGTTTGAATAATGTGTGTCTTGGTGTGTTCTCCTTGGGTTTATCCTGTATGGGACTCTTTGTGCCTCTTGAACTTGATTGACTATTTACTTTTCTATATTGGGAAATTTTCAACTATAATCTCTTCAAAAATTTTCTCATACCCTTTCTTTTTCTCTTCTTCTTCTGGGACCCCTATAATTCGAATGCTGATGTGTTTGATATGGTCCCAGAAGTCTCTGAGACTGTCCTCAGTTCTTTTTATTATTTTTATTTTATTCTGCTCTTCAGAAGTTATTTCCACCATTTTTATCTTCCAGCTCACTGAGTCATTCTGCTTCAGATATTCTATTAATTCCTTCCAGAGTATTTTTAATTTCAGTAATTGTGTTGTATCTGCATGTTTATTCTTTAATTCTTCTAGGTCTTCTTTGTTAATTGATTCTTGCATTTTCTCCATTTTCTTTTCAAGGTTTTTGATCATCTTTACTATCATTATTCTGAATTCTTTTTCAGGTAGTTTGCCTATTTCCTCTTCATTTGTTTAGACTTATGTGTTTCTAGTTTGTTCCTTCATTTGTATAGTATTTCTCTGCCTTTTCATTATTTTCTTTAATTTATTGTGTTTGGGGGTCTCCTTTTCCCAGGCTTCAAGGTTGAATTCTTTCTTCATTGTGGTTTCTGCCCTCCTAAGGTTGGTGCAGTGGTTTGTGTAAGCTTCATAGAGGGTGAGATTTGTGCTGAGTTTTTGTTTGTTTGTTTTTCCTCTGATGGGCAAGGCTGAGTGAGGTCATAATCCTGTCTGCTGATGTTTGGGTTTGTATTTTTGTTTTATTTGTTTTTTAGATGAGGTGTCCTGCACAGGGTGCTACTGGTGGTTGGGTGATGCCAGGTCTTGTATTCCAGTGGTTTCCTTCATGTGAGTTCTATTTGATACTCCATATGGTTAGTTATCTGGTAGTCTAGGGTCTTGGAATCAGTGCTTCCACTCCAAAGGCTCAGTGCTCTGGTCAAGAATGAAGATTCCACAAGTGGTTTGTTATGGAATTAAGTGAGATTAAAACAAATGTAAAAAAATGAGAAACCAAAGATGAACCCCAGACAAATGGCAGTTACAAAATTAGGCAAATAATAATAAAAATAATGGAATATACACAGACATATATATATATATATATATATATATATATATACCCATGAGCAAAGTCAAAACAGTCCAACAAAAATAAAGTACAATAGATTGACCTGGCAATTCCTGGCAAATGAAATCAAAAATTATATTTACCAGTTAAGAACAAAACTAACAAAAGCACAAACTGGAAAAAAAAAACAAAAGCAAGGAGCCAAGTTGGGAATAAAGCAATGAAAACAAAACTAACAGATATGTTCAAAGGAAAAGAAAGAAAGACTAGATATGCAAAGTTAAAGAGGTAGATGAAGAAGATTTATATACATTAAAGAGTAACTGCAAGGGAAAAAAAGCAGTAGGAAAAGCAAACAAAGGAATAAATGCAGAAAAATATAATAGGTTTAAAAATTAAAGATTAAAATTATAAAAAAGAGAAAAGTAAAAAAATTGGAAGAAGAAAGAAAAAAGGAAAAAAAAAAAAGGAAATTTCCTCAGAACTGCAAAAGCCCAATGTAGAGGCAGAGGTTTATAACAATAAAAGGTGTGGCTGAATATACACATATACACCCATAAGCAAAATCAAAATAATCCAACAAAAAGTACTATAGGTAGAACCGGTGAACAAAGGGAAGCAAAAATTATGTCTACCAGAAGAAAACTTACTAAAGCACAAATTAGACAACAAAACTAAAGCAAGGTGCCAATTGGGGAATAAAGCAGTGAAAATAAAACTAACAAATATGTTGAGAGGAAAGGAAAGAAAGAAAAGAAAGATAGATATGCAAAGTTAAATAGAGGTAGATAAAGAAGATTTATATATATTAAAGATTAACTGCAAGGGGAAAAGAACAGTAGGAAAAGCAAACAAAGGAATAAATGTAGAAAAAAGGAAATCTCCCCAGAACTGCAAAAGCCCAATGTGGAGACAGAGGTTATAACAACAATAAAAAGTGTGACTGAGGGAAAAAAAGAAAAAGAAAAAAAAATTTCAAAAGCTTAATTAGACTTAATGGTGACAATAAAATTGACAACTACAACAGGGGGCGGGGCAAAGGGGAAAAAAAGGAAAAAATCCAAAAGAATCTACAGAACAAGTCAAAACAGGAATAAGTGTTTTTCTTGAATCACTGCTGTCAGAGTCCTTTCCCTCGCTGGGAGTCACAGTTCACCTCAACTCCCTAGAAACCCCTCTAACATTGTGCTGATCTCTGGACCTGCTGTGGAGGCATCTCAGGTTCTAATCTGGTCCTAATTCTCTGTGTTCTTGTCTCCAATGTCCACAGCTATCAGAATTAGTGCGTTTTCTTTTGTGGGAGCTCTCAATGACCTTTTATATAGTCCATAGACACAGAATCTGTCTAGTGGATCATGTGGATTAAATCTGCAGCTTGTACAGCTGGTGGGCAGGTTTGGGATCTTCTTCCTTAGCCACACTGCCCCTGGGTTTCAATTGTGGTTTCATTTCCACCTCTGCATGTGGGTCGTCCACTGGGGTTTGCACCTGAGGCTGCCCTGGAGGAGTTGGGTTTCCCCCGTGAGGGCCAGGTGTGTAGGTGGTGCAGCTTCTTGGGTTGCAGAGGTCCTGGAAGCACCAGGTTCTCAAGGGAGTTGGTGGCTAGAGCACCAGGAAATAAAGTGCTCTAGAAGGGTATCAGTTCAGTTCAGTCGCTGAGTTGTGTCTGACTCTTTGTGAACCCATGGACTGCAGCATGCCAGGCCTCCCTGTCCATCACCAACTCCCGGTGTTTACTCAAACTCATGTCCATTGAGTCAGTGATGCTATCCAACCATCCCATCCTCTGTAGTCCCTTTCTCCTGCTTTCAATCTTTCCCAGCATCAGGGTCTTTACAAATGAGTCAGTTCTTTGCATCAGGGGGCCAAATTATTGGAGTTTAAGCTTCAGCATCAGTCCTTCCAATGAATATTCAGGACTGATTTCCTTTAGGATTGACTGGTTGGATCACCTTGCAGTCCAAGGGACTCTCAAGAGCCTTCTCCAGCACCACAGTTCAAAAGCATTAATTCTTCGGCACTCAGCTTTCTTTATAGTCCAACTCTCACATCCATACATGACTACTGGAAAAACCATAGCCTTGACTAGATGGACCTTTGTTGACAAAGCAATGTCTCTGCTTTTTAATATGCTGCCTAGGTTGGTCATGACTTTCCTTCCAAGGAGCAGGTGTCTTTTAATTTCATGGCTGCAATCACCATCCACAGTGATTTTGGAACCCAGAAAAATAAAGTCAGCCACTGTTTCCACTGTTCCACAGCGTCCATGAAGTAGATAAGCCATATGTGGAAGCTCTTGGATATGAGGTGTCCTTCCATCAGAAGTTGCTCTTTAGTTTGGGTCATGCCTACCTGACAGGCAAGCCTACTGCTGAGGATGATTATAATCTTTGCTGTGTGTATTGTCAGGGAGGAAGAAAACTTTCCTTTACCTTTCAAGGTTCTTCTGGCTAGTTAAGAATTCAGTTGACATGAGACAGATTAATAGGAGAAAATCAAATTGATTTTCATACATAAAGGAACCCCACATACATGAAAGGGTCAGAGACAGAAAGGGAGTATGAGGTGTACAGACCATCCTGAGCTGAGAAATGGGAGATGGGCTTGGGGCTTACAAGTACAGAAGGGATATTTACAGGATGACAAGAGCAGATATTTGGTTATTAGATTTTCCCTGGTGACTCCGTGGTAAAGAATGCACCTGCCAAGCAGGACACGTGGATTCAAAACTGGGTTGGGAAGATCCCCTGGAGGAGGAAATAAATCCCATGGACAGAGGAGCCTGATGGGTTATAGGCCATGGGGTCGCAAAAGAGTTAGACATGTATAAGCGATTAAACAACAACAAAATAAACTTTATCTCTGGTAATAACTCTCTTTCTGGGAAAAAATCTCCAATTTAAATTCTTCTAGGTAGCTGAGGGGCAGAAGCTTCTCTTAAGCCAATAAGGTCTCTACTGGCTTTAGCTCAGAATAACCCATGAGCCAAAGTAGCATATGCTGGGGAGGCCTATTGTGAACCCTATAGTATATATAAAAGGGTACTTTTCTAAGTCCAGCCTGATCTTGGTTATGTGAATGGGGAAGAGGCACAGTGATCTTCCTGCTCTCCTTTGCAGCCATTTCTTGGTGGATGGAAGCAGGGATCCACCAGGCACAATTCAAAGCTTTTCCTCCCCTAGACTGAATGATGAACCATTGCTGAAAAATCTCAAACACTACTATTGTCCCTGTGTTTCCTGTGGCTGAATTAAAAGAAAAAAATCATTAGGTGTGTGCGGAACAAGCTTCCTTTCTTGTTAAATGCTATAAAGCCAAGCCTTGTGGGCAGCTCTGGCTGATTATCAGGATTTTCAAACTGACTTTTCTACTGTGTAGAAGGAACTTAATTCCGTATCTGATTTTAATCTGCATCCCATGGTCAGACATGATGTCTTAAAGCATTTATTAACACTTAATGAGGGGGAGCTGATTATATTGATCCTTTTTGTGTAAATTGGCCAAGGTGATCAATTTGGGGTTGTAAACTTTTGATGTTTAAATGCATTACCTTAATATCATTTAAGCACAGTCAATCGTCAACCCCATTAACCCATAGTGTACAGTCTGAACTTGGAATTCAACATTTCCAGAATGGTGATGTATGGAGGGGAGTTTAGCAATTTCCAGAAAGCAGATTGGCTATTCCTTACAGGCCATCTCCTGTGTGTGCTGCTGACATAGGCAATCATGGGGTCTTTCACACACTCAGAGCATGTTGCTGAGAATCCGCTCTTCCTCCCTCATCCCATCCTTACTACAATCATGAGAGAATGAGCATATTTGTATTGTTAGCATTCAGGCAGTTAGTACACAGGTAGGGAAGGATTAATAGTGGGATTTCTTGTTGCAAACCAACAAAAAAGATAAACACAGAGACAAAATCTTATCAGCATGAAGCTCTTGACTGACATACAGAGGTGAAAGGCACAGTCATTTCCACAGCCCAGGGGATGGTTCTTGGACACGGGGCTGCTTCTGACCTGGTAGCAAGAAAAGCACCAACAAATAATCCTCTTCCAAAAGGCTTTCTCTGCCCTTTGTCCATGGAATGGATTCCTTCTAGAAGGAAAGAACCTGATTAAATGCTGTATCAGTTAGGATAAGGTACAGCTGTGAGTGTGAGTGGCAGAAAGCCCAAATTATCAGTAACTTAAGGACACAAGATTTAATCCTCTCATATGAGAAATCTAAAGGTTGACAATCCAGGGCAGAGCTGGCAGTTCCATGAAGTTACCAGGTCATGGTCTTCTCCCAGTTTTTAGGTCCACCATCCCTAGGGTGTGACTCTCATGCTTATAGGCTAAGATGATTACTTAAACTCTGGCTATTGTGTCACATTTCCAGACAGCAGAAAGGCAAAAAGAGGGCAAAGGACAAAGCACCATTTTCCGTTAAGGACACTATTCAGAAGCCACACATGAAATTTTCATTTATACACCAATGATCAGAATTTAGCCATGTAACCATACTGAGGCACAAGGGAGGATGGGGAATATAGTATTAAGTATGTGTCCTGCTAAAACTCAAAATTCTCTTACAAATGGAGAGAATAGATATTGATGGTCAACAGCTGTCTCTGTCCTGAGTGTTGTGTATATTGCAGGTGGAGAGAAAATAACTAAATCAAGCTGTTTGATTTTTGCCCCTGCCATCATGGATCAACAACTCTCCACATCCCCTTATCTTGACCAATCTAAAATGTTTACAGCAACTTAAACAAAATGGAAAAGCATCCAGAAAGATCCAAGAGAAGGGGAAAAGGCATTTGTAACATCAATATTTCTTGCCCAAGTGGTTTCAAAGCACTTTGTTTTACTTGATCATTTTATATGGCACAATCTGCCCATCAGCTCTGTCTCATTTTTACTCATTTTACTCTTGGCTTACTCCAAGAATGTGTTGGGGGCATTTGCTACCCTCATTAAAGCACACCAATGGGACCATTAATCTTTTGGAATAAAGAGAACTTATATGAGATTTTAGATACTCCAGAAAGGACTTACCTACCTGCTTATCATACTTACCACTCCAGATGTTCTGGTTGTCTCTGAGAAGTCTTGTGAAAACTTAAAGCTTCACAGTGTCCCTAAACCACATGCCTAGCATTCAAGACCCAGTTCTGGGGTCATTAGGTTCTCCTAGCATGAAATATAGGCCTTTTCTTAGGAACTAAGAATTCTTATTTGTTTGGGGAGGTTCAGAGCAATACAGGCTTACCACAAGAAACAAACAAACAAACTTTAAAGTTTTGTTTAAAAATGAAGAAATCTCTAATAAGGATGATTCTCAAACTGTGGATTAACCATGCTTAATCATTCATTCCAGACAACAACTCAAAACCTATGGGACACTGTAAAAGCAGTGCTAAGGGGAAGTTTTAAAGATATACACAACAAACCTCCCCAAACTTTCCTTCCAAGGAGCAGGTGTCTTTTAATTTCATGGCTGCAATCACCATCCACAGTGATTTTGGAGCCCAGAAAAATAAAGTCAGCCACTGTTTCCATTGTTCCACAGCCTCCATGAAGTAGATAAGCCATATGTGGAAGCTCTTGGATATGAGGTGTCCTTCCATCAGAAGTTGCTCTTTAGTTTGGGTCATGCCTACCTGACAGGCAAGCCTACTGCTGAGGATGATTATAATCTTTGCTGTGTGTATTGTCAGGGAGGAAGAAAACTTTCCTTTACCTTTCAAGGTTCTTCTGGCTAGTTAAGAATTCAGTTGACATGAGACAGATTAATAGGAGAAAATCAAATTGATTTTCATACATAAAGGAACCCCACATACATGAAAGGGTCAGAGACAGAAAGGGAGTATGAGGTGTACAGACTATCCTGAGCTGAGAAATGGGAGATGGGCTTGGGGCTTACAAGTACAGAAGGGATATTTACAGGATGACAAGAGCAGATATTTGGTTATTAGATTTTCCCTGGTGACTCCGTGGTAAAGAAGACACAGAAGAAATAAAAAAAGAAATCAAAATGTGCATAGAAATGAATGAGTTGTTGTGTTTTCGTTTTCATTAGATTAAAGATCTAAATGTAAGACCAGAAACTATAAAACTTTTTGAAGAAAACATAGGCAAAACACTCTCTGACATAAATCACAGCAGGATCTTCTATGACCCATCTCCCAGAGTAATGGAAATAAAAGCAAAAATAAACAAATGGAACCTAATTAAACTTAAAAGCTTGTGCACAACGAAGGAAACTATAAGCAAAGTGAAAAGACAGCCTTTAGAATGGGAGAAAATAATAGCAGATGAAGCAACTGATAAAGAATTTAATCTCAGAAATATACAAGCAACTCCTGCAGCTCAATTCCAGAAAAATGAATGACTGAATCAAAAAATGGGCCTAAGAACTAAACAGACATTTCTCCAAAGAAGACATACAGATGGCCAACAAACACGTGAAAAGATGCTCAACATTACTCATTATCAGAGAAATGCAAATCAAAACCACATTGAGGTACCATCTCACGCTGGTCAGAATGGCTGCTATCCAAAAATCTACAAACAATAAATGCTGGAGAGGGTGTAGAGAAAAGGGAACCCTCTTATACTGTTGGTGGGAATGCAAACTAGTACAGCCACTATGGAGAACAGTGTGGAGATTCCTTAAAAAACTGGAAATAGAACTCCCACACGCCCCAGCAATCCCACTGCTGGGCATACACACCAAGGAAACCAGAATTGAAAGAAACACGTGTACCCCAATGTTCATCACAGCACTGTTTATAACAGCCAGGACATGGAAGCAAGCTAGATGTCCATTGGCAGACAAATGGATGAAAAAGCTGTGGTACATATACACAATGGAATATTACTCAGCAATTAAAAAGAATACATTTGAATCAGTTTTAATGAGGTGGATGAAACTGGAGCCTATTATACAGAGTGAAGTAAGTCAGAAAGAAAAACACCAATACAGTATACAGTATACTAATGCATATGTATGGAATTTAGAAAGTAATGATAATGCTATATGTGAGACAGCAAAAGAGACACAGATGTATAGAACAGGCTTTTGGACTCTGTTGGAGAAGACGAGGGTAGTATGATCTGAGAGAATCGCATTGAAATGTGTCTATTAACATATGTGAAACAGATTACTAGTCCAGGTTTGATGCACGAGACAGGGTGCTCAGGGCTGGTGCACTGGGATGACCCTGAGGGATGGGATGGGGAGGGAGGTGGGAGGGGGGTTCAGGATGTGGAACACATGTACACCCATGGCTGATTCATGTCAATGTATGGCAAAACCACTACAATATTGTAAAGTAATTAGCCTCCAATTAAAATAAATAATTTTTTTTAAATGATTCAAAAGATAAATAAATAAAAGCTTGTCTTTTTTCCATTGTAAAAAAAAATAAATAAGAAGAAGAACACTGTATAAACTATTAGCCAATCTCTATCCCTTCAAAAGTATTTATCAGCATATTACCCACAGGAACTGCCCCAGGTGCATTCAAGGAATTCAGAGAATGAGATCGGTCCTTGCTCAGACTCTGGTCATACAAATTAAGGGGTGCAATTTGTCAGAGAAGAAAGAGGGGAAGTGGAAGTTTTACTAGCTGATGTGCATGTCTGTGAATAGTCTGGTGTGTCACAAGGTACTTAATGAAAATTGTATTTAAAGTACAGATATTTGAGTATGTTTAATTTTTTCAAAGAGAGTTTTCACTCCAAGTGATCCTTCTAATGACATCACTTTACTTACATTCCATTTATGCTGTTTTGAGTAAGAGCTAAAGTGGCAAGGTTACATGCAGAAAACAGTATTGCATATAACTCTGGTCATATTCAAAGGTAGATGACTAGACAGCAACAGTCTCTATCCTGTAGGTTACAAGAGTACAGTCTCAGAGTACTGCACTCAGAGTGGCTCAGAGTAGAATTTCAGGTACCTGCTGCCACCAGAGTTTGTCTTGCTAAGAGCTCCTCATTCCATGGTGTTATTTACCCTCCCTTCTATCACCATCCCAACTTCCTGTCTAGAAACTGGACATCTAGACTTTACTCTTAGGGTTTATTCATTACTAATCAAAGCATTTTAAAAACGTCATTTTAACAAATTCTTCTTTTCTGTCTCGGGCCATGTGTTTTGGGAATGCTCACGGACCCACAGTGAGATGCAGAGATGAATTCTCATTTGCAAGCCAGCTTGTTTCATATTGCGGTAAGGGAAATTTGGGACAAAAACTATGAAAGTTTATCTTAGGTAAATGGTGAAGCCGAAATACAAACATATAGAAGGACATCACCACCTTCCCTCCAAGGTCACATTATCACTGTGATATGATATGATAATGGAGAAGTCTAGCTATAGGACTCTAAGTTTCTCTACTTCTGAGATGGGTTAGGTAACAGTGACCTCCCTTTTTATTGATGGATTCTGAGGGGTATTCAGCTAGCACTACTTAAAGGGGGTTAAATAAATCCTAAGCAGTAGTATAAACAAATTTCACTTAAAACTATGAATGATGGAATCTATGCTTCATTTATCATTTCTTTCAATGCAAATATTTCAGAGGAAGCCAGTCATTTTTTCCACTTTCATGGAAAATTTGCAACTCAGAAATCATTCTTTGGGTTCTTTATGCCTCCCTGCTCAATCTATCATTGACTGTTGAGATTGGTGCCTGCTTGGTGGTTCTGTGTCTGTTTCTCAGCAATCTGTTAGGAACTAATAGTAAAGAAAAGGGTACTCTGACGAAACATCATGGGCCTGAGGTTGAAAATGCAGGTTAGGCTGAAAAAGGTGAAGGAATGTAGGCTGTGAGTTCAGTTTGGAAATGCAATCAGTAGCCGTACAGTGGGAACTTCTAGGTCTAAATAAGCCGCAATTTAATATTTGTTACACTTTTTAGAACATACATTTAATTTTTCATCTATATATGCCTGCCTAAGGTTCTGGTACCCATGCACTAATCACAAACCCAGCTTACAGCTTTTCCCATTAAAGGATGTTCTATTTCTCATGCTTGACTGTTATGACTGGATGGCTGCATTGCAGGATGAGAAAGCACTCTTAAATGAAGGAATAGATCAGCATCACAAATTCCATTTCAAAATACTTTGGCTAGGGGTGGTCCAGTGGTTAAGACTCTGCATTTCCACTGCAGGGAGCATGGGTTCAATCCCTGGTTGGGTAATTTAAGATCCCGCATGCCATGCAGTATGGCCCCCCAAAATATTTTGGTCCACAGAGTTTGGGTTGAATCTGCCCATATTATCAATGTTTCACCCACATATGCCCTCTCTAGGTGGCTGGCTTGGGCTTCTTCACAGAATAACAGTCTCAGAGTAGTCAAACTTCTTTTATGAGCAGTCTACCTTCCCCCAGGGCAAGAGTTCCAAGAGGCAGTAAGTGGAAACTGCCATTTTTAAATGGCCCAAGTCTAGAAAGTAGCACATCTTCTTCTGTTATATTCTGTTATTCAGACAAGTCATATAGGTCACTTAACTTCAGTGGAAGGAGAAATAGACTTTACTTCTCGATGAAGGGAATTTCAAAGAATTTGAGATAATTTATTATGGGACTTCCCTGGCAGCTCAGATGGTAAAGAATCTGTCTGCAATGCAGGAGACCCATATTTGATCCCTGGGTCAGGAAGATCCCCTGAAGAAGGGAATGGCTACCTACTCTAGTATTCTTGCCTGGGAAGTCCCGTGGACAGAGGGGCCTGGAAGACTACAGTCCATAGGGTTGCAAAGAGTCAGACATGACTGAGCGACTAACACAAACTTTATAATTGGCCACAGAATCCAAACTTATCTTTTCCATATGAATAACCAATTGACCCACTAAAACCTGCATGGAATCACTACCAACAAAAGACCTCTTTCTTTCCTTCCTTCTTTCTTTCAAAAGGCCACTTTCAACTTAATTTTCAGGGGAGATTTTTGCCCCACCATCCAACACCAAATTTTGAGACAGGCAATTTTCTTTAGAATCTCTTAGTATGTGAGGAGGAGTAGCTTTATTTCCAGTTTCCTTTGTACTGGGAACATAGCTTTTTGGAATCCTAGTTTTATATAAGAATAGGCATCTTATAGTAGAGGTCCCGCCTGCTTGACTCTGGTCTTTATCTGTAGTCCCCCACACCTCAGAAAGTTGTAAAAAAGCTGAAAGCTCAAATTCATGGTTTTGTGAATGCCTCCAAGCAAAAGCAAGCTCACTTCTCTAGGTTTCGGTTTCTGTTTCTGTTTGCCTCTTCTGCATGTTCCTTACTTTCTTAATAATTCATTTATGCATTTAATATACACACACACACACAAAGAGCTTTGTTGAGTAAAATAAAAATGCTACCTTTTAAATTAATTTTAATTAATGCTACCTTTATGGAAATGAAAAGGGGTGGAGGAAATGAGAGAACAGCCTTGGAACCTCTATGCTCCAGGAATGTGGAATTCAGTGAAAGCTGTCATTGCTTCGTTAATTGGTGCCAGACATCGATTTGCTTTGTTTTGCATTGATAGTGAAATTTCTATAGCTCTCCCCAGGGGGACAGGAGATAGATAGTACACACTCATCTCACTTAGGTAAATACTGAACCATAAATAAATCACTGCTATTTTCTTGAATTTATAAATAGAATTCTCCTAACAAGGAAATACTTTGGGTAACATTTCTTAAGCTGCATTTGTTTTCCAATCATCATTACCAGGTAGATATGAAGCTTTGAACCATGAAAAGGAAATATTTGAAATTCATGGCAATTTGAAATGGTGGTATTTTGTTATTATATTTTTCATGTTGTTGTTCTATGTGTTTGTTTTACTTGGGGACATTTTTGTGTGTCCTAAAAAGAAAATCATTAAATTACATGCTTTACAGAAAGTTTTACTAGCAAGTAAAGTTTTACAACAAAACTCTGGATCTTTTCCCATTCCTAAACCTGGGATGAGGTGATGTAGTATAATAGTTGCCATGATCTGAATGTGTCCACTCAAAATTCATATACTGAAACCAGAGCCCCTGAGGGGAATAGCATTAGGATGTGAGGCTTTTGACAGATGGTTAAGTCATGAGGGTCTCATGATCTTTTATAAGGACATGAGATTATTGTCCCAGAGACCCCAGAGAGCTCCCCTGGCCCTTCCACCATGTGAAGACACAGAAAAGGTGCTATCTATGAACCAGAAAGCAAGCCCTCACCAGGCCCATATCTGGCAGTGCCTTGATCTTGGGCTTCCCAGCCTCTAGAAATATAACGAAAAAATTTCTGACGTTTATAAGCTACCCAGTCTGTGGTATTTTGTTACAGAAGCCCAAACAGACTAAATAAATTGTTGAGAACAAGCTCTCTGATGTTACTTTCTAGCTCCACCATTTATTAACTAAATAATTTTTGCCAAGGCACGTCATTCTTCAGCCTTAGTTACCAAATCTGCAAGTGTAGGTAAATGAATGTTAAATGAGATAGCATGTGCCAAGTATAAAATTAGCCTTGATACTTACTTTCTTGGCACTTAAGCACCTGAGTCTTAGTTGTAGTTGTTGTTCCTCTTATACTAATTATTAATATGAAATGACCCCCGGGGATGGTGGTATAAGACCAGGGTATTTATATGTTATATATACTCACTCACTCATGCTCATGCTCAGTCATGTCCAACTCTTTGCAACCCAATGGACTGTAGCCTGCCAGGTTACTCTGTCCATGGAATTTTCCAGGCAAGAATACTACTTCCTTCTCCAGGGGAACTTCCCAACCCAGGGACTGAGCTCATGGCTCCTGTACTAGAAGGCGGATTCTTTACCACTGAGCCACCATACCACTTGATGCCTAATAGGAAGAAAAATCCATATTTTTTATATATTGGGTTGACTATTTGACCTAAGTTAGTTTAAAACAATTGCCCCCAAAATCGCTGTGGTAAATTTCCTGCATCTTTCAATAAGGACTGTAATATGTCCTTTATCTCTCAAAAGGAAATAGTCTAGTCTTCTACAAATAGTGTTTATGAACAGGGGATGTTACAAAGCTTTTCTTAGAACCATTACTGTATTTCACCTAAGATTGAACAGCAATGTTCACTATTGCAGGACAAAGCAATAGGAACTAAAGAGAATTCAATATGTTAAAGATTGTTGAGGTTTTTACTTCATCAAGGAAGTGTTGACTGAGCCGGCCTCCTCAGTATGCAGTTACACTTACAGTTTTATTTATTAATGATCACCAATGGCCTCCATAATTTAGATGTAATGGTTAAACAATTACCTTTTGCATTTGAACTGAAGAAAGGAGAAAGTCATTTAATTGCTAGTAATTTTTCCTCATTATACAAAAGCCCTGCCTTACTTCCTGTTCACATCATAATAATAGCCAGATAAAAGTGATTTGGCAAACAATAACTCATTTTGCTCCTTAAAAGCCAAATAATAAATCCCAAATGGCCTCATATAGCATATAAGCCATATAGCTGAAAACAGTATATTTTTTAAAAAGGGACCTTGGTATGAGTTGAGGATAAGGGAGCTCTTTCTCCTATCCCGTTGTGTCTTTGTAATAACATGGTTGACCACAGCAATACAAAACTATGCCCTGATGTAGTCCTCTTTTTCTTATATTCCTACCTCTTTCCAGACTTATACATTCACTCCCCAACCCCATACATGATCTCCTTACCATATTCTTGGAAGTGACTTGCTGTGATGACAGATTTGGGTGAATATTTCTGTCTTTCTGCATGAAAGAGAAAGAAAAACATATTATATGCATTAGTCTTGTTTTGTGGTTTGATTCCCAGCTGCTCCCAAGCAGCACACAGAGGATTAACGTGGGTTTGATTAGAGAAATCTGGGGTGTCAGGAAGGTCACACAATTTCTGGCAGCTTCCTTGTAAATTAAATCTAAGTAATTTTTTCATGATGGTATCCACTTCAACTGTAGAGAACCAGAGTGAAAGAAAACATACTTGGGACAGTGATTTGGAAAACAGAAACTCTTGGGCTTTGCCCCCAGCCTTAATGTCAACTACCTCTGTAGCCTGGATGCACATCCCAGAAGGGTACTTCAAGGGTTAATTAGCTTCTTGAATGCTTTGAATATGAAAATGTGCTAAATAAACATATGACAGATTGAACTCACCAGAGGGAAAGAGAGACCTGAATTGGGAGGATGGGAGTGGGGGAAGTGGAGAACAGTTATAGAGTGAGAGATTATTGAATGTTTGTTCATTCTTACTTTGGAACAAAAAGAAAATATCCTTAGAGAGTATTTTGCTTTATCTAAACTGAAGAAGGGAGAGGAAGGCTAAAAAATCATCAGAAACTAGTAGAATACTCTAATCCATAACCAGTGACTAGAAATGGGAGGCTGAGTAAGGACGAGGGTGAATCATATAATAATGTGGAGCAAGGCTCTGTGGCTAGGAAAAAAAAAAAGGAAAGCTAATCTTTCAAAAAAGGAAATAGGACACTGATCTTTGGAGGCAGGGAGCATTGTGGTACAGAAAGCAAGAGACAAGACTGGATATTTAGATGGACTTATCCCAGAGGAAATAAGTCAGGAGGAAGAAGAGATGGGAAATATCAATGCTGTAGGTAGATGGACACTATAATAACAAATCAAGGATGCTGATCTAAAACATAAGAGCAAAGACATGATATAGTCAAAATGTCAGTGAATGATGGAAAATGAGATCAAAAATTTCAGCTGTAAAATAATAAGCTCATCATAAAATGCTGCTTATCAGGGCAAAAAAGAAAACCACAGTGAAATGCTGAGGAGGTACACAGTGAGACAACATAGTGGTCCAAGATGTAGTTTCAGTCAGGTATTAGAACATGAAAGACAACAGAAATGGAACAATAATGCAAAGAAAGAGGTACTGAAAATTAGATGATACTGAGGGTGAGAGGCAGGACATTACAGGAAAAGATTTGTAGTATAATAAGACATAGTGTGGGTCTTAGATATGCATGCTCTCTAGGACTTCAGTAAAGAAGGAGTTCAGAAGCAGGAATAGAGCTATTCATATATATGGATTGGCTCATTGAACCCAGTATCTCTTCCCTAGAATCACCTTAGATGTCCAGTTTGCATTTACTTCTGCAGAATAAATGTGTACACCTGCTTAGATCACTCTGTTATCATGTTGGCCAAGAAAATAATCATACCTTGCATTCCCAGTTAGGAGGCTCAAATGCCATCATTCCTCATTATTTCCTTTCAGGGTAATAATTACATCCAGCAAATTTTGCTAGTGCTGTCACCAGTCCAGACCTTTGGGAAGTCCACCTCATTGACACCCATCATTTAACTCAAACTGTAAATGTTTGACTGGAATTTTAAAGTTAAAACTTTATTATGAGCTTTTCTTTGCTTATCTTTATTTTATACAAAGTTGGCCCCTAAAATGCTTATGGAGCATTTCTTGAAACCCAGATTACAAAATTATTGATGATTTAGCTAGTTACCCCTTCTGAATTGCCTAGATAAAAGCCATAAACCTTAATTACATAATAAAGTTCCCTTCTAAATACCAAAATCCCTAAAAGAGCAATCATTTGCAGTATATAGACCAAGATTTTGTATGCAAGATTACCAAGCATCCCACTTGGGTACTAGGCACAGGCTGTTACTGTTTCATGGCTGCATTGCCAGTTCAGCTTGACTTGCTTAATCCTCTGCCTGCCCTGCTTCATGTCACCCAAGCTAATTGAGCCACAAAAGATAGAGGGGCCTTGGTTTGGAATAAAGTTGCCTCTTTAAGTGTTCTTCAAGTGTTTAACCCTAAACAAGGACAGTTGCCCCATCCACAGATTACCTCAATTAGCCAGTCGAGATTGGCTCTACTTATTGCAATAACTTGCTTGGCACATTTTTAAAAATGATTATTATTATCCCCAATATCACCTTCAGTATAAAATTTAAGTGCTTACTGCAAAAAATTAAATATATGGAAAACCACAAAGAGAAAAACAGAAGCAAAGTCTTTGATGAGAGAGTTCTCCAAAGAAGGTAGAGAAATGGCCAACAAGTATATGAAGATGCTCAACATCACTGATCATCAGGAAAATATAAATCAAAACTGTAATGAGACATCACCTCTATTAGGATAACCACTGTAAAAAAAAACAAAACAGGAAATAATAAGTGTTGGTGAGGATGTGCAGAGATTAGAAACCTTGTGTGATATTGGTATGTGAAATGAAACAGTGCCATGAAAAATAGCATGAAGTTTCCTCAAAAATTAAAAATGGAATGCAGCAGTGCCGTTTCTTGCTATGTATGATGCAGCAGTGCTGTTTCTTGCTATGTATCCAAAAGAATTGAAAGCAGGATCTCAAAGAGATTTTTGCACACACATGTTCATTGCAGCATTATTGACAATAGTCAAGAGGCAGAAGCAACCTAAACGTTCATCAATGTATGAACAAATAAAGAAAATATGGTATATACACACAAATATTGGCCTTAAAAAAGGAAATCCTGTCCCATACTACTACAACATGGATGAAACTGAGAACATTATACTAAGTGAAATATTGATAATTCACTGACAAAAGGACAAATACTGTATGATTTCACTTACATGAGATATATAAAGTAGTCAAACTCATGGAAACAAAAAAAGATGATTACCAGGGGCTGGGAGGAATGGAAAATGGGGAGTTGCTGTTCAATGGATATAGAGGTTTAATTTTGCAGAATGGTAAAGTTCTAGAGATCTGTGAATTTAGTTGATACTAATGAACTGTATGCATAAAAATAGTTAATATCATAAATTTAAAGTTTTTTAAATCACAAATTAAAATATTTAAAGGAAAAAAAACAACAGCAGCAGTAACTTGAAAAGCACTTGTGCATTGGTACTTGTGGATTTGCTAAGCCTGGAACATTACCAGGATGTGAATGAGCTTGGGTTAGTTTACTGAAGGATACAAACCACATATCAGCAGATAGTGAATCAGCCACCAGACAGCTAGCCAGTCACTGACCAATCCATCAGCCAATTACAGACACATGCATGGGCCACAGCAAAGATTTGCTGAGCCTGATCCAGATCTGCAGAAGTCCCCATATGAAAACAGCCCAAATTGTTGGTCTGTATATTTTTGAGCTAAGAAGTGATAGTTGCTCAGTCATGTCCGATTCTTTGCAACCCCATCGACCATAGCCCACCAAGCTCCTCTGTCCATGGAACTCTCCAGGCAAGAATACTGGAGTGGGTAGCCATTCCCTTCTCCAGGGGATCTTCCTGCCCCCAAAATTGAACCCAGATCTCCTGGATTGCAGGAGAATTCTTTACCATCTGAGCGACCAGGGAAACCCCTTTGGGCTAAGTAAATCACAATCATTGTTATTTGAGGGAAATTTTTAAATAAAACAAATCACTCAAAATTCTTCCACTTAAGGGAACCCTTGTGAAATCATATAAGTGTGTATATGTTTACGCATGCAATAGTATTCTCTCAGGTGTTCATACCTTTATTTATTTAATATCAATGCATTCAGCTTGTTTTAAACCTTGTGACATTGAAAATAACACTGAGATGAGCACTTTGTGGATGTATTTTGTATATAACCATGGTTATTTTCTTAGGATGAATTCTAACATTGGATACCTGGATGAAAGCTATATAAATTAAATTACTTAGGTATCTTAAAAACATTCACTAAATCCTTTAAAAATGGGAGAGTTTCTTTTTACATCGGGTGACTGTTACACTTTCTTTAAACAAAAATTATCTAGCATTATTGAACTGTAAAAATATTTTATTAACTATTTTGGGTGAGAAGGCCAAAAAAGAAATCTATAGATAATGAAAACAGATGCTACTGCTGCTAAGTCACTTCAGTTGTGTCCGACTCTTAGCGGCCCCATGGACTGCAGCCTACCAGGCTCCTCCATCCCTGGGATTTTCCAGGCAAGAGTACTGGAGTGGGGTGCCATTGCCTTCTCCGGCAATAGGGGGTAAATTCTTATGACAGTTGAGAGACACACAAAGGCAACCCAAATAGAAAAAAAAAAAAAATCTTATTGCTGCTGTTCTGATGTCTGCCTGGTCTGTAAAACGTAGCAGATTTCTCAGTGCCTGTGGTGAAATGCAGTGTATATTTGAGTGAGAAATCAGTCACTGAAGGCTTTTTATGTTAATAATGCTGTGAGATCCACTAAATTGCTTGTGTATTATGTCCCCAAAACACTTAGTTTTATCCACACCCTGGAATAAATAATATTAAGGTCTATTTACTGTTCATCTTCATCAATTTTAAACGCCAACCAATCTGTGAATGGCTCATATCAGAAGGCTATTAAGCTGAAGACTATCATTAAAATGGCATAAATCAACATTCTTTTTTATTAAGTAAGCCTTCATCCTAGCTAAATATTTTAGACCTCAAGCAAAGGAAACCCTTCTCCTTTTCAACCAAGAAGTAAATAGATGTCTAGTCTCTCTTATTTCCTGCCATGTGTGACCTGGTTCTTATGTATGCACATGGATGGGGAAAAGGGTAGTCTTTCCTTAGGCAGACTAGAGTGTTCAGCTTATGCTCAACATGGTATGTAGAGACTAGAACATGTGGATAATGTTCAACAACTGGTGATTTTCTGGGTGATGTGGATGAAGAATGTAAAAAATGCCTCATAAACATTAAGCAAATCCATGACCAAGAGGAGGCACTGTGGATGAAGAATGTCACCTGTCAGATCTGTAAACAAAGAATGCTATGGCCATGAAGACCTCAGCCATTATCAGTTCAGTTCAGACGCTCCGTCCCATCCAACTATTTGTGATTCCATGGACTGCAGCACACCAGGCCTCCCTGTACATCACCAACTACCAGAGATTACTCAAACTCATGTCCATTGAGTCGGTAATGCCATCCAACCATCTCATCCTCTCTTGTCCCCTTCTCCTCCTGCCTTCAATCTTTCCCAGCCTCAGGTACCTTTCCAATGAGTCAGCTTTTCTTATCAGGTGAACAAAATATTTGAGTTTCAGCTTCAGCATCAGTCCTTCCAATGAATATTCAGAACTGATTTCCTTTAGGATGGACTGGTTGGATCTCCTTGCAGTCCAAGGGACTCTCAAGGGGCTTCTACAACACCACAGTTCAAAAGCATCAATTTTTTGGCACTCAGCTTTCTTTATAGTCCAACTCTCACATCCATACATGACTACTGGAAAAACCATAGCCTTGACTAGATGAACTTTTGTTGGAAAAGTAATGTCTCTGCTTTTTAATATGCTGTCTAGGTTAGTCAGAACTTTACTTCCAAGGAGCAAGTGACTTTTAATTTCATGGCTGCAGTCACCACCTGCAGTGATTTTGGAACCCCAAAAAATAAAGTCTGTCACTGTTTCCATTGTTTCCCCACCTATTTGCCATAAAGTGATGGGACTGGATGCCATGATCTTAGTTTTCTGAATGTTAAGTTTTAAAACAACTTTTTCACTCTCCTTTCACTTTCATGAATAGGCTCTTTAGTTTTTCAATTTCTCCCATAAGGGTAGTGTCATCTGCGTATCTGAAGTTATTGCTATTTCTCCTGGCAATCTTGATTCCAGCTTGTGCTTCATCCAGCCTGGCATTTCACATGACGTACTGTGCATTACAGTTAAATAAGCAGGGTGACAATATACAGCCTTGATGTACTCCTTTCCCGATTTGTAACCAGTCTGTTATTCCATGTCGAGTTCTAACTGTTGCTTCTTGACCTGCATACAGGTTTCTCAAGAGGCAGGTCAGGTGGTCTGGTATTTCCATCTCTTTCAGAATTTTCCAAAGTTTGTTGTGATCCACACAATAAAAGGCTTTGGCATAGTAAAAAAGCAGAAGAAGATGTTTTTCTGGAACTCTCTTACTTTTTTGATGATCCAACAGATGTTGGAAATTTGATCTTTGATTCCTCTGCCTTTTCTAAAACAAGCTTGAACATCTGGAAGTTCACGGTTCGTGTATTGCTGAAGCCTGGCTTGGAGTATTTTAAGCATTACTTTGCTAGCGTGTGAGATGAGTGCAATTGTGCGGTAGTTGGAACATTCTTTGGCATTGCCTGTCATTGGGATTGGAATGAAAACTGATCTTTTCCAGTCCTGTGGCCACTGCTGAGTTTTCCAAATTTGCTGGCCTATTGAGTGCAGCACTTTCACAGCGTCATCTTTTAGAAGTTAAAAGAGCTCAACTGGAATTCTATCACTTCCACTAGCTTTGTTCGTAGTGATGTTTCCTAAGGCCCACTTGACTTCACATTCCAGGATGTCTGGCTCTACATGAGTGATCATACCATTGTGGTTATCTGGGTCATGAAGATCTTTTTTGTATAGTTCTTCTGTGTATTCCTGCCACCTCTTCTTAATATGCTTCTGCTAGGTCCATACCATTTCTCTCCTTTACTGTGCCCATCTTTGCATGAAATGTTCCCTTGGTATCTCTAATTTTCTTGAAAACATCTCCAGTCTTTCCCATTCTATTGTCTATAGTCACCCCTAACTGTGTACCCAGAAGGGATTCAGAATAGAGAAAAGCAGGGACTGGCCCTAGATAAAGTGCATATGAAAGGGTTGATTTCAGTGAGTGCAGACTCTTGTATCTTCCCATACATAGAAATGGGAGCTGTTTGAGAGGCTGTCTCCAAGGCTTAAGTCCTTAGAAAGTTTGCCAGATAAAACACAATTCTCAAATTTTAGGTTGTGCATTTTTTCTCAGTCAACAGTGACTAATATTTGGGGAGCATTCTTACAAGCATAGAAGGTTTAGTCACCATTAATAATGCATTTAACGAAGTTTTGACATTACTTGGCAATTCTCTGTATATTCCTTTTAGAATTAGTAGAACTTTGAATCAGCACATAAGCAACCAATAATTAGCCTGCTTGGTTGATCTCTGGGCCCCAAATCTTACAGGAGCTGCCTAGGAAGTAGCTGTTTCTATAAAGTTAGGGAAGCTTGGTAGTAAATGACACCATTCTCACACATCATGCTTCTCTTTCTAATTCCTTGAGTATGTATGTGTGTCAGAGGAGGGTTGTATGTACAACTGGAAACAATCTCCAATATTATAATAGTTGGGATCAATAGTTCCACTGAACCCCAAGAAGAGTGTCTTCATTGCTGCTTCATGAACTTCATTCACAAAGCAAATGGTGAGAATGATTGTATAAAGTTCTAACAATGGAACGAAGTCAATGTGAAAACGAGCATTAAGAAAAAATTTTAGAAGATGCAGTATTTTGGTAGTTGTTAAAATAATTTTTCCATCCAATAATGCCATCCAACAGAGGATGAGATGGTTGGATAGCATCACCAACTCAATAGACATGAGTTTGAACAAGCTCTGGGAGTTGGTGATGGACAGGGAAGCCTGGTGTGCTGCAGTCCATGGGGTCGCAAAAAGTCAGACACAACTGAGCGACTGAACTGACTGAAAATATTGTTATTGCTTTTGGTGGTGGCCTTTGGGATCTGGGGCTTCCCTGATAGCTCAGTTGGTAAATAATCCACCTGCAATGCAGGAGACCCCGGTTTGATTCCTGGGTCAGGAAGATCCCCTGGAGAAGAGATAGGCTACCCACTCCAGTGTTCTTGGTCTTCTCTTGTGGCTCAGCTGGTAAAGAATCCACCTGCAATGTGGGAGATCTAGGTTCAATCCCTGGGTTGGGAAGATCCCCTGGAGAAGGGAAAGGCTACACACTCCAGTATTCTGGCCTGGAGAATTCCATGGACAGTCCATGGGGTCAAAAAGAATCAAACAAGACTGAGAGACTTTCACTTCACTTTAGGATCTGGAATCTGTTCCCTTCCCCTACTTCCCACTGTTACATGCAAACAAATGTTTGTTGAAGTAGTACTATGAGGAGGGTTTTGATTATTGAAGAATAGGGGTGTTTATTTTCTCTTTCATTTGCAAAGCATCACATGATGCTTTTTCATACAGTGCAGATATAAGAAATGGTTCAAATACCCATTTGATCTGTCCCTGACACACACACTTACATGCACATACACATACTTTCTTACTGGCAATAAGTTCAAGTAAACATGATTTCCTCTCACATTAGAAATATAATTTATAAGAGATGTTTATCATTTTAGCATTCATACCTAAAATATGGTATTTTGTTGTTTAGTTGCTAAGTTGTGTCCGACTCTTTAGCAGGACACAAAAACCTCTCTTGCTAGTGTTCTCTCTCTGTCTCTCTGTCTTTGTCTCTCTCTCTCTCGCACACACACCTTTGGAAAGAAGAGAAACTTAAGAAGCATAAAAGTTTCCCTGGTGTGCAACCTAGAATAGTACATTTAGGATGCTTTACATCTAAGATCTATGACTGAATTCTATCTCCCCCACCCCCAAAATATGGGTTAGGTGTTTTATTTTTAACCAAAGACTCTCTTATCTTTTCTCACTTGAGGAATATAGAGCCTGAATATCCCAGAGATATTTCACTTGTAGATACAGAAAATAGAGTGAGATTGTGGGCAAGCAAATCTTTCAAGTACATAAATGGAAAATGAAAGTAAGATAGCATGGTAATTAACACAGACGAAAATAGCTTGCATTCTTCCCTAGATTTCTTGTGGGTGATAAATTGCCTTAGCTGGAAACTATATTTTCAAGTTGTAAATCTTTGTATGACTAACAACTTCCTTATATCTTGCAGTGAAATTAGAGAACAAATATTAAGATGTAGTTTTTATTTGTCTGTAAAATTATAATACCAGAGCAACAGCATGAAGCTGTACATGAAATTATGACCACACATTATTACTTGATGGCAATTTCCCCCTATTAAATTATATGGGTAGCAATAGGTAGATAGAAACGCAAGATACACAAAGTTCATAGCCAGCATCTTGTCAAGTGCTCAAAAGATTTCCATTGAAAAGATCAATTCATGTTGGAAATATTTATTTTAATTTGAATCTCTTTTGTATTAAAAACTTAGTTGATTGAAAAGGAAGATCAGAGCTATCTTGCAAACATCTGTGAAGAGTGTGTTTGCCACACCTTAATTGGTATGTTTATTGTAGAATGTTTTTATAAGTGCATATCTCTGGCTTCCCAGAAATGACAACCCACTCCAGTATTCTTGCCTGGCAAATCCCATAGACAGAGGGGCCGAGTGAGCTATAGTCTATGGGGTCACAAAAGACTCAGACATGACTTAGCGATGAAGCAATAACATTATCTGGCTTCCTACATGTCACAAGTGCTTCAGCTGGCTATTAAACTGGAGAAAGTTACATCTGAAAAATAGTTGCCTTCCCTGGTTATCCAGTGTGAGTTGATTCCTCAGTCTAAAGATTAACTGAAGGGATTTAACTAAGAACTTAGAACAACCTTCAAACATGTCCATAAATTTCTAGATGCAATTCACATTTTTAAAGCTGACTCCATAATCCATACTACATAATCAATACTGATGCCCAATACTGGGCACCTGATGCAAAAAACTGACTCATTGGAAAAGACCCTGATGCTGGGAAAGATTGAAGGCAGGAGGATAAGGGGATGACACAGGATGAGATGGTTGGATGGCATCACTGACTTGATGGACATGAGTTTGAGTAAGCTCCGGAAGTTGGTAATGGACAAGGAATCCTGGCATGCTGCAGTACATGGGGCCACAAAGAGTTGGACATGACTGAGTGACTGAACTGAACGATAATCCATGGATGAGAATTAACCCAATTGCAACAGAAGTGGGAAAAGACTGACTTTGATACATAAGACAGAAGTTATCAAATCTAGAGCATAAATTACATAAGCCACCTCATGATGTGGATGAAAGAAATATTTGAAATCAAAAGGCATTGATATATTCTAGAAAATATGAAAAATATAATGCTTTTACTTGGAGTTTAACCAGTCCCAATCTGGGACGTTGTGAGGGAGATTTCTATATTGGGTATATCCTCTAAGGTCCATTACAACTTTCTGATTCTATGACTTGGAGGTAGAATTATTAAATATGAATATTTTGGGCATAGTCTTATCCTGATGAATTTAATCATTTTCTTACATAAATCTTTGTGCAAATTAGAAGATGCTCCTTTTGGTAAGGTGACAAGGAGCCCAAAACTTTATAATAAAACACCTAGGTAAATAAACTGAGTATTAATGTCCATCAATTTTCCCTTTTGATCATCATTGTATTATAATTCATATTCTATTAAAATGAGCCTGGCAAGTTCTAGTGATGGAAGAGTGACTTATATCAACTAAAATTCCCACAGATAACACTCATAAATTCTGATTAAAAAAAAACATAAAAATAACTGCTATTTGAAAGAACAGAAGAGTAAACAAAGCCTTCAAAAATTGTAAGGTTCTTTGACCTTTGAAGAAAGGAAATCACAGTGTTTGAGGACCACCTTCATACATCTTTTCCTCTGAGACCAATTCCCAGCCTGAGCATCATAGAGGTAGAGGGGAATTGATAAGCAGATTTGCAAGCTCCATCCATGTATGGTTTCCTCCTTTCTAGGACTTCCCCCTCAAATTCTGATCACTCTAACAACCACAAACTCCATTCCCTAACACAGGAGACAGGACTGTTTTTGTGTAAAGGGCTAGATAGTAAATAAATAAGACTTGACAATACTCCCTCTATTGCATATTCTTCTTTGTTTTCCTTTTTATTTTATATAAACTTTTACAAATGTAAAAACCATTCTTAGTTCCCATTTGTAGGTAGAGAGCCCTGAGAAAACAGGCCAGATTTGTCCAGGAGGCAACAGTTTGCCTATTCCTGATCTAATACCTCAAGCAAATAAGACTGCAGCATATAACATACATGTATTTGGATTCCCAGAGGAGAGGAGAGAGAGAATGGAGTAAAAAATCATTTGAAGACATAATCCTGAAAATATTCCAAATCTGGCAAAAAGCATTAATGCATCATACTAATCAAAAAGCTTAAGAAGCTTAGTGAACCCCCAAGAAGTATAAATACATAAAACAACAAGCCCAAGGCTCTTCATAATCACATGCTCCCAAAACAAGGTACATAGAACATCTCGAAAATAATCTTTTTATATTATTAACTCTATGTAGACTGTGAAATAGTAAGGATATATGTTATAATTCCTAAAGCACGCACTAAAAATAATAAAAAAGTCAGTTAAAAAGCTGTAACAAAAAGTTAAATGGAAAGCTTAAAAAAATTAATTAACCCAGAAGAAGATAGGAAAGGAGGAACAGAGAAACAAAAACTCAAATATGACCAGTAGAAAACAAATTGAAAAGCAAAGTAGTAAACTTAAACCTAACCGCATCAATAAGCTATTTTACATGTAAGTAGACTAATCTCTTCAACTGAGAAGCAAAAATTTACACTTTTTTTAAGTGACCTTGCTTATGCCATTATAGGCATTGTTTTGATATTATGACACAGATAGGTTGAAAATAAAAGTATAACAAAAGTTATATGGTATGAACAATAAACATAAGAAAGCTTGCATGTCTATGTTATTATTAGACTAAGGAATATAATGAGATAAAGAGGCAAATTTTATACTACGAAAGGGTTACTGTATAAGAAAGATGACAACTAAATTTGGTTTTGTAGCTAATAATATTTCATCAGCAAAAGCCAACAAAACTAAAGTGAGAAAGAAATCCACAAAGGACTGTGCATATGATCATAAAGAACCTGAGAAAGCCCCCAGCTCTCACCTCTCTCTGACTTTCAAGCTCTGAACAAACAGGAAGTGAAAGATAAGGCAGTGCCATAAACTGCCTGGCTGAGTGTTGAGGGCATATCCAGAAATATATATACACACAGCGCCCATTTGCAAAGACCAGGAGATTTTTCTTAGTTCCAGGCTTTAAAGAAATTTCTGTACAATCACTGGTTGACCACTAACCTGAAACAGAGACTTCAATGGCTATGTACAGCAAAGAATATATACTTCACAAAATTAGCTCAGGAAAGTCTCTGACAAACAAGCAACTACTGCTACAACAAGCAGCATTAACAATCCCTAGGGAGGGGAGAATCTAATTTCCAGAGTTGCCACATTGCAATTTTCAAAATGTCCACTTTTAACAATAAAAAATCATAAGGCTGCAGAGAAGCAAGAAAGTATAGGTAAAATATAGGGCAAAAGACAATCAACAAAATGTGTCCTTGAGGAAGCAGAAATACAGGAGTTTCTACACACATATTTTAAATCTGTTTATAAAGCTAAAGGAAACCACATACAAAAAATCAAACTGTTGGAACAATATCTCATGAAATAGAAAATCTCAGTCAAAAGGTAGAAATTATAAAGAGGAAAAAGATAGAAATTCTGGGGTTAAATAGTACAATAATTGAAATGAAAAATTCACTAGAGGCACTCACTAGCAGATACAACCTGACATATGAGTTCAACTGAGGTAATCTAGTCTGAGGAACCAAAAGAAAAAAAATGAAGAACAATGAAGTAAAAGAGTCTAAGACAACTGTAGGACAACACCAATCATATCAACATATGAATATATTGCATAATGGGAGGTCCAGAAGGAGAGAAAGAAAGGAGCAGAAAGAATATTTGAAGAAATAATGGCTGAAAAATTCCCAATTTGATGAAAAGCATTAATCTACACATCCAAAAAAGTCAGTGAACTCCAAGTAGGATAAATTTAATGAAATCTTCAGTAAAATACATTATAATAAAACTGTCAAAAGACAAAGCCAAAGAGGTACAAGGGTCCCTGAATGAGATTAACAGCTGAATTCTCATCAAACACTATGAAGGCCAGAAACAGTGGGATGACATATTCAAAGTGCTTAAAGAAAAAACACAATTGTCAACAAGCATTCTCATCCAGTAAAACTATTTTGTAAAGATAAACCAGAAAAAACAAGAGAGTTTGTTGCTAGTAGACATGCCCTCAAAGAAACACTAAAGGGAGTTATTCAATCTAAAATAAAAAGACACTAGAGAATAACTTGAATCTACATGAAGGAATAAAGAACACTGGTAAAGCCAACTTGTTGTTCAGTCACTAAGTCACGTCTGACTCTTTGTGAATCCATGAACTGCGGCATGCCAGGCTTCCCTGTCCTTCGCTGTCTCCTTGAGTTTGCTCAAACTCATGTCCATTGAGTCAGTGATACCATCCAACCATCTCATCTTCTGTCACCCCCTTCTCTTCTTGCCCTCAATCTTTCCCACTTTTCCAATGAGTCAGCTCTTTGAATCAGGTGGCCAAAATATTGGAGCTTCAGCTTCAGCACTAGTCCTTCCAATGAATATTCAGAATTGATTTTCTAACTACACAGGTTAATATAAAAGTCTGTATTAATAATTTTTTATTCCTCTTTTTTCTTATTTAAGAGACAACTATCTAAAATAGTCTTTATAAATCTATAGTGATGGGCTCAGAAGTTAAAAAATGAAATTTGTAACAACAATAAAGGGGAAAACAGACTTATAAAGGAGTAAAGTTTTTAAATCTTATTGAAATCAAGTTCATAGTAATCTTAACTAGATTGTTATAAATTGTTCACTGTAATTCTCAGAGAAATCACCAAGAAAACAATATTCATAACAGCCAAATATGGAATTAACCCAAAGTCTATCCATTGGTGAATGAATGAACAAATTGTGGTATAGCTATACAATGGAATACTGCTCAGCAATAAAAAAAAAGATTAATGCATAGAACAATTTAGTGAATCTCACATTGTGTTGACCAAAAGAAGCCAGACACAAAAGAATACATGCTATAGGATTCACTTTATGAAGTTCCGGAACTGACAAAACTAATCTATAGTGATAGAAATCAAAACAACAATTTTCAAAGTGGGATAGAAGTATGACTAGAAGGAGGCACAAGAGCACATTTTGAGATGATGGAAATGTTCTCTCTCTTGATTGTAGTGGTAGTTACAGGAATGTATAAATTTATTAAGAATCATTGACTTGTCCACTTAAGGTTTGTGCATTTCGCTGAATGCAAAGTTCATGCCAATTAAAATAAAAGTATGGTATCTCTTGTGGTTTATGAAATCAGTCTTTTTAGTTAACTTCCTCTAAATACAACACCCACATCTGTAATGTAGTACTAGGGAGAATACTCTTCATCATTTTGTCAGTGAAGAAACAAAATTTAAAAATACTGTAATTTTGGATGTTTTTTTTTAATGAATCAGGTCATTTATTCTAGGAGCAAATACTGTTTCTCCTTGCAAACATCACTTCCTCCAATGTGCCAAAAAGCATAATTTGGTATGTGTATATATTTGTTTGTAAAGATATGTGGTCTTCTCACAAAGTCCACTATTTCCTCCCCTTCCTCCCAAATAAAACCATGTGTTTTGTGTTTTGTAAAATTTTAGGTAATACTTATGAGGGCACATTCAACCAGGTCTCTATTAGGTTTACAAAGGGCTTGTATTCTTCATAGAAGTACTGCTACTTAGTAGATGGCTTCTTTTAAGGTAGAAATACCAGTCACGATACCTTGGCTTCAGTAGCTGCTAAAAGTTTCAGAAGTCTCTGACAATGTGAACTTCTGTCCAAGGGACAGGAAAGGACTTTGGGCTGGTATGTGGGCTTCCTTGTCTCTAGTTTACACAGAGTTGGGTTATTTGGTGGAAAAGTGCAATTTGCTCAACAGGGAATATCTCTTTACTTTCTCCAGGAGAGTCTTCATTATATTACCAGAAGTGATAAGTGCATATTTTGTTGATATTTTTTGTAAAATCTTTACAAAATGTCTTTTCAATAAAGAGGCCATCAAAAGGGTCAAAAATTGTCAAACACCCTTACTTAAATTCATTTCACCAACATCTCCTTAAGTGAAAGGTCTTACTTTAATTTGAGACATCTTAATAAGTAGATATCATTCATTCCATAAATACTTCTGAGCACCAACTGTATGCAGGACCTGAGGTGTGGAGAAGAGCTGCCATGCCTGCCTTCAAAATCTCACATTCCAGTAATGAGATTTCTTTTTAGTTCATGAGTATTAGTTTGGACTGTACAATATTACCATTTTTATAGATCAAAAATAATAGATTAACAGTGATTTCACTGGATCAGCTTAATGTAATCTGAAGGGAAAACTGCTCAGTCTGATGCAGTCTAGAACAAAGGAGTGGTCACTTTCAGATGAGGTTCTCACGGGGTGGGAGAAAAAGAAATGAGGGAAATTGCTGCCTTTTTTGTTACTCATTTCTTTGCTCCTTTTGAGCTCATCATGTAAATCCATTGCCTGCCAATCCAGATTAAATAAATACTTCATTTGTACTTCAAGGAGGAAGACGAAGTATAAAAATAAGAGGGATGATATATAAAGAGAACACTGGTGTGGAGTCACTCACAATCTGAGCCTGTGAGTAAGGCATTGTGTGATACTGAAATGTCTCTAGTTAGAGTGCTTATTGGGCTTCCCAGGTGTCTCAATAGGTAAAGAACTCATCTGCAATACAGGAGACATAAGATACGCGAGTTAGATCCCTAGGTCGGGAAGATCCCCTGGAGAAGGGCATGGCAACCCACTCTAGTATTCTTGTCTGGAGAATCCCATGGACAGAGGAGCCTGGCAGGCTATAGTTCATAAGGGCACAAAGAGTCAGAAGCAACTAAGCATGCAGGCACTCAGAGTGCTTATTACCTGGGGTGGGGTGTAGGGTGCTCTGCACATGAAAACTGGGGGATTTTTGTCAGGGGCCATGCATAGAGCTCTTGGAATTGAAAACAAAAGTATTTGTGTGTTTGGATTGGGATTTTACATGCATTTTTCTGGAGGGAGTAGGTGACATGGGAAGTAAGTCTATAATGTTCATCAGATTCTCAAAAGGTCTATAACTCAAAATAGGTTAAGTACCATAAAGATATGTACACACAGACTTTGAATGTGAATTACTATATTTGGAGGGAGACTGTGATCAGCACCATGATGTTCAGAGGAGGAAAAAGGTCACTTACAGTGAGAGATATCAGTGAAAGATCTGGAAAGGAAGTTTGGCATCCAAGGTTAGGAGATTTTTCTACAGTGGATTTGGTGACACATAATGAAGTGTAGGACTTTTTCAGTTTCAGGGACAATGGAAAGGTGCAAGGTAGTGCAAGAGCTGCAGAGATAGAATTAGCAAGATTTGGTAGTTGATTACCTGAGGAGCCAAGAGAGATGAGGAATTTGAAGTTGATGCTAAACTTTTGTCTGGGCAAGTAGGAGGATTAATTTCCCACGTAAAGAGGTCTTGAAGTGTCACATAGTCTTTATGAAAATCATGCCTCTATTTCCTTCTCTTAAAAAAAAAAAACTGGATTGACATTTAGCATTTTAACTATAAGGGGGAAATTCAAACATATACAAAAGTAGAGATATTGAACTCCCTTGTCTCTATTATCCATCTTCAATAATTATCAATATCTAAAGCCAGGTTTCTGATTTAGCAAGAGCATATTCTAAAATTAAATTCTCTAATAGCTCAATTATCCGTGGATAGGGTTTGTTCTATGATCCCCTAAAAGTGTATATAAAGTTGCATGTGTCCATATGCACTTGAAGATCCACACAGAGAGAGGATCCATAGCTTCTGATGGGTTCTAAGATAAGCCCCTATCCCTTGCTTTAGCACCACCCTCCATTTCATGGGAAGTCCTGCTGATATAAAAAGAGAGCTTAACTAAGACATGATTTCTGGAAGCTTAGATACAGATTAAGTGTTACTCTGGGCGAGTTATTCTGATAATTCTTTTCCCTCATAGCTCAATTGGTAAAGAATCTGCCTATAATGCAGAAGACCTGGGTTCGATCCCTGGGTCAGGAAGATCCCCTGGAGAAGGAAATGGCAACCCACTCCAGTATTCTTACCTGGAGAATCCAATGGACAAAGGAGCCTGGTGGGCTACAGTCCATGGGGTCACAAGAGTAGGACATGACTCAGCGACTAAACCACCTAAGTATTAAGAAGCTGCTGCTGCTGCTAAGTCGCTTCAGTCATGTCCGACTCTGTGTGACCCCATAGACGGCAGCCCACCAGGCTCCCCCATCCCTGAGATTCTCCAGGCAGGAACACTGGAGTGGGTTGCCATTTCCTGCTCCAATGCATGAAAGTGAAAAGTGAAAGGGAAGTCGCTCAGTCGTGTCCGACTCTAGCGACCCCATGGACTGCAGCCTACCAGGCTCCTCTGTCCATGGGATTTTCCAAGCAAAAGTACTGGAGTGGGGTGCCATTGCCTTCTCCGAGTATTAAGAAGATAAGACACGAAATGAGTAAATTCTCATTTGAGGTCAGGGACGTCTGGAAGATGGAATTATGCCCACAGAGGATCTGTCCAGATGGGTGTGGCCTATGTACCTCCCTGCAAGCACTGGTTGCTTAGGTATATCTTGAAGTGGTAGCAAGTTGGGGTAGGAAACTTAAAGGAAATGGGTGTTGATTATATACTGAGTCTTAATTTATTCATTTACCAGTTATTTATGGGCTGTATATTATGTACCAGGCATTGTGCTAGGTCTCAGAGGTACAGAAACAAACACTCTCTACTTATGTGAAACTTACATTCTAGTTGGGAATACAGATGTCATCCAAATTCTCATGAAAATAAGCACATGACAATACAATATGGTAGCTGCTAAAAATGAAAGAAGGAATAGCATGTGCAAATGTCTGGTGTTAGAAATGAGCAGGAAACTGCATCTACAGCCTAAATCATAGCTTCAATTAGCAGGAACTATTAAAATCTTAAAAGTAACTGATGCTCAGATTGTTAGGAAAATCAGAGTGCAGGAGGAAATTTGAGGGAGAGATAGGCAGAGGAGGCCATGTGGGATATTGAGGGCCACAATAAGGAGCTTTGTCTTTGAAAACCATAGGAAGCTTTTAAAGTTTTTTGCACAGATCTGGAAGGAGGACAAGTAAGTTGACAATAATCAGCTCTACATTTAGAAAAATGACTCTGCCTGGTGTTTGACTATTAGATTTTGAGAGGGGACACAAGTGCACAGTGAATGACCAGTTTAATCATTATTGTAGTTTAAGTAAGAGATGGTGAGAAATGATGGGTTTTGTTAGGGTGGTGGTGATGAAGATGGAGCAAACCAAATGGTGTGTGGTATATTAGTCCATCAAACAATTTTGATACAACCCATTGCAATGGAAAGTATGAGTCCTCACTCTGAATGTAAGTAAAATAGAGTTTCATGGTAGCTCAGCTGTTCAACTAGAGTTAAAGCTCTGGTACATACCAAAAATCACAGTAAATAGCCTAGTCAGGCTTTGAGCACTGATACAGGCTCAGATTATGTATAGCACAAGACAATAATCACTGATTAATTCTCTAAAACCAGGGGATCAAGTGGCCCTGTGTAGCCTTACTCTCAATTAACACAAGATATTGACTACAAGTGATGTAGAAAACATAACTATCATACAAAAGTAGCCTCTAGTGTACAAAGAAATAAGCACCACCACAATATGTATGAACCACTCAATGAATACATTCTAAATATTGACTACATACTATTGAACTTAGCACTTGGCTCTGCAATATTGCCAAGGGCAATGCACACTAGATATACAGAGAAATCTGTTTGATAGGGTGATTTCTAACTATCAGGATGGGGATATGAGGGAAAGTCAATTGTCTTACGTGTAAGTAAAAGCAGCTTAATGATTTTTTCCTCCTAAACCGAAAGAGTAGCAAGTCTGTTGATTCCTCTCTTGATTCATCTTCTGCAGTGGTATGGGTTTATTCCCCCCTCCCTTTTAGGGCCTATATGCAACTGCCATTAATAAAAGGGTAGAGGCCCTTAAGTGGGTCTCCCAGGTGGTTCAGTGGTAACGAATCCTCCTGCCAAGCAGGAGACCTGGGTTTGATTCCTGGGTTGGGAAGATCAACTGGAGAAGGGAATGGCAACCCACTCCAGTATTCTTGGCTGGAGAAGCCCATGGACAGAGGAGTCTGGCATCTTACATGGGGTTGCAAAGAGTTGGACATGACTTAGTGACTAAATAACAACAATAAAAGGCCCTTGAAGACTAGGCTAGCTGAGTAAGAGAATCCAAAAATGGAACCTTCTAAAGGTCTTTAGTTTCCAGAGGAAGTTGTTGTAATGTATCTTATGAGCATTAGTTTAAAGTAGTCCTTTGATCAGTCTGGCTGATCCTGCACTGCCGGCTTTCCAGAATCTCTGGCACCTTGAATGGACTAGCCGACAGATGGTGCTTACCTCTCAGATCACCACCCAGCTAACTGTCTTCCATCTCCATCCTTTCCTGAATCTTACCAGCCTCCCATTCACTGTCTGCCATCTTTTACCACTGTCCACTTCTAGGTTTACATCAAGTTTCTTAAAATGGCCTATTGTCCTTCAAGTGACATAGTTGGAAATCCTTGGAAGAACATTCTCAACCAGTGGTTCTCAGTCCTTAGCTATGCATCAGAATCACTTAGCAGATCTTACAGTTGGAGATTCCTTGGTCTGCTTTTGTGTTAGACTTGCTGGATGGTGATTCCCAGAGGTATGCATTTTTAGAAAGCTGTTTTGGAAGCAGTGGACCAGTTTTTGGAATCCCTGCAAACTCTTTGACTTCTGTTCTACTTAGTGGCTTCAGATTCCCAGAGGAGGAAAGGTGGGTAAGCATATTGTCTTTTATACTCCTCTTAAGAAAGAATTTACAATTTTCTCAAGCATGATACTGGATTAGAATAATAGTACTAACCCTAGTTAATACAGAAAATACAGCATTTTCATTCATGATAACAACTACTACTTATTGAGTTCCTAGGATATATTTACCATCATGCTAAGTTTTTCACAATTTTTAAAACTTAATCTTTTCTTTAAAATCCCATGAAAGTGAAAGTGTCAGTTGCACAGTTGTGTGTGACTCTTTGTGATTCCCTGGACTGCAGCCCACCAGGATCCTCTGTCCATGGAATTTTCCAGGCAAGAATACTGGAGTGGCTTGCAATTCCTTTCTCCAAGGGATCTTCCCTACCCAGGGATTGAGCCTTAGTCTCCCATATAGCAGGACAATTCTTTACTGTCTGAGCCATCAAAAATCCCATGAGTATTTACATGAATCAGATGAGAAAAATGCTACTCCTAAGAGTTAAGCAACTTTCCAGGAGGAATTGGCCAAGTCAGGATGTGAATTCAGGGTTCTCTGAAACCAACATTCATGGCCATCATCCCATAACAAGCAGGTGGCAGAACTGAGAACCAACCTAAGGTCTCCCTTCTCTTCTGCTTCTCTGGATCTCATATAAGGTATTCCTTGGTGTAGGCCAGACACCCCCCTGTGGTTGTTGAGGAGTTAGGGCAGCTAAGACCTGTAGTAGCTGCCCATAAAGAAGGATTTGATCTCACTGATAAGTCTTATGAAATGGTTTTGATAACAAACCTGAGGCAAAATCATAAGAGTCTTGTACCTCCTGGCTGTTTTTAGGTTATTTCAGCCACAATATTCCAGTTAAAGTCTCTGCCACTTCCTCTGTTTTGCTGCAATGCTGTATATTCACCCTCAGCCGACCGGAGATTGCCAATACTTCAGGCGAAGCTGCTGGTAGCAGCTGTGGTCCCTTGATGCGACTTGTCTTCCTGACCACTATAAATTCCTCGGTCTCCTCCCTCTTGGTAGGCAGGACTCTGTGTTCACTAGCACAGCCAGCTGCTTTTGTTCACACCCAGGAGGGGAAAAAAAATACAAAAAGATACCCTATTATTCATTGCTGTTAAACTATTGTAATCAAGGCAAAGTGCTCTGCTAGTCACAGAAGTTGATGGGATCTGTGGCAGAATTCTAAGAAGTGGACAGGAAATAAAAGGATTTTGTAACACATGGGATACCTGTTGGGTTATTAGCATTTGTATCACAGGTTCTATTTCTGCTACATTCACCAGGGACAAATAACACATTAGCTTTGATCCTATTCAAAAGGAAGGAAGCTGTAAGGTGACATAGTATAAAGGCTGCCCAATATGAAACTCCCATTGGAAAGCAGTACACTATTAATTGTTCTAAAATTCCTCATAATTAGGATAAACTTATTTTTAAATGCAAAACTGTATTTTAAAAATAACTCATACATAACGAATTGGCACCAAATACTTACAATAAAATTTGTTTTTTTGCATTTCCTTTCCCATGGTGGGTATACTACGTTTTATCTTAAATTGTGTGACACAATATTATAAACCCTGTAAAGCATATGATGAACATTTACCAGTCAACAAAGAGGATTTAACCATTTCTGATTATGTACGGAAATCAGGTTATAGTATGGCACTTCCTGAACAATCATATCTTAATGTAAGCGGTAAAAGTTACAACACATACAAAAATGGAGATGGTGCACTCAGATGACCATTCAGCCATAGAATGGAGCCATGCAAGGACCAGAGCCCTCTCCTTTGCCACCTTCTAAAATCCCTCCTTCATCTAGTTTGCCCAAGTAGAGAGATACTGAAATAATAGACACTGGCAAAGTGTCTGTCAACTGTCTGAGGTGACAAATGAGGCATAAGTGAGTTTTCTTTGTCATATCTCGAGACACAAAAGTGGGAAGGGCAATTTTGAGTTAATCTTTCAGGACAGCCCAGGTACAGAGGCTGATACATTCCAAGCTGCTTCTGTTCGCGGGGCAGCAGGTGGGAAAGGTGAGACTATATCTAGCTGCCCTTCTCCAGAAACACAGGTCTCTGATTATCCTCTTCCTGCCATCTGAGTATGCGTGTGTGTGTGTGTGCTAAGTCACTGCAGTCACGTCTGACTCTTTGTGACACTGTGGACTGTAGCCTGCCAGTTTCCTCTGTCCATCGGAGTCTCCAAGGAAGAATATTGGAGTGGGTTACCATGCTCTCCTCCAGGGGATCTTCCTGACTCAGGAATCGAACCCACGTCTCCTGTGTCTCCTGCATTGGCAGGTGGGATCTTTACCACTGTGCCACTTGGAAAGACCTCACCATCTGAGTATACAGGTGGACATTACTTTGTAAACTGAGTCAGGCTTAAAAAAAGTTCTAGAAAGGCAACACCCGGCAACCTTGCCTTTTATTTTCTCTGAATTTTAAAAATAGTTGTCTCAAAAATTTTTCTCATTGTTTTTGGAGTTAACCATGATTCTTCTCATGACCATATCAGGAAAGCTTCTGGAAATGCTACCTAACCAACCAGAAGTTTCTTCCCTGAGCTCCACTGTATACCCACAAGAAAAATAAGCATTTGGATTTTGGTGGAGGGATCCACTCACTAAACTTGACTGCAGGCTAAATCCAAACTTCTGACAACTTCTGGTTAAAGGAAGACATGAATTCTCAGCACATTATTCAATTTGAAAAATCTGTATTTTGACTCTTTAGGCTTTTTTTTTTTCTTTTTTCGATTCAGAGTCATCACAGAATCCCAGGACTTTAGAGGTAGAAATGATCTCAGTGTAATACCCATAGAGTAACGTTTCAAGGCCACTTTTTATCCTAAGTAGAAGCTAGCAACAGGCATGCCAGCCCCCTAGCATAGGGTAGATTGTCTACATGTACTTTGGTCTGTATTTAAAACAGAGTCCTCCTGAAACAAGTCAGTGTTTTCTAGAAGCATTTGCCTAATTAGCTCTTTTAACTTATTCTTCACTGAAGAAAACACCAGATACTTAACAAAACTTATGCTTTGTCAAGTATCAGCATAGGTACCATTTACAGAATTCTATGACAGTTTCTATTGTTGGTTGCCCAACTGTCTGGTCAGACACCAATTCTTTCACAGTCTGTTTGGAAATTTCTGAACAGGAGAAACTAAAGCTGGCAAGGCAAACATTTCCAGCCTGTCTTTGGACAAAAGGATAGGTGATTTCCTCTTCTTTTTCTCCCCAGGTTTGCACACAACACAGTGCTGGTTTGGAGGGCGGAATCCACCAAAATATTAGCAACTGGGCTAAAGAAGCAGGATTTAGGATCCTGCACATATTCCACGAGACAGAGCTTTAATCAAAGCAAAATATTACATTATCAGTAGCGATGAAATTTGCTCACAAATCTGGCCTCATCAGTGTTTCCACTCCCAAATATGTTTTTCTTCCCACCTCTCTTATTTTTTCTCCCTTCTGTTAGCTCCTTAGAGCTGCAGTAAATCATGTTGTGAAATAAGATGAGTTTGAATAGCAAAAGCATTAAGATTTCACAGTCTGCAGCATAACAATGAACTGCCTTATGTTGGAATTCAAGTTTGTTAGTAAAGCTCACAAACATTATCATTTCCTGTGGTGGCAATTTCCTATCCATCCAGGAAAGTGCGTTTTGTCACCAGAGCCAACACCAACCATGCCTTGTGAGCTGCAGATGGGGTCTCTCTGCCACAGTTCCGCATTGTGTGCTGCACCACGCCCGATTCAAACTGGTCTGCTCGGGTGTCAGCATCTGTGATGAACTGTATGGTGGTGTCATATTGATCACATGATGGGAAAGTAGCTCGGAAGTATTTTTTTTCCTGCTTTTTTTGTTGTTGTTGTTTTTGTTGGAGAGGCAAAGACTGTTCCAAAGAAGAGGGGTAGTGCCTAGGCACAAGCCTGCTGGGCCTGTGGGCTATGTGGAAAGCAGCAAGTCAATGTCCAGGTCTGAAAGGGAGGCAGGCAGGAGGCCTTTCCAGCTAATCATGACTCTTTCCAACAGCCTGCCTATTCAGTAGACTGGTAGATGCTACTTACTTCCAATAGTTATGCTCCAGTTCAGCCCTGGGAGTTTGGGGAGAGTGGAGTTGGAGCATGCATGGTCAATTTCATGGGTAGGAAACACATGGAAGATGACAGAAAATTCATTTTGAGACTACTGAACAAAGAGATTGCTGTCTTGGAGTGCCATCAATCTCTCCCTTCCTCATCTCCCCTCGTCTTTACCTAGAGGGGCTTAGAGTCTTTGCAAACGCCAGAGAAGAAATATATTATCCCACTTCCTAATGAATAGGGAGGAGGAGGCCAGAGGAGAAATTTTTTAGGGGTAAACTGTCCCTGCCTGGAGTGAAATGGGAAACAATTTTTGTTTCTTTTTTTAATATTAAAGTTCCTAAGACAAAATAGTCAATAATTCATGGAAAAGGTTAACACTAAACAAGTAGATGTTTTTTTCAGTTGATTATCAGAATTAAACCCTAAACTGCTGAAAGCCTGGAATTTGGCACATTTCAAATCTTCATTGAGGGCTAATTGCTATGCCTAGTTAGGAAATAGATGAAAAAAAATGTCTTAAAATTGACAGAGAGATTTGAAAAGAGATGATACGCTGATGTGAAACATGTTTGCCTTCTCCTAACTCAAAAATAGTTTTCTAATCAGGGTTTTGACAGGGAAAGTTTACCTCTGTGGCACTCTGGAATGGAAACTCTTTATTTTCTAATCATCAAGTCTGACCATGAATGTAGGTTGACTATGAATTCCTGCTGTTGGAGGAATGAAGCCTAGAGAAAGACAGGAATGAAAGGAAACATGTGCTTTCATTTTCCAAAAAAAAAACTTCAATACTAACAATAGGAACAATGCTTTTCAATGGTTTATCCTCCCAAAAGGAAAAAGGAGATTGCTAGGAATAGGTCTTAAGGAGTAGTGCAGCAAGAGTCTTGTTGAAGACTCATTTATTTACTCAATGTGGAATTCAGAGATGGTAAGGAATATCACCAAAATTGCATCCCTTGGTCCCATGGGAGAGATGACAAAGGCATCAGGAGTGAGTGGCTTCTGGAAAATTAAGGACAAAGACTCTTGAATTTGAAAATGTGCTGCAGTCTCTTCTTCCTGTGTTGCCCTAGGATTCATTTCCCCAAGAGAAAGACTTTGTAGCCAATCTAAATTCCATGCCCTAGTCAGTGAGTAAAAATTCAAATATTTACTTCAACTCCAGGGGTACTCAGCAGCAACAACAGCAAAACCTTTCTCTGTAGTCTGCTCATTCTTGATATCATTTCACTGTTCTCCCTTCCCAGCCAAGTTCTTCAAAAGAGTGATCTTGTCGAGATTCACTGTCTCCACTGGCCTGCCTCCTAGATACTTCTCAACCCACTGCCTTCTAGTTTTCCTAGAAAGTATGTTATAACATCACCCCAATAAGAAGTGGAAGTGAAAGTGTTAGTTGCTCATTCATGTCCGACTCTTTGTGACCCTATAGACTGTAACCCACCAGGCCCCTCTGTCCATGGAATTCTCCACGCAAGAATACTGGAATAGGTTGACATTCCCTTCTCCAAGGTATCTTCCTGACTCAGGGATTGAACCCTGTTCTCCTGAATTGCAGGCAGATTCTTTACCATCTGAGCCACCAGGGAAGCCACTCACCCCCATTCAGTTCAGTTCAGTTCAGTTCAGTCACTCAGTTGTGTCCGACTCTTTGTGACCCCATGAATCACAGCACGCCAGGCCTCCCTGTCCATCACCAGCTCCCGGAGTTCACTCAAACTCATGTCCATTGAGTCAGTGATGCCATCTAGCCATCTCATGCTCTGTCGTCCCCTTCTCCTCCTGCTCCCAATCCCTCCCAGCATCAGGGTCTTTTCCAATGAGTCAACTCTTCACATGAGGTGGCCAAAGTATTGGAGTTTCAGCTTCAGCATCAGTCCTTCCAATGAACACCCAGGACTGATCTCCTTACTGCCACCTAATTACCATGACTCCCTTGAGGATGTCCTAAGCATGGTAACCTACTGCCAGCATGTAACAAAATCCCAAGTGCTCTTTTTGGTCTTGTTCTATTGATGTCTTGTTTGACCTCCTATCTGTATTTGACATTTGACCTCCCTCCTTCAATTTCCTTTTTCTATTGGTTTTTGTTACCCTGACATCTACTTGTTTTATTTCTACTTTTCGGACCACTCCTTCTCAGACTTTGTGTAAACTTCTCTTCTTCTGCCAAGTCTTTAAGACAGGTGTTGCTAAAAGCTATCTTCTAGGTCTTATGCTTTTTTAGTCTACATGTTTCTTCTGGCCTAGCTCCTATACTCAAATGCCCTCATAAATATAACTTTGCTCCTGACTTCCCTTTTGTGCTTTAGTTCCCTGTTTCTGATTACCTAATTGGCATTCCACTTGGATGTCTTAAAGATAGCTCAAGCTCCCATCTGTAACACTAAAATCACCTCCCTCCCCAAACCAACTACTTTGTCTTATATTTTCTACCATGATAAACAATACTTCCACTGACCCCAGTAAGCTACCCAATCCAGAAACTGGGTGCCATCCTTGATTCTCTCCTTTCCTTGTTTTCCCATATCTAATTTGAATATATTCTATGTCTCAAATCTGCCGACTCTGTGCTATCCCCATGCTAGGACTTCAGCTCAGGTCACCAACACCTATAGTGTGTCAACTACAACAATAGCCTCTTAATTCTTTTCCCCTCGCCCCTTCCTGCCCCCTTTCAATTAGCTCTGCCACACTACAGTCAGGTGGTCTTTCCCAAGTGTTCCCTTGTCTCTGTCCCATACATGGCTTCCCATGTTCGTGCATGATAAAGTTTAAAGTTTTTAGAATGCATTACAAGGTTCCCCATTATATAGACTTTTCCTACCTACCCAATCCTCTTAGCTCACTTCTCTTTGTATTCTACATTCTGGCTATGCTTAAGTTTTTTTTCAGTTTTCTTCAAAATCGCCAGTTTCTTTTTTTTCCCTAGACTTTCATACCTGCCATTTTCTGAGAATAGTCTCCACCCTACCCCACCTCATTTCCTCCTAGCAAATGCCTTCTTGATTCATCTGAAGTGCCATTTCTCCAAAGGGCTTGTTAAGTTCTAGTGCAAAATCTGCTTTCCCCTTTATAACACTTATTACACTTGTATATAATTACTTGCTTGGTCTCCTGCTAAACTGTAACCTCTGTGAGGGTAAGAACCTTGTATGTCTCATTCATCACTTTATCCAGTACTTAGCACAAGTGTGCAACAGATATTTGGTGAATCACTGATACTATGTGAGGGAGTTATGGGAAAGGTGGTAGAGGACAACTCCTTACCTGGCCTTACCTTGGGAGAGTAGCTAAGAGTCAATGAGAAATGCCAAGTGTTACTCAAATACTTTGTGATACTTTCTGGAGGAAATTACTCTAATACTTCAAGAATTATAAACCTGAAGGGGTAAGTCTACTTCAGATTGAAGATACAAAGCCATTGTAATGATCACTCAGGACATTTAAAAATGCTGTGTCCACTTGGAAGAAAGACTCCAGAATCAAGGACAGCAGAACAAGGATGCAGGGGGTTGAAATAGATTCTGAGTCAGAGAATAAGGGCCCTGATGAGTGTCCAAGGAAGGACACCAGCCATAACAGTGTCAGAGAAATCAATTATGAGCACAACCATCATCAAAACAAGCATTGCAGATGATAATGTCACTGCAGTAAGCCCCTAGGAGCCTTTGGGAAAGGACTGCTAATTTGGGGGACTATTTGCATTTCCTTGGAATGAAAATTTTTTGTGTGTGACAGGGACACAGTAGGAGATTCTCTGCAGTTAGGATTCTTAATTCCATTTGCCATACAGAAATAAAGTGACTACTTCTTCTGAGGAAGATGGGCAAGCCCCCCTTGCTTACCTACTCTCTTTTTCTCATTCAGCTCTCGTGTATCTGCCAACAACCATCATCACTCCTTTCCCATCCTAGGTTTCTGTCTACAGCTAATACAAAGAGAAAAAATTTCTCTTTTCAAAGAGAAATCACCCAGTCCCTTCCCCCAGATACAGTGATTCGTCAACTGTTGTTTATTTTCTAAACTCCAAATGGAAAAGAAAATATGAAAAAAAAAAAAAAAAAAAAACCTCCTGGTTACAAAATAGATACAGAAAATGGTAAAGATACAGAAGAGAAGTCAGACCTGGCACCTGCACATTTCTGACTGAGCAACATACTTTCCCTTTATCTGAAGATATTTGATTTTGGAGCAAGAAAGTTCTAGAGAATTCAAAACAGCGTATTGAACATGTGTAATGCCATATTGTCTTCTGTACCTTCACAAAGACATGCTGAGATGTGTTCCTTTCAATGCTCACACATGTGGTTATTTGAATGTATGATTCAAAAGGAAGAGGAAAAGGAAATAGAAGGCAAAAGACCTTGAGGTGATATTAAGCACCATGAAGCAAAATTTATCTCCCTTAACCGCTTTTCTTCCAGGAAGCTGGTGTGCTCAACAGCATTGCCCAGAGCACAAGCCAAATCACTTATATCTAATGGTTGGGCTCATCAGCAGCAAAGGGCTTTCCAAAAGCTTCATTAAAATAAGACAATGCATTCAAATAAAAACAAACATTTGGAAGGGAGACACATCTTAGTCCTGGAAAATTGTGGTAGCAGACATTTGAGATTCTACTTTTAGATCCAGTTCAGGAAAAAAGGCTGCCTTACTTTTCAATACTGTATTGGGTGGCACAGTGGTAAAAAAATCCGCCTGCCAATTCAAGAGACATGAGTTCGATCCCTGGGCCTGAAAGATCCCCTGGGGAAGGAAACAGCAATCCACTCCAGTATTCTTGCCTGGCAAATCCCGTAGACAGTGAGGCCTGGTGGGCTATGTCCATGGGGCCAAAAAGAGTTGAACATGACTGAGCATGCATGCATTATTATGATTCTATCATTAATTATTAAATATACTAATGATGTATCTGCCTATTTTAGAATTATAATCAATATCTTCTCTGAAAATAGCCGTTTTTAATAACAGATGTCATCTAAAATGAGCAAATGCAGTGACGTTTGTTTCCTATACTTTCAGATTCCCCACAGCCATGAGCTAAGCTTCTGAGAAAATAATATGTGTGTATATATGTGTATGTATGTGCGTGTATGTGTGTATATATAGAAAGAGTGTGTTTTTTTCCCCTATGATGCCATGTTAAAACAGCACTGGAAATCCAGGTCTCTCTTTGTTTGTGTAAATGTATGTGTGTATGCCTTTTTTACTTTCTTCTCCTTATACGTGTCTATTTTTGTCTTATTCTGAAACTTTCCCCTGGACTCTGTAACTGTTTGCCTTAGCCTTTCTCTGCCTCTGTCACTCTCTCATTTTCTAGCCTCTATGCATTTCTACTCTTCCAGTGAAGACTGAAGAGTATCTCATCTTCTCTGTAAACCTTTTCATGACCCATCCTCCTTACTCGTTTCTGACCTCCTATTCCCTTTAGTTGTCTCTCTTGTAGACCTTTCACATTGGACCATAATCTGCAGTGAGAAAGGACAGTATGTTTGATCAAGTTTGCCCGCAGAGCCAGTGGCACACTATATCTAATGTGGTTAAAGTGTTCTAGGAGGGAAATGACTCCTATTCCAGTTGTTCACTACTCATCATTTCACTGTTGCATCCTAGGTCTATTGCTACCAAAATGAGAAGGAAGGTATGCTTTTCTCTATCCATGAGCTTAAACAGTGGTTCTAAACCAATGGTCCATGCAATGGCATAATAGTTTCTCAGGCCACTTGGTGCGTAGAGGCATATACCTTTCCCTGAGAACACCCATTTCCTGCTCCCTGACACTGTACTTATGGGTTAGAATGATGTGCCTTAAACTTTGCTGTGCATCAGAATTCCCTGGGGAAGTTTGTTAAAAATACAAATGTCAAGATCCTACCCCAGAATCAAACTTGGGGCGGGGGATAACTGGGTATTTGTATCTTTAACAATCTCCCTGGGGATGCACAGTCAACATAGAAAATCAATCATTAGAGAATTTCTGGAGGTTAAACGTTAACCCCCTCCTGGCCCTCATTTAAAGTAAAACTACTTCTTGAAGAGCAATACAGTAAGAAACCAAAGCCTTGTTATGAGTAAGTTTACCATGAGGGTCTTCGAGGCATGAAGGAAAGCAATAACGTGTACTTAGCACACACTGCGTTCCATACTATACGACTGCCAGGAGAACCCTCCATTTCTATGGCCTTATGGCCTTCTACTAGAGCAACACTCCTAAATTTTCTTCTCACACTTGCTTACTTTCAAGGGTTGCCCGATAAAACAGGATGCCCCATTACGTTTGAATTTCAGAAAAACAAATTTGAATCTCAGATCATGTTGGAGGAGTAACTATACCCTAAACACTGCATGGGACATACTTATACTAAAAGTTATTAATTGTGTATCTGAAATTAAAATTTAACTCTGTGTTCTGTGTTTTCACATGCTAAATCTGACAGTCCCACCCATGGGAGGAGGAGTGGATTATCTAAATATATCCATTGGCCCCTGTTTTGCAATTGGGTAGAACTAAGAGAACATGCTGGGTAAGTTTGTCTGCTCTGCAGACCCAGTCTACTTCAGGTGAACCATCTGAAAGATCAGAGGTGGAGAGAAGAAAACTACTAAGACCCTTTGGCTGCATGCCAAAGTTATATCCTTGAGTTCAGCATTATCAGTAATAAAGATGATATTTTTTATCTTCATTTGCCCTAAGCCCATGTCTTATTTCTCAGTTGGCTTTGAAATCAGATATTAATTATTCCTTCCCCTAACAGCTGCAATGCTTACCTTATTTACTTTAATCTTAACAGTCTCTCTGTGAGGTAGGTGCTATAATCCCCATTTTACAGTTAAAAAATGCTGGGGCATTGAACTAGGCAATGGAAGAAACAAAATTCAGATTTCTCTACATGTGATTTGGCCTCAGGCATTTGACTGGAGTAGCTATTTTCATCCCATTAAAGTGAAACTTATGTCTGAATCTCTGTTTGGTTTGGCTATTTTTAATATACAAGCCTTAAATCATGAAAAAAGAAAAAACCCATCAGTGCTAATAGTGCCTTTATCCGGTTTGACAAAAGAAAAAGTGAAGTATTGTCCTTTAACTCTCATCCTATGCTTTATGAATGCACACATAATTTTGTTTTTATAAACAGCAAGGCCACTGACCAAGATAAAAAGCAATATGCCTAAGTGAAAAAATTCCCTCTCCTCAAACATCAATTAGAAACATTAGTGGTATTCGATTGACAGTTCACGTTTATTTCCAAGAAAAGAGGATGAATCCTCTTTAGGCTAGAATGCTTAAAAGGCTGCAGGTAGGATGTAGCACTTCAGAGTAATTGCTAAAGACAAGTGACCTTTGGAATCTAGCATTAGTCAGTTTCGGGAAGAGAAAGAGAACATAGGCAAAAGAACTGCTCAAAACTCATCTTTAGATTTATTAAATGGCCTTTTATTTTAAGCCATAAATATATGCATAAGTATTAGCTTTCTAAATAAATTAAGGGAAGGTAGGAATAAGCAGTCACTTGAAAAATGATTGCATGTTGACTCTTAAATGTGGGTCTGAGTATGAGTCTGTGGATCTACATCTGGATCTTTGAGTGAGAACACTGTTGTGTGGGGCATAGCAAGCTATGGGCTTCCCTAGCGACTCAGATGGTAAAGAATCCACGTGCAATGCAGGAGACCCAGGTTTGATCCCTGGGTCAGGAAGATCCCCTGGAGAAGGGAATGACAATCCACTCTAATATTCTTGCCTGGAGAATTCCATGGACAGAGGATCCTGGCCGGCTGCAGTCAGTCCATGGGATTGCAGAGTCAGACACGACTGAGTGACTACACTTTGATTTTCCATGCTTGACCTTGAGGCTTGTGAGCACTCTTTCTCTCTCCCCTCATCTATCATGGTACAAATAAAATAAAGACTTCCGAAGCTGGAGTCACTAATGCAAGGGATCTGCGTGTTTAGCCTGGCCAAGTTATTAAGCTAGCTCTGACCAGGGCAGAAAATATAAAACATTAAACAATAGTAGAAAGTTTTAGCCATGCTCTTTGGTGAGGGCTAAAGTTAGTGTTGTTATCTTGGAACCATGTATCTCTTGTACCAACTTCAACTCTTGGATATCTGGGTGCTGCTTCCCAATACAACCCTTCAGATCAGACCACTGTGCTATCAATACCTGCTGAACCAAACCCAGGGGCATTATTCATTCCTGGATATCCTACATTGGATTTTCAATTATTGTTTTCAGAGGTAAGCTCTATACGCTTCTCCTCCATTATCATTTATTTCTTAATCATTGTGTAGCTATTCTTTATTTTCTGTGTATTGAATTCTATTCTAGCTCCTACCAGAGGATCAGTTCTCAGTACCAGGCCTGTTGATACTCACAGAAGAAAATTCTTACTGTCTCTGCCCACAGTTGTGCACAAATGTTATTCCTTGAAGAACATGAGTTTGTTGCCTCAAATCCAGTAAGCTCACTCATTACACTTCTGTTTCTCTAGCTATTATACAAATCCATGTGATGTAGATGTTCTGGCTTGCATGAAAACTTACAGTTTGCTGCTGTAAAAGGGCTTCTTTTGGTCTGCTATGGTGTTAAGCAGAAATAAGAATATCTTCTTGACTGGGGAAAAATTTTCTCCATTCTTCAAATAGCCTTTTTGTGGGTTGTTTCTAGCCTTTCTATAGACTTGTGAGACCCAAGCCACAATTTTTCTTTACCACTGTGTATATAGCATGAGTCTTAGGCAAAATGTGAAATATCTTTTTGTAGTGCCATCCACCCTCCTTCCTAGATAATAACAGACATAAAGATAATTAATGTCTATGATGTTTTCTAGGTGCTACCAACATCCTCAATTCTCCATGTGCATTATCCTGTTTAAGCCTCAGCACAATCTTAACGTGTGGAATTTAAGTTTGGAGGAGCAGAGATCCTATGTGGCTCATTACCTGTGGTATCCCTGTTACCAAATGCAAGTTCATGTGCCCAATGCACAGTGAGGCCAAAGTGAAACACTGGTGTTTGGAGAAGATAAGAGCTTATTGCAAGGCCATGCAAGAACAAGTAGCTTGTGCTCAAAAACCCCCAAACTTCTAGAAGTGTTTCAGCAAAGCATTTTAAAAGGCCAGGTGAGGGAGGGGCATCCCAGGTTATGTGATCAGCTCATGCAAAATTCTCTGGTTGATTTTGAGGTAATAGGGTGGTTGGTTAATATGATCAATCTAGGGATACTCATGATCATCAGTTACAGTAGTTAATGGCTTCCATTTGGTGGTGGTTTTTAGCATCCGAAAAACTCAGGAAATATGCATGAAATACTATCTTCTAGGTATTTCAGAATGTGTGTGTGCTCAGTCACTTCAGTTGTATCTGACTCTGTGTGACGCTATAGACAATAGGCTGCCAGGCTCCTCTGTCTGGCAGAGATGGGATTTTTCAGGCAAGAACACTGGAGTGGATTGCCATTTCCTTCTCCAGGGGATCTTCCCAACCCAGGGATTAAACCCTTATCTCTTATGTCTCCTGCATTGTAGGCAGATCCTTTACCCAGTGAGCCACCTGGGAAGTCCCAAGTACTTCAGAGAGGAGTTAAAACAGAGGACATAGGGGAGGGGGTCTGTCCTGGGAGGGTCCCACAGGATCCTACTTGGTTGTATCCCCAGGGCCAGCACAGAACCTAGCATATAGAAGGCCTGCATAACGGTTGAATGAACAGATGAAATAGATTCTATTATAAACCTCCTGTTTTACAAATAAAGGAAATGAGGCTCAGGGAAGTTAAGTGTCTGTTCCAATGTTACACAACCAGTAAATGGTAGAGCCAGGACTGTGATAGATCCATCTTACAACAAAACCTGCATTCTTAGCCACTGTTTTGTACTGTGTCCCCTTTCTACCCATTGAGTCCTCAACAGCCTCATGACTTCCACTTTTCCGGGCAAGAATACTGGAATGGGTTGCCATTTCCTTCTCCAGGGGATCTTCCCAACCCAGGGATTGAACCCAGGTCTCCCACATTGTAGGCAGATGCTTTACCGTCTGAGCCACCAGGGAAGTCCCATGACCTCCACTAGAGAATCCCAATTGGGCTATTCAGTTGAACAATGCCCATGCTCCCTTTATGACCCTGAAAGGATCTTCATCATGAATGCAATCATCCCTATCAACTCACTAATACTAAGGAGCTCCTGGATTACATTCCCATTTGAGCTTTAGGGTTTTAACCTAGCCACTTAAAGAGGTAAATGGGAGTCATAATTTCTGTCAATATGGAAAGCCACTGAAGAAATATTTCTAGCCCAGGACATTTCAATAGGACATTTTGAATCAGTGCATGGGTGTCCTGGTATTTAGGCACATTGTGAGGCACAGTTACTCTTTCACTACATTTAGCACATTAGTATAAAAATGTGGTGAATGAACCCCTTAGTAGTGTGAATAAGGGAAGAGGTAATTATTACATGTGACAGGACACCAAGCAGGGTTCTGTCAAGGGGTGGGGAGAATAATGATACAAAGCTGGATCAGGCAAGGTTCCTACCCTTCATAAGCTTACAATTTAGTTTTAGAGTTAAGGCAATTTAAGAGTGAAATCAATTCCATAACACATGAGCTGTCACAAGGCTGTCTGTGATTAACTTCCAAATGTGTAGTCCAGTCAATGAAGGTTGAGCTCAAAGGCATAAGACTTCAGTGTAGACTGGGAAAGCTTAGCTGACATCTCAGAAAGTTGTTTACTTACCTCCTAGTATCTGGCCCATTATTTTCAAAGCACTTACCATGCAAGTATTATCTTTTCAGAAAGGGCTTCAGAATATATTTTTATTTAAAAAAATATGACTAAGACACTGCTGTGTCACTGGGACAGAGCAATGGAGTACTCTTCTGCTAATGACATCCCCAGTCTAGATTCTACATCTTTCTCTGTTACAATAAGAATCAAAACAGGCTGCTACAATATTTGTGGATCAGTTTCACCTATTAAAAATACATATTCCTAGGACCAGTTCTAAACCCACTGAATCAGAACCCCAGTAATTAATATTTGAAAAAAATATATTTCCATTTTGAAATATTTATGGATGAAGTGTGCTTCAAAATAAGCCAGGGATTGGCTGGAAGAGATATAAATGAAGCAAGATTAACTATGGGTGGTTAATTGTGGAAGCTTGATGATGATCATCTGGGAGGATTTTTCTTTTTTTGTATTCTCTCTTATTTTATATGGTTGAAGTCTTCATAATAAAAACTCTAATAAAACTAAAAGCAAAAATAGTCTATATTTGTCAAAGGCCTCCCAGGTAATTCATATGCAGTTGGCTTACAGACTGGTATTTGGGAGTCTTTGGACCAGATTATTTCTCAAAGCTCTTATGGCTAATATATAATGTTTTTGTACAAGGAAGATGACCTGAAATAGGACAAATCAAGACTTGCCTTCTTGGTTAGAAATATTTGTAAGTTTTTCTGGGGATAAAGTTAGATGGAATCATCTAACTTAGAGGCAGACACATTAAAAAAAAAAAAATACTGGCTATTATTCTGCATAGAGCTAAAACCCAGGACAGAGAGGGTTTTTTTTTGGGGGGGGGTGGTGAAAAATAGGAGTCTTTCCAATGAAAACAACCAATAAGTAAACAGTCAAGAGGTCTTTTGGAATAGTCAGTAATGGCATCATTAAAATAAGAAACAAAGGATAATGATGCTAATAGTTTGGGCATCTTTTTGAATATATCTACATTGGCTATTTGAAGCTCAGACCTCACTTATGAGCTAAAGAGGGAGGTTGGATGAGATAATTTGGGAAGGCATTTCAAAATTTAGATTTTAGGATTCAGGGGATTATGTTGACATGGCAGGTTTTATCATTTTCATTTCATAAGTGTGGTTACAAAGGTTCAAAGAAATTGAGGCATTAAGTTTTTGAATCTTTAGTTGAACATACCAGTATTTGCAAAGCCTTATGACAGGTTTCACCAGTCTGGACACTTCATAGTATACAACACTTTTGCTGGGATAGAGGGTTAAGAGTTTGAAAAATCAGCATCAGTCCTTAGATTTCTTTGATTAACCTAGGTACAGCTTTCCTTGTCTTGGAATAATAACTGTTAGAAGGTTGAGTATTGGGTTCTTTCTGAAGAAGAAAGGAAAATGTTGGCACTCTCCCCAAACTTTGGACATATCTACCAAAGAGGCAGATTCATCTAGAAACAGTACATTTAATAAGATATGAACATACAATTGATGGTTAAGATCTTCTTTTGAAACATTTGAGCAAAAGTGTTTCCTGTTTGAAGGATTATGAGTTAAGTGTTTTCTAGGATGTGGGTTTCCCTCACCAGAGTGACTACATGGAGCTATTTAAATGACTACATGGAGCTATTCTTCAACTAATTCCTAGGAGTGTAATTTAGTCAATAAAATATACATATCTATGTGGAAATTTGCCCCTCATCTCACAGAATAATTACCAACCTTTTCTACACATAAGCCAACATCATAGAGTTTATGCAGTTGATAGCAGCAAGTCTGAAGAAGTACATCTCAGCTATGACTTTTCAATTAATTGAGGACTGAAGCTCTTCTTGATAAGGAAATAAAGTTGATCTTGCAAATACCACTACCCAGGGAATGAGACCTGTGTTCTTATCTTAGTTCAGCTTCTATTTGATCCACATTGACAACCAGACTTCAAAAAAAAATTTAAAGGTGATCCATGTGTTAGACACAGTCAAGTTACAAAGAAAAGGGACATCCTCAGCGTATTTCAGTTAATGAATGTTTATTGTAAATAAATGAGCCACACATACCTTCTAAAGAGCTTGACCATCATTCCTCACATAACAGTAAGCCCTCTTCTCACAAGAAGTATTCTATTACCCCATCTCCTATTGCTCTGTTGTGAGGTTAGCTCAGCTATTCTGTCTCTGCTTCTACTTATCCCACTACTGACCAATGGACAGTGTCTGAGGCTGAAACTGAGATTCCCCATAAGTAAGGATCTGGTTAGTACTCTTAAGCCATCCACCTCAGAGGTCACTGGTCATGGCATAAATACTGCCTTTGGGTCTAGCACTGCTCCACAGCCCAGTTACCTATAGCTAGGTCATGTTGTAACTCATCATCTGATATCAGTTATTATCTCATTTTTGGAAATTTTTCATGCATGCTTTTGGTGGAAAAAAGAGAAAAGAGAGTAGGGGAAAAAAAAAGAGTAGGCGGGGAGTAGTTATATCTAGTGGCCACTTTCCAAACATTTTGCAAATGAATTTTTAGTAAACAGGGAGATTATTTTGTACAGCAGATGGTTTTATTGAGATACGTGAAATTAAATATTGAACAAAAAGTTTGAGTATCACAAAGGAAGGAAATTTTCCAATAGGCATCCTAATCATAGAGACTAATGGAAATATGTTTAGAGGATGGATCAAATAGGAGCTGAAGATTACCTGAAAACCAAAGCACTTTGACAGACTATTTCCTTTTAAAATTTTCTAATTAACTCTTCTTTGGGTGGTTTTTATTTCATTTGCCCATTTGCTTGTTGAAACTAAAAAGAAAGAGTCATAACACACACAGAGCACACTCATTTAAAAAATCATTATATTAAAAATGGCTTTGTAAATTCTGCAGAAAGCTACCCAAATTACTTGGGATCCACAGCACCTGCCAGCAGCATTTCAGATGTTGAAGAATATCCCTTATTGCATCAGTTGAAAGGACAGTTAAAATAGTCACAATTGCAAAAAATAAATCCAAATAACAGAATATTTGAGCAGATAGAGGCATTGTGAGACCAGTTACTTTTATGATCTTCTTGTGGCATGCCTCTTCTCAGATGGACTACAGTGACAGCATGTAATATTAGAATATTTGGAGAATTATGACCAGTTAGAAAATCATTCAAACTGTCCAGTTGTTCTGTAGTCAAGGTTCTCACAGACAGAAGCATTAGCATGTCATGCCTCCAGTCAGAGTCCTAGGAGTCACATAGAGTTTCCCTATGCTGGACGCTAAGGCAACCTACAGACTCAATCTGAGTTTAAAAAAATTTAGGTCTTCAATTATCCTCTAGCACAAGGGTCCTGCATCTTTTTGTGTCCCTGATTTTACTGGTTGAGTCATAAGCTTACAGAAAAGGAGTTAATATATTTCAACTCTTGGACCTAGATTTCAGCCGAACCTTTCCAAATTGTTAAGGTAGCTCTTCTGTCCAATGCTGGCTCCACTGTCGTGTAAAATTCAAATGGCATCTGGTGCTAAGAAATGACACATAACACACTATGTCAGCCATCCATTCCCCACCACCATCATCAGCAGTTTCCTGCTGCTGCTCCCACCTAATTTCACTTCAAGAATTATAACTACATGCATACCAGAAAGAGTGGGGTAGACAAATATATTGAAGTACCGTTGTTAAGTGTTTAGTGTAGAGGGCATTTGATTGGAACATGCTGAACTGCAACTAAACAACTTGAACAGGTATTCCATCATTACCTTCCAATGCCCAGGTGGCTTCTGGGGCCACGCTGTTTAGTGTAGAAGCCAATAGGCAGGGATATTCAATGCTATGCTTGTCTGGTCTCTTGGCAGAGGGGACTGGTCTAAAGCTTTAGGATTAAGTGGGTAAGTTTGGAATCCTATTCTTTGATTGGGGTCTTCCCTCTAGGGGAAGTCTGAACTCTTGTCACTCACACACTCATACACGCAGAGTCAGGATAGTGTTGGATTTGGGAAGAAAGTAAAGAAATTTGGATTGTTGTAGTCTGCTTTGAAAGAAACTGAAGGGATTTATCCTGCCTATTGACTTAAATGTTTATTGCTTCCTCTATCTGCTTGTCACTCTGTTAGATACTGAGGGTAGAGTGAAAGGCTTTGGGCCCCCTCAGGGAGCTTACTGTCTAGAAGATGAGTTGGGCTTTAATCAAATAATTCTACAAATAGTAATGATTGTATCTGGGTCAAGAAGATCCCTGGAGAAGGAAATGGCAACCCACTCCAGTATTCTTGCCTGGAACATCCCATGGGGAGAGGAGCCTGGTGGGCTACAGTACACGGGGTCTCAAGAGTTGTACACCATTGAGCAGCTCACACACACACACACACACACACACACACACACGGATTGTATAATTACAACATGAGACAATTTTCTGAGAAAAAGAAACATGAGTCTCTGAAAGGATCTAGGAAAGGAAACTGACATACAGTAGCAGTTCAGGAGGTTCCCCTGTGGTAGAAACATTTGATCTCAGATCCAAAAGACAAGTAGGGCTTCCCAGGTGGCTCAGTGGTAAAGAATCCACCTGCTGATGCAGGAGATGTTGGTTCAGTCCCTGGGTTAGGAAGATTCCCTGGAGGAGGAAATGGCAACTCACTCCAGTATTCTTGCCTGGAACATCCCCTAGACAGAGGAGACTGGTAGGCTACAGTCAATGGAGTTGCAAAGAGCTGGACATGACTGAGCATGAGCACAAGTGAGCAAGCTAAAAGATGAGTAGAGATTAACCAAGCATATGTTTGTATGGGTGTGTGGGGTGAGGAGGGTATGATGCGAAGAACATTTCAGAGCCATGGATGAGCATATGCACAGGTAATGTAGCAGAAGGAGATGGGGTCTAGTCAATGAACTGAAAGGAAGCTAGCATGTTGGAAGCAGAGCCAGGGGAGAGGGAACCAAGATGAGTCTGAAGAAGTAGACAGGGCCAAACTATGCAGTGCCTTGTGGACTCTGCTAAAGAGTTTGGTCTCTATCCTAAGAGCAACAGAAAACCATTGAAAGGTTTTATTCAGGCAAGCAATACAACCAGAGTTTTATTTTTTTTAAAGATCACAAAAGTATCCAGGTGGAAAATGGACTATGGGGCATCAAGGGTGGAAGCGGGGAGACCAGGTAAGAGGCTGGGCAATAATGAAAGTGAGAGAAAATGGTAGATGTGGTCCTGAATGGCCTAATCAAGGATCTTGCAGTCAGCGAATAAATCAGCAAGGAATTACTCGGCATGAATCACCAAAATATGCATGGCTAGCTCTACTTATCATCTTGAAGGGAGATTCATCTTCAGCCTCCCACCTCTCTTTTTGGCAGCCCAGCTTCTGTCCAATGATCAAGAATTCCAATTTAATGGAGCTGAGTTAATAAGGTGTTACTTTATGAGAAGTATTAGCATTTAAGGATATCTGGAGAAAGAATTGATTCAAGTACTGTTAACTAGTGTTTTCATATTGAACATTATTTCTCAATCTGTGATCCAAAAAACAGTTAATGCCACAGAGTATCCCGGGGGGAATGGGGAAGGGGGAGGCTTTATGAAAAATAAAATTCCTGGGCCCTACTGCAGATCCACAAAGCCAGAATTTTGTTGTGGGGCTCAGGAAAGGACATCCATGAATATTAAAGTTTGAGAACAGTAGTAGCATATGGAGGCCAATTTGGAGATTGAGTTTGAACAAGGAAAATACCTGTGAGAGGAAAAGAGAGGGCATTGCAGGTTGAAGGTGGTCCTAAGAAAATGTCAAGAAGTAGAATCAGCCAGCTGGACGCAAGGGAAAAAAGTAGTGAGTAGACTGACTTTGCTAGGATGCAGAATCTTTGATGGGAGCAATGAGAAATCACCTTTAGTAGAAGAAGGGAGAAGAGAAGGATTGCAGCAGCAGCAGCATAGTCCTCTAAATAAGTTAGAACTAATGTGAGTAACAAGACTTGGATTTGAATTCTGGTTTAACCACTTATCAGCTATGTGATTATAAGCAAGTTATAACATAGTCCCAAAAAAGGGTGCCTTCCTTTTTTGGGACATGATAATCACTATGTATAATGGGGGCTTGGCCCTGGAGGTCCAAAGACAACTCAGACCATAAGCAGGTTTGGCTAAGGCCTGGATAAGCACACCATCTCAGGCAGAGCCCTTCACATCTTGCTTCGTAGATTGATGATGGTCCATAAAGAGGTAAATGTAGCTGTTGAGAATGAGCCTTTAGAGACCGTATAGCAATTTTACAGAGTACTGTTATGTCTGTTGATGTTCACCAAAAAACTGAGGGCTTTTATTTTTTTTCATTATATTTTTTCTAGAAATTGTTATTATATTTTATAAAAGTATCTATAGACTGAAAATTTAAAACAAATAAAAAAAAATCATGGTTCTTCAATCCAGATGGTTTGTGATGTGTGGGTCTAGTGGATATAAGAGAACTGTAAACAACTCACAATACTGAGGTATTCTCAAGCTCTGATGTGGATGGGAGGCTGACTGGTGGAGCTGATCTGAACCTTTATTTTGACATGGCAGCCTCTTCTACTTTACAGAATGAACCACCTTGAGGATTATTATGACAGATTACAATGTGAAACAAGCCCTTTTTTTTAGTAGACATGTTCTTAGAGGTTATGCATCCAATTCTGGGCAATTACTGTCAGTTTAAACATTCAAGATGAAAGAAGGCAGTGTATAATTAATCAAGCAGAGGCACATAGATTCTAAGCAGTAAAGATTCGATGGGATAGTAGATAGAATAGAGGGAAGAGGGAAGGGAACCCTTGTCATTTTCATTGATATTATCCCCAGTGCTTAGTCGTTCAGTCGTGTCCCATTCTTTGTGACGCCATGGACTGTAGCTCGCCAATGCTTCTCTGTTCATGGGGACCCTCCAGGCAAGAATTACTGGAGTGGGTTGCCATTCCCTCCTCCAGGGATTATCCCTAGAGTCGTATGTTAAAGAATCTTAAACACTTCCAATTTTGCCCTTTTGCTAAAAACAGAGCAAGACAGGGAAGAAAATGATGCAGTAGCGTTAAATAAGTCCTCTTCTGGCACTGTTTATTCCCTCATTCATTCACCAAATATTTAATGTGTACTTATTACCTCCCTGCTTGGCACTTGTGGATACAAAGGTTACATCCCTGTCTTCAAGGGAGTCACGGTTTAGTAGGACAAACATGGAAGCAGTTATAAAAACCTTGATAAGTCATAAAAGATCAATAATTCTCAAGGAGCTATATGTTTCAGAATTAAGGTGGGAGAGAAATAATTTGAAAGGTCATGTCAATATTCTATCACCTTATACATGACACAGATAAAATAAGTATATTGGCTGGGAAAAACTGAGAACAGGAGAAGGGGGTGACAGAGGATGAGATGGTTGGATGCAATCATCGATTCAACAGACATGAGTTTGAGCAAAGTCTGGGACACAGTGAAGGACAGGGAGGCCTGGCATACTGCCGTCCATGGGGTCTCAGAGAGTCAGACATGACTGAGAGAGTGAATAACAGCAACAAAAGATCTAAAATAAAGATCAGTAAAAGTTTGGCTGATGGGAGGGATAAGATGACGGTTATCCAAATTAGCAATCTGGATTCTCACTTGGGTGTGAATGTGTATTCCAGTGTCTTTGCAAGGAGCAGGGGAAAGGGGAGGAATGACAGGACAGGCAAGACGTTTACCCAAAAGGAGCATACTTTTTAAAAGTCAAGGGACTTCCCTGGTGGTACAGTGGTTAAAACGCCAAACTTCTAATGCAGTAGGCATGGGTTTGATCCCTAGTTGGGGAACTAAAATCCCATATGCCTTAGGCACATGAGATGTTGGATGGCATCACTGGACTCAATGGACATGAGTTTGAGCAAGCTCTGGGAGATGGTCAAGGGCAGGGAGGCCTGGCGTGCCTCAGGCGATGGGGTCGCAAAGAGTTGGACACGACTGAGTGACTAAACAACAACAACAACAATGCCTTAGGCTCAGCAAAAAAAAAAAAAAAATGCTTTTGAGTTTAGGTATAAAGAGAGACTGTGGAAACTATGGAGGCTAAAACACTACCTGGGGTTGGAGGGAAGGAGACATACAGAAATGATGCATGTTGAGTCCTGAACATTCAGTAAGCAGTCAGAGTGTAAGAAATTAGCGAGTAAGGCAGGGGAAGGCCCCCTTCTGCAGTGCATGGCTATCCCCCTACCTCCTTGGCAGTTAAAAGACAGCATGTGCAACCTAGAGCAACAGTAGTGCTGAAAGTCACTACCTTTGAGGAATCTGGCATGTAGCACCATTGGCACTAGGAGCTCTGGCTTTCAAAGTCTGTGTGTGTGTGTGTGTGTGTGTGTGTGTTAGTCACTCAGTCGTGTCTGATTATTTGCGAGCCCTTGGACTGTCCCCCACCAGGCTCCTCTGTCCATGGAATTCTCCAGGCAGGAATACTAGAGTAGGTAGCCATTCCCTTATGCAGGGGATATTCCTGACCCAGGGATTGAACCTGGGTCACCTGCATTGCAGGCAGATTCTCTACCATCTGAGCCACCAGGGAAGCCCTTTCACAAACAGGGCATGATAACCTGCATAGACCTCACAGATCTGTTGTGAGGCTCTAAGAAGATGCCAGAGTATTCTGTTAAATCTTAGGGAGTATGTGCTTGTGTGTTGACTACCCTGGTACCCCCAAACCCCAATGAGGTTATCCAAAGCCCCCAAGGATAAGCAAGATCACTGATGTAGAAGGCACTAAGCCCCTCAGAAAGTCAGTATTTGGAAATATTAATAATAATGATATACATCTGCTTCAGTGAAAAGAAATAGAAGAAAACAATAGAATAGGGAAGACTAGAGATCTCTTCAAGAAAATTAGAGATAACAAGGGACCATTTCATGCAAAGATGGGCTCAATAAAGGACAAAAAATGATATAACAGAAGCAGAAAATATTAAGAAGAGGTGGCAAGAATACACAGAAGAACTGTAGAAAAAAGATCTTCACAACCCAGATAATCATGATGGTGTGATCACTCACACTCACCTAGAGCCAGACATCTTGGAAAGTGAAGTCAAGTGGGCCTTAGAAAGCATCACTACGAACAAAGCTAGTGGAGGTGATGGAATTCCAGTTGAGTTATTTCAAATCCTTAAAAATGATGCTGCAAAAGTGCTGCACTCAATATGTCAACAAATTTGGAAAACTCAGCAATGACTACGGGACTGGAAAAGGTCAGTTTTCATTCCAATCCCAAAGAAAGGCAATATCAAAGAATGCTCAAACTACCACACAATTGCACTTATCTCACACGCTAGCAAAGTAATGCTTAAAATTCTCCAAGCTAGGCTTCAGCAATACGCAAACAGTGGACTTCCAGATGTTCAAGCTCATTTTAGAAAAGGCAGAGGAACAAGAGATCAAATTGCCAATATCCACTGGATCATTGAAAAAGCAAGAGAGCTCCAGAAAAACATCTATTTCTGCTTTATTGACTATGTCAAAGCCTTTGACTATGTGGCTCACAATAAAATTCTGAAAGAGATGGGAATACCAGACCAACTGACCTGCCTCTTGAGAAACCTATATTCAAGTCAGGAAGCAACAGTTAGAACTGGACATGGAACAACAGACTGGTTCCAAATAGGAAAAGGAGTATGTCAAGGCTATATATTGTCACCCTGCTTATTTAACTTATATGCAGAGTACATCATGAGAAATGCTGGACTGGAAGAAACACAAACTGGAATCAGGATTGCCAGGAGAAATATCAATAACCTCAGATATGCAGATGACACCATCCTTATGGCAGAAAGTGAAGAGGAACTAAAAAGTCTCTTGATGAAAGAAAGAGGAGAGTGAAAAAGTTGGCTTAAAGCTCAACATTCAGAAAACTGAGATCATGGCATCTGGTCCCATCACTTCATGGGAAATAGATGGGGAAACAGTGAAACAGTGTCAGACTTTATTTTTGGGGGTTCCAAAATCACTGAAGATGGTGATTGCAGCCATGAAATTAAAAGACGCTTACTCCTTGGAAGGAAAGTTATGACCAACCTAGAGAGCATATTGAAAAGCAGAGACATTACTTTGCCAACAAAGGTCCATCTAGTCAAGGCTATGGTTTTTCCAGTAGTCATGTATGGATGTGAGAGTTGGACTGTGAAGAAAACTGAGCGCTGAAGAACTGATGCTTTTGCACTGTGGTGTTGGAGAAGACTCTTGAGAGTCCCTTGGACTGCAAGGAGATCCAACCAGTCCATTCTAAAGGAGATCAGTCCTGGATATTCTTTGGAAGGACTGATGCTGAAGCTGAAACGCCAATACTTTGGCTGCCTCATGCAAAGAGTTGACTCACTGGAAAAGACTCTGATGCTGGGAGGGATTGGGGGCAGGAGGAAAAAGGGACAACAGAGGATGAGATGGCTGGATGCCATCACCGACTTGATGCACATGAGTTTGGGTGAACTCCGGGAGTTGGTGATGGACAGGGAAGCCTGGCGTGCTGCAATTCATGGGGTCACAAAAGAGTCGGACACGACTGAGTGACTGAACTGAACTGAACATCTGCTTGTTTCTGATAATTCCTTTTTTTCAAGGCTTGAAGCCAAGAAAGCCCACACACCATGCCCTCTATTTTTGAAATTGGGCTGTACTGCCATGTGCATAGCTGTCAGGCATTCTGTTTCCAATTCAAAAGCAGTGAGATGTGTGTTTGTTGTTTTGTTAACTTCAATGAAAAAAACAAAACAAAACAAAACAAAACAAAACTTGCTGCCAAAATCTGGAGGCAGAGACTTACATAAATATCACATAGATACCATGCTCATCATCTCCTGTTGTTTGAGACCATGTATCCAATATCAGATCAGGATGAGGTATTGGTCACATCTGGCAGAACCCTTAGGAGACTTTGAGATTGGAATCTCTGGTGGAGCAGATCTGACTGAAGGCACAAGACAAAGAGTGTAGTTTTTCTAAAAGTGAAATAATGGGATGAAAAGTCTCAGCCAAATGTCTTCGAGTGCTCGTGGTCCTTTACAACACAATTCCATTTTGTTGGCTTGAAAAGGCTGTAACTGTCACTAGGGTGTCCTCTCGATCAGTGGGCTCAGACCTGAATCAGATAAAAAGCCAAACCAGGCTTGACCCAGCCAGTCCCATCAAGGAGAGAAGTGGGCAAGCCCAAGGCAGGGAGGGGTGGACAAAGGTACCAAGGAGCAAGAAGAAATATTAGACATCACCTTACATACCACTGCTCTTCCTGTGTAGGCCTGGTACTTCCTGGAGTGGTATACGGATGAATTCATAGCAACTGTTAGCAATGGCAGCCAGCAGGTTTGTTCTGAACCATAACCAGGAATTAAGTAAAGGTAAAGAATCTGCCTTCAATGCAGGAGACCTGGGTTCAGGAAAGATCCTCTGGAGAAAGGAACGCCTATCCACTCCAGTATTCTGGCCTGGAGAATTCCACGGACCATATAGTCCATGGGGTCACAAAGAGTCAGATATGAATGAGCTAACTTTCACATCAAATAAAGGTACCTCTGTGTAACTCAACTACACTTTCCCCATTGCAAGCCCTGTTGTGGCCTTCCCAGCTGCCCAGGCTTCAACCCATTCCCCCCTCTCCTTCATATTCTCTTGTCCTGTTCCTGAGTGCCTTGCCCAATTAAGTTCTTGTCTGGTAAATTTATTAGAGCTAAAACATGAATACTTGCTAAAGGCTTTACTTCTGAACATGGGCTTTCTATCTTCAAAGAAAGAATAGAGCATCAATTAGGTGTTGCAGGTAAAGTGATGATCTACTTCTGGATTCCTCCTTGTATATTGATGGTTAATATGGGCAATAGGGTGGCGTTATAGCGTGGAATTTTCCACTGTGATTCAGAAGTACAATATAGACCATGGTGATATATTTTGCCTTTATCTCAGACCAAGAGAACTGAGAGAGTTAGACACTACAATTTAATATAACAAGATTAAAGCAATTATTGTAAATTAGCTTAATCATTCCTCCATATGCCTTGAGAAGCAGGGTTTTCTTTTTTATATTCTATTGTCACTACCAAAGAAATGGAGGCTTGTAAATACAGATAAACTTAATTTTTAAAGGGTTTTCTGTGCTCAAAGGTTCTGATGCTTTTAATTAAAATTTTCCTCATTATATATAGAAAAGTGTGTTGAGGCAATGTGAGACACCAGGACAGCATGAATGAAATATGGGAAGCAAATGATGGTGAACATGTAGCTGTCTTTTCATTTCATCCACATATATTTTATTCTAAAGACAGCAAGATCTACTCTTAGCATGGCCTCTAACTGACTCTGGAGCTCCTCAGGGCCGAAGAAGAGGGAGCAGCTTAAATGATATCCTCCTTCTTAAACCATAGATTTTAGACTTGCATTTCTGGAACACCCCAGCAAGAAATCACTAAGGGAGTACTCCAGAAGATGGAGAGCAGTGCTTTTCAAGCTTTAATGTACACACGAATCACCTGAGAATATGTTAAAATGCAGATTCTGATTCAGCAGTCTGGAATGATGCCCAGGGTACTTTACTTCTAACAAGTTCCCTTGTGATACCGATGCTGCTTTCCCATAAAACATATTTTGAGTTGCAAGGAACATTCTAGATACAGAGTCTAGATACCAAGCCCTCTTTGGCTTGGAGCAGTGCATGTGTGATGAGGCAGTGGAAAAGTAGTACAGTTCTCTCTGGACCAAGTAGAGGGCAGAGGAAACACAAGGGAGGCAGAGATGAGAGTGATGATACTCATGCTCCCCAGGGGTTCAAATAGATGAGTTTCAAGCATTACATACCAGAAGGGCAGTTGCTTTCTCAGGCTAAAACAGGAACTACGCCTAGTGGTGAAGAGCCTGTGTTCTGAAGTCATATTCCCTGGGTTTAGTTTTCACCCCTGTCACTTCCTAATGGAGATCTTGATCATGCCACCTTACCTCCCTGAGCTTGAGTTTACTTGTCTATAAAATTTGAGTAATAGAACCTATCTCAGGATGGATGTGAGGATTAGATGAAATAAAGAACATAAAGCTGGCGAACAGCACCTGCTATAGAGTGCTTAATAAGTGGTAGCTATTGTCATGCTTTTCATCTTTGAGCTGATTGCATTTAAGTACCACTGGGCTTTATTGAAGTGTTAGTCAGCCATGGTAGTGTCATAGCTGCTTTTGATGTGACTCTCAAAGCAGCTTCAATTGTTTGAGACTTAAGAAAAGTTGGTGATTTCAGATTTAAATAAATGGGATTCTAGACAAAAGCATGAAAATGGGAGTAAAAACTCCCTGGCAGGAAGTATCTTATTTTGTTCTTTGACCCTTGTCGCTTCTTCTGCCTACAACTTCTCTGGCTTGAGAATAACTTGAATAAAGAAAGAATGATTTAAAAATAAAATAGATTTGAGAAACAAACTCTTCTGTTTCTGCAAAAAAAAAAAAAAAGGAAATGTAGAATTGGGGCAGCTATCATGCCGCCTGGGCCAGGCCAGGCCCAAGGGAAGGGAAGGGAAGGGAGGAAAGAAGGCCTGAAGAAAGAGGTTCCCAAGTCCATCAACTATACACAGAGCATCAATGAGTTGTAGTTACTTTCCTGGGGGTAAATAAGGGCATTAGACAGAATTCTTGGGTTATGGTCTAGTTGGGAAGACTTTGGAGTAAAATACACACGCCCATGCAAACACACACAGATGGATAAACATACATGTCAACCTGTAGCAAAGCTTCAGTGAGGACACCTGTTGGTTAATAGAAAGCCTGTGTTTCTGGGGAGTAGAGATTAGTCTGGAAGGGAAGATTGAGTCTGACTGTGAAGGTGCTTGAATATAAAAGATACCCTGTGGGCAATTAGAAGTCAATGGTATTTTGATGCGGGTGGGATACCATATGCAAAAGAGCATTTTAGCAAGATTAATCTGGTAACAGTTTGAGCAATTCATTTTAATATTATGTATATTATTGAATATTGTTGAATAATATTGAATATTATGTATAGCCCCTGATGTGAAGAGCCGACTCATTAGTAAAGACCTTGATGCTGGGAAAGATTGAAAGCAGAAGGAGAAGGGGGTGACAGAGGATGAGATGGTTGGATGGCATCATCGACTCAATGGACATGAGTTTGAGCAAGCTCTGGGATATAGAGAAGGACAGGGAAGCCTGGCGTGCTGTAGTCCATGGGGTCACAAAGAATCGGATACGACTGAGAGACTGAACAATGACAAAAATGTATAGCACCAGGGTCCAAAGTGCAGAGCTATACGAGAATACAGAAAAAAATTCCATATCCTCTGAGAATTAAAATTCTTGTCAGTGAAACAGATATACTTTATATATTAGTATGGAATGATTTCCAAAATAAAGTATTACATACAAAGAGGTAATGTATAGGACAGTATGTTTAAAACATGCTACCATTTGTTAAGTAAGAATGGAGGAAAGTCATGTATGTTTATATATATGTCTGTACATATTTATACAAGATGTATATGTATAAGATTTGTGCAAGGATACACAAAACTCTACATTGATTGCTTCTAGGGGAGAGAATTAGGGTGGCTAGTTGGTAGGGGTGTCAATTGTATGCATATCCTTTGGCACCCTTTGAGTTTTAGAAATAAATGAATGTATTACCTACTCACATTAATTTTTTTTTTATAAAATAATATGTATGGGAGTATGGGAAGGAAAAGATGAATTCCAGCTGGAAAATCTGAGACTTCTGAGAGCATGTGGGCTATGAAGCTGCGTCTTTGAAAAGTATCATTTCTACAAGTGATTTGAGGTTTGAGTGGAAGGTATTTCAAGCAGAGGACAGAGCTTGCCTTGAGCCATGAGGTAGGGGATAGATTTTCACTGGTCTGTATGGTAGCCACCAACCACATGTGACTACTGAACACTTGAAATATGGCTAGCGTATGTGAGATGTGCTATAAGTGTAAAATACTCAAGGGTTTTTTAAGACATAGTAAGGAAAAAGAATGTAAAGTTTTTCATTACTAATTTTTTGATTACATATTAAAAGGATAGTATTTTGGATATATTAGGTTAAGGTAAATATATTAAAAAGCATGTCACTTGTTTCTATTTATTTTTTATAAGTGTTATCTACTAGCTTATGTAAGATTACATCTGTGAGTTACATTAGATGTTTGCTAAACAGTGCTGATCTAGATAATGGAGATTTTTAGAGAGTGTTGAATTAGGTTAGTATGGCTACAGCAGAGGGTATACAGGTAAGAATGAGTGGGAAGTTTGGAAGAAGTGCCCCAGGCCAAATTGTGGAGGGCATTGGCTGCTCAGCTAAAGGGATTGGACTTTAATTTTTTTTTTAAATACGGCTGCGTTGCTTAGTTGCGGTTTGCAAGATCTTCGTTCCATCATGTGGGATCTTTTGTTGTGGCATGTGGGCTCTCCAGTTGTGGCGCACAGGTTCTGGAACGTGTGAGCTCCAGTAGTTGCATCACGGAAGCTTATTGCTCTGGGGGCATGTGGGATCCTAGTTCCCCACCCAGAGATCAAACTCTTGCATTTCAAGGTGGATTCTTAACCACTGGACCACCAGGGAAGTCCTCCTGGACTTTAATTTTATATTCACTGGTGGGCCTCTGAAGGGCTTGGAGTGGAAAAATTTGATGATCAAATGACTGCTTCGGACAGGGGTGTAAGTATGGGCAGGAAGAATAGCTATGATAGTAACAAGGAGTGAGGTACTAGGGTCTGGGCTTAGATGGTAGCTTTGAAACCAGAAAGAGAGCCACATAAACTATATTACAAAGGGAGAATTGATGGAACTGAGTGGAGGTGTAGATGTCAGAGACAACATAAAGTTCTGCACCCCTGGTGATTGGAAGCATGTCAGTGCATGTAATAAACATAATGAAGCCTGGAATGGGAGCTGAATGGGAGCTGCCTGAGAGAGAAGATGATTTCTGACATAGTGAGCTTGAGGTGAATGGTTGAAATGTAGCAGTGAGGGTATGAGAGAAACAGATTTTGGGGTCTTAGTAGAGGTGATCAAAGCAATCAGATAATTATAATAATGATTAGTATTTGTATGGCATTATGATACACACAATGCTCTCACATGGATTATTTTACATAATCCTTAAAATAGTCAGAGGCTCAAAGAATTTAAGTTTCTTGGCCAGGATCACACAACTAGTGACCAAGGTAGCATGCCGAAACTTGCTTTCTATCACTGTGCTTGAAATAAATTGCCAAGGGAAAATGCAGAGAAAACCCTGGACTCTAGATTATACAATTTCAGTTCCCTCAAGCTGCTGCCTAAATTGAGGGGTAGACTCAACTCTGGAAAAACTGTCTTAGGTTCCCTTCAGTTGTTTTAAACATCCTTTTTAGAAATGAGGAAGCTGAGACCATGGAAGTTAAGTAAAATATCAAAAATCTCTTAGTAAAGGGGAGAGGAGGAACTCAGACAAGCACCATGGTACACAGCGTGATTGCTTCCAGGTATTAATATTTCCTCCCTATTAGAGAGAGTGTGTCTGTCTCCTGTCATGAGCCATGCCAAACTAATGTGGGCTTGGTCATAGAACTTGCTTTGGCCCATGGAACGTGGGCCAAAGTGACCTCTGTCACCTATAGTCAGAAGCTTTAACAGTCATGACATGGTTCAGTCTTTTGTGCTCTCTTCCCTCTGCAGTAAGAATGGTATGTCCCAAAAAAGGGCTCCTCCTTCAGTTGAGATCCTGGAATAAGGAAGGTGTATGAAGGAAACAGAGAAGGCAATGGCACCCCACTCCAGTACTCTTGCCTGGAAAATCCCATGGACAGAGCACCCTGGTGGGCTGCAATCCATGGGGGTCGCTAAGAGTCAGACACAACTTCACTTTCACTTTTCACTTTCATGCATTGGAGAAGGAAATGGCAACCCACTCCAATGTTCTTGCTTGGAGAATCCCAGGGATGGGGGAGCCTGGTGGGCTGCCATCTATGGGGTCGCACAGAGTCGGACACGCCTGAAGCGACTTAGCAGCATGAAGGAAACACAGCCACAGATGACCTGTAGCAGCTGCAGGGCCCTTTGCTATGGTAATTGAGCTTGAGGGATTGTTTGTAACTGTAGTACAAACTAGCCTAAGCTGACTTTGTGCTTTGTTTCCATTACACTGACTCTGCACAAATGCTTACTTTCAACTGGTTAACTTGTCATCCTTTCAGCCTTCAATTAAATGTCACTTTTTCAAAGGCTTTTCTTGACCACACAGTCTAATTTAGGCTCCCCTCCTAAGCATAAATCATTATTTTCTTTTATAGTATCTGCATTCTTTCCTTCTTAGGCATTTAATGCAATTGTCATAGGCATCATAGATTTGCTTATCATTGTCATGTTCCATTTGACTGTAAGCTCATGAAGACCTGAATCCCATCTATTTTTGCTCACTATTATAAAGCACCTGTCACAGTAGTTGCTCAATGGATATTTGTGGAATAAGTGATGAACTAATGAATAGCTTATTGTTATCCTGGTTGTTGGATCATAAACTGAAAAGGTAGGGGGATGCTGTGATTAGCGGAGATAAAGCTCCTAAAAAAACTCCTGGGTGCAAAGATCAGCAACTATTTTTTTATCCTTCTCTTTTAAGGAAACTTTGAAAGCAGTGGCATGTTTCAAAACCCTTAAAAACAGATTCACTTGCCAATAGACCTGTGGCCTGGCAGGCTTCCTGCCTAAGACCAGGGAAGCCTGTGGAAGCCCACAGAAAAACTAGAGGGGCTCCTTTGAAAGAAAAGAGGACTGTTGCCATAGAATGCTTAGTCATAGAGAGTAAAAAAGGTCACGTGCCCTTCTCCTTCTTAGTGGTTGTTGCAATTTAGTGAGAAGTGGAAAAGAGGGGGAGAGAAAGAGAGTGGGAAATAGAAATTATGGGCTGGGTATAGTGGATGCTTTTCTGGTCCAAAGCAAAGGAAAAAATAAGACCTACTTCCCTTCACTTTCATCTGCCAAGAGACCACTTAAGAGGTGGCTCTGGAGTGTATCCCACCAAGCTGGCAATTAAGAGTTTGAAGACTTTGTGTAAAACTTCCAGCCTCTTCATGACAGGGACATACATACATGCTCAGGTGGTAGGAGGGAGGAGGAAGCAACAGTTCTGTATTTTACCTCATGAAAGCTCTTGTGTTGAGAAACTCATAAGGTCCCACAGCTTGAGTTATGGATACATGCAGTGAAGACTGAGGTTGAGGCTATAGTTTCAGTGGGTGGAGTCAATGACCCTTTCCTCCCAGGATGCTCATTAATCCTCTGACCCTAAGGGTCCTGCCTTCTGTGACTCCAGAACACACAGCCAGGGTAGGTTCCTTAGGCAGCACAGGAGAAGGAAAGCTTATGGGGATATACTGCACTTTTAAAAAGTAAAATAAATGTAATAAAAAGCATGCAGCATAATTGCCATGACTTATACCCCATGACATTTGATAATAACAAGGTTGGTACATTACAAATAAGTTCCACGTTTACAACTCTGCCTTGATATTTACACTTATTAAATTGTTTAGGGAGGTGGCTCCTGGCTGCTGGAAGCCCATATATAAAACATATTAGCATAATTGGAGTACAGCCAAATCCCCCAGTGTACATTGCAGATACTTGTTACAAGCTTGACCTTGGAGGGAAAGCCATCCTCCTTGTCTTCAATCAGTCATCAGCTCCTGAAAGTGTTCCTCTGAAATCTACTTCCAGTCATCCACATTTGGAGGAACTTGTCCTTGATGCTGACCTCAGGCAGGCTCTCAGTTCCCAGCACAATGATGAAGGCTGAGTTCTCACCTGGATGAGGAAATTAGCTATGGTAGTTTCTATGATTTTCCATTACCTGTACCAAACATTCCTTTTCATTTGTTTAATTTACTGAGAGTTGACACTATACATTAATTCATTGAGAAATTGCTTTGTGTAAAGGCCCAGAGATGAATGAGACAGTCATGGCCATCAAGAAACTTACACTTTAGTCAAGGGCACAGACAACTAACTCTAGTAGAAGGCAGAATGAAATAAAGGCCATAATAGGAGTATGAGCAAATTGCTGTGGGAGCATAGATAACACAATTTATTTTAATGAGGAAGGGAGAACTAAGGAAGGCTTCAGAAAGGCAGCACGGGTCCTTGAAGGATTAATAGAAAAAGTGTGAGGTTGGGCAGTGAGGTCATACCAGTCAGAGTAAACTTCATGTACATAAAATGGCATGAATGAAAATACACATTTGGGGATGTATATTTGTGTATATGTTTGTTTGTTTATCATTGGCAAGCTCCAATGATAAATCCAGTGTAGCATGGATGGAGGGATGGTGAAAGGGCTTGAAAATTACATTTGAGTCTGTTCCTGGAAACTCTGACACCTATAATAGTTTTGTTAATTAAAGGGAACAACCGAATTTTTTGAAGTGGATCAAGAATGGCATTTTAGGAAGCAATCTCTAGCAATGTGAAGGATGAGTTGAAGAGGTAAAAGACCAAAAATAGACAGACCAACAGCTATGCCTGACTAGATATTATGGGAGTGAGAATAACACAAAGATGTTTCTGGTGTTTCTAGCCTTAGAGACTGGGAGAAGTGTATCACCCATAATGAGATGGGCAACCTGGAGAAAAGGATCACATTGCTGGAGGAGAACATATTTGATTGGGAATATACTGAGCTTTGGGGCTTCCCCAGTGACTCAGTGATAAAGAATCCACCTGTCAATGCAGGAGACACAGGTTCAAAGATCCCCTGGAGGAGGAAATGGCAACCCACTCCAGTATTCTTCCTGGAGAAGAATGGACATTCTTCTGGAGATTCCAATGGACAGAGGAGCCTGGTGGGCTACAGTCCATGGGGTTGCAAAGAGTTGCACATGACTGAGCATGCACATACCACATATGAGTTTAGTGTGTGAGCTGTCTTTTAAAGAGGGAAGGTGATTCTGAGGTTCTGACGAGATCTCAGTCATCTGCTCATGGGAAATTGTCAAAGCCGTGGATATGGCTACCACAACCCTGATTGTGGGAGAATACAAATGAACACTGGGGCTACTGTCTATATTTAGCATTCATGTGAAGATAACCACTAATAAATAGGAGTGAAGAATTTTCTTGGTGGGAAAAGATAAGCCTAGGTGGACCTTGTGCCAAACTGAGGAAAAGTAAGCAGGATGAGGATAAAGGGAAATTCATAGGATTTGGCAATGAGGTGATCATGGTAGCCTTGAAGGAGAGAGATTCATGGGAAGGTTGCTATTGTGGTTTAATCAGGTAGAGGAGACTTCAGGATGCTCATAGACTAAGAGGAAATGAGGTGGAATAATGGATATGAAAAGTGAAAGTCCTTTCAAAAGTACAAAGCACCACACAATACAAGGTCACAGCAAGCCAGCTTTTTATCCCAGATGCTCTGGAGTTGAAAGGTCATTGATATCTAACAGATGTTTTGATTTTTATCATTATACTGAGTTCTGCTAAGGGGGCCTTATTCCTGACCCCTTTCATCTGTTTTCTCCCCTGCTCCCGCCCCCCAGCACCACCATGGTGACAGCTATTATATGTCATAGGTTATATGTCATTATATATATATATATATATAAAATTATGTGTCATAGATATGTCACTTAGCTATTATAGGTCATAGATTTCCAAAAAGTGTTTAAAGAGGAAATTCATAGTATTTGGTTATTTTCAATGTAATTCCCATTGTGATATTCAGGTTCCTGGAGGAAAACAAAGGGACAATAACACAAGATGTTTGTGGGGTGAAGGTGAGATGGAGCAGATTCAAAAACCAGGTCCCCTTCTAGAATAAAAAAAAAAAATAGCTAAAATAAAGCCATTCAGTGTCACATGTACCCAGCAGTTGAATGTATTCAGGAGGGAAGTCATGATTCTTGGAGTAGATAGGTATTTAGCGTAAAGGGAATAGACCTGAGTAGAGTTTAAAAGACTGAGAGATTTCTGAGAAAACAGTAGAATTTGCTGTCCTTTAAGCAAGTAATCATTGTTCAAGAAATTCTTAAATGTATGACTTAAAATATTAACCAGACACTTAAGAAGTCCTAGCTATGAACTAATTAAAGCTTTTCCCATAAATTATACTTCATTCAAATGCCTTTCTTTCCTGTAAGAGACCAAAGCTGAATCAGGATATTTTAATATTCACTCGATTTTTGTCAGTTTTTCCTTTCTTTGAACAGTCATTCAGTGTTTTTACTTTCAGTATTATTGAGAAGAAAAGAGAAGGGGTTGGAAAAGGGGAAAAGAAAGGGGAAAAGAAGGAAAGAAAAGAACATAGCCTAGAGAGCTTACCCTGGCCCTTATTATAAGGTCACTAAATATGTCCTTGTGTGAAACTGTTTTTTTCCTTTCTGCTCTATGTCTTCATGACTTGATGCTACTTGTATGTGAGGTTTGTATGAGCCATTCAACACCACCAATAATGGGGTCATTTCAAGTGTCAGAGCTGTAGCTGTGCATATCCATGGTATCACTGCAAAGATGAGCTTTTCTTCTTGTGTTCAATTTTTGTTGTTCTTGAAAGTAGCCCATCAGTCACTCGGGCCTGAAATCTTGGTGTCAGATTTGATATTTCTTTTCCTCATACCCTCAACATTTAATTGATTGCCAGTTATTGAGATGCTACTTGGGTCTGTCCCATTGATGCTATCCTAATGCAAGCCCTCATTAATGATCAAAAGTATTATTGCAAAAAGTGTTTTTCCAATTGCCTTCAACAAAGTTGGGCTTATGTGACCTCTTCCTGCTGTCTTACACACAGCTTCCAGTACCATCTTCCTGAAGTGCTCCATGTTCTTTCTTTCTTCAAAGAAGTGAAGCGTTAGTTGCTCAGTTGTGTCTGACTCTCAGCGACCCCATGGACTGTAGCCTGCCAGGCTTCTCTGTTCATGGAATTCTCCAAGCAAGAATACTGGAGTGGGTTACCATTCCCTTCTCCAGGGGATCTTCCCAATCTCTCAGTATTTCCTGACATTTATAAAATCAAGCACAAATCACACAACCACTGCTGCCTTTCATGGACCTTACGCTCTATCCAACCTGAATTGTTTCACATTCTTTACATTTGCACATCTGCTCAAGCCTTCTCTCCTTCCTCACAAAAAAAAAAAAAAATTAAGTTCCTTTAGCGAAGTAGAGAAGTTGAAGGTTTATTTTTAATATTTCTAATAATATGATAAGAGCTCTTGTGCTTTGCTCATACACATGAGAATAGATAGGGCCTGTATCTGTCCAGTTCACTGTTATGGTCTCAGAGCCTAGCACTGTGGTTTGCACACAGGAGGTGCTCATTAAATTTTGACTGAATGAATAAAAAGTTGACATGTCCAAATCTACTTACCTTTTAAATTTCATTTCAAATGCCACCAGTGCCCAAAAGTCTATGCCGATACCTGCTTTCCACCTCAATACCCACCTCATCTCATCTCTCTATAACATTGTTTTTTTCTGAACTTCCCTAGGCCTTATCTGTACCACTCTTATGACACTGATCGCTTTTTTTCCATCTTGAATTCCAGTTGTTTTTGTAATGTCCCATCTCCCATTAGACTGTGAGATCCCTGAAGGCAGAGCTGTGGGTTTAACTCATAATTGTGTCCGGAAAAGCAGTGTCCATTGAATGGGCACTCGATGATTAGAATAGCCACACTGGAGCCTTTAGCGAAGTAGAGAAGTTGAAGATTTATTATTAATATTTCTAATAATATGATAAGAGCTCTTGTGCTTTACTCATATACATCAAAAGGTAAAAATATTGTTTGCACCTAAGCCAAAATATAGGTAAGAATACTGGCTGAACTTCTATTAGACAAGATATAAGGGCATCATGGCTAAAGTCTGAATTCTGGGTAATCTCCAAGAACTAGGAACAAAGTCATAATTTGTACATTTCATGAATTTGTAAGTTGTTTTTTCCTGAAATGGATACTAACGATAATAATATTTTATTTGTGGCTATTGGGACTCTAGACATCTAAATAAATTCAGTCTGTAAATGGGCTCTTTGGCTTTTGCTTTCTTTTTACTATAAATCAAAATTATGTACCGTGTTACATGCATTGCATATATATCAATTTCCAGATTTCCATTTTGCTTTGAGCTCAAATTCCCCTAGTTGTGGATACTCAGGTTTTCAGACTCCCTGCAAAGGAGTTTGCCTACTTGGGTCAATGCGGGAGAAAAAACTAATATCTTTGAGTCCTGGAGGAAACCATTCCAAGGGAAACAATGGTCTTGCCAGGTACTTTGGACCATATCATTTACAGACCTGGTTATTACCTTGTCCAACCATTCATCTTCAAGTCAGCCCACCTATGATGAGAGATCCTTTTGAAAGCCCTCCAGAGAATAATTATCTACAATCCTTTATTTCTAATTCCAGATTTTTACCCCTCTGAGCATTTGAAGCCCATTTACTTTCATTGTATAATAAAGGTTAAAAACCCTCCTCTGTAGAAACAGTTTCTCTGGAGGATGTAAATCACCCTTCTGACTTTTCTGCACTTTTAAGGTGTGCAAACATCTCTCCACTACTCTGACAAGAAGTGCTCAAGAATACTTAGAGAAAATTTTATGATTCCCACAGGTATGTGTGTCTTTGAATATATCCCATGATTTCTACCTGACCAGGTCCATATAGAAATACTTTGGTACTTTTGTTAAGTTGAAGCTTCTCCTTCTGGAGTATTCTTACATCCTGCCTTTATACTTCAGTTGGTACCTTTTCACCCATCCTTGATATTAATTATCATAGGCAGTAAAACATTTGTGTAATCTTAGCTTTATTGAATAAGTAAGTATGCATTACAGATAGATTGCAAGTCATTCTTGGTCCTGCAAAGAGACAGGCATTTATTGTGAGGCAAAATGAGAACATGAATCCATTGTTCTGCTACTGAAATACTTCTACTGACTGTCTTGGTATGGGCACAATCTCCCTCAGCATCCATTCAAATAGGCTTTCCTGTCACCTCTCCTTTCAGTTAAGGGATTCACGATATCTAAAATAAACTTATAAAGAACACTTCTGTATCAGAGGTAGCTTTATACCTACATTATTAATCATAGAAAATATTTGGTCAAAGACTCCATAAAAGGGGCAGAAAAGATACACCAGAGCTCATAGTTGGAACTAATTATTTTTTCAAGCTAATTTGCTGTAGTAAGAAAAGTATCAACTGAATTTTAGAATAGACTGTTCAGCCATTTAACATCAAAGCATGCAGTAGCCTGTGCATACAATGGCTTTTAGAGACAACACTGAATTGGACTTGAGCACCAAGGATGCATTTTAAAAAGTGAAAAGTACATTTATGTGCACTAACTAGTGTTGTGAGCTGAATGGTGACTCCCCAAAGATACGTCCACATCCCAATTCTTAGAACCTTTGATGTTAACTTATTTGGGAAAAGCGTCTTCACAGATGTAATTAAGTGAAGGATCTTGAGATGAGGAGATTATGTATAAGCTGATGGGCCTTAAATGCCTTCACAAGTATCTTTGTAAGAAAGTGGTAGAGGTAGATTAGATATACAGAGGGAAAGGTGATATGAAGATAGAGGAGAGAGAGGCTTGGTCACAAGTTAAGGAATGATGACAGTCACAAACTGAGAGAAGCAAGGAAGGTTTCTCCTAGAAGCTCCAGAGGGAGTACAGCCCTTGCCAAGACCTCAGTTTAGGACTTCTGGCCTCCCAAACAGTAAGAGAATAAATGCCTTGTTTTAAGTGATCACATTTGGAATACTCTGTTACAGCAACCACAGCAACAAAATACAGATTTGGGTACCAGGAAGTCAGGGACTGCTATAACAAATACTTAAAAATGTAGAAGTGGCTTTGGAATTACGTCATGTGTAGAGGTGGGAAGAATATTGATGTATATGATAGAAAAAGCATAGGTTGCTTTAAACAGACTGTTGGGAAGAATGTGAATGTTAAAGGTGCTTCTCATGAGGGCTCAGAAGGAGCTGAAGAACATTTTATTGAAAACTAGAGGAAAGGTGATCTTTATTATATACTGGCAAAAAAGCTTATCCAGATTGTCTCCAACCGTCTTGTGGAAAGTAGATCTGTAAGTGACAAATTTGGGTATTTAGCTGAGGAAATGTGAGAGCAAAGCATGGGAGGTATGGTCTAGATTTTTCTTGAGCTTATAGTAAAATATAAGAGAAAGGGATAAATTGAAGAAAGAACTGGTGAGCAGAAAGGAACCAGCACTTGATAATTCAGGAATTCTTTACCTATTCAGATTGCAAAAGATGCTAAAATGAAGAGATTCACTGTTAGGATAGCGGGCTCTGGAGATAAAGCCAAGACTAGGCAACCTTTGGCTGGTGCTGTAGAGATTAGGCATTGACTCACTGATCCACTCATTCATCTGGATAAAAGCCAGGAATAGAGGTGGCATTATCTGGCAAAGATCTGTGAGGACTCTCTTGCCTCTCTATTAAATCAATATGATATTCATAAGGAGCCCCAAAGTTTTTTTAAAAAGTTATACCAGTAGAAACAGTTCCATCTTGGCCTGAAAGGGACAGAGACAGGACAAAATGAGAGAAGGCTGTCAGACGACCAAAACTTTACAGGCAAGAAACAGGCTGATTAAGCTGTAACAGATACTACCCTTTGATAGAAAAGATCAACTCTAGGGCAGAGCTGCAGACCTAAAGGGTGCAACCCTGAGACAAGGAGGATTATTGTCAAGCCTTGAAACCTAAGGGGATTCTGAGAACAGAACTGAAGCTCAGGCACTTGGCTGAGGTCACAAGACATGGTGCTCAGACCTGTGTCCTGTGCTGTGCTTAGTTGCTCAGTCGTGTCTCACTCTTGGCGACCCCATGAACTGTAGCCCTGCAGGCTCCTCTGTCCATGGGATTCTCCAGGCAAGAATACTGGAGTGGGTTGCCATGCCCTCCTCCAGAAGATCTTCCCAACTAGGGAGCAACCTTTCCAACCCAGGTGTCCTGCATTTACCATCTGAGCCACCAGGGAAAGGGAGTCTGCCGGGCCAAATTCTGAAACTCATCAGGACAAGGAACTCATTTCTATGTTTGTTCCATTTTTTTCCTTTTGGAATAGGAATGTCTATAACTATTATCACATGCCTATCCTATTGCTGCATTTTGGAAGCAGGAGCCTTGTTGAGGTCATGTTTCACTGATTCACAGATGCAAAAAGGAATTTTGCCCTAGGGTTCTGACCTGTTGCTGATTTAGATGATCTAGATGAGATTTGGGACTTTTGAAATGATGATGTTTGGATGAGAGTTTAAACTTTAGGTTTGAGACTTTGGGGAATATTAGGGTAGGGTGAATATATTTTGCACAGGGGACAGACATAAATTTGGGGGTCCAGAAGGCAGACTGTAGTGGGCTAAAGGTCACCTCCAAAAAGATATGTCCATATTTTAATCCCCAGAACCTTTGAAGGTTACCTTATTTGGAATTAAATTTAGGCTCTTCATATGAAATTATCCTGGATTATCTCAGTGGGCTTGAAATTATAACAAAAGTGTCCTTATAAGAGAGCCATAGGGAGATTAAGTACACAGATCAGAAGGTAACATGAAGACAGAGCAGAGAGATGTGGCCATAACCCAAGGAATGCCAATAGCCACCCAAAGTTGGAAGAGACAAGGGAAAATTTTCCTCTAGAGCCTCTGGAGGGAGCATGGCCCTGGATTTTGGACATCTGGCCACAACAACCATGAGAGAATAAATTTTTGATATGTTAGGTCACCTAGTTTGTGGTAATTTATTACAGCAGCCAAAGGAAACTAATACAACTAGTAAACATTTTAAAGGGTTTTGCACTGAAGAAAATCTGTATAAATTGTGTGTGTATGTGCTTAGTCGCTCAGTCATGTCTGACTCTTTGCGACCCCCATGGACTGTAGCCCACCAGGCTCCTATGTCCATGGGATTTTCCAGGCAAGAACACTGGAGTGGGAAGCCATTGCCTTCTCCAGGGGAGCAGGAGAAATTGAACCCAGGTCTCCTGTACTGCAGGTGGATTCTTTACCATCAGAGCCACCTGGGAAGCTCAAAGACTGGTTTTGCTCTCAACCCCATGGACTGTAGCCCACCAGACTCCTCTGTCCATGGGATTCTCCAGGCAAGATTACTGGAATGCATAGCCATTCCCTTCTCCAGGAGATCTTTCTGACCCAGAGATGGAACCCATGTCTCTTGCACTGCAGGCAGATTCTTTATCATCTTAGCCACCAGGGAAGGTGCTTCTCAATTATGGCAGTAATAAACCCAATAAAAGATTTAGTATAATTTGACTCTATACACTCTGTACTAAAAATGTCATTATGCATTTTTTTCTGGTGATAATTTTCAACCCAAAACAAACTACAAATGGCTAGGGCAGGATCATTATAAATCTGGGAAGCAAACCCTTTAATTGAGTTATCAGAACTTCATGAAAGACCCTGAAAGGTCTCAATGTTTGTGAAAAGTGTGTAGGATTACTCTAAATACAAATATATAATTTATCAATAACTGTACTTTTTTTTCCCCACAAACTAAAAAATAAGGCAAGTTCACATCTGGAAAAGGTGATATGCAACAGTATTTCTACCTTGACTAGCTTGATAATATAGCATGGGAAATGTCCCGAAATATTAGTCAGGGTGAATGTTTCAAAATATCATTTTCCTACAGTCTGAAAAACTATCAAAAGACTCAAAGAAGCCATACAATGAAGATTTCAGAAAAGACTTTGTGAAGTTAAAAATATGTTAAGTATTTACATAAATTAGTAGAACCTAAGTGTTTGTTGTTGTTATTGTTACAAAACAGCATGTGAAATTGATATATCCCTTAAACTTCTTTGTGTGTGTGCATATGTGTGTGTCTTAAGACAGGATAAAATTGTAAAATCTCAGATTCTATTACTGTTTTTGATTTCTCTATTGTAGCATCTTCAGAGCTTTGCAAAGGATAAGACCTAAGTAAGAATGAACTGGAGGAAAAGGCAGCAGTTTGAATGACTATACATCTGTATAAAAGAAACTGTGAGCTATTGGTCACTTGTTTTCATTATCTCAGGTAGTGATTTGCCAAGCCAGTCATTTGTTCTTTCTGAATATCTATAATGTGCTTTAGAGGAAGTAGAAATAGGATTTTCTATATAAGAAATATACCTATAAGAAAACTTTCACAATAATCATAATCATCTGCATGGATTAGTCTTAAAATTATACTCCAGAGAAGTTATACTACATTCTTTCAATGCATTTTAAAAAGTAATAGACAAGTTAAGTATGACTTTTCCTCTCTCATCTATTTAAGAAAAATGTAGAGCCTGGTTTTTCCTCCTAGAGTTGTTTTGGCAGCATTTAAATGATTTGTTAATATAATAAGGTAAGTTAAGTATGATGATGATTGAGAAGTTCAGTTAGTCACTGGGATGTGGAATTATTGTAGCAGGATTATAAATATCTACACATATATAAAGTATATCATTTTTCTTCTTCAGATCACCACGGCAGAATGGGAAAGGGGGAGGAAAGAGGCAGATAAGACAATTGACGTATCAGAGAGTTTTATGCTGCCTCCTGCAGAGAGAAATCTTTTTCCTCTCAGGTCTCTTAGAACTCTATTCCCTGCCTTCAAGGGGGTCGTGGGAGTAAGAAGCAATAGAGAGAAGAAAGAAACCATGGAGAACAGGGATCAATATTTACCTTTAAAAATCTAAATAAAGGTAACAGAATTTGCAGGTTCAACTCTAGCATAAACATTAAAATGTGAGGTTTTTCTCAAAAATAGCCATACAAAGTATTTGTATAAAGTAGATATATGTGTATACTTATAAAATACCTCTTTAAATAAAGTTTAAATTACTTTCTCTAACCACTTCTGTTAAACTTTGGTTTATTTTTAGCAATGATAAGTGCCTGCAATATCATGCTGAAACTCTAGATTAATGTTAAGTTTAATTTCAGCCAAAGCAGATGAATCCATCAACTTTCACTTGAGATTAGATTCTAAATAACTTGAAGGGGATGAAGTAGTACATTTTCTGAGATTCCAAGATGGCTTCTTTTACAGAGTGTGCAATATCAGTGCCTTTCCAAACCATTAACACACATACTTTTCACTGGTCTTTTACTTTTCTATTTAACAGCAATCAGTAGACATTAATGAATTCTTTCTTTTCTCTTTTCTTCCTTTTTTTTGGGAGGGTGGTGTGTGACAAAATTTGAGTAACATTATACATTTTTGACAGACTGAATGGTTTTGAATGCCTTTAGAACTCTTCAATTTCTTACATTTTCCATCATCACCGTCAGGTCACACACAATAACAAATAATACACATCTTCACACTAAAATGAAATGCATGTTTTAAAATCCTGGCAATTGTGTTTGTGTTAGTATAACTGTGGGAGGAGTCTTGCAATAGCTTTATATATGCACATTATTTCATCCAGCTTAGCTTGATCTTTGCAGAAATGTACTTATTTCCTCTCCATCCCTTGAGAGTAGGTTTTGTTCTTCTCAAACTGTATGATTTTGTTTACTTAAATATTTTCTTATTCTTTGGCATCAGGAATCACTTAGATGAGATACCTCCATTGTGGCGAGACCGTGACCTTTCCAAAGGTACTCGTCTGTTGTCTGTAAGACAAAGAGAAAAGAGAACCAAAAACATGGTGAGCTTTAGATCTCAGCTATTGCATGATGTCAGGTTGAGAGAGGTTTTCAAACAGTCCTAAAAAATTAATTCAAATGAATATGTAAATAAGTAACATGAAGCTCAGATCTGAAGAGTTCATGCTGTAGCTCCCAGGCTGACTTCAAGAGTCTGAAATAGCATTAAATGACTTTTCTTGGTAAGTGAAATCAGAGTGATAAAAGCAATGGAAGAATTCTCTCAAGCACAGTCCCTTTGGAAATAGCAGGCGACAACAAAATTCCTTGGTAAAGATGTTAAATTGAAAGGATCTATGTACAGTGCCTTTTGTTGGAAAGCACTTCAATTCCCCAAGAGTTTTCAACCTGTATGTTGGCTACCTCTAGAGGACACCAGTGTGGGCAGAGCTGAAAAAGAGTTTTTTTTTTTTTTATTTTTTACAATGATTGCAATATGTGGCAATCAAATCAGCTACCAAGTCTTTGCTTGATTGTGTGATGTAAACAAATTCAATACATTATATAGTCATTATGGGAATGAATAATGAATAGGTCCCATTCCCCTCACCTATCACAGGAAAAATAATCACTGTAGAGAGAACTGTTGGCACAAAGCTTGGAAAGCAAAGTTTAAAAGCATTGAAAGTTGCTGAAAATAGTTTTAGCTTTAATAGGAAAAAGGTTTATAGCTCTGCATTGTGGTGATCACTACTATGTTATTATCACCTCTGTTTTATGCTCAGCTTAAATGCAATTGATGTGGGTGAAAATCCCCTTCTGACAGAAGCATAATATACTTAGATTCTCTATTTAGAATGAGACTAGGTTCCTAGAAATAATCACAACCACCAGCACTTACATAAATGCTAACACTTTACACTCGTTAATTTGCTAATTCATACAACATCCCCGGGAGGTAAACCCATTTCATTCTATCCTATTATCTCTGCTTTAGTGATGAAGGTTACACAGCAAATCAATGGTATGATGGGGCTTATAATGCAAAGTTAATGCCTAAATGACAAGGCTGCTTTATTCAGAGGTAGATGTTGGGGCCTCCCAAGCTCCTATTCATTTCCTCCCTAAGATGATGATCTCAGTCTCAGTTCAGTCTTTCAGTCTTGTCTGACTCTTTGCAACCCCATGGACTGCAGCACTCCAGGCCTCCCTGTCCATCACCCTAACTCCAGGAGTATACTCAAACTCATGTCCATTGAGTCATTGATGCCATCCAACTAACTCATCCTCTGTCATCCCCTTCACCTCCCACCTTCAATCTTTCCCACCATCAGGGTCCTTTCCAATGAGTCAGTTCTTCACATCAGGTGGCCAAAGTATTGGAGTTTCAGCTTCAGCATCAGTCCTTCCAATGAATATTCAGGACTGATTTCCTTTAGGATGGACTGGTTGGATCTCCTTGCAGTCCAAGGGACTCGCAAGAGTCTTCTCCAACACCACAGTTCAAAAGCATCAATTCTTCAGCGCTCAGCTTTCTTTATAGTCCAACTCTCACATCCATACATGACCACTGGAAAAACCATAGCTTTGACTAGATGGACCTCTGTTGGCAAAGTGATGTCTCTGCTTTTTAATATTCTGTCTAGGTTGGTCATAGCTTCTTTCCAGGGAGCAAGCGTCTTTTAATTTCATGGCTGTAGTTACCATCTGCAGTGATTTTGGAGCCAAAACCCAAAAAATAAAGTCTCTCACTGTTTCCCCATCTATTTGTGATGAAGTGATGGAACCAGATGCCATGATCTTAGTTTTCTGAATGTTGAGTTTTAAGCCAACTTTTTCACTTTCCTCTTTCACTTTCATCAAGAGGTTCTGTAGTTCTTTGCTTTCTGCCGTAAGGGTGGTGTCATCTGCATATCTGACGTTATTGATATTTCTCCCGGCAATCTTGATTTCAGCTTGTGCTTCTTCCAGCCCTGGAATATATCCTGCCTCTCCTATGGGGAGGATGGACTGTGAGAAATGTTGAGGTCTTGCCATGGAACTTTTCTCATCTGTGTTTCTTGATGAGAAACACATCATCAGCGTTTCTTGAGTGACTCCAGGTAGTCTGTGGTCAGTACATAGAGCAAAGATAACTGGCCGCAATGACCTTGGCCTCATTAATACCATGGTATGAGTGTACTGTCCTTTATCGAGCTCATCTTTGCATGAAATGTTCCTTTGGTATCTCTGATTTTCTTGAAGAGATCCCTAGTCTTTCCCATTCTGTTGTTTTCCTCTATTTCTTTGCATTGATCGCTGAAGAAGGCTTTCGTATCTCTTCTTGCTATTCTTTGGAACTCTGCATTCAGATGTTTATAGCTTTCCTTTTCTCCTTTGCTTTTTGCTTCTCTTCTTTTCACAGCTATTTGTAAGGCCTCCCCAGACAGCCATTTTGCTTTTTTGCATTTCTTTTCTATGGGAATGGTCTTGATCCCTGTCTCCTGTACAATGTCATGAACCTCATTCCATAGTTCATCAGGCACTCTATCTATCAGATCTAGGCCCTTATATCTGTTTCTCACTTCCACTGTATAATCATACAGTGGAAAAGATGAGCTCAATAAAGGACAGAAATGGTATGGACCTAACAGAAGCAGAAGATATTAAGAAGAGATGGCAAGAATACATAGAAGAACTGTACAAAAAAGACCTTCACGACCCAGATAATCACGATGGTGTGATCACTGACCTAGAGCCAGACATCCTGGAATGTGAAGTCAAGTGGGCCTTAGAAAACATCACTATGAACAAAGCTAGTGGAGGTGATGGAATTCCAGTTGAGCTACTCCAAATCCTGAAAGATGATACTGTAAAAGTGCTGCACTCAATATGCCAGCAAATTTGGAAAACTCAGCAGTGGCCACAGGACTGGAAAAGGTCAGTTTTCATTCCAATCCCAAAGAAAGGCAATGCCAAAGAATGCTCAAACTACCGCACAATTGCACTCATCTCACACGCTAGTAAAGTAATGCTTAAAATTCTCCAAGCCAGGCTTCAGCAATATGTGAACCGTGAACTTCCTGATGTTCAAGCTGGTTTTAGAAAAGGCAGAAGAACCAGAGATCAAGTTGCCAACATCCGCTGGATCATAGAAAAAGCAAGAGAGTTCCAGAAAAACATCTACTTCTGCTTTATTGACTATGCCAAAGCCTTTGACTGTATGGATCACAATAAACTGTGGAAAATTCTTCAACAGATGGGAATACCAGACCACCTGATCTGCCTCTTGAGAAATTTATATGCAGGTCAGGAAGCAACAGTTAGAACTGGTCATGGAACAACAGACTGGTTCCAAATAGGAAAAGGAATTCATCAAGGCTGTATATTGTCACCCTGTTTATTTAACTTATATGCAGAGTACATCATGAGAAATGCTGGACTGGAAGAAACACAAGCTGGAATCAAGATTGCCGGGAGAAATATCAATAACCTCAGATATGCAGATGACACCACCCTTATGGCAGAAAGTGAAAGAGGAACTCAAAAGCCTCTTGATAAAAGTGAAAGTGGAGAGTGAAAAAGTTGGCTTAAAGCTCAACATTCAGAAAACGAAGGTCATGGCATCCGGTCCCACCACTTCATGGGAAATAGATCGGGAAACAGTGGAAACAGTGTCAGACTTTATTTTTCTGGGCTCCAAAATCACTACAGATGGTGACTGCAGCCATGAAATTAAAAGACGCTTACTCCTTGGAAGGAAAGTTATGACCAACCTAGATAGCATATTCAAAAGCAGAGACATTACTATGCCAACAAAGGTTCATCTAGTCAAGGCTATGGTTTTTCCTGTGGTCATGTATGGATGTGAGAATTGGACTGTGAAGAAGGCTGAGCACCGAAGAATTGATGCTTTTGAACTGTGGTGTTGGAGAAGACTCTTGAGAGTCCCTTGGACTGCAAGGAGATCCAACCAGTCCATTGTGAAGGAGATCAGCCCTGGGATTTCTTTGGAGGGAATGATGCTGAAGCTGAAACTCCAGTACTTTGGCCACCTCATGCGAAGAGTTGACTCATTGGAAGAGACTCTGATGCTGGGAGTGATTGGGGGCAGGAAGAGAAGGGGACGACAGAGGATGAGATGGCTGGATGGCATCATTGACTCGATGGACGTGAGTCTGAGTGAACTCCGGGAGTTGGTGATGGACAGGGAGGCCTGGCGTGCTGCGATTCATGGGGTCGAAAAGAGTCTGACATGACTGAGTGACTTATCTGATCTGATCTGATCAGTGTACTGAGCCAAACAGCCATACGCTTAAAGTGCCTTATAATGCATTATTATCACTGAGAAGTGAGAAAGAAAGAGATATTTTTTCTATTCAGAGATATATCTGAGTGATGGATTATTTGGGTATCCTTTTAAAGATACCATTAAAAATTCCATTATTTAATTTGTGATAGCAATCACAATCCACTAAAACTGTAAAGATAACATTTTGAGATAAAGGGCTTATTACTTAGATGTCACTGATTCACATACAGGTTGGTTGGGGACTTTTTAGAAGACATTTACAAATGAGATTGTAATATGATGGTTACCATTGAATTGCTAGCATTTAAGTGCTCAGTGTTAAAGCTATCAGATATGAGAATGATGGTGGCATTCACAGAGGATTGTCCCAGCTGGAAAAAAGGCTTGTGCCTTGGTAATCCCACACACGAAGGTCAACTGGCATTCACGTTCACTCCAGGACTGCTATTGGTACCCCATACCACCGTTCACTGCCCACTGGATTCAAGAAAAGCACCACATGCAAAAACCTAGCCTTGCAGAAGTAAATGATGTCAGGATTCACATCAAACTGCAGCTTTATTGGTAGCATCTGATGTGAGAAAATAAACTTTCAAGTCAAAATGAACTGAGAAAAGGACATTAAAGCTTTTGGAAGGCAGGATAAACATTGGTTCACAGCCCAAATCCACTTCTTGGCATACACACAAGAGAATTATTCTACAGTTCTTCCCTTCCTTTCTCTTTATCTCCCTCTCTCCCTTCCTTCTCTGTCTCTGTCTCTCTTTAAATATTTTTGGTACTTAATTGGTCCCTATGTTTATGAGATAATTGTAAGTAGAAGCAATTCTGTAAAGGTCATTACTTGTATTTTTGAAATGTCAACCTCCAACATTGTTTATGAAAAAATGACTCTAGAAATAATGGCAGCAATGACTGATCTGGGTTTCTATGATTTATTTACAATTCTCTGTGTTTATGTTAAAACTATTCTAGGTACAAAATATACGTTTATACTCTAGACTTGTATGGATCAGTGCAGAAGTGTAATTTAGAGGATAATGTTATATATATATATATATATATATATATATATATATATATATAATATGAATATATATCAATACAAATATTCATCTCTTTTCACATTCTAATAGCTTACAATCTAATGGTAGCAAATTTTCATACCTCGATTCATGTTTTCTTTGAGGCAAAGATTGAGAATCATCAAATTTTTATTTATTAAAAAAATTATTTATTTATTTGGCTGCATGGGATCTTCAGAGACCTATTTCCCTGAGCAGGGATTGAACCTGGGTCTCCTGCATTGGGAGCATGGAGTCTTGGCCACTGGACCACCAAGGAAGTTCCAAGAATCATTGAATTTTTTAAAAATACAACTAAATACTAATGAGTAATAGTGTTCTGATCCTTATGAGGTCAAGACACATACTTGGCATCAAATTTCTGAGAAAAGAGCAAATGCTAGTTATTACTGCTGTCAGAGGTGATGGAGTTATTTGGGTGATTGTGAGAGTGCCTGAATTTCCTATTTAGAAACATAGGTGAAGGAGGCAGGTGCCCGTGTGATATGATTTGAGAACTCCAGGAGACCCAGACTGAACCAAATTCACTTTTCAACCCAATCTTATTCTCCCAACACTACTAATACTAGAACTGTTTAGATGGAAAAAAAAAATAGGAGTCTCTCTTCCAGTCAATAGTTTAGAAAATATGTATTTACCTGCGGTGATGGGGAGGGCTTTGTTAATCAGTAGTGGTTTCCCTTTCCAATTTGCCTTGTTGTATTTTTGGAAATCAAAGAAAGGAAGATGGGGGGAAGCATCAATCTATGTGTGTTTACTTGTTGGGCATACTGTGCAATGAGATACAGGAAAACATTATATTAGAGGCTGAGGGAACATGATTTGTCATAATCTTCCTCTGTTTCCATTTTCTGAATGTACGAGGTAACATATGAATAAGCAAGCCTAGAGAATCTAATGTATCCTCATGGTCTAAGAATTCATTAAGGGATTCTATTGTTTGTAAACACAAAGATTAATGCTATATAGAACCTGAGATGTCAGTCCCAAGATGTACCCTCTAAATCCACCAGAGTTGGGCATGCATACACTATCAGATTCTTTTTGGTCACCAAAGGCTTGATGCCCCATGTGAAAGTGAAAAGATTCTATTTCTACAGAGAGTAACATAGTCATAGTATGAAACTGAGGAGAGGGACATAGTTATATGAAAATGTGCAGTCCATGGAGGAGAGGTGACCAAATCCAAAACAATATGCCAATCTGTCACAGAAAAGAAAATGTAAATACATGGCCCAGCTAAAACATGCTTCTGTACACTGTGAATATCAGGTTAACCAGCTCAAACCACTGTCAAGGCTTTCCCCACTGTTGTAAAAGTAAGAAGCTTTATGATTTTCTAAGCATAAATTGATTTGGCATTCATCTCAAAACCTTCCCAATGGAGTCCTGAGTGAATAGATTAAACCTGTTATTGTATTGCTCTAAAATTCATTCATGCAATCATTTATTAAACAACTATGTACAAAGTGCATCATTCATGAAATACCTGAATGTCACAAAATTTCAGATCCATATCCACATCTACACTGCTAATTTCCTTCCTACTGAAAACTTTGTCAGGTGAAATAACTGAGGAATAACCTTATCATAAATCTTAAAAAAAAAAAAAATGTGGTGTGAGACAGACCAAAGGACTCAAGCTTGTAGTATGTAACCGAGAAACGTTTAATCACTCCTCTACCACAGTGAGTGTATGCCAAAGGTAGAGGGCTGTGTGTTGTATATTGCATGAGCAGGTCCACTTGAGATTGAAAACCTGTGATAAAAAGACTTGTCCATTATTCATTCCCCCCCAGGTTAGGTATCCACCTGTTGTCTATGGAAGAACTGGTGCTTCATAGACATGTTAGATGTATTGACATGACTTACTCAAACACAATGCAACTATACCCTCCCAATAGGGTAACATAAAATAAGTGTGCCTGGCATACACTGCACATTGTCACATTGTGTGGCGAAACATCCCATTTTAATGCTAATTAGCTGCCTAGAAAACAAAGTAAAAGAAAGCCTCTACACTTTATTGTGAGCTTTCTTTTCTCCAAAACTCTTCAAAAATGATGGTGTGGCAGATTTATCATCAATGGATAGGCATTGTTTCCAGCAAAAAAAAAAAAAAAAAAAGCAAACAGAGGATGGGTTTTGTGCAGCTCAGGCTAAGAAAACCAAGAAAACTTTAGGTTGCCTTGTGTATGTGTTATTCTCTCAGTCGTGTCTGACTCTTTATGACCCCATGGACTGTAGCCCCACCAGGCTTCTCTATCCATGGAATTCTCCAGACAATAATACTGGAGTAGGTTGTGCTCCCTTCTCCAGGGTTAGGTCACCTTAGGAAATGTCTATTGAAGTAGCTATTCACATGCCAAATACTGATGAAAGATTATTTTAGACTGTTATACTGAAATCATCTCATACGAATTTACATCTTTTTTTCCCCTCTGTACCATGATTTCAAAACTGTTGCTTTTTTCTCCCCCTTTGTTTTTGAGGATCCTGACTTGATACAGTTTCTCACTCACTACAAACAACTGGAAGGAAGGTGGCACCTGAATTAGGTTTGGGCCTAATCTCCTAGTGGACAGCCAGTTTCTCCATTCATTGACCAGATTCGTTCTCTTCATTTACCAGAATAGTGTCTTTTAAAAAAACATGTTGAGCTTAAACTATATATGCAATTTGGTGTTCTACTTTTTTCATTTAACATTTTATTGTATAATAGAAATTTTGTATGTCATTAAACTTCTGAAACATGATACTGAAAATAAAATTTTTAATGGCTACATACTCTTCTTTCTATATAAATATGCCACAATTTGGTTAACCATTTCTCTACTGTTGGGCATTCAGGCTGCTTCCATTTTTTTTCTATTATAAAAAGCCTTGCAATGAACATCCTTATAGTTTATATTTTATTTTATACACATCATGTATAGAAGTAGCATTGTTAAGTATGCAAAATTAAGTCCAAATCGTATTCCAGAATAGTTGTATTAATTTAAATCCAATTGGCAGTAAGTAAATTAATTTGTCTTATCTCATTGTTAGGCATTAATCTCTTGACAATGTGCTAATGTGAAAAGCATATGATTGCCTCTTTTTGCCCTTCTTCAAATTCTAGCAAAGCAGAAATTTTCAAATGCTATTATCCATTTATATTTCTTCCTTTAAATGCTGATCATATCCCTTACCCAATAATTTATTAGGGTCTTAGTTTTGCTTTGTTTTTATTTTGAACTCTACATTTTAAAGATAGATAGTAACCAACTGAAATATTTTCCTTAGTTTGTTGATTGCCTGTTATTTGGTTCATGTTGTTGGCTTTCAAGAACATATGGTTTCATTTTTATTATTTGTATGTAGTGAAATCAGTCAGTCTTTTACATTGTGATCCATTCTTTTATTGTTAAGCTGAGAAAGTCTTTCTCTAGGCAGAGACATTTGATAAACATTCAACTGTATCTTTTATTGTCCTTTAAGGTTTGATTTTTTAAAAAACATTTATTTAAATGATTTAGAATTTTTGTTGTACAATATCAGGTAAGCTTCCACATTGCTTGCTTGCTTTTTTCCTTGCAAAGAGGAAGCTGGTTGTTCCAGCACCATTTGTTGAATAATCATGAATTTCTAAACTGATTCATGATATATCTCTTTATCCTATGTCAAATTACCTATGCTGTGCTGCTGTGCTTAGTCGCTCAGTCATGTCTGACTCATTGTGACCCCATGGACTGTAGCCTGCCAGGCTCCTCTGTCCATGGGGATTCTCCAAGCAAGAATACTGGAGTGGATTGCCATGCCCTCCTCCAGGGGATCTTCCCAAACCAAGGATCGAACTCAGGTCTCCCCCACTGCAGGTGGATTCTTTCCCATCTGAGCCACCACCAAATAACCTATACTAGGGTACATTTCTTTTCCATCGACTTAAGTATTTTTCCAACTATTTTTATGCCAGTGACTTCTGATTTTATTATTTTAGCCTCATAATATGTTTTAATATCTGGTGGAAATAATCCTCTGTAATGTATATTTTCCTTTCAAACGTATTTTTTGAGCACATTTTAGAACTCTACATCATGCTATAATCACAAAACATCTTGAAAACAATACAGCTTGACAAACAAACTCAATACGTAGTAACTAGCCTATCCTACTAAGGCTAGGCAGATGTCTATTTGTTGAGTGCCAATGAGTCAAGTGACTCTAAAGTTCCTAGTGATGTTTTTAAGAGTTCTTCTCGGGTTCTTCATTTTCTTAAAAACTTAACAAGCCCCTTTCCTTGTCTTCTTATCATTTTTTCCCCTGGAAATACAGTACAGGTCAGCACTAAGGAAGATAGCATTACCAATTCTACTTAGTTTATAAGGCACTTGTCTTCATTACTTTTACTTCATCAAAATTTTGAATAATTGGAATTAAATGTATAGATTTGTTCTTGATAGTACTTCTATTTTGTAAACATTTTTTTCATGTTTTATAATATGTTTTACAAATTTAGTGTCTACTAGATACCATAGGTGTTAAAGTTTATCAAATTATTTTATTCCAACAGAATTGTATACATGTGGCGCCCTTCCAAAATGCAAGTCTAGAAGCCAATCAATTACTTCTACTTAAGTGGCTTCCCTGGTGGCTCAGACAGTAAAGAACCTGCCTGCAGTGTGGAAGACGGAGGTTTAATCCCTGGGTTGGGAAGATACCCTGGAGAAGGAAATGGTAAGCCACTCCACTATTCTTGCCTGGAAAATCCCACAGATGGAGGAGCCCGGTGGGCTACAGTCCATGTGGTCGCAAACAGTCAGACATGACTGAGCAACTTCACTATTTCTTCTAAATAGTTCTAACCCTATTCTAATCTCAGTGACATTGTAATGTTTTCAAAACTAGAAACAGGCCATGTTATGTAATTTATATCCTTTGTTACATGCAAATAAATCCACGGAAAGAAAACAGAAATCCAGATTACCATGGTAGTTCAGTTTAGTAGAAGAGATGAAAGTTATTCTAATGAGGATGGTAATGGAAAGCAATAATGTTAAGTAGTTCAGAGGCTACTGTGACTATAGACACACAACTCCCATTAACTGTAATTGGAGTTAAGCACATGTAATGATAAAAAAATAGACCTCTAAATATCTTTCCAATTGGAAAATAAGCTAATGTGTTCCAGGAAACAGTGTGATTTTATGTGGAAAATACTGTATTCTAATTGAGATGCACAAATTATTTTCACATTGATATTGCTCAGTGTATGATGGCATTTTTCCTAAGGTTAGGGATGTAGATCTGGTAGAAGTAATATCTGTACAAAGAATGCCTTTCCTTTTCTTAATGCTCAGCATTCGTCATGTTATTAAAGGAAAAGTCTCAATAGTTGCAATGGATTTATTAATTCAGTAGCTTGTTATCAGCATGAAACTCTGCTGTGCTAGGGGAAAAGCAAATTATATTTTACAAAACTGCAGTAGTGAGATTAAATCACTTTTCTATATTTCACTTTCTTCTTATCCTCCCTGCCAGGTAGTAAGTCGACTCTCTGTCTCTATTATGAACCTCACATTTTGCAAACTATCAAGTCTCATAGTAATATAAAGGTATATTATCAAACAAACTCAATTATAGCAACTTTAGGAAGATTGAAATACGTGATAAAAGTAAAATCACATAGTATAATAATATTACTTCAAGGCATTAAAAACAATCCATATTAAGCTATAAATGTAGAAAATATGCAGTGTTTACTTTTATCTATCATAAACATGGTATTTTCATAACATGTACAATTAACCTCTTGGGATTTTAAATGACTAGTATTTACCTAATTTATATCTTGAGTATTTCAAGGGATTTTGGAAAAGTATGGCACAGAAAAAAATAAAGTCAGTATATTCAATATTTCAACTGCCACAGAACTTGCTACCAATTATCTCTGGACTCAATGTTAAAGCTAATGAATAAAATTTTAAAAAATGTTCTTGGTTTTGTTTATTAGCCATGCATTTCCTTCTTCACTAGGAAATATAGTCAGGGCCTAAGACAAATTTTATATGAGGTTGAAAGTCTGATGACAATGCCTGCCTATCGGGAAAATACAGAAGAGTGACAAAATAAAACTGAATAATATTAGAAAATAGTTGGGAAAGCTCCCAAGTATATTATATAAGTGAAACTTACACTGAAGAGCAAACTAACAGAATTCACACAAACTGTAACAGATCTGCTCAAGTGTCTTCCACAGTGGATTACATCCAGAGATTTTTCAAAAACTCTGTTGATTAATCATCTAATCATTAGCAATGAATCAAAAGCTGCTCCTGCAATTCACCTTCTACTATACTGCTTATACACAGAGAATATTATTTGCTAATAATATAGGCAAAGGAAAGAAAACCCTCCCTCCCTCCCTCTCTTCCTTCCTTTCATCCACCCATAAATTTTTACTGAATAAAATATCTGCAGAGTACCATAAAAGGCACCTTTATAAGTTTTTAGGAAGGAAAGGATAAATGTATAAACAACTCTAACATGAAACTAACTATATGTCTCTTATAGCATCTCTTAGAGTCTGATGCTGAGGCTGAAGCTCCAATCCTTTGGCCACCTGATACGAAGAACTGACTCATTGGAAAAGACCCTGATGCTGGGAAAGATTGAAATCGGGAGGAGAAGGGGACAACAGAGGATGAGATGGTTGGATGGCATCACTGACTCAATGGACATGAGTTTGAGTAAACTCTGGGAGTTGGTGATGGACAGGGAGGCCTGGCGTGCTGTAGTCCATGGGGTTGCAAAGAGTCGGACATGCCTGAGCAACTGAACTGAACACTAGAAGTGCCAGGATGTACCTGAGAACTGCTTACTAGCTGTAAGGAGTCAGAGTGCCCTAGGCTTCAGTCAACACCTTACATCCAGTGAAGTGTGAGCACTGATTTCTCAGGCAACACGATTGAGCAACTGAACAACAACAGTACATGCAATGGAGGTTCAAAGAGAAAAATCATATCCCTTGAGTGCTGGAGTTGGGGGATCAGGGAAAACGTCATCTCAATTAGCCCTTAGCAGATAGGTGGGTTTTTCAACAAAAAGAAATAGAAATGTTGCAATTAATTTTTGATTAGAGAAAGTGACCTCTAGTTCCTTATGTTGCTATTTTAATTATCAAATTTTTCCTATTTGGGGGCATGTAAAGCAATGGAGATATAAAAGGAGAATCAGAACTCTACATATATTTAACAACTATTTTCTAGGACACGGAGGAAAATAATGAAGGGGAATGCACCAACCAGATTCCTAGTGTTTCCATAATCAGATGATAGCTGTTTCCATAAACATGTGATTTTAATTTTAATGGTATTTTTAAAAACCCAAAAAATTCCCGAATGATTTTCAGAGAAGACAGCAGTTCAAAACAAAGACAGCAGTTTGTTCAAAACAAACAGACAACCTAGAAAAAAAACCCACAACAAAATTACCCAGGAGAAATGAGGTCCTCTGGCATCATCTGGTTAGGGTCTACTGCTGAAGCCTAGCTAGCACAATTAAGAGTGGCAGCAGAAAAGCTGATCAAGGCAAACATAGATTGTAGTGACCTGGGCCAAGAGTACTTGGCAAGATGAGAACTTGTGCAACCATTTGGGTTGATGCAGATAAACTAGCTGTTAAATGACAATGTGGATACAGGGTCAAATCATTCCTACCACCTGTCATCTCATGCCTTTCTACTCCACGTGTGACAGAAATCCCTATGACTAAGAATGTTAGGCATCAGCCATTTCTCTAACTTTGATCATATGATGGACAATCCTCTGTCATTTTCTGTGGCAGTTGTTTGTGATCTGCCTGAGCTTTGTTGCTGATATGCTGACCTAGAATATATTTACTTGTCATCTGTTTTTGTTTCTAAATCACTCTAAGACTACATATATACTCTTTTTGTTTTTAACATGTGCAATCTATCTTGTGGGTCTGGGCTACCTGCTTTTTGCTGATGATGGAAGTTTGAGAGGAGTCAGCCCAATTCCCCAGCTTCAGTAGCCCCGGGTTCTCTGGGGTTACGTAAGCTCGGTGGCTTCTGTAGTAAGGAAGAAATGGCAGACTTTCCCCTGCATGATGCTTCCATTTCCCAAACGACAGGATCACAGAACTATCCCACATGCTATGATTTTGAGGCGGGGAGATATTAACCTACAACTTACAACGTGTGCGACTATAAACAGGTGCTTCCCATTAGCAGTGTTCCCCATGCTAGCCTGTGCTTAATTACTTAACCAGTTGTACGGACAAAGGCAACCTGTATGGTTAATATCACAGACACTTTAGCAGCTGCCAGCGCCATTGTTTTAGAATATAAACTGTCCCTTAAGGTAGAAGCCAGTCAGCAATTGTTTTAAATATGAGCAATTAGGACAGTTAAAACATGGCTTCTCAATGTCATATTCATAACTGACAGAGGTGCCTTTGTAGTTGCAGTTTCTAAGGCAATCTATGCACAACCCAAGTGCAGGCTGAGCTTTTAGATGATAAACAATGGCTACTAACTAGCAACTTATTCCTCATACAAGAAATCTGAAAGAACCTTTCCTGACATTTAAGTCTACTGGAATAAAGCCAGTCCTCATATTCTCAGACAGATGTATAAATATGGATGGCTGCACATCCATGTTCTTTGCAACATTGTTTCTACTAGTGAAAACTGTAAAAAGCCTATCTGTTCATCACAGGATTGGATAAATAAAGGATGAGACCCACATACACTAGGATACAATGCAGCCATTTCTAAATTATCATATAGATCTATATGTGCTTGACAGAGGTCCATATTATAGTCTCATTTCATAATAAAGAATTTGGAAGGCTATATATGAATAAAAATAGTGGCTATCTCTAAATGGTGAGATCATGTTTTCTTTTTTATATTTTTCCATGTCTGAATTTTTGGAACTGAGCATGATTAACTTGGTAAATTAGGGAAGCAACCTAGGTAGGATGTAAAAATTTCAGCCTTCAGAGCAAAAGCACATACTGTTCTCAACTTAAAGAGCAGTTTAGGATTCAATATGTAATCTGCATGAATGTACCATCACTAAGTACACCATAATGAAAAGAAAAAAAAAAAAAAAAAGACAAATCAGGTATCATTTTCTGCCCTGCCTAAAAAAGGGCCACAGAATGTTCCCTAGTCAGGAAGTAATGGCTTACAAGTAGGCTGGTTTTACGGCAGAGATAAATTTGTCTTCATATACTGTTGTCACCTATTAAGGATTTCATGTATCTTAGATTCTAAATTCTAAAAGTTCTAGTCTTAAGACGTGAACCTAAATATTGCCTCTCCGAAAAGATACGTATAATTCAGAAGGATGAGGTATGTTGAACTTTGTTGACATCATCTGGAAAGTTTGACTTCAATGGTAAAATCAAATGAGACTTAAAAATTGCTTTGTGGCAACATGTTACCAATAAACCATAAATTAAAAACAGTCTGTCTTTCTATGGTGGACAATGCTGACCCATTTTCAAAAAGATACATACCCTGGGTTATTATTCCTGGTTAAAGCAGGCGGTGTGGGTTTGGAGAGGTGAATCTTGGCACAAAGCATTACTTTACTCTTTCTTATTACCATTTGTACTAGTCCAACAAATGATGATGGGATAAAGTAAAGCTAGCTGGTATTTGTAGTCTTTGAACTTATTAATGTTACTAGACACAGGTTTCCTAAAGAAATGGGCCACCCTTATATTCATGTATTTGCAAAAATGATTCTTCATGTTTCCTTATCTGCAAATAATAGTACATCCGTTGTAGGGTGTTAACAAAACTAAATGAGATAGTCTAGCACTTGACCCATATTAACCTTCTGATAGATGTGAAACACACACAAGAATCAATCAAGGTGGGATGATTTGAGAGAATAGCATTGAAACATGTATATTACCATATGTAAAATAGATCGCCAGTCCAGGTTCAATGCATGAGACGGGGTGCTCAGGGCCGGTGCACTGGGATGACCCTGAGGGACGGGATGGGGAGGGAGGTAGGAGGGGTGTTCAGGATGGGGAACACATGTATACTCATGGCTGATTCATGTCAGTGTATGGCAAAAACCACTACAATACTGTAAAATAATTAGCCTCCAATTAAAATAAATTAATTTTAAAAAAAATCAACCAACCAACTAAAAAATAAGAATTCTCAAGCAAAAAGTGCTTTCTACCTCTAATGGTTATTCATAATTTTGTATCAAAGTTCTCACTGTATGACCATATGGGTTCAAATCTCTTTTCCACTGCTTAATAGCAATGTTTTCCTAAACTTATTTTCCTCTTTGTGAACATGAAAATAATATTTAAAGATCTACCTAATAGGATAGTTACAAGAACTAAATGAGGCAATAACACAGAAGTACCAGAATGGTACCTGACAGAGTAAAAACTTAAACATTTTTAATGTTTGGTAGTATAAGAGTCACATTCCAAAGGTTTCAGCATCATGATACTATTACACTTTTAAAAGTCTGGATAGCCTCATTGTGGAGACTGTGACATGTTTTAGTCACTTTGGGGACCTTGGATAAGATACAAACAGATGTTTAAAAAGTCTTTTTCCGATTAGCCTATAAAAACAAAGACTAATAAAGATTAGTTAGGAAATCAAAATTTATCAATGTTCTGACTTTTCATCTATTTCACAAGTCGTCATGAATGGGGGTATTTTTTTATGCCCTTGGGAAGCAATGAAAATCTTTTATAGCAATTTATTTATCTTATTGCCATCCCATGAGTAGAAAAATGTTGCCAGGCTGCTTTCTATTACTTCTCTGCTTTAGGATTCCAGTTGTCTGGACAGATTTGTTCCCTGGGGAAGGAAGAGATTATTTGTAGAGATCCTAGCTTGGCTTGAATGATGCATCTAGTAAAACCAGCCACTCATTTTTTTCCCCCTAGGACAGCAGATTTACCAGGCAACTGGCTGACCTTTAATTTGGTTTCCTGAGTAGACCTATTTACTGGAAAGAGGGAGCCTTGCCTTCATAACCAGGGTCTACTCCCACATCAGGTATATTTCCTTCTGTCCAAAAACTGGCCTGAGATTTACTTTGGTATTCCTTTCTCGAACACTGACAACGTGCCTGTCACAGTATCAGAGAAAAATGAGCCAGCCTCTTTTTTCAAGTCAGGTACTAGGTAGTGATTGTGGCCTTTTAGTTTAAAAATTAGTCTGATGAGATGTGTTAGAGCAGCTTCTGTAATCTGCTACACAGTTCTCAGTGAGTCAGTTTTAGAACCTGAATTATATTATATCCCCTGATACAAAATGTAAAGTCTCAGAGCTATTCCTCAAGATATTCTCACAGAAATGAAGGTAGCATATAAGAAGAATACAGTTATACTGAATATTATGATTACGGATATCCTCTTCAGGAGCACAGAAAGCAGAGCCTTAGGGAAAGCATCTCTGGGAAGGCTTTCTAGAGAGGCGATGCTCTAGCTGATTCTCAAACAATCAGACTGACTTAGCCCGGAGAAAAATTATACTCCAGGCTTCCCCCATGGCTCGGTGGTAAAGAATTTGCCTGCAATGCAGGAGAGACAGGTTTGATCTCTGGATCAGGAATATCCCCTATAGGAGGAAATGGCGACCCACTCCAGTATTCTTGCCTGGGAAATCCCATGGACAGAGGAGCCTGGCCCATGGGGTTGCAAAAGAGTTAGACACAATTTAGCGATTAAACAACAACAAAAGTATACTCCCAAGTAAAGGAGACACTGTGAGGAAAGGGAGAAGAGAGATGGGAAAAAAATGTGTGTGACTACAAGTAAATCTGTGTTGATTAAAAGCAGGGGACTATGGGCTCTGAGGGTAGAGAAGTATTAATAACACCCAGATTAAAGGCTCTTGGACTTCAGATGTACAATGGGGAGTGGAATTGTTAAGATGGATCAATTTCATTATCGTGTAGTGGAGAGGCTTAAAGGGGACCAGACAAAAATTAGGGAGTATTTGGACATGGAGGATAGAAAAACAGTTAAAGATAACTCTACAATTTCTAGCTTATATATTTGGAAGAATGGTGGTTCCATCAACTAAAATAGGGTATATTAAGAAGAAAAGTTGCATTCAAGGAGAAGATTATGAGTTATGTTTAGGATTTTTCAAGTTGGAGATGCCTTTGAGATATCCATGTGGAGTTTTCCAGCAGGCAGTTAAATATTACAAAACTGAGGTTCAGGGGAGAGGTCTGGAAACAGTATGAAAGACTCAGGAGACTTATCATAGATGATAATTGAAACCATCACCAGGAAAGTATGTAGAGTGAGAAAAGCAGTTGGCTGATGATCAATTGCTGCGAAACAGTGATATTCAAGGGATGAGCATAGGAAGAGGAGTCCTTGAAGAAAATAGCAAATAATCAGAGAGCTACAGAATAAAACATTAGAGCACATATTATGGAATCCAAAGGAGTAGGTATTTTGAAAAAAATGGAATAAGCAATAATATCAAATGCTGTAGACAGATGCAGTAAAATAAAGACAGAACACTACCGGCTTTAGAAATATGAATGTCATTAGAGACCTTAATGAGAACAATTTCAGTACAATAAGGGGAACAGAAGCCATATTGCAGAAGGTTGAGGAGTAAGTGGAGGCAATGAATATAACTTATACTTGCATTTCCCATGACCCTGAAAGAAGTGCTATTTTCATAGAGTAAAACATTATCTCAGGTCATTTGCCTTACATGCCCAGCACCTCTTGCAGCTGAAACTGTCATGATTTTTGCTTAGGGAAGCAGTGCTGAATAGGCTCACCTGCTCCAACAAAGGCCAATGAATGGATCACAATGGACACTTGGCCCCCCTCAAGGGCAACCAATTCATAGGGTGGCTAGTAACAGATGGCATACCTTATGATGAAATGTACTACTCAGTAGGGCAAAAAAAACAGTCCAAAGAGAAATTTAAAAAAAGAAACAGACACACAGAAGGAAGGGAAACTCATTTTGTTTCTTAAGATGTCCTAGGTTTCTGTTCTGAAAGAGCCCAATGTAAGAGATATTGATTACATAATGCAATTCCTAATGGTGGGGCCAAGCGCATTAAAAACCAGTCAGTGAAGCTCAGTAGGCTGAAAGGAAGTTATATTCAAAGTTTTTTTTCATTTTTATATAAAAAATATTGATGTAAGCATATTCTGTATCACCTTACAGGAAACTAGTGTACTCCTGGATATATACATTTGTTGCTCATGGATATATACATTTGTTTATTTCTGTATTATATAAAATCCAAGCAACATATGATGTACCGAACTAATGAAAGTTTCATAATAATATGAATAAAGACAATTTTTCAGAGAGTTGAGTCATTCCAGAGCGAGATACTATTAAACCCCGTAGCATAGGTAAGTTGGACATATAAGGTCCTGTGACAGTCCCATCTTCACAGTGTGGATAGAGGTACACTAAAAATGAAGTCTGTGAACCAACTTACAGATCTTAATTAGCTATAAACAGAGGGGCAAATGTGCACTGAATAGTTTTTTCTGTTTCTGATTCCAGCAATAAGTGGATTAGATATCCATATTACGAAGATTTCAATCTTAGCCTTTTGTAAAGACAACTTTACAAAATGATCGAGTTGACACCCTATTAAAACTTGTATTTGAGAGTTGCCCAATACCAGAGTTTTCACTCTGTGTAATCTGATGATCCCAAGTTAGATTACAAAGCTTGATTAATACCATTTTATTCAGTCTATGTACACAACGGAGATTCTCTGCATTTGTATGAATGAGGTCAAAATATTTAACAGGATTCAAAGCTGTATCTTTCAACTGTTAAAACTAGCATCAATAGACACATTAGTGTTAATAGACATATTAGTGTTATTTATCTGCTTTATAGTTTTATTCAAATTGTTAAAACATAAGGACTTTATGCCTATTTTTCTATTTGTTGATATTTAAGTTAACGACACATTAAAAAGTGTTTTAAGTCGATTACCAGAGACCCAAAAGAATTAGATTCCCATTAAAATGAATCTACAGATCCATTTTACTATAACTAATATCTGAGAAACAAGGTGCTGGCTAAACTAATCACTATACCCAGATTGTCTTCCATTCAAGTCATGTTCCAACCTGCCTCTCTGAGCAGTCTTCCAAAAGACACCTTACTCCACCACTTATAAAGCTGCTGTGGATTTGAAACAAGACTAACCCAGCTCAACTCTAATTTGAAGTGGTAGAAAAATAGGCAAAACAGCAATAAAAACTTTAACAAGTTAATTTCCAAAAGGACTTTGGAGGGCTGATAGATTCAAATTATAATTATAATTCACTGCATATAATTATAATATTCAAATTATAATCCACTGCATTATAAGGCAATCTGAAGGTAAAAGTGAATAGTAGCTCAGGGATCTTAGACTACATGTGTTATAAATTTGGCTCTAAAATTTGTGGCAGCTAAAAAGGTAAAGAAGAAGTTTATGGATTACATACTTGGTTTTTGTTTTTGTTACACAGACCCCACTCAATCTAATCAGATTTCCTCCTCTTCTCTGTTAAGTTCAGTTGACTTCATGACTATTCTGTGAACAAACCTACGTATATTCCAAATTTTTGCTTGTGTGCCCGCCTTCATCTTCTCCTTTCCCCCTTTTAAAGCCTTCAGAGCCTAATTCAAGTCCAACCTCTGACCTCTCTGGTCTTCCTTGATCTTTCCTCTTGACTCCAAGAGTACAGATTTTATACTGCACAATTCAGCTTTTAATTTTAGCCAGTCTCACAGTTATCACTATCATTTTATGTACTGCCTTTCCAAGATGATAGTTCCTTAATAGCTAAGAATGCATCTCTTTGACGTCTTTTATCAGCCTTCTCCATACTAAATAGCCATTTAATACACATCTGTTCTTTCTCTGGTCAGAACTTTTATGCTGTTTGTTCCCATACACCCATATCTGTAAGGGATGAGAAACAGTTTACAAACTCTACCTTTTCAATACTTTCATTTACTCTGGGTCTAATTGTGAATGTTTGAAATTGGTTCTGAAGAGGGCTTTGTGTTTTTAGGGAAAATGGAGGAAAAGGATAATATGTATAGTTTGATTGTGAAGTAGTACATAAAATGACATTAATGGCTCTGAGAGCTCCAATGCTGACCACATACAAACAGACAACAACTTGTAGGGAAGGGTATTTCCTTATTCTTCTAACCAATCATACTACAGTCTCATTCCGAAAGGCTCTATTTTATCCTATTCTGATCACTAGTCACAAAATATAATAACCATAAATATCCGAATTTCAAGACCAAGGCAGATTTGTATGTATTGCTTCTAAGAGTCTCATCTGTCAGGATTATTTAACTACCTTTTGAAAGATACTTCAACAGTGAAAACTTTCTTATAGATTAACTAGATCATGTAGGAAAAAAATACAATTTCTATAAGTATAAAATGTTATACTGTGGGAATAAATTAATTTTCTCTAGTAATACAAATATGATGACCATATTTATGAATAGGCCTATTCCAAATAGATATCACATTCTTGTCTTAAGGCTTAGAATTTTTCTTTCAGTTTTTATTTTCCTTGACCTCTCTGTAGCACTTGACACTGTTGACAAATATTCCTTCCATAAAATTTTCTCCTTTCTTGGCTTTTATATTACTATTCTTTCTTAATTTTCAAATTACCTCTTTGCCTGATACTTCTCTGTGTCTTCTCTGTGTCTTTTATAAGCTACCATTCTTTTCCTTGTCCCTTATATGTTACTAATTTTAGGGTTTTATTCTTTGCCCTTTTCCATACTACTCTATAATAATGTTCCATGAGCTACCCTTGATGGGTATTCATCCACTTGCAAAACTTTAACTACTGTACCTTCTTTATGATAATGGATCTCAATTTTACATTTCCTATGCTGTGTTTTGTGCTATGCTCAGTCACTCAGTTGTGTCCGACTCTTTGCGACCCCATGGACTGTAGCTCATCAGGCTCCTCTGTCCATGAGGATTCTCCAGGCAAGAATTTTGGAGTGGGTTGCCATGCCCTCTTCCAGTGGATCTTCCCAACCCAGGGATCGAACCCAGGTCTCCCGCATGCAGGTGGATTCTTTACTGTCTGAGCCACCAGGGAAGGCCTTACATTTCCTAGGCTCCAGCTTCGATCACCTTCCAAACATTTCTCCTGATTGTTCCCAAGCAACCTCACACTCAATATACAAACTGGACTGATTTCCCTTCCTTTGATCCTATTCTCTCCTTTCATGTTTCTTTATTTTGGTGAATGGGGCCATGATACAAGTTGAAATGGGTCCCCCTCCAAATTCTTAGGCTGAGGTCCTAACTACTATTACCTCAGAACGTGGCCTTATTTGGATATAGGAAAGACCTTTACAGAGGTAGTCAAAATAAAGTCATTAGGATGGGTTCTAATTCAATTTGACTCATGTCCTTATTAAAAAAGAGAAATTTAGAGATAGACACAAATGGAAAAAGCCACATGTAGATGAAGGTAGCGATCAGAATGATGCTTCTACAAGCCAAAGAATGCCAAAGATTGTCAGAAAACCACCAGGAGCTAAAAGAGAGGTCAAGAACAGATCCCTCCCTAGCACCTTCAGAGGGAGCATGGCCCTGCTGACACCTTGACTTCCAGCCTCCATACCTATGAGACAATAAATCTCTTTTGTTTAAGCCACTCAGTCTGCGATATTTCATTATAGCAGGCCTAGAAAACTAATATGCGTGCATGTGTTCTAGGTTGCTTCAGTTGTATGTGACCCTTTGCAACCCTATAGACTAGTCCAACAGGCTCCTCTGTCCACAGGACTCACCAGGCAAGAATACTGGAGTGGGTTGCCATGTCCTCTTCCAGGGGATCTTCCATACCCAGGAATCGAACCTGGTAAAGAATCTGCCTGCAATGCAGGAGACATGGGTTCAATCCCTGAGTTGGGAAGATCCCCTGGAAGGGGACATGGCAACCCACTCCAGCATTCTTGCCTGAAGAATCTTGTGGACGAGGAGCCTGAGGGGGCTAAAGTCCATGGGGGTCACAGAGAGTCAGACACGACTGAACAACTAACACTCTCACTTTTCACACTTTATTTACCACTAGTGACACTTAGGAAGCCCTAGAAAACTAATACAACCACCATATATTATGTTATAAAACCATTAAAAACCAACAATTGTCCTAGGCTCCTTCCCTTTCTTCACTTTCATATCCAACTGCCTGAAAAGTTCAGTCACTTCTAACTCCTGAATCATTCTTCCATCTATTTCTTCTTTATCATCATCTCCACTGCCACTGCTCTAGTGTAGACTTTCTTTCATTACCTAGGCTCTTTTAATAGACTCCCATTGACTATCTCCTGCCTCTAGCATCACCCCATCTCAATCAGCCTTCCACAATGCTAGGAGATTCTAGAAAAGAATCTGCAAGTGGCTCCTGTCACCCATGCAATAAAACAATCAAACTCCTTAGTATTCATGGCCTCTCAGGACAATTCCTTTTCCCAATTTCTCATACTATACTTTAGCAATGTTGAACTTCCTGCTCTTCTCTGAGTATATCATGCTCTCCTATTGCATCTGCAAATGCTGTTCCCTTTCTTGAAACACGCTTCTCTTCTTTTCCTGCCTGAGAAACTCCTACTCCATTGTTAAGATTCAGCTCAAGCTTTCTACTGTGACTGTCCCTGTGCCATCCCCCACTTTACTGGGAGCTCTGGAAAGTCAGGAACTGCTATTTGCATCTGTTTCCTTGGTGCCTGGAAAACAACAGGCACTCAAGAAATGATTTTTTGGAATATATACACAAATAAATATGTTTTTTGTTTATCCACAAAGAATGTGAAAATTTTAGAGCACAGTATTCATGAGTAAGTTAGTGCATGTGTTTATTAAAACTATTCTTTAGGTAAATTAATTCAGCATTGATGGCCTTTTTTGGTAAAGAGGACTGGCCATATCTGTTTTTCATGGTTGTTCAGGATGTACTGCAAACCTTTTAATTTTCTCTGATCTGTTTTCGTTGATCTGTTAGTTCAACGGTCATTACAGGACAGAATTAAATTCATCTTTCCAGTCTTTAGATCTTAACATTTTTTTAGGTCTGTCAGTTCTCCTTAGATATCTTGTAGGAAAATCAAAAGCAGTCAATTTGCTGCTCCAGTCATATAATGACATAGGATAAATGAAAGAGTGCATTACTACAAAATGTCTAATTGCTCCTTTCTATTTCAATAACCTAAATTGTGCTTGAAAACATCTTATTTTATGAGGGGAAAGAGTTAAGTGATCCTCATTTCTACCAGGTTGCATCGGTTATTTAACAAAACTTCCCCCACCCCACCCCATCCGGTGAGTCCAATCATCTCATATTCTTGCCTCCAGGTGGCAAATGCTTGCCTGCACTTTTATTGTCTTTTGTTTGTAAGAAAATCAGCCTGGTTATACATCTCTCCCTCTGCTCCCTCCCTATGTAGGGATAGGGCACCAACATACATATGCAGAGCTTAGTTAACGCACCACAAAAAAAATATTGCCAAAAAATATTCAGCGCTTTCTTGTGAAAACAGAGGTAAGTCCCTTTGGATCACAGCATGGAAAGTGTTCCACTAAAGCTTTAATATGAATTTGCTCAATGGGACTGTGCATACAGGTGTAGAACAATTATTAGATTTGATATCTGAATGAGCCCAGGTTCCCATTAGAGCCTGACTGCTTCAATGACCCCATTATTTTGCTTCCACTGCTCCCAGAACTGATCAACTTAATTATTCTGACTAACGAAACATTTAGGACATGAATTTCTGATTTGTTTAAACCATATGGGGCATCTAAAAGTGCCTTACTTAAAAAAAATCACAATACAGAAGAAATGACTATGAGGATGTGTTAGATGCTTGGAAGTAGGGCAGGGCCAAGTTCCATGCTGGGCACACAGACACTGTCTTTTCTGGGATGGCCCCTCTGTCTAGATTACTCCTTGGGATCTGTTATGTTTTAGCAATGTTGCTTTTCCCTGGAATTTCACTCAAAGCAGAAAGCAGGAATTTGGCAATGGGGGTAGGGACATGGAAGTGACAAGTTAAATCTTGCATTTCCTGCCATAATACATTCAGTTCCTTAAAACTATGTTCAGAAGCACAACAATAACAACAACAAAACCCCTCTTTGCAGAGCAAGCCAATTACAGTGATTCTCTGGCAAGGAGAATAAAGAACAAGAAAAGTCAGAAAACAGGACTAACTTTAGAGTTGATGTGTAAGGAATATAGCCTTTTATATATGGAAGTGAAAGTGTTAGTTGCTCAGTCATGTCCACCTCTTTGCAACCCCATGGACTGTACCCTGCCAGGCTCCTCTGTCCATGGGATTTCCCAGGCAAGAATACTGGAGTGGACTGCTATTTCCTTCTCCAGGGGATCTTCCCCACCCAGGGATAGAACCTGAGTCTCCTACATTGCAGGCAGCTTCTTTTCTGTTTGAGCCACCAGGGAAGCCCCTTACATATGGAAAGTTAAGGTCAAATTGTATTTCTTAATTTAAAAAAAAAAAAGCATCACCTTCGAAATATGGGATTTTGACATTAACTTCAGCTGTAGCTGTACATTACCCATAGTATGTACCTAGGAGAAGGTGATGGCACCCTACTCCAGTACTCTTGCCTGGAAAATCCCATGGATGGAGGAGCCTGGTAGGCTGCAGTCCATGGGGTGGCAAAGAGTCGGATACGACTGAGCGACTTCACTTTCACTTTTCACTTTCATGCATTGGAGAAGGAAATGGCAACCCACTCCAGTGTTCTTGCCTGGAGAATCCCAGGAATGGGGGAGCCTGGTGGGCTGCCGTCTCTGGGGTCGCAGAGTTGGACATGACTGAAGCGACTTAGCAGCAGCCGCAACAGCAGGAAAGGAAAAGATATTTTATTTTGATACAGAAATATACTGATTCTGATAAGTCACAGCTGCTTCATAATTGGCATTTTTAAAAGCAACTCCAACATTACCCATTCTTTCAGTTTATATTAATGACTATTAAAAAGTTTTATGCTTACTTACAGAAAAAGGGGGCATAAAAGTATTACCAGTCTCTAAAATTTTACAGATGCCAGTTTATTTCCCATCAGTGAATGCATCTGTCCTTAAAAAGAATGAAAGTGACATCAGAATGTTTCCCTTTGCCCCCTGCCTTCTTTCACTAATGATATGTAATGGCTGCTGAGCCTGCAATAAACGTGTTTGTGTCCGGTCATATTCCCATCATTTTACAATCCAATCTGATTTCTTTAAAAGAAAAGAAAAGAAACAAGTCACAGGAGATAAGCCCAAGTTCCTGCTTCAAGGCATTCCCTGACATCAGCCTTCTCTTCGTACTTCTGCTCGAAGTGCCTGATTTGACAAAGCACACAGAAAGTCAGCAGACAAGTCTCTACACCTCCTCTCCCAAACTGTCTGACAGGAGTCAGTAATGAATCTTTCACACAGCTACAATCTAACAATTTGAGATCAAAGTCTGAGGGGAAAGTTTCTAGCTATTCCTTACAATATTTTATTAAAGAGGGGTATAAAAATGCATTTGCCTCAGTGGGGCTATTATCCTCTTCTGGTTCAACTCAATCCATTTTAACAGTTGGCAGTTTCAATAACAGAAGATACAGGTGCTTTGCATGCCACATGAAAGCAAAGGATTCGGAGACGGAAGCAAAAATGGAAAGAAAAAAAAAAACAACAACAGCTTCTTTCTATAAAAGAATTTCTTTAATAACAACAGCTGGGAAAAATTTCTCTGAGTTTGTGTCCTTCTCCTACTGTTTTATATAAAGTGGCTACCATACTTTTCTTCCTAGGCTACATCTACTGACAGACTGTCATAAGCAAACAACTTTTCCTCTTAGATTGCAATAATTATCTTCTGTATTTTTAATGCACTCAAAACAAATTTTCTTATAATAACATCACAATGACAATGCCCCCTGTATTCCCAATGTAAAATGATATATTTTAAATATGATAATCATAAAAGCAGCCTATCCATAATTACTATTCTTAGGTTAAATAAAATATCAACATTTTTTATTCATGTTTAGGTTAACATTTGCAGTTCAGCTTTTTGCAATATTTAGATGGAACTGAATAAATTATGGGAACACTTTTTTAAAAGAACAAACTTTAAGATTGCTTCCTTCTTGAATGGGTTGTCATCCTTACTGCCCACACATGACCTTCAACATATAACATTAAAGAAGAACTTGAAGTTCACCAGATGAGCCCATTATTAATGGTTAGCTATGTCTCTGTGCCCAGCAACTGTGATTTATTAAGTACAAGTTGAACTTGTACTTAATGATTATTTAGAAAGAAATTATGTCTATTTTTATACAATGTGCTGTGATTAATAGGATTAATAGACATAATTTAAAAACTTCTGACACATTCAGATTGTAAACTGGTTAGTGTGGAGGAAGTGGAGGGATCAAGTTCTGTCACTATATCTCGATACATATAAACTAACTACATATAACTTGTGCAGACTAACTTGTGAGCAATAATGATATGTGTATCTTTTAAGGTCAATTTCCTATTGGTTAGGTATGAGGATTTTCTCCTAGGAGAAATAGCTCAGAAAAATAAGTAATTAACAAATATACAAGTAAATACATAAAGTACCTTCATGTGGAGTTAGGAGAAACAGCTCCAATCTTGTTTTGCACCCTCTTTCTCTCTTTTAAACTCCTTAACTTTAAATTGTTCTAGAGGGGAGGTTAGCCAATATTTTGTAACAAATGGTTACCTCTACTAAGCATCTCCAGCTTCTACAACATTCTGTGATGCACTATTACATTATCCACTCTGGGATTCAGTACAGTTTGCTCCCTCTTAGTTTATCCTTTACTAAGGGAGTGAAAACACTAAGAGAGTGAAAACTAGTCCCTATTTAATCATTAACCCAAAGGCTGATTATCCTTATACCTTCCCTTTTCTTAGGCTAGACATTTCTAAACACGTTTGACTTCCTTATCACAAATTTAAGGAAAAGGGAGTTGTTGATAACATGTCGTTTCTCAATTCATACAGGTCAATAAAGTGTTTTTTAAAAGACAGCTATTTTTAGAAGCACCTCATGGACTTGTACAATAGCTTGGAGATAATGGAACATAGAATTTTAGAACTGGAAGGGAATTTGTGGATTATTTCAGTTTAGTCTAACCCTTTATTTTAGAGATGATTATACTGATCTCCAGAGAAGAGGATCAACTTGTCATAAACACTGTGAACGATAAAGATATGAAACTGAGAGGCTTAAAGCAGGGAATGGGATGTAAAGTAATGAAACGTAATCATAATTGTTCTTTCATTTATTGGATAATACATGATTATGATTTTAGAAAATATGTATTCATGAATAAAGCAATAAAATGATAGACCACAATCTTTTGATGGTCTTGTAAAATAAATACTTGAAGAAAGCAACTAGGGAGTAACAGTAAGCTTAACATTCTTATAATACAACATTCAGTGATTCAGCTCTTTGGTAAGCAAAAGTTCACTGGATTATATATATAAATCCTATAATATATGAATATATACTATATATAAAAATAGATTACATATTTATATTATATAAATGTATAGATTCTATTATATATACACACATGTATATGTGTGTATATATTATATAGACACACATGTATATGTGTATATATATACATATATGTGAGTATATACATGTGTGTGTGTGTGTGTATCTCCTATAATTGTTCAAGGTGGCGCTAGTGGTAAAGAACCCACCTGCCAATGCGGGAGACAGAAGATATGTGGGTTCAATCCCTGGATTGGGAAGATCCCTTGGAGGAGGGCATGGCAACCCACTGCAGTATTCCTGCCTGGAGAATCCCAAGAACAGAGGAGCTTGGCGGGTTACAGTCCATAGGGTCGCTATAAATATATAGATTCTATATATAGAATCACTATATATATATATATATATCACTATAAATATATATATATATGTATGTATATATGTATATCTGATAATCTGCATTTTAGTGGGCCTAAAATATTTTTATATAATGCACTACCCACAAAGTCCTTAAAGTATACATTTATACAAAGATCTGAGAAGAAAAGGGCAGTTATGCACCTTGATGAGATGCACTTTGGGTTGGCTGACTTACTATGGATATATATACACACACACAAACCTTTGTGAATGTAGCTATATACATATATATATGAAAGTGAAAGTGTTAGTTGCTCAGTCATTTCTGACTCTTTGTGACCCCATGGACTGTAGCCCACCAGATTCCTCTGTCCATGGGATTTTTCCAGGCAAGAATACTGGAGTGGGTTGCCATTCCCTTCTCCAGGGGATCTTCCTGACCCAGGGATTGATCCTGGGTCTCCTGCATTGCAGGCAGATTCTTTATTGTCTGAGCCACCAAGGAAGTCCATCTATCTATCTATCTATCTATCTATCTATATGTATATATCTGATCCTTGGCACCACATCGTCTTTATTAATAAACTGTTAACAGGCATTGGACTTCTACGTAGCTAAGATTAGAAAGTTAACAGTTCTTCAAGCTGTAAAGATAAGTTAGAAAAGTCACTGCATCACTCACTCTGGTGATTCCATCATGTTCCCCATTGTTGATGGCAGGGGCTCAAAGCTGCTGGTATCATGTCATTGCTTTTGTTCATCTTTGTCCTAAACTTCATGCTACTGACATCCAGTATGTGCTTTAATATTTAAGACATCATTTTCCAATTTTTGCTGTGAGCTGGGTATTTTAATTTAGGTTGATTGGTTCAGTTCAGTCACTCAGTCGTGTCTGACTCTTTGCGACCCCATGGACTGCAGCACGCCAGGCCTCCCTGTCCATCACCAACTCCCGGAATTTACTCAAACTCTTGTCCATTGAGTCAGTGATGCCATCCAACCATCTCATTCTGTCGTCCCCTTCTCCTCCCACCTTCAATCTTTCCCAACTTCAGAGTCTTTTCAAATGAGTCAGTTCTTTGCATCAAGTGGCCAAAGTATTGGAGTTTCAGCTTCAACATCACTCCTTCCAATGAACACTCAGGACTGATCTCCTTTAGGATGGACTGGCTGGATCTCCTTGCAGTCCAAAGGATTCTCAAGAGTCTTCTCCAACACCACAGTTCAAAAGCATCAATTCTTTGGCACTCAGCTTTCTTTATAGTCCAAGTCTCACATCCATACATAACTACTGGAAAAACCTTGACTAGAGGTTTTTTGACTAGAGGAAAAACCTTGTCTAGCCTTGACTAGACAGACCTTTGCTGGCAAAGTAATGTCTCTGCTTTTTAATATGCTGTCTAGGTTGGTCATAGCTTCTCCAAGGAGCAAGCATCTTTTAATTTCATGGCTGCAGTCACCATCTGCAGTGATTTTGGAGCCCCAAAAAATAAAGTCTGCCACTGTTTCCACTGTTTGATTGATTGGTAATGAAATAGAATTCAAAGCCAACTGTCACGTGAACAAGTTAAATGAGTGCTCACTTCCATAAAGTCTCTGTTTCCAATTAGTCTCTGGAATCTGAATGAGTTGTATTTCATCAATAGAAGTATTTGGAACTTGACTAGAAAGCAATACCTTTTTTCATTCATTGTGTATGCCACTAACTATTGGGTATCTGTTTTAAAATGCTAGTAAATGCTGTTCTTTTCATTGACTTCAACTTAAATTCCTTTAAAAATGACCTCCTCATCTTATTCCTGGGAGCCACAAATATGGTGTGACTAGAGGAAAAGGAGATGAATTTTTGTGTATACATGGTTAATGTACATGAATCTCGTTATAGTAAAGCCACATATCCTATTTCTAAAACAATTACATTCCCTTCCAAACTCCTCCTTTTCTTCTGTTAAACATGATAGGTTTTCAGTTCATCTTTCTACACAACTCATACCAGCAGCCCCTCCTGCCTCAACTTTAAAAGACTGGTAATCATCTGGTTCAAATTTCCAATCTCAATAATAGTCCAGCAGTCACATGGAATTTAGCATTGTAATCATTCCAGTGCAGTCTTAATAATGTTATATGATGGATTAGAAAACGTTCTCATAGTTAATATACTTCAATGTACCAGTCCCCCTTGATGCTTCCATTTAGTCCTGTAGTTTGTTATGATTTTTCCATGGCTTACTTCAAAATTTTCCTTGTTTTCATTACGTGCTATATTATGTAATGCTATGTTAATTTCCTGTTGTAATTGGTCAGCATGCCAACATCACACACCTACTCAAATACAGCTTCAAAATTTTTTTATCAGCTTGTAGGTTTTATTTAACTGAAATCATTAAAGTAGTAGAGAATCTTGCTGCATGTTTGGATTTCACTTAAATTGCTGGTATAATTTTGAATTACTTTGTATCAAGTTTTCCAAATGCCCTTATAAAGAAATTTTATAGCAACTATATACATTTTTTAAGTGAGGAAAAGCAGCACACTTCTTTTTTCTTTGTTTTTAGGAAGATCTTTCTTAAAAATTGCTGCTTTCTAAAAATTTGTTATCTGTTAAAAACTATACTATGAGCCATAACACACAGTGTACCTTCTTTTTGCTGAAAACTAGCCACTTAAAAGATGACACGGCGGGGCTTCCCTGGCGGTTCAGTGGTTAAGATTCTGTGCTTTCAATGCAGGGGGCAAAGGTTTGATCCCTGCTCAGGGAACTAAGATCCCCCATGCCATGAGGCATGGCTAAAACATTAGGGAAGAAAAAAGGTACCATGGCAGAAAAGGAAGAACACTGGCTTTAGAGTCCTAGGCTCTGAGAACTGCCTACTGAACTGATGCCTAAAACAGGGATAATGTTTCAGACCTCAGATGGTTACTACCGAGATCAAGTGAGATCTCACAGACACAGAGCTCAAACCAATGGTTACCAGTAACTACTGGGTATAAGATAGACTTAAGGATGTATTGTAAAACACAGTGAATATAGCCAATATTTTGTAATAACTATAAGTGGAGTGTAACCTTTAAAACTGTATAAAAAATAAAATAAGTTAAAAAGATCAAGTGAGATATTTTCTGTAGAGTGCCAGGCAACAATGTTTGGCACATAGTAAACATTTTGGAGAAGGCAATGGCACCCCACTCCAGTACTCTTGCCTGGAAAATCCCATGGACGGAGGAGCCTGGTGGGCTGCAGTCCATGGGATCACTAAGAGTCCGACAGGACTGATGGACTTCACTTTCACTTTTCACTTTCATGCATTGGATAAGGAAATGGCAACCCACTCCAGTGTTCTTGCCTGGAGAATCACAGGGATGGGGGAGCCTGGTGGGCTGCCATCTATGTGGTCACACAGAGTCGGACACGACTGAAGTGACTTAGCAGCAGCAGCAAACATTAAATTAATTCAGTGTGTTAGCTGCATATTAATCTGAACCTTAGCAGGTGTGCTTCATAAACATATCTCATCTCAATGTACCAACCTTGGGTGTAGGGGGTAGGGGAACACAACTGTCAATTAACAGCTAGAGTTCAAAAATGAACTACTGAATATCTGAGTATTGAGAGGATGGTAGTGAGAATCAACTTATATTTTCTGTATTTATTTTGGAATTCAGAGTGAGGAAGAATTTAAAATCAGGATTTATGAGGAAGAGTATCTTTCTTTCTCATTACTATAATAAACAGCAGTCAAAAAAAAAAGCCTCATCAGACTTATGGCAGATAACAAAGGGAAGTACAACTTTAATTATGTCCTTGATTTATAGATAATGTTGCAACATCTCAAACAATGAACATCAAATTTTTCTGCAATCTATTTGCAAAGATGTGTGTACGTGTATGTGTTTTAGAGGTGGGATGGGAAACCATTTTTCATTCCATTCTTTTTAAATGAGAATGCATTTAAATAACTGTTCCAGAAAGAAAATGCAAATGAACTTTAAACTACTTACATTCCTTAAATTATTTTCCAATATGTGTCAACTTACACACATTGTTATAGATCTAACCAGTGTTTATATACTCTCTTGTGATCTAATTCTTTCACTTAACATTGTTCATACAACAGGACCACTATCAGACTATCCTTGTTTCCCTGTAGTTCCTCCCACATCTCACTTTGTGCTTAGACATTCTAACAGATATATGTTGTTACCTTACTGTTATTTTAATTATAATTTCTGGCTGGTGAAAATGGTGTTTTTCCATGTGATAATTTATTGTGCATTTTTTTTTCATGTAAACTTTCTCTCTCCATCTTTCATTTTGCTATATGAACTGCCTGGGGGACCAGGTCTAGAGGACCCTTACACAGTTCTTCCAATAACAACATAAGCAAATTTGTTTGATTACTCCACTAACCCTGTACAGCTAAATGATATAACTATACACCTAATCATTGTCCATCATTGTCCTATGCTTTGAAAACAAATATCCAAATGGTCTCCAAATCCTCTAACAAATTTCTAAATTATTTCCCAATCTATTCTTCTCTAAGACTACTTTCATCTTCTCACAGTTATTTTTAGAAATCAACTTAGAAAGATAACTAAAAATACACACCTGATCATATAACTCAGTCTCCAGTTAATAAATTTTTTATTGCTTTCAAGACAAAGTGAACTTTTCGAGCACAGCCTAGAAGGCCTTTGCAATGTAGCCTAATCTCATTTACAGCCCAACCTCATTCTCCCATTGTTTGCATAAATTCTATAATACATTATATCTAAATATACTACTCATTGTTCCTGAATATCATTCTTGCTTTTCTGCATAACCCTTTGTTATGTCATTTTGCCTCCCTGTTAGACTCAGGTCCCCTTTCTCCCTAGTCTACTCCAAATGCCTATGCATATCTTATATATCCTTAAGTTTCATCTCAAATATGATTGACCTCCTGAAGCTATTTCTCAACTGGATATGGCTTCTCCCTTGCTAAGATTATTTGTATATTTGTGTTATCCCCTTGGACTAGCTTATAAGCTGTTGAGAAAGTGAAAGTCACTCTTTCGTGTCCTACTCTTTGTGATCCCATGGACTATCCAGTCCATGGAATTCTCCAAGCCACAATACAGGGGTGAGTAGTGTTTCCCTCCTCCAGGGGATCTTCCCAACCCAGGGATCAAACGCAGGTCTCCCGCATTGCAGGCAGATTCTTCACCAGCTGAGCCACAAGGGAAGCCCAAGAAGACTGGAGTAGGTAGCCTATCTCTTCTCCAGGGGATCTTCCCTACTCAGGAATCAAACTGGGTGGTCTCCTGCATTGCAGGTGGATTCCTTACCAACTGATCTATCAGGGAAGCTATTGAGAACAGGGGCTCAACTCACATCTTTCTCTCTGCAAATGCTTTGCACAGAGTAGGCATTTTGTACGTTTATCTTGAACTGAATATTACTCAAGGTCTGAAAAACCCTATAACAGCAATAACTTTGCCTCCTACATGGTTGGATCATCCCTGCACTCAACATAAATATGGAATGAATACAAATTACAAACGTGAACATTTCAAAGTCATACAATTGGGTAAAAATTAAGAACATGTATATTCTTACCCTCCTAAATGTAAGGCATACCTCCCACCCTCCCAGTTATGTCTCAGAAAAAAAGAAATGGTCTTATACTCCAGTCCTTACAGATTCTTTAATTATAAGGGGCCTTTTCTAAACTACTGTATTTTTTAATATTAAAGTACTACTTCAAGAGCACACATTAGTCTGGGACAAACTCAGTTTGAGTTTTAGGTGATCATGGAGGTAAATTTACAGAATGAGAGTGGGGGATTGGACACAAGAAAATGTAACACAGATCTAGGAATTGTTTACAGGGTATGTCCCCAGAGTATTAAGTGTTTGATATGATGGAATAAAAAAAAAAAAAAAAAAGCCTTTCAAAGATCACTTAAAATTGCAATTCAGTAAATACCTAGAGAAGATAAAAAATATATACATATTTAAAATGACTGGAATAATCAACTGGTCTAGCGCCATATGTGTGGCTTGGGATAAAGGTGACAGGGGTGCTATCATACACTATTTAAAGTCCTGTATCTCTATGTAAAACTTGGACATGAATGTGATGTATTCCAGAAAATTGTCAGGTGACTCAAAAACGGGCTCCTGTGCTTATAGAAACACTGATGTCAGTAATATATGTGAAGAGGCAAAACAAAATTGTTTTATAGGATAGGATAGTAGGGGGAAAGCAATTTTTCTACATGCAGATATTATATTGTACCATATGCAATTTGAATCCATTTGTACAATTAAATGAATTTCCTATAATAATTAGACGTTTTACTATTTCATATACATTTGTGAGAGGCTCTCTATATTCAAAATGGTCAAAAACTTAAAAAAATATCCTCTTAGGAAAATGGGGCACACCTTATCCATACTTTTGCATCCACAGCGGTATGCATCCCTCATTTTGACCATAATAATAGTAAGAGCTGCCATTTAGAATTTGCTGGGTATCAAGGACATTGTTAAGAGTTTGCATATATGTCATTGATGCTTCAAGCAATTCTATAGGTGGGTATTAAGAAGCCATTGTATAAATGAGGAGAGTGTGCCTCCAAGAAATTAAAAAGTTTGCTCAAGGTCATGCAGTGAATAAGCAGTGGACATCCATGGAGTTTCAAGGTTCACAACCTGAACCACCATGTCGTATGGCCCCACAAGCACTGAGCCTGAATTTCTAGGTCCGTGACTTTGACAGGATGGTGCTTAATATAAACAATGGTGAAGTCAAAAGTAGGACAAGAACAAGAATTTTTGTAATCCATAAATGCATTACCATCTTCAATAAAAACCCTTTTAATACATTTTTTATTCTGAATACATTTCAACTAGAAACCTGAAGAATACCACACTCATGATCTGTTTAGCCTCATGATTCTATTTCTGGTGAGATTCACCAAGGAATGCTCTGTAGAAAGGAGTGGTTTACCCTTCTTTGTTTCCCTAACCTTCTTTCTGCTAACCATGTGTCTACAGTGCATGAACTGATCCAAATCACTTTACTTTCCAAAACATGATAGTTCTTTATACTCAATATTTTGTAATAATCTATACGGGAAAAGAATCTGAAACAGAGTAGATATACGTATGTACAACTGAATCAACTCTGTTGTACATTTGAAACTAATACACTACTGTAAATCAACTATACTTCAATAAAATAAATAAATATTCTATTTCTTCACAACTTCTGGGGTAACCCTGACTTCCCCTTCTTCAATGTTTACTTCTGTAATGTTTCAAGGATATTCCTCAGCTCCAATATTCTTGGCTTTGGTAAACAGGTTTGCACATATCCTATCAAATCTTTTATGATTTCAGTTGATGGACTCTGAGCACAGTCTCACTGAACCGCTATATTTTCCAACAGAAGAGCCCTGATTGTTTTAGCCTTTCATAACGGAATTCTCACTATTTGCTGGTTTATTACAAATGCCTTCTCTGGCCTGATGCGGCCTGGTGCATGTGTGCACAGTTGTGTCTGACTCTTTGCGACCCCATGGACTGTAGCCCTCCAGACTCCTCTGCCCATGGGATTCTCCAGGCAAGAATACTGGAGTGGGTTGCTATTTCCTCTTCTAGGGGATCTTCTTGACCCAGGGATTGAAACTGCATCTCCTGCATTGGCTGACAGATTTGTTACTACTGAGCCACCTGGCCTGATACAGCAGCATCTTCTCTTTGGATGCCAATCTCTTTCCAGATGCTGACCAGCAGAAATGTTGACCTATCACCTTCCTGAGTTCATCTTTTCAGGGGACACTCCTACATCACTTTGCAAGATGGGAACGAACAAGATGGGAGCCCGCCAGCTTATGAATGCAGCCTGGCTTATTTTATCTTTTTTCCCCACAAAATATGTTTTACCCACACGGAAGCTCATCTGCCACTTCTCGGCCCACTTGTGAGCCTCAGGAGAGGTTCCTGCAGTTTACCCCTGGCAGCTTGGCATTTCACTTTTAGTGAGCTCAGAACAGCTGAGTGTCAACTGCAAACTCTCTTTCTCCAGTTTCCTTAACTTTTTGACAGAATCAAATACTTCCTTGAAGTAATTAAAGCAATAATGTTTCAAACTGAAGGAGAAATATTAAGTGTAAAATTATCCTCCAATTAAAGAAAAAATGCTCCACACCGTGGTATTTTTTTTTTTTTTAATTTCACCCTTCTTCGCAGTGATGATGAACAGTAGATCATAATAGAAGCCTAGATTTAGACATGCTACTGGCCTCATACCTCTGAAGGCATAAAAGCCAAGGATTGATCTGCCAAATATTCTAAAATGCATTTACTTTCACTGTCATCAATCCTTCCAATTGGTCCCCCCCAGGTTGCTTTGTAATTCTATCTGCCTCTTACATATTTAAAAAGCCTAATGTTTATCATTACTTCATTTTTAAAACTTTTATTTCCTTCTCTAGAAAACCTTATTAATTTTTATACTACTCCTCTTTCAGAATGTAAAATAAATAAAATAGATTTTAGTCTTCTTAGATATGCCTCCATGGTATGAAGTTTTATTATGAATTTTAAAAAATCATTGACCAGAATTCTAATTTTCCCATAGACATTTTAACAGGAAATAATGAAGACAAAATTTTAAAACAGATTTCTGTTGTAGCTAATTTAGTATGTGAAGAAATAGAATTCTAAAGTTTGTTTTTTTCTTTTGATCAATACAAAATTAATTTGCACAATCCAAATATACTCAACTTTTGAGGGTGTCTGTGTGAATGTATATCTCAGAACAGTGGTTTGGGAGTAAATAATCATAACTAGGTGCTTCTCTAGCTACAACCTAGACATGTATGAAATGAAAAATTATAGATTGTGTAATCACCTTAATATCTGCCTTAAAGTTCTGTCCTGAACACAGGTTGCTGTGTCACTTAAGGTTCCTGAATGATCCACCCAAATCTCATGTTAGTAGTAGCATGATATAGTGGAAGGAGCACAGAATTTAGACTCAGAGGTCCAAGGCTTACATTTTGCTCAGCCTCATTTAAGTCCGGAAACTAGTAATGAGTCACTTAATCTTTCTAATCCTCAGTTTCTTGACCTGCAAAGTGAGGAAGTTAATTTATCTTACTATGTTCACATGTTTCTTGTGAGGCTCAAATAAGATAATGTAAAAATTTTTTAAGTAGTTAATAAACAATAAAGTTTTATTAAAATCAGCTTTATTAACTGCAAAGCTTATCTAAAAATAGACCTCTTGCCAATGGGCCACTTTGTATCTTTTCTATTGTTGGCTCTCTATTTTATACTATGATCCCTTTAAAAATAATCATGGCTTTATGGCTGTGTTCATAATTTAAAAAAAATTTAGATCTTTTTCTATGCCATTTTAATAATCATGGAAGAAAGGGCCTTGTTGTTTTTATTTTACCACTTTCTTTTTAGTTCAGGTTCTTCAGCACTCTGATGATGTTTAAAACCAAGATATCAAATGACACTGTCATGATCTGGAAATGTCTGCGAGGTCCAATGGGAAGTCTTAGCAAATGTCAGAGTACCTCTAAGGCAAGGCAGATCCTCAGGATGGCTAATGATGCAAGAGTTTAGTACTAAAGATACATACAGCAGGATGCTGAGGAAAGGCCTGCTTGAGGCGCAAAGGTCAAGCAGCACAAGTTTAATGCGAGTAAAGTAAAAGGTCACTTAGCATTGTGATTAGTGATGCTGACTGGGTACAGGGTGATGTAATAGATATAGTCAACTAACACTTCCATTTCAGGAGGTGTCAGAATTGATATTTTCATCCATTCCCCTTCCTTTCTGACAAGTAATTACTTAGAAAAGCCAACGACTGAAAACACATCCTAGGCAGCAGTCAGCTGTTTGGTAGTTAGCAGTCTACTGTGGTTGAGTTGCAGTTAAAAGGCATTATAGTGGCCGATGACTTACAGACTTTAAAGGAAGATAAATTATTTCTACATATCTGTTCAGAACGGTCCTAAATGGTGTGTCTATCATTGGCAATTCAATTGTTAATTTTTGCTTTAAAGCAAAACAAATACCCATTTTCAAGACAATACAGAAATCTGGAAGAGGAACTGATCCAAGTAGATGATATGAAAACAAGGAATACATCAAATATGGCAGATGCATAGCAATAAGCACTAAATGAAGGTGACAAAAATACCCCCAATAACATAATATCCCACCACCACCAATAACAACAACAATAACAAAATATCTGCAGAAATAAAAAATTAAAGGTCCTCCCCATCTGCTTCAAACAGCTATAAGGAATGCTGAGATATATGGTAGTGTGTGAAAGTTAACACTACACATTCATAACACAAAGGACTTATTGCGATGGATAACATAATAAAATCCTTGCAGGGTGATGGCTCATCCTAGGATATGAAGAATAATTGGAGTGGGATCTAAGCGATTTTCATGTGGCATCCACAGGGTCTCAAGAAAAAAGTGAAATCAAAAGGACATATTTGAAAAAGAGACTATATATTTTAAACTCATTTTTTATCTAGTCAGAACATCAAAGGATTTATCCTCACAGCTAACTGGCTAGTCAGGTGTATTCTGTGGTAACCATTTAGGGTTTACACAGGTTAGAACTGTAAGCTACACAATGAATTTTTTCTACATCTTTGAATCTTTAACACCTAACATGGGGCCTGCCACAGAGCTTGTGGCAAATAAAAGTATGTTGAATTACAGACACTTTGTTCTTATGGGCCTTAGAGTCTTGGACTGGATTGGCCAAAAAGTTCATTTGGATTTTTCATAAGATGATACAGAAAAACCCAAACAAACTTTTTGGCCAACCCAATATACAGATGGGAAAAAATAATTAAATAACAAGTCAGTTACAACAGATGCTAGGAATTATAAAGAGAAACTCTCTTTTTCATTTCTGTACCTCTTCTTCCTTAAAGCATGACTTCTTTTTGATCTTCTTGGGATAACTATGATATGATATCAGCCCAATTTTCTGATAGGTCAAGATTGTATAAATCAGAGTTGGAAGCTGGACCAGAAGACAAATACCAGTGAAGATCTGTCTTGCTGTAGAAGAGAGCTACTTTTGACTCTAAATCCTCGTGGTTTCATACTATTTAAGTATGTATTTCATTGGTGAAATTTCTACTTGTTCTTGGTGATTTTAATTCAGCATTTACTGTGTCTACTATGCACATGGAAACAAAAAAGTGAGTACCTAAAACATAGATGTAATACTATATAGTTTGAGTGATTTTTGAAGTTTTTAAATTATATTTTAATTGATTTTTATTCTGCCGGGAGGAGCTACCCCATGTCCAAGGAGCGGTAGCTGTGTGGGCACAGGAGGGCCTAGAGGAGCTACTCCACGTTAAAGGTCAGGAGCGGCGGCAGTGAGGAGATACCCCTCGTCCAAGGTAAGGAGCAGCAGCTGTGCTTTGCTGGATCAGCCGTGAAGAGATACCCCACGTCCAAGGTAAGAGAAACCCAAGTAAGACGGTAAGTGTTGCAAGAGGGCATCAGAGGGCAGACACACTGAAACCATAAGCACAGAAAACTATAGTCATTCTAATAACACTAGGACCACAGCCTTGTCTAACTCAAACTAAGCCATGCCCTGTGGGGGCACCCAAGATGGGCAGGTCACGGTGGAGAGGTCTGACAGAATGTGGTCCACTGGAGAAGGGAATGGCAAACCACTTCAGTATTCTTGCCTTGAGAACCCAATGAACAGTATGAAAAGACAAAATGATAGGATACTGAAAGAGGAACTCCCCAGATCAGTAGGTGCCCAATATGCTACTAGAGATCAGTGGAGAAATAACTCCAGAAAGAATGAAGGGATGGAGCCAAAGCAAAAACAATACCCAGTTGTGGATGTGACTGGTGATAGAAGCAAGGTCCAATGCTGTAAAGAGCAATATTGCATAGGAATCTGGAATGTCAGGTCCATGAATCAAGGCAAATTGGAAGTGGTCAAACAGGAGATGGCAAGAGTGAACGTCGACATTCTAGGAATCAGCGAACTAAAATGGACTGGAATGGGTGAATTTAACTCAGATGGCCATTATATCTACTACTGTGGGCAGGAATCCCTCAGAAGAAATGGAGTAGCCATCATGGTCAACAAAAGAGTCCGAAATGCAGTAGTTGGATGCAATCTCAAAAACGACAGAACGATCTCTGTTCATTTCCAGGGCAAACCATTCAATATCACAGTAATCCAAGTCTATATACCCCAACCAGTAACGCTGAAGCTGAAGTTGAACGGTTCTATGAAGACCTACAAGACCTTTTAGACTAACACCCCAAAAAAGATGTCCTTTTCATTACAGGGGACTAGAATGCAAAAGCAGGAAGTCAAGAAACACCTGGGGTAACAGGCAAATTTGGCCTTGGAATATAGAATGAGGACAGCAAAGGCTAATAGAGTTTTGCCAAGAGAACGCACTGGTCACAGCAAATACCCTCTTCTAGCAACAAAACAGAAGGCTCTACACATGGACATCACCAGATGGTCAACACCGAAATCAGATTGATAATATTCTTTGCAGTCAAAGATGGAGAAGCTCTATACAGTCAGCAAAAACAAGACTCGGAGCTGACTGTGGCTCAGACCATGAACTCCTTATTGCCAAATTCAGACTTAAATTGAAGAAAGTAGGGAAAACCACTAGACCATTGAGGTATGACCTAAATCAAATCCCTTATGATTGTACAGTGGAAGTGAGAAATAGATTTAAGGGACTAGATCTGATAGAGTGCCTGATGAACCATGGATGGAGGTTCATGACATTGTATAGGAGACAGGGATTAAGACCATCCCCATGGAAAAGAAATGCAAAAAAGCAAAATGGCTGTCTGGGGAGGCCTTACAAATAGCTGTGAAAAGAAGAGAAGCAAAAAGCAAAGGAGAAAAGGAAAGATATAAGCATCTGAATGCAGAGATCCACAGAATAGCAAGGAGAGATAAGAAAGCCTTCCTTAGCGATCAATGCAAAGAAATAGAGGAAAACAACAGACTGGGAAAGAATAAAGATCTCTTCAAGAAAATTAGAGATACCAAGGGAATATTTCATGCAAAGATGTGCTCGATAAAGGACAGAAATGGTATGGACCTAACAGAAGCAGAAGATATTAAGAAGAGGTGGCAAGAATACACAGAAGAACTGTATAAAAAAGATCTTCACAACGAAGATAATCACGATGGTATGATTACTCACCTAGACCCAGGCATCCTGGAATGTGAAGTCAAGTGGGCCTTAGAAAGCATCACTATGAACAAAACTAGTGGAGGTGATGGAATTCCAGTGGAGCTACTTCAAATCCTGAAAGATGATGCTGTGAAAGTGCTGCACTCAATATGCCAGCAAATTTGGAAAACTCAGCAGTGGCCACAGGACTGGAAAAGGTCAGTTTTCATTCCAGTCCCAAAGAAAGGCAATGCCAAAGAATGCTCAAACTACCGCGCAGTTGCACTCATCTCACACACTAGTAAAGTAATGCTCAAAATTCTCCAACCCAGGCTTCAGCAATATGTGAACTGTGAACTTCCAGATGTTCAAGCTGGTTTTAGAAAAGGCAGATGAACCAGAGAGATCAAATTGCCAACATCTGCTGGATCATGGAAAAAGCAAGAGAGTTCCAGAAAAACATCTATTTCTGCTTTATTGACTATGCCAAAGCCTTTGACTGTGTGGATCACAATAAACTGGAAAATTCTGAAAGAGATGGGAATACAAGACCACCTGACCTGCCTCTTGGGAAACCTATATGCAGGTCAGGAAGCAACAGTTAGAACTGGACATGGAACAACAGACTGGTTCCAAATAGGAAAAGGAGTACGTCAAGGCTGTATATTGTCACCCTGCTTATTTAACTGTAATGCAGAGTATATCATGAGAAACTCTGGGCTGCAGAAGTACAAGTTGGAATCAAGATTGCTGTGAGAAATATCAATAACCTCTGATATGCAGATGACACCACCCTTATGGCAGAAAGTGAAGAGGAACTCAAAAACCTCTTGATGGAAGTGAAAGAGGAGAGTGAAAAAGTTGGCTTAAAGCTCAACATTCAGAAAACGAAGATCATGGCATCTGGTCCCATCACTTCATGGCCAGTAGATGGGGAAACAGTGGAAGCAGTGTCAGACTTTATTTTTTGTGGCTCCAAAATCACTGCAGATGGTGACTGCAGCCATGAAATTAAAAGACACTTACTCCTTGGAAGAAAAGTTATGACCAACCTAGATAGCGTGTTGAGAAGCAGAGACATTAGTTTGCCAACAAAGGTCCGTCTAGTCAAGGCTATGGTTTCTCCAGTGCTCATGTATGGAAGTGAGAGTTGGACTGTGAAGAAGGCTGAGCGCTGAAGAATTGATGCTTTTGAACTGTGGTGTTGGAGAAGACTCTTGAGAGTCCCTTGGACTGCAAGGAGATACATCCAGTCCATTGTGAAGGAGATTAGCCCTGGGTGTTCTTTGGAAGGACTGATGCTAAAGCTGAAGCTCCAGTACTTTGGCCACCTCATGCGAAGAGTTGACTCATTGGAAAAGACTCTGAAGCTGGGAGGGATCAGGGGCAGGAGGAGAAGGGGACGACAGAGGATGAGATGGCTGGATGGCATCACTGACTCGATGGACGTGAGTCTGAGTGAACTCTGGGAATTGGTGATGGACAGGGAGGCCTGGTGTGCTGCAATTCATGGGGTCGCAAAGAGTCGGACACGACTGAGCGACTGAACTGAACTGAACTGATAGTTGATTTACAAAGTTGTGTTATTTTCAGGTGTAGAGCACAGTAATTCAGTTATATATATATATATACAAACACACACATTTTTTTTTCAGATTCTTTTCCCTTATATGTCATTATAGAGTATTGAGCTCTCTGTGCTATATAATAGGTCCTTCTTGGTTATCTATTTTATATACAGTAGTGTATGTTAAACCCTAACTCCTCATTTATCCCTTAACATGATTTTTGTATTCTTAAAAAGTTTTCAGTGTCTCTATGCTAAATTATTTGAGTTGTTATAATTGTTTTCAGTACCCCCATCCCACCCCCAGAATCTGTCCTTTTTCATATTTCTAGATCAGTTCAACTGAAGAGTACCTTGACAAGGCAAGGAGAGTTGTTTAAACCTTATTATTTACAACAACTTATCTTACAAATCAGAATTGTCTCAATATGGTACAATAATAAATCAGATATAATTTTGATGCTGAATCTGATGTAACAGAGGAGTTGTAACATACATAGGTAATCCCCAATTGTACACTCCTTTGTTTGATGCTGTCTGTTTTCACTTCATAGTAAATAAATGTTCTACCGTTGAACTCACATATTTATTATAATAAAATACCACAATTATCTTTTAGCTATCTTGGTTAGATTTTACTTGGAAAAGTTTTCTCTGCATAAAAGAAAAAGTGATTGAAAAATCACTGCTCTAGTGTCTTCTAAATGGTTCCCAGAGGTCCTTCTTAAATCCAAATTTGATCATGGTACTCTTCTGCTTAAAACCTGTCAGTGGATCCCACACCATGTAAAAGTTCAAACTCCTTTATATCAGAACTCTTCTTGGCAGCTGCCCAAATCCCCAGTCTCATCTCTCACCTTGCCTCTTTACATCTGTACCTCAAGCCATACACTTTTTCCCCCAAGCCATATACTTTTTATTTTTTAGGACCATGGCAAAGCCTCCATTTCTCCCAGTTTTTTAAAGAGCTATGTCCCAAACCTGTCTGGCCTCCTTGTTTACTAGGAAAACTACTTTATATCCTTCAAAGTTCAATCTAAATATAAAGCCTTTTCTTGTAATATGCTCCCTTCAGTCTTAAGAGTTCAGTCTTTCTTCCATTGCAAATCATATACACCATTATCCAACTCAACAAATTTTAACATGAGAGTTTTCACATAGAGTCTCCCCAACTAGATCGTTGAATTAACTTACAGACATTTTGCTCTGATGGGCCTTAGAGTCTTCTATTGGATTGGCCAAAAAATTCGTGCAGATTTCTTGTAATATGGTATGGAAAATTCCAAACGAATTTTTTGGCCAACCCAATATATAGGTGGCAAAAAATAATTAAATAAGTGAGTGAAAACAGAGGCTAGGGATTATAATGAGAGACACTCTTTTTCATGTCTGTACCTCTGGCATCCAGTACTATGAGGATAGTGATCTGTCCTGTCATATCTTTGAATCTTTGCAACTTAGGACAGAATCTGGTTCACAGATGTTACATAATACAATACTTACTTAAATAAATAAAAAGTGACTTAACTTGGAATTCATCAGTTGCCTAGGGACTAGGGTTGATGTTTATTTTTGTTTAGCAAACCTCTTCCCCATAGATAATCTAAAGTTAATAGTATAAATAAGATTATAAGGAGAATATTTTAAATGCTTAAAAGAACAAACTTTTCAAATCCCCTCAAGTACTTTATAAGCATCAATTTACATACAATTGATATGCTAATTACAATTTAGCCATATTCGTTCATTAAAACTGGGTCCTTAAGGACCTCTACTAGGCAATGTTTGAATGACTGAATCTTAACGTAGCTGAAGCTTCTGAACATACTAGAGATACATAAATATGAATGTCCTTAAAATTATTCCATAATTCCAATAATGTTAACTAAATCAAAATGGCCTTTCTGATTTGGCAAGATGCTTTATTAAATACTGTTTTACTTCATTTTATGATACTACTTAAGTCCATTCATTGTTACTTTAAGGATTAAAAAAATACCCACAATGTTATTAGTGGGTATTTTTTTAATACCTCTATTATGCGCTCTATTCTGTATTATAACGCCAAATTCTTTGGCATGAAATACAAAGCCCCTTACCATCTATGACCTCTTCATTCTCTCCTATGTAGCCCACCTGTGTATCCTACCACTTCTTGCAACTAACCCTACAGTCCAGTTATACCAACTCTTTGCACTTCTTGAAACATGCTGGGTCTTTACATGATATCATATTTTTATACATACTGTTGCTTTTTCTGTAATGGCCTTTGCATACTCATGACCATGAATTCATTCATTACTCTGATATCTGTTTTCCCATGCCTCAAAGACAGCTCCATAAAGAAGCTTTTTGGTCATCTAAGACAATGGTTCTCAAGGCAAGAATATTTGAGTTGGTTTGCCATTCCCTTCTCTAGTCAAGGAGATGAAACCAGTCAATCCTAAAGGAAATTAACCCTGAATATTCATTGGAAGGATTGATCCTGAAGCTGAAGCTCCAATACTTTGGCCACCTGATACGAAGAGCTGACTCATTGGAAAAGACCCTTATGCTGGGAAAGATTGAAGGTAGGAAGAGAAGGGGATGACAGAGGATGAGATGGTTGGATGGCATCACCGACTCAGTGGACATGAGTTTGAGCAAACTCAGGGAGAGAGTGAAGGACAGGGAAGCCTGGCATGCTGCAGTCCACGGGGTCACAAAGGATTGGACACATCTTAGCGACTGAACAACAATAAGACAATGGTAGTCACCCATTTCTCTGTGTCCCCAGCAAATGTTGTTGAGACATATATCATTTATGATAATACATATTTCTGTCTACCTCCATTTGCATGAGGTCTTTGAGTGCAGAAACCACATGCTATTCTTTCTATCCCAGCATCGAGCACTGTATCTGGCACAAAGAAGGCACCTGTTGTGGATTGAACTGTGTCCTCCAAAAAGATATACTGTAGTCCTAATTGTGGTACCTGTGAACGTGACCTTAATTGGAAATAAGTTCCTTGCAGATGAAATCAAATTAAGGTAAGGTCATGCTGGATTAGGGTAGGCTTTATAACTAATGACTGGTGTCCTTATTAGGAGAAATTTGGCAACACAAAGACTCAGAGGACACAGAGAGGGAAGAAGGCCATGTGACAACAAAAGCAGAATGTGGAATGATGCAGCTGCAAGCCAAGGAATGGCAGGGATTGCTGACAACCACCAGATGATAGCTTCTCTGGTAGCTCAGACAGTAAAGAATCTGCCTGCAATGTAGGAGATGCAGGTTTGATCCCTGGGTCAGGAAGATCTCCTGGAGAAAGGAAATGGCAACCCACTCCAGTATTCTTGCCTGGGAAATCCTGTGGACAGAGGAGTCAGGTAGGCTACAGTCCATAGGGTCACAAAGAGTCAGACACGACTGAGCGACTAACACTTTCATTTCACCAGATGCTAGTAGTGAGATATGCAGCAGATTCTCTCTTCAGTGACCCCCAGAGGAATCAACCTTGCCTCTACCTTGATTTTGTATTTCTAGCCTCTAGAACTCGGAGAGAATAAACCTCTAGTTTTAAGCCACCTAGCTGGTGGTAATACATTACGGCAGTCTTAGGAAACTAATATCTGGATGCATGCTACGTTGTGTCTGACTCTTTGCGACCCTATGGACTATAGCCTGCCAGGCTCCTCTGTCCAGGGGATTCTCCAGGCAAGAATACTGGAGTGGGTTGTCATGCCCTCCTCCAGGGAATCTTCGACCCAGGGATGGAACTTGCATCTCTATGTCTCCTGCATTGGCAGGTGTGTTCTTTACCACTATTGCCACCTCAAAGCCCAGGGAACTAATACAGCATCCAATATATTTTTATTGAAACCCACTCCAGAATGACCTAACAGAGGAGATTCTTTTACTCAATAGACGATCTATGTCCAATAAATTCTGCAAAGTATCTATTCTTATCTTCCATCTACAAGTTTCAGTAAGCCTATGGAGAGTCCCTTTACAACTTCCATACATGTTTAAAGATGATTCTGGCTGGAAAGAAGGGAACAGACATAAAGCCCATGGAAAGCTGACTTTTTCTCTTTATCATCATATCCACTGGGAACAGAGCAGAGACCTCAAAGCCACAGCTGAAATATTTAGGATCATGATTCTTCCAATGAAACTGCTTCTCTGTTGTAGAATATTCCCTTTGGAGTTTTGGCTGGAGTTCTGTGCTCTAAAATGAGCCATATAGTGCAGGAATCATCATGTGACTGTTTCCAAGTCTATAGTTTAATGGTAGAGTCATGAGGACTATTGCTATTACTGCTATTGCTCATAAAACCTATTTTAGGGGAAGTTTAGAACAAAAGTTACAGTAATACACACAGTAGATCCACATATAAAGCCAGGTAAAAATGTTACTTCTCTTGCCATTTCATTAACATAGTTGTTGTTATATAAACATAACTATCTTCTATAGTCACAGAAAACTTTATTACTTATGAAATGCTTTGAGACACAGTCTCATTTAAAATAAAAATAACATCACCTTTTATTCACTTTTTCTCATTAAAAAACTCCTTTTCTACCTTACTGTCTTTTTCCTATGCTGATATTAATTTCCAATTTTTTATCTGAAGTCCATTTCTTCATCTCTGTTTCTAATTGTCTTAATAAGGCATTTTCCCACTCACCCTATTTACAACTATAGTCCATCACATTCATTATAATGATGTCTCTGTAAAAATATTTAAACTCTCACCTTTGTAGCTAGATCTCTCTTCTTATCTCTCTCACTTAGAAACCATAGAGAGAAATAAAACACAAAATTGAAGGTAAAGGAAGACTGCATTTCATAAAGGTTGCCATACAATTGCTTTTCTGAAGATCCGGTTTGCAGCCAATGGACATGCAACTGTTTCTTTGTTGGCTCTAGAGCTATCATCATAAAGAAATATTAGAATTCAGTGATATCTACATTCTTCCTGTCTTCCAGGGACTGGTTTAAGTCGAAACAGACACAGTGCAGAGTGTTAGCTGAGAAGAGAGACATACACAAATGATGCAGATGCTAGACACACAGATTATAAAGTATCAAAGAAACACATACCAAATGCTCCAGACTGTTTTTTTAAATTTTTTTATTTAATGTTTTGGCCATAACACGTGGCATGTGGTATCTTATTTTCCCGACAAGGGATAGAACCCATGCCCTCTGTATTGGAAATGTGGACTCTTAACCACGGGACCACCAGGGAAGTTCCATTCACCAGCCTGGTTTTTTTTTTTTTTTTTTTTTTTTTAAGCTTCTTCAGGAAGGCCTTGGCTGAGACCAATTTATACTCTTCTGTCTGCTGACAAACCCCAACACAAATGCTGAGAGACCTACAGGTGCCTTATTGGGAGATTTCTAATAGATTTATAGTGGCTCTTGGTCTGGAACAGTGTGGAACAGATAAGTTTTGGGGCCACCATTTTAAGTAGCTAGGAGAGGTCAGTCATTATTTGATTTTATTTACGTTTCACATACTTAGGGTAAGTGTTATCACTTTGTGCTGGGATCTATTTTTTTGGGAGGAGGGGACTATTTTAAGCACATTACAAATATACATTTACTTAACTTTGGAACTCTGTAAAGTAGGTACTTTGATTATCTCCAGATTATAGAGGAGGAAAATGTAACACAAAGAAGTCAAACAATTTACCCATATCATACAACTATCGAGCTGCAGAGCTAGGATTCAAATCCAGGGAGCCTCTTCTGTGTAGTCCAAGCAGTAACCACTATCCATCCGGACATTCACTGATTTCTGGGCCTTCTAGACTACCTTGGTTCCAGAGGAGGGAACCTCTTTAGCCTTTCTCAGTTTCTTGGATTATGGGTTAGTTTCAGTATCCCATTGGACTTCATGATTTACTCAGTGTTTAAGGTGTAAGAAAGCTTCTAGCAGGTACTGCTGGATTTTTTGAGTGGGAGATGTAATCTTTGTTTTCTGAGAAGTTAAAAATGACTTAATCATAAAGGCCACATGAAGACCAAAAAAAAAAAGTAACTTAAGGACTTTTACAAAGCTTTCTATGCATCAAGATACTGAGAAACGTGGAAGGGGGTACTTAGATTCTGCACCACAATTCTTCTCTAGGCTAGAAGTTGTGTCTGAGGCCATTACTAGGCGTGCTGCTACGGATCTATATGTCTGCTTACAGAAGGCTTACCATTTGAGACTGACATCACCAGTTATGTCTTTGTTAGTTTCCACCATGACAGGAAGACTAGCCTGTAATTGAGCTATGTACACTCTAGTCGTATATCAAAGGGAGGCTGGTGAATATGAAGATGAATTCTAATATTTATGTATTCACATACATAATATGTATAATATGTATGTGTATATACAAGTACACATATACATAGGCACATATACAAACAAGAGGCTTCCCTGGTTTCTCAGATGGTAAAGAATCCACCTGCAATGCAGGGAATTTGGGTTTGATCCCTGGGTCAGAAAGATCCCCTGGAGAAGGGAATGGTTACACACTCCAGTATTCTAGCCTGGATAATTCCACGGACAGAGTTGCCTGGTGGCTACAGTCCATGAAATCACAAAGAGTCAGACATAACTGAGCAACTAACACTTTCACTTTCATTTTTCTCACATATACATATATACACACGCGTGCATGCTAAATTGCTGCAATCGTGTATGACTCTTTGTGACCCCATGGACTATAGCCTGCCAGGCTCCTCTGTCCATGGCAAGAGTACTCCCTCCAGGCAAGAATACTGAAGGGTTGCCATGACTTCCTCCAGGGTATCTTCCCAACCCAGGGATCAAACCTGCGTCTCTCAAGTCTCCTGCATTGGCAGGCAGATTCCTTATGACTAGCACCACGTGGCAAGACCCCACATGTATACATACACACCAATATATAACTAGAGATTGTTGAGAATTTAGTCTATGTCAGTCTCTGTGCTAAATGTTTCATAGAAATTATTATTCTGTTCATCATCATATCGAACCTATAATATAGGTATCATTATTTATCCTCTTTGACAGATGAGAAAATGGAGGTACAAAGATGTAAAGTCAGTTATTAGTAGGAACTGTCAGGATACATACCCAAAATATCATCTATTACATATAATTTGAGTTAGGCCTTATGCTTTATCATACTTTCTTAAAACTCTTTTTACATTCATATTTTCCCAATCTTTTTTTTTTCTTTTTGACTACTCATTACATAAAGTTTTTTAAAGTTAGGCAGAATAGAGTTGAGGCTTCAGTGAAATGTCAAATATTGCAATATTGTGTTACAGAACTAGGCCACAATGGATTTGAATATTTTCCCTCTTTAATTTTTCTATTTCAGGTTTAAAAAACCCTTATCAACACAGGGTATGGAAAAAATGCCTGGTTTATTGGTTGATCTGTGATATGTGAATAAGATCCAATTCTGCTATGTTTAACAAGGAAAAAAAATAAAATGCTATGAAAATGTTGTGAATATTTTATTATCTTAATTAGGATGTATTTTGAAGCAATAAATTTCACATCCTTGGCTTATGATGATAAGCTGATACATATGCTAGGCAACTATATTATCAAAATTAAAATATATTCAGTGCACAAAACAGTAGTAAGAATACCATAAATCTAGATTCATTATTTTAGAAAGGAACATAGTGTTATGAGCTGAATTATATCCCTCCAAATTCCTATGTTGAAGTTCTAACTCCTAGTGCCCCAGAATGTGGCTGTATTTGGAGAGAGGGCCTTTAAAGAAGTAATTAAATTAAAATGGGGTTGTTAGGGCGGGCCCTAATCCAGTATAACTGGTGTCCTTATAAGAAAAGGAAATTATGACAGATAACACAAACAAATGACCATGTGAGGACACAGCAAGATGGCAGCCATCTGCAAGGCAAGGAGAGAGGCCACAGAAGAAATTAAACATGCCAATGCCCCGACCTTGGATTTCTAACCTCCAGAACTGTGAGAAAGTAAATTTCCGTTGTGTATGCTACCCAAAAATATAAACTAACTTTTTGGCCAACCCAATATTTGTTACAGAAACTGTAGTAAATGAATACACACAGTGATGATTAAGAAGTCAATAACTATTACAAAGTTAGTCGAAATTCTATAATTTAGAAGTTCTTATTTTGGCAGGTTGTTCAGATAGGAACTCAAATATTGCTTTTCTATATGGTGTTGTTTAGTTTCCAAGTCATGCCCGATTGTTTTGCGACCTCATGGACTATAGCCCACCAGGTTCCTTTATCCTTGGGAATTCTCCAGGCAAGAATACTGGAGTGGGTCGCCATTTCCTTCTCCAGGGGATCTTCTTGAACCAGGGATCAAGACAACTCTGTCTCCTGACCATGGTGGCTTATATTAAAACAAACATACAAATAAAAAATAACTCTAGCTATCTTGATATTTTCTTTTTACTTTATCTTATGGGAAAGAAGTTTATACTTTCAGAAAGAAAATTGTTTAGAGTAAAATTGATTAGATGCTATTTTTTGAGGTGATGGTTCCAGAGCATAAAAACCTATTCCTTAGAGTGAAAGTGAAGTCGCTCAGTCGTGTTCGACTCTTTGCGACCCCATGGACTATAGCCTATCAGACTCCTCTGTCCATGGGATTTTCCAGGCAAGAGTGCTGGAGTGGATTGCCATTTCCTTCTCCAGGGGATCTTCCTGACCCAGGAATCGAACCTGGGTCTCCTGCATTGCAGGCAGACGCTGTACCATCTGAGCCACCAGGGAAGCCCCAATACCTATTCCTTAGGGTAGGTATTCTCAAATATAATTTAGTCCTGAATGTTATGTTTATATCCATTTGGAAGTTCACTATTTAATTGAATCTGTATTAATTGTTGATTTAATTTATTATCTATTTATTTCCAATGTTGATTTCCTGATTTTTCATGTAAACTTTTCACATTCTCTTCTCTAGATATGTACAAACAAAATAACTAAGTAAGATTAAGATGTCTAGAGACCCTTAGTGACTAGATGAAGGTCACACTGTTGTGGACTAAAACTAGACTTTTGCAAGTCTTAATAAGCCTAAGTATACACTTTTCATGATCATTAGCTGAGTCAGTGCTAATTTCACAAATCATAAGTCAGAAATGTTTTCATACATAATTATGGGCCATTTGACTCATTTTCCAGACTTCATGCTATAATTTGTTGGTTTTTAACTTCACAATGCCACTTTTAAAGAATGGGGAGATGGAAAATAGGAATTAAAAAAAAAAGTCTTTAGGAAGGAAGTTATACATAGAATAACCAGTATGGGAGACTCTATGCTTTGGGAATAACCAGAGTGAGAAGTCTACCTAGGGTCTTCCGAAAATAGCCTCTGGATTAAACAAATTATTGAGAAAAAATAAAATAAAAAAACCTACCATGACACATGTTTTACTGAATCATAACAATGTAAATATTAGTTTAAAAATTCGTACAATCAAACAATAACCAGGAAGTGTTACTGATCTAATTTATCATCACTTGCGATGTTTCAAACTTAAAACGAGGCTTGGGCTGACTGAATTGGTGTTACCAGGCAAAACTGCAAAGTAGGTGGCCTTCTACTTATTTTTAGGTACTCCTTCCCTGCTTCTTAGTGGATGTACAGGGCCCTCATTACTTCTCCTTATTCCCTAGCTTAAGGTCCCAAAGAGGCACTCTCACTGCTAACCCTAACCTTCTCACCAAATAACCCTGGCTCTACAGTACTTCTCCCATGTTCCCTGCACCTCAACAAAATATTCTGTTCACTCACAACCTAGAAAGTAGTCAGAATGGAGTAATTATTAATAATATGGAGGTATAAAATAGTGATAGTAATAGATGCTTGTGTTTTATAGGAAGAGCTTGTTTACATGCAGTCTGAATTGACAGAGGAGGTCTTTTGGGGGAGATAAATCTTCCCAATTGCTCTTATCTTTCCTTCTTTAGGGGCTTCCCTTGTGGCTCAGCTGGTAAAGAATCTGTCTACAATGCAGGAGACCTGGGTTCGATCCCTGGGTAGGGAAGATCCCCTGGAGAAAGGAAAGGCTACCCACTCCAGTATTTTGGCCTGGAGAATTCATTCAGTCCATGGGGGCGCAAAGAGTCGGACACGACTGAGCAACTTTCACTTCACTTTCCTTCTTTAGAGGAAATATTCTTAAGAATTTCACATGCCATTTAGATCTCTTTTCTAGATTTTTGGGCTCACAGTAAAGTGGTTGTGTCGTAGGTATGGTAGTGGGAGATGGCTGTGAGGCTGAATGTAAGAAACAAAAGTACTCAACAAGCAGCACAATGTTTAGTTTAAAAGCCCGTGGAAGCAATGATGCACAACTCAGAATGAAGAAGCAGTTGTCTGAAATCTGTATATGAAAGACAGAGTTTCCTTAACTTCTTATATAATACTGCTTTATGAAATGGCCATTCTGTTTAAATTAAAATTTGAGTGTTTTAAGTGTTTTTCTTTGACATTCAAAGATAACTATTTGGAAACACACTTAGGCATTATTTTGAGTTTTTCTACTTTCTTAGAGGAAATTAAAAAGGAAAATATGCTTATGTACTACCCTCGAGATGTGCCATAACTGAAAAAATATAGTATTTCTGAAAAGCACAGGTAAATTAGTTTGTAGAATGTGAACTTGTGCGATGTTTCCTCACATTTAGATTTAGGTTATACATTTTGGGCATGGGAACCATTCTAGATTAAAGGGGGCTAAAAAGACTTTAAATGTAATATATGATCTTTAATCTTTTTCTTTTGCTATAAAACATATTAGAGAACTGATGAAATCTGAATAAAGTCTATGAATTCGTATTTTATCAATGTTAACTTACTGATGCTGATAAATTTACTGTTACATAAAAGAATGTTCAGTTTGGAAAAAACATATTTAAGTATTTAAAGGTGAAGGAGCATCATGTAACAATTTAGTCTCAAACATTCAGAAAAAAATGATGCATATTGTGCATGTCTGTATCTAAAAAGAGAAAATGATAAAGCAGATTTGATAAAATATTAATATTTCGGCAATCTGGGAAAAGGGTATATCAACATCCTTGGACTCTTTTTGGTTTCTTTGTGACTTCCTTGTAAGCCTAAAATTATTTCAAAGTTAAAAATATTTTTTAAAAGCTATAGAATATTTTGAACGTGTTTATGTACATTAGGTTATTTCCAAATTTATATATACACTAGGCAAGAAGACCTGAAAGATAAGTTTTAAACTGAAACTTTAATTTCTAAGATCCACTTTACATAAATTAAATCCAAATACTAAAGTCATTTAGCAAGTCAGCCTATCTAAAGATTAGATCATAGGTGAATAAAAGCAAACAAATCAAATAGAAAGCAAGTTGAAAAATAAAAATGTGAAAAGTGTTTTCAAATTATGTTTTTTCTTTTAAAATTTAAATAAAATATTTTCCCAGCACTTGGGAAACTCTCTGTCATTATATAAATAGGCAGATTTCTCCATGTAGGCTTTAATATACTAACTGAGCAAAATTCCAAAAATCTTTTAAAAAATAACAAATATATGAATTCACTTATTTCACTTTGTAGTGAAATAGTAGTAGTGCTTTGCTTGGACATGTTTCAAGTTCTTATTGTGACAAGAAAAAACTTTTAAACCAATATAAAGTTTTAGAGTCATCTTGGTCAATTAGTTAAATCAAACCATGAGCCAGAAAACCAAGTTACATTAGTCTTTTTATAGATATATTTTTTTTCTTTTCAAGGTGTCATCTTGCACAGAACATATACGAAAAATTATATATGGCATGTGCAAAAAAAAAATTTCATAAGAAATAAGCAAAATATTACACTTTGTTTTAAAGGCATTGTCAACTTTGGATAAAAAATGGGCTTGTGTTTGGGCTTCCCTGGTGGCTCAGCAGTAAAGAATCCACTTGCAATTCAGGAGACACAGGTTCGTTCCCTGGGTCGGGAAGATCCCCTGGAGGAGGGCATTGCAACCCACTCCAGTATTCTTGCCTGGAGAATCCCATGGACAGAGGAGCCTGGCAGTCTACAGTCCATAATGTCATAAAGAGTCGGACACGACTGAGTGATTAAGCATGCACACATGGGCTTGTATTCACTCCTCAATACGGGTATAATTTTTACATTTGATTAGATTAGAAAACTAGGGCATATCATTGAATACTGGTGCCATTTCATGACTAAGAAAAACAACATGGCTTACAGAGCCTTCCTGGCATGTCATGCTTTCCAGCCAAATGCCGCCCATGCTCTTTACAGCATATTCAAAACAGAAGCACAAAAATGAGAACTCGTAACAAGGTACCTCAAGGAGAGTCACAGAGAGTGAGTCATTCTGTTGTGTGCCAGTTGTAGGGCCAAGAAATCAGAAAAGAAGAGAGGAACAAATTCTCCAGATTAAATACAACCTTAAGGGCTTCCCTGGTGGCCCAGTGGTGAAGATTCCACTTGCCAATGCAGGAGACACGAGTTTGATCCCCGATCCAGGAAGATCCCACATGCCCTGGAGCAATGAAGCCCGCACACGACAACTACTGAGCCAGTGCTCTAAAGCTCTGGAACCACAACTACTGAGTCCATGCGCTGCAACTGCGGAAGCCCGTGTACCCTAGAGCCTGTGCTGCACAACAAGAGAAGCCACGACAAGAAGCCTGCATACACGACTAGAGAACAGCCCCTGCTCTCTAAAGGAAAGCCTCAGAAGCAATGAAGAACCAGTACAGCCAAAAATAAATCAAATTATTTTTAAAAAACTTAAAATTTTGTGACTATCAAAAATTGTGTGGGAGGGTGTGAGGTAAAACTAATAAAAGATGAATGAATGAATGATTAGGGAGTTTGGATTTGGACTGCACAAAGCATTCTGGCATCCTCAGGTCTGCTCTTTTCCCTAGGAGAGAGTAGCTTCTGTTGCCAGGAATTAGAATATGGGTTTGAACTTAGATCTATCACAATGGCCACTGGAGTATTTCCAACAGCACTGTTGAGCCCAGACCAGCTCACAAGAACTGATGCTAAACTTATTGTAACTTAGTTCCCATAGGATAGATATATGTGAAAAACAAATATAAATAAGATTCTTAAATAGGGAGGCAATATGGAGCAATGTGAAGACCAGAGGATTTCAAATCAGGCAGAACCGGGGTCAATTCCTATCATTTAGTGGTTGCATAACCTTTGGCAGCTTCCTTAACTTCTCTGTGCCTCAAATGGTTCATCTATAAAATGAGGATAATGATATCTATCCTGTAAAGATTCTTTGAGGATTACATGATTGATAGTTCTTGCCTCAGATCAGTACAAAAAATGTTAGTTGTGTGGGAGCAAAGGTTAGAATGTTGGAAACTGAAATGAGGCACCTGAAGCTACCTCAAAGGAGATGCTGAAGTTAGAGTGACTTCTAAGAAGAAGGGTTATCAAGCATCTAATCTGAAGCTGATTTTAAAAGCACAGGCTTGGGTAGAAATTCAAAGAACAGCACCTATGCAAAGTAAGAAGCATGCTGGTCACGCTTCCACATCTTTTGAGGCAAAAGCTTAGGGATTTGCTAATAATGCTCAATTATCTACACAGGTGATTAACTAGGTTTTGACCTTCATCCCCTGGCTTCTTTCTACTTGTTGTTATACTCATTTTGTTCTGCTTGTTGACTTTTCTTGCTCTGCAACTGCAAAAGCTAAAAGAATAGGTCTAGTCAACTTAACCAGAGAAAACCTTCCACACCCCAAGCAGAACTGAGCTAGAAAAGTAATGTATCTGAGCAAGACAGAAGACAATTTCTTGTAAAAATTTCCCATTGGTCTGAGAGGTGAAATACCATTGATCCCTAGCAAGAGTAGGGATAGCAGGGAGAAAGGACGCGGTGTCCATGGGCATTCAGCTCTTCCTGATTGCGGTCCTCACAGTTTGACCTCATTCTTTCATGTAAGTATAATCAGTGTCATGACCGTGAACCACATCTATATTGAAATGCTGAGAACTGGAGTTGCAAACAGAGATAATTTGGTGTCTGCTACCCCTTCCTCTAACTATATGAAAAAAGTTAGCTTTAAATCAACAGTTGGCCTGGTTGAAAAAAAAAGTGGAAGTGAGTGACACACGTGAGGTCAGATAGAAATACACTCTCCACCTCACTGCTTCACTGAGAATGTGAATGTAATTCTGTCCTGCCTAGTGGATGGACATCTTCGATCAGCAGCCTTATGACAGTTAAATGTACTGCTGGATGGTACATGATGCAACTTTGGTTAGAAAAAAAGAGTGATGGGGTGGGGGGGAACCCACAAGGTTTTAAGCCTATTTATCAACGTCTCTTAACCTTTTGCAATTTTAATGAACATTTAATCTGAGGTCATGTAAGATGTGTAGCTGAAACTAAAAATGAAGAGCTGTATTTTATTAGCTTGATGTATGTTAAATCTCTACGATAATAATAGGGTAGCTTGGTTTTAGAAACTAAGTTGAGACTTCAATAAGGGTTAGTATCAGTATATGACAAAATTCATTTGGGAGGAGGGAAGAGAGGGACGTTTTGGCTTGTTGAATAAACACTATTTAAATTTCATGAAGATCAATTTCTGTGTTATTGTACTGAATTTTCCTCTGCTTTCCAGAGGATTACCTTATAGACTTAGCTATATAGATTGTCCATATATTAAGGGTCATTGGAATTTGAGAAACCTCTCAAAGTGAATGAAAATAGATTCCTCCCTCACCCCATTGAGAAAGAACTATACCCTCCCATTTTAACTCAGTTAAAAAAGGGGGAAAATTAAAAAGGAAAAAACAGCTTCTGAATTCAATTGATTCTTTTTTTCGTATTAAGACTAAGTTGAAAATTGGATATCCAATTTACCACCGAGAGGGTATTCAAATACTTTTGCTCAATCCCTCATTGCTTCTAAATTCACTCAAAGGCAAGATTACTAATTCCTCCTGACAGAAAATCAAGATTTAATGAGCAGCTGACAGCCCTTAGGAATTACTGGGGAAATTTAATAGGATAGTTTTGACTAAATAATGTGCTTTTACATATATGAAAGACACATTATGCAGAGTGACGAACATACAATAAATGTTAGTTTAGTGGTTAAACTTTTGGCCAAGTGGTTCATTTTATAGGAATATATATTTTTATCAAACTTCCGAGAAAAAGAGCTATATTGTCTCCTACATTCTTACCTGGACTATACATTTTCGCAGATGGCCACAAAATCTTGCATTCATTTTTAATTCAAATAAATAGCTATTTTGTCTCCTGCTAAGTACTAAGTACTGGAGGAGATAGAGCTAAACAGACTCCAAATCTCGTGGGTGGTGGAGATAGGATAATGAGACAGCTATAACATGAAAAATTAAGTGCAATAGCAGAGGGACAAGGGGAAAGAAATAGCACTGGGTTTGGGGGCAAGTGGATGGGAGTGGTATGTATGTTCAGGCAGTAAGTCTTCATGAAGGAATTTGTATCTGAAATAAACCTGGAAGATTTGGGGCTTTCTTGGTGCCTCAGATCTTCCTGCAATGCAGGAGACTCAAGTTCAATCCCTGAGTCAGGAAGATCCCCTGGAGGAGGGCATAGCAACCCACTCCAGTATTCTTGCCTGGAGAATTCCATGGACAGAGGAGCCTGGCAGGCTACAGTCCATAGGGTCACAAAGAGCTGGACACGACTGAGTGACTACACTTTCACTTTTTCACTTGAGTGAATGTTGGGGAAATGGTGAGGAAAGCCATAGAGGTGGGAAAGGTAATGTCTAGTCAGAGAAATGGGAATCATTCAGTCTGCTTGGAGTCAAGGGTAGGTGAAGGGGGAAAGAGTGAAAAAACATAGGCAGAAAAGTTCTATTGAAGATTATACCATGGATGGTCTTGAATACCAAGTTGAGTCCATAATTAAGTGTCCAGCTTGTCTCACCAACTGGATTCTAAGTATTTCAGGCATAGAGACTGTTTGAATATGTCTTTGCTATTTCCACAGTAACCCGGGACAACAAGCTTGGATGCAGAGTAGGTCTGTAATAAACAGTCAAGCAACTGAATGGGTTGTAAAATTATTTTTCAGTGGATCTTTTTCTTTTACTTTTTCTTAAGCCTTCATTTTAAACCTCCTTTAGAAGTAGAGTTTAAATTGCCATGCGAAGATGAAAACATAAATAGAATGCTAGCCCAGTGATTCAGGTAAGCTTTAGAGTCCTGCCTAAAAGAAAGTGCCGCTGCTGGAGCTCAGGTAGTCTATAGAGCCTGGTGCCCCTTGAACCAAACCTGTTAAAGTAATATCCTGTGGTACATTTTATAAGAAAGCTAACTTCTAGTCAGTAAAAATGACATGGCCTAAATGGTTTTTATATAGGATTTTAGCTTTCAGATCGCCTCCACAGGGAAATAACATCAAACCTAAAAGTGAGGTGGAAAAATGGAGATGCAGAAACATTGCGTCTTGTGCATTGATTTTATTTCTGGTTCCCTCTCTCCTCAGAGGAACACTACAACAAACTGAAAAAAAGCTAGTGATAATCTGTTTATAAATTACATTTTGTTGACTGTAATGACAACTGAATCACTTTGGTTTTAGACCCTCTATGTAATGATTAATGATCACATTAAATAATATTTAAGTATGCATATTATTGATTTAATATTCTAACTAGCTTAATTTCTTGGGAAGAGGATATATTTTATATGCTTGGAATTCAATTTAAAGAAAACTTACTAGTGTTCTCCTTCCCTTCCAACTACAATTTCATGTGATGTGATACTATTTGAATCTCTGGGACAGTAAATTGAGGGAGTTTGATAGGGAAGGGTACTTCTTGTGTTTCTGATGAATAAACATAATATGAATTAATCTTATTTGTATCAACAGTTAGTAATGCACTTACAAAGAAAGTTCAACAATTATTATAATGAAGCAGGAAAGAATCAATTTAAATCTAAGGCTGCTGATAGATTTGAGAGTGACAGATCAAGCACAGTACCTGACACCATTCAATATTTTTTGAATGAAGAAAATGTAAATATTTCTCAGTACAATTAAAAAATAATATATGTAGAGACTTTTAAAATATGTTGAATGGAGGTTCTTCAAGGAGTACTTTAAAATGATGGATACAACTTAGAGGGGTGGGATGGAGTGGGAGGTGGGAAGCAGGTTCAAGAGGGAGGGGACATATTGATTCATGTCACTGTATGGCAGAACCCAATCCAATACTGTAAAGCAATTATCCTTCAATTAAAAATAAATTTTAAAAAATGCATCCGTATAAAAAAATAATTCCACTTAAGAATATACTAGACTTGGCCATGATTTTTTCATAGTCCTTTAAATTCTAGCATAGATTACATATGAACACATATTATGTGCAGCTTCTCCCATCTAGAGGTAGAATCCATTTCCCCCACCCCTTCACAATCTGGACTGGCTTTGTGACTTGCTTTGACTAACAGAATGCAGCATAAGTGACACTGTGACTTCTGACCCAGGCTCTGGAGACTGTGTAGCTCCCATCCTTGACCTCTTGAAACATTGCACAGGCCACATAGGAAGCCTGCACTTCTTTCTGGAGAGGCCATGAGATTGGAAATGCTGGGCTGACATTCCCAACTAACCACCAGGCATGTGAGTGAGTCCACCCTGAATCATTCATTCTAACAGAGCCTCCATATAACTGTAGCCACGTGAGTGACCTTAGGTAAGCCTAGCAGGGGAACTGCCTAATTGATGCCTGATCAAATTGCAGCATCATGAAATATTTTTCATTATATTTGAGGAGGTTTTTTATACAGCAATTGACAGTGGATATATCTTAAAATATTAACACTTATCCTTTCTTGAGCCCCTTATCCTTTCTGCTCTTGCTTGCTCTTTTCACTTTTCACCTTGATCACAGACAATTTACTCAGTAAATTTCTTGGCTTTTCAAAATGTCCCCTCTTGGTCATTTTCTCAACCATATATTGGTTATGTTCTTGCTGCTAAGTTTAGCATGTATATTTAAGACCAGTAAGAAGAATTATGTGTTCTAGGATATAGAATGATAAACCACCATTCAGAGCCCTGGCAGGTAAAGGCTAGGTCTCCCTTGGCCACAGTGTCATAGCTTTGTAAGAATGTGTGAAGGGACAACAGGTTAAATTGTCAGTTTTCAATCTAAAACACCATCAAGAAAGATCCACTGACAAGTCTTGTTTCTTCGCATTTAGCAGGTAATAGTGAATCACCTTAATCTGAGCTGATACACAAAAAGAATTGCCTTTGATAGATCCAAATCAGAATATGAGACATGATGACCAAACCCATGTTTGTATTTACTTACATACAATACAAGGAATATGTCCTAATATATTTGAGTTCTCAAAACCAATGATTCAGCCTAGTACCTGTCACTGGTTACATTCTCATATAAACCTCAGTTAGGGTCTTGTCTTACTCTTACTCAGTCCTCTACGTGAAGCCTGAAACACTCACTGAGGGTCTTCTGACTGACTGGAAGGCTAGCATAACAGGTTACCGTATGATTATGTGAAAACAGCAATCATGCCATGTCAGCAACTCCAAGATGCCCAGCAATCTGTTTAATTTCATGCCTATCAGGAAAAAAGGACCCATTTTGAATCAGCTTTCATCTGATTCCACTGAAGTCATTTAGATCCACATTGTGCTTCCAAGTAGGCTTATGGGCCAAAACCACCAGAAAGCTGATCAGCCACTATCTTTTCAACACCTTCTAGGACATCTTGCTATCTCCCTTTGCAACACTCTTTAACAATCCTTAGAGAACAAAACAATGCTTTAAAGTCCATGATCCTAGTTGGTAATTTAAACATAATAATGTTTATTTCTCTTGAGAGGAAACAGAAAGACACCTCCTCTTTAGAATTCTAGAACCATATTTATCTTTGTTTCCGTGATTATGTTGCCCAACTATACTCTTGCCCAGGGTATATAATGGAATGAAAATTCTAGAAAGCATTCAATGAAGCCGAATGTGTTTTGGCATGTGCACCCAGGCACACACACACACAAGCACATATGAATACCCGAAAAAAGAACAATCACTCTGGGTTTGCCTTCTCCTTGCCAGCTCAAGTATAGCATGGCATAGCTATGCAGCAATAATATTTACATTCTATCCAGATATGACAGGAAGGAAGGAATAGAGTCACAAAAGACTTATTTTAGATCATCATATCTTCCTGTTGAGTACTTCAGTAATCTGTCCCTCCCTGCTTTTCACTGCATGTAATGTATAGGCAATGTCAATCAGAAAGATGACTTGAGAGAATGAAAGTTTGCTCTCCTAACTTACCTACCCTTGCCCTAGTTTCAGTTATTATATTACAGTCCTTCTTGGAGATCTCAAAATGATTCCTCTAGTACCTGTAAAAGTAATTTCATCCCAATTTTTAAAATGCTAGATGCAAATGCTTCAGTGAAAAATTGCTGAGTACCCTAGTATGTATCAGGCTTCCCTCATGGCTCAGCTGGTAAAGAATCCACCTGCAATGTGGGGAGATCTGGGTTCAATCCCTGGGTTGGGAAGATACTCTGGAGAAGGGAAAGGCTACCCACTCCAGTATTCTGGCCTAGAGAATTCCATAGACCGTATAGTCCACGGGGTCGCAAAGAGTCGGAAACGACTGAATGACTTTCACTTTCCCTAGTAAGTATCTAAGTGGATTGAGACCCTTGTGAAGTATAATTAACTCTCTCCTCTTCTCTTTATCCTCTTGGCTTGAATTTTCTTTAATTTCCTTTGCTTCAGAAACAGAATTCTAGTTTGGCATTTAATATTTGGGAGAAAATGTCAGGGTGAATTGGGGAGTTAGTTGCTGATGAGGAATAGACAATTTTTACCATGTCTATAAGTGGAAAGCAATAGGTGGTTTAATTTCCTTAACTCTCAGCTTATGTCCTCTCTCTCTCCTTCTCTCTGAAAGTGCGAGAGAGATATATGGACATATCCTGTCTAAAATTCAATGTCATTGTATGAACAATTATTGGAAAAGTTACAGAATTATTATAAATATAATATTTTAAGTACCTATAACTGATCCATCCCCTTCATGGGTCACAGCCATGTCATGGTGAAAGGGCTTGCATAACTCAATAAAGCTATGAGCCATGCCATGCAGGGCTACCCAAGACAAACGAGACATGGTGAAGAGTTCTGACAAAATGTGGTTCACTGGAGGAGGAAATGGCAGCGCACTCCAGTATTCTTCCCAGGAGAACCCCATGAACAGTATGAATAAGCAATATGATATGACACTGGAATATAAGCCCCTAGGTTATAAGGTGTCCAATATGCTACTGGGGAAAATGGAGGGCAATTAATAACAGCTCCAGAAAGAATGAGGCAGCTAGGCCAAAGTAGAAATGAGGCTCAGTTGTGGCTATGTCTGGTGGTAAAAGCAAAGTCTGTCAACTACAAATGGCACTCAGCAAGAGCATTGCCAATGACTAAACAACAGGCATCTGCCATCTGCCTCTACAGAAATTGAACCCCATGCTGCTATAGCCAGTGACCTTCAACAACCCCTGAGGGAGTTCAGGGTGGAGTGAGGCACTCTGTGCTCCAGAGAATCTGGTGGGACAGGTCTTTAAATACTTGGACGTCTTTAGTAACAGATTTTATTATCTCAATCCTTGCATCTCCTCATATCTAGAGAAGCACTAAATCCCTTCATGGTGACATCAGACCCTCATGACTAACAAAAAGCCTTTGTAAATTGAGTGCTTCATGGTATTGAACTCTCCCTTCACCAAAACCTTATATATTGATTTTCCCCCACTGCTGCTTTGGAGCAGTCTCTCAGAGCTATCTGAGATGCTGCCTCCTGGGCTGCAGTCCTCATTTTGCCCCAAATAAAACTTAACTCACAACTCTCAAGTTGTACATCTTTTTTAGCCGACAAGTCCAATACTGTAAAGAACAATACTGCATAGGAACTTGGAATATTAGGTCCATGAATCAAGGTAAATTGGAGGTGGTCAAGCAGGAGATGGCAAGATTGAATATAGACATCTTAGGAATTGGTGAACTAAAATGGACAAGAATGGGTGAATTTAATTCAGATGACCATTATATATACTATTGTGGGGAAGAATCCTGTAAAAGAAATGGAGTCACCCTCACAGTCAACAAAAGAGTCTGAAATGCAGTAGTTGGGTGCAACCTCACAAACCACTGAATGATTATCAGTTCCTTTCCAAGGCAAACCATTCAACAGAACTGTAATCCAAGTCTATTGTGAAATGAAATGTTTACTGCTCTACTGTCTACCAGTTAACAAGCCTTTTCCAGATGCAAATGTCTGAGCCCTGGTGAAACAAAGCCACCTATTTGGAAGCCATCAGCTACTTCCTCCCTGGTAAGCCCTGAGGAGCTGGGAGGATGTGAGAGGCAGCTATCCTCCACATCCCCCATCTCTTACAGTAAACCAGGAATTATGATGTGAACAACAAACAAAGCAGTATTGGCCCTGCATAGCTAAAGAGTCCTAAAGAGTCAGACACTACTGAGCTGCGAGGCACAGCACAGCTAGATGTATATGAAAGAAATGATTTCAACAAGCCCGGACACTTGCATCTTCCCATATACAGAAGATCACTAAATCTCTTCTTGTGAGAGATTCAATTTTTCTTAATTAAGAGTAGTCTTTTAATATACAGATTACCTGCCCCTTGCTGCAAACTTGAATATAGCCTGGCTCTTCCTTTGCCGCCTCCTTGGAGTCGGCTCTCTTGGGGTCACCTGGGATGCAGTCTACTGGGCTAACATTTCCATCGAATAAATGTCCTAACATTTAACACCGAATAAGTTAATATATTAATTTATTAACAATGAATAAATGTCCTAACATTTCCACCGAATAAAACCTAACTCTCAACTTTTAGGTTACACAAATTTTTTTAGTCAACACTATGCTCACTTTCACTTTTCACTTTCACGCATTGGAGAAGGAAATGGCAACCCACTCCAGTGTTCTTGCCTGGAGAATCTCAGGGACGGGGGAGCCTGGTGGGCTGCCATCTATGGGGTCACACAGAGTTGGACACGACTGAAGTGACTTAGCATAGCACAGCATGCTCCAACCACTGATGCCAAAGAAGCTATAGTTCATTGGTTCTATGAAGACCCACAACATCTTATAGAATTAACACACACACACACACACACACACACACAAAATGTCCTTTTTATCATAGGGGATTGGAATGCAAAAGTAGGAAGTCAGGAGATTACCTGGAATGATATGTAAGTTTGACCTTGGAGTACAAAATGAAGCAGGGCAAAGGATAACAGAGTTTTGTCAAGAGAACATGTTGGTCATGGCAAACACCCTCTTCCAGCAACCCAAGAGACAACTCTAAATGTGGACATCACCGGATGGTCAGTACCAAAATCAGATTGATTATGTCCTTTACAGCTGAAGATGGAGACGCTTTATACAGTCAGCAAAAACAAGACTGAGAGCTGACTGTGGCTCAGATCATTAGCTCAGACTTAGATTGAAGAAAGTTGGGAAAACCATCAGGTCATAAGGTATGACCTAAATCAAATCCCTTATGATTATACAGTGGAGGTGATGCATAGATTCAAGGGATTAGATCCAGTAGACAGAGTGCCTGAAGAACTATGCATGGAGGTTCTTAACATTGTATAGGAAGCGGTAACCAAAATCATTACAAAGAAAAAGAAATGCAGGAAAGCAAAGTGGTTGTCTGAGGACGTTTTACACATAGCTGAGGAAAGAAGAAAAGCGAAAGTCAAGGGAGGAAGCGAAAGATATAACCAATGGGATGCAGAGTTCCAAAGAACAGCAAGGAGAGATAAGAAGGTCTTCTTAAGTGAACAATGCAAATAGAGGAAAACAATAGAATGGGAAAGACTAGAGATTGCTTCAAGAAAACTAGAGATATCAAGAGAATATTTCATGCAGCAGTAGGCATAATAAAGGACAGAAATAGTAAAGACCTAACAGAAGTAGAAGAGATTAAGAAAATGTGGCAAGAATACACAGAAGAACCATACAAACTAGATCTTAATGACCCAGATAATCACTGTGATAGTGTGATTACTAACCTAGAGCTAGATATCTTGGAGTGTAAGGTCAAGTGGGCTTTAGGAAGCATTACTATGACAAAGCTAGTGGAGGTGAACAGAATTCCAGTTGAGTTATTTCAGATCCAAAAAGATGATGTTGTTAAAAGTGCTGCAATCAATGTTAGCAAATCTGAAAAACTGAGCAGTGGCCACAGGACTGGAAAAGGTCAGTTTTCATTCCAATCCCAAAGGCAATGCAAAAGAACTTTAAAACTACTATACAATTGTGCTCATTTCACATGCTAGCAAGGTTATGCTCAAAATCTTTCCAGCTAGGCTTCAGTAGTATGTGAACCGAGAACTTCCAGATGTACAAACTGGGTTTCAAAGAGTCAGAGGAAACAGAAAACAAATTGCCAACACTCATTGGATCATGGAGAAAGCAAGGGAATTTCAGAAAAACATCTACTTTTTCTTCATTGACTATGCTAAAGCCTTTGACTGTGTTGATCACAATAAACTGTGTTAAATACCTAAACGGAAGGGAATACCAGACCATCTTACCTGTCTCCTGAGAAACCTGTCTGCACGTCAAGAAGCAACAGTCAGAACCGGACTTAGAACAACTGCCTGGTTCAAAATTGGGGAAGGAGTATAGCAAGTCTGTATATTGCCACCTTGCTTATTTAGCTTCTATGTGGAGTACATCATGTGAAATTCCAAGCTGGATGAATCACAAGAAGGAATCAAGACTGCCAGGAAAAATATTAACAACCTTAGATATGTAGATGATACCACTTTAATAGCAGAAATTGAAGAGGAACTAAAGAGCCCCTTGATGAAAGTGAAAGAGGAGAATTAAAAAGCTGGCTGAAAACTCAACATTCAAAAAAATGAGACCATGGCATCTGGTCCTATCACTTCATGGCAGATAGAAGGGGAAAAAATGGAAGCATTGACAGATTTTATTTCCTTGGGCTCCAAAATCACTGCAGAGGTGACTGCAGCAATGAAATTAAAAGATGCTTGCTCCCTGGAAGGAAAGTTATGACAAACCTAGACAGCATATTAAAAAGTAGAGACATCACTTTGCTGACAAAGGTCTTTCTAGTCAAAGCTATGGTTTTTCCAATAGTCATGTACAGACGTGAGAGCTGGACCATAAAGAAGGCTGAGCACAGAACTGATGTTTTCAAATTGTGATGCTCGAGAAGACTCTTGAGAATCCCTTGGACAGCAAGGAGATCAAACAAGTCAATCCTAAAGGAAATCAACCCTGAATATGCATTGGAAGGACTGATGCTGAAGCTGAAGCTCCAATACTTTGGCTACCTGATGTGAAGAGTCGACTCATTGGAAGACTGTGAGGCTGGGAAAGATTGAAGGCAGGAAGAAAAAGGGGCAACAGAGGATAAGATGGTTATATAGCATCACTGACTCAATGAACATGAATTTGAGCAAACTTCAGGAGATAGTAGAGGACAGAAGACCCCATGGGGTTGCAAGGAGTTAGTCACGACTTAATGACTGAACAACAACAACAACATAACTGATACTTAGCAAAGGCACTGAAGGTCTAGCACCCTTCTTTCTAAACAATGTTTACAACAAGGGTGCTAAACCACGGACTGTCTTCTAGACTATCTTTCCATATAAGTGTTATTTGTTAAGCACTTACCTTCACAGCTTTGAAATTCTGCCATGACTACCACTTTATACATGATGGATTTGTATATTTAATTTAGAACTTCTAATCAGTTAATAATGATGTTCAATTCTCTTTAATAACTTGGTGATATTAAGATATCTAAGATTTTATTTGTATTTTTATTGTATTTATAATTTACAACCTTGTTTTAGAAACATGCAGAACAACCACATATGACTGAAGTCCATGAAACTATTCTAAAGTTAAGTACTACTTCATTAAATCTCAGCTAATTACTAGAAAATTCTACTATAAATTTTGCAAATCAATGAGAAACTGCTAACATCTGATTTGCATTTGTGCACAGGTGTAAATTATATGATATTTTATCTTTATGTCTACTCTTATGAAAGTGTCCATTTCTAGCTGGCATTTCCGACTTGTACAACTCTTCTTTTTAAATTAAACACACACATATACACCCTTGGGGTGGAGTGGGAAACAGGAGAAAGGTAAATAAAATAGTAGCAAACTTTGACTGTGTGGATCACAATAAACTGTGGAAAATTCTGAAACAGATGGGAATAACAGACCACCTGACCTGCCTCTTGAGAAACCTGTATGCAGGTCAGAAAGCAACTGTTAAAACTGGACATGGAACAATGGACTGGTTCCAAATAGGAAAAGGAGTACGTCAAGGCTGTATATTGTCACCCTGCTTGTTTAACTTATATGCAGAGGTACATCATGAGAAACGCTGGGCTGGAGGAAGCACAAGCTGGAATCAAGATTGCCAGAACTATAAATAACCTCAGATATGCAGATGACACCACTCTTATGGCAGAAAGTGAAGAAGAACTAAAGAGCCTCTTGATGAAAGTGAAAGAGGAGAGTGAAAAAGTTGGCTTACAGCTCAACATTCAGAAAACTAAGATCATGGCATCTGGTCCCATCACTTCATGGCAAATAGGTGGGGGAAACAGTGGCTGACTTTATTTTTCTGGGCTCCAAAATCACTGATAGTGATTATAGCCATGAAATTAAAAGATGCTTACTCCTTGGAAGGAAAGTTATGACCAACCTGGAGAGCATATTGAAAAGCAGAGACCTTTGTCAACAAAGGTCTGTCTAGTCAAGGCTATGGTTTTGCCAGTGGTCATGTATGGATGTGAGAGTTGGACTATAAAGAAAGCTGAGCACTGAAGAATTGATGCTTTTGAACTGTGGTGTTGGAGAAGACTCTTGAGAGTCCCATGGACAGCAAGGAGATCCAACCAGTCCATCCTAAAGGAAATGAGTCCTGAATATTCATTGGAAGACTGATGCTGAAGCGGAAACTCCAGTACTTTGGGCACTGATGCGAAGAGCTGACTTATTTGAAAAGACCCTGATGCTGGGAAAGATTGAGGGCAGGAGGAGAAGGGGATGACAGAGGATGAGATGGTTAGATGGCATCACTGACTCAATGGACATGGGTTTGGGTGAGCTCCAGGAGTTGGTGATGGGACAGGGTGGCCTGGCGTGCTATGGTTCATGGGGTCGCAAAGAGTCAAACACAAGTGAATGACTGAACTGAACTGAAACTGTGTCTATACATCTAAACTTTAAAAAAAAAATTGTAAATATTTTTCACTCAGATCTTATCAATGACTTATTTCAGTTCATATATTTCTCTCTTCTGGATCCTGAATTGAGCCATTTTGGGCAAATATTTGCTAATGCCAAGAGGATACCGAGTATGAAAATGACAGAAGACAAGCATTGTCTTGAGGGATTTTTCACTGCTAGAGTAGATGGAGAATCATAGGCCAATAGTGAAAATTTATGCCCTTGGAAAGCAAAATACTTTGTTATTCAGTGGCATTTTTTGGTCATATTTCTCATGAGTAAATTTAGCATAATCTTAAAGAATCTACAATGAAGTAAACATGTAATCTATTTCTTTTTTTTTTTTTTTTTTCCCACAAGAATAAAAGCTCTAAAGAGGCAGGAATTTTGCTTACTTTTTTTCCATTGCTATATCTCCATTTCTTATGACTGAGTTACTAACTGATATTTTCTTTTTTTTTTTTAAATCTATTTCTTAATGAATAATTATTTGATGCTTATGGTGGGCATATTATATGAGGTATAAATTTATATATATCTTAATTTTTTTTTCATTCTCTGGTACTACCGTGTAGGATAGGGTGGCAAATTAGAATTAAGTTCAGTTACAAAAAATAAAGTTATATTTCTATGTACCTAAATTTGTGGATTTCAGACTCATGCCCATTATGTATATGTGTGTGTATACCAAAATCTAATGTTTCTGTGCCCTTTTAAAATTGAGGACCAAAGTTAAAGGAATACATAAATAAAATGGTATATTAGAAGAAGTTATTAGAGACATCTGTCCATACCACGGGAGTCTTAAATGCAATTGCCAGGTCACCTGTTTCTTTTCTAGAGGCTATTGCTTTAAATCTAAATTATTTCAACTTTCAGAAAATGACATGTGCTGTTGTCTGGCTCAAACCTAATGAAACTCAAGTGAATTCCAATTCTGAACCTGCAAATACTTCCAGGATTTGGCTTTTAAAATGCCAATACATTTGAAGGTCAGGATCAAGAAAATAGAAGGACTATATTGTTTTAAGTCAGAATTTAGTCACCCCTTTTACCCTTTGGAGAACCTTGGACATTGTACAGAGACCTCTCTGGAAGATCTAGTCTAATCACGATTGAAAATCTGACTACATTTTTTTCAGGCTTCAGTGCCTCACTGCCACGATTATAGCTAAGGCACCAGGGAGAGTAGGAAGTCATTCTGACTGCTGACAAATATTTTTGTCCATGGACAGATTTTTGGGTAACCTTTCAGTATTTGGCTATTTAATTCTTTTGATTGGGTTACAAAACCATTGTTGTAATGCAGTGAGCAGGTGTTATTTGCTTTTCTCTCTTCTTTCTAAATACATTTAGTATTCAGAAAATGAAAATGGTCAGTGACCAAAAGCAAAAAGTGGAGACGGACATTAAATAGAGTTCAAAGTAATCTTGTGGAACAAGGGCATAGTGTAGAGTCTTACTGGAGGCTTGAATCTATGTATAGGTGCAAGTTTCTTTATTCAGTGTTTCAGAAATAGATCTCCTAAGATAGAAATCAACCACAAAGCAAAGTCAATTTAGTTTATCTTCACTTTTGACTTTATTTGAGAGGGAGTTTCTGGCTAGGACAGCACCCTTTTCAATTTGTTTCTGTATAATGTGCAGCAGATACACTTGATTAATGAACTGATTAGTAACTTCTTTAATTATTTTCCAGTAGGTTTCCCCTCCACTGTTATCAAAGCTGCAACAAATCCTCAAAGTTACTGTTCTCTATCATACTCTAAAAACTTTAAAAACAAATTTGTTTCCTTAAAAAGGATAAACAGAAAATGTGAGAAATGTCTAATCTCAAAATAGGTTCCTAAGACCTCTCTTACATATAAATCCTGTATCTTTCATTTCTCTAAAAGCTTTTAATGTCAAGGGATCACAAACATATTTTTGAATGAGCACTTTATACACAGCCCAAACAACCAGAGTTATTACTGGGAGGGAAATGCTTCTACAAAAAATATAATAGCTAAGATTATATGAAGAAATATGAAGAATATTCTGGATGTTATCAATCATCCAGTAATCTTTAAGTTGTACTTCCATGGTGGCTCAATGGTAAAGAATCCTACTGACAATGCAGGAGGCGTGGGTTTAATTCCTGGGTCAGGAAGATTCCTTGGAGAAAGGAAATGGCAACCAGCTCCAGTATTCTTGCCTGGAAATTTCCATGGACAGTGAAGCCTGGCAGGCTACAGTCCATGGTGTTGCAAAAGAGATGGACACAACTCAGTGACTAAACAATTACAACCATTTTTAAGCTACATTATATACAAAAGTGAACATTTGATAATTTAGCACAAAGACAAGCCAGGTTAGATATTGAATTTGACCTACTATATTATTTTTCTACTGTTGCCTAAGAAAATACCCCAAATTCAGTGGCTTAAAAATAAATAGCTATGATGTCATAGTTTCTATATGTTGAGAATCTGGGTTTAGTTTAGGTGGTACCAAGGGCACAAGGTCTTTTATATATGGTTGCAGTCAAGCCATTGGCCAGGGCTTCAATTTTATCTTATCTGAAGGCTCAACCAGGGCAAGATAGTCTTCCGAGCTTAATCACGTGCTTGCTGGTAGCCATCAACTCCTGAATATGTGAGCCTCTCCTTAGACTGCCTAAGTATCCTCACAACATGGTAGTCGGTGATCCATGAGAGGGACAGAGAGAGAGAGAGCACACAGATCTTTTTGTAACCTTATCTCAGAAGTGACATCCCATGAGTTTTTCCATATTCTATTATTAGAAGTAAGTCACTAGGCCCAGCTCACATTCAAAAGACATTAATATCTGGAGGCTGGGATCATGAAGGACCATCTCAGAGGCTGTTTACCATACATTCTAAACTGTGAATATTAAGCTGACAAGTTGACTTCCGTAAGGTACTTAGTTGCTCAGTCACGTCTGACTCTTTGTGACCCCATGGACTGTAGCCCACCAGTATCCTCTGTCCATGGGATTCTCCAGACAAGAATATTGGAGTGGGTATCCATTTCCTTCTGTAGGGAATCTTCCCAACCCAGGGACTGAACCCAGGTCTTCTGCATTGCAGGTGGATTCTTTACAATCTGAGCCACCAGGGAAACTGACTTCCATAAACTTGAGCCTTATCACTGCATCGCTTAAATGAACTCTGTCCCTTCCATCTATCCTTCATGTAACTGCCCAAGAACAGGAGTGATTTTGAAATTCTATTACTCAAGAACGTTTAAAGGTTCCCCACTGCACACAGGATGCTGTTCAAACTTCCATGTCATCTATTTCATCTCCTGTGTTCTGACTTTTTACTCTAGTTGTCCTGGAGTACTTGTAAACACTGTACACATTTCATCTTCAGTCTTGCTCTGTCTGAAATGCCTCCACCCCATGTTTACTTCCTTTCCTCCTATTCCATTTTTATCCACTGAACTTTAACCTATTCACTTAGGACCCAGTTAAAATACTTGGTCTGCCATTAATGCCTGCAAGAGGTCTTTAACAAAAGCCAATCCTTCTTTCTTCCATGTTTCCAAGCAGATTAGTTTTTACCTCTATTATAGAATTATGCCCATGTACTATATTAAAATTATTTGCCTCTATATCTGTCTCCTCAAACGAACTGTATGCTCCGTGAAGATATGGATTATGGTTTATTCACCTTTAATTTTCAAACCGTACAGCACCCAGCACAGTGCCTTGCTTATAATTCAGCAGTAAATATATTTTAGACTCAATCACTTGTGTATAATTTTGTATAAGTTTTGTATAATGCAGGTCTGTATTGGATCTCATTCAATCTCATGACATATTCTTCGGCAATAGTATTTTATGAAGTAGCAGGATATATGCTTCTCCATCCAGTAATTAAACATACTTGAAAAGAGTGCAACTGGGTTGCTGGATTTATCAAGGCAGAAGGTGTGAAGCCAAAATGCCATTGAAAGAAGAGGTAAATGACCCAGTGCAGAAATTCTACAAATAGGTACTTCTAACGTGGGATATCTGAAGGCCTTGGTAATTTAATATACTCTGGTACAAATATGAAATGGCTATTTTTCTTTTAGGGTATTTGTCATACCTCCAAAATATTCTATTCAAAAATAACTGATCTAAATGCTGGGGATAATTTTCATGCAGTTATAATGTGTTAAGATCAGATCAATAGAAATTCTTTAAAAACTAAAAAGCTGACTGACTCATAATATTTTCATTCTGAAGAGCTGGAAGTGCTCATGTGACTTCATATGGTTGATAATACAGCTGAATACTTTGGTAACTGGGGTTCTTATTCACAGTAAAATTCACATTGAGCATTCAAGATAAAAAAAAAGATATTAAGTTATCAAAAAGATTTATTTTGTCTTTGTCCATAAAATGCCACATATTATAAGAAATGAGACTGAATTTCCATTGATACATTTTAAAACTTATACTCTTTATGATTCACTTAACTGCATTTACCTCTAATTCTTCACTTAGCAAAGTCCTTGAAATTCTTAGAATTCCTTGGTATTACAAGTGTTTTAGTTATGTGGCATCTCCATGAAGTGTAAAGCAATTATTTCATTTAGACAGTGCTTTCTCTAAGGATGCATAAAAGATTGGAATGAATATTCTCTGTTGTTTGTGTAAATTATGTTCACCTATATTACCACATAACAGGGAATAGAGTCTTTTAATCACTTACTACTATTTTCATGTTTTCTATAACACAAAGTACTTGAAATACTGATTATAATAATAATCAGTATTTCAGTAAATATCAAATTATATTTGAATACTTTGTTCTCTAAAAAACCCTAGATGATAGTGCCCTTGGGCATTAACTATTCTTTATCAAGTATAGCAAAATTTTATGGTATTATTTTCAGGAATTTCCTAAGTTTAGAATTTGTAACTATATATCTCATATCAGATAATCACGATGGTGTGATCACTGACCTAGAGCCAGACATCCTGGAATGTGAAGTCAAGTGGGCCTTAGAAAGCATCACTGCGAACAAAGCTAGTGGAGGTGATGGAATTCCAGTTGAGCTCTTTCAAATCCTAAAAGATGATGCTGTGAAAGTGCTGCACTCAATATGCCAGCAAATTTGGAAAACTCAGCAGTGGCCACAGGACTGGAAAAGGTCAGTTTTCATTTCAATCCCAAAGAAAGGCAATGCCAAAGAATGCTCAAACTACCGCACAATTGCACTCATCTCACACACTAGTAAAGTAATGCTCAAAATTCTCCAACCCAGGCTTCAGCAATATGTGAACCGTGAACTTCCTGATGTTCAAGCTGGTTTTAGAAAAGGCAGAGGAACCAGAGATCAAATTGCCAACATCTGCTGGATCATGGAAAAAGCAAGAGAGTTCCAGAAAAAACATCTATTTCTGCTTTATTGACTATGCCAAAGCCTTTGACTGTGTGGATCACAATAAACTGTGGAAAATTCTGAAAGAGATGGGAATATCAGAACACTTGATCTGCCTCTTGAGAAATCTGTATGCAGGTCAGGAAGCAACAGTTAGAACTGGACATGGAACAACAGACTGGTTCCAAATAGGAAAAGGAGTTCGTGAAGGCTGTATATTGTCACCCTGCTTATTTAACTTATATACAGAGTACATCATGAGAAACGCTGGACTGGAAGAAACACAAGCTGGAATCAAGACTGCCGGGAGAAATATCAGTAACCTCAGATATGCAGATGACACCACCCTTATGGCAGAAAGTGAAGAGGAACTCAAAAGCCTCTTGATGAAAGTGAAAGTGGAGAGTGAAAAAGTTGGCTTAAAGCTCGACATTCAGAAAACGAACATCATGGCATCCAGTCCCACCACTTCATGGGAAATAGATGGGGAAACAGTGGAAACAGTGTCAGACTTTATTTTTCTGGGCTCCAAAATCACTGCAGATGGTGACTGCAGCCATGAAATTAAAAGACGCTTACTCCTTGGAAGGAAAGTTATGACCAACCTAGATAGCATATTGAAAAGCAGAGACATTACTTTGCCAACAAAGGTTCGTCTAGTCAAGGCTATGGCTTTCCTATGGTCATGTATGGATGTGAGAGTTGGACTGTGAAGAAGGCTGAGCGCTGAAGAATTGATGCTTTTGAACTGTGGTGTTGGAGAAGACTCTTGAGAGTCCCTTGGAAGGCAAGGAGATCCAACCAGTCCATTCTGAAGGAGATCAGCCCTGGGATTTCTTTGGAAGGAATGATGCTAAAGCTGAAACTCCAGTACTTCGGCCACCTCATGCGAAGAGTTGACTCACTGGAAAAGACTCTGATGCTGGAAGGGATTGGGGGCAGGAGGAGAAGGGGACGACAGAGGATGAGATGGCTGGATGGCATCACTGACTTGATGGACGTGAGTCTCAGTGAACTCTGGGAGTTGGTGATGGACCTGGTGTGCTGGGATTCATGGGGTCGCAAAGAGTCGGACATGACTGAGCGACTGATCTGATCTAATCTCATATCAAATATAATATTCTTGATACCTGATTTTAATAAATTACTTTAAAACAATTTTAGATTTATAGAAAAATTACAAATATAGTACAAAGTTCTTATATACCTCATGCCCACTTTCCCGTATCATTATTATCTTACATTAGTGTGCTACATTTAATCACAACTAATGAACCAACACTGATACACTATCATTAGATAAAGTTTATACCTTATTCTGATTTCCTTACTTTTAACTTAATGTCTTTTTTTCTGTTCCAGTATCTCATTGAGGATATCATGTCACATTTAGTTATCATATCTCTTTGGGCTCCTCTAGACTGTGACAGTTTCCTCAGACTTTCCTTGTTTCTGATGACCCTGATGATTTTTAGGAGTTATGGTCAAATATTTTGTAGGCTGCCCCTCAGTTTGGGTTTGTCTGGTACTTTTCTCATGATTAGACTGAGATTATGTGTTTAGAGTAGGGAGAAGGCAATGGCATCCCACTCCAGTACTCTTGCCTGGAAAATCCCATGGACGGAGGAGCCTGGTAGGCTGCAGTCCATGGGGTTGTTAAGAGTTGGACACAACTGAGCGAGTTCACTTTCATTTTTCAGTTTCATGCATTGGAGAAGGAAATAGCAACCCACTCCAGTGTTCTTGCCTGGAGAATCCCAGGGAAGGGGGTGCCTGGTGGGCTGCCATTTATGGGGTCGCACAGAGTCAGACACGACTGAAGTGACTTAGCAGTAGCAGCAGCAGCATGTGTTTCGGGCAGGAAGACCACAAAGGTAAAATGTCATGTTTATCATATGATGGGAATGTATTATCTACATGTTTTATTGCCAGTGATGTTGACCTTGGTCACCTGGCTGAAGCAGCCAAAGAACCTAATTTTCATAATTTTCTTTTTTACCCATATGTATCAGAGACTTAAGGAAGTAACTAGAAAGTTGTCAGGTAAACAATTTTTTTCATCTATTTCAATTTACTTACATATATACTAAGTAGGGTTGATGAGGATGTTGAATTTTTTTCATTGAAACACTAAAATTGTAGGCTACTTTTAATGCTAAATAGAAAAGATTAAATTTTAAAATAAAAATTTTTATATTAAAAGATTAAAATTAAGGTTGTTAGACTGGACAGAAGTTGACTTTTATACAGTTAAATATATATTTAACTTTATATAAAGCATATATATAAAGCATTTATATAAAGCATCAGTTAGAAACTATGATACAAACATTTTATAATATAATATTGATATAACTTTAGTCTTTTTCATCATGATGCCTGAAAAGTCTTATCTGTAATTCTAGAAAATGTCTGAGATACTTTTTAAGTAAATTATATACATAACTTACAAGAATAGATATGAATGAACACCAAATTGAAAAATTTAAGTATTCCTAACCACAAAGGATTTACGTAATGTGGAAGGCCAGAAAGAAGGAAGAATAGAAATACATATAAGAAACGAATCGCCAGTCTAGGTTCGATGCAGGATACAGGATGCTTGGGGCTGGTGCATTGGGATGACCCAGAGGGATGGTACAGGGAGGGAGGTGGGAGGGGGGTTCAGGATGGGATACACGTGTACACCCGTGGTGGATTCATATTGATGTATGGCAAAACCAATACAATATTGTAAAGTAAAAAAATAAATAAATAATAAATAAATGATAAAAAAGAAATACATAAATTAGATGAAACATGAATAAATGGATAAGGTGTTATTTGTTAAAGACCCAGAAAAGCAAAGGCTGAAAATTCTGGAAATACATAAACAAATTCTAAAATAATAAGGTAGTTGGAAACTATAGAATTCTGTCATTAAATCAATTAAAAACATTTTCATGTTTTCAAGAAGCACTGAAATCATGTTTATATATACCTAGTGTATTGTTTTAGGAGAATTTATTGTATAATTTGGGGAGCAGTTATACATTTATTTGACAGCAAAAATAATTTGATTTTAATTTCTGCTCATTTTGAATTACATGGAATAGACTACTCTGATTCCATAGAGAATGATTTCCTTCATTATAACTTTGTTGAAGAAAATCAAGTGGATTCTTCTGAAAATTACCGGAACAAATTATTGGTTTTTGCCCCTGTTCCCAAAGAAATTAACACAAGATGATTTAAAACCATTGCACTAAAGATTGGTTCAGGCAAGAATCATCAACAGTTTTTAAATCTACGGGGGAAGTTTGATGCAGAGGAATATATTCACACAATTTTAAAGTGTCTCTCCACAAATTGCTTATTAGTTAGAACAGGAAAAATAATACCTATTAAATGGAGAGACCAGGCAACACATTGACCAGGTGATCAAAATGACAATCACCAATGAGGGACAGAGTGACACTGTGTGCCTCTAAATGGGAAGTCCTAAGGAAGACAAACTTGGCTCATGTAACATTCTGAATGGAAGTGCATGACTTGAACTTACCTAATCATCAGAGAAATTGAAACTAAGGAATGTTCCACAAAATAAGGTGATGAAATGTCACGAGGGGCTAGTCCACAGAAAAGGAGACTAAAAAGACAAATAAATGCATAAATATAAAGACAAATGAAAAGACAAATATAGGTTCCTGAAATGGATCCTATATTGAGGGGAAATGGCTATAAAAGAAGCCATGGGGACAACTGACACAACTGGAATATAGATTATAGACTGCTGATTAGATCAAAGTATTACATCAATCATAAATTTCCTGCATTCAGTAGTTATACTATGGTTCCCTAAGAGAATAATATTATTCTTAGGAAACACTTACTGAAATATTAAGGAGTAAAGGGATATAATGAAACAAATGTGGTCAAATGTTTAAAATGGTGAATCTGAGTAAAGGGCATACAGCGATTTTCAATATTATTTTCCTTTGTGAATTTGAGTTACATTGAATAGACTACTCTAATTCCATAGAGAATGATTTCCTATATTACAACTTTGTTGAAGGAAGTCAAGTGGATTCTTCTGAAAATTACCAGAATAAATTATTGTTTTTTTGTTCCCCTGCCCCCAAAGAAACTAACACAAGATGACTTGCAACCATTGTAGTAAAGACTGGTTCAGGCAAAGAATCATCAATAGTTGTTAAATCTATGGGGGAAATTTGATGCAGCTTTTCTGTGACTTTGAAATTATTGCAAACAAAAATTAGGAAAAAAGGGTGAGTTTGGGGACCCAAGCCAGATGGCTTGTCTGCTAAGATAAAAACTAATTACTCTACATATTAAATTGTTGCTTTTATTTAGTCACTAAGTTGTGTCCAACTCTTTGGAGATCCCATGGACTGTAGCCTGCCAGGCTCCTCTGTCCATGGGATTTTCCAGGCAAGAATACTGGAGTGGGTTACCATTTCCTTCTCCAGGGGATCTTCCCAACCCAGGGATTGAACCCTAGGTCTCTTGCGTCTCCTGCATTAGCAGGTGGATTCTTTACCACTGAGCCATAGGCCTTACATATTAAACACAGCAGACAAAAGCAAACTTTTCCATGTCAGTTGCAAGTCACTGGGCTAGCTAGCTTACTCTGTTGTTAGTCAAATGCCATGTTCTCAGGATAGTCACACAGTCTATGGAGAGGTTTCTTTCTCCTGATAAGAGGGAATGAATGTCTTAAGACAGATTAAAATTTTTTATCTATTTAAGTATAGTTGATTTACAATGTTGTATTAATTACTTTTATATTGCAAAGTGATTGAGTTATGTATACATATTTATATATATACTTTTTGATATTCTTTTCCATTATGGTTTATTACAGGATATTGAATCCCTGTGCTGTATAGTAGGACCTTGTTGTTCATCCATCCTATATGTAATAGTTTGCTTCAGTTTGGTGGAAAATGGATACATATATATGTATAGCTGAGTCCCTTTGCTGTCCACTAGAAACTATTGCAAAATTGTTAATTGGCTATATTCTAATATAAAATAAAAAGTTTACTAAGTAATAATGGTTTGCCTCTACTAATCCCAAACTCCCATTCCCCTACCCTCCCTCCTGCTTGGCAACCACAAGTCTGTTCTCTATATTAAGACAGATTACAGTGTTATGCTAAGTGAGGGGAAGAAATGTTTAGCAGTTTGTTTCTACAGTATACTAGTGATTTTTACTTTGCTCATAATCAACTGATAAATTTCTTCGAAAAAGATCACAACAGAAAAACTGTACAGTTAAAGCTGCCTATACTTTTAGATTTACTTATTAGAGTCTGTACCCAAGTGGCTCAGTGGTAAAGAATCTGCCTAACAATACAGGAGACATAGGAGATGCGGGTTTGATCTCTGAGTCAGGAGGATCCCCTAGAGAAGGAAATGACAACGCACTCCAGTATCCTTGCCTAGACAATCCCATGGACAGAGGAGCCTGGCAGGCTACAGTCCAAGGGTCGCAGAGTTGGACATGACTGAGCGACTGACTGAGCATGCAGACCTATGTCCTTTGTTTCCAATTACCCACTTTCCCAGTGTGGGGGAGAAAAGCCTCTTTCTGGGGATGATACTGGGCCAGCATTCAAGATGGAATCAGATTTAGTGACACTTAAGATTTGGCCTCGACTAGAATGCAAAATGAAATGGAGAAGTTTTACAGCTCACCAAACTGCCTCTGCATTCATCCAGAAAAAAATGCTCCAAAGTGTTCAAGCTAGCTTTTCAGAAATATTACAGTTGTAAAATCTGTGACATTAGTAATAGTTGTGCCAAGCATGGGTTTTACTTTCATAAGTTGTTTACCTATGCCAATGTTTAAGTGTACTTCTGTGCAAAAAGATGTGGATAATAGTTCTCTTTATAGAAAAATCAATGCACTCAAATAGCCATAAAATATAACAGTGTGTACATGTGCATGCATTATGCAAGTACAAATAGATCTACATTGGGCCAGATGTGATCTAATAATTCTGGAAGTTCTGTTTAGGTATATGATATTAAAAAATGCTGAAAGGGCCTTTTCCCTCAGAGTGAAGCCATACATTTCACATTACTCCTAGCAAATGATATTTGACATGTAATTTTAAAATGAAGCTACTCTAATCTATAGTGCAACAACAGGGATAAACACCGAAGCCTTTCATAAGACAAAATGGATTTTAAAATTCTAGAAAGTTTTAGTTACAAGTAGTTAGAAATGCAATTTAGAATGCTTAAAATGTATTTCTTTCAATGGTTAATTACATTAGAACAGCTATTGTTCCAAATGGTGATGGACTAATAAATTGTAACAATCACCTCTCTAAAAATTGGATTGCAATGTTTTAATAAGTAGTCTGCATGACTGGAGAAGCCTATTTTTCCAACTCCGGCAGTCTACTTCAGTACATACATGGATGCACAAAGTTATGTGCACATGACACATAAATATTACATGTGTATATGAATACACACATCTCATTATGGTCTTGTAAAACATATGGTACTCAAAAGCATTTTAATTGTATGCTATGTCTGTACAAATTCAGGTAGTAGAGTAGACTTTACTAGAATACTAAAATCTAAATTCTAAAAATCACCTCTGATCCATGATGTCATAGCTTGGGTCTAAGTAGGTCTCTTTGTATACAGGCTCCATTCTCTTAACTTACAAAAATTATCACTCTTTCCACTATTAGACACAAAGAAAGGAAGGAAAGAAAAGAGAAAGAAAGAATTGGAAAGGAGAGAAAAGGAAAAATATATAAAACAAGTGGCGAAAGAAGAAGAGATGAAAATGTGAGAGGGGTAGAAGAGGGGTGGGGAGAGAAATAGTTATGTTTCTGAAGGTGTGAAAACTCACTTCCATCAGTGCACTGACCACAGGAGGAAGGACAGTTAGTAGGAAAAGGCACACATGACCTAAGGTTTTGGCCACACCCAATTCTGCCACTCTACAAATAATGTGAATTATTTTGTGTTTTAAATCAAGGTCAAAAGCAAACAGATGGTGAGAACATGATTGTGAATTTGTTAGGATTTTTAATGATATCTTTTAGGTATCAGCTTAGAAGGCTCTAGGAAGTGTTTGGTAATTGCCAAAGTCTGAGTTAGATGACCTTTCTATACATGCCCTTAATACTTCCATGTTAGCACTTAACACGATTCATTATAATTTCCTATTTAATTCCTACTTCTCTCTACCTGCTCTCTATGTGAGGGCAGAGACAATATCAAGCTTACCATTATATTTCCGGTAATTGTTCCACTGTATCTCCAAGCACTTAGCACATACCACAATAAATATTTACTGAATGAATACCTAGCAAACACTTGGTAAGCAGCACAGAGAACTATAAGGCTCAAAGTCCTTCCTCTATCACCCTTTGTCTCTCTCTTCAGGGTAATCGTGTTAGGAAGAGTTCCTCATCTCCTTCTCCTTACTGACAGCTCAACTCATGCCATTTTGGGAAAATATCACAAATGTCTAACTCAAACAAAGCCAAGCTAACCTATGGTTCCCTATAGGCATGGAGATGTACGCAAGTAAAAATCAATCTGAATAAAACATGACTGAAAGACAATGTAGTCACTGAATTCTCTCCAAGGATACCAAAGGAGGATTCTATTTAAAATGTGCAACAAAACTGAAAAGAAATTTTTTTTCTATATCCTTCTCTGATTCAACCATTCACAACTTAAAGTGCCACATTTCCAACATTTCCTCTTCCATTCTAAGATCTATCTTACACACATACAAAACAACAACAACAACAATACAAAATCTCCCTATCTCAGCTCATGCAAGCTCTGGAGTTCACTCTTCCCATATATATTATGATTCAACTTTTCTGTCTACTTATATAAAAAATGGCCTGAGAACTGATTAGACAAGCAAGAACTCCTTTTCCTTTGGATGGTAGTACTTATGAAGGCTAAAGCAAATATACTATTTATTTTTCTTCAATTCTTCATATTTGCATATGTCTCCTCTTTCCAAAAGTTTCCTCTGGTACCATACGTTTACTCTCCCCCCTTGTTTTGACCTCTAGTCAATAGCTGATGTCCATTGTAGTATAGTAGTCCCACTATAAAAGCCCCTATAATCAAAAAAACCAAAAAACTAGGAAGCAAAAGTTCAAAAGTTTAAAAATCCAATTAGGCTTGATAAAGAATATGTGTCATTTAAAGTCTTTAAAGATGCTCATGAGTCCTATTCTGAGACTTACAGTTTTGATTTACTTCATTTTCTTATAATTAGACCTGTTTTTCCTCAAGTACCACTATTCCAGCTAAAAATATAAAATTTTCTTATTCAGTAGTGGTGCTTTTTTTTAAAGACTGTATCACAAAAGTGTTTGCTACTGCTCACTGAAAATGTATAGTATTTTGTTGATATTATTGGTATCCTGGGTGTGTGTGTGTGGGGCAACCACCATTTATAATATCGCTTCTGTGGGAAAATGCTTTCTGGATTCCAAACAACTGACATCCAAGCAAAGTTTTCCCACTTGAGTAATCAGGATTCAAACAATTATATATCCTACATCTGTCTGCAAGCCATTTGTAAGAAGGGGACTGCCTTTATTTGAAAAACACATGTTGGTATGTTGTTCTTAATCAGGGAAAAATAAATATTATGATGATGAGGTTTCATGCCTGAATGTTTCTTTCCAGTTTTCAATTACATTCCTCCCTTTTATGAGATTAGATGCATGTAAATCCTAAAGAAAATTCTGTCAGGACAACAGATGCTCTCTTTTTAATCTTTTGAGAATAATTTTCAACACACAAAACACCAGTTAAGCATTCAGGTTACAGAAGCCTCTAAATAATCACAGAAATCAGTTTTTCAGAACTAAAGAGATGTACTGGACAGATGTTTTGTTTTCAAAATTTTATCTAATGAATTGAAAATTTTCTTTCCGTAGCGATGGACCCAGTCAACATACTAGTGTGGAATGGCATTGCCTACCAGCACGAATTAGCCTGGAGGCAATAGAGGAGGGAACGGTCAATAGCTATTTCCAGTGTTAAGAGTTGTCGCCAGTCCAGGTTCGATGCATGATACTGGATGCTTGGGGCTGGTGCACTGGGACGACCAGAGGGATGTACGGGGAGGGAGGAGGGAGGAGGGTTCAGGATGGGGAATACGTGTATACCTGTGGTGGATTCATGTTGATATATGGCAAAACCAATACAATATTGTAAAGTTAAAAAAAAAAAAAAGAGTTGTAAAGCCAGGAGCAACTGAAGAATTCTGTAATGAGTGAATTAGGAGTACTCTTGAGTAAAGTACTAAAATGGCTGTTGGATCATTGTTCTTAGCTTTTTGTTAACAAGTGACATATAGGATAGCAACAGTTTTTGCTTTGCATTCCTTCTTCTCAAGTGGTCTGATCAAAAAACTTTCCATTCCCATGGATTCAATAAGAGGAGAGATTCTATTTTAGGACCTCAAGAGCAGTGGCATTTTACCCTTCTGTTTGATGGGTCACTTTAGGACAGCCATTCAAATCCCTCATGTTTAGTGTCACAATCATCTGTATAAAGCAACCTCTGCATGACTGCTTCAAAGAAATTTGTGGAGGCTATGATCTGCTCAGGGGAAGAAAAGCTTTCTCAGAGAAAACTACACACTCCTGCTTGAGGTCATTTTTGTTAGGAAACAGGTCTGACAATGCTCCACTGATACTAACTCAACCTGCCACACCAGGGTACAGTTATCTAAAGATGATGAGGAATTTCTCTGGACAGACAAAATTGTGAAGTGACTGCCAGAGGCCTGGTTTGCTGACATTGATCAAGGTCAGTTTTATGTATCTGAAGTAGGAACAAAGAAACATTCTTCATTTATAGCAGTCATGCAAATTAGGTCTATGGTCAAGGGGCTTACATGGAAAAAAGCCACGGGCAAAACAGTTTCTGTCAAACATTCCAAAGCTCTAGCAGTTTACGGAAACCCAGACACTTTCTGTAACATCAGTGTCAAAAAGGCCAAGTTGGATGAAAAGAAAGTGGAACATAAGACTGCATGTGGGCTGGTAGATAAGATCCCTTTCATGTTTTTATATTTCCTTTCCTTTTTTTCTTTTTTAAATTGATGTACAGTTGACTTACAATGCTGTGTTAGTTTCAGGTATACATCAAAGTGACTCAGTTATATATATACATATATAACTATTCTTTATCAAATTATTGAGTATAGTTCCCTGTACTATAGGGGACTTCCCTGGTGGCTCTTGAAAAGATCTCTAGTCTTTCCCATTCAATTGTTTTCCTTTATTTCTTTGCATTGATCACTGAGGAAGGCTTTCTTATCTCTCCTTGCTATTCTTTGGAACTCTGCATTCAATAGGTACATCTTTCCTTTTCTCCTTTGCCTTTTGCATATTTTCTTTTCTCAGCTATTTATAAGGCCTCCTCAGACAGCCATTTTGCCTTTTTGCATTTCTTTTTCTTGGGGATGGTCTTGATCCCTGCCTCCCTGTACAATGACACAAACCTCCGTACATAGTTCTTCAGGCACTCTGTCTATCAGGTCTAATCCCTTTTATCTATTTGTCACTTCCACTATATAATCACAAGGGATTTGATTTAGGTCATACCTGGATGGTCTAGTAGTTTTCCCTGCTTTCTTCAATTTAAGTCTGAATTTGGCAATAAGGAGTTCATGATCTGAGCCATAGTCAGTTCCTGGTCTGGTTTTTGCTGACTGTATAGAGCTTCTCCATCTTTGGCTGCAAAGAATATACTCAATCTGATTTCCGTACTGACCATCTGGTGATGTCCATGTGTAGTGTCTTCTCTTATGTTATTGGAAGAGGGTGTTTGCTATGATCAGTACATTCCCATGGTAAAACTCTTTAGCCTTTGACTTGCTTCGTTTTGTACTCCAAGGCCAAATTTGCCTGTTACTTCAGGTGTCTCTTGACTTCCAACTTTTACATTCCAGTCCCCTATAATGAAAAGGGCATCTTTTTTGGGTGTTAGCTCTAGAAGGTCCTGTAGGTCTTCATAGAACCGTTCAACTTCAGCTTCTTCAGCATTCCTGGTTGGGGCATAGACTAGGATTACTGTGATATTGAATTTAACTTGGAAATGAACAGAGATCATTCAATATCATTCTCTCATTTTTGAGACTGCATCCAAGTACTGCATTGAGGACTATTTGTTGACTATGTTAGCTATTACATTTCTTCTAAGAGATTCTTGCTTACAGTAGTAGATATAATGGTCATCTGAGTTAAATTCATCCATTGCAGTCCATTTTAGCTCACTGATTCCTAAAGTTTCAATGTTCACACTTGCCATCTCCTGTTTGACCACTTACAATTTGCCTTGATTCATGGACCTAACCTTTCAGGTTCCAGGTTCCTTCAGGAAAATTACAGATACTAAGGGAACATTTCATGCAAAGATGGGCACAATAAAGGACAGAAACGGTACGGACCTAACAGAAGTAGAAGACATTAAGAAAAGGTGGCAAGAATACACAGAAGAACTATACAAAAAAGATCTTCTTGACCCAGATAATCATGATGGTGTGATCACTCACCTAGAGCCACACATCCTGGAATGCAAAGTTAAGTGGGCCTTAGGAAGCATCACTATGAACAAAGCTATTGGAGATGATGGAATTCCGGTTGACCTATTTCAAACCCTAAAAAATGATGCTGTGAAAGTGCCGCACTCAATATGTCAGCAAATTTGGAAAACTCAGCAGTGGCCACAGGATTGGAAAAGGTCAGTTTTCATTCCAATCCCAAAGACAGGCAATGCCAAAGAATGCTTAAACTACTGTGCAATTGCACTCATCTCACATGCTAGCAAAGTCATGCTCAAAATTCTCCAAGCCAGGCTTCAATAGTACATGAACTGTGAACTTTCAGGTGTTTAAGCTGGATTTAGAAAAGGCAGATGAACCAGATATCAAATTGCCAGCATCTGTTGGATCATCGAAAAAGCAAGAGAGTTCCAGAAAAAATATCTACTTCTGCTTTATTGGCTCCCCTCATAGCTCAATTGGTAAAGAATCCACCTGCAATGCAGGAGTCCAATTCCTGGGTCAGGAAGATCCGCTGGAGAAGGGATAGGCTACCCGTGCCAGTATACTTCGGCTTCCCTTGTGGATCAGCTGGTAAAGAATCCGCCTACAATGTGGAAGACCTGGGTTCAATCCCTGGGTTGGGATGATGCCCTGGAGAAGGGAGAGGCTACCCACTCCAGTATTCTGGCCTGGAGAATTCCATGGACTGTATAGTCCATGGGGTCTCAAAGAGTTGGACACAACTAAGCGACTTTCACTTTCTGCTTTATTGACTATGACAAAGCCTTTGACTGTGTGGATCACCACAAACTGCAGAAAATTCTTCAAGAGATGGGAATACCAGACCACCTGACGTGCCTCTTGAGAAATCTGTATGCAGGTCAGAAAGCAACAGTTAGAACTGGACATGGAACAACAGACCGGTTCCAAATCGGGAAAGGAGTACGCCAAGGAGGCATATTGTCACCCTGCTTATTTAATTTATACTGCTTATTTAACTTATACTTAACTTATACTCTGCAGAGTATATCATGCGAAATGCTGGGCTGGATGAAGCACAAGCTGGAATCAAGACTGTCGGGACAATTATCAATAATCTCAGATATGCAGATGACATCACCCTTATGGCAGAAAGCAAAGAGGAACTAAAGAGCCTCTTGATGAAAGTGAAAGAGAAAAGTGAAAAATTTGGCTTAAAATTAACATTCAGAAAACTAAGATCATGGCATCCAACCCATCACTTTATGGTAAATACATGGGAAACAATGGAAACAGTGGCAGACTTTATTTTTTTGGAATCCAAAATCACTGCAGATGGTGACTGCAGCCATGAAATTAAAAGATGCTCCTTGGAAGAGAAGCTATGACCAACCTAGACAGTATATTAAAAAGCAGAGACATTACTTTGCCAACAGTAGTCTAGTCCATCTAGTCAAAGCTATGATTTAGTCATGTCATGTATGGATGTGAGAGTTGGACTATAAAGAAAGCTGAGCACTGAAGAATTGATGCTTTTCAACTGTGGTGTTGGAGAAGAATCTTTAGAGTCCCTTGGACTGCAAGGAGACCCAACCTGTCGATCTTAAAGTAAATAAGTCCTGAATATTCACTGGAGGGACTGATACTGAAGCTGAAACTCCAATACTTTGGCCACCTAATGTGAAGAACTGACTCATTTGAAAAGACCCTGATGTTGAGAAAGATTAAAAGCAGGAGGAAAAGGGGACAACAGAGGATGAGATGGTTGGATGGTATCACCGACTTGATGGACATGAGTTTGAGTAAGCTCCGAGAGTTGGTGATGGACAGGGAAACCTGGCATGGTGCAGTCCATGGGGTTGCAAAGAATTGGACACAACTGAGCGAATGAACTGAACAGACAGTAAACAGTCTGCCCTCAATTCGGGAGACCTGGATTTGACCTCTGAGTCGGGAAGATCCGCTATAGAAGGAAATGGCAACCCAATCCAGTATTCTTTCCTGGAAAATCCCATGGATGGAGAAGCCTGGAGGGCTACATTCCATGGGGTTGCAATAATTCGGACATGATTGAGTGATTAACACTTTCCCTTTACTATACATTAAGTCATTGTTGATTATCTATTTTATATATAGTAGTGTGTATATGTTAATCTCAAACTTCTAATTATTTTTTCTAATCAATTTATAAGATTGATAGCTAAAGTAGAAAGAATATAATTTCATATTCTTTGACATCCTAATATTACACCTCAAAGCCACCCTCTGCTGGCTTGTTCATTCTTCTGTTCACTCATCTATTCATTTATTCAGACATCCCAGAAGGGCCCATAAAGTTGCAAGTGACATGCTTAATGCTGGATCTACCAACATGCATAAGACACTGTGCCCTTAGAGAGCTGAGGATCTAATAGGGCAGATAGGCAGGCAAAGGAATCAGCAGAGAGTGGTGTGGGAATTCAGTGAGGGCAACATGCAGAAAGCACCAAGCAGGGGCTGGGGAGATACAGGAAGCTCTCCTGGTGGTAGAGTCAACTGAGTCTGCAAGGATGAGCAATAGTATATTGGGTGAAAAGAATAGGGAGGGTGGTTGAGGAAGAGCAACACCTAAAGAGTTACAGAAGAATGGGTGTGCAAAATGGTGGACAAGACTGGAAGCTGGAATACCATTTTAAAGATCACTGCGCTAATTCTTGGCAAATGGTGGTGAGAAATGGAAACTGGGCAGTGGAAGTTAGGATGGCTCAGGAGTGACATATTCAAGAAATACATAGGAGCACAAATAGGCAGGATGTGGAGATCATGAGATGTGGGGATTTAACAGAGAAAAGGAGAATTCAGGGGTCATGCCCAATCCTTAGCCAGTGATGAGCTAGATGGTAGAGCTGCTTACCAAGAATCAAAAAAGGAACAGTTTAGAGGAAAAAGCAGAGTGAAGATTCTGACATGCTGAATTGAAAGTGCCTGTGGGATATCCAGGTAGAAACAGCCAGGAGGCATTTGGCTACATCAGTCTGAAGATCCAGGGAGAACTGTGGGCTACAGCTACAGAGCTGGCAACCACCTGTATGACAGATAGATAACAACATAAGGATGGGTAAAGTCACACAGACAGAGTCTCATGTTTCAGAGCGAGAGGAGCAAGGGCTGGCTGAGGTGGAACCTTGGTCAACAAAAGCATTTCATGTGCAGGGAGAAAAGAAAACATCAATTGAAGGAGAAATAGAAAGGTACTAGAACACTCAGGGGAAGGGTGGTGTCACAGGAACAACACTGAAGTACAGTTTTGTGGAGAAATTCACAAACAGCTATGGAGATGGCAGAGATTCCATTTTTTTTTTCTTTTCTTTCTGGAATTGTGTTCTAACAGAGTTAGAGCAAGAGTCCAGCATCTGAATTATCTTTGTGTCTTTCTTTCTGGGCTAGTATATGGCTCACTGTTCTCAACGAATATTTACTGAATGACTGATGGACTGAATGTCTGTTAATGTGAAGTCTGTATATTTTTAAGTAAAGTATAATGGTACATAGACATGGAAAAGCACTTAAGCCATTTTTACCATGGCACCTGGGGTACCATCATGTTGATCACTGAATGAAATGAAGACTGGTAGCTCTCCAGTCTGGGCCATATTTCTGAGATATAGAATAGTCATCACAGCCCTTGAAATGGGCAAGCTGTATAGGTCATGTTTACTAATCAAACTCACAAATATTGAACAGCTACTATAAAAATATTTGCCAGACACTGTTCTTGGCACTGAGGAGTCTGGATAACTAGAAGAGCCAAAACTTTCTTCTCTCATGGAGTTTCCATGTTGGTAGGGGACTAAGAGATAGGCAATGAACAAATAACTAGCTGTGGGCAAAAGAGTTTCAAAACATTCCAGAGCTCTGGAGGAGAAGTAGTAGCATAAGGGGAGCTAAGAGGTGGTTATCAGTCTATACTATTAATAGTTTACATTAAAATCTAGTTAGTTCTCATTTCTAACAAAAAGGTGACGAGAAACTCTGAAAAACAATATGTACAATAAATGTAAGAACTGAATGATTTGGAAGTGATTCTAACATATAGTTTAAAATCTTTTTAAGTAACTTAGAGAATAGAAATGAAATAGGTCATAAAAGTTGCAAAAAGGAAGCTGCTGCTGCTGCTAAGTCGCTTTAGTCGTGTCCGACTCTGTAGGCATCCCATAGACGGCAGCCCACCAGGCTCCCCCATCCCTGGGATTCTCCAGGCAAGAATACTGGAGTGGGTTGCCATTTCCTTCTCCAATGCATGAAAGTGAAAAGTGAAAGTGAAGTTGCTCAGTCGTGTCCGACTCTCAGCGACCCCATGGACTGCAGCAGCCTACCAGGCTCTTCCGTCCATGGGATTTTCCAGGCAAGAGTACTGGAATGGGATACCATTGCCTTCTCCGCAAAAGGAAGCAATAGCTATCTATTTCAAGTAATATTTTTAATGGGCAAATCTGGTCTTGAAACTGCTCTGAATTTTCTTGAAAGAGTCCTCCCCCCAGACCTTTTTTAGCCCCCCAAATGTTGCCTAAAAGGCAAGCGTGGGGGTGGATACGAGAAATTACATCAAGACACAACTTGTTTAAAGTGAACCCTGGGAGTTGTAGAAACAGAAGAAATAATTTCCCTTGGCAGGCTGTATTATTATCAGCACTGGCATCCTTGGCTAATTGGAATTCCAAAGGACAAAAATAACCACTTAAATAAAATAGGATTATGAATTGGAATTGATATGAATGAGATGTTCAGTCGTTTTAATCTTGGTCATTATCTCAGGCTTGTATCTGAAGTTAGTTAGAATTCTTTCAAATGAATTTCTATACACATTAGGAAGGGAGAGAATTCTAGATAGGAGTAAGGGACAAAAGGATCTTCCATCAATCTTTTTGCTTCTATTTGGTCTCAAAAATTCGGGGGATGTATGGAGATATAGAGGAACAGAGAAAGGAAAAAAGTTCAAAATTTCCACTAATTTGATTGGAAAGTTTATATAGGCAATAAGAGCAAAAGTCTTACTACAACCTCTTTGCCTCTAGGCTGAAATGAATTGCCATTGTTTGTGAAAGTCCTGTGAGACACAGGTTTTATTCAACAAGCTGTCTATTTTCTGGGATCTCAAAAGGCCTGAAAGGGGACAGCACTGCCATAAATAACAAAGCAAACAAGCCCTGCCTGAACTGGCTCTATAAAGGGTTAAAAATGCTTTCCATTCTTTGCTGGTGATCACCAGTTGCTCTTTCTTGAACTGCACTGCACGTTTAGTTCAGGACTGCTGCAGGGGAACAGATGGTCCACTAGGGAGGCCCTCAAGGAGTGAACATCAACATCTTTACCTAGTCCGTTAAAAAGAGAAAGGTGTAATCATGGACAGGAGAGAAACAGATTTACTGTTTGTGGTAATGTGGTGATGATCCTCCTACTCTTAGTAAAATCAAGAGCATACAGAATATTAGTAATGAACATAAGGGCAAAAAGTTAGGGTTCCATGTGCCTAAAAGGCATCTTGTACCTCAGTTATCAGTTAAACTCAGTTCCTTGTTTTGCCTCTCTGAAAAACAGAATTAGGCTAATTAAAGTGCTAATAAGAACAGTCATGACTTTCAACTGAATGGACCTCAAATTAGAAACTATATAGTTCAGAAGTATTTGCTGACAGAATGGATGGATCAAAGATTCATTAATCTGTTAGATAAACAATTTCATTATGAAAGTTAAAAACTGAGAGTCTACATGATAATCAGGAATGTAAGTTCTGTTTAGAGAGGGAAAAGATTATATGAGGCTCAGGTTTGTCACATGTGAGGATGTCATAGCAATCTGAATGCTTATCTAATCTGTGATTCTATGTTGAATAGTCATCAGAGGGTGTGAGCTCTAGCATCCACTTTTCTACTCATGAGAGATGTGAACCTACACAAGTCCTTAACCCTTATATAAAGGAGCGAGTTGCTAAGTGTACTTTCAGATCATGTCCATCTTTAAATTTCTATGATTCTAGGACACAGATGCTAACTTCCATTGGCAGATATGTAAATTGTTATTAATCACAAACTCCTTCTACAAGGTCCGTTCAGTTAAACAGTTCTAGAGTTAACATTTCCTGTAAACTTGAAACGGTTTATAATTTCAAAAGTGGGAGAGGCACAAAGTTGGTATATACTTGCTACATGCTGCCAAGTAAAATTAAGATTTTGTAATTTAGAAATAAGGGCACAAAATGGTAAAGAATCCACCTGTGAATTCATAAGATGCAAGAGATGCAGGTTCAATCCCTGGGTTGGGGAGATCCCCTGGAGTAGGAAAATCCCATGAACAGAGGACTCTGGTAGGCTATGGTCCATAGGGTCACAAGAGTCAGACAAAACTCAACGACTAAGCACAGACAACTTAGAAATAAATGAATTTTTTTCCACTCCCAGAACTATCAGCAGTCACATACTTTAGGGGATGAGGAAAAGCAAAGAACGGATATATATGGAGAAAGGGGAGTGAGGAGGTGGAAGAGAACTTATTTCAGAATAAATGTTGTTTTCTATAAAATATTGCAAAGGTATTCCACAAATGCAATGATATTTAATTGTGCTTTATAAGTAAACACAGTCAGAGGGAATAAGGAAGTGGTTTGCTGATGAAGCAAATGACCATGAAGAACATTTTGGTACCATCTCTATTTTAGATGATACAAAATCATCTCTCTCTCTCCTTATCTCAAACTGCTATTGGAGACAATGTCATTCATTGTCTATCATTTTAAACTGTCTTTGTTTTGTCATAATGAGAGCTATAAAATAGATCATGTTTTTCTTTCTGGCTTGGTTTCTAGGAAGCTCGAAGCTAAAGTTAATGCTCAATAATAATAACCATTCTTAATTTCAGTATCTGTAATAACTGCCTAAATTTTCCACTGTAACTTTTAATCGTATTTTAATGGCCTTTTGTTATGAATTATCTGAAATCATTGCAGGAAGTAGATGAGGGATAAATACATGAATGCATACAGAAAAAAAGGGAAAGAAGAAGGAAAGAAGGCAGGCTGGAAGGCCAATTGAAATGTAAAGAAGAAGGAGGTTGAATAACTAGCCCAAAGGTATTTAAATCCAGGATAATCACGTGGCAAAAATGAACCAAAGATGTCTATTTGGTTATAATGCAATCAACATGTATCCATCTTCTATCTGAGTGTGTTAGCCACTCAGCTGTGTCTGACTCTTTGTGACACCATGGACTGAAGCCCGCCAGGCTCCTCTGTCCATGGGATTTCCCAGGCAAGAATACTGGAGTGGGTTGACATTTCCTTCTACAGGGTATCTTCCAGACCCAGGGATTGAACCCAGGTCTCCCACATTACAGGCAGATTCTTTATCATCTGAGCCACTAGGGAAGCCCTGTTCTATTTAAAGGGGGAAAACATTTCTGTATGTGGAAAACAGAGTATATTTTAAAATCATGATCTCAAAAAAATTCATTAGAAATAAATCAGCTCTGAGTAACTAATTCCATAAAAGCACTGCTATTTTCAGGAAAAGGTGTAATTGTTAACTATTTAATAGATGAAGAACCCTGAGATCAATCGAGAATGTAAAATTCAATACCTTCAGTCATCACTGGGACTACACAGACCAACAGGAAAGTTTAAAGAAAAACAAGATAAAACATTTTTGAAAATGCGACATCTGGAAACTCTTTGAAGTTGTACAATTTTAACAGTTTCCTTAAAAAAACAGAGTTTCTACATACATCAAAAATCCTTTTTATTTCAATTGGAACAGACTGAGAAGAAAAGGAGGTCTAGGGATAGCTAAGATTAAAGCAAAAACTAAATAACATTTTTGTTATTCAGACTGAGGTGGTGAATTCACTTTTGGAATAGAACACTGGAGAAAGGGTGAGGACAAATGTGGGGAAAGAGGAAAAACAATCTAAGGGGCTGCAGAAAAATGAATAACAAATAAGCTATTTGACAAAGACTGACAGATACCTGGGCTACCATTGAAACAGTAACCTCTGTTGAAAATTATAAGCATCCTTATCAATTGGGGGCTTCTCTGGTGGCTCAGATGGTAAAGCATCTGTGTACACTGCAGGAGACCCGGGTTCGATCCCTGGGTTGGAAAGATCCCCTGTAGAAGGAAATGGCAACCCACTCCAGTATTCTTGCCTGCAGAATTCCATGGACAGAGGAGCCTGGCGGGTTACAGTCATGGGGTCACAGAGAGTTGAACATGACTGAGTGACTAACCCTTATCAATCACACTCACAAATATACTTCATCTTCTTAGATTCATGGAGGGCTATACATGGAAACTACTACTTTAAACCTTTAAAAACCATTTTAAAGGCATCTAAGCATTTTTAAAGAAAAGACAGAACACATAGCTGGTGAATAATATGTGACAATAATTATTTTCTAACCCATTCCTGCAGGCAAGTTATTGTAGGAGACAGGAAGAATAAAAGAACAGCAGGCCCTGGCAAGGGCCGCAAAAGAAATTTATAATTATTGATAAACTGGATGCTATAAGGCATGAGACTCTTGGAACAAGTCCAGAGGGAATAGTTCATAGTCCTGAAAACAAGATATGATCCTGGGGTCGGAAAACTGACCCCAGACTGTTTCTCAACTGGTGTCTCAGAGTCACATGTTTTACGTATCTTGAGGAAAATCTATAGGTAAGAATATTAGTCTTAGTTACTGATTTGTTATTGATTACTGTTTCTTAGTTACTCAATGGTTAATGATCATTTTGTTCTTTGGCCTGAAGGTCACATGAGTTATAGCTTAACTCCCCGCATATTCTTTCCTTCACGGCTGGAAGTATAATAGACTGGCTAGGATTCAGTTTCGGCACCTTCACCTTGGAGCGGTGTTGGTCCCCTGATCCTTGCTTTTCACTGAATTCTTGTGCCTTGTTTCCCATTCTCTCACCACATCGTGCTTTCAGAAACCTTGCTTGTCAAGCTGGTCTTGACAAGTTATTCACAAATTTGATTTTTTTCTTTAAAACAGAGATGTTTTAAATGCCATCAATGACTAACCAAAGTAACCCCACAGTAAATCTCTTTCTAAGGTAAGAGATCCTTTAAGGGGAAAAATAATCGCCTTCTGAGCTGTCCCTTCTTATAAAATAATATCTTTGTTTATTGAGTTTGCTTAAATAGAGGCACATCTGTATACCACTATGGGAAAGAATTAAGTAGCCTGGCCTGGCTTTGTACATCTGAGATTGCAGCCATTAAAATGTACTGTTCAGAATGTTCAATTATTTTTATAGGTATCAGGTAATATATAGCCAACTCTCAATTATCTAGGCTAATGGAGAGGAACAGTGGCATGGCTAATTTAAAATAGCAAATAATCCAGAAATTATTTATGTAGATTTGGAAAGCCATTTTCCGTCCAAAATTACCTTTGAGGTATGACTATTCAGGAAGATTAGAAACTGATCTGACATTGGGAATCCTGAGAGTTGGGCAAACTTTCTTTATGGATTCTCAAGGCTTTAGCCTTCCTGCCTCTAGAAGTGGAGGCAATAAAACGTCTGCATCTGTTATGCTCAGCTAGAGAAGAAAGTTTAAGAATAGCAAGGGCAGGACGGGTCCTGGAAGATGACAGTAAAAAAGTTTCTTGGCAAATCCTCTATTTTCTCGTTTGGAAGTGTCCTAGTTCATTTAAGGGCTGAAGCTGCACTTACTGATGCCTTAATATACATATTCTAATGGTTCTAAGTGAAAGTGCAAAGTGTTAGTAGCCCAGTCATGTCTGACTCTTTGTGACCCCATGGACTGTAGCCCACCAGGCTCCTCTGTCCATGGGATTCTCCAGGCAAGAATAAAAGACTGGGTAGCCATTCTCTTCTCCAGGGGACGTTCCCGACCCAAGGATCGAACCCAGATCTCCAGCATTACAGACAGATTCTTTATCATCTGAGTCTTCTAATTCATGGTAAAATCCACAGCTTGAGAAACCAGCCAGATTAAGCATACACTATTAAGAAAAAACTAGAAATAAAAATAAATATTTTTATATATCATTATACATAAGGACTTAAAAATAATTAGAAGGAATTAAAAAAAAATACAACCTGTTTTTCAGTGGGGATTAATGAATTGTCAAGCTGTTCTGGGGATTCTTCCCCATTGTGATTTTTTAAACATAGGTCTATGCTATTCCATTATCTCCTCCAGCTTTAGAGCTACACATAAAGAAGTTACTGACTTTAGATCCCTAGGATAAATAAGTATCAACATCAAGAACTCACTGCTTACATAGGTTTATCTCATACTGCCAGTTCTGTCAACCCCAAATAAGGCAGAATAGAATAAAATAAAATGACCTCCTGGGCACTTAGAATCCATGCCAGGTTCATGGTGGTGAGCAGGTTTTCACATACATTTAAAGTTTAGGAAGAGCTTCATAGCTTTCTGGTCCCACGACTTCTGCTCATTTGATTTGCCATAAAAAATGGCATTCCCAGGGCCAGCACTGGCAGGAACTGGCCCAAGAGTAGAATGCCATTCATTTTTTAGAGCAACCTGATTTTGCACCTGAGCTGTTCTATCTCCACAGAGTTCTCCTTCTAAGGCCAACATCTTGCTTATCCTGTAACAGATTCCTATTCTGGGGTCTGATGAGTATCAGCATTTGGCTCTATATAACATTATTTTGCTAGTTCTGGCATATGCCATATGTACCACCTTAGAAAAATTACATTTTTGCTTGTAGGGTTTCCTTCAATGAAAACAGGGCTAGAGAAATGTGGAGACGATGCTTGTAAATAGATTTCTGAAAAATCATAAAAGCTATAGCTTTCTAAAAAACTAAGAATGTGTCGATCAAAGTTTCAGCTGCTCACTTTTCATAAGCAGTATATTTTAATAAAAATTTATAAAAATGCTATTGTTCTCCCCCCTCTGAAAAACATCCTTGCATACAATTTTTCTAAAACCTAGGGTAAACTATCATCATTTTATCTAGAAAGATGCCCTTTATCTCCCTCCCTTTTTGTGCTGTCAAAGAATCTCAGCTTACAGATGAAAGATACATAAATTATATATCATTGTCCTGGTTTGTGAGAATTGTGAGATGGTATGAATTGCTTCTTTTTATTATTTCACTGATAAGAAAAAAACAAGAATCAAGATAGAAGACTGTTGAAGTCTTTTAAGTAATTTTTTTTTTCTTTCAAACTGTGGAACAAATGTTTATAAAATGAGAACAGAATTAGACTTGCCGTGGACCACAATGAATGGGCTCAATACTCAGCAATAATTTATTTCATATTACTGTGAACTAGTACAGTGAAATGTGTTTGAATTGGGACTATTGTAGAAGCTGGGTCGAAACAACATAGAAATTAATCCAAAAGATGTGGAATTACTTCCAATTCTATGTTATTATGAATGAGTGAAAAGGAAAACAAAACAAAAAAAAAGCTCTCATAAGAAATTCAAAGAGAAACAGTAAAACTTAATAAGAAAATTATCTGAAAAGAGGTAATATAATACAGTATTTCTAAGATTAACCAACTGCCCTGCCTCCTCTGTGAGGCCTTCTTGGAATATTTCCAACTGCAGTAATCTTGTCCTTCCCTGAGGTCCTATTATCATAAAGGCCCCCCCGCCTTTTTTTTGCACTAACAATATGAACGCATGATATGATAATGAATTGAGATTATTTTGGAAAATCTAGTATATACCAAAATATATAGGAACAACATTTTAATACATGTTTATTGTTGGGTATAATTGTTTGATTTTGATAAGTCTGATTCCCCAAGGAAATGGACTATGCTTTCTACTTTTATACTTCCCACAAATACTAAGCTCATAATATTTTCTCAGTAAATACTACTGATTGAATATCTTCATGGCCTAATGGGTTATTTTATATATGTGAGTATGATCCCTCAGAAGTTCAATGATCTGAAACCTTTCCAGAGTAAGTCCCTTCTCTGTTTTGCTACATAAGGGCAACAATTAGATTTAAACTGGTATCATGTTTAAAGACTACTTTGCCCAGAGACAAGTTCTGTGCCCAAACTAGATTTAATAAACGTTGCTTTTCTATCATTACCCAGTTTCTAACCCCCTTTAAAGGGAAGTATAAGCTCTATAAATTATAAACTCTGCTGGGTAGGAGATATCTGCATTTGGAAAACAAATGTATGGTTTCCTATGTTTGTTACTTCATAATACGATGACTTCAGATACATTAACTGAAGACAGGTGAGGATGGGGGTGGGCTGGTGGTAGGGAACAGTAGGTACAATTAAAGAGACAGCACACGCAGGTTTGATGGCACATTTCTGCTTTACAGAATTCCTAACAATGCTAATTAGGAATGGTCTATTAAAATTTTTATCCATTCTCTATGCTAGATATGTAATCTCATTAGTCTTGATAAAGGTCAAGAAACTGAAAGTAAATCAGTACATACAGTAGTATGCTTCAATTTCCTTCATTTATAATTAAGAGTCTCCATTACTGCATTTTAAACTCTCATTTTGTCAGTTCTAAATCTGTGCAAGCAATGAGGAATGAGTAGTTCCTTAAAAAAGCAAAGTATTTAGATTCACAGTAATGCTGTCTCTAAGGGGAAGTGTGCAGGATACTGGGAATAAGGACTGAACAGATGAAAAGGACAATGGGAATAAAGATTTTTAAAGACAAAGTTATGTGGCTTTTCTTTGTAGATCAGTACATCGTTCACTTCTAATTTTGAATGTTAAAAGATAAAGGAGGGTATAGGAAATCACTTGGTGGCAGTGATCATTTGGGATAGGGATAGGAAGGTGTTACAGCAGATAACTGGTTAGATTGGAGTTCTGGGATGGAGAGGTGATAGTAAGTGGGATACTTTGCCATTTAGGGGTTGGAAAACACAATTACAATATATGATCCTCTTTACCAGAATCCTGGAAACGCAGGAGCAGAAGACACAGAAGATGCAGGTTCAATCCCTGGGTCACGAAGATCCCCTGGAGTAGGAAATGGCAACCCATTCCAGTATTCTTGCCTGGAGAATCCCATGGAAAGAGGAACCTGGCAGGCTACAGTCCAAAGGGCACAGTGAGTCGGACATGACTAAAGCAAATTAGCACACATGCACATGCACTCTATTGGAGAAGTAGTGGCATCTATGTCCTGACTTCCTTGGTGGCTCAGATGGTAAAGAGTCTAGCTGCAGTGCAGGCGACCTGGGTTCAATCCCTGGGTCAGGAAGATTCCCTGGAGAAGGAAATGGCAACCCACTCCAGCATTCTTGCCTGGAGAATTCCATGGACAGAAGAACCTAGGGGGCTACAGTTCATGGAGTCGCAAAGAGTTGGACATAACTGAGTGAGTTTCACTTATGGCCTGACTTTATAAAAAGTTGCCATAGTATTAGTCAACTCTGAGTCTCAAGCAAAAGGTTGTCTTTTGTAATGTGAAGTAAAATGCTTTTATCTGAATTCCCATTCTCTAACACTGCTTACTTGGAAGGATGAAGACTCCCTGGAAGACAAACTCTTTGTTTTAACTGTCATGTATATAAAATGATCTCTTGTGAAACAGCCACCATTTTAGAAAGATTTCAGAATCAGATATAGTTATGATTAGCTCCTATAAGGAGGTTCCATAATCAGCATCTCATCAGGCATAAAAGTTACACTAAGATAGAAGACCATTTTATTAAGTACCAGAATAAAATGTCTTTGACAAGTAAGTACTATTTCAATTTTTTAATCTAACAACTCTAGGAACATAATCTTTTTTTTTAATTTTTTTTTGGAACATAATCTTAATATAAAGATTTTTAAAAATATTTTAATCACATTTTATAGAATACCTGTATATATTATGTGATATTGGAGGACAGATTTCATGTATGCCTCATTCATTCAGTTCACAAATATTCCCTCTGTGTGTGTGTGCTCACTCACTCAGTCATGTCCAACCCTTTGCAAACCTATGGACTATAGCCTGCCAGGATCCTCTGTCCATGGGATTGTCCAGGTAAGAACACTGGAGTGGGCTGCCATTTCCTCCTCCAAAGGATCTTCCCGACCCAGGGATTGAACCTGTGTCTCCTGCATTGGCAGGTGGATTCTTTACCACTGTGCCACCTGTGGATTCTTTACCACTGTGCCACCTGGGTATACTATATATAAGTATTGTGAAATTAACAAAGATAGATTCCTATTCTGGGTAAAATATTTAGATCTATAAATAGAATTTAGTCTCCTTGAAAGTAGGGATTTTTGATCTGCTTTCTTCATTACTGTATCTCTAACATGTAGAATAAAGGCTAGCATGCTACCTTTTCCTTTTAAAGGTCCAGAAAATAAATATTTAAGTTTTGCTTGGCCACATATGGTCTCTACTGCTTCTTATTTGTTTTTATGGCCCTTTGAAAATAGGTCATAAAATGTAAAAGTGTAAAAAACATCCTTAACTCACTTTAGTCCTGCATGTTGGGTTTGTGCCACTAACTATAGTTCGCAAAAAGTTGGGCATGACTGAGTGACTATCTAGATCACTGCCCAGTATTAGGAAGAACACACTAAGAATTTGTTTAAAAATGAGTGAATGTACTCAATGGAAGACTGTATAAGCAACAGAGAAATAACAAAGATGGCATGGTTGATCTCCTCCAAGAGCTAATGGATAAGGAAAGGAGGATAGAAGTATATATAGAACTAATGATATGGTGAGAAGATTCAGAAGAGAAAACTTGGAATGAACAAGGCATATGACATTTGAGCTGTTCTTGGACAGGACTTCTAATGAAAAAGAGTTCAAATAAGTTCAGTTCTGATGACTTGAATTAGGGAAGCAATTTTGTAACTCATGAATGAATATGTGTAGTTATTTCTGTACCTTTGAGAATGTATAAACCAAGAATTATGGCACATGCTGAGGTCACAACTGTATTTTCTCCTAGTTCACCACATGCAAAAAAAAAATGCCATTGGGTATCTAGAAACATAATGCTGAAATCTTTTCTTTGGATGACTATGAATTCAGTGGTCTAGTTTTGGTAACATACAAATGCCACTGCTATGAGATGAACAAAGCATCATATCCAAGACAAATCTTGCCAGGCTGTCTGTTAACTATAATCAAAGCTGTACATTCTATAAAAAAGAGAGACAATTAGCAGATACACAGAGCCACAGCAAGTTAACAACCCATTTAGAGTCTGAAAAATAAGAAGGACACTGACAGACCAGAGATCTTGTTAGTGAAACTGCACATCAGTATTTATATACAAATTATTTGACGTTTTCAATTTGTTAGTACATGTGTGGAGTTGGCTTTAAACTGCTGTTCACTTAAGGTACAACAGATGCCCAAGATTTTTTAAAGCCCACAACCTCCTGAAAAGATAATGTTCTAGGATTGATGCGTTAAAAACAAAACAAAACAAAAAAGCCCTACCTCATTTGCTGCATTATGCTTCAGTGATCACTATGGCAGAACTGACCTTTCTTTGTTAAGTACTGCATATGTTCATTCTTAACATGGCATTCACATGATTCAGAAGGCAGTAAGGCCATTGGCTCCATCATTGCACACTCCAGGATGCTCGTTTACACAAAGGAGGTCGTTCAGTTCTTATTTTCCTCTCAATCCAGGCCTCATCTATACTATCTAGGATGTTTGCAATCCTACACAAATGGTTCCTTGCATCCAGCTGTTATTGCTAACACTGCTGCTGAGTCTTGAGTATTTTTTCCCTAAATTACATGATGATGGATGCCCTTTCCCTGGTTACTTTTCCCTGTTGAAAGTCACCACTGTCAGCAACATGGCCTAGTATGACTAGTGTCATAACCCAAAATGATGATGATTTCAAAGCAAACATGACACAGAAAAGAAAAAGCAGCATCAGCCACAGAAGAGGAGGCCTGTTCTGCAATGCAGGCATCACAACCTGTTTAATCACAAAACACAACGAGGACTTTTAAAGACACAAGTGTATATTGGTGTTTGTACTGATAATGTTGACCATTTTGTACTGGATCCTCTTGATTTCCAATTAGGAAAAGACACTGTATGAAAAGAGTTTCCTGCCATTTGATCAAATGAACCACAATCCTGACCTATATTCATTACAGCCACCTGATACATTTCATACTATGCCTGATAGGGTCCACATGGGATCTCATTGATAAGATGGCTTGTTATGTCGACCTCACAAACAAAGAATAAATCACAGTGATCCTTGAGACTGACCAAATTGCCCAAATGGCATCCTGTTATCTCACTGGCACCTATCTTCTCAAAGCTGCGAGACCACCAGATTCCAGACCTCCGGCTACGTGACCATCCCTTCAGAGAATTTTTCATTGGTGGGGTATAAGAAGGACTCTGTCAGAAAGGGAGGACAGTGGTTCTCCTTAAGGGCCAGTCACCCTCTCTTTTCCCTCTAATAAATTTCCTTTTTCTTGCCTGACTGCCCAGCTCGCTCTCTTTTTCTCTACACTCGCCTTACAATGTCAATGTATCTATTAGCCATGCACTCCTGGAGACCCACATAACAATTTGGTTTAGGTTGTAAGAAAGACAGTGGCAGTCATACACTCATCCTTTGGGAACACTAATCCTTGAAAAACTTCAAATTAGTACTTTTTCTACTACCAAATCTTTCTGGTTTTCAACAGAAATACAATGAATTTGGATTTCTCCTCTCTATTTTACCTGGCATCACATCTGACACAGAAAGTGACCAAGTAATAGTCAATTAGGTTGACTGCTGTCATTGTGCATGCGAAAAAAACAGTAAGTGCAGAACCTGCTTCACAAAGGCAGCTCCAGTGAGCAGTGACTTATTTATCATGGATATTCACATGGATGCTAGAAAACAGATCCAGGACACTTGCCTGGCAGCTGACTTACATGAAAAGGCCATTTGAAAGCCAATGAAAACAATATAGTCTCCCTTGACTATCACACCAAAAGACTTGTAAGGTAGCAGAAGGTAAAATAATCTATTTACACAACGTATACTTTCAAAACATCATTGGAATGAGATGGGCAACAATTGGGCAGGCAGGCTAACACTGTGACAGGCTATGTACTCTACATGTCATCATATAAGGAGCAAGAAAAGTTAAGAAATGGAAAAAAAAAAAAAAAAACTAGGAAAGGAAACATCTGGAAAGGACGACACAGGATCGCTCACATTCCAGTAAAAATCTCTATTCTGGCTTAGCTGCATTATGAAGTGCCGTGGTGAACCTCAGACAATTTCATAGATAACTGCCAGAGATATTATCATAAATATATCCCCCATTTTATAAGAATTTGAATACAAAATAGTTAGTAATGAAAGCAGGCTGAACATAATAGAAATATTTTTTTTGATGGTTCAAAAAGTACTTTGGGGCATTAAACTGTCTCAGAGTCATCATTATGCACATCAGTCATCACTACTCAGCAGCCGTACAAATGTGCTGGGTAACAGAGTTCTGCAGTTTAATACGTGGGTACCTAACAGCTGACTCTATTTATTTTGAAACAGAAAAATGTTGAAGCAACTTGAATGCATAAAATTAGACCCATGAGGTTTTAGCCTGTTTTTTCATAAAAATAAGTGCTAATGAATGATTATTTCACTCCTCTTTCCTTTGTAATTTTTTTTTTTTTTTTATTCTTGTCATTGGGTTTCTCTGAATTTTCTCTCTGGTCTTTATTTGCTCCTTCCTTCCTTTTAACCATTCTTTTTACCTTGTCTTCCAATTTCTTTTTTGACCTCATAAGCATTCTACCCAGGGCTTCTTTTCCTCATTTGGGGAATTTCCTTTCTCCAGAGACTTCTTGTACCATTGTCTTTACCATTAAAGTAAAGGGGATGACAGGAAGAGAGCTGAAAGAAAAAGGCTTGTCAGTGTGGAGCTTCCTTACAAAACTAAAAATAGAACTACCATATGATCCAGCAATCCAACTCCTGGGCATATATCTGGAAAAGGCAAACACTAATCTGAAAAAACAGATGAACTCCAATGTTCACAGCAGCACTATTTACAAGAGCCAGACATGGAAGCAACCTAAATATCTATCAACAAATAAATGGATAAGGAAAATGTGGTGTATTACTACTCAGCCATAAAATAATGAAATAATGCTATTTACAGCAACATGGATGGACCTACGTGAATGTCAGAGAAAGACAAATATCATATGATATCGCTTATATGTAGTATCTTATAAAATGATACAAATAAACCTATTTACAAAACAGAAACAGACTTACAGACATAGAAAACAAATTTATGGCTACTAAAGTGACAAGGGGTGCATGGAATTATGAGTTTGAGATTAACAGATACACACCACTATATATAAAATAGAGATAGGGTCCTACCATATAGCACATGAAACTATATTCAATACCTTATAATAATCTATAATGGAAAATAATCTGAAAAATAATACATATATATTTATCTACTGAATCACTTTGCTATACACATTTCAAACAAACTAAACTTCAATAAAAAGGAAAGAAAGGAAAAGGAAAAAGATTTGTGGTTTATCTCCACTGGAAAGACTGAACTGAGAAGAGAGCTGAGTTCTAGATCTGAAGTAAATTACTTCACCCTCTCTGGGCCTAGTTTTCCTCTTCTGAGAAATGAGAGATTGGGACTAGGTGATCTCTAAGGGTACTTTCAGCTCTATAATTCCGCATCTACAATTCTGTCAGCAATCAGAGAGTGTGACCATTATACAAGGCTGTTAAAATACATGTAGACTTTGCCTGGATACCCCAGTCTGTGAGTAAATCTATCTGTAATGTGTCAACTCACTGTGAATTCCTTCAACTGTATGCCCTTTGGAGTGTTTCTACCCAGTGTATAATTTATTGAGGAAAGGAACCATCTTATCCCTTTCAGTGTCCCCAGCATTTAGAACAGGGTAGGGTACTTAGCAGCAGTTAATAAAATGGTCCTTCTACTTTGTGCTTCCTCATCTCACAGCATTTTATGTCCATAAATGTTTATATTATACAAGTTTATCACATTTAACTTAAACTATTCAATGTCTATAGCTTCTGCCTACTTAGTTACCAATAACATCCTGGTTTGGGAATATAACATTTTCCTATAAAATGGTAGCACTAATGGGAACAACACGATTTTCAGGAGGAGCCTGGACTGACTCATAAGGGAATCAATGTTCACCTCCTAAATAATTCACTAAAGCTTATGGCTAGGACTATGCACTGGTGTATACTACTTGTGTTCCTAGAATTGACGTTCCTATGTGAAATTGTGACTTTCAGAGTAAAAGGCTTAAATTGAAAAGCCATGACTTTTGGAAATACATTTGAAAAGGCAGTTACAGAAAAAAGAAAAAGCTTTAATAACACAACTCTGTTGCTGAGATTCCAGACAGAAGCTAAAGTATAATAAAAATTACTGTCACAACTTACACTTACATCAATAATGGATTTTAGTGAGGGGACTCTATTAAGAGAAGTTCTCAGATTCATACACTGATCTTGTAAAAATAGGAAAAGAAAATCTGTAGAGCAGTCATAAATGTCAAATTAAAACACTAGTATTTGTTTGGACCACTTTGTATAAAAAGTATGCTTTCTTTGCATCTTAAATTTTACATTTATAAAATTTAATGATGATTAATCGTAAAGGACACATGTAAGACTATAATGTTGCTAAATGATTCATTTGTAATTCATGTGAAACAACATAATTAGTTCTCCAAGGGTTCAGCAATATATTATTCTATTAAACAGAATACTTGAAAGTGCCACTTGAGTTTTAAATGCAATATGAAGCCTTTATTTTAAGCATGGCTTCCTCTGTGTAATATTCTCATAATTATTTTCCAGCAACAAGAAATATTAGGTTGACTATTTTTATTCTAACTGTTAGCCCCTCATACTGTGAAGAAAGCAACTTCATGAATTCATTTATTTCAATACAAGACTGACATATTTGGGCAGCTATGTTTAAAATAAGAAAAAGAAGAAAAGATCTGTGTTCAAAGATCTTAAAAGCAGTGAAAAGTTGAACTAAAATAATTATTTTAAAGACCCACATTTATTAAAAGTCAAAAAATATTTCTACCACCCTAAAAGAAACCCCTTTCTATCACAACCATATATAAATAAGTATAGGTCAGCTTTAAATATAAATTTTGATATATAGAAATGTTATCTTGTAATACATAGCAACATTTTCCTACATATTAAGAAGAAAAACAAGTTATCTTTTTCATTTTGATATGTCTCTACCTATAAGACAAACTCCTTAACATAAACTTTCCTTTTAAGAATAATATCAGTATACATTGATATCAACTTTTAGGTATGAATTAATGCTAGTCATACAGCTTACACATCTCATGAAAGTTCTGCTTTTTCTTGTAACCACTGTCTGCTAATTATCTCTAGAAACTCTAAAACATGAAAAATATATGGTGTTTTTGAAAAGAAGCTGGATGAAGTCATTCAATGTCTTTTCCTTCTAAACTTCCAGGTAATTGGGTTTTCAGCTACTGTTCTCAGTTTATTTGAAAATTTGCAACCCCAAAGAGGACTATTCGTCTTTGTACAGTGGCCTGTCAATGTATCTTGCTCTACAGAAGGAGAACACAAATTATCAGGCATGAAGCCATGGGGAAGCAATTGCTTAAGTACTGCCAAAAGGACTAATGAGACTTTTATTCCTGATGTTGGATTTGAGAAGGGGGCTCAGTGGGAAAGTGTGTGCTAAATTAGCTTTGGACAACAACAACCTGCTCCATTTCCTGTGCATTAGCTTTTTTTCTTTATCAGGGAGTGGAAAATAGAAGACTGGAATAAAAACCAAAGGAAGGGAAGGAATACAAGAGTGGACACTAGAAGACCCAGCACATGTGCAAGAATGCAAGGAGACAACTGAGGACCCCATGTCCCAGGATCCATAGAGGGCACCTACAAAGACTTACTTACCTCCATCACCAAAGGTACAATGCAGATCATTTAAAGTCACTTGGAGTGTATTATGCTAAGTGAAATAAGCCAGACAGAAAAAAATAAATAGTGGATGATATCACTTACATGTGGAATTGAAAAAAATACAACAAGCCAGTAAAGATAACCAATATAGAGAAAAAACTAGTGGTTACCAGTTGGGAGAGGGAAGGGAAGAAGGGCAATTTAGGGGCAGGGGAGTAAGAGGTACAAACTATTAGGTATACAATAAGCTATATATTAAGAAGAGGTGGCAAGAATACACAGAAGAGTTATACAAAAAAGATCTTCACAACCCAGATAATCACAATGGTGTGATCACTCACCAAGAGCCAGACATCCTGGAATGCGAAGTCAAGTGGGCCTTAGGAAGCATCACTATGAACAAAGCTAGTGGAGGTGATGGAATTGTAGTTGAGCTATTTCAAATCCTAAAAGATGCTGCTGTGCAAGTGCTGCACTCAATAGGCCAGCAAATTTAAAAAACTCAGCAGTGGCCACAGGACTGGAAAAGGTCAGTTTTCATTCCAATCCCAAAGAAAGGTAATGCCAAGGAATGCTCAAACTACTGCACAATTGCACTCATCTCACACACTAGTAAAGTAATGCTTAAAATTCTCCAAGCCAGGCTTCAACAGTACATGAACCATGAACTTCTAGGCAGAGGAACCAGAGATCAAATTGCCAACATCTGTTGGATCATCGAAAAAGCAAGAGAGTTCCAGAAAAAATCTGCTTTATTGGCTGTGCCAAAGCCTTTGACTATGTGAATCACAACAAACTGTGGAAAATTCTTTAAGAGATGGGATTAATCAGACCACCTGACCTCTCTCTTGAGAAATCTGTATGCAGGTCAGGAAGCAACAGTTAGAACTGGACATGGAACAACAGACTGGTTCCAAATCGGGAAAGGAGTACATCAACGCTTTTTGACAACGTATATTGTCCCCCTGCTTATTTAACTAATATGCAGAGTACATCATGAGAAACGCTGGTCTGGATGAAGCAACAAGCTGGAATCAAGGTTGCTGGGAGAAATATCAATAACCTCAGATGTGCAGATGACACCACACTTATGGCAGAAAGTGAAGAGGAACTAAAGAGCCCGTTGACGAAAGTAAGAGGAGTGTGAAAAAGTTGGCTTACAGCTCAACATTCAGAAAACTAAGATCATGGCATCTGGTCCCATTACTTCATGGCAAATAGATGGGGAAACAGTGACAGACTTTATTTTTTTGGGCTCCAATATCACTGCACCTGGTGATTGCAGCCATGAAATTAAAAGACACTTGCTCCTTGGAAGAAAACTTATGACCAATCTAGACAGCATATTAAAAAGCAGAGACATTACTTTGCCACCAGATCTAGTCAAAGCTAGGTTTTTCCAGTAGCCATGAATGGATGTGAGAGTTGGACTATAAAGAAAAAAATTAGACTATAAAGCTGAGTGCAGAAGAATTGATGCTTTTGAACTGTGGTGTTGAAGAGTCTTGAGAGTCCCTTGGACAGCAAGGAGATCCAACCAGTCCATCCTAAAGGAAATCAGTCCTGAATATTTATTGGAAGGACTGATGTTGAAGCTGAAACTCCAATACTTTGGCCACCTGATACGAAGAGCTAACTTATTTGAAAAGACCCTGATGCTGGGAAACATTGAGGGCAGGAGGAGAAGGGGACGACAGAGGATGAGATGGCTGGATGGCATCACCGACTCAATGGACATGGGTTTGGGTGGACTCTGGAAGTTGGTGATGGACAAGAAGGCTTGGCGTGCTGTGGTTCATGGGGTCGCAAAGAGTCAAACACGACTGAGCGACTGAACTGAACTGAACTGAACTGAACAGAAGCCGAAGAGATTCGGAAGAGGTCGCAGAAATACACAGAAGAGCTACACAAGAAAAGCTTAAAAGACTTGGATAACTACAATGAACTGAACTGAACTGAAACAGAAAGAGAACTCCCTGATCTCTCCATGTAATTTAAACCAATATGAGAACATGCTCCTTTCTTCCCTTGGATCCACCTTCTTATATTTGTCAGATTCCCTGACACAAACAACATTCTGGACCAGTGACTGGCTTCCTCCTTACTTGCAAACAGATACCAGCTAGGTATTCTCCAGACACTACCTTCAGGTCTCCCAGATTTGTGACCTTACCCCTAGCCTTTAGCATGTACCTCACTCTATGGGTCAATCCTCAGGGATTCTCTGGGGGCTCCTTGACCCACTTTGATCCCATGACAATCTCAGATATAAGACAGACACCATGCTTCACCATTTCTAAAATGTACATTTTTTCCCCATAACATCTCTGAGATGTTGCTGTTCAGTCGCTAAGTCATATCTGACTCTTGGTGACCCCGTGGACTGCAGCATGCCAGGCTCCCCTCTCCTTCACTACCTCCTGGAGTTTGAGCAAATTCATGTCCATTGAGTCAAAGACACTATCAAACCATCTCATCCTCTGCTGCCCTCTTCTCTGAGATGTGGTACATCTAATAACCAATGGTGTGCTGTGGTTTAATTAGCAGGATTTCTTGCCTTCTTAATGGTACATAAGGTCATTTATATCTTACTCTTGATATCGTCTTACATTCAATGATATACGAGTAAACATCTAGTACCTCAAGTACCTTGATGCGATCGCTCGATATACTCTGGGCATGATGCTTCTAGGTTGCACTGCCCTCTACTGAGATAACTTAGAGTGCTCTTCTAAAGAGTCACCTTATATATAGGCCTCAATGCTTGATATTATATGATCCAAATCACAGTAGATTAGATTAAGTGTCAAAGAAAAATATCCATGAGCTATCAGGAGAGCTCTTTCCAGCAGGGATCTCTGCTCTGAACCAAACCAACCAAACCTTTTGGGGGGGAATTTAATGAGACATATGCAGAAAGGGATACACATGGTAGGCAGCAGCAGAAGCTAAGAGAGATATTAAGCAAAGGCGATGTGGTGATAGAAGCCATACATAAGCAGATCCCTTGATGGCTGAGATGGCAAAGAATCTGCCTGCAATGAGGAACACCGTGGTTTGATTCCTGACGAAGGGCATGGCAACCCACTCCACTATTCTTGCCTGGAGAATCCCATGGACAGAGGAGCCTGGCAGGCTACAGTTCATGGAATCACAAAGAGTCAGACACAACTGAGTGACTAACACTTTCACTTCTTTTGATGTAAAAGGAGAATAGAGTACCTTCATTGTTAGTGAGTTCAAAGAAGAACGAGAGAGAAAACACAAATGGAGAAGTCAGGTCACCACAACAGCAAATCATGAGAGTGGACAAGTTAGTAAGCACAAGTGGAAGAAAGACTCCCAGCAGAGTGGTCAGTGTATTATCCCAGAGCAGCTGTCAGCCCACCAGAGCCTCTGTTGTAATTGGGACATTGTAGTTTTCATGAGGTATGGCTGGGCAACCAGTGTATTTTTTCCCCAGGTTTCCTTAACACTGCCATGGCTCTGTTCCCTGCAATTGAAAAAAGCCCTTGACATACTATTAAACAACTGCAAGAAAGCAAAAGATAAAGTACAGAGAGAATGTGGTAGGGATTGTACTAAGAGTTATAAAGTGGTTGAGCCAGAGAAAGGAAGAGGAGGTTAGTAGAGAGGAGCTCAAAAACTTGCCATGGGGAGGGGCAGGACAGAGGCAGAGGGCCAACTCTATTCTATTTTCTGAAGGAGTATTAGCATATATCCCAGTTTCTTCTCATTGATAGTATCTTATTGGGTCCTGGCCAAATCCTAAAATTTGACTTTCATTCTGCACTCAGCAATAATGCTCAGCTCACCTCCCTCCCTTCCTCAAATCACCTTGAACTAATCAAACTCGGGCTTCTTTTCTGCCCACAGATCTAACAATATTCCCAGGATAATTTGAATGAATTCGGTTGGGCCAATATTTATTAAGGCATTGTTTTCCTGTCCAACAAACCTTCAAGGGGCCCAACCTGACTGAGCACTGAAACTCCAACTCAGAATTGTATTTTTCTCTTTATTTTGGAATTTTTTCATTGGAAAACAGTATTGTTTTTAAAATTTCATTTAGGAAATATAAAACTGTGAGAATTATTTTCTCGCTAAGAGAGAACTATCAGTTAAAAGCTTCTCCTAATTCAGAGTCACAGGGAACAACGGAACTGGAACTGTGCAATATCCATGGAATGTACCAGCTTGCAAGAGGGTGTGTAAGAGAACTGTTTTTATTCATGGTATTACCTCCTGTGAAGATTGTAAACTAAAACAGGGTTATGCTCTCTTTTCTTTTTAAAATTTGCATGAATTTAAGACTTGAAATGGTAGTAATTCAAATCCAATTTGCTACTCTTAATCTTTGTAAAGGTTCAGTTCTATTACTGTCTTTAGTATCTGAGTTCTAGCAATAACCTTCCAGGATAGTTTCTGCCCCTCAAATTCATGCTTTTCTTGCACTCCTTTGCTTTTGAAAAGACCAGAGCTTGTTTCATTTGGGGTTTCTTTGTTGTTTTTTCTATGGTTTGACAATATGCAATGAGCTGTAATTCTCTTCCATTTTGGCTACCGAATAGGCGATGATTCCATCACAAAACAGAATGACACTCTCCAGGACTGGTCATCACTATGGATATTACTGTGTAAGGGAAGGGATAAAATGAAACAGAACAGTCATCTTGACTCTGACATGCATTTACCACCAGGACATGAAAGAGTTCAAACTGTATATTTAATATGTGACAGCATTCCTTTGAAAACATGCTTTCAAAGACTTTTATCACCTTTATTTTTCTTTCCCTTTCATCATCTTGAATATATTTTTAGTCACCTTCTAAGATCTCATTTTTCATCAACTTCATGAATAAAACTTAATTGTGGGAATTCCCATCTCTTATCCTTTAGATTGGTGGCCTATGAAGAGTATTTGGTTTTATATTAGGTCTCAAACAGCCTACAGGGACCCTGACAGTTACCTAGGTACCACACAAATGCTTTTTTGCTTTAACAGTGCAGGAGTGGAGGGGGAATTCCAGATGGTCTTTTGTCATTAGTCATTCAAGGGGAAATGTGTAGATCAACCTGCATTAAATTGTATTACCTACCTACATAAAGGAAACTGCTCATTTAAATAACAGTCTGTTGTTTCTGAGGGGGAGAAAAAGTAACTGCTACTGACACTGGCTAGGCACAAACTTGGTAATCATATAACGAGAACTGTAAACTCAAGCTCTGCAAATCATTTCCAGGCAATGCTTAGAATGGCCACAAGTGATGTCCCACAAAAATGCTAGGAAGTTTCCCCCTGGCCTGGATAAGCCAGTTACAACATATATAATGTTTAGGTAAGCTGTGGGTTGAGTGTGGCTGCTGCTGCTTTTTTTTTTTGGATTGCATGGCATGTAGGATCTTAGTTCTCCAACCAGGGATTGAACCTGTGCCCTCTGCATTACAAGCGCAGAGTGTTACCACTGAACCACCAGGGAAGTCCCAGGATTAATATTTTATAGCGCTCTCATTTGTTCTAGCTCCAAAGTCCAAAATGGACCCAGAGAACACTGGTGCAAAGAAAGACACATTCAAACCACATGCTATTTTCTTGGTCTTGAGTTATCTCAGAGGACACAGTTTTAGGCAACTAAAACTTGAGTTGTAGTGTAAGCTCCATCATTAATCGCAAAAGCTATTTTTCCATAGTCTAAACTACTTATTAGATTAACCTAAAGGATTTCCCTGGTGGCTCAGATGGTGAAGAGTCTGCCTGCAGTGCAGGAGACCTGGGTTCAGTCCCTGGGTCAGGAAGATCCCCTGGAGAAGGAAATGGCAATCCACTTCAGTCTTCTTGCCTGGAGAATCCTATGGATAGAGGAGTCTGGTGGGTTATAGTCCATGGGATTGAAAAGAGTCGGACCCGACTGAGCGACTTTCACTGACTCACTCACTCAAAAGGTATGTAACATTCCAGCAAAATAAGTGTCAAAGATATCACCATTTCCATCAACTTTGTGTTTTAAATTACTCAGAGTATCTCATGTATGTCTTTTTTTAAGAAAAGAAGCACAAATTAGATGCAGTTTATTTTTCTTGGAAAGGAATGCTGACCTCTATTCAGAGCCTGCTAATAACATTATTTCTCCTCCTCTGTCTGTACATGCAGAGGAAGGGAAAGGAGGAGTATTGGGGGAAGGGAGTGTTACAAAGACCTTTTGTAGAAGTGTTTTTTGCACCTTCAATTACCTCATGGCAGGTACAATGACCACTCTTTATTCTCTTGAGGACAAAAGTGGCAATTTGTACTTACAAATACATAACCATATCAGTAAAAACGAGGCCATGCTGAAAATCTGCCCTGAGATGTTTAAAGGACACTGAGTTTTGACTCAAATTTACACGAGTCAATGCCAAATGCCAAATTTCAAGCTTCATAAACATTGATCAGGGAATTGGAGCTTCAAAGCCATAAAGCTGAAAGCTTTTGGACCAAGTTAAATTCAACAAAAGCTGTATAAAAATGCATCAATGAAATTTAGTCACCTCATGCAAAAATCAGTAAGGCACAACAAGGATTAGATGAATGAAGAATTCTAATTTCATCAATTCTCTGGACTTCCCTGGAAAATGAGAATGCAGTCACTGTCAAAAGTTGATAACTACATTTTCCATTTGAAAAGGCATGAAGTAATACCTTACATTTATAGAGAACTTAACGGTTTACACATGGTTCCTACATACATTATCATATTTCCTTCTCACTTCAAGGCTTTGGGGTAGGGCAAATATGATTTATCCTCATCTTATACATGGAGGCACTGGGGGCAAGAGGTTTGTCTGAGGTAGTGGTGTTGTGAACTGTATGCTTGTGTCAACCCATAAATTCATATTTGAAGCCTAATCCCCAGTGGGATGGGTTTTGGAGGTGGGGGCTTTAGGAAGTAATTAGGTAATAAAGGTGGAGCCCTCAGGAAAGAGATTAATGTCCTTATAGGAAGAAACTTGAGAGAGATCTCCCTCCCTGTCTGTCTCTCTGTCAGTCATGTGTGAACACAGCAAGAAGGCTGGCTGTCTACAAGCCAGGAAATGACCTGTCACCAGACACAGGATCTTTGGCCCCTTGATCTTGGACTGCTCAGCTCTCAGAACAGTGAGAAATAAATTACTGTTGTCTAAGCTACCAAGTCTGCACTAATTTTTTTTTTTAGTAGCAACACAAAGATACAGAGCTAGGAAGTATTGGTATTAGATATGGAAAAAAAATCCAATGATCTTTTCTCCTCATTCAAGGCCATGAAGATAAAGACTCTCTCTGTTTAGACATAATAAATAATATGTGACTGTCTTTGGGTGTGAGATGCATGGTGCCGCTGGTCACACTGAATTGCACTTGGGTCTTTGGTATCACATTCACATACCAGGCATTTTCACCCCCTCACTCAATAAGTTCAGTTCCTTAATGCTCTTTAATTACACATTCATAATGAATAATGTATATAACTAGTTGCCTACATACAGTTAATATTAATAAGGATATTCTATACTGAGAGTAAGCATGTGCCATTATTTTAATCTAAGATAGTTTTATTTCCCTATTGGGTAACATGAACTGATGGGTATGAATAATCTTGCAAACTCTTTGAGACATGAAAAAGGCATTGTAATAACCTAAATGGGAAAAGAATTAAAAAAAAGAATAGATATATGTACATGTATAACTGAATCACACTTCTGTATAGTTGAAACTAACACAATATTGTTAATCAACAATATGCCAATATAAAATAAAAATTAAAAAAAAAATAAATAGAGAAAAAAGAAACTTGGTCAGACAAAGGAACTCTAAAAATAAAAGAGAAGTTTATTCTTTCATTTAGGACATAATGTGAATCTCATGTCATTTATTTAAAAAACATGATACTTTGGTTATGAAAAATGCCTTCTACACTGAACAAAATCCATGAATGAGTATAATTGGAGAGCATTAAAATCAGTGATTATGGCAGAATAGTGATGTGGAACACAGCAACTGGTCAAGTGGGATCAAGGGGCCACAGAGTCCCTTAGACCCTTAGATGTCCCCTGAAACTTGCTGTTCTTTCCCACATAACAACTTGAGTGATTAAAAAAGGAAGATACTAGTTACAGGAGGATCCTATAGCCTAAAGGCGAACTGATCCTGACTCTTTCAGGATGATTTATGTGCTTTTTTTTTGTTTCTTTGGTTGGTTCATTGATTTTAATCTACAGCAAAAGAATCATTTTGTTTGTGGATAAATATCATAATCAAGCAACATGAAGTCAGCCAAACCACAGTGAATGAGCTTAAATACTAATTGAAGATAATAGATTAGATCTGAAGTAGACACAGGGTTGAAAATGGTTACCTTTGCTATTTTTCCCAAATGACAAAATTTTAGTAAACTGCCAAACTTCCATGAAAAATGAATGAATACTAAACTTGTGATCTGAATGCAGATCTGGAGCCTAATCTAGACCTCTAAATAAGTAAAACTTGCAAAACACTGTTACAACTGCTTTGCTACAACATTTATGGTATAGATTCTGATGATGAACAATGTTTAACACTTGCAAAGAATTATAAAATATAAAAACTAAAGTTTGAAAATAGTTTGAATAGGTTAATTGACCTAACCAAATTTTAGTTGCCCTCCTACTAAATGGAATGGAAAGAAAAGGAGTTACATGTGTTCTAGCATCTGTTACAATATGCTAGACACTGTAGAGGTTAATATAGTATTGAAGTAGAACCTATTACCTTAAATGGAAGCAAAATGAACAACTCATAGGAAAAGAATATAAATGATAAAAGATAAACAATATAAATAATATGGACTATATATTGGTTTTATAATCACCAGCTACCATGTTGTTTTGTAGTAATCATATTTGATCCTCAGAACAATCCTATTAGGTAAACAAATAGGGTAAGAAAACTGGGTTTTAGAGCCCAGGGAATTTATGAAGGTTCACACAATGGTGAAAAATGGATTAGAGTCCAGTTTATCTGATTAAACACTGCTCTTTAATCATCATGTCTCTTGCGTTTAAACTTCAATAGTATACAAAACGGAGAAGGCAATGGCACCCCACTCCAGTACTCTTGCTTGGGAAATCCCACGGACGGAGGAGCCTGGTAGGCTGCAGTCCATGGGGTCGCGAAGAGTCGTACACGACTGCGCGACTTCACTTCCACTTTTCACTTTCATGCATTGGAGAAGGAAATGGCAACCCACTCCAGTGTTCTTGCCTGGAGAATCCCAGGGACGGGGGAGCCTGGTGGGCTGCACCGAGATTCAGTATATCTGGGATGGGGTCTGAGAATCTAAATTTTAACAAGCTCCCCAGGTTACTCTCATGCCACTGCTTTTTTTTTTTTTTTAACATACTTTGAGAAATTCTGCCACCTATTAATTGACATAGCTTTCTCTATATTAATATCACATGAGTCTTTTTAAAACAAGTCATACATTTGAGATTGTTTTCCCTTTTCTAAAACTCATAATGCTCACTGTCTCACTGTAATTGAGAAACTTACCAGGAGAACAGAAATTGTGATGTGAAATGATTGTATTGATATTTCCATAATAGATGCATATGTATGAAACAGGGTTAGTCTGATTCAATGAGGTCAGATGACAAGTTTTCTCTGTAGGTTTGAATAAAGGCAGGTATTGATAATAGGGAAGTCTGAGAAGAAGAGGGAAAGGAAAAAGAAAGGTAGAAGGGAGGGAGGACAGAAAAGAGCGAAATGGGAACACAGTAACAGAGTGAGCTACTTTTGAACATAAATAACTACATTTCTCTCAAAAGACAAACAGGTTCTGATTAAAATTTCTGTTTTGACAGCCGTGTTTCTTATCTGGTTTTGTTTAGGTCCTTAAATTGATGACAGGGCACACAATCCAATTGGCAGTTGTGATTAAGAGGTCAGGCAGTGAATTCAATACTTAAAAAAAAATCTCTCTGGCTCTCTTTCTAGTCCCCCCTTCAACTGGCACTTTAGTCTCCTAACTTATTCATATCAGCAGGAAACAGTGGCTGCATACCACCCTCCACACACAAATCTAAGGACAAGCTTCATTATTACCTTTTGCTTCATGGAAATAAATTGAATGACATTTAGATAATCCAAGCATATATATATATAGCTTTTCAGTCTCAATTATTGTTTTCTTTTTCTCCTTCTGAACTATTAATCTAGTATGAAAAGCTTAAAAAATTAAAAGGATTTTTACAAAAGGAATCACTTTTGTCCCCATACAAAAGAACAGCAAAAAAAGGTACTCCCAAGGACAGAGTCTGTTAAAAATCAGATTATTTCCACCATGCTCCCCTATTATTCACCTGTCAGTAAAATATGTCCTCTCACTGTCTCAGTTTGAATGCCTATTTTTATCTGACTGGAGCTATATGGTCACTTTTTGTATTTATTACTAAGTTCTTTAGGTTTCTGCCCCATTCTAGTCTCCCCACCCCAGAGCATGTTTTTCTGTTCTTAAAACTGGGCCACATGCCTCTGAGGAGAAAGTAGTGCATTATTTCATTCCCACCTTTTCTTCTTTTTTGGCATCTCTGAGGCCTGTTATGCCCAGAAGTGCTTCCACTCAAGCTGGACCATCAAATCAATTATCACAACAGTCTGCTTTCTAAATATGAATGGCAATGAATGACAACAGGCCAGGCAAACTTTCAGCTTTGATTTGTCATTGGTAATGCAAATCTTTTTTTTCCCCCTTGTCCCCTCCCCTCCTCCTTTTCTCTCTCTCTCAGTTTCTCCCAGTCAGTCTCTCTCTTCTCCATCTTTCCCTCCCTCATGGATGTTTGGGAGGGTCCAGCATTTTGGCCAAATTCTAACCTCTGCTGTTGGCAGCTGCATTGTATCAAATCTTCAAATAAAAGCTTCACCTTTGTGAGTCACATTCATAAGAGAAAAATGGTACTGGGAGCCATTATTGCGATAAAATCTCTTCCTGCTAACCTCTGAGCCTGATTATTACTACATCTGAGGAAACATGAAAATGTTGCATCCTTATTCATTTAGGCTGTTTAAAATTCTTGCTGGCTCCACTGTTTGAAGCTTCAATTGTTTTGTGCTTAACGTTGTTCATTTCATATCAAGTTCCTGGTTATGGGAAATACTTTAATTTTTAAAATGTTATTATATCCTAGCTGTTTAAAAAGATTGAGGATGCCATAAAGAGAGAAACTGGTTTAAGCAAACTATAACTAGCTTTCCTAATGCTCTATGTAATCATAAATCCATCACTTTGGTGAGGAGGTCTATAATTTCTAGTAGACTGAAGGGCTTTAGTTTCTTTTCTGAAACTAGAAGCAATTCTTTTCATTGGTCAATGATTATATTATAAATATTGCTTTTAAAAATGAGTTCAAAGCAACAACATAACTTGAAAATAACAGGCAAGAGAATTAATTGTGCCAACCACTGTTTAACCAGAAATCTGTGCCAGAGTCTTAGAAGACAGATTGTCTTGATTTAGTCAAACAATGATGAGTTGTGTAAGGCTATGCTTACAATAAGTTAATTGCAGAATTAAGTTGTTGATTCTGTCATAATTAGTCTACTATAACTGAAAAATACTTATCACAACCTATTTTATAACACGCATACAACTGCTCTTTGTGTACTGCAGGTGTAGGATAGGGATACAAGAGTATGAATTATAATTCATATCCTCTAGAAACAATCTAATTGAGAAGATAAGTCACACAGATATTTAAAAAAAACTATAACAAAGGATACTATTTGCTAAGTGTCAAGGGAATTACATAGAAAGCATAAATTATGTAACTGTGGAAAGCAGTCTATTTCAAAACGAAGTAGTGGATCATGCCCTCAGATGAGATCTGAGCTATACAGCATGGAATCATGGATGAGGTTTTCATAGGTAGTGAGTAGGAAAGGTTATTCCAAATGGGCAAGTAAATAGCTTAAAATTGATTTATTCATTGTTCCTTCTTTGAAAAATTATTTTTGAGCTCAAAGATCTTTAGTATCTAACTGTATAAATGGTTAACTAAAAACGGACTAAGAAAACCTGCATAAAGAAGAAAAAAAGGTGTATCAATAAATAGATGAGAACCCTAAGCAGAGTCTTTCTGCTTCTTACCCATAGGCTTGTGGGTATGAAATCCTGGGTGAAAAGTGGCTTTCAAGGGACCAGTAATAGCAATAACAAATAGGATTCTAGTTCATGCTGATTAGAGATTTTAGAAGATAGGATAGTTCCTGACCTTCTATGTAGTTCTGAGTCACTCCCCCAAAGATCTTAATATTCAGTTTTTATCTAGATTTATAATGGCATCCTAGGCTAAGGGTGGATGCCCTACAGTGGTTGCCATCTATGACTAGTCCATTCTGGACCCATATCTCTTGGGAACTCTTCTTAGACTAGCATCCAAACCTTCTGTGTTAGTTTCCTAGGGCTGTTGCAATGAATTGCCACCAACTGAGTGGCTTAAAACAACAGATGTGTTTTCTCTCCTGGCTCTGGAGGGTAGAAGTATGAAATAAGGCACTGGCCAGGTTGGTTCTTTCTGGGGGCTCTGAGGGAGAATACATTTGAGAGCTCTCTCCTAGCTTCTGCTAGATGCCATGCCTTAGCTTGTAACTGCATCCCTTCACTCTCTTCTTCCATCATCACATGGCATTCTCCCTGGGGATCTCTGTGTCCCTGTGTCTCCACGTGGCCTTTTTATAAGGACAATAGTCGTTGGATTTGGGGCTCACACTAATTCAGTACAACCATATCTCAACTTTATTACATCTACAAAGACCCTATTTTCAAATAAGGTCATGTTTACAGGCACTGAGGGGGTCAGGTAGATACATCAATGTATCCTTTTTGGGGGGTGCAATTCAATTCATAACCCTTTCAGAGCCAATTATTGAAGTATTATGCCTCTAAATGAGATTACACCATTCTGTCCCAATGATTCATTCACCACAATTTTTTTTCTTTTAAAACATGCAAGTTCATATGACATCTACACATAATAAATACCCTGACTTTCAGATAAAATGGAATGTGTAATTTCTAAACTAGTTTAGTACTTATTAGAGGTGTCTTTCAAATCTATTCTCTACTTCATATGGCAGGAGCTTAGGTAGTGAACTCAAAATTACATTAGGCCCTATGGGGAGATAACAAATGATTAAAAAAAAAATGGCTCCTGCTCATATAGTTTACAGTCTTGAGGTTTCACTACATAGAATGTTTGCAATGTAAGGGATCATAAAGATCACCTATTCTAAACCACTCATTTTACAGATGATGCCTTCGAGGCCCAGTGAGGTTAACTAACCTTCCCAGGGCTCACAAAGTTAGTTGGGGAAATAGAACATGCAAAAGAAACAAATGAAGGGCACAATTTTAAAGAAACCTCACAACGGCTAGTATTTGGCTTTCATATATGAGGTATACACTGAATGTTGATGACATGCCACTGAGAGAACTGATCAAAGTTTAGCAGTTGGGCACAGTTCTGAAGCAGATACCAAGGCTCTCCTTCTCTCCTTAGCCCCATCTCTGAAGCTTCCCAGAAAGAAAAGTGACTCCCTGACCTTTCTTTTCCTGGGGGCACAGGTGTAGGTCAAGTTTCAGTTGTCTGCGGAAGCAACGACTTTCCAGTAGAAAGGTAAGACATGCTTTTATGACTGTGATGTTCTGCCTGGTGTAATTCCCTGATGACTACAAAGTGATTGGGAAGAAATAGCCCCCAAGGAGGGCGGAGGCTGAGAGGAACAACTGAGGAATTACAGATGTACCACAGGTAAGAGAACTATCGGATGTGGTTCACTCTTTCCTGTTTCCAAAGAAAATAAGCAGTATTACTGATTTTGAAAGGGAAAAACAAGGTGCATTGCCTACTTCAGATACAACCAACTGCTGAAATACTTCAAGTCACCATCAGTCAAAGCTCTTCTTCTTTCTCCTTTTATAGAAAAAGTTTGATATTTAAAAAGTGACTACCAGGAATGGAATTAAAAAAAAACAATCACGCTTGTTAAAGAACATTGAGGTCCCATGACATTTTTATCACAACCTAACTGAAGATTTAACAAACCAAGAAATAAACTGGGGAAAAAAAAATTAAAAATGTAGGAAAGAAGCAAGAATTCCCTTATCTTATTTTTAACCAGCATTAAATCATCAAATGAGCCTACTTTCTCTGAATTAATGGAACTGGCATTTCATCTGACTTGCCTAGTATAGGGACAAGCTTGCTTCTTACCCATAAAATGTATAGGATAAAAATTAAAGTAGAAAAGCACCACATTCCAAGTTAACTATTTTGGGATGTATTGAAAAATTAACTATGTTTCCACTTATTTATCCAATATTTCATTCAAAATATCCTTTACATAATTACATTTCTTAGAGCTATCTCTATGAATTGAAATGTCAAATTAGGTGATTTCAAGTACACCTATACATGTAGATGTGAATTAACACAAATTTTAGCATCATCAGCTTGAAAACAGAGCTACAGAGAAACCAAATAATATGTTATCGATTCACAAAATGAATTTACATAATCAGAGATTCAGAGACATAGTAGGATGTCACATTTTCTTTGGGATTTTGAAAAATAATAAAATTTGATAATTACCATCTCCATGAAATGTACAACCGTGGAATAGAATTTCTGACTGTACTAGCAACAAGCATTACAAATTGAATGCTGTAAGTGTATGCATGTCATGATTCTTTGGGGCTAGTTACACAATCGTGATAAAACTAAAAGATGATTTCTCATGGAATGATTTCTCCTTATGAGAAAGTTATGATGCATGATAATTTTGGAAAATTCCACAAATAGCAACTAACTAGAAGAGTCACTCTTCCGCTTATCACTGACTTATGCCTGGAGAGCTGAGTTTTTGGTCATTTTTTATGTAGCTGAGATAAGGAGTTTTTAGTATTTTTTTATTAGAAATTTCATGAAGATCTGTAATTGGAAAAGTATCCATTAACTACGCATTAAATCTAAACTCTATAATAGTCCCTACACTTTACTTCAGTGGTCAAACACACACAGAAATCATTGCGAGACTTCAGTACGACATTCACAGGAAAATATAATCTCACATGATAGTTGAAGTTGAAATGTAATTTGTAATTATTTAATTTACCTTCTGAACACTATAGAGATGACTCGTTTGCATTAACTTTTTCTTTCTAAAACAATGGATTATTTAATCCAAAGAGGATATATGTTTTCAAAAGTACTACACATTCAACTAAAATAAATTAATTCTATAGCCCAGGTTTTTTTGAAGTCATATCTCACAGTACAAGTTCTATACAAAAGCACTTTTTAAGCTCTTAAATACTGGTTGAATTTCAAAATTTTAATCCTCAGACCCAGGAGACATATAATTTAATTAAGATTAGGCAAGATGCAGGCATAGGCTGTACACAATGGTGACAGAGAGGAACTCTAGCTCAGAGTGCTTACACCCTAGCTATTTCATTTCTATCACAAGCCCAAGCTGAATTTTGCCAGTTTATGCAAATCTTTGGCTCAGGAGAGTGGCTGATGTGTAAACTTATACATTCACAATACTAATGTGTTAAACCAATACTCCTCTTGACTCTGTGTGGTAAGTACAGCTACATTTTAACCAAATCAAACACCACAGTAAATTCTGGGTATACAGTTCATGACTTAAACCAAAATCTGAACACAACTTTCTCAATCTTTCTGTTAATGTGTTGTGACTCATCTCCAAATAAACTGAAATCAGGAGAAAATATGGACATTTCACACAGAATGAAAGACTTACATGACAGGAAATTTCTCTTAAGTATTGGTATACTGGGTTCTAACAACACAAAGTAAAGCTGCAACTGAACTCAATTTTACATGTAATATGGTGCACGTAGGTGGATTTCTAATGTCTTCCTGATGACTCATGTACAATGCTTTATTGTTTTAAATGGGTCATGTTGTTCACTTTGAAATACTAATGCTATTTTGTGATCAATTCAGGAAGTCCTACAAATTTTCCCTAAATTACTGAGAGACACAGCTTGACTACTGTATTTACTCCGATAGCACAGTAATTAGAATCTAAAACTTTCAAGAATGCATATCATCTACCTATATAGCTCTGACAATAATCCATTTTCTTGGAAAATAACCGATTGATGGTTTATTCTTAATATGCTTGGAGAAACACATCCATAAGATAACCCATGCCTTTTTTCACTCTTTAATATCTACAGTTGATCTCTATTTCAGATGACTCTAAGTAGCTAAACACGAATAAAAAATAACATCTTTCTGGCTCATTAAGGCAATTGCTCAAGCTGTCATTAGCATCTCTCTCTGAAAATGCAGTACAGGATATGCAGTAGGCCTTGTCTGCTATAGAAGCTAATGGCACAGAGCTACCTTTTGACAGCAGGACTAAATTTACATACTTTACATATTCAGTGAGTAAAGAATAATTTACATTAATAAAATAGGCTATGTTTGGAGGATTCCCCCTCCCCCATTTGAAATATATCTAGGCACATCGTAGGTCTAGTCACCCATGATTGCATACTAAACGAATTAATTGTGCCAAAGCAAAACGGGGTCTTTTCTCCTTCTTTAACCCTGTTCATTTTCTAGAGCACAATTGTAAATTATGTCTCCAAAGAAAAATATCAAGTCAGGTCCCTGAAAAGATGAGATACTTCATCCTCAGACCTGATAGGCTGACTACCTGTCAGATAAGATTGAAGCCAGGATTATGCTTTGAAAAGATGACAAACCACAGATTTTTATCATTAAATCAAATCTGCTGGGTTTATACTCTGTGAACTTTAATGATTTCATATTTAATTAAAAGAACTAGATTAAACTGAAAGTGGAGGGGTGGGGTTCTGGCAAGGAGAATCAGGGAGTTGTTGGGTGGGCATGAGACTTCATTTCACAAATCAAATTTCTCATTTGTAATAAAGCAAGGTTTCCTTATAGTGGAATTTCTAAGAGTCACTGGGCTGCACAATACTGGAGGGCATCTAGTTTATTCCAGGACTATAAACATCTACCCCGTTCTTAAGAATCTCCACAGGAAGAGGTTTTACATGTGTTGAGAATGTTTCCAACTGCTAAGGGCACCATGTCAGTTTACTAAAGATGGAGAAAATAAAAATTGTACTTCAGCAAGTAAAAGTCAAGAATGATCTGTGCTCTAAAGGTGGCTTTTATTTATTTATTTTTTTAACTGAAGGTAAGATAACATAATTACCAGCCCTTTCAGAGTATCTTGCTTTCTAATGGAATAGTCATAACATATTGGATTATTTAACAAATAAATAGTCACTGACAATCTTTCCAGCACATGCACGCCTGATATAAGACTTCCCAGGTGGCTCAGTGGTAAAGAACCCACCTGCCAATGCAGGAGACTGAGGTTCAATCCCTGGGTGGGGAAGATGCCCTGGAGAAGGGAATGGCAACCCAATCCAGTATTCTTTCCTGGAGAATCCCATGGACAGAGAAGCCTGGTGGGCTACAGTCCATGGGGTCGCAAAAGCATCAGACATGACTTGGTGACTACAACAACAAAGGGGGAGAAAACAGTGTAAAACATGTCCACTTTTCATAATGGTTGGAGAAACAAAGATAAAAATATTAAAGACTGGCTAATAATACAATAAAGGGTTAAAACATGTGGGACAGTCCTTGGAAGTTAAATGAACAGGGGTGTGTGGTAGACAACTGTGATAGCTAGAACAATCAGAAGAGGACTCATGTATTAACTAATTGTACCAGGAAGAACTAGTTGGATTAAATAGAGAAAAGAGGGAAAGATGTGCACCCGTGGCTGATTCTTGTTGATGTATGGCAAAACCCACTATCATACTGTAAAGTAATTAGCTTCCAATTAAAATAAATTAATTAATTAAAAAAAAGAAAAGAGGGAAAGACAATTTGAAGTGAGAGAAATAATAGAAACCAAGAGAGAAACATGAACCAGCAGGATGCATTTGTGGAAAAGTAAGAGAAAGTCTTATTTAAGCAGTATCAGTTGGAGAAATTCAACCAGTGGATAATTACTGATCATTTGTGCATTGAGCACTATGCTAAATACTAGAGTTACTGTGAGGTGTGTGTGCTCAGTTGCTCAGCTGTGTCCGATTCTTTGTCAGCCCATGGACTGTAGCCGATTAGGCTCCTCTCTCCATGGGATTTTCCAGGCAAGAATACTGGAGTGGTTTACCATTTCTTTCTCCAGGGGATCTTCCTGACGCAGGATCAAACCCACGTGTTCTGCATTCTAGGTAGAGTCTTTACCACTGTGCCACCTAGAAGACACCATTCTTGCCCTCCAATTGTTCACCGTCTCTTTAAATGGACCAATAAGAAGTTACAATACAGAATAGGATATGGGATGGAACACATAAACTCAAGAGGAACGCTATCTGAAAATAACTCTGACAAACTTAAAACTTATGTCAATTCTCAATCCATTCATTTACATTTAAGGTAGAGCTCTGTGATTTAAACCATAAATGGAATCCAAATGCAAAATAAAAATTTCTTTGTGACCCATCAAAGCCTAGTCAGTTAAATGTTCACCCTAAGCTTTCTTTCCTAGAGAAATGGAGACAAAAGAGTCTGAAATGCAGTACTTGGGTAGAATCTCAAAAGTGACTGATCAATCTCGGCTCGTTTCCAAGGCAAACCATTCATTAACATGGTAATACAAGTCTACACCCCAACCACTAATGCTGAAGAAGCTGATGTTGTATGGCTCTATGAAGACCTGCAAGACGTTCTAGAAATAATACCAAAAAAAGATGTCGTTTTCATCACAGGGGATTGAAATGCAAAAATAGGAAGTCAAGAGATACCTGGAGTAACAGGCAAGTTTGGCCTTGGAGTACAAAATGAAGCAGGGCAAAGGATAACAGTTTTTCCAAGAGAACGCAATGGTCATAGCAAACAACCTCTTCCAACAACACAAGAGGTGACTCTATATGTGGACATCACCAGATGGTCAATACCTAAATCATATTGATTATGTTTTTTGCAGCCAAAGATGGAGAAACTCTATACAGTCAGCAAAAACAAGACCTGGAGCTGACTTGGCTCAGATCAACAGCTCCATATTGCAAAATTCAGGCTTAAATTGAAGAAAGTTGGGAAACCCACTAGGTCATTCAGGTATGACCTAAATCAAACCCCTTATGATTATACAGTGGAAGTGACAAATAGATTCAAGGGATTAGATCTGATAGAGTGTCTGAAGAACTATGGACAGAGGTTCAGAACATTGTACAGGAGGCAGTGACCAAAACCATCCCCTAGAAAAAGAAATGCAAAAAGGCAAAATGGCTATTTGAGGAGGCCTTACAAATAGCTGAGAAAGGAAGAGAAGTGAAAGGCAATGGAGAAAGGGAAAGATATACCCAACTGAATGCAGAGTTCCAGAGAATAGCAAGGAGAGATAAGAAAGCCATCTTAAGTGAACAATGCAAAGAAATAAAGGAAAACAATAGAATGGGAAAGACTAGAGATCTCTTCAAGAAAACGAGATATCAAGGGAAATATTTCATGCAAAGACAGGCACAATATGGGACAGAAATGGTAAGGACCTAACAGAAGCAGAGGATATTCAAAAGAGGTGGCAAGAATACACAGAACTATACAAAAAAGGTGTTAATGATCTAGATAACCATGATGGTGTGATTACTCACCTAGAGCCAGACATCCTGGAGTGTGAAGTCAAGTGGGCCTTAGGAATCATTACTATGAACAAAGCTAGTGGAGGTGATGGAATTGCAGCTCAGCTATTTCAAATCCTAAAAGATGCTGCTGCTAAAGTGCTGTACTCAATATGCCAGCAAATTTGGAAAACTCAGCAGTAGCCACAAGACTGGAAAAGGTCACTTTTCATTTCAATCTCAAAGAAGGGCAATGCCAAAGAATCTTCAAACTACCGTACAACTGAGCTCATTTCACATGTTAGCAAGGTAATGCTAAAAATCCTTCAAGCTAGGCTTCAACAATATATAAACCAAAAAGTTTCACATGTACAAGATGGATTTTAAAAAGGCAGAGGAACCAGAGATCAAATTATCAACATTCAGTGAATCACAGAAAAAGCAAGCGAATTCCAAAAAACACATCTACTTCTGCTTTATTGACTATGCTAAAGCTTTGACTGTGTGGATCACAACAGACTATGGAAAATTCTTAAAGAGATGGGAATACCACACCAACTTATCTGTCTCTTGAGAAATCTATATGCAGGACAAGAAGCAACAGAACTGGACATGGAACAACGGACTGTTTCCAAACTGGGAAAAGAATACATCAAGGCTGTATATTGCCACCCTGCTTAATTAACTTATATGCGAGTACATCATGAGAAATGCTGGGCTGGATGACTCACAAGCTAGAATGAAGATTGCCGGGAGAAATATCAAAACCTTCAAATATGCGGATGATACCACTCTAATGGCAGAAAGAGAAGCGGAATTAAAGATCCTCTTGAAGGTGAAAGAGCAAAGTGAAAAAGCTGGTTTAAAACTCAACATTCAAAAAACTAAGATCATGGAATCTGGTCTCATCACTTCATGGCAAATAGAAGGGGAAAAAGTAGAAACAGTAACAGATTTTATTTTCTTGGGCTCCAAAATCACTGCAGATAATGACTGTAGCCACCAAATTAAAGATGCTTGCTCCTTGGAAGAAAAGCTATGACAAGCCTAGACAGTGTATTAAAAAGCAGAGACATCACTTTGCCAATAGAGGTCCATATTGTAAAGCTATGGTTTTTATAAGTCATGTATGGGTGTGAGAGTTGGACTATAAAGAAGGCTGAGCACCAAAGAACTGATGCTTTCAAACTGTGGCACTGGAGAATACTCTTGATAATCCCTTGGACTGCAAGGAGCTCAAACCAGTCAATCTTCTTTTTTAAAAAAAATTTATTTATTGTTTTAATATAAATTTATTTATTTTAATTGGAGGCTAATTACTTTATAATATTGTATCGGTTTTGCCATACATCAACATGAATCTGCCACAGGTGTACATGTGTTCCCCATCCTGAACCCCCCTCCCACTTCCCTCCCCATACCATCCATCTGGGTCATCCCAGTGCACCAGCCCCGAGCATTCTGTATCATGCATCAAACCTAGACTGGTGATTCATTTCATATATGATACTACACATGTTTCAATGCCATTCTCCCAAATCATCCCACCCTCTCCCTCTCCCATAGAATCCAAAAGACTGTTCTATACCTCTGTGTCTCTTTTGCTGTCTTGTATACAGGGTTATCATTACCATCTTTCTAAATTCCACATATATGTGTTTGTATACTGTATTGGTGTTTTTTCTTTCTGGCTTACTTCACTCTGTATAATAGGCTCCAGTTTCATCCACCTCATTAGAACTGATTCAAATGTATTCTTTTTAATGGCTGAGTAATACTCCATTGTGTATATGTACCACAGCTTTCTTATCAATTCATCTGCTGATGGACATCTAGGTTCCTTCCATGTCCTGGCTATTATAAACAGTGCTGCGATGAACATTGCAGTACATGCGTCTCTTTCAATTCTGGTTTCCTCGGTGTGTATGCCCAGCAGTGGGATTGCTGGGTTGTGTGGCAGTTCTATTTCTAGTTTTGTAAGGAATCTCCACACTGTGCTCCACAGTGGCTGTACTAGTTTGCATTCCCACCAACAATGTAAGAGGCTTCCCTTTTCTCCACACCCCCTCCAGCATTTATTGATTGTAGACTTTTGGATCGCAGCCATTCTGACTGGCGTGAAATGGTACCTCACTGTGGTTTTGATTTGCATTTCTCTGATAATGAGTGATGTTGAGCATCTTTTCATGTATTTGTTAGCCATCTGTATGTCTTCTTTGGAGAAATGTCTGTTTAGGTCTTTGACCCATTTTTTGATTGGGTCGTTTATTTTTCTGGAATTGAGCTGCAGGAGTTGCTTGTATATTTTTGAGATTAGTTCTTTGTCCATTGCTTCATTTGCTATTATTTTCTCCCATTCTGAAGGCTGTCTTTTCACCTTGCTTATAGTTTCCTTTGTTGTGCAGAAGCTTTTAATTTTAATTAGGTCCCAATTTGTTTATTTTTGCTTTTATTTCCAATATTCTGGGAGGTGGGTCATAGAGGATCCTGCTGTGATTTACGTCAGAGAGTGTTTTGCCTATGTTCTCCTCAGGAGTTTTATAGTTTCTGGTCTTACGTTGAGATCTTTAATCCATTTTGAGTTTATTTTTGTGTATGGTGTTAGAAAGTGTTCTAGTTTCATTCTTTTACAAGTCAAACCAGTCAATCTTAATTGAAATCAACCCTGAATATTCATTGGAAGGACTGATGCTGAACCTGAAGCTTCAATACTTTCGCCGCCTGATGCAAAGAGCTGGCTCACCAGAAAAGACCCTGATGTTGGGAAGGATTGAGGGCCCGAGAAGAGAACAGAGGATGAAATGCTTGGATGGCATCACTGACTGAATGGATATAAGTCTGAGCAAACTTCATGAGATAGTGAAGGACCTGGAAGCCTGTTATGCTGCAGCTGATGGGGTCGCAAAGAGGTGGACATGACTGAGTGACTGAACAACAAAGAGAAATGGCAAAATCAAAGAAATTTCCCATGAATAATTTCCAGGGACCCTTTGCAGAAAATAATTTTCAAAGGAATGATTATTTTACTTGCTTAATTCACTGGAACTGGACATTCTGTCATTGAACCTAACAACAGAAGTCTTTTCAGCAGTGAGGTAATTGCTGTGGAAAAGCCCGAAGTCTTTTTCACCAGAGTACTTTGAGAAAAGGATTTATATCTACCTGCATAAGATGGTTCAGGATCAATAATGCCTAGAGCACATCATGAATTTTCAACTCTATAATTTGAAAACTCTTAAAAGTGTCCCAATGACTATTTCCACATATTAGCCACTCAATTCTTTAAAAATGTAGTGGTGTTACTAGTATTATTTGAGGCCAGAACTAAAAATTCTGCTACAAGTGTTCCTAAGAGAAAATCTCAACAATCTCATAAATCTTTGGCATGAACCCCCAAGTGAAAGGTAACGTTGCAAGAAAATAGCAGAGTGTGTGGTCTGGAATTAGACAAACTAATGCTCAAATTCTGATTCACTTGTCCACTAGCCGTAACCTTGGCCAAGCTACTTAACTTTTCTAATCTTCCATTCCTTCTCCTATAAACTTGAGAAACTAAAACCTAACATTTTGGAATGTTGTCAGGATATAGTGTAGTAAGATGGTTACTAACACAGTGTCTTGACAGGAAGAAAAGGGGACTGGGTAGAATGGATGGTTTACTTTGCCATTTGATTATCCTGAAAAGTCATGTAGTACAATCACTCCATCTTGTTTAAAACAGCTCTTAGGCCATTTGTGTAGCCTATCTGGAATTAACCCTTGTTGTGCAAGGATGACTTACCATTGTAGAAAAGAAATAAACAAAAAATTCTTTGTAATGTGCAAAAAAAAGATAAGTGTTATACTGTCCCCACAACACTGAATAAGACAAAATGATGAAGAATACTTTAATAATATTGGCTCAGGATATAAATTAGATATAGATTGGATACAAATCACATTTTTATTTCATTGGTTGTTATGCAGTTCATGATGAATGTGTTACACAATAAAGGAAGGAACTGGTTATTGTCAGTATTCCATCCTAAGCTGTATTCTGGCTTCTTTCCTTGGAGAGTAGTAAGTTAATGAATAGATGCTATTTTCTATGATACAGATGTCCTTCACTATTAGAATCTATTGAATTCGGCAATGAATACATATTCATGAATGTGCACTATTCTCAAAACAGGGATTTAGCCAGTCTACTCCATTAAACATAAGTTTATTTTTCTTCCAGGTGTCAGCCAGGGAATCAACATTTTGGTCAATGGCCTTTTCATGATGTTTGTCTTAATGGATGCCACCTGGAAATAAAATCAACTTATGTTTAATGGAATAGATTTCCTAAATCTGCACTCTGAGAAGGGCATTGTTTTGGGAAGAAGTAATTAAATCTAAATATTAGAATTAAAACATAAATTTATAAATATAACTCCAATCTTAAAATAAGAATTAAACAAAAACTATATATAATTTGCATTTTATTATATAGTCACATTGTATTGATGATGCTAATAATTAGAGCCTGCATGCCATCATACACTTGTCATTTTCTTAGTTGAACTGTGTATTTGGCTAATCCTACTGGGGTTTCTGGCATATTTGATGAGGTCAACTGTGTCACCCATCAGTCTGTTCAAGTTACAACAGGTATACACAACATATTACCTTTGTGTTGATAGTGATCAAATCTCCCAATCATTGAAATGGCTAATAAATATTAGCTAGTGTGTTAGTGTTAAATAAAATGTGCACATAAAACCTAAATAACAAACTGCATATTCTTGGTTTTCTTTACAAGTAATAATTCATTTTTAAAAAGTCCTTTGAAGTATTCTATTCATCCTCAAGCACTAGATATACCAAACTTAAATAAGATAGAAATAGGTAAATAGAAAACAATACACCTTGACAATATAGAAGAAACACAAAAATAATTTTGCTAAATTTTGCCAGATCAAAAAGAATAGGGAATGGGGTGGTAAAGACCATGTATATGCTAGATTCACATAGTAGTTTTTGTTCTGGGTGTTCAGTTAAGACCAACCAACACCTGAGTGCCTGCTCCATTTCTGTCACTGTGATAAACTACTAGGCCTAATAGATATGACCTAAGTTCCTATCTCCTTACAGTCTTGTATACTTTGAGAACCATTCTACTTTATTCATTCTAGGTGATGATTACAAAGAGGACAGCAGCAACCATGCTCATGAGAGACCGTGGCCAGAGGCTGACATTTGGAACATTATAATGGCCTAAAAAATAAAAGTCTACTCCCTGATGTGGACAATGTGATGGCAGTAGGGATACAATGAGGAAAAATCCTAAGCAGGAAATTTTTGCTTCCTTTTTTTTTTTTAATGTATTCTCCTGTCAGCTTGGTCTGACTGACAGCTCTTACAGACTGACCTAATGAACCTTCAGCCTGGGAGCCTTCACACTTTCCCTGATAAGCAGTGAACTCAAGTTTTACTGTAGGCATCATTTCCTAAGCCCCAGTGATCTGACTAAAGTGGCATGGCCTTCAAATACCACCACAAATAGGACAATCCCAGCAGGAATGTTGTCAAACTGATTTTTCAGCTTTTCCAGCCCCTCTGCAAATCAGCTCAAATCACATTTTTCCAGGTTTAGATGAAGCATCTAATTGTGTATCTCCATAGAAAATACATGGTCTCTGCTAGAATTTTTCAAAGGGGTGCATTATGGTATATGAAAATACCAGATAGATACAAGGATATATTCAAATTATCTGCTTATTCCCCTGAAGACTGTGAAATATATTTGAAAGTTATTTTAAAGCTTATAAACATCCACTATTTATCTTCTGGTTATCTTATTTTTCTGTCTCTTCCTTAGGCTTTAGAACCAGCTTATAAATGTATAATTGGGAAGATTAGACCTAAGGCCAGGACAGGAATGAGTTTGGACTATGACTAACACCAGAACTATGTCCTGGACAAACGGAGTCCCTGGGTCATGTTTAGAAGGATTTTTCTAACTGCATATCTTAGGTCTTAAAGTATAATGCCACAAGTGTGCAAGGCAGTACACTAGTCTACTAGATAGAAGGAAGACAGTGCATTGGTTTCAAATCTTTGTGTAACAACAACAAAAAGGAATTAGTCTAACTATTAGCAGTTTTCTAGAAATAACAAGTGATTTACCTTGGAATTAAATGAGGATGATGGGATTCTGGAGTATGGAGCTGTGACTAACATTTTAAACTTTGGAAACCACTTTTATGTTGAACTTTTCCTATCAGTTATTCTTAAATTAAATGAATTGATTGCTCTAAATCTCAGATAAAGGGTGTGTTCATAAGATTATACTGATTAGATAGAACTCTAATTTTAACTTTAAAATTGTCTTTCATTTCTCTTAGAAATTAGAATGACTAATCTAGATAGACTCATTTTAAAAAAGTGAAATAAAGACATTTTAATCTACAGAAAAAGAGAAAAAACATATACAACATTTTTCTCAAATCACTTTTTACATACAGCATATTTAACCCAATGATTTTGAACTTGTCAGTAGAAATATATAAAAACATACCTACACACACACACACTCACACACACACACTTAGGTAACATAGTTATCATGAAAAGACAGTGTCTAAACACCAAGATCCCCTGGAAGAGGGTATGGCAACCCACTACAGTATTCTTGCCTGGAGAATCTCATGGACAGAGGAGCCTGGGGGTGGGTTACAGTCCATGGGGTCACAAAGAGTCAAACACGACTGAGCAGTTAAGCACACAGCACCAACACCAACATGAAACCAGGCAAATCTATTTTGCTGAATTTCAATTACCCACTTTGGAGCTTTTGCCTGTATTTGAAGCACTAATTATGCATAACTATGGCAAAACAACACACAAGAATTAGCTAAATCGTCCGGTTCATGAGGAAATCTGTGGCAAGATGTTCTTTTTCTTCTCAAAGCTCTAAATTCACCTACTTAGTTTCCTGTGTGTACGAAGCATTTCAACCTATACTTCCTTTTTTCTCTAATGTGTGCCTAAGAAAAAGTATGCTGACCATAGGTCAGAGAAGTTGAAGTAAATAGGAGAGAGAATTCTTTCTTTTTTTTAACATTTCAGTAAAGAGTCAAATCAAATTATTGTTAAGTCTCATACATAACTGGCTAACTACAGATTGAATTGGGCATTTGTATTTTGTATATCTTATAATTTTGATACTCTAAGTCACATGAATGATTTTTTAAATAAGCACCATGTGTTGGTAAATGAGATCTATCCTCATTAATGTAGTTGCTTTGGGAACTATAGAATCAAGTAATGGTTGTGTGAAACATTTGTGAAGTGCCTCTCTGGGATATATTTAGAGTCTGCCTCACATTCTTTTGAATACTCTCAATGACAGCAAATCGTTGGTCTTCTGTAGTAAGGCTGAGTTTTGGAAAACACGAGTATTTCACAGTCAAAAAGAATAAATAAGCTGGGTGATTAAGCTGGATAATACTAATGTTTGGTTAAAAGCTAGGTGCAACTCTAAAGAAATGATACTGAATTTCTTCTTTAGCTCAAATCATGAAGAATGTTTATTGGGATAAGTCAATTCTTGTTGGTTTGGTAATAAAAGCAATATATTCATTAAGATAAATAAATGCATAAATATAAATGTGTGTGTGCGTATGCATGTGAGTGGCAGAATCCTAAATTAAACAGGATCATTTATTTTATAGATAAAGTAATGGAAGTCCAACATTTATTATTCTCCTAGTAAAGTACCCAGTAAAGTATTTAATAAATGGTAAAGTATTATCTATGTAGTCAAAACAATGATTTATGGAGAGACACACAGAATGTTTGAAAATGGCATTAGTGCTAGGATGATGGATATAGCAAATATCAGACCATTTGCTGGCCCTTCCTATATTTCTTGAAGACTTCGCTCTTCCAAATAGTTATTGTAAGAGGCAGTCATACCGTGGACCATGTGTTCTTATCACTCCCTGGTTGACTGTACACAGGTTGGGCACCTGGCCCAAAGGGAATAAATCCATAGGTTAGTCTGGTCAAGTTAGATTCTGTCACGAGAATTTGCACTCAAAGGAACCTATCTCATATAAAGATAGGCAATTCAAGAAAGGGTCACACTGTATCACAGCTGTGGCAGTCATGTTTAAACAAAGAAATGAGTGAAGAAAAACAGGAGACAGAGATAAATGAGACCATGGAAGGACAGAGACTGTTTTCTCCTGTCTTTGGATATCTGAAAGGTCACCTATTATATCCTTGGATAAATCCCCCTTCACTCAAGTTAACTTGAGTAGATTTTTCTTCCTTATAACTAAAGAGGCCTGGAAACAATGTGTTATGGAGCTGCTATTGGCACTAGCTGTAAAGAACCCATCTGCCAATGCAGAGACATAAGAGACACAGGTTTGACCCCTGGGTCAGGAAGATCCCCTGGAGTGGCAACCCATTCCAGTATTCTTGCCTGCAGAATCCCATGGAGAGAGGAACCTGGTAAGCTATAGTTCATGGGGCCACAAAGAGTTGTACAAGACTGAAAAAACTTAGTGCACACACATTCCCTCTTGTAGCTTTTTAGTAAAAAATTATAAAAATAATTTTTAAACTGTTCAGGGAATGGCTAAATGCCCAGAAACATGAAAGTGATTCCCTCCAAATCATTCACATACTGGCAACTCAAGGACTAGAAGCCAGATCTCCTAATTCACCACATAACACCCACCAGTAGGGTACATGGGTTCAGAGCATAGACCCTGGAACTATATGACTTTGGGAATCTTAACTTCTCCTTGCCTCAGTTTTCCCCTCTATAAAAAGGGATATGATAATAGTACTTTATAAATGGGGTTGTTGTGAGAATTAAATTATTTATATGACACAAGTAGGAACAGCTGATTGAACCTGGGGAGGAACCTGACCTAAAGAGCAGCCAACCTAGGCTCTAGTGCAGAAAACATATGGGGTGCTAGATGCGCCAAATAACATTCCTCACATAGCAATGTGGAATTGGGACTCAAGAGTCTTTGTCAGAGAGTAGGAGGGGCAGTTAGACTGGGGTAAGTGAAGTCTCCCTCCAAGCACAGGATGAGCAAAGTAGTCCCCCTGCCAAAAAAAAAAAAAAAAATATATATATATATATATATATATATGCCCATGAATTTGCACTGTGGAGGACCCGAGAGCCATACTGAATATAAAACACAAAGATTCCATTTCCAGGGAGCTAAGTCTAGATGTACAACATTTCCTGTCCTCAATGCCCTGAGCCACTCTGTAATCTCTTTAATAAATACTCAGTTTAAATAGATTCTTGTTCCTTGCAATCAAAAAAGACATCATTAACTAAAATACTTATTAATATTATCTTACCTTTTAGTATAAACAGTAAAAGTAATGACATATATAGGGCGTAGGTGTTCAGGGAGGGCCCATATGCTTCCCATTTCAATCACATTTTTCTAGCGTTCTCATACTATTTTCCAGCATCATCAACACAAAACTCTCATTTCTCTCTTTATGGGTAAAAGTGCTTTATCACCATCTTATCATCAGGAACTAAATGGCACAGGTCTTAAGAATGAGTAATTAATCATTCTATATTCATTTCGAGTCATTGGATTCATTTTGTTTAACATGACAGCGAATAGTTTAAGCCTACATTCTTCCAATTAAAATGTGAAAATGTTCCTTACTGAGATTCTTTACCCTTAGAAGGCTAACCAAACTCTGGAGCATGTTCTATAATTAGCACCTTGAAAATAATTTTTAAAACAGCAAAACAGCAACCTGTTTTGTACAAACCAGAGCACAAACCAGAAGAAAAACAAGACAGCTGCAAATTGTAAACAACTTCAGATGATTTATAGGGAGAGAATTCTACAAAGCTTCCTTAATGTCAGGATATAAACAGTTTTTAGTGCTATTTAGTTAAGTGATAATTATAAAACCCATTGAACTGAATGAGAATTAGGATTGTCAGACAAATGCTTGTAAGGGGTTAATTAATTCATATGAACTGCACAGCTCAGCTGAAAATGGGCTCATTATTCTAAACCACCAACTTTGTTTCTTAGTACTGTACTCCTTTCTCTATCAGATTCACCCTGTTAAACCGCCACTCCCAGTAGCAAATGTCAGGAGATAGAAATATTTAAAAGGAAATGTGAGCTAAAGGCGTTTTACAAAGATACATTGGGGGGTACAAAGATGTCTGCCGGAACAATGAAATGGAAAGATCATTTATTAGTACACTGTGGTTCATAACATCCCAAAGGGTTCAATATTTTCATTACGCACACAAACAGACCGCCTCCTCCTTTTCAAATGCCTCATTACAACTAAGCCTGGAGCTTTTTTCTTAAAAAGCTTTTCTCTGAAATTATTAATAATTTGAAGTTCCCTATAGGCCAAGAGTATTATTATAGTCAGAATGCATCAATATGTATATATACTTATACACTCTCTTTTATGCTATTTTAAATAACAAAGTATTTAGCAGGAACAGTTAAGAATTTATAAGCTATATACAGAAAAGCCTAGAGGAAGATGGCAATATCCCAGGATCTAAGGCAATGGCTCTTGAAGCTTATTAGGTGGATGTAGGAGACTAATAGGATTATGAGTTTTGGTTTAGCCTGTCCATCATTTCAAAATCCCCATAACTAAAGGGAATATCTTCATAGGGGTCTGAGTTTAATATTGAAGCTTCCTTATTTAATTTTTCCTATTTTATAATGCTGAGTGCTAATTAGTTCCATCCACTTTCTTCAGGCTTGTCAATAAGGCAACTTGGAAGCCAAGAACCCGCTGAATTATGGATTAACCAGTTCTGTAACAGCATGTTCAAGCAACCTAGTTAGCTACTCCAAAGCATAATCTCATTATAGGCAAAGAAGAGCATAAAATACTCTTTTGTTATCTTCTGCTTAAAAGGACAAAAATAACTCCCTAGAAGTAAACGGCCTATTTTGGATGTGTTAATGAACATTTTGGACACGTAAACTAAAATAGACAACATTTACTTTCATGTGCGTCCAACATAGCCTATTACATTCATGGTATCCAGAATATCTGCTACAGAAAATGACAAACTAGTCTCAAAAAATTTTTTTTCACAAACAAATTTTAAAAGGCAGAAAAGATAGACATGGAACCTGACTAGCATGATTTCCCTCATCTACCTTCACTTTTATTGAACCTTCATCCTAACCTCCCTGAGCCTTTGCATCATTTTCCTACTTGTGGCATTTCAATTGACTCCTTTCTTCTGCAGCTAGACCCTAGAATCAGTCCCTTGGGGTCATACATTTTGGAGTGAGAAAGGATGTTAGAGATAAACTGATGTAGCTCTCTCATTCCATGAGGGAATTAACTGAGATCCAAAGGTCAAGTGACCTATTCAAATGTCATATAAACTAGGTGATCATAGAGATGAAAAATGAACCCAAGTCTCCCAACTCTCTGTTCAATGCTCCTTCACTTCTACTTACCATCATAACCACCCCACTTTACCAGGTTTGAACTTGCTGGCTTCACTAGGCTGCTGAGCTACTCCTCCAATAACCTGGGGTTCCCCTTCCAAGACATTCATTTCCTTAGCCTCCAGGAACCAAGCTATGATCAAGTATGAACAAACTCAACTTGACTGTGTCTACTGGTTTATTGCCCACGTGTCCAAATTCCCCTTGTGTCCAAAGCCTTCCAATTCTACCTTCCTTTCCTCATTCCTAAAGGATGATCTTGAATTCTAACTTGTTGTCTGAATGAGTCTATTTCCCAAAAGTTTCACCATCTCCCTTCGCCTAGACGTCAATTGCGGGGAGCTGCCCGTGAGAACGGGGTCCTTTATCTAAAGGACACAGCTCTGGGAGCTGCCTCAGTCCTTGAGGGTTTGCTTGCAAACATAGCTCTCTGTCCTGCCACCCCAGAGATTAGGCGATTATTTACTGCAGACACGTGGAGTTCTGGACAAACTTCTCATGCACAAGAAAATGTTATCTGGTGTAAGAAATAATAACAGGGTGCCATTCCCATGCTCTCAAGATTTCTTGTGACTTTTTGTAAGATGTATAGGTCAACCAAGAAAAAATGTTAACTGTCTTGTTTTTCTCTTGCTCTCCTGTATAAATATAAGTTGCTGAATAAAATCAGGGTCAGACCGCTTCCGTTTGTGGAGACGTGTCTGATCCTCTCGACCCCATCTTTGCTGTAGTATTCTTTTGCTGTAGTATTCTTTCTCAGCCGCGTTGTGCACGTTCTCGGGACCTGATTGACTTTGCCGGCTGGCTCCGGCAATCAATTACCTTCTCTCCTGTCCATCTTTGTGGTAGAAACAGGTCTCATTTTCTTGCCTCTTAAAAAATAATACTTCTAGCTCTATTTCCTTCCTCCCAAGCACCTTGCATCTCTCCTTCTTAACTGCTGCTGCTACTTTAAACCCAAACTGATAAAAATCATTGATAATAATGAATAATGCAGCAATAAAAAACAGCTAGTATAAACGGAGTGATTATTATGTGTTAAACATCATTTTAGGTACTTTGCAAGCATTAATTCATTTAATCCTAATAATAACCTATGAGGTGGCTGTTGTTTAGTCACTAAGTTGTGTCCGACTCTTTTGTGACCCCATGGACTATGTAGCCTGCCAGGCTCAACTGTCCATGGGATTACCCAGCTAACTATTATTATTATGCTCATTTTATAGATAAGGAAACTTAAATATGTAATGCTTAAGTAACTTGGCCAAGATACACAACTAGAAAGTAACAATGTCAGGATTTGAACCCAGACAGCTAAACTCCAGATTCTGTGCTTGGAATCAATGCACTGCCCCTTTAGCATGTATTTTATCTATACCATCACTTATTAACTCCATTACATGGGGTAACTTACTGAACTATCGGACACTCAGTTTCCTTACATATAAAATGAGAAAAATATTGAGAATCTTCACTGATATAAGGATTAAGTGAACAAGAGAACACATGTAATCCCCCATGCCTGGCACACATGAAGCATTCAGTAAATAATAGTTAATTTAATACTGGTAACATTAAGAACCAAGTCTAGCTTTTATCAATAAAAAATTCAGGGATAATTTTCCCAGAGAAAGACAAGCTTTATTGGCAAAACTAATACAATATTATAAAGTTTAAAAATAAAATAAAATTAAAAAAAAAAAAACAGAAAACTAAAAAAAAAAAAAAAAAAAAGAAATGCTTACCAAGGACTATTCTAAACAACTGATGAGTATTAACTCATTTAGTCCTCAAAACAACCATGAGGTGAATCATACTGTCATTTTCATTTTATATATGAGAAAACTGAGACATAGAAGCAATTGACTTCTCCAAGGTAACAAAGGTAGAAAGAGGCAAAACCAAGATTTGGACCCAAGCAGTCTAACAGTCTATGCTAGGCAGACTTTCAGTGCAATAGTTTGTTGTCAGATGGCAAACCTGAGATGTCCATATTCTGGTAGATTAAAAAAGATGCGTACAGCCACCATAAGTATGTCAATGTAATATCAATGTAGTTTACCAAACTCAAGAGAATTATCTGGAGATTAAAGAAACAAAAACAGAATCCTAGACCTCATTCCATACCTACTAAGTCAGAATATGGGAATGAAGACCAGTAGAAGGTAATAGATGAGGAAGTCAGAATCACTTAGCAAGCTTTTGAAAAATCCCCATGCCTAGGACCCACCCCTGGAGAGTCTGCTTCAGCATATTCATGGTGATTCCCAGATCTTACTTGTTACCTTTGAAGGATGCTAGGGAGCTAACACAGAGAAGGCAATGGCACCCCACTCCAGTACTCTTGCCTGGAAAATCCCATGGATGGAGGAGCCTGGTAGGCTGCAGTCCATGGGGTTGCAAAGGGTCGGACATGACTGAGCAACTTCACTTTCACTTTTCACTTTCATGCATTGGAGAAGGAAATGGCAACCCACTCCAGTGTTCTTGCTTGGAGAATCCCAGGGACGGGGGAACCTGGTGGGCTGTCGTCTATGGGGTCGCACAGAGTCAGACACGACTGAAGCAGAAGCAGAAGCAGCAAGGATGATAATAATATTTAGTTATGTTAAAAATAATCCTTTTATTTTGTGAATTCATGTAGAAATGTTTACAGATAAAAGTTTTAAAATGTAATGTGTAGAATTTGCTTCAGAATATCGAAGAGTGAAGGTATAGGTGAAACAAGATTCAACAGGAACTGATCATTGTTGAAGCTGGGTGCTAAGTTCATTGTATTATTCTATTTTACATGTATTTCAAAGTAAAGAATAAGGGGGGAAAAAGGACTGACTGGCTACCAAGGTGACACATCAGATAAAGCAATTCCAGCTAAACCACCCAATTCAAAGAGGTAATTTCCCAATAGCCATATAAGGCTCATCGATGGGTATGAGTGCATGGAAATCCATACCCTGTACATAGATACAGATATATACGTATGAAGTAGGTAAAAGCAGTGAGATAAGGAGCAGAGTATAAGCCTGGGGAAGGGGGACTGAGGGAAACAGGGAACTTGAAAGATTAGGTCATTTACTAAGACTGATGAGTGTAAGTTTCAGTTTGCAGGATTGGGGAGAGTACAGCAAGTCTGGAAAAACCACCAAGACATGTGACTCAGTGAACAAAGAATAAGGAGATTGCTAGGCAGTAATGAAGACTCAATTTTAATGCTACAAGCATACTGCATATGTTAAAATGAAGATGATATTTGAGATTCTTCCAAAGAGGGAATGGGTTCGATTTTAGTATTTATTTTGTTTTGCTGTTATTATGTAATTTGCATCCTTAAGAGGAGAGGAATGAATAGTAACTGTGCTACAATTGTAACATGACTAGCAGAGAGATATGATAATCAAAATATTATATTCTGTATCTTGTATATGTTTTTCTCAGCACTATGGGATAAAATAGTCATGGAATGCCCCCACAAAATCATGGTCAAGTTTATGAGCAAAAAGGGGCTCTGCCAACTGAAAACTGACACTTGCCATCTACGTCTACAAAGATTAAACCACAGCCACTGCAACTGCTGACCTTCAACTCCCCTGAAAGGAGTTCAAGGTGAAAATCTGGAATGAGGCACTCTGTGCTCTGGGAAAAACTGGCAGAACAGGCCTTCAGATAGATCTTTCAAGGAGAAGATTTTATAAGTTTCAATTCTTGCATCTTCTCATACCTAGAGAAAAACTGATGTCATTAATGGTGACATCTGCTTTGGTTATTCAGGAAAATTTTACAATTACAAGTCAAAATAGAGTAGCTATGGTTCAGACATCCTTGGAAATAACTAGGTGATGCTATGGGTGTACTTTCAGAATAGACCTTGTATTGCTAAACACTTGAGTTTTCTGAGTTATGTCAGGCTTGGATGCCACCATTCTCAAAACAATGCCTGCTGGAAGCTAGTAACTGCAACCTTACTTTTTACAAAACTAGGCAATAGTGAGATGGTCCTAAGATGGCGGGGGAATAGGATGGGGAGACCACTTTCTCCCCCACAAATTCATCGAAAGATCATTTGAACGCTGAGCAATTTCCACAAAACAACTTCTGAACACTGGCAGAGGACACCAGGCACCCAGAAAGGCAGTCCATTGTCTTCAAAAGGAGATGTTTTATCATCAGTGCTGTATGTATGGAGAAGTCTTGAGGCTACTGTAAGAATAAGACTGAAAACCAGAGGCAGGAGGCTTAATTCCAGAACCTGACAACACCAGAAAACTCCTGACTCCAGGGAACATTAATCAATAAGAGATCATCCAAAAGCCTCCATACCTACACTGAAACCAAGCTCCACCCAAGAGCCAACACATTCCAGAGCAAGACATACCACACTAATTCTTCTGCAACACAGGAACATAGCCTTGAGCTTTAATATACAGGCTGCCCAAAGTCACACCAAACCCATAGACACCTCAAAACTCACTACTGGACACTTAATTGCACTCCAGAGAGAAGAAATCTAGTTCCACCCACCAGAACACCGACGCAAGATTCCCTAATCAGGAAACATTGACAAGCCACTAGTCCAACTCCACCCACAGTGAGGAACCTCCACAATAAAGAGGAACCACAAACTGCCAGAATACAAAAAGGCCACCCCAAACACAGCAATCTAAACAAGATGAAAAGGCAGAGAAATACTCAGCAGGTAAAGGAACAGGATAAAAGCCCACCAAACCAAACAAAATAGGAGGAGACAGAGAGTCTACCTGAAAAATAATTCAAAATAATGATAGTAAAAATGATCCAAAATCTTGAAAAAAAAAAAAATGGAGTTACAGATAAATAGCCTGAAGACAAGGATTGAGAAGATGCAAGAAATGTTTAACAAGGACTTAGAAGAAATAAAAAAAGAGTCAATCAATAATGAATAATGCAATAACTGAGATCAAAACAGTCTGGAGGGAACCAACAATAGAATAACTGAGGCAGAAGACAGGATAAGTGAGGTGGAAGATAGAATGGTGGATATAAATGAAGCAGAGAGGAAAAAAGAAAAAAAGAATGAAAAGAAATGAGGACAACCTCAGAGCCCTCTGGGATAATGTCAAGTGCCCCAACATTCGAATCATAGGAGTCCCAGAGGAAGAAGACAAAAAAAGGAAGGCCATGAGAAAATACTTGAGGAGATAATAGTTGAAAACTTCCCTAAAATGGGGAAGGAAATAGCCACCCAAGTCCAAGAAACCCAGAGAGTCCCAAACAGGATAAACCCAAGGCGAAACACCTCAAGACATATTAATCAAATTAACAAAGATCAAACACAAAGAACAAATATTATAAGCAGCAAGGGAAAAACAACAAATAACACACAAGGGGATTCCCATAAGGATAACAGCTGATCTTTCAATAGAAACTCTTCACACCAGAAGGGAATGGCAGGACATCCTAGGATCAGTGCAAAGAAATAGAGGAAAACAATAGAATGGGAAAGACTAGAGATTTCTTAAAGAAAGTTAGAGATACCAAGGCAACATTTCATGCAAAGATGGGCTCAATAAAGAACAGAAATGGTATGGACCTAACAGAAGTAGAGGATATTAAGAAGAGGTGGCAAGAATACACAGAAGAACTGTACAAAAAAGATCTTCATGACCCAGATAATCACAGTGGTGTGATAGCTCACCTAGAGCCAGACATCCTGGAATGTGAAGTCAAGTGGGCCTTAGGAAGCATCACTACGAACAAAGCTAGTGGAGGTGATGGCATTCCGGTTGAGCTATTTCAAATCCTGAAAGATGATGCTGTGAAAGTGCTGCACTCAATATGCCAGCAAATTTGGGAAACTCAGCAGTGGCCACAGGACTGGAAAAGTTCAGTTTTCATTCCAATCCCAAGGAAAGGCAATGTCAAAGAATGTTCAAACTACCGCACAATTGTATTCATCTCAGACTCTAGCAAAGTAATGCTCAAAATTCTCCAAGCCAGGCTTCAACAATACGTGAACAGTGAACTTCCTGGTGTTCAAGCTGGTATTACAAAAGGGAGAGGAACCAAAGACCAAATTGCCATCATCCGCTGGATCATCAAAAAAGCAAGAGAGTTCCAGAAAAAACATCTACTTCTGCTTTATTGACTATGCCAAAGCCTCTGACTGTGTGAATCACCACAAACAGTAGAAAATTCTTCAATAGATGGGAATACCAGACCACCTGACCTGCCTCTTGAGAAACCTATATGCAGGTCAGGAAGCAACAGTTAGAACTGGACATGGAACAACAGACTGGTTCCAAATTGGGAAAGGAGTATGTCAAGGCTGTATATTGTCACCCTGCTTATTTAACTTCTATGCAGAGTACATCATGAGAAATGCTGGGCTGAAAGAAGCACAAGCTGGAATCAAGATTGCTGGGAGAAATATCAGTAACCTCAGATATGCAGATGACACCACCCTTATGGCAGAAAAGTGAAGAGGAACTAAAAAGCCTCTTGATGAAAGTAAAAGTGGAGAGTGAAAAAGTTGGCTTAAAGCTCAACATTCAGAAAACGAAGATCATGGCATCTGGTCCCATCACTTCATGGGAAATAGATGGGGAAACAGTGGAAACAGTGTCAGACTTTATTTTTTGGGGCTCCAAAATCACTGCAGATGGCGACTACAGCCATGAAATTGAAACACGCTTACTCCTTGGAAGAAAAGTTATGACCAACCTAGACAGCATATTACAGAGAAGGCAATGGCAACCCACTCCAGTACTCTTGCCTGGAAAATCCCATTGGCGGAGGAGCCTGGTAGGCTGCAGTCCACAGGGTTGCTCGCTAAGAGTTGGACACAACTGAGTGACTTCACTTTCATTTTTTCAGCTTCATGCATTGGAGAAGGAAATGGCAACCCACTCCAGTGTTCTTGCCTGGAGAATCCCAGGGATGGGGGAACCTGGTGGGCTGCAGTCTATGGGGTCACACAGAGTCAGACACGACTGAAGCGACTTAGCAACAGCAGCAGCAGACAGCATATTAAAAAGCAGAGACATTACTTTGCCAACAAAGGTCTGTCTTGTCAAAGCTATGGTTTTTCCAGTAGTCATGTATGGATGTGAGAGTTGGACTACAAAGAAAGCTGAGCACTGAAAAATTGATGCTTTTCTTTTTTTTTTTTTAATAAATTTATTTATTATAATTAGAGGCTAATTACAATATTGTATTGGTTTTGCCATACATCAACTGTGGTGTTGGCGAAGACTCTTGAGAGCCCCTTGGACTACAAGGAGATCTAACCAGTCCATCCTAAAGGAAATCAGTCCTGAATATTCATTGGAAGGACTGATGCTGAAGCTAAAACTCCAATACTTTGGCCACCTGATGTGAAGAACTGACTCATTGGAAAAGACCCTGATGCTGGGAAAGATTGAAGGTGGGAGGAGAAGGGGACGACAGAGGATGTGATGGTTGGATGGCATCACCGACTAGATGGAAATGAGTTTGAGTAAACTCCGGGAGTTCATAATGGACAAGGAGGCTTGGTGCGTTGCAGTCCATGGGGTCGCAAAGAGTCGGACAGGAGTGAGCGACTGAACTGAATTGAACTTACTCACATTACTCCCTTACATTTACTTTCTGAGCCCCTTCTAGTGCAGAGGTGTGCTAATTTATAAGTATATGGACTATATGTAGAAAAATGTGTGCTACAGTGTTATTTGTAGCAGCAAAAATACAGGAACAAATCCAATGTCTAACTTAAGGGAGTCATGGACTGAATTATCATATATCCGTATACTATTATAATACACAACAATTAAAAAGGTGAAACATAAATAGATTGATTAATAAATGAAAATGCTTACAAATTTAAGTGAAAAAGTAGGAGACACAACTGTGTATAAAGTATAATATGAGTAATGTAAAAATGCATACAAATATAAGATAGAAAGAATTAAAGCAAAATGGTGCTTGCTTCTAATATCTGGAGACCATAGATAGTATTTTTGAATTTGTATGTTACATATTCCCAAATTTTCTACAAAAAGTATATCTTATCATTCATATGTAAAACATTTTAATAGATGAAAATATATGATGATAACATTTTAATTATTCAGTCAAAGAAACAGGAAAGGCAAAAGGCAAATATAATAGATAAATTAAAATAGATAATACATTTATTTAGATAACTTATTCATTCCATAGATCTTTATTGAGGACATACTATGTGCCAGGAACGTAAATACACTAGGCATTATTTATTATATGGGTGACAGAATATTTTAGAATTCCATTTTCACTGTTTCACACTTTATCTTTTTGAAAAAGAAACAAAACCATATTATTTTAGTAAGCTGGTTCTAGAATACTAGCAAGTGGGCACCAATCAACCTGTAATTCTATGAGTGATATCCTTCTGCATGTAGCATGGTTCCTTTACACAGTCATGTTATTTACCATCAAAATCAGATACAATAAGACCACAAGAACTTCTAGAGAATAAGAGTTTTAAATAAGGGAAATATTTGGGAATAAGAATGTACCCACAGTCATTTCTCAAGATGGCCAAATTCTAAATGACCTCAGTAGGAAATCTAAGTATCACTTATTGTAGCATGCTGAATTTGTCATTTGAAGCCAACTTCTAGACACAGATAGTGTCTGGCCATAAGTTTCATGAAAGCAAGAGAAAGCTAAAATATTAATCGTATGTTTTTGCTTCTGACAGAGCTGTGATGGCTATGGCCCTGATTCTGATCATGAGACTTAAATATACATTTGTCTTCAGGAAGGGACACTTAAATCAGAATAACAACATGAAAATCTTTACAATGGTATTATTATGTATGAACAAGTTGTATGTTTTAGATGCATATTTGCCTATATTGGCTTCTTTTTTTTAGAAAAAGATATTACTTTTGCAGTCCACGTATTGCTAAAATGTTTGAATCTTCAGTGTATGAAAGCAAAATATTGGTGCCATATCTTAAAGTTGTTTTCTGGATTGAAAGCTAATCAGGGGAAAAAATGACTATTTTAACTTCTGGAGTTGCTTGTCCTTGATCCAAAATAATTTTTCTTTCAAAAATTTTATTGCACTAGAATAGCTTAGCCAGGAAAATAAAATGCTTTCTATATTATAGATATAGCCACCAAAAAAAAAAAAAAAAAGCCTAAGGTTGACATGTGAAGGACAGGGTATAGACAATATTTCCATTGCTCTGTAAAGTTATCAAAGTGATAACTATGAAACATTAGATTTCATTATAATTATTTAGAAGCTGGAATATGGGGTGATGGATACTTTAAGATAATTTTGTTCTAAATATTCCATTTAGAAAATATCAGACTTACCCTACATTGAAAATATGACAAGCAAAGTAACTAGAAGTTCAATATATTATATTTATTGCAATTAATTAAATACCTCATAAATTCCAGCTTACATTTTAATTGTTCATTACTTTAATCAATTAAAGATATAAATGAAACCAATCACATTTTATCTATTTTCATAATAATGATCAATCTGATATCACATTTGTTCAACCATCAAATGATTACTCAAATTTTACCAAAAGCCCCAGTTTCAGGGATGAATACTGCAAGATCTCTTCACCTAAAACAATGCTCCTCTTTTTAATGTTAACAGTTTTGTAGCTGAGTGCTACATGTCCTCATAGCCTTGAACTATTCAAGAAGAGGCAGGTAATGTAAGTACAAGTTGGATCATACAGAGTCTTTTCAGCTACTGTCAAAATTTTGAATTTTCCTAAAAGTAATGAGAAGTCACTGACATAAATGGTATTAATTTAATATAGTAATGATAATAATCCTTAAACACTGTAAAGCTTTGTTCAATCTTTAAATACACTTTAAAAGTTTCAAAAAATGTCACATCTACCATCTCACTTTATCTTTTAAAAAATTTTATATTTCCCTAACTTAAAAAATTAAGTATAATTGATTTACAAAGTTGTGTTAGTTTAAGGTGTATAGCAAAGTGGTTCAGACATATATCTCAGATACAGACACACACACACACACACATATATATATATTATACACACACACACTCTTTTTCAGATTCTTTTCCATTATAAGTCATTTATTACAAGATACTGAATATAGCTCCCTGTGCTATACAGTAAGTCACTGTTGGTTATCTATTTTATATGTAGTAGTTTGTAATGTTAATTCTAACCCCCTAATTTATCCCTCCCTTCTTTCCCCTTTGGTAACAATAACTTTGGGGCTTCCCAGATGGATCAGTGGTAAAGAATCTGCCTGCCAAGTAGAAGACTGGGTCCTAGCCCTGAGTTGGGAAGATCCACTGGACAAGAAAATGGCAACCCACTCCAGTATTCTTGGCTGGGAAATTTGATGGAGAGGGGAGCCTGGTGGGCCATAGTCCACAGGGTCGTGAAGAGTCAGACCCAATTTAGTAAGTAAACATCAACAACAATCATAAGTTTGTTTTGATGCCTGTGAGTCACTTTATCTTCATAGTCACTGTAGGAAATAAGTAAGATATCCTCATCCATGATTAACTTATGGATTGATTTATTAAAGTATGGAAAATGTGCTATCAGTATTAAGATTCCCTATGTTTACGTGTCAAAACTTCTTCTTCTTTTTTTTTTTTTTTTGAGGAGGAGGGTATGGAGTGGATTAGCTATGGTAGATTTTCTGAGAGGTTTTAACTTTTTTTTTTTAATTACAAATTTTCCCTTCCTTCAAAATAAGAAAAAAGACCATTTTAAAGGAGGCTTATCCTGTGACTTAAGGCTGTCACTCAAATAGGCAGTATATCTTAATGAATTGTCCTAATCGCATTAATATTCTATACTACCACAGAAAAGCACAATACAGAGATATGTTAATAAGAGGTACAGGCTGTAGTTAAAGCACTTCAGTAAATTGTGGGACATAAGAGCTCCCAGATGGAAAGAGAAGAAAAGAGACAATGCAGTTGCGGATCAGGACAGAAGCTGTGGGGAGAAATGAGAAAGCCTCAGACATGAAACAGTCCAAGAAGAGAGGGAAAACATGCTAGAATGGCACCTAGTTCTCACTGGACAGCAAAGGAGCTATATATATATATACATATATATATATATATATATATATATGTACACACACACATACAACATGGCTCGTTTTACTATGTCTGATTTTCAAAGAGGCTTTTATAGTTAAAATCCATATTCCCCAACCCTGCATACTTTAAAAAATACTAACCAAGCTTATCCTTCTAAAGCTATTTTTTCAAGGATGTTGTAGGTTAAAAAATTGTATACATACTATTGCAATTTATGGTATACACAGATACTCCTTAGGTTTGAACCATTGTAAAAACTGAGCTATATAACATAATTTTATAATATCTTTGAGAGTTTTTACCTCATAATACCCATGTGCAAATTCCATTAAGGTATAGTTTTATAAGTGTTCACCTATGGACATATATATCTAAGTTTTATAGAAATAAAAGGGTCCAATAGCCACTATTTATTTCCAGGCAATGTAGAATTTGAAGAATAGCATAAAAGTTTTTTTTTAAAAGCCTAATGTTTATTTACTACCCTTCATCTAAATGCCACAGCACTGAAGAAACTTGAATTGATATTTGCACAATACATAATAATCACTTGATCCGCTAAAAAAAATAAAAAGCAGCAGCAGCTGCTTTGTAGGCTTAACCATGCTACATAATGCTGAGGACAGAACATGATAAATACCGTAGCCAATTGAAATTGTATAAGCAATTTTAGTAAGTAGAATGTAAGACATACAGCATCATTCAGTGCCCAGTATTTTCACAAGCAACGCTGAGAGATCCTAACCCATGGCATAATGGGTCCCTGTAAAGTGGACCACGGGGGCGGGGGGTTCATTCAGATATTGGTCCCCTTATCCTTTGTTCTTCTGACTACAGCTCTCACTCCTTGCTTGTCATTTGAGTGGGGATTTAGGCAGATGAAATTCTCTAGGATTATAATAGGAGTTGTTTTGTTAAAAGCCTGGTGATCAACTGAAAATCCTACCTTCTTCCACATCTCCCAACAATCTTCCTTTGGAATGACCATTGGTTGTTTCACGAGATAAAACACATTTATATTGTGTCAAGTTGTTTACCTTCTAGTTAGTCAGGAAATACTTAGTTTTATTACTTTAATTATAAAAATCATAAAATAAAATGCAATGAAAAACAGATTACACAACAAATACCTGTTTTCAAATTGCCTTGGGACAGTTTATGGAGTGGTTTGGCCTAACACAAGGACTAAAACCAGATTTGACTGCTATTATACCTAGGCATAGGCCTTCCTTACATAACCCATATTTATATTTATCAATAAAGCTGAGCCTTAAGGCTTGCTGTAATAATTTTTTGGAGAAAGCAGGGCAAATTTATTATCTGTGATCCCTTCTTTATCTCTCCCTATTACATCTGGGATGACTCTGTAGTACTTAGGTGATATGACTAAATCTTATTAGTGGAGGGCTTTTCTATCTTAAGCACAAATCTGGCATTTAAAAATCCCAAAGTAAAAAGTTAACATAGAAAATGTCAGGAAATTAAGCAAATTAAAAGATACTGTCAATAGTAGGCAGTACTGTCAAAGGACTAATAAATAAGCCCAGTTAAATAGTATCAGGAATGGGTAGTAGATTTTTGAAAAGTAGATACCAAGGCAAGAGAGGCATTTCATGTCAAAGCATACAAGATATTTAGAGCACAATAGCTATTATACTAAGCCATCAGTCTTTTCATTATTATTTTATCATTTGTGCAGTTGACACATACAGGTACAGATAGCAATAAAAATCTGTGAGGTTTTGAAATTACCATCTTGCACCAGGGCTAACCATGAATTATAAGCAGTGCGAGCACAAGGAAGATTCATTTCCAACTTCATGCATTTACATGTTTCAAACCTACCTTATTTAAGAAAATATAAACTGCTAGAATTGTTAATGATATACAGTCTTTTCAAAGCAGGCTTATTTCTTTATATTTCATGACTTGATTTTTCCTTCCATGAATGTTTAAGTGGCAGGTAGTAATATAAATTACTCACACGAATTTTGTTTCAATTAGCCTAACAAGATCATAAATGGAAGAAAAAAGAAATTTTAAGTTTGTTAGTTAAGAAAGAAAAAACATTTTTACCATAGCAAAATATTAATTCTCTTGTTCTTCTGATGCAAAATCCTGACATTATTAAAGGAGTTAGACGAGTAGAGAACTTTAGAGTACATACTGAATTTCTCACTTTAATAATGCAGATATGGTTCTGAGTAATCTACAATTAATTTAAAGCTAGTGAAAAAGAAGCAATATTCTACTATCTTTTTTTTGTTCTCTCCCATTCAAATTTGACAAGTGGTAGCACTTTTCAGAACAGCATGCACAAAAAGATTCAAATTAGATGTCAAAGTTGAATAAGTCAAGTTTGCCTCTTTCTATTACTTAAATGGCATTGAACTAATTTGTTTGATAACCTATTTTTTTTTTTTTGGAAAATTATCTTTTTCTCAATAAAACTTAAAGCTCTTTCCAGAGAACATCAAAGAGCTCTTTCCAGTGAACACCAAAAGCAGTGACCATCTCATAAATAGTATGATATTCACATTGAAAACAAAACAAGTGGATGGGACAAGAAAGTGAAAGATTCACATAAAAGAAATGCTTTGGAGGAAGGGGGATAAACAAGGCAACTCTCAGCAAAGTCCTCGCATTCTCTGCCCCAAATGCAAGTCAAATAGGACTTTTTCATATAGCAGCACTGTTGTCCTATGAAAGGACCGTGAAAAATGTACCAGTGGCTTGTTTTCATTTTAGTTGCATTTCTGACGTCTTGTCGCCTGTGGAGATGTTCACATATATAAGCAACACACTGTGTGTCTTCTCTAAAGATTGTGTTATTGTGACTATTCACAGAGCTCTTGCTTTGGGTTATTTCCCTCACAGAAAAGATGTATTTCTCAGTATTCATTTAGATCCTGGGCTTCCCTGGTGATGCTAGTGGTAAAGAACCTGCTTGTTGATGCAGGGGACAAGGGACGCAGGTTCAATCCCTGGGTCGCGAAGATCCCCCGGAGAAGGGCATGGCAACCCACTCCAGTATTCTGGCATGGAGAATCCCATGGACAGAGAAACCTGGCAGACTACAGTCCACAGGGTTGCAGAGAGTCGGACACGACTGAAGCAACTTAGCACACACACATTTAGACCCTCTTACCAAGACCCCATTATTCCTACAAGGTGCGTGGTAAACTGATGTGAAATAAATTTGACAAAGAAACAATGTGTTTTAAGAAGATGACTGAGGTCTTCGCATCATTTAGAGGAGGAAAATTCCAAGAATAAAAGAGTCTGGCTCTATGTTAAAGCAGGAACTTCCTTGCAGAGAGAAACAAACAAACAAAAATGAAGGCATGTAATACCACTGTAGCTGCAATCTTTCTGAAGTAGGACACTCAGAAAAGGGCACAAGCTATTCATGTTTCCAGAAGCATTATGTTTAATTCCTTTGTGAAAGACTCAGCAGCTTAGTGGAAAGAAGCAGCACATGGAGGGCAGGGGGGTGTCTACCCTGGAAAACAGTCAGTACTGCAAGGAAATTTGCTTAAACTAATATTAGAAACAAAATATTTCAGAAATGGTGCCTCTAATAATGTAATACCCTAAGGCTAGAATAAAAGGTCATAGCTAATTGGTACGAAAGCAGCTTTGGATACACAGTTAGGAAGTGAAATTCTGTGATGAATTCTACCCAATCACTACTCTTTATACCTTCGATTATGCCAGGACATGTACCATGTGTCATAAAGCTCACAAAAGAAGTCAAAAGAAGGCATACTTCAAAATTGAGCTCTTTTCCAATTAAAAAAATGGATTTGCCACATTTAACTTGTATAGCCAAATCAACTAGGGTAACAATACCTATTTGATGGTCAAGAATAGAAGTTAAGTAATAGATGGATAGATTATGCATAATTCATAACAAAAATGTTTTTGCAGGACTTAATGAAAATAATCACGATTGATAAGAGGTGTTACCTTCTAAGGGGCCCACTTGCATTTAGGTAAATAGATAAAGCACACACACTATACAGTCTCACCTTTACTGGAATGAGTCTCCAATTAAAAAAAAAAGTTAATGAACAGAGGTATATGTTTTCAAAATATTACAAAAAAATTAACATATCAATTAGCTTATAAGGAAAGTGCTCTTTAAATAAATTTGTTTTACATGCCTTAATAATAAAGAAAGCTCCTTGGAGTAGAACTTAATTATGACTTAAGTAAAACCTAAGATTTTACTTCAATGAATGCAGAGAGACAAAAAAACAAAAAACACAAAAACAAAAACTACACCTGTCAAACTACTCATTGAAATCCCAAACTTCTTCCTTTTCACTGAAAACATTCATACCTGTCAAGCTGTAAAAGTACACTGTGATTTGAGGAATTTTTGTGAAAGGGCATTTTGGGTTTTGTTTTTTTAAGACTGTATGCTTTTTTTTTTTTAAGACTGTATGCTTTTTGAGAGCAAAAACCCGTGTAGTCATTTCACAATTGTCTATACTAATTGGTGAGATAATTTATGTAGCTATACAAAGGGTTTATCATCTATGTGACACTTTCCTCACTATCAGGAGTACTTATAAATTTCAGCAGCACTGACATCATAATTTCAGGAGTCCACCCAGGAATGTCTTCTTGTCCCTTTGAAATGTCCTCCATTGATCCCTTCCCTGCCACCGAGATCGTAAACAGTTTGGCATAAAGAGAGGGTTTATTTGGAACAGTAAATATTGGCAATGGTCTTTGTTTTCCTAAAAGAGACAGAATGCTGAAATTTAAGAGAAGTAAAATAGACTTCAAACAATACTGATACAATTTTATTTCTCCATTTCCATTCCTGAGTTTTTCTTTTCCATGGCTAATGTGTGATAGGTCAGGTTGGGACAATGGAGGCAGGAAACAGTGTTGTGAGGGAGATAAACTGATAAAACAGGATTCTTCTGAAGCAGCAGAAGAGAAGTGAGGAAAGCGGACAGGAGGACAAAGGTGGACAAAGTGAAGACAAAGGACCCCAGGACTGAAAAGCATGGTAAGTAGGAAAAAAGACTACTGGAAGCATAAGGATAATCTACAATACAAAAATTTGTGTGGACAGCATTCAACTTGACCATGATCCTTTTTCAGTGTTTTGCATCTTCCTCTGCTAGGAAATTTCAGTTCTAAGTGAGCCATGCAAACTGATTGATACTATTTATGGCAACTGAAAAAAAAATTAAATTGCTAAATTTGATACTTTTCTTCCCATTTGCCCTTCCCAATCTGCTACCACCTGAATTTAACATTTAAAATATCCTCCAATAATTTCCTAGAAGTTTGTTATGTTGAAATTTCATTTCTAAATTTATTTCCTATCTTGGACCATTACCCCTCGTCAGTAAAGATGGTCATCCTCTTGGTGCCTTCATGTTGTGAGTTTTTAGGACTATTGACTGAACTTGGTTTAATGTCCTCTATATGTGCATGAGAGTTCAATTTGGACATTAAAGTGAAATCTACATACTAGAAAAGTTTTTTTAAGTCCTTTTTCTTTTCAGTTTAAGAATATTTGATTCCAATTATCTGTTGATATGACAAAATGAAATCTACAAGTATATGCACAAAGCACAATTATCTCTCATGATTCCTGTCACATAAAATAGTACTGATACAGATGACTGAGATGTAGTCACAAACATAACTAAAATAAATACTGGATTATCCACGCAGGGCCATAATATTTATTCTCCTGGTACAAATTTCCCTTCACAGGTTAACTCCAAATATTTGAAGATAATCAGTTTATTAGGAAACTAAACATGTACACTTTTGATTAATAGCTATAAGGCTACTACAAATCTAAGAGGAATTCTAATTGTGCAAGAAAGATGAAATTCATGCATAATAGTATTAACTTTCCAAACAACAATATAAAAATCATATCCTTTTTTTTGTGTTTTTTTCATTTCTTTGATCCAGGATATACATTGACTTGCTGAAACCAATGAAGAGTAGTGAATACGTATGAAAAAAATAATCCCTGTTCATTGTCCAGAAAATACTGTTTGCTTGCTGTATAGTACATCTATGCAAGACAATATAACAGACCAGTAAACCCAGAAATCTCAAGCTAAAACCTTCTCAAGTGGAAAGGAAAATATGATCCTGGATTCTAGAAAGTCTCTGAAACAAACAGTTCAAATCCTTAGAATACTCCTACATGCTAGATAAAAACTCCTTAAATTTCAGAAAGATCTGTCCTCCTGCGTAAATCTGTGAGAAAACTGGAAAAACAATTATTATTTAACATTATTCTAAAGAGATTCATTAACTCACCACTTCCCCTGTCTTATAGAATATATTTGCAAAGACTGATGAGAAGATATGTAAAACTGAAAGGACTCTTGTCAATCTGCTTTCCCTGTAATTTCTCTATTAGTATTTAGGAATTTTGCCCTCTAAGTAGTTGTAATAGAACAAACCATGATTTGAGTAGAGAATGAGAAAGAGGCAGCAGTCAAATACAAGCACAATGGACGGAAGAATAAGAGTAATGGCATACATTTATATTTTGTGTTTTATAAAAACTAAGCATTTTTCTTTACTTGTCAAGCCTAAGCATTACTGAGTAGAAAAGGTCATGTGAAGGTAACATACATAGGATATTCGAGTTTGCCCATAAAATAAACTCAGATTTAATGGAATTCCATTTATAGTGATGTATAATGGAACTTCTATTTCTTTCATCCTCCAAATTTCAAACTTGAGAGATACCTTTAGGTACAATATATTGAAAAGGATTTCATGTAGATTCAATTTCTTTTCAGATACTTGTAAAGTATTCAATAAGCAGTTATCAAGAGCATATACTATACTGAGTTATATGCTAGGTAATACTAAAAATAAATCACAAACCTTTAATAGTGAAATATAGTTATAACCTTTGTTGTATTTTAACACTTTGTATCCTCAATATCTTTAAGAAAGTTGACATTGAGCATAACCTTAAAAGGCTTCCTGGAATAGGTGAAGCACAATATTAAGTTCAAGGTATCAGGCTCATACTTTCACAAATCCAAAAAATACCAATGAATAATGAAAGAACTTGAATCTCAAAGGGGTATCATAGAGCCTTAGATAACCACTGCTCTCTTCCTTCCTTCTCCTTGCACTCCTCTCATTTTAATGGACACAAAGAAAGGAGTAAGGCTCATTAGGAGTAATACACAGGAGAGATGTGTCCAAAGGTTTCAGTAAAACTGGGAGATGGGTAGGGAGTACACTTATTTCCAGGTGAATGTAGCTGCCTTTGGCCATGGGGGCAGCAGATGGAATTCAGCTGGACAGGAAGCAGTGTTTATAATTTCTTACCATCTTGAGGAAAAATTTCAGTAATATGCTACCAAGTCCCTATGACAGAAATAAGCCTATCGTCACTACCACCATTTAGGACAATCATTTCCCTTTAATTTTGAAAGCAATTAGGTTTTTAGAAAATTTAAGATACTTATAACAGTCTGAAAAATACCTTGTCATTGAATATAGCTACAGATGCACAGAGTGCCTGCTCATATTAGAATGATACCATGCACCTGACATATAGGGTCCCAAACATGTATTCCTGAACTGAAGGTCTGTAAATAAGCAGGTGGTTGTGGGAGCTGAGCTACCAACATTAGCAGGTCCAGGAATTTTTGACATGGAATTAAAACTACCAAGAGGAATTTACTGCTGCATAATAATTGCTTGTCTTAACTTATCCCATATTCTAATATCTAAAGGAAGCCTGATAAATTCATATTCTCATAAAAATCAACTGAAATTGACCTTATCTCCTACTAGCTTGCAGAAATCACCAATGAAGAAATCTGCAGCAGAGCTGATTATATTGTGTAGGAGAACAGACAAGCAAAAATGATTGAAATTTCTATAGAGAACATCATCAGTGGTTGCTTAGGACAATTTTGCATATAAATAGGGCATAAATGGTCTGTGTTCAATTTGTTCTCCAGTTGTCAAAGAATAATCAAGGATAGACTACACAGCAATCTTGTTTCTGCCCTCCCTAATGCAAACCTAGATCTTCTTAATCAACACATGTATATGTCTGCCCCAAAAGTAAAATTCAATTTCCATAAATAAAAAGAAAAAAACAAACAAAAATTGAGTAACTAATACAGGTACACATTTCATCATAAGAGTCACATGAAGTGATTGAAAAAAAAGACACTAAGTGGCCTTAAAAATTAATAGCATTTTAGAACTCAGGACATCTGACTCACTCTCACCCCTATCCAAACACACTCTCCTAAAACTGTTTTTGCCAAAGTCATCAATGAAGTCCTAATATTAATAGTTAAATCTACTGGATCCTTTCCAATCCTTATTTTATTGGCCCTCCTGGCTACATCTGATGCTATTTAGCACTTAGTCTTTGAAAAGCTCTATGCCTTTAGCTTTGGCGGTACCACACTACCCTTTTTCTCCCCACTCCTCCATAACCAACCCCTAATGCCCTCTTTTATGTGCTTTGGTTTCTGAGCTAGTCCCATGAATTGGTGGTTCTCAACTTTCATGGCACATTCAAATCACCTGAATAACTTCTTTTTAATTGAAGTAGAGTTGATTTCTAATGTGTTAGTTTCAGGTGTACAGCAAAGTGATTCAGGTATACATATATGCATATATCTATTCTTTTTCAGATTCTTTTCTACTATGGGTTACTACAAGATCTTGAATACAGTTCCCTGTGCCATACAGTAGGTCTTTGTTATTTATCTATTTTATATATAGCAATATATCACTTTTAAAATATACTATTTCTTAGGCTCTTACTCCATAGATTTGGATTTGATTATTTCAGAGAGGAACCAGACATGAGTATTTTTTAAAAAGTACCTCAAAGTGATTCCAGTGTTAGCCAGGGCTGAGAACTAGTGCCACACATGTTTGTTTTCTCCAGGGTTCACCCTTTGTAGGCTGCTCTACTCATTTACCCTAGATTATCTTACTTGCTCTCATCTTTCTAACTGTCACTGAAATGTTGATCAATACACCAAGACCCTAGTATTTACCCTCTATTTATTGTCAAGAGGTAACTGAGCTAACACTACTGAGAACACTGAGTGACTGGCCTGAGGATTATTCGATCCTTTTTGTCTCCTTCCCCACCTCCACTCCCACCTGCACTTCTCTGCATGAGCCACAATGTCATTCATTTTAACTTACCCAAATAGAACTCTGTACTAGATAGCTATGAGTCACATACACACAACAGATGAGAAAGTGCTTTGTTAACTGTAAAGCACCAAGCATGCTAAAGTACTTTAAGTACATCACATAGTATATGTTCAATAAATACAACTGAATTAAGAGGGAAACATTAGGTATAATAATTTACTAATATAATTGGCAACACCATTCAAGACCCTTGAAAGTATCTAGTTTACTGTGAGGATCTCTAGAAGAGACACAATTTATCTTTTCTTTCTCTAACTCCCTTTTTTTTCCCCTTCAAATCCCAGCATTTAAGGATCAAAAGATATTCTTCATTCTTTAATCCCTGAAATCTTCCCTCTTGGCCCTCACTGCTCTATTAGAACTGCTTGGGAAAAGGACAGCTGTTACCTGCTAGCAGACAAACTCACTGGTCTCGTTTCAGTCATCATTCTACTTAACTTTCTGCAGGATGTGACCTTACTATCTCCATTCTGAAATTCTCTCTACCCTCTGTCTTCCCGGCATCACTTTTTGCTGCTTCTTTTCTTCGCTTTCTAATTATTTTGTCCCCTCGGTGTCCTTTGCTGATTCCTCTGTTTGCCTCCCAAATACTGCAATTCGCAAAGACACTATTCTTGGCCTTTACCTCCCACTGGATACACTCTTCCTGGGGGATCCCAAGGTTTCTACAACTATATACATGCAGATGTCCCTCAAATTGGTTAATTCCAGCCTCAGCCCCTCCTGCTTTCGTGTGTGTGTGTGTGTGCGTGTGTGCGTGTGTGTGTATGCACAAATAATTAGGTAATCCTCTACTTAAAAACTTCTGTTGGCTCTTGGTTGAAACAAACTTTTCATCATCGCCACTCCTTTCCATTTTCCATTGCATGCATTTGCCATCATTCCTCATGTTTTCCACATAAACTACTATTCACCCTTCAAAACACAGTTCAAATGACACTTTTATCATGAAAACTTTCTTCAGTTCTCCAGGCATTTTATTCCTCTTTTAGCACTTTCTACATACTCATACCATAGCATTTATATTATGTATACTCTGTTTTCCCCATGAGATGCTGAGTTCTTGAGAGCAAGACCTATGCTTTTTCCATCTTTGCCCTCCAGGGTTCAAGCACTGTTGCCTGACTCCTACTCTTTAATCAATAAATAGTTGGATGAATACCGTTTTCATTTGTTTGCATTATGTCAATATTTTTTACTAGATTTGAATTGCATATTACAATATAATAACTTTACTACAGACAAAATGGGGTTGAGTCAGCTAGTCTAAGATTCTGACACTTAGAGACTGAAAAAGCTCACGGGAAAGAACTCATCCTGAGGGAGAAAGAAGTAAACAGCTTAGAATGAATGACCTGCTTGACCTAGTAAAAATGATGAAACAAAACCAAACAGAAAACCGCAACAGACCTGATCATCAAAAAAGGGAGGAGGATACTGAATGCTACATGGGTTTGTCTTTGGGCCTTGGTGCATGGGGCCAAATCCCATGGAGATCAAGAGGACTGTAACTTATACCTGAAAGCTGTTTTTCTAAAAATGTCTGTAAGACCTTGAGGCATAAGTAGTATATTATCTTGGTACACTGGTGGAGTGTTAGACTGTACATGGGTGGAGTGTCACACTAAAAGAAGAGAGAGGCGTTTCTTCCCACTTTGCCACTGACAGCTCTCAAGCTCTGGCTGAAAGCAGGAGGATGCCAGCTGCTGTAGCAGACAGCAGGCAAGGAAAGCAGGGTATTTCAGATGAAAGCAAAGGAACAGTAGCTACTGTGAGGTAGAAAGGCCTAAGAAAATGTGGGTTTGGTTTTGTTACAAAAATATTTTTCCTAATATTAAGACTTAGAGTTTGATTTTTCCAGTTGGCTATTGTTGTTTCCTGTCTCCTCTCTGTTCTCAAATGGTAAATTATATCTTCTCATTTAGACTTACCTGGAGAATTCCATGGACAGAGGAGCCTGGCAGGCTCCAGTCCATGGGGTCACAAAGAGTTGGACATGACTGAGTGACTAACACTTTCACTTTTTCACTTCCATTTGCTGATCCATAAAACTAGATCATGTGTCTCCTGTGTTTCTTCTGTTTTTCCAAATTTAATTTTCTTAGTTGCCTTGTGTGTTTCTAAAACTAAATTACATTTATTCTGTTTCCTGGTTTCATGTCTTTGTAATGCTCTTCTTGTGTATGTGTGTTTTTAATGTCTAGAACTATATATCAAAATCTAGTCATAGCCAAAATAGCTCAGTTAGATATCTATTTATTGCTGAGAAGCCTGTTTATACTTACAGTGGGCAGAGAAGAAAGAGGTGGAGCTGATTAAAAGATAAGCATGTTCAAAGTATCTATAGATATTCAGAAGAAAAAAAAAGAGATTTGGCATTGTGTATATATTTTAAGTGTGGTTTTTACTCCTGCAAGGTTTTCTTTATGAATTTCTTTTTCCTCCAAAGCATATCTTTGACCTTATAATGACAAAGTTAAGAATACTGATGGACAATTCTTTACAAAGTAGGTTGTAAACATATGGGATTTATTACCTTAAATGCTAACAAAGGCTGTAACAAAGAGAGTCCAGAAAGATTTGGCCAAATTCAGAGATGATAGAAATCGAAATGTTCCTTTCACTCACCAAATTTATAGAAAGTGTAGTCTATATTTTAGATAGTAAAGAAACCCACCAGCAATGCATGAGACCTAGGTTCCATCTCCGGGTCAGAAAGATCCCCTGGAGAAGGGAATGTCTACCCACTCCAGTATCCTTGTCTGGAGAATTCCAAAGACAGAGGAGTCTGGCAGGCTACAGTCCATGTGGTCACAAAGAGTAGGACATGACTGAAGTGACTAACACATATTTTAGGGAATACAAAGGCTAGAGGGTAGGGGATGTGGGGAATTATTCTATGTCCCGTGCTACATAAACACATGATTCCTATCTCATTATGGCACATATAAGATTACACTTTTTTTTAAATTGAAATGTTTTTACCTGAAGTACAGTTGATTTACAATGCTGTGTTAGTTGCTTGCATTGCACTGGTATCACGTGGATTACATTCATGTTTTTCAAATGGTCTGTGAGCTCATTGAGGCAAATATCCTATTTGGTGTTAAATCCTCAGCACCTAACCCAGCATGTGATGCCCAGGGGACAGTCAATAAAATTGTTTAATTCTGAATGAATACTATCTACCCCTAGAGCCTCACCATCTACTAAGTTCCTCCATTCTGGCTTCCAGTTCCATTCCATTATTGAAAAGATGCTCTTAAAATGTCACTAGAAAGCTCCCAAATGGCAAATCATTGGTCTTGATCTTATTTGATTTCACTGTAGCATATGCCATTGTTGAAAATGCACACCTTTTTTGCCTTCCTTTGCTTTTAGAACAATAATGTTTTGATTGGCCTCCTACCTACCCAAGTGTTCCTGATCAGACTTCTCTGCTAGTCTTCTACTTTTAGACCCTAAGGAGAGGCATTTTCAAAGTTCTGGGTTTGGATTTATTTCTCTTAATAATCCCTCTAATAATCTCTTCCATTTCCAAAGTATTCAATATAATCAGAAATCTCACTAACTCAATCATCTTGTGATGAAATCTCCAATCATATTTCCAAGAAACTTCTGGACATCTTGATCTCGATGCTCTGCTACCACTTGCAGTTTCACTCGCCCCAAACTGAATTTGTCTTTTATCACCATTCCTTTTCCTGATCTCAATAGTTTTCTCTCATCACCCAAGTGTCCTCCCAGCTATTCAAAGTCAATCCTAGGGTTATCCTTGACTCTTGGTTACTTCTCTTTCCCTAAATTATCTCCTTTTGTCTAAAGATATGACAGTAGAATCCTAAGTCATCGCCCACATTCCTATAGATTAAATATTTCAATATATAGCTTTGGTCATATTCTTCCACTGCTAAAAAGCTCAGTACATTCCCATTGTTAAAGAATGATACACCTTTGTCTCTTATTCAAGCATTCTCTGATAGGGTAACAACCTACACTTTATATAACCTATTTTCTAGTAGTTGTGCTATTTGCCACTCTCCCAAAATGCTTTGCAGTTTCTAAACTCTTAATGATATTTCATCTAACTCAAATGCCCACTATCCCCACCTCCAACTCCTGCTGAAATCCATACTCATCCTTCAAAGTCTTTTTCTCCATGACTTTTTATGACATATTGATATGGCATGATATTTCCCTTCTCAGAACTCACATAGGATGCTATTAATATCTCTTGTATAATGCCCCTATTGTCTGCCTTATCCTGTAGTCTTCCTATTTTTATCATTTCTATAAGACACAAGGGTCTTACAACTAAGGAAATCTTAATTATTTTTGTATCTCTCATCATGTCTAGCATAGTACCTTTCACAAAACAGAGGAAGTTGAGTAAATGGATGGATGTTTAGGGGTTCATTTCCTAATTTCTGAGTTTGACACCAGCCCAGCCATAATCTGGATTAATATTCAGCCAGTGGGCATTGGTAAAGCCATCAGGCTATTCCTTACCCTTGCATGTTCTGATTGGCTGGGGCCCATGCTATACCAGTTAGTAATATTTTCAAAATAACTACAAATGTGATCCTCTCCCTTAAAATGGCTTTTGGTGCCCTAAACTGAAACAGTACATTCAGCTGAATGGGCTGGAGGCAATATTTGGGAGCTCTTTCTGAGTAAACTAATGGGACTTCTTCTTAGGGAGGGGAACATCGCCTCTCTGCAGAAGATTTGCAATTTAGGCAACTCTTCATACCATTTATTAACATTTTGATTTTCTAATGAAAAATACAGACTCTCACTTCATTTTCTTTAAATATGGAACGGAAAACACTGCAATTAGACGCACAATTGTAGGGCTATGTATTGTACACGTTGAAGTGTCCATCTGTAAGCAATGATAAAGGGTTTTTGGCAAGCAGAGCAGTACTTCTTTGCTGTCTGCAGTTGACTTTGATTTCAGATTTTTTTTGGCTATTTCCTCTGATTTGACTTGACTTGGAGAAAATAGTCTTCTTAATAATTTATTTTTTCTGCTTTTATCTCACCATGGTGAAGTAAAGGTCTTTGTACAGGAACAAGGATACTGGGGTTGAACAGGGAAAGTGTAACACTATAAAGTCAATGGGATCTTGGGAAGGAACAAAATAAGGTGCCTAGGAAAGTGAAAACAAAAGGAGGCCAGCAGGAAAAGAGGATCTTAGCTAAGAGAGGCAGAAACAGGGAGGGACTGTGGAAAACCCCCCAGTTCTGTTGCTTTAAGAAAGAGGGAAGCAGACAAGGGAGTTTTTGGCAGACTTGCAAACTCTGTGTCTGCCTTCCCCTCCCTCTCCCTTCAAGCACTTCTACTGATATCCAAGATGCTTTACCAATCATTGCCACTGTCTGCTTTCTGGTTTCTTCTCACCACTGGACATGTGCATTGGCTGCTGCTCCTTGGAATGACTGCCAGAGCTAACGGGGCTGATATTTTTGACCCTATGTGCTTGTGGAGGCCCTCCAACTACAAAATAAGAGAGGTCTTAATTTAGATTACTCAGAATCAGTACTAAAAAAGTATACAGTTTGTGAATATATTCTTAGTGTTTTGCAGTTGACAACACTACATTCCCTTAGTACTAAACTCACAGAAACCCCATGGAATGATCTCTCTCGGTACCATCTTTGTACAGTCAGTATGAAGTGTGAGACTAATCAGACAGGAGCCTTAGCAAATGTATTTTAAAAATAAACAGCCTAGAAAGATGACGGCAGTTTTTTTATGGCACAGAATAAGGTGCTTTTACTTATAAGCTGCTTAACAGAAAACTGCACTGATAGAAAAATTATTTCAGTTTGCTTTCCACTGACTATAAATGCTCTGATTGTTCAAGAAAGAGCAGGACTGGTTTTTATTTTCCTTAAAAGGTGGAAGGGGCCTCTGGTAGCATGGGAGAATATTTGCATTTTACAGGTCAAGATTGAGGACAGATAAGTAGTACTCCTGACATTCTACCATGCAGCATTACCTTAAAAAATATGGACATATATAAATAGAGATGTTAACTTTTTTTCCTTCAGTCTTCTACTCTTTTTGTAGGCCATCTGCAATGTCTTCATCTACATAAAGCAGTCTTACACTCCAATCAAAACATTCTTCTTCTCTCAACAAAATCTAACTTTCAGGCTAATCTACCCATCAGGATTCACTCAAATGTGAAAAAGATGAAATAAAACTTATTTTGTCTTCTGCCATGAATTTCACCATTGCCAAAAGCTTTTCTGGATCATTCTTTTTTTTTTTTTTTTTCCCCATGCTGCACCTAAGGCCTGGCACAGCCAAATAAATTTTATTTTATTTTTTAAGTGGAGGGAGAATGATGGCAGGGACCAGGAAGCATCAATGTTTCCTAACTCAGGTGTCATGAACCGAACAGCAATGTAGTTCCGTAGGATAATGAATTTGCTTGTATGCATTTGAAAGGTGACCACAGAGCTCTTACACTGATTTCTAAGACTGTTTCTTTGGTGCTTGTTGATGAATAGTTTTGACCCTTAGGGTCTCTTTTGGTGCTTGCTGTTGGATGGTTTTGTATTTCTGCATCCCACAGCATATTAGAGGATATTCCACGTGGTTAATGGTTTCTTCAGCCCAGTGGTGGTTCCTGCTAGGAAATGGTTAACATCTCTGAGGGGCCTCTCTGCGGGTGGCTCTCGGAGCCTGTGAGATATGTATTTGTCATCCAGGCATCCTCTCATTGTCATGGAGATGGGGGATGGTGGAGAGGTCAGCTATACTTTCTGTTACTTGTCAGCCTTTTGCACTCATATTCCTGTGCCGGGGACAAAGCTTGGTCATTCATTGTTCACTGGACTTCATTTCTTTCATTATTTTGTTGGGAGTACAATAGTTTTGAGAGGTACCAATTTCCATTTTGCCTTTTCATACTGTTCATGGGGTTCTCAAGGCAAGAATACTGAAGTGGTCTGCCATTGCCTTCTCAATGGATATGAGTCTGAGCAAGCTTTGGGAGTTGGTGATGGACAGGGAAGCCTGGCATGCTACAGTCCATGGGGTCACAGGGAGTCAGACACGACTGAGTGACTGAATTGAACTGAATTTCCATTTTAATGAAATATGATTGTTTCTATTCCAAACATAGAATATTTTTGAATTGTAGGCTATGCAAGGCAAATCTTACTAATCTAAATTAAGTAGAGTTTCCATGTTTACTATTAATTTTCCTTTTTTCATTGACACCTCCATATCACTCTACAGTCCATGAAGAGAACTTTTACAAACAACACATATAATTTCTCCCTCTACTTCAAGAAAGATAGGAATTAAAAATATAAAAATGTCCTTAAAAGAAGTAGATAGCTCAGCCTACTTGGATTATTCTGTAAGAAGTTCTTATTTATTTCAGACATAGGGTATGAAGTGGAAAGATGGACAACATTCTGGTTCCTCTTGAGGGAGGGAGCCTGTTTTGTTTATGTTTTTTCTTCCACCAACATCAATTTCATAGTGTGGCTTTGTTATTAATCTAACACACACAAAAAGGGGTTCCAACACTTGAGACTTCAGGGCATCTTGGATCATCAGTGCCTCTCCTCTCTTTAGTAACATGGAGAATGGATCACAAAGCCAAAATGACCTCTGAAAAGAAGCATTATCTCAGTTTCCTTACCTGTTACATCCTTCAAGCCAATTATTTGGGATGACTTTAATTACAGTTACGATTTTAAACCATCTTCTAGACAAATCACATGCTCATAAAATAACAAATAAAAATATTTAGTATTAAACACAGTTGGAATACTTGTTTCTAAACTTTTTTGCAAAGCCTACTGTTATTTGAAGACGCTTTTACAAAGTTAAAACTTGTGATCAGGTAGATATAGAAGCCTGCTGAGACTTCACTCATGAACTGAGATCAACTGTTTCAAATACATTTTTTTTCATGAGAAAGGTATTTTTTTTGTTGTTGTTGTATTTGGTTCTGAGCATTTACATTCTATAATACCATGAGAGCTAGAATGGCTCCTACCTGGATTCCTTGGAATCCGCTTTCTGCGGTCTCGGAATGCCGCCCCTGATTGCAGGGCTTCCAGAAGATTATCCATCACGCCTGTCTCATCACCCTCTGGAGGAAGGGAAAACTCAGAATTAATCTTCAAGCAATTAAAGTTAAACTACAGGAAAATAAAGGGAAAAACTCCTGTCAGATTTACATAATACCCTTAAATTAAAGACATATATCTGTTTCAACATAATGCATCCTGTCAGTTTCTGGCACCACAGACTACTTTGCTTATTACGCACCATTAAGCAAAATTCATGCCAATCCCACTGTTCTTTCAACTTAAAGACCTTGGCTTTTGTATTATTGATGGCATGTTCAGTATGTAAATAAACAGCAGCTGATCAACTACTGTTGCCTTCATGTTAAGATTCTTATAAGATATTCCTAAGTAAGAAACCACTGACCTGGCTTAATGCAATCAATGTGCAGGGTGTGATTTGATGAAGCAGAGTTACACAAGGTTAAATACTGATTGTATTAATACATTCAGTATTCAACCGTCATCTGCAATTATCTTAAAAGACACTATTTGCAAAACACATTTGCATTCAGCTCCTACCTAATCCATATCCTTTACCCATTTTGAAATGCTGACATTGTAGAAGGCAAAGGTGACTACATCATCTGAAAGGCCACATTTTACACTCGAGAGACATTAGCCAGAGTCTCATCACCCCCTTTTAGAATGCTGTTGTGCTTCTAAGCTTTTCCTATGAGTGGGATACTCAAAAGATGTTCATGGAAGTTCCCAAAGGATATGTCTATAAAACATTTCATCTTACTCTTATCTTTGACAATTCTGGCCATCAGAAACACTTTTAAGATTTGTTAGAGCAAGTGTCCATTGCCAGAAACTCTCTAAGACACTGTGGATAATCCACAGTGAGCTGAGGAGGCTTTTCCCAACAGACCTCACTGATGAAAAAGACCCTCATTAGGTAGTTAATTTGAGTGGTAGCTAATGTATGGGTCTAGGGTAGAAGACCGGAGAAGGCAATGGCACCCCACTCCAGTACTCTTGCCTGGAAAATCCCATGGACGGAGGAACCTGGTAGGCTGCAATCCATGGGGTCGCAAAGAGTTGGACATGACTGAGCGACTTCACTTTCACTTTTCACGTTCATGCATTGGAGAAGGAAATGGCAACCCACTCCAGTGTTCTTGCCTGGAGAATCCCAGGGATGGGGGAGCCTGGTGGGCTGCCGTCTATGGGGTCGCACAGAGTTGGACATGACTGAAGCGACTTAGCAGCAGCAGGGTAGAAGACATTTGCAAGCAGGAGGGTTAAGAGAAGAAAAGCGTGGGAGTGAGGCAGAAGAAATTGTTTCTTATGTTATTCTTAAATTAAATTTAAATCCTACTTTGCTTAAAGGATTGACTGTGGGGTGTCAGATCATAGGAAAAAAAGTATTCTCTTATGGGGCAAGAACAAGCTACAATCTTTATTATGTTCTTCATTTGACTTGAGATTTCCTCAATGTTACAATCATTGTTTTATTTTTAAAATCAATCTCTAGGACAAGACATTGAGTGAAAAAATAGAAGGAAACTCAGAGGTTTTCAGGTATAATATTTGATGAAAACAGGGAAAATAAAGGGAGAGTGGAACTCCAGCAACTAAACAGGGAAAGAGGATGTTCACTTTTAGGAATATTAAGGCTGCATACACATCTGAACCATCACTTGCTCTTTACAATAGAAAGAAAAGAGGAAATGCAGTCTGGCATGACTTGAATGTATCAGTGAGAATTAAATTTTATGTGGTAGGCACTTGACATTGATTGTATCTTTTTTTGGCTGCACCACACAGCTTGTGGGATCTTAGTTCCTTGACCAGGGATCAAACCCGGACCTACAGCAGTGACAGCACTTAACCACTGGACAGCCAGCTTGGTGATATGATCCTCCCAACAAAATACTGAAGCAAATAATATCTATGTTTTTCAGCTAGGTATACTAAAACTTAGAGAGTTTAAGCATCTTGCTCCAGATCACACAGCTGGCATGTGGAGGGGCCCTGGTATGAACCCAGATCAATTGTTGCATGATAGCTAGAAGAAGATGAAATGGACTAGACATGTGATAGCCACATGATGAAACATCATAATGCTGTTGTTAAAAAAGAGCCAACAGGCCCAAAATGGAGTCACCTGTAAAAAGGCTCACATCACCAAATGGAGACTTAATCTAATTGCAGTTTCAGCCTCTCCTAGGAATATAATCTTAATCACTCAGTCTGAAATTTCCTGGTCAACACTAGAAAGGAAATCTACCGGATAGACCTCCCACTGTGCAACAAAGGAAGGTGACCTTGTCTGAACAATCTACTCTTTGCTAGAATAACTTCCTTGTCTTGTTTCCTTCTGCCTATAAAAGTCTTCCCTTTTGTACAGCTCTTTAGAGCTCTCTTCTATTTACCAGATGAGATGTCACCCAATTTATGATTCATTTAATAAAACCAATTAGGACTTTAAAATTTATTCAGTTGAGTTTTGTTTTTTAATGCTATGATATGGGTTTGAGCATTATCCTATAAGCCAGCACTAACAGATATATAATACAAAACCACAAATGTGAGCCACATAAATAATTTTAAGTTTTCTGTTAGCCATATTAAAAAAGATAAAAAGAAACCGATGAAATGAATCTTAATATACTAATATTTATCTAAATATATACAAAAATTATATGTATTTTACATTCCTTTTATCAGACCAAGTCTCATAAATCTAATGCAATTTAATTTCAGCATCTTTCACTTCAGATTAGTTACATTTCAAGTGCTCAATAGCTATATGTGGCTCGTGGTTACTGTATTGGGCAGTACAGCCATAAGTAATATAGGAAGTGACTTGATATGATTTAGAAAGTCTTTAGAAAGACTTGTCAGACAGCACTGTGGAGGATGACTCTGGGGACAGCATGACAGGAGGTAGGGAGATGTTTAGGAGTGTAATGGTAATTCTCTCAGCAAGAGATAAAGGACTGAATTCAAGGGTTAACAGAGTAACTAGAAAGGAGGGATATTTTAAAGGTATTAATACAGTCAATAGGACCTGGCTGGAAGGGCGATATCAAGGGGGAGAAAAAGAGTCTAGAAGACAAAGGATAAACAGGTTTGAAAAAAATTGCTTTTTGAGGAATATCTAAGCAGAGAAATCCAGTAAGAAATTGGAAATATGAATCTGGAGCCCAGGAGTGAAGTCTAGACTGGAGCTAAAAATGAGAGTGTCATTGGAAGATGGGTGAGAGGATCCTGAGATAATGTATGAGAAGAAGGGGAATAGAATATATTTTCTGAGGATCTCAATTTTTAAAAGGCAGTCAGGGGAAAAGAAGACATGGAAGGAGGTTTTAGATACAGAAGTACAACCAGAAGAGAACCAAAGTACAACTAAATTTCGTGCATCCTTATAAAAACAGTCATGTAAAAGGATGAATACATGTGTATGAGTCAAGAGAACAGAATACCAAACAGTATGTATTTATTATTTAAACATAAATGAAGGGCAAACATGAAAAAAGTCTGTAACATAATGATATTATGGATAGCATGTCATTAAAATTCTTTAATGCTTTATATTGTTTATGGACTAAAAAGATGGAAAGAACAAATATGACATAAAGTATAGAGGAATTACAAATAAATCCCTGTGCTTAATTTAGTGGTTGCCACCTGACAACATTTAACAGAATGTTATGTAAGATCACCATTTCTCAACATTTTTCCCCATTTTTGTTCCCTCCTCCCCTAAAGGAGCCTTGTTAGATATCTTTTCCTAATTTCCCCATATTAAAATTTAGTATCACAGATATAACTATATATATCTGTTTATGTACTGTGGCCCTTTGGAAAGTCACAGACCATTGTAATATCTAAGATTTTTCTCCTCCCACCTCTCCAATAACCAATACTGATTCCCTTGAGGGTGATATAGCTCCTGCTGAGAAGGCATATGCTAGATAATTCTGTTAGGGAAAAAAAAGAAGAAAAAGAAGCCAGGTCTTGGTAAACCTCAGTACTGCCTTTAAGGAAAGAAATGTTTGTTTCAAACCACTAGTCCACCATTACTTTTTGTTTGCTTCATGATAACTTTCAAAGGAACTGAGAGATCTTCATGAAATGTTCAAGCCTAAGGAGTAAAGGTTTTATAAATATATTATAGACTTGTCTTCCTCAAACAAAATGAAAGTCAACATGATCATTTGAAAGTTACCCTTCATTTTAAATACATTTCAGCAAAATTTGGTCCATGATCAAATTGTGTGAGGTTTACAGTTCACTTAGATTTTCCAAGTTCACAGAACTACTCATTCTTACTTAGATGTGATTAGCAGTGAGTAGCTGTTTGACTTTTTAATTTTTTGGTTTATGAGATCAAACTCAGGGGAAAAAATCTTTTAACTGTTTTATTTATCATTGAAAAGAAAAATAGCCTTATTGAATTACATGGAAAAATGTGTTTTCTTACAAATTACAATACCTATTTTACTGAGTGAAACAATATCAAGGAGAAATTTGGTAATGTCTTTCAACCACTAAAATGGTAATACATGGGCATGTCTGAGAAATAACAATTCAGAGGTGAATTTCTAATCTTTCATCCTGAAATTAGATCACAGACATTGTTAAGGAGCCAGGAGAGCTGCATGTAATACAGTGGGCTCTGTGTGAGCTACTTATCTCTGGGTAAAATAAAAGGCATGGGTTGTATCTTCTATATCATGTTTCTAACAATATTGGCCATTCTGTAGATGCTGAATGCCCACTGATTTCAATTTTCAGCATCACTACTTACCTGTGTGTGTTGACTCAATTTCCCCAGAAGAGTCTGAAGATACCACAGATTAAAATCAGCACCAGGTCAAGTAATGAACTCTACTCTACTTTTATATAAGGCTGTCTGCCAATGGCTAGCACAAACTTATTCAGAGGAAAGGCCCTATGAATTTCTCACATTCGTGGACATTTTGTGGGCACAGGCATTGATGACTATTATTCTGGACTATTGTTTCAAGGATGTTTTTAACTGTCAACAGCCTTGAAGATACAATGTCTTCCTCCAGAGCATAGGGTAGGCTTACTTGGAAAACAGATTATATCTCCCTCTAGGGCAGATGTCAGACAAGTTTGCTTTCAACCCACTATACAAGATTTGGGTTCTCTTAAGTATGGGTTCCTCAGATGTGACACAACCCACTATGTGCCTAGTACCCACCTGGGCCCACCCTGGCATCACCCTGTGGGAGCTGGAGGGCAAGGGAAAGCAATTTGAACATGAAGCTCACACTGCTCTCTGTGCTGCGAACAACAGACTTCTTTGTCTCTGACCCAGGAATCTTGTGTCTTCTGCCAGCTCCCCTGAAACTTTGGCAGCTGACTTGTTAGCATGCAAGTAGAGCAAAATCTCTGACCCTTTACAATTTTTGAAAATACTTTTGTGCTCACCTTCTTTTTATCAAACATTATTAATTAGACTACCTATTCCTTATTTCTCTAGGAGCCAAAATACCTAGTGCCTTGGACTGTTCTATTAACTAAGACCCAAGTCTAGTTCATTATTCCTCAAAAATGACTAAAGCGAAGTCACTACTATAAAAATCACTTCCTAAGATCCTAACAGTCTGGAAATAAAATGGCTTCTATATTCACCACTATTGCCTCCTTGAATTTTCTCAATTATATAGTTAAGGCTTTCTGGAAAAGCTGAGCAGATTGAAGTTGAAGAAGTTTCCATCAACCAACAAAAATGAACTGAGAGTCAATAACGTGACCCAAAAGAAGCAAAAGGCTTATTAATGAGGGTAGGACCCTACTGTGAAATAACACTTAGGTAGACTAAATAATTAAAAAAAATACAACTATGTTCTCTGTGGGCTCAAAGAATTGGGGAAGAGTGATGGACGAGAAAGGGCTTAGGTTAAGCCTTTGAAAAAATTATACTTGAAAGGTTGAAAATGATTAGTTTAAAGAGACTAAAATCCAGATCTTTAAAAATTTTTAAATTTAACCGTAAGTTTGCTTTCTATGTCTGTGTGTCTATTTCTGTTTTGTAGATAAGTTCATTTGTATCATTTTTGGAGAATCCACATATAAGTGATATAATTTATCTTTCTCTGTCTGGCTTACATCACTTAGTATGATAATCTCTAGGTCTATCCATGTTGCTGCAAGTGGCATTATTTGATTCTTTTTTTATGACTGAGAGAGTCCCTTGGACTGCAAGGAGATCCAACCAGTCCATTCTGAAGGAGATCAGCCCTGGGATTTCTTTGGAAGGAATGATGCTAAAGCTGAAACTCCAGTACTTTGGCCACCTCATGCGAAGAGTTGACTCATTGGAAAAGACTCTGATGTTGGGAGGGATCGGGGGCAGGAGGAGAAGGGGATGACAGAGGATGAGATGGCTGGATGGCATCACTGACTCGATGGACATATGTCTGGGTGAACTCCGGGAGTTGGTGATGGACAGGGAGGCCTGGCGTGCTGTGATTTATGAGGTTGCAAAGAGTCGGACATGACTGAGCAACTGAACTGAACTGAACTGAACTGAACTGAATATTTCATTATGCACACACACACACACACACACACACCCTCACATCTTCTTTACCCATTCATCCATCAATGGACATTTAGATTGCTTCCATGTCTTGGCTAATGTAAACACTGCTGCTATGAACATTGGGGTACATGTGTCTTTTTGTGTTATACTTTTCTCAGGGTATATGCCCAGTAGTGGGATTGCTGGGTTATATGGTAGTTGTATGTTTTTTTTTTTTTTTTTTTAAGAAACCTCCATACAGTTCTCCAATTTACATTCTCACCAACAGTGTAAGAGGGTTCCCTTTTCTCCATTCCCTCTCCAGCATTTATTATTTGGAGGCACTTTAATGATGGCCATTGTGACCAGTGTGAAATGGTACCTCATTGCAGTTTTGTAAAATCTAGATATATTAACTCCTCATGTACACACACATGGTTACTTGCTTCCTCTCTCTGAATGTATGCGTGTCTGTATATAAACTTACATATGCTGTAATGTGTAGATTTTGCATACAGTTTGATGAATTTTAAACATATGTTGTAATGCATAGATTTTGCATACAGTTTGATGAATTTTGACAAGTGTTTATACCCACTGTAACCACCAGAGTTAAGATACTGAATGTTTCCATCACTCCCAGAAAGTTCCCTCTTGCCTCCACCACTCAGAGGCAAGCTTTATTAATTTTGCCTGTTCATATCATATAATGTTAAAAGGATAAAATGTGTTGAGGTGCTTTTGAATCAATGTAGGTACCTGAAAGCAAAAATACACGGAGTACATAATAAACCATGAGGAGAGCAACATATGAGCAATGTTCTAAAGGGCCTCGGGTATCAAAGTAAGAAGTCTGACTGTGATGAAAGGGTTTCTAAAGAGCAACTGGTAGATCTTCAGGAAGGTGATGACATGATAAAGGTGACATTTAAGATTGGCCTCACAGTATTATGCAAAATAGGTCAGAGTAGGTGAGAAATTCTACAAAGAATACAGTTGAATTTGCAGTGACAAGTATTATTCTGCATATAACCCTGAGCAAAGCAGGATGCTCAATTTTGGTATTATTGGTAAAAGACTGAATAGAACAGTAAAACTGGTTTTGTGAGCAAGGTCATAAGTAGTGGCAAATGGAGGCTGACAGCATAAGAAGGCAGTGGTAAGTGGAGAGCAAGAAAAATCAGTGTTAGATTCAATCTTTTCCACACCATCTATTACAGGCCAGATTAAGACCATGCTGTAAGATGTATGGATTTGTAGATGACACAAAATTAGAAGACTGCTCACTTATCAAAAAAGAGGGAAACAAAATTCCTTCTCTGGGATCTGAAAAAAATGAAGGCCTGGGGCTGACAAATAGCTCTTAAAATTCAACAAAATAAGAAGTAAGACATGACAAAAACCTGAACAACTTGTATGGCGGTCCACAGCATCTAGAAAGCCTCTGTCTGATGGGAGGTTTTTGTTAGTTTACAGTTTAATTGGAAGTGAGTGTAGAATGGAGATAATGTTGACTTGGAAAACTAACAGATGGTAACTAAGATAATAGTCTCTGAAGTTATTTAGGGCCATGAAAACTGTTTAAGAAAATCAAGATATTATTCCATAGAGATTAAAGGAGGGCATAAATAGATGTATAAAGTTCTGAGGGAAATAATGATGGCAGATGTTCTGTACAAAAGAAGAAAACTTTCAAGAGGGAAAAGAGGACACAGGAGCTTAGAAGAAATTACTAGAAACCACAGGATGAGCTAGGGGCAGAGTAGTAATTACATTATGCAGCAGTTGAAGATTTGTAAAACAAAACAGAAAAACATCCTCCCAGGTTGAGGCTTTGCACAGTGGTATGTACCAAAAAGCAAAATTAATCTCAGAGCAATTAAAGTTAAAACTATAGGGAAAATGTTGGTTAGAGAGTTCATTCATTCTCTTATTTCATCTCTTTGCCCCAACAGGTAATGAATAGTTTCTTATAGTGAAGGAGATCATCAGATTCAGATAAATTTCATAGTGAATACTGCTCTTCCTTACCAATTTTAATTGAAGGTTGTAGGTACATTGTGTCATGGAATAAATATTATTTTAGAGGGTCACAAGCTAAATGGATATTCAATTCCAAAGTGATGAGCAGTAAAGGATAAAGGGATTTCTCCTCAAATACCCATGTGGTAGGTGCTACCTTAAAGTTTGTCACACTAACTATTTTGGTGAGTTCAATTTCCCTAATACATTTGCAATTTAAAAAGTTGCCAGTTAACACACTTGAATGGATTTCTACTGGTAGTTTCAGTGAAGGATCTTTTATGGCCAGAGGCACCTTTTGGGCAGTTTGCCTGAAGTAAGACAGCTTGATAGTAAGTATTAGTTAAAAAGTAATGTTTATGCGTCTTCATTTTTTCCCCCCATTACCTACATGCTAGAATATTGGGAGAAAAAAATTACACATTCTATAAATAAGCAAATACCCAATAAACCTTAATGTTAACACTTACCAGAAAACCACTGCTGATGCCTCTGGTAAAATATCTCACATTTGATATTTTAAATAATTAATATTTCAAAGAGACCTTTGAAATACTCTGTGTGTCTATCAGAATCAATCATTTACTAAGGTTACGGAACATTTGTGAAAGGAGAACTAAGCAAAAACAAACTTGGAAAAAGAATACATTTAACTCCATTCAAAACTATCCAGCAGAGTAAATATCAGTGACTTTCTAAAAAGATAATAACAAAGATGTTTTTGGATATAGGCATGGTAATAATATCTGCCATGTATTGAGAGTTTATAATATGTCAGGCCCTGTTCTAAGGGATGTATGTACCCTGGATCTCTATACCAACCTATTTTTCAGGTAACAAAACTGAGGCATATTTAGGTAAGTAAGTCACTCAAGGTGGCAAAGTTGGGAGGTGACAGAATCAGCCTCAGACCCTTGGAAGCATGTTTCTAGAGCAGAAGTTGGCAAATTATAGCCTCAGTGGTCAAACCAACCTACCACTTGTTTGTACAGTCCACATCATAAGAATGGTTCTCACACATTAAATGTTTTTTTTTTTAACTGAAAAAGAATAATCTTTCAAACTACATGAAAATTCCCCCAAATTAAAATTTCAGTCCATAACTTTTATTGGAACATAGCCATGCGATTTCATGATGTATTGATCCATGGCTCCTTTCAAGCTGTAACAGCAGACATGAGTAGCTGTGATGGAGATTTTTTTGGTCTTCGAGGTCTAAAATATTTATTATCTGGCCCTTTACACAATCAGTTTGCTGACCACTGCTCTAGAGCACACACTGTCAACATCAGTGTCATGCTACATCCAAACACCTGTGCAACTCGCAATCTCTGAGTTGCTGAAGGAGCTTGGCAACCTCCGTGTCAGTGAAACAGGGCTCATTTACGGGTGGAAGATGCGAAAGAATACCAGAAGTCAATGTTTGCCTATTTGAAACTGAGATGTCTCTACTTAGAAGTACAAAGTCAAGAATGACACAGAATCATTCATGAAGCAACAATTATACACACACTTCTATGTGGATTTACATTTAAGAGACCTTGAAAGAGAAGAGAGGTGTTTTCTGTTTTTTTTTTTTTCCCCAAAGGCAACAAAACACCTGCTTTCCAAGCTTTTTTTTTTTTTGGTTTTATTTTTAAAAATTAATTTATTTTAATCGGAGGCTAATTACTTTACATGATTGTGGTGTTTTTTTGCCATACATTGACATGAATCAGCCACGGGTATACCTGTGTCTCCCCATCCTGAACCCCGCCTCCCACCTCCCTCCCCACCCCATCCCTCTGGGTTGTCCCAGAGCACTGGCTTTGAGTGCCCTGCTTCATGCATCGAACTTGCACTTGATTTTCCACCCGAGAACCAGCCTCTGACTGACGTGGAGTAAATTCAGCTCCGTTATAGAAGACACAGCTCCTTGCCTACTGGACTGTCATATCAGAATATAATACTGTACAATGAACCTAAGCATCTTCATAAGAAATACAAACACAACCCTAGTTGTGGAGAGAAGAAAAGGGATAGTTTGAACTTCCAGAGCACCATCAAGAGGTCACACGTATACTTGTATTTTCCTTGGTTCCTAGCACAAGCACCAGGTAAGGGAAGGATGGAAGTAATTTTTTAAGCACGGCCCTTATGTCAGATAGCTTTAACAAAAGTCACACATCACAGCAACAACGGCAGCCCACCACCAGGTATAAAAATGTACATGAGGGAACTGGTACTCTATGTTGCTGATGGTTGGAATACAGGAAACAAGTTGACAATTCATCCATTGTTAGACCAACTTTTGAATTATTCCTTCTCTGCTTACCAGATTCTAGAGTAGGTCAACTCTCCTGCCAGAAAGGTAATGACAACTTCACCTCACTTTTGCACAGGCACTTAAATGTTGGTTATCTACTTAACTGTTGGTTATCTATTTTTAAAGAGCAAGGAGTCTTGCGTGTGTGTGTGTTTCTGATCATGTCATTTTTTTGAATGCACAGAGTAAAGACTGCTTGCTGTAAACTGATCTGTTCTTATTACAACTTCCACTTTCAAACTGAGGAGCGTATATCTTGTTTTAACATGATGATATTATATACTTTTGTTTTTTTCAAAAAATAAAAAGCAGTTTGAAAAAAAGCCATGTATAATCAACTTCAATCAGTTTTTGAACAGTCTTAACTTGGTAAAGACATAAATATAAAATTGTTTTTCGTTTTCTTCACCATTGTTCTTAGACATACAACATCAAGTTTCCCTTTCATGCCCCTTGATGATATCTTAGGAAGGTTCTGTAATTTTCTGGTTGTAATTGAAATACTGATCTTATGTTTGTTTCAAGGCATTTCCTTCCCCCATTGTTGGTTAGTCTTTTGGACCCAGATGCCCGAAGGCTAGAATGGGTGGCATAATTTGTTTGCTGTCTCACTCCCCCAGCCTCTCTCATGGAAGAATTTGACCCCCAGTGGGCTGGGGCAGGGAGGAAGAAAAGGAAAAGAGGAAACATTATAATTCTCTTAAAAAAATTTTTTTTAATGTGAACTATTTTTGTAAAGCTTTTATTGAATTTGTTAAAATATTGTTACTGTTTTATGTTTTTGTTTTTCTGGCCATGAAGCATGTGGGATCTTAGCCCCCAGACAAGGGATTGAACCCACACCCCCTTCATTGCAAGGCAAAATTTTAACCACTGGACCACCAGGGAAGTCCCTGTTATAATTCTCCTGATGAATGTGTTAGATGGGGTTACAAGAGACAAAGGTAGGAATTTAGTATAAGCACGTATGCAGAAGTAGTAGGAATAGGAAATAGGCTTCAGCAGCTACATAGTCAGGTGGGATTCCCACAGAAGTAAAATACCACATGATCCAGCAGTGCCAATTCTGGTCATATATCAGGAAAAAATCATAATTCAAAAAGATACATGCACCCCTACATTCACAGCAGCACTGCTCACAACACCCAAGACATGGAAACAATGTAAATGCTCATCAACATATGAATGGATAAAGAAGATGTGGTACATGTATACAATGGAATACTACTCATCAATAAAAGAAACAAAATAATGCCATTTGCAGCAACATGGATGGACCTAGAAAATATCATACTAAAGTGAAGTAAGTCAGAAAGAAAAAACAGAAACATTGTATGATACCACGCATATGTGAAATCTAAAATACGACACAAATGAACTCGACTACAAAACAGAGACAGACAGACACAGAGAACAGACTTATAGTTGCCAAGGGGGAGAGGGATGGTGGAGGGACAGATTGGGAGTTTGGGATTAGCAGATGCAAACTATTACATATATAATGTATAAACAACAAGATCCTATGGTATAGCACAGGGAAATATATTCAATATCTTGTGAATGAACTATAATGGAAAAAATATGAATATATATATATATATATACTGCTACTGCTAAGTCGCTTCAGTCGTGTCCAACTCTGTGCGACCCCATAGACGGCAGCCCACCAGGCTCCCCTATCCCCTGGATTCTCAAGGCAAGAACACTGGAGTGGGTTGCCATTTCCTTCTCCAACACATGAAAGTGAAAAGTGAAAGTGAAGTCGCTTAGTCCTGTCTGACTCTTAGCGACCCCATGGACTGCAGCCTACCAGGATCCTCCGTCCATGGGATTTTCCAGGCAAGAGTACTGGAGTGGGTTGCCATTGCCTTCTCCGAATAATTCCTTAAGAGGAATTCAATAATCTGCTCCAGAAGAGAGCCAGTATGACTCTGAGCATGGCTGGATTCTTCCTCAACCAACTAGAATAGATTTATGCTTCTAGCAATCTCACTCCTGTCTCCTGATGGAACTGAAACAAGTTGCTGAAAAATAATTATTTAGAAAGCAGAACTATCACAGGATAGTTTGTGGTCTTTCATGGACTTCAGGAAGTGATCTCAGTTTCAAAGCTTCTAGTTCTCTTCTGTGATGGAGACAACTTAATTTACAACCTCACTATTTACTTGCATTCCCATTTCAAGGATAAACCATCAATGACTCCCAAACAATATTATTTATAAAATTTCCTATCATCTCAGACTTCATGTGTTTCAGATGGATGGAATTACCCAAAGATTTCCCCATCTAATCACAGCCCTAATGACTACTTACCTCAATTTTCTCTCTCTCTTTTTTTTAAATTATTCCCCAGGCTTAGAACCTTTGAATGATCTTTAGTATTTTTTTCTTCATCTCCAAAGTCAAATAGTGACTAACCTACAGCACATTGTCACTGTCAATACAGTCTCCTCCTCAAGTCTAACACATATTCCTTAACCTGGATAATCTACATGAATCAACTTGCTGAATTATGTTTCCAGTCTCTCATACAACTAAACTATAACTTTAATCACATTATCCTCTTTTCTAAGAGTCAAGGCTCATCTGTTCCAATCCACACTCCAATGGTCTCACTAATTATTTCCAGAGTTTTCTTTGGCTCCTCCAATCATACCAGCTAAGCTACCTCTCCTTATCATTTTCTACAAATCCTAAGGTCTTCCCTCATGTTTCTAAATTAAGAAATAAAAGATTAATGTCAATTCTAAAGAAAAAAGCAAATAACAACAAAAGACAGATACTTTATACTTTTGAGTTTAAATGGATATAACTTTTAGAAAGATAATTAAATGAATATATTTTAGCTCACCAGATCTATTCAAGGAGTCAAAGTCCTAGAGTGAGTGCTTTGGAAACATAAAGGGCCTAAATTCAGGTAATTTAGGCAATTTATACAAAACACACATTAACAATATCCTGCTCTATTAACTAATTAAATTTTACATAGACCTTAATTATATGCTTTACTAAATAAAAGGAAGTTGGTCTCCAATAGAAAAAAAAATTAATTTCAAAATAAATAAATAAATAACTCCCTAAGGCAGATACTCATAGTAAATTTAACATACTGCTACTACCATTTAATTGAATTCAACTATTAAATTAAAAAAGAAGACATATGCAAAATAATAAGGCAATTGTATATTAGGTGGTATTGCCTTTTGGTGTTTCAGTCAAGGGAACAGTGATTAATCTCTTCATTACTTTATAATGTTCATCAGGGAAAAAATAGCTCTTCAAAGTTCAAATTTTCTGTAATTGAAACCCAGAGAACTCCTAAGAACACGGGGCAATAAAGCATAGGGTGCTTCATTAGAGGAAATCTATAATTACAGATTATTGAGTAAATAATATGGATGCCATTGAATTACATGGGAGTCGATCAGTTAGTAGAAAATGGCATAAAATTACAAAATTAGGCACCAATACCTCAGAGATATAATTATGTCAATTTCTGAACATTATGTAGTTCTTTTAAAATAAAGTCATAGATGATAATTATGCTTAAATAACCCCCTGAAAGCTGGCAAAACCAGAGAAAATACTGGCATTTAAAGATTATCATTCCTTGAAGCTTAACTTCATAAGTGCTTTATTTTGATGTGTCTACTTGACCTCTGCATTTCTTTGATTTTCACTTTTACATTAAAAAAAAAAAAAACTTCCCTGGCTTATATCATATACTATTTTATGAAGTAACTGTATCACTATCTAGCTACTGTTGTGTAACTACTGTTTGTGAATACTGTTATATTTTTATTACAATGGATAGAGCTGGGTTCAGAGACAGACTTGCAAATATGCATGTAATTTCTGTCTTAGGATTAAGTAGAAAAGATTTACAACTTCAAATTTGTTTCAACCATGTCTCTTCTTAGGATAGCAGGGTCCAAAGAGGAAAGCAGGGAGGACGTAGACACAGTATGCTTCACTCAGAGCCCCAGCACATTTCTTATTTAGCTTTTAATTCATTCTTTCAAGCTATCAACATGTGACCACTAGGCACTTACTCAGTGGACAGCACTCTACAAAACAGGGAATTATAAAGCATTCTTCTAAGAAACATTGCCACAAATAGATCAATTATGTATTTCTTCCACTATGTAGTCTTATTTGGAAATTGAGAGAATTTTTGGTTAATAAAGAGCCTTGCTTATCAAACTGAATACCAAAGAAACACTTTAAAAATCACTACTTGTTTAAAATATATCTGAAGAACTTGTTTAAAATATATCTGCAGATTTTTGGCTCTTAGAAAGATAATTTACACTATAATTTTTTACATTATCATTTGGGCATGTATCAGGTGTTTGCATAAGCCAAGATTCTACCATTTAGAAAAGCAAGTTATTTTTGTATAGTCTGTGTACTGATCAATTACCTCAGATAAATACATTATGAAAGGAGAAACTGTTGATTTTAATGAAGGATATTAAAAAGATTGTTTATTTCCCTTGTCCACTAAACAGTAATAATTTTTAATATTGTTAATCATTTTCCTTCTTTTGGATAAGTTTTAAAAAAGAAATTAATACCAAATATGTGTTATTCTTCAAAAGTGGGGTTAAAAAGTGGTATCTTCCAAAAGGGTAGAGAGTGAGGAAGTCACTAAATACTCCTTGGCAAAGATTTAGGACCAGATAATATTCTGTTCTTTTCATGATTTGCTCACCTAAACTCATCAGTGAAATCTTTGCATACTATCTGATTTCATTCGACGGTTTATTTCCTATTTATAGCCTATATCAAGAGGGGGGAATTGTAGTCCACAAAGAAATGATAAGGACAAATTTTCACTCAGCACTTCCATGGCTGCTGCTGCTGCTAAGTCACTTCAGTCGTGTCCGACTCATGGCAGTTGGTGATTTTTAGTATAAGGGAAATTTATCCTCACCCTTTAGAAGGAATCCACAACTTATGCTCAGTCCTGGGTGTTAGAGAACACTTGGATTTTCCACTTTAGGAAAAAGGAAGGAAAAAAAGGTTCCATGATTTCTTTAAAGCAATTACCTGCCTTGTGAGGCTTTAAAAATGCCATTATATTTGTTTTACTAAGCGTTCACATTAGCACGGTCTTGAACAAAGAAGTATACTTAAGAGAATCCATTCAGTGCTGAAATCTTATTTCTCTCCAGACTAGAGGAAGCTGCTTTAAGGTTCATCCTGAATTGGGGAGTAGAGTGAGGAAAAGGTCACTTCTACCTCAGAGTCAAATCAAGAGAAAACAACATGTGCTGAATGGACTAATCATGCTCATGTAAGAGGGGACTTGGAAATAGGTAGCTAGGGAAACCTTGTCAACATCCAGCTCCATTCAAGAAAGGACAATGTCTCTTAATCTCATTAGAATGACCAGGGCATATTCATTTAGAGCAATGATAAAGAAGATGACAAATTAACCAACCACACTGCATTTTCTCTGAAGAAATACTCTGCAAACAGAAAGACTATATCCACTGAGACCAGGGTACTGATTAGGTGACTTCATTAAGGCCTATTTCCCAGGGGGGCCTGGTTTTCCTATTTGAAATCTCTATTTTGATGCCAAAAAATCTGCTTGAAATTTCTCTTACATGTCAAACTTAACCAGTAAATGATCACAAAGGCAGAGTTTGAGTTTCATATACAACAGAAAGTAGTTAAGGAATAGGAGAATATTACCTTTCTGTTTGGGGAATGACATGTTTTTTACTAGATTGAAGCCTGTGAGGTCACCACGTTTATAGCCCCCAAAGTAGTCAAAGAGCAACAGTTTCATATGATTCAAACTAATATTTAGGGATATAATAAAGTCATCTGAACTATTACCAGCTCTCTGAAAAAATATTTCAAAACAAAGAGGCAAGACTGTATTATTATAGTCTTGCTATGCTATGCTATAGTCTTGCATTGTATATGATATGACAACGATGATATGCATCTTTAAAATATTTTCAAAAATGCAGAACCTGAAAAGCACAGTCTTTCTAATAGTCCCTATTTTCCATAACTCCAACCTCCACATTCTAACTCTATGTTTTGAGTCATCAATACAAATCCAAGACAAGCCTGTTCTCCATACGTAGTTGTCATGTTCTCTGGGCTATTACTGTTTATGATGATGAGGTTAATTACTTGTGTTTCTTTCCCTAAAGCTTAGGAATAGTTTTGCAAGATCTCCCAGAACTCTGTCCCTTACTCCTACTCCAGCATAGGGATGCAAGGCAGCTTATCTCGTCATTTTAACGAAATATCTTTGAGGTATGATTTCACTGGGGAGAGATTTAGAAATCAAAGCTTAAGTAGGGCTATGAAAGTAAGTTATACAGTACTGAGCAAAACACAATCTTGAGAACTCATTTTTTCCCTCAGCAAGCATTAATGAATGTCAAGCCTTTATAGATTAGTTAATATACTTAGAGATAGATAAAGCATGTTTGTTTTGCCAAAACCTTGATACAGCCAGTACCTCACTGAGAACTGAACAAATAAACCCACTTGCTATAGTATTTTTTCAGAGAAAAATTCAGCAAAATTTGCAAAAAAGTCAAATTTATTTTTTATATTGTAATCACATGAATCGACAACTACTTCAATAGTATGTAGAATATCAATATATCTGCTACATTTGTGCTTTCTTATTAATTGTAATTTTATTTTTGTGCATTAGAATTTACCAGATAGAAAAACCAACCAACCAACCCAGTTCAACCAAACATCTAATTACATTTTTCATGCTCTTTGTCATTTTAGTGAGTTTCTTATTAAAAGAACGCCAGCACAACTTTTATTAATGTCAGAGAATGCATCTTTTCCTTTTGATAAAAGAAGAAAGGACCTTTCACATTGAAAATTCAATTTTTTCTCCTAACACTTCCAATATGACACAAACATATGGTAAATAAAATTATTCTAATAAATATTAGAGCCAGTGGACTAGTGAGAGAAACTCTGAGCATGCTGTGAATATGCTGAATACTAAAGAGCATCTGAAATATAAAAACCATTGAACTTTTAAGAAAAACTAATAATTCAATATTTTTTTCATGAAAAAAAGAGAGAAACCTACATGACAATAATGATTAATCAGGATATGTCTACATTTCAGAAAGTGAAAGTGAAAGCCACTCAGTCATGGCCAACTCTTTGCAACCCCATGAACTGCATTTCATGGAATTCTCCAGGCCAGAATACTGGAGTGGGTAGACTTTCCCTTCTCCAGGGGATCTTCCCAACCCCGGGATCGAACCCAGGTCTCCCACACTGCAGGCGTATTCTTTACCAGCTGAACCACAAGGGAAGAGATGACAAATGGACAAATGTAATGACAAAGTTAAGAGTTTTACATGGTAGAATATACTAGTTAGAAGAACCTGCTTTCTATTTTCTCCATAAAAATATAATTAAAGTTAGGTTTCAAAATAAGGCACTTTACCCAAAGTAAAGGAATAATATCAAATAATTTCAATAAAAAGGAAAGACTAATGATTGCATTCAAGAACAACGGAACTTGTGAAGACTGTAAGTGCATTCCCCTGGAAATCCCTCACTATATAAGGACTATTGGTGCTACTTCCTTTTTCTGAGACATTTAGAAACATACTGTCTAACCATTTGTCTTACAGAGTTACATATGGGTATACCTTGAGACAGGGAACTAGTCTGGATAATCTAGAGAACAGCTTCATGTTTTATGAAAACCAAATCACAGAAAACAAAGGATGCATATTTCTCTAAGTGAACTCAGCATCAAGTGCAAACAGACCTAAGGACAATGCTACAGAATGAAATCCTATAAGTCTTATTGCATTGCTTATATAGAATGTAGTACAAACTATATGTAGATATGATACCTTAAACCACTGGGGATTAAAAAAAAAGAAATAGGAATCTCTTCAGAAAAATACATGAGAAATTTGAAGCTGTTTGCTCAGAGTATGTAAAGTATTCATCAGAGGAAAATGTTCAAACCTACTTTAAGAGAGATGAGAACTATTTCTTAATGTATCAGAAGAGGGCCAAAGATGATTGTTTCTTGACATAAGTTCTCCTGGGAAAAGCTCCCTTTTTTATTTGCTACAGAGATCATACTGAAATTGATGGGAAAGAATAGACATTTTGAAATAAATAAAAGAGGTCACTGGTAGGAAGAGATTTTTTTTTTAGAAGTGGATTCTTGTTAAAAGATTCTCACTTTTATTCAAGTTAAAATGCTCATTTTGTTCCATGAACAAAGGTATGTGGATTTGACTTCTTTCATTCACTGTACACTTAGGCAAAACACAGGGGCTTTCTGGACACGTGAGGGCATACGACCCATGCAGTCACACAGGGCCTAGCACTCAGAAGACCCCATACTTGCTTTGAGGCTCTGCTGCTGCCATCTTGAAGTTCTTAATATTTTTTGTACAAGAGGCCCACATTTTTATTTTGCAGTGGGCTCCACAAATTATGCTTCCATGCTGGTAAAATAAAACCTATCTGTAACATAGTAAACTATCTTGATTGCTCATTTTTCATAAATTCCTTATTAATATTTGAAAAAGATCACATTGTCTTCAGAATGATGTAGTACTGTCTACTGCTGATACTTTCTTCATGCTATATTCTTTAACATTCATAAAATTGTATCAAAGAAGAATTTCCCAGTGGTAAAGTCACTTCTTTTAGAGGGTACACTAACTTTTTCAATCCATTCAAGAGTGATTTACTAAGAAAATAGTCTCAATGCTCCAATTATCATTGAAAAAAAAATGTTTGGCTGCTGAAAATAAATTTAAAAGCAGAAAAGACTGGAATAGTAGCTTTGGATTTTCTTTCCTCTAAGTTCATATCCATGAGGGTATATGGAACAAAGATGTCAAGCCAAGACAAATGAAAAACTCACACATGTTTACCTGATATCTGAATCCATACATCAGGAGCAAACAAAGGGCCCTAAATTATGTACAAATAAGGATAATGATAGCAAGAGTGTGTTAATACTCAACTAATAACTTGCTCTTCAGTAGATGTGCTCCTAAAACAGCTATGTAATTCATTATCTACCTCCTCCCCATGACTAAGAAATTCTATCTGAGCATATCAGAGATATTTCTCCCTAAGAAATTCTTTGGTAATTCACTTCATAAATCAAGTACACGCATACACCTATGTATACACACACACACACATAGAATGTAAATAATCATTCTTTAGTAAATCAGTTGTTTGAGTTCACTTTGGAATGTTATAGTTGAAAAAACATGGCAACATCCATCCATCAAAGCCATACTGGACAACACAAATACTCTGCTGAATTCCCTGTAAACTTAAGTGACAAGGATATCTTCCCATCTTCACTGAAAACTACTTGATTGTGACTGATCCCGTCATTTGGCAGAAAGTTCAAAAATGATAGGAATGTAAAGCTTGGAGGATAAGTCCCTCATTTTCACATGTAAATAATTAAAATAAATAATTTAACTAATTAACAATTTAAAGCACTAGTGAAGTAGAGTTGTATAGCAGAAGGAGCAGTGGATGAGGCTAGCTCTACTCAAGGTCTACGGCCTTGAGCAGTGGGCTGAGGACCACACTTTGAGAACCACTGGCCTAGGAGAATGTCAAGAACCTGAAGGGCGAGAATCTGAACCCACCCACTGTGGGAGAGTCCCTGAGGCACCTGCCACAAGTGTTACAAGGTATCAACAGATGGTGGAAGTGTTCTTTTGAAGGAAGAAATTCAACCTGAAAGATGGTACTGGGTTAGCCTGCCAATTAGCAACAGGAGCATGGTGGGAGGACTGGGGAGCCAGGAGGATGTCAGGAGGTTGTGACCTGAAACTGAGGCCAAAAAGACAAAGCTTAAATCAGGAAATAAAGCCAAATAGAGCACAAAGCTGGATGAAACATTTTGGCTTGTTATAAACTAAGGTATGGGAGAAAATGACTTAAAAAGAGTCAGGACACAGGAGGAGCACTTTGGTGAGATAGGATTATAGGAAGGAAAACTCATGTGAGATTAATAAGAAGGCCAAAGGCCCAAGCCTTGGTGTTAGGGTGGGACAAGGGTTGGGTCTCTTTTGGCCCAGAAAGTTCCTAAAGAGGCTTGGCCCAAATACCTTGTCATCTTCACCAAAAAGAAATTCTAAAAGATATACTGCAGGCAGAAAGAGTAATTCCAGATGTATGATCTGAAATACAAAAAGGAATGAAGACCAATAATATGTGGGTAGTATAAATGAACACTAACTGTTTGATAATTATAATTATCATACTGTACAGCACAGGGAACTATATTCAGTATCTTATAAGAGCCTATATGGGAAAATAATCTGAAAAAGAATGGGTAAATAACTGAATCACTTTGCTGTACACCTGAAACTGAAACACATCATTGTAAATCAACTAGACTTTAATTAAAAAAATAAATTTAAAGAAAAAGAAAGGCATACAGTATTGATGCCAGAGTCTGGCATTACCCACCTTAGAGCAAAACGGTATGATTTAGAGATGGCTAACTACCATATTTGTGAGATAAGCAACTACCTTCTTATCCTCCTCCCTCTCAAGAAACAAAAAGAACAAAGCAAAAACCTGGCCCCATTTTCCACTGAGAGCTCAAATACATTTTTTTTTCCTTGAAGACACTACTGTTGGTGGAAATGTTTGTGAGGGAGTATAAACTTCTGATTTGACTTTGGAATGTAAGTTCCAATCAGTACTTAATTACTTCTGTCTTTAAAGAGCCACATCCTGTAGAAGAAGCATTGACTACTGAGGTCCAAAGCACATAGAAGCTTTTCATAAGGTTATAATTATCTATGATTGTAAAAGGAAGAACACATACAATTCTTTTTTTTAAAAAAAGATCGATATATTTTTATTGAAGTACAGTTGATTTACAATATATATTTCCTTATAAAAATGCTACTTTGTTTTTCTGGGGTCTTAGAGAGGGGACTGGGAGAAGAGGCTGAGAACCATACTGCAAATGCCTTACCACCACCCCCGTTTCCATCCATGAGGAGAGAGGTACCTCTATGGGGTTTCATTTACTGTCATGGTTACTCAAGTGAAAAGGGTTAGTTTTCAACATACCTGGGTCACAGGAGCTTACATGAGATGAGTGAAAAGTTCAGGCTCTATGTACTGGGGGGGATGGAGCACAGGTACTCTTAAAGCTTAATGGAGCCATAGTCCACCTCTCTAGTTTCATTTCCATTCCTCTCAAAATATGATCATCTAGCCCTTCGAACAAAGCTTCATTCACTCTTTGAGATGAAAAGAACAGTATAACAAGGCCTAACAACATAATGGATCCTGGTTACGCCAGAAAGAGCTCTGACTCAGAACCAGTTGCCTCAAACAAGTAAATCGTCTTTTTAAAATGCTGGGGAAGACACAGGGGAGGCAGTTTCACATACCACACTGAAGTGAAGTAGAACAAGGTCGGTTAAGCACTCTATCCTGAGACACACACCTTTCATTTTCAATTGTTTTCAAATAAAAAGAGAGAAATCCCCTTTTCAAGTTAGATTGTTTAAATGCACCTATAGCTACTCCTGTCTAGCAAAGGCTAGGCAAGCTCTCCCTACTGATGCATTTCAAAAAAGGTTCAATTGGCAAAAGAAAGCAAGTGCAAAGGGTTTTTGATAAAAGAGGACTAGAGGGAACACATTTTCCTTTCACAGAAATACTGTTCTAGAAAATCAGATGAGGTAGCAGTTCAAAACCACAAAAATGTACACATGGGTGAGATAAACAGGGAAATTAGAAAATTTCAAATTCAGACATTCAACTATACAAAATGATTCACTTAAAACGTGGGGTGGGGGGATAAATTAGGACTTTGAGATTAACAGATACACACTACTATATATAAAACAGATAAACAACAAGGACCTACTATATAGCACAGGGAACTATAGTTGATACCTTGCAATAACCTGTAAGGTAAAGAATCTGAAAAATAATACACACACACACACACACACACACATATATATAAATGAATTGCTTTGCTGTACACTTAATACAAAACAAAGTATTATGACTTTCAGATTACAGCATAGCCTAACCCAGCATATGCTAAGAATATGATTTTTCTACTACAGAGCCATGTGTGTGTATGTGTGTTAGTTGCTTAGTCATGTCCAACTCTTTGCGATCCCACGGACTATGGTCTGCCAGGCTCCTCTGTTCATGGGATTCTCCAGGCAAGAATACTGGAGTGGGTAGCCTTTCCCTTCTCTGGGGGATCTTCCTGATCTGGGGACGGAATCCGGGTCCTGCATTATAGGTGGATCCTTTACCATCTAAGCCACCAGGGAAGCCCACCACAGAACCATTCAGGTCTGTAAAGAACTCCTAGGAACCTGTCCTACCCTCAGCAGGGCTGTGCCTGCAGCTCCCTAGACCTACAGGCATACATTCTGTTTAGTGATGCTTTACGTAATTCTTAGGCAGCTCTATCTAGGGCTCACCAGATAAAAAAGACTAAATCAAAATCAGGACCTCTGAAATACCTCCTCTGATAAAGAGATAATTTTTTTTTTTTACATAATGTACATGTAGAGTAGATTCTAATACTGGTTAGATTAGAACAAAAGGATTATGGTATCTACACTTAATTGCACATTTAAAGGATAATTATTTTTTGCTTTCCAAATGAATCATATCATCATCTTCTAAGCTATTATGAAATAGTATATCAAATCCATTGTTGAATTAGATGACAACTAGGTATTCTAAGTTTAGGTTATAATGTTTTTCTAATACCATTATAACAAAGGTATAACTGATTTCTTAAACTAAGACTTTTTTTTCCCGCTAAGAACAATGGGAACCCACTCCAGTACTCTTGCCTGGAAAATCCCATGGACGGAGGAGCCTGGTAGGCTGCAGTCCATGGGGTCTCTGAGTCAGATACGACTGAACATCTTCACTTTCACTTTTCACTTTCATGCATTGGAGAAGGAGGTGGCAACCCACTCCAGTGTTCTTGCCTGGAGAGTCCTGGGGACGGGGGAGCATGGTGGGCTGCCGTCCATGGGGTCGCACAGAGTTGGACACAACTGAAGCGACTTAGCAGCAGCAGCAACTAGTCAAGATATCTTATACATTATAGATTGCTCATGTGTGAAGGGAGTGACTGAGAAATTACTAGACATAAAGAAGAAAAACAGAAGTTTTCACTTGTGAAAAATATGTGAAAATGAAATATACATGTTATATGCTACATATAGTCCTGCGTGAGTGGAGACACACATACATACATATGCAGCAAGAGCTGTTATTTCTTACTGTTATTTCTTACAGAAGAGACACATACAGAGTGAGAAAGGCTGACAGTTAGTAACCCCTTAAGTAGGTTAATGGTGTTGAGTTAACAGACAATAATACTATGATTAGAGTGTCTCACTCTGCTCAACACACTATGGGCATTCAGTAAGCACTTGTAGAATTAAATTAAAAATCACTAAAAGGTTTCCATGCATAATAATCCTTTCGCACATTAACAATAGATTTTTCCCTGATTCTGAAGCGGCCTGGGGGCTCAGGGATTCAATGTGGGTGGAACTGAGTTGGGTGCAGGGCAGTTTGTTGGTTTCAGGAAGCTGTTAGGTATAATTACCAATGTGAATCTAAAGGCATTTGACTGAGAACAGGGTCAAATTAACTGCAATGTCAGTATATAACAGCTGTTATTCATTTGATACTTTTTTGTAATAAGAATCAGAATATTGAAATATGGAACTGAAGCATGTTTCTAATAAGTGATTAGGCCATCTTCAAGGTATTTTGGTCATTTCTTATGTAGTCAGTTTGATCGTTTTCACTGACCTGCTCCAATATTTTCATGGTTTTCTAGCTAGTGAAGTTACATAAGGCATACATGGCAACAAGCACATACTGTAGAGGAAAGCCAAATTTGTAACTGCTGGCATTACTCATATTCTACATAAGAATGATGAAATCTTATTAAATACTCAACACATTGAAGACAGTTCTTACAGTTTTTGCAAATTGGAGTTTCTGCATTTAGAATGTAAGAACTCTTAATGAGATCTAAAGTATATTACCTATCTTGTTTCACATATTTATTTTTGTCTCCTATTTAAAAGAATATTTTTAGTTGATGTAGAAATTTGTTTTATTGCTAAGGCAGATAGAATGAGAGTTTAGCACTTATTTCTAGTGAACTCAGGCCAGAAATGCAATTATTCTAGTATGAGGTCAGAAAAAAATTACTAGTGATAAGTGGCTCAAAGAGACTACAGGAAAAAATAACTAGAACCTTTGATTAATCTGGAGTGTATTCTGGAATTAGAATAGATGAAGCCCACTCTCCAACACTCATTTGCAGTGATCACTTATGCTCTGAATAACGGCCCAGAGAAAATAACAAAGTCCTAATGATTTATCAGGGCTTCCCTTGTGGCTTAGCTGGTAAAGAATCCGCCTGCAATGCAGGAGACCTGGGTTTGATCCCCAGGTTGGGAAGATCCCCTGGAGAAGGGAAAGGCTACCCACTCGAGTACTCTGGCCTGGAAAATTCCATGGACTATATAGTCCATTGGGTTGCAAAGAGTCAGACACGACTGAGTTTCACTTTGACTTCAATGATTTATCAATGATCTATACATTGTGGGCTGATTGCATGTACAAAACTATATTTAAGCACTATGTTGCACATTTTCACCTGTGTAAAATCTGAGGCCAAAAATACTGGGGGTTGGGAGAAGGTATTTGTGTGAGTTGGAGGAGGGCTGTGAACTAACAGAGTTCAGAAAGATTACGGATGATAAAGACTGGTGCCCAAATGGCTTTCTATAAAATTATAAGATCAGATTAATCAGAATATCTCTTCCTCTAGGCATGCTAGTCAACTAAGATTTTTATTGTTGTGATTATTTCTATTCATAGTTTTTCATTATATGCTCACTGAAATAACTATTCTTATGAAAGGGATAACAACATTTAACACTTATTAAATGGTAACCATGTACCAAGCAAGTGCTAAGAGATTTGCACATATTGTGTCATTTCATTCTTAAGAAAATCCTAGGAGGAGGATGGCATTTTTTCCTGTTTTATAGGCAAGGAAGCTTCCCTGGTGGCTCAAAGGGTAAAGATTCCACTTGCAATGCAGGAGACCTGGGTTTCATCCCTGGTTTGGGAAGATTGCCTGGAGGAGGGCATGGCAACCCACTCCAGTATTTTTGCGTGGAGAATCCCCATGGACAGAGGAGTGTAGCAGGCTTACAGTCAATGGGGTCGCAAAGAGTAGGACACGACTGAGCTACTAAACAGCACGAGCTGAGGATCAGAGGGGTTAGGTGAATTGTTCAAAGTTATACTGTTTAGAGAGGGAGTCAGGATTTGAACTCAGGTTTCTCTGGCTGTGAAGGAAAGGAGACTAAATTCTATAATTGCAGGCTAAACAACTGCAAGGTCTAACTGAGATGACTTGTCACTGGGGTGGGGGGTCACAGAGTCATCTGACTGAGTGTGATATATCGTTTGACGGTTGTTATTGCGGAAGCTGCTCTTGTACCTCAAAGCCTTAACCCAGTGCTTGAATTTAGAAATTTGAGAACTGTTTATTGAATGAATGGCAGCAGTATGTCATGAGGCTGCCTAAATTGGACCTAAAGATATTTCATTAAAGTAATAATAAAATCCCAAATGTACACTACTAAATACCTTGGGTTGTTAAAGCTCTAAGGCCCTGGGCAAATCTTTACTGGCTAATTTTATTTGGGGAATCCCCCTCCACCTCACAACACACACACACACACACACACACACACACACACACACACACACACACACACACTCACATACCACATATTTCCATTGAGAAAAATAAACCTAGACAGCAAAGAGAGAAAGTTTTTATTTTGAATAAATGGATTTCTTGAAATGTTTGCTGATATAGGGAGCAAGGCAATTTAAATAAATGGAATATCAACCAGATATTCTTTTTTTCTTCATTGTGTAATCACTAGGTTGTGTCCAACCCTTTGTGACCCAGTGGACTGTAGCCCATCAGGCTCCTCTGTCTTCGGCATTTCTCAGGCAAGAATACTGGAGTGGGTTGCCATTTCCTCCTCCAGGGGATCTTCCCAACCCAGGGATCGAACCTGCATCTCCCACACTGGCAGGCATTGGCAGGCAGATCCTTTATTGCTGAGCCACCAGGGAAGCCTTATTTCTTCATAAATAGGGCTTATTGTTAGGTCACTGTTTTGCTTTGCATTAGCATCTATGAGTTGCCCATTATCACTTGTAAAATATGATAGAATGTGGCACCTAGTTTGTCTCAGAAATTTATATTGTCAGGGGTGCTTCAATACTGTGCTATGCTTTGTTGCTCAGTCATGTCCGACTCTGTGACCCCATAGACTGCCAGGCTCCTGTGTCTGTGGGGATTCTCCAGGCAAGAATACTGGAATGGGTTGCTATGCCCTCCTCCAGGGGATCTTTCCCAAACCAGGGATCGAATCCAGGTCTCCCACATTGCAGGCAGATTCTTTACCATCTGAGTCATCAGAGAAGCCCAAGCTTTAATACTGCTTGGGATTAATTCTGTTATTTACAGATATTCTAATCTTTACTATTGGTTACTATAATTTAATGCCTAGGGTATGACATTGGGAAACATAATTTTGATCCATCCAGATTAAAATAATGTGAAATGAATTAATTAACTTATAACATACAATCATTTTAAAACTCAGAAAACTAAAATTGCTATCCACCACTAATGATAGAGGTTAAATGTTTAGGTTTATTGGTTAAAATTTGCTTATTCACTATCAGAAGACTGGATTTATCATCAAATCTGACTCAGGTAGCTGTCCTTATAATCATACTAGAAGTAAACAGGTAATTCTAATTTCCATATAATCTTATATGAGGAGAAGCAAAACTGTTCCTGATTAAATAATATTTGCATAAGAATCACACTTGGAGTTTCCAATTTCAAAACACCCTTTCTGAAATGCATTTATTTTTATTGCTTCCTGTTAGTCCTTGCAATTAATTTGCTGAGTTCCAGAAACATGAAAAGAAAGAGATTTATTCACAAATATTACAAATATTTGGTAAGATTTCTTACTCTACTTACAGATTTAATTAATTTATTTTTCATGATCCCTAAATTAATTATCATCTATATTAATACAATCAAAGGTTGGAGAATGTAGATTATGCCAAGTACTTTGCATAGTTTACATACTATTACACACATTTTAGAGTACATTTATTGATTTAGCATATGTTTGGCTGCATTTAAATTAGCTTTCTTAATTTTATATTTAAATAAACAACGTATTACTGTGCATGCTTTAATTAAAATTATTTGTGGAATGGCACAATAAATATTGGTTGGATTAATGAAATAACCTAAGATGTCAAAACACATCAATACATAGTTATATATTGATGAAACTTTGCTGTTCTTAAAAAGTCTATACAATATTGTAAAGTATTTATTCTCCAATTAAAATAAACAAATTTATATTAAAAAAAAAAAGTCTAGGCCATCAGTGAATCCATTGTTTCCAACACCAAATGCCTTTTTTTCCTCCATGTCTTCTATGAAAATTTTCCTTTGTGTACCACCTTCTTAAACTGCCACAGGTTGCAACTCCTTTGAAAGGAACATCAGACATGAGCTAACTCCTTTTTTTCTTCACCTTTGACTGTTTTCTTCCAGCTATATCCACCTTGTGTTCAACTCTCCTTTCTTGTATTCTGGCTCACTACCTGGGTAATCCCTGAACAAATTCCTATAATCACCTTGACTCTCCTACCTCATCACTTCACAACTCATCATCTGACTTGCAAGACTCCTCACAAGTCTTTCCAACAGTCTTCCTATTTTTCCAATAGTTTCCAATTTCAAACTCTTCTCTGTCAATGATGAAAACGAGGACAATGAGAACCTGAGAAAATATTTACTGAACATTGAACTGTTCATCAGAGACCAATGACATCAACATGTAATTGATAGACCAGAGTATTAGTGACATCAGTCTCTGTGGATTACCTCATTTTACCCTCACAATAACAAAGAATGTTCTATTACTCCTGTTTATAGAGGAGGATATTAACACATAGAGAGATGAAAGTCCTTGTCAGAGATTATATGGGTACTCAGTTGCAGATCTAAGACCTGAACTTAGGACCTATCCTTGTCATTACTTTGATGTACTTCCCTGTGGGCCACCGAACTGTTCCTCCATGAGGCCTTCCATCTTCCATGCTGACATGTGCCAATGATGACATTAGTCCCATTTACTTAAATAGTTTCACCCCTGGTTAGCCAAACATTACCCATCCTTCAGCATTAGTTCAATTGATACATTCAGAGACCACAGTTAGTGAACTATGTGAAAAAATAGTTCAACTATTTTTTCAACTTCTTGTGAAACCTTACATCATTTTACCAGATCTCATTGATCTCTCCTTTTAGATAGTCTGAAGTAATCTCTATTATATATCAGTACACTGTTTGCTGGTTCAGCTTTATCACAACGGAAGAGTAGCAGAATATTTCACCTCAAAATATGCCACTATTTCAAGCTGAAGACAATTAAGAAGAAGCAGATACCAGAAAAACTATCAGCCCTGTAGCTATCTGCCTAAAAGCAGGACATAAATTTGTGAAGGTGTCCCTCTATTACTCTTTACCAGGAATAAAGAGAAGTTATTCATCAGAGACTATTCTTGATTGACTGTTATCCTTTCGGAAACAGCACCAGGGGAACCTATGTAACAGTTTACCCACTAGCTCTTATCTTCCATTAGGTTCTTCATATATTTACATTCCCACAATTTGCCACACTAGAAACTCAAAGTGCTTTGCCTTAGTCTCATCTAAAAACTTCTAAAAATGTATTATTCTTTTGCTAACATGATATACAAGCCCAAGTTCTAACCACCCCTTTGAGTTACTCATTACTGAATGCTCTCAGGTATATGCATGATGCATGTATTAATAAATCTGTTCATTTTTCTCCTGTTAATCTGCCTTTTGTCCATGTAATCTATAGGGCCCCAGTCAATGAACAGTTTTTTTCTCCCCTACACATCTCTGACAAAACTATAAACTAAAAAGGATGTGGAGTATGTCTTGAACTTTTTTTTGAATTCTTCAATGAGCACAAAATGACTCATCATTAGCAGCAGCAAGAATTTTCTAGGCTCTGTGTTATGTACTACACTTATCACAAAAACAATAGGAGGAAAATGTCATTATCCTCTATTATGAATGAGGTAACTGAGGCATGAAGAGATGAAGGAAGAGAACAAGGTCATAAAGTGAGTAGGTGGCAGAGCTAGGACTGATCTCCACTTTTGTAATGTAGAGATTTTAATAATTTTTTAGTCATGTCACTTAATGTTTACAAATGACGGTCTCTTTAATATATACCCATGTCTTTTTTCTCTTTTACAATAAAAAATACTATTTCTTATCATGGCCTTTGCCTTTGGACCTCTAATTCTTTCAAAATGGAGCCTTGAAACATGGCTTTTTTTTTTTGAGACATGGCATTTTTTAATGTATTTAACTGCAAAGACGTAATTCTCTGGCTGCTTGGTTTCCATGATATCTTCACTTAATATTGAGCTTGGTTGATCACATCTACATTACAGAAATAATCTTTTGTGGTTTCTTTACGCATTATCCAAGAAATAATCTTTTGTGGTTGCTTTACCCCTCGTCCAAGGTAAGGAGCAGTGGCTGTGCTTTGCCGGAGCAGCCGTGAAGAGATACCTCACATTCAAGGTAAGAGAAACACAAGTAAGACGGTAGGTGTTGCAAGAGGGCATCAGAGGGCAGACACACTGAAACCATACAGAAAACTAGTCAATCTAATCACACTAGGACCACAGCCTTGTCTAACTCAATGAAACTAAGCCATGCCCGTGGGGCCACTCAAGACGGGCGGGTCATGGTGGAGAGATCTGACAGAATGTGGTCCACTGGAGAAGGGAATGGCAAACCACTTCAGTATTCTTGCCTTGAGAACCCCATGAACAGAGGAACTCCCCAGGTCAGTAGGTGCCCAATATGCTACTGGAGATCAGTGGAGAAATAACTCCAGAAAGAATGAAGGGATGGAGCCAAAGCAAAAACAATACCCAGTTGTGGATGTGACTGGTGATAGAAGCAAGGTCTGATGCTGTAAAGAGCAATATTGCATAGGAACCTGGAATGTCAGGTCCATGAATCAATGCAAATTGGAAGTGGTGAAACAAGAGATGACAAGAGTGAATATCAACATTCTAGGAATCAATGAACTAAAATGGACTGGAATGGGTGAATTTAACTTAGATGACCATTATATCTACTACTGCAGGCAGGAATCCCTCAGAAGAAATGGAGTAGCCATCATGGTCAACAAAGAGTTCGAAATGCAGTACTTGGATGCAATCTCAAAAACGACAGAATGATCTATGTTTGTTTCCAAGGCAAACCATTCAATATCACAGTAATCCACGTCTATGCCCCAACCAGTAATGCTGAAAAAGCTGAAGTTGAATGGTTCTATGAAGACCTACAAGACCTTCTAGAATTAACACCCCAAAAAGATGTCCTTTTCATTATAGGGGTCTGGAATGCAAAAGTAGGAAGTCAAGAAACAGCTGGAGTAACAGGTAAATTTGGCCTTGGAATACAGAATGAAGCTGGGCAAAGACTAATAGAGTTTTGCCAAGAAAATGCACTGATCATAGCAAACACCCTCTTCCAACAACACAAGAGAAGACTCTACGCATGGACATCACCAGATGGTCAACACCGAAATCAGACTGATTATATTCTTTGCAGCCAAAGATGGAGAAGCTCTATACCGTCAACAAAAACAAGACCAGGAGCTGACGGTGGCTCAGATCATGAACTCCTTATTACCAAATTCAGACTTAAATTGAAGAAAGTAGGGAAAACCACTAGACCATTCAGGTATGACCTAAATCAAATCCCTTATGATTATACAGTGGAAGTGAGAAATAGATTTAAGGGACTAGATCTGATAGATAGAGTGCCTGATGAACTATGGATGGAGATTCGTGACATTGTACAGGAGACAGGGATCAAGACCATCCTCACGGAAAAGAAATGCAAAAAAGCAAAATGTCTGTCTGGGGAGGCCATACAAATAGCTGTGAAAATAAGAGAAGTGAAAAGCTAAGGAGAAAAGGAAAGATATACGCATCTGAATCCAGAGTTCCAAAGAATAGCAAGAAGAGATAAGAAAGCCTTTCTCAGCGATCAATGCAAAGAAATAGAGGAAAACAACAGAATGGGAAAGACTAGAGATCTCTTCAAGAAAATCTGAGATACCAAGGGAACATTTCATGCAAAGATGGGCTCGATAAAAGACGGAAAAGGTACGGACCTAACAGAAGCAGATATTAAGAAGAGGTGGCAAGAATACACAGAAGAACTGTACAAAAAAGATCTTCACGACCCAGATAATCACGATGGTGTGATCACTCACCTAGAGCCAGACCTCCTGGAATGTGAAGTCAAGTAGGCCTTAGAAAACATCACTATGAACAAAGCTAGTGGAGGTGATGGAATTCCAGTTGAGCTATTTCAAATCCTGAAAGATGATGCTGTGAAAGTGCTGCACTCAATATGCCAGCACATTTGGAAAACTCAGCAGTGGCCACAGGACTGGAAAAGGTCAGTTTTCATTCCAGTCCCAAAGAAAGGCAATGCCAAAGAATGCTCAAACTACCGCACGATTGCACTCATCTCACACGCTAATAAAGTGATGCTCAAAATTCTCCAAGCCAGGCTCAAGCAATATGTGAACCGTGAACTTCCAGATGTTCAAGCTGGTTTTAGAAAAGGCAGAGGAACCAGAGATCAAATTGCCAACATCCGCTGGATCATCGAAAAAGCAAGAGAGTTCCAGAAAAACATCTATTTCTGCTTTATTGACTATGCCAAAGCCTTTGACTGTGTGGATCACAATAAACTGTGGAAAAATCTTCAAGAGATGGGAATACCAGACCACCTGACCTGCCTCTTGAGAAACCTGTATGCACCTCAGGATAACAACATTTAGAACTGGACATGGAACAACAGACTGGTTCCAAATAGGAAAAGGAATATGTCAAGGCTGTATATTGTCACCCTGCTTATTTAACTTATATGCAGAGTACATCATGAGAAACTTTGGGCTGGAAGAAGCACAAGCTGGAATTAAGATTGCCGGGAGAAGTATCAATAACCTCAGATATGCAGATGATACCACCCTTATGGCAGAAAGTGAAGAGGAAATAAAAAGCCTCTTGATGAAAGTGAAAGAGGAGAGTGAAAAAGTTGGCTTAAAGCTCAACATTCAGAAAACAAAGGTCATGGCATCTGGTCCCATCACTTCATGGGAAATGGGGAAACAGTGGAAACAGTGTCAGACTTTATTTCTTTGGGCTCCAAAATCACTGCAGATGGTGTCTGCAGCCATGAAATTAAAAGACGCTTACTCCTTGGAAGCAAGAGTTGACCAACCTAGATAGCATATTGAAAAGCAGAGACGTTACTTTGCCAACAAAGGTCCGTCTAGTCAAGGCTATGGTTTTTCCAGTGGTCATGTATGGGTGTGAGAGTTGGACTGTGAAGAAAGCTGAGCGCTGAAGCATTGATGCTTTTGAACTGTAGTGTTGGAGAAGACTCTTGAGAGTCCCTTGGACTGCAAGGAGATCCAACCAGCCCATTCTAAAGGAGATCAGCCCTGGGATTTCTTTGTAAGGAATGATGCTAAAGCTGAAGCTCCAGCACTTTGGCCACCTCGTGTGAAGAGTTGACTCATTGGAAAAGACTCTGATGCTGGGAGGGATTGGGGGCAGGAGGAGAAGGGGACGACAGAGGATGAGATGGCTGGATGGCATCCCTTTGGTGATGGACAGGGAGGCCTGGCGTGCTGCGATTCATGGGGTCGCAAAGAGTCGGACACGACTAAGTGACTGAACTGAACTGAACTTACCCATTAGTCCTCTGGATAATTAGATTCTAAAATATTTCCTCATGATGAATGTATATAATTTTACATGCTAGATAAATACATCTTGTTGTTATGGGATCACAGGAGATTTTTTAAAAAGGGATGGGCTGACACTTTGTAAAGTTCATATGAAATAGAAACTTTACAGAAAAAGTATCTGTGTTTTTAAAGTCATTTGCAGTTTTCAAATGACTTCGTTTACCCAAGGACTCTTTACTTGACTACGTTTGTACAGGTTAGATTTCTTCATTCAAAATGTATCTATCTCCAGTCGCATGTGCATGAAGTATCTCTACAGCTTATATTATATGTAGCTCACAATGGTAATCCAATGTTCTACATCAGTTCTTTCAGTGGAAAATGGATAACACTGTTATAACTGGACACATTTACAAGTTCTTTGAATCACTTTCGGATGGCACCTCATTCTCATGTCTTCCATGGATTCACTTTTTATGTAGCTCCATCATGCCTCCTCCCAGACTCAAGGAATGTCTGCAACTGACTTCCACCTAGTTAACAGTAGTATCTTTTACAAGATACTAAGAAACTCACTTACACTGAACGCTGTTTTGATACCCAGTTACCGAACTCTGTTCTTATTCTTTCTTTTCTGCATCTTTGATCTTCTTAAGATTATATAATTTCAATGGAAGGATCTCTTTTTAAAACATATTTGCAAGTACTAACATGCATATACTCTAATTGTCAAATAATATTTACAATAAACAATAATAATAAGATGTGAGAGCTGGACCATAAAGAAGGCTGAGCACCAAAGAAATGATGCTTTCAAACTGGAGAAGATTTTTGAAAGTCCCCTGGACAGCAAGGAGATCAAACCAGTCAATCCTAAAGGAAATCAATCCTGAATATTCATTGGAAGGACTGATGCTGAAGTTGAAGCTCCAATACTTTAGCTGACTGATACAAAGAGCCGACTCATTAGAAAAGACCCTGATGCTGGGAAAGATTGGGGGCAGAAGAAGGAGGAGACAGAGGATGAGATGGTTGGATGGCATCACCGACTCAATGGACATGAGTTTGAGCAAACTCTGGGAGATGGTGAAGGACAGGGAATCCTGGTGTGCCACAGTCCACAGGATCACAAAGATTCGGGTATGACTTAGCTATTGAACAATGAACGGCATTTGCTACATATGGGCCACTAATCAAAAACCTAATGGTGAGGTCAAACTGGATTTAAGTTGGACCTCTAACCCAACATGACTGGTTTCCCTTCACCATGTGAAGGGACAGATGTGTACACATGGAGAATGCCATGTGAAGACTTAAGTCATGCTGCCATAAGCCAAGGAACTAAGAGAAACAAAGACAGAAGCCTAAAATGGATGGATCCTTCCCTAGTGTCTTCAGAAAGAGCAGCACCCTGCCTATACCTTCCTTTCAGATTTCTGTCCTCCAGAACTGGGAGACAATAAACCTTGTTGTTCTAAGCCATCCAGTTTGTGGTATTTTCTTATAATAGGCCTAGGAAACTAATAAGCTTGCACGCCTGCGTGTGTGCTCAGTTGTGTGCAACTCTTTGCAACCCCATGGACTTAGCCTGCAAAGCTCCTCTGTCCATGGGATTCTCCAGGCAAGAACACTGGAGTGGGTTGAAATTTCCTCCTGCAGGGGCTCTTCCTAACCCAGGGATCAAATTCATGTCTCCTGCAGCTCCTGCATTGGCAGATGGATTCTTTACTACTGAGCCACTTGGGAAGCCTACATGACTAATATATCCTAACTTTAATAATCAAAAACCAATGATTCTCAAGTCTTTCTCATCCAAACGTTTCCTGAGTTTCATATGCACATACACAATAGCTTCTTAGATATTTCCCATCTTTACAATGTTTCTTAAAATGACACAAGATTCAAAATGTCACCTATCATGTAATCCTCCTGATGAAGTCTGCTCTATTTGTGAATTGTTTTTCCTTTATTTATTAAATTGATTTATTTATTAAAGAAGGTACCCCTTTCTTTTAATGCCCCCTTTCCTTAATTCTCTCATCTAAAATTTTCAGGGTTAGTCAATTCTACATTTTAACAACCCTCTGGTGATGGTTAATTTTATGTGTCAGCTTGGCTGGGCCATGGTATCCACATATTCAGACTAATGAGGGTGTTTTTGGATGAGATAAATATTTAAGTCAGTGGATTTTTGAGTAAATCAGAGTGCCCTTTGTAACGCAGGTGGGCCTCATCCAAACAACTGAAGTTCTGAATAGATCAAAAAACTGATCACCCCTGAACAAGAGGGAATTCTACCAGCAGATTGCCTTTGGACTTGAACTACAACATGGGTTCTTCCCTGGCTCTCCAGGGTGCCATCCTACTCTGCAGATTTTGGACATACCAGCTTCTATAATCACATGAGCCAATTCCTTAAAATAAATCTGTCTGTACATATCCACAACCTATAGAATAGAATACACTTCTTACTGGTAACTTCTGTAATGGCACTACCACTGCATTAATTCAGGCCATCATCATCTATTGTCAAGACTGTGATAACCTCTTAACCTCTGTTGTCTCATGCTGTTCCCTTTTCAGTCCATTCTCTATGCTTTTGTCAAAATGATCTTTCTAAGAAACCTATGAAAGCACATTAACTTTCTATTTAGAAACATTCATAGATTTACCACAGCTCTCACTGTAAGACACTTAGCATAACTAAGAGAATGCACAATCTGTCCCCTACCTCTTCCAGCCTCTTCTCTCAGTACTCCTCCATGCACGTAAGGGAGCTAATATTCAGTGCTATTCTACTTGTTAAGTGAGAACTTCCTACAAATACCCACTGCCATGCTGTGCCCTAGTCCTTTCCCTAATTGAGTGATCATCAGTCAGGATCTGTTCTTCTGATCCTAACTATGAAACTTGCTTGCTAAATTATGTTGATACTATCTTATTTTTACCTTGGCAGTTTACTTTCTTCTTTTTATTATTTTTAAAATGTCCTGGTGGCTCAGACATTAAAGAATCTGCTTGCAATGCAGGAGACATAGTTTTGATCCCTGGATTTTGAAGATCCCTTGGAGAAGGGAATGGCTACCCAGTCTAGTATTCTTTTCTGGAGAATCCCATGGACAGAGAAGCCTGGCAGGCTACAGTCCATGGGGTGGCAAAGAGTTGGACACCACTGACCAACTAACACTGACCAACTAACACTTTCCCATTTCACCTCACAGTGATTTACAATATTGAGTTAGTTACAATTGTGTGTTAGTACACTGCAGTGATTCAGTCATACACACACACACAGGCACACACACACACACACACACACATATATATGGCAAAAGATATATCCCACCCAATCCAAACAGACAGAAAATAAGTAGGCTTAGGGAAAGACCTCATCTTTAACACAGATTTTATGGAGTGGTCATGAATCAGCAAAGAAACAGAGAGTGAAAAACACCTCAATCTCCACACCTTGAAATGTGTGTGTGTGTGAGTGTATCTGTGTGTTTGTGTTTGGGAAACCCAAATGTTGCACTGAGATTCTGCCTCACTCAAAATTAGGGATGTTGGCATATCTGTGCAGGGACTTGCAAGAGCTGTCATGCTCCATTTTCCTCTGAGTAAATCAGCCATTTATTGAGAATACACACACACACACACACACACACACACATATATATATATATGTATATTCTTTTTCACATTCATTTACATTATGGTATATTACAGGATACTGAATATAGTTCCCTGTGCCATAAGTGGGACCTTGCTGTTTATCCATTCTGTATACTTCTTTTCTTTTAAAATTATGCTTATTTCCTGGGCAAAAAAATAAACTGTAGTCACTTTCTAAAAATTTGTATGTATTTTAAAGGTATGAATAAAATGGTAGCAATATCACTTTTGACGATTTGCCAAATATCACTTTAGAAGATTTATAGCAGAGTAATTGATAATGGGGCTTCCCTGATGGCTCAGATGGTAAAGAATCTGCATGCAATGCAGGAGACCGGGGTTCGATCCATGGGTTTGGAAGACCCCCTGGAGAAGGGAATGGCAACCCACTCCAGTATTCTTGCCTGGAGAATTCCATGAACAGAGGAGCCTGGTTGGATACAGTCTGTGGGATCGCAGAGACAGATGCGACTGAGCGACCAACACTTTCACTTTCTATTATAATAAATACTTGTAATTTAAAATGCATAATAATAATAATTAATAATTAACTTTGGCCACAGACTGCCTAGGATCAGATCTTGGTTCTACCTCTTACTCTCTATGTCAACTTGGACAACTCCCTTAACTTCTCTGTGCCTCAGTTTCCTCATCTTAAAATGAGATAGTAATATTCTTCTATTAGGGTTTTGTGAGGATTAAATATATTCAAATACATAAAATTCCTAGAACAGTTCCTGATACGCAGTAAGTACTGTATGTTTGCTGTTGTTGCTGTTGTTATTGCTATTATTATTTGACAATGGCATTTATAAGTGCAAAGATGCTATCACCAGACTATTTAGACTCTAATCCTGCTGATAATACTTGCTATTTGTGTGACCTTGGCAAGTTCCTTAATTTTATGAGCTTCAGTTTCCTCATCTATAAAATGAGATAATAATAGCATCTGTCTCATAGAGATGTTATGAAGATTAATGTACTTAAAATATGTGAAAGCCTTAGAACAGTGCTTGACACATGGTAAACATTATACAGTGCTTGCAATTCTGAATATCATATATTTAGAAACAGGTGGTCCATTTTAATCATATTATCTTGCATCCTGTCCAGATTTTGTTTTCAAATTCTCTAACCCTCAGTGGCAAAGGCTATGCTTTTTCATTATTCAGTTGCAGGTACCTGATGTTGACCACTTTCTTTCCTTACCCTCTCTTCTTTAATCAACCTACCTGACTTCAGGCTCTACTACAAAGCCACAGTTATCAAGACAGTATGGTACTGGCACAAAGACAGAAATATAGATCAATGGAACAAAATAGAAAGCCCAGAGATAAATCCACACACATATGGACACCTTATCTTTTACAAAGGAGGCAAGAATATACAATGGATTAAAGACAATCTCTTTAACAAGTGGTGCTGGGAAATCTGGTCAACCACTTGTAAAAGAATGAAACTAGACCACTTTCTAACACCATACACAAAAATAAACTCAAAATGGATTAAAGATCTCAACGTAAGACCAGAAACTATAAAACTCCTAGAGGAGAACATAGGCAAAACACTCTCTGACATACATCACAGCAGGATCCTCTATGACCCACCTCCCAGAATATTGGAAATAAAAGCAAAAATAAACAAATGGGACCTAATTAACCTTAAAAGCTTCTGCACATCAAAGGAAACTATTAGCAAGGTGAAAAGACAGCCTTCAGAATGGGAGAAAATAATAGCAAATGAAGCAACTGACAAACAATTAATCTCAAAAATATACAAGCAACTCCTACAGCTCAACTCCAGAAAAATAAATGACCCAATCAAAAAATGGGCCAAAGAACTAAATAGACATTTCTCCAAAGAAGACATACAGATGGCTAACTAACACATGAAAAGATGCTCAACATCACTCATTATCAGAGAAATGCAAATCAAAACCACTATGAGGTACCATTTCACACCAGTCTGCGATCCAAAAGTCTACAAATAATAAATGCTGGAGAGGGTGTGGAGAAAAGGGAACCCTTTTACACTGTTGGTGGGAATGCATAGTACAGCCACTATGGAGAACAGTGTGGAGATTCCTTAAAAAACTGGAAATAGAACTGCCTTATGATCCAGCAATCCCACTGCTAGGCATACATACTGAGGAAACCAGAAGGGAAAGAGACACGTGTACCCCAATGTTCATCGCAGCACTGTTTATAATAGCCAGGACATGGAAGCAACCTAGATGTCCATCAGCAGATGAATGAATAAGAAAGCCGTGGTACATATACACAATGGAGTATTACTCAGCCATTAAAAAGAATACATTTGAATCAGTTCTAATGAGGTGGATGAAACTGGAGCCTATTATACAGAGTGAAGTAAGCCAGAAGGAAAAACATCAATACAGTATACTAACGCATATATATGGAATTTAGAAAGATGGTAACAATAACCCTGTGTACGAGACAGCAAAAGAGACACTGATGTATAGAACAGTCTTATGGACTCTGTGGGAGAGGGAGAGGGTGGGAAGATTTGGGAGAATGACATTGAAACATGTAAAATATCATGTAAGAAACGAGTTACCAGTCCAGGTTCGATGCACGATACTGGATGCTTGGGGCTAGTGCACTGGGACGACCCAGAGGGATGGTATGGGGAGGGAGGAGGGAGGAGGGTTCAGGATGGGGAACACATGTATACCTGTGGCGGATTCATTTTGATATTTGGCAAAACTAATACAATTATGTAATGTTTAAAAATAAAATAAAATCAAGTTTAAATATGAATTAAATGTAATAAAAATCCTAAAAAAAAAAAAAAAAAAGAAAACAAAACCAAAGCAAAAAAATTCTCCTTTTATATGCAGTCATTCTTGCTAACCAAGAAAACAACTTACTTCATACTATGTGGATATACCAGTATTTTGTTCGTAGGCTCACAACTGGACAAGGTGCTTTCTCCCTATTTTTTTTCAGCTTTTAATAGTGCCATCAATATCCATTAAGACGTGAAATGTTCAAGATCCCAAGGGAGGGTGTTTGTCGTTACTGTACTATCAATAGTCATGTGCCAATAAAATAAAATTAAAACCATAAGGCTCATGTCCCCAGACCAGTATTTCTCTTTTCATCTCACTCATTCAGAACATATATAATTTGATTAAAGATATGAAAAGAAAAAGAGTGTTGCAACAACATATTACCTTGCATTGGCTATCAAAAATCCTGTGTTCAGTGTAGGATGATAAGAAATAAAGACAATAATGAGAGATATTTGATAAAGGTAACTAATAATATGGTAAATTTTCTACCCGAACCATAATTATTCAGTTTATAATTAAAAATTAATTAAGTGCAATTATTTTACACTTCATATGTCTTTTTTTTTTTAATGGAAGCGCTTCATACCTTTGTTTATATCAATGAGTTGTTTCTTTTTCTTCTGGCGTTCCAACTTTTCTTGTTCAGCTTTCTCTTTTGCAAGCTTTGCCCTCCTAGTCTTCTCTTCCAGTTCTTTTCTCTTGTTGTTTTCTTTCACTGCTTCCTGTACATATAAACAAAGTTAAAAATTCTTAGACTGCTTACATATTAGAGGAGTTGTGTAATTTAAAAATTCTATATACACATGTGTAGATGTTCAGAGATGGAATAGTATTATAGCAGCTTTTAGGTATGTGCATGTACTTTTGAGAGGATGAAATAAGCCTAAGATATTTCTTCTTGAAAAAAAAAAAGTATACTCAGGTTTTAATTGCTATTATATTTAACTTATATGCAGAGTACCTCATGAGAAATGCTGGGCTGGAAGAAGCACAAGCTGGAATCACAACTGCCAGGAGAAATATCAATAACCTCAGATATGCAGATGACACCACCCTATGGCAGAAAGTGAAGAGGAACTAAAAAGCCTCTTGATGAAAGTGAAAGAGGAGAGTGAAAAAGTTGGCTTAAAGCTCAACATTCAGAAAATGAAGATCATGGCATCTGGTCCCATCACTTCATGGGAAATGGGGAAACAGTGGATACAGTGTCAGACTTTATCTTTTTGGGCTCCAAAATCACTGCAGATGGTGACTGCAGCCATGAAATTAAAAGAGGCTTACTCCTTGGAAGGAAAGTTATGACCAACCTAGATATTGAAAAGCAGAGACATCACTTTGCCAACAAAGGTCCCTCTAGTCAAGGCTATGGTTTTTCCAGTGGTCATGTATGGATGCGAGAGTTGGACTGTGAAGAAAGCTGAGTGCTGAAGAATTGATGCTTTTGAACTGTGATGTTGGAGAAGACTCTTGAGAGTCCCTTGGACTGCAAGGAGATCCAACCAGTCCATTCTGAAGGAGATCAGCCCTGGATGTTCTTTGGAAGGAATGATGCTAAAGCTGAAACTCCAGTACTTTGGACACCTCATGCAAAGAGTTGACTCATTGGAAAAGACTCTGATGCTGGGAGGGGTTGAGGGCAGGAGGAGAAGGGGATGACAGAGGATGAGATGGCTGGATGGCATCACCGACTTCACGGACGTGAGTCTGAGTGAACTCCAGGAGATGGTGATGGACAGGGAGGCCTGGCATGCTGCGATTCATGGGGTTGCAAAGTCGGACATGACTGAGCGACTGAACTGAACAGAACTGAACTGGGGTGCTAGAAAATTAGAAACATGAATATTTACATATTTACCAATAAACATTCTGTCTCTGTTGTTGAAATATGAAATAGTTTTGATGCATAAGAAAAAGTTTAATAGGGAAATATGGTTAGCCTGTATTCTACCACTTTTTTTATGCTTTCCCCTTCCCTGAAAAATGTTTTTTTAAAACCAACTGATAAGATTTTTGTGAGGAAAAATGAGATACATTTATAAAGTACTTAGAACACTTCATCTATGACAGTGATGGTGGTGGGTGTGCTGGTGGTCATCATTACATCTAATGGTGCAGGACATGAAACAATCAGCCATATTGTCACAGGAAAGACAAACCTGCAAGTTTAATAGCATTTACATGTCAAGATCTTTAGCAATGCTGAAATGTACTTCCAGCTATTGTCTGTTTTATTTTGCATAATGTGTGGAACTCAAGGTAATCAGTACATTTCAGCAGACAATATGGGATAAAGTTAGAGTAAACAGTTCAGCTGGACTAATAGTACTTTAGAGAAGAGTCATTTTAGAGAAATCACTAATACAGAGACACATCAACTGCAAATTCCTTCCATCAAATTGTTCTGCTTTACTTTTTCCTATTCTACTTCATTAGACCTATTTTACAGCATGTACCAACTATTTCACAAAAACTGTTTTGTTCCAAAAACCCCAAAGAAGAAGACTCAATGACAAGAATATATCTATAAGGCTTGGCCTGGAGGTACCTATATTAAAATATTTTCTCTAATATTAAAAGATATAATAGTTTTCATCTATTTAGTTTTTAAAACCTTTATTTGTATTTATTTATTTGACTGTGCCACATTTTAGTTGCAGCATGAGGGATCTCCAATCTTCATTGAGGCATGAGGGATCTTTTTTATTAGTTGAGGCATGTTGGAATCATCAGTTGGAGCATGTGGGACCTTAGTTCCCCAACCAGGGGTCAAACCCAGGCCTGCAATGGGAGTATGGAATCTTAGCCACTAGACTGCCAGGGAAGTCCCTATAATAGTTTTCAAAAGCCTTTAAAAAGCACTTTCAAAGATATTCTTCTGATTTGCAAGAATTATTGGTACCTCTCCCTTCTACTACGGCTATCACACTAGCACATCCAGAATTATGCTAAGAGCACAAAATACTCTGGCTCCTGTAGACAAACTCAAAGACTTACCACTTAAACTTGAATAACAGAATCATAATTTTGGAGCAGCGTTTCTCAGCTTCAGCACTGCTGTCATTTGGGGCAAGACAATTCTTGGTTGTAGGCTTCCCAGGTGGCTCAGTGGTAAAGAATCCACCTACTAAGCAGGAGACGTAGGTTTGATCCCTGGATTGGGAAGGTCCCCTGGAGAAGTAAATGGCAACCCACTCCAGTGTTCTTGCTGGGAAATCCCATGGACAGAGGAGCCAATGGGCTACAGTTCATGGGGTCACAAAGAATTGCACACAACTTAGCAACAACAATAAATTCTTTGTTGGAGGAGTGCTGTGTGTCTTGTAAGATATTTAGCAGCACTCTTGACCTCCACTGACTACATGCCGGTAGCACCTTTCTGGTTGTGACAGCCAAAAATGTCTCCAGAGACTGGCAGATGTTATCCAGGTTGAGAAGCACTAACCTAGGGGGTTTTATAAAAATTAATTTATTCACCAAAAATTGAAAATTGCCTCTTCCGCTGAAAGCATCTTCTTTTTGCAGATATGGAAACTAAGTTCTGAATGAGTTTAACTACTTGTCTAAGGTCACACATTTATGTAATTGCAAAGTTGGGAAAAGAACCCATGTCTCTTCTCAGTGTTTAATGTTTGTTTGATTCTTTGAGGAAGAAAAGATAATGTTTATCCACATTGGTGGATGTACATTTTGGTGTATGACACCAAAAGCACAACGAACCAAAGAAAGAAACAGACAAATAAAAGTTTATCAAAACTAAAAACTTTTATCTATCAAAGAACATTGTTAAGGGAATTCCCTGGCAGTCCAGTGGTTAGAAATTGGCACTCTCACTGCCAGGGCCTGGGTTCAATCCTTGGTTTGGGTACTAAGGTCCTGCAAGCTGTGTGGTGCAGCCAAAAGGGAAGGGGGGAAAAAAGAACACTATCAAGATAGCAAAGAGATAACCCACAGAATGGGAGAAAATATTTGTAAGTTGTGTATCTGATAGGAATATATAAAAACTTTTACTACTCAACCATAAAGAGACAAATAACCCAAATAAAAATGGGCAAAGGATTTAAATGGACATTTTTGCAAAGAAGATAGAGAGCCAATAAGTATATGAAAAGACATTCGACATCTTTAGTCACTAGGGAATTGCAAATCAAAATCACAGTGAGGTACCACTTTATGGATACTAAGATGGCTATAATAAAAAAACAACAAAACAGATAATAACAAGTGAGGAATTGGAAAAATTCGAATGCCTTGCATTGCTGGTGTGAAAGTAAAATAGTGAGTCATCTTGGAAAGCTGTCTGAGTTCTTCAAAATGCTAAACATAGAGTTACAATAGGAACCAACAATTTCACTTCTGGATATATATCCAGGAGAAAAGAAAACACGTGTTCATACAAAAACTTGTGCAAGATTTTTCATTAGAAGGATTATTTCCAATAGCCAATAAGTGGAGACAACCCAAACGTCTATCAACTGATAAATGGATAAACAAAATATGGTACATACTGTTTATGGAATATTGTTCGACCATAAAAAGAATAAAGTACTGATACATGATGCAACATGAATGAATCTTAAAATATTATGCTAAGTGAAAGAAGTCAAACACAAAAGGCCACATATGGTATGATTCCATTCATATGTAGTGTCCAGAATAGACAAATCCATGGAGAGAGAAAGCAGACTATTGGTTGACAGGAGGAGGAGCAGGGAATGGAGAATGACTGTTAATGAGTATGGGGCTTCTTTTTGGTCATGATGAAAATTTTCTGGAATTATGTAGTGGTGATGGTTGCAGAATCTTGTGAATATATTAAAAACCACTGATTTGGTACTTCAAAAGGGTGAATTTTATGATATGTAAATTATATCTCAATAAAAATTAATAAAATAAAAAATAAGTATTTGAAAAATGCAGGATTGAAATAAAATTGGAACTTAGAAAAAAGGCAACATACATTCAGGCTCTGATACTAACAAGTTGCATGATCTTTGGTAAGTAACATAAGAGGAGGTGAGTAGCAGAAGAGGGAAGGGAGGTTAATGCTTGTGTATATTTCATTACCAGTCAGATTTCTGATCTGGTGAACCATCAACCAACATCTGGATGGACGCTTCCATTATCACTCTACTGGACTATTTAGCTGTTGAGTGCTGTCATTTATTATGAAGATAGAAAAAACTGGTAACTTGCAGTTGTATTTCTTCCTTGTCCTGATAATAACAGATATTTTTTTAATGGAAAATTATTATATGTCAGGTATTTAAAGTAAAGAACTTCAGATATTTATAGAAAACCTACAAAACAATTAGTATTTGTTCTCATTTTACAGATGGTAAAACTTAGGTTCAGGTAGGTTAAATGAGATGTCCAAGGCTCTGCTGCTACTGCTGCTAAGTCACTTTAGTCGTGTCTGACTCTGTGCGACCCCATGGACGGCAGCCCACCAGGCTCCCCTGTCCCTGGGATTCTCCAGGCAAGAACACTGGAGTGGGTTGCCATTTCCTTTTCCAGTGCATGAAAGTGAAAAGTGAAAGTGAAGTCACTCAGTTTTGTCCAACTCTTCGCGACCCCATGGACTGCAGCCCACCAGGCTTCTCCATCCACGGGGCTCTGCAGGTACTTAAAATACCAGAACCATATATGTTCGCTCACATTACCAAGATGCCTTCCAAGTAAAGTTGTCAGATAAAAAACAGAACACTCAGCTAAATGTGAATGTCAGATAGTATTTCATTCTCTTTTGTAACTGAGTAATAATGTAAATTTTTTTTTTTTAGTTTAAGTATATCCCATTCAATACTTAGCATATACTTATATTAAAAAATTTCATGCAATAGTTGGGACATCTTGATACTAAAACTCATGCATTAACCACGCAATATTTGGGATATACTCATGCTAAGAAAATCAGGTAATATGTGGGACATGTTGATAACAAAAGATTTTAGCATAGTTTATCTGAAATTCAACTTTAACTGGGCATCCAGTATTTTTATGTGAAAAATTTGGCAACCTTATTCGCAAGACTGCTGATATTTTTATAAGTATTCTTTTGTAGACTAAGATTACATAATGAAGATAGTAGAATAATTATAAAAATACAAAAAAGCCCAAATCTAAACTATACTCTGAGAAAAGAAATGATATAGATCATTGATAGGCATTATGTGGTTCATGAACTTGACTCATATTATTTATATAGCATTCTTCACATTTTGTTCCTTTTCTTAAAAATAAAACTAAAAAAAGTTTATATAAAAATCTAAACTAATACAATTTAGAAGAAAATCAGTCAATAAAATCCCCAAATCACTAGTAGAAAAATTCATCATACAGGAAAGGGTTAAATTTCTATATGAAAGGGAGACTTGGAACTGGCACTTCTAAAACACCATGAATGTAAGTCTATAAACAATGAAACAGACCAAGTAATAGGTCCATCAGTTGACATCTTAAATGTTTCAGGAATAAATTTAACTATGAAACAATCACACAATTTGAAATGGTATAATGGTGTAATCTTAAAGAGACCGAAACAAAGAGGAAAATCATTTCTGTGGCTTGGCAATAATAGAAATGAATGCAGACATCTACAAAGGCATGTGCTTTTCAAGCAACACAGACTGTGGAGTAAGATTCAGTTCTGATATCACCAATTCTGTCTTCATGAAGAAGCATCATGCTGAAAAGAAGATCCCATTCTTCCTGGTGGTTTTACTCTTTGGCTCCAGCTTTAGGAAATTAGAGATGGGAAACACATGCCTATTCAATTATCCCTACATAGGAAATAAATTTACAATGAGAAAGGGAAATCTTAACTATGGTTTCATACCAACAATCTTAAATTTTACTAGAGAGAAAGATAAGAAATTTCAAAACTTTGGTTAACTCTCCAAAAAATATGAAGACTGATGAGAGAACTCTTTTGAGGGATGGGATGTATTTTTTTTTCATCCTAATTCTTATAAAACAAAATCCAAGTAATTAAAAGAATAAAAGGAACAGGAGCAAATTTGAGATTGGAATTTTTAAAAAATCTTTAAATAGTTGACTGTGATTAACAACACTTTATATCTGTTGAGCCTCACTAAACATTTTAAATGCTAACTTGTCTACTTCAACAAGATTCTCGAGTAGGCATCAATCATTATTTCTTAGGGTTGGGAATGCCAACTGATTAGATTGTCAATGTGAAGAACTGTGTTCTGTTAAGAGGATGCTAACTGAGAAAGTGTTTTGGTACTAACCTCACCAAGATAAGAAAAGCTTACAGAAAAAAAAGTCTCAGTTTTACTGGCATATCTATTTTTCAAGAGTCAGGAAAAAGCACAGGAGTAAAATGCAACAAAAAATGTCTCCAAGATTGACTGTAAAATTTTTGTATTCACCAACCTCATTTTAAATCTCTCACTAATTTAAAGTCTCTATTGCCTCACTGAAAGATAAGAATAAATTACAAATCTTATTTCCTTTGTTGGGGATAATGAACAAATGACTTACGGACTAAAAATGTCATATGTTAAAAAACAACAACAACAAATTCCAAACCTCATGTAAATGATAAGATCTCTCATATATTCCAATTAAACTTTAAGAAATGGATGAAACTGGTTTAGAAATTTCCAAGGGGCTCAGATGCCAGCCTCTTTCATGTTAGGTCTACACAAACCGAGCATCTTCCAATCTCATGATATTTAAAAATGAAAACCACTGCCCACCAAAACCTATTCCTTACTTCCATTGCATTCAAGGGCTTTTTATCCCAGTGCTGACTTCAGAGGCACTCTGCAAGCACTGTGATCTCATTGAAAGTCAAAGTATACTTGAGGGATGGAGAAGTAGAGCAATTAGCAAGAAAAATGGATCTTGGAGTCACCTTAACCTGTTTTCATATCCAAGTTCCCATCACTTATCCTAAGAGCTGTGTGACCGTGAACAAGTTAGTTACTTCATTTCCCTAAGCTTTAGTTTACACATCTGTAGAACGGAGATGCTAAGTCACTTCAGTCGTGTCCAACTCTTTGCGGCCCAGAGGAACTGCCAGGTTCCTCTGTCCATGGGATTCTCCAGGCATGAATACTGGAGTGCATTGCCATGCCCTCCTGCAGGGGATCTTCCTGACCCAGGGATTCGAACCTGCGTCTCTTACATCTTTTTGCATTGGCAGGTGGGTTCTTTACCACTAGCACCAGTTAGTACTACACTCAAATTACGTAGTTGTTCAAGAGATTAAGGGAAATAATGTTTATATAAAACTGAAGATGATGCCTGGTACAGAGAAATACTCACTACATGATGGCAGTCATTATTATATGTGAAAGCCACATCTGAAAGTAAATGGTAAGTGCACATGACCTCATGTGTTTTCAATAGCTTAATTTGCACAATCACCTCTCTCTTTTTTGGAAGACACGAGGATGTGATCCATGACTAGAAATGTAGCATCTTGTTACCATCTACCCTCATAAGCATACTGAACATGATTTTCAACTGTACCATATCACTGGCATTGAAGGTAACATTTATTTATTTATTTTGGTCCTACTGCACAGCATGCAGGATCTTAGTTCCCCCACCAGGAATCAAACCCGTGTTCCCAGAAATAGAAGCACAGTCTTAACAACTAGACCACCAGGGAAGTCCTTTAAAGGTAATTTTAAAAATCCATATATGTGTGCGTGTGTGTATCACTTGGCACTCATGGGAAAAAAAAATAGAATTTTTTTTCTCTTTTGAGTTTTGAATTATCCTGGGTATCTGTGAGAATATCCTTGGCAAGATTGTGATTCATTTTCAGTTTTGGAAGCTGTATTAGAAGAGAGTCACACAACCTTAAAAGAATGGATTGAAAATGTCCTGGTGAAAAAATTGGCAACGCTGCTGCCAGAGGCACACTGAGATCACACCACTGAGTGTTTCTTCATTCATCAGCCATGTTAGAAGGACTCACTAATGACACTGAGTCAAATCATTTGGCGATAATATAAAGAAACCTGGTATACATTATACTGAACATCTTTTTATATACTAAAGGTGAATCAGCAAGAGATAATCGTCTGATGAAAACTCAATGAAATAGGTGAATTCTCTCCACATCTTTTATCTTGAACTGTCCTAGCATCTGATCCTTTTCAGCTTTAATTCAAACTGTGCTGTTGGAGATTTGTTTTCTTTTACCTTCTTTCTGTCTTATACTACCATTTCAGAATTTGAAATTGTTTCTTTTAGTCTCTTTTAAAATAACACAGAACACTTAAAATTCAAATCAAAGAACTGCTGACCTGGATACTGTAAATTTCTGTTTCTTAGACAAGTATGATGATTCTAAATCTCCATTTTATAATGCATCTTGTTGATAAGATTTCTCAAATTTCCTGACCCAGGAATTTTATGCCCAGAGTAAAAATGATGGCAAAGAGGCCTATTATATTTTGTTCCTCTCAAGTCAAGACCCATAATCTAAACATTCTGAGTAGAGCAGCATACCCTTGTGAACACAGGATGGCCTTTAGGAGCTAAGAAATCTGGCTTAAATCCTAGCTGTCTAGCGACCATCATGCTTTATCTCCTTGGCCCACTTACTTAACTGTGCTAAGCCTGCTTTGCTGAAATACGAAATGCCTGTACTTCACAGTGTTGGTCTGTGAGTTTTTGAGATATTGCATCTGAAGCCATTAAGCACAGTGCTTGGCACATTAAAGAAGTATGCGGTAAATGGGGTGGTTATTATTATTATTATATAATTCCACAGTTGGGCAATACCAGTTCAGGATCTGTACTCCATTTCAAAACCCTAGCCCAGAGGCGTGCGAACATATGCACATGTGCACTGGGGAGAGGGAGGCTTCTTTTTGATATGGAAATCTTGCAACATCCAGTAAAACTATGAAGAAACACAACATACACTCTTTCTCAGACCCCAAAACTTTATACAGATGACAGGACTTGCCTTCTCAATTCATGAGTAAAAAGATACACATAGAATAAACAATAATTTTGGGGGGAAATTCTTGTGTTAAGATACTGTACTTAACAGATCTAAGAAACAAAAACATCACAGAATATTTTGCTATGTAGACTAATAATGAAATTTACATATCATCTTACTTAGAGTTCAACACACCTTATGAGACTGTGGCAAAAACAGAGAGATGAAGTTTCCTGGGGAAAGGCAGTAGATTTTTTTTTTTTTTTCCCTGTCATTGTTTTTTTAACATCTGGAGTTAGTTCTGTCATCTCCCTGAGAAAATAAAGCACATACTCCAAGGCCATTTGACCTGGAAATAAGAAGTTTTCTTTCTTTTGTATTTATCTCAGAATGTTGTATTCATTTGTCCTGCTTAAAGGAGAATTAGTGTACACTCAGTCTTCTACCCCAGGCTTTGCGAAATTCTCCTCAAGTGACCAATAGGAGGTTTCTAGTTGGTGGCTCAGTGGTAAAGAATCTGCATGCCATGCAGGAGACACAAGAGACATGAGTTCAATCCCTGGGTGGGGAAGATCCCATGGAGAAGGAAATGTCTACCCACTCCAGTATTCTTGCCTGGAAAATCCCATGCACAGAGGAGCCTGGTGGGCTAAGAGTCGGACACGATTTAGCGACTAAACAATAAGAATAATAAAGTCTTGCTGGAAAATCATCTACTGGAGGATTTCAAAGAGAAGATATGATGACATAATCCTTTTGCTTGTTGGTGGGGTTCTCATTTAATTTCAGGCATAACTGGAGGCAAGATAGGTAGAGATGGAAAGGTTGTCCAGACCAGTGAACTAGGGTTATAGAAGCAATGTCCTTTCCCTGTCCCAGAGATGTGCTGAGCATGACAATGCAAAGGAAAGGCAATTCTATGTATGATGCCTCATATCATCTTCCAAAATAATTTTCTTTAACAAAATTCTCCTTCCTTTCCAATGCTCAGTTTCGTATAGATAGACACCTAACACACTCTGCTTGAACTGTTCTGGCTGCTAGACATTTCTGCAATTTGCTGCACTTGCCTGTAACCAAGGATAAGAGTTGCTGGGAAACACAGATTCCAATATATGTTACCACTACCAATGTGGAACTTGGGCTGAGGTCCCTATTTGTTAGGATAAGTGGGTGAAAATCCTATAGAATACAAAAGGTCATAGTAAATCTGGACTCATCTACTCTTCCAGATCTTTCTCACTCCCATTTGAATATGATGATATCAGGTTACACAATGTGAGAGATGAGCTTTTCAGCCTCTGAACAAAGAATTGAACCACCAGATGATTAGCAAAAAAACCCCTATATAAGATAGTACAATGATTTGGGCACAATTTAAGGCTTTCCATTAAAGAAAAGAAGGAATCTTACTCTTTAATTAACATCAAACAACTTTAGATATTCCTTTTCTCTAGTTTCACTGTGTTTAGAGGGCATATTGGATTGAAGGAGTCATGACAAATGCTCAGGGCAAAGAATTTTCAGCTGCAGCAACCACACTGAGAGTCAGTACCTCTGAAGACTCTGTCAGCACTGTAATACTGCTAAACATTTTTTTTTCCTTCCCAGATATTTCCACTTATTACAGTACAAATGACCTATAAAATTCCTCTTATGCAAGATCTCATGAATACTTCATCAACCAATCAACTATGATTGTAACTGAGAAGTCTTTCTTTCTCACTGGGGTAATTGAAACCTTGATTAGCTTGCTCGAGTACTTAGGTGTCTCTGTAATAGACATGGAACAAATGTATTGATACTGTAGTTAGATAGAGATTCAAGTCTTGCTTATTAACCTTTGCAAATAAGGTATGAATCAAAGAGGTGCAGGCTAAATAACCAAATAAAATAAAATAGATATTTTCTACCCTCTTAGATTCTGGAGAGATGCTATGTTCCTTCCTATAGACTGGATTGTTCTTTCTCCACCTCCTTACTAGCTTAGACTGCCCTCTCCCACACTTAAATTTTACCTTTCCCTAAAGTTGTGTCTTTCTGCCTCCTTCCTTCCTCCTCCTTCCTCTTGGTCTCTTTGTCAGAGAAGCCATCTACTCCTACTCAGAGCTGAAGAAAAACCAGCCCTTCCAACAGCCTACATGATCTGGTCCTCTCCTACTTGTCCTGGGTCATTCAGTTCTATCCTCACTGCTCAATTTCCCTCAGAGACTTTACACTCGTATTCTTTCTGCTCTCACACAGAGCTACCAAAAGGGCTTCCCCGGTGGCTCAGCTGGTAAAGAACCCGCCTGCCAATGCAGGAGATGCAAGAGACCCAGGTTCGATCCCTGGGTCACGAAGATCCCCTGGAGAAGGGAATGGCAAACTGCTTCAGTATTCTTGCCTGGGAAATCCCATGGACAGAGGAACCTGGTGGGCTATGTCCATGGGGTTGCAAAGTTTAAATGTCTCCTAATCAGAATTGATGCTTTTGAACTGTGGTGTTGGAGAAGACTCTTGAGAGTCCCTTGGACTGCAAGGAGATCCAACCAGTCCATTCTGAAGGAGATCAGCCCTGGGATTTCTTTGGAAGAAATGATGCTAAAGCTGAAACTCCAGTACTTTGGCCACCTCATGCGAAGAGTTGACTCACTGGAAAAGACTCTGATGCTGGGAGGGATTGGGGGCAAGAGGAGAAGGGGACGACAGAGGATGAGATTGCTGGACGGCATCACTGACTCGATGGACGTGAGTCTGAGTGGACTCTGAGAGTTGGTGATGGACAGGGAGGCCTGGCGTGCTGCAATTCATGGGGTCGCAAAGAGTCGGACATGACTGAGCGACTGATCTGATCTGATCTGAATCAGTGAGGATTTCCCTTACCACCTTACATAAAATAATCCACTAATGAACTTCCTAGCTCCATCCTCCTTACTGTAGTCTCCTAACATAAAAGGTCAAACCTAGTTAAACTTTCGATATGCTTCACATTTTCTAAGAACTGGAAGCTGGAGTTTGTCAATTTACATAATAATACTTTTCTGCCTGGGATTTCTCAAAACATGAAATTCCCCAAAACATCTCTACACGCAATTCCCTACACTTCTCATATTTCTTTATTGTGGAAAATCTGAGTGGCTGGGAACATCACCCACCTTCAAATGGTTGGCTTCTCTCCAGATCATTCAAAGGTTATGGTTCACTGACTTCTGTATTTATTTTCTTTAAAATGCCAGTGTGTAGTGTTTCCAAGGCCTGAAACCATGACATTTGTCACATGGAAATAGCACCACACGCTGCAGTGAAAATTCACTTGTGTAGAGATTAGTGTTTACACAGAACCTCCAAGGTTACAAGAAAAAAAAATCTGTTTTAATTTTGGAAAGGAGATCTTTGTTTTCACTGCATGATCCACACACATTTGTAACACATAGCTTTGCCAGTGATCTTTTGGTTTCAGACTAAACTGTCTCAGGTTCGGGTGGAAAGTTTAGATGAAAACTTTCTTGAGTTTATTTGTATAACTAACTCCCTTTTGGCAGAGGGGAGACTCATAGAAGAATCTGATCTGTTGTAGGAGAGGAAGACAGTTAAGTGAATTCCAGTACATGCTCACTAAAGGAGCCCTCTCTTGTATTCAGCACAACCAGCTTCCTGTTCAGCCTCCTTTAGAAACAAATAAAAAATTAATGCATCTTTCACACGCTGTACATATCAGGAGATTTGACAGACAAACAGATCTTTGCACACCAGTGTGGTCGTGAAGAGAATCTCAAAGGTAAATTATTCAAAAGGGAAGAAGGAAAAAAAGAAGACTGTTATGTGCAAATCTCCTTGGATATTAAACTTGCAGTTGGTTACAAAGTGGTCATGCTTTGTAATGAAGGCTGGCTATAATCTCCAAGGCCTTCTTTTAAAATTTGCCTTACAACTGCAAAAACCATGGGATCTGAAGTTGGAGGAAAAACTGCCTCTCTCGTCACAGTCCATTAGAATGCTGAACTCTGATTAGTTCGAAGTCAATCTACAATCTGGAGCATGGTGGAGGTTTCCAAATGCTGCAGGTTTCTGCAGACATATTCTTCTTCATAGCTATTGGAATATCCCTTTTTCCATCTGAGAAAGAAAAACAATTGAATTTGACACGCCTCTATGGACCTCGACTCGATTAAACTCTATGAAGTGTTTTGAGTGCCTATAGGAAGTTAATCTATAATTTTTAAAAAATTCTATTTTGAACCAAAGGAACAAAATGAAATTCTAAAGTGACTGATAAATGGGAAAATATCTTGAGGAGGGTTGGGTGGGGGGAAATGGCAAAACAAGTGGTATGTTTCAGCTCTGTGAGCTGAGTTTACTGCCTTATTAGTCACCATCTTAGAAGAGAAGAAGCAGCACAATCAATAAGGTTTTTGATGAGACCAATTTGGGTGGGGTGAAAAGCACCTCGGAGACTTGGATAAGAATATTAAATATGTTGACAAGGAGAAATATACACTCAGAACAGGAAAGACCCCAAAAAATGCTCGCTGCAGTCTTCTGCCTGTGAGTAGGGTTCCATGACCTCCCACAGGAATCAATGCTGATAGTCACTTTGAAAAGGAAATACTTTCCTATGTCTAACTAAGAGCTATCAGTTTCTCAAGCCCATAGCTTGTCTATCATCAGCTGAAAATAGAAACCTGGTCAATATCTTCCTTAAAAGTCTTTACATGTATAAACACGTAAAACAGTATAATGTGTTTCCTTAAACACATTATAATGTTATAACAGTATAACATGTCCCTAGGAACCACTTTGGTGCCCAATGAGTCCCACAAAAGTAAAGCTGATTCTCAAATGCAGTGTGGAGTGAATTTCCGAGTTCGTAGGGTAAATGTTAGGAGGAAGGATGGGGTCAGAGAGGCCCTTAAGAAAATTAGTCCAGACTCCAAATTAAGTCGTTCAATAACATTTTCTAAAATAACAACTCTCAGAGAGTTTTTTCTATGGATTTACTAATGTTTAGGTTTTGCCCTGGGTTTTCTCTACTTGTTGGACATTATTTTTTAAATCCTAGGTTTCTTTGTTCTCATATGTATGCCCCGCACTCCCCAAAATAAACAAAGCTAGGAAAATATACCCTAAAAGATGGGTTAACCAGTACCTACAGTAAGGATATTCCCGGCTGTCCATCCTCTAATTCTCTCAACTTATTGTAGCATTTGTTTTGTAACATTATAAGGTGCAACTGTAAACTTACAAGATTGGTTCCAATATATCTATTGAAACCATGAATCCTATCCTTCAGATGGCCACCTTGGGAAGCCATAAACTTATTTTGGTGAGGGCTATTACGCTGTGATTGAAACTCCTCTTTCAGAATTGACCTCTGAATCAAATAAAATCAGTCTTATTAATTCAGATTCACAATATTTTTGACCAGAGACTTTGTTACCCTGTTCAATCATACATCTTATTAATAAAACTTGGCTCAATATCACTTTAGGCTGTTTTTAAAAATCAAATCCACCCTCAAATTGCAAAGATTTAGTACCCCTGAAAAGATCTAAAGCACGTGCTACATAACCCTTAGGAAAAACCTAAAACAGGCATTTCCAAAATATTTTGGGAAATGTTATTATCTTTTGATTAAGATAACAATGGGAGTAAAAGTCCTTAAACTCTACACACTTCTAATTTGAGTTTAAAAAATAGTCCCTCCTCATATACCACTGATTCATGATAAATAATCACATGTGAAGAATCAAAAATCCTCCTAGTGAATGTGTACATGTTCCTGTATCTATGCTATTTGCTCAATGCCCTTAATTATTTTGCATTTGACTAGTTCCTCAGTGAACCTACTTCCGAGGGAAGACACACATCAAAAATATTCATATATATATATATATATAATTTGCATATACATATTAAATTTATATATGTAAATAAATTCTAATAAAGTGTTAAAAAATCCTCAGGACATATTGCCACTGACAATTTTTCTGTCCTTTGGGTGATGTGAAAGACAGGGAAAGGAAGAAAAGGCCCAGGAAGTAGAAAGGTAAGACAAAAGGAGCCATATTTGCGTCCAGTGACTTATATTTTCTCTGAGAAGCAGGAAACATTCCTTGAGTAACTACCATGTAGGAGAATCAGCAAATGTATTATACACAAGGTTCTTGTCCTCCTGCAGAGGTGACTGCAGACATGAAATTAAAAGATGCTTTCTCCTTGGAAGAAAAGCTATGGCCAACATAGACAGCATATTAGAAAGCAGAGGCAATATTTTGACAACAAAGGTCCATCTAGTCAAAGCTATGGTTTTTCCAGTGGTCATGTATGGATATGAGAGTTGGACTATAAAGAAAGCTTAGTGCTGAAGAACTGATGCTTTTGAACTGTGGTGTTGAGAAGACTCTTGAGAGTCCCTTGGACTGCAAGGAGATCCAACCAGTCAATCCTAAAGGAAATCAGTCCTGAATATTCATTGGAAGGACTGATGCTGAAGCTGAAACTTCAGTACTTTGGCCACCTGATGGGGAGAACTGACTCTTTGGAAAAGACTCTGATGCTGAGAAAGATTGAAGGCAGGGTGAGTGACTGAACTGAACTGAACTTGTGCTCCTGACACTTAGGGGTCATCTAAAGAAAGACTCGGAGAAGGCAATGGCAACCCACTCCAGTACTCTTGCCTGGAAACTCCCATGGACGGAGGAGCCTGGTTGGCTGCAGTCCATGGGGTCGCAAAAAGTCAGACACGACTGAGCGAGTTCACTTTCACCTTTCACTTTCATGCATTGGAGAAGGAAATGGCAAAACCCACTCCATCGTTCTTGCCTGGAGAATCCCAAGGACAGAGGAGCCTGGTAGGCTGCCATCTATGGGGTCACACAGAGTCGACACGACTGAAGCAACTTAGCAGCAAAGAAAGACTAGAGTGTTAGAATTCTTTAAGTCAATCTCTTAGATTGTCCATAGAAATAGCATTCTAGAGTCTAGAGAGTAGATTCTACTTTTTAAAAAATCATTGTGAATAAAAGTCACATGTTCAGTTCAATCACTCAGTCCTGTCTGACTCTCTGTGACCCCACGGACTGCAGTACACCAGGCTTCCTTGTCCATCACCAGGGGAGGGAACCAAATTCTTTGTGAATAAAAATGTACTCTCTTGGACTAACAAGGCACAGACTCTTTCACAGAAGTAAATGAATATGGCTTTGCTCAATTTACTTTTCACAAAGCCATCTTGATTGCCAGTCAGAATTCTGTGCTCTTCTAAGTAAAAAGTGATTGATGAGTTGCTGTCCTACCTTCCAAGATATTAACAGCGAGATGTCCTTCCAGTAATTATGGGGAAGCACCTTTCCCTTTATTGATGTCTGAACAATCAGGATAATTTTTGTATGTGGAGAAACATACATATATATAACACTAAACAAAGAGTGGGAGCCAAGCAACACAAATAAAAAAGGAAAGCTGATAAGGCACAGAAAAGAATGGCAAGACAGCCCTTAGAGGTCATGATGGCCCTGCAGTGAATTTAACACTTCCATGCCCTTGGGTAAAACTGGAGACCCCAAGGACTGCTTCCGTAACCATCACGTCAAGATATGCTCATCTTTCCCACATATGATGTTGTGCTGTGCTTAGTTGCTTAGTCATGTCCAACTCTTTACGATCCCATGGACTGTAGCCCACCAGGCTTCTCTGTCCATGGGATGCTCCAGGCAAGAATACTGGAGTGGGTGGCCATGCCCTTCATCAGGGGATCTTCCCAACCCAGAGACTGAACCCAGGTCTTCTGCATTGCAGGTGAATTCTTTACTGTCTGAGCCACCAGGGAAACTTTATATGATGTTCTAATTCTAGTTCTAGTTCAGTCACTCAGTCGCGTCTGACTCTTTGCAACCTCATGAATCACAGCATGCCAGGCCTCCCTGTCCATCACCAACTCTCGGAGTTCACTCAGACTCACATCCATCGAGTCAGTGATGCCATCCAGCCATCTCATCCTCTGTCGTCCCCTTCTCCTCCTGCCCTCAATCCCTCCCAGCATCAGAGTCTTTTCCAATGAGTCAACTCTTTGCATGAGGTAGCCAAAGTACTGGAGTTTCAGCTTTAGCATCATTCCTTCCAAAGAAATCCCAGGGCTGATCTCCTTCAGAATGGACTGGTCGGATCTCCTTGCAGTCCAAGGGACTCTCAAGAGTCTTCTCCAACACCACAGTTCAAAAGCATCAATTCTTTGGTGCTCAGCCTTCTTCACAGTCCAACTCTCACATCCAAACATGACCACAGGACAAACCATAGCCTTGACTACACGGACCTTTGTTGGCAAAGTAATGTCAGTATATGTTAAGTATTAACATGCATTCAGTTATCCAAATATTTCCTTTCTGCATGTTGCTTCAGTCCTGGCTTAGTTGAACAGCTTCTGAAAGGACAGGTGTATGTTGGTTTGTCAGCTTCAGGTATGGTATATTCAGATAAGCATTCAAGTATAATCTGAATAGAGCATCTAATACAAAGGCAGCATATAGTAAGTATTCTTAATTAATGAAGACAGTGATGATTAATTTGGTGTAAATACTAGTTTAGCACATGTAATAACAATATTCTGACTTGGGTTTATCTCTTTTGACAGTTTGGCCTTTTTTAAATAGTTGTGCTTAATTTACAGGGCAAGGGCAGATTTACCATGAAGCTAAATGAAGCAAGAGCATCAGGACTCCTCACTTACATGGAGGAGGGGAGGGGCACTGGCAACATGTTCATCTGCCCATGTGTTTTTGCAAAGGTTGCAAAAGAAAAATATCTTTACATATTTTCCCCTAAACGGATCTTCCCAATTAATGTAAACTCAGACCTCACGAATCTGGATCCTCTGTTTAAGGGATATATAAGAGGATGTATAGAAATCTGAGGTAAACTGTGCTGAAGAGTAAGGGAGAGACTTCCATGGTGGTCCAGTGGCTGAGACTCTGCACTCCCAATGCAGGGGGCCTGGGTTCAGTGCCTGGTTGGTGAACTAGATCCCACATGGTGCAACTAAAGAGCCCATGTATCCCACCTGAGACCCGGTGCGGCCAAATAACATAAAATATTTTTTTTTTAAATAAAGGAAATGCCAAACCATGAACAAAAGATGGATAACTAAGCTCAGAAAAGATGGGATTAAGGGATATAATTCTATCCATAGACATGAAGTAGATATTTGTTTAAAGGACAAAGCTTATCTGATATCTTCCAAATTTCCAGAAGCAAAATAACAGGGCCAGTGATTGAACTCTAAGAAGAGAAGCTCTGTTTGAAAATTATAAAGAATTTTACAGTAAGAACGGCAAAGTAGTGGAACCAAGTCATGTTATGAACCTGCTTTCTCTAAAAACCTACTTGAAAGAATAGCCAAGTAGCTGCTAAAAGGGTCTGGGAAAAATGCCAGGAGCCTCCTCGGCTATGAGATAAACCCACAGGGAATCCCTCAGTTTCTGTATGTTAGACGCTCAGTCGTGTCTGACTCTTTGCGACCCCATGGTCTGTCCATGTAATTCTCCAGGCAAGAATACTGGAGTGGGTTGCCATTCCCTTCTCCAGGGGATCTTCCCAACCCATGGGTTGAATCTATGTCTCCTGTATGGCAGGCAGATTCTTTACCATTTGAGCTACCCTCAGTTTCTATTCTAGGATATTTTGGCTTTAGAAGTATGTATGTCTGAGTCCTTAGTTCATAGAACAGGAAAAATAGCATGAATATCTTGCTATTCAACCCCTTAAATCTGGGGTTGCTATAGCCAGAAAGAGTTGATTTGTGAAAATACCTGAAAACAATGTTAGAATGTGGATCACTTCACAATTGGGTTTGAATAGGACAGAGGATAGATCAGGGTATTCTGCTTTAAGATCCTCTTTTCAAAACTATAAATAATAAAGACATTGTTATATGGTGATGATTGTGTTCTGGAAAGCAAGCCATTCCATCTGTATATGAGCACTGCAGCTACATTTCACAATGTAAAACCCATCTCACTTGGGATTATATCCTTGATCATGACCTGCTGCTGTTGCTGCTGCTAAGTCACTTCAGTCGTGTCCGACTCTGTGCGACCCCATAGACGGCAGCCCACCAGGCTCCCCCGTCCCTGGGATTCTCCAGGCAAGAACACTGGAGTGGGTTGCCATTTCTTTCTCCAATGCATGAAACTGAAAAGTGAAAGTGAAGTCGCTCAGTAAGCGTCCGACTCTTTGTGACCCCATGGACTGCAGCCTACCAGGCCCCTCCGTCCACGGGATTTTCCAGGCAAGAGTACTGGAGTGGGTTGCCATTGCCTTCTCTGTGATCATGACCTAGATTTGGCCAAATATTATTGCTTCCTTACTGATGGGAATATCCTTGTCTTACTATGCTAATGTTCTACTGCCCTTTCCTTTACCTTCGTCCTCCCTGGATACTATACCATTATTTATAGAGAAGTTTTCTGGTTTCATCATGAATCTTCTGCTTAAGTTGCCTTATTTATTGGTATAGAGGGATTCTGCCATTAGGCTTGACATGTTGGACAAATAATTTACTAAGGGATTTAGGGAGTTTACAGACACACCCGATTTTATTTCTTGTATAAAACTTTACAATAATAAATGTGTTTTAGATTTGACTTCTTTGAATGTAAACTTCTGTATAATGCCTCCCTGGCTACTACAATGAAATCTCAATGTTACTTTCTGCATACTGTAAGTATTAATGCTTCAGGACTATAAAGGTAAAATACAACACTATGATATATTTAACAAATATAATATGACTAAATTTTATCCCATAAAACTTATGGCTATTTTTCTTCTTTTAAAATGCAGCAACTCCCGCAAATAAAAGAAGCTGAAATTTTTATTCCCTTCAAAGGGTTTTTGAAGATAACAAGACTTAGAGAAGGTAGAAAGATCAGGTGCATGTTTGAAGAATAGTCCTTCTGTAATGATTTTTACCATAAACAGAAAAACCTCCTAGAGACATAAGCAGGGGACTAGCTTGTCGTGGATAAACAATGAAGATTTAAGGGGTCAGAGTCAGTCATAAGGGAATAGTAAATCACAAAGTAATGCTGACAAATGAGAAGCTGGAATGAGAAGTTGTACAAATGAAACAGAGTACACATGAGGTACTTCCAGTGCACTTGGATAGCCCACTCAAGAGCTGTATGTTCGTGGAAAATACAAGTCACTTTGGGATTTCACAATGACAAATGATGGGGTGAATGTAGACAAATTTAAGTAATTTAGTCAAATATTTGCTGAATCAATGTTGACAAAGGGTCAAAGGAATCATTAAAGTAATGAGAGGTTTTGGAAAAACTGGCCGAGGGAGGCAGGGGAGGAGACAGACAACAGCTAGAGGGCTTTGAAGCATTTAATACAGAAGATCATTTATTATTAGATGTCTAGCACAGGAGGAGCACAATTACTAGTTACAAATGTGGTTACCAATCAAGAAATATCTGCCGGCGACTATGTGTCATGTGCTCTGCGGTGTGACAAAAATTCACAGACGGGTGAGACATATATATTCCAGAGGAATTCACAGCGTAAAGGAGAAGGTAGGTCTGCACGCCATCAATTATAATGAGTGCAGTGTGACAAAAATCACATGAGCCATGTGATGCAAGCATATGAACTAGGGAGTGATGAAATCTCCCTGGAGTTGAGGGGGGAGAGAATAGGAAAGATGTAAAGGCAAAAATCGACATTGAATGAGTCTTGAAGGAAAAAAATGATTTCATAAGGTGGAAGAAAGATGGTGAGCACAAAGACATTTCAAGCAGAGGAAAAGAAGAGTGTTTGAGGAGGAGTTAGAGTGCCAAGGTTTCCAAATGCTTGTTGAGACTTTATTGTCACCCAGGTGTGGCCATTAAAGGTCTAAGAAAGTGAGTCTCACTAAGCCTGTGATCACCCTGTGCAGTATCCAAGATGAGGGCAGCAGTTCTGTCTCAGGGGCAATATGTAAAGACGTGAATGTCACCTGGAAAGGAAAGTGGAAATCAAGAGTGCAGTTGATAACCGCATCTCTTCCAATGAATAATTCCCATCTTCTCTGAAAGCTAACCCCTCTTAAGGAGGGACTGGATTTGAAAGTTAAAACGCAAGAGAGACGGTATCTGTTTTCTGCAATTTCCCTATCAGAAATTCACCTCCACACCCTTGTTTGCATGTGCTATATTAAAGGTCAGCAAGTGTTTTCTGCAAAGGGCCAGACAGTAAATATTTTCAGCCTTTGGGGTCATATGGACCCTGTCTCAAGCATTCAGCATTGCCATTACCATCACAGAATGCAAGCAGCCACAGAAATACATAAACAAAGGAGCTTGGCTGTGCGCCAATATGACTTTATTAATAAAAGCATAGGGCATGCTGGACTTGGCCCTGGATCATAGATTGCTGATCCCTAATCTATATGACAAGGGAGGCATTACCAAAGGATGCCAATCTGAAAAACACAGCTGGATTTTGAGACCACAACAGATAGGTTAAGTTGTGGAATGTCATTGATGGGAAGAAGTGAAATCCTAGACCTAGGAAGATTAGGCAGCTGCGTACATGATGTTATTTCAAGAGGTACAAGAAAAGTTGCCTTTCTCCCCAATATTTCCTCTATCAGCAAGCCATGCAGCAAGAAGTTCTTGACAGCAGATTAATCTGCCTCTGCCAGATTAAGGCACTGTCTGGAATTTAAAGGGCACACGTGTAGTAGAGAATGAGTGACATAGTACTGCATTAGTTTATCAGATCAATTAGCTGACAGCTGGCAGGGAACAAGGACCAGGATGAAAAGAATTCAAAATGAACTCAGTGTCTTTGTAAGTCCCATAGAATTTTTCATATTTTTGCATGAAAAATATGCTTTTATTCTATTACATGCTTTGCTATACATCCCATCTTTTGTCAGAGCTTCCTGTCTGCCTCTAGGTAAAGATCTCTGCATAGCCTCCATATTCTAGAAGATAAGGTTACTCTATTTAATTGAAATGATAAAGCCCTTGGGAAGACTCTTTCTCTCAAGAGGGGCAGAATTTATTTTTTTTCTCCTATACCACAGAAGGATATACAACTTATGAAAATAGTTTGGACTCATAATAAAAAACATCTAATAGTAACTAGTAAAGTCTTCTAAACAGGAATACACAGTGATTCCTACACTTATGGGGAAAAAAGTTGAAATGCTAAAATCTTAAGTCTTAATCTAAAATATTGATTGTACAAGGAACTTTATAACTAATGCTGAAACCTGTCAGCTCTTGCCATGTGGCTTTTCCATTTGGCAATTTTTTTCTTTCCATAGCACTTATTAGGTTCTAACAAAGTATACAATTTTTCTAATAATTATATTTATTGTTTATTATCTTACCTTTCCCTTTACAAGTCAAATTTCATAAAGGCAGAGGTTTTTAGTAAACTAAAAAGTGTCAGTACCTAGAATGGTATCTTTAATTTAGTGAATACTCAGTAAATATTTGCTGAATGAATGAATGAGATAAAGCAAGCAAGCAAGCTAGAAAAGCAGACCTGTCTTGTGTAAGTATATTCCAGCTAAAGACAGAAAATAAACAGGAAGGGTAACTTGGAAAAAAGCAAATAATTTTTTTCTATTTAAAGTTCTATTCACCAAGATTCTTTTTTAAACAATTTAAGTGTACATTTCACAGAAACATCTCCTTCATTTCTATTTTGTGAATTTTGAACTGTTGAGAATTCAAACAATGCCGAGCAGCAATGTACTTTTGTGTTCTCTATTTTATAGATACTCCTAATTGCTGGCCCTAATCCATCGAACTTGAACCTTCTTACCTGCTGGCAGAGCTCTGGATTAGTTTGGCTGCTTAGTCTCTGCACAGTCATGTTCAGGAAAGGAGTTCTGTCCCCATCCCATGGGTAAATCATGATTAATCTAAGATTCTTTTTGATGGTCATTAGTTAAGAGGTGGGCATGTGAGCGAATCCTGGACAACAGAATTTGATGAAAAAATCTGTCCAGGGGCTTCTGGAAAAGTTTTTCTCGTTAGCAAAACAAAAAAAACTTGATGGGAGACAATGACTTATTCTTTGTTATATATCACTATATTTGTATGTGATGCTTGAAACTACTGCAGCCATTTTGCAACCATGAGCCAACACACCAAGGGTGGCAGAGCAGAAGTATTTGCAAAATCCCAAGTCTAGGTGATTATATCACGAAGTTGCTAAATTAATCACACCTGTACCTGCTTTACCTCTACATTTCTTGTGATATGTGAGATTAAAATCATATTCTTAAGCCAAATTTAGTTATATCACAGTCAAAAGTATCCCGATAGATTATGAAAAAGGACAAATATCAAAATATGCTTGTCTGTTTTAAATTGAGTTAAAGCAATTATTTTCAGGCACTAAGAAAAATATTCAAGAAACAATATCTACATATACAAGCAGTTATATTTACAGTAATAGTTGTACATTAATTTGCTGTATTCATTAAAGCCCATTACCTAAATGGTGATCTAAAACATATTCAGCCTAAATAATGCTCAAATAGAATAAAAATGTATTTCTATGAAAATATTATATATTTAGACTTTTAATATAGTATGAAAGAACCACAACATAATTATGATTATGTGATAATCATAATCATAAGGCAATATACTTTATCTTAAATTGATTTTTTATTTATAAATCTTGTATTTTAAACTAAGGAGCAAGAACTTGGGGAAATACTTTCTTAGGGATATCATCTGATGAAGGAGATGTCATCTGATGAAGGCTTATAACACTAAAAATAATCTTCAAAATCAAGTTTCCAGGTTGTTAGGGACATCAACCCATATCTCCTATCTAGAGATTACAATAGGTCACTATAATAGTTATTATTTTATCTATATTTTACTTGATTATCTGTCTTGCTCTTCTGAATCACTGTTGCATTTGTCTCTAATGTACATGGAAATTGTTTCTTTTTCTTCTAGACCAAGGACAAATGAGCAAAAAAAATTATACATTATTCCAAACTATTCCATCTCCAGTATAAACAAGTTTGGCTCTTTCATGCCCTATTAATAAAATCTGAAAAAAATAAAATGACTTCAGCTAAACCATCACACTGAGTCATACCACTAATTTGAACATAGAATTTTTAAGATCTTGAAGAATAATACACTTTGAACATATTACTGGCCCCTTGCCAGGGAGAAGTTTGATGAGGGCATTATGTAAAACAAAAAGAGAAGGAAGATTATACTGGTTTATTTACAGGTGACTCCCAATAGTCAATGATGATTAGCATGGCACCAACGATCAGGTATTCTGAAAAAATCATCATGAAATGAGCTAATTAATATTTTAAATCACAACTAAAGGTATAACTAATAGCACTATACACTAAATGCTGATGATCATACACATACAGGCATAAGCTGCTAGGAATTATTACAAGTAAATAAAAATTTTAGAGCTTAAATCTTCACAAGATTTTATTTTAAGAAAAATATATTCACAATCTAAATACATATATACATGCAAAGAAATGTCTAGAAGAATGTATGGCAAGCTATTAATATTAGTTATCTCTGGGTAGTAGGATTTCAGTTGATTCTTTTTTCTTTTTTGACTATGGTTTCCAATTTTCCTAAAATTTACATGCACGATTTAAAAATTTTATGAGTCATATGAACCAGAACATCTTTCAATGATTAGTAATAAAAACGATAATACACATCCCTTGGCAGTGGCAATAATGGAGAGGACCTAAAGGCCCCGGGAAAAACAAAAACAAAAAACAATACTTTTCATTGATCAATAATTGAAATTACTGTTGTATACTAAATTGATATGACAAACAGATACATTATTAATTCATCTAGTACAAATTTTGCTTCTTAAAAAAAAAAAAAAAAAAAAAAACTTTAACAGATAACCCTAAGGTCAGGCTTCTCAATCTTGGCAAGGATTATTTCTTTGTTGTGGGGGACCTTAACATACATTGTATGATGTTTAGTGGCATTCTAGGCTTCACCCATTAGATGCTAGGAGCACTTCCTCCCTGTTTGTGACAAACAAAAGTGTCTCTAGACCTTGCCAAATGTCTCCTGGGAAGCAAGATCATCCCTGAATAAGACCCACTACTCCGAAGTAACACCAGACAAGTCAGTCTTTAAGGAATTGATTTTGCCCTAGATAAACTGGCTCAATTGACCTATTGCTCGAGAGAGCTGTCAGTCATAAGAAGTAACTGAAGCTTGGTTACTCCTTGTCCAAGCATATTATGGAATAACGTTTAGATCATAATAACTGCCTGAAAGCTGCTTCCCTGTAAATGAAACAGCTATCTTTCTAATCTGAACTCATCATAGAAAACTAGGAAATATACATATTTATCACTAAACATTAACACCAAATCAGTTGGGGAGGAATAAAAAAGGAAAGACTTCTTTAAATGTGAAAGGCTGCGATACAAGTCACTTCTTTGAAGGCATCCTTACATCAGACAAAACAAATGTCTCTCTCTCCTCTCACAAGCCCTTTGTATATATGTATCATTTTATTATTAGAATTTGTTGCTTCAATGCTCTTTCCCACTAGAATGTGAGATCTGGATGACCAAATTTTTGATTTTCTTCATCATTGGTCATTTGGTTCATTCATTGCTGAAATAATTCATTGAATCAATGAATGATATATATATATATATGAACGTGTGTATATATATATATATACATACATACATACATACACTTAGTGATTAGCACCACTCTTGACACATGGTAGGCTGATCACAGAGTAGTCACAGTAGTGCTGGTCACAGAGGATTTGCAGATAAACACATTACAGGGTAAAATGTGCTAGGATGGAGGTATGAAAGTGCCCAGAAGGGACGTCCAGACCAAAGTTGAGGCAGTAGGGAGGGTTTCTTAGATGAAGTGACTTAAACACTTTGGTAAGGGAACTGAAGAGGAAGTGTGGGAAGAAGAAGGGGGAGTGATATAGGGAAAATGGAGCTCCATGGGTATGGTTCCAAGGAGAGTCCTGTCTTCTACTGCCTGTAGTGCTAGGGCCACTTTTCTGATGAACAAATAAGGGTGAAGCAGAATGAAGACAAACAGCAAGCTGAAAGGGTAGCCCCAGTAGCATTTTAGCCTCTGGCATCTTCCTGCTTAGGTTTTAACAGGCAGGCTTTGATAATAATCAATAGCTTTGGCCAATCTCAGGCTCACCAGGAAGGTCAGCTCATATACCTTCTAGCTTATTTTATAACTTCCTTACTAATGAAACTTAGTAGGATCCTGTGAGACTCCTGGGCATGGAAGCCTTTTTGCATTCATCTTTTCTTGTTTGAAGGGAATAAATTACAGCCTTTCATGACCTTCTCCGAAAGGCAGATTACAACAGCTGCTAATCAGGGAAGGGAGGGAACACAGAGACAAAGGAGGAACAGCCAGGAAACAATAGTCCAGCCTTGGGGCAGGGTCCTGGTTTCACCTCAAGGGATTTGTTTTTCAGTTGCTCACTCCTGTCCTATTCTTTGTCACCCCATGGACTGCAGCACACCAGGCTTCCCTGTCCTTCACCATCTCCCAGGAAGGGGAAAAGTTAAAATTTTACATAACTTCCTTCATGGGGTCTCAAAGAGTTGGACATGACTGAGTGACTGAACTGAATAATTCAATTCAGAATTTCTCCTTCTGCCTCTGTAACTCAGCTTGCCCCTTGCAAAGTTTAGATCACGTAGGTCACAGTCTCAGAAAGTGGGGACTTGCAATGCTAGGAACTGGAGTTTATCTCACTCACCCTTCTCCTGTTCTTTGCAATCACCCAGCTCCTGCAAACCTGCTTAATCACGCCTGTCCAGGTTAGGCATCCCCCTCCCCACCTTGACCACTGTTCACGCACATGCGAAACCCTTAGTTTAAACCAGCCTAATAACAGCTAGTGTTGCCCACTACAGTCTGTCTATAAAAACTCTGTAATGCTTTTGTTCAGGGCTCAGAGCTTGAAGTGTAAATTCCTCTGGGCCCGCTGGCATAATAAACCTGAGTTGTCCAACTCTCTGAGTGTGGTGCTTGGTTTCTCGAGTACTGGTTTCTGCAACACCAGAGACTGCTCAAACTCATATTCATTGAGTCAGTGATGCCATCCAACCATCTCATCCTCTGTCGTCCCCTTCTCCTCCCGCCTTCAATCTTTGCCAGCATTAGGGTCTTTTGGAATGAGTTAGCTCTTCCTATCAGGTGGCCAAAGTATTGGAGCTTCAGCATCAGTCCTTCAGTGAATATTCAGGATTGATTACTTTAGGATTGACTGATTTGATCTCCATGCAGTCCAAGGAGCTCTCAAGTCTTCTCCAACAACACCGGTCAAAAGCATCAATAATTTAAGGCTCAGCCTTCTGTCCAACTCTCACATCCACACATTACTAATGGAAAAGCCATAGCTTTAATTAGACGGACCTTTGTTAGAAAAGTAGTATCTCTACTTTTTAATATGCTGTCTAGATTTCTCATAGATTTTCTTCCAAGGAGTAAACGTCTTTTAATTTCATGGCTGCAGTCACCATCTGCAGTGATTTTGGAGCCTCCAAAATAGTCTCTCACTGTTTCCATTGTTTCCCCATCTATATGTCATGAAGTGATAGGATGGGATGCTTCGACATTAGTTTTTTGAATGTTGAGTTTTAAGCCAGCCTTTGCACTCTCCTCTTTCACTTTCATCAATAGGCTCTTTAGTTTCTCTTTGCTTTTTGCCATAAGGGTGGCGTCATCTGCATATCTGAGGTTGTTGATATTTCTCCCAGCTATCTTGATTCCAGCTTGTGCTTTATCCAGCCCTAGCATTTCACATGATGCATATAAGTTAAATAAGCAGGGTGACAATATACAGGCTTGACGGACTCCTTTCCCAATTTGGAACTAGTCCATTCTTCCATGTCTGGTTCTAACTGTTGCTTCTTACCTGCATACAGGTTTCACAGGAGACAGCTACAGTGATCCTGTATTCCCATCTCTTTAATTTAAATTTATTTATTTTAATTGGAGGCTAATTAGTTTATAATATTGTATTGGTTTTGCCATACATCAACATGAATCTGCCACGGGTGTACACGTGTTCCCCATCCTGAACTCCGCTCCCACCTCCCTCCCCATACCATCCCTCTGGGTCATCCCAGTGCACCAGCCCCAAGCATCCTGTATCCTGCATTGAACCTGGACTGGCCATTAGTTCCTTATATGATATTATACATGTTTCAATGCCATTCTCCCAAATCATCCCACCCTCTCCCTCTCCCACAGAGTCCAAAAGACTGTTCTATACATCTGTGTCTCTTTTGGTGTTTCGCATACAGGGTTATCATTACCATCTTTCTAAATTCCATATATATGTATTAGTATACTGTATTGGTGTTTTTCTTTCTGGCTTACTTCACTCTGTGTAATAGGCTCCAATTTCATCTCTTTAAGAATTTTCCAGTTTGTTGTGATCCACACAGTCAAAGACTTTAACGTAGTCAATGAAGCAGAAGTAGACGTTTCTCTGGAAATTTCTTGCTTCTTTGATGATCCAACAGATGTTGGTAATTTGATCTCTGGTTCTTCTTCCTTTTCTAAAACCAGCTCGAATACATGGAAAGTTCTCGGTTCACATACTGTTGAAGCATACCTTGGAGAATTTTGAGCATTACCTTGCTAGTGTATGAAATGAGTGAAATTGTGTGGTAGTTTGAACATTCTTTGGCATTGCCTTTCTTTGGTATTGGAATGAAAACTGACCTTTTCCAGTCCTCTGGCCACTGCCGACTTTTCCAAATTTGCTGGCATATTGAGTGCAGCACTTTCACAGCATCATCTTTTAAGATTTGAAATAGCTCAACTGAAATTCCATCACCTCCACTAGCTTTGTTTGTAGAGATGCTTCCTAAGGCCCACTTGACTTTTCACTCCAGGATGTCTGGCTCTAGGTGAGTGATCACACCCTCTGTTGGTTATCTGGGTCATGAAGATCTTTTTTTGTATAGTTCTTCTGTGTATTCTTGCCACCTCTTCTTAATCAGACTGGTTCCAAATAGGAAAAAGGAGTACGTCAAGGCTGTATATTGTCACCCTGCTTATTTAACTTACATGCAGAGTACATCATGAGAAACGCTGGGCTGGAGGAAGCACAAGCTGGAATCAAGATTGATGGGAGAAACATCAATAACCTCAGATATGCAGATGACACCACACTTATGGCAGAAAGCGAAGAAGAACTATGGAGCCTCTTGATGAAAGTGAAAGAGGAGAGTGAAAAAGTTGGCTTAAAGTTCAACATTCAGAAAACTAAGATCATGGCATCCGGTCCCATCACTTCATGGCAAATAGATGGGGAAACAATGGAAACAGTGGCTGACTTTATTTTTCTGGGTTCCAAAGTCACTGTAGATGGTGACTGCAGCCATGAAATTAAAAGATGCTTACTCCTTGGAAGGAAAGTTACGACCAACCTAGACAGCATATTAAAAAGCAGAGACATTACTTTGTCAACAAAGGTCCATCTAGTCAAGGCTATGGTTTTTCCAGTGGTCATGTACGGATGTGAGATTTGGACTATAAAGAAAGCTGAGCATGAAGAATTGATGCTTTGTAACTGTGGTGTTGGAGAAGACTCTTGAGAGTCCCTTGGACTGCAGGAGATCCAACCAGTCCATCCTAAGGGAGATCAGTCCTGGGTGTTCATTTGAAGGACTGATGTTGAAGCTGAAACTCCAATACTTTGGTCACCTGATGGGAAGAGCCGACTTATTGGAAAATATGATACTGGGAAAGATTGAGGGCAGGAGGAGAAGGGGGCAACAGAGAAGAAGATGGCTGGATGGCATCACCGACTCAATGGACATGGGTTTGGGTGGAGTCCACGAGTTGGTGATAGACCGGGAGGTCTGGCGTGTTGTGGTTCATGGGGTCGCAAAGCGTTGGACACGACTGAGCGACTGAACTGAACTTCTTAATCTTCTGCTTCTGTTAGGTCTATAACGTTTTTGTCCTTTGTTGTGCCCATCTTTGCATGAAATGTTCCCTCGGTATCTCTAATTTTCTTGAAGAGATCTCTAGTCTTTCCCATTCTACTGTTCTTTATTTCTTTGATCACTTAGGAAGGCTTTCTGTCTCTCCTTGCTATTCTTCAGAACTCAGCGTTCAGATGGGTATATCTTTCTTTTCCTTCTTGCCTTTTGTGTCTCTTCTTTTCTCAGCTATTTGAAAGACCTCCTCAGACAACCATTTTGCCTTTTTGTATTTCTTTTTCTTGGGGATGGTTTTGATCACCACCTCCTGTACAATATTACGAAACTCTGTCAATAGTTCTGCAGGCATTCTATCAGATCTAATCCCTTGAATCTATTTATCATTTCTACAGTATAATTGTAAGGGACTGAAGTCATACCTTTATGGCTTAGTGGTTTTCCCTACTTTCTTCAATTTAAGCCTGAATTTTGCGATAAGGGGTTCATGATCTGAGCCACAGTCAGCTCCCTGTCATGTTTTTGTTGACTGTATAGAGCTTCTCCATCTTTGGCCAGAAAAAATATAATCAATCTGATTTCAGTATTGATCATCTGGTGTTGTCCATGTCAAGGGATATACCTAACATCTTTGAGATCTTCTGCAGACTAAAACTCCCACCAAATGGAACATGAACTACTTGATGGAGCATTCTTCATTCCAGAGAGAAGCTCATAGTTTGATAACCTGAAAAACCACAGCTCATCAGCAGACCACGTGAGGCTCGATTACAGTAATGCAGGCCCTGCACACAACCTGATCCAAATTATCAACTCCATCCTTGAACCATTGCTATAAAACTCCTCACCCAATCCTCCTGGGTTGGGACACATGGTTTAGTGGGGCCCGAGCCCACTGTGTTCCTCTTTGTCTGGTAAATCAATAAAGCTATTCTTTCCTACTTCACCCAAAACTCTGTTTCCAAGATTTGATCCAGCACCAGTGCACAGAAGCTGAATTTCAGCATAATTTCTTGGTGGTTGGAAATAAATTTAATAACTTATTTATGGGGAACACTTACTTGAAAAATTCTAAATGAAGTGTTATTGCTAGAACTAAAGATAATGTATTTTGTTTCCTGCTTCTATTTATTACTAGACTTTAATGAGAAAAGTAGGTATTGAACTGATTTTGTTAATATTTTCAGTGTTAGCTATCACATTATCTTAGATTTCTAAAGGGTAATATCTAGTTTGCCATAAACAATTATGAAAACTTAGAGAAATATTTTTAGAAACACTTATGATATCTTAAAGAGTAGGGAATGGCAACCCACTCCAATATTCTTGCCTGGAAAATTCCATGGGCAGAGGGGCCTGGCAGGGTGCACAGGGCCACAAAGAATTGGACATGATTGAGTGACTGAGCACACATACATGGTATCTTAAAATTTTATAATATTAATCTAAAATGTGTACACATTTTAAAACCATTTATACCAGTAGGCGTTTTTCTCTGGGGAATATGAGTTTTCTTTATCCATGTATGCCTTTATTACATCTTCCTTTAGTTCCTTACAATACAATATTTACCTTTTTTATACAAGGAACAATAATATCAGAAAAATAGGGCATCTACTTCTGGTCCAAAGTAAACAGTCAAACAGAATACAAGTTGATAGGTAACACTGTTTTCTAAAGAAGAATTCAATGATGTCTGTATAATACACTAAAATCTGTTCTCTGGTATAGCTGGGGAATGAGGTATTCTGGTCAAATATTCTGCTTAATAATGTTACCATATATTTTACATGGATTGCATATTTTCAAAGAGTTGAAATAGCTCAAAATAAACCTAAGGCTATGTAGCCAGGGTGGTTCCAGCTGAGCTCAAAGGGAATTATCTGGGTGTGTGTGATTAAACAGAGGGAGCTGGTGGGACCTTAGGGCTCTATTTGCATGAAAGGATTTATACTGGTACTTTATTTATCCCTTACTTCTAGGAAAAGGAAGATTCCTTCCTAGTTGCTTAATGAAAGGGAGAAAGGATGGCAATGGAGGGGTTTATAGTCTTATGATCCTCTTTAGGTCTCTAGAACATGAAAAAAAAAATTAATTCTCCAAGGAGAAAGGAATCAGAAGAAAAAAGAAAGAAACTTTTTAAGAAGGGTCCTCAGAAGCATGGCTTTGTCTGCACTGAGCATAACCCCATAGTTTAGTACTTCAAGGATTGGAAAAATTGGAACATTGGTAAAATTGGAACATCAGGAGACTGCAACCTTGGTCGAGATGTGGGCATTATCATTGAGGGCAACCCAAGGAGCTTTGCCAGCAAAAGGTATTTGGGTTGGGAGTGGGAGCTGTAGGACAGAAAGGGCACGACTTTGTCTTTGTTCAGTGCTATATTCTTATCACCCTAGAATAGTAGGCACTCAAATATTTGTGGGCAAGTATCAAGTAGTGACTATAGATGACATGTTTTTGAGCCCAAATGAAATGACTCTATATGTACTTTTGGGAGTGGAGACTTTGCAGAGAGCTTGAGTCCTGCTAATGGGGATAAAGAAGAAATAACTGGGAATATTTGGATCATTGTTACTATGGTAAACATATGACTTCACAGGTGATGAGACACTTTGCTTCAAATAAAACTATACTATTCAAGAGGCACAGAAACATCTTTGCTGTTTCTCAAGGGCATCTTCATAATGTTATGAAAGTGAAAGTGTTAGTCAGTTGTGTCCAGCTCTTTCGACTCTATGGACTGTAGCCCTCCAGGCTCCTTTGACCATGGAATTCTCCATGCAAGAATACTAGAAGAGGTTGTCATTTCCTTCTCCACGGGATCTTCCCAACCCAGGGATTGAATCCACATCTCCTGCTTGGCAGGCAGATTCTTCACCATCTGAGCCACCAGGGAAGCTCTTATAATAATAATTACCATTTTATTGGCAAAGTAAAGATGCATCAATTTATGAAGCATCTGATAGATTTTGGATAATGGAACTCTACATAATAGATTTTACATTACTGATTAAGACTCTTCTTTGTTAAATAACATATTTGGTTTCTTACATAAGTCCACCATTTTTACAATATTGTGCTAAATTTTCCTTTAAATGTCAAGTGCTTTGTGAATTGAAGGCTTAAAAATATGTCAAAATAACTTAGTCTTCTTGGATCAGGAATTATATGCACCATCCTTTATGCAAAAATTCATCCTCATTTCTTTAAAGGCAAATTGCCTTTAATGAATGAATAAAATGTTCTATATATCATCAATTTAGTTGTTTGAGTCTAAGTAAATGCAGATATTCACCTTGGTTTCCAGTTATAGTTCAGATTCAGATATGACTGAGGCTTTGTAAAGAGGAAAATGGCTTGAGGAAAATGAGAGCTTCTCAAAATCAACTAATCTCCATAAGCCAAAATGGCTACAAGGAGCTCTCAAATAAGGTTACACTTTAAAAGAACAATTACTTTAAGATAGAAGAAAAAACATCCCTGAGAATTAAGAGTGACTTTGAGGGTCCAAACTCCTGATGCTGCACTAGTTGCTGCTGCTGCTGCTAAGTCACTTCAGTCGTGTCCGACTCTGTGTGACCCCATAGACGGCAGCTCACCAGGCTCCCCCGTCCCTGGGATTCTCCAGGCAAGAACACTGGAGTGGGTTGCCATTTCCTTCTCCAATGCATGAAAGTGAAAAGTGAAAGTGAAATCGCTCAGTCGTGTCTGACTCTTAGTGACCCCATGGACTGCAGCCCACCAGGCTCCTCCATCCATGGGATTTTCCAGGCAAGAGTACTGGAGTGGGGTGCAATTAACTACAGAAGCAATTAACACAGGATGATGATCATAAATTTGCCTCCGAGCATTCATTTAGTTTTGATGCTGTGCTCCCCAAATTTCTCTCTGTTCTAAGAGGTTTAGGTCCTCTTAGTTACTTCCTGTTGTTTTGTTCTGCTGTTTCCATACTGCCTATACTTGACTTTTCCCAGTTTGGGAGGAGAGTTCAAGTTTGGTGGTTATGGCTTATTCAGCCAAACTTAGGATGGCTTAAGGTAATCTTTGCTCTTTTGAAAACCACTTTCATTTTCAACATTTTGATCTTATCCTGAGGACACAAGTCATTAAAGAATCCTGAGTCAGGAAAGTAACATTATCTTGTTTGTTTGCTTTTTTAAGCTTTACTTTGACTATAATGTGGGGAATGGATTAGAAGTTAGAAATGGTAAGAGATGGAGGCAGAGAGACCAGTCAGATTGTACTAATCCAGCTTGTACTAGTCCAGCTGAGAGATGGTGTGGGGCCAGAACTAAAGTAGAGTCAGCGGGTTTGAAGAGAAATGTGTGAAGACCAAAGATTTAGGAGGCAGAATCAACAAGGGACTTCCCAGGCGGCAGAGTAGTAAAGAATACTTCTGCCAATGCAGGAGACACAAGTTCAATTCCTGGGTAGGGAAGATCCCCTGGAATAGGAAATGGCAAACTACTCTAGCATTCTTGCCTGGGAAATTCCATGGACAGAGGACCCTGGCGGGTTACAGTTCATGGGGGTGCAAAAAATTGGACATGACTGAGCAACTGAACACGAGAAGCAAAAGGACTGAACAATGGCATAAAACTCTGATTTATAGATATCACTTAACCTCCTAACACTTGGCCATTTTAATGGTCATCTAAGAGGTGTTGAAAAATGGTTAAAGTCTTGATTTTTCAAAAAAATTGTTTAATTGTCAGATGAACAGTAGCAAATACTTATTTTGTTGAGGAGAAATCTGCTAGCATTCTTAATAGTAATAGTAACATTTTCTGAAGTTAGGTCAATGAATCTAATCTTATAAAGCTCTGTTCCTCTATTTCTAGGAGATGAGGATGCTCACACAATGAATATTTACTGAGTGCCTGGGTAACAGATTGTTCTTTAAAAGACAAAGCAAAACAAAAACACGGAAGCAGCAGGAAACTGACAGAATTAAAAGAGAAAAGAAATATTTTCTATAATTTATTTGGAGCTATGAAAGTTATTGAAGTATAATACTTGCCTCGAACATTTCCCAACAGCTGAAATTAATTTTTATGCCTAAGCAAGATACTGCATGGTGGTGAAACATATAAGGTTCACTGATTTTGAATATTCTATTCAAAATATCTCAAAAGAAAAAAGACTGTGCAGTCAACTTTTGAACTAGTAGAACGACTGAAGCATAAAGGAGAATAAGCAAAAGAGATGTTTCAATATTGTATAAACATGGAATTCAACTTTCTTCCACAAAATATTCAACTTAATTTTAGGTGTTATTAATTAACCTTGCCTGTATTAATAAGCAGTTTTAAAAACTTTCCTGCTCTCAGACAAGCTAGCTAGAAAGAGAGTCTTAATTCTGAACTTAGAAATGTTTCCAATTACATATATCCTTATGTCAATATATAGGACATGCAACTGAACATCTAGAATATCCTTATTAGTTGAGTAATATATAACAGGAATGATATGAATAAGTTATAGAGCAATATCTCATTGATATTATCCAATTGTGCTTTCATTCATTTGAATGTGATTATTTTAAAAAAGGTCTTAGTCCATAATGTCCAACCCTTTATGTTTACTTCCATTTGTACTATCCTTTAGAGGCTATCTCTTTAAGGAAGATTTTTTTTGGTCTTTGCATTTTGTTTATGCTATACATGCCAAATAGATCTCCCAAGATGAAACTCTGAGCTCATTTGGAAGTAATTTTTGGTAGCACATGAATCAGAACTCTTATTTTCTTGTCAGCACTACTGGTATTTTATTGTTTCCATCTATAGTCCAATATGCTTTTAAGTGCCAAGAACCCTAAGGCTAAACACACAAAGCACTAAGAAAATGGGAACTTTTGGCGATGCCAACTTTGGCCTCTCTTTCAGGGCTATTCCCTCCCCTGGGAGAGTAAAATCACTTTAAGTGCAGTATGAAACAGGGCCATGATGAGCACAGATGATTGACTGAAGTTGGTGATGTTGACTTAGGAGTCTTCAGCTTATAGGTCAGGTGTAAAACCCTTAAACCTGCTTGTCAAAGTCAGCTTGTCAAAGTCCTATGGATTTTTCCAGACTGCCTAAATGTCACTTTCTCTTTGACAGCTTCTCTGGGCAGTTCTGGCAGGGTTAGGTAGCTCCTCTTTTGTATTATTATAGCACCTGATATATTCCTATAGCAGCACTTATCAAACTATATTGCATTTGTCCATCTCCCTCCACTCATGGATAGAGATAAACCATTCTCTTCCTTTTATCTCTGGACTAGAGCATTACCAAAATCACGCTGGCTCTCAACAAGTAATAATTGAATGGATGGGCAAAGAATGACTAGTAATTCTCTCCATCTGCACAGAATAGGTTATGACATGTTCTCACATCGTGGTAAGGAAGACATGGAAGGAATTATCACGCATATTTTATAAATGAGGAAACTCCAGAGATGTTATATGACTAATCCAAACTCAAAACAGCTAAAAAGTTGCATACCTACTTTTCATGCCAGTAAGTTGACAAGGATTTGTAAATAGAAGTAGTAGTATTCAGTAGGACAGATGGCAATGGCTGACAAAAGATACAGTGTAGGAGTGGTTACCTGTTATGAAAGCTCCCAAACTCTTAGCAGGTTCTCAAAAAGGTAACTTCCATGCACACAAAACCAGACTTCAGGTATTTACAACAAGAATGATTTGTGACAAATAAATCATTTCCCTGTATTCAAGCTACACCCACAGTGAAGCCAGGAGACAAAGAGACATAACCTATTTATGTACACAATACAAATCTCTTTCTCTCAAAGTCCCACCATTAATCATAGACTCTAAAAAGGAAGAAGTGCTTAGAGATCAGTAGTGTAATTCTGTCATTTCCTAACTAGCTAACTAGCTAGAAAGATAAATGACTTAACCTAACCACATAGGTTATTTGTGAGAGCACCAGGACATACAATTAGTTCTTATCATTAATATCCTTAGCTTTTTAAAATTATGATTGAGAGATAATATAACTATAGCTCTTAGGAAGTCTTCTAAGCAACTGGATAATAAGACTAAACATAGGCTGTCACAGAAGAATTGTCCTTAAATAAATGTTGCAACATGAGAGAAGTATAGCAAATTTTACTTTGTGTCCATGTATTGGGGAGGTGAGGGGCACATAATATGACAAGCAGTGTTTTAGGATACCATTCATGTTAAAACAAAATCCTTTTTCATAGAGATTGACAATATTAATTACATTTATTTATCTCTTTATTCACCCATAGACATTGATGCTATCCAAACAATTATTTGATTTTTCTCTTTTCCATGTGTCAATTAAAGTGTATTTACTAGTCCCCAATCCTTTTAACAGATTTTTTATTATTTTCAAAAATAATTCAAGTAGTTATAAACTGAGTGTGTTCCTATGTTCATGTCATCTTTACAACGTCAAAGTTTTGAAAAAAACAATTCTACCAATAGAACATGTTTTACTACTAAAAAATAAAATATGCATGCCTATTAAGGGGCAAAGAACAATGACCAAACTAAGCTAATATTCTCAATAAAAAATAAGACAAATAATCATATTTATGAAAGTTTTTCGTTTAGTTTCTATTTCCAAAGCTGAGGTGTACTCTGGGTCACATGTCCTAAATCAGCAAATGAAAGCAAATGTTTTCTACAAGTATGTTTGTAGCTCATAGACCATGTAAATGACTCCAAAATCAAATTATTTAATGGGGCCAATACCATCAATTAAAATAGAGAGCCTTATTTAGCAAATAATTGCTTTGCGGATAGAAACATACCTCAAACTGCAATGAATTAGTTTGTTGACAGATCTTCCTGCTGGGCATAATTGCTAGAATTCCTTCTTTAAAAAATGGACTTGTTAAATATCAACTATTGTACACATCTTTATGTTATGATCATAAAGATCACAGAGACTGTGCTTTACTATGCCTTCACTGAATGTAAAGAACTATTTCCACAGCATTTATACAACAAAGTTTTTGCTTTCCTCTAGCATCATAACTGGCACCCTGATGATCTACCTCCAATTAATGCTAATATTTACCGTTTCCCCCAAGAGTTACAGTTTGAAGAAGGAGAGCCCACATTTCTTTAGGTATTCCAGGCCATTTATATCGTCCAATTTAGAATCAATTTCTCATCTAGACTATGAAAGAAATTAGTTCATCAATCAAAGCATTTTAATACATTGAGTAAAAAAGGATTTTAGATGTTAATTTTTAAGCTAGGTCAAATTATAATATTATGCTGTTTAAAGAATCAGGGTCATTTGAGTATCAACTCATTCATTTTCTATAAAATTTCAGCAGGAAAATTCCCATGTGTGCCTAAAGTTGAAGATAATTCATTTAGGTTCCCATTATACGGTAAGCCAGCCAACAATTTTTATCCATGTCACAGGTATAAAAGAACTGTCAATTCCTGTTAAACGGCTGTAACATGAAATCAATGTTGTCAATCGGTACATAAAATAAAATTCTTATGGAAGAAACCAAAGCAACAAGCCTTGCAAGACTTTAAGGCATATTACTCACCAGGAACAAAGTTCGAAAGTTGCTGAGATCACCAAAGAATTCTTCTATGCTCACAGTCTTAGAGTCAAAAATAAAGTATTCTCCAAGATTCTCATAGAGCTTTACCATGTTGTTGTGCATGGTGAGTAGTTTTTCATACTGGTCTCTGGCACTCTTTGTAAAGCTGTAGCTTTCTGTTAAGGAACATGATCCACATAGTACCTTAAAGGCAATCATTAGATGTTAAGATTGAATTATACCATCATTTCTGTAAATACTTCTGCATTACTTTGCTAAGGTTACCATAACAAAATACCACAGACTGAGTAACTTAACAGAAATTCATTTTCTCATAGTTTAACAGGCTAGCAATCCAATATTAAGCTGTCAGCAAATCTGTTATCTTCTGTAACTTCTCTCCTTGGCTTGCAGATGACGGCTTTCTTTCTGTGTCCTTACCTGGAGGTCCCTCTGTCCTTGTTGTGTGTGTCCTAATCTCTTCTTAACAGGACGCTAGTTATATTGTATTAGGGCCCACCCTAAGGATCTCATTTTAACTTATTTACCTCTCTAAATGTCCTATTTCCAAATACAGTCACATTTGGAAGTTTTGAGGATAAGGGCTTCAACGTATGAATTTGGAGTGGGTGGGGCACAATTCAGCCCATAACAACTCGCTGGAGTCATTACATCATATAGTGCACTTTGAAAATCTATAAATGAGGCAGAACTATTTAAGGTATAACCACGAACATGTTTGCTAAGTGAAAGCACAGAAGTACAAACAGCAGAAAACTGCCTCATATCTTTTTATAAGCTAGATAAGGTAAAAGGAAATAGCAACAAAAACTTAGGGGGAAAGGATGTATTTTCTGTGTTAAATACACATTCTATATAGGTAAAGAGGTTACAGTGAATTCTGTATATAGGTTATGTATCTGTATGTGTGTGTGTATATACATATACATATATCCCATATGAGGAGAGGGAAGGAAAGGGAGAGAAAGATGGGAGGAGAGGAAGAACTATGGAGAGAAAGGGAAGAAGGGAGGGGAGAGAGGGGGAGAGAGACATTCTACTGTATCTCTAGAAATTTAATCACCCAAATGGCTTTTTAGAACCCAAAATGCTGTTTGTTGTGCCTGAGCCCTGGGCCCTGAAGATTATAATTCTAATGTTCCCAGATGTTGCTGCAACTGCCAGTAGTGTATAACCCAATAGGACCATATGACACCTTCCCAAGACAGACCCCTTCCCCATATTCTCTGCTTTAGCTCCTCTCTGAAGCACCTAGATAATAGTATCTGTTGCACATTTCCTAAGTTGTTTTACAAATGCTAAAAACCCCTACAAAATGGAAGATATTTAACTACTTGATGAACTTGTGCACTTAGCCCCCAGGTCTATGGGCGCCTAAGGATTGGTGACATTAACCCTTGTGATACCACCCTGTTACTTCACCATCAACCAACCAACCAAGAGAATAGTACATGAGCTGATCACATACCCTAAGACACCTCCCCACCAAAATCAGTCTTTAAAAATGCTTTGCTAAAAAACCCTTCAGGGAATTTGGGGGTGTTAAGCACAAGCCACCCAGACCCTTTCTCCTTGCCTGGCGCCTATAGTATTAATAAATGCTACAGTGTCCTTCACCATAACCTGGTGTCAGTAGATTGGCTTTACTGCGTGCAGGCAAGTGGACCCAAATTTGGTTCAGTAATACCAGGACTACACTTACAGTAATATATTCAAAAGAGTATTTGTTTTAAAATTAATTACATCACTGCTTTAAAACTTTTTATCATAAAAGTCATAACAACAACCACTACTACCAAAGCATAAAAGGAACCAGATATGTAAATGGGTCCATCATTGAAAAAGCAAGAGAGTTCCAGAAAAACATCTATGCCAAAGCCTTTGACTGTGTGGATCACAACAAACGGTGGAAAATTCTTCAAGAGATGGGAATACCAGACCACCTGATCTGCCTCTTGACAAATTTGTATGCAGGTCAGGAAACAACAGTTAGAACTGGACATGGAATAACAGACTGGTTCCAAATAGGAAAAGGAGTACATCAAGGCTGTATATTGTCACCCTGCTTATTTAACTTATATGCAGAGTACATCATGAGAAACACTGGGCTGGAGGAAGCACAAGCTGGAATCAAGATTGCCGGGAGAAATATCAATAACCTCAGATATGCAGATGACACCACGCTTATGGCAGGAAGTGAAGAACTAAAGAGCCTCTTGATGAAAGTGAAAGAGGAGAGTGAAAAAGTTGGCTTACAGCTCAACATTCAGAAAACTAAGATCATGACATCTGATCCCATCACTTCATGGGAAATAGATGGGGAAATAGTGGCTGGCTTTGTTTTTCTGGGCTCCAAAATCACTGCAGATGGTGACTGCAGCCATGAAATTAAAAGACGCTTAATCCTTGGATGGAAAGTTATGACCAACCTAGATAGCATATTAAAAAAGCAGAGATATTACTTTGTTAACAAAGGTCCGTCTAGTTAAGGCTATGGTTTTTCCAGTGGTCATATATAAATGTGAGAGTTGGACTGTAAAGAAAGCTGAGCGCTGAAGAATTGATGCTTTTGAACTGTGGTGTTGGAGAAGACTCTTGAGAATCCCTTGGACTGCAAGGAAATCCAACTAGTCCATCCTAAGGGAGATCAGTCCTGGGTGTTCATTGGAAGGACTGATGTTGAAGCTGAAACTTCAATATTTTGGCCATCTGATGCGAAGAGCTGACTCATTTGAATAGATCCTGAAGTTGGGGAAGATTGAAGGCAGGAGAAGAAGGGGACGACAGACGATGAGATGGTTAGATGGCATTAGCGAATCAATGGACATGAGTTTGGGTAAACTCCGGGAGTTGATGATGGACAGGGAGGCCTGGCGTGCTACGGTTCATGGCATCCCAATGAGTCGGACACGACTGAGTGACTGAACTGAACTGAACTGAAATGTATCTCATTATGTACGTATTTATGGAAAGCAATTATAAACTTTATTCCTGATTATAGAAGATACATAGAAAATCACTTCTTTAGGTGACTCAGAAATATAAAAACAAAAGTAAACTAAAATTTCTAACAAATCAGTGTTGTGAACATTTTAGAGCATTTCCTTCTGATCTTTTTTCTATGGCTGAAAACTTTTGAATGTTAATTGTAAAGATGCTTCAGAGAAAGGTAAGTAGACTAACCACGAAGAATACAAAGGAAACCAAATATACCTTTCACAATTAAAGTTAAGTCTATTAAAAATCAATAATAATCACAGAAGCAAAATGTTTTAAAATGCAAAGGTATTAGACTGTGTGATATGCGTGCTAAGTCGCCTCAGTTGTGTCCAACTCTTTGCAGCCCCATGACTATAGCCCATCAGGCTTCTCTGTCCATGGGATTCTCCAGGGAAGAATACTGGAGTGGGTTGCCATGCCCTCCTGCATGGGATGTTCCTGATCCAGGAATCAAACCCACATCTCTTACATCCTGTGTTGGCATGCAGGTTCTTTACCACTAGTGCCACCTGGGAAGCCCATTACTATGACTTGTTAAAAAAGATGAACAGTACAGTTTTGGGTGTGCTATTTTAAGATCCACTACAGGGTCTGAAAAAGACCCTGATGCTGGCAAAGACAGAAGGCAAGAGGAAAAGGAGATCACAGAGGATGAGATGGTTGGATGGCATCACCAGCTCAATGGACCTGAGTTTGAGCAAGCTCTGAGAGATGGTGAAGGATAGGGAAGCCTGGTGTGCTACAGTCCATGGAGTTGCAGAGTTGGACACAACTGAGCAACTGAACAACGACAACAGGGTCGGGAAGATCCCCTGCAGGAGAACATGGCAACCCCCTCCAGTATTTTTGCTTAGAGAATCCCTTGGACAGAGGAGCCTGGTGAGCTATAGTCATGGTGACGTAAGAGTCGGACATGACTGAAGCGACCTAGTATGCACAAACTCATGCACGCATGCATAGTGTATTCACATTTTGTGATAGTATTATTTTATCAGGTACTGATAACTATGTCTTCTTGAAATGCTGGATTTTATAAAATTTTCTGAATTCTTCAGTGTGTTTTATTACAACCTGGGGCCAAATATATTTTCCATGGGAACACAGCTCTATTTTCACAATGGAAGTCAGTAGGGAAATCAGACTATTTCTGGAAAATTACTTTGCAGCTGACATTTATGGGATGTAGCAGAATTTTAAAAGTGAGATGCCCCCCTTCCTAGGTTCCTTCTTATGCTACTTAAACCTCTTCCTTGCTAAGGAGTCATATTAAATCTTTCAATCCTCAAGTCCATTTTGCTGTCAATAGACCTGGAAGAATTAATGCATTTCTGACTTACTCTCCTTTCTTTTTACCAACAAAAGGGTTACATGTAATGCTACCTAATTTTCCCTCTGAGAATATCATATTTGTTTGATTTTTAAGAGAGTGTTGAACATCCTGTTTGAGAGCTGCAGAAATAAGACAGTTCTCTTTATTCCTTGCCACAGAATGAAAGTGAAATTTTTGTTCTCTAGTCTCTCTTGCCTAAATAAAACAGATTCATGCCAGACTTGGTAAGAACACGCACTTTGCAAAGGTCACTTACTTACATCCTATTTGCAGCAAGATACTAAACCATGTGTACTTCAGAAGGCTCAACATCTGTACAACATGGAGAAAAAGCTAAAGATTAAAAAAAGGCAAAAAAACTGTACATTTCCCATTTATCATAACACAATTTTCTGCCAGCTAAAATATGCCCATGTGGTGATACACAGTTTCACAAATTTGTTCTCCTAGAAGAAATACTGATTTCAGAAATTCTGTCTGTATACCAAAGTGAGAAAATTTGAAAAATTCTGGGAAAGCTGCAGCTTAGAATTAATAACTGGGGAGCAGCCGAGTCTCCAAGTCCTTCACTTCTCTTCACAGTGATTACTTTGTAAAAGGGATGGAGGGCATGAGTCAGTACTGAAATCTTTCACAATCACAACCCTGTCACCAAATCCTACTTGGGATTCTGCAGATGAAAAAGAACTAGACACCATCATTCCTTTCCACTTCTTTATTTTCAGTCATTTTTAAAATTTTCTATTTTTGAGCAGCTACTAGATACAAGATACTGGTTAGTATTCTGCTAAGCACTGTGCTCTATACAATGATCATTAAAACCTAATCCAGACCCAGCACTTTATAATCTAACATTACAAACAATTCTACTTATTAATTTGCATTTGTTGCTATTTACAATACACTATGTTCCATATCCTTCAAACCACCTTATCAAAAAGGCAGAGAAATACCACTATTTCAATTTTTAGAGTTGTGAAAAGTAGATAAAAGGCACTCATTTTATCAACGAAACTGTAAACATAATAAATTACATTCCCTGCCCCCCCCCCAAAAAGGCACTCATCCATCTAAGTGGATATACCATCTCAAAACATGTCTCCTTGGCATAGATTATTTTGAGCTGATTGAGAAAGAGCAGACAGAGGAAAAGCTCTGAAAAGGGTAAAAGTTACCCTTTTGAAAGGGAAATTTCCACTTATAAAGGAAATTTCTACTGGTTAAGGATGTGTTCCTTTGTGGACCAGGAAGAGAAAGTGAAAGTGAAAGTCACTCAGCATGTCCAATCCTTTGTGACCCCATGGACTATACAGTCCATGGCATTATCCAGGCTAGAATACTCGAGTGGGTAGTCATTCCCTTCTCCAGGGGATCTTCCCAACCCAGGGATTGAACCCAGGTCTCCCACATTGCAGGCGGATTCTTTACCAGCTGAGCTACCAGGAAGAGAAGGATGACTCTAAATCACCAGAGAATCAAGGATATCAAGAGTATCACTGGTGAAGTTGCCTTTAGCTGAAGGTAGTTATTTAAGCTGGTGACTTAGGCTACTTTGGGGAGTTTCTCATTTTTCTTTTTGCGTATCTGCTACATACACATGAGGTATACATGTTTATTAACTTCTATCTAGTTTTCTCTTGTTATTCTGTCTTTATTATAGAGCGACCAGGGGGTGGGTCCTGTCAATTCCTCAGAAGGGTAGAGAAAAAATTATTTTTCCACCTCTAGAGTACACATCATGATAATCCCTTGCATGATACTAGTTTAATATTCTTTTCATATGGTAGGAATGTATTATTTATAATGACAATGACCATGTTGCCAAATTTAACATTACCCCTCTGTCCTCCTTTTGATGTCTCACCCACATGAAACATTTAGCCTGGTTTCTTAGTTTCTATGACACACATCCTCATGCTTAAAATATTTTTCTCTTATCTCCTCTCCTTCTCTGACAACTTCCATAAAACGTTAGAGGACCCTGAGGGCTTGGTCCTGAGTCCTCTGTCTATAGTCTTCCTAACTGACCTCAGCAATTCACATGACTTGAAATACCATCTACAATGATGACTCTCAAATTATACTTGTAGCCCCAGTCTCTCCTCTAAGATGCTTCTATAATCAACTGCCTGCTTGTCATCTCTACCTTTTATTTTTCATGGCCTCTATTGGTCTCTCAAATATAGATCCTCTCCTGAAAAGCCTCTGTTCTTTCCCATGATACTTGTAACAAAATCCAATTTCATTCTCAAGCTTTATGAGGTTCTACATGATCTGGTTTTTACCCACCTCTGCAACCTAATCTCATCTCATTCTCCCTCTTAAGCAATATGCCCAGACTCATTAACCTTCTTTCTCTTCTTGTGTTTAGCAAGTTCTCACACCCAACCCAGGGCCCTTTCATTTGCTCCTCTTTCTGCCCAGAATGTTTCTTTTTCACCAGGTCATTCAACTTCAGCTCAATCATCACCTCCTCAGAGATGCTTTTCCCAACCTTCCAATATGAAATGTCCACTTTCATCACTATTACTTTGGCCTATTTTATTTCATTCTGAGTCAGAACTTATCACTATGTAACATTATCATTTTTATTTATTTACCTGTTCATTGACAATTTTCCTCATTTAAAAATATAGCTGAAGAGAGTAGACCACATTTGTCTTGTTGACCACTGCCTCTCTGAAAACAGCTCTTTTCTGTTTGCCCATTTCTATTCCCCTCTAAAAGAACCTAACTACAGGAATGAGATTACTATGTAATTTAACCTAACTCCTAATTTATGCTCTCCTGAATGCACACCACATCTTGCCTAACATGTTGGTTCTTTTCCTAGATAAAAATAAGTGAGAATGAAGAATTAAGTAGTTATAGAAGGACTAGCTCTCTACCCTCAACTGTTCCATTAGTTATCCTGCTGGCAGATCATGCAGGCAGGACACCATCTGAAGAGAGACTCAACCAGTCTGCACACAATGGAGAATGATGCAGAATCCAACTTCCTGCCTTGATTATTCACTGAGATTCTTCCTCCTTTTCCCCTTTTAAAACTGTAATGGGCATATATACACTACCATGTATAAAACAGATAGCTAGTGGGAACTTGCTATATAACACAAAGAGCTCAGCCTGGTGCTCTTTGACGTCCTAGAGGGGAGGGGAAAGAGGTTCAACAGGGAGGCAATACACACACACACACATACATATGGCTGAGTGCCGAGGAATTGATGACTTCGAACTGTGGTGCTAGAGAAGATTTTTTTTTAATTTTATTTTATTTTTAAACTTTACATAATTGTATTAGTTTTGCCAAAAATCAAAATGAATCTGCCACAGGTATACATGTGTTCCCTATCCTGAACCCTCTTCCCTCCTCCCTCCCTGTACCATCCCTCTGGGTCGTCCCAGTGCACCAGCCCCAAGCATCCAGTATCGTGCATCGAACCTGGACTGGCACCTCGTTTCATACATGATATTTTACATGTTTCAATGCCATTCTCCCAAATCTTCCCACCCTCTCCCTCTCCCATAGAGTCCATAAGACTGTTCTATACATCAGTGTCTCTTTTGCTGTCTCGTATACAGGGTTATTGTTACCATCTTTCTAAATTCCATATATATGCGTTAGTATACTGTATTGGTATTTTTCCTTCTGGCTTACTTCACTCTGTATAATAGGCTCCAGTTTCATCCACCTCATTAGAACTGATTCAAATGTTTTCTTTTTAATGGCTGAGTAATACTCCATTGTGTATATGTACCACAGCTTTCTTATCCATTCATCTGCTGATGGACATCTAGGTTGCTTCCATGTCCTGGCTATTAAAAACAGTGGTTAGATGCCATGAAGTAGGTGGCAATGCCTTAACCATAGGCATGTTGTCAGGCCCGAGAGCCTCTTCCATCCTTGTCAAGGGGAGTGCTAACCTTCTCTCCTTTCATAAAACACTAGAGAAGATTCTTGAGAGTCCCTTGGACAGCCTTTGGACCAGGGAAGTCCCAGCCGCTTTTCTTCTTACCTCTCTCCTCCTTATCTTCTCATTTAACCCAAGAGCATACAGATAATTCCTTGGACTGCCAGGGGATCAATGCAGTTAATCCTAAAGGAAAAAACCCTCAATATTCATTGGAAGGACTGGTGCTGAAGATGAAGCTTCAGTGTTTTTGGCCAATGCTGCTGAAGTCAGATGTCAACAGCCAAATCACTGGAAAAGACCCTGATGCTGGGAAAGATTGAGGGCAAGAGGAGAAGGGGGAGACAGAGGATGAGATGGTTGGATGGCATCACTGACTCAATTAATGGACATGATTTTGAGCAAATTCAGGGAGATAGTGAAGGGCAGGTAAGTCTGGTGTGCTGTAGTTTATGGGGTCACAAAGAGTCAGGCACAACTTACCAACTGAAAAACAATGACTGATTCAGGCTTCCTAGGTGGTGCAGTAGTAAAGAATCTGCCTGACAATGTAGGAGAAGCAAGAGAAAAAAGTTTGTTACTTAGGTCAGGAAGATCCCCTGGAGTAGGAAATGGCAACCCACTACCATATTCTTGCCTGGAAAACCCCATGGATAGAGGAGCCTGGCAGGCTCATGTCCATGTCAAAAAGACTCAGATGTGACTGAGCACACAGTACAGCATGGCTAATTCAGGTAATTGTACAGCAGAAACCAACACAACAATGTAAAGCGATTATCTTCCAATTAAAAAGAAAAAAAAAAAACTGTCATTGCTAAGCTGAATCTTGGCAGATGGTCTTGGGACATGAGTCCACCTTCTTCCCAGATTGCCAGCTTTTCTGATTAAAGCACCTCTCCTTTCTATTGACATTTGCCTCATGATTATTGAGTTTTGAGTGGCAAACAGCCAAACCTTAAGTTTTGTAACATCAACAGCCCTTAAAATGGTGTTTGACACATAGCAGAAATAATAGCAGTGACAGAATAACTAAAATCAATAACAATAATAAAAAAGATCATTATACCTAATCTTTTCTTAAAAAATATACTCTGTGGGAATCATTGTGAATACGTCCCATCAGTTCAGTTCAGTTCAGTGGCTCAGTCATGTCCGACTCTTTGCAACCCAATGGACTGCAGCACGCCAGGCCTCCTTGTCCATCACCAACTTCCAGAGCTTGCTCAAACTCATGTCCATCGAGTCAGTGATGCCATCCAACCACCTCATCCTCTGTTGTCCCCTTCTCCTACCTTTAATCTTTTCCAGCATCAGGGTCTTTTCAAATGAGTCACTTCTTTGCATCAGGTGGATAAAGTATTGGAGTTTCAGCTTCAGCGTCAGTCCATCCAATGAATATTCAGGACTTATTTCCTTTAGGATGGACTGGTTGGATCGCCCTGCAGTCCAAGGGACTCTCAAGTGTTTTCTCCAACACCAAAGTTCAAAATCATCAATTCTTCAGTGCTCAGCTTTCTTTATAGTCCAACTCTCACATCCATACATGACTACTGGAAAAACTACAAATTTGACTGGATAGACTTTTGTTGGCAGAGTAATGTCTCTGCTTTTTAATATGCTGTCTAGGTTGGTCATAACTTTTCTTCCAAGGAGTAAGCGTCTTTTAATTTCACGGCTGCAGTCACCATCTGCAGTGATTTTGGAGCCCAAGAAAATAAAGTCAGCTACTGTTTCCATTGTTTCCCCATTTACTTGCCATGAAGTGATGGGACCAGATGCCATGATCTTAATTTTCTGAATGCTGAATTTTAAGCCAACTTTTTCACTCTCTTCTTTCACTTTCATCAAGAGTCTTTAGTTCTTTGCTTTCTGCCATAAGGGTGGTGTCATCTGCATATCTGAGGTTATTGAAATTTCTCCTGGCAATCTTGATTCTAGCTTGTGCTTCATCCAGTCTGGCATTTCTCATGAAGTACTCTGCATTTAAGTTAAATGAGCAGGGTGACAATATGCAGCCTTGATGCACTCCTTTCCCAATTTGGAACCAGGCTGTTGTTTCATGTCCAGTTCTAACTGTTGCTTCTTGACCTGCATACAGATTTCTCAGGAGGCAGGTCAGGTGGTCTGGTATTCCCGTCTCTTGAAGAATTTTCCACAGTTTGTTGTGATCTACACAGTCAAAGGCTTTGGCATAGTCAATAAAGCAGAAGTAGATGTTTTTCTGGAACTCTTTTGCTTTTTTGTTCCAATGGATGTTGGCAATTTGATCTCTGGTTCCTCTGCCTTTTCGAAATCCATCTTGAGCATTTGGAATTTCACAGTTCACGTACTGTTGAAGCCTGTCTTGGAGAATTTTGAGCATTACTTTGCTAGCGTGTGAGATGAGTGCAATTCTGTGGTAGTTTGAACATTCTTTGGCATTGCCTTTCTTTAGGATTGGAATGAAAACTGACCTTTTCCAGTCCTGTGGCTATTGCTGAGTTTTCCAAATTTGCTGGCATATTGAGTGCAGCACTTTCACAGCGTCATCTTTTAGGATTTGAAAGAGCTCAACTGCAATTCCATCACCTCCACTAGCTTTGTTTGTAGTGATGCTTTCTAAGGCCCACTTGACTTCACATTCCAGGATGTCTGGCTCTAGGTGAGTGATCACACCATCGTGATTATCTGGGTCATGAAGATCTTTTTTGTACAGTTCTTCTGTGTATTTTTGCCACCTCTTCTTAATATCTTATGCTTCTGTTAGGACAATACCATTTCTGTTCTTTATTGAGCCCATCTTTGCATGAAATGTTCCCTTGGTATCTCTAATTTTCTTGAAGAGATCTTTAGTCTTTCCCAATCTACTGTTCTCCTCTATTTCTTTTCACTGATTGCCGAGCAAGGCTTTCTTATTTCTCCTTGCTATTCTTTGGAACTCTGCATTCAAATGGGTATATCTTTCCTTTTCTCCTTTGCCTTTTGCTTCTCTTCTTTTCACAGCTATTTGCAAGGCCTCCTGAGACAATCATTTTGCCTTTTTGCATTTCTTTTTCTTTGGGGTGGGCTTGATCACTGCCTCCTCTACAATATCACGAACCTCCATCCATAGTTCTTCAGGCACTCCATCAGATCTAATCCCTTGAATCTATTTGTCACTTCTACTGTATAATTATAATGGATTTGATTTAGGTCATACCTGAATGGTCTAGTGGTTTTCCCTACTTCTTCAATTTAAGTCTGAATTTGGCGATAAGGATTTCATAATCTGAGCCACAGTCAGCTCCCAGTCTTGTTTTTCCTGACTGTATAGAACTTATCCATCTTTGGCTGCAAAGAATATAATCAATCTGATTTCTTCCCTGAGAGCTCAGTTGGTAAGAAATCTGCCTCCAGTGCAGGAGACCCCAATTCGATTCCTGGGTCGGGAAGATCTGCTGGAGAAGGGATAGTCTACCCACTCTAGTGTTCTTGGGCTTCCATGTGGCTCAGCTGATAAAGAATCTGCCTGCAATGCTGGAGACCATGGTTCAACCCCTGGGTTGAGAAGATCCCCTGCAGAAAGGAAAGGCTACCCCACTCTAGTATTCTGGCCTGGAGAATTACATGGACTGTATAGTATGGGGTTGCAAAGAGTCGGACACAACTGAGCGACTTTCAAACTTTCATGGATTCACACAATTAATCCTCATAACTGCTTTCTGAATTAAGAATTTACTCCAGGTAATACAGCTGGTAAGTCACAGTAATGAGAACAAACTGAGAATGGATCCATAACTCATGTTCTTAGCTGCTATGCCATACAGTTTCTCAAGCAATATTTGATGAAGGAGTAAAGTCTCATTATAATACCAAATTGGAAGAAGAGCCATGGAGTTGATTTGGGTACTTAGGAAACTAAAACACTTCTTATAAATCTTAAGACAAAACAACAACAAACCTTATTTATAGAGAATACTTTAATAGTAATATTTTTGAAGACTTGATAAAAAAAATTTAATCTCATCTATTATCATCAATCTTGACATTTAAATTCATTTTTGAAGGTAGGCTTCAACCTAGATGTCCATCTACAGATAAATGGATAAAGAAGATGTGGTACACGTATACAATGGAACATTACTCAGCCAAAAAACAGAAGGAATTTGAGGCAGTCCTAGTGAGGTGAATGAACCTAGAGAGTATTATACTGAGTGAAATAAGTGAGAGAAAGAGAAAAACCAATATCGTATATTAATGCATATATATGAAATCTAGAAAACTGTTATTGATGAACCTATTTGTGGTGAAGGAATGGGGACACAGATGTAGAGAATAGATTTGTGGACACAGTGGGAGAAGGAGAGGGAGGGAGAAGTGGAGAAAGTAGCATTGACATATATACATTATAATGTGTAAAATATAGACAGCTGGCAAGAAGATGCTGTGAAACACAGGGAGCCCAGCTGGTGCTCTGTGATGACCTAGAGGCGTGGAATGAGGGGAAGGGAGGGAGGCTCAAGAGGGAGGCGATATATATACACACACACACACACACACACACACACACACACACACATAATTATGGCTGATTCATGTTGTTGTACAGCAGAAACTAATACAACATTGTAAAAAAATTTTTCCTCCAATTAAAAATTTTAGAATTGAATATTATTTTAAAAAGGTAGGCTTCAATCATTTTATTTTAAAACTATATATAATAGGTAATATGTTATTTATCAGTAGAATGATGGCCTGCTTAAGCTCTTTGTATATTTAGACCTAGATGTGGCCCTGGTAGATACTTAAATAGACAAAATTTTAACTTGGGTATTTTATTTATCTTCTATATTAGAGAACAGAAATTGAGAATATGTTTTAAGGGAAATAAGCCTTAAAAGTTATCTTATGGGATACCTGGTAGAGAAATAATTTATTAGAAGATACATTTTACGAAAGGGTATTTGGTGGCTCATGGGTTTTCATCCTAGAAAGTGAAAGCCACCTTCTTATCATAGATATACAAGGCACCCTTATAGCTACCTATAGATTTCTATTCTATTTATAATATAAAGTGGGTATAATGGGATTGTACCTAAAGACAAGGGGGATAGAGTAGAGATTTGAACTGAGCTGCTGTTCCCCATTTGGGAATATTTAAGCTTGACTGTAGGAGAAGGCAATGGCAACCCACTCCAGTACTCTTGCCTGGAAAATCCCATGGATAGAGGAGCCGGGTAGGCTGCAGTCCATGGGGTTGCGAAGAGTCAGACACAACTGAGCGACTTAACTTTCCCTTTTCACTTTCATGCATTGGAGAAGGAAATGGCAACCCACTCCAGTGTTCTTGCCTGGAGAATTCCAGGGACGGCGGAGCCTGGTGAGCTGCCGTCTATGGGGTCATACAGAGTCGGACACTACTGAAGCGACTTAGCAGCAGCAGTGGCAGCAAGCTTGACTATAAGAGAGACTTTAGAAAATATGTTATAGATGCTTGCAAAGGACATCTCTGGGCCAGGCAGCCTACCCTTAGCTGGGTTATGACAGCATGGGATGAAAAGCCATATTTAGGGTGAAATAGAAAGGTCAGTTTGGGGCACACTGTATAAGTAACACTAGAAGCTCTTCTGATGCCTTTTCTTGAGAAACTATTTAAAAGAATGGTGAGAGCAGGAGGAAAAGACCATTTGCTCCTAAAAGCCCAGATTTCTGGGCCTTTCGTACCATAGGAGATGGTGATGGTAGCTGTATCAGTATCAAAGAAAAAGGCACTTTGCAGAAGATGATTAGACTATTCTGGGATCAACATGTAGAGTGACCTCTTCCCATTTGCATAAGCAAATTTGGGAGTCCTTAAAATATTGAGAGAGAAGAATCCTGGGAAAACAAGGGACTTTCCAAGATAAACTTCAAAGATAGAGATAATTCACAGTACTTTAATATTTCAAAGATAGAGATAATTCATAACTCCCTGGTGGCTCAGATGGTAAAGAATCCACCTGCAACATAGGAGACCTAGGCTCGATCCCTGGGTTGGGAAGATCCCCTGGAGAAGGGAAAGGCTACCCACTCCAGTATTCTTGCCTGGAGAATTCTGTGGACTTTATAGTCCATGGGGTTGCAAAGAGTTGGACACAACTGAGTGACTTTCACTTCACTTCACTTCACAGTAATTTATATACTAAAAGAAACATAATCTTAAAGTGGTAAAGCGGCATATCAAATGCACACAAACTTATCAAATGTAAGGTGGAAAAGCAATTTAGAGAAGTTCTCCTTTTACTAGCTGACTTTTAAATTCCTTGTTCTACAAAGAAAAGCATTTCTGATTTTTCCAGGTTAGAAGTTATTCAAGACAACTGTGAACTAAAATTACATCATTTTCTAAGAGAAGTGTTTTTGCAGGGTTACAAACTAAAATGTGGTCAGCATTTTAAAAAGCTAGGAGATAAAATGTTAACTTTTTAATGTAATATTAATTTTAAACCATTTGATCTCAATCATGAATCTGGAAAAGTAAAGTATTTTTATATTGACTTATTTTAAAATTTGACATAAGGAAGCAGTCTTCACACAGTTACTTAGGTATTACACACTATATAGAACTGTCTAAAGTTTTTATAATCTATGCTTTTGTGTGACTACATATACAGATTTATATATTATATTCCAAACTAACATAGTATTAGTATGGACCTAAAATTCAACTTAAAATAACTATAATTCACCCATAGGCATGTATTCAAATAGGAAGTGAATTATTGTTTATACATTTATATACATTATATATGAGCAATAGTCACTCAGTCATGTCCGACTCTTTGTGCCCCCATGGACTGTAGCCTTCCAGGCTCCTCTGTCCATGGAATTCTCCAGGCAAGAATACTGGAGTGAGTTGCCATTTCCTTCTCCAAGGTATATTATATATAGTTTTTAACTATTTTCAGTAGCTATAACTACTGATTGAAGGCAGGTGCTGTAACCCTTACCTTCTAAATGCCACAATAGCTGATGGGGTTCAGGACACTACCCCACAATATGGCACTGTGGCATATTGAATACTTTAAGCTGAAGGAATTTGAGAAAATAGAAGTAGAAAGGTCAGTGAGCTCCTCTTGCTCTTCTCCCGTGAAAAAGGTCAGAAAATCCCCACATGAGAGGTATCTTGCCTATATCCTAAAGAAAGGAATGCTTTTATCTCCAAGATGGAGAAACGACACCAAGAAGAATCTGAATGAATAGACCCTAGTCCCCCCAGTTTCCTATGATTCATTTTCTTTGCCCTATCATATCTTTCCATGACTTTCCACTCTTTATCAAAGCCAGCATAAAACCTCTCAGGTTTAACCATTTCTTTGGGTCGTCTTTTACTAATGATAGTTTCCATGCATGCCATGTAAAATTTACATTCAATAATTTATATGCTTTTCTCCTATTAATCTATCTTTGTCAATCTTTTTTCTTAATTTAAATTTATTTATTTTAATTAGAGGTGTCAATCTGAATTTTCAGACTCAGCTAGGGGCTTTATGAGGGTCAGGGTAAACTGTTCCCTGCTCGACAATAGCATTGCTGCATCAAATACTAGGCAGAGAGAACTGTCATTTTACTTAATTTTGACGTGGAGAGTAATTGTTAATACATAAGACTTGTTCCATTAGAACTGGAATAAGCATTAGTAGAACACTGGGGACGAAGGAGTTTATGTACCTCGTTGTGAACTGAGTCAAATCAGTTCTTACAATTTCCATCTTCATAGGCAGTACATTACTTATGATTTTAATAAAAAACTTGAAAATCTGAAATATCATTACATCTGGATTGTTGAGAACATGGAAAAATCAATTTGAGATCCACTTAACCTTCAAAAAGCTTTAGTTAGCAACATAGCATAATTATCTGTTTAAATGAAAGGAAGTCACAAATATAAAATCTATTAAAAAATATAGACAGCATTTCATCTTTCCATAATATATCAGAAAAGATGTCTCTAAATGCTAAAAACCAAATGTGAATTCTTTCATTTAATTTGAATACATCAGTTTTAGACAAAAATGATTACTATTTTTAATAAATTTATGTAAAAACTAATATTATGGCATATTAGTTGAAATTTACTTAGAGATCACACATTATATGATAAATATGCAATAATGAATATTTAAAATGTGAAATATTAATAAGATCAATGTAGTATATATACATTTCAATTGGGTTCAACGTAACAGTTTAAAATGTCAGTATTTAGACTATAAAATTTTTAAAAAGAATCAGATTACAAAACTTAGGCATTGGACCTTTAAATAGTATAACAAAGATAGCATAGTCAGTGATTGGTTTTCTGAACCAAAGTCCCCAGTTTTTAACATATAGTAGGTAATTATGTTACTGGAGTGATGAACCAATTTTGTAATGAGCCCACTTTTCCACATGTGGCCTGAGTTGGCTGGGTGTAAAGAAAATGCTTTTAAATAAGCTTCCAGTTAAAGCCACAGATCTGATGAACATTACAGAGGTAGGAGGTACACTCAGCCCTCCTACTTTTCTCCACCCCCTTTCAGTATTCACTGACTGTGTCCTTTGTGGATATTTCTTTTTACTCTTCCTTTGAAGACAGACCCTATCTTTGCATTCAGAGATACCTAAGAGAGTGATTTTATCATTTATCCAAACATATCCATTAACTGGCTACTCTGTGTCAGGTATCTTCTAGGTTCTGAGGATACAGTACTTAATATGGACGCAAAGTCACTGGGTTATGGCTTCCGTGGAGCGTACAGTTTGGTGGGAAAGCATCCATTAAAGAAATACAATTTTTTAAACACCAAATGCAAAGCACAGCTTTTCAAGAGTATATATTTGGGAGACCTAACTTAGACTGTGGGTGTATGGGTGGGCCAGGTGTTTGGCAATGCCACTTGATAGATGAAATGTTAGAACTCAGACTTGAAGGGGCAGAGCCAGAGGAGCACTGGTGTAGGGTGAGTGAAGGCTCTGAGGGAGATGAAGTACTGTGGCCACATAAAGGAGAGAAAAAAAGCCTGGACCACTAGAGCCAATGGAGTAAGTGGGAAATAGGAGACAGACGGTCCCTGACCTCTGTAGAGGCCAGATTCTATAGGCCTCTTGCTGTGTTCAGTCGCTCAGTCACGTCTGACCCTTTGTGTCCCCATGGACTGTAGCCTACCAGGCTCCGATGTCTGTGGAATTTTCTGGGCAAGAATACTAGAGCGGGTTGTCATTTCCTATTCCAGGGGATCTTCCCAACCCAGGGATTGAACCCGCATCTCTTGTGTCTCCTGCATTGGCAGGCAGGTTCTTTACCACTAGTGTTACCTGGGAAGCCTCACAGGTCTCTCAAGCATTTTGAAATTTTTCTTGAGAAAGATGTAAGTCAGTGAAGTTTTAAACAGGGAACTGACATCATCCAACTTTTTTTTGCTGCTCAAAGGCATAAAAAATGCTAGCTAAATTAACACATACATACACATATATAAGTACACACACATACACTAACAACAATAAGGAAAAACCCTAGGACAAATGCAACATAGCATACTACGCAAATGACAGTAAGTCTATTTGTTAGTTCCTAACTACTGATAAGAAGGGTATATATTATGTAAATATCCAATTAAAGTTCATCTGATAAATTATTAGGAAATTACATAGTATCAAAGAGTTAAAAAATAGCAGGTGTTGGCCAATGCATAACTATTGAGACTGACATATAAATAGTTGTGTTTAAAGTAGCATAAGAGTTATGATTGGAAAATTTTGAGATTGATGTGTATATTTTGGAATGTCAGTATTATTACTGAATATTCATAGTCTGCACACACAGATGTTAATTAGATCAAGTACCAGTTCCAGCCCTACCTCATATTCAGCTCTCAGCATTATTTATCATGCAGAAACAATGTCTAAGAAACTGGGAGATTAAGTAGAGAAAAAGAAAGTAAATAAAGTGATAAGAGATGGTTCCTAACCCTCACTGAATTTATAAACTAGTGTTGGGAGACAGATAAATAATAGCAGAGCAATAGTAGCAGGAACTAATGTTTAGTGAACTCTTACAATGAACCAGGCATTGAGCTAAATGTTTTACAAGCATTGTCTTATTTACTCCTCCCAATAGCCCTATGATGCATATATGCTATCAGTAACTCCTTTTTACACATGATGAAATTCACCTCAGGGAGGTCTATTGACTTTCTCAGTGCCATCTTCACAGTAAGTGGCAGATTCAGGATTTGAACCTGGGTACCCTTACCACTCCTCCAAATTACAAAAGTGTGAATTTAATCTGGTTTTCTTAATCAGAGAAGAATGACTCTTCCTAATTGAAACCACCAAACTTTGTCTTATACTATCATATCTTCTATCTATTCTCCTGATGTTTCATTCATCTTCCTTAAAAAATTCTTTACTCACCTCTAAGTGGCCTATGTCCCGTCTCCCCTTCCCCGATATAAGTTCTCAAATCTCACTGATTGGGCATTCACTTTTTTTTCTTTCTATGATGTCATAAGGTGTGTGCTTAGTAGCTCAATTGTGTCCGACTCTTTGCTACTCCATGGACTGAATGTAGCCCACCAGGCTCCTCTGTCCATGGAATTTTCCAGACAAGAATACTGGAGTGGGTTGCCATTTCCTACTCCAGGAGATCATTAAATCTTAATAAATTTGTATACTTTATCTTCATGGGCTTCCCAAGTGGTGCTAGTGGTAAAGAACCTTTCTGCCAATGCAGGAGATGTAAGAGATGTGGGTTCGATCCCTGGGTTAGGAAGATCCCCTGGAGGAGGGCACGGCAACCCACTCCAGTATTCTTGCCTGAAGAATCCCCATGGACAAAGGAGCAGGGTGGGTTACAGTCCATAGGGTAGCAAAGAATCTGACATGACTGAAGCCCACATGCATATCTTACCTTCATGGTAATCTGTCTACTGTCAGTTTCACAGACTCAGCTGTTGAATCCAGGACCGTGGAAGGCAAGTTTCCTTCCCTATACCTGGAAAGGTGTTGAATGCATGATAAGGTTTTCAAGTTTTCTTTGGAGGTAATGGCTAATCAATGGTTTTCATTCAGAGGAGCAATATGATCTCACCTGTTTGTAGGAATCTTACTCTGGCAGCAGAGGGAAAGATGGTTTGGAGAGATGAGACATTGAACCTTGGGAGAGCATCTAGACAGCCAATGATGTAGCATGTGAACAGAGAGTAGAAGATGGATATAAGAAATATGGAAGGGGTAGAGTCCATGGGCGGAGAAGGCAATGGCACCCCACTCCAGTACTCTTGCCTGGAAGATCCCATGGACAGAGGAGCCTGGTGGGCTGCAGTCCATGGGGTCACTAGGAGTCGGACACAACTGAGCGACTTCACTTTCACTTTTTACTTTCATGCATTGGAGAAGGAAATGGCAACCCACTCCAGTGTTCTTGCCTGGAGAATCCCAGGGACGGGGGAGCCTGGTGGGCTACCATCTCTGGGGTTGCACAGAGTTGGACACGACTGAAGCGACTTAGCAGCAGCAGCAGCAGAGTCCATGGGACAAGGACTGACTAGATGTTACTGGTTAGAGAGAGGGAAGTATTGGGTTGGCCAAAATTTTCATTTGGCTTTTCCCGTAAGATGCTATGGAAAAATCTGAATAAACATTTGGGTTAACCTCATATTAAGGATACTTGAGTTCTCCTGCCTGAGTAACCAGAGTGTGTCTTGTGTATACTTGTTTTTTAACAGAACTTGGGAGACAATAAAGGGAACATTATTTTGAGTGGGTAGAGCAGGCAGAGAGGGAGAATACTGAGTAGTTTTGGACAGACTGAGCTTGAGGTAGCTAGGAAATACTGGGATGGTAATAACCAACAGGGAGTTGGAAATAATGGCTTCTTAGATAACTTGGAGATCAGCTTATATGGCAAGAGTGAGAACTGCAAAGCCAAGGCAAATGGAGCAAAGATCTCCCCTTATCCATTCAGATCTACATCAGGACAGTGCCTCAAAAGTGCTCTCCAACATGCTTGTGGGTTCAGTGAACATGCCCTTAGCCTGAATACGGTTGGCCCTGATATGTTCCCTCCAAACAGAAACTATTCTGGCATTATAACTTCAGCTAAAAGAGCAAAATATCAGATCCCCGAGCCTGTGCTAACAGTTTTAAATGATCTTAAAAGATCATTTTACTACAAATGTCAATGAAGCAAAATATGTAGTCTGTGTGAATTTTGATAAAGGGTATGTCCCTGAGGAATTAAGTTTTATTGTTTCAGATAGAGACAGAGTATGGGTATAAAGGACTTTGAGATATATTACTACAGACTCAAGAATAACTGTATACAGCTATGAAATTTGTTACAGATGGTGATGCGAATATCTGAGAATCCCCGTTGCTGATTATTATTGGGCACTCTTTAGTCTGTCTGCTACTGAGAAATGAATGACTAGGTATTTGGGTTTGATTGTTTACTATAAAGTGATTCTCTGAATTCTTTGGGCATTTAAGTTTTCCATTTTTCCTACATTTGTTTTCAAGTGCTGTTTCAAATTTGGGGATTAGTGTACTGAACTGGAAATAGTTTTCAACCATGCATTCTGAATTCAAGTGGTAGTTTCAAATTCAGTGGATAATACTTTATCATTTCTTACTTCTCTTTCCTTAACTAAAATCACCAATGAGTTAAAGAAGTGATAACAAAAAGGAAAAAGTATTCCAAACCAAGTTTACTTATAAAGATGAAAGTCAGCTCTGTGTTTTTGAAAGACCTATGAACTGAGGCAAAGATTTAATCTTTTTTTTTTTTTTGGTATAGGGAATGGGATTTATTTCCCTCAATTGCAAAACAGAGCAAAAAGAGTAGAAATTCTATAAGGTTCCTCCCAGCTATAAAATGCTAGATTCTATAAGTATTCAGCAAAAAGGCAAGCACTTGAGAAACAGTGAATACTTTGAGATTTCTATAATGGAAATACTTGAAGATATTATTTAAGCTAGTTGCTCAATTTTATATTAAATCTTCTGATTCTCGATTTAAGGCAGTTGATGGTAAAATATATTTTGCCCATCTTTTGTATATCCTATGATCTCTAAAACAAGGTAAGAATCTAGTAAGTGCACGGCAATCTCATCCTGAATTTAACCCGCAAGAAACTACCCCAGGTGGCACAGTGGTAAAGAATTCACCTGCAATGTAGGAGACTGTGATGTGGAGACCTGGGTTCCATCCCTGGATTGGGAAGTTTCCTTAGAGAAGGGAATGGCAATCCACTCCAGTATTCTTGCTTGGAGAATCCCATGGACAGAGGAGCCTGGAGGGCTACCATCCATGGGGTCGCGAAGAGTCAGACAATGCAACAACAAACTATCTCAAAGACAGATATGTTACTCTATAAAAACATAATGGCATTTAAACACAACTTCTTATTTCTAACCCAGCTGCTTATTGACAACTCTTATTTCTTTTCAGTCCGGGCTGTTTGTCATCCCTGACGTTAAATTTTCAACTCCTAGTTCTCTAAGAGTTGAAGATCTATGCTCACTTCTCAGAATCTATTCACATCATCACCTTACATAAATTGTCCTTAGATGATCATGCAACCCTAACCCTAAGTCTAATCTCTTCTTTAGTTAATAAAATTTTTCGCAAGGTTGAAAACAAGTTCATTTCAGGATATAAAGCACATTAATCTAAGACTTCAATCATGGCAGCCTAACAATTTAGATTGTTTTCCTGTATTTGTTCAATATGGTCAGTTATTCTGGATCAACTCTAGGCTAAAAATTGTACCAGGAAAATGTTGTTCTGGCTACACTAGAATTTTCCGAGGCAAAGCTGTTTTTCTTGCACCACATTTCTTATACTTTTTAGCAACTCTTCATATATTTTTTAAGGTTCACTAAATATGTATGTATGTGCATTTATGGATCCATGTATGTATGTGCATACATACATATGTAAGAATTGATTACTTTTGCTGCATTGTTAATGGATGCTGTATTTTCTCTAGTATCAATGTATGTCTTCAATAGGAAATTGCATTATTTAATGCAGAAAGACATTTTTAGACATTTTCTATGGAAGAAGCTATTCAAATACAGTGGCATTACTTTCAAACAACACATTCCTTTTCTTTTCTTTTCTCTCCTTTGTTGGAAAGATAAAAATGTGCCCTGTGAAAGTTTTCTGCTTTAGGAAAACAAACAATAACAAAACAATTTCAGTAGCATTGCATTTGTGACATGGATATAAACTAGGACTATGAATTTATCTTTAATGTGTTTGCTGTGTCTGGGTGTCCATGACATCTCAAAAAATCACATGAACTCAGGAATCATATAAATTTCAATATCAATGTGTTATTCAAAGCCAGGATTTGGACTAAGAAAAAGAAAAAAGGCAGGATTTCAAAGAGGTATTTGCATTCCCATGTTCATTACAGCATCATTCACAATAACCAAGAAGTGGAAATAATCTAAATGTCTCATGAATGAATGAATAATGAATATGTGGTATATACATACAATGGAATACTATTCAACCATACAAAAGAAGAAAGTCTGTCATATGCTATAACATGGATGTAACCTGGAGTATACTAAGTCAAATAAGCCAGACACAGAAGGACAAATACTGCATGATACCATTTATGTTAAGTATCTAATAAAGTAGTCAAACTCCTAGAAAATAAATATAATGATGGTTGCCAGGGGCTGAGGGAGGGGAAGTAGGGGAGTTGCCTTACAATGCATAGAGAATTTCAGTCACACAAGACGAACAAATTTCTAGAGATTGTAAGTAGCACTTGGGAAACTGTCCTCAGCAGGAAGTCACTTTCCTATCACTTTAACAAAGCCATATATTGTAACTAACTTTTAACCCAGCACCTCCATGCTCTACTCATCCCCAGCCCCAGTACACCTTTCAAATCTTTTACTGACTGAGTGACAAGGGAAGTCCAATCACACAATCCCTTGCCTAATTCGGATCTTTTCATAGATCAAAGAAGGAGGAATAAAGAGTAAATAAATAACAGATGACCAGACCTCTTCACTAGCTTCCCCTTCAGTAATCTCATGAACAAACTAGGTGACCAAACTGTGAACAAGATAACATCTAGAGGAAGATCACGAGTTGTCAAAAGCCTGCACACAAGACCGCACACAGTGGGGGATGGTGATGACTCTGAACCTCTATTTCAAGGTTTCACTGGGATGACTTCCCGCCTTTCCTTTAAAACTTTCATGGCCAAGCATGATCTTTCAAGGTGGTTTTCCAGGCACACGGAGTCCACAATCTCCCCAGATGGCCAGCATTTTGATTAAAGACAACTTTCCTCTCTACCAACGCTTTTGATTTTGTAAGTGTTGAGCATCAGGGCCCAATTCAATCGGTAACAAGATCTGCCATATTACGTTGTGCTTATAGTAAAGAATACTGTATTGTACACTTAAACTGTTGTTAAGAGGGTAGATCTCATTTTTCATAATTTTTACTACAATTTTAAAAAGAGTAAACTTCTATTGAGGTCATTAACTCTTCACACAGACACACACACACACAAACATAACATATACATATACTGAATCTAAAATTTTGCTTGAATGCCTGAGTTCTCTGCAAAATTCAAAATAGAATTGCCAATGGCTTTCTCCTCCCCTCCCCTCTGCCCTCACTGTTCCAGGTCAATTTAGTATACAGACTTTGCTTATAAGCCCAGAGGAACAGAGTGTGTGTGTATGTGTGTGTCTAGGAATGAAGGGGACAGAAAAAAATGCCAGCGGATACACCTAGATAAACTTTGAGACTCACATTTTAGAGCTACTTTGTGACAATGCAAGAGAAGGACTCTAAGTGTTAGGCAGAGTTACCCAGGGAACAGCAAAGGATATCAGAAACATTCTGTGATTCTATGATTAAGCTGGCTCTAAGAAGAGAACCTGGCTGGCTCCCAGCTGGGTGCCCTGGAAGACATGCTGCTGCTTGGAAATGCTGGAGGTAGTCATTGGCTGGTCTAAGGTAATTGAGATGCTCCTACTAAAGCTCTACATAGGGCAAAACAAGTGACAGAATAGGTTATATATACCAGTGCCCAGTTTAGTAAAAGTCTCAAAAACAAAACAAAAACACTAATTGTTAATGTATGCTTCTTTTGTACGTTACTACTTAAATCACTCTGATACATAAGATTTCGTGTTTGTTTGTTTTAAAGTGGGTACTTTCCTTTTAGCATCTCAGAATATTCATTTTAGTGGCAGGGGGAGTAGTTGGGAGTGATTTTCACTCCTTTCTATATACAAACAAAAATATATCTCTTTTATCCACAAATGCCCAGGCATTCTCAAGACGTAAGAGTGAAGTGTGCCAAAATGTTCGGCTGTTAGTTATTTTGCATAAAACACACATCCAAACATGTATTCACTGAATAGCAGATAGCAGAGAAAAGAAAATCAGTTAGATTGCAGTGTGGGTGAAACAGACTCAGTAAGTTCTGTAAAGATGGAAACCTGGGCACAAGAGACACCATACTGAGTAAGCAAATGGAATGTCTAATCTGATTCTTTCATCTTTACCACTTATGATTTATCGTGTCTCTATAAATACATTATTGCTTTTATCATAATGCCTTAAAGTTACTTTTGGATGGAAAAAGGAGATGGAAAGAATATGTTTATATAGTTATACATCTTGGGAAATATTTAGTCTAGGAACAAAGACTTGCAATGATGCACAATGCTTCCTAACATTCATTAGTGGATGAAAATTAATTTAGATAAAACTACTCAAGTCCTGAGCTTCACAGGTGGCTTTGCTAAGGAATCTGCCTGCCAGTGTAGGAGACACAGGAGATGGGGGTTCCATCTCTGGGTCGGGAAGATCCCCTGGAGAAGGAAATGGCAACCCGCTCCAGTATTCTTTCTTGGAAAATTTCATGGACAGAGGAGCCTGGCGAGCTACAGGCCAGGGGGTTGCAAATTGTTGGGCATGAATGAGAGACTGAGAAAGCACATGTACCCTCAAGTACTAGTGAAAAAAAAATGATGAATATGGCTATATGGTCTAACATATACGGGAAGCATCTTGAACTCATTTTATGAATCAAGTTAACAGAATATTTATATATCATAATATTATTCAGCTTATAAATTATTTTTTCCCAGTAAACATAAAATAAAAGTAGAAAATAAGGACAATTACCTACAAAGAACATGTGGAAAAGAAAATATTTGCACATTTACTACTGATTTAAAATTTTAATATAAGTGACAATTTATTAAAACTGGATTGAAATTAATATGCCATAAGCTAAATAAGAGCAATGGTAGATTCTGGATCTAGAGAAAACAATAAAATGACCTAATAATTAAGGAGCTAATAATACATAAGAACAAAAGAATTATATGATGAAACTAGATTCCCTCAGTACTTTATATATATATATATATATATATGTTTTGATATTATTACAAAACAAAATGAGTCAGCTCTTCGAATCAGGTAAGATTGAGGGCAGGAGGAGAAGGGGACGACAGAGGATGAGATGGTTGGATGGCATCACTGACTCAATGGACATGGGTTTGGGTGGACTCCGGGAGTTGCTGATGGACAGGGAGGCCTGGCATTCATGGGGCCGCAAAGAGTCGGACACGACTGAGCGACTGAACTGAACTGAACAAAACAAAAAAACATAGGCCCCAGGCTAACAACAGGGAAGAAAAGTGATTGGCTCTGGAGGGTTATTCTTTGATTTTAGATGAATTAATAAGGAATTAATTAAATGGAATTTTGGGCAGGATATGAAAAATTCTATTTAAAAAGGCAATGTCAGTATTGGGTTGGCCAAAAACTTCATTCAGATTTTCCTATGTTATGGAAAAATCCAAACAAACTTTTGGCCAACCCAGTATTAGGGAAACGTTAACTTTGAAAAAGGGTTAAATACATAACAAAGAAATTTCCAAAGCCTGCAGATACTTGTTCATAAAAGTACCTGGTGAACATTCTTATATTTCAGAATGCAGGCACAGAAATTATAGTATAACTGTTTCGTTTGTAAGTGGTGGGAATTCTTCCCAATTAGATTTTCAAATCGTCCAATGAAACAACATCCTTCTCTCATTGACTTTAATCTGCTGGTGCTTCCCTTTTCTAGAAATGACCCAGTGAACATAGCACAGAGACCTCTTCTATGAAAACACAAAGGCACTACATACATTGCTCCCCAGGACAGGTGGGCATCAGTTACCATGGCAGTCCATGAGTGAGTCTGCTATTGTGATGCTGAGCTTAATATATGCACATTTGCCAAGTGCAGCTCAGCACAACTGTGGACCCCATCTTGCTTTCCTTTGATGCCAGTTGGCTGAAACCTTAACTCAAGCAGCAATGTTGTCCTTCTGAGACTAGGTTTCATGCCATTCTGGACAAGCTGAAAATGGTATTGTCACAGCCCATTATAATTTTCATAGCAGCCATCTCACAGCCCTAGGAAGCAAGTCTGTTTTGTATGCATAAAAGAAAGTCCCAAGTCTCGGGCAGGTGGGTAGGTGTTTATTTCTGGCTGCAATTTTGCTAAGTTTCTAAATCAGTCTTGTTTTAATTAGGAGTTTTTCTTCTGAGTTATTTTGATGTTAATAATATATGGCTGTCACATCCCTTGTACATGTTCCCAAACAGTGCTACAAACATTATTAAATCTAATCAGTGTTAATGGGGTATTCCATATGCTACCCACTGTGAATCATTTGAAATGTCATTTTATTGGATAATGCATAAAGAAAGGTTGGTATACACGATGACATGCTTTTGTTCCTTCATTCAATGATTTTTATGAAAAATTTTGTACAGATGGTAGTTGCTTTCAATTTGTATTTGACCATCTTTAAAAAAGAATCTTCTGTTTATTAGTCTTCTATATAATGTATATTTAAATTCACAAAGATGTTCAACTCCAAGGAGTAAAATCATTAACTCTCCCTTCACTACATTAAAGAACAGAAACAATGCCCAAATAACATAGATCTAATAAAGAAGATTCTGTTAAAATGAGGCCCCTTAGAAGTGTGCATTAAGAAATATTTAGCAAGGATTGAAAACCAGGCACCATGCCTAAAATTCTGTAACATTAAGAAGAAAACCTAAGCAACACAAAACTTATTTTGCCTAAGACATCTAAGTGACTGCACCACTGTTGTTCATTCCAATATAATATGCTCTGTGCTCTCTGTATTAACGATGCTGCTGCTGCTAAGTCGCTTCAGTCATGGCTGACTCTTAGTGACCCCATGGACTGCAGCCTACCAGGCTCCTCCGTCCATGGGATTTTCCAGGCAAGAGTACTGGAGTGGGGTGCCACTGCCTTCTCCGTATTAACAATGAATGACTAATATTCCATGTAGCCACTAAAAGTAATTCTAACCAGATGGTCCTGTATTTCTGAAGATGTCTATATGTATTTTCTCTCCTGGAGCAATGCTATCAAGTATATTGATATCTCTGAGAAGCAGGGCTGCTGAGGTAAACCCTGTATTAAGAAGATACATTATAAACAACAGAAGAGCTAGCTCACCATTCACATTTATGAAGAGGATGCTGTGGCTTGTCCACTTACCTCTTCATCTATAGCCATGTATACAAATAGCGATCCATCACTAGAGTTACTCTCTTTAAACTGTAAGGTGAGCAATATGTGTTTAAGAAAAACAGTGTGCTTCTATAGTTTTGTAGAGATGGTTTAAGTCATCACTGCCTGGAGAACATAGGAAGAGCTGATCAGTGGTGTTTTACTCTGGACATCAATATATTCCTGAGTCTTAAGCTGCTGCTGCTGCTAAGTCGTTTCAGTTGTGTCCGACTCTGTTCGACCCCATAGACGGCAGCCCACCAGGCTCCCCCATCCCTGGGATTCTCCAGGCAAGAACACTGGAGTCGGTCGCCATTTCCTTCTCCAATGCATGAAAGTGAAAAGTGCAAGTGAAGTCGCTCAGTCGTGTCCGACTCTTAACGACCCCATGGACTGCAGCCCACCAGGCTCCTCCATCCATGGGATTTTCCAGGCAAGAGTACTGGAGTGGGGTGCCATTGCCTTCTCCGAGTCTTAAGCTACACAGGCCTTTTATAATTGCACTATTTGTAGGTTCCTCTAGATCTCTCAAACCTTTGTGTTTGAGTACAGACTATCAGTGGAGAAGGAAATGGCATCCCACTCCAGTATTCTTGCCTGGAGAATCCCATGGACAGAGGACCCTGGTGGGCTGCCGTCTTTGGGGTCGCACAGAGTCGGAGACGACTGAAGCGACTTAGCAGCAGCAGCACAGACTATCAAAATATGTCTGTTAGGTTACATAGAAAAATAGCAAGAACAAAAATGGAGATGTTATCATTAAAAAAAATTCAAGAGATGAAAAGCAAAACAAAAAATTGTAAAAGACAGATTTAAAAAATTTATTGACTAGTTGATTATATCTACTGTGAACTGTTTGGTTGACTGTTGACTGTTTTGTCATTTTACTGATCTTATGATGCTTTCCTATCACTATGGCGTTCTCTTCAAAGATTTTATTTAATGCTAGTAAACAATAAAGGAGTTTCTCTTTTTTCCTGTCTCTTTTTGCAAAGTTATCCTAAAAAGTACTAGAAATGTGAGATTTCTCTACTGTTTACTTTTATAGTTAAGAGAAGGACATTCAAAACCTGGCAGGCAGGTACTGTTTTCTATAGTTAATAAAAGGAATTTTATATGAAATGACAGTGCAGTTGCTATCTGGAAATATTAAATGGTACATCTGACTTTTAGCTACATAAGGTATTTGTTCCTTTGATTATAGCTTTCTATGTAGAAGTAAAAAATGCACTCCTATTCATAAGCCCCCATCTGGACTCTTGCCAGAACCATTAGAGGAAGTGGCTTCCCAAATGGGAATATCATGGAAGTCTTTGAATTACCAGCAAAACACTGATTTTCTTTAAATATGTTTTTAAAAGCAGAATCATCTCTAGTCACCAAAGTGTTATTGTTTCCCTTACAGTTGGTTATTAGTAAAGTCAAATTATAGCATTAAGATATTGAATACACAACTGAGGGACAAATTTTAGAATTACGTATAAGTTATTTGAAAAAGCCTCTCTTTCTGCAGGTGCTTTTTAAACGCTAGGGAAAAAATTGGAATAAATGTTAAAAGATTTCTATTTGCAAAGGTATAAAAATCTAGAGGTGCAAATGACCTTTTGGTATTAACAAGCTATTTTTCAGTCAGGAAGAAAATCTCAAAGCATCATCTCTAATGTAACAAATTTTCAGGGGTAGGTTTCGATTGAAAATGTTTTTTCCTTCTCCTTCTTGAAAAACTAATCAAAATCAGTAGATTTGTTGGACTCCCAGACCTCTCCAAACTGTACATATTAAACTAGTTAGTGGCTAAGAGTCAGTGATAGTTTCTGGTGTGTTTCTTTCCATATGCCTTCAGGCACACACATGTAATTTTGTGCTTCAAAGAGTCAGCACTTCATAAAAACAGAGATGAACAGTTACAAAACATATACCAGTACCCTTTGGAAGTAATTAAAAATATGGCATTTCCCTGTGCTTACTTCCTTTCCTTTTGGCATCGCCCCTTCTATAGCCTATGTGCAGCTTCTCCTCTAACTCACTAAACAAATTCTTTTTTGGTCTCCCTAAAGAATCACATGCTTAAACTTACAGAAATGTGCCATGAATAATATTATTAGGCTTCTAAATACATTTTAATTGCATTAAAACTAATAAGAATAAACTCAGGAGAACACTGGCTCCAATCCACAAGTGATGCAGACCATTATCTGTTCTGAAAGTACACTTAGACTACTTTCAAAAGGGTCCCCAAAGTGACAAATATAAACAATGTATTTTCATTAGATACAGAGGGATATATGTCTGATGTATACATTAAAATTTACTTATAGTGCTCAATTCTACTGCTGTGGGTTTTTGTATTTGACACTACCATTTGTTAATCCAAATACTTGAATACAATTGTGTTTTTCCAAATTATACTACATGCAGATATATTTCTAAAGGTATAAATTAGCATGTCATTTATTTGAGTATGCATAAAGTCAAAACAATTTCCAGTCTGATTTTCAACCAATATTTGAAGGCAACTTTAAAGATCTGGCAAGTGGCCATTTGAAGCACACAGATATGTCAGTGTATGTGAATATGCTGTTGTTCAGTCACGAAGTCGTGTCTGACTGTGACGTCATGGACTGCAGCATGTATGTGAATATCATGTGTGTTTAGTTGCTGACGTTTTTGCAACCCTATGGACTGTAGCCGGCCAGGCTCCTTTGTCCATAGGATTTCCCAGGCAAGAATATTAGGGTGGGTTGCCATTTCCTTCTCCAAGGGATCTTCCCAACTCAGGGATTGAACCTGTGTCTCCTGCATTGCAGGCAGATTCTTTACCACTGAGCGACCAGGGAAGCCCTGTATGTGAATATACAGATAAGCATATGTGTATGTGAATAGGATTATGATTATATATAAGTTCTTTTAACTAATATTATTTATTCTGCAATGACAATATTCTAAAAGGAAACAAAACTTAGGAGAAAACAGGGTACACTGATGATAGTTAGACACATTTTGTTGCATGCTTGGGGTTATGATAACCTTTAAATATTATAAGCTACTTGCATTATTTCAGATTTTAACTGCATAGTAATGTGATCTTTCACATGACATCCTTTGATCTCTGACATACATAAAATCAGACAGGTTATGAAGTTCTACTAGACACTTCATCCTTATATTTGTTGCTACACCACTGCAAATGTAACCCTAATTTCTTAGTATATAACATGATTCGGAGGTTAATTCTCCATCAAGCACTTCCTATTCCAATTTCCAGCTATTAAAGAATTGTTTAATGTTATTCTAAATAGTTCAGCTTAGAAAATGTGCTTCTACTCAGCTGTCTTATAAATGATATCATAAAGGATAACTGACAATCAAAGTAGACTCATAAATATTAAATGAAGTAGTAATAAAGTCTCTACTAATACCATTTGAAATTAAAGATCTAGCCTTTAATGAAAACAACTTTTATACTCTTCTTTTTACTCCTTCTAGGATGAATATAATGTTATATATTTCAAGTAAAAGGTAGGATCCTTTGTTGGACTCTCAGGTTTTACTGTAAGAAATTATCCAAAAGCTCAGATTGACCTACATACAATGTAACCTCAACTTGAGAGATAATTTTGAGGGTGACCAATTTGTTCAAGTTTTCTTGGGACTTCTCGATTTTCAACACCGAGAGTCCCGTGTCTGTGGAAACCCTGCGGTGGTTGGCAAAACCTGCAAGGTTGGTTACTCCAGAGGTAACACTCAAACATATGATCTCTTAGGCTGTTTAAACATTTATGGTTTGAATATTCCACAAAAAAACAAATAAACAGGCTCTGTTGTTGTTGTTAGAAAATAATGTGTCTCTTAGCAGAAACAAAAACTTTCAAAGAATATATTTAAATGTGTATCATTAGGAACATGGGTGATGTGTTGAATGCTTAAGTCCCAAATGGTGTACAAGGGACTAATTCTTTTTTGAAACCATATTATGAGACTTTTACCTTACAGAGGTTTTAAGGTTCTGATGACCTTAAAAGAGCTAAATCTTTCCAATTGGAGTTGAAAAACAACCTTTTTTCCAATCTTGATCTATTATATCTTATAGATACCCTAAAATCTCTACATTGCCATGGAGTGGGCATGAAAAACAGACTAAAACTTCTTACTTATTGAAGGAATGCGATAGGAAACATCAAGGCTAGCTGGAGAAACAAGCAAATTCCCATATCAAGTTCTGTATACCTTTCTTTTCCCTTACTGTATAACCTTCTTACTCATCAATTTTAGAAAATTCTTAAGGTTGTTATTATTTTTTTTCTATTCTAGTTTGTATATTATTTTATTTATTTTAATTGGAGGCTAATTACTTCACAATATTGTACTGGTTTTGCCATACATCAACATGAATCCGCCACGGGTGTACATGTGTTCCCCATCCTGAATTCCCCTCCCACCTCCCTCCCCATACCATCCCTCTGGGTCATCCCAGTGCACCAGCCCCAAGCATCCTGTATTTTGCATTGAACCTGGACTGGCAATTCATTTCTTATATGATATTATACATGTTTCAATGCCATTCTCCCAAATCATCCCCCGAGCTCCCTCTCCCACAGAGTCCAAAAGACTGTTCTATACATCTGTGTCTCTTTTGCTGTCTCACAATTTTTTAAGATTATGAGTAGAAAACAGTTATGCTCAACATTCTGGATTAAAAGAATTATTTTAAAAAAGTGTTTTGAGGACTGTATCAAAAGATAAGATTTTTAATTTGATCTTTTCCTTAGAAGGGGAAAAATATAACTGCTGTTGCTTATTGAAGATTCTTTTATGTTTGACTCTTTCTGAGAAAGCATTCTGTATTTCTGATTCTACTAATGATACAATTGAGCAGCTTTATCCACACTAAATGTTTCTATAATTTTACCACTATCCTTTCTCCAATGATGGGTGATGTTTAAGACATTGGTGATGATTTGACATGCTAAAGACAATCAGTACCTGATTACAGGTACTGATTACTGTACTGATTATACCTTACTGATTATAGGTTAGACTGTAATCAGTAACAGTGGAATGACCACAGTCACTGACAAGGCCAAGATACACTAGTTCTTAAAGTAGAAAGGGGTACAAATAATTACCATCCCTTCAGTCACGTTTATGCAAATGAACAGTAGTACCAGTATCTCATTCTTTTAAGTGTAATATTCCCTGATTCTACTAATTTTCCTCTGGCATTATTAGTCAAATATATATGTTTAAAAAGACTCATATCTCTAAGATGAGGTTGGTGTTAATACCAATATTTCTCCCATCAAATCAATGTATGAGTTTTAACATATGGCTGACTTAACTTGAATTATCATCAGCTAATAGGAAGTGCAAGAGCATCATGTTTATAAACAACTACAAAATGAACAATTATTCCTAAGAAAGAAAAATGATATTCAAGTCTGAATTTTGCCTTGCACTCCCTAGACAAGAGAAGGTAAGGCATTAAAAAAATGCCCTTGAACCTCTTATTTTAAAATCTTTTTAATAAGTTATCTAAGTATAAGGAAGTTAATCATAAGAACTACTGACAAACAACGGACACGACTGAAGGACTTGTTTTGCAATCAGAAAAGTGGTGGCTAGGCTGTAAAACAAAGGATGACATTTTAACATGTTCACCTGTTTTAGTTCATTTCTTACAGATTACACCCAGAATGGACATAGAATCTTTCTGGTTCAAGCTCAACATAAAGCCATCCTGAATTTTCAGAAAATAATAGGAACACTATGAGAGTCATCATGCAATTCATATTTGAAGCAATTTGCTTTCTCATCTTGCCTAGACACCCTGCACTGGTTTTTATTACCTTTCTTTTTCAATCGTGCTGTTCCCATTATGAAAGCTAGCACACATCCAACTTTTTCATTTGGTATGGACCCCAACACGTAAACACATTTGCCCCATCGATATGTGTTGCAGATTTTGCTTGAGGCAAGTGAAAACCCAGAGGGAAAGGAGGCAACTTGTCAAAATACCTTTTTTCTTCTTAATGTGTAAATAGTTTATCTAAATAGGGCTTGAGGTCCAGAAAAAAGTACTGGACTCTCTTGCCTTCATCAAATTGCCTATGCTCCCTACCCCTAGTCTCCTAGTGTTTCTTTGGTCTTTATAAAGCAGGGGGTTTGGTGACAAGAAAATGAGAAAAGAAGGAACAGAGGGGAAGGTAAAAAAAAAAGAAGAAAGGAAAGAGAAGGACCATTTCCTTCCTCTGTTCATCTTTATACAATTTATATATTATGATATATTTAAGAAATGATAATATCTGGCATCCCAGGGTAAATAAATGAGGCTACTCACATACTAAGGCAACAGGATCAAGGACACTGGCTACCCCAAGAGCTAAAGGGTCTGACATCTCTTCACAGAGAGTAAAATTTGAGGATCCTCTGATCTAGAGCTCCAAATTCTATACAAGTTTGAAAGATAAAAGAAAGATAAAACACCACAGAATCAAGTGCAATTGAAATGCTTCTCTGACTGTGGGGATCAGAAACAAATATAAGTAGAGAGTTTAATAGATGCCAGCTGGTTATTTAGGCAAATTACTTAGACATGAAACCAATGTTTCATGAAACTTAGACATGAAACCAATAACCATCATCACAAGAAATATGTGAAGTGCTTTTCCCATTTTTTTTTAAAGACCCATGATACCAAAATAGTTGAATAGAATCCACAATCTTTTAATTAAATGTTTGGTTATCCATTGCAACAGGCATTGTCAAAAGTCATTCATTTGATCATGACAACTGAGAAACTTCTGCAGAGGGCTTTTGCTGATAGATGATGTAAGCATCATCTAAGGGCAGAATGGAAATTTCTATTCAGAATTCTCTTATATCAAGCCAAATATCATGTTTTTTTACTAAAGGTATGGTTTAAAAAATTCTTTAATCCAAAGAATGCTTTCATTTCACACAGCCTTACTTACATAAAAACATAAAACAGATAAAAATGGAACTGCTCTGTGTGAGGATGTGTGTAGCGGGATGGAAGTGGAGGGCGGTAAGGTCTCCATCTCATCAACAACCTCCCGTGCTTTTTGGGAGATATCCCTAGGACACCTTGAAACACACTTTGATAAACAATTGCATTGAATCATGAAACCATGTAATTTACATCTACTTACAAGCTAATTTCCAGTAAAAACAGGATTTAAAATATAAAAATATCTGTTACATCACATCATGTCACATTTCTTGTTTTATTTGTGTACTTGTTTTATCTTCCTTACTGGGTCTTTAAGGGCAGAGGAAAGAAGGATGAGAGTTTAATAAAAAGGAGAGAATGATAAATAAAATTAAGCATAGAGTCAACAGTGATATATTAAAGGTAGGTTTCTATACTAAAGGTAGAATTTGGTTCTCATCATACTTTTCTAAGGGAAAAAACTGTTAGAGATGTGGACCAATTTGCTGCTAAGGATTGCTTCAACTGTAACATTTCCCAGCAACAAAACCAATTCTGCCTTCCAACAACTTGGGGCACGGCTTATGTTAATACACAACATGTTATCTTGAAAATGTAGCTTGAGCAAACAGCTTTTACGGTTTCCAAATTAGGACATACTGAATGATACATATAAGTATTCCTCTAAAGTCTCTAACACTTTTTCAGTCCAATTCTATTTTTTACCTTGTAAATTCATATGCAGAAGAAGAAATCAACCCCCATGATAGACAAAGATATGCATCACAGAGACTGCTAGTCAGGCAAAAAGATAACGTCAGGCCACCTGATAGACCTTTATCTTTAACTTGTCCTAGACGAGTACTATGACTCCTTTAAAAAGTATATTATCAGCACTCTTGACAAATAGCTAGTAATGTTTGCTAATTTCTGACTTAAATGTAAGTCAGCAGTACAGGTTTTCCACCAAGTTATATTCTGCTCTTGATGAACTTGCCTCATATCTTTAATGGACCTAAAGAAAATACATGGTCAAGTTTACTTTCACTTTTCTGGATGTATACCATTCTCCTAGCAAGGCCATTAAAGTAAGTCAAAATGTAAAGATTGTTCAACTCGGGCTTGTGTGTATCTACCTTCATTTTTTCCTGAGAGCAGACTTACAAATGGTAACCTTACTTCACAGTCCTATTTTCCACACTTAACCATGGAACATAAAGACAATCTTTCCACATGTACGGACCAATACAAGCAGTCTGAATCCTAACTAATTTAGAAAGACATGAAAGAATAAAATAAAACAGGAAGAAAATGAGCTAGGACAATAGAAGTTGAAAGAGGTGATATGAGGATACCAAATATTGAAGTCACATATTTTAAATGGCATTTTATAAAAGATACAAGTAACACTCTGACCTTCTAACATGAAGATGATCATGCTGATCTAATATTAATCAGTTTAACAGTACTTGGTTACTTTTGCCATCAATGAGCACAGATCTCCAATGAATCACACATGTTATTGTCTAGTGTCTACTTGTGACCACTGGTATACAGCAACAAAATAGTTGGCAGAAATCAATTTAATGTCTGGGAACAGAAAGCTAATTAGCTCAAGCAGGCATTAAACTAACAGCCTTGGGGTCCCCATCATCTCAGTTAATGGCAACTCAGTTCTTACCAACTACTTGGGTCAAAAGCCTTGGGATTTTTCCTTGAATCTTCTCCTGTTTCATATATCCATTCTCTTATTTTATAAAATTCTATCCATACTGCCTTCAAAGGATTAGAAAGAACTATATTAGAAGTCATAGCTTCTATTGATCACAAATGGTCATACATTGGCAATTTCATATAGTTCAGACTGACATATGCAGGTATTTAATCATTTTTCACAGCCTCTATTAACACAACCCTAGTCAAAGCCACCATTATCTCTAATATCTGCATTATTTCAATAACTTCCTACCTGGTCTCCCTGCTTCCAACATGCTACATCGATCACTCTGTTCTTAACACAGCAGTAAGAGTGATTTTGGCAATCCCTTGGTAAGAGCCTAGGTATGTGGATGTGAGAGTTGGACCTTAAAAAAGGCTGAGCACCAAAGAACTGATGCTTTTGAACTGTGGTGTTGGAGAAGACTCTTGAGAGTCCCTTGGACTGCAAGGAGATCCAACCAGTCAATCCTAAAGGAAATCAGTCCTGAAATTTCATTGGAAGGATGGATGCTGAAGCTGAAGCTCCAATACTTTGGCTACCTGATGCGAATAACTGACTCATTGGAGAAAACCCTGATGCTGGGAAAGATTGAAAGCAGGAGGAAAAGGGAACGACAGAGGATGAAATGGTTGGATGGCATCACTGACTCGATGGACATTGAGTATGAGCAAGCTTCAGGAGTTGGTGATGGACAGACAGGGAATCCTGACACGCTGCAGGCAGTCCATGGGGTCACACAGTCAGACATGACTGAGCAACTGAACTGAACTGAGGTAAAAGCATGTCTTTTTTCTTGCAAAAGTGTTTCATCTTTCTTTTAATGAAAGTTCAGGTCCTTATTTGGGCTTCCCTGGTGGTTCAGCAGTAAAAGAATCTGGCTACCAAGCAGGAGATGGAAAGGAAATGGCAACCCATTCCTGTATTCTTGCCTGGGCAATTCCATGGACAGAGGAGCCTGATGAGCTACAGTGCACAGGGTCGCAAAGAATCGGACATGACTTAGTAACTAAACAACAACAGGTCCTTATTATGACCCATGAGGCCCTACATCATTTGGGTGTACATCTCCCTCCCTCAGGGAGGTGGCCCTTATCTTTGATTAGTCTTCCTCTCGTTTAGTTTGCTCTAGGCACCCTGAACTCACTAATTTTCCTGGCGAACACCAGGCATACTTTTGCCTCAGGGCCTCTGCACTTGCTCTTGCCTCTGTCTGGAATGCTCCTTCTCCATATATATATGCGTGACTTACTTCATTTAGATCCTTATTTCAAAGTCACCATGTCAAGGAAGCCTTCCTTGGCTACTCTATCTCTAATGCTGACATACCCTCAACTCCCTTCTTGCTTTCTTTTTCCCATGGCAATAATCATCAGCTGACACACTCTACAATTGAAAAAAAAATTTTTTTTCTTGTTCATTCTTACTAGGATATAAGTTCTAGAAAGGCAGAAATTTTGATCTGTTCTGGGTGCTATGGAGTCCCTAGAGCCAATAATAGTGTCTAGCACATTAACTGGTATTGAGTAACTTTTTCCTGAATGAATGAATGGGTCTTAAAATTTAAGCTGGTGCGTGCTCAGTTGCTTAGTCGTGTCTGACTCTTTGCAACCCCTTGGACCATAGTCTGCCTGCTGCTCAGTCCATGGGATTTTTCAGGCAATACTAGAGTGAGTTTCCCTTTATTTCTGCAGGGGATCTTCTCGACCCAGGAATGGAACTCGTGTCTCCTGCACTGGCAGGCGGATTCTTTACCACTGAGCCATCTGGGAAGCCAGCTTAAGCTGATCAGTCAGTTAATTCACCCTTTATTCTGTTCTTCAAAACCCATTCATGCTGAGTGTTTGCAGGAAATTTTGTCCTTTTGCATATTCAGAGTAAGGAAATCTCATTTGACCCATGAGTTGTTAAGTGTTACTCTAGGAGGGTACAAGACAAAGCAATATATGGAAGATTTCTTTCAATTTCTCAACACCAGTCTAATAATTTCTTTTCCTTTCCTTTCCTTCCCTTTCATTTTTTTTTAATCCAGGAAGGTTATGATTGATTGTCCAGCAACTTTCTTGTAATGTCAAGAATAGAACTGGCAGAGAAGAAATAGGTTTGTGAGGTCACCATGCCTTGGGTCCTAAAACTGTTTCCTGGGTTTCTTCACCCAAATGGCTATAGCAAAGACTCAAAGAGATCCTTCACAAGAGGAGATGAAATTTTAGCCAGATTATACACAGTTTTGTGCAACTGCACTGTCATCTATTAAAGTGGTTGAAAACTGACCAGGAGTTACACATATCACCTTCCTGGGAGACATAAGAAAAGTTGCTGGGAAACATTCTGGTGGCTGTAAAGAGATTCAGAGAAATATTGTTCGTGAAATGTTATTTATAAAGCATTTTCTATAGCAACACTGGCAAAATAAACCATTTAAAAAGTGTAATTACAATTGCTTCAGGTTCTTCGATGACAAAGCTACCTTATTGCTAAAGCTCATGTGACATTAGAAAATATTACCTTTGGCAGGCGGTTCATTATTATTTAAGCCTTGAGAATACATCAATGAAAACTGGGTCTAAAAAAGGTAAAATTGAGCAAGCCACTGATAAAATGTTCAATCAAAATCTGCTAGCAGATGCTTTTTTACACATAAGACCTGTAGGTGGTATAGAAGTGAGGGCAAAGTGAAGAATAACAAGCCAAGCAAAGGCGGCGGATCTGAGGATTAGAGCGGCCTTGCCACTTCAGATATGAGGGACCTTAATAAACATAGTGAGGAAAATTTTAAAAAAATAAACATGATGAGGTAAGATTTCTGATCTGGAAATGAGTCAAGGTTTATCTGTAAGATGAGAGTCGGTTAAGCAGTAAAGAAATCCTCTTTCATTTAATTACGAAGGTATATGGCTTAGGGCTAGGTTATTCTATTTTTTTCAACCTTGCTTCAGTTTTTTTTTTTTTCTTTTTCATCATTGCTAATATGCATGTCTAATTAGTGTTTATACAGTAGTGACACCATTTGAAAATCTTTTCTTTTAATGTCAAAAACTTACTGGAAAGTAAATGACAATATTATCTCTGAGAGAATCTATGTGATCTGCTGTTCAAGACACCTGAGGTACAAATACTACCCTAATGGCAGCTTGCTGAAAGCAGGCGTAAAAATACTAGGTAGAAACAACCAATCTCTAAACAAGATTTAGTCATGCCAGTCTAGTCCTTGGTTATACTTTCTTACAGCTAAAAGCCCTATGTGCTAATGAAACTTATACAACTCATGCTTATTCTATTCTCTGTTCAGACCAAATCTGAAATCTATAATAGCTTAGTAAATATTAAGACAAAATAAAAGAAAACCTTTACATGGCTTCATAATCTTTTCAATCGTTTATGATTCACATTTAATTATAGTCCTTTCTCAGTCAATTGATCATGCAATTCTCATAAAAGATTACTATCATTCTTTCACAGAAGGGATTCCCTTCCTGACAAAGGGCTGGTTTGCCAAATAAGATGTAAGGACTAAACCTGAAAGGCAGGCGAATAATACTAGTTTTTGCAAAAATGTTCTTTTCACTTTCTTTAATCTCTATAGTCAGCTATGACTATATCTGCTTTTTTCATTGAAATATAGTTGATTATATATATACTATATATATATATAATCAACTATATATAGTTATACATATATATATATATATATATATATATATATATATATATGCAAAAAAGCGAAATGGCTGTCTGGGCAGGCATTACAAATAGCTGTGAAAAGAAGAGAAGTGAAAAGCAAAGGAGAAAAGGAAAGATATAAGTATCTGAATCCAGAGTTTCAAAGAATAGCAAGAAGAGATAAGAAAGCCTTCCTCAGTGATCAATGCAAAGAAATAGAGGAAAACAACAGAATGGGAAAGACTACAGATCTCTTCAAGAAAATTAGAGATACCAAGGGAACATTTCATGTAAAGATGGGCTTGATAAAGGACAGAAATGGTATGGACCTAACAGAAGCAGAAGATATTAAGAAGAGGTGGCAAGAATATACAGAAGAACTGTACAAAAAAGATCTTCACGACCAAGATAATCACGATGGTGTGATCACTGACCTAGAGCCAGACATCCTGGAATGTGAAGTCAAGTGGGCCTTAGAAGCATCACTACAAACAAAGCTAGTGGAAGTGATGGAATTCCAGTTGAGTTATTTCAAATCCTACAAAAAGATGCTGTGAAAGTGCTGCACTCAATATGTCAACAAATTTGGAAAACTCAGCAGTGGCCACAGGACTGGAAAAGGTCAGTTTGCATTCCAATCCCAAAGAAAGGCAATGCCAAAGAATGCTCAAACTACCACACAATTGCACTCATCTCACACGCTAGTAAAGTAATGCTCAAAATTCTCCAAGCCAGGCTTCAGCAATATGTTAACCTTGAAATTCCTGATGTTCAAACTGGTTTTAGAAAAGGCAGAGGAAGCAGAGATCAAATTGCCAACATCTGCTGGATCATCAAAAAAGCAAAAGAATTCCAGAAAAACATCTATTTCTGCTTTATTGACTATGCCAAAGCCTTTGACTGTGTGGATCACAATAAACTGTGGAAAATTCTGAAAGAGATGGGAATACCAGACCACCTGATCTGCCTCTTGAGAAATCTGTATGCAGGTCAGGAAGCAACAGTTAGAACTGAACATGGAACAACAGACTGGTTCCAAATAGGAAAAGGAGTATGTCAAGACGGTATATTGTCACCCTGCTTATTTAACTTATATGCAGAGTACATCATGAGAAACGCTGGGCTGGAAGATGCACAAGCTGGAATCAAGATTGCCAGGAGAAATATCAATAACTTCAGATACGCAGATGACACCACCCTCATGGCAGGAAGTGAAGAGGAACTAAAAAGCCTCTTGATGAAAGTGAAAGAGGAGAGTGAAAAAGTTGGCTTAAAGCTCAACATTCAGAAAACGAAGATCATGGCATCTGGTCCCATCACTTCATGGAAAATAGATGGGCTAACAGTGGAAATAGTGTCAGACTTTATTTTTCTGGGCTCCAAAATCACTGCAGATGGCGACTGCAGCCATGAAATTAAAAGATGCTTACTCCTTGGAAGGAAAGTTATGACCAACCTAGATAGCATATTCAAAAGCAGAAACATTACTTTGCCAACAAAGGTCCGTCTAGTCAAGGCTATGGTTCAGTAGTCATGTATGGATATGAGAGTTGGACTGTGAAGAAAGCTGAGCACCCAAGAATTGATGCTTTTGAACTGTGGTGTTGGAGAAGACTCTCGAGAGTCCCTTGGACTGCAAGGAGATACAACCAGTCCATTCTAAAGGAGATCAGTTCTGGGTGTTCTTTGGACGGAATGATGCTAAAGCTGAAACTCCAGTACTTTGGCCACCTCATGTGAAGAGTTGACTCATTGGAAAAGACTCTGATGCTGGGAGGGATTGGGGGCAGGAGGAGAAGAGGATGACAGAGGATGAGATGGCTGGATGGCATCACCAACTCGATGGACATGAGTTTGAGTGAACTCCGGGAGTTGGTGCTGGACAGAGAGGCCTGGCGTGCTGGAATTCATGGGGTCGCAAAGAGTCCGACATGACTGAGCAACTGAACTGATATATATATACATACACAGATACGCATATTCTTTTCCATTATAGGCTATTATAAAATATTGAGTAAGCTCCATGTGCTATACAGTAGGTCCTTGCTAGTCATCTCTTTTATTTATAGTAGTTCATATATGTTAATCCCAGACTTCTAATTTATTCATCATCCCCTTTCCCCTTTGGTAACCATGAGTTTATTTTCTATGTTGTGAGCCTATTTCTGTTTTGTATATAAGTTCCTTTGTATCACTTTTTTAAGATTCCACATATAAGTGATAGCATATGATATTTATCTTTCTCTGTTTGGCTTATTTCACTTAGATTTCTGTCTTATAGGAATAAACTTCTAGCTTTCCATGGCAAGGGGTCTATAACTGGCAAAATCATTTTGATGATTTAATATTGACTTTTTCGTCATGTCTGCCCCCTCACAGTAAGGCTCTACTAAAAAATCTCACTTACACATTAATAAAAACTTCTTCCTGAGGTGCCCAAGTCTCTGATGGGGCTAGCCTCAATGGACATTTCCAACCTTATTTTGTACTATATCTCATTCATAATCCATTATCTATCTAATCATCCAACTGAAATAACAGTCTATGTAACCCCATGGACTATAGCCCACCAGGTTTTTCTGTCTATGCAATCTCTAGGCAAGGATACCAGAGTGGGTTGCCATTCCCTTCTCCAGGGGATCTTCCTGACCCAGGGATCTATCCCTGGTCTCCTGCATTGCAGGCAGATTCTTTACCATCTTAGCCACCAGGGAAACCCAATGCTGTGATAGCTTCAGGTGAACAGCGAAGGGACTCAGCCATACATATATATGTATCCATTCTTCCTCAAACCTCCCTCCCATGCCAGCTCCCACATAACACTGAGCAGAGTTCCATGAGCTATATAGTAGGTCCTTCTTGGTTATCCATTTTAAATATAGCAATGTGTACAAGACCATCCCAAACTCTCTAATTATTCCTTCCCCCCAGCAACCATAAGTTCATTTTCTAAGTCTGTGGGCACTTCTTGGCCTTTCTTAACCATTTCTTTGGTTGGGAAAGAAAGTATTCCACTTCAGATACATAGCTTAAAGTCAATTTCTTTGTGATAGAGGATAAAGTTCCAAAGCAAAATGTTGACATATCACAGGTGCTTCCAGGAAGCTATGTTGATAAGTACAAAAGTACCCATGGGAATATAGATTTGTTACCGAGGTCCTCCAAAAAAACAAGGCAGTGTCCTAACCCTGCAGGTGAAAGGGAATCAGAGAGTGTGTATGCATGTGGAGGAGGATGATATTGTTAAAATGACATCAGGGAATGGAGAAAGATATTCTTCCAGGATACTTGGTCTGGACTCGTTTTTTCTCCCTCCAGATTGAATCCAACATCTTGGTAATTCTGAATTTGGTTCAGGGATGAGGAAAGCCCAGGTTTTCATACATCCCATTAAATGAGACTGTAGAGATTCTAGAAATACTATATGAATGCTGATGATAGGTGTGTATGAAAGAGAGGAGTAGAATAGCAAGAGGTGAATTTTCCCAATCTGCTGACAGCTTTACAGTAAGGGGGCAGCAAGCCTATCACTCCTGACCACTACTTCCCCCTACCGCCAATGGCCCTATCCTCTCATTCAACTTGGAACCAAAAGAGTTATCCTGAATTCTGCTGTCTGTACTTCTCTCACTTCCTACAGCATGGTGCATCCTTGGCTAAGTCAAGTACTTTTTTTTTAGTCTGAGAAAGAAAGAAACAGAGGGAAGGAGAGGAGGAGCCAGTCTGTACCTGATTAGAGATGCCTTCAATGGCACTTGGCTAGCGTACTGTAAACTAATTACATCAGGTTTCTTGAAGCTTCTTTTTATGCATGTTCTGTTCATCCTTGTGTAGTTTACTTTATAGACTGACCTCTCTGGGACATTTTCAACTTGAAAATGTCACTGGGCATGAGGTTGTTAAAAGCAGCTCCAGGTGAGAAAAACACTACCCAGCACAACTGGCTTATCTGCCCTCGCGACAGCTCCCTGCCTCATTGCCTCCCACTCCTTGACTATTTTCTTGGCCTGGGATCTCTCAGCTCTGAGTCTTGGCTATGGCATTAGACACTGCTTCAGCTCAGCCTAGATGAGATATGCTTATTGACTTCAGACATTCTCTCCCTTACTGCATATTCATTTCCCCTGGTCTTCGAGTTGTTCTATCAAGGTATGTTCAGCTACACATTATTGCCCACTTTGTTATTTCTCCTTGAGAGTGCACACTATTTAAAAACAAACACAAAATAAAAATAACACTAGGTCCTTTCTTATAATGAAACAACAATACACACTAATCGGTACATTAAAAAAATATAATCCTATTCTGTTAGTAGCAAAACACTCACTTTACAACATCGCAATGACTAGCACAGCATACAGAATGTAATTTCTGAAAAGACAGCTTCCTTTCAATGTGTATATGCAACAGCATCCTTTATTAAAAAGGAAACAGCTATAATAAACACAAATCATAGTGACAGCAGGAATCATGCTAGCAACAAACCCATCAAAATGGAATCAAACATCACTAGACGAACACCATCAGAGAGATAAGTACAAGTGCTTTTCCCATATGGGAGTCTCTGCAACTTCAATTTGAAACTATGGAACTAGGGCAACTGTTGCAATATATTTATGCAGGTTTTTCACAGTGTTATTCTGTTCTTAGTGATGGTTCACAGAGGGTTTTAAGCTCTTAACGGGAAAGTCTTTCATGATCACAGTTTTGCTGCAGTTCCATGTTTTTCATATTGCTGTTATAAGTACTCAAGTTCAGCGACAGTAATTTATTTTCTGATCAACTGGAGGATGTTTTAAATAACTTGCACTGCAAATAATACGTTTACAAACTGATAATCCTTGAACAGGGGTTATGGCATGTTGGTGTAAATGGATCGCATGTTCCAAAAGCAACAGCTTTCTAATTACCGATAATCGGGCTTGCATTCATGCGTAGCTTTATAATGTTCTGAAGTCCTAGGTATAATATAATCCATATTGTTAAGATAGTAGCTAAAAGTATTCTATTCTTTCTTATATCCAATGACTGCATATTGTCAATGCTTTTAAAAATAATTCTATTTGATTTTTTTCCCTCCTTCTAAACATTTCAATGGGAATTTTCTATAAGCAGGAAGCTTTGCCAATAAGGTCTATAGTCATTTAAGGCATGATGTATTAAGAAATTTCAATAGTTTTGTCCTTGTCCATTTCACCTCCATCTTATGCATACAAGAATAAATAGCTAGACCACCTTTTCCCAAACCAAGCACCATGCTTGAGATGTTAAAAGGTATTACACACACACAGACACACAGAGCTAAATAAGTTGGGAAACATTTCATATCATAGCTCCTCTTTGAAATTTACAACAAAAGTAACATATTAAATCAGGAACAATTATGCAGTAAATAGACTTGTCGATCTTTGTTTAACTCAGCATATTCACAACTTTTTTGTCACAGACAATTCCCTTGACTACCGTGGAACAAACTTTTCTTTTTTTTTTAATTTATTTTCACATCCTATGGAACAATATTCTGTACAAAAGTTTGGGAACACTAACTCCAACAAATAAATAATTTCAATATAGCAAAATAACATATCTCAAGCTTCTTTTTTTAAAATGCTAGTTTATCAAGACTCTTATGTACCATTTTCTGAATAGTATTGGACTAAGAAACAGAGGACAAGATGTGGAATTTGCAACCCTTGACATATGTCTTACAAGATATGTAAGCTACACTTGAGTGTCTCCTATTGGTAACAAAAACAAGATGATGTAGCCTTCTGGTGTTCAGATGAATCTGAAAAGCAAAAACAATTGGAAAACAGACCATAACCAACTAGATGACAAAGCAAATTATTTCTCATTACTGATCAAAGACACTAAGTAACCAGAATAAAAACCAGTAAGGGCATAAACCTTCTATATCTGTGTGTGTGTGTGTTAGTCGCTTAGTTGTGTTTGACTCTTTGTGACTGCATGGACTGCAGCTCATCAGGCTGCTCTGTCCATGGAATTCTCCAGCGAAGAATACTGGAATGGGTTGCCATTTCCTTTTCTAGGGGATCTTCCTGACCCAGGGATTGAGCCCAGATCTCCTGCTTGCAGGCAGATGCTTTACCATCTGAACTACTAGAGAAGCCCCCTAAACTTTCTATGTAAACCAAGTAAAAACATAAATAGAAATGACATGCAAATCTGAAAAGCAAAAAGTCACATTAAATACCAAGAGTATGATGAGCAGCAAAACCAAATGGAACCGACACCTTAATCAAGCAAGTCTTCATCATTGGGATTGGCAATGTATAGGGGACAGTTAGGTGTATGAATCAATGCATAACTCCCTAGAATCATTTTAATAGTTGATTTCAAGTTCAGCATATGCCTTGGAAATCAGAGCTGTATGCAGGGGATGTACAAGAAAGAGAAATTTGTTTTTTCTCACCCAGTTTCACTGACTCCATAGAAGAGGAAGAAACTGAGTTTCCTGTACTTTTACAAAAGGTTGAATGGGCATTAATATTAATATACTGATTAGGAAATACAGTTCTATCTATGGTCCTTTGTTGCTCTACTGATCTCAACAAATCAGATAACCAAATACTACTCAAAGGGCCAGTTCACTTTGAGATAAAGACTTGTGCAAGAATGTCTATCAGCTGTCCCTCTATGGGGAACAGGTAACTCATGACTGGCACTGGTCAAGTCAGCTGTCGGTAATGAAGGTTTTCTCAGAAAATGAATTGCATCTCTTTTATTTCATCATTTTGTTCCTGCAAATCTATGGGTTTGAAATCTGTTTAGGACTTAGCATCTCAGAAGAAACTGTAGTGTAACTTCAATTTTCCTAACATACTTTGTGCTTATTCCCTTAAACAACCACTTAAGGCTAAATCAGAGGTAGGGAGTAAATGATAAAGAACAATTTGGTAGTCCTTCGCAGGTCTCATGATCTTGCTCTAACATGTTTTGAATACTCTGCTGTTCTTGATTGTTAGAAAAGTTTTCATTTCATGATAAAACTTAGAACATAACATATTTGAGGACACCCCAGGTAACAAATATTTTATTTAAATGTTTAAACCCATCATAAAGGGCATGACTCATGTCTTATGGTCATCTGAACACCATGAGGATGACAAACATATGTACTAAATTCATGTAAAAGCTACTAATTATTAAAATTTCATAACCGTTATATTGTCAATAAATATGGAGTAATTCTTCTGACTTTCTTTAGAAATAAACTAATTACCAGCTACTAGTATAGTCAGTCATTTTGGACTTGGTGGGGTCCTTGTAAAGTTGGCAAGCCTCACTGAATTGTTCTTTCTATATATATAATTTTATATATAGTTATTATAGTTATGTATTTTGCTATTGATAGTAATAATTCTCTTTCAAAAAATATTATCTTTTTGGCAGTAACAACAAAAGATCTGAGTCTTCACAATTATCAATCACAAATCTGTTACAAAATGTTAATGGGTACATCACTATTGAATACATCTATTAATCTCTACCTTATGAGCCATTAATCACCCAAAGAAACTAGATCACTGTATATACAATATAGAGAGCTTCATACTCTAAGAACAACAGCATATAATTTATTCCATGAATGTCTACAGGGAATTCTGCCATTTTAAAATCTTTTGGGTATCAGAAAACCTCCAAAATCAATTCATAATCAATTCAAAATCAAGTTCCTAAGAATAGCAAAATATGATATCTCTGTAAACCACACAGAATTGCAAATTCTAATATTGCAAATATTAATCTAATGTTTGTCAGTCTTTCAACACACAATTGGGAATAGAATTCTTCTTACATCACTTATATCTATAGTTATACTTTCCTGTTCTACTACCAAGTATAGTTCTCAAACTTCTATTATTCTAAAAGAAATAGGTCCAATAAACTAATCTTCACTAGTATTTGAACAAACAAAAAATTGACATGACATTTTCAGTTGAAGTATAATTTACTCTTGATATTTGATTTTGAATATAAATGTATGACATAGAGAATAAATTTACTACAAATGGTATTTATTATGCAGCTTTGCTGAAAGTACCTTAATTGAAATTTTAAGTCTGTTTACTTTGGTCACTATGGTTACATCATCTCCAATGTATATGCATATTTCTAAATGAAATAAAAATATTTTGCTTTAGAGTGACATTTGGCACCCTGTTTATAATATCCACTCTGAACACTGTTGCCAGGTTATTTAAATGAGAAGAGTACCAGGCGACCTTTATGATGGTTATCTGAAGTACAAGACCTTCTTTTGCCATCAACAAATGGTATGACCTTGGGCAAATCACCCAAATCTCACAGTATTTCAAAATTGGTAAGGGTTGTACTCAGTGATGTTAAAAGTCTCTGAAATTCAAATCTTTGACATAGATCTTCTTAAAGTATTTTTCCATCAGTACATTTCTAAAAGGTAACTCTCAAGCTACATAGTTTGTAACTCAGGACCCTCTGACTTTTCCTTCTAGTCTTTTTTAACAGCACTCTCCAAAAAGGAACACTTTATCCAGATGGGTTGATGGTAGTCCTGACTGGAAACTTCTTCATGCATGTGTGCTAAGTTGCTTCAGTCATGTCTTGACTCTTTGCGACCCTATAGATTGTAGCCTGCTAGGCTTCTCTGTCCTAGGATTCTCCAGGGAAGAATACCAGAGTGGGTTGCTATTTCCTGCTCTAGGGAATTTCTTCATATTTAAGCCCAAACTGCTATCTTTTCATATGTTTCCCTTGTCACCTCAAAATATAACAGTATTAATAATACTAATATCAACATTATTATTATTAATGCTAATGATAATTCAAGACTCCCAGCCTAATTCAGTTCAAGGACTTTATGATATTATTATTATTATTATTATAAAGTAATATAATAATATTATATAATATTAAAATAATATAATAATAATATTATTATAATGACCATTATTACTTTTCAATATGGGACACTATATGCACATCTATGCTATACTTTTTATCTGTCTCATTTAGTCTTCACAGCTAGCTACTACTTTCCCTTTTAAAAAATCCTTTTCTGTTCTACCTCAAAAATGTGGTGAACCTCTCAAGAGAAGCAGGCCAGCAAATTAACATTCTTTGTAGTTTGTGTGACACGTACAAACCCAGAAAGAGGAAAAAAAAAACAACTGAGAATTCCTTAATAGTAAATGTGAAAATAACATACATCAGATCTGTAACTTAATGGATTGTTTAATAACAAATTCTGTATCTGAGGCTGCCTAAAGATGAATTTCTACATTTCTGACTTAATCAAATGAGTTTTGCAAACATGATTCCTTTCTTTTTTTCCCTATGTCATGTGGTTTATTTTTTTAATATAAATTTATTTATTTTAATTGGAGGCTGATTACGTTACAATATTGTATTGGTTTTGCCATACATCAACATGAATCCGCCACAGTGTACACGTGTTCCCCATCTTATCACTTCAATTTCATTTTCTCTTAAATGTACTTAGATAACCTATATCACATGTAGCATATAATAGATTTATTTCCATATTAAAAAAATAAGGAAACCATAATAAAACTGTTGACTATTTCCTGTTATCAATAATGTCAGGTATCCCATTCAATCCAAGTGTCTATTTTATCAATTATATAAAATTCATTTATATCATGTTCATTATTTAGTCAAACTTCAACTACTTACTAAATTCCAAATGTGTAGCTCAGGTTATGAGGATAAAATTAATGTAGTTATGATAACAACCAGAAAGAGTCAAGAAGTACAGCATTAGTTATAATTGAAGAAGCATAAACAGAATTATACATTGCTTGTGGTTTTGGATTAACGCTTGCTTTTGACCCCTGAGACAAACATGACTGTGCAAATGTGTTCTATTTGTGCTTGTCCAGAAGATTCACTGATAAACCTGTTAATTCTGACATCAAACTCAACACCTTGGTATCTCGATATTAAGTGGTAGAGGGGACTATGGTGTACAAATAAAGAATTTTCCCAAAGTCATGAAATGTACAAAAGAATCAGAAATAGGTATTGTTTTTCACAATAAAAGCTTGATCAAATTCCACCCCATATTTTGTAAGATGGGTACAAAATAGTAGTACAAATAATAGCAATGCTTCAGTGGAAAAAGTCACTCCAATAGTAATATTTGGCACCTGTGCATTTATCAAAACCACTTACTACCATAGCCATTTTCACTCATACTCTGCTTTAGTCCAACAAAACTGGAAACAAAAAAAAAAAGTGCACTACAAATCACTGAAATAAACTGGCAAACTAGTTTGGGGAAATTTGTGTGTAGGATACTTTCACTCACTAGCACATCTTTGCCAATAGTGCTATTTTCATGAATAAAAATCTACGGGAAAATTGACAAAAACATGTTACTGACAGGTGGTTAGAACCCCTGTTTCTGTATAAATCTACCTCACACAAGAAAGAAAATAATCTTACAGTCTCTACTGCCATTGTTACATTGTTTTGCACTCTTAAAACCAACAACTCTACAGGATCAAGAATTTGATGTAAGCTGCTAAACGCAGGTCTCAATTTGGATATGCTCTTTAAGAAAGTTATTTCCCCAAAGGCCATATTTTAGTTCTGTTTTTTCTTATGATTTGTTGCTTGTGTAATTTCTACACGTTATAGTTGGTTAGCTCATGGTGCTAATGAGGCCAAGATCATGAGTTTGACTGCTGTACCAGTCAGTTAGCTTTCTAAAAAGAGAGAGAGGAAAAAAAAAAAAAAAAGATTCTGTACCCAGTACCTATAACTACAGCCAGCCAGGGTACAAATTCACATCTTTGGTAAAAAGAGGAACCAGAGATGGTATGCTGCTGCTGCTGCTAAGTCGCTTCAGTCGTGTCTGACTCTGTGCGACCCCATAGACGGCAGCCCACCAGGCTCCCCCGTCCCTGGGATTTTCCAGGCAAGAACACTGGAGTGGGTTGCCATTTCCTTCTCCAGTGCATGAAAGTGAAAAGTGAAAAGGGAAGTCGCTCAGTCGTGTCCAATTCTTCGTGACCCCATGGACTGCAGCCCACCAGGCTCCTACATCCATGGGATTTTCCAGGCAAGAGTACTGGAGTGGGGTGCCATCGCCTTCTCCGAGAGAAGGTATAGATGGGGCTATAAAGACATCCCAGAGCACATGTGAGCACATGTCTTAATGAGTCAAGTTTTTTCCTCATATTCAAATCCCATAAGGTTCACATAAACATTGGGGACTTACGCTGTAAAACCACCATCATGCCAATTACACACTGGAAACATTTTCAAAAGAAATCAACAACACATGCTTATGTGTGAGAGCATTTTAAAGATCTCAGAGGGAAAACAAGTAATATAGATGATGATTATTATATGGTCTGGTGGTTTATGTACACAGGATGATGTATAAAATGGGTAATTACAAAATTTCGTACATAAGAAAATAAATTTGACAACTTCAAGCTTAGATAAATCAATACTTAATAGTGTTTCAGCAAGTGATTAAGTTTGTTTATAGCATAGGATTAGCGAAGGAGAAGAGGAAAAATTCCTGTAAATACTAGTGAGTTTGAAGCCATTCCATTTCCCTTTGAGCTAGGGACAGTTAAATGTACCTAGCCTTGCTTTGGGATAATTTATCTCAGGCTGGTATATGAAATGGACTGCAAGGAGGGAGAATCTGGGGAAAGTGGTTAGACTACTACCGCAGTAGTCTTGGCAAGAGGTAATGAGAGCTTGGAGTAAGGTACAAGAGAAAGGGACTAGATGTAATTAAGTAAGAGGCTGAAGGCAGTGAATATGAATTCTGGATTACAGAGCCAGATTACATGAGTTTGAATCCCAGCTCTTCAGTATCTGAGGGTTTTGGTCGAAAGCAGCTGTCTAATTTCTCTGTACATGGTTGGTCCAACTGTGAAATGCAAGTCGTAACAGCTCAATTCATAGAACACTTCTGAGGATAAAAGAATAAGTACTTGGCACTGTGCCTGGTACATGGTAAGTGCTAAACGACTGTTAATAGTAATAATAATAATAACAATAAAAGGTATTCTAACTAAATGGATGTGGAAGACAAGTGAGAGAGAAGAGACAAGAACACCACTAGAGACTGAACCTATATAACTAAGAAAGGTGTTGGTAACATTAAAAGGAAGGGTTCAGAAGGGGGAGAACTAGTATTCATTATACTGAGTTTTGGGTGTGGGGATATGTATCTAAGTTAAAATATGCAGTTACACTTTAAAGCTTAAGTCTGGTGGGGGGGGGAGGGGAGAAGGGGAGATTTAAGCCTAACACCTCTCTACAGTGAAGGATTGACAGAAGATTGGAGAAGACTGTTAAAGGATGGTGGGGAAAGAAAGGAAGACAGAGAAATTATCAAAAAGATTAAGTTTTTCATATCCAAAGGCAAGACTCACTATGTTAATGGCATAAAATAATATATAAATGCAATGTCATATACTTGGAACTCCATAAACATTAGGAAAAATTTTCACCTATTAAAAAAAAAACTAGTTTCAAATTTATAATCCAGTGCTATGACCTACACATTTTCTACAGAAAATATAATGATGATAGTGTATAAGAAAGAGCTTCAAGGTTCAATAGAGTGTGATATATCTAAATTGTTATGTTAATTACTATTGATTTCCTGTGGTTGCTCTACATTTATGTAATTATCTACACAAAATAACAGAAGAAAAACTAGTGTTCCTTCTGTAACTAATATATTTGTACACAATTTGAATAACTCAAAGAAAAATATAATTTTTAAAAAACTCAGCAAAACTCTACAGAAATCATCTCTCAGATTCCAATCATCTTCAGATTCCAATAAAATGGTTGCAAAATGTTATTCAATTTAGACATATGTCACCTCTTCTAAGTCTCAGTTTACTTATCCATAAGTTAAAACCAATAGACTAGGATATTTCTAAATTACTTTCCATTTATAATAAGTAATTTAGAAAAGGCAGAGGAACCAGAGATGAAATTGCCACCATCCGTTGGATCACAGAAAAAGCAAGAGAATTCCAGAAAAACATCTACTTCTGCTTTATTGATTATGCCAAAGGCTTTGACTGTGTGGATCAAAACAAACTGTAGAAAATTCTTCAAGAGATGGGAATACCAGACCACCTTACCTGAATCCTGAGAAACCTGTATACAGGTCAAGAAGCAACAGTTAGAACTGGACATGGAACCACAGACTGGTTCCAAATTGGGAAACGACTACGTCAAGGCTGTATGTTGTCACCCTGCTTATTTAACTTATATGCAGAGTACATGATGTGAAATGCCAGGCTGGATGAAGCACAAGCTGGAATCAAGATTGCCAGAAGAAATATCAATAACCTCAGATATGCAAATGACACCACCCTTATGGCACAAAGCAAAGAGTAAAGAGCCTCTTGATGAAGGTGAAAGAGGAGAGTGAAAAAGCTGACTTAAAACTCAGCATTCAAAAAATGAAGATCATGGCATCTAGTCCCATCACTTCATGGCAAATAGATGGAGAAACAATGGAAACAGCGAGAGACTTTATTTTCTTGGGATCCAAAATCACCGGAGATGGTAACTGCAGCCATGAAATTAAAAAACACTTGCTCCTTGGAAGAAAAGCTATGACAGTGAATTAAAAATTAGAGATATTACTTTGCTGACAAAGGTCCGTCTAGTCAATGCCATGGTTTTTCCAGTAGTCATGTATGGATGTGAGAGTTGGACTATAAAGAAAGCTGAGAGCCGAAGAACTGATGCTTTTGAACTGTGGTGTTCGAGAAGACTCTTGAGAGTCCCTTGGACAACGAGGAGATCAAACCAGTCAATCCTAAAGGAAATCAGTCCTGAAAATTCATTGGGAGGACTGATGCTAAAGCTGAAGCTCCAATACTTTGGCCATCTGATGCGAAGACCTGACTCACTGGAGACGACTCTGATGCTGGGAAAGATTGAAGGCAGGAGGAGAAGGGGACGAAAGAGGATGAGATGGTTGGATGGCATCACTGACTCAATGGACATGAGTTTGAGCAAGCCCTGGGAGTTGGTGATGGACAGGGAAGCCTGGCGTGCTGCAGTCCATGGGGTCGCAAAGAGTCTGACATGACTGAGCCACCGAACTGAATTGCAATATTATACAATCTACGGAGTAGTAGACTGATTGGCCTAAGTCATTTGTAGGTTGAAACATGCATTTAACTCTCCTGTTAATAGTCATTCTTCAGTTCAGTTCAGTTCCGTCGCTCAGTCATGTCTGACTCTTTGCAACCCCATGAATCGCAGCACGTCAGGCCTCCCTGTCCATCACCAACTCCCGGAGTTCACTCAGACTCAGGTCCATCGAGTCAGATAACCTTTCATTTAATTAGGGAATGCTTATCTGACTTGTCAGCTACTTCCTGCTTTAAGAAACTTGAATGCGTAAGTCTCTCAAACTATTGCTCAGCCACTTAAACATTCCTTTGTGCTGCTTCTTCTTCTTTTGCATAAATTTCCAAATGGTTATTATTTTGTTTTGTAAGGATTTATGTCCTGAATCCTTCAAAATGTATTTTGAAGTAACAATTTAACATAAGACAAATAAAATGTGAAAATAGCATTGTCAAGGATAGAAACAGTAGACAGCATCTAGAGGCAGTTGAGGGACTAGATGAGCTATTTTTGAAAAGTGGCTGCTGTGTTTTTGAATATAAGTTTCCTGGGAGCCAAGCTAAAGAATGGTGTATGGAACATTTTTTAAATGTCTGAGTAAAAGAAAACAGACATCTTTGTGCAAAAAAAATCTTGCTGGCATAAAACTAAAAAATCCATCATGTGGATATTTGTATGAGGAGCTTTGAAAATACTTTGGACAGTGATTTTACCTACAGTTTAGTGCATTTTACCAAAAAAGTGCAAGTGGACAAAAAGATGCTTTATAAATTGCTTTCATTAATTAGTTCTTAATAACAAAAGTAGCATTATAAGTAGAGTAGAAATATCGGTAGTGCAATGTCAAAAGGGCTGATTTGAATCCCTTATACATCATCCACTAGTCACCTAAGTTTTGGTAAATCACTTAATTGTTTCTTATCTATAAACCAAGGATAACAACATATACCTTGCCTGATAATCAGATGGTTGAATAATCAAATGACAATAGTGTATATGAAAGTGTTTAAGTGCTAAACTAATGGAAGCTATTACTAGTATCATCACTACTATTATCATAACAAGAGTTAAAAACCACAGAAAAAATATGGAGATTTTCATACCAGTTTTCATAAAAGCCATTGGTAGTACCTGGTAACTCAGTTCAACAATCCATTTGTCTACCTAGTGATCAAAACAATTTTTATAACAAGCCTTAAGTCACTCCCTTGCCTAAATCTTTTCTGTCTCCCATTACCTCCAGAATATAACTAAAGTCAGGGCCAGCTGTGTGGGAAGGGATCTGGGCAGCAACATAGGGGGCCATGTTTAGAAGGTTTATGTGCTTGGTTTAACGCTCTCCTGCTGCCATCTTAAACTTTTTCATGATTTAAGAAGAGCAGCCCCACATTGTTACTTTGTATTGGCCTCACAAATTATGTATTTGGTCCTAATCAAATCCCTTGAAATGAGATCCAAAGTCCTTCAGAATACAGCTCATGCTTACCTCTCTAGCTCTTCTGAGGCTCCTTTACACTAAACAACCATTAGATCCCCCAATGTCTCATCCTCTTTCAATCTCCTTTGTCTTAGCTCAGAATCTTCTTGCCCTTCTTCCTTTGTATCACAATAACATGAGTAGAGAGCAAATGGGTCTCCTTTAAAATCTTCAAATACAGTTTTACTCCTGGAATCCTGTTGCATTTTGCAATGACATTTGAGGCAAATGAAGAAATATTAAGCTCTGATAATCCATGAATGTGATGGTTTTTCATCACATTAAAAAAAAACCTGCTAAGTGAAGAAAAATAAAAGTGGAAGAGATGAGGTAAAGAATTGGACTGTTGTTTTTACTGCCTCAACCTCATGCTGAGCAGAGTGTTCTGAGTAGCACTGGTCAAAGAAGAATTATCACCATGCTTCTCAGAGCTACAACTCTCAGAGATTCTGATTTAATTGGTCTGCGATGGTGCCCAGGCACCTGTGTTTTATAAGACTTCCCCAGATGCTTCTAATGTGTATCCAGGGCTGAGAACCCCTGAGTTACAAGAACTTTAAAGAGCAATAAGTTAAATGAGATGTAGCAGCTCAAGGTGTTGAGGTATAAATAAGCCAACTAATTACCAGAGCAGGACTGCTGGGAAAGCCTATTAAATGGACAATGTAAAAGAAGACATAACAGACCACTGTTTAAAGCAAATCTAATAAAAACATTAGAGACATTACTGCATATGTTGTGCTTTGTCTTGAATATTTCTGAGTTCCTGAACAAACTAACAATGTCCATATATGTTGAAAGGCAAGTGGTATTTCAACACCTGGGAAGATTATAGACAACTAGCACATCATTATGGACATGTCACATTTTAGTATCAATTTAAAAAGCAAGATTTTACACCTGTGCTAAGTGCTCATATTTTTCTCTCAACAATCCTGTATTTGGCTGGTTGGGTCCACAATTCATGTGAATGAAAAATAATGTTTACCTACAAAATAACCATGAGAGCACCAGTACTCTGGACAAAAAAGAATTGGGATGCTCGGAAATTAATCTTGGAAGAATCCTTCAGAAAAAAAATCAGTTAACCAAAAAGATGCAATTATAAAGCAGTTTTAAGAGAAGCAGTTCTCCTCCCAACTGACCAGAAATAAATGACAGGTCAAGTATGTGGGGGTGCTATGTAACCAAGAAGGATAGAAGAGGCAATGAACCATTTTCAATTGGTCAGCTTTCCAATGCTACAGGTAAGTGCTCCTAGAGTGAAAGATTTTTTTTTTTTTTTTTAAAGAGACAGAAATGGTTTATAGGGAAAAAGCATGGTACGGTGGAAAGAAGATAGACTTTGAAGTCACATAGATCTGGGTTCAATTTCTGGCATGGTCAATTACGAACTAGCCATGGAATCTTGGGCAAAGTGCTTAAACTCTATGAATCTCAGTTTTTCTCATTTGAAAAAAAGGATTAATTGGTAAAATATTAATAATTATTGAGGCTGAATGACAGGTAGACAGGGATTCATTGCATCATTTTCTCTAATTTTGTGTATACTTATTTACCATAAAAAAGCAAGTTAAAAATAACACATATCTTGTTGAAATAGGGTATAAATTAGTAATAAATGTGAAGACCCCAATACATTGTAGACATGAAATAAAAAAGTTGCTCTTTTTTCCTAACATATCTTTCATTTTCTTACCTTTCCATTCTCATCCTTGTTTCTTACAGGCATATTGTTCAACTACTGTTCCACTGATACAATCTACAGAAAATTCAACCTTCATTCAATTCAAACCTCTAGCTTATGAGGTCTTCAGTGCCTGGCTCACAGACTCATCATCCTCTAAAGTAAATCCTACCAGAACATTGTGAATCACTTTACTAACTCTCCTCTGTCTCACTGCCACACATTGGTACTTTTTCATTACCAAGATGACAAATAGATGCTTATTCCACCTCATCAGTTTTAATCTCAAAATCCCCCTCTATGATAAGAGTTGCAAGGTCTTTCACCCTCACATACTATTACTCTCCACAACATCCATTTTTCAATTTCATGGAAAAGTTTCCTTATTAACTTCACATATGTGATGTGACTACCCAGAACTACACTGCTCTTGAAATTTCCAGGTACAACATCCCATTTTTTGTGATCCATCATTATCACAGTCCTCCTGTTTCCAGTATACCTGCTCTGCATGTCCAGAAATCCTTTTATGTAAGCCATCTATTAGTTGACCCCTGGCCTCCCTTCCTTTACCACCCAGCATGGCCCCAAGGCTTGTCACCTAAACTGTAATCCCTCACTGTGTCAATTTCCCTCCATTGTTTTGCTTCTTCATCTGCCATAAAGCTTTGATTTTGGACCAATACTACAAGTACTATCTCTGCTAGTAAATCCATACATCCAACTTCAACCAAGCCCTCAGTATTATCTATGAGCCATTTTGTTTGAATGTGGTTAGCATTTTCTCCTACGCTGCACAGCTAATATCCTAGACCCACCATCTTTCTAATGTCTGATAACTAGACTCTCTCAGTCACACAGAGAATTTAAATCTTTAAGTTTTCTTCTCCAAAGACAAGGAGATGTTCATCTTTCTGAAGGTATAATTGGCTTTCTTAAACATCTTTTTACAGAAGTCAGATACCAACTTCAAAACAGCAGAGCTTATTCTGCAGCCTAAATATGGTGTCATTTACACTCTGATTGTGGTAATCTGCCTGTTTGTGGTGACAAATGAAAGCACCAGACACCACAAAGTACAGAAATACCTTACAGTCTCATATAGCCTACTGACATATGAAGAAGCCCAGGTGTGAAAATGACAACAAAAATATACTACATGTGTAACTAGATATTAAAATTGAACTGATACTCGACTGACATGCCAATATCAGATAAACATTTGACAGAAAAATATCTTTAGGCAGATTCCAATGTGTAGAATTTCCAGAAGTATAAAAGGTTAGCAGAGTGGAGGAGGACAGGATTTATAAAGAGATTCTCTAGAGAAAGCTCTTGTCATGGTATGAGACACCTGCCAGGGGGGTGTTTGTATATGGAGATGCTCCAGCCTTCGACTCAAGCTTAGTGAAGGGGCTCCTGTTAGGCTATTCAGAACATGTATGTGATCTATGAAGTTGGGGACACAGAAGAGGGTACCTGACTCATTCTCAAGAAGCTCAAGTAACCTGGGCCAGTGGCACACACAGATGGATTTTGATTCCTGCACTCACTGAGTTTTTCAGGATAAAAACCTGCATGAGTGTTTTTGATGGACTAGAAATGAGTCTGGCTGGGGAGAGAGATGATCTGGAGCTTTAATTTAAGTCCTATACAAAACAAATAGCTGCAAAGCGGGCAGCATGCTGACAGGGAATCCTTGTTATAATGTGTGTGGCCTGGAGCTCTTAGAAAAGTGGGGCAAGGAGGAAATGGCAAGCTGCAGGAAATGCATCAGTCCACATCAAGGGAGTGACAGGGCAGGCTCCCCAAGCAGTGAAAGCACCCTGCTCCCTGTAGTGCTGCAATAGCCTACCTTGGGAAGCAGAAACGATTTTACTTTCAACTTGAAATCTGTGAATTTCTAGTATTACTAGCACACTAGAGGCCAGCATTCTAATTTCTGGATTCAGTTCGTGTTTGCAATTTAAAGAGACTTCAGGGATCTGAAAGCCAAGGGGGACTGCCTAAGTTTTCCCTTAGGTGCAAGGCAAGATAATCCCTATAGAATAAATATTCAAGAAGCAGCAGAAGATACCCAACTGCATTCTGACCATTTACTATGGGATCTGCTTGCTCAACATATTGGTTACAAGTACAAGGTGTAAGATGATAACAATAACCAAGTTTGTTGATCCTGACATCTTGATACAGTGCTAAAAAAGGTGCAATGTGGCTTTAGAAGCAATCACACAGACTGTCAACCTGACTATGAGTGAATACCATAAGCCTCTGGAAAAGATGAATTTGAAAGTTTCAAGTCATGATGCATGAAACAGAAGAAAGATGGAAGGAGAAAAATTAATTTAAATATCTGGGGCTGCTTTCAGATTTCTTTCATTGTCAATCTGAGTGATAAAAACACTTGGTCAGTTGACTTTCCACTTGGTGAATTCAGGGCATGTACTTTTTTCTTTGTTTTACAGACAAAGAAGTAATCTCACAGCTAGGTTAATGACTCTAGCAAGATTAGGGGGCTTATTTCTTTCACTGATGCCTCTTGAATATCAATAGAGGAGTATTTTATTAGTGGGGTTCAATGATTTTCTTTGTTCAATAACTCGAGCATCTGCTTTGTGCCAAGTATTGTGCTAGACAATAGAGACACAGATGAGTAAGATACAGCCCTTGCCCTCTATGAAGCCATAGTTTAGTCAAGAGAAAGATAGAAAATTAGGATACAGCTCACTGGGCACACATTTTCTTTCTCTTGCTATAATTCCATAGTCACAGTTTGATAATTTCCTGGGGGCTCGTGAGAGGAAGAAAAGGGATAATGCATGTAGTCAGCCTTACTACATAGGCGCAGAACATGTTTATTCACCTATCAGGAATCCTGGCACTCTTATGTGTTGAATACTTCTGTCCAGTATTTCACCAATAAGAACTATTCTTAGGAATGTAACAACCGCCACTGTCAATTAGCTTGGCCTGTCGGATAATGTACTGTGTTGGGCTTAGGTGCTAAGTCGTGTCTGACTCTTTGCGACCCCATAGACTGTAGCCCTCCAGGCTCCTCTGCTCAAGGGGATACTCCAGGCAAGAATATTGGAGTGAGTTGCGATCCACTCCTCCAGGGGATCTTCCCAACCCAGGGATTGAACCCAGGTCTCCCTCACTGCAGAAGGACCCTTTACCAGATGAGCTACCAGGGAAGCCTGTCAGACACTGAGTTCAGTTCAGCTCAGGGGCTCAGTCATGTCTGACTCTTTGTGACCCCATGGACTGCAGCACACCAGGCTTCCCTGTCCATCACCAACTTCTGGAGTTCACCCAAACCCATGTCCATTGAGTTGGTGATGCCATCCAACCATCTCATCCTCCCTCGTCCCCTTCTCCTCTCACCTTCAATCTTTCCCAGCATCAGGGTCTTTTCAAATGAGTCAGTTCTTCACATCAGGTGGCCTAAGTACTGGAGTTTCAGCTTCACATTAGTCCTTCCAAAGAACATTCAGGACTGATTTCCTTTAGGATGGATTAGTTAGACCTCTTTGCAGTCCAAGGGACTCTCAAGAGTCTTCTCCAACACCACAGTTCAAAGGCATCAATTCTTCAGCACTCAGCTTTCTTTATAGTTCAACTCTCACATCCATACATGACTACTGGAAAAACCATAGCCTTGACTAGATGGAACTTTGTTGGCAAAACAATGTCTCTGCTTTTTAATATGTTCTCTAGGTTGGTCATAACTTTTATTCCAAGGAGTAGGCATCTTTTTATATGATGGCTGCAGTCACCATATGCAGTTATTTTGGATTATTATTGCTTCCTGACCTGCATACAGATTTCTCAAGAGGCAGCTCAGGTGGTCTGATATTCCCATCTCTTTCAGAATTTTCCACAGTTTATTTTCCACAGTGATCCACACAGTCAAAGACTTTGGCATAGTCAATAAAGCAGAAATAGATGTTTTTTTCTGGAAATCTCTTGCTTTTTCAATGATCCAGCAGATGTTGGCAATTTGATCTCTGGTTCCTCTGCCTTTTCTAAAACCAGCCTGAACATCTGGAAGTTCATGGTTCACGTATTGTTGAAGCCTGGCTTGGAGAATTTTAAGCATTACTTTGCTAGCGTCTGAGATGAGTGCAATTCTGTGGTAGTTTGAACATTCTTTGGCATTGCCTTTCTTTCGGATTGGAATGAAAACTGACCTTTTCCAGTCCTGTGGCCACTGCTGAGTTTTCCAAATTTGCTGGCATATTGAGTGCAGCACTTTCACAGCATCATCTTTTAGGATCTGAAATAGCTCAACTGCAATTCCATCACCTCCACTAGCTCTACATGAATGATCACACCATCATGATTATCTGGGCCATGAAGATCTTTTTTGTACATTTCTTCTGTGTATTTTTGCCACCTCTTCTTAATATCTTCTGTTTCTGTTAGGTCCATACTATTTCTGTCCTTTATTGAGCCCATATTTGCATGAAATGTTCCCTTGGTATCTCTAATTTTCTTGAAGAGATCTCTGCTGCTGCTGCTGCTGCTAAGTCGCTTCAGTCGTGTCTGACTGTGCGACCCCATAGACGGCAGCCCACGAGGCTCCCCCGTCCCCGGGATTCTCCAGGCAAGAACACTGGAGTGGGTTGCCATTTCCATCTCCAATGCATGAAAGTGAAAAGTGAAAGTGAAGTCGCTCAGTCGTGTCCAACTCTTATCGAACCCATGGACTGCAGCCTAACAGGCTCCTTCATCCATAGGATTTTCTAGGCAAGAATACTGGAGTGGGGTGCCATCTCCTTCTCCAGAAGAGATCTCTAGACTTCCCCATTCTATCATTTACCTCTATTCCTTTGCACTGATATCTGAGGAAGGCTTTCTCATCTTTTCTTGCTATTCTTTGGAACTCTGCATTCAAATGGGTATATCTTTCCTTTTCTCCTTTGCTTTTCACTTCCCTTCTTTTCACAGCTATTTGTAAGGCCTCCTCAGACAGCCATTTTGCTTTTTTGCAGTTCTTTTTCTTGGGGATGGTCTTGACTCCTGTCTTCTGCACAATGTCGCAAATCTCTGTCTATGGTTCTTCAGGCACTCTGTCCACGAGATCTAGTCCCTTAAATCTATTTCTCACTTCCAGTGTATAATCGTTAGGGATTTGACTTAGGTCATACCTGAATGGTCTAGTGGTTTTCCCCACTTTCTTCAATTAAGTATGAATTTGACAATAAGGAGTTCATGATCTGAGCCACAGTCAGCTCCCGGTCCTGTTTTTGCCAACGGTATAGAACTTCTCCATCTTTGGCTGCAAAGAATGTAATCAATCTGATTTCTGTATTGACCATCTGGTGATGTCCATGTGTAGAGTCTTCTTTGTGTTGTTGGAAGAGGGTGTTTGCTATGACCAGTGAATTCTCTGGGCAGAACTCTATTAGCCTTTGTCCTGCTTCATTCCATATTCCAAGGCCAAATTTGCCTATTACTCCAGGTGTTTCTTGACTTCCTACTTTTGCATTCCAGTCCCCTATAGTGAAAAGGACATCTTTTTGGCGTGTTAATTCTAGAAGGTCTTGTAGGTCTTCATAGAACCATTCAACTTCTGCTTCTTCAGCATTACTGGTTGGGGCATAGACTCGGATTACCGTTGATATTAAATGGTTTGCCTTGGAAATGAACAGAGATCATTCTGTCGTTTTGAGACTGCATCACAAAAGGATAAGCGTCTTATCCTTCTCCATCAGAGGGCAGACAGACTGAAAACCACAGTCACAGAAAACTAACCAATCTAATCACATGGACCACAGGCTTGTCTAACTCAATGAAACTATGAGCCATGCCATCTAGTGCCACCCAAGATGGATGGGTCACGGTGGAGAGGTCTGACAAAATGTGGTCCACTGGAGAAAGGAATGGCAAATCACTTCAGTATTCTTGCCTTGAGAACCCCATGAACAGTATGAAAAGGCAAAAAGACAGGACACTGAAAGATAAACTCCCCAGGTTGGTAGGTGCCCAATATGCTACTGGAGATCAGTGGAGAAATAACTCCAGAAAGAATGAGGAGATGGAGCCAAAGCAAAAACAATACCCAGTTGTGGATGTGACTGGTGATGGAAGCAAGGTCCAATGCTGTAAAGAACAATATTGCATAGGAACCTGGAATGTTAGGTCCATGAATCAAGGCAAATTGGAAGTGGTCAAACAGGAGATGGCAAGAGTGAACGTTGACATTTTAGGAATTGGTGAACTAAAATGGACTGGAATGGGTGAATTTAATTCAGATGACCATTATATCTACTACTGTAGGCAAGAATCCCTTAGAAGAAATGGAGTAGCTATCATAGTCAATAAGAGAGTCCTAAATGGAGTACTTGGATGCAGTCTCAGACACTGAACTGGGCCTATATTCAGCCATTATACATTAGAATGGCTATACTGGTTATTAAAAGGTTTTAAACACTATCATGAAGTGAAGTGAAGTGAAGTCGCTCAGTCATGTCCGACTCTTTGCGACCCCATGGACTGTAGCCTACTATGTCCATCCGTTCATGGGATTTTCCAGGCAAGAGTACTGGAGTGAGTTGCCATTTCCTTCTCCAGAGGATCTTCCTGACCCACGAATCGAACCCAGGTCTCCCGCATTGTAGGCAGATGCTTTACTGTCTGAGCCACCAGGGAAGTCCAAACACTATCATATGACCTAGCAATTCCATTCCCGGGTATACATCTGAAAAAAACAAAAAAGTAAAAAATACTAATTCAAAAATATGTGCATACCAATGTTCATAGTAGAACTTATAACTGCCAGCAGATGAATGGATAAAGAAGACAAGGTGTAATAGAATACTTCTCAGCCATAAAAAAGAAGAAAATCTTGTCATTTGCAGTAACATGGGTAGATTTAGAGGGAATTATGCTACATGAATAAGTCACAGAAAGAAAAACACTGTTTGCTATCACTTATATGTGGAATCTAAAAAATGAAAGTAGTGAATATAACAAAAAGGAAGCATACTCACAGATACAGAGAACAAACAGTAGTTACCTGTGGGAGGAGGGGGGGCAATATGGGGTGGGACAGTGAGGGCTACAAACTATTGGGTGTAAGATAGGCTTAAGGATGTATTTATTGGATAACATGGGGAATAATGATGTTTCTGTTCTGTAATACTGAAAAGAACATTTTGGTAAGATAGAAAAAATAAAACAAGAAGCATAAATTAATTCAGAGAGTCCCTACTATCATGTTAGAACTGTTTTCTCATTTTAGTTACACCATGGCACTGGTTGAAATTGTTAAAAAGCAAAAATATAAAGTACATCTATCCAGAGGACAATAAAAGAAAAGGATTAAGGATCAATTCCGTAAAAGAATGTGCTTTTCTTAGTTCAATTGGTCTGTTATTTGGATACATTCTTTTAAAAATGCACTAAAAAATGGCTACTGGGGATTGCAATTTAGCACTTCTGGGTGTAATTCAGTTGCAACTGTGAAGGCAAAGGCACATTAAGACAAAATACAGGTGTCTTTTTCTATATAAAAGCCCACAATACTTCAACTAGTTTATTACTGAACTCCAAGGGCATAATTTGCAAATTAGTTTTCCCACTCCCCAAATTTCACACAACTGACAGAACTGAGTCCTTAATCCCCTGTAAGTAAAAATTTCATCTCCCCATCAATGTTTTTTTTTTCTTTCTTAAAAGCAACATAGTCATTTGGGTTTTCAATAAAAAGACTCCTCTTTTTCAGAGTTACAATAGAAAAGGCTACCCTTTTCAATATTGTTTATCAGGTGCCAAAATTGCTTAGTATGTTAAATATTACTGCAATCTTTACATTTTCTGTTTTACCTTTTAACTTTTCTCATAGATTGTCTAAAATATTCCTCTACTTGTATGCAATATATTAAAGATATCAGGCAGTTTAAATTATCTCCCCATGAATTTCCGGTAACTTACAAGAAATCTCTGAAAAGGGACCAGAGAGATCTATTTAATCATGAATAGCTACAAATATATTTACATAGTAAGGGTATTAATCTATTAAAATCAAATTCTGAAGAACTTGTTCCAGATGGACGATGCTATTTCAGTGATGTGTTTATACATAAATATATATCACTTTTCTAAGAAATTCTTTACCTGAATGTTTTGTCCCAAATGAGTCTTAACAGCACTATTAAATATAAAACAATTGTTAAGGAGCAGAGTTTTACTCTATATGAGTTTAAAGAAAAACTATTATGATACAGAAAGAAAATCTTTCAAAGTAAGAGCAACTTAAACACCTTTTTACATTTCACTTCCTTTACTTTGGAAACTACTGAAGGTACACCTGTAAATAGTCATTATTTGATTTAAATTAGTGATAGCTGAAACCTATACAAAAAGAACTCGTGGTTTTAATTTTATTCATCACATCTCTACCTCAGGGACCTGGGGAAGAAGTGTACTGCATATTTATAATGCCTCTGGGACCCTAACAAGTTTCCAAATGCCTTGTTTATTGCAATCTGCTTGTCAAACTATTAAAGAAGTAAAATCCACACTTTATCCCCTACTGTATAGGCAGACTTTCTCTGTTAATTAAATCAAACTCTGTGATTCTAAGAATGAGAACTGATGTAACACCTAATGTATCACCACCATTTCTAGACAACCTGAAGACATAACACTTCCAGTAACTGGACTTTTAGAAAAAAAATTCATTGACTACCATGTTTTAAAAATATTTTAATCCTAATTACTCAAAATATTCACTGAAACTTCAGATTTCACAGATCTTTTACTAAAAAGATTTCTATTCTAGCCCTTAATTATAAATTGTATGTTCAGTCATACAGTAGTGTTTGACTCTCAGCAACCCCATGAACTGCAGCAGGACAGGCTTCCCAGTCCTTCACCCTCTCCCAGAGCTTGCTCAAACTCCTGTCCATTGAGTCAGTGATGCCATTCAACCATCTTGTTCTCAGTCACCCCGTTTTCCTCCTGCCTTCAATCTTTCCAAGCATCAGGATCTTTTCTAATGAGTTGGCCCTTTGCATCAGGTGGCCAAAGTATTGGAGTTTCAGCTTCAGCATCAGTCCTTCCAATGAATATTCAGGATTGACTGGTTTGATCTTCTCCAAATCACAGTTCAAAAGCATCAATTCTTCAGCGCTCAGCCTTCTTTATGGTCCAACTCTCACACCCATACAAGACTACTGGAAAAACCATAGCTTTGACTAGATGGACCTTTGTTGGCAAAGAATTGTCTCTGCTTTTTAATACGTTGTTAAGTTTGTCATAGCTTCTCTTCCAAGAAGTAAGCGTCTTTTGATTTCATGGTTGCAGTCACCATCTGCAGTGATTTTGGAGCCCAAGGAGATAAAGTCTCTTACTGTTTCCATTGTTTCCCCATCTATTTGCCATGAAGTGACGGGATCAGATGCCATGATCTTCATTTTTTGAATGCTGAGTTTTAAGTCAGCTTTTTCACTCTCCTCTTTCACTTTCATCAAGAGGGTCTTTAATTCCTCTTTGCTTTGTGCCGTAAGGGTGGTGTCATTTGCATATCTGAGGTTATTGATATTTCTCTTGGCAATCTTGATTCCAGCTTGTGCTTTATCCAGCCCAGCATTTCGCATGATGTACTCTGCATATAAGTTAAATAAGCAGGGTGACAATACACTGCCTTGAGGTACTCCTTTTAATTATAGGCACTGTAACATAATTCTAATCTGGTATAGAGCTGTTTACCCCTCAGTTCGAAGAAACTAAACACTAAAAATGACTTGAGACTTAGAAAGCTTGTGATGATTAAGGAAAAAGAAACCTCCAGGATTTTAAAACATAAGAAAAGGAGGGAGAAAACAAAAATCCTTATCAATATATCTACATCTACCTCTCTTTCAATGTATTTATGATGTAGAAAACGGGCAATTTTGGTACCTGCTTGAACTTCAACCAAGTCAGCGGAAAGGTTAACTCATGTATCTGTCTTCCTGATAACAAACTTGATCACAGGTGGTTATAGCATTACAAGGTTACAAGTGTCCCAGTCTGACAGGGAACAGTGGAGAGCCATCCCAGGAAGCAAATTCTTTCACTTATTTTCTCCAGTTACATTGTTCAGTAATATTATGCTGCTGCTGCTGCTAAGTTGCTTCAGTCGTGTCCGACTCTGTGCAACCCCATAGACGGCCTCCTACCAGGCTCCTCTGTCCCTGGGATTCTCCAGGCATGAGTAAATATTCACTATCCTTTTATATCTGCTGTGATAATGGAGAACAACCCATCATTGGTGAAAATGTTAAAAAGTATTCACCTCCAGCTATGCCATGTTCAATTGCTTCAGTTGTGTCTGACTCTCTGTGACGCTATGGACTGTGTAGCTCATCAGGCTCCTCTGTCCACAGAATTCTCCAGGTAGGAATACTGGAATGGGTTGCCATTTCCTTCTCCAGAGGATCTTCCCAACCCAGGGATCAGATCCTGTATCTCCGTGTCTCCTGCATGGCAGGCAGATTCTTTACCACTGAGCCACCTGGGAAGCCCCAATTCACCTCCATTATAGAATTACATGCTTTAGAAACAGAAGCCTGGATGGACATTTTCAACGCAGTCAAAGTTCAAATAAAGAGAAAAGATTCAGTTCCTTTCAGTCTCTATTTCTTCATTTTAACACCAGTTTCCATACTCAGTGACTGTTAAGAAAGAAAGATAGGTTCCTACATGAAAAATCAGGAAGCACAGGGGGAAATGAGAGGAAAAAAAGTGCTAGACCAACTGTAGATACTAAATTTCTAGTCCAAGCGGTGCCAATAATTTGTTGTATTATCTCATTGATGTTAGCTAATTTGCTTGTGCTTTGTTTTCTAACCTTTAAAACTAGAGGATGAGACAAGATAATCACATCTCAGAATTTAAAGGACCTTTAGAGTTCATCTTGTACCTGACTTTGTGCGTCAGGAAACCAAAATACAGAGAGGTGAACCGCACTGTTTAAGCTCCAGAACACAGCCGTGAGCTGCAGATGCCTGAAAAACTGTCTTACATCTTCCTCTTACACATGCTGTTTTGTTCAGCAAATCAGTGCCGCACATGAATTCCTTATCTCAGTGGCTGAGATTCTATGGTGATGAGAATAGATTAGGTTGACACCAATCAACTGCAACCTGTGCTGGGGCAAAGCTGAATAAGGACATGCCTTGGAACTATTTTCAAAAACTGTGGCTATTTTTAAGCATTTAGATAATGGAATATTATTCAGCAATATAAAGAAATAAGCTATCAAGCCTTGAAAAGCCATGGACAAACCTTAACTGCATGTTACTAAGTGTAAGAAGCCAATGTGAAGAGGCTACATGCTGCATGATTCCAAGTGTATGACATTCTGAAAAAGGCAAAAACCATGGAGACAATAAAAGATCATTGGTTGCTAAAGGTTCAGGGGGAGGGAGGGAAGGAAGGAGGGATAAACTGGGGGAGCCCAGGGAATGTTTAGGGCAGTGAAACCATTCTGTATTATAGAGTGATGGCAGATATAAGTCACTCTATATTTTTCAGAAATCATAGACTGTGCAACACAAAGAATGAATCCTACTGTAAACTATGGACTTTAGTTAAAACAATAGGTCAATATTTATTCATTAAATACAACAAAAGTACTGCACTAATTGTTGTTGTTGTTGTTCAGTCGCCCAGTCATGTCCAACTCTTTGTGACCCCAAGGAATGAAGTACCCAGGCCTCCCTGTCCCTCACCATCTCCTGAAGTTTGCCCAAGTTCATGTCCATTGCATCAGTAATGCCATCCAGCCATCTGATCCTCTGAGGCCCTCTCCTCCTTCTGCCCTCAATCTTTCCCAGCATGCAAGATGTTAATTACAGAGGAACCATGAGGGGTAGAAGGGGCATATGACAACTCTGTATTATCTGTTTAGTTTTTCTATAAACTTAAAACTGCTCTAAAATATATATCAGTAAAAAAAAAAAAAAAGAAAAGAAAAAGCAAGCTTAGTAAGTTCTTTTTGGGACTTCTCTGGTGGCACAGTGGTTAAGACTCAATGCTTTCCCTGATCAAGGAACTAAGATCCCACATGCTGCTCAGTGTGGCCAAAATATTTTAAAAAGTTCTTTTCAGGGATTAAGAATGAGGAATGTTACCAATAGAGCAGCATGGTCTTAAATCCATTTTTTTTGGAATGGAGTTGTTCAAAGACTATAGTCATTTCTAAAAGTTGTTCTCAATTGGGATAATAGCATGAATTTTATTAAGTCCCTGGACATTCAAATGGAGGACTAAGGTTGGGAGTAGGGATGGGAGGGGTAGAAAAAGCTCCAAGATCTAGTGAGAGGGGTATTGAGAGAAGATGCTGGTAGACCTACTGGGTGCTGGTAACTCAGCTAGGGTCGTTGGGGCATATTTATGGAGCTGCCTTATTCTGGCTAATGTTCCTTTATCCACTCAAACATTTTCTGATACTCCCTTCCAAAAGTGATCTTTCTCACCTCTAATAGACTCTTCTAGCATTTCACCTAATATTGGAGAGGCACCCATTTGGTCATCCTTTTATATAAAGCACATAGCTTTTGTTTGCTATAGGCCACTTCAGGTTTGGATTTTATAGTATGTGATATGCAGTATACAGATGTTCTATAGGTATTTCTTGGCTGAATGGATTTTCTTTACTATATTGAACATGTTAAAGGTTTTTGGTTGAATGACAAGTATCTCAATGAAGATTCTACCCCTATGTTTACTGCATAATTTATTCATTGCTGTGAATGGACTTGTTTCACTTTTCAAGTTTTCTTTTGTTGCTTTTCTTTTAGTCACTGAGTCCTGTCTGACTCTTTGCAACCCCACGGACTGAAGCCTGCCAGGCTCCTCTGTCCACGGAATTTTCAAGGCAAGAATACTGAAGTGGGTTTCCATGTCCTTCCCCAGGGGATCTTCCAGACCCAGGGATTGAACCGCATCTTCTGCTTGGCAGGCAGGATCATTACCACTGAGCCACCTGGGAATCCCCGTTTTCTTTAACAACCTTCAATTCATGCAAGATTCATGGGAATTTCCAAACTGAAAGAGGAAATAATATGCAGATCCCCTAGGCAACTGTGAGAGCAGACTCAACCTTTAGAGCTACAAAGAAGTATCAGTTCAGTTCAGTTCAGTCGCTAGGTCATGTCCAACTCTTCGCGACCCCATGAATTCCAGCATGCCAGGCCTCCCTGTCCATCAACAACTCCCGGAGTTCACTCAAACTCATGTCCATCGAGTTGGTGATGCCATCCAGACATCTCATCCTCTGTCGTACCCTTTTCCTCCTGCCCCCAATCCCTCCCAGCATCAGAGTCTTTTCCAGTGAATCAACTCTTCACATGAGGTGGCCAAAGTACTGGAGTTTCAGCTTTAGCATCATTCCTTCCAAAGAATGCCCAGGACTGATCGCCTTTAGAATGGACTGGTTGGATCTCCTTGCAGTCCAAGGGACTCTCAAGAGTCTTTTCCAACATCACAGGTCAAAAACATCAATTCTTTGGCGCTCAGCTTTCTTCACAGTCCAACTCTCATATCCATACATGACTACTGGAAAAACAATAGCCTTGACTAGATGGACCTTTGTTGGCAAAGTAATGTCTCTGCTTTTGAATATGCTATCTAGGTGGGTTATAACTTTCCTTCCAAGGAGTAAGCGTCTTTTAATTTTATGGCTGCAATCACCATCTGCAGTGATTTTGGAGCCCAGAAAAATAAAGTCTGACACTGTTTCCACTGTTCCCCCATCTATTTGCCATGAAGTGATGGAACCAGATGCCATGATCTTCGTTTTCTGAATGTTGAGCTTTAAGCCAACTTTTTCACTCTCCTCTTTCAGTTCCATCAAGAGGTTTTTTAGTTCCTCTTCACATTCTGCCATAAGGGCGGTGTCATCTGTATATCTGAGGTTATTGATATTTCTCCTGACAATCTTGATTCCAGCTTGTGCTTCCTCCAGCCCAGCGTTTCTCATGATGTACTTTGCATATAAGTTAAATAAGCAGGGTGACAATATACAGCCTTGGCATACTCTTTTTCCTATTTGGAACCAGTCTGTTGTTCCATGTCCAGTTCTAACTGTTGCTTCCTGACCTGCATACAGATTTCTCAAGAGGCAGGTCAGGTGGTCTGGTATTCCCATCTCTTTCAGAATTTTCCAAAGTTTATTGTGATCCACACAGTCAAAGGCTTTGGCATAGTCAATAAAGCAGAAATAGATGTTTTTCTGGAACTCTCTTGCTTTTTCCATGATCCAGCAGATGTTGGAAAGTTGATCTCTGGTTCCTCTGCCTTTCCTGAAACCAGCTTGCACATCTGGAAGTTCACGGTTCATGTATTGTTGAAGCCTGGCTTGGAGAATTTTGAGCATTACTTCGGTAGCATGTGAGATGAGTGCAATTGTGCAGTAGTTTTGAGCCTTCTTTGGCATTGCCTTTCTTTGGGATTGGAATGAAAACTGACCTTTTCCAGTCTTGTGGCCACTGCTGAGTTTTCCAAATTTGCTGGCATATTGAGTGCAGCACTTTCATATCATCATCTTATAGGATTTGAAATAGCGCAACTGGAATTCCATCACCTCCACTAGCTTTGTTCATAGCGATGCTTTCTAAGGCCCACTTGACTTCACATTCCAGGATGTCTGGCTCTGGGTGAGTGATCACACCATCGTGATTATCTTGGTCGTGAAGATCTTTTTTGTACAGTTCTTCTGAGAAGTATAAAGATCATATAATTCAACTTTCTCATTTGTACAGTTGAAGAAACTCATAACCAGAGCGATATACTGATTTTTAAAGAAATGCACAACTGTTTCTTCCTTTATTTTTTTCAGGATCAGTATTTGAATCCATATCTGCTAATTCAGTACTCTAATATCCCACATGTCCTTTACTTGTAGCATTTTCCCCTAGAATGTTTTAAATTAATCACATAATAAGACATCCAACGTTGACCAGCAGAAATGGTCAATTATCAGTTATAGATTATGCCATTTAGACATCTTCAACTTCAACACCTCAAACATCTAGCCCCATCTAAATTGCTCTTCTTCTATGGAGTGAACAGAGTTCAACTGTATATATTTCAGGCACAATTCTCATATAAATGCTATTTACCATATGCCAATTAATGCATTTATGTCCAAACTACTTAATGTCACACTGAGTCATGGCATGATTTCCCCATTCATGAGAAGACATTCAATGGTAAAATCTGGAGGGGATTACAATGTATGTTTCAGCTTACATGACAACTCAAAGCGATTGGTAAAGACTACCCATAATGCTACACTGAGGATTCTGAGGTCATTTCTGATAGTGGAAAGAATGCTGATCCAGAAAGGCTAGAAATCTAGATCATTATCCTGGCTATACTTGGAGAAGGAAACTCATTTGGAGTATTCCATATCTCAGAAGTAAAAAATGAGATGATGCTAGAATTTTGTGGTTAATGAACAGGTGTCTGGCTTAATTATGAAAGGCACTCACTGTAGTGGATTAGCAAGGGAGGGCCTGCCTTTGCCTCCAACTTCCTGACCACATACGGTTTTAGGACTAAAGATGAAGAAAAGACAACCCCTATCCTCAAAATGATTATAAAAAAAGACAACTTTTACAAACTTGGGCTCAAAAGATGATGGAAGAAAAATATTGCCATTTATATACTGAAATAATCTTACTTATCATTTACCAGCAAAATACACATCTTTCAGTTATACTTCTTATAGTCAAAATGGGTTCTAATTATCCAGAGTCTTCCTGGTTCTTAGAAATGTGTTTCTGATGAGCTAATGAACTCAAAGATGTGTGCTCATTTAGCTTAGACATAGAGAAATCAAAATTGTTTCTGGATTCTCTCTCTAAACACACACATTCACAGTGATCACTAGTTTTATTTGCTGTGAAAGTTTCAAGTCATTAGAAGGAAACTCATGATGACCACTTCTACTTCTTGCTGGTAATGATGTCAAGGCCAAGAGTAAATATGTGGAATTATTGGCACAGTGGAAAAGTTTCCTAAGGCCCAAGTATTCATTAAAATGACCAATGTCAAATTACATGTGAAACAGGGCACTGACTCAGTGGAAACCTAAAATAACTATTATCCTTGCCCCCAGGTGGCCTAATTAGTCAAACAGACTTCTGGGGCCATTTTAAGTGTAAAAATTCTGCTTTGAACATAAGCTTAATGGCAAATACCTGAGCATCACTGAATGGTATGGCATTTAGCTGATGGTAAATGTTTCCAAATCTATTTTACATACATACATATGCACACACACACACTAATTCAATCTTTCATATCATTATTGGAAGCAGCATAGAAAGATGTGAGTTCAAATCCAGCTCTACCATTACATGGATATGAGATCTTGGGAATGTTCATAATGTCTCTGAGCCTATAAAATGTGGCAAGCTTGGGACTTCTCTGGTGGTTCAGTGGTTAAGCCACTGCAGGGGGCACAGGTTTGATCCCTGGCCAAAGAACTAAGATCCCACAAGCCACGAGGTGCAGCCAAAATGTGGCAAGCTGAAGAAAACAAATAAAGTATTTAAAGTGTCTAAACACAGGGACTGGCTAATACTTTATATTCAGTAAATGTCAGCTTTTTAACAAGTTCTGCCATTCAAGTGATATAATTATTTTGCTTGCTTCTAAAATGCACAAATATTCAGGAAATCAGTCCTGAATATTCATTGGAAGGACTGATGCTAAAGCTGACACTCCAATACTTTGGCCACGTGATGTGAAGAACTGACTCATTGGAAGAGACCCTGATGCTGGGAAAGATTGAAGGCAGAAGAAGAAGGGGGCGACAGAGGACAAGATGGTTGGATGGTATCACCAACTCGATGAACATAAGTTTGAGCCAGCTCCAGGAGTTGGTGATGGACAGGGAAACCTGGCGTGTTGCAGTCCATGGGGTCACAAAGAGTCAGACGTGACTGAGCCACTGAACTGAATGGAAAATGTACAAAACTAAAATATCCATATGTAGAAACATATTCAGAGTCCCAATTAGAAACAATAGCTGTTGCTTCCTTGTTGACAATATTTAGTTATTTTGTTCATTTACTTATTTTGTATATCCCATGAATGCAGTGAATATTGCCACTTATTTGCTGGAGTAGGGAGTGACATGTGGCCAATGGAATTCCCGTTACATTACTGTATCCTGTACATTCTCTGGTCTATTTGAATTATTTTCCTGTCTTCATTGGTATTTTCTGTACTTATTAATTTATTACCCATGAACTTAATTAAAGTGTTGCTTATTGGTACTCCTTACAGATCATTAATGAAAATGTTAATTAATTACAGGCCTAGTACTATCAGAATCTCTAACAGTAATGAAAAAACCTCTCTCATCCCATTTTATTTTAGGTGTGGCCCTGGAGTCATTCTGCAGAGGTCCTATACTATGAAATATTGACATATTCTTAAAATGATTTTTAAAAATTCGGCTACATTAAATTTCTCTATCAGTTAATTATCAGTAAGGTAACACTAATAAAGGCATGGTGTTAAGGTTATGCCAAGTGAGACAGCAGAAAGGATAATAATATTTGTTTGCAAATAGGCACTTGAAGGTTTTATCATGGACATGTATCATTGTATTACAGTACCCTGCCACTCATACAACTTTTCATATGCTATAGAATGGAAAAAAAAATGTATATATCTATATATCCGTAAAGAAGGCAGAATGCCAAAGAATTGACGCCTTCCAACTGTGCTGCTGGAGAAGACTCCTGAAAGTCCCTTGGAAAGCAAGGAGACCAAACCAGTCAATCTAAAGAGAAATCAACCCTGAATATTGATTAGAAGGACTGATGTTGAAGCTGAAGCTTCAGTGTTTTGGTCATCTGATGTGAACAGAACACTCACTGGAAAAATCCCTGATGATGAGAAAGATAGAGGGCAGGAGGAGAAGAGGGTGTCAGAGAATGAGATGGCTGGATGGCATCATCAATGCAAAGAGCTTGGGCAAACTCCGGGAGATGGTGAGGGACAGGGAGGCCTGCCGTGCTGCAGTCATGGTGTTGCAAAGAGTCAGATATGACTGGGAAACTCAACAGCAACAAATATCCATTCACAGCCCATCATCCTCAGAAAACAGAGCAAACAATAATGTACTGGGGTTAAAATCTGATCTGAACTGGACAGTTTGACTGTGTGATGCACTATACAAATGCCAATTGAATGGTCAGAGTACAGATTTCAAGTTTTTATGGAATTTTCCACTATGATAACAGTATTAGCCAGAACAATATGCACTAAAGGAACACATCAAAACGGTAACCTAGAAAATGCCTCTACTGGGCTTACATGGTGGCAGGGAGCATCTCAGATGATAACAGCAAATCTTTTCAAAGAGTGCTGAGCACTGATCAATACTATTAAAGTTCTATACTTTTGGCCACTGAATCACCTTGCAGTCTTTCAAACATTTCACTCAGACATTTCTCCTGGGGAAATCTGTTTCTTTAGTGCTATTATTTAACTTGGCAAAATAAAATTTTCAAGGAATCCAAATGGCAAAGTAAAACTGTCTTCCTTATTGGGATTATCCCATGTGAAATTCACAATAACAATGATCTGAAGCACAGCGTTAATAAATACTGTATTTCTTTCATTCATTCACTCACTCATTCATTCATTCAAAAATATTTATTGTTTGTTTGCTGCACAAAAGGCTTGGTGCTGGGAGCTGTGGGAAATACAAAACTGGATTAGCATTCTCTGACCATAGGTCTGTAATCCAGCAGGATAATTAAGGCATGCATACAAGTGCATTTAGCAAGCCATTACTTATTTAAAGCCTTACTTCAATTACTGGAAACAACAGGTCTATTCTTCAATTTGTATCTTATATAATAATTACAACATCTTGGGTAGGTACTGAATAGCTCAGTGCAGAGAAATTACTTTGCTATCCATTGTCTCCCCAAGTGGTAGCACCTAGTGGAATTTTGCACACAGTAGGAACTCCATAAATAAGTGATCAAGGCAAAACCAATACAATAGTGTAAAGTTAAAAAAAAAAAAACTCAAAAAAATAAATAAATAATGGAATATGCTAATTACTCCCAAATACAACTTTTTCAGATTTTGCTGCCCAATAAATGGAAAAGACTATGCATAATTCAAGCAGGAAGCATCGGGAATGTTTTCCTGTACTTTCCTATACAGTCATCATGAGGACGGAGGTGTAGAATTAATCTGTGTGGTATCAGAATGCAGATACAGGATCAGTGAGTGGGGGTTATAGGAAAAGCAGAGTTCAGCTCAAATTCAGAACCCTCTAGTATTCACAGCTGTTCAGAAATGTAGCTAGCTGTTTCAAGAAGTAGTTAGCACCTTGTCATTTCTCTAGGTCCTCAAATAGAAATCAAAATGGCCAAATGTCAGGATGTCATAAAAGGGTAGATTCTAGCACTGGATTCAAGCAAAGGTGTCAACTTCCATGTCAAGAAGTTGATGGGGAAGCATTATAGCAAACCTAGTTAAGGGTGCCACTTCTAGAGAATTTCACTTGGGTTCAAAATTAGCTCTGCCAGTTAGATAGTAGCTATATAACCTAGGGAAACTTAGCCCCTCTGTACCAATTGTATCATACTGTAAAATGAACTTAATAGCATCTACTTCACTGTAGTAATTGTCAAGATTAAATGAGTTATCACTGTAAAACATTTAGGACAGTGTCTGGCATACAGCAAATATTACATAAATGTTTGTGAAAACAAATAAATGACAATGATGGCACGAATGTGTCTTAGTATCTACCAAGAGTTTTTGAAGGAATTTTCCATACCTATCTTGTTTTATCATCATTTTTTACCTACTCCCCATCAGAGGTCACTGTTCACTTCTTGCCAGTTACAACACTTCTGCTTATCTTTCTTGTGCCACTGATTCCATCAGGAATTGATCACACTTGTGTCCTTGGTCCCCCCCACCCGCCACCATAGTGTAGATGTTTTAATATAGGGACTCTGCCTTGCCATCTCTCTCTCCAGTTTGGTCTGTCTGAACAATGCCTAAGTACAGGGGGTGCTTGGTCATTTCAATTCAGCTGAAGGTTACTCTACCTGATGTTAACGATGGGAGAAACATGGAACTTAAACACTATCTGTAATTGATATTTACTGCACTGATTATTCTAACCCTTTAAGGTTTGAGAAGATAAGCAAAAACCACTACTTTTAAATGTGAGTAAATTTAACCAAGAAATGGCAACTAACTTTCCCAAGGTCACATAATTGGAAGAACTAGGCACATAACTCTAAACTAAATTTAATATTCTTTCCCAACAGACCAAACCACTTCAAAACATGTGATATTAAGCCCTAGGCATGATATTTTGTTAATTCAGTCATTTTAGGTGACCAGAGAAATGGTATAATAATCAACATATCACAATAACCCAGTAAATGTGAAATACTGTTGGATGACATAAGTCTTCTTCAGGATAGGCCTTGAAAAAATACTTTATTGGAATTAGAAAGAGTTTTCAAAAAGCCAGTGCACATTGTTCTGGAAGTAGGTAGACTGTAAATAATAAATAAATAAAATGAAGTTCTTTGTAAATGAAATGAAATTACTCAAGCATGTATAATAGCACAATTCAAGGGTCAGTAATTTGTTTCATTTTACAAATTAATAATGAAGGGAGGACTAGAAGAGTAGGTGACTCAAAATAACCCAGGGAGCTGCCATGAGCTACACTGAAAATTGGCTAGAAATCAGAACTTGCATATCTTCTACTGGAACTCTTTGATTATGGTAAATTGCCAGACTTAACACTGTTTACTTTTTCAGGCCACAATGCTTCATTTGGTAAATGGCTCCACACAACTTGCAAGTTCCTTTCATTTAGTGGCCTGAGAGTAGCAAGGCAAGGGAGTACAAAGAGCTCCCTTTCTCGTTAGAGGGAGGAGACCCCTTTGCCCAGACTCTTCTAGGTGAGTATACTATTTGCAGGGGTCGGGGGGTGGTGAAAGTTGGACAGTTCGGCCGTACAGCAAGTCTTTTAAGTCACAGGGATACTCATTCACACACTAAGGTCACAAGGAAATCAATGGGGTCCAGGTTGCCCTCACAGAGTTACTTATGTAAAGTACCTAATTTATACCCCAGGGAATATCTTATTCACTAAGCAGGAACTGACACACTGTGACATGAGTTTTCCACTTCACTTAGTGAAAGCAAGGCCTAAGTTCATTCTATCACAGCTCCTGAGAACAAGCAGTTTCAGAAACAGTATCTCATGGCCAAATTTAGTTCTTGTCTGAGGAGTTAAGAAGTTAATGGGACTTACTACTTGTTAGCACTGCACCTGGGAGCCCGGCATGTTCTATTTCTAGGGATTGTCATTCTTCATCTTAATGAGGCCACCAAGACAAAAAAAAAAAAAAAAAGTCAGGAAAGAGAGAAAAAAAAAAAAAACAAGGACACTGCAAAGGTCAGTGGTCAGACACTACCTCTTAGGGTTTTTGCTATAACCGAAGTAGGTTAATTTTTTAAAAGCAAGAAAAAGAAACATTTTAATGGATTAAAATATTATGCACAAAGAATAGGTGACACATGGTAATGTTGAGTAACATTTCCTGCAATATCACACTCAGATCCAGCTGACGCACCCCATTACATTTCATACACGGCATTCTTATTATTGATAACTCTGAACCTCTTTGCAGAGCTTTAATGTGTCCCAGTCAGATGGAACAATCAATAGTTGGAGAGTTAATTTACATTACAAATCAACTCTATGCACAGTCCAAGAGGCAGCATCCAGTGTAAGAAAATAATTTCTTTTATACGTGCATGTTTCCGGCGCAACACATCATTTCTTGGTTTGATAGCAGATATTAGAAAGCTTATTCTTGTAGATTAGCTATATTCTGCAACCTCAAAATAAGCAATTTGTTCTATGCCATGGGAATCTTAACCACAGCAAAGGAGGTTTCAAAAAACAAGCTGTGCTATATTTCAGAAAAGCAACAAAAATCACATTTCATGTACACTGTTTTGAGTCAAAGAATTAGCCTGTCATTTTTGACAAATACAGCAAAGTGCAGTGATTTTTCTTTAAAGGTAAAGCCAAAATAGATCTGGCAATTAAAAGTGTGCATGGATCAAAAAATTTCCTACCAAGAGTAAAAAAGTAAAAACTATAGTTACAATATCTTTTGGTTTGATACTTTAGTGAAACAACACAGATTAAGATGTGACATACTTTACTAGGATAAAGGCTTGATGTGCTATGTTGGTTTTTTTTTTCCCCTAAATGTTTTCATTTTCTCCCACTTAACAAATTAAATTATAGAAGAGAATTACATAAGTGGAGAAGTTATAACATAGCCAACCACCAATGAATCATTTGTATGGAGGTAGATGGCATAGCTGCTTTATATTAAATATGGTGCCAGATGTCCTGACAGTGTTCCAGTAAGGAAGATGACAGTCATTGCACTAATTATAAGGCATTGCACATAAAGATAATACTGGCTAAACTTAGAGTGGATGAAATTTGCAATTTCAAGTCCATCATCAAAATAAATGCTTATTAGACCAATTAATTTGTACAAAACAAAAAAGAAAATACTCAATACTGGTTCTTCAAAAGTTGTGGGCATGAATCAAAAGAACCTTATTTTTTTAATCAAAAGAATATAGCACATATACTGTAGACTCCTTCGGGGGCGAGAACTATGACATCTGAGCTTCCCAGGTGGTGCTAGTTGTAGAGAACTCAGCTGCCAATGCATGATACGTAAGAGACGTGGGTTTGATCCCTGGGTTGGGAAGATCCCCTGGAGTAGGAAATGGCAACCTGCTCCAGTATTCTTGCCTAGAGAATTCCATGGACAGAGGAGCCTGGCAGGTTACAGTTCATGGGGTTACAAAGAGTCAGACATGACTCAAGTGACTTAGCACACATGCACGCACACACTATAACTTATTCTCCGTGAGATCTCTAGCACTGACCTAGGATTCATCCTAAATAGTACCTCATTTGGAGAACTGGCTATTAAACTCAACTTAATATCAATAATAATATGTTCCAACACTTATCCTGGTGAACAAGACCAACATGATGTGTTTCTTGATTGTTTCACAGTTTTCATCTTATATTAATCTCCCCTTTGTTAACCACACAGCAACCAAATCAACCGCCTCTCTACTCCCTGAACATACTAAACTCATTTCCATTTTCACAATTTTGAACAAGTTCTTCTCCCAACCCCAAATGCTTTAACCAAGATTTTTGTCTTGGTTCAAATGTCACCTTGAAAAAAAGGCCCTTCCTATCCTCCCAACATAAAGTAGTACACCAGCCATGATCATGCAATTGCTACATTTCCTTCCAGTAGCACTTACTGCTATGTAGTACTGAATCCCTAATCCGTCTCAACTAAAATTTAAGCACATGAAAACAGGGACCCTGTCTGTCTCATAAGCTCTCTACTGGAAAGGCCCAGCATAGTGCCTGGCACATAGGACATATTTGATTTTCTTAACTGATACTTTTCAGTCCTCACCATTTTTTTGTCATTCTGCATGCCGTTGGCAGATTGAGATTATTAAAGTATCAGTCCTATCTAGGCCCAGTTTTCTATCAAGAAAGAAGAACATGTTTTGAGTGTATTTTGTCTCCATGACTGTCAGTGGCCTCCAGCCTTGATACTCTTATTCTGTACTGATTTGGATTGCTGAGGAACTGAAACAAAAATAATAGTCAAATAACTCTTGCAGAAATAAAGAGCAATAACATAGGCTATAGACTGATGACAGAGAGTAAAGTCTGTTCTAAAGAGACACCAGGGAAGCCCAACAGACCATCCCTGAATTCATAGAGAGTAGAAGGTGCGGAGGACCATCAGAAATGTAGCCCTAGAAGCCAGGGAACTTATGTGTGCATCCTGACTGACCATATTGCCCTGATGACATCAAAGGCCTGGGGACACATGTGTGCACGTGGAGGGGCAGGAAAGGGGCACTTCTGCTTCAATATGGTGTCCTTAAACAATGCATGGCATGTTCTGTGTGTGTCTGAGAGTGTGTCTGTGCATGAGTATTTCTGTGAGAAACACATGCACATAGAGAGACTGAAGCAAAGAGAAAGGTGAGAAAGATACAATCCTATATCCATACATTCACACATATATTCACACATAAGAGGGCAATGATCTGGGCCTCAGGAACCCCAATGTGATATTTTCTAAACAAGACATGAAATTGAGTTTCAGACCTATGTTAGGATGGACAGATATAATACTGCATCATCAGGACAAATAATTCTGAAGCACTTCACAGGAACTGAGAATCCAAGATCATATGGATAAGGTTAAATTAGAGTTGGAACACTGTTTAAGAAGGCAGATAAGAGTACAGTTACTGTGCTTAATGAAATGCCTAGCACATGGCTGGTGCTCCACATAATAATGAACTTCAAAAGGCTACTTTCTTGAAAAACAAACAAACAAAACAAAACAAAAAAATAACAATAACAACCCCAAAAGAAAACAGGTATAATTCTAGCAATTTAAAAAGGGATATATGCTACTGGAATTCCAGATAATTGATATTTCACTGAATACTTGTTCAAAGCACTTGATAGCCTTTAGTGCAGAATTCTAATGCACATTATAAAAACATGAAATCAATGGCTCATGGCAATTATTTGTGACTTAACTGACAACCTAATGGGGACATTTTGATTGATCTGGAAATACAGTCAGCTACAATAGAAGAAAAATTATCTAACATAACTCTGTGTGCTATCCGAACAAACAGTGAAATAAAAGAAGAAATGCATGATATGAGTCTACATTTTGTCAATAAAATATTTAGAGAGTTCTGAAAAGGCAGAGGAACCAGAGATCAAATTGCCAACATCTGCTGGATCATCAAAAAAGCAAGAGAGTTCCAGAAAAACATCTATTTCTGCTTTATTGACTATGTCAAAGCCTTTGACTGTGTGGATCACAATAAATCGTGGAAAATTCTGAAAGAGATGGGAAAACCAGACCACCTGGCCTGCTTCTTGAGAAACCTATATGCAGGTCAGGAAGCAACACTTAGAACTGGACATGGAACAACAGACTGCTTCCAAATAGGAAAAGGAGTACGTCAAGGCTGTATATTGTCACCCTGCTTATTTAACTTGCATGCAGAGTACATCAGGAGAAACACTGGGCTGGAAGAAGCACAAGCTGGAATCAAGATTGCTGGGAGAAATATCAATAACCTCAGATATGCAGATGACACCACCCTTATGGCAGAAAGTGAAGAGGAACTAAAGAGCCTCTTGATGAAAGTGAAAGAGGAGAGTGAAAAAGTTGGCTTAAAGCTCAACATTCAGAAAACGAAGATCATGGCATCTGGTCCCATCACTTCATGGGAAATAGACGGAGTAACAGTGGAAACAGTGTCAGACTTTATTTTGGGGGGTTCCAAAAGCACTGCAGATGGCGATTGCAGCCATGAAATTAAAAAACACTTACTCCTTGGAAGGAAAGTTATGTCCAACCTAGATAGCATATTCAAAAGCAGAAACGTTACTTTGCCAACAAAGGTCTGTCTAGTCAAGGTTATGGTTTTTCCAGTGGTCATGTATGAATGTGAAAGTTGTACTGTAAAGAAAGCTGAGCGCTGAAGAATTGATGCTTTTGAACTGTGGTGTTGGAGAAGACTCTTGAGAGTCCCTTGGACTGCAAGAGATCAACCAGTCCATTCTAAAGGAGATCAGTCCTGTGTGTTCTTTGGAAGGACTGATGCTAAAGCTGAAACTCCAATACTTTGGCCACCTCATGCGAAGAGTTGACTCATTGGAAAAGACTTTAATGCTGGGAGGGATTGGGGGCAGGAGGAGAAGGGGAAGACAGAGGATGAGACAGCTGGATGGCATCACCGACTCAATGGACATGAGTTTGGGTGAACTCCAGGAGTTGGCGATGGACAGGGAGGCCTGGCGTGCTACAATTCATGGGGTCACAAAGAGTCAGACATGACTGAGAGACTGAACTGAACTGAACTGAAGTCACTAGTTCCTCTCTGCTGAGTTCAATGACTTACACATAATATAGGTCAAGAGTTTAGCTAAACTATTGCATGTTGTTGCTGCCTCTGCTGCTACTGCTACTGCTGCTAAGTCGCTTCAGTTGTGTCCAACTCTGTGTGACCCCATAGACAGCAGCCCACCAGGCTCCCCCATCCCTGGGATTCTCCAGGCAAGAGCATTGGAGTGGGTTGCCATTTCAGCATCCATTAAATATAACCAAGTGGCATGTATGGGGCCTTGAACTGACACTAGTGAAACTGAGTCCCTCTAAAAGCAAGCCCCCCTACAGAGTTTATGATTAACCTCTTTCCTAAAACTTTATTCTCTTTCTAGTCCTATCACCCAGCCCCCTCAGGACTGAGGAGTATCAAAGAAAAGGGGGAGCTGAAACCAAGCAGGACCCTGTAGAATCCTCCCAGGTAAAAAGCCCCTCTGTGTTCTTGGTTTCTTGTTTGTTGAAAAAGACTTTAGTGTCCTAGACCTCCCCTGAGTTCTAAAGATCAGACTCAAGCAGAAACAAAGGGAAAGTAGTCAAGAAACACCCAGAAGGTTGGGATGAGGAGGGAGGTGAGAGGGGGATTCAGGATGGGGGGACACATGTACACCCATGACTGATTCGTCAATGTATGGCAAAAACCACTACAATATTGTAAAGTAATTAGCCTCCAATTAAAATAAATTAATTAATTTACAATAGAACAAGAAAGACTAGACATCTCTTCAAGAAAATTAGAGATACCAAGGGAACATTTCATGAAATGATGGGCTCGATAAAGGACAGAAATGGTATGGACCTAACAGAAGCAGAAGATATTAAGAAGAGATAGCAAGAATACACAGGAGAACTATACAAAAAACATCTTCATTACCCAGATAATCACTATGGTATGATCGCTCATGTAGAGCCAGACATCCTGGAATGTGAGGTCAAGTGGACCTTAGAAAACATCACTATGAACAAAGCTAGTGGAGGTGATGGAATTGCAGTTGAGCTATCTCAAATCCTGAACAACGATGCTGTGAAAGTGCTGCACTCAATATGCCAGCAAATTTGGAAAACTCAGCAGTGGTCACAGGACTGGAAAAGGTCAGTTTTCATTTCAATCCCAAAGAAAGGCAATGCTAAAGAATGCTCAAACTACCACACAATTGCACTCATCTCATATGCTAGTAAAGTAATGCTCAAAATTCTCCAAGCCAGGCTTCAGCAGTACGTGAACCGTGAACTTCCAGATGTTCAAGCTGGTTTTAGAAAAGGCAGAGGAACCAGAGATCTATACTCTCTAGGTAATCTTATCTAGTCTAATGGCTTTAAACACCATTTAAGTGCTGGTGGTTTCTAAGTTTTTATCTCCAGTTTGGGTTTTTCCCTATAGTTTGGTCTCAAATGTTCAATCATTCTAGGCTTTGCATCTCCAGTTGTTTGCCTAACAGTGTCTCAAATTGAACATGAAACCAAACTCTTGATTCACCACTGCCACAACCTTCCTTCTACCTTATCCAGTCTCCCTCATCTCTGTAATGGTCATTCCATTCTTTTCAATCCTCAAATGGCTTTCCATCATACAATAAGGTCTTCACTACCCTTTTTCCTTTTGACTTTCACTCTCCCACACTACAAAGCAGCCACAATGGCATTATTGCTATTCCTTGTGTGGGGGAGAAAATTTTGTCACCCTCAAATATCTCGTTAGCAAGTGGATGGATTATTCCGAGCTGAAAGCAATCAAGGAAGACTCAGGAAGAACCTTTGACCTTTCCCCTAAGTGCCTTTAGAACATAGAGGATGTATTCCAAGCAGGGAGCTATCACTATGGATAACTAAGGTATGAACTAGGTATGTAGACAGGGAGGAACGTAGCTAAGTCTGTTGGTTAAAATTCCTCTGTCCTACCCTCTCTGCTTGGCCCAGCAAACATTTGTTTACCACACACTGGTTTTTCCAATTCCATGTCAACTGCCTTCCTTCCATTTGAAGTTCTACACCACTACCCCCCCCCCCACCCCATATGATCTTTTGTCTTTAGCTGAAGATGGTATTTAAGGTGAGGGCCTTGGCCACTTTGGACAGTTACTCAGTTTTCCTGGGTTTCTCCCATGGATACATGTTACCAGACTTTTGTTTGATTTTTCTCCTGTTAATCTATTATATCTCATGTTAATTTAATTCTTAGACCAGCCAGAAAAACTAGAAGGGTAGAAGGAACTGCCCAACACTTACATGCTTTAAGCGTGCTCAGGTTCACACCTTAGAAACCCGAGTTGTCCCTCGTGCATGGAAAGTTCTCTCAGTTATTCACAAACTTCATCTCCTCATTTGATTCCAATCTCTGTTTAAATGTCACTCCTTTATAAGGGTCCCTCCTTTTTTTAAATAAAAAAAAAATCATTCTTAATCCTTTTGCCTATCTTTTCTCATCACATTGATGTCTGGTATTATATTACTAATTCATTTTTTGACTGTCTATTGCACTAGAATATATGTTCAAAGACTGATATATATATATGTGTGTGTGTATATATATATTTTTTAAGTTTCTCATCACTGAAAAAAAGAGAGCTTGCTATACAGTAGGCATTTGATAGATATTCCCTGAATGAACACATGACTTTGTTATCAGTAAAAATGGTATAACATTATATTAACATCAATACTGGTAAAATGAATCAGAGAGGAAATTAATTCAACATTTATGCATTTAATGTTTGAGTGGAACAAGGATGGATAGACTACCTTAGATTAAGAATATAAGAAGGTTTTAGAGCTGTAAAACACATTCGAGATTACTTAATATAATTCCTTTGTACTTAAAATGTATTTAATTGCATAACTTTGAACTGAGTCATTTCATTTCCCTGATTTCCTGGGTTCAGGCTAATTTACTGAAAGCTGATACTTTTATTTCCTCTAAAGAAAATGATTATTAAAACACTTTATTTTTAATAATATTAATAGTTAAATGTAAAACAATGACTTACTAAGAGGAAAATAGGTAAAATTCAGAAATCTAAAGACTTTTAGATCAGTAGTAGAATTATTAACCTAAGCCCATCTTAGCATTTTATGTTATGAAAAAGATAAAAAAACAACATATAAACAATGCAGAGAATACAGTGACGCAATATGCCCCATTTTTAGTGTGACAATGTACATTTGAGTTAATACAGAAATCTTTAATTATCATATTAATAATGTTAATCTCATTACTCTTTTGGTATTTCACACACATGCACATGCACACACATATGCATACATATGCACCAACACAAGACTCAAGTCAAAAGAACTGCCACGTTTTTATAAACTTATAATTGAAAGATATGACCTTACAATCCAAACTAGAACTTTTGGTAATTAAAGAAAACATCATTTTAACACCTAAACTTCCTTCAGGAAGCAGAGTTTCTTCTGTAAGACTAACCCATGGCAGCTGCATTTCATTTTTATTTGAAAAGACTGATCCAATGTTTTTATACCTCTCAATTAAGCTGTTTAAATGAAAAAAGTAAATGTTGAAAATGGAAAGCATTGCAGTTAAGCTCTAGGTAAATGAGTAATGGGCAAATCTTTGGTGGTTTGAAAGTTTGGTTTGGATAAATACCTAAATCTATTAGAACTTCTTTGGCTAAAAAATTCTAGCTCCCATAAGGTTAGTAGAGCTTTAGGTTTTTGCACTGAATCTGACACAGCTTTTCAAAAATGCCCACATTCAATCCCTGGCCAATAGTAAAAGTAACTTTAGGAGAAAAAGGTAAAAATTCTTGAAATATAAAATGTCTTCAATATTTGGTTCCATTTGAGAGATTTCTAACTCTCCAACTTTAAAACTCCACTAGAATTATAAATCCAGCAAGACCATGGACAAGAAACTAGATGTATTAGAATTACTAAGGACCAAATCATCAAGGTACCAAACTGTCAAATATTTTTAACACCTGCAGATAAACAGGCAGAAGTAAAGGTTCATCTTTGACTCTTCCATGACTTCTTATCCATCCTTCACATCTCAGCTCAAGCATCACCTTCTCAAGAGAGCTCTCCCTAACTAGGTTGCTGACTGGTATAGCATTATAAATCTCTTTCATGTCACTTGCCATGGTTGCTTGAGGAGTTATTTAATGTATATCTCTTCCAGGACACTAAAACCTCCCTGAGGCTATGTCATGTCTTACTTCAAGTATCTAGGACAATGTCGGGAACATAGCAAGAATCGCTAAATAAATATTTGTGGAATGAGTAAATCCTCGAAAACATCAACCAGGTACAAGACAATATAACAGCTTTTGTTATGAAACATGTCAGGATAGACATAAGAAAATAAAATAAAATTTTAAGATATAAAATAACAATATTATACAAATGTAAGCTTTTTATTGCTGTATTACAAATCCAAATTAGAGAGCAGTTAAATTGAATGTGAAAAAAAAATTCATCTGCCCCATTTGATAGACGTGTACACAATCTTTCTAATACTGGAAACAATTCTGACTTTAGTCATTACTTGGTCAATAGTTGGCAAGTGGCAAATATCACCTCATTTTAGCAAATACCACGTGGCAATTGGAAACAGGGAGAGAACTATAACTAAAGGTATTTGTCTTTCAGCTCTTTCAGTTCAGTTCCGTCACTCAGTCGTGTCCGACTCTTTGCGACCCCATGAATCGCAGCACGCCAGGCCTCCCTGTCCATCACCAACTCCTGGAGTTCACTCAAACTCATGTCCATTGAGTCGGTGATGCCATCCAGCCATCTCATCCTCTGTTGTCCCCTTCTCCTCCTGCCCCCAATCCCTCCCAGCATCAGGTCTTTACAACCCACCAAATACTGTTCAACCTCTTCAGGCCAGCATTCTTGACTTTTTTGAATTTGAGTTTTTACTCATTTTCCTACAACAAGGAATTACAACTAATTTTCACTACTCTGAGCCAAATGTGTATTTGATATTCTTTTGACACATTTTGGATCTTTACACATTGAGTCTTTGTTGCTAACTTTGCTGGTATAACTCTCCATGAACCCTTCCCCCAAGTTTTCAGTTAGTAGTGGTCTGAAGTCAGAAGTGGTCAAGATGATGGATGTGAACACTATACAGACTGGAAGTCTTTATGAATGTACTGGGATTTATTGTACAGAGCAATTTTTCCATTTTATATTGCATTTATCATATTCATATTGTCTTATGAGTACATTGTTCATTTTGCTTATTAACTTATATGTTCTGAAATAAAAGGTCTACTACTACTACTAAGTCATGTCAGTCATGTCCGACTCTGTGCGACCCCATAGACGGCAGCCCACAAGGCTCCGCCGTCCCTGGGATTCTCCAGACAAGAACACTGGCGTGGGTTGCCATTTCCTTCTCCAATGCAGGAAAGTGAAAAGTGAAAGTGGAATTGCTCAGTCGTGCCCGACTCTTAGCGACCCCATGGACTGCAGCCTACCAGGCTCCTCCGTCCATGGGATTTTCCAGGCAAAAGTACTGGAGTGGGGTGCCATTGCCTTCTCCGAATAAAAGGTCTACATTTTAGTTATTTTTATATACCTCACAGACCTAATGCTTTGTTCACATGGCACATGCAGGCATTAAAAGAATGATAATACACATATGGGCAAAAGGCAGATACAATCTTTTGTATACAAAAGGGAGAGCAGAGGGCAAACTGTGTCAATTATGTACTGATATCTGAATATATAGGCAGATATGTTAAATAACCTAACATATATGTCTATCATATGGCCTCTTGATGCCTATAACCAATTAATTATTTTCAACATGAAATATGAATTTAAGCTATTTAATTTTATAATACAGGATACAGGACTCATTGAACAAAATAAAGTTTAGTAATAAAAAAAATCCTAAATGTAAATATAATAAGGCCTATAATGTTTAGTTGATCACTTCAAATCTTAAACTCTGACTCTCCTTCCATCCAACCCTAGAATATCTGCATACATACAGTCCACTATGGGAGAGTTCTTAGAGTGCAAATCATTTTCATATTTATCTAATTAGACACAACTAGTGACGGGCTTTGGTGGTGGGGGGGGCGTTGTTTAAATAGACATTACAAGAATTTCAAAGTCAAAGAGAATTACATCTTGGGTGACCTATGAGAGGATGTAGCAAAATATTTTTAATGACTACCTCTGCAAAATATTCTAACATCCTTGAAATAAAATGTCAGCAGAGAGCAAATCATGCATTCATTCATTCACCAGACATGTATTGAGCCCTACTATGTGCCAGGCCCTGGGTGTGCAAAAGATGATCAATACAGAACCAACACAGTAAACTTCCTGTACACAGAGAGCTTCTGTTGCAGCAGGAGTTGAGTCTTATCTCCTCCATGAAGCTGCTCCAAACCACAACGTTCCCTATCTGGTGAATTCTTAATACATTTTAAACCAATGTTGTAAACAAGCAGGACCTTATGGGGCCTTCCGGTTATAGACCTCCCCTCAGCCCCAATGTCCTCTGCCTGCCTCTTGTTTGTAGAAAAGCTATAAGCTTCCCAGGCCTCCCGTGAGTCACAAAAGCCTGGCTCAAGAATGAATGATTGAAAGGATGTGACCATATAGCAACAAAAATAGTGATTGAGCCAGGAAAACTGGTAAGAGTTTAAACAGTAAATCAATCACAGGGCAGTACCAGAATCTTTAGTTTCTCCCTGAAATAGATAACAGTATCTGAGGCACATTTCCTGAGTTGTTTTACAGATCCTAAAAACCCTTACCAAATGGAAGAGGTTAACTACTTGATGACCAAGAGCACATAGCCCCCCAGACCTACTAGGGCAGGAAGATTGCTATGTTAACCCCTATGACACAGTCATGTTACCTCACCATCAACCAATCAGAGAATTGTGCATGAGTTAATCACATACCCTGTGATCCCACTCCCTCATCTGGACTTTAAAAATGCTTTCCTGAAATGCATTGGGAAGTTCGAGTGTTGTGAGCATTACCTGCCCCAGACTCCTTGTCTAGTGCCCTGCAATAAATGTTGCACTCTCCTTCACCACAACCCAGGGGCAGTATATTGGCTCTTTGCATGTAGGCAAGTAAATCCTAGTCAATCTAATCACTCTAGGACCACAGCCTTGTCTAACTCAATGAAACTAAGCCATGCCCATGGGGCAAGCTAAGATGGGCAGGTCATGGTGGAGAGATCTGACACAATGTGGTCCACTGGAGAAGGGAATGGCAAACCACTACAGTATTCTTGCCTTGAGAACCCCATGAACAGTATGAAAAGGCAAAATGATAGGATACTGAAAGAGGAACTCCCCAGATCAGTAGGGGCCCAATATGCTACTGGAGATCAATGGAGAAATAACTCCAGAAAGAATGAAGGGATGGAGCCAAAGCAAAAACAATACCCAGTTGTGGATGTGACTGGTGATAGAAGCAAGGTCCGATGTTGCAAAGAACAATACTGCATAGGAACCTGGAATGTCAGATCCATGAATCAAGGCAAATTGGAATTGGTCAAACAGGAGATGGCAAGAGTGAATGTCGACATTCTAGGAATCAGCAAACTCAAATGGACTGGAATGGGTGAATTTAACTCAGAAGACCATTATATCTACTACTGCGGGCAGGAATCCCTCAGAAAAATGGAGTAGCCATCATGGTCAACAAAAGATTCCAAAATGAATTCATTACTTGGATGCAATCTCAAAAATGACAGAATGATCTCTGTTCATTTCCAAGGCAAACCATTCAATATCACAGTAATCCAAGTCTATGCCCCAACCAGGAATGCTGAAGAATCTGAAGTTGAACGGTTCTATGAAGACCTACAAAACTTTTTAGAAGTAACACCCAATAAAGATGTCCTTTTCATTATAGGGGACTGGAATGCAAAAGTAGGAAGTCAAGAAACACCTGGAGTAACAGGCAAATTTGGCGTTGGAATACAGAATGAAGCAGGGCAAAGACTAATAGACTTTTGCCAAGAAAATGCATTGGTCATAGTAAACACCCTCTTCCAACAACACAAGAGAAGACTCTACACATGGACATCACCAGATGGTCAACACTGAAATCAGACTGATTATATTCTTTGCAGCCAAAGATGGAGAAGCTCTATACAATCAACAAAAACAAGACCAGGAGCTGACTGTGGCTCACATCATGAACTCCTTATTGCCAAATTCAGACTTAAATTGAAGAAAGTAGGGAAAACCACTAGACCATTCAGGTATGACCTAAATCAAATCCCTTCTGATTATAAAGTGCAAGTGAGAAATAGATTTAAGGGCGCAGATCTGATAGATAGAATGCCTGATGAACTATGGAATGAGGTTCATGACATTGTATAGGAAACAGGGATCAAGACCATCTCCATGGAAAAGAAATGCAAAAAAGCAAAACGGCTGTCTGGGGAGGCCTTACAAATAGCTGTGAAAAGAAGAGAAGTGAAAAGCAAAGGAGAAAAGGGAAGATGTAGGCATCTGAATGCAGAGTTCCAAAGAATAGCAAGAAGAGATAAGAAAGTCTTTCTAGGTGATCAATGTAAAGAAATAGAGGAAAACAAGAGAATGGGAAAGACTAGAGATCTCTTCAAGAAAATTAGAGATACCAAGGGAACATTTCATGCAATGATGGGCTCGATAAACGACAGAAATAGTATGGACCTAACAGAAGCAGAAGATATTAAGAAGAGGTGGCAAGAATATACAGAAGGACTGTACAAAAAAGATCTTCACGACACAGATAATCATGATGGTGTGATCACTCACCTACAGCCAGACATCCTGGAATGTGAAGTCAAGTGGGCCTTAGAAAGCATCACTACGAACAAAGCTAGTGGAGGTGATGGAATTCCAGTTGAGCTATTTCAAATCCTGAAAGAAGATGCTGTGAAAGTGCTGCACTCAATATGCCAGCAAATTTGGAAAACTCAGCAGTGGCCACAGGACTGGAAAAGGTCAGTTTTCCTTCCAATCCCAAAGAAAGGCAATGCCAAAGAATCGTCAAACTACCACACTATTGTACTCATCTCACATGCTAGTAAAGTAATGCTCAAAATTCTCCAAGCCAGGCTTCAGCAATACGTGAACTGTGAACTTCCTGATGTTCAAGCTGGTTTTAGAAAAGGCAGAGGAACCAGAGATCAACTTTCCAACATCCGCTGGATCACGGAAAAAGCAGAGTTCCAGAAAAACATCTATTTCTGCTTTATTGACTATGCCAAAGCCTTTGACTGTGTGTATCACAATAAACTGTGGAAATGTCTGAAAGAGATGGGAATACCAGACCATCTGACCTGCCTCTTGAGAAATCTGTATGCAGGTCAGGAAGCAACAGTTAGAACTGGACATGGAACAACAGACTGGTTCCAAATAGGACAAGGAGTACGTCAAGGCTGTATATTGTCACCCTGCTTATTTAACTTATATGCAGAGTACATCATGAGGAACGCTGGACTGGAAGAAACACAAGCTGGAATCAAGATTGCCGGGAGAAATATCAATAACCTCAGATTTGCAGATGACACCACTCTTATGGCAGAAAGTGAAGAGGAACTAAAGAGCCTCTTGATGAAAGTGAAAGAGGAGAGTGAAAAAGTTGGCTTAAAGCTCAACATTCAGAAAACGAAGATCATAGCATCCGGTCCCATCACTTCATGGGAAATAGATGGGGAAACAGTGGAAACAGTGTCAGATTTTATTTTTCTGGGCTCCAAAATTACTGCAGATGGTGACTGCAGCCATGAAATTAAAAGATGCTTACTCCTTGGAAGGAAAGTTATGACCAACCTAGATAGCATATTAAAAAGCAGAGACATTACTTTGCCAACAAAGGTCCGTCTAGTCAAGGCTATGGTTTTTCCTGTGGTCATGTATGGATATGAGAGTTGGACTGTGAAGAAGGCTGAGCGCCCAAGAATTGATGCTTTTGAACTGTGGTGTTGGAGAAGACTCTTGAGAGTCCCTTGGACTGCAAGGAGATCCAACCAGTCCATTCTGAAGGAGATCAGCCCTGGGATTTCTTTGGAAGGAATGATGCTAAAGTTGAAACTCCAGTCTTTGGCCACCTCATGCGAAGAGTTGACTCATTGGAAAAGACTCTGATGCTGGGAGGGATTGGGGGCACGAGGAGAAGGGGACGACAGAGGATGAGATGGCTGGATGGCATCACTGACTTGATGGACTTGAGTGAGTGAACTCTGGGGGTTGGTGATGGACAGGGAGGCCTGGCGTGCTGCGATTCATGGGGTCACAAAGAGTCGGACATGACTGAGCAACTGAACTGAACTTAACTAAACTGAAGCAAATCCAAGTTTGGTTCAGAAACAGTGTCACCCAATTAAACTTTATAAAACACCATCCTTTGAATGCTTTATTATTCATACACATGCTCTTAACTAACTATTAAGCTTCTTTAGAGCAAAGAATATTTTCTACTTCATTTTATGTTTCAGTCCCATGGTAACTAATAGTGCTAGGTTCTGGAGTAGCTGCTTAATGAATAGATGTTGATTGATTGGTAAAAACATAGAAGGAAACTTATTTTTGAACCTAAAAAAATTGTTGGTACATTCAGTTCTTAATTATCTGCGTTGAGGGAGATAGTTAATGCAAAACAAAGAATAATATACAAGCCATTTCCATTTGGCTTTGGAATGTATTTCCATACTTCACTGTTCATTTGGGTCTATTGCTTGGCTTGAGATTACATTTCCAACAAAACAATAAAGCTGCCATGTGAATTTCCAACTGTGATCAAAGCTGGAATGCTCTCTCACTGCAGGAAAAAGAGGAAGAAATATTGAAATGGCCTATTGGATTTTCAGCCTGCACTACACTCATTTACAATGAAATCAGCTTGGACTGTTTGTTGCTATCTTCTACTACTTGTACCTCCCTGACTACATGCCGTTTTGAAAGCATTAAACATAGCTGCATGTTAGCTTATAGGTGTCCTAACATTTAGAATATTGACTTTCATTGAGTATGCAAGTATCTTCAGATTCCATTTGTTGCTTCTTTCTCTCTTATACCTAAGTGAAAAAGATAGTAAAAGTCACTCAGTTGTTTCTAAATCTTTGAGACCCCATGGACTGTAGCTTGCCAGGCTCCTCTGCTCATGGAATTTCCCAGGCAAGAATACTGCAGTGGGTTGCCATTTCCTCCTTTAATGGATTTTCCCAACAGAGAGATCAAACCAGGGTCTCCTGCATTGCAGGCAGATTCTTTACCCTCTGAGCCATCACAGAAGCCCAAGTGAAAAAGATAGGCATTTGTTTAATCCCAAACATCTGGAAACTCCCAGAATAATGAAGTGAATGCCTCCTGCTTCTTCCATAGGCACTTACTGCATGAATGTACTTTTCTCTTTCAGTCTTAACACACACACACCCCCCACACACACATGACTTAGATAAAATCAAGGTGGACAAAAGTAGATCATGGTTGTTTACAAAGAATATTTTCCTTGGGGAAAATAAATTATTTCCCATTTGTGAGGTTTAGAGCAGAATGGTCATTAACACCTGGTATATAGGTTCTTAATTTTACAAAGCATGTTCAAAGTCATTACTATACCTAGTCCTAGTAACAACATATGTGAGGTGGACAAGGCAAGCATTATTCTTTCAGCTTTACAAATGGGCAAACAGAGTGTCTTTCCTAAGTTTACAAAGGCCATGGCTAAAACTTAGGTCTATTGATACACATCCAAATATCTTTTCATTCAAATAGATTAATAAAAAATGCTTTGCATTTGTATAGTACACTAAAGTTCAAAAATACTTTTATATATATGGGGTAAATAAAATGGACAGAGAGTATTTCTCAAAAGTGTACAGAATGAAATTGGCTCTCTTTAGGTTTGGAGTCAGGTCCATAATATAGAAATCTGGAGATGAGTAATTGAGCAGAGTTGCTGTACACAAATTTGATAATGCCTTAGCTGATATGAAAAATGCTTAACTAAATGTTTGCTTTTGATAAAGAGGAGTTGGGATTTTCACCTCTTGCAACCAATTTCAACTAGGTTACTCATGACTTTTCTTACTCAAACATCAGCTGGTGACTAGATAATATTCTCCTTCTCACTGATGACCTTGGGAAAGCTTTTCTATAGTTACTTTTTAAATTTTTCATTCCTTTTCAGTTCTCACCATCGGTGAGTGCCTTAGCTTTAAAGGAGTAACTGATATGTAATCCTTTCAAGTTGATTATAATTTTAAATGCTTGTCTTATGTATGTGTATGTGGATGGGTGGATGGATGGATATTTGTGTATCAATATATCCATCATCAAGATTTCAGCTGAAAAAGTTCAATGATGTTTGTTATGTATATCTTTCCATTTCTAACTTCAGTAATGAATTGGGACAATAATAAGTAATTACCCTATTTCACCTTTGCAAAACAAAGGAGAGTATTATTACATGTTTACTGACTTGCTTTCTTTTCAAGTATATTTTTTATTTCTACCTTATAAAGCTAATTCACTTCCCATATCTCAAAGTTTAAAACCACAAGAAAAGATCAGGTGCTGTTCAATGAAAAGCTAAGTTTACTTGCTATAATATTCAAAAGTTACCTAAAAAAGATTCTAACTAGAAATAACCGAAGAGACATCTAAGACAGAAAAGGACACTAATATAATCTGTCTACATTATACAAATAGTACCTGATTGAGACACTGCTGCAAGACTATATTAATTGACTCATACTGATGTCACCATCATTGCCTATAAACTGTGTGCATTCAACATACCATGCATGCCTTTCATAATTGAAAATAGTTTTAGTAAATTTCAAATAAAAACAAAAAGACAAATGATGGCTACAATATCCAATTTAAGCTCTATTCCCAGATGAGTCTCTAGTGGGCTGAAAGGGTTTAAGCATCCTTTAACTAAGCAATACGCTCTTTTCTCACCATTAGCATCATGCACCAAATGTCTATCAATTCCTAAAAAAAGTTTGAAAAATGGAGCTCATGGTAATTTCAGGCTGCCATTGAAACAAGCAAGACATTTCAAATAGAAAATTTTTGAGTTGACTGATCTGAAAAACTATATGCTCCACTGAGACAGTTTCTTAGAATGTGATTTCTAAGCACCAAAGAGATAATTCTTAATACCTGCATTTTAAATCAAAACATACAGGAATAAAAGTGGAAACATGTTATACCCCTTTTCCTTTTGTCAAACTAAAGTTATGCCACGATAACAAGCTGTTTTCTACTTACTTGCTAGAATGGTATTTAATATTAATTATTGCAATGACTTCTAACATATTAAATAAACATTTACTAGGACAATTTTCCAAAAAGCACTGTGCTAAGTTTGTTGTACTCAAAGATGAATAAGGATTTCTGTCTCAAAAGATTTTATAACCCAGTGTACAAAACACATACACACAAGCAGAGTATAGTCAAGTCAGTAAGTACAATGATCAAAATATTAAAATGCTATGAGAACACACGGGACAAGGAAAGGAATTATGTTTGCTATGATTAAGGAAGACTTTGTGGAGGATATGTTATAAGTGAGTAGTTAATTCTTAAATTAATTTGAAAACCTTTCAAAAATATTTTTTTTCCTCTGAAGCAACACATAGATTCACAGTCAACAAATGTGAATTTCATCTCAGATTTATGAAGCTTTCTGACCTTAGAGGCAGCTTGATACCATGGTTACAAGCACAAGGCTTGGAGTCTGAAGCTTGGAGCTGAAGTAGCAAAATTTACTTGAATTCTGGCTTTTATTAAATGCCAGACTTGAAATATACATGATCTTGCACACGTTTGAACCTCTATAGCCTCAAACCTCACATATTTAAAATTGGGTTAATCATAGTACCTACCATATAGCGAAAAGCAAAGGAGAAAAGGAAAGATATAAGCATCTGAATGTAGAGTTCCAGAGAATAGCAAGGAGATATAAGAAAGCCTTCCTCAGTGATCAATGCAAAGAAATAGAGGAAAACAACAGAATGGGAAAGACTAGAGATCTCTTCAAGAAAATTTTAGATACCAAGGGAACATTTCATGCAACGATGGGCTCGATAAAAGACAGAAATGGTATGGACCTTACAGATGCAGAAGACATTAAGGAGAGGTGGCAAGAATATACAGAAGAACTGTACAAAAAAGATCTTTATGACCCAGATGATCACAATGGTGTGATCACTCACCTAGAGCCAGACATCTGGAATGTGAGGTCAAATGGGCGTTAGAAAGCATCACCATGAACAAAGCTAGTGGAGGTGATGGAATTGCAGTTGAGCAAATCCTGAAAGATGATGCTGTGCAAGTGCTACACTCAATATGCCAGGAAATTTGGAAAACTCAGCAGTGGCCACAGGATGGGAAAAGGTCCATTTTCATTCCAATCCCAAAGAAAAGCAATGCCAAAGAATGCTCAAACTACCGCACAATTGCACTCATCTCACATGCTAGCAAAGTAATGCTCAAAATTTTCCAAGCCAGGCTTCAGCAATACATGAACCGTGAACTTCCAGATGTTCAAGCTGGTTTTAGAAAAGGCAGAGGAACCAGAGATCAAATTGCTAACATCCGCTGGATCATGGAAAAAGCAAGAGAATTCCATACAAAAAACATCTATTTCTACTTTATTGACTATGCCAAAGCCTTTGACTGTGTGGATCACAATAAACTGTGGAACATTCTGAAAGAGATGGGAATACCAGACCACTTGACCTGCCTCTTGGGAAACCTATATGCAGGTTAGGAAGCAACAGTTAGAACTGGACATGGAACAACAGCCTGGTTCCAAATAGGAAAAGGAGTACGTCAAGTCTCTATATTGTCACCCTACTTATTTAACTTATATGCAGAGTACATCATGAGAAACGCTGGGCTGCAAGAAGCACAAGCTGGAATCAAGATTGCTGGGAGAAATATCAATAACCTCAGATATGCAGATGACACCACCCTTATGGCAGAAAGTGAAGAGGAACTAAAAAGTCTCTTGATGAAAGTGAAAGAGAATGAAAAAGTTGGCTTAAAGCTCAACACTCAGAAAACGAAGATCATGGCATCTAGTCCCATCACTTCATGGGAAATAGATGGGGAAACAGTGGAAACAGTGTCAGACTTTATTTTGGGGGGCTCCAAAATCACTGCAGATGGTGACTGCAGCCATGAAATTAAAAGACGCTTACTCCTTGGAAGGAAAGTTATGTCCAACCTAGACAGCATATTAAAAAGCAGAGACATTACTTTGCCAACAAAGGTCCATCTAGTCAAGGCTATGGTTTTTCCAGTGGTCGTGTATGGATGTGAGATTTGGACTGTGAAGAAAGTTGAGTGCCGAAAAATTGACGCCTTTGAACTGCGGTGTTGGAGCAGACTCTTCAGAGTCCCTGGGACTGCAAGGAGATCCAACCAGTTCATCCTAAAGAAAATCAGTCCTGAATATTCATTGGAAGGACTTGATGATGAAGTTGAAACTCCAGTACTTTGGCCATCACTTGCAAAGACTCATTGGAAAAGACACTGATGCTGGGAAAGATTGAGACCAGGAGGAGAAGGGGACGACAGAGGATGAGATGACTGGATGGCATCACTGACTTGATGGACATGAGTTTGGGTAAACTCCGGGAGTTGGTGATGGATAGGGAGCCCTAGGCCTGCTGTGATTCATGGGGTCGCAAAGAGTGGGACACAACTGAGTGACTGACTGACTGACTGACCGCATTGTATTGCTTTGGAGATCATTTGAGATTGTATGAAAGTGAAAGTGAAACCCACTCAGTCCTGTTCGAGACTCCATGCACTATGCAGTCCATGCAATTCTCTAGGCCATAATACTGGAGTGAGTAGCCTTTCTCTTCTCCAGGGGATCTTCCCAACTCAGGGATCGAACTGCAGTCTCCTGCACTGCAGGCGGATTCTTTACCAGCTGAGCCACAAGACACCTATATATTTTTAGCACTGTGACTGGCACATGGCATTCACTAAACACTTGCTATTATTTATATTTTACTATCATTTTTATTTTTATTACTACAAGTGATTATACCTTCTATTGCAAATTACTGTGCAAATAATTGAAGTTAAACACACACATACACACACACACACAAACTTGCTTTCACTGCCAAGGGTCTGGGTTGAATCCCTGGTCAGGGAACTAAGATCCCACAAGCTGTGTGACACAACCAAAAAAAATAAATAAATAAACTTCCAAAATGTGATGAAGAGTGCATATGTCAAAGAATGCTAACAATCTTCCTTTTTTAAAAAGCAGTCTTTCCCCGCTATTACTGACCATGCTCCCATGCTTACTCTCTCTCTTTTTCTTTCTTTCTTTTTTTTTAATCCTGGGCCTTCTCTCCCTGAGCAGTCTTATGAAAACCAGTTTCGCTTTGAACTTCCAAATTTGCTGAGTTTGAGACCAGCAGGCAATTGAATCAGTGAACTTCCCTGTAGTCTAGCCTAAAGCTCTTGATTTTTCAGGAGCTAGAAAACAGCCAAGATTAGTACATTCATACTGGGGAAAAAAGCCTTGCTGTTGAGATTTCTGTTTTGTTTTGTTTTATGGGCATTTACTTTACAAAGTATGAATCACCCTCTCTTTTAAACCTGTTACTGGCATGTTCTCAAAGGTGACTAATATTGCTGAGGTTTAATAATAATTGTGTGAGTTTTTCATCTTTCCAAAAATTATTCTCTTAATAAAGAAGAGTGGAATAAAAATTGACATAGCTACAGTGCAGTAAAGACCCCAAATCTATTCTGAATTGACTGGTCAGGGCAGTGTGCTTCTTCCAGAAATTGATTTTTAAACACTTCAAATGACTCTCCCTTCTACTATGAGGAAATCTGAGGTGTTGATAGTGAGCTGACAGAATGTTAATATCATTAACATTCTGTCAGCTCCTCTTGTCAATGTGTTAATGGTGCCCCTGCTACTCAGTCCTCCCTGCCCTCTGGTTGGTGACATGACTTAGCCAGCAGTCAATCAAAAAACTAAGCTGATTTGGGGCAATAGACAGCTCTGCCACTGACAAAATCTATGTGAGCAAATGTGGTAAGAAATTTGTCAACAGGATATAAGCAGTAAGGTCAACACTGTGGGTAATGTGCTTTTTAGACAGTTGAAGACTGGACCACAACATATATTTTAAAGTCTAAGGAGCCCTCTTTTAAGAATGGGTTTTCCCGCAGGAAAAAGCAAGCAGCAGTAAGTAAAAGTGATGCATGGATTTAAAAGAAAGAAAGAAAAACTCTTTCATACTCACGTGATTGGTCAAAATACAAAAGCTGAAAAACTCAGAATCCATATATAATGTCAAGTTCAAGAGATGGGTCTCAGGATCGACAAGCAGACCACTCACAGTGTTCCCTCTCACCTCTCTTAAGCATAGGTTATTTTTCAAAACTTTGAAACCAACAGTGATTCTGAACCTCACCTCACCAATTTCTGCAAAAAGTGCCAAAACACAAAGATTACCAAATTCCTGGTCAACTTAAAACAATGAAGCTATGACAAATAAATGTGTGGGTTGTTGAAGTTATCCTGAGACAACTTGAGCTCACCATGGTGACACAGGGACAACTGTGAACAATTTCATCACCAGACATGGAAAATACTCATTTAATGAATAGGAACATTTTTTAAAGGCTCAAGAGGGTAAACTTGGTCAGTATCTGATACATAGTAAACATTCAGCTAATGAGTGAACATTACCATTTTTATAACTTACTAAAAAATGAATACAGATTCTATTTGAATTCACTGACCAAACAATTGAACCTAAAACTTCCAATATTATTATGATGAGCACATTGACATGAAGAATACAAAGCACTTTGCTTTAAAAAAAAAATCACAACAGCAAATTTCCCAACATGGTATCTAGATTTTTGAAGCATGTGTATTTCAAAATATATGGTGCTATTATATCCAATAACATATATATATATATATATAATATATTATATAATATATCCAATAATATATTATATCCAATATTATATCCAGATCATCCCTTTTCATCCTAGAACCTCCCTACTATGATTTATGAGAGAATTTTCTCTATTTCCCTCTGCTTTACAGTCTTACAAAATTAATCTTGCTTTGTTTACTCTTTCCAACTTTTTAAAAAAATTTAGAACAAGCAAACAATTTGGGGTAGAGAAAGAGAGTCAGAGGTGACAAGCTTCATTCTAAAGCCCCTGACTATTGTTTGAAAGTGGAAAGTAAAAGTGAAGTAGCTCAGTCGTGTCCGACTCTTTGCGACCTCATCGACTGTAGCCTACCAGGCTCCTCCATCCAAGGGATTTTCCAGGCAAGAATACTGGAGTGGGGTGCCATTTCCTTCTCCAGGAGATCTTCCAGACCCAGGGATTGAACCCAGATCTCCTGCATTGTAGGCAGATGCTTTACCATCTGAGCCACCAGGGAAGATAGGAAATAGCCTGGCTTACTCCATTCATAGGAGAGGTTTCATTCCTTTTTGTTTCTTTGACATTTACTTTTAAAAGATTTGGTTATCCCTTCTAACTGATTACACTTTACATGCTCTAAAAAGGTGATTCATAGTTACTCAACTTCCTGTGAAGATGTATATGAAGAAAAGTTTTATAACTAGAAGAACAGCTAACTACTCTTTCAACAATATCCCTTTTGGTGTGTTAAGTAAAAGGAGGATCTTGGATTAGATGACCTCCATTGTCTCTTGCTATATTATTCTGTGATTTAATACATAGTTATTGAATGCCTTCATGTTGCTAGGTGCTTCACATTGGGATGGGCATATCGGAATTAACATGCTGGACGTGATCTTGGCCATTAGGCCAGCAAGACAGAGAAGTGAATAAATGCCAGACTGTCAGCAAATTGTAGTCAAGTTTTCTACCTTGTGCACTGTTGTATTTTCATGATTTGGTAATGCCAAGCATATTTTTATGTATTCCATCAATAATGTGAAAGAACAAGGGTGAACATGGGGTGCTATGGGACTTAGACCAACCTAGAGATCTGGTGAAGATTCAACCTACATATTCATTGCCTTCTGGCCTTCATGCCACTGCTGCTAACTGTAGCACCGATCCCTTCTAAAAGTCTAGAGTGGCACTGCTATTCAGTTTTTGAACTCACAGGCCTTAGAGAGAGGTTCCTGTTTAAGTAAAGGTAAGATTACCTTCATTCAAGAGATAACTACCCCCATACTAGTGCCTATAGTTGCTCAATTTAAAGGGCCACTGACCTAAAGTAAATTAATTTATTGGCAGGTGACAGAAACAGTGGAAAGATCATCCAGTACAAAGAATCTTACACTAAAAATAGGATCATGGTTCTAATTTTAAAACTGAATCAAGTATTTCACAAGGAAATATCCTTCTCTTTTGAAATTGCCAAAACAGTAGAAAAAAAAATTAAGTAAGCACCGAAATTCATATAACATATATACATATGATGATTAGACCTTTTGTTTGCCTTTTTCTAGAAGATCCAACCTCTCAGTGGTTGTCCAAGGGGTCTTCCTAAGCAAGAATAATTTAAGTACAGTTTTACCATTGTAATTTATTAATTTGGAGTTTTTAATCAACTCCAACCAAAAGATAGAGTCAATAGTCTACTTTTTCTCTAAAATAAATTGCTATATATTTCATTTTTTTTCTAATATAATATCCAAAGTAACGGCTCCATACATTTTAATATAGTTTTCAATCCCCATGTAGACAGTCACACTTTGGTGCCACTTAAATGAAGAATAACCATTCATCCGTAACATACAGATACAGAAGGCTCTGGATTTTCATTCTAAAGCACTTAATTACATATAACGAGAGAAATAAAATAGAATCCAGGCCAAGTTCATGAGGGCTTGAAATTACTTTTCTTTTTCGAAATGAGCAACAAAGATTCCTCAATGTTGCATGCTATTGTGTGGCCATATGCCAACTGTAGAAGAAAATATTAAAAAGAAAAAAGGGATCAAGAATTAAATACAGATATGTAAGGCAAGAAACAAAATCAAAAGGTGAAAACTGTAGGCGGTGCTTCCAACCACAAGACAATATAACAAATTTGAAAGAAAAATATAATCAGCAACAAAGTTAAATCTTCATATTAAATATTTCAATGTGGGCAGCTATGTAATTAAAGGTTATTTTTGAGGATTTCCTGCCTCCAATCTCCCACAAACATATGTTCTCAATATTCTTATTTACATAAGTACTCAGCATCACTAAAGGACCACACAGAATACAGTATTAATTTATGAATCAAACATTGAAAATGAAAAAAAAAATTTTTTTCACATAAACATAAATTGCCATTCTCAAGTAATTCAAGTTCAGGACCATAACTTCCAAGCTGGGCAGGAAAGAAAGCATATGAGAGAAGAAAAAGACGATAAATTTAACCTTGAAACAAGGTGACTGCCATATAGTTGTTGAAATAATTTACTTATTATCAGATAAAGAATTTACAGTATTTATTCCCTCTAGAGATGTAAAATTGTGAATCAATCGGCAGTTCAAGATATTTATTTAAACCCAGAGGAGGAGGATATGGTTTTAACTTTTGAAAACCAAAATAGAAAAAAAAAATCAGCTCTAATATAGTTTATCTTTAGATACCAGATTTAACATTAAACAGTTCAAGCTAGATATCATTTCTCAAGTTTTCCTTTCATATAATTCTGTAATTTATATGAATATACTGTATGTAAAATAGGGATTTAAAAACATTTATATAGCAGGCAATGCTTAATGTGTTACAGATAGCTATTACAATTTACTAAAATACATAACCTACTGATCAATTCATCTATCCATCCATCCATGCATGCATTTTATTCTTCATAACCTTTCAGTCTACTGATATCAGTTATCCTCTGATTGCCCTTGAAAATGTATGTGCCCCTCAGAAAATACCTGCATACACAAAGGGAGCAACAAAAAAGAACTCTGACAAAAAAATTTCTTTTACTGATCATTTCCTTTAAATAACTGCTTATATAAGGAGAGTCTTTGTTTTGTTTTAGGTCTTATCAAACTTCATAAGACTTACCTTGCATATCTTGTAGGCCTTCAAATGAAACTCTTCTTTGAGAAATGGCATTTTTCTTATATAATCGTTCCCTTGCCTACTCTATGATTCAAAATGTCATGAACTAAAATTTATGCTGCTGATATAAAAACAGCCTATACACAAATTCATCCGAACCATGTGAATAGAATGGTAAGTTTAGAACTAATCACAGGGTAAATAGATATTTGGATAGACAGACACACACACACAGAGACACACACACACAGACACACACACACATAGAAATTAACAAATAAAATGCTTAAATAAAGGATATTGTCATCTTTTCCACAAACTTATCATGTTGATTTTCTGTTTTGGGGAATTGCTTGATGTCACGTTCCAGACGGACAATTTGTTGTTCCATTGCTGCAAGGTTGCTCTTGAGAATTTGAGCTGAAACTAAAGAACAATGTGCAAAATGTTTAAAATATTTCACCAGGTATTCCACAAAACAACTAAAAGAAAACCATATCAGTTCAAATATTTTTTTAATATGGAGAATAGTTTCATGAAACCAACTCACATTTTTCTCAATTATTGCTCAGAAAATGTCTACTCTCCATGAAAGAAGTTTTGAAAATGTATGATATACCAAATCATCATGTTTAATATGGGAATGTCATTTCATTCAGCCATTAGCTCAAATGAATCCATTTCTATTTAAATTTATTGATGGACTTCCTAATATTTCATTCTTTAAAAATCTAATGTGAAGATTAAAGAGAAACTAGAGTTCAAAGAGATCCTATCTATTTAATGTATGTTCTTGGCTATGTAAGTGATTAAATGTTAAATTACATAAAAGGATCAAATATTTTTCTTTTGTTGAAAGATCCTGATTCTTATAAACCAATATCTATGGTTTAAATTCCTGAGTTTAGTACTTTTCATACTCAGAGACAAGAAAAATAACTGTTGATGTGCAGAATTTAGAGCAAACCATAGTGAATACATATGCACATGCACACCCACAAAGCTTCGGTGAGCCCTCAAACAGGTTCATTAGTTGCCTTAATTATCCCTAACATTTTCTGCATTTTTCTTTTTCTCTTCTCATTGACAACCAATAATTTTAAATAGTATATTCAAAGCGCTCTTAAATATGTGCACACTTTCCAGATCTCTCAGGATGCCTTCTTTTCACAGGGCTAACTTTTTTGTTAAAGCTTATACTATTTTACAGATACTCTATTACTCCATAACTGCCAATTATATATGAAGACAATTCTATCAATATCAACAGATTTGACAGAGTTCTAGTTGAAAAGACAAGGTAAGTATTAAAATTTGATAGGTAGCCCACGACATTGATTTTTAAATCCAGGTTTCTGAAACACAGTTCTTTTCATTAAAGGACCATGAAACAGAAATAGAATAATATTACAATTCTTTTTTTTTTAAGTAAATTGCAGTCTCATTCAGAGGTGTATTAGAATTACCATGAATAATTCAAGAGACTGACAAAAATCAACCCCCTGGCAAATTTCAGCCAGTCTTCTGATATAAATTCATCATGCTGACATACACACCTATATAACTCAATGAGGAGAAATTGCTTAAATATACTTGGAAGTTCAAGAGAGTGAAAATCAAATACCAACACTAAAGACAAATTATTTTTTTCCTATTAATCTGTCAGTACAAATAGCTAGGTCCAATTTAGTTCCATTTGTTTAGATCTGACAAACTTGGAGATTATTCCTTATTGGAGAAGTCAAAGAGTTTTGCCCTGCCAAAAATGTGCTAACGGCTCAGTAATCATTGCTTGCTTTATTTAAAGGATGAATTTACTGTGAAGGAAACCATTCTCTCTGAGTTTAAAGCTGAATTTTTCCACTTCAGTTTTTCTTACTAATTATTCAAAAGGCTTCTCCATTCCCACTCACTTGATGGGAAGCTGAAGATATGAAATTGACAAGTTGTTTATGTCATTTAGGCTACATGGAAGAAATAAACTCATGATAACTTTCTGCAATAAACAAAATGTGCCCAGAGGCAAAGTTTATGTCACAATGGTAATTCCAATAGTAAAAACGGGATGATTTGAGGACTGTTCTGATTGTTCAATAAAGAAACAGCCTAATCAAGTTGCCATATACACAAACGTATAGATAACTCAAATAACAAGAGGCATTATTTTTAATTCAGTGAAACTGCTTTTACCCTAAAGTTGAATTCTGAATAAAACAATATTTTCTAGACATCTGTCCACCTCAATTTCATATGTCAAATCCTTAGACCTCTATAAATCCCTCTAGAGCTCTAGTCCAAATTCTCTAACATTCATAGACACTTCTATTTCTTTAAGCGATCTTCCACATATCACCTTTTAAGTGAGAGTTTTTTTTTTTTTTGGCTTTGTGTACATAAGCACAGAGTCTCTGCTCTAAACTGTCATGCTACTTAATAGTAAGATTCCTAACTAACACTTTGCTTTTCCCTCAGTACTTATCATATACTGTACCCAATGAATGTTGTTGAATGAATATGCATACGTCAATGAGTTTTGAATTGGATTTAAATGTATGCCCACTTCTGCAAATGGATGTGTATGTAGAAGTTAGATACAACAAAAGTAATCAGAAGTTAGTTAATTATTAAGTGAAAATGAAAAGGAAGTAGGAAGTTGCTGCTACTGCTGCTTCTGCTAAGTCGCTTCAGTTGTGTCCGACTCTGTGCGACTCCATAGATGGGAGCCCACCAGGCTCCCCCATCCCTGGGATTCTCCAGGCAAGAACACTGGATTGGGTTGCCATTTCCTTCTCCAATGCATGAAAGTGAAAAGTGAAAGGGAAGTCGCTCAGTCATGTCCAACTCTTAGCGACCCCATGGACTACAGCCTACCAGGCTCTTCCATCCATGGGATTTTCCAGGCAAGAGTACTGGAGTGGGGTGCCACTGCCTTCTCCGAGTAGGAAGTTGAAGTCTATCTAATATATAGAGGAGGCAGGGTTGCAGGATATGCTTAAGTAAAGGGGAAAGTGAAAAACTGAGATAAGGAAAAAAAGTAAGGGATACCTTTTCCTAAGCTTCTCTGTCTTCCCCCTGTAATAAACTATTAATATTATGCTGGAACAAAAGAAAATAAAACACTAGAGATGTGAGAATCCAAGAATTTTAGCACACTTGCAAATTTATAGCTGCATTAAAGAAAAAATACCATTATATAAAATATATCTCCTTAAATTGTTGGAATTATGGTATCTTAGAGTTGGAAGTGACATTAAAGGAGATATGGACCAGCCCCCTCAAGGTTTAAAAGCTCAGATTACACAGCATCATTGTTAGCCTTCCGAAATAGAAACAGACTCACAGACATAGAGAACAGACTTGGGTTTACCAAGGGGGAAAGAGAACGGGGATGGGAAGGACTGGGAATTTGGGATCAGCAGACGTAAACTATTACACATAGAATGGGTAAGCAATAAGGTCCTACTGTACAGTAAAAGGAACTATATTCAATATCCTGTGATAAACCATAATGGAAAAGAATATATGTATAACAATCACTTTGCTTCACGGGGCTTTCCAGCTGGCGTTAGTAGAAAAGAACTCCTCTGTCAATGTAGCAGACATAAGAGATGCAGTTTTGATCCCTGGGTTAGGAAGATTCCCTGAAGGAGGACATGGCAACCCACTCCAGTATTCTTGCCTGGAGAATCCCATGGACAGAGGAGCCTGGCAGATTACAGTCCACAGGGTCACAAAGAGTTGGGCATGATTGAAGCGACTTAGCATGCACACATGAATCCACTTTGCTGTACTGCAGAAATTAACACAACACTGTAAATCAACTAAAGTTCAATAAAATTTACTAAATAAATAGACAGACAATCTCCATTCCCAGAAAACAGAGCCTATGACAAAGCTTGCATGTAACAGCTTTATCGGTGGTGGGGTTTAATCCCAGTAAAACAGGCATGAGGGAAAAGAGAAGAAAGCAAATACAAGAGAGGATGTTACTGAACTGGCTATACCTTTACAGAAACTATAGCTGCTTGCTTAGTGTCTCAGGTTGTCTCTATCAGGGCCACTTAACGGGTATGTGAACCATGAAGTCACATGGGGCCCCAGGCTTAAAAGTGCCCTGTTCTTTGTTTAAGGTTTTATTGTCAGCACTTTGAACTTCTTAGTAATATTTCAAACTAGGCTTTGCAATTTCATTTTGCACTGGGCCCCCCAATCATGAATTCAGTCTTGGCCTCTGCATAAGACAAATAAAGCAACTTCAACTTGAAAGAGTTGGTTAAAGAAGGTGAAAGGTTGACTTGGTGAACCTTATTCTCTCATTGGTGAAATTCTATTTCAAGAGATGTGAACTTCGAGGTCTGTCTGAGGAGCAAGACAAGTGGCCCCAGACTGGAGAGAGGGCCTTGGCACAGAACGGATACCCAGAGGTATTGCTTTACAGAATTTACAGAGGATTCACTCTATCCCTGAATGGCTTATTTCCTTTTTGACAGTTGATATAATTAGAAAAACTCTATTTGCTTATAATCAAAATCAGCATACTTGCAGTCTTCTTACCCATTAGTCCTCATTTTGCCTTAAAGCAACATTGCTTAAGTCTACTTCCTATTTTATAGGAAAGATGTCCCTTGCATCTTCTTAATCTGCCAAGGTTACAAACATCCAGTTCCTTCAACTAGTCCTCCTAAGGTATAAGGGTTAGTAATCACTTATGCTCCTATTCAATAACTAACATTTATTGAGTATTTACCATGTGTTAAATACTATCTATGCCAAAGCCTTTGACTGTGTGGATCACAATAAACTGTGGAACATTCTGAAAGAGATGGGAATACCAGACCACCTGACTTGCCTCTTGAGAAACCTATATGCAGGTCAGGAAACAACAGTTAGAACTGGACATGGAACAACAACCTGGTTCCAAATAGGAAAAGGAGTACGTCAAGGCTCTACATTGTCACCCTGCTTATTTAACTTTTTTGCAGAGTACATCATGAGAAATGCTGGGCTGGAAGAAACACAAGCTGGAATCAAGATTGCCAGGAGAAATATCAATAACCTCAGATATGCAGATGACACCACCCTTATGGCAGAAAGTGAAGAGGAACTAAAAAGCCTCTTGATGAAAGTGAAAGAGGAGAGTGAAAAAGTTGGCTTAAAGCTCAACATTCAGAAAACGAAGATCATGGCATCTGGTCCCATCACTTCATGGGAAATAGATGGGGAAACAGTGGAAACAGTGTCAGACTTTATTTTTGGGGGCTCCAAAATCACTGCAGATGGTGATTGCAGCCATGAAATTAAAAGACGCTTACTCCTTGGAAGAAAAATTATGACCAACCTAGATAGCATACTGAAAAGCAGAGACATTACTTTGCCAACAAAGGTCCATCTAGTCAAGGCTATGGTTTTCCCAGTGGTCATGTATGGATGTGAGATTTGGACTGTGAAGAAAGATGAGTGCCGAAGAATTGATGCTTTTGAACTGTGGTGTTGGAGAAGACTCTTGAGATTCCCTTGGACTGCGAGGAGATCCAACCAGTCCATTCTAAAGGAGATCAGACCTGGGTGTTCTTTGGAAGGCATGATGCTAAAGCTGAAACTCCAGTACTTTGGCCACCTCTTGCGAAGAGTAGACTCATTGGAAAAGACTCTGATGTTGGGAGGGATTGGGGGCAGGAGGAAAAGGGGACGACAGAGGATGAGATGGCTGGATGGCATCACCGAATCAATGGACATGAGTTTGAGTGAACTCCGGGAGTTGGTGATGGACAGGGAGGCCTGGTGTGCTGCCATTCATGGGGTCGCAAAGAGTCAGTCACGACTGAGCGGCTGAACTAAACTGAAATATTATCCCCTGTTCAAAGATCATGGCCCTGTCATGATGAAGGGGCTTGTATAACTCAATGAAGCTAGGAGCCATGTCATGCAGGGCCACCAAGGATGGACGGGTCATAGCGAAGATTTCTGGAAAACAAACAAACAAACAAAAAAATGGTCTACTAGATGAGGAAATTGCTACTCACTCCATCAACAGTAAGAAAAGGCAAAAAGATATAATACCAGAAGATGAGTCCCCCAGGTTGGAAGGTGTCCTATATGCTACTGGTAAAGAGCAGAGGGCAAATACCAATAGCTCCAGAAAAAATGAAGCACCTGAAGCAAAGTTGAAACAACAGACAGTTGTGGATGGGTCTGGTGGTGAAAGTAAAGTTCAATGCTGTAAAGAACAATACTGTATAGGAACCTGGAAGTTAAGTCCATGAATTAAGGTAAATTGGACATGGTCAAGCAGGAGATGGCAAAATTGAACATCGACATCTTGAGGAATCAATGAACTTAAATGGACGGGAATGGGAAAATTTAATTTGGATGACCATTATATCTACTACTGCGGGCAAGGATCCTTCAGAAAAGACAGAGCAGCCCTCATAGCCAACAACAGTCTGAAATGCAGTACTCGGGTGCAACCTCAAAAACGACAGAATGATCTCCATTCGTTTACAAGCAAATCATTCAACATCACAGTAATCCAAGTCTATGCCGCAAGAACTGATGCTGAAGAAGATTAAGTTGACTGTTTCTATAAAGACCTATAACACCTTCTAGTGAAGTTGCTCAATTGTGTCCAACTCTTTGCAACCCCGTGGACTGTAGCCTACCAGGATCCTCTGTCCATGGGATTCCACAGGCAAGAATACTGGAGTGGGTTGCTATTTCCTTCTCCAGGTGATCTTCCAGTCCCAGGGACTGAAGCCGGGTCTCCCAGATTGCAGTCAGACACTTTACCCTCTGAGCCACCAGGGAAGCCCAATACCTTCTGTTTCTTCTCCATCATAGGGGATTGGAATGCAAAAGTAGGAAGTCAAGAGATACCTGGAATAACAGACACGTTTGGTCTTGAAGTATAAAATGAAGCAGGACAAAGGCTAACAGAGTTTTGTCAAGAGAACACACTGGTAATAGCAAACACCTTTTTCCAACAACACAAGTGATGACCGTACACATGGATACCATCAGATGGACAATATCAAAATCAGATGAATTATGTCCTTTGCAGCTCAAGATGTAGAAGCACTATACTATATAGTCAGCAAAAACAAGACCTGGAGCTGACTCTGGCTCTGATTATGAGCTCCTTATTGCAAAATTCTGGCTTAAATGGAAGGAAGGAGGGAAAACTACTAGCCCATTCAGGTATGACCTAAATCAAATCCCTTACAATTATACAGTGTTAAGTCACAAATAGATTCAAGGGGTTAGATCTGACAGAGTACCTGAAGAACAATGGATGGAAGTTCAGGACATTGTACAGAAGGAAGTGACCAAAACCATTCCAAAGAAAATGAAAGGTAAGGAGGCAAACTGGTTGTCTGAGGAGGCTTTATAAATAGCTGAGGCAAGAAAACAAGTGAAAGGCAAGGGAGAAAGGGAAAGACATACCCAGTGGAATGCAGAGTTCCAGAGAATAGCCAAGGAGAAACAAGAAAGTGAAAGTTACTCAGTCATGTTCGACCCTTTGTGACCCCATGGACTATACAGTCCATGGAATTCTCCAGGCCAGGATACTGGAGTGGGTAGCCTTTCCCTTCTACAGTGGATTTTCCTGACCCAGGAATCAAACCAGGGTCTCCTGCATTGCAGGCAGATTCTTTACCAACTGAGCTATGAGGGAAGCCCAAGGAGAGATAAGAACGCTTCTTAAATGAACAGTGCAAAGAAATAGAGGAAAAACAACATAATAAGATGGACTAAAGATCTCTTCAAGAAAATTTGAAGTATCAAGGGAACAAGGATGGGCACGATAAAGGACAGAAATGGTAAGGACCTAACAGAAGCAGAAAAGATTAAGAAGGATGGGGAACGCGGGTATACCTGTGGCGGATTCATTTCGATATTTGGCAAAACTAATACAATATTGTAAAGTTTAAAAATAAAATAAAATTTAAAAAAAAAGAAGAGTTGGCAAGGATACACAGAAGGACAAAAAAGACCTTAATGACACAGATAACCATGGTGGTGTGATCATTCACCTAGAGCCAGACATCCTGAAGTATGAAGTCAAGTGGGCCTTAGGAAGCATTACTAAAAACAAAGTTAGTGGAGGTGATGAAATTCCAGCTGAGCTATTTAAAATTGTAAAAGATGCTGTTAAAATGCTACACTCATGTCAGCAAATTTGGAAAACTCAGCAGTTGCCACAGGACTAGAAAAGGTCAGTTTTCATTCTAATCCCAAAGAAGTGCAATGACAGTGAATGTTCAAAACTACTGTACAACTGTGCTCATTTCACATGCCAGCAAGGTTATGCTCAAAATCCTTCAAGCTAAGTTTTAGCAGTGTGTGAACTGAGAACTTCCAGATGTACACTCTGGATTCAGACGAGGCAGAGGAACCAGAGATCAAATTGCCAACATTCACTGAATCAAGGAGAAAGTTCCAGAAAAACATCTATTTCTGCTTTATTGACTACATCAAAGCCTTTGACTGTGTGGATCACAACAAACTGTGGAAAATTCTTAAGTTAGAATTCTCAGTTAGAAACAGATGTGGAACAACTGACTGATTTGAAATTGGGAAAGGAGTATGACAAGGCTGTATATTGTCACCCTGCTTATTTAACTTATATGCAGAGGATGCCATGCAAAATGCCAAGCTGGATGAATCACAAGGTAGAATAAAGATAGCTGGGAGAAGTATCAACAACCTCAGATATGCAGATGATACTATTCTAATGGCAGAAAGTGAAGAGGAACTAAAGAGGCTTTTGAAGTGAAAGAGGAGAGTGAAAAAGCTGGCTTAAAATTCAGCATTCAAGAAACAAGATCACAACATATGGTCCCATCACTTCATGGCAAATAGAAGGGGAAAAGGTGGAAGCAGTGACTGATTTTATTTTGTTGGGCTCCAATATCACTGTGGATGGTGACTGCAGTTATGAAATTAAAACATAAATGCTCCCTGGAAGAAAAGCTATGATCAACCTAGACAGTATAATAAAAAGCAGAGACACTATACTTTGCCAACAAAAGTCCGTGTAGTCAAAGTTATGGTTTTTCCAGTAGTCATGTATGGATATGATAGTTGGACTACAAAGAAAGCTGAGCACCAAAGAATTGATGCTTTTGAACTGTGGTGTTGGAGAAGACTCTTGAGAGTGCCTTGGATTGCAAGGAGATCCAAGCAGTCAATCATAAAGGAAATCAGTCCTGAATAATCTTTGGAGGACTGATGCTGAAGCTGAAGCTCTAACACTTTGGCCGTTTGATGCCATTTGACTCACTGGAAAAGACCCTGATGATGGGAAAGATTGAAGGCGGGAGGAGAAGGGGACGGCAGAGGTTGAGGTGGTTGGATGGCATCACCAAGTCGATGGACATGAGTTTGAGCAAGCTTTGGGAGTTTTTGATGGATAGGGAAGCCTGGCTTGCTTCAGTCCATGGGGTCAAAAAATTTGTGCTTCAGTCCGTGGGGTCAAAAAATTTGTGCATAAAATCTGTGCATCCATATTTATCTTGAGAAACTTACTATTTAGTTCCTTTGCTTTTCTAGAATTGCCTAATACATAAGGGTTTTTTTAAGTATTAAAAAGAATTGACATGTGTCTACGTACCTGATTATTTGCCATGAAAACATCTGTTTCAATCTTAAGAGGAGGCAATATTGATAATGCAACCAATTAGGTCCTAGCTTACATTACTTCCAATATGTCTTCAGGGTTTGTGCATGCTTTCATGCATGTATGTGAGAGAGAGGGAAATACACACACACCCACACATATATAACATTTATATATATAATTATTAAATCTAATTATATATATATATATTTTTTTTTTTTCACTGTAGGTGGTAAGGAGATATAGGGCGGTTGGAGTTCCAAGAACATTTAAATACCAGAGTGAGTTAGAAATGATTCTCTACTATGTAGCCCTCGCCACAGGGTCTATTTTTGTGCTTGTCATTTTATTAGTTCACTAATATAAATTAAGGAGTCTTTAATGACAGTGCAAACACTTTTTAGCTGAGTAAATTCCCACTACAGGCATTTTCAATGACTGACTAGTCAGTTAGGTGGCACTTTAACTTTTTTCTCTCATTTCATTTTTTACATCTGCTACTAAATTACTAAATCTGAATTACAACACCAAAAAAATTAAATTATAGCTATCAGGTTTGTTATTATAGCTATCTTCCTTGTACTCCATAAATAACCTTTTAAGTTCAGTACACTCTCTTGAGTTATATGTAGGGAGAAACTTTCCCCCAAAATCTTATTTATCTACTTACATCAGTTAAAAAATATACATATAGTACTTCTTTTCTGGCTTCAAACAAATATAATGAGAGTAGCCTGATTTTCATTCAAAACATTTGAAATGATAGATTTGCTCCAATTCACAATTTGAAGAAAAGGAAAGTGAAAAGATAAATGTTTTAAGTGAGATTTTATATGGAAAGACTATTCAATTACATAGGACATAAAAGAATTGTTATGAATTGAAAAAAAAATCATAGTACTTTGGTGACATTCTCTAGACCATGGGCAAAATGTGTAATTTTATTTAAATAAAAAATTTTTTCCAGCAAGTGGAGTAATTTTCTTCTCTGAATTAAATATTTCTATTAATTTTACCCACTGACAAAGCAACTGAGCACTTCTTAACATCCTTGCTCTAAGAAAGGCCAAGTAAAAATTTACTCTTGAAAGTTGGTATGTGAATAGGCCCAAGCAGGAATATAAGCACCTTGCAATTTTCTCTAACTGAATATATTTAGGTGAAGAATTACTATCAGCTGAGCGGCACAACATTAAAGTGACTGATCCAGAAAGTATACATAAAAAAGAAAGGACATTACAAGCAGTGCGAACAATAGGCACAGTTGCATTCTTTCTCAAGTACACTTATAAGTCAATAGTTTCATTTTATATGAATGCTATACATGGAAATGAAGTAAATATGTTTATACAATAACAACAGCAAAGGCTCAGCATTGTGGGCTTTAAAGAAAGCAAGCGAGAAATGGCACCCAAATAAGAAATCCCTCTAATTGAAAAAAAAAAAAAAAAAAGTTAGAGAATGAGTCACTCTCAAGAGGGAGGAAAAGAACCTGTTAAAAATTCATCTTAACACAAAACACAATTTAACTAGTGAAAGTAAAAGTGTTAGTCACTCAGTCGTGTCTGACTCTTTGCTACCCCATGAACTGCAGCCCACCAGGCTCTGTCCATGGAATTCTCCATGCAAGAACACTGGAATGGGTCGCCATGCCCTTCTCCAGGGGATCTTCACAACCCATGAATTCAACCTGAGTCTCCTGCATTGCTGGCAGATTCTTTACTGTCTGAGCCACCAGGACCCTTACTAAATGAAATTTAAAAATATTCGTCCTCAATGTGTGTTCACAAGAGCCATCCATTGTTTGTCCTCAGAACATGTGCCTTTGGGGATAAGGTGCAGTTTTTCTCAACTGGATCCATAATATGGCCTGAACTGATGCTGGGAGCAGAGGAACATCCATGATACAACATGTGAACTACTTTATAAACCATATGCATGTTTAACTAAATAATAATAATAATAATAAAAAAAAACTAAGTATATTTCACTGTCTGGGTTCATACATTTGTAAAAGATCTCAACCTGCAAACCTCAGTCTAAATTAACTTTTTTTAAAAGAAGAAACAAATGGAGCCTTCTAACAAAAGGACAAAATGAAACAAAATCTTGCTAACTATGGAAGGTATGCTAAAAAGATAAATGGGGTAAAGGAAGAGGGAGAGAAAATTTAAAAACCCTCCAAATTACGATTTGCAGCTCAACATTCTATACCCTGATCACCAACCCATCAGCACTGGACAGCCAAGCTGCCAGTGAAGCATGGAGTTCTTTTACCTGCTGTCTCTTCTGCAAGTGTTATTCTGCCTGCAGCAAATCATATGTGTGATTTTTTAAATCAAAGGCTAAAAAAACAAACTGAAATCTCCTATTCTTGTTGATAGTCTTAGCTCTAGGCCAGGATTGGGATGTACAGATGCAAGTCGAAGCTTCTATAAAGTGATGCTGAATATAGTCTTGTTGGAATAGTTTGTTGTCATTAGGTAGAATCTTTTTCAAAGCTCATTTGTTTTTCTTAGAGTAAAAGATCTCTGACTCACCCGCATGTCAAAGTGGAATAATTTTAATGGATCAAGTCGTGTCTTTACTGAGTTGAGGCTGGACTATGCTGAATTGTCCTTCCTTGTAGATTTTATGTGAGTGACTGGAATGTTATTCTCCTTAACAAAAAGCTTGCCAGAACCTTAAGCTACTTTATGACAATCCTATATTAATATTCATCAGTCAAGTCTATGTAATGCATTCTTCTTTTGCCTTGGAATCAGAACACTAGTGGTAAAAGGGATCCTTGTGAAAGGATGCTACTTAATATTACCTATAACAGGGGGACTTAAAATTAGTAAAATTACAGAAAAATATGTAAAATGTAGACTGTTGACTAAAGGCTAGAAAGGACAAAAGTCTTAAGAGATCTGAAATTATAAGTTTGTAAAATTTGGAATTTTGAGCCTATGTTTATATATGCATTTAGTTTTGAGTTATAATGAATATTATGAAAAAACCAAAGAAAAAATATGAAAAACAACTACATTCAATATTATTAAAATGCTAATAACTAAGAGTAAGAAATGAACACTTTTTTTTTTTCCTCCAAAACAACTCTCTGCTTCTTGAAAAAGCATTCATAGATATTTTCATCTGAGCAATCACTTAATGGCAACTTTCCTCCTGGTATACTATATCTTTAATACAGTCTGAGAAGCTTATATGGATTGCAAAACCATTTGAACACTTTCTTCCACATTTGGCAAGAACTAAATACACGTAGATATTGTCATCATAAAATCATGATGCTATATTAAAAGAATGTTAGCCTTCTTGAGTGTAATTTTTGTGACTGTGGCTGAATTACCCACAAACTGTATTCCTGACCTCATCAGGGAAATTACTGGTACTATACTATTTGGCCAGAGAAGGCAATGGCACCCCACTCCAGTACTCTTGTCTGGAAAATCCCATGGATGGAGGAGCCTGGTGGGCTGCAGTCCATGGGGTCACTAAGAGTCGGGCATGACTGAGAGACTTCACTTTTACTTTTCACTTTCATGCATTGGAGAAGGAAATGGCAACCCACTCCAGTGTTCTTGCCTGGAGAATCCCAGGGACGGGGGAGCCTGGTGGGCTGCCATCTATGGGGTCGCACAGAGTCGGACACGACTGAAGCGACTTAGCAGCAGCAGCCCCGCATACTACTTGGCAAAGCTATTTTTGCACTTGACTGGGTTTTCCCAGAGTAAGTTTAGTGCGTCGAGTCCACAGATATATACATATGCAAAATTGTCAACTTTAACCCAAATTGAATGTAGGTTGTCACGAGGTCAGTGTCAGTACTGAGGTCAAAATACTGGAGTCATTAGAATCCTTGCCACATTAGTGCTGCTCGGATTGGCAGTTCTACTTAGGGTTACAGGTCAGATAATAGAGGTTTGGGAAGCATATAGTAAGCTTAGGGGTTATGTTTTCCTTGTTCATTAACTGACTGTGGATACTAATAAGATCAGTATATGCCCACAGAGAAGAGATTCACAATGCAAAGTCAACAATTTAGAGGATATAAGTTCCTTACCACTGAAGTCTGTCCATAAATAAAGCAGGGATTTATCTGGGTATTATCATTTCATAAATCTATTATACCTTAAGTGATTTTGCCTAATAACCTAACAATGAGGAAATGAAGTTGGAGAAGTAGGTGGGGCCTTCGTGGCCACGATAAGAAGCTTAGGTTTCACCCTAAAGTAATGGGAATGTACTGAAAGACTTTAAACAGGAGAGGCTGATGAAAATTATACTTTGAAAAAGATTCAATTATGGCAGCTATGTGGAAAATGCAGGGAAGGGGTCAAGAATAATAAACGGGAGAAGAGTTAAGAAACAGTGATTATGGTCTAGGCAGGAAATGATAGTGACTTGGATTAGGGTGACCAAAGATGGTTGCAGTATATATATATATATATTTTTTTAATTTTATTTTATTTTTAAAATTAACAATATTGTATTAGTTTTGCCAAATATCGAAATGAATCCGCCACAGGTATACCCGACATACCACTAGCTCGACTTGGGGTGGGGTATGAAACCTGAATGGTAAAGAGAAAGAATTGTTAAGAATGATTCCTGGATTTCCAGCATGAACAAAGGAAATGGAAACATTAGCAGGGAAATTTGTGGGGAATATTCAAAGGTTTATTTAGCTTTGGACTAACCAAGTCTCAATTGCATGAAGCATACAAGTTGAGATGGCAAATTGCCAGTTGGATATATGGATCTGGAGCTCAGAAGAGAAGTCTAAGCAGGACACAGGAAATAGGGTGGTATTTGCATACAGACACAAACTTCTGTTATATTGTTTCATTATAAAATTTAGTCTACAGTTAGCTTTCTGGCTGTATCAGTTCAGTTCAGTTCAGTCGCTCAGTCGTGCCCAACTCTTTTCGACCCCATGAATTGCAGCACGCCAGGCCTCCCTGTCCATCACCAACACCAGGAGTTCACTCAGACTCACATCCATAGAGTGAGTGATGCCATCCAGCCATCTCATCCTCTGTTGTCCCCTTCTCCTCCTGTCCCCAATCCCTCCCAGCATCAGACTCTTTTCCAATGAGTCAACTCTTCGCATGAGGTGGCCAAAGTACCAGAGTTTCTGGCTGTATAAATCTAGGTAATAATTCCTGCATCCTTGACTCATTCCAAGTACAAACATTTCTAGATGTTGGGTAAGGTCACTTTCCTCTGGGCTATGCTTGTAATTTATTCCTGTTTTTCTTCTTTCCTCTGCTTTGCTGAGTTACGCTAAACTTTCACAGCTACCATGGATACTTCTATTAAGCCATTTTCTCCCAAAGTCTTGCTGTTTTTATTTCTCTTGAAACAAACATTGTCAATAACAACCACACAGCTAATTGCACTTGGAGGTGGGGGGAGTACACAAAATCAAAACGCGCATGCCTTTGAAGCACATAGTCAAGAAAATTTCCTTAAAAGAAGAAGGAGAAATCAGGAAGACTCAGTTGTTTTTCCTTCGTAACGCACATAACTGGTACATAAACACTGGCACAAGTGAAAGGGTTAAGGGTAGTTTAGCCAATAAAAGACAAAAGTACGTTTCATCCTTCTTTGGTCCCTCTCTCCCACCAGTACCATTTGAGGTATTCACAGTAAGTATGTCTTCTTCCTGCCTGTAGCTCTATAATCTTTTAGGGTACACACATTTCTAGCTTTCACTGTTGGTTGTTTTTCTTTGAATGGTCATCACAATTAATTGCAGAGTTTCTTATCAGTAAACTGTTCAAGGCCAACAGCAGTGCTTACCTGCATTTTAATCAGAGTGGAACAATATAATCAACACTCCTGAGTGTACTGAGTTGAAAGGGATGCTGCACACATCTTGCTTTAGTTCCCAAGCAACTCTGTTGCTGCCCGGGATGTGATAAAGTCCTTCTCTCCTTCATTATTTTTTAAAAGAGCATTTATTTATCCCTTTATCTTTATTTTAAAGAATTTTAAAACAAATTTCAGATAAGATCAGATCAGATCAGTCACTCAGTCATGTCCGACTCTTTGCGACCCCATGAATTGCAGCACGCTAGGCCTCCCTGTCCATCGCCAACTCCTGGAATTCACTGAGACTCACGTCCATCGAGTCAGTGATGCCATCCAGCCATCTCATCCTCTGTTGTCCCCTTCTCCTCTTGACCCCAGTCCCTCCCAGCATCAGAATCTTTTCCAATGAGTCAACTAGTCAAGGTCCATCACTTTGCCTCCAATCAGTCAGCAAGTTACATTTGCCCTATCATCTCTGGCCTTCAGTATTTTAAAATAAATGTTTAACAATTATGGTCCTTTTACCCAATTTATTTTGCCAACTTATAAAGGATTTAGAGATCTTCTATGGAGCTAGTAATGGGTAAGAAAACTCAAATAAGAATTCCACCCAACTGGTCATAATTTTCAACCCTGGACAACTAAAAATAACATTTATTATGTAGACCTCTCAATTTCCCACCAAATCAAAAACACCATTTCAGTATTAAATATGGTTGGATGCTTAAAAAGTTTCAGAATAACATTGCTTAAGCTGTGATCACAGGAAATTCTAACCATGACACACAACCAGATGCCATGCTGATAATACATATTGACAAAAGAGGTTTAGTCTTGAACATCATATATGTTTTTTCAAAACAGTTTTTCTAGTAGTTCAAATTAGACAAACGTTATAAAACATGTTTCAATATTAAAATATTGTATTCAACTACAAATTAATATTAATTTACAGAATGTGGTAAAACACAGGAAGAAGAGGGCCTAGCACACAGGAGATGCTGACTAGTGTAAGCAGAACTGAAACTGGAATTCGAATGAACAATATCCTACTAAATATCCTACTAACATATCCTACTAAATAGTCCTCCTAGAGACACAGTTGCAAATTAGTGAAAAATGGTGTCCTAAAATCTTGTTCCATACCATGCCAGACTTATCCTTTAAAACCTAAAACCTGATTTGCCACCACAAAGCTTAAAATATTTTAATAATCCAGTGGTATGCTAATATTATGGTAGGAAAAAACCATGGCCTTTGGAGTCAGAGACACCTATTTTGAATTATTTACCCACTACTTACTATGTGATTTGGGCCATGTTGGGCTTCCCTGATAGCTCAGTTGGTAAAGAATCCACCTGTAATGCGGGAGACCCTGGTTTGATTCCTGGGTCGGGAAGAGCCCCTGGAGAAGGGATAGGCTATGCACTCCAGTGTTCTTGGGCCCCCCTTGGGGCTCATGGGCTTCCCTGGTGGCTCAGAGGTTAAAGCGTCTGCCTGCAATGGAGGAGACCTAAGTTCGACCCTGGGTCGGGAAGATCCCCTGGAGAAGGAAATGGCAACCCACTCCAGTATTCTTGCCTGGAGAATCCCATGGACAGAGGACCCTGATAGGCTACAGTCCATGGGGTCGCAAAGAGTCGGACATGACTGAGTGACTTCACTTTTCGTTTCACTTGGGGTTCAGCTGGTAAAGAATTTGCCTGCAATGTGGGAGACCTGGGTTGAATCCCTGGTTTGGGAAGATCCCTTGGAGAAGGGAAAGGCTATCCACTCCAGTATTCTGGCCTGGAGAATTCCATGGGGTCACAAAGAGTCGGACACAACTGAGCAACTTTCACTTTCACTCACTTCACCTTTGTGAACCTTAATTTCCTCATTGGTGAAATGGGGAAAACAATGCTAACTAACCTCATAAGGTTATCATGGTGATTATGTGAAATATATATGACAAAGTTCTTATCCTATTAAGTACCACATTATAGAATTATAAAGATGTTATTTCTTTTTGTGCTCCCATCACATACAGGATCAATACTTTAAAAAGATGACTTCCACCTCTTGTCTCTCATTTTCATTTAAGGTCATTCTTTCACATTTAATGCTACTGAATTGCCATCCTCAACTTCTCTTTCACATTTCCCTTCATTGGTTCATATTTTTCTGCCTAGAATATTTCTGCTACCCTGGACTAATGAAATCCCATTCTTCTTTTGAAAGAATATAAGCCACTTTTAATTTCTTTGTGGAAGTTTTAAGCATAGTTTTTGCTTTTATGAGTTATTAATGTACAGTTTACAGAGTCAAATCATGAGGTGGATGAAACTGGAGCCTATTATACTGAGGGAAGTAAGCCAGAAAGAAAAACACCAATACAGTATACTAACGCATATATATGGACTTTAGAAAGATGGTAATGACAACCCCATATGCGAGACAGCAAAAGAGACACAGATGTATAGAACAGCCTTTTGGACTCTGTGGGGGGGGTGATGATTTGGGGAAATGGCATTAAAACATGTATAATATCATATAAGAAACGAATCGCCAGTCCAGGTTCAATGCAGGACACAGGAAACTTGGGGCTTGTGCACTGGAATGACCCAAAGGGATGGTACGGGGAGGGAGGTGGGAGGGGGGTTCAGGATGGGGAACATGTGTACACCTGTGGCAGATGCATGTTGATGTATGGAAAACAAATACAATATTGTAAAGTAAAAAATAAATAAATAAAAATATAATAATAAAACAACAACAACAACAAAAATCACTTTCCATATTCAGGAAAAAAAGTCAATGTTACTAGTTCTTATTTTATTGTTTTTCCTTTGCAGCTTTATTGAGATATAATTCAAACACTATCTAAGTTTAAGTATACCGATGTGTTGATTTGACATATTTATATATTGCAAAATGATCACCACCACTGCTTTAGTTCACACCTCTGCCCTGTCACATAATTATAATTTTTTTCTGTGGTGAGAACACTTAAGATCTACTCTCTTAGCAACATTCAAGTTTATTATACATTTTTAGTTACAGTCATTATGCTGTACATCAGATCCCTAGAACTTCTTAATCTAATAACTAGAAGTTTGTACCATTTGACTAGTATCTCCCCATTTGTCCCAAACAACCCCCACCCCCACTCTGGTAATAATCACTCAACTCTCTTTCTCAAGAATTCCCATTCTTCTCTAGGTCAATTCATCTATGGAACTTTTCATGACATCTTTATCTGTAATGATCTCATTTTCAATACTCTCATAGTACTTTTGATTCCTTTATAGCATTTTTTTCCCCTTGCATTCCAATAGTTTATATGGCTACTTCTCTCAAGAGAATTTTAGTTCCTTGAAAGCAGAGTGAGACTATCAAAAATATTTCCCTATTTTCAGTTTCTAACACTTCTCATTTACTGAGTACTTAATAAATTTTGTACGAACTGAGACACCATGCTTCTCATTGACCCAATTAGCAAACATGATTTTTAAAATGCAGACTATTTTCAGTCTACAGAAACTCTTCTACAATGTAAACTAAAAATAAAAAAAATTTTCAAGAAAAGATAAGATTGTTAAACGGATTACAAATATTCGTATCTTTGACATTGTAATACTAGTTGATGTTAACTGTCTTCAAAAAAAAAAAAAAAAAAAAAGAAAAGAAAAGAAAGAAAATGAAAGATAAGCCAGGAATTTGGGCCAAAGAAAATCATATGGTATTATCTGAAGTGGCACAAAAATGACAATCTAGATGACCAGAGATAAGGAAATAATTAAGTAAAAACTTGAGTACAATGATGCGAATGATGACTATAAAGCCAATAGTGTGTAAAGTTCACAAAACTTTGTAATAACTGAAAAATACTTGTGATTTATATCAATTGAAAAAGAATCATCTTATAAAAGAGTATGTACAGTGGGATCTTATATGTGTAATGCATCTTGTTTTAATAACTTCTTTGGGAAAGAAAAGAAACTCCCTAAATTTGAATGGTACCTCCATATCACTCACATGTTCATTTTGCATTTTATAGGGGATAGAATATTAGAACATAGGGTGAATGTGATAGTTAACAAAGAAGGGAAGGGACCTTTTTAAGTGAACAGGGAGATTCTACGAAGCAACACCTACCCCCCAAAATCACTGGATGCACTTTGGGTTCTGATGAAAATAACTACCTTAGAGGCACAAAGGATGGTTTAAATCAGTCATCTTCCATAAGGCCCATTCTTCCAAGTATCTGAACTTTGTTATGCAGAATTCTGCTGCTGCTACTGCTAAGTCGCTTCAGTCGTGTCGTGTCCGACTGTGCGACCCCGTAGACGGCAGCCCACCAGGCTCCCCCGTCCCTGGGATTCTCCAGGCAAGAACACTGGAATGGGTTGCCATTTCCTTCTCCAATGCATGAAAGTGAAAAGTGAAAGTGAAGTCGCTCAGTCGTGTCCGACTCTTCTCAACCCCACGGACTGCAGCCCACCAGGCTCCTCCGTCCATGGGATTTTCCAGGCAAGAGTACTGGAGTGGGGTGCCGTTGCCCTCTCCATGCAGAATTCTAAGTCTATTCAAATATGTTCCTGAAAAGTCCCTTCACCCTTGCTAAAAGAGACTCATCAAATATACAAGGAAGGGCTACAGACACTTTTTAAATAGCACATAGTTTTAAAAGTGATGCAAAAAAAACTGTTGAAAATCTTCATTCATCTATACAAGTGGGAAAATATTAGGCAAAGTAAAGCCCAGAGACTTTGACGAATTCTGGCAAAATTATCCACAAGCACATATACACACGATCTAGTTAAAGGCCCTTCAGATTTTTCAAATATCTCATGATCATTTATGAAATCAGGGAAAGGAATTTGAAAATAATCACCTGTATACATGCACAGCAAGATAATACCTCACATACTGTATGTTCTAAAGTATTATAAATACATGTATAAATTTTTCTAAATCAAGAGTTGGCAAACTACTTGCCCATAGGCCAAATCTGCCTATTTTCATATGGTCTGCAAGTTACGAATGCTTTTTTACATTTAGAAGTGGTTGCAAAAAAAAAAAAAAAAAAAAAAAGAAAAGAAAATCTGTGACACATGAAAACTGTATGAAATTCAAATTTCTGTCTATAAATAAAGCTTTATAGGAACACTGCCACTGACATATAGCCTATGGCAGCTTTTGCACTACAGCTGTAGAGCTGAGTCCTTGTGATGAGGATGTTGTGTATTCAGCAAAGCCTGAAATATTTAATGTATGCCTCTTGAGGGAAAAGTTTGCTGACCTGTGTTCTACTTTTTTTAATTGAGACATAACTCACATATATCACTGTATTAGTTTTAGGTGTACAACACAATGATGGGAGATATATATAATATATATAGTGAAATGATGACCACAGTAAGTTTAGTCAATATCCATCACCTCACAAAGTTATAAAATTTTTGTGTTTGATGAAAAATTTTAAGATCCAGTCTCTTGGCAGCTCACAAATATATAATACAGCATCATAACTATGATCACTTGCTCTCCATTCCATGCATCCCCAGAATTTGTTTATCATATAACTGGAAGTTTGTACCTTTTAACCATTTTCACTCATTTCACTCACTCCTCACTCTTCACCTCTGGTATCTACCCTGAATTCTAGATTAATAAAAATACACTCTTGGGAGGGATAACAGCAATTTTCCAGCCTAAATCTATCATGAGGATATGGAGACAGAGAGAAATCAACAGAGACTGTCTCCGTATACATAGCCAGGTTCTAGATTTCTGGTTCCTCTCTATCATAATGTGCCTGAGTATCTTTATAAGACCTTATTTCCAACCTTTTGAGGATAAAATGTATACTGTGAATTTTCCACAAGGTGAAGTTGATGATATAAGTTTATTCTGCAAATGCATCAGTAGAATAATTATTAACAGGACTAAAAAAAGCATTTTTATAAAGCTTGCATAATATCACAGGCAGACAGGAACAAGGCACCCCTGGCAAAATTTATTTGAAAAATCTTCAAATTAAGTAAATACAATATAACAGCAAGAGCTACATGCATAAACTAAAGCCAAGTCCTATAAAACAGTCAGTATTAGAGGAAAAATCAGCTACTATAAAGTAGTATGAAATTTAATCTCAATGGACAAATGATTATTTCACAAAGTAACACAGAGGGGTCCAAATCAAATTCTCCGGTATTTTACTACCTCCAGTATTATATCTCTACCATATACTTTCTTTCCGACTTTTCTAAAGATATAATGTGGTGGTTTAGTTGCTAAGTCATGTCTGACTCTTGCAATGCCATGGAATGTAGCCTGCCATGCTCCTCAGTCCATGGAATTTTCTAGTGAGTTGCCATTTCCTTCTCCAAAAAATATAATAATTGACCAAAAAGTATCCTCTATGACTTAAGTATTTGCAGTTAAGGTCAGCAATACCCAAACCATGAACTTCCAGATATTCAAGCTGGTTTTAGAAAAGGCAGAGGAACCAGAGCTCAAATCGCCAACATCCGCTCGATCATGGAAAAAGCAAAAGAGTTCCAGAAAAACATCTATTTCTGCTTTATTGACTATGCCAAAGCCTTTGACTGTGTGGATCACAATGAACTGTGGAAAATTCTGAAAGAGATGGGAATACCAGACCACCTGACCTGCCTCTTGAGAAACCTATATGCAGGTCAGGAAACAACAGTTAGAACTGGACGTGGAACAACAGACTGGTTCCAAATAGGAAAAGGAGTACGTCAAGGCTGTATATTGTCATCCTGCTTATTTAACTTCTATGCAGAGTACATCATGAGAAACGCTGGGCTGGAAGAAGCATAAGCTGGAATCAAGATTGCCAGGAGAAATATCAATAACCTCAGATATGCAGATGACATCATCCTTATGGCAGAAAATGAAGAGGAACTAAAAAGCCTATTGATGAAAGTGAAAGTGTAGAGTGAAAAAGTTGGCTTAAAGCTCAACATTCAGAAAACGAAGATCATGGCATCTGGTCCCATCACGTCATGGGAAATAGATGGGGAAACAGTGGAAACAGTGTCAGACTTTATTTTGGGGGGCTCCAAAATCACTGCAGATGGTGATTGCAGCCATGAAATTAAAAGACGCCTACTTCTTGGAAGTAAAGTTATGACCAAACTAGACAACATATTAAAAAGCAGAGACATTACTTTGCCAACAAAGGTCTGTCTAGTCAAGGCTATGGTTTTCCCAGTGGTCATGTATCGATGTGAATGTGGGACTGTGAAGAAAGCTGAACGCCGAAGAATTGATGCTTTTGAACTATGGTGTTGGAGAAGGTTCTTGTAAGTCCCTTGGACTGCAATGAGATCCAACCAGTCCATTCTGAAGGAGATCAGTCCTGGGTGTTCTTTGAAAGGACTGATGCTAAAGCTTAAATGCCAATACTTTGGCCACCTCATGTGAAGAGTTGACTCATTGGAAAAGACCCTGATGCTGGGAGGGATTGGGGGCAGGAGGAGAAGGGGACAATAGAGGATGATATGGCTGGATGGCATCACTGACTTGATGGACATGGGTTTGGGTGAACTTCGGGAGTTGATGATGGACAGGGAGGCCTGGCGTGCTGCAATTCATGGGGTCTCAAAGAGTCAGACACGATTGAGTGACTGAACTGAACTGAACTGAAATAACAAACAAACAAACAAACAAAAACAGTACATCCAGATGTTAAGAAATGTTAAATGAACTATTCTCTGAGTGCAATCCACATATGTTTTGTAAGCCAATTAACTCTTCTGGGCCCTTGGTAGGTACCAATAAGAACTCTTTAAGAGTAATTTACTCAAAAAGCCTGAGAGAATATGCTTCAAAATGTATCCCCAAAGTCCAGTAAACAGTCATTTTTGACTTCTGACCTAATGTATGAAATACTGCCTAAACGGATTTTTACTCAGTAAAATATAGTGAATTCATAATGTACCTTTAGGATTTGTTTTGATAATATTCTAAAATGTCACTTACAGGAGTCTTTAGGGAAGGTATAATAAATGTGGGGCAGTCAGCAGGACAACAACAAAAAGAAAGTAAGAAAGCTGGTCTTAGAAGACAGGAATCCCGCTTACTTTCCATATCAATTTGCACAAGACACTTAAACCTCTTTGAGCCTCTGTTTTCTCACTTGTAAAACAGGAATAATACCACCTGCCTTGCTGTCCTCATAGGGTGGCTATAAAGACACAAACGAGTTATGAAAACTTTTTGTACACTGTGCTTGTGTCATAAAAAAGCTTGACTGATGGTATTAAGATGTTGCTATAGGGAAATTGTAGTTTTGTAATCTTCTACAGGATGGGAAGAAAACAGCCTCCAAACTCTTTCTCTTTTAGTTTTCATGTATAAAGTAGTATTCAGAAAGCAAGGCACAGTAACATGGGATATAGTTTTCACAGGAAACATTTCAGGAGAGCCTCTATTCTGTAACACAGATAATTGTATTCATTACAATTCTATCCACTCATAACAGTTAATTTTAGGCCCAAAGTATATGATATAAAATTTCTAGGTTTCTGGAAAAATTATTTGAGGTCAATACTACAATGCTGATTCAACTTCAGATACAAATTCTCTTCCATTCTATAGAGCAATATGATTCTTCTTACCAAACTGTTTCATTTGCTGCCTTCTATGCTTTATTCTATATCTGAATAGAAGCATTCCCAAGACCCTCTGCTCTTTCCTCTATATAAACTCTTTATTTTAAGGTATTGCTTTCACATCAAGGACTTCTCTTGTGGCTTATCTGGTAAAGAATCCACCTGCAATGCGGGGGACCTGGGTTCAATAGACCCCCTGAACAAGGGAAAGGCTACCCACTCCAGTACTCTGGCCTGGAGAACTCCATGGACTGTATAGTCCATGGTGTCACAAAGAGTCAGACACGATTGAGCAACTTTCATTTTGTCACGTCAAGGCTTTTAATATTATATAAAATCTGAGGACTCTCAAATCTCTATATGTAAGCCCTCTCCTCCTATTTGAGGAGCAGTCTTCCCTTCTCACATGCCAACTAAACATATCCCATTGGGTGACCCATGTTCTAACAAGCAACATATCCAAACCAGGGCAACCACTTTCCTCTAGAAACCAAAATCTATTTCTGATTTCCTGTTTGCCCCAATGGTATGTATCACCATTCTTTCAGCTGTCATTTCTTAAAACCACAGATTTTATTTTTATCCTTTTTTTAACCACATCCACCCAGTCACCAATTCTCATTGATCATTATTTTTCAAAATGACTTTTAGCATCTATCTTTGCCTTTCCATGGCAACTGCCACTTTTTTGAGACTCACATTACCCAAAGGTTAGACTACTACAACTGTCTCCATGCTTTCAATCCATCTCACAAATGCCTCAAGGGGCAAATATGTTCTTCTTAGAACACTGATGTGACCATATTACTCCTTGATTCTATGAGTTAAAATTCAAACCTTAAATTATATTTAAAGTCCTAAAAGCTATGAGAGGTTATTGAATGCAATTAGAAACCAATCAATATGACTAATATCCTGAACACAAACCAACAGGTTTCTAGAATCCAATGAATTAAAGTCATACAAATTTATAGAAGATTACCATGCTATCTTAAAGATAAAAAATAGTCACAGTCTCCATGGTGGACATAAAATGAAACAGCTTCTGTAAACTTCATATATCAGCCTTATTGTCTCTGAGAATTAAAAGTGCACTAGTGTATTTTGATAAACATGTGAACTCTGCTACACATAAATGGACAATGTTGGATGCATGCTATGCTGCTTTTCTCTCTGCAGCATGGGATATTAGCTGTGACTTAAATCAATTCTTTAAATATGCAAATCACAATTCATGTACAGATCTCTAGCTGATCTAGCAAATACCTGGTCACAGCTGCATTTTTAGCACAATGTACAGAGAGAAATCTCATTTTGCCAAGATAATCTTGTTTTATTGCATTTCTACAATTTCCTCTTTGTAAACTGTTACTGCTGCTGCTGCTGCTAAGTCGCTTTAGTCGTGTCCGACTCTGTGCGACCCCATAGACGGCAGCCCACCAGGCTCCCCTGTCCCTGGGATTCTCCAGGCAGGAACACTGGAGTGGGTTGCCATTTCCTTCTCCAAGGCATGAAAGTGAAAAGTGAAAGTGAAGTCTCTCAGTCATGCCCGACTCTTAGTGACCCCATGGACTGGAGCCTACCAGGCTCCTCCGTCCATGGGATTTTCCAGGAACAGTACTGGAGTGGGGTGCCATTGCAACTGTTACTAGTGTCACCCTTTAATGAGTAGCAAGGTACAGGAATTCTAATTTTATTTGAGGTTTTATTCATTTAGGGGGAAAAACTTCTCCCTGTTACTTTTCAGAAATAGAAAAACTATGTCTTATTTACTTAATTGTAACCCAATCATTTTCTTTTCTCCATCAGCAGAATATTGCTGCCTAATAAAGGGTATATCTTTGAAAGAAAAAAAGTGATCATATACTAATAAGTAGGACTAGTAAAAGTAGTGAAAGTGAAAGTAGAGTCTCTCAGTCATGTCCGACTCTTTTGTGACCCCATGGACTGTAGCCTACAACACTCCTCTGTCCATGGGATTTTCCAGGCAAGAGTATCGGAGTGGGTTGCCTCTTCCTTCTCCAGGAGATCTTCCCAACCCATTGATCGAACCTGGGTCTCCCACATTGTAGGCAGATGCTTTAACAACAAGCAAAGTTGGAAAACACTTCTTTTTTTTTTTTTCACTTGTCTTACTAGGCATTAAAAAGCAGAGACATTACATTGTCAACAAATGTCCATCTAGTCAAGGCTATGGTTTTTCTAGTAGTCATGTACGGATATGAGAGTTGGACTGTGAAGAAAGCTGAGCACCGAAGAATTGGTGCTTTTGAACTGTGGTGTTGGAGAAGACTCTTGAGTCCCTTGGGCTGCAAGGAGATCCAACCAGTCCATCCTAAAGGAGATCAGTCCTGAGTGTTCATTGGAAGGACTGGTGTTGAAGCTGAAACTCCAATACTTTGTCTACCTGATGCAAAGAGCTGACTCATTGGAAAAGACTCTGATGCTGGGAAAGATTGAGGGCAGCGGGAGAAGGGGATGACAGAGGATAAGACGGTTGGATAGCATCACTGACTCAATAGACATAACTTTGGGTAATCTCCAGGAGTTGGTGATGGACAGGGAGGCCTGGCATGCTGTGGTTCATTGGGTTGCAAAGAGTCGGACACGACGGAGCGACTGAACTGAATTGAACTGAATTAAACATCAACAGACTTCATTTTCTACATGAATTCTATTCTCATAAAAAATAGTATTTTCAAATTTTTCACCATATACCCAGAATCTAGCATATGACCCCAATCATTTTAGGACTCATGACCTCATAGTATTTGCAGTCAAATGTTTAAATATTAGGCAGGAAAATTATCATTTTCCCCCTAAGATTTGCTCCAGATACTTGCTGAATTTTCTAATATAAATTCGGGGGAGGGCAAAACTGAAAAACACAAACAGTTTAAAGTCTTAAACGTTTGTCTAGGAATAACTTGGACATTCAAAACTGGATCTCAATTTTGTAGGCAGTTTCATATAACTATGACTTATATTCACTAAACTGGATGTAGCAAATGGGTTTGACTTTTTGATTATTGCCTCTTCTGTGTTCTAAGAAGAATCTTGCTTTGTTTTAGTATTTACTATTGCATATAAGTTTGACTTTGCAAGAGTTGAAATAAACTAAAAACTGCTTGAAATGTCTTTTAAAATTTACTCTTTGTCAACCTGATTAAATTCTTTGCCACTATTTTATCAGGGAAATTATATATTCTTGTCATCTTGAAGGTCAGAGAAACTTTTCATTCTTCTCACTGGGCCTAACACAATGCACTGTACATAGTATGACTATATAAATTGGGTGAAATGAAATGGGTGAAATGAAAAGTCATGTTACTATCCCATAGCCTAATCATTGGTTAACTAAGAATAAACTAACCAAGTCCTAAATCATAATGAATGGAATGGGAAAATACCTTTATATTATTTATGTATCACACAGCTTCAATGATTTCATAAGTCATAACTGTACTCAGAACATTTAAGTGCCATAAATAACTCAGGTATTTTGTTAATGCTGATCATATTATGTGAATGAATAAATGTGATATATTTTCTATATGTCTTTCCTGGTGGCTCAGATGGTAAAGTGTCTACCTACAATGCAGGAGACCTGGGTTTGATCCCTGGGTCGAGAAGATCCCCTGGAGAAGGAAATGGCAACCCACACCAGTATTACTGCCTGGAGAATCCCATGGACAGAGGAGCCTGGTGGGCTCACAAAGAGTTGGACATGACTTACTGACTAAACAAACATGGCATACTTATACATATTAAATGTGACTATTGGAAACACACACACACATACACACATATATATATATATATATACACAGACATATATGTATGTATGCATGCCTACTGATTAATATCCCCAAGGGAATTCTGAATATAAATACAATGGTTTAACTGGATGAAACTGCCATTCATGGGCTAGTATCTCCATGTCAATATTCAGATGATGGAACATGTTCTAATTTCATCCTAAGAAGCAGAATTCTTTTGACTTCACTGATCACCTGAATATTTGAATTACATGCTTTTAAAGAAACATTCATTCTTCACCCATCAGAAACAAGTCTTGGTATGCTTTAAATTATATTAGGTCACTCCTAATGTAGCATTTATTTTTGTAGTCTTATGTTTTATCAGTTATTCTCCAGTTTATAATGGAAAGGGTTGTTTCATTGATAACATCTAGACTTTCCAGTCTTCCTGAGCCATTCTTTGATTCAGTCATTAGACATGGGTAAGCATTTTGGGATTGGTACCATAATTATACTTTTTAGCTCTTCTTTCTCTTAGTTTCTAGAAAATTTATAATCTGCCCTTTACTAGTTGAATATCTTTTATGGCTAAGAGTTTCTTTTCACACATACCATGGACAGATCCCACAAGAAGTCCTCCTTATTTATCTCTGATGTTAGCATTAAGATTGCCAACAAAATTAAGCTCAGGTCAGTCTATGCTGTTGGTAATGTACTCACACGGGTAATAGTATTCAGAAGAGAAAAAAAAAAAGACAAATGCCTTTAGTCTGGTTGTTTGTTTTTCAATATTTTAACTGGGGAAAATGACAAAAGCCTATAGAAATTAAGTTAATCCTTGGAGAAGAAATAGAATCTTCAAGATATAAATATATATGACCCATTTTTACAATGCAGAGAGAGAAAATGATGGACTTAGAATATGAAGTTAACATTTTTAAGTTTTTAATACACTAGACATGACTAGAAAGACAGTTAGAAAATCAGGCAGTGTCAGTGAACCAAAGAGTTCAGTTAAAGTAGATGTTCATAAAACATGATATACATCATAAATATTTTAACCAAAAAAGTATAAATAATATTCATTTGCCAATCTTTTTGATGTAGAGTTAAAGTATTCTATTTGAGTTACGATCCTCTGATTGGCTCTGTGTAAAGATTTGCTTGCATATAAACAATACAAAGGAGAAAGAAGTGACAACCCAGTCCAGTATTCTTGGCTGGGAAATCCCATGGATAGAGGAGCCTGCGGGCTACAGGCCAAGGGGTCTCAGAGTAGGATATGATGAGCAGGCACACACAAACCACACAAAATATACAATCACTGAGCGACTGAACTGAACTGAAGCCAGTTTCTACATTGGTTTCTAGATTTAAGTAGCTAGAACTTAAATACATTCATGAAGCAATCAGAATACAGAAGGGTTTTGGAATTGGTGCCTATCTTTTAAGTTTTCTTACCCACTCTGATTAGACAGCAAATTTAAAATGACTTTATCAAACATTTCCAAAGCATTCAACATAGTTTTCATAAAAAATGGGATACTTTTTAAGCACTATTTATTGGCTCACCTAATATTTAATTGAAACACATAACTGAACTAACAAGTACAACTGACATATACAAGAGGCTTGGAGGGTAAGCACAATAGTATCATGGCAAGCCAAAATCTCAGATGTTACACTAGAAGTGAGCAGTGGCCATGAGGAGATACCCCACATCCAAGGTCAGTAGCGGTGCCTGTGCTTCGCTGGAGTGTCAGCAAATTTGGAAAACTCAGCAGTGGCCACAGGACTGGAAAAGGTCAGTTTTCATTCCAATCCCTAAGAAAGGCAATGCCAAAGAATGCTCAAACTACAGCACAATTGCACTCATCTCACACGCTAGTAAAGTAATGCTCAAAATTCTCCAAGCCAGGTTTCAACAATACGTGAACCGATAACTTCCAGATGTTCAAGCTGGTTTAAGAAAAGGCAGAGGAACCAGAGATCAAATTTCCAACATTCACTGGATCATTGAAAAAGCAAGAGAGTTCCTGAAAAACATCTATTTCTGCTTTATTGACTATGCCAAAGCCTTTGACTATGTGGATCACAATAAACTGTGGAAAATTGTTCAAGAGACGGTAATACCAGACCACTTGACCTGCCTCTTAAGAAATCTGTATGCAGGTCAGGAAGCAACAATAGTCCAAAATCACTGCAGATGGTGACTGCAGCCATGAAATAAAAAGACACCTACTCCTTGGAAGAAAAGTTATGACCAACCTAGACAGCATATTAAAAAGCAGAGACATTACTTTGCCAACAAAGGTCTGTCTAGTCAAGGCTATGGTTTTTCCAGTAGTCAGGTATGGATGTGAGTTGGACTGAGTTGAACTATAAAGAAAGCTGAGCGCCAAAGAATTGATGTTTTTGAACTGTGGTGTTGGAGAAGACTCTTGAGAGTCCCTTGGACTGCAAGGAGATCCAACTAGTCCATCCTAAAGGAAATCAGCCCTGAATATTCATTGGAAGAACTGATGCTGAAGCTGAAACTCCAAAACTTTGGCCACCTGATGCGAAGAAGTGACTCATTGGAAAAGAGCCTAATGCTGGGAAAGATTGAAGGTGGGAGGAGAAGGGGACAACAGAGGATGAGATGGTTGGATGGCATCACCGACTCAATGGACTTGGGTTTGGGTGGACTCTGGGAGTTGGTGATGGACAGGGAGGCCTGGAGTGCTGCTTTACATGGTGTCACAAAGGGTCATACACAACTGAGCAACTGAACTGAACATTAGAAATGCCAGGATGTACTTGAGAACTGCTTACTAGCTGTAATGAGTCAGAGTGCCCTAGGCTTCAGTGAACACCTTACATCCAGTGAAGTGTGAGCACTGACTTCTCAGGGAACCTGGTTACAAGGACGTGAATTAAGAGAATTTCTACCATAAAGGTGAGAGAATGACAGACCAACAAGAGACGCTTCCTTTCCGAACCCCTCAGTGAGATAATTTTCAATTCTTAGAACATTCAAGTATTTTATTTTTTTTTTCTCTAATTTTATTTTAAATTGGACATTTTATAAGACAGATATCTTTCTAAAATAAATGACTCTTGTAAAGATTAAGATGCCACTGATCTTGGAACCTATGTAATCATAGAAAAATCTATTCCTCTGTCAAATCTATGCTGAAAAACTCAGAGAGAACACAGCATATTTCCCTTAAAAGACGTATCAGTTTGCCTTCATAAACAGGTGCCAAAAATCAAGAAGTGTAAAGGCAACACAATATGCAAAACATTTCTGTTTCACCATTTTCCTCTCAGGACTGAAAGAAGAAAATGAGATGGTTGTTAGATTTGCACACAATTAAAGAGAAGTAGGATCATTAGAGACAGAAAGTGGTTTATTGATGGGACTCATTGCTCTCAGTCCATAAATGAAACCATTTTACTCCTAATGACCATAACCCCCACCTTAATCTTGACAGTGCTAAATTACAATTGGATATTTAATGATCTCAATTTTTCCCTTAGTTTATTAAAGCATAAAAAGATTAAGCAGATACTAAGTGACCTGAAGATAGTTAAAGAAAGACCATACCATAATTTTACTGACTTAACTCTGTAGTAATTAACAGGACTGGTGCTTGTCATTACAGTCTAACTAAAAGTCTTGAAATGTGGAAACGTGCTATTTTCAGAAACTGACAACTAACAACTGATGTAACAGTATAACCCAAATAAATTAAACACCATCATGTTTTTCCTAGAATAAGAGTCTAATTTTTGTTGGGAAATGGTGGCTTTTCATGAATACATGCAATTACACTTGACAGTCAAGACTAACCTAGTTGTGTTTTTCATTTGATTTTAAACTAAAAGGTTAATATTTATAGTTATTAATACTTTTCTTTACTTTAAAGCTAGACCCACAATCTGTTTTTTGAACGACCAAAAACAAAACAAAAAAAGAAAAAAAAAAAACCTCTAACTTCAGAAATGTATAACCATTGCTTCTTGAATTCCTAACGCTGAAATTCTCCCATCTATGAACTTACAGATCAAATCCCTAAACTATAAGGAGTTGACTGTTAAAGTTGCTGCTCATAAGTACTACGATAGTACTAAATTATTTTACAATTTTTTTATTCAACTAAAGTTGATTTATGATATCATGTAAGTTTTAGGTGTATAGCACAGTAATTTATATATTCTTTATATGTGCATTCTTTTTTACTTTCTTTTCCTTTATAGTTATTACATAACATTGAGTACAGTTCCCTGTGCTATAATGTAGGTCCATGTTGGTAGGACACTACTAATTTAATTCAAATACAAATACTGGTTTTACTATGTCTTAGGGAAAGTTTATTAAATGTCAATTACTCTACATGTTTTAGTAATTAGAAAATACACAGTAAAAAATGGGGAAAAGGCAGTATAAAAGTTTTCAAAAATGACACTGGTAACTTGACCTAGACAAGATATTTGTAGAAATGTCCAATCAAACAAATGAAAACATATCAGAAGGTAAATGAGAAATTAACAGTGTTAAAATTTAAAATAATCAACCCATGGTGACAATAATGATATGGAATAATCTACATTTTCAACCCATAAGGCAATGGGATAAACAGTTACAAAAAAGCAAAATCAAAAACACGAAGCTCATATATGTCAATTGGAATGACATCTATTAAAGAAAATAGGAAACACATTATCAGTGGGCTAAAATTTAGGAAAGGAGAATTGAAAATTAATCTATAACCAGTAAGAGCACACTAATGTAAACTGTCTAAAAATTACTGAACCATATGCATACTAAGAAAATTTCTTCATTTACAATAGTAAATATTACATAAGAAGAATACTTTGGACTCAGAAATAAGGAAAACTCAAGGACACGAGCACAAACCTTTTTACACTTCAACAAAACAAAAAACTCAAAGCATAACTTTCAGACAAAAAACACAAAAACAAAGCATAATTTCTAGACAAATCCCTCTCAGAATTCAGTGGTCACATTATACTAGCAGTGTGCTTTAAGTTTGTGAATGAATGAAGTCTAATATTATGACTTTTAGACCTTCCTTTAAGACTTTTCCACAATATCATATGTTACAGTGAATGTAACAGAAATCCAAGAGGTGGGTAATTGTTAATATTTTTTCCACTGAAATCTATTTTTATTCCTGTACATGGGTTAACCTACTTTGTTTGGAAATATCAATATTTTGTCATCATTGATGACTTGTTTTTTCTATTTGATAAACTAGACTTTCTTCTTTTCTTCAAATACCAAAATAAACAAAAAATGAAGGAACAACCTTCAATGTGACTGAGATATTTGCTACAGTGTAATTAATACTATTAGGTTTGCTTATAGCAAATTAACACTGATACTGTAATGACTTCATCCAAATCCAAAGTCCAGTTCAATTTTCATCTCAATTCAAAAAACTAAGGACTTTCAGACTAAAGAGACAGATATTTAATAGTAATCATCTGTGTACTTTACAGAGTCAGTTCATTCTAATCTTAAAAACTCTCAGGAAGAAAAAAATGAGCAACAAAATCATTTTGTTAAGTTGTTGGAGAAGTTTAAATGCTGTTACTTTGGACACAATCTGGAGCAAGAAATTCCAGTGATCACTCTAAGTATAAAATCATTTAAACACACTATTTAGCTGCCTCTCTGTTATATCAATTATATTTATTCTTTTTTTTTTTAAATTTCATTTTTAAACTTTACATAATTGTATTAGTTTTGCCAAATATCAAAATGAATCCGCCACAGGTATACATATGTTCCCCATCCTGAACCCTCCTCCCTCCTCCCTCCCCATACCATCCCTCTGGGTCGTCTATGACCCACCTCCCAGAATATTTGAAATAAAAGCAAAAATAAACAAATGGGACCTAATTAACCTTAAAAGCTTCTGCACATCAAAGGAAACTATTAGCAAGGTGAAAAGACAGCCTTCAGAATGGGAGAAAATAATAGCAAATGAAGCAACTGAGAAACAACTAATCTCAAAAATATATAAGCAACTCCTACAGCTCAACTCCAGAAAAATAAATGACCCAATCAAAAAATGGGCCAAAGAACTAAATAGACATTTCTCCAAAGAAGACATACAGATGGCTAACAAACACATGAAAAGATGCTCAACATCACTCATTATCAGAGAAATGCAAATCAAAACCACCATGAGGTACCATTTCACACCAGTCAGAATGGCTGCGATCCAAAAGTCTACAAATAATAAATGCTGGAGAGGGTGTGGAGAAAAGGGAGCCCTCTTACACTGTTGGTGGGAATGCAAACTAGTACAGCCACTATGGAGAACAGTGTGGAGATTCCTTAAAAAATTGGAAATAGAACTGCCTGTTATATCAATTATATTTATATATAACAGAGTTACCTCTAAGTAGACATATTAGCAAACAAAGCTTTGGTTAATAAAATACATATCAACCAATCTCTGACCGCACTTTTATGAAGATAAACCCCACACCTGTGCAAATAATATTTTTAATTCAACCAGACACTGATGATTTGGAAAATTATATATATCATCTTTATTAGCTGTAATATGAAACATACATGTACATGCTTTATAATTTATCTTACCCAAACAACATAAAGAATAAAAAAATGACCCAAACAACATAAAGAATAAAAAAATGTACAGATCAGGTTGAATCATACCAAATTACTACTTTATAGTTCAGAAATGGTTAAATATTCAGCAATTATATGTGGTTTGGCCTAATACAATATGCTTTTTCTTCAACCATGCCATATGGATGAAAACTTCAAATCAATGCACTACATATACCTTCTAAAGGCATTTTAGGTGCTGGGAATGGCAACTGTATTTGCAAAGAATGAATTTTTGCAGAAATATAAGACTTCAGTTAAGGACCTATTTCAACATAAATTAGGTCATTTCCTGTTTTGTTTTTTTTTAATGGAAACCATAATTTCAACTAAAGATGAGACAACCAAATGCTCACATGAGTCTTGCAACCAAATGAAAAAAGAGAGAGAGAGAAAAGACCCACTGAACTGTTTTTTAACAGTATTTGTTCCTGCTATATAAATAGATTGTATGGCAGAGCTATTTATGTTACACAGACACACATACACACACACACTATACACACACACACACAATGCACACATATGTTAGGAGACCAAGCACAGTAAACACTTTTTCCCTATATAGCAATAGATTAATTATAACACATGTAAGGGTTACTATGGGATTATATGAAATTATCTGTGTGAAACTTGAAAAGCACTATAGAATCAAAAGAATGTTTCAATTAAAAGAATACATTTGAATCAGTTCTAATGAGGTGGATGAAACTGGAGCCTATTATACAGAGTGAAGTAAGCCAGAAGGACAAACACCAATACAGTATACTAATGCATATATATGGAATTTAGAAAGATGGTAACGATAACCCTGTATATGAGACAGCAAAAGAGACACTGATGTATAGAACAGGCTTATGGACTCTGTGGGAGAGGGAGAGGGTGGGAAGATTTGGGAGAATGGCATTGAAACATGTGAAATGTCATGTATGAAACGAGATGCCAGTCCAGGTTCAATGCACGATGCTGGATGCTTGGGGCTGGTGCACTGGGACGACCCAGAGGGATGGTATGGGGAGGGAGGAGGGAGGAGGGTTCAGGATGGGGAACACATGTATAATTTTTTTTAATTAAAAAAAAAATATATATATAAAAAAAAATAAAACATACCATTTAGACAATGTATGGAAAGAATGCTTTTATAGAAACTGTTTTCAAAAGGGGAAGCTACATGGTGACAGCAAATGAGTAAAGTTTGAGGCAACAACCTACAAAGTGGAACTGTTGAAGCATTCAGGGATTGGCACCACTTGTCAGCATAGTTACCTCGTGCCAGAAGGGCTGCACAGTGCCTCTCTTCCAGCTACCCTCTGCTCTGCACCACATTCTCTGTTCTCACCTAATTCACATTGAACCATGTCTCCTACTCCTCCCTGTTCCGTCATTCTACTATCAGTCTGCTACTGGTGTGGTGAGGGAGCAGATGGAGGAACAAAAATGTTTATCAGCAAACCCAAGTCTGCAGGCTGTTGCTCTGTTTGCTCTCCTCAAGATTCAAGCTAAATAATGACATTAAAGGTCATTTTTAGATTTCTTTTTCTTCCTTCTAAAATCTGTAATCACCGATAAAGTCATCCCCAAAACGAGGGCTTGTCAGAAACTTATGTGCATTCAGGTTTTTAAAAACAGAATTTTTACTTCTTTAGCTGGTAAGTAAAATGTAGCAGAATCCAGGGCATAAGGCTTGAATGGAACTACTTTCAACAAAAGATAGCAAAAGAAATAACGTTTTGACAAAAGGTGAGGTACTTCTGGGAAGGAGGAAAATGCATTATATAACAAATGTCGCTTGACAATAAACATGGGTGTAATTTTCTACTCCCAGTGTTGATTCTGCAAACACTCTTAAACTATAAACTGTCACCCCCTTCCTACCATAAAAGGAAAATATCCCTAAGAATTCACTGAATCACTGCTATGATTCTGCATGCCTGTTGAGAGACCCATTTTCTGTTTTAACTTGTCCTTGCCAATCTTCTAAGTGGTCTATAATTCTCAACGATGAGTATTTTTCAGATGCTAAATCTAATCATTCTGACATCTATAAAAGATATTCAGTGTGTGAGTAAGATGAAAAATGATGGTGCAGAAATATGAAAAGTCTATGTTGAGATAACAATACGGCTACAACCATGGGTAAGCATATTCCTTCAACAGAGGTAGCTTCTCTTCCAAGCTCTACTTCCATTTGGGTATTACTGATATTCCTGAAAAATAATCACACATAAAGCCTGTATGTGTATATTTGTTCCTATTTATTCAGTGGGTTTAATTTTAATTTTAGCTATGAATCCCTAAGACTTAAAATGTGGCTGTAAAATGTAATTTAAAAAAATGATGACAACAACAGCAGTTATAAGATCTATTGGACTATGGGAACATTTTTTTCTTCATCTTTACATTTCAAATTTTGTGAGGTATCATGGAAGAAAATATGTTTGCCTTCTTTACTCAGTTTTCCTCTAAACTCAATGACAACTAAAAAAAAACAATTCCCAAAGTATATTTCAAAGAGTCAACAAGCAAATTATTTACATGTAATGTTCCTATAAGAAAAGATAGTCAGATAATATAATATACTAATGTACGCTGATTGTCTATCATGTTATTGCTGTTGTTTAGTTGCTAAGTTGTGTCCGATTCTTTGCAACCCCATGGTAGCCTGCCAGGCTCCTCTGTCCATGGGATTCTCCAGACAAGAATATTGGAGTGGGTTGCCATTCCCTTCTCCAGGGGATCTTCCTTACCCAGGGATCGAACCTGCGTTTCCTACATTGGCAGGCAGATTCTCTACCACTGAGACACCAGGGAAGCCCATTGTCTATCATAGAAAACCATAAATAGTAAATATACCAGAGTTTTAAAATTTACTATTGAAATAGTTATATTCCTTTTTCCATGACTTGCTTTCAGAAGAATCTCCTAGACACAGGAAACAACATTTTTATGCACAACCTAGCCTATGTCTGACTGCTAATTCCATACATGCAAAAATATATGAAAGTTTAATAACTTCTCTGAAGACTGTCTACCAGAAGTCTACTTGAAAGAGGCCAAAGATATCCTATTCTGACCTTGATAAATAACACTGTTTTAAGTATGAGTTATAGTGTCCCATAGACAAGAAAATCTTATAGAATATATATTGAGTATGATTATTTTTCTTGTATTGGCAGGCAGTATTTACTTTTTCCTGCTTGGTTGGAAAACTAAAATTGATAAAGTCAGTGGAATAAAACACATACACATATGAGATATATGAATAACAACTGAGATCATTAGTATAATTTATTACATGTGCATTTTGTATCATTGCCTTAAAAAATTAGCTTAAATGTAAACTCTCATGAAAAGCTTGTCCTAACTTCTCAAAACATAAATGATGAGTACGGGCCTCCGTACTCCTAGAGCATACCTCAGTTCTAATTTTTTGGAAATCCTAAATTTCTTTTTCTAAAAGTTAACTGTGTGTGCATCACTGAGTTAACAACAACAAAGAAGTATTAATTAACATAGAGGCATAATTTTGCTATAGCAGCAAATTGCCGGAAAATACTTGATTAGTTAAGGGAAAGCATGAAGTGATGGGAAAACATCTCCACTCTGAGTAGGAAGAGAACAGTGGTTTTCAGAGGTGTGGTAACAGTGGTGGATGAGTCAGCACACATAGAGCAGACCATGGCAACTTCAAACTGAATAGCTTTGGGGTGTGACCATGAGGGTGGCAGCGTAAGTACCCATGAGAAACCCAGGAGCAGAGGTGTATCTCCTTCTTTCCTATTGTACTAGGTGAGATTTCAATGCAGGGGTCATAGGAATTAGTTAAGAGTTAATTAGAGGTTTATGATAGTGACATAAACTGTTTATCTCTTCTGTGTGGCCTGAGGAAATAAGATGAATTTGAAGTGAGGACATGACACCATAATATGGTCTTGATCCTCTGTTCTGATAAATGTGAGTGGTATAGAGAAGATTATGGGCACGACTCTGGTTCTTTTTATGGGAGCTTGGATGGCCTGCATCAAATACATTCCTTTCTATTTGATTTTTGTCCTCAGCCTCTTGAACTTTAACCCATGCTGTAGTCTATATTTTCTTGTGTTAAACAAATAAATATTATTAAACTCAATTCCACACATTCTCATTAAGTGTTTAGTATGGGAAAGAAATATTGTGTTAGGTATGGCAGAGGTCTTAGTCTTATGTTTACCCCTTTCCCTTTTCTTAATTTTGATTCTAATAGTTAACAGCAGGCAATCAAAATATACTTCAAGACAGAAAATCATGAGTTCCATAAAAGAATTACAAGAAAAGTGCTTGACTGTTCAAGGAAGACACCACAGCCTCCAGAGTGGGTGCTAACAATGAACAGAAAGCATCTAAGATGAAGCTCAAAGGATGGCATATTTTATTTGAAACATGGAATTCTTCTCTCCGGGTCCAACAAATGTCATGACCTGATTCTTCTTTCCTACCTACCCCACTGATTCTCGTAACCAACATTTGTCACTTGCTTGAGAATCTGTACCATGCATGAGCTGACAATTTTATCTCTAATCCACAAGACAGGATTCCGTATAATTATGAAATATCGTTAACACAGTCAACATCTTTTTGAAAAGCATATTGCTAGAGAGCAGAATGGTGGTTATCAGGTGTAAGGGGGTAGAGGAATTGGAGAGATGTTGGACAAAGAGTACAAATTTCCACTTAAGAAAATATGAATAAGTTCTGGGGATCTAATGTACAGCCTTGTGTTTATAAATAACAATATAGTGTTCTATACTTGAAAATTCATAAAATACTAGATATTAAATATTTTCACCACTAAAAAAAAGGTAATATTATGTAATATGTTGGATGTATTAGCTAACATCTATGGTGGTAATCATACTGCAGTATATAAGCTGATCAATACATTGTACACATTAAACTCACACAAAATTATATAGTAATTATATCTCAATAAAGCTGCAAAAAAAAAAAAAGAGTAAAATAAAAAATAGAGGTTTCCCACAGAAGAGTCACTAATTGAGGCCTTATAGTACCTGCATTGGTATATAATGCCATTTCTGGTTAAGAAGGAGAAGGCAATGGCAACCTACTCCAGTACTCTTGCCTGGAAAATCCCATGGACAGAGGAGCCTGGTAGGATGCAGTCTATGGGGTCACTACGAGTCGGACACGACTGAGAGACTTCACTTTCACTTTTCAGTTTCATGCATTGGAGAAGGAAGTGGCAACCCACTCCAGTGTTCTTGCCTGGAGAATCCCAGGGACGGGGGAGCCTGGTGGGCTGCCATCTACGGGGTTGTACAGAGTCAGACACGACTGAAGAGACTTAGCAGCAGCAGCAGCAGCTGGTTAAGAAACACTGAATATAACATCTCACAAATAAATCTACCAGTTCTTGGACTGATCCAAATGTTAAAAATTACTTCAATAGCTAAGTCCAGTGAGAAAGTCTCTTATATTAGGAGAAAGGGGTTAATTACTATAAGAATAAGAGGAGTCTTATGGACTCTGTGGGAGAGGGAGAGGGTGGGAAGATTTGGGAGAATGACATTGAAACATGTAAAATATCATGTAAGAAACGAGTTGCCAGTCCAGGTTCGATGCACGATACTGGATGCTTGGGGCTAGTGCACTGGGACGACCCAGAGGGATGGTATGGGGAGGGAGGAGGGAGGAGGGTTCAGGATGGGGAACACATGTATACCTGTGGCGGATTCATTTTGATATTTGGCAAAACTAATACAATTATGTAAAGTTTAAAAATAAAAAAATAAAATTAAAAAAAAAAAGAATAAGAGGAAACAGTATAAGTTTGGACTCAATATTTGATTGCTAAAGCTATTATGCCAATTTCAAAATTTTTTAAAGCAAGTGAGATATAAATGAAAATAAACTACATTTTTTCCTCAATAAGATATACATGTTTTATATAAATATACGAGCCATATGTGTGTGTGTGTATATATATATATATATAGGTAAATGTTTTTTCCCATTATGGGAATCTAATTAACTTAGGCAGCAGAAAGTAGCAGCTGTCTAGTAACACCAATAAGCAGATAAGCCCATATTTCTCTAGTAGACTTTAATACAAAATATGGGATTCCATCTTGCAGTCCCTTACTGTACAATTTCATGGCCAAAAGACCACATGAATGCCTATGGGAGGAAAGAGAGAACATGAGCAGAGGATTTCTCTCCTTAGCCTTCTTCATTTTAGATGATTATATTGCTGACAGTGAGCTAAGAACTTGATTCCTTTCTCTTTTTTCCACAGGCAGTGATATGATTCACTTCACAGAGATACTCATGGTTAGAACCAGAAAAGAACTAGAAATTAACAACTGGAACCTGTTTCCCTCTTATTGCACATGAGTGATTCATCTCACTTTTAATAATAGTTGAATTCTTGCATGACTGGGAAGAAAAATCTCAGTGTGGAATGTTGACCCAGCTCAGTAAAAAGCTTTTAAAGCAATCAAGTGCTGAGATTCAATGATACACAACCACCTAATACCCAAGAAAACTATATAACAAGAACCCTGAGAGGAAGACTGGTAGTTCCCTCTCCCTTAGAAGGAGACAGATTTAATGAGATAATTGTATTTCCTATATACAAGTTAGTATTATATTAAAAACAAAACAAAATAAAAACTTATTCATCTAGATGCATGCTATAGAGAAGCTGAATATCAGAGATTTGTTTTTAAGCAAGATTAAGGTGCTAAGGTGCTTAGTCACTCTGTTGGATCCAACTCTTTGTGATCCCATGGACTGTAGCCTGCCAGGCTCCTCTGTCCATGAGATTCTCCAGGCAAGAATACTGGAGTGGGTAGCCATTTCCTTCTCCAGGGGATCTTCGCAATCCAGGAACTGAACCCAGGTCTCCTGCATTGCAGGCAGATTCTTTACAATCCAAGCCACCAGGGAAGCCCCCTTAAGCAATATTATAAGAAGCTAAACCAACATTATCATTTTCATTACTGAAATTTCTCAAATTTGACTAAGTTAACATGTCTTACCTACACTGTCATTATTGTTATAGAAAGAAACTTGTATAACTCAAGAAAAATAGAAAGCTAATACCTAAGTTTATAATAGGCATGGAAATTTAGGATTTTTTTAAAGAAAGAAATCTCTAGGAATATCATAAATATGAAGATGCTACAATTTTTAACAGCACACACACAATAATTGTTTTTGTTCTCACTTTCAGTGGAAACATATTATATTCAAATTCTACAATTAATAAGGTTTGGCCTGAGGAATATCAGAACAGAAGTAGCATACATTTAATTTTATGCTCCTACAATTAGCTACTCTTTAGTTTATGGATATTAAATCCTTTCATGATTTTATTTCCTTGCATGTGCAATTCTATGCTCTTATACTCCTTTTACAGAGTAATATCGTACTTGTGCTCCAAGATCAAGAACAAAATTAAGTTGCTCAGTAAAGCTTTCATGGACTTCAGCAGTTGCTTGTTATATCCACTACACTCTATAGCACTGAGGTTGATATCAGTACAATGAATTAATAAGCTGTACAGTCCATGGGATAGCGAAGAGTCAGACATGACTAAGTGGCTAACACACACACACACACACACTTTTTTAATCTTTAGATTAATCTTTAGATTAAAGATCTAAACGTAAGACCAGAAACTATAAACTCCTAGAGGAGAACATAGGCAAAACACTCTCTGACATAAATCACAGCAGGATCCTCTATGACCCACCTCCCAGAATATTGGAAATAAAAGCAAAAATAAACAAATGGGACCTAATTAAAATTAAAAGCTTCTGCACAACAAAGGAAACTATAAGTAAGGTGGAAAGACAGCCTTCAGAATGGGAGAAAATAATAGCAAATGAAGCGATATGCAAGCAACTCCTGCAGCTCAATTCCAAAAAAATAAATGACCCAATCAAAAAATGGGCCAAAGAACTAAACGGACATTTTTTCCAAAGAAGACATACAGAAGAAGACATACTCAACATCACTCATTATCAGAGAAACGCAAATCAAAACCACAATGAGGTACCATTTCACGCCAGTCAGAATGGCTGCTACCCAGAAGTCTACAAGCAATAAATGCTGGAGAGGGTGTGGAGAAAAGGGAACCCTCTTACACTCTTGGTAGGAATGCAAACTAGTACAGTCACTATGGAGAACAGTGTGGAGATTCTTTAAAAAACTGGAAATAGAACTGCCATATGACCCAGCAATCCCTCCGCTGGGCATACACACAGAGGAAACCAGAATTGAAAAAGACACGTGTACCCAATGTTCATCGCAGCACTGTTTATAATAGCCGGGACATGGAAGCAACCTAGATGTCCATCAGCAGATGAATGGATAAGAAAGCTGTGGTACATAAACACAATGCAGTATTACTCAGCCATTAAAAATAATACATTTGAATCAGTTCTAATGAGGTGGATGAAACTGGAGCCTATCATACTCCATTCTGCACAACAAAGGAAACTATAAGTAAGGTGGAAAGACAGCCTTCAGAATGGGAGAAAATAATAGCAAATGAACCGTATGCAAGCAACTCCTTGTTGCAGAGTGAAGTAAGCCAAAAAGAAAAACACCAATACAGTATACTAATGCATACATATGGAATTTAGGAAGATGGTAATGATAACCCTGCATGTGAGACAGTAAAAGAGACACAGATGTATAGAACAGTCTTCTGGTCTCTGTGGGAGATGGCGAGGGTGGGATGATTTGGGCGAATGGCATTAAAACATTTATATTATCATATGTGAAATGAATTGCCAGTCCACATTCGATACAGGATACAGGAAGCTTGGGGCTGGTGCACTGGGATGACCCAGAGGGATGGTATGGGGAGAGAGGTGGGAGGGGGGTTCAGGATGGGGAACACATGTACACCCGTGGCGGATTCATGTCGATGTATGGCAAAACCAATACAATATTGTAAATTAAAAAATAAATAAATAAATAAAATACAGTGTGGGAATCTGGATGGTAGATATTTCACTGTATTTTCTTTGTATCCTCAAGATATCTGATATACAGATATTTAATAACTATTTATTGACTGAATTAGTGAGAACAAAATTGTAACTAAATGAATCTCTACAGTAAATCAAGTGTGCCTTTGCATATTGTCCAAGTAGTACATTAAGACCTTCACTAAAAGAATTACAGGAAACATTTTTAAAGATATAAAACAATATTTGATGCATCTTAGCATCTGATAATGCAAGGCAAAATTCAAAAACATATCATGTAGTAGTATTTAGATGGCTTTGGTAATTGAAAGCAATTTGATACAGAAACGAAAGAAATTGACTTAGAAGCTAGTGTTGATTATATCAACACTATAATGGCACATGGTGTGCATATTTTAGCATTTCAAGGGAAATGCTTTTCTCAATCTACAGAACAAGTGAAAACAGAAGCAGTCTTAAGAGAATATGATGATTAGCACAGAAAGGGGGAAAATCGTAAGAAAGAAACAGTCTTTCTCTCCTTTGGTTTGGAGAAATACAACTGAAATTAGAGCCTAATATATGCCTATTATTTCATCTAATATCTTAGCAATTAGTTTCAGGCTGCCTTGTTAAAGTTCATAGCCTCCAACAAGAATAACATTTGCAATTCCTTTCTCTATAATGAAGGTAATTTCTACTAAGGAAATAACATTGACCTACAATCAAAATTCAATTTGAATTCCAATTTTTAAAAAAATTCTTAACATCAACAACTCAAACTGCTTTTCCTACATATTTCAACCATTCCTTTACAGCATACAAACTTAAGGATAGTGACAGTGGTATAATGATGAAAACACCCAAACCTACCTTTCAACTATTTAACTGAAGTTGAAAGTGAAAGTTGCTCAATCATGTCTAACTCTTGCAACTCCATGGATTGGAACCTCTGTCCATGGAATTCTCCAGGCAAGAATACTGGAGTGGGTTGCCATTTCTTTTGCCAGTGCATCTTCCCAATCCAGGGATTGAACCCGGGTCTCCTGCATTACAGGCAGATTCTTTACCATCTGAGCCACCATAGAAGCCCATTTAACCAACGACTTCTTACAAATTTGAAAAGTTACAAAATGTAATACATCACAAATGCTCCTGTGTATGAAGTGAGCAAAGCACTTTTTATGTAGATTACCTAATTTAATTTTAGCAACACAGTCAAAGAAGCAAATATGACAATTATACTTATTTGGAGAAACCTAGTGATGAGAAAGGACTTCCCCAGTGGCTCAGTGGTAAAAAGTCCACCTGCGATACAGAAGCTTCAAGAGACAGAGGTTCAATCCCTGGGTGGAGAAGATCCCCTGGAGGAGGGCATGGCATCCCACTCCAGTATTCTTGCCTGGAGAATCCCATGGACAGAGGATCCTGGCGGGCAACAGTTCATGTGGTCACAAAGAGTCCGGCATGACTGCAGTGACTTGGCACACATGCAGTGATGAGAAAAGTTACAAGCACATTGAATATCATACAACTAGTCACTTGCAGAGCAAAGATTCTAACTCAGGTCCTATGACTCTAAATCTTACGAAATCTACCCACTTACAAAACATTACTTTCATTTTTAAAAATTAAAAATTTTAAAAATTGATACTATTTAATACCATATAGTTTACCTTTATTTTCTTTTGAGAAAAGGAAAAATAGGATCTTGATTGAGGTTACCTTAAAATTAATATAATTTTAAAAACCAAAGACAATGCCAAATTTAGGCCTTCTTATACATGCATCATTCAGAAAATGAAGATCATGGCATCTGGTCCCATCACTTCATGGGAAATAGATGGGGAAACAGTGTCAGACTTTATTTTTTTGGGCTCCAAAATCACTGCAGATGGTGACTGCAGCCATGAAATTAAAAGACGCTTACTCCTTGGAAAGAAAGTTATGACCAACCTAGATAGCATATTCAAAAGCAGAGACATTACTTTGCCAACAAAGGTCCGTCTAGTCAAGGCTATGGCTTTTCCTGTGGTCATGTATGGATGTGAGAGTTGGACTGTGAAGAAAGCTGAGTGCCGAAGAATTGATGCTTTTGAACTGTGGTGTTGGAGAAGACTCTTGAGAGTCCCTTGGACTGCAAGGAGATCCAACCAGTCCATACTGAAGGAGATCAGCCCTGGGATTTCTTTGGAAGGAATGATGCTAAAGCTGAAACTCCAGTACTTTGGCCACCTCATGCGAAGAGCTGACTCATTGGAAAAGACTCTGATGCTGGGAGGGATGGGGGCAGGAGCAGAAGGGGACGACAGAGGATGAGATGGCTGGATGGCATCACTGACTCGATGGACATGAGTCTGAGTGAACTCCGGGAGTTGGTGATGGACAGGGAGGCCTGGGGTGCTGCAATTCATGCTGTCGCAGAGTCAGACACGACTGATTGACTGAACTGAACTGATTCATGCATCTGATGATTTAAGAAAATACTCAAACCAAAGATTCTAACAAACTTTTCTTGAAAAATATACAAAATGGAGTCAAGATCATTATTTCTAAACACCCAAAAATGCATACTTATAATTTTCATTAAATATTTGTCTTACTGCCATCTTCTGAGCAATTTTACCTATTTCTAATTAGAGTTCACAATGTTAATTCAAATGGCATTTTTAGACTAATAAGGGGTAGTTTTTGCTCAGTAAAAAACAAAATAAAGATGGTATACCATATTATTTCAGGTCACATGAATAATGCTTATGGATTATAGAACTAAAATTCATCATTCCATGGAATGGTAAAATCCCAAGATACTAGTAAAATACATATTGAAATGGTCCAATTCTTGTCCTTTTACCAAACATGGAGGTTGACTGATAATCCTTTATATAGGCCAACTGTTCTATGTATTTGTGGGTCTCTGGTTTGCTATTTTTTAAGTTTTATTTTTTTTTAATACTAAAAGCATGTTTCTATCCCTGTAAACAATGGCAAGCAATCCATATTTCAAATTTGGTTAGGTAGCAAACCAGCACAGATTACAAAGTGAAAAGCTTCAAACCCAAGACACTTCAGGCAACATTGCACAACATGCTAGATGACACTACTTATTTACAAAATGCTTGATGGCACCACAGCTCTCTAATATGCTACATAAAGACTCAGAGAAAAGACAAAAGAGCAGAGTTCTACAGATTCTGGTGTTGGGTCAGGGAAATGGTACATGGGGTGGGATTCCTGTGTCATGAGGGTGCTGTATGATAGTGGCTGGGCAGCAGGATGTAGGAATCAGCAGAGAAAACATCAGCTGCTAGATGGTGATCCCAACCCTAAGGAAGCATGCACAACTTGTCCTCCAGTGGCCAGCATGATCCAAGGCTGGCCAATATCTTCATTCCTTGCTCATAAAGTTTCCAATTTAATCTACGAAAGAATTCACCTCCTTTCTCCACCTCTCATTCGTACCAACCAGTGACCATGTCCCTAACTCTACAGTGGACTATAAAGGGGAAATGTAATTGTTACCAAGCTTTTTGTTTTATATTATCTGTTTCTAAGATAAGAAAAACAACCATTGAGATAGTCCTTTTACTACACATGGATAGAATAAAACCCTTACCCTCAACTCACCTTGTGTAACTAAAAAAATAAGAGTATTACTTTTTAAATGAAGCTGGAAAAAGGAAGGAGTGTCAATATGTTGTTTAAGTAGATATGCTTGTCAAAATAAGGCAAAATAGGATTGAAATAGAATAATTCCCAATTTTACATAAATTTGTACTCACTCTTTATGCTGATCTACTTTATGTGTGATTTTAATCTCTCTATCCCATGGGCCTGTTTTAGCAAAACAATATTTCAGTTTGTCAAAGATAAAGTGCACTGTGCGTTGATTTCACTGTTTTGTCCATTTCCTTTGCCAACAGGGACAGAACAAAATTTAAAGATAAGAGTGCTTCATAACAAGTTCACCCCAAAGTAGCTCCTGGCCTCATCAGAGGTTAATGAGATATTCAACCTAAGAAATAAATAAAATGACATTTTGGGATCACGTTTAATGAAGCGGGTACCTACAGAAGCTCTAGATTGCAATAGTGTTCTTATAATCTGTAGAGAATACGGCAGGAACATGTCATCAATCATTTGGGACAATAATGGTACTCTGTGGAATAGAAACTATTGAACCTCAGTAGCTCCTGGGTTCAGTCATGGCCCAGAACAAGTTTCTTGTTATGTCAGTACCATAAAGTAGTTTGCACGTGTCTGTGTTAATTCCATAAGTCAGTGTGTCATCAATTGTCATAACCACATAAAAACAGCCAGTGTCTGTGAAACTGAATGAACAAAGCCAGGACAGATACAATGCTCGTGTAAGGTGAGGTGAGAAATAGTACAATTTTCCTAAAATGGAAATGAAAGTAAGTTGAGTGTAGCATGTCTAAATGAAATGATAAGAAGCTGTCCTAGTTAAGAAGAGATTTTTGTACAAATCATATCAAAAGGAAGATAATAAGTGGTCCTAACAGAAAGGATGCACTTAGCCTATGATAACAGCTGGGAAGGGCATACAGTCTCATTTGGCATGTATAATTCCAAATCAGCAAGATATTTAACTTAAAAATTAAGTGAGAATAATGTTAAAGTATCCCAATATTAGCAAATACAAATATACTAAGTGACAGTTATACTTCCTGATAAGATTTTTAAAACTATAATCATATAATGATAATTAGAGAATGAGGAAACATTAAGACTGAATACATGTTATTTAAAAAATTCATAGGCAATAAAGAACAAAATACTTGACCTCACTCAATAAATGGACAAAACAGAAAAGAACTGATAAAGTTAATTTTAAAGATGGGAAAACACTCTCCTTCATTCACAGCCATATAAATTTAAATTATAACAAAAGACATTTATGACTATATTTATTGGCACGATTCTTAAAAAGCTTCATTTTTATTTTAAAATTTCTATTGAATTTGTTTGTTTATTTTCACATACTCCTCAATCTCCCTTTGAAAGTAGGAGTAATAATAAACAAAACAGATAAAAATTACTGGCTTCCCTGGTGACTCATATGGTAAAGAATCTGCCTGCAATGTGGGAGACCTGAGTTTGATCCCTGGGCCGGGAAAATCCCCTGGAGAAGGGAATGACTACCCACTCCAGTATTCTTGCCTGGAGAATCTGATGGACAGAGGAGCCTGGCAGGCTACATTCCATGGGGCCCCAAAGAGTCAGACACAACTGAGTGACTAACACACTGTTTTTGAGGTTGTGGTGAAAGTCATATATTTATTTATTCCTGATGGTTGATATAATCTTCCTTGAAGACATTTTGTTCCAGAAAACTCAAGAGGAGAAGAAATGTTTACAGATCTTGGCACATTTAAAAGAAATAATGTATATATTTAAAGAGAGAAATTGTACAGCTTTTTTAATGGTAAAAACATAGAAGTCTTTGTGTCTTATAGAATGACACTGATTTAATGAAGTTAAACACATAAATTGGAGTCAAGATTACATAATAATTACAAGGAAAATGTAGCAACACAGATATTATGCTTTAAAACTATTAACTATAATAAATGCAAATGAAGACCATATAATTCTATAACATATCTATGAACAAAAACTTGGCGGGGGCATAAAATGGAGACAAAAAGAACTAATCTATGTCTTAGATTATTGAGAGAGGGGATATTAAAAATATCCTTTCATTTCTTTAATGTTGTTTAAAAAAAAAGATAGAAATTAAAATAATGCAAAGCCTTACATAATATTCCACTTACTTCTGGGCCAACAGAATGAAAATCCTACTCAAAGATATTTTCTGTAAGAACAGTTGTTAGAATATTTTATTATCTTTAAACACTCAAAGATTCCACACATTCCTCCCTAAATATATATTTCCACAGAAGAGACTGTTTTACACATTACATTGATACAGAATTGTGTTAAACATTCCCTTTTGGCTAACGTAGCTAACAGAGAAAAAGCAACCCTTATCTAATAGTAACTAATGCATTAATTAGATCCAAAGTAATCTGAAAACAGACTGAAACAAATTTAAGCAAATTAAAATCTATTTTGAAGCAAAATTTATTCTTCCAATCTGAATCACAGAATAGGTCAACTCCTGTAAAGTTAATCTGCCTTCAGGCAGGTGAATATATAATTAACAAAGATAAATGGGTTTCTCTTCTCTTCTTGAGTTTGATTAAGCTTTTTGAAAACAGGGACTGTGTCTTGTTTACTATTATATTGCCTATGACAGTGTTGGTCACACAGTAAGTTCTGGATAGACGGACAGAAAGAGTATTTAAAGGGAAAGAAAACAGTTATTTCCATAATGATTCGCCCTGGTGGCAGAGTCCTTCCTTTTAAAAGTTAAAACAAGAATTTCAGTAAGAAACAATCACAGCTGCATATGGTTTTATCTATATAGGTAGTGCCCGGTTACCAACACTTACTGAAAGTATTATTTTTGTGTAGCTCCTAAAAAGTTTATTAATCAGGTACTGAGAAGGAAGTGGGCTTCTTTGGTGGCTCAGATGGCAAAGAACCCGCCTGCCAATCCAGAAGACATGGGTTTGATCCTGGGGTCGGGATGATCCCCTGGAGAAGGAAATGGCAACCCACTCCAGTATTCTTGCCTGGGAAATGCCATGGACAGATGGAGCCTTGTGGGCTACAGTTGATGGGGTTGCAAAAGATTCAGCCATGACTTAGAGAAACAACAACAGCAAACAGAAAATAAGACAACTCTTAACTATCTTAATGAATGAAAAAAGTAGTGGTCAAATTTTGACTCTAATACTTCCTAGCTTTATAATTTGGGGTCATGTTACCACTCAATTTTCTCATCTATAAAATGTGAGGATAATAGTCCTAACTTCATAAGGTCATTGAAAAGATTTAATAAATTCATGTAAATTACTTAGAACAGCTCTGATATATGCTAAAAACCAAATAAACGTGAGCTGTTACTATCAATTATATTGGCACTTTGTTACAAACTTGTCATTGACAATCTTAAAATATATTCATAAGTGCTTGTAGAAAGAGTGACTTTCAATCTAACAAGTTTATATTCTGTTCACAGTGATAAAGAATTTCAAATGAACTCGGCATCTATACTATACAATCGATAACATTTTTTTTTTTTTTTTTTGCCATGCGGATATGTTCTTTAGGGTCTTCTCTGGTGACTCAGATGGTAAAGATTCTGCCTGCAATGCAGGAGACCTGGGTTCAATCCCTAGGTCTGGAATAACCACTGGAGAAGGGAATGGCTACCCACTTGAGTATTCTTGCATGGAGAATTCCATGGACAGAGGAGCCTGGCAGGCTATAGTCCATGGGGTCACAAAGAATAGGAGATGACTGAGCAACTAACATCATTTTCTTTATGTGTTTAAACATGGAAATATCCAATAACCTATTAACTTAATCAGAAACAGCAATAAGGATACTGCTAGTGTTCTTGCGTGGAGAATCCCAGGGACGGGGGAGCCTGGTGGGCTACCATTTATGGGGTAACACAGAGTTGGACACAACTGAAGTGACTTAGCAGCAGCAGCATGATAATGGCAACCCACTCCAGTACTCTTGCCTGGAGAATCCCATGGACGGAGGAGCCTGGTAGGCTGCAGTCCATGGGGTCGTGAAGAGTCAGACACAACTGAGAGACTTCACTTTCACTTTTCACTTTCATGTATTGGAGAAGGAAATGACAAGCCACTCCAGTGTTCTTGCATGGAGAATCCCAGGGACAGGGGAGCCTGGTGGGCTGCTGTCTATGGGGTCGCACAGAGTCGGACACAACTGAAGTGACTTAGCAGCAGCAGCAGCATGATAATGGGTTGGTTAGAGGCAGTGCCAAAATTCAATAAAATGACAGTAGGTTTGATTCATTTTCCAAGAGACTGGAAGTAGCAAATATCAGGAGGCAATGTGGGGATAATTGGAGGTCGCTATGAGACACTGAGAATAGAATGAGGGAGATGCCAAAATCCAAAATATAGAGCAATTTTGGAAAATATAGTCAAGGTAATTGGTAACAAAGACATAGAAACAGGGTCACAGGCCATTAAAATAACTCTGCCAAATGATATTATTCCTGCCAAGGATGCTTTTAACATGTGTATACATCACATTGAGTATGCCTGATAGCATCTTAAAAGTACTGTCGTCTAACCCTCGACAGGTATGATCATCTTGACTTTTTGGGTCAGATATAACTATTTAAAGTCACTAATTTTTAAAGGCTGGTTTTAGTATAAGCTCAGCCGAGCTTAAAATGAGTCAAATACTAAATACTGATGTTTAATTATTCTTCACTCCTCACCATCACAGGGGATATAATGAAGACATACAGATATTATACATTGATTGTTTGAATACATATGTTATACAAGGCTCTATATCTTTTCTAATGTATGATCCAAGGTTTTCAGTGTGCCAATTTAGGAAAGATTTTATAACACAAGTATCCATTTTCCCTATTAAATTCACAGTGAGTATGAAACAGCATTTTAGGACCCCATCATAAAGTATGTTCATAATCATTCCACTATTTAAATAGGTTGATCTTTGTATAATATGTCATTTCCAGAAGTAGAACAGAAGAGGCAGAGTTGAAGGATACTATTAAAAAGGTATGCATTTTATTATACTTGGCCTAGCTCTTTTAAAATTAGGTAACATTTAAAAAGTACTTAAGTCCAGAAAAGAAATTTAAGAGATAATATATTCAGATTTCTTCATGGCCAAAAGAGTTTCAAATAATTCAATTCCATAGAAATAAGAGTAAAAGCCAAAGTGTTAAGTTGCTATTAAAACCAACATAGTATAAGGAATCCTCCTTTCTTTACTTCCACTTCCCCCAGCCCTGGCTCAAATCAGACCTGAAAACAGCAGTTAGTATGCAAAGGTCTCAGCTTCAATGCTGAGAAGACTAACGAGAACTAGACCGTTCTGGGACATTTTTAAAAAAAGAACAAGGAAAAATAGGCATTGCTTCAATAAAGGGGAAAGGAGCATGATACGAAGGAAAAATGTCACTAGAGTAAGCTTTCCAAAAAGTTTGCTTTGGAGACAGAAATGCAGACTTATGCCACTCCATATCTTAGTATATATTATAAATACACAGGTACACACATAGACACATGAGTAGGTATTATTTTCCATTGTTATTCAGTCGCTCAGTCACTCAGTCTGACTCTTTGCGACCCCATGGACTGTAGCACACAGGCTTCCCTGTCCTTCACTATGTCCTCGATTGAGTTGGTGATGCTATATATTCCATGTACATATAAGGAATAAAAGCAGTTTAAATATATTATGATAAAGCAAGTTATTTTTAGAAGCTTCATATGATCATTTTTTGTGCTATGATTACCCAGGGATTGAACCCAGGTCTCCTGCACTGCAGGCAGATTCTTTACTAACTGAGCTACCAGGGAAGCCCAAAACATACATATAATATCTACACCTATAGATATATAATCATCAAAAAACAACCTCATGTGGGTGATTGTCAGATTCTAGGCTAGCTGACTATTGTACGGGAGGACTGCAAAAATGGGAGGACAGGAGTCAGTGAGCAATGCCTTCCTAGAGAAGCCCGCTGATGGCTAGGCTCTCTTCCTCCCACCTGCTATCAACCCAAATCTACCCTCCCAAGCTACCTTAATCTCTGCTTGTTAATTCTTTCTATTAATATATTGACCTCTCATCTTTAATAAAGTTTGAGCACAGCTCACATGGCAACCTAACATATTTTGAGATACAAACTATGTTTCCTGCTTTATTTTCTTAGCAATGTATAACACTGTCAACGTTTGAGGGGCATCTGTGAGCTGTCAGGAACTGAAATATCAAAGGAATGTGTGAGGTTATCACTACACTTTATAATAAAGAAGGAACACACTGCTTACCCTATGTAGGTGAAAGTCAATATAAATATGTGATTTAACCCATCAAGTGCTTACTTGTCTATACTCAACACTGCATTAACAGATAAAAATATGGTAGCTGGTATGGATTGTTCACCTGCAGTCTCATGAAATGAAATATCAAAAGGAACAATATACTTAGGGCATTGTTGATGGTTTGTAAACTTGCAATAACAAGCTACATAAAGATATTATATAATTAGGTAATTACATAAGGGTATTGATTATAGCAGAGAAGGCAATGGCAACCCACTCCAGTACTCTTGCCTGGAAAATTCCATGGACTGAGGAGCCTGGTAGGCTGCAGTCCATGGGGTCGTGAAGAGTCGGACACGACTGAGCGACTTCACTTTCACTTTTCACTTTCATGCCTTGGAGAAGGAAATGGCAACCCACTCCAGTGTTGTTGCCTGGAGAATCCCAGGGACGGGGGAGCCTGGAGGGCTACTGTCTATGGGGTTGCACAGAGTCAGACACAACTGAAGCGACTTAGCAGTAGCAGCAGCAGCAGCAGCACTGATTATAGATGCAAATATATTAAACATAAATTCAAATACATTTGTGCTTGTATATACATATGTATATATGTACACACACATAATATACATATTCAAATTAAATATGTTCTAGTTTCATTCTCTTTGGAAATTTTTATGGGAAAGACCTTTGTGACCTTATACAATATTGGACAATTTTAGCTTAAAAGAGATGTTAAATATTATATTTCATACAAATAGATTATATTCCTTATACTATTTTCCACGTATACTCTCTATACACACACACACACATATATATACATTTTTTCCTTTTCTTTTCTCCCCTCACTGATATGACCAGCATATTTTAAGCAAAACATAACATCCTTAGGATACTCATATAGCTCTCTGCTGCTGCTGCTGCTAAGTCGCTTCAGTCATGTCCGACTCTGTGCAACCCCATAGATGGCAGCCCACCAGGCTCCCCTGTCCCTAGGATTCTCCAGGCAAGAACACTGGAGTGGGTTGCCATTTCCTTCTCCAATGCCTGAAACTGAAAAGTGAAAGTGAAGTCCCTCAGTCGTGTCCGACTCTTAGTGACCCCATGGACTGCAGCTACTGCCTAGCTTTTTTACTAACTATACACACCCACTAACTCTATTTCCTCTCAGGTGTCAGAAGAAAAACTTTTTTTATATATAATTCATAAGTGTGTAGTGAGAAGAAATTATATACCACATGTGATGTGTTCTGAGTTAATAGAAGGTTATCTGTACATCATATATACATGGCTATATACACATATAGTGGCTCAGAGGTAAAGAATCTGGCTGCCTAAGCAGGAGACGCAGGTTCAATCCCCAGGTTGGGACGATCCTCTAGAGGAAGGTATGGCAACCCACTCTAGCGTTCTTGCCTGGAGAATCCCCATGGACAAGGAACCTGGTGGGCTACAGTCCATGGGGTCACAATGAGTTGGACACATATCAGCAACTAATCACAAACATACATATACTTTATAACTGTTATATGTAATACACCCTAAATAGTTTCACAGATCCTGATAAATCCATCAGTCTGTCTCAGAAACAAATAATGGAACTAATAAGTTATTTCGCTATATTCAATGGAATGGGTCATATCTTTTATTAAGAAATCTTTTTTCCATTTGCATTTCTTGAATGAAAATCAGATGTGCACCAGCTTCAAAAATATATTCTCAACACAGAAATCTTTTAAACAACTATACAGTGATATCTGGCCTATTTTCTATATTTTTATCTTGAAAGAAGTTGTTGGTAAAGGCAATAGTGAACATGTTTCCTCTTTCTGTAAGAAACTTCCAGAACTAGCTCATAACTTAAGCATTGCATGTTATTTCTTTCTTGGTATCTCCACCATTTCTCTATTAACACTTGATGACAAATTCCTCATTATTAGTTTTGTGAATTTCAGACCACTAGAACAGTATTTTCTTTAACATTTGATTATATACTAATGCCTATAATCTTCTGTTATATCCTGTCTAGCTTAGAAACAGATAAGAAGGCAGTAACATGGAACTGTACGAAAGAAGATAAAATACTGAAAAGTCCCCTTTATATTATTTTTTCTTCAAGCACTGCAATATAACAAAACTACCCATACATTCCCATACGTGTGTGTGTGTGTGCAGATTATTCTATGCCTGTGACTATAACTCTAATTCTGAGTCGCAGACCCAGTGATAAGCTACCAACGTCTGCTCTCCTGTGCTACTGTCACTGTCAAGTTTCAGGTAACTGATAGTTTCCTAAGACACCAGTGCTATATTCTTTCATGTGTTGTATGCCATAGATTTTAATTACATGTAACCTAGTCCTGCTAGGATTGAATTACTTTATTTTGAAATTTTATTTTCAAAAAATGACATATCATTATTTTATTTGCACATTCATTTTTATCTGCCTGTAAGTTCATTATCCAGCTATAGATATAAGCTCTTCTGTTTATAAATGTACAATATCACTGCCCCATGGATGCCGAGTCCTTTTTAAAATATAAAATAGTGTTACCAGCCTCCCTTCTATGTCATTAACATGCAGAACATACGGCAATGGTATGAATTTGCAAAATGGCTTCCTAGGTGGCACTAGTAGTAAAGAAGCTATCCACCAATGCAGGAGACATAAGAGACACAAGTTTGATCCCTGGGTCGCAAGATGCCCTGGAGAAGGGCATGGCAACCCACTCTGGTATTCTAGCCTGGAGAATCCCATGGACAGAGGAACCTGGTGGACTACAGTCCATGCGGTCACAAAGAGTTGGACATGACTGAAGCAACTTAGCACACTCACACGCAGGCTGTTATGAGTTATCCTAGGGTTTGTATCAACAACTTATATGCTTTCAATCATTTCCGATTTTGCCAATGAGACTCAGTTCAGTACAGTTCAGTCGCTCAGTCATGTCCGACTCTTTGCGACCCCATGAATCGCAGCACGCCAGGCCTCCCTGTCCATCACCAACTCCTGGAGTTCACCCAAACTCATGTGCATCGAGTCAGTGATGCCATCCAGCCATCTCATCCTCTGTCGTCCCCTTCTCCTCCTGCTCCCAATCCCTCCCAGCATCAGAGTCTTTTCCAATGAGTCAGCTCTTCGCAAGAGGTGGCCAAAGTACTGGAGTTTCAGCTTCAGCATCAGTCCTGCCAATGAACACCCAGGACTGATCTCCTTTAGGATGGACTGGTTGGATCTCCTTGCAGTCCAAGGGACTCTCAAGAGTCTTCTCCAACACCACAGTTCAAAATCATCAATTCTGCACTCAGCTTTATTCACAGTCCAATTTTCACATCCATACATGACCACTGGAAAAGCCATAGCCTTGACTAAATGGACCTTTGTTGGCAAAGTAATATCTCTGCTTTCAATATGCTATCTAGGTTGGTCATAACTTTCCTTCCAAGGAGTAAGCGTCTTTTAATTTCATGGCTGCAGCCACCATCTGCAGTGATTTTGGAGCCCAGAAAAATAAAGTCTGACACTGTTTCCACTGTTCCCCCATCTATTTGCCATGAAGTGATGGGACCAGATGCCATGATCTTCGTTTTCTGAATGTTGAGCTTTAAGCCAACATTTTCACTCTCCACTTTCACTTTCATCAAGAGGCTTTTTAGTTCCTCTTCACTTTCTGCCATAAGGATGGTATCATCTGCATATCTGAGGTTATTGATATTTCTCCCAGCAACCTTGATTCCAGCTTGTGTTTCTTCCAGCCCAGTGTTTCTCATGATGCACTCTGCATATAAGTTAAATAAGCAGGGTGACAATATGCAGCCTCGACGTACTCCTTTTCCTATTCGGAACCAGGCTGTTGTTCCATGTCCAGTTCTAAGTGTTGCTTCCTGACCTGCATATAGGTTTCTCAAGAGGCAGGTCAGGTGGTCTGGTATTCCCATCTCTTTCAGAATGTTCCACAGTTTATTGTGATCCACACAGTCAAAGGCTTTGGCATAGTCAATAAAGCAGAAATAGATGTTTAATGGCAATATCTTATAACACACTACAAGGGATTTTGTTGTCCCAAGTTACATTTTAAAAGTAAAATAGAAATTTATCCTGACATCTGTAATTTCTAAACTGTTAAACAATATATCTCAGTGTTATGTGTGTTTCAACTACTTCTCAGAGTATATCATTTGCCTATTAATTTTGCTCATATCTTTTTTTGCATTACAGAGTTTACTCTTTGATATGTATCTGGTAAACTGTACCTGTATTTTTTTCCCCTAAGCTTTCAGGCTTAGCAAGCCCATACTCCATCCAAATTTCAGACAACAGTCATCTACAGCTTGTTTTCTTTCTTTTATTTTCTTAACTGACAAGTTTTTAATCTAGATTGAAGAAATTTAGTTTATGATATGGTGTAAGGTTAGGAACTACACCCCCCCATCCAAATAGTTTAAGAAATTATTACAGAAATATTGATTAAGTAATCCATCCTTGGGGAACACAGATAGAATCTGAGATATGATTTTGATGAATTTAAAATAAAAATAGACTTTAAAAAAATGAATGCAGACTCTTTTACTTGCTAACATAATTAGTATGCTTCTATATAGTGTTAAGCTACAAAATGGCTCATTTAATCGAGGTTATGGTTTTATACTTAATTCAAGTTTTAACTCTAGAACAATATGATTTTATCTCTTCCCTCCCTTCACATCATGGTGTTTGAAGTAAGTTACCCCAGAAGGTGGAACCACTAAAACAGATTTAACAATTTGAAAACATCTATAGGATATTATAATGAGATTGGGATGCTTGATTAAGAATGATATCATGCAGAGTTGGAAGGAGGGAGACATTTTAAGAATAATATGCAAAGAGAAACAATAGCATGGATCTGAGATATGGAACTGCAAATGCAAGATTTGCAGTCATATGAGCTGAGATTTCAGTCCTGACTGCCATTTACTAGCTAGTTGCATAGTTTAGGTCCCACAGATTAAATAATTGAGCTTAATTTTTGTCATCGACTAAATGAGAATAACATCATTTATGTCCTCACAGCATGGCTGAGAAAATTGTCTGACAATGTAAAGAATGCATTGAAAACCAAAAAGAAATAAATGCATTTTATTACATAAAGTATCATGAATGTAAATTATTATGATCATAACAAATTTGTTTATAGGTTAGAATTAGAACCCATCACATGTGGATTTAAATTTTCCACCTGACTTCATATACTAATTCCAGCACAGAAAACAAACTGACTAGGCATTTTCTTGGGTCATATAACAATTTATAAGGGTGCTAAAATCCTGCTTGATAAAGAGGAAAATAAAATAAATGCATATAACATGTTATTAAATGTATCATAACAGTACCCATTCCATTCAACTTATCAGCATAAACTTCACTGGAAAAGTAAATAGCTTTTCCAGCACCAGGAGGCAGACAAGTAGAATGCAATCAAGTCCTTTCTTTCTTTTTTTTTTTTTTTCGAAAAGACATCTCTTCCCGGGCACCAGTTAAGGTGCTGAACTCCGTGGCTAAAGTATCCTGACCTGAGGCCCCTGGCATCCCTCCGTGGAGTTCCCAGCATCTAATCCACGCCCCAAGTCCTTTCTTAAATGATACCAATGAGGAGACAGCTTAGTACTAGAGCAAGAACAATGAAAGGCCTTAAATTTTTGACAAATGCACCTTTAATTCACTTTGATAAAAAAAGAGGCAAGTCAATAATTTAAAGTACATGACACACTATCAACTGCATAATGAAGATAACTGAATGCAGCATTGGAATATTAAAATATAGGAGACATGAATCTGGTAAAAATAGAAAAATAAAAGGGATAAAGTTAAGGTCTATTTATTAAAGAGAACAGGTAACCGATTGCTTGATCCAGAGCTCTGGGGTAGGAAAATGGATGCTTGGGTTTTGGTTTCAAGAGGGGACTACCACACAGAGAATTAGCGGGGGTGGGGTGGGGAAGGACTCTGTAGGACTAGGACCAAGAACTAGGACCTTTTGACTTCAAATAATGGAGTGGGGTAAGGACTGGCAGTGATTCATATTTTAAAGTCCAGCTCACCTAGCTCATTCAGCTCACCTTTGACTGTCACTCTTGCTAAGGAGCAACATGGGAGAGCATCCCCAGTGAGGCTCACCCCGATGTTGCTCATCTAAAGCTGCTCTCACGTACACTTTGAAAAGTTTCTAAAAGTTGAACAAGATCAACTTTAAACACCATTGGTAGTATTAAGGGTGCTTGGTTTTCACTTCCCATCATTCTTGCAAAACAAAAGTAGGCCCAGAGAAAACCTTGAAACCTTTTCCCAATCAGTACTAGCACAACATTCTAGAATCCATCATTTCCCTATTTTACCCTTGTGATGACCCATGCCACTATAAATAAAAATCTGTGTCCCTCAAAATATGGGTGGTTTAGAGACCAGTGCATTAAACTAACACAAAGAACTGCCTACAAACACCATAAATGCACACAGTTCGTTTGAAAAACACAGAACATCACTGGCAGCTAAGCAAGTGACTAGAAACCCCGATTAAACTCAAAATCTGTTTTTTGCTACTTCTTTGTTATTTAAGATTGATAAAGCCGTTTTTCCACTGTGGATATGAAACAGGTATTTTCCAACAGCACTGGGAATTTGTATCCTAAGCCAAAACACCCATGCACATAGCACTCAAGTAAACAAGCCAAGGAAAAGTGCTCAGAGTAGGCAGCCTTTACTGCCCATGTGGTGACAAGCTCCACCTCTGCTTTTACCCTAAGAACTCTGCCATCATCATACCTGCCCAGTTAAGCACCTCTCAAGGGCCTTACCATAGAGCACCAGGCAACACACACTATCGCTAGCTTTAAAGGTTACATTTTCTAAAAATAAATCCTACTCACTTTTTGCTTTCTTTTTCTTTTTGGCTAGGCAAAGGGCAGGATTTTTTACTTTGTTAGTTACTAACTTTTTTTCTTCTTTAAGTTGAGACTTTAGTTTTGTATTTGAGTCATTTGGGGTTGATAATTTTTAATAAACCCAATGATTTCCTTTGGTAATAGGTGGTTTTAAATATAATTTATAATTCACTAATCATATTCTTGAAATATATCTGGAGATTTAGTGTCTAGCCATTACTTAGCATTGAAGGAAGGAAAGGAGGAAAGGAGAGAGGGTGGGAGGGAGAAAGGAATCTTGAAAACAGAAGAGAAAATTTGCAGAGGGCAATTTCTTTTGTGTCATTTCTCAGAGCCTTCTCTCTGGTTAAAATGACGCATGGGACCATATCTTTCTTCTATTCTTCCAAATACTACTGTTGCTAGACCTCTAGTCAACCCTAGTTATTGATTATTCTGGGTTCACATATGGCTTTTCGTTAGTCAGCCTTTCTCCTGACTTTCTTTCTTCAACAGCCAGAATGCTGTTTCCATTCATCTCTTGAACTTGCTTATATACCTAAATTATTTGCTCAGCTTTTCTCTTTCTATATCTACTAATTTTAAATAATTGCACACTCCCTTCCTTCTTTTTCTCCAGCTACAGTAGCTGTCTTGCCAACTCCTCTGGCTGTTGCTTACCTTTTTTCATTTCTTAGCTTTCCACTGGCACCCTGGCAGGCACATTCTCATAAATATCTATGGAATCCAAACAATGGTGGCAATTTCAAAGCAAGCAACACAGAAATTCAAAATTTAACAATTATTTTGCACCAGTCTACAGACAGAAGGTTTTCCATGCTGCATGATGTCATACAAATGTGCTTCTATTACCATAAAAAAAGTTTTAAAATTATTTTTTAAAGCATGCACATACAAATGTAATTACAATGCTCTGTAGCATTATAAATTCAAAGTAATTTAGACAACAGTCTCTGTTGCTTTTACTGAGAAACTAACATCTGTCTGTTATTGCAGTTATGCAGAGTAAAGAACTCAATTAATTTCATTCCTGTGGTAGTTAAACTACGTACTTATTATTGAACAGTCTGAAGTTAAAATCAATTGAAACAGTAGAGCAAACGTCCACTAATTTTTCAACAAATTAGTTGCACTTCCCTTTCCTTCTCATCCACAAAACCACTGGTTAAACAGGAAGAAGCAATAGTAAAGCCATTTTCTTACCGTCACAGCCATTTATATTGGATAGAGGAGTCTATTGCTTGTGCTTCCTCCATTCCTCATCATATTACGTTCCTACCACCCTTAACATTCTCCTGAACCCATTCTGTGGAAAGACTCCAATAACTATGTCATCACCAAACCCAAAGACCTGACATCCTTTTACTTTTCAACTTTGGAAAAGTTGATAATGCTGTTTTACTCCCTAATGCTCTTACATAAACAAACAAACAAACAAAAAAATGCTTTCTCTCATTGGCTCCTGAGATGTGGCATCAGTTTTCTTTTCTCTTTCTTAACACTCTCTTGGCAAATTCTTTCTAACCCCCATTCTAAATGGAGGCATTATTTTCCAAGATTTTATCTATAAGCCCTTCCTCTTCTGCTCCAAACACTCTTCTTTGAATTCACCTGTTATCTTTTTGACAAAAATACCCAGTATCTCTCCAGATAGAAACTTCTAACTCTATGCTTAAAATCACCCAGAGTATGCTAGCACCATTACAAATCCATCATAATCTTCATCCTGCTCTCTTCCTTTGGTAGATATCATTCCTAACTGCCTGGTTTACCCAGAGTATCCCTTTTATTCAACTGTCCTGGCTCAAAGCTTTCACTTATTGTCGGATTCTTTTCCTCCCTTGTCCCATATGTTGTCAATTTCCCAATTCTACCGCAGGGCTATTTCATTCCCACTGCTACAAACTAGCAGTGGTTTGTAGCAGATACTTGGTCACATCTCATACAGATGATAATAATAGCTTCTTAACTGGTCTTTAATCCCTAGTCCTTCATTTTCCAAGTTTCTGCCTGATTGAAAGGCAGTTTATGACCCTACTCTTTGGTATTCCAGGATGGTAATCTCCACTATATGAATCCCAAGGTCATCATGGTACTTACTATTATACAAGTTACTCTTATACTGAATTGATATGGGAAAAAGTAAAAAAAATAAAATAAAATGTAGGTAGAGTGGAATCTCAGGATGAGGTCATTCCTGGTAAAAATCATTTAGCAATAAAACATCCCTTTCATTCTAGAAACAGGAATTGAGAAAGTGGGCCTCAGGTAGATAAGCAAGAGAACATAGCTTTTCTTGGTCTATATTCCATGATCATAAAATCCAGGATGATTATCCCAGATGAGTATCAAATGACATTTAAAACATGGATGCAGACCAAATTAAGGGGTTGAAATAAAGCCTCTCATTTTCCATAGGTCTCCATGTGGAATGGGTCAGGCCTGGTGGGCCACATTAGCTAGAGGGGGATTCAAATTCTATGCTTTGCAAACCAGATTTTTTTAGGTTTCTTATACTTTTCTTGCTTCTCCCTTAGCAAAAGTCTTGATTAAAGTATCAAGGTTTCTTAGTTGTGTCAAAGAAAATGAAGCAGCCCCAACCCTGCCCTGTGTGGGTTTATCAAACAAAAAGCTTTCATGATCTTATAAAACATGCTGAAAATCAAGAAGTAGCACGGATTATGTAACATAACTGATGCCACATTACTGACAACTTTTAGAGAAAAAGCAACTGAAAGGTAAAAATAGAGAATATTTTATTTCACAATGACTCTGGGCAAATTCTTTCCATACCATTGTGAGAAAGGCATATGAGTGGGATAACAGTACAATTGGATAGATTTTCATTTGGCTGAAAAATTGAATTCAAAGTCTATTAATTATTACATTGATGTCAGTCCAGTAGAAGGTTTCTGTTAGTTCCAGGCATTTCTTCTTGTTCCTGTCTTTTTCAGCATATCAGTGACACAGAAGATGTTTGAAGTTGTACTTGTTAAATTTGCAAATGACACAACATCTAAAGAGATCTAATAAGATAGATGACAGAATCAGGATTCAAAGTTTTTGTAAAAGGTAGCAGTGCTGAACTGAAACCGAACAAAATTAAATTTAACAAGGATAAACTCAAATCTTACAGGTAGTTTGTTGTTTGTTTTTTTTAAATCAATGGCATAGGTCCAGGATTTGGGATTACCTAACTTGATTGTGGTTTGTATTTTTTTTTTTTTTTAAAAGAAACGAGGATTTTAGTTGTCCACAGAGTCAACATGTGCCCACTGCAAGATGCAATTACTATAAAAGGTAAAAGTCTTGGGTCTGTCATTGAGAATCTAAGATGGGAACCTATACTCAACAGATTTGATTTTTAAACCTATAATATGTAAGACATCATTCAGTTATATTCTGCAAAGACAATGGCTCTACTTGGAGTGTTAGGTTAAATAATGTATGACATTTTAGGAGGAGTTTTGATAAATTATAATAAATGAGAAGGGGGGCAACCAATATTCTGGAGAGGTCAATGATCAAAGGACAGTCGATAAAACTATATATACAGACTCTAGAAAGTACCTTGGGAAAAGTGAACAAAATGGAAAAGAACTGCAAATATTTGAATAGCTATCATGAGAATGAGGTATTGTCCCTAAGGGCAGAACTGAGTGAGAGCTTACAGGGAGACAGATCACAATTCAGTACAAAGAATATATTTTTAATGGAAAAGGAGCCTACAGAAAGTAAGGTATTCCATGTCATTAGACATTTCTCTCTCAGGTGCATTAAGAAAAGTACTGCTGTGTTGGAAAAAGAAAACAAATTAGATGATCCTCTAAGGTCCCTTCAAACAAACCAGATTTCATTATTCTACGAAACAAGTGTTACCCCAAATCATATGAGAATCAAAACTTCAAAGTTTTCTACCATTTTTCAATCTGCTACTCATTCAGAGTATTAGAGTTTGGATACTATGCAAGTAGAATTCCCGACTGCCCTAACATTACTAAGATAATGTTTTGAGTTTATTTGCCAATCATAATGATTGGTCTCACTGAGCTATAAATGCTTTAACCCAATCTCCCACGTTTCAGAGGCATATTTGTAAAATAGCTAGCTGGATTTTGAATTTCAGTTTGTGATTGTGGAGTAGAGATTTTCTCATGTGAAGCTAAAGGAAGAAAACCTGCCTCATTAGACTATGAGCTAAATAGTTAAACTCTCAGCCCTTCTGCTTTGCAACCTTTCTCCTACTACTCTATGATATAAATTTACACATGTATTTATATATACATGGGTATATGTACATGTGCATGCCTGTATGTGTATGTATAGACAATATGCATGTGTGCACATGTGTTCAACTCTTTGCAACCCTTTGGATTGTAGCCTGCCAGGCTCCTCTGTCCATGGGATTCTCCAGGCAAGAATACTGGAATGGGCTGCCACTCCCTCCTTTTGGGAATCTTCCCAGCCCAGGGATCAAACCCAAGTCTCTTAGGTCTCCTGCATTGGTAGGCGGGTTCTTTACAACTAGTGCCACTGGGGAATGTATGTATGTCTAAATGACATGACCACTGTAATGACAGAAAAAAGGTGAAGGAAAATAAAAGTGACAACAAAGCCATATGAGATTAAAACACTGTTTGCAACCAAGATGAGCTCCTAGCAAGTTTTCAAATTAAAAACTGGAGGAAAGCCCTTGTTTGCCAATGGTGGGGAAAGGACAAGAAAAGCAGAAAGGGAAAGAGGAAAGTAAAGCTTGTGGTCCTGGTGGCAGATAACTGAGAAATTATAACTGCATTCCATAAAAGTAAAATTTGTCCCAATGTAATATTTTTTCACAATAATCATCTGATTATTTGGCCATAATTAGAAATATTGGTCAAATAAAAATCTGTCAAAATGGGCAGTTTCACCTGGTATGGGGTTACAGCGCTACAGATCAAAAGAAGCTAGTCAGAAGTAAATTGGCATCATCAAATTACATTTTGCTGCTCATTAGTGTTTGAAGATTAGAGCATTCAGTTCCATTATCAAAGAACCCACAAAATACAAATACTGTCCATTTTCGTTCTCATTTTTTGTAGTTCATGCAGCACATATTTGTGTTAATGAGTACATGACTTTTTAAATGATAGCTGTAAAACAAAATAGCACTATTTGCATTTCAGAGTAATCAGTAATATCCAGCTTGAATTTTGTCCAGAACTAAAATGGTGCTAAAAGGAATCTGTCTCATGCTGATCAGTTCAAAATCTGAAATTGTAGCTTTAAAAATCTGCTACAAAATGATAAAAATGCTTCTTGCATGTAACATTAAAATGTGTAATAGACCCAGTTTAATGCTATGAAAGCAAAAATAAGCAACGTTCACCTTTTGAAAAGACTGCAGTCTACACAAATTTGACTTCACTCCATTATAACCCAAGACCTCCTTAACTCCTTCATCTGATCTCTGTCCTTTCCACTGTCCTGAAATTGTCCTGGCAGCATCTAAAATCTGACCAAGGTCAACAAATTCAATAACTTTTTCATTCTCAGCCCATCGATTTTCTCTTTATAATTTTAGATTGTCGATTAATCCCCGCTTCCTGAAATTTTCTCCAACAAAGACTTCCTAAACACTGCTTTCACATGATTCCCCCACCCAGCTGCTCTAACTTTTCCTTCTCTGTGTGTGTGTATTAAGTGGCTTCAGTCGTGTCTGACTCTTTGCGACCCTATGGACTGTAGCGTGCCCGTGGGGCTCCGCTGTCTATGGGATTCTCCAGGTAAGAATGCTGAAGTGATTTGCCATGCCCTCCTCCAGGGGATCTTCCTGACACAGGGATCGCACCTCTGTTTCTTACATCTCCTGCATTGACAGGCGGGTTCTTTACTGCTAGCAACACTTGCGGCAACTCTCATTTCTGTATTCAAATGAGGTAGCCACCAAAGTTCTGTCCCGAGCCTTCTTCTTTTCTCTTCCCTAGGGACCTTTTTAAATTTCATAATTATAATGATTTATTTTGTAGGGATACCTGAAAAAAAGGTATATATATATTATACCCTAGCAAATGTTACAGCAGGCAGTTAGTTAGGTGTGAGCAGAGAAATGGGGCCAAGGGCCAAGTGGCAAGCAATCCTCATCTTGTAAACACTAGGGGTCCGTAGGCAGTCAGAAGACAGAAGGGACCTTCACTGACAGGAAACTACACGTTTTGGATGATCAGTTTCCCAGAGCAGGCAAATAAAAGTGGGGAAAAGTGGGAATCTCCTGGTTCCTAATGTAACCTTTTGCTCACTGTGCTCTCATTATGATAAAAAGAACCTCACAGAAAAGAAGTACTCATCATACACCAATGCCATGACAGTTCTGATCTAAGCAAAATGAGGGGAAAAAATCCCTCCTCCCCTCGGGAAAATGGAGCTGGGATGAAAAGCAGGAATAGGACCCCCAAACTCCTCCTTCTTCTCCTTCGTTTCTATGCTCCTCATAACCTGCTTGCACAAGAGGCACAGAGCAGCAGTCCCTCACCTGTCTGCCAGCTCTCTGAAAGTGTCTGTGTGTGTGTGTGAGTGTGCACATGTGCTGTGCTCAGTCAGGCATCACTCTCTCTTTTATGATCCCACAGACTATAGCCTGCCAGGCTCCACTGTTCATGGGATTTTCCAGGCAAGAATACTGGAGCAGGTTGCCATTTCCTACTCCAGAAGATCTTCTTGACCCAGGGGCCAAACCCACATCTCTTGCGTCTCCTGAGCTGGTAGGGGCATTCTTTACCACTGTGCCACCTGAGAACCCACTGAAAGGTTGAAAGCAAAAGTGCTAGTCACTCAGTCTTGTCCAAGTCTCTGCGACCCCATGGACTGCTATAGTCCATCAGGTAACTCTGTCCATGGAATTCTCCAGGCAAGAATACTGGAGTGGGTAGTCTTCCCTTCTCCAGGGGATCTTCCCCACCCAGGAATTGAACCTGGGTCTCCTGCATTGCGGGTGGTTTATTTACCTACTGAGCCATCAGGGAACTTAATAAAAAGGATGTGATAAGTTCACATGTGGTAAGATCCTTTAAGAATCAAGTCCAACATTTGGGTGATGTGTGTCTGTCAGCTTGACTTTGAGAATATAAAGGTTGCATTTGGGAAAATGAATGTAGTGTTGGACAGGCATGGTACATTGTTAGTCTTTTGCAGGAAACTTTCAGAGGCAGAGTAAATCTACCGGTATGCTCCCGATTTAGCCATCTCGGCAAACGTATTGGATTCAAATGCCCTGTGTTCCATTTCAGTTGAGCCCTAGTGCTTAATTTCTCCCTGCTCACTGAGACTGTATCCTTGCTTAAATAAACTTTCACTTCACTTTCTCAACCTCTGCAGGTTTTTTCACAATGAAGAAAGAACCTTAAATTCACTGCAACACACATACCATATGTACATCTCCTTATTAGGCAACTCTAGCTATACACTCAATCTATCCTTCAACTCAGAGAAGTTCAGAAACCATTTCTCCCCAAATAGAATCTTTCCTTTGAATTTATAACTTTTTCACTTACAAAAAAATTGGCATCCTTATTCAGCAATTTATTCAGGGTCACAATTGCCTTTGCATTTTTCCTGTTCACATAAAAAAAAATCAAGAACCATTGAGTTATTCTTGCAAATGTAGGCAGCATTAATTCCCGCTTTGAGTTCTTGCTTGGACTATTGCAAAAATCTAATAAGTAGTGCATCCTTCTTCAGTCTTCCCTCCTCCATTTTATTCATATCTGTCAGATCAATCTTCTCAAAACCACCTCTGTTAACATTCCTCTGCTACTTAAAATTCTTCAAGGGTTCCCATACTGCCTTATGAATAAAATCTAAATTCCTTAAAAATGGCATTCAAGGCTGTTATTGATAGGGTCTCAAACTTCCTCTTCAGCAGAACTTCTCTCAATACGGTAAACGTATCTTACACTTCTCCAGTACTCACTGTTTCTCAGATTTACTCTATACTTCCTTCACCTTTTATCTTGGTATAATTTTCTTTCTTTTTTGTCCTTAAATTTTTTTTTTTTTTTAAGGACACATTTCAGGCAGATTCTTAACTGAGCAACAAGGGAAGACCAAGAATACTGGAGTGGGTAGCCTATCCCTTCTCCAGCAGATCTTCTCGACCCAGGAATCAACCTGGGGTCTCCTGCATTTCAGGCAGATTCTTTACCAACTGAGCTATCAGGGAAGGCTCATATCATTCTCTGACAGGGGATCAAACCTGTGACCCTGCACTAGAAGTGCAGAGTCTTAAGTACTATACCACTAGGGAAATCCCCATAATTTATTCTTTCTACCTTGAATTCCAGGCTCTTTTCTTCCCTATAAATTGTCTACCTCCCACAGGCTATACCAAGCTCTCAACCTACAGGAATCCTAACAAGGAATTCCACCACTTCTGTGAAGCCTTCCCTGGCACCTAGCCAGAGGTTGCTTCTACCTTCTCTAAACTCCCAGAGTATTTTGTATCACATTTTAGGGTCTATTCTTACTGTTAAGGGTACTGAGAAATGACAGCAAATAGTGAGAGGCAAAGTAAGAGGTTAATGGATGACTCATGGCCTTAAAAGAGAATAAAATTGTCACAATCCTACAGATCACTACTTACTATCATACGATGATCTTTTTATAAAAGCAAAATGTATAGTACATCATTGGTAGCAATCTGTGCATTACATAAAGTGACCAGCTAATTCAGTTCAGTGGCTCAGTCGTGTCTGACTCTTTGCGACCCCATGGACTGCAGCACGCCAGGCTTCCCTGTCCATCACCAATTCTGGGAGTTTACTCAAGCTTACTCAAACTCATGTCCATTTAGTCAGTGATGCCATCCAACCATCTCATCCTCTGTCATCCCCTTCTCCTCCTGCCTTCAACTTTCCCAGTATCAGGGTCCTTTTTAGAGAGTCGATTAGCTGCCTACTTACAAATCCTTTCACCTTGTAAAAGACTACCATTGTCACATGAATTAAAACTAGGATTGGATGAGGATAGGGCAAGGAAGGCCTTTGCTAAAAGGACAAACTCAAAGCCTCGGATCACCACAAAATAAGTCTCACGTTCAATCAACACACATTTGACACACAGGCACAGGCAAATCCCACTTCTACCACCAACACCATTTCACTAGGTGTTTGGTAGAGACTGGGGTAATTTAAAGCACAGAGCAGTAAAATATGTACAGAGAAATATCATCCTGTCAAAGAGTTGTTAAAGTATTGTCCTGAAAAGGTATGGATATATTAGTATTTAAAAATTAATAATAATAACCACGAATACCAAAACAATCACATTTCTTTTCCATATATTAAAACATAATAATACCATCATATAATTTCTGTGCATCATTCTCAGAGAAAGCCCTTAAACATATCCAACCTTTAAATTAAATTTGGTTGATACCTCTGCAGCACAGAGAAAAAACACTTTATGGATAGAAAACTGGAACACAGAATGTTTATGTCATTGATCAAGGTAAGAAAAAGCATCAAGGTTCTCTTATTCCCAATCTAGTGCTTTATTCAGTAGACTAGGAAGAACAGCCAATTATCAGGGTGATGTGTGTGTAAATTTTTTTTCTTTTAAGTAGACTTTTCAGAGGTTTAATAAAAGTGATGCAGAAAAATGAAACCAACAGGAGATTCCAAAGGAAATGATTGATAGTATTTTTTTTTTTTTTTGGCAAAGTAGTGTCTCTGCTTTTATTTATTTATTTTAATTTATTTTAATTGGAGGCTAATAACTTTACAATATTGTGGTGGTTTTTGGCAAACATTCACATGAATCAGCCATGGGTGTACATGTGTTCCCCATCCTGACCCTCCCTCTCAACTCCTTCACCATCCCATCACTCTGGGTTATCCCAATGCACCAGCCCTGAGCACCCTGTCTCATGCATCGAACCTGGACTAGCGATCTATTTCACATATGATAATATACATGTTTCAATGTTATTCTCTCAAATCATCCCACCCTCACCCTCTCCCACAGAGTCCAAAAGTCTGTTCTGTACATCTATGTCTCTTTTGCTGTCTCGCATACAGGGTCATTGTTGCCATCTCTCTAAATTCCATATATATGCATTAATATACTGTATTGGTGTTTTTCTTTCTGACTTACTTCACTCTGTATGATAGGCTCCAGTTTCAACCACCTCATTAGAAATGATTCAAATGCACTTTTTTAAATAGCTGAGTAATATTCCATTGTGGATATGTACCATAGCTTTCTTATCCATTTGTCTGCCAATGGACATCTAGGTTGGTTCCATATCCTGGCTATTGTAAACATTGCTGCGATGAACACTGGGGTACATGTGTCTCTTTCAGTTCTGGTTTCCTCAGTGTGTTTGCCTAGCAGTGGGATTGCTGGGTCATATGGGAGTTCTATTTCCAGTTTTTTAAGGAATCTCCTCACTGTTCTCCACAGTGGCTGTATTAGTTTGCATTCCCACCAACAGTGTAAGAGGGTTCCCTTTCTCCACTCTTTATAGAATTTATTGTTTGTAGACTTTTTGATTGGAGAAGGCAATGGCACCCCACTCCAATACTCTTGCCTGGAAAATCCCATGTATGGAGGAACCTGGTAGGCTGTGGTCCATGGGGTTGCCAAGAGTCAGACATGACTGAGCAACTTCACTTTCACTTTTCACTTTCATGCATTGGAGAAGGAAATGGCAACCCACTCCAAAATTCTTGCCTGGAAAATCCCAGGGACAGGGGAGCCTGGTGGGCTGCTGTCTATGGGGACATACAGAGTCACACACAACTGAAGCAACTTAGCAATAGCAGCAGCAGCAGACTTTTTGATAGCAGCCATTCTGACCAGCATGAGATGGTACCTCATCGTGGTTTTGATTTGCATTTCTCTGATAATGAGTGATGTCTAGCATCTTTTCATGTGTTTGTTAGCCATCTGTATGTCTTCTTTGGAGAAATGTCTGTTTAGTTCTTTGGCCCATTTTTTTGATTGGGTGGCTTATTTTTTTGGAATTGAGCTGCAGGAGTTGCTTGTACAGTTTTATAGTTTCTGAAATGCAGTAATGAGGAAGAAAGGAAGATTTCATAGAGCAGAAGGATAAAAGAAAAGGAGGAAAACAGGAAATAGAAATGGGGCAAAACTGAAGACTTTCGTATCAGTGTTCTATTCTGAGCATGAATTCTGAAGTCAAGCAATCAGTAAGTTTGGTGAGGAACCTGAAGCCAGCAAAGTATAAAGATATTCAAACATACAAAGTCAAGCCAGTTGGAAGAGAATATTACCAAGTGAACAGAACACTGGAATGTCATGAGGCCTAGGTTCTAATCCTACCCAAGCACTTAATCACTAGCTGATAATTGACAAGATGTTGAAACTCTAAGGCCTCAGGTTTCTCATTTGTAAAATAAGATTGTACAGAACATCTGAAGCCTGTTCCAGAACTAACAGCATAAGACACCGTATTTCAAAAGACAGTATCACACCCAGCTTTGCAAACTTCTCAAAGTCTATAAAGGTAGCTAGATTTGGCACTGCTCTTAATATCAAGGAACTGATGGAATCCAGAATCTAAATTCTAGATCATGAATCTGGTCCTATTACTTCATGGCAAACAGATGGGGAAAATGTGGAAACAGTGTCAGATTTCATTTTCTTGGGTTCTAAAATCAATATGGACAGGGCCTACAGCCACAAAATTAGTAGTAGATGCTTGTTCCTTGGAAGAATAGCTATGTCAAACCTAGACAATGTTTTAAAAAGCTGAGACATCACTTTGCTGACAAAGGCCCCAAAAAGTCAAAACTATGGTTTTCTGGTAGTCATGTATAAGAGCTGGACCATAAACAAGGCTGATCACTGAAGAATTGATGCTTTTGAGCTGTTGTATTGGAGAAGATTCTTGAGAGTTCCCTGGACTGTAAGGAGATCAAAACAGTTTATTTCCTAAGAAAATCAGCCCTGAATACTCATTGGAAGGTCTGATGCTGAAGCTGAAGCTCCAGTACTTTGGCCACCTGATGTGAAGAATTAACTCATTGGAAAAGAGCCTGATGCTGAGAAAGATTGAATGCAGGAGGAGGAGGGGACAACAGAGGATGAGATGGTTGGGCGGCATCACCGACTCGCTGGACATGAGTTTGAGCAAGCTTCAGGAGTTTTTGATGGACAGAGAAGCCTGGCGTGCTGCAGTCCATGGGGTCACAAACAGTCAGACATGACTTGGGAACTGAACAACAACAACAGAAGCTAAATTCACTTGTATTCAACCAACCGAATTTAACACAATAATCATGACAAAGACATTTCTAGAGTATAATATATATAAGATAAAGGAGGGTGGAAGAAAAAGACTAAAGATAAAGGAGGAAAAAGAATGAGAGAGAACTCTGAGAAAAGGAATGGCTAAAAAAAAAAAAAAAAACAATAAAGAAGTTGTCAAGGGTGCATGTTACCTGAAACTAAGGCACTTGACAGCCATTCTTAAGAACCATGGGTTATGAGTAAGAAAAGACCTTTGTTGATGTTGAATTTTAGAAATAGCTAGAGAAAGAACCTCTCATGTTTAGGGTTACTTTCTAACCCAGATCTTCACAATTGTACCCTGTCACTTTATTGGGACACAAAAAATTAATAAAGTCACATAACAATATACAGAAACTTGTAAGCACTCTATTTCGTGACATCTTCTGAAAACATCTGTGAAATACAATGCCACCAATTGTTCTATAAAGTAGATGAATGAGTCACAAATAAATACCAAAGAAGATAAGTTGTCATTTAATTTGTAAGGTCATCATATACCTGGAAAATACCTGACTTTTCAAACATGATTTGTCTGTAAAAATGTTTCTGTTAAGCTGCCACTAATCTTTGCAGTCTTGCCAAATGCTTAAAATGAATTTATCAGAGCAAACAGCATCTGGAAGAATGAATCATAGGCTGTTGTCAGCTATTTTGGTGAAAATCAACTGTAGAAATGACCAAAGTGGGGAAAAAGTTAAAAAAGGCAGTGATTCTAACTCAACCATTAATTTCATACAAATAATCATCACGCAGGCCGACGTCAGTGTTACAAATAATACTGTTTGCCATTCAGGGCCCAGCATAACGCTGTTCTGACTGCCAGCAGAGTGAAGAAGGCAGTCAAGGTATTTCACTAACAGAGAATGAAATAATGCAGTCCCTTTGAAAAAATTTCAGTTATTTGCTTTATTTCTTAAAAGTAGGGCTCAGAAGAGATTTGTATATATTTTTCTCCCCTTTTGTTTTCACTGGTCAAATAACACTTTATATTTTCCTATAGTGCCAATCAGTATAGAGCTATGGCACCAACCATTGTGACATTACTTAAATGTCAATAGCAAATGACAGCCTATTAAATAGTGGAAGACTAGAACAAGATCTTTTGTTCAAGGAAATGTAAATGATTCTTTTCTCTAATAGTACCTTCTGAGATCATAATGATATAAAAGGTGGCAGTGAAATGGAAGTCTTAAACTTGTTATAACTTGTTTTTAATCAAATGGAAATAGATTCATAATGCAATGTATGCACATGACTATCTTGAGCAGCAGTAGGATTGTGGGTATTAACAACATTCTTTCATCCAAGTGGCCAAAAGCTGGGATAATGGGTTACCATAATCTGGTTAGATATGTCCTTCAGAATATTCAAAAGAAATTATTTTCTTCCCTCCCTCCTTCCTTCCCTCCTTTTCATAAATGCATGCTAGTATAACAGTGTATTCTGACTGATGGAGTCCCCTCTAAGTCACCAGTCTCTAAAGAAAGCCAGGGAAGGGGGAAGCAGGGGGAGGGGGGGCAGCGAGGGAGAAACAGCTCTAAAATGTTGCCTGTTCATGTCAGGTCAAACTGGTTCAGGTTTTTCACCTTAAAAAACGCTTTAAGAGGTTGTTCTAATTTGGAACTTAGAAGGCAGGATCAGTCAAAAATAATTACAACAACACTGAAATCAATTATGCGTAGTTTATGTGCATTTTAAACACATACCTACTCTTTGAAGCTTAACTCCAGGAATTGGGTTTCTCAAGATTCCCACTTTGGGGTAATTTATTATTTAAAATTTTATTATTGTCTAGGAAAACAGCAAGAGGAGAGTGAAAAAGTTGGCTTAAAGCTAACATTCAGAAAACTAAGACCATGGCATTTGGTTCTATCACTTCACGGGAAATAGATGGGGAAACAGTGGAAACAGCCTCAGACTTTATTTTTGGGGGCTCCAAAATCACTGCAGATGGAGACTGCAGCCATGAAATTAAAAGACGCTTACTCCTTGGAAGGAAAGTTATGACCAATCTAGATAACATATTCAAAAGCAGAGACATTACTTTGCCAACAAAGGTCCGTCTAGTCAAGGCTATGGTTTTGCCAGTGGTCATGTATGGATGTGAGATTTGGACTGTGAAGAAAGATGAGTGCCGAAGAATTGATGTTTTTGAACTGTGGTGTTGGAGAAGACTCTTGAGAGTCCCTTGGACTGCAAGGAGATCCAACCAGTCCATTCTGGAGGAGATCAGCCCTGGCATTTCTTTGGAAGGAATGATGCTAAAGCTGAAACTCCAGTACTTTGGCCACCTCATGTGAAGAGTTGACTCATTGGAAAAGACTCTGATGCTGGGAGGGATTGGGGGCAGGAGGAGAAGGGGACGACAGAGAATGAGGTGGCTGGATGGCATCACCAACTCGATGGACATGGGTTTGGGTGAACTCCAGGAGTTGGTGATGGACAGGGAGGCCTGGTGTGCTGCAATTCATGGGGTTGCAAAGAGTCGGACATGACTGACCGACTGAACTGAACTGAACTGAGGAAAACAGCTTTAAAGGCATAAAGGAATTAAATGATTGTATGAAAGCTTTTATAAAGTGTTTTTCCCATTAACATTTAAGACCACTAGAGATAGATTAAAGCTTTTATAAAGTGTTTTTTCCCATTAACATTTAAGACCACTAGAGACAGATGAATCTAACCTCCTTCCATTGGTTAGGAGCTGTTTTCAATAACAAAATCCTATAAAGTGTATGCATCAATATTTCTTACAGTAGTGACCGCCTTCCTAACATACATGGAAGACAATCCTAAAACCAGGGTATAATTTCTCTCATTTTCTTTTCTGGGTCCTAAGACTCCATTTCAAAACTTTATATTCTGTGACTCTTTGTGGGAACTTATGCAAGTCTCCCCAAGTTCCCCTTTCTTCATTAGTAAAATGGGGAAAATAACAGTATCTTACCTTATAGAATGTGTGTAAACTATAAAGGAGAGAATACATATGAACAACCTATAATGTGCCATATAATAAATGCTTAATATATGCTGCCGCTGCTAAGTCACTTCAGTTGTGTCTGACTCTATGTGACCCCATAGATGGCAGCCCACCAGGCTCCCCTGTCCCTGGGATTCTCCAGGCAAGAACACTGGAGTGGGTTGCCATTTCCTTTTCCAGTGCATGAAAGTGAAAAGTGAAAGGGAAGTCACTCAGTCATGTCCAATTCACTTAGCATTTGCAAATACTTAATCCAAAACTCTTATGGTTGTCAAAAAGGTACATAAATATAAATCTAAAATGATAAAGATTTTCATAGGGAAAACGTATACTTGTGGATTATCTACTGTATACATCATGCATTTTAATAGTGTATCAGAGCAACTCAAGATCTTACACAGTTACAACTGTGTTCCAGCATGAGGTCGTCTTTTGTGATACAGAAATAAAGTTAAATGGAAGAGACTATCCTTTTAGTTGTGGTACTCAGGGAGGCCTACTTGGAGGAGATGGCAATTTACCTGAACCTAAAATGATAGATGGACAGAGGAGCCTGGTAGGCTACAGTCCATGGGGTCACAAAGAGTCGTACAGGACTGAGCGACTTCACTTCACTTCACTTCAAAATGATGTATGAGATTTAGATTTTCAAAGAAATCTAGATGGAGAGAATATCAAATAAACAAGAGGAAAAAAGTGCAATTGTGAACAGTGAATAGAAGGTAATTCAGTTCACCTGGAGCACACAGTCTGGAGTGGGAATTTTTAGGAGACTTTCTAAACTAGAGGACTGCATCTTCAAACCACAATGGATTTTGATTGTTAAAGAGCAGTATGGTAAGTATATGCATATGTAATAAAAAGAAAAAAAGTCCCCATCAGGTATATCTATTAAACTCTTTGTTTGAACTCTCTTCTCATCATCTAAAATAATACTTTTAAAAAAGCTTTATATTTACTGTGACTTTTCAGACAATGCATTCTTACTGGGAAATAGAGGCTATATAAAAAGGAAAAGAATATTTTCTCTTACTAATGTTTTAGTAAAAACAAAGTTTGAAAAAGAAGGTGAGAGATGCAGATGTTTCTGTGAGCGGTAATAATATTCAAGTTATTTGGCCTTTTGAAAATCTAACCTGAGAAACTATTCCTGACTGTCAACTGAGTTCCTAAGTAAAACTGACATCACTTAAAACATCATCTCCACAGTCCCTTTTGCTGGAAATCACAACAGAAGCTTCGGAAAATAATTTTTTTGAAGTTTTATTTTATATTGGAGTGTAGCCAATTAACAATGTTGTGATAGCTTCAGTTCAGTTCAGTCGCTCAGTTGTGTCCGACTCTTTGCGACCCCATAGACTGGAGCATGCCAGGCCTCCCTGTCCATCACCAACTCCCAGAGTTTACTCAAACTCACGTCCATTGAGTCGGTGATGCCATCCAACCATCTCATCCTCTGTCATCAGCTTCAGATGCACAATAAAGGGCTTTAGCCATATGCATACCTGTATCCATTCTCCCTCAAACACCCCTCCTATCCAGGCTACCACATAACACTGAGCAGAGTTCCCTGTGCTATACAGTAGGTCTTTGTTGGTTATCCATTTTAAATACAGCAGTGTGTATATGTCACATTCCTCAAGATAGTAAACAAACTAGAAATCTATAGAGATCAAGTATCTCCACGAGAAGAAAGAAAAAAAAATAATTTTTGTATTCAGAAATTTGAATCCTCTCCAAATCAATTTAAAAATATTTTTAAATTCCAGAAATCTATTTTAAACCATGTATTCCATAAGCCATCAGTATAACAGGAACAAAAGTTCCTCACCTACAACACAAGCATATATATATATGTATACATATTTAAATGGGTCTGGACTGGATTTAATCTGGGATTGGATTTTAGAATGCATGTGTATAGTTGCTCAGTTTGTGAACCCATGGACTGTTGTCTGCCAGGCTCCTCTGTCCAAGGGGTTTTCCTGGCAAGAATACTGGAATGGGTTGCCATTTCTTCATCCAGGGGATCTTCCTGACCCAGGGATCAAACCCAAGTCTCCTGCATCTCCTGACTGGCAGGCAGATTCTTCCCATCTGGGAAGCCCTCTAGACTTCATATAAAGTTTATATTTGCACCTATAAGATATATGGTATAATAAAAGTTATGTGACCTATAATTCAGTGAAAGTTAATTTCTGATTTAAAAATTGCTATAAATACAAACAACAGCTTTGGATTCCATCCACATCTCTTCTATCGATGGGACCACTTCCTGTCCTCTTTTCGGCTACAGTCTGCTGCTTGACACATCCCCTATTCCCTAGAAACCTTTCCAACTATTACTATGGGAGCAAGTCTTCTTATGTTCTCTCTCTGTATGACATGGTTTCCAAATTTACCATCATCAGAGTATTTCACTTTTGGACTTGTCCCAGTGAACTAATTGTTGAAACTGTTAAGAATATGTCAGTGAAATTCAGAGAACAAGATGGCGGAGGAGTAGGTGGACATGGAGTACATCTCTCTCCATGGATACATCAGGAATACACCTTAAGACAAAGAAGTGCATGCAGAACACCACTGACAGTGAAGGAGGAAACAGAACAGGCTCTGTCTTGAAAGCAGGACTCCATCCTGGGCTGGACTATGGACTTTGAGCTATAGGCCCAGTATCTATGGAAATGACATACCAACCAGAAAACCAGGCCCCTGGAAGGAAGAGCCCAGGGCTCTCCATTGCCTAAAAGAATACCCTAAAGTTACCTGTGTAACTGAATAGAATCACACATTATATTATGCTCACTGGGGTATGACCACAGGCCTATTGATAATTTTCCACTGTTAACCTAGGCTTAAGGCATATGAATCACGGGTTAAGTTTGATTGTATCTTTCTTTTTCCTTTGTTCAGACTAGTTTCAGGGAACCTTATACACTTAGGGTACATAAGGTTTTCACAAAAACTGGTCGGGGTCCTTGGCTAAGAGGAGACTCTGCCTTGGGCCTGCCTGTGTAATAAACTGCACTCCACCATCTGCATTGTCCTTCTGAGTGAGCTTGTTTCCCGGAACGTGTGGCCACAACAAGAGCAGACAGGAGCACCCAACCAGTAGAAAAGAATATATAGAACCATGCAAAACTCGGTAGGACAAAGGAACTAGGAGGAAAAACAGCACTGTTGGCAGGACCGGACCTGCCCTTGGTTGGTGGGAGAACTGAAGCAAGGCCCCAATCCCCACATCAGGGCAGCTGTCTGAGTCAGAGGAGAAACACCTAAGGCTGAGAGTGAAACCACTGATCAGTGGCAGCCTAAATGGAATAAGAATCAGACAGTACTTGCCTCAGCCATACATACCTGGACAGGAACACTGGTCCCCTGGAAAGCACAACAGCTGGGAGCTGGAGTGTAGGGATTGTGGAGCAATCCCAGGACAAGGGCTGATGTTGACGGCGGAGAGACCGATTGAGGGGATGTGAGGGAGGAGACTGTAGTGGGAAATGCCTGTGGAGGAAAGCCAGGCAACCACGGAAGCAAGGTGATACTGCTGAGTCACACATAAGGGGTGGAGCCATCACCATAGCCTCTCTCTCCCTAGGCGCCAGCATCAGCAGCTGAACAATAGAGAGGCTGGCCCATCAAATGCCTCACTAACTGAACTACAGAGTAGGACCCCACCCAGGGTGCCCCTTTAAGTGCCCGACACACCGAAAAACAGAGAAGGACTCCAGGCAAGGGAACCCTCTAAGTGCCTGAATGGGTGGAACTACAGAGAAAGACTGGCCAAAGAGGCATTCTGATCACCAGCTACAAGAAGCTCGAAAACAGACTCTAATATGGTGATAACTACTGCGGTGGAGCCAGTCCATATCCCTGTACATTTGGTGCCACCAGGGTCCCCACAAGCCAAGCAGCTGTGCCACCTTCATACTCAACTCTCACTGGGGCAGAGATGCCACAGGCAAAAAAAGTCCTGTGTCTAGGCACGCAGGGTCCCTTTGGTAGTGTCCAACTCTTTGTGACCCTGTAGACTATGGCCCACCAGGCTTCTCTGTCAGGGAGGGGGGTTCTCCAGGCAAGAATACTGGACCATATTGGCCAATACTGGTTGCCATACCCTTCTAGAGTACTTTTATTTCCTGCTGCCTTAGCCACCAACTTCCCTGAGTACATGGTGCTGCCAGAACCCCTGAGACCCAAGCAGCTGCACCACCTCCACACCTGGCCCTCACAGGGACAAACCCAAGTCCTCCAGGGCAACCTCAGGAGCAAATCCCAGTGGACGACCCACATGTAGAGGTGGAAATAAAACCACAATTGAAACCCAGGTGCAGTGTGGCTAAGGAAGAAGACTCAAAACCTTTCCACCAGCTGTACAAGCTGCAGATTAAATCCACCTGATCAACTAGGCAGACTCTGGTCTATGGAATATATAAAAGGTCACTGAAAGCTCTCACAAAAGAAAATGCACCAGTTCTGGTAGCTGTGGATATTGGAGGCAAAAACACACAGGTGTAGGCCCAGACTAAAATCTGAGCTGCCCCCACAGCAGGTCCAAAGAATAGCATAGTGCTGGAGGGCATTCTATGGAGGTAAGGTGGACTGTGACTCTCAGGGAGGGAAAGTGACTCAAGAAAAATGTTTATTGTTCTTCTTTTTGACATGTTCTGTAGATTCTTTTGGATTTTTTTTCTCTTTTTCCCCCCTTTTTTCTCCCCCTCTGTTGTAGTTGACCATTTTATTGGTACTATGAAATCCAATTAAGCTTTTGAGCTTTTTTTTCTCAGTCACATTTTTTATGGTTGTTATAAACCCCTGCCTCTTTGTTGGGCTTTTGCAGTTCTGTGGAGTTTTCCTTTTTTTCCTTTTCTCTTTTTTCAAAATTTCACATTTAAATTTTTAAACCTATTATTATGTTTTCTATATTTATTTCTTTGTTTGTTTTTCCTACTGTTCTTTTCCCCTTGCAGTTAATCTTTAATGTATATGAATCCTATTTATCTACCTCTATTTAACTTTGCATATCAATTCTTTCTTTTCTTTCTCTCCTTTCTTCTCAACATATCTGTTAGTTTTATTTTCATTGTTTTATTTCCCAATTGGCACCTTGCTTTAGTTTTGTTTTCCAGTTTGTGCTTTAGTTAGTTTTGTTCTGGTTAAGTTCAGTTCAGTTCAGTCACTCAGTCATGTCCAACTCTTTGTGACACCATGAAACGCAGCAAGCCAGGCCTCCCTGTCCATCACCAACACCCAGAGTCTACCCAAACCCAAGTCCATTGAGTCGGTGATGCCATCCAACCATCTCATCCTCTGTCGTCCCCGTCTCCTCCTGCCCTCAATCTTTCCCAGCATCAGGGTCTTTTCCAATGAGTCAGCTCTTTGCATCAGGTGGCCAAAGTATTGGAGTTTCAGCTTTAGCATCATTCCTTCCAAAGAACACCCAGGACTGATCTCTTTTAGAATGGACTGGTTAGATCTCCTTGCAGTCCAAGGGACTCTCAACAGTCTTCTCCAACACCACAGTTCAAAAGCATCAATTCTTCGGCACTCAGCTTTCTTCACAGTCCAACTCTCACATCCATACATGACTACTGGTGGTGTCATCTGCATATCTGAGGTTATTGATATTTCTCCCAGCAATCTCGATTTCAGCTTGTGCTTCTTCCAGTCCAGCATTTCTCATGATGTACTCTGCATATAAGTTAAATAAGCAGGGTGACAATATACAGCTTTGACCAACTCCTTTTCCTATTTGGAACCAGTCTGTTGTTCCATGTCCAGTTCTAACTGTTGCTTCCTGACCTGCACACAGATTTCTCAGGATGCAGGTCAGGTGGTCTGGTATTCCCATCTCTTTCAGAATTTTCCACGGTTTGTTGTGATCCACATAGTCAAAGGCTAATTAATTAATGTTCCCATTAAAATACACAGTATGTCAAGGTTTATATTGCTTTCTTGGTTTACCTTACAAATAAAAATGTTATATCTTTTTCAACTATGTTTTTTATTTTACCCTCAGGTGTCTAACAATGAAAAGAACAAGGGATATAGAAGTATTTTAACTATTTAGAATATTCAATAAAACTACCTGCTCTTTCTTGTCTTCCATGTTTACACATACTAAGGACAAAGATATCAAATCAAAAATATAATATTGAAAATTTTGTGATCAACACTCAAATGTGGAAAAATGATTATTCCATCATGTTTTTAGAGTAATTTGTAAAAGACTACAAGATAGAAAAAAGTAAAAGAACATGTAAAGAATATAAAATTAATGACATAATATTAATACATTATTTCAGAGTGCTTTATGTTTAATAAGTGAATTTTGACCTTCATTTTAAAAATGGGACTGAACAAACATAAAATACCTGATCAAAATCACCTGGAAAGCTTGAATAATAAATAAATCACTGTTTATATATAGCACTTTTCTCTTACTGCATGTCCATATAGAATACCTAGTTATTATCATAATCACCTGAGGGATAAATATGACCATCTCTATTTTTCAAATTAAGAAATATTATTGTACAACAAGGAAACAGGAACTGAGAGGTTAAATGGCAAAACTATGATTCACTGAGTAGATAGTAACAAAGTTGAAATTAAAAAAAAATGTATGTTATGATTCTCGTCCTTGGCCACAGTATTTCCAGCATGTGTTTCTTTCAGATATGACTGTACCAGAATTATTTGCCACAGAGCTATTATTAATAGCTCCTGTTAGGAGTCAGAGATTTTTTCCTCTCTCAATGCATCTGCTAATAAAAATGCCAGCTCCATTCTGATTGTTTAACATGGAAATACTCTAAAGGAGTTTGGATCATATAAAATTAGAATAAGAAAATATTATGTTTGCTATTTACTATAATTTACTGCATCAACTTTCAGAGTCCAAACTCCAGAAAAAGACCCAGTTCAGTTCAAGAAATCATACCAGCTGTGTAGTCCCTGTGTTCAAGCCATTTTGAAATATGTAAAAAGTGGAAAATCGAGGCAACTTATTAGGTAGATCTGACATTGTTCTTTACTCTTCCCAAATCCCCAGCCCTCGCATTCCTAAACCAGGTTAATCCTTACTGATGAATCCATCAGAAGAACTGGTAGTGGTAAAAACTGCAATGACAGTAACCACATTGCTTACCAGAATCCCTAGTGGTACAAGGGAATCTCCAATCAGGACAGGAGCTGCCTCTTCCTATGACTCTGTTGTGGCTACAGAAAACTGGTTTTTTCTTCATTTCTTTCATTCTTTCCTCTTCTCTTATTCTCCCTCTCTATCTTGACATTACTAATTAACATCAATCCTTAACATCAATCAAATATGTCCCTGTATTTTACTTCAGGAGTCAATCACATTATAATATTTGCTGTATGAATATTCACTTTTCAACTAGCAAGCTTGAATCTGCAATGAGATTAAAATGAGCAATATTCCCACATGTCCTCTTTCCTGACATTGAAGCAAAGACACAATGATAACAATGACAGCAATGACAGGATCTTGGTGAAAATTATAACTCAGGATGTGCTCAGGACACGTTAAGATTCAATGATATACTAGACAGCATAATACTGACAACAGCTATGGAAAAGATCACCCTGAATGTTTACATGTTATAAAACATGCTTGATTTTTTTCTTTGTAATACTAGAGCCTATCCACTCACTCTCAGACTAAAAGACATTTTGATAAAATCCTTAAGTGACATACAACTTGCCGAAAAACAGTAATTATTTACAATACCATCAGATCAACTCTGAAAGCAGTTATTTACACAATGCATGGGATCATTAAGCACAGGTAAAAACATGAGGACCTTTTGAATTAACATGTAATATTTTTCTCACTTTTCATCACTCATTACACATTTTAAAAATACAAATGACTGGCTTTTAAAAAATGCCTTGTTGAAACATACATCCATGCTGCACACAGATGACCTGTTGAATGCATTTTCACAAACTGAAAACACCCATGTCACCAGGATCCAGATCAAGAAACAGAATGTGACCAGCACCCCAAGGGCCCTCATGTGTTCCCTTCCAGACAATAACCCACCCCCAAAATAACAATTTACAATGATTTCTAACACTGTAGATTAGTTTTGCCTTAAATAGCTACTTTTAAAAAATTTTTTGAGTACTGCGACTAATGTGTAAAGTTGAATTAAACATCTGCACATATATTCTAGTTATTTTAAGTACCCAGAAAGTTTCACTGGGGTTAAATAAAGATAGCTAAGATCAGGTGGAGGTTTCAAAATCACTCACTGAGCTGAATTTACTATGCCAATAGGGTGTTAGCATCTCCCTTGAAAAAGCAGACTTATGATAACATACATACATTATTTCAGGAAGCATCACACCAGGATACAGCCATTATGCAAAAGAGTTTAGGATACTGTAATGCAAAGAGTATAGGATCAAGGACCTAACTAAGAAGAGGGGAAGTGAGAGACCCCTGAAAGCCAAAACAATTGGGGAAGTCTTCATACCTATGTTCAGAAGGGCTAAGAGAAGAGGGATAACTTTCTGTTAGGAAAAATAGGGTTCCCAGGAGGCTCTAGTGGTAAAGAACCTGCCTGCCAATGCAGGAGACCTAAGAGATCTGGGTTTGATCCCTGGGTCAGGAAGATCCCCTGGAGGAGGGAATGGCAACCCACTCCAGTATTCTTGCCTGGAGAATTCCATGGACAGAGGAGCCTGGCGGGCTTCAGTCCATGGGGAAGCACAGAGCTGGACATGACTGACGTGACTGAGCATGCAAGTATGCAGGTGCTGAGACAGGCTGGGCAAGAATGTGGGTATGAGGCAGATGAGCTATGCATACATTTCTCCAGCAGAGATTCTGGGTTCCAGAAGCTAAAGTACCCTGACAAATGCCTATAGGTCTATAAAAAAATGTTGACTTATATTGAAGCATTTAACTCAAGTACAAATGACCATGGTCTCTGCTTCCTTTCACTGTTCCCTGAAGATAATGTTTTTAACATAGTTTCTCTAGAAATGAAAATGAATTAGATGGTTTACATGTTATGAATTCAACACACTGGTTGGTAATGATTAGATTACTGATCAGCAAGAAAACATGACTTTCTGTCCTAAGTACTTTAGACATTCATGTTGAAAATATATTTTCTATGCATGTGTTGGACTGCTAATAAAATTTGAATTCTTTTAAAGAAATTCACTTTGTTTAAGAGAAACTGGGGTGACTTGGTGAGAGTAAAGAAAAAGAAGTACATCAAAGAGGAAAATGTATGGATTAGATTCCTTAAAACTTAAAATTTAATATTCTTCTAAATTTTTACAAGATATTTATGCTATCAATATGACAAAAGAATTCATTCAGCAAAATTATTTGAAATGGTATGGGAAAAGTACAAATAAAGCTAAACAATTTAACTTTTTAATTAAAATGATGTAGCAGCAGCAGTAGTATGATGCATAATCAGTTTTACTCAGACTACTAACATCTAAGTAAAGTCCATCCTGTTGACATTTTGTAACATTGGTTTATCATCATTCTGTGCTTCTAAGATGAGAGCAAAACTGAAAGTTTAAATCTCTTAGGAAATCCTATGGGTTCATACATCTTGGGTCCACTGTACCTTGAATGCATTAAACACAGTGGGGTTTTGTTCCATAACTCAAAAGATTTTTCAATAAAATATCTAGTACACACTATGAAAGTAATTTTTTTCAACCATTAGAATAAAAGAAGTTTCAGCAGTTAGTTAGATATTATATTAAGACAGTTGGCTGCAACTAGGAGACTTTTAATCCTTCAGTTCAGTTCAGTTCAGTCGCTCAGTGGTGTCCGACTCTTTGTGACCCCATGAATTGCAGCACACCAGGCCTTCTTGTCCGTCACCAACTCCTGGAGTTCACCCAAACTCATGTCCATCGAATCGGTGATGCCATCAAGCCATCCCATCCTCTGTCGTCCCCTTTTCCTCCTGCCCCCAATCCCTCCCAGCATCAGAGTCTTTTCCAATGAGTCAACTCTTGGCATGAGGTGGCCAAAGTACTGGAGTTTCAGCTTTAGCATCATTCCTTCCAAAGAAATCCCAGGGTTGATCTCCTTCAGAATGTACTGGTTGGATTTCCTAGCAGTCCAAGGGACTCGCAGGAGTCTTCTCCAACACCACAGTTCAAAAGCATCAATTCTTGGGTGCTCAGCCTTCTTCACAGTCCAACTCTCACATCCATACATGACTACTGGAAAAACCATAGCCTTGACTAGACGGACCTTTGTTGGCAAAGTAATGTCTCTGCTTTTGAATATGCTATCTAGGTTGGTCATAACTTTTCTTCGAAGGAGTGTCTTTTAATTTCATGGCTGCAATCACCATCTGCAGTGATTCTGGAGCCCCAAAAATAAAGCCTGACACTGTTTCCACTGTTTCCCCATCTATTTCCCATGAAGTTATGGGACCAGATGCCATGATCTTAGTTTTCTGAATGTTGAGTTTTAAGCCAACTTTTTCACTCTCCACTTTCACTTTCATCACGAGGCTTTTTAGTTCCTTCACTTCCTGCCATAAGGGTGGTGTCATCTGCATATCTGAGGTTATTGATATTTCTCCTGGCAATCTTGATTCTAGCTCGTGCTTCTTCCAGCCCACTGTTTCTCATGATATACTCTGCATATAAGTTAAATAAGCAGGGTGACAATATACAGCCTTTTCTATTCTTGTTGTTCCATGTCCAGTTCTAACTGTTGCTTCCTGACCTGCATATATGTTTCTCAAGAGGCAGGTCAGGTGGTCTGGTATTCCATCTCTTTCAGAATTTTCCTCAGTTTATTGTGATCCACACAGTCAAAGGCTTTGGCATAGTCAATAAAGCAGAAATAGATGTTAATCCTTACTGTTCACCATAAACCTTTACAGTTTGGTGGCTACCATAAGTTTAGATCTTCTCCATTAAGAGCTTGATTGTTTCCAAGTTTAACTTCCTCCTTGAAAAAAAGTAAAACATGGGCCAGGAAATACTGTTAAGCCCTGGTGTTCTCTTTATTTCAACTTATTTTGTTTCTCCTCTTGTATTTACAGTAAACAGTAATTTTCAGGTTGCTATTCTCAACTTGCCAACTTCCCAAAATGCCATATTTTGCAATGTATGAGTATGAAAAGGAGACACAAAGATTCAATGTAATAAATTTATTGAACATTTACTTCTCTCTGAGCATATACACTTCTCTCTGAGTTGCTGTGCTAGCACTGAATCTGTTGGGACAAACGGGGCATATTCCTTGCCACTTATGAACTCAACCTAGGAGGTACAGAGAGAAGAATACAATGAAATAAAAAATGCAAATGTGGTAGATGCTGTATTACTAATAAGGCTAAAGTGCTGTTGTAACTCAGAGAAAGGAAAGGGTAATTCTGTCAAAATGGGGCTAGAGAAATCAGACCACGATATAGATGAAGTGGCATTTATACTCCAGTAAATATTTATTTGGTCAGTGTTGATTTTCTGCATGTTTTCCAATATGTAAATATGAATCTCTGTTGTATATTTTAGACCACAAAATAATTAAAGTGGAACTGACACGTAAGTGATAAAATAATGGACAACATTTCTGCAAACTTTCATTGACTGTGATTGTGGGCAATTCCTTCATCATTCTAGGCCTCAGTTTGTTCAACTGAAAAATGATGAATTTGAACTAAATGCCATGTTGGATTTCTTTTAGCAGGGACTAGATTAAATCTAAACTTTCTGTCAGCTCTAGAGTTTTGAAAAGATTTTTTTCCTCCAATTTTTTTTTCCTCCCTCATTCCCCCAACTTTTTAAACTCTATGACTTTACTTTTTTCTTTTTCTTCATTTGATAGATTTTTCCTCTATAGTATTTCCTCTAATCTAAACTTTCATCATTATTAATCTTTTGAAGAATTCAGAATGGATAAATAGCTAATCGGCGTTACTAATCTGACGTGGAAAGAGGGCAGACAGCAAAAGGTATGGTTGGTCATTAAAATTTGTAATAGTGGATTTAAATCACAGGAAACTAACACTGTTTATAGAAAACTTAACCTGCTTTTATCTTATAGGATGGTACTAATTTAACTGAAAGGAAACCCATTTCAGATTTACACAAAAACTTAGGATTAATAGTGCCTTCAAATACATTAATATTATTTTCCCTTTTTGAATGGAATAGTTTTAATTAAGTTTTGCTAATCCTTTTGGTTTAATCCCTGGAGCTGACTTATAAAACACTAAGGTTTTAAATCAAACTGTAAAAATCATCAAAGCTGAAAGTTACAGCGATAGCCATGGGAAGAGGGGGCTGGGGGGAAACAATACAGGATTTATAAACTAGGTCTAGCAACTGGCAATGCTTTAGACAATATAGATCTATAGGTCTATTAGATAGAATTTTATACATGTAATCTTTACAATTAGTCACTGGGGAAAAGGTAATGGTGATTTATCAAATATATTTTCAGTATTTTACAGGCGTTAGATTCTCTATAGCAACAGCTTTTATTTTTCTTTCTAAAGGCTCATTGGTATGTCAAACATGAAGGAGAGGATCTGAAGATTTATCATTTAACCTAGAAGAAAATGACCACAGAAATATTATTTTATTAATCCCCCTGGTAATATAATTACAATGTACTATTTGATTCTGAACTTCATAAGAGTGATGAGATAGATGATCTGTTTAGAAGGAACTCTCCGCCCTCACTCTGCCTGCTTGCCTCCACCCTGCCTGCAATAATAAGTAAATAGATAAATAAGTGAAACCAAAGCAAAACAAAACCACTTTCCAATTCTTTAGGCAATGCTTCATAAACTTTTCCCAACCAAGTGCCCCTAATGAAAGAGAAGATTGAACATGCTCCCCTAGGGATCTACAGCAAGTGTGACATTTCTTTGAAGTCATCTGTTTTATTTTAAAAATTCATGTGAATTTTGCATTCCACTCCATAACATATATCTGTTTTATGTAAAAATGATGTGGTTTCCCCCAATATCTTTGAGTTACAGAGCTCTAGGAAAATATGCTAAGTTTATACCATCGCCTTTGATAGTTTAAGATGCACATAAATTTTAGAAGGTTAGCTTTACAATGAAGCAAGGCATTTTCCATGAATCCCACATATTTCCCACTTTTAGTTTTCTTTCACTTGAAGGTAATTTTTTTCCCTCTGTCAGTTACTTTGAGGTATATACCTTAAGTAATGAGCTGAAATACATTTATTTGCTATTCCAGACAGAAGAGATACTTATTCTATTAAAATAGGTACTTAGGTTCTAATAATCAAAAAACTTACAAGAGGGAGGAATACATACATACACTAATATATATACAAAACATAAACAAGAGTTTATATCATAAGGACTATATTCAATATCTTATAACATATAATGGAAAGTAATCTGAAAAAATATACACACATATATAATTGAATCACTTTGCCATATACCTTAAACTAACATAATATTGTTAATCAACTATACTTCAATAAAAAATGAAAAACAGAGGATTTTCAAAGGTGTAGGAAGAAAACAGAAACACAAAAGATAGATATAGTAGTCATACAATCATTCTTTAAATATGAAAAATATAAAAATAATATAAAAATCATTAACTAGTTTCAACTTTCCTGTACCACTCCAGTTTACAAAGAAAGGTACTTTTTTCTTTGTATAAGCACTAATTTCACAAGGAGATAGGCCATAATTACAGAAAATAATTACTAGAGAGTGTTGATCTATTTTTATTTTTGCTGGTTGGCTGTGAATATAGATACGCTAGTTATATCCACAGTATTAGAGGTGACAGAATATGATTCAAACAGGACTGAAATCTATATTAAGCAAACAAACATGCTAAACTTAAGCACCAAGGGAAAGTATTTAACTACAAAGAAGAAATTGGCTTGACATTTCGCACCACGTTCTGTTTTTTTCTTGCAGTCTAATTTCACAAGTATTTTCTCATAAGGGCTCAATAGTAACACATTTAAAAAGCATAAGGAAATGTATCCTGAACAGCGAATTGACAAATGTCAGGTGTCTTAGAGAACAGGGCACTTGAGATTCTCAGGCACAGGATGTAGCATGATACACAGAGACAGCATTATTAGAAAGGAATAAAAATGGCTCAAGAGAAAGTATGTCTGGGCACCCTGAAAGAAAACTAGAAGGAAATGAAAGAAGGATGCAAGTAAGTGGAATGTATGTAAGAACTTCTTGAGTTGAAAACTCTGAGTCTAAATTTTATAGGGAAAGAAAAAGAACTAGTCACAATAACTTGACAGGGGATTGCTGAAGCCCAAACAGTAAGAAAGGAAGATCTTTTGCAACAGTTTTTTGAATACAATGACATTCATTTCATGAATACATGAAAGCAGAAATAAGCAAATATATCAGAGAGGTTTTGCTCTTAAAATGGATAGGAAGAAAGAAGTTGGTTAGATTGTAAAAGAAAACTACGTAAAGATCTGCCAAAAGCCCCAAAGTAGGAAACAGAACTGAGTATAATACATACTTGGCTGAGAATGGAAGGATTACAGGTAGCCTTATAATTCCTCTCCTCTAACAAGACAACAGTAACAACTATAATATTCATTAAATTAAAGGAGTTAAAGAAATTCCATTAATTTCATTAAAGAAAAACATTGCGGATGTGATCAACAATACCAGAATGTTAGAGATGACAACTGGCTACTGAACAATATTATACATATGACATTCTGGGTTTTACAGACACACTTTTTTTCTACTTTGAAGGACACTAACCAGTGTATATGGTTTGTAGTAAACTCAGGAAGCATATGTTTTTCAGTCCTTACAGAAAGTTCTCAGAGTTATAGAGAAGTGGAATTGTGCTGCTCTGCTCAGTCATATTCAACTCTTTGCAACCTTATAGACTGTAGCCCTCCAGGCTCCTCTGTCCACAGAATTTTCCAGGCAAGAATACTGGAGTGGGTTGCCATTTCCTTCTCCAGAGAAGTGGAATTATCATAGTGCAATTTCAAATAAAAGCTTTATTGCTTACTTTTCTGATCCAAGAGGAAAAATGTACTCCACATCTATTGTTTCACCTTCCAAAAAAATGTTTCCTTGATCCTTCCTTTCATTCACTTTTCAACTTCTGGCAAAAGTAAATACTCACTAACCAACAAAGCTAATGAGTTCAAATTAAAGTCTGGAGACATTTTTCTTCTTCCCCAGTGACGTTTTCACCTATCCTAACACATTCCACGACTGTGCCTTGCTGATACTGTTGACTGTCTGGACTGCATACTCCTTTTCCATGTCTGTAAAAATCCTAATTTTCATACTTCACCTTTTTGGCCTCTTTCACTATGCCTTCACTTAACTATCCATTCAAAAGTATTTTCCCTCTCATCTAAACTACAGTCTATTTTCTTATAGCACTTCTCATATTCATCTCTGTTTTATATAGTATTTGTATACATGTCTTCTCTTCTAGATTTTAAACGCATTCTAGCAAGAACTATCTCACAATCATTTTGTTATTACCAACAGCCCCACAGTATGGTTCTTTTGCAAACAATATACACTTAAGTGTTTATGAAATGAATGAACAAACATACTATCTGATCAGAGACACAAAAGCTTCAATAACCTAGAATTGCTAAAAAAAAAAAAAAGTCAGTTAAAAGCAGGTTATTAAAATATACTATGTTGTCAAATACAAACTAAGGAAAACTATCTTCCTGCTTTTCTTAGATCAGTAACCAAACAAAAAATATGATTAATGCTTATAGATTACCATTTAAAGTATAATATTTTGGCAGGATGTAGTTTCAAATCAGTTATAAATCAATTACCTTTGCTTGCACTTTCTACATGCTCCAGTTCATCAGTAAATTTCAGGATATCCTGGTAATTTTCCTCACAGATTTCAGCAAGGAAATGCAAGAGGGTGGTCTTTTGATCTGATGATTTAGTATCTCGGATCTGAAATGGAATAATGATAACTATTTTTAGTATTTTTCAGCAATATAAATATAGACTTCTACTTAAAGAAGTGAAATGAATGAATGAACTCAATTCACTATAATTAATATAACTTTTTTAAAATGTCTAGGGTAGTTTATACTAGGGCTCTAGTAACAATACGCTGGGTTTTGAAATGAACTCATTTTCAAAGAGAGAAAGGTGACACAAAATGTAAATAATAACAATAATAATAATAATAAACTTTCATCTGTATTTCTTAAAATGTCTAAATCATGATGGCAAAGTGAACTATTCTTTCCTGAGAAAAGAACAACCACTTAAGTATTAATAATAATAGTCCAAGTTAATGTGTGTTTCTGTTATCATCATTTTGGTCTTTGTATTATTTCATAAATATATTCTTAAAAGCTGGATGCATCTATGAGGTTATATTTACTTCAGCTATCATCTATGCAAATTAAAATAAAAGAGCAAGTGCATTGTATGCTCCTTTACTTGCATGGGCCATCAAAAAAAAAAATAACTGAAGGCTTTTTAAGCTGATTTATAAACAGAATCTGACCATACAATCATGATAATATGTCAAATTTTATTTCTCTGCCTACACATTGTATCTTCTTTTCAGAGACACTAGAAAAGAGATGCTGAAGTTAGAATGATAAGAAAACTGCAAAATATAGGACCAAAAAAAATCTATAATGAGAATCTAAGTATTTTCTTTAATATAACTGTTATACAAGACTAAGCTACAAATGAAATTAAGGATTTACTTAGAAACAAAGGACAAATATGGCATGAAGTATCAAGTTTTCTCATTCTATTGGATGTTTTCTTTCCATAATCCTTAGATGATGGGTTTGTCCACTGATGTCCATACTGATTTGGGGATTTTAGCTTTAAGGATTACTGTTTAGAATAAATGAATATTCTTTACAAACAGGCTTGTGAAAAGACTTGGAGGATATTTAGTTAATTACAGAGTAATTTAATCCTTATTATTTTAGTGGCTAAGGAAAAAAAAATATCACATTTACTCAATCAGGTCCATACTTTTTGTGTTACAGTTTATTAGAATAACTGTTAGATTCCAATGATATGAAAAACATAAAAGAAATGTTAGTCTTAAGGCTCAAAACAAACAGCCATAGGAGTCATGATGCTGGTAATTCCAAGGCACGTAAAAATATTTAAAATTTTGCATTATTATGCTGATGCAATAAACACTTTTAAGTACTACAGAGTTGAAATGACACAATTAAAGAATAAGCTATAAGAACAAAAAGCAACAAAAACCTAAAGAGCAATTTGTCTTAAGTCAGGCTTGCAGCTGTAGAAGACTCAATAGGAGGTTCACTTTCCTAAAGAGAGGTCTTTTCTTGAGATTAGTGTTATATGTTCACAAAGTGCATCCCTTTCAGAGGATGCTGGCTACTCCAACCAATAAGGAAATAAACATTTTCTTTTCTTTGTTGTTTCTTACAAACTACTTTAACTCCTAAATGTTCAAGCTGGAGTTATAAAAGGCAGAAGAATCAGAGATAAAAATTGCCAACATCCACTGGATCAACGAAAAAGCAAGAGAGTTCCAGAAAAACATCTACTTTTGCTTTATTGACTACACCAAAGCCTTTGACTGTGTGGATCAAAACAAACTGTGGAAAATTCTTCAGGAGATGGGAAAACCAGAACAACTGATCTGCCTCCTGAGAAATTTGTATGCAGTTCAAGAAGCAACAGTTAGAACTAGACATGGAACAATAGACTAGTTCCAAATTGGGAAAGGAGTACATCAAAGCTGTATATTGTCACCCTGCTTATTTAACTTATATGCAGAGTACATCATGTGAAATGCTGGGCTGGAAGAAGCACAAGCTGGAATCAAGATTTCTGGGAGAAATATCAATAATCTCAGATATGCAGATGATACCACCCTTATGGCAGGAAGTGAAGAACTAAAGAGCCTCTTGATGAAAGTGAAAGAGGAGAGTGAAAAAGTTGTTTTAAAACTCAACATTCAGAAAACTAAGATCATGGCATTTGGTCCCAATACTTCGTTGCAAATAGATGAGGAAACAATGGAAATCGTGAGAGACTCTATTCTTGGGGGTTCCAAAATCACTGCAGATGGTGACTGTAGCCGTGTAATTAAAAGACGCTTGCTCCTTGGAAGAAAAGCTATGACCAACATAGACGGCATATTAAAAAGCAGAGACATTACTTTGCTAACAAAAGTCCATCTAGTCAAAGCTATGGTTTTTTTCCAGTAGTCATGTATGGATGTGAGAGTTGGCCTATAAAGAAACCTGAGCGCCAAAGAATGGATGCTTTTGAACTGTGGTGTTGGAGAAGACTTGAGAGTCCCTTGGACTGCAAGGAGATCCAACCAGTCCATCCCAAAGGAAATCAGTCCTGAATATTCATTGGAAGGACTGATGCTAAAGCTGAAACTCCAATACTTTGCCACCTGATGCGAAGAACCGACTCATTGGAAAAGACCCTGATGCTAGGAAAGAGGGAAGGTGGGAGCAGAAGGGGATGACAGACGATGAGATGGTTGAATGGCATCAACGACACAATGGACATGAGTTTGAGTAGGCTCCGGGAGTTGCTGATGAACAGGGAAGCCTGGCTTGGTACTATCCATGAGGTCTCAAGGAGTCGGACATGACTAAGTGACTGAAGTCAACTGAAAAATATTAGGTACTTAAAGAAATTGAAGGCACATCTTCCTAAAGGAGGGGAATTGATCTGTATTTTATGAAATCTATGGAGACAAACTATTTACACACAGAGAGACAAACACAGGGCCCAACAATAAAAACCCATGCAATTTTTTAGGATACCACACTGTAGAAGTGTATCAGTTTTCTTTTAAAAAATGCACATGGCCAATACTGGAAAGGAAAACACAAGAACAGAAAAATAGCACTGTGCTTGTATGGCAACCTTGTCGGTGATTTAAAAACTCCCTTTTTGACATGCATGCTTATATGTGGTTAATTTTCAGAATTCTCAGAAGTGAAGCATAACATTTCAGTTAAATATATTTATTGAAATCAGAAAGAGTAGTCAACAGAGTTGCATGACTTTTCTAGATTTCTAACATTGCCTTCAAGGCATGGACAAAGATGGCCACACGCTTATCTTGTCAAGCTGAGAAATATTTTAGTTGGTATGGGAGATGACTTGCTAAATCTGTATTGAAATGTTTATTTTTTAAATAACGTTACACCAAGAGTCTATCTTGTGGTTTCAAATTGGCAGGGAATATTAACAACAAATATGTAGTCTTTAAAAAATTTTTCTCTATGTCCATGACACTTAGACCAATCATTTAAAAATGAACATATAATATCAAAACATAAGGGTAAAGCATCTTTACATATTAAAGTATATTTACTTTGTATTATCAGGGCTTCAGTGTCTCTTACTGTGTCTACACCATCCACACATTAGTCATCGTCTCTCTCAGGACCTATTGAATGGTTCAATGTCAAGTACAGAAGGCAACTAAGAACATTCACTTTCATGACTTCTAATGGCTAAAGGCATTTATCCAATAATTTGCTCTTCCAAGTGTACTCGCTAGCTATAGACATCTCCGGGGGTAGTATAAAGGTAACCTGAGTATGTTCAAAATCACTTCCAAAGTGTTTGGGTTAGTTTACTGATAAATAAAATTAACTTCATTTTGATATCAGGTTAACTCAGTGTAACATGCAAAAGGATGAACAAAATGGCCACCCTATAATCCTCTGTCTTATACATATTTTCAAACAATATAATCACAAATAGCTCCAGAAATTGGAATTATTTGAAAAAGCTAAAAACATTTTACAATATCTTAATAAAGTGAGTTATCAGTGAATGACAGCAATAAAAATAGAGCAATTCTCTATATTTACTGATTAAGTGCCAGTTAATAAACCACATAGTGATTTTAATTATAATCATCTGACCAATAAATGTTATACATAAAGATTAATAACTGGATTTATACTAACTGTAACTACCTAATCTTTAATAACTTTCTGAAATGGTACATGAATACAAAATACCTTTAACAGATTAACACATTTGTCTAGCAAATTCTGATCATTCTTTTTTCCCTAATAAACAGGAGTGCTATATTATGAAAGATACTATTTATATGTGATGTGTTCAAATACATTTCCAAAACTTTAGTTAGGGAGATAGCAAAATATCTGAATAACCAATTGCCTTATAAAAGATTTATTTTGAACATTCTCATTCGAGCCTGAAAACCTGCAGTCTTCACCTTATTTTTGAAATCAGTTGGTCTGAACACACAGAAGGCAGCACACAGCCAGAGTGCCTGAGCCAACAACATTTTAATCATCCATGTCAGTCACACTCAATATTTCTGTGAAGGACCCCTTCTATAAGTAATTTTCCCTTCTCCTGAGATTTAAGCCTATTTTTTCTTGCTCTGTCATCAGTGGAAACTGAAAATAACTGGTCACTAATCCTCTGTATGGAGAAGGCAATGGCACCCCACTCCAGTACTTTTGCCTAGAAAATCCCATGGACGGAGGAGCCTGGTAGGCTGCAGTCCATGGGGTCGCTAGAGTCGGACATGACTGAGCGACTTCACTTCCACTTTTCACTTTCATGCATTGGAGAAGGAAATGGCAACCCACTCCAGTGTTCTTGCCTGGAGAATCCCAGGGACGGGAAGCCTGGTGGGCTGCCGTCTATGGGGTCGCACAGAGTCGGACAAGACTAAAGCGATGCAGCAGCAGCAGCAGTATCCTCTGTATAACCACCTCTCACAAGAGTGAAAGCTCCCTTTCTCAGGTGTTCTTTGCTCTTAAACCAAACTATTTCAGTTCATTTAACCTCACCACACAAATGTCAGTTTTTAAATGTTTAATTTTGTCAGGATGATTAGAACCCATTCAGTTTCCATTGCAAAGTCTCCCTTCAGCTACTAGAAAAGCACACCAACTTCTTGGTTTTGCATTTAAGGCCCTTTCTCAGCTGATCCTTGCCTACCTTTCTAATGTGTCCCCTGCTGCTTTCTTGTACCTATCCTTCTCTTCAGTTTGATTACAACTGCTTGAACATACCATAGTGTCACACCACTGTGCTTTTGTACATCTTGTGCTCTCTATAGACTCTCCTCCTCTTTTCTCTATCTGCCAAGTGAATACCTACTCAAATTTCAAGAGTACTCAAGTACTTCTTCCTTTCTGAAGACCCCGCTAAGGAATACTTTATTCCTTCCTTTGCTATGTTCCTTCACTCTAAACATTTCAACACAGTACTTTCTTCCAGTCAATATGAGCTCTTCCAAGGGAAGAAACCCTGTTTCACTAATATTTATTATCCACAGTACCTAGGAGCATCATAGTACATACCTAGGGAGGCAATCAATGTTTCTGAATGAAGATTTTTCTCCACACAAATTCCCACCTGTGTAGGCCATAGAAAGATTCTTCTAAATTAAACTATACTCTTGTTCTGTTTGCATGTGTACACATATGCACACACACACACATACATACATACACATAGAGATATTGACCACAAAGCCCAGACTTTTTCAGGACACCGTATCTGTTGTGAGTTATATGAGAGGGAATGCCAGAACAAAGTCACAACGTCCCCTTGGGAAATGAAGCACTAAACATTTATAAGGGGAGACAGGTTAGAAGCAAAGCAATTATGAATGTAGAAGTACATTTGATGATTCAGTGCGGGCTGCACACTAGGGATCAGAGACAAACAATAAATGGGATCAGAGATAAACAATAAATGGTACTTTCAAAGCCCCAAAAGCCTAGCATTTACAAGAAAACACAAAGTTATACAGAAAGGGGATGACGTAGAAGAGTAATTTTGTAAAAAGTGTCAAGGACTGATATATCTAAAATGATAATGAGTACATGAAAAAAAAAAGGCAAAGAAAGGACAAATTTAAGACACACTGTGAAGACAAACAAGATTAAGCCACTGAAAAGAAATACCTGGGATAATGGAAAGGGAAAGATCCGACTCCAAAAGTTTTAAATTTAGGTGATTAAAAGAATGGTTGTACTGGAAACAGAACTGCCATATGACCCAGCAATCCCACTACTGGGCATACACACCAAGGAAACCAGAATTGAAAGAGACACGTGTACCTCAATGTTCATCGCAGCACTGTTTACAATAGCTAGGACATGGAAGCAACCTAGATGTCCAGCGGCAGACAAATGGATAAGAAAGCTGTGGTATATATCTACAATGGAATATTATTCAGCTATTAAAAAGAATGCATTTGAATTAGTTCAAATGAAGAGGATGAAATTGGAGCCTATTATACAGAGTGAAGTAAGTCAGAAAGAAAAACACCAATACAGTATATTAATGCAGATATATGGAATTTAGAAAGATGGTAATGATGACCCTATATGTGAGATAGCAAAAGAGACACAGATGTAAAGAACAGACTGCTGGACTCTGTGGGAGAAGGCGAGGGTGGGATGATTTGAGAGAATAGCTTTGAAACATGTATATTATCATATGTGAAATAGATCGCTAGTCCCAGTTCGATGCATGAGATAGGGTGCTCAGGGCTGGTGCACTGGGTTGACCCTGAGGGATGGGATGGGGAGGGAGATTCATGATGGGGAACACATGTACACCTATGGCTGATACATGTGAATGTATGGCAAAAACCACCACAATATTGTCAAGTAATTAGCCTCCAATTAAAATTTTTTAAAAAGAGAAAAAAAATAAAGAATGGTTGTATTGAGAAAGTGGTAACTCTCTAGAGTAAGCTGGCTTTGAGAAGGAGGTAGCAGTTTGTTTTTAAACATTAAGTGGTAGCTATGTGGAGCTAATCTATGGAAGGTGGTCATGGCCATTCCATTCTCTCTGCTTCATTTTATCCTATATAATAATGCTTCTTAAATATCCATATTACCATGCCACTCTCTTCCTTCAAAAAAAATAATGGTTCTCTACAGCTCATATAAAGAGGTTCACATTTCTAATCAGAATAGTTATCGAGCACAGACTTTGGATTCAGACAGTACTAGGTTAAAACCTTTACTCTATATACCATTCACTACTTCTGTGACCTTAGGCAAGTGAACTAAATACTCTATGTCTCAGCTTTCTGATCCACAAAATAGGCATTAGATAAGACTTGTAGAATTTAAGAAGATAGTCTATTATCATGACCAGGATCACCATCTAGATCAGAAGTGATAAGAATCTACTTTAGCTTCCCATCTTCATACAGAGTAAGTCATTCAGTTCAGTTCAGTTCAGTCGCTCAGTCGTGTCCGACTCTTTGCGATGCCATGAATTGCAGCATGCCAGGCCTCCCTGTCCATCACCAACTCCCGGAGTTCACTGAGACTCACGTCCATCAAGTCAGTGATGCCATCCAGCCATCTCATCCCCTGTCGTCCCCTTCTCCTCCCGCCCCCAATCCCTCCCAGCATCAGAGTCTTTTCCAATGAGTCAACTCTTCGCATGAGGTGGCCAAAGTACTGGAGTTTCAGCTTTAGCATCATTCCTTCCAAAGAAATCCCAGGGCTGATCTCCTTCAGAATAGACTGGTTGGATCTCCTTGCAGTCCAAGGGACTCGCAGGAGTCTTCTCCAACACCACAGTTCAAAAGCATCAATTCTTCGGCGCTCAGCCTTCTTTACAGTCCAAATCTCACCTCCATACATGACCACTGGAAAAACCATAGCCTTGACTAGACGGACCTTTGTTGGCAAAGTAATGTCTCTGCTTTTTAATATGCTATCTAGGTTGGTCATAACTTTCCTTCCAAGGAGTAAGCGTCTTTTAATTTCATGGCTGCAGTCACCATCTTATATGATTTTGAAGCCCAGAAAAATAAAGTCTGACACTGTTTCCACTGTTTCCCCATCTATTTACCATGAAGTGATGGGACCAGATGCCATGATCTTCATTTTCAGAATGTTGAGCTTTAAGCCAACTTTTTCACTCTCCTCTTTCACTTTCATCAAGAGGCTTTTTGGTTCCTCTTCAGTTTCTGCCATCAGGGTGGTGTCATCTGCATATCTGAGGTTATTGATATTTCTCCCAGCAATCTTGATTCCAGCTTGTGTTTCTTCCAGTCCAGCGTTTCTCATGATGCACTCTGCATATAAGTTAAATAAGCAGGATGACAATATACAGCCTTGATGTACTCCTTTTCCTATTTGGAACCAGTTTGTTGTGTCCTGTCCAGTTCTAACTGTTGCTTTCTGACCTGCATACAGATTTCTCAAGAGGCAGATCAGGTGGTCTGGTATTCCCATCTCTTGAAGAATTTTCCACAGTTTATTGTGATCCACACAGTCAAAGGCTTTGGCATAGTCAATAAAGCAGAAATAGATGGTTTTCTGGAACTCTCTTGCTTTTTTGATGATCCAGCAGATGTTGGCAATTTGATCTCTGGTTCCTCTGCCTTTTCTAAAACCAGCTTGAACATCAGGAAGTTCACGGTTCACGTATTGCTGAAGCCTGGCTTGGAGAATTTTGAGCATTACTTTACTAGCGTGTGAGATGAGTGCAATTGTGCGGTAGTTTGAGCATTATGGTAAGTCATTACTATAACCTAAAAGTCCCTCTGTGACCTGGACCACTATCACCACTGAGATCTTATCCCTAGCTATCATCCCTCACCAGCCCCCTTGAGCCATGCTTGACCTCGATTCTGTTGCTCCTTGAATTTAACAGGCATGTGTCTCACTTAGAGCCTGTGCATGCACTTTTTCTCTGCCTGGAAGTTTTCACTTTTATTCACCAGCATGGCTAGCTCCTTCTCGTCTTTCAAGATCTATACTCAAAAGTCACTTTCTCATTATGTTCTTTTCTAGTTACTCTATCAAAAATTGCAATCTACTCTCAAAACATCTCTTACCTCTCTCCCTCTTATATTTTTCTCCATAGCAATCACCACAAATATACTCCTACTTATATTTTTATTATCTGTCTCTCTCTGGTACAATGTCAGCTACACAAGTAGAGGGCATTTTTTGGTCTGCTTTGTTCACTTTTATATACTCAGTACCTAGAACAATGGCTGGCACATAACAGGCACTTAATATATATTTACTGAATGCATGAGTGGGTGAAGTTTTCCATTCATTTTCTTATGTTCTTCTTGACCTAAAATGCCTTCTTCCTTCATCATGTGGCAGTAGCCTATACCCCCTTTAAGGGGGATGAGAACCAACATTTCTAACCTATCTATCATGTGCCTATGGGCCAGGTACTTTGATAAGTGTTTCAAATGTGTCATCTTTTGTTTAAAAAATTATGAAAGTATTCAATTATTAACAAGCCCATTTTATAGGTAAGGAACCAGGCTTAGAGTGCTTATGTAATTTGACCTTGGTCAAGTGTTGGTGCCAGAATACAACAAGGTAACTTATGAAAATTGGGTGTATATCACATTCTGGAATGAATTAAGCATTAAGGGTGATAAAGGTGATGGGACTGGGGGACAGGGTCATTCAGGGAGAGCAGTGCTAATGATCCTCTCTGAACTTTCCTGAACAGAATTAATAAATTTTGTTTTTATTTTTCTCATAGTGATTTATATAAACTCTAGTTAAAGGATTTATTCCACAATAGATCATTTTGTTTACACAAGGAGTCTCACCTATCAAACTGTGAACTACTTAAGAAAGAAGAAAAAATAAAATTTTGTTCAGTAAATGTTTGTTGAATGAATAAATGCTACAGAGAGCCCAAAGATAATGAGAACTGACTGATGATTAGAGAAATCTTCCATAACCTTCATGGACAGTTTCAATACATTGCCAGTGGTGTAAACTTAAAAAGACTGGATAGCCAGAAAGATAAGGCAACATGTAAGGTAATTTATTAAAAATATTGATTATGGGTAACAAATAGATAGATAATAGAGGGGACAGCAGAGCTGGCAGCTGGAAAATGGTGAAACTAGTAACAAAGATTATTATGATTGTTCATCCTCAATAAGTTCAACATAATTAAGGCTGTGGGGATTAGGCAACGGAAGAAATCAACATTAAAAATCATGAGAAAGGAAAATGGATAGGCATTGGTTATTTCACTCATTCTCAAACCATGGCCTGAACCAATAGATTCAACATCATCTACGAACTTGATCGAAATGCAAAAATGAGGGCCATGCATGAAACTGACTAAATCAGAAACTAGAAGAGTAGGGGTCCATCAATATATGTTTTAATATATTGGCCAAAAAATCCCGATAGTACCTCCAGATGATTGAGCCATGCTAAAGTTTGAGAACCACTAGTCCTCTTAGAAGGAAATTTCTAGACAAGATGTTTGCCAGGGCCCTCTCATAATTACTTCCACATATACAAAGTTGAAATGTCAACATAACTCCAAAGTTTACTGTTAATTTAAAACTAGAGAGGAATTGTCTAGGAATCTGTGACATCTGAAGGACACAATCACTCAGAATATTCTTGATTAATTTATATTAAAAATAAGACTGAATAGTATCAGAACTTACCATCTACTCATCTAAGAACTGATGACCCAAACAGTATGTCCAAAGCTGTGAAGATTGTAAATATACTGTTCATAAGTCTTTAAAACTCTCCCTCATCCTTCACCTAAAAGTGTATTGAAAATACAGCTACATAATGCTGTAGTGTGTCTTATCATCCCTGTATTATCAGGGTGATGGGCTAGACAACCCAGAAGATCCTTCATGCCTTCCGACTGTAATTCAAGCTGCAAAACTCACTTATTGGCAAATCTGAATTACTGTTTAAATATTTGCTCAAGAATTTTGGATTAGAGTAACAAATTTCAGTGCAAGACATCAGGTTTCAATGCTTTCCATAAAAAGTCTTGCCTTATGAATTTATTTCACCAGTTCTAATTTCTAGGCTAATGTGTGCTGGCTCTAAGTAAACAAATGCTATGATATATTTAAGCAGGTTTAAAAATATTAAAACTTCAATGTGATGGAATATAAAAATACAACAAGGTAGTGAATATATAACAGAAAAGAAGCAGACTCATAGATCTAGAGAATAAACTAATGGTTATCAGTGGGGAGGTGGAAGGGCACAACAAGGGTAAGGGGACCGAGAGGTACAAACTATTATGTATAAAATAAGCTACAAAGATATATGATACAACAGGGGGAATATAGCAAATATTTTAAAATAACTATAAATGGAGTATAACCTTTAAAAATTGTGAATCAGTATATAGTAGACCTGGAACTTATATAATATCATGTATATCAACTATACTTGAATAGAAAAAGAAAAAACTTCAATGTGAGATAAAAGTTCATGTCTCTAGACTATATCAGAAGGCCGGCCTTTCTAGACTGCCTGCTCCCTTTTCCCCTAGTGTTTATACAAATGGCTACAATGAAACTCAGCAACTTATGAACAGATCCTTTACTCAGGAAAACTCAGAAATGCCTAATCCCTCTGCATCAAGGAAAGAGCTCTGACAGATAGCAACACAACAGGACCCACATTTATATTGAACTGTCCTTGGAAAGGGAGAAGGCAATGGCAACCCACTCCAGTACTCTTGCCTGGAAAATCCCATGGAAGGAGGAGCCTGGTAGGGTGCAGTCCATGAAGCCCTGAAGAGTCAGACACGGCTGAGCGACTTCACTTTCACTTTTCACTTTCATGCATTGGAGAAGGAAATGGATGTAGGGAAAAGCAGTGAAGGAATCTGGTAGAATCATTGGCATAAACCCAGCTAGACTACCAATATGATCAGATCATTCAACTTCATTTCTTTTAGCAGAAATGTTCCCTAATCATGGCTTCTTTTTCTCTATTATATTTTATATTCATGGAACAGTTAATATTTAAGCAATCATGAATGCTCCAGTGCATATATCAAAACAACTGCTATTGCGTGCCAGTCTTGGTACAGCACATGAATTCTAATGTTTGTCTCCTTTATTTAAGCAAAATTAAGCTCTGTGCTCTCTGCCAAGGGTTGTTTACAAATTATTGCTTTCTTCAGTACCACCACACGCTGCAATAACATTGAGAAAGATAATGTATTTTTAAGGATTCCAATTACCATAAAGATATTAGCTCTGTAGCGACGACCAGACAAGTTTCATACATGCTTTCCTGGCTTTATTTCTAACTCTCACCCCAAATGCTTTCCTGGTGCTACATGACCAGGGCTGACACTAATTCAGCCAAATGTAATATACAGTAGAAAGATGTCTTAATTCTTTATGGAAATGTGACTGTCCTTTTTTCTTTTACAATGGTATTTCAAAGAAAAAGGGAACAGATAATATCAATTATGGTAAAGTCAAGCAATTTAAAAGTTTTACACTTGTTTGCTTAGTATATAGCAGCAGTCTGCGAAAGGAGAGCTTAAACTTGAAAACTATGATAACATTAAATGGCATAAAGACTCATCTCAATTGCCACCTTCTGGCCCAGCAGGGCAGTGGTGATGTCAGTTTCCGAGAAAAGACAAATTTTGCTTTCCTGTTCTTCCTGCTCCACCTCTCGGCATTTTTCCTTCTATCCCTACTTACTTATTCAAGGAGAATACTCTGCATATGCATTAGCCTGAAGTAGTCAGCACCAGTGGCAAATCAACAACCATTTGTCCTCATTTGAGGCAAGACCAGAAAGAATTAATGAATCATGTCTATACTTTAAAAACTAAAGCTGTTCTGGCACTTTCAAGTGCTCTTAATCAACCTGCCTATAGGTTTACCAAATAGAAGTTCTTCTGAGAATAGTTTGAACAAAAATCAAGGTATTCTAAATTAGTATAGAAATACTTTACAAACACGAATATCCCTAAGGTCTTCAATGGTTTCCTCTCAGAAATGGTTTAAGCTTTTAACTAAAACTTGAAACATTTATTGTCATGAGAATTTTACTTAACAAAACTTTTATATGCATGAGGTTTGAAAATAAGTGAAGGAATTTTGGATTTGTTCATTTTATGTTTTTCCTGTACATCACCACCACCAAATAGGTATATATAACTGATATTGCTATCTATATATGGTGTAAATAAATGACTTTTGGAGGTGTGACATTAGTGGCTTGAAGAACAACTATTTAACCTATTTAAGAACAACTTTTAAGGCCTAAGTTATGCAATATTGCCAAATTATAATTAGAATCTGTGCAACCACTGTTTAGGGATGAGTTACATAATTAGCTATCCTCAATCATTCATTTTCTTGACTGTATACTATTCCACCACATGAATATACTTTAGGTATAGTCTCATGTTGGAGAAGGCAATGGCACCCCACTCCAGTACTTTTGCCTGGAAAATCCCATGGACAGAGGAGCCTGGTAGGCTGCAGTCCATGGGGTTGCTAGAGTCGGACACAACTGAGTGACTTCACTTTCACTTTTCACTTTCATGCACTGGAGGAGGAAATGGCAACCCACTCCAGTGTTCTTGCCTGGAGAATCCCAGGGATGGGGGAGCCTGGTGGGCTGCCGTCTATGGGGTCGAACAGAGTCGAACATGACTGAAGCGGCTTAGCAGCAGCAGCAGCATAGTCTCATGTTGATCATTTCTGTTATCTAGTTTCCATTCTTAGAGGGGTGAGGGAGTCATTATTACTGATATTCTTATAGATAATACTGTTGTGAATATTATTTTGTTATAATACACATAAAATTTACCATTTTAACCATTTTTAAGTGTACAGTTAAGTGGTGCTAAGTACCATAACCAATGTCCACCTCCAGAACTTTTTCCCATGCTGACATTCTGCACCCATTAAACAATAATTCCTCATTCTTCTTTCTGTTCTACCTGCTAGCAACCACTACTCTGCTTTCTGTCTCTATGAATTTGTCTGTTATATACCTCAATTAAGTGGGATTATCAATATTTGTCCTAATGTGTCTGTCTTATCACACTTAGCATAATGTCTTCAAGATTCATCCATGTTGTAGGATATACCAGATCTCCTTTTTGTAAAGGTTGAATAATAGCCCATTGTATGTATATAGCATTTTATTTATTCATTCATCTGTCAGTGGACACTTGGGTTGTTCCCACCTTTGGCCATTGTGAAAAATGATACTATGAATAATCAGTATGCAAATATATGTTCAGGTCTCTGCTTTCAATTCTTTTATATTTACATACAGAAGTGGAATGTGGCATCATACAGTAATTCCATGTTTAACTTTTTTAGTAACTACCATACTGTTTTCCACAGGGGCTATTATTGTACAAGCCATTTTACATTCACACAAGCCATTGTACAAATGTTCCAGTTCCTCTGTTTCCTTGCTAATGTGCTTGTTTTCTGTTTTTTTTTTTTTTTTTTAAGATAGTAGCTATCCTAACGGATATGAAGTGGTATTCATTATAGTTTTGATTCAGATTTCCCTAATGATTAATGATGTTGAGCATATTTTCATGTGCTGATTGGCCATTTTCTTTAGAAAAATGTCTATTAGTCTTTTGCCCATTTTTGAATTAGGTTGCTTGTGTTTGCTGTTGTTCAGTTGTAGGAGTTATGCTTTATCAGATATATGATTTACAAATACTTTCATCCATTCTGCAGGTTATCTTTCTACTCTATTGATACTGATTATTCTTGTACAAGTCTCCAGAGTCCTTATGTAAGAGCTTATTTAGAGAATATACTAGGAGCGACATTTATGGTTATGGTATCTTCAACATTTCTAAATCATACGAAACTGTTTTCCAAAACAGAGGTAACAAATCACACTCTCACCAATAGTTCCCCTTGACACATATTCTTATTCATTCATAGTATTATCAGAATTTAAAAATTTTTGCCCATCTAATGGATATGAAATGATAGCTCATTGTGATTTAATTTAATTTTAGGTATGAATATAAAATGGGCTTCCCTGGTAGCTCAGCTGGTAAAGAATCCGCCTGAAATATGGGAGACCCTGGTTCAATTCCTGGGTCAGGAAGATTCCATGAAGAAGGGATAGGCTACCCAACTTCAGTATTCTTGGGCTTCCCTGGTGGATCAGATGGTAAAAATATCTGCCTGCAATACAGGAGACCTGGGTTTGATCCCTGGGTTGGGAAGATCTCCTGGAGAAGGGCATAGCAACCCACTCCAGGATTCTTGCCTGGAGAATCACCATGGACAGAGGAGCCTGGCAGGCTGCAGTCCATTGGATCACAAAGAGTTGGACAGGACTGAGTGACTAAGCACAGTAGCACAGCACAAGAATGTAAAATGGTACAGATAACTTGGAAAACAGTATCTTTTAAACTTAAACCTTACTTTCTATAAGATATAACACTCCCAGTCCTAGGTATTTACCCAAGATAAAGGAAATTTCTGTCGTGTACATGAATATTAAGAGCAGCATTATTTGTAATAGACAAAATTAGAAACAACCCAAATTCCCATCAATGAATTGAAATATGGTGGAATATTATTCAGTAACAGAAATGAACTACTGATACATGTCACAATACCTTAAGTGAAAGCCACACCAAATGCAAAGTAACAAAAAAGATTACATTACTGAATGATTTCATTTATATGAAATTGTAGAAAAAGTTAAAACTATAGTGACAGAAGGCAAAGAAGTAGTCGCCTGGAGCTGGGAGTAGGGATTGACTGCAAAGGGGCATGACCAAACATAGGTTGTTAGAACTGCTTCATGTCTTGACTACAGTGAAGGTTACACAGCTGTATACAAACAACAAAATTCATCAGACTGTATATTAAAAAATGAGTAAATCTGAGAGTATGTCAATTATATTTTGGTAAATTACTTTAAAACTTACCAGTTAAGTTCAAATCTCTTAAGTGTGAACACATTTTACTTCTGAAATAATTAACACAACAAACAAAAGTCCTAAGGAGATTCTTTCAGAAATTGACAAGTACCCAGGCCTTTCTTATATATTTCATGAAACCTGAAACTTGTAAAATGAATGGAATAAATCAGGCCATGACTGATGTAAAATCCTTAGAATCTTCATCAGCATCAGTCCCTAAATTTCTGAATAGCTTACAATGCTTTACAACTTCCCTCAACACAGGTTTCAAAGTAAAATATTCTATTTAATTTAAGTATCTAAAAAGCCATTTGGGATTAAGAAATACACACTACTATATATATAATAGACCATCAAGGATCTACTGTATAGCACAGGGAACTATAGTCAATATTTTCTAATAATATATATGGGAAAATAATCTAAAAATGAATATATATATATATATATAAAACTGAATCACTTTTTGCATACACCTAAACCTAATAACATTGTAAATCAACTATATTTCAATTAAATTAAAAAAATAATTTAAGTATATAGCTATTTGCTTGAATTTTAAAAACTGAGTTCTTTCTAAATTTTCAACCTCAGCATACGTTTATATTTTCTTCCACTTAGTTGCTTGGATTTCAAAGAGAGATCCTTCATACAAAGCATTAAATGGTGACTTTCTTCAGTCTTATTTATCCGAAAAACCTCATGACTATCTCTTATTAAAAGAAACATTACGTAATTTTTTCTCCAATTACTGAATAAGGAAGGGTACAGACAGATAACAGTCATACAGTAGACCATTATATTACTGTTTTTGAATAGGTACTGATTGTGCCCAAAATTTTAAATCATACTAACAATTATAAAAGCAGTTAGAAACTTATGAACAGCTGTTTTAAAGATGTTCCTTCTGTAGCATAAAAGGGAAGAGAATGCCGATTAAAAAAAGAAGAAATAAAAAGAACAAAATGAATGACAAGTCTTTGTGCTTGTCCCCATGACAGAAGGGAGGAATGCAATATCTAAGCTTTGGTTTGTAGGAGAGAAGTAAAGCACATGTTGTAAATGAGGCTGCCATTGTGCTTTTTGTTTCTAAAGAAGAGGGGCAGTTTTACAGTATTGGATATCACATAAAAGAGTACTTCATTTGGTTAGTTAACCACTAATTATAGCAACACAGATTATTTTATATGTGTGCTATTATATAAAAGTCATCTCTTCCTTCTCTTCACCCCATTTCTCCCTATTTTCCTCCCTGTCTCTTGTTTTAGTATTATAATGTGCTGTACTTGGCAACCAGCTCATTAGTATGTTTTATTTCTCTTTATCCCTGCAAAACATCTAGCACAGGGTTCCACAGAAAATAATTAATAATGTGGCCAGCTTGCTGCCCAAATACTAGCTAAAAAGTATTGCTTGTCCTTGTTTAGTCACTAAGTCCTGTCCGACTCTTTTGTGACCCCCATGGACTATAGTCAACCAGGCTCCTCTGTGCATGGGGATTCTCCAAGCAAGAATACTGGAGTGGGTTTCCATGCCTTCCTCCAGGGGGTGTTCCCAACCCAGGGATCAAAACTTTGTCTCCTGCATTGGCAGGCAGATTCTTTACCAATGAGCCACCAGAGAAGCCCCCAAAGTATTTATATATGTGTGTGTGTGCATGTGTGTGTGTGTGTGTGTATTTCTTAGATTTCCTAAAATTATCATAGGAATACATGGATGTTCAGAGTTTTATTTGAATATTAACTGCTTATAAACCCCCTTCCATGGACAGCAGCCCTCCTTCGTAAAGTTCTGCCGTGCTTCCATTAGTACGGTTTCATTGGACAGGGAAATTCGTTTGTAAGATAATCACTCACATTCAGTCACAGTAGTCACATATTCTGAAAAAAATCTCATACAGGGTCGAAATCCCCTTTGAACAGAGCTTTTATAGGGTAACAAAGCATTTGTTTTCAAACTTTCTAATTATATTCACTAAATGCTGTTCATGTTGTCAACTTTTCCCCACTGTGAGAATTACAAAATCAGTCATAAGATTAAACTCAGAAAACGACTACAGCAATTCACAGAATACTAAGCCAGCTGGGTTCACTTAAATCCTCTGTAGAAACAGCCTCTGTGGCAAACCTAGTAAGATCTATAGCTAGTCCCATAAATCATCATTTATTTGGTCTGCTCCAGTGCTGAAATTATTTATTGCCAACTGATATATGGGAGACTCATCAAGAACCAAAAAATAAAAATAAAAAAGTTTTTTTGTAAAGTAGCAAATTATTGATCTCTGCCAGTCACACTACCCAATAGAAGAGTTAACTATATCCATTATTGTTTAGTCACAATGACTTCAAGGAGTATCTTTATGGCACAGTATTAAGTTGATTGTTTATTTCACATCAGTGCAAGAGGATACAATTTTTAAAATGAAAGAAAATAAAGATGCATTCATTGTTTTTATTTTCTTGAAATGAGTCTGTATTTAACGAGTCATAAAGCCATAAACAAGTCCCCTATTGGAAACAAATTTTACCCCTCACTACAGTTCTATATACAAATTTATATTGTTTGCTTTTTAAATAATTATTATTGGCAGAATATAAGGAGTATAATGTGGCAACTCTCACTTTGCATTTTTAAAGCTCTTTACAAGTTTGTCAGTTTACATGTAAGAAGAAATATTTAACCCGATTCTATTTTTCTCTGATCATCCGATTCTGAAAACATCCCTGAAACTTTCTCACTCCTTCATTCCCTCTCTCTTATTTTATCTCTCAATCTCTTCAACACACACACACACACACACACACACACACACACACGCACTTCTTAGTTTGGTCTGGCTTTTAACTTCTTTTTCTCAGTCCTCTTACTAATAGAAAACTTTCAAAAATTGAAATATTTTTCCTATTAAAAAGATCATATGTTTCCATAAGGGGGTATAGTAAATAGGCATAGGTAGTTCACAAGGCAAGTGTAAATGTATATACTATATATCCTCCTATTACCCTTCATAACAAGTTATCTGGACATATGGAATGCAGATTTAATGGTAACAGAAGTTAAAACCAGGGATAGAAGCATAGGTGTCACAATATTAAGAATTATACTTAAAGATCTTGGTGTGTGTGTGTGTGTTTTGAGAAAAGAACATTTTCAGATATACAAGCAAAATAGAAAAAAAAAAGAGTATTCAGAAAAAAGAAAATGTTTTCAAAGCAGTCAATACTGAAAAGGAATAATAATCATTTGCATTAGACAAATTGCATTTTTAAACTACTACTCTCCAGAGAATTTAATAAACTGAAAATTGGGGGATATAATGAAGTTTTCACACACCCTAAACTATAGTGTTGTAAATGTGATAATATCTAAACAGATGCAATCAAATTCTGAGAAAACAAACAACTGTTACATTTAAAGTATTACCTAATTTGCAGCAATGAATTTACATTAATGAATATTTCAACTTAAAGAAAAACCTTTAAAAAAACTCATGGGAACTCTATATTTTTAGAGGAAAGTAGAAGAATAAAAGTGTGAGTTTGTTTCTTTTCATTAGAGCTCAAGGTTTCAAAAAACGTATTCCAACTATACCAATTTGAAGAAGTACATCTACAAAACTGGATAATCCCTGTGCATAATGTGATCATATACTTTTACCCCTGCTGATACAGCAGGTAGTCTTTTTTCTCACCTCGATTCTATAAAGTAGGCTACAGAAAATAAGAAAGATGCAAAGCAACTCCACATTAACATAAATCAGGAAAATGCTGTAACCATTTGGAAAAATTGAGATACCTATCTTAGAAATAAAGAGACTAGGTACCCTGCATCTTGGAGAAGGCATTGGCACACCACTCCAGTACTCTTGCCTGGAAAATGTCATGGACGGAGGAGCCTGGTAGGCTGTAGTCCATGTGGTCGCTAAGAGTCGGACACGATTGAGTGACTTCACTTTCACTTTTCAGTTTCATGCATTGGAGAAGGAAAAGGCAACCCACTCCAGTGTTCTTGCCTGGAGAATCCCAGGAATGGAGGAGCCTGGTGGGCTGCCGTCTATGGGGTCGCACAGTTGGACATGACTGAAGCAACTTAGCAGCAGCAGCAGCAGCAGCAGATACCCTGCATCTTGGGCTTCCCCAATGGCTCTGCAGGTAAAGAATCCACCTGATAGGCAGGGGACACAGGAGACGTGGGTTCCATCCCTGGGTCAGGAAGATCCCCTGGAGGAGGGCATAACAACCCACTCCAGGATACCTGCCTGGAGAATCACCATGCACAGAGAATCCTGGAGGGTCACAGAGTCAGACATGACTGAGTATGCATGCACCCTCCATCTTAGAAGTGGGAAGACAGGAGATTTTCACACTGAAGGACAATCTTTGAAGCACATGGTAGTGTGTTCATGGGATTACAAAATACAGGAGATGTGCTCATATTTTTCCAACCATTAGGGGGCTGTATTTTTAAAGTGAAGCTTAGAAGTAGCCTGTGTTTTGCTCAGATTTGCATGAAAGGCATTGGAGGCAAGAACTCTGGATTGGATTTCTGAGCTGGTATCCACACATCTTGATTACTGGAGAAATAAGGTGACAGAAGCAATCTTTTAGTATTACATTTGCACATGTGTACAAGTCCACTGCTGCTACTAAGTTGCTTCAGTCATGTCTGACTCTGTATGACTCCATAGACGGCAGCCCACCAGGCTCGTCTGTCCCTGGGATTCTCCAGGCAAGAATACTGGAGTGAGTTGCCATTTCCTTCTCCAATGCATGCATGCATGCTAAGTTGTTACAGTCTTGTCGAACTTTGAACAACCCTATGCACAGTAGCCCACCAGGCTCCTCTGTCCATGGGATTCTCCACACAAGACTACTGGAATGGGTTGCCATTTCCTTCTCCAGTACAAGTCCACATGCACTGATTAAGAGTATGTGCTTGAAGACATATAATGAATAACATATGGGAATTAAAAGAACTTATGGAGAATTGTTTCTTCAAACAAATAAATTTATAGAGTTCTATAAATTTAAACATTTCAGCACTTACTGACAATATCAAAACTTGCTCTTTGAAAATTCACAAATTTGGGTGTATTGATTGTCGTGAAGAGCTAAAGGAAGCAAAACCATTGACACAGTTACAGAAATTGAATCTTAAGTGTAACCATGGACATAGTCAACAAGGGTTCAACATTCATTTTTTTCATTGAGTGGTTCAACATTGAGTGGTTCTCAAAGACGAGAGCCCATTAACCACAGTACAATACAAAACAAAGGATTTAAATAAAGTTCATATATAGCTTTTGTTATGTTGAGGTATGTTCCTTCTATTCCTGCTTTCTGAAGAGTTTTTATCATAAATGGATGTTGAATTTTGCCAAAGGCTTTCTCTGCATCTATTGAGATAATCATATGGCTTTTATTTTTCAATTTGTTAATGTGGTGTATTATATTGATTGATTTGCAGATACTGAAGACTCCTTGCATCCCTGGGATAAAGAATAAAATAAAAGCTATATGTGACAATCCGACAGCAAACATTATCCTCAATGGTGAAAAACTGAAAGCATTTCCCCTAAAGTCAGGAACAAGACAAGGGTGCCCACTTTCACCACTACTATTCAACATAGTTTTGGAAATTTTGGCCACAGCAATCAGAGCAGAAAAAGAAATAAAAGGAATCCAAACTGGAAAAGAAGAAGTAAAACTCTGTTTGCAGATGACATGATCCTTTACATACATAGAAAACCCTAAAGACTCCACCAGAAAATTACTAGAGATAATCAATGAATATAGTAAAGTTGCAGAATATAAAATCAACACACAGAAATCCCTTGCATTCCTATATACTAATAATGAGAAAATAGAAAGAGAAATTAAGGAAACAATTACAGTCACCATTGCAACAAAAAGACTAAAATACTTAGGAATATATCTACCTAAAGAAACAAAAGACCTATATATAGAAAACTATAAAACACTGGTGAAAGAAAACAAAGAGGACACTAATAGATGGAGAAATATACCATGTTCATGGATCAGAAGAATCAATATAGTGAAAATGAGTATACTACCCAAAGCAATCTATAGATTCAGTGCAATCCCTGTTAAGCTACCAATGGTATTTTTCACAGAGCTAGAACAAATAATTTTATGATTTGTATGGAAATACAAAAAACCTCGAATAGCCAAAACAATCTTGAGAAAGAAGAATGGAACTGGAGGAATCAACCTGCCTAACTTCAGGCTATCCTACAAAGCCACAGTCATCAAGACAGTATGGTACTGGCACAGAGATAGATATATAGATCAATGGAACAAAATAGAAAGCCCAGAGATAAATCCACGCACATATGGACACCTTATCTTTGACAAAGGAGGCAAGAATATACAATGGAGAAAAGACAATCTCTTTAACAAGTGGTGCTGGGAAAACTGATCAACCACTTGTAAAAGAATGAAACTAGAACACTTTCTAACACCATACACAATAATAAACTCAAAATGGATTAAAGATCTAAATGTAAGACCAGAAATTATAAAACTGCTAGAGGAGAACATAGGCAAAACACTCTCCGACATACATCACAGCAGGATCCTCTATGACCCACCTCCCAGAATATTGGAAATAAAAGCAAAAATAAACAAATGGGACCTAATTAAAATTAAAACCTTCTGCACAACAAAGGAAACTATAAGCAAGGTGAAAAGACAGCCTTCAGAATGGGAGAAAATAATAGCAAATGAAGCAACTGACAAACAGCTAATCTCAAAAGTATACAAACAACTCCTGCAGCTCAATTCCAGAAAAATAAACAACCCAATCAAAAAATGGGCCAAAGAACTAAATAGACATTTCTCCAAAGAAGACATACAGATGGCTAACAAACACATGAAAAGATACTTAACATCACTCATTATCAGAGAAATGCAAATTAAAACCACAATGAAGTACCATTTCATGCCAGTCAGAATGGCTGCGATACAAAAGTCTACAAGCAATAAATTCTGGAGAGGGTATGGAGAAAAGGGAACCCTCTTATACTGTTGGTGGGAATGCAAACTAGTACAGCCACTATGGAGAACAGTGTGGAGATTCTTTAAAAAACTGGAAATAGAACTGTCATACGACCCAGCAATCCCACTGCTGGGCATACACCCTGAGGAAACCAGAATTGAAAGAGACACATGTACCCCAATGTTCATTGAAGCACTGTTTATAATAGCCAGGACATGGAAGCAACCTAGATGCCCATCAGCAGATCAATCGATAAGAAAGCAGTGGTACATATACACAATGGAGTATTACTCAGCCATTAAAAAGAATACATTTGAATCAGTTCTAATGAGGTGGATGAAACTGGAGCCTATTATACAGAGTGAACTAAGCCAGAAAGAAAAACACCAATACAGTATACTAACACATATATATGGAATTTAGAAAGATGGTACCGATAACCCTGTATGCGAGATAGCAAAAGAGACACAGATATATAGAATAGTCTTTTGGACTCTGTGGGAGAGGGAGAGGGTGGGATGATTTGGGAGAATGGCATTGAAAAATGTATAATATCATATAAGAAATGAATTGCCAGTCCAGGTTCAATGCAGGATACAGGATGCTTGGGGCTGGTGCACTGGGATGACCCAGAGGGATGGTATGGGGAGAGAGGTGGGAGGGGGGTTCAGGATGGGGAACATGTGTATACCCGTGATGGATTCATGTTGAGGTATGGCAAAACCAATGCAATATTGTAAAGTAATTAGCCTCCAATTAAAATAAATAAATTTAAATTAAAAAAAAAGTAAATAAATAAAGGTCAACCATCAAATAACCTGAACAAAGGAAATCATTTAAAATTAAGAATGATATCCTGTCCTTACCTCATTCTATGGTACTTAGTTATTTCAGAGGTCAAGAATGGTGAATGGTCTTGCTTCAATGTAACATAATGAGGCACAGACAAACCCTTAACCTGAGATGTTTGTGTCTCCTGGTCATGAGTTATGAACAAATAATACAATATATCACTATATTATGTGGTGACATTTTAAAATGCAAAATAACATGAGTCACCTCCTCTGTGTGTTGCTGTAGCTTTGGATCTTGTATCACTAATTACAACCCATGAATCATATAGATCATTAACTAAAAAGTCTTTGTTGCAAGAGCCCACTGAAGGAAAGTTAAAAGGACCCAGAGGGGAAAAAAAGGAAAGCTTGGTAAGAGCACCTAACATTCCATCCAACTCTGTTCTTGAAAGAGAATATAATCTTCCCTTACATGGAATTGTTCCAAGACAAATATCTTCCTCAACGTAATTTTCTTCTCAATAAATTATCAATCACATCTCCCCCAAACCCAAATAATGCCAAAACTGTCTAATAGGAAACAGCATATCTGAGTAAACCAAAAGACATCATCTAATTCTAAAAAAAAAATACCTTGGGCCAGTGAAATACTTTGAGTCCCAGGAAAAGTGGGATTCTAACCTCACCACCAATACTGAGTGATCCTGGGTAAGCCGTCTCTCTGGAGAACAGATGTTCATTTGTAGAAAATATGTATTGAGGAAAGCAGCCAACCCTGCCTACACAAAATTGATATGGTATGAGAGCCTATACATACAAAGAAAGTGACTGCTCTATAATTATTCAGATTACCAGGTGCTATTTTATTACAATTATATAAGTACTACTTCCTGGATAAATTACAATCTCTTAGAGGAATTCTATTAATATTCCTACAATGACTTCTATTTCAATTTGAATAATGAAAAAGAAAGATTTCTCATTTTACAATCTAAAGGAGAGGCAAGAAAATCCACATTTTCAGTACTCTGTAAGGGGCAGAGTTGGTTCTGTAATTCTTCCTTGAAATGAGCCATGTATAACTAAACATTCTGTTACAATACAGTGAGAGGGCAGTGTGTTAGAAGGTTTTGAACACAGAAAATCTAGATTTAAACCCAAACTTGGACATTTACTAGCTTTTTTATCTTGTAAAAAATTACATAACCTTACTGGGCTTTCACGTGTGCATTCATGCTCATTCATGTTCGAATCTGTGATGCATGGACTGTAGCCCGCCAGGCTCCTCTATCCATGGGATTCTGCTTGTAAGAATACTGGAAAAGGTTGCCATTTTCTCCTCTAGGGGATCTTCTGAACCCCGGTATCGAACCCGAGTCTCCTCTGTCTCCTGCACTGCAGGCGGATGCTTTATCACTGAGCTGTTTCCTAATCTACAGAATCGGATTAATAATAATAAATTTCTCTGAATCACAAGGGATATATCTAAACTGTAAAAACACAGGGAACCAACTGCATAGACTACTGACCAGGATTTACTGATCTTTACTAGGGCGCCTTTCAGTATATCTTATGGTTATTTTCAACAGTATCTTTGGTTTTACATTAATAGTGCAATATTTATTTTATAACGCATGTTTGAGGGTGAATTTTTGGTTTATATTTATATGAACCAGTACACTTTTATATTTTTGCAAATAAACCATAGTTAAATGTTATAGTTATACATGTAATAGTTTTGATGGTAAAAATACACCCTTTATATCTGTGAAAAACTAAATGCTCTCACTTAAAAAATGCTAATACTTATGTTGAGCTCTCATGACAAATCCTTTTATTTAATTAAATTGCATACCTTTCATTCAATAGTAATTTTTATACAATAGACTGGGGATAAAATTTATAATAAAATAGTAACCACCCTGCATGAGTTCTGTGTCTTTATAGAGAAAGAGAGATCAAATAAAAAAGTACAGTAAAGTAAGTAAATAGTCCTATAATAATTATCTTCATAATGTGTAATGGGAACCAGAGAAGAAGAGCTAAAGGGTAAAAACTAGATAACCAGATGAAGAAGAGTAGCAAACGACATTATAAAAATGTGAAAGGCAAGCTGTTCTAGTCACATGTTTAAAACAAAAAAACAAAAACAAAGGTGAGAGAGAGAAAAATAAATAAAGTATAATCAGGAGGCCAAGATGCTACCTCTATTTTCTTTTTTTTTTAATTTATTTTTTAATTGAAGGATCATTGCTTTACAGAATTTTGTTGTTTTCTGTCAAACCTCAACATGAATCAGCCATAGGTATACACATGTCCCCTCCCTCGTGAGCCTCCCTCCCCATCCCACCCTTCTAGGTTTGTACAGAGCCCTTGTTATTTTCTTAACTAATGTGACTAAGTGGCCCAGTTTCCCTGAGATTGCCCAATTTTTGTAGTGAAAGTCGTGAATCTCAAGAAAGCTCTTAGTCCTGGACACACCAAGACGGCTGGTTGTGATACCCAGCTTTATGAAACTCACTGTTACCAACTAAGAAGGGAGTTGTCTGTAATTCAGAAAGAGAACCATATACTAACATCTTGATCTTGAACTTCCAACCTCCAAATCTGTGAGAAAATTAATTTCTGTTGTTTAAGCCACCCAGCCTGCAGTATTCTCCTATGATAGCATGAACTAACCAATACACTAACCAAAGTATAATATTTCACTTCTCCAAGGGTCAGTTTTCTTATCTGAAGAATGAAGAGGCTAGACTGATTAGATACGTTCTGATGTGAAGGTTCTAAATTTAGAGATAATCCACATCATTTCAATTAGAATTATTAGATACTATATTATTTTTAGAGTACTTACATGTAACTTTTTTCTTAGATCTTTTATAGATTTTCTTTAGAATTACAAATTTCTTAATTTTGTTTCCACAGACAGCAGTCATTTTCCTTACAAATCACATTTTCTAGTATGTTATATTTCAGACTGAAACTGAACCTAATTCACTCTCTCTCTTACAACTTCTATGGGGGAGACAGATGCTTTCTTTTGTATCCTTGGTGAGATAGCTATGTGATAGCCTCTAGGAAATAAGACCATTATGCTACAAAACTTTATATAAATGGTGAATCTTAGGAAAAAAGTAGCACAATTATATTATTCTATTAACCCTCTAAATCAAAGTTAGATATCTAAAATTTTCTCCACAGTAAAACCAAATGTTTTCTTCAGATTGTTTACACCCGTACAAAAATATATCAACATACCATATCATAATTTGTTATGTCTCTCTATCCAGCTAGAATGACTAGAAAGTCATAGTATATGTGAAGGAGAGATTAAGGCAGAAAAACAAAGGTTTTGGCCTTCACATTTTATAAAATGGGTGTGAGTGATTTTCAAAAAAAAAAAAAAAAAGTTTTGGAGGCAAGATACTGAAGCTAGTATACAAATTACTCAAAATCTTCTCACAACCCGCCTATCAATGCTATTTGTTTCCAACATACACCCAGTATTCCAGGCACTGTAGTTTTTAATTCATCTTCAAACATATCATGAATTACTCCTAGTCACATATCATCATTAAAAAGATGATTTTTTAACACATTTTTTACACAGTTTTTAACACAGTAATTTTTCAAAGTACAGTGACAAAGATAATTTTATTTGACTCTGAAAATAATCCTATGAAAATAAACACGGGTCACTGTATTTCTTCATTTATAGATGAGGAAACAGGTTTGGAGTGAGTAAATGACGTGGCCATGAAACTATGGCTAGTGATGGGCAAAACAGAAGCTAATATGCAAGTTCTAAGCCCAGTGTTCTCCCATCTTATAAGGTTATGGCTTCTTCTTCCATTCATATAACTTAATTAGATCTATCCTTCAAGATTCTTCTGTTCTAATTTATCAGTACCACTCTCATCTTCACCTCTAGCACCAAAAATTCCTCCCTCCCCTGAAGTCTTGCTAAGCTCAAAGTAATCTCAAATGCTATTACTTTTTATATTCATTGACAGAAGTATATTGCAACATTACATAGTACTCTGTATGTATATGCATAGTACTCTGTATGTATATTTCCAGGCTACTCAACAGTATGACAAGCTCAAGCTTTCTGTGTATCTTCTGAAATGTATGTATCCCCCTGGGATACCAACCATCTGTTTTGTTTGCCTTTGTTTGGACCTGGCTTTTATCGCTTCATTGGTCTCTAACTTTCAGTATCCTGATCCTTGGTAATAGACTCCTTTAAGGCATGACCAATCATTCCTTCCCTTGGACAAGGGATATTCCTTTTCCTTTTTATTTTTGGTAACTATTATTTATTTACACAGATCTTCTTTTGTACTTTTTGATAATAGCTATCAATTTTAAACATGTAATCAGTGTACATTCCAAAATGCATACTAGAAAATGCAAGTATACAAGAAAAATAAAACTAACAAGGGATATATAGAAACTGAAGATGTTTTCCTTTAATTATCACTGAAATTCCCTATTCATGACTGCTATATAACTAAACTCTTATTTCTCTTCATACTTCCTTGAAACAGCTTCTTTTTCTTTTCTGAGATCTTAATTTTTTTTCCATTTTTTAAAAAATTCTTAATTGGAGGATGATTGCTTTACAATGTTGTGTTAGTTTCTACAATACAACAATGTGAATCAGCCATGCATGCTTAGTAAGTCGCTTCAGTTGTGTCTGACTCATTGCGACTCTATGGATGGTAGCCTACCAGGCTCCTCTGTCCAAGGCATTGTCCAGGCAAGAATACTGGAGTGGGTTGCCAGGTCCTCCTCCAAGGGACCTTCCCAACCCAAGGACGGAACTACGGTCTCTACTGTGTTCTGCATTGGTAGGGAGGTTCTTTACCGCTAGCACCACCTGGGAAACCCCAGGTATGCATGTATCACTTCCCTCTGGAGCCTCCCTCCCATGTACCTCACATCCCATCCCTCTAGGTCATCAAAAAGTACCAAGTTGAGCTCCCTGTGTTATACAGGGAGTGGCTGTTTGCCACTAGCCATCTATTTTACATATGGTACTGTACATATGTCAGTGCTACTCTCTCAATTAGTCCCACCCTCTCCTTCCCTGGCTGTGTCCACAAGTTTCTACACCAGGCCAATTGGCCCGTCTTTGTAATTAGAATTTGAATTAAACACAAGGAAAGAAGGAATAAAATGGTTACAACTAATACATGCTAGAGGCAACTTTCTGCAAATATTTCCCATTCATTCCTGCTTTCAGCATTCTCAAAGCTGCCATAATTGGTGCCATAATTTTAATGGACACGTTCTTCAGGCTTTCCTCACTTTCTGGTTGAGCTCCTCTCTATAATTTCCATTTTTTGCTTAAATCAGGCACAGTCACTTTCTGTTGCTTGTAAGTCAGTCACTTCAGTCGCTCAGTCGTGTCCAACTCTTTGTGACCCCATGGACTGCAGCACACTAGGCTTCCCTGTCCAGAACCAACTCCCAGAGTTTACTCAAACTTATGTTCATTGAGTCGGTGATGCCATCCAACCTTCTCATCCTCTGGTGTCCCCTTCTCCTCCTGGCTTCCATCTTTCCCAGCATCAAGGTCTTTTCCAATGAGTCGGTTCTTCACATCAGGTGGCCAAAGTATTGGAGTTACAGCTTCAGCATTAGTCCTTCCAATGAACATTCAGGACTGATCTCCTTTAGGATGGACTGGTTGGATCTCCTTGCAGTCCAAGGGACTCTCAAGAGTCTTCTCCAACACCACAGTTCAAAAGCATCAATTCTTCTGCGCTCAGTCTTCTTTATAGTGCAACTCTCACATCCATACAATGAATATTGGAAAAACCATAGCTTTGACTAGACGGACTTTTGCTGCCAAAGTAATATCTCTGCTTTTTAATACCTCTTTTACCTTGCAAAGCACATTCCTTATCTGATATACCCACAAAGTGCAGTGTCTAGGGAGAGCTAAGTATTTTTAAATGTTTTGTTCTTTTGTAGATTATATGTTATTATACACTGAAAACAAAAACAATAAATGACCCTGAAGCACAACATTACTATTGGTTAGAATTTTAATAATCAATAGGTTGATGAAGGTGAAAGTGGAGAGTGAAAAAGTTGGCCTAAAGCTCAACATTCAGAAAATGAAGATCATGGCATCCGGTCCCACCACTTCATGGGAAATAGATGGGGAAATAGTGGAAACAGTGTCAGACTTTATTTTTCTGGGCTCCAAAATCACTGCAGATGGTGACTGCAGCCATGAAATTAAAAGACGCTTACTCCTTGAAAGGAAAGTTATGACCAACCTAGATAGCATGTTCAAAAGCAGAGACATTACTTTGCCAACAAAGGTTCATCTAGTCAAGGCTATGGTTTTTCTTGTGGTCATGTATGGATGTGAGAGTTGGACTGTGAAGAAGGCTGAGCACCAAAGAATTGATGCTTTTGAACTGTGGTGTTGGAGAAGACTCTTGAGAGTCCCTTGGACTGCAAGGAGATCCAACCAGTCCATTCTGAAGGAGATCAGCCCTGATTTCTTTGGAAGGAATGATACTAAAGCTGAAACTCCAGTACTTTGGCCACCTCATGCGAAGAGTTGACTCATTGGAAAAGACTCTGATGCTGGGAGGGATTGGGAACAGGAGGAGAAGGGGACGACAGAAGATGAGATGGCTGGATGGTATCACTGACTCGATGGACCTGAGTCTCAGTGAACTCCGAGAGTTGGTGATGGACAGGGAGGCCTGATGTGCTGCGATTTGTGGGGTCGCAAAGAGTCGGACACGACTGATAGACTGATCTGATCTAATCTGAAGCAGAGACCAAGCTAACATTGGGAACTCATCTGCATAGAAATGATTTGTATTACAGTTCATCACCCTACATTGGTGACTCACAGTGATAACACACTGCTGCAAATAATAAAGCATTTTGTGATGAGGGTAGTACTTATTGTGACCATCTGAATTTTTAATATCATTTTACTATAAGAAACATCTGATAAATTTAACTGCTTATGACATGGCTCCTTTTTAACTATGTGAATATTTTAACATAATCTATAGCTTCTTATGAAAAGTAGATTACAGTTTTAGATTCACCAAGAAAGGAAATAATCATTAGAATAATTTATGTAGGCAAGTGATATCATTTTAAAAGTATAGTCAGTACCCAGTAAAGAAAGTCCCCTCTGCTATTTTTATTAAGAAAAAAAAATGTTAAGAAAAATCAACCAAGTGATCTTTTATAATATAACTGGAATTTAACAGCTGCTGCTGCTAGTCGCTTCAGTCGTGTCCTACTCTGTGAGACCCCATAGACGGCAGCCCACCAGGCTCCCCCATCCCTGGGATTCTCCAGGCAAGAACACTGGAGTGGGTTGCCATTTCCTTCTCCAATGCATGAGACTGAAAAGTGAAAGGGAAGTCGCTCAGTCGGGTCCGACTCTTCGCGACCCCATGGACTACAGCCTACCAGGCTCCTCCGTCCATGGGATTTTCCAGGCAAATTCTAGCCAATCATACATCAGTAGTTAAATCAATTTACAACAGATTATAAATTTAAGCTAACTATTTCTACATACTTCAGTAAATTTCTCTCATTTTAGACATTTATATCTACTTAGAATCCTCTGCATTTCAGGAACATCTTTTTAATCCTAGATATTGTGGGAATATCACACATGTATATGATATTTCTCTTTCTTAATGACAAGTATTCCCCTGAACATAAAAATCCTACTGAAAAGTAGGAGAAGGCAAAAGATTTTTAAACATTCACTTCTTTCTCTTTTAGAACATCTATTACTACATGGTAGTATTTCCCACAAGAATATTTTTTATTTTATTTGAAGTTGGCAAAAATCTTTGTGCTGAATCCTTTAGGCATACTTCTAGTGATAGATGTCAGACCAGCGCTGTGTGGAAGAACTTTTATTTGACAGGAAGATGACAGGAAGAAGCCTCTATCCAAAATATAAGATGCAACTGTACAATCCTTCTGTGAGATTAAAGGAATCTTTTGTTCCTATGTATAAATGACTTATTTATTATTGCCTCAATAAAATCAGTTCACATTATTAATTTGAATAGTGTGAAATTAAGACACTTAAAAAGGTACATATTTATTCAAATTAGGACAGTTTATTTTAAATGTCTTCTTTATATGAATTAAATGTGAAACAGACTAACAATACCAATTTCCAATGATATTTTAGTTTATGTTTTGGTAATCACCAACCAAGAACACTTTAAGATTCATTCACTGTGCCTACAGTATATACTCTAAACAACTAACATCTTGATAAGAGATGCTTGTACTAGTTTAGAGTATATGATGTGGAATAAAATGAAAAGTCTTATTTAGTTTTACCCTCCAAATCAGGGTGTGAGGTATTCTAATTTATAACAAGCACTGCTTTATTCTTCTTGGCATTATCAAATAATTTCACATGTCTCCTCATATCACAAGAAGAGGGACTAAAACTGTTTGTTTTTAACAAAAATCTAACCTTCCAGAACATCTTCCCTATCTTCCCATCTTTCCCTATTCCTCTCAAAAATAAATCGGGAGTAAACAATACAATTTCATTATGCATCTTCTTATCTACAAATGTTATTCTTTATGTCTATCTGGGAGAGAATGACCAGGAGCAAATCATTTTTGATACATATTAAAATGCTAGCACATTTATATGTATTGCACATCTATTTAATGCATAAATAGAAAAGAAATTTATACCCATTCCTAGATTGGGGATTCTTATAATAATATACTTCAAGAACTAACCAAAGTTTTGTAATGTTTTCAGATGTAAAGGAAAAAAAAAAAGTGCAACAATGGTGAGATGTCAAAGACTGATTGCTTGTTTTCAGATTTATTTCTGTCTCTAGCTTTCTTACAGGCCTTCGCCTCAGAGTCTGTTCAGTTTTCTTTGTGTAACAAATAGGTTTTTCCCTTGAATATGGTGGTTTGCCCTAACCTAGAAATGGACCTATATCATCACTTGTCCGTTTCTTTGTTTACCTTTCATAAGAATTAAAACCTCGAGAACAATACCATGAAATGGTTTAATCAAAACAATATGAGGATTATCACTTGCTTTTTTAAAAACTTTTAGTTAATGCACTAGATTCTTAGTATAAGTTTATTAACACAACACTTTCAACAAAAAAGAGTATTATTTTCTTAGAGGAGAATAAGCAAAGCATATTCAGAAAGAAATATTTGGCTATTACCTCACTGAACTTAGCTCCTCAAATACTTTCTGGAGAGACACAAAATAAGTTTGAAGGGATTAAAATACAACGCTGCATCTAGTTTATAAAAGCCATTTTTTTGGGTCAGAAAACTCCAGAAAGATTTGATCAGCAAGAGCTGAAGAGTATACTATAGAAAAATTTGCAGTCTTTGAGATTTTATTACAGTAAGGTTTTTAAAAATCATTTATCTGTTTTAAAGATGACTTCACTCAGTCATGTCTGACTCTCTGTAATCCCATGGACTGTAGCCTGCCAGGCTCCTCTGTCCATGGAATTATCCAGGCCAGAAAACTGGAGTGTGTGGCTGTTCCCTTAGCCAGGGGATCTTCCCAATTCAGAGACCGAACCCAGCTCTCACATGCCATAAAATTCATCCTTGGTGTTTAAAGTGACTTCTCTGTCATAGATGAGATTATTGTTGTAAATTGGCATTATAAAATGTTCTCTTACCTTACAGAGAAAGTTGATCTTAAAACCCAAAGACTGGGCATTTCTTGAGCCTGAGTTCATGTAGTTTCCAACCAAAAGAACTAACTCTAAAAGTCTGTTAAAACTTTCACTTTTCTTCAGTTCTTCACAGGCCAGAGTTACTGCTATGATGCTTGGCTTGATGTTGTTTACATGTTCTTCAAATGTGAGCTTGAAAAGAATGCTATTGAGACGAGGCCGCAACATTTTCACTGAGCTCATCTGTAAGATAAGGAATGCTGTATAAGACTATATATATATATATATATATATATATATATATTCATATATATTCACATACACCATATATATATTCATATATAGTCATATACATACATATATATTCATATATATATATATATGTATATAAAGCCCATTATTTTTCTCTCTAGTGGGGATCATTTTATAGATGATACTATAAAATTTTGAATAAAATGAATTTTCTCTGGGTTTTAACAGTTGTATTTCTTTCTCCAGAACACTTTAACAAATATTATTCTGTTTTAGGCATTTCAAAAGAGTATTCTTTTCAAAAGTTAAAAAAATAGCTGCTAGCTTTCAAAGAATAAATGAAATCATCCTTATAGCATTAAGAAAATATTACTGAAGCTAGCCAGCTGCTATATGTTAATTGCATAATCATTAGTCATCAATAACATTTAAAGTTCCAAAAATCTATCTCTGAGGTGAACTATGAAAATGCACAAATATAACACTGAGTTGAATGAACAGCTGGGCCACATATAAAAAAACATACATGATGACAGATAATATAAGTGGAACCACATTTCCTAAAAAAAAAAGTGGCTTCACTATTACCTATTTCTATGCTGTTTGAAACCAGAAGACTAGCTCTGGTTGAGCACCTAATAATTTTAAACCTATGATCTATATTAGTAAAATATATTAAATATTTATATATGCTCTAAAGAATTTCACCCACTTGACACAATGTTGATGTTAAATAAGTTATGGTAAAATTACATGAACTTACTTTTAGGTACATTATTCAATAATTCTATATTGGTTTTCTTCAAAATAGTTCAAGTTTTTACTTGTTTTACTTGTTTCATAGTCTGGGTCCACATTCTCTATTCCCTTTGGTATAGTTCCTATGATAATTTCTTTTAGTCTTTAATTTCCCATAACTCCAGGTCATTTAACTAGTTTTCATTCACCAAATTAATTCTGGGAGAGAGGTGGGTGGAGGGTCAACATATAAGAACATACATAAGCACACACACAATGAAATCATTAACAATCCTTATTATTTTATTTTTTACATATAGCTTAGCTTTTTTAAAAACAAATACCAGTCACAGAGTAGGCAAGGGATAACTGTAGACAACATGAAGATAATTTGATAACATAAATAAGAGTCCTTAGTTTAAGGACTCTTAAACTAAGAGTTCTTAAGGGGACAAAATACCCCTCAAAAGCAGCAAAATGAGATGTCAAATAGACCCTATCTGCTCTAATACAAAAGTAAAGTATAATCTATTATTTTTCCTCTTTGAAATAAATTTTGTCATTAACCATGGGTGTCTCCCTCTCCAAAAATTAACCTTTGCTGTCTGCTAATTCTCCTATATGCATTCATGCTTTTCATAGGCAGATATATAAAAGTATACTGGGAATATCCCTGTTACTATGTCTGAAATGTAGGTCATATCACTCATCAACAGCTTTGCAAAAACACAATCAGGAGAATATTCAAAGCATCCTACTTTTTCAGTACTCGCGTGGTAAGTATAAGACACACCATCTACTCACAAAAAGTGTCCAATATAGCCTAGAACTCATAACAGAGTCACATGATAACTACAGCTAACAATAAAACTAGCCCATGATTCTAAATGGGTAAACAGAAATTAAGTGCTGGAGATGTACACTGAAATAAGACAAAACTTTAAACTCTATGACTACAACATTTAACAAAGGCTTCACAGTAGAGGGGATTCAAATGGTTAAATAATTAAAAATTAAGAAAGTAGAGAGAAATAGAGAGAAAGTGAGTGAGTAAGCAAAAACAATTAGGGACCAAAAAGAAGTTGTAGAGAGAAGGAATGAAGTGAGAAAAGATTTATAGTTTAGGGATATATGAGGTATATACCTAGGGGCAAAATTTGAATCAAAGTCCCTTTAGAGTCCATGAAAGAGATTGGAATACCAGACCACCTGACCTGCCTCTTGAGAAATCTGTATGCAGGCCAGGAAGCAATAGTTAGAACTGGACATAGAACAACAGCCTGGTTCCAAATAGGAAAAGGAGTACGTCAAGGCTGTATATTGTCACTCTGCTTATTTAACTTATATGCAGAGTACATCATGAGAAACGCTGGACTGGAAGAAACACAAGCTGGAATCAAGATTGACGGGAGAAATATCAATAACCTCAGATATGCAGATGACACCACCCTTATGACAGAAAGTGAAGAGGAACTAAAAAGCCTCTTGATGAAAATGAAAGTGGAGAGTGAAAAAGTTGGCTTAAAGCTCAACATTCAGAAAATGAAGATCATGGCATCTGGTCCCATCACTTCATGGGAAATAGATGGGGAAACAGTGGAAACAGTGTCAGACTTCATTTTTTTGGGCTCCAGAATCACTGCAGATGGTGACTGCAGCCATGAAATTAAAAGACGCTTACTCCTTGAAAGGAAAGTTATGACCAACCTAGATAGCATATTGAAAAGCAGAGCCATTACTTTGCCAACAAAAGTCCGTCTAGTCAAGGCTATGGTTTTTCCAGTCGTCATGTATGGATGTGACAGTTGGACTGTGAAGAAGGCTGAGCACCGAAGAATTGATGCTTTTGAACTGTGGTTTTGGAGAAGACTTTTGAGAATCCCTTGGACTGCAAGGAGATCCAACCAGTCCATTCTGAAGGAGCTCAGCCCTGGGATTTCTTTGGAAGGAATGATGCTAAAGCTGAAACTCCAGAACTTTGGCCACCTCATGCGAAGAGTTGACTCATTGGAAAAGACTCTGATGCTGGGAGGGATCGGGGGCAGGAGGAGAAGGGGACGACAGAGGATGAGATGGCTGGATGGCATCACTGACTTGATGGACGTGAGTCTGGGTGAACTCCAGGAGTTGGTGATGGACAGGGAGGCCTGGCGTGCTACGATTCATGGGGTCACAAAGAGTCAGACATGATTGAGTGACTGAACTGAACTGAACTGAAATGCCATAAAAATTGGAAGCTAACCATATTAAAGTCTCCATGAATGAACAAATCTAATCTCCCACATGTAAATTTGTGTGGGAATCTATCCAAGGTTCTATGTCTTTTTCTGCCTTCATTTATGCCTCTATCACTGTTTCCAAATCCTTTCCCACTTAATTTTTCCTTTCTTTTTATTGTTACCTGGCTATCATTAGCACAGAAGCATGTTTTCTATCATTTTATTAATATACATTTAAAAGTAGGAATTTTTCAGTCTCCCTGATGGTTAAAAAAACCACAGAACTACTTGGACCAGGTGCTAGTCACCATATACTTCCCTTCTGGCTATGCTCTGTAAGACCTGTAGGAACTCTGAACACTAGGGTGGCTTTGGTCAGAGATCCACAAGGAATTTAAAGCCTAAGCTTTACATAGATATTTTTAGTCTTGCTTCAGTTCTAATACCATTTGTTTTAATTCATATCTGTGTTGCATTCATATCTGTTTCTGGGCTTTGCATGTCAATGCTTGGTTTACTGTTTCTGGGCTTTGTATGTCAATGTTTGGTCTATAAACCCAAAACAGCATGGATTTGATTTTTTTTTCCAATACCACCCCCAACCAAAATAATGTGACCAAAAGTACTTTAATAGTTATAGAAACAACTCTGTGCCAGACATTGTTCTATAAATCTGTTATATACATATACGTGGATTTGATTCTCAAAACCACCCTAGGAAATGGTTATTCACATTGTGTGTTAGTCGTTTGCTGCTGCTGCTGCTGCTAAGTCGCTTCAGTCGTGTCCGACTCTGTGTTACCCCATAGATGGCAGCCCACCAGGATCCTCCGTCCCTGGGATTCTCCAGGCAAGAACACTGGAGTGGGTTGCCATTTCCTTCTCCAATGCATGAAAGTGAAAAGTGAAAGTGAAGTCGCTCAGTCGTGCCCGACTCTTAGTGACCCCATGGACTGCAGCCTACCAGGCTCCTCCGTCCATGGGGTTCTCCAGGCAAGAGTACTGGAGTGGGGTGCCATTGACTTGCTGTTTAGTCATGTCCAATTCTTTGTGACCCTATGCACTGTAGCCCACCAGGTTCCTCTGTCCATAGAATTGTCCAGGCAAGAATACTGGAGTGGGGAAACAGTCCCTTCTCCAGGGCATCTTCCTGACCTAGGGATTGAACTTGGGTCTCCTGCATTGCAGGTGGATTCTTTACCATCTGAGCCACCAGGAAAACGCGTTATTCACGTTAGTCTCCTAAAAATGAGGCAAGTGAAGCACAGAAATACTAAATAACTTGTACAGAGTCAAATTGTATGTTGAAGTTCTGAACTCAGGCATTTTGGCTACAGAACTCAGACTCTCAATAACTACACCAGGCCACCTCGTAAGTCATATTGAGAGTGGTATGTATGACTTGTTGAATAAGAGACTAGGGATAGGAATACTGTTAGTTAAGTTTTCAAAAGGTCTTAGAAACAGGTAATGCCCTAGGATGTTGACAGTAGAAAGGGAATGAAAGCAACATATACAAGAAGAAGAATTAAGGAAGAACCAAAGGGACTTAGTAGTAAATGATCAGTTATGGGAGGATAAAGTCAAAGATGGTTCCAAGGCATTTAGTCTTTTGTGAGGTAGAATACTGTTGGCATTAATGAAGGCAGAAGGAAGTGGCAATTTGGTTTGGCTTACTGTTTGGATTACTTGTTTGTTTAAGAAAATGAGGGTAGATGAATTTGCTTCCCTTGATCTGCTACCTATACTCCAGTAAGTCAATCAGGGACTAAGGCATTGGGGGCTGGTAGGGTACGGCTTAGTAGAAAATTCAACCAAATGAGTCAATCTAGACAGTTTTGCAGAGTCTGACTGTGTGAAGCTAATCCACCTAATTTATCTGCTTCAGTTTCCTCATTTTTAATTAAAGGATAAGTCCTGTTAAGCAGTTTTGTTTTGAAAATTAGGTAGGAGCCAAACATATGATCCATATATATTAGTTCCTTCCTTTTTTGTCTCTGTCTCTAGGGTTGTGGAAAGGTGAGGCAAACAGTGTGACATCCACAAATAAAAACTATTAGTTGGACGTTACCAAGACATTTTTATTAGCATTTAAGTGAACTTGGTTCACTATTCTTTCAGACACCAGTGTATTTTACTTCTAACAAAGACACTATTAGATTCCCATTATTAGGACATGGATTAGGACATGACTTAGTGATTAAGCAACAACATTAAGACTCCAAATCTTGAAGTCATGTTGAAATCACGGAAAACACAATGTAATTTAATACCATTCCTTGCCTATATTTTAACCTGAAGAATTACTTAGAATTGGCTCTTATTTTCAGTTCTCATCACTCAAGGTTAAAATTTACATACTTCAAGGTTGAATCACTAAAACTGACTATTTAAACGTGTTCCCTGATCCTTCCAGCATTCCCCCCTCCAAATCGTCACATGGATAGTAAAATGAACCTCTGTAATAGGGAAATAATATTGCTTTCCTGATATTTTGAGTTTAGCTATTGTTATGATATCTGGTAGCATTTGGAAATTCAGTCCTTGAATTTAGGAGATAAGTATCAGAGTTGGCAGATTTTGGAGTTATCAGAATATTGTGGGAAGCAGGTTGTTGATGAGTACATAGAGAGAAGAATCAAAGACTGCATCTTGTGTAGCACTGAACACAGGTCCTTGCATATATTAAACATTCAAATATTTGCTGATTGATTTTAAAAGCACTCCTGAGCTGCCTATTTTCTGGATCTTCTCCCAAGGAAGACAGGCGGGTTGCCTATTGAACAAAATTAACAACGGATGGTAATATTTTACTGTCCCCAAAATGATGTCTTCAGCTAAGATGTTGAACCAGAAATCCTAGGGAATTACCTATCTTGACTGCTATTACTGGATACAATCTATCACCAATCAACCTCATTCAGGGAAGAGGTTATACATTATAAGAGGATCACATCTGCCCTTTGATCTAGCAAAATATCTTCCTTCATTTACCTACTAAAATAAAATTTAGTGCAGAGTAGGTAATAAATATCATATGTAATTTGAAAGAAAATCTTATAAAATTAGTGAATGAATGGATATACTCATTAATACAAACATAAAGTCCAATATCAGCAAAGGACAGGATTAGGAAGCAGATGCACAGTGTAAAGAGGCATCACAGTAGGCTACTGTGGGGCAGTAAGAAGGTACCCTACTTCCTATGTAAAGTAATTAGCTACCAAAAGGGTCATCCCAATGATACTTCCCAGGCTCAATAACAGCCCGAATTCAGAGCTCTAAATAACTATTTTGAAAGATAGGTTCAAGAGAATTATCCCCTTAATCCTCAGAGAGGGAAAGAAATCATTCTCTGTATTCTCTAGACTCAGAAGGTAAATTAAGTAGAAGAAATAGGACTTTTGAGTTACATAGATCTGGACTTGAACTATAGTTGTGTTACTTTATAGTTACAATCTAATGCAATTTATTAAAGGTTTCTGACACTTTATTCTCCACCAGTAAAATGTATCCCTTAAGTCATTCATACATGTTTCAGTAAGACAAATGAGACCTTTTGTGTAAAACTGCTATCATGATAGCTGACACAATAGAATAACTCTAAAACAATAGCTATTATTGCTATTATTATCTTTACTCATTCTCTGAAATTACCCCAAGAAGGTATCATGGTCCCTGACTGTTCTCCAAAACCTGAGATGAAGTTTTTCTCATCCATTAAGGGACATGTGTCACTAGGGCTTGATGAAGAATGGCCTTCATTATCTATTGAGCACTTTGTAAATATCATGCAGTGCTCCCTTCAGTCAATTTCAATGTATCATATAAATTTTCCACTAGAAATGTTAGCAGTGAAAACATGTTACTATAAAAATCAAGAGACTTATGGAGGAGGTGAAACTATATAGACTCTCTTAACAGAAGCCACAAAACAGTATGCTTTGATCATAGTAATAGAATTTTCTGCAGTCAGAAGTATGAATTTTTATGATCAGAGCAGGGTAGACTGATAGACAATAGCTAAATCACCATTAGAGGATTTGTCTGTGTAAGGGAATGTCTTAGATAACTGAAGCAGAGAAATCATAAGAAGCACTGAGTGACATCCCCAGCCACAGTTACAATTATTAAAAGACTCATGTCTCATAAAGGTACTTGAGTGTACCTAAGTGATATAAGGAAATATAACAAAAACTTGGCTGAAATGTATGTTTCTTTTTCCTTGTAGTCCCTTGCAGCATTTTAGTTGACTGGCATCCTTTGTTTTATAATTCATTCCTTGAAGTGCTGTGGGATGCTGACCAAGGTGTTGTATTATGTAGGGGATTTATTTGTGTTACAAGATACTTGTCTATCAAATCACATCAAGCAGCTATCATGTCTTCAGATGATCTGCACTATATTAAAAAAAAAAAGTATACTGACAGCTTTAGTGAGAGCAGACACAAGTTGGTTATTTCCCCAAAGAGTTAGACACAATTTTGTTAATATAATTTGAATTTTATATACTTTACTATCTATGCAGCTGGTGAATACTGATGTTCTGCCGAACTACCATAAGATTCCAGAGAGAAAGAAAAAAGATCCAAGTGTAACAATCATGTGTGAAGGAGGAGGAAGCAGTCCCATGCCACTCCTGAAGTCATGTGTCACTCACTTTTAAGGTGATTTCTATTTTCTTTCATTTTTCACTGCTAAGAAACTCATTTTCAACTGCCATCACATGTGAGCATAAGTGATCTTCTAATATCTTTAATAAATAATATTAAAGATTCATGGGAATTAACAGATATATTTGTAATAAATACATATTTGTTACAAAAGTGTTTCCCCTGATACCTAAATACTCTTGGGACCCAATATACATTAAAATTACAGAATAATTCTGTATCAGTGACTATAACAAAGCTGACATAATGAAGTGACGATAAAGAAGCGTCAATTTAAGTTAGACAGCAGGAAGATCTTCCTATAAAAGTTGTGAGAGCCAGACTTGAAAACTGAGCTAAACTCTGATGTTTGGAAGCACGGAAATATTTAAAACAAGGACGTCTGTGATTCCCTGTTAAATAAATCATTTTATTATTCTCTTTTAGACATAACCCCTTCCAGGGTAGGCTCTCTACTGCTCACTGTTGTACTTTCTGCAGTATACCTAGTACTCAGACTGGACAAAATCATCAATACAGGTGCACCTGCTGTATGGAGCCAATGGCAAATGTTTGTATATTAGATGTCAGGAGAGAGAAGAGTCATTGGTAATCTGTAAAATGAAACTTTGGAAAAACAGGGTTTTGAAAACTGACTCTATCCCAGACAAGTAATGATGTGCTCATAGAGAATATTTTCCTCAAATAGAGTGATATGTGGAAATTATGCATCAGCACGTATTTACTCATTTTCAGTCTGGAACAGAACCTGGTAACAATGTCGACCCCAAGAGACACTGGAAGCTCAAAAGAGTTACATTAAGAAATGGATAAAGAATTTTCAAAACATCATTCTAACAACTGTCTGAGGCCAAGAACGGCCATTAGAACACTCGTGATACTAGGCTATTATTTTAAAGGATCACTGATATATGGATAGGGGAAAGGAGTTAATTTTTCATTTTTTAAAAATTTAATGAAAATCAATCAATAGAAAATTTAATTGACATCCACAGACTTTATCTGAATATTCAGTTTTCAGATGGTTTTATTTTACCTCATTGTATTGTAAAAGCTGATGGAAATAAGCCATCCTGTCACAAAGTGGATTATTATGAGAAGTTAATGAAATGAACCAGAATCTGAATACATGGATTTGAGAACACACCATGGTGAGTTTTCTTTTACTTGATTTCACAATTATTAAATCATCTTTTTTTTTTTTCAGATAAAAATGAAGGTACATCTAGACATAAGAGCTAGCATTCATATTTACAGAAGGAATGAAAATAGAAACAATCAAGGCATCACATATCAAAACACTGAACACTTTGAATGAAAGCAGATAAAGAAAAATGCAATTTTCCCCATGAATATGCAAACTTGAATAATGATTTAATATTAATGGAACAGAAGAGTTACAATCTTCCATCCAAACTAACTACCTTTGATGATGTGTGGGGGGAAAAAAAAAAAAAAGCTTTTAAGAATTTCCTTTTCACCTGATTAAGCTATCTTGAATACAGCTCATAAGCTCTTGGGGGGCTTCAAAAAAAATTAAAAAGCTAACTGATTTTATAGCTGTAGTTCCAACTACAGGCATAAATCCACTCCTCCCACTTTCACATATTTATGCAGAAAAAGAAAAAAAAATTAACTGTGCTGTCAGCAGTATCACATAATCTTTGCTTTTCATTATAAATGTTTTTTATGCACAAGGCTATCTCAACATCTTTTTCTTAGATTATAGCTTTAGAATGTTTTTAATTGAAAAATGTGGGTAATTTTGAAGTCAGAAAAACAAAGTACCAATTACTAAGAGAACTAATTATTGCCTTCTTTTTCTCAGAAGATGTGTTACTTTAATAGATACACACAGTATGGGTCTCCATGCACAGTGCAAGACAAGTGGGAATTTCCATTGCTCTAAGGTTTGAGAACAGCTGAGCTGCAAACACACTGGGAGGACTCTAAAAGCTCCTGCTGGGGGTTCTAACTGGCAGAGTTTTCAGAGCTGTGTTTTTTCCCCCCAGTACAGGTACAGCACATAATTACAATAATGTACCAAATTCACTTCTGTGGGAGGCAGATTGAAGGACAAGTCAGTGGGAAGCTATGCAGCCAATCTACCCTTCTAAAGAAAAGGATTATTTATCCTAGATGGTGTGGGAAGGAACATACCCCTCTTCCCAGGAAACCTGCCTCTAGATACAGGAAAGGTCCCTAGATTTTTTTTGTTTCTTTTTTCTTCTCTCTCTCTTTTTTCTGTTTTTTTTTTTTTTTAATTTATGACATGTGAAAATAAGCAAATCCAATGATATGGCTGATTTAAAAAAAAAAGAGGGAAAGAAAGTTTAGAGAAAGCTTAGCAGCCCAGTCACTGTTTCAGGTAAGTTTATCTTTTTTCAAAAAATTCAAAGCCTGATTCTTCTGTAGTCTTGCCAGTTTTACTGTTTTTTTTTTTTTTTTTTTGATGAGATTTTAGTGAATATTGCAAGAGTAATTGCAATTGTGGCATATGTACATCTCTAACTGATGAGATTTTGTTTTTATCACCCAAGAAGTTATACAATAAAGAAAATTCTAAAGGACATTGGCAGGGTGATAGGAGTAAAATTAGGAAACAGTATTTACCACTAAAGAAGGCAAAGAAAGAAAAGGACGCAACAAGGAATCTAAATTTTTCAACGTTCAAGTACCAAATGGATACAGAATTAGACAGGAATAAAAACAGCCCACTTGATTTTGCATTCAAGCTAATATATTCAACAAACATTGTAAGTATATCATGTGAATTAAATCAATATAATACAGACATTTAAAGAAGTTGTAATCTAGCAGGGGTCATTCAATAAAAAACCTTGCAATTAAACATTTAATTAAAAACCATGATAATTTTGGGAAAGGGAAAGAAAAAAAAGGTGCTCTGAGAGAATTTAATAGGGAGACTTAATAAGTAAGTGAGAACATAATGGGGAGAAAAATTTAAGCAGAGACTCAAAGAATAAGCAGGAGAGAGGCAGGCAGGAGTGGGAGTAAGAGGGAGCAGCATGTGTAATGGTCCAAAGACAGGAAAGAGCATGGTGAATTTAAAAAACAATACACTGATGCTTTAAGCAGATAAATAATGATGCAACACAAATGTACTTTAGAAATGTCACATCAAGGGCTGTGCCTAGACTGATTTGGAAAAAGGTCGAAAGCATAAGTGGAGAAAACAGGCTAAAAGTATACTGTAATGGTTAAGGGAAAGAGGATGCTGGCTTGGGTTACAGTAGTAACAGCACAGAAGAGAAGTCAGTAGATCGACTGTATATTTTAGATGCAATTAGGAGTTAATTGATGATCTCTCCTAGATCAGTTTCAATGCATTATTTAAGGCAGCATTCTGATTGCTGTTTCCTGAAGAGTAAGTAACTAGAGGTACGGAAGTAGAAAACAAAGAGACTGATGAAGAGAGGGCAGTATTTATCATGGACTTCAGGGCCAGTGACGCATTTTTTATTCATCCATCCATCCAGCTATCCATTCATACATTTTGGGGCAATGAATGACCTAAGAAGATTCTTATTTCTGAAGAGAAGAGCAGAGTGGAGACTGAGGAACTGAAGAGGCAACAGACAAATAAAACAAAAGTAGGCAGGGGATAATTAATGCCTTACACAGAGATAAGTATATTAGTATATAGTAGACAATTTCACACACACATGTACATGTACACATAAGCACACACCACCAGTTCAGTACAGTTGTTAAAATCACAGTCCATGACATCAGACTGCCTGGGACTAAGTTCTGTACCTACTGCTCTGTAACTGAACAAGGTCCAAAACCTCCATTGCCCTCACTATCCTCATCTGTAACGTGGAGTTAACAATAATACCAGTCTCATAGGGCTGTGAGGAATTCATGAGATAGCGCATGTAAAAACACCTAGCATGGCACTGGACATAGTAACATCTCAATACATTCTTATTTCTATCATTAACAACAACAAGAACAATAGTATTAGTCATAATAAATAAAGTATTCCTTTTTCTGAGGTTTGACAGAGGAGGTTAACACAAGATATGGGTAGAGACAACAACTATGGGTAGAAGAGATACTGTTCTAGCACCTATTTGCTTTCTCATTTCCCTGGTAAGAGATTAGGTTGTCTGCCGAAAAATTGCTGCTTTTGAACTGTGGTGTTGGAGAAGACTCTTGAGAGTTCCTTAGACTGCAAGGAGATCCAACCAGTCCATCTTGAAGGAGATCAGCCCTGGGATTTCCTTGGAAGGAATGATGCTAAAGCTGAAACTCCAGTACTTTGGCCACCTCATGCGAAGAGTTGACTCATTGGAAAAGACTCTGATGCTGGGAGGGATTGGGGGCAGGAGGAGAAGGGGACAACAGAAGATGAGATGGCTGGATGGCATCACTGACTCAATGAACATGAGTTTGGGTGAACTCCGGGAGTTGGTGATGGACAGGGAGGCCTGGCGTGCTGCGATTCATGGGGTTGCGAAGAGTCGGACACGACTGAGCGACTGAACTGAACTGAACTGAGGTTGAAAAGAATGGTAAGGGGAGGGAGAAAAGACTTGAAGAAAGCAGGTAAGATATGGTATAGCCCTTATAGAAAAAACAAAAGACCACTGAATTAAGAACAAGTAAAATAACTGCTGAAATGGCAATAAGAGTCCCACCAAGGTAAAAGCTAAAATGTCATAAAGACACCAATTCACTCAATTTGCCAAAGAGAACAGGGAGACATAATGTCAGAGAGTTAGAGGCACAATGAGAATGTGAAGGAGCTCAGATTTTATTCTGTAAACTCTGGCAGACACTGAAGGGTTTCAATACAGAAATCACACGATGAATATACATTTTTAAGAAGACTAAACTAATAATTTTGATGGCGGAAGAAAGCAAAAGCAAGACAACAAGTTTGGAACCTTTCTCATTTGGGTGGAGGATTCTATAGATGTCCAAAGTTGTCCTAAATGGAGGCTGTCCATATATTTCCAGAATTAAAAAGTATTTGGACATTTCCACAGAGAAGTGAATTTAATTTCAGAATAGACTTGAAGAAATATATTTGAACATAATTTTTACTTTGAGACATAAACTATGCTATTTTTAATCTCAGGCTCATACTTAGTTGTAATAATTATCTTAAAATTCAATAAGCACTTATCTACTGGCTATTATATACAAGATATACATGCTTACATATGTGGTAAAAAGACTAAGTTATATCATTATTTCAAGAAACTTTTCGCTAGATATGAGACTATCTAATCTTTATTTAGATCAGGCAAATCCTGACTGATGCTGCCTTAGATAATTTATATAGCATAAACTACTTAGAAATGTCATTGACTAACTTCCCTATAGACATATAGCTAAGGATGGGGAGAGTAAATAAGAGGACCAGGGGACTTCATGCTCACAGCCCCAGAATTATTTATGGTTGCATGCATAAACACGAAATCTCTTTCCTTTCCTATTTTGCTTTGAGTTCGGAAGGTATATTGCTCTTTATGTCCCAAAACTTCATTTCCTAAGTGTAGTACCAAGGATATTCCTCTTTAAGGACTTGCTAGGCAAACTAATACATCTTCCAAGATAAACTGCATTCAGGAAAAAAATAGCTTCAGAGAAACTACAGTGTACCTAATGTAAAACTCATAACCATCATGACACAGCTGAATTCTCGGATGGTATATATAAGCTTGCTTCAATTATAATATGAATTCCAGTAGCTTAACTTTTAAGTGTGGACTTCAGTCTAGAAAATTTTATTATTTAATGTTGTGTTAAAGTATTGCTACTTAATAAACAATATCTGGCCAGTTTAATTTGCTTAATTCAAAAATGAGAGATAGTTTCTTCAGGTACCTATACATGCTCTATTTCACCCTAAATATACATTCCTGATTTGCTTTTCAAGGATTTGACAGAACCCTCCTACATCACCATCAGTTCAGTTCAGTTCAGTCACTCAGTCATGTCCGACTCTTTGCAACCCCATGAACCACAGCACGCCAGGCCTCCCTGTCCATCACCAACTCCTGGAGTTGACTCAGACTCACGTCCATCGAGTCAGTGATGCCATCCAGCCATCGCATCCTCTGTCATCCCCTTCTCCACCTGCCCCCAATCCCTCCCAGCATCAGAGTCTTTTCCAATAAGTCAACTCTCCACATGAGGTGGCCAAAGTACTGGAGTTTCAGCTCTAGCATCATTCCTACAAAAGTAATCCCAGGGCTGACCGCCTTCAGAATGGACTGGTTGGATCTCCTTGCAGTCCAAGGGACTCTCAAGAGTCTTCTCCAACACCACAGTTCAAAAGCATCAATTCTTTGGCGCTAAGCCTTCTTCACAGTCCAACACTCACATCCATACATGACGACTGGAAAAACCATAGCCTTGACTAGACGGACATTTGTTGGCAAAGTAATGTCTCTGCTTTTCAATATGCTATCTAGGTTGGTCATAACTTTGCTTCCAAGGAGTAAGCGTCTTTTAATTTCATGGCTGCAGTCACCATCTGCAGTGATTTTGGAGCCCAGAAAAATAAAGTCTGACACTGTTTCCACTGTTTCTCCATCTATTTCCCATGAAGTGATGGGACCAGATGCCATGATCTTCATTTTCTGAATGCTGAGCTTTAAGCCACTTTTTCACTGTCCACTTTCATTTTCATCAAGAGCCTTTTTAGTTCCTCTTCACTTTCTGCCATAAGGGTGGTATCATCTGCGTATCTGAGGTTACTGATTTTTCTCCCAGCAATCTTGATTCCAGTTTGTGTTTCTTCCAGTCCAGCATTTCTCATGATGCACTCTGCATATAAGTTAAATAAGCAGGGTGACAATATACAGCCTTGATGTACTCCTTTTCCTATTTGGAACCAGTCTATTGTTCCATGTCAAGTTCTAACTGTTGCTTCCTGACCTGCATATAGGTTTCTCAAGAGGCAGATCAGGTGGTCTGGTATTCCCATCTCTTTCAGAATTTTCCACAGTCTGTGGTGATCCGCACAGTCAAAGGCTTTGGCATAGTCAACAAAGCAGAAATAAATGTTTTTCTGGAATTCTCTTGCTTTTTTGATGATCCAGCAGATGTTGGCAATTTGATCTCTGGTTCCTCCCTTTTTTCTAAAACCAGCTTGAACATCTGGAAGTTCACGGTTCATGTATTGCTGAAGCCTGGCTTGGAGAATTTTGAGCATTACTTTACTAGCATGTGAGATGAGTGCAATTGTGCGGTAGTTTGAGCATTCTTTGGCATTGCCTTTCTTTGGAATTGGAATGAAAACTGACCTTTTCCAGTCCTGTGGCCAATACTGAGTTTTCCAAATGTGCTGGCATATTGAGTGCAGCACTTCCACAGCCTCATCTTTTAGGATTTGAAATAGCTCACCTGGAATTCCATCACCTCCACTAGCTTTGTTCATAGGGATGCTTTCTAAGGCCCACTTGATTTCACATTCCAGGATGTCTGGCTTTAGATGAGTGATCACACCATCGTGATTGTCTTGGTCGTGAAGATCTTTTTTGTACAGTTCTTCTGTGTATTCCTGCCACCTCTTCTTAATATCTACTGCTTCTGTTAGGTCCATACCATTTCTGTCCTTTATCAAGCCAATCTTTGCATGAAATGTTCCTTTGGTATCTCTAATTTTCTTGAAGAGGTCTCTAGTCTTTCTCATTCTGTTGTTTTCCTCTATTTCCTTACATTGATCGCTGAGGAAGGCTTTCTTATCTCTTCTTTCTATTCTTTGTAACTCTGCATTCAGATGCTTATATCTTTCCCTTTCTCCTTTGCTTTTTGCTTCTCTTCTTTTCACAGCTATTTGTAAGGCCTCCTCAGACAGCCATTTTGCTTTTTTGCATTTCTTTTCCATGGGGATGGTCTTGATCCCTGTCTCCTATACAATGTCATGAACCTCCATCCATAGTTCATCAGGCACTCTATCTATCAGATCTAGGCCCTTAAATCTATTTCTCACTTCCACTGTACAATCATAAGGGATTTGATTTAGGTCATACCTGAATGGTCTAGTGGTTTTCCCTACTTTCTTCAATTTAAGTCTGAATTTGGCAATAAGGAGTTCATGGTCTGAGCCACAGTCAGCTCCTGGTCTTGTTTTTGCTGACTGTATAGAGTTTCTCCATCTTTGGCTGCAAAGAATATAATCAATCTGATTTCAGTGTTGACCATCTGGTGATGTCCATGTGTAGAGTTTTCTCTTGTGTTGTTGGAAGAGGGTGTTTGTTATGACCAGTGCATTTTCTTTGCAAAACTCTATTAGTCTTTGCCCTGCTTCATTCCATATTCCAAGGCCAAATTTGCCTGTTACTCCAGGTGTTTCTTGACTTCCTACTTTTGCATTCCAGTCCCCTATAATGAAAAGGACATCTTTTTTGGGTGTTAGTTCTAAAAGGTTTTGTAGGTCTTCATAGAACCGTTCAGCTTCTTCAGCATTACTGGTTGGGGCACAGACGTGGATTACTGTGATACTGAATGGTTTGCCTTGGAAATGAACAGAGATCATTCTGTCGTTCTTGAGATTGCATCCAAGTACTGCATTTCAGACTCTTTTGTTGATTATGATGGCATATGCAGTGATATATCTGAGAACTGCTGCTGCTGCTAAGTTGCTTCAGTCGTGTCCGACTCTGTGCGACCCCATAGATGGCAGCCTACCAGGCTCCCCCATCCCTGGGCTTCTCCAGGCAAGAACACTAGAATGGGTTGCCATTTCCTTCTCCAATGCAGGAAAGTGAAAAGTGAAAGGGAAGTCGCTCAGTTGTGTCCAACTCTTTGCGACCCCATGGACTGCAGCCCACCAGGCTCCTCTGTCCATGGGATTTTCCAGGCAAGAGTCTGGAGTGGGGTGCTATCGCCTTCTCCAATATCTGAGAACTAATAAACTCTAAATATGGGTGAGCAGTTATTGCATATGTTCAAAAGGAATGTTCTCTGTTCTATCACATTTTGATTTTAAACAGGATTTTAAAATTTTAGAGTAGCAAATCACATCAAATCAAATGTATTACTATTAAAGAGGTTACAAAATATTTTGAATGAAGCAGAGTATTTGACTATTAAGTGCAACGGTAATTTTTAGAAGTCTTAGTATGCAGATGGAAAATGGTCAGAGAGCCAGGGTAAAACTGAAAGCTGTAATAGAACTGTTTATTTTATATGGGACCAAACTTGAATTGAACACTGAGTCAAAAATAGCTTTTCTCTAGGAAATTAAATAAATCATCATACCCACCATCTTTTTGTCAATTATTTGAATAGCAGTTTTGAGGAAAGCTTGAAACATATATATACATATATATATACATACACAGATACAAACATATATAAAACTATTGTTTTAATACATAATCTACACCTAGTCTTATTTTATACCATTTACAATGAAGAGGAGATAAGAAAACATAATTCATTTCAGTAGTTAATTAACCACACTAAAGAAATGTATTTATGAAATTTTATTTCCAGCTGAAACTGTGTATTTAATGGTTTTAATCAATTAATGACACTGTACGGGAAATCTGAAAATTTTTGTCTTTTTTCTGATACAATATATACCATTCAAAAGAGACTCTAGAATATTTCTAATTATCTATAACAGTTTTCACCATTCCACCCTTAAGAAGCCTAACTTTATTAAAAAGCCAAATTGTAATAGCAAGATCTAAATAGAAGGAAAAATTGTCAATAATATGTTCTTTTTATACATGAATATTAATATCAGCATTGATATACAGGAAGATCCCTGAGATGTTGTGAGGTATTTCATAATGTAGATCTTAACTTTATTTTTCAATAATATTATAAGTAATAAGGTTTTTTTCCCCCAACAGCCAATGTTACATAAGTTATATAGTTATACAGTAGGAAAAAAAATAAAAATATAAGCAATTGAAATGTCTTCCCCCCTACCCCCGCCCCTGTTTCTGTTATGTGTTACCTCCAAGCTGAGTCTGTGGGCCCTTAGTCTAGATACATACCACAACTCCAAACTGTTCAGGTTCACAGAGGTCATCATATTCATTCTTCAGCTCTGCTAGTTCATTGAGTACCTTCTGCTCAGGAAGATGTTTTACAAGGTTCTAAAAGGAAATAAAAGCGTAACAGTTTAGTATTTCATTATTAGGATTATAAAAGATATATTAAAAACTATAAAAGTGATTAATATAGTGGATAAATTTCTGATTGTGCTTCTGTCACAGTACCAGTGTATCTTCCCCTTCTCCCCAAAAACTTAACCAAAAAACAGCTACAATTTAATGTGAATAAATATATAGAAGTGTTTGGTTTCTCTGCACTATAGTATATAAATGTGAAATTAAAAAATCATATGACAATAAATAACATTACAAAATTGACTATGTTTCTAGGTCTTAAACACATACCATAATTTTAAGATTTATTTCCTGTCATGATACTTAGTCAATCTATTAAAAAAAAAAACAGAAAAATACTATGTAGAATTTACTCATGTGCACTAACAATAATCATCAACTATACTCTTCAATATTGGCAAAATTTGGAATCATTTTCAATCTTACAAACCACATCAAGCCTATAAAAATAATCTCCAATTATTTATAATATCTGTATTTTTTTCTATTCTGTTCTTCTATGTGATTTCCAATTCCTCAAACAATTATCAAAGAAAGAAGCTGAGCTTTTGCCCCTACAATCAACACATCATTTTCCCAGCTGTTTCAACTTTACCACCTCAAAGTTGGCCACATCATAGTCCAACACTGAGTCTGAGGGACAAGTGTGCAACCCTATTTAAAACTATCTTTCAGACAAAACTGTTAAAACCACCTTTCCGATATCTTTCAGATAGTTCACTTAAAAACTATCTTTCAGAACAACTTAAATATATATACACACACAAACACACAAACAAGTGCACACATATACACACACACACAATGTGTATGTGTGTTAGTCACTCAGTTGTGCCTGACTCTTTGCGACCCTATGGACTGTAGCGCATCAGGCTCCTCTGTCCATGGGATTCCCAGGCAAGAATACTGAGTGGATCGCCATTCCTGTCACCGTGAGGATAATGCCTAAGTTGCAAAAGGGAATGGCTGATGCCAGGGGGAGCAATGGGGATCCCGTTCTCCAGAATTCAGAGATGTGCATTCTGGTTGGTTTGGCAGATACTCGCCTTGGTTTCAACAGTCTCTGGTTGCAGCAGCTTTCCCTAATGGCATCTATTAGAAGATTTAAACAGGCAGAAACACCTCTAATGCCTTTTGGAACCAAACAACTAAGGAAATCTTTGTCAGACCTAGGTGGCACTAATGGTAAAGAACCTCCTGCTACGATCCCTGGGTTAGAAAGGTCCCCTAGGAGGAGGGCATGGCAACCCACTCCAGTATTCTTGACTGAAGAATCTGCATGGACAGAGGAGGCTGACGGGCTACAGTCCATGGGGTCACAAAGAGTCAGAAGTGACTGAAGTGACGTAGCATGCATTGTCAGATCACTGGCTGACTGAAGAGATATTGAAACCCAAACTAGAGTGACCACACACAAGGAAAACCATCCTCAGAAAACAAAAATCAGCTGTCTTTAAGGAGTGACATAATTAGATTCCCAAAGTTATAATATATTCAAATCTCCAGTTCTCAACAAAAATATTACAAAGCATGAGAAGAAACAATAAAGCATTGCCGATGCAGCGAAAAAAGAATTTGACAGAAATGATTCCCGAAGAAGTTCAGAATTTAAAGTTATAAATCAAAAATATTAAATAAACTGTTTTAAAGATGATCAATGAGCTAAAGTAAACTATGGACAAATAACTAAAGGAAAATAATATTATGAATAGAATAAGAAAGACATAGAAATTACAAAAAGGAATCCAACAGAAATTCTGAAAGTGAAAAGTATCAATAACTGAAATTTAAAATTTATTATACGATTAGATATGGGCAGGCAGAGGAAACGATCAATGAATGTGAAGGTAAAGAAACTGATATTATTAGGTTGAAGGAACAAAAAGATAAAAGAATGAAGAAAAATAAACAAAGCATGAGGGATCTGTGGGATACCAAGCATACCAACATGTATATCACAGGATTCCCAAAAGAGAAAGGGAAGAAAAAAATATCCGAATAAATAATGATTGAAAACTTTCCAAATCTGATGAAATACGTAAATACACACACCCAAGAAGCTCATTAACTCCAAGCAGGACATCAAAGAACTATGAGACACTTTCTAATCAAAGTGTCAAATGTAGAAAATGATAATTTTTAAAGCAGCAAGAGAAGTGAATTGTCACATTTAAGGAATCCTTAATAGGATTATTCACAGAAGGCAATGGCACCTCACTCCAGTACTCTTGCCTGGAAAATCCCATGGATGGAGGAGCCTGGGCTGCCGTCTACGGGGTCGAACAGAGTCGGACACGACTGAAGTGACTTAGCAGTAATAGGATTATTATATGATTTCTCCCACTGGAGTCAAAAGCTAGTGGGATAAAATAAGTGCTGAAATAAAAGACTATCAAAAAGAATTTTATACCCACAAAAACCATCCTGAAGAATGAAAAACTAAGACATTTCCAAATTAACAATAACAACAACAGCAACAAGAAAAGGTAATTTATCACTAGCAAGACTGTTCTGTCCCCAAATACTAAAGGAGGCCCTACAAGCAGAAATTAAAGGGCAGTAAACAAAATTATGTATCAATTATACCTCAATAAAACAAGCAAATAAATAAACAAACATACTACTATATGCAGTCTACATGCTTTCAATAAAAAGATACAAAGTGATTGAAAGCAAAAGAATGGGAAAAAATATGGCATGTATATAGTAGCCAAAAAAAAAAGTGAGGTATCGATATTATTGTCAAATTAAAATTGTCACTTCAAATCATAAAAGGTCACAAGAGACAAGGATATTATATATTAATAAAAGTTTCAACCCATCAAGAAGATATAATTGTTATGAACATATTCCTATAAAAGAACCGAGACCCAAAATACATGAAGTAAAACTGACAGAGTTGAAGAAAGAAATATACAGATCTAAAATAATAGTTGGAATGTAGGGGTGATTCAACATATAAAAATATGATGATCTTTTACTTTTATCTAGTTTGTTTCACTTTTTCTATTTTATATTCAGTGCTCCCATTTCACTTAGTTTATGTTCTCCAATTTATCCATCTCTCTCTTTTTTATGATGTTCTTTTTCAAGCCTTAAAGATCAAGTGTAAGTAGAAAAGCTTTTGTATATGTATATAAACTATGTATAATATATATATTTTAGAAAACTTATGATTTTTTGCCTAACTAAAAAAATTATGACATTTTGATTCTACTTTGACTTAGTATGAATAGAATGCTAGACTTCTAATTAAAAAATAGAAATACAACAAGCAACAAAGGTTTATTGTATAGCATAGGGAACAATAGTCAATGTCTTGCAATAACCTATGATAGAAAATAATTTCAAAAATAATATATGTGTATTTGGATAACTGAATCAATTTGCTGTGCACCTGAAACATTGTAAGTGAACTAAACTTCAATAATATATATATATATTACAAAAAAACAAGCAAGCCAAAACTTTAATTATTGTGACTTAATTATATTTTGAGTAGGAAAATTATGCAAAGTTTTTGCACTTTTTTTCTTTGCCACTTAAACTCATTCAACCTAACAAATACAGAAAAAAAGCATAAGAAGGAATCTCGCTAAGCTAAAATTGCGTGGTCTCTAATTCTTTTGTGATGTGAAACCTCAGTAATGCAGATTTATATCATCCAATGAGTAAACATCCTATTTTGTAGAATGTTTAAAAATAGTGTTTATTTCTCTTTGTCCAAAAAAAATAAAATAAACCAATGTAATATGCCACATTAATAGAATACAGGGAAAACATCTCACATAATCATTTCAACTAATACATTAAAAGCATTTGATAAAACCCAACACATATTTGTGAGGAAAAAAATGCTCTTTAAACGAGGAATAAAAGCAAACTTTCACAAAATGATAAAGACAATATAAAAAGATGTCACAGATAATATACTCAATGATAAAAGACTGAAATTATATCTGTTAAGAACAGGAACAAGGCAAGGATGAATGCTTACAACACATCTATGCATTATAGTACTAACCAGAGCAATTAGATAAGAAAGAGAAATAAAAGGCATTCAAATTAGAAAATTAAAAACAATTGTCTCTCTTTACAGATGATGATTTTATATGAAGAAAACACTAAATAATCCAACAAAAAAAAACCTGAAAGAGCTAATAAATGAATTCAGCAAAGTTTCAGGACACTTAGTCAGCATGCAAAAATCAGTTGTATTTCTGTGCACTATAATCTGAAAGGAAATTAAGAAAACAATTCCATTTACAATAGCATTTTTTTAAGCACCTATAATGAGATACCATTTTTACAATGCCCACTAGAAAGGCTACTGTCCAAAAAGTGGGAAATAAAAACTGTTGGTAAGGATGTATTAAAATAGGAACCCTTACGCATTGCTGGTTAGAATGTAAAATGGCATCAGCACTGTGGAAAACAGCTTGGTGGTTTCTTAGAAATTAAAAACGGAATTAACCGTATGATCCCACAATTCCATCTTGATTATGTAACAAAAAGAACTGAAAACAGCATCTCAAACAGTTATGTATACACAATGCTACCACTGTTATTCAATAGTGAGAAGGCAGAAACAACCTACTTTTCCATCAACGGATATATTGATAAATATGATATATACATACAACAAAATATTATTCACTAGAAAAAGGAGGTTTTGATCCACGCTAAAACACTGATGAATCTTGAGAATTTTAGGGTTAGTGAAATAAGATAGACAAAAAAAGACAAACACTGTATGAACCCACTGATCTAGAATAGATTCTTAGACACAATAGAAAAGAGGTTACCAGGAGCTGGGGGCAGAGGGCAATGGGAAGTTACTGCTTAAAAGGATAGAATTTCTGTGTGGGATAATGAAAAATTTCTGGAAATAGTGGTGACGATTGAACCACAATTTAAATATACTTAACACCAGGTAAACTGTATATTTAAAAAAGGGTTAGATATTACACTGTATATTATAACTGTTTCCAAATTAAAAAAAAAAAAAGAGTAGGCAATATATAACCTTATATGTCCCATGGAAAACAGCTGTATCTCAATCTACTTTTAAGTCCTCTTTGGTCTCTATTTATCTTTACTCTCATCCCACTAATTTTGCATTTCCACTAAGCTCTATGCCTGCAATGGCACCCGCTGTGTACTGATTAGTCCAAAGATTTACAATATCATGTCATTTGACCTAAAAGAAAAATCAATATTGATATAGCAATATAAACATCAAATGAAATTAAGCCCAGCTACTACGTCTCATTAATATTTTTTTAATAGAATGGAAAGGTAAGTAAATATCAAGGTGTTATTTCTACTTTTCTAGAATATTTCTGATGTATATAAATTGTTTTTCAAAATGTTTTCTCTGTTAATAGGATTTTTTGTGAAGTATGTTATTAAGGAAAACAAAGAATCAGAATGGTAACTTTTATAATTTTCCCTACAGGGAAATTCAATTAGAAAGATTAAAAATGTTGTTACCATTATTAAAAATATCATCTCTGCATATTTTCAACTCTCCATCTCAATTTTAAGTTTTACCTGTGAAAATAACTATTATAGAATGAATCAAGCCTATAATAGGATTTTAGCTCTGAATGTGAAACTTGTTATTTTGCTTCTCTTCCAGCTGCAGATAACCTGTTAAGTCATCTTTACACTGCAGGCTCCCTGGCAGGTGACATTTCTTTTCTTTCTCTGTTCAGCTATATGAAATAATTAACACATTCAATGGGCTTACATGTATTCTGATTCTGGATACGGTCTTCAGACTGAGTTATAAGCTGATACAGCTGCCAGTGTTTAGTACATTCTATTTACAAATAATGTTTAGAATAAAACCCTCTCAATGTGTGGTAGATACAGCCTATGTTATAGGACTTCTTGCTTAATGAACCTACTACATCTAGAAACCATGTTTCAAGTGGCCATCATAGCCAATACCTGAAGACACTTCAGTATTTTTCCATAAATACTAAAAAATGGAGCATAAGATCAGACATTAACAATGTTTTCATGTCCCTCAAGTCCTGAATAGAAGAGGAAGGAGGGTTAGAAGAAAGAGGAGAGATAGCAATACTCATTAGCCTCTATGCTCCTTCACTTATCTTTAAAAGAATGTCAAGAGAGAAAAATGTTCAATGCACAGTTTAAGAATAATGTGGACAGTCCTTGGAGTCAGTTGGAAGTCCATATTTTTAGGCCTCATGGAAGATCCATGCTAAGTCGCTTCAGTCATGTTCAACTCTTTACGACTCTATGGACTGTAGCATGTCAGGCTCCTCTGTCCGGGGAATTTTCCAGGCAAGAATGCTGGAGTGGGTTGCCATTTCCTACTCCATGTGATCTTCCGGATCCAGAAATTGAACCTGCGTCTCCTGCAATGCAGGCAGATTCTTTACTGCTGAGCCACTGGGGAAGCCCCTGTCCTACCTAAAGGAAGAGAAGCGTGTATTATGCAATCAGGCTAGGCCCAGTAGGAAAGCTTGCATTTTGGAAAGGATCAAAGTGATTGTGAGTGCAATAGTTGCTTCTTGGATATGTCTCCAGGCCTGGCCTACCTATCCCCTCATATGTCTGAGTGCTTGGTTATTCCGAAAATCAAGCATGTTAAAAAAAAAGGGGGGGGGGAGGGAGACAAAGAAAGTAAAACATGTTTCTGTATCTTGCCATAGGACACTCCACACCCTTGGCATGGAGAGGGCTTCAGTACATAGCAGCTATGCCCCATGGGAAACTCCTCTCCTCTTCCCACTCACAATGGTGCCAAGGAAAGGGATCAAAATAGGAAATGAGGAAAATCACCCACAGCAGCTACATGAAAGCTGACAAATTAGTTCATAAGATCTGGAAGCTATTCCTTGAGAGCCATAGAAACATCTAATGGAGATAGTTTTTGAAAAGTTAAGGTCTTGCAACAGCAGCTAGGGGCAAGAGGAAGCAAACCACAGGTGAACAGATGTGGATTGGGCTAGTGTTTAAATGTCATATTGCCCAATTAAACAACTGTAAATAGCTTTTGTTTAGTTGCCATGTTGATACTATGGCTACTTAAGATCTATAAATAAATTGCAAAGAAGAGTTCAGACACCCCCTATACTGAAAGGGGAAAGCTGTTTGTAATAGCAGAGGCTAGAAATTATAAATTTTTAAAGACAACTTATATTCTGACAAATTGTGAATTAATAGGCAAATATCCTGTAAAGTTTCAACCCTTCTATTTTTCTGTCCCGCTGCTCCTACTTACTACTGAGAATCTTCTTTCAAACAGTCTAAGATTTGTGTTTAAAAGATCAATTCTAGGTCACTATGAAAATTTCATCTTAGAAAATGTCAATGAGCTGAAGTTCACAAAGAAAACAACAAAGGGGAAAGCAGTTACTCTGTCATCAAACGAGCAGATTTTTCTTCCTCTTTTTACACATCACAAATTCACTTTCTGATGACTGTCACAGTTATCTAAAGGGATTTCTCCTAAAAACCATTGGCTTTTAACTCCTTTTTTACATTTTTGCAATGACTCTAGAATTCTTTCAAAACTTTATTTCTTTTAAATGTTAATTGCACACTTAAAGGTTAGTTAAGTGAAGGTACTGAACCATAATGCCCTTTCCTGCTTTCCAAAACATAACCTTTATTTTTTGTCTTATATCTCATTAAGTCATTTTAGTAGTAGGGAAGTCGAGTTAGGTTCATTGTGATTAAGTCCTATCATTCCCTATGTAAATGGATTGGGGCCAATATTTCTTTTTTTTTTAAATATATTGTTTATTCTTTTAAAATTCTACCATTAAGTGCATATGTATACACAGAATTCTATTTATATATAGGAGACAAACACACACACACACACATATATATATATATATATATATATACACACACACACATATATCAGTATTATTTTAACTTATGTTGTCAAATATTTTATTTTGTAAAAAATTCAGAGAAGAAATGGGTAAGTCTTGGATAAATCTCTGTGATCTTAATGGAAACTTCCTCCTATTTTGCCTGGTCAAAAGCTCAATCCATAAACTACTATAACTTACTATATGTTGTGCAACACTTTCTCGTGGCATGTCTTAAATTGTATGTGTGTATTTTAATGTTCTGAAATCATATTCATGTGTTCTAGTTCTTCGCTTTGACTTAAAAGGCACACACTTTGATGCTAGGCCTGGATCTATATTTATTTTGTATTTCATCCATCCATTCAGCTAGTATATACTAGCTGCCGATTCTGTGATTGCCACCACGTTAACCACTAGATTCTGCCCTCGTGAAAATGACAGATCAGGACTGTGTATACTCCTGCCTACACAGTGAGACCATAATCAACATATGACTGACAGTCATTTGTGTTGCATTTGACCCAAAATGCATTTCTTGTCAAGAGGTCATGCTGCAATTCCCTCTTTTGGTTTGGAATTCCTATCATTTCTGTAACTCTTAAAACAGACTATAAGCATCTGTTAAGATATGTTAAAATGCTAACTAAATGGTCTAAAACACTCAGGGAGAGGTTTTCTAAACCTCCTTGTGGAAGTACTCCTTTCAAAAAATGTTAGTTGATTAAAGACAAGAATTGAAAACATGGTGAGAAAATTCATGACCTTGGAGTATGACAATTATATCTTACAAAGAGGCAGTCTTTTACATGTTTCCTACCAATTTGATCTTCAACTTGACCAGAGTAGGCATACTTCTCAATATCACCTCAGCACTAATATCACCAAATGAACAGCTCCAGCCCTCAGCATTCCTGCCAATTCCTAAGTTCCATATTTCAAACCGACAGCCTGTCCTACTTCCATGCACCATCATTACTGCAAATTCAACAAATCTAAAGGAGAATTTATCTTCACTCTGATCCCTTACCTTATCAGCTTCTCCTAAAGGCCCCATTCTGCCAATAGGACTGGCATCCTCTCCATCCTCTAAGCTTTCGAACTGGAGTTTGTCACTCAGTTACAAGTTCTGAGGGCTTCCTTGGTGGCTTAGATGGTAAAGAACCTGCCTGCAATGCAGGAGACCAGAGTTCTATCCCTGGGTGGGGAAGACACCCTAGAGAAGAGAATGGAAGCCCACTCCAATATTCTTGAGAATTCTGGAGAATTCCCTGGACAAAGGAGCCTGGCAGGCTCCAGTCCATGGGGTCGCAAAGAGTTGGACAAGACTGAGTGACTAGTTCTTTCCCGGCTGGAACCATGGAGGGTGCAGAAGGGAAGAAAAAAAAGGTTCCTGCTGTGCCAGAAACCCTTAAGAAAAAGCGGAAGAATTTCGCAGTGCTTAAGATCAAGCGACTGAGAAAGAGGTTTGCCCAAAAGATGCTTCGAAAGGCAAGGAGGAAGCTTATCTATGAAAAAGCTAAGCATTACCACAAGGAATACAGGCAGATGTACAGAACTGAAATTCGAATGGCTAGGATGGCACGAAAAGCCGGTAACTTCTATGTACCCGCGGAACCCAAATTGGCGTTTGTCATCAGGATCAGAGGTATCAACGGTGTGAGCCCAAAGTTTCGAAAGGTGCTGCAGCTCCTTCGCCTCCGGCAGATATTCAACGGCACCTTTGTGAAGCTCAACAAGGCATCAATTAACATGCTGAGAATTGTGGAGCCATACATTGCATGGGGGTACCCAAATCTGAAGTCTGTAAATGAATTGATTTACAAGCGTGGTTATGGCAAAATCAACAAAAAGCGAATTGCCCTGACAGACAACGCATTGATTGCTCGATCTCTTGGGAAATATGGAATCATCTGCATGGAGGATCTGATTCATGAGATCTATACCGTTGGAAAACGTTTCAAAGAAGCAAACAACTTCCTGTGGCCCTTTAAATTGTCTTCTCCACGAGGTGGAATGAAGAAAAAGACCACCCATTTTGTAGAAGATGGAGATGCTGGCAACAGGGAAGACCAGATCAACAGGCTTATTAGAAGGATGAACTAAGGTATCTACCAGGATTATTATTGTAATCTGGTTAATAAACAATCGAAACAAATTGAAAAAAAAAAAAAAAAAGACTGAGTGACTAACACTTTCCGTTTCACTTTTTCACAAGTTCTGATGATTCTTTCTGTCAAAATCTCATCTGCCCTCTTAGCGCAGTAGGCAGCACGTCAGTCTCATAATCTGTCAAAATCTCTTTGGAATTCAACCCTTATTTTACATTCTGCAGCCAAAAATCTGGGCCACAGAAATCATGTGTATCTAAACTTTCCTAATTTCAGTTCAATTAAATTCATCAAAGTGTTCTCATTCTGTATTAGATTAATAGAGATTGTAGATATATTTACAACTTCTATAATTATAGAAAGAAAAATTGTGAATACTTTGTACATAAAAATTTCAACTCCCACTACTAATGTCATGATCCTATTTACAGAAATGTATTGCTTTCTAAAATGACTTGCATGATTTACAATTAATCTGAAAGATAATTACTAAAAGTATTCATTCCTTTGATGCTAATTATCTTCTATTTTGTTTATGTTCCACTCTATACTCAAAAGCAAACTTGAAAATCATATTAAACCTTAAAGGTGACATTAAGAATTTAAAAAATGTAGAGAATATACAGAATGAATGACTCATTATGAATATTAAATAGCATATGAGGTGGATATGGCCTTGTCTAAATGTACTATAGTCTGCCTAAGTATAGTACACATCCAGTTATATACATATAACTATAATGTATGTTGAATTAACATATTTCAAATTAAACACAAAATATCTTTTTCACAATAAGGATACAAACTGATATTCTCAGGTATATAACAGAAGATTTATATTACTTAAAATAGGTGTCAGGAGTATAGTATGTTATTTAGGTACACTCTGCTTTCATTAGGTATCACTTCATCATGGCCATGACAAACAAATACAAGGATGCACTGCTATAAAATATTACATATAAATGTTTCAAAAGCAGAATCCTACCCCAATAGCCAAGACACCTATGTTGGATAGGTTTGAAGTTAGAAGGCTACTAACATCTTACAGTTCTTGAAATGATAACCGTGCAACGTACTTTAGTTGAATATCCCAAAGGACAATCTAGAAATTTCATTCACGTATACAGGTGTATGCTAATACAATATTCAATCATTTTGCATTAAGAACTCAGTGTTTTTCAGCCATGATTTTTGTTTAGGCATATGGAACAATGCAAGTTAGTGCAGACTATGAAAACTGAGTGTACTAGAGAATGGCCATACTGTTCAATGAAATGTGCCACATCAGAATGCCACAACTCCTATGCAAATCTAAAGGCAGAAACACTTCACTGTTTAGAAAGAATCATACACAAACATGAGGTGGCTTCTTTTTCCAAAATCACTGTAATACTGTAAATCATTCCAATTAGTTCAAAACAGTTGTAATAGAAACATACTTGACTGGCTACTGTTAAGTATTTACTTCCCGTTTTTCATATGCAAAACAAATGTTGAAGCATTTGGATATACCTTAGTTCAGTTCAATGACTTCAGTTGCTCAGTTGTGTCCGACTCTTTGCGACTCATGAACCATAGCAAGCCAGGCCTCCCTGTCCACCACCAACTCCCAGAGTTTATGCAAAATCATGTCCATTGAGTCGATGACGCCATGAACTATCTCATCCTCTGTCATCCCCTTCTCCTCCTGCCCTCAATCTTTCCCAGCATCAGGGTCTTTTCAAATGAGTCAGATATTCACGTCAGGTGGCCAAACTATTGGACTTTCAGCCTCAAAAACAGTCATTGCAGTGAACACCCAGGACTGATTTCCTTTAGGAAGGACTGGTTGGATCTCCTTGCAGTCCAAGGGACTCTCAAGAGCCTTCTCCAGCACCACAGTATAAAAGCATCAAATCTTTGGTGCTCATCTTTCTTTAAAGACCAACTCTCACATGCATACATGATTACTGGAAAAACCATAGCCTTGACCAGACAGATCTTTGTTGACAAAGTAATGTCTCTCCTTTTTAATATGCTGTCTAGGTTGGTCATAAATTTACTTCCAAGGAGTAAGCGTTTTTTAATTTTATGGCTGCAATCACCATCTGCAGTGATTGTGGAGGCCCCAAAAATAAAGTCAGCCACTGTTTCCACTGTTTCCCCATCTATTTCCCATGAAGTGATGGGACCGGATGCTATGATCTTAGTTTTCTGAATGTTGGGCTTTAAGGCAACTTTTTCACTCTCCTCTTTCACTTCCATCAAGAGGCTCTTTAGTTCTTCAATTTCTGCCATAAGTGTAGTGTCATCTGCATATCTGAGGTTATTGATATTTCTCCCAGCAATCTTGATTCCCGCTTGTGCTTCTTCCAGCCCAGTGTTTCTCATAATGTAGTCTGCATATAAGTTAAATAAGCAGGGAGACAATATACAGCCTTGATGTACTCCTTTCCTATTTGGTACCAGTCTGTTGTTCCATGTCCAGTTCTAACTGTTGCTTCCTGACCTGCATACAGGTTTCTCAAGAGGCAGGTCAGATGGTCTGGTACTCCCATCTCTTTCAGAATTTTCAACAGTTTATTGTGATCCACACAGTCAAAGGTTTTGGTATAGCCAATAAAGCAGAAATAGATGCTTCTCGGGAACTCTCTTGCTTTTTCCATGATCCAGCTGATGTCAGCGATTTGATCTCTGGTTCCTCTGCCTTTTCTAAAACCAGCTTGAACATCTGGAAGTTCATGGTTCACGTATTGCTGAAGCCTGGCTTGGAGAATTTTGAGCATTACTTTACTAGAGTGTGAGATGAGTGCAATTGTGCAGTAGTTTAAGCATTCTTTATCATTGCCTTTCTTTCGGATTGGAATGAAAACTGACCTTTTCCAGTCCTGTGGCCACTGCTGAGTTTTCCAAATTTGCTGGCATATTGAGTGTAGCACTTTCACAGCCTCATCTTTCAGGATGTGAAACAGCTCAACTGGAATTCCGTCACCTCCAGTAGCTTTGTTCGTAGTGATGCTTTCTAAGGCCCACTGGACTTCACATTCCAGGATGTCTGACTCTAGGTGAGTGATCACACCATCATGATTATCTTGGTCATGAAAATCTTTTTTGTACAGTTCTTCTGTGTATTCTTGCCACCTCTTCTTAATATCTTCTGCTTCTGTTAGGTCCATACCATTTGTGCCCTTTATTGTGCTCATCTTTGCATGAAATGTCCCTTTGGTATCTCTAATTTTCTTGAAGATATCTCTAGTCTTTCCCATTCTATTGTTTTCCTATATTTCTTGGCACTGATCACTGAGGAAGGCTTTCTTATCTCTCCTTGCTATTCTTTGGAACTCTGCATTCAAATGAGTATATCTTTCCTTTTCTCCTTTGCTTTTCGCTTCTCTTTTTAGTTATACCTTAGTTAGATAGTTATATCTAAGTTGTACCTTTGGTTAAAGAAACAGAAAATCCATGTGAAGCATCTACTATCCTGGACATTTTTTGACACATCAAGTACCCTTTCCAAGCTGACAACATGTTTTTGTTTTAACTAAGGAGAAACAATATTTGGCATCTGTGGAACTTAAAACATACTGATTCGAATACAGTGGCAGGTCTTCCAACTTTCGAATAAAAGAGTCATTGAGATATTTTAGAAAAGACTTCTGTTTCTAGCTAGTTACCCTAGTCAATTGGGTAGTCAAATTGTCTAGGGACTGTCAATTTATAGAATGCATAAAATTCTTAAAAATAACTTCATATGAAAACATAAGCTGTCAAGCAATTTACAATATCCACCCCCCACCTCTGCTCAAAGAAATCAAACTAAAGGAAAGCATTAATCCAGAGATATAACCAAACACTGAAAGCCAACTCTGCCCCAGGAAAACCCACCAGTTTCCAGTGTTCTAAAGTTTTTAACTTTAATGGTCCTCAAACATAGGATGGTACACAAAGCCTAGAGCTTTCAGAAGGTATAGGCAAAGTTGGTTCTGATGTACATCTAAAACCCCAAGAGATAATCTCTCCAGTGAAGGACTTAAAGAAAAACAAAACAAACGAACAAAACAAAGAAGGCCAACCCACAGAGAAAAAGAGCACAGGGTCTTGTCTGTTTTCTCCTTGACTGTGGACACCTGTAGGAGTAACCAGTGTCTCCCTGTAAACCTCTAACCACAAGCCAGGCCCATGCAGGTTTTAGTCAGAATTTAAAATACCTAGTTATTAAGAAACACGTTGAGAATTTAAAGTGATTGCATTTTGGCAGTGTTCCCATATAATGGGCAGTCATTCATGCAAATTTCCAGGAAGAAAAGTATCTTTATACTTCAGTTTCAAAACATTTCCAAAAAGGCTCAGCAATCATTGCATGCTAAGTAGCTTCAGTTCTTGTCCGACTCTTTGCAATCCCATGAACTGTAGCCCTCCAGGCTCCTCTGTCCATGGGATTCTCCAGGCAAGAATACTGGAGTGGGTTGCCATTCCCTTCTCCAGGGGATCTTCTTCATACAAGGATCAAATCTGGTCTCTTATGTCTCCTGCATTGGCAGGTGGTTCCTTTACCACTAGTGCCACCAAGGAAGTCATTAGTTCACAATAAAAATACAGATGATACAGAAAGAAGTAAACAAACATTAGTAAGAGTGAGCAAAAACAATAGAATTAGACCTATAAAGATGTAGACCTTAAAGATGTAAGAATATTCAATAAACAAAGAACTTCTAGATATAAGAAATACAATAAGTGACATTAGAAAGCTTACTGGAGAGGAAAAACAGATGATTAGGTACAAATCACAAAAGAATTAGTAAACTGAAAGATAAACCTGAAAGAAATGCTCTAGATTACAGTACATAAAGACAAAATACAAAAGAGATGTAAAACTAAACAATCAAAAAAAAAAAAAAAAAAAAAAACCCAAAAGAGAGGGTGAATGTTCAAAATAAGCAATTGGAGTTAACAGTAGGCAGGAATAGACAGCATGGGAGAAGGATAATATTCTAAATGTAAATTGCTAAAAAATTTTCCAGAATTGATGGAGCAGAACAAATTTTAAATTCAAGAAGCCAATCAATCAAGATAAACATAAGGATGAAAAAATCCACACCTAGACACATCTTAATAAAACTATAAAATACCAAAAACCAAAAAAGATAGAAGAATAGAACAGGCAGGTTACCTCCAAGGAATGTCAATTTAAACTACAGCTTGCTTAACAAAACCAAAGCCAAAATATGGTGAAATAATTTGTTCATATAGATAAGAAAGAAATTTTTGCAAGCTAGAATTACATACTCATTGAATATATCTTTTAATAACAAAGATGAAATAAACACAATTTCAAGCAAATAGAATTTTTACTATGTCCAGAATCTCACTAAAGGTACTTTAAAAAGATGTGCTTTGGCAAGAAGTAAAATGATCCCAGGAGGAAGTTCTTTCATTGAAGAAGGAAGGTATTCATGACAGTGAAATATGTGAGTAAATCTAAGCAAACCTCTGTAAGTCAGCAAAACAATGTCTACCTTGTTAACTTTTAAAACTAATCAAAATAAGAACTAACAACAGATAATTTAGGAGAGTGTGGAAAAAGGATGTTGAAAGTAATGAATAAGTAAACAGATACACATGCCACATTCAGAATAGGAAGAATCATGTATTATATGGATCTCAATATACACAAATTTGTCCCCAAAGTTTAAGTAATTCCAATAAAATACCCAAACAAAATTTGTGCTGTTGCTGGAGTCTGACATGCTGATTATAAAATTTATGCGGTGGAATGAAGAATCATCAATAGATTCTTGGAAAAAGAAAATGTGATTGACTTCCCCTATTATTTAATAAATAATGCTGGCACAAGTGTTATTCACATGTAAAAATATGAAATTCTGTTATTTACAGTATACACAGAAATCAATTCCAGGTAGACTAAAGATTTAAGGTAAATGACAATCTTTTTAAAACATTTAGAGGCAAATATAAGAATAATACCTACATGACCTTAGATAAGAAAGGAATTTCTTACATCAGACATAAAAGCACAAAGACTAAAAGAATGATGAATTAATGTACATTACAATTAGCAAGAAATGTTCCAGAAAAGATACCATGAAAAAAAAGGGGGGAAAAGACAGGAAAATTGGGAACTATTTGAAATATGCAAGCAATAGAAAACTAATATTCCAAATGTATCAAGAAATCAGACAAAACAAAAAAGAAAAGCAACACCAAAGTATTCCAACATGGACAAAAGACTAAATGAAGCATTTTAAAGCAGATGAAACACAAATGGCCCACAATTGGCCCACCAATGGTGTCAAGGGGGCTTCAATTCATTTATACTCAAGAAAAAGATTTCAATGCAAAAAATGAGATTCTTTATTCATATCTCCCTGGAAAAACATACAAAATTTCTACATAATTTGGAGTGTAAGACATTGGCTTTCAATACCATCTTCACATAAAAATAACCTTGGAAGATTTAAAAAAAAAAATGGTGCACTCAGAATGGCCAAAGCAATCTTGAGAAAAATGAATAAAGCTAGAATAATCTCATTTCTTGATTTTTAAAATATATCACAAAGCTTTAGTAGCCAAAGAAGCATGGTGTTGAGATAAAGACAGAACTACAGGAAACAACTGAGAACCCATAAATAAATCCATGTAACAGATCTTTGACAAGGGTTCAAAAATACATGATGGGAAAATTACAGTCTATTTAACAACTGGTTCTAGAAAAAGTGGGTATTCATCAAACAGTAACAACAATGAAAGAAATTGGGACTTCTATTTCACACTTTACAGAAAAATCAAATTAAAATAGATTAAACACTTAAACATAAGAGATGAAAACATAGAGAGATAGTTGAATCATTTTGGTCTTGGCAATGATTTCAAGAACATGACACAAAAAGCAAAGACAACAAAAGTAAAGAGAAACAAAATGGGACTACATCAAACTAAAGAATTTCTCTGAACAGCAAAGAAAATAACCACTAGAACAGGTAACCAAAGAATAGGAGAAAATACTCACAAACCATAGATCTGATAAAGTTAATTTCCAAAATATACTAATAACTCCTACAATACATTAGCAAGAAACCAAATAATCCTGTTTAAAAATTGGACAGAGGACTTAAGACATTTCTCCAAAGACATAGAAATAGCCAACATGTACATTAAAAGGTGTTCAATGTTACTAATCATCAGATCAGATCAGACCAGTCGCTCAGTCGTGTCCAACTCTCTGCGACCCCATGAATAGCAGCACGCCAGGCCTCCCTGTCCATCACCAACTCCCGGAGTTCACTGAGACTCACATCCATCAGCCTTGACTAGACGAACCTTTCTTGGCAAAGTAATGTCTCTGCTTTTGAATATGCTATCTAGGTTGGTCAGGGAAATGCAAATCAAAACCAAGCTTCTCTGGTGGCCCAGCTGGTAAAGAATCTACCTGCAATGTGGAAACCTTGGTTTGATCCCTCGGTTGGGAAGATCCCATGGAGAAGGGAACGGTAATACTAGAACCCACTCCAGTATTCTGACCTGGAGAATTCCATGGACTGTATAGTCCATGGGGTCGCAAACAGTCAGACATGACTGAGTGACTTTCACTTTCATACCTGCTAGAATGGCTATTACAAAAAAAAAAAAATAATAATAAGTGTTGGTAAGGGTTGGGGAAAACTATAAACTTTGTATGCTGTTGGTAAAAATATAAAACACTGTAGTCACTATGGGAAAGAATATGCAAGTTACTCAAAACATTAAAAATGAATTACCAAATGATCCAGCAATCTCACTTCTCTGTATATATCCAAAAGAACTGAAATAAGGATCTTGAGGAGATACCTGCACACCCATGGTAATTGCAGCATTATTCACAATACCCAAGATGTGGAAAAAACTCAATTGTCTACTGACAAATAAATGGATAAGAAAGTGATATATATATATATTATATATAATATATATATATATGAATACATGTATGTACATAAATACTATATATATACACACACATGTGTACACAATACTAGAATATTATATAGCCTTAAAAATAAGGAAAGCCTACCATTTATGACAAGATAGGTGGAGGTAGAATACATTATGTTACCTGAAATAAGTTAGTCACAGAAGGACAAACACTGCACCACTCTATTTAAATGAAGTATATAAAATAGGCAAATTATATTATAGACGTATAAAATAGAATCATGATTGTCAGGGATGAGAAGAGGGGGAAATGAGGGGTTGTTAAATGGTTATAAAGTTAAGTTTTACAAGATGAGTAAGTTCTAGAGATCTACAACATGGTATTGTGCACCTTAAAATTTGCTGAGGGTAGATTTCATATTATATGTTCATACCACAAAAACAAAAACTTAAATGGACACAAGGAAACTTTTGGAGATAAAGAATGTGTTTATTACTTTGATGTAGTGATGGTATCATGGGTATATGAATATGTCCAAACTGATTAAAGTATAAACACTAAATGAGTACAGTTTTTGGTATACAATTTTATCTCAATAAAGCTAAGAGAAAATGATACCTGGGTCCCATCTTCCCAAATTATCACTGAGTTGGTCTGGGGGTAGGGGGTCAAGGCAATGGTATTTTCCTAAGTTTCCCTAAATGCTATTAATACACAACTAAGTACGAGAATTACTCATTTAAAGTAATGAGAACTCTCATACCGCTTTAGTAGTATAAATTAATATAAGCATTCCACAAATTAATTTGGCATTATTTGGTAAAGCAGAAGAAGTACACATACCATAATTCAGTAATTATAAGACTCTAGAATCAGCTTGTATTTCTTTGCATTGTCACTTAGGAAGGCTTTCTCTCCCTTGCTATTCTTTGGAACTCTGCATTCAGATGGGTATAGCTTTCCTTTTCAATATATATCAATAACCTCACATATGCAGATGATAACACCGTTATGGCAGAAAATGAAGAGGAACTGAAGAGCCTCTTTATGAAAATGAAAGATTAGAGTGAAACAGCTGGCTTAAAACCCAACATTAAAAAAACTAAGATTATGACATGCAATTGAATCACTTCCTGGCAAATAGATGGGAAACAATGAGAGACTTTATTTTCTTGGGCTCCAAAATCACTGCAGATGGTGACTGCAGCCATGAAATTAAAAGACACTTGCTCCTTGGAAGGAAAACTATGACCAACCTAGACAGCATATTAAAAAGCAGAGACATTACTTGGTACTTCTATGGTATGGTACTTCCAGCATATGGTACTTCCAGACTGCTATGGTACTTCCAGCAGTCATGTACGGATGTGAGAGTTGGACCATAAAGAAAGCTGAGCACTGAAGAATTGATGCTTTTGAACTGTGGTGTTGGAGAAGACTCTTGAGAGTCCCTTGGACTACAAGGAGATCAGCTCAGTCAGTCCTAAAGTAAATCAGTCCTGAATATTCACTGGAAGGACTGATGCTGAAGCTGGAGTTCCAACACTTTAGAGTTTCAATCAGACCCTGATGCTGGGAAAGACTGAAGGCAGGAGGAGAAGGGGATGACAGAGGATGAGATGGTTGGATGGCATCACTGACTCAATGGACATGGGTTTGGGTGGACTCCGGGAGTTGGTGGTGGACAGGGAGGCCTAGCGTGCTACAGTCCACGGGGTCACAAAGAGTAAGACACGACTGAGTGGCTGAATTGAACTGAGGAATAATCCAAACATTCCCTGAAAGGATAATGGGGAAATGAATCATGCAATATTCATACTATGGAAAACAATATCATGAAAAAAATGAAAAAAAAAATAGCTACATACATCAAAAGGGATGTCTCAAAAAGTTATAAAAGCTAATAATAGAACATGTATGTAGAATGATTCTACTCATTCAAAATTTTCAGAAAGGTCAAAGCTAAGCATATATGTTTTAGGGATATACATTCCTATGTAATAAAAGTATAAAGAAAAGCATGGGAGGATGAGACCAAGGTTCAGAAAAGCAGTTTCTTCCAGGGTGAAGGGATAAACAATGGGCTTCAATCGAAGTGGGCTCATATGGTTACACCTTATTAATGCTATGCTTTGAAGTGCATACATACAGCCAAATATTAGAGGAGTAGTCCCAAATGATTTTTTGTAAAACTTAATTCAATCTTATGTCCTCAAATATTCTTGATTATTCAGGGAGAGTTCACATTTTTGCCTTAAAATGTTACAGTGCGGGACTTAGGCTTCTACTCATCTGATTCAATTTGATATTGATTTCTTCTGTTGAGCCAGTGAGGGGCATTTTTCAGCTGTTCATCATTATCTATATAATGACTTCATATTTGCAAAATCTAGACTTACTCCTCAGTATACTTTACCTCTGCAAGCAAAGTAATAATTCCCAAGACTTTAATTCATTTTGTCTAAACTTGTTTTACTTATTTTTTTAAGGAAAAATAATTTTTGGCTTTTTGTTGACTCTTTCTAAATATTCCATTGAGTTTAAAAAGAGTAAGATAAGAGACAATGAGACAATCCTGAACAATGTTCATGCTTAGGCATTCATTCGCAGCATAAACCGAGGAGTGCTAATTGAACAAAAATTGAAAAAATCCTACAACAAATCACATATCTAGTTTTGCTTGAAATATTTTGCCCTAGAAGCAGTATTCACATTATTTATTGAAAATAACCCATAGAGTATTTTTGGCCTGGGGCACTAAGTTTCTAAACCAGTAACAGTTTTCATTGGAATCCTCAAAAACTGATTGTTTTCCCAACTACTAACATGTGTTAATGTTTATTTGTAAACATTCACTGAGAAAACTTTACCACTATTCCATCATCAAATGCAAAACAATGGATTACACTATACAAAGAAAGGATCTAGAACAAATGCCAATGACAAATTCTACAAAAATAAAATGACTATTAATCACAAATAAGACAATGTATCAATATAAGTTCACCCAATACCTTTGTTATGCCATGCGTGGTTTTTTGCTGGTTAGAGGGATCACTTTGGGGGATCTTGGCTTCCCTTTAGATGTGGTGCTGCACTACGCATCCACTACAATGTGGCTGTTCACTCCATCAACTAATTGTTCATCCTCTGAAAGTCTGTCCTCTTTATGACTCGTGACCTGTTGGCTCTTTTAAGGAGACCTGGGCATGCTATCAAATAAAAGAAGCCCATATGTTCAGGATCTGAGGACTATCTCTGATAAACGTTCCCAAACTCCTGCTTAAGCTCAACCCTTCTCTAGACTGCTGACATGTCCCTTGGTCCAAAGGGCAAGCATGTGTTCATATCATATGCATCCTGGGCAGAACCTTGCCTTTATATTAGTTGAGATGTTATTTGTGGATTTAAAGCGACTGATAACCCAAGGTTCCCTATGTGTGATGTTGTTCTTCACCAACACAAAATCTGTTCATCTGAAAGTAGCCATGATTTTGTTTTTTTAATTTATTCAGATCATGGAACTTACATAAACTAGATCTAGTGGTTGTTGCCTTTGGATTTAATGTGCCAAAAACAATTTGCATAAATTTAGGTTAATGGAGACCACCACCATCCCTTTGCCTAAAAGACACTCCCTCCAAAAAAGCCATCTGGGGCTGGAGAAACTTTATACACTATGATAGTTTTCACCACTCAGTGCAAAAGAACTTTCACTTCACAGTCGATTGTGACAGAAACATTAAGAACTGACAGAAACACCTACTATACTATAGTAGGTTCCATATAAGTATTGCTTGACCCTGTATGGAATCCTCATGCTTAGTTTTATAAGGTCCTCTGGTTCAACAATGGAGGCTGGGGTGGTTTCTATAGCTCTCAGAAACCCTGAGAGACAACACAGAATTAAACAGTCAAGAAGCAGAAATACATAAATCTGACACCAATACTAGGATGGACTGCTCAACCCCTCAATATGGCCCTACACACAGGGTCAGTCTAATATTTGGATAATCTCTAAAATGCCACCAAATGAGATGATAACAGAGTATTTCATATAAACAGAATATAATGCCATGCATCTGATTGGTTCAAAAAGAACTGAAAAAATTACTAAAACAGAGAATGCTTATGCTATAGTTCAGAATGTCAGCATCACATGAAAGATCATTTTCAAATACCACTAGAAAAAACTATGAATATAATAGTACAAACGCACAGAAGAAGAACAGACAATATTCAGTTTGGCATAGAAAATACAGAGCATTTCTAGAAGAAGGTGGGTTTTAAGTCACATTTTTAAAGATATGAAAGACAAAGGATGCAAAGACATGGAGAAAGGCAAAGTCAAGTCATGTACAAATTACTCACACAACATTGTAAATCAATTATACTTCAATAAAATTAATAAAAAAACAAGACTTAGAAATTCAACAAATCTTTGAAATTAACTAGAGATTCTCTACAGGATTTAAAACAAACAACAACTAAAAACCGATGGCAATCACTGTTTCTGCTTCTTAAGGAAGAAAGTGAATGGATGGAGGAAAAAGAAAAATCAAGCTGAGTCAAGTAAGATGTACTGGATTGGAGGCTGCCTAGAGAAAAAGATTAGCTAGGAAACAAAGTAATATCAGTAAAATGAGTGAAGTGATGAGAGATAAGGCTAATCCTGTGGGAATGGGAAGTAAGAATGGTTCTAACAAATCTTCAAAGTATCAGTAAGAATGCATGATGTGCTGGGATGAGTCTCAGGCAGAGTCAAAGGAGAGAGAAGGGCTGAACAGATTTCCAGGAGATAAGGAAAGGAGATATTTATCTGGGGGATGGAACAAAAAGATGAGTTCTTTTGGGAATGGTCTTTCAAGAGATGGTTGGACATTCAAGTGGAGAGTTAATTACCTTTACTTAATGTCTAGGGAAAGGTGAAAGATTAGAGCTAAGTAGATACCCAAGGGACTTGTCCATACTTCTGTTCTATTTGTTTAGTGTCTACAGTTTGCATGTATGAGTATATGGAATTGGTAAAATAACCCAATTCTATAAGAACACATTCCCCCTCCCCCCACCATACGTGCAATTTAAGTGACTTGACCAAGAGTTTAAATGGCTTGAAGAGGGTTTACATGACTAAAACCCAACATAATGTTTTGATGCTGCTGTTTTTTTTTTTTTTTCTCCCCCACTACATTAAGGGTGGTATTTTAAGAATAAGCCACTGAAGAGTAGAAAGTCCAAGGAGATGATATAGCAATTCATCACAACATTCAAGGAAAAAGAGGAGAGACCTTATTTCCTTTTCAACTCTATTCAACTATATACACTTAAGAAAATTATAAAATGACGGCCAAAATATTTACTCTTGTTTTTCTCAGAGAGCTGAAAGACTTAATTTCATTAAATGGGGCCATCACTTTGAATCATTCATACGAGATAAAATAAATGATGGTGTTATTAGTATTTGAACTACACTCTCATTTTACTCAAATGCTGCTTATTAATGCAAAAATGAAATCCTATGACCCTAATACCAGAAGAAAATATTTTAAAAGATCATTTAATTTCTACTCTGACTTCCAATGATAGATGTTGCTTGAACTGTTTTATTAGTAAACTTCTGTGGCTACTTTTTATTGTATGAACTGTATAATTAGTAAACTTTTATGGCTATTTTTTATTCCTGTCCAAAAGTAAGCTCTCAACTTCCTCAGCCATCTGCATATCACAGCAGGAAAAAACAGACCAAACAACAGGAGGGAAAAAAAAAGAATTAAATCAACTGGCCATCACATGAACTGAGTTGTAATTCCAGATTGGCTGTGTGATGTAAACTTCTTTGAGCCTCGGTTTTTCCTTCCATGAAATAAAGAAAATGAATAAGAGAACTTATAAAGTTAATTTTGACTTTAACTTTTGATGGTGTCTAATTCCATGAGCAAGGTATAAAGGCAGAATTAAATCTGAGTACAGTGTGTACAGTCTGGAAGACAATGGTCACACATTATCAAAAACCTCACAGAAGACAGGTTCCACAATTGGAAGAGAAGGAAAAATAAGATATTTAAAAAATTCCAACAGGAAGAATTCTCCATTAAATCACATCTGCTCTCGTTCATATATATTTTTTTAATTTATTGGAGTAGTTGCTTTCTGTGTTTTCCAGGTGGCACTGGTGGCAAAGAACCTGCCTGCCAATGCAAGAGATATAAGAGATGTAGGTTCAATACCTGGGTCAGGAAGATCCCCTGGAGGAGGGCACAGCAACCCACTTCACTATTCTTGCCTGGAGAATCGCATGGACAGAGAAGCCTGGCGGGTTACAGTCCATAGGGTCGCACAGAGTCAGACACGACTGAAGCAACTTAGCATGAATGCGTAGTTGCTTTAGTGGACTGGAACCTGGTGGTCCGGAGACAACCGTAAGAAAGTGAAAGAGAGAAAGAAGCTAATATTCCCTGGTTTACGCAGATAACCAATAAAACCCTAGAACAGGGCTTGCACCACTCATGAAGGCTCAGCGTGCCCTCTCGAGGGGGTCGTGAAAGGCCGAGCAGGAGAGTGAGCTCAGTGGGTTTCCATGCTCCAGAGAATTAGCTGGAGGGAGGGAGGGAGGGAGGGAGAGGGAGAGAAAGAAAGACAGACAGACAGAGAGACAGACACGGGGACGCAAGCTCTGATGGAGTAAGGGTGTTTTAATGATCTTTCTGTGAGTATATATGGGCTGTTGTACAAGGAATTTCTTTCGACAATGATAAAGATCAGAAAACCAAACGTACAGCAACCATTACCAAGGGAACAAGGTATTAACAATGGTCATAAGGTCAGACGACAATCTATATCTCAAGAAAGAGGGTTGTGATTAAGCAGTTTTGTCATAAGGAGAATGTTTGCTGATGGAGATTCATGCATGTCTCATCCTATGACATCAGTCCTGGGAACAGTGTGCCATTTTACTTGTTCCCAGCGCCAGGAACTGATAAGGAACAGAGGATTTATAAGATATAGAAAACAGAATGCAGGAACCCTCCTGCTAAATGTTCCCTGACAATGTGGTGGTAGTTTCTGTTGTAAAACAAAGTGAATGTGCTATATGTATACATATTTCCCCTTTATTTTGGTTTGCCTCCCCATTTAGGTCACCACAGAACAATGAGAAGAGTTCCCTGTGCTATACAATAGGCTCTCATTAGTTATCTATTTAATACATAATAGTGGATACATATATGGGGGCTTCCCTGATGGCTCAGTCCCTGCCAGTGCAGGAGACACAGGTTCAGTCCTTGGTCTGGGAAGATTCCCTGGAGAAGGAAATGGGAACCCACTCCAATATTCTTCCCTGGAGAAGCCCATGGACAAAGGAACCTGGCAGGCTACAGTCCATCGGGTTAAAAAGAGTTGGACACAACTTACCAACTGAACAACAACAAGTGTATATATGTCAATCCCAATCTCTCAATTCATCCCCCCCTCCCTTTCCTCACTTGGTGTACCATTCCTAGGAGGTAATCTCACTTGCAAACTTTCATACAAAGCCATCTGCAGCAGGATAAACCCATCTAAAAAGTCTTCCCTTCCCTTGCTGTCATATAGCAATCCCACCCTCCTATTTCTGGCCAACACAAAGCACTCTTCAGGCCACATTTTAGTACCGTCATCTAAGCTTGTGAGCTCATAAACTTTTAATATCTTTTGTGATTCTTTATTGGAACAAATATTCAAAGTAGCTATTAAACTATAATTATTTGGAATGGATCACAACATTTCTGATCAACTGTTTAATATGACAAATTCTTATACCACCAAACTTTTAGAACAAAGTCATGTTTGCAATTTTACATACTTCAATTTTTATAAAATATTGTTCACTAATATTCAAACTAAAATATACAATTTAATCTGTAATATGTTGGAAATTTCATAAAACCATGATTTCATATATTTTCTCATATATTTTAAATGATGCTAATGTAAAATATATGATTCTAATACTACACAGCATACTAAAATAAAACACATCTAAACAAATAAAAGCCAAATATAAAAATGCCAGGGACTTACTTAAAATATTTTCAGATCATTTGCGCTAAGGACCTCATAGTATAATAGACTTATCTCAAGCTTAATGATAGTGTAACATGAAAAGAAGACATGAATATCTTACAATAATATAAATTCAACAATGGTGAAACTGTGGGAAACAACTGATGGATAAAGTTTTGTTTCATTTATTCAAGTGGAATATTAAAAATCTACAGAACACTTAAAAATATTAAAAGGTTTTGATCACATCGGAAATTCCCGTCTCACCTCTGTCATTCTCCCAGAGTCAGCTCCATCAATCAGTTCTATCTTAATTCAAGTATTTTTGCCTACTTGGAAACTACATTTACCTTTCCAGCATGCAAATAAACAGAAATACAAAATAAGGAATGAGATCCAAAGGATCAAATAGGTTGAAGTGAGCCTTCTGAATTATCCTCTCAAAAATGGTAGACTAGTCCTGGAGATTTCCTTTGTCCTCAGTTGATGTCTTTATTTCTGAGTTTCCAGACAGTGCATAGAAAGTAAGTAGCCAGAAGAGAATTATCACTCTGCTCAGAATTCTATTAACATCGAAAACTGAGACTATTCAATTAAACATTTTGAAGGAAAATGTTTGGGGAAAAAAAGCAAACCTAACTGAACTGATCCCACTCACTTCAAAAGATATTTGTTGTATGACTATTATTTAACCAGCACTGGGCTACATGTCAGGACACCTCAGGGGATGTTATTTAACTTAATTCTCACAACAGACTCATCAGCTATTTAGAGGATGAAGAAGACAATGTGCCCGGAGAGGTTAGGTAACCTTCTCAGGTTCATATGGCTGTGACAGAGCTAGGATTTGGACACAGCTTTTTGGGTACAAATTGAAAGTTGTTATCACTATACTATTTGCCTTTCTTAAATGACATACATTAAAAAAAATCACCATAAGGTCTTTTAAATGGTATAAAGTGAACTGTTCAACACTATTAAACTGTTAATGTAAAACAAAAAGCCACCTAGTATGTGATAAAGGAAAAAAAAAGTTAAATCATACTAGTAAAACTGCCTGAATTCACCTCTGAAAAATAATTAATACCTATATTTTAAACAATGCTTGATTAGGTCTATTTGCAATTTAATGAGAATGAATTCTCTCAGAATTTGAACTTAACATGAACACTTTATATTCCTAGGAAAGAGTTTTTTTTAAAAACACAAAGAATTAAGTTTTGCTCTTGCTTATACTAACCAATGTCCAAACTCTCTGTCCTGAGAGTTTTTAATTAACATAGAAAAAAAAGCAAATGACTGGAATTTTATTAAATTCTGAAACTTTACTACCTATATTTGAGAAATAAAAGTAATTCTTCAGACAGTGGTTTTCATTCAGAGATAATTTTGCCCCTAGGGGACATGGGTCTCATCTGAAGCATTTTTGGTGTCACAAATGGTGTCAGGGAGCAGCAACCAGTGGGCAGAGGCTAAGGATGCAGCTCAACATGCTACAATTTACAGGACAACACTCAACAAAAAAGAATTATTGAGTCCAAAATGTTAATAGTGCCAAAGTCAAGGAACCCTGCCTTAAGCATACACTTTTAGCACTTGTCAAATGCTTCAAATTTTATTTATTGTATAATATTTAAGATATACAAAAATATATACATAGATAATAATTCTATGTGTATACCACCGAGCTTAAGAAATAAAGAGCATTCAATCTCCTTTGTGTATTCCTTCCTGACTGACTCTCTAAAATATTATGTAAAGAGATTAAAATATTCACCACATTGTATCTATATTACACTGTATCGAAGTATGCCATAGCCGTTAACTATACTATATTACTGCAAATTATATCATAACTATCATATAACTTTACTAGATTTGATAACTAGGTTCATTTTTATCTACACAGGAGATCTAGAATTAGAACACTGAAAAAACAATACAGTAAGTAAATATTTTTTCTTTTTATGTAGAAAGAAATATTTTGAGTATTTTACCTACTGAATACATAAAAAAGAGAAGGTGGTTTTATAGATATAATCAATTAAAAAGGTTTTTTACTTCATTAAATATATGACTGCAAGCTAAGTCACTTCTATCGTGTCTAACTCTGTGCAACCCTATGGACTGCAGCCTGCCAGGGTCCTCTGTCCATGAGATTCTCCTGGTAAGAACACTGGAGTGGGTTGCTATTCCCTCCTCCAGGGGATCTTCTTGATCCAGGGATCAAACTCGCATCTCTTATGTCTACCTGCATTGGCAGGTGGGTTCTTTACTACTGGCACTACCTGGGAAGCCCAAATATAGAACTAGCCATCAATATTTGGATTCAAAGAAAATAAATAGAATTTTTTTAAAAAAGAGTAGGAAACTAGCAGGAAAAAACAGTGCAATTGTTCTCCATCTCTGTTAATTTATTGAGGGCACTGAAGCCTGGACGCTCTGCCCTCCGTTTCTCTTGGGCTGAAGGACTTCAGCTTTTTGTGCAGAAGTAAACTCATAGTTACAAATGAGAGTAGGGAATCTGGGTCTAACCCAGCTTCTCATTTTCTAATTCAGGGTTCTGAAAATCTGAGGAAAATGAGGGCACTTTGCAAGTTTTACAATTGCAAGAAAATTCCTGGTCTACCCCCAACATCATCTCACTTATAGAGCCGATGGATGTGTAGTATGAAAAAGGCAGAATTTTAATGAAATTATACCATGGCTTAAAGTCTATAAGGCAGCATAAAATATGATCTTTGAGGACACGCCATGCTCAACTATTAATAAAATTGTGTTTTTTTTCAAAGTATATTTTTTTCTGCATTTTTAAAATATGATTTACAGTCTGATTAGTACAAGAAAAAAATAATGAATTGTTTAAAGCTACCTCTTTTTCATTTGTGAACCAATCTGGTATCAGCTGTGGACAACAGCACAATCAGTAATGGTGACAAATGAAATACTGGTATTAATCAACAATAGATACAGAAGCGATGAAAATAAACAGTCATCACCATCACATTTCTTTGGAATAAATGTCGTTTTACCAACGGACTGTAAGTAGCACACAACGGCCAAAGAAAATCTCAGTGGAGAACGGGGAAAATAATTACTTCTAACCAGTTAGAAGAAAAGATGAAAATGAACAGCAGCTCACATATATAAGTATTTTGAGATTGCAGTAGCATGTCATAAAGTAACTATTTATTCCACCAGATGCAAAGTGAGAAAGAAATGTTTTATGACTGTTACTGTCATTGCTAATGTTTCATTTTCCCTTAAGAATTATAAAAATGAATGTGGTGAATACAAGTTGTTATTTCAGACAAAAATGTTTTCAAATTTTTCAATACTAATGCCATTATCACCTTAATTGATATACTTGTAGTCTTCTAAAGCCATAAACCCTTGTACAGTGCAGGAACACATGCAGACTCAAAGGCTGCATAAAATACAGATGGTCGATAACCATGAAAATACGTTCTATGTAGATCAATGATTACAAAGATGGATTGAGGAGACAAAAACGAGCTCTACTATTACACATGCATGAACTTCCTGAAATTAAGAATAATTATACTCTAGAACTGGATAATTGAAGGAAGTTGAAGAATCTTTTTTCCCTGCAGAATCGATAGATACCCATCCATCTTTAATGACTTAGGAGGAGCATTGCCTACAATCAAGGGAATGGATTGTATGACCTTTGCTTCACTCACATCGTTTTGTCAGGATGCAACCGTAAATTCTATAAATCATAAAATCTGTTTTCAGACATTAAATATCATTTGAAATCATAATCATGTGGCGCCCTGTAGAACCTACACAATGGATTCAGAGCTGGATATTTGAATGGGTTCCAGAAAAGTAATAGAGCCAGCACAAGTCAGAGCTCTCTGGGGGACAAAAAGCCAGCTGGAATATTCCCATACATGAGAAAGTAGCCCCTTTGCCCCTGTTTTATTTGCCCATTTCTGTTCCCCTCTAACTGTCAGAGAACTTAATTAGAGGAATGAGATCACTATGTAACTGAAACTAACTTCTGACTTATGCTCTACAGAATACATATCATGCCTTATTAAATCTGTTGTTTCATATCCTAGATAAGAAGAATGAAGAATTAAGCAGTTAAAAAATGAGTATCTCTCTACACACCAAGAACCCCCTTAGCAATCCCACAGGCAGACCACTCAGGCAAGACAACATGTGAAGAAAGAGTCAGCCTGTCTGCACACAATGGAGAATGATAGAGAACGTGACGTACAGCCTCAGTGATTCACTGAGAATCTTCCTCCTTTGCCCCTTTAAAAACTAGCATGGCTGAGCAGAATCTTCAGAGTTGATTTCTAGACATGAGTCCACCTTCTTCCCACATTGCCAGCTGTTCAGATTAAAGCACCTTCCCTTTCTACTAACACTTACCTCTCAAGTTATTGGCTTATGAGTAGCAAACATCCAAATCTGGGTTTGCTAACACATACATTATGTAAAGAGATACCCCACATCCAAGGTAAGAGAAAACCAAGTAAGACGGTAGGCACGGAGAGAGGGCATCAGACCACAGACAGATTGAAAACAAAATGACAGACAACTAGCCAATCTGATAACATGGACCACAGCCTTGTCTAACTCAATGAAACTAAGCCATGCCATATGGGGCCACCCAAGATGGACAGGTCATGGTGGAGAGGTCTGAGAGAATGTGGTCCACTGGAGAAGTGAATGGCAAACCACATCAGTATTCTTCCCTTGAGAAACCCATGAACAGTAAGAAAAGGCAAAAAGATAGGACACTGAAAGATGAAATCCCCAGGATAGTAGGTACCCGATATGATACTGGAGATCACTGGAGAAGTAACTCCAGAAAGAATGAAGGGATGGAGCCAAATCAAAAACAATACCCAGTTGTGGATGTGACTGGTGATAGAAGCAAGGTCCGATGCTGTAAAGAGCAATATTTCATAGGAACCTGGAATGACAGGTCCATGAATCAAGGCAAATTGGAAGTGGTCAAACAGGAGATAGCAAGGGAGAATGTCGACATTCTAGGAATCATCAAACTAACATGGACTGGAATAGGTGAAGTTAACTCAGATGACCATTATATCAACAACTGTGGGCAGGAATCCCTTAGAAAAAATGGAGTAGCCATCATGGTCAACAAAAGAGTCCAAAATGCAGTACTTGGATGCAATCTCAAAAACGACAGAATGATCTCTGTTCATTTCCAAGGCGAACCATTCAATATCATGGTAATTCAAGTCTATGCCCCAACCAGTAAAGCTGAAGAAGTTGAAGTCGAACAGTCCTACGAAGACCTACAAGACCTCCTAAACTAATGCCCAAAAAAGATGTCCTTTTCATTATAGGGGACTGGAATGCAAAAGTAGAAAGTCAAGAAACACCCGGATGTAACAGACAAAATTGGCCTTGGAATACGGAATGATGCAGGGCAAAGGCTAATAGAGTTCTGCTAAGAGAACACACTGGTCACAGCAAACACCCTCTTCCAACGACACAAAGGAAGACTCTACACATGGACATCACCAGATGGTCAACACCAAAATCAGACTGATTATCTTTGCAGCCAAAGATGGAGAAGCTCTATACAGCAAGCAAAAACAAGAGTGGGAGCTGAGTGTGGCACAGATCATGAATTCCTTATTGCCAAATTTAGAATTACATTGAAGAAAGTAGAGAAGACCACTAGACCATCCATTATAACTATACAGTGGAAGTGAGAAATAGATTTAAGGGACTAGATCTGACAGACAGAGTGATGAACTATGGACGGAGGTTCATGACATTGTACAGGAGACAGGAATCAAGACCATCCCCAAGAAAAAGAAATGCAAAAAAGCAAAATGGCTGTCTGAGGAGGCCTTACAAATAGCTGTAAAAAGAAGGGAAGTGAAAAGCAAAGGAGAAAAAGAAAGATATACCCATTTAAATGCAGAGTTCCAAAGAATAGCAAGGAGAGATAAGAAAGCCTTCCTCAGTGATCAATGCAAAGAAGTAGAGGAAAACAACAGAATGGGAAAGACTAAAGATGTTGTCAAGAAAATTAGAGATATCAAGGGAACATTTTATGCAAAGATGGACTCAATAAAGGACAGAAAGGGTAGGGACATAACAGAAGCAGAAGATATTAAGAAGAGGTGGCAAGAATACACAGAAGAACTGTACAAGAAAGATCTTCATGACCCAGATAATCACAATGGTGTGATCACTCACCTAGAGCCAGACATCCTGGAATGTGAAGTCAAGTGGGCCTTAGGAAGCATGACTACGAACAAAGCTAGTGGAGGTCATGGAATTCCAGCTCAGCTATTTCAAATTCTGAAAGATGATGCTGTGAAAGTGCTGCACTCAATATGCCAGCAAATTTGGGAAATGCAGCAGTGGCCACAGGACTGGAAAGATCAGTTTTCATTCCAATCCCAAAGAAAGGCAATGCCAAATAATGCTCAAACTACTGCACAATTGCACTCATCTCACGCGATAGCAAAGTAATGCTTAAAAGTCTCCATGCCAGTCCTCAGACATATGAGAACCATGAACTTCCTAATGTTCAACCTGGTTTTAGAAAACGCAGAGGAACCAGAGATCAAATTGCCAACATCCACTGGATCATCAAAAAAGCAAGAGAGTTCCAGAAAAACATCTATTTCTGCTTTATTGACTATGCCAAGGCTTTTGACTGTGTGGATCACAATAAACTGTGGAAAATTCTGAAAGAGATGGGAATACCAGACCACCTGACCTGCCTCTTGAGAAATCTGTATGCAGGCCAGGAAGCAACAGTTAGAACTGGACATGGAACAACAGACTGGTTCCAAATAGGAAAAGAAGTATGTCAAGGCTGTATATTGTTACCCTGCTTATTTAACTTATATGCAGAGTATATCATGAGAAACGCTGGACTGGAAGAAACACAAGCTGGAATCAAGATTGCCGGGAGAAATATCAATAACCTCAGATATGCAGATGACACCACCCTTATGGCAGAAAGTGAAGAGGAACTCAAAAGCCTCTTGATGAAAGTGAAAGAGGAGAGTGAAAAAGTTGGCTTAAAGCTCAACATTCAGAAAACTAAGATCATGGCATCTGGTCCCATCACTTCATGGGAAATAGATGGGGAAACAGTGGAAACAGTGGCTGCCTTTATTTTTCTGGGCTCCAAAATCACTGCAGATGGTGATTGCAGCCATGAAATTAAAAGATGCTTACTCCTTGGAAGGAAAGTTATGACCAATCTGGAGGGGATATTAAAAAGCAGAGACATTATTTTGTCAACAAAGATTCGTCTAGTCAAGGCTATGGTTTTTCCTGTGGTCATGTATGGATGTGAGAGTTGGACTATAAAGAAAGCTAGCACCGAAGAATTGATGCTTTTGAACTGTGGTGTTGGAGAAGACTCTTGAGAGTCCCTTGGACTGCAAGGAGATCCAACCAGTCCATCCTAAAGGAGATCAGTCCTGGGGGTTCATTGGAAGAACTGATGTTGAAGCTGAAACTCCAATACTTTGGTCACCTGATGTGTAGAGCTGACTCATTTGTAAAGACCCTGATGCTGGGAAAGATTGAGGGCAGGAATAGAAGGGGACAACAGAGGATGAGATGGTTGGATGGCATCACTGACTCAATAGACATGATTTTGGGTCGACTCCAGGAGTTGGTGATGGACAGGAAGGCCTGGCATGCTGCGGTTCATGGGGTCACAAAGAGTCAGACACAAGTGAGTGACTGAACTGAACTGAACTGAACTGAAGGGCCCATTACAAAAAAAAAAAGTCCCTGGAGGCTCAGCTGTAAAGAATCTGCCTACAGTGCAGGAGATGCACGTTCAATCCCTGTGTCTGGAAGATTCCCTGGAGAAGGAAATGGCACCCACTCCAGTAATCTTACCTGGGAAATTCCATGGACAGGGGAGCCTGGGAGGCTACAGTCCAGGGGATTGCAAGAGCTGGTCATGACTTGGAAGTAAATCATGAGTAAATCACTACCATACCACAAAAAAGTTGTTAAAACAAGAGAAAGGATGAAAGGAAAGGAGGAGGGAGGAGGAAAGGAAGAAGTGAATGAAAATTCAGAGAAAACAAATCAAGTGGAAGAGAAGCAGAAAATAGTACATCAGATAGTTATATGCCCAACAGAAATTCATCTGTCCCTTAAAAATAAGGGTGATAGAGACCAAAAGACAACAACATCCACTTAAGGAATACAGGTATCTGATATGAAGTGTGGATTGTTTTAACGAAGATCTATCAGAAAATAACTACTTTAAAGGCATCACTGCAATTCAGTATATCAAAAGAGGTATCTTTTCCCCTGATATCATGCTCTCCTTCAACACTCCTCAGAACTCTCTATTGTGCTCAATTTTGTGAAGCACCAGCGAACCTGGCACTCCCCTGATATGCTGGCTCCCTTTGTTCTGATTTCTCTAACATGATCCATCCCCTCAACCTGTGTAGTCTCCAGAAATGTGGAACTTAACTTTCCAGCAGTCACTTTTTTCACTACCAACTTCAAAAATTTCTCTGGTCTCTAAACTAGATCACTTGTTTAGTTGTTGAGAGTCCCTTGGACTGCAAGGAGATCAAACCAGTCAATCCTAAAGGAAATCAACCTTGATTATACATTGGAAGGATTGATGTTGAAGCTGAAGCTCCAATCCTTTGGCCACCTGATGGAAAGAGCCGACTCATTACAAAAGACCCTGATGCTGGGATAGATTGAAGGCAGGAGGAAAAGGGGATGACAGAGGACAAGATGGTTGGGTGGCATCACCAACTCAAAGGAGTTTGCGCAAGTTCCAGGAGATGGTAATGGACAAGAAAGCCTGGCATGGTGCAGTCCATGGGGTCACAAAGAGTTGTACATAACTCAGCGACTCAACTAGAACAATAATTTCCTTGCAAGTTCAGTTCAGTTGCTCATTCATGTCAAACTCTTTATGACCCCATGGACTGCAGCACACCAGGGTTCCCTGCCCATCACCAACTCCCAGAGCCTACTAAAACTTATGTCCATCACATCGGTGATGCCATCCAACCATCTCATCCTCTGTCATTCCCTTATCCTCCCGCCTTCAATCTTTCCCAGCATCAGGGTCTTTTCCAATGAGTTGGTTCTTCGCATCAAGTGGCCAAAGTATCAGAATTTCAGCTTTAGCATCAGTCCTTCCAATGAATATTCAGGACTGATTTCCTTTAAGATGGACTGGTTGGATCTCCTTGCAATCCAAGGGACTCTCAAGAGTCTTCTTCAACATCACAGTTCAAAAACATTAGTTATTCAGCGCTCAGCTTTCTTTATAGTCCAACTCACACGTCCATACATGACTACTGGAAAAACCATAGCTTTGAATAGATGGACCTTTTTGGTTAAAGTAATGCATCTGCTTTTTAATATGATGTCTAGTTTGGTCATAGATTTTCTTCCAAGGAGCAAGCGTCTTTTGCTTTCACGGCTGCAGTCACCATCTGCAGTGATTTTGAAGTCCAAAACTATAAAGTCAGACATTGTTTCCACTGTCTCCCCATCTATTTGCCATGAAGTGATGGGACCGCATGCCATGATCTTAAGTTTTCTGAAAGCTGAGTTTTAAGCCAACTTTTTCACCCTCCTCTTTCACTTTCATCAAAAGGCTCTTTAGTTCTTTGCTTTCTGCCATAACCGTGGTGTCATATGCTGACTGTGTACAGTTTCTCCATATTTGGCAGCAAAGAATTTAATCAATCTGATTGTGTATTGACCATCTGGTGATGTCCATGTGTAGAGGCTTCTCTTGTGTAGTTGGAATAGGGTGGTTGCTATCCCAGTGGGTTTTCTTGGCAAAACTCTGTTAGCCTTTGACCTGCTTTGTTTTGTACTCCAAGGCCTAATTTGCCTGTTACTCCAGGTAGCTGTTGTCTCCCTACTTTTGCATTCCAGTCACCTATAATGAAGAGGATATCTTTTGTGTGTGTTAGTTGTAGAAGGTCTTGTAGGTCTTCACAGAACCATTCAACTTCAGCTTTTGCAGCATTACTGGTCAGGGCATAGACTTGGATTACTGTGATATTGAATGGTTTGCCTTGGAAACGAACAGAGATCATTCTGTCATTTTGAGATTACGTCCAAGTACTGCATTTTGGACTCTTGTTGACTATGATTTCCTTGCAAATGACTCCCCAAATTCTTAACTTCAGTCCTCATCTCTATTCTGACTTTTAAGACATACTCTTTTGTAATATATCCATAACAATTTTCTCCTCTACCATGGAAGTATTGTTTTTCTCACATGATTTGCTAATTTTTATTAACAGTACAACCATTATATCACCAACATTTTACAATGAATCTTTTCTTTGTAACTTCTTATTTATCCACCTTTCCTTTATTTATCTACAATGTATTTTGAGACCTCATTGTACTTTATACTTGAAATTACAGTTATCTATTTTAATCTCTTTTCACCAAGCCATTTGGCATCCTATAGCTAAAGTAATGTTTCTAAACACACATGTTCAAATTTAATAAGCTCGCAATCAAGTTATATACCAGGAGTCAAAAAGTCAGATGAGCATAAAGACTAGGAACAAATTAGAATGGGTAATATGTAGTGGGTGTGGTCAGGACTATAGCAAATAGGATAGTATGTGACATGCATATCCTACCATTTAGGCACTAGAAAGACCTAAGAGAATATACTGTGAGTCACTAATTTGATCTCTATCATTCTAAAGTATAAGCCCAACATTTACATGTTCTTTCTCATTGTCAGCTACATGACTTCTGATGTACACCAGAATATAGATATTTTCCTTATGTCTTAAGCCCTTGCTCACTATCTCTCTTTGTGGCCCTCTCTAACTGAACCCTAATAATGCAGCAAAGTCTAGTTTAAGTTACACTTCTCAAGGAGACACTATAACCACAGGCCACCCAACCCAAAGTGCCCCTTCTGTGAGCCTCTGCATTAATTTCTTTCTTTTTTTAGAGTAGTTTTAGGTTTACAGCAAAACTGAGCATCAAATACAGATAATCCCCATGTATATCCTGCCCTCATACATGTATAGGTTCCTTAACATCCCCCAGGAAAATGCTACAGTTGTTAAGGACCAATGAACCTACATTCACACATCAATTTTGCCTCAAGTCCATGGTTTACATTAGGGTTCAATCTTCATTTCATGCATTCTATGGGATTTTAACAAACATGTGACATGTATCCACAATTATATTACCATACAGAATATTTACTTTCACTGTCCTAAAAATCCTCTGTGCTCGGTCTTCATCCCTTCTTCCCCATTAATGCCTGGTAACTACTGATCATTTTACTGTCTTGCAATACATTTAAAGGAAACTTCTAAGTCATTTAATTGGAAAACTTTTTAAAATGTTTTCTCCAGTTTTACTAAGGTCTATGACATTGTGTAACTTTAAGATCCTGGGTCAGGAAGATCCCCTGGAGAAGGGATAGGCTACCCATACCAGTATTCTTTGGCTTCCTTGGTGGCTCTGACAGTAATGAATCTGCCTGCAATGTGGAAGACCTAGGTTTGATCCCTGGGTTGGGAAGATCTTCCCCTGGAGAAGGGCATGTCAACCCATTCCAGTATTCTTGCCTAGAGAATCCCCATGGACAGAGGAGTCTGGCAGGCTACAGTCCATGGGGTCGCAAAGAGCTGGACATGACTGATCAACTAAGCACAGGACAGAACAAGATGTAAAATGTGATGATTTGATATATGCATAAATTACAAAATGATCATCTCACTAAGGTTTGTTTAAATACCCATTACAACACATGATCATAATTTCTCTTTATTCTGGTGAGGACTTTTAACACTTACTCTCTTAGGAACTTCAAATATACAGTACAGTACTGTTAACTATAGTTGCCATAGTGCACATTACATCTCGAGTACTTATTCATTTTGTACCCTTGGAACAGTATCAGCCATTCTTTCATTGCCTTCACCCTTGACAAACAACAGTCTATTCTGTTCCTTTGAGTTTGGTTTGTCTTAATTCCACATATAAGTGATACTTCACAGTATTTGTCTTTGACTTATTTCACACAGAATAATGCCTTCAAAGTCCATTTATGTTGTCATATATGGCAGAATTTAATTTGAAAAATCTGAATAATATTCCTGTGTGTGTATCCGTGTATGTGTATGTATACATATATATATCACAATTTTTTTTTAATGAATTATTCCTGGAAAATGGTCTGGATGGAACTGTCTGTATTTTTAAATTTTTATTTAATTTTTAAGAGTTTTTTGCCATACCATGTGGCTTGTCAGATCTTAATTCCCCAACCTGGGCCACAACAGTAAAAAGATCAATTCCTAACCACTGGACTGTCAGGGAATTTCTTGCCACAACTCTTTATTCACACATCTATCAGTAGATATCTAGTTTGTTTGTATGTCTTGGCTATAAAAAAAAAAATGCTACAATGAACATGGGCATATTGATTTCTCTTTGATATAGTGATTTAATTTCCATCAAATATACATACAGATGTGAGATAGCTGGATCATATTCCGTTCAATTTTCATCTTTTAAGGAATCTGCATACCTTTTTCAGTAGAGACTTTAGCAATTTACATTCCTACCAACAGTGTACAAGGATGCCCTTCTTTCCTTATCCTTCCCAGTATTTTCTGACTTTTTGATAACAGCTTTTCTAATAGGTGTAAGGTGATATCTCATTGTAGTTTTGATTTGTATTTCCCTGATGATTAGTGAAATCAAGCACTTTTTCATGTACATCTTTGCCATTGGAATATTTTCTTTGGAAAATGCCTATTCAAGTCCTTTGCCTAATTTTTTTTTTGTAGTATCTTTACCTGGCTTTAGTATCAGGGTAATGCTGGCATCATAAAATGAGCTTGGGAATGTTCCTTTCTCTTCAGATTTTTGGAAGTGTTTCAAAAGGATCAATGTTAATTCTTTTTTAAAGGTTTGGCAGAATTCACCAGTGAAACAATCTTATCCCAGACATTTCTTTGAGACATTTTCGAATACTGTTGAGTCTCCTTAGTCATTAGTGCTGTGCTCATATTTTCTGTTTCTTCATGAATCATGTTTGGTAGGTTATATGCCACTAGGAATGTATTGATTTCTTCAATTAGTTGGCATCTATTTATAGTAGTCTCATGATTACGAGTATATTTTTTCAAAAATTCAGCTCTCAGTTTCATTGATCTTTTCTATTGTCTTTTAGTCTCATTTATTTCTGCTCCAATATTTATTATTTCCTCCCTTCTACTAGCTTTGAGATTCGTTTTTGCTTATTTTTCTAATTCCTTGAGGAGTAGTAAGGTTGAGATCTTTCTTTTTTCTTGCTGTGTTTCTCCCTATAAATTTTCTCTGTTAGAACTGTTCCCCCACCTCATGCAGTAAGTTCCAGTAGGTTGTGTTCCCATTTTGATTTGTCTCAATGTATTTCTTCTTCTTTTCCTTCTATGATCTATTAGTTATTTGGGTGTGTTATGCTTAATTTCCATATATTAATGTATTTTCCAGCTTTCCTTCTACTATTGACTACTAGTACCGTAACACTGTGGTCAGAAAAGATGTGATATAATTTCAGTCTTCTTAAATTTGCTATCTATTACCTATCATATGATCTATCTTGGAGAATGTTCCATGTGTACTTGAGAAGAGTATGTAATCCCTGCTATTGGATGAAATGTTCTGTATATGTCTGTAAGGTATATTAAATCATAGTATTGTTCAAATCCACTATTTTGCTATTCATTCTCTGTATGAATCATATATCCATTGTTCAAAATGGGGTATTAAATTTTCCAACTATTAGTTTACTGTTGCTTATTTCTTTTAGCCCCTGTTTCAGTTCTATTAATCTTTATTTCATGTATTTTCACATTCCAATGTTGGCTGCATATTTACAATTATTGTCTTATGAACTGACCACTCTATCATTATATAATGACTGCTTTTGTCTGGGTTTCGACCATTTTTTGGCTTAATGTCTATGATGTTTGTTATAAGTATAGCAGGGGTTTCCCTGGTGGCTTAGATGGTAAAGAATCCTCCTGCAATGCAGGAGACCTAAGTTCAATCCCTGGGTCATGAAGATCCCCTGGAAAAAGGAATGGCTACCCGCTCCAGTATTCTTGTCTAGAAAACTTCATGGACAGAGGAGCCTTGGTTTCTTTTGGTTACTATTTGCTTGAAATATCCTTCATCATCTCTTCAGTCTCAGTCTTTCCATGTACTTTTAGATAGCGTATCTTTTAGACAGCATATCTTTCAATCTTGTTTTTACACATTCAGTTACTGTATGTCTTTTGATTGGAGACCTTAAAACATTTACCTTTAAATTAATTGCTGATAGGTAGAGACTTGCTTTGTCCATTTGTTGTTTTGTGAATGTATTGTTCCATGAGTCTTCTACTGTTCTCATCCTTTGTGACTTGAGTATTTTTGTGACAGTATACTTTGACTCCTTTACCATAATCTTTTGTGTATCTACTATAGGTTTTTCCTTTGTGGTTACAGTGAGGGCTAAACAAAATATATTTATAACATCCTATTTTAAGCTGATAACAATTTTACTTCAATAGCATACTAAACGTTACAATTTTACTTCTCTCCCCTAACAGATTATATTATTTTAGATTACTGATGCTACTATTTAAATTTTTATAATGTGTAACAAATAAGAGATTATTGAAGTCATAAGTGAATTATGCCACAGCTTATAATGTTAGAGAATTTGACTTTGACTATATATTTACCATTACCATGAGTTTTACACATTCATGTTTTTATGATTTAAATTAGCATCTTTTCATTTTAGCTTGAAAAACACCCTTTAGTATTTCTTGTACAGCAGTTCTAGTGATGAAGTCCCTCAGCTCTTGTTTATTTGAGAAAATATTTATCTTTTCAAAGGAAAATATTTTCTCAAACAATATTTTCTCTCCTAAAGGAAAAGATACTCAGCTTTTGTGGCTAGAGTGGTCTTGGTTGAAACTTTTTTTTTCCCCTCTCAATATTTGAATACATCATTTCACATTTTCTTGGCTTATAATATTTCTTTTGAGAAATTTTGATAGTCATGTAGGCTTTCTTCACTCTTTTTGATTTTTACTTCTAAGACTGTATAATTTCAAAAGGCGTACATTCCAGGTCACTTGTCTTTCTTCTGCTTGATCAAGTGTGATGTTGAATCTCTCTATTCCATTTTTCAGTTCAGTCATTGTATTATTCAGCTCTAGGATTTTTGTTTGTTCTTTTTTTTAATGATCACTTTTCCTTTGTTGAACTTCTCATTTTGTTTTTCCCAATTTTGTTTAGTTGTCTTTCTGTGTATTTCTATAATTCACTGAATTTAAGAGGATTATTCTTATTTTTCAGAAAGTTCACAGATCTCCATTTCTCTAGGGTCAGTCCTTGGAGTTTTATTAATTTCCTTTGGTGGTGACATTTTTACTGGATTATTTGTAATTCTTGAGTCCTTGCGTTAGTATCTGCACATTTCAGTAAGTGGTCTTCTCTTCCAGACTTTATATGTTTGCTACCATAGGGTAACCCCTTCACTCATCAGCTCAATCTGGGGTACTACATGAGTCAGCTGGTAGAATTTTTTTGGTAAATGGCATTTGCTATTGGGATCCCCACTTGGGTGAGGCTATGGTCCATTATCTGAGGTCAGAAAGGGTATCACTGGTTGAGCTCCATTGCTGGGTAAAACTGCTGGCTGAGCTCCACATTTAAGCAGGGCCACTCGATAGACTCCCATATGGATGGGGCTTTTACTGTACTCTGCAATCAGGTGGGGTCACTGGTAGGATTTTGCAAGTGGGCAGGGCTATGGATGGCTTTGCAACTGCTCCTGGTCAGTTGGGCTGTGCTCCTTGAGTGAATGGCATTGCTGGCTGGACTATGTTCATTGGAGCTGCATGCTGTGCTCTGCACCAAGTGGGACTTCAGGCTGCACCCTATTGTTGGACAGGGCCACGGGCTGGGCCTCATAACATAGTAAGCTATTGGCTATACTCTGTTCTTGACTGGGCTGGGCTCTCTGATGGAGAGGGTCCTCCAACTGTATCCTGCAGTTAGGTGGGGCTACAGTCTGTGTTCTGCAGCCAGGTAGCAATAAGGCAGGATCACACCTTGCACTCTGCCATTTGGTGGCCACAGGTTAGACTTCATGGCTCAGTGTTGCTGTAGACTGGACTCTGGGACTATCAGAGTTACTGTTCAGGCTCCATGGTTATGTGCAGCCAGATAGTATGCATAACAGTTGGGCAAGGCTGCTTGCTTCAATCCATGAACAAGCATGGTTGTAGCATGGGTTCCACAGTGGCCTCAGTATTCAGGCTAGGCTACTTGGTGAGACTGGAGGTTATGCTCAGCAGGTATGCAGAGGTGCAAATCTGCTTTCTTGTCTAGACCAAACAGCATAACAGGCTCCATAGCTGGTATGGCTCATTGACTGGGGACCCAAATCAGGCAGAACTGTCCAATGGACTCCCTAGCCAGATGGGTTGACCAGTTTGGCTCTGAAGATAGAAAGAGCCATTGGCTGAGATCTCCGCATGGGCATTGCTACAAGCAGAAATACAGTTTGCCAGGATCTGAGTGCTGGTTGCTGTAATTCCCACCCCAGTAATCTCTCTCTCTCTTTAATCTCCAGTGGTTGAGTCCCATAGATTCCCTAGTTACCTCTAGGAAGTTAGCCCCAGTAGAGCACTCTTGGAAGTGTCCCACAATGCTGGGAGAGCTAGATGTCCACTTAGGGTCCTCTTTTCCCACTGGAGAAACTACAGGCTTGGGGGGCACTCTGGGTGCAGCACTGTTCTACTCTGGGGAGATGCAATGTGGTCAGAATGCAGCTGATCCCCTCACTCTTCCAGTGTGGTATTTCTTAGTCTCTGTGGCCTAGGAGGGTACTTTAGCCTCACCCGTGGGTCTGGTGCCTTTTCTATAAATAATGTGAGGGTAGCTGAAGTTGGGAAAGACTTGTATCTGCCATCTTGATTAGGAAACTTTCTTTTCTATACTAGTTTCTTCTTTGTTTTTGCCATGAACTCTTTAATACCAGTTTATAGATGCCTTCTCAGAATAAAATAAAATACATAAGAATGGAAAAGAAGCCAGTTATATTGAAATAGTTATCAACATATTACAAATATAAATTGTGACATAATAATAGTTCTCCTTCTTGACTAAGTCACTAAAAAATAAGACCTAGTGGCAGCTTTAATAAACAGTAAAATTTTGAAGTAGTAATGATTGTGAACAATATTTTAAGATATCTGCCATAAATTTAATGTGACAAGGAAATATTTATTATTTCTATTAGTGACACAGTTAGATGTCCTGTTAATACTCTAGGCACTTTGGTTTGTTGCCTATATTGTTAATCAGATGGAATACTAAATATTAGCTAGCAGGTAAAGAAAATAAAGATGCAATGTTTTTCATGTCTAAGTTCAGGAGCCCCTGAATTCTCTTGATGGGTCCTCCATGGGAACCCCTGCTTTATACATATCTTTGTAAATTGTTCTGCAGCAATTTTATACTTCCTTCCATGTTAATCATTTTTTTTTCTCTCTACCAACATGAATTTTCACAGCATTTAAGAATCATTTGCATGCACTAATATTCTAAAATAGAATGCAATTTTATTTTTCCCTCAATACTTGAATTGCTTTTTAAAAAGTGCTAATTTCTTTTCTTTTTGGTCAATGTTCTATATGTAAGTGTGCCTACAACTACTTCATTTTAACCACTGATGTCCTAAAAACACTTACTGGTCTTAAATTTTTCTCTCAATAGATCAAATTAAGTTACACTAAAGCATATTTTCAAAGCTGAAATAATAACAAGAATCACCTAAACTGAGTACACGTTATTTGGATCTAACTCATAACTGCATATACTAGAAGCTCCTCAACAATCTTAGGATAATGGTGTACTTTTTAAGTGTTTCTTTGTTTTTTATAAGCGTTTTAGGATCTTCAACTACGTCCATATAGTGAACTTGGCTTCTAGCTTAAATTAAAATATTTTGAAATAAAGGAGGCATTAGTACTTTTATTAATAACCTTAAATTTGGGGGCATGATCTTGCTGATTAAAGTGTTTTATTTTTATTTTATCAGTAAGGCATTCATCTTGTCAAATAACTAAAATCTATTAGCTTTCTGGCAGGAAAGAGCTTATTGACCCATACTACTGAAGCAACTTAGCAGCAGCAGCAGCAGGAGAGATAATACTGTTGTTTATTCAAGTCTCTGGAAAGCAATGTGTCCTTAAAAAAATTGCTTTTTGTTGTAATGAGAAGACAATGATGTCACATAAGCAACAAACTATGATTATGCATGGATGGAGTTTAGCACTGTAATCAGATAGAATTTACAACAAAGTTAATCTGATGATACATATTTAATGCTATGCATTATCTATGTGCTACATGGTAATTAGACACAAATGGTAAACAGCTCCTTTGAATGGCAAATTGATGTTACTTTTGCATCACTGAAGCAAATCCTTTCTAGGATGGGAGGGAGAAAGGCAGTGGTGATTCTAGTCTTTTCTCCTGCCTGAGCAGGAAACAGTCTTCTTTGGGTACTTGAAAATCAAGTAACTCTTGCCACCCAGGACCTTCCTCCTCATCAGAAGATACTCAGACATTGAATTTGTCTGGATAAATGCGATATTAACTTTAATAACTCAGATGAGTTATTCACCATTTGTGCCTCGTAACCAAGCACCACAATTCCAATCAGGCATATTATTAAATTACATGTTAAACTGTTTTCTCCTACAAGCACAACTAAGAAAATGAGTTTTGGTTGAGCAGGATAAGGAATGAAAGGAAATTTTAGAGTATCTGGCATTGAGGAGGAAAGGAAGCCAGCTGGGGAAAAAAAGTCCTCAGTGGCATGTTTTCAACAGAGGGAAAACTCAAAATTTGTGGGGCAAAGGATGCAAGCGAGATGTGAAAAAGAGAAAGATTCAGGCTTAGAAAAAACGAATGGACATCTAGAAAAGAGGAAGAGACAAGAAAAAAACAGGTTAACACAACACCAGCAAACATGAAATGCATGGAGGCATTGGGTATAACACAGAAGGAGCTGGCCAGAATCAGATTTTGTGATTCTCCTTCACTTACCTTCTAAGATTTAGCATAATAATGTGATTTCACAAGCAGTCTTTTTGACTACCTGAACTTGTTGCAGTGAAAACCTTTGTGGTTCAGTGGTGTCTGACTTTTTGCAACCCCATGGACTGTAAGCCCAGCAGGCACCTCTGTCCATGGGGATTCTCCAGGCAAAAATGATGGAGTGGGTTGCCATGCCCTCCTCCAGGGGATCTTCCTGACCCCAGGGATCAAACCAGGGTTTCCTGTATTTGCAGGCAGAGTCTTTACCACTACACCACCTGGGAAGCTTTGATTGCCTAGTGGTTAAGATTAAAGGAATTGAATTCACGAATGCAGATATAATTTACTGCCATCTCCAAACAAAGCAATTCATTCCTCCCAAGTGGACCAGGCAATTTAAAGAGAAAGACAAATATGTATTGTTAATGCTACAAAATCAAGTGAAACACACACACACACAAATCCCAGGTATTACATTTCTATACAAAAATTGTTAAAGTTTATTGCATATTAGAGGGCCATTCATCAGAGAAGGCAATGGCAACCCACTCCAGTGTTCTTGCCTGAAGATTCCCATGGACGGGGGAGCCTGGTGGGCTGCCGTCTATGGGGTCGCACAGTGTCGGACACGACTGAAGCGACTTAGCAGCAGCTGTAGCAGCAGAGGACCATTGATAAGTGAAAATCCTTCTGTTTCTTATATTCTTTAAACAGTTGAAAACATGACTTAAAAAATAATAAATGTTTTTAATATTACTGGTAAATAAACACTATGGTATTTGTTTTTTTTTAAAATAAATAAATATTATAGTATTTATTTGTATTATAAATACCACAGTAGCATTCTGCATATTTACATTTTTTTAAATTTACTAAGGCATGTGAAGGAAAACCTACAGTTTTAATCGGCAAAATAAATGTCTGCATTGATTAATTCTTCAAAATATGATAGTCTTTTACTACAATTTGACTATACAGAAAAAACTAGAAAGCTTCAAGTATTGAATAGGAGTCAGACATTTGTTTGCCTTGTTGTACTTTGAAATGAAACTGGAAAAAATTGGAAAAAAAGAGGGAGAACTAAGTCACATTTAGGCTTCTTAACTTGCTCATTCTGATTATTGGGCAAAGAATCATGTCACTAAGTCAGGCAGGACAAATGTGATCTGCTCTCTGTTTCAAGTCAGAAAACTGTGGACTTACTAGTCAGACAAAGAAAACACATTTTTCAAAAAGGGGATTTCTTAGCACAGTGTAACTTTTGTTGAGGTTAATAAATGTGTGTCATGATAATAAACAGCCTACATAAACTCATTAAACCTTAGTCCTATAGGCCCTATAGCATAGGGAATAAACTATATCTATGTTTAAAACATACATGAGGTGAACCGGAATGCAAGCCCACACTACACAATGGAGAAACATCTACATGGACACAGCCAGCTCAAACAATAGACACTGGGGCTCTCAGATTTGGAGACCGTCTAAGGGAGACAGGACAGAATTATTACAGCAGAAACTAGTTGATCACCTTAAAATCAAAGCAGACCACATGATTCAAATACAAACAACAATAACAAAAAGCCTACAATGACTATGCCCATCAATGAAAAATCTTGCAGTTCCGCCCTCTAGACAGGGTCAAACAAAAGCTGCCAAGAATTCTAAGAATTAGATCTAATAGAGTGCTTTATTCTAACAAGCAGTCTCTTTGGTATAATTCTCATAGTAACCTAGTAATCTCAGATGAGGAGATAGGGCTTTAGCAAACTGACACAGTTTGCCCAAAGGAGGCAAAGTAATAGAATAAAAAGAGCAATGGCTTTAGAGTCATGATAGGATTTGTTTTGAGCCTCAGCTCTACTACTTTATCACTTAGCAGTTAAGTCACAAGTGGGCAACTTCTCTAAGCCTCAGGTTCTTGATCTGTAAAATGAGGATAACAGTACTTATTTCATAGGACTGTTGTAGGATTCAAGGAGATAAAATACATAAATTGCTTGGCACAGTTCCCAGCACATATTAAGTGCCTAACAAGGGATAACTTAACCATTTAACCACTGATCCTGAGAAAGCTATTTAACCTCTTGACCTGTACACTTTTATTTTCATGCAATGGTACTGACAATATCTATTTAAAAGAGTCATTGGGATGATAAAATATATGCAATTTTGGGTACAGGAATGATGTGTCTACATGTGCACAGACTTAAAACTTAAAAGGACACATATCTAATAAATGGCAGACACATACCTAGAACCTGATTGTCTATGTTGAGTCCTCTTACTATTCACACAGATAGATACTCCTAACTATTATCCAAACATAGAAGAACATTTTCACATAACTCCAATGAGAAGACAGCAATCTAGCAATTCCCATGAAAATGAGATTTAAAAGCAAAATATGCAATTACCTGAATTAAGGGCTCACTCAACATGCTTTCATTAACCTCCAGAATGACGTTTTTTATTTCTTCATATGGCATACGATACGATCCTAGGAAGATAGCTAAAATAAAAGTTGATTTTATTAAAAAGAGAGCAGCACCACAACTTTAAAGCCCAAATAAATACCTGATTTCCATTTCATAGACTTAAAATATGAAATCTCTCACTAATATTAATCTACATAATTATGAACAAACAAAAGTAGTTTCCATTAGCTAAGGCTCTAATGTTTAGAGCTCATGCGTATTTATATGTCTGTGTGTATATTTAGCTGCTAAGTCATGTCCGATTCTTTGTGACCCCATGGAGTGTAGCCCACTAGGCTACTCTGTCCATGGGATTCTCCAGGCAAGAATACTGGAGTGGATTGCATTCCCTTCTTCAGTGGACCTTCATGACCCAAGGATTGAACCTGGGTCTCCTGCCTTGCAGGAGGATTCTTTACCATCTGAGCCACCAGGGAAGCCACGTGTGTATTTATATGGAAGATAAATCTACTAACAGCACGGATAACTACATGCTTAGGCATTTTAGATGAAGCAAATACAAAATAACCCATGAAAAGTTAGAAACTGTATCTCAAGTTAGCTTTTTAATTCAACACTGAATTTACTGTGGAGATTGTCAGAGGCATTCAATACAGCACCTCTCAAGGAAGACAGTAAAGTAACCTGACACTAAAAAAAAGCTATCAGTCTACTTTGAAGTTCTCCCACATAAGAAAAAGTTAAAGTGTCTGAATCATCAAATGTTCCCTAAATCTTTGATGACATTTATGCAGTATGCTATTAGTTGCTTTTTATGTTGAATCACGATTTCCCTTGTCAACTTTTTATTAATTGGATATATATTATGTCATATGGGAATAATTCAACAAATTATACCTAGGAAAGTTCACACTGACTCAGAAAACATTGCTCAATAATACATTTCACTTTCACCTCCATTGAACATACTTTTTAAAGAAAATACATGTGTTCTTATCCCCAGAACATGAATATGTTCCAAAGAGTTTTTTTTTTTTTCATGGAGAAGTCTATATGGCTTAACTGTACCTAATGAAAAGCATACTTTCTGTCCAGGCAAACAATTATATAGACATAAACACCAAATGAGATCACCAGAATCCAAATAAATAATGTTATGAGATATCAACTAGCAATTAAAATCATTTTGTGTTTCTTTAAAAAAAAAGTGCTGAACATCCACTTTATAAAGGAAAATAGACTGTCAGATAAGCAATGTACATATGCAGAACAATTATTAGGAGACTGCTTTTCTGAAAGCAACATTCCTACTGACAGAAGAATAAGAATGATGAGTTATTTTAATCTGATTCTCTATAGCACATTCTTTCACAAAATAAACTCCCATGGTATTTCTTTGCATAATTAGAAATGCTTGATGTGCTGAATTTCTCAAGCATAGTGTTTTAGTATCCTTAGAATATAAACACAGCATAATGTGGTGCCAAAAAAAATGCTGAATTTAATATAGAGGGAAGACTATATATTAAAAAAGAAAAAACAAAACAAAACTTCAGGCCTGAGTAAATGAAGATGGGTTTAAATGTCCAGCTACTTTAGCAAAAGTTTACTTAATGGCTGACTGGTTTGTTAAAGGCTTTAAGGTCCACTAACCAATTTTATATGGCAGTGGTTAACAACTTAACTCACTCACATCACAATTCCTTCAAACACAAAGCAATAGCAATAAAAGGATTCAACCAATGTGACTAGTGAATACTCTAAAACCATCACTTCTCAGGTCTAGGCAGAAGAAAATAAAAACACCACTTTTCAACTCTGCTTTCATTCTCACTTTGGCCTCTTAACAATGCAGAATTCCAAAGCCTTTTATTCATAAAAGTTCCACCTGGCCTGGCCAAGGCTAAATTATAGAGGGAGTCCATTCTGGCTGAATGATAAAAAGGCAACCTAAATCATGTTTACACCAAATTTTGTTTCCAATAGATGTTAAATATACCTGCTCAAAGAAGTTACAACTTTGCTTTAAAAACGTCCAACAATCCCTTATCACTACCATCACCACCACTCCCTAGGTAGAAAATATCACATACAAAGGTTCTGTGCTGTTTTGGGATCCAAAATTCTCAACTCTTTCACTTTCTTCTTTGTAGGTATGGTCTTCTTTTCTTCTAAAGCTTCTGCATTCTTTTGAACTGAAAGAAAAATGTTGATAGATAAATAATAATACTGCTAATCCAAATACATGGACTAACATGAGTAAGGCATATTAACTACATTAATAAAACTCATGCCCAAATCCGTAAATAGGTTTATTTCATTAGTTCAAGGAAGAGGATGAACATAAAAATATAGACCTGTTTAGAGTTTTCCCTACAAATTAAATATTAGCACTTAAGTAGAAAAGATAAGCCAAATAGAACCAAAAATCAATTGCTGCTTCTTAACTAATGTGGACCATTAATCACTGCTTACCAGGTTCCTACAGCAGCACAGGAATTAAACATATAGTAAAATCTCCCTAATTTGGACTAATTGAGGAAAAAGACAAACATGTATTTATCCTGAAATATGCTAAAATTAAGGCAGGTTTGAAATTGCTTCAAAGTTATCTAAGGTAACTTGAAGGCTAAACAGGTCGCCATATGAAAACCCCTACTGAGACTGCTTTGCAGAACAGATATTAATCATTTGCCAGTTAGACAACAGTTAGTACCTATTTGCACACTCATAATGAAGGAATCTCAAAGACAGGGTGTTTTGAGTAAGTTTCCTTTGTCTCCTTCACCATATTTTAGTAATATTTGCTTTCTTTGAACAAAAGATTTATTTACCCTACATTCAGAAGGTAACCCTTGAGTTCCAAACAGTTAAAATGTCTTGAAACTGTGAAGGGTGACAGTGTCATGGAGGCGCCTTAGACCTCCCCCAAAAAAGTCTCCCTGATCACCCCCATCAGCCCTCCCCTCAAAGAAGCCATCTCTCAAACCAAAGTGAAAAACATCATGCTGTCTGCAATGAAAAGGAGGCTTTATCTCAAATCCCTTAAGCCCTCCTATACAGAAATTCTACAGCTACCATTATATTCCTGTGTTGGCAGTTTACCTCTGCTAATATAAAAACAGGGTTGTAGGTAATGGGACCATGAAAAAATATGAGAAAAGTAAAGGCAACATTTTCCAGTCAACTAGAATGATATGCTCTTGTACCCACACTCTTGCTGCCAAATTTTACCACAAAGTCACATGACCATTATCATGCTGGTTCATTATTACTTTTACAAAGTATAACTTTATTTTCAGGCAATTACTATTTTTGTTATATTTATTTATCTGATCTTTGTTAAGGAGATCACAAATGAGTTACTGATTTGCTTATTTTCTTTAGAGGAAAAGTAACCCACAAACACAGTACTTTTTTTTTTTTTTTGGCTAAGGTTTGTGTTCACAGATATGTGCATCTGGAAAAATTTCTACAAGGCATCAAAATGTTGTGGTCCATTAAGACTCCCTTTGTTTTATTGCTATAAACTATAGAAAAATTAAATGAACTTACTAAAGAAATCAAACAAAAATAATCACTAAAAACCTAGCAGTGCCATACTTTCCAGGTATGATCAATTTAACATAATGCAGAGTTCAAACAGGCTAGATAATTACACTTGACAAACATGATCTTATGGGAGTGAAAAGTAGTTTGCCATGTTTACTCAAGAAAAGAGAATTACTGGTACTGCTAGAAGAAAAATGACTTTCAATATATTTCTTAAAAAAAATCATCACAAGTGTTCCTCAAAGGATCTAGGAGCCCAGTGTATTTCCTATAAAATAATCAGCATATTAATTTATCCTAACTTTCAAGACACTTTCAGCTGAAGACTACTCTATATAAAGAAATGACAGTTCAAGAGTGAGGCCTTTTGTCATAAGAAAAAACTTAGCTGAATTTTACTGAAATTACTTGTAGAATCTTTTAGAAATGTGTGCTAGTCAAACAAAATAGTCAAGAAAAATATCCTAATCATTCAATATGCTTTCAATCCCAGTATGGGAGACTAATTAAGAAAGCACATATACAGTGAAAATCCTATACAGTATGAAAGACACACTATGATTATCCTGCAAACTAAGAGACTCCTGAATTACCCAAACATACATAATGGTCATTTTGTGCATCATCATATTTTTGCTTTTTTTTTAATTAAAGTATATTTCAATCTCTCCCCTTTTCAAATAAACAAGCTACTTAAAATGAAGATTAGATCTCTTAAATGCCTAGAGTTCACAGTTTTATTTTCTGAATCCTTACATATTTTCCTTGTATTATACTTTAGTTTATCTTGAGTTCAAGAAATGGGCTTCCCAGGTGGTGCCAGAAGTAAAGAATCCACCTGCCCATGCAGGAGAAACAGGAAACCTGGGTTCAAACCCTGGGTCAGGAAGATCCCCAGGAGTAGGAAATGGCAACCCACTCCAGTATTTATACCTGGAAAATCCCATGGACAGAGAAGCCTGGCAGGCTACAGTCCATGGGTTTGCCAAGAGTCAGACACAAATGAGCACTCACACATGTACAAAGAAATGAATAGAATTCCATGAGTGGGTACTGCTGAACTAAGGATCATTAGAGCAAACCTTGTTTAAAATAACTTCTTCACTAGACAGGCTTTCGGGAGCAATCATGTTTTCACCATGATCACTAGATATTAACCAGTGGCTCTTATCACCTTTGGGGGTTTCCCTGGGGGCTCAGCAATAAAGAATCCGCCTGAAATGCAGGAGACATGGGTTTGATCACTGGGTCAGAAAGATCTCCTGGAGGAGGAAATGGAAACCCGCTTCAGTATTCTTGCCTGGGAAATCTCATGGACAGAGGAGCCTGGCAGGCTACAATTCATGGGGTTGCAAAAAGAGCCGGATATGACTTAGTGACAAAACAACAATAATTATTGCCTTAGCAATCACAAGCACAGGCTTAGAAAATAGAGAATTTCAAGAGAGGTAATGATATATGAAATTTATCTATATAGTATCGAAGCTTTCAAACATTCAAAAGTCTCTGCTTTCATAAAGACCAGAAAATGCCACTTGTCTTAAGATTCTTTTATTTCAAATGTTTCTAATACTTGTAAAACTTAAATATTCCATGACTTAAATTAAAAATGGGTAATTCCACGACTCAATTAAAACTCAAATAGATATTTTTCCAAAGAGGACATTTGGAATGAACAACATAAAAAGATGCTCAGCATTGCTAATCATGAAGGGAAATGCACAACGAGATATCACCTCACGCTTGTTAAGATGACTACTGTTAAAAAAAAAAAAAAGTGTTGGTGAGGATGTAGAGAAATTGGAAGCCTTGTACACTGTTAGTAGGAATGTAAAATGGTGCAGCCACTATGGAAAACAATACAAATATTCCTCAAATAATTAAAACAGAACTACCATACAGTCCAGCAATCCCACTTCTGGGTATATATCCAAAAGAACTGAAATTCAAATCTTGAAGAGTTATCTAAACTCCTATGCGGACTGCAGCATTATTTACAATACCCAAGATGTGGAAGCAATCTAAATGTCCATCAAATGATGAATGAATAAAGAAAGTGTAATATATACATAGAATGGAATATTATTCAACTTTAAAAAATAAGGAAATCCCACCATTTGCAACAACATGGAAGAACCTGGAAGTCACTATGCTAAGTGAAATAAGCGATTCACAAAAGCACAAACACTGCAATGATTACACTTATGTAAGGAATCTAAAATATAAGACTCATAGAAACAATGTAGAATGGTGTTTGCTAGGAGCTGGAGGAAGGGAGAAATGGAGAGTTACTGTTCAATGGATCATACTAGTTCAATGAGTTCTAGAGATCTGTGGTATAACACTGAGCCTACAATTAACAATGCTGTTGCTGCTGCTGCTGCTAAGTCACTTCAGTCGTGTCCGACTCTGTGTGACCCCACAGATGGCAGCCCACCAGGCTCCCCCAACCCTGGGATTCTCCAGGCAAGAACACTGGAGTGGGTTGCCATTTCCTTCTCCAATGCATGAAAGTGAAAAGTGAAAGTGAAGTCACTCAGTCATGTCTGAGTCTTAGCGACCACATGGACTGCAGCCCACCAGGCTCCTCTGTCCATGGGATTTTCCAGGCAAGAGTACTGGAGTGGGGTGCCATTGCCTTCTCCGTAACAATGCTGTACTGTGTACTTAAAAATTTCAGAGGGTTGCTCTCATGTGAAATGTGCTTATAACAACATAATTAATTTATAAACTTAAATTATAGTGATTCTATAATTATTTCAAATTACTTGAATGAGACTAAAGAGATAGTTTTTAATTCTCAATACAAAAATTTCAAATACTGATTTTATCAACAATGGCCCTATGGTCTTTAGGTTCACGACGCCTCCATTTTTATGTGATATCTCCTTGTGCAAATAAAAACCTATATAGCCACTGGGTTTGAAGCCACAGGATTAAATTAGAGTGCTTAAATTGACACTGCTAATCGACCAAATAATAATGAAACACTATAAAATACTGTCTGTAAGAATATAATGATGTAATAATAAAGACGTGTATTATTATTAAAGACATACTAACATCAAGATACTAATTATCTAAGATAAAATGCCCAGTGAGAATTCTTATATTTCCTATAAAACATGGATTTGTACATGCAATTGTACTATAAATTTATTCCTTTACAACTGAGGGATGCTCATGAGCATAAGTAAAGTAAACATGGTTATATTCTTTCCCCAATCTAATTTAGGCAATGTTCGGGAATCCCATGTTAATTTCTGCTATCACAGTGGATATACAAAACATGTGACAAGATGTTTGTAATTTGTAGCCAATATTAATATAAATGGGTATCACAATAATTTTCATGGTGATAACTAATCATAAATCATAATAAACGTTTTATAATTAATGTACCTCAAAATTCCTGTGAGAAAGATTGATTTCTAAAGTTGGCATCAATATTATTCATTCATTCACTCATTCATCCAGGACATATTTGTTGAACACCTACAATGTGTTAAGTCTAGCATGAGCATACAATGGTACACAAGACAAAAAATGTACTCATATGTCTTAAGTATGTGGACTTAGGAAAACTACTAATCATGGAAGTATGTCCAAAAGATATCTAACAATTGTGATTTATTTATCCATAATAATATAGCTTCAATGAATACAAGCATATGACTTAGAAAATCTCCTTTTTTGTTATCAGATGTCATAGTTCCACATTAGAGAACATTGTTATCTTAGAATCAACATCAACAAATGATGTGTTACATTTTATTATAAGAAATATATGGAAATTACTTCCTATTAAGTACCCTATACACAAAGCCACGGTAAATAAAGCTAATAATCGTAGTGTTTCAAGCCACAATGAAAATTTAGATAGCTTCCGGAGTGCATGTTCAGTCATGTCTGACTCTTTATCAACCTCCTAGACTGTAGCCTGCCAGGCTGCTCTATCCATGGGATTCTCCAGGCAAGAATATTGGTCTGGGTTGCCATTCCCTTCTTCAGGGAATCTTCCTGGTCCACGGATCGAATCCATGTCTCCTGCATCGACTGCATTGGCAGGTGTGTTCTTTACCACTGAACCACCTGGGAAGCCCTTATAGAGCTTCATGCATACATATATGTAGGGCTTCACTGGTGGCTCAGACAGTAAAGAATCTGCCTGCAATGTGGGAAACCCAGGTTGGATCCCCGGGTCAGGAAGATCCCCTGGAGAAGGGAATGGTTACCCACTCCAGTATTCTTGCCTGGAGAATTTCATTGACAGAGGACACTGACGGGCTATAGCTCATGGGGTCGCAAAGAGTAGAACATGACAGAGTGACGAACACTTTCACTTTCCCTCATATATTATATGTACCTCTATTCAACAAATAATGCCCAACTGTCACTTTAGATATATCATACAAACAAAAACAATTGTTATTTGCCTACATACCTACATATTTTAATCCATATGTATACAATTCCAAAAATGATTCTAACTACATGGAAATACTTTTTCATGTATTCCTTGAAAAAGCTGTTATTTTAACTTCACTTAATACTTTGATGTTTAAATGAGTGCAAGTATGACAAAGGCAGGCAGGGAAAGTCTACAGTGATTTCTGTGTGATAGCTACAATGATTTCTTTTTTGAATTATTATCTTCCACTCTCTTTACATCATCTTTACCCTCATATTCCTGGAAATACTATAAAACACAATTGAAAAATGGGCAAAGGATTATCTATGTACATATACACACAAAACATATGTATATGCATACACACAAAAGTGCAAAGTTTAATAATGGCAACAGTTACAGCAATAATAATAATGGTAGTAGTAGTAGCAGTGTTAACTACAACCACAATCATTACAACTCCCACCAAAATCAACTTTTATTAAATATTTGTTCTGTGTCTGGAACTAATTTTATATCACCTTATATGATATGTATTACCATTGTCATTTGACAAAGGAGGAAACTAAGCAACACAAATATTGAGTCATTTGCCCAAGTACACAATAGCTAGTACTAAACAGTTACTCGACTTCATGAGTAAATCAGGGAAATGTAAATGAAAACAATCAATGAAACACCATTTCACATTTATCAAATTGAAAATAACAAAAAAGTCTCACAAGACCCAGTATGGATGAGGAGATGGAGAAATAAGGATTTGATTGAGCCAACAGTGGCAATAAAAATTAGGACAACAATCTTAAAATTAGCATTTATTCATGCAAAATATAGTTAACATGTGCTCAGCTCATTATTATAACCCAATTCTTCCATTTATAGGTCAAATGATCAAGAAGACAAGTATGTTTAATGTACTTAAAAAAATTTCTATTGAGGTTTAACAATGCTGTGTTAGTTTTAGGTGTACAGCAAAGTGAATCAGTTATACATATACATATATCCACTCCATTTCAGATTCTTTTCCCACATTGGCCATTACAGAATATTGAGTACAGTTCTCTGTGCTAAGCACATTAGGTCCTTACTAGCTGTCTATCTTATACATAGTAGTATGTGTATGTCAATCCAAGTCTTCCAATTTATCCCAATCCCCCTTACTCCCTGGAGCCATAAGTCTGTTTTCTATATATATAACTGTTTCTGTTTTGCAGATAAGTCCATTTGTACCCTTTTAGATTCCAGATATGTAATGTCATATGATATTTGTCTTTCTGTTTGACTTACTCACAATGACAATCGGTAGATCCACCCATGTTGCTGCAAATGGCATTATTACATTCTTTTTTATGGCTAATTTCATTGTATATAGGTACCACATCTTTATCCATTCATCTGTTGACGGACACTTAGGTTGCTTCCATGTCCTGCCTATTGTAAATAGTACCGCAGTGAACACTGGGGTGCATAGTTTTCGAATTATGGTTTTCTCCAGATACATGCCCAGGAGAGGGATTGCTGTATCATATGTTTATAACAGTACAAAACTGGAAACAACCCACATGCCAGGGGTTATAGAATGGGTAAATAAATTATAGCATATTAATAGAATAGAATACAATGCAGCATTTACAGTGACAGTGTTACAGCTACATATTTCAACAGGAATAGATCCCAAATACAATGCTGAATGGAAAAATAAAAGTGGTTGTAAATGTTGTATGCTGTATATTAGCATTCCTCTAAATTGAAAATAAGACACAGGCTAATTTTCCATATTACTTATAAGTGAGTATATAGATACATATATTTATATACACCGAAAAATTATAAAAATATGGAATGGATATTCAAAAGATTAATGATGGTGTTTATCTTGGAGGAGGAAAGTGATACTGGAGAAAGTAGAACCCTGAAAGACTCAACTTTACCTCTAGTGTTTTATTTCTTTCAAAGCAAAGATCTATAGCAAATATGACAAAATGTAAGCATTTGTTCATTCTGGGAGGCTGCTGTATGGGTGTCTGCTATATCAGCCTGTGCAAAGTTCCATTTTTTCAATATAAAAATAAAATATGACTAGAGTGCGGCTTAAATATACCTGTCCCTTTTTATAGTCTACAGACTGATAGTTAGCCTTGGCAATCCCCAGGACCAAGTGTAAACAGGAATCAGAAACAACAGGGAAGAGAACAAAGGAAAAAAAAAATATAGGTCAAGATTAGTCATTGTGGAAAGCAAGCACGATTTTGTTTTCAACTGATTGTGAATCCATTTGGTGAGGGATAACACATTTGTTTACCAAACCTTGGAAGGAATGGCTGATGCAATATGCAGTGGGAGATTGCATCTCCATCTCCTTTTATAAGCTGCATATTACAGCTGTGAAGCTTCCCCTCTCTGCATTGCCTACAGCTGGGCACTAACTAAGGCATCCCACAGAAAGGTAGATTTCATCCTGACACCTGCATAGTACCTGAAGCCATAGGAATGGCATTACCAAGAGTGTTCCCAAAGTTTAAAGCACATTAAACAAGACTAATGGTGGGAATCTCATACACACACACACATACACATAATGATTTCCTAATTAAGGAACAAATCTTACTGGTTGTAGTACAGACAAGAACCCTCCCAAATCAGGCAGCACATGTTACTGCAAATTAACATCTGCATAACTTGTACACCTGTTCATTCAGCCAATTACTGAACACTGCTAAATGTCACGAGAACACTATGCTTAACAACATGCATAGCTAACATTGTATATCTTCAATTGGATCCCAATACCTAATCAGATAATGGATATTTTAGGAAGGACAAATAAAGTGGGCTTGGAGGTTTTAGGGAGGGTTTCCCTCATTTGAAATAATCATTTAAATGCCAAAACTGAAGTATAGTTCTTACTTCATCCCAGTGCTTGACAAAGGTGGTGGTGGGAGCCCTTCTGGCTAAACTTTAACCTCTGTGAATACCTTACTCAAGCTCTAGTTAATCCCTTTACCCGCAAATTGGATCAGGCTTTGTAAGTAGGGACTGATCAAGTACCTACAGGCCACTGCAAACACCCAGAGGACCTCCTGTTATATCAAATTTCCTAATTCATGTCACAAATCAATAAGTCCAGCAAGAAACTCTAAAAGCTAAGGGTGTCAAGGAAGACCGCTGGGAAAACATCACTGTAGGAATTACGAGGCTTAAGCCCAGTACTGCTAGGCTAATAGGACATTTTTTATTGAGAATACAGTTTGGGCATTCATCATATCCAGTCTTTTCTTTCTCAATGTGGTCCATTTCAGACTGGTACAAGTACTGCATACAATTCAGTTTAATGCAGAAGGCAATTAACTTTTTTGAACAAGAGGGAACAAAATAACACCCCAAGAGATGTGGAATCAGGACCTCAACTTGACAATGTAGGATTTTTCAGTCTGGGTTTCAAGTATACCGAGCATGTCTAGAAGAAGGTCAGCGTTCTAGATCCCACCAGGGACTTATTCAAATGACAGAAACTGGGAAACTATCTTATAATAGTTTAAAAGAAACTTTTAAAAGAAAGTTTTTTCTCCTAAAAAAGAAACTTCTAATCTCCTAGATATTTCTACATAATTGCCCAATAATTGTCTCCAATTTAGCTCATCTCTTGCCTGACTCCCAAACCTGCTTTAGTCTTTTTCTCAAAAAATGGCAACTCAACTCCAATTGTTCAAAAAAAAGTCACAGTCATCATTGACTTTCTTCCTTCCCAGGCTACATTTCAGTCTTTGGCAAATCCAGCATTTGAACACTTCTCATACCTCCACATATACTGAAGGGTTTCAAGCCATCATTACTTCTAGCCCTTCTTTATTTATTGTTGTTCCGTCGCTAAGTCATTTCTGACTCTTTCTGACCCCATGGACTGCAGCACGCCAGGCTTCCCTGTCCATCACCAACTCCCAGAGCTTGCTCAAACTTATGTCCATCCAATCGGTGATACCATCCAACCATCTCATCCTCTGTTGTCCCCTTCTCCTCCTGCCTTCAATCTTTCCCAGAATCAGGGTCTTTTCCAATGAGTCGGCTCTTTGTATCAGGTGGTCAAAGTATTGGAGCTTCAGCTTTAGCATCAGTCCTTCCAATGAAATTTCAGGACTGATTTCCTTTCGGATTGGCTGGTTTGATCTCCTTGCAGTCCAAGGGACTCTCAAGTGTCTACTCTACCACCACAGTTTGAAAGCATCGATTCTTTCATTGTATCCTGTCAGTTCATTTTATTCCACCATTCAATACCCCTCAATGATTTTCTGTATCATTTTGAGTAAAAATCAGTCTTTGCAGTAGTCTAGAATGCCTTGCTTTCTTATTAAATTTAATTTTTTATTTTGTATTGGAATATAGGTCATTTACAATACTGTGTTAGCATCAGGTGTACAGCAAAGTGATTCAGTGAAACAAATATACATATCCATTCTTTTTCAGGTGGGTTGCCAATTCCCTCTCCAATGCAGGAAAGTGAAAAGTGAAAGTGAAGTCGCTCAGTCGTGTCCAACTCTTAGCGACCTCATGGACTGCAGCCTACCAGGCTCCTCCATCCATGGGATTTTCCAGGCAAGAGTACTGGAGTGGGGTGCCACTGCCTTCTCCGCTTTTCCCATATAGGTAATTACAGAATATTGAGTATAGTTCCTGTATTATATAGTAGGTTCTTGTTGACTGTTTTACATATAGTAATGGGTATGTGTTAATCCCAAACTCCTAATTTATCCCCCCTCACAATATTTCTCCTTTTGTAACTGCAAATTAAAATGCCTTACTTTATATTCCATGTCCTCTGCTTAGCTACTCTGACCTCATTACTTTCCTTTCATTCCTCCCTTCCAGCTATATTAGCTTCCTTGCTGTTCTTCAAATATACAGATCAACTCCCACAGGACAGCCTTTGCATTCGAGTTTATATCACCACTAGATCTTCCCTCACTTCTTCCAGATCTTTGGTTAATGTCACTTTCTCATAGATATCTTTCCTGATGATGTACTTCAAATCACAACTCCTCCCTATTGACACTCCTTTTCCCCTTTGCCTGCTTCATTTTTCTCCATAGCGGTTATCACCATCTGACATAATACATGTTATTGTCTATGCCTTCCACTTTGATGTCAGCTCCATTTTAAAAAAGATATTTGTGACTGTTTATTCCCTGTTACATGCTAGCACCTAGATCTGTGCTGAAACAGAATAGGTCGTCCAGATATTTTGGAATTTATCCATATCTTTATTCCTATATATATATGTGAATAATCCATATATATTCTTATTTATGCACAATGATTTATGTATAAGATTGTGTATTCCAGCATTGTTACTAGCAAAAGATTATAAATGTTCACCAACTGGAGACAGATTCAATAAACTACGGTAAATTGGGCATTGTTTATAATAGCAAAAGGTTTGAAATGATCCGAAAGCTTTTCAAAAGAAGACTGCCTGATTAAACTGTGCTATGTCCCACTCAATGGACTACTCTGCTGCTATATTCATGACCAAGGAAACTCTTTATGGAACAATATGGAATAATTTTCATAAATACCAATAAATGATGAAAACAGGGTATGCAAGGCTGTACAGTAAATGCTAGCATTTGTTGGGAAAGCAAGAAAGAATATTGACATGTATTTGCTAGTATATGCATAAATGTTTCTTAGGAAAATTTACAAGACATTTATTACAGTAGTTACTTCTAGAGAAAGAACTAAGTATCTAAAAGAATTGATTTCTGTGTAACTTATGAAGAACTAAAGTGAGAAGTTTAGAGATTACGGCAGGGACCCAGGGACTCAGAGAAATCACCAGATTTTTAAAAAATGTTTATGCAGACTGGAGCAATATACTCAAAAAAGGCATAGGCCTGATGTGGAAGCCCAAACCAAACAAAATAAGCTAACAATGCGTGGTCACCTCCACCATCCTAGACTCCAGGAAGAACCCAAGAGAACCTTGGAAAAACTGTTGAGGCAAATTCTGCAAATTGTGGAAGTGGCAGTCCTGGATAAGGCTGCTGCTGCTGCTGCTGCTAAGTTGCTTCAGTAGTGTCTGACTCTGTGCAACCCCATAGACGGCAGCCCACCAGGCTCCCCCATCCCTGAGGTTCTCCAGGCAAGAACACTGGAGTGGGTTGCCATTTCCTTCTCCAATGCATGAAAGTGAGAAGTGAAAGTGAAGCCGCTCCAGTTGTGTCCGACTCTTAGCGACCGCATGGACTGCAGCCTACCAGGCTCTTCCATCCATGGGATTCTCCAGGCAAGAGTACTGGAGTGGGGTGCCATAGCCTTCTCCGTGGATAAGGCTAGTCACTATTTTGGGCTTTGTAGGTCATACAGTCTCTGTTGCAATTCTATTCAATACTCCCAATTGTATCCTGGAGGCAACTGTAGCCAATAAGTATCAAATGAGCATGGTGGTGTGTGAACAGCATCTATGAATTTAGAAAACTACGTGGTTATTCACATTTACCTTTTCTAGTTTACCAATCCTTGACATAATAAGTGCTCAATAAGTAAGTATCTAGTCCTTCATCCTCTTTTTTGCAACTGAGGTCAATTTATTCTTGCTTCAAGTTTTGAAAATGCGAGTAAATATTCAACCTTTTAACACCTAGGAGTGTTGCTTGATAATTCTGTTTTTCAAATAGTGTTCACATAATCAAACACATTTATATTTCTCATGCTTTTTAAAATGTGTCAACCCTACAGGGACCAATGGTTTAGTCCCAGAATATAACTATCTCTTATTTATTCTCCATATGTTCTCATATGATTTTATCATATGTCTACATGTAAAATGACCATAAAATCAAATCAGCCTTAATAAAATTATAAAATGAGTTTCTACCATGCCATCGATATCTAGATAGAATCAGAGCTCTTAAGCAGCTAGAATGTTTGATAATGTTTCACTTGGGATACGTTGGTTTATGAGAAGATGAAAATCTGAGTTCTATAAACAAAGAAACATAAATCAGAACTCTGAATTTCATATAATACAGTTCTCTTACTTTATGTACATAAAAATATTACTGAGTATCTCAATTTGGTTTGTTGCTGGCTGAGCTCAATGGGAAACAACCACAGTTACATTGTCTCTGTTTTCCCCTTTTGGATTCCAACTGGTTTCAATTTTATCTTTCAGTGGTAATTTTCTTTAGTGCAGAAAACACGTCAGCATATTTTGTTGAAGGCAATTGAAGTATTAGAAAAATTTTGAGAGGGTGGAAGAGGAGATATCTCAAGTTTTCATTTCTTTTAAGTCAAGTTCAGTTTGTTGGTGACTTTCTATTTGAAAGCAGTAAGCAATATGTGAGATTACTTTGGAAATGTTGGGAAGATATGTTCAGAACAAAATTTGAATAAGTGTAGAGTTACCCTGTTCTTAAGACAAAAAATTCATAACCCTCTTCCTTCCCCACCTATCACCCTGTTATACTACCAAAAATGTTGAATGCTTGACCCCATCTCCTTGTCCTTCCCTACTCTGTCATCTATTTATAATCTGGATTTGAATACACCCATAACTACAGAATCTAAATATCAAGATCTCTATAGGTAGGGCCTCAGGACCTGTATCTCTTAACAACTCCTGAGGTAATTCTAGATATCAGCAAGATATGGAACAACTGTTCTCCGGCATATAACACAACACTTTGTAATAGCTCTTAAATAATCCCCAAATTGAAAAGTGCAAATATCATCAACAGCAACCCATGGAAATCCTGTTAGTAATTTCTTCTACAGCTCAGAATCTAACACTGAAGGAAATACCTGCTCAACAGCTGGGCACACCATAGTGACAAGTGATGAGATTTTAGAAGAAAGCAAATGATACTTATGGCATACTATTTTTAAATCAATTATCAACTAGATATATTCCCTGAGAGCAAGGATCTTGCCCTATATTTCTATAATCCATCACTCTGCTAAGTACACAGAAGTACACAGAAGTTTTAAAAGTAAATAAGAATGCATTTTGTACATTAATTAAAAACATGTGTGTATATAATAAATTAATAGATAATACTAAAATTAATATTAGATACTAGGGCTTCTCTTCCTGTTTTATAGACGCAGTTATCGCTATGCAAGAAGAGAAGGGAAAGGAAAAAGCAATGATTTGTTGTTGAAAGGAAAGTGAAAGGTAGTTAAAGACAGATTCATTCTTGTTTGATGTAAACATGTTCCTATTTTTATCACATTGGTGAAAACAATGAGGACATGTAAGACTTGGAATATGCAAAATAGCAAGAGGTAAAATATTTGATTCTATGAAAACTAGAGTTTCCCAAAAAAAGGGAAAGTTCAGCCTAACCAAAAAACACAGTAAAACTAAATAAAATTCTACCTAAGCAAGCAATTGGAGTTTGGTTTCATTGCTTTTACACATCAGCTAGCTGCCTATATGCCTCAGACCAGCGGTCCCCAACCTTTTTGGCACCAAGGACCAATTTCATGGAAGGCAGTTTGTCCACGGACTGGGGGTGGGGATGGTTTCAGAATGATTCAGGCACACTACATTTATTTGCACTTTATTTCCAATCTAATGCCACCGCTGATCTGACAGGAGGTACCAGCCTATGGCACAGAGGTTGAGGTCCCCTTCCTTAAACCAATAGATCTCAAGAACCAAACTCTAGTGAAAGTACATAAGAATACTCTGTTTTATGCCAAGGTCAATTTCACTTATGTTCCTAACTAGTAGCACATTGATACCACCTATAACAATGAGAATAATGATAACCTGAGTCCAGAATGTAAGCTATTCATCAAGATAAATTAAAACAACTTCTATGAAATCTATTTCATGGATGCACTTAGTTTAATATTGAGGCATCGATAACCCTGACTGGTGTCTATGGGTGTGTGTGCGTGTGTGTATCACTAAATAGATCATAGTTAGGTGACTTCTGTTTAACAATGAGCTTCCATGAGGTACTATATTTCACTAAATGCCAGAAACAGTTTGGATTGTAAGCTTTTAAGAACTTAAAACAATTTAAAAAAATTGTTTGGCTGAGGGCCCAGCTATAAGAAACTCTCTCCTGTGAGAACTATCTTTTAATAATACTATATTCAGTGCTATAGAGCATTTTAAACATAACTGCAGTATGAAACAGCATTAAGTCCAGTAGTTTATTATAGAATAATTGGCAATTGCTTTCCGTGTACCTCTTATTAATTTTTGAGACTAAAAGGTAGATAATAGAGAGTCCTGTATTGTTTATAAAGGCATATATAAGATAAAAGCAATGGTTAAGATTAAATACTAAATCTCAGAGCAAAGCAAAACTCAATGTATATTGTATCCTCAACACATTGCTCCCCAAATTCTCTGAAATCTGAAGAATTCAGATATAGCTATCACCATATAAAGTCAAACACATCTCAAAAAGATTAGAATGAAACCTACGTTATGTGTCAAAAAAAAAAAAAAATCGGAAATCCCTTGAATTGAAGGTTTTACTGGAAATGTAAAAGAGAAAGTAATAACCCAGGTAAGAATAGAACTGCTAATAGTCACAGACAGCAAATAAATTTGACTGGATCAGGATAGCAACCTGCTGACACTTTTTCCTAGCAAACTATCTCTAGCCTGCTGTGCTTGCTATTAGGCTGGCCTTTACTTCACCCCAGCCACTTCAGTCCCATCACTGTAGGGGCTCACTGTTGCCTTCCTTGTGGCTGCCATCAAAGTACGCTTCTGCTTTCAGCCAGGAATTCTTTCAACCTCAACTTAAATACCGGTCCTAACTACAGAGAGGGAGCAGGAAGCAGTACACAAAATTTGGAACAGAGGTGTCATAAAGAAATATAATCAAATTAAAAGCTTCAAATTGGCTAATAAGAAATGATAGATTCCTATTTCTTACTGGAAAGTGGTAAAAAACATGAACTCCAAGCTTGAGTGTGACGATCCATGAAGAAGAATGAAAGAAGTGCTAACATACCTAGCTTTCCACTCAGAGCTCATGGAAATAATCTGAAAAGACACTTAAAAGGGCAAATATTACATCTGATATCTGGTATAGTATTTTTTATTTTTTGCAGGGATGCTTCCCTGCTGGCTCAGATGTTAAAGAATCTGCCTATTTTTAAAAGCCGAGGTACACAAGATACACTAGGAGTCAGTAAATAGAAAGGTAAATGGTTATACTTCTTTAAAATCACCCTTGAAGCTCTGCCACTAAAAGACATGTATTTTAAATTTATTACACGTATGACATGAGTTATTATGCATACTTTTATTCTGGGTGCCTAATATAGATGAAAAGATTACAGGTTCTAAATTTAAGCAATATTTGTCTACTGTCTACCTAGGACAAGTCTACCTAAACTTAGAAAAAGTATGACAGGACTCCCAAATCTGCCATTACAACTGTGCTGTCATACCTGTAATCTATCCATTAAGACCCAAATAAAGTATCACTTTCTCTATGAAACCTCCAATTACCTCTACATTCTTTGCCTTCTACATCACTGCTAGGGCTTCTCTTATGGCTCAGCTGGTAAAGAATCCACCTGCAATGCAGGAGACCTGGATTTGATCCCTGGGTTGCGAAGATCCTAGGGGAAAGGAAAGGCCACCCACTCCAATATTCGGGCCTGGAGAATTCCATGGACTGCATAGTCTATGGGGTCACAAAGAGTTGGTCACGAGTGAGTGAATTTCATTCACTTTTCACTGCTAAGGTATTTCCACATGTTGCCCTGCTTAACTATGGTTCAGGTATGTATCTTTTTGCCTTTCCTAAGTTACAAACTCACAGGGAAGACATGTTTGATACAACTTTGTCTCCCACATCCATTCCACCTCCCATACTATCTAGAAAATGACACTCAAATATTATGTGAATAAAACCTGTGAAATGTGAGAACAGAAAATGATCAGGGTGTAGGAAAAGAAATGTGAATCTGATGCTCTTTTATATTTAAGATGTAACCGAAGCCTAAGCAGAGATTGAAAAGTCAGTGAGAAAGAACTCAGGACAGATTAGACACAGGTGAGGATGCCTGAAGTCATGGACACAGAGAAGAACAGCCAATTAAGAGGACAAAAAGAACAATCAAAAAGGTGAGAGAAACAGGAGAACACATTGTCCCCACAGTGAAAAAGGAAAGTGTTTCAGTAAGAAAAATTAATCAACAGAGTGAAGCATAGCAGGATGGTTAAGCACAGTCTAAGTCCGCACCCCCAATAAAAAGACCAGAAGAAAACACGCCATTTCAGACCACACAGAGCAATTTTTAAAGAGCAATGACAACAGAATCCATATTACAGGATGCAAAGAAGAAGTGAAGGGAAATGTCAAAAAGACCACTTGAGAAGTTAGGAAAAATTACTATGTAGAATATGAAAGAGATAGAAACAAAAAGATTGAATCCCAGCTTAGCATAAATTTGCCTATTACAAGAAGGCACCTGATTGTCAAATTCAAGATCAGTTTTTATGCCAAAAATGATTTCAGTACAAACCCATCATACAATGACCTACTGGACAAGATCAATAGAAACTGCAAAAGAGATTATACTGTTCAGCAATCCATGTTGCATCAATATCTTTAATGGAATGAGACAAGGTGATACAATGGCCCAAAGCTTCCTGGAATTGCTTGTAAACGAAAATCAGGCAGGAAAAGAAAGTCCACATAGACAGTAAGTAAGTACCCCACCCTCTTTATACTGATGACAAAAGAACATTTTCCAGGGTCATAGGAAGAAAAAAGTAGTATTTTGCACTACCAACTTCCAGGCTAGAAATTGTTTAGAGAACTAAATGTTTATACAATAAGCATGACCCACAAGGTCCTGTCAACATCTATGGCAAAGAAACACAACAGCTCTATCAATCAAAGTCAACAGATGAACAAAATTGCTATGTTCAAAGTTAAATGCTTCAGAAGCTGTATCCTATGACAGTTTTATTGAAATAACAAAAGTTTCTGGATCACAAAGTGTTGATGAAGATTAGAACACTTATGTAATTCTGTCATATCAGGGCTAAACTATAGTGTTCATCGACAACATTAGCTGAAGGAAATAAACTGGCTGTCACCCAAATACCCACAGTATCCTGAAGGTATAAAATCTGGCAAGATGAAGATTCAATGGGAGTTTTTAAAGCTTCCCTCTACACTGAGTCCAGCTACCTGAGACCAGCTAGGTAGCCTACAACAAGACAGGTGGCTTTCTCAACTTCCTGACTGCACTCATAATGCTATTAAGAAAAAATATTCAAATGAAAGAATAAAATTTGCTGGGTCAATGTAGTTACAAAATCATGCTACTTCAAACAATTTCAGTGTGATACAACTGAACAAATAGTTGGCTTCACTGATAGCTCAGACAGTAAAGAATCTGCCTACAGTGCAGGAGACCCAGGTTAGAGCAGCTCAGGAAGCTCCCCTGAAGAAGGGCATGGCAACCCACTCCAGGATTCTTGCCTTGAGAATTCCAAGGATAAAGGAGCCTGGAGGGCTACAGTCCTGGGGGTCACAAAGAGTCAGCATGACTGAGTGACTAACACTTCACTTCAATTTCCTTATAGGGGGGCAAGGTGTTATTCCAGGAACGGAAAGAGTTTCAGGAAGCAGTCACCAGTCACTGACCTTAACAAACCTAAGATCTCCAACATGTTTGTCAAATTAACATTTCACTTAACATCTTGTTTTAAATTTCATTTAAAAGATGATTGCCTATAACTTCCCATGTCTTTGTATGCCATGCATGACTTATCATCAAGTAATAGTACCCAATGAAAATCAAACATTAACTTTCTTTCTAATATTTGGCATTGTTAATGATAATGTATTATTATTATTTCCTATTTAATCATTGGCATAGTTATATATCTCCAGCCCTTATATCACAGTAACTCTTCAGGGTAAATATTTTGCTTGTACTGTACAAAAACTTAGGCTCAGAGCAGTGAAGTAACTTTGTACATCCAATAAGCATGAGTTTCAAACAGCATGAATACAGCTTTCCAGTCCTTATTTCTTCCACCATAGCAAGACGCAGCCCTTAGTGTAAGGGCCTATCATTTCATTAAATGAACTAACGTATGTAAAATATGAAGCAGAGAAACTGGCTCTTAATAGGAATCTTTTTAGATGCTAATTCCCATTCAGTGACTCCCACTAATCATTTGAAAATACTGTACATACTAACCCAGTGAGCTAGACTTAGAAAAGGGGTTCTGTAAAGTTATAGGTAAGCATACCAGACATCCCAAATTCCATCTCTAAAGATGATAAAGGAAAAACTTGAGTTATCAAAAATAACATAAATGAATCCATCAGTCTCTAGACTGATAATATTTAATGGTAATTGAAGCATGATGCAATGACTTAACTGTTTCCTAAAAGCAGAAAAGAAAGACTTCCTTAGAGATCAATGCAAAGAAACAGAGGAAAACGATAGAATGGGGAAGTCTAGAGATCTCTTCAAGAAAATTAGAGATACCAAAGGAACTTTTCATGCAAATATGGGCACAATAAAGAACATAAATGGTATGGACCTAACAGAGGCAGAAGATATTAAGAAGAGGTGGCAAGAGTACACAGACGGACTATACAAAAAAGAACTTCACAACCCAGATAACCACGATGGCGTGATAACTCACTTAGAGCCAGACATTCTGGAATGCAAAGTCAAGTGGGCCTTAGGAAGCATCACTACAAACAAGGCTAGTGGATGTGATGGAATTCTAGTTGAGCTATTTCAAATCCTAAAAGATGATGCTGTAAAAGTGCTACACTCAATATGCCAGCAAATTTGGAAAACACAGCAGTGGCCACAGGACTGGAAAAGGTCAGTTTTCATTCCAACCTCAAAGAAAGGCAATGCCAAAGAATGCTCAAACTACTACACAACTGCACTCATTACACACACTAGCAAAGTAATGCTCAAAATTCTCCAAGTCAGGCTTCAAGAGAATGTTAACTGTGAGCTTCCAGATGTTCAAGACGGATTTAGCAAAGGCTGAGGAACCAGAGATCAAATTGCCAACATTTGTTTTGATCATTGAAAAAGCAAGAGAGTTTCAGAAAAACATGTACTTTTGCTTTATTGACTATGCCAAAGCCTTTGACTGTGTGGATCACAATAAACTGGAAAATTCATAAAGAGATGGGAATATCAAACCACCTGACCTGCTCCCTGAGAGGTCTGTATGCAGGTCAAGAAGCAACAGTTAGAACTGCACATGGAACAACAGACTGGACCAAATCAGGAAAGGAATATGTCAAGGCTGTATATTGTCACCCTGCTTATTTAACTTATGTGCAGAGTATATCGTGTGAAATGCCAGGCTGGATGAAGCACAAGCTGGAATTAAGATTGCCGGGAGAAATATCAATAACCTCAGATATGCAGATGACACCACCCTTATGGCAGAAAGCGAAGAAGAACTAAAGAGCCTCTTGATGAAAGTGAAAGAGGAGAGTGAAAATGTTGGCTTAACGCAACATTCAGAAACCTAAGATAACGGCATCTGGGCCCATCATTTCATGGCAAATATATGGGGAAACAGTGGAAACAGTGACAGACATCATTTTTTGGGGGCTCCAAAATCATTTTTATCAAGTCAGTGATGCCACCAACCATCTCATCCTCTGTCGTCCCCTTCTCCTCCTGATGTAACTAAGTAACTTCTCCTTATGTAACTATGTAACTCTTCCTAAAGTAACTATGCAACTCCTCTTTATGTAACTATAAAAGATAAAAGTCATTTTGAGATGTCATGTGTCCACAAAAAATGGGTCACCTGAACTTCTGTTTCTGAAAGTACGGCAGAATATATACCCTGACTGATGCCCCACTGAAACAACTAGATGTGATGAATCTTTTAAAAATAATCTTAAAAGCATAGATAATCTGGCCAGAAAGTAAGTAATCCGTGGAGGCCAAAAACAAAGTGAAAGAACTAAGAAAGGTAAACATCAGTAGAGCCAGTTTTGACCTTGAGAGAATTTACCAAACCCAGATGAACTTGAGCTTCTTTCCAAGGCATCAACTATGAGGGAATGGAAACCAAATCCAAGGCATGATCAAAGTGGAAAGAGAAATAGAAAATTGTCCTATAAACCTCAGAAGACTACAACTCAGTTTAACACTGAACTAGAAATAAAATTGCTCATCTCCCAAGGGGCCTAAGAAGAAAATTGCCCATATCAAACCTTGGTGCTAAATGGAGATGATAAAAACCTTCTCTGAGTATTCCTAGTTGAAAGCCAGTCCTCATGCAGCTCGAATTAACACTTCGAGTCTTAAAAACTTAAGCCATAATTTTAACACGATTCTAGGTTGGTAGCCACCTAGCAATGGCAAATATGAACCTCCTCTAAAGGATATTAACTCTCATATGAGGCCTTAAAATATTCCCAGAGATAAACATACAAGAAATAGCATGTTTCATATGTTTAAAGAAATATAAGAGATTGAAATTAATAAAGAGTTAGATAAATGAAAATACTAATACCAATACTATGTAGATCTGCAAAAGAACCAAATGAAACTTCTTAAAATTAAAATTAAAAAAGTACGAAATAAAATTTAAAAACTCAAGAGGCTGGTTTACCAGTAGAGTTTAAGAAAGATTCATGAAGTGGAAGATATAGCTGAACAAATGTTCTAGAGTATATCACTTAAGAGATACATAGGCAGAAAATATGAAACAGACATTAAGAGAAATGTAGCATAGAGTGACAAGGTATAATTCCTACAATTCAATTTTCAGAAGGTTAGAAAAGGGTGAATGGGGCAGAGGCAATATTTGAGGAGATATTACAGAAAGACACAAATACACGGATTCAGGAAGCTTAAAATATATATCTACCTATCTATCTCTCTGAAGTAGGAAAAATGAAAAGAAATTGACACCTAAACACAGTGACATAAACTCTAATACAAAAGATAAACAAATGATCTTAAGAGCAAATACACAGAAAGGGCATTACCTTAAAAGGAACGAACACAGAGAGCTAACCTATCAACAAGAGACGCCAAAACTGGGAGACTGGTCTCTTCAATGGGCTGAGAGAAAATAATAACCCAGAATATGTAGACAAAATATTTTTCAAAACAAGACTTAAAAAAGGCATTTTCAAGAATTCCGACCCAAGAGTACCTAACTAAAAGAAATTATAAACCACATATTTTAATGAAAAAGTTATTCTAGAAGAAAGGTGGAAAATATATAAAACTGTGTGGAGCAAAGAAAGAGGGCAAATCTAAACAAATAATGATGTCATAATACAACTGCAACAATATTAGTTTTGTAGATGATGGTGTGTATACCCCAAGATTCAGAAATTTCATTCCTAGGAATATACTTTAAAAGAGTTTTCACCCAAGACTAAACTGGCATTTCAAAGCCTACTGGATAGTTCCTCCTGGATTCTAAGAACTAGCAAACCAATCTCATGCTTTCCAAGACCCATTCATCATCTTCCTCTAGGTCTGTTCTTCCTCCCTTTTTCCCTTCACTAGTTATGTTAAAAGTATGACCATTTTCCCAGTCACATAGTCTTAAAATTCTGGACTTACTTTTAACTCTTGAAAGTGAAAGTCACTCAGTCCAGTCCAACTCTTTGCAACCCCATGGACTATACAGTCCATGGAATTCTCCAGGCCAGAATACTGGAGTGGGTAGCCTTTCCGTTCTCCAGGGGATCTTCCCAACCCAAGGATCGAACCCAGGTCTCCCTCATTGCAGGCAGATTCTTTACAAGCTGAGCCACAAGGGAAGCCCAAGAACACTGGAGTGGGTAGCCTATCCCTTCTCCAGCAGATCTTCCCAACTCAGGAATAGAGCCAGTGTTTCCTGCATTGCAGGTGGATTCTTTACCAACTGAGCTATGAGGGAAGCCCACCTTTAACTCTTACCTATATCGTTTTACACAACAATAGTAAGTTCTCTAGTCCTAGAGATTCTAACTTAAAGGGAATGCTCTTATTCAGACCTCAGGCCCTTCCACTTTAGCATCTCCACTAAAGGTCTTTAAAATCATCTTTGCTCAGGTCAGTCATATGAGACCCCTCAATACTTTCAAATGTCTTAATCAATTGAAGTTGGGTTTCTTAGTCTAGCAGTTAAAGGCCCTCATAATCCAGTTCAAACATTTCTCTCTAATACCACTTTCTGCCATTTCCTGTAAATTTTCCCCCCTTTCATCTCTAACATGAACTCTGCAGTCTAGCCATGTTAACACACCTGTTGTTGCCTGAGGAAAGGACATTATAAGCACCAGGTTTTCCAACATACAATTTGTTCTGCTGAAAATACTTTTATTCCTTCTCAGACACATCACCTAAATACCTGAATCTCATTCATCCTTAACGGCCCAGCTAACTTACCTCCACTGTCATGACATTTTCCATGATCTCCCCTTCCTTCATAAAACCAGCACCATTTCAGCTCAATCTCACCTAGAGGACTCTGGTATGTTTGATATATTCTTACCATCTGTATGAATGTCTTGTTCTTGAATATTAAGCTCTTCTAGATGTAAGGGTCCATGTCTCATTTAATCATCTTGGTACTTAATGAAGTGGCTTTCATGTAGCTCAATAAATATTGTTTGAATTGATCAATAAATCGGCCTTAAAAGCATATTCATTCAGCAATCACTATAACGATGACCTATAAACTGAATCATGAGCATCCCAAATCCCTGTTGTTTGTATTTATTTTTAACCAAAGCAGCTAATGGTGTAAATGACAAAAAATCAAGTTGGCACAAATTCCTCACAGGCTGTCCTATCTCAGATGAAATGGGGAACACGGCTCTTCTTGAGCTTAGGTAGGTGACTTTACTATGGAAATGAGCTATGGAAAAGAGGCTGCCTCTGGTTTTCATTTTCTTTGTTGTAGATAAACTTTTGGGTTAATTATAGAAATTCCACATTATTATTGAAAATATTTTCACCTATTTAATAAAAATGTACATCAAATGCAAAGGCATGGTAGATATATCCCCTAGCCAATTGAAATTCCTATAGGATCTGGGCAAGGGCTTAAAACAAAAGAAACAAGGAACAAGGACCAAAGTGAGATGGTTTTATAGCAGGAAGATTGCACAGAAATAGATATTATGAAATGTTAAACTAGAGAACAGATATCTGTGTCTCTTTCTATATATTTGAGAATATTTCAAACCCCAGATTCTGCAAACACCTGCTAAACACACTCCCTAAACCCACCAAGCCAGCAGCTGTGTGATCTACTCACACATTCTTAACACCACCTGGGAAAACGCAAATTGTACAGCCATGTTCGTAAAAGAAAAGAAATAAATGTCTCTGCTGAATTTCTACTCTCCCTGTATCATCAAAGTTAACAGCCCTGCCAAGGGAGATCATACAATTAAGAATTAAAATCTTAATGACTTAAATATTGTAATCAGTCTGTGATAGCACCTTAATTAAATGATAGATGCCCAGAAAGGGAGAAATGTGATTTGCTGTAGAAATTTAAAGTCTCTTTATATCAATAATAGAAATAAGAGTGACAGCATATTTAATATTTATATTATTCTAGATACTACACAGGAACAGACACTAAATACAGTGTTTTGAGAATTTATGCAAAATAATACTTTAAAAAATCATTCTATAAACCTACACACCATGTTACATCCTTCTTGCTACATGACTGCTAATTCAAAACACAATATTCCACATAATTTGCTTTAAATTCGGCAAGTAACATTACTGAAAGTAATGAATGCACAGATAATCACTGAGACAGTATGAAGAATAAAATAGAAATAAATGTCAAGTTTTCCAAAGACAAGACAAATCAAAGGAAAAAGCACTACAAAAAATCATAAATCAGCTGGACATATTAAATAGGGTCCTGAGGCAACAATCAAGTTTAATATAACACTCAAAGAACATAACAAAGTTCTTCTGTTCCCTTAAGCTAAGCGAATTATCTGTATCGTTTCACAAAACTGACACATTTGAATAAAGTCCAAAGATGACTTCAGTTTCAGTGTTAGTATTTCCTTTCCAGAGGGGGAAAAAAAGAAAAACAAACAAACATGGTTCAATTATTTGTAAGTTGTTGATGTCATATATAGATTGGGTCAATCTGAAAGAAATTTGGTAAATACACCCTCAGAATTATGCTACTACTACTTAATGAACCAAGTGAGAATACATGATTATTCACAAGGCAAGAGGCAATTAAAGGGAAAGATGAATCAAAAAGAGGCATCAGTTAAAAATAAACCTAGTTTGTACATATCCACATTTCAAAAAGCAAGCACTTAGGAACTGTCATTGTCATGGTAAAGAGGGAAATGATACATCAACTCCAGGATATGTTTTAGAGAAAATTTAATAGCTAAAAATACGAGATTTTAAGAAAAGTTTATTTGGGCAGAGATAAAATTACCTCTTTTTGCTATCAGATATAGAACTTGTAATGGAGAGAGGGGAAAAGCTTTAAATGCCATTATGTTTCAGGCTCTGACCTTATGCCTTAGCAACCTAATGAGTAATGTATCCCACAAACTGATCTACTGCAGTTTGGTACGCAGGGACCATACTTTATTATCAGCTTCATTGGAAACACCAGTAATTCAACTTTTAAAGAAACAGAGCTCCTTGCACAGTCCCTTAAATATAAGTGCTTACTTAATATTTTGAGCATAAAAGAACATATCTAAGTGTGTTAACTAGGTTTCTGTTGCTGTAGCTCCATGTATGCTTATCTCTGCTGCTGCTGCTAAGTCGCTGCAGTCGTGTCTGACCCTGTGCGACACCATGGACTGCAGCCTACTCGGCTCCTCCGTCCCCGGGATTCTCCAGGCAAGAACACTGGAGTGGGTTGCCATTTCCTTCTCCAATGCATGAAAGTGAAAAGTGAAAGTGAAGTCACTCAGTCGTATCCAACTCTTAGCGACCCCATGGACCACAGCCTACCAGGCTCCTCCGCCCTTGGGATTTTCCAGGCAAGAGTACTGGAGTGGGGTGCCATTGCCTTCTCCGTGCTTATCTCTAGAAAGGTCAATTAGCGAGTGATGCAAGAGTGAAGAGAAAAACGTAGATGCTTAGGAGGAGAAAAGGAATTCAAATAAACAGGGTGATTTCAGAAAATAAAGTAGAACTCTGAATGTAGGAGTTTTGAATTGAATTATTCAATTCACTGAATATTGTAGGACACTGTTTCATCAACAGTTATTTCCCAACTTCCATAAAGATATGTTCAGAAAAATCAAACTATTTGTACATAGAGAACTCTATGAAACCCCATAACCTGAGAGATTTTTTTAAGTTGAAAATATAAATTGTTCATCTGTAGTACTCCACAGTGGATTACATTTTTATAATTTATATATTGTATTTGACTGTGCTGAGTCTTCATCGCTGAGAGAGCTTTCTCTAGTTGCAGCGAGCAGGGACTACTCTCTAGTTGCAGTGTGCCGGCTTCTCATTGTGGGGCTTCTCGTGTTGCAGAGCTCAGGCTCTAAGGCGTGTGGCTTCAGTAGTTGCAATACACAGGCTTAGCAGTTGCGGCTTGAGGGCTCTAGAGCACAGGGCCAGTAGTTGTGGTGCACAGGCCTAGTTGCCCTGTCACATGTGGGATCTTTCTGGATCGAACAGATGTCTCCTGGGTTGGCAGGTGGATTCTATATCACTGAGCCACCAGGGAAGCCCTCCATAGTGAATTAGTAAAGTTATTGTTTAACTGAAACTTTCTGATATAGAAACAGATTTTTTTTTCTCACTAAAATCCCTTTTCTAATTCTGTTTGATATTTCAATTTCTTATTTTATTAACTACATTACCAAAATAAATAGAGTATTAATATATGGTCATTACACAAGTTAGCAGTATTTTCTTTATGTTAGGTCAGATAAGTACATGCTACTTCCTATTCTTACACACTACTTATTATTTTTTTCAAGTAAACTTGATTACAATTAGCCTACCCATATGGATTTGAGATCACTTCATACCTCTATACTACCAATGGGACATATGAAAAGTTTAACCCAATGATTTGGCTAAAAATGTCATATGCTAACTATATTTTTTAATGCTTTGCCCTCTGTTAATTTTTTCCCCTTCATTCCAGTAACAATGAACACACACCTAGCATCTAGGTATTGCTTTGTCATGCAATTTCCCACTAGAAGGAATCAGGTTCCTTGGAAAAATAGCTGATTCCAGGGCTATGGAAGAGTAAGTATAAGATGAAACTAAAATATCTTTATATCAGAAAGTAACGTAATGCTAAAAGTGGGAAGATGGGGTAGGCATGTCACAAAGTTTGATTAAGGGCAATCTCTCTGACAAAATCTGGGAAAAACTGAGCACAAAAGTAATGCAGTAATGTATTATAAATCACTGCAAAGTAGGATTTTATAAGTCCATAATGATAACAAATCAATCATTAAGTCAATAGATCAATACACTGATTGACTGATAGATGAGAAGAGAGAGGTCTTACTTACAGAAGAATGCTAATTACCAACCATATGGAGAGAGGTTGGAAAATCATCATTTTACAACCATTACAGCATATATCACATTATCTAACAGAACATTTTGATGAGGAGCAGGAGATCTGCATGGTCTTATGTCTCCCTAAAAACTACTTATTAATTTAAATGGAAAAACAGTAAGTACACACTGGAGAAATCGTGTAATACCTCAATCAAGTGATCAAAATGAACACCTCCTATGAGGGGCAGACAGACATTCAGTGCCTCTATATGTGATACTTGATACAGCATGACCTCTGTATAATTCTGGCCAAGATCACACATCCTAAATTCAATCATGGGGAAACATTAGATATATTCAAGATGAACAAAGATCTTCTTAAAGAAGAGGAGATTCATATTGCTCAAAAATATCAATGTTATAAAAGACAAAGAACGGCTGTGGAAATGTTCCAGGCTCAAGGAGGCTGAAGAAGAGATGGAGCCCGAGTAAGAGATGGGGTTCGGGGGAGAGATGAAGTGAGACAAAGAGACAGAGTAAGAATGGCACCAACGGTATGTGAATTTGGATAAAAGACATGTACAAGTGTTCTTTATAGTCTTATTCTTGCAATTTCTATACATTTGAAATGATTTCCAAATAAAAACTTAAAACATTGTTTCTTACTGTTTCTTAGTTTACTATGCTCTGCTATTTTTTGCTTTTATTTTAAAGATATGCCCTAATATTTTTTAAACATTATTTATGATGATTTATATTTAATGATGCCTATTTAAATGATATTACAGAATAAGAGGAAAACCAGAAGCATTAAATCACACCATCACTAATAGCTTGGAATCCTGTATCAAGAGGGTATAAATATACATAGCATATATTCATCTACGCTAAAAGCTAAAATATAATTTTCATTGAAATATTTCAAATTAATTTTCTTAGAATCATAGAACAAAATGAAAAGATCATTTAAAGATATCTTAACACAACCTCCTCATGTTTCTGTGTATGGAACTGAGGTCACACAGTCACAGAGAACCAGACTAAGACAGTAGGTCTCCTCTTGAGCCTGGTTATCTTCCAAAATACAATCTTGGCTAACCTGAACAATCCAAACTGTTTTAAGTAAATCCCTTATACACCATTCCTATGAAACAGAGTGGATAGCACATTTTATCTCTGAAATAGTTATGACTGTCATATGCTATTTTAAAATCATTTGTAATTACGTATTTGTTTCTTTACAATATTTTTTTTAGATAAAAGGGAGCATGTAAACCTAACTGATCAATCTAAGCTTGACAAATTCATTATAATCATAGCTAGCCATTGCTAGTCATAGCTAATCATTAACGTCATTCTACTTAAATTGTCCTCATTAAATATACCATCCAAAAAATATATATATATACCATCCAAACTATATAAACACTAGAGAATCCATTTTCCATGGGTTACTTCTAACAATGCATGAAGTGATCTTCATTCAGTTGTCAGATTATAAAGTAATTGCTTTTCCAACACTTAATTTTCATACTATCCTTGTGAGACAAATAGGTAGTAACTAGCATAATCCAGCTACACCATTTTTTTCGTTATCTTCAGGTCTCTTAAGTCACTCCCCTTCATTTACTGAGAACTTGAGCAACTGTTTTTTTGTCCACTCTAAATTCTGTTGTTTTCACTGACTTCATCAGCCACATACCAAACTTATCCCGTCTCTCAATTTCTTGTGCTCCATTACATCTATCTTTTACTGAATTCAACCAAAATCATTCAATCCCATTGTCACACTGCAGTCATCAAAAATAACTCAACCTCCTAAATTCCAACCCAATCACAGTATCTGATGACCTTTTCTCTCATATAGTTCCAGCTTAAAGGATCAAGGAACCCTGCTGAATCAATCTCTAAGTGTCATTAAGACCACCAGTCCTTTGACCCACCATCCACCGTTCCTTTCCTGTGGCCGCTTCTCTCCCCATCTAGATTAAATTTCAAGGCCAAGTAGGTATTACTGCATTGGTAATTATTGTCTAACACACCATACTCAACACACTTTCCTCTTAATTCTTCTACTGTATTTATTGGGTCTCCTGCATTTGCACATTGAGTATTTTGAGGGAAAATTACACAGCTGGGAAGAGTCATATCACTCTGAAGTAACAATCATCAAACTTACTTGCAAAGCAGAAACAGCCACAAAGACATAGAGAATGAACATATGGATACCAGGGGAGGACGAACTGGGAGATTGGGATTGACATATATACATTACTATGTGTAAAAGAGAAAATTAATGAAAACCTATTGTATAGCACAGGGAACTCTACTCAGTGCTCTGTAGTGACCTAAATGAGAACGAAATCTGAAATAGAGGGGGTATATGTATACATATAGCTGACTCACTTTCCTGTAGAATAGAAACTAATACAACACTGTAAAGGAACTATACTCTAACAAAAGTTCATTAAAAAATAAATTGATAATCCATTTCAAATGAATACTCAAATTGACCAACAATGACTGCAACTCTTTACCAACAATTATTTCAATTTTTTTCAGATGATCTATTCATCACCAAATCAACCCACACAGTTGCTAAACTGTTAGGTGATGACCCTGATGACTAACTCATGAGAAAACAGAAACCCCTAATCAAATGGAAACATCCTAACCACGCCACTAGCAAATAGCCCTGCATTTATACCATCTTCTTCCTTCCTATTATAAAGGAGAAAAGGATCCTCCTGTCAAAAGTAAGTTTTTCTACATGTGGATCTAGTACTCCTTCCTTTTCAGTTTTTTATTTTATCGCTCTTCTACATCTTAAACTTTTCTTTCTCAACTCTATTATTCCTAATAGCATTCAAACATGCTCTAGCATTTCCCATCCTAACAAATAAATAAATAAATCTCCTAATACCATGCCCCCTACAGATGATAATTTCTCTGAGCTCTTCCAGAACCCAACTTCTAAACAGTTATCTAGCCACAGTGCGTACATCCCCCTCACTTCCTGTTTCACTCTTCAACTCACTCCTTCATGGTAAATTTTCAAACTCTACTCGGAAAATTCCTAAGAGCATCAGTGATCTCAATGCTGCCGACTCAATGGACAACTCATTGTCCTCTGCCCTAATCTGTCAGATCATATTTTCCTTCTTGGAACATTTTCTTATGTTGATCCTTCGACATTACATTATTTCACATTTTTCTTGCCATAATTATCTCAATTTGCTTTGCTGAATCTTCCTTTCTCTAATCTTTAACTGACAGAGACACTAGGATTTGATCGCACACTTCCTATTATTCTCCAAGTACACAGTTCCACACAATGATATCATGCAGACACATCATTTTATTTCTATCTATGTGGCAGTGATCTAAAATTGATATCTTTAGCTATAATTAATCTTTGGATTTACAGACTCAAATTCAACTACTTACCTGACATCTTCACTATGATCTCTGTCTAGAAGGTATCTTGAACATTACATGGCCGAAGCAAAATTCTTTATTCCTAACCCTGACCCTACCACTACTCAAGTCTTTCCTTTCCAAATAGATGGCACCATCATTCAGCTTTATCGACCAAACAATTAGGAGCCTTTCTTGAGTATTTGATTACCCCAAGACTGGAGTCAAAAACAAAAAAACAGTGAACAAAACAATCTGAGAAAGAGTGAACTAGTGAATAAGAAGGAAACCCAGAGAGTATGAAGTCATGTATTAATGATAGACAAAGTGATCTGCTGAGAGGAAGTCATGTATTAATGATAGACAAAGTGATCTGCTGAGAGGTGAATAAAATAATTAAGTATTAATGATAGACAAAGTGATCTGCTGAGAGGTGAATAAAATAATTAAGAAGCAAACACTGAAGGTCATTGGTGATCTTGACAAGAGTAGACTCAGAGGAGTGATGAGGGTGAAAGTTTAGTTGGAGGAGATTAAAGAGAATAAGATGAGAATGCCAAGTTAGCAACCAACAGAGACATCTTTCAAGGGGTTTTGCTGTTTGGAATGCCAACAGATGAGTACTAGTTGGAGAATGCTATGAGGTCAAGAGTGGTTCAATTTTTTTTTTTTTTTTTGAGAGACAGAGGAAATACTAGGGCATGTTAGCATGCTGCTGAAAATGACCCATTCATGAGTTAAAAATAAATATAGAGTGGGAAAAGGGGGTTAAATCACTGAAGAGTGGGAGCCACTGCTTAAGTGGACAGGTTATTCTACAGATGGAGGGATTCATTGATGCATAGTCATAGGAAATAGTATGCATAGAGATGGAGGGCAATTTGGTAGACTTCACAGTGGAAGATGAAGGAACTCTTAGTTGAGGGCTTCTAGATTTGTCAAAGAATTATGACGTAGGTAATCAGTGTGTGGTATATCTATGTGAGTCTGTGTGGTGTGTGCTTTGGGGATTGAGAAGTCAGGCATGAAAGAGACTGAAAAAGAAAAATTAGTTTTGTTAAAGAGAAGCTACTAGGTGATTTACCAGTTACAACTGAATGTCTATTTGGTCATGTGTACAATTTAGCCAAAAAATGTATTTATCCAGTTTAGTGGGTTTTCTTTTACTGCAAAATTAGAATTCCTTATTATAAAGCAAAATATTTAGGGGGAATAAAACAACATTACATACTTTCAATGTATGCCCAAATAGAAACTCCATTATACTGTTTCACAAATTAAATGGGATTCTTGTTAACAAGATATCCGTTTTTCTTTAAACGTCTATTTCTGTATAGAGATGTCACAAATTAATTTGAAGATATAGAAGCATACAATTAATATTGCACTGTGGTAAAACTAGGCCCATTTCAAACATGTTTCTATTATTCTGTGGTTTATCATTTCATGATAAGAAACCATTATGTCTTAATGTCAAGAGTATTTATTTAAAATTATATCAAGTAAGCAAGCTTTATTTATAATACTAGCAGCACTGGCTGAAATTATTTGCCTTCCTTTTAGCATTTTAATTTAAAGCTTTCTAAATGCAAATTGGGGAAAGAAACTCTCTGCTCACTAGATGGTAAGTAGTTTTTTCTTTTCTTTTTTTTTTTTTTAAATATCTCAATTGTATTAGTGGTGTTATTTTATTGGGAGTATACTTACTTACAACAATCATGCATGGCACTCAAAATATTTTATAAATATTAAAAGCATGCCTACAATTACCTCCAATGAAATCTCTGCAATGTACCATTAAAATTATCCTACAGAAAAGGTAAAATATCACTATTTTTACATAAAGAAATAAATTGATAATCTAGACAACTGACTTCACCAACAGAGAGAAAAAGAAAATGAGCATCAGAATCTATTACCCCTCCCAACAAACACACCCAGTATTTAAATACAAAATAAATCCATGAAACTTAAAACATCCCAGGCTACAAAATTCCCTCTGCTTTGGCCTTTCAATTCTCTGCTCTATTTTTATCACAGGGGACTAAAACACTATGGAGCTAAGTAACAGAGGGAGTTTTCAAAAAGTCATCAAATCCTCTCTCTCTGTCAAGCAAAGATGGCAAAACAAGAGATAAAGCCTTTTGTGAAAAATGACTCATTCTAGGTTCTCTAAAACTGAAATGCTAAAACAGGTGAAGTGTGCCCACATTCACAAAAAGGCATTTATTCATCTAAAAAAAATGCCAACAGAGATTTTCAGTCATAAATTTATGAACTTTAATATCAAGAAACAATGTGCATTTGATTTTGCCTGCCTTCACTCTGGATAAAACAAAAGAAATATTTAAAACATCTAAATAAGTAAATTTGAGCTATCAAAACTAATGTCCATTATTTTGATCTACAGATATTGCCAGACAAGTATGATTTAAAAATCCAAACACTAAGTTTGCTTGAAAAATAAAAGCATCTTCAACTGATGTTATACATACTTAAAATAGCTAGCTGAAAAATTGATTTATTTAGACCAACTACTGTGAGTTCCAAATTTTAGCAGTGCTTTTCAACATAAACTCACTTAAATTTTACCTCGGTGTCAATGTAAGTAGCAAACAAAACAAATAAAATGATAAGAAGCAATGGTTTCTCTAGTTTAGTGATTGTTTCATTTCTTTTATTCTTATGAGATTATCAAACTTGAATTGACCTCACAAAACAGAAATGAGCACAAATAGGATTTCACTTGTTTAGGTTAAAACACGTATACACAAACCAAAAAAGCAGATATTATGATAGTAAAGCTCAAAGGCCAAGCATTCTTATTTTTAAATGTAATATAGTTAAAAGATTTTTTACTTGACTTTATTTTCAATGAGTGACTTCTTTATTTCTGCATTTTATCTTATAACATTAGCAATGGTCTGATATTCAGGCAATGAAATGAAAACATAAATCAGAAGTGTGAGAGGAAGAAAATAAAGTACCAGCTTCCCGATTTACATAGAAAGAGGGCTGCCGTTCTACATTTCATAGGAAATTTTTCCAAAGCACAGCCATTAGCTATGAAAAGAAAGCTCCCCCATGTTCAATAAACTAATGTAAGAAACATTAGAAATGTATTCATGGATCAAGAAATCCAACTTGGTCTATTACAATATAATAGTCATTATTATAACAACAAATTACCAGTGACCAATGGCAATGTTTTCCATGTACATTATTCTATTAAATCACTCTAACAACCATATATAATACTTTGGCCACCAGATGCAAAGAACTGACTCATTTGAAAAGATCCTGATGCCGGGAAAGATTGAAGGCAGGAGGAGAAGGGGACGACAGAGGATGAGATAGTTGGACAGCATCACCAACTCAATGGACATGAGTTTGAGTAAACTCTGGGAGTTGGTGATGGACAGGGAGGCCTGGAGTGCTGCAGTCCATGAGGTTGCAAAGAGTTGGACATGACTGAGCAACCGAACTGAACTGAACAACTATATGAGAAAGGTATTATTATCATGACTCTGAAGAAATTGAGATTTAGAGAAGCTAAAACATTTGTTCTTGGTTCCATAACAGGTAAGATTAAAATTCAGATTTCCTGACTTCCAATTATATGCTCTCAATTAAACTCTTGCGGGACATCCTTGTGGTCCAGTGGCTGAGACTCCGAGCTCCCAGTAAAGGGAGCCCAGGTTCAATCCCTGCTCAGGGAACTAGATCCCACATACCGCAAATAAAGATCCCATGTGCTGCAACTAAAACCCCACACAACCAAATAAATAAATAATCAAAACAAACAAACAAACAAAACTTCTTGCTAGAGCAATAATGACTAACCTCTGCAAGACCAATAGATAACAGATTATGTAAGAATTTACAATATATTATGCTAATACCTAGCCTGGAAGCATCATGGCCCGCTAGTCAATGTATAATCTTACAACTAAAGAGGAAAAAATGTTACAGAACTAAAAAAGAAGATAAATTAACTCAAATAAGTCTACATGCATATTCTTCTTTATGCCGAAATATATTTATTTGGAACGTGTTCCACTAACAGAAATAGTCCACCCATTCCTTGTTGACCCACTCAGAGAATATAAATATTATAATTCTTTCCTCACTAACTGACAGACTTACTGCAGAAAATTTATAAGGGGAAATTTGTTATATGAAGTCAAAATTTCCCATTAACTTACACTTTCCAAGAAGCAAGAAATAATCAGTTTCAAGGAAAAATAATGCTTTTTCTAATGTCTCTACTAAATTCTAATAAAGAAGACATGAAGAAATGTCCATCACAGACAGAAAAACACCCAGAAAAACTACCAGTTAAAATTCCTCATGTGCCATTTCCTTAAAAACGTCTGAAACATAATTGGAACATGCTACACCTGTTTGAACCTAGGGAAGCACTTCACAAGTAGAAATCTGAAATCAGTAATCAATTATTACATTTCTTAGTCAGCAACGGGTTTTTCCTTTTAAAGCCTTTTCTCATACATTACCTCATTTCATCATTGGGCGGCATAGGTTGGTGACTTCCTGTAGAATCTGTCACAGTGTCTTAACACTCAATAAATAACTTTTATTTATTTAGCACTCAATAAATAGTCAGTATTTGGTCTTCCCTGGTGGCTCAGAGGTTAAAGCATCTGTCTGGAATGTGGGAGACCCGGGTTCAATTCCTGGGTCAGGAAGATCCCCTGGAGAAGGAAATGGCAACCCACTCCAGTACTCTTGCCTGGAGAATCTCATGGAGGGAGGAGCCTGGTAGGCTACAGTCCATGGGGTCACAAAGAGTCGGACACGACTGAGTGACTTCACTTTCAAATAGTCAGTAACTAGTCTGAGAAAGGTATGATCAAAATGAGTGAATGAATGAATGAATAAACCAAAGAAGTGATTAAACCATCATCAAAGAATGAGTCAAACTTTAGTACATGGTATAGAGAATACCATGAATTTGTCAAAACCTACAGAATGTACAACACAAAGAGTGAAACATGATGTAAACTATAAACTTCAGTTAATTACTATGATTAAATTATTATATATTAAAATGGTTCACCAATTATGACCAATGTACATTAATGATAAGGAAAATCCTGTGGGGGTAGTCTGCTTAAATTTTCTGTAAACCTAAAACCGCTTCACAAAGAAAGTATATTTCAAAAAAATGAACAGTTTATGTTCAAATTAAAAAATGCCAGACGGATCTGAAAGCTAATTTCTAGTATTACTATTACTATTATTTTAAAAACAGAAAAAAAAGATGTCACTAACACTTCCCATGAAAGGTTACAGTCATCAAAAGAAAGACTACCAAGAAATAAACAATGAACACCATATGTATTATTTATTATTTTGATTTTGAAAATGTAGCACTCCAAAAGAACCTCTAGCAACATGTATAAAAATGTGTCAATCTACATATTAAAATGAAAAGCCTTCAAAACAACACAAATACAGACTAAAAAAGCTGAGATAAACATGAAATTCAACTATATTCAATGCAAGCACCAGTCTCAAATCGTTGGAAAGGTTAAACCACCCAGAGGCAGGCTTGCTCAAAAGCCCTGACATCTGATGATGTGAGCTAGAGTCCTGGTAGGTCAGAAGGGAATCACATATTTTATCTGAGGGACGAACATATTTCTAGCCCACAATATCCCAAGCCGGGAAATGATGACTAGCCCGAACTACTGTGAGACCTGTGAGTTAAGCAGTACTCACAGTGACTGAGATATGGTTATTAAGTTATGTAAACTATGAAAAACAATTTATTTTAGCTCCCTAGATTAACAAGCACATAAATGTGTTTAATGAATGCTTTTCATAATAGTGCCAAAGATAGAACACCACCACAGACACCACATTCTAGGAAAAAACCCTCAAATGGTTACGTTACTTGCCAAGTCTCATAAAGTTTTTGACAAGAAAAAATCGTGCACTATAGTAGACTAACTTTTATTTGATCAAGCAAATAACTATATTCCCATATATAATGAGGACAAAGTACATCCGTACTGACATCAATAAAAACAAAGTCTCAACAACATAACATGGCTGTCAGGGACTCGAGCAAATTTCACCATTTTCCAGGAAACTATGTGTCTGGGAAAGAAAGCAAAAGCACTGTCTCTGGGTTTGATTCATTTACAGGGCGAGATTTTCAGACCTTGATATTTAAGGTTGCTTTCAGTTGAATATGCTTTGGTTTAATAACATAGATATGACCCACTTGAGTCTTTGGAAATTTGAACGTCTACTTGAATGTGTATATTGGTCCGCCATTATAAGACTTCCAAGCCAATATGTGCACAGTGACAGGGAACTCCTCCCAGAGAGCAGGAGAAGCATGCTCAGCTTCAAGCACAAATAGAAGATATAAGTGGACTGAAATCCTGCCAAAAGACTATTCCAGATGGAGACTCAGGAAGGGGAATACGAAAACAACAAAGCTTAGCTCCATTTGAATGGAAGCCAGGGATAATGAATAGCACTACTTGTATAATTTCTCTTGATTGTATAATGCAATTATTGTATTCTCCTCTGTGTCCCTGTAGTAACTAAAGTAAAGCTTTTCCATCTAAAAGAGAAATTCTGGTTTGAATGGTTCAAACAATTTTCCACAAAGACAAACAAAAAAACTTTCTAAAAAACTGCAACGAAAAATTAAAATGAAAATGAAAACTGTGGGGGAAGAAAAACGGCAAATGGTGACAAAGGTAACAAAGGGTTAATTTAAACATTCAATAAGATCTATAAATAAGAAAAATACTATCTCAATAATATAAAATTGAGTAAAAATATATGTACAAATAATGGACAAAGAAACACAAATGGTCAATATATAATTTTTTAAGATTTTTTTTTGTGGACCATTATTAAAGTCTTTATACAATTTGTTACAATACTGTTTTAGTTTTATGTTTTCATTTTTTGGCCAAGAGGCACATGAGAGCTTAGCACTCTGACAAGGGATTGAACCCAGACCCTCTACACTGGAAGGTGAAGTCTTAACTACTGGCCTTCCAGGGAAGGCATGGTCAACATGAATTAAACCTACTAAACATAATTCCACCCCACTCCAGTACTCTTGCCTGGAAAATTCCATGGATGGAGGAGCCTGGTAGGCTGCAGTCCATGGGGTTGCTAAAAGTCGGGCACGACTGAGCGACTTCCCTTTCACTTTTCACTTTCATACACTGGAGAAGGAAATGACAACCCACTCCAGTGTTCTTGCCTGGAGAATCCCAGGGACGGGGGAGCCTGGTGGGCTGCCGTCTATGGGGTCGCACAGAGTCGGACACGACTGAAGTGACTTAGCAGCAGTAGCAGCAAACATAATTCATAAGCAAATAAAACAAAAACAATGAGAGTTTTTCATTCATCAATGGCAAATTATTTCTTAATTATGATACTCAATGTTGGTGATGATTCTAAATGATTGCCACTCATTTACAGCTGGTAGGAATGTAAATTTGAGCAGCCTTTGTAGAAACAATTTAGCAATACATAAAAAGTTCATTAAAACTGTTTATTTGCAAAACTATTAGTTTATATTCCCAAAAGATATTAGGTTCAAAAATTAGAGCATAACATATACCATGTATATATATATATATATGTTATTATAAATAATATATCACTTAAAATATATATTAAAAATAATAAAATATGTTAAAAATAATATATGTATATTATTTCTTTCTAAGATACAAACAGATTGAAAGAAAAAGAATAATGAGAAACTAACACTGAAAGAATATGTATCAAAGTGGTAAGAGTAGCTATAAGAATTAGGTAATGTAAATTCAAGAGATTTTTCTTTAACTCTCTTCTCGGTGATCAATGAAAATGAATAGAGCAAAACAACAGAATGGGAAAGACTAGAGATCTCTTCAAGAAAATTAGAGTGACCAAGGGAATATTTCATGCAAAGATGAGCACAATAAAGGACAGAAATGATATGGATCTAACAGAAGCAGAAGATATTAAGAAGAGGTGGCAAGAATACACAGAAGAACTTTACAAAAAAGACCTTCATGACCCAGATAACCACGACGGTGTGATCACTCACCTAGAGCCACACATCCTGGAATGAAAGTCAAGTGGGCCACAGGAAGCATCACTACAAACAAAGCTAGTGGAGATGATGGCATTTCAATTGAGCTATTTCAAATCCTGAAAGATGATGCTGTGAAAGTGCTGCACTCAATATGCCAGCAAATCTGAAAACTCAGCAGTGGTCACAAGACTGGAAAAGGTCAGTTTTCATTTCAATCCCAAAGAAAGGCAATGAAAAAGAAGGTTCAGACTACCGCACAATTGCACTCATCACACACACACTAGCAAAGTAATGCTCAAAATTCTCCAAGCCAGGCTTCAACAGTACATGACCCATGAACTTCCAGATGTTCAAACTGGATCTAGAAAAGGCAGAGGAACCAGAGATCAAATTGCCAACATCTGCTGAATCATCAAAAAAGCAAGAGAGTTCCAGAAAAAGATCTACTTTCGCTTACTGCACCAAAGCCTTTGACTGTGTAGATCAAAACAAACTATGGAAAATGCTTCAAGAGATGGGAATACCAGACCACCAGACTTACTTCCTGAGATATCTATATGCAGGTCAGGAAGCAACAGTTAGAACTGGACATGGAACAACAGACTGGTTCCAAACTGGGAAAGGAGTACATCAAGGCTGTATACTGCCACCCTGCTTATTTAACTTATATGCAGAGTACATCATGAGAAATGCCAGGGTGGATGAAGCACAAGCCGGAATCAAGACTGCCAGGAGAAATATCAATAACTTCAGACATGCAGATGACACCACCCTTATGGCAAAAAGTGAAGAAGAACTAAAGAGCCTCTTGATGAAAGTGAAAGAGGAGAGTGAAAAAGTTGGCTTAAAACTCAACATTCAGAAAACAAGATCATGGCATCTGGTCCCATCACTTAAATGGCAAATACACAGGGAAACAATGGAAACAGTGTCAGACTTTATTTTGGGGGGCTCTAAAATCACGGGACATGGTGATTGCAGCCATGAAATTAAAAGACGCTTGCTCCTTGGAAGAAAAGCTATGACCAATCTAGACAGCTTAATAAAAATCAGAGACATTCCTTTACCAACAAAGGTCCATCTAGTCAACGCTATTGTTTTTCCAGTAATCATGTATGGATGTGAAAGTTGGACTATAAAGAAAGCTGAGTGATGAAGAATTGATGTTTTTGAACTGTGGTGCTGGAGAAGACTCTTGAGAGTCCCTTGGACTGCAAGGACATTCAACATGTCAATCCTACAGGAAATCAGTCCTGGGTGTTCATTGGAAGGACGGATGTTGAAGTTGAAACTCCACTACTTGGGCCACCTGATGCAAAGAACCGATTCACTGGAAAAGACCCTGATGCTGGGAAAGATTGAAGGCAGGAGCAGAAAGAGATGAGAGAGGATGAGATGGTTGGATGGCATCACCCACATGACAGACATGACTTTTAGTAGGCTCTTGGTGTTGGTGATGGATCAGGAAGCCTGGCGTGCTGCAGTACATGGGTCCCAAAGAGTCGGACATGACTGAGGAACTGAACTGATACTTTCTAAATGGTATATATGATCTCACACACCAGAAATGGACACAAAAGGATACATGACAACAGTCCCCAAGTGTTACCTTGTGGGAAAGAGACACTATCTTGTAGCAACTACAGTGTCAAGACAAATAGGCCAAATTATAAGCATTTGCAAGAGGAAAACATGTCAATTACAAGGGAATGTGTACATGCCTGAGATCTAAGTAGCAGGAAGCTTTTCTATTAGCAATATTGGAGTACAGTACATAAAATATGGAAGGAGGTCATCTATCCCCCAGCTAAATCAAAAAGTTAGTTCAAGACAAATTTTCATTTATCTCAATATAATTCAATTGAAATGGATTCAACAGTTGAACTTTGGATCTATATTTAAAAACTTTGTGACTTCAAGCAAAATGCTTAACTATAAATTTCTCTTTCTTCCACTATAATTTTGAGATTAAAAAATAGTTCCTCTAAATCACAAGGAATCTGCTAGCATTAAATGAACAGTCTTTGATAAACTCATCTAGCATATAATGTGGTGGTGGTGGTGGTGTTGTCTCTAAGTCCCTTTTGACTCTTGCAGCCTCATGGATTATAGCTTGCAGGCTCCTCTGTCCATGGCATTCTCTAGGGAAGAATACTGGAGTGGGTAGCCATTTCCTTATCCAGCCGTCTTCTCAACCCAGGACTCAAACCCACATCTCTTGCACTGCCGGTGGATTATTTACCACTGAGCCACCAGGGAAGCACATAATGTAGCATAATGTAAATGTTCATCACTCAGCAAGTATCTTCTACTATTTTGATGACTGTCATATATCTACTGCACTTCCCTAAGTTAATATCCCTAATGTTAAGTATGTTCCTATAGAATAAAGAACATTCATACAAAGTATTAGTCTGACATGTGACCCACTTTTTGTCAGTCAACTCTCTCCTCAAAAGTGTCCTGATAGTTAAGTGAAAAAATGAAAAAAAACACGTGCTTTTTTACTTGTTCAAAGCTGTAAAAGATAGAATTATGATAATCTCTAAATTTGTGAGTATTCCTATTTTATCACCAACTTTACTAACAACCTGTTCCAGTTATACCCAATGAGTGCATATAAAAGTGTGAATTATTATCATGGGCAAACATGAGACCATTGAACATGGTAGAAAAAGAGTCACTCAGTTGTGTCCGACTCTTTGTGACCCCAGAGAAGCCCACCAGGCTTCTCTGTCCATGGAATTCTCTAGGCAAGAATACTGGACTGGCTTGCCATTTCCTCCTCCTGGGGATCTTCCCGACCCCGGGATTGAACCAGGTCTCCCGCATTGCAGGCAGACTCTTTAGCAACTGAGCCACCAGGGAAGCCCATTTAGCAGAAAAAGAAAGCCTGTTTTCTGTTAAATGGCACATAGCACTATGATCCTATATACAAATAATCTGTTTCTTAGAAGAAATCTATAAAATAAATGGACAGATTAGTTTAGCTGTTTTTCTTCTGATTTCACATCTAAAAAATATTGACTTTTCATCAAGAAAATTGTCCTGTAGATGTTTCTAAAATGTTTGTAAACAGCATATGAAAAATGTTATTGAGGTCATATATAAAATATCAACATTTTATATTTTACATAAAATATAGCCATATATTTAACTGAGTGATCTCATGTTAAACTTTTTTGAAGGGGGTGGGAGTAGTGAAAATAATTCCTTACAGTCTTTAACAGTCATCAAAAGTAGTTTTAAATTCTCAATGTTCTTATGCTAAATTACAAACTTAAATTAAGAATAAAAATACTGCTTAAACTGAATGAAATATCTTTTCAGATGTGTATTATTCTCCTGTGTTTGTTTCCACTGGAGTTGTATCTGTTTTGGAATATTGTTCCTCTTACCACTTTTTTGGTTCCCCTTCCCATGAGCATGATAAACAACCTTAAAACAATTCCATTCTCTCTCTAAATTGCCCCTCAAAATTGATGACTTCTTTGCTAAAGACATCTTAGAGCCCCAAAGAACTGAATCCAAGATTTTCAACCTTCTGGCTAGAGGCATATTTTCTGGAATATAATGTGCCCAGATTACCTTATTTAAAATATCAAAGTGATAATATCTAGTGCATCTCTATCAGACTACTAATTAAGTGGTTCTATGAAGGATAGCTACTCTTTCCCACCTTGTGTATTGGAGACTTTGAAGAAAATAGGTCTATTTCATTTGATCATACTACTTTATGATATGCAATTCATTTTTTTTTTTGCTCCAGAAATTGAGATTATGCAAAATCAAAAAGTTAAAATACTATTTTAAAATTATTTATACAGCATAACTCTTGAATTTCTCTTCATTAACTTGCTGTAAAAATCATTCCCAATAATGAAGGAGTCCCATAGATCAAGGCTACTTATAAGAACGTATTCATATGTCATGTTAATTAGCCCCTGTACACGTAATCTCTTTCCCTGGTGTGTCCAGTACATGTGTCTCTGTCCTAGATTGCTCATTAAATCTGCTACAGTTCATTTGAGCACTGCATCACTGTGACTGGGTTAGACAGTTCAGAATCCAAGAACTATGATTCCTTCCTCCTGTGTATTTCTTACAAAATCTTACAAGCAGTGCTCTCTGGTAGTGTAGAAATAATGCATAGAGTATCTGATATGTTCTCCAATGTACAAACACGGTTATCACAAAGGTTATCACAAACGCAGGTTACCTTCAATGCCTCCACTGTGCATGCAGGTAATATGCCAGGTATCTGACAAAGTTTGAGAAGTAGCAATCCTTATTCTTTTTAATGGGGACCTCTGAGACCAACAACGTCTAGAAAAATACCAGGCTCACTGTTACACAGAGACTTTTCTTAGACTACTGGTTATCCAGGCCACGCACCCAAACATACATACACTTTTTAAAAATTAGGTAGTATAGAGTATTCAGTAGTTACAATGGCAATATATTCCTGCCTGAACTATAATGTTCTAAATCCAGTTCTTTAGAGGTGACAGAAGAAGGTTATGTTAAAATAACACAGTGGTGCAGGGGTCTCAAGTATGGATTAATTTTTAAATCGTTACAGTTTGATTTTTATCTTTTTTGTAGTTGTACGTTATGAAAGAACACTGCTGGAGGATGAAGTTTTGACTTTTCTTTCAGAATCATTAGTTCTCTACAATCCCAACGCAAGATATTTTGCAGACATGACAATTCCACATTGATTTTCACTTTCCTATTATTTGAAACCTTAGGCTAACAACATTAAAAAAAAAAAAAAAAAAAGATCTGTGCTGTATATACAATACAGATTGTTTTAAAGACCAATCTACATCATGTATGTGTTTCTACTCAATACATTTGAAACTGTTAATTATCTACATGTCAATAATACAAGTAGACTGCAATGCTTATTAGAATAACTATATTCTTTTTTTCATTGACTTTTAAAAATCTAATTTCTAAATACAAACAATTCTGACCAAATGCTATCTGGCAATATCTGTACCCTTTTATTTTTCATTTCTAACAGTAATAAAAGTATTTGCCTTTAAGTTCAAATCACCAAATATATCACAATCTAAGAAACATATACACCAAAAAAATGCTTACTGCATAAAAAGAAATGAAATTAATAATTTTACAGATTTGTATAATTTAAATTCAAAATCCCTGCTAAATTATCAATAACCTTCAATAGAAAGATTTAAGAAGTTGACTTAAGACATTCCCACGTGAGAGAGAGTTCTGGCTGATAGAGAAGATGTCTTCATGCTAATTACAACTTATATATAAATATAAGGAGTTGTCATGAAAAGAGCAAGTTAAATCACTTTGGCTCTTTGAATCTAACTATATTTCCTTTTGGGGGCCCTTGTGTTTAATACCTATTACTAACTTCATAATCATTAAGATATGGATTTATGCAACATTTATATATATTTTAAGGGTTTGACAAGTTACCTTGAACAATCAAATCTTTAAAAAAAACTACTCTTAAGTATCACAGAATATCTGACCCTGAGGGAATTTGCTAATCCTTGTGACAGTGATTTTTGTTTTCGAGGTCTTCTCTTTAAAAAATCTTTGAAGAAAGTATGTGTTTACTTATGTTGTTATACTAAGATATTCTCTATTACTTTATTTGGCTTAAATACAGATGTTTTAAATAATTCAGAGTTCTCTATTTAGTTAAAAGTAAGTTATGGTACACTGGTGATCATTTAAAAAAAAAAAAAAAGGAACAGAAAGAGAGGAGAAAAACCTCAAGGACAGCAACAGAGGAACTAATGGAGATGACCTTTCAAAAAGACATTTACTAGCACACTAAATGTAACTGACTCAGTTTATTAGATCTGGAATCTTTCTGCTCTCCAATGCTATTATCTTACTTTGGAAAATAAGCACATTTTGAATGTGAAGATTCTAAATATTAATAGTTAACATTCCCAACTGGCTTTCACTATTTTCTGATTTGACTCCTAAAACAATCTCACATATTCATTTCTTGACACAAATGGATATCTGATCTAGAGGCATCTATGCAAACGTACCTATATATGAAGATCAAATAGTCAACAAAAATTTTAATAGCCTACTAGAAATGATTTTTTATAGTAGAAAAAGAAGAAAAGTCTTTGTGGACAGGGGCAATGGATTTGAGACTTTCAGAATACAGAACCTTTGTGGAGAACACCATACAATGGTTTACACGTGTTCCCTAAGAGCCCCATGGTGTCTTATTACATGGTATTGCAGCCTTTCCAACAGAGAAGCCCTTCAGGAAATGGTTGCATGAGATATACAATTAATCATCACAACAGAGTTGCCACCAAGGTAAATTAAACTTAGCTTGACCAAAAATAGGTGTACTGAAATATTTGAGAAAAACACAAAATAGCCAAAGTAGTTAGTCATTCAAGTCAGACTCTCTTAAAGAAAGGAGTTCTATCCTGTTAGGCAAAATGTAAAGGGTACAAGTAGTTTTTATAATATATATAATATATTATTATATATATAATAATATATTATAATATATATAATATAATATATAATATATTAATAAGATATTCTAGGAAACATTATATAAGTCTTTGTGTAATTGGGGTAATTGCTTCCAAGATCTTTTTTTAACTAAAATTTGTGAACTTGAGTGCTTTTGAAAGTGGAATAAAATAGGAGATAAAACAGGACAAGAGTGAGAGAAATGCCACACCAGGGCCCAAGAGCTTAAAAATTAAAGAAACAGACTGGTAAAAAATCCTACACATAATAGCTACTATTAGCTATCAAGTGTCATAAACAGAATAGTTCAACAATTTGGGCACTAAGTTGCCCAACCATCACTTAAAATCTCAATCAAGATGACAGGGATAACCTTATGAAACAGAACTATAATTTAGTAAATTGGCTAATATAATAGCCCTTATCATGTTTTAGGAATGAAATTTTATACTTTCTACATCTACAGAATTTGTACCAGCCTTTACTCTCAATACTTTCATTTGAACGTGTACAGTGTCTTGCTTAGATTTCTATTTCAATAAGCTCCAGACCAGTCACTCCTCCTCAAATCCAAATGTCCCCTCCACACCTGCAACCATATCCCGATCATCTCTCATACCATAATTAGAGAGATCTAATGTTTTAATGTGAAATTGTCAATTCTGTGCTTAAAATTCCTATTCCTTGTTACCTTTATGGGAAAAAAAAAAAAACTAAATACTACAAAACAGGCCATTAATGACATGATCCCTTCTTGCTTCTGTATACTTAGTTATTACCACTTTCCCAAGAATTATACTACCCACTCACTGTACGGAACAACTTGCAGTTTCCTGAATACATTCTAATTTCTCATACTTTAACACAGGCTTCAATTTGTACTTCCACTTTGTCTAGAATTCCTTCCTATTGCAATCTCTTTTTTCCATTGACTACATCATGAGAAACGCTGAGCTGGAGGAAGCACAAGCTGGAATCAAGATTGCCGGGAGAAATATCAATAATCTCAGATATGCAGATGACACCATCCTTACGGCAGAAAGTGAAGAGGAACTAAAAAGCCTCTTGATGAAAGTGAAAGAGGAGGGTGAAAAAGTTGGCTTAAAGCTCAACATTCAGAAAACTAAGATCATGGCATCTGGTCCCATCACTTCATGGGAAATAGATGGGGAAACAGTGGAAACAGTGTCAGACTTTATTTTTTGGGGCTCCAAAATCACTGCAGATGGTGACTGCATCCATGAAATTAAAAGATGCTTACTCCTTGGAGGGAAAGTTATGACCAACCTAGATAGCATATTCAAAAGCAGAGACATTACTTTCCCAACAAAGGCCCGTCTACTCAAGGCTATGGTTTTTCCATTGGTCATGTATGGATGTGAGAGTTGGACTGTGAAGAAAGCTGAGCACCAAAGAATTGATGCTTTTGAACTGTGGTGTTGGAGAAGACTCTTGAGAGTCCCTTGGACTGCAAGGAGATCCAACCAGTCCATCCTAAAGATCAGTCCTGGGTGTTCATTGGAAGGACTGATGCTAAGGCTGAAACTCCAATACTTTGGCCACCTCATGCGAAGAGTTGACTCATTGGAAAAGGCCCTGATGCTGGGAGGGATTGGGGGCAGGAGGAGAAGGGGATGACAGAGGATGAGATGGCTGGATGGCATCACCAACTCGATGGACATGAGTTTGAGTAAACTTCGGGAGTTGGTGATGGACAGGGAGGCCTGGCGTGCTGCGATTCATGGCGTCGCAAAGAGTCGGACACGACTGAGCGACTGAACTGAACTGAATCCTTATTAAGATTTTGATACTCAGACCTGGCATATATATTTACTGTGAATTCTTGCTTAATTTCCTTTATCTGAATTCAGTGGTCCTCCAGTACTCTAGTACCCTACTTATTTCCTGTCTGGTATTTATCACCTGTTATGATAATGTTTGATGCCTTTGAACTGTGCTGCCAGAGAAGACTCTTTAGAGTCTCCTGAACTTCAAGGATGAAACCAGTCAATCCTAAGGAAATCAATTATAAATATTCATTGGAAGAACTGGTACTGAAGCTGAAGTTCCAATACTTTGGCCACCTGATACAAAGAGCCAACTCATTGGAAAACACCCTGATGCTGGGAAAGATTGAAGGCAAAAGGACAAGGGGATGGCAGAGGAGAGATAGACAGCATCACCGCCTCAATGGGCATGAATCTGAGCAAACTCCAGGACATGGTGAAGGACAGGGAAGTCTGGCATGCTGCAGTCCATGGGGTTGCAAAGAGTCAGACACGACTTAGTGACTGAACAACAACAACATAATAATGATCTATTTGACTGTATAATGTCCCCACTATACTTGAATTACTTGTGGACATAGAGTATTCTGTCTCCCTAGCATTTAGCACAGTGCCTAGAAAAAAAGAGATACTTAATAAATGTGTATTGACTGAAGAAAACCAAAAGGCACAACTAGCATTTGCAGTTAAACTGCTATTAACAAGACTGGATACAGGTAAGCAACACCCATAAGAAATGATGCTGGGGAAAAAAGACAGGAATACATTATAAGGTTTATTGACTTATGGGTTTTTTATCATAATTTATCTAACTTTCTGTATAGTGTTTTCAGACTTTTGGCTTTCTTCTCTCCTTTAGGTTCTAATGAAAGTATCATAAGATCATTCCTTGAAATTGTATCATTTAGCATTATGTGAAAACCACTTATGAAATAGGTCTCCTGTAGGGCTCCAGAATGCATGCACCTGTACATAGCATGATTCCAGCTCATACACTAGAGTTGAGAAATAGAGGGCCTTGGGAGAACAAGTTACAATAGATGTATTAAGGGCAGAAGAGGTAACACCTCTGAACTGAACCAATACCTTAAAGTCCTCAGTAAAGCAACTAGTTAAAATAGGTGATAAATGTAATGCTCAAAAATATAGCAGAAAAGGCAAGAGGTCTCTAAATGAATTTCTTGAATTAAAATTGTGTCTCTATTCACTAAATTTTAAGCCATGAGTTAATTTACAGTCAGCATCTATGCCATCATGGAACAAACAATACTACTATATTTTCACAGTGCCATAAAGAAACACTTCACTAACATTCTAAAGTGGTTATTATAATTTTGTCTTTAAAAATGGAGTCAGTGATACTATTTATATACTACATCCAAATCAGGTGTAGCAAAATTGAAAAAGGTGCAAACACAGAGAGAAAACTTGAGAAACACCAAAGCCATTCTGAAATAAAAGTGAATGTGAAAATGAGTTCTTTATTCCTATGATTTGCATATTTCCCCTTGTTTCCAGTGATAATATATACCTTATTGGTATGCAAGGCTTAACACTATAGCATTAAATTACAAATAACTATAACAAACCATCAAAAATATTTGCCTCATGATTTAGTACTTTCAATTAAAATGATATTTTATATTGCTCTCAGATTGGTGGATATATTGCAATCCCATCACCATCTGATTGGTGGGAGAAAAGGGGGAAATGGTGGCAATTATGATTTTTGCTAATATATAGCAAAACTTGACTTATCTTTCAGTTCTCTCTCAAGTATGCAATTCGTTCTCTATTAGTAATAATCTCGTTAACTCTGCCTTTAAAGAATTTCTCAAAAACTTCTCTCCATTCTTTCTACCTCCTCTTTGACTCACTTTAAGCCTGAGTTATATTAACTGGTCAACCCAAAGGTGTTGAAACGCTGTATTGAATTATTTGTTTTACTTCTCCATCTTTCTACCCCTCAGTCCATAGAACATAATTATGTAGGCAGGATTTGTGAATATTTTTCTAAGTAAAGAAAATAAGATTATATAAAACCATCAAAGATATGATAGAGGTAAGTGTTTGGTGTGATGGGGCCAGTGAATAATGTTAAGAAGAAGCCAAAGAAAATAGTCATAACACACTGGTGGGAAGAAAACCTGATCATCATAAGAAAGCAGGATAAGACAATATGTATTAAAAAAAAAAAAAAGAAAAAGAAAAAAAAGGAGGACTTACACAAACACATACCAATTAAAAACTTACTACAAAGCTATAGTAATCAAGACATTGTAGTACTGACATAAAGATATAAATAAATGGAATTGAACTGGCGGTCCAGAAATAATTCTTTATACTTATGGTCAATAGATTTTAGATAAGGGTGCCAAGAAACTAACAGAAAGGAATAATCTCAACAAATTGTGTTGGAATAACTGGATCTCTACATGTAAAAAAATGCAGTTACCTACAGAATAAAACTCTTAGAAGGAAACATAAGTGCATATCTTTATGACCCTAGATTACATAATGGTTTCTTCTGTATGACATCAAAAGCACAATCAAAAGACGTAAAAAAAACAGGCTTAATGAAAATTTAAAACTTTTGTTTCAAAAGACTCTACCAGGAAAATTAACAGACAATCCACAGAAGATACTTTTAAAAATTCAACCATGAAAAGACAAATAACCCAACTAAAAATGGGCAAAGGATCTGAATAAATATTTTTTCAGAAGGTATGCTGCTGCTGCTGCTAAGTCGCTTCAGTCGTGTCCGACTCTGTGCGACCCCATAGATGGCAGCCCACCAGGCTCCCCCATCCCTGGGATTCTCCAGGCAAGAACACTGGAGTGGGTTGCCATTTCCTTCTCCAATGCATGAAACTGAAAAGTGAAAGTGAAGTCGCTCAGTCGTGTCCAACTCTTCGCGACCCCATGGACTTCAGCCCACCAGGCTCCTCTGTCCATGGGATTTTCCAGGCAAGACTACTTGAGTGGGGTGCCATTGCCTTCTCCAGCCATCACTGCTTCTATAATGCAATTAATTTTCTAATACCTTAAGAAGATTAAGGTAATATTTATGCAAAGGACCAAGCTTATATATAACATTGCCCAGCTTTTGACATAATACATATTTTGGAATTCAAAACTGCAGCTAAAACTTTCTCCGCTCTCATTCTGCATCACTCACTTTTCCCTCCCTCAAAATAAAGACCTGCATCTAATTGCATGAAAAATAAAAAAGAAATGTAGGCAGAGTAGGTGTTGACAAGTGCTCCTGCTTTTGGTAAAGTACTAGTGTTTTTGGCTCATTGGAATGTTCGTCTTTATGTAAGTCCATTATGTAGTGATGAATGAAATGGCTACTGATGCTGTCTAAATAAAATACTCACTCTCCCTCAACAGAAGCAGGTGCTATGGAACCACTCCTGTTTGCACAGTGACTTTCCACACAAAGCTTTACACAAAAGGAACATGCAAATAATTCCTGGGAGGCCTCCTTTGTGAATGTCTTAGATAGTAGCCCAGCTTCAGTAATGCCACATGTGTCATTCTTACGGTCAGTTTGGAATGGTTGCCTTTTTTTCATAGCATTACTACAAGCATTATTTATAAGACGTACACATCACATAAAATTTGACAATGGAGGTTACATTTCATTACTTGATGAATGCCTTAATATAAGACCTTTATTGCAAACAATCTTTTGATTATTGATGCTTACAGCTTTAATACAAGTAAGTAATACAATTTATTTTTAATAGACTTTAATACAATTGGCAAGAAATATCTTTATAGCACTTTCTCTATCACACACCATATTTCAGACTAATCTATTACCTTAAAAGGTAACAGTTGCATATACTTTACTTACTTGACAAAAGGAAGAATTAGATTTGCAGCTTGTAAAAATGTAAAGTGATATTATGACTCATGATAATTCAACAATCTGCACTAAAGGCTATGTTATTTCTAATTTACTTATGCACATAGTTTGCATAAATGTTTGTATCTCCACACCTTCACTGTCCCAGGCAATTTTGTTAAAAAACATTAGGATGAATAAAGGAACAGAGGAGACAGGTTTCCACCTAAATTGTATCAATAGGTTTTCTTATCCAGTTGTTTGTGTACTTCTAAAAGCCCTTAGTACCAGGTAAGTCCAGAATAAAATACTGGATAAAACAGCAATGCTACTCTGAAAATGAGAAGAAATATGAATATAATTGTGGTCTGAAAAATAATGCTAGAATACTAGTATACTTTCTAGAAGCATTATCAACACTCTAAGTGATATTTAGAAAATCTCCACACAAGACATGCAAAGGAAACAAGCATTGTAAAGAAAGGCTAGGCAACATGTTGTTAAAAACCAATCTTCTACCTGTGAGAAAACAAAGCTATGTTGCTTATGATCCAATAATAAGAGAATAATCAGAAATTTTAAGAGGAGGTCTGATAATCTGAGTGAAAATGTATTTCTAAGCAGTTACAGGACAGGAAGGGCTTCCCTGGTGGCTCAGTTGGTAAACCATCTATCTGCCTGCAATGCGGGAGACCGGGGTTCAACCCCGGGTGGGGAAGATCCCCTGGAGAAGAAAATGGCAACCCACTCCAGTGTTCTTGTCTGGGGAATTCCATGGACGGAGAAGCCTGGTAGGCTACAGTCCATGGAGTTGCAAAGAGTCAGATTCAACTGAGCGACTTCACTTTTCCTTCTTCCGGTCCTCTAAAGTGAGAGTAACAGTTCTTAACCTAAACATAGAACTGAAAGATCAAGAGAGCCACCTGCGGAAATATGAAAATTTCCCTGGCCTCTCATTTATAAATAACGTTTCCAGGAATGATACTCCCAGAGATCCTGATTAAGTTAGACTTGGTAAGGAAAGTACATCATGATATTAATATAACCCAGATATACTATAAAAGTAAATTCATGTTTTAAGTTCCATGATGCTTTCAATATGAATCCTTTTTAAAAATTATTTTATATTAATGCATTCAACCATCACTTGCAATATATTTACTGAGCACTTACTACATTGGTTACTTCTTATTCGCTAACCAAATGGCAGCTAGACATGTATTATAAATGATATTTTCCTATCTACATTACCATATTAGTCCCCATAAGAAGAATCTTCAACTTTTGAGGATACAATAAAAAAATACATTGTCACCGTATGTTTCTTAAAGTGAAGTTTCCATTTTCAAGTTTGGATTACAATAATTCTCAAATGCTTTTATACCCTCTATCCCTAGTTGGGTATCACAATGTCTCCATGGCCTGTATCAAACGTGCCCTTAAATAAATGTACCCCAGTAAACATATGAAATTGCAAGAGCACAGTCTATCATGAACCGTGAATCTGTCTGAAGTATTAAGAATTAATACTGTGCTTGGCACTGGCACCTAAGTCTCTGTTGGATCCTATCAAACATTCAGTCAAGAGAAAAGGCTAATTCCCACCTTCATTTTTCACAATGGAGAAAAACCTCCTTCACCTGAGACTTAGGAGAAAGCTGACTGAAATGGTTTGTAAGACTGTTTATCACTTATAAAAATTGCCACAGGATTTCTAGATTGTTGAAGATGGAATATTGGTTTAGAGATTACTGTATTCTTAATCGACCTCTGAGTAGGTTACTCTGAAGTCTAGAGCTAAATCTATTAATAGCACATAAAATCTAACATGATAGAATATCAAAACTGTTACTACCACAAGCAAATGTCCCTGAAAGATACCCAGATGCCAGCTTTCTCAGAGGGAGTACCACATCCAACTTCAATATTAGAAAAACATAGGGAACTGGGTCTAATCAACAGGAGCATTTTAAAGCAGTGGTCAGAGTAGATGAGCAGGCCCATTTTTAGTGGATTAGATCATTCCCACCTACAGAAATAATTGAGCCAGATATCAAGGAATAATCAGCTTTTATGCAGAGAATGATAAACCAGCTTTCATCCTGCCTAGTTGCTTTGTTTCCTTACCTCATCTCAGCAGATCAGACTCAGGACAAATAAATAGAAACAAAAGTGCAACTGTTAAACCCTACTACTAAAACAAACTTCTGACAAATTTACATTTGAACATAACCCCTCAAGCACTAACAGGGTTGATGAAGAGAGGATAGGTCTTCATTTAGGTGGAGGAATGTAAATGGTTAACAAAGAGCTATTCCTGCCTCCCTAGCCTACACAGACCAAAGCATACCTTTCTCTGGTGTCTGAACAACCTAAACAAGCATCTCTTTCAAAGACACTTAGCTCTGCAATATGCTTCCCTCATAGCTCAGTTGGTAAAGAATCGGCCTGCAATGCAGGAGACCCGGGTTTGATTCCTGGGTTGGGAATACCCCTGGAGAAGGAAATGACAGCCCACTCCAGTATTCTTACCTGGAGAATCCCATGGACAGAGAAGCCTTGCAGGCTACAGTCCATGGGGTCGCAAGAGTTGAACACAACTTAGCAAGTAAACCACCACCATGCACAGATATGAATACTACTACTGGGAGTTCCTTGGAAAGTTTCACAGATACTCAGGGATCCTACAAATCTCTGAATTTCAAAGAGTTTGGAAACATTAACTGATAACGTTAAAGGAAATATTACAAAGGCAATATAGATTTGTAGTAAAATCTATGCACAAAATAGAAACATTTTTTCTATGTGTGGATCACAACAAACTGGAAAATTCTGAAAGAGAAGGAAATACCAGACTACCTTACCTGCCTCCTGAGTAACCTGTATGCAGGTCAAGAAGCAACAGGTAGAACCAGACATGGAATGGTTCAAAATGGACTGGTTCAAAATGGTTCAATGGACTGGTTCAAAATTGGGAAAGGAGTAAGTCAAGGCTGTGTATTGTCTCCCTGCTTATTTAATTTATATGCATAGTACATCATGCAAAATGTCAGGCTGGATGACACAAGCCGGAATAAAGATTGCCGGGAAAAATATCAATAAATTCAGATATGTAGATGACACCAGCCTTATGGCAGAAAGCAAAGAGGAACTAAAGAGCCTCTTGATGAAGGTGAAAGAGTAGAGTGAAAAAGCTGGCTTAAAACTCAACATTCAAAAAACTAAGATCAGGGCATCCAGTTGCATCATTTCATGTCAAATAGATGGGTCAGTGACAGGCTTTATTTTTTTTTTTTTTTTTTTTTTTTTCTTCCAATTTTATTTTATTTTTAAACTTTACATAATTGTATTAGTTTTGCCAAATATCAAAATGAATCCTCCACAGGTATACATGTGCTCCCCATCCCGAACCCTCCTCCCTCCTCCCTCCCCATACCATCCCTCTGGGCCGTCCCAGTGCACCAGCCCCAAGCATCCAGCATCATGCATCGAACCTGGACTGGCAACTCGTTTCCTACATGATATTTTATATGTTTCATTGCCATTCTCCCAAATCTTCCCACCCTCTCCCTCTCCCACAGAGTCCATAAGACTGTTCTATACATCAGTGTCTCTTTAGCTGTCTCGTACACCAGGTTATTGTTACCATCTTTCTAAATTCCATATATATGCGTTAGTATACTGTATTTATGTTTTTCCTTCTGGCTTACTTCACTCTGTACAATAGGCTCCAGTTTCATCCACCTCATTAGAACTGATTCAAATGTATTCTTTTTAATGGCTGAGTAATACTCCATTGTGTATATGTACCACAGCTTTCCTATCCATTCATCCGCTGATGGACATCTAGGTTGCTTCCATGTCTTGGCTATTATAAACAGTGCTGCGATGAACATTGGGGTACACGTGTCTCTTTCCCTTCTGGTTTCCTCAGTGTGTATGCCCAGCAGTGGGATTGCTGGATCCCATTCACCATTGCAATGGAAAGAATAAAATACTTAGGAATATATCTACCTAAAGAAACTAAAGACCTATATATAGAAAACTATAAAACACTGGTGAAAGAAATCAAAGAGGACACTAATAGATGGAGAAATATACCATGTTCATGGATTGGAAGAATCAATATAGTGAAAATGAGTATACTACCCAAAGCAATTTATAGATTCAACGCAATCCCTATCAAGCTACCAACAGTATTCTTCACAGAGCTAGAACAAATAATTTCACAATTTGTATGGAAATACAAAAAACCTCGAATAGCCAAAGCGATCTTGAGAAAGAAGAATGGAACTGGAGGAATCAACCTACCTGACTTCAGGCTCTACTACAAAGCCACAGTTATCAAGACAGTATGGTACTGGCACAAAGACAGAAATATTGATCAATGGAATAAAATAGAAAGCCCAGAGATAAATCCACGCACATATGGACACCTTATCTTCGACAAAGGAGGCAAGAATATACAATGGATTAAAGACAATCTCTTTAATAAGTGGTGCTGGGAAATCTGGTCAACCACTTGTAAAAGAATGAAACTGGACCACTTTCTAACACCATACACAAAAATAAACTCAAAATGGATTAAAGTGACAGGCTTTATATTCTTGGTCTCTACAATCACTGAAGATGGTGACTGCAGCCTTGAAAAGATGCTTGCTCCTTGGAAGAACAGCTATGACAAACCTAGGCATCATATTAAAAAGCAGAGATATCACTTTGCCAAAAAAGGTCCATCCAGTTAAAGCAATGGTTTTTCCAGTAGTCATGTATGGATATGAGACTTGGACTATAAAGAAAGCTGAGCACAGATGAATTGATGCTTTGAACTGTGGTGTTGGAGAAGACTCTTGAGAGTCCCTTGGAGAGCAAAGAGATAAAACCAGTCAATCCTAAAGGAAATCAACTCTGAATATTCATTGGAAGGACTGATGCTGGAGCTCTAATACTTTGGCCACCTGATGCAAAGAGCCAACTCATTAGAAAAGATCCTGATGCTGGAAATGATTGAAGGCAGGAGGAGAAGGGGGCAACAGAGGATGAGATGGCTGGCTGGCATCATCAACTCAATGGACATGAGTTTGAGCAAGTCTGAGAGACAGTGAAGGACAGGGAAACCTGAAGTACAGCAGTCCATGGGTCACAAAGAGTCAGACACAACTGAGCAACAGAACAAAAAAATTGATTTATATCCATTCCAAATTAAATCTGATTTTAGTAAAACTGGAGTAGATTTGTCACCTTTTACCTATTATTTGGGCTTCCCTCATAGCTCAGTTGGTTAGAAATCGGCCTGCAATGCAGGAGTCCCCGATTTGATTCCTGGGTCAGGAAGAACCCCTGGAGAAGGGATAGGCTACCTACTCCAATATTCTGGCCTGGAGAATTCCAGGGACTGTATAGTCCATGGGGTGCAAAGAGTCGGACATGAGTGAGTGACTTTCACTTTCACTTTTCACCTATTATATGCTTTTGTGAAAATGTTTTATGTGTAGTGTCACTGCAAAGACAAAGAGTTTAAACTGTCCTTTTACTCGAGTACACCCATGGTGGATTCATGCTGATGTATGGCAAAATCAATACAATATTGTAAGTAATTAGCCTCCAATTAAAATAAATAAATTTTAAAAAAGTACATTGCAAACAAAATACTAACTCTAAAAATCTTACCTTTACCAACATAGTATAATCTTTTCTCTTAATGATTACATTCTTGATTCTATAGGCAGGAATCTGAATCTGCTTCCAATATGTCATCTTATTATTGAGTTTAAAAAATATTTAATATTATTGAGTTTATAATGCATAAGCATGTTCATTATGTAATATCAATAGAAAACAGAAAGTGAAATGCCTGCTTTGTTAAATCTTTTCAGTTGATAAAGTGTTCTAGAAAGGAAGAGGAGCAGTATAATGAAGAAATTAAGAGTATGAGCTATAGGGCCAGACTGCCTGTGTTCAAACTTCCGCTCTACTTAATAGCTGTGAGACCTTGATTAATTGAATTAATCTGTGTTTCACTTTTCCCATTGATGAAATGAATATATTATCAGCTTTCATTGGGTAATTGTGAAAATTAAATGAGTCACTATGAGTAAAACACCTAGAACAATATCAGGCATATAAGAAGCACTAGATATGTGTTGGCTGTTATAGCCTTTAGAATAATCTGAATCAATTAACAGATGTACATAAACATACAACAGCTGTGAGATTTTCAATAAAATTAAAAGGAAAATATTAGAAACAAGGAAACAAGAAGAAAAATAGCACAGAGGACTATGCTCAATATCCTGTGGTTAATCATAATGGAAAAGGATATGAAAAGAATTCTCCAGGCAACAATACTAGAATGGGTAGCCATTCCCTTTTCCAGGGGATCTTCCCAACCCAGGGACCAAACCCAGGTCTCCCGCATTACAGGCAGAGGCTTTACCATCTGAGCTACCAGGGAAGTGCCATGAAAGAAAATATATGTATGTATAACTAAGTCACTTTGCGGTACAGCAGGAATTAATACAACACTGTAAATCAACTATATGTCAATAAAATTTTAATAAAAGAAAAATAGCAAATCTAGTATCTAACATAAAGCAATTAAAATTGGAAAATAAAATCTGCATCATTCCCAATGGCAACACAGTATCATGGGTAATTTCAAACTACTACTAAGTGTGAATCAGAAACTCAAATTATATAATAATAAAAATATATCAAATAGTATCCAAGTATGAATGAAATTGCCATCACCAAAAAGCTAACACATCCTTATATTATGCATACACATGTGTAACATTTTAAGGAATATGTATCTGTCTGAAAAGGCATATTTTTGAGAATGTTATATAAAAGTCAACAATCATTATCTTGAGATGTCAGAATTCCAGATAAATCAGATTTTTTATTTATATGATTGTTTCTAAATTTCCCAATGATTTTTCCAAATTTCCCATAACAAACATTAATCTTAGTATAAAATCACTTAACAAGACATGAATTGCATTTTCACAGTCAGAAGAACGATATTTTCAGAGAAAAAGCTAACTTAATGTAAACAATTTTGCATTAAAAAAAATTTACAAATCTGTACAGATATCTGCCTAGAAAATAGTTTTTCTTCTACCGAAACTCATAAAAGTCAACTTATTGAACCTTTCCTATTCTACCTCAAAAGAAAACAGTATCACACCATATTCCAAAAAAGGTGTTGGAGATGGACAACAGCACACCCTGTCAACAGTGGAAATAATATATATGAAAATGTAGATAGCATTTTGGGCTCCCCTTGTGCCTTAGATAGTAAATAATCTGACTGCAATGCAGGAGACCTGGGTTCAATCTCTGGGTCATAGAGATCCCATGGAGAAGGGAATGACTACCCACTCCAGTATTCCTGCCTAGAGAACACCATGGACAGAGGAGACTGGCAGGCTATAATCCATGGGCTCACAAAGAGTCAGTCATGATTGAGTGACTCAAACAACTGGTGGGGTAGGGGTGAATATAGTATTTTACAGGAGAACCATTTTCAGTTTCTCATTGTCCTTAAAAATAACCCTAAAACTAGTTTTGGTTATTTTTAATACAAAAACTTAGTACTGTTACTCTTTCTACTTTATATTGGAGAAAATCTGTTCAGACAAGCTGACTCACTTGAGATCAGATTTTAAGCTAGTAGATTGAGGTCAGATTTTAAACTGGGATTTTAAGCTAGATCTTCCCTGGTAGCTCAGAGGTTAATGCGTCTGCCTGGGTCTGCCTGCAATGCGGGAGACCTGGGTTCAATTCCTGGGTTGGGAAGATCCCCTGGAGAAGGAAATAGCAACCCACTCCAGTATTCTTGCCTGGAGAATCCCATGGACAGAGAAGCCTGGTGGGCTGCAGTCCATGGGGTCGCAAAGAGTCAGACACAACTGAGCAACTTCACTTCACTTTCACTTTCTCATTCCCAGACCAGTTCAGTTCAGTTCAGTCCCTCAGTTGTGTCCGACTCTTTGCGACCCCATGAATCGCAGCACGCCAGGCCTCCCAGTCCATCATCAACTCCCGGAGTTCACTCAGACTCACGTCCATCGAGTCAGTGATGACAACCAGCCATCTCATCCTCTGTCGTCCCCTTCTCCTCCTGACCCCAATCCCTCCCAGCATCAGAGTCTTTTCCAAGGAATCAACTCTTCACATGAGGTGGCCAAAGTACTGGAGTTTCAGCTTTAGCATCAGTCCTTCCAAAGAAATCCCAGGGCTGATCTCCTTCAGAATGGACTCGTTGGATCTCCTTGAAGTCCAAGGGACTCTCAAGAGTCTTCTCCAACACCACAGCTCAAAAACATCAATTCTTCAGCGCTCAGCTTTCTTCACAGTTCAACTCTCACATCCACACTTGACCACAGGAAAAACTATAGCCTTGACTAGACAGACCTTTGTTGGCAAAGTAATGTCTCTGCTTTTGAATATGCTATCTAGGTTGGTCATAACTTTTCTTCCAAGGAGTAAGTGTCTTTTAATTTCATGGATGCAGTCACCATCTGCAGTGATTTTGGAGCCCAGAAAAATAAAGTCTGACACTGTTTCCACTGTTTCCCCATCTATTTCCCATGAAGTGATGGGACCAGATGCCATGATCTTAGTTTTCTGAATGCTGAGCTTTAAGCCAACATTTTCACTCTCCACTTCCACTTTCATCAAGAGGCTTTCTAGGTCCTCTTCACTTTCTGCCGTAAGGGTGGTGTCATCTGCATATCTGAGGTTATTGATATTTCTCCCGGCAATCTTGATTCCAGCTTGTGCTTCTTCCAGCCCAGCGTTTCTCATGATGTACTCTGCATAGAAGTTAAATAAGCAGGGTGACAATATACAGTCTTGACGAACTCCTTTTCCTATTTGGAACCAGGCTGTTGTTCCATGTCCAGTTCTAAGTGTTGCTTCCTGACCTGCATATAGGTTCCTCAAGAGGCAGGTCAGGTGGTCTGGTATTCCCATCTCTTTCAGAATTTTCCACTGTTTATTGTGATCCACACAGTCAAAGGCTTTGGGATAGTCAGTAAAGCAGAAATAGATGTTTTTCTGGAACTCTCTTGCTTTTTCCATGATCCAGCGGATGTTGGCAATTTGATCTCTGGTTCCCCTGCCTTTTCTAAAACCAGCTTGAACATCTGGAAGTTCACGGTTCATGTATTGCTGAAGCCTGGCTTGGAGAATTTTGAGCATTACTTTACTAGCATGTGAGATGAGTGCAATCGTGCGGTAGTTTGAGCTTTCTCTGACATTGCCTTTCTTTGGGTTTGGAATGAAAACGGACCTTTTCCAGTCCTGTGGCCACTGCTGAGTTTTCCAAATTTGGTAGCATATTGAGTGCAGCACTTTCACAGCATCATCTATCAGAATTTGAAATAGCTCAACTGGAATTCAATCACCTCCACTAACTTTGTTCGTAGTGATGTTTTCTAAGGCCCACTTGACTTCACATTCCAGGATGTTTGGCTCTAGGTGAGTGATCACACCATCGTGATTATCTGGATCGTGAAGATCTTTTTTGTACAGTTCTGTGTATTCTTCCCACCTCTTCTTAATATCTTCTGCTTCCGTTAGGTCCATATCATTTCTGTCCTTTATCGAGCCCATCTTTGCATGAAATGTTCCCTTGGTATCTCTAATTTTCTTGAAGAGATCTCTAGTCTTTCCCATTCTGTTGTTTTCCTCTATTTCTTTGCATTGATCACTGAGGAAGGCTTTCTTATCTCTCCTTGCTATTCTTTAGAATTCTGCATTCAGATGCTTATATCTTTCCTTTTCTCCTTGCTTTCGGCTTCTCTTCTTTTCACAGCTATTTGTAAGGCCTCCTCAGACAGCCATTTTGCTTTTTTGCATTTCTTTTCCATGGGGATGGTCTTGATCCCTGTCTCCTGTACAATGTCATGAACCTCTGTCCATAGTTCATCAGGTACTCTCTCTATCAGATCTAGTCCCTTAAATATATTTTTCACTTCCACTGTATAATCATAAGGGATTTGATTTAGGTCATACCTGAATGTTCTAATGCTTTTCCCTACTTTCTTCAATTTAATTTTCCTAGACTAGTAGTAGATTCTATTCTTAATTACATTATGTGCAATCACTGGCCTCTAATAATCTAATTGCAAACCCTTACTTCAAGTCAGGCCAACTTAAATTTTCTTTTCAAATTTTCTCCATTGATTGTACACTTTGTTCATGCTCTCATTAACACAACTATCTTACTGTACCATAACTGTTTCTTCACAAGTTTCTCTCCCCACTGTACAATAGGCTGCCTGATAACAGTAAATCCTATCATCTCATTTTTGTATGCTCACCACAAGGTAAAGTACTCTGCACAAAGGAGCTACTTACTCAGTATTTTCTGAATGACTATTCTATCGTTTAAATGCACACAATAAATATTTCTTGCCCAGCTTCAGAATATGTTTTTTTAATATTAACTTATTTTAATTGGAGGCTAATTACTTTGCAATATTGTATTGGTTTTGCCATACATCCACATGAATCCGCCATGGGTGTACACGTGTTCCCCATCCTTAACCCCCCTCCCACCTCCCTCCCCATACCATCCCTCTGGGTCAACCCAGTGCACCAGCTCCAAGCATCCTGTATCCTGCCTCGAACCTGGACTGGCGATTTGTTTCTTATATTATACATGTTTCAATGCCATTCTCCCAAATCATCCCACCCTCTCCCTCTCCCACAGAGTCCAAAAGACTGTTCTATACATCTGTATCTCTTTTGCTGTCTCGCATGCAGGGTTATCATTACCATCTTTCTAAATTCCATATATATATATTTTTTTTTATCAAATGTCCTGTTATAGTAAGAACTAATTACCTATTAATGACTTCCTCAGTCAATTCAGATTCTACTTATTCCTTATATTTCTATATCATTGACCATCATTAACTTCACTTCTATATTTTAACACAGAATTTTATTCTTTGCTCTTTGGGAGATTACTATATAAAATTTCACTTACATAAATTGCTTAAGGCTCTCAAAATCCATTCATATAACAATAATTTTTAAGACCTTCTCTGCACAAGTCCCTAAGGATACTAAGAGGAATAGAGGATGGCCCCCATCCGTAGATCTCACTTTCTGGAATGAATAAAGACTACTTGGGCCTTATAGAGTTAAGGACATCATAGGAAAGCAAGAGTTATACTCATATTACCTGCAATTTCCCTTCTGATAGTTCAAATAATTGTCGTATGTAATAACATTTTCTAGGGAGTGATAATGAGTACAACCACAGAATCACTTTGTTACTACAAATACACATCCAAAAGTCTCCTGTTGTTAATTAGAAGGAAGCCATCTAAGACAGAGCTACACACACATACACATGTTCAGAGCACACTAAGTAAATTAAGAATTGTGTTCCTGAGTCAGCTCAAGTAAGGGTTTATTTAAAGTACGCTTCAGGTTGATTCTCACTGGAAAGTGTTTAATACAATACCATTAACCATCCCCTGTTAAACTATATTGATACTGAAGCTCGTGTTCACTCAATTACCTGAACAGAGAAGTGAGTGGGTCAACCAGACCACCATATAGCCAAGAGCTTCCATTTGCTTCATTCTTTAGGATTTCTTTTAATCCAGTTGATGTTTCAATTGAACTGGCATTATTCCCATTAGCTTTAGGGTGCAGGTAGATTTAAAATACAGGAGTTTTGGCATTAACAATTTGACATATTCCCCCACGGATCTGTTTCCCATAATTATGTGACAATCCTAAGTCTTTCCAAACTTGCATAACTTTACTAACAGCCCTAGTTTTTTAGCAGAAGACTCTTTAAGTTGCCAGTGGAAAATATATCATTAATACTTAGAACAGCATCAAAATGGATAAAATTTGTTAACAGTTTGAGTAAAAATCTATTAAGGCCTATTGGACAATCAGGGTGAGAAAACTGTACAGAATCATTTGAATGATTATTCTTGAGAAGTATGGCCTAAATAACTGATTAACTTTTAAACAATAAAAACACATACTGAACAATTTTTAAATCTGAAACTTAAACAGTACTGCACTTGGTTTGAGGGAAGCACCAGATAGATTGGTAAAGAGAGGCAAAAAGTTAAGCAAAAGGTTACTATCAAGGTCCTAAATTTTGTTTTGGGTGATAAGGTCAGAAGAACAGGGTATATTATCAAAAAGAGCTAATTAAAAAACTTAATAAATAGTGAGTCACCCACAAATCAACAATAAATTGGGTTATGAACTGATGGGTTGTGATTAGCCCAATTCTGTGAACTTGAAGTCCAGAAAAAAAAAAAAAAAAAGGAGGGATAAAATAGCACCAGTTGTAAAAAGCTAAGCATATGATTTAGCAAGTAGGCGTCAAATGAGTTGAAAACTTAGGTGTACCCAAAATCTTGCACACAAATGTTTATAGCAAAATTGTCCATAATTGTTGAAACATGGAACAAACCAAGATGTCCTTCAATAGCTGAATAGATAAACTGTGATACATCCATAGAAGGGAATACTATTCAGTGATAAGAAGAAATGAGCTATCAGGCCATGAAAAAACATGGAACAACCTTAAATACCTACTGTTTAGTAAAAAAGTCAACCTGAAAAGGTTAGGCAAAACAATCATGCGTGTGTACAGGCTCAGTGTTGTCTGACTCTACAACCCCAAGGACAGTAGCCCACCAGGCTCCTCTATCCATTGATTTACCAGGCAAGAATACTGAAGTGGATTGCCATTTTCCACTCTAGGTGATCTTCCCAATCCAAGGATCAAACCCAAGACTCCTGAGTCTCCTGAACTGGAAGGCAGATTCTTTACCACTGAGCCACCTTAGAAGCCCCAGGCAAAACAACAGAGACAGTAAAATGATCAGTGGGTCTCAGGGGTGTTAAGTGGGTGTCAAGGAGGAAAGGATAAATAGAGAACAGAGGATTTTTAAGGCAGTGAAACCATTTTGTATAATAATATAATGACAGATACATGTCACTAAAAATTTGCCAAAACCAATGTACTATATAATGGGAAAAGGAAATGACAACCCACTCCAGTATTCTTGCCTGGAGAATGCCATGGACAGAGAAGCCTGGCAAGCTACAGTCCATGGGTCACAAAGACTTGGACATGACTGAGTAACTAACACACACATGTACACTATACAATACAGAGTGAACCCTAATGTAAAGTAAGGATTTTAGCTAATAATATTTATCCAATAATTTAATAATATTGGTTCACCAATTGTAACAAACATACCATAATAAAGCAGCATGTTAATAAGAGGAGAAACTAGGAGCATGGTGAGAGCATACATGAGAACTCTGCACTTTCCACTCAATTTTTTGTAAACCTAAAAATGATCTAAAAATAACCTGTTAATTAAAATAATAAAAACTAAAATATCAACAGCCACTTATGATTGCCTAATTAACCACATGGGTTTACAGTATATTATATAGTAATTTCTATTAAAGCCAATGTATAGTAAGCATGATGCAAAAGTTTAATATAAAAAAATATGCTGGTACCATATCTTCTTTACTTATTCACCTGTTAACGGACAGTTAGGTTGCTTCCATGTCATGGCTGTTGTAAACAGGGCTGGTATGAACACTATGGTGCCTGTATCTTTTCCAATTAGAGTTTTTATCTTTTCCGGAAATATGCCCGGGAGTGAGACTGCTGGATTTTTAGGTTGCTTTAGTTTTGTAAGGAGCTTCCACACTGTTCACCATAGTATTTGCACCAATTTACACCTAAATTTTAAATGATTAATCAAAACTATATGATTAATCAAAACTAAAAACATATGAAAATGATAAGGAAATCTTGGTACACTTATCCTCCCCCAGATCTGATCTTGTGTTAAGCACTAAATTAAGCATGTTCTAATAAATGTACGTAAAAAGTTCCTGTGACTGGCCTTAGTCAACTCCAAGAAAAGTGTTAAAAGCAGAGTGAGTGAGTGAAAGTTGCCCAGTGGTATCTGACTCTTTGTGACCCCATGGACTATACAGTTCATGGAATTCTCCAGACCAGAATACTGGAGTGGGTAGCCTTTCCCTTCTCCAGGGGATCTTCCCAACCCAGGGATCAAACCCAGGTCTCCCACATTGCAGCAGGATTCTTTACCAGCTGAGCCACAAGGGAAGTTCAAAGCAGAAGTGGTACTCAACTTTATACCCATCTTCACACTGAGAATCAGCAACTCCCAGTTTTGCCAAGGACAACAATCAGTCATATTTAACATTAACTAGTGAAAGTAGATCACCAACAGGTTTCTATTAGAAACTGACACATTATCTCCTGCCTACTACACAACCCTGAAGCCCCGTACTGTGATCTAAGACAACTACAGCCAAAGTAGACGGATGCAGTGATTTAAGGAATGCTACACATTAAGAGATTACCACAAATTGCATTGTGATGGATAGCTTGGAAACTATAGAAGCAGTGACAACAAATAAATATACATTACCTAAGAACACCATGGCACCTTCTGAACAGCTTATTTGGAGAAGAGACAGAAGCCACTGTCAAAGGTATCCATAGCACCCCATTCTATAAATAGCGGCTCTACCCTCAAAGTACTAAAAAAAATAATAATAAAGAACTTCTAAATTCTGATCTTTAAGAACAAAAAAGCTTAGAGAGAGCATAAACTTCATTAATATAACCAACTCTTTACTTTAAAAAGTAACTCAAAATATACAGCACATATATGGTTATAAAGAAAGCTGATTACCTATGTCTCATTTTATCTGATTTTTTCACAATGACATTCTCATGAAACTATAATTACCATTCCAAAATAAAACGTCAAGAACAAGTTAATTTTAATACTACAAAATATGTTTTCATATTCTGCCAAACTGTATAAATTCATAGGCTAAGTGAGATGTTCTCTAAGACAAATGAGAACAACTTAACCTTAAGAAAGGCCAAGCATCAATTTTTCATGAATTAGCCACTGGTGGGTTTGCATTTCATGAAAAGAAGGATTAAATGTGGATTTCACACTTGGTAAACTGCCCCACCTACTGATTCAAATGAAAACAGAAGAAATTCATCACAACATATTGACAGCTTGTGATTTGTTTCAAGATATACCTTTTTTTTTTTTTTTACCAGTATTCTAGTCTGAGGATAATAGATTCCTATGATATGAAGTTAATAGTAGTTCCCAACATAATCATTTTACGTAGTTTCAACAAAAAGGTTGAATAGCTTTTTAAGACATTCCTAGCAACAGAACTATTTAAATATAATTTGCTTAGAAATAAAGAATGCATACAGGAACTGATCAATATAGAGTTTCAATGTATGAATCTGAAGTTAGAGCACTGCTATTTATTTTCTCTTATACAGATAATCTGTTTCCAACTGCTAGATGAAGAGTCTTTTTTAAAAGAGCTTTTGAGGTAGTGTTTGTTTTAACTGAGCAAGGTGTGTTACAAAGCCACCCTATATAAAAAATGCCATGTTACCATGTACATAGACACATACTTGCATGTGACTTATACAGCACAGATAAATTTTTTTTCAAAGATAAATTTTTAAATTGAACAAAAAAAGAAAATTGGACATAAGGTCAGCAGATTGGATGATATCTGTTACTATATGAACCTTGGAAGCATTGCCAGAAACCAGGTCACTTCAAACACAGAGTGAACGCAGGTAGGAAAAACCTCATGGTAATTACTGAATTCAGTCTTTTTTTTTTCCTGTGGATTCATGAAAAGCAAAATGAGACCTTCCCTAAAATGAAACACTAGAGAATTTATAGAAGGCAGAGCATTTACACAATAAAAATGCCATTATTAGAGTGCCATTTTAAAAATAACGTTCATTAAAAATGCTTATTAGTTCACATATAAAAGTTGGTATTAAAGAATACTTGAAGCTAAATATGATAAATTTTGGTCTCACAGACACTATAGGACTTCTCTGGTGGTACAGTGGTTAAGAATCCAACTGCCAATGCAGGGGACACAGGTTCAATCCCTGGTCCATCCCTGGTCTGGGAAGATTCCGCATGCCTCAGAGCAACTAAGCCCATCACAACTGGTGACCCCATGTGCCACAACTACTGAAGCCTACATGCCTAGAGACTGTGTGCTCTGCAACAAGAGAGCCCACAACAATGAGAAGCCCATCACTGCAATGAACAGTGATGCCACTCGACCCAACTAGAGAAAACCTGCATGTAACGAAGGAAGAACCAGCACAACTATAAATAAATAAATAGATAGATAAATAAAATTATAAAACAAGCAAAAAAAAGACACTACACATAGTGAAATTTCTTTTCTAGATAATTGTCATGTTACATTTACTTTTTTAGATAAAAGTGCTATTTTTTTCCCATTCTTCCTGTTGAGAACACTATCTCATTGTTAAAGAGACTGAAATAGACATCTTATTTTAGGAATTTCCCTGGCAGTCCAGTAGTTAAGACACTGCACTTCCACTGCAAGGGGGCATGGGTTTGATCACTGTTCAGGGAGTAAGATCCCACATGCTGTGCGGCATGGCCAAAAATAAAAAAAATCTTATTTTAAAAATAAAATCAATTACTTAGAGGATAAGTTTCTCCATATACAAAAAATCAAATCAAGTATAAAAGCGGGATATGTTACTAACTCATACCTAGGCTTCAAGTCTATATAACAATAAATCAAAATAAAAAGAAAATAATGGCACACAACACTCATAACATTTACTATGGATCAGGTCACTATTACAAACATTGCAATTCTTTAAACTCTCCTGAAAACCTTATGAGATAACATCATCCCTCCTACTTGACAGATGAGGAAATAGAGATATAAGAGGTTAGGTAAGCTGCTGAAGGTCACTCATGTAGTAAGTGGCAAAGCAGGATGCAACCAGGACTTACCTGGTGGCTCAGACGGTAAAGAATCCACCTACAATATGGGAGACCTAGGTCCAATCCCTGGGTCAGGGAGATCCGCAGGAGGAAGGCATGGCAACCCACTCCAGTATTCTTCCCTGGGAAATTCCATGGACAGAGGAGCCTGGCGGGCTACAGTCCATGGGGTCACAAAGAGAAGGACACAACTAAGCGACTAAGTATGCACAGCACAGGATGCAACCAAGCATTCTGCCTCCAGGGTTCATTTCATAGAAGCACTGCATACTCTGGAGCTGCAGAATCTCCACGCACTGTGAGAAAGCTGATGGTATCTTGGAAGTAGTTCTGAACTGACAAATGTCCATAACTAGTTCTCAGAGTAGGAGCTGTGGAACCAGTCTGGTTCAAGTTGTTGAAAAGGTAAACAGTTGGGATTTAATAACAATATTCAGATCAGATCAGATCAGATCAGTCGCTCAGTCGTGTCCGACTCTTTGTGACAATATAAGGGGAAAAAAGAGATAAAAAGATGATGTTTCATGAGAGACATTAGGAAATAAGTGTGGGGAGAATGAGAGGCAAAGAAAAGTATACAGCAAAAGGAATAAGTCTGGGAATATGAACCAAAAAGAGAAAGGAATTTTATCAGAAGCCAAGAAAAAAATTGTATTCCATCTTAAAATTCTAAAAATCTGGTTTGCAGATGCACCACGTGACTGAAGCTGCTCATTTCTTCTGAATTCTTTTCCGTTCTTTTTCTTTCTGATCTATTATCTAACCTTAACTGCTAGCACCATTCCCACATTTTTACCTCTTTTTCTTCCTTATCTTTTAACCATGGCTACTTCCCATGGTTTAATGCTGAATTTGTATTTCCTCTCTTCAGGGGCAATCTTAAAAAGCTCACCTCTGCCAATAGATCCTTTGGCTCCATAGTCAATGCACACAGATCCTTTAAGACACGGCTCTTTTTTGCAATATATACTCCTATTAGCACAGTTTCTCAGCTTTCCTTACCTTCCCCCCTGGGTTGCTGAAACAGCCCCATACCTCATGCCTCTACGCTAATCTTCTCCTCCTCCAGTGTCCACATCCACCTGTCAGGTCAGTTTGTCTCTAATGTAATCTGGATACCAACGAACCTCTAAATTTTTTCCTTGAAGAACGATTTCAAGAGTTCCCCCATCCTCATTTCAATTGCCACCACTTTATTTTTTTTTTATTTTTTTTAATTTCTTTAATATACATTTATTTATTTTAATTGCATGCTAATTACTTTACAATATTGTATTGGTTTTGCCATACATCAACTTGAATCCAGCGCAAGTGTACACATGTTCCCCATCCTGAACCCCCTTCCCACCTCCCTCCTCATACCATCACTCTGAGTCATCCCAGTGCACCAGCCCTGAGCACCCTGTCTCATGCATCAAACCTGGACTGGTGATTAATTTCACATATGATATTATACATGTTTCAATGCCATTCTCCCAAATCATCCCTCCCTCACCCTCTCCCACACAGTCCAAAAGACTGTTCTGGACATCTGTATCTCTTTTGCTGTCTCACATACAGGATTATCGCTACCATCTTTCTAAATTCCATATATATGCGTTAGTATATTGTATTGGTGTTTTTCTTTTCTAGCTTACTTCACTCTGTATAATAGGCTCCAGTTTCATCCACCTCATTAGAACTGATTCAAATGTTTTCTTTTTAATGGCTGAGTAATACTCCATGATGCATATGTACCACTGCTTTCTTATCCATTCATCTGCTGACGGACATCTAGGTTGCTTCCATGTCCTAGCTATTATAAACAGTGCTGCAATGAACATTGGGGTACACGTGTCTCTTTTAATTCTGGGTTCCTCGGGGTGTATGCCCAGCAGTGGGATTGCTGGGTTATATGGCTGTTCTATTTCCAGTTTTTTAAGGAATCTCCACACTGTTTTCCATAGTGGCTGTACTAGTTTGCATTCCCACCAAGAGTGTAAGAGGGTTCCCTTTTCTCCACACCCTCTCCAGCATTTATTGCTTTTAGACTTTTGGATAGCAGCCATTCTGACTGGCGTGAAATTGTACCTCATTGTGGTTTTGATTTGCATTTCTCTGATAATGAGTGATGTTGAGCATCTTTTCACTTTAAATGCACTTCTCACTATTCCTTGACGTGCTAATCCAGTCAAACCAAGTAAATTATACAATCCAATCCGATGTAATTTTTGCAAACTCCCTACTCTGTGCCTTCAAAAGTAAACATTTTAAAATGTGAAGACCTTGGGTATTTTGAGTAACTAACTTCATATATTCCTTTATGGAGATGTGGGACTGTAGAAAATTTCACAGTCATTGAATGTCTACCCTGGCAAAGGAATAGTACAAGGTCAGTCTTCATCACCATAAGGCAAAGTAGGTATTACTAAACAATTTTCTACATGAAACTAAGCAGCGACGTTAAACCATTTGGCCAAGTTCACCCAGCAGAATCCAAGTCCAAAGTTGGTGGACTTTCTTTTCTTTTGCTCCTTCCACATTGGAACCCAACTGGAAACCTCAGCTACTCTTGCTCTCAGTCAAGTCTCTTCCTTGTTGGTGTCACTATTTGCCTGCCAATGATGGAGGCTTCCAACAGCCAGGCTAATTTGTAATGTTAAAAAAAAATAGGTGTTGTAGCCTTTAATTTCTTTAATGCCAACACTTAGGCCGTGACTACTGAAATATAGCAGGTGCACTGACAATGGCACAAAGTGACAGCTGACACCAAGAGAGAAAACAAAACACCTATAAAAAGCAGACATGAAAACTATTAAATGACAGCAGGCTGGGACCATGAGCCTCTCCTGGTACTCGCTCTGTGCCTTCCTCTCCAACTGAAAACTGACAGGAAGAACAGAGCAGCTGTCCACCCCTTTTTCTCCATGACTATTTTCTGCTCAATGAACACATGAAAAAAAAAAAGAAGCTATCTCTCCAGCCCCTTCAGTTTTCTCTGTGTCTAGTCCACAACTGCCTCCTTTTCCTTGTAAAAATGCCCACATAACAGACCAAGGCAACGCTCAGCTCTCAGAGACTCAACAAATTTCTGGGGCTTTCCTAAGAAGGCTTCACAAGGCATTATCCTGTTCTTTCAAACCCCTTTTCTGCTGTGAACTCTGAACTCATTCTCCAAGGCCCAGGGCTGCTTCCTCTCTGATGCTTTCCCTAAATGTCCCGGTAATGTGTTTAAGGAAATGCACGGCCACCCCGTGAAGCTGGTACTCCTATGAGTAAACTAGGATACCAGGTTTCCAAGGTCATGGATCTAGTAACTTTTGTCTAACTTGAAAGGCCATGTGCTCTCCAACTGCCACCTAAGTGCCTGACAGTTAGTTCTTCTGATTGCTGAGGTATCCACTTCGAAGACATCCATCTCCAAGAAACACATTGCCAACTACAAGACTACATAAAGAGCCAGGCTACTGTCTCATGAAATTCCCTTTTTCAGACAGGTCTGGCTGACTGAGATAACTGACCATTTGACCTCTTGCCTTTCCCTTCCAGAGTTTTAATTCCCATTCTTGTGTTTTAAATGATAAAATGTGTTTATCATTCACTGACAAAGAATGAATCTGTAAAACTTTAGGTACCCACCTCCAATGCCACTAAAGATATAACCTCAAGTCTACACTCTATCAGTGACCTTTCTGTGTGGCTTCAGGCATGTCATGTCCCTCCAGGGCCTATGGGTCATAAACTTTTTTTTTTCCTTCAAAGTTTCCTAATGCTTGCTGCTAAGGTGCCTCTTACAATCTTAAGAACCACAAGGGCCAGCCTGGTCATAGCACTGGTTCCACAGAGGAAATGTCTTCGGGGCACTCACCTTGGGCCCAGGGGAATTTCCCAATGTATTTCTAGCCAATAGCATCACCATCCATAGGCTAAGACTGGCACAGAACACTAACAACACACATTTCACAAAGGAATTCTATTATTATTTGAAGACAGTAAATTCAAAAGTCACACAGTGCTTTCTATAGCTTGCTACGTTTATCTTATTAACTATTCATAACAGTCCTGTAAGGCAGTTATTATTAAACTCAATTGAAGGAGTCCTGAGAATCAAAAAAAAAAAAAAAAAAGCTACACAATTTGTTAAAGTTATACAGGTAGTCACAAAAATAGGGATTGAACCTGTATCTTTTGTAGTAAATCTGATGTTTAGAGAGCTACTCCACACCTTAAAAATATCTCCAACATGGCAATATCATTTTATTCTATAATTATTTATGAGTTGAACTGCACAACTCCTTAAGTATGAACTCCTCAAGGAGAGACAATGCGTTGTATTAATATTTATACTTTGCATTTCCAATGTAATATATGAGATGGCTCATTGCATAGAAAGAATCTTGAGTCAGATGGACTGGGCTTAAACCCCAGTTCTGCAATTTTCAGGAGATTTTAGGGGACTTATTTAACTACCTGAGCTTCACCCTTTAAAAAAAAAATAGGCTCCATAATACTATCAACGTTAGAGGGTTGTGAGGACTCAATAAGAGAATGTGACGTTCTTGGCACAGTGTCTAACATACAATGTTCAATAAATGTTAGTGGCTATTATTCTTGTTATTGTTGTAGTCATTCATCTCAAGAACTACTTCTTTGAGCACTATGTCTGCCTTATACAGCTTTTCTGGATGAGGCGCAGTTTGCAATATCTTCCCATGCTCCTGCTGCATCTTAACCCAATACTATTATGAAACAAAATGGCTGGTGGTTATCTGGTTTATCTTATTATCTGGTTTATCCATCTCCCACTCTGCAAGAAGCACTCCTTCTGGATAGGAACCACCTTATTCAATCTTACCATCATCTAAGAGTGTTTTGTGTGTGTTCTCATTCGCTCAGTCATGTCTGACTCTGTGATCTTTTGGACTGTAGCCTACCAGGCTCCTCTGTCCACGGGGATTCTCCAGGCCAAGAATACTGCAGTAGGTTGCCACACCCTCCTCCAGGGGATCTTCCCAACCCAGGGATCTAACCCAGGTTTCCCACATTGCAGGCAGATTCTTTACTATCTGAGTCACCAGAGAAGCCCAACAGTGCTTTACAGAAGACATACAGATGGCTAACAAACACATGAAAAGATGCTCAACATCAGTCATTATCAGAGAAATGCAAATCAAAACCACAATGAGGTACCATTTCATGCCAGTCAGAATGGCTGCGATCCAAAAGTCTAAAAGCAATAAATGCTGGAGAGGGCGTGGAGATAAGGGAACCCTCTTACACTCTTGGTGGGAATGCAAACTAGTACAGCCACTATGGAAAACAGTGTGGAGATTCCTTAAAAAACTGGAAATAGAACTGCCTTATGACCCAGCAATCCCACTGCTGGGCATACACACCGAGGAACCCAGAATTAAAAGAGACACGTGTACCCCAATGTTCATCGCAGCACTGTTTATAATAGCCAGGACATGGAAGCAACCTAGATGCCCATCAGCAGATGAATGGATAAGAAAGCAGTGGTACATACACACAATGGAGTATTACTCAGCCATTAAAAAGAAAACATTTGAATCAGTTCTAATGAGGTGGATGAAACTGGAGCCTATTATACAGAGTGAAGTAAGCCAGAAAAGAAAAACACCAATACAGTATACTAACACATATATATGGAATTTAGAAAGATGGTAACGATAACCCTGTATACGAGACAGCAAAAGAGAGATAGATGTACAGAACAGTCTTTTGGACTGTGTGGGAGAGGGCGAGGGAGGGATGATTTGGGAGAATGGCATTGAGACATGTATAATATCATATGTGAAACTAATCGCCAGTCCAGGTTTGATGCAGGATACAGAATGCTTGGGGCTGGTGCACTGGGATAACCCAGCGGGATGATATGGGGAGGGAGATGGGAGGGGGGTTCAGGGTGGGGAACACATGTACACCTGTGGTGGATTCATGTTGATGTATGGCAAAACCAATACAATATTATAAAGCAATTAGCCTCCAATAAAAATAAAAAAATTAAAAAAAAAAAAACTCTTTGCCTAGAATATCCTTTACTATCTTCTCTACCTGGAAAAACCCTATTTATTCTTCAGAAACAATGATTAGTTTTAATGTGAGTCCTTCTCAACTATCTCAGGACAAGTTCTTCACACTTTGACTATAGTATTCACCACACTATAATATACTTTATTCATCTACACACCTGTCTCTCTAACTAGACTGTGAACTTTTTCATATCAAGAATTTCATTTTATTCCTTGGCTAGGCCCAGGCTAACTGGAATATAACATGACTGATACTTAAGAACCAGTTATTTTGAAGAATAACTGATGAACATATGAAGCAAGCAGGGACTAAACAATAAGATACTTGTTAAATGGAATTTCAAGTATTATGAAGTTATAGGTTCCAGATCACTATTTATGAATTGCTGTACCAGCTATAATTATTGTAAAGAAGGGTATTTTGAGATGGATTCATATCTGCATGGATTATTTCACTTTGAAGGGATTACAGGAAAGTATATATGTAGGTAGAGACTTGGAGTTAGGGCAAATAACATTTTGCTTCATGTATTGTTTAGAAAGTTGAACTCATTTGACAAGTTCAGCCTAATTACAAATAATATTCCATGGGGTAGATTTTTAAAAAGAGATAAAGAGTTAGATCATCTGCTCCTTGAGTGCAGGTTGTGGTGTACCTTTGTGTAGATAAAAGCAAAGAAAAGAGAGAAGTAAACATGAAAGGGGTGTGGTTTACATCCAAAAACTAGGATTGGAAAAATCTTTTGTAGTTCAGTCTCTCAGTCATGTCCAACTCTTCGTGACCCCATGGATTGCAGCACGCCAGGCTTCTCTGTATTTCACTATCTCCTGGAGTTTGCTCAAACTCATGTCCACTGAGATGATGATGCCATCCAATCATTTCATCCTCTGTCGCTCCCTTCTTCTGTATATTTAACATCTATAGGTCATCTTAAATTTGGACTACAAAGTTCCCTTGCTTTGATCTAAGACTGTTCAGCCTGACCATTTTCACAAGTACTAGATTCATTTTATAACAATGAAAATAACATCCATAATATCTCCTTTTGAGAAAATCACGGTCTGCTATTACCCATTTTCATTTCTTAGTGATTTAGCAGCAAATACAATGAGAATTAGAAATGTTAAGAAAACTTAGAACTTTTTTTGTGCTTTTTCATAATTAGTTATATATTGAAAAGTGATCAGTCCAATACTGTGAGCTAAAACAATAAGGGAAAAGAGGAGGATATTCAGATATTGAACTAATAATTAACAGTGAAAATCTTCTATGGAATCAATATAATCATGCTTTAGGAAAATGTTAATGTTATCTGTTGGCTTTATTCACATTAGGACTTATGACAAATGTAAATGAAATTGCAGCTTTGCTTTGGATTTTTTTTGATTGTCCTTGCTACAGTCTGCACAGGGTGTGCCACAGAACATTGAGGCATGAGTATGTATATTCAATACAAGTTATTTTTTTCCCACTGGAAAGTAAAGATAATGGATAAAACTTAATAATGTACTCAAGCTTAGATATGTAAAAACATGCAATGCTTAAATACACAGAGTTAAGCCAATGTGCAAATGAGCAGTTAAGACTATAGAGATAGATGGATTACATTTGACCTACTGAGTGACAACAGACTCTCAGGCAGTGAAACTAATACACATTCATGGATTAATGACTTGAATTATCAAGACAGTATTTGTTCATCAGCATTTCTTTTTATAGAAATGCTCATTCTACCAATGATTCTTTTTCTCTCTCTGATCTTGGGATGTTCATTATGATTTCAAGAAAACATTAAAGTTTCATAAAATCTGGTACCAAATTTAGAAAAACAACATTCTTCTTAAATACTGGGCCAAAAAGGACTAACTTTGCCAAGAAGTCGGGGGGAAAAAAAAAGTCAAGGCTATAGGTAAGATCTTCATTGTCTAACATTTCTAAGGCCTGCCTCCATCTTCAGGGTTAAAAATAAGGATTAGGCAAAAAAAAAGACAGTTCAACATTGATACACTCTATACTAATAAGGAATGTATTTGGCTTGGGGTTTTAAATAGATCATAAGTCTCCCCAACTCCTCCATTTGCCTACTTTTCAATTATGTAGGTTAATTTAAAATAAATCTGTATACCTTGAGCATTTCCCTTTTGAGGAAGTTAGAGTCAGGAAAAAGGTTGAACTAAACACTCAGTGGAGAAGGTAATGGCACCCCACTCCAGTACTCTTGCCTGGAAAATCCCATGGACGGAGGAACCTGGTAGGCTGCAGTCCACGGGGTCGCGAAGAGTCGGACACAATTGAGCAACTTCGCTTTCACTTTTCACTTTCATGCATTGGAGAAGGAAATGGCAACCCACTCCAGTGTTCTTGCCTGAAGAATCCCAGGGACAGCGCAGCCTGGTGGGCTGCCGTCTATGGGGTCGCACAGAGTCGGACACGACTGAAGCGACTTAGCAGCAGCAGCAGCAGCAGCAAACACTCAGTGGCGTTGTGAAGGGTACGATACAAATAGATGACCTGTTTCATACCCTCATGAAACTAAAAACAGGTTGAGGACACCAAAGAGAATACTTAAAAGCAGCTCAAGAGCATTTAGAAAGCAAAATGCACACCTTAATAGAATGCATATTAAGAAAATGAAAGACTCCATCCACATAGGCATACTTAGCTCCCCCTCAGTATTCTCAAAGCTAGAATCTGGAATAATTAGAAGTAAACAAGATTGGGAAGGAGGTAAGTGCTGTAATTAGTTGAGTCAGAGGCTCTGGGCATTTCATTTGGGGAAATGTTTGTGATGGGGACATGAGCAGATCTTGTCACTTATATGCATAAGTGAGTGCAACCAGATTGGCCTGCCTGAAGCAAGAGTCCAGTTCAAACACACCGAACACTGATTTTGAAAGCAGCACAGGATAGACAGGGAACTGGTAGATAATAATGGCAGATGGTAACAGGAACACAGAGGGATTATTCATCTTTATTGTATTAATCAATAGTGCTATAGGTATTTTTCATTTAACACAGATACTATAATTTACAAAACTAATAAAACAGGCATAAATTTTAAAATGTTTTCTAGAAACTCATGTTTATGGAAACCTGAACTTATAAATTAGGAGGTGAGAGAGAAGAATCAATACTATTCAGCTAAAAGCTGCAAGATTGAATGAATCTTGAAACTTTCAGCAATCTGTCTACTGAAGAAGGAGAAATTTTCCATACCTCAGTTGTCAGACTACTTAAGAGGTGGACTACTTGAGGGGATTCCCCTGGCAGTTCACTGGTTAAGACCCCACACTTCCACGGCAAAGGGGATGGGTTCAATCCTTGACTAGGGAACTAAGATCCTGTATGCCATGTGGTGTGGTCAACAAAAATTGAAAATTAAAAAGTAAATAGTTTGGAAATATTATATGCTACCTTTACTTTGAAAGTGGACAATTTGGAAATGCTATATTCATATCAACTTTTTTTTTTCAAGCCAGTGTCTTTGATGAAAGTCAATCCCTGAGTCTTTTCTTGTCCTTTGCCACTAACCATATTCCCCTCCATTCTCAAATCTAAACTTTTATCACATGCTAGGTGCATCTATACACAGTTTCATGATAGACATCAACAGCAAGATAATTCCATAAATTGCATTTCAGAGTTTACTTTTTCCCTGGGAAAACAACCATACCTATACAAACAGTTCAGACATTTCATACATGGTGCTTAGGTTGAAGGAATCCATTATTCAAAAAAAGAAGAAAAAGACATGTCAAACTTAAGCCATCAAAAATCAGCACCAAAAAAGTCATCAGAAGAACTGTATTCAGAATCAGACTTTTAATTACTAGCTTTTGAACCTGAAGTAGATACACCTGTGGCCCACGGTTTTTCCACAAAAGAGGATTGCTATCTGTACTAAGTGCTGGCCAGATCACAGACTCTACAAGGATGTTGAACAGGTAGTAAAGGTGTCAAACATCTTGACCCTATTCTCTGCAAATAGATAATAAAGAATTAACTACACCCCTGGACCAAAAATAGCTGCTGTTATAATAACAAACATGATTGGTAGAGATAAAAATGATCACAAGAACTCCCTCATCTAGAACGTGACAAGCACTATTTCAAACATACATTGACTCAATTGTCACAATAAACCCATGGGGTACATATTATTATTATTTCCATCTTACAGATGAAGAAATTGAGATATTAAGTATCTTACCCAAGATCACTCCAGTTATTAAGTGGTATGAGTGAGTTTTGAGTCCAAACTGGCTCTAAAGCCTGCTTTCCTAATTCTGCTTCTCTGACTGTAAGAGGACCTTTATTTCTCATTTAATCATGGCTCCTTGCTGATGAGAATAAAGTACAAATAAAGAAAGTGAATTTCACTAATTTTTATTTTATCACAAAGTACTACCTTTAATGGAAAAAAGCAAGTAAATCAATGCTTTATTTCTATCACTAAAGACAATTAGAAAATTAATATATGAGTTTGCTTCACTTAACAACAAAAGCTGTTACCAATATTAAAGGAATCCAGTTTTTCAAAGCAAGAATGATTAATATATCCTCCATAAACTGAGCATTTTTATTTCTTCCCTCACTTGGGGAGGGGGGAGATCATTAAAATGAGATGATTCTAATACAAGTGTCACTTCCCCCCCCCCCCAGACGAAAATCTAATCAGTAAACTATGGCAAGAAACATGTGAGTAAAATAGATTCTAGGTTTTCTTTACCCGCTTCTTTTGTGACAGAAAACAGTGTGTTTATATATTCTAAACATAAGTGTCACAGAGGTTGAAGGCTAATATATACTAATTACTACACTGTGGTACAGAATAAGAATTTCTTCAGAGTATAACTATCTTTACTGGCTGGCAAAATACCTAACTTAAATCACAAGAATTAAAATCTAAGAATGTCCTTTAAGGAAAAATCACTTGCTTCCTCTGTAAAATGCTGTCATTTAACTAAGAATACAGCCTCCCACAATTTAATCTGATAAAAACTAAGCCAGTCTTAGCTGAGAATGACATTTTATAATAAAAACATGAATTATACAAATGATAGTTGGTTGCCTACCTTAAACATTTTAGCACTGAATTCACCACTTTACCCTTAATGTTCATGCTATCTACTGAAATATCTTTTCAACGGAGGAATATTAAAAGCATGACATTTAATATAATCAAAATGATCTCAATAATCAGATGAAATGAGAAGATCCAACAAAGTACACTGAAGATTGTTAAGAGAATGGAGATGATACCAGGGTGGGGTTAGGAACACAGCCCAGCCTAGACAAAGGGCAATGAGAACTGAAGGTCTTCTGAAGACCCATGAAACTCACACACTCTCAAAAAATGAAGAATAGCTATGTTCAGAGCTTTGAGATTCTTAGACACGTCTATAGTCCTTACTAACCAAAAGAGTGTCACGATTCCTATATGCCATATAAAGTTGAATAGGATTGGATACTTCACTGAAGAGGAAAAAAATAAAAATCTGAAGGTACTGGAGAACCACAGGGTATACATTCATTTTATTGAATGTGATTCAAAAACCCAAATTTGAAAGGTCATTTATAACAACGTCCTAGTATATAGCACAGGGAACTATATTCAATAATCTGTGATAAATTATAATGGAAAAGAATATGTATATATACATGAATAACTGAATCACTTTACAGCAGAAATTACAATAATATTTACCTCAACAATATTAAAAAAAAGAATCCTCAAGTTTCCCATTTAGAATCCCTTCACCAAAGGTTGTATGTATCAAGTCAATTACCACGTGAGACGGTACCTTCATCCTTTTTGCATTAAACACTGACATTTTCTTGGAGGGAAAAAGAGGTTATCTATTATCATGGGACAGTGGGTATGGGCTAATATGAAACCATACATACCATCCAAGCCTCTCCCACACACTGAGGCCAAAGAATTCTGAAGGATAATTTCACAATACTTACATAATTTTCCAGCTACCACAACCATAGCATCTCCAAGGCTTCATGAGTTTAAAATATTTCTCCACGTACTTACTCCTCAACTTACTGTGGTTCAACTTACACTTTTTTGACTTTACAATGCAAAATCAATACCTGGTCAGAAAAATTATACTTCAAATTGTGAATTTTGATCTTTCCCTGAGCTAGCGATAATGCAGTACACTACTCTCTCGTGACGCTGGACAGTGGCATTGACTCACAGCCCCCAGTCAGGCCCACAATCACAAGGGGAAATAAATGATATACTCTTACAACCATTCTGTACCCATATAACCACTCTGCTTTCCACTTTCAGTATAGTATTCAATAGATTACATGACTTTATTACAAAATAGGCTTTGTGTTAGTTGATTCTGCACAAATGTAGGCTCATGTAAGTGTCCTGAGTCAGTCCAAGATGGGCTAGGCTAACCTATCATGTTCTGTAGGTAGGTGTATTAAATGCATTTTTGGTTTATGATATTCCCAGGTGGCGCTAGTGGTAAAGAATCTGCCTGCCAGTGCAGGAGACTTAAGAGAGGCAGATATGATCCCTGGGTTGGGAAGATCCCCTGGAGAAGGAAATGGCAGCCCACTCCAGTATTCTTGCCTAGAAAATTCCATAGACCGAGGAGCCTGGCAGGCAGGCTCATGGGCAGCCCATGGGCCTGCAAAGAGTCGGACACGACTGAAGTGACTTAGCACAGCATATTTTCAACTTAATGATGGGCTTACATCAGGATATAAATTCAATATAAGGGACTTTCCAGGTGACTCAGTAGTAAAGAATCCACCTGCAATGCAGGAGATGCAGGAGATGGGGGTACGATCCCCAGGAAGATCCCCTGGAAGAGAAAATGGTAACCGACTCCAATCTTCTTGCCTGGGAAATCCCCTGAACAGAGAAGCCTGGTGGGCTACAGTCCATGGGGTTGCAAAAGAGTTGGAAACAATTGAGGAGACACACACACACAACACCAACATGATACGAGGAAGATCTGTACTATACTAATAGGACACATATATGCATACACCTAAGTATGGATAAACACATATCCACAGAGAAAGAGAAAGTGATCTTATAGAATAAACTATAAATTTTCTATCCAAGTATTTACTGACCTCAGTAAAAGAGGTAATCCTGAGATTTGTTGACACTGCACTCATATATCCATGGAAGGATAGCAGAATATGCCACCACAAAATATGCCTCATTGACATAAAGAAAATAAGACAGAATTTCAGCTTTTCCTTACTGTTTTTGGCCTGTGACTTTACTAGTTTAGATTGTGGCTTTTCACATCAAATTGTGGATGTCTACATTCAATATTGATATCAAAAATACATTAGGGTCAACACAATTACCAATGAATATTCACACAATTATATTGCATCCCAATACACGGCATAGATACATAGTCATTGAAGATGACACAACTATAGCAATTTAAACTAAATATCTATTAAATAAGATTGAGACTGTGACCACTAAGTTTTGACACTTAACACACTCTAATTAAGGCAATCGTTAATGAATTAGTGGTTGTTACTAAGAAAAATAATGAGCAAAATCTGGCCTTATCATTAGACAATTTCTTTAAAATATGTGACAGTATTGTCAGTGAGAATTCAACCACCTAGTTAATTTCTGTCAACATTTTACTGACAAAAATGCCCTAATAGAATCCTTGACCTTCAATAAAGAGTTTAAATGTATCAAACACAAATTATTTAATAGTTTTCAAAAGCATACAATAGCAATTTTGACATTTTATAAGGTCATTTTTCAGAAGCATAAATCGATAAAGGTTCATTCTGCAAAGTCACTATCATAACTTTTATTATATTGTATAAAATTAAAATTAATAAGGTCAATCACATTCCATGTTTTCTTTACTAGCATGAAAAACTATGTGACAAAAGCAATTTAAATCAAAAATTGTCATTTCCACATTTCTGACTGTTATACTCCATTGTGAATGAAATGGTCTGAGGGAGAACTTTTACTAGAAAATTAACTCCTAAAATGACTATTTTGAATTTCAGATTCTCAGCTATTTGTCTGATGGCATTTTCACTGCTAAGTGAACAATGGAAGTAAATAAGCATATAACTTAAATGGCACTTCATAAAAATCTAGAGTATAAGTACAGTGGTGACAATTAAGTTAATGATTTATATTCTTAAGTCTTTCTCTTTTTTTCAAGGCTAGTTACTTAAATGGGTCTATCTGCTTTGACTAAGCTGGGATTTTAAAAGGATGCCTGATCAAATTTTTTCATTAACTAAGATCCTAGACTCAGAAAATATACTTCTTTTTTTTAAAAATTTTATTTTATTTTTAAACTTTACATAATTGTATTACTTCTTAAGTTTTGAGTGCTTTGACCAATATAATATCATATTCAAATAATTAGTCTTTAGAGAAAGCTAAGCTAACTCATTGCATTCATTTCTCAATTGTCTGCTTGGCAAACTGCAATGTATATGTATTTCACTGTGATAAATTAGACATTAATAAAAAATGCCAATTTCCCATAATAAATTGGTCCCAATTTTATGTCAAATGTAGCTGAGAATATCCAGTGAGTCTTCAACTACTGAAAAACCTCTCAAATCCTTATCTCCAGCCCAGACTGCTCTTGTGAGTTCCAGATCATATATACTGAACATCTCCAGCTGAGTATCATACTTAACAGGATCCACATTTCATTCTTTTTCCTACCAAAGCTCATATTCTTTCTGTACTATCTCAACAACTGGCACCTCTGATACCTCCAATGGTGCTAAACTTTAATGAATTCCAACCTGGCCACCATTCACACCAACTATTAGAAAATATTTATGTTAAGATCACTAATGTTCTCCCTGCTGCATATCTAAACTTTTTTTTTTTGCTACTTTCATCTGACTTAACTTCTCAGCAATATTCTACCTGACTAAATTAACCCTTTCTTGCTTCTTAAAATGTTTTTCTCTCTTGGCTTTTCTGATGACACATTTTGTTTGTTTTGCTACATCTTTTGTTGGCATTTCATGTACTGGCTCTCCTCTTCCAATGGCCCTTGAAATGTTGGTGTCCCTCAGGACTTTATATTGGACTCTCTTTTTTTCTGTCTCTACAACACTTCTTTAGGTAATTTCATCCATTCTCATAATATTAAATTGCATGTATATGTAGATAAACTCCCAACCTCTCTCTCAAACCAAACTATTCTTCTGAGCTCCAATTTTCAACATACAACTGCCTATAGAACATGGCCACCAAACCACTGTATATCTCAAATTTAGTATGTCAGACACCTAGCATTTATTTTTCTCACTCTTCCTCACATCGGTAAGCAGCACCATCATCCACAACGTGGGAATTATAATACATGTTCCTTTCCTCCTTCTTCCCTGTCTCTCATCTCCCCATGTTGAATGCCATTAATAACTATTAATTTCACTTTCTAATATTTAGTTCCCTCCTTTACATTCCCACTGCCACTGCCTCAATTCAAGTCATTAAAATCTCTCAATTAGATTATTAAAAAGCCTGCTAAATGCCCTCTCATCAGTCTTTCACTTTCCTACTGAAAGTGATCATTCTAAAATGCATTCTGATCACTCATCACCAACCCTAATTAAAAATGCAATAAAGGTTAATCATAGGTCATAGTAAAAAGGTCCTTTACTAGTTCACTTCAACCTGTAATCTCCCTCCTGTCCTTCATGCCACATTCTCCACCCAACCAGTTAATGTCTCACTCCCCAATGTGTGATGTTTTATCATACTTGCCCTTGTTCACATAGTTTCATATGCCCTGAATGCCCTTGTCCTTTTCGGGAAAATAAAAAAAGGAAACCAAAACTACATAAACTTCAAGTCCCTATTCAAACGGTCTTTTTCTCTGAAACTTTCTGAATTTATCTTTAATTATTCTTTAATAATAAGGCTATTATTCTTTCATGACTCTATAGCAGTTACCACATTTTAATAGAGCAATTATTTTAGATATAGCAGATACTTTCTGCATCTACCTCTCTTTTGAAAATTGAGCTCTTTAAAGAGCCAAACCCTTTCTTCTTCATCTTGGCATATCTTAACTACCAAGACTATGGTGGCCTGAGATGCAATACTCTCTCCCAAAGAGCCATGATATGGGTCTATTGCCCTTCTTCACCAATAAACCCATACAAGGTGCTTCTCCCACTGGGTTAGCATGTATCAGCCTCCAGTGGACAACAATCACAATATCTTTTCACATTAGTGCTGCTACTGCTGCTAAGTTGCTTCAGTTGTGTCCGACTCTGTGCAACCCCATATTCGGCAGCCCACCAGGCTCCCCCATCCCTGGGATTCTCCAGGCAAGAACACTGGAGTGGGTTGCCATTTCCTTCTCCAATGCATGAAAGTGAAAAGTGAAAGTGAAGTCGCTCAGTCGTGTGCCACTCTGTGCAACCCCATAGATAGCAGCCCACCAGGCTCCTCTGTTCATGGGATTTTCCAGGCAAGAGTACTGGAGTGGGGTGCCATTGTGGTATCATCAATTGCAAAGTAAAACACAGGGCTGCTTTTTTCTCTTTTCAGAGTTTTTATTTTTATAAATACTTAACAAAAATTCACAAAATAAATTCCGTGTTTTTTCCGTAATAAAGTCATTCTAACTTTCTTGCATTCCAACATGTCTTTTGACACAGAAAGAATGCAGTAAAGTTGCTGCCAGGACAGGAAAAACTACACAAAAGCTGGTATACAACCTTGAAAGCAGTCATTATAGGAATATTGTGCATTAACTGAATTTTGTCAGGCAATATTCTGTTGCAGCCCTTCTTCGCAACTGGTCTTTTCAACTAGGAGTCAATTTCTAGATCTATTTTCTGATTTCCTACTTAAGAGACAGTTCCAGTATTCTTCCTTTGTACTACCTTCCACATAAGTCTTCGCCATTAATTCTGCCTGTAGGCGTTGTTCATAAGCACTATCCAATCCTATTCCCTGAGCTATAATCAGTTATGATCATCACACATGGATTACTATGTCGATACAAAATGAAAAGCAAAATCAGATTGCATGATAATACAAACACTAATAAAGCCTTACATAAGAGTAACAAAAAAACTATTATTTGGGGGAAGTGGCAGGGTAAAGATGGGCAGGTCATCCTGTACTGCCTGTGATGTAAAAGGAAAGAAACAGTGTTCTGAGATATAACATGCTTATCGTTGTTGTGCTTCTGCTCAGCCGTGTCTGACTCTGTGTGACCCTTTGGACTGTAGCCCACTAGGCTCCTCTGTCCATGGGATTCTCCAGGCAAAAATACTGGAGTGGGTTGCCATTTCCTACTCCAGGGGTTCTTCATGACCCAGGGATAGAACTTGTTTCTCCTGCATTGGCAGGTGAATTCTCTACCACTGAATCACCTGGGAAAACCTATAATATGTTTACTATTATAAAACATCATCCAATATCAGAATTTCAAGAAACTTCTTCTCTAGATCTCCTTCCCCAAATATTTTTTTATTTGGAGCAAGTACCAAAGTATCCAAAAGAAAATGACAAACATAGCCTATGTTAGAGGAAGTTTACACCACTAGCTTAGAGACAGTGAAAACAAACTGTTGGTTATATATGTGTTCACATATATACAATAAGCTAGTTCTTCCAGTCATCCATTATGGAAACAGAGCTTTTGTAATATATTAATACTAACTTCTAAAAGCCCTACATTGATGAAACAGAAAACCTCTTATAGCTACTGATATGATGCAACTTTATCCCCAGTGAATAGCAAGAAAAAATAAGTGATGATTTATTACAGAGCTTGATGAAATGTTAAAGAGAAAATGATATCAAGGCAATTAGCAAATTCATAAACTATAGCATTAAAAAATGCCCTGAAACAAAATGCCTAGGTTTGAATCATCATTCCCTCATTTATTATCTGTGTTATCCTGGGCAAGTTATAGAACTTTTCTGTCCCTTATTTTCCTCATATATAAAATAGGATGAATAATAGTAACCTCAAGGAGTTTATTGAGAAAACATAATGAGTTAATGCATGTAAGACAATTATAACAATACTCAGCACAGAGTAAATGCTATGGTAATGTGAGTCTTTATTATTATCATTTCTTCCCCAGCCTCCATTTGTGAGTTTATTTAAATTGGATTTTCTTTTTAATGTACAAAACTGCAATCATGCACCAGAGGTCAGAAACTATGCAGATTGCAATTAAGGACACAGTATTTTGAAGTAAGGGAGTGCTGAAAAAAGAGAGAAAATGCTGAGATACATTCCAGATTCCAGTGATATTGACATAACAATTATAGTAAATAAAACTCTTCAGGTTAACATTTCCCTTATTCCCAACAAAGACAAATAATTAAGCACTTTTAGTGGAATTAGCTTCCTGCTAGCAAAGGAAAGGTAAAGAGGTGTGAATGAAGCAGCACATAGCCGGAAGCATGGCAGGAAATATTTCCAAGGGGAGTTTTGAGTGAAGGCCAGTAGTCAAGCACAGTGCTGCCTAGCATATGGCCTGTCTGGGTAACGAAAAACCATAACAGAAGTCCTGGCCCTATGGTACCATGCCCCTAGAAGTAGCTTCTGTGGAATATCAAAATGGAAAGACTGGGATCTTCCAAGCCTGGTATAAATTGTTTTTTCTACTGCTTAGCTTTCTACGTTCTCTAGAGTGAAATGGTCCTTGTCCCTTTGTTAAAGTTTCAGTATGAGGAAAGAAATACTGAGCAGGCCAGAATTCACTTTGTCGCTCACTCACGTCCGACTCTTTGCAACTCAATGGACTGGGGCTCACCAGGCTCTTCTGTCCATGGGATTCTCCAGGCAAGACTGGAGTGGGTTGCCATTTCCTTCTCCAGGGCATCTTCCTGACCCAGGGTTCAAATCTGGATCTCCCGCACTGCAGGCAGACTCTTTACCACCTGAGCCATAAGGGAATCTCCAAATTCACTTTAGGGCATGTGCAAATGACTGACATTTTATGTAGAAATGTAGACAAGTTATATAAATTTAAAAATGGGCTTGTGTGTGCAACTTATATAAGACACTAAAATATGTTGGTTATGCTTTTATATACATATGCCCAGGCATGACTATACATGCTTTAAAATCCCCATGTGATACCATTTCTAAAAGACAAAAAAAATATGACAAGAGTTTTAAACATTACTACTTCAAAATATCAAGTAATAAACAAATGCTGGAAACAGAAGAGAGACCAGTAACCTAAAACAGTTGCTTTTAAAGCTTCTTATATACATTTCAGAGGTCCTACAAAATAATTTCTTACGAGTTCACTAAAAAAAAAACCAAAAAACGAAACTAAGCTGTATTAGATTCTAGTTAGCATATCTCAGTTGTAATATACTTTGTTTCCACATGTGCTAGAATGCTGTTTGAAAAGATTATCATACAGAGAATTTACATTATCTTCCTGAATACAATTCTCTCATGCTTTCACAAAGGTAGTTGTCATACTGTGCTATAACACTTCTCTGCTAAATTGTAATGAAGTCAAATGCTACAACTGAAGATTCATCAATGATCATGAATAAAGTTGGAATCTCAACCAATCCACTGAAGATTCAGATCTGGTGCAAAGTTTTCTGGGTTATAAAAGACAAGGAAATAATTAACAATTACAGTTGCTTTACTAATTCCCCTTATTCTGTAGGACCAAGTTATCAGAGAAAGAGCTGCTTAAGCGACAAGCACTAAGAAAAGAATGAGAAGACCTTTTAGTATCTATCATAAATAATACAACCACAGGAAGAACACTTTAAAAGTTACATGAACATTTTTGTCACATATGTATAATCCATTTTGCAATTTCCCAATAATTACTAGACATTACTAGACTAAAATTACTAACTTTACTCTCAATTCCTAGAAAAAGATGATGCATACAATTTTTCAATTTCTTAGATAGAGGGTATTGTTTCTATCTGGAAAGCAGACTTTGAAATATGGTGCTTCCAGCTATTTAGTAGAAGATCCGAAAGAAGGGACCTACACTTCTTTCTGAACTTGACAACAGGGTTTTTATCAGTATACATTCAGTGTCTCTCAGGAACAAAATGAAGGTAAAGATATTCTTTAGATCACAGATTTAGATGGAATGAAAATAAAATTCTCTGTTCACCAGAGCAAAATTGTTCATTTAGTAATGAATTCATACCTAGCACTCAATATGATCTCAGTCTAGAGTAAATCAAAAGAAACACTTAAAAGTGCAATGTTCATTTCACCAAATAGTTAAACACAGAGAATAAAGTAAAGGTTGTCTTTACAGTCAAATCAAAAGGCACAAACTCCTAGAGTTGAAGCAAAGGTTAATGCCAGAGAGATATATTTTATATCCTTACATCAACACTGAACTAATTCAAGCTGTAATTCCTACCTCTGGAAATACGAGCATAGTATATCCAAAGATGGTTTTCTCTTGATTATTATATTATTTTAATCCTCTGACCACCATTTCTGTCAACAACATCTCTCTCAGTCTTTTCTGCTTCAGTGGCTAAAATAGGAATTTGTTGTACAGTACTTTATTTGGTTCAAGTTCCAAATCTACGAGTGATCAATAACTCCTGGTGTTTTTTTTTTATCCTACTGTACCCAACCCATCAACAAGTCCTGCTGGCTTCTGCAGATATGTGTTTTAAATTCCCCAATTTACATTCTTTAAAATGACTCCCCTTAACCATCACATTTAATTATCCACATAAGCAATTCTCTACCACATCACTGTATTTTATCATCTTTAGAATATATAATAACATCTGAAATTCATATAAATTTAATGGCATGTTTATTATTTTAAGCTTCCCAGCTGGCTCAGTGGTAAAGAATCTGCCTGCCAATGCAGGAGACATGGGTATGATCCTTGGGTCAGGAAAATGCCCTGGAGGAGGAAATGGCAACCCACCTCAGTACTCTTGCCTGGAAAATCCTATAGACAGAGGAGTTTGGTGGGTACAGTCCATGAGGTCATTATTATAATATTGTTTCTGTTAGACTGTAAGTTCCTAGAGCATCAAGATCACATTAATTACAATATCCCCTCCCAACACCCCCGTCTAAGGCTAGAATTTGGCACAGAGTAGGTGCCTAATATTTTTATTTGTGAATATAAGAACGCAAAGAAAAACAAATTTACTGATTATTATTAAGGAACTCATAGTTTTTAGTGTTTACTATATACTTCTTGAAAATAAATTAAAAAAAAAAGTCTGAGAAAATATAAGCAGTTCCCTCAAAAAAAAATTCCATTACAGTATTAATTTTGTAAACCAAATGCCATAACGAGGTGACAAGCATATCAGTCTTTCTTATGAATTTCCTTTTATTGTATACTCTTAACTGCTGTCGTTTTCACTCTCATTTCCAAACCATAGGTCGACTTCAAAGTCCACTGGAACTTTTTCATCATAATGAGTTTTAGGAAGCAACAAGAGAACTCAGATAAAAACAGGGCAGAAATCTGAGAATAACTAAGCAGATAGATTTTGGAAAATACTGTCCATCATAGAATACAGTGGTCCAGTTAACACCTAACAGTTTAAGTGTGTCTACCCAACAACAAAAAATAATTTAGATCCTAGGAAATCCTAGTAGAAAAAACCAGCCAAAATGCAGGAGTACAAGGATGTTGTCATGACAAAACAAGATAAACAAAATCCTTTTCCACCACTGAGAATTCAGTTACTCATTCATGGTCACAGGGCTAATGGAACAATAAGTATTCTGAGAAAGCTAGTAGTGCAGAGCATATGATAGAAATTCAATACATATTTATTGAATGAGCAAATAAGACGAGAAAGACATAGCCTCAATGGCAGTTTGGAGAAACTGCTAGAATAATGCTGTTATCTCATTTCTACAGTAAATTAGTCTCCATGTAGGTCACTTATTAATAGCTGCATATGGAAATATAGCTCCCAATACCCAAGCATCAGTGGACTCAAGATCTGTGAAATATGTATTTGTCACTATGTTGACTACGCAAAGTTATCTGGGTTCACTGGGAGAGAGGAGATGTACACGTCTGAGGTAAATATGTGAAAACAGGACCATTTTATAAAGTTTAGTTATACTGAATTTATACACATTATTATCAGGAAGGTGAAAAAAAAAACTATGTCATCTTTCACTAAAATTCAGTCTCAAAAAAAATCACTGCTTAGTAATGGAGATTAGCATTGAATATCTCTTGGAAAATGCATTGTCATCAACTGGCAAATTCTGTACATTGGTTAGCATAATATATTAAGCCTATTAGGTGGTGTATTTAACTTGTAACTGGTGCCTTCACTAAAAGTTATTAGTACATCAAAATACTGTCTATTTTCACTAGCAAAGATCTGTCCAATGTTACATGTGCCCCAGTTCTCCACCTCTATATAGTAAAGGAAATAGGCTGCTTTAACTATAGATTTCAGGGCACACACCCTAAAGAGTGAAAGTATTAGTAAAACAGTCACTGCTTAAATTTTCTATTTCTATTATTCAGATATACATAATATAAATAATAAATCAGAGAATATTTTCATTTTTTTATGCAAAGATCACAATGATGAATTTTAACACAATAACTAAAATACTGGTATTCTATATGCAGTCATTCCACAGACTCCAATATCCTGGCAACTTGTTAGTTTCTGCATGGAAAGTTTAATTGGTTTCAAGGTGAATTTCCTTAATGGCAGCATTCAGGATAAAATGTGTTCAGAAATATTCAAAGCAACTTGATTCTAGGTAATTACTGATAGACTTCATTATTCATAGTGTGCAACTATCGATATGTTACAAATGCATATATTATTCATAATACTGATGTATCAAATCCCATTTATATAACCTCTTTCGCTGATTCAAATTAAAAATATTTTATCTAAACCCTCTAATCAAACCTTAATTCAAAATTGAGAAATACAAAAAAACTTGAAGGGAATGCCCACTGTACACCAAACGTTGTAGCTGGCCAGTAATGATGGGCATTTAATAAATTATTTTTATTAATATAAATGATCAGGTTTCATACAGAAAAATGACATAGCATCATTTCAATTTAATATATATTTGACAAAAATTGTTATAAAATTAAACTGTACAGTCTTCCAAATGGTTAACATATTTTCATTAAGTGGACTAAAGCTTTCAATTTAAAACAGTATAAAAAATATTTGTTGATAAGTTGACATATTGGTTCTTTTCAGTCAAAATATATGTCATGCTTGCAACTGTTAACACAGTCACTTCCTGGCAGACATTTGGAAATGACCTTGAAACTCAAAACCCCACACTTCAAAAGACTATTAGGAAAGCATTAATATTTACATTATAAGTGTGAAATATAATTTAGCTCCCTATATTTCTAGAGGTCAGATGAACTGGAGGCCTCCAGGAAGAGAGAACATTACTGACAGAATTTAACCCATTCTTTTAAGTAGGGTAGGGAATAATGATCAATATATAAATACTATATCAAATGCAAGACATAGTGACATCTGTTAAGAATCCTCAGCTTCTAATAGAACAGTGAAATAAATTTGCAAAACATCTTATAGCAATGTCTAATAAAGGAATTCTGAAACCCTTCCTATAGAGCAGTGATAGTGGGAAAGACTTTTTGCTAAGAATTAACACATAATAATCAAGACCATCCCCATGAAAGAAATGCAAAAAAGCAAAACTGCTGTCTGGGGAGGCCTTACAAAAAGCTGAGAAAAGAAGAGAAGCCAAAAGCAAGGAGAAAAGGAAAGATATAAGCATCTGAATGCAGACTTCCAAAGAATAGCAAGAAGAGATAAGAAAGCCTTCCTCAGCAATCAATGCAAAGAAATAGAGGAAAACAACACAATGGCAAAGACTAGAGATCTCTTCAAGAAAATTAGAGATACCAAGGGAAGATTTCATGCAAAGATGGGCTCAATAAAGGACAGAAACGGTATGAACCTAACAGAAGCAGAAGATATTAAGAAGAGGTGGCAGGAATACACAGAAGAACTGTACAAAAAAGATATTCATGACCAAAATAATGGTATGATCACTAACCTAGAGCCAGACATCCTGGAATGTGAAGTCAAGTGTGCCTTAGAAAGCATCACTACAAACAAAGCTAGTGGAGGTGATGGAATTCCAGTTGAGCTCTTTCAAATCCTGAAAGACAATGCTATGAAAGTGCTACACTCAATATGTCAGCATATTTGGAAACCTCAGCAGTGGCCACAGGACTGGAAAAGGTCCGTTTTCATTTCAATCCCAAAGAAAGGCAATGCCAAAGAATGCTCAAACTACTGCACAATTGCACTCATCTCACACGCTAGTAAAGTAATGCTCAAAATTCTCCAAGCCAGGCTTCAGCAATACGTGAACCATGAACTTCCAGATGTTCAAGTTGGTTTTAGAAAAGGCAGAGGAACCAGAGATCAAATTGCCAACATCTGCTGGATCATGGAAAAAGCAAGAGAGTTCCAGAAAAACATCTATTTCTGCTTTATTGACTATGCCAAAGCCTTTGACTGTGTGGATCACAATAAACTGGAAAATTCTGAAAGAGATGGGCATACCAGACCACCTGACCTGCCTCTTGAGAAACCTATATGCAGGTCAGGAAGCAACAGTTAGAATTTGACATGGAACAACAGCCTGGTTCCAAATAGGAAAAGGAGTACGTCAAGACTGTATATTGTCACCCTGCTTATTTAACTTCTATGCAGAGTACATCATGAGAAATGCTGGGCTGGAAGAAGCACAAGCTGGAATCAAGATTGCCGGGAGAAATATCAATAACCTCAGATATGCAGATGACACCACCCTTATGGCAGAAAGTGAAGAGGAACTAAAAAGCCTCTTGATGAGAGTGAAAGAGGAGAATGAAAAAGTTGGCTTAAAGCTCAACATTCAGCAAATGAAGATCATGGCATCTGGTCCCATCACTTCATGGGAAATAGATGGGGAAACAGTGAAAACAGTATCAGACTTTATTTTTTGGGGCTCCAAAATCACTGCAGATGGCGACTGCAGCCATGAAATTAAAAGACACTTACTCCTTGGAAGAATAGTTATGACCAACCTCGATAGCATATTCAAAAGCAGAGACATTACTTTGCCAACAAAGGTCCGTCTAGTCAAGGCTATGGTTTTTCCTGTGGTCATGTATGGATGTGAGAGTTGGATTGTGAAGAAAGCTGAGCACTGAAGAATTTATGCTTTTGCACTGTGGTGTTGGAGAAGACTCTTGAGAGTCCCTTGGACTGCAAGGAGATCCAACCAGTCCATTCTGAAGGAGATCAGCCCTGGGTGTTCCTTGGAAGGTATGATGCTAAAGCTGAAACTCCAGTACTTTGGCCACCTCATGTGAAGAGTTGACTCATTGGAAAAGACTCTGATGCTGGGAGGGATTGAGGGCAGGAGGAAAAGGGGACAACAGAGGATGAGATGGCTGGATGGCATCACCGACTTGATGGACATGAGTTTGAGTGAACTCCAGGAGATGGTGATGGACAGGGAGGCCTAGCATGCTGTGCTTCATTGGGTGGCAAAGAGTCGGACACGACTGAGTGACTGAACTGAACTGAGTACATAATAGGAGGGATTAAAACATCAGCAGTAACTTCTGTTAAGAGGTTTTCATGTCTTTTTCAAGTTCAGGATTTGAATCTAAAACAAGTACACTTAGATGCCATGAATGAGTAATACTGTTCAGACTGAGAGCAATTCAGAAACGTGGATAGTCTGGAAATTCTCCTACTCTCAGTGTCAATCACTGAACCAGACTAACACTCTTCCCTGCTGTCACAACCATTCTGGCTTCCAGATAAACCCCAGACTTGCCTAAGCATCTATCAGGCTGGTGGAAGTGGACTGTGGTTTCTTTTGATACGTACTTCATTAGTGTATAAAAGGAACCTAGATTACTGGTTATATAACTGACAGAACCAGTTACATAAACGAACTGGAACCTGGCAGTTTGTGGCATAAGTAAGGGCACTGGGTTGAAATTCAGCTTTGCTACCTACTATCCTTGTTACCTTTGATGAAGTCATTGACTCAGTTATCTACAGAGTAAGAGATAAGAACATCATCACATTTCTTTCCTGAGGATTAATTAGACAATATATGTAAAAAGTTCAGAAGAACATGTGGTATGTAACAACCGCTTTATGAATCAAATCTTCTCTGTCAGTATATCCATATTCTCCTATTAGATAAACACTGAGGTTCTAGTTCATATGTATATTCCTGGTTATCGAAAGAAATGCAGAGTACCCTTGGCAACCAGTCAACAGAATGCTCACAGATCAAACTGAATCAACCGTGTTCATGAATGAATTTGAGATCCCCTCGAGAAGGGAACGGTTACCCACTCCAGTATTCCTGCCTGAAGAATTCCATGGACAGAGGAGCCTGGCAGGCTACATACAGTCCATGGGGTCGCAAATAATTAGACATGACTGAGCGACTAACACCACCATTGCAATTCTAACCATATCAATCCCAAGGTGTTTGTTGGACCCTTACCAACAATATTGCCATTGCTACAATGGAAAAAAACTGGGGATGAGGGAATTAAGACAATGTACAGAGAGTCTTACAACTTAAAATAACACTCCAAACAGGACAAATCCATTGTAATCCTTAAGACTATGAAGAAATTCAATAGTAAATACACAGTTTTCTATACAGTCCAAAAGAAACTTAAGGTGTGAGAGGACCAATAGGGGTTTTCCACAGGCCAAGAGCACATTTTTCTCTCTACCAATAAAGGTTTAAAATTATCTTTGAAAAATCTTTAAACAAGCCAGAGTAAATCTTTCCAAAGGAAGGTTGTTTTCATAGTTTCATTTGTTTCTTCCTCCTAATTAAAAACACACACACACACACACAAACAGGCCTGAGCTAAAGATTCTGAAATGCAAGAAGAAAAAGACCGCTATAAAAACATAAAACATTTAATTGCCTTTGCCTTCCACTTACACTCCTGAAAGTTCTATACATTCAATTCTATTTCACAAAAGAACTGAGAGCTGTCACATACATCTCATAAATACTAAATTGTAAAAAAAAGATTACCCATTTATAGTCATTTGTAATATTCATAAAAAATCAGAGTAAACTCTTAAGACTTATTTTATTAAGTACTGCTGCTAATGCTAAGTCACTTCAGTCGTGTCTGACTCTGTGTGACCCCATAGACGGCAGCGCACCAGGCTCCCCCGTCCCTGGGATTCTCCAGGCAAGAACACTGGAGTGGGTTGCCATTTCCTTCTCCAATGCATGAAAGTGAAAAGTGAAAGTGAAGTCGCTCAGTCGTGTCCGACCCTCAGTGACCCCATGGATTGCAGCCTACCAGGCTCCTCCATCCAGGTGATTTTCCAGGCAGGAGTACTGGAGTGGGGTGCCATTGCCTTCTCTGTTATTAAGTCCTAACTAATGCCTAATTTAATAAACTTATTTACTGGTAATAACTCCCAAGCAAATATTATGCAATACATAAATGTCAAGACACAACTATAATCTGCCCACCAAGGAAGGTATTAAGAAATGTAGACTATCATTAAAACAAAGTGAAAATAATACCATAATATTAGAACAGTGATGAAAAGGCTTTGTATAAGTTACTAACTCTCTCAACAAAAGCTTAGTTAAAAATATATTCAGTTATGTCACTGAGAAGACCAAAATTAAGAACTTATTGGCTTGCTTTTTTTCCCCCACACAATTAATAATATATGGCTATATCCTGATCTGGTAAGGTACTAAATTTAAAAAGTACTTTTGTAAGTCTTCAACACTAGACAACTCAAGAATCCTACAGTATGAAGCTGTTGTCAGGCACTGCTACTACAAAAAGCTAATGCTATCAAATTCATATCTACCATAGAAAAGGTTGTTTAAAAGAGCTGAGAGTTATCTTTGTCATTATATTGCTTAAATATCAATCCAAGATCATGCATTCAAGGCATACTGAGTTGCTTACCTTGTTTGTGCACTATGGATACAAACTCTACCCCAAACTCCATCATAAATGAGTATCATTGGTCCTAAGAAACATTAGGCAAAAACTGATGAAGTGATCAGCTTAAAAACATCCCTATCATGGAACTCAAAATAGTATCACGGCCTGTTAATTACAGTGGATAGCATCATCTTTTTATAACAATGAGAGACAACATTAGTAGACCAAGTGACAAGCAGAATATGAAATATATATATATATATATATATATATATATATATAAGTGATCTTAAAAAAAACTATGTGGCTAATTAGAAGTCATCTCAGGAAAAGTTAAAGAATTCTAAATTTTTAAAGAATTTTAAATTCCAAAGGAACCCCTTAGTTAAACTATATCTCAGAAATATTTTTTTAAAGAGCTAGTGAAAGTCGCTCAGGCATATCCAACTGTTTGTGACTTCATGGACTGAAGCCCACCAGGCTCCTCTGTCCATGGAATTCTCCAGGCAAGAATACTAGAGTGGGTTGCCATTCCCTTCTCCAGGGGATTTTCCCAACCCAGGGACTGAATCCAGGTCTCCCACATTGTAGGCAGATACTTTACTGTCCGAGCCACCAGGGAAGCCCAAGGGCTAGATATGTCCCCAAATCCTGTTTCAAACCTAAGAAATTAATTTCCTAAATTTTTCTCTTTATATGTGTTCAGTTTATGCCCTAAAATGGATTAAGAAGCTATATAATGCCAAATGATGATTTAATAATAAAATGAAAGTCTATAAAATTATGATACAAAGATTTTAGGACCATGTTCTGATCTATCATACAGACGTATTAACATTTGATAGTACAATTATTTAAATAGTTAAACTGTCAGCATTGAGAAAACAAAAGCATGTGAAATAGAATAAAAATGCCAATAATTAACAAGAATGTGATCTGATTGGTACTGAAACAGTAAATAGTATGTAAAACCTAAGAGAGGAGTGATAACGTTTTTATTAATGCAGTTAATGGAACAAAAGGTATCCAATCACACCAGCTTCTTTTTTCAAAGAAAGCTACAAATATCCTAATAGCATCATGTGTCAAACAGCAGCTACTTTGGCTACTTTCTGTTAAAAGCAATTACATGCCAGGAAACAACACATTGTTCCCATGCTGCCAGGAGCATGTTATAAGTCTATTCTTATCACGTGAAGCCAGACACAGTCAACTCTCAGTAAGCCATTCCCATGGAGGGGACATTGATAACTCATAATAGTTATATTTGCCATTTGAATGCATCACCTACTTTGTTTAGGTTCCTATAAAATTAATTTCAATTAAAAATATGATTCTTAATCCAGTATTCAACACATGATAAAGAGCATGAGGAAATGGTTTGGAGGGGGCAGGGAGATATCAGACTAGTATGAATACTGGGCCATGGATAAACTAAAGGCAGACCACAAATATGTAGAGAACTTAGCTAAGACTGGCTAAGAATTTCAATATATTTTCATTCTTTCTAGATCAGGTTTATATTGCGAGCTATGGTTTTCAACACACCATATGTACGTTGTGTTTGTTTATTTAGTGGGCAAATTGAGTTCTGTCACTTTTTAAGTATACTTTTACTGAGTTGCATTAACAGTAATAGATTAATACCATAAGCTAGGTAGGACTGAGTACACAGAATAAATTCCTTCAAAGCAAAAGATCACATAAATAGACTATCTTTGTCCTGTGGGACAGATAAGTGTATCTTGAATTGAGGTCTCTAATAATAGAGCTTTTATCTGCATAATCATACTACAGAGAGATGTGGTAGTGTTGAAAAGTACAGGCTATGGATTCAGGCTGGCTCTAATGCACCCTATTCCCATGGTTTTGCCCACAGAGTAAGCAGAGCAAAGAAGTGAAGCACATGGGCTGCAAAATCATCCTGCTTGAGTTTGATTTCCTACTCCAACTTACTTATCTGCAAAACGGCTACAATCATAGTGTCTACAGCATAGGAGAGATAAAAGAATTAAATGAAAAAATCCATGGAAAACATTTAAGTATCTGGCATATAGTAAGTGCCCTACAAATATCAACATTTATAATTGCTAAAATTATTACTTTGGTTGAGTCTGTGATAGATAGTTATCTTCACTCTCACAAAATTGTTTGATGGTTTTTCTACTTTACTAATCATAAATCTATTTTTGTTGTTGTTTAGTCACAAAGTCATGCCTGAGTCTTTAGGGACCCCACGGACTGTAACCTGCCAGGCTCCTCAGTCCAGGGGATTTTCCAGGCAAGCATACTGGAGTGGGTTGCCATTTCTTTCTCCAGGGTATCTTCTGGATTCAGAGATCAAACCACATCTGAAGTGCAGGCCAATAGTTGTTTAAACAGAGACAATAAGAAATTAAGTAGTTTCCAAAGGGTCAAAGAACAAATCAGGAAATAGACATCCACCTCTGTTTACTTAAGTGGGCCAGCCATAAATTTTAAAACTATTGACTAAATCAACCATAGGCCACTATTGGAAAAATCAGACTTTCACATTTGAAAAATTTAACAAAAATCTGTGGTGGCACACACACACATATATACCCCTAAATTCAGTGAATTACTAAATCATAGGAACTTAAATGACAAATTAACAAACTACCACAGCCAGACTCAATTAAGTAGTTCTCTACTATTCAATTAGAAGAATTTTCAGAAAACAGACTCATATATATATATATATCCATCCCAGAATCAATCACTGAGTACACATGCACTTCTTAGTATGTGCCTAAATTTTAGGTTAGCACCCATACTTTATTTGGTTGGTACTATGAAACTAAATACATATATATGTTCATATTCTCATCAACACTCAGTCATGTCCGACTTTCTGCAACCCCATGGGCTGTAGGCCACCATTCTCCCCTGTCCATGAGATTCTCCAGGCAAGAATACTAGAGTGGGTTGCCATGCCCTACTCCAGGGGATCTTCCCAACCCAGGGATCAAACCCATGACTCCTGCATCTCCTGCATTGGCAGGTGGATTTGCTAGCACTGAGCTACCAGTACACACGACTGTAATTCACTTGCCTGTTCATCGAACACACATACTTCCCAGAAGCTGTACTACATGCTGAGAATCAACAGTAAACAAAATGGAAATATTTCTTCCTCACTGCAAAAAGTTCAGTATCTGATGAAGTCAAAAGAATGAAGAGAATTATAATGCATTCTGACAAAAGTTTCATCTAAATGAAAAACTGGGGAAAGTTTGGAGTGAAGTTGCAAAGCCTTATATCTCTGTTTTCAGAACAAAAGAGTTCAGTATAAGGATATTTTATAGAGAGTGAAATGTCAAATGACCTTGAAAAGGATGAGTTTAGATGTTCCCTAGAAGACAATGGGTAGTTAGTGAAACATTCCAAGCGTAGGAGTGTCATGATAATTTATATTTTAGAAAGACAATTCTGAGTAGGTTGTAAAAACTGATGACAAGGCAAGAGGACTGACAGCAGAGAGACCACTTAGGATTCTTCTGAACTCATCAAGGAGAGATTTCTATCTAATCATAAATAATCTATACAGTAGGCAGCTTCTGAAATGGCTCCCAAATGCTCCCTGCCTCCTGATATTCATGGCCTTGAGTAAATTTCCTCACTCTGTGTTTCAGGGCTGGACCTAGTTAATTGCTTCCAATGACGAAATCAGGTTGTAAAAGACTGTGACTTCCACTTCTTATGGGTGTGCACAATTTGATGAAGCAAACTGTCTTTTGTGAGCTACATTACTGAGAGGCCCATGAAGTAAGGAAATGAGGGCAGCATCTATACAAAAGCCAGTAAGACAAATGGAGGACCTCAGCTCAACAGTCTTAGAGAAAAGGAATGCTGTCAAAAATCATATGGGTGAACTGAAATCATCCCCCATTCAAGTCTTCAGATAAGACCACAATCCTGACAACACCTCATAGGCAGCCACGTGACAGACTTTGAGGCAAAGGACTCAGCTAACCTCTGCCATGATTCAAGAAAATAAATATGTATTCATTTAAGCTGATAAATTAGGGGATAATTTGTTATGAAACTATAGGCAACTAATATACACAACAATAAAATAAGAAGTTAAAATTCTTTCAACATGCACAAAATGTGAACCTGTTTTCAAGTGTAACTGTATTTCTAGAAACTTGTGTTAAAATGCAAGTGATATTTTTAACTTATACTGTTTAATTTTTTGAGTCACCTCCCATACAGTAATTGGAGGGCACTTAATTTAGCTCACTCAATCAACACATCTATGAGGGCTTCCCTGATAGTTCAGTCGGTAAAGAATCTGCCTGCAATGCAGGAGACCTGGGTTCGATTCCTGGGTCGGAAAGATCCTCTGGAGAAGGAAATGGCAATCCACTCCAGTATTCTTGCCTGGAAAATCCCATGGACAGAGGAGCCTGGTGAGCTACAGTCCATGGGGCCACAAGAGTCGGACATGACTTAGTGACTAAACCACCACCATCAACACATCTACAAGACATTAAACATGATATGCCCACAGAAACAGAGATAAGAATTGTGGCTGACAGAAGCAAGGGATAGGGGGTGGGGGGACTGGATGAAGAATAGACAAAAGGTACAAATTTCCTAAGGACAAAAGGTAAAATAAAGTTTTGGTGATGTAATGTACACCATGGTGACTGTAGTGATCTATATACTGTATTGTAATATTTGAGTTACTCAGAGTAAATAAGCTCCAACACAAGGAAAAAATTTAAATTATATTTTGCAACATACTTATATGCATATATCAAATTATTACCTTGTATACCTGACACTTACACAACATTATGTATCAATTATACTACAATAAAACTGGAAAAAAAATAAGCAACTAAGAAACCAGAAAATAATATGAATTAAAATTATAATAATACCAAAAATACACTTTAAAATTAGTGAAAGCAAGGCAACACTCAGATATTACTGAATAACATATTAAAAATATTTTAATCTACTCTTACCAATAAGGACTAATAGGCCAAAGAGATTACTTACATATATTGCCTCGGAAAAGCTACCAGATTTGCATATCCCTAAATTAAATGTATTTCTCGTAAACTAGAGAAATCTCTTCTCTTACTTCTCATATCATGTAAAATATACAGTCTGGAACTGGTATAACTGCCATCAATATACAGTTGGATTAAAACACACCTTTTAATAGTTTTATATAGCTGTGTGAAGAAATTCCACTGGATTGCTATGTAAATAATTTCTATTTACCAAAATAAAACTAATTTAGCTAAAACAATAATTCAAAATGTAAATGAGTATCTATGTGAATTGTAGATGCTATCAACTGAACAACTGTTATTGCGCCTAATCCATACAGTGTTTATAAGCAAAAATTACTGAAATGAAGAGAGACAGTCTTACTAACTCATAGCTAAAAAGTATCATATTAAAATAATATAAGCTATGTACAGTGCTATAAAGCTAAACTCAAAGGAACACCATGAAAATTGATTTCATTACTTTATGCATCCCATGTATATTAATATACCCTTACAAAATGCCTAATGACATGAAGACCACATTCCTTCATTCATTATTAGAAGAGACAGACTCCAAGTCATAGCAATGCTTTACAATTGATAGATTCCATCCAGAAAATATCTTAAAAATCGTAGACACAGAAAAAACAACCTCATTCCCTTCCAAACATACACCTTCCTAGCTTTGATTTAAGCTCTAAAGTACTGTATTCAATTATACATTTCATATATACAATCTTGTAATGGATGCAATATATATATAATCGTAATAAAAAGGAATCGGTTAACTATGCAACAAAACTCACAAATTATGATACTAAGGGCATAAAAGCCATTGTTACAACACAGGGAAGTGACTAAGAATGAAACTGGGTTCTGACCACAGCTATGCACTTACTAGATGTGTAACCAAGACATAATTCTTAATCTCCCTTAGGATCAGATTCCTCACCTATAAAACAATAATACAGATCTTTATGGACTAATGAGATATGAATTACAAAATGTTTATCACAGCTCTTGGGACATAGTAAAGCATAAGAAATGTGATATTATTATTATTTTGATTGCTATTGTTATTTTTATTTCTAGTGATGGTACAGGGAGTAAGAAGTACAGTCAGGAAAAAGGCATTTCAGAGGCTACTCATTCAGAAAGTTTAAGATACACTGTCTCAATCTCTCTTTACAAATAGTGACTCTTCAGTTCAGTTCAGTCACTCAGTCCTGTCCAACTCTTTGCAACCCCATGGACTGCAGAACACCAGGCCTCCCTGCCCATCACCAACTCCTGGAGTTTCCTCAAACTAATGTCCATTGAGTTGGTGGTGCCATCCAACCATGTCATCCTCTGCCGTCTCCTTCTCCTCCCGCCTTCAATCTTTCCCAGCATCGGGGTCTTTTCAAATGAATCAGTTCTTTGCATCAAGAGGCCAAAGTATTGGAGTTTCAGCTTCAACATCAGTCTTTCCAATGAACACCCAGGACTGATCTCCTTTAGGATGGACTGGTTGGATCTCCTTGCAGTCCAAGGGACTCTCAAGAGTCTTCTCCAACACCACAGTTCAAAAGCATCAATTCTTCAGTGCTCAGCTTTCTTTATAGTCCAACTCTCACATCCATAAATGACTACCGGAAAAAACATTGTTTGACTGGATGGATCTTTGCCGCCAAAGTAATGTCTCTGCTTTTTAACACGCTGTGTAGGTTGGTCAAAACTTATCTTCCAAGGAGCAAGTGTCTTTTAATTTCATGGGTGCAGTCACCATCTGCAGTGATTTTGGAGCCCACAAAAAATAAGTCTGCCACTGATTCCACTGTTTTCCCCTATATTTGCCATGAAGTGATGGGACCAGATTCCATGATCTTAGTTTTCTGAATATTGAGCTTTAAGCCAACTTTCTAACTCTCCTCTTTCACTTTCATCAAAAGGCTCTTTAGTTATTTTTCACTTTCTGCCATAAGGGTGGTATGATCTGCATATCTGAGGTCATTGATATTTCTCCCAGCAATCTTGATTCCAGCTTGTGCTTCTTCCAGCCCAGCGTTTCTCATGATGTACTCTGCATGTAAGTTACATAACCAGAGTGACAATATCACAGCCTTGACGTACTCCTTTCCCAATTTGGAACCATTCTATCATTCCATGTCCAGTTCTAACTGTTGTTTCCTGACCTGCATACAGATTTCTCAAGAGGCAGGTGAGGTGGTCTAGTATTCACATCTCTTTAAGAATTTTCCAGAGTTTATTGCGGGCCACAAAGTCAAAGCCTTTGGCATAGTCAATAAAGCAGAAGTAGATATTTTTATGGAACTCTCCTGCTTTTTCAGTGATTCAACAGATGTTGACAATTCTCTGGTTCCTCTGCCTTTTCTCAATCTAGCTTGAACATCTGCAAGTTCAGGATTCACATACTGTTGAAGCCTGGAATGGAGAATTTTGAGCAATACTTTACTAGAATGTGAGATGAGTGCAACTGTGTGGTAGTTTGAGCATTCTCTGGCATTGCCATTCTTTGGGATTTTCCAGTCCTGTGGCCACTGCTGTGTTTTCCAAATTTGATGGCATATTGAGTGCAACACATTCACAGCATCATATTTCAGGATTTGAAATAGCTCACCTACAATTCCATCACCTCTACTAGCTTTGTTCAGAGTGCTTCTTTCTAAGGCCCACTTGACTTCACATTCCAGAATGTCTGGCTCTAGGTGAGTGATCACACCATTGTGATTATCTGGGTCATGAAGCTGTTTTTTGTACAGTTTTTCTGTGTATTGTTGCCACCTCTTCTTAATATCTTCTCCTTCTGTTAGGTCCATACCATTTCTGTCCTTTATCAAGCCCATCTTTACATGAAATGTTCCCTTGGTATCTCTAATTTTCTTGAAGAGATCTCTACTTTTTCCCACTCTATTGTTTTCCTCTATTTCTTTGCATTGGTCGCTAAGAAAGGCTTTTGTATCTTTCCTTGCTATTCTTTGGAACTCTGAATTCAAATGGGTATATCTTTCCTTTTCTCCTTTGCCTTTCACTTCTGTATTCACAGCTATTTGTAAGACCTCCTCAAACAACCATTTTTCCTTTTGAATTTCTTTTTCTTGGAGATGGTCTTGATCCCTGCCTCCTGTACAATGTCCCAAACATCTGTCCTTAGTTCTTCAGGCACTTTGTCTATCAGATCTAAGCCCTTGAATCTATTTGTCACTTCCACTGTACAATCATAAGCAATTTGATTTAGGTCATACCTGAATGGTCTAGTGGTTTTCCCTACTTTCTTCACTTTAAGCCTAAATTCGGCAATAAGGAGCTCATGATCTGAGCCACAGTCAGCTCCCAGTCTTGTTTTTGCTGAATGTATAGAGTTTCCCCATCTTTGACTGCAAAGAATATAATCAATCTGATTTCGATACTGATGATCTGGTGATGTCCATGTGTAGAGTTTTCCGTTGTGTTGTTGGAAGAGGGTGTTTGCTATGACCAGTGAGTTCTCTTGGGAAAATTCTATTAACCTTTGACCTGCTTCATTCTATACTCCAAGGCCAAATTTGCCTGTTACTCCAGGTATTTCTTGACTCCCTACTTTTGTGTTCAAGTCCCCTATAATGAAAAGGACATCTTTTTTCGGTGTTAGTTCTAGAAGGTCTTGTATGTCTTCATAGAACCATTCAACTTCAGCTTCTTCAGCATTACTGGTCAGGGCATAGACTTGGATTACCATGATATTGAATAGTTTGCCTTGGAAACGAACAGAGATCATTCTGTTGTTTTTGAGATTGCATTCAAGTACTGCATTTTGGACTCTTTTGTTGACTATAATGGCTACTCCATTTCTTCTAAGGGATTCCTGCACACAGTAGTAGCTATAATGGTCATATGAGTTATAGTTAATAGTGACTATTATAATTAAGTAATAACACAGATCTCTGCCTCACAAATTCCTTATTTCTATTTTACATAAAGGAGATAACTGTTCAATGCCAGAACATGTCAACAGGAAATAAAAAATTGCATCATCATAAATTAAAATACTTTAAATGTTCATAATAAAAAAAAACTTTGATAAGGTGATAATCAGTACATATATATAGAATCCAAAGAACATATATATATATATATATATATATATATATATATATATATGCAAGTGGTGAAAGTGTACAAAAGTATGCACACTTTCTGAGGCCAATGGCACCCCACGCCAGTACTCTTGCCTGGAAAATCCCATGGATGGAGGAGCCTGGTGGGCTGCAGTCCATGGGGTCGCTAAGAGTCGGACATGACTGAGCGACTTCCCTTTTACTTTTCACTTTTATGCATTGGAGAAGGAAATGGCACCTCACTCCAGTGTTCTTGCCTGGAGAATCCCAGGGACAGGGGAACCTGGTGGGCTGCCGTCTATGGGGTCACACAGAGTCGGACACGACTGAAGCGACATAGCAGCAGCAGCAGCAGCAGCAGCAGCATGCACACTTTCTGAGGCTTCCCAGGTGACTTAGTGGTAAAGAATCAGCTTAAAATGCAACAAATCCCTGGGTAGGGAAAATCCCCTAGGGGAAGAAATAGCAAGCCACTATTAGCTTCCCTCATATGGGCTCAATAAAGGACAGAAATGGTATGGACCTAATAGAAGCAGAAGATACTAAGAAGAGGTGGCAAGAATACACAGAAGAACTGCACAAAAAAGAGACGATGGTGTGATCATTCACCTAGAGCCAGACATCCTGGAATGTGAGGACAAGTAGGCCTTAGGAAACATCACTAGGAACAAAGCTAGTGGAGGTGATGGAATTCCAGTTGAGCTATTTCAAATCCTGAAAGATGATGCTGTGAACGTGCTACACTCAATATTTCAGCAAATCTGGAAAACTCAGCAGTGGCCACAGGACTAGAAAAGGTCAGTTTTCATTCCAATCCCAAAGAAAGGCAATGCCAAAGAATGCTCAAACTACCACACAATTGTACTCATCTCACACGCTAGGTGTGTAATGCTCAAAATTCTCCAAGCCAGGCTTCAGCAATACATGAACTGTGAAGTTGCAGATGTTCAAGCTGGTTTTAGAAAAGGCAGAGGAACCAGAGATCAAATTGCCAACATCCGCTGGATCATGGAAAAAGCAAGTGAGTTCCAGAAAAACAAACAAACAAACATCTACTTCTGCTTTATTGACTATGTCAAAGCCTTTGACTGTGTGGATCACAATAAACTGTGGAAAATTCTGAAAGAGATGGGAATACCAGACCACCTGACCTGCCTCTTGAGAAACCAGTTTACAGGTCAGGAAGCAAGTTACAACTGGACATGGAACAACAGACTGGTTCCAAATAGAAAAAGGAGTACGTCAATGCTGTGTATTGTCACCCTGCTTATTTAACTTCTATGCAGAGTACATCAGGAGAAACGCTGGGCTGGAAGAAGCACAAGCTGGAATCAAGATTGCGGGGAGAAATATCAATAACCTAAGATATGCAGATAACACCACCCTTATGGCCGAAAATGAAGAACTAAAGAGCCTTTTGTTGCAAGTGAAAGAGTACAGTGAAAAAGCTGGCTTAAAGCTCAATATGCAGAAAACTAAGATCACGGCATCTGGTCCCATCACTTCATGGCAAATACATGGGGAAACAGTGGAAACAGTGGCTGACTTTATTTTTCTGGGCTCCAAAATCACTGCAGATAGTGACTGCAGCCATGAAATTAAAAGACGCTTGCTCCTTTGAAGGAAAGTTATGACCAACCTAGACAGCATATTAAAAATCATAGACATTACTTTGTCCACAAAGGTCCATCTAATCAAGGCTATAGTTTTTCCAGTAGTCATTTATGGATGTGAGAGTTGGACTATAAAGAAAGCTGAGCACTGAAAAATTGATGCTTTTGAACTGTGGTGTTGGAAAAGACTCTTGAGAGTCCCTTGGACTGCAAGGAGATCCAACCAGTCCATTCTAAAGAAATCTGTCCTGGGTGTTCATTGGAAAGACTGATGTTGAAGCTGAAACTTCAATACTTTGGCCAGTTGATGTGAAGAATTGAGTTATTTGAAAAGACCCTGATGCTGGGAAGGATTGAGGGTAGGAGTAGAAGGGGATGGCAGAGGATGACATGGTTGGATGGCACCACCAACTCAATGGACATGAGTTTGGGTGAACTCCAGGAGTTGGTGATACACAGGGAGGCCTGGCGTGGTGCAGTTCATGGGGTCACAAACAGTCGGACATGACTGAGCGACTGAACTTAACTTTCATAGCTCAGTTGGTAAAGAATATGCCTGCAGTGCAGGAGACCCAGGTTCAATTCCTGGGTTGGGAAATTCCCCTGTAATTGGAAATGGCAACCCACTCCAGTATTCTTGCCTGGAGAATCCCATGGACAGAGGAGCCAGGTAGGCTACAGTACATGGGGTTACAAGAGTTGGACACGACTTAACGACTAAACCAGACCAGAACACTATTCTTGCTGGGAAAATCCCATGGACAGAGGAGCCAGGTGGGCTACAGTCCGTGGTGGTTACAAGAGTCAGACAGGATTACTGACAAAACAACAACAAATGTATGGTTTTTAGCTGGCTGCCTGAAAGAATTAAAGCCTTCTCAGTTTGTTCCTTTTCATATTAAGGTTTACAGAAAGGAGTATGCATATTATGTTATTAAGATGACAAATCATTTGTTAGGACACCAGGTCTCTCAGGACACTTTAGCACCATTTATCAGAGTTGTGCACTGAGTCCGACATCTCTTTATTTTCAACTGATTTCCAAGAATATCTATATTAAAAGAGATAAATTAGATATTAATACTTTTTTTGGTGTTTTTTTTTTCACTAAACATATAAGACTGTGTTAAGCAATCAAACAAGGGTGGTTATTTTCAAAAGCAGCCAGCTGATTCTAAGACTAAGAAATACAATTTAAAATATGATCCTAGAGGAAAACTGCTTTTACATAAATACATCTTCAGACTCAGTTCCACAATAATTTTGAAGCTAGCCTAATATCTCAAGCATTGAAAATGATCTTTATATGCATTTGAAATATTTATAACATCTCAATTTTCTATTATTATTAAAGCTAAATTGAACTACAGAAATATATTATTGAGGAAACCAAATTTTATTAACCTTCTATGTTTGTTTCTTACATTTCCTCCAAGCAACATTAAAACCAAAGAAATTCCTTACAACTTACACACACAGACTATCTTTGTTCTTCCTGAAGCCTCAAGAGAACCCTAGAAATTTTAATTAGAATTAGCAGTTATAACCTACATATTTTATTATTATTTCAAGCTTGGTTAATATTAACCATCATTACTTTAACTAATATAATATCATTATTACCTATAATTACTACAGGTTTTTAAGAAAAATGACACTATTATCATAACCTTAATGTTTATATATCCCCAAATATCATCAATATGAAGAATAAATAAAACTAGAAAACATATCCAAATTCCAACAGTTACATCTATGACATATAGCCAAAAGTACTGTATGTTGTTGTGTTAGTTGCTGAGTTGTGTCCGACTCTTGGCGACCCTATGGACTGTAACCCGCCAGGTTCCTCTGTCCATAGAATTCTCCAGACAAGAATACTTGAGTGGGTTGCCAATTCCTTCTCCAGGGGATCTTCAACACCCATAAATCAAACCCAGGTCCTGGGCATTGCAGGCAGATTCTTTACCATCTGAGCCACTAGAGAAGTCCAGGGTCTTTGCTAACTACCTGTATTATACGCATTTTTCTTTATTAATACAGAGAGCATTTTGAGATCTACTTTGTCATACAGCATCATTAGGCTTGTAAGAAGAGACTAAATATTGCAAGCATGGGGACACAGGATTGGGAACTGGAATAAACTATAGAGATTAAGAATTCGTACTCATCAGGATATTATCACACATTGTCTGGCCTACTGGCATTGATTCACAATCAATGATCCATCATCTATCTGTGAATTTCCATCACCTATATGTCTGCCAAAGGCCTGCTCAATGGTTAATCATCAAATTATTGGGCCCCTAAGGCTTAAAGAACAAAACCCCATTTTCTCAGTGTGAAGTTCACCTCACCACCTTCACTCCAAGTCCAAGACCAACAGGCTGTGTTTTCAACACAGGTTGCACTTCAGCCTCCTACTATTTTGCTAATGTTGTTCTCTGACTAGAATGCCTTCTCTCCTTCTCCCTCTATTGAAATTTTCCTTAAAATTCAAGGCCCAGCTCAATAGATCCCTCTGGGATCTCCATTTGCCCTGCTCAAATTTAACTATTTCCATTTTGTGCTCCCTTGGCTTTTAAAAAATAGCTAGTCTAATTTTTAATAAAAATTGATTAAATGGCATATACCTCTTTCTCTATTCTTTACTACATATGTTCCTTGATATCCAGATAAGACCTTATTCATTTATCTCCCTCCTATTTATTATAGGACCTTACACATAGAGTATGTGCATGCATGCTAAGTCACTTCAGTCATGTCCAACTCTGTGTGATCCTATGGACTGCAGCCTGCCAGGCGGCACTGTCCATGGGATTTTCCAGGCAAGAATACTGGAGTGGGTTTCCGTGCCCTCCTCCAGGGGATCTTCAAAACCCAGGGCTTGAACCTGCATCTCTTACATCTAACCTGCATTGGCAGGCGGGCTCTTTACCACTAATGCCACCTGGGAAGCCCGTGCTATACATAGTGGATACCCAACAAATATAAATTAAATGAAATGAGAGATCCATCTTCTCCTAAAATAGAGATACTTTGAATTATAATAGGAAATTTAAAGTAATTTTCTCTACAACTCTAAGAATAAGTGATTCAAATAGAAAATATGATGGTACTTTCCCATATTAAATATTTACATGTTTATTTACAACAGGTATTAGAACTAGCCAATTTTAAAATTTCTTTCTATTTAGCAATCTAAAGCAAATTTAAACTCAAGTGACACATTTTTTAAAAACACAGACTAGTAATGCTTTACAGTGCATTTAGGGAGAACAGAAATGTGAGCTTTCCAAACCTCTTACAGGTAGAGGAATTTCTCAGAGGTTTTGGAACACTGGGTCTAAGAGTTTTGGAATTAGATCTTAGAAATGAATATGTTGCTCCTTCCAGAATATAGCTGGGAGAGTAGCAAACAGCAACAGAATAGGGAAAAAAGTGGTGCCCTGGAGCTAGGAAAGCCAGGGCAGTGTGGTTTCAGTTCCCTAGAGCCACAGCCTCCAGCTGACTTCTTACTGATCCTGCCACCTATTGACCAAGTATGAATCAAGGCACTGCAACTGACAAGGAATTTCAACTGTTACAATTAAGATCAAACAATAGTTATTAAAATAAATGGATGCATGTATCATTCAAGTTTGTTTTGACTACATTATGAAATATGGGCTTCCCGGGTGGCTCAGCGGGTAAAGAATCTGCCGGCAATACAGAAGACGGAGTCGCAGGTTCGATCCCTGGGTCGGGGAGATCCTCCGGAGGAGGGCATGGCAACCCACTCCAGTGTTCTTGCCTGGAGAATCCCATGGACAGAGGAGCCTGGTGGGCTACACTCCATGGGTCACAATGAGTCAGACACGACTGAAGCAATTGAGCACATGCACATGTTATGAAATATGCTATGATGTGTAATTGTTCCTTTAAATGTCCCTTCAGAAATAAATCTTAGTAACAGTAATGGTACCCAAAGGTGATCCCGACCAGATTTGGACTCAAATATTCAAAATTAGGTCTTCCCTGATGGTTAAGGGGGTAAAGAATCCGCCTGCAATGCAGGAGACACAGGAGACACAGGCTTGATCCCTGGGTTGGGAAGATCCCCTGGTTAAGGAAACGGCAAGCCACTCCAGTATTCTTGCCTGAAAAACACTGTGGACAGAGGAGCCTGGTGTGCTACATTCCATGCAGTCACAAAGAGTCAGACACAACTAAGTGACAGGGATTCAAAATTAGGAAAGTAGAAGTAGTAGTAATAGCACATAGAAAATGCAGAGAATCAGAGTTAAGACAATAGAAATGCAGAATTCTCAGCAGTGAGTACATAATAGCCTTTACATAACTTTTGTTTGATTTTAATTTGGTTTGATTATGGTTTAGCAGCCAGAATAAGAATGGCTTCTACTCTAGCTGACTGGCTATGAGCAGGAAATTGTCATGCTGAATTGACAGTTGTATTAAGTGTCAATATCTAAAACAAGATACACACACATACACACAGCATCATGTTAAATCAAAAGGGAAGGGAAATTGATATTTATCGAGTGCCTGCTATATCAAGTACCATGCTGAGTCCTTTAAATACATAACATTATTTAATTCTCATACTACTAGTTAAACATCAGTCTTCCTTATTTTACAGATGAGAAAATTCAGTCACAGAGGTTACTAGTATCACAGCTGAAGTACAAGTATGTGATTCCATTTCCCCTGGGCTTTTCCCACTATACCACAATACCTTGAGAAACTCTCTAATGGATTTTATATTAACCTGCATGCATCAAACTTCACTTTGTTCATTTGTAAAACAGAGTTCGGTTTAATCATTTCTAAGGTCCAGATTGACTCTAAAATTTTATGAAAAATATAATTCTTATGGGACTCAATATAAATACATCAATAAGTAAAAGAAGAAATGCTCAACACAAAATGTGTAAACAAGTTCACAGAAAAAGAGGTTAAAATTGCCTTTTAAGAGAAGAAAAGCTGCTACACTTTTAAGGAGCAAAAATTGTAACATGGATGATTTGCCATTTACCTCTGAGATGGGCAAAGGTTGTAGGGAAACAGGTACTCATATATATTTTAGATGTAACACTATAAATGAATACAAACTCTTTGGAAGGAAATTTGGTAATATTTATCAAAATTTCATTTCATCTAAGAATTTCACTTCTAAAATTTACCCTACAAATAAGTCCTATGTGCACAAAGATATATATGTAGATACATGTTCACTGCAGATTGCTTGAAATAGCAAAAGACTGGAAATAATCTCAATACCCATTAAAAGGTAATCAGTTATATAAATTCAGACGGGGTCTATATGACAGCATTCTATGTATTGTGTAAAAAGAACACAGTAGATAAACATAAACTACTATGGAAAAATATTCAAATATATAAAGTGAAAACAGAAAGAGGTGAAAAACAAAAAGTGATAAAAACACATATGCTTCTATAGGCATAGACTATTTCTAGGAGGCAATGTGAGAAAACAATAAGAGTGGTTTTCTCTGGGGAAGAAGCTGTAAGTCTGGGATTGAAGGGATATGTTTACCATGCATATTTTTATTATTATTACCAATACCTTGATATAAGCATATTTTAGTTTTTCAACTGAAAAAAAAACAGATTATAATAAATAGTAATCTCTGGAGTTCTTGAAGAATCTTTTAAATGTGAAGTTTACAAGAGCAAATGAGGGGGGAAAAAAGGTTTAGTAGGAATTTTTTAAATGTCAAAATTCTTCAGAATACTTTAGTTCGCCCGATTTCTGTGTATGCGTGAGCTTCAATCTATGAAGAAAAACAGATACAGCACAAGAGCCTTCACTGCATAAGATAAGCTAGAAGGGCTGAACAGGAATACTTTTCACCTCCCCCTCTCTCTCTCTGAATCTTCCAAAATTCACATTCTCACATTCTAGGGCATGTTGTGACAAATCAGACAAATGAATGGTAAAGGTGCTAATTCCAAGGGCATAGGCGTGTGGAATATATCAATTTCTTAGTTGTAAACACTCACTCAGGCTGAAAAAAACTCCTACGCTTAAGTAAGCTATCAGTTCTACAATAATTAGTAAAATAGCAATGTTAAAATTGCAAAAGTTCACAAATCACAATGATTCATTATGAGATTGAGAAGTTACCTACATAGTACCAAAATTAGGTGTGACATTCATAGAGGTTAAGGACCTAATTATAAAAAAGGTGCTCAATTATCAATCAGTAAAATATATTTATTAGTTACCAGATTTTGATATTATTCCAGAAAAATCTGCATATGGAAAAAAGTATAAAATTTCTTCAGAAATCAAATGGATTATTACAAATGTAAGACTGTATAAGCACTATGAAACCAATCTTACTCCAGTTTCATGGAAACTTCTGAATCCTTACTATTCTTTTACATTATTTTCCCTTACACAGTTTATCAACAAATTCATCACCTTTGCTTCTCAGTAAAGATGATAACTTTATAACGGAGGAATGTAAACAAAAAAATTAAAACATTTTATTTTAAATCATAAAAATAAAACCCATATTTCCAGTTGAATAATAATACTTATGCAAAATAAAATTTAAAGGAAAAAACCTATCATTTTTTAGTTGCTGGGTACAATACAGTTAATAGGTCAATCTAATATATTTGACTCTACCCCCAAACTATACACCTACACATTACCAGAAGTTTTTAGCAAAGCACCGAATTCAACATATCAGAACAAGAAATTTATATTAAAAATATAAAACATACCTTTCATCTGGGTAGCAAAATTCAGTGCCAATTTTGCAAAGAGATCTGGATTTTCAAACTTCTCCTCCTTGACTTTCAACCAGAAACAATTCTCAGACAGTTCTTTGGGTTCAATCTGAAACAAAAATAACAAAGAGAGGTTTTTAAATTATTACTATGCATTTATTTTTTCAAAGAATTCACTTTCACCAAGGTTGAACAAATTACCTTTATTCACCAACCTACTAAATCAATTATAGGATCTATCAAAACAAAACTTTCTAAGTAAACATTCATTAGGAAAGTCACAGACTTCTACTGGTGTACAGAAATGTACACAACAGCAATAGGTCATGTAACAAATTACATTTTAAAAAATCTTCTACTTGAAGGAATCTTAAAAAATAATTGAGTAAATCCCTCCCCTCAACTTACATACATTCTTCTTACTCCTGGATTTTTAAAAATGGGGAAACTGAGATTGAGAAGAATAACTCTCCCATGTTTACTGACTAGGTTGCAGACAATAACCATAACAGCTGACAATTACATACCTCCTATGTGTCACTCTTTTAAGTGATTTCACATATTAATTCATCTCATCTAATCCTCACAATAATCCTCTGAAGCAGGAACTGTTATTATCTCCATGTTAAAAATGAGGAAACTGAGCCCTGGGATGTTTGAGGCGCTGCCCAAGCTAGTAAATGGTGAAGATGAGATTTAAACTCAGGCAGCTTAGCTTTGCAGAATTGTGCTCTTAGCCACTGAACTGAAATCCAATATTAGGACTGTGCATCTTCCACTACATATCATGTTTTCTGAGACTGTATGTGCCATTACTGCTTGCCATTACTGTATGCTTAACTGCTAAATAAGCATATCATGACATTTACACACAGATAACTGGGCCAGCAACTGCTGGATTCTATAGTTTGGTTGATCATGTATAATAAAAAATAGTTACATTGCAAAAACATTTAGATCTCATTTACTTTTCTGAGCAAACCACAAATACATGCTTAACTGTAAAACAATTTAACCATTATTCTGATCAGACCAATTTAACATATGGATACTGTCAGATATCACTGATATGTTCTTGGAATAGGTATTTCCACAGATGATGGTCTACGCAACTGTATTTTCATTACATTTAGTTCCTACTGAATGGGGACTGTGTCAATCTTGATAATAAGATTTTCATAAGACATGTTATTTAATAAAAATAAAGCAAAATAACATTCAATGAATCTTTCACAAATCATATAAAAAACAATTACTTTAATGTCTACACCGAATACTATCAGTGATTCCACACTATCTGAAAGTTTAAAACTAAAACAAAATTTCTAAGAACAAAAATAACTAAGATAAAAGGGCTCATTAATAAAAAGGTTATATTTAAGAATGTTATAGCAATTAAAGTTAACAATGGTAAAAGAATCAAAATTATTTTTCGTATACTATTTTCACTTTGATTTACCTTTCGCCTTCTTTTTTTTTTTTTTTTTAATTTTATTTTATTTTTAAACTTTACATAATTGTATTAGTTTTCCTACCTTTCGCCTTCTATGTTAATTTCAAGTTACCTGTGGAGTTTCCAATTCTCTAGTTATGAAAGATGAACATAAGATGGTGAACTCACAAGCAAAAGCAAAAGAATCAATGGTCATGTTCTCAAATGTTACATGGAGTAATTTTGTAACCCGCATGGACTGTAGCCTGCTGGGCTCCTCTGTCCGTGGGACAGACATGACTTAGCAACTAAACAACAACCATAACAACATATAGCAATACCATCATTCACACATTAATGAGCAATTAGGGCTAGACAAAGCCAAAAAACTATAATCATAGCATTACCTTTGACCAATTGATCCTCTTCATGGACACCTCAGGCGTATATACTTTTTTCTGCTTCATTCCATATGGCAGATCAAGGGGTACTCCCAGAGGTGGAGGAACTCCTCCAAGGGGAGGTGGTGGAGGAGGTCCCCCAAACAGTGGCGGTGGTGGTGGTATTCCAGGCATCCCAGGTAAAGGAGGCGGAGGAGGGGGACCTACTCCGGGCAGAGGTGGTGGAGGTGGAGGTGGGGATGGCCCACCACCTGGCAATGGAGGTGGTGGAGGAGGGCCTGGAATTCCTGATGAACTTGGTCCCTGAAATATACAATAAACCAATGTTTATTTAAATGTTTACAGTACAGCAGAGTAGCAAAGAAAACTAATCAGTAGACATTTGTGGGTGGGTTGTTTAAGATTCATTTAATTTTGACAACATCTAAGGGCTTAAGAGTGGGCTTCCCTGGTGGCTCAGATGGCAAAGAATACGCCTGCCAAAGCAGGAGACCTGGGTTCTATCCCTGGATCGAGAAGATCCCCTGGAGGAAAAAATGGCAACCCACTCCAATATTCTTGCCTGGACAATCTCAATGGACAGAGGAGCCTGGTGGGCTACATACAGTCCAGGGTTGCCTAGAGTCAGACAAGACGGAGCAACTAACACACAAGCGCTTAAGAGTACGTGAAAAAGACTTGCACAGATTTTTGATAAGCATTATAAACCCTGGAGAATGACTAACTCTGCTAATATACTAAGGCTAGGAAAGGTGGCATACTCCAAGATTTTCGGAAATACTGCTTCAAAATAATTAAAACTTACCTTTTATTATAAATTTATGAAAAGAAGAAGCACTGTGTATGGTTTGAGCCTGCTGGCCTAGTTGGTATGAACTGTCGCTATTGTTTAGTCACTCAGTCATGTCCGATTCATTGCAACTCCATGGACTATTGCCTACCAGGCTCCTCTCCCCATGGGATTTCCCAGGAAAGAATACTGGAATGGGCTGCCATCTCCTTATCCGGGGTATCTTCCCAATCCAAGGATCGAACCCTCATCTCCTGTACTGGCAGTCAGATTCTTTACCACTGAGGCACGGGAGAAGTCACATTGGTATGAATATAAGATGATTACTACAAAATAATAGATTTGATTCCGTTGGGTCCAGTTAGCTTTACACAAAGTATCTGTCTCATAGCACTAGTAACTTAGCTGTCTTCTAATACCAAGAATTAACAGAAAGTAACTTATATTTATTGATTTAGAAAAGGCAGAGGAACCAGAGATCAAGTTGCCAACATCTGTTGGATCATCAAAAAAGCAAGAGAGTTCCAGAAAAACACCTACTTCTGCTTTAATGACTATGCCAAAACCTTGGACTGTGTGGATTACAACAAACTATGGAAAATTCTTAGAGATGGGAATACCAGACCAGCTGACCTGCCTCTTGAGAAACCTGTATGCAGGTCAAGAAGCAACAGTTAGAACTGGACATGGAACAACAGACTAGTTCCAAATAGGAAAAGGAGTATATCAAGGCTGTATATTGTCACCTTGCTTATTCAACTTATATGCAGAGTACATCATGTGAAATACCAGGCTGGATGAAGCACAAGCTAGAATGAAGATTGCCGTGAGAAATATCAGTGACCTCAGATACGCAGAGGACACCACCCTTATGGCAGAAAGCGAAGAAGAACTAAAGAGCCTCTTGACGAAAGTGAAAAGGAGAGATTAAAAGTTGGCTTAAAACTGAACATTCAGAAAACTAAGATTATGGCATCTGGTCCCATCACTTCATGTCAAACAGATGGGGAAATGATGGAAACAGTGAGAGGCTATTTCTTTGGGCTCCAAATCACTGAAGATGGTGACTGCAGCCATGAAATTAAAAGACGCTTGCTCCTTGGAAGAAAAGCTATGACCAACATAGACAGCATATTAAAAAGTAGAGACATCACCTTGCCAACAAAAGTCCATCTAGTCAAATCTATGGTTTTTCCAGTAGTCATTTACAGGATGTAAGAGTTGGACCACAAGGAAAGCTGAGCACTGAAGAACTGATGTTTTTGAACTGTAGTGTTGAGAAGACTCTTGAGAGTCCCTTGGACTGCAAGGAGATCCAATGAGTCCATCCTAAAGGAAATCAGTCCTGAATATTCATTGGAAAGACTGAGGCTGAAGTTGAAACTCCAATACTTTGGCCATTTCATGCGAAGAACTTACTCATTTGAAAAGACCCTGATTCTGGGAAAGATTTTAGGTGGGAGGAGAAAGGGACGACAGAGAATGAGATGGTTGGATGGCATCACCAACTCGATGGACTTGAGTTTGAGTAAGCTCTGGGAGTTGGTGATGGACAGGGAATCCTGGCATGCTGCAGTCCATGGGGTCAGAAAGAGTCGGATATGACTGAGTGACTGAACTGAACTTTCATTTGCATATTAAATCCAGGTTTATCCATATTTTTACATCTATTATTTCTTTTCATCCTTATAATAACCCTATAATGTAGGTTGGGTATTTTTATCTCACTCACCATTAACTCCCTTGTTATACATAAGCAAACTGTAACTGCAAACAGGTTCAATGCCTAATCAAAGGTTGCACGGCCTGAAATGTGATTAAGATTTACATGTGGTTTTTCTCATATCTAATGCAGTCCTCTTTCCACTACAACAGACAAGCTCCTCATGAATGAGTGTCAGTTGTCTTGAGGGGAATTAATAGAATGAAGTATGAGGAGATTACAACTTGTTTCTCCCACCAGAAAGGAACACTTAGCTCATTCTCTAATAATGATGCATGACAGCTGACAAAGATCATCCCATTCCACACTATTCACTTTTTTGATAATTAATCTGGACCTGTTTCTTTAAACCATTACTGATCACAATGGTTCACTTTTCAAAATGAATGTAACAGTGAATTTGATAATTGTATACTTTCCTAAGAAACTCCTCCAAAAGAATACACATCTTCTGCAGTCAAGATATGACATTACATTAACTGAATGAAAAGTTTAAAATTATTAACATTTGTTGGTATACTATTATTCTTATTTGGGGAGAAGCTTTTCTAATCATTCCTAATACGAATTTCCACCATGGACTACTTAACTGAGCTAACCAAACCTAGAAATATCTTTACATAATGAATAATTGAAAACCTATTTTTGAATAATCAATTTTAAAGGGCTGGCCCATCTGCAAGATTGTTAAAAATGAACAATCACAGGTAGATAAAAACATTTCTCCTAATATTTAATGCACATCGTCCAAATATTTTAATCATATATATGGTTTTGTGTGTACCTACAGACATACAACTTAAGTGTTCATATACTTAAACGACAATCCTCTCCTGGAATGTAATCCCCTCCTGAGATTAAGAAAAGGGACAGGAATAAAATATGTAAAATTCTTTCAATTTTATTTTTAATGTGGCAAAACTGTAGAACAGTCTGACTTTCCAATCTTGATTGAGATATCAAAGAAATTCTGGAAAAAATTAATATAATCCTTCTGAAAAGTTCAGTAAATTAGAAATGTACCCTACAAGTTTTGTGTATAAATGAATTTGTTTAATAATTTGAATATAAATGTGTATCCTATTTTTTGTATTAATAGACAGCAAAATGAAAGTAATACTTTTATGTAAACATCAAGTTTTGTCTCTATGAGATCATTATGATATGAAACTTGTGTAATTACAAAAATGCTATTACTTTAAAGTAGCTTTTTTTTTACTCAAGTTAAATATATATTTAACAAATTTAATTAAGAAAATCTCCAATGCTTCTATAAAATACCATCCAGCCTTTAAAAATCAAATCATATGAGCCCTTTTCTTCCCTCCTATGAACAATTAATTAGGAATAGAACAACTAAATGAGACCACAATAGAGAATTAACAATTGAATAAACAAATAAACATTTACTATTTGATACAATGTAAGGTGCATGAGAAAGTATTGTATATCAGTTAATAATAAATAAGCAAGTACGTGACTAAATGCTAAGGCCCTGTGCTAGGTGTAGTCAGGACTTTAATAATAACAGAAAGTAAAGACACTGTCCTCAAGGTGCTTATGCTGATTTGAGTGTTCTACAAAACTCTAAAACTAAAAGTGTTAGTCGCTCACTTGTGCCTGACTCTTTGAGATCCAATGGACTGTAGCCTACCAGACTCCTTTGTCCAAGGAATTCTCCAGAAAAGAATACTATAATGGGTAGCAATTCCCTTCTCCAGGGGATCTTACCAACCCAATGATCAAACCCGAGTCTCCTGCATTGCAGGCAGATTCTTTACCATCTGAGTCATCAGGGAATACCAAAAGTGAAGTTCAAAGAAATTCCCAGAGTTTTGGATGATGTTTTTCAAAGTTTGTCACACTGATCTGTTCTCGAATGGCGATGTTTCACTGACAAGAAGCAAGGGAGGGCATTTCTAAGAGTGAATAACTGAAGCCAGCATTTCTCAACTAAGTTCCATGAACACTACTTTGCAGGAGATGTTAATAGGTGTTCTAAAATAAAGGGTTCCTTGGCTAAAAGAATTTGGGAAACTGTAGGAAAAAGAGACAGGCTTCTTCAATGTAAGCCATCTCAGACCCTTAAGTATGCTAATGAGAATAATCAGTCTCCAAGAAGAACATTTCAAGTGTACCAAATTTACTGGACTATGGAATGCTTTCCTCCTGAAAAACCTATTAGCATCTCTGTAACTAATGCTGGGAAATGCTGGCAGAAGGAAATGCATGGAGAGGGTAAATTCTAAATGTGAAGGGAGAAGAGGTGACTTAGCTGCACGAAATGATGGCGTTAATAGAACAGAGATGAGGCTGCAAAGGGGAGATAACAGGGAGTCAAGGATAGAAGAGCTTCAAATTCCTAGTAAGGAGATTTTTTTCTTTAATCCTGAATGCAACAGGCAACCATTGAACATATTAAAGCCTGGAGTGACAATAATTAGGGAAGTGTTTTAAGAAGATTAAAGACCATAAGCAGGGCAGAAAGTTAGGAAATACTGTAATATTCTAGGAAAGACAGAATGAAAGAGCAGCCCTCAGGAGTTCTGGGTTTTGAGGCAAAGGAACAAAAAAAAAAGAGAAAGAACTGACATAAAACCGTGACCAGCTTAATTTGTCTGGAGGTAAAGCAAAGGCCAAGACAACTCTGGTTTCACAATCAAAAAAACTGGTGGTAAATTTTAAATAAGTAAGAATGGAAACCAAGCTGGTTTGAGGAAAGAGAAGTGAAGTGAAATCTCTTAGTAGTGTCCGACTCTTTGAGACCCCATGGATGGGACCACAAATAATGGGATGGATTTCAACATGCAACAGGACCTATCTATGGGTAATGTGGAGTAAACTAGTGACTTCTGAAGTCACTTTTAAATAGACTGACAGAAATAGACCTAGTCAATCAACAAATACCAACTATGCTTAAAACTAATTTGATATTTCTTTATATTCATTTAAAAACTATGTTGTGCTGAAATTACTTCATCAGCTCTATAATTTAGACACCATAGTTAAGATTTTAAGTGTATATGGGGGTTTTTTTCATAGGGAATATAGGGGGAAATGTAAAGCTTATAGATTTTGAAATTATGGTAGTCAAGATTTAAAGAGATCTCAAAAAGCTTTGGGCATAATTAAAATTAATGAGCATTTCCACATTCCTTTTGAAAGAAAATACTAAGCATTCAACTTTTCAAATCATCATGAAAATTTCATCTCAAAAACAGTCTTGCTTGTGTAATATATTCCATTAAAAATATTCAGGGCAGTTTATGCAACGAATGCCTTATTTTTATCCAAACATTAAAATGATTTATTGTCCTAGAAAATAAAATCTATAGTTATTTCAATTAAAATGGGAAACTGCCAAAAAGTCTGCTTCTGGTTACGTTTTCCTCCCATTGAACAAGATAATTTTTTACCATCGGACTCACTGTGACATGACACAAAGTTTGTATCTTGTCTCATTACCTGGGTTCGAAGTTGCTGGATTTCTGTTTCAAGTTCTTTGATTTTTTCTTCTCTTTTTTGAAGCTCAGCTTGAGCTTCCTGTCGAGCCGTGAATTCTTCATCGAACTGCAATGATCATCACCATAAATGTACACTTAGTAATGCAGTTTTGAGAAAGCTTTCAACAACATTATGTATTAAATAAGTGGAGTGGCATTGCTTCTTAAATTTCCTAGGTCACTCAGAAAATCAGAGCCCTTGATTATTTTTATGGCAATCAAGCACCTCTGTGGGGATAGGGTGTTAGTAGAGGAGAAATATGTCATTTTCACTTCTGAAAAAAAAATACAAAACAAAACTTTAAATGCTGGACTAAGTAGGCTCTCTTCATATATAGCAGACGTTTTTATTGTTTGTTATTGAACATTAAGTTTTAGAATTGCGTTTTTTTTTCCTAATGTTCCATCCCATACTTTTAAGTGTATTTAATTCAAAAATGAAACCTAAAAATTAGGCATCAAGCAGTCCAACTCTTTAAAAATATATTTAATCCTGAAAAGAGATAACACTTCTAGAACGCTCACATGAATATATATTAATACAAAATAGACTATTTGCATTACAGTCTTAATTGTGGTAAAATAAATTCAAAAAGTAATTCTCCACAAAATCTGACAGTAGAATGATATATGCCATAACAGCATTGTCATTCAGACGGTTAGCCAAAACACTTGTATAGAATGTTATAATAGGGCAAATGAGAGGTTCAATTACAGAGTGGTAAACCAAAGAGACCATCAGATGGTGACTATCCGCTTACTGCAGGCTGCCCAGCCGTTAACTCAGACAGATCTCTGACCCAAATAAGCCTACATACATATGAGTGAATGCCACTCATATCCAGCTATAGAACATTTGCCTTTTATTGCATTGTCACCATCACTTCAAGTCATTTAGAAGTTGATACATTATTCTAATATGTTATTTATGTTTTTTTAAAGTGATATAGCTTACTACTGAGAACTGTCTTTAGAGTTTGTAAAACAGTTAAAAAAGTGTGTCCACTATTAATAAATATTCCTCCTCATAGTAGATTTGACCCTTGGAAATTATAAAATGCTATTCAGATTCAGTCTGAAGAAAGAGCAAATTGGATAATAGTGTTTAGGTCAAACCTGCCTAACTACTTCTTTTATTCATCTCTATTTGAATCCCAGGAAAATGTCCCACAGAGGTTGGTCCAAATGATTTCTAATCTCTTTACATTTCAAACCTATCCCAGATCCTTCAGTGTCAGCAAATGACCTTATTTCCTAGGTCACTGAGAAGATGGAGCTTTTTCAACTTCATTAGCTCCCTGTTAAGATTGATCTGAATCTATACTACCAGACTCCTTGCCAGAGTTATCTGTGTGCTTCTCAAACATGCTGTCCACACAAGCACACTGTATACAATTTTGCTCTACAAATGTCACTTAGTACACTTAAGGAGAGGCACATAGTGTTTCTGCTTATAAGTTAAAATGATCTTTATCTGTAAACCCACTGAGTAGGAATAGGAGAAGCCTGAGTTATGTGAGCTGGAAGACTTCTGATGAGTCCACTAACCTTATTCGCTCCTTTTAATGATGAAGAAAATAAGATCCAAGGATAGTACATAGCTTACTTAAAGTCACAGCTAATTAGCAAAACCACTGAGATCAGATCTTATAACTACTGCTTCTCATTCTAGCTGTTCCCCCCCCCCTTTTTTTAAATATTTTGCACTGCCTCTTCAAATCACCCTGAATAAGAGAAGGCATGTAGACAAGAACTGGGAAACCATACAAGTTTTCATTCTAAATTTTGGTGAGGAGAATGAAGCATCAAACACTGAAATTTCTTTATTATTTCAGGACTCCTTTTCCAATAATAGATGCTTACAGTAATTTTTACCAGATAGATCATCACAACTTGCTCCAGTCTTATGGTGTCTAATCACAGTGCCCGAGATAAATTAAAGAGCTCCTAAGATTTTCAAAGGGAATTTTAAATGTGCAACTTAAAACAAGAACATTAAGAAATATAAAGGTCTACTAATCAAAAAGTGTGCATTTTCTTTCACTAATATGACAGCTTCACACAAACATTGTATGCCCATTTTATGGGCAACATTTTACGCCCACACTCTTAAAATCCATTCTAGTAACTAAAAAAGCAAAGTCATTTCCTCAGATGCCCTGAAGTAATTTCAGTAATACTCTACAGTTTCTAGAGTAATAGCAAAAGCGATTATCTAATCTCCAAGGCAAGTCATAACTTTGAAGAGACAAAAATATGTAAGCACTTTATCTTGCCGTCATAAGGCTCAAAACTGGAGAGCTTTTAGACTTGGGCTTCAAACCTTCTCTTGCCATCAGGAGGAGAGAAATACTGTATTTATGCTTTGTAGGGTCTAGAACCATAGAATGCAACTTTTGGTAGAACCTTATAAAACTGTAGCTAAGTTTTCAGGAAACAAGGGATAACTGAGATCTAAATTAAATTCAGATATTCGTAATGCTGACATTTACCTAAGGCATTACACAAAGAAAGAGGAACCTCAAATTCCACCAAGCCTACATACATGAAGTAGCAGCATCATTTCAAAAATCATAATTATAAAATTCATAGATAAGTCTAAGCAGAGAGAGACAGAGAGAAAGAAAATACTACATAATTTTGTTGCTACAAATAGCACTGACTTAAAGAACATGACAGATAAGATTAGCTAAACATCTTGCAGTTCTCCAAGGAACTATTGTTAAGTGAGACCCGCAGGAAAGCAATGGGAAAATGTGTTTTTGGTTGACTATTTCTAACTATATGCTTCTAGCAACCTAATTTTATTTCATTTATCACTTTACTAGGATATGATTAGTGTTTTTCTTCCATACTGGATTAAAGGTGGTGAGCAGGGAATGGTAGCAACATTATCTTATCAGGAAAGAAATCAATATTCTGTGGTTGTGTCTGACTTTAAAAACATAAAGGACTATGTAACTGAAATGACATGTATAAGGCCTCGCATAAGGAAACAAGGTAGAATACGTATTGTGATAAACTTATATAATTAAGACCAATATTTTATAAGCCTTACCTTCTTTGAAAATTCTGCTGCTTTTTGTTCACTTTCTTCAACTTTTGCCTTATTCACACAAGAATCTATTAAGATTGACCAAAAATGATTAGAAATTATTTAATTGGACCACTAGGCAAATGACAGCTGCCAGCCTATAATTCTACTATGGAGACTATCATTATTATGTCAACTGATGTTAGAGGGAAACTGATGTATACTACACATAAAACATAAACTACCAGATTTTCTTTCTTTTGTATACTACCTGAACTCAATGATGGTATTGTTGAGGCACAAAACCAAGCATCCAAGAATATATTAGACACAATCATCATCATTTAAATGTATTCCATTATTTACCAACTTTATCTATCACAGAACTCATTAAAAATATTTTGTAGCTTATTATGGGTAGAGAAGTGCCAAAGAACTATGGTTAAGATTATTAAGGCTCAAAATGACTCAAAATAAGACTAGAAGGGGAGGTACAACGTACAAAGATTTCACTTGAACAACTTTGAATCAAGGGCAGAATATATTATGTAAATAAGAAAACAAACATCAAGCTTCTCAGGTCTAATCAAACACTAAAGAATGTAAGTAACTGAAGAATCTGCTTTGGGAAGCATTCTCACTATTTATATATACAGTGTATTATATATACCAATCCCCAACCATGTTATACCTCTTTATTTACCTAAAAGAAATGAAAGCATATGTCTATACCCAGACTTGTATGTGAATGTTCATAGCAACTTTATTTATAATAGCCAAAACCTACAAAGAAAGCAAATGTCCACTAACAATAAATGTATAAACAGATTGTGGTATATACATATACTGAAATAGCATTCAGTTATAAAATCAAATGATACATGGAATACCACAACACAAATGAATCTCAAAATAATTATGCTGAATGAAAAAAAGCCAAAACAGACAGCACATGCTATATGCTTCCTTTTACATAAAATTTCAGAAAATGAAACTAGTCTATACTGAAAGAAGGCAGATCAGTGATTATCTCAGGATGCGGAGAGGTGGGGAGGCATGGGAAGAAAGACTACAAATGGGAACACAGAAATTCTAGGGGGTGACAGAGATGCTTATAATCTTGACTGTGATGATTTTAAATGTACACACAAACATCAAAATTTATCAAATTTTACACTTTAAATATGTTTTTTTTTCATATGTCAAGAATACCATTAATAAAGTTTTTTCTTCTTTGTAAATAAACAATGTGTGGCTGGAGCAAGGCAACCAAAGAACAAATTGGGAAATGGTTAGATCAAAGAGGGGTCAGATCTGTGTTGTGCCGGCAATGATTGGTAATGAGTTTGATTAAAATTTCAATGGGAAGACATTGAAGAAATTTAGGCCAGGATATGATCTGATTTATAAAAAAAAAAAAACTAGACTTACAGACCTGTGAAATCAGAAGAGACGCTATCCTCTTCAAGTTCAGGTGAGCTAGAAAATCCACAGATTTCCTAGAAGTTCTTGAAGCACCTGTTAATTTGTGTGTGTGTGTGTGTTCTAATGAAAGTTTCACAGTCTGTATTAGCTGCTCAAGACCTCTGAGCATAAAATATTAAGAGCTACACATATACTTGAGTAATCTGAATTTAGGGCCGAGGTAACTGAAGCCTAGAGAAGTTATATGAGGTCATAATGGGTTTTTAATACTGACTATGTTCTCTCAACTTATCCATTCATGTTTTCTCACCTCAGTGCTCTTGATAAAGGGGACACATTCCTAAGTACCTGGCACACAGTATACAAAACAAATATCTATCTATTTGGCTAACAAAATCAACATTTAGTGTGTATGTGACAACTATGGTCTGCAATAGATAAGCCAATTTAAACATTTGGAAATAGTCCCTTATAACTCTCAACAAATATGAAATAAACCACTGTGTTTATTAAGCTCAGGGAAAAAGATGCAGCAATGCCAGCATTCACATTAATTGTAGGTGAAAGGTACACTGGCAAAAGCTTTCTGAAAAGCATTTAGCCTTTCAAAGTTCATACACTCACTTTAGAGGAATCAATCCTAAGGAAATATTGAGAAGAAGCCAAATATTTATATTAAGAATGTTCACAGCCAATTCATTTATAATTGTAAATACCTGAAAACAATCTGTATGTATAATAAGGTCTAGTCAAGACAATTATGATATTCTACTAAATGGAATATTATATAGATATACAAAGTCAGATTTTGAAAGGTTAATATTGAAACATTCTAATAATATAATGCTCCATGAAAAATTATCATACAGAAGAGAAATGAATGGAGGGAGAGAGAGCAAGAGCTAAACAGAGATGGAGATGAAGATGGAGATAAGATGTACTGAGCTGAGAAGTAATGCTGAAATGTACTGAGCTTGAAAAGTATGATTGGTGGTTTATTTTATCAATTACATACGTCTCTAGACTGCCTTTAATAAGTGAGCATGAGTTTTACAATCAAGATAAGAATTACACATGATAAATAATAAGGAATTCATCTGAATATTACTGTGAGTCTTCCTGTGCTATGGAGTGAAGAATAGCATACAATTAGCATTCAACAGCTGTAGTTTTCTACCTTTAAAGACAAATGAGTTCATGTTTGAATCTTACCAATAGTAATTTTGATTAGGTATGAATAAAACAGCTTATCTATAAAGTCATACGGTATAGTATATTTCATAAGAGAGGCTGCCCATTGTCCTTCAGTGATTATTCCAGAAAGGGTAGCTGATTACCATCTCGGATAATATAAGGTCATTTCCTCAGCAATCCAAGCAGATGAACATGATCATCTCAAATTCCTTCCCAGATCTAAGGTCTATGAAAATATAAACTGATCTACTTTCATAGAATTAAAATGGATACATGTATACGTATGGCTGAGTCTCATTGCTATTTGCCTGAAACTATCACAATATTGTTAATTGGCTATATCCCAATACAAAATAAAAGTTTTTGTTTTTGTTTTTTTAAAGAAAAAAGGTCTTAAGTTACTAAATTAGCCTGTATTTCTTTTTCTAGGACCTGAACACTACCATGGCATTACTAATCAGACCCTACTGTATACATGATTTACACAGAGCCACAAAGCTATCAGCATAACCTTAACGGATTTGAGTCACGTTTCTAAAAAGCAAGGCACTGACCCCTAATATAATGTCTGTTGGTGCAGCACTGATTTTAAACTCAATTCAAGAGTGCTGAAACTTAACAAACAGATTAGGATTTCCAATCACACAGACAGAACTCTCATGATCATCATAATTAATAGTTAGAGCAAATGAGTACCCATGGATACAATGACCTACCATATTAAAAGAGGAAGTTTAGTGAGAGAGCTACACTTGAAAAGTGTCTATTATAACCACAATCAAAAGACACTGAGGATTATGTTACATACCTATCAGATGAGTAAAATCAATGTCTAATCTTTGTCTATACTTGAAATCTGGATCCATTCCACTGCAGTGCAGCACTATCTGTGAAACACACTCCTCAATTATTTTGTAATACTGCGGCCTGCAAAAGAGAGGAAGTGTTCTTGAATGCCTTTTCTACCCAGACAAATCTATTTTAAGAAATGATTCTGCATGATAAAGAAAACTAAGTGATTTTCTAGAAGGTTAAAAACTCTTCCTAGCCATTACTCTCTCTCAGGAAAAACATGCCTAAGCTTAAAGGTAGGCTGGACATTACAATGCAAAACCCACTGTGATATAATCAACTGTTAATACCTTGACTTAATACTCTAGCTTGCAGGGATTTATGCTTGTGTTCAAAAATACTTATCAACCTTATATACTTACTTAAGCTATTATTCCTGAAATTAATAAAAACAAATGACTTTTTAGTCCTACATCTATGGGTAAAGAAATTGTTCTAGGCCTCTCCAAGTTCTCAATTTCAATAAGGGATGAGTATCTTGGCATTACATGGCAAATGATGTCTTGAATTTACTGCCACACTGTTACTCAAGATAGCTATAACAGCTTTTACAAAACTGGACTGGGCCACTTATGTTACAGACTATACCAAAGATCTATTTATACACATATTTTAAAAGATTTATTTTATAGAAGCATACACACTAAATATGCATGGCTATAGCTTCAATTTGTTCAAAGTGTCAAAGGTTCTAAAACATTTCCTAACTCTATAATCTATCAAGGTAATTATGGCCTTAAAAATGACCACTTACATACTTCAAAAATTTTTAAAAAGTACATTTTGCATTAAAATTTGGGGAAATTTTAGCATTTACCAGCAGCTAATAAATTCAGAGAAAAATCATAAGGAAATATCAGTATGGACAAATTGTAACATAAACATCCTTAACATTAGTGTGCTGATAACTAGTCAAACTACTAAAAGTTTGCAAACAAATCCAAACATATTCTAATTGCACTTATGTCTTTTGTCATGGGGTTGGTCGCAAGGATGAGAAGAAACAGTAGTATATATTACACATCTGAGGCTTTTTCAAGTCATCAAAAGATCTATGGTAAATAATATCAGATTGTAATCAATCAGGTCAAAGACTCTCTGGATAAACAAGGAAAACACAATAATTCTCTTTAAGTCAAAGTATCCATCAGTAGAATAAAAGTACTAGTGACTCATCTTCCTCACATGGATGTTCCCAAGATGAAAAAAGTATCATATTAGAACAATTTCTCATTCATTCAAAGTTACTGAGAAATGGACACAAATTATTTCCCCAGGTAACTGTGTACCCATGGGCACTGTACCCCTTTACTTACCACCACTTATTTGAGAAAACAACAATCATTTTACGTTGCATTACTATCTTTCCTGCTTAAAAAAAGAATAGCATATAATATTTTAAACATTTTTCTAGTCTCTGTAACATCATGATGCCTGCCCATCAGTTATTGCACTGGTCTGAACTATAACAGAACTGTAATTGTACTCTATGGGCTTTAGATCTGTCATTTTGGTTGTGACTGTACCCGACCCCATGGTACGTTCCCTTGCCTTTTAATGAAGCAAGGTTTGAGAAATCAGAGAGATCAAGTTTGCTAGAATTTCACACATATCAGAGTATAAGGAACAACTATTAGTCTCTTGAACAATTAAATGTAAGATCATGAGATCATTGTCACCAGTTTATTGATAATTTCAGTCACTCAGAAATCTTTCTCTGGTTTTCAGATATATTCCCAGAACTGGACTCTGAAATTTATGACTTCATATGGATTACTATTATATTCATTTATTTAGAAGAATTACATTATTGTGTATAAATCTAAAATATTAATATTACTATTTTCTTAGATAAGTTCATATCTATTACTAGATAAATACTATACAAGAGGAATAACAATAGTCTTACTTATCAAATGTACAAGAACTTAAAAACTCTACCATAGACTATTTGAAGGTTACTCTGTGCTACAAAAATTTTTATTACAGGGTCAGTAAAATCTGTTAGGTTTATTGCTACTTAAATGGCATACATCATTTTTATAAGCAGATTCTTCTGGCCCAATGAAAATTTAATTAACATATTTTTTTAAAATGTTATCTAAAGTCATCAAATTCTTATACTCTACGTCTGTATATACATATACTGTCTACTTCTCACTACATTGCTAATTTTCCTTTAATATCTAATTCAAATTACATAAGTCGTACTTTAAGAACAGCCTCTTACCTGATATAATAGTCATTTCTGATGAGCAAAAAATGTTGTAGAATGGATAATAAATAATTTTCAGCAGCAGTGTCCTTCAACATATTATACAGAAGATGGTATACTTCATTCATATCAGTGGAAAGTGAGTAAAGGAATAAAATGCTGATTCACTTTCATTCATAACAAAAGCAGCTTCATTTTTTAAAACATTAAGAGATAATTTTGTTTCCATTACTGTTTCTAAACTTTCAAATCTATGATGCAGTATTTAAACATTTGCATAAAGAAATTTAATCTATGGATCACTTTAACTTTTTAACCAGAAAAACAGACTTAAACATTTAGCCATTAAAGACTTAAATGATCAATTATTCATTCTATTTTGAATTACAGCTTACAGTTGGTACCACTGGAATAGCAAATGCCACTAATGAAAATGATTTTTTCCTAACCTTCCTATGTTTATAATGGAGCACCTATATTATTCATACAAGCTACTCCTCCTTCTTTTTCACTGCCACACAAGATAGTAACGCAAAGGAGCACTGTGTGGACAGCTGAAAGTTCATAAAAATCAGTTTTATACAGATGAACCACTACATATGAAATCATTACAATTTGCATTCATTTGTATTTCCTTTGTGCTAAAAGAGGGAGGTTAAAGACAAAGATGACACCACCCTTATGGCAGAAAGTGAAGAGGAACTAAAAAGCCTCTTGATGAAGGTGAAAGTGGAGAGTGAAAAAGTTGGCTTAAAGCTCAACATTCAGAAAACTAAGATCATGGCATCTGGTCCCATCACTTCATGGGAAATAGATGGGGAAACAGTGGAAACAGTGTCAGACTTTATTTTTGGGGGCTCCAAAATCACTGCAGATGGTGACTATAGCCACGAAATTAAAAGACGCTTACTCCTTGGAAGAAAAGTTATGACCAACCTAGATAGCATATTGAAAAGCAGAGACATTACTTTGCCAACAAAGGTCCAGATGTATGGATGTGAGAGTTGGACTGTGAAGAAAGCTGAGGGCCGAAGACTTGATGCTTTTGAACTGCGGTGTTGGAGAAGACTCCTGAGAGTCCCTTGGACTACAAGGAGATCCAACCAGTCCATTCTGAAGAAGATCAGCCCTGGGTGTTCTTTGGAAGGAACGATGCTAAAGATGAAACTCCAGGACTTTGGCCACCTCATACGAAGAGTTGACTCATTGGAAAAGACTCTGATGCTGGGAGGGATTGGGGGCAGGAGGAGAAGGGGACAACAGAGGATGAGATGGCTGGATGGCATCACCGACTTGATGGACATGAGTTTGAGTGAACTCCGGGAGTTGGTGATGGACAGGGAGGCATGGCGTGCTGAGATTCATGGGGTCGCAAAGAGTCGGACATGACTGAGCGACTGAACTGAACTGAACTGAAAGACAAAGAAGCCTGAAACATTTTTCTTATGATGTAAAAAGAGTAGCAAAGTTTAAATGCTTTTATTAAACTATAAAACAGATTTCAAATATGGATTCACTTTTATAAGAAAAGCAAGGACCTAGAAAATCAATGTAAAATAAAAGTAGAAGAGGAGATGTAATCCAGTATCTTAAAAATAACCTGAACTGTCAACATTTTCTCTGAAGTAGAATTAAGTATATGATGGATTACTTCTTACACCTCATCTAAGAGTCTTGTGCTAAAGTCTCATAAGCTCCTTTCAATGGCTATGAAATAGATCCAAAGAACAGATTTATGGTGAAGAAAAATTTATACAAAGCAAGATATTTATTGATATAAAACACATTTAATATTATGGAAACTGCTGTAAACTAGAGTCACTGATAAAGGATAAGAAATTACTGGAAATTATCTCTCAATAACAAAATTGTTACTCACTGCATTTATCCAGTACTCAAATGTAAGACACTTTGGTAAGAACATTGGAGGAAAAAGTTGAAATACTTCTGCCCTCCATTTCATAGGGACACAGAAGTGAACGTAAATAAGACAGATACAGGCAAAGTACTACAGGGCAAAGAAGATGACTGGAGAAGCCATTATAGAGAGAAATGCAGCTCAGAGGGCTTTTTGGTTCTGATGTATTTCCCCATTTTCCCAGAACCCATAGGTAAGAAATTTAGTGTATGTGAAACAAATGGCCAGCAATGCTATGACAATCATCTTTTATATCAAAAATCATTTTGTATAAAACCGTTGCCACAAAAAGGTTATATGCTAGTTGCATTTGACTTAAATGCTTCCACTCTAGCAGCTTTGTTCTAGTCAGACCCTATCACATTTAAACTGTTTTTCCCCACTTAGGCACCCAAATATTTAGAATGAGAAAAAGACATTTATTTGAACTGAATGATATCTCTAAATCACTGGAATACCATTTAATAAACTGAAACTGTATATTACCTATAGTCACATATGAACTCACTGAACTTTTCCCCAAAAATCCTTATCCACAAGGAATATTACCTTAGGCTCCTGTCTATTCAAGACCATTGAACAGAGTATACCTATAATGCTGCAAGCCATTGTGTGTATTTCAGTGTACTCTGGGTAAATCATCAGGAGAGTCTGACAATTCTTCAACAGGAATCTCAAGAACAGCATCATAGTGAGGTTCTAATATAAATAAATGGATATAGATTGGGCTGGCAGACAAGAATTCTAATAATGGTTCACAAAATCACCCACAAATCCCTTTTTCACAGTACATGCAAAACGATTTTTCTGGTTTGTCAAAAGGATATTCCATTTCTGCGCGAATGTCATTGAGACGGTGTGATAATTCAGTTAGGTCGTCCTCTTTGTTCTCATCAAATACTTTCAACTGAATATCAAGTTCATCATTCTCTTTTTCTTTCAAATCCTAATATATAAACAGAAAACTTAACAGCCGAATAACAGTTTGACAACACCATACTTTGGAAATAAAGCCCTGATACTATTATTTATTTGCATATGCAGAAGCAATTTCAAATATTGACCCAGGCACTTGGTTTCCTGTAAGAAAGTAAATGTACTCTGTTTTTCTATTTAAAAATGAAAAAAACCTCATTGCATTCACTGAATTTTCTTTTCATACCCCAGATTTTGACGATTCACATTAAAAAATTAATGATCACTTTTACAATGGAAAAAAACTAATTGCTAACAACCCAAATTAAATGCTGTTGTTTTGACTAAACACACTAATCAAAGATTGCAAAAGAACTCATGCAGCTAGAACATTCACATATGCCTCTGGCAAAAAATGCAAATATAGATCAATTGTACTAATGAAGAACAAATGCAAGGATATATTCAAGCACAACAGTACCAAGTATGGCGTGAAAAGTTGTATAAACAAATTTATTTTCAATGATATTTTGTGATTTTAAAGCAAAAAGGCATCAGGATTTTTTAATCAAGATGCACAACTAGCCTCCTCCCCCACCTTTTATTTTTGCTTAGCTGAATCACAAAATACCAACTTGGGCATCAAAGATTTGTTTTTGTAATACATTATAAGCACATGTGTTACAAACCCCTGATAATTCAAAATCATAGTATAAACAAAATCTTTGGGAGCATGCCATGCTGGAGATTCGGAGAAGGCAATGGCACCCCACTCCAGTACTCTTGCCTGGAAAATCCCATGGACGGAAGGAGCCTGGTAGGCTGCATTCCATGGGGTCGCTAAGAGTCGGACACGACTGAGCGACTTCTCTTTCACTTTTCACTTTCATGCATTGGAGAAGAAAATGGCCACCCACTCCAGTGTTCTTGCCTGGAGAATCCCAGGGACGGGGGAGCCTGGTGGGCTGCCATCTACGGGGTCGCACAGAATCAGACACAACTGAAGTGACTTAGCATAGCATAGCATGCTGGAGATTGTTGGGCTTAATATATATCACCTGGAATATCTTTTAATATGTATCCTTTAAGTTTCCGCTTTCAAAACCCAAATTGATAATCACTGTGGATACTCAAGGGTGTTACAGAGAGACTAGGATGTTCAGATCTGAGCTTGAACTCTAAAAGGAAATGCAAGCATGGTGTACTTCAAATTCGGTTGATAAAACAAACTCAGATGCATTTTTTTTTGTTTCTGTTTTTATTCACTAAGGACAATTATAAATGAAGATGTAATGGCTATTACTGAAACCAAAGACAAACTTATACAATTTCTAGATGTTTTCTTCCTAACATTCACATACATAAGAATTTCCTGAAAATTTACCTACAAAGCATATGAAAGTATTAATATGTTTTAATATAAAATACATAACAAATACATGCATTTAAGTTTAGTTTCCTCTTTAGTAATAATTTGTTTTAGGTCTAACTTTTCACTTTGAAGGGGAATGAAGAATTTATTGGAATGTAAAGTTACCTAACATTGATGAGTTACATTATCAAGTGATTTCTGAACTCAATTCAGAAAAGAGCAGAAACAAGACACATCCAATGAAGAAAAAACCATTTTTATAATACATAATTTTTCCTTATTCTTATGTCATAATATATTCCTTCTTAGATGTTCACTATCAAATTTTAACACATTCAAATATGTTTGAATAGAAAAAACAAGTTATATACTGTCATTTAATAAGCCTCAGAAATTTACAAAAACATGGAATCAACCTGTATGATCTAAATACTTTCATTAAAAATAACTGGTTAAATGTTTATTTCCATTTTTAATTAGGATAATACATTATTTATATAGTATATATAGTATGTGAATATATATAGCACAATATAAAATATAGATATACATAAATGAAATATCTCATAAATATTGTTTGTTAACAATGTACCATTAAAACACATATGCATATCTACATACACATACATATATAGAAAACTTCCTTTCATTCAAATGTCAAACCTTGTAAGGTATATTCAAAAATTCTTGATTAAATAAATATTTAATGAATTAATAAATTTTTTATACAGCACAAGTGTGACAGATACCTTATTGGAATATTGGAAATGTATCACTGACGTTTTATATTTTAAATGAAGAATGACATAAAATTGCTGAATTACACTGTTAATTATGTGAAATACTGTAAATATGTTTCAGATATTTTTTGAACAGATTTGCAGTACAGATACAGAACATTATCAGCAGTTTCTCTAAAATAGATAGTTACGTCTCTATAATATGGTGTACTTCAAAGGAAATCAAAGTCCATTACCAGTATATGACTGATTACCAGTCAAGCAATCAAAATTGAGTCTTCAAAGGAATAAGAAAAGGTTTATTGGTCTTCTAAAAGAGGTTAAGAATGCCGGCTGCCTACAAACACAATTTCTTACTGTCTTGTTCCTTCACATACCTGATTTATCTAGTATTTTCTTAATTCATTTAACTAAATAAAATGGCAGATGGAGAAAACTTCACAAGAAATCAATGTAAGTTAACTACAGAGCAAATACTATTTTAAAAATCACTATGCAGTGTTTAACAACTCATTTGTCCCAAATTACTAAAGCAAATTTATGAAAAGTGAATTTTCCATGTAAGTGAAATATAAATTCTCTAAACACCACAATGTATCTATAGAGACAGGGAAAATTTTGAAAATAAATTTCTAACATAATTTAATTAAAATAATTGTCATTGTCTTGATGATTCTAATGATTATATGAAACAACATATTATTCTACTACAATGATGGTCTCTGGGATTATTGAAATGTTAAGAACTATTTTTTCCCTAGCATTTAATGATTCCAGATAGGTATTACTTTTGATGCATGTGCCAACAATTTATATTACCCCTAGTCACATCTAATTTGCTACTTTGAAGATGATATATTCTAGAAAATTAGAAAGTTCATCCTGTTACACAGTGTATAAAAGAAGAGAAAACAGGATACAAATAAGGATATTAAAGACTCATCTTTGAATATATTACTAGGTTTCGGTGCATGTGTAAAAGCTGTTTAAGGTTATTATAAATTCTACTGGTTGAAATGTAAATATTTAGTACATTAGATAGATAATAGTTGACATGCTAGGGACATCTAGTATAAATTAAAGCATGCCCATTCTGAGTTTTCCTCTGAATTTTGGTAATGAAACTACAAGGACAACATCAAAATGGGTCTACCTGCCTAGATTCTGATTCTCATATTGTGTATCAGAAATACCTGGGAAGGATTATTTTTTCCAAACAAACATCTCTGCCCCACCTCTGATAAGACTGCAATAGGCTCTTTAGGGGGACAATCTGCCTGCAATGCAGGAGACACTGGTTTGATTCCTGGGTTGGGAAGATCCCCTGGAGAAGGGATAGGCTACCCATTTCAATATTCTTGGGTTTCCCTGGTAACTCAGATGATTAAAGAATCTGCCTGCAATGCAGGAGATCTGGGTTCAATCATTGGATTGGGAAGATCCCCTGGATGAGGGCATGGCAACCCACTCTAGTATTCTTGCCTGGAGTGTTCCCATGGACAGAGGAGCCTGGCAGGCTACAATCCATGGGGTCAAAAAGAGTCCCGACTTTTTGACATGACTGAGCAACTAAGCACAGCACAACTCAATTTCTTGAAATCAGAAAAGTACTTAGCCATATTTCACTTTATTGTCATAGATAGAAAAAAACATTGAGAATCTTTGTAGGTTCTATTCCAAAATTTGAGTAGGCAGATACAGGACACTTCTTTTGCTGAGGAATCACTGAGACCTAAGAATTAGGACATACTGAAGAGATATGGTAGTTAAATAAAAATCTAACTGGAAGCATGTTTAGAAGTACAGGGTACCTACCACAATATATAGCAGCTATAGGGCCAATAGAAAAGTGCAGCTAAGAAACACTGATACAAAACCTTAGCTGTCAATGTAACCAAATGAAAAATACCATGAGACCAGTGAATAGCAGAGATGAGTACATCCTGACAAAAGTGCAAAACATAAGAACAAGAGCTATTATGTACACTTTCTGAAAAGATGAAGACTTAAATAAATTGAGAGTCACCATTTTCTTGACCAGCCATTCAGTAGTATAAAGTAGAAAATGAATGTTCAATTATAAACATAGGGAAATGAAAGCTGGAAGACTAACAACAACAACAAGGGCAGAAAAACACCACATATTAGTAAATGACTAGAGAATGCTCAGGAGCCCCCGAGGCCAACAAGTGTCCAAAGACATGATTATTGTCCCAGAAACAGAGGAACAATCCCTGGAGGACAAAGATGGAAAGTAGTGAGTAGGCAGCTCAAAAGCACACTAGAATCCAGACTGTAATATTACCTACATAATTACATACTGTAATATTAGCTACATAAGGCCACAGTCTTTTCATGAGGAGAGATTTGTGAGAAAAGAAGAATAAATATGTAACATACACTATTAACTAATGAATGTCCCTAAGTTAATTACATGTGGGAAGAAAGTGTTAGTCACTCAGTCGTGTGTGACTCTGGGACCTCATGGATTGTAGTCTGCCAGGCTCCTCTGTCCATGGGGATTCTCCAGGCAAGAATACTGAAGTGGGCAGACATTCCCATCTCCAGGGTATCTTCCCAACCCAGGGGAACAAACCCAGGTCTCTGTTTGGCAAGTGGATTCTTTACTGTCTGAGGAAGTCCCAAGTTAACCTCATACTGAACCTCTCAGGTCACTTATCATTCACTGCAACCAATTCCTTGGTTTATAAAGTCATGGATGAAAGAACCACTCAAAGTGGAACTGACATAGAAATTTCTGAAACTGCATAGACTCAATCGTATATCTTATTAAAATGGGTCTCAATGGACTTAATTATATATTTTATGATGATGAGTTTTAACTACTTTAAGTTAAGATCATCAGAATACAAGTTACAGATGCATGCTACACACTAATTTCTCACCAGGAAATCTCCTTGATTTTGGTTATTTCTAATACCCTAGGAATACCTTATATACATGCTCATTGACATTTGTTTTGTCTTTTCTTTACAGGGTCCTTTTATTCCCTTCTGCTACTTTCACTTCTTATTTATTTCATATGGCTTGAGTAGATTAAATAGAGAGACTAGGGATATTTTGCTTATCTCTTTTAACAATGCCATGGACTTAAACAAACTCCTTCATCAGTTAACATAATCAAGTCATGGCAGCTGCATATCTATTTTTAGAACACCTGTGTTGATTTATCCTAGAACAAGCTTATAGTTATTTGAAAAATGTTTTTAACAGCATCATAATTAGAGCAAATAACCACACTCAATTTAAGAAATAAAACTGCTTTTCTTTTAGAAAAGTTGCTACAGAATTGGTAGTGAGAATACAATTTTTGTTATGTATCTAGAATATATTAATCAAAATTCAATGCATACTTATGTTGAATATAAAGGAAATCAATCTAAGTTATCAAAGAGGAGAGCAAAAAATTTTACTGAAAGTTGAAGTGGCAAAAAACAAAATAGCAGTCTTTTATGTTCTCAGTATTCAAAGTCAAAGAAAAGAAGTTTCCTTTTGACTTTAAGGAAACCAAAAAAGTCATCACTTCTGGACATATCATTAGCTGAATTCTGAATCATCAGCTGTATGTTGAGACTAATAATACTGCAATATCCAAAAGCTTGCAAAGCATCTAATGCTTTATAAAAGAAAACAGTAAGGCACATTTACTTACTTGGCTGCAAGTACTTTTGTCTAAAGAGAGAAAAACATTAAAGTTCGTAAGCATTATAAAAGTGCACATTCCACTTACTGGTAACATTGTTTTTAGTCCTGAACGAAGGAATTCATTCCTTAAATGTATTCGAAAATCAAGCTCATAAGGAGATGTGACAAGCGCATTTATAAACTGCATGCAGGCCACCTGCAATTATAAAGTAAACTGTGTTAAAAAAAGTTCATTTAATTAAAGAAATACTTAATGCTTTCAGATAACATTTTTTCCCTATACTAAAGGCATACAAACATACATTATGAAATATATTAAGAAAGGCAAATATTTATATAAGTATATTGACTATGACTTTATAGTAGAAACAAAGAAATTAACAATAAAGTTTCCGATGTCCAGAGCAATTCTAATGAAGGTAAAATGCATGGTCAAGTACTGCTGTATTTTGCTAAACTATATGAAGGATTATGATATTTTCTCTGAAAAACTCAAATTTCCAAAAGTGTGGATATAGAGCCCTTTAAAAAGACCATAAAATGTATCTTCCATTTCCAGCCATCCTCAGCATGCACTTGGTCTCAATTCTATATGGTTATAAATACTTTCCTAAAATAAATCAAATAAAGCTATGAAATTATGATATTAAAGAGTAGTGATAACTTAGAGATATTATTACACTGATTTATACTTGCTCCATTCTGTTATTAAATGGATCTGCACAAAATATAGACTATTAAAATATATGATTAAGATGAATTAATTTACTACATAAAAAATGAATGCAAGTGAATTAATATCAACTAGAAGGCACAGTGACAGAAATACTCATGTGCATTACATGATAAAGTAAATATAAGAGCTTGTTTTCAAGTAAACACGATTCTTTACTTAGATTGATGCTAGAAAATGGGTTTTGGTTTTCCTCTGATATTGTGCCTCCTTATTAAAAAAGAGGGGGGAGTTATTTTCTGGTAATGGCAAGCTAGTAGAGTATCAACCAAATGCTAATTGTCAGGTATTCCAAAGATTTTCCTCATTTTTTAAAAATGCTCAAGTCTAAGGCAATTGGCTGATAGTTTAACTGAAGAGCTGCACATTGAAATTGATTATTTTTAAAGTACATAATGAGTAGTTAGAGTGTTCAAAGAGCGAATGCAAGGGGGCCTCTGGAAAATATCAGATTTAGTAAAGATGCTAACTATATATAGAAGGGGACACAAATAAATCAATAGTTAGTATGAGAAAAACACCAGCAAAAGAAAAATATTTCAAATGTTATTCTGGCTTGACCTTATCCAGATCTGTCATTATGATAGTGATTTTTTTCAAGTATAGACAAAATATTAAAAGGTATATTGGTTTTATTTTTATATCTTTATAAATACAGTTAAGCTGCTTTGGGGTGGATCAAAAATCAAAAGTTGTAGGCATGAAGAGGATGATCAAGGTTGTCTTTAACATTATTAGCTACCTAAAAGATAATTTAAGAATGTAGTCCAATTTCTATGAATGCTCAAATGTCAAGCTAAATCACTGAGACATCTGACTAAATATTTGCCATTGACTTGGCATTACCTTAAAAGTCATATCAGGTAAGTTATTATGGTGCTTATGCCTTAATGTGTTACTTAACCTTCCTATTCATAATAAGAAAACGTTTAAGTCTTCAAATAGTTTAAATAGGCTGGAATATAAGTTTGCACAGCATACCCATAGCTATACTATCATTGTATTTGCATGACTGATTCTTGTTACGTTACAACTATGACCTGACCGAACAAGCCAAAGTACATGTCCAATCCAAAATTAATAGAGAGAAAAGTTGCCATCTGCTAGGATTGTTTTTGCCAGAAGGAATTCTAGCTTAATGGCTTGTATTAATATCCTACAAGTAAAGAGAACATTTCCATAACAAACAAGTTAATGAGTCTTGGAATTGTACCTTTATACAAGAAAAATATTTGGATCAGGAAATAATAAAAATAGTAAAAGTCAAAAAATTAATGAATGTAACAACATCTAAATAATTCCACATTTAGTAAAATAAATGTTGCAATGCTATTAAATACTTAACATGTAATATATATTGAATATATAACTAAATGCAGAAAGTAAAGTTACAGCCATTGACTATAGTATAAAGTGATTAGCAAATACTTTGAAGTTAGTAGTTTAAACAGGTAAGAGCACTGATTTATTAATGTATTATTTGTTATAAAATTCTAATGGATATTTAATTAATTACAAATAACATAAGATGAATATTGATACTATCATTTCATTTTCCAACATAATCTGGAAAGTAATGCTCTTTAAGAGGAACATCTATATTGAATGGATATGGAGAACAAAAAAAATCTTTTTAATTATCTCTACCTCTTTATATTACTGCACAATTACTGCCCAGGAGCAAAATCAATCCAATTGTCACTATTTACAAATACAAAGTTAAATTTTTAAAGTGTAATTAGTTTAAAGGGCTGAATATATTATTACTTAATTATAAACATGAAATATCCATTTTGTAGATTCAGAATTTATAGCTAACTACAAACTCCCAAATTATTATCATTATTATTTTCTATTAGCTTTTGTTACCAGACAACTTAGGAGTTTTACATAACATAATTCACCATCTAATCTCATTCTCACAACAACCACATGAACTGTTACTATTACACTCATTTCACAGTTGATGTAGCTAAGACTCAAAACAAATAATTTATACAAGGTCACACAGAAAGGAGGAAACTCATGATTCTAAACCATGTAACTTTACTCAAAATACAGTTTAATTTCCAGAACATTCCAGATGCCTAACCAACTCCATTCCTAGACTAACACAACAAAAGATTTTAAGGATTGGTAAGATAATAAAATTTAACTAGTGCATCATGTTTAATATATTAGGAATACCTAACTTTGAAACTACAGGTTTAATCAGAAAAACATTTATTTTAACAGTATGTTGTTTAGTATATAAAGTGGGTATCATATGTCAATTAGACTTCAATAAAAATAAAGTCATCATCATAATACATAATGGAATACAAAAGGAAGGAAAGAAGAAAAGGAAAAGAGAGAAGGAAGGAAAGAGGGAGGGAGAAAGAGAGGAGAGGAGATAGAAAATCGTCCTTGGAATGTGTTAGATTTCACTTTACATAATATAAACAATGATCTATGGGCAGTATTCAATCATACAACATAATGGCCTCTCACTCTCCTTAACTTGTTGCCAATCCCACTCCCTCCACTCCTTACTCAGCATGGATGAGCATGCAAATATATCATACACACACACACACACACACACACACAAGCATGCTATTCAATATGAAGCCACTAAATACAATTTAAATGTAGCTTAATTACAATTAAGTAAATTTAAAATCCAGTTGCTTGGTCTCATTAGTCACAATTCAAATGTTCAACAGCCACATGTGGCTAGTGGCTCCCATACTGGACAGCATGGATATAGGACACTGCAAAGTCTGAACACAGCACTGCACTGGACACATTAAATTAAAAACAGTTCTGTCCCAATATCTAAAACCTAAGCTCCTAGGGGGAAAACACATTCCTGAATAATGAAACTTTCAAAATCGGTATGTTCAACTTCCAAGTATACAAATTTTTAAGAGCATGATTGAAGGATATTGTCCTCTTTCAACGAAAAATTAATCTGCTTTCAAAAAACAAAAATCTAACTCCAGAGATAGAAAATTAAAAATTATGGGCTTCAAAAGCGAGAAAGAACAGAAAATATACCAATCCAATATTCTCATTTATAGATAAGGAAACTGAAAACCTAGGAAGATTAGCTCATTTGCCCAATACTTTATAGCTAATATATTTGTGTGTGTTAGTTGCTCAGTCATTTCAGACTCTTTGCAAGTCCATGGACTATAGCCTGCCAGGTTTCTCTGTCCATGGGATTTTCCAGGCAAGAATACTGGGGTGGGTTGCCATTTGCTTGTTCAGGGGATCTTTTTGATCCAGGGATAGAACCTGGGTCTCCCGTATTGCAGGGAGACTCTTTACCATCTGAGTCACCAGGGAAGTCCAATAAGAAGCCACAAAGATTGGATTTGAAAACAGGCCTCGTGACTTTTAGTCTTGAAATCTTCCTACCACCCTACAATGCACAAACTTGGTATTGCTGAATAGCATTTCCCCTGTACTGGAAAGAAAACACGTGCCTTTGAAATGAAATCATGAAGTTTACTATCTAGGTTTCATCTGATGCTTATTTTCTTTATAATGCATCTAAGGTTCAAAATGGTCTGCCACATCTGTTTTAAATCCAGCTTTCATAAGAATTAAAATTGTAAAAGTCTGAATTTTTTCATTATTGATAAACATGCTAGGCTAGAACCAAGATTCTGATTTTTGACCAGTAAAAATAGTTTCTGTATTTGCAATGTTATTAAATGATCTCCTTATAAGGAGATACCTATACAATATCTATACAACCTATTGAAAAAATGCATTAACATGTAGATAAAAGCTTTGTGCATGTGACAAAGCATCCAAAAATGTGTGCCATGCATAATTGTACTAAATTGAGTTCTATCAGTTTTTCCATAACATTATAAGCCTTCCTCTACCATAACAGTATACCTTCTTTCTACAATAATCACCCACATTCTTCAGTCAGAGGATGCTAGTATCTTCATTGTCAGGTGTGGGGTATGGTATAGAAGGTGATATATCACAAAATTGTTTTTAAACTTCCTAAAGATATGGCTCTAAATTTGTTTATGGTTTTCTTTGTAACCCCTAATTGTTCCCAATAAAATGTTTAAAATATAACAGGTATATTATATTACCTTCGCTGTTCACCTGAAACTATCACATTGTTAATCAGCTGTAACCCATACAAAATAAAAAGTTAAAAAATATACATAATGGGTAATAGTCATTAAATATTTCTAAATTTATTGACACGCAACATTACTATAAAAAGAAACTGCATTCAGTTTCTTAAGTGATAGAGAAGGGAAATATTTAAAAGTAAATTATCCTCATTAAATTCCTTGGAAAATGCTAGAACCTTTATTTTAACTCACCAACTCTAAAAACTATACAAACATATATCTGTCTGTGTGATCGCAATTCATAGAGCTATGGAGTACAAAAACTGCCAACTCCAGGACATTCTCAAAACAGATTATCCATATTGCTGTTAGCTCTGACAAATTGTGCTTTTAAAATGTTATTGACACTGTCAAATATTGACCTTATTAAGTACTTTGTTGACATTAACAAGGTCTTTCTTTATCCCAGCCTAGCAGGAGTTAGGAAGAAAGATAGTTTGAGTCAAAGTAAGTGTCAACCAAGAAAGACACAAATATACAGAGAAAGTTAATTAATTCAAAAAATGGAGAATTCCAGGCACAGCAAAGCCATGTAGGAAGGTACGGAGGTAGAGGGATGAAATAGCATGAAATGTTCAGGAAATTGGGTACCAGCTGACTGGACCAACTCTATATGTAGCAGAGTGATGGAATAGAATATGAGGTTAGAGTTTTAGCAAAAGTTAGATGATGAAGTATTTTGTGTAGACTAGCATTAGACTTTAGTCCTAGGGTCTCTGGGAAGATATTATAGGATTTTTAGCAGTGATATAACAAAAGCTGGCTTCCCTGGTGGCTCAACAGTAAAGAATTTGCCTGCCAATGGAGCAGACATGAGTTCTATCCCTGGGTCATGAAGATCCCCTAGAGAAGGAAATGGCAACCCACTCCAGTATTCTTGCCTGGGAAATCCCATGGATAGAGGAGCCTGGCAGGCTACAGTCCATGTGGTCACAGAGTCAGATAGGACTTAGAGACTAAACAACAACATAAAAGAACAGTATTTCAGAAGTATACCTTGTGGAAAAATGATTTACAAGGGCCTGGAATGAAGGGTAGAATATATTTAAGAATCTATGGAAATGGAAAACATAGAGCTGTGACAATGCCCTGAAACAAAGAAGTGGTGGCTAGGGGTTATACTATAAAAAGGAAGGGAAATACTATAAAAAGATACTGTAAAAAGAAAGGGAAATACAGTGATAAGGCTGTAGAACTGGTAACATTTAGTGACTGAGGTAATGTGGATAGAGAAGAGTAGATTTGAAGATAACTATTTATTTCTGGTTTATGATACTTGGTGGACAATGCTAAGGTTAACTAGGATGGGCAAAGAAGAGAAAAGCAGGTCAAAGTTGAAGAGACTGGAACAGGATAGACAGGATGAAGAAAAGAAGATAAGGACAGTTAAGGAAAATACTGAACTTGAAATCCAATAAGGAAGCAGGTGAATATATGTGATCTGTGAGTCAGGATGTATTTAGAATAGAAGAGTTCAGAAAGATTCATCTCATAGAAGTGCTGGAGGAAGTCATAAGGATGGATTAGGCTGCCAGGGATAATATACAGAATGAGCAAAGGACCAGAGTAAAGGATCAAAGGACTAAGGATAAATCTCTAGGAATAAGTATATTTTAAGGCCAAGCATAGACAAAAGAGATCTTCAATGTAACAAAGAGGTAAAAGAAAACAAGGAGAGCATGGTATCATAGAAGTTGAAGGAGGAGAGAGCTTAGATAGAGTGACCAATAGTGTTGAATGGTGCTGGAGAAGCCCTTATGATGACTTCCAAAGTGTTGTTGCTTTCTATATTTATGGAGATCACTAGTGAATTCCCATTACCACAAATTATGGATTTGGCAATTACACAACTTTGAAACAGATTTAAAATAAAAGACATTCTTTTTTAAGTCAAGTTATTTTTGTATTTGAAACATGATTACATTGTATAAATATCTCTATATAACCCCTTATTGTACTAATTCTACTTTTAAAATGATAGTAGTATAAAACTATCAATATATCGAACAAGTTTCCTAATATCAGACATTTCTTCAACAGAGTATTTAACATGATCATTTATTTTTGCACAAATTTCCTTATTATTCAAAGCTCCAGTACCTTGTTTTATCATAAATATGTCACTATTGACAAATGATAAATCATTTATCCAAAGCTACTTCCTCATACGTGATGGTTTGAGTGCAAATTTACAAATAGGCTTAGAGTAAATTCTCAACAGTTGAGAATCACTGTGGAAAGATCTGCACTATAAAGAATCAGTCAATATTTCTGCAGCGTTTGTCTATTTAAGCATGAGTATGTTTTGGAATGGAACTCTTTCTGAAGTGAATTCCTTAATCCCCACATTCTTAAAATATCTTAAATATAACTCATTATTATTATTATTTGCTGACTCAGGGGCATGATTAAATATATGAGTTAATGAGAGATGACAGAACACATATATGCCCTCAGGAGCTATTGAGATATATAGAGCTATTTTCCCTGAAACCAAATGAAACTAAATGTTATAATTTTTGAATTACAGTTCCACTCTTTCCTTATGTTTCTATCTCCTCGCCCCTTGCTTTCGTTTTCTCAGCTGTTGCCTCTTGATCATCTCAGTGCACAAGTCTGTCATAAAACATTTTCCAACCTCCCAACTCATACTTCTAGTCTGCTATGGATAGACAATAAGATACCACAGAGCGATAGGCTCTGATTAAAGACAAAAAGTCTTTGTCATCATGAGGCTTACTTGGTGTACTTGGTGACACTTTGTAGATTGCTCATATTTTCTTTTTCTTTTACTTCCTTTTTGGTTCCAAGTTATATTCCAAAATGATAAATCTCTCAAAACAGTGAGGTCAGGGTAAGTGAATCAACCATGTATTCACTTCTATGTTTTGTGTACCATACCTAATTATAACATGCACAATTTGTGAACTATATTCAATGTGTTAGATAATATTTTTTAGATGTATTAAATCAAAATAAAAACACTTCTGCACACAGCTTCTGAAATACTTTAAGACATATTGCACGTTTCAGACTAATACCAGCCTGTGAAGACTAGGACTTTTCTTGTAATATCTCATGGGAGGTTAGCTATATGACTTTCTCTTTCCATAAACAACTATTATTTGGAGGAATAAACTAGGGGCTGGGGATCAACATATACACACTACTACACATAAAATAGATAACCAATAAGGACCTACTGTATAACACAGGGAATTATAATCAATAAAGGATGTAAAAATATATACATGTCTGTGTGTATGATATATATAGCTGAATCACTTTGCTGTACAAATGAAACTAACACAACATTGTAAATGAACTATACTTCAATATAAATATTTTTAAATAATAAAAACAAGTTAAAGGGAAAAAAACTATTATTAACAGTCAGTATACCCTAGCTTTTCCTCTTGGGCTACATAAAAATTAGTTTCAACTGTATGTTGGTATTAGCTCACTCTGTCTTCTCTGAAGGGACTGGCAGACTACTCTGGTCTCTCTTTTTACCTCCTGGAAACCCTTCTCCCTACCATATTACTGGTTTTCTATCAGCAAAGATAATTTTCTGGAAAATTCCTGTGATCCTTCAAGACCCAATTAAAGCATCACTTCATCACTGAAGCCTTCCCTGACTTATGCAGAATATACCTAAACTTGCCTTCCTTTGTGTCCTCATTAAACCTTACCAAGACGAAAAGGACATGGTTGGAGGAAGCGCTGCTATTCCAAGCAAAGTGTTCTGCATGAAAAAATGTTTGAGGGCATTTAAAAGTCTACACCACATTTGGAAAACACAAGGTTTAGTATGGCTAAAACCTATGGTACATTTGGGAGATCGCTGGGGCCTAAGGCCAGAATGATAGGTTGGGGCCACACTGAGAGAGCTCATTCATTGTGTTTAGGATTTTCACTTTCATCAAGCAATGGGTATAGGTTTCTGGGAATGCTACTATGTTAGAATTAGATTTACTCTTGAAGGATAACTGACAACAGTACAAAACACTTGTCTGGACGGGAAGAATCTATCAGTTTGGGATACTAATTAGAAAACAGCTAGAATAATATTGCTGGGAGAATATAAATGTAGTGGAGATAGTGAAACTGGATATATTAATAGTCTTCTGTAAGACTTGATGATTAATTGGATGCAGGGAACAAAGAAGAATGAAGTCTTAAGGAAAACCAAAGGTTAGGCAGAAGATGATACCTCTATATTATCTAAAATGAGAAAGACAAGAAAAAGAGATTTTCTTTTGGGAGGAAATCATATTAATGGAAAGAGAAATGAGCCAATTTTACTAAAAGGAGGTAGCATACAGTGGTTAAAAACAAGTACTATGGAGCCAGATACCCTAGGGTCTAATTGGGCTGTATCTCTTATTTACTATGTGACTCTAGAGAAGTTATCTAACCTCTATGAGCCTCAGCTTACTCATCTATTAAATGGGGATACTAGTTCTCTATCACTCTTAGAGAATTAGTGTGAGATTTAAAAAGAGGTAACATATTAAAGAACATCAGCACATGGTTTATAAAAGCTAACTTGGCTTTCATATTTTTATGATGCTTCTAAAATATGCAGTTAGCTATTTGGACAGGTAGGTTTGAATACAGACATGAGCCAGACAAACTTGGGGGAATCATTAGAATACAGTTGGATTTTATTAAAGCTAAAGAAGCAATTGAGAGTGATCAGATATGTGTGTACATATAAATGTATATGTATCTGAGCTTATATATGTGTGTACATATCTACATATATACAAAAATGATGACAAAATAGGACCAAGCAAAGAACATAAGGAATAAAATATCCAAGAAGAAGAAATGCACAGAGGCAATAGAGAAAGAACAATTAGGGGTAGTCAGACAGCAATGAGCCAATGGTGCCTAGAAAGGCAAAGGTAGGAAAATTTTCAAGAAGGGAGCCATCAGGATTGGAAAGAAGTCACTGGATTTTGAAATTCAAGAACCACTGTCATCAGTCTTTTTAAGAACTATGAAAAAGTTGAGCTGTGAAAGTTAATTTAGGAAACAGAGAAAACAAGTATGGATGAGTCTTTTAGAGACTCAGACTATAAAATGAAAAAGGAAGATGAGAGGCTACTTCAAAAGATAAGAAGGATCAAAAGAAGGCATAGAAGACTTGAGAAGTAAGGAGAGACTTGAGAAGGCTACTCAGCTGAACGAAAGTCAATGAACAGAGAACATACAAAGATATACGATTTATTGTCTATTTCTTGAACTACTGAAGATAATGAAACTCCTATCATGGGTATAGAATTTAATTTTAAAGATGACCTAGAAAACCTCTGTGAAAAGTTAATAACCTGTTTTTAAATCCAAAAAGGATGGAGGAGGGGGTATAGTTATTATTTAAAAATAAAATTTGTCCTGTATTTTAACAGAATTACTTCAGATACTGTAATGACATTTTGAGAAGTCTCAGGATACAGAAATAGAAAAGTAATTCTGGTAAAATACAGCACTAATTTTATTTTAAACAACAGATTTAAACTTTTGTTTTTCATGTTGTATTCTAAATATATTTTGAACCTTCAGATATTTTTTATCCACGTGAAATAATCCAAATAAACAAACCCACCTCACAATTCTTGTGAGAGTAATTGTCTCTGTATATAACAAATTACTAATTTTGTACCTCATTAAAACAGGAAATTTCAAATTGTGATTTGTATATGTTTGCATCTGTAATCAGTATTCAATAACTTCTTGAATACCTAGCAAGATAATGATCCTTCAATATGTTACTTGTTAACAATTTGCCATTTTATCATACCATTCAGTCCAGCTTCCTGAAGGCTAGCAAATGTCACTCTCATTTCACTGTGTAGGCTGAACTATTCTATAGCAGGGGTGTCATTTTAAAGGTCAGACAATGCAATAAACAAATACTGACATCACAGAAATCTGGCTTCAAATCACACTTTACCTCTCAACAGTTGTGTGAATTTAAGAGAGTGATTTGAGTAATGAAAACTTTGAATACAGACATTAACATTTAATTCCTCCTAAGCAAACTCTAGAAGACGAGAACAAACTCCTACATATGACTGAAAGACAGTTAAGTTTAGGTAAGCCCAGGCACATAAATATAAACAAAGATTTCAAGCAGTCATCTAAAAAAGACAGTTTCCAAACCTTTCGGTAGAGATACTGTATTATATTGAGAGAAAATGATATAATAAGAAGTATATTTTAAAAAAGGAAAGCACTGAAAAGAAATCCCCCCAAGTAATAAAAAATATAATACACTGGCCTTAAAAGGCACACCATAAAAGTTTATCCAAAATGCTCGTCATAGAGTAAAAGCAACAATTAACAAACTTCCTCAAATATTTGGAAAGGGATTACACTTTTATGACACTACAATATTCTCTTTGGACAAGCCAATTTATCTGCTGTTGTCTGAAACTCTGGCAAAAACAGATAATGACATATAACAATACAATTAAAAAGGGGAAAAGAAACTGTTTTATATCAGGTAAGAAATTTTAATAAATACTACTAAATAATTTGATAAAATTAAATTCGGAATCATATTCTCTTTGTTGAATGACACCATAAGAGTTTAGAAAACATTTCAGAAAGTGTTTCCCATGGTACATTAAATGCTAAACACTGTCTAAAACAAAGAGATGAGCATCATAGACCAACAAAACGGGCATCGAATTTCACTATGCCACTTACAAGCTGTGGCATGTTTGACAAGTTATTTACTCTCACTTAGCATATTTGTATCATAGGCAGAATGAAGATAATAATAGTACCTACATTGCTAACTTGTTGGAGCATTAAACCAGATAATACATAAAAATGAAAATGTTTAGTCCAGGATCTCACACTATAGGAGCTCTCATCACAAAATAATAAAGTTTTCTTTCATAAAATGGCTCATTTCTTAAAACTATCTAACAAAATATAACTAATTTTATAATTTTATAAAGAAGACATGTGGCTGGGTCTACAGAGGGTTATGAAATAGACCATGACCTAAGAAGTAGAAGTCAGTCCCCTCTATTCTGGGGAGTCAAACTTCTGAATGCTGTGTTAATGGCACAAAAAAAAAAAAAAGACATGTATTTAGTTTTCTTAAATTTCTACAACAAGCCCATACAGACTTCATTAACACTTGTTCGGATAATGGCATTAGCTGAACTGTTTGTCCTCTTGCCCTGTTATTGCTAAGGCTTTAATTTCCATGACTTAGTACACTAATTACTAAATTTCTACCCAAATATTAATGATAATAATGATAAACTTATAATAATTCAAAATACTCTTCCTCACTTTAAGCAAATTATCATCTTCACAGACAAAACTTCTAGTTTCTATGAATGACAAAGGAACAGGAAAAATTTCATTTTTACATTCCCTTCTATTTAAATGCTAGCTAAAGTGGAGTTAGTGTCATACAAAATAAGTACTGGACTAGCCAAAAAAGTTCATTAAGGTTTTTCCGTGAGATGGTACAGAAAAACCCGAACAAAAATTTTGGCCAATGCAATATAACCATGGGAGCAATTTAAGACAAAACTAACTTACCTGTAATTGCAAAGCTTCATGGTTTTCTAATCCTTCCACAATTGGTGAAAATCGTTCTCTGTTATTTCGTTCTGCTGCTGTAGTTATAGCCCCTAAAAGTTTATCTAGACTATAGAGAAAAAAACTAGAAATAAGAAATGCATCTTAAACACACTCTATGAATACAGGTTATCTCTTATACACTCTTTCCTGTTTTCAGGTGCTTGATGTTTATATAGACCATCACAATTTAAGAATTTTGTTCTTCTCCACATATTTCTACGACTCAAATATTGATAGCATTAAATAACATTAGGGCATCAAAATAAAAAAATTCAATTTGAAAATCCTGAGGAAAGTCATTTTTCTGGGTGACATTTAAAGAATACTTAATTGATAAACATTAAAATTTTAAATTTCGAGTTTTGATATTACATGTGTTAACAGTTTTTTTAAGCATAGCAAAATAACATAACATAGATATTAATGTCACTTAGACACGGGAGCATCTACAGCTATTCAAAGCTCATTCAAGTGTGATCAGACTGTAATTTTATAATAAAGTGCAAGAAAGAGTACATATTTTTTAAAGAACTTTTAAAAAACTTCTTTGAAAATGGAACAAGGAAAAAGCCTAAAAGAGAAAGCCCAGTAAATTAGAGAAGCATCTATAATTACCTAGCACAAGAAACTTATTTACCTGAACAAAAATATTGGTAGCTATCTCTGTACAGTGTCTGAATCAAATGAACCTCTCTGTAGTATACTACTCACATCAAGCTATATCTGAAATTATAATTAAGTCATAAAATATACCAGACTAGGATGCATTATGTGAATTAAGTACTGAAAATCTAATAGACTAGGAAAATATTTCTTAGTCATATATAAACTGATTTTCCTATAAAACCTAAGGAAGCTTTATTTTTGCATATGTTATCTCATTCTCATAAGACAATGTTGTGTGATATTTTTGTTCAGTGTCTTTCAGTTTTGAAGGATAAACCAGCACTAAGAAACATTTCATTTTATTCCAAGAGGTAAGAGAAAGTCAATATATTAGAATATTCTTAAATCTTTGCCTGCCTCTATTCTAATTTAAACTGAAATGATTACTGTCACACAGAGTATTTAGAAAAAAATATTCTACTTCATATCAGTAGCAGGTATTTCATTCTTTATCACAAGAGTTTCTTACCAACTGGATATCAAACCTGTAATTTTGTTTCTGATTGAATATTATTTCAATAAGAAGAAGTGATCTAATGTGTTGTCAGCAACAACTTGCTGAAAATGGTACATGCATGCATCCTGAATGATTACCAACAGCCTTTTGTTCTTTTTAATCGGTTAATTTCATTCCATGAATAATTGCTTTATTCTTTCACTTACCATACACAGATAAAGTAAAACACTACTGTAAAATAATAGTACAGAATAAAAGCATCTGGTTAATTCTGTTAAAGAAGTCAGATTTATTGATGTGCATGGATGAGGGTGTATATTGTGTAGAGTGTGTATGTGAATGTGCCTGTGTGTGTTTTTAGCCAAAATTACTCCCTAACTGATCTTTCCCTACTTTTCTAATAATTGCTTTCCCTTCAACTAGATAAAATTCTAATCATTCACTTTGAATATCCAACACTGAAGAACTTCACATTAGGATTGTCTTTTTAAACCTATTTTTCAAAAAATCAAAAAACAGCTAAAATGTACACAGATAAGATAAAAATACCAATTTTTCTCCTGAAATTTAATACTATTTTCATGCAAGCTATCAGGTGGCACTAGTGGTAAAGAATCTGCTGCCAATGCAAGAGATACAGGAGACATGGATTCGATACCTCGGTCAGGAAGATCCCCTGGAGAAGGGAATGGGTACCCTCTCCAGTATTCTCACCTGGAGAAACCCCATGGACAGAGGAATCTGGTGAGTTACAGTCCAAGGGGTTGCAAAGAGTCGTATACAACCAAGCAACTGAGCACAGCTGCATGGTATCAAAAGAAACGGCACAAATTTCTCAATTTCTCAAGTGTCATTTCTATGCAGTTAATGACAAAGCAATACTTACATGTTGTCTTCTCCAACAATGCAAATAGCTGAAAGTATTTTTACTATTTCAGTCATCATGTTGGGTTGTTTGGGGTCAATTGCTCTTGCTAGGAGTAAAAGACTTCTTTCATCTCCTAGAATCCTTTGCAATCCAAACTGAAAGGAAAAAAAAAAAATGAGGTTCTATTTAATTCAATGAATGTTCTTCAAATTCAATTGTTTTCTTATTTGAAATGATCACTTCTTGGATTTTAGGTCCTTTTATGAAATAGGATCTCCATTATCCTAACTAAACATTCCATAAAAATTTGGAAGAAATATGCAGCAATCAGTATTTCCTCAATAAAGAAGAATATTTAGCTGTTCTACTTATGTCATTGGTTCTCGCTGGAGACATCTGGAACTCATGATTAAATTTTCCAATATGCTTGTATGGAAAATTAAGTTGAACAAAAAGGGAAGATGTTGAAAAGCTCTTTTGTATACTACATGCCAGTTAAAGAAGCTACAAATCTCTGTATGGGTTTTCCCATACCTTTTCTCTTTTAGCCTCCCTCTTTCAAGTAGCTGTGCTGCACAGCAAAATTATAACCCCAAAGAAGGGGAGCATGGGTTTTATTGAATACTACATGTCACAGTCAACTAGGCAGAGGAGACAGACACCATTTTCATTGATTTTCTAGGCTTAAATATATGCATGCAAGTGTGCATCACAAGAATGAATAGGTAAAGAAATGTTGAAGAAAGCCCAAAACTTGGGTTTTCACTACATAAAGAAGGTCATATTTTCTTTCATCTTTGGCCTACAAGGTATTTCTCAGATTTCTTATGAAGTATGTTTGCTTGTTTTTACAGTTTAACAGTGGAATTTGACAATATTTCATCATTGCAAAATTGCCATTTCAAGCTAATCTTTACTGAACTACCACACACTTGAATATTTTCATGGTTTCTATTTTCTAAAAAAATTCAGGAGAAAACAACATGAGCTTTAGCTATAATAATAACAAAATACACAGAGATAAGACAAAAAAGGAAATGGAAAAGACAAAATGAAAAAGAAGCAAAGAAAACAAAAGGAATATGAATATATAAAGGTGGGTAGTAAACAATAAATAGTAATTAAAATAAACGAAAATTGTAAAATGGAGAAATAGATGATTACTATACAATTACCAGACTTAAAATAACTTTTAAAATCAGTTAAACTGACAGTGAAATCATTAAATTTTTCAAATTTCCATTTTATTGTTTAAAGGTAGTTCTAACATGAGGGGAAATCCTCAAAATAAAAATGAAGATATGAGAAATGATGGAAAACCATCAACCTAAACATTAGAGCAATATTATAGCAATGGAAGTTAAGGGGCAATGGGTCCCTTTTCATAACTGTATTATTCCATATACTATATAAGCAAAAAGAGTTTTTGAAGTAGGTAATCAAAACCTTTGGAGTCAGTAAATTTGATGCATAAGTCATTTCAGACTAAAGTTTCATGCTTTGATTATGACAAATTCAATACAACATAAAATTGATATATCAGTGTATATTTTTTAATGTAACTTTATGCCTATTGTTTCAGATGCCTGTAATTTAAAAGATTTATCATTTATTCATGTTCCTAGCACCAAAGTAAAAGACATTAACATGCTCTAACTAAAGCTCAGCCTTAGTTTAGAGTGATCTAAATCAAACCATCATGTTCTCCCTCCTACACTGTTAGTGGGAATGCAAATTGGTACAACCACTATGCAGAAACAGTATGAAGGATCCTTAACAAAATAAACTAATAGAACTAGCATATGGTCTAGAAATCTCACTCCTGGGAAGATATCTGGAGAAAACCATAACCTGAAAGGAAACATACACTCCAATGTTCATTGCAGCACTGTTTACAATAGCCAAGACATGGAAGCAACCTAAATGTCCATCAACAGAGGAATGAATAAAGAAGATGTGGTACATATATACAATGGAGTATTACTCAGCCATAAAAAATAATGAAATGCCATTTGCAGCAACATGGACGGACCTAGAAATTATTTTATTAACTGAAGACAGACAAAGACAAACATATCATATATCATATGATATCATTCATATGTGGAATATAATTCATAAAAAAGGAAAAAAAACTTATTTACACAACAGAAACAGACTTACAGATATCAAACACAAAATTATGGTTACCAAAGGGGAAATGTGGTTGGGGGAGGGATAAGTCAGTAGTTTGGCATGAACATATATATATTATAATATATAAGATAAATAACCAACAAGGACCCACTATACAGCAGAGGGAACTCTGCTTAATATTCTGTAATAACCTATATGAGAAAAGACACTAATAAAGAACAGATACATGTATGTATGCATAACTGAATTACTTGGCTGTATAAATGGAACTAACACAACATTATAAACCAACTAATTATGTATTGGCATATTAACTGCTGTCTCCAGGGAAAAAGCTCTATAGGAAATCTCACTAATATGACTTTCTCTACTAACTATACTGATGACACTCATACCTGGAAAGCTGTTAAGAGTTCACTACTCAAACCAATAAGAATTTAGATCAGACTCCTAATTTTACAGGTTAGGTGACTGATTGGCAGAGAGGTCAAATGATTTTCTAAAGGCCACACAACTTGGTGGCAAAGCAAAGACTCTGTCTCCTGATTTCTAGTACTGTGTTATCTTTCCATTATTTCTTAGTTTCCCTCAATTAAAAAAAGAGATCCATCCTGAGAAGCAATGTTCATTAACTGCTTTCCTATTAGGTATCACATACTGCATAATTTTATCATCAAAGACTAAGAGCTCAAAAGCTGAGAAATTCTGCAGTAATACTGATGGAAATCTTTCCAGAAGAAACTTCACAGCACAATTAGTATATTCTATACATGAGACTCATGTCAATTGGCAAGCATCCATCAGATCAAAAAATTATTTGCTGATACATGTGTGTATAATATATGCACACATAATCATGCATAATCCCATACACTTAAAAAAAAATATTTCAGACTACTTATGTAGATACTCTTACTGCATTGCTTATTATTTAAAAATAGCTATATTTCACATCTGGCAAGATTTAGGTCACTGTTACACTTATTTATTTTTATTAAGTATTTTGAGATCACTAGAACACCATCTGAAGGGATTTTTAAATTAATGAATGTCAATGGTATTTTACCTATAGGAATATGGCGTAAATCATACATAAGAGTTCATTCTTCATTCTAGTTTAAAGAAAAAAATGACCTGAGAAAAGACTACTTTTAGAAGATAAATCCTTAATAATAATGCAACTGGTACCACACATATACAAAAGTCTTCTGCTATCTTCCAGAAAAGTCTTTTATGGATATTAACTCACTGACATTAACTGAACAAAAAAAGAATGAAAAATCTTAACATTATACTGTTTTTAGCAAAAAAAAAAAAAAAAAATCAAACCATAGTTTTGAATTGTCCTTTATAACGGAAGATAAACTCTCTGTAAGGAAACGGTATCCAATCCATCAAATTTAAATTTTCTGGAAATGGTATCCAATCCATCAAATTTAAATTTTTTGACTACTATTTAAAAAAAAAAAAAACAGTATTATCTGATTTGGGAACAAGACCTGATGTCTGCACAATTGCAAAAACCTGTCATTAAATATTTTGAGAAGCAAAGTATATTTTAAATAATACTTAAATGAAGCTCATGATGATTTGCATTATAAAGAACCTTTTGAAAACTGAGTAAGTGCCCATGATTCTGCCTGTTTCATACACTCTGTTATGAAAGTTCTCATCTTTTGTAACAAAGGTAGAAATAAATACTACTTGCCTTATTGTTCATAAATGCTTTGAGGCACTGAATAAGTTTATACTGATTCTTCTTGTCAATATTTTCTTGCCTGAATAAAAGAAAAAATAATTATATTGTGCTTAAAAATCTCCCCTGTTGTGAATTTTTTTTTCATGTTTATTCTTACTGTTTCTTGTCCAGAAGCTTTTCCAGCACATCCAACAAGAGTCCAAGACCTTCATGGCCAAAGTTGTTAACCCAGCTATTAAACAAACAAACAAAGTATAAATAAGTTTATAAAATTAAAACATTAAATATCTCAAATTAAATTTTTCATTTTCAAATCTGCTAATCCAGTCTTCATACTGTTTGTCATTCTTTTTTTCTACTCCAATTACTTTGAGTATTGACCCTATGAGAATGACTTAAGAGATCTTTTATCTCAATCCAAAATTTTCTTCACATTTTAGATTGCCCATTCCACAGCACTACCTTGGTTGTTTCACCAGCATTAAACACTTAAGCCTGAATTTATATCCCAAATTTATTTTCCACTTTGTCTCTGTTTCCCTGTATCAACTCCTCTTCCACTCTTCCATATTCTGTTAATAACACCACTATCCTTTGAATCCTTCAGATTTGAAATACTGGCATAATTTCCTGATCCCCCAACTTATTTATCTTTGCATTTATTCTGATCATTCATTCAAAAAATATTTATTTGAGTTCCACTAACTACCAGGCATGTTTTATGTGACAGAGATAACTGGCAACAAACTAAGCCCCTATGTTCATGTAGCTTATCATCTAGAAAAAAGAAGACAAAGACTAAATAAACAACTATTTAGTAAAATACCACTGCTTTGGTACTATGAATAGAAAAAAACCTTGGGAAATGGAATGAGCAACCCAGTATTATTACTTTTTTTTTTTTTTTTATGTGTAGTCAGGGGAAGATTCTTTGATAAGGTGATATTTGAGCAGAGCTTTGAAAAAAGTAAAGAATTTTCCCAGTAGAGGGAATAAGAGCAGTCTTCCATCAAAAATCTTCTCTGGACTACCTAACAAATTGCAACTCCTGATTCTGATAAAACCTCAACCTACCTTTCAAGCCTCAAGCCTTAGACCACATGTTCCAATAAAATCAGACATATTCTGTTTCCTGCAGTCTTCCCTGCTTGACCTCATTTTTCAATCTTTCTTTCCAGAAGGTAACTCCAACTCCATCTCTCCAAGGCTCAAACTGACTGGCAACTCTTCCATTAATGTTTTTCCCTGTAAGTACTACATCCAAATGTGTTATTTCCCCTTGAATGCCCATGTTTCTATATCTCTTGCATCACAAGTGTCTTACCCACCTTTCTGGATTAAAAATTCTCTGAAGATTGTTACATGATCTTATTCATCTTTGAGTCTCCCATACTGCTTAGCAGAGTAGATTACATATAGTCAACACTAAATATTTGCTAATTAAACTTTAACTAAATTTACTGACTTGTGTGGTTAAAAGAATGAGCAGAATCATATTGCCCATGAAATTCTCAAATGTAAATTAATATACAGCAGGACACCTGTGAAGCAATAATTAATATATATATATATATATTTAAATCATGATTATAGTTCAATGCCACAGTCTGTAAATCATGTTTCATATTTAACTAAGGCAAACCTTATCAACAAAGATGAGACCTAAATTTCTAAGAAACTATCAGTAAGAAACAACAGATCACTGAAGAAAACTATTTTAAAAATAGTTCAAATATTCAGAACCAATCACATTCACAATATATATGGAAACTCATTTTAAACAAATTCTGCTTTAATTTCCACAGTGGAAATGAGAAAAAATCAATATGGCATTGTAATGATAATTGGCAGCAAGCTACAATTCAATTGAGGCATGTAATCAACCAGTATAATGAGCTATTTTCTCAGACTCTAGATAATCAGTAAGGTGGTGGTAGAAGGAGAAAAGGACACCCACTCTCTAAGCATAAAATAATGATAATCTATCACAGAGAGTAATCAGGGGATATCATTTCAGCAAATACCCTAATGCAACCTTAAAATAATCAGACTTCTGATTAAATTTATATATACAGCTCTCAGTATCTGCTTTGGCATTTGGGAAGAAAAAATAATCTATGATTTCCTTAAACTTAACATTTATAATTTGTTTTAAGACTCTAAATTTTACTCATTTCTTTTTCTACCTAGTGCTATTAAAATTATTAGGATCATTTCTTTCTTGGTCTAGAGAAGTCTTTGATTTAAGACCATGATTTCTATCTGTTCACATGAAATCACAAACTCACATATCCCGGAATGTTTCAAATCATGCAGTTGATGGTACATTGGTTTCATTCCATGAAAACTAGTATCAGTCTAGAAAAAAAACTGGCACACAACCATGAAACTTAAGTGTGAAGAGGTCAGGCCCATTAAAAGTAGGCAGGGAAAAATCTTAACTGAGAATACCTAAGGCTAATGGTGATGGAATTCCAGTTGAGCTATTTCAAAACCTAAAAGATGATGCTGTAAAAGCACAGCACTCAATATGTCAGCAAATATGAAAAACTCAGCAGTGCCCACAGGACTCAAAAAGGTCAGTTTTCATTCCAATCCCAAAGAAAGGCAATGCCAAAGAATGATCAAACAACTGCACAATTGCACTCATCTCACACGCTACCAAAAGAAATGTTCAAAATTCTCTAAGCCAGGTTTCAACAGTACGTGAACTGTGAACCTCCAGATGTTCAAGCTGGATTTAGAAAAGGCAGAGGAGCCAGAGATCAAATTGACAACATCCGCTAGATTATTGAAAAAGCAAGAGAGTTCCAGAAAAAAATCTACTTTTGCATTATTCACTATGCCAAAGCCTTTGACTGTGTGGATCACAATAAACTGTGGAAAATTCTGAAAGAGATGGGAACACCAGACCACCTGATCTGCCTCCTGAGAAATCTGTATGCAAGGTCAAGAATCAACAGTTAAAACTGGACATGGAACAACAGACTGGTTCCAAATCAGGAAAGGAGTTCATCAAGGAGTATACTGTCACCCTGCTTATTTAACTTATATGCAGAGTACATCATGTGAAATACTAGGCTGAATGAAGCACAAGCTGGAAGCAAGACTGCTGGGAGAAATATCAATAACCTCAGAAACACAGATGATACCACACTTATGGCAGAAAGTGAAGAAGAACTAAAGAGCCTCTTGATGAAAGTGAAAAAGGAGAGTGAAAAAGTTGGCTTAACGCTCAACATTCAGAAAACTAAGATCATGGCATCTGGTCCCATCACTGCATGGCAAATAGATAGGAAAACAATGGAAACAGTGAGGGGTTTTATTTTGGGGGGCTCCAAAATCACTGCAGATGGTGACTGCAGCCATGAAATTAAAAGATGCTTACTCCTTGGAATAAAAGTTATGACCAACCTACACAGCATATTAAAAAGCAGGCACATTACTTTACCAAGAAATGTCCATCTAGTCAAAGCTATGGATTTTCCAGTAGTCATGTATGGATGTGAGAGTTGGACTATAAAGAAAGCTAAGCACTAAAGAACAGATGCTTTTGAAATGTGGTGATGGAGAAAACTTGAGAGTCCACTGGACTGCAAGGAAATCCAACCTGTCAATTCTACAGGAAATCAGTTCTGAATATTCATTTGAAGGACTGATGCTAAAGCTGTAACTCCAATACTTTGGCCACCTAATGCAAAGAACTGACTCATTGGAAAAGACCTGGGTGCTGGGGAAGATTGAAGGTGGGAAGAGAAGGGGACAACAGAGGATGAGATGGTTGGATGGCATCACCGACATGATGGACTTGAATTTGAGTAGGCTCTGGGAGTTAGAGATGGACAAGAAGGCCTGGTGTCTTGCAGTCCATGGGGTCGCAAAGAGTCGGACACAACTGAGTGACTGAACTGAACTGAACTGATTGAACTGAGCGACTGAAAAGCAATGATTAGAGGATGCATAGTATGAGTCCTTAGAGCTTTTATAGAGAATAGGGTTTATAGAGAATAGGTGTCCAAAAGGAAATTGTAGCTAGGGGGATAAAATACTATGATATAGTAGGATGACATTCAAGAGGTGAAGAGGAAGACAGTGCAGCTACACATACATATTTTTTGCTTTGTCTCTTGCCAGCACCAAATGCTTTCTCTTTAAAGCATCAAATACTTTGTGGCCTGTAGCCAAACACTAACTGTCTGTGTTTCTCTCAAACTTAAATATGTAAGTTTTATCCAATATAAATGGCACTGAAATAGTGAAGTGGTTTAAAACCAAAATGTTGGCTACTTTATGTTGGCATGGCTTCCCAGGTGGCATTAGTGGTAAAGAACTTGCCTGTCAATGCAGAATATTTAAAAGATGAGGGTTTGATCCCTGGGTCAGGAAGATCACCTGGAGGAGAGCATGGCAATCCACTCCAGTATTCTTGCCTGGAGAATCCCATAGACAGAGGAGCCTGGCAGGCTATAGTCCATAGGGCAGCAAAGACTTGGACACGACTGAAGTTACTTAGCACGCAACTTCATAGGCAGGAATTTTGGTACTGCAACAACAGAGCTAAGTATAAATCCATGGTTCTCAAAGTGTGTGCACCAAACCAGGAGCATCAACAGCATTTGGGAATTTTTTAGAAATACAAATTCTTGGATCCCACTCCAGACCTACTAACTCAGCAATTCTATAGGTGGAGCCAAAAATCTCTCTTTTAACTACTCCAGGTGATTCTGATGTTTGCTCAAGTTTGAGAATGTGTGACATAAAACAGTGTTTGCTGAGAAGATGATGAAGCCTTTCATAATCAGCCTGCTCTAAATACCCTCCGCACCATACTGTATACCTGCATAGCCACAGGACAGAGATAAGACAACTAGTAAAAGCAAGTATATTTGGTCTGTGTATAAATATAAATATAAATATATATATATATATATGCATGGAACAACAGACTGGTTCCAAATAGGAAAAGGAGTACGTAAAGGCTGTATAATGTCACCTTGCTTATTTAACTTCTATGCAGAGTACATCATGAGAAACGCTGGGCTGGAAGAACCACAAGCCGGAATCAAGATTGCCAGGAGAAATATAAATAACCTGAGATATGCAATTGACACCACCCTTATGGCAGAAAGTGAAGAAGAACTAAAGAGCCTCTTGATGAAAGTGAACGAGCAGAGTGAAAAAGCTGGCTTAAAGCTCAACGTTCAGGAAACAAATATCATGGCATCTTGTCCCATCATTTCATGACAAATAGATGGAGACACAGTGGAAACAGTGGCAGACTTTATTTTGGGGGGCTCCAAAATCACTGCAAATGGTGATTTCAGCCATGAAATAAAAAGACGCTTCCTCCTTAGAAGAAAAGCTATGATCAACCTAGACAGCATATTAAAAAGCAGACACATTACTTTGCCAAGAAAGGTCTGTCTAGTCAAAGCTATGGTTTTTCCAGTAGTCATGTATGGATGTGAGAGTTGGACTATAAAGAAAGCTGAGTGCTGAAGAACTGATGCTTTTGAACTGGGGTGCTGGAGAAGACTCTTGAGAGTCCCTTGGACTGCAAGGAGATAAAACCAATCAATTCTAAAGGAAATCAGTCCTGAATATTCATTGGAAAGACTGATGCTAAAGCTGAAACTCCAATACTTTAGCCACCTAATGTGAAGAACTGACTCATTGGAAAAGACCCTCATGCTGGGAAAGATTTAAGCAGGAGGAGAAGGGGACGACAGAGGATGAGGCGGTTGGATGGCATCACCAACTCGATGAACATGAGTTTGAGCAAGCTCCAGGAATTGGTGGTGGACAGGGAAGCCAAGCATGCTGCATGCAGTCCATGGCCAAATCACAAAGTGTTGGCCCCTGCTGCTGCTGCTGCTAAGTCGCTTCAGTCGTGTCCGACTCAGTGCGACCCCATGGATTGCAGCCGACCAGGCTCCTCCATCCATGGGATTTTCCAGGCAAGAGTACTGCAGTGGGGTGCCATTGCCTTCTCCGCGTTGGCCACTAGTGAGTGACTGAACTGAACTTGGTTGTTTCCAGGTTTTGATGATTATGAACAGTGTTACTATAAACATTCATATGTAAGTATTTACCTAAGCATGCATTTTCATTTCTCTTTGGGAAAATAACTAGGCGAGGAATTGTTAGGTTTTTTTTTTTTTATTCATCTATTTTTTAAAATAAATTTATTTATTTTAATTGGAGTTTAATTACTTTACAATATTGTATTGGTTTTGCCATATATCAACATGAATCCACGACAGGTATACATGTGTTCTCCATCCTGAACCCCCCTCCCTACTCCCTCCCCGTACCATCCCTCTGGGTCGTCCCAGTGCACCAGATCCAAGCAACCAGTGTCATGCGTTGAACTTGGACTGGCAATTTGTTTCATATATGATATTATACATGTTTCAATGCCATTCTCCCAAATCATCCCACCCTCGCCCTCTCCCACAGAGTCCAAAAGACTGTTCTATACATCTGTGTCTCTTTTGCTGTCTTGAATACATGGTTATCATTACTATCTTTCTAAATTCCATATATATGCATTAGTATACTGTATTGGTGTTTTTCTTTCTGGCTTACTTCACTCTGTATAATAGGCTCCAGTTTCATCCACCTCATTAGAACTGATTCAAATGTATTCTTTTTAATGGCTGAGTAATACTCCATTGTGTATATGTACCACAGCTTTCTTATCCATTTGAATTGTTAGGTTTTAAGATAAGTTTTTTGTTTTTTTTTTTTTTTTAATTTATTTATTTTTAACTAAAAGATAATTGGTTTACAATATTGTGTTGGTAATCTTTTAAAACTGCTTTCCAAAGTGGCTAGACCATTTAGCATCCGCATTCCTTCAGCGAAGCATGAATGTGCATGAGTGTATGGTTAAGTCGCTTCAGTCATGTCTGACCCTTTGTACCCTATGGACTCTAGCCCACCAGGCTCCTCTGTCCATGGGATTCTCCAGTAAGAAGATTGGAGTGGTTTGTTATGACCTTCTGCAGGGCATCTTCCTGATCCAGGGATCAAACCCATGTCTCTTATTGTCTCCTGCATTGGCAGGCAGGTTTTTTAACACTAGCACCAAAAGTATAATAGTTGTAACTGCTTCAAATCCTTCAAACACTTCATATTTTCAACAATTTTGACTTTAATCCTGAAAATGTTTTCACATAAAGAAACTGAGAAGAAAATTATTTAAGTAACTTGCAAAACATCATTCCACAAGTTAAATATCAGTTCAAGTACTCACACCCACACACCTAGGTCTGATTCCATAGCCCATGTTTATTTCAATCACACCATTAGAAATTACTAACAGAACCAGTACATGGTTTTGTATGAAACCTGGCTAATGGCTCCAGCAAGAACTCACTGAAGAATTTGTGGTTCTTCCAGAATTGCATTGAGCTTAATCCTACATATCTATGTCTAGACAAAGAATTATATATTTTCTATTATTTAATAGCTTATTTCATTCATTTAGGTGTAATGGGTAGTTTTTAACTCACATTTTTCTTGTCTTTCAAAGTCCTAAGTTTCTTATCTATGAAATACAACCAAAGTAAAATATTTGGAAACTCCATTTAAAACTTGCAATCAAGATTTAGGCAGCAGCTTACTGGAAAGAATAGAGTTAGATGTAGTGAACAGTTTTTGTGTTTTTTGGTTTTTGTTGTTAAGATGGGTTACAGCCCATAATCTCATTTCTTGGTATTAACATGTTGATGATTTTGGGACTTCTCTGTTGGTCCAGTGGTCAAAACTCCATACTCCCAGTGCAGGGGGTCTGGGTTCAATCCCTACTCAGGGAGCTAGATCTCACATGCTGCAACTAACGATCCCACTTGCCACAACTAAGGCGTGGTGTAGCCCAATAAATAAATAATATTTGAAAAACATATTGTGATTTTATTTCATCAAGTTACCTAAGTTAGGGCTGTCTTGACATGCTACTTATCCACCATCATATTTGTAATCATCACGTAACAGCAGACCAGGTAGAACAAACGAACCACCCGAACAAACAAACAAAAATAGAAAGATCACTGAGGACAGTTAATGTATGTGTGAGCAAGAGTCCAAGATCTGAACACTGAAAAAAAAGCCAGGAAGATTTTCCAGGGAAGAAGAGGACTGACCCACAATGAGACAGTATTTTCTGACCTTAGATATAAAAGGTATGGCTTTTATCGATAAGGCAGTCCAACACCCTGACATTGCTCAAGAAGTTACAAATTAGAGATCTTTTCCCACATTTACTCAAAGGTCAGAAATATAAATCTCCATTCATCAATGGCGTATCTCTGTGAGATCACAGAGTGACATGGTTAAATACATAAGCTTTATAAGAAGACAGATCTAGGTTCCAGGTTCCAATCCCATCTCTATCATATTCTAGCTGTGTTATTTTCGATCAATTACTTAAAATCTCTAAGACTGTTTCCTTGTCTACAAAATAGGGATGAGAATAGTACCTATACCTCAGAAGGCCTTTGTTACTATTAAATTAAATCATGCACAGTGAAGCTTGTATTAAGATATTTCTAAAAATGTTAAAAATCAAAAACTTTAGCACTCCTTAAATCTCCTTATCCAAAATACAGTATGAATTTTAGGCATATTCTTCTTAAAAATTATTAACACTTAATAACATTTCCTCATTTATTGAAAAGTATCCTAAGTATATGAAACATGCAGAAGACTCCAAAAAGATACTAGAGGGATTCCTGGCAGTCAAGTGGTTAAGACTGCACTTCCAATGCAGGGGGCATGGGTTCGATCCGTGGTCAGGGAAATTATAGCCTACATGCCACATGGTGTGCCCAAAATAAATAAATAAAAATAAAAAAATAGATACTAGACTTCTACAGGTTGACTTTTTAAAAAAGATTTCATAACTTGATATTTCGTACTCAAATCACATCACTTGCTTTCTTTAACTTGCTGTTATTCAACTTTGTGTATATTCATTACTATATTTAGTTCTGGCCAATTCACAGTGAAATAGACATAGAAGTCACGATAGTGGGGGAAGGGGAGATGTGGAGATAAAAGTATATTTATAGCCCATGCATAATTCTGGCAGAAAGATATCAGAACACATTAAGGTTCTAAAACAAAAATCTGCCCCAGGCTTTCAGAACTTCTGAAGTCATTATTTCTAAAAGGCCCACTTACACTCATTGGCATGCTCAAAATTAAAAAAATAAAAATCTTACCTGTAATGAAAGTATCAGAGGATTCATTGAACCCTATGGCCATGAGAAAGCAAGATTCTCCCCTCTCTGGCTCTCCAGAGCAAAAAAAAAGGGAAGAAAACTCTATAAATGTGCCTATTTTATGAGGGAATGAGATTCTGTTCCTTCACAGTCTCCAAAAACTTTAACCTCTTTTAGCCATAAGTTGGATATTTGGACCCTGAATTATTTAATTATACTTCACGTAAATATAACTAAAAATCAGACAGTGGATGGATGAGTTCAGTATTCTATATGTAAAATAGACATATAGGAAGTAGTGACCACATGCACATTTATGAATAGACTGTCTGGATTCACGTCTTTCTTTCAAAAGGGTTAAAGCTAAAATTAGAAAGTGCTTTCCTGAGTCAGCAGTGACTGAGGTGAAAAACTCAGCAGTGGTCACAGGACGGGAAAAGGTCAGTTTTGACTCCAACCCCAAAGAAAGGCAACGCCAAAGAATGCTCAAACTACCACACAATTGCACTCATCTCACACGCTAGTAAAGTAATGCTCAAAATTATCCAAGCCAGGCTTCAACAGTATGTGAACCATAAACCTCCAGATGTTCAAGCTGGATTTAGAAAAGGCAGAGGAACCAGAGGTCAAATAGCCAACATCCACTGGATTATCAAAAAAGCAAGAGAGTTCTGGAAAAATATCTATTTCTGATTTTTTGACTATGCCAAAGCCTATGACTGTGTGGATCATCACAAACTGTGGAAAATTCTGGAAGAGATGGGAATACCAGACCACCTGACCTGCCTCTTGAGAAATCTGTATGCAGGTGAGGAAGCAACAGTTAAAACTGGACATGGAAAAACAGACTGGTTCCAAATAGGAAAAGAAGTACGTCAAGGCTGTATATTGTCACCCTGCTTATTTATCTTATATGCAGAGTACATCATGAGAAATGTGGGGCTGGAAGAAGCACAAGCTGGAATCAAGATTGCCGGGAGAAACATCAATAACCTCAGATAAGCAGATGACACCACCCTTATGGCAGAAAGTGAAGAAGAACTAAAGAGCCTCTTGATGAAAGTGAAAGAGGAGCGTGAAAAGCTGGCTTAAAGCTCAACATTCAGAAAAATAAGATCATGTCATCTGGTCCCATCACTTCATGGCAAATAGATGGGGAAACAGTGGAAACAGTGGCTGACTTTATTTTGGGGGGCTCCAAAATCACCGCAGATGGTGACTGCAACCATGAAATTAAAAGACGCTTACTCCTTGAAAGAAAAGTTATGACCAACCTAGACAGCATATTAAAAAGCAGAGACATTACTTTGCCAATAAAGGTCCGTCTAGTCAAGGCTATGGTTTTTCCAGTAGTCATGTACGGATGTGAGAGTTGGACTATAAAGAAAGTGGAGCACCAAAGAATTGATGCTTTTGAACTGTGGTGTTGGAGAAGACTCTTGAGAGTCCCTTGGACTGCACAGAGATCCAACCAGTCCATCCTAAGGGAAATCGGCCCTGAATATTCATTGGAAGGACTGATGCTAAAGCTGTAACTCCAATACATTGGCCACCTGATGCAAAGAACCGACTCATTTGAAAAGACCCTGATGCTGGGAAAGATTGAAGGCGAGTGGAGAAGGGGATGACAGAGGATGAGACGGTTGGATGGCATCACTGACTCAATGGACATGAGTCTGAGTAAACTCCAGGTGTTGGTGATGGACAGGGAGGCCTGGCGTGTTGCATTCCATGGGGTCGCGAAGAGTCGGACATGACTGAGCAACTGAATTGAACTGAACTGATCCTGAGTCCCATAAGCAGTAAAGGCAATGAGTCTCATGTGCGGGAGTCCAATATTAGTCGTGTCATCCCTTGATCACTGTTTGTGCACTGCTAAAGGCTAGTATAAAGGGTTATGTGTTCTGTACAAAAGATTTTATTTCCCTCTAATGGTGTTCTATTCCCATGTGTAATCTCATACTACAACCCAAATCACAAGAAGATCAAATAAAATGAATGATAGTTCAGAGATTCGTCGTGGAGTTGAGAAAGTTGGTAAAATTGTAAGACATAAAACAACTAATTCAAAGCATTGAGTAGACTTCAAAAATGATTGCAAATAGTGTTTACATATTTTAAGACAAGGGAAACATTTTATTTTAACACGGATTTGCCAATGTAATATTTTTGAATGAAATTAAAACCAAACCTTAGTTATCAGTCCCCATGGAAAGAAAACGTCCTGGGGTGATTAAAACCAATGTACAACCTAATATAAGCAGTATCATACCTTCAATCCACAGATCAATATCTCCAAAGACTGGCCAAGAAAACCTTAGACTTTTCAGCATTTTTAAACTATAATTTGTTCAGCTAAATCAACTTCATAGATAATTCTACAATCAGTAGCATACAACCATGAAAAAATAAATGTTAACAACAAAAACAAAATGGATTTGTATATGCTATGACTGCCCTGGTCTTATATTAAAGAAAAACTTACATCCACTCAGGTTTGTCTACATGAAAGCAAACACAGTACCCTTCAGCATTTCAATGTCCTTCAAAACTATTTATCATGGTAGATTAGTGCATCAACTATTTCTGACCAATTTAAAATATCTATTATAATACTGCCATTTCCAGATATCTGTGCATGTTCTTTTGAAGCATGACATTCACTGACCACTTATTTCACTTGATTCATAAAAAGGTTGAATATGTCAATTTTCCAGGTCTTCCTCTCAGTCCTTTTGAATTCAATACTGAAACAGATTATAATTTCCTTAGAAAATACCAAAGAAGACAATCCATCTCTCCCTATATCCTCTGGTTTTTACTTTAAGAGGGTTTTACCTGGCTCATTCATTCTCTCCAGATCTCACGGGAAAAATCCTGCTCTGTTTCATGCTACTCACACATTTTTCTTTTAAGAATTCCTCACAAAGGAGGAAATGTGTGTGCTTTTTAGTTGTTCTTGGGTCAGGAATTACCCCGGAGAAGGAAATGGCAACCCACTCCAGTACTCTTGCCTGAGAATTCCAGGGACAGAGGAGCCTGGCGGGCTACAGTCCATGGGATCTCAAAGAGTTGGACATGACTGTGCGACGAACCTTCTTTCTTTACTAAATAAAACCAAATTTCTATTAAATATTTACAACAAATTGTAAACACCTTACATACAAAAATCTCCTAAAGGCAAGAGTTTAAGTAAAATTCTCCTTCAAAGGATAAAAAATTCTTATTGATTAAAATCACTTTCTTTAGCTCTCAAAATATTTTGGAGACAGTCATAATGACTTAAGTCCGAATCTTTTAAAATGCCTAACAGGTTACAGAATAAAGAATATTTTTACACCCACTCTCCATTAAAAATATTGCTAGAAAAATATATAAGAGATGGCCTTAGCCCACAGTAACAATGAAAACAAAATGTACAAAATATGTGAATAAAATTTAAAATAGAATCTTAAATTTACAGTAAGTAGAGGGGAAGCAGGGAAGAAGATCATTCCAAATATTCAAACATAAGCTGGTCATATTTTAAATATTCTTCATATGTTTGAATTGTGAGTATAATTTTGTCACGACACTTAAAAAAGTCATCTTCTTAGTGATGTAACCAGTCAAACTTAAAATGTTAACTTTCTTTTAAAAAATGCATTGGTTTATTTTCCTAAGCTAAGTAATATGGCTGAAACTCTATTACACACTCCTTAGGACATCCAATTTCTTTTAATAGTGGAATTTTGTTAAAATGAACTTACTCCAGGAAATCATATTCCTAATCTATAAACCCTGGAAATGAAAGAAAGCTGACATCAAGTTTATCTGCTATGAATAAGATAAGAAGTTCTTTGAATGCAAGGAGGAAAACAGAAAGGCATAGAACACACCAGCACACATTGCCATTTTCCATACACCAATCTGTATGTTATACTGAATGGTTCTGGTGGGCAAGAGAGAAGGTCAATGAATATTCTTTCATGGTACCAGGGGTAAAGAGAGTTGAAAGATAATTACCATTTGATGACTGAACAACAGAAAGGCAACAGTCCCTCTCACCTACATAATTAGAGACTCATTATAGAGTGTGATAGCTATGTAGACAAAGATCAAAGAAATTTAATGATCCTGAATACTTTTAGCACAGGGTAACTCTCTTAGAATGCAAGTAGGTCAAACCAGTCAATCCTAAAGGAAATCAATCCTGAATATTCAATGAAAGGACTGAAGCTGAAGCTCCAATACTTGGGCCACCTGATGTGAAGAGCTGACTCATTAGAAAAGACCCTGATGCTGGGAAAGATTGAAGGCAGGTGGAGAAGGGATCAACAGAGGAGAAGACTGTTGGATGGCATCTCTGACCCAAAGGACATGAGTTTGAGCAAGCTCTGGAATACAGTGAAGGAGAGCAAAGCCTGGCATGCTGCAGTCCATGGGGATGCAAAGAGTTGGACACAACTGAGCAAATGAACAACAATAAAAAACAGTAACAGAGTTGAGGGTAATACAAGAAGTATTTGACTCCAAAGGCAAAACTTAGCGACTGAACAAAAACAAAGAAACAAAGAATCTGCAATCAAACCACAAAGAATCCACAATCAAACCACAAAGGATCATTTCTTTGGGTCCTCATGGTAAATGTTAAAAAATTCGTAGCAAGTTCAAATGTTTTATTGTCTCAGAATGTGATCTGTAATGTTAATTTTCTGGTCTTTTCTAGTTTATCTTCATGTAATATTTTAAAATCTCTTTCCTCCAAAACTGAGAAAAATATTATTATGTATCTGTATGCACATACATGCACTCTTAAAATAGTTAAATATCTTAATACCTCCAATTTTAATAAATTTTTTCAAAGCATAATCATTCAACAATGAAGAGATAAAATCCTTAATAACCCCACATTCAACACTTTGATAATTCTTAAGCCTTATCTAACAGAAATTAAACCCAAAAAAGCTCATTATTTTTCTCTTCCACTGTGATATAAATGATCTAAAGCAATGACAACAAAACAATAATAATAAACTGTACATGGAATGCAGATAAAACCTTCATAGGATTACAATGCAGTATAAAGTTCCTAAGTAAAAAAAATATTAACCTTCTACTACATTCAGCCTGGCTTGCACTTATTTTCAGAAAAATCTAGAAACATAGCTAATCATAAAAGTTACACATTTGATGTCTTTTAAAACCTATGAATGCTTTTTAAAGAAAGCAAAATGCTTTAATTGCTGAAGTATCTTTGACCTCCTTCAAAAATGCAAAGACTTTCTTTTCAATTAGAACAAGTAAAAACCACAACAAACACTAAAAACTTTAACATGGTTTTATCTTCATTTATAAACAAGCTTCCATGAAAGAACATGAACTAATAAGAGTAGTTTTATTAAACTAAGTTACTCCATATTGGCTCCTTCATTTTACAGATGAAGAAAATAAACAATTTCATTAACTTGTCTTAGATCATGAGGGTTTTTAATACCAAAACTATGATTGGAATCAATCAATCCTCAGTCATTACATACCTCCCACTCAACTATATTATCAACAATTAACAAATATATCACCAATTAGTGATTATGAGTTTTTTAGGTTATTTTCCTTTCATGAAGGAATACCAGACGCAGGTAAAAATTTATCTAAATATTGTCAATGTGTATATTTAAACATGAAAGCAATATCAGTGAAGTGTTTTTCATTTGCTTTTAAATGTATTATGGAATCAAGAAGCAAGAGAAACTTTAGGTAATAAACACATTGGAGATGTTCAAACATATACTTACTTTCTGCTTCCCATATACCAGTGAATAAAATAGTTACTTGCTCAGCACAAATGCAGAGCCTTGTCATGTTGCAATTCATTACTATAGTTGTACACATACCAATGAAATACAGTACATGCTCACTTCAAAAAATGTACCAATTGTTAACTGATATCTGGCTTGATGTAAAAATACATTAGGAAGCACTTGGAAAAATGGAGCCATTCAACTTTCAGTTCAGTTCAGTTCAGTCACTCAGTCATGTCTGACTCTTTGTGACCCCATACACTGCAGCATCCCAGGCCTCCCTGTCCATCACCAACTTCTGGGGTTCACCCAAACCCATGTCTATCGAGTCGGTGATGCCACCCAATCATCTCTTCCTCTGTAGTCCCGTTTTCCTCCTGCCTTCAATCTTTCCCAGCATCAGGGTCTTTTCAAATGAGTCAGCTCTTTGCATCAGGTGACCAAAGTTTAGGAGTTTCAGCCTCAACATCAGTCATTGCAATGAACCCCCAGGACTGATCTCCTTTAGGATAGACTGTTTGGATCTCCTTGCAGTCCAAGGGACTCTCAAGAGTCTTCTCCAACACCACAGTTGAAAAGCATCAATTCTTCAGCGCTCAGTCTTCTTCACAGTCCAACTCTCACATCCATACATGACCACTGGAAAAACCATAGCCTTGACTAGACGGACCTTTGTTGGCAAAGTAATAGCTCTGCTTTTCAATATGCTATCTAGGTTGGTCATAACTTTCCTTCCAAGGAGTAAGCGTCTTTTAATTTCATGGCTGCAGTCACCATCTGCAGTGATTTTGGAGCCCAAGAAAATAAAGTCTAACACTGTTTCCACTGTTTGCCCATCTATTTCCCATGAAGTGATGGGACCGGATGCCATGATCTTCGTTTTCTGAATGTTGAACTTTAAGCCAACTTTTTCACTCTCCTCTTTCACTTTCATCAAGAGGCTCTTTAGTTCTTCACTTTCTGCCATAAAGGTGGTGTCATCTGCATATCTGAGGTTATTGATATTTCTCCCTGCAATCTTGATTCCAGCTTGTGCTTCTTCCAGCCCAGTGTTTCTCATGATGTACTCTACATAGAAGTTAAATAAGCAGGGTGATGATATACAGCCTTGACGTACTCCTTTTCCTATTTGGAACCAGTCTGTTGTTCCATGTCCAGTTCTAACGGTTGCTTCCTGACCTGCATACAGATTTCTCAAGAGGCAGGTCAAGTGGTCTGGTATTCCCATGTCTTTCAGAATTTTGCACAGTTTATTGTGATCCATGCAGTCAAAGGCTTTGACATAGTCAATAAAACTTTAGTTTATTCAACTTTAGTTTAGAAATAAAACTTCTTGGTTAGCCTTTCTTGCTTCCTTACCTAGCATGAAGTGGTCAATCATCTTAAGTTTGTTTCTGATAGAGTTCAGAACACAATACCCAAAAATATGGCACTCTAGCATATTCAATATCTTAAGCTGAAGGACTAAGAAAAGGACAGAAGCAAGAAAGTCACTCTGACCTCATCCTTCCCCAGCCTACCCTTCTTCTTCTCTGAAAGCAGGAGATAAATCTTCCATGTGAAAGGTACCCACCCTGCCTGTAACTCTAGGAAGGAAGGCATTTGTGTCATCTGACACAGGGAACTGAGGACACAGAAGCCTGTATATATAAACTTTGTTAAACTAACCCTTAGCTTCCTAGTTACTTCTTCATCATGTACTACCCCTAGTCCAAATCCCTTTGTCTTGTCAATTTTTCACAAATTTGTTGTTTCTTTGTCTAACAGGTATAAAAGGTTCTGGTTTTGTTCAGTTCTTTGGGTCTTCATTCTCTTGGAAGTCTCCAGTGTTTATGTACCCCCCCCCCAAAAAAAAGTGGTAAAATTTGTATTCTTTTCTCCTGTTAATTTTTATTACGTTAATTTGCAGACCCAGCCAGAGACTCTGAGAGGGTCAAGTAAAACATTTTCCTCCTCTACACTTCCCACTAACTTCCTTAACTTCTCTAACCCTCTGTGCTTTGCCTTGCTCACTCTGGCTATACTAAACTTTTAACAAACCCAATGAACTCTTATTTTGCTGGATAGATCAGTTCCTCTGCCAATTCCTGTCTGCAAATGGAATGAGGCCTGAATTAGAGTACTGACAATGGAAACACAAAAACTATGCAAGAGATATGTCAAATAAGAATGGGAAATATGATGAACAGGAGTATCAAAGATAAGCCTATATCATACACACAGGGTTCATAGCCAAATCCTTGAATAGATGGATGAGTGCTCTAAGTCCAGAATTATGCTTACCTAAGCACCACAGTATGTGTTCAGAATGGTGCTTCTAATCTCCACAGTACTATTTGATCATTCATATTTATCTAGCATCTCTCCTTTCAATATGTTTCAAAAATTTCCAACCACATATCTGAAAAATCAATATGCATGTATAATTTGCTCTTGGCCCTCAAAATTAACTCTTCTATAGCTGACCCTACTTTTATTACTCTAATTTTCCAAGATTATTTGAAAGACTTGAGAAATGCATGAAGGTGAATATTTGCACCAAACTATTGTCAGGAGCAAATTAAGACACATGATTTCAACCTGTAAAATCAGTATTATAATTATAATTTATAAACAATACAAAATAATAACGGAAACCAAAATTAATGAAAAGCTCACATAGCTCAGTGTAGCATACCTGCATCCTATTTCTGGGAGAAAGTATACGACAAAATAAACTGACAGAAGTTTTTTTTTTTCAAGGTACAAAACATGTCATAAAGTCAGAGGATATCCCCAGGGCAATATCCCATACCATTTACATTTAAAATATTTTGCCATTTTAATTGATGCTTATAATGCTCCCCTCAACAACACTATAAAAAACTCTTTAACATTTTCTTTATCAAAGAAAAATGCTTAATGTAGTTTCAGTGTTGGAGTCACTTCAGGGTATTCTTATTCTTGAACAAATGCTAATTCACATATGGAAATTTATGATAACTCAATTTTTTGAAATCCATTTAACACTCTAGCACTTAGTCTTCAATATTTTTTTATGAATGAATATTAAATACAAAAATTTAAGAAACAATCTCCAGGAAACTCTCTTGGAAGCTGGTATTAAGGATGCTATGGTACCCTTAGAATCCACGTGCAATGTGGATTTGATCCCTGGGTTGGGAAGTTCCCCTGGAGAAGAGAATGGCTACCTACTCCAGTATCCTGGCCTGCAGAATTCCATGGACTACAGTCCATGGGGTCACAAAGGGTCAGACATGACTGAGCTACTTTCACACACATATATGAAAACCTAGAGAAGGAAACGGCAACCCACTCCAATATTCTTGCCTGAGAATCCCATGGATAGAGGAGCCTGGCAGGCTACAGTCCATGGGGTCGCAAAGAATTGGACAAGACTGAGCGACCTCACTTTCACTTTCAGAGCAATACTCAGTACTCAGGCCTCATTCTCCAAAACAGAATTAGACCCAATCTGCATATTTTCAGTAATGCTGGGTGCTGCAAAACAGACCTAACAAATATGAGTGCATTGATTCGGTACTTAGAAAGGTTTGAGATTCATATTCATATGGCAAACTACTAAGCTAGCCATCTCACTTGAAGCTGATTTAGATTTCCAAAGTGCACTACAGTGTTATACTCCCTTCTATGTTCTCCTTTCATGGATTCCATCTCGATAGAAGATTTTCAGGTTTAAACTGCCTGATGTGAGAGGCCACACACCTATAGCTGTGTTGACCAGGTGGGAAATCTCCCCAAATGAGCTGTCCATTATCTGACACCACTCGAACAGCCAAGGTCATAGAGCAAACACTGTTATCTATTGAACAAGGATTTTCTTTCAATTGACTGCACAGAATACCTGCACTCCAGGTGCTAGCTGGTGTCTTAATCATGAATTGTCAGCTATCCAGCTCCTATCAAAAGTCCAGCAGAGATGATAGATATTCCAGAGGGAGAGCCTCGGGGACATTTCTCAAGTACATCTTGGTAGCAGCTTAGATTATGGGGAAGCTGTACACCAGTATTATTACTCTGGGTTTTTGTAAAAATACCATGACTTTATCTTATTTTTTTTAAACTCAACGGAGGAAATGGACATTTGCAATCCTCTATACTTTATGGAAACTATCAAAGACTCAGTTCTACTGTGTTGTTCAATACCCCTCATCCAGAGAAACACAAAATAAAATTCTCTCAGCTTAGAATTAGAAAGAATGAAAAAAAATAAAAAAGAAGAATTAGAAAGAACGTCCTTCCCTGAAAAAAATAAATGCACTATCATTCATCAGATAACAATTATATCTATTAATATTCTGCCATCTTCCCCCCTTGGCTACAGGGTAGACTGGAACCATTTTATACTCAAATCACTACCTGGCATTGTCCTAAGCATTTTAAAAACTATCAGGTTTACTTGGAGCTTCCACATCTTAGTGGGATATCTGCATCTATTATTGAGAGCTGCAATTGCTTTAGTAAGAGTCCCATAATGATAAGTGTATAAAACTCTAATGTGTGCCCAAGACCTTTACTTAAATTAATTCATATAAACCAAAATAATAATATTTCAAATGACACATATTTAGAAGCTTTCTCTTCCCAAGGCAAATGTTGAATATATAGAAAATACAATAAAATGCATATAAAGTATTTTTAAGCGGAAGCTCACCTTCTATTAAGAAATCCATTTAATTATTGTGCCTAGACTCTACTGCTTTATTTTATATACCTTTAGACAATTGTTATATATACAGATTGGTTGTCAAATTAAAAAAACACAGCATTTAAACGAGAAAATGTACTGCCTTGGTGAAACTTCCTATGTCATATAATAATGCCAACATAGGAGTCATCATTTATTCTACTTTAATGTCTATAACTTCTTACTAAAACAATACTTCAGAACTTGAGTCAGTATTTGCTGTTCCTATGTTTTTTCTTTTTGAAAATAATATAGAACACATAGATCTACTTTGGTTCTGTAATGAGATATAATACTGAATCTGCCTTAAACTAAAATTCTGTTTTCAAGCTAATATTATATTTAAAAAGTTCAATATCACTGAATATTTATGGGACCAACATAGCTAAATGAGCCAATATGGTTGCCACGAATACAAACTGTTGACCAAGATTTTAAAAGAAAGTATAAAATTTGACTTAACTATTCTGAATTTACTATTTTCTAGTGTATGTACAAATGTAGTATGGTCCTCTAAAACAATTTATGCATTTGAAAGTTAAAGCGAACAAATTTAAATAACAACCTTGATTTTGCGATGCTGCATATAATGGTGCCTTATGAGGTGTGCTCACAATTTTAAGTCCTATTCACATTTCTGCACCTAAAAAATTGCCCTCATTATTCTGTTTTTCATAGGTAGTCCAATGCAAAATGTTCTGAAGGTATTGATCTGCATCTAATGTTATATTAACTTTCTAAGTAGTGTCAGCTGCTTTGCCAAGCTTTTAATACATTTAATATAGGCTGTTTAAATAGTTATTAACATTCATAATTCAGAAAGTACTTTCTATTCCTAATTTGTATTACTGTCAACAGCTATTTTCATTGTGATGATTATGTTAAAATGCATATTAATGTGCTAGACAAAAATGTTTAAATCTAAAAGGAACTTAGAAAGTATCAAGAAAAAACAAATGTGCCAGAGGTAACACAAATAACTACACATACATAAACTGTAAGAGATATTTTATGTGTTTTCACCTGCTTGAAAACTGGCTGAGGAAGCCATCATCACATAAAGGGTAAATATACACACTATGCCATGAGTTTGGGGGATTAACTAAGATACCAAGCAAAAAAAAAAAAAAAAAAGTTTCTCAGTGGGATAATATACCCTTCAATCTATAAGGCAATTTCAGCAACAACTCTGAAAGAATTCTACACAACCACAATTCTCATACTATTCTGCAAACCAATATTATTGTTTTTGTCATATGTTGAGAAAGCTTAGTAACAATGATTTATTGCTACACATTTCTCTGGATCTTCATAAAATGTATTACCAAATACCTATACATCCTGTAATGGGTCGGTTGGGAACAAAATTGTTGAAACTCATTGGTTATTTCTCAGCAGACACAGCTTCCTTTCATAAAATTTAGTAAAGGAATATGAACAAAAATCTGTAAGTAACAACACAGTTCTCATTCTAAAAAACAGACCACGGTACATGCAAATTCTAATTCGATTTGTGATAGCAGATTGGGATTTATTTATAGTCAAAACTCATGGACTTTTAGGGTGTTAAACAGAGTTGTAAATGTCAGAGGAGTGTGTAATTTCCTCGGTTCTGTCATGCTACGGTAAAGATTTGAAGCAGCAGACCAGTGTTATAACTCAGTTTTATTTGGCAAGCAAAGCATAGTACATCCTCTAGGCATGAGGGTTAGTTAGTTAGTTCAGTCGCTCAGTCGTGTCCGACTCTTTGTGACCCCATGAATCGCAGCATGCAGGCCTCCCTGTCCATCACCAACTCCCGGAGTTCACTCAGACTCACGTCCATCGAGTCAGTGATGCCATCCAGCCATCTCATCCTCTGTCGTCCCCTTCTCCTCCTGCCCCCAATCCCTCCCAGCATCAGAGTCTTTTCCAATAAGTCAACTCTTCGCATGAGGTGGCCAAAGTACTGAAGTTTCAGCTTTAGCATCATTCCTTCCAAAGAAATCCCAGGGCTGATCTCCTTCAGAATGGACTAGTTGGATCTCCTTGCAGTTCAAGGGACTCTCAAGAATCTTCTCCAAATCACAGTTCAAATGCATCAAATCTTTGGCGCTCAGCCTTCTTCACAGTCCAACTCTCACATCCATACATGACCACAGGAAAAACCATAGCCTTGACTAGACGTACTTTTGTTGGCAAAGTAATGTCTCTGCTTTTGAATATATTATCTAGGTTGGTCATAACTTTGCTTCCAAGGAGTAAGCGTCTTTTAATTTCATGGCTGCAGTCACCATCTGCAGTGATTTTGGAGCCCAGAAAAATAAAGTCTGACACTGTTCCCACTGTTTCCCCATCTATTTCCCATGAAGTGCTGGGAACAGATGCCATGATCTTCGTTTTCTGAATGTTGAGCTTTAAGCCAACTTTTTCACTCTCCTCTTACACTTTCATCAAGAGGCTTTTTAGTTCCTCTTCACTTTCTGCCATAAGGGTGGTGTCATCTGCATATCTGAGGTTATTGATATTTCTCCCGGCAATCTTGATTCCAGCCTGTGCTTCTTCCAGCCCAGCGTTTCTCATGATGTACTCTGCATGTAAGTTAAATAAGCAGGGTGACAATATACAGTCTTGACGAACTCCTTTTCCTATTTGGAACCAGTCTGCTATTCCATGTCCAGTTCTAAGTGTTGCTTCCTGACCTGCATATAGATTTCTCAAGAGGCAGGTCAGGTGGTCTGGTATTCCCATCTCTTTCAGAATTTTCCACAGTTTATTGTGATCCACACAGTCAAAGGCTTTGGCATAGTCAATAAAGCAGAAATAGATGTTTTTCTGGAACGCTCTTGCTTTTTTCATGATCCAGCAGATGTTGGCAATTTGATCTCTTGTTCCTCTGCCTTTTCTTAAACCAGCTTGAACATCAGGAAGTTCACAGTTTATGTATTGCTGAAGCCTGGCTTGGAGAATTTTGAGCATTACTTTACTAGCATGTGAGATGAGCGCAATTGTGCGGTAGTTTGAGTATTCTTTGGCACTGCCTTTCTTTGGGATTGGAATGAAAACTGACCTTTTCCAGTCCTGTGGCCACTGCTGAGGTTTCCAAATTTTCTGGCATATTGAGTGCAGCACTTTCACAGCATCATCTTTCAGGATTTGAAATAGCTCAACTGGAATTCCATCACCTCCACTAGCTTTGTTCGTAGTGACGCTTTCTAAGGCTCACTTCACTTCACATTCCAGAATGTCTGGCTTTAGGTGAGTGATCATACCATGGTGATTATCTTGGTCATGAAGATCTTTTTTTTACAGTTCTTCTGTGTATTCTTGCCACCTCTTCTTAATATCTTCTGCTTCTGTTAGGTCCATACCATTTCTGTCCTTTATTGAGCCCATCTTTGCATGAAATGTTCTCTTGGTATCTCTAATTTTCTTGAAGAGATCTCTAGTCTTTCCCATTCTATTGTTTTCCTCTATTTCTTTGCACTGATCGCTGAGGAAGGCTTTCTTATCTCTTCTTGCTATTCTTTGGAACTCTGCATTCAGATGCTTATATCTTTCCTTTAACCGAAAAAAACAGAGGGGCTCAATCTTGGCTCGTCTTTTTATATGTTTTGTCTCCTCCCCTGAGCCTACCCTATGTAAATTGGGCTAGCCAGGAGGGCTGTTTGTTTCACCTGAGGTTCTCACTCTCGTCCTCGGATTTTCTTTTTTTCCATCTTCACAGGCTTTTTCCTTTCTTTGTCTTGCCACCACCATTTTGGACTCCTTTTTCCTATTCTAACTACCTAACATAAACATTCAATTTCATTAACTCACCATGCAACCATAAGAAGACCACTGTAGAAAGCAAGCTATTTAATCTATGAAGTGAAGTCGCTCAGTTGTGTCCGACTCTTTGTGACTCCATGGACTGTGCCCTACCAGGCTTCTCAGTCTATGGGATTTTCCCAGGCAAAAGTACTGGAGTGGGTTGTCATTTCCTCCTGCAGGGGATCTTCCGCGACCCAAGGATTGAACCCAGGTCTCCCACATTGTAGGCAGATACTTTACCCTCAGAGCCACCAGGGAAGCCTGGTATTTTATCTATAACTGATGAATATGTGGATATGCTTCAAATCGAACCAACAGGTTTCACTCCTGTGAGGAGGAAGTTAGCTTCATTCTTTTTCTCTGATTACATCGAAAAATGCATGGCCACAAAATAGAGCCAGATTAATGCAAACTCACTCTCACTGCTGGAGAAGCATTGGCTGTTATTCATGATGGGTCAATATCTACATCAAATCACACATTATTGTATATAAATTACACCGTGCCTGCCATCGTGAAACAAATAAGAGGGCAAGAGGTTCCCTTCCCCAGAGGAGTCTAAAATCTAACTGAGAAAAGCAAGCATACATGCATGAAACTATTATGGAGCATAAGCAGGTACAGGTGAATTTATACAGTACAAAATAAATGTTAAAGGAATTTATAGTAAGGTAGTGATTTGGGATATGGCCAGTTAATGATGGCTTATAAAAGGGATTGACTGAAATGGACAGGATTCTGTTTAATTTTCTGAAATGACTGTACTTTGAGAATGTTTAGCAAAACTATTAGTGTGTACGGGTGCTTAAATATTATTTCACTATGGGCTGAACACAAGGAAATCAGTTGAAACTGTGGTACAGAAGCAAATCAGTAACGAGAGGCCAAATGTCCAGATTCTAAAGAATAGAAGCTTTGGAAAATAGTTATATAACAGAGACTTAGAGACTACTTCCTCCAATATTTTAAAGGAAACTATATTCTAAGTCTAATTAGAGTATTTTTTTTTCTTTTTTGGCCAACCCAATACTTCTTATTGATTTTTTAGATACATTTCAAAAGCTGATAATTAAATTAGCTATTTTCTTTTCATTATTTTGAGGTACAGTAATTTATCTCCATGCATAAATCATTATTATTTTTATTTCCATTGTTTTTACACCCCCTACTGAAATTATGATTATATTTAATGGTTAATTCATTTTTTTACATTTAACCACCAAGTCTTTTTTCCATTATAATTTTTTTGTATTTAAAATTTTTTATACAACTGTAAAGGTTACTTTCCATTTATAGTCCTCCTTGTTATACAGTATCTTATACCCAGTAGTTATTTCCCTTTTCGCCACCACCCACTGGTAAGCACTAGTTTGTTATTTCTATCCATGAGTTTGGAGCACATTATGCTAAATAAAGTAAGTCAGGCAGAGAAAGACACTACATGATACCACTTATGTGTGAAATCTAAAACATCCAACAAACTAGTGAATATCAAGTATTCTTTTTTTTTTTAAAGCATTATTCTTACAAGAGGGCTTCCCAGGTGGTTTTATTGGTAAAGAACTTGCTTGCCAATTCAGGAGACATAAGAAATGTAGATTTAATCCCTGGGTCAGGAAAATCCCCTGGAGGAGGGCATGGCAACCCACTCCAGTATTCTTGCCTGGAGAATCCCATGGACAGAGGAGCCTGGTCACAAAGAGTCAGACATGACCGAAGTGACCTAGCATGCATTGTTATAAGAGACAAAGAAAGGACAAACAGAGAAGTAGAGAAGGCCATGTGACAGAGGAGGCAGAGATTGGAGTTATGCTGCTTCACAAGCCAAAAAGTGCCATAACCTGAAGAATCTCTAAAGATCCTCCCTTAGAGCCTTAGGAGGGACCTGATTGTCAACACCTTGATATCAGACTTCTGGCCACTTGAACTGTGAGAGAATACATTTCTGTTGTTTAAAGTCACCCAGTTTTTGCTAACTGTTATGGAAGTCTTAGGAAACTATTAACAGAACAATATTAAATGACTCCTGTTGAATTTCAAGGATTCCTTTACTGTTATATAAGAAATAAGACATGATGCATTCAAGTTGATTTTTCCATGTGCTATTTTTTGTTTTCTATACAATTTCCTCATCACTGTACAAATTACTCTCTTTCCTGGGTTTATTCTTGGTTTCCTCCTTTTATGATTTTGTTGTTGTTTCATTGTTCCTGTTTGTTTCTGTCCAGAAGGAAGAGTAATTACTTGTTTGCTCTGTTGCTTTGATCATTTATTTTTTGCTTTCTGGGAAAGAGGTTTTAAAGTAGAGGGTGGTTAGATAAAATCTTACAACTATTGGTGGGTTTAAATCTGATGGAAATAGAAAGTATGGTTTATACTACAGAATGATTATTTGCAAGTCTAAGGAATAAAAGTTTTTTTTTTTTTTTTTTTTTTTTTAATTTGGAAGCTCTGAGTTAACACATTTAAACATGTTTATTTCCTGCAGGATTTCTAAAAGCCTTTTAAAAAAGCAATGCTAATGTTTGTTGTGGGTGGGAAAAATACTACAGCACTTTCAGAACTTTAACCACATGATGTAGACACAAATCCCACTACCACCACTTTTTTATTTTTTTTTGAGGGGTGGCTTGAGAGTGTCTTTATATCAGGAAAAAGAAAAAGTTTTGGTCCAGAGTCAAACGGAAAGTCTAAGGAAATAAAATAAAATAAAATAAAAGTCTAAGGAAAGGCTACTGCTCGGGGGTGGCTTACTTGACTTTGGTAAGAATTCATAGTACACTCAGAGGAAAATTAAGGACACTGTTGCTCTTTCATTTTTTTTTTTTTCCCTCTGCTCTTGAAACCCACACATACACACAGGAACACTAGAGGCAGTTCATGGTAGCAGTTTGTTACGTTTTGTCATTCACTCAACTTTTAATGCCACAGGTGTGTGTGTGTTAGTAGCTCAGTCGTATCCGACTCTTTGCGACCCCACGGACTGCAGCCTACCAGGCTCCTTTGTCCATGAGATTTTCCAGGCAAGGATACTGGAGTGGGTTGCCATTTCCTTCTCCAGGGGATCTTCCCAACCCAGGGATTGAAGCCGGGTCTCCTGCACTGCCGGCAGATCCTTTACCGACTGAGCTACAATGCCACAAGGAATAAAGCTAAATGCGTAATAAACAGCACAAACAAAACATAATCTTTGACCTTAAGGAAACGTCCACATAGAAACTTTCTTATTTTAATAAAGTTCCTGTATTGGTGGTACTTGACAAGCTCATATCCCCTTCTTAGGGAAGCACTCTCCAGAGACACTTTCTTGGGTGGAAAAAATCTGGACCATATCACTGTGTCTCCCTCTCCCTTAACAAGTACAAACCGGAGTCAATTAGGGACTGTCACCTGACCAGTGGTATGGCCAGCACTTAAGCAGGCCTGTAGGCTGAGGTGGCCTGGCATGAAAACCTGTGCCAGAGCAGAAACAAACGGGAGCCAGAGTCACCCCATTAAGAATTCAAAATGGGGAATACAGAGAAGGCCAGGTAGTTAATGTTGGGAAAAAAGCAGACTCATGTAGAGTCCATGTTCACAATGGAACAAATCAGGGAGAGGCACCATGAATTTCTGCTGCTGTGTTGGAGACTCACGACAAAAATAATCAGGCTCTAGGACTACCTTGGGATATCAAGTGATCTTCCATATCAGCCTCTATGAGGCACAGCTATATGGCTGTCGCTAGAATTTCTGTGAAATTTCTAGCTCTTTCATTGCAACATGTAACATGTCTCCCTGCTTCTACCCAGAGTTATCCCTTAAAAATCTCTTCAGGTCAGGTTCACTACTCTCCTTGAAACCCTCTAATAGCTTTCCAGCTCACTCAGTGTAAAAGCCAAAGTCCTGCCAAGGGTTCACAATTCTATGCCTCCCACCACACTGTGCTTTTTGACATTCCTGGAACAGGCCAAGCATTTGCTGTGGATGTTTCCTTTTTCTCACAATGGTCTTCCTCCAGTGGACATCATAGCTTACTTCCACACTTTCTTTAGATTTCTGCTCACATGTCATTCAAGTCAGGGAGGCCTTCACTGGCCATATGATACAAAATAGTAACATTCTCTCCCAGGACAGATCACAACCTGACAATTCATGTATGTGTATATATGTGTGTATATACATATGTTTATTTTATTAATTGTCTGACTTCTCTTACTAGAATGTAAGCTCCATAAGGACAGACCCCAGATGGACAAGGGGAATTTGTTATTCCTTTACGGGATATCCATCTGCTATATAAAAACAAACTACATAATATTGAATATTATTTATTGACCCGTTCCAACTGAAGGTATTACCAAAAAATTAACACATAATAGTAAAATAAGCTTTCATTATTTATCATATAGTTATGTATCAGAATAATATCATATGGATGGCATTTGAATTACTAGAAGTATCATCGATATGTATGGAGCAAGTGAAAGTCACTCAGTCGTGTCTGAGTCTTTGCAATCCCATGGACTATACAGTCCATGGGATTCTCCAGGCCAGAATACTGGAATGGGTAGCAATCTCCTTCTCCAGGGGATCTTCCCAACCCAGGGATCAAACCCAGGTGTACCACATAGCAGACGGATTGTTTACCAGCTGAGCCATTCGGGAAGCACAGAGCTATGAGGTCATAAAAAAAGGGCTTTCCAATGCAATGATATATATTCTTAAGATACAATTACACTTACACTTTACAAATACAATTGTAATTACACTTGAAATAATAAATGCATTGGTTTAATTAAATCATTAATTAATCATTATGGTTAATCATATTAACCATTGATTTTTAATCAGTAAAAATGCAGGCACAGTGTGTTATAGTGTCATTGAAAATTAACAAGTTATATGGCTAAGTTCTCTAAAACTATAATAAAAATAAATTATTTCTTAAACTGGTAGATGAAAAACATAGGTATTTTTATATTCCCCTTTATACCTGTTGCTAAAATATTTCATAGTTCTTTTTTTTTAAACTCAAGTCAGGCAAATTTTAATGAAAGAAATAAAGTCAAAAGATTTAGTATGTGACTAGAATGAAAGGAGGATATTTTAAAAGACTTGCCTTATTGTGAGGTAGCATAAAGAAGTGGATAAGGACCCAGCATTGGAATCTTAGCTCTGACAGTTACTAGCCATATAGCATTAAAATGGAGCAAATTACTTAACCTTTCTGAGCCTCAAGTTCCTCATCTATAAAATGTGAACAATATTAATACTAATCATAATGATTCTCTGGTTTTATGTGTGTATTTCAAGTTCTTAGAACATTTCCTGGAGGATAATAAATGGTATATATATAACTATTTCTTGCTATCATTTTTTAAAAATATTTTAAAGATGCCTGTAGGGCATCTGGGAAGACATTTGGAGATGAATGTCTGAATTTCAAGAGAAAAGTCTGAGCTAGAAATATAAATCTAGCCATCACAGGAGCACACACACATACACACATATTCTCTCTTTTAGAACAGTACCTAGCAGAAAATAAGTACTATATAAATGTTACAATGTTAACTAGTATAATTTTTAATAAGTATTTCAGAAATCAATTAAATTTAAGCTTATTAAAATGAAAGCTAATTCTTATTGCATAAGTAAGTGCTCACTAAAAGTTTAATGACTGAAAAGAATTCACAGTTGTTACCTTTTTTTGTTCATCATTATAAAAGGTGAATAGAAATTGTAAAAATAAGACAATTTACAGTTCTCAGATTACCCTCAACATATAAATCTAAATTTAGTAGATAAAACATTACTGGCAATTCAAACAATAATATTAACCTTGACTTGAAAACATTTTCAAATTTATTTATTCCATTTAGAATCAACTTTAATACAAATCCAGTCATTTCTTATGTCTATGAGAATCATCAATTATGTTCTTCAGGCTCCTCAGAATTAAATGCCCCTGCCCAAAATAGTCAACAGTATTTCTCCAGGATTTCTATCTTATCCTCAAAGATGTGGCTCACATATAGGGCAGAACTGGAGAGGAAGGGGACCACTGGCCAAATTTATTCACTGTGTAGACAAAACTGAAAAATAAGTCTGCATGCCAAGTGGATGAATTACAATGAATCTGAGAAATCTACTAACCCTAACATGCATTAAATATGCACGTATGGCAATCTAGCAATTGTTACTGCCTCAAAATGTTTGTTGATTTCCATTCACATTATTGATTTCCATCACATTCCATTCACATATATTCCATTCACAGAATACTTAGTATTCTTCCATTACTGTCGCTCACCTGCAGCAGAATCCCAGTAAAGCTCAAGAAGTATAAAGTGGGGAAGAGTGCTAGGGTAATTAACAAAGCTAAAAAGGATCCCAAGTCACAAAGAGAGAGGACAGCTCCTGTCAAAGGCTGTGGGAGAGAGTGGGGGTGTTCTCTGGCCTTAAATTCAGGTGTTCAGAGAAGTGTCAGTTCCCAGGCACTAAGGCAACCAAATAAAGCTTTTTTTTTTTTTTTTAAGTTGCTATTTTCCTGGTTCTGAAGGAATATTTCTAGAGGGGAAAATTGACTACCTATCCAACCACCAATTGAGTCAACTTGGTAATTAGCAAGTGACCTACCAAGTCATAAATGTCAGATTTTAATCTCAGGGTGCCTGAATCTGTATAAGTAATACCACAAAAGAATATTGTCTCTTAGACTACTTTCCACACTGAGATTCTAAGGAAGAAATATGCCCATTGTCTCTCCCTCAGTATGGTTTTCCCCAGGGCAGGCAACCTTTTCAACAGAGTGGTTCAGAATTTCTGTTTGTGAAGACTAGAATTTGGAAAGACTGTCTGATTATTTAAATAACAAACACGTTTTATAGTATTTTAACCATTTCCATCTTACAAAGGAATATCGCTTATTTCATTGCTTTTGAAGAGTAAAAAAAGTTTAGTTTATACCTCAGGAAGTTTAAGCAACAATTGGTGATAATTTTTTCTTAGAATTGGCAAAGAAAGGCCACCTTCTGACAGTCTGGACTGCTGGCTTTTCTCTGTTTCTTCACCTTCTTTTTTGTTGAGACAAGTAATGCTTTTCTCTTCTACCTGTCTAAATGAATATATATAATTTTTCTTTCCACTAATGTAACAAAACCAGTAACTTGAAAGATACCATCTTTAGTGTATGTACAACTGAGTGCTTACTTTATTCAATTATTTAAAAGCCTCACATATTTAATATAACCTATACTAAAATGCAGGGCTTCCCAAGTGGCACTAGTGGTAAAGAACCTGCCTGCCAATGCAGGAGACAAAAGAGATGCAGGTTCAATCCCTGAGTTGGGAAGATACCCTGGAGAAGGAAATGGCAATCCACTCCAGTATTCTTGCCTGGACAATGCCATGGACAGACGAGCCTGGCTGTCCATAGGGTTGCAAAGAGTCAGACACAACTGAAGTGACTTAGCAGGCATGCATACTAAAATATATTATTACAAAAAGGATATAATATATGTTATTGACATTACATACAGAAGAGAAAAAAATCCCTCTGGATAATTAAAATGTTAATATTCAAAAGCAAAACTAAAGGCTTTTCGAATGAATTTAGGAAAACAAATCACACAATGAAGATTTGCAAAAGTGCTTTAATAAAATATTTGCATAAACTTTCATTAAACTTGCTAAGCTTAATAATATTCCTATAAGTACTTGTTCATCTAACCTAAAGAATAAAACCTTCTTATACATAAAATAGAGCATTTAGTATTATAAATAATACATCAAAACATAAAACTTACATCAAGTCTGGTATCTGTGTACTATGCAACTACAAGAGATTATAATTTATAAAAATATTACAATGAATTCAAAACAATTATGCTTTAAGAAAAAAAAGTCCAAGCTGACCCTGCCATTTAAATGTAGTATAATTTTATCTTTTAAAAAACATAAACTTATGGTAATAAGAGCAGATTACTATATGAACATGAACTGGGTACCTGAATCCAAAAACTACTTTCTTTAGCTCATCTGAATTAATCAGCTACTATATTTAGCATAACATAACAGTATGAATATAAGATGCTAAATCAAAACATAGAAAATGAGTCTATGTAAAAACAACACTTTTTTTGTCTCTTAACTGGCTCCTTGACTGCATCTATTTTCTCCTAATACATGGATATTTCGGAAAAAGAAGCTCCCACGCAAGAAAATAATAATTTTCAACTTTTTCTGTACTTTTGCTTCCCCAAATTCATCCATCCAGGAGTGTTTTCATCTGTTCATTGGTAAATCCTACAAAAAGGCCAGTCAACTTATTTATCATCATCTCTTTCTAAGCTTCAAATATAGTTAGAAAAACAGTTAAGTTCAAAGCAGCTGGAAAAGCAGTGAGGTTCCAAAGGATGCCACTTCCAATCTTTTGTTACAAAAAAAATCTGCTTCCTAAAAGTCAAACAAACTCAGTCACAACAGGAGGCAGGGTCTTCGGAAAATGAAAAAAAAGTTTCGGTGCTTCAATCAGCAGATTTGAAATGCTCTTCATCCACAGTGGGGGTAGATGTGGCCCTCCACAGTCAGATAATCAATGGCTTGCTTGACAGTCCAGATGCTCAGGTCGCAAAGCTTGGTCTGGAGCTCATGAATGCTCTTGCCTTCCCTATGGAGGACACTCATGAATCAAATGCAGCACCTCGTTTTGGACGAAACTGGGGTGGTGCTCGCCGTGCTTCTGGGCTTCATCCATTTCTGATGGATCAACAGGGCCACTTTGCCCAGAGGCCGCTTGGCAGGTGTTATCCAGCATCATGTGTACCTTGACCATTTCTAGAATATGTATGTGCTGTACTCGTTCATGTCTTGGAGGACATGGATTTTCAACATCTCAAGGCTCTTCACCTCCGCAGAACATTCGAGGATACCAAACACTGGTATATACTCCCACTGGAAGCAGAGTCACCTCCTGCTTTGCTTTATCTCTGCCAACCCACTGGCAGACCTCGATAGGTTTAGTGGTCATATCATCAATCTTATAAAGTAACTTACAGTCTTCTCTGCCTGCCTGATTATTCCCATGACAGAAACTTGGGAAATCTTGATTCCTCTATTCTTGAAGATGTTATCAACCAGACTGGAGGTGAGCAGTTGGTTTACACAAGGAACAACAGCCTGGATTTGGGCCTGGATCCCATGGACTTAGTAGCAAGAGCTACCCTGCCCTGAGACAGTGGGTCACTGCTTCCGCTGGCTCCACCTGGGGCAGAAATGCTGCCATAGCTCCCAAACCCATTCTTACTCATTTTAAGGGCAGCTCCCGCAAAAGAGGAAGTGGGCTTTGGCTCCAGCTAGCAAGTTCCACAGGCAGGCTCCAACCTTTAGCATAGGCTACCACCCAATGCGGAGTTTGTGAGGCCTGCAACTGTGGAGCCAATCAGTTGCCAGGATGCAGCTGTCTGGCAACTGGGACCTGCCAGCTTCTCACTTCACCCAAGAATTCTTTGGCGTGGTCTGATACCTGTTCTGCTGTATTTTAAAAGACCCATGTGCAATTTCAAACTTTTTCCGCTATCTTTATAAAAATACATTTTAACAAGGTTCCCCCGCCCCCACTTTATTACTAAATGTCACAAAATCTATAGGCACATGTAAAAGATTCATTTATTCACTCCTTCAGTTAACCATTCAACAGAAATTTTCAGAGCAGTAAGTTCAGTATAGTTTGTGTGAGGAGGCAGTGGTGGCAGAGCAGGGTGGCAGGACAGGGACAAGGGAGAATCCGCCACTTTTACTGTCCTAAAGGACTCACATGTTCAAATCATTAAAACCAGAAGCATTCTGGAAAAAATAGCAAGACAGCCACCTCTGAATAATTATCAAATCCAAATGCAAGTCATATCTTATGATTACCTTTTTAAACTATTTATTGGAGAATTACACTCTTCGAGTTATTCTGCCAAATGCATTACTGGTAAAAATAGATAGTATAAGATATTTCAATTTATACATAAATTCAAACAAAACAACTGAGCTCTAAATTATTTGCAAGCTTCTGTGGATAGGTCAAGGAAGTACTAGTCCCATCCTATATTAGGAAAATCAAGAAAAAAATGGAAATAACAGTTTCTATATACTCAAATTTCTGAACTTAATATTTTAGTAACTGTGGAAGTAGATCCCAGAATATTTTCATATTATACTGAAAATCTATTTATCCCTATAAAGACATTTTATGTGGAGTGTATTTAACTTAAAGGCTTTTTATGGTTGATAAAAGAACACCAATTATTGGAATCTATCACTAGCAAGAACTTCTTCCTTAAAAATCCTTCACACCTAGGTAATAACCTAAATCTGTAGATTTTTAAGGAGTTTATTAATATTCTCCTATTTACTTTATTGGTTAAAATAAACTGATTTTTGCTATCCCAAATTACATAAAAGTGTGAATAAATATCTAAAACTTGTAAGAGAATACAAAATTCTATTTACTTCTCAAGTTAAAAAGGAATAATATCAGACTTCCCTGGTGGCACAGTGGATGGGCATCCACCTGCCAGTGCAGAGATATGGGTTCAATCCCTGGTCTGGGAGGGTTCCACATGCCAGTGACTGGCTGGGCACGTGCTCCACAACTGCTGAGCCCACCTCTAGAGCCTGCAAGACGCAACTACTGAGCCTGCGTACTGCGATCACTAAAGCTGGTGCACCTGGAGTCTATGCTTTGCAACGAGAAGCCTCCACAATGAGAGGTCCGCACACTGTAACAAAGAGGAGCCCCTGCTCACCACGACTAGGGAAAGTCCACATGCAGCAATGAAGACCCAGCACAACCAAAACTAAAATAAGTTTCGTAAAAGAGAATAATAGAGCCATACATGTAATTTATTTTACAAATAAATATATAATAATTGTTATCTGAGTACAGACTTTCATATAAATGTGGATATTTAACCTCTGGACCCATATTTTACATAATCAATGAGGATTTAACCATCCAAGTAATACTTGTATTCTTAAAATTGCATGTTATTGGAAATCAGATTAACTATATATTTTTAAATGTTTAGACCTCATAATTAGACATTGCTTTATTAGCTAACATCAGACATCTGGTCATGGAATCTTGAGGTCAAAATGATGTGATTATATTCCCAACAATCATATACAGTACAAATTGTATGAGTTGCACCAAAACAGTAAAAAGCACTGACCTGACAGGATTGCTGGTTAAAGAAACCCTCAGAGATTCTAGGCAGTTAAGGAGTTTCTCATCGGAAATACCAGATCGTAATTCATGAACATATTCTTGTGAAGATAGGGTGCATTCATGTTTGCTGTTTTTCAGTCCTCCCTATTAAATAGGAAAAAAACACGAAATTCTTTTAGACAAACAACAAGGTTTTAAAAAAAAAACTTTTAAAATAAAATAATGCATAGAATATGTAAATATTTTACTAAAAAATGTGTGCAGAGTGTCAGGCGTTTAAAATCTTTTGGTCATCTAGAATTGACATGGTAAAGACATGTGGATAGACTCCAACACTCTCCTCAACCTCATTTAAAAGAAAATTATACTGATGGTGCTTATGACCTGAACAGAATATGGACTTGAGTAGCATTAATGCTCAGAGAAGGCAATGGAACTCCACTCCAGTACTCTTGCCTGGAAAATCCCATGGGTGGAGGAGCCTGGTAGGCTGCAGTCCATGGGGTCGCTGAGGGTTGGACACGACTGAACGACTTCACTTTCACTTTTAACTTTCATGCATTGGAGAAGGCAATGGCACCCCACTCCAGTACTCTTCCCTGGAAAATCCCAGGGACAGAGAAGCCTGGTAGGCTGCAGCCCATGGGGTTGCTATGAGTCGGACACAACTGAGCGACTTCACTTACACTTTTCACTTTCATGCATTGGAGAAGGAAATGGCAGCCCACTCCAGTGTTCTTCCCTGGAGAATCCCAGGGACGGGGGAGCCTGGTAGGCTGCCATCTATGGGGTCAGGTCTCGCCTAAATTTAAAGTCCAAGCATTAGGATTAACATTAGCTGGTCCTCCTTTACCCGTAGGACATACATTTCGAAATCATTTTATTAAGTTTACTAGTTACTTCTATTCTACAAAATATAATGCAAAACATTATGCTATGCTATGCTATGCTAAGTCACTTCAGTCGTGTCCAACTCTGTGCGACCCCATAGACAGCAGCCCACCAGGCTCCCCCGTCCCTGGGATTCTCCAGGGAAGAACACTGGAGTGGGCTGCCATTTCCTTCTCCAATGCATGAAAGTGAAAAGTGAAAGTGAAGTCACTCAGTCATGTCCAACCCTCAGCGACCCCATGAATTGCAGCCTAACAGGCTCCTCCGTCCATGGGATTTTTCCAAACAAGAGTACTGGAGTGGGGTGCCATTGCCTTCATAACCCAAATCTATTGAAATATATCAGAATATCACCCTATCTCAAAACCAAGTGAAAATGGTTATTAAAATGTAAGACAATATAGTCTCCGATTAGCATGTTAGTCTAAAGCATTCACCAGTTCCTAACTATTCCTTCCGAACTATGCTACTCACATGCTATCGATTAATCTTTAGAAGTCATTAAATGCATTTATCTGATATTGACTATTTTTTAGCTTAATTTCCAATATACACAGGGTTATTTCTAGAACTCATTATCTCATCACAGCTTCTGAGCTTCATCGCCTTGCCATAACTATGTAAGTCATTTGGGGAAAAGGCCGGGAGAAAAACATCAACAACACATTCATGGTTCTAATAATTCATAGTTTCAGATCCCAGATCTACATAATCATAACTGCCCCTTTCCTATATTACAAATGTATCCCCCTGGATTAAAACTCTAGCTTGGAGCCCATTTTGTAAGTTCATATGAATTACACTCAGTTTTTGCTAAGTACCTAAGCTATAAATAGGAAAGCAATTTTCTTTTCAATTTGATAGAAGTTATGTCATTAAAGGATATAGAGTTTAAAAAAAACAGTGTGTTAATAATGAGAAATAGATTCCCTAGGATTTCCTAATATTTGGCTTTTTATTAAAAAGGCCTCCTGATACAGAAATTGTCAACCATTCTTAATGTCTGAGTTTTATTTTTTTTATTCCATTAAATAGTAAATGTTTAAAGTCTGATAAAGTCTCATGTACAAAAACTATTCCCTTACACCACCATGGCCCTTTCACTATTATAGCACTTGAGACATTGGGGCAGAGGTGAGTCTCTTTCTCTTCTAGACTGGAAACTCCATGTATGCCAAGTGTCTAACACAGTGATGGTGTTTAGTGAGCATCAGCAAAAGTGTGCCATTACTGAATCTGTCCATAATAATTACAGAACAAGGAATACAATTTCATATTTTCACTCCAGTTGGACAGTAGATATTTAGGAAGTCTACTGAATAAATCACCATATAGATGGCACAGTAAGTAAAATCATCACCTTGAAATCATTTTCACATTTCTGTAACTTATTTGCCCAGCTCTTAAGGCTACAGATCCACAAGGACTAGCAAGTAAACATTTATAGTATAAAATTTTGCAGATCTGAAGTCACATTCCACTTTCATAGGACCCCCAAATTTATTTTCTCAATTAATGGATGACAAGGCCATACTGATCCTCCCCTGGAGGCTTTATATATACAGGGCTTATTCCTGTAGAACGATCTTTGTATTTGCTGTTTTTTCTGCCTGGAAGACTCTGGCCTCTCCATTGCTGGTTCTCATCATTTATGTCTCATCCCACCAGTCTTCCTGTCTTAACACTGCACTTATCATCACAACATCATTTTAAATCTCACTTATCCTATTAGCTTTATATAATTTTACTGCTTTATATACTTGTTTACTGTGTACTTCTCATTAAAATATAAGCTCTACAAAGCAGGAAACTTGCCTAACTTGTTCACTGCTCTATCTCTAGATCTTAACACAGTGCTTGGCACAGAGTTAAGTACTCAACATATATTTCTTGAAGGAGTGATGGATATATGAAGGGTGAATAATCGAAAAAGGTGAATGACTGGTGACCTTCAACATGCCAAAGCTTTCAAATTCGGTTTAGTTTCACTTCAGAATATTACAGTCCCGAGACATTCCATTACAATATATTCAGAGATGCTGCTGCTGCTGCTGCTAAGTCGCTTCAGTTGTGTCCGACTCTGTGTGACCCCATAGACGGCAGCCCACCAGGCTTCCCCATCCCTGGGATTCTCCAGGCAAGAACACTGGAGTGGGTTGCCATTTCCTTCCCCAGTGAATAAAAGTGAAAAGTGAAAGTGAAGTCACTCAGTTGTGTCTGACTCGTAGCGACCCCATGGACTGCAGCCTACAATGCTTCTCCATCCCTGGGATTTTCCAGGCAAGACTACTGGAGTGGGGTGACATTGCCTTCTCCGATTCAGAGATGCTAGCATAAGGTAACTTTAGATAGTATATGGTACGCTGGGAATGGCTCAAACTGCCACTAGATATGCATCAAGACCCTTTCATTTACCTTCTAGGTAATCTTTGCTCAGATGACTGAACGGATCTCTATAAAAATAATTGCTCATGCTTGATTCAGGGGTAATAAATACCAATCCCTCATATTTGTTATGAGGATTAAGTCAGACAATGCATATCAAAGTGCCAAAAACAAGAAGCATTTCATATATGCTGTGGCTTCCCGTGTGGCTCAGTGATAAAGCATCTGCCTGCCAATGCAGGAGACACAAGAGATGAGGTTTCAATCCCTGGATCCTTGGATCAGGAAGATTCTCCAGAGGAGGAAATGGCAACCTGCTCCAGTATCTTTGCCTGGAAACTTCCATGAACAGAGGAGCCTGGTGGGCTAAACTCCACGGGGTCACAAAGACTCAAACACGACGGAGCAAACATGCACATATGTATGTTGTACCATAGAGAGTAAGGTACTGAGAAAACGTTAACTTCTCTTCTTCTACATGGTTGTGGGTGAGAGATTCTTTATGGAACCACTGGGTCAGTCTATCACCTTGGGAGTCACCTCTCCTCAAGTCCTAGAAATTGGTTTAAATTTCATAATTGAGGATACTCTATGGTTATACAGAATGAAAGCAAACAATATAATGGTGCAAGACAGAAAATATATAAATTTATAGAACAAATGCCTTTAACCAAGCTTAGACGGACTTTGGGGTTTTAACAGTAGTTCATATTTGAGAATTATGAAAACATGATAGAAACAGCATAGAAAGGCCGGACTGGCCCTTAAACACCAGCTCTTTTAATACTACCATTATAGAAATAGGGAATCAAATTGATTTACATGATCCTAACTACAGGTAATTAATGAGGTTGTGAGGATAAAACACCAACATTCTGGTCCTTGGGTTATTTTTTTTCTTTAACTATATGTCACTTTTCCTCAACATTTCGTAAAAAAAAAAAAAAAATCAACAAACATTTAATTCTGAAATCTCTATTACAAAATGTCAAAGTATCTTCAGTGTAATCAATATGGTACAACATAATATTAAAGGGATCACCTAAAGACAAAACAGTGCAATAGATTAAACTAATTCTCACTATATTTAATAGAGCTGTAATATAAGAATGGCTTATTAATATCCAATAGATTAAACTAATTCTCACTATATTTAATAGAGCTGTAATACAAGAATGGCTTATTATTAACATCCTGTTCTGATACTGAACAAAGGAAACAACTAGATAATGGATTGATAATAATGAAAATTTTAATTAGCTGCTCTGTACGAGATTAATGAAAATTACCACTGCGCCCATTTGATCTTTAAAAAATAATGCAGACAAAGTTAGCAATTAGCACATACCATGCTATTCCAAAGCTAGGTGAACAAAGAGCTTTCCTAATTTGAAACCATTCCTTAATTTGAAAATCATTAGAATGGAGATACTTGTCAGTATGACTGTGTTTGTATTATTCTAAAACACTACACAAAGAACCAAAAGAAACTTCAGTTCAGTTTACAATCATCCTACTCTAATATGAAATTTTCATATCAAAATCAGACATGCAATATTCTAAAAAGATATTTTAAGATTGCAGTGGAGATACCACTTTTGATTTTAAATTGACTTGGTCTGAGTATGACCTGTTATTCTTTAATGTAAATACAGATTTACTTATAAATTGAGGAAAGGTTCCACATTCTAAGCTGTAAAGGTGTCTTGCTGCAGACACTGGGAAAAACTATTAATTGTACACAGGTCTTTTCAACTACAGAGTGCACACAAATAACAATTACTATCAATGGTATAATCTTCAAATAGGAAGGACAATATTATTGTCATGAAAGCAGTAATATCATTATTCTTGTTGACCATGATTTATAAACTCTAATGTAGTCAGGTTACTTTAGCTACTTCAACCAAATGAGTGTCTTTTCTTTGACTTCAGTTTTCTGAAAAAAGCAACATTACAGATTAACAAATTTGGAATTATATCTAAACCAATCACAGCATTGTTTTTGAGAGGCTCCTATAAATTTAAATGCATAAGAAATAGAAAGCCATTTTCCTCATCATCAGTTCCATGAATCCCAGTAGAAAAGGAAACAAAAAACATGTGCACAATACAAGTTCATCTACATATTTATTCTAAAAGTGATGTTTCTGGTGGGCTATACAAAGTTGAATATGCTGTTAAAACTTTTGGTGACCTCTCTCTATTATACAAGAAAACTATCTTGTAAATGGAAGTTATTAGAGATAATTAATTTATTCCTAAAATATAAAAGCTACTTTAAAACAAATATATTACTACAACATTCCAAACAATTTATATGCAATTTGTACTGACAATTTAATTGCATGAAATATAGTGTAAAATATACTAATATTATCCATTTAAGGTCTGTGAGATAAAAACATATACAGAAAAGTAGTATCACAAGATAAATTTATATAGTGTCATTTCTCATTGCAAGACATATAGCTTATAATTAAGACCTTTGCAGAGGTCAAATGTAAAACACAGAATAAGAGAACATATCCTAACATCAGGCAGAATAATACCTGCATCATTGAGGTCACAGAAAAAGAAGAGACAAGAGGCCAGAAAAATTATTTGAGCAAATAATGGCTGAAAACTTCCTGAATCTGTGGAATGAAAACAGATATCCAGGTCCACAAACTCCAGAAAATTTCAAATAATATGAACCCAAAAAGAAAAAAAAAATGAGATGTATTATAATTACAATGAAAAAAGTAAAGGATAAAGATAGAATCCTAAAAAGAGAAAGATAAAAGCAACTTATTAGATACAAAGGAAATCCCGTAAGGCTATCAGTAGATCTTTTGCAGAAACTTTACAGGTCAGAGGGAGTGGCAAGATGTAGGAATAATGCTGAAGGAAAAACTTGCTAACCAAAAATTCTCTAAATGAGGCAATCATTCAGAATCAAAGGAGAAATGAAGAGGTTTCCAGAGAAGCAAAAGCAAAAGGAATTCTTCACCACCAAGACAGCTTTACAAGAAATGTTAAAGGGAATTCAGTAAGTTAAAAAGAAAAGGACTAATTGATAATAAGAACACATACCTAAGTAAAAATCTCATTGGAAAACATAAAAAAATAATAAGCATAGTGGAGCAATCACTTACAAAGCAAGTATGAAGGGTAAAAGACAGAAGAACTAGTACTATTTTTAAAACCAGTAATTAAAGGATGTATGAAATATAGATGTAAACTGTGCCAATTAAAACATTGGGAACACATGTACACCCGTGGCAGATTCATGTTGATGTATGGCAAAACCAATACAATATTGTAAAGTAATTAGCCTCTAATTAAAATAAATAAACTTAAATTTAAAAAAATAAGACATGAGGGGGGAAATATAAAATTTTGGAATGTGTTCAAAATTAAGTTACTATTAACTTAATAGAGAATGTTATAAACTTATGTGAATCTAACAGTAACCACACAAAAATAATTACAGTAAATGCATAAAAGAAAATGAGAAAGGAATCTAAATATAATGGTCATATCACAAGAGAATAGAGAAAGAGAAGAAAAAACAGAAAAGAATTACAAAACCTGCCAGAAAATAACTAACAAATTACAATAAATATATACCTGTCATTTACTTTAAATGGAATATTCAACCTACCAAAAATTACCGTAAATGGAATAAATGGCCTAATCAAAAGACATAGAGTAGCTGAACAGATGAAAAAATAATGCCTTTCTATAGGTATAATAATAATGCTGCCTACAGGAGACTAACTTAAAACCTAAAGAAACTTAAAGAAACCTAAAGAAACAGACTTAAAATAAGGGGATGGAAAAAGATATACTGTGCAAACAGAAATGAAAAGGAAGGTTGGGTAGCAAGATTTATATCAGACAGAATAGACTTTAAAACAGAAACAGTAACAAAATTCAAAGAAGGGCATTACATAACAATAAAGCAGTCCATCCAACAAGATATAACACTTATAAATATTTATGCACCCAACAAAGAAGAACCTAAATATATAAAGCTAATATTCACAGAGATAAGGGAATAAAGAGATAACAATACAATAACAGTGCAGGACTTTAAGAGCCTACTATCCTTACATCAGTGGATAGACCATAAAGATAGAAGATCGGAGAAGGCAATGGCACCCTACTCCTGTACTCTTGCCTGGAAAATCCCATGGACGGAGGGGCCTGGTAGGCTGCAGTCCATGGGGTCGCTAGGAGTCGGACACGACTGAGCGACTTCACTTCACTAAGGAAACGTTGGCCTTAAAAAACACATTAGACAAGATGAACTTAATATATATACAGGACACTGCATCTAAAAACAGCAGAATACACATTGTTTTCAGGTGCACATGGAACATTCTCCAGGAAAGATCAAATGTAAAGTAAGAAAACAAGTCTCAAAATTTACTAAGACTGAAATCATATGAAGCATCTTTTGCACAAGGGTATAAAACTAGAAAGCAATAACAATAAACTGGAAAAAAAAAACCTGGAGATTAAACAACCTGCTATTAGCAACCAATGGGTCAACAAAGAATGCAAAAAACAAGTCAAAAAATACCCTGAAACAATACATATGCAAACAGAACATTCCAAAATCTTTGTGCACAGGAAAAGCAGTTCTAAGAGCTAAACTCAGAGCAATACAGGCTTATCCCAAGAAACAAACAAACCTAACATTACATTTAATGGAACTAGAAAAATAAGAAGAAAATGAAACCAAAGTTGGTAGAGGAAGGAAATAATAAAGATCAAACAGGAAATAAATGAAATAGAAACTAAAGAAAGAAAGAAAAGATTAATAAAACAAAGAGCTGGTTCTTTGAAACCATAAACAAAATTGATAAGCCTTTAGCTAAATTCATCAAGAAAGAAACAGAGGAGGCCAAATAAATAAAATCATGAATGAAAGAGAATTTACAAGCAAAAAGCACAAAAATACAAAAGAGTTGACTCATTGGAAAAGACTCTGATGCTGGGAGGGATTGGGGGCAGGAGGAGAAGGGGACGACAGAGGATGAGATGGCTGGATGGCATCACTGACTCGATGGACATGAGTCTGAGTGAACTCCAGGAGTTGGCGATGGACAGGGAGGCCTGGCGTGCTGCGATTCATGGGGTCGCAAAGAGTCGGACACGACTGAGCTGAACTGAACTGAACTGAAGAACAATTATACACCAACAAATTAGACAAGTAAAAAGAAATTAATAAATTCCTAGAAACACAAACTCTTCCCAGATTCAGTCATGAAGAAATAGAAAAAAGAATAGGTAATTACTAGTAATTAAATTGAATCAGTAATCAAAGAACTCCAAAGTTCAAGTCTAGATGGCTTCACAGGTGAATTTTACCAAACATTTAAAGACGAGTTAACGCCTATCTTTTTCAAATTATTCCCAAAAACTAAAGAGGAAGGAGCACTTCCAAACTCATTTTATGAGGCCATCATTACTCATACCAAAATCAAATAAAGATACAACAATAAAAAAAAAAAAAATCACAAGCCTATCCCCCTGATGAACATAGTTGAAAAAATCCTCAACAAAATATGAGCAAACCATAACCAAGAAGGACCTACTGTAAAGAACATGGAACTTTGTTCAGTGTTATGTTGCAGCCTGGAAGGGAGGGAGTTTGGGGGAGAATGGATACATGTATATACATATGGCTAAGTACATTCACTTTTCACCTGAAACTATCTCACATTGTTAACTGGTTGTACCTCAATACAAAATAAAAAGGTTTCAAAAATACTGAAAATGACAAAGTTTTGATTAATGGTCTTCAATTCTTAAAAAAAAAATATGAACAAACCAAGTTCAACAGTATATTAAAAATACATCACATACCATGATCAAGTGGAATTCATTGCAGGAATGCAAGCACGGATTCACATTAATGCTAAAACATGTTCCCCTACATTCAGTGCAGCATTATTTATAATAGCCAAGATGTGGAAGCGACCTAAGTGCCTCTTGATAGATGAATGAATAAAGGAAATGTGCCATATTTATATGTACATGGAACATTATTCAGCCACAAAAAGAATAAACTCTTGCCATCGCCACAACATGGTTGGTTCTACAGAATATTAGGATCAATATTATTATATGTAGCTCCTATAGAATGTATTAGGACTAAATCAGACAGAGAAAGACAAATACTGGATAATTTGACTTATATGTGGAATCTAAAATACAAAATAAACAAACATACAAAACAAAATAGAAACAGACTCATAGAATACAGAAAGCAAAGTGGTGGTTGTCATGAGGATGATGATAGGAGGATGGGCAAAATAAGTGAAGGGGGTTAAGAGGTACAGTGTAAAAACATCATCATTCTTCAGATTATACACACAATCTGTCTCAAAAGGATTTAACTAAGATTATTTAAGTATAATTATCTAAAATGTTTTAAGTATAAGGTTTTCTGTAAGAAAAAATTTCTTGTTTACTTATTGAAGCTTTAACATATTAAATACCAGATTAAGCATTTTACCCATGAATTACAGAATCTAAGACCTTTACAAGACTTCCCTGTAGCTCAAATGGTAAAGAATCTGCCTACGATGCAGGAGATAAGGATTTGATCCCTGGGTCAGGAAGATCCTCTGGAGAAAGGAATGACAATCCACTCCAGTATTCTTGCCTGGAGAATCCCATGCACATAGAAGCCTGGTGGGCTATAGTGCATGGGGTCAAAGAGTCGGACACGACTGAGTGACTAACACACACACACACAAGACCATTTCAGAATGAATACTTAAATCATTCTTTCAGCACATGTACTATTAGAAATGTCAAGTACACAAGGAAACCTGAAAACATTTATTTAAATTCAGTGGCCCTATTTTTATATTTTCTGTTGTGAAACACATAATTTGTAGACTATAGAAGAAAATAGTTCATAATAACACCAAATAATTACTCGGTTAAACACAATAAACTTTAATTTTTATCACTGACCAAGACAAAAGGGTGCTATTTTAATAAGTGGAATGTTGATCCCTAAACACTAAATTTCATTTCTTGTAAAACAACAGCCTTATCTGATTGAGATACTCTCAGAGACAGTAATAATGAAAAGTTAAACCACCATTAAATGGTTTGTTAGAATCTAATTAAAATATTTAATGATATTCAAAATTTGTGTAATAAGCAATCAGTATTACATGGTTCTTTTTCACATCAAATACAATAAACATGTGCTTTACCCCATACTTAAAATCTATTCATACTTGCCTTTTAAAACTAGTATTTATCAATTATAATGAACAATGTACATGGTGAATGGACACCTACTAAATCTTTAAAACTATAAAGTGTGCCTACGAGCATGTTTTATGAGACTTCATCACCACCCACTATACTTGATAAAAGAAAGTTTAAGCATTATGTTTATTTTTCATTTGACAGAAGCCCTAGAGATATATCAGATAATAAAATCTAAACAGAGAAAAAGTAAGCCAGGGGTTTCTTAACTCTGGGTCCCAATTCATGGAGTATGTAAACTGGAAAGGAAAAAATGACATCTTTATTTTCAGTAATCACTGACTTGAATTCAGCTCATCTCTTTCAATTATGAATGCAGGCAACAGACAATAGTGGCATAAACAGCACCTACAACTTGGTCACTGTGACTAATAGAAGTCGCAGATACTTTCCTATGATACATACATACCACATTTGTGGTGGTATATTAAAATACCACCATTTCTTCAAATTTCCCCTAGTTATATGAGCTCACACTTTGTCCTGGTATTTAACAAATCTTTTAAAGAAACCCCATCACTGTCTAGATTTTTTAATTCAACATTTTGAGATAATTTAAATATGCATCCAGTTATAACAAAAATTCGCAAAGCCCCTGTTTTCACCAGGTGATGATATCTTGCAAAACTATATTACAATATCTCAACTGGAATACTGACATTGAGAAAACCCACCTATTTCTAATGAGAGTTCCTTAGTTTATCTTGCACTTGCATGTATGTGTGTGTGTATGTATGTATTTTAGTTCTTTGCAACTTGATCACCTGTAGATTCCTGTAGTGAAAGTGTTAGCCATTCACTAGTGTCTGACTCTTTGTGACACCATGGACTTTAACCTGCCAGGGTCCTCTGCCCCTGGACTTTCCCCTGCAAGAATATTTGAGTAGGTTACCATTCCCTTCTCCAGGGGATCTTCCCGACCCAGGGATCAATCCCAGATCTCCTGCATTGCAGGCGGATTCTTCCATCTGAGTCACGAGGTTCATGTATCCCACCACCAAAGTCAAGATACAGAATAATCCCATTGCCACAAGGATGCCTCATTTTGCCCTTTTATAGCCACACTCAAATCCTTCCCACAACCCTCCCCTCCTGGCAACCACTAATCTATTCTCCACTTCTGTATTTTTGTCCTTTCAAGAATGTCATATAAAGGCAATTATATGGTAAAATTTTGGCATGGGTTTTTTTCACTTAGCATAATGCCCTGGAGAGTCATACAAAAATTCCAGATATCAACAGTTTATTCCTGTTTATTGCCAAGAAATAGCCCATAGTATGGATATACTACGGTTATTTAGCCATTCACCCATTGAGGACATTTGGGTTGTTTACAGTTGTTTTTTTAGTTTAGGGTTTTTGGGGGGGATGGGCAGTGCTGGGTCTTCATTTCTGCACACAGGTTTCTCGTGGCTGCTCATAGGCTCTCTCTAGTTGCAACGAGCAAGGCCTACTCTAGTTGTGGTGAAAAGCTTCTCATTGCGGTGGCTTCTCTTTTTGTGGAGCATGGGCTTTAGGGCGCTCGGGCTCAGTAGCTGGTGGCGCATGGGCTTAGTTGCCCCCAGCATGTGGGATCTTCGTTCCCAGGCCAGGGATGGAACCTATGGCCCTTGCATTGGCAGGTGGATTCTTAACTGCTGGACCACCAGGGAAGTCCTTGTTTCCAATTTTAGTCTATTATGAACAAAACAGCTACGAACTCCAAGCTCAGGTTTTTGTGCAAATACAAGTTTCTATTTCTCTGGAATGTGTCATAAACTTTAAAAAATACTTTGATAAGTATATTTTAATATAGTTTCCTTTTTAATCCTATGTAGTTTGTGTTGTGGGCTTCCCAGGTGGCTCAGTGGTAAAGAATCTGCCTGCCAATGCAGGAGGTACAAGCCCAATCCCTGGATCAGGAAGATCGAATGGAGGTGGGCATGGCAATCCACTTCAGTTTTCTTGCCTGGAGAATCCTATGGACAGAGGAGCCTGGTGGGCTACAGTCCATAGGGTCGCAAAAGAATCAGATACGACTTGGCGACTAAATAACAACAACAATTTGTGTTTTACATTTAAAAACATGATTCTGAAAAGGTTCCCATAGGCTCACCAGACTGTCAGAGGGGTTCATGGTACAAAACAAGTTAAGAACCCTTACAGGTGTCTGTTTCCTCTATTTTGTACTGCCACTACATTGACTCTACTGCTCTATGAAGGGAGAAAAAGCCTATTACCCTTTCAAATAGAAAAGCCCCATCTATGCAAAAAATAAGAAAATGTGCAAAATTTGACCAATGATGATGTCCAATAAGATAACCAGCGTATTTGGCATAGCCAGTTTCTTCATGTACCATTTAAAGATAAGAATAATAGGGAATGCTTCATCAGCATTTGTTATGTCAGTCAAAGACTATATTTAGGAATAAGATATTTAGATATTTAAGATACTCAGAAAACAAATTTAAGGTTATGGAAAGGGAAGCGGGGGAGGGATAAATTGGCAATTTGAGAATAACAGATGCACATTACTATATATAAAATAGATAATGAACAAGGACCTACTACTGTATAGCATTGAGAAAACCCACCTATCTTAATGAGAGTTCCTTAGTTTAACTTGCACCTGTGTGTGTGTGTGTGTGTGTGTGTGTGTATTTTAGTTCTTTGCAACTTTATCTGTAGGCTAATATACAACAGGGAACTATATTTAATCTTATGAAAACATATAATGGAAAAGAATCTGAAAAATGTATAGAGATAGGTAGACAGACATGTACATCTGAAACACAGCAAATCAATTACACTTCAATTAAATTTTTTAATTAAAAAATATATTTAAGTATGTTTTCACTCCCTGCTTTATCATTTTTATATCTAACTCTAAGAGTAATTTTAGATATTGTAACAAAGCCAGTCTAATAATACTTTTGCAGATTATAAAAGTTTCCTATAGCCTAGAAGAAACTATATCTTAAGTAGTTAATGAAGCTATAAATTGTAAATGAAAGAAAAATTCCTTCCACAAAACAAAAAGTCCCTATTATTTTTAGACCTCTAGTCTTGTAAACATTTTACTAAGTGCTGTCAGCCAAAATGAACACGCTGAATCTTATTCAACTTGCCTGCCTTTATCAATAGTGCATCAATAGAAAACAATCAAGGCATAGAAAAACAAAGAAAAGTAAAAGATCTATGATTAATTGACATGTGTTTATGTCAATGGATGTATGTCTTCAGCACTGAATGAGATTCATAAATTTAGATATCAAAAAGGTCTTATAGTTCTATAGCCAAAACAGCTTCAGAACGTTTCCTATGTATTTTTTCATCTAATACCAGGAGACAATACTGCTAAAACCACTTTTTTTTTTTTTTTGCATCTGTGAAAATTGAGCCATGGAGAAGTCATGACTTGTCTGAGACTATGTAACTAGCAAATTATTCTCAGAAACCAGCTAGAAATCTAAATCAGAGAGTTCCTTTTGGAAGACAGGGCAGAACTATTTTCAAGAAGGCACAATTTGCTTTCAATGCTGGATTATAACAAGAAGAGGAAAGGTGGGTAGAAATTTCAGAAATATTCCTTACCCTTAAAAGCTGTGTGAATTTAGTCAACTTATTACTTGACCTCCTGGGCCTCAGGTTCCTTAGCTTCAAAACAGGAATAATATAGTATCTACCTTCAGAGTTGTTATAAGGATGAAATAAGAATCCAGGTCAAATACAATAATGCCTGGTATATAATCAACACTCAATTAATGTTTGCTGCCATTATATATTATCCTTAATCTAAAGAGAAATGTTTTTAAATTGGCCTAATGAAAGAAATGCTGATGTTATGAAAATAGCAGTTTCTGGTCACCTGATTCAGGTGATGCTGAGTTGGGCTACTTATTTCTCTGAGACACTCAGGAAAGGATTTCTATCTTAGGTACACAATGCTATTATGTTCAAACTGTATCCTGAAGGCCCACGGAGTTCCTTAAGGAGGACTCACAGAGGAAGCGTCCAGATCTTCTCTTCCCCAAGAATGAGGACATTTGAACATTTATCTGATTTATATATTCCTATTTCACATGTGGTTTCTAATGGATAAGCTGCTTTGATGTTAAATAAAGTTTAAACCCACTGAGCTGGATGATCTCAAAGGTCTTGCCCTTTTGATTCTATGACTCAGAATATGCCACCATTTGTGTCCTAAAACAGAGCTTTTCTTTTTTAAATATAAAATTTTAATTGACTACCATGTTCTCTGTACACATACATTGACTAGTTAGGTTGTCGGTTTCTTCATAAAATATCCTCTTTTGCATATGATGTCTTTTTCTTATTAGAATAGTCCCACTCAACATTTTTGAGTTTCCATGAAGTTCCAGAACTGGGAGTACAGGTATAAGCCAAGACATACCCTTGCCATCAAAAACCTTACTCTTTGGGTAGTGGTGAGGGGCAATAAGCAGACTTATGAAACAATGTGCTAATGCCACGGCAGCAGATATAGGGAACTACAGGAATTTGAAGGATAGAGGCTCTGCTTTTATTTGAGAGAAGATGCTCAGGCAAGCTGTAAAAAGTGAGTATATGTTCACCCAAGGCAGTAAAGTTATTTCAGTCAGAAGTTACAATAAACACTGAGGCATGTTTGGGAACTTGCTGGTAGGTCAATAAATCTGGCACTCAAGGCTAATGTTTCTCAAGCTGGGTTCCTCAAACATACTCTTAATGGTCTCTGAGTTGTGTAAGGTAATTTTAAATTCTGCTGTTTCATTCCGTCAGATAAAATGATAAAGCTCTGTATTAACTGAATTATTGGGGAGAAGCATGTTATCCCCAAGTCCTGCCAACTAAACTCAGTATCCACATTTGCCTTTAGGATCTTACTATTACTAGGAAGGATGACTTTCATTATCTCAACCTAATGAAAACAGAGGTGGCCTTAGCATAAAAACAATGCATTTGCACCAAATACAAAGAAAATGACACTGCAGCAGGCTGTCATCAAAATTAATTGTTAATCAAAATTTAACCACAGATGGAGTAGAGAAAGGGCTTCCCAAGGTGGCACTAGTGGTAAAGAATTCACCAAGCAATCCAGGAGATGCAAGAAATGTGGGTTTGATCCCCGAGTCCAGAAGATCCCCTGGAGTAGGAAATGGCAACCCATTTCAGTATTCTTTGCCTGCAAAATTCCATCACAGAGGAGCCTGGCAGGCTACAGTTCACGGGGCCGCAAAGAGTTGGACACAACTGAGCACACATGCATGCACACATGTAGGCACACACTGGGAGTGGAGAAAACGAATTTGGTCATACTATGGCACTCTAAGCTTCCTTGGTGGCTCAGATGGTAAAGAATTTGCCTACAATCCAGAAGACCCAGGTTCGGTCCCTAAGTTGGAAAGATTCCCTAGAGAAGGGAATGGCAACACACTCCAGTATTCTTGCCTGGACAATCCCATGGACAGAGGAGCCTGGTGGGCTACAGTCCATGGACTCACAAAGAATAGGACACGATAGAGTAACTAACACACACATGGCACTCTAAGCACAGAGAACAAAAATAATGCCACAGTGTAAATATCAATTTAGGTTCAGCAGAACATTATCACTTAAAATAATATTAACTTAAATTTGTATTTTTCTTTAATATGTATATTTGTTGTATAAAGTATATAATTTCTACTGGCAGAGTTTATATTTTATTCTGTGTTGGCATACATTTAAACAGTTTAATTAAAAGATCTGAAGTCAGGATTTCCCTGGTGGTCCAGTGGTTAAGACTCCACGCTCCCAATGCAGGGGGGCCTGGGTTCCACCCCTGGTCAGGGAGCTAAATTGTATATGCCGCAACTAACTATCCCACATGCCAAAACTAAGACTTGGTGCAGCCAAATAAATATTTTAGAAAATAATATTTTAAGTCAACACTGGGGTCTGAGAAGGCTCTTCCTTTTTTAAAAAGGGTCTATATTTTGGTCAAATCTGAGAAACTGCCATAGGTGAAAGTAAGGCACTAGAAGGATTTAGGCTATGGAATGACAAATGAATGAATCTGTACTGTCAATGATGGCTTGAGCTGGGAGGTGTGCAAAAAAGCCACTGGGGGAGAGAATGGGGCAGAAGATTTGTTTCAGGAAGAATATGATGACATGCTAGCTATTAACATTGCAGTTAGAAACACAAGACTGGATAAGAGGGTTGTTTAGGACCTAGACTTACTGAACCTAGCAGAGTAAATAGGGATGCTGGGTCAGGTAAGACAGAGGAACTAACATGTTTCCCAGATTTTGGCAGCCCCTGATAACATTATCTGCATTTTACAGATCAAGAAACTGAGGTTTCAAAACTTGGGCAAGGTCACATTACTAGTAAGAATCTGAATTTGATCCGAAGTATGCCTGACTCTGAGGCCTGTGTGCTTAACCATGGAACAACACTGCCTTCATATTAGTAGTAATAAAGTTGTGTTCAAAAGTCCCACAGAATATATAGAAAGTGAGAAAACATGGCCAAGATAATTTTATTAGTACTTATATTTAGAAGCAGATGACAAGAAGTATAGAATAGAGTATTATATAAACCTTTAAGAAGCGAAAGGAGAAGGAAATGGCAACCCACTCCAGTTATTCTTGCCTGGAAAATCCCATGGACAGAGGAGCCTGGCGGGCTACAGTCCATGTGGTTGCAAAGAGTTGGGCATGACTAAGCGACTAACACACACACAGGAAGTGAAAGGGAGGCGACATTTTAAGTTGTACATGTGCAACTGAACACTTAACTTTCCCTTTTTTCTGATCTGGCCTCTAAAAAATTACTGCAACACTTCCTTGGGGTCTAGTGATAGAGAATCCGCCTGCTAATGCAGGGGACACGGGTTCGATCACTGGACCAGGAATATGCCATATGCTGCAGGGCAACTAAGCCCATGTGCCACAACTATTGAGCCTATGCTCTTGACCCAAGTGCCACAATACTGAGCCCAAGGGTCGCAACTACTAAGGCCCGGGTACCTAGAGTCCTGCTCTGCATCACGAGAAGTAACTGCAAGGAGAAGTCCACACACCAAAACTAGAGAGTAGCCCCCATTCACTACAACCAGAGAAAACTCATGACCAGCAATGAAGGCTCAGCACAGCCAAAAATAATATATTTTTTCTTAAATTATTGCAACATTAAAAATGACAATTTATTTACAATAAAATCAGCCACTCCATGAATGTGCAGCTTAATTAAAGAAACTGATGTCTTTGGTGTCAAATACTGTTTTAGGAGGACAGCCTTCTGTTTAGTGTTTAAAAGACGAAAGATTTGTTTAGTTTTGTATATTCAAACTCTAAGAACACCTGGAAGTTGATCTTTTTTGTTTTCATTTCAAAAAACTGATTTTACCTAACAAAGTTAAACATTTGTTTGTATTTTCTATAGTAGTAATGGATTTATAAGTTATTCAAGACATTTGGTGATAAATAATTCATCTCTGCTCCATGAGAACCAATTCTAGTTCTCAAATAGTATACACCAAACATCACAAAACATTGCTTGTTCAAAGCCTGAGCCTAACTTGAAAGAACACCCTGATAAGAATACCAAGCTAGTACTAGAGCATGTACTCTTAGCAGGGTATATATATATATATATATATATATATATATATATATATACATACATACATACACACACACACATATATATACACACACACATATATATAAAGTACAATGCTATAATGTTCTGGCTCATAAGGGCCATGTTACAGTTAGAGGTTATGCCAATAGAAGCAGCGGTACCATACTACCCAAAACAACAGCATTACTTTGATAGATTACCAACCATCTGTTTCATATGGTAGCATTCTTAACTCTAAAGACCTAAGTTGAGAATCTGATCATTTTGAACCCACATTCCTAATTCATCAAAACAATTATTCTAAAAATAGCATTTCTTCATGGTCCACATTCAGTGGTTTATTATTTTAGCATGTCATTCTCAGAAAGAATAATAATACAATCTAAGAACTCAACATACACACACACACGCACACACACACACATCTTGTAAAGCCTTCAGTTCCTTCCCTTAATACCCAAAATAAACTGTTAATGTTAAATCTCTTCAATAGTTAAGGCAATCACTAGTATCTTTCTAAACTTCACAAAATGAATGAGCCTTTCAACTTGTTGAATGTATTCAGTGAGGGTTCTGTACATCAAAGAATAAAAAGTACAACTCGTGATTGTTTTTAAAGTACATGTTTACTTCTCAAACAACAATTTACCCTACCTAAACCTGACACCCGTGTGAGGGCTCTACTGCCAATTTTGCATTCCTTTAAACAAAATAAGACGAAGCAAAAGAACCCAAAAATGTCAGCCATCTGGAGCTCAGTAGATTAATGCACTATTTTGGCATTCCCAACCAGTACAATTAAGGGTAAAACACTTTCAAAAGAAGAGCCTGCTATATGATATATGTCTTTGAGAAAAAATAAGAAATCTTGGAAAAATGAAAAACCTGAAGATTCCTTGTGCTGTGCTGTGCTCAGCTGTTTCTGATTCTTTGCAACCCTGTGAACTGTAGTCCGCCAGGCTCCTGTGTCCATGGGATTTCCCAGGCAAGAATACTGCAGTGGGTTGCCATTTCCTTCTCCAGGGGATCTTCCTGACCCAAAGATTGAACCTTGTGTCTCCTGCATTGGATTCCTTAGGTTTCTTGAAGAGTTATGGCATGTGGTTGGCAAGTAGTCATACTGTTATTCAGATTCACTTAAAGAACACAGTATGAGTATTTATAGAAGTACAAGACATTACCCTAAGCACTGACAGGAATGTCAATGGGGCATTAAAGTTCCTGCCAGGCAAGAGAGATGAGTGCAACATCAGAGATTGATCCCATCTCTAAAAGCATGTATAGTCACAAATTGTATTTATATAGAAAATCAACCAACGACACATTATAATTGTTTTAGCCCCTTAATACAATGGGAGGAAGCTGACTTTGGAATCATGGAGACTTGATTTTGAATTCAGTATCCACTGCTTAGGAATGTTTAACAGTGCCAGGCAATGCCAAAGAATGCTCAAACTACCGCACAATTACACTCATCTCACATGCTCAAAATTCTCCAAGCCAGGCTTCAGCAATACATGAACTGTGAACTTCCAGATGTTCAAGCTGGTTTTAGAAAAGGCAGAGGAACCAGAGATCAAATCGCCAACATCTGCTGGATCATCGAAAAAGCAAGAGAGTCCCAGAAAAACATCTATTTCTGCTTTACTGACTGTGCCAAACCCTTTGACTGTGTGGATCACAATAAACTGTGGAAAATTCTGAAAGAGATGGGAATACCAGACCACCTGACCTGCCTCTTGAGAAACCTATATGCAGGTCAGGAAGCAAAACTTGGAAATGGACATGGAACAACAGACTGGTTCCAAATAGGAAAAGGTGTACGTCAAGGCTGTATATTGTCACCCTGCTTATTTAACTTCTATGCAGAGTACATCATGAGAAACACTGGGCTGGAAGAAGCTCAAGCTGGAATCAAGATTGCTGGGAGAAACATCAATAACCTCAGATATGCAGATGACACCACCCTTATGGCAGAAAGTGAAGAGGAACTAAAAAGCCTCTTGATGAAGGTGAAAGTGGAGAGTGAAAAAGTTGGCTTAAAGCTCAATATTCAGAAAACGAAGATCATGGCATCCAGTCCCATCACTTCATGGGAAATAGATGGGGAAACAGTGGAAACAGTGTCAGACTTTATTTTGGGGGGCTCCAAAATCACTGTAGATGGTGATTGCAGCCATGAAATTAAAAGACACTTACTCCTTGGAAGGAAAGTTATGACCAACCTAGATAGTATATTAAAGAGCAGAGACATTACTTTGCCAACAAAGGTCCGTCTAGTCAAGGCTATGGTTTTTCCAGTGGCCATGTATGGATGTAAGAGTTGGACTGTGAAGAAAGCTGAGCGCTGAAGAATTGATGCTTTTGAACTGTGGTGTTGGAGAAGACTCTTGAGAGTCCCTTGGACTGCAAGGAGATCCAACCAGTCCATTCTAAAGGAGATCAGCCTGGGTGTTCTTTGGAAGGAATGATGCTGAAGCTGAAACTCCAATAGTTTGGCCACCTCATGTGAAGAGTTGATTCATTGGAAAAGACCCTAATCCTGGAAGGGATTGGGGACAGGAGGAGAAGGGGACGACAGAGGATGAGATGGCTGGATGGCATCACCAACTCAATGGACAGGACTCTGTGTGAACTCCGGGAGATGGTGATGGACAGGGAGGCCTGGCGTGCTGCAATTCATGGGGTCGCAAAGAGTCAGACATGACTGACCAACTGAACTGAGTTGAACTGAACCATTTTTTTGATTTTCATTATATATTACAGAATTGTTTTGAAGATTTAAATACAAATAAATGTAAAGTGTTCAGCACTAGGAGTAACACTAAGTTAGGTATGTGATATTTACTACTTATCATTATTGTAGCAGGAGATGGATGGTCCCCAGGCTGAGCAGTTGGAGTTTGTCCTCTGTGGATAGATTTCCAAAATAGCAGGAGGGAGGAGAAGCTAAGCCCTGCACAGATAAGAGCTAAAGAGACCACATATTTCTCATTCTTAGGTCAAAGAGACCTTCCTGACTACAAATGCATGAAAGGCTCATTGAAGTTCAAAAAAGAAGAGAGCGCCACACCATAGTAGGTGATGTCAATCTACCCGTAGGCTTCTTAGCTAGAATCCATCTTGGCTAAGAGATGTACACACACACACAAATACGGACTCAGAGCCAGGCAAAGCAAGATGGCAGTCCGAAGGAAACCCAGAAGAAATGCCCAATAAAGTAACCAAAACTACCACAAGGGTATGATTCTCTCTCTGAGCCCACACATACCCTTTGTCCTCCTACTAAACACTTTACTTGTTTCACTACTTTCCATCTGTATGTGGAAATTCATTTCTACACAGCTGATGAGTGAGAGGCTTGTCACTCACTGGCCACTGGTCCCTGGTGGTCTAGTGTCTACAACTGAGTGTTCTCACTGCCATGACCCTCAATTTCTGGCTGGGAACCAAAGCCCTGCTTCAAACCACTGCAGGCTGAGGCTATCACGAAGAACTCTCATGAAAACCCAACAACTTGAAGGTACTATACTCCAGTCACTGTTCTAACTCACTTACCATTTATTATCCTAATCCTTGTAAACAACCCTGAAGAGGAATAAGTATTCCAATTCACAAATGAGAAAACTGAAGATCACAGAAGTTAAGAAACTAAGCTGTATGAAGATTCCTTTAAAAACTAGGAATAACACTATCATATGACACCAACAATCCCACTACTGGGCATATACCCTGAGGAAACCATAATTGAAAAAGACACAGGTACCCTAATGTGCACTGCAGCACTATTTACAATAGCTAGAACATGGAAGCAACCTAGATGTCCATCAACAGATGAATGGATAAAGAAGCTGTGGTACCTATATACAATGGAATATTACTCAGCCATAAAAATGAATGCATTTGATTCGGTGCTAATGAGGTAGATGAACCTAGAGCCTGTTATACAGAGTGAAGTAAGTCAGAAAGAAAAAAACAAATACCATATTTTATGAGACTAATCTGAGGTCACATACACATAGCTAGTAAGTAGCAGAGATCCAACCTCTGGTCCATTTCAACTCTTTTTTGAGGTCCACAAAGCTCTGTATAATTTTGCCTCTATCTATCTCTACAATTTCATCCCTATCCACTATGTCCCAACCATAGCGGTCTATTACCTGCCACTCAAACACCCCAAGCCCATTCCCACATTAGAGCCTCTGCATATGTTGTTCTCTTGGTTTGCAAAGCCCTTTTCCTGAATATGTGCATGGTTATTTCCTTTGCATTATTCAAAAACCATGTCCTCACACAGGCTTTCTCTGATCATCCTATATGATGTCGCTCACCACCAAAATGGCATCCTGAAAAACCACACATCACTCTTTTAGGAATTCATTACTATTTGGTATATCCTTTGTTTATTATTATTTTCTATATTTTTGTTTATTGATCTGTTGATAACCTGTCCCCTTTCATTAAAAATATACATTCCCAAGGCATCAAGGGCTTTGTCTGTCTTCTATTTGGCTGATCCCCAGCCCATAGCATAGTGTGTAGAACACAGGAAATACTCTGAATAATTGTTGGATGAATGAATGTACGAATGGATACACAGCAAGAGCTTTCAACTCTGCTGTTTAAATACACAAAAACACATAAAAATATAAACACAGATGTATACCAGATCTGGAAAGTAGATGTAACAGGTGATTTTTCATGATACAAATTGACAGCATTTGTGGCACATTTTCCTGAAATACTGCACTCTGTGTGTGTGTGTGTGTGTGTATGCTCATTAACCTGCAATGAAAACAAACTTTTCACTTTCAGTCAGATTCCCTTACTTTTAGAAAGCTATCCTTTCTATGACTCCTGGAAATGAATCTCCAGATTCCTGATGTTACACAAACCTATAGATAAACTCTCCTTTTTAATAACACTGGGATACATAAATCAGTCCATTTGATATGACCACTTGACAAGCCATATGTGTTATCTTAGAGGAACAGAATGTGACGTGAGAGACCAAGCTACTCTAAGTTGCCAAGTAAAGCACAACACTAGCAATACTAAGGAGGCAGTAGGCTAAACAAGGCAACTTACTAGAGTGGAAGTCATAGCATTCGGATTTTAAACCTGGCTCAAAGTTGCTTTGTGTCATGAGACCTACACAGATTCTCCAGGCCAATCTGTTTCCTCCTGTTATGAAAATGAGGGGCTAGAAAATGATCTCTATTGTCTTGTGCAGCTTGAATATTCCATCATTCTGGGACAAAATAAGGAGCTGGGACAAAATAGGAGCTGTCCTGATAGCTCAGTTGGTAAAGAATCTGCCTGCAATGCAGGAGACCCTGGTTCGAATCCTGGGTAAGAAAGATCCACTGGAGAAGGGATAGGCTACCCACTCCAGTATTCTTGGGCTTCCCTTGGTGCTCAGCTGATAAAGAATCCACATGCAATGCAGGAGACCTGGGTTCTATCCCTGGGTTGGGAAGAGATGCTGGAGAAGGGAAAGGTTATCCACTTTAGTATTCTGGCCTGAAGAATTCCATGGACTATATAGTTCATGGGGTCACAAAGAGTGGAACACAACTGAGCGACTTTCACTTTTCAGGACTTTCCTGTAGCTCAAACGGTAAAGAATCTGCCTGCAATGCAGGAGACCAGGGTTCAATCCCTGGGTCAGGAAAATCCTCTGGAGGAGAGAATGGCAATCCACTCCAGTATTCTTGCCTGGAGAATCCCATGGACAGAGGAGCCTGGCGGGCTACAGTCCATTAGGTTGCAAAGAGTCGGACATGACTGAGCGACTAACATACACAAAGATATTACCTGGGGCCTGTGAGAAAGATCAAATATGGGGTAGAAGCAAGCATGCACATTCCTGAAAGCATAAGTCTCTCCCCAAAAGTGATAATCCATTGAGATCCTGAGTACCATATGACTTGCCAAATTTTTAGATTTTCTCTGTCCAGAGGTAAACATCTTATTTACTCCCAAGCTTACTTACTGCTCCATTATTATTCTCAATAATTCTTTCCTTCATCCACCAGCTGTTCTAAATTTTACTCACTCCACAGACTTCCTCAAGGGCAATGACTTTTGTGTAAAGGTTTATGTACTTTTTCTGGAATATATCTATCATTCAATGTGTGATATATATTTTACATTACCAGAACTTTACAAAATCCTAGGCTTGAGACTTCTTTCCTCCACTATATTTTTTTCATTTATTGAAGCACACCAATCTGCATAGGGGTGGGGGGAACATTTTTAAGAGAAATATCATATACTCTAGTAAATGTATTTGATGTAGATCTCACAACTAATTTGTGACAATTCAAAAAAAACGGTACTTGCCATTACCACTAAAAAAAAGGCCCCCCAAATTAAAACCACTTTGAAACACTATTGACATTCCAAAGCATTCAAAAACAGAGTTTCCCTGGGAATACTAAAAATTGTTAAAGACCCACTATCAAACTGGCTAAGTCCCTGATAGCATAAGTAAAACAAGTATTAAAGAGCAAAAGTGTCACCCCTCTCTCAAAAAATAATAACTTGGGTCTTACATAAAGCATGAGCTTTTAGTGGTCAAAACAGAACCAATCTGAAATTTCCTCACCCAGCATAGTCTCCATATTAGAAATGTGAATTTTAAAGAGTGGTAGATGCTTTGAATTCTAGAAATATGTGGTACATGTGTGAAATGTTGTTTGTATCTAAGATATTATTTCAAAGAACATTTTAGCTACTATAGTATATTATCTTTCTTAGAAGATGACCTTTATGTGTTGCTTTTATATTTTATCTCAACTAGGAGATTAATTTCTTTGTTAAACTTTACTAGACAACTACTATGTCCTAGGCCTTGGCTACACAAAGATGTCTAAGATACATCCCCTATCCTCAAGAAGCTCAAAGTCAGGTTGAATAGCACTTTCTTTACCAGGAGAGTTTTTAATGAAAACTTCTAAATGAGGCTTGCTGCTGCTGCTGCTAAGTCGCTTCAGTCGTGTCCGACTCTGTGCGACCTCAAAGACAGCAGCCCACCAGGCTCCCCGGTCACTGGGATTCTCCAGGCAAGAACACTGGAGTGGGTTGCCATTTCCTTCTCCAAAGCATGAAAGTGAAAAGTGAAAGGGAAGTTGCTCAGTCATGTCCGACTCTTAGCGACCCCATGGACTGCAGCCTACCAGGCTCCTCCGTCCATGGGATTTTCCAGGCAATAGTACTGGAGTGGGCTGCCATTGCCTTCTCCAAATGAGGCTTAGGGATTATTAAAATTTGTCACCTAACTCTCCATTCATCCCAAATGTTCTACTATTTTTTAGAAAATACTTATTCTAAATTAGAAAAAGGAAGATCAGTTTATATACAGAACTTCACCAAATCAGGGAAAAATAAACAAACACTGATCAAACAATGATGATAAAGAAATACATTATCATACCACTGTTTTATAGCCCATTTCATAAATGAGAATATAAATTAAGTAAAGCAAAATACTTGTAAACTATTTTTAGACTCATTATTAACTCACAGTGGGTTATTTAAAGAATTTATTTTCCTTATTTCATTTTAAAGTAATATATGATCAATACAGAAGAATATATGTAAAATGGTGTAAGTTTTAAAGTAGAAACTAATTGTTCATAAACCCAATATCACTTTTTGCCACATTTAGAAAAATACTGTAGTCAATCTATCCTTTGTATAAGTAACCAATAAAGGCTTTAAGTTAACAAAGTAAACGGGATATAAAAGTTTCAAAGTATAAAAATTTATTTCTACTTTCAAATTTTACATTAATCTTAGTTTTTGACCTGTTGAATTCTCTTTGAAGAACACAAAAGGATTTCGGGAAAAAAATTATTACATTAATCCCTCTAGCATCCCTGTAAGGTGAGACATATTATCTCCCTTTTATAGATTGGGCAAGTTCTTTAATCAAATTTGGCCACAATACACAATGACAAATGGAACTGGGGATAGAACTGAGGGCATCTAATTTCTAGTCCAGGGTTCTATCCATTAGTCTTTCTCTCTCATGCCTTTGGCACTTCTCATTGTCCTAAAATACTGTCCAGGACCACTTACTCTTTAAAGTACTAGCTCAGCTGTCAAGGTCACAAAGCTACAGAACTTAAAAGAAAAGTAACTGCTTCAGTTTGGGATTTAAAAGAGTAGTGCAATATCACAGAGAAATAACCCAGCACAGAAATGGATTCTAAGTGTAGAAAACATATATTAGGTACATACTACCTTCAAAATACTTTGTATAAGATTCAAACGTGTTCATAAAATAACATACTTTGTTTAATGGATTCACTTGGTAATGCAATACACACAGCTATAGAGAAATTACACACTTATCAACACAGAATACAATTAAAGCAACTAAAAAAGTCCTGACCCCCGCCCCTGCCCAAGTGGTTGAGATACATATTATTTTACAATGCTGATAGCAAAATGGAGAGTTGGCATAATCTTCTGGAAAGTCATCTGGTAAGAAGAACCAAGAGTCTTAAAACAAAAAGTATGCATTTTCTTTGACCTAGTAATGCTGCTTCTATGAATCTACCATAGATAATAATCTGAATCGTAAACCAAGCTTTATGCTGTATTCCATTCAACACATAATTTTTTAAAAGGAAACATAACACTTACGTAATAAAGAGATCAAATGTAGAGAAATGAAGAGGTAAACTATGGCATCTACTTCAAATGGAATACTATGCAGGCATTAAGATGTTTTCAAGATGTGGAAATATATCTTTGAGTCAAAGTTATGAGAAATGAGAAAAAAAAACTCTTTGTACAGTAGGATTTCAATTATGTGAAAACGTTTCTATCATCTAAATGGTATTCTATGGTAATGTTAATAATAATTATCCCTGAGTAACATAATTTTAGATATTTATTTTCCTCTTTAAAACTTGCTGCATTTCCAGACTTTCTAAATTTACAATGATTACTTTTCTAATTAAAATACATGAAATACGATTTTTGAAAGAAATCTTTATCATCTGTTTTGGCCAAAGTGACTCACATACATAGGTATAAGACTTGAATAAACAAATAAAGGTAAGAGTAAAAGCCTGGAGGAAGAAATGGCAATCCACTCCAGTATTCTTGCCTGGGAAATCTCAGGGACAGAGGAGCCTGACGGCTATAGTCCATGGGGTGGCAAAGAGTGAAACACAACTGAGTGACTAAGCATGCATGCAAGAGTAAAAAAGAGATGAGAGAAAATTAGTAATAAAATGGAAGAGACACAAAACCATACAGGAAAAATTAAACAAGAAAAAAGAGAGAAAGGAATAAAGAAAATTGAGGGCACAAAAGAAAACCCTTCCCTCATAACAAAGCAGGAACAATCTCTCTTGCTTCAACCAAGAAGATTTGTACTTTTTTAACTGCAATCACTAAGAAGATATTTATTCAAATATGTCTCACCTTCTGTTTGTTAAAATAGGCTTCAACACACATCTCTATAGGCAGACATTTACAAGTAAAGCACACTGATGAGAGGAAGAGGTGAAGGAATATGGAATACATATCATTCAAAGTTCTATGATCCACCAGAAAAAATAACTTTCCCCATAAAGAGTTTCCAAACATATTTCCTCCAGTTAAAATTTGTTCTCAAATCCTAAAATATTCTCACTGATTACACATTGACTGATTTTAAAAAAGCACTGGAATTTGTCTTAAAAATTGCAGAGCAACCTAGGATCCCATGCATGATAACACACAAACAACCAAAGAAAAACAAATCAACAACCTAACAATGAGAAGAGAATTTTGACTATCTGTAGGGTGACAGCAAATCAAATCCCTTATGATTATACAGTGGAAGTGAGAGATAGATTTAAGGGACTAGATCTGATAGAGTGCCTGATGAACTATGGAATGAGGTTCATGACATTGTACAGGAGACAGGGATCAAGACCATCTCCATGGAAAAGAAATGCAAAAAAGCAAAATGGCTGTCTGGGGAGGCCTTACAAACAGCTGTGAAAAGAAGAGAAGCAAAAAGCAAAGGAGAAAGGAAAGCTATAAACATCTGAATGCAGACTTTCAAAGAATAGCAAGGAGAGATAAGAAAGCCTTCCTCAGCGATCAATGCAAAGAAATAGAGGAAAACAACAGAATGGGAAAGACTAGAGATCTCTTCAAGAAAATTAGAGATACCAAGGGAACACTTCATGCAAAGATGGGCTCAATAAAGGACAGAAATGGTATGGACCTAACAGAAACAGAAGATATTAAGAAGAGGTGGCAAGAATACACAGAAGAAACTGTACAAAAAAGATCTTCACGACCAAGATAATCACGATGGTATAATCATTCACCTAGAGCTAGACAGCCTGGAATGTGAAGTCAAGTGGTCCTTAGAAAGCATCACTATGAACAAAGCTAGTGGAGGTGATGGAATTCCAGTTGAGCTATTTCAAATCCTGAAAGATGATGCTGTGAAAGTGTTGCACTCAATATGCCAGAAAATTTGGAAACCTCAGCAGTGGCCACAGGACTGGAAAAGGTCAGTTTTCATTCCAATCCCAAAGAAAGGCAATGCCAAAGAATGTTCAAACTTCCACACAATTGCACTCATCTCACACGCTAGTAAAGGAATTCTCAAAATTCTCCAAGCCAGGCTTCAGCAATATGTGAACCGTGAACTTCCAGATGTTCAGGCTGGTTTTAGAAAAGGCAGAGGAACCAGAGATCAAATCGCCAACATCTGCTGGATCATCGAAAAAGCAAGAGAGTTCCAGAAAAACATCTATTTCTGCTTTACTGACTGTGCCAAACCCTTTGACTGTGTAGATCACAATAAACTGTGGAAAAATCTGAAAGAGATGGGAATACCAGACCACCTGACCTGCCTCTTGAGAAACCTATATGCAGGTCAGGAAGCAACAGTTAGAACTGGACATGGAACAACAGACTGGTTCCAAATAGGAAAAGGAGTACATCAAGGCTGTATATTGTCATCCTGCTTATTTAACTTATATGCAGAGTACATCATGAGAAACGCTGGGCTGGAAGAAGCACAAGTTGGAATCAAGATTGCAGGGAGAAATATCAATAACCTCAGATATGTAGATGACACCACCCTTATGACACAAAGTGAAGAGGAACTAAAAAGGCTTTTGACGAAAGTGAAAGAGTAGAGTGAAAAAGTTGGCTTAAAGCTCAACATTCAGAAAATGAAGATCATGGCATCTGGTCCCAGCAGTTCATGGGAAATAGATTGGGAAACAGTGGAAACAGTGTCAGACTTTATTTTTTGGGGCTCCAAAATCACTGCAGATGGTGACTGCAGCCATGAAATTAAAAGACGCTTACTCCTTGGAAGGAAAGTTATGACCAACCTAGATAGCATATTCAAAAGCAGAGACATTACTTTGCCAACAAAAGTCCATCTAGTCAAGGCTATGGTTTGTCCAGCAGTCATGTAAATGTGAGAGTTGGACTGTGAAGAAAGCTGAGTGCTAAAGATTTGATGGTTTTAACTGTGGTGTTGGAGAAGACTCTTGAGAGTCCCTTGGACTGCAAGGAGATCCAACCAGTCCATTCTAAAGGAGATCAGCCTTGGGTGTTCTTTGGAAGGAATGATGATAAAGCTGAAAGTCCAGTACTTTGGCTGCCTCATACAAAGACTAGATTCATTGGAAAAGACTCTGATGCTGCGAGGGATTGGGGGCAGGAGGAGAAGGGGACAACAGAGGATGAGATGGCTGGATGGCATCACCAACTCGAAGGACAGGACTCTGGGTGAACTCCGGGAGATGGTGACTGACAGGGAGGCCTGGCATGCTGCAATTCATGGGGTCGCAGAGAGTCAGACATGACTCAGCGACTGAACTGAACTGAACTGAGGGTGACAGCATCATTTTAATGGTCACCAAGTAGTATAAATGAATATTAAATCAGTCTACTACCTTTAAATAATGTTCACATGACCATGCATACATCCACACATAGATAAATATACAGAGAAATCTAGCTAAATTTCAAACTGCAGATGGTCAAGATGACCTAATTAATACTAGCATTAATTGGGACTCTCTAGCTAGTGTTCAATCTTAGGAACTCAAGGTATTCACTGAGTTTCTACCATATATAAATCACAATGTTAGGTACCATGCTGCTGCTGCTGCTAAGTTGCTTCAGTCGTGTCCGACTCTGTGCGACCCCACCCACCAGGCTCCCCTGTCCCTGGGGTTCTCCAGGCAAGAACACTGGAGTGGGTTGCCATTTCCTTCTCCAATGCATGAAAGTGAAAAGTGAAAGGGAAGTCGCTCAGTCGTGTCCAACTCTCAGCGACCCCATGGACTACAGCCCACCTGGCTCCCCCATCCATGGGATTTTCCAGGCAAGAGTACTTGAGTGGGGTGCCATTGCCTTCTCCGGTTATATACCATAGGTAAAACAAAAACAGTCTTCACTTTCAAAGAACTTAAAAAGAGGAGAATGCTTATTAACCTCAGTTAGGCATCACCATTGCAATGATTCTTTTATTCAAATACTGAGTTATATTCATTTCAAACCATTATTGAAGATGAACTGTATGTGGCATTTGTGTTTGGTGTTAATGAACTGATGCTTAAGAAGACAGTGCTCAAACTGGAAGCTGAAAATATAAATCTCAAGGAGTTTACAATATTCACTGCAGGCCAAAACCAGAAAGACTCATTCAAGGGATACATATTGAGCAGTTCCTATGGGCTCAGTCTGCTGAAACTGAGAATCTGGGAGTAAACCAGTAAACAATGGGCTGTACTCAGGTGGTTCTTATTTTCAAGAAATATGAGTAGAAAGGGAGTAGCATAGGGTTGTATGAGAACACAGAATGACCTGACCCCAGAAGTCCAGAAAGACCACATGGAGGAAAGAATTTCTAAGTTGAAACTTGAAGCATAAGCAGGAATTGGAGAACATAGGAAAAAGCTTGAGTTCGATCTGACAGGTGAGGGAGAGACTGTGACAACTCAATGAGGGGAAAAAATAAAATGTGCTTTACTGAGAGGGAATGAATTTATTTGCTAGGGAGCAGATGCTGCTGAAATAAAGACAAGCTAAGGCCTTTAGTCCCTTGAAAGTCCCATTAAAGGTTTGGACCTTATTTAGCAAAGTGAAATCACTGAGGACTTTTTAGCTGCAATGTGACATGTTTAGATTCGTGTGGGAAGTAGAAGAAAAACAGATAAGAATGGAAGAAAAAGATTAGTTTGGAGGCTGTTGGTGGAATCCAAGTGAATACGATGGTGGTCTCAACTGGGAAAGTGACACAGCAAATGGGAAGGAAAGGATGAGGTTAGGAAATATTTGAGCAGTTAAAATCATGAGAATGTGGTACCAGATTGGAAGCTAAGAATGACGATTTGCAAGGAATCAAAGACGAAGGTCAAGTTTCTGACTCAGACAACCAGATGTAGGGGGACAGGAACATATGTGTATACTTGTTACTGTTTTGTTTTGTTACCATTATGTCAAGATCTATTTCCCTATAATTTTTACATTGTTGATAATAGTTATTTTTTGCTTGGCGTTACCCCAATGGAATAAAGATGATTATTCTAACTGTGGGCTTCCCAGGTAGCACAGTGGTAAAGAATCCACCTGCCAATGCAAGAGACACAAGAGATGCAAGTTCCATCCCTGGGTCAAGAAGATACCCTGGAGAAGGAAATGGCAACCCACTCCAGTATTCTTATCTGGGAAATCCCATGTGCAGAGGAGCATGGTGGGCTGCAGTCCATGGGATCACAAAAGAGTCATACATGACTCGGTGACTAAAATGCAACAATTCTAATTTTGCTTTCCTGTCACAGATTTTCAGTGATTTGGAGACAAGTATGCATTTAGTTGGAAGAGGGTGTTTGCTATGACCAGTGCATTCTCTTGGCAGAACTCTATTAGCCTTTGCCCTGCTTCAGTCCATACTCCTAGGCCAAATTTGCCTGTTACTCCAGGTGTTTCTTGACTTCCTACTTTTGCATTCCAGTCCCCTATAATAAAAAGGACATCTTTTTTGGGTGTTAGTTCTAAAAGGTCTTGTAGGTCTTCATAGAACCGTTCAACTTCAGCTTCTTCAGCGTTACTCGTTGGGGCATAGACTTGGATTATCATGATATTGAATGGTTTGCCTTGGAAACGAACAGAGATCATTCTGTCGTTTTTGAGATTGCATCCAAGTACTGCATTTCAGACTCTTTTGTAGACCATGATGTCTACTCCATTTCTTCTACGGGATTCCTGCCCAAAGTAGTAGATATAATGGTCATCTGAGTTAAATTCACCGATTCCAGTCCATTTTAGTTCACTGATTCCTAGATGGGAATACCAGACCATCTGATCTGCCTCTTGAGAAACTATATGCAGGTCAGGAAGCAACACTTAGAACTGGACATGGAACAACAGACTGGTTCCAAATAGGAAAAGGAGTACATCAAGGCTGTATATTGTCACCCTGCTTATTTAACTTATATGCAGAGTACATCATGAGAAACGCTGGGCTGGAAGAAGCACAAGCTGGAATCAAGATTGCCGGGAGAAATATCAATAACCTCAGATATGCAGATGACACCACCCTTATGACACAAAGTGAAGAGGAACTAAAAAGGCTCTTGATGAAAGTAAAAGAGTAGAGTGAAAAAGTTGGCTTAAAGCTCAACATTCAGAAAACTAAGATCATGGCATCTGGTCCCAACACTTTATGGGAAATATATGGGGAAACAGTGGAAACAGTGTCAGACTTTATTTTTCGGGGGGCTCCAAAATCACTGCAGATGGTGACTGCAGCCATGAAATTAAAAGACGCTTACTCCTTGGAAGGAAAGTTATGACCAACCTAGATAGCATATTCAAAAGCAGAGACATTAAAGGTCCGTCTAGTCAAGGCTATGGTTTTTCCAGTGGTCATGTATGGATGTGAGAGTTGGACTGTGAAGAAAGCTGAGCACTGAAGAATTGACGCTTTTGAACTATGGTGTTGGAGAAGACTCTTGAGAGTCCCTTGGACTGCAAGGAGATCCAACCAGTCCATCCTAAAGCAGATCAGTCCTGAGTGTTCATTGGAAGGACTGAGGCTGAAGCTGAAACTCCAAAACTTTGGCCACCTCACACAAAGAGTTGACTCATTGGAAAAGACCCTCATGCTGGGAGGGATGGGGGGAGGAGCAGAAGGGGACGAAAGATAATGAGATGTCAGATGGCATCACCATCTCAATGGACGTGAGTCTGAGTGAACTCCGGGAGTTGGTGATAGACAGGGAGGCCTGGCGTGCTGCAATTCATGGAGTCGCAAAGAGTCAGACATGACTGAGCGACTGAACTGAACTGAACTGATACATTTAGTGCATTCATGTGTTCTAAGTCACTTCAGTCATGTCTGACTTTTGCAACCCCATGGACCATAGCCCACCAGGCTCCTCTGTCCATGGAGATTCTCCAGGCAATACTACTGGAGTGGGTTGCCATGCCCTCCTCCAGGAGATCCTCCCAACCCAGGAATTAAACCCACATCTTTTATGTCTCCAGATTGACAGGCAGGTTCTTTACCACCAGTGTCACCTAGGAAGCCCAGAAGACTGGTATATCTCGCCTAAACCTTCTCTCTTAGTCTTTCAAACATTTCAGAATGAGAGAATATACACAAAACACTATAAGTGGCTCCTGGTCCACAGAACGTGATCAGTACAAATTGTTAAGCAGCATACTTTGGCATTCTTAGAAGTCTGTGCCTTTCTTATTTTCTCTATAGTCTCTTAAAAATAAATTTGGCAAGGAGAATGTAAAAAAAAAAAAAAAAATTAAATCCCACCATACCAGTTTTTGCAGTGTCATCTAATCTTTGATTATATGCATACTAAAATGTAATAGCTAAAAGCATATATCACACCACTCACATAATTTCTTTTAACCATTGTATCAGACAAATGTTTTCATTGTTCTACAGTCTATATAAATCATCTGAGTGCCTAACTAATGTTCTCCTAGGGTCTGGACCATAATTTAGGCATTCCCTTCTTCTTGGAATTAAGGTTTCCACCCACCTTGAGTTTCTATTAGTATGAACAATCCTGTAAGGAATCCTTCTTTCCTTTCTTTTGGATAATTTCCTCAGGATAAATTCTCCAAAGGACTATATAATAGCGGTCAAAGCATATAAGCATTTTGTATCTTCTGTCCAACCACTTTTCAAACAGATTTAATGCTACCAGCACAATATAGTAAAGTACAAATTTCACCATATTAGATAATGTTGCTCTTATCATTCCCATTGAATAGATGGAAAATGATACCTCATTTTCAAAATTTGCATTTCTCAGTTGGTATGTTAAAAATTTCTCCATTTTCCTGATTTTATTTCCACTTATGTGAATTATCTGTTTCTTTTGCACATTTATCTATCCAAACCTAAATGTCTACATCATGCTTTATGCTGTACTTAGATACTAACTACATTAATCCCTTGTTGTATGTTTTTGTTGTTTTTTTAATATTTTCCATACAATTTAGCTTTTATTTATTTAAAGCAGTAAATCTTTGCTTCTGTAACTTCAATTATTTCAAATATTACAAAGTTTGCACTTTAATGTTTACTTTTAATCTATGATTCTGTTATACATTATGACTTATGAACCTATTTTTCTCCCCAGATTTATAGAATCAATGAACAATAATGGAATGCTTATCTATTCTCCTTATATTATATCCTTACAAAATACTTTTTCTTTCTCTCTCTTTCTCCTCTTAACCCATCTATCATATATTTTTAAAAATTTGTTTTTTTTTTTTTTTTGGCTGTGCTAGGTCTTCAATGCTGTGCGTGGGCTTTCTCTAGCTGTGTTGAGCCGGAGCTACTCTTAGTTGGAGTGCATGGGCTTCTCATTGCAGTGGTTTCTCTTGCTGTGAAGCACAGGCTCTAGGCACAGCAGCTTCAATACTTAATTCACAGAGGCTCAGTAGTTGTGGCTCACCGGCTCCAGAGCGCAGGCTCAGATGTTGTGGCGCACGGGTTTAGTTGCTCCAAGGCATAGGGGATCTTCCTGGACCAGGGAACAAATCCATGTCCCCTGCGTTGGCAGGTGGATTCTTAACCACTAGACCACTGGAAGGCCCTCTATCTATCATATTACTGGACATTTTTTCTCTCACTTATTCACATGAATGTCAATGCTAATATAATCTCTCTCTTTAAAATATTTTAATGCTTTAACTTCATATGGAATAGTTCCCTACCACCAAAATATTGTCTCTAGTTCTCAAAATATTCTTGCTGGCTTCCTTTTCCATATATAGATAACAATCTTGAAATATTCAATTCGTTTAAATGTGTGTTTTGATTTTATTATAACTATGTTGAATATATAAATTTAAAACGAGAAATTTTTATCTTTATGATCTTTATTCATCCCATCTAGAATTCATTGTCTTTACATTTACTCTAGTGTTTTTCTATAGCTCTCAAAGTGATGTAGAATCATTTATGTGGATTATATACATCTATTAAATTCATTAAAGTCATTTTATACTTTATTACTATTTTGAATGTGATCTTTTTCATTGTGTCTTTTAAATTTGTGGTTAAACACACATAACTTAAAAAAATTACCACCTTAACCATTTCATTGTGTTTTTTAACTGGTTATTATTGTCCTAAAAGGGGCTTCTCCAATGGCTCAAGTGGTAAAGATTCCACCTGCAATGCAGGAGACACAGGTTCAATCCCTGTTTCGGGGAGATCCCCTGCAGAAGGAAATGGCAACCCACTCCAGTATTCTTGCCTGGAAAATCCCACAGACAGAGGAGTCTGGCGGGCTACAGTTCATAGGGTAGCAAAGAGTCAGACACAACTGAGCACACGTGCATTATATCATCATAAAGAATGCTACTGAAGCAGATGACATTACAAAATATTAAGTTAAATAAGCAGGGTGACTATATACAGCCTTGGCATATATTGTCTCCTTGGATACTGTCAATAGGCCAGACCAAACGCTACTTCCCCATATCTCTTTGAACTTTTATTTTATCTACAACTACCCCACACAGAATTCAATTAAGTTCCAAAACTCTAATTAACGGTTGTGAATTTATTCCCTTTCCACTACTGGCTTTCATGGTGGCTCAGAAGGTAAAGAATCAGCCTGCAATGCAGGAGACCTGGGTCCGAATCCTGAGTCAGGAAGATCCCCTGGAGAAGGGAATGGCAACCCACTCCAGTATTCTTGCCTGGGAAATCCCATGGACACAGGAGCCTGGCAGGCTATAGTCCATGGGGTCACAAAGAGGTGGACAAGACTGAGTGACTAACACTTTCACTACTGGTCATTACACTGGTGGTCACAGTAGCCTCGAGGCTGAAATGGGTCAATAGATCGAAGATATAAACTATATCCACTATGAACCACTTTCTCTTGTAGCAGGAAATACAAAATTAAACCTACCTATATTATGTATTTCAAAAGAATCAAATGTACATTGTCATTTTATTTAATATACTATTAAATATCTTTGCATGCAAAGATTTTATCATTGGTATATCAGCAAAAAAGAATTCTAATAGGTATATACTTTGCTTCAAACATTTACTGACATAATAATAAATCATTTTTTTTTAATATCGAAATATGGAAAACAATTCCTTCATCTCTCCAGCAATCTCCCTAAGAGTGTTCTCACTCAATAGCTGTATTTACACTTCCCCTAGTTGGTTCTTCTAAAAGTCCAAAAATAAATGGTAAACTATAGGAGGAGAAATTCACATTTTTTTAAACACATAGAGTTAACTCCTTCTACTGGATAAAAATACCTACAGATTAGCTTCCTTGTAATAAGTGTACTTGATATTACGTAGCAAGTTATAATTTATAAAGATTTTCACATAATTTATGCTATTTAATCCACATAACAACCACGTGTGATATTGGGGCGGGTAAGAACAGAACAAAGAAAACAAGGTCCAACCAAGCTGAGTATTACGCACGCAAATAATCTCTGGAAACAAGAGATCTCAGGTGTTTTGGTTACTCTTGGTCAATGTTTATTCTACATTAAGTAGACTTTTTAAAGAAAAATAGGTATAAAGTGGAACTATACATTTTTGTTCTGGATTTTCCAAGTCTCCTTTAAATGTGTTATCATATTGCATAATTTAAAAAATAAAAAGGATAAAAAAATTTTGGGGGGTCTGTGTTTTCTTTTTTTTAATTTAATTTTATTTTTTAACTTTACAATATTGTATTGGTTTTGCCATATATCAACATGAATCCGCCACAGGTATACACATGTTCCCCATCCTGAATCCTCCTCCCTCCTCCCTCCCCATACCATCCCTCTGAGTCCTCCCAGTGCACCAGCTCCAAGCAACCAGTATTGTTCTTCGAATCTGGACTGGTGACTCATTTCACATATGATATTATTCATGTTTCAATGCCATTCTGCCAAATCACCCCACCCTCTTCCTCTCCCACAGAGTCCAAAGGATAAAAAAAAATTTTTTAAGATAAAATTACTATATTGACCAAAAAAAAATTTATATATATATATACATATATATACATATATATATATATATAAATATACTATATTGACCAAAAAAAATTTATATATATATGTGTGTGTATATATATATATATATATATATAGTACTTTCTGACCCAGAAAAAAACAAGAAAAATTAGGATGTTTGAATGGGAAGATAATGTGTAAAAAAAGAAAAAAAAAGCATAATTTTCAAAAAGGGCTTCTCTGTTGTTCAGTGGTAAAGAATCAGCCTGTCAATGAAGGAGATATGAATTCGAACCCTGAGTCAGGAAGATCCCCAGCAGAAGGAAATGGCAATGCACTCCAGCATTCTTGCCTGGGAAATCTCATGGACAGAGGGGCCTGGCAGGCTAGAGTCCATGGGGTGGCAAAAGAGCTGGACGTGACTTAGAAACTAAACACCAAAATTTTCAGTAAATATGTGAAATACACTTAAGATTACCTGGTGTAGCACCTTTAAAAGAGAGATTTTCTATGGATGTTAACATATATTGCAAGAAGATTTTTAGAAATTTTGTATTTAAGTGGATTTTAGGTGTTTATTTAAGAAATGGACACTAGCACTAGAAATAGGAGATTGGAACTTTCACTGCTATGATAAATCTTTTTGTAAAAGTAATAATTAGCAATTACTGAACATTTTTTCAAAATAGATAACTACTGATTTCCAGGAGAAGTATCAATAACCTCAGATATGCAGATGACACCACCCTTATGGCAGAAAGTGAAGAGGAACTAAAGGGCCTATTGATGAAAGTGAAAGAGGGGAGTGAAAAGTAGGCTTAAAGTTCAACATTCAGAAAACTAAGATCATGGCAACCGGTCCCATTACTTCATGGGAAACAGATGGGGAAACAGTGGAAACAGTGTCAGACTTTATTTTTCTGGGCTCCAAAATCACTGCAGATGGTGACTGCAGCCATGAAATTAAAAGACGCTTACTCCTTGGAAGGAAAGTTATGACCAACCTAGATAGCATATTGAAAAGCAGAGACATTACTTTGTCAACAAAGGTCCATCTAGTCAAGGCTATGGTTTTTACAGTGGTCATGTATGGATGTGAGAGTTGGACTATAAAGAAAGCTGAGTGCTGAAGAATTGATGCTTTTGAACTGTGGTGTTGGAGAAGACTCTTGAGAGTCCCTTGGACTGCAAGAAGATCCAACCAGTCCATCCTAAAGGAGATCAGTCCTGGGTGTTCATTGGAAGGACTGATGTTGAAGCTGAAACTCCAATACTTTGGCCACCTGATGTGAAGAGCTGACTCATGTGAAAAGATACTGATGCTGGGAAAGATTGAGGGCAGGAGGAGAAGGGGACGACAGAGGATGAGATGGCTGGATGGCACCACTGACTCGATGGACATGGGTTTGGGTGAACTCCCAGAGTTGGTGATGGACAGGGAGGCCTGGCACGCTGCAGTTCATGGGGTCGCAAAGAGTTGGACATGACTGAGCGACTAAACTGAAACTGAAATTCTTGAGTATTTTTCACTCTTTCCTATACAAATGGAAAGAGTACACACCTGCAGATAATGAAAATAAACTTGAGACATTCCAACAAGTATTATAACATGTGTACTCAAAGAGCATTCACATTAAATTCTTGTATAATGCATCAGAAATGAAATGCTAAGGCAAGTATTTTCAATCTCTCCTTAATTTAAAAACAAAACCAATCCAAATTTAGAAGGATAATTGCTGTTTCTATCTCCTGGTCTGATGAGAATGTGCATATCTTTCATTTCACTGGTAATATTGAAAACTTCTCAAGTGCAAAGACAATGCTTTTTGTTTCTTAAGGTAATCCCTTCAACAACACACACCAGAGACACTCAATAAATACTGGTTGAAAGAGTGAATGACTAGGTACAGGAAGCTCTGAAGAATTAGAAAGTTGTATTTCCCCCTCTCCACCTCTCTGCCATTTTTTTTCATTAAAAAAAAATCTTAAAACAAATATTCAATTCTTCTGAAGTATACAAATCTAACTAATTAGTACCTGTGCTACTGGAAAAAAACAAGAAATTTAAAGCAGAGAGTGTCACCACAGTTAAGAGTATACTCCCCCACCAAAACACACACACAACACTTGTAATCTATTTTTAAATCCTAATTCATTTAGCAACCATACAATTTAACTTTATGAGAACTGGGGTGTCCGAAGGCAGCTAATAAGACACCTCTTATCACCCAGAAGGCCCAAGCATACAGTCTCAGAAGAGACAAATTGAAATTTGTTTTTGGATAAAAATTATCAGTAAACATTTCAATTATGAGTTACTTGGGTTAAAAGGTCCAACACTAATCGTGGCTAGTCTGCTTATTAAATGACACGGAGACTTTTGTATCACAGTGCCTTCTTATGAGCATCTTTCATCTTTTCATCTATCCTCCCCATTCATTCCACCCACACATATGTTAACAGATTGTGTTAGTTGCTCAGTCATGTCCGACTCTTGATGAGCCCATGGACTGTAGCCCACCAGACTCCTATGTCCGTGGAATTCTTCAGGCAAGAATACTAGGTTGGGTTGCCATTTCCTTCACCATGGGAACTTCAAACCAAGGTCTCCTGCATTATAGGCAGATTCTTTACAGTCTGAGCTACCAGGGAAGCCCTTTAACAGATGAGATCTTAAGTATTTGTTTTTCCACATTCTGTTCTTAATCAAAGTAGCCATTGACATTTGGCTGGCTGCTATATTTCCTTCCTAATACTCCAGTTTCAGGCAGTTGAACCAAAGTGTGGCCTAGTTTCATTCAAAATAAAATCTAGATACAGTAACATGGATCTTCTGCAAGGTTCTAATATTAGCATACTTTGCTATTTCCATGCTGCTGTAGAGCTCACAATGTTTAAGCACCTTCAATTCTTAGCTTTGATTATCTTCCATCTCAGATTCTGTTTATATATATATATATAGATAGATAGAAGTATTAGACTCTAATTTGCCCAAGTTGAAAAATGTTCTTCCTACTTTCTTTGATTATCTAATCCTTATTCATCATTAAAGATTTAGCTTAAATATAAATTCCCCAGGGAAGCTTTCTCTGTCCTCCCAAACTAGGCTCCTCTGGGGATTCTCCAGGCAAGAATACTGAAGTGGGTTGCCATGCCCTCCTCCAAGGGATCTTCCCAACCCAGGGATCAAACTTAGGTCTCCCACATTGCAGGTGGAATTTTTACCATCTGAGCCACCAGGGAATCCCCTCCTTTAAGCATTTAGGATAATTAAAATGAACACTGGTTTTATATTTGTCTCCTCTGTCTTCATGAAAATACGGACTATTTATTTAGAAACCAGAAGGCTACATAAACCGTACTCTCATAAACTACATACATAATAAACCCAATTCTATTTTAAAGGGTTAGGAATGTTTGGGGTTTTAGTGCCAAAGCTAGAACCTCAGCTCTCAGTTCTAATTTGGATAAAATATGCTTAAATGTGAACTTAATCATACTATAGTTTCTCTGATTAATGAAGAAAAACCATCAGACTGTTCCAACAGTTCAGAGAAGGTCTGAGCAGATATAAATTTCTAATTACCTTACAGAGATATTCTAAACAACAGAAACAGGGACTAACCATGAAATGCAAAAGTTTTAATTTAGGAAATTTAAAGTGTAGAACATGGCAGAAATTAGATTAAGAATTTTAGAATTAAGAAAAAAGCCTCGATTTAAAGAAAAGATAGCCGCTGTAAAATATTCATTCAATACTTCAATTTTCAATTCAGATGCCTCTAAGACATGCCCAAAATACAAAGATTATGTTTTGAGCCTGCTACTTGGTTAGGATTTCTGATTTTTTGTTTTTTAACTAACAGCATTTCATTTCAAAGTATGTTTGTATAAAACCCATAACAGAACAAGCTATGCTTGGCAAAGAAAGTAAGGTTTGTGTGGTTTTTATCCTGCATGTCACTACTTTGCACATTTTTGTTTGTTTCCTTTAAGTCCTGCAAAGATAAATGAGGCCATTTGAATTTTTGGTTATTTTGATACAAATTTTTGTACAGTACATTACATTTTCTCATTGTGATGTAAAGGAAATATCTAGTACCAGGAGAAAGACTTAGCTTTGGATTAAATCAAATAAGAATACAGGGGGAAATAAAATTTCACCATTACTGTAGTACCTAATATTTTCATATATCATATAACGTGACACCAGTAATGTATTAGCGCTGGTACACTAGGATACAAACTGAAGTTACCCACAATAATTTTAAAAGCATGATTCTTCAATTTCAAAAATAAATCTAGAGCTAGTACATAGATCTTCTTTACTTAGTTGTCAAAAGCAAGCACTAAACATTTAAATCTAGTATATGCATATCACATGTGACTGACTTAACTCTCCATTAAACTAGGAAACATAAAGCAGCTTTCAAAAACTAAAACAAAACACTATAGTCTTGATGTGCAATTAACCCATTTTAGAAACTACAATAGCAGATACAGTAAATAGTAAATGACAGAAGATGGGTTCAGAAAAATATTCACAATGCTTAAGCAAGATTTACAGCTATTTCTGAAAAGTAAAGTCCTAAAACAGGGAAGAATAAGACAGTGGTGAATCTATTTAGTAGTATATGCATCTTTGAAGTGAATGTATCTGAATACATTAATGGGAAATGGGGATTTCTCTTTACTGTGAGAACCAACAGAACCTGGCGTGATTTTTTTTGTCTTAAGATAAATAGGAGTCTTAAAGAGGAAAACACTGTGTGATCCTGCTAAGTCTGAAAACTTGAAAAGGGAATCCAGAATAGGGCTGCAAGCTAGTAAAACCAAAGGATTAGCACTTAGCATATCTAATGCTGTCATATATAAAAATCACATTCTAATAATAATTGATGCTTTTGAATTGTGGTGCCAGACTCTTCAGAGTCCCTTGGACTGCAAGGAGATCAAACCAGTCAATCCTAAAGGAAATCAATCCTGAATATTCACTGGAAGGGACTGATGCTGAAGCTGAAGCTCCAGTACTTTGGCCACCTGAGGCGAAGAGCCAGCTCATTGGACTAGACCCTAATGCTGGGAAAGGCTGAAGGCAAAAGAAGGGAGCAACAGAGGATGAGATGGTTGGATAGCATCACCGAATGAACCAATGGACATGAATTTGAGCAAACTCCAGGAGATAGTGAAGGACAGGGAAGCCTGTTGTGCTGCAGTCCATGGGGTAGCAAAGAGTTGGACATGACTTAGTGAATGAACAATGACAGTAATGTTTAAAATAATAGTATCCAAGTTAATTTGTGTCTATAAAAATAAATATTTTAAGCTTCTTGGAAATACTCTTATACAACTGATTTACTAAGCATAAGCATACAAAATGTGTCATCTATTAGCAAACTATAGTATTCTTTGACCCCCTCATCCTCCATTCCCCTTCTTCCCAGCCTAAGAAATCTAAAAATAAATTTATACAAAGTGGGTGTCTTCAGAATAGCCTAATGGAAAAACACTAACTGGCCTTAGAGCCTGAACACCGGAATCAAGTCCCAATGCCTCCATTTTCATCCCTCTGAACCTATGGAGGGATATTAAACAGGGATAATAATCCCTGAACTCAGTGGGTTGCTTGAGATTGAGATTTATTTAAGGCAATTTTTGACCTGAAACTTCCTATAGGTAATATCATTATCCTCTATTTGCATTTGGGATCCCTTTGGCAGCTGAGGTCTAGAGTAAGCCACAGAAAACCCCATTTGCCAAATGCCAATTAATGAACGGATCAATTAGCAGAATTCACAGGGTGTATCAGAAGTGTTTTTCTCAATTATTTTTAAAGTTTCAAATGAGTTCCCCTGAAATCGTGTAACTCTCATTGGGGCTTAAACCCATGTTCTTTTTACCTGAGATCACACACCTGGTCTCACGACTTAAGGTTGGGCTGTTGATATCTCACTGCAGAAAGAATTCAGGGAAGGATAAAGTGATAGGTAAGAAGTAGATTTATTTAGAGAAAAACATAGAGTGTGGCCCATCTCAGAAGGCAGGAGTAACACCAGGGTATGGGGTTGTCAGTTTTTATAGGGAAGGGTAATTTCATAGGCTAATGAGTGGGTGGAGTATTTCAGCTACTTGGGGGAAGAGTTATGATTAAAATCATAAGATATAATAATAGCTCTTACTGACCTCAGACAGTTCACACAGAGACAGACACTATGGGATGAGAATCTGGAATAAACAGGTAAAAATGAAGAGCTTCTACTTTTCCCCTTTCTAGGCTTTCTCCGTGAATGAAGAGCAAATTGAAAATTAAATAGGCAAAAAGCAGGAAACATGGTAGCCTCTTAAAGTATCTACTAGCTGCATAACATGATAGTTAAGTGAAAAGATCCTTGAGTGAAATTACCTGGGTGGATCCACTTAACTAGCCACATATTCTTGGGAAAAGTTACTTAACTTCTCCATGCCTCAGTTTGCTGCTGCTGCTAAGTCGCTTCAGTCATATCCAACTCTGTGCGACCCCATAGACGGCAGCCCACCATGCTTCCCCATCCCTGGGATTCTCCAGGCAAGAACACTGGAGTGGGTTGCCATTTCTTTCTTCAATGCATGAAAGTGAAAAGTGAAAGTGAAGTCGCTCAGTTGTGTCTGACCCTCAGCGACCCCACAGACTGCAGCCTTCCAGGCTCCTCCGACCATGGGATTTTCCAGGAAAGAGTACTGGAGTGGGGTGATGCCTCAGTTTAGGCCTCTATAAAATAGAATACAAACAAATACTACTTATTTCACTGAGCAGTGGTGATAAAACTGAGCAGGACACTATGGAGGGCCCACCTGGACACAAATCCTTTCCAGGTCTCCAGTTTCCACTTTGTAGGAAATAAGCTTCATTCAGCCTCTAAGATCTTGCCAGAATATTAAAGATCAGTTTCAAATGATTGCTAATCTAGGAAATGAGGGAATACAGAAACAAAAGAGGAGCCATCTAGAAACAATAGTGCAGCAAAGGCACAAGATCCTGGTTCCTCCTCTGGGAATATACATAACAAGACCTTTGACTTCTCCTGCAAGAAGTAAGGCCCCACCCAGATGGAGGCTGGTAACTTGAGCTGAGCTCAAGATTCCTGGAGCACTGCCCTGTTACGTCAGTTCAGTTCAGTTCAGTCACTCATTCGTGTCTGACTCTTTGCAACCCCATGGACTGCAGCAGGCCAGGCCTCCCCGTCCATCACCAACTCCCAGAGTTTACTCAAACTCACGTCCATTGCATTGGTGATGCCATCCAACTATCTCATCCTCTGTCGTCACCAACAACCAATCAGAAGAAAGTCACACACTCTGCAGCCCCCACCCCAAATTCTGCCTATAAAAACTTCTCCCAGAAAACCACCTGGGAGTTTGGGGTTTGGGGGCATGAGCCAAACATGTCTCTGCTCAAAACACTGATGCTTCAGTTTGTTGGGCAGCATTGTGCATGGGGCATAGGACAATGCTTAGTAAACAGTAAGTCTTCAGTAACGATAACATATTATTATTAATTATATCATCAGGCAAACTCTCTCTGGATTGTCTCTATACTTAACAAAAAATGCTTTTTTTAGATATTCGATCAACTTGATGCAAATTGGTCATGTTATGTAAATTCACCATGTTATGACAGTTAACAGTATAAGGATCTGGTCCAATAAAGTTTATTATTTCCTGTATCAGGAGCCTCTAGTTGAAATTACTGAACCCTAAGGAAAGAAATGGAGAAGGCAATGGCACCCCACTCCAGTACTCTTGCCTGGAAAATCCCATGGATGGAGGAGCCTGGTAGGCTGCAGTCCATGGGGTCGCAAAGAATGGGACACGACTGAGCGACTTCCCTTTCACTTTTCACTTTCATGCATTGGAGAAGGAAATGGCAACTCACTCCAGTGTTCTTGCCTGGAGAATCCCAGGGATGGGGGAGCCTGGTGGGCTGCCATCTATGGGGTCACACAGAGTTGGACATGACTGAAGTGACTTAGCAGGAGAAGCAAGGAAAGAAATATCACATGGTGTCGAGGAATAATTTTCCCAGTTTTTGTTTTTTTTTTCTACAAGAACAGAATGAGAAACGATGGGAAAACACGATGTATGAGTCCCTTTAGCGCTACATTAAAAAAAAAAAAATAGAAGCTTTTCTAATTATTCTACTACACTTTCCTAAGAAAGTATTCTACATTTGTATAGACACTAAAATGTTACTGAGGGCTTCCCTGGTGGCTCAACAGATTGGATCCCTGGGTTGGGAAGATCCCCTGGTGAAGGAAATGACAACCCACTCCAGTAGTCTTGCCTGGAGAAATTCCATGATAAAAGGGCCTGGCGGACTACAGTCTGTCTGTAGTCGCAAAAAGTAGGACATAAATGAGCGACTAACAACAACAAAAAGTTACTGAGCTATTAAGCAATATAAAGGTTACTGCATTCTTCTGAACAAGTGTTTTACATATGTTCTATGTGAATAGAAAAGGAATTTGTTCATTATTCATTCACAGATAGTTTTTGGAATATTTTCCATGTAATTATTTTCAATCCAAAAGTATTCCAAATTTCTGGTAACTTCATCATTCATGAGGAAAGATTTTTATCAGATATAGCCTCCTGACAAATAACAGTTAAGTAAAAGGGGCCATGACAAATAGATAGGGAAAAACTGGAAACAGTGGCAGACTATTTTCTTGGATTCCAAAAATCACTACAGATGGTGACTGCACCCATGAAATTAAAAGACACTTGCTCCTTGGAAGAAAAGCCATGACAAACATAGACAGCGTATTAAAAAGCAGAGACATCACTTTGCTGACAAAGTTCCATATAGTCAAAGCTATGTCTTTTCCAGTGACAGTTGGACCATAAAGAAGACTGAGCCCCAAAGAATTATGCTTTTGAACTGTGGTGCTAGAGAAGACTCTTCAGAGTCCCTTGGACAGCAAGGAGATCAAATGAGTCAATCCTAAAGGAAATCAACCCTGAATATTCATTGGAACTACTGATGCTGAAGCTCAAGTTCCAATAATTTGGCCACCTGATGTGAAAAGCCGACTCATTGGGAAAGACCCAGATTCTTGGAAAGATTGAGGGCAAGAGGAGAAGGGGGCAACAGAGGATGAGATGGTTATATAACATCATTGACTCCATGGACATGGGTTTGAGCCAACTCAGGAAGATAGTGAAGTACAGGGAAGCCTGGTGTGCTACAGTTCATGGGGTTGCAAAGAGCTGGACATGACTTAGTGACTGAATAAAATAAAAAGGGTCAAAAACAAAAAAATGTTTAAATTAAGTAGATAATAAAAAATAAGAATATCTTTTTTCTGTTTTGGTCATGCTGCATGGCATGCAGGATCTTAGTTCCTCGACCAGGGATGGAATAAAACGCCCCCTGCATTTGGAGCATGGAATCTCAACCACTGGACCACCAGGGAAGTCCCAAAATAAGAATATCTTTACTAGTAATCAGAAAAAAACAATATCATTAAGTCTCGGCCCTACGCAAACAATGGGCATCCTTGGAGAAAGAAGTACCTTGAGGGAAACTTTGAAAACAATGTTGATGCTTTACCAGATTCAAAGAAATCTTTTTAAAATACCTGAAAAATATACTACAGAAAATCAGAAATCCATCATCCCAATGTTATTTGTCATAAATAATGTTCTAGATAATAATTATGATAACTAAAGAAGAGACAAGTGACAGTTTTGTTGGCATTTAATGAAGTTAAGATTTAGGATATCATTCTCTCACCTTGATCCCCAAAACTCTTATGGAAAAAATCATCACCTCTCCTATGACTATTATTTATCACTTAAGAACCTCTCAGCCAAGAGGCTTATGCCTTTAAGTTTCTCTTCAAAAAGACAGAGTAAAAGCAAATGCACTTTACCATGAGCCTTCTCAGTTTCCTACCTTTTCCCAAAAATATTCTCAGCACGGCAGACATGAAAATTACTTTAATGATATGATTAATGTTGACTGATTTTGAACGAACTATCAATTTACTTACAACAGGCTGAAATGCATGAAATCGCCAAAGAGCTCCACATCCATTTGTTCAACAAAAACATTTACCATTGCATGCTTTGGAACATGCACATTGTTAGGCATTGTAGAAATAAAGATGTGGAATATGCTCTGAAGATCTACATGAGGTATACCTCCAGAATAGATTAGTGCAAGAAGAAAAAAAAAAGTAGTAGCTGGCAAAGACATAAAAAACATCATCATCATCATAATGTTCCTGCCTGACAACATACATTTTCACTTAAAATGCTAGGGGAGGGGGACTTGGAGAGGAAGAGCATAATCCTATTTTCTCTCCACTAACTACTAACCTAGTTACTATACCATAGAGAGAGAACCACCTTTAAAGACTATAGGATCACATCAGCAAGGTAGATGGGACAACACAAATGATTCAATTTATTTCACTACCTTGTACAATTCTTCAACACCATTTTTAAAGAGTAGCCTTGGATCACTCATAAAACAAAGAGAACAGAAACAACAGCAACTACTATTCATTGAATAATGATCACATGTCAGGGATGCTGCTCAGGCGCTTTACATACATCCTCTCTTAACCTTTATATCAACCTTCAAGGTAAGCACTATCTTCTACATTAGAGATAAAGAAACTAAGGTTCTTTCACTCAGTGACTTGCTTATGGCCACAAAGCTGTTAAGATGTAGAGCCAAAATTGGAATACAGATCTGCCTGGTTCCAAAGTTCACACATTCTTTCCATTATCCTTCACTGCCTTGTCGACACTGCATTCAGTATCCCTTAAGGCAGCCATTCCATATCTGGGCATCTTGAGTTATCAGTCACTTAGTTCTTTTAGTGATGTGAAACATGCCTCACAGTAATGTATTCCTTGGTTCTACTTATTCCTTTTGGGCCTGCTTCTACACCACACTTCTTTAGATACTGGAAATTGCTAGAAGGCCCTGCTATGAGTTTCTTCTTAGATTTTGTCTTTTCACCCACAGAGACAGCAGCAAAGAATTAGGGCCATGATGGGGACAAAGGAGAGGTAGCAACTAAAACAAGTCAACAATAAAAGGCAATGTATATATACACAAGAAATGCACCTAAGCCAGGATATCATCTCTCAAGAAACACTTATTAACACAGTTATTGATTCCACTAGAACTGAATGCTCCAGCAGTTGCAGTGGCTATGCCATTAAAATAGGTACAATGCAGACCTCAAGTTAGGCATTCCAAAAGCAATTGAGCTTTCAGACAGAATTCCTACTGTACTTTGAAACATGGGACCAAAATCTCTGCCAGATTCCCTTAAAAAAAAAACTATATTTTACATAATACTTGAGACTTTACAAAATATGGTTAAAGAACACTAAATATAGCATTAGAAAAATATTTGTTTCATAATTGTTCTAATATATAATTAGAAAAATATTTGTTTCATAATTGAGGGAACTCAAACATATATAACATATAGTGCTACCATGGAGAGCCAAAGAAATGGGCTGCTTGAAGTAAACCTTTTTCTTCCTGCCACTGTCAGGACTTTTCACACCTATAAAGCACTATATAAGGTGCTTTTGCTACAATGTGTACTTTATATTATGTAAAATGACAAAGACTAAAAGTTAAATATAAAAACATTCTTGCCATATGCAAATTGGTGTCAAGAGCTTCACTGAATAAAATTCATCCCAATTAATAATTGTAAATGTACAGTTTCCCTTCTTCATTATTCTACAAAGAATAACTATTTGTTAATTGGGCTTAACAGAGACAGAAACAGGGTAAATTATTAATCATCTCATTAAAGAAAAGGGTATCACATCTCTCGCTGTCTTGTGAACATGGAAATGGTGCCTCATCATTAAATCGACTTCTACATACTTAAATGGAGAGCCCAATGAGATGGTACTGTTCTTTACTTTACTGATGGCTTATTCTTTTTCCTAGCAGTCAGCTTTGGTTTTGGCTAATACGATTAATGTTTTTTTAATCAGGTAGTCACTCTAGTGTCTGTGTGAAAAGTAGTCAGTTGAAGGGGAGCAGAATTTCCACCCCAAAATATGTCACTTTGGCATGAGGATTATTTTGACATAAAGGCAATCAAAACCGAGAAGATTCAGAAAACCTCTTTACCTCCCCATCTCCTGCCCAGCTGCCTAAATTTTCACTGGAAAGAAGGCCTGTAACAAGAAAAGAGCTTTGACCACAGGTCATCCCTGATGGCTCAACAGGTAGAAAATCTGTCTGTCAATATAGGAGACACAAGAGATGTGGGTTCAATCCCTGGGGCCAAGAAGATCCTCTGGAGAAGAAGTGGCAACCCACTCTAGTATTCTTGCCTGGAAAATTCCATGGACAGAGGAGTCTGGCAGGCTACAATCCAAAGATTCAGACATGACTGAGTACACATGCACCTTTTTACCTAAGAAGCTTATCTGCATAGCAAGACAACCTTTAGTTTTCTAAACATCTCCTCTCTTCTTCCTGTGAATCACTCTCATCTCCTCTGTATACTCCAGATCTCTAACTCTGTCCTTAGCTCAGGATGCTATATAGCCCTTAAGTGCCTGAATGCCCTTTGGTCTCATATTTATGGCATTCCCAAACATCCAAAATTAAATGGTTTTCTCTTGTTTATATGTTATGTTCATTTGATTATTAGACAAACCAAAGAACCTAGAAGGGTAGAAGAAAAATCCACCCCCCCCGCCCACACACACACAGTGTATTATTTGCAAAGGGTTGAATACCTATCTCTGAAGAGACTAGACATCAACTTCTAAACAGTATTTCACTTATAAACAAGAACAAGCGATATTAGACAGCTATCACTTTAATTTGGCAGAAAAATTGTAATGCTTCTTTAAGATATTTACAGCACTTTCTAACTTAAAAATCTGGAAAGAAAATATGAGAAATTTATGACAGGAAGACAAAATTTTTTTTAGAAGGAGAGGTTCTTGCTACTAAAAATGTTTAATGATTAACTGCCTCCAGGATAAGTGGGACCAGGCCATATGTAAAACCAGGATTAATGACAGGGTAGAAGAAATGTGTTTCCATACCAAAGTGTTTTTAAATAAATCTTAAAATGTTATTTTTCATATATCATAACCACAACTGAATTATAAGGAGACTGTTAAAGCTTGCTAGCTTTTAAGAGTTTTGGCTTCTGTAATGAATGGTGTGATCAGTGTTTTCAATGAATGGGGGTTCAGAGAGGGTTAGTGTATTTATGTGAAATAGTACTTCCTCTGCAATATGCTAAATATCCCTGCAAAAATCTGTGTGTCAACATAAATTTCCTAGACTCATTTGGGTTTACTGTTATCCACAAAACCATTCGAAAGAGAGCTATCACCATGTACTATGGTGGGTTAGGAAATTTTATTGCCGAAAACAATTCAGCATTTAGATCTTCAGAGTTTATATATAAATCAATGACAATTTTACTATTGACATTAAAAGGATGGGTTTTATTTTGTTATCTTTTTTCGGCTGAAGCCAAATTAAAAAAATGTGACTTTCCTAAAAGTAAAGTAAAATAAATGACTCGGTGAAAAATATTAACATCATTTAAAAGGTGTGACAGAGTGACTACTGTATTCAAATTGTGCATTTAAGCAAGTATGCTTGAAAAAAAACAAGCCACTTCACATATGTAAAGCTTATGCATAACTGAAAAGAAGGAACTGATTGATGGCAGTTTAAATTATTACAATATGTTTTCATTTAGCATGTGTAGCCAAAAATTATGAATGTGGATTTTGGGTGCCTATTGATAGAGCAGTTTTGAAATTCATCTTTGAAATCTTATGAAATATGTTTGCTAATAAAAGTAATGGAGTAACAGAGTACAGAAAGAGTATTGAAATTAGTCATTGGCATACTGGAAGGACGTGTGCTTTGGGGGAGCTGGAGAAATATATTATATACTTGAATGCTAATCGATCACTTATTTGGGCTTCCCAGGTGGCTCAGTGGTAAATAATCTGCCTGCCAATGCAGGAGTCTCAGGAGATGCCAGTTTCATCCCTGGGTCAGGAAGATCCCCTGGAGGAGGAAATGGCAATCCACTCCAGATTCTCTTGCCTGGAGAATCTCATGGACAGAGGAGCCTGGTGGGTTACAGTCCAAAGGGTCGCAAAGAGTCAGACACAACAGAGCATGCACGGACAGACACATGCATACTACCACTTATTTACTTTGTAATTTAAGCAAGTCACTTAACCTCTTCAAGCCTCAATTTATGAATCTCAGGTTCCCTACCTCATAGGGCCTAGTGAAAAATGAAAGTGTCAGCAGCTCAGTCTTGTCTGACTCTTTGCAACCCCATGAACGGTAGCCCACCAGGCTCCTCTGTGGGATTCTCCAGGCAAGAATACTGGAGAGGGTAGCCACTGCCTTCTCCAGGGGATCTTCCCAATCCAGGGACTGAACCTGGGTCTCCTTCATTGCATACAGATACTTTACTGTCTAAGCCACCAGGGAAGCCCAGAGCCTTGTGAGGACTACATAAATTATACCACTCAACTAATGTTAGTTTTCCACCTCTTTCCAAACTACTTCTAGAGCCCCAACTTATTGACAAATAATTGTTATGCTAATTACTAAACGACTATATATATTTAGTAAAGCAGGGTTCCTAAGGTTCTCTACTGGACAATGCTGTTAACCTACTCCCAATCATTATATTTCTTTCCAAGAAAAATTCTGTAATTAGGGCTTTTTAATAATTTAGGAGAGTCTTTGCAACTAGACTCATATTTTACTAACTTGCATTTCACATAAGTACATTACCAATAATAACCTTTCCAAGCTTTAGTATACACCAACATAGGGGAAGAGGAACATAAGCAGCTTGATTAAACTAGTGCACCTTGGGGAAGTAAGAATTATCAGGTCAAAATGACTCATCATGCTTAACTTGGTTAACCTAGTTAGCCAAGATTGTTACTGCTTACAAACACCAAAGTTTCTTTCTTTACCCTGAGTTTGTACTTTCAAATCTAAGGAGGCATCCTTCAGTCACACCTAGATTCAGATCCCAGATCTGCCATTTACTACATGGGTGATTTGGGTAATTAGTTGACTTTGCTTAGCTTCAATTTCCTCATCTGTAAAATGAGGAAACTCTACCAACTGCACAGGGTCATTGGCTATACTAAATAAAATTATACATATAACATACCTACTAGGCATTTAATACATGTTGGTTTCCTCCCCATATGGAACTGCTAAGTTAGAATTCCAGCAGGAGCTCCAATAGATTTTAAAAGCTGTAAACAACATAGAACTCCACAAATATTTACTAACACCACTACTATATTCTACGCCAGTGCCAGAGTTGCATAGATAAACTACATATACCGAGCATAGGGCCTGGAACCTAGATGCTCAATAAATACCAGTTGTGTTTCTTTCCAGCCCAAGGAGTTTACTATCAAAAGAGCAAGAGACATCAAACTACCATAAAATATGAAAAGTGAGAAATCTGTGGATAGAAACATGAGAATATCAAAACAAAAGGATAATTCCAATGGATGGGAGGGACACTGAGTAAAACAACAGTGACCTTTACAGTGGCTAGAGGGAGGAGGGCATTCCATGAATGAAGAACATCAGGAACAGAGGCAAGAAAGCTTCCATTGCACTGGGAAATATAAACAGAGTTACCCAGAATGGTTGATGTTCCTGGTTGTTCACGGGAAAGGGGGAAATGGGGAGTTAGGGACAAAACGAATGACAGGCAATGCAGATGGAAAGCCAGGGTGCTATGAAGTCTGTCTGTCACACTGAGCTGGACTGTTGTTAAATAACAAGATACAACTTGATTCAATTTACCTTTTAAATAATAATTTTGTAGTCACTTTCAAGGGATAAGGGGTACAACCTGGGTTCAGTTCAGTTCAGTAGCTGAGTTGTGTCTGACTCTTTGCGACCCCACAGACTGCAGCATGCCAGGCTTCCCTGTGCATCACCAACTCCCAGAGCCTACACAAACTCATGTCTATCGAGTCTGTGATGCCATCTAACCATCTCATCCTCTGTCGGCTCCTTCTTCTCCTGATTTCAGTCTTTCCCAGTATCAGGGTCTTTTCCAATGAGTCAGTTCTTCACAACAGGTGGCCAAATTATTAGAGTTTCAGCTTCAGAATCAGTCCATCGAGTAACTATTCAGGACTGGTTTCCTTTAGGATGGACTAGTTGGATCTCCTTGCAGTCCAAGGGACTCTCAAGAGTCTGCTCCAACACAAGAGTTCAAAAGCATCAATTTGTCAAACTCAACTTTCTTTACAGTCCAACTCTCACATCCATACATGACCACTGGAAAAACCATAGCTTTGACTAGATGGACCTTTGTTGGCAAAGTAATGTCTCTGCTTTCTAATATGCTGTTTCTAATATGCTGATCATAGCTTTGCTTCCAAGGAGCAAGCATCTTTTAATTTCATGGCTGCACTCACCATCTGTAGTGATTTTGGACCCCCCCCAAAAAAAAGTCTGTCACTTTTTCCATTGTTTTCCATTGTTTCCTCATCTACTTCCCATGAAGTGATGGGACCAGATGCCATGATCTTAGTTTTCTGAATGTTGAGGTTTACGGCAACTTTTTCACTCTCCTCTTTCACTTTCATCAAGAGGCTCTTCAGTTCTTCTTCGCTTTTTGCCATAAGACTGGTGTCATCTGCATATCTGAGGTTATTAATATTTCTCCCAGCAATCTTGATTCCAGCTTGTGCTACATCCAGCCCAGTATTTTGCATGATGTACTCAGTTCAGTTCAGTCCCTCAGTCGTGTCCGACTCCTTGTGACCCCATGAATCACAGCATGCCAGGCCTCCCTGTCCATCACCAACTCCCGGAGTTCACTCAGATTCACGTCCATCGAGTTAGTGATGCCATCGAGCCATCTCATCCTCTGTCGTCCCCTTCTCCTCTTGCCCCCAATCCCTCCCAGCATCAGAGTCTTTTCCAGTGAGTCAACTCTTCGCATGAGGTGGCCAAAGTACTGGAGTTTCAGCTTTAGCATCATTCCTTCCAAAGAAATCCCAGGGCTGATCTCCTTTAGAATGGACTGGTTGGGTCTCCTTGAAGTCCAAGGGACTCTCAAGAGTCTTCTCCAACACCACAGTTCAAAAGCATCAATTCTTCGGTGCTCAGCCTTCTTTACAGTCCAACTCTCACATGAATACAAGACCACAGGAAAAACCATAGCCTTGACTAGACGGACCTTTGTTGGCAAAGTAGTGTCTCTGCTTTGGAATATGTTATCTAGGTTGGTCATAACTTTCCTTCCAAGGAGTAAGCGTCTTTTAATCTCATGGCTGCAGTCACCATCTGCAGTGATTTTGGAGCCCAGAAAAATAAAGTCTGACACTGTTTCCACTGTTTCCCCATCTATTTCCCATGAAGTGATGGGACCAGATACCATGATCTTCGTTTTCTGAATGTTGAGCTTTAAGCCAACTTTTTCACTCTCCTCTTTCACTTTCATCAAGAGGCTTTTTAGTTCCTCTTACTTTCTGCCATAAGGGTGGTGTCATCTGCATATCTGAGGTTATCGATATATCTCCCAGCAATCTTGATTCCAGCTTGTGTTTCTTCCAGTCCAGCATTTCTCATGATGTACTCTGCATATAAGTTAAATAAGCAGGGTGACAATATACAGCCTTGACGTACTCCTTTTCCTATTTGGAACCAGGCTGTTGTTCCATGTCCAGTTCTAACTGTTGCTTCCTGACCTGCATACAGATTTCTCAAGAGGCAGATCAGGTGGTCTGGTATTCCCATCTCTTTCAGAATTTTCCACCGTTTATTGTGATCCACACAGTCAAAGGGATTGGCATAGTCAATAAAGCAGAAATAGATGTTTTTCTGGAACTCTTGCTTTTTCCATGATCCAGCAGATGTTGGCAATTTGATCTCTGGTTCCTCTGCCTTCTCTAAAACCAGCTTGAACATTAGGAAGTTCACGGTTCACTTATTGCTGAAGCCTGGCTTGGAGAATTTTGAACATTACTTTACTACCATGTGAGATGAGTGCAATTGTGTGGTAGTTTGAGCATTCTTACTCTGCATATAAGTTAAATAAGCAGGGTGAAAATATTTAGCCATGATACACTCCTTTCCCGATTTGAGACCAGTCTGTTGTTCCATGTCCAGTTTTAACTGATGCTTCTTGACCTGCACACAGTTTCTCAGGAGGCAGGTCAAGTGGTCTGATATTCCCATCTCTTTCAGAATTTTTCACCGTTTATTGTGATCCACACAGTCAAATTCTTTGGTGTAGTCAATAAAGCAGAAGTAAATGTTTTTCTGAGACTCTCTTGCTTTTTCAATGATCCAATGGATGTTGGCAATTTGATCTCTAGTTCCGCTGCCTTTTCTAAATCCAGCTTGAACATCTGGAAATTCACGGTTCACGTACTATTGAAACCTGGCTTAAAGAATTTTTTAGCATTACTTTGCTAGCTTGTGAGATGAGTGCAACTGTGCCTTTGAACATTTTTTAGCATTGCCCTTCTCTGGGACTGGAATGAAAACCGACCTTTTCCAGTCCTGTGGCCACTGCTAAGTTTTCCGAATTTGCTGGCATATTGAGTGCAGCACTTTCACAGCATCATCTTTTAGGACTGAAATAGCTCAACTGGGATTTCATCACCTCCACTAGCATTGTTCATAGTGATGCTTCCTAAGGCCCACTTGACCACATTCCAGGATGTCTGGCTCTAGGTGAGTGATCACACCATAGTGGTTATCTGGGTCATGAAGATCTTTTTTCTATAGTTCTTCTGTGTATTCTTCTTAATATCTTCTGCTTCTGTTAGGTCCATACCATTTCTGTCCTTTATTGAGACCATCTTTGCATGAAATGTTCCCTTGGTATCTCTAATTTTCTTGAAGAGATCTCTAGTCTTTCCCATTATATTCTTTTCCTCTATTTCTTTGCACTGATCACTGAGTAAGTCTTTCTTATCTCTCCTTGCTATTCTTTGGAACTCTGCATTCAAATGGGTATATCTTTCCGTTTCTCCTTTACCTTTCGCTTCTCTTCTTTTCTCAGCTATTTGTAAGGCCTCCTCAGACAACCATATTGCTTTTTTGCATTTCTGTTTCTTGGGGATGGTCTTGACCACTGCCTCTTGTACAATGTCAGTAATCTCTGTCCATAGTTCTTCAGGCACTCTGTGTATCAGATCTAATCCCTTGAATCTATTTGTCACTTCCACTGCATAATAGTGGCCACAGGACTGGAAAAGGTCAGTTTTCATTCCAATCCCAAAGAAAGGCAATGCCAAAGAATGCTCAAACTACCACACAATAGTGATTAAGTATGTCTCTGTAGTCTGATTCCTGAATGCAACCCCTCAACCTTACTACTACACAGTGGCTGCATGAATCTGAGAATGTCATTTCAACTCTCTGAGCTTCAATTTCTTCACTTTAAAAAGAGTGAGAACAAGATAAGCCACCTTCTTTGGTTGTTATAAAGATTATGTGAAAAAAATTTTTAAAGATTATGCGAGATGATTCACACAAAGGGCTTCCTCCCTTGGACTTCAAGGAGATCAAACCAGTCAATCCTAAAGGAAATCAATCCTTAATATTCATCAGAGGACTGATGCTGAGGCTGAAGTTCCAATACTTTGGCCACCTGATGTGAAGAGCCAACTCATTAGAAAAGACCCTGATGCTGGAAACGATTGAAGGCAGCAGGATAAGGGGGCGACAGAGGATGAGATGGTTCTATGGCATCAGTGACTCAATGGACATATTTTAAGCAAACTCCAGGAGTTGGTGAAGGACAGGGAAGCCGGGTGGTGCTGCAGTCCATGGGGTTGCAGAGTCAGACATGACTGAGTGACTGAACAACAACAAATAACTATTATTTCCCAAGGAACAAAAAGACATTGTCAATTAATAATGGGAAGGAGAGATGTTTTTCAATGCAAGGAACGTGCTTAATCGCTCAGTCGTGTCTGACTCTTTTTGACCCCATGGACTTGTAGCCCACCAGGGTCGTCTGTTTATGGGGATTCTCCAGGCAAGAACAGTAAAGTGGGTTGCCATGCCCTTCTCCAAGGAATCTTCCCAACCCAGGGATCGAACCCAGGTCTCCCGCATGGCAGGCAGATTCTTTACCAGCTGAGCTACCAGGGAAACCCATAAGTATCATTACAATGCAGAGAATATACTGGCAATTTAATTTAAAGAAGCTAAGCAACTAGTTTCTGATTTTTTGATTCTATAACAGGGAGTAACTTAAATAAGAGATTCAAAGAGAATAGAGGCAATGGACACTTAAATAGAAAAATACCATCCACAGAACCATCATTAGTGAAATGTGTTGTCCCTGGTCCATTACATATCCAGGTTGCCACAGAAGGAAAACTGATGTATACCTCAAAAGTGAGCAAACTAACATGGGGAAAGGCAACCACACGACAGAAAAAAATCTGATACTGTCAACCTTATCAAAGGACATACTCCCTGGAATGAATTAATCTAGACCTTATTTCTTCATGGATGAGATGAGGAGATCAAATAAGATCAGTGATTCTCAGTGGAGAAGGCAGCTCCCCTCATTCAGGTGGGATACTCATCAGATCCTGTGAAATCCCCAACCCGCCCCCACCACCACCGCCACAATAGCACAGAAGACAGCTCCCGTCACCTGGATTTTCTTATAATGCCTTACCAGGGAGGTGTGTCCTCCCTGGTAGCCATTAGCTGATGGTGAGCCATTAGCATTACTCTCATGTGCCATCAGTTCAGCTCAGTTTAGTCGCTCAGGCGTTTCCAACTCTTTGTGACCCCATGTGCCATATCATGTGCCATATCATCAGGGATATTTGGATGGAAAAAAAATTGAGACTCCACATCTGCTCTGTCCACTTTGGTAGCCACAATAACGAGTGGCAACCAATGACTTGAAACGTGGCTACATGGAATTGAACTGTGCTTTCTTTACATGTAAAATACACACCAGAGTTTGAAGAGTACATACCCCCCCAAAAGCGTAACATAGGTCATTAATAAATTTTTATGGGTTACATATTAAAATTATAATGTTCTGAATATGTTGAATCAAATAACATATATAATTTAAATGAATTTTACCTGCTTCTTTTTCTTTTTAGATTTCACTAGAATATTTAAAATTACATGTATGTCTCACATTATATTACTTCTAAACAGCTCTACTCTAGTTGAAATTCTTACATGCCTTCTGGTGCAATAATTCTATGCTATCATGATTCCTGTTAAAAGTGTAAAATAAAGCATAACTAGTTCTTGCCTCCTTGTGGGGAACAACACAAAAATGTTTTTAAAGTTCCAAATATAAAAGACAGACACTAAATACCAAACCAACACTCAATACCATCAAGTACAAAAGAACATTACTTTAAAAAAAATGAAATTTAAGTTTATTACTTAAAAGCATTCACACACTGACAGTAGGAAAGAATAGTTCATGCCCAAGGTAAAATATTCTTTTGTTTCAATTAAACTCTTAAATTAATGTTGAACATAATTTGACAAAAATTAGATTATTTGTTTTAGGAATGTAATTGTTTTAGAAGCTGCTCATTGGCACAGGGAAAAAATTAAGTCCCTTAAAATTAAAAATGACACAGTACCATTTTTCTAAGAAGTAATTAAATCATGGTTTGCAATTTAACATAGTCAGAGATATTCTCTACAATATTTTATTTCCAGAATACAGGCAAGACGTTTAAGTTGTAGAAGGTAAGGGCCTTAAACTTTATTATACATGACAAGGGAAGGATAAACGCTATAGAATAAAAGGATATGGCAAAAAAGGATCTATGCAATGAGGAGAGCAGTGTAAACACTTAGGGGAATGACACTTTTAAAATTCTCTGACCATGAGTAAAAGCTTTAGTTTGGGAGTCAGACAGACCTGGTTTAAATCTACTCTGCCTAACTCCAAATTCCATGTTCTTAAGCATTTCATGTATCTTCATATAAGTATATGATTATGATTGTGAATTTGTATGTAAACACAGACACATGCTCTTCACTCCTTGGCCAAATCTTTTGGTTTCCAGTTTTTATCAATCACCTTTATTTTCTTTTAGTTGGAGGAAAATTGCTTTACAATGCTGTATTGGTTTCTGCCATACAACAACTCAAATTAGCCATAATTTTACATATATCCCTTCCCTCTTGAGCCTCCCTCCCCTCCACCACCTCATCCTTCTAGATCATCACAGAGTACCAAGCTGGGCTCCCTGTGCTATACAGCAACTTCCCACCAGCTATCTGTTTCACACACGGTAGTATATATACAGGGCTTCCCTGGTAGCTCAGCTCGTAAAGAATCTGCCTGCAATGCAGGAGACCCCAGTTCAACTCCTGGGTCAGGAAGATCTACTAGAGAAGGGATAGGCTACCCACTCCAGTTTTCTTGGGCAGGGCTTCCCTGGTAGCTCAGCTGGTAAAGAATCTGCCTGCAATGTAGGAGACCCGAGTTTGACTTCTGGGTCAGGAAGATCTGCTGGAGAAGGGATAGGCTACCCACTCCAGTTTTCTTGGGCTTCCCTGGTGGCTCAGCTGGTAAAGAATCCGCATGCAATGTGGGAGACCTGGGTTCAATCCCTGGGTTGGGAAGATCCTCTGGAGAAGGGAAAGGCTACACACTCCAGTATTCTGGCCTGGAGAATTCCACAGACTGTACAGTCTATGGGGTCACAAAGAGTCAGATGTGTATATATGTTGATGCTACTTTCTCCATTCTAAATTTTGAATAAATAATTGGCAACTTCTTCCTTAAAAAAGGTTCGATGCATGGTACTGGATGCTTGGGGCTGGTGCACTGGGGACGACCCAGAGGGAGGGGAGGGGAGGGAGGAGGGAGGAGGGTTCAGGATGGGGAACGCGGGTATACCTGTGGTGGATTCATTTCGATATTTGGCAAAACTAATACAATATTATAAAGTTTAAAAACAAAATAAAATTTTTTAAAAAATTAAAAAAAAATACCCCTCAGCACATATTTGCCAAGATGTGTTTATCTACATCATTTTGTCCTGCTAACATTTTACCTTATAAATTCTTTCCTTACAATTTCTCCTAAAATACTTCTCCTATCTGAGTGTATCCTATAAGATTCAATATTCTATGTGATATAGATGTGGTATGGGATTTCTGTTTTTTCCCCTATAATTAACAAATGAAAATTATATGCAGCTATGAAGATTCAGATATATAGCTCAAGATTTGATGATAAACATTAGGATCCAAATATTCTGGCAGGAGAACTACCTTCTCTGATAGCACATTTAAATACTGACTTAGGGAAATTCATTACAATTCTGCATAGGCTTAGCTCCAATATTAGAAACATGCCTCTAGGCTCATTTGTACAAGAATTTCTTATTCAGCATCTCAGCTACACAGGTTTCCACACAGAAATGAGCAGGTAAAAATGGTTGGAGCTTCATAATGAGTCAACATTAACATAATTACTTTCCATTTCATCTATTAGAGTACACTGTTTGACTCTCTCATTTCTTTTCATTTCAATCATTCCTTTAGTACACCCACAAGGCCCTGTTAGAGAAATGAGACTTCAGAGGCTGTGCTATAGAAACTGAGGTGAACTAAATACTTTTGAAATTTTCCCATAGAAGTGATCAAATTTTCCACACTACCATAAATGATGCAATTCTGTACTCTAATATAATATTTCTTTACATCTATTAAAACAATGTATACAATTAGATAATGGCATGAAAATGATTTACTTTGGCATCACAAAGCGTGACTATAAAATAACTATCTTGGTTGTTTTTTAACAAACAGAACTTAATCTTGCACATGTGAACTGCCTATTACAGTTACCTCAGGGGCTAGATACACACTGTAATTAGGCTGCCACTGCTGAAAACATCTCTGAACATCTTTTTGGATGAAGGAATTACCTTCAGGGACAGTTTAACACCCAAACAATAAAACATGTCTCACTGCTTTATATTTTAAGGCCAGGATTTAATTTAGTCACCCATCTTATGCATCAAATTTAAGGCAGAAAATGTTGGCTATTGCTAAAGAGTATTTATTGCACTCATCTCACATACTACTAAAGTAATGTTCAAAATTCTCCAAGTCAGGTTTCAGCAATACGTGAACTGTGAACTTCCAGATGTTCAAGCTGGTTTTAGAAAAGCCAGAGGAACCAGAGATCAAATTGCCAACATCCGCTGGATCATTGGAAAAGCAAGAGAGTTCCAGAAAAACATCTATTACTGCTTTATTGACTATGCCAAAGCCTTTGACTGTGTGGATCACAATAAACTGTGGAAAATTCTGAAAGATATGGGAATACCAGACCACCTGACCTGCCTCTTGAGAAACTTATATGCAGGTCAGGAAGCAACACTTAGAACTGGACATGGAACAATAGACTGGTTCCAAATAGGAAAAAGAGTACGTCAAGGCTGTATATTGTCACCCTGCTTATTTAACTTCTATGCAGAGTACATCATGAGAAACGCTAGGCTGGAAGAAGCACAAGCTGGAATCAAGATTGCTGGGAGAAATATCAATAGCCTCAGATATGTAGATGACACCACCCTTATGGCAGAAAGTGAAGAGGAACTACAAAGCCTCTTGATGAAAGTGAAAGAGGAGAGTGAAAAAGTTGGCTTAAAGCTCAACATTCAAAAAACGAAGATCATGGCATCTGGTCCCATCACTTCATGGGAAATAGATGGGGAAACAGTGTCAGACTTTATTTTTCTGGGCTCCAAAATCACTGCAGATGGTGACTGCAGCCATGAAATTAAAAGACGCTTACTCCTTGGGAGGAAAGTTATAACCAACCTAGATAACATATTGAAAACAGAGACGTTACTTTGCCAACAAAGGTCCGTCTAGTCAAGGCTATGATTTTTCCAGTGGTCATGTATGGATATGAGAGTTGGACTATGAAGAAAGCTGAGCGCCGAAGAATTGATGCTTTTGAACTGTGGTGTTGGAGAAGACTCTTGAGAGTCCCTTGGACTGCAAGGAGATCCAACCAGTCCATTCTAAAGGCGATCAGCCCTGGGTGTTCTTTGGAAGGAATGATGCTAAAGCTGAAACTCCAGTACTTTGGCCACCTCATGCGAAGAGTTGACTCATTGGAAAAGACTCTGACGCTGGGAGGGATTGGGGGCAGGAGGAAAAGTGGATGACAGAGGATGAGATGGCTGGATGGCATCACCGACTTGATGGACGTGAGTTTGTGTGAACTCCAGGAGATGGTGATGGACAGGTAGGCCTGGCGTGCTGCGATTCATGGGGTTTCAAATAGTCGGACATGACTGAGTGACTGAACTGAACTGAACTGAACTGATTTCCACTCTCAGAAGATAAAGATTTACTACCAGCAAGGATATTCAAGAGAAACAGCACTTGAGTTCAAATAAAAGCCCCAGTGCTTAATATCCAGCAACTTACTGGGAAGCTTGCTGAAATTCTGAGTCAGAATATTTTGTAAATAAGATGACATCTATAAAAGTACCAGCATGGTGCGTAATAAGAAGTAAGGGATCAATAGACGAACATACTGTATTTACATGGTAGGAAATAAATTGTAGAAGTCACATATGAAAAATCTTAGTAAAATAGCTCTGATGTGTTGCCAGTGATACAAAGAAATCCTGCTCCATTTTAATGACAGAAATATATCCTTTTTGATACTGTACACACATCCCTGAAGGTAGCATAAAGACTTTTACAACCAAAATCCAAGTTGCCTTTTTATTTACAAAAAATATAATCAAAACTTTTGACCACCTACTATTTCTAAGCTCTATTCTATGCACTGAAGGAGAAAAAGAAAATATAGTGTTTGTCCTCATGGAATATTACTCAGCCATTAAAAAGAATATGTTTGAATCAGTTCTAATGAGGTGGATGAAACCGGAGCCTATTATACAGAGTAAAGGAAGCCAGAAAGAAAAACACAGTATACTAATACAGTATACTAACAGTACACTAACGCATATATATGGAATTTAGAAAGATGGCAACAATAACCCTGTATGTGAGACAGCAAAAGAGACACAGATGAATAGAACAGTCTTTTGGACTCGGTGGGAGAGGGAGAGGGTGGGATGATTTGGGAGAATGGCATTGAAATATGTATAATATCATATATGAAACTAATTGCCAGTCCAGGTTTGATGCATGATACAGGATGCTTGGGGCTGGTGCACTGGGATGACCCAGAGGGATGGTGCAGGGAGGGAGGTGGGAGGAGGGTTCAGGATGGGGAACACGTGTACACCCGTGGCAGATTCATGTTGATGTATGGCAAAACCAGTACAATATTGTAAAGTAATTAGCCTCCAATTAAAATAAATAAATTTAAATTTAAAAAAAAAAGAAGTAGAAGTGACTAAAAGTTGCTTCAGTGTGACTTGTTCAACTAGGAGGCTACACTGTCACACCTTGAAGTTCATTGAGTACTCCCTTGGATACACACACATACACACACACACACTTATGCAGAAACCTGCTAATAAGATGTAAACATGTTCATCCATGAAGCTATTTTTGCAGTTCTTTTGGGAACTGGTCATTAACTAGTGTAACATGACATAGAGTTCAAATTTTTATACCCATACTTCACAAAATACCCTTACCTAATATTAATAGGTAAAAAATAACTGATATCTAAAATCCCACTACTTGGCTTTCCAGTGACATCATTTTTCTTTGAAGCACACAAGAAAAGGAATACATTGAATGTGAATTTTACTTTACCACTCTTGGATAGAATGTTTCCATTCCTTATATTAAATATACCTGTATTGCTGCAAAATGAAATTAATCAAATGCCTTAAGATTGCAAGTTGAGAAAAATAGAGCCGTCATGCAAAATAAAATTTTGGAGCTATTTTTTCTATTCTGTAATGAGTATAAATAATTGGTCTAGGTCAGCCTGATTACTTAGCCTATCAGAGGAAAAAAGAATAGTTAGTCATTAATTATATCATTAAATTATGCAAAATCCAAGACTGTTTTGCTAATAAACTAGAGTATAATTAGCTATATAATTATATGGAGATCAATATTCCTTTGAGAACAGTCATTTATCATGAGAAAAATTCATTCCATAACCAAACAGCCTTTTATGAGTACCTTAAACTTTAGACAACAAAAGTTCTCTAAATCATTTAGATTATATAATCCTATAAGCCAAGGACTCTGGGTACAAATTCTTGTCTAGATTTCAAGGCCCTGAATACCACTGTAGTTAAGACTCCATGCTTAACCACAGTGGTGCAACTGCAAAAACTAGGCCAATATCAAACGTGACACTCAGACACTACCCTCCCACTACAGGAGAAAGAACTAACTTACTGTATTAGAGCTACGTAGATAACTGTATTTATAACTAAATAAGATTCTTTTGGATAAACTTATCCAAAATTTTTAAAATCTTATAAATACAAAATCTGAAACAAAATCTGATAAGACCATACACTTCCAAGGCAATGAATATTTAAAATTCCTAAGATATAGAAATATCTTCCTTCTGTTTTGGCATTGCCTGGTGGGGCAGGAGAGGGTAAAAGGTGATTAGAAAAGTCTTTGGCCCCCTTCTCTTTTGAAAATGTCTTTAAAATCACCAAACATGGGTGCTGATTCAGTTTTCCATCTAACCCAAGAATCTTTAGGTGGTTTTACTGTCCCTCTGGGGTCAGCCCAAGTGGCCACTGGGGAAGGGAGAGATCTCTTTAACCTCTACTTGGCAGTGGGCAGACAGAGGATAGAAAGTAGGACCAATGCCCTGGCTACACAGGAACAGGAGAAACTGAGGGACTTACTAGAGCTTGCCCTTGCCCTTCCTCTTTCCACATTATCAGAGGCTTTTAACATTCAGTGGATTTACACCCTGACTGGCTACATTGACTAGGTTCTACTACTCCGTACTAATTAACACAGAGGTAGCACTCCAGTGTTCTTGCCTAGAGAAGCCCAGGGATGGGGGAGCCTGGTAGGCTGCCGTCTATGGGGTCGCACAGAGTTGGACACGACTGAAGTGACATAGCAGCAGCAGCAGCAGCACAGCATAAAGATTAGATAAAGATTGATTTCCAAAGCAAGACATATGGAGGCTACAAACACTGGTTCCACCACTTACTATACGTGGAAATCTGAATAAGCAAGTTACTTTACCTCTCTGGACCTCAGTTTCCCATTTGTAAAATGGGAATAATAATTGTACCTACCTCATGTTGTTGTGATGGTGAAATTAGTTCATGCAGTAAAAGCACTCAGAACAACGCTCAACACATAATAAGAATCCAATTAACATTAGCTATTTTATTGTTGCTATTGTCATTATTATTATACTATTTCCTTATTTCCTAGCATGTGCCTTCTTTTTGGATTGGGCCAGGTACCTCCTTACCATTTTTTAAATTCCATTTTTTTATCCCTCTCCCAGTAACATGCTTTAAAATCCAATTCAACTGTCATCTACTCCACAAAGTCTTCCCTGCTTTGGAAGAGGCAATTTAACATAGTAATAAAAACACCTCTGGAGTCAGAAGGTTCTCTCCCAGTACTGCCACTGACTAGCTATAATTCCTTGTACAAGTTATTAAATCTCTCTCCAAAGATCAAACAAGAAATTTGCTAAAATTTAAATAAGGGCTTCCATCTGTATCAGATATATAAAGATTCATGTTGATGTATGGCAAAACCAATACAATATTGTAAAGTAATTAGCCTCTAATTTAAATAAATAAATTTAAATTAAAAAAAGAATCTACAAGTTTATATATTACATGTTCCTGTTTTCACTATAGTGCTTTTGATATCCATTTTGAATATCATATATGGTCATTTTCTTAAATGTATTAATTATGCATTTATAATTACTAAAGGGAAAAGTTTAGAGTGGTGGCTCAGTTGGTAAAGAGTCTGTCTGCAATGCAGGAGACCTGAGTTCAATCTGTGGGTCAGGAAGATCCCCTGGAGAAGGAAATGAAAAACCCATGACACCCACTTCAAAATAGGTCTTCAAGGTGTATCTCAAACTGTTGAGCAGGAATAGTAGTTTCACTAGTTGCTACAAATTACCATCCAAGAAGTATATGGCAAGTGGCACAATCTAAATGAAGCTCATTTGAAAAAACAATACTTACATCGAAACATTCCTTGACAAGACTAGGTGCTCAGTAATGTTGAAGAAATCCTGTATCTTCTTTATGATCATGTAAGGGTATAAAGCACATAAATCACTGCTTTCATGTACATCACTGCAGGATAAGAAACTCCTTTTAAAAGTCATCAAGTTGAGTAAGTGAAAGATCTATGGATCCATCTGAATTTTCTGGACTCATTCATATACGTCAGCTGTTCAGCAGCTCAGTTGTGTCTGACTCTTTCTGACTCCATGGACTACAGCACACCAAGCTTCCCTGTCCTTCACCATCTCCTGGAGCCTGCACAAACTCATGTCCATTGAGTCCATGATGCCATCCAACCATCTCATTCCCTATCATCATCCCCTTCTGCTGCCTTCAAACTTGCCCAGCATCAGGGTCTTTTCCAGTGAGTCAGCTCTTCACATCAGCTGGCCAAAGTACTGGAGTTTCAGCTTCAGCATCAGTCCTTTCAATGAATATTCAGGGTTGATCTCCTTTAGGATTGATTCATTTGATGTCCTTGCAGTCCAAGGGACTCTGAAGAGTCTTCTCCAACACCACAGTTCAAAAGCATCAATTCTTCAGCACTCAACTTTCTTTATAGTCCAACTCTCACATCCATACATGATTACTGGAAAAACCATAGCTTTGACTATACGGACCTTAGTCAGCAAAGTAATATCTCTGCTTTTTAATATGCTATCTAGGTTATTCATAGCTTTTCTTCCAAGGAGCATGTTTTTTTTTTTTAATTTTATTTTATTTTTTAACTTTACAATATTGTATTGGTTTTGCCATATATCAAAATAAATCCACCACAGGTATACATGTGTTCCCCAACCTGAACCCTCCTCCCTCCTCCCTCCCCATACCATCCCCCTGGGTCGACCCAGTGCACAAGCCCCAAGCATCCAGTATCGTGCATCGAACCTGGACTGGCGACTCATTTCATATATGATATTATACATGTTTCAATGCCATTCTCCCAAATCATCCCACCTTCTCCCTCTCCCACCGAGTCCAAAACACTGTTCTATACATCAGTGTCTCTTTTGCTGTCTCGTATACAGGGTTATTGTTACCATCTTTCTAAATTCCATACATATGCGTTAGTATACTGTATTGGTGTTTTTCTTTCTGGCTTACTTCACTCTGTATAATAGGCTCCAGTTTCATCCACCTCATTAGAACTGATTCAAATGTATTCTTTTTAATGGCTGAGTAATACTCCATTGTGTATATATCTCTGCTTTTTAATATGCTATCTAGGTTATTCATAGCTTTTCTTCCAAGGAGCAAGTGTCTTTTAGTCTACAGTGATTTTGGAGCCCATGAAAATAAAGTCTGTCATTGTTTCCATTGTTTCCCTATATATTTGCCATAAAGTAATGGGACTGGATGCCATGATCTTATTTTTTTGAATGTTGAATTTATATAGTTTTGAATGTTGAGTGTATATATAATTTAATATCTGAATCTAACCCTTTAAATTTTTTGACCAGTCTTGGAGAATACTGCACTTGCCTTCCTATGTAAAATGTAAGTATTACACTATTCATTTTAACACAGGTTATGAAAACAGAACCAAAATGCATATTTAAAATATGCATAACCATAATTTTTGACCTTAACTATAGCTTTAAATGAGCAACAGTGAGAGCCCTGTATGGAACAACTGATTGGTTCAAGATTGAGCAAGGAGTACAATAGGGCTGTCTGCTGTCACCCTAAATGCCAGACTGGATCAGTTACAAGCTGGAATCAAAACAGAAAGGAGAAATATCAACCTCAGATATGCAGATGATACCACTCTAATGGCAGAAAGCGAAGAGGAACTAAAGAGCCTCTTGATGAGGGTGAAGGAGGAGAGTGTAAGAGCTGGCTTAAGACTAAAATATTAAAAAAAAAAAAAAAAAAAAAACCTAAGATCAAGGCATCTGCCCCCATTACCATATGGCAAACACAAGGGGAAAAGGCAGATGTAGTGCCAGATTTCCTCTTCTTGGGCTCCAAAATCACTGCGGATGGTGACTGCAGCCAAGAAATCAGAAGACGATTGTTTCTTGGCAGGAAAGCGATGACAAACCTAGATGGTGTGTTGAAAAGAGAGACATTACTCTGCCGACAAAGTTCATATAATCAAGGCTATGGTATTCCCAGTGGTCACATACAGTTGTGAGAGCTGGACTATCAAAGCATTGATGCCTTCAAACAGTGGTGCTGGAGAAGACTCTGGAAAGTTCCGTGGACAGCAAAGAGATCAAACCAGTCAATCTTAAGGGAGATCAACCCTGAATATTAACTGGAAGGACTGAAACTGAAGCTGAAGCTTCAGTATTTTGGTCATCTGATGTGAACAGACAGCTCACTGGAAAAGTCCCTGATGCTGGGAAAGATTCAGGGCAGAAGGAAAAGAGGACATCAGAGGATGAGATGGCTGGATGGCATCACTGATGCAATGAACATGAATGGAGGCAAACACTGGGAGATGGTGAAGGACAAGGAGGCCTGGCATGCTTCAGTTCATGGGGTCGCAAAGATTTGGACACAACTAGGAGACTGGGAGAACAACAATAGCTGTAAATGCTAGTTAAAATAAAAAAACACAACACCAGGTTCAAAAATACATCACAAAAAGCAATCAAAGATAATAGAAAAATTTCCTTCAAATTCCCTTGGTCTTTTCTATATATAAATCTCCTATATCACTTTATATATTATTCATTAATTTTTTAACTTCAAAAGTCCTTCAATTTACCACTCTATATACTTAATAAGCTAAATCCATGCTTCCAAACAGAATTTCTCAGATTTGTGTCTCTCCCTTGACATATGGCTCAAAGGTTAAAGCATCTGCCTCCAATGCTGGAGACCCGGGTTCAATCCCTGGATCAGGAAGATCCCTTGGAGAAGGAAATGGCAACCCACTCCAATATTCTTGCCTGGAGAATCCCATGGACAGAGGAGCCTGGTAGGCTCCAGTCCACAGGGTCACAAAGAGTCGGACACGACTGAGCAACTTCACTCACTCACTCACTCACTTGACATATATGCATTTCCAAAAAATGCCCTTCAAAAGGCAAATAACAAGGAAAACAATTAGGTATATCAATTCACTATAAATAACAAAAATCTAAACAGAATTGATTTTTATCTGAAGTCAATACTTCTACCGTTGTTTGCAAATCATATACAACTATACCTTCTCATGTTTTACTTTTAAGAAGTATGAAAAATAGGAACTCTGAAGTTGGGGAAAGCCCTAGAATGATTGCCAACAGCAACTTTAATAGATGAGAAATATATTATCTCCCTGGGTCAAGTTTCTAACCAAGTGTAAAGTGATATAAAAATCGTTTTATGGTCTACCCCTGATTGCTTTGCACAAATCTACCCAGAAGACTAGTAAGCTCAAAATTTTTACCATGCAAACTCACTCCACAAGATAGTTTTACTGAACTTTAGTACTGCCACTGATCCTTAAAGAATCCATTCTATATGTCTCTATCCAGAAAATAATCTATTTATTCCCACTTTTTTTCCTCATTGCTAAATCAGTTTCCTTCTCTGTGAGATATACAACATGGCATCCCATATTGACTCAATTTTAATTGCATCTACCATGGCACATTGTCAATGTATACATGAGAGGAAGCTGAGAGACATTTTTTTTTTCATCATGAAAGTAATAAATGTGCACACTGAAAAATATATCAAGCAGTACATAAAGATATGATGTAAAAAGTAAATATCTCACCTCCCAGAGCAGACCACTGTTAGAGTTTTTTTTTTTTTTTTTTTTGTTAAAGAGTTTTTATGTGGATTATTCCACACATTTTATTATATAAATCCAAGAACTTCTCACACACATACACACACACACACACACACACACACACACACACACACACCTTTGAAAAGATAGGCTCTTACCATATCCGCTCTTTTGTCCCTTTTTTTTTCCCTATTATATTCCCATTAATAATGACTGGTCACAAATATTTCAAGCTTTCGTCCTTCAAGTAAAATGATAGGACTGTACTTTTCTACCCCTTGAAGTTAGATGCAACTATCTGACTTTTTTGGCTGATGCAATGTCAGTAGAGTGAAGGGTGGTACCTCTTCTACTTTTTGCAATATAGCAGAGCCTAGAATCCTGAGTGAGATTAACATGGGGCAGAGATACTCACTGACACGCAGTGAACATGGAGCATAAGTAAAAAATTAGTCTTTGCTGTTTAAAGACTGAGGTAAAATTCTAAAGTTAATATCTCCGTGTAACTAGCCTATCTTCACTAACATCACATCTTGAAATCCATTTATCTATAAACACACAGATCTACCTCATTTACTGAAATAGCTTCATAATATTCTTTTATGATTTTTTTTAAATCTTTATTTTAATTGAAGGATTATTACTTTATTATACAATGTTTCAGGTGTATTATAATACTCTTTTACATGAATGAAAATTTAGTTAACTTGATCTATAAGTATTTTGTGAGTATCTGCCCAGTCTTAAATAATGCATTACATGTTTTAGATGTTAAAGTTCCTTTAATTCTCACAGAAAGTCTATGATGTATAGATTCTATCCTTGTCCACATTTTTACAGGTGAGGAAAATGAAATACATCAAGATTAAGTTAAAACTGTCCCTGAGTGCCCACAGATAATAAATGGTGAAAGTGAAGTGAAAGCGTTAGCCGCTTAGTTGTGTATGACTCTTGCAACCCCATGGACTGTAGCTCACTAGGCTCTTCTGTCCATGGAAGGAGAGCCAGAATTTGAAGGCAGCTGACTCGAGACTCAATGCTTTTTTTGGGGGGTGGGCGAGCACCCACGCTGAGGAATATGAAATCTTAGTTCCTAGACCAGGGATCAAACTCATGCCTCCTGCAGTGGAAGTGTGGAGTCCTAACCACTGGAACACTGGAGAATCCCCCCAGAGTCAATGTTTTTAATCAACAAGTATATACCACCTTTCCCTATTTTGGGGAAACAGATAATACAGAAATATGCAAGAAAATATCAAGTACTAATAGCTACTATGATGAAAATAAAACACAGCAATATGATGACGAGTAGGAGCGACTTTATGGGAGGTAGTTAGGAAAGGCTTCTTTGAGAAGTCATACTTAAACTGAGACATAACTGATAAGAAAAGAGTAACTCATGTAAAAAACCTGGGGAAAAAGCTTTGGAAGTGGAGGGACTAGCTATGCAGAGACTCTAAAGTGGAAGTGACTGGCTATATTCAAGAAACAGCAAAGCTAGTGTTGTTGGAGCATACTGAGCCAGAGAAAGCGTGATGGCAGGTTATTTTACTCATCCTCCCCTGGTGGACACATTGCCTCCAATATTCTTATATACACATCTTTTTATATCTGCATAGGATTAAGAGTAGGATGGGCTTCCCTGATAGCTCAGTTGGTAAAGAATCCGCCTGCAATGCAGGAGACCCCGGTTTGATTCCTAGGTCTAGACTATCCACTGGAGAAGGGATAGGCTACCCACTCCAGTATTATTGGGTTTCCCTTGTGCCTCAGCTGGTAAAGAATCCTCCTCTGCGATGCAGGAGATGTGGGTTAGATCCCTGGGTTGGGAAGATGCCCTGGAGAAGGGAAAGGCTACCCACTCCAGTATTCTGGCCTGGAGAAGTCCATGGGGTCACAAAGAGTCAGACACGACTGAGTGAATTTCACAAGAGTAGGATAAATTTCAACTGGAATTGCTGAGCCAAATTTTGAAAGACATCATGAATTTCCCATTTAAAAGATGATAGGGAAAACACTGGTGCCAACAGTAGAAGAAAGTGCTTGTTTACTATACAAGCTCTCACACTATTGTTATTATCAGACGTGTTACACCATTACTAATTTTAATTTGCTAGACTTGCTAAAGGTTGTGAAACTGCTAGGTTAATCCACATTTGTTTAATTCTGTTTGAAATATCTTTTATATATTGGTTATTTGTATTTATTTAGATGTAAACTGCCTACTTAAGAGTTTTGCCATTTTTAAATTAGGATTTTAGTATGCCTGCATTTATTTTGTAAAGTCTTTGTGTATTAAGAATATGAGGCCTTTGACACATGTGTTGCAAATACATTTTTTAACTCTTTAATGTAATATTTAACTTTATGATCTTTTTATCAAATCAAAGTTTGGAAATTGAATAACTGATCTCTACTGAGTTAAAATGTCTCTTCCATCACATGGTGAACTCCCATATGTATTGAGGTCTATTGCTGGACTCTCTGTGTTCCAGTAATCTGTCTATTTCTAAATCAGAATCAAACAATTTTAATTACTGTGACTTTACCATTTTTTATTTGGTAGAATTAGTCCTCCTTCACTTCACTTTATTCCAGTTTTTTCTTGGTTATTCTCAAGTATTTATTCCTCTAAATAAAATTTAACACTGCATTGTCAATTAAAAAAAAGAAAAATCCTTTTGAAATTTTTATTCATATGTCATTGAATATTACTGCTACAACAAATAGGACTTCCATTAATAGCCAGTTAACTCTTTATTTGTATATAAAAGTGCTATTAACTTTGATTATATTTATCTTATTATCAGGTATTCATATAATACACAAATAATTTTACATATTACTTTCTAACCTTTATATTATTTTCTCTTATCTCATTGCATTAGCTAACACACCGCTCCCTTAGCACCCCAATCTAATAAAAAGATTAAAAAAGTAAAGGCCTAAAATTTACTGGTGATTGTGAACATCCTCATCTTGCTCCTAAATTTAATGGGAATTCATCAAGCATTTTAAATATGCTTGCTTGTGCTTGTGCTCAGTTGTTTCCAGTTCTTTGCGACCCTCTGGACTGTAGCCCACTAGACTTCTCTGTCTATGGGATTCTCCAGGCAAGAATACTGGAGTGGGTCACCATTTCTAATCCAGGGGATCCTCCCAATGCAAGGATTGAACCCATGTCTCTTCAGGCTCCTGCACTGACAGGTGGATACTTTACCAACTACACCACGTGGGAAGCCCCATTTTAAATATAACATTATAATTTAAACATAACACTGTGTAAATATAACAGTGATATTTGGTTTGAGAGATATATTTTTATCATGTTAAGGACATAAGTAACTTTTCCTACTGTATTAAACTTTTTTCAAATCATAAAGTATTGTGAATTCTATCAATGACCTTTGGATAATACATTGGAGATAATAATAAGTTTTTCCCCTCTTTCTGTGGCATTTAAAAAATCTAAATACAATTCATTCATCAGATTTCATTTATATACCTATTTATACTCCCCTTCCCCTCAGTACCTCAGCTGGTAAAGAATCCACTTGAAATGCACAAGACCCTGGTTCAATTCCTGGGTCAGGAAGATCTGCTGGAGAAGGGACAGGCTACCCATTCCATTCCTGGGCCTTCCTGGTGGCTCAGATGGTAAAGCGGCTGTCTACAATGTGGGAGACCTGGGTTCAATCCCCGGGTAGGGAAGATTCCCTGGAGAAGGAAATGGCAACCCACTCCAGTGCTCTTGCCTAGATAAATCCGATGGATGGAGGAGCCTGGTGTCCATGGGGTTGCAAAGAGTCAGACATGACTCAGAGACTTCACTTCAGAGACTTTGGAGCGACTTTCACTTTCACAAATATAAACATGTTATTTAGGCACAATTTTCCCTGGCAACAATGTGCTGCCTTTCCACCAAATGATGCACACCTATATAAACTTCTATGGTTTGTTTCCTTATTGATATAAGCCACACCAACTTCCTTGGTATGGAAATGGGGATAGAAAGTCTATAGTGTAAAAATGGACTCGAAATTTTTTTATTTATTTATTTATTTTTTAATTTTATTTTATTTTTAAACTTTACAATATTGTATTAGTTTTGCCAAATATCGAAATGAATCTGCATATCATACAAATCAAGATCTCTCAAACTCTTTTATGGATCACCAGTATCCCATGAGATAACAATAAATGCACTGAAATCACCTAAGATTGGGAAATGAGTTAACTAAAGTTAATTGATTTTTCTACTATGGGACATTTCTGATTATTTACTATGCTAATATGCACTGTGATTCTTCATTGGAAGGGGTAAAGTGTACAGCAGGCAAAATTTCCCAAAGTTATTTGGCCAAGACATTTCCCTCATCCATGTACAAGTACCAAGTCAGCAGGCACTGGCATCAAAACATACACATTGGGAGAGCCATCTAGCCAATCTGGCTGCTCTTACCTGCTGCTGGTAACCAAGATGTCTGCCAAACCAAGAAGCCTCTGTCCAGCAAGTGAGGATGAGGCTGACCCACTGAGAGAAGAAGAGATGAAAAAGAGGACAAAATCCTAGACATGCTCATCTCTTAACGGTCTCAAGCTTCACTCTTTGTACTAGTCCCATGCACACAGGCTACCAGGAGAAAACAGCAGTTCTCATACTGTGCCAAAAGCACTCCCTTTAGGGGGTCCTTTAAGGAAGGGACCCCTTCCGGGGTGTATGCAAGGTCAAAATTGTTCCCATAATAATACTAAGACATTATGTGACTTCTTCACTCACATCCTCTCACAAATCTATGAAGGAGTTTTCCAGAGGCTACATGACCCAAGATGAACCATCACAACTGATGGAAAATGGAGTGTGTGCCTGTGTATTCTTGTATTTTTTAATTTTCTCAACTTTAATCAGAAAATAGCAATAGGTATAACCCACATTGTAAAAGTTCTTTGCGGTCCACAATATCAGTGTAAAGGAGCTCTATAACCAAAAAGTCTGAAAGGCATTATAACTTAATGGTCTAAGTGGGCCTTATCCCTCTAACACAATTGGTCTTGCTATCTCTTGAATAGTAGCCCTCCAGATCTTCTGATGGAGAAGGCAATGGCACCCATTCCAGTACTCTTGCCTGGAAAATCCCATGGACGGAGGAGCCTGGTAGGCTGCAGTCCATGGGGTCGCTAAGAGTCAGACACGACTGAGCGACTTCACTTTCTCTTTTCACTTTCATGCATTGGAGAAGGAAATGGCAATCCACTCCAGTGTTCTTGCCTGGAGAATCCCAGAGACGGGGGAGCCTGGTGGGCTGCTGTCTATGGGGTCGCACAGAGTCGGACACAACTGAAGTGACTTAGCATAGCATAAATCTTCTGAGGTGTTAATTCTGTTTTTAATCTAACATGCTTTCTTCACTTGAACCACCTTTTAATATATATACAAAACTGTTTTCTTTGCACGAGTCACCTTAATTCTGCCAATTTGCCATTCAAGGAATCCTCTTCAAGCCCTTGGTTTGCTTTTTCTCTTTGAGTCGTTAGTTAATACTTTCTTCATAATAAGAAACTAAGCTCTTTTCAAAAGTGTTATATAGATAATAGATATAGCACTTGAAATATTAGAGTAATTAAAATTATGACTTAATACAGTTTTCAGTAATTGATATAAATTAACTATTACCTAGTTTTATTTTCTAAGAATACTTTACTTTAATGGATCATTCTCGACTTTATACCAATATTTAACCAAGAAAATATGTCCAAGTAATGTGTTTTATGAAATAACCTAAACTTACACGACTTGTCACTTCATTAAAAATAATTCTATTTCTAATGTCTAGTTAATAATTTTCCCCAATATATTCAAACATTAACTCTTTCACATAGTTAGCTCAACGACTCTGCTACTAGTTATGTAGCTCTATACCTAGCTATATAAAACCTTGGGTAAATCACTTCCCCTTCCCTTTCCCACTTTCAAAAAGCATTGGACTAAAAGAACTCTTCTAGTTCCAACCATTTCTGACTCGCACACGTGCATGGTCCTTACCATTTAGCTGGGTCGGCACCAGAGTTCCTAACCCAAGGCAAAGTGTACACATATTCAACCTAATGACAGTATATGATTCTCAGAGATAATGTAAATTGGAAATAATCCAGGCATAAGTAACTGATAGTAAAGTGCATCTTTCTATGTTACTGTAATTCTAATTATTATTTACTTTTCATCATTGAGGTTTTTTTTTTTCATGACCCTTAACCACTAAAACTACCATATTTTGAATTCACTTTGAGTTGTAGGTTAACATGACTACAAAACTGCAATAAAAATAAAAATTAAGTAGTGATAAGGAAAAATGGAATTCAGGTAGCAATAATCTATTCAGGGGTACTTTATTTGAACACTGGACAAAACTGAAAGAATTGTATACCTAAAATAAGTGGTAGAGAGGAGACTAAGCTTTACAAAAATTACTCTGAAGGCTTTTTAGAGAATTAATTCAGAGATGGAACGTGGAGAAGATGAAGGTGAAAATACAAAAACCTGTCGGGAACTAATAGATTCTAGGGAGTGGTTTACTGGAAAACAGGGAGAGGAATGATGGAGGGATAGCACAGATGTGGTTGACGAGGTGAAGAGTGATGTCACTAACTGTGACAAGGAGCACAGAGAAAAAGCAGAGGGGAGGCTAGCATGGGTAACAAGGAAAACTGAGAGAGTCTATATTAGATATGTTAAGTATAAAAGGTGCCAACAGAACACTAATATCGCATCAAGTAATCATCATCATGGACTAGTTAATAATACAACATGTTCTCTATAACAAGAAAACTGATAAAAGAAATTTGATCTAAGAGAATAATATAGGTACCTAGATTTCTAGTAGACCTGCTTAAAGAGCAAGAAATAGTTCTTATTTCCAGTTTTATAACTTAACATAATTTTCTACCCAGATAAACAGAGCCAATTAAAAAACTCCACTGAAAAATCTCCATGAAGATACACATAGTATCATTGTATAACTGATAATATTTTTCCCTCTCTGTTTATACTGTTTTATTTTTATTTATTCATTGTTTTTTTTTTCTTTTCCATCATGGTTTATTATAAGATATTGGATATAATTCCCTGTGCTATACAGTAGGATCTTGTTGTTTATCCGCCCTATATATATATTTTTGCATCTGCCAGTCCCAAATTCCCAATCCATACCTCCCTTATCCCACCTCCCTCTTGGCAAGCACGAGTCTCTTCTCTATATAACTGACAGTATTCTTTTGCAAAATAGTTTTTTTAAAGAAAGAAAGAAAATAAACGTTGTTCAAACAATTTACATAAAAATTTTGAAGTTTTTCGAAATGAAAATTTCATCTGATGAGAAAAGTATTTGACACTTGTGAGGGAGAGAAAGGTTATTTAGTGACACGTAAACAACCACTTTCTAAAGGAATAAATGTCTCACTTTGAGAGATATACCGAAGCAAAGCAACTGTCTTTGCTAACATGCATTTGCTAATATGCAGCACAGATATGTAAATATGTGGTGTATGTTCAATTTAAACCTTTACATAAATAATCAGGGGATAAAATCCTATGGTCCATGGACCCAACTGTTTACATAAGCAAACTGACATTTTCTTAAATAGCGCATGAAATTGGTCTTTTGAGAAAATCAAAAACACTGAGGGAAAAGCATCCCAATGAACATCTGTAGGTAAATTAACAAGTATATTTGTTCCTTACAACGATGCATAATGTTATCATCTCTTTCTGAAAACATTAACTAAAAGTGAAATTGTGAAGCATTTGTTTTTTAAGATCTTATTGCCATGAGTGTGGACAGTGGCACTTCTACTTGTAATACAGACAGCAGATGGGAAGATGTTACCAACTATCAGACTTGTTTTTATTTTACTTTTCACATCTGTACCAGAGCATTTCAGTCCCAATAAGTTGATAATTTAAGAATATACAATTTCCCCCATGTGTGCTCTTCAAATCTGGATGTCTGGTGCTCAGTTAAATTTCATCTATTTGCAATTTTTTTCCCTTACAAGGCATTATTTTTAGCTTCCCAGTCTATTAACAAAACAAAAAAACCTAGCTACAAATCTATTTCTAAATGTTAACTCCCATTAAATCCACTATCATTATAGTCCCACCAAATATAAAACCCCCTAAATGTGGTAAAAAATAATTACTAATATGATGCCTTGTCTAAAGGTAAAATCCAGACATGACCCAGTCACAGTTTGGAAGGAAAGGTGGAGATATTTACATATCTATTTGCTTGTTTTCCCTTAGTCAAATCAATAGGACATATAACGTACTTGTCGTTTATAATATCTTAAAAAAAGATAGGTAAAAGAATTGCTGTCGGTACCTTTATCTTCTGCCTTCACATCATGAAAAAAAATAGAAAATATACTTTCATCCTTTATAAACAGGATGAAATTTAAATAATATTTCTTCTTCCTGAACTGAGTTGATAAGGCAGAAACAAAGAGTTTCTTAATTCTATCAATGAATGCTACACTGTGAACACTGAGAATAAAAATAATGTAGTCCAATTTCTTCTTGATCATTTTTTCCCTTTGTCTCTTCCCAAACTAAGACAGAATCATTGCTGGAAATTTGGAAAATAAAGTTAATGTAAAAGAAAAGAATAAAAATCACCACCTTTTCTCATTTAGCAAGATCTGCTATTAATATTTTAGCACATAGTTTTGGTTTGTACTTTCCTGTGTACAATACTGTGTTAAACAAAACTGAGACCATACTATATGATGTATTTCACATCCTTTTTTACCACTTAATATATCATGAATATATTCTCACAATTTAAATATATAGAAGATTAGTTTTAGTTATCATTTAAGTAACTTAACAAACCTTATTACTGGGCATCTATGCTCTAATTTTTCACTATTAGAAATAATGCTGAAGTAAACATCCATGTACAGATGTCTTCTTTATACATCTGTTTCATTAGGACATTCCTCTAGAATTAGAACTGCTGGATGTCAGTATAAACATTTTCATCGCTTATGTTTCATTCTGTTAAACTGCCTTCTAGAAGGGCTGTACTATTTTATAAATCAACCATCAAGAAATGAGAGTACATGCTTCTCAGCACCCTCACGGGTCAGATAATTATTTCATATCTTTTTTTCTATTGCACCATTCTTTTCATAGGCATTTCTTTTACTATTAGGAAGGCTGAACATATATACACCCAATACACATTCACATATGCCCATACACACCCACATAAGCTCATCCTACATACCATACATACCACATACATCATATATATAACTTACACTATGTCAATATCATGTTCATTACCTTTGCTTATATTTGTTAAGATACTTATTTTTCTTTTTGCTGAGTAAGAACCACATATAAAACTATTAATCCATTATTAAAATTTTATAAAGTTGTTCCAAACTCATGATTTACATTTTAATTATGCATACTGTTTTCTTGACTTACAATATTTCCTAATTTGTGTATAGTCAAAGTCTTTTCTTATGTCTTCTACATCATTATCCTAACTCTTTAGTGCTCTGAATTTTATTTTGATGTATGGTGTGATATAGGATATCAATTTATATTTTCCCTGCAATAATTTATCAATTGCTGTAGCAACAATTTTCCCCTACAAATTTAAAGTCCCTAACATAATTCTCAAATTGGAAAAACTTACTTGCCATAACTCTTCCCCTATCTAATACATTTCATCCTAAGAAATATAGCAGTTCCAACAATTGTGAATACCCGATACCAAAAATTTAAATAATATGTGCTCAAGGTCATTAAAACCACCCTCGATTGAACACTATCCCTTTCATTCAAACAATACTAGGGCACCATTCACATATTCAAGCTCCCTTTAATTTCATGCACAATACAATAGCAAGCCAGTGGGTATTGAGAAGGTAGGGAAGAGAAGAACACAATATTCAGGAAACCAAACACAATACTCCTTTGTTTTAAAGTTGTATCACTATATAATAATTATTTTGATATTCATGAAATTGACAATACAAAGTAGATTTTAATGTGAATTTGATAGTTCCTTATACTCAGAAAAAATTACTGTTCATTAGATTTAACTGCAGTATACAATCTATATGTAACCTATGAAAGAGTAGTATAGAAACTTTCAAATAGTCAAGACAAAAACAAAAACTCAACCTAGCAAGACTGTCTTTGATGTTTTCAAAGTAGCCAAAACAATGTATTCTACAGGAAAATCTAAAGCAGACATATAGAATTTTGCCTGTTGTGAGCCTTGTATGTGGGAGACTTATGTTACTATGTCTTATGTATAGAAATGGATTACACAGCTTTAGAAAAAGAGTTCAATGCATCTTTAAAATGTTTCCAAAGTGAAAATAACTTTCTTAAGAGCTAAAAGTCAGACTAAATATCTGTATTAGTGACAAACTATCAGTTACATTCAGTCTCTTACTTTCAAAGGGAATAAAAGTTATATAATAGAACCAGATAAAAACTCCAGTCTTACAGTTATGGGAGGGTGATTGATGCTAGATTTAAGATTGAAAACTTGCACTTTGACGAAAAGGTAACTTAAAAGAACAAATAATCCTGTTTTAAAAGCTATTGGCATATGCTTTAGAGAATTGCCTTTAATTCCTTCTTTTTTCACAGGTTCAAAATCGTTACATGTCTGATGCAATCACCTGGGAGATGTAGACATGACCATCATTGGTCACCTACCCATCCAGCAAATTCAAAAGTTCTCTTCTCCTGCCCCCACTGCCCTAGTGCAAGGGCTGTCACAGCTCTGTGTGCACATATGCAAGGAAGTCAATGACTGAAATCTAGAGTAAAGCAAAATGTCAGTGGGTTCTGCTGTTTAGTCAAAAGGGAAAAAAAGCCAAGGAAAATACAAATCAAGTCAAAATGAAAGATTGGAACATGAGTCTGCCTGTGTTCACTAAGTGCAACCTAAATTATCATGACTTCCTTCTGGCTTAAAGCAGCTGGCAAGTTCTCAGGATTACTCAGGAAGTGATTTTAAAGATGAAGAGCAGCTTCACTCAGTTGGTATATATAAACAACTCTACTTGATCTGGCCCCTGCCTACTGTGTGCTCTCTTCCCCTATTCCTTGGCCCTCACACTACTTCAAATCCAAACTGCCTTTCTTCCTGTTTTTCCACCATGTCAAGTTCTTTCCAACATGAAGCCTTTTTTTTTTTAAGCTGCTCCCTTAGCCTGGAAGACCATTCTGCTTGATCATTTCATAGCTGGCTTCTTCATATCATTCAGGATTCTAATTACATATCACTACTTTAGAAAAGCCTTCTTTGATTATCAAGTAAAAAGACTCACTCTGGGAGTTTGGGGTTTTTTGAGCACAAACCACACATTCTCTTTTCTTGGCCCTGCAATAAACCTTTCTCTGCTCCCCCTGCCAAAAGACTCACTCTGTCACTATCATACCTCTCTACTCTGGCCCCATACCATCTATGACTGTCTTGTTTTCTTAATCAATTACAGTAATTCTCCTACAAATGAACCTTCAAGTTGAGAACTTTCAAAGATGCGCAGGTATGTTCACCTGTCCAGTCATGTAAGTTAGTTCATGTGTCTGGCATACACTGTCACGTGCATGCATCCTCTACAAGCGGTGGTGCTTTTTTTTTTTTTCTTTACTGTACAGTACTGTAGAGAGCACACAAAAAAAGAGAGCACAGCAGTACAGTACCTTTATTTCAAGCTAGATCTGCAAGAAGACGACTTCATTGAGCTCCTTGCTGTGCAACATGAGAAGCTTACTAGAGAAGACCTGATGGAACTGGAAGCCCAGGGAAACAGCAAAGAGAGACAAGAAGAAGACATAACTGAAGAACTGAAGAGATTCATAACACAGGAAATGGCAGGGGGATTTTCTCTATTTGAGGAGGCACTGTTAGTTTCGAGGAATAGGACATGAATGTAGAATGGTACAGGAAGGTTTGCAGCGGCCATTCACAATGCAATCCAGTGCTATCATGTCATCTCTGATGAGAAAAAGAGAGCTACTACCCACACATCACTGGATCATTTTTTTCAAGAGGGCAGATAGAAATGAATCCAGCAAGAAAACAAGAACCTGTGCCATCAGTGTCAGGTGTGAAGGATATTGCAGCTTGCCCTCCATCTCCTCCCACTGTTGATGATACTTCAGCTCTACCATCTCCCACCCCCTCACCATCCTCCAGTCATAACTCTTTGTGCCTGTTCACTTGATGCCAGCCCCTGTATGCCAGCTGTTGTACTATACTACTGTACTTTTCAAGGTACTATAAGATTAAAAATGTTTTCTTTATTTTTTGTGTTTGTTTTTATGTATTATTTGTGTGAAAAGTATTATAACCCTATTACAGTACAGTATATTATACAGCCGATTATGTTAGTTGGGTACCTAGGCTAACTTTGTTGGTCTTATGAACAAATTGGACTTAAAGGTGCACTCTAGGAATGGAAATTGTTCCTATGTAGGGGACTTACTGTATTTGTTCATTTGGTCACTATTCTTCACTGCAAGCTCTATGAGGGCAGGGATTTTTGTTCCTTTTGTTCAATGCTCTATCCTCAGCACCTAGAATACAGTCATATTCTACATGTCCAACAGATATTATTTTCAGCAAATATATTTCACTGGTTTACATTTTTGTTTTTTAAAACCTTTAAAACCTATGAAGGATCCTGATTACTTCTAAGAGCAGATTAGATTTCAATGAGTATGTTTTCAACTATGTCTTAGTTGAAACATAAACCTGCTCCCAGAATATTTTAGGACTAACTAACTATATTCCTAATCAGCTTTCTCTCAACGATATTCCTCAAATACAATGAGGCTAGACAAGAGTTAATGCCTCTGCCTCCAGCTGGATCTGGCCTATTTGTCTCTTTTATTGCCACAGCAAACAAGTCAATGGTTTTCAACAAGGAAATGAAGCAATTTTGGTGTATGTGAGGAGAAGGCATGAAGAGACACTCTTTCCCATTAATCACCTCAATAATTTAGAGTTTACTGAACTGGTACTGAAGCTTAGTACAAATAAAATGTAAGTTCTTTGAGGGAAGGAACTTTTCATCTCTTTGATTCACTGTTGTATCTCCATACACTGCTCAGTGCATAGCAGGCATCCAATAAATGTTTCTTAAATGAATCAATGAATAAAAGAGTAAATGAATGACTATACAATAAGTTCCAAAAACTGACTTAGAAATAAAGATAGTTAAATTGCACAGGTTTGTTCTGCTTCTGAAGCTATATGCAGAAACACAAACTACAATTAGATTTTATATTCCTGCTTCTAAGGAATTCTATACCATGTGCTATTGATCAAAAGGTAATTGAGCAAGAAGGAGCTTATAGACAGTTTAGAAAACTTATCACTGATCGTAGAAATGCCTCTAATGTTAAAATGACTCAAATATCAAATGCCCTAATAAAAAAGGGCAGCCTAGGTATTGATCACTTACATAAATTTTGTAAAAAATTTGAACAGCTGTAAATCATTGATGTTTATTTATGCCTTGTGATGTTCTTATGGAATCTGAAGTGTCTTGCATGCTTATGAAAACAATTAAAAACAGAAAACAAGAATAGGGAAAAATGTAAATCAGAACACATCAAGATTAAGAAAAATGTTATGGCAAAGATTTAACTGCATTTCCTGGTGGACCAAAACAAAAAAATACAATCAATTACTTTTAAAGAAAGCAAAGGTTTTTCTAGCATTTAGACTTGGGAAAAAAAATGGTTCATGTTGGTTTTCATAAAACCAACCCAATTATATAGTGAACCATGTCTGCAATAGCATTACTATATTAAAAGTAGTAACAGATTCTTAGAAGAGTAGTTCTCATAACATTTCTCAGTATAATCTAAAAACAAACAACAAATAGGTAAAAAGTAATTCTGGGATACAGAGGATAAACAAGAAAATGGATCCAAGTACATAAGTCTCTGACGGGTCTGGCTTGATCCAGAGTTATATATAGTATATAGAAAACTGATTTCACCTTGCATACCACATTGATTTGTAGTCAATGTCTTTCATGGTAAATTGCCTGTAGTACTGTGTTAAGAATAATTAACAATCATAATCATAAATATTTTAGGCTTTACAAGGCATAGAATCTCTGTAGCAACTACTTATTGTCACTGTAGCATGAAAACCATCACAGAAAATATGCAAAGAAATGGACAAACTTTTAGGGTCCAATAAAACCTTTATTTAGAAAAGCAAGTGGCAGGCCAGATTTGGCCCATTGTCCACAATTTGCTGACCTTTGATTTAGAAGGATAGATGGACTACTATTCCTTCAAATAGGTTCCCAGAAATGTAATTTTTCTTGCTAGGGCTTTTGATAAATTTTGGATACTTGGCAGATTAAAATTACATCCTATTTCCAGAGCCCATAGTTCATATTTTCTAGGCTGCTGATTAAGGGCAAATACATTTTTGAAAGGCTAAATAAGCAAATAGCAAGACTGACATTTTAAATTACTAATAAATATCAAAACTAAGTTTAATTTCTACCAGCACTATACAGTAGAAATTTCTATGATGATAAAGTTTTATTCTATACTTTTTCCTGTCTGATAGTAGATCTGATTCTAACTACTTATGGCTACCAATAGTTGAAATATGGCTAATATAATGAGGAACTAAAAATCTAACTTTAATATAAATTAATTTAAATTTAGAACAGGCATCCCTGATGCCTCATACAACAAAGAATCTTTCTGTAATGCAGGAGACCCAGGTTTGTTCCCTGGGTCAGGAAGACTCCCTGAAGAAGGTAATAGCTACCCACTTCAGTATTCTTGCCAAGAGAATTCCATGGACAGAGGAGCCTGGCAGGCTACAGTCCATGGGGTCACAGTCATACACAACCAAGTGACTAACACTTTCACTTTAGATTCCCAGGTGGCGCTAGTGGTAAAGAATCCACCAGCCAGTGCAGATATTCTATAGACACGAGATTGATTTAAATTTAAATAGCAATATATGAATCATGGCTATTAAATATACCACTCAGCATTTACCTAGCTTTAGACAATAAAAAAGGAGTGCCTTGACTCAAAATGTTATCAGATATTATTCCCTTTATTCTAAAAGGGGTTCCTTGGTAACATGGTTTTAACAAATACTGGGTTTTTTAAAAGTTAAACAACAGACTTCTTAATACACAAGCACACTTCAGTAATTTCCAAAAACGGAATATGGTATTTAAATTTCCTTTGTTACAAAAATAGCCCCAAATATGCCAAAAGGTAATGTCTTTCTTTGTATTTAAATATGGTATATTTATCTGATGATTTGGAAATTCACAATAATAAATTGTAAAAGCACCATTATTCTCTGTCTTCAATTAATTTCCTATCACTTAACACAATGATGAAAAAGAAAGCCATATAAGGGAATAATGTTAGCAAAATGGTAGACTATGAAACCTCAGACTCCTCTTCCTCCAACAGAGACACTGATGCAACAATATCTAGACCAATTTTCTTTCTTTTTTTTTTTCTTTTTTCTAATTTTATTTTATTTTTAAACTTTACATAATTGTATTAGTTTTGCCAAATATCAAAATGAATCCGCCACAGGTATACATGTGTTCCCCATCCTGAACCCTCCTCCCTCCTCCCTCCCCATACCATCCCTCTGGGTCGTCCCAGTGCACTAGCCCCAAGCATCCAGTATCGTGCATCGAACCTGGACTGGCAACTCGTTTCTTACATGATATTTTACATGTTTCAATGCCATTCTCCCAAATCTTCCCACCCTCTCCCTCTCCCACAGAGTCCATAAGACTGTTCTATACATCAGTGTCTCTTTTGCTGTTTCGTACACCGGGTTATTGTTACCATCTTTCTAAATTCCATATATATGCGTTAGTATACTGTATTGATGTTTTTCCTTCTGGCTTACTTCACTCTGTATAATAGGCTCCAGTTTCATCCACCTCATTAGAACTGATTCAAATGTATTCTTTTTAATGGCTGAGTAATACTCCACTGTGTATATGTACCACTGCTTTCTTATCCATTCATCTGCTGATGGACATCTAGGTTGCTTCCATGTCCTGGCTATTATAAACAGTGCTGCGATGAACACTGGGGTACACGTGTCTCTTTCCCTTCTGGTTTCCTCAGTGTGTATGCCCAGCAGTGGGATTGCTGGATCATAAGGCAGTTCTATTTCCAGTTTTTTAAGGAATCTCCACACTGTTCTCCATAGTGGCTGTACTAGTTTGCATTCCCACCAACAGTGTAAGAGGGTACCCTTTTCTCCACACCCTCTCCAGCATTTATTATTTGTAGACTTTTGGATCACAGCCATTCTGACTGGTGTGAAATGGTACCTCATAGTGGTTTTGATTTGCATTTCTCTGATAATGAGTGATGTTGAGCATCTTTTCATGTTTGTTAGCCATCTGTATGTCTTCTTTGGAGAAATGTCTATTTAGTTCTTTGGCCCATTTTTTGATTGGGTCGTTTATTTTTCTGGAGTTGAGCTGTAGGAGTTGCTTGTATATTTTTGAGATTAGTTGTTTGTCAGTTGCTTCATTTGCTATTATTTTCTCCCATTCTGAAGGCTGTCTTTTCACCTTGCTAATAGTTTCCTTTGATGTGCAGAAGCTTTTAAGGTTAATTAGGTCCCATTTGTTTATTTTTGCTTTTATTTCCAATATTCTGGGAGGTGGGTCATAGAGGATCCTGCTGTGATGTATGTCGGAGAGTGTTTTGCCTATGTTCTCCTCTAGGAGTTTTATAGTTTCTGGTCTTACGTTTAGATCTTTAATCCATTTTGAGTTTATTTTTGTGTATGGTGTTAGAAAGTGGTCTAGTTTCATTCTTTTACAAGTGGTTGACCAGATTTCCAAGCACCACTTGTTAAAGAGATTGTCTTTAATCCATTGTATATTCTTGCCTCCTTTGTCAAAGATAAGGTGTCCATATGTGTGTGGATTTATCTCTGGGCTTTCTATTTTATTCCATTGATCAATATTTCTGTCTTTGTGCCAGTACCATACTGTCTTGATAACTGTGGCTTTGTAGTAGAGCCTGAAGTCAGGTAGGTTGAATTTTCTTTATTAGAAATCAAGAAACCAGTTAAAAGGCTCCTGTACTTCAGGTGAGTGCAAAACAAGCTGCATCAAAGCCAATGGGAAAATATGTGGCCCCCTCTTGCCATTGCATGGTTGCCCCCTCCACTCACGCACAGAGCCCTGCAATTTGGAGGAGATTCCCAGCTCCTGGCTTCTCCCTGGGGAGGGTAAGAGAAGACTGGACCATATATCCAATGTTCTGACTTTTTGGGTGACACTGCCCAAGAGAGTGGGGCCTGACTTGGAGAACTGCTGAGACTTGGCATACTCTAGGTATCTAGAGGTAACTGAGAACAAAAGAGAGCTGAGTGACATATTACTGTTTCTGAGGACTCATGGAACAGCCGACAGATATCAGAGGGAGCAAAAGATTACAAGTTCCTGAAGAAGGAAAAAAAAGTCCCTCTATTAAATATCTACACACACAAGCCCAAAAATTACATTTCTAGAAAAAAGGTTGAGAGGCTCCCAGAATCTCTAGCAAGGCTGATTGGTGAAAGACTTTCCCAGTTTCTAAAGACTTGGCGACTTGTCTCCTTATGCAAATGCACAGATAACAACATAAAGCTCAGTGAATAAACAAACATATACACAAACCAAGGACAAATGGCCCAAAGGAACAAACATCTACAGAAACTGACACTTTAAAAAAGAAGTATATGAATTTACTGATAAAGAATTCAAAATAGTTATCAAAAAATGTTCAACGCGTTTAGAAACACGATGCATGACCACAATGAGAATTTCAACAAAGAAACAGAAAATATAAAGAAAGAACCAAACAGAAGTTTGTGACCTGAAGAATGCAATGCTGTTGTTTAGTCACTAAGCCATGTCCAGTTCTTTTGCAACCCCATGAATTATAGCCCCACATGCTCCTCTGTCCATGGGATTTCTCATGCTAGAATACTGGAGTGAGTTGCCTTTCCTTCTCCAGGGGATCTTCCCAACCCAGGGATCGAACCCACATCTCCTACATTGACGATCAGATTCTTTACCAATGAGCTAGTAGGGGAAGCCTGAATAACACAGTAGTTGAACTGAAAAATTCATTGCAGGTGTCCTACAAATTGTTGATCAAGCAAAAGAAAGAAAAGCATATTCAAAGACAAAATCATTTGAAATTACCCAATTAAAGAAGCAAAAAGAAAAAGCAATGAAAAAGAGTGAAGAAAGCCTAAGAGAGTTAAGGGATACAAACGAGAAGACTAATATATGTATCAAAGCAGTCCCAAGGGATAAGAGAGGAGGAAAAGGCAGAAACTTAAAGAAATAACGGCACCTTTCCATCAGTTCACTTCCCCCTTGCCACCCAAGTATTTGTAAATGATATGACTAATAAGGGATTACTATCCAACATATATAAACAGCTCTAAAACTTAACATCAAAAAAGGCAAAAAGCTGATTTTAAAATGGGCAGAAGAACTGAATAGACATTTTTCCAAAGAAGAAATGCATAAGGCCAACAGGGACATGAAAAGATGCTCAGCACTGCTAATCATCAGGGAAAGGCAATCAAAACCAAAATGAAGGAGAGACAGAGACACAGAGACAGAGATGGAGATCTTGTTTACATCTAATACCCAATGGAGCACTAGGCAAAATCACCACAGAATATCAGGAAACAACATTTGTGGTTCAGTGTCCCAAAACTTAGGGATTCCCAGGTAGCTCAGTGGTAAAGAATCTGCCCGCCAATGCGGAAGACATGGGCTCAATTCTTGGGTCAGGAAGATCCTCTGTAGGAGGAAATGGCAACCCACTCCAGTATTCTTGGCTAGAGAATCCCATGGACAGAGGAGCCTCTCAGGCTACAATCCATGTTGGATATGACTGATCAGGCATGTATGTCCGATAACTTAACAATTTACTATATTATTTTATATAACAATCAATGAAATATGCACAAGCCATTAATAACATCTTTACAAAGCATATCTTCAAACACTTTTAAAACACATAAATACATGATACTGTTCAGTGTAGTCTAAGAAGCCACTTTTAAATGACAAAATAAGATAAAATGAAGATCCCTGGCAACGTGTAATTTAAAACAATCATCAGAAGAAAATTGAAAAGAAAACGGTAAGACATTTTTAAATTGTGATATCCTTAAAAAGTCACAAAAAAAAACTGTAGGCTAATCTTAAGAGTCCAATGGTAATGATCATTTTCTAGTGTTATCTGGATTTCCACTAAAGGATTTTTTCCTCATTGTGGTGTTTAAAATGCATTTCTATGAACATTTCTGACACAGTAGTAGTTGAAAAACATCTACACTATTGCTTGCTGTGCTGGCCTTCCTTTGTTGAATAAATGGCTTAATAAAAATGTTTAGAGTAGGAAACTGTTCATGTTAAAAATGTGAAATGTCTTATTTAATGGACAATTAAGCATTATCACATCTATGTGAAGTGCATACATTTTTTATTGTAAACTTTTAAGCAAGATTTAAACCAGCCTTCCAGATACATTCAAATAGGAGGTTGGATAAGGAAAGAACACAAATTATTATTTTTTTCCTAATAGAAAACCTCTTGTCACTATAACTGCAGACCAATGATTAGTCTTTAGAGTAATACAGGTACTGGCGCAATTGATGGCATTTTGTAAATTTTATAATTTGATTCTTTATTCCATATCCACACCTCCTCTGAGTTACCAATCAATGCTGGGTGGGATTTCTGCCTATCTCTTGAATATTTGTTAAGTCAGCCCCATTATGAAGATAGGAGGGAGTGAGAAGAATGGCACCTTTATTGAAGAATCTAGGAATGAGAGTGATATGTCTTACAAAAGATCAAGAAATTAAATCTTCCCAATTAAGAGTAGGCAAAAATAAATAAATAAATAAACAATTTTTAAACCAGTTGTGCTTAGAGATAGGTCATTTTTAATTTATGTGAAACACAGACCTCAAAAAGGACTCACACGTTTTTTAAGGCTCACAAGGAGATTTTGTCATTTTTCTACAACAGCAAATCTCATCTGTGGTGGACAGTAGATGTAGGACTGCGCTCCTTCCCAATCTGAGCTTCGTTGACCGGATTCCCTCTAAGCGTCCTTTCTGTGCTAATATGCTTCTCAGCAGGAAAACTCATGGACTATAAAGACGTTAGCTCCCTAACAAGTCTTATGAATTCCTGATTACCTTTTTCCTTTGCCTAGCATCTCTGATATCTATTTAGAACTTTTTTCTTAGCCAAGATGCTGTTCCTGGGTTCCAGACTCTGGGTCTCAATTTCCTAGACTATTAATTATTCCTTTTCAACACTGAAACCTAGGTGCCCAAATCAATGACATTTACCTGTATTTCCTGCCTTAATTAAAGTTGTCCACGGACCCAACTGGATTACTGACCTGGTTCCTTCACTAATGAGTCCAGGAAATCTATACTTCTCCTTACTTGTTGCAAGAATTAAATATATACAATCAGCTAATGAAATATACATTTAATATTTAATGTTAAAATGGCAATTCCAGTTTAACAGAAACCAGAAGCCAGGAAACTAAGCAAAAGTACACTGGATCATATATAGTTTGAACTTATAAAATATAATAGCTAATCTTTAATTTTTTAAATTACAAGCCCTTTCTCATTTCAATATGAGTGATATGTTGCCATATTGGAAAATCGAAGATTTATTTGTAAAATTACATAAAAGTAGAAGGAAAATTCCCCAAACAGAGTCTAGAATTCTGAATATTGAGTTGGAAGGTTGAGGTTTCTGTGCAGAATAATCATCAAACACCCTGTAAAATGACACCTGTATTTATTCCAATAGTACTTAGCAGTAACAAAACAACCTAAAAGCTCTCTTTTCAAAGTTCACTTTCTAGATATTCCAGGTTTCTCAATTACAGTGACAGTGAATAATGGGAAAGTCAGCAACCAGAGCAAATGCAACATACTGGAATACGTTATTTCCTATACTGTGTAATTTGAGGACTTCTTTTAGGTCTTATCTGCCTTCACCTTTACCAGAAATACAGCATTATTCCACTCAGCAGATAATAACATTGGAAGAATTATTTCTAAACAATCACTGTTACCACAATGGCTTCACATTACCTAGGCATTTCCACTAAACTTTTTCGCATTCCTTCGCATTAGATTTTTAGACTGGAAAATCTGCATTCAGACTAGGTTCAGGGTCTGAGGTGATGTTCCAATCTAAGTCAATTTCATCAGGTATTGAAATACTACAGTGACATACCCCACCCTCAGTGATGACTGGGCAGCATGGAACCCCATAGAGCACACTGACAGTAAAACAAAATCCAGGCAGAACACTTCCCCAGAACAAGCTCTGCTTTTTTTCCCTAGCATGGTTCCCTTATGTTATCAAAGGCAGAAAATGTCACTGTATCATGTTCTACGTTAGTTTTGATCTAGTAAATAATTTAGGCACTGAATCCTTTCAGGAATGAAGTGAGATATAAATTAACATGATACCAGGTATTTGTTTGGCTCACTCCCTTACCTTGATTCTGTCTTTGCTCAAATATCAATCACTACAAGGCCTATCCTGACCATCCTTTTTCAGATTGTAAACCTCATCCCTGGAACTCTCTACCCTGCTCTATTTCAGTTCTTTTCACCATGGCATTTATACCTGGGATTTATCCATCTGTCTATGTGTGTATATACATGCATGTGTATGTACATGAACATACATAGGTGTGTGTATTTTATTTCCTCTTTGTAATGAATTCACAAGCTGCTACAATAATGTCTGGATCATAGTAGGCACCCAAATATATGTCATTTTACTTAGGTTAGTTTGCCAGCTATACCCTATACCTTGGCAGTATATCAAGGATATAAAAGAATTTCAGTGACTCTCCTCATTCCCTACAAAATTAAGGGCTTCTACATTTGGAAATGACACTCTGATGAACTATACACTTTTCACAAAAGTTTTAAACTAATTCCATTTAGATTCAGAGAATATTAATGCCTCACTGGAAAGACATGCTTTTTCTTAACCACCCAGAAGCAATTCCTTTTTCAAGATGATAGTTGTCACTTATTTATGCTGAATAAATTATTTTTAAATTTTAGCATATAACTTTATTTTTGGAACACTAGAAAGAACTGAACTATGATCATTGTTCAGTTAGAGTGATTTAGCACTACTCTCGTACTATTTTCCAAAATTAACTTGCCTAAATATCCCAAATGATGACTGTAAAATGACCTATATTTGGTGAACAAATATTAAAGTTCATAATATTTCATATTATTTTGAATACAGTTATAAACTTCTTTCCTACTGTGAGTTTTATAAAATGTGTCATTCTTCCCTTTCCTCTCATTTAGCCAACAAAAAAAAAAATTATTCTATTCCTTTCTACTTATCAAAGCTTAATAAAACACTTCTATCTACTCTGGGTTTGTTAAATGGAGCAAGGAGGAGGTTGGGACTTTGGGGGAATGTAGAGATGAGAAAATAAATGTGAATATTATGAGTTTCACTTCAGATATTTAAATTTGAGAAGATGAGATGAAATAATCATATCTTCTAGGTATATGGAAATGTTAGACCAGAAGGCAGGTAAGAAGCCTGGATCAAAGATGTAAATTTAAGACCATACACATAAAGATGATAATATGAACTCATCACAGCAGGCAAATTTCAACAGGAGAACAAAGGCCTTGAACAAAAACTCAGAAACTAGGCAAAATGCTATTTAGGCAGGAAGCTAGGAAATAGGAGCAGGGTCTGGATAGGTAGAAAGCACAAGAGGCTCAAGAAAGAATGGACAATGGTTGGTGCTAAGGTGCACAGTCACTCAGTCAGATCCAACTCTTGGCAACCCTAAGGACTGTAGCCCATCAGACGCCTTTGTCCATGGGATTCTCCAGGCAAGAACACTGGAATGGGTTGCTATTTCCTCCTCCAGGGGATCTTTCGGACCCAGGGATCGAACCCAGGGCCTCCTGCATTGCAAGTGTATTCTTTATACTCTGAGCTACCAGGGAACCCACCATAATAGTTGATACCAAAATTTTGATAGTAGTTGATATCAAATGCCAAAAAAGAATTTCAAGAAGATGACATTTGAGAAAAGGGCTTTGGATTTAGACTCTTAAGATAAAGGTCTTAGATAACCTTGGCAAAGGCTATTAATAGAGTACAACTGCAGAAATTATGTTATGTAGGATTGAAGTATTCTCCTTTGTTTTAAATGGCCACACTAACACTATTCATACTGTTCATGGGGTTCTCAAAGCAAGAATACTGATGTGGTTTGCCATTCCCTTCTCCAGTAGGCCACATTTTGTCAGAACTCTGCGCCATGACCCGTCCATCTTGGCTGGCCCTACACAGCATGGCTCATAGTTTCATTGAGCTAGACAAGGCTCCATGTGATCAGTTTGGTTAGTTTTCTGTGATTGTGGTTTTCATTCTGTCTGCGCTCTCAGGGATAAGAATAAGAGGCTTAAGGAAGTTTCCTGATGGAAGAGACTGACTGAGGGGGAAACTGGGTCTTGTCTGATAACCAGATAACCACGATGGTGTGATCACTCACCTAGAGCCAGACATCTTAGAATGCGAAGTCAAGTGGGCCTTAGGAAGCATCACTACAAATAAAGCTAGTAGAAATAATGGAATTCCAGTTGAGCTATTTCAAATCCTAAACGATGATGCTGTAAAAGTGCTGCACTCAATATGCCAGTAAATCTGGAAAACTCAGCAGTGTCCAGAGGACTGAAAAGGTCAATTTTCATTCCAATCCCAAAGAAAGGCAATGCAATTGCAGGTCAGTTCAATTCATAATTTACCTAATATACGCTTTGGCACTCCTTTAGTATATTAGGATTAAGGAAAACAACTAACTGGTTAAATGAGAAGCTAACATGTCAAATGAAGTTTTTTATATGGAGCTTTGTGATTAGATAATATTAATTGATATATGAAGTCTGCAATGCTTTAATTTTTAAGTGAAAACATCATCATATATTAATGTATAACTTAGTAAGGAAAATGGGCTTCCCAGGAGGCACAATGGTAAAGAATGTTCCTGTCAAGGCAGGAGACGCAGGTTCAATCCTTAGGTCAGGAAGATCCTTGGAGTAGGAAGTGGCAACCCACTTCAGTATTCTTGCCTGGGAATTCCCACAGACAAAGGATCCTGATGGGCTGAAGTCCATGGGGTCGCAAAGAATCGAACAAGACTGAGCATGATGCACTCAGTAAGGAAAATATCTCTTAGTAAGGAAACTAACAGCTGATGATGAGTGTAACTACTGGTAGGGTGTAAATTAATCCATCACTTTGGAAAACTATTTCATATTACTATTGAAGTTCAACCTAGGTATGTAACCTTTGAGGAGGCAATTCAATATACCAAACAGAAATGCATGCACATGTATACAAAAACACATCTACAACAGTATACCTAGCCAAAACACAGAGATATGTCAATATTTGAATGAACATATTGCTATACATTTTGATATATTTATATAATGGAGGAGTTGGTAAACTATGGTCCATGGGCCAAACTGAGCCTGCAGTCTATCTCTGTAAATAAAGATATTTTTATTGGAACATAGTCACATTATTTATATATTGTCTATGGCTACTTTTGTATTACAACAGTCAAACCAAGCTGCTCTGACAGGGACTGTATGATGCACAAAGTCTAAAATATTTACTGCCTGGCTTTTTACAGAAAATGTTTGCTGACCTGGGCTACAGAATTTAAAAAAAAGACAAATCTCAGTCAGACTCAAGGCTATGAATAACTCTCATAAACACAGGGCTGAGTGAAAGAAGTAAGATAAAGAAAAGGAGATACGCTATGATTCAATTCATATAAAGCTCAAAAATAGGCAGTACTACACTTCAGTACACTGGCAGTGCTTCCAGTCAAATTTGTATTTATCTTTGGAAAGGAGGAAGGCAACAGGAAATGGGAAGAACTGGTAACGTTCTACTTCTTGAACTGGGTGTTCATTATGTGGGTGAATTGGGTTATGTGATAATTCATTAAACTGCATGCTTAAGATCTGTGTACTGTCATGTGTATTCCTTCAAAAAATGAGTTTTTTAAAAGATATGTAGAAGGATTATACATAAAATTATTAATAATATTAATAGTTACCCCTGGAGTATAGGAAGGAAAGGATGAGAGATTTTATTTTTAATGGATTTACTTCCATATTTTTTTAACTTTTTGCATAAGCCTGCTTTAGAAAAATGAAAACAAAGTAATAAAATGATGTATATCATTACATATATTGACAAGACAATACACTGTGAGCACTCCAGTGACAATAGGAGGTCAGAAACCAAAGGTTTAAATCACTCAACATCTCTAACTTACGTGAACCAACAATAGAAAATACATTGCATACCTGTTAGTCTTTATGTTTTATCTAAAAATTTCATAATCTTTTGAAACCTTCTCACATGTTTTTAAAACACGATTTTAATTATCTTTGTCAGATTCTAGCTGTTATACATCCCCTATCTTTAGTAATACTGTGCATTAACATGATGGTCTTAACCGTCCCCTTAAGCTAATTCTCCTCCTTTTCAAAGAGATAAAAGACTTCAGGAATTGAAAGTGACATTTAAAAAATGGTGCTGGCAACTACCAATTGTTGCTTAAAGATTTAAGAAAGAAATATTTCTGCATGATTTAATGATTGCTTGCTGTAGCAGTGTTCTTTTGTTTGGTCTCCAACACAACTCCCTAGAGTGTCTTGTTCAATATGCAACAAAACAATGATGTAGAGGTTTTGACAAAAAGCCCATCTCCCTATTGAGATAGCATTACATGGTAATAGCTTCCTAAGCTATATAATTCAATGAGATATATTTTAGTATTAAAATATCTGTTAATCAGTTTTTAAAGCTGTGATGTTCAAAACTCGGAACAATATGTAAAACATTCCTTTACCAAAAGAATGACTAATTTTCTGTACAGCTTTGAAAAGTTACAAGAAATAGGTTTATCTCAGAAGACTGGTTATGATTAATATGCAGTTCATAAAGCTCCTTAGCTCTGTATGGTCTCTAACTGAATCTAATAAAGATAGGTCACGCATTTTTCATATTCCTTTTTCACCCATGACAGATCTCTAATAGGATTTATATGCATTTGATATTAATTGTATCGGAGACTGCACCAACTGCAATAATCTTTCATTTCTAGCCTTTTTAAAGCTATACATAAATTACAAAGTTTCCATTTTTGTTTGACTGCCACTCTCATTGACAATCAACCACGTTAGTGATAGAGAGGTAGAGAAAGACTAAGAAACATCTCACCTAGTTCAGTGAAATATCAAATGATACCAAAGGCTGTAAACCCAGGCTTGAGAGTGTTTTCGCTCCCCTCCCCACTGTGTCAGAAGAGCTCAAGCATGTAACATCAGTGAAAATCTTGCACTCTGAATTGGAGAGGAAAGGGCATGCTTTTAATAACCATCTCACAGAGGGGTGCAGGCAGTAACGCATCATTTTGATGAAGTACAGCTTTTCTAACCATCTACAGAGACAACACAGGAAATGTAAAAATGAGATAGTGCTACCTAAAATGAAATACCGAGTGTCCTAGGGACTCAGTCGAAAATAGTCCTTAATTTTAGTTCTGAACTCAAAAGAGGCTTCACTTATATCTGGGGGAAAAGAAATGCATCTTTTGAGACTATTCAAATTGTAATTGCAGTTAAGTGAAGTGAACAATTATATTTTCAATATTCTATATTCTGCACTATGACATAAATAGTGAAAACTTTCATTCTGCAAGAGAATATAGCAAGGGATTTGAGAAACTAATAAAATGTTGCTTTACACTCTATCAAAACACTTGGCTATTAGTGAATAAAATCTAGAAGATAAAAGTAGGTCATAATTGTAATGATTTTCTTTTGTTGAAACAGACTATATACAAATTCAGCATGTAAATGTTTCTCATACATATAGGAATTTAAAAAATAACACACAAAGAAGTCTGTATGACTGTTTAAATTCAGAGTTACCTTATGGTTATATATATATATATATATATATATATATATATATATATATATATATATATAAATAAATTTTTGCCCTTGAATTAAGAAAAGTCACTTTTAAAATATAACCCAAGAAAAAAATGAAGACAAATTCAGAAGTCTACTAAATAAAGAAAGGCAACCAAATACTCCTCAGCCATCTATAAAAGCTATGTCAGGGACTTCTTTTGCTTCTGGCCATAAAGGAGTAACTGCTACTAGACTAGCCGTCCATCTGTAAACAACTAGAGAACTACACAAAATATATGAAACAATTGTTCTCAGACATTGGACAACAGGGTACACAGGGCTGAGATCCCTGAGAGAAAGGAAACAAACAAAGTAAGCCCTATAATCATCCCAGTTTTGTGTCTGGAGGCACCTTCCATATTATAGTTCAGGAAGGGAAGTTATGCAGAGTACTATAGTCTTATAATGCTGAACAGAGAGACATGTAAGATCAGTGAAGGTAAGGCAGTTGGTATTTATGGGGTACAGTATCAGAGAAGAGAAACCCCACAGAAAAATAGTTCCATTTGGCTGAATACTCTTCTGCACAAGGGTAGGGGAAACTATGAGGATGGGCACAGAACACTACTAGAGAAAGAATGCCTACTAGAAAACAATAGGCTTAAGACCTACTGGAGACCACACAGAGCTAGGAGACATTCTGATCAGCCAGAATGCAGAGACTTCATTGAGCATTTAGAGACCTGAAAAAGGCCACTCTTCAGGATTAAAACTAAAGTAGCTCTATGGGAAATGCTACTTTAGATTCATACAAAGTTTAAAAACAAGTCTTGAAATGATCAAGCTGATCTATACATAAGTTAACAGGCAGAACAAAGCCTAACATTCTTTAAGACAACCAAATTAAAACACTCAATAATGTCACATTCTAATATTTAGAATCCAGCCAAAAATTCCCAGATAATCAAAAAAGCAGGGAATATGACTCAAAGACACAAGGAAAATTACTCAATATAAATAAATCTGCAAGTGACAGAAATGGTGGAAACAGCTGACAAAGACTTTAAAACAGACATTATTACTATATTCAAGATTTAAAGAAAAAATGAACACAATGAGAATAGAAATGAAAATATTTTTAAAAAAGAATCAAATAGGACTCTAGAGCTTAAAACTACAATATCTGAAATGAAAATTTCACTGTATGGGCTAATAGCAGATTAGACAATACAAGAAAAAACAAAGATCAGTGAAACAGAAATCATGGCAATAAGAACTACCAATGTGAAGTATAGAAAGGAAAAAATGGCTAAAAAATTATCAGAGAGTTTCAATGACATAAGGGACAATATAATGTGATATAGAATAAACTTCCAAAATGGTGAAAGGATAAATCAAAAGTAATATTTTGAATAAATTATGGTTCACAATTTTCCAAATCTGATGAAAAATGTCAATTTACAAATATAAGAACATCAATAAACCTCAAACAAGACAAACATAAAATAACCCCCAGGTATATTATAATCATATTGCTGAAAACAAATGATAAAGGAAAAAACCTTAATAGTAGCCAGAGAGAAAAACATGTGACATAGAAGGGATCAGAGTTTAAAATCATTGTTGACTTCTCATCAGAAACAGTACAAGCTATAGGAGAATAGATGATATCTTTGAAGAACTAAAAGAAAACAAATGGAGGAGGGGGGAATGTATCATCTTAGAATTCTGTACCCCATAAAAATATCCTTCAAAAATGAAGTTAAAATAAAGATATTACAAACATAATCTGCAAGAATCCAACTGAAGAGAACCTGCACTACAAGAAATGTTTAAAGGAAGTTCTTTAGGGTAAAGGAAATTGATACCATATAGAAACTCAGATCTCCATAAAGGAATGAAGAGTACCAGAACTGTGTGTGAAACAGAGAATGAGAATAAATAGGACATTGTTTCTGGTTTATTCTCCTTAAAATATAATTGATTATTTAAAGAAAAAAATAATACAATGTATGGTCAGACCTATAACATATGTAGAAGTAAAATGTATGACAATAATAGCACAAAAGATGACAGGGAAGCCTGTAAATATGCTCTTGTAAGATTCTTATGTAATACAGGAATGTATATAATATCACATAAAAAAATACAAAAAAAAAAATAAAGCTAGACTGTCAGAAGTTAAAGGTACATACTGTAAACCCTATAGCAACCACTGAAAACTAAAAGAGGTATATTTAATAAACCAATGAAAGTTAAAGTGTTAGTCACTTAGTGGTGTCTGACTCTGTGCAATCCCAAAGACTCCTCTGTCCATGGAATTCTCCAGGCAAAAATACTGGAGTAGGTAGCCATTCCATTATCCAGGGGATCTTCCTGATCCACGGATCGAACCCAGGTCTCCTGCATTGCAGGCAGACTACCATCAGAGCCACCAGGGAAGCCCAATAGATAAAATGGAATAGTAAAAAAAAAAAAATCCTAAATAAGGTAGGAAAAGAAATTAAAAGAACAAAGGATAGATGAAGCAGAAAACTAATAAGACTGTAGACATAAAGACAGCTATATTAACAATCATATTAAATATAAATTGATTATAACCATACAAATTAATAGGCAGAGATTTTCAGACACTATTAAAAATATATATACTCAAATAAATGCTTTCTACCAGGAATTCACTTTAAATATAAAGATGCAGGTGAGTTAAATGTAAAAGATTAGAAAATGATTTATCATGCAAAATGATAATCACAAGAAAGCTGCAGTAGCTAAATAAATATCAAACAAAGTAGACTTTAGAGCAAGGAATATCATCAAATATAAAGAAGGACATTTCATTATTATGAAATGGTTAATTAATAGACAAGACAATCCTAAATGTATATATAATGAATAACAGAGTTTCTAAATACATGAAACAAAATTGACAGAACTAAAGAAGAAATTGACAGAACTAAAGAAGAAATTGACAAATTCATAATTAGAGTTGGTGATTTCAATATGCCTCTTTCAGTAACTGATAAAATAAGTAGACATAAAATCATTAAGAATATAGAAGACTCTAACAACACTATTAACTGACTTGATCTAAATGATGCTTATAGAACACTTTAACCAACCGCAGAATATATCTTCTTTTTCAAGTACACCAGGAACATTCAATAAAATAGACTATATACCAAACCATACAATTAGCCCCAATAAATTTAAAAGTAATGCAATAAACCATATCACTCTTCCCTCAAATTCTCAATTATTGACATGGTAATAAAATTAAATTATCAGGGGGGGGTGTCTTATAAGTATAATTAAGTTAAGGATCTTGAGATGAGATCACTCTGGATTATCCAGGTGGGTACTTAATCCAAAGAAAAGTGTCCTTATAAAAGATACAGAAGACAGTCACATTGGGAAAAGGAGAAGACTATGTGAACTCAAAAGAAGAGACTGGAGTAATGCAGCCACAAGCCAAAGAATATCTGGAGTTATCTGAAGCAGAAGAGGCCAGTAAGAATTCTCCCCTAGAGCATTCATGGGGACTGCAGCCCTGCCAACACCTTGATTTCAGATTTCTAGCTTCCAGAACTGTGAGACAGTAAATTTCTGTTGTTTTAAGCCACCAAAGTTGTGGTAATTTGTTATGACAGCCCTAGGAAACCAATACAATCACTTAAGTATCTATATTAAAGGAGACTTTATGGATATGCTTATCTTCAACTTGAATTGATGTTGCCAATTGACTCTCTAACATGACTGTACCTATTTACAACACCTATGAGCAGAAAATGAGTTTCCAGCACCTAGTATTATCAGACTAGGGGAACGGGGGGGGGGGGGGCAATTTAATGAGTGTGCAATGGCATTTGGTTATTTTAATGTTCCAAGTAGAGTTGAACTAGTTTGGGAAACTTGATCACTTGACTTCTAAGGTCCCTGCCAATTCAAAAAGTCTATTTCCATTACTTTTCATTTACCCATTCAATATACCTTTACTGAGTACCTAATTTGTGTCATACAGACACAGTGATCAGCACTGAGACACATATGAACAACATATTGTCTCTGTCTATCTCAACAGCTGTCTTACCTCTATATCTCCATGACACAGATATTTACTATTCACTATACTATTTTTATACATTGTGTTACATTATTAAAATTCTTATGAAAACAACACACACACATATATCAACACATATATACTTTTTTCTCTGAACTAGATTGCAAGCTTGATGTGAATGAGATTCCATTTTTATCATACTAGTTTTATAGTGGCTAGTCCAGTGTTTTGCACATGAAAGTTCAATACAACATTTCTGAAATTTTTCAAATGCACAGAATGACTCATTCACAGATTTTTAAAAAAAAACTTCAAGCCATATTCACCTAGGTGGGTGATGGGATGGTTTTTTATGCTCTGAATTATCTGTTTTCTTATACATTTATCTTTCTGACAAAGAAGATAACTTATGGTATGACTGGTAAAGTCTGAGGTTTCTAGTCAAGAATAGTGATGATCTTAATAAGATATTAAATGGTTTATGTCAGGAACAGGGGGAAGGTAGAGAAAAATAAAATCCAGGGACATTCATTTCAATGACAATCATGTCCAGTCCCAATAACTCATCTTTTAGCAAATCTCAGCTTGATGATTAGAGAAATGTGACAGAATTAAAAAGATGCATGTTGACACAATAGAAAGACCAGGAACTTTGGTATCAGACCTAAATTTGACTCCTGATTCTATTCCACAAGTTTTGTGACTTCATACAAGGTACTTTATCACTCTTAAGTTTCAGTTTCTTCATTTTTCAGAGAATAAGAATTCCATCTACCTCACAGAATTGTGAGGATTAAATGAGATAAAGATAAATACCTAGTGCACAGGTCTTCCCTGGTGCCTCAGATGGTAAAGAATCTGCCTACAATGATGGGGACCCAGGTTCGATCCTTGGGTTGGAAAGATTCCCCTGGAGAAGGGAATGGCTACCCACTCTGTTATTCTTGCCTGCTGCTGCTGCTGCTAAGTTGCTTCAGTCGTGTCCAACTCTGTGAGACCCCACAGACGGCTTCCTACCAGACTCCTCTGTCCCTGGGATTCTCCAGGCAAGAATACTGGAGTGGGTTGCCATTTCCTTCTCCAATGCATGAAAGTGAAAAGTGAAAGTGAAGTCGCTCAGTTGTGTCCAACTCTTAGCGACTTCATGGACTGCAGCCTACCAGGCTCCTCCGTCCATGGGATTTTCCAGGCAAGAGTACTGGAGTGGGGTGCCACTGCCTTCTCCGTATTCTTGCCTAGTGTATAGTAAATACTCAAATACTAACATTCTTTCCTAACCTCCCTAACAGAAATGAAATATAAAAGGTATAAGTGAGGGTTGGTAATTTAGTAATAATTATCAAAGGCTTCAAAGAGGTGTATTCCTTGACCCAGAAAGTCTACTTCTTATATTTAAAGACAAAAAAAAAATTAAACAATTCTTCAAGGTTGTGTAATAAGGATGCTCATTTTAGACTCACCAATGGTTAAAAATCGAAAACAATCCAAATGTCTTTCATAATGCAATGGCATGAGATAGGTTTCCAAAGAGGGAAGAAGACATTCACTCTGCTCTCTGGAAATGAACAGTAATAGGAAAGAAGTGGAAACCCACTCCAGTATTCTTTCCTGGGAAATCCCATGGACACAGAAGTCTGGTGGGATACAGTCCATGTGGTCACAAAGAGTAGAACATGTTGATTGAGCATGCACACACACACACACACACAAAGGAAGAAGACTTAGTATCCTCCTGTCCAAGCTCTCACTTCCTTCTTCTGGAAAGACAGATTTATCTAATTAATGCCATCATAGGGACTCTGTCTTTCATTCCATTCTTCCATTCTCCATATTCAGTTAGAGTTCATCACTCATGCACTGACCCATACCTTATTTCTTTCTCCTCTTTACTTGCACCTACACTCCCTCTATAACTCTATGTTTCTACCTCTGCTTTTTTCTCCCAGTAAGCCCAAGAGCATCTCCCTCCACTCCCAAATGATCTGCTGTTTGCTGGAGAATGGGGTAACCATTCAATTGCCAACAAAACAAATACTATGGAGCCACTGAAAATTATGTAGGTTTACATATTTTGACATGGAGAGATAACCATACTATCTTGTTGAGTAAAACAAATAATAAAACAAATACAAACACTAAAACTGCTTTGCTCAAGATAGTAAACTTAAGATGCACTTTGGATGGGGAAGGGAGCCTCATTTCTTGACTAAATTTTCTACAAGATAGTTGTACTATTGTATAAAATTATTTTTTAAGTGTGGAAATAGAATACAAAGAATAAGACAGATCAGAAATAAAGTACACAATAGGGAATGAAATCAAAATAGATAAGCTAGAATGACCTGTCTCCTCGTTCTCTAATGGTTATAAGATTCTAGAACCAGGTTCCAAGTATGCTTTTTCAAATGAAAGTTCTAATATGGTAGAACCTATACTCCAATATCTGAAAATAGAAGAGCTTTTAATATGGTAAAGTCCTACTGCTCCTGAAACTTTCACTGTATATAATAAAATCATGATGCAGAAAAACTAGTCCTCATAACAGGTGGTGTACCCTATAACAGCAGCATTACAAAGATATTCTACAGCAGTTTCATTATGTTTATTCATTGACAAATACACTTTCTTCCAAAGCATCCAAACTCATTACTAATAATTTAACTAACACCTCCTTGGAGCCTATTTTAAAATAACTTTCATTTCCAAATGTAATGATATTGAAATTAAAAAAAAAATTACCATGCCTACACAAACCTATTTTAAAATATCTAAAATTTAAATAAATTAACATTGAAATGAACAAACCAACTCTGTCTCCAAAGTTACATTAAATTTACATACTATTGAAATTATGCTTTTATAGCAACTGAAGTGTTAGGCTAACTGCAGCATACATAATTTTGTATATATCATAGAATTCAAATTGGAATATTCAATCTAATCTGATAGAAAAACTATCCCCAACACTATCTGTGTTATACAAGCAGTCCCAATTTACAAGTGGGTTGTATTCTAAAGATGGTTTGCAAGTCACTTGGCAAAAAATGCTGGGATGTATTTAATAAGAAAAACAAGTTTAATTAAATGCTCAAAGCTTTTGCACAGCAAAGAAACTACAAACAAAGTGAAAAGACAACCCTCAGAAGGTGAGAAAATAATAGCAAAGGAAACAACTGACAAAGGATTAATTTCCAAAATATACAAGCAGCTCATACAACTCAATACCAGAAATACAAACAACTCAATCAAAAAGTGGGAAAAAGAACTAAAAAGATATTTCTCCAAAAAGACATATAGATGGCTAACAAACACATGAAAAATGCTCAACATCGCTCATTATTAGAGAAATGCAAATTAAAACTACAATGAGATAATCACTCCACACCGGCCAGAATGGCCATCATCAAAAAGTTTACAAACAATAAATGCTGGAGAGGGTGTGGAGAAAAGGGAACCCTCTTGCACTGTTAGTGGGAATGTAAATTGATACAGCCACTATGGAAGACAGTATGGAGATTCCTTAAAAAATTAGGAATAAAACCACCATATGACCCACCAATCCCACTCCTAGGCATATATTCTGAGGAAACCAAAATTGAAAAAGACACATGTACCCCAATGTACATTGCAGCACTATTTACAATAGCTAGAACATGGAATTAACCTAGATGTCCATCGACAGATGAATGGATAAAGAAACTGGTACATATATACAATGGAATACTACTCAGCCATAAAAAGAATGCATTTGAGTCAGTTCTAATGAGGTGGATGAACCCAGAGTCTATTATAGAGTGAAGTAAGTCAGAAAGAGAAATATAAATATTGTATACTGATACATATATATGGAATCTAAAGAGATGTCACTGAAGAATTTATTCTCAGGGTAGCAATGGAAAAACAGACATAGAGAACAGACCTATAGACATGGGGGGAGGGGAGGAGGAAGAGGGTGAGGTATATGGAGAGAGTAACATGGAAACTTACAATACCATATGTAAAATAGACAGCCAATGGGAATTTGCTGTATGTCTCAGGGAACTCAAATAGGATCTCTATAACTCAAATAGGATCTCTATAACCTGTTGGGGGGTGGGATGGGGAGGGAGATGGGAGGGATGTTCGGGAAGAAGGAGACATGGGTGTACCTATGGCTGATTCTTGTTTATGTCTGACAGAAAATCACAAAATTCTGTAAAGCAACTATCCTTCAATTAAAAAATAAAGTGGCAAACCAAAAGAAAAAACAAATAAATAAAATGTTCAAGTTCCAAAGCAATCTTGAAGAACACAATTAACCCATAAAAAATGTGTTACTTATCCATTCATCTGCTGATGGACATCTAGGTTGCTTCATATACACAATGGAGTATTACTCAGCCATTAAAAAGAATACATTTGAATCAGTTCTAATGAGGTGGATGAAACTGGAGCCTATTAAACAGAGTGAAGTAAGCCAGAAGGAAAAACACCAATACAGTATACTAACGCATATATATGGAATTTAGAAAGATGGTAACGATAACCCTGTATACGAGACAGCAAAAGAGACACTGACGTATAGAACAGTCTTATGGACTTTGTGGGAGAGGGAGAGGGTGGGAAGATTTGGGAGAATGACATTGAAACATGTAAAATATCATGTATGAAACGAGATGCCAGTCCAGGTTCAATGCACGATACTGGATGCTTGGAGCTGGTGCACTGGGACGACCCAGAGGGATGGTATGGGGAGGGAGGAGGGAGGAGGGTTCAGGATGGGGAACACATGTATACCTGTGGTGGATTCATTTTGATATTTGGCAAAACTAATACAATTATGTAAAGTTTAAAAATAAAATAAAATTAATTTTAAAAAAAAATGTGTTACTGTAATAACATAAGTTCTAAGCCCTGAACTCCCTTGTAACAAGGGATGTGGTCCAGAGGAACCTCTGACAACTGATGGGGAGAAGAGGAGCACTGCCCCAGCTATTTGGGGGTTATTTGGCATGCTGGATCTTAGTTCCCTGACCAGGAATCAACCAACACCCCCTGCAGAGGAAGCACAGAGTGTTAACCACTGGACTGGACCACCAGGGAAGTCCCTGCCCCAGTTTTGGTAGCAGTAGGAGCACAAAAGCAACAAAGGAGAGTTCCAGCATTATGGGGTTGGAGTACCCATGTTCAGGATGATAAATGAATTGTCCATAAAAGGAGCAATCAAGGACTACTTGGAAGAAAGTATCAAAACAATACAGGAAGAGTGAGGTACCAGATATCATGAAACAAAGCCTTCTTTCACAGTTTTGAACTTAAAAATAAGGGCTGGTAGGTTTGCATGTCATTTACCCTAATAGATTCCCTTCCTAGAAACTCCAAGAAGGGGGAGCTATTTTCCATTAATTGCATATTCTTATTTCCATAATTATCCCCGTTGTTAAATAATAACTGGGGAAAACCTACTGGAGATCTGCATCATGGTGCCCAGGGAATGCATTCAGGTAGGAAGTAACACACACAGCAGTTCGGAACTCAGAGTTTAGCATGAGGCACAACTAACATTGGGCAGGTTAGTCTTCTCTAAATTTCAGGCTCTTCCTAATCTTGAGATTAAAATAATGAGCAACCCATGAGGTTGCAGAGGATTGAATGAGGTTATCCATGAAAACCATTTATCACAGTGCCTGGTCCACACTGTAAATGTTACCAGATAGGTTACCTAGCAGAGATGTTGAGACTGGGGTGAAAAAAGTGAAAAGTGAAAGTGTTAGTTGCTCAGTCATGTCTGACTCTTTGCGACTCCCATGAACTGTAGCCCACCAGGCTCCTCTGTCCATGCAATTTTCCAGGTACGAATACTGGAGTGGGTAGCCATTCCCTTCTTCAGGCATCTTCCTGACCCAGGGATCAAACCCAACTTTCCTGCACCGTAGGCAGATTCTTTACCATCTGAGCCACCAGGGAAGACAAACCCCTGGACTGAGTCAGCCACTTAACAAACTGGCTTAAGTTCTCTCTCAGCCAATAAGTAAAACTGCCAGACTGCATTCCTGAAATCTGAAAAGTAGAAGCTTTTTCCTCCCCATAAAATGATATAAGGGTTCAAGTATCTTTTATCCTATTTCTAGGCTTGATTGCCTTCCCTCTCCCCACAAGTTTTGAGACTTCTTTGCCTCATAGAGAACATTGTTGAAAAACAATATATTTTATTTGTGACCAATTGTTTTCTTCAGAAATCAATCTCAGAAATATTAATATGAGGCTAGGACGAAACATGCAAATGGCATTCCACATTTTACCAGATATTCTTGAAAACTTTCCTCCTGCACTTAGTGTATTGCTTCTATAATATACACCCATAACCTTTTTAATTATATTAAGTACTGAATAAGTCATAGATAGGTATTTGTCCCATGAGCTTTTCAAAAGAACAAAATACAAGTCCTTCACCCAACACAAGCAGTGATCTATCAATGTGTGTGGTATACAAACTTAAAGATACCTCTTTAAGTATAAGTACTAAAAGGGGAGGTAGCTAACCATTCCTGATGGAAACTTGCAGAAAATATATTATGCCTAGACTGCACTGATGAAGAGTATATTGAATCTCACCTTGATGACTCCTCATCAAGATCAATTTCTATTCTGTGTAATAATACAGAGATGCCCTCTGAAACCACTGAAGAACAGCGAGTTGTTTTTCCCTCTGTGAAATAACTGAAGACAACTATATTTTTATAGTTCCTCTTTCTGCTGTTAGCTGTCACATCTCATTGTCAGTAGCACTTTTTTTTTTCTTTTCAAATACAAGATTAACTGGGTGAGAGCCTGAGTTGACACCCACGACTCTCTAAGACACACAAGAGACTTTTTTTTTCCTCTTAATTTGCAGAAATGCAGGCCACACTGTAAATAGTTGAGACCAGCCAGAGTACTGAGTTTCTGATCAGGCAACCTCTGCTGAATACAAAACTGCCATAATTGTACTCCAAAAAACAGGAGGGTAAAGCCCAATTGATGGAAACCTTTAAAATCAGGAAACATGTTATCACAGCAAAATACATAAAGCAGTAATCAAAGGTGATTTTCTATCAATCACCATGGAGATGTACTCTATCAGGGATTCATCCAAACAGCTCAGAAATTAAGCTTTGAACATTTCAGGACATGTGATACTACAATAATATGCCCAGATTTTCTGGAATCCCCACTTTTTCCTTTGTTTTTATTGTTTTCTTAGTTTATGTCCTATGAATACCCCAATTCACCAATCAAAATACAGAAAATTAAACACTCAGAATAGAAGCTGTTACAATATTACGTGGGTTTATACCAACTATCTGTAAACAGGAATCAACAGGGTATGGCCTGTTGACAGTATTTGCAAGAGGACATAGAATATGAGCAATTATAATTGTAGCAAGTTTTCCAGCTCTTTTGTGGGGGTGGGGAGGACAAGTATGTCTGGTACCTTCATAAAGCTCAAGAAGGGAATTTAGCAACAACCCGAGTTGTGAACAGGCATTTAAGCCACCAAGCTATTAAAGGCACACCTAATAAAGAACAGAAACCTTAATGTCCCTAACAAATTAAGCACAAGGCTAGTATGAAGTACTAAAAGAAATGCCATCCAGGTTCCTTTTCCTACCTAAAGAGCTATTCAGACAAATCCACACCATGCAGAAAAGTATTAACAGAGCAGGTCTAAGGTTAAGGCTGCCAGCAAGATTTACCCTTGGCTGGTGCTTGGGAACTTGGTTAGGGGGCATATTCCCACTGTTCCATAACTGATAAGGATGGCCTACTATGCCTGCTTATATAAATAATATGGATTACATTGAGTGCGTGCTTTACTGTAGGGGATCTGGAATTTTGGTAGATATTAAATGACTAGCCTCCAGTAAAAATCTTTTTTTTTTTTTTTTTTTTTTTTTCAGTAAAAATCTTGGGCACTGATGCCCTAATGGGCTTCCCCGGGCAGGAACACTGCAGATATATTGCTTATTTTTTCACAATTGAGGGAAGAGAACACTGTATGTGACCCCTTATGGGACAGAAAGAAAACACAAGGAAGCCTGCCCATGGATTCCTCCAGAATACACCTGTACTTCTCCCTTCGTGATCCTGAAGTGTATCCTCACTATATTACAGTGATAAATCTGAGCTGTTAGTAGAACTATACTTGGAGTCCTGTGAGTCCTTCTACCATATCGCCAAATGTGGAATTGTCTTGGGAATCTCCAACTATATTTGTGAAACTGTTTTGAATGTGGCACAGAAGAGAATTTTAAAATGACTTAATACTTGGGTCTCACTCTCAAACTGCTTGTCATCAAGTGGGAGAGTTGGGAAGGTATGCTGGCAAGAAACCAGGACACCCTGATCATTCAAAATTTTAATGAGCATCTATTGTACTCCTGGCAATGTTAGGTTATAGGCTTAATAGGAACACAGAAATTAAACACAGTCTTTGTGTAAAGGACACAGTAACAAACAGTCCTCTTGGAAATGATACTGCCTGAAATATTAGAAACAAAAGGATGTTAACTATTCCGCCAGGGATATTTCAATTTTCTCTGACCCATAATTTAACTTGCACAAGTTATCTATTTCCATGGGTAATCCTAGTTAATTTTCCTCAAAACATTTTGAAAAGGCAGGGTTCTGTACTCCCAAGTTTCACCAGACCCTTTAAAAATTAGTTGTCAGTGCTTTTCTCTCTTAACTAAGTATCAAGTACTATGCAAGATTTGCTTGCAATAGAAACATAAACAGGGTCCCAACTTTCAAGGATCCCAGTCTCTTGGAAGAGACAGAAAAGTAAACAAATCGTTAGAAATTCAGGTTACATGTGTGTGAAGTTTTCAGGAAGTGATGTGGCCGTGTTGACTAACAGCAAAGTGATGATCTCTACCATTACGCACCATTATTGTTAGAAAGCAAATGTGTGAAAAAAAGCTAACAATTATAACACCTAGGGGGAAGAGTCTGAAAATTAACCATAAGAGTCTTACTACTAACTACAGTTTAAAAGAGTTCTGAATTTTCCTTCAAGTTCTAAAATTAGAAAAACATTTTACCAAGATATCATTTTGCCTGATAACAAAATTTAGTATAAAATATCCCTGAAAAGTGATGCCACCACCCTCATCAACAATGGTATTGGTGAATAAATGACATCAGGCCCTGTCTAGGTCCTCACCAACAAGCAATTCTGCCTTTCTCCTATTAGAAAAAGTTCCCAATGTTGAAAGGTATGTTCCATCCTATTTGGCATTATGTTGAAAAAGGAACCTAATTTTTTAACCAATTTCCTTTAAGCCACAAAAACCAATTTCTATAAAGAGAAATAAATCTTGAAATTACTTAATCACTTCACTAAATTTAAACCTCTTTACTTTAAAAAAAATCACCAACTTTTTTTTCTCTACACAGAATATTACAATCTCCTATCTTTGAAGACTTCAAAAATATATTAGTTCAAAATCCATTTCTTGGTTCCCACTGAGATTTAAATTACCTGAAACTAGTAGCTTCACTACAAGAGTTCTACTCCATGGCTTATAAGTTGAATTCACCAGCATGACATCTGTGTTTTATATATGTAAATTCCACAGGTTTACTGTATATTCATGACATCGGCAGCACTGGTTGCCGAAAAGATTGGTACTACAACTGAAACAAATACACAAAATGAGACAGGAAGTAACCATAATTTTTCCTGCTTGCCTAAGTTTATTACTGTAATCATAGAAAAAAATGGAGATTGTCTAGAGCACAAAAACTAAGATAGCAGCTGAGAGCAAGGTAAACTATAAGGAAAAGAAATATTTGCATATAAATCAAAGCAAGCAATGAGGTTTACATCACAGTACATAATATACAATTATTTTATTACAAAAGTTACTGCTTGCATACCAGCTTCAATTATTACATTTTCTAAAATTTGGCACAGGCTATATCAAAAGAAAATTTACTAGCAATAACATAGATAGTATTGCCCAGAATTATCCTTTACCTTTTGAATTCTTCCTAATACTGTAGTAAGTCTAGTCCACAAAACAAAACACTAAATTGTTACTGGAATAAAGTAAAAGAATGAGCTTTGTCATCACTGGAAGTCAAGCAAGACAAGATGCTTCAGTCTGAGGCTCTCTCCCTTACTTCCTCTGTTAAAAAGCTATGCAAGTAACACTGTCAGTGCTCATCAAACTGGAATCAATAGTTTGCATTTTTTAAAAAACACAAATAGAAACTGATCTAAATACATGTGTTATCCTTTCTGTAGTAGGAATTACATCTAGAGTAACCTAATTATAGAGTTGGCCCTCTGTATCTACAGATTCAGCCAATAGTAGAGCTAAAATATTCGGGGAAAAGAAGAATTCCAGAAACTTCCAAAAAGCAAAACTTAAATTTGTCATATATCAGAAACTATTTGCATAGCATTTACAATGTAATAGATATTTTAAGTAGTTTAGAGATGCTTTAAAGTATATAGGAAGTGGTACATAGGTTATACACCAGTAATACACCAGTGTAGAGAGGGGACTTGAGCATCTTCTGGATTTTGGTACCCAAGGCAGGAAGCGGATTGGGGGATTATCCCAGAACCAATCACCAGTACACACGAAAGGATGACAGTATTTGTTACTGTCAGACTTGATACTCTCACAAAACCTGCCTATAGTCACAGCTACTCACAGCAGAATGAACTAATTCCAAGCTCTAATTACCTGAAGCCCTGTTCTCCACAGCACCTTAATTACTCCCTGGAAATCAGGTGAGCACTTACAATAGGACACTAACCTCACAGGTTAGCAAGGCACCCTGTAGTTCATTTCAGCTGCCAAATTCTTGATTATTACTGCACTAAATAAATTTTATACTATGCCATGGTGGAAAGTTTCACCAATGGTGACAGGGGATTTGTACTTATCTTTCTGTGGAAAAGGGCCTACAGGTACAGTCATATTTTGGATTAACTCCCTTGGCTTCTTCAAACATAAACAGGTTTCCTTCACCTTGTGAAAGTCTCACATGACTCTGTTCACCTTCCTGCTAACTTCTATTCCTCACGGACATTCTGCTCTGCTCTTCTATTTGTACCATTAGCTATAGCTCATCCTTCTGCTGGCTAAACATGGGCACTTCCCTGGATATACTCTTTGTCCCCTGACTCTTGTCTGTCCACTCTCCCCCTCAGGGAGTCCACATATTCCAAGGCTTGGACCATGGCTTCTAACTGAGGACTCACAAAGTAACAATTCTTGCTCTCTCCCTCCACCTAATTTCTATTCAGCTTCTCTAACAGCTTATCAGACATTTCCACTTATATTTGACAAGTTCTATAACCTGATTTCATTTCTTTATGTCCAAAACCATATCTTTCACTCCACTGGTAATAACAACAATCTAAGTAGCTAATATTTAATACTCACATCACACCTTGGAAGTAGATGCTATGTTTTTTTGTCATCACCACTTTACAAAAGAGAAAACCAAGATGACACAGCCTACCAGGATTCAAACCTAGGCACACTAACTCCAGGGGCTTCCTGCTTAACCACTGTTGCTCACAATATCTGTGATTATCTCACTATGATTTAGCCAACCTTACAGAAAAGGCTGGGGCTTCCCAGGTGGCACAGTGGTAAAATTTCCTCCTGCAAATTCAGGAGGCAAAAGACATTCAGGTTCAATCCCTGCCTTGGCAAGATCCCATGGAGGAGGAAATGAAAACCCATTCAAATATTCTTGCCTGGAAAATTCCATGGGCAGTGGAGCCTGGCAGGCTACAGTCCATAAGGTCACAAAGGTCAGACACAACTGAGCACTCATGCATCACAGACATAGCTATTTTCCAAACTTCAGTCAAAGTTCAGCCAACATTTTGAAAGTCTTCATTTTGACATGGTTCATTTCTCACCTGGGCTGGTTCACCTCTCTTTGGGTAACCTGGTGATCCTATACTCTCTGGAGATCACCATATTGATGCCTAACATAGTGCAGATACCCGACTTATGGCATAGAGCACTACAGCCTAGAACTCCTGGGCTCAAGATTCTCCCATATTACCCCGGCCCCACAAATAGCTAGGACTACTTGGGGGTCAAAACACACAGCCTAAGGTCTCCATTCTGTACGGATGATTTCCTCCATAATATACCAATACCAGTTCAAAGAGACTCTACTTAAGTCCAGCTTCATCATTCAGGCCCAGTTGCTATTCAATGCCCTCTAAACTCTAGGACCATATACCATCACATCTTCCTCTCTAATTAAGCATATCCTATACAGTGGAAACAGTGTCAGAGTTTATTATTTTGGGCTCCAAAATCACTGCAGATGGTGATTGCAGCCATGAAACTAAAAGACACTTACTCCTTGGAAGGAAAGTTATGACCAACCTAGATAGCATATTGAAAAGCAGAGACATTACTTTGCCAACAAAGGTCTGGCTAGTCAAGGTTATGGTTTTTTCAGTGGTCATGCATGGACGTGAGAGTTGGACTATGAAGAAAGGTGAGGGCCGAAGAATTGATGCTTTTGAACTGTGGTGTTGGAGAAGACTCTTGAGTGTCCCTTGGACTGCAAGGAGATCCAACCAGTCCATCCTAAAGGAGATGAGTCCTGGGTGTTGATTGGAAGGACTGGTGCTGAAGCTGAAACTCCAATACTTTGGCCACCTCATGCGAAGAGTTGACTCATTGGAAAAGACTCTGATGCTGGGAGGGATTGGGGGCAGGAGGAGAAGGGGACGAAGAGGATGAGATGGCTGGATGGCATCACCGACTTGATGGACATGAGTTTGAGTGAACTCTGGGAGTTGGTGATGGACAGGGAGGCCTGGCGTGCTCTGATTCATGGGGTCGCAGAGTTGGACACAAATGAGCAACTGAACTGAACTGAACTTATACAGAGTACGGGCTTCTTGGGTGGCACTAGTGATAAAGAACCTGCCTAGCACTGCAGGAGACATAAGAGATGTGGGTTCAATCCCTGAGTCATGAAGATCCCCTGGAGGAAGGCAAGGCAACCGACTCCACTGTTCATGCCTGGAAAATCCCATGGACAGAAGAGCCTGGCAGGCTACGGTCCATAGGGTCACAAAGACTCAAACATGACTGAAGTGACTTGGCACACACATACAGAGTACAGGAATATGACAAAGGAGAGAGATGTTTAAATTTTTTGGATACATGACAACCTCCACACTAAATTTTTCAAACTGTATACCCTTTATATACCCTGACAGCCAAACGGAGGAGTTTAATTACACTATTTAACTGTGGATGCTTTTATTAATGCTGATGTTTATACATATAGTTGAGATGGGTTTTACTGCAGGGAAGAGTCTCCTCCTAATATACCAAATTTACAAAGACTGAAATATATTTCAAGTAATATTGTCAATTACATATAAGAAATCAAAAGTCAGAATATATTTCTGGCTTCAAACCAATGGACAATGAAAATCAATTAAATGAAGTTTGAATATGGATCTTAATATTTCAGTAAAAATAAATGGTTTGTTTGTTAAGATGATATACATACTCGTTCTATTCCAGCATTATTTTTAGCAACATGAAAGGATTCTGTATCTGTAATTACGTACTTCGACTGTTGCATAATTCACAGAGAAAACCAGTACAGCTTTGTGGAATATTAAATTCCAAAATATCTGGAAAGCAGATCAATAAAGCAAAATGCCTCCTGACCTACAATCAGTAGGGTATGATATATTTTTCGAAAAAATATTTCAGGGAGATGAAAGTTTCCATCCCATTACATCTATTGTTAAGTTTTTTGATTGAAATATGTCTCTATCAACATTGACTATGACATTTCCCAGTGAGCTGAACACATTACAATATATTATAGATAAAACTGGGATATTCACATGCAGATGGATGGTTCAGTTCAGGTGCTCAGTCGTGTCTGACTCTTTGCGACCCCATGAATCACAGAAGCCAAGTCTCCCTGTCTATCATGAACTCCCGGAGTTGACTCAAACTCACGTCCATCGAGTCGGTGATGCCATCCAGCCATCTCATCCTCTGTCATCCTCTTCTCCTCCTGCCCCTAAGCCCTCCCAGCATTGGAGTCTTCTCCAATCAGTCAACTCTTCGCATGAGATGGCCAAAGTATTGGAGTTTCAGCTTCATCATCAGTCATTCCAATGAACACCCAGGATTCCTGATCTCCTTTAGGATGGACTGGTTGGATCTCCTTGCAGTCCAAGGGACTCTCAAGAGTCTTCTCCAACACCACAGTTCAAAAGCATCAATTCTTCAGCCCTCAGCTTTCTTCACAGTCCAACTCGCACAGCCATACGTGACCACTGGAAAAATCATTGCCTTAACTAGACGGACCTTTGTTGGCAAAGTAATGTCTCTGTTTTTCAATATGCTATCTAGGTTGGTCATAACTTTCCTTCCAAGGAGTAAGCGTCTTTTAACTTCATAGCTGTAGTCACCATCTGCAGTGATTTTTGAGCCCAAAGAAATAAAGTCAGTCACTGTTTCCACTGTTTCCCCATCTCTTTCCCATGAAGTGATGGGACCAGATGCCATGATCTTCATTTGCTGAATGTTGAGCTTTAAGCCAACTTTTCCACTCTCCACTTTCACTTTCATCAAGAGGCTTTTTAGTTCCTCTTCACTTTCTGCCATAAGGGTGGTGTCATCTGAATATTTGAGGTTATTGCATTTCTCACGGCAATCTTGATTCCAGCTTGTGCTTCCTCCAGCCCAGCATTTCTCATGATATACTCTGCATATAAGTTAAATAAGCAGGGTGACAATATAGAGGCTTGACGTACTCCTTTTCCTATTTGGAACCAGTCTGTTGTTCCATATCCAGTTCTAACTGTTGCTTCCTGACCTGCATACAAATTTCTCAAGAGGCAGGTTAGGTGGTCTGGTATTCCCAGCTCTTTCAGAATTTTCCACAGTTTATTATGATCCACACAGTCAAAGGCTTTGGCATAGTCAATAAAGCAGAAATAGGTATTTTTCTGGAACTCTCTTGCTTTTTGCATGATCCAGCGGATGTTGGCAATTTGATCTCTGGTTCCTCTGGCTTTTCTAAAACCAGCTTGAATATCTGGAAGTTCATGGTTCACGTACTGCTGAAGCCTGGATTGGAAAATTTTGAGCATTACTGTACTAGGGTGTGAGATGAGTGCAATTGTCCGGTAGTTTGAGTGTTCTTTGGCATTGCCTTTCTTTGGGATTGGAATGAAAACGGACCTTTTCCAGTCCTGTGGCCACTGCTGTGTTTTCCAAATTTGCTGGCATATTGAGTGCAACACTTTCACAGCATCATCTTTCAGGATTTGAAAGAGCTCAACTGGAATGCCATCACCTCCACTAGCTTTGTTCGTAGTGATGCTTTCTAAGGCCCACTTGACTTCACATTCCAGGATGTCTGGCTCTAGGTCAGTGATCACACCATTGTGATTATCTGGGTCATGAAGCTCTTTTTTGTACAGGTCTTCTGTGTATTCTTGCCACCTCTTCTTAATATCTTCTGCTTCTGTTAGGTCCATACCATTTCTGTCCTTTATCGAGCCCATCTTTGCATGAAATGTTCCCTTGGTATCTCTAATTTTCTTGAAGACATCTCTAGTCTTTCCCATTCTGTTGTTTTCCTCTATTTTTTTCCCTTGGTCACCGAGGTCTCTTCTTGCTATTCTTTGGAACTCTGCATTCAGATGTTTATATCTTTTTCTCCTTTGCTTTTCGCTTCTTTTCACAGGTATTTGTAAGGCCTCTTCAGACAGCCATTTGTCTTTTTTTGCATTTCTTTTCCATGGAGATGGTCTTGATCCCTGTCTCCTGTACAATGTCATGAACCTCCATCCATAGTTCATCAGGTACTCTATCAGATCTAGTCCCTTAAACCTATTTCTCACTTGTACTGTATAAGGGATTCGAGTTAGGTCATACCTGAATGGTCTAGTGGTTTTCCCCACTTTCTTCAACTTAAGTCTGAATTTGGCAATAAGGAGTTCATGATCCGAGCCACAGTCAGCTCCTGGTCTTGTTTCTGCTGACTGTATAGTGCTTCTCTGTCTTTGGCTGCAAAGAATATAGTCAATCTGATTTTGGTCCATCTGGTGATGTCCATGTGTAGAGTCTTCTCTTGTACTGTTGGAAGAGGGTGTTTGCTATGACCAGTGCGTTCTCTTGGCAAAAGTCTCATTCTGTACTCTAAGGCCAAATTTGCCTGTTGCTCCACGTGTTTCTTGACTTCCTACTTTTGCATTCCAGTCCCCTATGATTAAAAGGACATCTTTTTTAGGTGTTAGGTCTAAAAGGCCTTGCAGGTCTTCATAGAACCGTTGAACTTCAGCTTCTTCAGCATTACTGGTTGGGGCATAGGCTTGGATTACCATGATATTGAATGGTTTGTCTTGGAAATGAACAGAGATCATTCTGTCGTTTTTGAGATGGCATCCAAGTACTGCATTTCGGACTCTTTTGTTGACCATGATGGCTACTTCATTTTTTCTAAGGGATTCCTGCCCACAGTAGTAGATATAATGGTCATCTGAGTTAAATTCACCCATTCCAGTCCATTTTAGTTCACTGATTCCGAGAATGTTGACGTTCACTCTTGCCATCTCGTGTTTGACCACTTCCAATCTGCCTTGATTCAGGTCCATGAATCAAGGCAAACTGGAATATGGATGGTACTTTAAGCCAAAGACTGATCAGTGTGTGTCATGGGTTCCACATTCTCACAATACCTTTAGGAATTATTAAGGTACCAGCAGATTTGGGGGGACAGACACAAAACACACAGAACAGAGGAGTGATTCCCATAGGGAGAAGCGAGAGAACTTTTTCCAGTGGCAAGTGTCCATCCTCAGAATCAAGGGTGGGAGGAGGGGAAGTAGTTCTCATACTGATGACATTCCTCATCTATAGTTGAAAACGATTAATATCAGAGGCCACACCTTGTGACTTTGTCTAAAAGCTTCTTTGCTTCTTGACCTGCTGCTATACAGAATTCTTCTATATGTGTCTTTATTACATCTCTCCCCAACTCCCAACCTCAGTCACTCCTTATACACTCCACTGGAAAAGTGTTACTATCATCCATAGTTTGCATCTGTCAAGACATTAAATGCTGATACTATCACTTATCGCCTCCACTCTTCTCTCCCTTTTGAGTTTCTCTTTTTAGCTCCTGTGCAAGAAGGTTAGGGTTTTCCAATCAGTTATCGGGTAGACAGAACATGCCTTTTTCTCTTGTCGTCAAAGCAAGGGCTTAATGTGTAAAGTGCAATCCCTAAATCTTCTTTGGCTGTAGCTCTGGCTCTGCCTGGTGCACTCTTGTGTTTCTCTCTCTGCCCCCACCCCTTCCTTCCATTTTAGTCATAACTCAGTCAGGGCTTTTCTCATCACCACAGTAGACCCCCACCTCACCCCTTACTTGTAGAGTGATATTTGTTCTGATTGTTTTACAAGTATCAAAAGATCTAGTGAAATTCACTGTGGTAAGAGTTTATGTTCTAACTGGTTAATACTAAATAAGCCCTTGCAGGGAAACAAAAAAATTTATGAGAGACTAATACAACTGCAGTTTTGAAAAATAAAAAATGATCAATTTACACACTAGAAAAAGTGACCTCTGCTCCCCTTACAGTGAAGAAATTGAGACTTACAAAAAAACATGTTGTATCAGTGATCTGCATTGCAGGCAGATTTTTTTTACCGTCTGAGCCACTGTGTTGTGCTGAAATCCACTATAGTTTAATTTAAAAATATAAATAAAAAACAAATAACTTATCCTAACTACTCAAAGAGACTAGTTGGAAGGACAGATATAAATTGGACAGTAGAATGTGGGAGAAGTAATAAGGAGAACCTATCAATAGATTATGAAGCACTACAAAATTTTTGGCTAAACTTTACCTTGCTCTTATAGACAATACAAACTCCAGTGTCAGCTCTGAAATACAGTAATGCCATGAGATTTCTTCCCCCTCATAGTTCCTTGACCATTCTGCCACAATCTGTATTTCAGCCACACAGATTTACAGCTAAGTGTAACTGCTGCTTTTCACAACCCCTCAATCCAGACCGCTAAAAGGATTCTTGTTTTTCCTTAAGAGCAGCACGAATTTCTAATTTCTATCCTTTATTTTATTTTATTAGCATCAAGGAGAGCTAATTTCAAAGTCTTGATTCAATGTTCCCTGAAATAAAATACATTTAAAATTTATATAAACACACATACTTTAAATAATGGGTCTCCTAAATTTACATATTGAAATGGATATTTTCTCTAAGATTGGTAGTTTAAAACTTTTTTGAAAAGACTAACCATTTTTTTTCACGTGTATTAAAATAGTATTCCATTAGTGGGAATTGATTTAATAAGTCCATCAAGAAGAACAATGAGACTATTTGAACGGAAACATCTAACATCAAGCATTGTATAAAAGAACTACAATCATATTAAAGAAAACATATAGAGTGATTTACTCATTTCGTTTTAGTTGTATTATATGAAGAAAACCCCACATTTTCACAAATAAGTATCTATACATGTTAATTGTTAAGAGTTTTAAAATAGTATCTCTTACAGTCTTAGTATACTTTATCATTAAAGATGCCAAGAGTAGCTACATTCTGAAGGGTACACAAAAATGAATGTATCTGGTCTTATAAATTACTAATCTGGATGTCTTTGAACACAGTGTTATTTTTGTAAACTTTTATAATAAGTAGAGCTCTCTTTTCAAACAGAATTGGGGAAAAAACTGCAGGACTCATAAAGTACCTCTGCCAAACCTTGGGTGAGGAGCATAGAAAGGAGTTTGAAAAGCATTGCTCTGGATGATCAAACACTATGGCAACCCACATTCCTATATGCAAATGCCATTTTTTTTTTCCAGAAAACACATCGGTGGGTATTTATAGATTCCTGCTTGATAACAGCGAAAGGTAAACTGTCATGACTTTGTAAAGAATAGTGGAACTCTGAAAACAAAGATGTCTAAAGGCAATCTGATTCAAATAGCAATCTGATATAAGCTTTCTCATGTCTGATAAAATACAAAAGTAGATTTTAATGTTTTTAAATCTATATTGTGATTTAATGTTCTAGAATGAATGTTCAGAAGGAATATGCAGAAATGAAACTAAATGTAACAACTGAAGTGAATATATGGATCATGTCAGATATATCATTACTAAAATTACTATACTTGTCTAATGTTTTCTTTTGAGATGCTGAGGCTGGGGGGAAAAGAACTGCCCCTGGATGAGAGTTAATAAACTAGTATGGCTATAATTACCTCATAAAGTTCAAACCAAACAGATATTCTTTTATTTTATTTTATTTTCAGTAAGTAATTAAAAGGCTTTAACAGAGTTTCTACAGATAAGCTATGGTAGTGAACACAATTTAAGAATCCATTATCCCATACTAATATTTCTTTAAAAATTTTAAAAGGAAGGAGAAAGAAGGGAGAGTTATACTTTAAAGCCAAATTCAGACTTAAGTTGAAGAAAGTGGGGAAAACCACTAGACCATTCAGGTATGACCTAACTCAAATCCCTTATGATTATACAGTGGAAGTGAGAAATAGACTTAAGAGACTAGATCTGATAGACAGAGTGCCTGATGAACTATGGACGTAGGTTCGTGACATTGTACAGGAGACAGGGATCAAGACCATCCCTATGGAAAAGAAATGGAAAAAAGCAAAATGGCTGTCTGAGGAGGCCTTACAAATATCTGTGAAAAGATGAGAAGTGAAAAGCAAAGGAGAAAAAGAAAGCTATAAACATCTGAATGCAGAGTTCCAAAGAATAGCAAGGAGAGATAAGAAAGCCTTCCTCAGCGATCAAGGCAAAGAAATGTACGCATGCATTCGTTCCTCAGGGTCAGTTTTGAAACCAGTTGTAGTTATGATGTTGTAAAAGCGCAGTCTTCTAAGCAGGCCAGCAAATTTGGAAAACTCAGCAGTAGCCACAGGACTGGAAAAGGTCCGTTTTCATTTCAATCCCAAAGAAAGGCAAGACCAAAGAATGTTCAAACTACCACACAATTGCATTCATCTCACACACTAGTAAAGTAATGCTCAAAATTCTCCAAGCCAGGCTTCAGCAGTACGAGAACCGTGAAATTCCAGATATTCAAGCTGGTTTTAAAAAAGCCAGAGGAACCAGAGATCAAATTGCCAACATCCACTCGATCGTTGAAAAAGCAAGAGTTCCAGAAAAACATCTATTTCTGCTTTATTGACTATGCCAATCCCTTTGACTGTGTGGATCACAATAAACTGTGGAAAATTCTGAAAGAGCTGGAAATACCAGACCACCTGATCTGCCTCTTGAGAAACCTATATGTAAGTCAGGAAGCAACAGTTAGGACTGGACATGGAACAACAGACTGGTTCCAAATAGGAAAAGGAGTACGTCAAGGCTGTATATTGTCACCCTGCTTATTTAACTTCTATGCAGAGTACATCATGAGAAACGCTGGGCTGGAAGAAGCACAAGCTGGAATCAAGATTGCCAGGAGAAATATCAATAACCTCAGATATGCAGATGACACCACCCTTATGGCCGAAAGTAAAGAGGAACTAAAAAGCCTCTTGATGAAAGTGAAAGAGGAAAGTGAAAAAGTTGGCTTAAAGCTCAACATTCAGAAAACAAAGATCATGGCATCTGGTCCCATCACTTCATGGGAAATAGATGGGGAAACAGTGGAAACAGCATCAGACTTAATTTGGGGGGGCTCCAAAATCACTGCAGATGGTGATTGCAGCCATGAAACTAAAAGACGTTTACTCCTTGGAAGGAAAGTTATGACCAACCTAGATAGTATAATGAAAAGCAGAGATATTACTCTGCCAGCAGAGGTCTGTCTGGTCAAGGCTAAGGTTTTTTCCTGTGGTCATGCATGGCTGTGAGAGTTGGACTGTGAAGAATGCTGAGGGCCGAAGAATTGATGCTTTTGAACTGTGGTGTTGGAGAATACTCTTGAGAGTCCCTTGGACTGCAAGGAGATCCAACCAGTCCATCCTAAAGGAGATCAGTCCTGGGTGTTGATTGGAAGGACTGGTGCTGAAGCTGAAATTCCAATACTTTGGCCACCTCATGCGAAGAGTTGACTCATTGGAAAAGACTCTGATGCTGGGAAGGATTGGGGGCAGGAGGAGAAGGGGACGACAGAGGATGAGATGGCTGGATGGCATCACTGACTCGATGGACTTGAGTCTGAGTGAACTCCAGGAGTTGGTGATGGACAGGGAGGCCTGGCATGCTGTGATTCATGGGGTCTCAAAGAGTCAGACACGACTGAGCAACTGAACTGAACTGATACTTTAAAGAAGAATGCTTAAAAAAAAAAGGTACAAATGAACTTATTTACAAAACAGAAGTATCAACAGAGTCATGAATATAGAAAACAAACTTATGGCTACCGGGGTATAAGCAGGGGCAGGCACAAATTGGGAGACTGGGACTGACATATACACAATACTATATATAAAATAATTAACTAATAAGGACCTATTGTATAGCACAGAGAACTCTACTCAATACTCTGTAATGACCTACATGTGTCTAATCTAAAAGAGAGTGGATATATGTATTTGTATAACTGAATCATTTTGCTGTACCCCTGAAACTAACACAACGCTGTAAATCAACTCTATGCCAATAAAATTGTTCTTAGAAAAAGAACAATGTCAGATGATAAATGCAGAAGGAATGATGAAATCTGAAATTATACCTTTATAAAATCCCCAGTTATAATTTGATTCAGGCAAGAATCATCAACCAGTATTAAAACTATGTGAAATGATGCTGGGGAATAGGTTATTTACATGATCTCAAAGTATAATGTCACATGTGTGTGTTAATCGCTCAGTCGTGTACAACTCTTTGCGACCCCATGGACTAGCCCACCAGGCTCCGCTGTCCATGGGGATTCTCCAGGCAAAAATATTGGAGTGGGTTGCCATTCTCTCCTCCAGGCGATCTTCCCAAACCAGGGATCAAATCCAGGTCCTCTGCATTGCAGGCAGATTCTTTACTATCTGAGAAATCAATGAAAACCCATAATGCCACATATCATTTATTAATTCCAAAGAAAAATATGGAAGATATCTTTTCAACCAAATGGTCACCCATAACATCACCAATAATGGGGCAAATTGATATTCATGTGCCTCATGCCTATGATGCACATAAACATCACGTAAGTAGCATTTTTGATAAAAATATTTACTCTGAATCTAATTAGAGGGAAACAATTAAACAAATGCAAATTGAGAAGCAGTCTATAAAATAACTGGTCAGCCCTCATCAAAACATTAATGAAATTAAAAAAAAAAAAAAACTTTAAAGTCCAGGAACTGTCTAGATTAAAGAAGACCAGACAGATATGATAAATAAATGTAACACATGACCTTCAATTGAATTCTAGAGAAAAGAAGTTATTAAAGGCATTCCCAAAAGGATTGTTGGGGAACTCTGAATATGGGTTTTAAATTAGATAATGGTATATCAGTGATAAATTCTCTGAGTTTTAAAATTATACTGTGCTAATACAGGAGAATGTCCTTGTTCTTAAGAGATACACACTGAAGTATTTAGGGGTGATGACATATATTAGCAACTAAGACTCAGAAAACAGTAAAAAGGAGAAATAAAAAAATTCAAAGAATGTAGCAAATATGATAGTGTAAAGAATTAGAGAATCTGGGTGAGGGGTGCAAATATTCATTGTAATATTCTTGTTATGATTCTATAGTTTTGAAACTTTTCAAAATAAGAAGTTATAGGAAATACTAAAATGTGGTAGTAAGTTCCTCACTGCAAAGGACAAAATGGGTATAAAATAATTGATCAAGTCTGTTAATAAAAGTACTGACTGCCAAACATTCAATCTTGCTTTAACTCATTTCAAATGATTAATTTGTTATATACAAAAAGCATATAAAATATTTTGGGTGATTTTAATAAATTTATTAAAATGTGATAACTCAGAAATAAAATGATGCACTTGTATACTCACAATCTAATGTGACATTTTATAATTGGACTACATTAAAAACAAAACCATGAAACTGTTTTAGCAGCTATTTCAGCCTAGTCATCTGTTTAATACAAGTAATTTTTACAAATGAAGGCCTTGCTTCATTTGCAAATGTAATTCAACAGCGCCCCCCAAAAGTAATGAATATAGATGTTTACACAATTTCATGAGACTTACTGATGTACTTTCCTGCTAGTTAATATCCATTCAACACCTCTAGATTTTTCTCCAACTTATTCATATTTCATAAATAAGAAAAATATATTATAAACAGCTACCTGAGAAAATCGAGATTTAGTGTTGTTTCATATCTTGATAGCAATTTGTATATTATGTTCATCCAATAATGGAATAGATTATAGACATTTTTCATTAGGTTCTTTTAAGCTATGCAGGAAAAACATGTAAAACTGGCCTATTACTGTTGATAAGGTCAAAAGAAAAAATCACGCCACAACTATTCACAGCATCAAATGTTTCTAGACACTGTGTTTAAGTAACAAGACTGTAATTAAATGAAGTGAGGGTGCCAGGATTTGGTTAAAAATACTACTTTGGTATCAGAAGGTACACTCTATCAAAAATCACCTGTATCAGTTTACCTCATCATAAAATAGAGATGCATTTCTGAATAAGTATAGCTACAAAGAGTGATAGAAATCATGTTAAAAATATAACACAGCAGAGAAATGACTGGTCATCAGTACCAAATTACTACCAGTGGTTTATGTTAGCGTTATGAGGGTATTTTTTTTTAATTCCCTTTCCTTAACTACATTATCCAATTTTATGAAACATATTACTCTTAGAATGAGAATAACAAACTTGAAAAGCATTTGCTTTCAATCATATTTTTGGTTTAAAACATATTTAAAGGAAACACAGCCTTTTGTATGCAAATATCTGGCACTACTTGAAAAAAAAAAAACAACCTCAAATTCTTAACTATTACCATAGTATGAAAATACTACTCCAGAAACTCCCACCTCTGAGTTTATGTAACCTTATTTTGGAAGGAGTTGAATTCCTAACTTACAGAGTATACACAGTATTCAGCTGAAGAAAAGGAATTCAAATGAAATGAGAAAGGGAGACTATGGCTGTGCAGTTTAAAATGCAGATATTTTCACCTTGCTAATAGTTTCCTTTGATGTGCAGAAGCTTTTAAGGTTAATTAGGTCCCATTTGTTTATTTTTGCTTTTATTTCCGATATTCTGGGAGGTGGGTCATAGAGGATCCTGCTGTGATGTATGTCGGAGAGTGTTTTGCCTATGTTCTCCTCTAGGAGTTTTATAGTTTCTGGTCTTACGTTTAGATCTTTAATCCATTTTGAGTTTATTTTTGTGTATGGTGTTAGAAAGTGGTCCAGTTTCATTCTTTTACAAGTGGTTGACCAGATTTCCCAGCACCACTTGTTAAAGAGATTGTCTTTAATCCATTGTATATTCTTGCCTCCTTTGTCAAAGATAAGGTGTCCATATGTGCGTGGATTTATCTCTGGGCTTTCTATTTTATTCCATTGATCAATATTTCTGTCTTTGTGCCAGTACCATACTGTCTTGATAACTGTGGCTTTGTAGTAGAGCCTGAAGTCAGGTAGGTTGATTCCTCCAGTTCCATTCTTCTTTCTCAAGATCGCTTTGGCTATTCGAGGTTTTTTGTATTTCCATACAAATTGTGAAATTATTTGTCCTAGCTCTGTGAAGAATACTGTTGGTAGCTTGATAGGGATTGCGTTGAATCTATAAATTGCTTTGGGTAGTACACTCATTTTCACTATATTGATTCTTCCAATCCATGAACATGGTATATTTCTCCACCTATTAGTGTCCTCTTTGATTTCTTTCACCAGTGTTTTATAGTTTTCTATATATAAGTCTTTAATTTCTTTAGGTAGATATATTCCTAAGTATTTTATTCTTTCCGTTGCAATGGTGAATGGAATTGTTTCCTTAATGTCTCTTTCTGTTTTCTCATTATTAGTGTATAGGAATGCAAGGGATTTCTGTGTGTTGATTTTATATCCTGCAACTTTGCTATAGTCATTGATTATTTCTAGTAATTTTCTGGTGGAATCTTTAGGGTTTTCTATGCAGAGGATCATGTCATCTGCAAATAGTGAGAGTTTTACTTCTTCTTTTCCAATTTGGATTCCTTTTATTTCTTTTTCTGCTCTGATTGCTGTGGCCAAAACTTCCAAAACTATGTTGAATAGTAATGGTGAAAGTGGGCACCCTTGTCTTGTTCCTGACTTCAGAGGAAATGCTTTCAATTTTTCACCATTGAGGATAATGTTTGCTGTGGGTTTGTCAAAAGACAGCCTTCAGAATGGGAGAAAATAATAGCAAATGAAGCAACTGACAAACAACTAATCTCAAAAATATACAAGCAACTCCTCCAGCTCAACTCCAGAAAAATAAACGACCCAATCAAAAAATGGGCCAAAGAACTAAATAGACATTTCTCCAAAGAAGACATACAGATGGCTAACAAACACATGAGAAGATGCTCAACATCACTCATTATCAGAGAAATGCAAATCAAAACCACTATGAGGTACCATTTCACACCAGTCAGAATGGCTGTGATCCAAAAGTCTACAAATAATAAATGCTGGAGAGGGTGTGGAGAAAAGGGTACCCTCTTACACTGTTGGTGGGAATGCAAACTAGTACAGCCACTATGGAGAACAGTGTGGAGATTCCTTAAAAAACTGGAAATAGAACTGCCTTATGATCCAGCAATCCCACTGCTGGGCATACACACTGAGGAAACCAGAAGGGAAAGAGACACGTGTACCCCAATGTTCATCGCAGCACTGTTTATAATAGCCAGGACATGGAAGCAACCTAGATGTCCATCAGCAGATGAATGGATAAGAAAGCCATGGTACATATACACAATGGAGTATTACTCAGCCATTAAAAAGAATGCATTTGAATCAGTTCTAATGAGGTGGATGAAACTGGAGCCTATTATACAGAGTGAAGTAAGCCAGAAGGAAAAACATAAATACAGTATACTAACGCATATATATGGAATTTAGAAAGAGGGTAACAATAACCCGGTGTACGAGACAGCAAAAGAGACACTGATGTATAGAACAGTCTTATGGACTCTGTGGGAGAGGGAGAGGGTGGGAAGATTTGGGAGAATGGCAATGAAACATGTAAAATATCATGTAGGAAACGAGTTGCCAGTCCAGGTTCGATGCACGATGCTGGATGCTTGGGGCTGGTGCACTGGGATGGCCCAGAGGGATGGTATGGGGAGGGAGGAGGGAGGAGGGTTCGGGATGGGGAACACATATATACCTGTGGTGGATTCATTTTGATATTTGGCAAAACTAATACAATTATGTAAAGTTTAAAAATAAAATAAAATTAGAAAAAAAATGCAGATATTTTAATATTTAGATGGAAGATTGGTGATAAATCTCATGGTCTCTTGTGCCTTTTCATTAAAAGGGTGACTTTTAAATGTAGTCCATGGTCTGGGGGCCTGCTTAGAAGACTGCGCTTTTACAACATCATAACTACAACTGGTTTCAAAACTGACCCTGAGGAACGAATGCATGCGTACATATGTTACTGTAAGCTAGTAGAAGTTGTGCTTCAGCACTTTCTTCCAAAAAATGTATATTAGGAACAACTGTGAAAATCATTTCTTTGATCACTACTATAATAATGATTTCAATCTTTAGTGTGTGATACAGTTCACCAAGTACTTCATAAATCTATTAGGATGGCAGGAGAACTAGCTACAGATAAAGAGACTTGGGCTCAGAAAAGATGGAATGCTTCACCCCAAATCACTGGGCCATTATGAGACAATGCCATAAGCCAAACCCCAGGTCTTCTGAGACCAAATGCTATATTTTTTACTACGTTATCATTTATGATCTAAGCATCCATTTTGTGTGGTGGGTTACCAATGGGTTTGATTTACTTAATACACCAAGCTGTAAGAAAAACAACTGAAGAAAGATTCCAGGATGTTTCTCGTTTGTCTGATAAGAAGCTATTTTTGGAGTTTCCTGCATAATAAGGAAATAATGGGGGAGGGGGGTTCCTTTGGTCTTTTTTAGTCACATCTGTATGGGTATGGCAACCCACTCCAGTATTCTTGCCTGGAGAATCCCATAGACAGAGGAGCCTGGCAGGCTACAGTCCATGAGGTTGCAGAGTCAGACACAACTGAAGTGACTTAGCACGCAAGCACACATGTATATAAAAATCACAATTACTATCAATAGTGTCACCACTAAAAGTAAAAAAAAAAAATAATAACTATACACACACATAAACACACATGCACGCACATTAAGGTAAACAAGAATAAGAGCATTTAGATTGGGTGTACTATCAAGTGGCACTCACAGTTCTAAGGTCCTAAACTGTACAGTTGAAAAGCAATTAAAAAGAATGCAGCACAATATGGAAAAGTTAAAGCAAGTGGGAGAAGAGGAAGCTGAGGGGCCACTTAAATCTACAAGGACCTAAGAGAGGTTGCATGGGTGATGATGAACAATTGTCCTCAGTGCAGGTGGGAAACCTATCAAGAAAAAAGGCACCTGGATTGCAATAGGAGAAATTTAGTTTATTCTTGAAAAAAATAAGATTTTAAGATGCTAGACTGCATTTACAATGGAAGAAGATTTCTGTTCTTGAAAAGCGTTATGAAAGCTGCTTTCTCATTTCACTTTATATATAGTTCAGTGTCAGAGGCATTGTGAATATGTAGAGATTGAACACAAGAACATATAATTGTTGTATTGTTGTTATAGCCTAGTGTATTTTAAAATGTCTAAGGTGTATTAAGACACAGTCTTTGCCCTTTGAGAGCTAATAAGCATTTTAATTACACAGTCTTAATTAAACAAAACTGTTTAATTAAAATTAATTATAAAAGGCAAGAGTACATAAGAAAGTTGCATAAGAAAGAACTGATGATATAAAACTTGAAGAAGCACAATGTCTAATGTCTAATCTAATTTTGACACAGGGAAAACATCTTTAAGAAATTAAAGGCAGTATCTAAAAATGGGATCATTTCTAATATTTATGTTTGGTTTACAAAGCAGTAATCTCTCTTTCCTCATATTTAAGTTGCTCAATACATTCTGTTTGTCTGAGCTAATGTTACCCATCTTCAAATAGCTGCTTTGAAAGCACAAAGACCCTGTCTGCTCAGTCATTTCTGGCCCATAGAGCAACATTTACAAAGAGGCATTTAAGTCTCTGTGATAGAGTAGCTCTCCCAACAGGCAGGGTTGTCTCTATGTTGTTGGTATGACTAGAAGCGTTCTCCAGCTGGTAGAAGATAATCTCCTATTAGCAATCTATGAAGGACTAAAAAATAATGTCAGAAATAATAAATGCTGAAGAGAGTGTGGAAAAAAGGGAACCCCTGTACACTGTTGGTGGAAATTAAATTGGTGCAGCTACTATGGAAAATAGTTCCCCCAAAAACTAAAAATACAGTTGTCATATGATACAGTAATCCCACTCCTGGGCATATACCTGGAAAAAGGTAAATTCTAATTCTAAAAAATATATGCACCCCAACGTTCAAAGCAACATTATTTACAACAGCTAAGACATAGAAACAACCTAAATGTCCATCAACAGATGAATGGATAAAGAAGGTGTGGTACATAGATACAATGGAATATTAACCATTAAAAAGAACAAAATAATGCCATTTGTAATGGACCAAGAGATTATCATGCTTAGTGAAGTAAGTCAGAGAAACACAAATATCATGTGATATCACTTATATGTATAATCAAAAACCTAACACAAATGAACATGTCTATGAAACAGAAACAGACTCACAGACATAGAGAACAGACCTGTGGTTGCCCAACGGTGGGAGGAGGGATGGAATGGGAATTGGGATTAACAAATGCAAACTATTATATATAGAATGGATAAATAATAAGGTCCTACTATATAGCAAAGGGAACTATATATAATATCCTGTGATAAACCATAATGGAAAAGAATATGAAAAAGAATATACATATGTATAACTGAATCACTTTGCTGTGCAGCAGAAATTAACACAACATTGTAAATCAACTACACTTCAATAAAATAAATTTTAAAAATAATAATAATGTTAGAGAAAGTAAATAGCCACGGTGATGATCATTATCCATAAATGCCTAGAATCCACCAAATTCTTACTCAGGTTTTCATTAAGAGGCCAAGCTCTGGACTCAATCTGACTGGGTTCAAGTCCCAGTTCTCCTACTTAGTTGCTGTGCAACCCCAGATAATGTACTTGTTTTCCTAAGCCTCACTTTTCTCATCTATAAAATGGGGGTGATGATTATCATGCTTTAAACTAGTTTTTACATGGAATTTGCTTAGCGTAATTCCTAGCACTTAGCTAAAGTTTAGCTATTATTACATGTTGAATACAACAGAATGAATCTTATATTAATTTGCTTGGGCTGTCATAACAAGAAAAAAGAAGAGAAAAGCAAAACTATAGAGTAGATGGCTTAATCAACTACAATTTATTTCCTCACACTGCCAGCTAGAATTCCAAGATCAAGATGTCAGGAGGATTGGAGGATTGGTTTCCTCTGAGGCCTCTCTCCTTGTCTTACAGATGGCCATCTTCTTTCTGTGTCATCATGGTGTTTCCTCTGTGCACTCCTCTGGTGTTTCTTCATCCAAATTTCCTCTTATAAGGATACCACTTAGACTGGATTAGGCCATACCCCAAAAGCCTCATTTTAATTTAATAATCTCTTTAAAGGCCCCATCTCCAAATAGTCATTCTCAGGTACTGGGAGTTAGGGCTTCAACATATGACTTTTAGGAACCATCCTAAATTGAACACAATTCAGTCCATAATATAGACCTTATCTGGTTGGGAAGATCCCCTGGAGAAGGGAAAGGGTAACCACTCCAGTATTCTGGCCTGAAGAATTCCATGGAATACATAGTCCATGGGGTCGCAAAGAGTTAGCATGACTAAGTGACTTTCACTTTCACTTTTATCTCATTCTAAGCAAAAACATTCCACACAATCAGAAAATCTGAAATAATTTTGAGGTAAAGTCTCAGTTCTCATAACTTCTCAACTTTCCAAACCAGAGGGAACCTATGCAATTTCATTTAACTTTGAGAGAACAGAGAGAGAGAGAGAGATACACAGATGTATATACACACCATAGCTAACTAGTATACAGGTGCCAATCACACTCTGTAAATCTGCTTTCCGGGAAGCAAATCACTCTGCCAAAAAAGCATCACTATCAATGGAAATAAATGATCCACCTAAACTATACAAAGTAGTTACTATACTCAAAACACAAGAATTACATTGCATGAGCAATTATTTTCTCTTTAGATCACAAGTTCATTGAAGAAAGGAATCATGACAGGTTAGTAAAAATTTACAAACAGATCAGCATAAAAATGAATTCAGAAAGCTTTTGGTATCTTTGATTGATGCTCTTAGAATTCATTTTTGTTTTCAATATTGTTTTGATAGGTAATTGTGGTTGCAACTATAAGAGCACATGCAATGAATGCAATAATCCAGCATCTGAAATACGGTGACCACAGTAAAAAAAAAAAAAAAGAAAAAAATTTACTTTAAATGTTACCAGTCACATGACCATTATTTAGCAGGCCCACAAAGCATTAGGCTCAAAAAGCATTTCATACAAGCACAAGACTGGCTACTAGCTCATGTTATGAACATCTGTTGACCACCAACAAAATATCAATACTTTGACCAGTATATACTACTCAGAAAAAATCCATGGAAAATGGCTAGAGCCCCAGAATCTGGGGATGGAGGCAATGTTCTCCTGAAAAAAAAAAAAAAAATATGATGCACAAACCTACAGAAATAGACACAGAATGTAGCTCAAATGAAAAAATGTGTGAAAGGGCTTTAAAAACTCTAAAGCACTTTATGAATCTAGTGCTGGTAGATTCATAAAGGTGGCATTTTTAAGATGATATTATTCTGCCCTTACCCTATTCAAAGGAGCTAATTCAACCAAACAGTCCTTTCCTAACAAAGAAGCATGAACAAGACATTTGATTAACTAAGATGAAAAACTGAATTGAACATGTGAGAAAAAGGCCAAAATTTAATATATAGTAAGTTAAGGTAACCCTTTAATATCGATCACAATCTTACTGTGTCTAATTTTCCCCCTTTTGACAATGCTACCTGGATCATGAAAGCACTGTCTCATGAGGAATATCCCTGTTATTCCACTTGTTTTTTTAATGGTAACAGCAAATTCTACACAAAGCTTTTAAAAGATATGTGGTATAGAGACCACACTATTTACCAACCAAAATAAACATTAAAAAAACACTTCTCATATAATTATCTCATGTTCTACAGCTGATCAAAAGTTTTGCCATAATTGAAAAGTAAAAAAAAAAATAAAATACAATACAACTAACCAGCTTTAAATGTCTTATTCCAAGCATTAGATTTTAAATGTATTCTTTTTACCTGATGATATACACAGAGAAATAATCTCAGGCAGGAGTTTTAACATGATCACAAGCAGAATTCACAGAAAATAAACCTGCAATGTAGAATTGCACATGAAAAGAATATCTTTCTGTTTCCAATATCAGGATACACTATAAAACATAATGACCTCATACTCATAAATATTAACACAACCAATTTACAAAATATATGTCTAAACGAAAGTCAATATTCATACTGTCTTTTCAATGTTTCCAAATGCCCAAGGTAAGATAATTTGCTAATATTTTATAATTGACATTATCTTAGCATGCTTTAAACAATGAATTTAATCTGGCATGATGAAGTAATGCAATTTATGACAATGTACTGGAAGCGAAGGGACTGATAAGAAATTGTTCTAAAAATGAATGGAGGTTTAAATAATAAAATATTTCAAAAAATATGCAGGTATTTCTATACAAAACAAGTATAATACACAAGCCAGCTTGTGGTATCAAAACATAAGGAAATAGAAAGGAAGCTACTCTTTGGCATTTAATGAATGTGAAATTAGAAAAGAACAGAAATGGAACTTTAATAGTGCTTGTGCTATTTTTAAAAGATCACTTATAAAATATACCATCATTTAACAGCCTTAGGTCTTATTTTCACCTGATTACCAAATGAATTTCTACTTTATATATACTAGTTAAAAATAATTGCACTGGTTATTTTTATTTTGATTGAATTTAGATTTTTAACAAAATTGTCACCATCATAAAACTAAATATTTTATATTAGCAACTATCCTACAATTTTTAAACCTATAAGAAGAGAAAGGAACAAAAACAATCAAATTGGGGTACGAAGAAGCCACGTTTTATCAGGAAGCAGTTACTTCAAACTCCAATAATCAATGTTTTGTCTCCCCCTTCTGGGCAATACATTTTTTTATTTAAACAGCAAAGTAAGATTTGATCTTTTTTCACAGGATATATTCAAATAATTGGTGTGACACAAGTGTAACATTACATGAAGTAATCATAATGATACTATTCGATCAGTAAGCCAATGAAACTTCAATTTTATAATGCAGTAGCAGCTTAACAGCCCACAAACACATACTGCCATGCTTAGTGGTATTTTACAGCTAATATAATTACTATTACAGCTATTATAATTACTATAGTAAAAAACACATCAATAGCATTTTTAATTTATTAGTTTGAGCTTGGCTATAAGATTATACTTTTAACTGAAACTTTCTTTCAGTATGAACTCCTTCAGCAGCCTAGGGAAACAAATTCATTTGGCTCTATTTTGAGAAAAGGGTCCTGGAATATTCGCTCAATCAGTGCCTAGGATTGCCATGCCCCAATTAGGGCAAAGAAGCATACATGTGTACCTACCCTTCATCTATGATGGGACTTTCCTTTTGAATCAGATTATTTCAAAAACATTGCAAAAAGTACAAATATGACATTCTAATTACATAAAATGGGTTATATAGTTCAACAGCAATGTGCAGAGAGTATATTTTAAATAAAGTAGGAGTTCGAAACAGAAAACCTAATTATAAAATTCTACTCAGTGCTACAAGTGCCAAAGAAATGGTTTTGCATGGTCATAACTTTATTTTTCTTTCTGTGATTTTACTGATTTCTCCTTGATTAACATGTTTAAACTGAACTCATCCTGACCTTGTCTTGCTCCTGATGTCTCTGGGAGTGCACACATGTGTGCTCAGTCGTGTCTGACTCTTTGTGACCCTACAGACTGTAGCCTGCCAAGCTCCTCTGTCCATGGGATTCTCCAGGCAAGAATACTGGAGTGGGTTGTCATGCCCTCCTCCAGGGGATCTTCCTAACCCAGGGATCAAAGCCACGTCTCCTACACCTCCTGCATCAGCAGGCAGATTCTTTACTTCTAAGCCACCTGGGAAGCCCCTTGATATCTCCATAAAGGCTCAAATCACCACCACTTCAGAGGCTCCCTGTCACTCAAACAGTAAAGAATCTGCCTGCAATGCAGGAGACCAGGGTTCGATCAGTCATTCATGATTGTAATTTTCAGTTACTATTGATTCACACATCTCCTCTGCCCTTTTTCATCATATGCTGAGGCGGATATATTCTAGTTCCACAATCTCTCTCATCTATCACTTCCATTTAGTTTTAACCAACCATTCTCCAGTTCAGGGTCTTATTACTTAAACTACAGCAACAACTTCTCCTTCTTGATCTCCCTGCCCCAGTCTCTAACCTCTCCAATTTCCCCTGCACCATTAATCTTCCCCAAATGCAGTTTGAATTTTGTCATTCCATTGCTCAAAACTTTCCAGGATTCCTCACTGACTATTAAAGTACCAACTCCTTGGCATGTCCCTCCTAAAATGACCTTAACCTACCTTTCCACGTTTACAATCCCCTGATATGCTTAACCCATGTTTTCAGTCACCTTAACAAAATACCCCCGTAAACAGTGGCCTCTTTGTTTTTCTTCAAATGCTCAAGGCACACTCCTGCTGCAAAGTTGGGGCACTTGATGCTCTCTCTCTTGCCTGTAAATCTCTTCCTTAGATATTTGCACTGGCTCTCCCCAATTTCATTCATGTCTTTGTTCAGATGTCATTTGCTCAGAGAACTCACCTATCTAAAATAGTACATCCCTGATCACACTTGGCTTGCTCGCATTGCTTTTTCACCTTCATAGCACTTAACACTACCTGCCATTCTATTTGATATGTGTCTTATTGTCTGTCTCCCCATGTAGAAATACAAGCTCCGTGAGGAATTAATCTGTATGGTTCATCATGTGAGCACTTAGAATAATGCCTGGTCCATAATAGGTGGGCAGTAACTTTCTGTCCAAGAAAACAAAAAATCTGTGGCTAGAAACATTAACAAGCTCTTGAATGGAACAGTGCTGAATCAGGGATTTAAATTCAGGTCTTGATGATGCTAAAACAAACACTATCCAAAAAGACACCCCACTGCTTGCCCAAGGCTTTCAACTATTTCTGCCATTAAGTTACTTTATATTTAACATTGTTAGGTCTGGTCATTATAATTCTATTTTCCAATTACCATACATAATCATGTCAATTCTTATCCTTTTTTTTCCCCCACAGAAGAATGGTTCTTTTTCCATCCATGGATAAATTATTCCTGGCTTGCAGTGAAAGCTGTTTTAGTTGATTCCTAAATCTGTTTCAGGCAATGCGTTATTAAATTATAAAAACAATTTATTTTGTTTCAAAAAGTTTGCAACACTTACAATTAGAAGCCATTGAAAAAGTCACTCAGTTCTTTCCATCTCTATCCTATTTTATCCTATTCTCTTTTGCTATTTTAAGATATTGACATGAAAATATTCTATCTTTTCATAGATAATATCTGTAACAAATCTTCAACTATTTTAATAACTCTTTAAAATAATTGTCAATATTATTTTAAGACCACATATGAATTTTAAATTTTTTCAAAGTGCAGCAATAATCTATACCACATAACACATAGCTTTCAATAAACAGGCAAAACATTCTCTTTCTTCCATCCAGTTGAATCCTTCCCATCATTCTTGACCCAGAATAAATCATTCTATTAAATAGCATGAAAACTCAGCCAAAAAAAAAAAAAAGGCAGCTCAAAGTCTTCTTTTATTTTACCATGTAATTGTCATGCTTTATGTCTGTCATACCAAGCATTTCATAGAATTTAATACAGTTAACCAAAAAATCTAACTTAGACCTATTTGCAAGATTCTTCGTATGTTAAATACATTAAATATAAACAATAAACTTCAAAACCATCCTGAATCGAATATTATTACTATCCTCATTGTATCAATGGGGAAACTGAGGTGCAGAGACAGTAAATAAATTATTTAAGGTCACATAGTTAGTATATGCAGAGAAGGCAATGGCACCCCACTCCAGTACTCTTGCCTGGAAAATCCCATGGGTGGAAGAGCCTGGTAGGCTGCAGTTCATGGGGTCGCTAAGAGTTGGACACGACTGAGCAACTTCACTTTCACTTTTCACTTCCATGCATTGGAGAAGGAAATGGCAACCCACTCCAGTGTTCTTGCCTGGAAAATCCCAGGGAAGGCTGAGCCTGGTGGGCTGCTGTCTATGGGGTCGCACAGAGTCAGACACAACTGAAGCGACTTAGCAGAAGCAGCAGCAGTTAGTATGTAGCAGAGTTGGAATCTGAGCTCAGGTCTATTTGCCTCTGAATCCATGACCTTTACTAAAATTTGAATCCCTTCATAGGGTCTATACCACGGACATAAAAAGACAGACCCACTCTGTAATAGAGAGCATTAATTCAAGGACATACATTATTACTATCTAAAGTAATATAGTAGTATAAAAGAGGCCCTTAAAGAACATACAATGTTACAGAAACTATAAAATAGAGTAGAAGGTGATTCCAGAAGAGAGTTAAAAATGAAGTGCTATTTAAGTTCAGATAAATTACTAGGAGGAAATCTGGGAATGGGGAAATGGAGATGGGGCGAGGTCAACAGGACAGACTTCAGGGAACAGCTGAGGATGGAGAGAATGTTGACAAAGGAAAGAAAACATTCAAAGAAAAGCAAAAAAAAAAAAAAAAAAAAACGGATCCAACGAGTCAAGTCAAAAGCAAGATTGCTTGAGGTTGAGTGGATGGTTATGTTCAGGTAACAGCCGGACGGTAAAGTAAATGTCTAAAAAATAATAGTGAAACTATGTCTGAGATCAGGAAGACCTCAAATGCCTCCAACTGTGCCTCCAATCAACACCAGAGAGATAAAAGGAAGATAGAGTGATGAAGACCTGGTTCATTACATATTCCAGCTTTACAATTTCAGTCTGGCTTCTACATCACTCAGTTTTTGACCAACGTATATGGTCTTTTAGCAACAAAAACACTTAAAGTAGCTATTCTAGGACTTTTTCTCTCTCAAACACTTCTAGCACGTGTGCCTGCCTACTCAGTCGTGTCTGATTTTTTGTGACCCCATGGAGCCCACCAGGCTCCTCTGTCCATGGGATTCTCCAAGCAAGAATACTGGAGTGGGTTGTCATGCCCTCCTCCAGGGTATCTTCCTGACCCAGGGATTGAACCAGCATCTCCTGCACTGGCAGGTGGGTTCTTTACCAGCTGAGCCACTGGGGAAGCCCTGTTTTAGGTTAATGAGACTGTGAAAAATAAACCCTTTTGAACCTGATTTACACCTGGTGATTTTTAATTTTTTTTTTTCCTCTCCTTTCTAGTTTCAACAAACAACAACACATCTTCCTCCTGAAGGAACCTTCCCACCTACACTCTAGAATTAATACCCTCATCAATTCTTCTAGAAACCAATGCTTAGAGTTTGTTCCCTGTAATGCAGGATTTGCCTACTCCAATATAAGTAGCAGCTCACAGATAAAACAATGGGTATAAAATCATTTCTACTACAGATCCATCATAACACCCGTCTCATTATGGTGCCTTTTAAAACACACTTGGACAAAACTGTTCACTGACATAAGCAGCCATTTTGCACCCTTTCCTATATTTCATATTTTAGGCCCTATCTTTAATCTGTTTTCCTGTTTATCCTCCCCATTAGACATAGCATTTTGGGAGCACAAGCTATGTTCACTGCAGAAGATGTAAAATTTACATCTTTAATAAAAGTGCTAAATATTATAATATTTACATTATACATTATAATATATATTATAATAGAGCTATATATATGGGGCTATGGAAAGGAAGGAGCTATCTAAGACGCCTTCTCATTTAAAGACTGACAAGAGGCTTAATCTTGATGGATATGTAGGAGCTTGCTTGGCACACTCAAGAAGAGAAAGGCATTTGGGCTCAAAGCAACAGAATGTGCTTGATTTAGAGGAATTAAAGAATAGGATGTTGGGGGAGGAACAAGATGACAGAGGAGTAGGTGGTCATGGAGTACATCACTCTCCACGCATACGTCAGGAATACACCTTCAGACACAGAAGTGCTTGCAGAACACCAGCTGAGAGTGGACAGGAGTACCTGACCACAGGAAAAGAATATATAAAACCACGCAAAACTCAGCAGGATGAAGGAACTAGGGGGAAAACAGAAGTCTTAGTGGGACTGGACCTACCCTTGGCGGGTGGGAGAATTAAAACAGGGGTCCGATCTCCACAATGGGGGCAACTGTCTGAGTTAGAAGAGAAACATTTAAGGCTGAGAGTGAGGCAGCTGATCTCTGGCAGCCTAAATGGAATGAGAATCAGACAGTCCTTGCCACAGCCTTACGTACCGCAGACAAGGATGCAGGTCCCCTAGAAGGTACAGCAGCTGGGAGCTGGAGCATAGGGATTGCAGAGCAATCCCGGGGCAAGGGCTGCAGTTGACTGCTGGGAAAGGGACCCAGGGGATGTAAGGGAAGAGACTGCGGTGGAAAATGCCTGTGGAGGGAAGCCAGGCAGCCATGGAAACCATGAGTCACAAGTAGGGGGTGGAGCCATCACGTTAGCCTCTCTCTTCCAACCAGGCAGCATCTGGCAGCTGAACAATAGCGAGGCTGGCCCATCAAGCGCCTGACATGTGGAACAACACAGAAGGACCTCACCCAGGGTGCCCCTTAAAATGCCTGACGTGCTTAAGTACAGAGTAGGACTCCACCCAGTGTGCAGCTGTAGGTGCCTGATGTGCTGACCTACACAGGAGGACCCAGGCGGGGTGCCCCATTAAGTGCCTGATGCACCAATCTACAGAGTAGGACCCCAGCCAGGGGGGCCTCTCTATGTGCCTGATGTGCTGAACAATAGAGAAGGACCCCAGGCAAGGGAACCCTCTAAGTGCCTGAACCGGTGGAGCTATGGAGGAAGACTAGCCAATGAGGCCTTCTGATTGCCAGTTACCAGAGGCTCAAAAAAAGATTCTGATAGGGCCATAACTCCTGCAGCTGACGCAGTCTGTGTCCCTGCACACTTGGTCAGGTTATCCCCAACTCAAGCACCTTCACACTCAACCCTCACTGGGGCAAAGCTGCCACAGGCTAAGTCTTGTGTCTATACATGTGGGAATGCTTCGCTAGTGTCCAACTCTATGCGACCCTGTGAACTGTGGCCTGCCAAGCTTCTCTGTCAGTGGGGTTCTCCAGGGAAGAATACTGGAGTATATTGGCCAATATTGGTTGCCACACCCTTGTAGAGCACTATATCTCCTGCTGCCCCAGCTTCCAACTCCTCTGAGTACCTGGTGCTGCCAAAACCCCTGCAACCTAAGCAGCTGTACCACCTCCACACCCACCCCTCACTGGGGCAGACGCAAGTCCTCCAGAACAGTCTCAGGAGCAAACCCCAGTGGACGACCCACATGCACAGGTAGAAATAAAACCACAACTGAAACCCAGGGGCAGTCTGGCTAAGGAAGAAGAGCCAAAACCTTCCCAGTAGCTGTACAAGCTGCAGATTAAATCCACAGGATCAACTAAGCAGACTCTGTATCTATGGTATATATAAAAGGATACTGAGAGCGTCCAAAAAAAATGCACTAGTTCTGATAGCTGTGGACACTGGGGACACTGGAGGCAAGAACACACAGGAGTAGAACCAGATGAGAATGTAAGCTGCCCACACAGCAGGTCCACAGACCAGCGAAGCGTTGGAGGGCACCCTAGGTAGGAAACGTGGACTGTGACTCCCAGAGAGGGAAAGGTCACTGACAGCAGTGATTCAAGAAAAATATTTACTATTCTTACATTTTGACTTGGTTCTTTTGGGGTTTTCTTTCTTTTTTTTTTTTAACCTTTTTCCTCTGTTGTAGTGGTCGATTTTATTAGCACTATGATCTTTTGAGTTTCTTTTCTCAATCACATTTTTCATTGCTGTTATAAAGGTCTGTCTTCACATTGGCCTTTTGCAGTTCTGTGGAGTTTTCCTTTTTCTTCTTCTTCTTTTTTATTTATTTATTTTTTTTTTAATTTTAATATTTAAATGTTTTAAACCTATTATTCTTTCTACATTTATTCCTCTGTTTGCTTTTCCTACTGTTCTTTCCTCCTTGCAGATAACCTTTAATAAATACATCTTCTTTATCTACCTCTATTTAACTCTGCATTTCTATTCTTTTCCTTCTTTTTCTCACCATATTTGTTAGTTTTGTTTTCATTGTGATATATTTCCCAGTTGGTATGTTGCTTTAGTTTTGTTTTCCAGTTTGTGCTTTAGTTTTGTTCTTAACTGGTAGATATCATTTTTGGTTTCCTTTGTTCCCTGGGTCAATCCACTGTACTTTATTTTTGTTGGACTGTTTTGATTTTGCATATGGGTATATATGCATATGTGTATATTCCATTATTTTAATCATTATTTGCCTGATTCTATAACTGCCATTTTTATGGAGTTCATCTTTGGTTTCTTGTTATTGTATATTTGTTTTAATCCCATTTAATTCCGTAACAAACCACCTATGGAATCTCCATTCCTGGCCAGAGATAAAGCCCTGAGCCTTTGGAATGGGAGCACCGACTCCAAGACCCTAGACTACCAAAGAACTCCTAATCCTAGGGAACATCAAATAGTGAGAATGCCCACAAAGACAACCACTTGTATATAAGACCTGGCATTACACAACTGCCAGTAGCACCCTGTGCAGAACACCTCATCCAAACAACAAACAAGTCAAAAATACAAACCCAATCATCAGCAGACAGGATTGCCACTTCACTCAGCCCTGCTCACCCCAGGAAAAAAAAATCACCACAAATCTCACCCTACTGGAAGCTTACACAAACCACTGGACAAACTTTATGAGGGAAGAAACCAAAAGGAAGAAAGAATTCAACCTTGACGGCTGGGAAAAGGAGACCTCAAACACAGTAAGTTAAAAAAAATAATGAAAAGGTACAGAAACATTGCACAAATGAAGGAATAAACTAGAAACACACAAGTCCAAATAAATGAGGAGGAAATAGGCAAACTACCCGAAAATGATTTCAGAATAATAATTGCAAAGAAGATCAAAAACCTTGAAAATAGAATGGAGAAAATGCAAGAATCAATTTAAAAAGACCTAGAAGAATTAAAGAATGAACTCACAGAGACAAACAACACAATTACTGAAAATAAAAATACTCTAGAAGGAATCAATGGCAGAATATCTGAAGCAGAAATATAGATCAGTGAACCGGAACATAAAATTCTGGAAATAACTTCTGAAGAGCAGAATAAAGCAAAAACAATGAAAAGAACTGACATAGTCTCAGAGGCCTCTAAGACAATATTAAACATACCAACATTTGAATTATAGGGTTCCCAGAAGAAGAAGAGAAAATGAAAGGGTATGAGAAAATTTTTGAAAAGATTATAGTTAAAATTTTCCCCAACATGGAAAGGGAAATAGTCAATCAAGTTCAAGAGGCACAAAGAGTCCTATACAAGATAAACCAAAGGAGAAACATGCCAAGACACATACTAATCAAACTAACAAAGATTAAGCACAAAGAAAGAATATTAAAATCAGCAAGGGAAAAGCAACAAGTAACATAAAAGGAAACCTCACATGTTTAACAGCTGATCTTTCAGCAGAAACTCTACAGGCCAGAAGGAAACGGCAGGATATATTTAAAGTAATGAAAGGGGAAAATCTACAACTAAGATTACTCTACTGCCAAGGATCTCATTCAAAATTGTGGGGAACTCAAAAGATTTATAGACAAGCAAAAGTTAAAGAGAATTGAGTAAAACCAAACCACCTTTACCACAAATGTTAAAGGAATTTATATAGTCAGGAAATACAAGAGAAGAAAAAGATCTACAAGAGAAAAGAGAAGAAAAAGATCGCTGGGAGAAATATCAATAACCTCAGATACACAGATGACACCACCCTTATGGCAGAAAGCAAAGAACTAATGAGCCTCTTGATGAATGTGAAAGAGGAGAGTAAAAAGTTGGCTTAAAACTCAACATTCAGAAAACAAAGATGATGGCATCCAGTCCTATCACTTCATGGCAAATAGATGGGGAAACAATGGAAACAGTGACAGATTTTATTTTGGGGGGCTCCAAAATCACTGCAGATGGTGACTGCAGCCATGGAATTAAAAGATGCTTGCTCCTTGGAAGAAAAGCTATGACCAACCTAGACAGCATATTAAAAAGCAGAGACATTACTTTTACAACAAAGTTCAATCTAGTCAAGGCTATGGTTTTTCCAGTAGTCATGCATGGATGTGAGAGTTGGACAATCAAGAAAGCTGCTGCTGCTGCTGCTGCTAAGTCACTTCAGTCGTGTCCAACTCTGTGCGACCCCATAGATGGCAGCCCACCAGGCTCCCCCGTCCCTGGGATTCTCCAGGCAAGAACACTGGAGTGGGTTGCCATTTCCTTCTCCAATGCATGAAAGTGAAAAGTGAAAGTGAAGTCGCTCAGTCATGTCCGACCCTCAGCGACCCCATGGACTGCAGCCTTTCAGGCTCCTCCATCCATGGGATTTTCCAGGCAAGAGTACTGGAGTGGGGTGCCATTGCCTTCTCCGAAAGAAAGCTGAGCACTGAAGAATTCATGTTTTTGAACTGTGGTGTTGGAAAAGACTCTTCAGAGTCCCTTGGACTGCAAGGAGATCCAACCAGTCAATCCTAAAGGAATTCAGTCCTGAATATTCATTGAAATGACTGATGCTGAAGCTGAATCTCCAATACTTTGGCCACCTGAGGCAAAGAACCGACTCATTGGAAAAGACCCAGATGCTGGGAAAGACTGAAGGTGGAAGGAGAAGGGGATGACAGAGAATGAGATGGTTGCATGGCATCACCAATGAGATGGACATCATTTTGAGTAGGCTCCAGTGGTTGGTGATGAACAGGGACGCCTGGGGTGCTGCAGTCCATGGGGTCGCAAAGAGTCGGACACAACTGAGCAACTGAACTGAACTAAACTGAGACAATTAAGAAAATGGCAATAGGAACACACATATCAATAATTTCTTTAAATGTAAATGGATTAAATGCTCCAAACAAAAGATACAGACTGGCTGAATGGATACAAAAACAAGACCTATATATATGCTGTCTACAAGAAATCTACTTCAGACCTAAAGACACATATAGACAGAAAGTGAGAGGATCGAAAAATATATTCCATGCAAATGGAAAGCAAAAGAAAGCTGGAGTAGCAATCCTCATGTCAGATAAAATAGACCTTAAAATGAAGAAGATTACAAGAGATAAGGAGGGACAGTACTAATGATCAAGGGATCAATCCAATAGGAAGACATAACAACTGCAAATATCTATGCATTCAACATAGGAGCACCTCAATACATAAACAAACACTAACAGACAGAAAAGGAGAAATTGACAGTAACACAATAATGGTAGGAGACTTTAACACCCCACTTACACCAATGGACAGATCATCAAAGCAGAAAATTAACAAGGAAACACAAGTCTTATATGATATATTAGATGAGACAGATCTCATTGATATCTTCAGAACATTCCATCCAAAAGAAGAAGAATACATTTTCTTCTCAAGTGTACATGGAACATTCTCTAGGACAGACTACATCCTGGGTCATAAAGCAAATCTCAGTAAATTTAAGAAAACTGAAAATCATATCAAGCATCTTTTCTGACCACAATGCTATGAGACTAAATATCAATTACAAAAAAAAAAAAAAAAACACTGTAAAAAACACAAACACATGGAGATTAAACAATATATTTCTAAATAATGAATAGGTTACTAAAGAAATCAAAAGGGAAATCAAAAAATTCCCAGAAAATAAATGACAATGAAGACACAACTCCTCAAAATCTATGGGATACAGCAAAAGCAGTTCTAAGAGCTAAGTTTATAGCAACACAATCCTACCTCAAGAAACAAACAAAAAAAACATTGGACAGACAACCTAACTTTCTGCCTAAAACAACTGGAAAAAGAAGAACCAAAAAATCCCAAAAGTAGTAGAAGGGAAGAAATCATAAAGATCATAGCAGAAATAAATGATAAATGAAAAAAAGAAAAGAAAATTAGTAAAGATTAATAAAACTAAAAGCTGGTTCTTTGAGAAGATAAACAAAATTGACAAACCTTTAGTCACACTTTTTAAGAAAAAAAGAGAGAAGAATCAAATCAGTAAAATTAGAAAATGAAACAGGAGAGGTTACAACAGACAATGCAGAAATACAACAAATTACAAGAGACTATTATGAACAACTAAATGGCAATAAAATGGAAAAAATGAACAGAATCTTAGTAAAGATCATTCTTCCAAGACTGAACCAGGAAGAAATAGAAAGTATGAACAAATCAATTACAAGCACTGAAATCAAAACTGTGCTCAAAAATCTCCCAAAAAACAAAAGCCCAGGGCCAGATGGCTTCATAGGGAAATTCTACCAAACATTTAGAAAAGAGCTAATGACTATCCTTCTAAAATTCTTTCAAAAAAATTGCAGAGGAAGGAACACTTCGAAACTCATTCTGTAAGGCCACCATCACCCTGATGCCAAAACCAGACAAAGACAACACAGAAAAAGAAACCTAAAGGCCAATATTACTGATGAACATAGATGTAAAAATCCTCAACAAAATTCTAGCAAACAGAATTCAACAACACATTAAAAAGCTCATACACTATGATCAAGTTGGGGTTATTCCAGGGATGCAAGGATTCTTCAATATATACAAAGCAATCAATGTGATACATCATGTAAACAAATTGAAAAATAAAAACAATATTATCATCACAATAGATGCAGAAAAAGCCTTTGAGAAAATTCATCACCCACTTATGATTAAAACTTTTCAAAAAATGTGCATAGAAGGAACCTAGCTCAACATAGTAAAGGCCATATATGATAAGCCCACAGGACACATTATTCTCAATGGTAAAAAACTGCCAACACTCCCCCTAAGATCAGGAACAAGACAAAGGTGGCCACTCTCACCACTATTACTCAACATAGTTTTGGAAGTCATAGATACAGCAATCAGAGAAGAAAAGAAATAAAAGTAATCCAGATTGGAAAACAAGAAGTAAAGCTCTCGCTTTTTGCAGATGACATGATACTATACATAGAAAACCCTGAAGATACTATCAGAAAATTATTAGAGCTAATCAGGGAATTTAGCAAAGTCACAGGATACAAAATCAATACACAGAAATCACTGGTGCATTCCTATATACTAACAGTGAAAAATCAAAAAAAGAAATTAAGGAATCAATTCCATTCACCAGTGCAACAAAAAGAATAAAATAACTAGGAATAAACCTACCTAAGAAGACAACACTATACAGAAAATTATAAGACACTCATGAAAGAAACCAAAGATGACATAAACAGATGGAGAGACAGTCCATGTTCCTGGGTAGGAAGAATCAATATTGTGAAAATGACTATACTACCAAATGCAATCTACAGATTCAATGTGATCCCTATCAAATTACCAATGGCATTTTTCACAGAACTAGAACAAAAATTTTCACAATTTATATGGAAACACAAAAGACCCTGAATAGCCAAAGCAGTCTTAAGAAAGAAGAATGAAGCTGGAGGAATCAACCTTCCTGACTTCAAACTGTACAAAGGTACAGTCATCAAAACAGTATGGTACTGGCACAAAAACAGAAATATAGACCAATGGAATAAGATAGAAAGTCCAGAAATAAACCCACGCACCTATGGGCACCTCATTTTTGACAGAGGAGGAAAGGATATACAATGCGGCAAAGAGAGCCTATTCAATAAGTGGTGCTGGGAAAACTGGACACCTACATGTAAAACAATGAAAGTAGAATACTTCCTAGCACCATACACAAAGACAAACTCAGAATGGATTAAAGACCTAAATGTAAGACAAGAAACTATAAACCCCTTAGAGGAAATCATAGGCAGAACACTCAATATAAATCAAAGCAAGATCCTCTATGACCCACGTCCTAGATTAATGGAAATAAAAACAAAAGTAAACAAGTGGGACCTGATTAAACCTAAAAGCTTTTGCACAGCAAAGGAAACTATAAACAAGGTGAAAAGACAACCCTTGGAATGAGAGAAAATAATAGCAAATGAAACTGACAAAGGATTAATTTCCAAAATATACAATCAACTCATTCAACTCAAAACCAGAAAAACAAACAATCCAATCAAAAAGTGTGAAAAAGACCTAAACAGACATTTCTCCAAAGAAGACATACAGATGGCTAACAAACACATGAAAAGATGCTCAACATCACTTATTATTAGAGAAATGCAAATCAAAACTACAATGAGATATCACCTCCCACCATTCAGAATGGCCATCATCTAAAAGTCTGTAAATGATAAATGCTGGAGAGGGTGTGGAGAAAAAGTAATGCTCTTGCACTGTTGGCGGGAATGTAAATTGATATAGCCACTTTGGAAGATGGTATGGAGATTCCTTAAAAAACTAGGAATAAAACCACCATATGACCCACCAGTCCCACTCCTAGACACATATACCCCAATGTTCATTGCAGCACTATTTGCAATAGCTAAAACATGGAAGCAACCTAGATGCCCATCAACCGATGAATGTATAAAGAAATTGTTGTATCTATATACAATGGAATATTACTCAGCCATAAAAAGGAACACATTTGAGTCAGTTCTAATGAGGTGGATGAACCTAGAGCCTATTACACAGAGTGAAGTAAGTCAGAAAGAGAAAGACAAATATTGTATACTAACACATATATATGGAATCTAGAAAGATGGTACTGAATAATTTATTTGCAGAGCAGCAATGGAGAAACAGACATAGAGAACAGACCTATGGACATGGGGAGAAGGGAGGAGAGGGTGAGATGTATGGATAGAGTGGAAACATGGAAACTTAATATGTAAAATAGCCAATGGGAATTTGCTGTATGTCTCAGGGAACTCAAACAGGGGCTGTGTATCAAACTAGGGGGTGGAATGGGAAGGGAGATTGGAGGAAGTTTCAAGAGGGAGGGGACATATGTATACCTATGGCTGATTCATGTTGAGGTTTGACAGAAAACAACAAAGTTTTGTAAAGCAATTATCCTTCAATTAAAAAATAAATAAATTTTGAAAAAAATTTTTTTTTAAATAGGATGTTAACAAACTGCCGAGTGTTCCCATACAGACAGGGGATAGGTGCATGTAAGTGTGCAGCTGGAGGTGAAATCAGAAAAGATCACAAAGAGAATAGGGAGCCATCTGAAAATTTGAGGGGGTAGCAGCAGCATTTCTGGTAACCACATACAGCATTCATGGGTGAGTGTGAAAGCAAAGACTAGGAGAGCATTGAGGAGGCTATGACAATCACAGGAGTGTTAGATGATGGCTCTGAAATTAGGGGAGAGAACTGAGAGTTATTTAGGAGAAATAATCAACAGAACTTGATAACTGATTATGGAAAAATTGGTAATCTTGCAGTGGCTTCTGGCACAGGTCATTGGATTGTTTATGTTGTCACAACCAGAAATATAGGCTGGTTCTGGCCCACATTAAAATAAGCTCTAGATTCATTTATTGCCCCAAACTCTGTTATTTAACCCCATCCTTCTACACCTAAGCCTCCAGTTTAATGCAGGGCCTCTTTGACTCTCACATGTCTCCTAGGTAGCCCCCTAAACAAATCTCTATCCCAATCCAGTATTTCTCAAAGTGAGCTCTTTATTCTAACTAATCAGGATGTCCCGTGGTGCTTGATAAAAATGCAGAATTCTTGGCCTTATTCCAGACCCCATGAGGGACAAAATTTGCATTTTGATACTTTCAACTTTGAGTACCATTAGCCTGATCCAGCCTACCTACTATTATCCAATTTATTTTTCTTAAACTCTGCTTTCCTCATGTCACTTGCTTGCTCAAACTGATTTCTAATCTACCTGGACTTTAAGATCTTCTTTTAACTTGATTTTTGAATCTTTCCAATATACATTTTTTGTTCTGTACAAAATCAACCTCATTTCTCATTTCTTCCTTCTCGCCCACCTGCCATACCCCCTCCCAAATACAATTTGGTTCTCTTTCCAAGCTTTTGCATTGAATATTACTTCCACAATCTGAGAGCTTTTCCATCATTTCCCCTCCCCCATCAAATCCCAACCACCATATCCTGAAAGTCTAGAAATTTGCATGGATTTTTCTCTAATTACTCTAACCCACCTTATGTCTCCTACCTAATACATAATATTGCTATGGCACAATTAGCAGGCACAATTTAAGATTTGATTATTTCAACATATATTATTGCAATGATAAGGTTTTATTCTTATTTTCCAGTCATTAGCGCACCTAGCACAGTTCTTGGTACACAATAAGCACTAAAGAAATATTTGCTGATTTTGGAAATCATTCCAAAAGATGGATGGCATTTTCTCCCCAATGTCACACGAATCTGTTAGGTAGTTAGAATGGGAAACAGGAGTCTAGAATGGCAGTGGCTAAAAGATAAGGAAGGGAAAACCCATGAAAATAGAACAAAGGAAGGTTCGAGGGCCGGAGTGAGGACCTCAGGTAGAACAAACAACACTCCTGGCTAGCCCAATTTACATACGGCAGGCCCAGGGAGAGAAAAAAACATATAGAAAGAGAAGCCCAAGGGTATCTCTCTCTCTCTCTCTCTCTCTCTCGGTGGATTTTCCTGCTATTTTCTAAATAAAATGGAGCTGTAACACGGAGCTGTAACACTGATTTGTCTAAGAGCTATAACATGGTCTGTCCAAGACCTGAAAGCTGTGACACACCAAGGGCTTTAATGTTCATCACTCCAAATCTTTGTTGTGATGAGACAGAACCAAGGAGCATACACTCGCCTGACAAATCCAAAAAGACAAAAAGAGGACTTCAATATTTAAAAGCAAAACAAATGTAAATATATTCACTATTCTAGATACCTGGTGATGTTAAAGATAATGTTTCCTGGGGCAGGGGGCGGGGTGGGGGGTGGATAAATTGGGAGACTGGGACTGACATACATACACTACAATGGGAGTGTGCATGCTCAGTTGTGTCTGACTCTTTGCAACCCCACAGACTGCAGCCCACCAGACTCCTCTGTCCATGGGATTCTCCAGGCAAGAATACTGGAGTGGATTGCCGTGCCTTCCTTCAGGGGATCTTCATGACTCAGGGATTGAACCCACATCTCCTGCATCTCCTGCATTGGCAGGTGGATTCTTTATCACTGTGCCACCTCAGGAAGCCCATGTACACACTAGTATATATAAAACAGATAGCTTATAAGAACCTGTTGTATAGCACAGGAAACTCTACTCAATACTCTGTAATGGTCTGTATGAGAAAATAATCTGAAAAACAGTGGATATATGTATATGAATAAGTGATTTACTTTTCTGTACATCTGAAACTAACACAACACTGTAAATCCACTAAACTTCAACAGAAATTTTAAAAAAAGATAATGTTTCCTGACCTGTTTTCTAAATACAGACTGCTTAATCATGAAGGCAAGGTCATTACAAACAGCTCTTAATTAAAATACAGGCCACTTTTGGTGTATTGATGTAATAGTGTATCATGTAATTGTGGCACTGCAACGCAGTGTCTCATGTATATAACCTTTAGATCAGCAGTCCCCAACCTTTTTGACACCAGGGACCAATTTCATGGAAAATTATTTTTCCACAGACTGGGGTAGGTGAGGATGAGTTCAGGAATATTCAACCACATTGCATTTATTGTGTACTTTATTGCTAATCTAATGCCATCGCTGATCTGACAGGAAGTACTGGTCTGCGGCCTGGAGGTTGTGGACCCCTGCTTAGATGACAGCAACTAAAAGAACCTTAAAAGATAATGCAAGCCAATCACTTCAATTTATCTACTTAATAACTAAACCTCAGATAAATTATACGACTTGCCCAAAGTCATAAAGCTGATGAGTAGCACCCAGCAAAGATAAGCACCCAGGCCTCCTGACTGAACATCATAGGCTGCTTTCATTACACCATGTGCTCAGAGATACTAAAGTCAAAGTAAGATGCTTCAGTAAGAATTCCTATTAGCATAAATGAAACTTTTAGGAGTCTCTCCCTGCTATCCTGAAAAATTAAGGTAAAACACACCTCAGAATCATAAGGACTGACACAGGCACAGTTCCAAAAAAAAATTTTAAAAAGAAGTAAAACTTTCTAAGACAAAATATACAATCACATTCCAGTTCTAAAGTACTTCCCAAAGCCACAGGAAAAATACTTACATAGTTAAATTCTAATCATGTGATCTTAACATTCATCTTACTACTTTGGTAAAATATACACCAAAAGAAGAACCGAACACATAAAATGCTAGAAGCAAAAATCACTCAATCTCCAAAAGCACGAATTCACATCTAAGGGTAAAACACATCTTTGGTACTCACCGTAACTTTACTTCCAACTATCTGCATGCAGAGGTCAACGGAGAGTAGTTATGGTGTAAAAAAAAAAAAAAAAAACAAACAGCAACAGTATTAATAATCAGAAGCTTTTCACAGAAGTGTTTAGTAAATTAGTAAATAGCACCTCTATGTGTACTTTTAATACTTTAGATCTAGAGGTTAAATACATCAGTAATGATTTCTACCATATTCCAAAAATGTATAAAGTCAGCAGAATAAAGATTCCCAAATAAAATTATTACCATTTGAGGATCTTTTTAAAGTTTTCTGTAATGGGCTTCTCAACTAGTTGTAGTATAAATATCAAGTAATTCAAGATTAAGTGCAATCAGGCATCAGATATTTTATCAGCCCACAACCTCTCAAAAATTATCATGAGAAAATTGAATTTTATTCTAATATTGTTTTTTTTTCTTTCCGTGTTTTAACAGGCATACTATTAAGCTTGAAATTAGGTATTTTAGAATATAAATGTTGTACGTAAAGTCATGTGTTTAAGTTAATAAATAAACTTGAGATTGAAAATGGGAAATTTTTTATTGTTATGAATTTAAGGTTTAAAATATTGTTTTATATTATACTTGAAAATTACAAAGAAGATAGATTGCTTATGATTCTGGTTTTCTAGGTCATCCTAGCATTTCTATTATAACAACACAGTTTTCTATATAATGTGAAGACAAAGAAGCAGTTTGTATTTAAATATACTTATTCAGAAGGAGGAAATAGTTCAAAAATTACAACCTCAATTGAGTTTTTCTTATGGTGAAGAGATAAGAGAATTCCTAAGAATTTGTGCTTAAGAAGGCAAGAACTAAAATCATAGTCCTAAAGTATAATTTTATGCCAGAATCCAAATATAAATCATTGTTATCAGATTCCTACACTTGAATATCAAGCAATGTTCAAAAAAAGAGTTCATCCATATTCTAAAACTATAAATCTGATAGCACATATTATCAATACATGTTCTAATTATTAGCTAGTACTTTAAAAATAAAAAGCTGAAATCCCAATAAGAATCCTAAGTTTAACAGGATACTACAAGATACAAAAAGAAATGATAGTTTCCTAATTAACTACTTCAGAGGACTCCATGAATCTCCAAATAGAAAAGCAGCTTTCTTAAATATTCATTCGACAGACTATCTACAGACAGCGACTATTTAGTTGAATAAAAGCCACTGTGGTGCCGTTAACAGTCTTCTGAATTCAAAGATACACTATTGACCTAAATTATTTCCTCCCACCAAAAAGAGGTCTTATTTGTCCCATGTTTATTTAGCACAGACATGAAATTAAAAAAAAAAAAAAAGAATTGCAAGCCTGTCTTAACAATTAAGCAGGTCTATACTATTCTCACTTAGCGCAGCGGCTGCAACCAGTGCACTTAGCGCGGCGGAGAGGAGCTACCCCACGCCCGAGGCCAGGGGCGGCGAGTTGGTAATGGACAGGGAGGCCTGGCATGCTGCGATTCATGGGGTCACAAAGAGTCGGACACGACTGAGCAACTGAACTGACTGATAACTATTCTGATTGCAAAATGACTGCATTTAGTTAAAGTATATACAGCTAACAGATTAGATGAGCCAAGAAAAGCTAAAAGAAACTGGTCTGGTCAGCTTTGGGTTCAATTGTTTCACCGTATCTAGGTGATGTCTGGCAAAGACTTGAGAAGGAAACTACCTGATAGTGGCAAAGGCAAAACCATTAATACATGTATGTGTGTGTGCTAAGTCACTTCAGTTGTGTCTGATTCTGTGTGACCCTATGGACTATAGCCTGCCAGGTTCCTCTGTCCATGGGATTTTCCAGGCAAGAATACTGGAGTGGGTTGCAATGCCTTTCTCTAGGAGATCTTCCTGACCCAGGGATCAAACTCATGTCTCTTATGTCTCCTGCATTGGCAGTAGGTTCTTTACCACTAGTGCCACCTGGGAAGCCAACACATGTATACACACAAACAAAAAGATATACTGCAACTCTTAACTGCTTATGATATATGTGTTTGTGCTTAGTCACTCAGTTGTGTCTGACTCTTTGCAACCCCATGGACTGTAGCCCACCAGGCTTCTTTGCCATGGGGATTCTCTAGGCAAGAATACTGGAGTGGTTGCCATGCTCTCCTCCAGGGAATCTTCCCAACCCAGGGATAGAACTCAGGTCTCCCACATTGCAGATGGATTCTTTACTGTCTGAGCTGCCAGGGAAGCCTGCTTATGATATGGGCCAATCTGAAAATATTTAGTGATGTATTTGGTATCACTATTTTAAATTATTTGCTACTGAGAGTTTTTTTTAATCAATGCTACCTTTCAATATATCTTCAAAAAACTAACTTTACATATTTTTAAATCTCAACCTCAAAGACTGTGATTTAAGTTAGAAATAAATTAGTTTCTTAATATTCTCATAAGGACACTGACATCTGGCAAACTAATGTTCGGATTTCAGTGACTAATTTTTTCCTCTTAAACGTCTATGCGTGCGTGCTCAGTCGCTCATCCATGTCTGACTTTTTGACCCCATGGACTGTAGCCCACCAGGCTCCTCTGTCCATGGGATTCTCAAGACAAGAATATTGGAGTGATTTCCTTCTCCAGGGGATTTCCTAACCCAGGGATCGAACCTGCATCTCCTGCTTGGCAGGCAGATTGTTTACTATCTGAACCACAAGGGAATACCCACATAAACATCTATATATACTGTTAAAATATAACATGCAAGATTCCCTCTAAATCACTGATGTCTTCTGCCTCTCAGGATTATGAATTAGTATGACAATGTTGCAATTTTTTTTTAACTTGTGGTTTTCATTTTATTTAAAATCCACTGACACTGTGTGCCATATACCATGACAGCTGCCGACAATGTGGCAGGCATGTTGGGGTGCAAACATGATTGTGTCACATTGCTGCCTTGAGGAATGTAGGTTTTGGGGACTGGAGTCTGACGAGGAGGAAGCCCATGGGAACCACACAGGGAAAAGGCAGGGACGCTGAGAGTGCAGCTGCTCAGCGACTGTTTGGGGGCAGAGAAGCACAAAGCTTTGAAGAGGCGTGGGTTTGGAGTGAAGCCAGGGTGAAGGTGAAGAGAACAGGAACAGGCTGGGTGACATGAAGCCGCTGATGTTCGGTAGTGAGTTGGGCAGGTAGTAAGGAGGGCGGGGAGGCCGGCAGCTGTCACACTGAACAGCCCAGTGAGTGCACGTTGCAATATTAACAAAGCTTGGTTTTGCACTTCTGAAAACTTATGTTGGTGCTGTGAAAACAAAGACTCTTCCAGACTATCTGTGGCCAAATTATCTACATGTACCTGGGCCTCCCTGGTGGCTTAGATGGTAAAGAATCTGCCTGCAATGCAGGAGACCCGGGTTTGATCCATGGGTTGGGAAGATCTCCTGGAGAAGGAAATGTCAAACCACTCCAGTATTCTTGGCGTGGGAAATACCGGGGACAGAGGCGCCTGCAGGGCTACAGTCCATGGAGTTGCAAAGAGTCAGAAGTGACTTAGCAACTAAACAACAAGATCAAGACCATAACCACACTTGTTACAGAAAGTAAGAGTCCAGTTCCAACAGAGAAGAGACTCTTTTCCACTCTCTTACTAAGTCCATTCATCACTGACAGAGTTACTCAAGGTACTTTTTCCTTTGCATTCATACATGTTTTATTATGGAATTTGAAGAGGAAAAAACTAAGCAATAGTTTTCATCATTATCTTTTAATTTCCTTTATATTCTCTTATCCCAGGCTAATTTTGGCATGATCAGTTACACAACAAAAGACTCCCCTTTGCTTTAGAAACAGGTTTTGTGTCTAAACCCATGTATTTGTTTCATCTTGCTTTACTGTCCTTCCCACAAACCCAGGAGAATGACGGATATTGCTTATTGAGTACATATTTTGTTTTTCAATTCCATGTAAAATGACGAAAGCAGGTGTTAAAGGGGGAAATGTACAATTTATGTTTAAATTTAACTGTAATTTTCACGTTTTACATATGACTTATGATAAAATATTTTTCTACCAGGTACTCTAGTCCTTAAATTTGCTTTTACTTCAAGATAAAAGTTTTGACTATTTGCAAAACATTTTCATAAAGCAGTGGTTACAATCATATCTACTTTAAATGTGGAAGCATTTTTAATCAGTGTGTCAATATAATGAAAAAATAAGCATAAAAGAGTATGACATGCAAAGTATCCTTAAAGCCTAATAAAAGCCAGCAGGATGGAAACCTTAGTTACACATAAATGGTCATAGGTGACATTATAATTCATGCAAATTTTATTGTCATGATCACGAAGAGATCACAAAAGATGAGAGGATGGTTTGTCACTAAATGGCATCCCTCTCACCTTCAAAAGGAAATAAGATATGTAATTTTCTTTGTTTTCACCACAGAACACAGTACTAACAATTGTCTCTCCAAAGTGAGAAAGCTTTAAAACATGCTTGTCAATAGGCTTTCTTTCATCGTATTTAGTCCATGAAAAATACAAGCAAATAAAACATATAACCTTAGAGCACTAATTAAAGTTCTATAGGCATGTCAAGTGATCCTATGTGTGCTAAAGGAAACAAATAAGGATCATATACTAAATAGTTATTTGTATCAATTTTGAAACTAATGCCTTTAGTATAGAGTTTCCATGTCTTTTGAGAAATTTCCATTTTTCAAATAAATCAATTCAAGACAGCTCAGCCAACGTTTACCCCAAGTTTAGCATTTTAATCTGAAAATGAGTATATAAATCAGTGTGCTTTTTCTCAGTCAGTTAAAGAGGAAACAATACAAAGATAAATGAAAACAAGTTCTACATAGAGACTGAGTCAAAATCAAAAGGTTAAGAAGTAAGAGCTTCATACAATTTTCATTATATTCAGTTACAGTTACACAAACAAAAACAACAAATGAGCCAGAGACACTAACAAAATCTTGCCATTAAAATCAGCACCTAATTATTTATATATAATTATCTGTACTTTGCACTCAGATATAACTATATAGATTTACTAGTGCATTTGCCTTTAGGTATTTGAAAAATAACACTGAATGTACACCCAGCATTTCCTAAAGCATTGTACTGTGAACAATAACTTGAGTGCAAAAATGAGAAGAGATTCATCAGAATTTCAAAGTAAAACCCTATGCCTCACCTAATTCTATTGAAAATGGGGCTCAAGGCAAATTTCACTTATCACTTGAAACACATTTCTGCCCTTGGACACCAGAAGCAAATTAAAAAACATGCTGTTGTTCTGCTATGGCAGAGCTACAATGCATTATGTTTAAATAGTTCAGCATTCAGATTTAGTTTACTTAAAGTACAATATGGAATCAATACAATTGTAGAATTCAGACAAAATGCATCAGTAATTGTCACTGCAATTACTGTACTGAAACAGCATTAATAGGATAGGCAAATAATTTTAGAATATATTTTGCCGATGAAGAACTATTTTATTCACTGGTCAACTTTTTAAATTTAAAATATGTATGCCTTAAATGTAAATGTATGTGTGTAATATACACGTCACACAAACATAAAATCACTGTGTGTTTTTGTGTGTGTATATATATACATACAACATATGTACGTTATATATGTACACATTCATAGTGATTTTATGAACTCTGTGAAAAGCTTCTTCTTTACAGAAATGTAAAAGATACAGTCCACTATTTCAAAAAATATTCTTTTCTTACAAAAATAAATCAAATTTCCAGACTCGTTTTGGAAGCACTTTAGGAAATAAACAAAGCAATATATTCCACTAAAACACGAAGTTTTTCCTGCTGCAGACAAGCCTTTTCAATGAATACTAATTTTAATTTTTTGAGACTCAAATTTCATTAAAGTTCCTATTAAACACCTTCCTTTATGTTAAATTAAGCTGTACAAGAACTATTACGAGGTAGTTTACATAGGTAGCATCACAAAAAATAAAAACAAACTGCTTATTTAAAAAATTGCTATAAATTTCAAGTAAGCAAATACCAGACGTATAACTTTAATGTAAACTTAGTTAAATCTTGTGACTAGGCTATGTTTGTCCTTCCTCAATATCTGAAGTGTTCCTATAACAAACTGTATATTAAGTGGAATAACTACAAATTGCTATTTGTTAGTAAGTGCACAAAACCTCAGCTCCAAAATTTAACCGGATTAACTCAGAGCCAACTATTCTTAGTCTGTTTTGTTTATAAAAATAGAAATCTCTTTAAGAACAGTTTTGAAATATATATAAAATGTATTAAAGTACGTATATACACTTCTTTTATGAAGTCTATATAAGTACACTGAGGCAAGAACTTAGAGATCTGAAGTTTGTTTCTTTTAAGCAGATAATGCTAAGCTCATTATATGGATGCTGGAAGCGTCTCACTACTTACAGATTTGGCAGTAGCAGAAATATACTGGACGACCATCTCACGCTTGGTGGTAAAATCTTTGTTTCGTAAAGGAGCTTTTCGCTCTTCATTAAGGTTCATGTCCTCCTGTTAAAAAGAATATTTACTGTATTAGCAAATTTCTGCTTATGAGTTTCAAAGGTGATTAATAAATATTAAGGAACAAAGTTCTACCATATATCAAAAGGAATTATATTCTATATCCTATAATAAACTATAATATAAAACGATATGACAAAGAATATATATGTATGACTGAATCACTGTGCTGTACAGTACAAATTAATACAACATTGTAAATCAACTATACTTCAACAAAATAAACTTAAAAAAGAAAAAGAAAAATTAATGTTCTCTGTATTAAAATAGTAAGTCACGCTCTGACTATCAACAACCATCATTTTTTGGCTCCTTCATTATTATTTTTCACTCTATATACCCTAATGTCATATAAATTTTACCATATATTTATGGTTCATATTGCTACCTACTCAATGAGTAGAAATAAGAAAAAAAATTTTAACTATTCCACAGGATAAACTGGCAGTTTATAGCATAGATATACATCATACAACCTTAGCAAAGTTATTTTTTTACCCGATAGCAAAAATAAACAAATAAACACTTTACTACTTGGCATATGTTCCCTTAGGATAATTATTATCTAGAAGAACAAACATAATTTGTAAATTACAGGAAATATATATCTACAATATGTCACTGAAGAAAGATTCATGAGAAGTTGCTGAATTGGGGGAAAACATCAGAAACACAGTTACCTGCATTGGGATAAAAAAGACCACTAACTGGAAAGAAAAATATTCAGTTACAACAGCACATCATTTTGAGGTTCAATAAGCTTTGATTTGGTTGGAAATGTTCCTTTATATTGTGATACACAGACATAACATTTTCACTAGATAAATCATTTTTTATTCATTTTGAAACTCATGTTAACCCCTGAAACATATTAAGACACACTTGAAGGGTCATAAAACCAAATTGGAAAGGACTACACCTCCAAAATCAACATCAAATGAAAAGACAACATACAAGGTGTGAGAAAATGTTTACAAGTCATACATCTGATATGGGGCTTGTATCCAAAGTATAAAAAGAAGCCTTACAAATCAACAATAGACAAATAACCCAACTACAAGTGGACAAAGGATTTGAACAGACATTTCTCTAAAGAAGCCATACAAATGGCCAATAAGCACATGAGTGTCAACATCACTATTCACCAAGGAAACGCAAATCAAAACCACAGTGAGACACCGCTTCACTCCCACAGTAATAAAGGCTATGGCAGAAAAGATAATAACAATTGTTGGTGAGGATGTGGAGAAACTGGAACCCTTACATACTGATGGTAAGAATATGAGATAATACAGCCACTTTGGAAAACAGTCTAGTAGTTCCTCAAAAAGTTATACGTAGAGTTACCACATGACTCAGCTTATACCCAAGACAATGAAAACATATATCCACACAAAAACTTGTACTTGAATGTTCACAGAAGAAACATTACAGTGGAAACAATTCAAATGTCTATCAAACGATGAATGGATTAAAAAATGTCATATGTCCATACAATGGACTATTATTCAGCCACAAAGACGAATGAAGTACTGATACATTCTATACTGCATGGATGAAACTTGAAATCACATTATGCTAAATGAAGGAAAGGGAAAGGAAAAGGGAAAGGGAAGTCACTCAGTCATGTCAGACTCTTAGCGACCCCATGGACTACAGCCTACCAGGCTCCTCCATCCACGGGATTTTCCAGGCAAGAGTACTGGAGTGGGGTGCCATTGCCTTCTCTGTAAATGAAGGAAGTAGATCACAAAAGGCCATACATTACATGATTCCATTTATATTAAATATCCAGAACAGGCAAACCTATAGAGATTTGTCAATTAGTGGTTGTCAGGGGCAGGGCAAGAGGGGATGGGAGAGCTGGGGTGTGACTGCCAACAGGTATGGTGTTTCATTTGTGGGTGATAAAAATGTTCTAAGAGTGAATGTTGTGATGGTTGCATGACTCTTTGAATACATGAAGAAAAAAAAAAAAAAAACACTGAACTGTATACTTTAAGAGGATGAATTTTATGGCTTCTGAATGGTATCTTGACTTTTTAAAACAAGAAAAAGAAATCAGTATTTTTATCCCTTTACTTGCTTGGTAATTCTAAAAATTACTAGTTTTTAATCAACTAAATGAATGGACAAAGAAAAATACTAAAATAATTAAAAAAAATAATGTATGAGAATGTGGGGGGAAAACAAAGGATCCATAAAAAGTAATCAAACTGCATCTATGTATTGAATAGTAACTTCAATGACACCAGTATCTCATGATATATAGTTGCACCCACTACAGTCACTGCAGTGACTCCTACAATGATTAATTCACAATTAATATCTATAAATTTCATGTATATATACCAGACCCCCCTTCCCAATTATCTCTATCACTGTCTCTACCTCTACTTTTCCTATCTTATTTCATTTCTCATTTGTATATCTTACTTGTTAATGATTTACTTGAAGCCAGGCTCTCTTTCTCTCTCAAAGGCTAGATCTAGCATTGTTGAATCAAAGTGAGAATCACAGGAATGAGGCTGGTTAGCACTTTATAAAGTCCACAGATATTCATCTATGTTCTGTGTCGACTTCAACTAACAGGGAACTCACTACCTCCACATGCAGTCCTTCCCATTACAGGGTAGTTTAACTTTTGCCAAGTTTTACTTTGGAGGACTGGATCTGAAATATGTACAACAAAATACTAACATCATGTGAAGGTGGCAAGATCATATCATTATTTTTTCTTCTCTACTTTCTAAATTTTGACTCAAATTAATTAATTTGACTCTGTTAAATTAATAAAAATAAACAATTCATAATATAGTAGAGATGGAGAAGGAAATGGCGACCCACTCCAGTATTCTTGCCTGGAAAATTGCCATGGACAGAGGAGCCTGGCAGGCTATAGTCCATGGGGTCGCCCAGAGTCGGACATGACTGACTGAGTGACTGAGTACATGTAGTAGGGAAGAGTAATATGTAAACATATCAGTATAACAGAGGCATGTACAGGATGTCTTAGGAACACAGAGGACAGATGGGAAAGACAAAAGAGAAGTCTTCATCAGGATTTGGGTCTTGAAGGAGGAGAAAAACCTGAGTGAAGGCCAAGAGATTAGCTACCAGACCACAGTAGACTTCTGTCATGGTTGGCTACCCAATAGCACTTGAACATGCCCACTATAATTTTAAACACCCACCCAGTATCAGCCCCACCAATGAAGAATCCATGAAAACCACATTTATCAGTCTCTGAGAGACTTCATTTTCACTTTCACTTTCACTTTTCGCTTTCATGCATTGGAGAAGGAAATGGCAACCCACCCAAATCCCAGGGACGGGGGAGCCTGGTGGTCTGCCATCTATGGGGTTGCACAGAGTCGGACACAACTGAAGCGACTTAGCAGCAGCAGCAGCAGCTATCCCTTATAACAATACAGTAAGGTGGCTTAGTTGTCATCCATCAAATAGATGCATATGGGGTATAGATTCACCCATGTTTTGTTAGCATGGGTGGCAACAGAGGCGACATGGATTGATGGCAGCGGACACATCTTTTTCATCACAACAATTTGACAAAGTGGTTCTGGGATAGCAACAGCTCCTTCATCAGATTATGTTTTGGCTGTGTGATTCTGGAAGTTATTCCTATACTTAGATTACCTGGAGCCTGTTTTGCAACCCTTCTGGTTCATATCTCTTTATGTGTGTTTGTGTGTGTGTGTATAAATATTCTATCTAAATTAATCAGAATAAATTATCTTATGTTTAATAATCTGGGCTATTGAAGTAACTCAAGTAATAATAATAAGAGTCCAAACTAAGAGGGATGGTAGATTGGACAGAATAAATAAACAAAAGGAACCTATAAATATTACATGAAGACAATACTCTCTACTTGAGGCTAAAGTATACCTACCAGTTTCAATTTATCTTAATGTGACATGGTTCAGCATCTCTCTCAAATACCCTGTGGTTTGATAAATCCAAGGAAGGAAAGGATTTCCATGTCCTTCACCTTGAAATACTATACTTCTCAATTCAGCCTCTGATTTTATGACTTTATTGGCAAGTACATCATTCTGCTAAATCATATTTTGTTTGTTTCCATTGAAACCTCTAAATACTGCTCATATATGCTAGCCATGTCTCCACCATCTCATAACATTCTGGTTAAATTATAGTCTCCTGCAAATAGCATGAATCTGTATCCCCAAGTAGTATCAACTCTGAAACACTGACAAGATTGAGTGTCTGTACTTGTACACTCCACAGTCAGGCCTTAGAGTGTGGTAATGCCACCACTGGCAATCTCTACATAGAGAATCTGCTAGCCTTCCAGTGACTTTTTTTTTTTAATTGACGGATAATTGTTTTACAGAATTTTGTTGTTTTCCGTCAAACCTCAACATGAATCAGCCAAAGATATACATTCTGTGTTACCATATACCTCCAATTCAATTTTTAATGACACAGGGCAAAGATCATGCTATCAAGAGTAGAATCATGGAGGCAGGCAGGATAATAATGAGAATATGGAGAATATAGACCTCGGAGGAATGTCAAGATTAAGTGCGATCATGCACCCAAGCCTGGTGTATATTAGCTAGCCATCAAAGAATGTTTGTATTATTATTCATGTTCATGTTATTATTACTTCCCTAGTCTCATTTCTTTCATTACCACTGTTCATCTTACCCCTTGTGTTTGAATAACACAAGATTATTCATCATTTTTCTACACACGCTATGCTCTTACAAATTTCCATTACTTTGTTCATGATGTTATTCTCTCTGCCTAGAATGCTGTCGACTTCACCACCCTCTCCGTTAACCCCCATCTCCTCCCACCCTACCCAAATCCATGTCAGGCGAACTCATATACTTCTGCTAATTCTTCAGATTTCCCTCAAAGCACCTCGTTTAGAAGTGACCATCTTCATGCTGCTGCTGCTGCTAAGTCGCTTCAGTCGTGTCCAACTCTGTGTGACCCCATAGATGGCAGCCCACCAGGCTACCCCGTCCCTAGGATTCTCCAGGCAAGAACACTGGAGTGGGTTGCCATTTCCTTCTCCAACGCATGAAAGTGAAAAGTGAAAGTGAAGTCGCTCAGTTGTGTCCGACTCTTATCGACTTCATGGACTACAGCCTACCAGGCTCCTCCGTCCATGGGAGTTTCCAGGCAAGAGTACTGGAGTGGGGTGCCATTGCCTTCTCCCATCTTCATGCTATTCTTCCATATTAATTTCCTATACTATAGCACTTAAAATGACACTCAATAATAAACCCATCTAGCTTAAACTATAAACTGAGGGCCAAAACTAGGTTCTTTTTTTAATCTTTGTATTGCCAAGCAAAGAGTATGCAATCCTGGAATGCACCAAGAATTTAATAAATATTTTCTGAACCAATGTGATATTTAGGAATTTTTCTCTAAATACTTTAATTTGCTTTACGGCCACAAACATTTTTATACCTATAAATCTGCTGCATAGGTTGATTGGGAATAGGTACCATTCACACAAACAGAGGAAACCATAATGACTTATCTTATTCTTACACAAAGCAGCAGCATACTACTAATTAGGCAGCTAATACTTCCAAATCATTAACTCCAGCTTTGTAATAGAATCATAAAACTAAATAGAGCAATATTCACAATTCAATACTAATTCTGAACAATGTAACTGAATATGAAACTACTACTAAACACACTGAGTTTTTAAAATTTTTATTGAAATATAGTTGACTTATAATGTTGTATTAGTTTCAGGTATACAGTAAAGTGATTCAGTTTTATAAATAAATAAATATATATATATATATACACACACACACATTTTCAGATTCTTTTCCATTATACTTTATTACAAGATATTGAGTATATTTCCCTGTACTATACAGTAGGTCTTTGTTGGTTATCTATATTATATACAGTAATGTTAAACAGACTGAGTTCTTATAGTATACAGAACACTAAAGCAAGCTTTTACTGTATTGAAAATTTAGTTGGATACTTCCACAATACGAGAAGAACTGTATTATTTTGCAATTTAAAAAAAAGATGAAGTAACTGACCACTTATAATATTTGTACTGTATTATCATCAAGCCATTGGAGAAGGAAATGGCAACCCACTCCAGTGTTCTTGCCTGGAGAACCCCAGGGACGGGGGAGCCTGGTGGGCTGCCGTCTATGGGGTCGCACAGAGTCGGACACGACGGAAGCGACTTAGCAGCAGCAGCAGCAGCATCAAGCCATATTTATAAACACTAAATCAATTATTCTCCTACCAGTTAAGCTATGATGCAATTTTCCCATTACAGACAACCTCCTTCATTCCTTCAGCAAATAAACATTGTATTCTTACAACTATTACTGAGAAACCATATAAGAATAGAGTCAAACAAGAAGGTTAAAAGTTGAACCAGCTGCCTATTCATTTGTACTCCCATTCATTCTCATTCTCTCCTTCTCCCTCTCACCTCCCATAAATCTTTAAATAGGTGACAATATACTTTTTTTAACTTTCTCATCTTCTAGCATCATTTTCTACTTTCCTAAACTTCCATTGTTTTTCTCACTTGCTTTATGAGAGGTAAATGTCAATCATATATGTTTTTACATCTCTTCCTTCCCTATAAGAATACTAGCTCCTTCTTTCTATAAAGTTGCTATAAATATCTGTGTACTTTGTATAAAGTATTTCTGTTTCTGCAACATGTATTGATCCCAGTTTAAGACTGGATTTTCTACTTGCTGTTTTTAAATCTGAACTTGACTTCACCATCAAATGCTTGCCCTCTTCCTTCTGCTTCTCAATAGTAAGTATTCAAAAAAAATTTTTTAAATTTATTTGGCTATGTATGCCAGGTTTTAACTGTAGGACATGTGATCTTTGTTGCTGTGTGTGGGCTCTTAGTTGTGGCATGCAGGATCTAGTTCTCTGATCAGGGATCAAACCCAGGTCCTTTGCACTGGGAGTGTGGAGTCTTAACCACTGGACCACCAGGGAAGTCACTCAAGTATTCTTTAACTTCTATTTTAAAGGGATCTGTACCCCTGAAGAGAATAAGCCAATGATACCCTACTACCAAAAAATACCCTAGCATGAACAGCAATTATAGATATCTTTGATTATTTTAAGATTATAAATTAATGGATTTTTACAACATTTATTTCTTTATTTTTTATTCATTTATCCAGCCGCTTATTTGGTAATGTTTGTTGTTAAAATAAGATATTAAGGTTTTTTTTTAATTTTTTAAAATTTATTTTTGAATCAAAGGATAATTACAGAATTTTCTTGTTTTCTGTCACATAGCAACATGGAATTTATTTATTTTTTATTGGAGGATAATTGCTTTACAATGTTGTATTGGTTTCTGTCATACATAAACATGAATCAGTCATAGGTATATATGTTCCCTCACTCTTGAACCTCCCTACCATTTCCCACCTCATCCCACCCTTCTAGGATGCCACAGAACACCAAGTCGAGCTCCCTATGTTATTCAGCAACTTTATTTCTTTGTTCTTTTCTAAAGAAATGTTCATATAAAGATATGTTCTACATGTAATTCCTCTAACTTCTGTCAACTAGAAAGGATAGAACATTTCTTTTTAAAATCCCAATAACAGCATCAGGGATATTCCACATAAGTAACTAATTGGCCAATTGTACCTGGTATTAATTAACCACCTCATGTCTTCAAATGATACAGTTAAGTTTACTTTTATAGACTGTAGCTACATAACATATAGAAGTCTGTATGGAAAACACAGTTAAAGGAAGTATAGAGCCAAAAGCCAGGGGCTGGGCGGGCGGTGGGGGGAGGGGATGAAATTAAATGAATGTATGGATGTGAAAATTGAACTGTGAAGAAAGCTGAGTGCCGAAGAATTGATGCTTTTGAACTGTGGTACTGGTGAAGACTCTTGAGAGTCCCTTGGACTTCAAGGAGATCCAACCAGTCCATTCTGAAGGAGATCAACGTTCTTTGGAAGGAATGATGCTAAAGCTGAAACTCCAGTACTTTGGCCACCTCATGTGAAAAGTTGACTCATTGGAAAAGACTCTGATCCTGGGAGGGATTGGGGGCAGGAGGAGAAGGAGACAACAGAGGATGAGATGGCTGGATGGCATCACCGACTTGATGGACATGAGTTTGAGTGAACTCCAGGAGTTGGTGATGAACAGGGAGGCCTGGCGTGCTGCTATTTATGCGGTCGCAATGAGTCGGACATGACTGAGCGACTGAACTGAACTGAACTGAACTGAGTACTGCAGAAAAAGTCTTCAGCTATTTCTGGTTTCAGGTCTTATTGGAGGAAATTAACTACAGAAAGTGAAAGTGAAGTCGCTCAATCGTGTCCGACTCTTTGCGACCCCATGGACTGTAGCCCACCAGGCTCCACCGCGCATGGGATTCTCCAGGCAAGAATACTGGAGTGGGTTGCCATTTCCTTCTCCAGGGGATCTTCCCGACCCAGGGATCAAACCCAGGTCTCCCACATTGCAGGCAGACGCTTTAACCTCTGAGCCATCAGGGAAGCTATGAACATCTACATATACCTCTTCACCATCAAGAAGGTAAATTTAGAATGTCTATCTAGCTATTAGGAAACACAAATTCACTCTCCCATAATCCTTAATCCTGAGTTCAACCTTCAACCAGTGGTTTCCAGAGTTCAAATATTACTTAAAGCATCAACTGTGGCTTGTGAAATATTGATGTTTAATCAAAATACAAGAAAATAAACTTTAATATTTAACGTGAGAATAATACTGAATCCCTCACTGGATCCATAGCTCCAAATGGTATAGGAATTATCTAAAGGGAAAAGTGGGGTATTCACAACCCATGTTTTTCTCACTGTCAGTGTACTACAATGTATTTGCAGTAACAAGTACTTGGTTAAGTGAACTTACAGGCTATTTGACCTAGTTTTAGCTAAGTCAGTCCTCAAAACAACAACAAAATAGAAAAGTACCTTTAAAAGATTCCTGCAAAGACAACATATTGAGGATAATAAGATAGTACCAATAACGCAAGTACAGGGCAACAAGAAAATACTAGATTGTTGTATTTCCTACACAGAAGTCTGAGCCTTTCCTCAGTCATATCATGTGTTAAAAATAACAAACATATAAGGCTAATAAGAAGCTGGTCCCACAAGATTAAAAGTTACTAATGTAAAAATCTGAAATTATCAACCATCATTGATGACTCTCACTTTATGTGCACATTGTACCTAAAAATATATAGCTAATGATAGTGAGTGCTGTGTTGTGCTTAGTCGTTCAGTTGTGTCCAACTCTTTGTGACCCCATGGACTGTAGCCTGCCAGGTTCCTCTGTCCATGGGGATTCTCCAGGCAAGAATACTGGAGTGGGTTGCCATGCCCTAAAGCTACCTCAAACTTACAGACCATTTAAAATTCAAACATCTAGAGCATGAAAGAAGCTTTTTCTATTTTCTCAGCAATAAGTAGAATCATGTGATATGCAATCCAATACTTAGTGAAATTTTGTAAACTTAATGACACACATTTAGAAGCCTCTCGTTTGTTTTCTTTCTTTAATAGCAAAAGACAAAAGGTCCCATGACATTGGAGGAACACTTGGTATAAGAAGCTGAGATAATATATGCAAAACAACATGGTAGTAAACTAAAACACATTATTTTGTCAGCCAATACTGTCAGAAGGCATATAGAAATCACTGCTGAAAATATGCTAGAGCAAGTATTAGAAAAATTACTCAGTGTGGGAGGTTTATCATACAGTTGAATGAAAATACAGCTGTTTTTCCTTTTAAACAACTCAGCTTATATTATTTACTAGATTGTTTCAATAATAAAGTATTAAAACTACATTTCTTTGAGTCACTAGTGGAACAATCCGAGAAAACATATTGCCAAAATAAATGATTTATTTAATAAAAGGATGTTTTATGAAAAAACTGTAAGTGAGAAGCACTCCTGAGTAGGGAAGTTTGCCCCACATATAAAATCCAAACCACTGCAAGAAGTTGAAACCAAAATACATTAGAATGTAGGTTTTTTTTTTAATTAATAAAACAAGATATTTAAAATAGAGCAGAATATTTACAATATTTTAAAATGAGATAGAAAGTGAGAATGATACATGTATTTTACAGAGAGATTTCTGGCTATCTCAAGACAAAGATTTTTAAAACTTCTGAAATTTCACATGATGGGCATTTTTCATTCACAAAAGGACAAGCAATCCCTTAATAATTTAACAGCTGGTGAGAAAGTAACTGCTTCAAATGAACCTCACTGAAAAAGCCACACACTGGCACACTCAACTGCCAGGTAGATCTCCTTCATCCTTTCATGACTCACCTCTTCCTCCTTCTTCCAAGCATCAGGTGCAACGTCTGCAGCAGATATAATTAGATAAACATGGGGATGAGGGTCTACACATCAAGCATATAGAAGGAAGATGCAAAGGGCCCATGTCCCTGATGACATCTAGTGAAGCCCGTTTTTCAAAACCCATTAGAATCCATTTATTTGCAAATATAAAAATGCAACACTTCAGATAAGTTTCAAGAACAACTGACTGTCATTAAGGGAGATGGTTCAGTTCAGCAGAAAACCTTAGCTCGATTCATGGATTGGAATGAGCAAAGTTAATACTATGATTTAATAAGTGTAACTAACAATGTTCTCGTTCCACTTGGACCTATGTATTGTCAGATTTATGTTTCAACTATAAGAGACATTAAACCAAGTATCAAAATAAAATGGACTTAGAACTAAACCTTCTAATTAGTCTTTTTTTAAACAAGACATAAAAAATAATAACACAATGACATTGCTCTCACTAAAACAGTATTAATCATGTCAGCAAAGGCTTTTACACCATTAATAAATAAACTCATTTAAAATCACCTAAAAATCTTGTTCTTTGCATGTTCTTATCCCTTTCTATGTCTGTACTTTATACAAAGTACTAGTACATACACATGGGTATATTTTTTTTAGTTAAAACATGTTTGGGTTACTTGCTCAAATATATATTTTTTCTAACAGGCTAGGAAATCATAGAGTTTAGAGACTATTACACTAGTCCAGACATTGACACTTTTTCTGTAAAGGGCCAGACAGTAAATGTTTTAGGCTTTGCAGGTCACAGGGACTTTGTCACAACTACCCAACTCCACAGTGCAAAAGGAGCCATCAACAATATGTAAACAAATGGCTGTGGCTGCATTCAACAAAATTGTGTTTATGAACACTGAATTTCACAATTTTTCATGTGCCCTGAAACAGTCTTCTTTTGATTTTCTGCAACCATTTAAAAGTATAAAATCTATTAAAAAATATAAAAAGTATAAAACTCATACAAACTAAAACCCCAGAAGCTGGGATAGTGTCTTTGTCATTTTTATGTTCCCCTGCATCTAACAAAGTATCTGGCACTCAGTAGAGAGTTGTCAAGTAAATTTCTCCATGACACAGAAATTTGTCTTCGCTTTTTTTCTTCTATTTTTCCCCACAATTGTGTGCTTAGTCACTCAGTCGTGTCCGACTCTTTGCAACCCCATGGACTGTAGCCCACCAGGCTCCTTGATCCATGGGGACTCTCCAGGCAAGAATACTGGAGTGGGTCGCTATGCCCTCCTCCAGGGGATCTTCCCAACCCAGGGATTGAACCCAGGTCTCCCACATTGCAGGTGGATTCTTTATCATATGAGCCACCAGAGACAGTAGGGATTTTCCTTAAGTTGTTCTCTGCTCTCTCTCTACTCAGAGCTTAACAGCACCTGGCATATAGAAGGCATTGGACCTTGATGAATTAAGTCATTCAAATTCTGAGAACCCTTTAATGTCAAAAAATTAAAACTCTGAAAACTCAGAAGTGACACTGGGTCTCATAGGATATTCAGATTTTCTGTTTCCTCCCTGAGCCCTTGTGCTGGGTTAAGTACTCACAAAAGCCTATTCACAGCTGTCTTATTACCATGGAAACCCTGTGTTTACTTGCTTGTCTCCCTGACTAAATTCTGAGCTCTTTGGGGGCAAGGGAGGAATTGCATTAATCTGTGTGTACTTCCAGCAGGTAGCACATGACCTGGCACACTGTGCATATCAATACATGGTTGTGAAAACGCCTTCACAGAAAAAAAAAAAAAACACTAGTGGAACTTTTCAAACAAACAAAAAAAAAACCTCTTTAAGGAACATTTCTATGTACAAATCAGAACAGACAGAAGCAATGAATTGTGAAGTTTATTAGCTACAATTAGAGAAAATTTGCAAACCTGTTTCCTTTAGTTTCTCTTCCTGGACTTCTAGCCTACTACTCCCTCATTTGTGAACCTTCAATGAGAATTGTACTTGGGAAGAAAACTTAAAAGTGACCCAGATTTAGTTACCTTTGAGATCTATTTATGGGGTGAGTTTTACTCCTCCTTTATATGCTTTACTTGGGAGTGAGTGTGTTTAAGAAAATAAAATGACTAGATCTGATGCTGGTGTTTTCTCAGTCTAATGACAAGGAGTAAAGATATTGGAAATATGAGTATAAAAAGTGGAAAGTAGGCTAAGAAGACAATTTCTAAGGATCTAGCCATTCCTGGAAACTGTTTCCATGCCCTATTATAGATTTTGAGTCCTATGCCACCAATAACTGTTTTATAGTAACTTGACCTTTAACTAAAGTTACTTATGCTGAGAGCGAGCTTCCCCAGTGGCTCAGCAGTAAAGAATCCACCTGCAATACAGGAGATGTGGGTTCAATCCCTGGGTTGGAAAGATCCCCTGCTGGAGGAAATCACAACCCACTCCAGTATTCTTGCCTGGAGAATTCCATGGACAGAGGAGCCTAGTGGGCCACAGTCCATAGGGTCGTCAGACACGATTAAGTATCCACACGCTTAGAACACTAAAAGGTTCTCATCCAGGCTAATCAACTCCTAAAAGACTGGTGTTGGGTGACAAAGAAAGCCATGACAGCAGTCACGGACAACACCTAGGGTCCAAAGTCAAACTGGCTCTCAAAACTGATGAAAAGCAAAAGTGAGAGAACAAACTGAAAACCTTTGGGATTCTTTATAAGAGTTCTACCACATGGAGTATAGGACAGACAATTTAGTATTTATTGCATATAACTACACTCTCATTAAATTATGCCAAAATGCAAAATACATTAATGTAAATTGCTGAATAGAAACAAAGTATAAAACATCGCATTTGCATTGCCTTTAGTAACTGAAATTGAGGGGCTTCCCTGCTGGCTCAGTGGTAAAGAATTTGCTTGCCAATGCAGGAGACACAGGTTCAACCCCTGATCCAGGAGGATCGCACATACCTTGGAGCAACTAAGCCCATGCACAATTTCTAAGCCTGTGCTCTGGAGCCCAGAAGCCATAACAAGAGAAGCCACCAAAATGAGAAGCCCACACACCACAACTAGAGAAGAGCCCCCACTTGTCACAACTAGAGAAAAACCTTGCAGTAATGAAGACCCAGCACAGCCAAAAATAATAAATAAAAATTATTTTAAAAAATGACTGAAATTGAAATGACGTGTGCCTAGAAATTAATCACAAATTATCACTAGCCTCATCTTTTGTACACAATTAAACTATTTATTTACCTATATAAGAACACAGTTCTTATAGACATATCTATAGGAATCTAGTGTGACCAGTGCAAGCTGGACATCCACTCAATAAATCATTGTACTAGCTAAAACAAATTAAATTCCAACTTGAACTTCCAAGACATCTCTATATGTTTATTTTTAAGCTTAAAATGGAAATCCCCTATCCTCCAAGCCAAAAAAAAAGAACAGTTGGATACAAAAGGGCAATAATATTCAAAAGTAAACGGACAGTGTCCAGACGCATTTCTCTCCTTGCTCTAATTAATTCAGTTTGGATAAAAACGAGCTATTGCTACTGAACATTTAATAATCCTTAATTGGTATACTCAATGTACAAAGACCAGCTCAGTTACTCTCAGTAAACTCAAAGGCTAGGATATCCTAACATGTTGAATGTTACTCAATTACAGCATTATAAATTTCCTTATATTTAAAATGGAAGAGAGGAGATATTTCACCAACCTTAATTACAGACAACACAAAATGTCTGATTAACTTGAGAAACACGATGAATATGCTGCTGCTGCTGCTACTGCTGCTAAGTTGCTTCAGTCATGTCCGACTCTGTGCGACCCCATAGATGGCAGCCCACCAGGCTCCCCCGTCCCTGGGATTCTCCAGGCAAGAACACTGGAGTGGGTTGCCATTTCCTTCTCCACTGCATGAAAGTGAAAGTGAAGATGCTCAGTCGTCTCCGACTCTTAGCAACCCCATGGACTTCAGCCCAACAGGCTCCTCGGTCCATGGGATTTTCCAGGCAAGAGTACTGGAGTGGGGTGTCATTGCCTTCTCTGCGATGAATATGAACCTCATTCAAATTTGAATTTGGGGTTAAAAGTGATATGTAATATTATGACAATTCAGTCATCTTTTAAAGTTACGCTCCCCAAAATGTGGAAGAAATATTCTTGCTTTGATCCGACTACCTTTATCCACTATGGAAGATTTGAAAACATGACTGGGCTGAAAAGGGGAACAGGAATCTTAAAGAGCAAGTATAATTTACCCCATGTGGGTAATAACAAAAATCATATAAAAACAAGTGTGGTTTTTTTTTTCATTCTTAAAAGTTTTAATTAAAAGAAAAAAAACACTTTCTAATCGTAAATTAATAGGCAAAGACTACATTTCAAGTGAAAAATCAAGTTTTACAAACTATTGAAGACTGCTAATAAACAGCGTGTGCTCCATGAAATAAGCAATCATCTAAAAGTTTCAAATTTGGAGCTTTACATCTGTCAGCAATAGCCATTGGTACCATTACTCCAAAAATCTGCCTATTACTTACTTCCTTGAGCAGCCACAATACAGAACCTGGCATATCAATGCATAACAGATGTCAGTGTCAGTGGTACATGTGTATGTGCATGCTAAGTCACTTCAGTCTTGTCTGACTCTTTGTGATCCTATGGACTGTAGCCCATCAGGGTCCTCTGTCCATGGGATTTCCCAGGCAAGAATACTGGAGTGGGTTGCCATGCCCTTCTTCAGGACATCTTCCCAACCCAAGGACTGAACCCATGTCTCTCTCATCTTTTGTGTTGGAAGGCAGGTTCTTTATCACTAGCACCACCTGGGAAGCCCCAGTGGTACATTAGTAATCACCTTTGACTGAGTGGATCACAACAAACTGTGGAAAATTCTTAAAGAGATGGGAATACCAGACCACCTGAACTTCCTCCTGAGAAATCTAAATGCAGGTCAAGAAGCAACAGTTAGACTGGACATGGAACAACAGACTGGTTCCAAACTGGGAAAGGAGTATGTCAAGGCTGTATATTGTCACCCTGCTTATTTAACTTAGATGCAGAATGACAGGCTGGATAAAGCACAAGCTGGAATCAAGATTGCTGGGAGAAATATCAATAACCTCAGAAATGCAGATGACACCACCCTTATGGCAGAAAGCAAAGAAGAACTACTAAAGAGCCTCTTGACGAAAGTGAAAGAGGAGAGTGAAAAAGCTGGCTTAAAACTCAATATTCAGAAAACTAAGATCATGGTATCTGGTCCCGTCACTTAATGGCAAATTGATGGGGAAACAATGGAAACAGTGACAGACTTCATTTTCTTGGGCTCCAAAATCATTGCACATCGTGACTGCAGCCATGAAATTAAAAGACTCTTGCTCCTTGGAAGAAAATGTATGACACACCTAGACAGCATACTAAAAAGCAGAGACATTACTTTGCTGAAAAAGGTCCATCTAGTCAAAGCTATGGTTTTTCCAGTAGTCATGTACGGATGTAAGAGTTGGACTATAGAGAGAGCTAAGCACTGAAGAATCGATGCTTTTGAACTTTGGTATTGGAGAAGACTCTTGAGAGTCCCTTGGACTGCAAGGAGATCCAACCAGTCAATCCTAAAGGATTTCAGTCCTGAATATTCATTGGAAGAACTGATGCTGAAGCTGAAACTCCAATACTTTGGTCACCTGATGCAAAGAACTGACTCATTGGAAAAGACCCTGATGCTGGGAAAGATTGAAGGCAGGAGGAGAAGGGGACAACAGAGGATGATATGGTTGGATGGCATCACCGACTCGATGGACATGAGTCTGAGTAAGCTCTGGGAGCTGGTGATAAACAGGGAAGCCTGGCGTGCTGCAGTCCATAGGGTCGCAAAGAGTCAGACAGGACCGAGCGACTGAACTGAACTGACCTCAGTAGTAAAGTAAAACCTAACTGTCCGGATCTTTCAGTTAACTGGACTTGTTCCAGGATTTTACTTGGCTATAAAGTGTCAAGTTATTTTTGAAACGAGCTATTAGTAGCTAAATAAAAGTTACAGTAATCAAAGAATTAATATTTTCTTTAAAAAAATCTATACTAATTTCATATTGAGCCCAATATTTCCCTATTATCTACATCTACAAGCCTATATGGGGAGAACTGCTGCTGACAGATATGATCCTCATATAGAACAACAATTTCAATTATCAGAGTAATGAGGATTTATTTGAATGTTGCCTTTTATTATTTAAGCCTTTCACCAAAAGTTTCACCAAAATATATCATCACCCAGAAATCCCAAATAATAAATTATATTGCAATTTTTACATATTTCTTCTCAAGTATCCCATACTCTATTTCTGTGTATAATGTGCTATTTTATGCAATTATTTTAAATGCTTCATACCTCAAGGTATGTTATCCTAAAACACATACAAGGTGTTTGGGCCCAATGGTCTAAACTTCTGTAGTTCTCTAAAGTCTAAAATATCTGGTAAGAGGAATACCACAACAAAGGATGAGAATCAAGAGAGATAAGATTGTCATAACAGCCATCAATTACATCATTGTAACAACATCTATCACATTATTTGTTCATGGAAGGACACCCACAAAAGAATTTTAAAAAAGGGAAATTTCATATCTAGAAATTGACTTCTATGTTTTAGAAACAGAAAGACTTCAGACTGTTAACTCAATCAACTTTGAAAACAGCATTTTAACAGTTTTCCATTAGTAAATTGCAGGCCTCCTTCTTTACAAGTAATGCTTTATAAAAAGCAGTAACTTGTAAAAATACAACTTTCCATCTCAAGTTGATTTTATCTGTGAGGCAATGTACCTCTGAGTTGCCTTCTACTTCCACTGAGTATGTGTGCAAGGAAAATGTACAAAATTTAAATTCAGCTTAAATGTAAAATTATTAAAGATAGAGATTACCAAAATGCCAATGTTTTAGATTTTTGTGTACCTAAATTTAAGTTCCACCTCAACCCCTTATTAGCTTAGGCAAGTTACAGAACCAATTTCTTTACCCTCTTCCTAAGCCTTAATATGCAAAGAATAGAGGAAAACAATAGAATGGGAAAAATGCTGGGCTGGAGGAAGCACAAGCTGGAATCAAGATTAGTGGGAGAAATATCAATAACCTCAGATATGCAAATGACACCACCCTTGTGGCAGAAAGTGAAGAAGAACTACTAAAGAGTCTCTTGATGAAAGTGAAAGAGGAGAGTGAAAAAGTTTGCTTAAAGCTCAACATTCAGAAAACTAATATCATGGCATCTGGTCCCATCACTTCATGGGAAATAGATGGGGAAACAGTGGCTGACTTTATTTTTTGGGGCTCCAAAATCACTGCAGATGGTGATTGCAGACATGAAATTAAAGGACTCTTACTCCTTGGAAGGAAAGTTATGACCAACCTAGACAGCATATTAAAAAGCAGAGACATTACTCTGTCAACAAAAGTCTGTCTAGTGAAGGCTATGGTTTTTCCAGTAGTCATGTATGGATGTGAGAGTTGGACTATAAAGAAAGCTGAGTGCCAAAGATTGATGCTTTTGAACTGTGGTGTTGGAGAAGACTCTTGAGAGTCCCTTGGACTGCAAGGAGATCCAACCATTCCATTCTGAAGGAGATCAGTCCTGGGGGTTCACTGGAAGGACTGATGTTGAAGCTGAAACTCCAATACTTTGGCCACCTGATGCAAAGAGCTGACTCACTGGAAAAGACCCTGATGCTGGGAAAGATTGAGGACAGGAGGAAAAGGCAACGACAGAGGATGAGATGATTGGATGGCATCACTGACTCAGTGGACATGGGTTTGGGTGAACTCCCGGAATTGGTGATGGACAGGGAGACCTGGCGTGCTGCAGTTCACGGGGTCACAAAGAGTTGGACATGACTGAGCGACTGAACTGAACTGAAGCCTTAATATCCTTATCTGAAAAATAGAGTATAACTATGTTGCCTACTTTGCAGCACTGTCACAAGGATCAGCTAAAATAATACAAATAAAGTATTCAATTACATGCTGGGCCCATAAGTGCACAGTAAATGTGAGCTATGATAATTCATAAAATAAGTTGTTCATTTAATCTGATTATAGTCAAACAAAAGATAATAAAGAAAATATATAATGTTTAATATACAAGTAGACTTCTCTCACGGAGAAGGCAATGGCACCCCACTCCAGTACTCTTGCCTGGAAAATCCCATGGACGGAGGAGCCTGGAAGGCTGAAGTTCATGGGGTTGTTAAGAGTCGGACACGACTGAGCGACTTCAATTTCACTTTTCACTTTCATGCATTGGAGAAGGAAATGGCAACCCACTCCAGTGTTCTTGCCTGGAGAATCCCAGGGACGGGGAAGCCTGGTGGGCTGCCGTCTATGGGGTCGCACAGAGTCAGACATGACTGAAGTGACTTAGCAGCAGCAGCAGCAGACTTCTCTCAAAGAAGAGACACAACCCTTTAAAAGTTTTTTTTTTTTTTAATTGATCTTTTGTTTTTACTTTTAAGCAAACCACAATTCTCTGATTTCCTCTTCCAACATTTCCATGGAAGGAAAAATTATCATTTGGACAATGTGGCACCAGGTTGTACCTTTCTTTAACGTTTATGAATCCACAAGTAAATCTTTTAAAAAACATGTCACATTTAAAGAGGGATGTGGTAAACTGCTGATGAAATATTAGAATTAATATTCAAACCACAAAACAAAAATTCTATAAAAGGTTTGAAAACACTGTAAATGCTGTACACAAATTTAAAAATTTAAAACAGCCAGGAATCATTTTTTGTTTATGGCTATCATCACGTAAAATGAATGCGTGTAACTGAAGCAAATGAGCAAATGAAAAGGGTAGTAGAGGAAGATATCAAAAGGGTCAAATTGTGAAAATGTTAGTCACTCAGCCACGTCCAACTCTTTGCAACCCCTTGGACTGTAGCCCACCAGGCTCCTCTGTCCATGGAATTCTCCAGGCAAGAATATTGGAGTGGTTTGCCATTTCCTTCTCCAGGGGATCTTCCCAACCCAGGGATCGAACCCAGGTCTCCCACATTGTAGGCAGATTCTTTACCACCTGAGCCACCAGGAAAGTCCTTCAGAAAGGTAAATTGGGGATCAAATCATAGAGGGCCTTACTCTTTTAAGGATACTGGTTTTTGTATCCTGGAGGAATTAGGAAGCCATAGGAGAGATTTGAGAAGCTATGGAGAGATTTCAGAAGCTATGGAAAGATTTGAGAACCCAAATGACATGATGTTGTCAGGTTTTAAATGGGTAATATTTGAGAATACACTGTAGAGGGTCATGGTGGAAGCAGGGAGACAAGTGAGGAACTCTGTTAATCATAATAGCTCTGCCACTCCTGTAGCAGCCTAGGTGAGGCTTCAACTAGTATGGGACCAGTGAAGGTGGTAAGAAATGGTCAGCTTTTACAAGTACCTTACTTTGAGGGTAGAGCTTATGGGTTTCCTAGCAAATTAAATGTGGAATGTGACAAAGAGAGAGTAATCAAGGATAATCCTAAAGTGTTTGGCCCAAGTAACTGAACAGATGGATATACCATCGACTGAGAAGGGGAAGACACCAGGAGGAGCAAGTCTGGAGGAGAATATTAACAGCTTAGTTTTTTGATATGGTACTTTTAGAAGTCTAGTGACCATCCATCCAGGGAGAGTGGCTGATTACGAAATACGATTATGAGAGTCTTGATTTCAGACATGAGGACTAAGCTGGAGATAAATTTGAAAATTGTGAGCATACAAATGGAATGTAAAGCCATAGAATTAGTTTCAATAACAAAAAAAGATAGTGTAGAGAAGAGAAGATTCCAAGGACTGATCCCCAGGCCCCTCCAACATTTAAAAGTTGAGGACACTAAAAGGAATCAGCAAAGAAAACTGAAGCAGCAGCCAAAGAGTTTGGAGAAAAACAAAATTAATGCCCCAGGGGGGTAAGGGGAGGGAGATGTATAACCAACTGCATCAACACTGCTGGTAGGTTGGTTAAGATAAGAACTGAGAACTGAATATAGGGCTAGGCAGCATGATTTTTGGTGACACTGATAAACCCCATTTTGATAGAATGATGGAATAGAGGCTAGATAGAGTGAGTTTAGGAGAGAAAGTAGGATGAGAGAAATCAGAAGCAGTGAATATAAACAAAATTATTAGGTGTTTTGCTTCAAAGGAGAGTAAAAACTGAGCAGCAATAGGCTAGGGGCATAAAATCATGAAAAAGTTGTAAAGTGAGATAGCATGTTTGTAAGGTGCTGGGAAGGGCAGACGACAGAGGAGAAAATGATTGGAGTAATGTCCTTGAGTAGGTCAAAAGGAATGGAATCTTCTACACAAATGGGAGGATTGAAAGATGAAAACTTCATCTATGGTGACAAGGAGATATGGTGGTGGGAGTCTGTGGAAGTTCTCTTCTGATCACTTCAGTTTACTCATGAAATTAGGCACCAAGATCATCAGCAGAGCATGAACATGGGTAAGAGTTCTGAGGATTGAGCAGCAAAGTAAAGGTGTGAAATAATCATCGATAAGTATGGTGGAGGGAATGGAGTAGGGACGTGTAAGATGACTGAAAACAGAAGGGCCTACTTGGAGCTTTAGAAAAGAAACCTGTTTCAGAATCATTAATAAAGCATCACTGGATCAGAACAGGAAAAACCTGGAGGACAAGAGGAAGACCAGATAGGAGGCAATTTTCATAGTCTGTGAGAAAAAATCAGAGAGGGATATTGTCTACAGTAGGGTAAGAGCAGCTGGAGGACAACTGTGGAAAAAGACGTCAAAGTCATTGCAAAAGCAAAACCAATGGCATTTGGAAAGCAATTAGAAATGACAGAGGAAACAAATGGCCTGGAAGACGGCCCATAATTGTTGAGTTAAAGTAAACTAGAATATGGCAATGCCACTGATTAACTCAAAGAACTATTTTACTTCCATAAAAATTAGTAACCAATTTGTCAGCAGATTAAAGGAGTATCATTTGAGTGAAATCTGAGTGAAAATAAGAAGACTTTAAAAAAAAAAGATTAAAAAGTTTGATTAGTGTCAAAAAATGTTTGTTTCTATTGTTGTTGGTTGGGGTGATTAAGACAAGACAATCCCACTGCAAACTGAAGGGCAGTCTAGGTGGTCAGGAAATATTGGAAACTGAAGAACAGAGCTTTATTTGATAAAGGAATGAAATACAATAAATATTCATAAAATTATTTTTATAGAAAACTTTATGCCAGGCATTATTCCAGGAATATCATCTCCTTTAATCCTTAAATAAACCATATAATGTAGACACTATTATAATTTTGTTAAGAGTTATGGAAAATAAAGTGCTGAGAAGATGTATCATGACTTCACAGGGTAATGTGATTAACGGCACAGCCAGAACTCAAACTCAAGTCTGAATGACCCCAGAGTTCAGCTCTTAACCACTACACAAACATACCCTGTAAAATTAAAGGCCTGGAAAAGGTAGTATAGGTTGTTTACCTTTCGAGAAGAATTTTGGGTTAAAGATCTCAGAGGTGGAATCATTCCAAAGAATGACAGTCCAAAGTGCTGTCATGCCTAAAATTGGCTAAATACATACATGCAGAGGTTAGAGTTCAGAAGACCAAGGAACTAAGGGCAAAAAAGCAATGGCAAGATTATCAATGTAATAGTAGAAATCACCAAAATGAATAACAAGGGAAAGGTTAAAAGGATAACCAGGTGCTATCATCATCAAGGTCAGTCAGCAGATAATAGACCTTAAAAGACAAAGGGTTATTGAAAGACCATTCAAGGAACATGGCAGGAAGGTCTGAAGAGAGTGGATATGTCAGGACTTGTGTCATGGGAAAAGTTGGATGTCAGCTTTGGCTAGACAGAAAGGGCATTAAAGGAAAAGTATAAAGATAATTCCTTCTTTGGAAGGAATGATGCTAAAGCTGAAACTCCAGTACTTTGGCCACCTCATGTGAAGAGTTGACTCATTGGAAAAGACTGATGCTGGGAGGGATTGGGGGCAGGAGGAGAAGGGGACGACAGAAGATGAGATGGCTGGATGGCATCACTGACTCGATGGACGTGAGTCTCAGTGAACTCCGGGAGTTGGTGATGGACAGGGAGGCCTGGCGTGCTGTGATTCATGAGGTAGCAAAGAGTCGGACACGACTGAGCGACTAATCTAATCTGATAAAGGGAACTTGTTTTTATTCAACAACTTTCAATGAATAGTGGGATTGGGTGTTAGATAGGAACAAGATATTCCATAATGGGCAGAGTAGAAGGGTCTAGATTTTCAGTATTCTTTTTTTTTAATTTATTTAATTGAAGGCTAATTACAATATTGTAGTGGTTTTTGCCATACACTGACATGAATCAGCCAGGGGTGTATATATGTTCCCCATCCTGAGCCCCCGTCCTACTTCCCTCTCTATCCCATCCCTCAGGGTAATCCCAGTGCACCAGCCCTGAGCACCCTGTCTCATGCATTGAGAACCTGGGCTGGCGATCTATTTCATATATGATAACATACATATTTCAATGCTATTCTATCAAATCATCCCACCCTCACCTTCTCCCACAGAGTCCAAGACTGTTCTATATATCCATGTCTCTTTTGCTGTCTCGCATATAGGGTCATCATTACCATCTTTCTAAATTCCATATATATGCGTTAGTATACTGTTAGTAAACAGTATACTGTTTTTCTTCCTGACTTACTTCACTCTGTATAACAGGCTCCAGTTTCACCCACCTCATTAGAACTGATTCAAATGCATTCTTTTTAATGGCTGAGTAATACTCCATTGTGTATATATACCACTGCTTTCTTACCATTCATCTGCCGATGGGCATCTAGGTTGCTTCCATGTCCTGGCTATTGTAAACAGTGCTGTGATGAACATTGGGGTACACATGTCCCTTTCAATTCTGGTTTCCTCAGTGTGTATGCCCAGCAGTGGGATTGCTGGGTCATAAGGCAGTTCTATTTCCAGTTTTTAAGGAATCTCCACACTGTTCTCCATAGCGGCTTACTAGTTTGCATTCCCACCAACAGTGTAAGAGGGTTCCCTTTTCTCCACACCCTCTCTAGCATTTATTGTCTGTAGGCTTTTTGATAGCAGCCATTCTGACTAGTGTGAGATGGTACCTCATTGTGGTTTTGATTTGCATTTCTCTGATAATGAGTGATGTTGAGCATCTTTTCATGTGTTTGTTAGCCATCTGAATGTCTTCTTTGGAGAAATGTCTATTTAGTTCTTTGGCCCATTTTTTGATTGGGTCATTTATTTTTCTGGAATTGAGATGCAGGAGTTGCTTATATATTTTTGAGATTAATTCTTTGTCAGTTGCTTCGTTTGCTATTATTTTCTCCCATTCTGAAGGCTGTCTTTTCACCTTGCTTATAGTTTCCTTCATTGTGCAAAAGCTTTTAAGTTTAATTAGGTCCCATCTGTTTATTTTGCTTTTATTCCCATTACTCTGAGAGGTGGGTCATAGAGGATCCTGCTGTGATGTATGTCAGAGAGTGTTTTGCCTATGTTTTTCTCTAGGAGTTTTATAGTTTCTGGTCTTACGTTTAGATCTTTAATCCATTTTGAGTTTATTTTTGTGTATGGTATTAGAAAGTGTTCTAGTTTCATTCTTTTACAAGTGGTTGACTAGTTTTCCCAGCACCACTTGTTAAAGAGACTGTATTCTCCATTGTATATTCTTGCCTCCTTTGTTAAAGATAAGGTGTCCATAGGTGCGTGGATTTATCTCTAGGTTTTCTACTTTGTTCCACTGATAGATTTCCAGTATTCTTAACCTCTTATTTGGAGATCTTTGAAACTCTTTTAGTCCTTAACTCAAAATGAATAGATATCCACACACACCAAAACAATTGCCATGATAAGTGGAATAGAACTAGAAATGAATAAATCATGAATCAGGATCTCCACTTCTTTGATCAAGCAAATCCATCCAATATGGCCTGAAACCTCATCTCTCCTCTTACTATAAACTGCTGAAAAATCAAAATATTATATTTATTATCTAAGAAATAATCTAGACCACAAACTAGAACGTATTTAATATAAAAAGCATGCTAGAAAATATAGATGGTATGACTATGGATAATAAAACAATCTTGGAGGAATTATTCTGTCTCCTCTATGTTTTGTTTTGTTGTTTTTTTTTTTACAACATTGTGTCCTCTAAACTCTACTTCATATACCTAACATGATACTTTATATTGTTTTCAGAGAACTGGACTTAGGCCTGTTTAGCTTAATAGGAGAGAAACACAAATTAGGTAGTTAAAAAACTGATCCAGTGTGCCACAGACTACTGAATAACAGAGAATGAAAATAAATAAGACAGCCCCTGCTTTTAGGAGCTCATAGTGGAAGAGACAAACATGTTGTAGCTCAAAAAACCAGATACTTTCAAAAAAAATTTTGTTATATCAACAAGTTTCTGGCCTCTCCTTTATATGATATAAACACAGTCCATACAAACAGCCCTACTTCCAACCCAGTGCTATGCACTTGAAAATTATAACAAAATCAGGGTGTCTAACTTACCATCATTTTTTCAAATAAATCCAGTACTTCCTTTTCGGACAAATTCAAAGATCGTTCATCGTATAATGGCTGAGCAGCTGGAAACTCATTCATCGCAACTTGAGAATCAAGAGGATGTTGGATAAGAAGTTTTTCCTTTTTCACAGTAGATTTTCTGAAACTTGTAATTCGGTCACGCTGCAAACAGAAAGGAAAAAAGAAGCCCTAAGGAACAGATCAAGAATCACCAACATCAGGAACCAAAACATCAAAATGGCAGTTAGTATAATATATATTATTGTCTTTTTGACAAAATGTTATTTTAAGCAGCAAGCTCCACTTAGAGACTGTACTACTGTGAAACCCTGAAGTAGCTCAATAGCCTCAGAAGTCTAGGGGGTGAAAAGTATTCCTCAAAAGTGAAACTTAGGTCCTTGTCATTGCTGTTTTGCACAGTAAATAGGTGAGAAAAGTCTGATCTCAAAGTCATGTGGTGGTTTGAGGGAGAATGTGTCTTTGGCACCAACTTTGAAACTATGAGGGAAGAAAAAGAAAAGGATATTCAATTCTAAGGGGGAAATTATACTAACATTTCTGTTCTTCAAAATGCCAAAATAATTGTGACAAGTATCTATGAGCACTTTGGCAATGTAGTGGTAGAATATAATGGTTAAGAGCATGGACTATGGAGCCAGACTCCCTGGGTTTGAATCTGCAATTCACTAGGTCGGCTACCCTGTGCAAACTCCTTGGTCTCCAACTGTCTCCTCATTTCTAAAATAGGGTAACAAGTTAATACATATAGAAGGAAGGAATGAAGGGAAGAGAAGAGGGGAGGGGAGAGAGAGAAAGCAAGAAAAGAGTTATTGTGAGATCTAAAAATACACATGTAGTGTACTTAGCTGCTATTTATTACTATTGCTGTTTTTACTATTATTACCCTCACCTTTTCTTCCCTAAAAGGACCAACAAGGAAGCAGAACAAAATTAAAAACATTATCTGTTCCATTTTCTGGAAATATAACACAAACAGAAATATCTTATTCCTAAAAACAAAACTATGAAGAACTTGCCACTTTATAGATATTGACTCAGAACCATTGATTCCATGCACAATCTCTTATAATTAGCTTGCAATTTCACATAAAGTGAGTTAACAACTCCAGTTGCCTGTAAACAGGCCATTCTGTTTTGAACCACAGCACGGTGAACATCAAAAATTAGTAATGACCAGAAAACTGAATGCAACTCAGTTTTATTCTGGTTTCTGTTAAGAAGCACATGCATACTGTCAGCTCATGACAAACAAGCAGATATGTTAGATAGGACGTCAGTGCCTGTCACTGCCATGTTACCAAGTGCTTATAAATCACTTCAACAATACAAAGCATCGCAGACGTTCTTACCACAATGTTGTCAACTACTGTTGACCCATATTAAAAAAAAAAAAAAAAAAATCTGTGATTTTCATTCAAAGAACACTTTTTTTAATAAAAAGTATACTTTGAAAGAAATATGAGCAGTTTTAAGCAGCTTATTTAGGATTCCAAAAATGATCTTAGTACATGGTTGCTTACAAAGAGATTATGTAAATCATATTTTAGAGGTGGGAAGAAACGAAAAACCATCTAGGTTGACTCTCATTTCACAGAAAAAGTAACTTGCCAAATTGACAAGTCCCTGGTTCCTAGCCCAGTGGTCACTGAAGATTCACTTCTTCAAATCACCTTCTATATTTTCCAATTTTCTTTTAAATTTGAAAGTCTTTGAGGAAAATTAAGTTGGATTAGATATGTAGTATATCTTCAAACAACTCAAGAAAAAATATTAAGCAATCCCAAATAAGCTGAGTACATAACCAAGAATCAAATTTTACTAAAAGATATGGTGGACATAAAAGCATTTAAATATGCAATCAACCATTAAATTAACATATTTCTATTCCTTTCCCTTTATATCACTTAATATTTACTTTTGCAGTGCTGGCTTGTTTATACTGAATAGCATTATTTACATATATATTTGATCTTCCACTATGCCATTCACTTCGATCTAGAAAATTGGCTTTTGCTTTCAGCTATATCTTGATAAGAAAATAAAATTAAGCCATATACTTTCACTTCCTTAAATCATGAATAATATTCTACACTATTTGTAGATAGGTAATTTCACAGAGAAAAAAAAAATGACACTGCTTAAAATACCTTTTTTTAAAAGTTTAGCTATTAAGTGAAGTCGCTCAGTCATGTCTGACTCTTTGCGACCCCATGGACTGTAACCTACCAGGATCCTCCGTCCATGGGATCTTCGAGGCAAGAGCACTGGAGTGGGTTGACATTTCCTTCTCCAGGGGATCTTCTTGACGCAGGGATTGAACCCAGGTCTCCCGCATTGTAGGCAGATGCTTTACCATCTGAGCCACCAGGGTATTAGGTATTAAAGGGCACACTTAAATTTTAAGCCCATAATTTTAATAAGTTTTACAATAGACTTAGCTCAAAAATACTTGAGGATTTTAAATTTAATAGCACATTTCTGGCTAACACAATGAACTTAACTTCCTTTCTATTTTAAATTAATTTCCTTTACTGTTAATATTAATACTTAACATATTCAGGGTCGATTTACATGGCTACTGAAAAAGGAAACATTTGTGCTTTCCAGAGTTAGATTTATATAGGTTTTTTAATTGCTTAAGGTATGTATCAGGATGGCAATATAGAAATTATTTTGAGATCTCATAGAGTTGTTTCTTTTTACATTCAAAAAAAGAAAAGTCTGATTTTTTTGCAGACATCTGCTGTTTTTTATTGACAATTCTTCCATCTACTGTACTTTATAAACATCTAGACTTTTCACATTGTTACATATATCAATGCTTTAATGTCCACCCACTTTAATAAAAAAAGCAACATGCATAATATAATAACATGCTACTAAGTCCACCTTACCACATCATCTGCCAAAGTTTTTATTTGAATATTCTATTAAAACCAAAAAAAAAAAAAAAAAAACTGTCAGACAAGAGACATTTACAGATCAAACAAGAAAATATCTGAATGATTCTCATTTTTTATCAACTAAAACTCTTCAAAAAGAATTAGAAAATTTAAATATATCATATAAACATAAAAATTCTTTACAAGAGAAAAAAACTTTTTAAGGATTAAAAATGACGATTTGGTGGAGGGGGTGTCTCTTTGTTTTACAAGATGACTCCCAAATTCTCAAAGTCAGATTTAGATCACATATCATTACTACAGTGTTCAAATGTGACATAAGATATAACAAAGTCATAAGCCCTGTCAAGCTTTTTCAAAGTTTTAGCATGAATAATCATATTTTTAAGTGACATAAATTTTTTAAAACCATGAACAATAGGAAAAATGTCACATTTAATTGTAGTGAAATACCATGAAACAGCTCAGTCTAGAACTCAGTTATGGATAGATATTTATAGAACACTTTATAAATATTCTAGATAACATTGAACTTACCGATTCTGTTAATATATGCCCATTTCTCAAAACCTCCAACACTTTTTTTTGCACGTGGTTTTCTACCTCTAACGTTGAGAATCATTGGAAATGGTACATTCCAGTTTAGAAGATACAGTGACTAATTAAAATTACCATACAGCATATATAGGCACAACTACTTCAAGATTTAGATACAGCAAAATTACAATAACAAAAGAGGAGCACGAAAGCCGTTATATTATATAAATATGTTGAAGTATGTTGAAGTGCTAGTTAAGAAATGTGATTAGGAAAGAATCAGATTTTTAAAAATCATGTTAGGAACAGAAATTAACCCTTCTACAACATCCTATACATTTATTTCCTACAATAGAAGCTGAATGATGTACATCATGCATGCTCACATCCCTTTTAACTAAGAAAAATATGTGGCTCACTGGTGGGAAGAATTCTAGTAGGAGTTTTAAGTGAGAAGTATTTGGTCACAGGGTCTCATAAAATCATCTTCAAATACCACCAACTAAATGATATTAAAGATCATCCTCCCCTCCATCAGTTGGGACAAATATGCTATTATACATGTAGTTCTTTTTCTACTTTTAAGCTGTTGATTCCCTCAAGGATTTACATAACTACATCTTTGTACTATGTCTTTATCACATCCTGCTGACACAAACCCCAATCAATCTTTGCTGCCTATAAAAAAGAAAGTAAGGGGGAGTATTTACATCACAACTGAAGCCTTTTTAAGAGAAATCAATTCACCCTAAGACTATCTCTACCTGGTAAGTTCTCTTTAATTTTCCCAGTGGGGTACAGAAAACTGTTTTATGCACAATGACAAGCTTCATGATTTTCTGTAATGCAAAATCAGAGTGAGAAATGTCAAAGTCTCAAAAGTGCTGCACTTAGCCTGCTACCTGTCCACCTGTGTTATTTATTAGTTATACTGTTCTTCAAACAACCACTGCTTTTCTTTTTTTTCCATCCTTTGGGATTATAAACTCAAGATTGGAAGCATATATGTATCTTCAAAGTAAGAATGTAAATTCAGGGGAAATAAGATTTAATTTAGTCAGTTCTCTAAGTTAAGGTATACACATGTCTTGAATACTTTAAATCTGTATCTCAATTGAATATATGTTGACAGTTTAATTGTGGGGGACAGAAACAAACAAAAAACATTGCTAGCAATATTTCCACTTTGTCTTACGGGAAGAAACTTTAGTTCTCTTCTCCCACCCCCACTCTCCATTTTGAAATTATCATTTTTTATCCATATTAAATTCTATTATATGGAGTTAGACACTATTAAATTGGATGAAATTTGAGATAATATGATCAAAACCTCTCAATTTACAAATGATGGAACTGAACCTTGTGGAGGCTAAATGACTCAACCACAGACCACAGATATGATTGTTACTAGATACTAACTCTTAGTCAATGGTCAATGGCCTCTTCAGTTGGTATAATTAAGCTGTAGGATATTAGGGTTGAACTACTGAATTGAAACAGTTCATGGTAATCTAAAATTCACAGATATGTCCCAAGCCCTATTAGTTTAATTTTCCTTTGGGTAACTTCCTTTTGTCACCATTAACAGAAGGTCAAGCATCACCTCGAAGAGCATTCCCCTCCAACCAAAGTCTTTGCCTAACACATCTTAACGTATCATCTACTGAATTCACTTTAACCAATATATACTAATGTTCTTCAATCAGCTATTCTTCATATACAAACTAAATATAAATTTAGATTCTTTGGTCTTTCATTATTCTTAATTGCTAATTATACCTTAATACTGCCACAATTGTAAGAATCAGAGCTCTTCTCTCAGATCTGGAAGGTGGGTAATAGGAGGGCAAATATAGTAGCAAAAAGTGAGTAGACAATTAATAACCCAGCGGAAACACTACATAAGCCCAAAGGATGATCACAAAGGGTCAGGACAGACTTTCAAAAAGAAGGGTCGCATTTATGGTAAGGGTATGATCTGGATCCCACTCCTCCAGTTTCAAGTCTTCCATATCACCTTGGTTTCCTCCCTCTCCTTAATTCCCTATAGCCAAACAGTTGTCAAGTTCCATAGTGATCTTTCTGCAGTTGCTTCTACATTCTCATACAAACCATCCATTTAGAGTCTAGTCATGGCAGTGGCCTCATAATAATTATCTCTGCCACAATTCTCTCCTCATTGCCAAAGTAACATCCTTTTTTTTTTTTTTCAGTTGATGAGTTGCCTTTTATTTATTTTTATTTTTAGTATAAATTTATTTATTTTAATTGGAGGCTAATTATTTTACAATATTGTATTGGTTTGCCATACATCAACATGAATCCGCCACGGGCGTATGCTTCAAGTTGCCACTGCATCACCTCATTCTTAGATTTCTGTAAGAGCCCCCTAGCTTATGTCCCTATTTCCAGGTTACCCTGCTACAGTTAATTCTGAACACACTGATGAAGTGACACTGTTTAAACCCAAGTCAGTTTGCAGCCAGTTAAACCAACTGTGCTCTTTCCCCATTGGGGCCCAGTGTGCAATGGCTATAAACAGCAGCCTCCTCAGTAGTGTATGCAGCCGGTGCCTGTACAAGTTTCCCTAAGGGACCTTGGAGACAACCCTTGCCAGTGAACCTTCATGACTGGCATGCTGTCCCCAATCTAGGCTCCACATGTACTAGGCAGTGGTACATGCACTGCCTTTGGAAAGCCCCAGGGCACAGTGGCCAGGGTCCACTTTGGCCAAGTCATAACATCCATCCACACCAAGCTGCAGAGCAATGAGCATGTAATTGAAGCCCTACACAGGGCCAAGTTCAAGTTCCCTGGTCGCCAGAAGATTCACATCTCCAAGAAGTGGGAAATTACTAAATTTAATATGGATAAAATTGAAAACATGGTGGCAGAAAAGCAGCTCATCCCAGATGGTTGTGTGGTCAAATACATCCCTAATGCTGGCCCTCTGGACAAATGGCAGCCCCTGCACTCATGAAAGCCTTGGTGTTGTCCCCTCCTTACACACACCAATAAATTCTACTTTCCGGTCCAAAAAAAGAAAGAAAGAAAAAGCTAAGGAAATCTGAATAAACCATGGACTTTAGTTAGGGAAAAAAAAAAGTCAGATCATATCACTCCTCTGCTCAAAACTTTTCAATGGCGCCCTATTTTCACTTCCAGTGAAAGTCAAAGTCCTTACAAGAGCCTGCAAGGCCCTACAGAGCTGCACACTCTCCATATCCCTCTGACCTCATCTCCTACTACTGTTTCTTTCATTCACTCAGCTCCAGTCACACCAACCACTTCACCGTTCCCCAAGAAGGCAGTAAGCCACATGTACTGTCTCTTCTCTTTGCCTGGAAAGATTTTTTCTGTAATCCATATAGCCCCTTCCATCACTTCTTCCCCTTTCAAGTTCTTGCTCAGGGAGACCTACTCTGTCCATCCTATTTAAATGGAAATACCCACCTCCTCCACACACTCTTGACCTGCTTTACCACACTCTGCTTTTCTTTTTAATAAAGCTTACCACATTCTCACACAGTCTATAATTTATTTTTGTTTATTTCTCCCACTAAAAGTATGAGCTCCATGAGAACAGAGATTTTCATCTGTTTGGTTAAGGGATGTAACCCTAATGCCTAGAGCAGTGCTTGGCACACAGAACTCGATAAAAAACTATAAATGACTATTACTTGCCCATCTGTATTTAAAGGCTCCTGACAGAATAAAGACTAATACCCTTAATACAGCATTCAAAGTCCTATATTATTCAGCCCTAGGCTACCTTCTGCATCTTCCTTCATGATCTATATGCTATGGAAAAATGGTAATCCTTTTTCCATCACATACCTATGTCCTGTTTGAGCACCCACTCTTCCCTGTATTGGAATGCCCATCCAGCTAGGTACATTTCTACTTCTAGAGCTTCCCTTGAGTTTAAAGTTGGTTATTAATAAGCCAAATGTGGGCCCCTGGTCAAAAATGGAGAATTATGCTTTGTTTACTGTCTTCTTAAGACTTTTTTCCCTAAAAGGCATCTTCGAATGATAAAGCACCTTAAGACAAAGGGGAAATTATATTCACATAAAAAATTATCCCAATTACTTGTGACAGAGAACCATAAAGAAAAACACTCTGCTTATGATTTCTTGATTTATAAGTTTCATTCGACTAGGGTGTATATCCTATATAACTATGCACATTTGACTGATAAGGATATTTTTCTCAGAGATTTCCCTCATGTAAAACTCTGCTGTCAAAAATATCTTCTTGCTACCATTACTTAGCACTCTACAACTATTCAGAAAAAGAGAGACAGAGAGAGAGAGAAATGTAGTCTATTGAAAAGAAAAATCTTTAAGGACATTTGAAGAGTTTCCTATTAAGGAGGAGGCAATTTTTGGACACTGCACATTAAAAACACATTGAAATTATTGTATAAATTACACTTAAGTTATCTGCATTAGAAAATAAAATATTTCTGCCACATAACTGTATTTACACATTAGTCAAAGAAGAGAAAGGAACATATAGATATCAAGGCGAGTGGGATGAATTGGGAGATTGGGACTGACATGTATACACTACTACGTATAAAAGAGTTAACTAATGAGTTCCTTGTACTATATAGCACAAGGAACTCTACTCAATGCTCTGTGGTGACTTAATGGAAAGGAAATCTAAAAGAGAATGGATATATGTATAACTAATTCACTTTGCTATACAGCAGAAACTAACACAACATTGTAAAGCAACTGTACTCCAATACAAATTAATTTAAAAGGAGACGAGAAAAGCAAGAGGAAAGTAGAAAAATACAAAGACATCTTTGTAGCCAGTGCTCTGGATGCAAGTTAATTTCTGCTGATTAAAAGATTTTTAAAAATCCATGTCGTCTACCTATTCACCAGACAATATCCATCTATGTATCCACCTCCATTCTACCTCACCATTTGCTAACATATTCATTATCTATCCACCTACCTATTCATCCATTCATTTACCCATGTGTCCATGAATTCAGTTATCCATTCATGTAGCCACATATTAATTTATCCCTCTGTGACATAATAAATAGGTTTAGTCTCTTCCCCTGGTTCCTGACACAGAGTTCCTAAATCCCTTGGAATTTCCTGGATGATAGAAAAATCTTTTGTTCTCATAAGGCAACTCTTAGTGAGCTCCTGAACAGCTTCAGAATGGGGCTGGTCACCAGAAAGATCAAGCCAGGATCAGAAACTTGGAACTTTAAGCCCCACCCCTCCATCCTCTGGGGAGGGGAGAGGGACTGTGGATTGTGTCAACCAATCACTCGTACAGTGATGAAACAGCCATAAAAATCTCTACACTATAGGGTTCAGAAAGATTTCAGGTTGGTGAATGTATCCATGTACTGGGAGGGTGGCACACCCCAAACTCCATCTGGACAGAAAATCCTGTGCTTACGACTCTTTCAGACCTTGCCCTGTATACTTCATTTGGCTGTTCATTTGTATCCTTTACAATATCCTTTATAATAAACTGATAAACATAACTAAAGCAAAAATAAATAAATAAAAAAGAGAGGAAGGTACAAAAGGAGAACAATAACAAAAACACCATCAACATGAAAAAAAATTCAGAGAGCTATAACGAGTTATCTCTTGGACAAGATTAAATCACAGACATTTTTTATGTGAATTGACCTTTACAACATTTTTAAATGGTTGTATTAAGATAGTCTCATTTATAATAATGTTCTACAGGGATGAGCTCTCAAATTTTATCTGAATGTAATTTATACAAGTGCATGCATCTCTCACACCACTTGCAAGCAGATATTATGGATTTTACTCTTGTGTATAAACTATAGAGCTACTATGGAGTTAAAACAACAACAAAAAAGATGACCCAAAAATGTTTATTAGAGTCACACCCCTGAATTAAAAGCACTGATTAAAGTCATTTTAGTAAGCTTTTATTGTGCAAATCTAACTATAATGGTCATTAGGATGAGGGCATATTATACCAATAAGTATAGTGACCATATATTTTCATTAAAATCAACTCTAGAAAAGCAATACACTTGTGAATTAGTCAAGCAATTAGAGTTTATGAACTTCATTTATGATCAGTTATATTCAATATAACTTACTACAGTACTCTCTGAGTACTGAATAATTGTAAAAGTTTCACTCCAGAGTCTCAACCCCTTAAGAATAAGGGCTGATTTACTTATAAAACTCTAATGCTGAAGTTCTGATTGAAATGCAGGAGTCATTATTACAAGAAAATTAAGTTTTAATTTTCCCAATCAGTCAGAAATTAACAAAAACAGCAAGATGTAAAGGTTCAGCTCTCTTATGGCTAGTGTCACATGGTAATACAATGTTTTATAAACATCTTCCAATTACTCTAGTACAACAGAAATTGGATGACTAAATTGCATATAATTCAAAACTCTCACCACCAACTCAAAAATTTAGCCATACTATTTGACTATTTTCCTCTCTTTTAGAGAAAATAAGTTGGTCATCACAATAAAGAGGCAATTATTTACCCAGCTTAAGTTTCTTAATCTTTAAGAAGGGTGAAGGCAATGTGATATATAGAAAAGCATATTCAATTCAATTAAGCAAATATTTGAGCACCTATTATGTACCTGTTCAGAGCTGGGCACTAGGAATACAATCATAAACAAGATGAGCATGTGCCCTAGGGAGGTTGTAGTCTAGATGAAGATCAGATGAATAAAAGAACAATCACAACAGAGAAATCCTGAGAGGACTGATCAGGTGGTACTCTATTAAAACCTCCATATACTATCCAAGTAAGGGAAGACTTTAAGAAAGGCCATCCATCTCAACCACTGACCCAGAATTTGAAATCTCTAGATGACATCCTTGACCAATACTTATTCGGATCAGCAGCAGTCATAGAGCTTCCCTGGTGGCTCAGCTGGTAAAGAATCTGCCTGCAATGTGGGAGACCTGGATTCGATCCCTAGGTTGGGACGATCCCCTGGAGAAGGGAAAGGCTACCCACTCCAGTATTCTGGCCTGGAGAATTCCATGGACTGTATAGTCCATGGAAGGACTGATGCTGAAGATCAGACTCCAATACTTTGGCCACCTGATGCAAAGAACTGACTCACTGGAAAAGACCCTGATGCTGGGAAAGATTGAAGGCGGGAGGAAGATGAGATGGTTGGATGGCATCACTGACTCAATGGACATGAGTTTGAGTAAACTTTGGGAGTTGGTGATGGACACGGAGGCCTGGTGTGCTGTAGTCCATGGGAAAGCAAAGAGTCACAAATGACTGAGCGACTAAACTGAACTGAGCAGTCATAGAAGGAAGTAATTATTCTTCAAAGCACTGCCTTTCAACTTTTCAGATTCTGGATTCACCCTGAACTTGACAAATCAATAACACCAATCAAGGCAATCCAAGGCTATTTAACTATCTGGCAACCAAGTTGAACATTTTGTTTGGCCCCATTCAAATCCTTTACTATAAAGACTGTTTTAATTGAGTATCTCTCCATTGTGTTTGTTTCACCAGGAAAGGTATATCTGATTTTTAGAACTGAGATCTATGTAGATAGAGGTTTGATTCTAAGAAGACAGGAGGAAAAAATTTTGGCTTTGAAAACCATTGAACTATAACTGCCTATATTTAAAATTACTCCCAAAACATTCTTTCATCTCTTTTCTAACAGGGGCATTTTCAGATGTCCACATGTCCCCTTAGGTACTGTATTCTTCTATCACCATTAACACTTACAAACAGAAGATAGATCAGCTGGCAGCGTGTTAGGCACTGGGATTTAAAGAGACAGGGCCCTGACCTTAAAGGACAAAAGCCTAGTAGTTGAGAAGATTAAGTCACAGGCATTAAGCTCCAACTCTCCACCCTACTTTGATGTTGGGAACATCTCAAAGTGTACATTTCATCATTTTAATAGAGCAATACTTTTCTATTTCTGTAACCAAAAGGACACAATCTCAGAAGTACTGTCAAATCAAAAGTCTCAAAATTCAATCCACCAGTGAAGTGAAAGTGTTAGTGGCTCAGCTGGGTTCTTTGCGACCTTATGGACTGTAGCCTGCCAGGCTCCTCAGTCCATGGAATTGTCCAGGCAAGAATACTGGAATGGGTAGCCATTAACCCACCAGAGCTCTTGGCTATTACAAATCATAATTCTCGCCACCATTTTTATGACAAGAGAAAAACTCCTTTTGGGATTTGCCTCTTAAGACGTTCTTTCAATATAAAGAACAAAATGTGTATCTACCAGAAATTGAAATATGACACCACAGAATAGGGCTTCAGTTTTCTTCATGAAGCAAAAGACCATGTTAGTTCACTGGGTAAGTTTCAAAACTCTGTCACAAGTTCTTCTCAAGCTTAAACTAATTGTCTTGCCATGAACTTAAACCTGTAACTACCAAGAGGGATGTCTATGATATGGGAATCCAGCTATCTCTTCTGTGTAATTTAGTTTCTGTGTAGCTTAACGACTAGGGGTGAAGTGTTCAAGAAACTTAGAAAACAAATTTATGGTTACCAAAAGGGAAAGGCGGGGGGAGGGATAAGTTAGGGATTGGGATTAGCAGATATATATTACTATATATGAAATAAACAATAAGGTCCTACTATATAGCACAGGGAACTATGTTCAATACCAGGTGAAAAACTATAATAAAAATAATCTGAAAGAAAATACATATATTTACTATACACCAGAAACTAATACAACACTGTAAATCAACTATACCTCAATCAAAAGAAATTAATATAGAAATAATTTTTTTAAAAAAAGAAATGTATGTTTGCTGGTTAGGCCTTAAAATTCATGCTAATGAACTGGAAGTCAATTAGTAATTAAATTAATTAAAAACAATTGCAGGAATAATCCAGGTTTTTCATAGTAGTACCTCCTTCTGCAGATACTAAAACCATTTCAAATGGGAAAACTGTTGGGACATGAAAATTCTTTCTTATTCTATGAATAAAAAGCAACAGAAATGAAAAGAAAGCCAGCTTTGCCCAGCATAGTACCTTGTACATAATAGATATTCTTAGATCAATGAGTTAGCCAAGTGGGGCTCGATATTTAATAAATAAATTTTTACCTTCTGTTTTTTTTTTTTTAAAGAAAGACAGATGCCTCTACCAAACATTGTTTGAGAACTCATCATAGGCTCACCATTTTGTGACTCATAAAAGTTAAGATGTGACTCCACCCTTAAGGTATTTACAATCTAATCAGGGAGTGAAAACTAACCATTGAGGAGATTCTGAGGTATGTTGCTCCTCCTCCTCTTCCACAGGCACTGTCACATGTCCTGCTTATTAATTTCATAGCAGAACCGCTACCTGAAATTATGTTTACTTATCTATTTACCTATTTATGTTCCAGCTTCTAGAAAACAAGTTCCATAACAGCAGCACCCTTAATTTTCCTGTCTTAATCACTTCTGGATCTCCAACACTTAACAGTAGCTGGCACATCATACCTGCTCAAGTATGTGGTGAATAAATTAAGTACAATAGGAATTCAGAGAAGAAATAATATAGTTTCTTTAAAAAAAAAGTGAAAGTGTTAGTTGCTCAATCATGTCTGACTCTTTGCAACCCCATTAAGAAACTATAAAGAATCATACTCTAATAGCTGGGTAGGATTTGAATAGCCAGAAAAAGAGGAGGAAAAGGAAATGAGATGGGGAGCAGTATTAACATTTTACTTTAGGGAAGCAGCCTTAGGAAACAAAGGGTTCAAGTTAGAGTGTATTAAATTTCAAGTAAGTAGCATGGTGTGAATGAAAAATGTTACCTGCCAGATCAGTAAACAAAGGATGTTGCCGCTATCAAGCCAACAACTACTGCAGCAGCCCCGGCTGTGCACCCAGAGGGGATTCACAATGGAGAAGAGCAGAATACTGACCCTAGATAGTTAAGGTGCATATGGAAGGAATGATCTCAGTGAGCCCAGACTCTTGCATCTTCCCATACCTAGAAATGCACTAAATTCATAACGTGATGTCTGGTTTTCTTTAATTCACAGTAAATTTTTGATGTTGTGATTACCTGGTTTTTGTTGCAAAACTCTTATATCCTGACTCCTCCCTTACCTCTTTGGAGTACTCCCTCAGGGTTATCTGAGAGTCTGTCTTCTGGGCTTAAGTCCTCAGAAATTCTGCCCAACAAAACATAATTCTCAACTTTAAAGCTACATATATACATATATATATATATATACACACACACATATTTTTTTTTTCCCAGTTGACAGAGGGGACAGACTAGAGATGGTCTTGAAAACCAAAAGGAGTAGTCTAGGCTGTCTGACAGCCATCAAAGGTTCTGATTCAGAGAGAGATGGAGAAGGGGGTATTTTAGAAAGATGATTTCAGGTGGTATAGGTCCACGATGTCCTATCCGAAACCCTTGAAGTCAGAGGTGTTTTGGAATTCAAAGTGATTCATATTTGAGAAAGGAATATGGTATGTATACCATATATTACAAAACACACCCAGCGGGATCTGGGCTAGCACACTAAATGAAATGCATTCAAGGTTAGCAGGGAAACATGAATACTCCACAAAACAGGATAAGTAAAGTTTATCTACGGCCTCAAGCCAGGCTGGGTTTCGTGGCCAAATGATAAAATTCTGTTTTCAGAGCTTTCAGATTTTAGCATTTCAGAGAAGGGCTGTAGGCTGTAATATTCAGAATAGATTGAGGAAGGAATCACAGGCTAAAACGGAGGCTTGCAGAGAACAGCAAGTTTGACCTATTCTATCTAAATACTAGCCACAATTTACTGAGCGTTTATTTTATGCCAAGCACTACACCAAGAGCTTTACATGCATTCCACATTTAAATCCTCACAGTAATCCTATGATATAGGAATTTACTGTCCTATTTGACAGGTCAGAAAATCAAGGTTTGCAGTCAACAAGTTATTTGCCTACATGCACAAATATATTAAAAGAAAATAAATTACACAGTTGCAATTAGCATTTAGGTCTGAGCAGAACCCAAGCTCTAAAACCTCTATCTACATCCTGAAATCTGCCTTCATCATATATAACAATACTGGTTAGAACACAAGTTCTTTTTCCATCTTAGCCTTTCCATTTAGACTTTGCTTTGCTCGCAGCACTCACCCCATGCCCCTCTTCTTCATCTGGCCATCTCCTACTCACCTCTGTAGGTCTCAGTTGAGCTGAAGCTGGTCCTGTTATAGTCCCCCATGGTTCCTGACTTCTCCCTTTAGAACACATTCCAGTCATCAAATTATAATTCCCTATCTATGCCAGTATTCCCTGCTATACTATAAACTCAGTGCAGTGAAGACTAGGTCTCTTTTGGTCCCCACTGTGTCCTCAAATTTTTTCCCGTTTCTAGCACTGATTGCACCCAAACCTGTCATGATTTACCGAATTGTAGATGCAAACAGAGGAGAGACAGAGAGAGAGAGAGAGATCTAGTTGTGAGGTGATAAGAGCTTAGGCTATAATGGTAGCAATGGGAATAGAGAGAAGACAGTTACTATATATAATTTTGCTTAAAATTATGAGTGTTATTATAGCAATTATATGCAGACATATGATCGTTGCTTCTGTTAAATAGAGTAATTTAATATCTGTTGTTGTGATTACTATCTTCATAATACAAAATAACCTCTAAATGGCTATGATTATCACTGGAGATATTTCACTTCAGAATGACTTGCCATGTATCTACTTCAAGAAGTTTTTATAAATAACCACATCATTTAGTTTTCTGATGTAGCTGCAAAGTTAATCTGACAAAACAAAATAATTCACTCCTCTAAATAGCAACCCACTGCAGTATTCTTGCCTGGAGAATCCCATGGACAGAGGAGCCTGGTGGCCTACAGTCCATGGGATCATGAAGAGTGGGACACGACTGAGCAACTAACACAAAGATTCAAGAGTATGAATCTCCTAAAACTGAAAATTATATCTGAGTTGTGAATAAGGTATTATTACAACATACTTTTTGGAGGAAAAGATAACTAGAGTCAACCAATGATTTAATTTCACTATTAGTGCTTTTAGCTAATATTCTTGAATTTGTAAACAATTCCCAAGTCAGAAACAGGTTATCATCTAAAAGTTCAATTGTGTAGCAGGTGTTTAGCTCCTGGAACTCAAGTTTCCCAAGGTACAACTAGTAAAAACAACTTCCCAAGTGAATGTGGACAACCTTTCCCCCATGAAAAACAAAAATAGTTTATTTGGACTCATATAGGAAGGACATTTAAAGTAACTAATTATAACAAATACTGAACACTTAAAAACATAAGCAAAACATGACTATATGGTAGACAAAAATGATTTAAAATTTCAGAAAACTTCAAAAGGATCTTTCAAAGAATTTAGGATTAGCAAAAATTATTAAATTTGGTAACCTTCCATTTTTTCCTCACTGGCTTCAGATTCTATGTTGATTACTGATCAGATCAGATGAGATCAGTCACTCAGTCGTGTCCGATTCTTTGTGACCCCATGAATCTCGGCATACCAGGCCTCCCTGTCCATCACCAACTCGCGGAGTTCACTCAGACTCACGTCCATCGAGTCAGTGATGCCACCCAGCCATCTCATCCTCTGTCGTCCCCTTCTCCTCCTGCCCCCAATCCCTCCCAGCATCAGAGTCTTTTCCAAGGAGTCAACTCTTCGCATGAGGTGGCCAAAGTACTGGAGTTTCAGCTTTAGCATCATGCCTTCCAAAGAAATCCCAGGGCTGATCTCCTTTAGAATGGACTGGTTGGATCTCCTTGCAGTCCAAGGGACTCTCAAGAGTCTTCTCCAACACCACACTTCAAAAGCATCAATTCTTTGGCGCTCAGCCTTCTTCACAGTCCAACTCTCACATCCATACATGACCACAGGAAAAACCATAGCCTTGACTAGATGGACCTTTGTTGGCAAAGTAATGTCTCTGCTTTTGAATATGCTATCTAGGTTGGTCATAACTTTCCTTCCAAGGAGTAAGCGTCTTTTAATTTCATGGCTGCAGTCACCATCTGCAGTGATTTTGGAGCCCAGAAAAATAAAGTCTGACACTGTTTCCACTGTTTCCCCATCTATTTCCCATGAAGTGATGGGACCAGATGCCATGATCTTCGTTTTCTGAATGTTGAGCTTTAAGCCAACTTTTTCACTCTCCACTTTCACCTTCATCAAGAGGCTTTTTAGTTCCTCTTCACTTTCTGCCCTAAGGGTGGTGTCATATGCATATCTGAAGTTATTGATATTTCTCCCAGCAATCTTGATGCCAGCTTGTGTTTCTTCCAGTCCAGCATTTCTCATGATGTACTCTGCATATAAGTTGAATAAACAGGGTGACAATATACAGCCTTGACGTACTCCTTTTCCTATTTGGAACCAGTCTGTTGTTCCACGTCCAGTTCTAACTGTTGCTTCCTGACCTGCATACAGATTTCTCAAGAGGCAGATCAGGTGGTCTGGTATTCCCACCTCTTTCAGAATTTTCCACAGTTTATTGTGATCCACACAGTCAAAGGCTTTGGCATAGTCAATAAAGCAGAAATAGATGTTTTTCTGGAACTCTCTTGCTTTTTCGATGATCCAGTGGATGTTGGCAATTTGATCTCTGGTTCCTCTGCCTTTTATAAAACCAGCTTGAACATCAGGACTGATAACTCCCTTTAAAGCTTCTGTCCTATAGGGTTCCTTAAATGGTTCTTTTCTTAGTTTCCATTTAGATAAGGAATTCCATCTGAAGATAGTGACAGAAATTCTGTCAAAATAAAATAACACATTGCAGAAAAACCTCATTTATGTCACTCTGTTTTACAAATACTATCATAACAAACTAACAAGTAGTTTTAAATTCCTAACTTTTTTATGATTTTAGGCAAAGCAACAATATATTAGTGTTTATTCTGATGGACCTCAAATTTCTTTCACTCTAACAGTGTTTTTCACAATCGACTTTTCATGTTTTGAACCAACTGAGGTGGAGTTAAGAACTTCAAATATTATTAATATTTATTTATTTATTGGCTGTGTTTGGTCCTTAGTTGAGGCATGTGGGATCTTCATCGTGTCATGTGGGATTTATCATTGTGGTGCAAATGTATATATTTATACATTTATTTGTGTATAAATTCCACAAATTAATCCATTTTAGAAATTAACCTGTTTTCTAGGCTTCTTTCAGGACCTAACTGAGGAAAGGAACAGAGAGGCTAATGTTGGCTTTGAGAAAATAAAATTAATTTAGTTCAAAAAAAAAAAGAGTTTAAGTACAAACTTGTTCTGCCAAGTTGAAAAAAGTCTCCATTTTCAGATATCCACTGAGTTCTTCAGATCTCAAATTTTGCAAACTATACACAAATGTCTTCCTAGGTAAGTTTTTAAACAGTGACCATTTCTTTTAGGAAGGTACTAGAGTGACCTCCTCCCTTTCTAGTAATAATATAACGTGCTAAGAGAGGCATTTTCTTTTATATGAAATGCAGAAGTGAAACTTTCTGTTGGCCAAAGGATATGAACAGTAACTAAACATGAACATGTAAGCCACAGATATTGAAAGGGAAGAAAAGTTTTAGTTTTAAAACTCAGAAGGCAGTGAAGTGTGGTATCTGTCAACAGTAGCCAACAGTTCTTAGTCCTTGCCTCAGTGAGAGTATGCTTTAAAGAATGTGGAAACATAATAAAGTGGTACTTTTTTTTTATTTTTACCTTTCTGGATGTCACTCCCAAGGTCTTAGTTCATACCTTAATTATAGCATTTCTCAAAGTATGTACTTTCCCACTAGAGAGCACGGATTTCCTAAGGGAGGGACTGGCTCTTAAATAGTATTGGATAGACTCTTGAGAGTCCCTTGGACTGCAAGGAGATCCAACCAGTCCATCCTAAAGGAGATCAGTCCTGAATATTCACTGGAAGGACTGATGCTGAAGCTGAAACTCCAATACTTCGGCCACCTGATGCGAAGACCTGACTCATTTGAAAAGACCCTGATGCTGGGAAAGGTTGAAGGCAGGAAGAGAAGGGGACGACAGAGGATGAGATAGTTGGATGACATCACCGACTCAATGGGCATGAGTCTGAGTAAACTCCGGGAGTTGGTGATGGACAGGGAGGCCTGGCGTGCTGCAGTCCATGGGGTTGCAAAGAGTCAGACACGACTGAGTGACTGAACTGAACTGAATTGATGTGATATAAATGGGTAAAAAATGGCCTCTATATACTGACCCTCTGTGGTCCACCTCTTTGGGATTCTCCAGGCAAGAATACTGGAGTGGGTTACCATGCCCTCCTCCAGGGGATCTTTCCAACCCAGGTATCGAACCCAGGTCTCCCACATTGCAGGCAGATTCTTTACCGTCTGAGCCACCAGAGAAGTCTTTACAGCAGCTAACACCCATTAAAAGTCCACAGGTTCCAAAATACAAATTTCTGCACATCTAATTGTTTTAAATATCACCCCAATAAGCAGATATTCAGCCATTAGAGCCTGTCTGGTTTGCTTACACTGTGAAACTGCACCCAATATCTGCTAGCCAAAGATAAAAATAATCCCTGTAACTATAAAAGACCCGATCACTGCTGTTCTCTGGAACTCTCTGACCCAAAGAATCCCCATTGTGCCACTGGGTGACTTTACCTAGACACATATGCTCCCTCTATGATCCTCCTCACTCCCAGGTGTTCCCTTGCCCTCTTCCTCATCTCAGTAGTGACCCCCTGCTCTCGTCTCTGGAAGGTCTCAGGCTAATGAGGGGGCTTGTCATGTGCAAGTCAGTGACAGTGAAAACTCAAAGTGTTAGTCATTCAGTTGTGTCCAACTCTTGGCACCCCCATGGACTGTAGCTCACCAGGCTCCTCTGTCCATGGAATTCTCCAGGCAAGAATACTGGAGTGGGTTGCCATTTCCTCCTCCAGGGGATCTTCCTGACCCAGGGATTGAACTTGGGTCTCCCACACTGCAGGCAGATTCTTTACTGTTTAAGTCACCAAGGAAGCCAAATATGCCAAAGGGTCACCCAAATAAAGCTCACTGTGTACTACTGTCATCTTGTGGTTGTATCTTTTTTCCTTGATCAGCCCCCAAATCCCTCAAACTCACTATACAATACCTAACTAAAGGTCCTTGGAGCAGCTACACATTTCTCAAATGAATTACTGGAAGCTGGTAATTCCTCAGTTTAAATAGAATGTCTCTCAGGTTTGAAAATAGCCCTTCCCACCACTGAAACAGTCCATCACATAAAGCAGCAGTCCCCAACCTGTTTGGCACCAGGGACTGGTTTCGTGGAAGGCAATTTTCCCACGATCTGAGGGTGGGGTGGGGGGATTGTTTCGGGATGATGCAAGCACATGACATTTATTTCTATTGTTATTACATCAGCTCCACCTCAAATCATCAGGCATTAGATCCCAGAGGTTGAGGACCCCTGACATAAAGAACCTCTGGGGCAGAACACTGAGCACAAAGCTGAAATGGTAAGAGAGAAGGGGTAGGAAGCCATAATATGGATGCCAACAACAAAGGCATAATTATAGCTGTCTTTTATTGAGGGTTGACTATGTTCCAGATATCATACCAATATTTTAAGATTGAATTTATGCAACAACCCTTAATGTATATTCCATCATTTATCCTCCTTTTACAAATGGGGAACCTGAGGCTTACTGATATTATATAATTTAATCATGGCTTATAGATGTTAATAGATGAAATCTAGATAACCCAGATTTGTGATTCTTGAAAGCCAATGTTCTTAAACAATATATAGATCACATATCAAAGAAATGAGAGCACCTAAAAACTCAGTGACAGCTAAAGAAGTATCAGTAGTCAAAGAAAAAACAGGGTTGATCTTAGAAAAGAGAACATGTAATAGTCATTTAGGGACACCACAGCCAGCTCAGCTGAGGGCAAGAGAGTGGAGAATTAGGAAATTAGTAGTCAAAGAGAACAATATAGAAGAATTTCAAAACCAAGAAAATAAATCCACAGAGAAAAATCCAGATGAGCAAAGAATGAACATCACCCTAAAAAACTGAAATTAACAGTTAACCTTCAGAGACATCCCTGGTAGTCCAGAGGCTAAGGCTCTATGCAGTGCAGGGGGCCAAGGTTCAATCCCTGGTCAGGGAACTAGATCCCACATGTCACAACTAAAATCTCTCATGCCACAACCAAAATTGAAGATTCCCATGTGCCGCAACTACAACCCAGGGCAGCCAAATAATAATATATTTTTAAAAACACTTAACCTCCGAAGTATAGTCATAACACTTACCTAAATATACCTTAAGAAATATATGTAATCTCTATGGTTTCCACTGACCAATCAGACTAGCTGACTAGCTCATTCCCTACCTACTAGGCCAACAAAAAGTGTGTGTGTGTGTGTGTGTGTGTGTGTGTGTGTTGATAGGCAAGGGAATCATTCAGGAAGGAATTATTATATACACACACCTCTGAAAGCTACATATTCAGAGGCCATGGGCATTTGTTGGAAAGTGACCTCCCCACACCCCAGTGAACTGGTTGCTTGATAGGTGGGGAAATAAAAGAAGAAGAAACAAATAGGAAGCTTATGTAAAAAATCAGTGTGTAAATATATTGCAAAATTTAATCGAAATTTTATAAAAAACATAAATTAGAAACTAAACAAAGGGACATCTGGGTCCCTTTTCCTCCTCTGGAATACATGGTTCCAAATTCTGTCTCCTAATCAAACTGGTACAGTTCAAAGTGCAGTATTTACATCCTGAGTCTATTACTGCTCCAGCTAGACAAAAAGTACAAGAAATACAATGCAGGGAAGAAAGGAGGCGGTGGGGAGGAAGAGGAGGAAATGAGAGGGAGGGGCAGGGACAAAGACAAAAGAATAGAAATGAATGAGATTCTCTTTAATTGCCAAATTGTAGAGGTAACTATCTAACAAGGAATGGTGCTAATTAATCATGTGTAAACAAAACAAAACAAAAACCAACACACACAAAGAAAAGCTAGACATACTCTCAGTGTTACTAATTAAGATTTGCTGACCACCTACTGTATGCCAAGCTCTATTAATGCATGCATGCTCTGTCATGTCTGACTCTTTGGGACCCCATGGACTGCAGTTTGTCAGGCTCCTCTGTCCATGGGATTTTCCCAGCAACAATAATGGGGTGGGTTGCCATTTCCTTCTCCAGGGGATTTTCCCGACCCAGGGATCAAACCCGGGTCTTCTACGTGTCCTGCATTGAAGGTAGATTCTTTACCCCGAGCCACCAGGAATGGGCTTTGGTTTAATTAATTAATCCGAAAAAACAACAAACGTGTAATGTAAATATTAGTATTGTCCCCATTGTATTGATTAGAAATCCGAGAGACACAGAACTTAAAATAATTTTATAATACTCTCTCACTTGTATGCAGTATTGTAATGTCAGCTTCACAAAGTAATTAGCAAACACAGAACTAGGGTATGCTGTGATCCAATATAGTACAGATGGCAGCATCTTACCAATATTCAATAGTTCCCCTGGTTTTCAACCAAAGGAAGTTTTTAAACTGACATCTTAGATAATTTACATAGTTTACTTTCAGAATTCCAGCAAAGAGCTATGGAGCACAAAGGTCAAGATGCCTCCCTGATCACTCACATGAACTCGGCCTGTATGACTTAGCTTGTGTATAAAAGCAATTGAATTTATTTTCTGACAATAATAATACACAGAACTTTTCAGGTGTTCATTAGTCAGCACTTGACTAACCAACTGCAAAGTACAAACTAGTCAGTATGTGACAAAATGCACTGTGATGAGCACATATGAAAAGATTTTCCTGTGGTGTCTGCATTTAAGAAACATAGAAGGAAAACTTCATAAAATAAATGTTAATGATCACTATAAAATGAATTCTCGGTTTGGATTTGCGTTAAAAATGGTTATTCTATTTAAATTATGTGGGAAAAAAATTAGGTACTCCCATCCAACATAATAAGCCCTACAACAGAGATTTACAACCTTCCCAGTTTCTGCTTTCATCTCCCTAAATTTAGTTTCAGCAATATACAAAATGAGTATTTTAACTTAATTCCTCAAGGACTTGACAATTGGAACATAAGCTTTGGAAACAGTCAACAATGAAGAATTCACTTTGGAAACAGTCAACAATGAAGAATTTGACATAGCTCTGTTAAAGAGAAGCTTCCCCTGAATTCCAGAAAGGCAGCAGAACCATAAACTTAACAATCTTGCTAAATGAAAACAGGAGAGGGAAAACCAGTACAAAATGAGATTATATATTTAATAAGCTACAAGTCTCTGCATCCAATACGTTTTATCTAAATGATTATAGGGTACAGTTTCAAGGGAGGGAGGGGAAAATCTGGAACTGAAAATGAATCAGAAAGGATTACTTCAGAAATAGCCATTTCTAACTGAGTGGATTGTTGCAAGCTCTCTAGAAGTACATTTATCACAAGCAAAATCCATCAAATTGATGGGAAATTTTCTGCCAAAATGCATGTTGATGTGACCACACAGCACAAATGTAACATTCGTTTTTACTGAACAGTGACTTGGACTTTCTTCTGCTTTCTCTTCTCCTTGTCAACATGACCAATGAGAATGTTCCAGCTTAAAGAATATGCAAGTTTATATTAATAATAAAATAATCCCTAAATTATATTATGTATTTAAAATATTCTAAAACAGTTTTATCTGAATGTTTACAATATCAAAGATGAAAATAAATATATTAAATATTCTGTGACAAAGCAATATGTCAATGGCTGCTTACTAGAAAAATTGAGAAATATACTTTCCATCTCCTCAAGTGATAAACTGTAACATTCTCTTTAGCACTAAAATTCTATTTCTATTTTAAGTTTCTAGTAAAAATATGATATGTGCCTGAGCTGGAGACTTTGATATGTGAACCCAGAAGGATAAAATTTTGACCAAATCTGGAAAGGTTATTGCAATAAACAACCAGAAAGGAATAGATATCTCACATGAACAAAAAGAACAAGTTAAGAGGAAAAAAGTTGGGGAACTAGGAGAAGCTTTATGTATTCAATTTTTCTAAACAAACCCAGTTCAGTAAAAGAAGGAACTGCCAAACAACTATTGAGCAAAATAAAAGGAGACTATCATACTGAGGAAAAGATGATTGTTGGGTAGGCAGTTTTGACTTAAATCCAAGAGATTATACCTGGAGACTAAGTTAAAAAGTTTCAAGGCATTGGTTAACACGGTCAAGATGGACCAGGTGCTGGGGTGGGGCAAGAGGCAGCAAAAAAGAGAACCATAAAAATCTCAATCACTTTAACTAGCTATGTCAAACTGGTTTGATTTTTTTCCAATGTGTCTAGGACTTTCAGTTCTGCCTAGATTTACCATTTTTCCTGAAACAACACACACACAAAGACAAAAATATTTCAAATGATGCGGGCTCCCTGGGGGTTCCTGGCAAGAATCTGCTTGCCAGTGCAGGGGACATGGGTTTGATGCCTGGTCCAAGAAGATTCCACATGCCACAGAGCAACTAAGCCCGTGAGCCACAACTGCTGAGCCCATGTGCCTAAGAGCCAGTGCTCCACAAGAGAAGCCATTGCAATCAGGAGCCCGTGCACTGCAAGTAGAGAGTAGCTACCCCTCACTGTAACTAGAGAAAGTCAATGTGCAGCAACAAAGATCTGGCATAGCCATAAATAAGTAAATAAATAATTTTTTAAATGTTTCAAACAATGGTTTTTAAGACACTAGACATCAGGCAAGAAGATCCAGTGATCCCCCAAAGATAGTAAACAAATGAGGCGAGCCCTATAATTGCCCCCACATACTGCCTTGAGAAAGTAGGCAGGTCATGGCACAGGGAAGGGACCCAAGTAAAGCTCTAACAGACCAACCACCTGAGCTGAAAAATTGAAAATCCAGGGAGACTAGACTGCTGGAGTTCACAAGGCAGAGTGTCAGAAAGGAGGAAGCTATACAGAGACAGAACTTAACAGACCTGTGGAGGTTCACCTCGCATGTTCAGCAGAGTACTGATTGCTGCATATATATAAGAAACTACTTGAAGATGGGAAAAGAAAGAACCATCCCAGAAGCTTAGAGAGAGGACATTGCCTGACATACACAAAGCGGGGAATAAAATTTGTTTCTCCCAGTTAGACTGCAAAACCTCATAATTAACAAGACATTGCGTAGCACTCTCAGAAGTAAGGGAATAATTAGCCCTTGACTAAACCTTGCTCTGTTCTTGCCAAACAAATCTTATAAGCAGGACCCAAAAGAATCAAACTGTTTCCAAGTAACTTAACTACATCCGATAACAACGCTTGAGAATAAAAATATTCACCATCCAACGAGGTAAAATTCACAAAATATGGCATGCAATCATTCAATCAAACACTACCAGGCATGCAAAGAAGCAGGAACATATGACCTGTAATGAAGAAAAAATAAAACTGACCTAGAACTGACAAAGATGTTAACATTAACATATAAGGGCACTAAAAGCTATTTTTTAACTTGTATTCACATGTTTCAAAAGCTAAGTAGAGAAATAGCAGATATTAAAAAACCCAAATTGAACATTTGGAGCTGAAGATTACAGTGTCTGATTAGAAAAATTCACTGGATAGGATTAATGGCAAATTAGACAACTGTACAAAAAAGATCTTCACGACCCAGATAATCATGATGGTGTGCTCACGCACCTAGAGCCAGACATCGTGGAATGTGAAGTCAAGTGGGCCTTAGAAAGCGTCACTATGAACAAAGCTAGTGGAGGTGACGGAATTCCAGTTGAGCTATTTCAAATCCTGAAAGATGATGCTGTGAAAGTGCTGCATTCAATATGCCAGCAAATTTGGAAAACTCAGCAGTGGCCACAGGACTGGAAAAGGTCAGTTTTCATTTCAATCCCAAAGAAAGGCAATGCCAAAGAATGCTCAACTACCGCACAATTGCACTCATCTCACACGCTAGCAAAGTAATGCTCAAAATTCTCCAAGCCAGGCTTCAGCAATACTTGAACTGTGAACTTCCAGATATTCAAGCTCGTTTTAGAAAAGGTAGAAGAACCAGCGACCAAATTGCCAACATCCCCTGGATCATCAAAAAAGCAAGAGAGTCCCAGAAAAACATCTATTTCTGCTTTATTGACTATGCCAAAGCCTTTGACTGTGTGGATCACAATAAACTGTGGAAAATTCTGAAAGAGATGGGAATACCAGACCACCTGATCTGCCTCTTGAGAAATCTGTATGCAGGTCAGGAAGCAACAGTTAGAACTGGACATGGAACAACAGACTGGTTCCAAATAGGAAAAGGAGTACGTCAAGGCTGTATATTATCACCCTGCTTATTTAACTTCTATGCAGAGTACATCATGAGAAACGCTAGGCTGGAGGAAGCACAAGCTGGCATCAAGATTGCTGGGAGAAATACCAATAACCTCAGATATGCATATGACACCACCCTTAGGGCAGGAAGTGAAGAGGAACTAAAATGCCTCTTGATGAAGGTGAAAGAGGAGAGTGAAAAAGTTGGCTTAAAACTCAACATTCAGAAAACGAAGATCATGGCATCTGGTCCCATCCCTTCTTGGGAAATAGATGGGGAAACAGTGGAAACAGTGTCAGACTTTATTTTTCTGGGCTCCAAAATCACTGCAGATGGTGACTGCAGCCATGAAATTAAAAAACGCTTACTCCTTGGAAGGAAAGTTATGACCAACCTAGATAGCATATTCAAAAGCAGAGACATTACTTTGCCAACAAAGGTCCATCTAGTCAAGGCTATGGTTTTTCCTGTGGTCATGTATGGATGTGAGAGCTGGACTATAAAGAAAGCTGAGTGCCAGAGAATCGATGCTTTTGAACTGTGGTGTTGGAGAAGACTCTTGAGAGTCCCTTGGACTGCAAGGAGATCCAACCAGTCCATGCTGAAGGAGATCAGCCCTGGGATTTCTTTGGAAGGCATGATGCTAAAGCTGAAACTCCAGTACTTTGGCCACCTCATGCGAAGAGTTGACTCCTTGGAAAAGACTCTGATGCTGGGAGGGATTGGGGGCAGGAGGAGAAGGGGACGACAGAGGATGAGATGGCTGGGTGGCATCACTGACTCGATGGACGTGAGTCTGAGTGAACTCCGGGAGTTGGTGATGGACAGGGAGGCCTGGCGTGCTGCGATTCATGGGGTCGCAAAGAGTCGGACACAACTGAGCGACTGAACTGAACTGAGATGCTGCAGTAGCAAAGATCAGTGCACTTGAAGACATATGCTGTAAACTATTCAAAATGAGAAAAAAAGAAACGAAAGTGAAAAGAGCATCCCTAATACAAGGTACAATTTCAAATAATTAAATATATGTATAATTGAAGTCCCAAAGGAAAAGAGGGTAGGTGAATAAGAAACTTTAAATATAAAATGGCTAAAAATGTTGCAGATGTATTTTTTTAAAAAAACTATAAACCCACTGATACAAAAAACCTAATGAAACCCAACACAAAAGACATGAAGAAAACTACACCAAGGTACATCGTAATCAAATTACTGAAAACTACTGATAAAGAGAAAATATTAAAAGCAGTTAGAGTGGCTAGGAGGGAAAAACATATTACATAAGAGGACGGAAGTAAATAAACCAGGCTAACATAAATCAAAAGAGGGCTAGAGTAGCTATATTTTAATATCAGACAAAGTGAAATTCACAGCAAAAAAAAAAAAATATTACCAGGGATAAAAGGGTCATTTCATAATGATAGAGGGGTTAATGAATCAGAAGAATTCAATTCAAATGTTTATGCCTGTGATTATAATAGAGCTTCAAAATACATGAAGCAGAAGCTGATATTAATAGAACTGTGAGGAGAAATAGTCAAATCCACAATTACAGTCAGAGATTTCAATATCCCTCTCTCAATAATTGATAGAATAAGTTGACAGAATATCAGCCAGAATATGGATGAGTTAAGAAATACTATCAATCAACATAATTTGATTGACATTTTTAGAACATTCCACCCAACAACAGAATATACATTCTTCTCAAGTGCACATGGTACATTTACCACAAAACAAAATCTCAATAAATTTTAAAGTATTCAAGTCTTACAAAATACATTCTTTGACTGTAGTACAATTTACATTAGATATCAAAACCAAAGATTTCTGAAATTTCTCCAAATATTTGGAACAAAATATACTTCTATATAACAGATCAGTCAAAGAACAAAGCAAAGGAGAAATCAGTATTTTGAACTAAATGAAAAGAAACTCACAACATATCAGAATTTATGGGATGCCACAAAAGCAAGAACTAGGAAGAAATTTATAATGAAAAATACTTTTAGAAAATAAGACAGTGCTCAAAATCAATGACCTTAGCCGTCACTCCAAACAAATAGAAAAAGAAGAGCAATTAAAACCCAAAGCAAGCAGAAGAAAGGAAACCATAAAAGTTAAAATGGAAATCAATAAAACAGAAAAACAATATAGAAAAAAATCAATAAAACCAAAAGCGGTTTCTTTAAGATCTATAATTCTATAAAATTGATTTTTAAGAAAAAGGGAGAGAAGACCCACCACAATATGGCTTCACTTGTGTATTCTACCAAAATCAATTGTACAGAAATGCTTTCAGAAACTGAAGAAAATGCAAACTGATTCTTGGTTTGGGATTTGGGATGAAGGGGAAGGGAGGGATTCACAAAGGGCATAGCCCTTTTGTCAGAGGAGGTTCACTATCATGATTGAGGTGATAGCTTCACAGTGTGTGTGTTGTGTGCTCTGTTGCTTTAGTCATGTCCAGCTCTTTGCGACCCTATTGTCTGTAGCCCTCGAGGCTCCTCTCTCTGTCCATGAAATTCTCCAGGCGAGAATACTAGAGTGTGTTGCCATGCCCTCCTCCAGGGGATCTTCCTAACCCAGGGATGGAACCCATGTCTCTTATGTCTCCTGCATTAGCAGGTGGGTTCTTTACTATTGAGCCACCTGGGAAGTCAGCTTCACAATGTGCACATATGCAAAACTCAGTGAGCTATATACTTTAAATAGGTGATTTATGTCAATTGTACTTTAATCAAGCCATTTAAATAGATTGATAGAATAGACAGATAAATGAGTGTAATAACCAGTTTGTCTCCACTTACAGGGTATGAAAAAAATAACAGGACTGAATTTATTCTTTAATATACTCAGTTCAGTTAGTCAGTTCAGTCACTCAGTCATGTCCGACTCTTTGCAACCCCATGAATCACAGCACACTAGGCCTCCCTGCCCATCACCAACTCCCGGAGTTCACTCAGACTCACGTCCATCGAGTCAGTGATGCCATCCAGCCATCTCATCCTCTGTCGTCCCCTTCTCCTCCTGCCCTCAATCCCTCCCAGCATCAGAGTCTTTTCCAAGGAGTCAACTCTTCACATGAGGTGGCCAAAGTACTAGAGTTTCAGCTTTAGCATCATTCCTTCCAAAGAAATCCCAGGGCTGATCTCCTTCAGCATGGACTGGTTGGATCTCCTTGCAGTCCAAGGGACTCTCAAGAGTCTTCTCCAACACCACAGTTCAAAAGCATCAATTCTTCGGTGCTCAGCTTTCTTCACAGTCCAACTCTCACATTCATACATGACCACAGGAAAAACCATAGCCTTGACTAGAAGAACCTTTGTTGGCAAAGTAATGTCTCTGCTTTTCAATATGCTATCTAGATTGGTCATAATTTTCCTTCCAAGGAGTAAGCGTTTTTTAATTTCATGGCCGCAGTCACCATCTGCAGTGATTTTGGAGCCCAAAAAATAAAGTCTGACACTGTTTCCCCATCTATTTCCCAAGAAGTGATGGGACCAGACGCCATGATCTCTTCGTTTTCTGAATGTTGAGCTTTAAGCCAACTTTTTCACTCTCCACTTTCACTTTCATCAAGAGGCTTTTTAGAATGTACACATTCAAATCACTTGTTCCCTTTCAAATATCGTAAACTCTGATTAACATTGCAGACACTCAAGATATATGACTGACTGACTCAAAGCAAAATGTGACGTTGAATGTGGCTTTCTATGTCTCTTATAAAGTGGTTCTGAATACAGTTCCCAAACATTCCAAAAGACATTTTGAGAAAATGGTAGCAGCATCATTACAAAATTTAAAAAAAAAAAACAAAAAAACCTATGACTCAAGGTGACCATACTGAGGAACTACAACTGAAAGTATTTATAAAGGTTTGTGGGCTTAATATATTATACCTTTAGTTTATCATCAGTAATCTGATCATTTTTTTTAACACTGTGTAGAACAGGTTTTACACCTTAACCAGATGACTGAAAGTTTTACAGGTGACCGAGTTCCCAGGACAGGTATCCAAAATGCATAAAAGGGTCTACGTTATGCCTTTTGTTGTGGAGCCATGTCACAAGACATTTAAAAAAAGATTAATCCACAGGTAAAGAAGACAACGAGGGCATCTTACGTTTATGAAGCAATTTCTATGATAAGACTCCTACTTTCGGCCATGTTTAAATACACACTGAGTAGCAGTAACTCCCTCAAACCCTCATCTCTTTTCATCAATAATCAAACATGAAGACTCTCATTGTTAATTATGTATCAAACTTCTTGAAAAATACTGCAGCTTTGGTCAATGAAGCTTAAAATAGAAATAAACATGAGGCAAAGCATTGCATTACATCTTGTATGTGCCCCCATTTCCTCTTAACCATGACTGCTTAACTCCAATGATGACAGAGAATCAATCTTCACTGTTTAATTCATACTGTCATGTGAAAGCATATATAATCCAGCCAAAACAAGTGAAGTACTGCAATCACTTTCTCTAGAGTGTGACTTTCAATGAGATTTGGCTCCATTAATAGCTTGCATCATTATTCAATAATTGTTGCCCTGAATTAAAAATCTTTGTTCTGAAATTCACAGTCAACTGCAAGGATACTGCATTGCACAAATTGAATGATCCAAATGGATGCTTTGCTCCATAAGTAATTTTTTCAGGTTAAAGAATAATCAGATGATTATCAAAAATAAACTACATGCAAGTCTTAAGTTTTAAACTATATGTATTTTTATCCAGGAAGAACACAAGCAAAATTTTAGTGCACTGATTTTTATGAAACACACCAAACTTTCCACTTCATGATTTAACCATTCATGGCACTTAAGAGAAGTCAGGAATTCTCTCTTGTTTAATAACAACCCACTTCTCCAAAAGAAATTTTTCTTTGCTTGATCAACAGACATCACAAATTGTTTAATTCACTTGAAAATATGCTGGGTTTAATGCTTAAACATAAACATACACAAGCGTGTGTACCCTATATGTGAATATACACAGACACAGACTGTGGGGTTTAGAGAACTTTTGTGGCTCACCTCCTCTGACATGAAGTTTCAAACGGTTTTGCCTACTTTTTCTGCATTCTTCTAGGTAAAATTCTTCAAACAAAATAAACTTGCCATATCAAAACATAAGTAGCAATTGCCATGGAAAAAGAACGTTGATGTAATTTATTTACTCATTCAATATATATTTAATAAATACTTGCTAAAATGCCAGAGAATATGCTAGGTGCTAGAGGTAAATTGGTGAGCAAACAATCAAACAGGATCCATGCTTCCATACAGCTACAAATTTGTGGGAAAGACTGACATTAAAGAATCACACACACAAACTTATAATATGGTAAGTGCTATGAAGGAGAGACACATGTGCTGTGACAGCATGCAATGGGAAGAAATTACTGAGTCAATGAGGTGATGAGAGAGAACTGAGTTGAGGTCTTAAGGAAGAGTAGAGGTTAACTAGAAAAAACAAGTGGGGGCCATAGGAACAGCCCAAGCAAACTTCTTGATATCGTGACTTTAGAAGACAGTCTGGCAGTTTCCTATAAAACTAAACATATCTAAACATAATCTGACCACTTTAGGTATTGACCCAGAGGAGTTGACATTTATGTCCATAAAAAACCCCACACACGGATGTTTATAGTAGTTTTATTCATAATTGCCAAAACTTGGAAGCAACCACAATGTCCCTGAGTAAGTGAATGGTTAAATAAACTCTGGTACATCCACATAACGGAATACTGTGTTGAGTTACTTCAGTCGTGTCCGACTCTTTGTGACCCCATGGACTGTAGCCCACCAGGCTCCTCTGTCCATGGGATTCCCCAGGCAAGAATGGAATATTACATAGCATTAAAAAGAAATGAGCTATGAAGCCATGAAAAGATATGGAGGGAACCTAAGTGCATATTACTTGGTGAAAGAAGCCAATCTGAAAGGTGACATACTATATGATTCCAACTCTATGACACTGTGGAAAAGGTAAAACTATGCTGACAGTAAAAAGATCAATGGCTGCCAGGGACTGAAGGAGAGAAAGGGTTACTAGGTGGAGCACAGAGAATTTTTAGGGCAATGAATGGTGGATACATGTCATTATACTTTTGTCAAAACCAACACCAAGTGAAGCTAATGTAAATTATGGACTTTGGGTGATAAAGATATGTCAATATAGGTTCCTTGTTTGTAATATATACCACCCTGGTGCAGGAGGTTGATAGAAGGGAAGGCTGTACATGTGTGGGTTAAAAGATATATGAGAACTCCTCATACTTTCTGCTCAATTTTGCTGAAAATCTAAAATTGCTTTTTAAAAATCTACTTTAAAGTCTATTTTAAAATCAAATAAACACATAACACAATCCTTGAGGCAGGAGTGAGTCTGACACTGCTGCCAAGACCACTGATTGCAAAAACTAAGGAGGACATGCTTTCAGAGTAAAGGAAATAAAAACAAAATTAGGAGAGAATGTGTGCATTGAAACAAACTCAAGTTAAGGCTGTGAACTGCTCCAGCTCACCTTTCTAATCTCTCACATGCATCAGCTTTGAAATATGTACTGGGGAGTGTAAGTACATACACACAAACACATGAGCAGGAACACACACAGACACACACAGACACACACACACACACACACACACACACACACACTTCATGGCAGGGAGCCAGACCAATTCAAAGATAAATGATCAGAAAGGGACAGAAAGAGAACCTATACATAAAATTTGCAAAAGATATAGATGGACTTCAGATGTTATTCTTCATAGTCTCAAATAAATCACATGTGATCACGAGAAAAGAGGGCTTCTCATGTGCCTTAGTGGTAAATAATCCACCTGCAATGCAGGAGGCACAGGAGACGTGGGTTCTATCCTTGGGTTGGAAAGATCCACTGGAAGAGGAAACGGCAACCCATTCCAGTATTTCTGCCTGGAAAATTCCATGGACAGAGGAGCCTGGTGGGCTGTAGTCCATGGGGTCACAAAGAGTTGCACACAACTGAGCAACTAAGAATGCAGGCATGTAAAAAGAGATCAAAGAAGGTATACTTTTAAACTAGAAGAATTAAAAACAGAGACAGCAGTACTTTGATGATAAGCATGGGATGGTGAGGGGTGGCATGAGCTTCATCCTCTTCTATCATAGTAGGAATTCAGTAGATAGTATCTAAAATAGATAAGGTAAGACACAGCAGTATAAGCTATTACTTGGAGATACGGAGCAAACTACCAGACAAAATAGTTAAAAGGAGTTGCCACTGGTAAACAACACTAGGGATGGAAAGAGATGGGGCATGAGATGGTCACTATTTATTACAAGCCTTTCTATACCACTGACCTTAACTATATACATATCCTATTTCAATAAAACTAAAATCCTTTTAAGAAAAAAAAAAAAACCCTTTTTAAGGAAAAAAAAAAAAAAAAACCCTGGGGACTTTTGTGATGGCCCAATGGTTAAGAATTCACCTTGAAATGTACGGCACCCAGGTTCTATCCTTGGTCTGGAAAGATCCTACATGCCACAGAGCAACTAAGTCCTCGAGCCACAACTACTGAAGCCCAAGTGCCTAGAGTCTGTGCTCCACACAAGAGAAGCCACCACAATGAGAAGTCTGTGCTCCATCTAGAGAGGAGCCCCCACCCACTACAACTTGAGAAAGCCTGAACACATCAGTGAAGACCAAGCATAGCCAATTAAATAAATAAAAGAAAACAATCCTTTTAAGATCCTTTAAGAATAATGATGAAAGAAAAGGAGGAAGTATAAACCACGCTGGAAGAGTTCTAAAAAGAAAAGATGAAAAACATAAATAAAATTTACAAAGGAGGTAACAAGAATAAAGAGAATAAAACATTTAAAAACAAAGTTAGGGACAAGGTTGATACCCTTGAGGAAGTCAAATAAAACAAAATTGCAACAACAATATGTCATGATTATAGAGAAGACAACACATACAGAAAATAAAGGAGAGCCAGAACAGTGGAGTTCAGTTCAGTTCAGTCACTCAGCTGTGTCCGACTCTTTGCGATCCCATGGACTGCAGCACGCCAGGCCTCCTTGTCCATCACCAACTCCCAGAATTTACTCAAACTCATGTCCATTGAGTCAGTGATGCCATCCAACCATCTCATCCTCTGTTGTCCCCTTCTCCTCCCACCTTCAATCTTTCCCAGCATCAAGGTGTTTTCAAATGAGTCAGCTCTTTACATCAGGTGGCCAAAGTATTGGAGTTTCAGCTTCAACATCAGTCCTTGCAATGAATATTCAGGACTGTTTTCCTTTAGGATGGACTGGTTGGATGTCCTTGCAGTCCAAGGGACTCTCAAGAGTCTTCTCCAACACCACAGTTCAAAAGCATCAATTCTTCGGCGTTCAGCTTTCTTTATAGTCCAACTCTCACATTCATACATGACTACTGGAAAAACCATAGCCTTAACTAGGTGGACTTTGTAGGCAAAGTAATGTCTCTGTTTTTTAATATGTTGTCTAAGTTGGTCATAACCTTCCTTCCAAGGAGTAAGCATCTTTTAATGTCATGGCTGTAGTTATGACATTAAAAGATGCAGTGATTTTAGAGCCCCCCCCCAAAAAAAAAAGTATGCCACTGTTTCCACTGTTTCCCCATCTATTTGCCATGAAGTAATGGGACCGGATGCCATGATCAGTGCACAGTGGAGTGATGTAGCCACAGTCCCAGAAGAGTCAAGGTTAGTACCCAGCTCTACCCTCCTACAACAGCTTTGTAATAAACTCACTTATTTAGCAGAGTTCAAAAATCTCAGAATTCAGTATCTAGCCAGATCATCACTTGAGTTTGTCAAGAATGCTGTGTCTGGGGATTTTATTTTATTTTTTTACTATAAGCTTGTATTCTATAGAAAGCCTACCTTGATTATGTGCAAGAACAGAAAATGCTAGCATATATTATAACATTCAAATAGACTGTTGCATCTAAAAGTAACCTGTATAAACACATCAGTAGTGGACTAAAAGAAAAAGTTATTTCTGAAAAGTAAAAAAATATAGAGAATTTAAAATAAACTGAGACACACTCTTCTCTACTTCATAAAATTTCTCTGATATTTCACCCATCTAAGTATCCAGCCACAGTAACACATAAGAATTCAACCATTTTGAATCAACAAAATATTTACCATATACAGAAATTATACAACTATTTTCCTAACCAGTGGCTAATTTTCCCTCGTATCCTACAGTGGGATAGCTGAGGAGAGTAATCATGGGATGTTATATGTTATCCAAAAATTCATTAGCCCTTCAAACTCAGGGCACTAATTCACACAAAGCAACAAGAGAAAAAACGGAAATTCTTTTTTGCTCATCAAAGGCAATCAACTTAAATTTTAAAATATCAAGAAGAACATGGCAGACAGGACAGCAAAGCAGAAATTTGCAATAAAAATCATAATATGGTATACTCCTCTACATATGAATTCTAACCACTTGACTATTATACATTCTATCATTAAAAAGACATAAAGCATCCTTGGTTCAGTATATTATTTTTTCAATATAGTACGGACAAAAGTCAATCCAGCGAACTCCTTGGGGACAAATGGCTTTATTTGTCCTACCTTGAAGGCTGTGTCGCATCAGAATAAGCCTAGGTAGCTGAATGACAGTTCATCTGCATTTGAAAAGAACTGTTAGGATATGGGAAAGGTTCCAGAGTCCCCCTATCAGACCTCACTTATAAATGACACTTAGCAACTTTCTTACCAAAATTCCTACCAAAAATGCAGAATACTGAGACAAATGTCAAGGTACAAAGACATAGAATCCCTTAAGACTACCTAAAAAGACCATAAATGTTCCAGGAAGTCTACCCCTGGTTAAAGTTTTCCAAAAAATCTGTAATACAAGAACCCAATCACTATATTTTAAAATAATTCCCTACTTTTCCATTTCCACAAAATAAAATTTCCATATTTAATAAATGCCTTAATCTCTCATGGAAAGGAAGTTAAAATAATTTATGATTAGTCAAATCTGAAAAATGAGAATATAATCTGCCTGACTACCATAGTCACCCAGTAAGCAATTTGAAGGCATGTTGGTCCCTCAACTATGCCCAGAAACAGCAGAGAAGTGACATGCTATCCAGAATTTCATTTCAGAGCATGGAAAATGAGCCTTCACTGTACAGTACTGTACAGATATGGTAAGGTTCAGTAGGTGGGGTTACTCTTTAAAAGTTGATTTAAGTGAAGAATTATTAAAGGTAAAAATTATTTTCAACATTTTATTGTAACCTACAACATGAAATATACTTCATCCATTAATCCTCTGATATAGAACTAAGGCCTTTTGTTTTAATATAGGCTCACAGCAAGAGTTCAGAGCAGTCTTCCTTTCATAAACAACACCTTCAATGCATTCCCTACTATCTGCATTTTCTTTAGAATACAGAACTTAAAGATCCCTTCAAAGCCATAGAAATCCTTTTAGATTTTTGTTATTTTACTCCAGACTTTCAGTTGCCTCATCTGTGCTTAATGAAATGGGCTATTTTTTCAGCTGACTAATTAATTCATGCAAAACACATCTACTTAATTTTCATAGAAGTATTTCTTTTTTCTCACACTCATAGTTCATCAGTTTCATGATGTTTAAGTAAATTATATAATTACAATAGCAATTATAGATGGCAATATCAGTTTGGGAACAAATAAACCAACTCTTTGGTAAGTGATTCAACAGATAGGAACAGAAGGCAGTTTCTAAATTATTAGAAACCAATGCTTTTAATGCTATCCATCATTTGCCTCAATAATCAAATTGCCTAAGCTTAGAAATTGCGTTTCACCATTTTTGGGTAAGAAATATGAAATTATTTTTTATTAGTTAATTACTGCTTATATTAATCCATTTTGGAATATATCCTTCTCTCAAAAGGTCATATACAAGCAGTCACAAACTTAGAAGAACCACTCTTCTTGTCCTATTTGCCTACCCTCAACTCCAGAAGCCTCTCTGCTGCGCTCATGGAAGCAGTCATGAATAAAGAGAAGCTCTGAAAGAGATGGGCTCATAAGTGAAGAGGCAAGATTTGAAAAGTAGAAAGAGCTTAGAGCCGATTATTCCCAAGGAAGAATCTTAAATCAGAGCTGCTTATATAACCACCCACTCCTCTAAAACAATCTTTCATTGTCTAACTTTATTCATTTTCTTGTGCTACCTACTGGATATTTTACCAAGCAATACATTTTTGTTAACAGCCATCTTTTAAAAATAACAATAACAAAGCACTTGCAGAAACAATTTTAGCATAACATAGCTCCTTCTGATACTTAGGAGAGAGAAGTTATATGACAGAAATGAGGCGCTTAGGAAGAGGAGGTAGGGAATTCTGGAATACTGAGGAACATGGAAGATCTGGGAGGGGGGAATCACAGAAGGAGGGTTGTCATCTGAAGGGAGGGGCCTCATTATATAGAAAAGGGGTACACAAAGGGATTTGGGGAATCCAAAAGATAAAATTCACCAATTTCAAAATACTGCCAAGGGTCAGCCTTGTACCTAGAAAAGAGATAGGAAGAATCATTGATCCTATACCACATGGTACATGATTGCTCCCAAAGCCCAGACTCATACTATTAATAAAACAGTGCACATGAAACAAATGTACATTAAGTGAGATTTGAAAAGGGGGAGCTACCCTGGGAACCTAACCTCCTTGCATGTTTCCAAAGAAACAATGTTTTCAGAGATATAAAAAAGAAAAATGTCTTACAAACACTTTTTGGAATACAGTGTTCCTAGTGTCCATACTAAAGAATACTCATAGGGTAAAAGTGAAAATGTAGGAGATTAAGGAAAGTTACCATTTGCAGCAAAGCAGTGGTTGTCATTAAACCACCATCATGATATGCTACAACAATGTGTCAACCTTTGCTAACCTTTGACCCTGTGGATAAAAATTGCACACACTAAAAGGATTCTGACACACCTCCACCCAGGGATTCTTTGTGCAACGCCTCCACCCAGGTTAGGTTAAGGTGAGGACATGTTATTTTCTGTCTATTCCAACTATTAGTCACAATTTTGTACATTTTTGTTCAGCTTGCATTAAGAAAGCAGGTAGGTTTTTGAATACGCTTTTTCAATCAAAACACACAGACCCAGAACATTTTTATATCCTCCTCTAGGAGTCATCCTTTCCTCCCACATAGTAGAGAGGGTTTCTGGTCCAACAAGCTACCTCGGTACCTAGCAATGATATCTCACATTCATCTAAAGATACTGTGTCCAAAACCAAACTCCTCTTCCCACCTACTTCCCCCTCTCCCTACTCTACCATGACTGTTTTTCCTTCTCCATTCCAGATCCTATCCCAATTCAGTCAATCACCAAGGCTGGCAGCTTCTACATACTAATCTTTACCCCTATTACCACTGGCCTAGTTCAGCTGTTCATTTCATATCTCTACTACTATTATAACTTCCCTGGTCTTCTAGCCTCCAATCTCACCTCTTTCCAATCATTTTTCCTCACTATTTTTTTAAACTTTTTGTTTTATATTGGGGTATAGTACTCTTGCCTGCTGCAGTCCGTGGAGTCGCTAAGAGTCAGACATGACTGAGCGACTTCACTTTCACTTTTCACTTTCATGCATTGGAGAAGGAAATGGCAACCCACTCCAGTGTTCTTGCCTGGAGAATCCCAGGGACGGGGGAGCCTGGTGGGCTGCCATCTATGGGGTCGCACAGAGTCGGACACAACTGAAGTGACTTGGCAGCACAGCCAATTATACATGTCTCACTATTTTTCAACTTTTGGATTCAGCGTTAAAAACTCAAATGCATATGGATTCTAAATAGATGATACAATTCAGTGATGCAGGAAAGTAAATGTTACCTAACACTAGACTCCACGTTGAAATGCAATAAGAGGTGGATTGTGGTAAATCCAGGAATACTTGGCCCATTCAAATGGAATCTTACTCAAGGACACTGGACTGCTGACAGTCACAAGGGAAGATGTGTTCAGTATTACAAAATTACACTGATGTTTCAAGGGAGGCCAGACATTTGGATTTATATGTGTAAACTTTCAATTTTTAAGAGCTGGCAAACAAATCAAAATGTAAAAGTCATACTGCCAAGACTGCAAGCCAAACCAAACTAATCTGCAGGCCAGATGTGACCTGCAGGGCTGCCATTTTGCAAACTGTGCATGAGATCATTGGTTCTCCAACTTCAGGGTACAGAATCATCTGGGCAGTTTATCAGTGCAGATTCCCAGGGCCCACACCTGAGAATCCAAAAGGATTCTCATTCAGCTGGTTCACTGGAGCTTCAGAATATATGTTTTTTTTTAATAGCCAGCTTTTCTGGTGGCCTTCAGGCAAGTGGTCCTAAAACCACTTTTCAACAAACCTGTATGAAAGGGAATCTAGGGGATTAGAGGGAATGAAAAAAATGGAAACTATATTTCTCATCCATTTAAAAGACCTTAAATATCTTCTGTCCCTGGGAAAAACAACTTAGTATCATATTTGTTTCAACTTTAAACAATAGTGCTCATTCATTAACACATTTTCAAGTAACACATGAAACCAGTTCAGCTTATCAAGAAATTACTTTTTTCAATGTACTGGGCATCTCTCATTAATAGTAGGGCAATGGCTACAATTACCATTAAAATATAAAGTGGTCTTCTAAAAAATCAGGAATATTTCTTGTTTACTAAAAAAAATCTACTTTCAAGGTATTATTTGGCTTTTGTTTTAATGTTTTAATTGATTCAGTCTATAAGAAAATTCTGAAACAGAATATACCAAAATCCATGAATTCACAGTGAACTCCTGTTTTAAATTCTGAATGCATGTTTCCAATGGGGAATATGGGGGGGCAGGGAGAAAGAAGTACCCAATGAGTCAGTTCCTAGCCTATTTCAACCCAAATTATTAATCTTTCCTGTCTCTAAATCCCAGCCATTCATATGGCACTAATCAAATATTTATGTGTATACAAGTCATAAGGCTTCCCAGGTGAGTTAGTGGTAAAGCATCTGCCTGCCAATGCAGCAGATGTGGAGTTCAATCCCTGGGTCAGGAAGATCCCCTGGAGGAGAAAATGGCAACCCACTCCAGTATTCCTGTCTGGAGAATCCCATGGACAGAGGAGCCTGGCGGGCTCTAGTCCATAGAATCACAAAGAGTCAGACATGACTGAGTGAGCACACACGCAAACAAGTCATATTCTCCTTATAATCCTTGATAACAAGCACCTATATTTCACAACTCAATACCCTTCAGAACTAAATGGAATATTAGGAAACTGAACTACACTACAACATTTACTGAATAAGGGAGTAACATCTAAGGGACCTTAAACTGTGTCCCCCACTATTAGGCACAGGGTAAGGAGGAATGAGTAACAGAGGAAAAAGTTCAGGGCTCTCATCAGCCCCAACACTTGGGCAATAAAGTCACACGGTAGGGAGAGTGGGAGAGAGACTTGAGAAGTAAATTGTTTCCAGCACCACCACATTTATGGAGATCACTGAGAAAGAAACAAAACAGAGACTTACTCCTACTTGGGATTGGGTCACCAAGTCCCAAGGCAACATCAGTGGAAAGGGGAGGCAAAAAGCCAGGCAATATTTTTGGATGTGACATATCAGGGGAGCCCATGCTCAAGGGCCTTTCTTATGGCCATGTATTTATAACTCAGAGAATTCCTGTCCTCAGCTTTGGTAGTAATACCCTTCATACTTCAAGGGCTCAAAAGGGATTTCATAAGAATCACAAATCTCTCATGAGAAAGTTGTCTACCAAAGATGATTCATGTCCTATAGACTGATGTCTTTTTAGAATAACTTTGTAATCCAACAAGGAACATGAAAAACTTCCCAGCCTATACCTTGCAAAATAATGTCCTGTTTTTGTAGCTACAAACTATTGCACAAAAAAATAATCATTCACTTTCAGTAAAACACATGATAGGTAATACCTCTACACTCAAGAAAGAGAAATAACCACAAAACATTCTATTTTGGCCTAAGTATCTTTGCCCTCAACTAAATGAAAACACTGAATAACAATTATGTATACAACAGAAAGAGAGTAGACTTTTACAGGAGCAGCTAAATCTTAAAATCTTATATAAATATATATACATACACATATATATGCATATATAATGTATTATTAATTATAATAATATATTTATGTTCAAATGTATAACATATATGTTCAAATCAACCTAATAATTAATAAAATAATGATAATAAATATTATTTCAGTCACATGTTACAAAACCGGCTTTGTGCCAAGAACCAGAACTAGATTAACACATACTTTGATAGCGTGGGTATGTGAAATTCTTTGCATATAGACAAATTTTCATTCCTCTGGCTCTTATCTCTAATTCATTTGGGTCTCTATAGTAATAAAAGCCTTAAAAATTGTAGTAATATAACTAAGTTGACAGTATCTCTTAATATCAAGCTTACTTGTTTAAGCAGGGGACTTGAGTTCAAATCACAGCCCTAAGATGACTTTGCCATAGTGGGAAGAAATGTATCTCTTCTTACATTGTCATAGGAGATTCACATGTTAAAATGGAAATAAACCAACAAATCATGATAATACTAGAGTGAGAGTACTTTTACCTAGTTTTGTGTATCACAAATATTGTGGCTTCTCTGGGATTATTCCAGGAACTGCAATTCAGCCTAGAACATGACACATAAGTCTGACAGCAGCAGCCTTGTATGCTGAGCTACCTGACCTTTAGAGCAGTTATCTATGAGCAAAAAAAAAAAAAAAACCACCACCAACAAACAAAAACAAGAAAACAAGAAACAAAAAACTTTAGACTTAGAGGCACTGATCTACAGAAGCAGTTGGGAGTGAGGGCCAATTAAGTTGCTGCCAAACAGTAAGTTTTCAAAGTACCCTATTTAGGGGACATGTTTAGTTTCACAAGTGCAAAGCTGTCAAAGTATGCCAAAAGGTATCAGAATTAATAGATGCCTCTCTATTTACACTACAACAGGCCAGTTACCACGGAGTACTAACAAAAGATTTTAGACTTTGTGATATTTCCAGTTATAACAAGTCTAAAGGAAGGTCTGATGGGAAGGAAGGCCTGTCACCTCACTCCTCCGTTTGGATACTCTTCCAGGCTTACAGAAAGGAGTCCAAACTGTTTAGAGAAGCATCAGGCACTCACTGTGATAGAGCAGCTCTCTCCCTTCCCACCACTCTCACTTGTACAACTGGGTCTCCCTGGCCTAACTGTTAAGGCCTTGAACTTGCGCCAACTCCCTAGCTACCTTGCAGTGGTGTGTAACTGTTCTCACTACAGGGAATACCGTCTCTCCACTCTCCATCACTATTTAGGCAGGACTTCCTGTACTTTACGTCTCTTCTATTGCCCATCCTTCCATGAAGCCAGCCCTCCATTCACAGCGCTTTTCATCTGTGCAGTAGCATTTACCATGTTCGCCCTCCCACCTCTGGTTTGTACACACCAGACTCTCCAAGGCTGGGTTCCTAGTGGACTGGGACTATTGATTTTCATATCCTAATAATGTTTATCACAGTCCTGGGGTGGGTTTCACCAAAACGCTTAATAAATTATATTAAGTCTTGAACAGGAAGAATTTCAGAGCTAGAACTATTCCAACTGAGTAGCCTGCCCAAATCCTCAGTAGTAAAACTAACCATATTCAGCTCCAAATTAGATGTTTACAGACAACTCCCAGCCAACTCCTCAAGCTCTATTCTTTCTCAGCTAACTCAGTCTAATAATGAGGAAATGTGTTCAGATACATTTATTAGACTTTTAAGGTTTGGGGCTTTTAAGTAACACTTAGAACTAGACATAGAACAACAGACTGGTTCCAAATAGGAGGAGTACGTCAAGGCTGTATATTGTCACCCTGCTTATTTAACTTATATGCAGAGTACATCATGAGAAATGCTGGGCTGGAGGAAGCACAAGCTGGAATCAAGATTGCTGGGAGAAATATCAATAACCTCAGATATGCAGATGATACCACTCTTATGACAGAAAGTGAAGAACTAAAGGGCCTCTTGATGAAAGTAAAAGTGGAGAGTGAAAAAGTTGGCTTAAAGTTCAACATTCAGAAAACTAAGATCATGGCATCTGGTCCTGTCACTTCATGGCAAATAGATCGGGAAACAGTGGAAACAGTGGCAGACTTTATTTTCTTGGGCTCCAAAATCACTGCAGATGGTGACTGAAGCCATGAAATTAAAAGACGCTTACTCCTTGGAAGAAAAGTTATGACCAACCTAGACAGCATACTAAAAAGCAGAGACATTACTTTGCCTACAAAGGTCCATCTAGTCAAGGCTATGGTTTCTCCAGTAGTCATGTATAGATGTGACAGCTGGGACTATAAAGAAAGCTGAGCACCGAAAAATTGATGCTTTTGAACAGTGGTGTTGGAGAAGACTCTTGAGAGTCCCTTGGACTGCAAGGAGATCCAACCAGTCCATCCTAAAGGAGATCAGTCCTGAATATTCCCTGGTGGCTCAGACGGTAAAGCGTCTGTCTACAATGCGGGAGACCCGGGTTCGATCCCTGGGTAGGGAAGATCCCCTGGAGAAGGAAATGGCAATCCACTCCAGTACTCTTGCCTGGAAAATCCCATGGACAGAGGAGCCTGGTAGGCTACAGTCCATGGGGTTGCAGAGAGTTGGACACAGCTGAGCAACTTCACTTAAATCACTTCACTGATGCTGAAGCTGAAACGCCAATACTTTGGCCACCTGATGTGAAGAACTGATGCATTTGAAAAGACTGTGATGCTGGGAAAGATTGAAGGCAGGAGGAGAAGGGGACCACAGAGGATGAGATGGTTGGATGGCATCACCGACTCAATGGACATGAATTTGAGTAAACTCAGGGAGATGGTGATGGACAGGGAGACCTGGCGTGCTACAGTCCATGGGATCGCAATGAGTCAGACACGACTGAGCGACTGAACTGAACTGACTGAAGGTTTGGGATAGGAGGAAAGATAAAAATGTAAAATATGAATTTGATTTTCATAAAGTAGAAAAACATTACAGTTCATTTCAAAATTTTAAATAAGACTTATTTCTGAGAAACCAGCAGGCTATTATAAAAGAGGGTATATTTTGGATCAGAATAATTTCACCTCTCTGAGACTCATTTCCCTGCTTTGTAAATGTGGGAAACAACTCTACATCCCACAAATATTTAGGATAAAAATTAAGTCAGATGGTAACGTAAAGCTCCCACAACACTGCCTGGAGCATTTATAGATGCTCAGAGAACATTATTTCCCATTCTCCTCCTCACATCTGAGTTGGTGAAAAGTGCTTCATATGATCATTCATACTGGGTTACAGAGCAAGTTCAGTCACAGCCTTCCTTCCCGCCAATATCTTAACATTCCAAATCAACAACCTATAAAAATAACTACCTGCTTTTCCGTAACTCTGAACATGTGTGTGTGGTGTTCCCTCAGTTGAGAATGTCTTCTCTTTTAAACTTAACAAACTTTTCTTCATTCTTCAACATTCAGATTCTAATACGGCCTTTGCAAAGTCTCTTGCCTCCCTGGCAGGTTCAGTATGTGACATTCCCCAAGAGCATTCTGCTCACACTTGTTTATTATAGGACTTACTACTTTAGACTCATCTGCCCCTCTTTTTCTCACTGGCCACAAGCTCAAGAGTAACACCTAGTTGTTTTTATCCCCTTGATGTTGTCTCGTACATAAGGAGGATTTGATATGTGGAATGATCACAGACCATAACATCCATTTATAATGAGCACAACCGTGAACATAGCCACATGTGCTGCAGCATGAACTGGTTCTCTATGGGGAACTGCAAGTTAAAGCGGCAGGAGTTAACCATATCACTTTCAATCAGGCAGTTAAGATTGTAAGGAATGTATAAAAAAAAAAAAATGGAAGGAAAGTGTGTACTAGTCACTGTGAAAAGAAAAAAAGATAAGAGGTCATTTCAGGCATATGGACTAACATAGCTAATGGCCTCACTTAAATAAAGGGGCAAAACAGAAAAAGGAAGATAAGAAGATTAAAATTAGGTAACTTAACAGTAACCCTAAATATGAACATAAGCTTGGTCCCTACGAGTTGGGTGAGAAGTAGTTACTGACTTTTACTGGTCAAATAGGGAAGTTAACCTTGACCCCAACTGGAACAGAAACCATAAAGGCCAGTCAGTGACTAATATCATTGAAATACAGTCTGCTGATAAGAGAGGCAAGAGTAAACTTCATCATGAATAAGTAAGCTTGATAAATACCGTGTGTGTGTGTGTGTGCACACGTGCATGTGCATGCACACGCGTTAAAGGTGGACGGGTGTCAAGGTAATTTTTATTTTCCCTGAGAAGAGGAAGAATATTAAAACCACTGCCAAAAAAAAAAAACACCGGCATAAAGTATTTCAGGTTTCAGATGGGTCTCAGATAAATGAATCAACAACTATATACTGGTTTTAGAAGTACTGTACCACAGTTAGGAGATGTATTTCAGCAAACAGTGACATAATATTGAACTGAGATGTCAGAGAAGCTAGAAAGGCTTGGCCTCAACTGTGTTCAGATAGCCCTGGAAGAGGCATATGATTGCCTGCAACTGGACGTGGAGAAGAGCAGATAGAGTGAGTTGTTTTTGAGGTGAGAGGCAAGGAAAGTTGTTACTTTTGGCAGTCAGCCAATTCAGAGGCAGAAGCTGCCAGAGAAGACTGGACTGTGGAATCTAAAATCTATATAGATGATGATCTCAAAATGATCAGTGTCAAAAGCTGTTGAGGTATCAAGGAACCAGCAGATGGAAAAACAGCCTTTTAAACTCATTAGGATAAAAATGAACATTTTTCTTACAGGTCAGAAATGAGAGAAGTGATAAGCAGTATTACTTACAACTACAAAGTTATCAACAGTATAGCCCAGCAGATAATCCAATTTGGAAGGAAAGAAATGAAAATAAAATTGGTGAGAGTCAATGAAATAAATGATGCTTCCTTGAAGATGTCTTTCTTGAAGATCTGGCCCTGTCTCAATACAGAGGAAAGGACAGAATGGAGAGACATTTTGCACAGGAGAATTCTTTGTCATGGGGGGCTATCTCGCACATCACAGAATGTTCAGCAGCATCCCTGACATCTATTCACTACATACCAGTAGCATCCTTGCCTATCTGACAATCAAAAATGTCTGCACATTGGATAATCAAAAATTACCAAGTGTCCTCTGGGAGGTAAAAGTGCACCCCACTGAGAACCACTGCTGTAAAGAAAATGAACCTACTTTGGGGGACAGAGGAATGCTACATCCTTCCTTAAATATTTGTCCAAAGCACAAAGTTCTTTGGGTTAGATGAGGTCAAAAACCAAAGAAGGACATCAGAAACCATGACCATATTTGGAGGAAACATGAAATTGTATGAACAGATAGGAGAGGTATTTGAAAAACAGAAAATTTTTAAATACTCAGTCTGCTTAGTTAACTGCTATCCCAGTTATATTTATATCATTATGTGAGCTTAAGACAGCCTTCACCTGCTAGTTGGTACAACAGCTCTATGAAAAGAAGGGTGCATAGTTCTATGGTACATATTGATGGTACATAGTTTTATGAAAAGTAATAACCAAGAAATTTCATTTCATTAAGGTAAGTGATCAGAAGGGTGAAGTAGCCCATTTCCAGGCATATACTGGTATATTCACGATCTATTTTACTCATTACCTTTTGTCTAAAGGTTCCCTTTTCCTTTGGAGAGGGATGATGGTTAAGGTTGAGGAACCAGACCTCAAGTCACATTATGCACTTCCCTATCACTTGGCACTTAAGCCCATAGTTTAGGGCTCTATTACTCGTCAACATATCAATGCAATAATAGCTTGTCACAACACTTTCAGCAGCCTAATTAAAAAAGACAGCACTTGGCTGAATATGTCACACTTTTTTAGCAGCCAATCTTTAGGCAAAGCAGGAAGGAGAAGGAAGCAGCAGGAGAAGGTAGGTGGTTCTTGGCACTCCCCTCAACAAGAAACAATGCATGTTGTATACTTGTATAACAGAAGATAGCATTAGCTTTCCCAAAGCAGTTTTACTTCACATAAAATTTCACAAACAAACAGAAGGAGAGTGGGGAGGGGAGGAGAGATAGAAACTACCAGATGAAGCAGGCAGGATGGCTTCCAAAGTAACTAGTTCGAAAACTACACTATTCCTGGCTAACAAACAAAAGACAAAAGAGTGAGAGAATCATATGCAATATGCAACAGTAAAAAATACAGGAGGCCTTGTGTTGTGGTGGTGGTATAGTCACTAAGTCGTGTCTGACTCTCATGACCCCATGGACTGTAGACCTCCAGGCTCCTCTGTCCATGGGATTCTCCAGGCAAGAATACTGGAGTGGGTTGCCATTTCCTTCTCCAGGCCTTGTGTTGACCATGATATTATTTGACAGAAACCAGCCTGTTTTTTGTGCTTTTTTTTTTTAAGAATTATCTTCATGCATCCTTAAAATCCACAGCCTTATCACTTTCATCCTCATGGTTCTCTTCTAGTAAGTCTGACCCACCACTGACCCACTACTTCACGGGAGTGAATCAAAGAATCTTAACTTTTGATTATCAGTGACACTAAAATGAATGGTCCCTGAACTCTCCCTTCTAAATTAGACATAAGCATAGTACAAATTTGGGCTTCCCTGGTAGCTCAGCTGGTAAAGAATCCACCTGCAGTGCAGGAGACCCTGGTTCAATTCCTGGGTCGGGAAGATCCCCTGGAGAAGGGATAGGGGCTACCCATTCCAGTATTCTTGGGCTTCCCTGATGGCTCAGATGGTAAAGAATCTGCCTGCAATGCAAGAGACCTGGGTTAGATCCCTGGGTTGGGAAGATCCCTTGGAGGAGGGCATGGCAACCCGCTCTAGTATTCTTGCCTGGAGAATTCCATGGACAGAGGAGCCTGGTGGGCTATAGGCCATGGGGTCGCAAAGAGGCGGACACGACTGAGCAACTAAGCACATACACATAGTACAAATCTAGAGCCGCTCCAACCATCACCAGTGCAGAGAACCACTCAGTCAATCTATAGAGCTACTCTGAAGTTTATGGTCTTAGGTAGTATAGGCCAAATCTTGGTTAAAAACATGGATTTTTATAATCACACTGGTCTTGAATTCCAAATTCACCATTGCATAAATTCAGGCAAGTTACTGATTGACTTTGAACCTTTCCTCCACACCTACAAAATAACACTGTGAGGATCAAATGAGTTACTATTGATGGAGACGGGGATATCTGCCATCCATCCCCAAGCACCCCTGCACATTGTTGCTGGGTTTGCCAAGACTGAAAGGCTGGACAACACTTCAGCAAAGCCATATCCTAAGGCTGTGTTTGTGGCAAGTGACTGTGATGATGAGGTAATAGTATCACTGCTCCCCAGACAAAGAGCAGGCTTGCTTCTGCTTACCATAAAAGTGGGAAGTTGGCCAAGCTCAGTGTTCCCCTCCTGTAGTGCCACTGACTGCCTGGGTAGGCATCCTTCCTGGGCTACCTTGTGTGACTTAGGACCACAGTGAACCAGCCATGTCATGTTGACATTCTAGCTACTGCTTTTGTAATGAATAAGAAACTATCTTTTGCCACTGATCCAGGAGTCTTGAGTCTTCCATAATCATCTAGGAAGCAGTAACAGGATAAAACTCCAAACTCTGCAATGTACTTGACAAATACATGCAAGGCACTTAGGGTAGCAACTGGCACATATGATCTTGTTGGTTATTGCAAATCCACTCTGGAAAGGCTCGAGTACTACACTTGGTCAGTGAACTAAGGCTAACACCCAAGGAGTACGACAACCCAGAGCAGAGCCAGCAGGGTTCTGCACACAATGCATGGTTAAACCAATGTTGACGTTACCTTCACTAAACTAGACTAACTCAGACTTCAGAAACAGGACAGTAAAACTAACCTATATTTTTGCCCGTTAGCATTCAGCCTTAAACAGTCATCTTTCATGACTGTCAACTTTTCTTCTAACTAGAACCCAGATGTCATGTATTTATGTTAGGTCAGATTCATTACAGCTCTCAATAACTTTTGACTCCCAGAATGTCAGAGCTGAATGGAACCTTGGAGACTGTTTATTTCAACTTCCTTATTTGACAGAATAAGCTGACACCAAAAGGGAAACTAGATAAATGACTTGCCCAGCGTTACATTTTAAGAAGTAGTTAGCTTACTCTCTATACAACTTCTTTAAATTGCCAGAAACTAACTCCTAAAAAGAATACAACTTAACAGGACCAGTTAGATATCTTATTAACAGCTTATTTCAATTATGTATAGCATATAAAATACTCTTGTTGCTCAGTCACTAAGTTGTGTCTTATTCTTTGCAAACCTATGGACTATAGCATGCCAGGCTCCTTGGGGTTCTCCAGGCAAGATTACTGGAGTGGTTTGCCATTTCCTTCTCCAAAAGAATCTATATACTAAGTACTAGAACTAGGTGAGACACAGTCTCTGCAGAAGAAGTTTAAGTCTAGCAGCACAATATTTAAACAGTTATAAACTACAGGGACAGGGAGGCCTGGCGTGCTGCAGTCCAAGAGTCATGAAGAGTCGAACACAACTGGGCGTCTGAACAACAACAAAACTACATTAAGTGACAAGGAAGCAAGAAAGTGTTACATGTAATACTGAAAAGACTTTTTTTCCCCCTATAGGCAGTAGATAGCCAGCTAAGATTTTTTCAAGCAGTAGTTATATAAATGTTGGATATACAAGAGATAAAATGGAGCAAGTCCAGTAATGAAGTTTTTCTGACATGCCAGGGAAGAGATGAGGACATTAAATAAGACAATGGCAGTGGACCTGCTGGAATGGCATTTGAGAAATACAAGTGATATGACTTGGTGAAAACCTTGTACCTCTCCCACAAGAAAACTATACTGCTAGGGACTAAAATGGAAAATGGTGATTAAACCCCAAGATCAGCCTCTGCTCCCCTTAATTCCACTCACATCTAAACCTTTCTTCTTAATCCAGGCTCAAAGCCAATCCACATTCCAGGAGCAGGCCTTGAGTGTAGCTGCTTTGCCACTGGGTAAGGTTTTCTGATCTGGGGTCCCTCAGACAGGACTGCCCCCTCTCCTGCTGCCTCTTTTTCATTCTTTTTTTCTTCTGCCTTACTCTTCTTGGCCTCTGGCTCAGTCCTGGGCTCTAAGATTCTATAAAATAAGACGTACCTTGAAAACATGAAGGGGTGATACTAAGAACAAAATGCGGCTTCTACTAGTTTACTGCGACATGATTGTTGACAGGTATAGATAGGAAATGCTTTTAAATAAATCTATCACACTCAGTAATTGATTTCATATTCAATGGCAACCCTTCTGCACATTACCTCTGTGGCCAGGTAGTAGCATACACCATTAATAATATTCACAGAAACCAGTAAAAACGATACTGATGACCTTCAGGGTTGGAAACAAGCAATCGATAACAGATTACTTAAAGGGAGGGGGTTGAAAGCACGGGTTTGTAATAGAACATTTTGATCCACAACTAGCTACAACAGAGCTGGTAGGAAGAGCATGGAAAGTTGGGTCCAGAGCCCTACACAATTCCTAATTTAAAGTATATAAAGTAAATGCCTCAGTTCCATTTTACACAGAGATATGGCCACTTAAAGTTTAGCATTTGGTCTCAGACCTACTCAGCTTATATAAAAATGGAGGATTTGGATCTCTCAGAAATTCACAAGACCATCTGAAAACGGTTTGATGAAGGAAGCACAAGATATACGGAGCAAGCTTGATAATTTAGACATTAGGAAACATGAGTTAGCCCTGCTTCAGTAAAACAAATATATGAAAAGCCAAACCACCAGCATGGATAAAATCCAGGCCATTTTTATTTTTCTGCATTGTAAAATTATTCTTCCCTTTAATAGCTTGTTTAAAGACCATTAGCTACTCAACCAAAGGGGAGGGAAAATGTAAGCTAATGCACTGCCAATGAAAAAGAAGCTGTGAGGTCAGCCCAAGAAAAGATTATTTCTACTCACAAATGTTTTATGTACACCCTGACTCTTCTGGAACACATTGATTTTGTAATGGGAGGTATTAGACTGCAGAGCATATTATTAGAGGAAATGCTTCTGCCATATTTATTTTAACCCATTTTAACTTTCTCTAAGTTACTGCCTGTATCATGGGCAATGTAAGTGAAAATGAATTGGACTTATGACATAAACTTCAAAAAAATGCAGTCTTACTCATAATGATGTGTAACCACATGAAGCACTCTTGAGGCACAAGAATGTCAAGAAAATGACTGGGAGGAAGGCAGAAAGGGAGGAGGAGCCTTAGGTCAGAGAAAGTAATCAACATACTGAACCTGTAGCCAAGATCTCCAAGGACACAATCCTCTACATTTGAGGGCTGCAATCATATATAAGCAGGTTTCGAAAAACATTGCACATACATGGACACCTTATATTGTCTATTTCAGAATCAATGACAAATGGAAAAATACCTATTCTACATGAGACATTAAACTAAGTTCTGTGCCTTGCTGAATTTGCTATTTGGTGTGAGAATAAAATCCACCTGGTCTTAACTGCAGTAGCTAACCCACATGGCACCTCTATATGAACTAGAAATAGTAGTCCCCGGAAGTCACAGTCCTATGACTTGGCAAATGATTTGGTAAGTGATTTGACCTCTGTGGTCTCACACCCGTGAGCAGGGCTCAACCATACATGGCACCCCCCATCTTGATTATACATGTAAGTTCAAAATGTCAGAGTGCAGTCTATACCAGGGCCTTGCTTTCTCCACAGAGAATCTTCCTAAGCACCTTCAGCCAACATAATATGCTATTAAGGCTTTGAGATTTTATCAGTGATGGATTTCAAAGCACACAACACACCACCTCCAGAGTTGTCTTTTCCTCAAGCTAAATAAAAGAAGAAAACCCGCCACCTGTCCAGCCCAAACAATTATCAATCATCATCTATTTTGAGGAAAATCAACCCAGCTGATTGGGTCAGCCTAGAAGGTGCAGGCTGGAGATTGGTTAGCAGTCTAAACCTACTTGAGTCTACAAAGCTTGAGAAATTATATGCCTATCACTGCCCAGCACAATAACAGCACGAAATTGCTGTCTGGAACGTAGTGGTTACACAATTTCGTTAGTAAATCTGTGTGGAGTCTAGGCCTTCTGCCCAAGATGATTTCTCATACTTACCCACTCCACCCATCCCCAGCTCCTCATTAGTGTAGCCTGGCTTTCAATTTTAACCCTACAAATGTCTAAATAAGGAAACTTAATAGTTCAGAGTTCTTTGCAAAGCTTTGCTCACCCAATTATCCACAGGCAGCAACCTAGAGTGTTTTTAAAAGGCTAAAAAACAAAGACAGACACAAAGTACCAAATTGGTCTTTGTATGGAAATTGAAACTAGAGCTAATAACATGAACTTAGTCATATAGGGCACCTATCAGAGAGTTCTATGAACCCCTGATTGACAAAACAAGAAGCCGATCCTTTGCCCAACTATCTATGATATTCCCCTGGGAGGGAATTCTTGCACATAACCCCACTCAACAAACTGCAAAATGAAGAACATGTGATTTTCCAATTGGTGAGTGGAGCCAAAAGTCTTAATTCAGTCTCTTTTCTCAGCACATAATAGCTGTTCCAAGGAGCCTCTCCACACCTGTATGTATAGTCCACCTTTCCAGGTATCTCTACAGAATTGAAGACAGAAGTGAACTTAACTGGAGCTGATACATATGATAGATATGATAGTTTACGTGGAACAACTTTGAAAGACATTTTGCCATTAATTTAAAGCTGCATTTGTATAAAGAGCTCAATGAGATGTACATTAATTAGGCACACATTCAGTTCAGTTCAGTCGCTCAGCCGTGGCCGACTCTTTGCAACCCCATGAATTGCAGCACGCCAGACCTCCCTGTCCATCACCAACTCCGGGAGTTCACCCAAACTCATGTGCATCAAGTCAGTGATGCCATCAAGCCATCTCATCCTCTGTTGTCCCCTTCTCCTCCTGCCCCCAATCCCTCCCAGCATCAGGGTCTTTTCCAATGAGTCAACTCTTCGCATGAGGTAGCCAAAGTATTGGAGTTTCGGCTTTAGCATCGGTCCTTCCAAAGAACACCCAGGACTGATCTCCTTCAGAATGGACTGGTTGGATCTCCTTGCAGTCTAAGGGACTCTCAAGAGTCTTCTCCAACACCACAGTTCAAAAGCATCAATTATTTTTTGAGGCAACTGGGGATATTGGATTATGAGTTGAGTGTCAGAAGATACTGAGATGATATCAATGAACATGTTAATTTTGATAGATGTGACAGGGGCATAGTGGTTACTTTTTTTTTTAGTCAGTCATTTTTAGAGATGCACACTGAACCACATAGGAGTAAAATGACACAATATCTGGGATTTGCATTAAAGTACTTCAGCAAGGAAAAAAATAAAGGATGGATGAAGCAAATGTTGAAAAACAAAACTACTATATGTAGTTAATGGATATAATACCCCATGGTGGTTCATTATACTACCCTCTCTAATTATTAGTAGGTTGAAATTTCTCATACATTTCCTTAATAAAGCCTTATTAACTAGCCCATATTACAAATAAAGTGAAAACTCTATTTTAGTTCTTTTACTTTTTGCTGGGGAAAGACCAGCAAATTAAAGATAGATAAAAATTCCTCATAATTTTGAGCAGATCTTTAACAAAGCATGTGGATATCTATCACAGAAGAACAAATAGATTTTTTAAGGATCGTACTCAACATCTTTTCTCCCCTGGATGAGCACCAGAATTGCTAGGTGATTGAATCAATAGCCTTTGAGAAATCACTCATTCCTAATGAAGTCGTGGATTCCTACCTAGGCCTGCCTGAATAGCCACCTGAGGAACTTCTCACTTGCACCTGGCACCACAACAGAGCCCTGACAGAGAGACTGGAGGCCAACTTGCAGTTCTGTATCTAGTAAGCAATGTAGCTGACTCTTGCTAAAGCAATACAGAAAGACCTTCCTTAAACCAAAGCCTGTGTAAATGGTGATTAGTAAGATTTTGCTTTCTACATTCTTTCGTGAGAAAGGCACCCATCCCCTTTTTCCCAGGCCACTTCACAGAAAGCAAGCAAGGATTAGGATTCAGTTCAAGCCACAGCTCAAGTATATAATTTAGACTGAAACCGATTCAGCCTCATCAGGTAAGTTTTACATTAGGACAAATTGATTTATTTCTATTTCTATTACTTACATTGATAATAAATAGTTATGTGAAACTGCATCTCAACTTTCCTTTACATGCATCATTTTTTGAGCTGTCTTCCACTTGAGTGTCTTTTATAAGATGTCTACCTGGATCACAGTATATAACTGTATTTCAAATCACCTGGCCATCATGTTAATTTCTTCAGTCATGAGACAAAAGTATGAAACAGCCAAAATTTTGATGGAAGGAACTGGTCTCTTCTGCGTGGCAGACTGAAATATAGGACCAAGAGAAAGTTGGGTCTTCAATAATCATCCCTATGGTGCTACTGATACCCAGTGATACTTAGTCAAATGTGCTATTTCACGTAAATTAGCATATATTATGTGTGTACTATTTTCAGAGCATCCTGTTATTTACAGTGTTGAGATCAGGTTGGAAAAGTATATGATTTTACTTCAATGACATGTTGCTACTGCCAGAGATCTTGGCATTCAGAGTGAAATCTAGGTGGATTAAAATGATAATTGTTCCAAAAAAGAATTAAAAAAAGAGATTTCATAATTTTTCACTTTCAAAGTTCCTGAAGCACAATAACTCAGTGCTGTATCTAACACTGACAATAGAACTGAGAGCTTTTAAACTTATCTCTAGGTCAGACTCCTTAACACATCAGTGATTCAGTTTTCTTATTTGTACAACAGCAGTAAGCTGCCTGACAAGACAGAATGTCATAGATATCTAGTGAAACTTTTTTAACAGAAGTTTTAAAGACCTCAAACTGATACATGGAAAGACAAGGATAGCCTGATTATTTTTTTAAAAAATTACAGTGAAAAAGTATTAAACTCACACCTTACATTTATTAAACAAAACAAATTATTTTCAGAACTACAGAACGTATAATCTTTCAAAGGGACAAATTGGAGAGAGAATAAGGAATCAACCAAAAAATAACCTTATTATAGTACTTTGTACAATTATGTTAGAACTATCAAACTGCAAGAAAGCCATTAAACTATCCAATCACAATGCATCTGATTCGGGTAATAAGGGGTTAACAATACTGCTGTATATTTGCACAGCAATATAAAATTTCCTATATGCTTTCTCATTCATTACTGTGTTTTATCTAAATCACCTTGTGAAGGAAATCAGGTAAGCATTATCTCTGTTAGACATTAATCAAGGGCTCAAACCCTCTGGTATTAAATGGCTCATCAGAGATTACAAGCAACTAAAAGAATAAATACTGGAACCCAGGTCCTTTGGTCCTCTATTCAGTATTCTTTTGCTAATAATCCAATATCTCGTATTATTATCAATAAAATGTTACTTGGGTCATGAATAGTTTTTTTTTTAATATTTATGGGAGTATAGTTGATTTATAATGTGCTAGTTTGTACAGCAAAGTGAATCAGTTATACATACACATATATCCACTCCTTTTCAGATTATTTTCCCATATAGATCACTACAGTGTAATTGATAATATACATGTCAATTGCAATCTCCCAATTTATCCCTCCATTCCCTTAACCTCTGGATGACCATAAGTTTGTTTTCTATATCTGTGACTATTTCTGTTTTGTAAGTAAGTTCATTTGTATCATTTTTTTGTTGTTGGATACTGGTTCCCCACGTGGAAATTCAGGCTGTGACATCACAAGAACCCAATCAAACAAATAAGAAATCAAGCTAGAAGTTTCTCAACTTTCAAAATTATAGAAAGTACACAAACATGTACAAATAGGTTCATTTGATGGAGTATATATTCTAAGAGGGAAAAAACAGCACATTTCTTTTTCAAAAAGTCTCTTTTCAACAATTCATACTCTCAAAATGTCTGGCCTATAGGGAAAGAATTCCCAGCTAATAATAATGTGTTGAGTGCTTCTGCATCCCAGCACTGGTCTGCAAGATTTAAGAATAGGCATAAAGCAGGACCCTTGCCCAGAAGCATATTAAAATCTATTGGACATACGAGATCAGCATATAACATTCAGACTCACGACAGTTAGGAGTTCGGAGTAAGAAAGGGCTTTCAGAAAGCTGATGGTTTAATGGAAGAATGAGAGCGTTATGAGACACCACCTGGACAGGTTAGATTTATAAAGAAAAACATGGCAGACATTTCCGATCTGGTGAAGATGTTCAGGGTGTGTAGGAGGAAGGAGAGGTGATGGAGCAGGAGGAAACAGAGATGCAGAGAAATATGCTGAGTAAGTGGATGAATGGAGGCACTGCAGTAGGAATTCAGGTCTCCAACCCTAAACAATGAACTCTTATACCATTCTGCTCCTTCTAACTGGTCTTCCTGTCTCCATTCTGGCACCCCTGTCCAAGAAAGTCTCCACTATATTAAGTTTCTTTCTGACACACAATTCTGATCAGCTCAGTCTCCTCAAATCTCTTCAGTTGACTTACTATGGCTTTCAGAAAGAAGTGGAAACTGGAACATGGCATACAAATATCCATCAAAACCTGGACTCAATCTCTTTTCTGACAGGTCCATCATATGTAACAGCCACTAAAATCAATCCACAGCTCCTTTACTGGGCATGCTACCACATCTCTCTACCTTTGTATGCATTGTTCCCTTAAATGCCTTTCCCTCCCCTTCATCAATTAATGCCTTATTCTTCAAGCCTCAGTGCAAATACCACCTACTATGGTAAGCCTTTCCTTCCCACACTCAAGCATCCAATTTGAGTCAGATGCCTCTCCATGATGTTTCTATTATCACCCTCCTCTACATATTCCCATTGTTCCTTATCACACAGCTCTGTAATTGTTAGTTAACTTCCCGGTCTCCCTCACTAGACAATGGCATCTTTGTATCACCAACCTTCAGAATAATGCCTAGCACATAGTAAGTGCTCAGTAAGTCTTTGTGGCATACAGGAACCCACTATGCTCACCTTTATCAATTAAAATCAAAACATATTTAAACCAATTAAAAACAAATAACCAAATACTCAGAAAGTTATATAAGAACCAGAATATTAACTTCTGTTACTTCAAGTTACTAATGCAACTATACTATCTAAACAACCAAAGGCTTTAGGAATTATACAGAAACACAAAGTCAAAATGCAAAAATGTCAAAGAATGCTACGCCACTCTACCTCACGGTATGTATGTGAGGGGTGCTGGTTCTACCTTTAACACTGTGCTTAGTCGCATCTGACTCTTTGTGACCCTTTGGATTATAGCCCTCCAGTTCCTCTGTTCATGGGATTTTCCAGGCAAGAATACTGGAATGGGTTGACATTTCCTTCTCCAGGGGATCTTCCTGACCTATGGATCGAACCCAGGTCTCCTGCATCTCCAGGCAGATTCTTTACCCGCTGAGCCATCAGGGAAGCCTGCCTCTTACACTAGCCTCTCTTAATGGTTAAATCACTGCCTGAAATATGTGCAATTCAGGATGTCTCCTTCATGACACTTCCAGAGCATTCTGAACTACTTGAGTTGACAAAATACATTCCATGTTTGACATCAAATTACTAATTAATTAAGATTCATGTTGTTTGATGACATGCTACAATCTGGGCCTAACCAGACGGTTTACATAAAATACAAAGCTCTACTACTAAGGCATTATTCAAATTGTGATGAGTCCAAAACAAGGTTGCCTCCATTAAAAAGAACCAAAATAAAAGGGTCATTATGAGGCTGTATATATGAAGAAAATGGAAGCAAGCTTTATTAAACTGATTTAACTAATCTCATGCAGAAGTCATTAAAAGTCCTGAAATGTTGCTCTGAAAACTTCTCACTAATACCCATCCAAAGGTTAAAGCATATAAATAAGTCATTCCTCTCTATAGAAAACGTGCCTTCCTTCTCCAGTTTCCCAGAACAATGAGAAACTAAATGAAAACAACTGAATCACAACCCTTATACTGTATGAATCCACTATACCATAGCTATGGAGTTAAATTTTGTACGCAGTAGAAACTTTCATTTTAGCTAATACTATATAGATGTTTGTAATTAACTGTTTACTGACAGATGAACTATCTTCAATATCAACCACTGATGTAGTCAGTGTTATTTCCCTTCTCCCTCGTCAATGACCTCCTCCTCTTCCCAGTTTCTTCAAGTGGAATCAGCTCGTAATTTCCTTTACTCTCTGGTAACCCAACAGTTTTCATTCTTCTACAGGAGATACTGATAGGAGACACATGCCTTTAAGGAACTGATGAAAACTAGGGGGCCCAGAAAAATAAGTGTATCTACATACACTCAATTTTTTTCATATGATTTCAGTTTAAGAATCCTTATCCCCCATAATCACCTACACAAATAATTTCTATTACTATACGGTGCTCTCTTACAACCTCCCACAACACCTTACACACACACACACACATGAACACAATTAAGGACTACTACAGTGATTAACAACATAATACTCAAAATAATAAAATTTAGGTAATGCTTTAACTCTACCAACAATATTTCAAGAATCCCAGATGAACTCCTCTCTAAAAGGCCTTAGAACATGTTGAGCACGTCAATAAGACAACTCAAAATAAGGAGTAAGGCATTTATTTTAAAAGTTTACCAAGTCTTATTATTTGGTCAACTTTCCTGCCTTAAAATGAACTGAAATGTCATCCTAAATACATGTTTATGAAGTCTGACATATCTGCTTGTAAAATCATGTACGGCTCAAAAGTTATTTTGAGTACAAAAGAAAGTTCCCATTGATATCAACAAACTCTTGGACTCAAATACTTGTTCTAATGTATTAAGCTATGTTCAACACTGAATAGTGTTAGCTAGGACTGAAAGTGATACCATCTCATAACTATCTAGTTACCTTGTCAAAGCATAAAAGATGAAACAGGACAAATGACCAAAGGGAAGGGAAGAATAGAATCAAGGTGTTATTACTAACAGACAGAGATAAGTGCTTTTTATTGAACTAGTACATCCCAAAAGTGGAAGGCTCTTGCTGGATGTACCAAACTTTGTGGAAACTATCAGTTCACTTTTATTTTTGTTTAAACTTTTAATCACTGTTTAAGCCAGTTCTGTATTGGGTCCAAAGAAAGAAAGAAGAAACATGATCACTCTTTTACTGCAAAATGATAAATTTCAAAAATCACATCAGGATTTTTATACATTAAACTTGGTGATAGAAACAAAACTTTTCTAAGTTTTGTAATAGGAGCACCCATTAAACCTCTGGCAGGGCAGATAATTCACAAAGAGCTTGTGACTCAGTTTCTTCATTTGTAAATACTAGAGAGGAGAGTGGTAACAGGACACATCAAGTAACTGTTAGTTTCCTCAAGTTAAGGTGGAACTGATGAGACCTTAGACTGGTTGTTTTATAACACCCTGCTAGGTCCCTTTCCACATAATAGAAGGCTGTAAATTTCCTGTAACGATAACACTTGGATCACTATTTTCCAATCTGGACAGTTCATAACTGAAAGGCAAACAGGGGGCAAGAGAGAACCACAACAGGTATCAATACATACTAAATGGCCAGATGGCCTAAGAAAACTCTTTAGTTATAAGGTCATTGCCTCCTTCCTTGTAACCCAGTTGCTGGTTAAAACTGAAAACTAAATATACAACATGTGGCTTGTGCGCTCCAAACAAACAGAGAACTTTCGGATAGGAGGAGTATTTGCTGAATTTGAGCTGGAAAACCATGTCCCCTCTGCCATCCGAATTAGAAAGTTTATTGATAAACATCTGCCTAATATTTGCCAGGGCTGACAAAAAAAGTCTTTAGCCAATACACTGTATGAATTTGACCAGTTTTGAAGTTTCACTATTATTATACCGTTTTTCTATAAGCTGAAGACAAAAAAGAAGAAAAAAAAAAAAAAAGGAGGAACCTTTTTAACTGATGAGTTGAAGAAATCCCAGTATTTCCCAATCTGATACCAGGCCCCATAGATTTCATTCCTCTGCACATGAAGTCAGTGGCAGGAAATGGACTGCCTGCTCTCACTGGTTCAGACACTCTCAAGACGGGGAGATTTGTGCAGTCGGTCTACTGCTTTTGAGCGTTCTTAATCTACTAAGTGGAAGTCCTGGACGACTGGGGATCACACACATACGACAGTTGGTGGTACTTCCTCCAGCCTCCACCTCCCACGCTCCCCCCACTCTTAAAGAAATGTTTTTTGGGCGAGCACATGGAGAGGCAAGGTGGGGGGGAAACACGTAGGCGCCTCTTCCTTAGATATCTGGTCAAGTAGAAAAGACTGGAGGCCTAAGTTGTGTGCTTTTTGTTTGGTTGGCTGATTGGTTGTTTGGGTTTGTTTGTTTGTTTGTTTTAAGTCTGTGAGTGGGCTCCCTAGTACTGGGGCTGAAAAAAAAGAGAGGTTCCCCTGCTCGGACCCTAAGCGTTTAAAGAGTCAAAACCACAGCAATTGATATGGATGTGAGGGGAATGAAATCGCGCAAAGAAGGATCGCGCCCCCAAGTTAAACCAACAGCAGCCCCTACCCAGTACGCAGGGTCTCCCCAAGTTGGGGTGGGGCCTTTCTCCTTCCCGCACCGCCTCCCGGCTGCCAAGAGGGAGAAAGGAGTTAACTGGAGAAGGGGGTGCTCTTCCGCCCCCACGCCGTCTCCGCGCCTCGGCGTGGCCGCTGCTTTAGCGGCTCCCCGAGTTGCACAGCGAGGTCGCGGTCACCCTTGGGAGGGGGCCCCGGGTCCCCCCGTGTTCAACGGCAGGAGGATCCCGGGGCTCTCGCTGTCCCTAAGGCCGGCGGGGGCTGCGGGAGCACTCACCAATTTAGGTTTGTTTTTCGTTTCCTCTTCGTTGGCGGCCCGGTTCCCCGCGCTCCGCTTGTTGCTTCGGCCCCCACCGGGTTCCTCGCCGCTGCCTCCCACGCCCGACGCCGCCGCCGCCCCGGGCTGCTCCATCTTTCTTCGGCCCTGTCACCTGTGCCCTGGAACCCCACTTCTCCTTCACTGAGGAAGCCCCTCGGGGCGGTCTCGCTGCCCCGCGTGGATTCGGCAGCGCCTCTTCCTGGAAGGGAAAGTGGGTCTGCCGATTTCACGTCCCTGGGACTCCCGGCTCCCAGGCACCCCAGACTCGACAAGCCGTTGCCACTACTCTGCGCTGGGGCAAGCCCTGCCCCCGAGCGGCTGTAATTACCACGGTCGCCGCCGCCCTCAGGGCGGTGTTTAGGGTGGAGGGAAAGTAGGTGCCTATCTCTTTAAGAGGGCCTCCGCACACGTGATTCATCAAAGTGCCCGCAGTCCGCCGCCCGGGCGCGGAAAGCTGCTTCCTACTCCCGCTGCCGGGCGGTCCGGCTACTGAGCATGCCCGGCGCGGCGACGGCTGCCAAACGAGAGGACTTGAAGCTGAGGTTAAGCACTGATTTCCCTTCCTAGGGGCCTAGCGTGAAATGGACGGGAACTAGCCGAGAGAGAGGAGGTGTAGCCCATTTTAGAGACGGAGACACTGAGGCCTGGGAGGATTCACGTGTGAGTTATACCTGAGTCTCCGCTTCCACTCGTGTAGGCCAGAGCACCTTCCCCGGCTAGCCAAGACCTTGCCGGGGGTGTGGTTGTGCTCCACTCCGTGGGAGGGGTTGATTGGCAAGACAGCTGGCACCCCGCAGGAGCACCGCCATGGGGAGCGCTGATTGATTGCCTAGACAGACTGTACGGGTCAAAGTGGAAGGAGTGGGTGTTTTCTGTTGCCGTGATTGCGTTGAGACCAAAGAAACACAGTCATTCCTTTATTCCCAGGATGTGGGGTGGGAGAAGCAGCAGACGCCCACTGCTTAATCCAGAGGGGGTGTAAAGCTCTTTAGGCAAAGCACCTATGGAGACCTAACAGTTGGATTGAGTGCTATTTTCAGTGTTCCGAACTACTTTAGGTTTAGAGTTGTGGGGAGCGAGTAAGAGCATGTGTGTCAAAGCTTTGTTAAAAATGTAAATCTCTAGACAAATGCTAGGTAACTGAGCAGCAGCAGCCACAAGGCACCGCGGGTATTCTTAATTTTTCACCCTAGAGTTGTCAGGAAGAGGCCCATGCCTCTTTAAAAACAATGTTCACACTGAGAACAATCATGGGACCTGGCAGAACTTGAATGAACCACCTTCATACAATCTAGAGAAGCTAGAAATGTAAATTTAGATCCTATGTGCCTATAAACATGCCCATGTGCCTGTTATTCACATATCTTCAGGCTCTGATCTTTTTGTCCTACTCCCCTTCAACCTAAACTCTGCTAATTTTTTATGAACACATTTATAGAGTGTATTAGGATAAATTTGACCATGCTGTAGATAGGATGAGGCAATTAACTTGGAAAGTACAATAAAAACAATGTTAGACATCTGAAAGCACTCTTAATACTGGCTTTGCCATTGTCCTTAACTTGCTTTTTAATTATGCAGGTGGTAAACTACCCAAGGACAGCAGAGAAGAGGGGATACATGCTCCCAGACAGGGTGGGCAAGGAGCCCTAAGGTAAATTTGTAGAAGTTCCTGTTTGACTTAAAATTTGATGTGTATTCTGAATTTGACTCACTACAAACACACGTGCACACACACACATACACACTCACTCATGCATGATTTAAATTATTTAAATGCCCCTCTCCTGAAAAATGGTGTAGAAATGGATGCTGCAGTAAGATGTGACCTGGTTATCTACTGCTTTCAGATAATTCCTGTTTGAGAGACATGGGTATGAGCCACAGCTGAGGGTGCTTGGAGCTCAAATGTTGCTTCATAATCTGCTCAGTAGATCTTCATTGAGCTTTTTAGAGCAGGGGTACCCAATCTCTGGGATCTAATGCCTGATGATCTGAGGTGGAGCTGAGGTAATAATAATAGAAATAAAGTGCATAATAAATGTCATGTGCTTGAATCATCCTGAAACATACACTGCCTCCAACCTGGTCTGTGGATAAATTGTCTTGCACAAAACCAGCCTCTGGTGCCAAAAAGCCTGGGGGCTGCTGCCTTCAAGTATACCAGGTGATATCCAGAGTGCTGTGTGTTAGGAGTATGAAGCTCACAGTTTCTGCCCTTTAGAACTGCCTAGTCTGCTTGGAGAGACTGATCATTAATGATTGTACTTCAACAGATGGGAACAGGAAAACCGTGGAGCACACAAGAGTGCCAGAGGCTCTCGGACACCTTCCCAAAGAGGATGATGTTTGAACTGAGTCTTAAGGGTCAAATTAAAGTCTCTAAGTATTTGGTGACAGCCTGCTAAGTTTTGGATACCCTACTAGGCATTACGGTGGTGAACAAGATGGTGAACAATATGGATGTGGTTTGCTCTTGTGGAACTTTCTGGCTATTGGGAACAATATTAAACAAACAAACAAAAAAAAAGTATTGAGCACTTACAAGGTAAAAAAGAAGAGTGAAGAGCATCCCAGGCAAAGGAAATGACCATAGCATGTGCAGAGACTCTGTAGTTAAGAAATTGAAGGCAACGGATGGGGGTTGCTCTTGGTAAGAGAAGCAGCAGAACAGATAAGCAGCTTCCAGATCATGAAGGTCCCCACTTATAGATCTCATTGGTGTGATTTTAAAACGGTGATTCTTGGTTTCTCAGTCGTGTCCAACTCTTTGTGACCCCATGGACTGTAGCTCACCAGGCTCCTCTGTCTGTGGGATTTTCCAGGCAAGAAGACTGGAGCGGGTTGCCGTTTCCTCTTCCAGGGTAAAAGCGGTGAAGGCATTATAATACAAGTGACTCCTGTTTTTGGTGTGTGAATAATTGAAAAGGGATCGACATTATTTTGAGAGTCAGGCTGGGTTGCACCATTCTCAGGCCAGGTGAAGCTACATTTGAAACCAAAGAAGACGTGCATGTAAAAGGTACATAATCTGCACCACAAAAAAGGAGAAATATCTGTCCCTGAGATGACTTAACATTTGACCTTATTGTGATTATCTCAGCCCTGTCTTCATTCTGGATGTTTCTTTTCAACATTTTGCTCCAGTTCATGTAAACAGTCATTACAAATAAACAAACCCCCTTCTTTCAAACATCAGGGTCTCTCTAGAAAGCTAGCATACATAAGGAGCCAGTGGTCCCCTGCAAGGATACTTTGTCCACTGATTATGAACTAGACACTTCACCAAGTTCAGTCCTAGGACTGCTCCCACTGTATCTACGTTTCTTTTATTTTTACCTTCCTGGGACACACAAATAGGCCGGTGGGTGAAAATACATCTTTTCTCTGATGCTGCAGAAAGAAGGAGGCTACTACCATCCGTTGGGACTTCAAAAGTGTGTGTTAGACCCCATGACCTTGTAGTGTCTCCTTCTAATCACATGAATTTAGCACCCAGTTAACTTTAAAAGCCAGCCCTCGGAGAAATGAAAGATAAAAGGCTGCTAGGTTCTGTCTTTCTTCAAACTGATCTTAGAGTCATCCATTACCCCCAGAGGTTTCTGATGATCCTTATTAGTATCAATCTGGCTTTCTGTGTCTTCCTTCTGCTACGTGTTCTCATCTAAACAATCTGGACCATTAATAGAGAAATTAAAGCTGACATAGATTAGACAAAAGTAAGAAATTGAAGGCAAAAGGAGAAGAGGGTGGCAAAGGATAAGATGGTTTGGTAGCATCACCAACTCAAGAGACATGAGTTTGAGCACACTCTGGGACATAGTGAAGGACAGGGAAGCTGGGCATGCTGCAGTCCATGGAGTTGCAGAGTCAGACATGACTTAGAGTTGAACAACAATAAAAAATCATTCCCTCCAAGGTCATGGAAAAAATATTTATGAATTAAAGGTGGCCTGAGAATAAACAAGTACTTATTAAGTACATACTACATGGGCAACACCAAACTAGAGGTCACATGAATAAAAAAGGACCAGATGTTTTGCTCTCAAAGCACATGTATCTTCCTGAGAAATCTCCTGTTCTGCAAAATTTCACACTAAACATAACAATTTCTGGGGAAAACCTGGTTAGGGAAGATCACGTAGACTCAATGCAACTTTATAGCCAGAGCACTAATGAAAACACTGCTGCTGTGTCACTTCAGTCGTGTCCGACTCTGTGCGACCCCATAGATGGCAGCCCACGAGGCTCCCCCGTCCCTGGGATTCTCCAGGCAAGAACACTGGAGTGGGTTGCCATTTCCTTCTCCAATGCATGAAAGTGAAAAGTGAAAGTGAAGTCACTCAGTCGTATCCAACTCTTAGCGACCCCATGGACTGCAGCCTACCAGGCTCCTCCGTCCATGGGATTTTCCAGGCAAGAGTACTGGAGTGGGGTAGCCATCCTAATAAAAACACTCAGGAGGTTGAATCTCCACTGGCATCTACACCCAATGTCCCAGTCATCAGTGCTTTGTATCCTTCATGCCTCCTCTTTCCCTGATGTGAATCCTCAAGGGCATTTACTTTTAATAGATGCCATTTTCTTCAGAATTAAAAATCTAATTGAAGAGTACCCAACTTTGTAGGACATCCCCTGGAGGAGGGCATGGCAGCCCACTCCAGTATTGTTGCCCAGAGAATCCCATGGATAGAGGAGCCTGTTGGACTACAGTCCATAGGGTCTCAAGGAGTCAGACAGAACTGAACTGACTGAGTATGCATGTACAGCTTTGTAGAGGGCTTCCCTGGTGGCTCAGATGGTAAAGAATCTGCCTGCAGTACAGAAGACCTGGGTTTGATCCCTGGGTCAGGAATGGCAACCCACTCCAGTATTCTGGCCTAGAGAATTCCACAGACAGAGGAGACTCATGGGCTACAGTCCATGGTGTCGCAAAGAGTCAGACACGACTGAGCAACTAAACAACAACTTTGTAGAAACACATGATGAAAGGTCTTCACAGCTTCACCAACTAGTTAATGTAGTGGGCAACTTAGAGGTTGTTGAAACCACTAAACCAGTCACACAAAAGGGACAGAGTTTGGGGCAGAATTATTCTTTTATTTCTGAAAGCCTTCATATATCAAAAAGGCTTCTCCTTAACTGTGAGAAAGCTGGCTCCTGATCATGTTGAAACTTAAAGTGCTAAAACACTTCACATGTGAACCAGCTGGCCTTCCACCTAATTTTAGTGACACCGTTCTCCTATTGACCAATCCCTAATGTGCTATTTGTGATACACAAACCCTTGTAATAGAACAGACCGTAAAATATATGTTCTTTGCCATTGATAGGTATAAAATCTGCTTGAGAAAACAAACAAATGAAATGTGTAGAACTGTAAGAGAAAAGTGGCTGCCTAATTCTGAGGTGAGAGAAAAAAAGAAAAAGTGAAAGTCACTCAGTTGTGTCCCATTCTTAGTAACCCTATCTTATGGACTGTAGCCCACCAGGCTCCTCTGTCTGTGGGATTTCCCAGGCAAAAATACCGGAGCGAGTAGCCATTCCCTTCTCCAGAGGATCTTCCCAACCCAGGGATTGAACCCAGGTCTCCTGCATTGCACAGACTCTCTACGGTCTGAGCCAGTGAGGTACTAACTGGAAATTCAGGATAACATGGTGAAGGGGTGAGATGAGTCAGACCTAGAATAGATGAAGACGTTTTCAAGGAGAACTTGAGCTGCCAAGGCCTGAAAAAGAAATGAGACTTGAATAGGCAAAGCAAAAAAAGGAAGTGAGGAAAAGACAACATATAGTGTAAAGGGACCAAAGGGGCTTGAGTAGAATGGTGAGAATATAGATTTTGAATAATAGTAGGAAACATGGTTCTCCCCATAGTGTTTGCCCAGCACGTAAACAGATTTGAATATCAGACATAATAGTAGTGACTGATAAGACTCTAGCCGAAATGTTACAAAATAAAAGAATATTTTAAGGAGCTGATCTGGCAATGGTATGCAGAATAACTAGACACTGATTTTCAAACTTATTTTTCCCTCAGTCCAAATTTTTTGTCCCCAAACAAAAACTTCACAGAAACTCAGTGTGTACAACAGATACAAATCTAGCTGACCTGTAGGAGTGGAGATTACAGTCCTCATGACCACTTGGCTTCTCTCATCCTCTGAGGCGACCCTCTGAGGCACCAGTGCTGAACTCTAGCTGAAACTAGATAAAGTCCTGGCTGGATAAAGTCATGAGGATCGGAACTAAAGTGGCCCCAGAGGAAATGAAGAAAAAGGAACGAATCCAAGAAATATATTTAAAGGAACACACTGTTCCTCTCCACAGATTACAGACAGGATGCAGATGAAAAGAAAAAGGAAACAAGAATTACTAAAACACTGGCTCAAGGCAATAAAAACCCAGTAGCAAACAGGGAGATAATATCTCAGCAGGTACTTGTTGGCACACAGAGCCAGACCAAGGAGCCTGATACCCAGACACTAAAGAGACTCGTTAGGGCAGGACAAGAAAACTAACAAGGTTCCTATAGTCACCAACAGAAAGAGTCTGGGAAGGCTGGAAAAACAGGAAGATTGTGTAACAGTAGGCAAGAAGCAGGCAGACAGCTAAACTCTGGAAGTCCAACAATGGATGTCCTGGCTGGCAAGCAGAGAATAGAATCCACTCTGTAGGCAGAGGCTGAAACAATCAGTACATAGCAGGAATCCAATCATGGGAATTGGGATTAAGAAACAAATGAGCAATTTCTTACGAAGTCTGGCAAAACAGTGCTAAACAAGGCAGTGTACCATGCCTAAAGGAACTGGCACATCAGATGACGTCCAGGAAAAGAGGCAGAGACAGGCGAATAAAAATGGCACACAAGACACCCAGTTACTTCAAGTAATCTGTGAGCTCAGAGTAGGACCACAAATAATAGGTCCACAGGGTGCTAAATGACCCAAACTACTGAAATAATGGCTTCTTGAATTGTCTCTGACTAGGAGCAGGATTGGTCCCAGCAGAAGAAAAGTGGACAACAAGAAAAGCCTTGGGAGCAGTAATGACCAATAATGGTCACTTACCTGGAGGTAAAAGTTAACGTGTTCTGTTTTGAGGATTTACAGGGTTTGGTGCAGCCACAGCCCCACAAAAAAGTAGTCCAAGAGACAATAGTGCCAATGTCTCCTTTTGGGGAAAATGTTGAGACTGGTAGAGATTTTGAGAATGTCCAGATTCGTGTCATCAGCAACCCTTTGAATTTTATCTGGAAAATATGTGTCTAACAAAGAACAGATTTCCTGTTCCACATTAACCAAAGACCCAGAGTGATCTTCCAAAGTGGCTTGACAGGTCATGTATGGTGACTGTCCAATCTATAAGTTACTAAGACATAGATGTAGTAATAAACTGAGAGAAAAACATGGTTTGCTTGCTAAAGTACGTGAATCAGTAAAGCACTCACTGGTGGTCATAGGGATGCTATTCATTTTTGAAGTTGAGGGTTTTTTTTTTTAATCAGTGTAAACAGTTTCTTGAAGATGAGTAAGTTCAAGTATGAGACTACAATTATGCAATTAAAATTGATTATCTCTTTTATGTTGTGGTTTGTGTTTATTTTCTAACTTTTTCAAAATATAATTACTTGAAAATTAAGGAATACCTGTTTGACATCTGTAAATAATAAAAACATGTTCTCATATCTGGGCATCAGTAGTTAGGCAAGTCTTAGAAGTAGGTTTATTTTGTTTTATATATTGTCTCATATAAATTTTAACAGCTTTATTGACATATAGTTTGCATATCATACAATTCACCTTTTTAAATGTATAATTCAGTGGGTTTTAGTATAGTCCCCCAAGTTGTACAACCGTCATCACAATCAATTTTAGAATCTTTTCATCACACCAAAAATGATCCCTTCTTTAGCCGTCTCTCCTCCCCAGTTCCAAGCCACTCCCTGCACCCCCTCCCCTAGCCCCCGACCTGAGGCCACCACTAATTCACTTTATGTCTCTGTAGATTTGCCTATTCTGGACATTTTACATAAATAGTATCATACAACACAGGTTTGTATTGTATGATCGTATCATACAATACATGTTTGTATTGTATGATTGTATCATACAATACATGTATGATTGTATCATACAACACATGTTTTGTATACAATACATGGAGTTTTGCAACTGGCTTCTTTCTCTGAGAATAATATTTTCAGTATTCAAGCATCCCACATCAGTTTTTATTTGTTCATTATTACCTTGTTTTTTCTTGGACACAAATGCAAATCAGTTGTTTAAGCCACCTCCCCTGTTATACACACAGGGACATATACCTACTTGAAATTGAAAAGAATTGATATCCTCACACAAACACCAACCTGGCCCCGCTTTCCTGGCAAAAGCAGGAGATGTGGAGGATTGATTTTCCTATACAGTGATAGGATAATTTCTTTCTGAGCCAGGACCTGCTATTTTATGGAAAGGACCACAAATGCTATATTTAATCACCTATACATTATGTACCAGAACAATTCTTAGAAGTTTATCTTAATGAATTAAACGGAGAAACCCAGAAACCAATTACATTAAATTATATTTTACCTAATACAGTAGCAGAGAGTATATAGGTCTTTACTTTCAAGTCTTCCATTATAACATATTAGAAGCTAAAATGTATAGCAGAGTCATTTAGAAGGCCTTCTTTGAGATTTACACGTGATTTTCCAGGAAAATTTTTAGGAAGGACTTTTGGTCACTGGATGATTTCTTGGAAACTAGATTCAAATATCTCTGTCTTGCAGCTACTTTTATCATATTTATTTTCTCAAGTAGCCCTGTATCATTCGGAGAAGGCAATGGCACCCCACTCCAGTACTCTTGCCTGGAAAATCCCATGGACGGAGAAGCCTGGTAGGCTGCAGTCCATGGAGTCGCTAAGAGTCGGACATGACTGAGCGACTTCACTTTCACTTTTCACTTTCATGCATTGGAGAAGGAAATGGCAACCCACTCCAGTGTTCTTGCCTGGAGAATCCCAGGGACGGGGGAGCCTGGTGGGCTGCCATCCATGGGGTCACACAGAGTTAGATGTGACTGAAGTGACTTAGCAGCAGCAGGAGCCCTGTATCATTTACTTTCTGCTGCCTTCAAAACAGAAAGGCTAATTTGAGCTGCCATCTCTTCAATACTAGCAGCTTCACCTTACACCTTGACATTACACAAGGGCAGATCTGCCTCTAAACTCTATGAACCAATGCTGATTTGCATAAAAATTTCCATCCTTAAATTCCTCACCATGTTGTTGCTTTATACCATCAAAATCCCCAAAGTCCTGGCTTGGAGAGTGGCCAAATTCAAAGATACACAGGGTCAAGCTTGATCCCAAATCTACAGAAGAAATCTTCCATCACAGGCACAGCCCAATGATAATATATAACTGTTATTAGAAGACTGCTTTTTTTCCCTTTTATACTACTTTTGATTATTAAAACTATAAAATAATTAGATTTTATTTTAGCTAGCATATTAGAGCCTATACATATAATTTAAATTGAGATATTAATGCATATTAAGTAGTAACTATATCTAGGGCATGGTGCTAAGGATAAATGACTGCTACACTATTCATCATCTCAATGGGCTTAAAATGTAGTCAAGGCAACTGGCAGGTATAGATTTAACTGCAAAAGAATGTTACAGAAGCATATAAGAATAAGAGAATGGGGAATATTTCATGGAAAAGCTGGACCTTTTAAGTATAAGTAGTATCCCACAACTTGAAACTTAAAAGGGTATTTGATGGAGAGGGAACAGCATGACCTACAGCATAGAGATAGAAAAATGTGGGCTGAATTTGGAAACTGACTAGTCATCTAATGGGACTGGAGAGTAGGTTTTGTAATTGTATGGTGTGTGCTTAGTCGCTCAGTCGTATCCAATTCTTTGTGACCTCATGGACTGTAGCCCACCAGGTTCCTCTGTCCATGGAATTTCCCAGGCAAGAATACTAGAGTGGGTTGCCATTCCCTTCTCCAGGGGACCTTCCCAACCCAGGGATATAACCCAGGTCTCCTGCATTGGAGGCAGGTTCTTTACCATCTGAGCCACCAGGGAAGCCCTTGTAATTGTATAGTGGGAGATAAAGCTGAGAAAGCACAATGAGGCCAAGTTGGGAAAACTTGAAATGCCATCCTGAACTCTGAATTTATTATTTAAGTCGTGAGAGATTTATGAAGAGGAAAAAACACATGATTAGCCCTATATTTTAGGGAAATGCTCTGGCATTGGTATGTAGGATGGTTTGTAAGATAAGAAACTAGAGGCAGGGAGATACATACATTAGGATGTCACTTTCAAAAGCCATTCTTTTATTGGGGAATAAGAATGTTAACTCAGCCTGAGTGCCAGCAAGAAGACATGACATCATGCAGTTATCCACAATAGTCCAGAGAAGGAGGAACTGCAAGGGTGAGCCAAGGTGAAATCTACTATGAATAACCAGGAGGCAAAAATCAATAAAGACAATGTAAAGGGCTAAGGTCCCCATTAGACTTGGCATGTAGACCCAAGAATTTGTAAGGTAGAGTCAGGATCATATTGAGAAGCTGTCTTAAAGAACAAAGGGGAATTGGTGGTAAATAGCCTGGAGGCATCCATAGCTTAACTTTATTGGTTGGTGGATATGAGATACATGAATGTGCTGGACTGGTTCAAGGGACCAAGGACAGTTAGTTAGATATTTAAATGATATTTTCACGATAATTAGTCCATGAACTGAAACAGTAGAAAAGAGAACAGAAAGATAGGAACAGATTTCACAGGTATTAGTCTCTGGATTTGATTACCTTATATAGGCAATTGGGGAATGGAAAGAGTAGAAGATAATTCTGACATTTCAGTACCAAATAACAGAGTGATAATAGTGCAGGTTAGGAATCTAGGAGGAGAAACACATTTGGAAAATATCAATATAATGCTGAGTTATATACGAAGGGAGCCACATTTCAGGTGCCTGCAGATGGAAATGACATTAGACATTAGGTCTGGTGTTTCTGAGAAAGTTCAGAGACAGAGATGAAGATTTAGAGTCATTTACCTAACTAGCTTAAAGTTCAACATTCAGAAAACAAAGATCATGGCATCCGGTCCCATCACTTCATGGGAAATAGATGGGGAAACAGTGGAAACAGTGTCAGACTTTATATTTTGGGGCTCCAAAATGACTGCAGATGGTGACTGCAGCCATGAAATTAAAAGACGCTTACTCCTTGGAAGGAAAGTTATGTCCAACCTAGATACCATTTTGAAAAGCAGAGACATTACTTTGCCAACAAAGGTCCATCTACTCAAGGCTATGGTTTTTCCAGTGGTCATGTATGGATGTGAGAGTTGGACTGTGAAGAAAGCTGAGCGCCGAAGAATTGATGCTTTTGAACTGTGGTGTTGGAGAAGACTCTTGAGAGTCCCTTGGACTGCAAGGAGATCCAACCAGTCCATTCTGAAGGAGATCAGCCCTGGGATTTCTTTGGAAGGAATGATGCTAAAGCTGAAACTCTAGTACTTTGGCCACCTCATGCAAAGAGTTGACTCATTGGAAAAGACTCTGATGCTGGGAGGGATTGAGGGCAGGAGGAGAAGGGGACGACAGAGGATGAGATGGCTGGATGGCATCACTGACTCGATGGACGTGAGTCTGGGTGAACTCCGGGAGTTGGTGATGGACAGGGAGGCCTGGCATGCTGCGATTCATGGGGTCGCAAACAGTCAGACATGACTGAGTGACTGAACTTAACTGAACCTAACTAGCAGGTGACGATGTGGGAGTAGGTGAGATGACCAGGGAAGAGACTATAGAGGGTTATGAGAACCAAAGAAAAAAGTTTATTGAAAGCTCATTTTTAAGTGTGGACAGGGGAAAGAAATCATCCAAGGCTATCATCTAAGAAAGTTTATTACTCATAGTAGATCCTTTGATTTTAGTACTGAGTGACAAGGAGAGTCATGATAGCAGGATGCTAGAATGCAGATTGGGAATCTGGGAAAAGAAACATTTTTGGTATTGGATGGCAGGATGTTAAAAAAATGTTCAGAAACACCCATTCAGGTACAATGGGATCCAGGAAAGTACAGTAACACAGAGGCCAGACATTAAAGAAATGGTAACCAGCAGAAAAGTAAAGAAGGATGAAGTCTTTCTATATTGAATATAGAAATCAGGAAACTGAGGAACAGATTTCTTCTTGGAAACAATACACACTTGGGAGACTATACACACATTAAAATAAAGCTCATGTAGCTCAGAACTCCACCTTTGAGATGGCTGTCAGAGACAGTTCACCAGCCAAATAAGAAAAAGTCTAGTTTCTTCAGAGAGTACTCATTCTTGACATACACATGCTGTTGGCTTCTTTCACTATTTGATCCCTCTTTTCTCTATTCCCTCCTTTCTCTTCTTTTTTCACCATAGTTCACTATCCTCCCCATCCTCCAATGTGTAGTAGTTCCAACCCTCAGTGCGGTGTGAAAGTCTGTGCTGGTGTTGGCTTGTGACCAGACACAGGGTAGAGTGGCTGTAAAAGGTGGAGGCTAGGTCCAAGGAGTCCAGCTGGGGCTAAGAGCCTGGGGGAGCAGTACTCAGAATGTATCAGAAAAGAGATGACCTGCTATATTTTATTTGTGGGCTGGAAGCCTGCTCTAAGTGCTAGAGGTTTATGTGTGCTCACCTGTGTCTGAGTCTTTCTGACCCCATGGACTGTAGCTGCCAGGTTCCTCTGTACATGTGATTTTTCTAGGCAAGAATACTAGAGTGGGTTGCCATTTCCTTCACCAGGGGATCTTCCTGACCCAGGAACTGAACCTACATCTCTTGCATCTCCTGCATTGGCAGGCGGATTCTTTACCACTGAGCCACCCATGAAGCCTGCTAGAGGCTTCATCATCATGTCAATTACATTAAGTTAAGGATTACTTAGCTTCCCTTGTAGCTCAATGGGTAAAGAATCTGCCTGCAATGCAGAAGACCTGGGTTTGATTCCTAGGTCTGGTTATTCAGGAGTAAGTTGCACCTCATTTTCTAAATCTATCCTGTTACTTCAAGAAAGCTGAGCTTGGTTAATTTGTACAGTAAACTACACTTTAGAAATATGTTTCAGAAGCTTTATTACATAAATCCTACATCTTGATACTGAGTTCTTACCTCAGGGGAACACAGTGAACTTCTACCTTTAGGGTAACCCAAGATCATGGGCTCTAATTTAAAGACTTGCCTCTGGGTGATGGTGGCATATCCAGGGGGTTTACCATGTAGACCTCAGAGGTCAGGATTTTTAACCACACCCACCAGTTTTGGCCACCAAGGCAATTCACAAGAAAGGGCCTAATAGACAAGCCACGAGACAGAGCAGTGATCTAGCGTTGAGCTAGAACAGTGGTTCACAGAGCATCAGCATCAGAATCACCTGGAAGCTTGTTAGAACTAAAAATTCTCAAGCACCAACTTAAGCCTACTGGATCAAAAACTATGGTGTAATCCAGCAATCTGTGTTTAACAAGCCCTCCACATGATTCTGATACATGCTCAGATGTGAGGACCACTCTGGTAAAAGAAAACAAATCATGAACAGGAGGGTTATAGGACAGAGGAGACAGAAAAAACAAGGTACCAGTGAGGGATGAAGTTGAATGAAGGTAGGGGAATCCTGAGTTGTACCTTTCCGATTGTCATCCCAAGAACAGCACTTCTATTCAGATGTTTTTAAAAGTGCTGAACTGCATGTTTAACATATAGCAATAAATGGAATGGAATAAGAGACCAGATGTTGAATGAAGGGCAAGAACAGAGACAGGAGTAACCGGTAAAGGAAAAGGATTAGATCCAAGCCAGCAGGAGCTGTCAGGAGTAAAGCAAAGCACAGCAGGTGTAGAAGACCAAAAGAGGTAAATTGGTTGCTTCTAATAGTTTAGGAGAAGTCTGATGCCCCTGACAGTACCAGAGAGAACAAGCAGCTCCAAGGGTAGGAATGGGGTCAAGGAGATGGAGATATTTATATTCCAAAATTATATGAATGTGCTCCTGTAAGAATCAAGACATTACTGTAAACCAGGCCATTGATATTTCAGCAGGGAGTATGGCTTATGAAACCACTTTATTCCACATTAACAGCTCTCAGCTGTGCATTGAATTTCTAATGCAAATAGAATCAATGGATCTATAAGAAAGTAAGTGCATGCTAAGTCACTTCAGTTGTGTCCAACTCTTTGGACCCTATAAACTGTAGTCCACCAGTCTCTTCAGTCCATGGGATTCTCCAGGTAAGAATACTAGAGTGGGTTGTCATGCCCTCTTCCAGGGAATCTTCCTGACCCAGGGATCAAACCTGCATCTCCTGTGTCTCCTGCATTGCAGGCAGATTCTTCAAGCACTGAACCACCGGGGAAGCCCCTATAAGAAAGCAGATACATTTAAATCTGAGTAAGATGGTTTGTGAATTAGTCTTTGTCATAACTTGAAAATACACTGCTAGGAGGCTTTATGGCTATCAGTAACACAAAGTCTGTAAGAAGAGGAAACTAACTAGGACTGGTAGAGACTCAGGAATTTAAGGTCAAGGATCTGGGGAAACCAATTTATCTGTATATTGTGGCTTGGCGGGAAAGGGCAAGGAGGCAGTCAGTCAGGTAGTAAGGCTTGGCAGACTCCACTGTAATGGAAGATGTAGTCCTTGCCTGAGTATCTAGTCAGACACATGGATCAAGGCAGTGAGGGATTCATACAACAAATGTCTGTGTTCAGCATCAAGGAAAGAGTTATCTGTCTGATCAGGCAAGTATCAGGTCCATCTACATGTGCCACCTATTTTCTCCTGGGACTCACCTGATGGATGAAGATCCTTGGTTCAGGTCTCCACTCCTCCACTGCATGGGTGCATGTTGAGTCGCTTCACTCATATCTGATTCTTTGTGACCCTATGGAGTGTAGCCCTCAAGGCTCCTCTGTCCATGGAATTCCCCAGGCAAGAATACTGGAGTGAGTTGCCATACCTTCTCCAGGGGATTGTCCCAACCCAGGGATCAAACCTGTGTCTCTTATGTCTCCTGCATTGGCATGCAAGTTCTTTACCACTAGCACCACCTAGGAAGCCCCTTCCCTCCCACACTACGTGCTATATACTTTGGAGCATGTAACTTCATTCCACTGTGCCAGTTTTCTCCTCTGTAATTTAGTAACTACTTCATAGTGTTGATGAGGCTGAAATGAGATATGTGCATGTCAAATGATTTACTCAGGGTCTGCTACATAAAGTACTTGAATACATTTCAGCTATCATTAAAAGAGGAAGTACACATTATGATTTACCCCACGTTTTACAAGACTTTAGGACCTGACCAAGTAATTTAACTAGTACTGCTGTTAATAAAGCGAATGGATGTGATGAAATTCCAGCAGAACTATTCGTATCCCTAAAGGAGGATGCCATCAAGGTTTTGCATTCATTATGTCAGCAAATCTGGAAGACACAACAGTGGCCACATGACTCAGAAAAGGTCAATCCTCATCCCAGTTCCCAAGAAGGGTAATACCAAAGAATGCTAACCATTGGGCAGTTGCAGTCATCTCCCATGACAGTAAGGTCATGCTTAAAATCTTGCATGCTAGGCTTCAGCATTACACGAACCAAGAACTTCCAGATGTTCAAGTTCAGTTTAGAAAAGGAAGAGAACTAGAGATCAAATTGCCAACATTTGCTAGATTATAGAGAAAGCAAGGGAATTTCAGGAAAACATCTATGTCTGTTTCATCAGCTATGCTAAAGCCTTTGACTATGCGGATCATGACAAACTATAGAAAGCTCTTAGAGAGATGGGAATACCAGACCATCTTACCTGTCTCCTGAGAAACCTGTATGTGGGTGAAGAAGTAACAGAACTCTGTATGGAACAACTGATTGGTTTAAGATGGAGAACGGAGTACCACAGGGCTGTCTGCTGTCATCCTGTTTGTTTAACCTATACGCTGACCATATCATGAGAAATGCTGGACTGGATGAGTTACAAGCCAAATCAAGATAGGCAGGAGAAACATCAACAATCTCAGATATGCAGATGATACCACTCTAATGGCAGAAAGCGAAGAGGAACTAAAGAGCCTCTTGATGAGGATGGAGGAGAGTGAAAGAGCTGGCTTAAGACTAAATATTAAAAAAAAAAAACAAACTAAGATCATGGCATCTGACCCCATTACTTCATGGCAAATAGAAGGGGAAAAGGTGGAAGTAGTGGCAGATTTCATCTTCTGGGCTCCAAAATCACTGCGGATGGTGACTGCAGCCATGAAAACAGAAGACAATCACTTCTCGAAAGTGATGACAAACCTAAACAGTGTGTTGAAAAGCAGAAACGTTACTGTGCCAACAAAGTCTGTATAGTCAAGCCTATGGTCTTCCGAGTGATCATGTACAGTTGTGAGAGCTGGACCTTAAAGAATGCAGAACGCCAAAGAATTGATGCCTTCAAACTGTGGTGCTAGAGAAGACTCCTGAAAGTCCTTTGGACAGCAAGGAGATCAAACCAGTCAATCTTAAGAGAGATCAACCCTGAATACTCACTGGAAGGACTGATGCTGAAGCTGAATGAACCATCAACCATCAACGTGTGCTTAGTTGTTCAGTCATGTCCAACTCTTTACGACCCCATGGACTATAGCCCCTCAGGCTCCTCTATCCATGGGGATTCTCCAGGCAAGAATACTGGACTGGGTTGCCATTCCCTCCTTCACAGGATCTTCCCAACCCAGGGATTGAACCCAGGTCTCCCGCATTGCAGGCAGATTTTTTACCAATTCCAGTATTTTGGTCATCTGATGCAAACAGCCAACTCATTGGTAAAGTCCCTGATGCTTGGAAAGATTGAGGGCAGGAGAAGAGAGTGTCAGAGGATGAGATGGCTGGATGGCGTCACTGATACAATGAATATGAATTTGGGCAAACTCTGGGAGATGGTGAGGGACAGGGAGGCCTGGTGTGCTGCAGTCCATGGGGTCACAAAGAGTTGGATGTGACTGGGCAACTGAACAACAACAAACACATGCATTAATTTCCTCATAAATGGGGTTAAGAATGATACTTCCATTATAGGTTCCTTTCAGAATAAGATTAATTAATGCATAGAAAATGCTTAGTGCACTACCTGACACATAGTAATACTCATTAACTGTTAACTACAATTATTACTTCTCAAAGTTATGTGTAATTTCCTGAACACTTTATTGAGCTGCAATTGACATATGACACACTACACATATTAAAGTATGAGTTGATCAAATTTGTATCCAAAATAGTCAAATTTATACATGCACAGAATAGAATGGGGGTTTCCAGAGATTAGGATAAGGAGTGTAAGGGGAATTGCTAATCAACAGGTATAAAGTTTCAGTTATGAAAGATGAATAGGCTCTACAGATCTGCTGTACAATATCATGCCATTAGATAATCCTGTATTGTACACATGAAAATCTATTAAGAGGGTAGATCTCCTGTTAAATTTTCTTACCACAAAAAGTAATATTTTTAAATAGACATTTGTATATAACCTTGTGCAACTATCACCTCAATCAAGAAAATGAACATATCCATCAGCCCCAAACTTTCCTCCTGCCACTATGTAGCTTCTTGATCCCATTCCAGCCTTGTCCCCAGGCAAACGCTGATCTGCTTTCTGTCACTGCGATTACTTTGCGTTTTTATACAGTTTCATATAAATGCAATCCTTATAGTATATACTCATTTTTCCTCTGGCTTATTTCACTTGGCATCTTTATTTGAGATCCAACCATGCTGTTGGATTCTTACTGTTGATTAGTATTCCATTTTATGACTATACCACAATATGTGTATTCAACTATAAGTCTTTGTGTATGCAGTCTTATATTCGAGGAATGATTCAAGGGATTAGATCTGATAGACAGAGTGCCTGAAGAACTGTGGACAGAGGTTCGTAACATTGTATAGGAGGCAGTGACCAAAACCATCCACAAGAAAAAGAAATGCAACAAGGCAAAATGGTTGAGGAGACCTTACAGATAGCTGAGAAAAGAGAAGACATGAAAGACAAAGGATAAAAGGAAGTGAAAAGTGAAAGTCACTCAGTCATGTCCAAGTCTTTGCTACCCCATGGACTATACAGTCCTTGGAATTCTCCAGGCCAGAATACTGGAGCAGGTAGCCATTTCTTTCTCCAGTGGATCTTCCCAACCCAGGGATTGAACCCAGGTCTCCGAATTGCAAGCAGATTCTTTAGCAGATGAGCCACAAGGGAAGCCCAAAAAGGAAAGATATACTCAACTAAATGTAGAGTTGCATAGAATTGCAAGGAGAGATCAGAAAGCTTTCTTAAGTGGACAATGCAAAGAAATAGAGGGAAAAAAATAGAATAGTAAAGACTAGAGATCTCTTCAAGGAAATTAGAGATACCAAGGAAACATTTCACGCAAAGATGGGCACAATAAAGGACAGAAATGGTATGGACATAACAGAAGCAGAAGATATTAAGAAGTGGCAAGAATACACAGAACTATACAGAAAAGGTCTTAATGACCTGGATAACCACCATGGTGTGATCACTCACTAGAGCCAGATATCCTGACTTGTGAAGCCACGTGGGCCTTAGGAAGCTTTACTACGGACAAAGCTAGTGGAAGTGATGGAATTCCAGCTGAGCTATTTCGAATCCTAAAAGATGATGCTGTGAAAGTGCTGCACTCAATGTGCCATAAACTTGGAAAACTCAGCAATAGCCACAAGACTGGAAAAGGTCGGTTTTCATTCCAGTCCCAAAAAAGGACAGTGCCAAAGAATGTTCAAACTACCATACAATTGCACTCATTTCACATGCTAGCAGGTAATGCTTAAAATCCTTCAAGCTAGGTTTCAACAGTACATGAAACAAGAAATTTCAGGTGTATAAGCTGAATTTAGAAAAGACAGAGGACCCAGAGATCAAATTGCCATTTTCTGTTGGATTATACAAAAAGCAAGGGATTTCCAGAAAAACATCTATTTACTTCTGCTTCATTGACTATGCTAAAGCCTTTGACTGTGTGGATCACAACAAACTGTGGAAAATTCTTGCATGAGATGGAAATACCAGACCACCTGACCTGCCTCCCGAGAAACCTGTATGCATGTCAAGAAGCAACAGTTAGAGACAGACATGGAACAACAGACTAGCTCCAAATTGGGAAAGGAGTACATCAAGGTTGTATATTTGTCACTCTGCTTATTTAACTTATATGCAGAGTACATCATGTGAAATGCTGGGCTAGATGAAGTTCAAGCTGGAATCAAGATTGCTGGGAGAAATATCAATAACCTGAGATATGCAAATGACACCACCCTAAAGGCAGAAAGCAAAGAGGAACTAAAGAGCCTCTTGATGAAGGTAAAAGAGGATAGTGAAAAAGCTGGCTTAAAACTCAACATTCAGAAAACTAAGATCATGGCATCCGGGTCCATCACTTCATGGCAAATAGATGGGGAAACATGGAAACAGACTTTACTTTCTTGGGCTCCAAAATCACTGCAGACAATGAATACAGACATGAAATTAAAAGAGGCTGACTCCTCAGAAGAAAAGCTATGAGGAACCTAGACTGGGTATTAAAAAGCAGAGACATCACTTTGCTGACAAAGGTCCATCTACTCAAAGCTATGGTTTCTCCAGTATTCATGTATGGATGTGACAGTTGGACTATAAAGAAAGCTGAGCACCAAAGAATTGATGCTTTTGAACTGTGGTGCTGGGGAAGACTCTTGAGAGTCTCTTCAACAGCAAGGAGATACAACCAGTCTATCCTAAAGGAAATCAGTCCTGAATATTCATTGGAAGGACTGATGTTGAAGCTGAAGGTCCAATACTTTGGCACCAGATGCGAAGAGCTGACTCATTTGAAAAGACCTTGATGCTGGGAGAGATTGAGGGCAGGAAGAGAACGGGGTGACAGAGGATGTGATGGTTTGATGGCATCATCAACTTGATAAACATGAGTTTGAGCAAACTCTGGGAGATGATGAAGGACAGGGAAGCCTGGCATGCTGTAGTCCATGGAGTTGCAAAGAGTCGGACCCAACTGAGTGACTGAACAACAACAACAAAGCTGTTATTTCTTTCAAGAAAAAACCTAGGCGTGGAATTGACTGGGTCATATGGTAGATGTATATTTAACTTGTTAAGAAACTGCTGAAATTAGGGTGCATCCATACAGTAGCAATAAAAGGATGAAGAGTTCATATGGAAAAAATAATAGATAAGTCTCAAAATAATTATACCAACTCAAAAAGTCTGACAGAAAATAGTGCATAGTATATGATTCCATTTTCTATAATATGCTTGGGAATACAAAATAAACTATAGTGACACAAAAGAATCTATGGTTGCCTGGGCATCAGGAGAGGGAGACTATAGGGACAAGAGAGAAGGATTAGAGAGGGACTGATGGATCTTCTGGGGCTGAGGTGATCATGGTGATGATTTCATGAGTATATGAATATATCAAGGGTATCAAATTGTTCTTCTAGTTATATACAATTATTTTATGTCAGTGATGCCTTTAACAGTGAGCGGTTAAAATTGTCATGAATAAAAATGTTTTCTATATCCAAAAAAAGATGTATAATGTGATTAACATAATTGACACTGCTGTATGTTATATATGAAAGTTAAGAGAATAAATCCCCAGAGTTCACATCATAAGGAAAAGATCTTTTTTCTTTATTTTCTTTCTTTATGAGTTGATGGATGGCCATTAGAATTATTGTGGTAATTTCGCAATGTATGTAAGTTAAATCATTATGTTATATACCATAAATTTATACAGTGCTATGTGTCACTTATGGGGATTCCCAGGTGGTTCAGTGGTAGAGTCCACATGCCAGTGCAGGAGAAGCAGGAGTCGTAGGTTCGATCCTGGGTTGGGAAGATCCCCTGAAAGAGGAAACGGCATCCCACTCCAGTGTTCTTGCTTGGAAAATACCATGGACAGAAAGGCTGGTGGGTTACAGTCTGTAAGGATCACAAAGAGTCGGACATGACTGAGCAACTGAGCACACACATATGTCAATTATATCTCAGTAAAACTGGATGAAAATAAAAGAAACTGCCGAAGTGTTTTCCAAAGAAATTGTATCATTTTACATTCCCAGCAGCAAGGAATAAGAGTTCCAGTTGTCCTGCATCCTTGGCAATATTTTTAATGCCTTTGTCTTTTAATTTAGCCATTCTGATAGATTCATGGTGATGTCTTATGATTTTAATTTGTATTTCTCTCATGACTAGTAATCGGAGAAGGCAATGGCAACCCACTCCAGTACTCTTGCCTGGAAAATCCCACGGACGGAGGAGCCTGGTAGGCTCCAGTCCACAGGGTTGCAAAGAGTCGGACACGACTGAGCGACTTCACTTTCACTTTTCACTTCCATGCATTGGAAAAGGAAATGGTAACCCACTCCAGTGTTCTTGCCTGGAGAATCCTAGGGACGGCGGAGCCTGGTGGGCTGCTGTCTATGGGGTCACACAGAGTTGGACATGACTGAAGTGACTTAGCAGCAGCAGGAGCATGACTAGTAATACTGAGCATCCTTCAGTTCAGTTCAGTTCAGTCACTCAGTCCTGTTCGACTCTTTGCGACCCCATGGACTGCAGCACCCCAGGCCTCCCTGTCCATCACCAACTCCCTGAGTTTACTCAAACTCATGTCCATTGAGTTGGTGATGCCATCCAACCATCTCATCCTCTGTGGTCCCCTTCTCCTCCCACCTTCAATCTTTCCCAGCATCAAGGTCTTTTCAAATGAGTCAATTCTTTGCATCAGGTGGCCAAAGTATTGGAGTTTCAGCTTCAGCATCAGTCCTTCCAATGAATATTCAGGACTGATTTCCTTTAGGATGAACTGGTTGGATCTCCTTGCTATCCAAGGAACTCTCAAGAGTCTTCTCCAATATCACAGTTCAAAAGCATCAATTCTTCAGCGCTCAGCTTTCTTTATAGTTCAACTCTCACATCTATACATGACTACTGGAAAACTATAGCTTTGACTAGATGGACCTTTGTTGGCAAAGTAATGTCTCTGCTTTTTAATATGTTATCTATGTTGGTCATAACTTTTCTTCCAAGGAGCAAGCATCTTTTAATTTCATGGCTGCAGTCACAGTCTGCAGTGATTTTGGAGCCCCCCAAAAATAAAGTCTGTCACTGTTTCCATTGTTTCCCCATCTATTTGCCATGAAGTGATGGGACCAGATGCCATGATCTTAGTTTTCTGAATGTTGAGCTTTAAGCCAACTTTTTCACTCTCCTCTTTAACTTTCATCAAGAGGCTTTTTAGTTCCTCTTCACTTTCTGCCATAAGGGTGGTGTCATCTGCATATCTGTGGTTATTGATATTTCTCCAGGCAGTCTTGATTCCAGCTTGTGCTTCCTCCAGCCTAGCGTTTCTCATGATGTACTGTGCATATAAGTTAAATAATCAGGGTGACAATATACAGCCTGGACGTGCTCCTTTCCCGATTTGGAACCAGTCTGTTGTTCCATGTCCAGTTCTAACTGTTGCTTCTCGACTTGTATACAGATGTCTCAGGAGGCAGGTCAGGTGGTCTGGTATTCCCATCTCTTGAAGAATTTTCTACAGTTTTCTATGATCGACACAGTCAAAGGATTTGACATAGTCAAAAGAGCAGAAGTTGATGTTTTTCTGGAACTCTCTTGCTCTATCAATGATCCAACAGATGTTGGCAATTTGATCTCTGGGTTCTCTGTCTTTTCTAAATCCAGCTTGAACATCTGGAAGTTCATGATTCACATAATGTTGAAGCCTGGCTTGGAGAATTTTGAGCATTACTTTGCTAGCTTGTGAGAGATTTACTTTGCTAGTGTGTCACATGTTTATTTCCTATCTAAATGACTGAAATGTCTCCTCTAATATTTATTTTTAATTGGGTTGATGGTTTTCTCATTACTGAATTTTGACATTCTTTTTGTATTCTGAAAGGAAGTCTTATATCACATGTGTGCTTTGCAAATATTTTCTCCAAAATCTGTTCCTTGTTTTCTCATTCCATTAACCAAATCTTTTGAAAAACAGAGGTTTTAAATTTTGATGAAATGACAATTTACTGATTTTTATCAACTGTACACTAGGAGTGATATCTAAAAAATTTTGATAACCCAAGTTCATTAACTTTGTCTATGTTTTCTTCTAGAAACTTTTATAGTTTTAGTTGTTAAATTTTGGTTTATGATCCTTCCTTTGAATTAAATTTTGTAATGGGGCAAGGGATTGAAATTCTAGTTTCGTTTGTGATTTTGTATGTAGACATCCAGTTGTTCCACTACTATTTGTTGAAAAACCATTTTCTATCCACTTTGAACTTTTCTCCATCTCCACCTTTGTAAAATATCCGTTGTCAATATATGTGTGGGTTTATTTCTGAACTATTTATATTCTATTTTATTCATCTGTTTGTCTATCTTAGGTCAAAACCACACTGTTTTGATTGCTGTAGTTCTATAAGTTTTGAAATTACATTTTTTTTAACCCTTCAAGTTTGCTCTTCTCTTTCAAAGTTGCTTGCATTTCTATGCGAATTTTAGAATCAACTTGTAAATTTCTTTTTAAAAAAGCCTGCTGGGGCTTTCTAGGAATGCATTGATTCTACAGATATATTGGGGAAGAATTGGCTTCCTTACAAAATTTAGTCCTTCAATTCATGAAAAAGGTATCTCTCTCCATTTATTTAGGTCTTTTCTAATTTTTCTCAATAATGGTTTCTGTTTTCAGTTTAAAGGTTTCACTTCTTTTGTCAGATCTGTTCCTAAAGGCTTTATAGTTTTTGGTCTACTATAAATGGTATTGATATTTTTAAAAAATTTAGCTTCCTGTAGTTCATTGCAAGTATATAAAAATACAACTGATTTTTATTTATTGGTCTTATATCTTGCAACTTGGCTAAACTCACTTATGAGTTCTGGTAGCTTTTTTATAAATTCTATTGAATTTTCAACATAAGCAATCACATCTTCTGCAAATAAAGACAGTTTTGCTTAATCATTGGCAATCTGGATGTATTTCATTTCTCTTTCCTGCAGGCTTAAAGTAAAGTAAAGTATTAGTCACTCAGTCATGTCTGACTCTTTGTGACCCAGTGGACTGTAGCCATCAGGCTCCTCTGTCCATTGAATTCTCCATGCAAGAATACTGTAGTGGGTTGCCATTTCCTTCTCTAGGGGATCTTCCTGACTCAGGGATTGAACTCAGGTCTCCTGCATTGCAGGCAGATTCTTTACCATCTGAGCCACTAGTGAAACCCAGTACAAGCTAAAACCATTAGTAATACTGTTGAACAGAAGTGGCTTGAGAGAGAATTCCCTAGTGATCCAGTGGTTAGGACTCCATGCTTTCACTGCCATGGGCTGAGGCTCAATCTCTAGTTGGGGAAACTAAGATCCCATAAGCCCCATAGTGCAGTCAAAAAAAAAAAAAAAAAACAGGCTACAGAGTGTTGGATTTTGTCAACTTCCTGATTTCAGAATTTAGCAGAAAGCTATAATGAAAATTGTGTAGTACTCTCATAAAAATAAACCAGAAGTGAACCAATCACTTATGGTCTATTTATTTATTAGCCATGCACATGGCTTTCAGGATCTTAGTTCCTCAACCAGGGCTCGAACCTAGTACCTGGCAGTGAAAGCCCCTAATGCCAACCACTGGCCCTGTTCAACTGATTTTTGACAAAAGAAGTTTTCAATGGAAAATAGTAGTCATTTCAACAAATAGCACTGAGTCAACTAGGTATACACATGAAAAGGAAGCTGGATTCTCTAGTTGACATCATATTTCAATACAACAGTTAACTCAAAATGGACCAAAGACCTAAATGGAGAAACTAAACCTATAAAACCCTTAGAAGAAACATAGGTGTAAATATTCCAAACTTTGGATTCTTATGTATAACAACAACAAAAATAAACCTCATTATAATTAAACATGATGTCCTCATGCTTCGGAGGACATTATCAAGAAAGTGTTTGTAAATGGTGTATCTGATAAGGGTCTAGTATCCTGAATATATATATAAAAAACTCTTACAACTCAGCAATAAAAGACAGATAATCCAATATAAAAAGGGGCAAAGGATTTGAATAAACATTTCTCAGAAGAAGATCTGAAAATGACCAATAAGCACATGAAAAGATGCTCAGTATCACTAGACATTAAAGAAATGCAAATCATAACCACAATGAGATACCACTTCACACTCACTATGATGGCTATAATCAAGAAGACAGAAAATAACAGGTTTTGACAAGGATGTAGAGAAATTGGAACCCTTTTACATAGCTGGTAGGAATATAAAATGGTACACCTGCTTTGGAAGACAGTTTGGTAGTTTTTAAAAAAGCTGAACACAGTTTCTATGTGATGCTACAATTTCACTGTTAGTTATATACTCAAGAGGATTAAAAATATATGTTCTCACAAAAACTGGCACATGAATATTCATGCCACTATTGTTCATAATAGTCAAAAGATGGAAACAGCCCGAATGCCTATCAGCTTACAAATAGATAAATAAAATATGTTGCATCCTTACAATATATTATTTAGCCAGAAGAAATGAAAAGCTGCTTTATGTTATAACATGAACCTTAAACATTGTGCTGAGTGAAAGAAACCTGTCACAAAAAAGGTTACATGTTGTATGATTCCATTTACATTAAATGTCCAGAACAGGCAAATCCACAGAGTCAAAAGTACATTAGTGGTTCCCAGGGGGTTGGAGGAGGGGGATGGAGAGTGACTGGTTGTACAACTTTGTGAATATACTGATAGCCACTGAACCATACACTTTGAAGGGTTATGATACATGAATTATATATCAATTTTTTAAAAAAGAATTTTTGTGTAGTGAATAGCCATGACAAAAAGGTAGTATTTTCCTCCTGAGATGACTGCCCATTATAAGGTGACAAATTTAGAATTCCTCTCTTATCATGTACCCTATTGCATGGGCAGGTATTTTCCCAGCTCTCTCTGCATCACCCTATGGGAACTGGGACCCAAGGAACTGGTAGAAATGCAGATACTCTAGCAAATGGTATTGTTGGTATTATTAAACTGCCACTTGTCTTTGACCCTGGAGTCTTTTGCCAGCATCTATGAAACTGTGTCTAACTAACTTGTTAACTTGTATGTAGGGTAAAATCTCAGATTTTTTAAGGTTCTGGATGGGGACCATAAAATTAATTTAGTTCAGCTTTCTTATTTTACATATTACAAAGCTAAATTACATAGCTATGTATTTATTTCAAGAAAGCCAAGAAAGAAGAAGTCAATAGGAAGAAAAAATTGGTTTCTTTATGGAATGGGTTTATCAGACCTTGACAACTATGTCCTTAATTTGTGAGCATTTGTCATGCCATATTTCTTCTTATTTGGTAGATTCATATTAAAGTACCATTTTAAATGTATGACTCCAAAGAGGATTCTCTGACCTTTCCTTAGTGTTATTTGCTGACCTAAAACCTTTTTCTTCCACCTGTAATAGCATCTTTGAAGGAGAAAAGAGATCTATAATGAAGATTCACTGGTGTAAATAGAGATTTCTGATCAATTTATCCTTGGCTATCAGGAAAACTGTGGTGGTATCAAAAATAATCTAAAATGCATTTGATTCTTGAAGTGTATCATAATTTCATGATAACTTTTATAAGATGGATATCTGCTAATTTATATAGTTCTTGATAATAAGTTGGGTTATTTCACTACTTCTGTACCCTCGTTCTTATATGTCATCAGGGATTGTTCTAGTTCTTGGCAAACAATTCATGTATTAGTTTGTTTTTCTTTTAAACTGTCCTTGGATTTCAGAGTTCTTATATATATAGCCTTGTGTTCAATGATGGCTTAGTTTATAATATCTTATCAAAACTGATTTTTAATTTGTATAACACACTCTGCAAGGTCATGACCATCATATTATGACAAAATTTAGCATATTTTTGCTGAGTTTTTTTACATATATAAACAGTATTTTATAAAGTTTTTTTTTTTAAAAATAAGTACATGCCCTAAGACTTAAGGCAAAAAATTAATATATGAATAAATTGTCTTAAAAATAATAAGCTTTACTACTTTATGCAATAGTATTAATAAGGCAGTATTCTAGAATTTAATATATTCTTTTATCTTGGTTGGGTCACAGTGAGTCTAGCTGAATTTGCTCCTTTAATGTTGCATTTTCTCTGTAATAATATTTAGCACATTTTATTGTACTTGCTTGTTTATATTGATTCCCTTCCTCCAGACTGCAAACTATTCAAGAACAAGCTATGTGTTTGTCTTTTCAGCTCTAGAACCTGTGCCAGTGTCTGGAACAGAGTAGGCATCCAGAAATGAATATTGATCCCCCAGGCAGATCATACGTTTAGAAAGGTAGCTCACAGTCAACTAGATTTTACCAAAAAGCCAATTAGATGATATATATTTACAGGGAGCTTTCTATATATTCCCTGGTGGTTCAGACGGTAAAGCATCTGCCTACAATGCAGGAGATCCATGTTCAATCCCTGGGTCAGGAAGATCTCCTGGAGAAGGAAATGGCAACCCACTCCAGTACTCTTGCCTGGAAAATCCCATGGATGGAGGAGCCTGGTAGGCTACAGTCCATGGGGTCGCAAAGAGTTGGACACGACTGAGCTACTTCACTTTCTTTCTATATATTAATATATATGGAAACCTGAAATAATCACTGTTAATGGGCTGAATTGTATACTCCCAAAATTCATACACTGAAGTCTTTTTTTTTTTTTAATTGAAGTATAGTTGATTTATAATATTGTGTTAGTTTCTGGTATACAGCAAAGTGATTTCATTATATACATACATATATTCTTTTTCATATTATATTCCATTATGGTTTATTATAAGATACTGAATATGGTTCCCTGTGCTATACAGTAAGACCTTGTTGTTTATCTATTTTATGCATAGTAGTTTATATCTGCTAATCCCAAATTCCTAATTTATCCCTCCCCTACTCCCTTTCCCCTTTGGTAACCATAAGTTTGTTTTCCATGTCTGTGAGTCTGTTTCTGTTTCATAAATAAGTCCATTTGTGTCATCATATATTGAAGTCTTAATCCCTGGTATCTCAGACTATACACTGTATTTGAAGATAAGGTCTTCAAAGAGATAGGTAAGATGAAATGAAGTCATTAGGGTGGGTCCTAGTGCAATATGATCCATGCTCCTATAAGAAGAGATTATTAGGACAGAGAGACACACAAAGGGAAAGCCATGTGAAGACACAGAGAGAAGATGGCTATACTCCAGCTAAGCAGAGAGGCCTGAGAAGAAACCAACCCTATGGTTGCTTTGATCTGAGATATCTAGCCTCCAGAATTGTGAGAAATAAATTTCCTTTTAAACCACCAGTTAGTGGCACTTTGTTAAAGCAGCCCTAGAAAAGACTAAAATAGCTGGCAAACTAACATAGTAACTAAAAGATTGGTTTGGTAAGTATGGAATTTTAAAAAGAAATCTCATGGTCCTGTGAGAATATTTATATACACTACATTAGAATTTCTTTTCCTCTACAGAAAATACACAATAGTAACCCAGTGTTTTTCTCTTGTATCTTTCCTTTACACAAATTTGCACACACACTGACATGCCTTATGCTTTCTCTAATAAGGTTTCATGGTTCTTTTTTTCTTTTTTTAAACAACGTAATCCCTCAGTTCCTGGATGGAATCACAGTAGAAGTAACAGTTAATTTCCCGTCACACGTCTTATATTCTCTAAAGCAGCTTCTAACTTCTGGGTAACTAGGGGATATCATCTGCTTCTCCTGCCTTACTAACTTACTAGCACCGTACATGAACCAGGAAATGTATCTTAGAAAACTATGAATGATAAATGGAATTAGTGGATCCACAAAGAGAAAAGTTAGTTTTCTTATGAAATCTTATTTTTCTTCAGGTTTAATTTCAGAAATAGAATTAACTTAATTTTATCACAGGAAAGGGCCATGTATAGTAGTCTTTTCAAAGAAGACAACTGTTTTATGATGTGATTTGTTTTCCAGAAAAATTACAAAGAATGAATAGTTACAGCTTTCCTCAAAGCAAAGTAATGTTACAATCTTCTGAAGTTAGTGTATTTCCAGCAAGATATACTCAACTCTGGAAACTCATGTAGGTAGCTGCTTTGACAAAATAACAAAACCCATTAGCTAATTTCTCAGTCGAATAATATTTCTAGCCATAGCAGAATATTGATAGTCCATCAAATTTAGTTTGAGAGTACATCCCTGGGATTCTATAAGGACACAAATTAATTCTCAAGAGTAATATATTTCACAAGGAACTTCAAATTATGTATTTTCTAACATATAGTTATTTTTTTTATGGAGACACAGATAGAAATATTTTCTAATGAAACAGTACACAGTGGCTAGACTTCAGATTTCCTCTTTTCAGGATAAGAATTAGGGGAAACATGGAAATTTTTATCCCTGGAATTATTGATCAAATGAAAAATTAAGCATTAAGTGACTTCAGGTAAGATGAATTCACTAGGAAGAGCTGAGTATAAAGTGCCAGAGAACTAGCTGAAATGTGAAAACAAAATCAGGAGAATTCATGAGTGTGTTATTTTTATTGGCTGGTGTTATTGTGTTAAGGACCACATTCAATCAACCAAATCAACTGTTGATTCTGTTTCCATCAAGATGTCTATATGTGCTTCCTGATTGACTTAGGACCAGCTCAGAGGAAAACTGCTCTACTCTTAGTCTTGTATGGCTCATTTTTCCTTTCTAATGATGGAAAACAGATGGAGTCATTATACTTTTGCAAAATTTCCCTATTCCCCTTTTTCCCACTAGGCCTTCCTGCTAAAACTGGCAAGAAGAGAGAAGCAAATTGAAGATAGCCGTACTTAGATTTAATCAACCCCAAAGCCTTTTATTTCCATTCCACTTTAGCTGAATGTTCCCAGGGTCACAGCCTAGTTTGTACAGAATTTAACACTCAAACCATTTACTTCAGAATCACTTATAAAGAACTTGTTTAAAATGTAGATTCCTCATGGACCCCACCCCAATGATTCTGATTCAGTAGGTCTAAGGTGGAACCCATAACATTCAATTTGATAAAGCCCTCTGTGATTTTTTTTAAGAATACTTAAATATATGTATATATGTGTATATATTTGGCTGTGCAGGGTCTCAGTTGTGGCACTCAGGATCTTCAGTTTTTGTTGCAACATGAGAACTCTTAACTGGGGCATATGGGATCCAGTTCCCCAACCAGGGATTGAACCTGGGCCCCTTGCAGTAGAAGCATGGAGTCTTAGCCACTGGACTACCAAGGAAGTCCCCACTCTGTGATTCCTATGCAAGTGAATTGCTGACCACACTTTGAGGAACACAGCTATGAACAGCTGTGTATCAAAGTGTGGGATTGTTGAGAGAACTCTCATTTGAAGTCCTCTGTTTTCCTTGTAAAATAGGTGAGTTTGTCTTCTTTCTTGACTGTCATCCCATTAGTTCAGTTCAGTTCAGTCCCTCAGTCATGTCCGACTCTTTGCGACCCCATGGACTGCAGCATGCCAGGCTTGCTTCCCTGTCAATCACCAACTCCAAGAGCTTATTCAAACTCATGTCCATCAAGTCAATGATGCCATCCAACCATCTCATCCTCTGTCATCCCCTTTTCCTCCTGCCTTCAATCTTTCCCAGCATTAAGGGCTTTTCCAATGAGTCAGTTCTTCCCATCAGGTGGCCAAAGTACTGGAGCTTCAGCTTCAGCATCAGTCCTTCCAATGAATATTCAGGACTGATTTCCTTTAGGATGAACTGGTTGGATCTCCTTGCAGTCTAAGGGACTCTCAAGAGTCTTCTCCAGCTCATCCCATTGGCACACTCCTATACATCCATCAGTATCAAAACCAAAGTAAAACTCTTTGTAAATTCTCCCTACCCAGTTGATCAATCTTGAGTCACTAGGGTACCCCATGCATGTCTTGATTGTGGTACTTATAATACATGGTAACAACTGCTTCTGTCTCCTTAAATCTTGGTGTTTCTTGGGTTCTGTTGTTTTTCTTCCTCTTTCCTTACTCTTTACACCTTCCCTGGGCAGCACTTACATCCACATTCATGGATGCAGCTGCTGCTGCTAAGTTGCTTCAGTCGTGTCCGACTCTGTGCGACCCCATAGATGGCAGCCCACCAGGCTCCCCCATCCCTCGGATTCTCCAGGCAAGAACACTTGAGTGGGTTGCCATTTCCTTCTCCAATGCATTAAAGTGAAAAGTGAAAGGGAAGTCCCTCAGTCATGTCCGACTTTTAGTGACCCCATGGACTACAGCCTACCAGGCTCCTCCATCCATGGGATTTTCCAGGCAAGAGTACTGGAGTGGGGTGCCATTGCCTTCTCTGATGGATGCAGCTATAACCCATTAATTGGATGATTTTCAAATCAGTAACTCTAGCTTACATATCTCTGAATCTCCAGATCCAAACCTCCATTGGTCTACTGGGCATCTTTACGTGACTGTTTATAGATATCCCATATCTCAGTGTCAAAAACTGAATTTATTTTCTTTGTGTCCCCAGTGTCTTTCCCAAACCTGCTCCTCCTCTTCTGTTCTTCTGAAAGGCACCAACATGTACTCAGTTTTTGAAAGCAGAAATTAAGCAATCATTCTCATTCCTTCCTCCCTCCTCCCTTCATTCAATATTGTTAGACCTTCTTCTGAGATATTTCTCAAATTTCTATTCTCCGTTCCCCCACTGCTACTACATTGGATAAAATCCAGTTTATTATAGTATTTGGTAGTTTGGGTAGAGCCAAGAGTAAATAAAGGTATTGGAAAAAAGTAAATAAGTATACATTGATTCTTCAGAAAAAAAGTCTTCCATGTTTATTCCATTCCTAAAGATGTTGAAAAGATAATTAGAAAGAGGGAAGTATAGAGTAATATGTTAGCCAAATCCTTGTCTTTCAAAGCACAGAGAAAATAAATGATGTTCAAGATTAATAAGCTAGGGCTTCCCCAGTGGCTCACCAGTAAAGAATCCACCTGTAGTGCAGGAGACACGAATTCCATCCCTGGGTCAGGAAGATCCTCTGGAGGAGGGCATGGCAGCCCACTTCAGTATTCTTGCCTGGAGAATTCCATGGAGTTCTGGTGGGCTACAGTCCATGGGGTCACACAACCAAAGTGACTGAGCATTCACACATGCAAGATCACTAAATTAAAAAATGGCAGAGAAATATATTTAAAATATCACAAGGATAAAATGAGCCAAACCCAGAATGTGGGAAATTCCTTGGCACAAGGGACCTGGATTATTTTTTTAAATGAGTATTAATAATTAATATTAATATTAATAATCCAATAGTCCCTTGGACAGCAAGGAGATCAAACCAGTCAATCCTAAATTAAATCAACCCTGAATACTCATTGGGAGGACTGATGCTGAAGCTGAATCTCCAGTGTTTTGGCCACTTGATTCGAACAGCCGACTCATTGGAAAAGACCCTGATGCTGGGAAAGACTGAAAACAGAAGGAGAAGAGAGCAACAGAGGATGAGATGGTTGGATGGCATCACTGATTAAATGGGCATGAACTTGAGCAAAGTCTGAGAGATGGTGAGGGACAGAGATCCCTGGCATGCCGCAGTCCATGGGATCTCAAGTAGTCAGACATGACTTAGTGACTGAACAACAACATGGGAAAATCTATAACAGATCTATTATAGATTTTAGAGATTTAAGAAACATGTCAGATTAGTGCAATATGCTGATTTTGTTTAGATATTAATTTAAATAGAAGGTATTTGGGGGACAGTTGGGGAGATTTGAACTGAATGTTATTAAGTGATTATGATAAAGTTATTAGAATTATGTTTGTAAAAATTCTCCTCAACCTTGTGAAAATACATACCAAAGTATTTATGAGTAAAAAGATATTATGTCAAAGATTTGCTTTAAAATACCCCTGGTCAAACCATATACAAAAATTAACTCTAAATGGATCATAGAGTTAAATATGAAAACCTAAAACTATGAAAATGCTAGAAGAAAACATAGGAAATATATTTTAAATCTTGACTTTGCCAAAGATTTCTTAGCTATAATACTCAAACACAGTACATAAAACAACAAACTGATAATTGGACTTCATCAACATTAAAAACTTATGCTATCTATATGATACTGTTAGGAGGCTAAAAGGACAAACCAAGGGCTAGGAGAAAATCTTTGCAAAACATATATTTGATAAATGTTGTTAAAGAGTCTGCCTGCAATGTGGGAGACCGAGGTTCAGTCCCTGCTGGAGAAGGAAATGGAAACCCACTTGAGTATACTTGCCTGGAAAATTCCATGGACAGAAGAGCCTGGTGGGCTACAGTCCATGAGGTCATAAAGAGTGGGACATGACTGAGTGACTAACACTTTCACTTTTATATAGAGAGTATATAAAGCACTCCTAAATTTCAATAATAAGTAAACAAACTGATAATAAAATGAGTATGAGAAAAGAGCATAGCAGGTCTTGTTGCTTACATGTCACACATCTCCAAGAGAACTTAGAGTCATTACTGAGTTTTGGACACCCTCTGAATGTTTTTTTATATTAACGATTGAGAATTTTATTGTGTATACCTGGAACAATGGATCATGTTATACTATCTTGTCCAGATTGTTTTGCACTAACATCAAGTTGATCATGCACATGTGACTTCATTGTTGGGGTCCTGAGTTCTGGTTGCTATAGCTGGTTGCATAGCAGTATATGTCCACATGCCCAGCTCTCCATAAAAGCCTTGGACTTTGAGTCTTTAATGGGCTTCCCTGCACAGAGAGTTTTCACAGATGTCCCTGTAGTTCACAGCCAGAGAAAAAGTATGTCCCATGGGACTCCAGATGGAAAAGAACTTAGAAAGCCTATACCTAGTCACTCTGGACTCCACCCAGTAGATATTCTTATTCCTGTTGCTCATGCTCTATAAACTCTTTCTGTGACAGATGTTAGCCATGTGTAAAACCTACTGCTGAGTCATGTGAGTTCTAGTAAATTAGCAAATGTGAGGGTGCTCTCAAGACATTTGAGGTGATAGGAAAATAATTTGAATAGAAACTTCACCAAAGAAATATAAGAGTGGCTAGTAAGTACATTCAGAGCTGCATAATGATATTAGTGATCTGGGAAATGCAAAATAAACCACAATGAGATATTGTTTTGTACCTTTTGGAATGGTTGAAACTAAAAAGATTGATCATACATAACAAGTACGGGGGAAATTGAAACTCTCATACACTGAATGTGTAAATATGAAATGGTACAGCCGTTTTGGGAAAACAGTTGGGCAGTTTCTTGAAGTTCTACACATGCCTACCACACAATTCAACCATCCCACTCATATATATATATATATATATATATATATATATATTTACCCAAGGGAAAAGAAAGCATGTGTTCATACAAAGACTTATACATGAATGTTCATTACAGCTTTATTTGTAATATGTCAAAACTGGAAACAATCCAAATGTCCTTCAAGAAGTGAATGGATGAACTAATAGTTGTATATTAATCTGTTCAATAGATAGCTATTCAAAGCAACCAAAATAAAAGAACTATGGATCCACACAATATGGATAAATCTCAAAATAATTATACTTCATGGAAGAAGTCAGATAAAAAGAGTATATACCATATGATTCCATTTATTTAGAACTCTAGAAAATGTCAACTATAGTGTCAAAAACTGATACTGGTTTCCAGTTTGGGGAAGGGGTATGGGAAGAGGCATGTTTCCCAGGTGGCTCAGCGGTAAAGAATCTGTTGCCAATACAAGAGATACTGGAGACAGGGGTTCTTCCCTGGGTCGGGAAGATCCCCTGGAGGGAGAAATGATAACCTACTCCACAATTCTTGCCTGGACTATCCCATGGACAGAGAGGCCTGGCAGGCTATAGTCCACGGGGTTGCAAAGAGTTTGACGCAACTGAGATGCAGAGGATATGAGAAAACCTTTTTGGGTAAGGGATGTGTTCATTACATTGACTGTGGGATGATTTCATAGGTGTATGCATATTTTGAAACTTGGCAAATTGTACACTTTGAAATATGTGCAATTCATTGTATGCCAATTATGTAAAAATATAAAACTAATAAATGCCATTTAGGAAAATGGTGGCCCAGCACTACAAATTTTACCTTGTTGTCTTGTGTTCCCAGCAATCTAAATTGTTTCCTTTGCAAACAACAAAGCAAAGGCACAGTTTCCAGGCACTGACCAAGGAACAGAGAAGCTGTATATTGGAGCTGAAAGTTACACTTGACCCCTGCCCCACCGACTGGTTAGCTAAGGAGATAAAACCTGAAATTATAAGAAATTCTAGGGAACAAGCAGAAAGAAAAGTCCTGGATGAAGCAACTTTGGCAAAATGTTCATAATTTGTGTAGCTGAATAATGGGTATATGGGACTTTCTAAAACAAAATGTGTCATTAATTTTGAGTTAACAGAAGAACTGTTATGAGTTAATAGAACTAAAGCCCAAAACATTCAGAATTGGTTGCCTATTGGTAATGGAACCGTGGGGAAAGGGGTAGTCATTTTTTACTGATTAAATTTGTACGTAGTTTGTATATTGCTTTGTTAAAAATAAAAACAATTTTGCAAAAACTCAACATCAGACCTGGGTAAAAAAAGTTTTCTTCTTCCCTTATGTGAAGTCACTAAGTTGTTTAACTCAGTTAATGATTCATGCAGTAAATTTAGCCATTTTGATGATTACTTGATTTTTGAAAGCTGAAATTTTTTTTAAAGTTCTGATTTATTCTTATTTGTACAGTTTTGGTAGAAGAAAAGGATTATAAATTTGGAGGTTATAAATACTCAGATATTTGAATGCTGTTAGGTTTTATTTAAGAATATATAATTTTGGCAAGGCTTTATGAGATGAGAAGGATTATTGACATGCTGCGTTTATATATATATATGTAATTCTTGTACTTCCAGTTGAGAGGTATTTTAATTATATTCTATATCACTATTATCCTTCTTTGCATGATGGGAAGAAAATTTCAGGAACTTCATGTTTCCTCCTCTCATCACTTGACTTTGGGGGAATCTTTGACCACCATAAAGGAGAATTTTGAAAGATATATATTTTTTACATATTTTATAATATGTTTTAAAAATCTATACATCTGAGAAATTTGGGGTTATGAGAATTCAGAAAAAGAGTTCTGAATTCATAGTGAATTTAAAACAATTGCTCCTAATGGTACCCTAGTTGACTAAAGGAATTAGCTATTGATAAAGCTAAGAAATTAAGAACACAGGAAATGCCTTATTGGGTCAAATCAGTGACTCTCCAAGATATCAAAGGATATTTTGGTGGAATTACCTTGCACTTCATTACAAAGCAATAACCTCAAAATATTTTTTAAAACACCCTGAATATCCTAAAATGTCCTTTCATATATTATTAGGGATCTACAATCAGTGAACTTCCTAAATTTTCCTTTCACCTATTTATACTAGAGTCTGTGCAGCAGAGTTAAGGGTACAAACTGCAGTCAAACAACCCTAGGTTGGAATCTTAGATCTTGAACAAGTAATTTTCTCTGAGCCTCAGTCTCATCTTCTGTAAAATGGGGGTAACTGAAGCACCTACTTCACAAGTTTATTGTGAGTATGCAATGAGAAAATTCATGTAAATCATTGAGCTTAAGGCCTGACTATCAATACATATTAAGTCCTGTTACTTTGTATTTTCAGCCTACACATTTTCTTGGTGTTAGTAATCAGGTTCATTCTATTTATTAAAAGAGAAATCAAGACTTCCCTGGTGGTCCAGTGGTTAAGACTTTGTGCTGCGAATGCAGGGGGGTGCAGGTTTGATACCTGATCAGGGAACTAAGATCCCACATGCTGTGTGGTGCAACCAAAAGATTAAAAAAAGAGAGAGAAATTCATTTTTACAATAAAGGCTGGGCTTTGAAAAGGTGAAATAGCCAGTCATCTACATGGTTTGATTTTAAGAGTATCAGGAAGATTCCAACCTCTTCATTTCCCCTCCCTGCACATAAATACAGCATACTCTATCAAGAAAGCTCCATTTCCTTATTGACTGTGATGAAAATTCAGATGTCACCAGGATGTACATTCAAACCAAAAATTGAAGACAGGTGAAATTTAAAAAATTAAAAAACAAAACAAAAACAGATATCCACAAAAGGAATGATTAAATGAAGAATCGACGGGTTTTGATTTCCTGGGGAGAGACAAGGACAGGCACTGAATTCAGGAGGAAATTGGGGCAAGAGGTGTTAGGAACTACTAGAGAAATGAAACTCTCCAGAACATTATGGTTAGGGAAACTATTTAGTGGAGTGCATTTTTTCCCAAGATAAGAATCACCTGGCTCATTTGTTAGACAAAGGGACTCACAGGCCCTTGCCCTGGAATGTGGTAAATATAGGGTGGGGTTAAGGAATCTGAAGGGTTAATGAACACTCAGGGGATTCTTAAGACCTGAAAAGTTTGAGAAAAGCTGGAGAGCTTAGGAGGCCAGGTTTTGAAATCAGAACACTTGGACTCAAATCCTAGCTCCTGTCCTTAAGGATGAATGATCATGAAGTTATAGGAGGCCAGGTTTTGAAATCAGAACACTTGGACTCAAATCCTAGCTCCTGTCCTTAAGGATGAATGATCATGAAGTTAGTTAACCACCTTCAACCTTAGTTTCCATCTCCATAAAATGTTTGGGGATTAAATTAATTAATTAAATAAATTAATGTGTACAAGACATTTATCTCACAGTAGACACTGAAAAAAATAATTGGCATTTTTATTTTCAAGTGTCTTTCATTTCAGTTCACTTATTCTTATATATGAATCCTTAGAGTCTCCTGGGCAAAGTACCAAAGTGGTCAATGATTTTCTAGAACTTTTTGTTTGCTTTCTAACATGTCCTTATCTTTGAAGCCAGAGTTGGAGAAATTAGCATTGTTATTGTGATCAGCTGTTCTGGGTCACCTTTTATATCTTTATGCCTTATCATGTAAATTAGGCATTCAGAATGTCAGAATTTCTATTCAAACCCTTTTCCATAGACACTGATGTCACCTGTCCCTGGCAAGTTGATTTGCCTCAGAGTTACAAGGTTTTCAGACTTTAGCCTTCTCTCTGAGTTCCACCTTGAAAAAACCCAGTAACACTCGACTTTGAGTTACAGTTTAAGCAAGGCTTTGAAAGCTCTTCAGACATTGACTTCCAGTTTAGAAGGAGCAGAGTGTCAGAGAAACAGAAATGAAAAGACAGAGGAAGACAATGCAGGGAAAACGTTAAACACATATCAACAGTAAAAAGGGCAAGACCATGAAAAAAGAGACAGAAAGAGACAGGCTGACAGTGCCAGATAGAGGAAGGGGAAGGGTGAGGAGACCCAGAGAGAAACAAAGATTGAGAAAGCAGCATAGACAGAGCTAGAGGTGGGGACAGAGACAGACAAGCACGGAGAGAAAGAGATCAAGACATGGTCTGGGAGGAAAGCTCTATTATTAATAAAAGTAGCTTTCTATGGAAATTTCCCTAGAAGTTGAAAAAGGAAAAATCCATTTAACACAATTTTAAAGTAATTACTATGGGAAAGGCACTACTTGGAAATTGTGGTGGATATACAAGCTTTTCAGTTACTGGGTTGGAGAAGGGTGTGTACCACAGAAGTGTTGCAGGAAGGCGGACCCCTTCCAGGGCCCGAAACTGAGCTCTTGTCTAACACTCAGAAATGAATTGTCCAAGGAGACACATGTGCTGACAAAGCAAGAGACTTTATTGGGGAAGGGCACCCGGGTGGAGAGCAGTAACGTAAGGTAACCCAGGAGAACTGCTCTACAGCATGGCTCGCAGTCTCGGGTTTTATGGTGATGGGATTAGTTTCTGGGTGGTCTTTGGCCAATCATTCTAATTCAGAGTCTTTCCTGGTGGCGCAGGCATCGCTCAGCCAAGATGGATACTAGCAAGAGGGATTCTGGGAAGTGGACGGACATGCGATGTCTCTAGACCTTTCCCAAACTCTTTCAGTTGGTGGTGGCTTATTAGTTCCATATTCCTTATCAGGATCTCCTGTCATAAAACAACTCATGCAAATGGTTACTATGGTGCCTGGCCAGGGTGGGCAGTTTCAATCAGTGTGCTTCCCCTAACAGAAGGTGATAAGCAACATTAAGAAATAAATGTTTCTTAGTTCAGAGAAGGAAAGAATGGTTTCAATTAGGGGCTGGAGGAGGAAGCCTTGAAGCTGGACCCTGATGTCTGAATAAGGGTTTAACAGGTGGAGGGGAAATAAATTTTCAAACAATAAGAAGGGCATTGGTAAAAACTTTGAGCAAGGTAAGGAAGAGATGTGTTCAGAAAAAAAGGAATGGTATGATTTGGCTATAATTCAAGTTACAAGTAAAGGAGTACTGGGAGAAAACTAAAAAAGCATTTTTTATTGCAGGAAGAGGGGTTGAAGATAAGATTGAGGAGCAACTGAGGGTTTCTGGGACAGGGGAGTAACAAGTTTGTGAGTGGGAAGCATTAGAAGAACAGGAACTGGAAGCCAGGTAGTGAAGATAGGAAGGATACTGTTGCTATTGTGCGTTCCAAGGCATAAGTCCTATCAGCTATCTCCTGAACATCCCTTCCTCTCTCTTTTACAGTGTCCTAGTTATTACTGCTTGGATCAGTAATGGTCCAAAGTCTTGACTGAAGGAAGAAAATAAAGTCAAGGGAGAAACTGAAGACAACCTGTAAGTTTCTAATAGAATGATAATGTTATTACTGTTACTAAGTCCAAGCTCACTCTGCTCACCACATGACAGGCCAGTGAATCTGAGAGATGAAATGTTGAGGCAAGGAATACAACTTGATTCAGAAAGCCAGCTAACTGAGAAGGTGGCAGACTAATGTCTTAAAGAAACCATCTTGTTGGGGTCTGAATGCCAGGTTATTTTATAGAGCCAGAGAGAAAGAAGCAAAGAGAAACTAAAGTCAAAAGGCAGAATAGAGAGAGAGACAGTGAGGAAGTAAAATGAAAAGGGTCTTCAGTCTTGCAAAACATCTCTAGGAAGGGCCAGTGTTTGGAAGGAGTGTGTTAATCTCTTCTTTTTTGTAGCCATTCACAGGTGGGCAGGGTCATATTATCTCTCTGTGAGCTGAACAAAGGCACTTTAACAGGCAGAGGAGCAGGGTCCTTTGAGGCAGGCCATTATGTATGATTATAGTAAGAATAGTAACAAAAACCAAGTCAAAGAAACATTTCCATCAGGGAGTCAGAATTGGTTCTTCTCTGCAACATTACCAGAAATTGGTTTGGAGGAGATAGGTTTAGTTTTTGGTATGCAGTGTTAACAGATGAAAAATGTCACCTGCCAGATCAGTAAACAAAGGGTGTTGCCATCATCAAGACAGTAGTCACTGCAGCAACCCTGACTGTGCACCCAGAGGGGATTCAGGCTAGAGAAGAGCGGGATACTGGCCCTTGATAGTTAAGGTGCATATGAAAGGAATGATTTCAGTGAGCCCAGACTCTTGCATCTTCCCATACCTAGAAACCTGCTAAATTCATCAACAAGATGTCTGGTTTTCTTTAATTCACAGTAATATTTTGATGTCCTGACTACCTGGATTTTCTTGCCAAACTCCTATATGTCCTGACTCCTCCCTTACCTTGTTGGAGCAGGGCCTCAGAGCTATCTGAGAGTCTATCTTCTGGGCCTAAGTTCTCAGAAAATCTGCCCAATAACACATAATTCTCAACTTTTAGGTTGTGCATTTGACATTAGAGATGCTAGTGTGATTTTTATAAGATGTCCAGGAGGTGATGTGGACATTTGAAGAGTTTGCTGCTCTGAATCCTGGAAATAGAATATGATGTATTCCAGGAGGTGGAATGAAATAGTCTCTGTGGGAAGAGTTCTTATATGTTTCTTTTTAGCCCTGAGATTCTTTTCAGTTAGACTCTAGGACCCTGTGTTAAGGGTTCGTGACTCTCAGTAGTAGATTGAAATTAGTTTCACTCTTCTATATGATTGTCTTCTACCCCTAAGACACCCTTCCAGACCCAGAGGAAAAAGAGAGAGGGAATTAATAAACAGTTATATGCTATAGGAAGTAGGATGGAATGAAGTGTTCTCTTTTTCCAGATGAGCATGGCACCTGCCTGCCTAGGTGGGTTACTCCAGCTGATAAGCACAGAGTAACAGCAGATGGTATGAAAATACAGGTGACAAAATGAGCTGGCTTTGTGTTGATTCATGGTGTCCTATTTTGCTCCTCCAACTAGGGAGAAGATATTCTGCTGATTTTTACAGAACTGATAGGACTAGCTCAAATAGCTGAGGACAGAACCCTACTGTCTCTATGTGGGTACTTGCTTCTTCCTTAAGAATGCCTTAGACCTCAGCCCTCAATGATGTGGGGCGGGAGGGTGATTTGCTGTGAATAGAAAGGGGGTGAGGTCAGATGCAGAAACACATCGCTATCTCAGGACCTGTCATCATGTGCCTCTCCTTGTGATATATCTTAGGTCCCTCCTTTCTTTCATGGTATTACAAAAGTTTGCCTCCCTCCATCCCCAAAGCCCACAGTGCTGCAACCACATCCAGAGTAAAATATCCCTTAAGCACTTAAAAAAATGTGTAGCTTTGTCCTTAAAACATGTAGATTTCAATAATGAGGAATGGGTACCTGGGTTTTCTGTATATGCGTGTATGCTAAATCGCTTCAGTCGTGTCTGACTTGACAGCCCCATGGACTGTAGCCTGCCAGGCTCCTCTATCCATGGGATTTCCCAGACAAGAATACTGGAGTGAGTTGTTATGCCCTCCTCCAGGGGATCTTCCTTACCCAGGGATCAAACCCATATCTCTTGCACTGGCAGGCATGTTGTTTACCACTAGCGCCACCTGGAAGATCCCCTTGGTCTTCTGTAAGTAACCTCTTTCACTCTGCTAGCTGCTGCATACCTTGAAGCAATTGATCTAGTGCAGTGAATCTCACTGACAAAATACATCTGAATAACCTAGTTCAGTTCAGTTCAGCCGCTCAGTTGTGTCTGACTCTTTGCAACCCCATGGACTGCAGCACACCAGGCCTCCTTGTCCATCATGAACTCCTGGAGTTTACTCAAACTCATGTCCATTGAGTCAGTGATGCCATCCAACCATCTCATCCTCTATCATCCCCTTCTCCCACCTTCAATCTTTCCCAGCCTCAGGGTCTTTTCTAAGGAGTCAGTTCTTTGCATCAGGTGGCCAAAGTATTGGAGTTTCAGCTTCAACATCAGTCCCTCCAATGAACTCTCAGGACTGATCTCCTTTAGGATGGACTGGTTGGATCTCCTTGCAGTCCAAGGGACTCTCAAGAGTCTTCTCCAACACCACAGTTCAATAGCATCAATTCTTTGGCACTCAGTTTTCTTTATAGTCCAACTCTCACATCCATACAGGACTACTGGAAAAACCATAGCTTTGACTAGATGGGCATTTGTTGGCAAAATAATGTCTCTGCTTTTTAATATGCTATCTAGGTTGGTCATTAACTTTTCTTCCAAGGAGTAACAGTCTTTTAATTTCATGGCTGCAGTCAGCATCTGCAGTGATTTTGGAGCCAAAAGAAAATAAAGTCAACCACTCTTTCCCCATCTATTTGCCATCAAGTGATGGGACCTGATGCCATGATCTTAGTTTTCTGAATGTTGAGCTTTAAGCCAATTTTTTCACTCTCCTCTTTCACTTTCATCAAGAGACTCTTTAGTTCTTCACTTTCTGCCATTAAGGGAGGTGTCATCTGCATATCTGAGGATATTTCTTCCGGCAATCTTGATTCCAGCTTATGCTTCATCCAGCCCAGCATTTCTCATGATGTACTCTGCATGGAAGTTAAATAAGCAGGGTGACAATAAACAGCCTTGACATACTCCTTTCCCTATTTGGAACCAGGGAATAACCTAGGGGAGCCCTTTAAACATACAGATGCCCAGGCCCATCTTGTGGTTATAATTCCTTTGGTTTGGGAGGTAGGACCCAGAGCTATGTATGCTTTACAAGCTTCCTGAGTGATCCTCATTTACATGAAATGTGTTATCAGAAAATTAAATTATTTCCATCTTGCCCTTTGACAACACTAGCTGGGGCCTACTGGCCTCATGTCCCATTCCCTAGTTGTATTAGCATCATCAATTTAGTGAGCACAAGTTTCACAAAGGGAAAGATATTAAAATGTGTATTCTCAACCCCCATCCTATAACTACTTAATCAGAATCTCTGAGAACAGGATGCTAGAATTGGCAGTTTTACAAACACCACAGTTACATATAGTGCACTAGTCTGCAAATCTAGTGCACTAGTCTGCAAATCACACTTTGAGAACTACTGATCTGAGCCTGGGAAGTTAAAGTTGGCAGGAGCAATGTGGTTTGGGGCACAGTGGAAAGAAGAGGTAGATCGCATCAGCTGTTGAGTCACTGCAGCTCAGTGGACCAAAACGGTCTTGGTTGGAGTCTCCACTTCAGTAATGTACTGAGCTGTGGTTACAGCCTAGGCAAATGAGGCCAGATGATAGCTAGAGAAGACTGCTAATTAATTAAGCTTGGCCTAAGGTCAGGCCACCAACTGGCAGACGCAAGTTCTTTTTTAAGTAGGAGAATTTTAAGTTGGATGAGAAGGATAAGAGAGATCTGAAATATGAGAACTTTTCCTCTGACTTCTCAAATCCCTTTTCTTATTTCTCTCAGAGCTTAAGTAGTTTCCTCTGTAACAGTATCAGGATTGACTCACAAATTATTATTCATTGTTAAATTATGTTAGGAATGTGTTCAAAATGCAAGAACAGGGTGTACAGTGTAGACACTACTTGAAAAGGCACTTAGATATTTTTTCTTTAAGTGAGGGAGGAATATTTTTTCTGTGATATTTGAAAAGTGAAAGAAGTGTTTGCATTTGTCGTATGGTATATTCTATAAAACCATCTCCTGATTTCCTATTGAGTGTCCTTCTTCTGTGAAAGGCCATGTAAGGTAAGACTGGTTGCTTTTCTGTTAATGAAAGGGTGCAGAGGGTATAACTCTTACTACTGGTGGTTAAACTGAGTTTGAGATTTCACATATACTATGACTTTCTGCTGTGATTTAAGCCTTCTACTGCTACATATTACTCAGAGTATTGTCTCCTCTTCCAGCCAACTAGATGTTAAGCTTCCTGAGGGTAGGCATCTTGTCTCAGACTTCTTTATAATCCTCTATCCAGCCTAGGACCATGCTCATATATGGCTGAGTAGTATTCCAGTGTGTGTGTGTGTGTGTGTCTGTGTCTGTGTCTGTGTGTATCACATCTTCTTTATCCATTTATCTGTTGATGGATATTTAGGTTGTTGTTGACATTTGCAACAACATGGATGAACTTGGAGGGCATTATGCTAAGTGAAATTAGAAAAAGACAAATACTGTATGATATCACTTATATGTGGAATCTAAAAAATGCAACAAACTAGTGAATATAACAGAAAAAAAGAATCAGACTCACAGATATAGGGAATAAACTAGTTGTTACCAGTGGGGATGGGTGGGTGGAGGGGAGGTATAGAAGATTAAGAAGATTAAAGCCAGAAGGAAAAACACCAATACAGTATACTAACACATGTATATGGAATTTAGAAAGATGATAACAATAACCCTGTGTACGAGACAGCAAAAGTGACGCTGATGTATGGAACAGTCTTATGGACTCTGTGGGAGAGGGAGAGGGTGGGAAGATTTGGGAGAATGGCATTGAAACGTGTAAAATATCATGTATGAAATGAGATGCCAGTCCAGGTTCAATGCACGATACTGGATGCTTGGGGCTAGTGCACTGGGACGACCCAGAGGGATGGTATGGGGAGGGAGGAGGGAGGAGGGTTCAGGATGGGGAGCACATGTATACCTGTGATGGATTCATTTTGATATTTGGCAAAACTAATACAAATTATGTAAAGTTTAAAAATAAAATAAAATTTAAAAAAAAAGAAGATTAAGAAGATTATAAATTAGGCATAAAATAAGCTATAAGGATATACTGTATAATATATCCTTATATTTTACAATAATTATACATGGAGTATAACCTTTAAAAATTGTGAATCACATAATTGTACATCTGTAACTTATATAATATTTTTTTGTCTTTTTTTAATTAATTAATCTATTTTTTATTTTATTTTTTAACTTTACAATATTGTATTGGTTTTGCCATATATCAACATGAATCCGTTATATAATATTGTCCATCAACTATACTTCAATTACAAAAGATTGAGCTTATATGAGAGTAATGATATGGGAATGACAGGAGTGTAAACATCCACTCTACTTGTGTTTAGTTGTAGTTCTAAGACACAGAGCAGCATGAGATGAGGGATGTTGCAATTTTGGCAATCTACCCCAGCATTTGCTATGTATACTATGCACCCTTAAACTGTGATATTTACAGTTGATGATAGCTGAACCATTCTTAGCAAAATGGGTACAAGACTAAGAAAATTAGTAAGTTTCATTCACAAGAGTTGAAGAGAAGGAGTCATCCTTCTGCTTTGTAGTAATAAAACTAGTGACTCTAGGCCCTAAGATATGAGTCATAGAAACTTGAATGAATCTGCCCACTTTCATAATATTTGTATAGACATGAATTATCTGCTTCCCACCTCTATACATATTATTTCAGGTGAACTGTGTATGAGTATACTAGGAGTGAGGAGGAATTGTCCCCTGTGAAGACAATTGGGCATAGAGGTAGAGCCATTCTTTGAAAAGGAGAAGATTTGATTTTACATATAGTGATATTTCATAAAAAGCAGATATGTTAGAGTCTTTTTTGCCTTCTTACTGACACTTCTGAAAAAGTGAAAGTGAAGTCGTGTCTGACTCTTTGCGACCCCATGGACTGTAGCCTACTAGGCTCCCCCACCTATGGGATTTTCCAGGCAAGAATACTGGAGTGGGTTGCCATTTCCTTCTCCAGGAGATCTTCCCAACCCAGAGACTGAACCCAGGTCTCCTGCATTGTAGGCAGATGCTTTACCCTCTGAGCCACCAGGGAAGTCACTAACACTTCTACTTAACTACTAACTGCCATAAGAGCAAACAAGATAACTGTTGTGTAAAACACTAAAGTTTTACTGTCCTGCAGGTACAGTCATAAATCTGTAAAAGAAGTGTTGATGGTAATACCACTTATGTGAAAAAGAAAAATGTAGTTGACTTCCTAAGACTTTAAAAACAAATTTTTATTGCTGTATAGTTGCTTTACAATGTTGTGTTAGTTTCTGCTGTATAGCAAAGTGAATTGGTTAAACATGTACATGTATCCCCTCCTTTTTATGAATTCCCTTCCTATCTAGGTCACCACAGAGTAGAGTTCCGTGGACAATAGAGTAGGTTTTCATTAGTTATCTATTTTATACATAGTAGTGTATATATGTCAATCCCAGTCTCCCAATTTATCCCATCCCTGCTTTTCCCCTTGGTAACCATATATTTGTTTTCTGCATCTGTGATTCTATTTCTGCTTTGCAAATAGGTTTATTTGTACCATTTTTTCTAGATGCCACATATAAGTGATATTCCTAAGACAGTTTAGAAATAGAAAATATTATGCAAATTAATTGAGATAATTAGGTATTTAACAAAGGGTTTGGTTTCATTCAACTATCTGAATAGTTCTCAGAATTCTTATCAAATATCTGCTTCCCTTTTTGATTCCAGGTCTTCTCTGATAAAGTGCTTTTTTAGGTAAACCTTGCCCCACTACAAAAATCAGAACCAGACTTTGGTTGAACTAACAGAATGGGCCAGAGACGGGAAGGATGGTGCTGAGAACCTAGATCTACTTACATATGTCAAGCAGGCAGGGAGGCAGCCAATCTGGAAAGTTCCAAGCTGCAGGCATTAGGAAAAGGTCCAGACAGCTAAACAAAGCCCAGGTGATACACTGAGATCCAGACAGGCCAATAATTGATATGAGAGTTCTTATAACAGATGGCAAGGAACAAGTCATGAAGATAAGTTTTAATGAGCACAGAATCTAACCACAAAGACACATTCAAGACAGGAATTCTAGGTTAGGTATGAAGCTAAGATTGGTTATAATAAGGCAGGAGGTCAGAATGAGGTCTAAAATGAAGATGGCAGTACTGGTCATTGAGATTATGGTTCCAGAATTAGAGATGAAGTTGAACCCATGGGCAGAAAGAGAATGGCTTCAGCTATTGGGCTTAGTTAGCTGCTGGGTTCTAAGCTAAATATGAAGATAAGTATATTTCTATGATAATTTTATTTAGATAGATCCCTGCTGCCATTTCCCAACACAAAGGAAAATTAAATTTTTATATCTTTCTGAAGAGTGCACTTGCTTATAAAATCTCATCTTAAAATCTCTTCTGGTATGTATTTATTCCAAAAAGTTAATTCAATTGCTGCCTTTCAGATACTGTGGAATACTGAGGTGAATAAAACATAGCTATTGGCCTTAGAAAACTTACAGATTCTTGAAGAAGCAAGCATCTAATTACATCTGTTCAGTCACTAAGACATGTCCAACTCTTTGTGACCCTATGGACTGTAACCTGCCAGGCTCCTCTGCTCAAGGGATTTTTCAGGCAAGAATACTAGATTGGGTTGCAGTTTCCTCCTCAATGATTACAATACAGCATGCTGAAAGCACAAGGAATAGAGGTAACCCCATTAAGTCATTCGATCAACCAAATGCATGGAGTGTCTTCTATTTTATAGCATTGGTCTGGAAACACAGGATAATCCCCAGTCCAGACTTTCAATGTCATAGAAAACTTCCAAGAGAAGGTGAAAGTTGATCTGAATTTTGTAAGAGGTAGTCAGGTAAAAGCATGTGGCAAACATTATTCATTCTCCCCTTCCTGCATACAAATAGAAATCTGAATTTTTTGAGGCAGCATTGTAGTAAAAGCTGCCTACCCATTCATATACCATTCTAGGTTTGAATGACCATGTAAGTGAAAAAAAAAAGCCTGTTGAACAGGGCTTTGTTGAAAATATTTTTCCCCCAATGAAAATGAACTTAGCTGACAGGTTCTTCCCTCTTCCTTTTATTCATGCTTGGAATGCAGATATGAAACCTAGAGATGGAATCATCATCTCTCAGCCATAAAACCTCCTTACAGTAATGGTAAAATAAAAAGATAGTAGGAGTCTTGGTCCCTGATGATACCATACAACTTATATTTCCTTTGGATTTTTGTTTAAGCCATTGTAGTCACTTTTCTATGATGTACTGTTAAATACAATTCTAAGTAATAAGAAGAGTACTGGAGTTTGGTGGTAAAGAGTTCAAGAGAAACTTCCCAGGCATAGGAAACAATGAGATTCACAAAGATGTGGAGTGAGAAGCTCAATATGAAGAAACTGTAAGGAAACCAACTGATTGGAGTTATGAAGAGAAGGAGACCAGAGATGAAGTTGTAGAGGTGAGTAAAGGCCGGTTCCTTGTAACCCATATTAAGGAGTGTGAGCTTTGTTGTAAAAGTAATAAAGATTCTCTTGTGGATTTTTTCATGACTTAATATTTGCATTTTAGAGAGAACATTTTATTAGAATATTTAGAAACATTTGGGAGAGACTGATGGCAGGCAGATTAGATGGGAGATTTATATCGTCCAGGTGATTAAAAACCAAAACTAAGTTAGTAGAAATGGGAATTGATAGACCAGATTGGAGTTACTAATTATAGGTCTCTAGAAGAGATTCAAAATATATCAAGGAGGTAGAATCAACATAGATTGGATGTGTAAATTTGAAGCAAAGAACATCTCAAGGATGATCCTCAGGTTTCTGTCTTGGGTGACCAGACGATTCACCAAGATTGGTACTACAGGAGGAAATGATGGTTAAGTAATGATCCAAACTCTGATATCTCTGAAAACCAGAGAGAATTAAAGTATATTTTGCCAACTGTAAAAGTACCTCTCAGGAACAGTGGTAATACAGCCTCAACTGTTAAAAATGACATGTATATAAACTTAGTATTTTCAGAAAATTCCTAAGTAGATTGAGATAGAGATAATAGTGTTTTATTTTCATGCAATACAATGTTTATGCTGTTCTTTAATATTTCTTAGAACGTGGTTAGAAAAAAAACAAAAGATAAAAACAAAGATAACAACACCAAAACAGCTATACTACAGTAACCATAGTAATGTTTTCTGTTTCTTTCTTTGTTTCCTATTTCAGCCCAGTTCAACTCTGTAAAGAGAAAATGATGAATGGAGAAGAATAAGAGGGAAAGAAATGAGCCATAAGAGACATTTAGCAGACATTATTTTAATGTCTCTGACATAGTTTTGCATAGTTTCACACCTTTATGAGTTTATTGCTATAATGGTGGCAGGAAGATACAGGTTCCAGGCACCGCTAAGTAATGAGACAGTTTTGAGTTTTACTTGATACTTCCAGTAAAGTCTTTTCACAGTATCTGTGCTCTTTCAATCCAGAGTAAAGAGTGCTCACATAAAAAGCCCTAGCAGTGGCAAAAGGAATCAAAACTCCCTGCATTCTTTTCCATCTAGATGTCCTCTCTTTGGTTTGGTCAAGTCAAGATGAAGGGCAGAATAGGTTGGCACTTGTTATCAGCCCATATAACCACATCACAGTGAAAACAGTGATGTCCAAAGTTTAGTAACCATGACTGGAAAGGGCTGGTTGTGCCTGAACTTCTGTACTTGATTGCATAAACCAGTAGCCTATATTTGGACGAAGTAACGAGAGGAAATTGTAATTATTCATTTCATCTTGGTAGGATTTGGCTTATTGCTCCTGCCTTCTGAATTAAATGGATTTAAAAGAGACTGAAAGACTTAGAAAAGCTTCTCTTGCTACAGATGTTCTGCTCTCTTTGGCGGGGGGTGGGGTAGGGTGGGCATCACACCACACAGCTCACAGGTACTCAGTTCCTGGATTCCTGGATCAAGGATTGAATCCAGGCTATGACAGTGAAAGACCAGAATCCTAACCAATAGGCCACCAGGGAACTGCCTCTGCTGCTATTTTTAAACAGTGAAAGACTGCTCCTAATACACGAGAGGGTATTGGTGGGAAGGAGAAAAACAGATATTGTGGAATAACTAGGTTCTTATGAGCTAAAAATATTGACTGGAAGTTGTTGACTGTGGTCACATGAGCTTTATTGGCATACCGAAGGAAAAACTGAAGAAGAAAAGATTGCTTTATGAAATGTATTTTTTTTGGAGACCATGTTGGTAGGTAAGTTTGAAAAGAAATCCTTGGGGTAAAGTCAGAAACTAAGATAGTATTTGCTAAAGTATCATTTCAATGCCTAGATACTTAGTCATCAAATATATTTTTAGTTACCTGTTTAATTCACAACATTCTGACACAGTGCTCAATAGTGAGAAGTATAAATCCCACACTCTGGGATTAGATAATAAAACAATCCAAGGGGATTTTTTTTTTCCTGATCGCACATTGCATTCATCTCATACCTTGAAGGACAAGGGCTCATTTCACTTTAAACTTTTCTTTTTCCCTGCCACAGCCTCATCACAGATGATTTTCATACAAATGTGTGATCTTTTTGTGATTTACCTCAATTACTCTTTCTACCTTTCATTTCCTAGAGTACTTTGCAGAATCCTAAACTATTTTGATTCCAAAGCGGGTTAGTTATGTATCAGTACAAAATCAAAGGCTCACCAATCAGAAAGCTAGGAATGAAATAGGTATCCGTCTGTGATGGCATTATAGTGATTTGGGCAGACCCGGTGGTAAGGCAGTGACAGAAGATGTGCACCACTGTCCCTTTGCATGGAAGCAGGAAGGTACAGGAAGAAGCAATAATGCCTTAAGAGGAGTATAACAGAAAGGGAAAGAATAAGAAATAAAGCTGAACTTATAGAAATAGCTTCTAATTTACTTTTCATTATATCTAGAAGCTCTAGAGTGCCATCTGACCTTTCTACCAGGAGAAGCAGTAAATAAAATGTATAAATAATTTGTATTTTATATGTGTTTTGTACCCCAAATATGGAACTCAGCCTATTTGAGAATGAGCATTCCTAACTGCAAGGTCAGTGAATTCAGAATCAACTGGACTATCAACTCCTTTTGACAGAATCTATTTGTTTCAAAGTCATGTTATTTGCCCTTGTAAGAAGCAAGATAAACAGAGCAGTTTCAAAGAAAGTTGTGAGATAGTTGGGCTTTAAGAATTTGACTTTGACAAGTTCGAGAAGTAAAAACAGGGGTGGAGGGGGGGTTGGGGATGTTTAGGGATGTAATAGGGATGCTTATCCTATTTAAAAAAAAACAGAATCAATAACTAATTTATTCAACAAGCACTTATTGAATACCTTCCATGTGTCATTGGTGATGGGCTACATACTAGACATGTTAAAAATGAGAAGCAGGCAGGATACATTTCAATCCAGGAGAGGAAGAAGGTGATTCCATGACAGAATAGCAGGTGAGATTTTAGGTCAAATGTAGCCTTTAAGCATCTCTCATATTCTACCAGGGAGGTGACTATTAACACTTACATAAAGGCCCTACCTGACACAGGAGGAAATAGAGGCCCTGCAATACAGTCCTAATTTTCCTCCTATTCCTAGATAATGAAGACAATGAAAACATAATTTTAATTGAAAAGTTGATGGGAATGAGTAAAAGCTTGCATGCTTCTAAAAATTTCTGCAGTTCTTGGCCTTTCCATATTCTTATGATAAAGCCCACAGTGGTCACTTCCTTAGTATATCCCCCAATGAGGATATATTTAAATAGATCTATTTAAAATAGACTTTATTTTTTAGAGCAGTTTTAGGTTCACAGCAAAATTGAGGAGAAAGTATGGGGAGTTCCCATAAACACACTAACCCCACACATGCATAGCCTTGCCTACTATCAACATCCTCCACCAGGGTGGTATATTTATTACAAATGAGGAACCTACATCAACACATCATGATCACCCAAAGACCATTATTTATGTTAGCTTCACTCTTGGTGCCGTACACCCCATAGTGTCAGTCACTCAATCGTGTCCAACTCTTTGTGACCCCATGGACTGTAGCCCTCCAGGCTCCTCTGTCCATGGGATTTTCCAGGCAAGAATACTGGAGTGGGTGGCCATTCCCTTCTCCAGGGGATCTTCCTGACTCAGGGATCAAACTTGAGTCTCGTGTGTTGCAGGCAGATTCTTTACCATCTGAGTCACCAGGGAAGCTATACCAGGAAAACTACAATAGGGAAGTACGTTTTATGGGCTTTGACAAATGCATAATAACATGGATCCAACATTATAGTTCAAGCAGAATAGTTTCACTGCCCTAAACATCTTCTCTGCTCTGCCTATTCATCCCTCCCTCCACCCTAACACCTGGCAACCACTGATCTTTTTACCATCTACATAGTTTTGCCTTTTCTAGAGTGTCACAGAGTTGGAATCAAACAGTATGTATTCTTTTTAGATTGGTTTCCTTTTTCTCAGTAATATCCCTGATAGCTTAAGTGGTAATGAACCTACCTGCAATGCAGGAGACACAGGTTTGATCCCTGGGTCAGGAAGATCCCCTGGAGAAGGAAGTGGCAACCCACTCCAGGATTCTTGCCTGGAGAATTTCATGGAGAAGAAAGCCTGGCAGGCTAAAGTCATTAGGGTAGCAAAGAGTTGGACACAAGTAAGCATGCATGCACTATACATTTGTGATTCTTCCAGTCTTTTCATGGCTTAATAGCTCATTTCTTCTTAGCACTAAATAACATGCTATAATAGCAAATGATGACACCTACCAGAATTATACTAAAATTTAAAAAAACTAACATGTTGGCTAGGAAATGCAACAGCAGGAATTCTTATATACTGCTGATGGAAGTGTAAATTGGTACAGCCACTTTGGGAAACTGCTTCTCTATCTTGATTAAAGCTGAATATATGCTTAACTTATGACCCAGAAATTCCATACCAACATAAATACATACGTAGATTCACCAGTAGCATGCACAAGAAATTTCACAGCAGCATCATATGAGAACCAGTAAGTTAATGTTTATCAACAGGAAGATGGATACCTAAAGTATATTCTGTTAGTTCAATGCTTCACAGCTATGAAAACGAACAAACAACTACCACAGGCAGCAATGTGGAGGAAGCTCACAAACACCATGTTGAGTGAAAACTGTCAGCCACAAAAGACTACATACTCTTTGATTACAGTTATATGAAGTTCAAAAACACAAACCTAATCTATGATAATAAATAGTGATTAATTTTGAGTAGGAGGAGGATAATGAATGGGAAGGGGAATGTTCTGTTTGACTTGGGGAATGGTTACACAGGGGTTTTTATTTTTCGGGGCGGGGGGCAGGGGTTGTTTGTCTGTCACATCATGCAGCTCATGGGATCTCAGTTCCCCGACCAGGGATTGAACTCTGGCCGTGGCGTTGAAAGTCCAGAATCCTAACCACTAGGCCACCAGGAAACCCCTACACAGATCTCTTCATGCTGTGAAAATTCATTGAGCTGTATGCTTATGATTTGTATACTTTTTAGAATGCATATTGTTATATTTCAGTATAAACATTTATTAAAGAATATAGAACCTCAGTTGGACCTATTGAGATCGAGAAAAGCTATATGGTTATCTATGATAGGAAGCCTACATTTTTTTCCAACCTGCACTTATTGGGAATTAGTAGACTACACAAGGGGTTAATCTCATGAGCTAAGGATAGCGTTTTTATAGATAAGGTGGGATTGGGACTTTGGTGTGTCTGATTTCAAAGCCTATGCTCACAGCCACTATCCCATACTGCGTTTTATTAGGATTATATACTTTCTTCCAGACCTATTTATGCTAAACATCTGTGGTTCTGTGTATTTTCTTTTCCCATTTTATTTTATGACACAGGGGGATAGCGAAATGCTAAGTGTATCCTCAGTTATGTTTCATGACACCAAAATAAAGTTGAAAGACATTTGTTTGCTCTAAACAAGGCAAAATGAGTATCATACGTGTGTATGTATTATTTTTTGTGTGTTGTGCTCGTAAGCCTTAGGAATATGTACGTGGTATGTCATTATATCTTTTGAATAATTTTTCACTTGTTTCAAAATGCTTTTCATATTTTGCTTAGCATTTGACAACAGTCAACACTGAGCAGACAATCTCACTGAATTTTCTGTGTTGGATATTTAAGTTTTCCCCCACCTCAGGATATATTGGGTTGGCCAAAAAGTTCTTTCAGGTTTTCTGTTACGATGTAATGGAGAAACCTCAAATGAATTTCTTTGTCAACCCAATGCTAATTCAAAATCTTTCCGGGTCTGCAAGCAGTTTAATTTTTTCCAATGTGCATTGACTTGTATGGAGATAGTAAATTGTATCTGTCACTGTTCATCTGTTGTCCAGTGATAACATTTGTTTAGTTCCCCAGGAGTGTGTTTTAATTCCCACCCCCGCCATCTTGACTAACTCTAACATTCATCCTTCTCTGGTTCTTAATAAATTGGTGAAACTGCAACCCCACCAGTCATTTATAGGACTGTAGCACCTCCCTTTTAACCATTCATACACACTGAAATTCGGTCATTCATTTTTACTCTTAGCTTTCCACCTCTTAAACACTTTATAATCCATAGCTAAAGTAGCACATGCTCACCCTCTAGTTACAAGCTTAATATGTAAGCATGGAAAGATGTGCGAATAGTACTGTTTTCATAGAAGCACTTTCCTCCCCCTCTGCTGCTGCTGCTGCTAAGTTGCTTCAGTCATGTCCGACTCTGTGCGACCCCATAGACGGCAGCCCACCAGGATCCCCCATCCCTGGGATTCTCCAGGCAAGAACACTAGAGTGGGTTGCCATTTCCTTCTCCAATGCATGAAAGTGAAAAGTGAAAGTGAAGTCACTCAGTCATGTTCGCCTCTTAGCAACCCCATGGACTGCAGCCCACCAGGCTCCTCCCTCCATGGGATTTTCCAAGCAAGAGTGATGGAGTGGGGTGCCATTGCCTTCTCTGTTCCCCCTAGAGGTTAACTATTTAGATTTCCCATTGAATATCATAGATGATTCTTCTCTATTTTTGGATTAAAGATAGCTTGTCCAGTATTCTAGCTTTGTTCATGTATTCATTATTATTGCTTTAACTGGTTAAATGCAGTTGATATCATTGACACATATATTCCTAAGACAATTTATGGTTTAAATGTTCAACTCATTTTTAATATAGTAATAGTTTCAAAAACATCACACTTTAATATACACATCTTTATTTGTGATATAATTATCAATTTTCTTCATTTAATTTTTTAGAGACTATACTACAGAACTCCTAAAAGGGCAAAAACAAATAAAGCATTATTTCCAAAAGTAAGGCTTGCAGAGTCAATAATTAACATGACAAGGTTGTTAAATGTTTGAGATCCTTAACAATGTAAGGCATAGAGCTAGCCTGGAAGACCATTAAGTAAATATGATCTATATTATGGAGAAGAGTAGATCCTCATTCCCTTAGGTAGATGCAATAAACTAAGAAATCTTACTCTTAAAAAACATTACTGGAGTATAGTTGATTCACAATGTTGTGTTAATTTCTGCTGCACAGCAAAGTGATTCAGATTATATATATATATATACTTTGTCATATTCTTTTCCATTATGGCTTATCACAGGATATTAAATATAGTTCACTGTGCTATACAGTAAGACCTTGTTGTTTATCAAATCTTTATTATAGAGTTTAGGTACTAATTTTAGAAAAGCTAACAACTCACTAACAACGTTGAACTTGTTCAGACTTAAAAACAATGACACACCCACATGCTCTCTCAGCACCTTTCAATAACCTGCCTGTTTCAACACTTGGTAGCTTCAGATCAGATTATTAGCTTTTACCTTTCTTTTTTACTTTTAGCAAGGTAATTGGAAAGGTGAAATTGATAGAAAGTTATACAATTCAGTGGTATTAATATTCCTGCATTGCCTGTAGGAGTCATATTCTGACTTGTTTTTCTGGTAGACATTTGGTTATAAATCCAAATGAATATCTTTTAATCAGTCCTGGAAGAGAAATAGCTCATCACAACCTGTTAAGAGATATTTGTGAAAAATGTAATGAAATGTTTTAGGAGGAAGGAAGAGATGTACAACACCAAGATTCTCATGAAAATGTATCTAGTCTATTGATGAACTCAAATTCCAAGTCTGAGTTTTGAAACAAAATTTCCATGGCATTTTAGCTAATCTGCAATGAAAGAAAGTGAAAGTGAAAGTCACTCGGGACTGTCTGCCTCTTGTGAACCCATGGACTCTCCAGGCCAGAATACTGGAGTGGGTAATTGTTCCCTTCTCCAGGGAATCTACAGTCCGTGGAATTCTGCAGGCCAGAATCCTAGAGTGCATAGCCTTTCCATTCTCCAGGGGATCTTCCCAACCAGGGATCGTACTGAGATCTCCCACTTTGCAGCCTGATTCTTTCCCAGCTGAGCCACAAAGGAAGCCCAAGAATAGAGAAGTGGGTATCCAATCCCTTCTCCCACACTTTGCGACCACATGGACGATACAGTGCATGGAATTCACCAGGCCAGAAGAGTGGAGTGGGTAGCCCTTCCCTTTTCTAGGGGATCTTCCCAACCCAGGGATTGAACCCAGATCTCCCACATTGCAGGCAGATTCTTTACCAGCTAAGCCACAGGGAAAGCCTGAAAATATTGGAGTGGGTAGTCTCTCCATTCTCTCACTCTTTGCGACCACATGGAGTCACAGTCCATGGAATTCTCCTGGTGAGTATCCTGGAGTGGCTAGCCATTCCCTTCTCCAGAGGATATACAGTCCATGGAATTCTTCAGGCCAGAATACTGGAGTGGGTATCCTTTCCCTTCTCCAGGGGATCTTCCCAACCCAGGGATTGAACCCAGATCTCCCACATTGCAGGCAGATCCTTTACCAGCTAAGCCACAAGGGAAGTCTACAAATGCTGGAGTGGATAGCCTATCCCTTCTCTCACTCTTTGCAACCCCATGGACTATAGAGTCCATGAAATTCACTTGGGCAGAATACTGGAGTGAGTGGCCAATTCCTTCTCCAGGAGATCTACAGTCCATGGATTTCTCCTGGCCAGGGTACTGGAGTGCATATCCTTTGCCTTCTCCATGCGATCTTCCCAATCCAGGAATCCAACCCAGATCTCTCACAGTGCAGGCGGATTCTTTACCAGCTGAGCCACAAGGGAAGCCCAGTTATACTGGAGTGGGTGGCTTATCCCTTCTCCCACTCGTTCGACCACATGGACTCTAAGTCCATGGAATTCTCCAGGCTAGAATACTGCAGTGGGTACCCATTCCCGTCTCCAAGCAATCTACAGTCCTTGTAATTCTCCAGGCCAGAATTTTGGAGTAGGTAAGCCTTTCCCTTCTGCAGGGCATCTTCCCAACCCGGGCTCAAACCCAAACTTCCCACATTGCAGGCAGATTCTTTACCAGCTGAGCCACAAGGGAAGCCCAAGAATACTGGAGTGGGTAGCCTATCCCTCCTCCCACTCTTTCTGACCACAAGGACCATACAGTGCATGGAATTCTCCAGGCCAGAATACTGCAATGGGTACCCGTTAGAACCCAGATATCCCACATTGCAGGTGGGTTCTTTACTAGCTGAGCCCCAAGGGAAGCCCAAGAATACTGGAGTGGGTAGCCTATCCCTTATCCCACTCTTTATGACCTCATTGACTATACATTCCATGGACTTGTCCAGGCCAGAATACTGGAGTGGGTAGCCGTTCCTTCTCCAGGTATCTTCCCAACCCAGATATCCAACCCAGATCTCCCACATTGCTAGCCAATTCTTTACCAGCTGAGCCACAAGGGAAGCCCAAGAATACTGGAGTGGGTAGTCTGTCCCTTCTCCCAATCTGTGCGACCACATAGGCCAGAATACTGGAGTGGGTAGCCTTTCCCTTCTCCAGAGATGCTTCCCAACCCCAGGATCGAACCCAAATCTCCAACACTGCAGGCAATTCTTCAGCTGCTGAGCCACAAGGGAAGCCCAAGAATACTGGAGTGGGTAGCCTATCCCTTCTCCAGCGGATTTTCCCCCCACCCAGCAATCGAACCATGCTCTCCTGCATTGCAGCCAGATTCTTCACCAGTGGAGCTATCAGGGAAGCCCCTTACATGAATAGCTTTTTTTGCTCTACACCAAATACAAAATGCTCCGTTTCCAAAGCCCTGAAAAACTCTTTGTGGTGACATCAAATAAATAAGAATCATTTTAGTTTTTTTTACAGAAAAGAAAGTCAAATTTATTTAATTAAAAACTAGAATTAAAAATTAGCAAATACACAAACACACACTCAAAAATACACACACAAGAACACTATGTATTGACTCCCAGAGGGGATATGCAGCGGTCCAAGACCACTCAATATGGCTTGTCAGTTATAGAATTCCAAGCATGCACACGCGTGCACACACACACACACACACACACAGCACAGGCACACAAAAAAGAACCCAGTATTTTTCAACAGTACACTCAATCTACCATAAACAAAAATTCAGAATTAGTTTTCAAAGGTTCCTTTTTTAATTCAAAAGATGCCCATCTCGGGTATAAACATACATATATTTTTTAAGTGGTTTACTGTTGGCTTATTTTAAATATATTAGTGTTATTACATGCAACTATTTCCTGTATTTAACACGCTTTCGTTTTATTTACTTTAACGTCTCTAGCTTGAACCTACCAAAAGTTTCTGGTTGGTAGGAAGACAGGTGCCTTATTCTCTGTGAAACTGAATGTATTGGTTTTAAACACTCGTCAGAAAATGTTTGATCAGCATTTCAACACATGGAAATAGTTACATCGATGCTTAAATTGCCATTTTCTGCGAAAAGTTCCGCAACTTCAGAGTCGAATATTAGGCAGTCACTGTTGATAAGGGCTGTTGCAATTCCCTCATGAATAGATAGAGGCGTGGCTTCCCAACTCAATCGCCGCCTATTACCATTTAGCTCAAGTTGATAAGTAAAATTTTCAGCTTGCTCGCGTGTTCCTATCAGCTGGACTACTGCAAAGAATTTCTGGTGACCATCGTAGATTTCCAGTTTCTCCAAAACTAGTAAGAAGTGAAACCCAAAACAGGACTGCAACATCACCCACTCAAGGGTACCAGCCAGATTAATGTTGACTGCAAGGAAAACTACAACTTCTCCGCGCAGGGTTATAATGGACTCATTATAGTGCTGCATCAGATGCGGCACTACAGCATCCATGGAGCCTTGCCACCCACAGGAAGTACCAGGGCAAGGACAACGACAGGGCCTAAACTCACAGTGTTCTTCATGGTCTGCTTTTTCTGTGGGTGGCATAGTTTTTCCACATCCTGAAGAGGTGTACTTACAGGGGAAAAGTACTAAATTGGCCACTTTCTCCATGGCTAGGTTGCGAATGGATGTCAGCGGGACCCGGCAAGTTGGACAACGTGTGAGCTTTGGACGACAGTTGCCACAAACAAGATGGCCACTCTTACACTGTGTAATTGGAGGTAACACATACTCAAAGCAGACCGGACACTCAAAAAGACTCGCCAAGTCATTGTTGGACACAGTGGTGCCAGTCAAGACAGGCGCCCTCCGGGAGGAAGGCGCACCATTTGAGGTTCCAGTAGGTAATGCTCTTTCGGTCAGACGACTCATTTCTGTCAGGCGCCTCGGACCTCGGTCCTGGCTCAAACACGCTCCGCCGTCGCCGCCGCCAACGCCCGCCACCGCGGGCAGCGCCACTGCCACTGCGTCTGCCTCATGCCAGTACCGACGGGACACTCTGGCTCGCCGCCGCCATTAGAGAGTGCGCGCAGCAACGGTCGCCGCGGCTCCTCACTGTCCGCCGCCGGCGTTCCGCGCGTTCTCGAACCCGCGCGCGCGCCCGCTAAATACCTCACACTATGGCGGCCACTGCTGGGAGGTGCGGCCCCGGGGGCCTGCGGCCGGCAGGGGGCCAACAGGAATCTTTTTAAAGGAATAGGTCATTGTTACAATCTCAGCATTCCTTGCCCAGAGCTATTTTGCATGTTGAGTCATATAACAGTTTTAGTCCTAGTAACTGTCTATTTTGGGAGCTCACCTACAATCTGGTGACATTATGGAAAAAGTATGAAATTAGAACTGCAATAGGAATAATCCAGAGTTTAAAAGATTAAATTAGTACCTAGCTACTTTTCATGTATAAAGGTGCTTTTCAAGCACTAATTAATCCGCTTAAAACCTCTGTGAGCATGGCTGGACTAGGAGAAAATCAGAGTTTTGAAGAGAGAAAAGTGAAAAGTTTCTAGTGGAGCTGTATTTTTCCATAACTCGTCTCCAGGCAGACTCTCCTAAATAGGTGTCAATTAAATTCTGCTTATCTGAACAGTCAGGCTGTTCAGTAGATTAAAAAAATTCAGTTTTACCTGAAACCCTTAGGAATAACCTAAGGTCTTATCCCACAGCGAAACAAAATCTCAGAATTGAGAAATCAAGGAAGCCCAGAACTATCCTGGATATTTGTACATATTTGGGGTCAGTGATGGACTATTATAAAACCAAATAGACTGGTTTTAACTAGAATTGGACATATTGCTAAGAAAATAACCAGTTACATCACCATGTCTGATTCCGTGCAGGTCAATAATTCATTTCTGACTATGGCAGTTTCATCAAACTTTGGGGTGAAGGAATGCATGTGGGTGTCACTGACTGCTACTGGCAGGCCTGAGGCATTAACAAGAGCGAAGACCAAATTGAAGGGAAAAAGTGGTTGTGGTAGAAGATCACCAACAAATTCATAAGATGTCAACCATAATTTCAACCAGTGGCCCAGAGAGCAGGGAGATAAATCTGTTAAAACAATGGGATGAGTAAGAATAAATACAAGGAACAGGTCGTGCTGGAAGTACAGGAAGAATTGGAATAGCATATTCATGTGGGAATCGTGTCAGAAGCCAGGATATTGCAAGTAGATATAATCTATTAATAGAAGGGGACGACAGAGGATGAGATGGCTGGATGGCATCACTGACTCGATGGACGTGAGTCTCGGTGAACTCCGGGAATTGGTGATGGACAGGGAGGCCTGGCGTGCTGCGATTCACGGGGTCGCAAAGAGTCGGACACGACTGAGCGACTGATCTGATCTCACCCAAAACTCAACCCGAGAAACATGTCAAATTCACGTGGGACATTGTGGCATGGAGCACCAGTACAGCTACCCCCACACACAGCACTTACACACACATACACACACTTCTAGCCCCACATGCCTGTTCTATATTTTTCCATTTCAGTATCACTTTCTAACATGCTTCACAATTAACTTAACCATGTTCTCTCTCTCACTCCCTACCGAATGGAAGGTACTGAGGTAGACAGGTTTGTATGTTTTGTTTATTGATGTATGCATATACAACAGTGTCTGGAATAATAGGCTCTCAATAACTACTTGCTGACTAAGTGATTTTAAGAAATGAGTATGGGATCTCATTCCAGAGTGCCTTAGTGACAGGTCAAAACACCCTGAGCTCAATATGATGCATTATTTATCAACTGTTATTTCTATAGTCATGTGGACTCTACTTTTAAGTATAGGTTCTTGGGACTTCCCTGGCAGTCCAGTGGTTAAGACTCCTCGCTTCCCCTGCAGGGGGCACAGGGTTCGATCCCTGGTGGGGAAACTTTCTGCATGCTGCTTGGCATGGCCAAAAGAGGAAAAAAAAAAAAAAGTACAAGTTCTCTCTGTCTACTGCTTTTTAGACAAATAGAATGGAGACCCATCAAAGTGAGCTGAGGAAAGGGAAGAGCAACAGGAAAGGGGTTCAGAGGATACCGAAGGGTGAGGGGATGATGTATTCTGTAGGGCCCTGTTGTCCATTGTAAGGATTTTGGCTTTGAGTCCAAGCGAGGTGGGATGCCACTGGAAAGTTTTGAGGAGTAGAGTGACTTGATCTGACATATATTTGAACAGAATCTCTTGAGATGCTGTGTGAAAAATAAACTAGAGGGGTAAAAAGGCCAAAGCTGGAAGACCAGTGAAGAGACTACTGCAATAATCCAAAGCACAGATGATGATGGCTTGGAATTGAGTGGTAGCACCAGAGGTTTTTTGAACTGGTCAGACTGAGGGTATCTTTTGAAGGTATGGCCAATGGGATTCCTTGATGGATTGGATATGGTGTTTGATAGCAGGAGAATGAATCAAGGAAGATGATAGTGTTTTGCCCTGAGCAAATGGAAGAATGGAAATATCATTTTATTGAGACAGGAAAAACTTGGTTGTTGAATGATTGAGGATGTTTAAAAAAATACCTTGGGGATTTTAATGCATTTTCAGATCATGTTTCTTCCTTCAGTGAGGCAGGATGGTAGTGGTGCTGGATACTAATCATTTCACTGTTGATTGTGTAAGTCAACAAAGCTGTGAGTATGGTTTTGAGGGGTTGATTTTTGTTTTTACTCCTGAGATTAAATATGATCCAGTACAAAGAATATTCAGAATATCTATCAAGGAAGGAATAGATTTTATTATAGCAGATTAATGAGCACATTAAGATGAGTTCATTTAGTGTTTTACTATGAAATTCACCAAAAGAAGTGATGTGGTTTTGGTGTCTATTGGCCATCTTAAATTCATTGATACCAGTAAACTGTAAATTACATATATGTATGCATACAAGGTGGAAACCACTAGCAAAAACAAGATCAGAGCCACAAGAAGGCACACTATATTAAACTGAAAATGCTACACGCATATAACTCTGAAGTTACACTACTTTCTGCGAGTGAAATCTTAAGGAGTGTGTTACTGATTTCACTTTTGTGGAAAATCTATACAAACTCGGTATGGTTAATAATATGGCATTTGTTAAGAAAAAAAAAAATTTAGAGACACACTCATCTCCTTTGATCCAGAACTCCACTTCTACCAATTTCTCCTGAGGTGATATTAAGAACGTGCACAAAGATTTACATCCCAGAGTGTTTCTCAGGGCTTTTGTTATAATAAAAATTGGAGACCATTTAAACAGCTAAATCTAGAGCATTGGAATACATGATGCACATTCATTCAGTGGAATACTATACAGCCAATTCAAAGAATATTGTCAAAGTGCACATATTAGTACATAAAAACCTTCCTGACATATTGAGTGAAAAAAACAAGTTAGAAGAGAAAATTACATTTGACCCCATTTGAAGACTTGTGCAGTTAATCTATTTGAACAGAAAAATTCTGCAAGCAGATACCACAAAATGGTAACTGGGTATCACTGGGGGGATTATGGAGAGTTTCTATGATTATCACTATTTGCTAAAATAAATCTGTACTACATTTGTAATAAAAATATACAAATGCATGGAACAATAGTGATTACATTAGACAGAGATATTTCAAGCTTTATAAAGATACACAAGTCTTGTTTTCCCTGGAGACACACCCTTGTTCATGCATCACAGGATAAACCTTTAACAGCATATTATTACTGGCACTCCCTGGCTACAGTATTTCTGATTGCTGCTGCTGCTGCTGCTGTGTCGCTTCAGTCGTGCGACCCCGTAGACGGCAGCCCACCAGGCTCCCCCATCCCTGGGATTCTCCAGGCAAGAACACTGGAGTGGGTTGCTATTTCCTTCTGCAATGCATGAAAGTGAAAAGTAAAAGTGAAGTCGCTCAGTCGTGTCCGACTCTTCGGGACTCCCTGGACTGCAGCCCACCAGGCTCCTCCGTCCCTGGGATTTTCAAGGCAAGAGTACAGGAGTGGGTTGCCATTGCCTTCTCTGATTTCTGATTGAGATTAGTATACATAATGAGTCGCCAAATTCAGGGCTCTCACAAAAAGCCCTTCCAATGTGAGAAATGTGGCTAAAGTTCATAAGATGACTTTCAGTGTTTTAGCAATTACAGTAATTATTTAAGCAAATAACACTTAGCATGAATTCTCAGAGAACCTTGTGTGCTTTTTCATTAGCTCTACAAAAAAAAAAAAAAAAAAGCAGGGTGTGTGTGTGTGTGGGGAGTAGATTTGGGAGGAGACTCCCAATAAAAATGAGAGAGCAGATAGCCAGTATCTTTAATTTTCTCACTGAAGATAGACGTTTTTTCTCCATCTGGCCAGGCAAATAATGCAGAAGTGGCCAACAGTAGATTATGCTGGGTCATCAGTGGTCAAAAGCAACGGGGGTAACTGAAATCCACTGATAATCCAGAAACCTAATTTTATCGAAATAGTTGCAACCACCTCCTGGACAGAACCCTTCAGTAGAACTGCTAATGAGAAGCGTAATTGAGTGTTTTGAGTTCATCTGCTTTCAGTTATCCTTTGCAGGTGCTAATGAACAGTGAAGTGGTCAAAAGGCTGTCAGCCAAAGGGAGCGGTAGGAGCAAAAGCAAGACATGGATAACACCAGAAACTGGATAATCAGCCTCAAAATGGGTGAGTTGACCACAGTGAGGATCAGCTATTAATTATCTGCTTAAGTAAATTCCACAAAGATATATGTCATGACAACAGATCTTCATATTAAGGGTTTTCGTGTATGCAGAGTCTATCTTGGTTAACATGATTTATGGTATAGTCTTAGAAATTCTCTATACTGCAGTGAATTTCCTGGACAGCAATGATAGGATACTTACTGTCAGAGCACAGCTAATCAACTACAGGCTCCTCTGCTAAATATGGCCAACAGACTGCTTATGAGTCAGGACTTTGGCAGACAGCCCTTCTTTTGGACCAATGGGAACGTGACTGACTCTCTCCCATGCCTTTCTGGGAGACGATATAAGCATTGCTGGTATCCAAATCCTTTTGTTTTTATTATTCCTCCAAATTCATGTTTTAGTAAACAGCCTTTTGAAAGTATTGTTATGGTGAACATTTTGTGGTTTATGGTAAGCATTTGGTTTTCAAGAATTGTTGAAAATAAATGTTTTTAGAGTGCAGTTATTTTCAAGTATTACACAATAAACTCTAATATTTGTAACTAAAACTCTATCTATGTTTGATTAGCAATTAAGCTCTCAAATAGTTATGAAAGTAATTTTCTTTCATAAGGCTGTACTTTAGGACAAATTACTTGATACATTCACTAATATTCAGAGCTTCTCAACTATATCTACATATGATTATGAATGTAGCTCTTTGTGGTGGTAGCAAAACTGATTTCCATTTTTGGCAGTTGGAAAAAAAGTGCATTATAAACTATCTGATATTTGTAAATAAAACTGTAACTGCATATGAATATTTATTATGTTTTCTATAGCAATTGTGAGAGTATTCTCCATTTATAACACTTGTTTTGAGTAAATGAGATTTTTAACCATTTTAGTATCAACTGTTATTTCTTGATGCGGTTCTATGATAGTGTGTCCCTTTGCCCATATTGTGAGCGAAAGGGCAAATGAACTAGTTTTGTATAATGTGAATTGTTTAATTCACTTGAATATTCTCAATAACTCGTTGACTTTTGCTTTCAGTTCAGTTGATTTCAGTCACTGAGTCACATCTGACTCTTTGTGACCCCATGGACTACAACACGCCAGGCCTTCCTGTCCATCACCAACCCCCTGAGCTTCCTCAAACTCATGTCCATCAAGTCAGTGATGCCATTCAACCATCTCATCCTCTGTCGTCCTCTTCTCATCCTGCCTTGAATCTTTCTCAGCATCAGGGTCTTTTCCAATGAGTCAGTTCTTCGGGTCAGGTGGCCAAAATATTGGAGCTTCAGCTTCAGCTTCAGCTTCAGCATCAGTCCTTCCAATGAATATTCAGGACTGATTTCCTTTCGGATTCAATGGTTTGATCTCTTTGCTTTCCAAGGGACTCTCAAGAGTCTTCTCCAACACCACAGTTCAAAAGCATCAGTTCTTTGGCACTCAGCTTTATTTATGGTCCAACTCTCACATCCACACATGACTACTGGAAAAAGCATAGCTTTGACTAGACGGACCTTTGTCAGCAAAGCAATGTCTCTCCTTTTTAATCTGCTGTCTACGTTAGTCAGACAGGGCTGACTAATGTTATACCAGGGCTCCCCTGGTGGCTCAGAGGTTAAAGCGTCTGCCTGGAATGCGGGAGACCAGGGTTCGATCCCTGGGTCGGGAAGATCCCCTGGAGAAGGAAATGGCAACCCACTCCAGTACTCTTGCCTGGAGAATCCCATGGAGGGAGGATCCTGGTAGGCTACAGTCCATGGGGTCGCAAAGAGTCGGACACGATTGTGTGATTTCACTTTCACTACGTTAGTCAGAGCTTTTCTTCCAAGGAGCAAGCATCTTTGTCATTTGATTTCATGGCTGCAGTCACCATCTGCAGTGATTTGGAGCCCAAGAAAATGAAGTCTGTCACTGTTTCCATTGTTTCCCCTACTGTTTGTCATGACGTGATGGGACCTGATGCCATGATATTCATTTTGTGAATGTTGAGTTTTAAGCCAGCTTTTTCACCCACCTATTTAACTTTCATGAAGAGGCTCTTTAGTTCCTCTTTTGCTTTCTGCCATAAGGATGGTGTCACCTGCATATCTGAGGTTATCGCTATTTCTCCCAGCAATCTTGATTCCAGCTTTTGCTTCATCCAGCCCGGCATTTTGCATGACATAATCTGCATATAAGCTAAATAAGCAGGTTGACAATATACGTTGCCTGGACGTACTCCTTTCCCGATTTGGAACCAGTCCGTTGTTCCACGTCCGGTTCTAAATGTTGTTTCTTGACACGCATATTGATTTCTCAGGAGGCAGGTAAGGTGGTCTGGTATTCCCATCTCTTGAAAAATTTTCCACACTTTGTTGTGAGCCACTCAATCAAAGGCTTTGGCGTAGTCAATAAAGCAGAAGTAGATATTTTCCTGGAACTCTGTTGCTTTTTGTATGATCCAATGGATGTTGGCAATTTGATCTCTGTTTCCTCTGCCTTTTCTAAATCCAGCTTGAACATCTGGAAGTTTTCAGTTCACATACCGTTGAAGCCTCTCTTGGAGAATTTTGAGCATTAATTTACTAGAGTGTGAGATGAGTACAATTGTGCAGTAGTTTGAGCATTCTTTGGCATTGCCTTGCTTTGGGATTGGAATGAAAACTGACCTTTTCCAGTCCTGTGGCCACTGCTGAGTTTTCCAAATGTGCTGGCATATTTGGTGCAGCACCTTAGCAGCAGCATCTTTTAGAATTTGGAATACCTCAGCTGGAATTCCATCATCTCCACTAGCTTTGTTCATAGTGATGATCCTAAAGCCCACTTGACTTCACACTCTATGATGTCTGGCTCTAAGTGAGTTATCACACCAACATGGTTTTCTGGGTCATTAAGGTCTTATTTGTATAGTTCTTCTGTGTATTCTTTCCACCTCTTCTTACTATCTTCTACTTCTGTTAGGTGCATACCATTTCTGTCCTTTACTGTGCCCATCTTTGCATGAAATGTTCCCCTGATATCTCTCATTTTCTTGAAGAGATCTCTAGTCTTTTCCATTCTATTGCTTTCCTCTATTTCTTTGCATTGATCACTGAGGGAGGCTTTCTCATCTATCCTTGCCATTCTTTGGAACTCTGCATTCAGATGAGTGTATCTTTCCTTTCCTCCTCTGTCTGTAGCTTCTCTTCTTTTCTCAGCTATTTGTAAGGCCTCCTCAGACAACCATTTTGCCTTTTTGCATTTCCTTTTCTTGGGGATGGTCTTGATCACTGCCTCCCGTACAATGTCACGAATCTCCACGCATAGTTCTTCAGGCACTCTATCAGATCTAATCCCTTGAATCTTTTTGTCACTACCACCGTATAATCATAAGGGATTTGATTTAGGTCATACCTGAATGGTCTAGTGGTTTTCCCTACGTTCTTCAATTTAAGTCTGAATTTGACAATAAGGAGTTCATGATCTGAGCCACAGTCAGCTCCTGGCCTTATTTTTGCTTCTTGTTTTGTATAGAGCTTCTCCATCTTTGGCCACAAAGAACATAATCAATCTGATTTTGGTATTGACCATCTGGTGATGTCCATGTGTAGAGTCATCTCTTGTGTTGTTGGAAAAGGGTGAGTGCTATGACCAGTGCATTCACTTGGCAAAACTCTGTTAGCCTTTGCCCTGCTTCATTTTGTACTCCAAGGCCAAACCTGCCTGTTAGTTCAGGTGTTTCTTGACTTCCTACTTTTGCGTTCTAGTCCCCTATGATGAAAAGGACATCATTTTTGAGTAGGTCTTCATAGAATGGTTCAACTTCAGCTTCTTTGGCATTAGTGGTTGGGGTATAGAGTTGGATTACTGTGATATTGAAAGATTTGCCTTGGGAACGAACAGAAATCATTCTGTCATTTTTGAGATTGCACCCAAGTACTGCATTTCAGACTCTTTTGTTGACTGTGAGGGCTATCTCACTTTTTCTAAGGCATTCTTGCCCAGAGTGTAGATATAATGGTCGTCTGAATTAACTTCACCCGTTACAGTCCATTTTAGTTCACCGATTCCTAAAATATCGATGTTCAATCTTGCCATCTCCTGTTTGATCACTTCCAATTTACCTTGGTTCATGGAACCTAACATTCCAGGTTCCTATGCAATATTTTTCTGTACAGCGCCGGACTTTACTTCCATCCCCAGTCACATCCACAACTGGGTGTTGTTTTCACTTTGGCTCCGTCTCTTCCTCCTTTCTGGAGTTATTTCTCCAGTCTTCTCCAGTAGCATATTGGGCACCTACCAACCTGGGAAGTTCATCTTTCAGTATTATGTCTTTTTTTTTTTTTTTTTTTTTGGTTTTAAAATTTTATTTTATTTTTTTATTTTTATTTTTTTTTTCTTTTTCTTTTTTCTTTTTTTTTTTTCTTCCAATTTTATTTTATTTTTAAACTTTACATAATTGTATTAGTTTTGCCAAATATCAAAATGAATCCTCCACAGGTATACATGCGCTCCCCATCCCGAACACTCCTCCCTCCTCCCTCCCCATACCATCCCTCTGGGCCGTCCCAGTGCACCAGCCCCAAGCATCCAGCATCATGCATCGAACCTGGACTGGCAACTCGTTTCCTACATGATATTTTATATGTTTCATTGCCATTCTCCCAAATCTTCCCACCCTCTCCCTCTCCCACAGAGTCCATAAGACTGTTCTATACATCAGTGTCTCTTTAGCTGTCTCGTACACCAGGTTATTGTTACCATCTTTCTAAATTCCATATATATGCGTTAGTATACTGTATTTATGTTTTTCCTTCTGGCTTACTTCACTCTGTACAATAGGCTCCAGTTTCATCCACCTCATTAGAACTGATTCAAAGGTATTCTTTAAGTATTATGTCTTTTTGCCTTTTCATACTGTTCAGGGGCTCTCAATGCCAGAATACTGAAGTGGTTTGCCATTGTCTTCTCCAGTGGACCACGTTTTGTCAGAACTTTCCACTATGACCCATCCGTCTTGGGTGACCCTACATGGCATGACTCACAGTTACACTGAGTTAGACAAGCTGTGGTCCATGTGAGCAGTTTGGTCAGGTTTCTGTGACTGTGGTTTTCATGATGTCTCCCCTATGCCGGATAAGGATAAGAGGCTTATGGAAGCTTCCCAATGGGAGAGACTTAATGTGGAGGAAACTCGGGTGGGGCCATGCTCATTAAATCTTTAATCCTATTTTCTGTTGATGGGATGATGGGAGTAAATAATTTTAATTCAATTTCAAATAAATATTTATCAAATTCTACCTAACTGAAAAAACCATTCCCCAAATTTCCACTTTAGCAAGAATTGGATAAACTCTAGCCCAATTTAGTCCCATGAAAAACAATGGTATATGAGTAGATGAATTGTAAAATTTATTCATATTAAAGACTTGCTCTGTGCCTGATCTGTCAGTAAGTGCTTTATATGTATTGACTCATGTAATACTTTGGGGAGATGGTACTATGACATCTCTAATTTATTATAGATGAGACACTAAGATTAAGTAATTTGTCAAAATTCACCTAGAGCTCTTAAGGGGCAGGGCTCAGATTCAAATCCAAGTAGTTGACCTCTGGAGTCAAGCTTTGTAATTCTCCATGCTGTATAGTTTCATTTAGATTTCTGTGGCCTAACATACGCAGCCTGAGTATGACAACTTTTAGGTACTGCAGGACCATCTTCCAACTTTCTCTGTTCACTTGGCAAGTGTCTGGCTCAGGTAAAAAAATCTGCCCACAATGCGGAAGACCCAGGTTCGATCCCAGGGTTCAGAAGATCCCCTAAAGAAGTGAAAGGCTACCCATTCCAGAATTCTTGGGGATTCCCTGGTGGCTCAGATGGTAAAGAACCTGCCTGCAATGCAGGAGACCCAGGTTTGATACCCAGGTCATGGAAGATCCCCTGGAGAAGGCAAAGGCAACCCACTCTAGTATTCTTGCCTGGAGAATTCCGTGGGCAGAGAAGCCTGGCAAGTTCATGGGGTCGCAGAGAGTCAGACATGACCGAGTGACTAACGGTGCATTCAAAAGGGCCACAGAAATTCTATCTAGTACATAGATTTTGAATTTATATTCACATGTTTTTTCAATTTGATTTCTTCTACAGTTAAACATCCCTGTCCTTTATTTTTAAAATCTTCACTATTTGAAGCCTTCAGTTCCCCCATGGACATGGATTTCTATTAAGCAAGCAAACAAACAAATAATAAGGAATTAACTATAATACATTGTATTTGCAAAGCACTTTCACACGCTTGCACTCATTTGGTTCTCACAAGTTCATTTGTTGTTTTTAATTATAAAACACTACTCAAGTATAGCAGGAGTCCTCCAGTGAGAGGCTAAGTTGTAGAAGTACCCATTGTGGACGGAAGCATGTCCAGGCATATCTAGATGCCCAGGAGGGCAGAGCCATCAAAGCTTTACTTAAGTGTGGGTTTAAGGACTCTGATATGAGCTATAATAACTAGGTAAGTTGAAATGAACATCTGGCCCTAAGCAAGAATACCCCTCCTCAGGTTTGGGAGAATAAGAACCCTCCTATGAATAAAAATTCAGTTTGGTAAATGGGAAAGAACCAACTTTGAGGGGAGTTATTATTGAGGTAAACTGCTTTGATCAGAAAAATAATGTGTTATTTGTGTTAGAGAGGAAGGAGTAGTTGAGTAAAAACCTTGTGTGTCTGTGCTGTGCTGGAGGCTCAGCATCGGGGGATGGTGCTGGCTCTGATAGATAAGAGCTCTAGCATTAGAGTCATCCTAAGAACTTGAAAGCACGAGGCAGTGCTATTTGTGGCTTAGTAATACACTGATGTAGAAGTAAGGGCAGAAATGACTTGCGGGATGGAATGGAAAACCAGCTAAGGCTACAACATCATGGCGGACATCCAGACGTATGACAGAAGCAGTAGTTTCTGCTAGGGCACAGGTCTGGAGTGACAGAGGCAGAGATGATAAATGCTGTAAAGGGGACAAAAACCACCACTAGCCATATATAAACCATGGGAGCCACATTCTGCTGGCTCTGTTGATTCTGCTCCACCCCCTTCAACTGGAAGGGGGAAAGAATGCGAGGGATGCAACTATTGGAGGGTGAGAGACTGGCAGGACTGTTGGGCCCTCTTCTCCATAGCTTTGTTAGTAGAGTCTAAAGAAATGATTAAGGTTACACACATATTAGAGATATTTACAATTATTTTTCTATCACTACCAGAACCAACCAATCTAGACAAATCCTCATTCAATTGATCACATCCCAATTTTATATAAACACAGTTCTGAAAGAGTCATCTTTTCCCCCCTTTTGATTCTCTTTTTTCTGATTGTTTGTTTTATTAATTTTTTCTCTATTTTACATTATTGAGTGCCTACACACGTAAAGTACTCTATTAGGCCAGGTGGATATTACAGAGGTAGATACGACACAGGTGTTTTCAGTCTAGTGAAGGGGCCAGACATACCCACAAGATATAAACTAGCTTCCAAAAGGTGGAGAAGTTCAGGAGTAGTACCAAGGAATAGCTAAACGTGAAACTTCTCATGTTCTAGGTCCCAAGTTGGGGGATGGGCCATTTTTACATTGTAGTTTAGTGATATAGTCAATAATAGTCCTGCCTGGATCAGAGAGCAGGAGAGACAAATGATCATTTCCTGTTTGAAATCTCTTACATTATTTATAAACTTCAGAATTTTTTCCTATATCAGATCATCTTTATGCTGAAGATCATAGACCCAAGGGGCCTCCTTGAAGCTGTAGATGGGCATGGAGGAAGGTTAGATCTAGCCCATGGCTTGCAGAGCATGAAGCCATGGGAGTAAAGCTGGTTTGGAGAAACAAATAATTCATTTAGAGAGCCAAGTCAAAGGAGCAGAGAAGAGAGGTAAGGAAGCAGGAGTTAACTGATGTGACTGCAATCAAAAAGCTGCCAAGGTAGAGCAAGCACGATGAGAGGCAAGTTAAGGAGAAAGTGAAAGTGAAAGTCGCTCAGTTGTGTCAGACTCTTTGCGGCTCCATGGACTACACAGTCCATGGAATTCTCTAGGCCAGAATACTGGAGTGGGTAGCTTTATCCCTTCTTCAGGGGATCTTCCCAACCCAGGGATCGAACCCATGTCTCCCTCATTGCAGGCGGATTCTTTACCAGCTGAGCCACAAGGGAAGCCCAAGTTAAGGGGAAGGTTCTAGGAAATATTACCTCTATGTGTTAGCATATATGGCCTTACCTGGGGATGGGAAAGGAGTTACTAAAGCACGAAGCCTGATCAGATTCAATCAGATTAGATCAGATTCAATCTATGTTACTGTCATTTCCTGCAATTTAGCCAACTGATGTTTTAAAATGCTTTCTGTTTATTTTTGGTTGGCTGGGTCTTCATTGCTGCATGAAGGCTTGTTCTAGTTGAGGCGAGTGGGGGCTACTCTCTAGTTGCGGTGTGCAGGCTTCTCGTTGTGGTGGTTTCCCTTCTTGCAGAGCACAGGCTCTAGGCACGTGGGCTCAGTATGTGTGGTGCACAAGCTTAATTGCTCCATGGCATGTGGTATCTTCCCAGATCATGGATGAAACTTGTGTCCCCTGCATTGGGAGGTAGAATCTTATCCACTGTACCACCAGGCAAGTTCTAGCCAATTGATTTTTTTTTAATTTATTTTATTGTAATATAGTTGATTTACAACATTGTGTTAATTACTGTTGTACAGCAAAAATGATTCAGTTATATGTATATATACATTCCATATTCTTTTCCATTATGGTTTATCATATGATTTTGTGTATTGCTCCCTCTGCTATACAGTAGGACCTGGTTGTTTATCCAGTCTACATATAATAGTATGTATTTGCATGTGCTAATCCCAAACTCTCACTTCAACCCTCCTCCAACCCCCCTCCCTCTTGGTAACCACAAATCTGCTTTCTAAATGAATTCATTCATGTCATAGTTTTGATTTCTTATATGTCATATCATATGATATGTCTTGCTCTTCCTGAAGTACTTCACTTCTCATGATAATCTCTAGGTCCATCCACGTTGCTACAAATGACATTATTTCATTCTTTTTATGGCTGAGTAGTATTCCATCTTCTTTATCCATTTATCTGTCCATGAGTATTTAGGTCATTTCCACACATTGGCTATTGTGAATAGTGCTGCTGTGAACATAGGGGTACATGTATCTTTTTGAATTATGATTTCTCGGAATATATGTCCAGGAGTGGGATTGCTAGATTCAACTGATTTTAAAACTCTTTTGTTTTGGCTTATTTAAATAGCAAGAGGTGGTATGTCTACTCCTTACAGACTTCTTTTGAGAATGGGGCTATTTTACTGACCTAACCCTCCCTTCCAAGTTCATGGAGACAGACTCACGAAGGATGAGAATTCTGATACTGAATAAAGGGGCAGCCCACTCAGCCATGTGTTGTTTATGAGAGAGACTCCCAAAACTCAGCCATCTAGAAATGCCAAAAAGAAATGTGTGAGTGAATAACATATTTATCACAGTCACATCCAAAAAGAAAACTGCTGTCAATATTGGATAAATATAATTTAAGAAAAAACATTTAGTGGGGCAAAATAAGTTTATCTTCATTTTAAAAATCCAAATGAAGGTATTTTAGTCCTGAATTTTGTGCACTAAAAATAATACCAAGGATGAACAAGATGTGGGAGGATTAGGTGAACGTGGAGTATATCTCTGTCCACAGATACTTCAGGAATACACCTTCAGACACAGAAGTGCTTGCAGACACCAGCTAAGAGTGGACAGGAGTACCTGACCACTGGAAAACAATATGTTGAGCCATGCAAAATTTGGTAGGATGAAGGACCTTGGGGGGAAAACAGGAGTGTTAGTATGACTGGACCTGCCCTCAGCAGGTGGGGGAACTGAAGCAGGGGTCCAATCCCCACATCGGGGCAATTGTCTGGGTCAGAGGAGAAACATTTAAGGCTGAGAGTGAAGCAGCTTATCTGTGGCAGCGTAAATGGAATGAGAAACAGACAGCCCTTGCCGCAGCCATATGTACCCTGGACAGGGACGCAGGTCCCCTAGAAGGTGCAGCAGTTGGGAGCTGGACCATAGGGATTGTGGAGCAACCCCAGAGCAAATGCTGCTGTTGACTGCAGAGGGACAGACCAAGGGAACGTGAGGGAGGAGATTGTGGTGGGAAAAGCCTGTGGAGGAAAGCCAGGCAGCCAGGGAAGCAAGGTGATACTGCTGAGTCATGCGTAGGGGGTGGAGTCATCACCATAGCCTCTCTCTCCCTACAAGCCAGCATCTGGCAGCTGAACAATAGCGAGGTTGACCCATCAAGCACCTGACATGCGGAACAAAAGAGTAGGACCCCACCCAGAGCGCCCCTTTAAGTGTCTGGACATTCTGATTTACAGAATAGGTCCCCAGCCAGGGGGGCCCCTCTGAGTACTTCATGTGCCGAACAACAGAGAAGGACCCCAGGTAAGGGAGCCCTCTAAATGCCTGAATGGGTGGAGCTATCGAGATAGACTAGCGAAAGAGGCCTTTTGATTTCCAGCTACCAGAGGCTCAAAAAAAGATTCTGATAGGACCATAATTCCTGTGGCTAGGCAGTCTGTGTCCTGCATACTTGGAGCCATCAGCATCCCCGCGACCCCAGCAGCCTTGCCACCTTCATGCTCAACCCTCACTGGGGCAGAGCTGCCACAGGCAAAAAAGTCTTGCATCTATGCACACGGGGTCACTTTCATAGTGTTCAAATCTTTGAGACCCTGTGGACTGTGACCTATCACGCTTCTCTATCCGTGGGGTTCTCCAGGAAAGAATAATGGAGTGGGTTGCCATAGCCTTCTAGAGCACTATATTTTGTGCTCCTCTAGTCATCAACTCCCCTGAGTACCCAGTACTGCCAGAGCCCCTGCGACTCAAGCAGCTGCACCACCTTCACACCTGGCCCTCACTGGGGCAGACCCAAGTCCTCCAGGGCAGCCTCAGGAGCAAACTCCAGTCGACGACTCACAGGCAGAGGGGGAAATAAAACCACAATTGAAACCCAGGGACAGTGTGGCTAAGGAAGAAGACCCAAAACCTTCCTACCAGCTGTACAAGCTACAGATTAAATCCATATGTTCATCTAGGCAGACTCTGTCTATGGAATATATAAAAAGACACTGAGAACTCCCACAAAAGAAAGCGTACTAGTTCTGATAGCTGTGAACATTGGAGGCAAGAACACACAGGAGTAGGACCAGATTAGAGTCTGAGCTGCCCCAAGGCAGGTCCAGAGAGCAGAGCAGTGTTGGAGGACCTCCTAGGGAGGCGAGGTGGACTGTGACTCCCAGCGAGAGAAAGGACACTGACAGCAGAGACTCAGGAAAAATATTTACTATTCTTACATTTTGACTTGTTCTGTAGTTCCTTTTTGGATTCTTTTCTTTTTTTAATGAAATAGACAGATTCTTAGAAAAGTTCAATCTTCCGAGACTGAACCAGGAAACAATAGAAAGTATGAACAACTGAATTACAAGCACTGAAATCGAAACTGTGATTAAAAATCTCCCCAAAAACAAAAGCCCGGGACCAGATGGTTTCATAGGTGAATCCTATCAAACATTTAGAGAGGAGATAATGACTATCCTTATAAAATTGTTTGAAAACATTGCAGAGGAAGGAAAACTACCAAACTCATTCTTGGGGCCACCATCGCCCTGATATGAAAATCAGACAAAGACAACACAGAAAAAGAAAACTACAGGCCAATATCACTGATGAACATAGATGCAAAAGTCCTCAACAAAATTCTAGCAAACAGAATTCAGCAACATATTAAAAAGCTCATACAACCTGATCAAGTTGGTTTTAGTCCAGGGATTCAAGGATTCTTCAATATACACAAATCAATCAGTGTGATACACCATATTAACCAATTGAAAGATAAAAACCATATGATCTTTTCAATAAATGCAGAAAAAGCCTTTGGCAAAATTCAGCACCCATTTATGATTAAAATTCTTCAAAAAAAATGGGCATAGAAGGAACCTACCTTAACATAGTAAAGACCATATATGATAAGCCCACAGGAAATATTATTTTCAATGGTTAAAAACTGCAAGCATTCCCCCTAAGATCAAGAACAAGACAACGGTGTCCACTCTGACCACTGTTATTCAACATAGTTTTGGAAGTTGTAGCTACAGCAATCAGAGAAGAAAAAGAGATGAAAGGAATCCAGATTGGAGAAGAAGAAGTAACTCTCACTGTTTGCCCATGACATGACACTACATATAGAAAACCCTAAACATGCTATCAAAAAATTACTAGAGCTAATCAGTGAGTTTAGCAAAGTCACAGGATACGAAATCAATACACAAAAATCACTTGTACATTCCTATGTACTAACAATGAAAAATCAGAGAAAGAAATTAAGGAATCAATCCCATTCACCATTGCAACAAAAAATAATAAAATATCTAGGAATAAACCTACCTAAGGAGATAAAAGAACTGTATTCAGAAAATTTTAAGACACAGATGAAAGGAATCTAAGATAAAATAAACAGATAAAGATATATTCCATGTTCCTGGGAAGGAAAAATCAATATGGTGAAACTGACTATACTACCAAATGCAATCTACAGATTCAATGTGATCCCTATCAAATTACCAGTGGCATTTTTCACAGAACTAGAACAAAAAATTTCACAATTTATATGGAAACACAAAAGACCCTGAATAGCCAAAGCAGTCTTGAGAAAGAAGAATGAAGCTGGAGGAAGCAACCTTCTTGAATTCAGATTATACTACAAAGCTACAGTCATCAAGAGAATATGATACTGGCACAAAAACAGAAATATAGACCAATGGAATAAGGTAGAAAGCCAAGAGATAAACCCGTGCACCTATGGGGACCTTATTTTTGACAAAGTAGGCAAGAATATACAATGGGGTAAAGACAGCATCTTCAATAAGTGGTGCTGGGTAAACTGCACATCTACATGCAAAACAATGAAATTAGAACATTTCCTAATACCATACATAAAAATTAACTCAAAATGGATTAAAGACCTAAATGTAAGACCAGAAACTATAAAACTCTTAGAGGAAAACATAGGCAGAACACTCGATGACGTAAATCAAAGCAAGATCCTCTATGACCCATGTCCTAGAGTAATGGAAATAAAACAAAAGTAAACAAGTGGAACCTAATTAATTTTAAAAGCTTTTGCATAGCAAAGGAAACGATAAACAAGGTGAAAAGACAACACTCAGAATGGGGGGAAATAATAGCAAGTGAAACAACTGACAAAGGATTAATTTCCAAATTATAAAAGCAGCTCATACAACTCGATACCAGAAAAACAACCCAATTCTAAAGTGTGAAAAAGACCTAAACAGATATTTCTCCAAAAAAGACATACAGATGGCTAACAAACACATGAAAAGATGTTCAATATCGCTCATTATTGGAGAAATGCAAATCAAAACTACAATGAGATATCACCTTACACCAGTCAGAATGGTCATCATCAAAAAGTCTACAAACAATAAATGCTGAAGAGGGAAAGGGAACCCTCTTGCCCTGTTGATGGGAATGTAAATTGAAAACAGCCACTATGGAAAGTGGCATGGAGATTCCTTAAAAAACTAGGAATAAAACCACCATATGACCCAGCAATCCCACTCCTAGGCATATACCATGAGGAAACCAAAATTGAAAAAGACACATGTACCTCAATGTTCACTGCAGCACTATTTACAATAGCTAGAACAGAATAGCTAGAATAGCAGACTAGGTGTCCATTGACAGTTGAACGCATAAAGAAGTTGTTGTATATACACAGAATGGAATATTACTCAGCCATAAAAAGGAATGCGTTTGAGTCAGTTCTAGTGAGGTAGACGAACCTAGAGCCTACTATACAGAGCGAAGTATGTCAGAAGTGAAAGGTAAACATCATATTCTAACGCATACCGAAGAATACTGGTACCAAAGAATTTATTTGCAGGGCAGCAATGGAGAAAGAGACATAGGGAACCAAATTATGGACATGGGGGGAGGGGAGGAGAGGGTGAGATGTATGGAGAGAGTAACATGGAAACTTATATTACCATATGTAAAATAGATATCCAATGGGAATTTCCTGTATGTCTCAGGGAACTCAAACAGGGGCTCTGTACCAACCTAGGGTGTGGGATGGGGAGGGAGATGGGAGGAAGGTTCAAGAGAGAAGGGACATATGTGTACCTATGGCTGATTCATGTTGAAGTTTGACAGAAAACAAAATTCTGTAAAGCATTTATCCTTCAATTAAAAAATAAATTACAAAAAAGGAACTGCAGTAATAGAAACACAATAGATGAAAATAATAAATGCTCTCATGGAAAATATGTTTTAAAAAACAACAGTAAAATAAAAGACATGTAAAATATTTACCTCTAAGTGTTAATTTTGATAGTAACTGGAAATTCATAAAACAATTGGAGCTTATTTACATTTATAAAACCGAAATTCTAATTTCTCTCTGCATCCATTTACAAGTTCAAAATAAAAAAGTATGATGTAGGAAAAAAAGTGATATAAAATTCATTAAGCCCTTGATGATGATGTTGAAAGTAAGAGAGATGAACAGAAATAGGATTACAAAAGCTTAACATACAATCATTAGCCTCTATCAAGTAGACTTAAAACATGGAAATATGGGGCACAAGAATATTCATTGCATTATCATATGTAATAAGAAGAAACTGAAAAGCTAAATATGCATGAAGATACTATTGGCTAAATATATTTTGTTAATCCATACAAAGGACCATTATAAAACCCTTAAAATATATGTCTCTCTATGTAGTGGTATGGAAGAAATGATATGGAAGAATGAATTTGCTATGTTGTTAAGTAAAAAGAAATTGAGTAATATGTTTAGGATAACACTGTATGTAAAGACAAATCTATAAATAATCTATCTATATACACATTCTCTATGTAACTGCATAGAGAAATGGCTGCCAAAAGTTACTATCTCAGGGAAAGGAAAAGATAACTCACCTTTTTACTCTCTGTATTATCTAGTTTCCATTTTACATGGATATGCTTGTGTTTTATTTTTGTAGATTTAGAAAACAATTTTTAAAAATTATAGACAACTTCAAAGGAGCAATAACCACAGATAAAATTAAAACATAACTGCCGGCATACCTCATTTTATTGTGCTTTATTACTCTTTGCAGATACAGCACTTTTTTACAAGTTGAATGTTTGTGGCAAACCCTGAATTGAGCAAGCCTATTGGCACCATTGGTCCAACAGGATTTGATCATTTCATGTCTCTGTGTGGGAATTTTTGTAATTCTCACAATATTTCAGACTTTTTAAAAATAATTCTTTTATTTGTTATGGTGATCAGTCAGTGATCTTTGGTGTTATTATTGTAATTGTTTTGGGCACCACTAACTACACCTTAATCAATAAATGCTTAGTTTTATGAATGTTGAGTTTTAAGCCAGCTTTTTCACTCTCCTCTTTACCCCTCATCAAAAGTCTCTTTAGTTCCTCTTCACTTTCTGCCCTGAGTGGTATCAATCTGTATATCTGAGGTTGTTGATATTTCTCCTGGCAATTTTGATTCCAGCTTGTGATTCATCCAGCCTGGCATTTCACATGATGTATTCTGCATATAAGTTAAATAAGCAGGGTGACAGCTTTGATGTACTCCTTTCCCAATTTGGAACCAGTCCATTGTTCCATGTCCAATTCTTTTTATTTTTTTTAAATTTTTTAAAATTTAATTTTATTTAACTTTACAATGTTGTATTGGTTTTGCTATATATCAAAATGAATCCGCCACAGGTATACATGTGTTCCCCATCCTGAACCCTCCTCCCTCCTCCCTCCCCATACCATTCCTCTGGGTCGTCCCAGTGCACCAGCCCCAAGCATCCAGTATCGTGCATCGAACCTAGACTGGCGACTCGTTTCATATATGATATTATACATATTTCAATGCCATTCTCCCAAATCATCTCACCCTCTCCCTCTCCCACAGAGTCCAAAAGACTGTTCTATACATCAGTGTCTCTTTTGCTGTCTCGTACACAGGGTTATTGTTACCACCTTTCTAAATTCCATATATATGCATTAGTATACTGTATTGGTGTTTTTCTTTCTGGCTTACTTCACTCTGTATAATAGGCTCCAGTTTCATCCACCTCATTAGAACTGATTCAAATGTATTCTTTTTAATGGCTGAGTAATACTCCATTGTGTATATGTACCACAGCTTTCTTATCCATTCATCTGCTGATGGACATCTAGGTTGCTTCCATGTCCTGGCTATTATAAATTCTAACTGTTACTTCTTGTCCCACATACAGCTTTCTCAGAAGGCAGGTAAGGTAATCTGGTATTCCTATCTCTTTAAGAATTTTCCACAGTTTGTTGTGATCCACACAGTCAAAGCCTTTATCATAGTCAAGGGAGCAGAAATAGATGTTTTTCTGTAATTCCCTTGCTTTGTCTATGATCCAGGAGATGTTGACGAGGTATTTTTTGGCAGACAAGCTATTTATATATAACATCAATAAATTAAAATAAATTATTGTTTCCATATACGCCTTAGGTAAAATGTAATACCTACTCCATCAATTGAAGTATAATAAATAATTAAGACCTACTATGTACCAGATGCTAACACAGGTGTTGTGTTATATAAATGAGTAAGACATAAGACATAATCACCTACTCATGGAGCCTATGATCAAATTAAAAGAAAGATAAATGAATATAATTAGGATATAATCTTAAGTGCTTTGGTGGAGGTTTGCACATATTAGTGACTTAGCACAGTCAGAAGTTCAAGATAAGGTGTCTTTTTTTCCTTTTTAATTTAATTTTTCCTCATAATATTATATTTTAATTGAAGTATACTCGATTGAAAATGTTGTGTTAATTTCTGCTGTACAGCAAAGTGATTCAGATATATATGCTGCTGCTAAGTCGCTTCAGTCGTGTCCGACTCTGTGCGACTCCATAGACGGCAGCCCACCAGGCTCCCCCATCCCTGGGATTCTCCAGGCAAGAACACTGGAGTGGGTTGCCATTTCCTTCTCCAGTGCATGAAAGTAAAAAGTGAAAGTGAAGTCGGTCAGTCGTGTCCGACTCTTAGCGACCCCATGGACTGCAGCCTACCAGGCTCCTCTGTCCATGGGATTTTCCAGGCAAGAGAACTGGAGTGGGGTGCCATTGCCTTCTCCATCAATATATATATATATATATATATATACATACACACATATATATACTTTTTCAGTTGTAATTCCATCATATCCACTAGCTTTGTTCACAGTGATACTTCTTAAGGCCCATTTGACTTCACACTCCAGAATGTCTGGCTCTAGGTGAGTGATCACACCATCATGGTGTTCCAGGTCATTAAGATCTTTTTTATATAGTTCCTCTGTGTATTCTTGCCACCTCTTCTTAATATCTTCTGCTTCTGATAGATCCATACCTTTTCTGTCCTTTATTGTGCTCATCTATGCATGAAATATTCCCTTGGCATCTCTAATTTTCTTGAAGAGATCTCTAGTCTTTCCCATTCTTGTTTTCCTCTATTTTTTGCACTGATCACTGAGGGAGGTTTTCTGATCTCTCCTTGCTATTATTTGGAACTCTGCATTCAGATGGGTATATCTTTCCTTCTCTCCTTTGCCTTTAGCTTCTCTTCTTTTCTCAGCTATCTGTAAGGCCTTCTCAGACAACTATTTTGTCCTTCTGCATATCTTTTTCTTGGGAATGGTTTTGATCACTGCTTCTGTACAATGTTATGAACCTCCATCCAGAGTTCTTCAGGCCCTTTATCTATCAGATGTAGTCTCTAGAATCTATTTGTCACTTGCACTGTATAATTGTAAGGGATTTGATTTAGGTCATACCTGAATGGTCTAGTGGTTTACCCTAACTTCAATTTAAGTCTGAATTTTGCAATAGGGAATTCATGATCTGAGCCACAGTAGCACCAAGTCTTGTTTTTGCTGACTGTATAGCGCTTCTCCAGCTTCAATTGTAAAGAGTATAATGAATCTGATTTTGGTATTGACCATCTGGTGATGTTCATGTGTAGAGTCTTCTCTTGTGGTGTTGGAAGATGGTGTTTGCTGTGACCAGGGTGTTCTCTTGGCAAAACTCTGTTAGTCTCTGCCCTGCTTCATTTTGTACTCCAAGGCCAAACTTATTACTCCAGGTATCTCTTGACTTCCTACTTTTGCATTCCATTCCCCTATGATTAAAAGGACATCTTTTTTTGGTGTTAGTTCTAGAAGGTCTTTTAGGTCTTCATAGAGCTGTTCAACTTCAGCTTCTTTGGCATTAGTGGCTGGGTCATCGACTTGGATTACTGTGATAGTGAATGGTTTTCCCTGGAAACGAACAGAGATCATTCTGTCATTTTTGAGATTGCACCCAAGTACTGCATTTCAGACTCTTCTGTTGAGTATGAGAGCTACTCCATTTCTTCTAAGGAATTCTTGCCCATAGTAGATATAATGGTCATCTGAATTAAATTTGCCCATTCCTGTCCATTTTAGTTCACTGATTCCTAAAATGTTGATGTTCATTCTTGCCATCACTGGTTTGACCACTTTCAATTTACCTTGATTGATAGACCTAAAATTCCAGGTTCCTATGCAATATTGTTCTTTACAGCATCAGACTTTACTTTCACCACCAGACTCATCCACAAATGGGCATTGTTTCTACTTTGTTTCAGCCTCTTCATTCCTTCTGGAGCTATTTCTCTGCTCTTCTCCAGTAGCATTTTGGGCACCTACCTACCTGGGGAGTTCATCATTCAGTGTCATATCTTTTTGCTTTTTCATACTGTTCATGGGGTTCTCAAGGCAAGAATACTGAAGTCGTTTGCCATTCCCTTCTCCAGTGGACCATGTTTGTTTAGAATTCTCCACTATGATCCATCTGTTTTAGATGGCCCTAGAGAGCTTGGCTCATAGTTTCATTGAGTTAGACAAGGCTCTGATCCCTGTTATCAGTTTGGCTATTTTTCTGTGATTGTGGTTTTCATTATGTCTCTCTTATGATGATTGAGGATAAGAGGCTTGTGGAAGCTTCCTGATGGGAAGGAATGGATCTTCCTGTGGGGAGAATGGATCCTGCTCTATTGGGCAAGTCCATGATCGGATTTGTAAATCCAATATTCTGCTGATGGGTGGGGCTGTGTTCCATCCCTATAATTTGGCCTGAAACCAAACTCCTCCAAAAGGACTTCTGCCAGTGTGACAGGCCTCCCAGGACTGCTTCAGTCAGCGTCCCTGACCCCAGGACAGGCCACTGTCATCCCACGCCTCCACTGGAGACTCCCAAACACTCACAGGCAAGCCTGTCTCAGTCTCTTGTAGGGTCAGTGCTCCTTTCTCCTGGGTCCTGGTGTGCATGAGGTTTAGTTTATGCCCTCCAAGAGTCTCTGTTTCCCCAGTCCTGAGGTAGTTCTGTAATCAGATCCCACATAATGCTATTAAAGTGCTGCACTCAATATACCAGCAAATTTGGAAAATTCAGCAGTGGCCACAGGACTGAAAAATATCAGTTTTCATTCCAATGCCAAAGAGGGCAATGTCAAAGAATGTTCAAACTACTGCACAAGTGCACTCATTTCACATACTAGCAAGGTCATGCTCAATATTCTCCAAGCTAGACTTCAATAGTATGTGAACCAACAACTTCCAGATGTACAAATTGGAATTAGAAGAGGCAGAGGAACCAGAGATCAAATTGCCAACATCCTTTGGATCATAGAAAAAGCAAGAGAACTCCAGAAAAACATCTACTTCTGCTTTAGTAACTACACTAAAGCCTTTGACTGTGTGCATTACAACAAACTGTGGAAAATCATAAACAGATAGGAATATCAGACCACCTTACCTGCCTCCTGAGAAATCTGTATGCAGGTCAAGAAGCAACAGTTAGAACCGAACATGGAACAACAGACTGGTTCAAAATTGGGAAAAGAGTGTGTCAAAGCTGTATATTGTCACCCTGTTTATTTAACTTCTGTGAGAGCACACCGTGCAAAATGCAAGGCTGGATGAATCAAAAACTGGAATCAAGATTGCCAGGATAAATATCAATAACCTCAGATATGCAGATGACACCACCCTTATGACAGAAAGCAAAGAGGAACTAGAGAGCCTCTTGCTCAACATTAAAAAAAAAAAAAAAAAAAAAAAGATTGTGACATCCAGCCCTATCATTTCATGGGAAATAGATGGGGAAACAATACAAACAGTGAAAGACTTTTTTTTTTTTTTTTTTTTGAGCTCCAAAATCACTGCGGACAGTGACTGCAGCCATGAAATTAAAAGATGCTTACTCCTTGGAAGAAAAGATATGAAAAACCTAAACAGCATATTAAAATGCAGAGACATTACTTTGCCAAGAAAGGTCCATATAGTCGAAGCTATGGTTTTTGCAGTAGTCATGAATGGATGTGAGAGTTGAACCATAAAGAAGGCTGAGCCCTAAAGAATTGATGCCTTTGAGTGGTGCTGGAGAAGACTCTTGAGGGTCTTGGACAACAAGATCAAACTAGTTAATCCTAAAGAAAATCAACCCTGAATATTCATTGGAAGGACTGATGCTGAGGCTGCAATACTTTGGCCACCTGATGTTAACTGACTCACTGGAAAAGACCCTGATGCTGGGAAAGACAGAAGGCAGGAGGAGAAGGGGATGACAGAGGACGAGATGGTTGGATGGCATCACTGAGTCAATGGACATGAGTTTCAGTATGCTCTGGGAGATGGTGAAGGACAGGCAACCCTGGCATGCTGCAATCCATGGGGTCACAAAGAGTTGGACAAGACAGAACAGCTGAACAACAACAAAATTATTTTTCATGCTATTTTCCATTATGGCTTATCAGAAGATATTGAATATAGTTTCCTGTGGTATATAGTAGAATCTTTTTGTTTATCCAAGAAAGGCTTCTTGAGTATTTTTTGCTGTATTTTGAGAGGTTGATCTTACAAAAGAGATGAGGTACCTTATTTTTTCATACCAGAAAGGATGAGCAAAACCTAAATGAAGATGAAGATATGTGTGGAGAAGTGATAGAAGAGCAAATTTGATTGCCTAAGAGTTACTCTTCCTTCTTGATTTCCTCTCCATGGCTAACAGCGTAATCTAAGCTACTATCTTTTGTAGTCTAGACTAGTATGATAGTTGCTTAACTCTTTTTTCTGTTTGTACTTTCTCCCCGTGCCAATTTTTTCTCTACATAGCTAGGACAAATGAGCTTTAACAACATAAATTGAATTATACCAGTCCATACCTAGAACTCTTCAGTGGCTCTCACTCTTGGAATAAAATAAGATGTTGTCTCATTTGCCCCTCCCCACTCCTCCTCTCCAACCTCATTCATATTATTTTCCCTGTACCTCACTAGTCTCAGTGATCATACTTTTCATTTTGTCCTTGAATACACTACACCCTTTCCTGCTTTTGATCCTTTGGATTGCTGTTTCCCCCAACCCCATCCCACCACAACTTTTCCTAACCCAAAAGCTCTCCTCCACTGCCTATGTGGTTTATCTATTTGTCTCATTTTCATCTTTCAGGTCTTACCTCAAATGTCATTTCCCAGAAAGACCTCATCTGACCATTCGCTCCCATATGAAACAAAGTGAAAGTTGCTCAGTTGTGTCCAGATCTTTGCCCCCTCTATGGACTATGCAGTCCATGGAATTCTCCAAGCCAGAATACTGGAGTGGGTAGCTGTTCCCTTCTCCAGGGGATCTTGCCAACCCAAAGATTGAACCCAGGTCTTCCATACTGCAGGTGGATTCTTTACCAGCTAAGCTATCAGGGAAGACAAGTTTATTTTCACCATCATACAACTAAAGTCTGTACATCTATTTTACTTTCCTGATTCTCCATTAGTAAGCACCCTGAGTGCAGGGAACTTGTCTTCTTCTTTTTTTAATATTCATTTCTTTATTAGGTTGCATTAGATCTTAGTCACAGCACATGGGATCTTTATTGTGGCATGTGGGCTCTTTAGTTGTAGCATGTGAGCTCCGTAGTTGCGGTGCATGGGGTTAGTTGGATCTTAGTTCCCTGACCAGGGATTGAGCCCACATCTCCTACATGGAAAGGCAGATTCTTAACCACTGGACCACCAGGGAAGTATCTTGTCTGTCTTTATCACCACTATATCCCTATAACTCAGATGAGTGGTTGGCACATAGTAGGGGTTCAATAAATATTTGTTGAATAGATTGATCTCTGCATGCATAGCAAAAAAAAAAAAAACAACTTTGTAAATTATGCTAAAATACTAATATCAAACTAGAAAAAAATATGTGGGTACGTAGGCCATATGTAACATCTCAAGGGTTAATATCTGTACACAAATGAGCTACTACAAATCACTAAGCAAAAAAAAAAAAAAAAAAAAGCAAAAGCAAATTTATGCAAAGGATATGAACAGACAATTCATGGAAGAAGTATGAATTACTCTTACACATATGAAAATATCTTCAACATGTTAATCATAGGAATAAGACTTTTAAAAATAGATTTTAAAATCTAATTTAGACCTATTAGATTCACAAATATTGATTTGATTGTTGATAGCTAGTGCTGACAATCTCATAAACGTTTCTAAACATGTAGATTGGTAAATCTTTCTGAAAGGCAGTTCGCTATTATCTTTTAAATTTAAATAGTACATATGCTTTGATCCAGAATTTCTACTTTCAGGAATATTCCTACAGAAATAAATTCATTCAAAGTATGAGCAGATACAAGGTGTTTTTCTTTAATTGTGTGCATCAATAAGAGCCTGGTTCAAAAAATTATATTTATCAAATAAAGATTTTCCTATATGAAAAAGAGACTGGTTTACTATCTTATGTTAATTTACACAGTATAATACATTAATATTGTGAAGCATTTCTATATGTAGTGGCCTGTAAGGATGCAGAATATGACCTTGAAATTTATCTTTGTGCTGTTTCTTCCTTGCTTTCACTTCCTGAACTTCCTGGCCCTTTCTCTTGTCACAGTCACCTGTATGGCTTAGAGACGTAAGTTAGCATAGTTATAGCAAGAATTAAAAGGGGAAAAAAATTAATATATACTTTTGCTGTTTTATCTCATTTTGTTTTTACTTCTAAACTGTCTGTGGAGAGACAAAAGGAAAGTCCCTTTGGAAAGCAGAGTTGGTGATGGTACAAAGCTTACAAAGCAAATAGAAGAAAGGACACTGTCTATGCAGTATGGGAAGATTAGAATAGGAGGGAGTGTGCTTGTGGGAGTATAGAAAAGCCCTTGGAAGTGATCATTATCTAGAAACAAAAAGCAGGGCCTCAGGGTATATGGGTGATATCAGAGAATCAGCATTGAGGGGCACAAAGTATTCTATTGGAGGCCACTGTCAGGGAGCCAAATAAAAGCCAAATCTGTTCCAGCAAACATCTGTCACTAGTAAAGTGAATATATAACTCTGCTAAGGAACCATGTCAACTCTTCACTGTGAGCCAAAACTTTCCTTTAAGATCTGCCTGTGGTGCTCACTGCTGCTCTTGTAGCACTAGACTCTGAGCTTTTCTGGATCCCATCTTAACTACACCTTGTGGATTTTTTTTTTTTTTAATTTTTTTGACAATAGCCCAAGACTCTGGTAAGTCCTCCAAAATAGAGAGGCAATGGTGTTATAGCAAGAAAAGTCCTGTCACTGGTACTTCAGTGGGACTGGAAAGTGATAGATATCTATTTTAATGATAGGGAGATATAAACACCAAACTGTTAATAGTAGATGAGGTACAGTGAAGAGATTTTGTTTTTACTCTGCTTAGTATATATCTGAATTGTTTGAATTTTTAATAATAAAGCATATATTCAGTTCAGTTCAGTTGCTCAGTCATGTCTGACTCTTTGCTACCTCATGAATCACAGCACACCAGGCCTCCCTGTCCATCACCAACTCCCGGAGTTCACTCAGACTCACGTCCATCGAGTCAGTGATGCCATCCAGCCATCTCATCCTCTGTCGTCCCCTCCTCCTCCTGCCCCCAATCCCTCCCAGCATCAGAGTCTTTTCCAATGAGTCAACTCTTTGCATGGGTGGCCAAAGTACTGGAGTTTCAGCTTTAGCATCATTCCTTCCAAGGAACACCCAGGGCTGATCTCCTTTAGAATGGACTGGTTGGATCTCCTTGCAGTCCAAGGGACTCTCAAGAGTCTTCTCCAACACCACAGTTCAAAAGCATCAATTCTTTGGCGCTTAGCTTTCTTCACAGTCCAACTCTCACATCCATACATGACCACTGGAAAAACCATAGCCTTGACTAGATAGACCTGTTGGCAAAATAATGTCTCTGCTTTTTAATATTCTGTCTGGGTTGGTCATAACTTTTCTTCCAAGGAATAAGCGTCTTTTAATTTCATGGCTGCAGTCACCATCTGCAGTGATTTTGGAGCCCAGAAAAATAAAGTCTGACACTGTTTCCACTATTTCCCCATCTATTTCCCATGAAATGGTGGGACTAGATGCCATGATCTTAGTTTCTGTAATGCGGAGCTTTAAGCCAACTTTTTCACTCTCCTCTTTCACTTTCATCAAGAGGCTTTTTAGTTCCTCTTCACTTTCTGCCATAAGGATTGTGTCATCTGCGTATCTGAGGTTATTGCTATATTACTCATATAATAAAAAGGCCACTCTCAAAAAGAACAGAAACTATCTACTAGATAATGCAAATGCTGCATTTTATCTGACTTGATGATAAGGAAAATAAATTAGACATTCCTTCAGAAGCACTTAATGTCTATAGCAATTATTTATTAATGTCAGTGTATATGGAATGCCCAGTCACCTGGGGTCAGGGCAGCTTTAAAATCAACCAGGGTTCAGTGGGAAACAATTTATCTACTCCGAAGTTCAGTTCAGTTCAGTCGCTCAGTCGTGTCTGACTCTTTGCGACCCCATGAATCGCAGCACGCCAGGCCTCCCTGTCCATCACCAACTCCCGGAGTTCACTCAGACTCATGTCCATCGAGTCAGTGATGCCATCCAGCCATCTCATCCTCTGTCGTCCCCTCCTCCTCCTGCCCCCAATCCCTCCCAGCATCAGAGTCTTTTCCAATGAGTCAACTCTTCGCATGAGGTGGCCAAAGTACTGGAGTTTCAACTTCAACATCAGTCCTTACAATGAACACCCAGGACTGATCTCCTTTAGGATGGACTGGTTGGATCTCCTTGCAGTCCAAGGAACTCTCCGGAGTCTTCTCCACACCACAGTTCAAAAGCATCAGTTCGTCAGCGCTCAGCTTTCTTCACAGTCCAACTCTCACATCCATACATGACCACTGGAAAAACCATAGCCTTGACTAGACGGACCTTTGTTGGCAAAGTAATGCTCTGCTTTTGAATATGCTGTCCAGGTTGGTCATAATTTTCCTTCCGAGGAGTAAGTGTCTTTTAATTTCATGGCTGCATTCACCATCTGCAGTGATTTTTGAGCCCCCCAAAATAAAGTCTGACACTGTTTCCACTGTTTCCCCATCTATTTCCCATGAAGTGATGGGACCAGATGCCATGATCTTCGTTTTCATAATGTTTAGCTTTAAGCCAACTTTTTCACTCTCTTCTTTCACTTTCATCAAGAGGCTTTTTAGTTCCTCTTCACTTTCTGCCATAAGGGTGGTGTCATCTGCATATCTGAGGTTATTGATATTTCTCCCGGCAATCTTGATTCAACCTTGTGCTTCTTCCAGCCCAGCATTTCTCATGATGTACTGTGCATATGAGTTAAATAAGCAGGGTGACAATATACAGCCTTGATGTACTCCTTTTCCTATTTGGTACCAGTCTGTTGTTTCATGTCCAGTTTTAACTGTTGCTTCCTGAGCTGTATACAGGTTTCTCAAGAGACAGGTAGTGGAACTAAAAGAAGCTTAAAAACAAGCCTCAAAAGCATTAAAATGATCTTCATGTTACTTAACTGCCTTCTATACTCTTTAAAGGTATACTATAAAATTTAGTCCTCAACAACATAAAATTAACAATGCCTGGCATTCAGTAAAATAATTACTAGACTTAAGAAGTGGGAAAATGTGACTCATAAGCAGAACAAAAACACAGATGCTGAAATGAGAGGTGACAGAATTTGCAAACAAGGATATTTAAACATCTTTAATATATAGGTTCATATATTTAAAGAGGAAAACATAAATATAATGAGAAGAGAAATGGAAGAGGTAAGAAAGACCAAATGGAACTTCCACACATGAATATACAGTATCTGAAATGAAAATTTCATTGGATGGAATTAATAGAAGTAGATATTGCAGAAGAAAATATCAATGAATGAAGACATAGTAATAGAAACTATACAAACTGAAGCACAAGAGAAAGAAAAAGACTAAGAAAAGCAAAAGAGAGCTCAGTGACCATATCAAGCATTAACAACTTCAAGCAGTCTAGCATACTTGTAATTGGAGTCCTAAGAGGAAGATGGAAGAGAAAAAAAAATGTTTGAAGAAACAATGGCTAAAATTTTCCAAAATTAATGAAAACTATAAATTTATCCAGGAAGCTTAAAAAACTCAAAGGAAAATAATAAAGTGGCCATTTGTGCTTGTTTTATGATTTCCTGAATCTTGGTTTATGAACTGGATTGTATTCTTATTTTTAGCTTTATTTTTACTTATTTCTGGTTTCTTGATATAGTATCTTTCCTGATTTGTCAAAACTGATTGCCATCTGGACCAAGGAAATGATAATGTCCATGTTGACAAAGCTGAAGAGATGTTTATTACTACAATCCCCCTGAGGCCATGTCTCCATTATCTCTGTCACTGTGAATCCTTTGGGCCCTATCAATGACTTTGTGTTGCTAGGTTTCTTTTATATTAATAGTTGCCTACTAAAATGACTATTCTAATTCTATTGGAATGTTTTATGATAAGAACTATACTTTACAATTACTTCTATTCCTCAAGTGTCTATTTAGCACCTTAAGCCAATTGATAGATTTAAGCTTATTGATTGATTAATTCAGTGGTCTTCAAACTCTAGCAGGCATCAGAGTCACATGGAGAGTTGATAAATTACAAATTTCAGGGTCCTATCACCAGAGTTCACAATTCATCACATCTAGGGTAGGATTTGATAATTTGCATTTCTAACAATTTCTCAAGTGATGCTGATATTATTGGTCCTCAAATCACATATTGATACTTACTGGATTAAACTATATTTGTGAATTTCAACTGTTGAGAGATTACATATATTTCAAGTCTCTCTTTAAATCCTCCTGTCATGCAAGTGTATGCTCCTCGGTTCTTTGTCTCGTCACAACAAAGATTTGGAGCAACGGACATTAAAGCCCTTGGCGCATCACAGCTCTCGGGTCTTGGACAAACCGCATTACAGCTCTTAGGCAAATCAGTGTTACAGCTCCATTTTATTTGTAAGATAGCAGGAGAATCCAAGACTGAAGAGAAGAGAATGGAGGAGTGCGTGGGGAGGGAAGGGGAGAGAGAGAGAGAGAAAGAGTGCGCACACGCACGTAGGAGAGAGAGTCCGAGAGAAAGCGCTTTGGCTCCTCCTTTTATATGTTTTTTCCTCCACCTGGGCCTGCCCTATGCAAATTGGGCTTAGCCAGGAGTGCTGTTTGTTCTGTTTGTTCTGCCTGAAGTCTTCACTCTGGTCCTCTGACTTTCCTTGTCTTTTAGCCACCACCATTTTGGACTCCTTTTCCCTATTCTACCTACCTAACACTCCCTTTTCCATGTAGCAATTCCTTCTCTCTCAGAATAGTAGCTCCTCTTTCTAACATGTATTTCATATCCTCTCTACATCACTTACAATATTTATCATAATCTTTCTTGTTTATAAGCAGTTATATAATGTGTTTATTTTGAATACTAAATTGGCTGCAGAACTAGATCTTCAAAAGCTAGACAAGATAATTAACAAATTGACATTTTTCCAAATATGTATCATTTGGTGGTATATTTTTCTATATCCAAAAAATTAATTAATGATTTTATAGAAACAACTAGGTGATGAAAATGAAGATAGAACTTGAAATTTTTAATTCCTGCTACTTTATATGTTCCAAGTCAGTGAAGAGTTAGATAGGATTTGTGTCCCTGAATTAAGAAGAGTAAGTACAACAAGATGTGTCTAATTATTCTTCACTTTTAGTCCTAATTATTATTAGTAGCACACTCTAACCTCTGGGAAAGGTTGAATATTCCCCTCAACAATTCCATATTCTAGAAGAAACAACTCTAAGAAGGGTAAAGGACACATAACCTGAGTTTTGGAGAAGGCAATGGCACCCCACTCCAGTACTCTTGCCTGGAAAATCCCATGGATGGAGGAGCCTGGTAGGCTGCAGTCCATGGGGTTGCTAGGATTCGGACACAACTGAGCGACTTCACTTTCACTTTTCATTTTCATGCATTGGAGAAGGAAATGGCAACCCACTCCAGTGTTCTTGCCTGGAGAATCCCAGGGACAGGGGAGCCTGGTGGGCTGCCATCTGTGGGGTCGCACAGAATTGGACACGACTGAAGTGACTTAGCAGCAACCTGAGTTTTGGGTGCTGGAAACAATGAAGTACAATTTCAAGCTTCAGATGTGCTCACATGTGAAAATTGTTGTAAGACAAGCCATCCACTCCTTGCCATTTCTTTTCCTGTAAAGCCAAGTGAGCATAGAATTAGTGTCCAGAGCACAGAAGACAGTTCCGTAACATTTTCTCTTTATCAGTCTTCTCACTATCAGAGTTTAAGACCTGAGGATGGTGAAAAGGGAGGAGTCAAGACCAATCACTCTTCTTAATACTCATCTGGGCCCTAGGCTAGGATGAAGGTCAGGTACATAAAGAGTCATCTTCATTCACGTATGGTCCAGCCCAGTTTAATCTGGGACCATATAAAGATTTGAGGCCATAGCTCTAGACAGAATGAAGTGTGTGTTTTTCCAACGTCTCCTATATGCTACATGTACTCCTCAGGCATCTCACAGAGGAGTAGGCAGCATGATGGAGTCAGAAGATTTTTTAAAAATTTTAACGTAAAAAAAATTATACAAGTTTTAAAAGTTACTTGCCGTTTGTACTTGGTACCCGAGATATTTTCCAGTTGGACTTTTTTTGCAGCCTCTTGTCTCCAGCTGTGCATATAATTGGCGAGTTGACTTCTAGGAAGTAGATTTCATCTATAAAAGATTTCAACTGACATCCTTTTGAAACTTACTACTACTCTTCTGTGTTTTTGATGGACTTCCCTGGTAGCTCAGACGGTAAAGCGTCTGCCTACAATGTGAGAGACCTGGGTTCGATCCCTGGGTCAGGAAGATCCCCTGGAGAAGGAAACTGCAACCCACTCCAGTATTCATGCCTGGAAAATCCCATGGACCGAGGAGCCTGGTGGGCTACAATCCATGGGGTCGCAAAGAGTCGGACACGACTGAGCGACTTGTGTGTGTGTGTGTGTGTGTGTGCCATTTATTACAATTATTACAAAATATTGGCTATATCCCCTCATGTTGTACAATACATCATTGAACCTATCTTACACCCAATAGTTTGTACTTCCCGCTTCCCACACCTACATTGCCCCTTTCCCTTCTCCTCACTGGTACCTACTAGTTTGTTCTCTGTATCTACTTCTTTTTTATTATATTCACTAGTTGTACTTTTTAGATTCTACTCATAAGTGATATCATATTGTATTTGTCTTTCTCTGTCTGACTTATTTCACTGAGCATGATTTGGGACCCCAGCCATTGCTCTTTCCATCAGTGCTGATGACTAACATGTGTGACCTATTATGTATTCAGTTATGTAGGGAGGAAGCCTGTTTCATTCAAAGTATCTGATTATAACATCTCAATAGATGAATTCTTTGTGAAAATGAAATAATATCATTATTTTAATTGAACAAACAAGTTGTTTGTAAGATTCTTCTTATCTTTTAAAAGAAAATTTGACTGCATGCTATTTCTGTTACAAAGCCTGAGTTTTGCAATAGATAACAAATATCATCATAAAAAGCTGGATTGTTTTCAGTAAAATAGGTTTCTCATTATTTTATTCTCCTGAAAGACACAGCACTTCTTCAGAGTCTTCTCTTCATTTCTATAAGTTCTCTACTAGGCAATACATTGGTATTTATCATTAGCACCAGCCTATCAGTAAAACTATTTTCACGGGCAACTCTAAATGATCCTATATTATTGTAAAAGACCACAGTTGAAATAAATTATAATTACATTTCCTTTATGCTGAAATGAAAGGTCATTTCCTCAGGTCTTTACTCACACTGAACTATTAAATATGTATTCTAACAAGCCACATTCAACTTTTTAAATACACCATCTTTATTGGTTTCTTTATATCCTTCATTTCATTTTCTGATCTGCGTTTCTATATATGCTAGCACCCTCTGATAATGCCATGACTTGCTCAGCAAAATCCTACCATTTCCAGGTTTGACCAATGTTATACAATGTCCTTTCACATATAAGCTTCCTCATTGCAGACTGCTATGTGAACTATTTTGGTAGGGATTTTATAATGCTGCTTTGTAATTAAATGAATGAAAATTAAGGATCCAGTTTCAAATTAACTTGTACAAAGTTATTAACTATCATTCTGACCTGAAAAGCACTAAGCCCTATATCATTTGAATACTATGCTAGTGAGAAAGGGATGTCACTTAGCCTAAATCTTAATATCATATTCATATTTGGATGCAGTCTAATTATATTTAATAAAATATAAGAAGCATAAATCACTTACCAAGATTTATTTCTTAAAGTATGATAACATCTACAAGCTGCAATGTAATTTACTAAGTAAAAATACTACAGTAATTTAACCTAAAACATTTGGAATTAGCTCATCATCACGTATTTTGAGGAAAACTATTCCTAAAGATTTAAATACACTTAGTGATGATTTTGGAGTTTTTCAGTTGTGAAAATTCAAGTGTACTTATGTTTTGTCACTCTTTCCAATAAAAATACTGAAAAGCAATTAATATTTCATGGATATAAATATAAAAGTGAATCATTTTCCTAAAATAGACACCCAGTGTGAACAGATATCCATAACACGTGCTCTCTGATCCAGTTTGAGTTCAGTCGCTCAGCTGTGGCCAACTCTGTGATCCCATGGACTGCAGCACACCAGGCTTCCCTGTCCTTCTTCAACTCCTGGAGCTTGCTCAAACTCATGTCCGTTGAGTTGGTGATGCCGTTCAACCATCTCATCCTCCATCATCCCCTCCCCCTCCTGCCTTCAATCTTTCCCAGGATCAGGGTCTTTTCCAATGAGTCAGTTCTTCACATCAGGTGGCCAAAGTATTAGTGCTTCAGCTTCAGCATCAGTCCTTCCAATGAATATTCAGGACTGATTTCCTTTACAATTGACTGGTTTGATCTCCTTGCTGTCCAAGGGACTCTGAAGAGTCTTCTCCAACACCACAGTTCAAAAGCATCAATTCTTTGGAGCTCAGGTTTCTTTATGGTCCAACTCTGATATCCATACATGACTACTGGAAAAACCATAGCCTTGACTAGACAGACCTTTGTCAGCAAAGTAAAGTCTCTGCTTTTTAATACGCTGTCTAGATTGGTCACAGCTTTTCTTCCAAGGAGCAAGTGTCTTTCAATTTCATGGCTGCAGTCACCATCTCCTATGATTTTGGAGACCCCAAAATAAAGTCTCTTACTGTTTCCATTTTTCCCCCTTCTATTTGCCATGAATTGATGGGACCAGATGCCATGATCTTAGTTTTTTGAATGTTGAGCTTTAAGCCAACTTTTTCACTCTCCTCTCTCACTTTCATCAAGGGGCTCTTTAATTCTTCACTTTCTGTCATACGGGTGGTGTCATTTGCATATCTGAGGTTATTGATATTTCTCTCGGCAGTTATGATTCCAGCTTGAGCTTCACTCAACCTGGTATTCCACATGATATACTCTGCTATAAATTAAATACCCAGGGTGACAATATACAGCCTTGACGAACTCCTTTCCCAATGCAACCAGTCTGTTGATCCATGTCTGGTTCTAACTGTTGTTTCTTGACCTGCATACAGATTTCTCAGGGGCAGGTAGGGTGGTCTGGTATTCCCATTTCTTTCAGAATTTTCCAGTTTGTTGTGATCCACACAAAGGCTTAATGTGTCAATAAAGCCAAAGTACATGTTTTTCTGGAACTTTCTTGCTTTTCCAATGATCCAACAGATGTTGGCAATTTGACCCCTAGTTCCTCTGCCTTTTCTAAAACCAGCTTGAACATCTACAAGTTCACAGTTCATGTGCTATTGAAGCCTGGCTTGGAGAATTTTGAGCATTGTTTTGCTAGTTTGAGATGAGTGCAATTGTGCACTAGTGTGAACATTCTTTGGCATTGCCTTTCTTTGGGATTGGAATGAAAACTGACCTTTTCCAATCCTGGGACCACTGCTGAGTTTTCCAGATTAGCTGGCGTATTCGGTGCAGCACCGTCTTTTAGGACTTGAAATAGTGCAACTGGAATTCCATCACCTCCACTAGTTTTCGTAGTGATGCTTCCTAAGGCCCACTTGACTTCGCTTTCCAGGATGTCTGGCTGTAGGTGAGTGATCACACCATCATGGTGTTCCAGGTCCTTGAGATCTTTTTTATATAGTTCTTCTGTGTTTTCTTGCCACCTCTGCTTAATATCTTCTGCTTCTGATAGGTCCATACCAATTCTGTCCTTTATTGTGCCCATCTTTGCATGAAATGTTCCCTTGGTATCTCTAATTTTCTTGAAGACATCTCTAGTCTTTCCCATTCTACTGTTTTTCTCTATTTCTTTGCAGTGATCACTGAGGGAGGCTTTCTTATCTCTCCTTGCTCTTCTTTGGAACTCTACATTCAGATGAGTATATCTTTCCTTCTTTTCTTTGACTTTAGCTGCTCTTCTTTTCTCAGCTGTTTGTAAGACCTCCTCAGACAACCATTTTGCCCTTTTGCATTTCTTCTTCTTGGGGATGGTCTCGATCACTGCCTCCTGTACAATGTCACGAATCTCTGTCCATAGTTCTTCAGGCACTCTGTCTATCAGATCTAATCCCTTGAATCTATTTGTCACTTCCACTGTATAATCATAAGGGATTTGATTTAGGTCATACCTGAATGGTCTAGTGATTTTCCCTGCTGCTGCTGCTGCTAAGTCACGTCAGTTGTGTCTGACTCTGTGTGACCCCATAGACAGCAGCCCACCAGGCTCCCCCGTCCTTGGGATTCTCCAGGCAAGACTACTGGAGTGGGTCGCCATTTCCTTCTCCAATGCATGAAAGTGAAAAGTGAAAAGTGAAAGTGAAGTCGCTCAGTCGTGTCCGACTCTCAGCGACCCCATGGATTGCAGCCCACCAGGCTCCTCCATCCATGGGAGTTTCCAGGCAAGAGTACTGGAGTGGGTCGCCAGTGCCTTCTCCAGTGGTTTTCCCTACTTTCTTCAATTTAAGTCTGAATCTGGCAATAAGGAGTTCATGATCTGAGCCACAGGCAGCTCCCGGTATTGTTTTTGCTGAGTGTATAGAGCTTCTCCATCTTTGGCTGCAAAGAATATAATCAATCTGATTTCAATGTTGAACATCTGGTGATGTTCATATGTAGTCGTCTCTTATGTTTTTGGAAGAGAGTATTTGTTATGACTAGTATGTTCTCTTGGGAAAACTCTGTTAGCCTTTCCCTGCTTCATTTTGTACTCCAAGGCCAAACTTGCCTGTTACTCCAGGTATCTCTTGATTTCTTACTTTTGCATTCCATTCCCCTTTGATGAAAAGGACATCCCTTTTTTTTTTTTTTTTTTTTTTTGGTGTTAGCTCTAGAAAGTCTTGTAGGTCATCATAGAACCATTCAACTTCAGCTTCTTTGGCATTAGTCATTGTGGCATGGACTTGGATTACTGTGATAGTGAATAGTTTGCCTTGGAAACAAATAGAGACCATTTTGTCATTTTTGAGATTGCACCCATGTACTGCATTTCAGACTCTTTTGTTGACTATGAGGTCTACTCCATTTCTTCTAAGGGATTTTACCCACATTAATAAAAATAATGGTCATCTGAATTAAATTCACCCATTCCAGTCCATTTTAGTTTACTGATTCCTAAAATGCCATTTTTCACTCTTGATATCTCCCATTTAACCATTTCAAATTTACCTTGATTCGTGGACCTAACATTCCAGGTTCTTATGCAATATTTTTCTGTACAGCATTGGACTTTACTTCCATCCCCAGTCACATTCACAACTGGCTGTTGTTTTTGCTTTGGCTGTATTTTGTCATTGTTTCTGGAGTTATTTCTCCCCTTGTCTCCAGTAGCATATTGGGCACCTACAGACCTGGGGAGTTCATCTTTCAGTGTTATATCTTTTTGCTTTTTCATACTGTTAATGGGGTTCTCAAGGTAAGAATACTGAAGTGATTTGCCATTCCCTTCTCCAGTGGACCACGTTTTGTCAGAACTCTCCACCATGACCCGTCCATCTTGGATGGCCCTAGACAGCATGGCTCATAGTTTCATCGAGTTAGACAAGCTGTGATCCATGTGATCAGTTTGGTTAGTTTTCTCTGATTGTGGTTTTCATTCTGTCCGCCCTCTGATTAATAAGGATGAAGGGCTTATGGAAGCTTCCTGATGGGAGAGACTGACTGTGGGGGAAACTGGGTCTTGTTCTGTTGTGGGTCCAAAAATGTCTTAACATGTGAGAATTTATTTGGCATAATTGTTCTGAAGTTTGTGGGTCATCTTCTGGTGGCTCTATGGTGGGGTAATGGTGACCTCCAAAAGGGCTTATGCCACACACTATGTGATCCAGGTCTTCTGCATCCTGATAACTTTCCTGATAACATGCATGAAATAATATAGTATGTTCTTTTATATAAGGTTTGTTAAACATAAGTTAAAAGTAGCTGAGTGATAAGCACAGTGATAGAAAAATTTCCCAAATGTTGATTTTTCAAATCTGTGAATATATGCAATAAATACTATATACTGTTTATTTTTCCCTGCTCAAATAAATGGGACCTGCATTAGCGGTGCTGTGCTGTGCTTAGTTGCTCAGTCATGTCCAACACTTTGTGACCCCATGAACTGTAGCCCACCAGGCTCCTCTGTCCATGGGGATTCTCCAGGCAAGAATACTGGAGTGGGTTGTCATGCCCTCCTCCAGGGGGATCTTCCCAACCCAGGAGTTGAACCCATGTCTCCTACTTTGCAGGCGAATTTTTACCAGCTGAGCTACCAGGGAAGCCCCTGCATAAATCCACATGAAGAGCGTTTCTTGACAACTGAAAGGAATTCACTGGTGAACAGTTACTGGTGTCAGGAATAAGAAGCAGTTAAGGAATACTGGTAATGCCACCTCCCACGCACACTCTTCTGACAAGTGGAATGTGATCCCAGTAGAATGAAAAAGAAGCAAAGGTGTCAACTGTAATGATAGTAAAATTAACACTTCGAGGAGTAGCTCAGCCTTTCTCTTACCTGGCTCTGTCAATTGTGTTGTTGCTCCATTTCTATTGACAAGTATTATATCTATCTGCATTTTATATCTCAGAAGTTGAGTAAGAGTTCAAAAGTGGAGCAATTCTGGATGATGATCAGCTCCAAGAGACAGCCATGGAAGTGAATGGTTAAACGTCAACATTCAAGTCTCCCTAATTTCCTATGTGTTAATGTAGTTTTGTAATAAATGTTATTGGTATATGTGGTAGGCAGAATTCTGAGATGATCCCAATGACTCTTACAATCTTCTCTCTTAAGTCTGTGTGTGGAACCTGTGAAAGTGTGAGACATCAATCCTATGATTGTCATAATTTATAGCAAAAGAGATTTTGTGGATGTAATTGAATAATTACAGGGACCTTTCAAAGGAACTGGACTCTTCCTCGAAAAAGTGATTTGAAGCATGACAGGGATTCCATGCAAGAGACATTCATCCATCCATCGCTGGATTTAAAGATGGAGGATTCCATGAAGTAAATGACATGAGCTCTAGATTAGAGTAACCTCTGATTTACAGCAGGCAAGGAAACTGGGACTTTGGTTATACAGTCACAAGGAACCCAATAATGTCCCAACCGTGTGAACTTGGAAGAGGATCCTAACCTAGATGAGAACACAGAGCAGCTGACACCTTGATTTTAGCTTGAGGAGAATCTGTGCAGCGAATTCACTCAGTGTAGTATCCAGATTCATGACCTACAAAATTGTGAACCAATAAATGAGTGTTGTTTTAAGCTGCTTGATTTGGGGTAATTTGTTATGCAGTATTTGAGGACTAATACAGAATATAATTTGTTTAGTCATTCAGTCTTGTCCAACTCTTTGTGACCCCCTGGACTGTAGCCCACCAGGCTCCTCTGTCCGTGGGATTTCCCAGGCAAAAATACTAGAGCTTTTTGCTATTTCCTTCTCCAGGGGAATCTTCCTGACCTAGGGATCAAACCTGCGTCACCTGCATTGGCAGGTGGATTCTTTACCACTGAGCTACCAGGGAAGCCCAAAGATAAGCTTTACATACAATAAAATGTGCCCATTTTAAGTTTATAGTTTGGTGAGTGTCAAAAATGAACCCACAGCCACAATTAAGACACGAGACATTAATGTCCCAAATTTCCTTATGCTCAATCCATCCGCTAGCAGCGGGCACCCACTTGTCTGATTTCTGTCATTTTGTCTGACTTCTGTGACTCTATATGTTAAATCTTGACTTGCTCCTATTATTTCTCTCTTTCTTTCTCATTATATGAGGGAAATTATCCCTAGTGGCGGCAGCTTCCTTGATAGCTAAGTTAGTAAAGAATTCGCCTGCAATGCAGGAGACCCTGGTTCGATTCCTGGGTCAGGAAGATCCACTAGAGAAGGGATAGGCTACCCACTCCAGTATTCCTGGGCTTCCCTTGTGGTTCAGATAGTAAAGAATGCACCTGCAATGAGGGAGCCCTGTATTTGATCCCTGGGTTGGGAAGATTCCCTTGGAGAAGGCAAAGGCTACCCACTTCAGTATTCTGGCCTGGAGAATTCCATGGACTATATAGTCCATGGGATCACAAAGAGTTGGACACGACTGAGCAACTTTCAGTTTCACTTCATCCCTAGTGGCTCAGACAGTTAAGAATCTGCCTGCAATGCAGGAGACTTGGGTTTGATCCCTGGGATGAGACGATCCCTTGCAGAAGGAAATGGCTACCCACTCTAGTATTCTTGTCTGGAGAATCCTGTGGACAGAGGAGCCTGGTGGACTACAGTCCATGGGGTCACAAAGAATCAGACACAACTGAGTGCCTAACATTTTCACTTTCGTTCATCATATTTATACTCTTCTATACCAAAAAAAAAAAAAATCAATAACCTCAGACATGCAGATGACACCACCCTTATGGCAGAAAGTGAAGAGGAACTGAAGGGCCTCTTGGTGAAAGTGAAAGAGGCTTAAAACTCAACATTCAAAAAACTAAGATCATGGCATCTGGTCCCATCACTTCATGGCAAATAGATGGGGAAACAATGGAAACAGTGACAGACTTTATTTTCTTGGGCTCCAAAATCACTGAAGATGGTGACTGCAGCCATGAAATTAAAAGATGCTTGCTCCTTGGAAGAAAAGCTATGACCAACATAGACAGCATATTAAAAAGCAGAGACATTACTTTGCTGACAAAGATCCATCTAGTCAAAGCTTTGGTTTTTCCAGTAGTCATGTATGGATGTGAGATTTGGACCATAACTAAAGCTGAGCTCCAAAGAATTGATGCTATTGAAGTCTGGTGTTGGAGAAGACTCTTGAGAGTCCCTTGGACAGCAAGGAGATCAAACCAGTCAATCCTAAAGGAAATTAGTCCAGAATAGTCATTGGAGGGACTGATGCTGAAGCTGAAACTCCAATACTTTGGCCACCTGATGTGAAGAACTGACTTATTGGAAAAGACCCCGATGCTGGGAACGATTAAAGGCAGGAGGAGGAGGGGACGACAGAGGATGAGATGGTTAGATGGCATCACCAACTTGATGGACATGAGTTTGAGCAAGTCCCGGGAGTTGGTGATGGAGAGGGAGGCCTGGTGTGCTGCAATCCATGGGGTCGCAGAGTCAGACACAACTGAGTGACTGAACTGAACTGAACTGATACAAACAAAAAAGTTAAATCACCATTCTGAATATGTAGAATCATCTCCCTAAACACTAGTTTATTAATTCAAAAAATACTTGCTGCCTACTGGCTCTATGCCAGGCTCTGTTGCAGTCACTGAGATATACTAATAAGCCAAGTTGTTTATCCCTTATGTAGCATATATTTCAAAGATTCTGGGAGGTTGATTTTTTTTCAAATGGTGTGATTGGCTCCCTGGCTGTGAGTCCTCTAAACTTCACTGCTGGGATGTATAACCCCTAATTATATTAGCCTCATCTCAAACAAAGTTGTGCAGAATTGTTGATTCAGAACATCTCAAAACAGTGAGTATTTGTTTGCCCCCAAAGCTCCAAAAAATGACTGGGAAATGGTGTACAGATTAAAGAATATAATAATTAGTCAGTTTAGCTTATATATGCTACATAAGGGATAAACAGTAGGCTCCCCTAGTGGCTCAGACAGTAAAGAATCTGCCTGCAATGCAAGAGGACCGGGTTCGATCCTTGGGTAGGGGAGATCCCCTGGAGAAGGAAATGGCAACCCACTCCAGTATTCTTGCCTAGAGAATTCCATGAAACAAAGAAGCATGGAGGCTACAGTTCATGGGGTCGCAAAGAGTTGGATACGACTGAGTGACTAACACCTTTATACTTCACCTCCGACATTAGGGTAAAGCTAAGTAGACCAAGGCTCAGGTTCTCAAAATTAAGAATCAAGTTTGTTTTGCTGTATAGTTCCATGAATTTTTGTATGAGATGAATTAACTCAGTGTGTTCCATCTTTGTCTAGCATTCAGTCCTCCTGGGTTTGAGTTCCAGCGATATCCTTCTAAGAACATGATTCTCAACTCTGGTTGAACACTAGAATTACTGGAGAAGATATGAAAAAGTACTTAGGCCCATTATTACCCCATTTGGTTTAGGCTTGGATGATCATACTTATTAAAAGCTCCAATGTGTCTAATAATTCTAATCTGCAGCCAAGATGAGAAAACTCTCCTCTAGCTTTTTTCATGGAGAAGTATCTTACTCTTTGAACCTGTGTCTGTGGCAGGGTTCTTATTTTCTGTTCCCCAGTAGCAATGCCATCTCTATCCTATCTCATGCCCTCTGTGGTAACCACAAAGTCATGTGTTGAAATGAATCACTGAAGGCAAGGTCACCCACTGAATATTTCCTTAGACTGTTGTGGAGATTGCTCATTGCTTCTCAGTGTCTATTATTTCCTTCATGCCTACAAATGGAATTTCTGTACACTCAAGGATGTCAAGGTGTCAAGATAAAAATGTATCATGGTATTCTTTAAAGATGGGATTGGTATAAGCAGACATATAAGCAGAAGTAGTCAGAACTTCTTGGAAGTTTCCTTTAAAGAGTTTGATATGTCCTCCCCTACTTTTGTCTTTTATTTCTATATTAAAGCAGATATAATGGCTGGAGTTTCAGCAGCCATTATCTAACCATGACAATAAGTGTCACACATCCTAGGGATGACAGATGAAGGAAATAATGGAGACTGGTTCTCTGATATCATTGGAAGCTGCCATACAAGTCCTGCTATAAAAATCTCTAGATTTTTAATTGCACGAAAGGGAAAAAGCTCATGAAAACCAATATTTTTTAAGTCTCTAGTACTAATAGTAGAATATAATTCCTAATTCACACATTCCTAATGTCATACTTCCAGTGCTTTCAATACTCTTATCTATTATCACCCACTGGTTCTTCCTGACATCACCTGACCATCTCTCTGCACTACCTTCTTTGGCTTACTGTTTGGATCTCTGTTATCTCCTCATGAATCATTCTTGTCTCTTGATGTTTGGTCAACCTCAGTTTGATTTGTCTTGCTTCAGTGGAAATCTGTCGCATCTGATCAAGATTGGAGTGAATATGAAGCAATCACTTAAGGCGATTCTAAAATGCTTCCCAGCTAATGTGAATCAGCAACTTTATTTTCTCAGTGTGTTTTCCATGTCCACTTTTCTCAATACCAAATTTAGATGGTCTTGCCAGCTCCATTTTCAGGTAAAAGTGAAAGAAATAATGGTATATAGATTATATGATGGACAACACCCTGTGAAATCCATCATTCTAGGAACAGAGGAGATTGAATAGTGTGACCTATGATTTATAGGTGGGAAAATACCACTTATCATCTCTAGAAAGATCTGTTATACCTACTGGGTTTGCTCATGCTGTGTAGTATATTGTTTTCCAGGTAAGGTAAATCTCAAATCCTTACTAAAGTTGTTTATTTCCTTTGTAGATCCATGAAAGTAGGAAAATAATGAAAAATGCACACAAGATAACTCATGAACTAGTAACTTTTGTTCTCAGTCTGGGAGGTTGAAAGTGAAAATGTGAACTTGTAGTGCACAGCATGGTCTCATTTGAAGAATATCATGTGATGAAAGCAGTAATGATGGGAGAAGATACACAAACAGTAGGAAAGCCACACCCATGAGTGGCTGTGTGGCTTCCAATTTGCCTATTATCACCTTGAGAAGACCAATTGAAATGGGTAGCTTTGTGTATTTAATTCAAAGCAGAAAAAGAAAATGGTAGCATCACCTACTGAAATTCATATTTTAAAAAGTGACTGTTTTTCTAAGGTAGACATATATCCTCCAGAGTTCTGAAGCTCCTGTGCCTGGAAGATCTTGCATTTTTGGTGTAACTTCATAAACTCTAGTTCTTAAGGTGGAATTGATGAGGTGGAATTGATGAAAATGAACTAGTCTGTGCAATGAAGTCTATATAAATATATATATTTGGCCGCACTACACAGCTTGAGGATCTCACTTCCCCATCTAGGGATTGAACTCAGGCCCTCAGCAGTGAAAGTGTGAAGTCCTAACCACTGGACCAACAGGGAATTCCCAAAGTCTCTATGTTTAAAATCCAATTAATAATTACATATTTTCACTTGACCAATCATTTTATTTCATGTCAGTTGACTTGTATGCAAACTAACTAGACTGCTAGTTACTGCTAGTTCCCCAAAAGTCTAAGTTACAGTTACTCAAACTCTGTTTGAAACATAAAATAGTTTATTTAAAGGTAATTTGTAATCATTTGTGATTTAAAAGAAAGCAGTCAGGGACAAATGAAACACAAACTTTGCCCTCAAACCATTTTAATCATTAGCTTGACCTCCTTAAATATTATGTTGTTTGTTCTTTTAAAAACCACCAATAAATAGCTAAGCTGACTAATTATTATATTCTTTAATCTGTACACCATTTCCCAATCATTTCTTGGAGCTTTGGGAGCAAACACATACAAGTGTATTGAAATGTTCTGAATCAGCAGTTCTGCACATTTTGATCAATAAGGAGGAGGTGGTAGTGAATAAAGAGAAAAAAGAGGAATGCTGGGCTATCCTATTCATTGATACTTGGAAAGTACCTCGGTTAATCACTTGTTAACAGTAGATAAAAAAGAAATCCTAGTTAAGGTACCGCTTATGAACCAGAGCTAGGAAGTCAGCCAGGAGACTAGGGTTAAGGAAGGTTGAGGTCTGGTAAAAATGAAGTGAAAGGGAAGTCACACATTCTGGAAGGTGAAGGTCAAGTAGCAGTTTCAAAACCTCAGTTTGTTCTGCAGGAAGCTAAAGATGGAGCTGGAGACTTTTACAGTCAGCTTGAAAGTTGACACATCCATGCCTGCAGTGGAAATTTTAGGATTTGAAACAAAATTACCTTTGAAGTGAAGTTGAAGTCGCTCAGTCGTGTCCAACTCTTTGCAACCCCATGGACAGTAGCCTACCAGGCTCCGCCGTCCATGGGATTTTCCAGGCAAGAATACTGGAGTGGGCTGCCATTTCCTTCTCCAGGGAATCTTCCCAACCAACCCAGGGATCGAACCTGGGTCTCCTGCATTGCAGACAGATGCTTTACCGTCTGAGCCACCAGTGTTCTACAAAGTCTCCATAAGTTTTAGGGACAATCATCTGGTGGTATCATAACCTCATAACCTTCGTGGCTTCCACCACTGAGTTTGCTGATCCCTCTTCTTGTGGATTCATGGGGGGAAAAAAAGATAAAGGGGAATAGGTGGGTTCAAGATCAGGGTAGGGGAGGGGGAGTAGCCAAGCTCTGGCACTAACTCATACAGAGAATAGCTATCAACACCACTGCCAGTGTCCAAAGAACTGGAGATGACTCAGATTTACTTGGTGTGGCAACAACCAAGTAATAACGCTTCTACTTCTAGAGACTTATCCAATGGAAATAATAAAGAGTGTGCTCCAAAATATAACTTTTAATGTTCTTCTCAATATTGTTTATGATAGAGAAAAGCTAAATGCCCAACAATAAGAGAATAGTTACCTAGGTATGCTACATACACCCATGTGAGGGAATGTATATGCAAACATAAAATTAATGTGTTAGAAGAATATTTTTTAACGAACATAAATTGAACTTTAAAAAGATTACATAAAAGTACAATATATAAAAGTAGCATTTTATAGTGTAAATGAACTTATTTACAAAACAGAAACAGATTCATTGACATAGAAAACAAACTTATGGTTACCAAATGCTGATAGTGGAGGAGGGTGGGGGAGAAGAAGGGGAGGGAGACAAATTAGGAGTTTGGGATTAATATATACACACTCAGGAAAGCCCGTCCCCGCATGCACCCAAAGGGTCGTAAGTGCGGCGACCAAGCTCTGGTGCTCTCCTGTATTTCCGACCCTCGTTTACCCAGAGGCTTTTGTGGTAGGGAGGACTCCTCCGAGGCTACCGTGCTCAAGGGAGTGGTCTGTAGGAACCTGGTGGGATTGAGTTTGCTGTGCCCCCGAGTGGCCATGAAGTGGAAGAATCTCGCATAAAAACCTGGGTGCTTCCAACTTTCCTTCTCAGATCAATTTACCCCTTTCTTGCTACCTGCCCTCAGACACCTTAGACTCAGCAAACCCTTCAACCGAGCTCATCTGTGGATCTTTTCACCTCCATCTATAATCCTTCCGTTCAGCATCTACTCTCCATGCATGCACTTCCCTGGTGGCTCAGATGGTAAAAGCGTCTGCCTACAATGCGGGAGACCCGGTCTCGATCCCTGGGTGGGGAAGATCCCCTGGAGAAGGAAATGGCAACCCACTCCAGTACTCTTGCCTGGAAAATCCCATGGACGGAGAAGCCTGGTAGGCTACAATCCATGGGGTCGCAAAGAGTCGGACACGACTGAGCGACTTCACTTTCACTTTCTATTATATATAAAATAAACAGCAAGGACCTACTGTATAGCAAAGGAAATTATACTCAGCATCTTGTAATAACCTATAATTAAAAAGCATCTGAAAAAGAATATTTATGTACATATAACTGAATCACTTTGCTGTACACGTGAAACTAACATAACATTGTAAATTAACTATACTTCAATTTTTAAAAAGGAAAAAAGAATAAAGTTACTCCTTTGTTTTTTCAAAAAAAGAAAAAAATTTTCCCCACACTGTCCCATTATCCTACATTATTCTTGCTAATAACCATGACATAATTTGTATTTACTTGTTTGTTTTTACTGCTAAGTCACTTTAGTTGTGTCCAACTCTTTGTGACACTATGGACCATAGCTCCCCAGGCTCCTCTGTCCTTGGGATTTCCCAGGCAAGAATACTAGAGTGGGTTGCCATGCCCTCCTCCAGGGGATCTTTGCAACCCAGGGATCAAACCCACATCTCTTACGTCTCATGCATTGGTAGGTGGATTCTTTACCACTAGCGCCACCTGGGAAGTTCTTTTCCCTCATTAGAATGTCAGCACTATGAGTGTTGGGATTTTGTTTTGTTCACTGTTGAATCCTCCATTCCTAATACAATGCCTGGCATACAGCTGGTGCTTAGTAAGTATCTGTTGAATGAATGGCTGAATAGTTCTAATATATGTTATAGGTCAGCACAAGGTCTAGAAGCACAGAGGAATGGCTCAAACACACTCTGGATGATGATCAGGGAAGACTTCCTGGAGGAGGCAATCCTTGAATCTCTGTTAAAGCGTGGTAAAGAGAAAGACTTCTTGAGATACAACTTATGGGCTAGATTCTTGGTGCTGTGACCCCTTCCTTAGTTGGACTTCCTCAGAACCGTTTGCCTGTGGATACTGCAGTGAATCATCTGCTTCTTCTGAAAGGACCAACCTCATAATTGAATTGTTTTCCTATTCTGTTCTTAATTAATTTCTCCTTTTTCTCCACCAAAGTCTTGACTTGGTTTTCCTCTAAGCCTATCCTTATTATGATTTACCCTCTTTTAGTTTACTTCACACTTCTTATAAGGAATACGATATTATATAGGAAGCTCAGAATCCTTAGATATTATTATATGTTGAAATATTTCACTATGACACAGGAGTAAAACTAGACAGAATTATTTTCTAGTAAAGTTACTCTCCTTTCCCATATCAGGTGTCTTAATAACTGAATAGTAATATCAATGACAGTAATGACAACAAGATCACCCTGTATACTTGCACAGCATTTTAACTATATATGTTCAAGGCCCTTGTGTATATCATTGTAACCTCACAAAACCTCTAAGAGGTACACAAGAAAAGGATAATTATCATCATTTTATTGATGAGAAAACCAGGTAAAACACAGATTGTGACTCTTCTGTTTTCTCAAAACATCTTAAACCTTGGTTCTATGACTTAAAGACCTTAGACATACTAGAAATTAGGTTAAAAAATTCTGAAGTGGCAACATGCTTCTAAAAGAAAAAAAAACTACACACATTATACTAATGCTTTATAAAAGGCAGAAGAAGGAAGACACAAGGAATGTGTGTCACAATATGAAACATGAATTTTTTGGTCATTATTTTCTGCTCTGATGGAGAAACTTGCATAGATTTCATTTACTTTACAAATTACATAAAAATGGATTGAGTTCATGTAGTTTCAAGTAATTTGAATGCAGAAAATGCTGTAATAAACTAAATCTGTCCAATTAAAGGATTATTTTTAAATGTGACAAAATATTTGAGTGCCTCCAAAACAGGGAATATAAGAGCATTAAGAAATGAAAACAAAATTTCATTTCAAAGAGCTCATTGCTTATCATACTAGATAACAAAGAAAACAAAATTAAAATGTTTAATTTTAGTTATCAGATTAAGATAAAGTAAGATCTATAGTAATAGAATGGATTTCCCCATGAATTAAAATATAAAAATTTAATATTCAGTGTTTTTTTTGAGTGTGTGTTCAGTTAGGCCTTTATTTCAGGTTCATGTCATCTTTTCTTGACATACAAAGTCCACAAAGGATGCAAGTCTGGTCATCTTTCTCTAATCCATTCAGCTCCTTCCCCTGATTCTTGCCAAGAATGTGGCAGGACTGGCAGTCAATTGGCACACACTGGGAAGGCCATACTGGTTGTTAAATATTGAAATACTGATATAATGGTTGATAAATAGTGGTCACTTCCTTGAGCCCCACAGAGTGCTCCCTTAATGCACAGACCTGGTGGCCCAACCATCCCTGAGGTTTGACAATTAGGATGACACTGTTATGGTTGAGTGAGTGAGGAAACTAGAATTGAAAGAGACACGTGTACCCCAATGTTCATCACAGCATTGTTTATAATAGCCAGGACATGGAAGCAACTTAGATGTCCATCAGCAGTTGAATGGATAAGAAAGCTGTGGTACATATACACAATGGAGTATTACTCAGCCATTAAAAAGAATACATTTGAATCAGTTCTAATGAGGTGGATGAAACTGGAGCCTATTATACAGAGTGAAGTAAGCCAGAAAGAAAAACACCAATACAGTATACTAACACATATATATGGAATTTAGAAAGATGGTAACAATAACCCTGTATACGAGACAGCAAAAGAGACACAGATGTATAGAACAGTCTTTTGGACTCTGTGGGAGAGGGAGAAGGTGGGATGATTTGGGAGAACGGCATTGAAACATGTATAATATCGTATATGAGGCGAGTTGCCAGTCCAGGTTCGATGCACGATGTTGGATGCTTAGGGCTGGTGCACTGGGACGACCTGGGAGGAAGGTTCAGGATGGGGAGCACGTGTATACCTGTGGCGGATTCACATTGATGTATGGCAAAACCAATACAACATTGTAAAGTTTAAAAATAAAATAAAATAATATTCAGTTTTAAATATTGTATCTCAAAAATTAAACTCTGTTCATAAACTAATCAATGTATGGCCCTATCTTCATTAAAAAGCTATATTTATAAATGTTGCTTCATACTGAACACATTATTATTCAATATAAGTGTCACAAAATTAAACACTTAGAATGTGGGTTAAATGCATTTACATTCCAAGTATCACAACAGCAATATTAAAATAGCAGGATCAAGTTAAAGTTTTGTTATCAGTATTAAAATTAGTCATAGCCCATTGATTTATTTAAAAGATTTATAGGGATGGTATGGGGAGGGAGGTGGGAGGGGGGTTCAGGATTGGGAACATGTGTACACCTGTGGCAGATTCATGTTGATGTATGGCAAAACCAATACAATACTGTAAAGTAATTAGCCTCTAATTACAATAAATAAATTAAAAAATAAAATAAAAGATTTATAATATCATCAAAAGTAACTAGGTAGGTGGGAAAATCAATTATATAGGACCCATGTAATGTTCTAAACAAAAAGAGCAGTTGGTATAGATCCAGTATAAATTTACCTGGTTCTTAGCCAAGAAAAAAACACCAAGGTAATTCTTGTCAAGGTTTATATAAAATAAAATCACATGGCATCTAGCTATATTGTGGTAATGTTGACATAACAAAGAAAGTTTCATCTTTTGAAATAAAGACAAAATATTTAAAAGCATGTAACATTTTATGTGAGGCCACTTTCCAAAGTACAATATGAAAATAATAAGACTGAAAAGCTGATGGAAGAGATTCTTCAAGTGGATAGTCTCTATTTCCACACTCTGCATGCAGCAAAGCAAAAATTTCTGCTTTCTGTTGATATACTTTGCATTTAAGAGAAAATATTGTACTAGAGCAACAATAATTACATATGACAAAATTATAGACTCTCTGATTTGAAGGAGACCTCACCTAGCATTAGGCTACCCACTCCAGTATTCTTGGGCTTCCCTTGTGGCTCAATCCACCTGCAATGTGGGAGACCTGGGTTTGATTCCTGGGTTGGGAAGATCCCCTGGAAAAGGGAAAGGCTACCCACTCCAGTATTCTGGCCTGGAGAATTCCAAGGACTGTACAGTCTATGGGGTCACAAAGAGTTGGACATGACTGAGCGACTTTTACTTCACTCCACTTCACCTAGAATTTGATTGAACCCTTTAGTATTCTGAGGCAGAGCACGAGCTCTGTGTGACTTTCCCAAAGTCACAGGGCAGAGCTGGAACTGGAATCTAGATTTTTCTCTCTCCTGGTCCAAAACTCATTCCTCTGTAGCACACTGCTTTACATTTGAGACAAAAGTGCAATTTTACAAAGTACTCCAGATTTTTAAAAGTCAAGTTCAACATACATATGACAATTCTCACAATACCAAACACATAAATGCACCCCTTACACTGATGGGCAAGGTTTTAAAAATCTATACTTCAGAAGACCATTGCATCAATTCACCTTTATTCTCCCAAATCATGAAAGCAAACTGTTTCCTTATTTTGGTCTGGATGATCTGATGGAAAACAGAACAGATATTCAATGAAACCCTTTCAATTTCAGTCAATGGAATTCTTCATCAGCTTTAAAAAAGCAATTATTTAAGCCCTTTTAAAGGTCAATATTTGGAACAATTCACCTGCATCGAAACTTATAGTGAAGGTGGCCAAAATGATTGGAAGCACTGTGTTTTGATTTACTTTAGTGAAAATACAAAATCATGACTGAGACTTGATCTTGTCCTGTGTCTGGAATTTCCTTCATATTCCTCTGAAGTTTACCTATTCCCAAATTCATAAACATGTTTTCATGTTTTTACAGTCTCCTGCATTCTCTTGAAATATATTTTCATTTATTTGACATATCCTCAAGTACTGGATCTTCAAAATTCACTAAAATATTACCCTAGTTGATAGCCATACTTCCTGTAGTCCTCCTCCAACACATGAAATATTCTCGAGTAGAAAAGAACAACAATAACAAAGCCAATTAAGATACAGATGTTTGTAGACAGCAAGATATTCTCATAAGTGAAGAAACTCATGTATATGTGCATTTTAAGGTTCTTTAATAATAGTCAGAATAGTCTAACATGTTAATTCAGCTTTCCTCTATATACTACAATGAGAAAGCAGAGCAGGGAGAGACTATGCCCATAAACCTTAAGGAAAATTACTCAGAAGTTGCTGTTATGTGTTGAATTAGGTCTGCCCCCCCAAAATTCATGTGTTAAAGGCTTCAGCCCCAGGACCTCAGAACATGATCTTATTTGGAAATAGGGTAATTATAATTGGAATTAGTTAAGATGAGGTCCCATTAGGGTGGGCCCTAATCCAGTATGATCAGTGTCCTTATTAAAAAGGGAAATTTGAACACAGAGACAGAGACACACAAAGGGAAGACAATGTGAAGACACACAGGAGAAAACAGTCATTGAAGAGCCAAAAGAGAGGCCTAAAACAAGCCTCATCACAGATGATTTTCATACAAATGTGTGATCTTTTTGTGATTTACCTCAATTACTCTTTCTACCTTTCATTTCCTAGAGTACTTTGCAGAATCCTAAACTATTTTGATTCCAAAGCCGGTTAGTTATGTATCAGTACAAAATCAAAGGCTCACCAATCAGAAAGCTAGGAATGAAATAGGTATCCGTCTGTGATGGCATTATAGTGATTTGGGGCCAGACCCGGTGGTAAGGCAGTGACAGAAGATGTGCACCACTGTCCCTTTGCATGGAAGCAGGAAGGTACAGGAAGAAGCAATAATGCCTTAAGAGGAGTATAACAGAAAGGGAAAGAATAAGAAATAAAGCTGAACTTATAGAAATAGCTTCTAATTTACTTTTCATTATATCTAGAAGCTCTAGAGTGCCATCTGACCTTTCTACCAGGAGAAGCAGTAAATAAAATGTATAAATAATTTGTATTTTATATGTGTTTTGTACCCCAAATATGGAACTCAGCCTATTTGAGAATGAGCATTCCTAACTGCAAGGTCAGTGAATTCAGAATCAACTGGACTATCAACTCCTTTTGACAGAATCTATTTGTTTCAAAGTCATGTTATTTGCCCTTGTAAGAAGCAAGATAAACAGAGCAGTTTTAAAGAAAGTTGTGAGATAGTTGGGCTTTAAGAATTTGACTTTGACAAGTTCGAGAAGTAAAAACGGGGGTTGGGGGTGGGGTTGGGGATGTTTAGGGATGTAATAGGGATGCTTATCCTATTTAAAAAAAAAAAAACAGAATCAATAACTAATTTATTCAACAAGCACTTATTGAATACCTTCCATGTGTCATTTGGTGATGGGCTACATACTAGACGTGTTAAAAATGAGAAGCAGGCAGGATACATTTCAATCCAGGAGAGGAAGAAGGTGATTCCATGACAGAATAGCAGGTGAGATTTTAGGTCAAATGTAGCCTTTAAGCATCTCTCATATTCTACCAGGTAGGTGACTATTAACACTTACATAAAGACCAGCCCTACCTGACACAGGAGGAAATAGAGGCCCTGCAATACAGTCCTAATTTTCCTCCTATTCCTAGATAATGAAGACAATGAAAACATAATTTTAATTGAAAAGTTGATGGGAATGAGTAAAAGCTTGCATGCTTCTAAAAATTTCTGCAGTTCTTGGCCTTTCCATATTCTTATGATAAAGCCCACAGTGGTCACTTCCTTAGTATATCCCCCAATGAGGATATATTTAAATAGATCTATTTAAAATAGACTTTATTTTTTAGAGCAGTTTTAGGTTCACAGCAAAATTGAGGAGAAAGTATGGGGAGTTCCCATAAACACACTAACCCCACACATGCATAGCCTTGCCTACTATCAACATCCTCCACCAGGGTGGTATATTTATTACAAATGAGGAACCTACATCAACACATCATGATCACCCAAAGACCATTATTTATGTTAGCTTCACTCTTGGTGCCGTACACCCCATAGTGTCAGTCACTCAATCGTGTCCAACTCTTTGTGACCCCATGGACTGTAGCCCTCCAGGCTCCTCTGTCCATGAGATTTTCCAGGCAAGAATACTGGAGTGGGTGGCCATTCCCTTCTCCAGGGGATCTTCCTGACTCAGGGATTGAACTTGAGTCTCGTGCATTGCAGGCAGATTCTTTACTATCTGAGTCACCAGGGAAGCTATATTCAGGGAAGCTATACCAGGGAAACTACAATAGGGAAGTACGTTTTATGGGTTTTGACAAGTGCATAATAACATGGATCCAGCATTATAGTTCAAGCAGAATAATTTCACTGCCCTAAACATCTTCTCTGCTCTGCCTATTCATCCCTCCCTCCACCCTAACACTTGGCAACCACTGATCTTTTTACCATCTACATAGTTTTGCCTTTTCTAGAGTGTCACAGAGTTGGAATCAAACAGTATGTATTCTTTTTAGATTGGTTTCCTTTTTCTCAGTAATATCCCTGATAGCTTAAGTGGTAATGAACCTACCTGCAATGCAGGAGACACAGGTTTGATCCCTGGGTCAGGAAGATCCCCTGGAGAAGGAAGTGGCAACCCACTCCAGGATTCTTGCCTGGAGAATTTCATGGAGAAGAAAGCCTGGCAGGCTAAAGTCATTAGGGTAGCAAAGAGTTGGACACAAGTAAGCATGCATGCACTATACATTTGTGATTCTTCCAGTCTTTTCATGGCTTAATAGCTCATTTCTTCTTAGCACTAAATAACATGCTATAATAGCAAATGATGACACCTACCAGAATTATACTAAAATTTAAAAAAACTAACATGTTGGCTAGGAAATGCAACAGCAGGAATTCTTATATACTGCTGATGGAAGTGTAAATTGGTACAGCCACTTTGGGAAACTGCTTCTCTATCTTGATTAAAGCTGAATATATGCTTAACTTATGACCCAGAAATTCCATACCAACATAAATACATACGTAGATTCACCAGTAGCATGCACAAGAAATTTCACAGCAGCATCATATGAGAACCAGTAAGTTAATGTTTATCAACAGGAAGATGGATACCTAAAGTATATTCTGTTAGTTCAATGCTTCACAGCTATGAAAACGAACAAACAACTACCACAGGCAGCAATGTGGAGGAAGCTCACAAACACCATGTTGAGTGAAAACTGTCAGCCACAAAAGACTACATACTCTTTGATTACAGTTATATGAAGTTCAAAAACACAAACCTAATCTATGATAATAAATAGTGATTAATTTTGAGTAGGAGGAGGATAATGAATGGGAAGGGGAATGTTCTGTTTGACTTGGGGAATGGTTACACAGGGGTTTTTATTTTTCGGGGCGGGGGGCAGGGGTTGTTTGTCTGTCACATCATGCAGCTCATGGGATCTCAGTTCCCCGACCAGGGATTGAACTCTGGCCGTGGCGTTGAAAGTCCAGAATCCTAACCACTAGGCCACCAGGAAACCCCTACACAGATCTCTTCATGCTGTGAAAATTCATTGAGCTGTATGCTTATGATTTGTATACTTTTTAGAATGCATATTGTTATATTTCAGTATAAACATTTATTAAAGAATATAGAACCTCAGTTGGACCTATTGAGATCGAGAAAAGCTATATGGTTATCTATGATAGGAAGCCTACATTTTTTTCCAACCTGCACTTATTGGGAATTAGTAGACTACACAAGGGGTTAATCTCATGAGCTAAGGATAGCGTTTTTATAGATAAGGTGGGATTGGGACTTTGGTGTGTCTGATTTCAAAGCCTATGCTCACAGCCACTATCCCATACTGCGTTTTACTAGGATTATATACTCTCTTCCAGACCTATTTATGCTAAACATCTGTGGATCTGTGTATTTTCTTTTCCCATTTTATTTTATGACACAGGGGGATAGCGAAATACTAAGTGTATCCTCAATTATGTTTCATGACACCAAAATAAAGTTGAAAGACATTTGTTTGCTCTAAACAAGGCCAAATGAGTATCATGCATGTGTATGTATTATTTTTTGTGTGTTGTGCTCGTAAGCCTTAGGAATATGTACGTGGTATGTCATTATATCTTTTGAATAATTTTTCACTTGTTTCAAAATGCTTTTCATATTTTGCTTAGCATTTGACAACAGTCAACACTGAGCAGACAATCTCACTGAATTTTCTGTGTTGGACATTTAAGGGTTTTCCCCCCTTCTCAGGATATATTGGGTTGGCCAAAAAGTTCTTTCAGGTTTTCTGTTACGATGTAATGGAGAAACCTCAAATGAATTTCTTTGTCAACCCAATGCTAATTCAAAGTCTTTCAGGGTCTGCAAGCAGTTTAATTTTTTCCAATGTGCATTGACTTGTATGGAGATAGTAAATTGTATCTGTCACTGTTCATCTGTTGTCCAGTGATAACATTTGTTTAGTTCCCCAGGAGTGTGTTTTAATTCCCATCCCCACCATCTTGACTAACTCTAACATTCATCCTTCTCTGGTTCTTAATAAATTGGTGAAACTGCAACCCCACCAGTCATTTATAGGACTGTAGCACCTCCCTATTAACCATTCATACACGCTGAAATTCAGTCATTCATTTTTACTCTTAGCTTTCCACCTCTTAAACACTTTATAATCCATAGCTAAAGTAGCACATGCTCACCCTCTAGTTACAAGCATGGAAAGATGTGCGAATAGTACTGTTTTCATAGAAGCACTTTCCTTCCCTGCTGCTGCTGCTGCTGCTGCTGCTAAGTCGCTTCAGTCATGTCCAACTCTGTGCAACCCCATAGACAGAAGCCCACCAGGATCCCCCATCCCTGGGATTCTCCAGGCAAGAACACTAGAGTGGGTTGCCATTTCCTTCTCCAATGCATGAAAGTGAAAAGTGAAAGTGAAGTCGCTCAGTCATGTTCGACTCATAGCGACCCCATGGACTGCAGCCCACCAGGCTCCTCCCTCCATGGGATTTTCCAGGCAAGAGTGATGGAGTGGGGTGCCATTGCCTTCTCTGTTCCCCCTAGAGGTTAACTATTTAGATTTCCTATTGAATATCATAGATGATTCTTCTCTATTTTTGGATTAAAGATAGCTTGTCCAGTATTCTAGCTTTGTTCATGTATTCATTATTATTGCTTTAACTGGTTAAATGCACTTGATATCATTGACACGTATATTCCTAAGACAATTTATGGTTTAAATGTTCAACTCATTTTTTAATATAGCAATAGTTTCAAAACATCAAACTTTAATATACACATCTTTATTTGTGATATAATAATCGATTATCTTCATTTAATTATTTAGAGACTATACTACAGAACTCCTAAAAGGGCAAAAACAAATAAAGCATTATTTCCAAAAGTAAGGCTTGCAGAGTCAATAATTAACATGACAAGGTTGTTAAATGTTTGAGATCCTTAACAATGTAAGGCATAGAGCTAGCCTGGAAGACCATTAAGTAAATATGATCTATATTATGGAGAAGAGTAGATCCTCATTCCCTTAGGTAGATGCAATAAACTAAGAAATCTTACTCTTAAAAAACATTACTGGAGTATAGTTGATTCACAATGTTGTGTTAATTTCTGCTGCACAGCAAAGTGATTCAGATTATATATATATATATATACTTTGTCATATTCTTTTCCATTATGGCTTATCACAGGATATTAAATATAGTTCACTGTGCTATACAGTAAGACCTTGTTGTTTATCACATCTTTATTATAGAGTTTAGGTACTAATTTTAGAGCAGCTAACAACTCGCTAACAACGTTGAACTTGTTCAGACTTAAAAACAATGACACACCCACATGCTCTCTCAGCACCTTTCGATAACCTGCCTGTTTCAACACTTGGTAGCTTCAGATCAGATTATTAGCTTTTACCTTTCTTTTTTACTTTTAGCAAGGTAATTGGAAAGGTGAAATTGATAGAAAGTTATACAATTCAGCAGTATTAATATTCCTGCATTGCCTGTAGGAGTCATAGTCTGACTTGTTTTTCTCGCAGACATTTGGTTATAAATCCAAATGAGTATCTTTTAATCAGTCCTGGAAGAGAAATAGCTCATCACAACCTGTTAAGAGATATTTGTGAAAAATGTAATGAAATGTTTCAAGAAGAAGGAAGAGACGTAAAACACCAAGATTCTCATGAAAATGTATCTAGTCTATTGATGAACTCAAATTCCAAGTCTGAATTTTGAAACAAAATTTCCATGGCATTTTAGCTAATCTGCAATGAAGGAAAGTGAAAGTGAAAGTCGCTCGGGACTGTCTGACTCTTGTGAACCCATGGACTCTATAGTCCATGGGATTCTCCAGGCCAGAATACTGGAGTGGGTAATTGTTCCCTTCTCCAGGGGATGTACAGTCCGTGGAATTCTGCAGGCCAGAATCCTAGAGTGCATAGCCTGTCCATTCTCCAGGGGATCTTCCCAACCAGGGATCGTACTGAGATCTCCCACTTTGCAGCCTGATTCTTTCCCAGCTGAGCCACAAAGGAAGCCCAAGAATAGAGAAGTGGGTATCCAATCCCTTCTTCCACACTTTGCGACCACATGGACGATACAGTCCATGGAATTCTCCAGGCCAGACTGCTGGAGTGGGTAGCCTTTCCCTTCTCCAGAGGATATACAGTCCATGGAATTCTCCAGGCCAGACTGCTGGAGTGGGTAGTTGTTCCCTTCTCCAGGGGATCTTCCCAACCCAGATATCCAACCCAGATCTCCCACATTGCTAGCCAATTCTTTACCAGCTGAGCCACAAGGGAAGCCCAAGAATACTGGAATGGGTAGTCTGTCCCTTCTCCCAATCTGTGCGACCACATAGGCCAGGATACTGGAGTGGGTAGCCTTTCCCTTCTCCAGAGATGCTTCCCAACCCCAGGATCGAACCCAAATCTCCCACACTGCAGGCAATTCTTTAGCTGCTGAGCCACAAGGGAAGCCCAAGAATACTGGAGTGGGTAGCCTATCCCTTCTCCAGCGGATTTTCCCCCCACCCAGCAATCGAACCATGATCTCCTGCATTGCAGCCAGATTCTTCACCAGTGGAGCTATCAGGGAAGCCCCTTACATGAATAGCTTTTTTTGCTCTACACCAAATACAAAATGCTCCCTTTCTAAAGCCCTGAAAAACTCTTTGTGGTGACATCAAATAAATAAGAATCATTTTAGTTTCTTTTACAGAAAAGAAAGTCAAATTTATTTAATTAAAAACTAGAATTAAAAATTAGCAAATACACAAACACACACTCAAAAATACACACACAAGAACACTATGTATTGACTCCCAGAGGGGATATGCAGCGGTCCAAGACCACTCAATATGGCTTGTCAGTTATAGAATTCCAAGCATGCACACGCGTGCACACACACACACACACAGCACAGGCACACAAAAAAGAACCCAGTATTTTTCAACAGTACACTCAATCTACCATAAACAAAAGTTCAGAATTAGTTTTCAAAGGTTCCTTTTTTAATTCAAAAGATGCCCATCTCGGGTGTAAACATACATATATTTTTTCAATGGTTTACTGTTGGCTTATTTTAAATATATTAGTGTTATTACATGCAACTATATCCTGTATTTAACACGCTTTCATTTTATTTACTTTAATGTCTCTAGCTTGAACCTACCAAAAGTTTCTGGTTGGTAGGAAGACAGGTGCCTTATTCTCTGTGAAATTGAATGTATTGATTTTAAACACTCGTCAGAAAATGTTTGATCAGCATTTCAACACATGGAAATAGTTACATCGATGCTTAAATTGCCATTTTCTGCGAAAAGTTCCGCAACTTCAGAGTCGAATATTAGGCAGTCACTGTTGATAAGGGCTGTTGCAATTCCCTCATGAATAGATAGAGGCGTGGCTTCCCAACTCAATCGCCGCCTATTACCATTTAGCTCAAGTTGATAAGTAAAATTTTCAGCTTGCTCGCGTGTTCCTATCAGCTGGACTACTGCAAAGAATTTCTGGTGACCATCGTAGATTTCCAGTTTCTCCAAAACTAGTAAGAAGTGAAACCCAAAACAGGACTGCAACATCACCCACTCAAGGGTACCAGCCAGATTAATGTTGACTGCAAGGAAAACTACAACTTCTCCGCGCAGGGTTATAATGGACTCATTATAGTGCTGCATCAGATGCGGCACTACAGCATCCATGGAGCCTTGCCACCCACAGGAAGTACCAGGGCAAGGACAACGACAGGGCCTAAACTCACAGTGTTCTTCATGGTCTGCTTTTTCTGTGGGTGGCATAGTTTTTCCACATCCTGAAGAGGTGTACTTACAGGGGAAAAGTACTAAATTGGCCACTTTCTCCATGGCTAGGTTGCGAATGGATGTCAGCGGGACCCGGCAAGTTGGACAACGTGTGAGCTTTGGGCGACAGTTGCCACAAACAAGATGGCCACTCTTACACTGTGTAATTGGAGGTAACACATACTCAAAGCAGACCGGACACTCAAAAAGACTCGCCAAGTCATTGTTGGACACAGTGGTGCCAGTCAAGACAGGCGCCCTCCGGGAGGAAGGCGCACCATTTGAGGTTCCAGTAGGTAATGCTCTTTCGGTTAGACGACTCATTTCTGTCAGGCGCCTCGGACCTCGGTCCTGGCTCAAACACGCTCCGCCGTCGCCGCCGCCAACGCCCGCCACCGCGGGCAGCGCCACTGCCACTGCGTCTGCCTCATGCCAGTACCGACGGGACACTCTGGCTCGCCGCCGCCATTAGAGAGTGCGCGCAGCAACGGTCGCCGCGGCTCCTCACTGTCCGCCGCCGGCGTTCCGCGCGTTCTCGAACCCGCGCGCGCGCCCGCTAAATACCTCACACTATGGCGGCCACTGCTGGGAGGTGCGGCCCCGGGGGCCTGCGGCCGGCAGGGGGCCAACAGGAATCTTTTTAAAGGAATAGGTCATTGTTACAATCTCAGCATTCCTTGCCCAGAGCTATTTTGCATGTTGAGTCATATAACAGTTTTAGTCCTAGTAACTGTCTATTTTGGGAGCTCACCTACAATCTGGTGACATTATGGAAAAAGTATGAAATTAGAACTGCAATAGGAATAATCCAGAGTTTAAAAGATTAAATTAGTACCTAGCTACTTTTCATGTATAAAGGTGCTTTTCAAGCACTAATTAATCCGCTTAAAACCTCTGTGAGCATGGCTGGACTAGGAGAAAATCAGAGTTTTGAAGAGAGAAAAGTGAAAAGTTTCTAGTGGAGCTGTATTTTTCCATAACTCGTCTCCAGGCAGACTCTCCTAAATAGGTGTCAATTAAATTCTGCTTATCTGAACAGTCAGGCTGTTCAGTAGATTAAAAAAATTCAGTTTTACCTGAAACCCTTAGGAATAACCTAAGGTCTTATCCCACAGCGAAACAAAATCTCCGAATTGAGAAATCAAGGAAGCCCAGAACTATCCTGGATATTTGTACATATTCGGGGTCAGTGATGGACTATTATAAAACCAAATACACTGGTTTTAACTAGAATTGGACATATTGCTAAGAAAATAACCAGTTACATCACCATGTCTGATTCCGTGCAGGTCAATAATTCATTTCTGACTATGGCAGTTTCATCAAACTTTGGGGTGAAGGAATGCATGTGGGTGTCACTGACTGCTACTGGCAGGCCTGAGGCATTAACAAGAGCGAAGACCAAATTGAAGGGGAAAAGTGGTTGTGGTAGAAGATCACCAACAAATTCATAAGATGTCAACCATAATTTCAACCAGTGGCCCAGAGAGCAGGGAGATAAATCTGTTAAAACAATGGGATGAGTAAGAATAAATACAAGGAACAGGTCGTGCTGGAAGTACAGGAAGAATTGGAATAGCATATTCATGTGGGAATCGTGTCAGAAGCCAGGATATTGCAAGTAGATATAATCTATTAATAGAAGGGGACGACAGAGGATGAGATGGCTGGATGGCATCACTGACTCGATGGACGTGAGTCTCGGTGAACTCCGGGAGTTGGTGATGGACAGGGAGGCCTGGCGTGCTGCGATTCACGGGGTCGCAAAGAGTCGGACACGACTGAGCGACTGATCTGATCTCACCCAAAACTCAACCCGAGAAACATGTCAAATTCACGTGGGACATTGTGGCATGGAGCACCAGTACAGCTACCCCCACACACAGCACTTACACACACATACACACACTTCTAGCCCCACATGCCTGTTCTATATTTTTCCATTTCAGTATCACTTTCTAACATGCTTCACAATTAACTTAACCATGTTCTCTCTCTCACTCCCTACCGAATGGAAGGTACTGAGGTAGACAGGTTTGTATGTTTTGTTTATTGATGTATGCATATACAACAGTGTCTGGAATAATAGGCTCTCAATAACAATTTGCTGACTAAGTGATTTTAAGAAATGAGTATGGGAACTCATTCCAGAGTGCCTTAGTGACGGGTCAAAACACCCTGAGCTCAATATGATGCATTATTTATCAACTGTTATTTCTATAGTCGTGTGGACTCTACTTTTAAGTATAGGTTCTTGGGACTTCCCTGGCAGTCCAGTGGTTAAGACTCCTCGCTTCCCCTGCAGGGGGCACAGGGTTCGATCCCTGGTGGGGAAACTTTCTGCATGCTACTTGGCATGGCCAAAAGAGGAAAAAAAAAAAAAAAAAGTACAAGTTCTCTCTGTCTACTGCTTTTTAGACAAATAGAATGGAGACCCATCAAAGTGAGCTGAGGAAAGGGGAGAGCAACAGGAAAGGGGTTCAGAGGATACAAGGGGTGAGGGGATGATATATTCTGTAGGGCCCTGTTGTCCATTGTAAGGATTTTGGCTTTGAGTCCAAGCGAGGTGGGATGCCACTGAAAAGTTTTGAGGAGTAGAGTGACTTGATCTGACATATATTTGAACAGAATCTCTTGAGATGCTGTGTGAAAAATAAACTAGAGGGGTAAAAAGGCCAAAGCTGGAAGACTAGTGAAGAGACTACTGCAAAAATCCAAAGCACAGATGATGATGGCTTGGAATTGAGTGGTAGCACCAGAGGTTTTTTGAACTGGTCAGACTGAGGGTATCTTTTGAAGGTATGGCCAATGGGATTCCTTGATGGATTGGATATGGTGTTTGATAGCAGGAGAATGAATCAAGGAAGATGATAGTGTTTTGCCCTGAGCAAATGGAAGAATGGAAATATCATTTTATTGAGACAGGAAGAACTTGGTTGTTGAATGATTGAGGATGTTTAAAAAAAATACCTTGGGGATTTTAATGCATTTTCAGATCATGTTTCTTCCTTCAGTGAGGCAGGATGGTAGTGGTGCTGGATACTAATCATTTCACTGTTGATTGTGTAAGTCAACAAAGCTGTGAGTATGGTTTTGAGGGGTTGATTTTGTTTTTACTCCTGAGATTAAATATGATCCAGTACAAAGAATATTCAGAATATCTATCAAGGAAGGAGTAGATTTTATTATAGCAGATTAATGAGCACATTAAGATGAGTTCATTTAGTGTTTTACTATGAAATTCACCAAAAGAAGTGATGTGGTTTTGGTGTCTATTGGCCATCTTAAATTCATTGATACCAGTAAACTGTAAATTACATATATGTATGCATACAAGGTGGAAACCACTAGCAAAAACAAGATCAGAGCCACAAGAAGCCACACTATATTAAACTGAAAATGCTACATGCATATAACTCTGAAGTTACACTACTTTCTGCGAGTGAAATCTTAAGGAGTGTGTTACTGATTTCACTTTTGTGGAAAATCTATACAAACTCGGTATGGTTAATAATATGGCATTTGTTAAGAAAAAAAAAATTTAGAGACACACTCATCTCCTTTGATCCAGAACTCCACTTCTACCAATTTCTCCTGAGGTGATATTAAGAACGTGCACAAAGATTTACATCCCAGAGTATTTCTCAGGGCTTTTGTTATAATAAAAATTGGAGACCATTTAAACAGCTAAATCTAGAGCATTGGAATACATGATGCACATTCATTCAGTGGAATACTATACAGCCAATTCAAAGAATATTGTCAAAGTGCACATATTAGTACATAAAAACCTTCCTGACATATTGAGTGAAAAAAACAAGTTAGAAGAGAAAATTACATCTGACCCCATTTGAAGACTTGTGCAGTTAATCTATTTGAACAGAAAAATTCTGCAAGCAGATACCACAAAATGGTAACTGGGTATCACTGGGGGGATTATGGAGAGTTTCTATGATTATCTCTATTTGCTAAAATAAATCTGTACTGCATTTGTAATAAAAATATACAAATGCATGGAACAACAGTGATTACATTAGACAGAGATATTTCATGCTTTATAAAGATACACAAGTCTTGTTTTGCCTGGAGACACACCCTTGTTCATGCATCACAGGATAAACTTTTAACAGCATATTATTACTGGCACTCCCTGGCTACAGTATTTCTGATTGCTGCTGCTGCTGCTGCTGTGTCGCTTCAGTCGTGCGACCCCATAGACGGCAGCCCACCAGGCTCCCCCATCCCTGGGATTCTCCAGGCAAGAACACTGGAGTGGGTTGCTATTTCCTTCTGCAATGCATGAAAGTGAAAAGTAAAAGTGAAGTCGCTCAGTCGTGTCCGACTCTTCGGGACTCCCTGGACTGCAGCCCACCAGGCTCCTCCGTCCCTGGGATTTTCAAGGCAAGAGTACAGGAGTGGGTTGCCATTGCCTTCTCTGATTTCTGATTGAGATTAGTATACATAATGAGTCGCCAAATTCAGGGCTCTCACAAAAAGCCCTTCCAATGTGAGAAATGTGGCTAAAGTTCATAAGATGACTTTCAGTGTTTTAGCAATTACAGTAATTATTTAAGCAAATAACACTTAGCATGAATTCTCAGAGAACCTTGTGTGCTTTTTCATTAGCTCTACAAAAAAAAAAAAAAAAAGCAGGGTGTGTGTGTGTGGGGAGTAGATTTGGGAGGAGACTCCCAATAAAAATGAGAGAGCAGATAGCCAGTATCTTTAATTTTCTCACTGAAGATAGACGTTTTTTCTCCATCTGGCCAGGCAAATAATGCAGAAGTGGCCAACAGTAGATTATGCTGGGTCATCAGTGGTCAAAAGCAACGGGGATAACTGAAATCCACTGATAATCCAGAAACCTAATTTTATCGAAATAGTTGCAACCACCTCCTGGACAGAACCCTTCAGTAGAACTGCTAATGAGAAGCGTAATTGAGTGTTTTGAGTTCATCTGCTTTCAGTTATCCTTTGCAGGTGCTAATGAACAGTGAAGTGGTCAAAAGGCTGTCAGCCAAAGAGAGCGGTAGGAGTCAAAGCAAGACATGGATAACACCAGAAACTGGATAATCAGCCTCAAAATGGGTGAGTTGACCACAGTGAGGATCAGCTATTAATTATCTGCTTAAGTAAATTCCACAAAGATATATGTCATGACAACAGATCTTCATATTAAGGGTTTTCGTGTATGCAGAGTCTATCTTGGTTAACATGATTTATGGTATAGTCTTAGAAATTCTCTATACTGCAGTGAATTTCCTGGACAGCAATGATAGGATACTTACTGTCAGAGCACAGCTAATCAACTACAGGCTCCTCTGCTAAATATGGCCAACAGACTGCTTATGAGTCAGGACTTTGGCAGACAGCCCTTCTTTTGGACCAATGGGAACGTGACTGACTCTCTCCCATGCCTTTCTGGGAGACGATATAAGCATTGCTGGTATCCAAATCCTTTTGTTTTTATTATTCCTCCAAATTCATGTTTTAGTAAACAGCCTTTTGAAAGTATTGTTATGGTGAACATTTTGTGGTTTATGGTAAGCATTTGGTTTTCAAGAATTGTTGAAAATAAATGTTTTTAGAGTGCAGTTATTTTCAAGTATTACACAATAAACTCTAATATTTGTAACTAAAACTCTATCTATGTTTGATTAGCAATTAAGCTCTCAAATAGTTATGAAAGTAATTTTCTTTCATAAGGCTGTACTTTAGGACAAATTACTTGATACATTCACTAATATTCAGAGCTTCTCAACTATATCTACATATGATTATGAATGTAGCTCTTTGTGGTGGTAGCAAAACTGATTTCCATTTTTGGCAGTTGGAAAAAAAGTGCATTATAAACTATCTGATATTTGTAAATAAAACTGTAACTGCACATGAATATTTATTATGTTTTCTATAGCAATTGTGAGAGTATTCTCCATTTATAACACTTGTTTTGAGTAAATGAGATTTTTAACCATTTTAGTATCAACTGTTATCTTGATGCGGTTCTATGATAGTGTGTCCCTTTGCCCATATTGTGAGCGAAAGGGCAAATGAACTAGTTTTATATAATGTGAATTGTTTAAGTCACTTGAATATTCTCAATAACTCGTTAACTTTTGCTTTCAGTTTAGTTGATTTCAGTCACTGAGTCACATCCGACTCTTTGTGACTCCATGGACTACAGCATGCCAGGCCTTCCTGTCCATCACCAACCCCTGTAGCGTCCTCAAACTCATGTCCATCAAGTCAGTGATGCCATCCAACCATCTCATCCTCTGTCGTCCTCTTCTCATCCTGCCTTGAATCTTTCTCAGCATCAGGGTCTTTTCCAATGAGTCAGTTCTTCGGGTCAGGTGGCCAAAATATTGGAGCTTCAGCTTCAACTTCAGCATCAGTCCTTCCAATGAATATTCAGGACTGATTTCCTTTCGGATTCAATGGTTTGATCTCTTTGCTTTCCAAGGGACTCTCAAGAGTCTTCTCCAACACCACAGTTCAAAAGCATCAGTTCTTTGGCACTCAGCTTTATTTATGGTCCAACTCTCACATCCACACATGACTACTGGAAAAAGCATAGCTTTGACTAGACGGACCTTTGTCAGCAAAGCAATGTCTCTCCTTTTTAATCTGCTGTCTACATTAGTCAGACAGGGCTGACTAATGTTATACCAGGGCTCCCCTGGTGGCTCAGAGGTTAAAGCGTCTGCCTGGAATGCGGGAGACCAGGGTTCGATCCCTGGGTCGGGAAGATCCCCTGGAGAAGGAAATGGCAACCCACTCCAGTACTCTTGCCTGGAGAATCCCATGGAGGGAGGATCCTGGTAGGCTACAGTCCATGGGGTCGCAAAGAGTCGGACACGATTGTGTGACTTCACTTTCACTACGTTAGTCAGAGCTTTTCTTCCAAGGAGCAAGCATCTTTGTCATTTGATTTCATGGCTGCAGTCACCATCTGCAGTGATTTGGAGCCCAAGAAAATGAAGTCTGTCACTGTTTCCATTGTTTCCCCTACTGTTTGTCATGAAGTGATGGGACCTGATGCCATGATATTCATTTTGTGAATGTTGAGTTTTAAGCCAGCTTTTTCACCCACCTATTTAACTTTCATGAAGAGGCTCTTTAGTTCCTCTTTTGCTTTCTGCCATAAGGATGGTGTCACCTGCATATCTGAGGTTATCGCTATTTCTCCCAGCAATCTTGATTCCAGCTTTTGCTTCATCCAGCCCGGCATTTTGCATGATGTAATCTGCATATAAGCTAAATAAGCAGGTTGACAATATACGTTGCCTTGACGTACTCCTTTCCCGATTTGGAACCAGTCCGTTGTTCCATGTCCGTTTCTAAATGTTGTTTCTTGACATGCATATTGATTTCTCAGGAGGCAGGTAAGGTGGTCTGGTATTCCCATCTCTTGAAAAATTTTCCACACTTTGTTGTGAGCCACTCAATCAAAGGCTTTGGCGTAGTCAATAAAGCAGAAGTAGATATTTTCCTGGAACTCTGTTGCTTTTTGTATGATCCAATGGATGTTGGCAATTTGATCTCTGTTTCCTCTGCCTTTTCTAAATCCAGCTTGAACATCTGGAAGTTTTCAGTTCACATACCGTTGAAGCCTCTCTTGGAGAATTTTGAGCATTAATTTACTAGAGTGTGAGATGAGTACAATTGTGCAGTAGTTTGAGCATTCTTTGGCATTGCCTTGCTTTGGGATTGGAATGAAAACTGACCTTTTCCAGTCCTGTGGCCACTGCTGAGTTTTCCAAATGTGCTGGCATATTTGGTGCAGCACCTTAGCAGCAGCATCTTTTAGAATTTGGAATACCTCAGCTGGAATTCCATCATCTCCACTAGCTTTGTTCATAGTGATGATCCTAAAGCCCACTTGACTTCACACTCTATGATGTCTGGCTCTAAGTGAGTTATCACACCAACATGGTTTTCTGGGTCATTAAGGTCTTATTTGTATAGTTCTTCTGTGTATTCTTTCCACCTCTTCTTACTATCTTCTACTTCTGTTAGGTGCATACCATTTCTGTCCTTTACTGTGCCCATCTTTGCATGAAATGTTCCCCTGATATCTCTCATTTTCTTGAAGAGATCTCTAGTCTTTTCCATTCTATTGCTTTCCTCTATTTCTTTGCATTGATCACTGAGGGAGGCTTTCTCATCTATCCTTGCCATTCTTTGGAACTCTGCATTCAGATGAGTGTATCTTTCCTTTCCTCCTCTGTCTGTAGCTTCTCTTCTTTTCTCAGCTATTTGTAAGGCCTCCTCAGACAACCATTTTGCCTTTTTGCATTTCCTTTTCTTGGGGATGGTCTTGATCACTGCCTCCCGTACAATGTCACGAATCTCCACGCATAGTTCTTCAGGCACTCTATCAGATCTAATCCCTTGAATCTTTTTGTCACTACCACCGTATAATCATAAGGGATTTGATTTAGGTCATACCTGAATGGTCTAGTGGTTTTCCCTACGTTCTTCAATTTAAGTCTGAATTTGACAATAAGGAGTTCATGATCTGAGCCACAGTCAGCTCCTGGCCTTATTTTTGCTTCTTGTTTTGTATAGAGCTTCTCCATCTTTGGCCACAAAGAACATAATCAATCTGATTTTGGTATTGACCATCTGGTGATGTCCATGTGTAGAGTCATCTCTTGTGTTGTTGGAAAAGGGTGAGTGCTATGACCAGTGCATTCACTTGGCAAAACTCTGTTAGCCTTTGCCCTGCTTCATTTTGTACTCCAAGGCCAAACCTGCCTGTTAGTTCAGGTGTTTCTTGACTTCCTACTTTTGCGTTCTAGTCCCCTATGATGAAAAGGACATCATTTTTGAGTAGGTCTTCATAGAATGGTTCAACTTCAGCTTCTTTGGCATTAGTGGTTGGGGTATAGAGTTGGATTACTGTGATATTGAAAGATTTGCCTTGGGAACGAACAGAAATCATTCTGTCATTTTTGAGATTGCACCCAAGTACTGCATTTCAGACTCTTTTGTTGACTGTGAGGGCTATCTCACTTTTTCTAAGGCATTCTTGCCCAGAGTGTAGATATAATGGTCGTCTGAATTAACTTCACCCGTTACAGTCCATTTTAGTTCACCGATTCCTAAAATATCGATGTTCAATCTTGCCATCTCCTGTTTGATCACTTCCAATTTACCTTGGTTCATGGAACCTAACATTCCAGGTTCCTATGCAATATTTTTCTGTACAGCGCCAGACTTTACTTCCATCCCCAGTCACATCCACAACTGGGTGTTGTTTTCACTTTGGCTCCGTCTCTTCCTCCTTTCTGGAGTTATTTCTCCAGTCTTCTCCAGTAGCATATTGGGCACCTACCAACCTGGGAAGTTCATCTTTCAGTATTATGTCTTTTTGCCTTTTCATACTGTTCAGGGGCTCTCAATGCCAGAATACTGAAGTGGTTTGCCATTGTCTTCTCCAGTGGACCACGTTTTGTCAGAACTTTCCACTATGACCCATCCGTCTTGGGTGACCCTACATGGCATGACTCACAGTTACACTGAGTTAGACAAGCTGTGGTCCATGTGAGCAGTTTGGTCAGGTTTCTGTGACTGTGGTTTTCATGATGTCTCCCCTATGCCGGATAAGGATAAGAGGCTTATGGAAGCTTCCCAATGGGAGAGACTTAATGTGGAGGAAACTCGGGTGGGGCCATGCTCATTAAATCTTTAATCCTATTTTCTGTTGATGGGATGATGGGAGTAAATAATTTTAATTCAATTTCAAATAAATATTTATCAAATTCTACCTAACTGAAAAAACCATTCCCCAAATTTCCACTTTAGCAAGAATTGGATAAACTCTAGCCCAATTTAGTCCCATGAAAAACAATGGTATATGAGTAGATGAATTGTAAAATTTATTCATATTAAAGACTTGCTCTGTGCCTGATCTGTCAGTAAGTGCTTTATATGTATTGACTCATGTAATACTTTGGGGAGATGGTACTATGACATCTCTAATTTATTATAGATGAGACACTAAGATTAAGTAATTTGTCAAAATTCACCTAGAGCTCTTAAGGGGCAGGGCTCAGATTCAAATCCAAGTAGTTGACCTCTGGAGTCAAGCTTTGTAATTCTCCATGCTGTATAGTTTCATTTAGATTTCTGTGGCCTAACATACGCAGCCTGAGTATGACAACTTTTAGGTACTGCAGGACCATCTTCCAACTTTCTCTGTTCACTTGGCAAGTGTCTGGCTCAGGTAAAAAAATCTGCCCACAATGCGGAAGACCCAGGTTCGATCCCAGGGTTCAGAAGATCCCCTAAAGAAGTGAAAGGCTACCCATTCCAGAATTCTTGGGGATTCCCTGGTGGCTCAGATGGTAAAGAACCTGCCTGCAATGCAGGAGACCCAGGTTTGATACCCAGGTCATGGAAGATCCCCTGGAGAAGGCAAAGGCAACCCACTCTAGTATTCTTGCCTGGAGAATTCCGTGGGCAGAGAAGCCTGGCAAGTTCATGGGGTCGCAGAGAGTCAGACATGACCGAGTGACTAACGGTGCATTCAAAAGGGCCACAGAAATTCTATCTAGTACATAGATTTTGAATTTATATTCACATGTTTTTTCAATTTGATTTCTTCTACAGTTAAACATCCCTGTCCTTTATTTTTAAAATCTTCACTATTTGAAGCCTTCAGTTCCCCCATGGACATGGATTTCTATTAAGCAAGCAAACAAACAAATAATAAGGAATTAACTATAATACATTGTATTTGCAAAGCACTTTCACACGCTTGCACTCATTTGGTTCTCACAAGTTCATTTGTTGTTTTTAATTATAAAACACTACTCAAGTATAGCAGGAGTCCTCCAGTGAGAGGCTAAGTTGTAGAAGTACCCATTGTGGGTGGAAGCATGTCCAGGCATATCTAGATGCCCAGGAGGGCAGAGCCATCAAAGCTTTACTTAAGTGTGGGTTTAAGGACTCTGATATGAGCTATAATAACTAGGTAAGTTGAAATGAACATCTGGCCCTAAGCAAGAATACCCCTCCTCAGGTTTGGGAGAATAAGAACCCTCCTATGAATAAAAATTCAGTTTGGTAAATGGGAAAGAACCAACTTTGAGGGGAGTTATTATTGAGGTAAACTGCTTTGATCAGAAAAATAATGTGTTATTTGTGTTAGAGAGGAAGGAGTAGTTGAGTAAAAACCTTGTGTGTCTGTGCTGTGCTGGAGGCTCAGCATCGGGGGATGGTGCTGGCTCTGATAGATAAGAGCTCTAGCATTAGAGTCATCCTAAGAACTTGAAAGCACGAGGCAGTGCTATTTGTGGCTTAGTAATACACTGATGTAGAAGTAAGGGCAGAAATGACTTGCGGGATGGAATGGAAAACCAGCTAAGGCTACAACATCATGGCGGACATCCAGACGTATGACAGAAGCAGTAGTTTCTGCTAGGGCACAGGTCTGGAGCGACAGAGGCAGAGATGATAAATGCTGTAAAGGGGAGAAAACCACCACTAGCCATATATAAACCATGGGAGCCACATTCTGCTGGCTCTGTTGATTCTGCTCCACCCCCTTCAACTGGAAGGGGGAAAGCATGCGAGGGATGCAACTATTGGAGGGTGAGAGACTGGCAGGACTGTTGGGCCCCCCTCTCCATAGCTTTGTTAGTAAAGACTAAAGAAATGATTAAGGTTACACACATATTAGAGATATTTACAATTATTTTTCTATCACTACCAGAACCAACCAATCTAGACAAATCCTCATTCAATTGATCACATCCCAATTTTATATAAACACAGTTCTGAAAGAGTCATCTTTTCCCCCTTTTGATTCTCTTTTTTCTGATTGTTTTATTAATTTTTCTCTATTTTACATTGTTGAGTGCCTACACACGTAAAGTACTCTATTAGGCCAGGTGGCTATTACACAGGTAGATATGACACAGGTGTTTTCAGTCTAGTGAAGGGGCCAGACATACCCACAAGATATAAACTAGCTTCCAAAAGGTGGAGAAGTTCAGGAGTAGTACCGAGGAATAGCTAAACGTGAAACTTCTCATGTTCTAGGTCCCAAGTTGGGGGATGGGCCATTTTTACATTGTAGTTTAGTGATATAGTCAATAATAGTCCTGCCTGGATCAGAGAGCAGGAGAGACAAATGATCATTTCCTGTTTGAAATCTCTTGCATTATTTATAAACTTCAGAATTTTTTCCTATATCAGATCATCTTTATGCTGAAGATCATAGACCCAAGGGGCCTCCTTGAAGCTGTAGATGGGCATGGAGGAAGGTTAGATCTAGCCCATGGCTTGCAGAGCATGAAGCCATGGGAGCAAAGCTGGTTTGGAGAAACAAATAATTCATTTAGAGAGCCAAGTCAAAGGAGCAGAGAAGAGAGGTAAGGAAGCAGGAGTTAACTGATGTGACTGCAATCAAAAAGCTGCCAAGGTAGAGCAAGCACGATGAGAGGCAAGTTAAGGAGAAAGTGAAAGTGAAAGTCACTCAGTTGTGTCAGACTCTTTGCGGCTCCATGGACTACACAGTCCATGGAATTCTCTAGGCCAGAATACTGGAGTGGGTAGCTTTATCCCTTCTTCAGGGGATCTTCCCAACCCAGGGATCGAACCCATGTCTCCCTCATTGCAGGCGGATTCTTTACCAGCTGAGCCACAAGGGAAGCCCAAGTTAAGGGGAAGGTTCTAGGAAATATTACCTCTATGTGTTAGCATATATGGCCTTACCTGGGGATGGGAAAGGAGTTACTAAAGCACGAAGCCTGATCAGATTCAATCTATGTTACTGTCATTTCCTGCAATTTAGCCAACTGATGTTTTAAAATGCTTTCTGTTTATTTTTGGTTGGCTGGGTCTTCATTGCTGCATGAAGGCTTGTTCTAGTTGAGGCGAGTGGGGGCTACTCTCTAGTTGCGGTGTGCAGGCTTCTCATTGTGGTGGTTTCTCTTATTGCAGAGCACAGGCTCTAGGCACATGGGTCAGTATGTGTGGTGCACAAGCTTAATTGCTCCATGGCATGTGGTATCTTCCCAGATCAGGGATGAAACTTGTGTCCCCTGCATTGGGAGGTAGAATCTTATCCACTGTACCACCAGGCAAGTTCTAGCCAATTGATTTTTTTTTAATTTATTTTATTGTAATATAGTTGATTTACAACATTGTGTTAATTACTGTTGTACAGCAAAAATGATTCAGTTATATGTATATATGCATTCCATATTCTTTTCCATTATGGTTTATCATAGGATTTTGTGTATTGCTCCCTCTGCTATACAGTAGGACCTGGTTGTTTATCCAGTCTACATATAATAGTATGTATTTGCATGTGCTAATCCTAAACTCTCACTTCAACCCTCCTCCAACCCCCCTCCCTCTTGGTAACCACAAATCTGCTTTCTAAATGAATTCATTCATGTCATAGTTTTGATTTCTTATATGTCATATCATATGATATGTCTTGCTCTTCCTGAAGTACTTCACTTCTCATGATAATCTCTAGGTCCATCCACGTTGCTACAAATGACATTATTTCATTCTTTTTATGGCTGAGTAGTATTCCATCTTCTTTATCCATTTATCTGTCCATGAGTATTTAGGTCATTTCCACACATTGGCTATTGTGAATAGTGCTGCTGTGAACATAGGGGTACATGTATCTTTTTGAATTATGATTTCTCAGAATATATGTCCAGGAGTGGGATTGCTAGATTCAACTGATTTTAAAACTCTTTTGTTTTGGCTTATTTAAATAGCAAGAGGTGGTATGTCTACTCCTTACAGACTTCTTTTGAGAATGGGGCTATTTTACTGACCTAACCCTCGCTTCCAAGTTCATGGAGACAGACTCACGAAGGATGAGAATTCTGATACTGAATAAAGGGGCAGCCCACTCAGCCATGTGTTGTTTATGAGAGAGACTCCCAAAACTCAGCCATCTAGAAATGCCAAAAAGAAATGTGTGAGTGAATAACATATTTATCACAGTCACATCCAAAAAGAAAACTGCTGTCAATATTGGATAAATATAATTTAAGAAAAAACATTTAGTGGGGCAAAATAAGTTTATCTTCATTTTAAAAATCCAAATGAAGGTATTTTAGTCCTGAATTTTGTGCACTAAAAAGTAATACCAAGGATGAACAAGATGTGGGAGGATTAGGTGAACGTGGAGTATATCTCTGTCCACAGATACTTCAGGAATACACCTTCAGACACAGAAGTGCTTGCAGACACCAGCTGAGAGTGGACAGGAGTACCTGACCACTGGAAAACAATATGTTGAGCCATGCAAAATTTGGTAGGATGAAGGACCTTGGGGGAAAAACAGGAGTGTTAGTACGACTGGACCTGCCCTCAGCAGGTGGGGGAACTGAAGCAGGGGTCCAATCCCCACATCGGGGCAATTGTCTGGGTCAGAGGAGAAACATTTAAGGCTGAGAGTGAAGCAGCTGATCTGTGGCAGCGTAAATGGAATGAGAAATAGACAGCCCTTGCCGCAGCCATATGTACCCTGGACAGGGACGCAGGTCCCCTAGAAGGTGCAGCAGTTGGGAGCTGGACCATAGGGATTGTGGAGCAACCCCAGAGCAAATGCTGCTGTTGACTGCAGAGGGACAGACCAAGGGAACGTGAGGGAGGAGATTGTGGTGGGAAAAGCCTGTGGAGGAAAGCCAGGCAGCCATGGAAGCAAGATGATACTGCTGAGTCATGCGTAGGGGGTGGAGTCATCACCATATCCTCTCTCTCCCTACAAGCCAGCTCTGGCAGCTGAACAATAGCGAGGTTGACCCATCAAGCACCTGACATGCGGAACAAAAGAGTAGGACCCCACCAGTTTGCCCTTTTAGTACCTGATGCACCAGTCTACAGGGTAGGACACCAACCTATGTTCCCCTTTATGTGCCTGATGCAAAATTCTACAGTGTATGATCCAAGCCAAGGTGGCCCCTTGAGAGGGTAACCGGGAGGAAGGCCAGGGGTCTCCTAATTGAGGATATAGGCTGCAAGTGTCAGACATTTTTAATCTCTCTCTTAAGCAGCATGAGGAAACAAACCAGTGTCATATTTTTTTTTCCCCTTCTTTATACAATTTTAAAAAGAGGTTTCTCTTAAAATTCTGTGTTGCCATAATGACACCTGGTTCCACCTCAACTTAACTTTTCTCAAACTGTGAGCTAACCAATGCATTTTTCTTATGGAAATGTTTGTCTTAAGCAATGTTAATGTACTATGTATTCACCCTAGACTCTGTCTTCAGGTGGGTTCTGCCTAAAGGCTCAGAACCGACTTGCAAACCAGTATGTTATACTCATATTTTGTTCTCCTAATCTATGTTAATGAAACTATACATTTGTTTGGAAATGTGCCTTTCTTCAGGATTCATGTCAGTCGTTTTATGGCCTGGGATGACTCCCCTGATGCCAATGTTATCTCAATGCGTGTTGTGGGTGAGGGGCCTGGTGCCATTCTCTGTGTTTTGACTTTTCCTTTCTCTAATTAGCAGATTGCTAATAGCTGTATAACATCCAGCTAAAGACTAGCAGGTGGGTATTCTTTCTGCCCCCTTCTGATGTCTATATCAGAAGCTTTCTCTATCTCTTTTATACTTTAATAAATCTTTATTACATAAAAGATCTAAGCAAGCAAGCCTCATCACTGGCCCCGGATTGAATTCTCCTCCGGAGGCCAAGAATCCCAGCATCTTTTGTGGTTCAGCAACAACCTTTCACCCTCTGTGTGCCTGCTGCACTGATCAACAGAGAAAGATTCCAGGCAAGGGAGCCCTCTAAGTACCTGATCAGGCCGAGCTATGGAGAAAGCCTAACCAAAGAGGCCTTTTGATTACCAGCTACCAGAGGCTCAAAAAAAGACTGATAGGGCCATAACTCCTGCAGCTGAGGCAGTGGGTGTCCCTGCATGCTTGGCGCTGTCAGGGTCCCTGCAAGCCAAGCAGCTGTGCCACCTTCACACTCAACTCTCACTGGGGGGCAGAGCTGCCACAGGCCAAAATATTCTTGCATCTATGCGTGCAGGGTCAATTTGGTAGTGTCCAGTTCTGTGACCCTGTGCACTATGGCCTGCCAGGCTTCTCAGTCAGTGGGGTTCTCCAGGAAAGAATACTGGCATGGGTTGCCATAACCTTCTAGAGCACTATGTTTTGTGTTCCCCTACCTGTCAACTCGCCTGAGTACCTGGTGCTGCCAGAGCCCCTGCGACCCAAGCAGCTGCACCACCTTCACACCTGGTCCTCACTGGGGCAGAGCCAAGTCCTCCAGGGCAGCCTCAGGGGCAAACTCCAATGGAGACCCACAGGCAGAAGTAGAAATAAAACCATAATCGAAACCCAGGGGCAGTGTGGCTAAGGAAGAAGGTCCAAAATCTTCCCACCAGCTGTACATGCTTCAGATTAAATCCACACAATCAACTAGGCAGATTATAGGTCTATGTAATATATAAATGGACACTGAGACCTCCCACAAAAGAAAACACACTAGTTCTGATAGCTGTGGATATTGGAGGCAAGAACACATAGGTGTAGGACCAGATTAGAGTCTGAGCTGACCCCACAGCAGGTCCAGAGACCAGATCAGCATTGGAGGGCATCCTAGGGAGGCAAGGTGGACTTTGACTCCCAGGGAGGGAGAGGATGCTGACAGCAGATGAAGGAGGAAACAGACAGAACAGGCTCCATCTTGAAAGCAGGACTCCATCTTGGGCCAGACTGTTGATTTTGAGCTATATGCCCAGTATCTATGGAAACGACATACTAACTGGAAAACCAGACCCCTCCCTCGCCCCAGATGGAAGAGCCCCAGGGCTCGTACCCTGACTATCCGTGGCCTAAAAGAATACCCTAATTATCTGTGTAACCGAATAGAATCATAAATTTTATTATGCTTATTGGGGTATGCTGCTGCTGCTGCTGCTGCTGCTGCTAAGTCGTGTCAGTCATGTCCGACTCTGTGTGACCCCGTAGACGGCAGCCCACCAGGCTCCCCCGTCCCTGGGATTCTCCAGGCAAGAACACTGGAGTGGGTTGCCATTTCCTTCTCCAATGCATGAAAGTGGAAAGTGAAAGTGAAGTCGCTCATGGTTGCTAAGAGTCGGACACGACTGAGCGACTTCACTTTCACTTTCCACTTTCATGTATTGGAGAAGGAAATGGCATTGGGGTATGACCACAGGCCTATTGATAATTGTCCACTGTTAACTACCTAAGCTTAAGGCATATGAATCATGGGTTAACTGATTGTATCTTTCTTTTCTTTTGTTCAGACTAGTTTTAGGGAATTTGGGGAGCTGGGTTTGGACACGTATACTTAGGGTATATAAGGTTTTCACAAAAATTAGCTGGGGTCCTTGGCTAAGAGGAGACTCTGCCTTGGGCCCCCTGGTGTAATAAACTGCACTCCGCTATCTGCACTGTCCTTCTGAGTGAATATGTTTCCCGGACGTGTGGCTACAACACAGAGACTCAATAAAAATATTTATTATTCTTATATTGTGACTTGTTCTGTAGTTTCTTTTGGATTTCCCACCTACCCCCCTTTTCTCCCTGCTCTGTTGTAGTTGTCCATTTTATTAGCATTATGAAATCTAATTAAGCTTCTGAGTTTTTTTTTTTAATCACACTTTTTATTGCTGTTGTAAACCTCTGCCTGTTCATTGCCCTCTTGCAGTTCTGTGGAGTTTCCCCTTTTTCTTTCTTCTTCTTTTCTTGTTTTATTTCTTTTTTGAATTTTAACATTTACATTTTTAAACCTATTATTATTTTTTTAACATTTATTCCATTGTTTGCATTTCCTACTGTTTTCTTCCCCTTGCAGTTCACCTTTAATATATATGTCTTCTTTATCTACCTCTGTTTAACCCTGAATTTCTATTCTTTCTTTCCTTTCTTTTTCTTACCATATTTGTTAGTATTGTTTTCATTGCTTTGTTCCCCAGTTAGAACCTTGCTTTAGTTTTGTTTTCTAGTCTGTGCTTTAGTTAGTTTTGTTCTTAACTGGTGAATATCATTTTTGGTTCCCTTTGTTGCCTTTGTGCTTTATTTTTGTTTTGGACTGTTTTTATTTGCTTATGAGTATATATGTATGTGTGTACATTCCATTATCTGAATGATTATTTGACTGATTTTGTAATTGCCATTTGTCTGGGGTTCATCATCTGTGTCTTGTTTTTGGGTATTTGTTTTAATTCCGTTTAATGTCATAATAAACCACCTGTGGAATCTTTGTTCCTGGCCAGAGACTAAGCCTTGGATCTTTGAGGTGGAACCACTGACTCCAAGACCCTAGACTACAAGAAAACTCCTAACCCTAGGGAGCATAAAATACTGAGAACTTCCACAAAGGCAACCACTTGTATACAAGACCTGGCATCACCCAACTGCCAATAACACCTGGGCAGGACGCCTCATCCAAACAACAAAAAAGACAAAGATACAAACCGAATCATCAGCAGACAGGATTACCACCTCACTCAGCCCTGCCCAACAGAGGAAAAATAAAACTCAGCACAAACCTCACCCTACCGGAAGCTTACACAAACCACTGGACCAACCTTATGAGGGCAGAAACCAAAAGGAAGAAGGATTCAACCTTGAAGCCTGGGAAAAGGAGACCTCAAGCACAATAAGTTTAAAAAAAAATAATGAAAAGTCAGAGAAATACTGCACAAATGAAGGAACTAACTAGAAATACACAAGTCCAAATAAATGAAGAGTAAATAGGCAAACTACCTGAAAAAGAATTCAGAATAATGATAGTAAAAATGATCAAAAACCTCGAAAATAGAATGGAGAAAATGCAAGAATCAATTAACAAAGACCTAGAAAAAACTAAAGAATGAACATACAGAGATAAACAGCACAATTACTGAAATTAAAAATACTCTGGAAGGGGCCAATAGCAGAGTATCTGCAGCAGAAGAACAGATCAGTGAGCTGGAAGATAAAATGGTGGAAATAACTGTTGAAGAACAGAATAAAGTAAAAAGAATGAAAATAACTGAGGATAGTCTCTGAGACTTCTGGGACAATATTAAATGCACCAACTTCCGAATTATAGGGGTCCCAGAAGAAGGAGAGAAAAAGAAAGGGTATGAGAAGTTTTGAAGAGATTATAGTTGAAAATTTACCCAACAAGGAAAGGGAAAATAGTCAAGCAAGTCCAAGAGGCACAAGGAGTCCAATACAGGATAGACCCAAGGAGAAACACACCAAGACACATACTAATCAAATTAGCAAAGATTAAACACAAAGAAAGAATATTAAAAGCAGCAAGGGAAAAGCAACAAGTAACATACAAAGGAAACCTCATACGTTTAACAACTGATCTTTCAGCAGAAACTCTGCAGGCCAGAAGGGAGTGGCAGGATATATTTAACGTAATGAAAGGGAAAAATATACAACCAAGGTTACTCTACCCAGCAAGGATCTCATTCAAAATTGATGGAAAAATTGAAAGCTTTACAGACAAGCAAAAGTGAAGAGAATTCAGTACCACCAAACCAGCTTTACAACAAATGCTAAAGGAATTTATATAGTCAGGAAATACAAGAGAAGAGAAAGATCTACAAAAACAAACCCCAAATAATTAAGAAAATGGCAATAGGAACATATATATCAATAACTACTTCACATGTACACGGATTAATACTCCAAACAAAAGACACAGACTCACAGAATGGATGTAAAAATAAGACCCATACATTTGCTGTGTATAAGAAACCTACTTCAGACCTATAGACACATATAGACTGAAAGAGAGAGGATGGAAAAATATATTCCATGCAAATGGAAAGCAAAATAAAGCTGGAGTAGTGAAATCCTCATATCAGACAAAAGAGACCTTAAAATAAACAGTATTACAAGAGATAAGGAGGGACACTACATAATAATCAAGGGATCAATTCAAGAGGAAGAGATAACAACTGTAAATATCAAGGAAAGATATACCCATCTGGATGCAGAGTTCCAAAGAATATCGAGGAGAGATAAGAAAACATCCTTCAGTGATCAATGCAAAGAAATAGAGGAAAACAATAGAATGGAAAAAACTAGAGATCTCTTCAAGAAAACAAGAGATACCAAGGGAAGATTTCTTGAAAAAATGGGCACAATAATGGACAGAAATGGTATGGACCTAACAGAAGCAGAAGATATTAAGAAGAGGTGGTAAGAATACACAGAACTACACAAAAAAGATCTTAATGAACCACATAACCATGATGGTGTGATTGTTCACCTAGAACAAGACATCTTGGGAAGTGAAGTCAGGAGGGCATTAGGAAGCATCACTACGAATGAAAGTAGTGGCTGCTGCTGCTGCTAAGTCGCTTTAGTTGTGTCCGACTCTGTGCGACCCCATAGATGGCAGCCCACCAGGCTCCCCCGTCCCTGGGATTCTCCAGGCAAGAACACTGGAGTGGGTTGCCATTTCCTTCTCCAGTGCATGAAAGTGAAAAGTGAAAAGTGAAAGTGAAGTCGCTGAGTTTTGTCCGACTCTTAGCAACCCCATGGACTGTGGCCCACCAGGCTCCTCCATCCATGGGATTTTCCAGGCAAGAGTGCTGGAGTAGGGTGCCATTGCCTTCTCCGGAAGGTAGTGGAGGTGATAGAATTCCAGTTGAGTTACTTCACATCCTAAAAGATGATTCTGTGAAAGTGCTGCACTCAATATGCCAGCAAATCTGGAAAACTCAGCAGTGGTCACAGGACTGGAAAAGGTCAGTTTTCATTCCAGTCCCAAAGAAAGGCAATGCAAAAGAATGTTTAAACTACTGCAGAATTGCACTCACCTCACACGCTAGCATAATAATGCTCAAAATTCTCCAAGAGAGACTTCAACAGTACATGATCTGAGAAATTTCATATGTTCAGGCTGGATTTAGAAACAGCAGAGGAACCAGAGATTAAATTGCCAACATCCATTGGATCATCAAAAAATCAAGAGTTCCAGAAAAACATGTACTTCTGCTTTATTGCCTTGGCCAAAGCCTTTGACTGTGTGGACCACAGCAAACTGTGGAAAATTTTTAAAGACATGGGAATACCAGACCACATTACCTGCCTCCTGAGAAATCTGTATGTTGATCAAGACACCATAGTTATAACCGGACATGGAAAAACAGACTTTCCAAATTGGGTAAGCAGTATGTCAAGGCTGTATATTGTCACCATGTTCATTTAACTTATATCACGTATAAGTACATGATGCAAAATGCCATGATGGATGAAGCACAAGCTGGAACCAAGATTGCTGGGACAAACATCAATAACCTCAGATATGCAGATGACACCACCCTTATGGCAGAAAGTGAAGAAGAACTAAAGGGCCTCATGATGAAAGTGAAAGAGGAGAGTCAAAAGGTGGTTTAAAACTCAACATTCAAAAAACAAAGATCATGGCATCCGGTCCCATCACTTCATAGCAAATAGATGGGGAAACAGTGGAAAAAGTGCCAAACTTTATTTTCTTGGGCTCCAAAATCACTGCAGATGGTGACTGCAGCCATGAAATCAAAAGATGCTTGTTCCTTGGAAGAAAAGCTATGACTAACCCAGACAGCACGGTACAAAGCAGAGACATTACTTTGCTGACAAAGGTCCATCTAGTTAAAGCTATGGTTTTTCCAGTAGTCATATATGGATGTGAGAGTTGGACTATAAAGAAACCTGAGCACAGAAGAATTGATGCTTTTGAACTGTGGTGTTGGAGAAGACTCTTGAGAGTCTCTTGGGCTGCAAAAAGATCAAATGAGTCAACCCTAAATGAAATCAGTCCTGAATATTCATTGGAAGGACTGATGCTGAAACTGAAGCTCCAATACTTTGGCACTTGATAAGAACAACTGACTCATTGGAGAAAGCCCTGATGCTTGGAGAGATTGAAGTCAGGAGGAGAAGGGGATGACAGAGGATGAGATGGCTGGATGGCATCACCAACTCAATGTACATGAGTTTGAGCAAGCTCCAGTTGTTGGTGATCAACAGTGAAGTCTGGCATGGTGCAGACTGTAGGGTGGCAAAGAGTTGGTGAAGACTGTGTGACAGAACTGACTGATGCACTCAGCATAGGATCACCCCAATGCATAAGACAAACACTCACAGATATAAAAGGAGAAACTGACAGTAACACAGTAATATTAGGAGACTTTAATACCTCACTTACCCCAGTGGACTGATCATCAAAACAGAAAATTAATAAGGAAACAGAAGTCTTAAATGATACATTAGATGAGATGAGTCTTATTGATATCCTCAGGACATTCCATCCAAATGCAGAAGAATACACCATTTTCTCAAGTGCACATGGAACATTCTCTAGGATAGATCACATCCTGGGTCACAAATTTAAGAGAATTGAAATCATTAAGCATCTTTTCTGACCACAATACTATGAAACTAGATATCAACTACAAGAATAATATTGTAAAAAACACAAACGCATGGAGATTATGCAATACATTTCTAAATAACGAACAGGATACTGAAGAAATAAAAAGGGAAATGAAAAAATTCCTAGAAACAAATGACAATAAAAACACAACTAAAAATCTATGGGATGCAACAAAACAATTCTAAGAGGTAAGCCTGTAGCTATACAATACTACTTCAAGAAACAAGAAAAACATTGAGTAGATAACCAAACTTTAGAGCTAAAACAACTGGAAAAAGAAGAACCAAAAAACCCCAAAACTTGGCAGAAGGAAAGAAATCATAAAGATCAGAGCATAAATAATTGAAAAAGAAATGAAAGAAACAATAATAAAGATTAATAAAACTAAAAGGTGCTTATTTGAGATGATAAAAAAAATTGCCAAACCTTTAGCCAGATTTATCAAGAAAAAAAGAGAGAAGAAGCAAATCAATAAAATTAGAAATGAAAAAGGAGCAGTTACAACAGACAATGCAGAAATACAAAGGATTTTAAGAGACTATTATGAATAACTACATGGCAATAAAATGGGTAACCTGAAAGAACTGGCAGATTCTTAGAAATGTTCAATCTTCTAAGACTGAACCAGGAAGAAATAGTATGAATACCCCAATTACAAGCACTGAAATCAAAACTGATAAAAAATCTCCCCAAAAGCAAAAGCCCAGGGCCAGATGACTTCACAGGGGAAGTCTATCAAACATTTAGAGAAGAGCTAATGCCTATCCCTATAAAACTCTTTTAAAAAATTGCAGAGGAAAGCACATTTTCAAACTCATTCTATGAGGCCGCCATCACCCTAATATCAAAACCAGACAAAGACAACACAGAAAAAGAAAACTACAGGCCAATATCACTGGTGAATATGGATGCAAAAATCCTCAGCAAAATTCTAGCAAACAGAATTCAACAAAACAGTGAAAAGCTCATACACCATGATCAAGTTGGGTTTATTCCAGGAATGCAAGGATTCTTCAATATACAGAAATCAATCAGTGTGACAAACTATATTAACAAATTGAAGGATAAAAATTATATGATCATCACAATAAGTTCAGTTCAGTTCAGTTCATTTGCTTAGTCATGTCCGACTCTTTGCAACCCCATGGACTGCAGCACACCAGGCCTCCCTGTCCATCACCAAATCCTGGAGTTTACTCAAATTCATGTCCACGGAGTCAGTGATGCCATCCAACTATCTCATCCTCTGTCATCCCCTTCACCCGCCTTCAATCTTTCTTGGACTCAGGGTCTTTTAAAATGAGTCAGCTTTTCTCATCAGGTGGCCAAAGTATTGGAGTTTCAGCTTCAACATCAGTCCCTCCAATGAACGCTCAGGACTGATCTCCTTTAGGATGGACTGGTTGGATCTCCTTGCAGTCCAAGGGACTCTCAAGAGTCTTCTCCAACACCACAGTTCAAAAGCATCAATTCTTCTGTGCTCAGCTTTCTTTATAGTCCAACTCTCACATCCATACATGACTACTGGGAAAACCATAGCCTTGACTAGACAGACGTTTGTTGGCAAAGTAGTGTCTCTGCTTTTTAATATGATGTCCAGGTTGGTCATAACTTTCCTTCCAAGGAGCAAGCATCTTTTAATTTCATGGCTTCAGCTACCATCTGCAGTGATTTTTAGAGCTCACGAAAATAAAATCAGCCACTGTTTCCTCTGTATCCCCATCTATTTCCCATGAAGTGATGGGACCGGATGCCATGATCTTAGTTTTCTGAATGTTGAGCTTTAAGCCAACATTTTCACTTGCCTCTTTCACTTTCATCAAGAGGCTCTTTCATTCTTCTTCACTTTCTGCCACAAGGGTGGTGTCATCTGCATATCTGAGGTTATTGATATTTCTCCTGGCAATCTTGATTCCAGTTTGTGCTTCATCCAGCCTAGCATTTCTCATGATGTACTCTGCATATAAGTTAAATAAGCAGGGTAATAATATACAGCCTTGATGTACTCCTTTTCCTATTTGGAACCAGTCTGTTGTTCCATGTCCAGTTCTAACTGTTGCTTCCTGACTTGCATACCAGTTTCTGAAGAGGCAGGTCAGGTGGTATGGTATTCCCATCTCTTTCAGAATTTTCCACAGTTTATTGTGATTCACACAGTCAAAGGCTTTGGCATAGTCAATAAAGCAGAAATAGATGTTTTTTTTTTTGAACTCTCATGGTTCTTTGATGATCCAGCAGATGTTGGTAATTTTATCTCTGGTTCCTCTGCCTTTCTAGATCCAGCTTGAACATCTGGAAGGTCACAGTTCAGGTATTGTTGAAGTTTGGCTTGGAGAATTTTGAGCATTATTTTACTAGCATGTGAGATGAGTGCAATTGTGCAGTAGTTTGAGCATTCTTTGGCATTGCCTTTCTTTGGAATTGGAATGAAAATTGACCTTTTCCAGTCCTGTGGCCACTTATGAGTTTTCCCAATTCACTGGCATATTGAATACAGCACTTTCACAGCATCATCTTTTAGGATTTGAAATAGCTCAACTGGAATTCCATCACATCCACTAGCTTTGTTTGTAGTGATGCTTCCTGAGTCCCACTTGACTTCACATTGCAAGATATCTGGCTCTAGGTGAGTGATCACACCATCATGAGTATCTGAGTTGTAAAGATCTTTTTTGTACAGTTCTTCTGTGTATTCTTGCCACCTCTTAGTATCTGCTGCTTCTGTTAGGTACATACACTTTCTGTCGTTTATTGAGCCCATCTTTGCATGAAATGTTCCCTTGTTATATCTAACTTTCTTGAAGATCATTGCAATAGTTACAGAAAAAGCCTTTAATGAAATTCAGCATGCATTTATGGTTAAAATTATTCAGAAAATGGACATAAAAGGAACCTACCTCAACATATGATAAGGCCACATATGATAATCCCACAGGAAACATTATTATCGGTGGTGGAAAACTGCAATCATTCCCCCCAAAATCAGGAAGAAGACAAGGGTGTCCTCTCTCACCGCTGTTATTCAACATAGTTTTGAAGTCATAGATACAGCAATCAGAGACAGAAACGAAATAAAAGCAACCCAGATTGGAAAACAAGAAGTAAAGCTCTCACTGTTCGCAGATGACATGATACTATAAACAGAAAACCCTAAAGATACTATCAGAAAATTACTACAGCTTATCAGTGAGTTTAGCAAAGTCACAGGATACAAAATAAATACAGAGAAACCCTTGCATTCCTATATAATAATAATGAAATTGGAAAAAGAAATTAAGGAATCAATCCCATTCACTATTACAGCAAAAAGAATAAAATGCCTAGGAACAAACCCACCTACGGAGACAAAAGAACTGTATAAAGAAAATTTTAGGACACTAATGATAGAAATAAAAAGTAACATAAACAGATGGAGAGATTTTCCATGTCCCTGGGTAGGAAGAATCAATACTGTGAAAATGACTGTACTACCAATTGCAACCTACAGGTACAATGTTATCCCTATCAAATTACCAACAGCATTTTTTACAGAACTAGAACAAAAATTTCACAATTTATATGGCAACACAAAAGACCTTTAATAGCCAAAGCAGTCTTGAGAAAGAATAATGAAGCTGGAGGAATCAACCTTCCTGACTTCAGATTATACTACAAAGGTACGGTCATCAAGACAGTATGTTACTGGCACAAAAGCAGGAATATAGACCAATGGAATAAGATAGAAAGCCCAGAAATAAACCCATGAGCCTATGGGTACCTTATTTTTGACAAAGGAGGAAAGGATATACCATGAGGCAAAGACAGCCTCTTTAGTAAATGGTGCTGGGGAAACTGGATAGCTACATGTAAAAGAATGAAATTAGAACACTTCCTGCAACCATACATAAAGATAAATCAAAATGGATTAAATGCCTAAATATAAGACTGGAAACTATAAAATACTTAGAGGAAAACACAGGCAGAACACTTGATGACATAAATGAAAGCAAGATCCTCTATGACCCACTTCCCAGAGTAAGGGAAATAAAAACAAATGGGACCTAATTAAACTTAAAAGCTTTTGCACAGCTAAGAAAACTATAAACAATGTGAAAAGACAACCCTCAGAATGGGGAAAAAATAACAGCAAATGAAACAACTGACAAAGGATTAATTTCCAAAATATACAAGCAGCTCACACAACTCAATACCAGAAAAACAAACAACCCAATCAAATAGTGGGAAAAAGACCTTAACAGACCTTTCTCCAAATAAGACATACAGAGGGCTAACAAACACATGAAAAGATCCTCCATATTGCTCATTTCTCAGTTCAGTTCAGTTGCTCAGTCATGTCCAACTCTTTGCGACCCCATGGACTACAGCACGCCAGGCTTCCGTGCCCATCACCAACTCCCAGAGCTTACTCAAACTCATGTCAATTGAGTCAGTGATACCATACAGCCATCTCATCCTCTGTCGTCCCCTTCTCTTCCTGCCTTCAGTCTTTCCCAGCATCAAGGTCTTTTCCAAGGAGTCAGTTCTTTGCATCAGGTGGCCAAAGTATTGGAGTTTCAGCTTCAACATCAGTCCTTCCAATGACTATTCAGGACTGATTTCCTTTAGGATAGACTGGTTGGATCTCTTTGTAGTCCAAGGGACTCTCAAGAGTCTTCTCCAACACCACAGTTCAAAAGCATTGCTCGTTGTTAGAGAAATGCAAATCAAAACTATGAGGAGATATCACCTCACACTTGTCAGAATGGCCATCATCAAAAAGTCTACAAACAATAAATGATGGAGATGGTGTGGAGAAAAGGGAACCCTCTTGCACTGTTGGTGGGAATGTAAATTGATACAGTCACTATGGAAGATGGTATGGAGATTCCTTAAAATCTAGGAATAAAACCACCATATGACCCAGCAATCCCACTCCTAGGCATATACCCTGAGGAAACCAAAATTGAAAAAAAACACAAATTCCCCAATGTTCACTGCAGCACCATTTACAATAGCTAGAACATGAAAGCAAGCTAGATGTCCATCAACAGATGAGTGGATAAAGAATTTGTGGTACATATACACAATGGAGTATTACTCATCCATAAAAAGGAACACATTTGAGTCAGTTCTAATGAGGTGGATACACCTAGAGCCTATTATACAGTGTGAAGTAAGTCAGAAAGAGAAAGATAAATACTTTATTCTAATGCATGCATACGGAATCTAAAGATGGTACTGAAAAATTTATTTGCAGGGCAGCAGTGGAGAAAGACATAGTGAACAGACTTATGGACATGGGGAGAGGGGAGGAAAGGGTGAGATGTATGGAGAGAGTAACATGGAAACTTACATTACCATATGTAAAATAGGTAGCCAATGGGAACTTTCTGTATGTCTCAGGGAATTCAAATAGGGGCTCTATACCAATCTAGGGTGGGGATGGTGAGGGAGATGGGAGGGAGGTTGAAGTGGGAGGGAACATATTCGTACCTATGCCTGATTCATTTTAAGGTGACAGAAAACAACAAAATCCTGTAAAGCATTTATCCTACAATTAAAAAATAAATAAAAAAAAGAAACTGCAATAATATAACACAATAGATGAATAATAAATGCTCTCATGGAAAAAATGTTAAAAAATAACAACAAAAAAAAAGTCATGTAAAATATTTACCTCTAAGTGTTAATTTTTATAGTAACTGGAAATTCAGAAAACAGTCTTGGAATTTATTTGCATTTGTAAAGCCTAAAGTCTAACATCTCTCTGCATCCATTTACAAGTTGAAAATAAAGAAGACATGATGTAGAAAAAAAAAAAGGGGGGGGCCTTCCCTTGTGGCTCAGCTGTTAAAGAATCTGTCTGCAATGAGGGAGGCCTGGGTTTGATCTCTGGGTTGGGAAGATGCCCTGGAGAAGGAAGGGCCACCCACTCCAGTATTCTGGCCTGGAGAATTCCATGGACTGTATAGTCCATGGGGTCACAAAGAGTCAGACATGATTGAATGACTTTCACGAGAGTAGGATAAATTTCAACTGGAATTGCTGAGCCAAATTTTGAAAGACATCATGAATTTCCCATTTAAAAGATGATAGGGAAAACACTGGTGCCAACAGTAGAAGAAAGTGCTTGTTTACTATACAAGCTCTCACACTATTGTCATTATCAGACGTGTTACACCATTACTAATTTTAATTTGCTAGACTTGCTAAAGGTTGTGAAACTGCCTGGAGAAGTACTGTATAGTCTATGGGGTCGTAAAGAGTCAAACACAACTGAGTTTCACTTTCTTTTTAAAATTCATTAAGCACTTGATGATGCTAAAAATAGAAATGAACAGAAATAGGATTACAAAAGCTTAACATACCATCATTAGCCTCTATCAAGAAGATTAAAATATGGAAATATGGGGTAGAAGAATATTCATTTCATTGTCATATGTAATAGCAAGAAATTGAAAACCCAAATATCCAAAAAGAGACTATTGGCTAAGAATATTATGTTAATCCATACAATGGACCATTATAAAATGCTTAAAAAATGTGTCTCTCTATATAGTGGTATGGAAGAAATGATATGGAAAAATGACCTTGCTATGTTATTAAGTAAAAAGAAATTGAGTAATATGTTTAGCATTACACTTTGTGTAAAGACAAAGCTACAAATAATCTATGTATATACACATTCTCTATGTAAATGCATGCAGAAATGACTGCCAAATTTATTATCTCATGGAAATGAAAGAGAGCTCAGTTTTTTACTCTCTGTATTGTCTAGTTTTCATTTTACATGGGTATGCTTGTGTTTTATTTTTGCAGATTTAGAAAATAATTTTTTCAAAATTATAGACAACTTGAGAAGAGCAATAACCATAGATAAAAGTAAAATATAACTGCAGGCATACCTCCTTTCATTGGGCTTTGCTTTATTACTCTTTGCAGATACAGCACTTTTTTTTTTTACAAGTTGAATGTTTGCGGCAAACCCTGAATTGAGCCAGTCTATTGGCACCATTGTTCCAACATTTGCTCATTTCACGTCTCTATATGAGAATTTTGGTAATTCTCACAATATTTAAGACTTTTAAAATCATTACTATATTTGTTATGGTGATCTATGATCAGTCAGTGATCTTTGCTGTTACTATTGTAATTGTTTTGGGCACCACTATCTCCAAGCCAGGCTGCAGCAATATGTGAACTGTGAACTTCCAGATGTTCAAGCTGGTTGTAGAAAAGGCAGAGGAACTAGAGATCAAATTGCCAACATCCGCTGGATCATGGAAAAAGGAAGAGAGTTCCAGAAAAACATCTATTTCTGCTTTATTGACTATGCCAAAGCCTTTGGCTGTGTAGATCACAATAAACTGTGGAAAATTCTGAAAGAGATGGGACTACCAGGCCACCTGACCTGCTTCTTGAGAAACTTGTATGCAGGTCAGGAAGCAACAGTTAAAACTGGACATGGAACAACAGACTGGTTCCAAACAGGAAAAGGAGTGTGTCAAGGCTGTATATTGTCACCCTGCTTATTTAACTTATATGCAGAGTACATCATGAGAAACGCTGGGCTGGGAGAAGCACAAGCTGGAATCAAGATTGCCAGGAGAAATATCAATAACCTCAGACATGCAGATGACACCACCCTTGTGGCAGAAAGTGAAGAAGAACTAAAGAGCCTCTTGATGAAAGTGAAAGAGGAGAGTGAAAAAATTGGCTTAAAGCTCAATATTCAGAAAACTAAGATCATGGCATCCGGTCCCATCACTTCATGGCAGATAGATGGAAAAACAGTGGAAATAGTGTCAGACTTTATTTTTGGGGGCTCCAAAATCGTGACAGATGATGACTGCAGCCATGAAATTAAAAGACACTTGCTCCTTGGAAGGAAAGTTATGACCAACCTAGAGAGCATATTAAAAAGCAGAGACATTACTTTGCCAACAAAGGTCTGTCTAGTCAAGGCTATGGTTTTCCCAGGAGTCATGTATGGATGTGAGAGTTGGACTATAAAGAAAGCTGAGCACAGAAGGATTGATGGTTTTGAACTGTGGTGTTGGAGAAGACTCTTGAGAGTCCCTTGGACTGCAAGGAGATCCAACCAGTCCATCCTAAAAGAGATCAGTCCTGAGAGTTCATTGGAAGGACTGATGTTGAAGCTGAAACTCCAATACTTTGGCCACCTGATGTGAAAAGCTGACTCATTTCAAAAGACCCTGATGCTGGGCAAGGTTGAGGGCAGGAGGAGAAGGGGATGACCGAGGATGAAATGGTTGGATGGTATCACCGACTCAATGGACATGAGTTTGGGTAAACTCCAGGAGTTAATGACGGACAGGGAGGTCTGGTGTGCTGTGGTTCATGGGGTCGCAAAGAATCAGACACGACTGAGTGACTGAACTGAACTGAACTACACCCATATAAGATGGTGAAACTTAACCAAAAAATGTTTTGTGTGTTCTGACTGGTTGTTCTCCTGTCTCTCTCCATCTCCTTGGGTCTTCCTATTCCCTAAGACACAGCGATATTTAAATTAGACCTATGAATTGAAATTAAGCCTACAATGGCCTCTAAGTGTCATGTGAAAGGAAGAATAAAAAAATCTATCACTTTAAAAGTAGAAATGATTAAGCTTAGTGAGGAAGGCATGTGGAAAGTTGAGATAGACTGAAGGCTAGATCTCTTGTACCCAAAAGTTAGCCAGGTTGTGAATGTAAAGGAAAAGTTCTTGAAGGAAATTAATGCTCTTTGTGCTTATCACACGGATGATAAGAAATTGAAATACCCTTATTGCTGAAATAGAGAACAATTTAGTGGTCTGGATAGAAGATCACACCAGCTACAATACTCCCCATAAGGCATAACAAAATCCAGAAGAAGTCACTAACTCCCTTCAATTCTATAAAGGTTGAGAGAAGTGAGGAAGCTGAAGAAGCAAATTTTGAAGCTAATTTTGGTTCATGAGATTGAAGGAAAGAAGCCATTTCTATAACATCAAAGTGCAAGATGAACCAGTAAGTGCTGGTGTAGAAGCTGCAGCAAGTTCTTCAGAAGATGTATAATATCATTTATGAGAGAGGCTACACTAAACAACAGATTTTTAGTGTAGACAAAGCATCCTTATATTGAAAGAACATTCCATCTAAGACTTTCATAGCTGGAGAGGAGAAGTCTATGCTTGGCTTCAAAGCTTTAAAGGAGAGGCTGGCTCTCTTGTCAGGGGCTAATATGCAGCTAGTGATTTTAACTGAAGTCAGTGTTCATTTACTACTCTGAAAACCCTAAGGCTCTTAAGAATAACACAAAATCTGGGGACTTCCCTGGTGGTCTGGTGGTTTAGACTCCATTTTTCCACTGCAGGGGGTATGGGTTTGAACCCTGGTTCAGGATTTAAGATCCCACATGCTGTACTGTGAAGCCAGAAAAAGAAGAAGAATGCTAAATCTACTGTGTCTATGTTCTATAAGTGGAACAGCAGGATCTGGATGAGAGAATATCATTTTACCACATTGTTTACTGAGTATTTTAATTGCATTGTTAAGAAATTCTGCTCAGAAAAAAGATTCCTCTCAAAATACTACTGCTCATTGACAGTGCACCTAGTAACTCAAGAGCTCTGGTGAAGATGTACAATGAGATACATTTTTTTCCCCCATGCTTCAAACACAGTGTCCATTCTGCAGGCCATGGATCAAGAGGTAATTTCAACTTTCAAATCTTATTTAAGAAATACATTTCATAAGGATATAGCTGCCATAGACAGTGATTCCTCTAACAGATCTGGGCAATGTAATTTTAAAACATTCTGGAAAGTACTCATCCTTCTAGATGCCATGAAAAACATTCAGGATTCATGGGAAAAGGTCAAAACATCAAAGTTCACAGGAGTTTGGAAGAAGCTGATGCAACCCTCATGAATGACTTTGAGGAGTTCAAGGCTTCAGTGGAGGAAGTCACTGCAGATATAGTGGAAATAGGAAGAGAACTAGAAGTGGAACCTGAAGATGTGACTGATTTGTGGCAATCTCATGATAAAGGCAAACCAGTCCACCTTTATGTGCAGGTTGAATTTCAGTCTTATACCAGGGCTTCCCTGGTGGCTCAGACAGTAGAGAATCTGCCTGCAACACGGGAGACCTGGGTTCAGTCACTGGACTGGGAAGATCCTCTGGAGAAGGGAATGGCAGCCCATTCCAATATTCTCACCTGGAGAATCCCATGGACAGAGGAGCCTGGTGGGCTTCAGTCCATGGCATCACAGTCGGACATGACTGTGTGACTAACACATGATAAAGCTAACAGATGAGGAGTTGCTTCCATGGATGAACAAAAAATGTGGTTTCCTGACTTGAATATTTCGGGTGAAGATGCTATGAAGATGGTTGAAATGACAACAAACGATTTAGAATACAGCAAAAAACTTAGTTGATAAAGCAATGGGAGGGTTTGAGAGGACTGATGCTAATTTTGAAAGTAGTTCTAGGGGTAATATGCTATAAAATATCACTGCATGTTACAGAGCACTTAAAGCTGGTGCTCTGGGACAATCCATAGGAATGGGGTTGGGAGGGAGGTAAGAGGGGGGTTAAGAATGGGGGGACACCTGTACACCCATGTCTGATTCATGTTGATGTATGGCAAAACCACTACAATATTGTAAAGTAATTAGCCTCCAATTAAAATAAATAAATTAATTAAAAAAATAAATCATGAAAGGAAGAGACAATCTGTGTGGAAATTTTCATTGTTGTCTTAAGGAATTGCCAGAGCCACTACAAACTTCAGCAACCACCACCCCTGATCAGTCAGCAGCCATCAATATCAAGGCAAGACCCTCTACCAGCAAAAAGATTATAACTCACTGAAGGCTCAGATGAGTTTAGCACTTTTTAGCAATAAAGCACTTTAAAATTAAGATATGTACGGTTTTTAGACATAATACTATTACATACATAATATAAAACAGTGTAAATATAACTTTTACATGCATGGGGAAACCAAAATGTCATGTGCCCTATTTTATTGTCATATTTGCTTTATTGTGGTGGTCTGGAACCAATATCTCTGTGGTATGTCTCTGTCCAGAAATTTCTCCCAGGAAATTCTCTGTGCCTTGGCTGGTTCACAGGCAATTTCCCATACAATGCAGTCTATTGAAAATCATCAAACATGATTAAAGTCATCTGTTGCCAACTTTAGTTTTTGCTTTACTTTTACGGGGAGTTTTTCTTGCATATGTTTTGTGACTGTCCAGCCCAAGTTTTTGCTTTATGATTGAAGAAAATAAAGCCTTTCTTTGCCTTCCCACCCTGCTTATTTAATTTATATGCAGAGTACATCATGAGAAATGCTGGGCTGGAAGAAGCACAAGCTGGAATCAAGATTGCCAGAGAAATATCAATAACCTCAGATATGCAGATGACACCACCCTTATGGCAGAAAGTGAAGAGGAACTAAAAAGCCTCTTGATGAAAGTGAAAGAGGAGAGTGAAAAAGTTGTCTTAATGCTCAACATTCAGAAAACGAAGATCATGGCATCTGGTCCCATCACTTCATGGGAAATAGATGGGGAAACAGTGGAAACAGTGTCAGACTATATTTTTTTGGGCTCCAAAATCACTGCAGATGTTGACTGCAGCCATAAAATTAAAAGACGCTTACTACTTGGAAGAAAAGTTATGACCAACCTAGATAGCATATTGAAAAGCAGAGACATTACTTTGCCAACATAGGTTCATCTAGTCAAGGCTATGGTTTTTCCAGTGGTCATGTATGGGTGTGAGAGTTTGACTGTGAAGAAAGCTGAGCGCTGAAAAATTGATGCTTTTGAACTGTGGTGTTGTAGAAGACTCTTGAGAGTCCCTTGGACTGCAAGGAGATCCAACCAGTCCATTCTAAAGGAGATCAGCCCTGGGATTTCTTTGGAAGGAATGATGCTGAAGCTGAAACTCCAGTACTCTGGCCTCCTCATGCTAAGAGTTGACTTATTGGAAAAGACTCTGATGCTGAGAGGGGTTGGGGGCAGGAGGAAAAGGGGACGACAGGGGATGAGATGGCTGGATGGCATGACCGACTCGATGGATGTGAGTTTGAGTGAACTCCGGGAGATGGTGATGGACAGGAAGGCCTAGAGTGCTGCGATTCATGGGGTCGCAAAGAGTCAGATATGACTGTGCGACTGAACTGAAAGAAACTAAAAAGGCAAGATACTATCTCTAATTCTAAACTTTTTTTATTTGGTTTTATTATGTATGTATTTACTTGTATGCACTGGGTCTTAGTTGTGGCACAGGGGATCTTTAATCTTCATTTTGTCATGCAGGATCTTTAATCACAAAATGTGAACTCCTAGTTTTGGCATGTGGGATCTAGTTCCCTGACAAGGGAGTGCCAAGTCTTAGTCACTGGACTGCCAAGGAAGTCCCTAAACCCTAATTTTTAGATGCACTGTTGTTATTGTGTAGTTGCTAAGTCATGTCTGACTCTTTCAACCCCACGTAGTCTGCCATGCTCTTCTGTCCATGGGATTTTCCAGGCAAGAATACTGATGCTGAAGCTGAAGCTCCAATATTTGGCCACTTGATGCGAACAGGTGACTCATTGGAAAAGATCCTGATGCTGGAAATGATTCCAGACATGAGGAGAAGAAGAAAGACGGGGAAGCCTGACGTGCTGCAGTCCATGGGGTTGCAAAGAGTCAGACACGACTTAGTGACTAAACAACAACAAGAGTACTGGATTGGGTAGCCATTCCCTTCTTCAGGGAACTTCCTGAACCACAGATCAAACCTGCATCTTCTGCATTGGCAGGCAGATTCTTTACCACTGAGAAAGCCCCTACAAGATCCTTACCTGAACCACAGCTGCAAATTTGCTTTCATCATGTTAAGACAGCATGTCCAGAGGTTCTGGAGAATTAGGTCTTGGATATTTTTGTTGCTGTTTATACGCTAAGTCCTGTCTGACTCTTGAAGAATACTGGAGTAGGTTGCCATTTCCTTTACCAGGGGATCTTCCAGACCCAGGGATCAAACTCCTGTCTCCTGCTTGGCAGGCGAATTCTTTACCACTAAGCCACCAGGGGAGCCCTTTAGATACATAACTGACACTAAACGTATCAGATTCTCCTACCAGGGACTAGGAATCTAAAACAAAGAAAAAGAAACAGGGAAGAGTTCTAACAGTGGATGCTGGCTGCAATATCCAGTATTCAATGGCAGTAGTCCATGCACTGTGGTCACCAGACTGTTCCAACGGCATTATATAAACTGTAGTGCTAACCTCTATCTTCCTCTGGTTCCTGACTGCATACTGATCCTAGGTTTTTGATCTTACTATGAATTCTGTGAAATATCTAGCATTCTTCCAATAAACTCCATGCTTGCTTATATTAACCAGTGTCATTTTTTGCTGTTTTAAATTAAGACCCTTAACCATATACCTACTCAATGCATTTTATATTCAGCATAAGTCTGGTCCTTAAATGTGAACAAGGTATATTAACTTCAAAATATAGATGAAAATAACTACGTACGTATTAAAGTGAAAGTCGCTCACTCGTGTCCAACTCTTTGCAATTCCATGGAGTATAAATCCATGGAATTCTCCAGGCCAGAATACTGGAGTGGGTAGCCATTCCCTTCTCTAGGTGATCTTTCCAACCCAGGGATCTAACCCAGGTTTACCACATTGCAGGCAGATTCTCTACCAATTGAGACACCAGGGAAGCCCAAGAATACTGGAGTTGGTAGCCTACCCATTCTCCAGGGGATCGTCCCAACCCAGGAATCGAACCAGGGTCTCCTGAATTGCAGGTGAATTCTTTACCAGCTGAGCTACCAGAGAAGCCTCTATACTGTATTAGTAGATTCAGTTCAGTTCAGTTCAGTTCAGTCACTTAGTCATGTCCAACTTTTTGCGACCCCATGAATCGCAGCAGGCCAGGCCTCCCTGCCCATCACCATCTCCTGGAGTTCACCCAAAGTCACGTCCATCGAGTCGGTGATGCCATCCAGCCATCTCATCCTCTGTCGTACCCTCCTCCTCCTGCCCCCAGTCCCTCCCAGCATCAGAGTCTTTTCCAATGAGTCAACTCTTCGAATGAGGTGGCCAAAGTACTGGAATTTCAGCTTTAGCATCATTCCTTCCAAAGAAATCCCAGGGTTGATCTCCTTTAGAATGGACTGGTTGGATCTCCCTGCAGTCCAAGGGACACTCAGGAGTCTTCTCCAACACCACAGTTCAAAAGCATCAATTCTTCAGTGCTCAGCTTTCTTCACAGTCCAATTCTCACATCCATACATGACCACTGGAAAAACCATAGTCTTGACTAGATGGACCTTTGTTGACAAAACTGCTTCTATTAGGTCCATACAGTTTCTGTCCTTTGTCGAGCCCATCTTTGCATGAAATATTCCTTTGGTATCTCTAATTTTCTTGAAGAGATCTCTAGTCTTTCCCATTCTGTTGTTTTCCTCTATTTCTTTGCATTGATCACTAAGGAAGGCTTTCTTATCTCTTCCTGCTATTCTTTGGAATTCTGCATTCAGACGTTTATATCTTTCCTTTTCTCCTTTGCTTTTCACAGCTATTTGTAAGTCCTCGCCAGACAGCCAATTTTCTTTTTTGCATTTCTTTTCAGTGGGGATGATCTTGATCCCTGTCTCCTGTACAATGTCACGAACCTCTGTCCGTAGTTCATCAGGCACTCTATCTATCAGATCTAGCCCTTAAATCCATTTCTCACTTCCACTGTATAATCATAAGGGATTTGATCTAGGTCATGGCTGAAGGGTCTAGTGGTTTATCCCTACTTTCTTCAATTTAAGTCTGAATTTGGCAATAAGGAGTTCATGATCCGAGCCACAATTGGCTCCCAGTCTTGTTTTTGCTGCCTGCATAGAGCTTCTCCATCTTTGGCTGTAAAGAATATAATCAATCTGATTTCAGTGTTGACCATCTGGTGATGTCCATGTGTAGAGTCTTCTCTTGTGTTGTTGGAAGAGAGTGTTTGCTATGACCACTGCATTCTCTTGGCAAAACTCTATTAGTCTTTGCCCTGCTTCATTCCATATTCCAAGGCCAGATCTTCCTGTTACTCCAGGTGCTTCTTGACTTCCTACTTTTGCATTCCAGTCCCCTATAATGAAAAGGACATCTTTTTGGGGTGTTAGTTCTAAAAGGTCTTGTAGGTCTTCATAGAACCATTCAACTTCAGCTTCTTCAGCATTACTGGTTGGGGCATAGACTTGGATTACTGTGATATTGAATGGTTTGCCTTGGAAACGAACAGAGATCATCCTGTCGTTTTTGAGATTGCATCCAAGTACTGCATTTCAGACTCTTTTGTTGACCATGATGGCCACTCCATTTCTTCTGAGGGATTCCTGCCCAAAGTAGTAGATATAATGGTCAGCTGAGTTAAATTCACCTGTTCCAGTCCATTTTAGTTCGCTGATTCCTAGAATGTTGACGTTCACTCTTGCCATCTCTGTTTGATCACTTCCAATTTACCTTGATTCATAGACCTGACCTTCCAGGTTCCTATACAATATTGCTCTTTACAGCATTGGATCTTGCTTCTATCACCAGTCCCATCCACAACTGGGTATTGTTTTTGCTTTGGCTCCATCCCTTCATTCTTTCTGGAGTTATTTCTCCACTGATCTCTGGTAGCATATTGGGCACCTACTGACCTGGGGAGTTTCTCTTTCAGTATCCTATCATTTTGCCTTTTCATACTGTTCATGTGGTTCTCAAGGCAAAAATACTGAAGTGGTTTGCCATTCCCTTCTCCAGTGGACCAGGCTTTACATCACAACTTTGTTGCTGTAATGAAGACAGGCAATTCACTTATTTGACATTCTTCATATTCCACCTCTGAAATATTTATAACCTATTCTCTTTCCTCTAAATCTTTCATCATAAATGGCCAAATGGAAATTTATAAGACCTAAGGCTAAAGCCATCAAATTTGGATTAAATTTTAGTTATCCATTACAGTTACCCATTGCAGAATAATTTTTAAAAAATCATTATTTTATGCAGTCTGTTTTGACCAAGCACGAAAATATATAAATTAGTATATATGATATAATTTGAAGTATCAATTATTTTTAAACAAAATGTTATCATTCCTTTTTAGAACTTCTTTATTAGAGGTATGGAGCTTATACATGGAGAAAAACAAGTTGTCTGATGAATTCATGGGTTTGAAAATGAAAGCAACTTTAAGGAATTATCCAGGACATTTCTTGGACACCCATCACAATCTCTTTAAATAGTTAAGACTAATTTGTATTAATATTATTTTTAGAGATTCCCTGTTGTGCCAGTTCCTTTGGTAACACTGTCTAAGGTTTACCACAGTTCTTCCTTCTTTATGTGTCATCTAAAACCTTTCTGGTAAAATGCTAATTTGTTTCATTTTTTTCTGTATTCAGTGAGGATAGCAAATGGCTTGGCCAGGAACTTTTTAAAAAATATTTTTTGGGGGATTAATAGATACACATTACTACTCATTTTCCTCCTATGAGAACACCAAAATTGCAACTAGCTGCTGAACAATCATTGACAGGTTAATGTTGGAACCCATCAAAAAAAGATACCCCATGGCCAAGGGCAAGGGAGAAGCCACAACAAGATGGTAGGAGGGGTGCAATTGTGTTTAAAATCAAACTTCACACCCACCAGAGATGCTTGGAGGGCACAAACAAAACCTTGTGCACACCAGGACCAAGGCAAAGGAGCAGGCACCCACAAAAATAGAGACAGACCTGCCTTTGAGTGTTTGAGGGTCTCCTATGGAGGTATGAGTCAGCAGTGGCCTACCATGAGGACAGAAGCTCTAGCAACATCAGTCCTAGGCGATGCAGCATGTGGCATAAGTCCTCTTGGAGGAGGTCATCATTAGTGCCACTATAGAGTAGCCAGGCAGGCAACTCACAAACTGGAGAACAATTATACCAAAGAGGTTCTTATGCTACTTCAAAAGTTCTAGGCCCCACAACAGACATCCTAACCCTGGGATCTGGCAAAGTGACTGAGTATTCCCAGGGAATTTGAGTATGAAGGTCAGCAGGACTTGATTACAGAACTTTCACAAGACTAGGGAAACAGAGACTCTTGTAGGGCACGAACAAAACCTTGTGGACACCAGGTTGCAGGAGAAAGGAGCAGTGACCCCATCAGAGACTGAAACAAACATCCCTGTATATGCTTGGGAGTTTCTGGTAGAGGTGTGGCTTGACAGTGGCCTACCACAGGGTTAGGGACACTGACTACAACAGGCTTGGGAAGCCCGGTATGCTAGCATAAGTACTTTTGAAGGAGGTCACCATTATGCCTACCATAGTTTGGCCTCAGGCCAAACTGCAGAGAGGGAACACAGCCCCACCCATCACCAGAAAATTGGATTAAAGATTAACTGAACATGGCCTTGCCCACCAGAATAAGACACAGTATCCCCACAGCCAGTCTCTCCCATCAGGAAGGTTGCACAAGCCTCTTATCCTCATTCATCAGACGGCAGACAGAATGAAAAACTACAATCACAGAAAACTAAATAAACTTATCACATGGGCCACAATCTTGCCTAACTCAATGAAATTATGAGCTATGCCATGTAGGGCCACCCAAAATGGGCAGGTCATGGTGGATATTTCTGATAAAACATGGTCTACTGGAGAAGGAAATGGCAAATCACTTTAGCATTCTTACCTTGAGAACCCCATGAACAGTATGAAAAGGCAAAAGGATATGACACTGAAAGATGAACTCCACAGGTCTGTAGGTGCCCAGTATGCTACTGGAGAAGAGTGGATAACTCCAGAAAGAAGGAAGAGGCTGAGCCAAAGCAAAAACAATGCCCAGTTGTGGATGTGACTGGTGGTGGAAGTAAAATTCAAAGCTGCAAGGAACAATATTGCATGGGAACCTGGAATGTCAAGTCCATGAATCAAGGTAAATTGGAAGTGGTCAAACAGGAGATGGCAAGAATGAACATTGACATTTTAGGAATCAGTGAACTAAAATGGACTGGCATGGGCGAATTTAATTCAGATGACCATTATATTTACTACTATGGGTAAAAATTCCTTAGGCAAAATGGAGTAGCCCTCATAGTCAACAAAAGATTCTGAAATGCAGTACTTGGATGCAGTCTCAAAAACTACAGAATGATCTCTGTTTCCAAGGCCAATCATTCAATATCACAGTAATCCAAGTCTATGCCCCAACCAGTAATGCCAAAGAAACTGAAGTTGAACGGTTCTATGAAGACCTACAAGACCTTTTAGAACTAACACCCCCAAAAGACATGCTTTTCATCATAGGGGACTGGAATGCAAAAGTAGGAAGTCAAGAGATACCTGGAGTAACAGGCAAATTTGGTCTCAGAGTACAAAATGAAACAGGGTAAAGGCTAACAGAGTTTTGCCAAGAAAATGCACTGGTTATACAAAACACCCTCTTCCAACAACACAAGAGAACACTCTATATACATGGACATAACTAGATGGTCAATATTCTTTGCAGCCAAAGATGGAGAAGCTCTATAGAGGCAGCAAAAACAAGACCAGAAACTGACTGTGGCTCACATCATGAACTCCTTATTGCCAAATTTAGACTTAAACTGAAGAATGTAGGGAAAACCACTAGACCATTCAGGTATGACTTAAATCAAATCTCTTATGATTATCAAGTGGAAGTGAGAAATAGATTTAAGGGACTAGATCTGATAGACAGAGTGCCTGAAGAACTATGGACAGAGGTTCATGACATTATACAGGAGTTCTTGTACATTGTACAAAACCATCCCCAAGAAAAAGAAATGTAAAAAGGCAAAAAGGTCATCTGAGGAGACCTTACTAACAGCTGAGAAAAAAAAAGAGAAGCTAAAGGCAAAGGAGAAAAGGAAAGATACCAATTGAATGCAGAGTTCCAAAGAATAGTAAGGAGAGATAATAAAGCCTCCCTCAGTGATCAATGAAAAGAAATAGAGGAAACAATAGAACAGCAAAGACTAGAGATCTCTTCAAGAAAATTAGAGATACCAAGGGAACATTCATGCAAAGATGGGCACAATAAAAGACAAAATAGTATGGACCTAACAGAAGCAGAAGATATTAAGAGGTGTCAAAAATGCACAGAAGAACTATACATAAAATATCTTCATGACCCAGATAACCACAATGGTGTGATTACTCCCCAGAGCCAGACATCCTAGGATGTGAAGTCAATTGGGCCTTAGGAAGCATCCCTATGAACAAAGCTAGTGGAGGTGATGGAATTCCATTTGAGCTATTTCAAATCCTGAAAGATGATGGTGTGAAAGTGCTGCACTCATATGCCAGAAAATTTGGAAAATTCAGCAGTGTCCACAGGACCAGAAAAGGTCAGTTAAAGTTTAAAAATAAAATAAAATTAAAAAAAAATAAAATAAAAAAATAAAAATAAAGGCAATACCAAAGAATGTTCAAATGACCACAGAATTGCACTCATCTCACATGCTAGCTAAATAATGCTCAAAATTCTCCAAGCCAGGCTTCAAAAGTATGTGAAGTGTGAACTTCCAGATGTTCAAGCTGGATTTAGAAAGGCAGAGGGACCAGAGATCAAATTGCCAACATCTGTTGGATCATAGAAAAAGCAAGGAAGTTCCAGAAAAATAACTAATTCTGCTTTATTGACTATGCCAAAGCCTTTGACTGTGTAGATCACAACAAACTGTGGAATATTCTTAAACAGATGGGAATACCAGATCACCTGACCTGACTCCTGAGACATCTGTATGCAGGTCAAGCAGCAACAGTTAGAACTGAACATGGAACAACAGACCGGTTTCAATCTGTGAAAGGAGTACATCAAGAGTCTATATTGTCACCCTGCTTATTTAACTTATATGCAGAGTACATCATGAGAAATGCTGGGCTGGATGAAGCACAAGCTGGAATCAAGATTGCTGGGAGAAATATCAATAACCTGAGATTATACCGATGACACCACCATTATGGCAGAAAGCAAAGAAGAACTGAAGAGCCTCTTGATGAAAGTGAGAGAGGAGAGTGAAAAAGTTGGCTTAAAGTTCATCTTTCAGAAAACTAAGATCACGGCATCTGGTTCTATCACTTTGTGGCAAACAGATGGGGAAACAATGGAAACAGTGGCTGACTATATTTTTTTGGACTCTAAAATCACTGCAGATGGTGACTGAAGCCATGAAATTAAAAGATGCTTGGTTCTTGGAAGAAAAGTTGTTACCAACCTAGACAGCATATTAAAAACAGTGATATTACTTTTTCAACTAAGGTCTATCCAGTTAAAGCTATGGTTTTTCCAGTAGTCATGTATGGATGTGACAGTTGGACTATAAAGAAAGCTGAGAACTGAAGAATTGATGGTTTTGAACTGTGGTGTTGGAGAAGACTCTTGAGAGTCCCTTGGACTGCAAGGAGATCCAACCAGTCCATCCTAAAGGAGATCAGTCCTGGGTGTTCATTGGAAGGACTGATATTGAAGCTGAAACTCCAATACTTTGGCCACCTGATGTAAAGGACTGACTCCTTGGAAAAGACCCTGATGCTGGGAAAGACTGAAGGCAGGAGGAGAAAAGGACGACAGAAGATGAGATTGTTGGATGGCATCACTGAGTCGATGGACATGAGTTTGAGCAAGTTCCGGGAGTTGGTGATGGACAGGGAAGCCTGGCTTCCTCCAGTCCATGGGGTTGCAAAGAGTTGGACGTGACTGAGGGAGTAAACTGAACTGATTGGCTGAAAGCCCTTCCATCCTCTCCCCATGAAGAATGTCTTGCTTTAGGAAATAAAAATATTCAAGTCTTCCCAAGTCTTCCTCTCCCCAGGAAAGTGCTATTTGACAAAGCTAGCTGTTCCAGCTTTTTAGATGTTATCCTTTTAGTGGTTGACCCTTGCTTTCCTTAGAGACATAAACTAATTCAATTAGGATGCAGTCCAAGTGTTGAAGGCCTATTCTGACCATGATAGGGAACTTTGCATGTTTTCTGTTCTGATCAACAAAGGTTCCATGGAAGAGATGGGATCAACATGGCTCCCCATGGTTAGGTTTTGTACAGAAGAGTATTCCAGATGGGAAACTTGGAGCATACTGCTTAAGCCACTCTAGTTAGACTAGAAGATTACCATTGGGTATAGTCTGTGGGACAAGGTGAGAAAAGCAGATTTATCCTGTCAGCAATAAGAGGCCATGACAAGTTTTTCACGAGGGATGTGTAATCCTTGTTAAAAATCTAGCTAAAATACCACTTGCTCTAGCCTATACTTAAAGTTCATATTGTAAAAGACTTTATAGCATAACATTTTCTGTGCTAGCACTTTGTTTTTCTGACTAGACCATGAGCTTTTATGGGCAGAAAATCTCTTACTTTTGTTTGTCCTAGAGTGAACAGTTCTTATTGAATTAGTTCAAAAACATTCCATATTCCTTTAATTCATCACTGTCTTATAGGTTGGTCTTTTAATCAGTATCAGATTTTCCATCTCTTTCTTGAATTTTCAGACTGAATCTTGTAAGAGTGTGATCCAAGTTGGAAACTTACCTAATGGTTCCTAGTTAATATACTCTAGTTAATACATGCCACTGTCATGGCCTACCCCCTTTAAAAAAACAGTGATGCAATGCTGACTCATGTTTATCTTGAGTTTATACAATATTAAACCCTTGGCAAAGGATTTAGATATTTGTTGTGCAACACAATGTTTGGAAGCTTACCATAAAATGCTCTCTGAATGTGGAAACTATGTTATGAAAGGCTGGCACCCTGCAGAATAAAGTCAATTCCTTGTGAGCTTGACAGCAAGATTTATAGTTGTTTCCCAACTTGTTCTGCTGAACAACCCTGTCATGTCTCATAATGGTTACCTTTGGTTGCCAAGCTTGAGCGGTAATCAGAAAATCTTGTGGTAACATAAATTGTGGTGGGTACTTTTAGGTTTGGAGAGGAATAAATAATGTACGAAGGACTTTCTCTCCTTTAACAAGGACAGGGGATGGAAAGAAAGTTGTCATTAGAATTTTCCATATAAAAAATGCCCCACTCTTCCACCATCCTGCTCCAATCCTGTGTTGAGTGAGCCTCCTCTGTATGCTCACAGCACTCCCCAATTATTCTTTCAAAGTGCTTACCACATTATATGGCCATTGCAGACATATGTGTCTATTTGTTCCACATTGTGTAAGCTTTTTCAATGATGGGGACAGATTCTTTTTCGTTTCTGTGTCACCAATGGATAGTGGGGTTCCTCACGCAAGGTGGTTAGTTAATGAATTATCTGTTAAATATAACTAAGACTAATAATAATAATAATAACAATAATAGCAGCTTGCAGGGCTTTCCTGGTGGCTTTGATGGTAAAGAACCTGCCTGCAATGCAGGTTACCAGGTTTTGATCCCTTGGTAAGCAAGATCCTCTGGAGAAGGAAATGGCCACCCACTTCAGGATTCTTGCCTGGAGAATTCCATGGACAGGGGACCCTGGTAGGCTACAGTCCTTGGGGTCACAAAGAGTAGGACACAACTAACACACACACACACACACACACACAGCATTGAATGCAATTACTTCAGCTAGCATTGAGTGCAATTACTTTGTACCAGCCAGTGCTTTAAGGACTTTAGAAGTATTAATCCGTTTAATCCTCTCAGAAATCAGAAAAATAACAATGAAGTGAAGTAAGTATTAGGTATGTTCAAGATTTTAAAGTTGATGGGTGGTAAAAATGTGTGTTTTGTGTACATGCATGTGTGCTTTACATGAATATAAATGTGTTTTGTGATGTGATTTGTTGAACAATGGATGGAAATATGTTCTTTATCCATCCCCTTATCGATGGACATTTAGGTTATTTCCCTTTTTCCCTACTATAGAGAATACTGTAGGGCACGTTTAAGTATGGATATTACTCCAAAGTTGATGAAAAGGAATTGTTGAGTCATAGGATGTGCATCATTTCATGGCAAATAGATGGGGAAACAGTGGAAACAGTGGCTGACTTTATTTTTCTGGGCTCCAAAATCACTGCAGATGGTGATTGCGGCCATGAAATTAAAAGACTTACTTACTTACATGAAATTGAAAGACTTACACACTTACTCCCTGGAAGGAAACTTATGGCCAACCTAGACAGCATATTAAAAAGCAGAGACATTACTTTGCCAACAAAGGTCCATCTAGTCAAGGCTATGGTTTTTCCAGTGGTGATGTATGGATGTGAGAGTTGGACTATAAAGAAAGCTGATCACCAAAAAATTGATGCTTTTGAACTGTGGTGTTGGAGAAGACTCTTGAGAGTCCCTTGGACTGCAAGGAGATCCAACCAGTCCATCCTAAAGGAGATCAGTCCTGGGTGTTCATTGGAAGGACTGATGCTGAAGCTGAAACTCCAATACTTTGGCCATCTCATGCGAAGAGCTGACTCATTTGAAAAGACCCTAATGCTGGGAAAGATTGAGGGCAGAAGGAGAAAGGGACAACAGAGGATGAGATGGCTGGATGGCATCACCGACTCAATGGACATGGGTTTGGGTGGACTCTGGGAGTTGGTGATGGACCTGGTGTGCTGCAGTTCACGGGGTCGCAAAAAGTAGAACATGACTGAGCGACTGAACTGAACTGAACTGAATTGAGGATGTGAATAATAGACATGGCCACTTGTCTGTGACAGTGATGCTAGGAGTTCCTCCACACAAAAGATAACTGCAATAAATGGAAAGACATGCCATGCCCCTAGATGGAAAGGCTCAGTTTTCTAAAGAAGGCAGTCCTCATCAAACTATTCTGTAAATCCTATGGAGTTCCAATTAAAACCCAACAGAAATTTTTAAAAAACATTGAATTTTGTAGTGGGATTACAGCCATTAACAAACAATGTTGTGATAGTTTCAGATGAACAATGAAGAGACTCAGCCATACATACACATGTATCCATTCTCCCCCAGTCTTCCCTCCCATCCAGGCTACCACACAACATTGAACAGAGTTTCCTGTGCTATACAGTAGGTTGGTTATCCACTTTAAACATAGCAGTGACAACCGAAATTTTCTTTGAAGTTTGATAGGCTGATTCTAACTTTTAAGAGGTAGAGAAAATAAGCTAGAAGAGTTGAGAAATTTTGAAAAACTAACAAAGATAGAAAGAGTGGTAGTCTAAGGCCATACCACACTGAACGTACCTGATCTTGTCTGATCTCAGAAGCTTGGCAGGGTCAGGCCTTGTTAGTACTTGAATGGGAGAAGAAGTGGTAATGTTACCATGGATTGGGAATGGAGGGAGTGAGAGAGAAGGAGAAGAAATGGGGGAAGATGAGAAATAAAGAAAGGCTACCAACTACCAACTAGAACAATTCCTGTGATGTACTGTAAAATAAGCTTGTAGAATATGAAAGTGAAATTTGCTCAGTCATATGTCCAGCTCTTTTCAAATTATCCAGGCCTGAATACTAGAGTAGCTAACCTTTTCCTTTTCCAAGGGGTATCCCCAACACAGGGATAGAACCCAGGTCTCCTGCATTGCAGGTGGATTCATTACCAGCTGAGCCACAAGGGAAGCCCCAATATATCTATATCTATATATAGATATACATATAATTTCTACCTTTAATACTATTGCAAATATATTAACTTTGAAAATGCATATGAAAAAGGACTAGAAGAAAACCTGGCTAAAAACATATCATTGACCTGGTTAAGTGATGGGATTATGGACTATTTTTGTTTTGGAATGCAAGCTTTTTAATCTGTTTTTTCAGTAATGTGCAGAAATATAAATATGATCTAAAACATTAACAAAAATCTTATTTTCTTAATTTTTAATATTGTCTCATCTTCTTCCTTCACAAAGTTGCCTATGGCAATTCAGATGTCATTGATTATTGCTCCTTTAGGGCGATGTTTTACTTTCCGGAAGCTAAGAGGCTTTTTTTTTTTTTTTCCCACTTATTCTGACATTTCACAACAGTGTGTCTTGGTGTGGGTCTTTATCCATATATTGAGCTTGACAACTGATGGGCTTCTTAAATCTGAGAACTCATGTCTTTCTTTAGTTCTGGGAAATTTTCTTCTATGATAGATTTGTCTGTTCTCCTTCCTATTTGCTTTTTAAAAACTTTTATTTTTCTCTGGCACTGATGATAGACAAATGCTAAAATATCCAGATTTTATTTTATATTTAGAAATCCATGTTTTTTATGGGAGAGGTGCTAGTAACTAGATACCCAGATAACCACAATGGTGTGATCACTCACCTAGAGCCTGACATTCTGGAATGTGAAGTCAAGTAGGCCTTAGGAAGCATCACCACAAAGCTAGTGGAGGTGATGAAATTCCAGTTGAGCTATTTCAAATCCTAAAAGATGATCCTGTGAAAGAGCTGCCAGCAAATTTGGAAAACTCCGCAGTGTCCACAGGACTGGAAAAGGTCAGTTTTCATTCCAATCCCAAAGAAAGGCAATGCCAAAAAATGTTCAAACTACCACAGAATTGCACTCATCTCACACGCTAGCAAAGTAATGCTCAAAATTCTCCAAGCTAGGCTTCAACAGTATGTGAACCATGAAATTCCAGATATTCAAGTTGGATTTAGAAAAGGCGGAGGAACCAGAGATCAAATTGCCAACATCCGTTGGATCATTGAAAAAAAAGAGAGTTCCAGAAAACATCTATTCTCTTTATTGACTACGCCAAAGCCTTTGACCTTGTGGATCACCACAAACTGTGGAAAATTCTTAAAGAGATGAGAATACCAGACCACCTTACCTGCCTCCTGAGAAATCTGTATGCAGGTCAGGAAGCAACAGTTAGAACTGGACATGGAACAACAGACTGGTTCCAAATAGGAAAAGGAGTACATCAAGGCTGTATATTGTCACCCTGCTTATTTAGCTTATATGCAGAGTACATGATGAGAAATGCTGAGCTGGATGAAGTACAAACTGGAATCAAGATTGCCAGGAGAAATATCAATAACCTCAGATATGCAGATGACACCACCCCTATGGCAGAACGTGAAAGACTAAAGAGCCACTTGATCAAAGTGAAAGAGGAGAGTGAAAGAGTTGGTTTAAAACTCAACATTCAGCAAACTAAGTAATGGCATCTGGTCCCATTACTTCTTGGCAAATAGATGGGGAAACAATGGAAACAGTGACAGATTTTATTTTTTGGGGCTCCAAAATCACTGCAGATGGTGATTGCAGCCATGAAATTAAAAGACGCTTGCTTCTTGGAAGAAAAGTTGTGACCAACCTAGACAGCATATTAAAAACAGTGATGTTACTTTGTCAACAAAGATCCATCTAGTCAAAGCTATGGTTTTTTCCAGTAGTCATGTATGGGTGTGAGAGTCAGACCATAAAGAAAGCTGAGCGCTGAAGAATTGATGCTTTTGAACTGTGGTATTGGAGAAGACTCTTGAGAGTCCCTTGCACTGCAAAGAGATCCAACCAGTCTATCCTAAAGGAAATCAGTCCTGAATATTCATTGGAAGGACTGATGCTGAAGCTGAAACTCCAATACTTTGGCCACCTGATGCAAAGAACTGACATATTTGAAAAGACCCTAGTGCTCAGAAAGATTGAAGGTGGGAAGAGAAAGGGACAACAGAGGATGAGATAGTTGGATCCATCACCGACTCGATGGACATGAGTTTGAGTAAGCTCCGGGAGTTCGTGATGGACAGGGAGGCCTGGTGTGCTGCAGTCCATGGTGTCACAAAGAGTTGGACATGACTAAGTGACTGAAGTGAACTGAACTGAAGTGACTAGAAGGAGGAAGTCTAAAGAAGGCTTCTGGGATATTATTAAAATTCTGTTTTTTTTTTTTTGGCTGTGCCACATGGCTGTGTCATTTCAGTTCCCAGGGATTAAACCCAGGTCATAGCAGTGAAATCCTGGAATCCTAATCTCTAGGTTACCAGAGGACTCCCAGTTCTGATTCTGCATTTGTTCAATTTGTATAAATTCTTAAACATTAGATGTCTAATATATATACTTATTTCAAGAAATATTTTTTTAAAATAATAACTTCAAGGTTTTTATTGGCCTGAACAACTGGAAATATGAAACTGACATCCATTGAGATGAGGAAGGCTGGTAGAGTAGCTTGAGGGAGAAGCCCAGGAGTTCAGGTTTGAACATGCTGAATTTGAATTGTCTCTCAGATATAGAGGAAGAGATGCCCATTATTGTTTTTAATTTTCCTGATAAATCCTCTTTGTGTATTTGGTCTGCCATAACAAAATACCACAGGTTAGGGGGCTTATAAACAACAGAAATTTCTCACAGTTTTGGAGGCTGGAAGTCGAAGATCAGGGTGCCAGCATGGTTGGGTGAGGGCCCTCTTCTGAGTCTCAGACTGCCAACTTCTTGCTGTATCCTCATGCAGTGGAAGGAGCTATGGAGCCTCTTTTATAAGGACACTAATTCCATTCATGAGAGTTTTCACCCTCATGACCTAAGCACATCCCAGAAGCCTCACCTATTAGGATTAGGATTTCAACATATGAATTTGTGGCACACGAACATTCAAGTCAAGTAAGATGAGGACTGAGAATTAACTACTGGATTAACACTTTTGTTGCTGCTGCTGCTAAGTCACTTCAGTCGTGTCTGACTCTGTGCGACCCCATAGAGGGCAGCCCACCAGGCTTCCCCGTCCCTGGGATTCTCCAGGCAAGAACACTGGAGTGGGTTGCCATTTCCTTCTCCAATGCATGAAAGTGAAAAGTCAAAGTGAAGTCGCTCAGTCATGTCCGACTCTTAGCGACCCCATGGACTACAGGCTACCAGGCTCCTCCATCTATGGGATTTTCCAGGCAAAAGTACTGGAGTGGGTTGCCATTGCCTTTTCTGAACACTTTTGTTAGGTAGTTAGAATAGGAAAAAGGAGTCCAGAATGGTGGTGGCTAAAAGACAAGGAAGGGAAAAGCCCACAAAAATAGAACAAAGGAAGGTCCTAGGACCGGAGTGAGGACCTCAGGTAGAACAAACAACACTCCTAGCTAGCCCAATTTACACAGGGCAGGCCCAGGGGGGAGGAGAAAAAACATAAAAAGAGGAGTCAAAGGGCCAGGGGTCTCTCTCTCTTCTCTTCCCTTCTTTTGGGTCAGCATGCCCTCACGCCTCAAGGATGTATTTTCTTAAATAAAACTGGGTGTAACACGGAGCTGTAACACTGATCTGTCCAAGAGCTGTAATGCTGATCTGTTCGAGAGCTGAGACATGGTCTGTCTGAGGGCTTTAACGTCTGTTGCTTCAAATTTTCGTTGTGATGAGACAGAACCAAGGAAATTACATGCTCCCACAACAACTTTGGAGTTCGTTAGTCACCTCCATGAGAGCACTGTTGGTGGCATTAATGGAAGGGCTAGAATCTGATTAGAGTGGTCTAAGGGCATCAAGGAAAGGAAATGGAGATAGGATGCATAGGCAACTTTTTTGTTGGCTGGTCCAAGATCATGATAGAGGCATTACGGTGGGGTCAAAATTTCTCACTGCTTCTTCTGTAGGGCTCACCTATCATCATTTTGGTTGCTCCATGGTCTCAGCCATCTCTGTGTTAGAAGCACTTCAAAAAGTCTCCTCACTTTTCAGGAGCTCTTCCTCCTCTGTGCCTTTGGACTGTGACTTATCTTGCTTTCTTTCTTTCCTTCCTTCCTTTTGTTCCTTGCTTGCTTTTTTTCTCTCCCTCCCTTCTTCCCTTCCTTTTTATTCTTTAATTTGATCCCACCTGATTTCTACCTTTGAGGCATTTCTTTTTGCAGTCCTCAAGAACACCTGCTTTTATTTCCCAGCATATCATACCAATTCAAATTATTTGCTCCACTTTTTGAAGCCTGTTTCCTTACCTATAAAATGTGCCAAGGAATGACTGCTTAGTTCATGGATTTATGATGTTGCAGGGAGGAAGCCAATTCTGATTCCATGTTGGAAACTGTTTCTTTGACTTGCTTTCATTATTATAATCATACACAATGGCTTGCCTAGAGGACCCTGCCCCCTGCTTGACTGTAAACCAAAATGCCTTTGTTCAGCTCAAGGTGAGATAGTTTGTCCCTGTCCACCTGTGAATAGAAGAGATTAACACACCCCTTCCGAAGGCTGGACATAACCTTGGAGATGTTTTGCAAGATTGGAGACCCTTTCACTTTACTTCCCCACTGCCTCTCCCTCTCTCTTCTGCCTTTTGACTTTAGTTCCTCATTGCTTCATTCCCTTCTTTCTCTCTGATCTATGAAAGAACCTGGAGTCTAGACCCCAATAAGGTGGTTATTTTAAGGCTCTAGCCTGCCATTTTCTTGATCTGCCGCAATTAATGTCTCTTCCTTGCCTCAATATCTCATTTCTCGGATTCATTGGCCTGTCATGTGGCAAGCAGAGTGAGCTTGGACTCTGTAACAATGATGGTCAAATGAGATTATAGAAAGGAAAGTGCTTGGTAAATTGCATACTCTATAAAAATGTTGATTTTCCATTAGCTCTTACTTTTTTAAGAGTGATTCATATCATGCTTTGGATATATGGACTCTCTTCTTTTTAACTGTGATTGTTTTCATTGAGTTTAGATGGCTCACATTTTAGTGGTGACCTACTAGAAATCTCCAGTTGTGGTTTACAGGATTATGGGAACAAGGACCAAGGATGTTTCTGATCCCAAGTTGTTTTCTGCCACAAGACTCGCTGAGTTGAAAACAATGGACCTCCTCATTACCCCTTTTATAAATATTTACAAGGCTCTTCTCCCACTCTCTCCCCTAAGGGCAACAATTAAGCCTTACTTATTGTGGTAGCCTCTGCCTGGCAAAACATGTCACATAGTAGGAACTTATTTCATGCTTATTTTTTAAACACTTGATTGTACTATAGCAGCATTTTTAAATTTTGTCTGTATTGACTCTAGGGATATTATTAGTGTGATAAAAAATTTGGCTTAAAAATATTCCAACAAGATTTACTGGCATGTTCATAGTGCCTATGGTGTGGGTATTTGTTTTAGGCAGAAAAATTGCCTTATTAGGACTAAATTCAGCATGATTGTCCACAGTTGAAATACTAATTATAACTTAAGGAGCTGAAAAAGCTGTACTTATTGAAAGCTGCTATTTGTTAATATTTTCTTTAACGTCACAGTAACCTTGAAAGTCTCACATTTGTTTAAGTGCAGAATTGGAGTGAATATCCTGATCTGACTCCAAAACCAGTGTAACCAAGTAGGACCCTATGGGTCCTTCCTGGGATGGTCCTCCTCCCATATCCTTGGCTTTAGCTCCTCTCTGAAGTATGTAGCTAATAGTAGTTGATGGACATTTCCTGAGTTGTTTTACAGATGCTAAAACCTAGTTAAGTGGAAGACTTAACTACTTGATGACCAGAAGCATGTACCCCCAGACCTACTGGAGCCTGAGGATCCATAATATTAACCCCTGTGACACCACCCTGTTACCTCACCATCAACCAATCAGAGAATCACAATTGAGCTGAACATGAGCTGAACACTCACCCCAAGACCCACCCCCTCTCATATGGTGGTGGGTCTTTAAAATGCTTTCCTGAAATCCACTGGGGAGTTAGGTTGTTTTGGGCACTAGCTGCCCTGGACTCCTTGCCTGGTGCCCTGCTATAAACGTTGCACTTTTCTTCACCACAACCTGCTGTCCGTAGACTGACTTTACTACATGTGGACTAGTGGACCCAGGTTTGGTCTCATAACACCACAGCGTTTAACTCTTCTGCCTCTCATTTGTTTCAAGCCAAGTAGGTAAGGAATATCAGCTGGCAACAGCCTCATAAAATTTCAGTTTTCTGTTTTGGGAGTATAGTATTTACCTTATTTTTGCTCCATTTATCAACTTTTTTTCCCCTGGGGGTTAGTGATAAAAGCAGTTCTTAATTCTCTTATTCTGCATCAGGCTGACTTGCTTTACTTGCTTTTTTCCTTTTTCTTTCCTTCTTTCTTTGTTATTCAAACTCACACTGCAGCTCTGAAAGATCTCACCAGTTTTAATCCTTAATTTTTCCACAGAAAGAAGAGAAATGCCTCCCCCGCCACACACAGAACTATATCTAATTTTAGCATTGTTTATGAAATGGCTTTGAAAGTATGTTTTCATATTGTTGTTAGTCTCTGTGTAGCCCTTGGGGCCTAAGCAACCATTGAGGTTAAATGTTAATATATTTAGAGAGCGAAAAGGACCTGATCTAGAAAATGCAACAATATTTATTGCATGCCTACTATGTGTCAGCATAATTACAGGCCCTGGAGAAACTCAGCAATGAAAAAGAATACTGATTCAATGGCAATGAAACATGCATTTTAAAATTCCTCTATAGATGATGCAATTTTTCCTTGAAACAGGTTAAATACATTTGTGGGTTTAATATTTGCAGTACGATAACTTTATTGTAAATGAGTAAAACTCAAGAGTAATATTACTTGCCCATTTTTTTTTTTCTTTTTTGGTTGTCTCAAACCATTGGATAAGTATACATTTGTATCTTAGCCTTTTGATAGTAACCATTAATTTAAAGCAAGCAGTTTGGGGCACTGAATGCTTCCACTTCAATGAGGACTTATGCTAGAAGCTTTCTCTACATTTTTCTGGAGTTATGTGCTATTTGCCATAAAAAGGAGACTATAATGTTTATCATATGTTAGTGAGATATAAGATCTTAAAGTGGAGGAAACTGCTTTGGCAGGAATTTTGATAATTTCACAGTAAGAGTAAATACAGCTTATCTGGGGGGCAGGGATTTAAAATTCCTGAGCAAATTTTATAGCAAAGGAAATCATAAATAAGATGAAAAGACAACCATCAGAATGGAAGGAAATATTTGCAAGCAAAGCAACCAACAAGGATTAATCTCTAAAATACACAGACAGCTCATGCAGCTCAATATCAAAAGAACAAACAACCCAATCAAAACACGGGCAGAAGACTCATGTTAAATAGACATTTCTCCAAAGAAGACATATAGATGGCCAACAAACACGAAAAGATGCTTGACATTGCTCATTATTAAAGAAATGCAATTCAAAACTACAATGAGATATCACCTCACACTGGTATAGCTGGTGTGGCCATGATCAGAAAATCTACAAATAATACATTCTAGAGAAAGTGTGGGGAAAAGAGAGCTCTCTCTCACTGTTGGTGGGAATGTAAGTTGGTGCAGCCACTGTGGAAAACAAGTATGTAGGTTCCTCAAAAAGCTAAAAATAGAACTACCATATGACCCAGCAATCCCATTATTGGGCATTTACCCAGAGAAAACCATAATTCAAAAAGACACATGCTCCCCAGTGTTCATTGCAGCACTATTTACAATAGCCAGGACATGGAAGCAACTTAGATGTCCATCAACAGAGGAATAAAGAAAGAAGATGTGATATATACATATATATATGTGTGTGTGTGTATGTATAAATATATATATATATATATAGGAATATTATTCAGCCATAAAAAGAAAGAAATTATGCCATTTACAGAAATGTGGATGTATCTAGAGAGTGTCATTCAAAGTGAAGTAAGTCAGAAAGAGAAAAACATATATTGTATAGTATCACTTATATGTGGAATCTAGAAAAATTGGTATAGATGAACTTATTTTCAAGGCAGGGATAGAGACACAAATGTATGCAAACCAAGGTGGGAAAAGAAGGTGGGATGAATTAGGAGGTTGGGATTGGCATATATACACTTCTATGTATAAAATAGATAACTAATGAGAGTCTAACTATATAACACAGTTATAACTCAGTTATATAACTCTGTTCTATCCAATTCCAACTTATATTCCTAGTCAATGCCCTGCTTCCATTGAACATTTGATTATAGACTCATTCTGATTGTATTTGTTAGCTGATTCTTGTATGCTGACTTCACATCAATTTCAAAACTCCTAGCAACAGGGTAGGTGTCTTCAAATTTAAAACTCTAAAAAAAATAAAAATTATTTTATTGAATATAGTTGTTTTACCACGTTGTGTTAGTTTCTGCTGTACAACAAAGTGATTTGTATATATATATATATATATATATATATATATATATATGATTCAGTGGGTACAGAATCTACCTGCAAAGCAGGAGACACAGGCAGACATGGATTTGATATATATACGTTCATCTGTTTATGGACATGTGTGTGTGTGCATGCTCAGTCGCTTCAGTCGTGTCTGACTCTTTGTGACCCTATGGACTGTAGCCTGCCAAGCTCCTCTGTCCATGGGATTCTCCAGGCAAGAATACTGGAGTGGGTTGTCATGCTTTGCTCCAGGGAATTTTCCTGACCCAGGAATCGAATCCATGTCTGCCTGTGTCTACTGCTTTGCAGGAAGATTCTCTACCCACTGAGCCAATTTTTAGATAAGGAAATGGCAACCCACTCCAGTATTCTTGCCTGAAATATCCCATCATGAAGGAGCCTGGTGGGCTACAGTCCATAGGGTCGCAAAGAGTTGGACACAACTGAGCAACTTCACTTTCACTTTCTTTTAAACTTTAGCTTCCCCTTCAACGCATACCACATAGTAGGAATTCAAATGTTACTTTTGGATTCATTCATTTAGTCAAGGTGTGGGGACTAATATTAGTGTGGTACCACGGAATGAAAGCTCTACCATTTACCAGCTATAGGACCTTAAGCTTTTCACAATCTCTCTTCTTTAAACCAAAGATGCCTAAATTAATTTTTTTTTCAAATTCCTTTCAATTCTATGATCTGGTGATCCAAAGGAGTGAATAAGAGTTCTCTGTATTTCTAATTTCCCATCTGTGTCTTATAGTTACTGAATGTTGTCCCATCCTCTGGGATTTATATTTATGGCTCTTCTTGATGGTATATAACAAAATGATTTAAAAAAGAGAAAAGAACTTGAATACAATGTAGTATGTTCAGTAGAAAATTAATAAATGAATAAAAAGACTGATTTTTTTATAGTTTATTGTTTTTCCAGGTACAGTTACCAATGGTTTCAAAACATATCTCTCAAAGAATAACAAGCCCTTTTCTCTTTTATGCTTTCCCTTACACATTTGCTTTATTTTTAGCTGACAAGTGGATATGTGTGTTATAGACCAAATTTCCTTAAGCTGTTCTTCTTTTTAACATGTGCAATTTTTCTAATCACATTTATTTGTGAGAGCAAGACTGTGTGTACTGATAGGAAAGACAACAGAGTCAGCTAATTTTTGGAATAATTAGACCAGGCATGAAAATAAAGTATTGGTCTATGTGTGTAGGGCCTTAGAAGAAATCAGTCTCAGAATAATATGTATATCAGTCTTAAGATGAGTAAAATTCTTAATCTAATTAGAAAAAAATCCTAATAAGAAATGATAGACAATCTGTCTCACCTTCCTACCTCATAGAGTTGTTGCAAAAACTTAATAAGACTCAGCACATTAATATTAGTTGACCATGAAGAACACCACAGACCTGTTTCCTTACCACTAATGCCCACTCACAGAAAGGGGCATACTCTTCAGGACATTTGTGAGACTTTAATTGCCATTGGTGAAGACTCCCAAATCTGCATTCCAATCTTGTTTCCTACCTTAATTTCCAATTTTATATTTTCCATCTGTCTATCAGGACTCACCTATATGAAAATGAATCCCACCATCACTACTAAGTCAATAGTGAAAGTGAAAGTCGCTCAGTCATGTCTGACATTTTGTGATCCCGTGAACTATACAGTCAATTGAATTTTCCAGGCCACAGTACTGGAGTGGGTAGCCTTTCCCTTCTCCAGGGGATCTTCCCAACCCAGGGATCAAACCGAGGTCTCCCACATTGCAGGCAGATTCTTTACCAGCTGAGCCACAAGGGAAGCCCAAGAATACTGGAGTGGGTAGCCTATTCCTTCTCCAGCAGATCTTCCTGATCCAGGAATCCAACTGGTGTCTCCTGCATTGTAGGCGGATTTTTTTTTTTTAACCAACTGAGCTATAAGGGAAGACACAAAAGTGATAGTCAATAGAATCATAGACAAAGTGATCAATTTTTTCCTACCCTAATTGTTTTTCTTCTGAAACTTCCTAATTTTTCTCCAAGTCAATTTTTTCCAGTGCAAACCAGAAAAGGAAAGCTATCTTAGGCTTTGCCCAGGGTGATCTAAACCTCCAAGTTGGAACAACATCTAGAAATAAAGTAGTTAGGGTCTGGGAAGTTGGAGAGGTGAGGCAGGAAAGGAGCTGAAGACAGGTTTGGAAATAAGGATTCAAAGGCAAGGAGCACAGTGGAATTGAAGGTCAGTTCAGGAACTAATTACACAAATTTGGTTCATCTGTTTCCCTCTCCTTACGTGGTTCAAGCACCTTTTAGAATTTTATTTTTAAAAGGACCAGAGAGCATAATAAAATTTCAGTTAATATAAAATTTGTTTTTGAAATCTCAAAGCCTTGAAGCCATATTGGAATCTCCAGCCCATTAATATTCTACCAATTAAAATAGTTGGGAAGATCCGCTGGAGAAGGGAATGGCAAACCACTCCAGCAGTCTTGCCTGGAGAATCCCATGGACAAAAGAGCCTGGTGGGCTATAGTTCAAAGGGTTGCAAAGAGTAGGACACTGAGCGACTATACACACACACACACACACACACACACACACACACACATGGTACTTGACAAATGCTTGCTAGAATGAATAGATGAAAACCCTGTTGATGTTTTCTTCCCTAGGACATCTGTATTCACCATTTCTACCCCATTCCCAGGGTAAAACTAGCGCCAAATCTCCCCTTTAGTACTTACATTGCTCCAAAATTTATTTCCAAATTTATCTTTCCCTATCAACACCTTCCGGAGAAGGCAATGGCACCCCGCTCCAGTACTCTTGCCTGGAAAATCCCATGGATGGAGGAGCCTGGTAGGCTGCAGTCCATCGGGTCGCTAAGAGTCAGACGCGACTGAGCGACTTCACGTTCACTTTTCACTTTCATGCACTGGAGAAGGAAATGGCAAGCCACTCCAGTGTTCTTGCCTGGAGAATCCCAGGGACAGGGATTAAAACATAACTGCTTTATGTTAAGCAGTCTCCATTCATTGTCTCCTGGTCATGCTCATTCTTTGTTTCTTAACTCTTCCTTGTACATACCCTCTCCCTTCATTTCAACTTAATCCAGTATACTTTAAGACCCAGCTCAAGTCCTATCACCATCTTCATAAATTTCAGTGAAGATGAATCTCATCTATTTAAAAAGCTCTATCACAACTCCTGCTGTATTGGCATTTAATCATTTTTTCTCCTTGATGGTGTATGTGTCTTGACTTCCTAGAGTGTGTGTGTGTGTGTTTTGTGTGTTACCCACAATGTTTAGCAAAAAAGCTTATTGAATGAATGATTCATGTTGAGTACAGAAACAGAAAAAGGGGGGTGATAATGAAATAATATTAACCTCTTTCACTTTATTATTCAAGAGATCAGCAAAACACCTTAAAGATTGACAATATCCTTGACATCTCAATTTTATAATAATAACACAATGTATACAAAGGTGATACACAGATATATGCAAAGGTTACTATATGTATCATCTTTATAATATGCAATTGTATATAAAAGAGGAAGGAATTTTCTAAAATAAGAATTTAATAGTGGTAACCAATTCAAAATAAAAACCTTTTTTCTTAGAAACATTTGAGAATTTGGAAAGGGATTTATGCTTTTTGATTTTAGAATGAATCTATTAGGCTTCTAATAAAAGATAAAACGACACCCAAAACAAGTATTTTTTAATAAAGTTCTAGCCAATGAACTTCTAATGAGATAACTCCTGCTTTACTTCTTTCAAAACTTGAAATAAAATCACTGCTATTAAATGCAGATTTTGAGGGCAGTGATCTAATTGCCCCAACATATCCCAAGGAACAATTTAAAACTTTGATAGCTAAAATCTTGGAAGAAACAATCAAGTCTTTGAAGGCACGAAATGTTTTGAGGCTATTACTGGTAAGCGAGGTAAAAATAGATGAAACTTATAAATATTATTCTTTGGATAGTTAAATCTTAAGCAGAGAGAAACTTTAAATTAGAAAAATGTTATCTGAGCATTTTTGAAGTAGAGACTGGTCTGTTGGTCTGAGGACTATAAAATAATACTAAATTAGTTCATTCTGAATAAAATACTAATCTTGAACCACTTCATGAAATTGACATGCTTGCCTTTAATAGCTCTTTTTCTTTTTTTTCTTTCTCATTTTTTTCTGCTTAACATTTCATAAATGTCATAATACACATTGAGTCATGATGCCTCCCCTGTATTTCTGAAATCATTATCTTGGATATTACTGAACAATTTCCAACATTTGAAATGCTGACATCGATTGATAAACTTATTCATAATACATGCTTATTACTGATTTAATTACTTTTGGGTTAAATGAAGAAGCATTTTAAGTGGTGTGCTCTGGTATAGTTCAATTATTGAAAGCAAATCAAATAAGAAATACATTTCAAAAAAGAAATATGATAAGTGGATATCATTTCTGTAAGAAAGTTTATTTTTAAATGAAGAATATTTATAAATTAATGGCACACAGAAATGATGAATTCCTTGTCATTTGTCTTTAAATATCAGCATCATCAAATATTAAGTACCTGTAAATATCTACTCCAATTGATCTCATTCTTTTCTTTGACCTTTATACATAGTTGGATGTTTCCTTAAAGAGCTAAATACCTGTTCAGTCCTGCTGCTTTGCTGGCTAACTGATTTCTTCCTGTTGTTAAGTCATTTGTTCCCCAAACCCTTTTCCCTCTAGGATTTAACCTCTCTTCTCAAAAGTACCTGTATGTGTCACAGCCTATCATACTAACGCTGTCTGTGAGACTTGGCAGTAAAACAAGGCTGCAGCTTTCAAAGCAGCTCCAAGTATAATACAGGCAGCTCGCATCGGGAGATGATGTAAGATGAAATTTCAGGGCTGTGATGAAGAGGTCTTCAAATCTAAATAGCTTCTGCAAGGCAAATGGTTCTGTGTTTCTCAGGTAATTGTAATCCCTGAAATCAAAACACCTCTCAATGTGTGCAATGACACGGTTATCTAATGTTTTAAATGATTTCCTGAGCATCCGAGTTGAGAAGAATGGCAGGTTTAGATTTGTTTGAAATTCATAATATTTGTCATTCAGCCTCTGAACCAGTTTGTTCTGATCATTTGGAATGGGGCTATACAGATGGCAACCCACTGGAATGCCTTTTTTTTCCCCCAGAGAGAGACTGCTGTCCTAGAATTATAGCAGCATATTAAAGGAAAAAATTACACCCTTTAAAAATAAATTTTCCAGGCCCCATGGGATGTTATCTTGGGAAAACTTGATACTTTATTAAAAAAACAGGAAGAGCTCATACACAACAATATCTCATGTCAGTTAAGTGCTTAGAGTAGAAGTTTCCTTTGGTAAATCTTTTATGTTTCTAGTTGGAATTTTAAATTTATTTTGCTTAAATATTTCAAGTCAGATTAAATTAGGTAATTAATGAAAGCAATTCTGAGATGTTTTTCCAACAATAAATAGATATTTTGATTTTGAGGACTACAATGCCAAAAATATGGATCTTCCCTAAACAATGTTTGTTTAGCATTAGTGAGGAAAAAAAGAAAAGAAAAGAAATTGAACTGAGGAGTTAATGTCTTTTTAAAAAGTTGTCTGTGGGTTACTATTGCTTCATTCTTTAATGTTGGTGCTTAACCTATTTTAATAAAGATTTCAGGTTTTTTAATTGAATTAGACTGGCCAGAAATTTTCGAAACCCAAATGAACTTTTTGGCCAATCCAGTAAAATAGATAATGGAATACAAAGCATGCTAATTTGTTATTCAGTTTACCCACACATACGGGGAACCCAACTGTGCAAGTCTAAAGAGCCAGGTCAGTACTGATGACATGTTGGCAGCATCTTTGAAGCACAGGCAGAGAACATTAGAAATGATTAGAAATGCATGGGAGCCTTTCCTCTTGTGCTCTTTTCTCTCAAGGTACTACCTGTGCTATTTTGTAGTTGTTGGTTAATGGGCAAGCCTCTTGCATAAACTGTGTGCTTTGTGAAGGTAAGGATCCTGCTTTTCTTTTTCCCTTTTAAAAAAGTTGAAGTGTAATGGATTTACAACGTTAAATTTAAGGATCTTGTTTTTCATCCTCATTAATCCCCTCAGTTAGCACAGTGACTACCATAATATTAGGGGTTGAAATAGGTCTGCCAATTGAACACCTTGTGTTATAAAGTCCATGAGAACAGTGATTCTGTTGACTTCACTTTTACGTCTTGAACACCACTAGGTGCTTCTCGGCTAAAAGAATGTGAAATATGTGAAAACAAACCATTATATTTTGTGAACAACTCTTATATACAACATCTTATTTCAGCCTTTCATAAGCTTCATGGACTAGTAGGTAGGGCAGTTTATTATTATTTCCATTTTCTAGATAGGGAGACAAAGATCCAGAGTGATGAATTAATTTACTAAAATTAACTCAAACTTATAACTGTTTAGTGAAAACAAGGTAAAGGAGCTCATATGTCTGTTAGTAATTGCCCTTAAGAACAGTTCCTGAGGTATGACTCTCATTCAGGGGTCTTTGTGAGCACTGGGTTTGAAGGACCAGACAACCCATCTCAGCAGTTGCTAGAGAAAACTTCCAGGATCAGATTTTTCAAAGACATAGTACAACTGTGGCTTCAAAGTGAGGTGGTGCTGCTGGAGAAAACTCTCAGGCACATCCAGATTCGGTCAGCTTTGACCCTTTACCTGTTCCCTGACGCCTGGGCCCTCTGTGAGCACCTGCCAGTCATCCGGCAGCTTGCCACCAGCGGTCAGTTTCTCCTCATCATACCCAACATCGTGGTGAACATATTGTATATCCTGAGAAGGGAGGACAAGCGGGCTTCAGCAGCCATCACCTTCCTAGAGGGGGAGCTGAAGAGAGGGAACCAGTACCTTCTCTGCCAGTCCTGTGTGTCTGTGATGTTGGTGAGACCCAGGATGACCAGGCCAGACTCTGATGCCTGGGACCTCTATAACATGCTTGACATCTGCAGAGGTCTGCTGGACTCATCCTGGCTGGGGACCCCCGACCACAGGAATATGATCACCATCCTCACGGGCATCTGTTTAGACAACCCTAGGAATCTCTCATACCCCCTGCAGCTGGTGCTGGGGACGGCAACTGAAGCTGGTGTGGAAGTCAAGAATGTCCTGCGCTTCTACAGGAAGTGGAAGATGGTCAGCTGATGTGGTCATATCTCCCTACTTCTCCCTCAGCACTTACACATCAAGCTCAGTCTGTTCACCTCTCTTGTTCGCACCTAATGTTAAAGGTAGCTGTTGTGTAAACTCATATCTGTACCTACCTACCTATGGGTAGAGTCTCAGTGGACCATCTCCCAGAGGCCTTCATGTTTCCTTCTTTGTTGTCTTGACTTGATATCACATTCTCTGTCTGAAAAATATCTCTGGATTAAACTAACTCAGTATTTGGTGTTTTTGTGGTAAAGCAGCAACTTAAGGAGGCATTTCTGCGTTCCTGCTCAGCTGGTGGAACTGTAATTTGTTTTGCTCTGTTTTTTTTTTTTTTTTTTTTGCTTTGCTCTGCTTTGTAACATGAAACTTTTTAATGCTATTTTATTGTAATGGATCATGCCTACTATGTAAGGTAGACTTGGCCATCTGTGAAAGCTCAATAAATGGAAAGTTAAAATTAAAAAAAAAAAAAAAAAGAATAGGTCTTGTGCTCACAGACATAGAAAACAAACTTATGGCCAAAGGGGAAAGAGGAGGGGCGGGAAAGATAGATTAGAAGTTTGGGGTGAACATGTTACTGAGTCCAAACTCCCTCTGCTCACCTCACGACAGGCCAATGAATCCGAGAGATGGGGTGTTGAGGCAAGAAAGAGACTTTAATCGGGGAACCAGCAGACCTAGAAGATGGCAGGCTAACGCCTCAAAGTAACCATCTTGTTGGGGCATGGATGTCAGATTCTTTATGTATCAGAGATGGGGGGAGATGAAGAAACAAAGTGAAAATACCATTTAATTGCTGCAAATATCTCCTAGAATGACAAGCCTCTGGCAGAGGGATGTGTTAGTTTCACTTCTGTACAGTCATTTCACGGGTAGTGTGAAATGGAACATCTGCTGTCATGTCAACAAACAAAGATGTCACATCTATCTGTGATTCCAGCCTCACCAAATGTGAATTTCTGGGCTGCACAGGTAAGCAGCATTCAAATGCTTGTATCTTTCCTTTTCTCCTTTGCTTTTCACTTCTCTTCTTTTCACAGCTATTTGTGAGGCCTCCCCAGACAGCCATTTTGCTTTTTTTGCATTTCTTTTAAATGGAGACAGTCTTGATCCCTGTCTCCTGTACAAAGTCATGAACCTCTGTCCATAGTTCATCAGGCACTCTATATATCAGATCTAGTCCCCAAAATCTATTTCTCACTTCCACTGTATTATCATAAGGGATTTGATTTAGGTCATACCTGAATGGTCTACTGGTTTTCCCTACTTTCTTCAATTTAAGTCTGAATTTGGCAATAAGGAGTTCATGATCCGAGCCACAATTGGCTCCCAGTCTTGTTTTTGCTGCCTGCATAGAGCTTCTCCATCTTTGGCTGTAAAGAATATAATCAATCTGATTTTGGTGTTGACCATCTGGTGATGTCCATGTGTAGAGTCTTCTCTACACATGTGTTGTTGGAAGAGGGTGTTTGCTATGACCAGTGCATTTTCCTGGCAAAACTCTATTAGTCTTCGCCCTGCTTCATTCTGTATCCCAAGGCCAAATTTACCTGTTACCCCAGGTATTTCTTGACTTCCTACTTTTGCATTCCAGTCCCCTATAATGAAAAGGACATCTTTTCTTGGTGTTAGTTCCAAAAGGTCTTGTAGGTCTTCATAGAACCATTCAACTTCAGCTTCTTCAGCATTACTGGTTGGGGCATAGGCTTGGATTACTGTGGTATTGAATGGTTTGCCTTGGAAACAGGGATCATTCTGTCATTTTTGAGATTGCATCCATGTACTGCATTTTGGACTCTTTTGTTTTCCATGATGGTTACTCCATTTCTTCTGAGGGATTCCTGCCTGCAGTAGTAGATATAATGGTCATCTGAGTTAAATTCACTCTTTTCAGTCCATTTTAGTTTGCTGATTCCTAGAATGTCGACGTTCACTCTTGCCATCTCCTGTTTGACCACTTCCAATTTGCCTTGATTCATGAACCTAACATTCCAGGTTCCTATGCAATATTGCTCTTTACAGCATAGGACCTTGCTTCCATCACCAGTCATATCCACAGCTGGGTATTGTTTTTGCTTTGGCTCCATCCTTTCATTCTTTCTGGAGTTATTTCTCCACTGATCTCCAGTAGCATACTGGGCACCTACCAAGGAGAGATAAGAACGCCTTCCTCAGTGATCAGTGCAAAGAAATAGAGGAAAAGAACAGAATGGGAAAGACTAGCGATCTCTTCAAGAAAATTAGAGATACCAAGGGAACATTTCATGCAAAGATGGGCTCAATAAAGGACAGAAATGGTATGGACCTAACAGAAGCAGAAGATATTAAGAACAGGTGGCAAGAATACACAGAAGAACTATACAAAAAAGATCTTCACGACCAAGATAATAACGATGGTGTGATCACTGACCTAGAGCCAGACATCCTGGAATGTGAAGTCAAGTGGGCCTTAGAAAGCATCACTATGAACTAAGCTAGTGCAGGTGATGGAATTTCAGTTGAGCTATTTCAAATCCTGAAAGATGATGCTGTGAAAGTGCTGCACTCAATATGCCAGCAAATTTGGAAAATGCAGCAGCGGCCACAGGACTAGAAAAGGTCAGTTTTCATTCCAATCCCAAAGAAAGGCAATGCCAAAGAATGCTCAAACTGCCGCACAATTGCACTCATCTCACATGCTAGTAAAGTAATGCCCAAAATTCTCCAAGCCAGGCTTCAGTAATATGTGAACCGTGAACTTCCAGATATTCAAGCTGGTTTTAGAAAAGGCAGAGGAACCAGAGATCAAATTGTCAACATCCACTGGATCATGGAAAAAGCAAGAGAGTTCCAGAAAAACATCTATTTGTGCTTTATTGACTATGCCAAAGCCTTTGACTGTGTGGATCACAATAAACTGGAAAATTCTGACCTGCCTCTTGAGAAACCTATATGCAGGTCAAGAAGCAACAGTTAGAACTGGTTATGGAACAACAGACTGGTTCCAAATAGGAAAAAGAGTACGTCAAGGCAGTATATTATCACCCTGTTTATTTAATTTCTATGCAGACTACATCATGAGAAACGCTGGACTGGAAGAAGCACAAGCTGGAATCAAGATTGCTGGGAGAAATATCAATAACCTCAGATATGCAAATGACACCACCCTTATGGCAGAAAGTGAAGAGGAACTCAAAAGCCTCTTGATGAAAGTGAAAGTGGAGAATGAAAAAGTTGGCTTAAAGCTCAACATTCAGAAAAAGAAGATCACGGCATCTGGTCTCATCACTTCATGGGAAATAGATGCGGAAAGAGTGCAAACAGTGTCAGACTTTATTTTTCTGGGCTCCAAAATCACTGCAGATGGTGATTGCAGCCATGTAATTAAAAGACGCTTACTCCTTGGAAGAATAGTTATGACCAACCTAGATAGCATATTCAAAATCAAAGACATTACTTTGCTAACAAAGGTCCATCTAGTCAAGGCTATGGTTTTTCCAGTGGTCATGTATGGATGTGAGAGTTGGACTGTGAAGAAAGCTGCGTGCCAAAGAACTGATGCTTTTGAACTGTAGTGTTGGAGAAGACTCCTGAGAGACCCTTGGACTGCAAGGAGATCCAACCAGTCCATTCTGAAGATCAGCCCTGGGTGTCTTTGGAAGGAATGATGCTAAAGCTGAAACTCCAGTACTTTGGCCACCTCATGCAAAGAGTTGACTCATTGCAAAAGACTCTGATGCTGGGAGGGACTGGGGGCAGGAGGAGAAGGGGAGAACAGAGGATGAGATGGCTGGATGGCATCACGGACTTGATGGACGTGAGTCTGACTGAACTCCAGGAGTTGGTGATGGACAGGGAGGCCTGGTGTGCTGTGATTCATGGAGTTGCAAAGAGTCGGACACGACTGAGCGGCTGAACTGAACTATATAAAATAGATCAGCAAGGTCCTACTGTATAGCATAGGGAACCTATATTCAATGTCTTGTAATAATCTATTATGAAACGAATCTGAAAAACAATATATAGCTGAATCACTTTGCTGTACACCTGAAGCTAACATAAAATTGTAAATCAATGCCACTTAAAAAATAGAAAAAACAGGTCTTGAGCTAGTCTGCTCTGACTTCTAAACAGAGAAAAGAATGTTGCTGTGATTGCATATGTGTATTGGCAAGTACTTATTCCTCAGAGAGATTTGTGTGTGTGTGTGTGTGTGTGGTGTGTTTGGTGACATTTTTTCAGCTACTTCAAAGATATGAGAACTGATTAATTATACATCATCTAGTGTTTAAAAAATCTCTTTTACATAATCTTTGTAGTGTGCCAACTAATATAAACAAGGTACTTGATTCAGTTCTCTGAACCCAGGGCCTTAAGGTGGCAGAATACTTCCCATAACTTTTCCAGTCATAACTTTTGGTGCAGTGCCTAACAGCAGGAAATCTAAATGGCAGTGTGATCATAGAACTGATACTCTGGGGTTGCAAAACTATTCCAGTAAGTTTGATTTTAAAAATTAGTGTCAGAACTTTCTGGAAACATATTTTAGCTCATGTTAAAGATGACTACAACTCTGAGTATTTTCAGAAAAGCAAAGTTTGGGGAAGATAACATAAAATAACTGTTTCCATTTATTGCTAAAGGATTCTAAAGTATACATCTCCTTAAGTAGTCTATGCTCTGCTTCATCCTCACTTGTAATGGCCTTCCAATAGTACAGTAACTTGATGTTGTCATTTAAAGTGGAAATCCTTTGATGTGCAGAAGCTTTTAAGGTTAATTAGGTCCCATTTGTTTATTTTTGCTTTTATTTCCAGTATTCTGGGAGGTGGGTCATAGAGGATCCTGCTGTGATGTATGTCAGAGAGTGTTTTGCCTATGTTCTCCTCTAGGAGTTTTATAGTTTCTGGTCTTATGTTTAGATCTTTAATCCATTTTGAGTTTATTTTTGTGTATGGTGTTAGAAAGTGTTCTAGTTTCATTCTTTTACAAGTGGTTGACCAGATTTCCCAGCACCACTTGTTAAAGAGATTGTCTTTAATCCATTGTATATTCTTGCCTCCTTTGTCAAAGATAAGGTGTCCATATGTGTGTGGATTTATCTCTGGGCTTTCTATTTTGTTCCATTGATCTATATTTCTGTCTTTGTGCCAGTACCATACTGTCTTGATAACTGTACCTTAAAAGCTTCTGCACATCAAAGGAAAGTATCAGCAAGGTGAAAAGACAGCCTTCAGAATGGGAGAAAATAATAGCAAATGAAGCAACTGACAAACAACCAATCTCAAAAATATACAAGCAACTCCTGCAGCTCAACTCCAGAAAAATAAATGACCCAATCAAAAAATGGGCCAAAGGACTAAATAGACATTTCTCCAAAGAAGACATACAGATGGCTAACAAACACATGAAAAGATGCTCAACATCACTCATTATCAGAGAAATGCAAATCAAGACCACTATGAGGTACCATTTCACACCAGTCAGAATGGCTGCGATCCAAAAGTCTACAAATAATAAATGTTGGAGAGGGTGTGGAGAAAAGGGAACCCTCTTACACTGTTGGTGGGAATGCAAACTAGTACAGCCACTATGGAGAACAGTGTGGAGATTCCTTAAAAACCTGGAAATAGAACTGCCTTATGATCCAGCAATCCCACTGCTGGGCATACACACTGAGGAAACCAGAAGGGAAAGAGACACATGTACCCCAATGTTCATTGCAGCACTGTTTATCATAGCCAGGACATGGAAGCAACCTAGATGTCCATCAGCAGATGAATGAATAAGAAAGCTATGGTACATATACACAATGGAGTATTACTCAGCCATTAAAAAGAATACATTTGAATCAGTTCTAATGAGGTGGATGAAACTGGAGCCTATTATACAGAGTGAAGTAAGCCAGAAGGAAAAACACCAATACAGTATACCAACGCATATATATGGAATTTAGAAAGGTGATAACAGTAACCCTGTGTATGAGACAGCAAAATAGACACTGATGTATAGAACAGTCTTATGGACTCTGTGGGAGAGGGAGAGGGTGGGAAGATTTGGGAGAATGGCATTGAAACATGTAAAATATCATGTATGAAACGAGATGCCAGTCCAGGTTCGATGCACGATACTGGATGCTTGGGGCTGGTGCACTGGGACGACCCAGAGGGATGGTATGGGGAGGGAGGAGGGAGGAGGGTTCAGGATGGGGAGCACATGTATACCTGTGATGGATTCATTTTGATATTTGGCAAACTAATACAATTATGTAAAGTTTAAAAATAAAATAAAATTAAAAAAAATAAACAAACGAAAAAAAAAGCGGAAATCCACTCTAATCAAATTTTATGTTGCTATGCCAGTGTTTGATAAACTCCATACATTTGTGCCTGCTGCTCTTTTCTATTGATTAAAAATCTCTTAGCAGGTCACATGATCTTATCTTATTCAGCAATCAAAAAGCATGTGGGTCATTGCCCATGTGAGGGAGGAAAGAGAAATGGGTGTGATGACCTGTTAAATTTAGTGAACTTTAGAGGATCCAGTAGGTCGAAATATTTTCCTATCTTCTGAGTTCTTTCCTTTGAATAGATTTCAAATGTTTTACCATGAGGATTATTAAAGATGCTCTTTATTTCAGAGTCTTCCTAAGATCTTCCTCACGCTGAATACAACTCTTGGAGTCTTAAACCTATCTTGCTTTTCTAGGAATCAATCTCTTTATGGAGGATGGGAGGTCGAAGTTTAATGACTGTTTCCTTCTTCCTTCCCTTCATTCTTCCAGCCATCTTTCCTTCTTTCCTTCCTTCCTCCTTTTCTTTCTTTATCAGAAGCAGCACTAGCCAGTCTCCTCTAATAGAACATAAAATCCCCACAGGCCTGTCCTAGCAACTTTGGCTTTTGTGGGCCTCTTTAGCCATAACTAACATTAAAATTATATTTTATCACTGCATTAGAATAAAGACTAATACAGTCCAGCCAGGATTACATTCATTTCATTTCTTATTTCTCATCTTAAAGAAAATTAAAATATTTTTGTGGATCCCTGAAAAGTACTGTGGTTCCTAGGCACTGTGTTCACCATGCCTAATGGATAAGTTGGCCCTGGCTTCAAAAAGATGAATAGTACCTGTCTTCATCACTACTGTACACTCAATGCCAACATTGAGTAGCTGTTTAATAAATAGTTCTCAAATAAATAAATGGATTAAATTTTTACTAAACAGGCAGTATTTCTAAATACTTGAATCACAAGACTTTAAAATATATTTAACTAAGCAAGATATACTCATTTCATTATATTTTGTTCCTAACTTCATTGTGCTCTAGTTTTGACCTGCTTGAAAAATGTTCTGCATTCTTTCATCATATATATTATTAAAATATTTCTGATACAACTTTTAAAAATTTTAAATAGATCCTTGATCATCTAGATTTCCACCTGATTCTGATATCAAATACTTGTTGTTAAACTGGAAATAATAGGCCCCTGAGGCCAGGGGCGGCAGCTGGGAGGAGCAACCCCACGCCCGAGGCCAGGGGGGGCGGCCGAGAGGAGATACCCCACGCCCTTAAGCCCGAGGCCAGGTTCGGGTGCCCGGAGGACCAACCCAATGCCCGCGGCTGCGCAGGCACAGGAGGGCCTAGAGGAGCTATCCAACGTTGAAGGTCAGGAAGGGTGGTGGTGAAGAGATACCCCTCATCCAAGGTAAGGAGCATTGGCTGCACTTTGCTGGAGCAGCTGTGAAGAGATACCCACGCCCAAAGTAAGAGAAACCCAAGTAAGACGGTAGGTGTTGCAAGAGGGCATCAGAGGGCAGACACACTGAAACCATACTCAAAGAAAACTAGTCAGTCTAATCACACTAGGAACACAGCCTTGTCTAACTCAATGAAACTAAGCCATGCTCGTGGGGCAGCCCAAGATGGGCGGGTCATGGTGGAGAGATCTGACAGAATGTGGTCCACTGGAGAAGGGAATGGCAAACCACTTCAGTATTCTTGCTTGAGAACCCCATGAACAGTATGAAAAGGCAAAATGATAGGATACTGAAAGAGAAACTCCCCAGGTCAGTAGGTGCCCAATATGCTACTGGAGATCACTGGAGAAATAACTCCAGAAAGAATGAAGGGATGGAGCCAAAGCAAAAACAATACCCAGCTGTGGATGTGACTTGTGATAGAAGCAAGGTCTGATGCTGTAAAGAGCAATATTGCATAGGAACCTGGAATATCAGGTCCATGAATCAAGGCAAATTGGAAGTGGTCAAACAAGAGATGGCAAGAGTGAATGTCGACATACTAGGAACCAGCGAACTGAAATGGACTGGAATGGGTGAATTTAACTCAGATGACCATTGTATCTACTACTGCAGGCAGGAATCCCTCAGAAGAAATGGAGTGGCCATCATGGTCAACAAAAGAGTCTGAAATGCAGTACTTGGAGGCAATCTCAAAAACGACAGAATGATCTCTGTTCGTTTCCAAGGCAAACCATTCAATATCACAGTAATCCAAGTCTATGCCCCAACCAGTAACACTGAAGAAGCTGAAGTTGAACGGCTCTATGAAGACCAACCAGATCTTTTAGAACTAACACCCCCAAAAGATGTCCTTTTCATTATAGGGAACTGGAATGCAAAAGTAGGAAGTCAAGAAACACCTGGAGTAACAGGCAAATTTGGCCTTGGAATACAGAATGAAGCAGGGCAAAGACTAGTAGAGTTTTGCCAAGAAAATGCACTGGTCATAGCAAACACCCTCTTCCAGCAACACAAGAGAAGACTCTATACATGGACATCACCAGATGGTCAACACCAAAATCAGATTGATTATATTCTTTGCAGCCAAAGATGGAGAAGCTCTATACAGTCAGCAAAAACAAGACCAGGAGCTGACTATGGCTCAGACCATGAACTCCTTATTGCCAAATACAGACTTAAATTGAAGAAAGTAGGGAAAACCAGTAGACCATTCAGGTATGACCTAAATCAAATCCCTTATGATTATACAATGGAAGTGAGAAATAGATTTAAGGGCCTAGATCTGATAGATAGAGTGCCTGATGAGCTATGGAATGAGGTTCATGACATTGTACAGGAGACAGAGATCAAGACCATCCCCATAGAAAAGAAATGCAAAAAAGCAAAATGGCTGTCTGAGGAGGCCTTACAAATAGCTGTGAAAAGAAGAGAAGTGAAAAGCAAGGGAGAAAAGGAAAGATATAAACATCTGAATGCAGAGTTCCAAAGAATAGCAAGAAGAGATAAGAAAGCCTTCCTCAGCGATCAATGCAAAGAAATAGAGGTAAACAACAGAATGGGAAAGACTAGAGATCTCTTCGAGAAAATCAGAGATACCAAGGGAATATTTCATGCAAAGATGGGCTCGATAAAGGACAGGAATGGTATGGACCTAACAGAAGCAGAAGATATTAAGAAGAGATGGCAAGAACACACAGAAGAACTGTGCAAAAAAGATCTTCATGACCCAGATAATCACTATGGTGTAATCACTGACCTAGAGGCAGACATCCTGGAATGTGAAGTCAAGTGGGCCTCAGAAAGCATCACTACGAACAAAGCTAGTGGAGGTGATAGAATTCCAGTTGAGCTATTCCAAATCCTCAAAGATGATGCTGTGAAAGTGCTACACTCAATATGCCAGCAAATTTGGAAAACTCAGCAGTGGCCACAAGACTGGAAAAGGTCAGTTTTCATTCCAATCCCAAAGAAAGGCAATGGCAAAGAATGCTCAAACTACTGCACAATTGCACTTATCTCACACGCTAGTAAAGTAATGCTCAAAATTCTCCAAGCCAGGCTTCAGCAATATGTTAACCTTGAAATTCCTGATGTTGAAGCTGATTTTAGAAAAGGCAGAGGAACCAGAGATCAAATGGCCAACATCCGCTGGATCATGGAAAAAGCAAGAGAGTTCCAGAAAAACATCTATTTCTGCTTTATTGACTATGCCAAAGCCTTTGACCGTGTGGGTCACAATAAACTGTGGAAAATTCTGAAAGAGATGGGAATACCAGAACACCTGATCTGCCTCTTGAGAAACCTGTATGCAGGTCAGGAAGCAACAGTTAGAACTGGACATGGAACAACAGACTGGTTCCAAATAGGAAAAGGAGTACGTCAAGGCTGTATATTGTCACCCTGCTTATTTAACTTATATGCAGAGTACATCATGAGAAACGCTGGGCTGGGAGAAGCACAAGCTGGAATCAAGATTGCTGGGAGAAATATCAATAACCTCAGATATGCAGATGACACGACCCTTATGGCAGAAAATGAAGAGGAACTAAAAAGCCTCTTGATAAAGGTGAAAGTCGAGAGTGAAAAAGTTGGCTTAAGGCTCAACATTCAGAAAACGAAGATCATGGCATCCGGTCCCATCACTTCATGGGAAATATATGGGGAAACAGTGGAAACAGTGTCAGACTTTATTTTTCTGGGCTCCAAAATCACCACACATAGTGACTGCAGCCATGAAATTAAAAGACGCTTACTCCTTGGAAGGAAAGTTATGACCAACCTAGAGAGCATACTGAAAAGCAGAGACATTACTTTGCCAACAAAGGTTCGTCTAGTCAAGGCTACGGTTTTTCCTGTGGTAATGTATGGATGTAAGAGTTGGACAGTGAAGAAGGCTGAGCACCGAAGAATTGATGCTTTTGAACTGTGGTGTTGGAGAAGACTCTTGAGAGTCCCTTGGACTGCAAGGAGATCCAACCAGTCCATTCTGAAGGAGATCAGCCCTGGGATTTCTTTGGAAGGAATGATGCTAAAGCTGAAACTCCAGTACTTTGGCCACCTGATGTAAAGGACTGACTCATTGGAAAAGACTCTGATGCTGGGAGGGATTGAGGGCAGGAGGAGAAGAGGACGACAGAGGATGGGATGGCTGGAAGGCATCACTGACTCGATGGACATGAATCTGAGTGAACTCCGGGAGTTGGTGATGGACAGGGAGGCCTGGTGTGCTGCGGTTCATGGGGTCGCAAAGAGTCGTACAGGACTGAGCGACTGATCCGATCTAATCTGATATATCAGATTACTTTATGTGGATTCTTCCATCATTTTTCTACTGGCTTTCTTTTCTTTTGTAAAATAAGGATATAACAGGAAAATTTGTGAGTCTGGTAGGATGTATGACAGTTAAGTGACAACTAAGAGTCTATCTTGCTTTGCTGGTACTTCAAATTGTGATTTTTGACGTGTTTTTTTTAATTTTCAATTTTGTCAGTGTACCTAAGCTGTCACCAAGCACTGTCATGTTGATCTATGCTAACCAGTGTATAAATTCCCACGTGGCTCTGTGGTAAAGAATTTGCCTGCCATTGCAGGAGACATGAGTTTGGTCCCTGGGTTGGGAAGATCCCCTGGACAAAGGAATGGCAACCCACTCCAGTATTCTTGCCTAGGAAACCCCAGGGACAGAGGGGACAGATGGGCTACAGTCCATAAAGTCACAGAAGAGTCAGACATGACTTAGTGACTAAACAAAAAAAAAAACAATAACCAATGTATAGTCCTTGCCCTCAAGGAGTTCAAAGATTAGTGCTATTCTTCAGTTTTCTTTCTGGGATTAAAATGCATGCTTATAATCAGCCCTCCTTATCCACAGGTTCCAAATTTGTGGATTCTACCAACCGTGGATCAAAAATAATAAGAGAAAACAAAAAACAAAAAAAACTACAGAAAGTTCCAAATAGCAAAACTTGAATTTGCTGCACATTGGCAACTATTTATATGGCTTTCACATTGTAATAAATATAAGTAATCTAGAGATAATTTAAAGTGTTGCATAGGTTATATGCAAATATTATGCTATTTTATATGAGGGACTTGAGCATCCTTGGATATTGGTAACCTCCAGGGGGAGGTGGCGGGGTCCCAGTGCCCTGTGCATACTGAGGGACAACTGTACATTAGTAATCAAAGACCTACTAGGTATTTGTGAAATAAGAGCAAACTAATTGATAGTCTTGGGAGAAGAGTGAATCATGGACATGTTTAGGACAAGCAAACTACTCCTGTTTTACTCTATAACACATCTTTCTAGGGACAGAATATTTATGTCCTCCTGCTCTGTTAGCCACTGTTCAAAATGTTATTTTCTGCAACTAAGAGTCATGATGTTGTCCTTCTTGAATTAAATACACTTTTGTAAAATGTTGCAATCCCCAGGAGAACAGATACTATTTACTGATAGCATTTTCCTTCAGTTCAGTTCAGTCGCTCAGTCATGTCTGACTCTTTGCGACCCCATGAACCACAGCATGCCAGGCCTCCCTGTCTATAACCAACTCCTTAAGTTTACCCAGACTCATGTGCATTGAGTTGGTAATGCCATCCAACCATCTCATCCTCTGTTGTCCCCTTCTCCTCCTGCCTTCAATCTTTCCCATCATCAGGGTCTTTTCTTTTTTTTTTTTAGAATATTTGTTAGGATTTTATTTTTAAATACTCAGCCCAAATTTGATTTGCTATAACTTTAACCCATTGCCCTACTTCTGTGAATTTTGCATCAGGGTCTGTTCAAATGAGTCAGTTCTTTGCATCAGGTGGCCAAAGTACTGGTGTTTCAGCTTCAACATCAGCCCATCCAATGAACACTTAGGACTGATCTCCTTTAGGATGGACTGGTTGGATCTCCTTGCAGTCCAAGGGACTCTCAAGAGTCTTCTCCAACACCACAGTTCAAAAGCATCAATTCATTGGTGCGATGGCACCCCACTCCAGTACTCTTGCCTGGAAAATCCCATGGATGGAGGAACCTGGTGGGCTGCAGTCTGTGGGGTCTTGAAGAGTCGGACACGACTGAGCGAATTCACTTTCACTTTTCACTTTCATGCATTGGAGAAGGAAATGTCAACCCACTCCAGTGTTCTTGTCTGGAGAATCCCAGGGACGGGGGAACCTGATGGGCTGCTGTCTATGGGGCCGCACAGAGTTGGACATGACTGATGTGACTTATCAGCAGCAGCAGCAGCAGCAGCTTTCTTTATAGTCCAACTCTCACATCCATACACGACTATTGGAAAAACCATAGCCTTGACTAGATTGACTTTTTTGACAAAGTAATGTCACTGCTTTTTAATATTCTGTCTAGGTTGGTCATAACTTTCCTTCCAAGGAGTAAGCGTCTTTTAATTTCATGGCTGCAATCACCATCTGCAGTGATTTTGGAGCCCCCCAAAATAAAGTCAGCCACTATTTCCACTGTTTCCCCATCTATTTCCCATGAAGTGATGGGACTGGATGCCATGGTTTTGGTTTTCTGAATGTTGAGCTTTAAGCCAACTTTTTCACTCTCCTCTTTCACTTTCATCAAAAGGCTCTTTAGTTCTTCTTCGCTTTCCGCCATAAGGATGGTGTCATCTGCATATCTGAGGATATTTCTTCCGGCAATCTTGATTCCAGCTTGTGCTTCATCCAGCCCAGCATTTCTCATGATGTACTCTGCATATAAGTTAAATGAGCAGGGTGACAATATACAGCCTTAATGTACTCCTTTTCCTATTTGGAACCAGTCTGTTGTTCCATGTCCAGTTCTAACTGTTGCTTCCTGACCTGCATATAGGTTTCTCAAGAGGCAGGTCAGGTGGTCTGGTACTACCATCTCTGGAAGAATTTTCCACAGGTTGTGTAATTTGTGATGACATTGTGGATAACTTTTTTTTTTTTTTTTGCATTAATAACATTTCTCCCTTTGTAGGATGGATAATCTTTAAACGAGTTTCCAATCGTGTATAAATCTAGCTAAATAATGTGTATTCTTGTTTGATTTCACAAAGAGTGTGGCTTACTTTTGTTTCTATGAGTCAGTTTTGACCCCAATTAAGTCTCCCCTAATACTGTTGGTCATAATCAATTGCTTCTTTCCCTGAGCTCTCCCAGGAGGGTATTTGTCTCTCTATTTAGTACTTACTTATTCTGTTTTAGTTGTCTTATCTGTTACTAGAAGGAAGAAGGGACTCTCTTATTCTTCTCTGTGCTCTCCTAAACACCGATCATATGCCTTGCACCTAATATGTCTCACAACATTTTTGCTGGATTAAAAATAATTTCATAGATGACATAGACTTTGTAATATCCATAATAGCCTCAGGCCTTAATGCATATTTTTGAAAGGTATACATTTTGACAGGCTTCCCTGATAGCTCAGTTGGTAAAGAATCTGACTGTAATGTGGGAGACCTGGGTTCCATCCATGGGTTGGGAAGATCCCTTGGAGAAGGAAAAGGTTACCCACTCCAGTATTCTGGCCCGGAGAATTCCGTGGACCATATAGTCAATGGGTTCTCAAAGAGTTGGACTCGACTTTCACTTTTCATACATTTTGATAGTATGGGTGTGTGAGTGTATTTGGTGAAACTCCTGTGAGAAATCTGCCTAGATTTTTTTTAAGCAAGATTTTCATCAGCTAGCAGCTTTTAGTGTTCGCAACCTTATTACTGGCAGTAAATTTCTTTGAAAATGCCAAGTGAGGCCCATCGGGCTAATGGATTTATCCACTATGATATTCTAGGAAATTATGCCATCCAACTTTCCAGAAGTTGCTTCAAGGTCAAATACTGAAATATCTAAGTAGATTACAAGGATGCCTGGTAAAATCTTTTTTGACTGTCTTGTCTATTTCTACATCACTATTCCCAATAGTGATTTCCAATATTTCTACAATCTAATGTTCAGATATACTTTCTTTTCCACTCTTCCTATTTACAGTTGGAATCTGGCATTTATTTAAGTTTTCAGCTCACTGGATATTTCAGAAAATTTTACCCTTTGAAAGAAGCACTTCTTTGGCTCCAAAAAGCAAAGAAAAAATCAGGAGAATGAAATAGTAACTTTTCATTTGGAAATGGCTTCCCCTAGAGCAAGTGAACTCTGATCAAGAATTAGATGCTGATCTTGGACTTCCAAACTCTAGAACTGAGAAAATAAATGTTAGTTCTTTAAGCCAAAAAAAAAAAAAAAGAACATGATCACACAGGTGCACTGAATGGGCTGAACAAACTCTGTTTTACTGACATATGTGTAATGATTGGCAAGTATCAGACAATGGAAAATACAACTCCCACTCAGTCAAATCTTCTGAAAATATTGTCGCTTCCTGGCCACTTCCTGTCCAGTTATTCACTCAAGAGAGGTCTTCAATCACTTGGCCAATTATAAAGCACACCAATAGGTAGCTGTTTACTCTCTGGCTTCCTATTTACTTTGACAGGCCTCTGATCATTGGGTTCATTAAAGGGAAAAAACACCATCATGGAAAGACATTAAGTGTATAACAGAGGCCCCAACTTGAGCCTAAGTTGGGCTCAAGTATATTTCAAAGTGTCCCAATAGACTGTATATACATTCCTTGAAGGCAGAGACCTTCAAGACTCATATTTTTGGAGCTACGTCTCTGTCTTCATTGTCACCTTTGGGCTTATTGGTTTGACATTTCTTCTGTTTGACTTTTTCCCCTGGGGCAACATTTTTTTTAATAAAAATTAAAAAAAAAAATTGAAGCGTAGTTGATTTAGGGCTTCCCAGGTGGCTCAGTAGTAAAGAATCTGCCTGCCAACGCAGGAGATGCAGGTTCGATTCCTGGTTGGGAAGATCCCTGGAGGAGGAAATGGCAACCCACTCCAGTATTCTTGCCTGGGAAATCCCATGGACAGAGGAGCCTGGTGGGCTACAGTCCATAGGGTCCATTGCAAAAGAGTCAGACATGACTTAGTGACTAAACAACAGCAACAAGAGCAATAGTTGATTTACAGTATTATATTAGTTTCAGATATACAATATGGTATTTCAAAATTTTTATAAATTATACTCAATTTAAAATTATTATAAAATATTGGCTATATTCTTTGTGCTGTACAATATATCCTTGAAACTTATTTATTTTATACATAGTAGTTTTGTATCTCTTAATCCCTTACCCTTGCCCTCCCCCTTTATCTCTCCCCATTGGTAACCACTAGTTAGCTTTCTGTATCTGTGAGTCTGTTTCTGTCTTGCTGTTCATTTGTTTCTCCAGTTTAATTCCACATCTCATTTTGGCTTTGTTTGATTCCAAATGACTTCCTTGAACTCCACAGTACATGTGTTTGTGGCACTTTGGGGAGTCAAGGAGGAATAGTGCTAGTTGAGGGGGGGTGGGAGGATGGGGGGCCTACAAAGTGGGGGAGATAAGAAGTCAGCAGCTTTTCAGACATGTGATGACAAAGGGATTCAGAATCAGTGAGGGATATACTTGGGGACGAGACTGCACCTCTGCAGCCAGCGTCCCCATCCCAGGAATCCTTGGATATTAGGGAGAGTGCTAGACTTTTCATTATATAAGTAATAGTGACATATAATTTTATATTTGGGTATTATATGAAAGAGTAGCTTCAGAAGACTGGAGAACTTGGCAGCATTTGAACAGTTTTTTTTTTTTTTTTCTTTCACATTGTTATTCAAGTCTATTAAGAATGCCTTTGTTTTCTAGCAATTTTTTTTTAAGCAATTGTTTTTTATATACAGTTGTATTTGTTAAAAATCCTGGGTTGGAGTTTAACCTGGTTGAACAGGAAAATCAAAGAGGGAGACAGAGAAGCCTTTCTTTACCTCTGTGCCAAGGGAGTGTATGAGAATTTTAACACAAGATGTAGCCCTGGCTTTGATTCAGGAAAATACCAGAGAAGGTTATAATTGAGTTCCTATAAAGAAATAAGTTCTTTAATTCAGTATCATCTTTTATTTACCAAGAAACGCATACCATTGCAGTGTGCCAGGAAAGTAGAATTCTATTATGTTTACCTTGAAGTGCTGGGTGTAATGAAGTCATTGGCAAGTGCTGTTCATTTTTTAAAGGCAAGCAAGAGAAAAATAATAAAACTCAAACCTCTACATTTCTATTGATCACAGGATGCAGATCTTATTCATTGTCTCTTTATCTATCAAGAAATGGAAACATACAGTTTTAAAAAATGCTAAAACTTTGATCCCATTTTCTTCTCTTCCCCTTCGGTAAATTCTCTGAGTATTTGAAAAGGTGGAAAGATTATAGAAAACTTTTCTTTTGATGTCTAGACTCTATTTGGTTAGAATCATAACAAACATGTTTTGTTTTTGAAGAAGTAGTGCAGACTACAGTGTCAATGCTGGGATAAAGTATACAATGAGAATACGGAAGTGTTACATAGAGTCTTCAGACAATAACACTTGGAGTTTGTAATAAATTTGGGGAAAACACATTTATTGAGTTAAGCAGTAAATGATAAGATCTAGACTTAACTGTGATCTGTAACACGTTCAATGAAACAATAAATATGCTTGTAAAATGAAATGGTTTAATTCTGTATAATTTCTCAATATGTTACAGTTATGTGGATTTCTGTGCAGGAAGAAATACTAGTCCAAAACATAACTTGGTAGTAAACTAAATATGAGAAATCATAAAGTTTTTATATCTATTGATTCTTTATTTTCAAAGTGAAAGAGATATTGCGTCTGCTCTTAGGTAATGTTTGGTCCTTGTTATCACAAAGGCTTGCTTTGGGGTCCAGAGGAAAAAGAGATGCCTGCATTTATACTGTTCAGCCATTGTGTTTCACAGTGGCTTCAGGGAGAAAATAATAATTTCTGTGACAATCTGGTAGTTTCTTGTCTACGTAAGTCTAAGTAGTTTTGAGGGGGACACTATGTGTCAGTCACCATTTTGTGTTTAGGAGATTCAGTGATTCAAACACCTATATATTCAAAAGAAAAGAGCAGAAACAGAAACTCAATTATTGAAGCTCTATGTGCTGAAAATCAAAGTGTGTGTGTGCACTGTGTGTTAGTCACTCAGTCGTGTCCGACTCTTTGTGACCGCACAGACTGTGGCTGGCTAGGCTTCTCTGTCTATGGGATTCTCCAGGCAAGAATACTGGAGTGAATTGACATTCCCTTCTCCAGAGGAACTTCCCAACCTAGGGATTGAATCTTGGTCTCCTGCATCGCAGGCAGGTTCTTTACCATTTGAACTACAGGGATGTCCTGAAAATCAAAGACCCACATAGAATTAGAAATATAATTTTTCCTCTTTTCATAAAAAAGGGGAATGTGAGACAATTTATTAAAATAAACTATAAAATGCCTGCAAGGAATCGAGGATGGTGGTTAGCTTTTTTGACAGGAAAATATTTTTCTATCTGTATTTTGGTGTCAAGGTTATCTTTCATTTGGAGGATTTTGTAATTTTGCATTGATTGAGAGACTTTTACTTATTTTCAAAACTATGTATGCAAATTATGATTAAATTTCAGAGGATTTAATCTTTTGAATATCACCTTAAAAATAGGAATTATGGTACACTGAGATGATAATTAACTCATTATGAATAATTTATTTTATACCTGGAAACTCTGGGCATAGTTGATGTTACCTAAATTTTCAAGCAGATACCAGTCAAGATAGCAGTAAGTTCAAGTCCTATGTGTAGTATTGCATATTAAGTGAGAAATCTCATTACAAAAGTCCAGCATTTAATGTTTCTTATTTTATAATATTCATGCTAAAAATTCCCAGCTTGGGATGCTGAAAGAATTATAATGTCCAAACAGTGTTTTTATAGTAAACATATTTTAATTATTTTAGCTCTCCTGAAAAAAAGGTAACCAAGTCAACTTTGACTATGGTAGCTTTTATATTTTAAAAGTTTGTTGCATTTATATTTAATCTTCTTTAAGCTGGTGAGTGAATATAACCATCTTTTGATTACAGATTTCAAATAATGGAGGCCATTAGACATCATAAGATTTGTCACGATCAAACAGCATGTTGTTTGTAGATTATGTAAATTCTGATGTCAAGGAGGAACGTATTGGTCTACATTTGTCTATTTATTTATTTTATCCTTATGCATTTTGTTTAACTGTCTAGCACTTACTATGTGCCTGATAATACTCTGAGTGTTTACAGTGACCCTATGAGGCAAGCACTATTGCAATCCTCATTTTATTGAAGAGGAATGTAGATTAGTAAAAATAGTATGAATTTTAGCAAGAAACAGACTTGAGTTAAATTCTGAATCTACCACTTACTAACAATGTATGTGTGTGTGTGTGTGCTAGTCACTCAGTTGTTTCTAACTCTATGCAACCCCATGGTCTGTAGCCCACCAGGCTCCTCTGTCCATGGAATTCTCCAGGTGAGAATACTGCAGTGGGTTGCTATGCCCTACTCCAGGGGATCTTCCTGACCCAGGGATTGAACCCGGGTTTCTTGCATTGCAAACAGACTCTTTACTGTCTGAGCTACCAGGGAACAACTAACAAGTCAGCCATGGTATTTAATATGTGCTTATGTCTCTAAGCCTCAATTTCCTTTATACAAAATGAGGGAAGATACTTAATACTTTCCAGGCTTATTGTGAATGTTAAATCAAAATATTGGAAAGCACCTAGCACAGTTTCTGGTACATCATAACTTCTGAATACAGACTAATTTTCTTCCCATTCACTTTAGTCTTGTGTTAGTCAGGACTCTTAGTTACAAGTGGTGGAAACCCTCATCAAACAGAATCTTTAAAAAAAAGAATATGTTCATTCATTTAACTGGGAAATTCAAGGTGTTTCACCAATGCCATTAGAATGTCTTTCTCTTGGTAGTGCTCTTCACTGTTTTGGCTTATTTTCAGGCAGACTCCAATCCAATCTTTTTATTGATAAAATTTTTATTTGCTTTTTGCCAGTTTGTATCTGGTCAGTTTCATGGTCTGGTAACCAAAGGCACATTTCTCTTACAGTCATAGACCTTGAGTCTGGTTCTCATAATTTCTGCCTTTAAAAAAAATATTTTAAAAGTATTTATCTACCTGCAGTTCAAGAGACCCAGGCTCTATCCCTGGGTTGGGAAGATCCCCTGGAGAAAGGCATGGCAACCTACTCCAGTATTCTTGCCTGGAGAATCCCATGGACGGAGGAACCTGGTGGGTTATAGTCCATGGGGTTGCAAAGAGTTGGACGTGACTGAGTGACTAACACTTTATTCATTTGGCTGTGCCAGGTCTTAGTTGTAGCACACAGGATCTTTGATCTTGGTTGCAGCATGTGGGATCTAGTTCTCTGACCAGTGATTAAATCTGGGCCCCCTGTATTTCAAGTGTGGAGTCTTAACCACTGAACCACCAAAGAAGTCCTAGAATTTTTGCTTTTATGCAACCAACCAAGATGCTCTACCCATTGACACAGGCCTTAGTTAAATAGCATCTTGCTGTTTCTTGGGAGAAGTTAAAGTAGGTTAGGGTATGATGGAGGTACAGCTAATCTGCCCCTCGCCCACGGCAGAATCCTAATAGTTCCTTAAAATGCAGGTAATTGTGTCCTCTGTCACACAGGAAATGCACAGGATAAGGTCTTTGGTAGGCAACTAGGAGATCTATACTGGTCTTGTCTCCTGATATATCTGTTGTTCCCCAAAACTTGTTCACATAAGTTTAGCTTGGAGCAGAGTATATATACAGTACTTCCAACCTGGTAAGATTCATGATTATCTATCTGTCAGCCATTTTGTATTTCTAGCCACAAGCAGAAAGTATATTTTCTTCCCTATCCACTGTCACACATAAAAACATGGACCATACCTTTTATCCTCCTTGCATAGGCACCTATTCAAGGACAAAAGCAGTAGACAATGAAATCCAGTATCCTGAAGTATTTATATCAAGCCCCTAAAGTTTGGTAAGCTCAAGTCCTAAGATGCAGCAGGGGTAGTTTAATAAACTACTGCAAAATCTACTGTCAATTTCATGGCTGGAGGCAGGAGAATCGACTGTCCCACATTTCAATTGCAATCAATCAGTTCTGTGTTTGGGATCTGTTATTTTCTAATATCAATATTCTAGATATCAATGTCAATTTTATGAAATATCCCTTTGGACCATGACAGAGATTTGGCTGCTATTGGTCCCTTTAACAATCTTTGCTGAAATATCAGCAAGGTGATTTCCCTTAGCAGCTTCCAAAGAGTCAAGTATAGAATGCCCACAAAGCTTAAAAAAAAAGAACTTAAGTGGCAGATAAAAACATTGCATTCAATGATTCCTGAACATAGAGGCCATTTTTAATTTTATTTCCACTGGAAGTAAAGAAGACATGTTGTTTCAACAACATTTCAAAATCATGAGCTACTCTAAAATCTTATCTGCTATCAGTGTAAATATTGGCAGTTTTGTCCTTGGCTAAAACGCAAGCCTATGTAAGAGCTTATAATTCAGCCTGTTGTGCCAAAGTAGTCATAGGTAAAGGTGTTGCTTCAACAACTTCAAAAGAATTTGTAATACCACATCCAGCACAGTATTTGTTATGGTCACCATTTAAATCAGAATCATCAGTGAACCATGAGAGGTCAACATTACCCAATGGAATTTCCTGTGGATCATTACGAGGAGTCAGGAGATGGTCTGTCAGCCTTAAGCAGTCCTAAGGGACTTCACTGGGGACAAAGAGGAAAAGATCAGCCAAGTTAAGGTTACTACAACATAAAAGAGTTATATGAGAAGAAATTAACAAAAGGACTTCAGAGGTGAGGTGCTGACTGAGAAATGTTGAGTGTGATGAGAATTCAGGAGACTTCACTGTGTAGCTCAAATGGTAAAGAATCTGCCTATGAGGCAGGAGACCAGGGTTCAGTCCCTGGGTTGGAAAGTTTCTCTGGAGAAGGGAATGACAATCTACTCTAGTATTCTTGCCTGGAGAATTCCATGGACAGACAAGCCTGGTGGGCTACAGTCTGTGGGGTCGCAAAGAGTTGGACACGACTGAGTGACTAACACAACACAGTCCTAATACATGAGGTATAAAAATGGTTAAAGGAGATCCCACGGTGATTTTCTCAATGGCTTTAACTGAAAGGGCAGTGGTTGTAATGGCTTTAAGGTAAGCGTGGGGCACCCCTGTACCACAAGGTCCAGTTGCTGGTTATAATACTCTATGTTTCAATGGTGGTTCTCATGTTTTGGGGTGAGTACGCCAAGGGCATTCCCTTTCCTTTCATATGCAAAAAGGAAAAAGGGAATCTGATCATTGGGATGGCCAAGGGCAGGTGGATTCTTCAAATTTTCCTTTAAGGCCTTGAGGGCTGTGTCATCTGGTTTTTCCGATAAAACTGGATTACAGTTGTAACTATTTATTAAAACATATAGGGGTTTGGCCATAAGAGAGAAATTTTGAATCCAATTTCATCAGTAAGCAACTAGCTGGAGAAAACCTCTCAGTTGGTGCTTTGTTTGGAGAAACACAGGACACTGTCTGGATCTAGCTGCAGCCCTTATTCTGATATTCTAAATATCAAACCTGGGTTTGGTGACACTCTGTGATAACCTAGAAGGGTAGGATGGGGTGAGAGGTGGGAGGGAGGTTCGAGGGGTGGGGCACATATGTATACCTATTGCTGATTCATGTTGATGTATGGCAAAAAGCAATAAAATATTGTAAAGCAATTATTCTTCATTTAGGAAAAAAAAAAAAAAAACCTGGGTCTGGGAATACTGCAGTTTTTCTTTGGTGACCTTATGTCCCTTAAGGCTGAAACTTTAGCATGTGGTTGCTCTTTTCCTGTGAGGCAGCATAAGAAGTAGAGCAAAGAAGCAAATCATCTACATATTACAACAAAGCAGAACCCCTAGGGAACTTTACATCATCTAGATCAGCCTTCAGGATTTTGAGAAATAAGGAGTTTCAGTACAACCCTGAGGCATGACTGTCTAGGCGAATTGTTTTTCTTCCCAAGTGAATGCAAGAAAGGTATATTGGCTAGCTTCATCAACTGGAATGCTAAAGAATGCAATGCATAAATCAATTAGAGTAAAGAATTTGTTTCCAGTGGGAGTGGATGTTAGTAGCCTATGAGAGTCAGTGACAACCGGATTTGGAAGGATAACAATGTGGCTTATTGCTTGGAGGTGCTATAGTTTTTCTCATCAGTAAATAGGGGTAGCTGCAGGCCATGGGGTCGCTAAAGTCGGACATGACTGAGGGACTTCACTTTCACTTTTCACTTTCCTGCATTGGAGAAGGAAATGGCAACCCACTCCAGTGTTCTTGCCTGGAGAACCACAGGGTTGGGGGAGCCTGGTGGGCTGCCGTCTATGGGGTCGCACAGAGTCAGACACGACTGAAGCGACTTAGCAGCAGGGACTAGTACAATGGATAATGAGGTCTTGAACCTTTAATCTTCTATTATGGACTTATGCCTTGAAGGCTTTTTACTTATAGAGTATTGATTAATTCTGGGAAAAGGTTCTATTTGAGGGTCTATTTGAATTTTGTTGGGAGGTTTGCTGTGAATCTTGCCAACATCAGTTAGAGATTTTGCCCATAAGGAGAGTGGTAGTGGTAGTGTTAGTTGCTCTGTGACCCCATGGATTGTAGCCCGCCAGGCTCCTGTGTCCATTGGATTCTCTAGGCAAGAATACTGGAGTGGATTGCCATTCACTTATCCAGAGGATCTTCCCAACCCAGGGATCGAACCCAGGTCTCCTGCATTGCAGTTGTTTCTTTACTGTTTGAGCTACAGGGAAGACCTTGTACAGGAAAAGAAAGTGGTAGCTGATTCAATAGGGACAAATGATCAGTGTTTCCAGAATCAGCTCTAGTGTCATCAGAGAGGAACAAGAAAAAGATGTCAAAGGGTCCTTTAATTCACTTGCCTTGTTGCTTTGATGACAACGATCAATTTCTAAAATGATTTCCCCCTTTTGGGAGAAATAAATTCTAGCATGATATTTCTGTAAGAAGTCTTGGTCTAATAAATGGACAGGCATGGAAAAACTAAGGGGACAAGGGTGTGTATCTTTCAAAGAGCCTAAACAAAAGGGAATGGGGTTCACAGACAGAAATCTCTGGAGATTTATTAGAGAACCCATTCTTTGAATTGTTTTAATACTCTGAGGGGGCTTCCCAGGTGGCTCAGTGGGTAAAGAATCTGTCTGCCAATGCAGGAGATATAGTAGATATGGGTTCAATCCCTGGGTCAGGAAGATCCCCTGGAGGAGGGCATGGTAACCCACTCCAGTATTCTTGCCTGGAGAATCCCATGGCTAAAGGGACCTGGTGGGCTACAGTCCGTAGGGTTGCAAAGAGTCTGACATGACTGAAGTGACTGAGCACAAGCATGAGTACTCTGAGGCAGTGGCTGCTTTACAGTAGAGGGTTTGATCACTGAGTGTGTGACTCTGGTGTCAGGACTGGAAGAGATTCATCCCCAATATAGGAAAATGTTTTCCCAAGCAGATTAAGAAGAAAGATTGGGAAGGGCCCTTGTAGTTCCTTGGAGAATTAGGAGGATGTTACAAAGGCTGGTTAGAGACTTGAAGATGCCTAAAATTCTTAAAGTAGTTAACAATCTATTTTCCAGTGTCCTGGCTCTTTGCAACAGTAGCAGAATCTAGAGGGGTTTTGGTTTCTTTTAGTAGCCTTCATTTGCTCAAGTTGAAGACAAGGGTTTTGGTGACAGAGAAGGGAAGGAGGTGAAATTTGAGACAAAGAAGCCGGGGAAGGAGAGCCCGAGGCTTTGGGAGTCATTTTATCTTTTATCATTTTGCCTGTTTGCCTCAGCTAATCTTAAAATGTTATTTTGCAGAGAGGCAATTTCAGCCTCAAAATATCAATCGAACTAAGAATTCCACTCGGTTCTAAGAAGTAGCTCACTTTAGTTTTAGGGAAGTTAAGTAAGTGAAGTGAAGTCGCTCAGTCATGTCCGACTCTTTGCGACCCCATGGACAGTAGCCTACCAGGCTCCATCGTCCATGGGATTTTCCAGGCAAAAATACTGGAGTGGGCTGCCATTTCCTTCTCCAAGTTTTAGGGAAATTAAGTCCAATTCAGATTTAAGTTAATTAAATTTGAGGACTTCCAAAGTTCTCCATAATGGCCACAGATATTCTAAATTGCCCGTGGTCAGGTTGGTCCATTTTCTTAGAAATGTGCATGAGGAAGGACTCAGGTTTTTTTTTTTTTTTTAAACATAAAATGGATTGAGGTCAGTGTAGGGAGGCGCCCTTAAAATACTTAACATAACCGTGATCCCATTTCCTAGAGGTTTTTCCTCTAAAGTAAAGAGCAGTTGCCCATATAATGAGTCAGTGGGAAAACCAGGACCAGAATCAAGATTTTGCACTCCAAATTTATTTAAAAAAAAGCAATTGTCCAACAGTTTAAATGGCTTACAAACACCACAAAGGGTTCAATTCAAATAGCTTGCAAGCCAATACCAGCTGGTCTTAGGGAGAGAGCTTGGTCCCAGAGCCAGGCCAAAGCCTGTCTCCAAAGGACTAGGCCAAAGACTAAAAAACCCAGCCCTGTTTCAGAGAAACAAGAGCTGTTTCTGAGAGGGTCAAAGGCCGGCCCGTTTCAGTCAAACAGTCTGATCCCAAAACAGACTGAAGTATTAATACCAAATGAGCACTTGCATACAGGCAAGGCTTTAACCACAAGACAAAATCTTTGAATGGATCTCGAGTAAATGCTTGCTTTGCTTGTTGTCTGGCTTCGCTTCAGTCATGTCAGACTCTGTGCAACACTATGGACTGTAGCCTGCCAGTTTCCTCTGCCCATGGGATTCTCCAGGCAAGAATACTGGAGTGGGTTGCTGTTAGGTAGTTAGAATAGGAAAAAGGAGTCCAGAATGGCGGTGGCTAAAAGACAAGGAAGGGAATAGCCCACGAAAATAGAACAAAGGAAGGTCAGAGTGTTGTAGCCATGCGTTCCGGGAAACAAACTCACTCAGAAGGACAATGCAGATAGTGGAGCGCAGTTTATTACACTGGGGGCCCAAGGCAGTCTCCTCTTAGCCAAAGACTCCGACCAGTTTTTGTGAAAACCTTATATACCCTAAGTGTATGTGCCCAAACCCACCTCCCCAAATTGAAACTGGTCTGAACAAAGGAAAAGAAAGATACAATCAAAGTTAACCCATGATTCATGTGCCTTTTGCCTAGGTTGTTCAGTTCAGTCGCTCAGTCATGTCTGACTCTTTGCGACCTCATGAACTGCAACACGCCAGGCCTCCCTGTCCATCACCAATTCCCAGAGTTCACCCATACTCATGTCCATTGAGTAGGTAATGCCATCTAACCATCTCATCCTCTGTCATCCTTTTCTCCTCCTGCCCTCTATCTTTCTAGCAGCAGGGTCTTTTCAAATGAGTCAGCTCTTCGCATCAGGTGGCCAAAATATTGGCGTTTCAGCCTCAACATCAGTCCTTGCAATGAATACCCAGGATTGATTTCCTTTAGGATGGACTGGTTGGATCTCCTTGAAGTCCAAAGGACTCTCAAGAGTCTTCTCAAACACCACAGTTCAAAAGCATCAATTCGTTGGTGCTCAGCTTTCTTTATAGTCCAACTCTCACATCCATACATGACTATTGGAAAAACCAAAGCCTTGACTAGATGGACCTGTGTTGACAAAGTAATGTCTCTGCTTTTTAATATGCTGTCTAGGTTGTCATAACTTTCCTTCCAAGGAGTAAGCATATTTTAATTTCATGGCTGCAATCACCTTCTGCAGTGATTTTGGAGCCCCCCAAAATAAAGTCGGCGGCGGCTGCGACCGACGCACTAAGTGTGGCTGAGAGGAGCTACCCCACGTCTGAGGTCAGGGGCAGAAGCCGGAAGGACCCCATGCCCAAAGGGCGGCAGCCGGGAGGAGCTACCCTACGCCCGAGGCCAGGGGCCGCGGCCGGGAGGACCAACCCCACATCCAAGGAGCCCTGGCTGCTCGGGCACAGGAGGGCCTGGAGGAGCTATCCCACGTTGAAGGTCAGGAAGGGCAGCAGTGAGGAGATACCCCTCGTCCAAGGTAAGGAGCAGCAGCTTCGCTTTGCTGGAGCAGCCGTGAAGAGATACCCCGTGCCCAAGGTAAGAGAAACCCAAGTAAGATGGTAGGTGTTGCAAGAGGGCATCAGAGGGCAGACACACTGAAACCATACTCAAAGAAAACTAGTCAATCTAATCACACTAGGACCACAGCCTTGTCTAACTCAATGAAACTAAGCCATGCCCGTGGGGCAACCCAAGACGGGCGGGTCATGGTGGAGAGATCTGACAGAATGTGGTCCACTGGAGAAGGGAATAGCAAACCACTTCAGTATTCTTGCCTTGAGAACCCCATGAACAGTATGAAAAGGCAAAATGATAGGATACTGAAAGAGGAACTCCCCAGGTCAGTAGGGGCCCAGTATGCTACTGGAGATCACTGGAGAAATAACTCCAGGAAGAATGAAGGGATGGAGCCAAAGCAAAAACAATACCCAGCTATGGATGTGACTGGTGATAGAAGCAAGGTCCGGTGCTGTAAAGAGCAATATTGCATAGGAACCTGGAATGTCAGGTCCATGAATCAAGGCAAATTGGAAGTGGTCAAATAAGAGATGGCAAGAGTGAATGTTGACATTCTAGGAATTAGCGAACTAAAATGGACTGGAATGGGTGAATTTAACTCAGATGACCATTGTATCTACTACTGCAGGCAGGAATCCCTCAGAAGAAATGGAGTGGCCATCATGGTCAACAAAAGAGTCTGAAATGCAGTACTTGGAGGCAATCTCAAAAACGACAGAATGATCTCTGTTCGTTTCCAAGGCAAACCATTCAATATCAGAGTAATCCAAGTCTATGCCCCTACCAGTAACACTGAAGAAACTGAAGTTGAATGGTCCTATGAAGACCTACAAGACCTTTTAGAACTAACACCCCAAAAAAGATGTCCTTTTCATTATAGGGGACTGGAATGCAAAAGGAGGAAGTCAAGAAACACCTGGAGTAACAGGCAAATTTGGCCATGGAATACAGAATGAAGCAGGGCAAAGACTAATAGAGTTTTGCCAAGAAAACGCACTGGTCATAGCAAACACCCTCTTCCAGCAACACAAGAGAAGACTCTACACATGGACATCACCAGATGGTCAACACTGAAATCAGATTGATTATATTCTTTGCAGCCAAAGATGGAGAAGCTCTATACAATCAACAAAAACAAGACCAGGAGCTGACTGTGGCACAGACCATGAACTCCTTATTGCCAAATTCAGACTGAAATTGAAGAAAGTAGGGAAAACCAGTAGACCATTCAGGTATGACCTAAATCAAATCCCTTATGATTATACAATGGAAGTGAGAAATAGATTTAAGGGCCTAGATCTGATAGATAGAGTGCCTGATGAACTATGGAATGAGGTTTGTGATATTGTACAGGAGACAGGGATCAAGACCATCCCCACGGAAAAGAAATGCAAAAAAGCAAAATGGCTGTCTGGGGAGGCCTTACAAATAGCTGTGAAAAGAAGAGAAGCAAAAAGCAAAAGAGAAAAGGAAAGATACAAGCATCTGAATGCAGAGTTCCAAAGAATAGCAAGAAGAGATAAGAAAGCCTTCCTCAGCGATCAATGCAAAGAAATAGAAGAAAACAACAGAATGGAAAAGACTAGAGATCTCTTCAAGAAAATTAGAGACCCTTCCAATGTGGGGCCAAGGAGTCGTGTTTCCAGTCCTTGACCCACACCTGATCCCCGGGCACAAATTCATGAATCCCCCAAGGGGGAATGGCACCCTTTCTTGTACAACCTTAGTTACTTGGTTTATTACCTTACCCAGTTGTTCCAGCTGTTTAGAAATCTCATCTCCCCTTACCTGAGGCAAATTTGTTGACACTTGTTTTATTATGGGAGGGGGCCTCCCATACACAGTTTCGTATGGATAATAGCCATGGGACCGTGGAGTCATCCTGAATCTGAGCAGAGCCATAGGAAACAAGTCCACCCAGGAGCAGTCAGTCTCTATGATCCACTTGGAAAGTGTCTCTTTAAGTGTCCAGTTGGTTCCTTCCACCATCCCAGAACTCTGGGACCTATACGCTGTATGTAATTTCCACTTGATTTTTAAAGTTGTGTTTGCCTGTTGTACTAAATCAGCTACGAAAGCCGGGCCACTGTCTGATCCAATGCTGGTAGGAAATCCAAATCTGGAAACTATCTCCCTAAGCAGGCACCAGGCTACTTCTGATGCTCTTTCAGTCCGGGTAGGAAAAGCTTCTACCCATCCTGAGAACGTACATACCATGACCAGTGGGCAACGGTAGTGTTGGTGAGGTTTCATTTCAGTGAAGTCCACTTCAAGGTGTTCAAAGGACAGCGTGCCTTTTAGTTGAATCCCCAGACGTTTCTGTCTGTGCCGAGAGGCAGCATTGACCTATGAGCAGACAGTGCAGTTCTGAGATTCTGTCCTGCATAGGGAAGAGAGGCAGGGAACCAAGAAATATTCTCAAATTAGCTTTTCCAGTTTATCATGGCCTAGGTGGGTCACTTGGTGTGTTTGGCTTACCAGAGTGGGTGCCAGCTCTTCCAGTACCAATAATTTGCCACTTGGCAATTCCCACAATCCCTTTTCAGTCTTGATGGCCCCTTCTGTTTTGGCTAGTTGGTTTTGGGCTTCACTGTATTTTGGAGAGTCCAGCGTTAGCTCAGGCAGCTCTGTCAATATGAAAGCTTTAATAGGGGCTTTACTTGTCACCCCAAGCCCTCAGCTGTTTGTTTGGCAGTCTCATCTGCCAGTCTGTTTCCCTGAGCTCGGGGGTTATCCTCTTTTTTATGTCCTCGGCAGTGTATGACTGCAATCCTTTCTGGCTCCCAGGCAGCATTTAATAGTGTCTTAATTTCTTCCTTATTTTTAATACCTTTTTCACTAGCTATCAAAAGCCCTCTCTCCTTATACAGAGACCTGTGTACATGTAGTGTGGCAAAAGCATACCTGAAGTCTGTGTAAATGTTTGTCTTCTCACCTTTTGACAGCTAGAGGGCCTGGGTTAGAGCATGTAGTTCGGCCCATTGAGCAGACCAGTGTGATGGCAGAGAGCTAGCCTCAACGATGGTTTCTTCCATGATGACTGCATATCCCGACAGTCCTTGTCCTTGTTTCACCAGGCTGGTGCCATTGGTGTACAGGATCAAATCTGGGTCTGGGATTGGCTGGTCTCTCAAGTCAGGTCTGCTGGCATATTTCCTTGCAATCATGTGAGGGCCCACATTCTCCCACAGGAAAGAGAGTGACCGGATGAAGGGCCTGACAAGGCTCAATAGTAACATGGGTGTTCTCACATAACAGTCCCTGGTATTGAATAATCCGGGATGTTGACAGCCATTTATGGAGGTCCCCTCACAGGAGAGTGTTGACCTCATGAAGGACTTTTACGATCAAATCTTTGCCCAAAGTCACCTTGGTTGCCTCCCAGACCAGTAAGGCAACTGCAGCAACTGCCCATAAGCATCCCAGCCACCCAGTGACAATATTGTCCAGCCATTTTGGGAGATAAGCCATGGGTCTGTCCCATGTCCCCATAGTCTGGGACAACACTCCCATAGTCACCTTGTCCTTTTCAGTCATGCAAAAAGTTAACGGCTTAGCAAGGTCTTGTAAGCCCAAGGCGGGTGCTGATGTAATTGTAATGGGTTTGAGTTCTGTTAACAGTGGGACTTGTTTTGCAAGCCTGGGGTGTTGTCTTCCACCCAGACCTCAGGGAATTGTTGAGTTAACTCTCTCTCTCAACTGTTTAGCCTGTCTGGTTTTTCTTCCAGGAGATGGTGCAACCTCCATTCTATTTGAGGGGTTACTCAGAGGAAGAGTAAATAGGTGGTTGAGCCCACTCAAAGAGTGGGCCTTTCATTGGGGGGAAAGGTCACTTGTGCCCCCAATTTATACAGCAAGTCTCTTCCCAACAAAGGTACTGGGCATTCAGGGATGTATAAAAATTGAGTCACTTGGAATCCCCCCATCTGACATTTTCGGGGTAGGCTTGAGACACAAAGGCTGCATTTATCACCATCTGAGACCCAGCAGCCTCTGGATCTTTTGGTGTGTAAAGTCCACAGGCCTCGCACAGTCTTTCAAAGAACTCAAAGGGTGATTTGCTTTCCCTTTAAATCACTTCGGAGGGTTTTGCCATACTCATAGGTTTTTGGGACCCCCCTCTTGAGACCTTGTAAAATAGCTGCCTGATATCTCTCCAGGTGGTCCTTCCCTTCCTCTGTGTTACAGTCCCAATTGGGCCTCTCATCTGGGGTGGCTAGTTCTGCCCGCTGCTGCAGATTTGCAGTACCCTCAGGTGCCATTTCTCTTAACCCTTTTCTGGCCTCAGTTAGGATCTTATGTCTTTCCTCAGGGCTGAAAAGGGAGACTAGTAGTTGGATTATGTCATCCCATATAGGGCGGTAGGTTTGAAAAATAGTCTCCTAGCCTAATCATGGCTTGTGGCTCCCCTAAGTATGGTGGAGTGTGTCTCTGCCAGTTTAATATATCTGTAGAGGAAAATGGCTGGTAACAATAGGCTACAGGGGCCTGATGGTAGTGCCCACATTCGTCCTGAATTGGAGGCTGTTGTAGCTCTCTGAGGGGTATCTGTAGTGGGGTTCTTTCCCCCTGTTCCTTGGCAGAGGGCAGCCTCTGTCTAATTCCTGTTTTCTTACCCCTTCCCCTACTCACCGGGAGAGGGGTATACAGTCTAGGAGGTCCAGCTGAGGTGAAATTCTGGGGGCGTTGACCAGAGATCTCCATCGCTGGAATTGGAGCCTGCCAAAATGGTGGCTCTATGATCTCTGGGAGAGCTGGTGGAAGAGCAGCAGCTGCTGAAGGAACTTCCCCTGGCCCTGGATTGGGCGTTAAGGTGGCCTCTGGTCTTGGTGGAGCACTGGGAGGCAGGCGCATCATTATTCAGTATGGGGGAGGGATCAGGTCATCCCTGTCCAAATCCTGTAGAATTTCCTTTTTTATCATCAGTCAATTTTTGTGCCATTAATATTTTTCCCTTTTTTTTCTGGATACAGAACCTTGTCCAAGTAGGAGGGTCTTGAGCTAATCCTAGCCATGAGTCAATATATGGATATCGATTCAGGTGTCCTGGCTCTCCTGTGACTACTGTATAGACTGCTTCCACTATTTTTAAGTTCATGGTGTTCTCTGCTGGCCATCCTACTCCCATAGGGGGCCATTCGACCTCATAGAGTATGTGGAGGCAGTTAGGTGTCATCTGGAAAACAACAGAATGGGAAAGACTAGGGATCTCTTCAAGAAAATCAGAGATACCAAAGGAACATTTCATGCAAAGATGAGCTCGATAAAGGACAGAAATGGTATGGACCTAATAGAAGCAGAAGATATTAAGAAGAGATGGCAAGAATACACAGAAGAACTGTACAAAAAAGATCTTCATGACCCAGATAATCACGATGGTGTAATCACTGACCTAGAGCCAGACATCCTGGAATGTGAAGTCAAGTGGGCCTCAGAAAGCATCACTACGAACAAAGCTAGTGGAGGTGATGGAATTCCAGTTGAGCTATTCCAAATCCTCAAAGATGATGCTGTGAAAGTGCTGCACTCAATATGCCAGCACATTTGGAAAACTCAGCAGTGGCCACAGGACTGAAAAAGGTCAGTTTTCATTCCAATCCCAAAGAAAAGCAATGCCAAAGAATGCTCAAACTACTGCACAATTGCACTCATCTCACACACTAGTAAACTAATGCTCAAAATTCTCCAAGCCAGGCTTCAACAATATGTGAACCGTGAACTTCCTGATGTTCAAGCTGGTTTGAGAAAAGGCAGAGGAACCAGAGATCAAATGGCCAACATCCGCTGGATCATGGAAAAAGCAAGAGAGTTCCAGAAAAACATCTATTTCTGCTTTATTGACTATGCCAAAGCCTTTGACCGTGTGGATCACAATAAACTGTGGAAAATTCTGAAAGAGATGGGAATACCAGAACACCTGACCTGCCTCTTGAGAAATCTGTATGCAGGTCAGGAAGCAACAGTTAGAACTGGACATGGAACAACAGACTGGTTCCAAATAGGAAAAGGAGTATGTCAAGGCTGTATATTATCACCCTGCTTACTTAACTTATATGCAGAATACATCATGAGAAACACTGGACTGGAAGAAACACAAGCTGGAATCAAGATTGCCGGGAGAAATATCAATAACCTCAGATATGCAGATGACACGACCCTTATGGCATAAAGTGAAGAGGAACTAAAAAGCCTCTTGATGAAAGTGAAAGTGGAGAGTGAAAAAGTTGGCTCAAAGCTCAACATTCAGAAAACGAAGATCATGGCATCCGGTCCCACCACTTCATGGGAAATAGATGGGGAAACAGTGAAAACAGTGTCAGACTATTTTTCTGGGCTCCAAAATCACTACAGATGGTGACTGCAGCCATGAAATTAAAAGACGCTTACTCCTTGGAAGGAAAGTTATGACCAACCTAGATAGCATATTGAAAAGCCGAGACATTACTTTGCCAACAAAGGTTCGTCTAGTCAAGGCTATGGTTTTTCCTGTGGTCATGTATGGATGTGAGAATTGGACTGTGAAGAAGGCTGAGCGCCGAAGAATTGATGCTTTTGAACCGTGGTGTTGGAGAAGACTCTTGAGAGTCCCTTGGCCTGCGAGGGGATCCAACCAGTCCATTCTGAAGGAGATCAGCCCTGGGATTTCTTTGGAAGGCCTGATGCTGAAGCTGAAACTCCAGTACTTTGGCCACCTCATGCGAAGAGTTGACTCCTTGGAAAAGACTCTGATGCTGGGAGGGATTGGGGGCAGGAGGAGAAGGGGACGACAGAGGATGAGATGGCTGGATGGCATCACTGACTCGATGGACGTGAGTCTGAGTGAACTCCGGGAGCTGGTGATGGACAGGGAGGCCTGGCGTGCTGCGATTCATGGGGTTGCAAAGTGTCGGACACGACTGAGTGACTGTTCGGATCTGATCTGATCTGATCACCCCATGCAAGGGAAGTCGCTCAGTCGTGTCCAACCCTCAGTGACCCCATGGACTGCAGCCTTCCAGGCTCCTCCATCCATGGGATTTTCCAGGCAAGAGTACTGGAGTGGGGTGCCATCGCCTTCTCCCAAATAGTCCCCATAATCCCCTACAAATCCCTTCTTTAAATTTTTAATCATGCACTCCAATACAGTTGCCTTAGATTCACTTCCCCCCATCTTGCTTACCTTCTCAGACCTTCTTCTACTTTTCCTTTTCGTTCTGTCTAAGAAGTTCTTGGTACCCTATATACTTCTGATATTTCCACTCTATGAAACACTTAAATTGCCATTCCATCTCCTTCCTAATTGGGGTGAGAAGAGCCTTACTTGCCAGATCCCAGAAGATGAAGGGAGATTGGTGTGTCTTCACCTGTCAGTTAGCACTGCCGAACCAGAACACTGCATGGTCCAAGACTGTTTCTCCCTTAACTTTTAAAGTCCGTTCTGCCTTGGTGGGCTTGATCGGGTGTGGATGAAAACACAGATGGGTTAAATATCCCACATCCCAGGCCATCTCTGGAAAAGTCAATTCATACTCACTTATGTATCCCCCTCCTTCTAGCCTGACAGTTCCGAGGGGTTCAAGAATTTCACAGCAAATGGGACACCTCCTTGGGGAGGGCAGAATATAAGCACACAAATACCTAGTTTCTTCTCCTAACAATCCCCTGGCGATTGCTTGGTAATAATTTTCCCCAAGATGGCCTGGACACCACCTTCTAAATGACATTCACAAATTTCCTTCCTAAACCCTAACAGTCTCATCAACCTGTGTACCAAGCAATCGCTGCCACCTGCCTATTCCAGGCTCCTGTGGGTCCGTGCCACTTCTAGTCCCTCCCAGGGGGGTGATCAGGCCCCCTCTTCCACCTTTCTGGGTGGGTTCCTCCTCACCTGAGTGCTCAGTTCCCCTGCTGCCATCCACTACCTGCTAATGTGAAAGGTCTGGAATTGAGAAGCAGAATCCTTCTAGAAGGGTGAGGTGCCTTCCCCCTTCTAGAAGATTTGAGCTGCAAAGCCTCAGAGTAGACCCAAATGGGACTTGTCTCCTTGAAGTGAGGAGTTTCCCAGCCAATGCATCAAATGTACCAACACGTTCCAGGAAACAAACTCATTTAGAAGGACAAAGCAGATAGTGGAGTGCAGTTTATTACACCAGCGGACCCAAGGCAGAGTCTCCTCTTAGCCAAGGACCCCAACCAGTTTTTGTGAAAACCTTATATACCCTAAGTGTATGTGTCCAAACCCACCTCTCTAAATTCCCTGAAACTAGTCTGAACAAAGGAAAAAAAAGATACTATCAAAGTTAACCAGTGACTCATTTGCCTTAAGCCTAGGTAGTTAACAGTGGAGAATTATCAATAGGCCTGTGATCATACCCCAATAAGCATAGTAGAATTTATGATTCTATTCGGTTACACAGATAATTAGGGTATTCTTTCAGGTGATGGAGAGTCTAGGTATGAGCCCTGGGGCTCTTCCAAGGTGGGGGGAGGGGGTCTGGTTTTCCAGTTGGTATGTCGTTTCCATAGATACTAGGCATATAGCTCAAAGTCCACAGTCCGGCCCAAGATGGGGTCCTGCTTTCAAGATGGAGCCTGTTCTGTCTGTTTCCTCCTTCAAGAGGACCAGAGTGAGGACTTCAGGTAGAGCAAACAGAACTCCTGGTTAGCCCAGTTTACATAGGGCAGGCCCAGGGGGAGGAAAAAACATATAAAAAGAGGAGTCAAAGGGCCAGGGATCTCTCTCCCATGCATGCATGCGTGCATGCTCTCTCTCTCTCTCTCTTTTTTCTTTCTCCCTCCTCTTCAAGTCTTTTGGGTCAGCATGCCTTCACGCCTCCGGAGGAGCCTGGTAGGCTGCAGTCCATGGGGTTGCTAAGAGTCAAACATGACTGAGCAACTTCACTTTCACTTTTCACTTTCATGCATTGGAGAAGGAAATGGCAACCCACTCTAGTGTTCTTGCCTGGAGAATCCCAGGGATGGGGGAGCCTGGTGGGCTGCCATCTGTGGGGTCGCACAGAGTCGGACACGACTGAAGCGACTTAGCAGCAGCAGCCCTCACGCCTCAAGGATGTACTTTCCTTTATTTTCTAAATAAAACTGAGCTGTAACACGGAGCTGTAACACTGTTTGAGAGCTGTGACGCCCAAGGGCTTTAACGTCTGTCGCTTCAAATTTTTGTTGTGACGAGACAGAACCGAGGAAATTACACACTCCCCTGACAGTTGCCATGCTCTCCTCCAGGGGAACTTTCTGACCCAAGGTTCAAACCTGTGTCTCCTTCATTGGCAGGCAGGTTCTTTACCACTAGTGCCATGCTGGGGGGCTTCAAATGCAAAGAGGGTGTTGACTAAAAAATACAGTTACAACTTGAATGTAGAGAGTTATTTTATTTGGTGGGAATGTTAGGTAGCCCTGAGAAACTGCTCCAAGGATGCAGGAGATAGAGTCAGGCTATATACAAGTTTGCAACAAAGGGGGCAGACAATCTGAACATTAAAGATTATTTTTAAGTAAGGAAATCCATATATAAATTTAAGGAATTTAACATTCTTCTATGCATGGGGAGATGCAAGAGTCTGGGCTTATTGAAGTCAGTCCTTTCATCTTTGCATGAAAGGACTTTGCATCTCGGCTATCTGGGGCCAGCATCCTGCCTATTTACAGAGATCTTGCTCTTTTTCTTGAATTCCCTTAAGGCCTTCTGCTTACACACGAGGGCTGTAATTACTGATGACTGTGACACCCTGAAGTTCCTCCTGTAGAGAGTGGCACTGCTTGTCAGCATGGTTCTGGAATTCATGTCTGCTGCTTGTCCACATGACTCAGAAATTCACATTGGAGGACCAGAATCCCAGATAGCTGTGACATCCTTGTTTATTGATCTAGCAGGAGATATTCCATTTAACAAGGGCATGAGTTCAGATCCAGGAGAAAGATGCACCTTTGAACTCCATGGTTGGCAAGAAAAGCAGTGTGCAACAAGGGCTCAATTTTGGGCACCACACCTATTTGCTTACCAGTCCTGGAGCCAACAGGAGTCTTCTCTGGTCCCTGTAAGGGCACCAAATGTTGATTAGAATCAAATAAACCATCAGATATCTCTCTAACAAAGACTAGATCAGCAGAGAATTGCCATTCAGGGTCTGCAACCATGGCAAGCCACATGCAAGTCCCCACAGGGCAAGGAACAAGAACATATTTTAAATAGAAAAGGAAGTTGTGTGGCCTGTAGTAAACAAAGAATCCATGGCTTTTCATTGGCTAAGTCCTTGCTAGGAAAGAATAGGAGTGTTTCCTCTTCCTGTTGGGCCCTGTTATCATCACAAGGCATGAGAGCTTTCCCTTCTGGTTTCCAAATCTATTTAATTGAGGTTCTTGCTTATTAATTCTTTATAGTTTATACATAATTCAATTGTACAGACATGTGCCATCAGTTTTTATATTCATTTGCATAGGGATACAGATTTATATACATGATTCTCAAGACACAAAAGATGGTGCCCTTCCATACACAAAAATAAACTCAAAATGGATTAAAGATCTAAACGTAAGACCAGAAACTATAAAACTCCTAGAGGAAAAGATAGGCAAAACACTCTCTGACATAAATCACAGCAGGATCCTCTATGACCCGCCTCCCAGAGTAGTGGAAATAAAAGCAAAAATAAAGAAATGGGACCTAATTAAACTTAAAAGCTTTTGCACAATGAAGGAAACTATAAGCAAGGTGAAAAGACAGCCTTCAGAATGGGAGAAAATAATAGCAAATGAAGCAACTGACAAAGAATTAATCTCAAAAATATACAAGCAGCTCCTGCAGCTCCATTCCAGAAAAATAAACGACCTAATCAAAAAATGGGCCAAAGAACTAAACAGACATTTCTCCAAAGAAGACGTTCAGATGGCTAACAAACACATGAAAAGATGCTCAACATCACTCATTATCAGAAAAATGCAAATCAAAACGACAATGAGGTACTATCTCACACTGGTCAGAATGGCTGCTATCCAAAAGCCTACAAACAATAAATGCTGGAGAGGGTGTGGAGAAAAGGGAACCCTCTTACACTGTTGGTGAGAATGCAAATGAGCATAGCCACTATGGAGAACAGTGTGGAGATTCCTTAAAAAACTGGAAATAGAACTGCCATATGACCCAGCAATCTCACTGCTGGGCATACACACTGAAGAACCCAGAATTGAAAGAGACACATGTACCCCAATGTTCATCACAGCACTGTTTACAATAGCCAGGACATGGAAGCAACCTAGATGTCCATCAGCAGACAAATGAATAAGAAAGCAGTGGTACATATTCAGAATGGAATATTACTCAGCTATTAAAAAGAATGCATTGAGTCAGTTCTAATGAGGTGAATGAAATTGGAGGCCTATTATACAGAGTGAAGTAAGTCAGAAAGAAAAACACCAATAGAGTATATTAATGCATATATTTGAAATTTAGAAAGATGGTAACAATGACCCTATATGTAAGACAGCAAAAGAGACAAAGATGTAAAGAACAGACTTTTGGACTCTGTGGGAGAAAGCGAGGGTGGGATGATTTGACAGAATAGCATTGAAACATGTGTATTATTATATATGAAATAGATCACCAGTCCAGGTTCAATGCATGAGATAGGGTGCTCAGGTCTGGTGCACTGGGATGACCCTGAGGGATGGGATAGGGAGGGAGGTGGGAGGGGGGGTTCAGGATGGGGAACACATGTACACCCATGGCTGATTCATGTGAATGTATGGCAAAAACCACTACAATACTGTAAAGTAATTAGCCTGTAATTAAAATAAATTAATTAATTAAAAAAATTAAAAAATATGGTGCCCTTTAATTCACTGAGTCTTCGAGTAGATTGACTGCTTATGTTGGGCTGAGTACATGTTCTTTGAAGCACCACCAAGTTTTTGAAATAAACCTTTTCAAAAAACCTGGGGGTTTTTATAATAGGCAGGACTTCAAAAATATAATCTCTAATCCACTAATATGAGATGCCTCCTAAGCTAAAATGCTAATTTTTTTAAATTATTTTTTTTGCTACAGTCTTCCCAACTTTCATTTAAATGTATTTCCTTTAATCATAACGATGATGTCAAAACTCCTTTGGAAGTGTCTTCAGAATTCTCATTAGCAACATGAGGAAAATTTTCATTGACATGATTGAAGGAAAAGATTAGCTCTTCCATATATATTCTTGAAAGGAAAGATAAAAGCCTGCTCTCCAACTGGAGAAAGTAGATTATTGAGTTTCACTGATCTTTTTTTTTTTTTTCCCCTTTTCCCTAAAAAAGTTGCCTCACTTTTCCTCAGTTTGCTTCCATTTACAAAATAGTAACAATGACTTACTCTGTGGTTGAGAACTAAACAGCCAGGCCTTGACCTGAGCATAAGGAGAGAAGGACTTCAAATGTAATTCTAGCTGTTACTTACAACATGGCTTTTTGCTTGCATTTCTCTGTGGCAGATAAATAAATGATACCATCTTGAGAAAGCTTTAACAATGTCCCTTAGGGCTGCCTTAGAAAAAGCCAAATCTCTGTTGAATTCAAGAAAGAAAGTAATTTATGTCCATGTGAAAGACAGAGAGGTTAGAACAGTTGGTTGACCACTGTGGGGATTTTAAGAGTATCTGGGGAAAATCTGTTTCCCTGGGGTATGATCTGAATTTTATTTTATGGATGATATCTATTGATGTAGTTCTGTTTTTTGTGAAGAAACAAGCCAACTTACTATTGACTTATGAATCTATAGAAAAAGGTAGAGAAAATATAAAGCAGCAGTTTGCTTTCTACTTGTCAAGTTAACATGGATTTGATGTCAAAATGAAGATAATATTTGTCTTGGGAATCACTTTGCATAATTTAGAAATAATATTAAGTGATTAACTCCTCATTTATTCTGTCATTCTTGTTTCTACCAGATCTCATATGCTGTAACATTATTATACATTGTGCTTCATCCCAAAGGATCCCAAAGTGGTTTACAATTACAGCATACTTTTAAATCAGTCCAGATATCCTGGTTGAACAATGTATTTGGAATGACAGAATTATATCTTTCTTGGCAAACCCATGCATAATTCACTAGGAGTATCTATAGGAGTATCTATAGTACCAAAAAAAATCAGTTTATATGCAATTATTAATAATGGAAAAATCACTGCCTTAGTTGTATGCATGTCAAATTGAGGGAGAGGGTCAAACAACAATGCTGAGTATGAGCCCCAAACTTGTGTAAAACTAAAGGGTAAAGGTCACCATTCAGTTCCCATCATGGATGGATTTGTAAAGGATTGTGTAAAGGGGAGTGATGCACATAGTAAATGACATAGTTTATGTTTCTGGATATGTCAATAAACTGTAATGCATTGCCATCTGTTTTAAAACTCTAGCTGGATGAAAAGGCTTCCTGGACATACAATAACCAGTCTTCTTTTTTTCATTTAAATTTTATTTTTTTATTGAACTCTAATTGATTCACAATTTTGTGTTAGAGATGTGCAACAGTGATACACACACACACACACACACACACACATGTGCATGCGTGCAAAGTTGCTTCCGTTGTGTCTGACTGTAACCCCTTGAACTGTAGTCTGCCAGGCTCCTCTGTTCATGGGATTTCCCAGGCAAGAATACTGGAGTGGGTAGCCATTCCCTTCTCCAGAGGATCTTCCTGACTCAGGGATCAAATTCACATCTCTTGTGTCTCCTGCATTGGCAGGTAGATTTTTTTTTTTTTTTTTAACACTGAACCACCTGGGAAGCCCATAGTTATCTGTTAATGCTTAACAAATTACCTCAAACAGCAGACGTACAACAACAGACACATATTATTTCAATTTCTGTTGGTAAGGAGTCTGTGTGCTGTTCACTTGAGTGTCTTTTTCTCAATGTCTCTCATAAGACTGCCATCAGTGTTTACTTGGGATGCCATCATTCCAAGGCTCAACTCGGAAAGAGCCCATTTCCAAGCTCATTCATATGGCTGTTGGCAGGCCTCAGGTGCTCATTCTGTGGGCCTCTCCATGGCACAACTCACAAGTTGGCATCTGGTTTCCCTTGAAGTGAAACTGTGAAAGAGGGAGCCCAAGATGGAAGCCACCATCTTTTTGTAACTTAAAAGTGGCATACCATCTTTTCAGACATGTTTTATTTGTTGAAAGAAATTCCACTTCATACCCAAGGGGATGGAACTATAGTACATCTGACTATCAAGAGTTGGAGATCACTCAGGGCCATTTTAGAAGCTGCCAATCACACGTGCACTTTTAGTAACTCTTTTTTTTTTTTTTAACATTTAATTTTATTTTTAAATTTTACATAATTGTATTAGTTTTACCAAATATCAAAATGAATCCGCCACAGGTATACATGTGTTCCCCATCCTGAACCCTCCTCCCTCCTCCCTCCCATACCATCCCTCTGGGTCGTCCCAGTGCACTAGCCCCAAGCATCCAGTATCGTGCATCGAACCTGGACTGGCATCTCGTTTCATACATGATATTTTACATGTTTCAATGCCATTCTCCCAAATCTTCCCACCCTCTCCCTCTCCCACAGAGTCCATAAGACTGTTCTATACATCAGTGTCTCTTTTGCTGTCTCGTACACCGGGTTATTGTTACCATCTTTCTAAATTCCATATATATGCATAAGTATACTGTATTGATGTCTTTCCTTCTGGCTTACTTCACTCTGTATAATAGGCTCCAGTTTCATCCAACTCATTAGAACTGATTCAAATGTATTCTTTTTAATGGCTGAGTAATACTCCATTGTGTATATGTACCACTGCTTTCTTATCCATTCATCTGCTGATGGACATCTAGGTTGCTTCCATGTCCTGGCTATTATAAACAGTGCTGCGATGAACATTGGGGTACACGTGTCTCTTTCCCTTCTGGTTTACTCAGTGTGTATGCCCAGCAGTGGGATTGCTGGATCATAAGGCAGTTCTATTTCCAGGTTTTTAAGGAATCTCCACACTGTTCTCCATAGTGACTGTACTAGTTTGCATTCCCACCAACAGTGTAAGAGGGTTCCCTTTTCTCCACACCCTCTCCAGCATTTATTATTTGTAGACTTTTGAATCGCAGCCATTCTGACTGGTGTGAAATGGTACCTCATAGTGGCCTTGATTTGCATTTCTCTGATAATGAGTGATGTTGAGCATCTTTTCATGTGTTTGTTAGGCATCTGTATGTCTTCTTTGGAGAAATGTCTATTTAGTTCTTTGGCCCATTTTTTGATTGGGTCATTTATTTTTCTGGAGTTGAGCTGCAGGAGTTGCTTGTATATTTTTGAGATTAGTTGTTTGTTAGTTGCTTCATTTGCTATTATTTTCTCCCATTCTGAAGGCTGTCTTTTCACCTTGCTGATAGTTTCCTTTGATGTGCAGAAGCTTTTAAGGTTAATTAGGTCCCATTTGTTTATTTTTGCTTTTATTTCCAATATTCTGGGAGGTGGGTCATAGAGGATCCTGCTGTGATGTATGTCGGAGAGTGTTTTGCCTATGTTCTCCTCTAGGAGTTTTATAGTTTCTGGTCTTATGTTTAGATCTTTAATCCATTTTGAGTTTATTTTTGTGTATGGTGTTAGAAAGTGTTCTAGTTTCATTCTTTTACAAGTGGTTGACCAGTTTTCCCAGCACCACTTGTTAAAGAGATTGTCTTTAATCCATTGTATATTCTTGCCTCCTTTGTCAAAGATAAGGTGTCCATATGTGCGTGGATTTATCTCTGGGCTTTCTATTTTGTTCCATTGATCTATATTTCTGTCTTTGTGCCAGTACCATACTGTCTTGATAACTGTGGCTTTGTAGTAGAGCCTGAAGTCAGGTAGGTTGATTCCTCCAGTTCCATTCTTCTTTCTCAAGATCGCTTTGGCTATTCGAGGTTTTTTGTATTTCCATACAAATTGTGAAATTATTTGTTCTAGCTCTGTGAAGAATACTGTTGGTAGCTTGATCGGGATTGCATTGAATCTATAAATTGCTTTGGGTAGTATACTCATTTTCACTATATTGATTCTTCCGATCCAGGAACATGGTATATTTCTCCATCTATTAGTGTCCTTTTTGATTTCTTTCACCAGTGTTTTATAGTTTTCTATATATAGGTCTTTAGTTTCTTTAGGTAGATATATTCCTAAGTATTTTATTCTTTCCGTTGCAATGGTGAATGGAATTGTTTCCTTAATTTCTCTTTCTGTTTTCTCATTATTAGTGTATAGGAATGCAAGGGATTTCTGTGTGTTGATTTTATATCCTGCAACTTTACTATAGTCATTGATTAGTTCTAGTAATTTTCTGGTGGAGTCTTTAGGGTTTTCTATGTAGAGGATCATGTCATCTGCAAATAGTGAGAGTTTTACTTCTTCTTTTCCAATTTGGATTCCTTTTATTTCTTTTTCTGCTCTGATTGCTGTGGCCAAAACTTCCAAAACTATGTTGAATAGTAATGGTGAAAGTGGGCACCCTTGTCTTGTTCCTGACTTTAGAGGAAATGCTTTCAATTTTTCACCATTGAGGATAATGTTTGCTGTGGGTTTGTTATATATAGCTTTTATTATGTTGAGGTATGTTCCTTCTATTCCTGCTTTCTGGAGAGTTTTTATCATAAACGGATGTTGAATTTTGTCAAAGGCTTTCTCTGCATCTATTGAGATAATCATATGGTTTTCATTTTTCAATTTGTTAATGTGGTGTATTACATTGATTGATTTGCGGATATTGAAGAATCCTTGCATCCCTGGGATAAAGCCCACTTGGTCATGATCTTTTTAATCTGTTGTTGGATTCTGATTGCTAGAATTTTGTTAAGGATTTTTGCATCTATGTTCATCAGTGATATTGGCTTGTAGTTTTCTTTTTTTGTGGGATCTTTGTCAGGTTTTGCTATTAGGGTGATGGTGGCCTCATAGAATGAGTTTGGAAGTTTACCTTCCTCTGCAATTTTTTGGAAGAGTTTGAGCAAGATAGGTGTTAGCTCTTCTCTAAATTTTTGGTAGAATTCAGCTGTGAAGCCGTCTGGACCGGGGCTTTTGTTTGCTGGAAGATTTTTGATTACAGTTTCAATTTCCGTGCTTGTGATGGGTCTGTTAAGATTTTCTATTTCTTCCTGGTCCAGTTTTGGAAAGTTGTACTTTTCTAAGAATTTGTCCATTTCTTCCACGTTGTCCATTTTATTGGCATATAATTGTTGATAGTAGTCTATTATGATCCTTTGTATTTCTGTGTTGTTTGTTGTGATCTCTCCATTTTCATTTCTAATTTTGTTGATTTGATTTTTCTCCCTTTGTTTCTTGATGAGTCTGGCTAATGGTTTGTCAATTTTATTTATCCTTTCCAAGAACCAGCTTTTGGTTTTGTTGATTTTTGCTATGGTCTCTTTTGTTTATTTTGCATTTATTTCTGCTCTAATTTTTAAGATTTCTTTCCTTCTACTAACCCTGGGGTTCTTCATTTCTTCCTTTTCTAGTTGCTTTAGGTGTGGAGTTAGGTTATTTATTTGACTTTTTTCTTGTTTCTTGAGGTGTGCCTGTATTGCTATGAACTTTCCCCTTAGGACTGCTTTTACCGTGTCCCACAGGTTTTGGGTTGTTGTGTTTTCATTTTCATTCGTTTCTATGCAAATTTTGATTTCTTCTGTGATTTGTTGGTTATTCAGCAGCGTGTTGTTCAGCCTCCATATGTTGGAATTTTTAATAGTTTTTCTCCTGTAATTGAGATCTAATCTTACTGCATTGTGGTCAGAAAAGATGCTCGGAATGATTTCTGTTTTTTTGAATTTACCAAGGCTAGCTTTATGGCCCAGGATGTGATCTATCCTGGAGAAGCTTCCAGGTGCGCTTGAGAAAAAGGTGAAATCCATTGTTTTGGGGTGAAATGTTCTATAGATATCAATTAGGTCTAACTGGTCTATTGTATCATTTAAAGTTTGTGTTTCCTTGTTAATTTTCTGTTTAGTTGATCTATCCACAGGTGTGAGTGGGGTATTAAAGTCTCCCACTATTATTGTGTTATTGTTAATTTCTCCTTTCATACTTGTTAGCATTTGTCTTACATACTGCGGTGCTCCCGTGTTGGGTGCATATATATTTATAATTGTTATATCTTCTTCTTGGATTGATCCTTTGATCATTATGTAGTGACCTTCTTTGTCTCTTTTCACAGCCTTTGTTTTAAAGTCTATTTTATCTGAGATGAGTATTGCTACTCCTGCTTTCTTTTGGTCCCTATTTGCATGGAAAATCTTTTTCCAGCCCTTCACTTTCAGTCTGTATGTGTCCCCTGTTTTGAGGTGGGTCTCTTGTAGACAACATATGTAGGGGTCTTGTTTTTGTATCCATTCAGCCAGTCTTTGTCTTGTGGTTGGGGCATTCAACCCATTTACGTTTAAGGTAATTACTGATAAGTATGATCCCGTTGCCATTTACTTTATTGTTTTGGGTTCGAGTTTATACACCGTTTTTGTGTTTCCTGTCTAGAGAATATCCTTTAGTATTTGTTGGAGAGCTGGTTTGGTGATGCAGAATTCTCTCAGCTTTTGCTTGTCTGAAAAGCTTTTGATTTCTCCTTCATACTTGAATGAGATCCTTGCTGGGTACAATAATTTGGGCTGTAGGTTATTTTCTTTCATCATTTTAAGTATGTCTTGCCATTCCCTCCTGGCTTGAAGAGTTTCTATTGAAAGATCAGCTGTTATCCTTATGGGATTCCCTTGTGTGTTATTTGTTGTTTTTCCCTTGTTGCTTTTAATATTTGTTCTTTGTGTTTGATCTTTGTTAATTTGATTAATATGTGTCTTGGGGTGTTTCTCCTTGGGTTTATCCTGTTTGGGACTCTCCGGGTTTCTTGGACTTGGGTGATTATTTCCTTCCCCATTTTAGGGAAGTTTTCAACTATTATCTCCTCAAGTATTTTCCCATGGTCTTTCTTTTTGTCTTCTTCTTCTGGAACCCCTATGATTCGAATGTTGTAGCATTTAATATTGTCCTGGAAGTCTCTGAGATTGTCCTCATTTCTTTTAATTCGTTTTTCTTTTATCCTCTCTGATTCATTTATTTCTACCATTCTATCTTCTAATTCACTAATCCTATCTTCTGCCTCTGTTATTCTACTATTTGTTGCCTCCAGAGTGTTTTTAATTTCATTTATTGCATTATTCATTATATATTGACTGTTTTTTATTTCTTCTAGGTCCTTGTTAAACCTTTCTTGCATCTTCTCAATCCTTGTCTCCAGGCTATTTATCTATGATTCCCTTTTAATTTCAAGATTTTGGATCAATTTCACTATCATTATTCGGAGTTCTTTATCAGGTAGATTCCCTATCTCTTCCTCTTTTGTTTGGTTTGGTGGGCATTTATCCTGTTCCTTTATCTGCTGGGTATTCCTCTGTCTCTTCATCTTGTTTAAATTGCTGAGTTTGGGGTGTCCTTTCTGTATTCTGGCAGTTTGTGGAGTTCTCTTTATTGTGGCATTTCCTCGCTGTGTGTGGGTTTGTACAGGTGGCTTGTCAAGGTTTCCTGGTTAGGGAAGCTTGTGTCGATGTTCTGGTGGGTGGAGCTGTATTTCTTCTCTCTCCTTTCGAAGAGTTGGGTTGCTTTTTTGGGTGCCTGATGTCCTCTGCCGGCATTCAGAAGTTGTTTTGTGGAATTTACTCAACGTTTAAATGCTCTTTTGATGAATTTGTGGGGGAGAAAGTGTTCTCCCCATCCTACTCCTCCACCATCTTGGCTCCTCCTCCCACTTTTAGTAACTCTTGAAGCATAGTCCAAAGTAGCCAGTCTGAGGAATTTCTCTGAAGTCTTCTGTTATGTTTTTAAAATTGCTTTGTACATGTTTGTCTTTGGAACCTGTATAAGGATTGAAGGAAACTGCATAAGGGTTGAAGGAACCTCACTGTACTTAATTTGTCACAAAGAAAGGCTTAGTCAAATGGCTTTCTTTCCTCTTGCCCACTGAACCCCCTCCCCTGCCTTTTTTTTTTTTTTAATAAAGAGAATTTTCTTTGTCCCAAGAGCAAGTTACTTGCCAAAAATATTAGTAAGGGTGTCAGAGATTATTTTAGTTAGGAACAAGGCAGTAAAGTATAAACAAATACAAAGCAGTCAATTTTGACCTATTGTATGGTTGGGTTAGTCACTATCACATAGAAAGCTGAAAATAGTCTGGTTCCAATTTCTGCTCTCTTAAGGGCCTGAAAAGAGTTGGCAGAGGTGACTTTTCCTCTATTCTTTTTTCTTACTTTCTTTCAGGGAGGAGAGATTTCTATACTTTGCTGCTGCTGCTAAGTCGCTTCAGTTGTGTCCGACTCTATGCGACCCCATAGATGGCAGCCCACCAGGTTCCCCTGTCCCTGGGATTCTCCAGGCAAGAACACTGGAGTGGGTTGCCATTTCCTTCTCCAATTCATGAAAGTGAAAAGTTAAAGTGAAGTCGCTGAGTCTTGCCTGACTCTTAGCAACCCCATGGACTGCGGCCCACCAGGCTCCTCCGTCCATGGGATTTTCCAGGCAAGAGTGCTGGAGTGGGGTGCCACTGCCTTCTCTGTGGTGGGAGGGATTGGGGGCAAGAGGAGAAGGGGACAACAGAGGATGAGATGGCTGGATGGCATCACTGACTCGATGGACGTGAGTCTGAGTGAACTCCAGGAGTTGGTGATGGACAGGGAGGCCTGGCATGCTGCGATTCATGGGGTTGCAAAGAGTCGGACATGACTGAGTGACTGATCTGGTCTGATCTGATCTGGAAGAATTAAGTAGAAAATGATGTGAAGAAACAAATATTTTTTGGTGACAGCTTTATTGAGATATAATTCAGATTATCATACAACTCACCTATATGAAGTGTTACAGAATTCTGGAACCATCACAATCAATTTTAGGGTATTTTTGTTACGTACAAAAGAAACTACTCCCTTTGCAATAGTCAACTTCTAGTTAAGTCTCAGTGACCAGATCTGGGTCATATAGCCATTTCCAGAGATTGGAAAAGCAAGCATGTACTTTCTCCACCATCTCTAGTATTTGTGGGTAAGAAGCAAGGGAAAATAAAGCTGTAGATGACTGTTGAGTCAGCTAACTGTAATGGTTAATTTTATGTGTCATTTTGGCTGGGCCACAGTGCACAAATATGTGGTCAAACATTTTGCATGTTTCTGTGAGAGTGTTTTGGGGGTAAGATTAACGTTTAAATCAACAGATTTAAGGGTAAAACAGATTACCCTCTATAATATGGGTGGGCCTTATCCAATCAGTTGAAGGCCTGAATAGAAGACACACTCATCTCCCCTGCTGTTGTTTAGTCCATCAGTCATGTTGGATTCTTGTGACCCCATGGACTGCAGCATGCCAGGCTTCCCTGTCCTTCACCACCTCCTGGAGTTTCCTCAAACTTATATCCATCGAGTCAGTGATGCCATCCAATCATCTCATTCTCTGTCATCCCATTCTCCTACTGTCTTCAATCTTTCCCAGCATCAGGGCCTTTTCTAATGAGCTGGCTCTTTGCATCAGGTCACCAAAGTATTGGAGCTTCAGTTTCAGCCTCAGTTCTTCTGATGAATATTCAGAGTTGATTTCCTTTAGGTTTGATCTCCTTGCTGTCCAATTGACTTTCTTTTTTTTTTTTAATTTTATTTTATTTTTAAACTTCACAATATTTTATTGGTTTTGCCAAATATCGAAATGAATCCACCACAGGTATACATGTGTTCCCCATCCTGAACCCTCCTCCCTCCTCCCTCCCCACACCATCCCTCTGGGTCGTCCCAGTGCACCAGCCCCAAGCATCCAGTATCGTGCATCGAACCTGGACTGGCGACTCATTCCCTATATGATATTATATGTATTTCAATGCCATTCTCCCAAATCATACCACCCTCTCCCTCTCCCTCAGAGTCCAAAGGCTGTTCTATACATCAGTGTCTCTTTTGCTGTCTTGTATACAGGGTTATTGTTACCATCTTTCCAATGTTCATCGCAGGACTGTTTATAATAGCCAGGACATGGAAGCAACCTAGATGTCCATCAACAGATGAATGGATAAGAAAGCTGTGGTACATATACACAATGGAGTATTACTCAAAAGAATACATTTGAATCAGTTCTAATGAGGTGGATGAAACTGGAGCCTATTATACAGAGTGAAGTAAGCCAGAAAGAAAAACACCAATACAGTATACTAATGCAAATATATGGAATTTAGAAAGATGGTAACAATTGACTTTCAAGACTCTTCTCCAGCACCACATTTCAAAAACATCAATTCTTCAGCTCTCAGCCTTCTTTATGGTTCAACAACTCTCACATATGTACATGACTACTAGAAAGACCATATCTTTGACTATATGGACATTTCTGCAGCAGATGATAATTAAACTTCAACTGTAATACTGGCTCTTTTCTGAATCTTTAGCTATTTACCTTTGGACTTAAACTGCAGTATTAGCTCTTCACTGAATATCCAGCCTACCTGCCCACTCTGGAGACTTTTGACTTGGCAACCATTATAATCATATGAGCTAGATCCTTTAGATTAGATCAAGCTGGTAATGTAAATTCATACCACAAACTCATTGTTTAAAAGCAGGGCTGTGGTTAGGAATTCTCAGAGGTGATTCCCTGCCTACCCGTCTCCCCACAAATCAAGCAAGACAATACAGACAATTGTCTTTGTTTTCTCCTTGTACCAGTTGTTTACATTTTTCTGCTTCTTCCTTTTAATCAAATTGTAGCCATTGGAGACCCATTTTTTTGTGAGGAATTTTTCAGTTTCAACTCCACACTTTGCATATTCTCTAAGCCTGATGTCCTATCCTTGCTTGGACTTTAAAATCCTAAATTTTTGTGACCAGAAACTTTCCTCAACACTCCTGCAATATCAGCTCAGAAACTTATTTCTCTGACTGTCAGCTTCCTCTTCATTTTTTGCCACTGGTGATTTCCTTTCCTTTCATAAAAGTGCAGCTATGCTTTTAAAAGGATGTCAATTATACCTTATTATTCCAGCATTTCTAGCTGTTTTGTGGTTGGGGAATTTTCAGGTTCCACATTTGTAGAAATGTAAGTTGGACCTTAAATTTATATATATATTTTTCTCATAGATTGTTTAGGTTTTCTCTTCCATTTGATGACAATAAGGACTTACTTTAATGTGCATTTTTGCTACTGTTGTATTAAACTTTTTTCCTGAAGCTTAAAGAGAGCTGATATTTCATTTTTATAATAAAAAAATTAATTTGTTTTACTGACAACTTCTTTGTTCAGCTTTGTGTTTTTCTATCCAGTGCTTTCCGTCTGGATTCTATTTTCTTTCTTTCTTTGCTTCTCCCTCCTTCCCTCCCTCTCTTATTTCCCTCGTTCCTCTTTTTCTTGCCTCCTTTGGTAACATCCTTGAATGGTAGCTTAAGGCGGACTAACACTTTACTCTTAAGACATTGAAAATATTATCTTTTGTTTCCTAGTACATAATATTGCTTTTTTAAAAAAGCTATTCAGACTAATTTTTGTCCTTATTTAAGATAATCTGTCTTTTTTCAGTTCAGTTTAGTTCAGTCACTCAGTCGTGTCCGACTTTTTGTTACCCCATGGACTGCAGCATGCCAGACTTCCCTGTCCTTTGTCAACTCTCGGAGCTTGCTCAGACTCAAGTCCATCAAGTTGGTGGTGCCATCCAACCATCTCATCCTCTGACACCTCCTTCTCCTCCAGCCTTCAATCTTTCCTAGCATAAGGGTCTTTTCCAGAGTCAATTATTTGCATCAGGTGGCCAAAATAAAAGAGTTTCAGCTTCAGCATCAGTCCTTCCAATGAATATTCAGGACTGATTTCCTTTAGGATGGACTGGTTGGCTCTCCTTGCAGTCCAAGGGACTCTCAAGAGTCTTCTCCAACACCACAGTTCAAAAGCATCAATTCTTCAGCGTGCAGCTTTCTTCACAGTCCAACTCTTACATCCATACATGACTACTGGTAAAACCATAGCCTTGACTAGATGGACCTTTGTTGGCAAAGTAAAGTCTCTGCTTTTCAATATGCTATTTAGGTTGGTCATAACTTTCCTTCCAAGGAGTAAGTGTCTTTTAATTTCATGGCTGCAATCACCATCTGCAGTGATTTTGGAGCCCCCCAAAATAAAGTCAGCCATTGTTTCCACTGTTTCCCCATCTATTTGCGAAGAAATGATGGGACCAGATGCCATGATCTTAGTTTTCTGAATGTTGAGCTTTGAGCCAACTTTTTCACTCTTCTCTTTCAATTTCATCAAGAGGCTCTTTAGTTCTTCTTCACTTTCTGCCACAAGGGTGGTGTCATCTGCATATTTGAGGTTAGTGATATTTCTCCCAGCAATCTTGATTCCAGCTTGTGCTTCATCCAGCCCAGCATTTCTCATGATGTACTCTGCATATAAGTTAAATAAGCAGGGTGACAATATACAGCTTTGACGTACTCCTTTTCATATTTGGAACCAGTCTGTTGTTCCATGTCCAGTTCTAACTGTTGCTTCCTGACCTGCATACAGGTTTCTCAAGAGGCAAGTCAGGTGGTCTTGTATACCCATCTCTTTCAGAATTTTCCACAGTTTATTGTGACCCACACAGTCAAAGCCTTTGGCATAGTCAATAAAGCAGAAATAGATGTTTTTCTGAAACTCTCTTGCTTTTTTGATGACCCAGAGGATGTTGGCAATTTGATCTCTGGTTCCTCTGCCTTTTCTAAAACCAGCTTGAACATCTGAAAGTTCGTGGTTCACGTATTGCTGAAGCCTGGCTTGGAGAATTTAAAGTATTACTTTACTAGCATGTGCTGCTGTTGCTGCTAAGTCACTTCAGTCGTGTCCGACTCTGTGTGACCACATAGACGGCAGACACCAGGCTCCCCCATCCCTGGGATTCTCCAGGCAAGAACACTGGAGTGGGTTGCCATTTCCTTCTCCAATGCATGAAAGTGAAAAGTGAAATTGAAGTCACTCAGTCGTGTCTGACTCTTCATGACCCCATGGACTGCAGCCTACCAGGCTCCTCCGTCTACAGGATTTTCCAGGCAAGGGTACCGGCATGTGAGATGAGTGCAATTGTGCGGTAGTTTTAGCATTCCTTGGCATTGCCTTTCTTTGGGATTGGAATGAAAATGGACATTTTCCAGTCCTATGGCCACTGCTGAGTTTTCCAAATGTGCTGGCATATTGAGTGCAGCACTTTCACAGCATCATCTTTTAGGATTTGAAATAGCTCGACTGGAATTCCATCACCTCCACTAGCTTTGTTCGTATTGATGCTTTCTAAGGCCCACTTGACTTCACATTCCAGGATGTCTGGCTCTAGGTCAGTGATCACACCATCGTGATTATCTGGGTCATGAAGATCTTTTTTGTACAGTTCTTCTGTGTATTCTTGCTACCTCTTCTTAATATCTTCTGTTTCTGTTAGGTCCATACCATTTCTGTCCTTTATTGAGCCTATCTTTGAATTAAATGTTCCCTTGGTATCTCTAATTTTCTTGAAGAGATCTCTAGTATTTCCCATTCTATTGTTTTCCTCTATTATACAGTTTTTTTGATGAACAATTACAGAGATATTTTCTTCAAAGATAGGAATTAGATGGACAAACTTTTAGCAAGGCCAAACAGAAAAAAAAAAAAAAAGGAAGCATAAATATGCAATGCTGCTGCTGCTGCTAAGTCGTTTCAGTCGTGTCTGACTCTGTGCGACCGCATAGACAGTAGCCCATCAGGCTCCCCCATCCCTGGGATTCTCCAGGCAAGAACACTGGAGTGGGTTGCCATTTCCTTCTCCAATGCATGAAAGTGAAAAGTCAAAGTGAAGTCGCTCAGTTGTGTCCGACTCTTAGCAACCCCATGGACTGCAGCCCACCAGGCTCCTCTATCCATGGGATTTTCCAGGCAAGAGTACTGGAGTGGGGTGCCAGTGCCTTCTCCTAAATATGCAATAGTAGGAAGTAAATACAAAAAGTTGAGAAAAGAAGAGAAGCTAAAGGCAAAGGATAGATAGAGTGCCTAATGAACTATGGACGGAGGTTCGTGATATTGTACAGGAGACAGGGATCAAGACCATCCCCATGGAAAAGAAATACAAAAAAGCAAAATGGCTGTCTGAGGAGGCCTTACAAATAGCTGTAAAAAGAAGAGAAGCAAAAAGCAAAGGAGAAAAGGAAAGATATAAACATCTGAATGCAGAGTTCCAAAGAATAGCAAGCAGAGATAAGAAAGCCTTCCTCAGAGATCAATGCAAAGAAATAGGGGAAAACAATAGAATGGGATAGAGTAATTTTCTTTAAGAAAATTAGAGATGCCAAGGGAATATTTCATGCAAAGATGGGCACAAAAAGGACTAAAATAATATGGACCTAACAGAAGCAAAAGACATTAAGAAGAGGTGGTAAGAATACACAGAAGAACTATACAAAAAAGATCTTCATGACCCAGATAATCATGATGGTGTGATCACTCACCTAGAGCCAGACTTATTGGATACAAAGTCAAGTGGGCCTTAGGAAGCATCACTACAAACAAAGCTAGTGGAGGTGATGGAACTCCAGTTGAGCTATTTCAAATCCTGAAAGATGATGGTGTAAAAGTGCTGCACTCAATATGCCAACAAATTTGGAGAACTCAGCAGTGGCCACAGGACTGGAAAAGGTCAGTTTTCATTTCAATCCCAAAGAAAGGCAATGCCAAAGAATGTTCAAACTACCACACAGTTGCACTCATCTGACACGCTAGCAAAGAAATGGTCAAAATTCTCCAAGCTAGGCTTCAACAGTACATGAACCGTGAACTTCCAGATGTTCAAGCTGGATTTAGAAAAGGCAGAGGAACCAGAGATCAAATTGCCAACATCCGTTGGAACATCAAAAAAGCAAGAGAGTTCCAGAAAAACATCTACTTTTACTTTATTGACTATGCCAAAGCCTTTGACTGTGTGGATCACCACAAACTGTGGAAAATTCTGAAGGAGATGGGAATACCAGACCACCTGACCTACCTCCTGAGAAATCTGTATGCATGTCAAGAAGCAACAGTTAGAAATGGACTTGGAACAACAGACTAGTTCCAAATAGGGAAAGGAGTACAAGGCTGTATATTGTCACCCTGCTTATTTAACTTATATGCAGAGTACATCATGGGAAATGCCAGGCTGGATGTAGCACAAGCTAGAATCAAGATTGCTGGGAGAAATATCGTAAGTCTCAGGTATGCAGATGATCCCACCCTTATGACAAAAAGTGAAGAGGAACTAAAGAACCTCTTGATGAAAGTGAAAGAGGAAAGTGAAAAAGCTAGCTTAAAACTCAACATTCAAAAAACTAAGATCATGGCATCTGGTCCCATCACTTCTTGGCAAATAGATGGGGAAACAATGGAAACAGTGACAGACTTTATTTTCTTGGGATTCAAAATCACTGCAGATGATGAAAATACACTTGCTCCTTGGAAGAAAAGCTATGACCAACCTAGACAGTGTATTAAAAAGCAGAGACATTACTTTGCCAACAAAGGTCCATCTAGTCAAAGCTACGGTTTTTCCAGTAGTCATGTATGGATGAGAGAGTTGGAACATAAAGAAAGCTGAGCGCCGAAAAATGGATGCTGTTAAACTGTGGTGTTGAGAGTTCCTTGGACTGCAAGGAGATCCAACCAGTCCATCGTAAAGGAGATCAGTCCTGGGTGTTCTTTGGAAGAACTGATGTTGAAGCTGAAACTCCAATACTTTGACCACCTGATGTGAAGAACCGACTCAATTGAAAAGACCCTGATGCTCGGAAAGATTGAAGGCAGGAGGAAAAGGGGATGACAGAGGATGCAATGGTTGGATGGCATCACCAACTCTATGCACATGTGTCTGAGCACGTCCGGGAGTTGGTGATGGACACGGAAGCCTGGCTTGCTCCATTCCATGGCATCACAAAAAGTTAAACACGAATGAGCTACTGAACTGATAAACTGACTGAGGAAATAAATAAATGGTATAATTAGAGATAGAAATTCACTTTTAAAAAAGTATAAAAAAATCTGAAAACCTCAGCATAATGCATGAATATTTGGGGCAATATTAATTATTAAAATCAACCCAAGCAGAGGTAGAAAATGATTATAATTGAGACTTATCAAAGAAAACATCTTGTAAAAGCCACCTGTCAAGACGATTTCATTTTACATTATTTAAAAACTTCCAAGTGAGAGATCGTAGAGAAAGAAAGAAAGCTTTTACAAATTATTTTACAAAGCTAGTATAAACCTGTTACCAAAATTTGACAGCACAAATTTTGACAGCTGTTCAACACCAATTGTAAATATTGGTGTACAAATCTTAAATGACAAAGCAAATTGAATCTAGTGGTGTATTCAAAGATTAATATTTGCTGATTAAGTAAATGTTATACCATTAACACAGATGGCTCAATATTAAGAAACTAATATTAGTTCAAAATAAATCAATGGAGAAAGATATTTCAACAGATGCTTAAATATCTTTTGAGGGGAAGAACCCAACAGACATTCCTAAAGAAAACCCCTGGTAAAATATAAATAAAGAATTTCTTCACATGATAAAAAAACTAATGCAAGTTAAAACTAGCATCATACTTAATGAGGAAATACCAAAAGCATTCCTGTTAAAAAACAAATGGGATTGTTCACCATCTCTATTATTTAACATAATATGGATATGTTTGTCCATGAGTTTCTAAAATATGAATAGACAAATCAAATATAAATAAAAAATACAAAAATTTATTATTCATAAGTGGTGCAATTCTCTATCTGTAACTCCCAGAAAATGAAGTACAAAACTATGACATTAATATACTAAAACCAAAATGTTTTAATATTTTAATGCTAATTCATTTGATAATAAAATGAAAAAAATCACTATATTAACAAAAAATAATAAAGTTTGCAAAAACGTGCACCACCAAATTAAGACAGCTACAAAGCTCAACTAAAGACGTGAAAGAACACTTTAGTAAATGGAGGAACATATTATGGAAAGTGTATTTTAATGCAGAGATCCCTCTATTCATGCAACACACTCTTAATCAAAACCACTTCACAGTATTAATTATTTATTTAGTATCTATGTGTGTGGGAAGAGAGATGTTACATGACCAGAGCATCTTCGAGTTCATATGAAAGAATAAACACGAGAAGATATTCAGTTAAATTCTGATAAGGAAGGATAAAAGAATGGGAAGAGATGACTTGTCTACTAGATATAAAAATATAGTATAGAGGGGAAAAAATTGAAATGGGGTGGTTAGTGCCAAAGTTGAAGGATGAATGGAACAGACACACATGTCATTTCAAATCAGTGGAAAAGGCATAATTATTCAAAATATAACTGTAAACAACTGGATAACCATTTGCCTAAGAATAAATTCAAGATGAATTTGAAGAATGGAATCTACTACATAGAATGGAATCTACCCCAATGTATATGAGAAGATAATCTATAACAAAGATGGTATTTCAAATTCAGTGGGAAAAGGATGAAATACTTGATATATGGTTCTGGGACAACTGGCTATCTATATGGAAGAATATAATGTTAGACTCCAATTTCAAAACATATTTAAAAAAACACAAGAGAAACAGGTGAGTTAAATACTATGTGTAAGCAAACAAAATAAAAATCACGGAAGCAAAATTAAGTGACTATATTTACATTTGCAAGGCAGGAGAAGCAAAAGTTATTTAAAAAAGTATACATATTGACCATATAAAAATGAAACTATTTGGTATGAGAAAAAGTCCAGTAAGTCAATAGGTAAATTACAGATTTGGGAAAATTCTAGTACTAATGATAACAAAGAGTTAAATCTATCATATATATAAGAACTGTTATAAAATGACAAAAAAAAAAAAATACTCCAGTAGAAAAATGAAGGAGATAATAAATCAAATCACAGAAGACTAAATCTTCCTCCTACTAAGCTCAGTGGCAGTCAGGGAAAATTTTTTTAATCAGAATAATGGGTTACAATATTGCATTAGTTCAAACACATTTTTTTTTTCTGTCAGTTTTTCATTTCTAAAGTTGGAACGTACCTTAGAATTGATGACATTCTATGGTCACTTTGGGCTATGTAACAGTCAAGCTATAGCTACCCACCCTGGAGGAGGGCATGGCAACCCACTCCAGTATTCTTGCCTGGAGAATCCTCACAGACAGAGGAGCTTGGAGGGCTGCAGTTCATGGGGTTGCAGAGTCGGGCACAACTGAACGACTAAGCACAGCACAGCACATAGTTACCCCCACTGCATATGCACGAAAACGGCTGTTGCTCCCAGAAGCATGGTTGCTGCTGCTAAGTCGCTTCAGTCGTGTCCGACTCTGGGTGACCCCATAGATGGCAGCCCACCAGGCTCCCCTGTCCCTGGGATTATCAAGGCAAGAAGCATGGCTAGGAAACTACAATTCTTCAATATTTAACTCAAGCAAATCATTGGAGAAAAGAATATGAGTCCTGACAGTTTTTTGGTTTTGGCTGCACTGTGCAGCTTGTGGGATCTTAGTTCCCCAACCAGGGATTGCACCCAGGCCCTTGGCAGTGAAAGCACAGAGTTCTAACCACTGAACCACCAGGGAATTCCCCTGACTGTTTTTTGAAAACTTTGTATTAACACTTTCTGATATGATCAAGATGACTGCAGCATCAAGAATTGCAGAATGGGTGTACGTGGCTTCAAATAAAATCCCAGTGATGATAGTGAAGCCCTTCTTAAAGAAATGACTCACCACCAATGCTCTTGATGACACAGGAAAAATGGGTATAAATCCATGGGTTATGACAAACTCTGACTTGAGAGTGTGCAGATTAGTTGGACTCCTGAGAAAGTTTTTTTTTTTTAAAGAATACTGTAACTAATTTAGTTCTTTTATAGTTTTTTAAACATATGCATAAGAATAATATATCGTAAAATTCTATGTGTAAATATGTCTCAAATAAATCTTTCAATAAGAATGAAGACTAAATGAGAAGAAAACATTGTGTCATATTTAACTGGTAACACTTTTTCTTTCTTTGCAAAAAGTGAAAGTTGCTCAGTTGTGTCTGACTCTTTGCAACCCTATGGACCATAGCCTGCCAGGCTCCTTTGTCCATGGGATTCTCCAGGCAAGAATCCTGGAGTGGGTTGCCATTTCCATCTCCAGGGGATCTTCTTGACACAGGGATCGAACCCACGTCTCCCACACTGTTGGCAAATCCTTTACCATCTGATCCACCTGGGAAGCCCAGCTTTTCTTTCTTAGTGGTGCACAAAGTAATAATACATCTCTCAATCAAGTGCATTTAAAGACTTAATGAAATACATTGTTATGTCTCACCTATCAGGAAAACATGATCCTCCTTCCAAAAGGATCTCTATGTTATAATACCATCTTTGTAAAACAAATGATGACCCCCATACTCTCATATATAATGACATTTAAAATATATATACCATATTGTAAAAAAAAAAAAAAATATATATATATATATATACCACCTCCCCTTTGGGCTTCCTTGGTGATTCAGTGGTAAAGAATCTGCCTGCCAATGCAGAAGACATGGGTTCGATTCCTGAGTCGGGAAGATCCCTTGGAGAAAGGAATGGCAACCCTTCCAGTATTCTTCCCTGGGAAATCCCATGGATAGAGTAGCCTGGCAGGCTACGGTCCATGTGGTCACAAAAAGCCGGACACAACTTAGCAACTAAACAAACAATATATGTACTACACTTAGAATGTGTAAGAAATCTTCTAAGGAATTTACATATATGTATTAGGTGTGAGTGCCTTGGACATAGGCTTAGTTTCCTTTGCTTCCACACCTGTACCAGTGGGGCTCACACTCTGCTGAAGCTTAGGGCAGAGAATCCACCCTCCTCTCACTAGAAAATACAAAAGCTAAAGCAAACAAATAAGCAAAATGTTATCCAAAGCAATTATTTTTTCTTTTGGCTGAAAGTGGGCTGGTCAATATGATGACTTGAAAATAAATAATGTAACTGTGTTATTCTGCTCTTGCAAGGTATGGTCAAGGCCCATAAAATGGATGCTCTCTTGCTCTCTGTGCAACCCTTTCCCTACCTGGCCCTGCCTCAACTTTCTGTGCATGATTGCCTCCTTTTTCTATGCTGAAAGTTTCATCAGTAATTGTCTGTGTGATTGGCCTGACCCTCAGTTAATGATTATTCTAGCTCTGGGACCAGAAAGGCCCAGTTAATTCGGCCATCAATAGGAAAAGAGCAGTCCTTGCCTTGGCTGCCTTCGCAATGAAGGAGCTCTTCTGACATCATGCTCTCTCTAACTTATAGCCTCCTCCTCCTGGTCGCTGTAGAGCAAAGATTGCTGCTGTGTCCTGCCTGCCCTTGGCTGTATACCCATATGTGGTGGGATGTGGGATGTTGCTCCAGGACTTTTGCCTCTGGCTTTATGATACCCAGTTCAACAAATCATCAATGTCTCTGTCACTGGCTCTGAGTTCTTTCTTTGCACAGCTGGGTAGGTGCAGGACTGTGGGGTACAGCACAACAGGCTTCCATAACAAAATCTCACAGACTGGGTGTCTTAAACAACAGAAAGTTACTTTTCACAGTTCTAGAGGTTAGAAGTCCAAGATTAAGATGTCAGCATGTTTGATTTTTCCTGAGACCTCTCTCCTTGGCTTGTGGTTGGCCATCTTCTTGCTGTGTCCTCAAATGGCCTTTTTTTTGGTGCATCCATAACCCAGGTGTCTCTTCCTTTTCTTCTAAGGATGCCAGTCAGATTGCATTAGGGCCTCACACTTAGGAGCTTCTTAAAGGCCCTATCTCCAAATGCAATCACAGTGGGAGTTAGTGCTTTAATACACGAATTTGGGGGAGACACAAAGCAATCCATAACAATTACTCTCATTACTTTTTTGAGGATGGACCATTTGCATGACATTTTCTCTTTTATTTTATATGAGATGGGATATTACTATGTTTGCTGTATACCTGTTACACAGTATTTAAGTAATCATCAACTATTTAGACATTTTGGTCAAACACTACCATTACTACTGCTACTAGTAATAATATCAATACCATTAGTAACTAACTCCCAGGGTTGATGTAAGGATGTAATAAAATATAGATTGCAGAAATAGATTCACCACAATTCCTGCCCCACCTTTAAGGGGCTAATGAATGCTAGTATAATTTTCAAAAATGTTTTTTATATCTCAGACCCGTGTTTCCAGTATCTCCTCTAATTTTCTCCCACTGCTCCTACAGCCTTCACAGTAAGATACAAACCACTGAACATATCATGCAAGGAAGTTTCTGATTTTGTGTCTGTCAAATCTGTCTTCTTTCAAGGACACTTTCCTGACTGCTCTAAGATGAAGTTACATTGCATTTTCTGAGCATCTGTGGCATCTTTGATTCCTCAATTAGCATCACAACTTATTCTTAATGCTTGTTTAATTGTCTTCTCTGCCAGATCAAAAACATTCTGATTATGCAGCTTGTTCATTACATCATAGGTATCTACTACTGTACCTGACATAGAATTGACACTTCCTCTCCTGGGCTTCTAGCATGTCTTCTCTTCCTTTATAATGGGGTTACTAACTGCTCCCCATATTGCCAGGATTGTTAAGAGGATCAGATGAGACAATGCATGTGAAATAATATAAGGGAAAGTCTCTCAGTTGTGTCCAACTCTTGCAATCCCATGGACCATAGCCTGCCAGGCTCATCTGTCCATGAAATTCTCCAGGCAAGAATAATCGAATGGGTTGTCATTCTCTTCTCAAGGGGATCTTCCCCACCCAGGGATTGAACCTGGGTCTCCCACATTGCAGGCAGATTCTATACCATCTGAGGCACCAGGGAAGCCCAAATGTATATATAAAGTACTTCACTAATAAAAAGCATTTGAATAGCTTGTATATAACTTTGCACAAGGTTAATAAATCTTAATAGTTCAGAAAATTGTAATTGAGTGTTAATGGGCAAATGTTAATGTGCATTCTCCACCAACATTTAGTAATTATATTTTTAAAAATGTAGAAGACATTTCTAGCAGTCAAGAGCTTTATAGTGTATTTCAATACATGATAAATTCATGAACATTTCTTATCTCCTGGAACAGTTGTATATCTTAAAATCTCATCATCATGAGCATGCTCTGGATTTTCACAGAATTAATCCTGAATAATTAATGAATATAAAAGAGTTGGACAAGTACTGTAGCATGCTAATCATTTGTTTCAATGTCAATTAGAGAAAAATAATCCTTTTGGCCTATAAACTTGAAATATGTACTGTAAAGTTAACTTTTAATTTACAAATATGAAATGAATTGTTAATGAATGTATTGAGATAGATATAAATGTCATTGGAATGTTATAGTCTGTAGAAAGAAATAAAAACACTGGGATTTAACAGAATTATTAACTGTATTGAGAAGTTCCTACAAACGTGTAGTTTATTGATCAATATTCATATAATGTTTAAATATTTCCTCAAAAATGGTATGATATCTTAAGCACTAATGACTTAGGAAGTATATCAAATCCAAGTCTTAATAATTTTAAGCAGAATAAATGTAAACTTAATGCAAGCAAAATTAAAGGAGCAGGTAACATTCATTTATACTTCCAGATCTCTCAAATGCATATGTCTTGATTATTCTACTTCTGAGGATCTTGTTCATCTCAGTCATGATTTATTGGCACTCATTCAAAGTTTCAGCCATAAAGTAAAGGTGAAAGTTGATGTAACACTAAATGAAAATTCTTAAAATATGTAGAGTGTTTCTGTGAATTTAGTTAAGAAGAGCAACTTCTAGGTTTAAGGATGACAAAAATAATTTAACTATCTGGCTTTAAGCCAGAATTTAACTTCACTTGTATGGAGGGGAAAACTCTTTTTGTTAGAAGGTAAAATTCCCTTATTAGATACTTGAAGTGTTGTTCATTTAGACTTGGAGAGTATTTTCTAGGCATTGCTATGAATTCATCATGGAGGAATTCCTCTGTCTGTAGGGCTTCCCAAGTGGTACAGTGGTAAAGAATCCACTTGCCAATGCCAGAGATACAATAGACAGGGTGTTTGACTTCTGGGTCAGGAAGATCCTCTGGAGAAGGAAATGACAACTCACTCTGGTATTCTTGCCTGGGATATCCCATGTTCAGAAAAGTTGGCAGGCTACAGTCCAGCGAGTACCAAAGAGTTGGACACTACTGAGTACACATATAAATATAGAATCTTTTGATTGACAAACTTGAACTGAAAGTTCATGAAACTTGTATTTTTTCATGGATTATCTGCACACATGGCATAGAGTTGTAAGGGTTGCTTTTTTTCCTATGATGATGCTAGTAGTGATTGCTGCAATGATGAGAACAATGTAAATTATAAACTTTAGTGTAAAAAGCACTGGACTGTAAGTCAGATGACTGAATTTAAGACTGATTTGCCCCTGATTTATTCTATGAATTTGCTGCTACTGCTGCTAAGTTGCTTCAGTCATGTCCGACTCTGTGTGACCCCATAGACGGCAGCCCACCAGGCTCCCCTGTCCCTGGGATTCTCCAGGCAAGAACACTGGAGTGGGTTGCCATTTCCTTCTCCAATGCATGAAAATGAAAAGTGAAAAGTGAAAGTGAAGTCGCTCAGTCATGTTCAACTCCTAGCGACCCCATGGACTGCAGCCCACCAGGCCCCTCTGTCCATGGGATTTTCCAGGCAAGAGTACTGGAGTGGGTTGCCATTGCCTTCTCTGTCTGTGAACTTAGGAAGATGTATATTCTAAATGGGGCTTCCCTGGTGGCTCAGTGGTAAAGAATCTGCCTGCCAATACAGGAGACGCAGGTTTGATCTCCGGGTTGGGAAGATCCCCTGGAGAAGGAAATGGCAACCCACTCCAGTATTCTTGCCTGGGAAATCTCATGGACAGAGGAAGCTGGTAGGCTATAGTCCATGGGGTTGCAAAAGGGTTAGACATGACTTAGTGACTAAATAACAACAATATTCTAAATGAGTCTTGAGTTTGTTTTTTAATCTGTAAAATGGTGGTAATGTTTATCTCATAGGGCTGTTGAAAGGATTAAATAAGATGTTGGGTGTGTAAGTATTTTATAAACCGTGGGATATTTTACAAATAATTTTTAGTAGAAGATTAACAATTTTGTTTCACTAATAAATTAAAATCCTGGTTCAGTTTGTTTTTGGATAAATAGATCTTGCTTTGTATTTCAGCTTATTCATTTGTAAAGGCACTGAACTAATTTTAATGGACTAGTTATTTTCATAAAAAGTCCAGTGTCTTAGGTAAAATGTGCTATTTATGTACATGCAAAAACAAAAAGTTAATACTCAGTGAATTTCAGATGACCTTGATGTTAATATGCTAAGAGAAGAATAGCACATTCTTGTGATTTAAGTTTAGTGTTTTTTCATATTTGCAATGCATTTCTATGCTTCCTTTTGGTTAACATTGGGTAATTTAGACAAGCTTTAAGTATATATATATATATATATATATTTAAGTATATATAAGGAAGTATGTGCATGCGTGCTCAGTTGCTCAGTCGTGACCAACTCTTGTGACCCCGTGGACTGTAGCCCACCAGGCTCCTTTGTCCATGGAATTTCCCAGGCAAGTATGCTAGAGTGGGTTGCCATTTCCCTCTCCACTGTAAGAAAGTATGTTAATACCTAAACTGTGTCTTTAGTAAATGTAAATTTACTGTTCCTTTGTAAGATATAAAATACTACTTTCATCATAATCCTGCCCTCAAAGCTGTGGTGTCCAGTGTCATTGATTTGTTCTTTCAGGAATCAAATCCATTGTTCTGGCTAGTTAAGCATGGAGGCATGAATGGAGCTGTTGTTAAAGAATTGTGAAGTCACAAACTTGGCCCAAGCTTATCCACTTATTTGTGCCAGAGTTTGGACTCTGTCTTCATTGTCACAGACACACGTTGGAGTTCAAAGGCAGCAGGGCACCTGAGACAAGGCTCCTGACTAAATTCTGTCTCTACAGTCTGATTCAGCCGGGTGCCTGCATGAGGCTGGACTTTGGCCACCACAGGGCAGCTCAAGATTAGGTGGAGGTGGTTGGGAAACCAGATAGTAGTGATTTTCCTTTGGTAGTTATTTTTTCAAGGCAAGGATAAAATTTATTGGCTAACCAATTGAAGTTACCCCTTGAGGAAAAAAACAAGTGTCATCAGCAAGATGGGCTCTTCTGTTTCATAATGTTAATGGGACAATCTATCAAAAGTCTCACACCCTTTCCCCCCAAAAGTCTACAGCAGAGCAGTGTTCCATATGGTTACTAATTTCTCAAATAAAACTTGTGGGGCTACATTGCCTTCATCTTTTTGCCCTGTGAAGTTCCTAAAAGGAAATATCACAGTTGTTAAATACAAATGCATAATTTCATACAATAAAAATGTAATAGCTATTTCCCATAAGGGCAAACTAGGCAGCAGGTTGTTTGGATCAAATCCTTTGGCTGAAAACAACTGAATAAATCACCTTACAAGCACTAAGGATTTTCAGGGATTCTGTGGTTGCCTAGTGGTTAGGGTTCTGGGTTTTCACTGCCATGACTATCGTTCCATCCTTTGTCAGGAAACTGAGATCCTGCAAACCACTTGGTGTGGCCAAAAATAAATAAATTTGCATAGGAAACTTACCCTAAAAAAAAAACCACTGAGGAGTTGAAAAGATAATGCAATCCTAGCAGGCCCATTCTGAGGGGAAGCATGGGGTTCCTTGGAGGCTCAGATGGTAAAGAATTCGCCTACAATACATGAGATGTAAGAGATGTAGGTTTGATCCCTGGGTCTGGAAAACCCCCTGGAGAAGGAAATGGCAATCCACTCCAATGTTCTTGCCTGGAGAATTCTATGGACAGAGGAGCCTGGTGGGTTATAGCCCATGGGATCACAAAAGAGTTGGACACGACTGAAAGACTAACACTGGCCAAAGAGGCTAGCAGATTATTTGAGTGCCAAAGTTGCTTTTGCCTTGAAGACATTGGAGGGGTAAGGGTGATAGAATTCAAGGCACAGAGCACATTCAATGTAGAGACTTCTACATGACACATTTACCTACATTAAGCTGGATCCCCAAGGGGTACACACTATCAAGATTAAGATAAATCAGAACTAATTGGTCACCTCCTGATCCTCCAACCTAAACAGAGCAGAAGAAGGGAAAGGAAGGGGGATAAAATACTCCTGAGAAGATCTGTACCCTAGGAATATATGGCAGATTTGTACTCTAGGAATATATAGCATAGATAGTCAAAGAATTTGGCTTGATGTGATCCCCAACTTGAAAAGCCCCCAAAGCACAGCCAAAAGAAGGAAAGTACACTTATTACAAGTCTTGGAGAATCTCCACAAACAATTGTTCTTGATTTAATAAAGTTTTATTTTTCAAAATGTATAGTTGGTGGGACCTGTTTATAGATCTTCACCAGCAGTTGAGGCATCTCCACTCTTGGTGTTTCTGGTATAAGTTAGTTTGAGCTCTGTGCTTTGAAACCAGTTTTAAAAGTCCTTTACTAAGAAGCTCCGGAAGGGCTGCCCTGGCCAAGGAACTACAGATCTTGTTTCTCAGAGACCACAGCTGCAGTTTTAAGCTTGCGGTTGGGAACTTCCTTATAGAGTCTGTCATACGTTGCTCTGTCAAACAAATTGAGGTTATTGAGCTTATCCCAAAATTTGCCTTTGGACCACCTCTTCTTTTTGGCCTTGCCAAGTTTGTTCCCTGGGTCTTTGTCTTTCTTAGCTAGCTTTCTGGCATCTTTATTCTTCTTGTCATCCTTGAGTCTCATAGTGAAGCTTAGAGAGCGCTGCTGCCACTGCTGCCTTGTTAAGACATTGGACCCAAAGTCCACAAACAGTTTTTTTTAATATATTTATTTTAATTGGAAGCTAATTACTTTACAATGTTGTATTGGTTTTGCCATACATCAACATGAATCCACCATGGGTGTACATGTGTTCCGAAACCTGAACCCCCCTCCCACCTCCCTCCCCATACCATCCCTCTGGGTTATCCCAGTGTACCAGCCCCAAGCATCCTGTATCCTGTATCAGACCTGGACTGGTGATTCGTTTCTTATATGATATTATACATGTTTCAATGCCATTCTCCCAAATCATCCCACCCTCTCCCTCTCCCACAGAGTCCAAAAGACTGTTCTATACACCTTTGTCTTTTTTGCTGTCTCACATACAGGGTTATCACATACAGGAAATGATTACCATCTTTCTAAATTCCATATATATGCATTAGTATAGGGCTTCCCTTTATGGGGTCGCACAGGGTCGGACATGACTGAAGCGACTTAGCAGTAGTATACTGTATTGGTGTTTTTATTTCTGGCTTATTTCACTCTGTATAATAGGCTCCAGTTTCTTTTTTTTTTTTTTATTTTATTTTTAAACTTTACATAATTGTATTAGTTTTGCCAAATATCAAAATGAATCCGCCACAGGTATACATGTGTTCCCCATCCTGAACCCTCCTCCCTCCTCCCTCCCCACACCATCCCTCTGGGTCGTCCCAGTGCACTAGCCCCAAGCATCCAGTATCGTGCATCAAACCTGGACTGGCAACTCGTTTCTTACACGATATTTTACATGTTTCAATGCCATTCTCCCAAATCTTCCCACCCTCTCCCTCTCCCACAGAGTCCATAAGACTGTTCTATACATCAGTGTCTATTTTGCTATCTCATACACAGGGTTATTGTTACCATGTTTCTAAATTCCATATATATGCGTTAGTATACTGTATTGGTGTTTTTCCTTCTGGCTTACTTCACTCTGTATAATAGGCTCCAGTTTCATCCACCTCATTAGAACTGATTCAAATGTATTCTTTTTAATGGCTGAGTAATACTCCATTGTGTATATGTACCACAGCTTTCTTATCCATTCATCTGCTGATGGACATCTAGGTTGCTTCCATGTCCTGGCTATGATAAACAGTGCTGCGATGAACATTGGGGTACACGTGTCTCTTTCAATTCTGGTTTCCTCAGTGTGTATGCCCAGGAGTTGGATTGCTGGGTCATAAACAAATGGGACCTAATTAAAATTAAAAGCTTCTGCACAACAAAGGAAACTATAAGCAAGGTGAAAAGACAGCCTTCAGAATGGGAGAAAATAATAGCAAATGAAGCAACTGACAAACAACTAATCTCAAAAATATACAAGCAACTCCTGCAGCTCAATTCCAGAAAAATAAATGACCCAATCAAAAAATGGGCCAAAGAACTAAATAGACATTTCTCCAAAGAAGACATACAAATGGCTAACTAACACATGAAAAGATGCTCAACATCACTCATTATCAGAGAAATGCAAATCAAAACCACAATGAGGTACCATTTCACGCCAGTCAGAATGGCTGCAATCCAAAAGTCTACAAGCAATAAATGCTGGAAAGGGTGTGGAGAAAAGGGAACCCTCTTACACTGTTGGTGGGAATGCAAACTAGTACAGCCACTATGGATAACAGTGTGGAGATTCCTTAAAAAACTGGAAATAGAACTGCCTTATGACACAAACAGTTTTTTAAGGGTGATAACTGGTAAAACAGTTGAAGATAATCAGACACATAGGAAATTTTTTAAAAAGAGACATGGACAACATAAATTATATTAACTGGTAACTTTGATAAATATTATTACTAAGTCTGACTAATTAATTATGGGGTCCTCTCTCTGAATGCACAAATTGTGTTATGATGTAAATATCATGACCACTATCTTTACATTCCTCAATATAAGTAATAAATAAATGTTTTTAATAATTAAATATCACAGAAGTAGTTGCATGTTGTATACTTTTTAGTGGAGTGTTGAATATTAGTTATCAGAATTCCTTTGTTTAATTGTATGGAACAATGGTCTGCATTAGTATAAAATCTGATGTTTCTAAACAGACATCATTGATTAGTATATAAACAGATAGTTCCAGTAATAGTCATACAGAATCATTGTCTGAATTGTCTTTGCACTCCATAATATTCAGGTAATAGTAAAAGATAAATCTATTTTCCATTTTTTTAACTCCAATGTAGATAGAATAGAAAACAAAATCAAACAATTAAAGTGACAATAATGAAGCTTTCACTTAAATCTAAAGTGGTTACTATAGTAACTTAAAATTGGAGCATTATAATAGAAGTAGAATGAAAAGATAATTTCAAATGCTATATTAATCTTTTGAAATAGAGAAAGGGAGTTGCTGTTTGATATTTCAAAGAGACTAGATTGATGTTGAAGCTTCTAAGTAGACTGATTTTGTCTTATCTGCTTTATTTTTAATATTAATGTAAAAAAACTCTGACTGAAGACATTAACTTGGAGAGAATGGAATTGTTGGTTTTGCTCACATTGATCTCTCTAAGACTGATGACAATAACTTTCTATGAGTAACTTGTAATTATTCATGGGAATGGAGGGCAGATTGAGTGAAAAAGTGCTTTACACATGACCTAAAGGATGACATTTTTGATGCTTCTTTTCTACTTTCCCCATCATCAAGATAGAGATGCAGACACAGACGCAGGTATAACACAAAAGATTTAACTAAAGAGGGAAGGAGTTGGGATGAGTAAGGAACTGCATTCAGCAGGCCCCATATTGAAACCAACTGAGGTTGTATTGTATTGAGGTCACTTTAAAGTTAGTGCTAGCACAACTTCCTGGTTTGGAAACTAGAGATAGAGTGATTATCTACACATGAACAAATTCTATTCTGAGAGCATATTTGTAAGTTCTCTTTGTTCATAAGTCCAACAGAGTAAGCCTAGGTACCCAACTAGCACAGTCAGCTATATAGTACTGTATTGTAATATGTTTATAAAACTTTTCACACAAATAATACATAAAAAACAAATACAAAAAAAATTAATCTTACAGTCCTGTACCTTGAAAAGTACAGTAGTGCAGTACAACACACATACACACTCAAGAATAATCCTCAGCCATAAAAAACAATGAAATAATGCCATTTGCAGCAACATGGATGTAAATAGAGATTATCATACTAAGTCAGTCAGAAAGAGAAAGACAAATACCATATATTACTTATATATGGAATCTAAAATATGCCACAAATGAACCTATCTACAAAACAGAAACAGACTCACAGATATAGAGAACAGACTTGTGGTTGCCAAGTGGGGTGGTGGCAAAGGGAAGGATTGGGAGTTTGGGGTTAACAGATGAAAGCTACTACATATAGAATGGATAGACAACAAAGTCCTACTGTATAGCACAGGGAACTATACTGAATATCCTGTGATAAACCATAATAGAAAAGAATATTTTTAAAAGTATATATAAATGTGTATAACTGAGTCACTTTGCTCTACAGCAAAGATTGGCGCAACGTTGTAAATCAACTATTGTGCTCAGTCACTTCAGTCATGTCTGACTCATTGGGACCCTATGGAGTGTAAGGCACCAAACTCTTCTGTCCATGAGATTGTCCAGGCAAGAATGTTGGAGTGGGTTTCCATGCCCCTCTCCAGGGGATCTTCTCGATCTAAAGACTGAGCTCATGTCTCCTGCATCTCCTGCATCGCAGGCAGATTCTTTACCCATTGAACCACCATAAAAGTAAAAAAAAAAAAAAAAAAAAAAAGGAGTTATGAAGAAACTGAGAATAAATAACTTTGATGAAAAGAGAAACCTCAAAAATTAGTGCCTCTGACTCCCATAAACAAGGATAAGTCGCTCTCTTCTTAATGCACATTCAATCTTCTTGCTTGAAGATTCTACTTGCCTTCCTTCCTTCCTTCCTTCCTTTCTCCCTCCTTCCCTTCTTCTTCATCTTCCTTTCTCCTTTTCTTTTTTCTTCCTTCTGTAAATGTTCACTGAGCAACTCTATATTCCAGGCCCTGTGCTGTCCATGGGAAATATACTAGTGAATAATACTGACACAATCTTGTCTTCATCACACTTACAGTCTAGTCTAGTGGGAGATACAGACAATAATCAATCACATGGATAATTGTTTAATTACAATCAGATTTGGGTGTCAACTGAAAAATAAAAGGTACAACATGAGAGCTGTGAGTTCAGGTTTATTTGGGGTTTAGCCCAGGAGACAGACTCTCAGATAGCTCTGAGGAACTGCTCTGAAGAGATAGAGGGAGAGGTCAGTATATAAGAGATTTTGGAGAAGGGCATACGTGTGATCAATCACACATATCTTGGTAGAAGTTTGGTGCTAATCACAAGGAGTAGATGTGTCTCCATTAATAATTTTAGAGCTTTTCTAGGTATGAGAAGATGAAAGAAATATGTTTCATAAAATTTTCTCCTAAAAATATGTGTGAAGTCCTTTTATGCCAGTTTTTCACAAAGCACAGAGTGCTTCTTCCCTGATTTCCACCCTGAACTCCTTTTAGGGGGTATTAAAGGTCAGTGACTGCAGTGGCTCATGATTTCATTCTTGTAGAACCAGATGGGGAGTGACATGCAAGGGCTAAAATTTAAAAGTACAGGGGGGCACTGAGAGCATATAACAGGAAGAAAACCTCATCTGAGGAGATATTTAAGGTTTTTGTGAGGAAATGATATTCATATTGATTACTGTAGGGTGAATAGGATTTAACCAGCAGGTGAATGTAGGGGAAAAACAATGCAGGAAGAGGAAACAAGTGCAAGGGCCTGAGATGAAAAGGAACTCAATGTATTTGAAATAAAGAGAAAACCAGTGAGGCAGGAACATAGTGACCAAGATGAGATTGGAGAGGTGAGCAAAGGCCATGAAAACTATAGTATGGTGGTTTGTTTGATACTAACATTTCTTTATTTTTCTTAAATTTTTATATTGGAGTATAGTTGATTGGGCTTCCCAGGTGATGCTAGAGGTAAAGAACCTGCCTGCCAATTCAGGAGATGTAAGAGAGAGGAGTTCAGTCCCTGGGTTGGGAAGATCCCCTGGAGTAGGGAATGGCAACTCACTCCAGTATTCTTGCCTGGAGAATCCCATGGACAGAGGAGCCTGGCGGGCTATGGTCCTTACGGTCAGAAAGAGTCGGACACAACTGAAGCAACTTAGGATGCACGCAGAGTTGATTAATAATGTTGTGTTAGTCCCATGTGTTGTGTTAGTTTTAGATTTCAAATGATTCAGTTATACATATACATGTATCTATTCTTTTTCAAATTCTTTTCCCATTTAAGTTATTATAGTATATTGGGCAGAGTTCCTTGTGCCATAGGATGGTGTTTGAATGCTTTTGTTTATCATGTTCTGTTGCAATTATTTACATAAATGATCATGTAAACTTTTTCCCTTTTCATTTTTGTATCCTTGATACAAAAATGTATAGTGCCAGGTGCAATGTAAGTGCTCCATAAATGCTTGTTGAATTAGTGAAGCAATTCACTAATACCTGGAAGACTGGAAGAGCACAATCATTACAGAAAAACAAGGATAAGATTGTATATGGTTATTATTTTTCTTACTGTATCTGTCAAGCCATATTTATTTAAATAATAGGCAGATTTTCCCCTATAAGCAAAGATGTTGTCAAACTCGTTTGTGTAACTGATATATGATGAGGTCAAACAAACCCAAATGTCAGAGTCTGGAGCAGAGAACAGTTTATTGCATGGCCAAGCAAGGAGAATGGGTGATTTGTGCTCAAAAGGGCCAAATTTCCCAATGGTTTTTATAGGCAAAATCTGGGGAGCAGGGTTGTAGGGGTTTGTGATTTTCTTCTGATTGGTTGGTGTGGAGGTAACAGGGTGGTGTTCTAGGAATCCCAATTATCAGCCTTCTGGTTCCAACCAGCCTGGGGCCCATGACTTATGCTCAGCCTGCAGTTACCATCCTCCACCTGGGTGGGGGCCTTAGTTCCTGTAGAAGAACTCAGAAGATATGTATCAGATAATTATGCACATCCCCCAGGAGGATACAGGACCCTGCTCCATTGCTGCACTATTTTTGTTTCTTATTGCATTCCCTCACTTCTCTAATTATAACTGCCATTTGGAACTCAGGGAAGGTCTAGGATGCTGAAAGCCTTTTTCCCATAAACAATGATTGGGGAACATAAAAATACTTTTGTATATGGAGGGTTCACATCGTCCTATTTGTTTTCAAAGAGACTGAGAGGGGCTGATTAGTGAAAAAATGACTTGTTGAACAAAACTAAGAGAAAACTAGTTTTTTTAAAAAAATGCTGTGGGGGAGGGAAAACAATTCCCCCTCCACCCTTCTTGGTTATTGGTTGAGACACCCCTGTAAAAAAAAAGAAAAAAAGACAGATTGACAGGAGAAAAACAAACAGAAGTCTAATAACAGGTATACCTCCTGTATACATATGAGAGACCCAGGAAAACTGAGTAACTCCCCCAAATGACCAAAGCCATCACCTTAAATGCCATCTTCAGCTAAAGGAAAAAAAGATGTGTCAGTTATGGGAGGTGACCAGGAAAAGCACAGTAAACAAGAATAAAGTTGTTATGAAGATTTAAGGCCTTGCTTTCTCCATTGATGAATTTCTAGGTGTTTAGTCATCCTTCTTTTCCTGGTACGGAAAGGAAGACACCCTTGCAAAACATTTCCATTATAAATGTAAACCTCCCTTACAAAAGAGTAACTTGTACTCAGTTTTCAGAGCATTTCCTGTGTCTGCTGTTACTTAAAAATAACCAGCTCAAGGCAGTCTTTGTGCCACAAAGAATAGAGAAAAAAAGATGTGCAGCTGTTAAGAAATTAAGACTATATGATATTCAGGTATTTCAATGTCTTTAAATTTTGCTTGGAAAATACTGTCATTAAAAATATACATATAGTTATATATGGTAGTATGAAACCATTGCAATTGATATAATTAACCATCCCAGGGTTAGGAACAATCATCAATACACTGCTGTTGCTGCTGCTAAGTTGCTTCAGTTGTGTCCAACTCAGCGATCCCATGGACTGCAGCCTACCAGGCTCCACCATCCATGGGATTTTCCAGACTAGAGTACTGGAGTGGGTTGCCATTGCCTTCTCCACATCAATACACTACACTCTAACAAATAGCATCTCACCTCAAATTGCAGCTAAATGGCCCAGCATTAAAAAAAAAAAAAAAAAAACTTTAGAAATTCTAACCTTGCGAAGCCATATGTACAGAGGACTCTCAGGCTCTCCTTTGCATTCTTATAGCTGTTATTGGCTTGTTGCAGAAACCAGTAATCAAGAAACCAAGCACCACACTCAGAGAGTTGAAGAACTCAAGTTTATTACGCCAGCAGGTCCAGAGGAATTAACACTCTAAGCTCTGAGCCCTGAACAAAGGGATTACAGAGTTTTTATAGACAGACTATAGTGGGCAACACTAGCTGTTAATAGGCTGGTTTAAACTAAGGGATTCACACATGCGGGAACAGCAGTCAAGATGGGGAGGGGGATGCCTGATCTTTACACAGACAGGCATGATTAAGCAGGTTTTCAGGGGCTGAGCAATTGCAAAGAGCAGGAAAAGGGTGAGTGAGATAAGCTCCTGTTCCTAGTATTGTAAGTCCCCACTTTCTAAGACTACATGACTACGTGATCCAGGATTTGCAAGGAGCAAGCTGAGTTACAGAGACAGAAGGAGCAAGAGGTTATGTAAAATTTAACTTTTCCTTTTCATTCCCCCCTCTTGATGCTTTTCCTTTTCATTCCCCCCTCCTGATACTTGTTGTAGAAAGCATCATCTCATGTCTTGGTAGGACATTCAGAGCTCCTCATCATTTAGGGGGCTATAGTGAGCTATTACCATTTGTACATTTACGGATTCCATCTGAGAGGTTATGAACTGGGCAATTGCATTGAGAATACAAGGGCCAAACAAGAGTGCCACAAAGAACATGAAGAGAGGACCTGTTAAAGGGAGAAGCTACCATGCCCAGCTCCAGATATTGTTCCAGTCACCCCAGGAATTAGCTAGTTTCTCTCTCCTTTTCACGATTTGTTCCCTTAGCTGTTGGGCCATGTCCCTGACTATTTCTGATTGATTTACATAAAAGCAGCTTTCTTCATTCAAGAAGAGGCAGAGTCCTCCCTTTTCAGCTGTCAGTAGGTCTAGCCCTCTCCTATTCTGTAAAACCATCTCAGCCAGGGAGTCTAGTTGGTCCTGTAATGAAGAGCACAGCAATAATACCAATTAGGGATAGAGGCCAGGGTGGACAATGAAAATCCATTGATATTTTGATAGCTAGATCTTCAAGCTTCCACCGTGCATTTACCAGCCAGCTGCCAGAGTGTGGCTGGTGCAAGGCTGAAGAATCCTTAAGCTTCTGCCATGCATTGACTAGTCAGCTTCCAGAGTGATTAGAGCAGGGCTCAGCGTCCTTCGTGGTTGAGGGCCGTTGACTTTGGAACCGGACCTTGAGGAGGTTTTTGGGGTCCCAAACTGCTTTCCAGGTGTCCTCATCACAGGAAGTAGCTGCCTTCTTGACTCTAGTGTGGATGATCCAAGGCATGACACCTATAACTTTAACAGCAGTAGGGATTGCCAGGACGACCATATGAGGGCCTGTCCAAACTGGCTGAATTTTTTTTTTTTTCTTCTAATCTTTAACCCATACATCATCTCCTGGCTGATAGGGATGAACCCAATTGCCCAAAGGAATGGGTGTCCTTTCTAAGGTTTCTCAGGTGATATGGCAGAAGACTTTTCCAGGGCCTGGAGGTGTTGGGACATCTCCAGGTCAGCTAATTGTTGGTGGTCTCCCTTGAGCTTTTTTTTTTTAATCACTGGTGGTGGTCTCCTGTATAAGATCTCAAAGGGAGAATAGCCTGAGGACCTCAGGGTGCATTTATAAAGGGAGATGAGAGTCCACAAAATGATAAGACAGCTTGTTCTAGCATTGTCTGTGTATTGCCCGGGGGATATTCTTGTCATACTATTACTTGGAGAAACAAACTTAACAAGAAAGTTAAAGATATATGGCCCAAAGTTTAATAGACATAGGACAGCTGCTGAGGGGCTAGCCAGGAGAACCAGGTCCAGACATTGATTCGTGACATTAGTGTTTCTCTAGGTATGAGAAGATGCAAGAATTTGGACTCATAAAAAATCTTAACCTGAAAACATCTGAGTATCTGAAGGCTTTTTTTTTTTTTGGTTTTTCCCAGAGCACAGAGTGCCTTATTTTTTTTCTCCACCCTGAACTCCTTTCAAGGGGCTGTTGAAGGTCAGCATCTTGTAGTGGTCATGATTTAATCTTTGTAGAGGCAGCTGGCAAGTGCCAACTTTCACTCAGCAGGGCCCCTTCATAGCCACATATTTGACCACGTTTTGGGGGCATTTCATGGTTACTGTGTCCCACAGTGCTGGGAAGGCTCATTCCCAGGTCTAACAAAGATTCCATTAACAGGCCACTCCATGTGTTGTCACTAGACCAGGCCTTATAAGGAGAAAAAATCTCAGGACCATACCTGTCTTACTAGCCTCTTGGTCCAGGTAAATATTTCTTTTTGTTGCTTCTTCCCATATCTGCTGCTAAGTCGCTTCAGTCGTGTCTGACTCTGTGCGACCCCATAGACGGCAGCCCACCAGGCTCCCCCATCCCTGGGATCCTCCAGGCAAGAACACTGGAGTGGGTTGCCATTTCTTTCTCCAATGCATGAAAGTGAAAAGTGAAAGTGAAGTTCCTCAGTCGTGTCCGACTCTTAGTGACCCCATGGACTGCAGCCTACCAGGCTCCTCCATCCATGGGATTTTCCAGGCAAGAGTACTGGAGTGGGTTGCCATTTCCTTCTCCATTTCCATATCTAGAGTTACATTATTACAGTTATTGATCTCATATGGAACTGCATATCAGCATTTTATCACAGGCTCAGTCACACATTTGGTAATGTAAGAAATAATCTTCTGAAACAAGCTACATAGAAAATAATATAGCTAGCAGTTACTATTAAGGTCACAAGCAAGAATTTAAGAAGTCAAGAACTTTCATTGGGTATAGCTCGGTATACCCCAGGTCATCTGACTCAGTTAAATGATTATGGCCAAGTGTAAATCTCCTGGTTTTACATCATGGAGCATCTGACCTTTATCCAAAGACTGATTATTGAGATAAGTTTTAGAGACAATCTTAGAGTGTCCTTTTTAATAACTTAATTAAACCTTTTAGCAATATAACACAACAAGGAACTATCTCAGAAATGAGTCTTGGTAAGCACAGACCTTAATTAGCAAGACTGGAACTTAATATTCAGTGAAACATAATTTTTTCTTCTTTTGATAACTCATTGTGAGGGCATTAACACTGTAGCCAGGGAAGGCTTTAACCCATCAAATAAAATGAGGTCTGTCAGAGAGCCAGGAAAAGCCAAGGGGCCATCTTGGATTTCCCATAGCCCTGGCTCTTTGATTTTGAGCTGTTATTTATCCATTTTTAATTTCCTGATTTAGGAGCAGATGATTGTCATGTTTTAAGGACATCAGGAGAGCAAAAGTCTAACTGTGAGCGGTTATTTTATGTAGAAGCAGAATGAGATTTGTCTACATGTACCATAACCTTAAATAAGGTTTATTTACTTTACCAAAGTAGCAAAAAGATTTTAAAAACAAATGTAAATCACTTAAAGGCAAAGAAATTCATAATCTGTTATTGAAAGCTGCATTCTAAGAAAACTTTGCTCTCCAAACAGAGAGAAGACCAAATTTCAGTCTGGTACCAGCTTACTGTTAATAACAAAATTTGTTTATCTGCTTAATCTTAGAAAGTCTTCTCATAAATTTTGAAGAACTAGCAGTATTCTTCTAAAGGCATGAGAGTAAAACCATAGGAGGCATGTTTAAAATTTGATTCTATTGCAACTGACAAATAAACCTGTTCATAACACTCTAATATGATAACTAGAATTATAATTGACCATATTTTATCAGAGCATATCAGATCTATATGAATTTCACATAATTTTAGGATATCTATATTAGTAACATCAACAATACAGTATAGTCGGAAAAGATTTGTCACCCCTTCAACAGTACTTCTTATGTAATTTAACATGTCCAGTGAACCCAGGTAGCTTAATAGCTCATTGGGATGTCTCAGGGGCCCTCAGAAGCATCCCAAAGTTAGCTGGAAGTCAAGTTATTTAGAAAGTTTTGTCGATAAATATCAAAAGGGTTTATAACACTCAGTCAGGTAGGATCATATAAGTCACTGTGAAATAATAGTTATTTACTTAGCCAAAGGTAACAAAAGATTTCAAAGATAAATTAAGAGATAAAGAAACTTAAATCTATTATTAAAAGTAGTACAACATCTGAAGAAAGTATGTCCTCTTAACAGAGAGAAAGGCTGAATTCAAGTTTTGCACCAGCTTGCTTTAAACTCATTTAGGTAAACTTAATTAAAAATTTATTTTAAACTTAGTCCTAACTATACATAAAACTTTTTTTCAGGGTCCACTTTCAACAAACTTTTTAATCACTTTCTGTAACAGCCACCTGTAAGTCAGACCTACTTTCTTTTCCCTTTATAAAATGTAATTTTATTTTTATATCTTCTTTATTAAAAACATACATCCTACTTCCTTATTAGATTAGCAAATAAACATTAATACTAGATATTTAATATTGAATATTTCCCAGTTTACTTGAATCTGAAGTTTATTTAGGTTAATTTTTCTTGTATTTGGAATTGTTTGTTTTCTTAGGCCAATTAAATTAGAACTCATTTACAACTTTAACAATATTATCAGAAAAAAATAAAAGACATACACTGAGATATACATAAATCTAGAAAGACAGACAGACAGATAGAGATCTTATAGTTTTCTGTTTGAGATTTAAAATATCTCTTTGATCCCCCCCTTTTTTTTTTCTTTGCTTGAAGTTCTAATTTGCTCAAACATGAGATCTCGGGCAAAGTGGGCTGTGTATTTCAAGGATATGGAAATGGTTCAGTTCAGTTCAGTTCCGTCACACAGTTGTGTCTGACTCTTTGCAACCCCACGGACAACAGTACTCCAGGCCTCCTTGTCCATCACCAACTTCCAGAGTGTACCCAAATTCATGTCCATTGAGTCGGTGATACCATCCAACCATCGATGCGATAAAATACATCGCATCCTCTGTCATCCCTTTCTCCTCCTGCCTTCAATCTTTCCCACCATCATGGTTTTTTCAAATGAGTCAGCTCTTCATATCAGGTGGCCAAAGTATTGGAGTTTCAGCTTCAACATCAGTCCTTCCAATGAACACTCAGGATTGATCTCCTTTAGAATTGACTGGTTGGCTCTCTGTGCAGTCCAAGGGACTCTCAAGAGTCTTCTCCAACACCACAGTTCAAAAGCATCAATTCTTCAGCGCTCAGCTTTCTTCACAGTCCAACTCTCGCATTAATACATGACCACAGGAAAAACCATACCCTTGACTAGACGGACCTTTGTTGGCAAAATAATGTCTCTGCTTTTGAATATGCTGTCTAGGTTGGTCATAACTTTCCTTCCAAGGAGTGAGCATCTTTTATTATTATTTTTTTAATTTTATTTTATTTTTAAACTTTACAATATTGCATTGGTTCTGCCATATATAGAAATGAATCCATCACAGGCATACACGTGTTCCCCGTCCTGAACCCTCCTCCCTCCTCCCTCCCCATACCATCCCTCTGGGTCGTCCCAGTGCACCAGCCCCAAGCATCCAGTATCGTGCATCGAATCTGGACTGGCGACTCATTTCATATATGATATTATATATATTTCAATGCCATTGTCCCAAATCATTCCACCCTCTCCCTCTCCCACAGAGTCCAAAAGACTGTTCTATAATTTCATGGCTGCAATCACCATCTGCAGTGATTTTGGAGCCCAAAAGTCTGACACTGTTTCCAGTGTTTTCCCATCTATTTCCCATGAAGTGATGGGACTAGATGCCATGATCTTCATTTTCTGAATGTTGAGCTTCAAGTCAACTTTTTCACTCTCCTCTTTCACTTTCATCAAGAGGCTTTTTAATTCCCCTTCACTTTCTGCCATAAGGAACCATCCTTATGTCATCTGCATATCTGAGGTTATTGATATTTCTCCCAGCAATCTTGATTCCAGCTTGTGCTTCTCCCAGCCCAGTGTTTCTCATGATGTACCCTGCATATAAGTTAAATAAGCAGGGTGACAATATACAGCCTTGACGTACTCCTTTTCCTATTTGGAACCAGTCTGTTATTCCATGTCCAGTTCTAACTGTTGCTTCCTGACCTGCATATAGGTTTCTCAAGAGGCAAGTCAGGTGGTCTGGTATCCCCATTTCTTTCAGAATTTTCCAGTTTATTGAATTCTTTGTGTAGGTGGTACTAATTAAGGATTTTACTGCAATGTGCATATCACATATTTTATTTTATGTAATCTTATTGCTAATAATGCCTGACAATAATGAAAGAATATCTGGATAACATGACTTGATGAACCCAAGAATTATTTAAAGTGACTAAAAATGAAATATTAGTGACAATTTTAGTTTTGGCACAGAACATTTTTTGGCATTTACATTTTTTTTCTTCCTCCAAGCCTCTCCTAGTGTTTAATTTTGATAGCAATGTGATTTTGATCATCTCACAATGGAAAGGTTAAATATAAGGCACGTACCTTCATATATAAATACAATTGATCCTTCAACGACACGGGTTTGAACTGTGTGGGTCCACTTGTTGTAGGAAGGAGGGCCCCCTCCAGGGCCCCAAGAGTGGGCTCTTGTCCAACACTTGGAAAAGAATTGTCCAAGGAGACATGTGTTGACAAAGCAAGAGACTATTGGAAGAGGGCACCCAGGCAGAGAACAACAGAGTAAGGGAACCCAGCAGAACTGCTCAGCCACGTGGCTGGCAATCTTGGGTTTTATGTTGATAGGATTAGTTTCTGGGTTGTCTTTGGCCAGTTATTCTGACTGAGAGTCCTTGGTGGATGCATTGCTCAGCCACGATGGATGCTAGCGAGAGGGATTCTTGGAGGTGGACATATGCGCGATGTCTCCTTTTAACCTTTTCCAAACTTTTCTGATTGGTGGTAGCTTATTAGTTCTGTGTTCCTTACCAGGACCTCCTGTCATAAAACAAATCATGCAAATGGTTACTAGAGAGCCTGGCCAGGGTGGGCGGTTTCAGTCAGTGTGCTTCTGCTAACACAGTGATATGCAGACTTTTTTCACTGAACATGTACTACAGTACCATACTGTTCACTGTTGATTGGATCCCCAGAAGTAGAGCCCTGAATACAGAGGGCCAACTATAAAGTTGTACATGGATTTTCAAATTGCATGCAGGGTCAGTGATCCAACCCCAATGCTGTTTAAAAGTTGACTATATTAAAGTTTTGTATGTTATCAATGTTTTGATTTATAGTCTCTGAAAAACTGCCACAGTTGAATTGTATTGGAAAACAAAAGCCATGGAAATGTAACACTTGTATTGTAATCTGTTTACTGAATTTTAGAGTTTTTTTTTTTTTTTTAACCTGGGTTTTCAAGGAAATCACATTTGGTACTGTATTCAAGGCTTGTTATTTCACCACACTACAAGGTCATCTTACTTTTTCTATAAAAAAAATAGAGTGGATTCTGTTTTGCATATTTCCTGATGAATAAATGCAGCCACTTATTTGAAACAATGTGAAAGAAATAAATGTTGTAAAGTGACACAAAAATGATTTCAATTAGAATCACAATGTTCAGTTTGTTGGCACTATCATGACATTTAGATGCTAAACATTGTGATCCATGAACAATTAAGCATGAACACTCTCACTGCCATTTTCTTTGGTCTCTTTAGTATAAATGCTATCCAAACCTCAAAGAATTAGAGATAATTTTCTGCCCTCCATTGTGTGTCAAATCACTGCTGCTGCTGCTGCTGCTAAGTCGCATCAGTCGTGTCCGACTCTGTGCTACCCCATAGACGGCATCCCACCAGGCTCCGCCGTCCCTGGGATTCTCCAGGCAAGAACACTGGAGTGGGTTGCCATTTCCTTCTCCAATGCATGAAACTGAAAAGTGAAAGTGAAGTCGCTCAGTCGTGTCCGACTCTTCGGGACTCCCTGGACTGCAGCCTACCAGGCTCCTCCATCCATGGGATTTTCAAGGCAAGAGTACTGGAGTGGGTTGCCTTTGCCTTCTCCACTAGACCACTGGTTTAACAAAAGAAACATTTGTGATCTGCTGACTGGATTTTTAGCATCTTTTCAGCCTTCTAAATCTTACAGGAATTTTTAGGTCCTCCAAATTTACATGACAAAGTAGATGTTGTATTTACAGACCAGGTGTTCATGGAGCCATGGAATTTGCTAATGGCTTTGCAATTATCCCTTGCACTTGAGAGGGAGGGAGTATAGGAGTAGGTGGCATCTGAGGTTCCTTTTAATTCTAATATTTTTATAATTCCAATGGTTATAGGAAATAGTTGAGCTGCTGTTAGTGGTGACCATAGTCAAAAGACAGGATCCCTCCCCACTAAGTATCCACACATGTGCATGTCCTAAGTCACTTCAGTCGTGTCCCTGTTTCTGACTCAACTCTCTTGGGACAAACAGCTTCTCTAGACTGATGCAGCAATAATGCGAAGGAAGATTTTCTAAATACAACTATGGAAAAGAGTAAAATTGCTGCTCAGTAATTTTACTCATTTAAGATTCCCATTCCAGAAATTAGGTCATGGGAAATAATATTTCAAAGCTGTCTGACCACACGTAGTGTGAGACTTGTTTAGCATTATTCCAGTACGTAGAGAAAGAAGTATAGCCCTCATGGACCAGTCGGGAAAAAGTCACAGGATGTTGAGGAGTGAACTATGTCTGGCTCCACACAAGAAGAGACTCAACTGAAAAAGGTAATCTTTTTGCCTAATCACTTAAGAAGTGAATGCTAGACTTAGAGAACAAATTCACAGTTACTGGTGGTGAGGGTGGAAGGGAAGGTATAGTTAGGAAATTTGGGATTGACAAGTACACACTGCAGCATTTAAAATGGATAACCGGAGGCTTCCCTTGTGGTCCAGTGCTTAAAACTTTGTGCCTCTACTGCAGGAGGTGTGGGTTTGAACCCTGGTTGGGGAACTAAGATCCTGCATGCCACATGGTGCAGCCAAAAAAATAAAATAGGTAACCAACAGGGACTTACTGTATAGCATAAGGAACTCTGCTCAGTATTATGTAACAATGTAAATGGAAAAAGAGTTTGAAAAAGAATGGATACATATACATGTATAACTCAATCGCTTTGCTATACACCTGAAACTAACACAACATTGTTAATTGTAACTAACACCTGAAACTAACTAAACCTGAAACTAACTAAACCTGTAACTAACACCTGTAACTAACACCTGAAACTAACTAAACCTAATTGTAACTACACCTGAAACTAACACAACATTGTTAATTGTAAATGTACTTCAATATAAAAAAGGTTTTAAAAAGTGATGTAAAACATAAAGTTTAAAAAATAAGAAATGAAAGCATGGATGTTTTTACTTTGAAAGAATAGTCAAGAATATATTATATTGAATGTGTCAGGAAACAGATAACAGAAAACCTAATTAAGAGAGGACAAAGCAAACAAGTGTTCATTTTCCCCCACAAAAGTCTAACTATAGTTCACAAAGTGTGGCCCAGAAATCCCTGTGGGTTCCTGAGACCTTTCAGGCTTCTGCAAGATCAAAACAATTTTAATAATAATTCTAAGATATTATTTGCCCTTTTCACTCTGCTGACATTTGCACTGTTGATGCTAAAGCAACAAAAGCTAAAACTGCTGACTTCTTAGCACAAATCAACAGAGTGGTACCAAACTCTACTAGTAGTAGCCATTGTATCCTTCATTGCCATGCACTTAAAGGGGAAAAAAAAAAAAAAAGGCCAGTTTCACTTTAGAATGCTCTTGAAGAAGCAATAAAAAAAAATGAATTTACTGACTCTCAACTCTTGAGTATTCATCTTCTTAATAGTCTATGGGACGAAATGGAGAGTTTGCATGGAGTACTTCTGCTACACACTGGAGTTGAATGGTTATCTTTAGAAAAAGAGTTTGTACAATTGAATAATAAGCTGAGTTGGCTGCTTTTTTTAAAGAATCATCATTTGTACTTGATAGAATGACTGACAAGTAAACTACAGTTATACAAACTTGGGTATTTGGCAGATATTTTCCTGAAAATGAACAAAGTGAGGGTGTCATTTTAAGGAAAACAACTGAAAGTATTTGTTACCAATAACAACATTTGTGCTTTCAAGTGAAAATTAGAGTTTTAGAAAAGTTATATCTGCCATCATGAGCTTGTCAGCTTCCGAACTTAAAGATATATTTGATGACCTCAATAGTGGTATTAACAAAAAAAGTATTTTTTCCATATTTTATAATAAAATGTATCACCAATTGGAAATCCTGTATAAAACTCAGTGAACCAGTATTTTCTAAATGACAAATGAATACATCATGTTACAAAATCATGAGTGGGCAAAAGAGCTTTTAAAATGCAAGATACACAAATAGATTTTAATGTGCTGGTGCATGAAAAGTTCATTGATATGGTTTCTGATTCCATGTTGCAACTAGTTTTTTTTTGAACTACCATTTCTTGAATTTCAGTGAAATATCAAAGAGAAATGTTTACAATTATAAATAAAGGCCATTGAAATACTTTCTTTTTTCAAACAAAATACCTGTGTGAGCCTAGATATTCTTCATATAATCAAACCAGAACAATATATCATAACAGATTGGATGCAGAAGAGATTACAGCTGTCTTCTGTCATGCTGGACATTAAAGAAATTTGTAGACATGTAAAACATTGCTACTCTTCTCACTAAATTTCCTTTCATTTTGGAGAATATAACATTCGTGAAAACGTTATTTATATCAATGTGCAATAGGTATTTTTTGTTGTTGTTCAGTCGCTCAGTCATGTCCAACTCTTTATGACTCCATGGACTGCACCAGGCCAGGCTTCCCTGTCCTTCACTATCTCCTGGGGTTTGCTGAAATTCATGTCCATTGCGTCAGTGATGCCATTCAACCATCTCACCCTCTGTCGCCCCCTTCTCCTGTCCTCAATCTTTCTCAGCATTAGAGTCTTTTCCAATGAGTCAGCTCTTTGCATCAGTGACCAAAGTATTGGAGCTTCAGCTTCAGCATTAGTCCTTCCAATGAGTATTCAGGACTGATTTCTCTTAGGTTTGACTGGTTTGATCTCCTTGCTGTCCAAGGGATTCTCAAGAGTCTTCTTCAACACCACAGCTTGAAAGCATCAATTCTTCAGTGCTCAGTCTTCTTTATGGTCCAACTCTCACATCCATGCATAACTACTGGAAAAACCATACATATGACTACATGGACCCTTGTGGGCAGTGTGATGTCTCTGCTTTTTAATACATTAGATTTGTTAGAGCTTTTCTACCAAGGAGCAAGCATCTTTTAATTTCATGGCTGCAGTCACCATCTGCAATGATTTTGGACCCCAAGAAAATAAAGTCTATCACTGTTTCCATTTTTCTCCCATCTATTTGCCATGAAGTGATGGGACCAGATGCAATGATCTTAGCTTTTTGAATGTTGAATTTTAAGTCAGATTTTTCTCTCTCCTCTTTTACTTTCATCAAGAGGCCCTTTAGTTCCTCTTCACTTTCTGCCATTAGAGTGGAGTGATATCATCTGCATATCTCAGGTTATTGACATTTCTCCCAGAAATCTTGATTCCAGCTTGTGATTCATCCAGCCTGGCATTTTGCATGATGTACTGTGCATATAAGTTAAATAAGCAGGGTGACAATACACAGCCTTGATTTACTCCTTTCCCAATTTGGAATCAGTCTGTTGTTCCATGTCTGGTTCTAATTGTTGCTTCTTGACCTCCATACAGGTTTCTCAGAAGGCAGGTAAGGTGGTCTGATATTTCTATCTTTTGAAGACATTTCCACAATTTGTTGTGATCCATACAGTCAAAGACTTTCAAGTAGTTGATGAAACAGAGTAGATATTTTTCTCAAATTCTCTTGGCTTTTCTATAATCCAACAGATGTTGGCAATTTAATCTCTGGTTCATTTGCATTTTCTCAATCCAGGTTTTGCATCTGGAAGTTCTTGATTCATGTACTGTTGGAGCCTAGCTTGAAGTTTTTTGAGCATTACCTTGCTAGCATGTAAAATGAGCACAATTGTGCAATAGTTTGAACATTCTTTAGGGTTGTCCTTCTTAGGGTATTACTTTTAGTATTAAAAAATTAATAATTAAAATTTGTTTTTTAAGTTTTTATTTATAGCATGGTAAATATTAATAGATAAATTTCATATAAATGAAAGCTTTTGGGAGACCTCAATAATTTTTTAACCTTTTACTTTGAAATAGTTTTAGATTTAGAGAAGAGTTGCAGAGATAAGAGTTCCTGTATACCCTCCATCCAGCTTCCCCTAATGCTAACATCTTGTATAACAACAGCACATTTATCAAAACTAAGAAATTAACATTCTTCAATAGTGAGTATAATTGGAAAGTATTCTGAGACCAGTAGTTTGAGATCTGCTGATCCACAGGTAAGCAGTTGCCACTACTGGCTCAGCTGCACAACAAAGACCCAGATTCTGTTTTGTTGTTGTTACTGTTTTGGGGATATAATTGATATAACATTGTGTAAGTTTTAGGCTTTCAATATGTTGATTTGATCCATTTACACTGCTATACGATTGCCACTCTTTTGTGTCATATATTATTTCTTTTAGTGTTAGGAACAATTAGGATCCAGTCTTTTAGCAAGTTTAATGTTTATAGTATAGTTTTGTTGTCTGTCATCCTTGTACTAGATCCTTGTATTAGATCTTTAAGACTTATTTATCTACGACCTGCAAGTGAGTATCCTTGAACAACATCCCTTCCAGTCCCCTATCCCCCAGCTTCTGGTAACTACCATTTCACTCTGTTTTTATGAGTTCAGCTTTTTTTTAAAATTCCACATGTAAGAGAGAATATGTAGTATTTGTCTTTTTCTGCCAGTCTTTTCATTCCTGTTCTATTGGCTTTTTATCTTCCTGATTGTCATCTCATGGCTATAAGATGGCTGACAGAGCTACAGTCTTTTCTTTTTAGTTTAAGACTGGAAGAAGAGGGAACAGACAGTGTCAGCAAGCCTTCCTCTATGCCCTGTCCTCTTTACCAGCAAGCAAAATACTTCCCAGAAACAGCCCATTCAACTTCCATTTATATCCTAGTGGTCAGAACTTGCTCTGCTCTGGGCCCAAATTCTAGACAAATCACTTGTGGCAGAAGATTGAATTCAAGTGACTGGAACAACTGGTTTATCCTCTGAAGGGGGATTAAGAGTCTCTCTACCCTGAAATTAAGAGATGTCTGCTTACTTCCTGAAAAAATCAAGTTTTACTATTCAGGAAGGAGAGGGGAGAGAATGGCTTTTAGGTGGCCATTGGTATCTTAACTGTCAGTTTGGAATTTCTATAAGATATTGTAGAAATTAAAGAAGTGAACTGGCTACTGGAATTATCCTGATTTGATGGGTCTGGAAGAAGTGTGGACTGACTGTATGAACCTACTGTATGGCACAGGGAACTCTACTCAATATTCTGTAATAAATAAATAAATATATATATATATATAAAAGAACAACTTTTCTGTTCACCTGAATCTAACACAACATTGTAAATCAACTATACCCCAATATAAAATAATAATTAAATTAAAATTATAAATAAAGCCAACCATGAAGTTGAAGAAACAGTCAAAAAAGTGAATCTTTTACAAAATTGGGAAATTAGTATGGGCCTCCCTTTTAGCTTGTGATATGTAAAAGTGTTAAATCCAGATGTGAATTTTGTGGTTGCTGCTTATTATCACAAGGGACAATCTTATCAGCTTCATCACTGTATAACAGGAGACATTCATGGCAGCACTGCCCACCCCACCTGAAGGCAGAATTCATATACTTGCCTTTGTGATTCCAATGTATTAAGGGAAATGATTACTTAGCCCAATACTCCACGTTTATCCTGAAATCAGAATGCATCTTTTTAAAAAAAAAATCTTATTGGGAGTCACTTCCGTGTATAGATTACTCCCACAAAAGAGGAGAATTGCCCACAGTAGTAACAGACCACTCTCAAAGCAGTCTATTAACTTGTATGGTGCCAATTTCTCTTGTCCTTCTTTATGTTTCCTTAGCAAGATCCCAAGGTATTTTTATCCCTGGGCCACAAGAGCTCTTGATACCTGTTCTGAAATTCTGTGCTAACGATGACTGATGATTGCAAAACTGGGAGCAACTTAAGGACATAGCCTTAATTTGTTATATTATACAGTAAAACAGCACCCTTCCTTTTTTATTTTTGTCATTACCCAGTATTCTTCCCAGTTCTTCCCTTGAGGCTGTCTTACAGTACTATCCATCCAAGATCACAGTGGGTCTGTGTTTCACAGTGCTAGAAAGGATCCACCCCAGCTTTGGAATCAGAACATTCTTTAAGCAACAGACAAGAGACAGGGAAGTGTCTGTCCTTTTGCTATGCTTAGGAGGAAGACTGCATTTAATGGTGCAATTATGCATTACTTTAAGGCTTTCTAACCAATATTTAAGCTGATTCTGTTAACCACACCCTCACATGCTCCCAGCAAGGCTCTGTGGAGAAGTCTGTGAAATTAAATGAATTCATAAGAGTAAGTGAGTGGTGAGGAGAAAGAGACATTCCCTGTAGTCTTGGTATTCCCCTCAGCTTTTGGAGGGGAAAAATGAAAAGGAAGAAATATTAGATAATAACAAAGAAGACAGGAGTTCTCCACCCTGATGCTTTGCAGTGTCGATGAGTGATATGTAATGACTCCAGAGAGGAAGCAGCTGTGGTTGTGCTGTCTAATATGAGACCATAAGCTACCTCATAAATTATACTCATGCTCCAAATGTGGCATAAATGCATTAGAAAGATCACCGTGACCTAAATAGTCACTGAACAGCAGCTTTCTTCTGGACCCCCATGGGCTACAATGGGCCACCAGACAGGGACAGTACCAGCTAACACTGGCAACCTATGTGAACTGATGGGCAAGATCAGATGGCTCTACCCCTTTCTTTTCCCCATGCCTTGCTATTGAGTTAGAAAATGCCCTGATGCTGGGAAAGATTGAAGGCAGGAGGAGAAGGGGGTGACAGAGTATGAGATGGTTGGATGGCATCACCAACTCGATGGACATGAGTTTGAGCAAGCTCCAGAAGATGGTGAAGGACAGGGAAGCCTGGCGTACTGCAGTCCATGGAATTGAAAAGAGTTGGACGTGATTGAGGGACTGAACAACAACAACCTGAAAAGAATGTCAATTTCTCCATCTTTCTAAGAAGGGCTCATTATTGGGTAAAGTTGCTGCTGCTGCTGCTAAGTCGCTTCAGTCATGTCCGACTCTGTGCGACCCCATAGACAGCAGCCCACCAGGCTCCGCTGTCCCTGGGATTCTCCAGGCAAGAACACTAGAGTGGGTTGCCATTTCCTTCTCCAATGCATGAAAGTGAAAAGTGAAAGTGAAGTCGCTCAGTCATGTCCGACTCCTAGCGACCCCATGGACTGCAGCCCACCAGGCCCCTCCGTCCATGGGTTTTTCCAGGCAAGAGTATTGGAGTGGGGTGCCATCACGAAGGCTCTTAAAATAGTTAAGGCAAGTTGTATTCAGGAGTAACAGAGATGGGAAGAATATAGCAAGAATGTCTTGAACATTTTCAGTTGTTGGGATCCAACAATGAGGCAAGGGATCCACTTATATCATGCCAAATTCTAACAATTCTTCTGGGAAATAATTATAGGGTGGGAAGAATCAAGACGAATGAGTTCAACTCTGGAAATACACCAGTGTTTGAAGACAGAGTGGAGATAGATTCGAAGTATAACATGGTGGATATCAGATAGTATTTGAGGCCAGGCCCAGAAGTCTTAAGTCTGAATCCTTTAGAAAGGAGGCTACAGTTAAAAAATAATTTTCTTGAGACATTCAAAGTCAAAGAATCAACAGTATTGATGCCAACAGTTTTGGCAGTAATATGATGTGTTATCTCTGATGTGGCTTTCTAGGGCTACCATAACAAATTACCACAAACCTGGTGGCTCTTTCAGCTTCCACTGTCCCCTAATGCTTACTCACTTGTGATAGCACAACTCCAATCTCTGCTTCCATCTTCACATGCCTTCTCCTTTGTGTTTTCTTTTCTATCTCTTATAAAGATATGTTCATTGAAGTTAGAACCCACTTCAATCCCACTATGATCTCATGTCAGTGCATAATTTAATTACATCCTCAAGCATCCTATTTCAGAATAAGATCACATTCTGAGGTTCCGGGTGGATACAAACTTGTGAAGAATATTATTCAACCCATTACAGTCAGTAATCTCAGTAGGCATCTGTGGCACTGTTTGTCACAAGGAGGGACCCAGCATCTATTACATTGCTTTGGTACAGCAAAGACTTTATGCATTGTGTTCTTGGTGAAAGTGTTAGCAGCCTGAAGCCATCTGTGGAGAGCAGCAGCAGACGTCTTAACAGTAGTTGGGGACAGAAATGGGTGAGATCTTACAGAAGGAGATTGTTATAAGGGCTGCAAGCTGGGTAAATGGTCAAGAAGCTCACATTAAGATCCTGACTAGCTGATCCCACAGGCTTCCCTTGTGGCTCAGCTGGTAAAGAATCTGCCTGCAATGTGGGAGACCTGGGTTCAATCCCTGGGTTGGGAAGATCCCCTGGAGAAGGGAACAGCTACCCATTCCAGTATTCTGACCTGGAGAATTCCATGATCTGTACAGTCCATGGGGTCACAAACAGTTGGACACGACTGAGCAACTATCTCTTTCACTTTTCACTCTCTTTCTCTTTCACTTTTCAGCTTTTTTTTTAGCTGATCCCAGTGCACCCCCACTACATTTCATCATATTGGTTAGGGCAAACAAAAATGAGACAAAGATGATAAAATGGGTCTTGACTGGACAATTTCAAGGAAGGGCACCAAGAAAGAAGGATGGGCTTTTAGAGACAAAAAGAGCAAAGAGAGGTTATCTAGAGGTAACAAAACCTCATATGAGATTCTAAAGTTGACCACACAATTTCCTGAGATTTATGGATGGCACTTGTGTATCTAGCTTTGAAGGAATTGAGGCCACCACCATTTGGAGATAAACATTAGCTCCATTCATTGCCCCTTAACAATTAGCAGAGGAAAGTGATCAAGAAAGCCTACTTATCAATAAGCATAAATAGGTTAAATATGACAGGATCAAAGGTAGAGCAGGAAACATCAAGAAAGTTAAAGGAGAAGTAAGAGGGCTTCCCTGGTGACTCAGTGGTAAAGAATCTGCCTGCTGGTACAGGAGACACAGGAGACTTGGGTTAGATTCCTGGGTCAGGAAGATCCCACATGCCATGGAGCAACTAAGTCTGTGTGACACAAATATTGAACCTGTGCTCTCTAGCCCAGGAACCACAACTAGTGAAGCCCTCACACTGCAACTACTGAAGTCCACATGCCCTAGAGCCCCTGCTCAGCAGCAAGGGAAACCACTACAACAAGAAGCTCATGTACCGCAACTAGAGAAAAGTCCATGCAGCAACGAAGACCCCAACACAGCCAATACATAAATAAATAAGATTTAAAATAATTTTTAAAAATAAAGGAGAACAGGAAGGGGTTTGATCAATGGGCATTTTTACCACTCCTACAAGGAGAGACCCCCTCAAAAAAAGATATCTTTTTCATCATTACAGTGTTGTATTGTCGTTGTTTAGTTGCTAAGTCGTGTCTGCTTTTATTGCCACCCCATGGACTCTAGCCCACTACACTCCTCCGTCCATGGGATTTCCCAGGCAAGAATACTGGAATGGGTTGCCATTTCCTTCTCCAGGGAATCTTTCCAACCCAGGGATTGAACCTCAGTCTCTGGTAGGCAGATTCTTTACAATTGAGCCACCAGGGAATTGTCTAGAATTACCTTAAGTCGGATGTGAGCAGAAAATACTCACAAACATTGGTGGAGTTCCATCCCAGAAAGGGAATTTATGACAAATATCAACTTTGCTTATTTTCTACATTGGTGGTACCTTCAGCTCCACAAACCTAGAATTTAGTAGAAATGTTATTAGAAAGAGTGTCAACTTACTGACACTGCTTTACATGACAGATAAAATAAGATTTCAAATTAAATGTTCTTTTTTCCTCAAGCACAATTTTAATCAACATTATTGTTGCACAGTACCATCCATGTGTATTTTTTATGGCCAAAGACAAATAGATATGGAATATTTCTATCCAAATGAAAATTGGGGACAAATGGTTTATCAGCATTACTTTTTTTCCTGATTTGTTAATGTGTTGTAAACATTTTTACAGAAGAGTAAGAATTAAATTGTTTTTAGTTATACATTTAAATTCTCTTTATTGAAAAAGAGTAGTCTATAATTGGAGCTATCCTAGAAATTCTAGGATGTATTTCTGTCTTAGTTGTACAATTGACATTTTGATAATTATTTCAACATTTCAACTCATTCATCCCTTTGACCTTGCACTCTATCAGCCATGCCAATAGACAGCACTGAAAACCCAAACATCTGTTTTGTTTGCTTAAGTTCTGCTACAGAAAGCTGGAGAACAGTGCCAATTGGCTCCACTACAAATTTATGCCATTTACTCTCAATTGGGCCTTCAATACTACTTGGTAATCCTTCATTCATCCCTGTGATGATGCCCTCAGCAGCTATTCAAAATCTTTTTTACTCTCCATGGGTTCTCAATTCCCAAAGAAGAAAATTGTGGTAACAAAGCAAAACAATTTCTCAAGAGTATAATGCAAGAAAACTTCCCCAAAATAACATATAAAGGTGCATATTAAAAGAGCACAACCACGTACCTGAGGAAATTGACCCAGATCAACCAGCAGAGACATATTCTAGTAAACTTTCTGGACTTAAGGGGAAAAACAAAACCTTTTCAGCTAAAAGAATCAAAATCATTCATAAGGGAAAGGAAATAAGATTATAGTCAGAATTTGAAAGAAAATTTATGCCAGCAGAAAAAAGAAGTGGCATACTCAATATAACAAAGAAAGATATGTAAGCTAAAGATTTTATATTCAGCCTGACTTGCAAATAAAATAAAAACCAAAACCACACAGACAAATTTATCAGCATGCAAGGACTATTGTTCCTATGAGACTTTTAACATTTTAGATAATCAGCTTCTGACAATTAAAGTGTCTGGAGGGGCACCTTCAACATAAAACCTGATGTTACTGACCACTGAAAGCAGTCAACATCATAGACAAAAGAGGCAACCAAATGTTTTTTATCTCCAGATAGAGATACCACCACCTAGGAAGCCAAAAGAAAAACAATCAACTGAAATCTGATCAAGCCTATAGAACCAACCCTCAATTTACAGGAAATGCAAAATCAAGACTGGAGAAAACCCTGGAGACAAAAGATATAGTTTCTTCAACAAATAAACTATGAAGAAAAAAGAGGATGAAGTAGAAACTCTACATTAAAACAGACATAGAAATTATCAAGTTGAAGCATAACTAAACTAGTGTTTATGAATGAACATTTTGGTGATAAACTAAAAGAGAAAATAAAGAATTGATTTCTGGAAAAGTTAGAATAGAGGTTAAACTTTTGAGGACAATGGAGACAGTTGTGATTAGGAGGGGTCTCTGGCTGTTGTTGTTCAGTCATGCAGTCATGTCCATTCCTTGCGATCCCATAGACTGCAGCACACCAGGCTTCCCTGTCCTTCACCATCTCCTGGAGCATGCTCAAACTCATGTGCACTGATTTGGTGATGCCATCCAATCATCTCATCCTCTGTCATCCCTTTTCCTCCTGCCTTCAATCTTTCCCAGCAACAGGGCCTTTTCTAATGAGTTGGCTCTTCACGTCAGGTGGCCAAAGTATTGGACAAAGTATTGGAGCTTCAGCATCAGTCCTTTCAATGAATATTCAGGATTGAGTTCCTCTAGGATAGACTGGTTTGGTCTCCTTGCTATCCAAGGGATTCTCAAGAATTTCCTCCAACATCACAATTCAAAAGCATCAATTCTTTGGTGCTCAGTTTTCTTTATGATCCAACTCTCATATCCATACATGACTACTGGAAAAACCATAGCTTTGACTATACGGACCTTTGTTGACAAAGTGATGTCTCTGCTTTGTAATTTGTTGTCTAGGTTGGTCATAGCTTTTCTTCCAAGGAGCAAACGTCTTTTAATTTCATGGCTGCAGTCACCATCTGCACTGATTTTGGAGCCCAGGTAGATAAAGATTGTCATGGTTTCCACTGTTTCCCCATCTATTGCCATGATTGATGAGACCAGATGCCATGATCTTAGATTTCTGAATGTTGAGTTCTAAGCCAACTTTTTCACTCTCTTCTTTCACCTTCATCAAGAAGCTGTTTAGGTCTTCTTCGATTTCTGCCATAAGGGTGTTGTCATCTGCATATCTGAAGTTATTGACATTTCTCCTGACAATCTTGATTCCAGGTTGTGCTTCATCCAGCCCAGCATTTTGCATGATGTACTCTGCATAGATATTAAATAAGCAGGGTGACAATATACAGCCTTGCCATATTCCTTTCCCAATTTTGAACCAGTCCCTTGTTCCATGTCTGGTTCTAACTGTTGCTTCTTGACCTGCATACAGGTTTTTCAGGAGGCAGGTATGGTGGTCTGGTATTCCCATCTCTTGAAGTATTTTCCATACTTTGTTGTGATCCACACAGTCAAAGGCTTTAGTATAGTCAATGAAGCAGAAATAGATGTTTTCCTGGAACTCTCTTGCTTTTTTTCTATGATCCAACGGATGTTGGCAATTTGATCTCTGGTTCCTCTGCCTTTTCTAAATCCAGCGTATACATCTGAAAGTTCTTGGTTCCTGTACTGTTGAAGCCTAGCTTGGAGAATTTTGAGCGTTACTTTGCTAGCTTGTGAGATGAGTCCAATTGTGTGGTGGTTTGAACATTCTTTGGCATTGCCTTTCATTGGGATTGAAATGAAAATGGACCTTTTCCAGTCCTGTGGCCACTGCTGAGTTTTCCAAATTTGCTGGCATATTGAGTGCAGCACTTTAACAGCATCATATTTTAGGATTTGAAATAGCTCAGCTGGAATTCTATCACCTCCACTAGCTTTGTTCATAGTAATGCTTCCTAAGGCCCACTTGACTTCGTACTCCAGGATGTCTGGCTCTAAGTGAGCGATCACACCCATCATGGTTTTCTGGGTAATTAGGATCACTTTTGTATAGTTCTTCTGTGTATTCTTGCCACCTCTTCTTAAAATCTTCTGCTTCTGTTAGGTCCATACCATTTCTATCCTTTATTGTGCCCATCTTTGCATGAAATGTTCCCTTGGTATCTTTAATTGTCTTAAAGAGCTCTCTAGTCTTTCCCAGTCTATTGTTTTCCTCTATTTCTTTGCACTGATCACTTAGGAAGGCTTTCTTATCTCTTCCTGCTGTTCTTTAGAACTCTGCGTTCAGATGGGTGTATCTTTCCTTTTCTCCTTTGCCTTTTGCTTCTCTTCTTTTCTCAGCTATTTGTAAGGCCTCCTCAGACAACCATTTTACCTTTTTGCAATTTCTGTTTCTTGGGAATGGTTCTGATCACTGCCTCCTGTACAGTGTTACAAGCATCTGTCCATAGTTCTTCAGGTACTCTGTCATATCGAATCCTTTGAATCTATTAGTCACTTCCACTGTATAATTGTAAGGGATTTGATAGGTCATACCTCAATGGCCTAGTGGTTTACCCTTATTTATTCAATTTAAGTCTGAATTTTGCAATAAGGAGCCAATCAGAGACTCTGGAGTCTCTGCAGTGGCTGGCAAAAATTCTAATATTTTAACCTAATTTGTAACCTAGGTGGTTGATTACAAAGGTGTTTTTCTCATAATAATTAATTAAGTTATACATTTAGTTAATGCAGTTTTCTGTATTTGTTATATTTTTACAATAATTTTTTAAAAAGAAACACTGCATGGTGTTTCATGTTGGTTATCTTTTCCTTTTATGGCAGTGAGGCATTAAAATGCTTCCTGAATACACACAATTTTGCAGCCAGAATGGTATAATTGTTTGGGAAATAAATGACAGCTCAGGGGATTATTCAGTATTCTGCATTTAAAAAAAAACCATATATATATTGCATTCCTCTGTTTTTGCCCACTACAAGTCTCATCATTTCCATTATTTCTTTTATAAATGTGGTTTCTTCTCTAGTAATCAAAATTATGAAATAAATATAACAGTAAATTTTATACTATTAGATAAAGCAACCTAGGATGAAAAAGAGCATTTGTATATAAAATCTGCAAATCCTCTTACTTTAACTCAGATCAGAAAGGTGCCTTTTATATTTATCACTATTTCTTCAATCTCAATAAGATTAGGTCACCAAAAATAAATTCAATTATGAAATAATGCCATTTGCATCAACATAGATGGACCTAGTGATTGTCATACTGAGTAAAGTTAAGTCAGACAGAGAGAAAGACAAATATGATATGATATCACTTCTACATGGAATCTAAAAAAAGGGATACAAATTTACTTATTTACAAAGCAGAAATAGAGTCACAAATATAGAAAAGAAACATGGTTACCAGGGGGAAGGAGGGGGAGGGATAAATTGGGAGATTGAGATTGACATATACACACTATTATGTACAAAATAGATATCTACTAAAGACCTACTATATAGCACAGGAAACTCTACTCAATACTCTGTAATGACCTATATGGGGAAACAATCTGAAAAGAGTGGATATATGGAGGAGCCTGGTGGGCTGCAGTCCATGGGGTCACTAACAGTTGGGCCCGACTGAGCAACTTCACTTTAACTTTTCACTTTCATGCATTGGAGAAGGAAATGGCAACCCACTCCAGTGTTCTTGCCTGGAGAATCCCAGGACAGCTGGTGGGCTGCCGTCTATGGGGTCACACAGAGTCGGACACGACTGAAGCGACTTAACAGCAGCAGCATATGTATATGTATAACTGATTCACTTTGCTGTGCACCCGAAACTTACACAATGCTGTAAATCAACTATACTCAAGTAAACATTTTTTAAATGTTCAATATTCATATCAGTTCAGTTCAGTTCAGTCACTCAGTCATGTCCAACTCTTTGCGACCCCATGAAGCACAGCACGCCAGGCCTCCCTGTCCACTACCAACTCTTGGAGTTCACCCAGACTCATGTCCATCGAGTCAGTGATGCCATCCAGCCATCTCATCCTCTGTCGTCCCCTTCTCCTCCTGCCCCCAATCCCTTCCAGCATCAGAGTCTTTTCCAGTGAGTCAACTCTTTGCATGAGGTGGCCAAAGTACTGGAGTTTCAGCTTTAGCATCATTCCTTCCAAAGAAATCCCAGGGCTGATCTCCTTCAGAATGGACTGGTTGGATCTCCTTGCAGTCCAAGGGACTCTCAAGAGTCTTCTCCAACACCACAGTTCAAAAGCATCAATTCTTCGGTGCTCAGCCTTCTTCACAGTCCAACTCTCACATCCATACATGACCACAGAAAAAACCATAGCCTTGACTAGACGGATCTTTGTTGGCAAAGTAATGTCTCTGCTTTTGAATATGCTATCTATATATTCATATTAAAATGGAAGAAAGATGATATAGAAGAAACTAAAATCTCCTAGAGCTATCTCTTGCCCTTTAGCTTCATTATTACTAGCTAGCTCCTATTACCCATAATGCATGTCTTTTATAGCATAAATAATAATTGAAAAAATTTTTGATAATGGAAAATGTCAGGTATATACAGAAGTATATATAATAGTATAATGGACCTGCATGTACTGATCATGCAGCTTCAACAATTATCAACATGTGGCCAATCTTGTTTTATTTATCCATCTATCTCATCCCCCTTCTCACTAGATCACTTTGGAGAATAGTCTATATATTTATTTTCATTCCAAAAATGCTTTCAGCCATCAACAGCACAGTATCCATGAAGAAAACAGCAAACACAAAGACTCAGCCAAATACTGCCAGTACCCCAGTGCTTACAGGAGAGCAAAGTCAACAAAATCCTTCACCTTTATCCAGAAAATGCCTAATATCTTGCTCAAGTTTAAGTTTCAAATTTTGTCCTTAAACCAATTAGCATTCATGACTATGGTATACCAAAGCTAATAAAAGCAACAGTGCTTTCCAGAATACTCTTAATATCTTCTAAAGTTTAGGTTTGTAAATTTATAGGTGTCCTGTAAAGTTCAGTCCATATGGATAACAGAAAAAGAATTAAACTGAAAATGAGATTTGGGTTAGTCTCAGTTTTGCTCATTTTCTTTAGTGTGTCCTTAAATGCATGACCTAAAACTTTGAGCCTGTTCGCTCTGAGGATGGGAGCCATAGTTCCATGAAGTTCAAGCTTCATATCTCTGAGTCTAAATTGACTTTGAGTAGCACTCCCTGGTGGAGTTAGAAGGTAAAGCTTAAATGTTCTTCACAAAGAGTTAACTGTAGTTTAAAAATGCTCTAAAGATTAAGGTTAAGATAAAGTAGGACTTTAAAAATTCTTTAAAATATAAATTTCAACTACATATACTATCACTGCTATTCCAAGAATCTACTCTTTGTGAGATGTTCTTCTAGCACACATGTAGACACAACCAGAAATTGCTGTCTAAAGAGCTGGCAAATCATTGACTTGCTATATAATGAAATGCTCAACTAAGAGTGTGTTAAACTAGAATTCACTTTCAGTTAAATTTCAGGGTCAGATTTTACCCTGTTCTTAACAAGACACCTTAGGAAATAATATTTACACTCTATATGCTTAGCAGTGTCATTTCTAGAAAATTATTGAATACAAAAATGCTTCTAGAAGGAAAAATTTTCTCTGGATTGAAAATTCTCTTGTTAGTTTGCATTATTAATATTCAAACTCCATCCACATACCACCATGAGAAAATCTAGAGAATGGCATGACTGAGCATACTCTGATTTCTTTCCTTTAGTTCATGGCAACAACCAGCTCATGGGAGCAAACTGCTGTGAACAATGAGATGCAACTTCTAATTCCCTCCAAATTTACTCACTAAAGTCATAATAAATTCATCTTACATTTTGATGTCTTGTCCATTTGTGGAAAGTCTTCCATTTCCAATCCTTCTGTTGCTGCTTTTACCTGGGAGGGGGAGCAAAGGGTAGGGTTCCACAAACTTCTCTGGAAAGGTAGGTAGTCTGGTCTTCAAGATCTCTGCCTCTATATGCAGACCCTGATCATGGTTAGTTAGCCACTTTCTGCATGTATATCTATTCACTTCAAACTTGTTCAATAATTTCTGACTACCTGTAATTAATTCCCTTCCCTCTCCTAGCTGTACTAGTTCCTTTCCACTGTGAATTTTCTGGTTGCTTGTCCATAATATAGATTCCCTGGCTATACAGTTGTTCACTTTCCTTTCCACTAAGACAGTGAATTTGCTTTCTCTTATACTTCAAGTATCCTATCTCCTGACAGATTTATTGGTTGCTAGCCACTAAGTTTGGAATTTCCTATACACTTTAAAAGCCCACTCTATTTTTCACCACAACCCAGAATAACTGGTTTGTTGGTAACTATGCTCGAGTTTCCTGCCCACTTTGAGATCATACTTGTACCACATCTGTCTATTATCACTTGCTTCTCTCATGCCCTGGTATTTTCTTCACAGTAGGAGACTCTCACTCTCCTATGCATTTTTCTTCACCACAATTGCACTTTAGGACAAAAACCAGTATTGGTTGTGGTCACATCATCTTTTCAACAAACATCTGGATTGTCATCTGTACTCCTTTGTGAGGAGACTCTCACACTCCACTGAAATTAATCTTAATTGTGATATATGTATGTCCCCCCTCTTGTTTCAGGAAAACTTACTTACATAGATTATGCAACACAAACAACTAGTCATGAAGCCAAAATCTTTGGATATAATTTTGGAAGTGAATATTTTTCTTCTCCTTCTTCAGAGAGGTGTTTGTTTATTCATAGCCCCAAGATTAACTCATCTGGAAGCCACTAACACTGGAATAATTTTGGTGGTTTTGATTTTCACTGTTTGGTTTCAGGTAAGACTTTCTTTTATGGTTCAGATCATGCTTACTTCTTCCAGGATCCAATATTATAGGAATTAATTTTATTGGCAACACTTTTCCTTGTCATAGTTCAGATATATATTTATTTGTATGGATCAGACCACACCCAGAATCAAATATCAGTGGTACTAATCTTGATGGTCATCTGGAGCCTCAATTTCCCCCTGAACTTTTTTTTCAGTGTAAGTGTTTGTATTTCTTAAAAAAAAAAAAATATATATATATATATATATATTCATATTATTTTAAATTATACATTATTACAAGATATTGAATATAGTTCCTTGTGCTATACAGTAGAGGCTTCCCTGGTGGCTTAGGTGGTGAAGAATCCACCTACAATGCAGGAGACCTGGGTTCAATCCTTGGGTTGGGAAGATGCCCTGGAGAAGGGAATGTCTACCCACTTTTTTATTTTACATATATGGTTGTGTGTGTCTGCTAATTCCAAACTCCTAACTTATCCTTCCCCTCCTTTCCCCTTTGGTAACCATAAGTTTGTTTCCTAGTCTGTGAGTATATTTCTGTTTTGTAAGTAAGTTCATTTGTATCACATTGTAGATTCTACATATAAGTGATATCATATGGTGTTTGTCTTTATCTGTCTGACTTTACTTCACTTAGTGTTTCTCTAGGTCCATTCTTGTTGCTGCAAATGACATTATTTCATTCTGTTTTCATGGTTGAGAAGTATGCCATTTTATGTATGTACCACATCTTCTGTATCCATTCATCTCTCAATGGACATTTATGTTGCTTCCATGTCTTGGCTAGTATAAATAATGCTTCTATGAACAGTGGGGTGCATGTATCTTTTTGAACTAGAGTTTTCTCCAATATATGCCCAGGAGTGGGAATGATGGATCATATGGTAGCTCTATTTTGAGATTTTTAAGGAACTTCCATACTGTTGTCCATAGTGGCTGCACCAATTTAAATTCCTACCAACAGTGTAGGAGAGTTCCCTTTCCTCTACACCCTCTTCAACACTTATTATTTGTAGACTTTTTAATGATGGCCATTCTGACAAGTGTTAGGTGATACCTTGTAGTAGTTTTGATTCTGAGTTTTGTGTTTTGACAGTTTCTTGTCTAAACCCAAACTGAATCCTTCTCATAAACCTAGCTACCTTCTCATTTTTTTTTTTTTTTTCTACTGCCCTATTTCTGCTTCCATCTCTACAAGAACACCTTCTTGGACATGGTCCCTGTAAATCACTTGACTGTCAAGTTTAAGAAGTGTCTGAATCCCACATATTTTATTCTGGAGGCTTAAAATACATAGTGCATATTTTTAAACTATTAAGACAAAAGGAGATGCAGAAGGAAAGCAAGAAAGTACACTGAAACTGGCCCCACAAAGCTGTTTAAAATCAGAAATCAATGAAGAGAGCCAGCTTTGAAATAATAGATCAAGAAAATTCACATAATAAAAGAAATTGGTCCTCCAATCTCTTTATAACTTTGAAGCTTATTATCATATATAATAATGTTTGTCCTCTTGTAATGACAGTCTCTGATTGGCTCTGTCTTCTGTTACATAACTCTTTTCAAGAAAGTTGTGTTCTTGTCCCCTAATCCTCATAGAACACTCCCAAAAGAATGGATTTACTCAGTTCTTCCTCATCCAGTCGTGTATTAAGCCCATTCCTGATTTTATTTCCTCAAGAGAGTTCTGTCATTACACACCTTCCTCCCCAGTCTATATACATAGATACAAAAACCCTAACAGAACTCCCAGGGGAGGGTACTTAATTCAGTTCTCTTTCAACTAATCCCATTCTGACCAACCTCCTGGCATTTCCTTTTTCTAGGAAGTTCTGTGCTCACAATGGCAGTATTGTGAACATCTAGAAGAAGGTGCTTAGTTTCACTTTCCTTCAACCCAAAATGTTCAGATCTGCTCCAAGACAGTAGTTTCCCCAGAATGTTCTGTTCTCAAGTTCTCAAACCTATACTCATAAAAATACTCAGGGGTGTGGGCTTCTTAAATTTTTTCTCAAGCCATATTCTGAACCAGTCTTTCTTCCAGAAAGTTCTCTGCTTACTTTTCACTCCAATATAGTCCCCTCTCAGAAATCTCATGGAAGGAAACATAGTTCAGTATTTCTTCCATCAGTCATATTCTGACATCATGAAGTTTCATCCTCATACCATCACTATATCAGAAATACATTGGTTAAAAGAAAGCTTAGTTCAGTTCTCCCTCAATCAGTCATGTTCTTCTCCCTCATCCGTACTTTTCTGACAATGTTCAGTCCTCATGTAACCATCTAAAAGAAACCCCATGAATGGGGACTTTTCAGTCCTCCCTCATCCAGTTATATTCTGAGACTTTCTCCTGACCTTACTCCTTCCAGAAAGTTCTATTTCAATCCCTGCCTACCCCAGAGATATTCAAAGAAATCCCAAGAAGTGGAAAATAATTTCAATTCTCCTTTGAGTAATTTTCCTAGACTGTTGTATCTTCATCCAGCCGTTCTCACAGAAACTTCCAGGGTAGAGAGAATGAGTATGAAACATTCTAAGGAAAATGAAAGTACAAAAGGGGGTCAGAACATGATTAGTGGAAGGAGAACTGAATTAAAACTCCTTCCCCTGGGGGTTGCTGATATCATGAAGTTATGAGAACTGAACCTTTTGGAACAAATTGAGGTCAGGAAGCATAGTCAAGGGGTTGGTTGAAGGAGAAATGAACTAAAATCCCTCCTCTGGGGTTTTTTTAAGGGTGAGTTTGTGAGGGGGTGGTAAAACCAGATCTTTTTGGAAGAAGTAAATGCCTGGGAACAGATCCAAATATGATTATTTGCATAAGAACTAAACTAAAGTTGCTACCCTGGGTGTTTCTGATACAGTAAGGGTATGAGGACAGATGTTTCCTGAAAATGTAAAGATCAGGAAATGGAGACAGAATGTGATTGGTTGAATCAACTAAGTTCCACCCAGTGTGATTTCTGTGAGGATGAAGGGATAAAGACAAAGCTATTTGGAAGAAGTAAACGTCATTGGGTCAGCTCAGAAAGTGATTAGATAATGTAGAATTAAATAGCTGACTTCACAGGAGGTTTTTGTATTGGAACTGGGAAGAGGACAGAATACTTTGAGAAAAGTAAATGTGTGGGAACAGTTTGCAACATTGTTGGTTGAAAGAGATCTGAGCTAAGCTTGTTTTCCTGGATATTTCTGGTGAAGTATGAGTATAGAACTTTCTAGAAGAGATAATCTGTCTCCACTTCAGGTTTCTATGAGGCTTGAGGCAATGGGAATGACAATAGAAACTCTAGGCAAAGTGACACCCTACTCCTGTACTCTTGCCTGGAAAATCCCATGGACCAAGGAGCCTGGAAGGCTGCAGTCCATGGGGTCGCTGAGGGTCGGACACAACTGAACAACTTCACTTTCACTTTTCAGTTTCATGCATTGGAGAAAGAAATGGCAACCCACTCTAGTGTTCTTGCCTGGAGAATCCCGGGGATGGGGGAGCCTGGTGGGCTGCCATCTATGGGGTTGCACAGAGTCAGACACGACTGAATTGACTTGGCAGCAGCAGGCAAAGTAAAGATTTGTAAGTAGATCTAAACGTTACTGGTTGAAGGAGAACCGATCTAAGCTGGATATGTTCTGTAATGGTTTTATGAGACAACTTTCCAGAAGAAGTAAAGGTCAGGAAGTGTGGTTGCTCAGTGATCCTCCTGACATGTCTACCTGAACTCTTCTTTTCCCAGAATGTTCTTTGCTCATTCCTTCACCCTTACATGATCGTCCAGAGGAGGATGCTATTTTATTTCTCCTTCCATCAACATCAATTGAGGCCAATTACCTCTACTATGGTTTCCCCTTGGTTCACAAGCCCTAAGTGGGTCCAGCTCTGACTACTTAAGCAATATTCATATGAGAAGAGTAAGCTGAATAATTGTATTTCAAAGAATGTATAGCTCAGTAACATTCTTTTTCTTAATATCTCTACAGAAGATAAAAAATAAAGTCAAGGCTGGCTTTATTCATGTCATTAAAAAAATTATTTCCATTGCTGTATGATACAGGGAGCTCAAATGTGGTGCTCTGAGACTATCTAAAGGGGTCAGATGGGGTAGGAGGTGAGAGGGAGGTTCAAGAGGGAGCGGACAAATGTATGCTTGTGGTGATTGATATTGATGTATGGCAGAAACGAACACAATACTGTACAGCAACTATCCTCCAATTAAAATTTTATTTAAATTAAAAAAAATACAAAGTAAAACAAAAAAATTCACAGTTTTATATATACTTTGAGGCAGAGGAACCAGAGATCAAATTGCGAACATTTGTTGGATCATAGAAAAAGCAAGAAAGTTCCAGAAAAACATCTATTCCTGCTTAATTGAGTATTCCAAAGCCTTTGACTGTGTGGATCACAATAAACTGTGGAAAATTCTTCCAGAGATGGGAATACCAGACCACCTGACCTGCCTCCTGAGAAATCTGTATGCAGGTCAAGAAGCAACAGTCAGAACTAGACATGGAACAACAGACTCGTACCAAATCGGGAAAGGAGTATGTCAAGGCTGTATATTGTCATCCTGCTTATTTAACTTATATGCAGAGTACATCATGCAAATTCTGGGCTGGATGAAGCATAATCAGGAATCAAGATTGCCGGGAGAAATATCAATAACCTCAGATATGCAGATGACACTACCCTTATGGCAGAAAGTGAAGAAGAACTAAAGAGCCTCTTGATGAAAATGAAAGAGGAGAGTGAAAAAGTTGGCTTAAAACTCAGCATAAAGAAAACTAAGATCATGGTATCTGGTCCCATCACTTCATGGCAAATAGCTGGGGAAAGAATGGCAACAGTGGCAGACTTTATTTTTTGGGACTCCAAAATCACTGCAGATGGTGACTGCAGCCATGAAATTAAAAGACATTTGCTCCTTGGAAGAAAAACTATGACAAACCTAGACAAAATATTACAAAGCAGAGACATTACTTTGCTGACAAAGGTCTGTCTAGTCAAGGCTATGGTTTTTCCAGTGGTTATGTACAATTGTGAGAGCTGGATCGTGAAGAAGGCAGAGTGCCAAAGAGTTGATGGTGCTAGAGAAGACTCCTGAGAATTCCTTGGACAGCAAGGAGATCAAATCATTCAATCTTAAGGGAAGTAACCTTGAATACTCGTTCGAAGGACTGATGCTGAAGCTGAAAGTCCAGTATTTTGGTCATCTGATGTGAACAGTTCCCTGATGCTGGGAAAGATTGAGGGCAGAAGGAGAAGAGGGCATCAGAGGATGAGATGCCTCGATGGTATCACCAATGCAATGGAAATGAACTTGGGCAAACTTCAGGAGATGGTGAGGGACAGAGAGGCCTGGTGTGCTGTAGTCCATGGGGTCACAAAGAGTCAGACACGACTGGGCAACTGATCAAAAACAGGAGACAATAAATGAATTTTTTTTTTTAGTTTTGGGGTAAAAGTTTGTTGTAAATATCCAGTTGTGAATATTTTGAGATAATTGTAAATTCACGTGGGGTTTTAAGAAGTAATACAGAGAGAGCTCATGTATACTTTACTCAGTTTCCCCAAATAGTAACATCTTGTAAAATTATAGTAAAATATCACAATCAGGATTTTGGCATGATAACATCCACTGATATTATTCAAATTTCCCCAGTTTCACTTTAACTTATTTGTATGTATATATTTATATCTTCACAGTTGTACCCATGGATAGGTTCCTGTATCCACTATCACAGACAAGATACAAACAGTTCCAATGTCACATGGATCTCTCTTGTTTGTAACAATTCTTACTTTCCCCATACTGTGCCCTGTCCCTAAATCCTGCCAATGATTAATATACTTTTAGATAATCTCTATAATTTCATTTTTTCAAGAATATTATATAAAAGAAATGCTATAACACATAGCAACTTTCACTCAATATGATTTTTGGAAATTCACTCAGATTGGTGTTTTTTTTTTTTTTCTAGCCATACGACAAGGCATGTGAGATCTTGGTTCCCTGTGTGTGCATGCATGCTAAATAACTTCAGTCATGTCTGACTCTTTGCAACACTATGGACCATAACCTGCCAGGCTGTTCTGTCCATCGGATTCTCTAGCCAAGAATAGTGGAGTGGGTTGCAATGCCCTCCTCCAGGAGATCTTCCCAACCCAGGAATCAAACCCGCTTCTCTTCTGTCTCCTGCATTGACAGGCGGGTTCTTTACCACTAGCACCACCTGGGGAGCCCCTCAGCTCCCTGACCAGGGATCAAACCTGTGCCCCCTGCAGTGGAAGCATGAAATCTTTTTTTTTTCTTTTTTTAATTTAATTTTATTTTTAAACTTTACAATATTGTATTAATTTTGCCAAACATCAAAATGAATCCACCACAGGTATACCCATGCTCCCCATCCTGAACCCTCCTCCCTCCTCCCTCCCCATACCCTCCCTCTGGGTCATCCCAGTGCACCAGCCCCAAGCATCCAGTATAGTGCATCGAACCTGGACTGGCGACTCATTTCATACATGATATTATACATGTTTCAATGCTATTCTCCCAAATCTCCCCACCTTCTCCTTCTCCCTCTCCCATAGAGTCCATAAGACTGATCTATACATCGGTGTCTCTTTTGCTGTCTCGTACACAGGGTTATTGTTACCATCTCTCTAAATTCCATATATACGTGTTAGTATACTGTATTGGTGTTTTTCTTTCTGGCTTACTTCACTCTGTATAATAGGTTCCAGTTTCATCCACCTCATTATAACTGATTCAAATGTATTCTTTTTAATGGCTGAGTAATACTCCATTGTGTATATGTACCACAGCTTTCTTACCCATTCATCTGCTGATGGGCATCTAGGTTGCTTCCATGTCCTGGCTATGATAAACAGTGCTGCGATGAACATTGGGGTACACGTGTCTCTTTCCCTTCTGGTTTCCTCAGTGTGTATGCCCAGCAGTGGGATTGCTGGATCATAAGGCAGTTCTATTTCCAGTTTTTTAAGGAATCTCCACACTGTTCTCCATAGTGGCTGTACTAGTTTGCATTCCCACCAACAGTGTAAGAGGGTTCCCTTTTCTCCACATCCTCTCCAGCATTTATTGCTTGTAGACTTTTGGATCGCAGCCATTCTGACTAGCATGAAATGGTACCTCATAGTGGTTTTGATTTGCATTGCTCTGATAATGAGTGATGTTGAGCATCTTTTCATGTGTTTGTTAGCCATCTGTATGTCTTCTTTGGAGAAATGTCTATTTAGTTCTTTGGCCCATTTTTTGATTGGGTCATTTATTTTTCTGGAGTTGAGCTGTAGGAGTTGTTTGTATATTTTTGAGATTAGTTGTTTGTCAGTTGCTTCATTTGCTATTATTTTCTCCCATTCTGAAGGCTGTCTTTTCACCTTGCTAATAGTTTCCTTTGTTGTGCAAAAGCTTTTAAGTTTAATTAGGTCCCATTTGTTTATTTTCTTTTATTTCCAATATTCTGGGAGGTGGGTCATAGAGGATCCTGCTGTGATGTATGTCGGAGAGTGTTTTGCCTATGTTCTCCTCTAGGAGTTTTATAGTTTCTGGTCTTACATTGAGATCTTTAACCCATTTTGAGTTTATTTTTGTGTATGGTGTTAGAAAGTGTTCTAGTTTCATTCTTTTACAAGTGGTTGACCAGTTTTCCCAGCACCACTTGTTAAAGATATTGTCTTTAATCCATTGTATATTCTTGCCTCCTTTGTTAAAGATAAGGTGTCCATATGTGTGTGGATTTATCTCTGGGCTTTCTATTTTGTTCCATTGATCAATATTTCTGTCTTTGTGCCAGTACCATACTGTCTTGATAACTGTGGCTCTGTAATAGAGCCTGAAGTCAGGTAGGTTGATTCCTCCAGTCCCCTTCTTCTTTCTCAAGATAGCTTTGGCTATTCGAGGTTTTTTGTATTTCCATACAAATTGTGAAATTATTTGTTCTAGCTCTGTGAAAAATACCATTGGTAGCTTGATGGGAATTGCATTGAATCTATAAATTGCTTTGGGTAGTATACTCATTTTCACTATATTGATTCTTCCAATCCAGGAACATGGTATATTTCTCCATCTATTAGTGTCTTCTTTGATTTCTTTCACCAGTGTTTTATAGTTTTCTATATATAGGTCTTTAGTTTCCTTAGGTAGATATATTCCTAAGTATTTTATTCTTTCTGTTGCAATGGTGAATGGAATTGTTTCCTTAATTTCTCTTTCTGTTTTCTCATTATTAGTGTATAGGGATGCAAGGGATTTCTGTGTGTTGATTTTATATCCTGCAACTTTACTATAATCATTGATTAGTTCTAGTAATTTTCTGGTGGAGTCTTTAGGGTTTTCTATGTAGAGGATCATGTCATCTGCAAATAGTGAGAGTTTTACTTCTTCTTTTCCAATTTGGATTCCTTTTATTTCTTTTTCTGCTCTGATTGCTGTGGCCAAAACTTCCAAAACTATGTTGAATAGTAATGGTGAAAGTGGGCACCCTTGTCTTGTTCCTGACTTTAGAGGAAATGCTTTCAATTTTTCACCATTGAGGATAATGTTTGCTGTGGGTTTGTCATATATAGCTTTTATTATGTTGAGGTATGTTCCTTCTATTCCTGCTTTCTGGAGAGTTTTTATCATAAATGGGTGTTGAATTTTGTCAAAGGCTTTCTCTGCATCTATTGAGATAATCATATGGTTTTCATTTTTCAACTGTTAATGTGGTGTATTACATTGATTGATTTGCAGATATTGAAGAATCCTTGCATCCCTGGGATAAAGCCCACTTGGTCATGGTGTATGATCTTTTTAATATGTTGTTGGATTCTGATTGCTAGAATTTTGTTAAGGATTTTTGCATCTATGTTCATCAGAGATATTGGCCTGTAGTTTTTTATTTTTTGTGGGATCTTTGTCAGGTTTTGCTATTAGGGTGATGGTGGCCTCATAGAATAAGTTTGGAAGTTTACCTTCCTCTGCAATTTTCTGGAAGAGTTTGAGCAAGATAGGTGTTAGCTCTTCTCTAAATTTTTGGTAGAATTCAGCTGTGAAGCCTTCTGGACCTGGGCTTTTGTTTGTTGGAAGATTTTTGATTACAGTTTCAATTTCCATGCTTGTGATGGGTCTGTTAAGATTTTCTATTTCTTCCTGGTCCAGTTTTGGAAAGTTGTACTTTTCTAAGAATTTGTCCATTTCTTCCACGTTGTCCATTTTATTGGCATATAATTGTTGATAGTAGTCTATTATGATCCTTTGTATTTCTGTGTTGTCTGTTGTGATCTCTCCATTTTCATTTCTAATTTTGTTGATTTGATTTTTCTCCCTTTGTTTCTTGATGAGTCTGGCTAATGGTTTGTCAATTTTATTTATCCTTTCCAAGAACCAGCTTTTGGTTTTGTTGATTTTTGCTATGGTCTCTTTTGTTTCTTTTGCATTTATTTCTGCCCTAATTTTTAAGATTTCTTTCCTTCTACTAACCCTGGAGTTCTTCATTTCTTCCTTTTCTAGTTGCTTTAGGTGTAGGGTTAGGTTATTTATTTGACTTTTCTCTTGTTTCTTGAGGTATGCCTGTATTGCTATGAATTTTCCCCTTAGGACTGCTTTTAAAGTGTCCCATAGGTTTTGGGTTGTTGTGTTTTCATTTTCATTCATTTCTATGCAAATTTTGATTTCTTTTTTGATTTCTTCTGTGATTTGTTGGTTATTCAGCAGCGTGTTGTTCAGCCTCCATATGTTGGAATTTTTAATAGCTTTTCTCCTGTAATTGAGATCTAATCTTACTGCACTGTGGTCAGAAAAGATGCTTGGATTGATTTCTATTTTTTTGAATTTACCAAGGCTAGATTTATGGCCTAGGATATGATCTATCCTGGAGAAGCTTCCATGTGCGCTTGAGAAAAAGGTGAAATTCATTGTTTTGGGATGAAATGTCCTATAGATATCAATTAGGTCTAACTGGTCTATTGTATCATTTAAAGTTTGTGTTTCCTTGTTAATTTTCTGTTTAGTTGATCTATCCACAGGTGTGAGTGGGGTATTAAAGTCTCCCACTATTATTGTGTTATTGTTAATTTCTCCTTTCATACTTGTTAGCATTTGTCTTACATACTGCGGTGCTCCTGTGTTGGGTGCATATATATTTATAATTGTTATATCTTCTTCTTGGATTGATCCTTTGATCATTATGTAGTGACCATCTTTGTCTCTTTTCACAGCCTTTGTTTTAAAGTCTATTTTATCTGAGATGAGTATTGCTACTCCTGCTTTCTTTTGGTCCCTATTTGCATGGAAAATCTTTTTCCAGCCCTTCACTTTCAGTCTGTATGTGTCCCCTGTTTTGAGGTGGGTCTCTTGTAGACAACATATGTAGGGGTCTTGTTTTTGTATCCATTCAGCCAGTCTTTGTCTTATGGTTGGGGCATTCAACCCATTTACATTTAAGGTAATTACTGATAGGTATGATCCCGTTGCCGTTTACTTTATTGTTTTGGGTTCGAGTTTATACACCGTTTTTGTGTTTCCTGTCTAGAGAATATCCTTTAGTATTTGTTGGAGAGCTGGTTTGATGGTGCAGAATTCTCTCAGCTTTTGCTTGTCTGAAAAGCTTTTGATTTCTCCTTCATACTTGAATGAGATCCTTGCTGGGTACAATAATCTGGGCTGTAGGTTATTTTCTTTCATCATTTTAAGTATGTCTTGCCATTCCCTCCTGGCTTGAAGAGTTTCTATTGAAAGATCAGCTGTTATCCTTATGGAAATTCCCTTGTGTGTTATTTGTAGTTTTTCCCTTGCTGCTTTTAATATTTGTTCTTTGTGTTTGATCTTTGTTAATTTGATTAATATGTGTCTTGGGGTATTTCGCCTTGGGTTTATCCTGTTTGGGACTCTCTGGGTTTCTTGGACTTGGGTGATTATTTCCTTCCCCATTTTAGGGAAGTTTTCAACTATTATCTCCTCAAGTATTTTCTCATGGTCTTTCTTTTTGTCTTCTTCTTCTGGGACCCCTATGATTCGAATGTTGTAGCATTTAATATTGTCCTGGAGGTCTCTGAGATTGTCCTCATTTCTTTTAATTCGCTTTTCTTTTATCCTCTCTGATTCATTTATTTCTACCATTCTATCTTCTAATTCACTAATCCTACCTCCTGCCTCTGTTATTCTACTATTTGTTGCCTCCAGAGTGTTTTTAATTTCATTTATTGCATTATTCATTATATTGACTCTTTTTTATTTCTTCTAGGTCCTTGTTAAACCTTTCTTGCATCTTCTCAATCTTTGTCTCCAGGCTATTTATCTGTGATTCCATTTTGATTTCAAGATTTTGGATCAATTTCACTATCATTATTCAGAATTCTTTATCAGGTAGATTCCCTATCTCTTCCTCTTTGGTTTGGTTTGGTGGGCATTTATCCTGTTCCTTTATCTGCTGGGTATTCCTCTGTCTCTTCATCTTGTTTAAATTGCTGAGTTTGGGGTGTCCTTTCTGTATTCTGGCAGTTTGTGGAGTTCTCTTTATTGTGGCGTTTCCTCGCTCTGTGTGGGTTTGTACAGGTGGCTTGTCAAGGTTTCTTGGTTAGGGAAGCTTGTGTCGGTGTTCTGGTGGGTGGAGCTGTATTTCTTCTCTCTGGAGTGCAATGAAATGTCCAGTAATGAGTTATGGGATGTCTATGGTTTTGGGGTGACTTTGAGCTGCCTGTATCTTGGAGCTCAGGGCTGTATTCCTTGTTGCTGGAGGATTTGCTTGGTATGTCTTGCCCTTGAACTTGTTGGCCCTTGTGTGGTGCTTGGTTTCAGTGCAGGTATGGAGGCATTTGATGGGCTCCTGTCAATTAATGTTCCTTGGAGTCAGGAGCTCCCTGGAGTCAGGGTTTGGACTTAAGCCTCCTGCTTCCAGTTATCGGTCTTATTTTTACAGTAGTTTCATAGGGAAGCATGAAATCTTAATTACTGAACCAACAGGGAAGTCCCTCATTCAGGTTGTTTTGCATAACAATAGTTTGTTCCTTTTTATTGCTGATAGTATTGTATGGAGGAACTAAAGTTTGTTTATACAATCACCCAGTGGAAAACATTTGGGTCATTTCCATTTTTTGACAATTATGAATTAGGCTTTGAACATTTGTGTATAGTTTTATTGTGTAAAAATAAGTTTTTACAAACTTATTTGTGGGAAAAATGCCAAGGGGTGTGATTGCTGGATTGTATGATAGTTACATTTTTAGTTTTATAAGAAATTGCCAGAATTTTTCTCAGTAAATAACACTTTAAAAAACTTACCACATAGTAGTTGTTTGCTTTTTTAGCCACATATTAGTTTTATCTTTGGGAATAAGTTTTGAATTTGGCAATGATGTCGAAACCATACTTGCAGAATTTTTAAAAGCAACATAGCAAATAAGAGTTTTCAGTTTTATTCACATATGCTCAAATCTCAAACATACAGGACACATTAGAGCCTGTACAGATGGATGGGTTTATTAATTTTATAAATGATTTATACTTGTATTTTATATTCAGAAAAGGATTCATTCAGAAAATCACCATGGTAAGTCTAAAATTAATTATTTTTAAGGAAAATATATGTTGAAGTTTAAAGGATACTGATGAGAAAGAGTTGTTGAATAAAAATGATTTATATTTTCCATCAAATTTTTCATCAGTTCTAGGATTTGTTATTTTATCACATAACCCTTTGCTATCACTAACAGTAACAGAATTGTTTCATTTTGTTGACTGAAAAAACTTAATAAAATGCCACAGAATATGAGCAGTTTGAGTATGCATGCATGCATGCTCAGTCACTTCAACTCTTTGCAACTCTATGGACTATAGCCCACCAGGCTTCTCTGCCCATGGGATTGTCCAGGCAAGAATACTGGAGTGGATTGCTATGCCCTCCTCCAGGGGATAGTCCCAACCCAGGGATCAAACCCACATATCCTGTGTCTCCTACATGGGCAGGTGGATTTTTTACCACCCTGCCACCAGGGATGCCCCATGAGTAGTTCATTATGTAGTAAAAAGAGAAAAGGCAATTAAAAAAAAATCAGTTTCAGATAATGACCACATTAATAAAAATTCAACCAAAATGAGTTGTCCAAAGTTACTGTATACATTTTTACCAGTTCCAATGATCTAAAAGCTTTCCTGATAATTAAATGTTTTATTTCATTTTAAAATTTGGATATCTTATGCATTTAGTACATATTTTATAATTTTATTCAACAAATCATTGATGAATTTTTACTGAACAGTGTTTAAATCACATGCAGACAAATGCTGTAAAAATAAATATTTTCAGATAAGAGAGTGTTTCCACATTTGGATTTTTTTCCCCTTTTTTAAACAATTGAAGTATAGTTGATTTACAATGTTGCATTAGTTTCAGGTGTATAGCAAAGTGCTATCTATTCCTTTTTTGAGAATTATCATTTTTATTCGATGCTGTCTCAAAAGTTCTAGAAAGATGTCATATGATAAAAGCACTAAGAGATTTAAATATTGCAAAGACAAAATAGTAATTAGTTACAAGTGATATAATTATCTTTCTGGACATTCCAAGAAAGTTATCTGAAAACAGTTAAAACTATTAAGAGATTTCTTTTCCAGATTCTTTTCTGTTATATGTTTTTACAAGATACTGAATATACAGTAGGACTTTGTTATGTATCTATTATATATATAATAGTATGTGTATGTTAATTCCAAAGTCCTAACTTATCACCTTACCCTGTCTTTCCCATTTGGTAACCATAAGTTTGTTTTCTATGTCTGTAAGTCTATTTGTTTTATACATATGTTCATTTGTGTTGTATTTTAGATTCCACATAGAAGTGGTGTCATATGATGTTTTTCTTTGTCTGACTTACTTCATTTAGCATCATAATTTCTAGGTCTATTCATGTGGCTGCAAATGATATTATTTCATTCTTTTTAATGGTTGAGTAATATTCCATTATCTATATCTACATCTATATCTGCCACATCTTGTTTATCCATTCATCTCTTAATGGACAGTTAGGTTGCTCCCATGTCTTGGCTATGGTAAATAGCGCTGCAATGAGCATTGGGGTGCCTATATCTTTTTGAATTTGAGTTTTCTCTAAATACATGCCCAGGAATGGGACTGCTAGGTCATATGGTGGCTCTATTTTTAGTTTTTTAAGGAACCTTTATATTGTTCTCCATACATTCCCACTGATAGTGTAGGATACCCTTTTCTCCACACTGTCTCCAACATTTATTTGTAGACTTTTTAATGATGGCCATTCTGACTAGTATGAGGTGATATCTGATTGAAGGTTTGATTTGCATTTCTCTAATAAAATAATATGATTAAAGAAGTTTGAGTTACTATTACTTTAAAAGTGATTTTTCAATATATTCTCCTGAATTGGATACTGTTCTTGACAAACTAACAAGAAACGTCATTTTTCTTTCCCTTGAGGGAAATTTCAGTGTAGTTTAGATAGTAGATGAGATGAAATCTTACTGAAATAGAAGAATGAAGATCACTAACTTATGAAAAGCACGTGTGATATTGTTTGGTCAAAAATATAGAAGCTCATATATTGTCTGTATGCATGCTTAAAGGAAGTTAAGATGCATATGCACTAGAATTAACACAGATCGGAATCTCTGGAGGTGGCAATGTGAAGACTTATTTTTGAAGTTTTTGCTAACTTGCATTTTTTAATTTTCTACAATGCATATATACTACGTCTGTAATAATGGTATTCTTTAACTGATTGCAAGTGGAAATTTTGCAACATGTTATTCCTCTTAGCTGTCCTTTTTTATTAAAAAAAATCAGACTTTAATTTTTTTAGTGCAGTTTTAGGTTCATAGCAAAATTGAGGGGGAAGTACAGATATTTCCCATATACTTCCTGCCCCTACACACGCACAACTTCCCCTGTTATCAACATCCCCCACATTTGTTATAACTGATGAACCTACATTGACATGTCATTATCACCCAAAGTCCAAAGTTTACTTTAGGGTTCACTCTTGGTGTTGTACATTCTATGGGTTTGGACAAATGTACAATGATATGTATGCACTGTTGTAGTACACAGGGAGTGCTTTCACCTCCTGAAAAATCCTCTGTGCTCCTTCTATTCATCACTTTCCCTTAATCCTGGCAACCACCGGTCTTTGTACTCTCTCCGTAGTTTTGTCTCTTCCAGAATGTCATAGAGTTGCAGTCATACAGAGTGTAGCCTTTTCAGACTGACTTTTTTTGCTTAGCAATATGCATTAGTTTCTTCCTTGTCTTTTCATGATTTTATATCTCATTTCTTCTTTTCTTTTTTTTTTTTTTTTGGCCATGCCTTGCAGCATGGAAGATCTTAGTTCCCCTACCAGGTACTGAACCCATGCCTCCTGCAGTGGAAGCACAGAATCTTAACCACTGCACAGCCAGGGAACTTGCATAAAAACATTCTTTGAGATTTTTTTGTTTATTTTTTCATTGTTGGTTAAAAAACAAAAAAACTAGATCATATCCTTCAATAGGTAAAAGGATAAACAAACTGTGGTACCTCAGATATTGGGATATTTTTCAGAATTAAAAAGAAATGAGCTATCAGAAGACTTACCTGGCTGTCCAGTGGTTAAGACTCCACACTTTCACTGCAAGTGGCAATGGTTCAATACCTGGCTGGAGAACTAAGATCCTGCTTGCCTGCATGGTATGGCAAAAAAACAAAAAATGTTTTTGTGAGTTTAGCAAATGTGTTGCTTTTCATGAATATATCAAGTTTTCTGCTAACATTTGGAACAGTCCATTTTCATTTGTTCATTTGTAAGGTAGACTTTCATAAGTACTATTTTATGTTGATTTATTGTGTACTGGTTTGCGTTTTGTTCCGGATGGTGGATCTGCTTTGTGATTACTGAATATAAAAGGAATATACCAGAACAGTTAGAATATACCTATACTAGCTTTTCATTATAGGGGACTGGAATGGAAAAGTAGGAAGTCAAGAAACACCTGGAGTAACAGGCAAATTTGGCCTTGGAGTACAAAATGAAGCAGAGCAAAGGCTAATAGAGTTTTGCCAGGAAAATGCACTGGTCATAGCAAACACCCTCTTCCAACAACACAAGAGAAGACTCTACACATGGACCTCACCAGATGGTCAAAACCTAAATCAGACTGATTATATTCTTTGCAGCCAAAGGTGGAGAAGCTCTATACAGTAAAAAGAAAAAAAAAAAACAAGACTGGGAGCTGACTGTGGCTCAGATCATAAACTCCTTATTGCCAAATTCAGACTGAAATTGAAGAAAGTAGGGAAAACCACTAGACCATTCAGGTATGACCTAAATCAAATCCCTTATGATTATACAGTGGAAGTGAGAAATAGATTTAAGATCCTAGATCTGATAGATAGAGTGCCTGATGAGCTATGGAATGAGGTTCGTGCCATTGTACAGGAGACAGGGATCAAGACCATCCCCATGGAAAAGAAATGCAAAAAAGCAAAATGGCTGTCTGGGGAGGCCTTACAAATAGCTGTGAAAAGAAGAGAAGTGAAAAGGAAAGATATAAACATCTGAATGCAGAGTTCCAAAGAATAGCAAGAAGAGATAAGAAAACCTTCCTCAGCGATCAATGCAAAGAAATAGAGGAAAATAACAGAATGGGAAAGACTAGAGATCTCTTCAAGAAAATTAGAGATACCAAGGGGACATTTCATGCAAAGATGGGCTCGATAAAGGACAGAAACGGTATGGACCAAAAGAAGCAGAAGATATTAAGAAGGGGTGGCAAGAATACACAGAAGAACTGTACAAAAAAGATCTTCACGATCAAGATAATCACCATGGTGTGATCACTCATCTAGAGCCAGACATCCTGGAATGTGAAGTCAAGTGGGCCTTAGAAAGCATCACTACAAACAAAGCTAGTGGAGGTGATAGAATTCCAGTTGAGCTATTTCAAATCCTGAAAGATGATGCTGTGAAAGTGCTGCACTCAATATGCCAGCACATTTGGAAAACTCAGCAGTGGCCACAGGATTGGAAAAGGTCCCTTTTCATTCCAATCCCAAAGAAAGGCAATGCCAAAGAATGCTCAAACTACCACACAATTGCACTCATCTCACACGATAGTAAAGAAATGCTCAAAATTCTCCAAGCCAGGCTTCAGCAATATGTGAACCGTGAACTTCCTGATGTTCAAGCTGGTTTGAGAAAAGGCAGAGGAACCAGAGATCAAATGGCCAGCATCCCCTGGATCATGGAAAAAGCAAGAGAGTTCCATAAAAATATCTATTTCTGCTTTATTGACTATGCCAAAGCCTTTGACTGTGTGGATCACAATAAACTGTGGAAAATTCTGAAAGAGATGGGAATACCAGACCACCTGACCTGCCTCTTGAGAAACCTGTATGCAGGTCAGGAAGCAACAGTTAGAACTGGTTATGGAACAACAGACTGGTTCCAAATAGGAAAAGGAGTACATCAAGGCTGTATATTGTCACCCTGCTTATTTAACTTATATGCAGAGTACATCATGAGAAACGCTGGACTGGAAGAAACACAAGCTGGAATCAAGATTGCTGGGAGAAATATCAACAACCTCAGATATGCAGATGACACCACCCTTATGGCAGAAAGCGAAGAAGAACTAAAGAGCCACTTGATGAAAGTGAAAGAGGAGATTGAAAAAGTTGGCTTAAAGCTCAACACTCAGAAAATGAATATCATGGCATCTGGTCCCATCACTTCATGGCAAATAGATGGGGAAACAGTGGAAACAGTGGCAGACTTTATATTTTGGGGCTCCAAAATCACTGCAGATGGTGACTGCAGCCATGAAATTGAAAGACACTTGCTCCTTAAAAGAAAAGTTATGACCAACCTAGGCAGCATATTGAAAAGCAGAGACATTACTTTGCCAACAAAGGTCCGTCTAGTCAATGCTATTGTTTTCTCAGTAGTCATGTATGGATGTGGGAGTTGGAGTATAAAGAAAGCCGAAGAATTGATGCTTTTGATCCGTGGTATTGGAGAAGACTCTTGAGAGTCCCTTGGACAGCAAGGGGATCCAACCAGTCCATCCTAGGAAATCAGTCCTGAATATTCATTGAAAGGATTGTTGTTGAAGCTGAAACTCCAAAACTTTGGCCACCTGATGTGAAGAACTGACTTATTTGAAAACACCTTGATGCTTGGAAAGACTGAAGGCGGGAGAAGGGGACAACAGTTTGAGTAGACTCTGAGAGTTGGTGACGGACAGGGAGGCCCCTCACGCTGCAGTCATGGTGTTGCAAAGAGTTGGACTGGACTGAGTGACAGAGCTGAACTGTACTGAACTGCTATTAGGTTAGGAGAAACAAGGTAGGGGTTCAGGGATGAGTTTTACTTTCTTAAACAGCTTGTCATTGACTTATCTTGAAATATTGCTTTAAGTGTAACCACATATATTTTCTTTAACTTGAGGGCTGCTCATCAATATTCCACATGAGAATCTTCTGTCTAATTCAATAAACCTATATTGATTGACTGATGCCTGGCTCCATTCTAGGTGCTTTAGATATATCAGTGTAGAAACCAGATAAAAATACTTGCCCTTATGGAGTTAGTTAACATTGTAGTAGGGGGAGACAGTTAACAGATTGTATCAGTCAAATTTATTATATGTTCTAAAGCTAATGGTTTCAGAAAAAATAAATAAAGTAAGCTAAGGAGATCTGAAGTGCAGAAGTGAGGGTTAGATTTTATTTATTTCATTTTTAATTTGATTTTTAAATTTTTATACAATTTTATTTATTTATTTTTTTTTAATGTTTTACCAGTTTTATTGAGGTATAAATAACATACAAAAACTGCATTTTAAAGTATACAATTTGATATGTTTTTATATATGCATACACCCATGAGGCCATAACTGTAAATAAAAAGTAACTTTTAAAATTGTATAAAAATAAATTTTTATACAATTTTAAAAGTTACTTTTTATTTACAGTTATTACAAAACATTGGCTATATTCCCTGTGTTGTACAATATATTCTCATAGCCCATATTATACCAAATATTTAGTATCTCCCACTCCCCCATCCTTATATTGGCCCCCACCACTTGTAACCACTAGTTTGTTCTCTATATCTGTGAGTCTGCTTCTTTTATGTCATTTTCACTAGTGTGTTATATTTTTTAGATTCGACATATAAATGATATCATATACTATTTCTCTTTCTCTGACTTATTTCACTGAGCAAAATGCCCTCCAAGTCCATACATATTGCTGCAAATAGCAAGATTTCATTCTTTCTTATGGGTGAGTAACATTCCATTGTATATATGTACCACATCTTCTTTATCTATCCATTTGTTAATGGACACTTAGGTTGCTTCCATGTCTTAGCTATTATAAATAGTGCTGCTTTGATCATTGGGGTGTTTGTATCTTTTTGAATTAGGGTGTTAGTATTTTTTCTTTTTTAATATTGAGGGTGAGATTGCAAATAGGGTGGTCAAGACATACTGAACTGAGCTGACATACAAGAAAAGACATAGAAGAGGTGAGAAGTGAGCCATACAGGTATGGCGGAAGGAAAGTTTCAGGCAGAGACACAGGCTTTTTGTGGGGAAAATTCCTCATGAGTTACAGAAGCAGTGCAAAGTCCAATATGGCTGGAGTTGAGTAAGCATGGTTGGGCTAGGCATTTAGAGGATGTGGTCAGATAGATAGTCCTGTAAAGCCGTGGAGGCCATTTGTAAGGTCCTTATCTTTTACTTATAGTGAGATGGGGCCATTGAGGTGAACAGTGCAATAACATGATCTGACTTAGGTTATTAATGGAATAATAATGGCTGCTCACAAGAGAGCAGGGCAGAAGCCCGACAGCCAGCACATCATTGATGATAGCACAGGGAGTAGTGAGAAGTGGTCAGATGTGGAAATATTTTGAAGATAAAGTCAACAAGGTTCATTGATCTCAGAAAGACTGAAGGTAGAGCAGGTTTGAGGAATGAAAAAGAGTGCCGCTGTGGACATGGTAAGTGTAATTGTCTGTGAGGCATCAAATCCAATTCTTATTTCCCTCATCAGTACCAATGATCTGCACATACTGAGTATGGGGGAGGAAGTGGTACATACAAGAGCAATAGACAACATTTTCTTTTATAGCCACTGTACTTGCCAATTAAGAGGATTGGCGTGTCCACACACAATTACAACTTTTTCTAACTCTCAATATTTATTTACTCATTGATAGGAGAAATACTTATTGAAGCATTACTGGATGCTCAGTATTGGTGCTCAGGAAATTGGGGATAGACTGGCTAGTTTTGAATCCTGGATTCACTAGTTACTAGTTACTCATCCCCACTGTGCCTTGGGCTATTGCTGTTCTTGTTCAGTCACTAAGTCATGTCCGACTCTCTCTGTGAACCCATGGGCTGCAGCACGCCAGGCTCCTCTGTCCTCCACTATCTCCAGGAGTTTGCCCAAACTCATGTGCATTAAATCAGTGATGCTATCTAACCATCTCATCCTCTGCTGCCTTCTTCTCCTTTTGTCTTCAATCTTTCCCAGCATCAGGGTCTTTTTAAGTGAGTCAGTTCTTCGCATTAGGTGGCCAAAGTACCAGAGCTTCATCTTCAGCATCAGTCCTTCCAATGAATAGTCAGAGTTGGTTTCCTTTAGGATTGATTAGTTTCATCTCCTCGATGTCCAGGAGACTCAGAGTCTTCTCTAGCACCACAATTTGAAAGCATCAATTCTTTGGCACTCAGCCTTCTTTTTGGTCCAACTCTCACATCTGTGTGCCTTGGGTTACCATCTGGAAAATAAGGACAATAAACAATATCTACCTCACAAGGATGTTGGAAGCATTAAATGAGATAATCATGTGTAAAGCATTTAGGACAACATATGATAAACACTGTATATGTTACTTTCTTTTCCTTTCCAGCATATCCCTTCCCCTAGGGAACTCTATGGAGAAGGAAATGGCAACCCACTCCGGTACTCTTGCCTTGAGGATCCCATGGACAGAGGAGCCTGGTGCGCTATAGTCCATGGGGTCTCGAAGAGTTGGACACGACTGAGTGACTGACTTCACTTTCACTTTTCACTCTCATGCATTGGAGAAGCAAATGGCAACCCACTCCAGCATTCTTGCCTGGAGAATCCCAGGGACAGAGGAGACTGGTGGGCTGCTGTTTATGGGGTCGCACAGGGTGGGTCTGAAGCGACTTAACAGTAGCAGCAGCAGGCAATCCTAACATAAACAGAAAAGAATACCTATAACACAAGTGATGGATACAATTAGCATAGATGTCATATACCAAGATCAAAATGTGGAAAGTCTAGAACCTCAGGCCAGTCCCTGTCACTCACTGTGTGATCAACACACTGCCTGGATATACACAAGATAATTTTTAGACTCATGTACACATGCAAAAATTGAGGAGACTTTTAGAACACTTCAGACTCCTTGTTGATCAAGAGCCTCTTCTGTAGTCATCAGACCTGGAGGTCACAGCCTCATTCACCAGTACTGTGCACACCTACTAGTCCTTAATTACTTGAACTCACAAGGATGTTTGAATCAGCATGCAGAGCAGGCTATCAGACAGGCACTTTTTGTGTCCTACCCCAGTTATGCTTTTGTGTGAACCACCCCATCTGTTCTCCTATTCCCCATCTCAGCCTCAGTTCTGCTGTTTCCTTATTTAAAACCATTTTGAATCTCAGTGCTTAAATGCTGACCTGTGATCATCTGGTCAGATTCCCTGTAGTCTATGCCTGGCCACCTGGCCCCACTCATGTAGAATCCAAATGTGGGTTGTGCCATTCAGTTTGGCCTGACACTGTCATCAGACTTTGGCTTCTCTTTCAGGAAAATGGAAACCACATGTGTTTTTTTCCTTTTGAACCAGTTTCCTTTCCATGATCACTTTCTAGGTTTTGCATTTCTCTAGTTATTCTGCAGGATTCCCTGGTGGCTCAGACAGTAAAGAATCTGCCTGCAATGCAGGTGACCTGAGTTCAGTTCCTGGGTTGGGAAGATCCCCTAGAGAAGGGAATGGCAACCCACTCCAGTATTCTTGCCTTGAGAATCCCATGGACAGAGAAGCCTGGTGGGCCACAGTCCATGGGATCACAAAGAGTCAGACATGACTGCACAGCTATCACCACCACCCAGTTTTTCTGCAAGATTTATCTGTGAGGGTTGAAGGTGTTAAGGTATAGTGCAGTTGTGGTTTGAGAAAGTGTGAGAACAGTCATAGGCTCCCAAAAAATGTCTAGGCTTTTAGTAGCAATAAAAATTTTATCAAAGATAATGATAACCAATATTTATTGAGTGCTTACTGTATGCTTTACTAATATGGTATTACTTCCTTTACATTCATTATTATCTCAGTTACTGTGGTAAATAATCTATGAGGTAAATATTATTTTCCCCCTTTTATAGATGAGGAAACTAAGGTTGAGAGAATTGCGTTAGTCAGAGAACTGGCAGAGCATAAATTCATTTTTCTGGGCCTAAACTGGTACTTTTATTTTTATTTTTTAATTGAAGTATAGTTGATTTAAAATGTTGTGTTAGTTTCTGGTGTACAACAAAGTGATTTCCATAATGTATATTCAGTTCAGTTCAACTGCTCAGTCATGTCTGACTCTTTGCGACCCCATGGACTGCAGAACATCAGGCCTCCTTGTCCATCACCAACTCCTGGAGTTTGCTCAAACTCATGTCCATCGAGTCGGTGATGCCATCCAACCATCTTCTCCTCCTGCCTTCTATCTTTCCGAGCATCAGAGTCTTTTCCAATTAGTCAGTTCTTGTCATCAGGTGGCCAAAGTATTGGAGCTTCAGCTTCAGCATCAGTGCTTCCACTGAATACTCAGGACTGATTTCCAATCAGATAATGTATATTAGTATTTGTTAGTGTTAGTTGCTCAGTCATATCTGACTCTGTGGGACCCCATGGACTATAGCCTGCTAGGCTCCTCTGTCCATGGAGTTCTCCAGGCAAGAATACTGGAGTGGGTAGCCATTCTCTTCTCCAGGGGATCTTCCTGACCCAGGGATCGAACCTGGGTCTCCTGCATTGTAAACAAATTCTTTAAAATCTGAGCCACTAGGGAAGGTGTATATACTTTTTCAGATTTTTTTCCATTATAGTTTATTACAAGATATTGAATATACTTCCCTGTGCTATATAGTAAGACCTTGTTGTTTATCTATTTTATATATAATAGCTTGCATCTGCTAATCCCAAACTCTTAATGTATGTGTCCCCTTCCTCCAAAGCTGATACTTTTAATTATCAAAGTATATCAGGACTATGGGTTTCTTAGGTCTTTTCTCCCCTGCAGTTTTTGTTGGGTATACAGTGCATTACTTTATAGTTATTCTTCAACACTTGGTGAATTTGCGGGGGGGGGGGGGTGCGCAAAAAGGCTTCTTTATAAATGTTAAGCAATCCTTGCCTTTTACTAAAACAAAAACCTTACATTTTTATAGAGCTTCACAACTTCAAAATACTTTCATACTCTTTCACTTTTGGTTCTCAGAGTGCTTTTTATGGTGATCAAGACAAGACTTGTTATCCCCTTCATCTAGATAAATAAACCAAAGTTCAAGAAGACTAAAAGACCTGAACAAGGTTGCATGACTGGTTAATTGGCTAGACAGATTACAATCAGGTTTCCTGACTTTAATCAACTTTCTAAAAATTCTAGGTATGACTAGTGGTTAAAAATGATTGTTACTCAATTTGTCCCACCCTCTGCATTGAATCATATACATTACTATATGTAAAATAGACAGCCAGTGGGAATTTGCTGTATGATGCAGGGAGTGCCAACCCAGTGCTCTGTGACAACCTAGAGGGGTGGGATGGGGTGGAAGATGGGAGGGAGGTTCAAGAAGACGGAGGCCTGATTCACGTTGATGTATGGCAGAAACCAACATAACACTGTAAAACAATTATCCTCTGATTAGAAATAAATTTCTAAAACATGATTGTTAAAATATATTATTCTTAACACAAATAGTAGAAGAGCATGGTTTATTTTCTAGGAAAGCAACAAATATCAAGAATAAGATATTACAAAGTGTCAAAGATCATCCTCTTTTTGTTCTTAACTCAAGGGTTGTGACTTAAAAGGGTGTATGTTAGTGTGCTGGGGCTGCCATAATGTAAGCCCACCAAATGAGTGACTTAAACAACAGAATTTTACTTTCTCATAGCTCTGGAGGGTAGACGTTTAAGATCAAGGAATAAGCAGGGTTCATTCTCCTGAGGCTTCTCTCCTTTGCTTGCAAATGTCAGTTTTACTGTGTACATGTAAGAAGCCTTTACTCTGAGTGCATAGCCCTGGTGTCTTACTGTGTACATGTAAGAGGCCTTTACTCTGAGTGCATAGCCCTGGTGTCTCTTCCTCTTCTTATAAGGACACCAATTTTATTTGGATTAGGGCCCCAACCGTATTACCTTATTAACTTTACCTACTTCTTTAGAGGCTGTATTTCCAAAATTAGTCACATTCTGTGATATTGGAGGTTAGAACTTCAACATATGAAATTTGGATGAACATAATTCAGTCTACAACAGGGGGATTCTTATTAAGCAAAGTCTCCATCTGATGGGAAAGCAATATTCAAATTTAAAAAGTTCTCAACATCAGCATGAAACTCTGTATATTAATAAAATCAGACAACCAATGAAGATTTAAGCTTGAAACAATTTTGAGATGAATAATACTAATAAACAGACACAGGCTTGATCCTATATCTATTGATTAAAAAAAAAGAAAGAAAGGAATTAAGACACTACTAGATTACTTAGGAGAAAATAGAAGTCCAAAACCTTCAACACAGATAACAAAAGTAATAGTTGATAATGTCAGAAGTATGACACTTAATTTCTGAAACAAGTTAATATGTGACTATGAAAAGACAAAATGATAGGATACTGAAAGAGGAACTCCCTAGGTCAGGAGGGGCCCAATATGCTACTGGAGATCAGTGGAGAAATAACTCCAGAAAGAATGAAGGGATGGAGCCAAAGCAAAGACAATACCCAGCTGTGGATGTGACTGGTGATAGAAGCAAGCTCGGATGCTGTAAAGAGTAATATTGCATAGGAACCTGGAATGTCAGATCCATGAATCAAGGCAAATTGGAAGTGGTCAAACAAGAGATGGCAAGAGTGAATGTCAACATTCTAGGAATCAGCGAACTGAAATGGACTGGAATGGGTGAATTTACTCAGATGACCATTATATCTACTACTTTGGGCAGGAATCCCTTAGAAGAAATGGAGTAGTCATCATGGAAAACAGAAGAGTCCAAAATGCAATACTTGGGTGCAATCTCAAAAATGACAGAATGATCTCTGTTCGTTTCCAAGGCAAACCATTCAATATCACAGTAATCCAAGTCTATGCCCCAACCAGTAACACTGAAGAAGCTGAAGTTGAACGGTTCTATGAAGATCTACAAGAACTTTTAGAACTAACACCCAAAAAAGATGTCCTTTTCATTATAGGGGACTGGAATGCAAAAGTAGGAAGTCAAGAAACACTGGAGTAACAGGCAAATTTGGCCTTGGAATATGGAATGAAGCAGGGCAAAGGTTCATAGAGTTTTGCCAGGAAAATGCACTGGTCATAGCAAACACCCTCTTCCAACAACACAAGAGAAGACTCTACACATGGACCTCACCAGATGGTCAACACCTAAATCAGATTGATTATATTCTTTGCAGCCAAAGGTAGAGAAGCTCTATACTAGTCAACCAAAACAAGACCAGGAGCTGACTGTGGCTCAGACCATGAACTCCTTATTGCCAAATTCAGACTGAAATTGAAGAAAGTAGGGAAAACCACTAGACCATTCAGGTATGACCTAAATCAAATCCCTTATGATTATACGGTGGAAGTGAGAAATAGATTTAAGATCCTAGATCTGGTAGATAGAGTGCCTGATGAGCTATGGAATGAGGTTCGTGCCATTGTACAGGAGACAGGGATCAAGACCATCCCCATGGAAAAGAAATGCAAAAAAGCAAAATGGCTGTCTGGGGAGGCCTTACAAATAGCTGTGAAAAGAAGAGAAGTGAAAAGGAAAGATATAAACATCTGAATGCAGAGTTCCAAAGAATAGCAAGAAGAGATAAGAAAACCTTCCTCAGCGATCAATGCAAAGAAATAGAGGAAAATAACAGAATGGGAAAGACTAGAGATCTCTTCAAGAAAATTAGAGATACCAAGGGGACATTTCATGCAAAGATGGGCTCGATAAAGGACAGAAACGGTATGGACCAAAAGAAGCAGAAGATATTAAGAAGGGGTGGCAAGAATACACAGAAGAACTGTACAAAAAAGATCTTCACGATCAAGATAATCACCATGGTGTGATCACTCATCTAGAGCCAGACATCCTGGAATGTGAAGTCAAGTGGGCCTTAGAAAGCATCACTACAAACAAAGCTAGTGGAGGTGATAGAATTCCAGTTGAGCTATTTCAAATCCTGAAAGATGATGCTGTGAAAGTGCTGCACTCAATATGCCAGCACATTTGGAAAACTCAGCAGTGGCCACAGGATTGGAAAAGGTCCCTTTTCATTCCAATCCCAAAGAAAGGCAATGCCAAAGAATGCTCAAACTACCACACAATTGCACTCATCTCACATGCTAGTAAAGTAATGCTCAAAATTCTCCAAGCCAGGCTTCAGCAACACGTGAACCATGAACTTCCTGATGTTCAAGCTGGTTTGAGAAAAGGCAGAGGAACCAGAGATCAAATGGCCAGCATCCCCTGGATCATGGAAAAAGCAAAAGAGTTCCAGAAAAACATCTATTTCTGCTTTATTGACTATGCCAAAGCCTTTGACTGTGTGGATCACAATAAACTGTGGAAAATTCTGAAAGAGATAGGAATCCCAGACCACCTGACCTGCCTCTTGAGAAACCTGTATGCAGGTCAGGAAGCAACGGTTAGAACTGGACGTGGAACATCAAACTGGTTACAAATAGGAAAAGGAGAACGTCAAGGCTGTATATTATCACCCTGCTTATTTAACTTATATGCAGAGTACATCATGAGAAACGCTGGACTGGAAGAAACACAAGCTGGAATCAAGATTGCTGGGAGAAATATCAATAACTTCAGATATGCAGATGACACCACGCTTATGGCAGAAAGTGAAGGGGAACTAAAAAGCCTCTCAATGAAAGTAAAAGTGGAGAGTGAAAAAGTTGGCTTAAAGCTCAACATTCAGAAAATGAAGATCATGGCATCCGGTCCCATCACTTCATGGGAAATAGATGGGGAAACAGTGGAAACAGTGTCAGACTTTATTTTGGGGGGCTCCAAAATCACTGCAGATGGTGATTGCAACCATGAAATTAAAAGACGCTTACTCCTTGGAAGGAAAGTTATGACCAACCTAGATAGCATATTCAAAAGCAGAGACATTACTTTGCCAACAAAAGTCCGTCTAGCCAAGGCTATGGTTTTTCCTGTGGTCATGTATGGATGTGAGAGTTGGACTGCGAAGAAGGCTGAGCACCGAAGAATTGATGCTTTTGAACTGTGGTGTTGGAGAAGACTCTTGAGAGTGCCTTGAACTGCAAGGAGATGCTCAGTCCATTCTGAAGGAGATCAGCCCTGGGATTTCTTTCAAGGGAATGATGCTGAAGGTGAAACTCCAGTACTTTGGCCACCTCATGTGAAGAGTTGACTCATTGGAAAAGACTCTGATGCTAGGAGGGATTAGGGGCAGGAGGAGAAGGGGACGACAGAGGATGGGATGGCTGGATGGCATCACTGACTCGATGGACGTGAGTCTGAGTGAACTCTGGAAGTTGGTGATGGACAGGGAGGCCTGGCGTGCTGCGCTTCATGGGGTCGCAAAAAGTCAGACACGACTGAGTGACTGAACTGAACTGATACTTATTATTTTTACAGGTGCTTGTATTTTGACTGTTCATTTGGAGTTATCACTTTCAACAAACTATTTGGTTGGCAAAATTTTTGTTCAGATTTTTCCATAAGATTATAAGGAAAAATCTGAATTAACTTTTTGGCCAGCCCCTATCTCAATTTATTGGAGAAGGCAATGGCACCCCACTCCAGTACTCTTGCCTGGAAAATCCCATGGATGGAGGAGCCTGGCAGGCTGCAGTCCATGGGGTCGCTAGAGTTGGACATGACTGAACGACTTCACTTTCACTTTTCACTTTCATGCATTGAAGAAGGAAATGGCAACCCACTCCAGTGTTCTTGCCTGGAGAATTCCAGGGATGGGGGGAGCCTGGTGGGCTGCTGTCTATGGGGTCACACAGAGTCGGACACGACTGAAGTGACTTAGCAGCAGCAGTATCTCAATTTATAACTGTAGTGTTAAATGGGTCAGACCAAGGTGAACTGGAAACCATATCTAACTAATCAGTGGAAGGGCAGGGCAGGAATATGGGATATGAGAATATAAGGTGAGACCCAACAAAGTCTACCACTCGGTTTTGACAGACAGTACAGATACAACAGTAGCAAATTGGCCTTAAGTAGATCTTCGGTAGGCATTACTCAGCCAGAAATGGGAACTGGGATTTAGGATGGAGCCGAGGTTTTGCCAGGACTCAGTGATCATTCAGAATTGTAGACTTGGGGAATAGTATAGAAACCCAGGCAGAGAGTTACATACTCAGGCAGAAGACCAAACCTAGTTATAGGAACTATGCCACCTATTAGAATCTAATACACAAAAAATAAGGTGAAAACCAGAATACTGGTCAGCATGGGAACACCAGCAAAACATCTTCATTTTGAGCAGGTAGGCTGGAGGAGAAGGGGACGACAGAGGCCGAGGTGGTTGGATGGCATCACTGACTCAATGGACATCACTTTGAGCAAGCTCTGAGAGATAGCAAAGGACAGGGAAGCCTGGCATGCTGCAGTCCATGGGGTCACTAAGAGTCGGATGCGACTGAGCAACTGAACAATGACAGGATATTGGTTGGCCTAGGGTTCCCTTTCTTCTTCCTGCCAGGGAGCCTTCTCCAGCTCAGAGTGTGAGGGAGCCTTACACCTAGATTTGAGAGTTAAAAGGCTCAGAAAAGTTCAGCTGCAAGGCACGTGGTACACCATTCCTCCCTATAGGATGGCAAATGTCAAGCCATCTGCTTATTTTGTTTTGCATTTAAGTTAATCAGGTGTAGCAACAAAACATTTCAAAAATGCTTTAAGAAAAATATTGTTCTGACAGTGATGAATTGATTCATCACTTTCTTTTACAAGAATATATCACTAGCCTATGATAAAGCTTGTCCTAGCTATTATACTTTCCTTAAGACGTCCCTCTCCAAGCCTGCCCCTGTGACTGGTTGCCATCTCATAATAGGGATGCAATTTCATTCATCATCAGCATTCACCTAAAGATACAAGTCTCACCAAATAACAGAAGTTATGTACTACTCACTTTTTCCCAGGACAAATTTAAGAAGAAGGAAGGCGATTAAGAATCACCTAGGTCACCTAAGGGGAAATTTTTTTTTAAATAATAAAAGTTGATTTCTGTGATATATGTTACCCTGAAGCTAGATTGAAACAATGTGCCTTCCCTGGGGCTTTGTTTGTCCACCACCTGGAAGTGTCATTTGGTACAGATTATAGCAGACTGTCTGCTTAAAGACATCAGCCACATGGAGCCTGTGACATCTGTGGATTTTGGTCTTTAATGACTGTGTACTTGATTCTAGTTCTGATATATATATTTATCCAGTAGGATCTGGAAGAAAGTTGAAAAATGATTTTTTTTTTTTAAATAAGTAAATTGAATCTCTGTGCTTGCATTTAACTGAGTGTCACATTTAGTCAGTATTTTATAAAATATATATATATATCAAAATTAAATCTCTAGAATGTAATTGGATTTCTTGTTCAACATTTGAGTGGAAGAGTTAAGGAAAGATAGAACCCGAAGGGGGGCATCTGGACATCATTTTGCCCAGTGTTATGGGCTGAATTGTGGCCGTCCCCTCTCAGGAAAAAAGAAAAAAAGAAAAAAAAAGATAAGCCTAATCTTTGGTTTCTGTTACTGTGACCTGATTTGGAAATAAGGTCTTTGCAAATGTAATCAAGTTAAGAGCAGGTAATAATGGGGTCCTTACAAGAGGGAAACTTGGACACATGAAGACACAAGGAAGACAGCCATGTGAAGACAGAGGCGGAGATTGGAATTATTTTACCACGAGCCAGTGGAAGTCTGGGGCCGGAAGTTGGAAAAAGCAAAGAAGGATCCACTCATAGAGGCTACAGAGCAAGAATGACACTGCCAACACCTTGGTTTCAACCTTCTGGCCTCCAGAACTGTGAGGGAGTAAGATTCTGTGGTTTTAAATCACACAGTTAGTGGTGTTTTTTTTTTCATAGCAGCCCTTGGAAATGAATATATGGTTTTGTATCTCTTGTCAGGATTGTATTTAAAGAAGGTCAGTTAGATTTTAGAGTATGCCAGGCAGTTTTAAGACCTCTGACTACTGGTGAGTTTTGGGGTTTGACTTTTGGGTGTGAGGATACCACAGAGACCTAACCTACCACATAAAAGTACAGGAAAATGGTACTTGAATAACTCAGGGCTCCTAATAATGTCTTTTTGTTGAATAACTAGGTTTTTGGAGGCACTGTTCTTTTCTTTATGTTTTCAATTTCTTGTTTATGTATATCCCAGAAACATTTCAAGTGTCAAAATAGGAGAGTCAGACTTTTCAATCATTCTACTTATGTTCATTATTAACTGATTCAAAATGTGGGGGTAATGCTGTGTGGTTTGCTTTTGAACAGGTTTCAAATCCATTTGTGGCAATCTAGGTTATATCTTCCCCCCAGCAAGGTTTCTAACTATTAGTTATTATAGATTCTAGCACAGATTCTGCTAAAATCTTAGTAAATAAGCATTATTGTTTTCATCCATGATAGATTTATTAGCAGGCTGGTATCAGTGATCAATTGTTCACCAATCAATTAGAAGGATCTATTATGAGAGTGTTTATAGTAACATTAGAGGTAAACAGTTGAAGTTCTTATATACAAATGTTAAGACCGCTTAAGATAATAGTAGGAAACATGATAGTTAATGCTATAATTTCATTTTATTGGCAGACACAAAGAGACAGACATGTAAAACCTCATCCTACAGAAATATTAACTCCTTGCCATATCCTGACTTTCAGTGCCTTTTGCCCTGAAGCAGCAACTGTGTTTTGGTATAGAACATATGGGCTTTTCTTTTTTTTTTTTTTTTTGCCATTTCCATTACTCTGCTTCTCTGGCTATCACTGCTCATAACACCAGGTAGTCCCAAGATCCACACAGGTGGACAGTTCAATCATTTAGAAATGATAAGTGCTTATTAGGTTCAGAAAGTTGGGGGATGAGAATTTTCTGGAGATTTTCACAGAAAATCATAATTAGTCATAGAAATTATTTGAGTAGCACATTTACATTCAGTTTTGTAGGGAATCAATTTATTCAATAAAAACAACTAGGAATTAAAGTTGATAATTTATTAGGACATTGCAGAAATAAATGAAAATCTATATATTTGGAAGCTTGCAAATCTGACACCCAGTGTTTCCAGATACAGATATTTTCTAATCTGCATTATTTTTAACTGGATAATAAAACCTGTATTTTCAAATAGCAATGGCAGAATCATATTAGAAGATGTTATTACAATATAAACATTTCTGCATTTTTTGGTTTTACTTAGAATGTGGCTAAGTAAATGTGGTAACTGAGTCTTAGAAAGGTACAAGCCAATGTGATTTATACTTAAAGAAAAGTGAAAGCCAACTGAGTTTGGATAGTCAGAAGCCCAGGAGTGGGTATGAGATTATTTAAACTCTCTGAAAGCAAGAGACAAGTAGTGGAAGAGGGGCAAGAAATTCAGTGCACATGGTTTGACAGTATCTGTAAATAATGGTATACTTTCTCTTTCTGTTGTTATTTAAAGCCAGCTAGTAGACAGGAGCTATAAAAACAGCTGGTCAGGACAAGTCATTTTTTTTTTTTTTAAATTCTGAAAACTTACTGAACACTTTAAATATCAAAATCCAGGATCTCAGTAACTATATATACAAATATTGATTATAGAAGGAACACACACACACACACGCACACACCCTTTAGCCTCCAAAGTTTTTCATCTCATTTAACTGAGAATACCATGTAATGAATTAGCATATAATTTATCATTAGTAGATGAAAAAATAGGTCAGAGACATTAGCCCCCAAGGGCTTCCCCGGTGGCACTAGTGGTAAAGAATCCACCTGCCAATGCAGGAGACATAAGAGACGTGGGTTTGATCCCTGGGTCTGGAAGATCCCCTAGAGAAGGGTGTTGCAACCCACTCCAGTATTCTTGCCTGCAGAATCCCATGGAAAGAGGAACCTGGTGGGCTACAGTCCATAGGGTCACAAAGAGTTGGACACAACAGAAGCAACTGAACATGCACACTCATAAGAATATTTAGAGTAGGGGGACATCATGGAAGATGGTGCAGAAATAGCATTGACTCTGAGAAGTTAATTGATTGTAGTAGATTGACCTGGTATGGAAGAATTTGGAATGTGGAGATTCTAATATTAAGGAAAACTATTGCATCAATACAGGATGAACCTCCTTAACAAATGTTGTCTATAAACACAGAGTTAGAAATGTATAACACAAAAGTGTTTACTCTGTTCTGACTTCTTGTATTATCATTCTAATGTTAACATATTATCATCACCCTGTTTATTATCACTCAATTTAGGAGTCCACTTAATCTAACAGTAAGATGTAGAAAGTAGTATGAACTTAAAACTTAACTTGTAACTTAAAAAATATTTCTATGTTTTATTGACTTCAGGGAGTGTGGCTTTAAGTAAGCACTCTAATAATCACTTATCCAGCTTTTTTAATAGAATAACAATCTTTTAAATGCATAGCAATCACCAATGCTGTCTTATAATACATTAGAAGACAATGGTAGCTATCCAGTGCAATCTTAGATTTATAACTCTTCAGAAAATAAATGCGTTGAACATTCTATGCATTACATTAGTTCTATAGCATGTCTAAGGTTACTGATAAACACTTAATTATGGAAAGTTAATCAACAGAGACTTGCATTTTATTGTGAAAGTTTTTAACATAAATCTCTGTAAATTTCCATTTAACATATATTTAACTAGGAATGACATAGAAGATTATAAGAAAGAGGAATGATAGAGGGTAAACCACTTGGCCAGTGTAAATGGAGGCCAAAATAACCCACTGATAATACTTGATGTCTTCTTAAATTCCTGAATATGTTTTTCTGCATTTATTGTGAACTTGACTCAAATGCTTGTCAATCTTTAGGATTATTAATTGCTTGGAATTCTCCACTCTGCCTTCTTTGACTTTCCACTAGAATGTTCTATTTTCTTTTGCAAACACACTTTTCAATCTTTCTGATCAAGTTCCTTTTATTAGTCCATGTGGAAATTCAGTTTTTATTGCATCTGAAGGAGCATTGGAGAAGCTACTCTTTGGATGTCACTGTAATTAGTACTTTTCCCATTACAGAATTTATCTTTTTGTTTGTGTGTAAACTGTGTTGATCATACAAGGCTCAATTCATTCAATTTCCTAGCGTATACGTCTCTACTTTTGAGCTTAGCGCCTTTCTACATTTCCTCACACTGAGCCGCCTACAAGATAGAAATCCTTTGGGTCCCTCTACCCTTTGTTCGCTTCCTTTAACTCTTGGCAGCTTCAGTTCTGTCTTTGGCAGCTTCTGGGGAAGCCTCTTTTTTAACCTTCCCTGACAGGCCCTGAGATAATTCTGGGAAGCTTCACTAACTTGGCCTTCTAACCCCCCAGTACTTGCTTTCTTTTGCAGATGTTTTGCTGTGCTTTTCATAACCATAAATGTATTTCAGATGAACCACTGTAGTTTACAGTTGCTGCAGCCTTTCTCATGCAAAGGTTCCAAACAAGTTTTAACAGCTGCTAAGGAGGCTGGCAGAAAGCCTTGATTGCTAATTCTGTGCTAAACTACTTTTCACAATGGGACATTCTATAATATTTCATACAGTCTTTAAAGCAAATGATTTCTACCTTTTTTCTTTAATTACTGCTAGTATCATACTTGTTCCCAGCTTTAAAAAGATTCCATATCTGTACTTTCCAAAATGGGCCTGATTTTATTTAAAACTCTATAGAGAAGTTAGAGGCTCCTTAGGGAACAAGGAAGTGATGATGGCAAAACTGGTAAAAGTGATATCAGTAAGGTCAAGAGAGTTGATGCATAAATATAACAAATTGTACCTTCTGGAAACATTATTTCTGTAAAGGTGAAAGTTTGCTCTCTAGGCTCTAATGTGTAAATAGTCAGAAGGAAGGCTGCTTGGGTAATATTTGAGCAGACAGAGTCAGATGTTTTTGGTGTGTTTCCAGTGTCCTGGGATTGAGGGGCTGTTCAGTAGTCTGGTATGAGGTGATGAAGATGTGATCAGAATCTCACAAATAAATCCACACTGCAGTGAATCCACAGCCAGATAACGGAGAATGCATCATGTGTATTACAGGAAAGGGGGATGCCGTGTTCTAATGAAGCAATCATTGAAAACCATCTTAACTATAACTGCTAAAGGTTGTTTTACAAATTACAGTTGATCTGCTAATGCCTCCAAATGATTTCTCACTTAGTGATCTAACAAAAAAAATTTTTAACATTGTAACAGGAGAACTGAGTCTCTGTTTTCTGACTCACAATTTGTCAACTAAGTTTTGTTGGTGGACTTCTTATTATAAAGATATTCAGATCATAGCTAACACGTTAATAAATTGAGCGATTTATTGAAAAATCACACAGAATTTCAATGTATTTTGTTTTCATCAGTGCATTGACCCTTTACCACCATCAGTTATATCCCTGATTTTTAAATATATCCCAATATAACCCTGGTTTTTAAAAATCTTAATAAACTGGAAATGGAAAATAATTCAATAATATGATAAACGCCAACACCATAACAGTGGAGCATGAGAGTGTTATTTTAGAAATATACTCATATTAGCATTTCATCCTATAGTATATAAATGGGTTTATGATAATAAAGGGTTTCACAGTCAAATAAATTTGGGAAATGCTGTTTTTCTTTTAATGCAGGACTTCTCAGAACCTTTAATATGTTATTAATTATAATTAATAATAACGATATGTAATTTTGATGGTATCTGAAATGGATTTGGCCACAGAAATTTTGTTCAAGAGCATCTCCAGTGAGCAGGGCTCTGAGAAATATGCCTTGGCAAAACACTGACACCACATTCAGCAGACAAAAGTCAGATTGTACTAACTTTCTGTCAGCAGTGACCTTAGTCTAATTCACCACAGAGATCATGCTGTGATGTAGTTAGATTTCATTGTGCATCAGAATCAGCTGAGAATGTCAAAATTCAAATTCCTAGGTGGCACTCTGATTGAGCAAATCTGACCCGAATTCTACATGTTAACAAGCATCAAGTGAGATTTCTGATGTAGGTGTCTAGAGTTGATACTTTGAGAGATACCATATTAGAAAGCTTGGGTCAATTAATAAATAAGAAAAGATAAACATAATTACAAAATTTTGAAACCAAAAGTTTAATAACATTGATATCGTACGTTGAGACTGGGACATTATGAAAGTTTATTGACAAAAGAACAATCAAGTATGGATAAAGATGCCATATTCAGTTGCCTTATATATTAATATCATTAATACTCACATGCCAATCATGAACTCTCTGACTCACTATTGCCTGAAAATATTTGCTTAATTTGCACTTTTGATCACGTGGCACGTAACTGAAAGCCATGAGGATGCCCCTTCCTTTGATAAATCTCAACTTGTACTTCTTCTACTGGCAATGATTGTAATTCTATACACAGAGTGTGGTATTTTGTGCTTCATATTTCCCCTATCTGAAATGTCTTTTTCCCTGTTTCTTTCCCTGCTAATTTGTTCTCTGTTGAGTATGAATGTGTATGGATCATTTAGAATGGGCATAACATTTGTGTTGCTAAAGGAGTGATGACTAAGGCTAGGAAGTATGTGTGGATGTGTAGTTACTGGGACAGAAATAGTATGTTAGTCTTAAACAGAACTAAAGATAGACTAAAATTCCATGACAGGTTAAGAAGGACTCAGGTGATTCAGGTAGCTACAGATATATAGAAGTCCAGGAAGGGATTACTATGAGGAAGGGAAGTAGCTGAAATTGTGTTGTTTCCAAAATACTCTTTTTTCAATGATTTTTGCTGATCATCTAATCTGTTTTGCTTATTTGTTGGTAATAATTTCTTTCATTTTGATAAACTTTCCTATATGTATGGGTCTGTCTTAGCAACGGTACTTTGTGTGTATGTGTGTTAGCTGTGTCCGACTCTTTGCGACTCTATGAGCTGTGGCCCTCCAGATTCCTTTGTCCACAGGATTCTCCAGGCAACAATACTGGAGTGGGTTCCCATTTCCTTCTCCATACTACTGTGCATTAATAATGATTTACTGTGCATTAATAATGACTACTCGTTACTGACTGAATAGGATGGTTCTTTCTACCAGGTAGGCATACATCTTTGGATTTCAGTCAAAGTACTTATTTTTAATCCTTCTGAAAATAAAAATATGATGCTTCTCAGTTATTTCAATCATCACTATTTTCAATCTTCAGTTCAATAAAGTGGCATATCTTGCCATCTCCTCATTCATATTCGGTGCTACAGTTTTTGTCAAGATGCCAGATATCTGCCATGACAGACATATATTGGTAGATGGATTGTGGTCATAATGTCTGATAATGAAGAAGAATTGTATTTAAGTTTTTCAGAGATGTTAGATTTCATTCACTTCTAGTATGAAACCTGTTTTCAAAGGAAAGAAAATAAAGGATACTGAATTTAGTTATGATTCATGAATGTCAGTATTTAAGTGTTTTAGAGCTTCGTAGAAGCAGAAAAGGTAATGGAAACAGGAAGCTAGGCTGCCATAAGCACACACATAACAAATAATTAATTGACTACAGACATGAGGGAACATACAGAGAACATCAGAAAATACTGTTGTACATGAAATGTATTAACATTAATATTGTGAACAGCTGGATGGCTGGATGTTTGATAATGAAGCAAATCATTTTAATTTGATCTAAGCTTCAGCTTTTAATTGAATTTATAAGAACATGGGAAAAATTAACAGGCGGCTTCTGGCAATTCAAAAATGATGTTTTAGCTCAGAATCTAAGCTTCTCTCTAAATTTATGAAATCTGGCTTTGGATAAAGATGGAGCTAAGGAAAATCATGCTGTAATACCAAAGACAACAGATCTACATCTCTGAGTTTAAATAAATGCAGATTGTCACTGTTTGTCAGAAAGGTAACTATGCCTTTGGATATAATTGTATTTTACAGTGGCTAACAATTCAGCTCTAATTATTAAATAGTTGGTTGAATCAGTCACATGATTTTTTCCTCTGTGAAAAGTGAAGAATATCATGTAGAATCATTTTTTAAAGAGCTTCAAAGTGGAGCAATGTGCTGAGGCCAGAGATGAATCTTCTTTGTTAATAGACTCCAGGAAAACTGGGCAAGAAGATTTATATATATATATATAGGACCTTGTGTCTTTTGACTAGGGCTGGCAAAGACTTATATGTTCAAAATTGCTGCTTCCTACAAGAAATATAAAAGATCATCAGTTTTCTTTTCCTGAAAAGGGTGCCCTAAGCTATCACATTTGTATCCCAATAACCTCAATGTATAATCTAACCTGTCACTGTTTTGCATCCTCAGATGAAATGCTTTATCATCTTACTCCATCATTCAGTAGAACAATGCAAGGCAAAACAGACTATTCCATGGTGGAAGATATGAATCATATTTCAGAGAATAGGGAGTGCCTAAACATGAAGTATAGTTTTTCTTCCCTTTGCAGAGGTGATGAATCTCTTCTGCTCTTCTTTTTTCTTATAAAAGAACAGATTCAATTGTTTTCATACAGATCCCAAATCACACCAAGCTGGAAGTTTACTTTGTCAAAAACAGTTGGACCAGATTTTCACAAATAAGGGAAATAAAACCATCTCAACAGTCATCTACTTCAAGGAGTTTCCCCTAATTATCAATATCCCAGTTGATTTATCCCTTTGTTTGCATCCTGTAGCATCTTATATGCAACTTGAATGCATTATCAGAGTCATTTTTATTCTTCCCTTTTGCATGCGTCTACCTTAGATCTCATTTTAAATAATAAGCTTATGTGGAGCAGGCATTCTCTTATTATGTTTTGCATTTTCTATAGTGTCTAGAAAATGGCTCTGTACATTATAGGTGCTTAATAGAAATGTTCATCAATGTCCTTGGGTAGTCTCTATATTGGCAAAGGGTATTTGAAAAACTAGCATCCAATAAAAAATGTGGAAGTTATTTTTCCTTGGTAGAAACATTATATAAGAGTTCTGTGACTTGTACACTTGGTATCTTGTTTATTATGTAAATCATAGGTTGGCATGGGTAGGTTGATAACTGCAGATAAGAATTCCTTTTTAAAATTAATTAATTAATTAGGCTGCATCAGGCCTTAGTCGTGGCACACAGGATGTTTGTTGCATCATACAGGGTCTTTTGATGTGGCATGTGGGCTCAGTAGTTGTGGGTTTACAGGCCCCAGAGTACACGGGGTTCAGTAGTGGTGGCATGTGGGCTTAGTTGCTCTGCAGCATGTGGGATCTTAGTTCCCCAACCAGGGATAGAACTCTCATCCCCTGTATTGCAAGACATTCTTTTACCACTGAGCCACCAGGAAAGTCCCAAGAATTCCTTTTTAAATAACTTTAAAAATACACCAAAGAAGACTTCAAACCTTAGGGATATTGTAGTATCTTAAAAGAATCATTGATGCTTTTGAACTGTGGTGTTGGAGAAGACTCTTGAGAGTCCCTTGGACTGCAAGGAGGTCCAACCAGTCCATTCTGAAGGAGATTAGTCCTGAATATTCATTGGAAGGACTGATGTTAAAGCTGAAACTCCAATACTTTGGCCACCTGATGTGAAGAGTTGACTCATTTGAAAAGACCCTGATGCTGGGAAAGATTGAGGGCAGGAGGAGAAGGGGATGACAGAGGATGAGATGGTTGGATGGCATCACTGACTCGATGGACATGAGTTTGGATAAACTCCAGGAGTTGGTGATGGACAGGGAGGCCTGGCATGCTGTGGTCCATGGGGTTGCAAAGAGTCGGACATGATTGAACTGAACTGAAGTGAAAAGAATCATATGCAAAATGTGGAAAATAATCTCTAACTGAAGAGATTATGATCAACCTAGCACCAGATTTTTAAAAATAATTAGCATAATATGATCTGCTGATGTAAATGAAGGGCTATGACAATTATTTTGGCTAATTATGGTTGTTGGTGGTGGTAAAGGACGTGCCTGCCAATACAGGAGATGTAAGAGATGCAGGTTCAATCCCTGGGTCAGAAAGATCCCTTAGAGGAAGGTATGGCAACCCACTTTAGTATTCTTGCTCGGAGAATCCCATGGAGAGAAGAGCCTGGTGGGCTACAGTTCATGGGGTCACACAGAGTTGGACATGACTGAAGCGACTTAGCAGTAGCAACATGGTTGGTGGTACAAAACAGAGGAGGATATAGAAATATACAGCTGCTATGGAATCCTGGGAATGAAAGTAATTTTGGAAGATACAGTCAGTTTCTGTTAACCTATGTATAAGTAATTCATACTCCATGACATTTTAAATTTCATCATAACCTGTCCTCACCATTTCCCTCTATCAATTTTGTAGTCTTTTGAAACTTCTAGTTAGATAAGTGTCTAGATTCAGCAAAATGTAACCAGCAAGGTGAATTTCTGGAGAAAATAACTGCATGGAATGGAAAACAAAACATGTAGCTATAACATAATAGATTTCAGGTTGTGGGTGAATGTGCTTCTGTTGCTCATATGGAATACCTTAGGCATTGTCAAACTTCCTTTTTCACAACACAGGTTATTGAACAACCACATTTGCATCAGTCTGTAACACTGGACTGGATGAACTAATCGGTATTTTTTTTTTTTTTTTCTGGCTGAACCTCAGGGCATGAATAATCCTAGTTGCTCAACCAGGGATGGAACCCATGCTCCCTGCAGTGGAAGTGCAGAGTCTTAACCACTGGACCACCAGAGAAGTCCACTAATTGGTAATTTTTTGTGAAGAATTTTGAATGCCATTCACTCTTACTGTAGGTATTGGCCAGACAGAATTTAGACCCCAGGAGACAATTTATATTTGCAATCTATCATCACCTGCTAGATAACATGTAGAAAATAGGTCATCAGAATGAATGCAGCCATACTGATAGATTGAAAATTGCTGAATGTGTGTATTGGTGACTTCTCTGTTCTGGCCCCCTTATGGAATACACTCAAAGTAAAGGGAAAGATAACTCCATGAGGATTAGATGTGGAATAAGAAGGCAAGAGATACTGACTGTAACTCCATCCCAATACTTCTATCAATTTTCTCTAAAGTGCAGTATTAACAGAATGTCCTCAAATTGTGGACGTTATCTGACTAAAAATTTGTTAAGAGCTAGACTACTGAGCGAAGAAGGCAATGGCACCCCACTCCAGTACTCTTGCAGTCCATGGGGTCGCTAAGGGTCAGACACGACTGAGGGACTTCACTTTCACTTTTCACTTTCATGCATTGGAGAAGGAAATGGCAACCCACTCCAGTGTTCTTGCCTAGAGAATCCCAGGGATGGGGGAGCCTGGTGGGCTGCTGAAGTGACTTAGCAGTAGCAGACTACTGAGAATAGTGCCTTCTTGGACTGATTTTTTCTGGCATCTGGCATCTTTTCATATATTTGTCTTTTCTTCTTACAGGCACTTTCAGTACTAGGAGTGTGGCTTCCTTATTATTTCTATTACCAAGAGGCCATGTAGAGTGGTACACACTTACTACATACTTGATCAATGTTGTTTGCATGAATTAAAATCTATGTTTTCTTCATGCACATCACTGTCTATTTCATTCATTCCTTTTCTTAAAGGAAACCGAGGCTTCCATGGCCAACTCTAACATTTGTCACTATCAGTATGAAGGGCTTCTTCCAATATCTTAATTCCAACACCATTTCTTCTTATTCTTTTTATTGTGGAACTTCTTTTTATATCTTTTATTATGTTTATACTTCATCATAATGTAAAACATTTTAGGTCTCAAAAAGACATCATCCAATTTCTTATCTTTTACAAACATGGTTACCAATATGCATACTTTGCTATCATAACATAGCAATTTTATTTTAAAATTGCATCAAGTATTTATTTACATTTTCTTTTTGGCAATCATCTTTAAACTTTTTAGTAGCCTGTGACTGTGTTGAATGTGTAATGAGTGGATCTTGAATTTGACATGTGAACATTAGAACGGGGCTGATGGAAGTGTCTGGCTGACCTTGTACTTTACAGGAGTCCCAAATGCTATGTATTTGGTATATTTGGTATAATTTGGTATGATTTGGTATAATTTGGCATAACATTTTAGTATATTTTTTTCTCTTTTTTAATTTAAGCAGAAGAAAAGGACTTTGTTACTGTTTCTGTTAGCTCCATGAAGGCAGAGACCATGAATTTCATCTCCATTTTCCAGAGCAGTGCTTAAAACTAGAAAGAATGAATGCAAATTAATGAATAATTAAGTATGATCAAGTAGCCACACTAACCTTCTAGCTATCCTCAAATCTACTAATTAATTTTCCACCTCAGGGCCTTTGAACTGGCTGTTTCCCCTGTTCTGAATGCTCTAGATATCCTTTTTTTTTTTTTTTTTTTGGGCAGAGTTAAGGAAGAGTCAGCAGATAACTCCTGTTTTGATTGATATCTTATCAGACAGACGGGCTGCCTGCTGTCTCAGGATCCACCTGGTATTAAAAGCAGCTCTTTCTTAACAGAAATCAGCAAACACCCTTCAGGGTAAAAATCTAGATATCTTTAAGATTAGTTTTATAATTTTATTTGTCTATGTCAAAATGTTACTTCTTTAGAAAAGTTTTCTGTCTATAGTCTATTAAAAGTCTACCTCCAACTACCCCACCTCTATTACTCTTGTCTTGCTTCACTTTTTCTTCATAGCACATATTCTTATGACATTGTATTATATCATTATATGTCTGATGGTTTTTCTCTCTTTCCTCCCCCTGAACCACTGCCACCATGGAATGTGAGTTCTATAAGTCCCAAGCATGTATCACTCCAGGATCCCATCAGGAATCAGAAATCCTTGCAGATAGTTCAAATAAAGAGACTATAAAGAAGGATTACTTCCCAGCAGTATGGACAGGGTTATGGGTACAAATAAGGTATATTGAAAGGGCAAGTGGAAAAAAGAATTAGCAAAGCTCAGTGAAAGCTAGATCTAGGAATGAGGCTTGTCTTAAAGAAGATGTAATCTTAGAGGAACTCAGAGAGACATGAACACAGAGAGACATGATCCTAGAAGTAAGGAGAAGCAGGAGAAGAAATTACCAGCTCTTCTTTCGTCCCATCCTTCTGTCTCATACCAGTGTGCCTATTGTTAAAACCTGAGCAGAAATCAGCTGGCAAGAAGCCCAAGTGAAGCCAGTCTTAGAAGTCAGTCTCCTGGCGAACAGAGAACCAGGAAAGAGTGGAGAAATGAATCCTGTGAGGGGGAAAAAAAATAGCACAGGTGTATTGTTTGGCTTATTGCTGTGTCTTTCATGTCAGAGCAGTATCTTGCATACTTTAGACATTCAATAAAGATTTGTTAAATAAAATGATCAATGGTAGTGGAAGTTTGAGAGCAAAGGAACTATTACATTCATCCAGGATATTATCATATAAGGTCTCAGATCTTATTTTGGGGAGAAGGTAGTTGTCCAAGGTTTATGTTTGGAGCAATTCTCAGATAGCTCTGGAAAGAATGACATTCAGTACCTTTTATCATCTCAATCTAGTAACCACTTAGGTTGTAATTTATGGGTTTATCAATTTATTTTATGATCCTGGGAGACATTTTCCAATAAGAAATTCTGGTGACCAGTTGGTTCTGTTTCTCAGAGTAAGAGGCAGTAGGTGATAGCTATAAATTACTTTATTATTATGTTTTTGGTCAGTGCAGCAGTTTTTTTTTTTTTTTTTGGTTTTTAAAATTTGTATTGAAGCATAGTTGATTTACAATGTTGTATTAGTTTCAGGTGTACGGCAAGATGATTTAATTATATATGTACGAATTACTTTATTATTATATGGGAAATAGATGGGGAAACAGTGGAAACAGTGTCAGACTTTATTTTTCTGGGCTCCAAAATCACTGCAGATGGTGATTGCAGCCATGAAATTAAAAGACGCTTACTCCTTGGAAGGAAAGTTATGACCAACCTAGATAGCATATTGAAAAGCAGAGACATTACTTTGCCAACAAAGGTCCATCTATGGTTTTTCCAGTGGTCATGTATGGATGTGAGAGTTGGACTGTGAAGAAAGCTGAGCGCTGAAGAATTGATGCTTTTGAACTGTGGTGTTGGAGAAGACTCTTGAGAGTCCCTTGGACTGCAAGGAGATCAAACCAGTCCATTCTAAAGGACATCAGTCCTGGGTGTTCATTGGAAGGACTGATGCTAAAGCTGAAACTCCAATACTTTGGCCACCTCATAAGAAGAGTTGACTCATTTGAAAAGACTCTGATGCTGGGAGAGATTGGGGGCAGGAGGAGAAGGGGATGACAGAGGATGAGATGGCTGGATGGCATCACCGACTTGATGGACATGAGTTTGAGTGAACTCCGGGAGTTGGTGATGGATAGGGAGGCCTGGCATGCTGCAATTCATGGGGTCGCAAAGAGTCGGACATGACTGAGCAACTGAACTGAACTGAAGTAAGCAAAAAAAAAAAAAAATTAATAACATCACTGATTACTTAGCTTTAACTTCCAGCTTGATTCTTGGGGATTCATGGAGATAAGCAGCATAAATGGGGGCATAGAGATATCTATGATCTCAACTCAGTGCCAGTTGTGTATCACTGCTTCTTTCATTCTGCTTTATTACAAGTCCACTCTGACACCAATGTAGATGAGTGGTTAGAAGTGGATATCATTCACTGAAATGGGGAAATCAGGAGACGCCTCAAATATTAGAAGGAAGATGATGACTTTAGTCTGGACATATTTTGTCTGATGTAACTACTGAATCCCCAAGTGGCAATATCTTGCTACAATTGGGTTACACAAGTTTGAATCTGAAGTAAGAAGACTGAAAATTTACCAACACAGGTGGTAGTAGGAGTCACCAGAGAGAGTACTATCATCTTGGGAGAACTTGCAGCATGAGAAGTACAAGGACATTGGATCTGTGCCCCTCATTCCCTCTGAACAAACCTACATGCCCACACTGAATGTTTGGGTTTGGGATGGAGTGTTCCATGAATTGCAGAGCATGGAGATCAAATGACCTGAGAAGCAGTGTCAAAGGATGAAATACTAAAAGACTCAGATGTATGTATGTGTATTTGCTTTGTTGCTCAGTCATGTGCAACTCTTTGCAACCCCATGGACTGTAGGCTGCCAGGCTCCTCTGTCCATGGAGATTCTCCTGGCAAGAATACTGAAGTGGGTTGCCATGCCCTCCTCCAGGGGATCTTCCCAATCCAGGGACTGAACCCAGGTCTCCTGAATTGCAGGCAGATTCTTTACAGTCTGAGCCACAAGGGAAGAGACTCAGATAATCCCAGCTAAAAGGTCAGTTTGAAGGTGTGAGACAAAGAGAGAGAATCTGGGCATGAGACAATGATTATGATAAACTAAGGGCAGCAATCAGAGTGTAGTAGTATAAATGATATCACATAGGGCTGGGGCAGAGACACCAGGGTCTTTCATACAAAACCTCCAGCTAAGGTGGAGGGTGGGAAAGAAGTTGCTAAGAGTACTAAACTGATAGAACAACTACTAAATGATGCCATGATAGAGAACTGAGATGACCATTGGTGGAAGATTTTGCCAGAATATTTTTATTGCAATGGTGGGAAGAAAAGGCAAACTGTAGTAGATTGAGAAGCAGTGAAATAGGAAAACAAGTACTAATAGAAACAACAATACCAGACATTTCAAGAGGAGAGGGGACCAGTAATCAGAGGAGGATGTAGGCTGTAGGGAAGGTTTGTGCTTTGTTTATGTTTAGGAAAAATTCTTGAGCATATGTGTAGCCTGTGAGAAATATCTTGAAAATGATAAAGAGAGAAGATGGAAGAGGAGAAAGAGAGTATGAATGAAAATAATAAATAGGCAAAGTCTTAAGAATTGTAGGGAATGAAGTCTGGAACATGGATGGAAAGATTTGTCTTGAAGCTGAGAAGTGAGATCTTTCTTCAGAGACTACATTAAAGAAGGTAGAATGAAAGAGTAATACATAGGCTTGGGGGCATTGAGATGGAAATTTGAGAGAGTTTAGGGAGTTTTCATGGTGGTGGTGGTGGTGGTACAGATTACTTTTAAGAAAGGTTTGGAATAGAAGAATACAGTAGACCTGGAATGACCTTTACAAATCTCTTAGTTTTGTGGTTTTCGAACTTTGTCAATCAACAGAACCAGTTCTCCAAATGAATTCTTTCAAGAATTCCAGCATATGAAAATAAGAGAATTCAATGGCTCAGATGGAAGAGGTGGAAAGAAGGTAATGTGTAATGCATGCATTCTCAGTTGTGTCCAACTCTTTGCAACCCAGTGGACTGTAGCCTGCCAGGAACCTCTGTCCATTGGATTTTCCAGGCTAGAATACTGGAGTGGGTTGCCATTTCTCCTCCAGGGGATCTTCCTGATCCAGGGATTAAACCTGCATCTTGTGCTTGGCAAGCAGATTCTTTACCACTGAGCCACCTGGGAAGCACTGGAAGAAGGTCCTGAACTTCAAACATCATCCTTGCTCCCTCCAACCTCCACATACTCTTCATTGCCTGATGCAGTTTCAGAAATGTCTGTGAGGAATCCCTAGGGCTCCTTTGAGCATGGTTTTAAAACTACTGATCTCATCATTTTGTAGATGAGGGATCAAACCCAAAGGGATGAATTGACTTTTCTGGAGTAGAATCAGGATTGGAATTTACCTCTCCTAATTCCTAGCCAGAACTTTAAAAATTTATTATGCTGTCCTACTTCTTGTGAACATAATGTTGATTGCCCTCAATAAAAGTCTCCAAGAATCTGGAATTTTAACCTTTATTTTTCCAATGACATTCACTCTTCAGTTCAGTTCAGTTCAGTCGCTCAGTCGTGTCTGACTCTTTGCCACCCCATGAATCGCAGCACGCCAGGCCTCCCTGTCCATCACCAACTCCCAGAGTTCACTCAAACTCATGTCCATCGAGTCGGTGATGCCATCCAGCCACCTCATCCTCTCTCATCCCCTTCTTCTCCTGCCCCCAATCCCTCCCAGCATCAGAGTCTTTTCCAATGAGTCAACTCTTCACATGAGGTGGCCAAAGTATTGGAGTTTCATAGGTGATTCCTTTTTGTATTCCACATTTATTTGTTAAAAGATAGAAGGAAATGTCTTTTCCTGCATACCTCAAAACTTTTAGATTAAATGAGAAATTGTGGGATGCATAGAGATCCTTAGAAAGAAGTTGTATATTCAGCATACTATTTGTGAAAAATATAAGGCTTTTCTGGGGATTCATCAACCAGAACTGGGGATGAAAAGCACTGGAATATTTGACAATGCTAAATTACTACATATAATCTTCAGTAACTTTTTTTCACCTGGAATTACATTTCTAAGATTTATCACATTATTCTGTGTACCAGCAGTTCATTCCTTTTCACCCTTGGGTAATATTCCATTGTCTGAATATTCCTTTGTAGTTTAGGAGTACATTTATATGTGACAAAATTAAGAGTATTTTTTAAAAGCAAGGAAATGATTTTTAAAATTCAGCACAGTAATTGACCTATTAAGGAGAGAAAGGGGGCACAGAATTAGAAAGAAGTCTCAGTCAGGGCAGCTTTAATATTATTAATAGCATTTCATTACAGGGGTTTTTTAAGTGTGATCTCAAAGCTGCCAGCATCAGCATCACCTGAGATATTGTTAGAAATACACATTTTCAGGTCTTACTCAGTCCTATTGAATGAGAAACTCTGGGGCATGTCCACCAATCATGTTGTATGAAGCTCTTTAGGTGATTCTGATGTGTGCTGACATTTGAGAACCATGGCTATTGGGTTACACTGCATAAATCACACACAAGTTTCTCTCTCATTCTCTGTCTCTGTCTCTTTCTTATATTATATAATACAAAATAAAATGAAAACATCTGAGCAGTGATCAACCAGAATTAAAGAACTATGGATATAGAAGAGCTATCTGAGAGCAATTTTTTTTTTTTTTGCAGGCTATGGAGTCCAGAAGGCAAATGGTAGGAAGAAAGGACAGAAGAGTGGAACCATGGGGTAATTCAGGAGAAAGGTGCAGGTGAGATAAGAGAGGGTCTTTTTTGTCATATGTTATGAAAAGAGTGTGGCTGAAAATATAGAATACACTTTGAAGTAGACATATGTATCTGTGTGCATGCATGAACGTGCACGTGTGTGTGTGTGTGTAGAATGATACCATGCTTGGAAAGGTTAGCATGCCCCATTGGTAGAGATAATTACTCCCTCTCTCTACTCTCCCCTGTTTCTGAATAATTTAGACTCAGCAAGGAATAACTTTCTCTCACGGCGGGATGCAACAGTTCTTATTCAAACAGATCTTGCTGCCCTGGCCAGGCATTCTAAAATGAAATGAATCTGCATCATAACGACTTTGACTCCCCTCCTTTCTTTTGGAGCTGCAGTTGCCTTTGCAAACTCTTTTCCCTGCCGCTATCATCACATTGAAAGTGAACACTGACACAAAGGAGAAAAAAGCATAGTCTTCATTTATTTTGAAAGAAACCCATTATTAACTGAACATTTATTCTTAAATGACTTATGGGTATTCCCACTGCAAAGGTGAAGTCCACTCTGAAAGGTACCACACAGCCCCACAGTTAAAGATATCACTGGAGGACAAAGAGGACTTGACCTGCCAAATGCCTGGAGATACTTAGACAAGGCACTCTCCAAAGAAATGAATTGCACAACATACACACCCTAAGGAAAACACCTCTAGCAGACAGAAAATAGCACCAGATTAATTTTATACATCTTTGAAACTTGTCATTGGCAACATATTTTGGGCCATAGAGATATCAAAACAACAGCTTCTCCTCTTTGCCATTCTTGTATTAAGGGAATACCAAATTCCATAAGAAAGACTTTTTATCACCTTGTTGAGATTCTTGATGTTGTAATAACTTCCTAACAAGTCTACCATCCACTTACAATGTCCATATGCCAGTTAATCCTTTGTGTCACTACTAGATTGACCTTTACTAAGCACAGCTTTGATCGTGTCCTTGGTTCACATGTTACATCTCTACCATTGCTCTGGCCAATTAGAAATACAAGTTCAGTTCAGTTCAGTTCAGTTCAGTCACTAAGTCATGTATGACTCTTTGCGACCCCATGGACTGCAGCATGCCAGGCTTCCTTTTCCATCATCAACTCCTGGAGCTTGCTCAGACTCATGTCTGTCGAGTTAGTGATGCCATTCAACCATCTCATCCTCTTTCATCCCCTTCTCCTCCTGCCTTCAATCTTTCCCAGCATCAGGGTCTTTTCAAATGAGTCAGTTCTTCGCATCAGGTGGCCAAAGTATTGGAGTTTCAGCTTCAGCATCAGCCCTTCCAATGAATATTCAGGATTGAATTCGTTTAGGATTGACTCATTTCCTTGCAGTTGAAGGGACTCTCAAGAGTCTTCTCCAACACTACAGTTCAAAAACATCATTTCTTTGGTGCTCAGCTTTCTTTATGGTCCAACTCTCACATCCATACATGACTACTGGAAAAACCATAGCTTTGACTAGATGGACCTTTGTTGGTGAAGCAATCTGATTTTAAATATGCTGTCTAGGTTGGTCAGCAAGCGTCTTTTAATTTAATAGCCACAGTCATCATCTGCAGTGATTTTGGAGCCCAAGAAAATAGTCTATCACTGTTTCTGTTGTTTCCCCATCTATTTGCCATGAAGTAATGGGACTGGATGCCATGATCTTAGATTTTGAATGGTGAGTTTTAAGCCAACTTTTCCACTCTCCTCTTTCACTTTCATCAAGAGGCTATTCAATTCCTCTTCACTTTCTGCTATTAGTTTGATGTCATCTGCATATCTGAGGTTATTGATATTTCTCCTGGCAATCTTGATTCCAGCTTGTGCTTCATCCAGCCTGGCATTGCACATAATGTACTCTGCATATAAGTTAAATAAGCACAGTGACAATATACAGCCTTGATGTACTCCTTTCCTGATTTGGAACCAGTCCATTGTTCCGTGTCTAATTCTAACTGTTGCTTCTTGACCTACATACAGATTTCTCAGGAGTCAGGTAAGGTTGTCTGATATTCCCATCTCTTTAAGAATTATCCTGTTTGTTGTGAGCCACACAGTCAAAGGCTTTGGTGTAGTCAATAAAGCAGAAGCAGATGTTTTTCTGGAACTCTCTTGCTTTTTCTATGATCCAACAGATGTTTGCAATTTGATCTCTGGTTCCTCTACCTTTTCTAAATCCAGCTTGAACATCTGGGAGTTCTTGGTTCACATACTGCTGAAGCCTCACTTGGAGAATATTGAACATTACTTTGCTAGCGTATGAGATGAGTGCAGTTGTGCAGTGCTTTGAACATTCTTTGACATTGCCTTTCTTTAACCCAAAGCTGACTGTAAGCCCTACTATTAATAATTGTGTTGGATCTTCTTTTTTGTGCACTGGCTACTCCTGGTGTCTTTTGGCTTTCTTATTAATATTTTAGCCCTACATCTTGATCTCTTTACATATTTTTATCTTATTACAATATGTTTATGTTTGTTGATTGCATCAGATGCTTTTTGGAATGTGGAAAGGTGCAAATAGATGCATAAGTAAATGTAGTGATGGTTTAGTTGATAAGTCATGTCCGACTCTTGCAACCACATGGACTGTAGCCTGTCAGGTTCCTCTGTCCATGGAATTTCCCACTCCCAAGAATAGTGGAGTGGGTTGCCATTTCCTTCTCCATGGGATTTTCCTGGCCCATGGATCAAATCCATGTCTTGTATTGCAGGCAGATTCTTTACTGCTGAGCCACCAGAGATTCCTGCATAAGTAAATATGGCAAGTAATTTTCCTTCTTAAAGGCTTTCATTGCTTCTTTCTTGTGCACTAAATAAACTCTGAACTTCTCTATCTAGCTGACATCCTCCTCCATGTGGCTTTCACCCACTTTTTTCATTTTTATTGTTCACTTTCTGAGGATGTCAACTCTATGGCCCATCAGACTAGATCACTTGTCTTTCCCTAAACTTGCTCTGTGTTTTCCTGTCTCCTCGCCTTTGTGCCTACTGTTATCTCTACCAGGATTATTTCCTCCTTTATCTCTGCCTGTTGAGATCCTCTCTATTAAATTCCATAGCTCCACTGCTACTTCTTCTTGAATCATTCCCTCTGATCCAGCCACCATTTATAATATGCCCCTCTCTAGAACGTTTTCTTTATTGCCCTCATCATATTTTACAGTTTATTGCAGTTATTTGTACTCTTTACTTATACTACCCTTTTAGTGTCCTGAAAAACTAGAAGCTTCTTGAGGGCAAGAGGCTGTGGCCCATTCATCATTGTATCCTCTCTACGGTGTATAGTCTGTTGTATATAGTAGTTACTCAACAAATGTTTGTTGAACACAAAAGAATGAAACTAGAACACTTTCTAACACCATACACAAAAATAAACTCAAAATGGATTAAAGATCTAAACATAAGACCAGAAACTATGAAACTCTTAGAGGAGAACATAGGCAAAACATTCTCTGACATACATCACAGCAGGATCTTCTATTACTCACCTCCCAGAATATTGGAAATAAAAGCAAAAATAAACAAGTGGGATCTAATTAAAATTAAAAGCTTCTGCACAACAAAAGAAACTATAAGCAAGGTGAAAAGACAGCCTTCAGAATGGGAGAAAATAGTAGCAAATGAAGCAACTGACAAACAACTAATCTCAAAAATATACAAGCAACTCCTGCAGCTCAATTCCAGAAAAATAAACGACCCAATCAAAAAATGGGCCAAAGAACTAAATAGACATTTCTCCAAAGAAGACATACAGATGGCTAACAAACACATGAAAAGATGCTCAACATCACTAGTCATCAGAGCAATGCAAATCAAAACCACAATGAGGTACCATTTCATGCCAGTCAGAATGGCTGCGATCCAAAAGTCTACAAGCAATAAATGCTGGAGAGGATGTGGAGAAAAGGGAACCCTCTTACACTGTTGGTGGGAATGCAAACTAGTACAGCCACTATGGAGAACAGTGTGGAGATTTCTTAAAAAACTGGAAATAGAACTGCTATACGACCTAGCAATCCCAATGCTGGCCATACACACTGAGGAAACCAGAATTGAAAGACACGTGTACCCCAATGTTCATCGCAGCACTGTTTATAATAGCCAGGACATGGAAGCAACCTAGATGTCCATCAGCAGATGAATGGATAAGAAAGCAGTGGTACATATACACAATGGAGTATTAGCCATTAAAAAGAATACATTTGAATCAGTTCTAATGAGGTGGATGAAACTGGAGTGAAGTAAGCCAGAAAGAAAAACACCAATACAGTATACTAACGCATATATATGGAATTTAGAAAGATGGTAACAACAACCCTATATGCGAGACAGCAAAAGAGACACAGATGTATAGAACAGTCTTTTGGACTCTGTGGGAGAGGGAAGGGGGGATGATTTAGGAGAATGGCATTAAAACATGTATAATATCATATAAGAAATGAATCGCCAGTCCAGATTCGATGCAGGATACAGGAAGCTTGGGGATGGTGCACTTGGATGACCCAGAGGGATGGTATGGGGAGGGAGGTGGGACGGGGGTTCAGGATGAGGAATACGTGTACACCAGTGGCAGATGCATGTTGTTGTATGGCAAAACCAATACAATATTGTAAAGTAAAAAAAATAAATAAAAAATTAATACACTGTAATACCTTGTCATACTGAAGACAGAAAGAAATAAATTTTTTTTTACACATCATGTAGTAAATTGACACAGACAATTTGAAAACTGGTGTTATCTGCTGAGGTTGAGCACATAAATTCCCTATCACATACCACTTGCACTCATATTTCTATACCCATATAAATCTGTGTTTATGCATATAATAAGATGGATACAAGAATGTTTGCAGTTACATTATTTATAGTGGTCATGTATTAGTTTGCTAGAGTTGCTGTGACAAGTGCCACAAACTGGATGGTTTCAACAACAGAAATAATCGTCTTATATGTCTGAAGATTAAAAGTCCAAAAAAATAAATAAAATAAAATAAGAAATGCAACTGTATTTATGTTTAGGTGGGAAAGCTCATGGTTTAGCATCTGGATATGTATTTAGAGACACTGGGTGCAGTACAACTCATTCCCACTATTGGAAAACCCAACAAAAAGGGTAGGTCTTGGTCCTTTATGAGGATATCTTGCTTATTTTTCATTGAAAAAGCATATTAGCCCCAGAACATTGAATAATTTTGGGTAAAGTATCTAATGAACATGGAAAATATAGTTAAACATCCATAGAAGAAAATGTAAACACAATAACAATAGTAATGCTAACCTCCAGGCAGAAGATAAGGATACAGTTTGCTTATTCTCCTGTGGTATAGTTACTGGAAAGGTTAAATGCCCCACTGAGTTGCCCAAACAGTCTGAAAAGTCACCAGACACCCTGAATCAGTTTGAAGAATTTGATCATATGTCCTTAGAGATGGAGACAGGATACGGCTGCCAAAAATAAATCTGATGAGTGAGTACAGCAGAATTCCCAGGATGCAAAATCAGGAAGCAAGAATTTATTGAGCTGAAAATCATAACAGGAAAGCAAAAGACAATGATAATACTTGATTCTTAAAGTGGATGCTGTTAAATAAACATACAGATTCCAGAAGTTCAATATGATGCTTATTTCCCCCTTCTTACATTATTTTTATATATCAAGTGTAGAGAAAAGAATGTTGCCCACCGTTCTGGTTCTACAAAGATCAAGCCATTAACCACTGTAGACATCCAGTAACAGTGTACCCTGAGCAGAATTCAGGATGGATAAAAACAGGAAACATTCTGTACTTTGAATATACTACCTCTAGATATTTAAGATGCATATCTAAGGAATAATTTCAATGATCCCCAGATTCCTGCATCTTCCCATTGCACTAAAATCATTAAGTTGAGACTTCTGTTCTTTGTAATTAGTAGTAATCTTTTGATGTTCAACTACATGTTCCCCCCTCGCCTCCACCACAGCAAAAGAATTCATATATATCCTGACTCCTCCATTACCTCTTTGGAGCAGTTCCTCAGAACTGTCTGAGAGGCTGTCTCCCAGGCTATAGTCCTCAGTAAGGTTCCCCAAATAAAACTTAGCTCACAACTTTTACATTGTGCCTTTTTCTTTCAGTCAACACATGTTGCCTTGTTCATGATCACTTCTAAGAACTACATTCTGAAAATACCTTCTGTTAACTAGAGTCAAAATATATTTCATATATACCTAATTGGTTAAAATGAGCAAAAAAAAAAAAAAAAAGCTGAGGAGCAAATGGCAAGAGGAACAAAGAAGACCTGAAAGTAATTATTTTGAGGACTTTTTGTTTAGGCTTGGAAAAAATGGCATTCAGTGTGCTGTTACTGACACACAGTTCAATCTATGACCCTCCAAACCAAATAGTATGAATAATCCAAAGCTTGCCAGAATCTAAGACTTTTATATTAAAGTCATTCTTTTTTTTCTTCAGCATTGTGTAGCTGCCTTGCTGCACAACAATAGAAACATATTTCCTACCTTTCTTTTTCTTTTCATTTTTTCTTTGTTTTAAAAGCAAACTTTACATCGGACACCGATATATAGATCAGTCTTATGGACTCTGTGGGAGAGGGAGAGGGTGGGGAGATTTGGGAAAATAGCATTGAAACATGTATAATATCATGTATGAAACGAGTCGCCAGTCCAGGTTCGATGCACGGTACTGGATGCTTGGGGCTGGTGCACTGGGACGACCCAGAGGGAGGGTAGGGGAGGGAGGAGGGTGGAGGGTTCAGGATGGGGAACGCGGGTATACCTGTGGCGGATTCATTTTGATATTTGGCAAAACTAATACAATATTGTAAAATTTAAAAATAAAATTAAATTAAAAAATAAATAAATAAAAGCAAACTTTAGAGTTTAAGATTTCTCTATCTTGTAAAGTGGAACAGCAGAACTAAGGGCTGTTTTTATGTTTTTACTCAGGATCTGGGTCACAAAAAATTGCTAGCTTTGAAAAGAATGGCTTCCTTATTTTTTTTTTTTTAACATTTTGAAGATACACATGCATCTTTAACACAGTGTAGTAAAGATGCTTAATTTCAGTTCTTTATGTGCCCTCCATTATTAATGTTCCAAGCACTAAAATTTATGAAATGAAATGGTACTTTATATAAGTGGTTGATCACTTTTGCATTCTAAAAAATAACCTTGCAAATCATTATGTTTTTGCTTTTCATCTTCATAAGTCATCCACACAGAAGATGCTAAGCCAAAAGAGGCAATTGTGACATGTTGCATGTAGGTATTCAGGTTATATTTTAACTGCTATGAGATTACATTTCAGTTCTTTCCCTATCGTTTTCCATGCAATAAGCACTTAGGGAGTCTAACTGTCTTAGTGTTTCATTAAACTTCAGTTTCCCTTCACATCAAACCAGATATATTTTCAGATTCATTAAATGGATAATATCATTTTCCTCATATAAAAATCACCATTGTCTGCTGAATCACTTTGGTCTGGCTTTCAAGGCCCTCCATGAATTGGCTGCAACTCATCTTTCTAACTTTCCTTGTCAACTAACAACTCCCTTTATGTTTTAAGACAACTTGCACACTATACACATCACACACACACACACACACACACACTCTTATCTGTCCTTTACCATTGCCACTGCTTGTGTTCTTATAATACTCTCTACTTGGGCCATCCAATCCCTCTGTTGAGCCATAATCAGTGTCAAGGCTGCAAAGAACAAAGAATTTTACTAGGGGTCTTAAGAACTGCAAATCAGGACACACAGATCCAGGTAAAACCAAAAGATTGCTCCAGGGAAGACAGAGTTGTGGTTTCTAAAAGCAAAAGCCACAAGGTTGTTCAAGAATAATGATTGTCACTAATGCAAGAAAGGAACTATTTGTCCTTAAGGAATAGCCTATCCCGTGTTATTTTAGGGTAAGGGTCTGATATATATTTTGCATTTCTGGAACATTGAGCAGATGTTCTAGATGTCTATGTTAAGAAAAAAAAAAATGGTCAAAGTTCAAATTCCAACAGGGCTGAGATGTGCATATGTCATACTTTCTCAATGGCTTCCTGGCTTCATTTTAGAGAGCTCTCTTAGCAATAGTGACTCCATTTGGTTTTCCTTTCACACTTCATTTCTACCTATATTCTGAGGCCTAGTTTTATATTCTGAGGCTTCATGTTTCACAGTATGATACCTTATATTTATCATAGTTTTTATATCTTCAGTTCAGTTCAGTTCAGTCACTCAGTCGTGTCCGACTGTTTGTGACCCCATGAATTGCAGCACACCAGGCCTCCCTGTCCATCATCAACTCCCGGAGTTCACTCAGACTCACATCCATCAAGTCAGCGATGCCAGCCAGCCATCTCAACCTCTGTCATCACCTTCTCCTCCTGCCCCCAATACCTCCCAGCATCAGAGTCTTTTCCAATGAGTCAACTCTTCACATGAGGTGGCCAAAGTACTGGAGTTTCAGCTTTAGCATCATTCCTTCCAAAGAAATCCCAGGGCTGATCTCCTTCAGAATGGACTGGTTGGATCTCCTTGAAGTCCAAGGGACTTTCAAGAGTCTTCTCCAACACCACAGTTCAAAGGCATCAATTCTTTGATGCTCAGCTTTTTCACAGTCCAACTCTCACATCCATACATGATCACTGGAAAAACCATAGCCTTGACTAGATGGACCTTTGTTGGCAAAGTAATGTCTCTGCTTTTCAATATGCTATCTAGGTTGGTCATAACTTTTCCTCCAAGGAGTAAGCATCTTTTAATTTCATGGCTGCAATCACCATCTGCAGTGATTTTGGAGCCCCAAAAAATAAAGTCTGACACTGTTTACCCATCTATTTCTCATGAAGTGATGGGACCAGATGCCATGATCTTCATTTTCTGAATGTTGAGTTTTAGGCCAACTTTTTCACTCTCCACTTTCACCTTCATCAAGAGGCTTTTTAGTTCATCTTCACTTTCTGCCGTAAGGGTGGTGTCATCTGCATATCTGAGATTATTGATATTTCTCCCAGCAATCTTGATTCCAGTTTGTGCTTTGTCCAGCCCAGCGTTTCTCATGATGTACTCTGCATATAAGTTAAATAAGCAGGGTGACAATACACAGCCTTGACGTACTCCTTTTCCTATTTGGAACCAGTCTGTTGTTCCATGTCCAGTTTTAACTGTTGCTTCCTGACCTGCGTATAGGTTTCTAGAGAGGCAGATCAGGTGGTCTGGTATTCCCATCTCTTGAAGAATTTTCCACAGTTTATTGTGATCCACGCAGTCAAAGGCTTCGACATAGTCAGTAAAGCAGAAATAGATATTTTTCTGGGACTCTCTTGCTTTTTCAATGATCCAGCGGATGTTGGCAATTTGATCTCTGGTTCCTCTGCCTTTTCTAAAACCAGCTTGAACATCAGGAAGTTCACGGTTCATGTATTGCTGAAGCCTGGCTTGGAGAATTTTGAGCATTACTTTACTAGCATGTGAGATGAGTGCAATTGTGCAGTAGTTTGAGCATTCTTTGGTATTGCCTTTCTTTGGGATTGAAATGAAAACGGACCTTTTCCAGTCCTGTGGCCACTGGTGAGTTTTCCAAATTTGCTGGCATATTGAGTGCAGCAGTTCCACAACATCATCTTTCAGGATTTGAAATAGCTCAACTGGAATTCCATCACCTCCACTAGCTTTGTTCTTAGTGATGCTTTCTAAGGCCCACTTGACTTTACATTCCAGGATATCTGGCTCTAGGTGAGTAATCACACCATCGTGATTATCTTGGTCATGAAGATCTTTTTTGTACAGTTTTTCTGTGTATTCTTGCCACCTCTTCTTAATATCTTCTGCTTTTGTTTGGTCCATATCATTTCTGTCCTTTATCGAGCCCATCTTTGCATGAAATGTTCCCCTGGTATCTCTGATTTTCTTGAAGAGATCTCTAGTCTTTCCCATTCTGTTGTTTTCCTCTGTTTCTTTGCATTGATTGCTGAGGAAGGTTTTCTTATCTCTTCTTGCTATTCTTTGGAACTCTGCATTTGGATGCTTATATCTTTCCTTTTCTCCCTTGCTTTTCACTTCTCTTCTTTTCACAGCTATTTGTAAGGCCTCCCCAGACAGCCATTTTGCTTTTTTGCATTTCTTTTCCATGGGGATGGTCTTGATCCCTGTCTCCTGTACAATGGCACGAACCTCAGTCCATAGTTCATCAGGCACTCTATCTATCAGATCTAGTCCCTTAAATCTATTTCTCACTTCCACTGTATAATCATAAGGGATTTGATTTAGGTCATACCTGAATGGTCTAGTGGTTTTCCCTACTTTCTTCAATTGAAGTCTGAATTTGGCAATAGGAGTTCATGATCTGAGCCACAGTCAGCTCCTGGTCTTGTTTTTGTTGACTGTATAGAGCTTCTCCATCTATGGTACTTCCCCTCCAAATTATTTTCCCACCCCAAAGTACTGTACCAACGTTCCTTGTTCATGCTGATTGCCATGAATTGACTTCTGAACCTTCCTGTCTTAATAATATTTAGATATCCACATTTTTCTGGTTAAAGGAATTAATGTTGTAACAATCTTTCTTTCCATAAACTAGAGGAACTAGTTAACTTAGAGATGATAGCGCTATTCATCATCAGAGATGTAATGTTTAGTAGGTATGGAAACAATATCAGGTTCATACATGAAAAACAAGAGTTCTGAACAAGAAGTCTTTGAATCAATAAAGTTGACAAAGAACAGCAGGATGTAGTTGCCTCAACATTTGAAGGAATGACCAAAGAATCATTTTAACCCATAGAATGTGAGACTCTGCATAAACGAAGTCTTAGAGACATCAACATAACCACACAGGCAGACCTGAGATACTAGATTCTCTTTAACTTCGAGCAGAATTTGCATAAATCCCAGAACTCAAGCCTCAGGTGCCAACAACACTCAAAGTAATTTTAACAATTGTCTAAGGCTGTACGATCTCCCACTGATAAATGGTGTTATTTACCCTTTCTTGACCCATCATTTAAAAGCAAATGTACTGACCACTAGAATAAAGACTTGTTTATTTGGTGAGTTAAATTAGCAGGCCACCACCAGAGGGAAATTGATGTCTATTAGTACCACAGTTGTAAGTTTTGCAATCTCTCTGGAAGTTGTCCAGGATGTCACTGTTTTGAAGGCTGACTTCCCCTTGGGAAAAAAAAATGCATCCTGCATTATTGTCACACTGAACTACAGACCAGCAAGGCCTTAAAAGCCTCTTGAGAAATAAACACACGTGACAAAAGACTAATTCTTTTGGCATTCTTTACAGGAAAACATTGTTCCTCTAAAGAGAAAACTCCATGAAGTTAGTCATTTGTGGGTTCCTTAGAAGTCCCCCTCTGGGTGGGGTGGGGGGGAGGGCAGCCAATTATCTGACTGTGTGGGTGGTCTGACAGCAATATCTGTCACTTATTGAACTCAGGAGTAACACAGCTGATCAGGCTGACTGGTGGCATGTTGACTTCCTTTTTCCCTGCTTCATGCATATCGCCCCTGAAGCTATGCCAAATTCTCTCATATTTTGAAAACAACTTCTTGTCTCTGATAGCTGTGACTGAAGAACTGCAAACTAGGTATAAAGAAATCAACCACATTAAGTCCCTTGGCAATTTGGGGGCTAAAGAGCTAGAAGATTATTCCAGAAACCTGAATACCAAGTATCTTGTCAAATGACCCAGCCATTGCTCATTTATTCTGTAAAGGTCTAGATGTTGGCACAGTCTTAATGAGTTTGTATACTATTTAACTGTCCCACTAGGATTTGTCACTCACTATAAACAAAACAAGTAAACAAACCAATACTGGAAACCACCAAGTTGTTTCTCCCAGAGTGGGTTTTTCAGACATGGATCAGTCAAAATTTGGGAAACATGGATGAAACAAATTCAAAGGCTTTTGAATGTAGAACTTCTCAAAACCTTTATGTTGTTCCCATATACTTTGTGAGTCTTTAAGAAAAAGCTAGAGTGTGCAGCATTTCCCTACTCTGTTGGAACATGAGAATCATTTCACAGGCTCTCCCAGTGGGATCAGGGCTCAATTCTTTGATGTATGTGGATGTAAGACAGAATACTTGTTAACAACAAACTCTGTCAGCAAGCAGAATCACTAATGAAGAGAACAGTTCACATAGTGAACTAGCTTTTGTTTTCTTTTAGGGATAAAATTCACTCTACTCACTGTAACAGTCTGTTTTTGACTTAAATAATGGTGCAACTAGCATCATCCTGCATTTGTTTTTTTGTTTTTTGTTTTGTTTTAGGTCACTCCAAGAAGTTAGTTGACTTATATTTAGAAAAAGAGTACAAAACAACACTGCCCTTACAGAACATTCTTTTCTTGAGTTTCCTTTTTGAGTCTTCACACTACTAGAATAAAGAAGGACTAAAATGATATCATTTCTGGAAGGAAAGCTGGGCCTTTACTAGTTTGGTAGGCATCATATTAGAGAGCCTTTCACTCTGGATGGAGCAGTAATATCAGATCTGATGCAAATGGCTCCTTCTTTCTTGGTTTGTTTATCCATGTGATAAATATTTATTGAGGGCTTATTACATTCCTGGGCTTCCCTGGTGGTTCAGATACTAAAGAATCTGCCTGCAGTGTGGGAGACCTGGCTTCAGTCCCTGGGTTGGGAAGATCCCCTGGAGAAGGAAATGGCAACCCACTCCAGTATTCTTGCCTGGAGAATCCCATGGACAGAGCAGCCTAGTGGGTTACAGTCCATTGGTTACAAAGGGTCAGACACAACTGACTAAAAACTAAACAGCTATGTCCCCAGCACCTTTTTATGTGTTTGGAATAGAGTTGTTAACAAAAATCGCCAAACTCATGGAGTCTATATTTTATGGGGAAGGGAGATAGATATCATAAATACGTTAATGAATAAATGATAGATTACAGATTAGACAATCAATATGAAGGAACTAAAACAAGGTGATAAGCTGGAGAATGACTCAGGGGAGAGGGGACGTTTTTATATTTAAAAATTGTTATTTATAATTTAAGTTGTGTCCCTTGTGCTTAGTTGCTCAGTCATGTCCAACTCTTTGCAACCCCATGGACTGTAGCCCACTAGGCTCCTATGTTCATGGGATTCTCCAGGCAAGAATACTGAGTGGATTGTCATGCCCTCCTCCAGGGGATCTTCCCAATTCAGGAACTGAACTCAGGTCTCCCGCCTTGCAGGCAGATTCTTTAGCATCTGAGCCACCAGGGAAGTCCCATAATTTAAGTTGCTCATCGCAATTATGTTTACTCTATAATGAAATTTGCAGTGCATGCATGTTAAGTTGCTTCAGTTGTGTCTGGCTCTTTGCAACTGTATGGACTGTAACCCACCAGGCTCCTCTGTCCATGGGGTTCTCCAGGCAAGAAAACAAGAGTGCATAGCCATTCCCTTCTCCAGGAGATCGTCCTGACCCAGGGATCAAAATTGCATCTCCTGTGTCTCCTGCATTGCAGGCAGATTCTTAACCACTGAGCCACCAAGGAAGCCCATATTGTATATGGAAAGTGGTAACTGAATTGATGAGGAGCCAGCTATGTGAAGATCTAGAAGGGCAAATTTCCAGTGTAAAGCATGAGAATCACAAGAACCCTGTGCTGGGGTCTTTGGCTGGTTTTAAGAGTAGAAAAAAAGGGCAGTGTGGATGGAACTTAAGTGAGCAAGGGAAAAAACAATTAGTGTAATTTGATGGATCAATGGTTCTCAAGTACCTTAGTACCACTGGCTAGCAAGCTGTACTGTTGAGTTCACTGGGTAATAGATGGTGCCCTCAGGTGTCCAATTTATGCAGGTCTTGATGGTTCTCAGATTTAAAAAATCAGGGAGATATGATTTATGGCAGTAGTTCTCAAAATATATTCCCTGGGCCAGTGACATCAGTATCACCTGGAAATTTGTTAGAAATATATATTCTTTTTTAATATACATATTTCCCAAATTCTGAATGATTGACAATCTAACAGTTGAGAATAACCTCATTGTTACTTTTATTTTTTGGCTGCACCACGCAGCAGGTGGGATCTTAGTTCACCGACCAGGGAATCAAAACTATGCCCCCTGCATTAGAAGCACAGAGTCTTAACTACTGGACCACTGGGGAAGTCCCATAAATGTATATTTTCAACCTCAGTGCAGACCTACTGAATTAGAAATTCTGGGGTTGGGGTCCAAGTGTCTATGTTGTAATAAGCTGTCCAGGTGATTCTGATGCCAGAAAGAGTTAGAGAATCACTGTGCTAGGAAATAACTTGGAGTGTGGATGTGAAGTAAAAGAGTGTCACTCTCAACCAGGAAGAAGTATCTTCTTTCACTTAAAAGCTTTACTCCTCCACATGTGCCTTTAAACTCATCTTCTACTGGAAAGAACCTAGCTTAATTAATTCGGTAATTCTTCCTGACTGTATTAGAACTGAAACAGGCAGTGTTCTCTTGTACCTGAGTGATTTCAGTGAATCTTTGTAATAACCCTGTGGGCTAGTTACTATTATCATTCCTACTTTATAAGTCAGGAACTGGGCGCAAAGAGAAGGAATTTGCCTCAGGTCACACATGTAATAAGAAGAAACATATGGATCTGAACAGTCTGGTTCTATAGCCATATGAATAAACACTTTTCTCTTCAGTCTCTCAGTATACCTGGAAACAGCTGGGGTGATTGGATCTAAGATAACATTGTTTAAACAATTGCCTTCACTTTTGACTTTAAGTCGCTGAACAATGTCCATAGGGGTCATCTGGTGACTATTCTTGTCCAATGCTCGTGAGAGGTGAAACAGCTTGCCTAGGATTAGATAGCCAATTAATGTCAGAGAGAAGACTTAAAACCAGATCCCTAGCTTTTAACCTAGTGTTAAGACACATGCAATGAAAACAAAACTGGTGATCTGACATCCTTAAAACAACAAAGGCAGGCCATATATCTAGCAGCTCCTGGATGTACCAGCCTTCCTTTGTCTTGCAATTGAGAGCACAATGAGTTCTTTTCCTGATTCTGGTTGTCCTTGAAAGGCCATAGAATAGGGTGCCCAAGGGAGAATACTGCCCTATCTAGCAATACTGCCCTCTGCACACGGTGCAAGAAGGGACATTAAGTTCTATTTCTAATAGCTTTGATTGTTAAATATATGAAAATAATAAGACATCAGAAATAAAATAACCCTCCTCCTGCCCTCACCCCTGTTCTTGTCTGTTTCCTAGCTTTTCTGGTTGTTTGTTTGGTTTTGTTTTGAACTGCTGTTCCCATTATATCTGTAGTGAAATTTTGCCAAGGAATGTATAGAAGCTGATTTTCTATGTATCCTTAAGAAAATTATTCATCATCTCAGCCTGCTTAGCTTAAGGCCTTCTCACAAAAACCCCAAAAATATTACACATTGACTTTCCATTTTGATATATAAATCTGAAAGTAACCAGTTTTTCTGTCTTTAACTTCTGCTCTGCATTTGTAAAAGTGTGATACATAATTTAAGTTTTTAATCTCAAATGTGTTTGTTCTATAGGAAAGTTCTCTAATGATAAAATGTACTACCTCTGCTTGGTTTTCTTTATAAATATACTAACTTTTCTTGTCATCTTCCCTGTATTATAGTGAGCAAATAAAATAAATTATTAATTCCAATGTAAAATCCAGTTCTTATTGGCATGATTTTCATTTTCATTAGATTTATTCAAGTTGGAGGGGGGGATTCTTAGAGAATTAATAATTAATTACCTATCACTTTTTGTAAATGAAATGCAATTTTAAAATACATTTGCTGTTTATCATCAGGCCCTCCAAACAACTTCTCTTTGAAGAAAAGAGAAGTGTCTTCAAAATATCTTTGCATGTTTTTAACATAAAATTCATTTCATCCCTGGCTGTCCCACAAACAGTGTCTATGAGAGGGAAAGATGGTCCCTTAAAGTTTTCTCAAGGGGAACCCTGACTTGCAGATCCTTTCTCAAGTATTTTTGAGATTAGAGTGTGTGCTGAGAAATCATGCCCACACTCTTAGTAAGAATCTGAGGGGAAGGTATGTTACTCAAATACCAGCTCCCTTTTTTTTTTTGCCTCACTTTCAGTAAAATTATGACTTTCTCAGAGAATACCTTAATAATAAATGTGAGTCATTTTGCTTGAACACTAATACTGGGTTTTCAACTGCAATAAAAGAAAATATATATAAACTGTTATCGTTTCTGAAAGCTGGATCAGGGCCAGTGCACTACAATACAGAAATTCTGTGTTGGAGGAACACAACAATTAGTTAACAATTAACAAACAAATTGTTAATTTGTTAACAATTAACAAATTAATTAGTTTTAATTAAGAGCTAATTCAATTTTCAGGAAAATTGATATCCTACTTCCCCAGCATGGCATGATAGCTAGTGTTACTGCAACTTGAGAAGTTACTAGGAAGTGTTTTTACCCTTCTTGTAGCTGATTATCAACAGATCATATCAGGTTTAAGGAAAAGGCTCACTTCTCTTCCAAGTGGAAGGAGTTTTCGAATTACATGTCTCTCCAGAAGGCTGAGGAAGCATTTCACTTTTTATTCTATTTTTTTTTCCTCACTTGCACATGTTCAGTTTGTTTCATTAAACAATGTGTAGATACACAAATAGCTTTATTGAGTTAGGCACATCTATTTTTCTCCAACATTTTTAGATGGTGTGCCAGGCACCAGGGTGACCAGCTGTCCTGGCCTGCCTGGGACTGAGGGTTTTTTCTTGAATGCTGGACTTCCAGTTCCCAAACCAGGAAAGTCTCTGGCCAACCAAGAAGGTTGGTGACCTGAATTCAGGAAAGTCGTTCCTATATGACAATGCAAAAGCCTTCCATTCCACAAGAGTTAATTCTGGACTTAAGGAATTAAGACGGGGTTGGGGGGGGGGAAGATTTGGGAAGATAATGTAATATTTCTCAAAGATAATAAAGAAGTGAAAATAATTCAGTCAACAGGTATGAGAATGTATCAGGTGACAAGGTCAGAGGTAACAGGAAAAGTATGAGGAGAAGAGACTATTAATAATCATAATCTTAGATTCTATACCTTTATTCTGGGTCCCAGGATCTATTCCAAGTGTTAATTAAATGGTGGTGTTTGTATCTCAAGCTGAACAATAATGAAAAAAATTATGAGAAATATTTGCCCTATTTATTTTTATTTGCTTGACATGCAAAAAAAAAAAAAAAAAAAAAAAAAACAAAACAAAACAAAAACAAAAACCCCACAACAGGCTGTAAATTATTGTGTAATACTTATTGAACTGTGTCATTAGATGTGAGACAGATGGCTGAGATCCAGTTACACATACTTCCAGTTTCAGCCTATGGAATTATAGTTCTGAGAGAAGAAGTGTACATTTGTATGTGAAGTCTGATGCTCAGACCAAGAGTCTTTGGATTTTTAGTTCTTGGATCCAACACAAAATTACTTGGTTTCAGCCAAGTTCCTTAAACTTAGTGCCACAGTTTTCTGATTTTTGACTTAAGAGAGCAAAATTAGCTTTCAACTTTTAGGCCTAACAGTTTTGGACAGTCTGTAAAAGTAGTGGCTATTTGAAGTGAGGATGGAAGAGAAGTCAATATTGTGTACATGCTCAGTCGCCTAAGTTGTGTCCAACTCTTTGTGACCCTGTGGACTGTAGCCTGCCAGGCTCCTCTGTCCATGGGATTCTCCTGGCAAGATTACTGGAGTGGGTTGCCATGCCCTCCTCCAGGGGATCTTTCTTACCCAGGGATCGAACCCGAGTCTCTTATGTCTCCTGCATTGGCAGGTGGCTTCTTTACCACTAGTGCCACCTGGGAAGCCCAATCTATATCATTGGTATCATTATCTGCTCCCAAACTCTCTAGTCCTATTTCCCACTGGGCAGTGTGGCACGGGAGTCAACACATGTATCCTGAAACTAGAATGGGCTCAAAACCTTGCTCTGTTACTATATTAACTCTATGACCTTGGGCACATTACTTAATCTTCTGTGCCTCAGTTTCTTCATTTGCAAAATTGGGCTATTATTAATAATATGTACTCATAGGGGTAAATATATGTAAAACACTGAGAATAATGCCTTGCACAGAGTCTGTTATTATTATTATTATTTCTGTTGTCATTGTTATTATTCCTTCACATCTGTTACTTGCTCTAGGTTTCATGTTTTCTTTAATATCTACATACCATGCTGACTCTTTTTTAAAAAATGTTTTTGCTTGTGTTAAACTCTCTACATGCAACATAATATTTTTTCCTGGTTTCCCAAACATTATCCATTTTAAAATGACCATTTCAATTCTGATCTCTTATGTGGGACCTTCACAAAGCTCTCCTTTTGATAATTTCCTTTATAATTACTACTTGGACCCTGCAGTTCAGCTTTCAACTCTCTGCTGTTTGGTGTGTGCTAATGTTGTCTGCTCTGCTGATATGAAAACTTTTTGACATGTGGGGCAATGTCTTGTCTATTATATTGTATGTTTTACAGCCTCTAGTATGTTTCTAACTTAATAGGTGATTGATTCGTATCAATGAACCTGTGCCTAAATTTGATCCTTTGATAAAAGCATTGGTTAAATCACATCAAGAATCGCTCTCACATATTCTTGCTGATTTTACACTAATTAGGAGCAGTTCTGTATTTGTGGTAGAATGTCATTTAAAGGTCATTTTTGTTCATGCTTGGACTTAGAAATCAGTGTAAAATGGTGTTTTACATAAAGTTCATGTACATCACTGAACCACATTTCCTAAACTCTCATGAAGATAGGGTGAATTATGAGAAGAACAATTTTAAAATTTTACTTCAGAAATTTCCACATACACACAAAAGTAGAATAATATACTCAATTCCATGTAACTGTCACCCAGTTTACACAATGACTTCTTCTTGTTGTTCAGTCGCTTAGTAGTGTCTGACTCTTTGCAGGCCCATGGACTGCAGCATGCCAAGGTTCCCTGTCCTTCACTATCTCCCCGAGTTTGCTCAAACTCATGTCCATTGACTCGGTGATGTCATCCAACCATCTCGTCCTCTGTCATCCCCTTCTCCTCCTGCCTTCAATCTTTCCCAGCATCAGGGTCTTTTCCAGTGAGTTGGCTCTTGGCATCAGGTGACCAAAGTACTGGAGCTTCAGCTTCAGCATCAGTCTTTCCGATGAATATTCAGGGTTGATTTCCTTTAGAATTGATCACCCAATTTACACAATGATTAACATCTTTCCAATCTTGTTTCAACTACCCCACCCATTTTTTTTTTAGCTTGGAATGTAGAGGAGAAGGAAATGGCAACCCACTCCAGTATTCTCGCCTGGAAAATCCCATGGATAGAGGAGCCTGGCAGGCTACAGTCCATGGGGTCTCAAAGAGTTGGACATGACTGAGTGACTTCACTTCACTTCACTTCATATTAAAGCAAATTCATCATATTTCATCCATAAATAGTTCAGTATGCATTATTAACAGTTAAAGACATATAAAAATATATTTTTAAAGAACCAATAAATAGTTCTCAATACTATGCTAAAATCATCAAATCTTTTCTTTCAATCTTACAACTTTAATAATGTAACTTTGCTCTCTTCTACTCCAAAGAAATAAGTAAACCTATAAAAATAGTTGTTCCTAGTGGATGATAGGAATATATGTGAAACATGAAGGATATTTTACTGTCTCATCTGTAATCTTTGAAGTACAGCAGAAACCTTGTTTTGATAGGAAACACTGCATCATGATTTCAAAGTGATATATTACTATAATATTCAAATGGAAAGTATTTATTTCATTTGAATATCCTTTCAGCTCTACGATATTTTTGGATATGTTAAGTTAACTGTAGAATGGGCCATTCCAGGCTCATAATACAATATAGCTCATCAGTCTATTTTAATAAGGCCATTTTTCTGGAAAGTTAGCACCTGATGCCTTTAATGATTAGATGACACTATTTCACAAGTGATTGTGATAGCATTCCCTCCTAAACTGATCATAAAGTACACCAAAGGTGTAAAGGTAGATCTTTAAACATCTATTTATCTTATTCAGTTTACTAAACATTGTCCATACAAATGGTACTCATTGGCTTATAAATGAAAAAGTTATGTTTTGTTGTATTTTTTTTATTTTGTGGTAACTTAGTTTATTTTATATCAATTATATCTCAAATAAGTGATTTTAAAATTTACAGTGAGATACTACTACATCTGTTACCAGAGCGGGCTCCCTTCCAGGTGAGAGTGGGCTCTTGTCTAACACTCAGAAATGAATTGTCCAAGGAGACACATGTACTGACAAAGCAAGATTTTATTGGGAAGAGGCACCTGGGCTGAGAGCATCAGAGTAAAGGAACCCTGGAGGTCTCTTGAGTTTTAAGGTAATGGGGTTAGTTTCTGGGTTGTCTCTGGCTACTATGCTTGTGCCCCTATTTGGTGTGACTCAGGGTCTTTCCTGTTGGCATATGCATCTCTCAGTCAAGTTGGATTCTAGCATGAGGGTTTCTGGGAGGCCCACAGGACATGTTATTAATGGCTGATGTCTCTTCCCTCCTTTTGGCCTCTTCTGAATTCTTCTGGCTGATGGTAGCTTGTCAGTTTCATGTTCCTCATGGGGACTTACTGTTGTGAGCAAACTCAAGCAAGCAGTTATTATCATGCCTGGCCAACGTGCGTAGTTTTGGTCAATGGTTCCCTAACACATCTATCATGATGGTTAACATTAAAAAAAGAAGCAGACCATATCAAGTACTAGAGAGGATACAGAGCAGTTGGAACCCTTCTATACTTCTGATTGGAGTGCACAATGGTACAGACACTTAGGAAAACTCCTGGACAGTTTCTTATGACGTTGATCATGCACTTACCAAATGTGACAGTAATTGTATTTACCTAAAGGTTGCCTGGAGAACCCCAGGGACGGCAGAGCCTGGTGGGCTGCTGTCTATGGGGTCGCACAGAGTTGGACATGACTGAAGCGACTTAGTAGCAGCAGCAAAGGATGTAATCCCATCCCAGGTGGAGCAGTGATAAAGAATCTGCCTGCAATGCAGGAGACGCAGGTTAGATCTCTGGGTCAGGAAGATACCCTGGAGATGGGAATGGCAACCCACTCCAGTCTTGCCTGGAGAATTCCATGAACAGAGGAGCCTGGTGGGCTATAGTCCATGGGGTTGCAAAGAGTCGGACACAACTGAGTTCACACACACACACAAAAGATGTGAACTTATATTTACCTCTAAATGTGTACACACATTTCAACAGCTTTATATAATTATCAAAAACTGGAAACAACTCAACGTCCTTGTTCTTCAACTAGTCACTGGATAAACTGGAATATTACTCAACTAAAGTGAAGGAAAAATTACTAATATAGCAAACAACACACACACATTATGTGCATGTTTCATTATGCAAAATGAAAGCAGCCAGACTGAGACGATTTTATATTATATGATGACTTGTGTGATATTTTGGAAAAGGCAATGTTATAGAAATAGCATACAGATCAGTGGTTGGAGGGAGAACCTGACTTCAAAGATCATCATAATGTAATTTTGGAGAGTGTTGGAACTGTTCTGTATCTTGATTATGGTGATGGTTACATATCTGTATTCATTTTCAAAACTCATAGAAGTATACTCCAAATTATACACTATGTTTAATTATACTATATGTATATTTTAAGTGTGAATTAAAATGTAATTAAAATATATTTAGCTAGGAATACTGGGATACATTTGTATAGCACAGGGAACTCAATTTGGTGCTCTGTGACAACCTAGAGGGGTGGGACGGGGAGGTGGAAGGGAGGCTTAAGAGGGAGGGAATGTGTGCGTGTGTACACACTAAATTGCTTCAGTTGTGTCGGACCTTTTGCAACCCTATAGACTATAGCCTGCCAGACTCCTCTGTCCATGGAATTCTCCAGGCAAGAACACTAGAGTGGGTTGCCATGCCCTCCTCCATGGGATCTTCCTGACCCAGAGATCAAACCCGAGCCTCCTGAGGCTCCTGCATTGCAGGCGGATTCTTTACCACTGAGTCACCAGGGAAGCCCTGAGGGAGAGGATATATTTATACTTATAGTAGATAACATGTTATTGTATAGCAGAAACCAACACAACATTGTAAAGCAATTATACTCCAATTTAAAATAAATAAAATACATATATTTAGCTAGGAATATTGTGTGGTCCTGTCAGACAATTGACCTAATGTATCATATGGGAAAGTAATTAAATCACATTTACAGACATATGCTATCAAATGGCAAGTTGATTAGATCACATTATCTAATGTATACAATCATCTTCTAGTAGCTATGAACAAAATATAATCAAATGAAATAGAAATGAAGCAGCAATACAGGCTAAGATACAATTGTAGCAAGAAGATTTGAAATATTAAAAGCCTAAATATGATAAACATTCTTTTTGATAGAAAGATACAGGAAAAAGGTTAAGCAACAGCTTTTTTGCCTTTTCATACTGTTCATGGGGTTCTCATACTGTTCATGGGATGAGATGGTTGAATGGCACCACTGAATCAATGGACATGAGTTTGAGCAAACTCCAGGAGAAAGTGAAGCCTGGCATGCTGCAGTTCATAGGATCACAAAGATTGGGACATGACTTAGCGACTGAACAACAACAGCAGCTTTAAAAAAAAAAAAATACTACATACAGTAGGGAATAAAATAATGAGTATAATTGATAAAATATTTTACTGAGTTCAAAGTTTGCACCATCACTCACACATACTAAATATAGAAGAAAGACATATGTGAAAACTGGGTTTGATCCTTGAGTTGGAAAGATCCCCTGGAGGAGGGCATGGAAACTCACTCCAATATTATTGCCTGGAGAATCCCCATGGACAGAGGAGCCTGGCAGGCTATAGTGCATGGGGTTGTAGAGTCGGACACAACTGAGCAACTAAGCATAGCGCACAGGTAAAAACTGATGAGTTTTTCTAAACTCCAATTAATGAGTCTGAGATATAATAACATACTATTCTTGTATGGAATATACATTGCATAAATGTGATAGAATTTTCTCCCATGTACCTACAAGCCATATCATATTTTCTTTCTTTACGTTACAATTCTGAAGATAATTGTGGATAACTTACATATGGGTAGGATCAGTGGGACAATGGTGATTCAGAAACATTGGAAGCTGCACTCTGTGCATGCATAGGACTTTCACACAAAATGGAAAAAAATTTCTGCTCCTACAAGACCTTTCATCTTGCCAATCAGCCATGCAAGATGGGGTGTGTTTTGTTGTACTTTTAAAGTTACAATTTAATAGGACTCTGGTTTGAGCAACATATAGTTTGTAAATCTTAAGGCAGCAATGTTAAATAAGGAGGCAGTTATGAGAATTATTAGGAACATGCAAGTTTCTTACAACAACCGTTGGATAGTTCTGTTGTGTAAACCTAAGCCAGACACTTATGAGAAATAAAACTGAGGAGTTAAAGTTGTTAATAACTCATGCATTATACCTATAGTTGGGACATCTATATTGTTTATACTCATTTCCTTACAGTTGGGGTGAACTGTACAGATAGACAGATGTACACATCCCCAGGAGTAGCATAAATCCATGAAGGCAACATCAGCTATCACTGACTGGAGTGAAATGTACCTGACTGCCTGTCAGTTCTCTTTGTAAGTTAGGGTTCAGTGAACTCCCAGTTTGGAATCTTCTAGGATGAACCGAATTCAAATAAAAACTGCCCTGTAGGCAGTTAAAGCTGAACTATAAGTCTGTCTTTCAGTGATTTTTGTTCTGATACTTTTCTTCATATTTGTAGCTACTGCCTCTGTGAATATTTTAACTTTGCAGACATTTTGGCCAATAAACTGTTCAAGTCTGTGTCTTGATTCCATGCCATTAGTTTGTATCAAAGCTTGCATGTATTCCTATGGCTTTTATTTTCTTTTCATTGTGTGAATTGGACTAAAGCAATGCCATTCTTCAAAGTGAGAAGGTTTTATTTGGAAAATTCCTTTGAAATGACTTTATTATAGATTCTAGAATTGCCTGACTAGTCATTTCTAGAATATAATTCCCAAGAAATTTCTTCCAATAAAGTGAATTATGGATTGGTAGCACATATTTTTTTCCTTGAATGGCAAACAGAGGAAAAAATAAAGAGGATTTTAACTCCAATTTTGAAGAAAAATTGTTTGGTTTGGTGGTCTGAAATTCAATCTATGATCATGGGTGCTTTGAGTAAAAGAAAAATTCAGGACTGCTGTTTCTCCCCACCTCATTTTTCAGGCCCTGACAATGTTTTTTTTTTTTTTTAAATATTATGAGAATATACATTCTGAGTAATGCTTACCATGAACATTTAAAACACAAATGGCACATCCAAGGTAAAAATAAAGGAAAGCAACTCAATGGCATTCTGTCAGAGAGTTGAATTTTATGGTCTCATGAGAGTAATTAGAAAAGTCAACCATGAAACTATCAAAGCTATGCACAACACAGGGCTGAGAAAATGTTTTCCAGTAGATCTTTTAATCTACAAACTTTAGGTCACATTTCTTTGTGCTTATACATGTTAGGTATATTTGACAGATAGGCTAGAAAATGGAGAGTCATTATTTATATGGAAAGCCAAGGCCATGATAGGCAGTCGGCTTATCCTGTGACTAGTTCTACAACCTATGGTTTGGTTTGGTTGCTAAGTCATGTCCGACTCTTGTGACCCCATATACTGTAGCCTGCCAGGATCCTCTGTCCATGGGATTCTCCAGACAAGAATACTAGAATGGATTGCCATTTCCTTATCCACGGGATCTTCCCAACTTAGGGATCAAACTTGAGTCTTTTGCTTTACAGGAGTGTATTGCAGGAGAATTCTTTATCAACTGAACCACAAAGTAAGCCCTCTAAAACCTATAGCAGTCACTGATTCCACTTAGCCTCCATTTTCTAATCAAGAAAGGGCAACAATATCGATTGTTGTTACAGCAAGATAAATGTAATTGGTGTGCAACTGTCATGAGATAGTCAGCAAAATTACAGCTAATTTTATTGTTGAGATGAAGAAGAAGGAAATAGAATTATGGTACCATGATACCAGAAATTATCATGGAATACCTATCTATTGATTTACATTGTTAAAAGAATCATTAAATAAAATAGTTTAGAGACAGTCTTGAAGATGACCATTTAAAAAGAAATTAGTAGCTTTTGGTCAAAACAGCAACAACAATAACAAGAAAACTAGAAATCACAAAATTTTGACTTTGAGGAGATAGTAGCACCAGGTAGGAAGCAATATTATGTAGTAAGAGAAGAAATCATTAATGATTTAAAGTTTAATGAAAAAGGTATATTCCAGCAGAAAGAGGTAAGATGCTTTGGTTTTCTTGACAGTAGCACTATCCACTACATTCAGTTGGTTTTCACTGGATCAAACCCACTGGTTTGCAGCTACTTTCCCAGTTTTAATACAGGGAGTCCTGCATCCTTGGCAAAGTACTCTGTCCAGGTCAAAATGGTCTTCATTTTGGTCTTCATGACATTGTCTTGGTCTTCACAACACTGACTATGAGTTGGTCAAGATATGCAGTGGTGAATGGAAGTTCATAAGGCTTTTCATCTTCATAGTTAAGGCTGTAATTTTATTCTGTTGTTGTTGTTGTTCAATCGTTAAGTTGTGCCTGATTCTTGAAACCTTATGGATTGCAGCACACTAGGCTTCTCTGTCCTCCACTGTCTCCCAGAGTTCGCTCAAATTCATGTCCATTGAGTTGGTGATGCCATCTAACCATTTCATTCCCTGCCACTCCCTTATCATTTTGGCTACAATCTTTCTCAGCACCAGGGTCTCTTCGTATCAGCTGAACAGGTATTGGAGCATCAGGATCAGTCCTTCCATTGAATATTCAGGGTTGATATCCTTTAGGATTGACTGGTTTAATCTCCTTGCTGTCCAAGGGACTCCTAAGAGTCTTCTCCAACACCACAATTTGAAAGCCTCAATTCTTCAGGTCTCAGCTTTCTTTATGGTCCAACTCTCACATCTGTACATGACCACTGGAAAAACTACAGTTTTGACTATATGAACCTTTGACATCAAAGTGACGTCACTGCTTTTTAATACGCTGTCTTGGTTTATCATAACTTTCCTTCCAAGGAGCAAGCGTCTTTTAACTTCATGGCTGCAGTCACTGTTTGCAGTGATTTTGGAGCCCAAGAAAATAAAATCTGTCAGTGCTTCTATTTTTTCCCCTTCTATTTGCTATATAATGATGGGACTGGATGCCATGATCTTGGTATTCTGAATGCTGAGTTTTAAGCCAGCTTTTTCACTCTCCTCTTTCACCCTCTTCAAGAAGGATTTTTGTCCCTCTTCACTTTCTGCCATTAGAGTGGAATCTTTTGCATATCTGATGTTGTTGATATTTCTCTCAGCAATCTTGATTCCAGCTTGGGATTAATCCAGCCTGGTATTTTGCATGATGTACTCTGCATAGAAGTTAAATAAGCAGGGTTGTTTACAACATACAGCCTTGTTGTATTCCTTTCCCAATTTTGAGCCAGTCTATTGTTCCATGTTTGGTTCTAACTGTTGCTTCTTGATCTGCAGACAGGTTTCTCAAGAGACAGTTAAGGGTCTGTCTTTAAGAATTTTCCAGTTTGTTGTGATCCACAAGGTCAAAGGGTTTAGTGTAGTCAATGAAGCAGAAGTGGATGCTTTTCTGGAATTCTCTTGCTTTTTCCAAGATCCAGTGGATGTTTGCAATTTGATCTCTGGTTCCTCTGCCTTTTCTAAATTCAGTTTGTATATCTGGAAGTTCTTGGTTCTTGTACTGCTGAAGCCTAGCATGAAGGATCTTGAGCATAACCTTACTAGTGTATGAAATGAGCACAATTGTAAAGTAGTTTGATCTTTGGAATTGCTCTTCTTTGGGATTGGAATGAAAACTGACCTTTGCCAGTCCTATGGCCACTGCTGACATTTCCAAATTTGCTGGCATATTGAGTGCAGCACTTTAACACCATCATCTTTTAGGATTTTAAATAGCTCAGCTGGAATTCCATTGCCTCCACTAGCTTTGTTTGCAGTGATGCTTCCTAAGGCCCACTTGACTTCACATTCTAGGATGTGTGGCTCTAGGTGAGTGATCACACCATTGTGGTTATCTGGGTCATTAAGATCTTTTTTGTATAGTTCTTCTGTGTATTTTTGCCACCTCTTCTTAATATCTTCTGCTTCTGTTAGGTCCTTACCATTTCTGTCCTTTATTGTGCCCATCTTTGCATGAAATGTTCATTTAATATCTCCAATTTTCTTGAAGAGATTTCTAGTCTTTCTCATTTTATTGTTTTCATCTATTTCTTTGCATTGTTCATTTAAAAAGACCTTCCTGTCTCTCTTTGCTATTCTCTGGAACTTCGCATTCAGTTGGGGATATCTTTCCCTTTCTCCCTTGCCTTTTGCCTTTTTTTTTTAAATTCCTCAGCTATTTGTAAAGCCTCCTCAGACAACCACTTTGCCTTCTTGCATTTCTTTTTCTTTGGGAAGGTTTTGGTCACTGCCTCCTGTACAGTGCTGTGAAACTCTGTCCATAGTTCTTTGGGCACTTTGTCTACCAGATCTAATCCCTTGAATCTATTAATCACTGCAGGTATATAATCATGAGGATTTGATTTAGATCATACCTGAATGGACTGGTGTTTTCCCCTACCTTCTTCAATTTAAACCTGAACTTTGCAATAAGGAGCTCATGATCTGAGCCACAGTCAGCTCCAGGTCTTGTTTTTCTGATTGTATACAGCTTCTCCATCTTTGACTGCAAAGAACATAATCAGATTTCAGTATTAACTGTCTGGTGATGTCCATGTGTACAGCTGTCCCTTGGGTTGTTCGAAAAGGATATTTGCTATGATCAGCCTGTTCTCTTGACAAAATTCTGTTAGCCTTTCCCCTGCTTCATTTTGTACTCCAAGGCCAAACTTGCCTGTTATTCCATGTATCTCTTGACTTTCTATTTCTGCATTCCAATCCCCTATGATGAAAAGGACATCTTTTTTTTTTTTTTTTTTTTGGTGTTAGTTTTAGAATATGCTGTGGGCTTCCCAGGCGGTTCAGTGGTAAAGAATCCACTTGCCAGTACAGGAGATGGAAGAGATACTCATTCGATCCCCGAATCGGGAAGATCCTCTGGAGGGGGAAATGGCAACCGCTCAAGTATTCCTGCCTAGAGAATCATGGACAGAGGAGCCTGGCAGGCTACAGTCCATGGGGTCACACAAAGTCGGATACAACTGAGTGACTAAGCATGCACACTAGAAGGTATAGTAGGTGTTCATTGTACCAGTCAGTTTCAGCTTCCTCAGTTTCAGTGGTTTTGGCATAGACTTGGATTACTGTAATGTTGAATGGCTTGCCTTGGAAAGAACCGAGATCATTCTGTCATTTTTGAGGCTGAACCCAAGTACTATATTTTGGTCTCTTTTGTTGACTATGAGGGCTACTGCATTTCTTCTAAGGGATTCTTGCCCACAGTAGTAGATACAATGGTCATCTGAATTAAATTTGCCCATTCCTATACATTTTAGTTCAGTGATTCCTAAAATGTCAGTGTTCACTCTTGCCCTCTCCTGCTTGACCACATCAAATTTACATGGCAACCCACTCCAGTACTCTTGCCTGGAAAACCCCATGGACAGAGGAGCCTGGTAGGCTGCAGTCCGTGGGGTCACTAAGAGTTGGACACAACTGAGTGACTTCACTTTCACTTTTCCCTTTTCCCTTTCATGCATTGGAGAAGGAAATGGCAACCCACTCCAGTGTTCTTGCCTGGAGAATCCCAGGGATGGGGGAGCCTGGTGGGCTGCTGTCTCTGGGGTCGCACAGAGTCGGACATGACTGAAGCGACTTAGCAGCGTGGACATAACATTCCAGGTTCCTATGCAGTATTGTTCTTTACAGCATTAGACTTTACTTTTACCACCAGATACATCTACAACTGAGCAACATTTCCACTTTGGCCTATCCACTTCATTCTTTCTGGAGCTATTAAGTAATTGCCCTGTGCTCTTCCCCAGTAGCATATTGGACACCTTCTGACCTGGTGTGGGAGGGTGGAGGGAGGGGATTCATCTTTAGGTGTCTTATCGTTTTCCTTTTCATACTGCTGACCAGGTTCTGCAGGCAAGAATACTGGAGAAGAAATGGGTTGCCATTTCTTCCTCAGGTAGACCATTTTTTTGTCAGAACTCTTCAGGACAGGTATATTTTCTGGTAATGAAATACCATTTTTACAATTTTGTATTAAAAGTGTTTGCTGGATAGGTGGACACAGCACCTCTTGTGCTCTCTAGTGGATATTTCCAGAAGTGTTAGGATGGGATTATGTCACACAGAAGTGAGACAGTGATCTGGAGATGGTGGGGGAGAATGTGAATGATAATAAATGTCTCTGTTCGGTTCAGTTCAGTTGCTCAGTCATGTCTGACTCTGCGAACCCATGAACTGCAGCACGCCAGGCTTCCCTGTCCATCACCAACTCCCAGGGCTTGCTCAGACTCATGTCCATCAAGTCGGTGATGGCATCCAACCATCTTATCCTCTGTTGTTTCCCTCTTCTGCCTTCAATCTTTCCCAGCATCAGGATCTTTCCCAAGGAGTCAGTTCTTCGCATCAGGTAGCCAAAGTATTGGAGTTTCAGCTTCAGCATCAGTCCTTCTAATGAACATTCAGGACTGATTTCCTTTAGGATTGACGCCTAGGAGAAAACACGTCTAGAATAAACATTTAGGAGAAAGAAAAATACCAAACTAGTCTGCAAAGAGATTTTGAATTTCTCCCCTTACTTGGCAGTCCCGCCCTACCCCTGGGGTTAGGGTGCGGAGCTGTTAGGACGTGGGCCGTGTTAGGATGCTAGTGGGGAAGGAGTGAGGTGCAGGCGGAGCTGGAATCCTGATATCCCCTTCCCCCACCTCCTCGCCAGCCATGAAATCCCACCTCCGACTGCCCCGCCTCCCTCCCCGAAGGCTAATTCAGGAGACTTGCAGCCTATAGCCCGGCCAGGTCCTGTGGCTGCAAGTGGAGCAGCTGCTACATCATCAGTGCTTGTGATACCAGGATACCCTTCTGTTCCTCAGTAAGAGTTATGGCAACGTGCTCTGTGATGACATTGGATGGCATCATCTGTCATCCAGTACATTGAGAGGAATGAGTTCTCCTACCAGGTGATGAAAGGCAACTTGCCCCTCTGCAGCCATGCCAATCCAGGTGAGGTGCTGATCCTCAGGGGTGAGGATGGGGGTGTCCACCGGGAAGTGGTGCAGCATTCCTCCATGGAGTCAGTGGTCCAGTGGGAGAATGAGGGCCATGTCGTTCAAGTCTCTTAAGAAGTTCCTGCTGGGCATGGCTGTTGACTGTGCTGTACTGTGCTTAGTCTCTCAGTCATGTCTGACTCTTTGTGACCCTATGGTATGTAGCCTGCCAGGGTCCTCTGTCCATGGGATTCTCCCAGCAAGAATACTGAACTGGGTAGCCTATCCCTTCTCCAGGGGATCTTCCCAACCCAAGGATCAAACTGGGGTCTCCTGCATTGCAGGTGGATTCTTTACCTGCTGAGCTACCGGGGAAGCCTTCGCTACTCCAGTTCAAAGCTCACCCTATCCGTGGGTGATGGTTTTGAGCTCCATGAAGCATAGCCAGGATGCTTTTGATATCATTATCACCAACTTCTCAGACCCTATGGGCCCTGCGGAGAACTTCTTCAAGAAGTCCTGTTACCAGCTCATGAATAAGTCCTATTACCGGCTCATCCCTGAAAGAGGATGGCATCCTTTGCTGCCAGGGTGAGTGTTAGTGGCTGAACCTGGACCTCATCAAGGAGATGCTGGTAGTTTTGCAAATCACTCTTTATGGGCATGGCTATGCTTCGTGCACCATCCCCACCTACCTCAGCAGCCAAATCGGCTTCATGTGCATTCCTCTGTGTGAGCTGAGTAGTTTCAGTTGTATTTGACTTTGCAACCCCATGAACTGTACCCTGCCAGGGTCCTCTGTCCATGGAATTCTCCAGGCAAGAACACTGGAGTGGGTTGCCATGCATTTCTCCAGGGGATCCTAAATTGGCTTCATCCTGTGTGGCAAATATCCAAGCACCAACTTCTTGGAGCCCCTGAGGCAGCGGACACACAAGCAGGTGGAACAGATGCAACTGAAATACTACAATTCTGATGTGCACTGGGCAGCCTTCATCCTGCCTGAGTTTGTCCGCAAGGCCCTGAATGATGTGTGCTGAGCCCAGGGGCCACTGCTGCCGCAGCTGCCCATGACCTCTGTGAACAGTGAGCCTCCAGGGTACCTGGACCCCACCAGCCCTAGAGAAGACTCCTGCTGGCTCGTTCCCCAACCCAGCGTTACAGGCTGCAGAATGATGCCTGGCTTGCCCTCGTAGATGGAGTGTTTTTCTGTGTGGCGTTCAGCTTCCAAGCTTATACCAGATGCCTGCAGCACCACCTCCGCCTTCGGTGACCCCTCACTGATTAAACATGTGTATCTAGAACAGCAATGAGAACAAAGTACTCTGCAAATATTAAGAATTCAACACAAGATATTTGTATACTGGCTATTTTTGAGTATGCAAGAGCCTTTTTTGGGGGGGAGGGATGAGGCTTATCCTTTGGGCTCCCTGGTGGCTCAGAAGGTAAAGAATTTGCCTGCAATGCAGGAGATCTGGGTTCAATCCCTGGGTTGGAAAGATCCCCTGGAGAAAGAAATGGCTACCCACTTCAATGTTCTTGCCTGGAGAATTCCATGGTCATGGAACCTGGCCACAAAGAGTTGGACACAGCTTAGTGACTCTCTCTGTCTCCCTCTCTCTGTCTCTGTCTCTGTCTCTCTCACACACACACCCCTCTCTTCTAAGCCACTAGTAGCTGAGAACTTCACAGTACAGTTTACGTCTTGGAAGAGGAGAGAGTAATTTGATGAGCTACAAATTAGCTATTCATTAAGAAGCTAAAGCATAAATTAAAGGTAAAGTAGTGGGTCATAGCATAGTATATTTGAACCCAGAAGTTGAAATTGGGGCATAAACGGTCTTCCTCACACTATTCCCTTCCTTCACTTAAAGTGAATCTCTTGCCTGTTATCAAAAGAAAGGCAGAGCTCAAGAAAGGGAAAGGAGAAACAGAAGAAAACCACAAAAATGAAACAGTCAAGAGTTGTTCTGAATGCTCTTCATTCACTCAAAATTAGTACAGTGAAATTCAAACCCACTGAATAATAATCATGGCCCCATTTGCCTAGATTTCAAGTATCTTAAGCTGGAGTAGGTATGTGTTATCTAGTACTCATGAGCCATGTGATGGAGGTAGAAATAATCCTGTTTGATAAAGATAAAAGATCTTGAAAAGGATTTTCTAGAGAACAGGCCCATTCTAGACTTTAAGCCTGCCTGAGGCTCCGGAAAACTAAATGTAAAATGTTGTGGTAACATACTTGGTCATGTACAGATCTGTTATATAAACACCCTCAATTAATTTTTGACTCACTTTTTATTTTCTCCCAAATTTGTGTAATAGTGCCAAATGCATTAACATTGTAACATTTATGCCTAGATTCTGTCTTCTTGGCTTTTTTTTTTTTTAAAGGGAAGCAGAAGGTAACAGTGGTGGGACTTGGTAATATTTTCTACCTAGGAAGAGTCTCTCTGACCCTAGCTAGTTTTGAAAGCTGATATGCCTCCCAACTGGCTTCCCAGGTGGTGCTAGTGATAAAGAACCTGCCTGCCAATGCAAGAGACATAAGAGATGCAGGTTAGATCCCTGGGTCCAGAAGATTCCCTGGAGAAGGGCATGGCATCCCACTCCAGTATTCTTGCCTGGAGAATCCCATGGACAGAGGAGCCTGGCAGGCTATGGTCCATAGGGTTGCAAAGAGTCGGATACGACTGAAGTGATTTAGCATGCACGCATGCACGTCTCCCAACACCTACTAGGTGATCTGCCAAATCTGAAATTTTTTCACTATTCAACTATCTGTTTTATGATGTACAGTTTGCCTGCTACATCATTGGATCTTGCCTTTCTTTATGGAACTATGAGAAGATCTATATTTCTTGCCTGAGATGTAGGTATATATAACTTTATATTGGCTTAGAAGTTGATGTAACAGTAGAGATTATGAGCTATAACCATTTTCCCCACTAAGTACTGGTAATCTTTCTTGGAATGTGGAAGAGGAAAACTCCTTGATTCATTCATCAAATAGGTATTCAAAGCATGACCACTACATGCTAAAGGGTTTACAATTCTAGAGTGCATCTTATAAAGTTTTTTGGTATTTAGAGATATAAAAAAAAACTTTTTAAAAGTTTATAATGTTAAAACTGCAGTAATGCCAGAAATCAACACCTACTCAAAATTGCTAGTCAAACTTTGTCAATAAAGGGAATTATATTTTATAGTATAGTATTTAAAGGAATTTAGATAGAAATTATATATAAATGACATGGATGTTTGTGGGGTTGTGTTTCAGTTCAGTTCAGTTCAGTCACTCAGTTGTGTCTGATTTTGTGCGACCCCATGAACTGAAGCACGCCAGGCCTCCCTGTCCATCACCAACCCTCAGAGTTCACTCAAACTCACGTCCATCGAGTTGGTGATTCCAGCCAGCCATCTCATACTCTGTCGTCCCCTTCTCCTCCTGCCCCCAATCCCGCCCAGCATCAAGGTCTTTTCCAATGAGTCAACTCTTCTCATGAGTACTGGAGTTTCAGCTTTAGCATCATTCCTTCCAAAGAACACCCAGGACTGATCTCCTTTAGAATGGACTGGTTGTGTTTAGGTTTTCTTATATTTTGGGAACAGATAAACAGTTTCATAGAATTTCTATGTTGTAAAAATAGCTGAAACTAAATTGTAAGCTTCAAAATTGTCCCAGTTTTGCTTGACTGAAAGGAAATGTGATAAGGGTTTGTATGTAGAGTCCATAAACCAAGTTATTAAACATATGATTAGCAAGACAAAGCCATCTAGTTCATGTTCCTATTGATAGATGATGTTTATTAATTCTCCACTGTATGCTAAACTTTAGGGCTTCCCTGGTGGCTCAGTGGTAAAGAACCTGCCTGCTAGGGCAGGAGACACAGTTTAGATCCCTGGGTCGGGAAGATCCCCTAGAGAAGGAAATAGCAACCCACTCCAGTATTCTTGCCTGAGAAATCCCATGTAACAGCAGATCCTGGCAGAGTACAGTCCATGGGGTCACAAAAGAGTTGAGCATGACTTAGCAACTAAAGCAAAAACAACAATGCTAAACTTTAGGGAACATTCTTTTTGAAAAAACCTTCAGTCAGAAAATGGACAAAAATATTTAAATTCAGCTATGAATGCTAGATCACTGTGGGTTTGGAAAAAACCACTATACTATCTATAAATTCACTAAATGAAATTTGTACTACCTTTGGTTAGACAATTAGTAGAGAAGAAAATAAGTGAGAACTTGGATTTGGGACACTCTGGTAATTCATGTGACCTGATTAATCTCTTACACAGCACTCATTTAAATAATTTGCTCACACTAATTTTAGATCTCTAAATTGCTCATACTTTGTGTGTAGAAACTGATTATGATTGTCATATCCATGAAGTTCTACAGAACTAAGAAACTTCAACTCAGATCTCAAAATTAGTAGGCATGTATTAATTTGAAATCTGCTTATCTTAAAGTAGCTCCAATGGTTTGAATGTATGCAAATTGATAATATTGTGTGATTAATGAAAGGAGCTACTGGTGACTACTTCAGGGATTGAAATAGCTGAAAAGGGCAAAAATAAATCCATTCTGTTTTATTATAGTAGTTTTGGGGTACCATTAGAGGCAGAGATTATTGAACTGACCATTCTAGAATATAAAAAATATTTTTTGTGCTAAGACCATTGAGTCAGCAGTGTTTCAGTGGTTTCTTAAACACACAAACAAAAAACCAAGCAAGAAATACATATTTAGATGCATGTGTGCCTGCTCAGTCATACCTGACTCTTTGAGACCCTGTGGACTGTAGCCCACCATGGTCCTCTATCCATGGGATTATCCCAGCAAGAATGCTGAGGTGGGTTGCTGTGCCCTCCTCCAGAGGAACTTGCTGACCCAGGGATTGAACTTGCATCTCTGCCACTGCAGGTGAAGCCCTATGTTTAGGTGACCAGAATCCAAAATCATGTATTGAATTAGAACTATAAAGAAAACCTATTTAATTTTCCAGCTATCTTAGTAGAATGTATTGAGTAAGCATTAAGGATTATTATTATTATTACCACCACCATCATCATCATCATTAATTGTGTTAAAAGGAAACTTTGGGAGGTATAAGTGACCTGCTGGCAAGGATTATCCACTCTGGAGCGTGCAGTGGATCGGTTTTGCTCTCAGCAGTAGGCAGCATTATAATCAATAGAAATTGCCCATATGGGGTTTAAAAGACACTGTGATAATTAAGTTCACCAGAAAGACACAGAAAGTTTTGGAGCTTATTGTAAACCATGACTCTCTGAACCTTCCATAGATTTCACTGACTGCAGTGTCTAAATCGGAAGATAGAGAAGTTTTTTTTCCCATGCTCAGCAAAAACTGTTAACTGGCTTTTGTGTGGGGGGTATAAATAAACATTCACTTAGTGTTTCTCATATTCTACTGAGTCAATATTAAACTGCTCTTCTCTATTTTTGTTAATAGTCATCATCATCAAAACGTTTGTTTGTCTTTGTAAAGATTTTCCCGTATGTCCATGGTTCAGTTAAACATTCTCTGCCATCTAGGAAATTATAGCTTAAAATAGTATCAATACTTCACCACTTTATGTCTCAACAAACCTTTTTTTATCAAAGTTCCCTGAAGGCCTTGACCTTTACATAAATAAGAGTAGAAAATGGGTTTGCAAAATACAAAAATGTGCTATTTTTAAAAATCCCACAAAGTACCTTATTTGTTGCTGTCATTTGAGAACAGGGCAACACATAAATTTAGCATATCTAATAACTTTTCACACAGAGAGGTTACAAAGACCTGTTTGAGCATCAAGGGAATAACCCAGAATAAATACCTAAATCAGTGTTTCTCAAATGTCATTGATGATATCAGTCTTCCTACTAAATACTCCAGGTGATTTTGATACTTACAGTTCACTTACTGTTTACTGTGCTTTGAATTATACCGCTGTAAGTGACTTAGCAGCAGCAGCAACCTCCATATTCTTGGTCTAACAGCAAATGCCTTTCCATATTAGAATTCAGAAACTTTGAGAACTAAATGGATTAAATATCCAACTTTCAGATCTTTAAATACATTATTTCACTCAGTTCTAAGGAAACTTTTTAGTTTGATGGATTTCAATCTTCTTAATAATATCACCTACTCTGTAAAATACAAGTGTAATCCATTTTTCCACAAAACCTGTCTGAGGAAGTGTTTGTGTGTGTCTCTTCTCTCTGGCTCAGTGCTAAAGGATCCGCCTGCAGTTTAAGAGGCATGGATTTGATCCCTGGGTTGGGAAGATCCCCTGCAGAACGGAATGGCTACCCACTCCAGTATTCTTGCCTGGAGAATCCCATGGACAGAGGACCCTGGCGGAAGGGGACTTAGTGGCTAAACCACCTTCTCTCTCCAAATGACCTTGACATCAGTATGTTCAAGTGGCTTATACCATTTCTGAGTTATTAAGGTTTGGCTTAATACTTTCTGATTAGCCACGATTTCAATGTATTTGCTTTAAAGAGGCTTTTGTAAGTTGTATACATAAAGGAATTTTTTACCGTGCAGAGAAAGATATTATATGTAAATAAGGCAATATTCGTAGCATGACAATCAAAGATACTTCAAGGAGTGGGGCATTGGATTATGTACTTAGTTGCCAGTTATAGATTATAGGAGACTATTATGTGAAAATATTATTTACCTAGAGTTGACATAAAATATGTCAGAAAAATTTTTAAAAGAAATCTCAATTTGTTCACTGTATGAAAAAAGGAATAGACCATAGCCCACTTCCATGAAACAATTGCATTAGTAAGGGGAATTTTATTTTTAAAATAAAAAAGACAGACTTTTAAAAAAACTATTACTATTTACTGTACTTTAAACAGTTCTTCTATGAAGGTCTTTCTGGTATATTAAAGACCTGTTCCAATCAAAACTATTCTTTACTGGCTGATGAAATAATTATACTAAGTTATCAAAAGACTGTTCCTGACTTCCCAGGGTAAAATTTCTTTCTTTAGCAACCACAGATTGACATGCTTCACTGTTCATTATTCATCATTCTTTTGCTTCCTCTGCTTTATAGGCTGGATCCAGAAAAGTCTCCTTGGAGACTTTATTGCACATGCTTGGACATCTTGATGATGGCTATGGTTTTTTATTTTGTATTGCTTTTTTTGTTGTTTTGTTTTTCTTACTTGTCAGAGGGTCATTTGACTAGAACTTAATTAGTTTATGTTTGTTCTAGATAGTCTTCAGAGGCTGAGTCACTTCTCCAATTTCTGTTGTTTTTAGTTTTGTTTGTGTGTTGGTTGCTTTTGTCTGTGGCTGGAGAGGTCTTTCTGAAATAAACAACTCACTGAACACAAAAGCAATCAATCAAACCTGCTAGTTTTCCTCAAGAGGCTCAATGTTTAGTTTATTCATTAAGAAACTTTTGCCTTGTGTTTTTCCCTCTCCTCTTCTATCTCTTCTTCTTCCTTATGTTTATAAGAAAAACTCAAGCAGCTTTGTGTTTTAATAGGCAGGGCTGAAGGCAGAGTTCTGCCTCTGGGAAATGTTTATTCTAGAAAAACACAGGAGACATCTGTTTGGTCTGACTTATCTAGACTAAGTCATAAGCCATCTTGGGCTAAAAAAGAGAAGATGCCTTAAATATTGATGCCTGTCCAGACTCAATTTTATGTTTAAAAGCCAAAGAATTGTGGCCACTGCAACCTCTTAATTCATCAGTAAATATTCATCAGTGCACTAATATTTTGTTAGTCATTTTCCATTCTGGGGATATGAATAAAGTTCATAAACACAATGGTTGTTCTTGACAAGTAGCCATTTTTAAGCTTTCTGTAGTTACTTGAAAGAACAATGCTAAGGAAAAATCAAATTGTGTATTTATTTATACCAGAGCTGTGAATGTCTCTGGGCTGGGAGACGTGGGGAGTATGGAGGGAAGAGAATGTGAGTAGTATCCTGATTCTGCTTTGTCCTTTCTTTGCTCTTAAACCTCTGTGCAGATCTGCCAGAAATTATCACCCAAGGGGTTCTAGTTCTCTGTTCCTGCCTCCAGCTAGCAGCCCAGGGCTACCACCCTACTCCCTCCTCCTGAGTTGGCTACTATTCCATTTGAAATAGAGAAAGGGAAAAACTAGTTGAGGGCTTTCATGCTATTTTTTTTTTTTTAACTTCTCAGACTAAACCTAGTGGAAGTCTTTTTATTCACTTATTTGTCTAGTCTTCACTCACTGTATAAACAGAGTATACTTGCAAGTGTAAAGAGTCAGTAATTGTGGGGATGGAGGCAGTGTCGATAAGAGAAAGGGCAAGGAAAAAGAAATCTTAAAGAAAGAAACAGAAGCCTTCCTTACCTTGAAGTCTAAAGGAAATCAATCCTGAATATTCATTGGAAGGACTGATGCTGAAGCTGAAGCTTCAATACTTTGACCACCTGATATGAAGGGCTGACTCATCAGAAAAGACCCTGATGCTGGGAAAGACTGAAGGCAGGAGGAGGGGACGACAGAGGATGAGATGGTTGGATGGCATCACCAACTGAATGGAAATGAGTTTGAGCAAGCTCCGGGAGATAGTGAAGGACAAGAAAGCTTGGTGTGCTGCAGTCCATGGGATCACAAAGAGTAGGGTGCAATTGAGTGACTGAACAACAACCTTGAAGTCTAGCTGGGGGAAAATTACATACCCTAGTTGAATAAATGAAAGCAATTAAAAAGCAACAGGCAAAAAAACAATAATGTAAATACCATCTGAGCCACCAGGGAAGTCCATATGTAAGTGCTGATAAGGATGGGAGAACTGCAAATATTTAGTTCAGTTCACCATTTGAGTAGACATTATGTGCTAGAACCTGCATCAGAAATGTGATGGAAAATAAGAGGTAAGCATCTGGAGGCGGATATAGCTACAAATAACTTTATTATGGGGTACACTGTGTTTCCCTGGTAGCTCAGTCAGTAAAGAATCCACCTGTAATACAGGAGACCCAGCTTTGATCCCTAGGTCGGGAAGATCCCCTGGAGGAGGAATTGGCCACCCACTCCAATATTTTTGCCTGGGAAATCCCATGGACAGAGGAGTCTGGCAGGGTACAGCCTACAGGGTCACAAGAGTCAGACACGACTTACTGACTAAAACACTGTGCTGAGTGTTTTAAGATCAACAAAGTACCATGGGGGAAATTGTGAAGGGAAACATTTTGAGTTGAGAGGGTAAGGGTTCTGCACTAAATTCCAGTGTGTGTGTGGTGGGGAGGTTCCCCACACCAAAAAACAGTTCTCTGACATGAAGCAGGTGCCCTACAATTCAGCTCAATTCTAACACTATCTGCCCAGTGGTGGTAGTGGTTTAGTCACTAAGTCGTGTCTGACTCTTGCGACCCCATGGACTATAGTCCTCCAGGTTCCTCTGTCCATGGGGTTCTCCAGGCAAGAATATTGGAATGGGTTGACATTTTCTTCTCCATTATCTACCCAGAGGTAGTATCAGATTCCACAGGTTAAGGATTTAGTCCTACAAGACAGTACCCCCCTCAACCAGACACCAATCACAAGCTCAGGTAATTGCCTGTGCTTCTGACGGTTGAGAATAGATTGCCAACAACTTCCTCTTCAGTTCAAATATTTGCTAGAGCAGCTCACTGAACTCAAATACTTTACCTACTAGATTACCGTGTATTATATATTTTTCTAATTTTTAAAAAATTAAACTTTTTTATTGTGGTAAAATTCACATAATATAAACACCATTTTAACATATTTAACTGTACAGCTCAGTGTCACTAAGTATATTCACATTGTTGTGCACTCTCACCATCAGCCTCCTCCTGAACTTTTCACCTTCTTAAACTGAAACTTTGTCCCCATTAAACATTAACTCCCCATCCCCACTCCCCACCACTACAACCCCCAGCCCCCACCATCTACCAATGTATTTTCTGACTCTATGAACTTGACTATTCTAGGTACCTGAAATAAGTTTACTGGTGTATCATAAAAGTGTATAACTTAGGAACAGCCAGATAGAAGAGAGGCATAGGGCTAGGTGCGGGGAAAGGGTGAGAGCTTCCATACTCTGCCTCACTCTCCCAGCATCTCCACAGGTTCACCAACCTAGAAGCTCTTGGAACTCCCTTGTTTTGGGTGCTTGTGGAGACTTCATTACATGGTCACACTTGATTAATTTATAACCATTGGTGGCCACTGACCACTGGTGACTGACACAACCTCCAGCCCTTCTCCCTTCCCAGGAATTCAGAGGATGTGACTAAAAGTTCCAAACATCTATTCCTGATTGATTCTCCTGGTTAACCAGTCCCCGTCTTCAGGTGCTTTCCAAAAGTCACTTCATTAACATAAATTCAATTGCAGCGGAAAGGGGGCTTCATATTTCACCTTTATGGCTCTGAAGAATTTCCAGAACTGAGGGTAAGAGATCAAAGATTGTGAACAAAAGATGTCCCCATTGCTCTTATCACTCAGGAAATTCCATGTGGTTGGGGAGCTGTGAGCCAGAAACCTTAGGCAAAGACTAAATATACATGAGAAATATATTTTGATCATCTGAATGATTATATATATATTTATTATAAATCACAATATTGCAGGGGGTTAGGAAAGTTTTGTGTAAGAGGTGTGATTTGAGCTTGGCTGTGAAGGATGTAGCTAATATCTTAAAGGTAGAAATGGTAGGACTGTGGGGGAGTGTAGGGTGTGGGGGAAGTGTAGGGTGTATTCAGATTCCCCTGTTGTATTTCAGAAATAATGCATAAAGTAGGCTGCAGGAGGAAGTCAGACAGAAAGACATGCTAGAGGTCAAAGTCCTTGAAAGCAAAACTGAGCAGCTGGAACTTAATTTAGTAGACAACGGCAATACTGATGATTTTTGAAGAAAGAAGTAAAGTGAAAAAACCTATCCTTTAGGAAGCAGTTTAGCATATGGTTAAGAGCTGGTGCTCTGAAGTCAGGCAAAACTGGGTGCAATCAATGAATATTTATTGAGCTCCTATGTTCCAAGGACTATTCTAGTAATTGGGGCCAAAGTAGTGACGTATATTGGCAAGACCTCTGCTCTCATGGTACTGACTTTTCAGCTACGGACAGGAGAGATAAATGATAATACACACAAAGACGTTTTCTAGATAATTTAGGTAAGAGTGATGAACAAAATAAAACAGGGCAATATGATGATGACTGGTAGAAACAGGTAAACTGCTTTAAATTTGATGGTTAAAGAAGGCCTCACTAATGACATGAAGTTTGAGTTAAGACATGAATTACATGTTGGGATGATCCATGTGAATATCTGAGGCAAGGTCTTCCAATCAAAGCAAAGAGCATATTTAAAGGCCCTTGTGGGAATGAGCATGATGTGTTCCAAAAACAGACAGAAGGCCTGCTTGGCTGGACTGAAATAAATAAAGGGGACACCTGCATGAAAGTAAGTTCTAGAAGGAGCCAAGGGTCTGATTACATTTGTCTTTGTAGACCATGGTGAAGATTTTGTTTTTATTCTACTTGTAATGGGAAGCCATAAGAAGAGATTTCAAGCAGGGTTGATATCATATGGTTCATATTTTTAAAAAGGTAGCTCTGGCCAATGTCGAGAATGTGTATGGAGTATACATAGAATTAGAGAACTCAGGACATGTTTTAAAGGTAGTACAGGAAAAACTTGTTCAAAGGCTATTGTTTCTAGTTATTTGACTTTGAACAAATTGCTTAACCTCACCTCAGTGTTCACATCTGTAAAAAAAGATATAATGGTAATGACCTTAAAGAGCTGTTGTGAAGATCAAACTAAAACTCCACATAATACAGCTAGCACTACATCACACGTACTCTTTCAAGGATAGCAGCTGTTATTATTACTATTCTGATGGTGATAATAACTTTGGATTGGACTTGTGAGTAACTACAGGCATGATGATCTGTTAGGAGGCTATTGTGATTATCCAGGTGAGTCAAATTGAGAGGCTGGAATAGGGCAATGGAAAGGAAATGTGGGAAAGTATCATGTTAATAAATTTAATTAACGCACACAAAACATTTAATTCAAGTAGGAATACTTAATGACATATTCAAATGACTAATAAAGTTTAACACTAGTATGTGCAGAGTCAAAACTCACTTCTGTGATGAGATTGGAAATAAAATTGCTAATGCTGTATTTTCTCTCCCTTAATTTCTGGTTGACTAATGACTTTTCTATATATCATTTCCTATCACATAAAACCATCATTCATTTAAAGTATGCTGTTGAGACGTGGCCAAAATACATCAACAGAGACCTCAAATGAAATGGTGGTGGATGCGTTGCACTCTCTTTCAACTCTGTACTATAACTAAAATCTTCTCAGGCTATGTCTGAACTTCAGGTGATTCTCTTGTATTCATGAATAAAAATAAAAGTCGACCTTCTGTTTGTTGTTTTATGTTTGGGGTGAATCTGGTTACCCTATCAATGGGAATGAATTGTTGATAGTATTGGTAATTTTCTTTTAACATTATATGAGTTACTAGATAAGCCATCATCCTTGGAATATGAAAGGACAGTTTTTAGTTTACTCACTTCTGTTTTCTGATGTTGATCACTCATGACAGACCTAGACAGACTGAAGTTCAAAGGACTGGTCTAATATTTATGAAGTTTAATGCACAATTATTTAAGTGACAAGACAATATCCATAAAGGTTAAGGCTTATGAATATTAAAACTTTGAAGAGTTCTTTGGCAGGTGTGAATTTTTATCAATTATTTCCTTATAGATGAGTGAAAAGAAGCCAAATTTAAAATATGCAAATCACCAGGCAAAGGCAGATAGGACTCAGAAAAATCCTGGCTAACTCACCACTGCAATTGTTATTTAATTTTATTTTTTAAGATTCAGGTTTTTGGAAAAACAATTAAAAAGTTGAATGAGAGGGAGAAAAGGAGTGGGTTTGTTGTCTAGGTATTTTATAGAACATTCAAAAGACATTAATTAGTAAGGTAATGCAATGGATATATGTGTTCTGATTCAAATGCTATTAGAAAATGAAATGATTTAATAAAACTCATGTAACTGCAATCAAAGGAAACCTTGCCTATGAGCAAGGTTTTAAACAAATAGTAACATATGCATTTTAAATGTGCTTTTGTCACCTAAATGTGCATATTCACAATCGTGAGTACTTTTCATCAAGTACTACTATATTAATAGCCTCAGAAGTCACATTGGAACTTGCAAGCCCTCTGTATCACTCACTTGTGTGTTGCATATTCAGTCGCTCAGTCATGTCTGACTCTTTGTGACCCTAAGGACCGTGACCCACCAGGCTGCTCTGTCCATGGGATTTCCTAAGAAAGAATACTGGAGTGGGTTGCCATTTCCTTCTCCAGGGGATCTTCCTGATTCAGGGATCTAACTGGTGGCTCCTGTGCCTCCTGCATTGGAAGGTGGATTCTTTTACCACTGAGTCACCTGGGAAGCCGTATCAGTCACTACTTCTTGCTTAACTGAACTTGGGTATTGTAGCCTTTTAATGTTCCTGCTCTTGGTATTTAGGTTTTATTTCTCTGTGGTTTTCTACTTCTCAGTTTGGGAAGAGAGGCCGTGAAGTGCTTTGCCATATCCATGTACACCTTTCAAATGGAAAATTCACAGGAAGCAAATTAATATCTTAATGCTGTAGGCTGAGCCCTTTTTATACAGAAAGGTAGGGGATTGAACATGAAAGACAATTTGAGGCTCCTTTTGCTCTTCTTTTATGTTTGCTTCTATCCACTTGGTTTTAATCTGTGGAACTCAAGGCTGCCTCAAGGGCATCAAATATTCAGTAAAGATAAACTGATCCTCTACATAGAAAACCCTAAAGACTCCACCAGAAAATTACTAGAACTAATCAATGACTATAGTAAAGTTGCAGGATATAAAATCAACACACAGAAATCCCTTGCATTCCTATACATTAATAATGAGAAAACAGAAAGAGAAATTAAGGAAACAATTCCATTCACCATTGCAACGGAAAGAATAAAATACTTAGGAATATATCTACCTAAAGAAACTAAAGACCTATATATAGAAAACTATAAAACACTGGTGAAAGAAATCAAAGAGGACACTAATAGATGGAGAAATATACCATGTTCATGGATTGGAAGAATCAATATAGTGAAAATGAGTATACTACCCAAAGCAATCTATAGATTCAATGCAATCCCTATCAAGCTACCAACAGTATTCTTCACAGAGCTAGAACAAATAATTTCACAATTTGTATGGAAATACAAAAAACCTCGAATAGCCAAAGCGATCTTGAGAAAGAAGAATGGAACTGGAGGAATCAACCTACCTGACTTCAGGCTCTACTACAAAGCCACAGTTATCAAGACAGTATGGTACTGGCACAAAGACAGAAATATAGATCAATGGAACAAAATAGAAAGCCCAGAGATAAATCCACGCACATATGGACACCTTATCTTTGACAAAGGAGGCAAGAATATACAATGGATTAAAGACAATCTCTTTAACAAGTGGTGCTGGGAAAACTGGTCAACCACTTGTAAAAGAATGAAACTAGAACACTTTCTAACACCATACACAAAAATAAACTCAAAATGGATTAAAGATCTAAACATAAGACCAGAAACTATAAAACTCCTAGAGGAGAACATAGGCAAAACACTCTCCAACATACATCACAGCAGGATCCTCTATGACCCACCTCCCAGAATATCGGAAATAAAAGCAAAAATAAACAAATGGGACCTAATTAACCTTAAAAGCTTCTGCACATCAAAGGAAACTATCAGCAAGGTGAAATGACAGCCTTCAGAATGGGAGAAAATAATAGCAAATGAAGCAACTGACAAACAACTAATCTCAAAAATATACAAGCAACTCCTCCAGCTCAACTCCAGAAAAATAAATGACCCAATCAAAAAATGGGCCAAAGAACTAAATAGACATTTCTCCAAAGAAGACATACAGATGGCTAACAAACACATGAAAAGATGCTCAACATCACTCATTATCAGAGAAATGCAAATCAAGACCACCATGAGGTACCACTTCACACCAGTCAGAATGGCTGCGATCCAAAAGTCTACAAATAATAAATGTTGGAGAGAGTGTGGAGGAAAGGGAACCCTCTTACACTGTTGGTGGGAATGCAAACTAGTACAGCCACTATGGAGAACAGTGTGGAGATTCCTTAAAAACCTGGAAATAGAACTGCCTTATGATCCAGCAATCCCACTGCTGGGCATACACACTGAGGAAACCAGAAGGGAAAGAGACACGTGTACCCCAATGTTCATCGCAGCACTGTTTATAATAGCGAGGACATGGAAGCAACCTAGATGTCCATCAGCAGATGAATGGATAAGAAAGCAGTGGTACATATACACAATGGAGTATTACTCAGCCATTAAAAAGAATACATTTGAATCAGTTCTAATGAGTTGGATGAAACTGGAGCCTATTATACACAGTGAAGTAAGCCAGAAGGAAAAACACCAATACAGTATACTAACGCATATATATGGAATTTAGAAAGATGATAACAATAACCCTGTGTACGAGACAGCAAAAGTGACACTGATGTATGGAACAGTCTTATGGACTCTGTGGGAGAGGGAGAGGGTGGGAAGATTTGGGAGAATGGCATTGAAACATGTAAAATATCATGTATGAAACGAGATGCCAGTCCAGGTTCAATGCACGATACTGGATGCTTGGGGCTAGTGCACTGGGACGACCCAGAGGGATGGTATGGGGAGGGAGGAGGGAGGAGGGTTCAGGATGGGGAGCACATGTATACCTGTGATGGATTCATTTTGATATTTGGCAAAACTAATACAATTATGTAAAGTTTAAAAATAAAATAAAATTAAAAAAAAAAAAGATAAACTGCCAATTCTTCACCTTCTGGGAAAGTTGTCAGGCAAGTGAACTGTCAACAGCAATTATTTTTTCTGATCTTAAGTAGATAATTAGCTCCGAACATTCCTTCTTTAATGATTTCCTCTCACAGTCAAGTTCAAGTGTACCCTCAAATCTGTCCAATTAAAGTGAACCAAGAAAAGAATTCCCATATCCTATTTCTAGAATTACTTTTAGATAGAATCATATTGTAACATATATGCTGTCTGAGCTATGAAGATTTTGCAAAATATATTTTAATAACATCAATGATCAGGCATTTATGCTAGAAATTTTATACTTTATTCATTCTTACAAGTACCCTTTTGACAGGAAAATTATTAATCTTATTTTACAGATGAGAAAACAAACTTAGAATGATTAAGTTCATTGCCTAAATCACAGATCTTGTATGTGGTCAACCCTGGATTTGAATCCAGGGCTGCCTAATTCTAAAGCCTTTTTCTCACTAATATAATACATTGCAGATCTTCCAATTGGTTACACTTATATAATATTATCTTGTTTATATTTCTCTCTCTCTCCTGATCCCAGTATGAAAGCTTCATAAGAACAGGGACCTAATCTTTCTGGTTTGTTACTGAGACCACAGGACCCAGAAAATTTCTGGTATATTGTGGCCACTCAGTAAATATTATTGCATGAAAATAATCATGAAAGGTTTTTTGGTTAATTTCAAATTAGGTAGTTGTACAAGAAGAACTAGAAATGCCAAATGAGTGCTACAGGGGTGATCAGTGGGATATATTACCATAGGTTGGAAGCTATGGCAATAGTATAAACTATAGACATCCAAAAAGCAAGAGTGCATACAATTCAGGGAAGAGTTCAAAATAATATCCTTGGAGGGATAAAAAACATGTTAGAAATTTTAATAATTTTTTTGTTTTAGCTCATCTTTTTCAATTTTGGTTTTCACATTTTATAATATATATAATATTGCAATAATATATGTGGCATGATATACATAATACAGTAATATATAATAACATACAATAATATGGACAGTAATGTAATATACACAGTAATATAATACTATACATACATGTGTATATGTGGAGGTGGGTAGGTGCTTAAGCATTTTTACTGCCAGCTGTGCTTGGAGACCTGTGGTCCAGAAGGAGAAATAAAAATATGGAGATATCTATATAATTCAGTGTTCTACCTGCTAATAGATGTCTAGACAAAGAACTTCAGGAAGAAAGATAAGGGAATGACAAATACTTATTTTGTCAAGACAGTGGTGGTGGTGACACTGACGCACAGGTATGTTGGGGAAAGAAGTCAGAAAGTTGCACAGAGAAGATGACAATTTCAACATAATCCTGTGGCAAAGGCAGGTGAAATGGGGATTTTCAGGGAGAGAGAACACTTGCAAAGGTGCAGAGGCATAACTTTTTAAAAATTGAAATATAGTTCATTTGCAACATTGTGTTAGTTTCAAGTGTACAGTAAAGTGGTTCAGTTATACATATATATGTATATATGGATTGTAGCCCGCCAGGGTCCTCTGTCTATGGAATTCTCCAGGCAAGAATGCTGGAGTAGGTAGCCATTCTTTTCTTCAGGGGATCTTCCCAACACAGGGATTGAACTTGAGTCTCCCACAAGGTAGGCAGATTCTTTACCATCTGAACCACCATGGAAACCCACTATAAATATACATGAGTATGTATCTATTCTTTTTCACATTGTTTTCCATTATAGGTTATTACAAGTTACTGAGAATACTTCCCTGTGCTATACAGTATAACTTTCTTGATATGCTGAAGGCACTGTAAAGCATATCTGGATTGCCTAAGCAGAGAGAGTAGAATAGGCAGTAGAATGGGGATTGTGTGCATGCTCAGTCGCTCAGCTGTATCTTACCCTTTGTGACTCCATGGACTGTAGCCTGCCAGGATCTGCTGTCCATGGAAATTTCCTGGCAAGAATGCTGGAGTGGGTTGCCATTTCCTTCTCCAGGGTATCTTCCTGACCTAGGGATTGAACCCAAGTCTCCTGCACTACAGGCAGATTCTTTACCATATGAGCCACCAGGGAAGCCTTGGATTACATGTACCTAACATATAAAGGAGGAGAAGGCAATGGCACCCCATTCCAGTACTCTTGCCCGGAAAATCCCAAGGACAGAGGAGCCTGTGGGCTGCTGTCTATGGGGTCACACAGAGTTGGACATGACTTAGCAGCAGCAGCAGGAACATATAAAGGCACACTGAAGCTGAGTGCTCATGTATTAATAAGCTAGGTAGGGTGTATGGAAAAAAAACAAAACAAAACAAAACAGAACTCACTTAGTGAACTAGACTACAGGTAATAACATTCTGAACCCAGGTGATGACTACGGAATATGAAGAAGAAGATATCTTCAAATGCTATACCAGGTGAAGGATTAAAGGGCCAGTGGAGAAGACAGACTTAAAGATGACTTCCAGATTTCAATCCTGGATGAGGTTACTATAACACTGACATATAAGGTAATCCTGAGGAGAGGAGGGCTTTTTTTTTTTTTTTAATTGGAGTATAGTTGCTTTACAATGTTGTGTTAGTTTCTGTTGTACAAAGAAGTGGAAGTAGATGAGCTATATGTATACATATAGTCACAGCCTCTTGGACCTCTCTTGCACCCTTCACCCCCACCCCCATCCCACACTTCTAGGTCATCACAGAACACTGAGCTGAGCTCCCTGTGCTATACAGCAGGTTCCCACTAGCTATCTGTTTTACACAATGTAGTGTATATGTGTCAATGCTACTTTCTCACTTTGTCCACCCTCCTCTTCTCCTGGTGTGTCCACATGTCCATTCTCTACTTAGGAGGGAGTTTTTTGAGGTAAGATGATTTTGGATAAATGACAAATTAGAGCAGGGTCATTCATATATAAATGGCCAATAGGGACCTGGAGATATGAGATGGGAACTCTGGAAGAAATCAGGGTAGGAGTTGAAATTTGAGAACCATTCTCATTATTGGTTCATCAAACATTTATGGGCACATACTCTATGCTAGGCACTATGCTAGATACTGGGGCTAATGTAGGAAAAAGACAGATGTCACACTAGCCCTCAATATGCTTATCTTATACTCAACAGAGAGAGACAATTAAGGAGAAAAATGTTTGTACACAATTACAACTCATGATAAGTGTGTAGAGGAGCAAAATTTGTCACCCAAAATATCTCTTTGGCATGTGGATTATTTTCAGCTGAAAACAATCAAGACCCAAAAGACTCAGGAAGAACATTTGACCTTCCCCCTAATTGCCTTTAGAAGTAGAGGAACTATTCTAGGCAGGGAACTATCACCATAGATAACTACTGCATGAACTAGGTTTGTAAATGGGGAGAAACCTAGCAAAATCTGTTGGTTAAAATTCCTCTGTGTCCCACCCTCTCTGCTTGGCTCAGCAAGTATCTGTTGATTAAACATTTGCTTCTCCATTTCCATGTCAATTGCCTTCCCCCTACCTATGAGGTCCTAAACCACTTCCCTCAGGACTTCCCCCTACCTATGAGGTCCAAAACCACTACTCTCAACACCCTCTTCTGTCTTAAGCTGAAGATTGCCTTTAAGGTGAGGGTTCCAGACGTTCTGGCTCATAACTCAGTTTCTTAAGTCTTTCTCATGTATAAATGTTATTAAACTTTTGTGTGATTTTCTCCTATTAATCGGTATCATGTCAATTTAACTCTTAGACCAGCCAGAAGAACATTGAAGGGTAGAGGAAAATTTCTTCCTCCCCGACAAGTGCTATGAAGGGTGGCCTGCTTTGAGATTAGGTGATCAAAGAAAGCCTCTGAGGAAGTGGCAGTTAACCCGAGAGCTGTTCAGTGGGATAGGACCAGCTAGGCAAAGTAGAAAAAAGAACAATCTAGGAAGAGGGAACAAGCAGGTTTGGATGTGGGACAGATCTTGGTGTGCTGTGGGACTAGAAAGAAGCCCAGTGTGGGACTTCCCTGGTGGCCTAGTAGTTAAGACTCCATGCTCCCAATGCAGGGGGCACAGGTTTGATCCCTAGTCTGGGATCAAACATGATCCAGCATGCCATGTAGCATGGCCAGAAAACAGTGTGACTTGGAGCTACTGAGCAAGGGACACAGTAGCATAGTATGAAGCTGGAGAGGAAGGCAGTAGTCAGATCATGGGGACCTTGAAAGCCACATAAAAAATTTTGACATGTTATTCTTCTTGGAGTAGGAAGTTATTGAAAGGTTTTAACTGTAGACAATAAAATGATTTATATTCCTTTGGACTATAAAATACAGATAGTTAAAGCATCAAAAACAGGCCTTCTCAGAAGAAGAGAGAATAAACACAGAAATAAGAGGCTGAGGTCTGAGTCTTAGGGAATGCTTCTCATTAGGATATGATGGGAGAGAGAGGAGCCAGCCTAGAGGAAGAGGAGTGTTCAGAGAAGCAGGAAAGGTGTCATGGAAATCCATGAAAGAGAATGGTTAACCAAAGAGTCTGGTCAACATTGTTAAATGCTGAAAAGATTGTGAGGAGGAATGAAGTCTGAAAAAAATGTCTATAGATTTCATAGAAGGAAACCATTTTGAAAGGGTAACTTCCATAGAGAACAATGAAGCTATAGGTAATTAAGTAGAAAGCGCACTTCTAAGAATATATTAGTCAGTGGAAGGATAAAATAAAAATGATGGGTTTTAAAATGGGCAGAAGAACAGACTAGACATTTTTTCAAAGAATATACACAGATGGCTAACAGACACATAAAAAGATTCTCAACATTGCTAATTATTAAAGAAATGCAAATCAAAACAATGAATGGTTATCATCAAAAGGAACACAAATAAACAAATGTTGGAGAGGATGTGGAGAGAAGGGAACCCTTGTGCACTATTTGTGGGAATGTAAATTGGTATAGTCACTATGGAGAACAGTATAGAGGTTCCTCAAAAAACTAAAATTAGAACCACCATATCATCTAGTGATTCCACTCTAGGGCATATATCCAGAAAACCTGAAACCACTAATTCAAAAAGACACATACACCCCAATGTTCATAGCAGCTCTATTTACAATAGCCAAGATATGCAAGCAACCTAAGTGTCGATCAACAGACAAATGGATAATGAAGATGTGGTGTGTGTGTATATATATACACATATATCTATATATCTATATGGAGAAGGCAATGGCAACCCACTCTAGTACTCTTGCCTGGAAAATCCCATGGACAGAGGAGCCTGGTAGGCTGCAGTCCATGGGGTCGCAAAGGGTCGGACACGACTGAGCGACTTCACTTTGACTTTTCACTTTCATGCATTGGAGAAGGAAATGGCAACAATCAAAATTTCAATAAATCAAAATTAACAACACACACTAATGTATTATAAGTCTCAATAAAATAAAGTCTGTTTCAAGGAAGGAAACTTGGGTTATCTTGTTTGCTTTATTTTGTTTCTGATATTCCTTGCAATATCTAATGGTATCTTATACATGGTAGGTGCTCAATTAACATAGGTTGGTTGTTCGATGTCTATTCTCAAGGAATTTATAACTGGGAACAACCAAATTATATATGCAATATATGGTAATTTCCAAAAGAGTGACTCTGTTAATGAATATTGCGGGATTTAAAAGGAAGGAAGTGTACTTATAGACTGAGCTGATGTGGGAATGTTTCATACAGAAGGGGAGTTGTTATCAGAGTCTTAATAATTGCCTAAGATTTAAATGTGGGCCTTCCCTCATGGCTCAGATGGTAAAGAATCTGCCTGCAATGCAGGAGACCTGGGTTCAATCCCTGGGTCGGGAAGATCCCCTGGAGAAGGAAATGGCAACCCACTCCAGTATCCTTGCCTGGAAAATCCCTTGAAAGGAGGAGCCTGGCAGGGCTCCATGGGGTCACAAAGAGTCCGACACGACTGAGCAACTAACATTAGGATTTAAATGCAGATTTTGTAAAAAGAAAACAAAACTAAAGGGGAGCATTTTCTATGTCAGGTCTTGGATAGTGAACTCACAGCGAATTGGAAAGATCTGACTGCTTTAAGAAATATGGGAGAAAATCAGCCAGAGGTTATTTAAGATGTAGCTGAGATTTAAAAACAGAAGGATCCAGGGGACAAAGGGATTTGAACTTGTGTCAGGAGGCTGGGAGTTTAGGAGTCTTTTGTTTTGGAGAGCATCCTGCCAAATTAAATGTGAAATTAGGCATTTCAGTCTAATTTGGAATGAAAGTCAGGAAACTTCATTCTATTGTCATTTCCAGATTCATCCTTGTCAAGTCAAGATATAATTCTGTTAGTATCCTGCTCAAAAATTCTCAATGGTTCCCTAATGCCTACACAATTAATATATAGACTCAGTGGCCTAGCACTGAAAGGAATTTACAAGTAAGGTTCCAAGTATTTCCAGGCTTGTTTCCAGTTATACCATATACACACCACATACCCTTGCCAATTCAACTAGGCACTGTTTCCTGATCATGCTATGTGCTTCCTGTCTCTATTCCTCTTCCCATGACAATAACTCCACCTCTACCTTGATGTGTGTTAAAACCTTATCCCCCCTTTAAATATCTATTTCCCATGCCAGCACCTCCTCTATAAAGTCTGTCCTACTCCTTCCCACCAGGAAGATTTTCTCTCTTCTGTTAATTCCCATAGCATTTGGGAACTCATATAAACTTATAATGTATCTTATATTGTAGTTATTTGTAAAGTAACTTAATTCCTCATCTTACCGTCTAACTCCTACTAAATTTCAAATTACTTGGTGACAAGATCTAGATACTGTTTATTTTTTATTCCCTTTTGAACCTAGCATAAACAGTTCTTGACTCAGACTGATGAAGAATTAGAGTGAGGCATTGGAAAAGACTCTGATGCTGGGAGGGATTGGGGGCAGGAGGAGAAGGGGACGACAGAGGATGAGATGGCTGGATGGCATCACCAACTCTATGGACATGAGTTTGAGTGAACTCTGGGAGTTGGTGATGGACAGGGAGGCCTGGCGTGCTGCAATTCATGGGGTCACAAAGAGTCGGGCACGACTGAACTGAACTGAGGGATCGATGTAGCTGGGGAAGCATCAGTGAAAGTTTTCCCTAATAAGAGCTATCTCAACCTTTGTCTTGGTGATTTCTCTGAAATTTAGACTCATTGACTCTTTAGTGTTAATTTTTGATGTGTTAAATTTTGACACATGCTAGTCATTCTCATTATCGCTATTTATATCCAGTGTAGCGATTTTCTACTGGAGCACTAATAGATCTTATGATCATTTTTGAGTAAGTATACTGAGCAAATAGTGTACTGAGTAATATTTGTCATATGATATATGGAGGCAGCATAATAGAGTGGAAAGAGGGAATGCTTTGAATTTCACTGAACTTCACTTTGGATCCTTGCTGTTCTATTTAATAGCTATGTGTAGTTCTGTTGATTGCTCAACTTTTTTTTTTTTCTGGTCAGCTGATTTTCCTTGTAGCAAATTACTTCTTTCCTGTTATTATTCCATGGGGCTTGAGGTATGGCTAACAATCCCCCCCATCCTCCCCTGCACTTCCAAAGGAGGGTATGGGACATAGGTCTCGCCAATCGCCATATCCCTTCTCTCTGGCTAATGCCACATTGATGAAATTCAACTGGGAAAAATGAAACCCTCTGTCTGTTGAAAGAATGGGATGTATGACTGAAACTAATGGTTGTCCATCACCTCTCTATAACCAGGATAAAGTTTGTCTAAGAACAAAGCCAATGGGAGAATAGCAGAGCTCAGTGACTGAGATAAGTGAATGAGAGGTGATAACATAATTCAGCCTCTGGATCTGGCTATGCGCGTATTTGTGCTAAGTTGTTTCAGTTGTGTCCGACTCTTTGCGACCCTATGGACTGCATCCCGCCAGGCTCCTCTGTCTAGAGATTCTCCAGGCAAGAATACTGGAGTGGGTTGCCATGCTCTCCTCCAGCAGATCTTTATGACCCAGGGATCGAACCCACATCTCCTGCATCTCGTGCATTGGCAAGTAGGTTATTTACCAACAGAGCCACCTGGGAAGCCTGGATGTGGCTATAGGCAAAGGCATTTCACTCCCTTTCTTTTTTATCCTCTACTCCCTTAGACTTTGAGTCACATGAGTTAATGAACAACTTGTTTATTCCTTAAGTCAATTTGAGTTTATTTTACTTGTAATCAACTAATGGTAAATAGATATATCACATGACCTTGGGCAAGTTATTCACAATCTCTCTGAGGCTCAGGTCATCTATAAAAGGGGAAGTTAACTATCACACTGGGAATATTAGGAAGTTCAACTGTATGTGAAATATAAGGGACAGCATTTTGACAACTACAAATGTTTGTAAAAAAGAGGATAGGTATTATAGTCTTTCATCCAAAGAGAAAAAAGCATACTGTTTACTATGATTATGCTTTCTTTAAAAAACAAAGAAACACTATTCATTTGACCAATATAGACAATGGAAATGCAAAAGCCTATGCCCAAACTGTTACAGTTAAATATCTCACCACAGGATTTCTCTTTGATGACTAAAATCACAGATTTTTTTCTTTTTTAGCACAGAACATGAAAACATATTTATTATTCCACCTAGAATATGCAAGAGCTAGCATTTAACTTTAATGCTGGTTCTTAAAAGCCTGCATAAAAGTTTTGAAATAAAGATTTGTTGCTGTCTCATATCCTCCACATTTTCAACTTTTCACTTTGAGTATAGGTTGTAAATATGTTGTTAGAGAAAAGCATTTAAGAAATGACAAAATTCAACCTTGGAACATGACATTAGTCATTCAAAGCACACATATTTGAAAACTGGTTCAAATACTGTTTTTACCACCTCTTTCCTCCTACTCCTTTCCTTATATAACATATTATCTTTGAAACAGACACTTAAATAATAATCTGTGTGATCTGAAAAAGTTAATGCAATTGCCAAAGAAGCTTAATTTATAACCTGGCACCTTCAGGACCTAGAAGCAGCTGCATTATTTAAATGTTTCAATGATAGGGAAAAATTTGCTTGTGAGAGTGGCTATGTAGGTGTGGGATGGATGGAGAACCTGTGTATGAACCATGAACCTACTTTGGGTCTTAGAAATCTATCCTGAAGTTTTCAAACCCAAGGACTGCATGTTTAATTTGCATTTGTTTTGTAGTAAAGGACTGACATGAAGATATAAGTGGTGCTTGCAAAATTCTATTTTAAGGTCCAGAGATAAGCTAGCACAGCAGAATAATATTTAGAAAGTAAGCATGGGGAGTTTAAACAATTGTCTTCTTTATGTCAGAAAGATGGTCTTGCTCTTAATTTTTTCCATCCACTTTCACTGGATGCTAAGAAATGCAGTATCTTCAGGGGGAAAACTGGTCTATGTGCCACAGTATTCTATGCAAATGAACCCTGTAATGAAAAAAAAAAAAAACATCACTCATGCATCTATGAATATAGTTTCTTATATTTGATATAGAGCCTGATGTACTATCCTTTTCTTTTCCCCCTTGACATCTGTGGAGTATATACCAGCAACGTAAAAAAACATCCATAAGGTGCTTTCCTCTTAATACTGGTGTGAGGAAAGCACATATATTAACTCAGTATTCACCAGGAGTTTTTCTTTTACCATATATAATTTGATAGAATCCAGAAACAGTTTGTTCTTTCCAAATGAATCCACCAATGGGTAAAAAAGGTTTTGACATTCCTCAATACCAGAAGAATATCAAATAATCAAAAAATAATGGCATCTCTCTGTGGGTCCCTGTTCAGATTGAAACATATCTTTCTGCATGGAGCCATGGAAGTGTAACTTTTTAAGGTAGTGTCAATAAACAGATAAAGCTCCTCATCCTGCATGCAGTTGTTCTGACTGCTTCATATCCAGCAACCACAGACATCCTTTTTACAAAAGAGGTGTATACTGACTGTAATGATGATGAAGCTGAGCATGAGAAAGCTTAAATGATGAACGTATCACGTCAGAACCAAGATGTGGTAGACACAGGATTGAAAATCAGTCTGAAAAGAATATAACAAGTTGGCTTGACATCTCAGTGTTCTTAACCACTGTGTTGTCCTACCTCTCAAGCAAAAAGTGACTTACTATTTTAGCAGAGTGCCTTTTCTACAACAAGATACCAACTTTTACTCTTAGAAGTACTCATGCAAGTTCCCCCCACTTCCAACTCTCTTGCCGATTCCCGTATTTCTCTACCTTCCATCATGAACAGCAGCAATGATTTTTCAGGGCAACCATCAAAGGACATTGAACGTCAACATTTTCAAAATATGAGAACTAATCTTGAGAGAAGGAAGAGAGGACTTGTTCAAGGTCAGATAACCAATTGGAAACAGTACAAGTACCAGCACAAATCTGTTTGTTCATTCCAGTGCTCTCTCTAAAGAGAAAACAAAATCTCACAACACAGTGGGTAGTTTCTTATCCATGAGAGGCTAGTCATCTATATCTATACAGATATATATCTATTATGAGGTCAATTGAATAAATGAGGAATCAAACGCACCTGGAGCATCAGAGTATTGTTTAAGTATAATATTAATCTCAAAGCTATCAAACTATCTTGTTCCAAACCCAACACTGGAGTTTTCTCCTCCAAACATGTTCCTTCCCTGTTGCTCCCTATCTCGGGAAGTAGTTCCTTATCACTCTTAGGGCACAGAGAACAGAAGGAGAAGATCTGGGTTCTCAGAACCTGGCATATTGGAGCAGGGTCCATACAGAGCTGGCACTGAGATTATCACGGAGGGGACGCAGCGGCCTCAGTGAAGGGCCATTCTGAGAAAGGTTTGGACTGGAAGCAAACCGGAAGGAGTCTTGCCTTCTCTCCCTGCAGCCTCCCAGCCTTCCTTGAGCGCCCCCTAGTCTCAGTGTCTAGTGGGGGCATCAGCGGCAAACGAAGCAGTGCGACCGTGGTTCGCAGTGCCCGCCGCAGCGGCATCCGAAGGCATCAAAGGAGAACAAGAAGGTGAGTGTGAGAGGCTATAACTTAATATCTGCAGCTTAATAACTGGCACAAAGGATTGTAGTGAAAAGACAAGTTTCTTTTCTTTCCTGCACCCCTCCGCCTTCATGTTTGTAACCATCCTCCAGACGAAAACAGAAGGAACAATTGTTTCTATGGAAGGTGCTTAGTTGCTTTAGTCACGTCCGACTCTGCAACCTCATGGACTGTAGCCAGCCAGGCTCCTTTGTCCATGAAATTCTCCAGGCAAGAATACTGGAGTGGGTTGCCATTTCCTACTCCAGGGGAATCTTCCCAACCCAGAGATGGAACCCACCATACCTCCTGCATTGGCAGGCGGATTCTTTACCACTAGCGCCACCAGTGTTGTATCATTTTTAATTGAAGTATAGTTGGTTTACAATTTTGTGTTAGTTTCAGGTGTACAGCAAAGTAAGTCATATATATATATATATATATATATATATATTCTTTTTTGATCTTATCTTTTAAATCCCCTTGTCTCATCTTTAGATCTCCTGGCCTAATGGAGTTGTGGCTTCCATCATGCTATTGAAACTACTCTAATAGCCTTTCATAACTCTTTGTTTGCTAAATCCAGTGCTCATTTTAATTTTCTTTGGTATGCAATATCGTTGACAATTTCCTCCTTAAAACTCTGTCTGAAGCACGGTTTCTGTTTTTGTTTCTTTCTGTCCAGTGCCACCTTTTACTCTGCTTTCCCCACCCCTCTATCCCCCTTCCCCGACAAGGCTTCATGCTCTTTGGAGTTCTGGCTGAGATTCCTTTCTGTTTTCACCTTTTTTGGAGGGGGCGGGAGTGATCTTACCTAGTCCTCCAATTTTAGCTGCAACCTATACATCAATGGGTATCTATCTGTTTTGGTCACCCAGACTTTTTTCGTGAAATCTGATTGCATCTGTCTCTCTCTTGAATGGCTCTTCCTGAATGACCCATTGACATCTCAGATCTAAAACGTCCAGAACAAAACTCATTATCTTCTCTCCATGAAACCTCTTCTTCTTTCTGCATTCTCTTTCTTAAGCTAACAATATCAGTGCGTATTAAATCACCCAAGCTAAAAAACATGCAGTCATTTTTGCAGTCATATATATATATATATATATATATATATATATATATATATATCAGTGCTCTCACTGCTCAGTTGTTCAGTTGTGTCCTACTCTTTGCAACTCCATGAATTGTAGCCTGCCAGGCTTCTCTGTCCATGCAATTTTACAGGTAAGGATACTGTAGTGGCTTGCAATTTCCTTCTCCAGGGGATCTTCCCAACCCAGGGATTCAATCCGGGTCTACTGCATTGGCAGGCAGATTCTTTACCACTGTGCTGCCTGAGAAGCCCATATCATCCACATCTTCTTTATTGGAAGAATAAGTATCTTCTTCATCCATTCATCTGGTGGTTGACATTTAGGTTATTGTCTGTGTCATCTCCCTCTTTCTTTGTCTGAGTAAACTAGTAATCCTGTGAGACCTAGATCAACTAACCTAATTGTGTGGAGTCTTCCTTGACTCATCCAGAAAAAGTTTTCTTTCCAGTATTTCTTTTTCACTTTGCATTTACTTGTATTATTATTCATCCCTTTGGATTGCACTTATTCTTTTACATCTCTGTCTCCCACAACACACCTATGGGCTCTCCAATGGCCAAAGGCCTTGTTTTAATCATCTTTGTATATATAGTACCTTGCATACTGCCAGGAACATTATAGAAACTTAAAAAGCATTTGTTAAGTGAATGAATAATTGAATTGATTCTTGTGTACAAGGGAAAACCCTCTGGGAAGAAGCTGTAACCTCACCTCACCCAACTTTTCTATTCAAGAAAGCATATTGGAAAGAAAGTGAATGAGGATAATTATGAATTGGCTAAACAAATCACTTACAGACTTTCCTCTTAAAAATATTATTCAAACATATTACTTGTAGCACACCTCAAAACTAATTTGAGATATAATGATGTATCATAATTCCACAGTTGAGGATGGCTCTAAAAAGCCAGGGAAGTGCTTTTCCTGTTTCTCTGAAAATGTAGAGGTAGTGCTTTACTAGTTTTGGAATTAAGCCTTACATGTTCCTTTTAAAACTTTTTTTGGTCATGCTTTAGTGTTTTGCACATACACACACCCTGGAGCTTTTGATGATGGGTTCATTTTTACAAATCTAGTGCATATATCATTGTCCTTTCTCATAAATGCAGCCCTTCAGGTCAGCACTCAAGTGTACTGCAAGGGTGTTTGTATTCTATTTCTTGCTATACTTGTCCTATGTGTAAATAGCATTTTTGCCCTTCTAGGGTTGTCATTGCAGGTCCCTCAGAAGATCATGTAATTTTTCAAAGAAATAATGAAAATAACAAGTTTTTTTTTTTTTTGTTAAGAGAATTTAAGGGAAGAGTTTATAAGGTATTAATCTGTGTTTAGAGGCTCCAATGGCTCTTCAAACTCTAAATTCTGCAATTTTATGAAGAAACTCTTGCTCTGGGATAAAGGGAAAACATAATTTCTTCTTCTATTTTACTTATTCTTCAAAATTTATTTTATTGAAGTATAGTTGATTTACAATGTTATATTAATTTCTGTTTTACAGCAAAGTGATTCAGTTATCAATATATATATTTTTCATATTCCTTTTTATTGTGGTTTAGTATAAGATGTTGAATGTAGTTTCCTATGCTATATAGTAGGACCTTGTTTAATTTTTTCTTAAAGGAGAAACTGAGTCAACTAGACATGGCATAGAGAGTGCAGTCTTTGATTATTTTCACCTGTCCCTATAGAAAGTGAGACTCTGGCAGTACAATGCCCTCATCACACCTCTTACAGTGTTCACAAATAATGAGAATTTAAACATTTTGCATTCTCACTGAAGTATATTCATGCAGCAGATTCTGAACCTTGAATCCTTTTGGTTTCTGAGAAGTGAGACTCCTTTCTTGAAGAGAAGCCTATTTTTCCTATGCTAGTTTATGTGTGAGAGGACACAGGCAAACCGTCTCTGGGTTTTTCTGATGTTATTCAGAAGGCTCTTAGAAAACTCACCTTGTTTCTTAAGGAAGAAAGTAAGAAAGTCAAGAATCTGTATGGAAATAAACAACCTGGAAAGATAAAACTCAGAGTCCCTTTCAAAAGAGGAAGGGCTAGCGCACAATATTAAAGGAACTGTTTTTTTCTTTTTCCTCCCTGAGAGAAGGCTGAAAGATGTCACCAAGTTTAATTAGGTCTTTGTATAATCAATCACCTCATTGTGCCCTATATTTGGAACTCTTAGGCTAAGTGCAATTTCTCTCCTATTAATAGGAACCATGCACAAGCAGGTGAGATTAAGAAGCGCTTTGCTCTGACAAGTCTGAAAAACATCGGACAGGACAAATAGTGGTCCATGTAAGTACCATCTAAGGAAACTTGGGCTGGAGCTCCCACACAAATTCAGCCCACAGGGAAAGGTCAGCAAAGGTGGGAAAACTACAGATCACACCTGCCATCTGATTATCAGGATTCCACCAAAGGAAGCTTAGAATCTTCCCTTTGGCAGTCTGATAAGGGCATAGCATTTGTGTTACATGATTTTATTGGGTACTGTGTGGAAGCTTAATAGACTTATTGCACTGAGAAAATGAAGGAAAATAGCTTGAATTTCACTATCCTAAAAAAAATATGATTTTTCCCAGTTTATTGTGGTGCAGGGTTTATGTTATGGGCATCTGCTGTTACTGCAGCAAGGAAATCTCCTCATGATGAAGTCAGTACGTTGGCATCAGTGAAGCGTGCATGTGTCTATCAAGTTTGGTATTCATCTCTGATGGCTTTTGGAAGCCAGAGAGCTCTTTTCAAGTCTAAACATTTTGTGAATGTTCTGCCTTTGACACTGCTGACCTTCTTAGTCCCCTTCTTGGTGGCCATATAGATCAGTGATCACGGTGACAATCTCATTTTGAGGACAGAGGAAAAGAATTATTACCAACCAGTGTGTCTTTTGACCTTCCCAGACCTACATAATGAAATGACTAGATTTCTCGGTACAGAAGAAATAAGAAAATTGGAATGGCCTTTTTTCTCTAGTTGTGACCTGTAAAGGGCATATTGTTTATTTAAAACATTAGCATTAGATATTGCCCTGGGAAGAAAAGCAGAGGGAAAGTTAGAATTTGGTACCTTCCAGCTCTGCAGTGCCTTACTAGGTTAGTATGAAGAAACTATAAAAAGAAAGAACTGTCTTACTGTGGTTCATGGGTTACCTGTTGGTGAACCAGTCTCCCTTTCCTTAGAAGTATTTCTTTAGAATGTCATGGTTCACAGGACATGAAGAAGTAGGGATTAGTTCATTATATATATATATTTTTTCTTATTTTAATTTTCTTATTTTTCCTTTTCTCTCTTTCCAGTATCTTCTTCTGCATCCCCTCGGCTTTTGGCATTCTTCATGTCACTTCCGACTGTGTTCACATGGGCATGGCTGGCTCATAATTTTAAACGACTAGTGCTAGGTGGATAAGCAAGTAGATTCTCTGTCCTGTGGTCTTCACTCCAAGCAATAATATTTTCAGTGCTTATCCTTAGATTATTTTTTATTATCCTTATTTTTTGCAAACTATCTGAACTTCTCTGGCCTACCCAAATCTCATCCTAGAAATCCCTGAAGACCTGGCTATTCTTTAAAATTTTAATTCTTATTTTTAGTTAAGTAGGGACTACATGGGCTTCCATGGTGGCTCAGACAGTAAAGAATCTGCCTGCAATGCGGGAGGCCTGGGTTTGATCCCTTGAGGAGGGCATGGCAACCCACTCCAGTGTTCTTGCCTGGAGAATCCCTGTGGACAGAAGAGCTTGGCGGGCTATGGTGCATGGGGTCACAAAGAGTCGGACACAACTGAGCAACTAAGCACAGCACACAGCACAGGGACTACATATGTCTTCTGGTAGATAAGTATTTTTAATTCCACTATTTTGAAAGAAACAATGTATTGTAGAGGAAGGGGTGTTGACCTTGGTGTGTGTGTGCTAAGTCACTTCAGGTGTGTCTGACTCTGTGCAAACCTATGGACTGTCCCTTGTCTATAGCGTTCTCCAGGCAAGAATACTGGAGTGGTTGCCATGCTCTCCTCCAGGGGATCTTCTGGATCCAGGGATTGAACCCATGTCTCTTATGACTCCTGCACTGGTAAGTGGATTCTTTACCACTAGTGCCACCTGGGAAGCCCATTGACCTGGGAACCAGTGCTAATTTAGCTGTTAACTACCCATGTGACTTGGGTAACATTAGTTCAGTTCAGTCACTCAGTCATGTCCGACTCTTTGCAACTCAGTGGACTGCTGCACACCAAGCTTCCCTGTCCATAACCAACTCCTGGAGCTTGCTCAAACTCATGTCCATTGAGTGCTGCACTCAATATTCCAGCAAATTTGGAAAACGCAGCAGTGGCCACAGGACTGGGTAACCTTAAAATAGTCACTTATTCTCGATTGGTCTCAGTTTCCTTATATAAAAAGAAATATCCACATCAGTCTGTGTGGTTTTTAAATTGACATTCAATAGATAATTTACAATGTCAGAAATTTATCTTTCTTTTACACAGATTGCATCTGAACTGTGAAATTTGGTGCACGTCAGAGAGAATAGAGTATGTACTGGACAGGAGCAATTAGATATTCAAGCAGGAAATAAGTTGTGTGTGTTGTGTGTTTGTGTGTGTGTGTGCATGCAAAAGTGCATGTACAAGTGCACTATAATGCCTTTAAAAATGATGTTGTTTTTTTCATATTATATGAATAACACATGTTTTGTTTTGGTTATTTCTTGCTCTTTACAACCCCAAAACTTAGTGCCTTAAACAGCAACATTTTGTTTATCATCTTTTTGTGAATAATTTGGCCTCAAATGGATGTTTCTTCTGGTTCATGTACTGAGACTGCAATAATCTTAGCCTTCACTGGGTTAGAGAATCTGAGATGGCTCCACTTCTATGCCTTGGAGGGCATGGCTGGAAGGCTGGACTCACTTAGGACACTGACAAAGTTGAGCCTCTTCTCTCCATGTAATCTTGGCTTTCCTCTCCATTTGTGATCTCTTTTTTTCAGTTTCTCCATGAGTTTTCTACATGGTGGCTCAGGGCTCCCAAAAGCACAAAATGGAAGCTTTTAGGACTTTCTAAATCTTAGACTTTGTAATTTACACACTGCCTCTACTGCTTTATTCTTTGGTTAGAAACAGTTACCCAGACAGCGAAGATTCACAGGCATAGTTCTCTGGGGATCATCTTAGGAGATAAGCTATTTTATACTCTTTATTTTAAAAAGAGGTTTGGAAAATGCAGAAAATTGTAAATAAGAAAATAAAATAAAAATTATCCAGGAATATTTTAAGATTTATTATGAAAAAAATTACAAAATAATATGCACCTTATAATACCACTTTGGATTAAAAATGTGTGCATGTGCATATAAGCAAAAAAACCTTCAAGAAGAAAACCAAGAGATTTAAAATAGTTATTTTTGTTTTGTGGAGTTATGAATGATCGTTAACTTCATATTTTTATTTTTCTCTATTTTCTAACATTTCAATAATGCATGTGCATTACTTGTGTAAAACATTGAATCAATTTAAGTCCCACCATCCATTGATAACCACTATTAATATTTGGTGGATTTCTTCCTACTCATTAAATGTTCTTTGAAACATGATTTTGCTTCTTATATCATGTTTTACTACATAGAGGTATTATGATTTATTTAATCATTTCCCCACTGCTGCACATTTAGGTGGTTTATTTATTTATTTATGTATTTGTGTATTGTTATTTTAAACAATATGATGAGCATTTTGTTACATATTTGACTGTATCCTTTATAATTTTCTTACATTAAAGAAGTGAAGTTTTGAGGTGAAGGAATATGAATTTTCAATCTTTCAATAAATGTTGCCAAACTACTTTCCAGAAAGTTATGAAAATTTGTTCTACTGTTTCATTGGCTCTGGTAGAAGCCCTAATCTGAATCAGGACCAATAGTTGTTGTTGTTCAGTTACTAAGTCGAGTCTGATTCTTTGTGACCCCATGGACTGTAGCATGTCAGTCTGTCCTCCACTGTCTCCCAGAATTTGCTCAAATTCATGTCCATTGAGTCATTGGTGCAAATAGTTGTAGGTTAATTGAAAAAATTAAGGTAGGGAAAAATATATGTGTGTGTGTGTGTATGTGTATTTATTAATATATACACATACATGTATGTATGCACACATTGTAGCATTTTTATTTTAACTTAAGACTTGTTAATATGTATGTGTTCATTTGTTAGCCTTCTGCTTTATGGACAAGGATTTTTCTTTGAATATGCTTCCACTTACTCAATTTCACTTCTGTTTAGTGGTATGCTGATACACATTTAACAACCAACTCTCTGGAAAAAGAATAGCCCTGACTGTTGTGTTGATGCTTTCTGTGGTGTAAATACTCCCATTATGTTCACTTTTAAGCTACTACCATGGCACTGAAAGTAGAATGGAAAAGAAATGTGTGGTGGTAGAGCATTACATTATATTTCCACTCTACAACAAGAGTACGTGTAAATAAACTGAAGAATATAGATAACTGTAAAGTGTAAAATATAGGAAATGACTGATATTCAGTATTTAATAAGTTTGTTTTAAAATGTAATTTACTTAAATCTAAGTTGGTATCACTTAGTTATTAATGATGACAATGTTTAACAACAGGCCCACCAAATTACTGAAAACTTGATAATTGGCCCTTGTAAGCCAGTCCCAGCTGGCTCTTGCATACTACTGGTTTTGTCTTTCACTAAAACCACAGCATAATGCATTCTCTATGATTTCCAGTTTTGGTTTCTTTGAAGTAAAAGAGCAATTAAAAAAAACACCTGTTATGAAATTTGAGTGTGGAGTCCTTCTGAATGTTTCTGACTCCTGTTCTCAACCAATCTTTGATGACTGTTTCACCCACATCTAATTTGACACCTTTTAAATTTTATTTACAAGAAAACTTTTAAAAAGCAATTTATCTTTATTGAATTGCAATTCAATTTTCATGGAAATAAATCTTTTTTCTCTTTGCACATATATACTATGATAACCATTTTATATAATATGCAAAGTAGAGCTGGCATCAACAAGCTTGTGAATAATTAATAATACTGGCTTTTGGTGAATGTATAACTCAGTTGATGGGAACAGAATTTCCCAAGTATCCACAACCATGAGATTTTCCTGGTTATGTGTATTCAACATGCTATGGGAATGGAGATGAGTTAGGTAAGTGCTATATTTTGTACCCTGTTTCTTTTATCTGAAGGACAGTTCTTTAGTGAAATACCTGATAATGAGATGGATAATGCAGATTTCTACTCTGTTCCTTTCAGGGAGAATTTATTTTACTGATTTGCCCATGCTATTTCCCCCATGATCAAAAGGAATGATTTGTGAGGGCGTTAATGGGGCTTCCCAAGTGGTGCAGTGGTAAAGAATCCACCTGCCAATGCAGGAGATGCGGTTTTGATCCCTGGGTCAGGAAGATCCCCTGGAGAAGGAAATGGCAACCCATTTCAGTATTTTTGCCTGGGAAATCCTATGAACAGAGGATCCTGGCAGGCTACAGTCCATGGGGTCACAAAGAATTGGACATGACTGAGCACCACCATCCACCCCTAAGCAGAGTCACAGGGAAGGTGTGTTGAGGCAAATAGGCCCAGGAAACAATCACATCTCTGGTCCTATGCTTTTGGGGTCATTTCCACTGGGTTCTAGCCAACTGAGTTAATGAAGCTCTTAACATTATATTTCTCTTGACATTTGTTTCTTCTTCTACTTTATATTCCATTGAAGTGGTTATTAAGTCAAACAATGTGGAGGTAGGATGGTCCTCATAGAGCAACTCCAATTCCCTCATTTTATAGAATTTCTCTTTAGCAATCCTACTTTGGGGCATATATGCAGACAAAACCATAATTTGACTCCTAAGTTAATTTTAGAACTATTTACAATACCCAAGACATGGGAAACAACCTAAATGTCCATTGACATATAAATGGATAAAGATGATGTACTATCTATCGATCTCTCCATCCAATGGAATATTACTCAGTCATGAAAAATAATGAAATAATGCCATTTGCAGCTACATGGACAAACCTGAAGATTATCATACTAAGTGAAGTAATTCAGAAAGTGAAAGACAAATACATATGATATCAGTTATATGTGCAATCAAGTCTAAAATATGATACAAATGAACCTTTTTCCTATCTGTACCAAACAGGTACAGACTCACAGATATAGAGAAAAGACCTGTGGTTGCCAAGGGGAAGGGGTTGGGGAAAGAGATGATTAGGAGTTGGGGATTAGTGGATGAAAAGTATTTTATATAGAATGGATAAACAACAAAGTCCTATTGTATAACACAGGGAAATATATTCAATATCCTGTAACTAAACATAATGGGAAAGAAAAAAATAGAATTTCTCTCAAACTCTGTCCTGGGTCCATGCTTCTGTTATGTTAATATGTGTATTTTAGGAACTTAGAGTTGTTTGGTAACAAAGAATTTCCTGCAGATGACCAGCATTTTGTGTTATGCATGTATCTGAATGGTACCCTCAAATATGTGCATGGATAATTGAGGATACTAATAGATAAGACACTGGAGAAGAATCTCCAGAGGTACTTATTAGAAACCTTGTTATCATGTTACAAAGGTAAACAAGACTCCACTAGGTAAAAATGTCAAGAGATATTTGTGAAACTTTCAGATTTCCTCTGAGTGTCAAGGTAGCCAAAAGACCAAAGGCAATCGGAAAGGTTAATGACTGTTCCTTTGTTTTAAGTAATTGTTGCCAGAGATGCCATTTCCTTCCTGGCTGGAGGCTTCTTCATGACCTTCATAAAAGAGGTTTAAGAATTGTTAGGACTTGAAGCATGCTCTTTGTGTCTGTGTTGCATACTTCTGTGATCCTCACATTTTTTTCCCTTGCTAACTCTATCAGGCCAGAGAACTAATTTCCATCCAGTCCAAAAAAAAAAAAAAAAAAACTTTATAGGCCATAGACATTTCAAAGTGTTGACTTGAATAATAAATTTCAACTGTTTCATCTATCAATGCTATTAAAATTCATCTTTCCAGGATCAGTATTTTAGAATTAGCTCAATAAGTTTGAACATTTTATCCTTTGACTTTTCCATACACAATTGCTAATTCAGTCTTATCATTATTCATGTCATTCTCTCCACCAGCTATTTTTTTCCTTATCAGTCATTCTTTTTAATTTTTGACAGTCAGGATTCTTTCAGAGTTAACCTGAAGTAAAGGTAAAGTTTTAGTACAGCTTAAAAGATTAGTCTAACCACTCTATAACACAGTCACAAGGGAACATAAAAAGTCATCCAGGCCTCTGCAGTGTTTGTGAGAGTAGATGCTCCCTGTTTATAGCCAGGGAGGCTTGCCAAGGGCAGCATTCTTCAGGACTAAGAAACAGGAAGAGACAGCCATTTGGGATGGCCTAATTGTGAGTCTCTTGAGACAAATTACATTATCTTATTCAATCCTGTGGCTTTGAGGGTATCAGAGTTACTTATCTACCAAGTACCATAGTTACCAAGAAGCAGTGCCAGGATTCAAACTTGATTCTTTCAGGTGTTAAATTCATCTTGTTTTCCAATTTACAGTTACTGTGACCCTAGTAGAGAGGAAATGCTGCTTTGTGCTGCTTTGATCTGATTGTTTGATTTTGTAAAAGCAGATTTCCAAGTTTTCTTTATAATGACTCAGGCATTTCATTGGAGGTCTAGGCAAGATTGGTACCTGGGAGTCATAGGTCTGTTCATCTGCCCCATCTACTGAGTAAGCCCTGATATCCAGAAACTGGTCTGATGCTCTCAGCTAGGTCTTATTGAGGCAGGAGTTAGATTTCTCCATTCCCCCCCACCCCTGACCCCCCCAACCCCACTCCCCAGCCCCAGTAAAGCAGTTGGAAATTCATTCCCTATTGACCAAACGAAACTCCAAGACAAGAGTAGCAGGACAGTTAAGGGAGGAGGCTGGGCCCTGCTCAGGCCACATCTTTCTCAAAGTCAGGAGACCTCCCCGACCACACATGCATGGAAAAGGCTCATTGGAGGCTATACCCATATGCCTTTTTGGTAAAATCCATCTTTGCTAAGAGATTGCTGTGCACACATGGGAGGATCCTGAGATACGCCAAATATGAACTGTGAACTAGGGAATTAAAATGATTGGCCAAAGGAAATGTGGAAGAAATGCCCCATAAAAGTAATTCAAACTGCCATGAGGGTGTGACTCAGGGAGTCTCCCTCTGAGTCTGTCCATGTGTCTTTCCGCATGTACTGTACTCTTTTCTCTCCTAGTAAATACTTTACTTGCTTTGCTACTTTCTGTCTTTGTGGAAATTCTTTTCTGGAAAGCCGAAGGGCCAGGGCTCTTGTCACTGACCACTGGTCTAGTGCCTAGGATTTGGTGCTTTCACCACCAAGACCCAGCCCCAATCTCTGGCTGGGAACCCAAGCCCTGCTCCAAGCCGATGCAGGCCAGGGCCACTCGAGTTCATTATGTATACTACTTCACCTTGGACTGTAACTAACAGCTATATCTCATTGTGCTGTTGAAGAACATCACAGGACATGAACACCAACACGAGACAAAGTCACTTGGAGACTGTAATGGAGTGAGAACAAAACAAGGTTGCTGTGCAGCCCACACAACCCCAAATGCCTCCATCTGTCTCAGCTACAATGAGTGATATTTATTTACCAATTCCAGTTAACTCTTTAAAAATATATATTTATTTGGCTGTGCTAGGTCTTAGTTGCAGCTTGCAGATCTTCAGTCTTCTTTTCAGCATACAGGATCTTTAGTTGCAGCATATGAACTCTTAGTTGTGGCATGTGGTATCTAATTCCCAGCCAAGAAAGTGACCCAAGCCCCCTGTATTGGGAGTGCAGAATCTCAGTCATTGGACTGCCAGCGAAGTCCTGCCACTTCCAGTTAACTCTTGAACACCATGAGCTTGAACTGCATGGGTCCACTTATACGCAGATTCTTTTCCAATAAATATGTACTCCAGGGAACCCCAGGTGGTCCATTGGTAGAAAATCTGACTTCCAATGCAGGGGATGCTAGTTCGATCCCTGGTTGGGGAACTCAGATCCCTCATGCCGTGGCTAAGCCTGTGTGCCACAGCCAAGATCTGATACAACCAAATAAAGTTTTTTAAAAAATGTACTCTAGTGGTATGTAATGTGCATGGGTTGACTCTGAGGATACACAATCCTGGACATAGAGGACTAGCTGTATAGTTATATGTGGGCTTTTGACCACACGGGGGCAGTGCCCCTAACCTCTACATGGTTCAAGGGTCACATGTATAGCCTTAACTTCATCCAGCCTGCTTACACTATAGATAAGATTTCTTGAGACACCCAGTCATAGAATTGTCTTGCTTTCTGATTGCTTCTAATCTAGAGGGAACTTCTGCTTCCTAAGACTTTCCCTTACTTTGCACATCCTAATCCCTGATTGTGTAATATGTTCTTTCTAACACCCTCTTCCTAAGATGTTCCCTTTGCTCTGTGTTCTCCTGCACCGTGCCAAGTAATGTGCCCAACTTGTTCAACACACAAGTGTGTTTTTGGTGGCCTTTTACTGAACAGAATTGACTCTAGGCTCTCAGGATATACAGGGACTGTTTGGCAGCCTACTTCCTTCTTGGAGTATCCAGTGAGCAGTTACCCTGATAGAGGTGGCCAGAACCCTCTCTCATCTAATTGGTGCTATGAGATAGAATCCAGGGTTTATTAATGGACTTTCAGTCCTGTTTTAAACTAAGCATTGTCAGCTATAGCTGCACAGTTGGATTTCTCCACAGGGGAGGGGCTCCCAGTGGAATGGCGCGGTTAATGCAAATAACAGTGGACATGTTGTCAGAAAACTTGGCTTCCAGCTTTGTTTCCATTGAAAAATAGCACTGTGAGCAGTGTCAAATTGTTTAACCTCCTTGGGTTTCAGGGTTTTAACTTTAAAAGGAGAGAGCTGGACAGTAGAAGTCTCTGAGGGTGCTTCTAGCTGTAACATTTGAAGATTTTTTATTTGAAATCCACTATGGAGATGTCATCTCTTCTCTCTAGTAGGTAATACCAGATCACTCTGAGGAGTTTTGTGATGTAAGTCACCCAAAATGCTCAATTCTAAAAAGATATCTGAAGTATATAAAGGTATAGTTTGTCATTTTCTTTACAAATATTTGCAGACAGATGGCTAGCACAATTGTTTCTGGTGTAAAAGCAGACATTGTTAAAATATAATAAGAACCAGATAAATCTATGGGGATTCTCTTAACTCTGTCTCCAGAGAATCAGTGCTAAAAAGTCAAATTAGTCATTTTTATTTAGGAGATATAAAAAGACATATGGTTTCATGCTGTACCAGCTGTCATAAAATTTTGGAGAAAAGTGTTACTTACAAAGCTTCTAGGGGGAATGTTTCACAGAAGTATTTTAACCTTTATAGCTTACAAAATCGATGGCTTCCTTTTTTGTAAACTATATTTTGGGCCTAAATTCTCTTTAACCACAAAGGTTTATCAGAAAAGAAAACATACAGCTAGGGGAAAAATAATGAGACTACCTTCTAGTGAAGTACCTGTTTATATGTTGCTTTTTTTATGGAGCTAGGATTTTTGTGTGAATCTAAAATGCATTGTGATGAAAGATATTCAAGGATTTGTTTTCAGGCAAAATAAGTATAATTTCTAGAAAGCTATGATCCACTGTTTAACCTTCATGCATAGTATGAATTATAATGGTAACCACAATGTGTACATACTTTATATGCATGCTTGAAAAATCCCTTCTCATATGCAAGGTCCTTCCATTTTTGTGTGTGTGTCTTCTCCCTTATCATTATTGAATTGTATCTGTGCATGATTGTAGACTCAAAAGATCTTCCGTATACTGTAATTTATTCTTCTGACAATTTCTCTATTCTTTCTCGTTTTCTCACTTCTTTTTCTTTCCTCCTTGTTTATTCACCTTGCAGATTCAGGTTTTTTGTTTTTTTTTTCTTTCCCTTTTTCTTCTCTACTTTTTATTAAAAGAAACCAGACTTGTAAAAGAAAGGACAGGGTTTAAAACAGAAATCTAGAATCAGAGATTTACAAGTTTATATACAAGAATCTATCATGGCAATTGTGGTTGTCCTCGTGCCAGGAAAGAAATGTATAATAAATCACACGAGACTAGGTTAATGAGAAAGTTTCTGGAAATAATCAGAAAAGATAGTGGCGTTCTGAAAAACTAACAGTAGAAATTGAATTGTTACATATGAATGATGTTCATAGGGATAAATAATATTTGGAAGGTATTAATTAGAAAATCTATTGATTTTGCTTGCCTAAATTCCAAATTCAGTGTTAGGGTTGTCATAGCAACCTTAATACATTTCCTTGAAATAATTGGTTTTGCAATTGTAGAAAGCTTTTTATCAATTTTTATCATACATTACATATGGGCCTTTATGTCCTCAGTTGTCCCTGAAACAAAATTTCATTTCATTTGTCATCTTTTTCATTATACTAAGACTAAATTGCATTTTCTCACACTGTACATAATATATTATCTACAAGTATCAGATAGTGCATTTGTTAGTTGACCTTTGCCATTAGGATTAGAGCAGTGGTCCCCAGATTTTCAAGGATGAAGATTTCTTGTACATATAAAAATAGTTCATAAGGCTATCTTCTCTTCACCCTTGCCTCCATGAAAATAGCTATCATTTTCTGTTTTCCTTTTATAATGTCATATGTGCTGTGCTGTGCTAAGTTGGTTCAGTCCTGTCCAACTCTTTGAGACCCTATAGACCATAGCCTGCCAGGCTCCTCTGTCCATGGGATTCTCCAGGCAAGAATACTGGAGTGGATTACTGTGCCCTCCTCCAGGGGATAATGTCCTATAGTTTCTATTAATGCAGGATTATTTTTAATGAATTTGAATTAATAACCATGAAAACTTCTGCATATATTAAAAATATTTGGTTAGTGGATTAGTATACACATGGATTGACAAGCTCTTCATAAGAACTGATTATCATCTATGATTCTCAGATTGAGAATCACTGGTTTAGAGCTTGATACCTCTCAACTCTCCCCTCCTTGCTTTTTGTTGATTTAATTCCTACAGTGGTTCTTGGGACTAACTTTCCTAACTGAGCCTGTAATTTTAGGTGGACTGTTCCTAAAATGGCAGCAGTATGGAATAGCATTTTTGACCACAATCCTTCTGTTTTTGCCTTGAAGTTTTTTTATGGGAGGGGGGCCTGGGAAGAGTGAACAAAATGGTTGCCAGTTAATGGGAAACTGCAAGGGTTGGGTGCCGTGTGGTTTTCAGCTGAAGCAGGGCATTTCCTGCACAAGAGAAAATGAGTTGAAAAGAACAGGATTAGAGAGCCAAGGAAAATTCTGTGGGGGATAACTTGGAGTTTAAACATTGAGAAAAGTGCAAACATTAAGTCCAGAGGTAGAATCAGTGTCAGGATTGCTGAGCCAGTTGTTCAACAGTTGAATTTGGGAAAGACTAGGGTAAAAACAGGAGTGAATATGGTACTGTTTTTTATTCATTTACTTTTGAAATTGATCCAGATCTGGCTGTTTGTTTGTAATAAATGGTGAAGGGCTGATTGGCTTATTGTGCAATGTTTTCCATTTAATCTTCCAAAGTATTCTTCTCAGCAATAATTAGAAACTGGAAGGTCAGTTTGTTCTCCTTTTTATAACTGATAACCTTAAGGTTGGTTTGGTTATATCATAGGAAGCAGGGTAATAGGTGTTGGGACTGGAAAATCCATCTCCTGATGCATAATTCTCAAACCTACATTTTATACAGTTTTGGTACTATTAGTCCAAATTAAACCATTAACCTTTTCTTAAACCCTCTCCTCTGGGTTTTCCTTCCCACAGAAAAGAATCTGTTTTCTCTTTACAGGCTATTTAGACAACTGCATTTAGCTGTCATATGGCTCTGTGATCTCTACTCTGACCCTTCTTTCCTGGTGTAGAAGCTGAGGAAGGCTTGGAGGAGCTCCATAGGGCTGCAGCAGGAGTTAGAAGTATTCCTCTACCATAGCTGTGATATACTGTGGCAGTGGACAAATACCAAGCTATCTGAATATCAAGGGGCAAACCTAGCAAAGTGGGTGTAAAGGGGATGCCACATCAAGAATGCCAATGTGAAGTTAAATATTAATAGATTTCTTTGCTGCATCACTTATCATAGTATTTCATATGACAATTTAAGGTGTGACTTTCCTACATGGGGATAAGTTATGTCTTCTTTTCCAAACTTACTTGATCATTGACTCTTTGACGGTTTGTTAGTGTGTGTGGTAGGGATAATATCTTGCCAGACTTTAGTGTTCCACTAAACATGGCCTGGAAAGTGTTGCCTTAATAGACATAAAATTTAAAGTATAAGTTCTGCTCACTGTGTATTCATGTTATTTTTGAATGTGGAGAAGTGGATCTGCTTTAGAATGAGCAGAGCAAAACTAAGGTAATGTAATTTGTTAAGGTCTATGAGGTGACATGGCACATCCGTATGACATACTAAAGCTGTTGGATTTGCAGTGTTTCAGCCAATTTCAGGTAATTGGGTGCTAGGATAGTGGCCACAGTGAGAAGAGAGACATACCTGAGCCACCCTGGTCATCATGGCAGCTTCTCTATAAGTGTAAATAGAAATCCAAATCAATTTCAAACAAAACCTAAGTCATAGCAATGAGTTTCATAAAATTCACTTCTGAAATTCAAATGAATTCCTTTCCTTGAAGTACCACAAAACACTTTTAAATCCCCAAGTGTTCTTTTTTGTATTCAGATCTCTTTTAGCGATTGGATTTTTCTAACCCAAAGAAAAATCATCTGTTTACATTAAAAGGCACGGCTTACAAGTCCTATTTACATCACTCAAACTAGTAGGTCTGGAGGTGCTTTTCCCTAGGAGAATTTACAAATGCCATGGTCTTCTTCCCTTCTCTCTAGTCACCTTTCAAGGACAAAAGTCCTCTTAATTAAGAGTTTCAGCTTGTAAGGTGGTATGTTTCGGTTGTTGGAATTAATGTCAGTGTGCCTTCTGTGCACAGACATCTGTTCAGAACATGGGTTACCCTCTCATCCAGTTAATTTATACTTGCTGGACTTGGGTGCTCCTTTTCTTCTCTGAGAATGTCATTGTTGGCTGCAGGCAAACTTCCCAGTTAAGAATATCATTTTATTAAATCTGTGTCTACATTGTTTCCTTGATCTTTAGCAGGATGAAACAAGAGACCAGGTATGAAGAGCTCAATGTTAATCAACTTCCTTAAACAGATTCTGTAGCTGGGAATCTATGGCCAGCCTCCCAAGAAGGCAGAAAATCTTCTGCAAACCCAGTTGGGTTTGAGATGTGTTGATAAGAACCTCCTCTTCTCCCTCCAGTGCTTGACATTTGCCGGGATTTCCTTTGCTGAGAATTATTCTTTGGAACTTGAAGATTTCAATCTCTCCAAAGATTTTTACTAAAATGCAAATACCCGAGATAAGGTTATGATAAAGTTTCTTATTATCTAATAGCTTAACTGATTTGAGTTTGATTTTCTTGTCAAGTAGGATCCAGAGTAGGGATGCATCCAAGAATTGTATTTAACCTGAAGCTTAAAGAGGAGGGCTTTTTAAGGAAAAAGAATAAAGATTTACCAATTAAAAAAAATTAGATTAAGGTTCTGGGAAGGGATCCAGGCAAGTTTAGAGGCCCTAAAGTTTCATTGTGTGCACGCTTCGGTAGCTTCAAGGTAATCCACCTCTAGTCTAGAGTAGTGATTATCAAGCTTTACAGTACGTTAGCAGCATAAGGGGGAGGTTCCTTACAAATGTAGATTCTCAAGGCCTACCCTTTGAGATTCAGTTTCAGTGGATCTGAGTCAGAGCCCAGGAGAATCTGAGATATATCCCACACTTGGAGAAACATTGTCCAGAAAAGCAGAACACAGAATTGGCTCTTGAGGGAAGGAGTAGGACCTTGTCACCCAGGAATGAGCAAGTAGGAAAAGGCCAAAGATAACTCAAAAATAAGGCAGTGGTATTCATTACTATATGGCTCCAGGGCCACATCCATAATCACTGTTGCCACATACGGCTCCTTTAGGTCTTATTTTCCTCTGCACTCAATATACAAATTCTCTCAGATGTCCCCCAAATGAATATAAACCACAAAATGTCTCAGTTTTGTCATTACATCTGTTTCTTTTGCATATCTAGGACAAAACAACAGGAAATTCCAGCTTTCTCACAAAGGATCATTTTTATTATTTTAAATCAATTTTTAAATTGATGTATAGTTGATTTATGGTGTATTAATTTCTGCTGTATAGCAAAGTGATTCAGTTATACACATACACATTCTTACATTCTTTTTTGTTATATTCTTTTCCATTATGGTTTATCATAGGATGTTGAATGTAGTTCTCTCTGTTATACAGTAAGACCTTGTTGATTATCCATTCTATATATAAAAACTTATATCTACTAACCCCAAACTCCATCCCTCCCTTAACTCTCTCCCCCTTGGCAAACACCAGTCTATTCTCTATGTCCTTGAAGGAATCATTTTTATTATTGAAACAAGGGCCCATATGCTGGTTTATGGTATATGCCTTTCTCAAAAATTTTCGAGGATAGGTGAAATCTCTGACATGACTCTCTGCAAGGGGAACCCTATGTTTGTGTATAAATGGGAGATGATGAATGACTAGACAGGACAATGGACAGATGGGAAGTATACTTTACTTGTGGTTCAAGAGGTACTCTCCCATTCTTGGAAAACTGGATCAAAAGGCTGTTAAGAAACTTTCCCTAACATTTGGGGACAGCAGAGACTTCATAGTTATGTGCCCCTGGAGTATAACTGTTAAAAGTTGATGGCTATATGGATACAGATATGTTGAAACAATACAATAAAGTGTAAATTGGACAATGTGGATGGTGAGTATAAGGACAATTAAAAAAAATAGAGCATGCCTTCCAGACACCAAATATTGGGTTGGTCAAAAAGTTCGTTTAGGTTTTTCCATAACATCTTACGGAAACCCGAACGAACTTTTTGGCCAACCCAATACTTCATGCATAATATCTTACTATGTGCTATAGGTTATAATAGTCTTGTAGATGTGGAACTAAGACCTTAGAGAAGCCTGCCTATATTCATGCAGTGAATAAATAGTAGAACTATGATGTTGAACTTAAGTTTGTCTGACTCGCAAAGTTCACTGTAGATGAAAGTGCTCGCTCTTGCTGGGCTCTCTTATACCACTAGGGATTAAATTTCTCCCTGTGGGAACATGATTGTGCTTAAAGAGATATGTATTTAGCTAGTATCACAGTAAGAGCCACATATGATAAGAAATGGTGCAGTTACTAAAGTCTGTTATCATTTGGTACTCTTATACACAAATCTGAGTTGCCTGCTGTATGCCAGAGTCATTGTATTACAGTTGTCCATAGCTCAGATGGTAAAGAATTTGCTTGCAGTGTGGGAAACCCAGGTTCGATCCCTGAGTCTGGAAGATCCCCTGGAGAAGGAAATGACAACCCATTCCAGTTTTCTTGCCTGGAGAATTCCATGCACAGAGGAGCCTGGCAGACTTCCATCCACGGGGCTGCAAAAATCAGACTCAACTGAATGACTAACATGCACACACACGTGTGTAAAAACAGAACCAAGAGAATGTGTACATATATGTAAAGAATTGTTATGAGGAATTGGCTGATATGATTATGGAGGCTGGCAAGTTGAAATTCTGTACTATGGGCCCACAGGTTGGAGAACCAGGAGAGCTGATGGTACACATGAAGTCCACGGGCAGTTTTCTGGAGAATTCTCTCTTGCTCGGGTGAACTGGACTTTTTCTTCTCTTCAAGCCTTCAATACAACTGATTGGATGAGGCCCAGTCAGATTATGGAGGGCAAACTGCTTTACTCAACAATCACTGATTTAAATATTTCTTTTCATCTAAGTGAAAAGAAAGTGAAAGTGTTAGTTGCTCAGTCATGGCTGACTCTTTGTGACGCCATGGCCTATAGCCTGCCAGGCTCCTCTGTCCATGGGATTCTCCAGGCAAGAATACTGGAGTGGGTAGCCATTCCCTTCTCCAGGGGATTTTCCAGACTCAGGGATTGAGCCCAGGTCTCCCGCATTGCAGGCAGATTCTTTACCATCTGAGCCACCTGGGAAGCCCAATTTCATCCAAAACATCCTTCATATTGACTCATAAAAGTAACCATCATAGTCATCTAAATCACGGTCTTCCCATTTCCATTATGGAAGACCAGCTCTGGTGGGGCAATGGCCCTCCCAGAACGTACACTGGAATCAGGTGCCTGGCATATGGAAGCTTTTTGTAGTTGGCAGAGACCATTTGTTCCTGTTTTTCATTATTCAGAAACCTAGTAACAGTAGTTCATCAGGCACTCTGTCTATCAGATCTAGTCCCTTAAATCTATTTCTCACTTCCACTGCATAGTCATAAGGGATTTGATTTCAGTCATATCTGAATGGTCTAGTGGTTTTCTCCACTTCTTCAATGTCAGTCTGAATTTGGCAATAAGGAATTCATGATCTGAGCCACAGTCAGCTCCCGGTTTTTTTCTTGCTGACTGTACAGAGCTTCTCCATGTTTGGCTGCAAAGAACATAATCAATCTGATTTTGGTGTTGACCATCTGGTGATGTCCATATGTAGAGTCTTCTCTTGTGTTGTTGGAAGAGGGTGTTTGCTATGACCAGTGTGTTCTCTTGGCAGAACTCTATTAACCTTTGCCCTACTTCATTCTGTACTCCAAGGCCAAATTTGCCTGTTACACCAGGTGTTTCTTGACTTCCTACTTTTGCATTCCAGTCCCCTATAATGAAAAGGACATCTCTTTTGGGTGTTAGTTCTAGAAGGTCTTGTAAGTCTTCAGAGAACTGTTCAACTTCAGCTTCTTCAGCATTACTGGCTGGAGCATAGACTTGGATTACTGTGATATTGAATGGCTTGCCTTGGAAACGAACAGAGATCATTCTGTCATTTTTGAGATTGCATCCAAGTACTGCATTTTGGACTCTTTTGTTGATCACGATGGCTACTCCATTTCTCCTAAGGGATTCCTGCCCACAGTAGTAGATATAATTGTCATCTGGGTTAAATTCACCCATTCCAGTCCATCTTAGTTCATTGATTCCTAGAATGTCAATGTTCACTCTTGTCATCTCCTGTTTGACCACTTCCAATTTGCCTTGATTCATGGACCTAACATTCCAGGTTTCTGTACAATAGTGTCGGACCTTGCGTCTATCACCAGTCATATCCACAACTGGGTGTTGCTTTGGCTCTGTCTCTTTATTCTTTCTGGAGTTATTTCTCCACTGATCTCTAGTAGCATATTGGGCACCTACTGACCTGGGGAGTTTATCTTTCAGTGTCCTATCTTTTTGCCTTTTCATACTGTTCTCAAGGCAAGAATACTTAAGTGGTTTGCCATTCCTTTCTCCAGTGGACTACATTTTGTCAGAATTCTCCATCATGACCCATCTGTCTTGGACATGAGAGTCCCTTGGACTGCAAGGAGATCCAACCAGTCCATCCTAAAGGAAATCAGTCTTGAATATTCATTGGAAGGACTGGTGCTGAAGCTAAAACTCCAATATTTTGGCTGCCTTATTTGAAAAACTGACTCATTTGAGAAGACAATGAATGCTGGGAAAGATTGAAGTTGGGAGGAGAAGGGGCTGACAGAGGATGAGATGGTTGGATGGTATCACTGACTCAATGGACATGAGTTTCAGTAAAGTCTGGGAGTTGGTTTGGACAGGGAGGCCTGGCGTGCTGCGATTCATGGGGTAGCAAAGAGTCGGACATGACTGAGCGACTGAACTGAACTGAGTAACAGTAGATTTCTTAAACTCCTGAGTGATTTCTGACATACTTTGTATCAATCACGGTGCTGAGATTTTCATAAGATTTTTTTCATAATACCTATGTCTCCCCTAGGGCTTACCCAGTGTCTCAGAGGTAAAGAATCCACCTGCCAATTCAGGAGATGTGGGTTTGAATCTCTGGATTGGTAAGATCCCCTGGAGAAGTAAATGGCAACCCACTCCAGTATTCTTGTCTGGGAAATCCCACTGATAGAGGAGCCTGGCCGGTTACAGTCTATGGTGTCACAAAGAGTCAGACACAATTTAGCAACTAAACAAGAAATGTCTCCCTTAACTGAACTACGAGTTATCCTATCAATAGAATATCACTTAATTTTACATTTTTGTGTATTTTATCACACTATTATAAGCTCTAATATAGGTAGTTCTAAAGACTTTGCATCCCTCCCCCCACCCACCACCAAAGCCACTAATTTGTAAGCCGTTTGATAGTGGGTTTGTTTCATTTATCTCTGTGTCCCTCATTGCATCTAGCCATAGATTTACTCACAGTAGATGCTAAAAGTATATTGGTTGGAATGGCTTGAAATTTTTTCCGGGGCTCCAAATAATGCTGACCAATGCCTGCTTGAAGCAAACTGGAAGATACATTTCTCATAAACTACACCTCTCATCAACTATAGCCTGATAAGTGAAGTGCTGGCATTTTCACTCTTGTTCCTTTAGCTCCCCCTAGTGGGAGGGTAGCAAAATCTCTTGGCTATAGGATTGTTTATACCATTCCTGCTAGAAACAGCCAACAGAAACCACCACCAAACTAAACACTAACCCTTTGTAGGAATTATATATATTTTACACTTTTTTTTTACTTTGATCTAAGAACAAAAGTTTCTCAAGTTTCTAACAGGTCTATTCAGCCTGTGCTCAAAGCAGCTTAGATTATTGGGTGGGGGCAGATTTAATCAGAGAATATTGATATAAACCGTGGCATTCCTTGAGGCATGGACCCAGGCACTTCTAAGAAGAAAGCTATTTAGCTACTTCTTAGAACTTAAGTGGAGTGAACAACAAACATCTTTCCCTGTTTCCTGAGCTCCATCCTGCATTGCAGCTCAGCAGGGGAGCAGTGAAGTTGCTGCCTGGTGCCTCTGGCCCCAAGCATCTCCCACCTTTCCACCTTACCCGCCTGAGACCTTAGCAGTACCTTCTGCTTTGGTTCTGACACGTAGGTCAGTTTGTTTCAGTCTGCCTGACTGATTTATGCTGCTTAAGAATCCCTTCAGCTTGTGCTTCTAGTAGTCTGTACTTCAGATAAAAAACAGTGTTTCTGATTTTCTCTATAGAAATTTCTCTATAGAAATCATCATTCTTCTCTTTAATCCCAATGTTTTGAGGAGCTGTCTGGGTATTAAGTATGCATGTTTAATGATTTATATTCCTAGGACTTTGAATTATTTCTTAACTGTATCTGTTCTTTTATAGAAATTTATTTTATTTCCCTTCTTGTTTTTTTTTTTTTAATTTATTTTAATTGGAGGCTAATTACTTTACAATATTGTAGTGGTTTTTGCCATACCTTGACATGAATCAGATATGGGTATACATGTGTTCCCCATCCTGAAACCCTCTCCCAACTCCCTCCCCATCCCATCACTCTGGGTCATCCCAGGGCACCAGCCCTGAGCACGCTGTTTCATGCATCGAACCTGGACTGGCGATCTGTTTCACATATGATAATATATATGTTTCAATGCTATTCTCTCAAATAATCCCACCCTCGCCTTCTCCAACAGAGTCCAAAAGACTGTTCTATACATCTGTGTCTCTTTTGCTGTCTCGCACATAGGGTTATCATTACCATCTTTCTAAATTCCATATATATGCATTAGTATACTATATTGGGGTTTTTTTTTCTGACTTACTTCACTCTGTATAATAGTCTCCAGTTTCATCCACCTCATTAGAACTGATTCAAATGTGTTCTTTTTATTTATTTTTTTTTTCAAATGTGTTCTTTTTAATGGCTCAGTAATACTCCATTGTGTATATGTACCACTGCTTTCTTATCCATTTGTCTGCTGATGGACATCTAGGTTGCTTCCATGTCCTGGCTATTACAAACAGTGCTGTGATAAACATTGTGGTACACATGTCTCTTTCAATTCTGGTTTCCTTAGTGTGTATGCCCAGCAGTGGGATTGCTGGGTCATATGGCAATTCTATTTCCAGTTTTATAAGGAATCTCCACACTGTTCTCCATACTGGCTGTACTAGTTTGCATTCCCACCAACAGGGTAAGAAGGTTCCCTTTTCTCCACACCCTCTCCAGCATTTATTGTCTGTAGACTTTTGGATAGCAGCCATTCTGACTGGCGTGAGATGGTGCCTCATTGTGGTTTTGATTTGCATTTCTCTGATGACTAGTGATGTTGAGCATCTTTTCATGTGTTTGTTAGTGATCTGTATGTCTTCTTTAGAGAAGTGTCTGTTTAGTTCTTTGGCCCATTTTTTGATTGGGTCGTTTATTTTTCTGCAATGGAGCTGCAGGAGTTGCTTGTATATTTTTGAGATTAATTCTTTGTCAGTTGCTTCATTTGCTATTATTTTCTCCCATTCTGAAGGCTTTTTCACCTTGCTTATAGTTTCCTTTGTTGTGCAGAAGCTTTTAAGTTTAATTAGGTCCCATTTCTTTATTTTTGCTTTTATTCCCATTACTCTGGGTGGTGGGTCATAGAAGATCCTGCTGTGATGTATGTCGGAGAGTGTTTTGCCTACGTTTTTCTCTAGGAGTTTTACGGTTCTGGTCTTATGTTTAGATCTTTAATCCATTTTGAGTTTATTTTTGTGTATGGTGTTAGAAAGTGTTCTACTTTCATTCCTTTATAAGTTGTTGACCAGTTTTCTCAGCACCACTTGTTAAAGAGATTGTCTTTTCTCCATTGTATATTCTTGCCTCCTTTGTCAAAGATAAGGGGTCCATAGGTGCATGGCTTTATCTCTGGGCTTTCTATTTTGTTCCATTGATCTATATTTCTGTCTTTGTGCCAGTACCATACTGTCTTGATGACTGTAGCTTTGTAGTATAGCCTGAAATCAGGCAGGTTGATTCCTTCAGTTCCATTCTTCTTTCTCAAGATTGCTTTGGCTATTCAAGGTTTTTTGTATTTCCATGCAAATTGTGAAATTATTTTTTCTAGTTCTGAGAAAAATATCATTGGTAGCTTGATAGGGATTGCAATGAATCTATAGATTGCTTTGGGTAATATACTCATTTTCACTATATTGATTCTTCAAATCCATGAACATGGTATATTTCTCCATCCTTTTTTGTCTTCTTTGATTTCTTTCATCAGTGTTTTATAGTTTTCTATATATAGGCTTTGTTTCTTTAGATAGATATATTCCTAAGTATTTTATTCCTTTTGTTGCAATGGTGAATGGAATTGTTTCCTTACTTTCTCTTTCTTTTTTGTCTTTGTTAGTGTATACGAATGCAATGGATTTCTTTGTGTTAATTTATATCGTGCAAGTTTACAATATTCATTGATTAGCTCTAGTAATTTTCCGGTGGAGTCTTTAGGGTTTTCTAGTAGAGGATCACACCATCTGCAAACAGTGAAAGTTTTACTTCTTTTTTTCCAATCTGGATTCCTTTTATTTCTTTTTCTGCTCTGATTGCTGTGGCCAAAACTTCCAAAACTATGTTGAATAGTAGTGGTGAGAGTGGGCACTCTTGTCGTGTTCCTGGCTTTAGGGGAAATGCTTTCAATTTTTCACCATTGAGGATAATGTTTTCTGTGGGTTTGTCATATATAGCTTTTATTATGTTGAGGTATGTTCCTCTATTCCTGCTTTCTGGAGGGTGTTTATCATAAATGGATGTTGACTTTTGTCAAAGGCTTTCTCTACATCTATTGAGATAATCATATGGTTTTTATCTTTCAATTTGTTAATGTTGTGTATCACATTGATTGATTTGAGAATATTGAAGAATCCTTGCATCCCTGGGATAAAGCCCACTTGGTCATGATGTATGATCTTTTAAATATGTTGTTGGATTCTGTTTGCTAGAATTTTGTTAAGCATTTTTTTTACTCTATGTTCAGCAGTGATATTGGCTGGTAGTTTTCTTTTTTGTGGCATCTTTGTCAGGTTTCAGTATTAGGGTGATGGTGGCCTCATAGAATGAGTTTGGATGTTTACCTTCCTCTGCAATTTTCTGGAAGAGTTTGTGTAGGATAGTTGTTATGTTCAGTTCAGTTCAGTCACTCAGTCGTGTCCGACTGTTTGTGACCCCACGAATCGCAGCATGCCCAGCCTCCCTGTCCATCACCAACTCCCGGATTTCACCCAAACTCATTTGCATTGAATCAGTGATGTCATCCAGCCATCTCGTCCTCTGTCGTCCCCTTCTCCTCCTGCCCCCAATCCCTCTCAGCATCAGGGTCTTTTCCAATGAGTCAACTCTTCGCATGAGGTGGCCAAAGTGCTGGAGTTTCAGCTTCAGCATCATTCCTTCCAATGAACACCCAGGGCTGATCTCCTTCAGAATGGACTGGTTGGATCTCCTTGCAGTCCAAGGGACTCGCAAGAGTCTTCTCCAGCACCACAGTTCAAAAGCATCAATTCTTTGGTGCTCAGCTTTCTTCACAGTCAAACTCTCACATCCATACATGACCACTGGAAAATCCATAGCCTTGACTAGATGGACCTTTGTTGGCAAAGTAATATCTCTGGTTTTTAATATGCTGTCTAGGTTGGTTATAACTTTCCTTCCAAGGAGTATGCGTCTTTTAATTTCATAACTTCAGTCACCATCTACAGTGATTTTGGAGCCCCCCAAAATAAAGTCTGACACTGTTTCCTCTGTTTCCCCATCTATTTCCCATGAAGTGATGGGACTGGATGCCATGATCTTAGTTTTCTGAATGTTGAGCTTTAAGCCAACTTTTTCACTCTCAACTTCCACTTTCATCAAGAGGCTTTTTAGTTCCTCTTCACTTTCTGCCATAAGGATAGGTGTTAGCTCTTCACTAAATTTTTAGTAGAATTCAGTTGTGAAGCCATCTGGTCCTGGGCTTTTGTTTGCTGGAAGATTTCTGATTACAGTTTCCATTTCCATGCTTGTGATGGGTCTGTTAAGATTTTCTATTTCTTCCTGGTTCAGTTTTGGAAAGTTGTACTTTTCTAAGAATTGGTCCATTTCTTCCAAGTTGTCCATTTTATTGGCATATAGTTGCTGGTGGTAGTCGCTTATGATCCTTTGTATTTCTGTGTTGTCTGTTGTGATTTCTCCATTTTAATTTCTAATTTTGTTGATTTGATTCTTCTCCCTTTGTTTCTTGATGAGTCTGGCTAATGGTTTGTCAATTTTATTTATCTTCTCAAAGAACCAGCTTTTAGCTTTTTTGATTTTTGCTGTGGTCTCTTTTGTTTCTTTTGCATTTATTTCTGCCCTAATTTTAAGATTTCTTTCCTTCACTAACCCTGGGGTTCTTCATTTCTTCTTTTTCTAGTTTCTTTAGGTGTAGAGTTAGGTTATTTATTTGACTTTTTTCTTGAGGTATGCCTGTATTGCTATGAGCCTTCCCCTTAGCACTGTTTTACAGTGTCCCATAGGTTTTGGGTTGTTGTGTTTTCATTTTCATTCGTTTCTATGCATATTTGGTTTCTTTTTTGTTTCTTCTGTGATTTGTTGGTTATTCAGAAGAGTGTTGTTTAACCTCCATATGTTGGAATTTTTAATAGTGTTTTTCCTGTATTTGACATCTTACTGCATTGTGGTCAGAAAAGATGCTTGTTTTGAATTTACCAAGGCTAGATTTATGCCCCTAGATGTGTTCTATCCTGGAGAAAGTTCCATGTGCACTTGAGAAAAAAGGTGAAATTCCTTGTTTTGGGGTTAGATGTCCTATAGATATCAATTAGGTCTAACTGGTCCATTGTATCATTTAAAGTTTGTGTTTCCTTGTTAATTTTGTGTTTAGTTGATCTATCCGTAGGTGTGAGTTTGGTATTAAAGTCTCCCACTATTATTATGTTATTGTTAATTTCTTCTTTCATACTTGTTAGCATTTGTCTTACATAGTTTGGTGCTCCTATGTTGGGTGCATATATATTTATAATTGTTATATCTTCGTCTTGGATTGATCCTTTGATCATTATGTAATGTCCTTTGTTGTCTCTTTTCACAGCCTTGATTTTAAAGCTTATTTTATTTGATATGAGTATTGCTACTCCTGCTTTCTTTTGGTCTCTATTTTCATGAAGTATCTTTTTCCAGCCCTTCACTTTAAGTCTGTATGTTTCCCTTGTTTTGAGGTAGGTCTCTTGTAGACAGCATATATAGGGGTCTTGTTTTTGTATCCACTCAGCCAGTCTTTGTCTTTTGGTTGGGGCATTTAACCCATTTACATTTAAGGTAATTATTGATAAGTATGATCCCATTGCCATTTACTTTGTTGTTTTGGGTTTGAGTTTGTACACCCTTTTTGTGTTTCCTGTCTAGAGAAGATCCTTCAGCATTTGTTGGAGAGCTGGTTTGGTGGTGGTGAACTCTCTCAGCTTTCGCTTGTCTGTAAAGCTTTTGATTTCTCCTTCATATTTGAATGAGATCCTTGCTGGGTACAGTAATCTGGGTTGTAGGTTTTTCTCTTTCATCACTCTAAGTATGTCCTGCCATTCCCTTCTGGCCTGAAGAGTTTCTATTGAAAGATCAGCTGTTATCCTTATGGGAATCCCCTTGTGGGTTATTTGTTGTTTTTCCCTTGCTGCTTTTAATATTTGTTCTTTGTGCTTGATCTTCGTTAATTTGATTAATATGTGTCTTGTGGTGTTTCACCTTGGGTTTATCCTGTTTGGGACTCTCTGGGTTTTTTGGACTTGAATGACTATTTCCTTCCCCATTTTAGGGAAGTTTTCAGCTATTATCTCCTCAAATATTTTTTCATGTCTTGTTTTTTTGTCATGCCTTTCTTTTTGTCTTGTTCTTCTTGGACTCCTGTGATTCGAATGTTGGGGCATTTAACATTGTCCCAGAGGTCCCCTGAGGTTGTCCTCATTTCTTTTAATTCTTTTTTCCTCTCTGTTTCATTTATTTCTACCATTCTATCTTCTGCCTCACTTATCCTATCTTCTGCCTCTGTTATTCTACTGTTGGTTCCCTCCAGAATGTTTTTGATCTCATTTATTGCATTATTAATTATTGATTGACTGTTTTTTATTTCTTCTAGGTCCTTGATAAACACTTCTTAAATCTTCTCAACCCTTGCCTCCTGGCTATTTATCTGTAATTCCATTTTGTTTTCAAGATTTTGGATCATTCTTACTATCATTATTCTGAATTATTTTTCAGTTAGACTCCCTATCTCCTTCTCTTTTGTTTGGTTTGGTGGGCATTTATCATGTTCCTTTACTTGCTGAGTATTTCTCTGCCTTTTCATTTTGTTTAGATTTCTGTGTTTGGGGTAGCCTTTCTGTATTCTGACAGTTTGTGGTGGTTCTTTATTGTGGAGTTTCCCTGTGGGTGGGGTTGGAAGAATGGATTGTCAGGGTTTCTTGGTTAGGGAAGATTGTGTCGTTGTTCTGGTGGGTGGAGCTGAATTTTTTCTCTCTGGAGTGCAATGAAATGTCCAGTAGTGAGGTTTGAGGTGTCTATGGGTTTGGTGTGACTTTGGGCAGCCTGTATATTGAAGCTCAGGGCTATGTTCCTGCGTTGCTGGAGAATTTGCCTGGTATGTCTTGCTCTGGAACTTGTTGGCTCTTGGGTGATGCTTCGTTTCAGTGTGAGGTATGGAGGCTTTTGGATGCTCTCTTATCAATTAATGTTCCCTGGAGTCAGGAGTTCTCTGGTGTTCTCAGGTTTTGTGCTTAAAACCTCCTGCCTCTGGTTTTCAGTCTTATTCTTACAGTAGCCTCAAGACTTCTCCTTCCATACATCATCGATGATAAAACATCTAGGTTAATGGTGAAAAGATTCTCTACAGTGAGGGACACCCAGAGAGGTTCACAGGTACATGGAGAAGAGAAGAGGGAGGAGGGAGATAGAGGTGACCAGGAGGAGAAAGGGGGGTATCAAAAGGAGAGAGAAATATCTAGCCAATAATCAGTTCCCTAAGTGTTCTCCTCATCCCGGAACACACACAGAGATTCACAGAATTGGGTAGAGAAGAGAAGGGGGAGGGAGGAGATAAAGGTGACCTGGGGGAGAAAAAGGAGAATCAAAGGGGGAGAGAGCAATCAAGCCAGTAATCACACTCCTAAGTGAAAATGGGTACTGAAGATTGGATTCTTAAAGGTACAAAATTGATAACAAATACTAAAAAGCAAAGATTAAAAATCTAGAGTAGAGGTTAGACTCAAAAATACATTAAAAAAAATCACGAAAATTATAAAAAATATATATGAAGTTTGTTTTAAAAATAGGGTCCTTTTTTTTGCAAGGTAATAGGTTATAAAAATGAAAATTAAAGGAGTAGTAGAGGACTTTAAAATTTTAAAAATTAATATTAAAATAAATTATAATAGTAAAAATATATCTAGGAATTATTCTGGACCTGTTGTGGGCAGTGTGGGGTCAGTTCAGTTTCAGATAGTTCCTTGTTCTAGCTTATACTTTTCAAGATCTATAGGCCCCTTCCAGTGTAGCTGGCGCTAACTACAGGGATTTAATCTGTTGCACCTGTCATTTCCAAAGCTGTTCCCTCTGTTTATTTTGGCTTCTTCTCTTTGCAGGTCTCTTCAGTGTCTAATTTCCACCCTGACACAAGGGGGCAAAGGTGGTCACTTATTTAGGTTCACTTGTTCAGTGGTGGTGTGGGGAGGGAAGAACACTGCAAACAAATGTCAGTGGTGTGTGTGGGGAGTGCTCGCAGTCGCGGTCACACTGGGTTTGCCCCTGCTCACGGCATGTGTGTTTTCCCAGTCTACAGTGCTTGGGTTCCAGGTTGCTCTGCATGGGAACTGTCTAAAGCAGGCCCTGGCTGGCGTGTACTTCCCAGGTCTAAGCCACTCAGGTTCAGGTTCTCAGGTACTTTCCAAAGGCGCAGACTCAGCTGGGCCTGTGTTTTCTGCCCTTCCCAAGTCCGAGCAGCTCAGGCGACCAGGCGCTTGGCGAGCACACTCTCCTGAGGTGGCGGGTGTGTCTTATCACCTCCCTGGTCCCAGCTGCTTGGTTTCCTGGGTGACAGAGGGTGCCTGTGTCTCTTCTGGGGAGCTGATCTATGGCTGTGACCCTCCTGGTGGATGTCAACCGTCCAGAATCCCAGGAAGTCTTGGTTAGCAACCAGAAGCCTGATTGCAGTTCGGTAGAGGATGCCATCTTTTGGGCCGAGTTTACCCCTTTCTGGCTCTGGCTGCCGCTGGCCTGCTTCCCTGCCTCTGGCGGTGGATGGGGCGGTCTGTAGCCAGCTAGCTCTCCTCTGGCATTCGCTCAGTCCTTTGTTCTGTGAGTGGGCCGGCAGTGCCTTAAGGTTAGAGATATTCGCAGGATGGTTCTCTCTCTCTCTCCCTCTCTGTTTTTTTTTTTTTTTTTTTTCCTCTCTCTCTGGCTATCCCACAGTTTAGGTTGCTGTCTCACATTAGCTCCCTCAGAGTGCCCTCAGGGCATTCAGGCCCGGTCCTGTGCCTCCCTGTTCAGCCCCCACTTGCTGGTGGCAGATGCAAGCATCTGGGCTACTTTTCTGCTGGGAGTTGCTGTTAGGCACGTAATCTGTGGGTTTTATTTATTCATTTTTCCCTCCTGGTTATGTTGCCCTCTGAGATTCCAAAATCTCAGACCTGCTGGTGAGAGGGTCTCCTGGTATTTGAAAACTTCTCTTTTAAGACTCCCTTCCCAGGACGGGTCTCTGTCCCTAGCTCTGTTGTCTCTCTATCTTTTATATTTTGTCCTACCTCCTTTTGAAGACAATGAGCTGCCTTTCTGGGTTCCTGATGTTCTCTGCCAGCGTTCAGAAATTGTTTTGTGGAATTTTCTCAGTGTTCAAATGTTCTTTCGATGAATTTGTGGGGGAGAAAGTGATCTCCCTGTCCTATTCCTCTGCCATCTTAGCTCACCTCCTCCTAGAATTTTAGAAATATTAAAAATAATGTAATAAACTTTTGCAATGCCTGTTTTCAAGAGGCTGATTGCAACATTTTTTTCTTTTTTAAACTAACTGATGCACAGACCTACACATTCCCCAAATATATAGGGTAAAATCTTGAAATGGAAAAATGTTCCTTTTTGGCTGTGAGCAAAATAACTAACTATCTCCCCACTGATCCATACCAGTGAATGTGATGCCCCTTAGCTTTTCTGAGGTTATGCATAACTCGTGTCTCTCCAGCTTCATAAACTGTGGAATAGGCTTTCTGGAGAGAAAAAACTGAGAGTGAATGTTATAACATGAATCAGCCATGGCTACAAATTTGATGTAGTGTTTGTTAGAATTGACAGCAAAAGGCAACATTAATCCATATACTAGTGCAGTAATGGCTTCATTTCAGCCCTTTGCAGCTATGTGACTTGGCATACATTTGTGTTTTCATTTTATTTCAGTGTGAGCAGACAACATGGCACCTTTTGAGACATGACATAGGTTTGAAGCAGTACAGTTTATACCTTCTTCATTAGAGAAGCATTTGAAGGTTAGGACTTTAGTCTTACAACCTAGAAACAGTAAACATAAAATCATATGGTATGGATAAAAACTATCATGTATGGTTGGCTCACTTAACTGGATTTTTGTGTCCCCACTTTTGGTTGTATCCTGCTTTGTCAGGGTCTCTTCTGTACTCTTGGACAAATGATAGGATTTTATTTTCTACTTTTCTTAGATGAATTGTGTGGGATTTGATTGTACATTGCTAAATTTACCTAGGAGTTAAGTATGTATTCTCCTCTTCATTTAAGCTGTGATTTCACATTTGATTACCATGAGATAATTACAGATGGAAGTTCTGTGATCAGTGGAGAACACAATCAACAATTTAGAAATTTTGTTACAGGTCATTACACCCTCATATTTATTGGAGAAGAATAGTACAAACTAGCAGTGGTAGCTTTTCCAGAGAGAAATTCATAATTGTCTAAATCTCTTCATACTGAAGCTTTTTTTGGCAATGATGGAGGAGTAAGGGATATTTACTTTTTACTCCTCTATAAACGTGTCATTTGTTCCAGATGTCCATTTATGATAAATGCTTGACTTGACTTTAAAAAAAAATGTGTATACTTTTCAGTGTTGATAACTGATTTAACAGAGAATACGTGGTAGCAAAGAGTCAGACATGAATTCAGTTCATTTCAGTTCAGTTCAGTTCAGTCACTCAGTCGTGTCCGACTCTTTGTGACCCCATGAATTGCAGCACACCAGGCTTCCCTGTCCATCACCAACTCCCAGAGTTCACCTAAACTCATGTCCATTGAGTCGGTGATGCCATCCAGCCATCTCATCCTCTGTCGTCCCCTTCTCCTCCTGCCCCCAATCCCTCCCAGCATCAGAGACTTTTCCAATGAGTCAATTCTTCGCATGAGGTGGCCAAAGTATTGGAGTTTCAGCTTCAGCATCAGTCCTTCTAAAGAACAGCCAGGACTGATCTCCTTTAGAATGGACTGGTTGGATCTCCTTGCAGTCCAAGGGACTCTCAAGAGTCTTCTCCAACACCACAGTTTAAAAGCATCAGTTCTTCGGCACTCAGCTTTCTTCGCAGTCCAACTTTCACATCCATACATGAGCACTGGAAAAACCACAGCCTTGACTAGACAGACTTTTGTTGGCAAAGTAATGTCTCTGCTTTTGAATATGCTATCTAGGTTGGTCATAACTTTCCTTCCAAGGAGTAAGCGTCTGTGTGCTATTGTTAGTTTGTGTTATTTTGTCAACTTGTGTTTGAGGGGCTACTTAGGTCCTCTTGTATCTGTGGAGGGCTTTTGACCCAACAGTTAATTAGTACTTGTCGGAGAAGACAAGTATTTTAGCCTGGATACTTATGCCATCTTTGGACAAGTGGTAGATTAGAGTCTTTGTCTAATTGACAGCTGTCCACAGCACATAGTATATAGATGACAGAGTAAATTTCAGACAAGTAATAGTAATACGGAAATGCAGTGTAGGGGAGGAAAAATAATTTTTCTCTTTCTAGGTTCCTGGCCGAGACCACCCCCTCCCCCTTAATAAAGGACAGATCAACAAGAAAAAAGCAAATAGAATTTTAATTACATGTATACTTCTTGTACACACGGAGATACCCAGGAAAACTGACTTAACTCTGAAATGGCCAAATACTATCTCTGACTAAAGACAAAAGAAGATGTTGGGAGTGGGGAGTCAATTATAGGAGTTGACCAGGAAAAGCACAGTAAAGGGTAAGGTTATTATGCAGATTGAAGTCAATGCCTTCTCCATTGATTAGAGTTTCTAGAGATGTGGTCATTCATCTCCTCCTGGTACAGAGAGGGAGATTACAAATGGAGAGTTCTTTTATAAATATTAATTTCCCCCTCAAAAGGGTAGCTTCTGCTGTTTTCAAAATTCTCCTGTGTTTGCACTTAAAAAAAAAATTCAGCATAAAATAATCCTTATGTCAAAGAGCCATATATCACAGTGACAAATTTTGCTCCCCCCAGTCCTGCCTTTGAAATCTCCCTGGGAAGTTTTACAATCCAGAAGCCAAGTTGACAGATTGCTTCATCTCTTTGAACCAGTTTCTCACTTCTTGAGAGTAGGTCAGTTCAGTTAAACAGTTGTGTCTCATTTTAGGAGACAAGTGATGCAGCTGGGCTCCCAAAGTTAGGCCTATATTGTGTAAGAAGTCAGGTATTTAATAAGAGGAATTTCTAAGGGAACAAAGGCTAATGATTGGCACAAATTATAAGTCCAGTGTCTGAGTCCTGAGAGCTGCGAGCTGAGAAGATTTCTAGATGTCAGGCTCAAAGCGTCTTTAGTTGGAGTGAGCCCAGGCAGTGGCAACTTGACAGATTTTCCTGGTTTGTAGTTTGAATGTTTCTGACAATATCATTGGGTAAAGTTTCTGAGAAGCTCATGCAGCAACAGGCATGAAGAAAATTATATAAAAATACGTTATTATAGTGATTTTACAGAAGTTTATATCAACTCATCTAGCTTCAGTTTGCAGGGCTTCAGAAAGAAAGGGCAACTTTAGTTTTCAGTGATTCCAAGTCAAAAAGGTGGGAGAAAATTGGAGATGTTAGTTTGGAGATACATATTTGAGGAAACTAGAAGAATTTAGGATCCAGTCTAGTTTATAAGTAAATAACAAAATCTCAGATACAAAGAACAGCTCTAGAATCTAATGTCCAGAAAGGTATGCTATTGAAACATAAGTTTTCCTCTCTAAAATTACCCTCATTTCTACCAAAGATAGCCAAATTAAGACTAATTTGTTTGGCAAACTAAGGTTAGATTCAATAAACTTGGTCTGGTTATTTACATAAGTATAATAAGCATAATGATTGATCATTTAGGCTCTTTTAAGTATATTATGCTGGAACTTTTCATAAGGAATGTCAGACTGAACTGTTAACAGGCTCGCAAGGCTAGGAAGTGAAGGCAAATACTTGTCATCAAACTTTGTGTACAATACCTATAGATTTGGGTGAATTCCTCTCTTCTTAAGGTTCCATCCTCAAGTATCCTGAGGTTTCTACAACTGCCAAGAAATGACGTTTCTTACTCACTCTATAAGACTGCTGGGAACTCTGTAGGGACGGTTGCTGCTGCTGCTGCTGCCAAGTCGCTTCAGTCGTGTCCCACTCTGTGCGACCCCATAGACGGCAGCTCACCAGGCTCCCCTGTCCCTGGGATTCTCCAGGCAAGAACACTGGAGTGGGTTGCCATTTCCTTCTCCAATGCATAAAAGTGAAAAGTGAAAAGTGAAAGTGAAGTCGCTCAGTCGTGTCTGACTCTTAGTGACCCCATGGACTGCAGCCTACCAGGCTCCTCTGTCCATGGGATTTTCCAGGCAAGAGTACTGGAGTGGGGTGCCATTGCCTTCTCCGTGTAGGGGCGGTACCAGACTGTTTTTCCAAGGGCCTTTAGTGACTCCATAAAGTCAGCATGAGTTCCTTAAAACTGTCATATCTGAATCTCTGTATACCTGTCTCAAATATGGTATTCCAGTCAAAGCCTTGGTAATATAACCAAATGTTTCTAATTGTGTCTTGTTTCAAGTACAACAGATTCTTATTGAATGTATGCAAATAAATATATTGCCATGAAAAGAATATTTAAGGACTTTCCTGGTGGTTCAGATGGTAAAAGCCGTCTGTGTACAATGTGGAAGACCCGGGTTCGATCCCTGGGTCAGGAAGATCCCCTGGAGAAGGAAATAGCAACCCACTCCAGTACTATTGCCTTACAATTACAACAGATTCTTATTGAATGTATGCAAATAAATATATTTCCATGAAAAGAATATTTAAGGGTTTCTGAAAGCTGGAGGGCTCAGGTAGGGAAAAAAAGTAAATATTTTGTCTTTGTTCACAAAGATATATTTTATCAAATTTTTGATAGCTTAAGAGAAAAGAGAAAAAGGCTTCTTAAGATCTGGAGAAGCAAAACATTAGAGAACCAAAACATTAGAGAACCAGCAGTAAAACAAAAAGCCACAAAAATTAGGTATCATCCTCATTAGTTCATTCAGTCTCATGTAATGAATTCTTATTGATCTTGATCTTTTGTTAGTAGTTTTACGAATTCAGTTTTTCCTTGGAGTTCTGAAAACTCTTACTTAGTTCAGTTTTATGTTCTTAAGGTTATCAGAAACCTGTATTTGTTGAAAGTTCTTTCAATGAATCTTCTTGAAGGTAAGGCGCTTTTTTTTGAAGGAATATTTTTGTAAAAGTATCTGTGTAAAACAATAACTCTGTGTAAATGACAAAATACTTAAAAATTGCCATGCTTAAAGATCTGATGAGAGTTCATTGTAATATAGTTGACAAGGAAATTTGGTAATTTCTTTAACATACAACATTTTAAGATAATAGCTAGATTATGACTGATCAACATTATATACAAAAAAAGATCTTTATGACCCAGAGAACTATGATGGTGTGGTCACTCACCTAGAGCCAAACATCCTGGAATGTGAAGTCAAGTGGGCCTTAGGAAGCATCACTACAAACAAAGCTTGTAGAGATGATGGAATTCCAAATGAACTATTTCAAATCCTGAAAGATGATGCTGTGAAAGTGCTGCACTCAATATGCCAGCAAATCTGGAAAACTCAGCAGTGGCCACAGGACTGGAAAAGATCAGTTTTCACTCCAATCCCAAAAAAAGGCAATACCAAGGAATGTTTAAACTACTGCACAATTGGACTCATGTCACATGCTAGCAAAGTAATGCTCTCCAAGTGAGGCTTCAACAGTACGTGAGCTGTGAAATTCCAGATGTTCAAGCTGGATTTAGAAAAGGCAGAGTAACCAGAGATCAAATTTCCAACATCCATTGGATCATTGAAAAAGTAAGAGATTCCAGAAAAACATCTATTTTTGCTTTATTGACTATGCCAAAGCCTTTGACTGTGTGGATGACAAAAAACTGTGGAACATTCTTAAAGAGATGGGAATACCAGACCACCTTACCTGCCTCCTGAGAAATCTGTATGCAGGTCAAGAAGCAACAGTTAGAACTGGACATGGAACAACAGACTGGTTCCAAATTGGGAAAGGAGTACATCAAGGCTGTGTATTGTCACCCTGCTTATTTAACTTATATGCAGAGTACATCATGCGAAATGCCAGGCTGGATGAAGCAAAAGCTGGAATCAAGATTGCCGGGAGAAATATCAATAACCTCAGATACGCACATGACACCACCCTTATGGCAGAAAGTGAAGAAGAACTAAAGAGCCTCTTGATGAAAGTGAAAGAGGAGAGTGAAAAAGTTGGCTTAAAACTCAACTTTCAGAAAACTAAGATTATGGCATCTGGTCCCATCACTTCATGGCAAATAGATGGGGAAACAATGGAAACAGTGACAGATTTTATTTTTCTGGGGCCCAAAATCACTGCAGATGGTGACTGCAGCCATAAAATCAAAAGATCCTTGGAATAAAAGCTATGACCAACCTAGACAGCTTATTAAAAAGCAGAAACATTACCTGGCCTACAAAGGTCTGTCTAGTCAAAGTTATGTTTTTTCCAGTAGTCATGTATGGATGTGAGAGTTAGACTATAAAGAAAGCTGAGCGCCAAAGAATTGATGCTTTTGAACTGTGGTGTTGGAGAAGCCTCTTGAGATTCCCTTGGACTGCAAGCAGATCCAACCAGTCCATCCTAAAGGAAATCAGTCCTGAATATACATTGGAAGGGCTGATGCTGAAACTGAAACTCCAATACTTCGGCCATCTGATGCGAAGAACCGATCCATTGGAAAAGACCCCGATGCTGGAAAAGATTGAAGTGGGAGGCAAAGGGGACAACAGAGGATGAGATGGTTGGGTGACATCACCGATATGAGAGACATGAGTTTGGGTAGGCTTCAGGAGTTGGTGATGGACAGGGAAGCCTGTTGTGCTGCAGCCCATGGGGTTGCAAAGAGCTGGACGTGACTGAGTGACTGAACTGAGCTGAACATTATATCAGAACATATCAGACTTCCAGGTATTACATACAATTTCTGGAATCCTTATAGACAAAAAAGATATAAAGGGGGCTTAGTGTCACTTCTTATTTGACATTACTTTCCATGTAATTTAACATATCAATAAGCTCAATTAGTGTTAAATCTTCTGTTTTACACCATGACAGAACAAATTTTTTGAAATGTTCTGGGGGCCCTCTGGGAAAATTGAAGTTTGTTTGAGGTCAATAAAGACTTCATTTAGAAATTGATTTGGCAAAGTTTGTAGAAAATATTAAAGAGTTTTGGACACATGCCTAAATGGGATCACAGATCATTGTGAAACAATACTCAGTTATCCAGTTAATCAAAGTGATGAGGATTTCAAAAGCAATATGAAAGGGTATATAATTGTAAGCAAAATTTAACTCTTTTAATATTAAGAAAACTCAGTTTTCCTAAGTAACTGAAGACATGATAGAAACAACACAGGAAATTATTTTGACTAAAAAAAAAAAAAGCTTTGCTTTCTAGGTAGATATTGCTTTAAAAGGTAAAGAAACTTTCACCGACTGTTACAAAAGCAGACCAAAAGTCTAAGAAAACTTTGACCTCTTAACAGAGAAAGCTAAATTCTAATTTTTTACAGGCTTACTTTTGATATTGACTCATTCATTTTACCCTTAGGCAATTCTGACATATCAAAACAAGAAAAATCCTTTCCAAAAACTTTTAAAAATAAGCCTTCAACTTTTTTTTCTTTCAACAAAGATATATCCCCATTCTTCATACCTTCTATTACTGAAAACATCAGTTCAGTTCAGTTTAGTCGCTCAGTCATGTCCGACTCTTTGCGACCCCATGAATCGCAGCACGTCAGGCCTCCCTGTCCAAACCAACTCCCAGAGTTCACTCAAACTCACATCCATCGAGTTGGTGATGCCATCCAGCCATCTCATCCTCTGTGTCCTCTTTTCATCCTGCCCCCAATCCCTCCCAGCATCAGAGTCTTTTCCAATGAGTCAACTCTTCGCATGAGGTGGCCAAAGTACTGGAGTTTCAGCTTCAGCATCATTCCTTCCAAAGAAATCCCAGGGCTGATCTCCTTCAGAATGGACTGGTTGGATCTCCTTGCAGTCCAAGGGACTCGCAAGAGGCTTCTCCAACACCACAAAAGCATCAATTCTTCAGCACTCAGCCTTCTTCACAGTCCAACTCTCACATCCATACATGACCACAGGAAAAACAATAGCCTTGACTAGACGAACCTTTGTTGGCAAAGTAATGTCTCTGCTTTTGAATATGCTATCTAGGTTGGTCATAACTTTCCTTCCAAGGAGTAAGCGTCTTTTAATTTCATGGCTGCAGTCACCATCTGCAGTGATTTTGGAGCCCAGAAACATAAAGTCTGACACTGTTTCCCCATCTATTTCCCATGAAGTGGTGGGACCGGATGCCATGATCTTCGTTTTCTGAATGTTGAGCTTTAAGCGAACTTTTTCAACTCTCCACTTTTACTTTCATCAAGAGGCTTTTGAGTTCCTCTTCACTTTCTGCCATAAGGGGGATGTCACCTGCATATCTGAGGTTATTAATATTTCTCCTGGCAATCTTGATTCCAGCTTGTGTTTCTTCCAGTTCAGCGTTTCTCATGATGTACTCTGCATATAAGTTAAATAAACCAGGTGGCAATATACAGCCTTGACGTACTCCTTCCCTAGTATGGAACCAGTCTATTGTTCCATGTCCAATGCTAACTGTTGTTTCTTGGCCTGCATACAGATTCCTCAGGAGGCAGATCAGGTGGTCTGGTATTCCCATCTCTTTCCGAATTTTCCACAGTTTATTGGTATCCACACAGTCAACGGCTTTGGCATAGTCAATAAAGCAGAAATAGATGTTTTTCTGGGACTCTCTTGCTTTTTCCATGATCCAGCGGATGTTGGCAATTTGATCTCTGGTTCCTCTGCCTTTTCTAAAACCAGCTTGTACATCAGGAAGTTCATGGTTCACATATTGCTGAAGCCTGGCTTGGAGAATTTTGAGCATTACTTTACTAGCGTGTGAGATGAGTGCAATTGTGTGGTAGTTTAAGCATTCGTTGGCATTGCCTTTCTTTGGGATTGCAATGAAAACTGACCTTTTCCAGTCCTGTGGCCACTGCTGAGTTTTCCAAATTTGCTGGTATATTGAGTGCAGCACTTTCACAGCATCATCTTTCAGGATTTGAAATAGCTCAACTGGAATTCCATCACCTCCACTAGCTTTGTTTGTAGTGATGCTTTCTAAGGCCCACTTGACTTCACATTCCAGGATGTCTGGCTCTAGGTGAGTGATCACACCATCGTGATTATCTGGGTTGTGAAGATTTTTTTGGACAGTTCTTCTGTGTATTCTTGCCACCTCTTCTTAATGTCTTCTGCTTCTGTTAGGTCCATACCATTTCTGTCCTTTATCAAGCCCATCTTTGCATGAAATGTTCCCTTGGTATCACTAATTTGCTTGAAGAGATCTCTAGTCTTTCCCATTCTGTTGTTTTCCTCTATTTCTTTGCATTGATCCCTGAAGAAGGCTTTCTTATCTCTTCTTGCTATTCTTTGGAACTCTACATTCAGATGCTTATATATTTCCTTTTCTCCTTTGCTTTTCACTTCCCTTCTTTTCACAGCTATTTGTAAGGCCTCCCCAGACAGCCATTTTGCTTTTTTGCATTTCTTTTCCATGGGGATGGTCTTGATCCCTCTCTCCTGTACAATGTCATGAACCTCATACCATAGTTTATCAGCACTCTATCTATCAAATCTAGGCCCTTAAATCTATTTCTCACTTCCACTGTATAATCATAAGGGATTTGATTTAGGTCATAGCTGAATGATCTAATGGTTTTCCCTACTTTCTTCAATTGAAGTCTGAATTTTGCAATAAGGAGTTCATGATCTGAGCCACAGTCAGCTCCTGGTCTTGTTTTTGCTGACTGTATAGAGCTTCTCCATCTTTGGCTGCAAAGAATATAATCAATCTGATTTTGGTGTTGACCATCTGGTGATGTCCATGTATAGAGTCTTCTCTTGTGTTGTTGGAAGAGGGTGTTTGTTATGACCAGTGCATTTTCTTTGCAAAACTCTATTAGTCTTTGCCCTGCCTCATTCCATATTCCAAGGCCAAATGTGCCTGTTACTCCAGGTGCTTCTTGACTTCCTACTTTTGCATTCCAGTCCCCTATAATGAAAAGGACATCTCTTTTGGGTGTTAGTTCTAAAAGGTTTGTAGGTCTTCATAGAACCATTCAACTCCAGCTTCTTCAGCATTACTGGTTGGGGCATAGACTTGGATTACTGTGATATTGAATGGTTTGCCTTGGAAACGAACAGAGATCATTCTGTCATTTTTTAGATTGCATCCAAGTACTGCATTTCAGACTCTTTTGTTGACCATGATGGCTACTCCATTTCCTCTGAGGGATTCCTGCCCACAGTAGTAGATATAATGGTCATCTGAGTTAAATTCACCCATTCCAGTCCATTTCAGTTCGCTGATTCCTAGAATGTCAATATTCACTCTTGCCATCTCTTGTTTGACCACTTCCAATTTGCCTTGATTCATGGACCTGACATTCCAGGTTCCTATGAAATATTGCTCTTTACAGCATTGGACCTTGCTTCTATCATCAGTCACATCCACAGCTGGGTATTCTTTTTGCTTTGGTTCCATCCCTTCATTTTTTCTGGAGTTATTTCTCCACTGATCTCCAGTAGCATATTGGGCACCTACTGACCTGGGGAGTTTCTCTTTCAGTATCCTATCATTTTGCCTTTTCATACTGTTCCTAGCAATACTTTCTTTGTATACAGAGATGTTCCCTTATTAATTCTCACAGTTTTAATTACATTTATGAAAATTCATTAACCTTGTTGTTGTTCATTTGCCCAGTTGAGTCTGACTCTTTGCGATCTCATGGACTGCTACACACCAGGCCTCTTTGACTGTAAGCATCTCCTGAAGTTTGCACAACTTCATGTCCATTGCATTGGTGATGCCATCCATCTATCTTATCCTCTGATACCGTCAATCATTCCCAGCATCAGGGACTTTTCCAAAGAGTCAGTTGTTTGCATCAGATGACCAAGATAATTTACCTTTAGAAACTTTAATTTATAGTGAAAACTAAAGAGTAAAAAATTATGGATTGTCTGTTACACCAGTGTTTTTAGATTGGAAAATTTATAAATACATACATTCAAAATGTGCTGTTTCTCATAGTACAGTCTTTCAATGTGGCACAGGAAATGTTTACCATTAATAATATACCTGAATATCTTTAGTTACTGTGTAATAGAAAGTCAAAAGTAGATAAACCTATGCTTAGTAATAAATATTTCACTATTTTATGTTATTTTATTTTATTTGGAAATTATCTAGATATTCAGTAAATTTCCATTATTTAAATTAACTTAGCAAAGCTCCAAAGTTTCAAGTTACTAAAAAGATTTTGGATGTTATTTTTAATTAAAAATACTGTTCACCATTCTTGAGAGTCCCTTGGACTGCAAGGAGATCCAACCAGTCCGTCCTAAAGGAAATCAGTCCTGAATATTCATTGGAAAGACTGATGCTGAAGCTGAAACTGTAATACTTTGGCCACCTGATGTGAAGAATTGACTCATTTGAAAAGACCCTGTTGCTGGGAAAGACTGAACACGGGAGGAAAAGTAGATGACAGAGGATGAGATGGTTGGATGGCATCACCGACTCAATGGACATGAGTTTGAGTAAATTCTGGGAATTGGTGATGGACAGGGAGGCCTGGTGTGCTGCAGCCCCTGGGGTTGCAGAGTCGGACATGACTGAGCGAGTGAACTGAGCTGACCATAAAGCATAATTACTGTGGCTTAAAAATCTTATCCCATTTGCATGTGTGCTAGAGTCCCTTGGACTGCAAGGAGTCCAACCAGTCCATCCTAAAGGAGATCAGTCCTGGGTGTTCATTGGAAGGACTGATGCTGAAGCTGAAACTCCAATACTTTGGCCAGCTGATGCAAAGAGCTGACTCATTTGAAAAGACCCTGATGCTGGGAAAGATTGAGGGCAGGAGAGAAGGTGACGACAGAGGATGAGATGGTTGGATGGCATCACTGACTCAATGGACATGAGTTTGGCTAGGCTCCAGGAGTTGGTGATGGACAGGGAGTTCTGGCGAGCTGCAGTTCATGGAGCCACAAAAACTTGGACATGACTGAGTGACTGAACTGAACTGAACTGAAGACGCGTTTGACTCTGTACAATCCTATGGACTGCAGCCTGCCAGGCTCCTCTGTCCATGGGATTCTCTAGGCAAGAATCCTGGAGTGAGATGCCATGCCCTCCTCCAGGAGATCTTACCAACCCAGTGATTGAACCTGTCTCTTACATCTACCTGCATTGGCAGGTGAGTTATCTAAATCATTTGCTCCCAAAAATTATGTTTAGACTACTCACGAAAATTCATGAAACATTAGACAAAATCAGCCATCACTCCAAGCTATTTTTCTTGCTGAAAAATTTTGTGAAATATAAAAGATGAACATATTTGTTTAATGAATCCATGCAGAATAAAAGTTGTATGTCTGCATTATATTCAGTGTCGATAACTCTAAAGTGAAAGTGAAAGTTGCTCAGTCATGTCCCACTCTTTGTGACCCCATGGACTATAGAATCCACGGAATTCTCCAGGCCAGAAGAGTGGAGTGGGTAGACTTTCCCTTTTCCAGGGGATCTTCCCAACTGAGGGATCGAACCCAGGTCTCTCCAATTGTGGGCAGATTCTATACTGGCTGAGCCACCAGGGAAGCCCAAAGACATTCCTATTTGGGTTAAACCAACAAACTCAAACTAGCATTTATTTACCAAAATCATTGTAGATCATGTGAACTTGAAAAACATTAGGGTTACATTCTATGCTTCTGAGAGTTTTAGAATATCCAGTCCAAGCACTTGCCCTCAGTCCAACAAAATAGAACTCTTTATAAGTATAGATTACTTTTATCAGTGCTGTTTGGAGGTAGAAAAATTTTACACATCTATAACATACATATGTAGACACATTGACACACATACACAAGGACACTATAGTTCCTAATATTTTTTGAAAAGTTGTTTATTTGTTCATTCCCTAATCAGTTCAGTTCAGTTGCTCACTAGTGTCCTAGTGTTTGTGACCCTGAAGACTGCAGCACACCAGGCTTCCCTGTCCATTACCAACTCCTGGAGCCTACTCAAATTCATGTCTATTGAGTAGGTAATGCCATCCAACCATCTCATCCTCTGTCTTCACCTTCTCCTCCCACTTTCGATCTTTCCCAGCATCAGAGTCTTTTCCAATGAGTCGGTTCTTCACATCGGGTCGCCAAAGTATTGGAGTTTCAGCTTCAGCATCAGTTCAGTTCAGTTCAGTCACTCAGTCGTGCCCAGCTCTTTGCAACCCCATGGACTGCAGCTCGCCAGGCCTCCCTGTTCATCATCAACTCCCAGAGTCCACCCAAACCCATGTCCATTGAGTCAGTGATGCCATCCAACTATCTCATCCTCTGTCATCCCCTTCTCCACCTGCCCTCAATCTTTCCCAGCATCAGGGTCTTTTCAAATGAGTCAGTTCTTCCAATCAGGTGGCCAAAGTATTGGAGTTTCAGCTTCAACATCAGTCCTTCCAATGAACACTCAGGACTGATCTCCTTTAGGATGGACTAGTTGGATCTCCTTGCAGTCCAAGGGACTCTCAAGAGTCTTCTCCAACACCACAGTTTAAAAGCATCAATTCTTCAGCACTCAGCTTTCTTCACAGTCCAACTTTCACATCCATACACGACCACTGGAAAGACCATAGCCTTGACTAGATAGACCTTTGTTGGCAAAGTAATGTCTCTGCTTTTGAATATGCTATCTAGGTTGGTCATAACTTTCCTTCCAAGGAGTAAGTGTATTTTAATTTCATGGCTGCAATCACCATCTGCAATGATTTTGGAGCCCAGAAAAATGAAGTCTGACACTGTTTCCACTGTTTCCCCATCTATTTCCCATGAAGTGATGGGACCAGATGCCATGATCTTAGGTTTCTGAATGTTGAGCTTTAAGCCAACTTTTTTCACTCTCCTCTTTTACTTTCATCAAGAGGCTTTCTAGGTCCTCTTCACTTTCTGCCGTAAGGGTGGTGTCATCTGCATATCTGAGGTTATTGATATTTCTCCCGGCAATCTTCATTCCAGCTTGTGCTTCTTCCAGCCCAGCGTTTCTCATGATGTACTCTGCATAGAAGTTAAATAAGCAGGGTGACAATACACAGCCTTGACATATTCCTTTTCCTATTTGGAACCAGTCTGTTGTTCCATGTCCAGTTCTAACTGTTGCTTCCTGACCTGCATATAGATTTCTCAGGAGGCCAGTCAGGTGGTCTGGTATTCCCATTTCTTTCAGAATGTTCCACAGTTTTTTGTCATCCACACAGTCAAAGGCTTTGGCATAGTCAATAAAGCAGAAATATATGTTTTTCTGGAACTCTCTTGCTTTTTCCATGATCTAGTGGATGTTGGCAATTTGATCTCTGGTTCCCCTGCCTTTTCTAAAACCAGCTTGAACATCTGGAAGGTCACCGTTCACGTATTGCTGAAGCCTGGCTTGGAGAATTTTGAACATTACTGGCGTGTGAGATGAGTGCAATTGTGCGGTAGTTAGAGCATTCTTTGACATTGCCTTTCTTTGGGATTGGAATGAAAACTGACCTTTTCCAGTCCTGTGGCCACATATAGTGCAGCCTTGAGGCAGAATTCTGGTTCCTTATCAGGGAATATACACAACAATATCTTTGAGCTCTTATGCAGGAACTAAGGACCCCATCCAGGTGGAGCTTGGTAATTTCAAGCTGAGCACTAGTTTCTCGGAGCACCACCCTGTTACCTCACTGCCAGCCAATCAGAAGAAAGTCACACAATGTGATCTGTCACCTTAAATTTTGAGTATAAAAACTTCTACCCAAAAACCATTGGGGAATTTGGGTATTTTGAGCATTAGTCACACATTCTCCTTGTTTGGCCCTGGAATAAACCTTTCTGTGGTCCAAATTCTGATGTTTTGGTTTCTTCAACTTCACTGTGTGTTGGGTACATGAACTTGCATTCAGTAACAGCAGTACTTTGGAGAAGGAAGTGGAAACACACTCCAATATTCTCACCTGGGAAATCCCATGGACAGAGGAGCCTTGTGGGCTACAGTTCATGGGGTCACACAAGAGTCAGACATGACTTAGCAGCTAAACAACAACAGCAGTACTTGTCTCAATCTGCTTCCAAAGGCCCCATATCTTCTCCCTCTCAATATGAGAGAGGTTTATTCACCATAATATCCCCAGAAACTAGCCTATTTGATATTTATTAATTGTTGAAAGAATGAGAAACATTAAGAAACTATAAGACAAAAGTGGAGAGAGTAAGAGGTCAAGAGACTAACCCTATTACTACAAAGTAGTGAGACTGGATTTATTATTTTTGTATTACTGAGGGATTGTCTCCAAGAACAATTTAATAACGACTTAAAAGGTATTTGAACTATGGCAATAGCATTTTAAGTGTTGGCCCAATGTGATTACACACTGGAACCAGAAATCAAATTTCAGACATCCGTTGGGTCATCGAAAAAGCAAGAGAGTTCCAGGAAAACATCTATTTCTGCTTTATTGACTATGACAAAGCCGTTGACTGTGTGGACCACAAAAAAACAAAAAACAAACAAAAAAAAAACTCTGGAAAATGCTTAAAGTGATGGGAATACCATACCACCTGACCTGTCTCTTGAGAAATCTGTATTCAGGTCAGGAAGCAACAGTTAGAACTTGGCTTAGAACAACAGACTGGTTCCACATCAGGAAAGGAGTACATCAGGGCTGTCACCCTGCTTATTTAACTTATATTCAGATTACACAGTGAGAAACACTGGGCTGGATGAAACACAGGCTGGAATCAAGATGGCCAGGAGAAATATCAATAACCTCAGATATGGAGATCACACACCCTTATGGCAGAAAGCAAAGAGGAACTAAAGAGCCACTTGGTGAAAGTGAAAAAGAAGAGTGAAAAAGTTGGCTAAAAACTCAACTTTCAGAAAACAAAGATCATGGCATCTAGTCCCATCACTTCATGATAGATAGATGGGAAATAGTGGAAACAGTGACAGACTTTATTTTGGGGGGCTCAAAAATCACTGAAGATGGTGACTGCAGCCATGAAATTAAAAGACACTTGCTCCTTGAAAGAAAAGTTATGACCAACCTAGATAGCATATTAAAAAGCACAGACATTACTTTGCCAACAAAAGTCCGTCGAGTCAAAGCTATGTTTTTTTCCAGTTGTCATGTATGGATGTGAGAGTTGAACTACAAAGAAAGGTGAGGACTGAAGAATTGATGCCTTTGAACTGTGGTGTTGGAGAAGACTCTTGAGAGTCCCTTGGACTGCAAGGAGATCCAACCAATCCATCCTAAAGGAAATCAATTTTGAATATTCATTGGAAGAACTGGTGCTGAAGCTGAAACTCCAATACTATGGCCACATGATGTGAAGAACAGACTCATGTGAAAGTCCCTGATGCTGGGAAAGGTTGAAGGTAGTAGGAGAAAGTGATGATGAGGATGAGATGGTTGGATGGCATCACTGACATGATGGACATGAGCTTGAGTAGGCTCTGGGATTTGGTGGTGGACAGGGAAGACTGGTGTTCTGCATTCCATGGTGTTGCAAGGAGTCGGACACGATGTTTGAACTGAAGGGAATGTGATTACTTTTAAGGAAAATCCTCATTTCTTATTTTTTTTACTGAAATGGAAGACTTTATTTTATTTATTTATTTGAATATAAATTTATTTAATTGGAGGCTAATTACTTTAAAATATTGTATTGGTTTTTCCATACATTGATATGAATCCACCACGGGTGTACATGTGTTCCCCATCCTGAACTCCCTTTCCACCTCCCTCCCCATCCCATCCCTCTGGGTCATCCCAGTGCACCTGCCCCGAGCACCCTGTATCATGCATCAAACCTGGATTGGCAATTCGTTTCACATATGATAATGTACATGTTTCAATGACATTCTCCCAAATCATTGCACCCTTTCCCTCTCCCACAGGGTCCAAAAGACTGTTCTATACATCTGTGTCTCTTTTGCTGTCTTTCTAAATTTCATATATATGCGTTATTATACTGTATTGGTGTTTTTCTTTCTGGCTTATTTCACTCTGTATAATAGGCTCCAGTTTCAGCCACCTCATTAGAACTTATTCAAAAGTATTCTTTTTAATGGCTGAGTAATACTTCATTGTGTATATGTACCACTGCTTTCTTATACATTTTTCTGCTGACAGACATTTAGGTTGCTTCCGTGTCCTGGCTATTATAAACAGTGCTGCCATGAACATTGGGGTACTGTGTCTCTTTTCAATTCTGGTTTTCTCAGTGTGTATGCCCAGCAGTGGGATTGCTGGGTCATATGGTAGTTATATTTCCAGTTATTTAAGGAATCTCCACACTGTTCTCCATACTGGCTGTACTAGTTTGCATTCCCACCAACAGTATAAGAGGGTCCTCTTTTCTCCACACCCTCTCCAGCATTTACTGCTTGTAGAGTTTTGGATCGCAGCCATTCTGCCTGGCGTGAGATGGTACCTCATTGTGGATTTGATTTGCATTTCTTTGATAATGAGTGATGTTGAGCATCTTTTCATGTGTTTGTTAGTCATCTGTATGTCTTCTTTGGAGAAGTGTCTGTTTAGTTCTTTGGCCCATTTTCTGATTGTGTCGTTTATTTTTCTGGAACGGAGCTTCAGGAGCTGCTTGTATATTTTTGAGATTAATTCCTTGTCAGTTGCTTCGTTTACTATTATTTTCTCCCATTCTGAAGGCTGTCTTTTCACCTTGCTTATAGTTTCCTTTGCTGTGCAGAAGCTTTTAATTTTAATTATGTCCCACTTGTTTATTTTCGCTTTTATTTCCAATATTCTGGGAGGTGGGTCATAGAGGATCCTACTGTGATTTATGTTGGAGAGTGTTTTGCCTATGTTCTCCTCTAGGATTTTTATAGTTTCTGGTCTAAGGTTTAGATCTTTAATCCATTTTGAGTTTATTTTTCTGTATGGTGTTAGAAAGTGATCTAGTTTCATTCTTTTACAAGTGGTGGACCAGTTTTCCCAGCAACACTTGTTAAAGAGATTATCTTTTCTCCATTGTATATTCTTCTTTGTATGCCTCCTTTGTCAAAGATAAGGTGTTCATAGGTGCGTGGATTTATCTCTGGGCTTTTTATTTTGTTCCATTGATCTATATTTCTGTCTTTGTGCTGGTACCATATTGTCCTGATGACTGTAGCCTTGTAGTAGAGCCTGAAGTCAGACAGGTTGATTCCTCCAGTTTCATACTTCTTTCTCAAGATTGCTTTGGCTATTTGAGGTTTTTTGTATTTCCATATATATTGTGAAATTATTTGTTTTAGCTTTGTGAGAAATACCGTTGGTAACTTGATAGGGATTGCATTGAATCTATAGATTGTTTTGGGTAGTATACTCATTTTCACTATACTGATTCTTCCAATCCATGAACACAATATATTTCTCCATCTATTTGTGTCTTCTTTGATTTCTTTCATTAGTGTTTTATAGTTTTCTATATATATGTCTTTTGTTTCTTTAGGTAGATACATTCCTAAGTATTTTATTCTTTGCGTTGCAGTGGTGAATGGAATTGTTTCCTTAATTTCTTTTTTTGTTTTCTCATTGTTAGTGTATAGGAATGCAAGGGAATTCTGTGTGTTGATTTTATATCCTGCAACTTTACTATATTCATTGATTAGCTCTGGTAATTTTCTGGTGGAGTCTTTAGGGTTTTCTATGTAGAGGATCATGTCATCTGCAAACAATGAAAGTTTTACTTCTTCTTTTCCAATTTGGATCCCTTTTATATCTTTTTCTCCTCTGATTGCTGTGGCCAAACTTCCAAAACTATGTTGAATAGTAGTGGTTAGAGTGGGCATACTTATCTTGTTCCTGATTTTAGGGGAAATGCTTTCAATTTTTCACCATTGAGGATAATGTTTGCTGTGGGTTTGTCATATAGAGCTTTTATTATGTTGAGGTATGTTCCTTCTATTCCTGCTTTCTGGAGGGTTTTTATCATAAATGGATGTTGAATTTTGTCAAAGGCTTTCTCTGCATCTATTGAGATAATCATATGGTTTTTATTTTTCAATTTGTTAATGTGGTATGTTACATTGATTGATTTGTGGGTATTGAAGAATCCTTGCATCTCTGGGATAAAGCCCACTTGGTCATGATGTATGATCTTTTTAATATGTTGTTGGATTCTGTTTGCTAGAATTTTGTTAAGGATTTTTGCATCTATGTTCATCAGTGATATTGGCCTGTAGTTTTCTTTTTTTGTGGGATCTTTGTCAGGTTTTGGTATTAGGGTGATGGTGGCCTCATAGAATGAATTTGGAAGTTTACCTTCCTCTGCAATTTTCTGGAAGAGTTTGAGTAGGATAAGTGTTAGCTCTTCTCTAAATTTTTTGGTAGAATTCAGCTGTGAAGCTGTCTGGTCCTGGGCTTTTCTTTGCTGGAAGATTTCTGATTACAGTTTCAATTTCTGTGCTTGTGATGGGTCTGTTAAGATTTTCTATTTCTTCCTGGTTCAGTTTTGGAAAGTTGTACTTTTCTAAGAATTTGTTCATTTCTTCCACGTTGCCCATTTTATTAGCATATAGTTGCTGATAGTAGTTTCTTATGATCCTTTGTATTTCTGTGTTGTCTGTTGTGATCTCTCCATTTTCATTTCTAATCTTATTGATTTGATTTTTCTCCCTTTGTTTCTTGATGAGTTTGGCTAATGGCTTGTCAATTTTATTTAACTTCTCAAAGAACCAGCTTTTGGCTTTGTTGATTTTTGCTATGGTCTCTTTTGTTTCTTTTGCATTTATTTCTGCCCTAATTTTTAAGATTTCTTTCCTTCTACTAATCCTAGGGTTCTTCATTTCTTCCTTTTCTAGTTTCTTTAGGTGTAGAATTAGGTTATTTATTTGACTTTTCTCTTGTTTCTTGCGGTATGCCTGTATTGCTATGAATCACCCCCTTCAGTTCAGTTCAGTTCAGTCGCTCAGTCATGTCCGACTCTTTGTGACCCCATGAATGCAGCATGCCAGTCCTCCCTGTCCATCACCAACTCCCGGAGTTCACCCAGACTCACATCCATCGAGTCAATGATGCCATCCAGCCATCTCATCCTCTGTCGTCCCCTTCTCCTCCTGCCCCCAATCCCTCCCAGCATCAGTCTTTTCCAATGAGTCAACTCTTCGCATGAGGTGGCCAAAGTACTGGAGTTTCAGCTTTAGCATCATTCCTTCCAAAGAAATCTCAGGGCTGATCTCCTTCAGAATGGACTGGTTGGATCTCCTTGCAGTCCAAGGGACTCTCAAGAGTCTTCTCCAACACCACAGTTCAAAAGCATCAATTCTTCGGCTCTCAGCCTTCTTCACAGTCCAAGTCTCACATCCATACATGACCACAGGAAAAACCATAGCCTTGACTAGATGGACCTTTGTTGGCAAAGTAATGTCTCTGCTTTTGAATATGCTATCTAGGTTGGTCATAACTTTCCTTCCAAGGAGTAATCTTCTTTTAATTTCATGGTTGCAGTCACCATCTGCAGTGATTTTGGAGCCCCCCAAAATAAAGTCTGACACTGTATCCACTGTTGCAGCACTGCTTTTACAGTGTCACACAGGTTTTGGGTTGTTGTGTTTTCATTTTCATTCGTTTCTATGCATATTTTGATTTCTTTTTTAAAATATCTTTTCCCAGCCCTTCACTTTCAGTCTGTATGTATCCCTTGTTTTGAGGTAGGTCTCTTGTAGACAGCATATATAGGTGTCTTGTCTTTGTATTCATTCAACCAGTCTTTGTCTTTTTGTTTGGACATTCAACCCATTTACATTTAAGGTCAATATTGATAAGTATGATCCCATTGCCATTTACTTTGTTGGTTTGAGTTCAAGTTTATAAACCCTTTCTGTGTTTACTGTGTAGCGAAGATCCTTTAGCATTTGTTGGAGAGCTGGTTTGGTGGTGGTGAATTCTCTCAGCTTTTGCTTGTCTGTAAAGCTTTTGATTTCTCCTTCATATTTGAATGAGATCCTTGCTGGGTACACTAATCTGGGCTGTACGTTTTTTTCTTTCATCACTTTAAGTATGTCCTGCCATTCCCTCCTGGCCTGAAGAGCTTCTATTGAAAGATCAGCTTTTATCATTATGGGAATCCCCTTGTGGGTTATTTATTGTTTTACCCTTGCTGCTTTTAATATTTGTTCTTTGTGTTTCATCTTCGTTAATTTGATTAATATGTGTCTTGTGGTGTTTCACCTTGGGTTTATCCTGTTTGAGACTCTGGATTTCTTGTACTTGGGTGACTATTTCCTTCCCCATTTTAGGGAAGTTTTCAACTATTATCTCCTCAAGTATTTTCTCATGTTCTTTCTTTTTGTCTTGTTCCTCTGGGACTCCTATGATTCGAATGTTGGGGTGTTGAACATTGTCCCAGAGGTCTCCGAGGTTGTCCTCATTTCTTTTAATTCGTTTTTCTTTTTTCCTCTCTGTTTCGTTTATTTCTACCATTCTATCTTCTGCCTCCCTTATCCTATGTTCTGCCTCCGTTATTCTACTGTTGGTTCCCTCCAGAGTGTTTTTGATCTCATTTATTGCATTATTCATTACTGATTGACTCTTTTTTATTTCTTCTAGGTCCTTGTTAAACCTTTCTTGCATCTTCTCAATCCTTGTCTCCAGGCTATTTATCTGTAACTCTATTTTGTTTTCAAGATTTTTGATCATTTTCACTATCATTGTTTGGAATTCTTTATCATGTAGATTCCCTATCTCTTCCTCTTTTGTTTGGTTTGGTGGGCATTTATTCTGTTCCTTTACCTGCTGGGTATTTCTCTGGCTTTTCATCTTGTTTATATTGCTGTGTTTTGGGTGGCCTTTCTGTATTCTGGCAGTTTGTTCAGTTCACTTCAGTTCAGTCGCTCAGTCATGTCCGACTCTTTGCGACCCCATGAATCGCAGCATGCCAGGCCTCCCTGTCTATCACCAACTCCCAGAGTTCACCCAGACTCATGTCCATCGAGTCAGTGATGCCATCCAGCCATCTCATCCTCTGTCGTCCCCTTCTCCTCCTGCCCTCAATCCCTCCCAGAATCAGAGTCTTTTCCAATGAGTCAACTCTTCGCATGAGGTGGCCAAAGTACTGGAGTTTCAGTTTTAGCGTCATTCCTTCCAAAGAAATCCCAAGGCTGATCTCCTTCAGAATGGACTGGTTGGATCTCCTTGCAGTCCAAGGGACTCTCAAGAGTCTTCTCCAACACCACAGTTCAAAAGCATCAATTCTTCGGTGCTCAGCTTTCTTCACAGTCCCACTTTCACATCCATACATGAACTGAACAAACTGCCAGAATACAGAAAGGCCACCCAAAACACAGCAATATGAACAAGATGAAAATGTAGAGAAATACCCAGCAGGTAAAGGAATAGTATAAATGCCCACCAAACCAAACAAAAGAGGAAGAGATAGGGAATCTACATAATAAAGAATTCCAAATAATGATAGTGAAAATGATCCATGGGAAAAACCACTGGCAGTTTGTGGTTCCTTTTTATTGTGGAGGTTCCTCACTGTGGGTGGGGTTGGATGGGTGGCTTGTCAAGGTTTCCTGGTTAGGGAAGCTTGTGTCGGTGTTCTGGTGGGTAGGGCTGTATTTCTCCTCCCTGGAGTGCAATGAAGTGCCTGGTAATGTGTTTTGAGATGTCAGTGGGTTTGGTGTGACTTTGGGCAGCCTGCGGAGAAGGCAACGGCACCCCACTCCAGTACTCTTGCCTGGAAAATCCTATGGACAGAGGAGTCTGGTAGGCTGCAGTCCATGGGGTCGCTGAGGGTCGGACACAACTGAGCGACTTCACTTTCACTTTTCACTTTCATGCATTGGAGAAGGAAATGGCAACCCACTCCATTGTTTTTGCCTGGAGAATCCCAGGGATCGGGGAGTCTGGTGGCCTGCTGTCTATGGGGTCGCACAGAGTTGGACATGACTGCAGTGACTTAGGAGTTAGTAGTAGTAGTTGGGCAGCCTGTATATTGAAGCTCAGGCCTATGTTCCTGTGTTGCTGGATAATTTGCGTGGTATGTCTTGCTCTGGAACTTGTTGGCCCTTGGGTGGTTCTTGGTTTCAGTGTAGGTATGGAGGCATTTGATGAGCTCCTATTGATTAATGTTGCCTGGAGTTGGAAGTTCTCTGGCGTTCTCAGGATTTGGACTTAAGCCTCCTGCCTCTGGTTTTCAGTTGTATTATTACAGTAGGCTCAAGGCTTCTCCACCTATACAGCACCAATGATAAAACACCTAGGTTAAAGATGAAAAGTTTCTCCACAGTGAGGGACACCCGGAGAGGTACACAGAGTTACATGGAGAAGAGAAAAGGGAGGAAGGAGATGGAGGTGACCAGGAAGAGAAGAGGGGGAATCAAAAGAGGGGAGAGCAAGCTAGCCAGTAATCTCTTCCCTATGTGCTTTCCACAGTCTGGATCCCTCAGAGATGTTCACAGTGTTACACAGGGAAGAGAAGAGGGAGGAAGGAGACAGAGGTTGCCAGGAGGATAAAAGGGGGAATCCAAAGGAGACAGACAGATCTAGCCAGTAATCAGTTCCCTAAGTGTTCTCCACAGCCCAGAACACACAAAGAGATTCAAAGAGTTGGGTAGAGAAGAGGAGGGGCAGGGAGAAGATAGAGGCTACCTGGTGTAGAAAAAGGAGAGTCCAAAGGGGGAGAGAGCAGTCAAGCCAGTAATCTCGTTCCCAAGTAAAAATGGGTACTGAAGATTAGGTTCTTAAAGGTACAAAATTGATAACAAATACCAGAAAGCAAACATTAAAAATCTAAAGTAGAGGTTGGATTCTAAAAAATAAAATATTAAAGAAAAAGAACAAAGTCACAAAAATTATAATATATATATATATGAAGTTTGCTTTAAAAAATAGGGTCTTTTTTTTGCAAAGTTATAATAGGTTTTAAAAATGAAAATTAAAGGATTAATAGAGTACTTAAAAAAGTTTTTTTAATTTAAAAAATGATAATAGTAAAAATATATCTAGGACTTTCTCTGGTGTTGTTGTGGACAGTGTGGGGTTAATTCATTTTCAGATAGTTCCTTGATCTGGCTTATACTTCTCAAGATCTATATGCCCCTTCCTATGTAGTCAGCGCTAACTCCAGGGTTTTAATCTATTGTACCTGTCACTTCCAAGGCGGTTCCCACTGTTTGTTTTAGCTTCTTCTGTTTGCTGGTCTCTTCAGTGTTTAATTTCTGCCCTGACTCAAGGGGGCGGTGGTAGTCACTTTTTTTAGGCTCACTTGTTCAGTTGTGCTGTGGGGAGGGAGGAACACTGTAAACAAATACCACTGGCGTGTGCTTATAATGGCTTGGCCAAAATGGGTTTGCCCCATCTCGTGGCGTGTTTGCTTTCCCAGTCTACACTCTTAGGCTCTAGGTTGCTCTGCTGGGAACTGTCTGAGGCGGGCCCTGAGTTGTATGCACTTCCCTGGTCTAAGCTGCTCAGGTTCAGGTTCTTGGGTACTCCACAGAGGCTCAGACTTGGTTGGGCCTGCGTCTTGTGTTTTTCCTGGGTCAGAGCAGCTCAGGTGACCAGGTGCTTGGCGAGCACAGTCGCCCCCAGATGGGGGCTGTGTCTTATCACCTCCCCTGTCCCTGTGGCCTGGTTTTTTGGGTGTACAACTGGTGTGCCGTGTGTCTCTTCTGGGGAGCTGATCCCTGGCTGCGACCCTCCTGGCGGATGTTGACCATCCAGAATCCCAAGAAGCCTGCTTGCAGTTTGGTAGTGGATGCCTCTCTGGGGCTGTGACTGCCCCCTTCTGTCTCTGGCTGCCCTTGCCTGCCTGTCTCTGGCTGGGGATGAGCTGGCTCTGCTCAGACCTTTGTTCTGTGAGCGGGCCTGGCTGTGTCTCAGGTTAGGGATTTTTGCGGGATAGCTATCCCAAAGTCTGGGTTGCTATCTCAAATTAGTTCCATCAGATTGCCCTTGGGGCATTCAGGCCTGGTCCTTACCCTAAGCAATGCAGCCTGCACCTCCCTGTCCAGCCTCCGCCCCCCCCCCCCCCCCCCACTTGCTAGTGGTGGATGCGAGAGTCTGCACTGCTTCTCCACTGGGAGTTGCCGTTAGGCACGTAATCTGTGGGTTTTAACTATTTATTTATTTTTCCTCCTGGTTATGTTGCCCTCTCAGGTTCCAAGGCTCTCCACAGACTCGCCAGTGAGAGTGTTTCCTGGTGTTTGGAAACTTCTCTCTTTTTTAAGACTCCCTTCCCAGAATGGATCTCCATCCTACCTCTTTTGCCTCTCTTTTTATCTTTTATATTTTTTCCTACCTCCTTTCAAAGACAATGGGCTGCCTTTCTGGGTGCCTGATGTCCTCTGCCAGCATTCAGATGTTGTTTTGTGGAATTTACTCAGTGTTCAAATGTTCTTTTGATGAATTTGTGGGGGAGAAAGTGGTTTCCCCGTCCTATTATTCTGCCATCTTAGGACCGCCTCAGGAAAATACTAATTTCAACTTAGAAGTTATGGCACATTTTTCACCATAAAAGTATCATTATATAATTGTTTTCAAACCTTAAAATTGTTTTTAAAAAGGAAAAACAATACTCTAGTGACAGTTTCAATCTACCATTAAATGAGAATATGCAGAACTTGTGCTTGAGATGGAAAAAACTTTTTGTTCTGTGGATTTGGGATCAAGCTCAGATTGGTATGCCTTAAAGTTTGGCCAAACTAAAGCTTTGGCGCTTTTTGACAGTGAGAAGCAGGAACATGGTAAATGATCAAAGGATGAAAATTTTAGTGAAAGTCAAGGTTTGTTCACAAGGTCTGCCTTTGCATAACATCAGGATATGAATGAAAAGGCTGGTACTGAAGAGATGGCAGTTAAACTAAGCCTTTCTGTTTGAAGGCAGCAGAAGGGACAAGAAATTGTTTGCCACATGGCAATTTGCATTAGCAAAAAAGCAGACACCTTTATAATCATTTCACAAGAAACCATCAAGTGGCTTGAGGTACTCCCTTTGGATCAAATATAATCCTTAAAAAAAGCCTCTGAAAATCTCCCCAAAGCAGAACATCTGAATAAACTCTTCTAATGAAAGTATTATTTTAAATTCTAATTTTTTGTCAAAAAATAAAGTGGAAATTATGAAGAGTAAGCTAAGAACTATAATTATATTACTAAACTCAATTTTCTAGATTATCCTAAAAATCAGTTTCGGTTCAGTTCAGTCACTCAGTTATGTCTGACTGTTTGCGAGCCCACAGACGGAAGCACACAGGGCCTCCTTGTCCATCACCAATTCCTGGAGTCCACCCAAACCCATGTCCATTGAGTCAGTGGTGCCATCCAATCATCTAATCCTTTGTCATCCCCTTTTCCTCCTGCTCTCAATCTTTCCCAGCATCAGGGTCTTTTCAAATGAGTCAGATCTTTGCATCAGGTGGCCAAAGTATTGGAGTTTCAGCTTCAGCATCAGGCCTTCCAATGAACACCCAGGACTGATCTCCTTTAGATTGGACTGGTTGGATCTCCTGCAGTCCAGGGGACTCTCAAGAGTCTTTTCCAATATCACAGTTCAAAAGCATCAATTCTTCGGCACTCAGCTTTCTTTATAGTCCAACTCTCACATCCATACATGACCACTGGAAAAACCATAGCCTTGACTAGACGGACCTTTGTTGACAAAGTAATGTCTCTGCTTTTGAATATGCTCTCTAGGTTGGTCATAACTTTCCTTCCAAGGAGTAAGCGTCTTTTAATTTCATGGTTGCAATCAACATCTGCAGTGATTTTGGAGCCCAGAAAAATAAAGTCAGCCATTGTTTCCATTGTTTCCCCATCTATTTGCCATGAAGTGATGGGACCAGATGCCATTATCTTACTTTGCTGAATGTTGAGTTTTCAGCCAACTTTTTCACTCTCCACTTTCACTTTCATCAAGAGGCTCTTTAGTTCTTCTTCACTTTCTGCCATAAGGGTGGTGTCATCTGCATATCTGAGGTTATTGATATTTCTCCTGGCAATCTTGATTCCAGCTTGTGGTTCGTCCAGCCCAGCGTTTCTCATGATGTACTCTGCATAGAAGTTAAATAAGCAGGGTGACAATATACAGCCTTGACGTACCCCTTTTCCTATTTGGAACCAGTCTATTGTTCCATGTCCAGTTCTAACTATTGCTTACTGACCTGCTTACAAGCTTGTCAAGTGGCAGGTCAGGTGGTATGGTATTCCCATCTCTTTCAGAATTTTCCACAGTATATTCTGACCCACACAGTCAAAGGCTTTAGCATAGTAAATAAAGCAGAAATAGATGTTTTTCTGGAACTCTCTTGCTTTATCGATGATCCAGCAGATGTTTGCAATTTGATCTTTGGTTCCTCTGCCTTTTCTAAAACCAGCTTGTACATCAGGAAGTTCATGCTTCACGTATTGCTGAAGCTGGGCTTGGAGAATTTTGAGCATTACTTTAGTAGCGTGTGAGATGAGTGCAATTATGTGGTAGTTTGAGCATTCTTTGGCATTGCCTTTCTTTGGAATTGCAATGAAAACTGACCTTTTCCAGTCCTTGGCCACTGCTGTGTTTTCCAAATTTGCTGGCATATTGAGTGAAGCACTTTCACACCATAATCTTTTAGGATTTGAAATAGCTCAACTGCAATTCCATCACATCCACTAGCGTTGTTCATGGTGATGCTTCCTAAGGCCCACTTGACTTCACATTCCAGGATGTCTGATTCTAGGTGAGGGATCACACCGTCATGATTATCTGGGTTATGAAGATCTTTTTTGTACAGTTCTGTGTATTCTTTCCACCTCTTCTTAGTATTTTCTGCTTCTGTTAGGTCTGTACCATTTCTGTCCTTTATTGAGCCCACCTTTGCATGAAATATTCCCTTGGTGTCTCTAATTTTCTTGAAGAGATCTCTAGTCTTTCCCATTCTATTGTTTTCCTCTATTTCTTTGCATTGATCTCTGAGGAAGGCTTTCTTATCCCTCCTTGCTATTCTTTGGAACTCTTCATTCAAATGGGTATATCTTTCCTTTTTTTCCCCTTCCTTTTTGCTTCCCTTCTTTTCACAGCTATTTGTAAGGCCTCCTCAGACAGCCATTTTGCTTTTTTGCATTTCTTTTTCTTGAGGATTGTCTTGATCCCTGTCTCCTGTACAATGTCATAAACCTTTGTCCATAGTTCATCAGGCACGCTATCAAATCTTGTCCCTTAAATCTATTTTTCACTTCCACTGTATAATCATAAGAGATTTGATTTAGATCATGCCTGAATGGTCTACTGGTTTTTCCTACTTTCTTTAATTTAAGTCTGAATTTTGCAATAAGGAGTTCATGATCTGAGCCATAGTCAGCTCCCAGTCTTGTTTTTGCTGACTGTATAGAGCTTCTCTGTCTTTGGCTGCAAAGAATATAATCAGTCTGATTTCAGTGTTGGCCATCTGGTGATTTCCATTTGTAGAGTCTTCTCTTTTGTTGTTGGGAGAGGGTGTTTGCTATGACCAGTGCGTTCTCTTGGCAAAACTCTGTTAGCCTTTGCCCTCCTTCATTCTGTACTCCAAGGCCAAATTTACCTGTTACAACAGGTGTTTCTTGGCTTCTTGCTTTTGCATTCGAGTCCCCTATAATGAAAAGGACATCTTTTTTCGTGTTAGTTTTAAAAGGTCTTATAGGTTTTCATAGAACTGTTCAACTTCAGCGTCTTCAGCATTACTAGTAGGGGCATAGACTTGGATTATGGTGACATTGAATGGTTTTCCTTGGAAACGAACAGAGATCATTCTGTTGTTTCAGAGATTGCATCCAAGTACTGAACTGCATTTCAGACTCTTTTTTTTTTTTTTACTATGATGGCTACTCCATTTCTTCTAAGGGATTCCTTCCCACAGTAGTGGATATAATGGTTATCTGAGTTAAATTCACCCATTCCAGTCCATTTTAGTTCACTGATTTCTAGAATGTCGATTTTCACTCTTGCCATCTCCTGTTTGACCACTTCCAATTTGCCTTGATTCATGGACCTAACATTCCAGGTTCCTATGCAATATTGCTCTTCATAGCAGTGGACTTTGCTTTTATAACCAGTCACATCCACACCTGGGTGTTGTTTTGCTTTGACTCCACCCCTTCATTCTTTCTGGATTTATTTCTCCACTGATCTCCAGTAGCATATTAGGCACCACCGACCTGTGGAGTTCATCTTTCAGTGTCCTATCTTTTTGCCTTTTCATACTGTTCTCAAGGCAAGAATACCTAAGTGGTTTGCCATTCCCTTATCCAGTGGACCACATTCTTTCAGACCGCTCCACTATGACCCATCTGTCTTGGGTGGCCCCACATAGCATGGCTTAGTGTCATTGAGTTAGACAAGGCTGTGGTCCATGTGATCATATTGGCTAGTTTCCTGTGATTGTGGTTTCAGTCTGTCTGCCCTATGATGCCCTCTCTTAGCTCCTACAGTTGTACTTGGGTTTCTCTTACCTTGGACACGGGATATCTCTTCATGGCTGCTCCAGCAAAGTGTAGCAGCTGCTCCTTACCTTGGATGTGGAGTATCTCCTCACAGCTGCCACTCCTGACCTTGGACGTGGGCTATCTCATGTCAGCCGCTGCTCCTTACCTTGGACGTGGTGTGTCTCCTCTCTACTGCTCCTGTGTCTTGCAGCAGTTTACATACTGCTGATTAGAAGACTAACCAGTTCACATACTCTTTAAAAATCTTTATAGTATGCAGATATATTTGTGTTAGTCGCTCAGTCGTGTCTGACTCTTTGCAACCCATGGGCTGTATCCTGCCAGGCTCCTGTGTCCATGGAGTTCTCCAGGCAAGAATACTGGAGTGGGTAGCCATTACCTTCTCCAGGGGATCTCCTCTTTCCTTAACCCTTTTACTTTTCAGCTGGGGTGCCTGTAGCAAAACATAGATTAACAAGAGAAAAACAAGTAGAAGTTTATTAATAGATATATCTCATATGTACATGGGACAGTGAAAGTGAAAGTTGCTCAGTCACGTTCAACTTTTTGTGACCCCATGGGCTATACAGTCCATGAAATTCTCAAAGCTAGAATACTAAAGTGCGTAGCCGTTCCCTTCTCTAGGGGATCCTCCCAACCGAAGGATCGAACCCAGGTCTCCTTCATTGCAAGCAGTTTCTTTACCGTTTAGCCACCAGGGAAGCCCATGTACATGGGAGAAACCTACAACAAACAAGTAACTCAAAGAAGTGGCTTAGAATTTGAACTTAAATACCATGTTCGGCCAAAGCAAAGGAAGAAGGGTATGAGGGAGACAAGTTATGGGAAGATGAGCAAATAATAACATAAATAAGAATAAGGTTTATTAGGCAGATTTATGGAGAAGGCAATGGCACCCCACTCCAGTACTCTTGCCTGGAAAATCCCATGGACGGAGGAGCCTGGTGGGCTGCAGTCCATGGGGTCGCTAAGAGTCGGACACGACTGAGCGACTTCACTTTCACTTTTCACTTTCATGCATTGGAGAAGGAAATGGCAACCCACTCCAGTGTTCTTGCCTGGAGAATCCCAGGGACGGGGGAGCCTGGTGAGCTGCCGTCTATGGGGTAGCACAGAGTCGGACATAACTGACGCGACTTAGCAGCAGCAGCAGCAGGCAGATTTAAGTGTGTGCCTTATTGAAGGCTTCCCTTATGGCTCAGCTGGTAAAGAATCCACCTGCAACGTGGGAGACCTGGGTTCAATCCCTGGGTTGGGAAGATCCCCTGGAGAAGGGAAAGGGTTCCCACTCCAGTATTCTGGCCTTGAGAATTCCATGGATTGTATAGTCCATGGGGTTGCAAAGAGTCAGACATGACTGAGCAACTTCCACTTCACTTCACTTCTTCATTGATTAGAATTTCTGGAGATTTGTGGTAATCCTTCTCTTCCTAGTAGACTGTGGGAGACACCCTTACAAAGGGAAATCTTCTGGTAAATGTTAATTTCCCTTACAAAAGAATAATTTATGCTGTTTTCAAAACTTCTCCTGTTTCTGCTGTTTCTCAAAATAATTCTTATGCCAGAAAGGCATATCTGGGGTGGCATATTCTGGTCTCTATCAAGAACCATAATTTTAGTTAACAGAGTATGAAATTTGTGATTATTTAATAAAAAATATGGGAAGAGATCCCTGGTTAAGAAGTCTTCACTGTTTATTTAGGAAAATAAGATTTAACTTAATTTTCACGTATGCACTTTCTCTAGCAATAAAATTCATTATAAGCCCAGGAATCCTGTATTATGTTTTGAGATTAAAAATAAGAAAAGGAACTGTATGTTGTTTACTTCTCTATCTCTAGCACCTAGCATGGTGTCTGGCATATAGTAGGCACTTAATCAATATTTGATTAATAGATTGGTTAGTGCCCTGTTAGTTTTAAATGTCGTAAGTTAATACTATGGGAAGAGTTGATGGATCATTGGAAATCAATATAGCGTAATTTGAGGACTGCCACCATAGTGACAAGGAAGAAGTGTTCTAATTACAGACTTTGTTGTCAGAACCTTTGTTGTTACTATTTGAAATAAAATAGGAGGTAAACTTATATGCTTGAGAATCTCAGAAAAACATATCCATTAAGCTCCTTTTCCTTGCCTTTCAAGTGTGGTGTGATATGATTCTTGGAACAAATACTGTTGATAGTTCACCCAACATATGCTCCCAACTTGCCTTTCTTTTTCTAATGAAGCCCAGATTTTGTCCAGATATCAATCCTCTTTGATAAAGCCAACCCTATTTTAGGCCACAGGAGGTGGTGATCTCTGGTAGCTTTGTTCTATGGAGGCTTGAGGAAGAGTTTTGGTTCCTGGCCAGAGACTGAGGTTGGGCCTCGATAGTGAGAGTGCTGAATCCTAGCCAGTAGATCAGTGGCCAGTGGCAAGACCCTGGGCCTTTGGCTTTGCAGAAAAGAATTCCCACAAAGATGGAAAGTAGTGAAACAAGTACTTGTAAATAGACACATGGGTGAGCTCAGAGAGAGAATCATGCCCTTGTGGTAGCTTGAATCACTTATTTGGGGCATTTCTTCTAGGTTTCCTTTAGCCAGTCATCTTGCTTTGCCTGGTTCTGAGTTCATATGTATATGCTCAGTCACTCGTGTCCAACTCTTTGCAACCCCATGGACTGTAGCCCACCAGGATTCTCTGTCCATGTGATTCTCCAGGCAAGAATACTGGAGTGGGTTGCCATGCCCTCCTCCAGGGGATCTTCCCAACCCAGGGACTGAACCTGCGTCTCTTTTGTCTCCTGCATTGGCAGGCAGATTCTTTACCACTGCGCCACCTGGGAAGCCCAGTTCTGAGTCTATATTTGATTTATCTCACAATCCTCCCATGTGTGTGCCTATCTCTTAGCCAAGATGGATTCCAGTGAAGTGGCCTATGAATAGATTGACATCACTCCCCTTTTGACCTCCAAGGAGCTTTATAGACTGGGAGGTCTCATTGACTTTGAGAAAGAGAAATATGTGGTTTCTGTCTTATATCTGGGCTGGGCTTAGTCTACTGAATTATCCTGCTATTATGGAGTTTGTGCCCACAGGGGACAAACTCTATCTGCTCAGCCTGGGGCCCAGCTATCTCCTGCTTCAGTGAGTCCAAATTGATCTAAGATTGTCTTGATAAGCCTATTTTCCTTGAAGCACAAGTATATGAAATAATGCTGGAAAGCCTTCTGGAAAATGTTTCTTTATTATTCCTCTTAGAACTATTGTAAGCATCTTACTCCACACCTGAGGGTGAAGTCCACAGACAAAGAAGGGCCAAGAACAGGGAACCACAGAGAAGTAAAGACAGAGCTTTGACATATCATACTTGTGTCTGCCCTACCTATGAACTTTTTAGTATGTAAGATTTAAAACATCTTATTTTTAAAAACTGTCTGATGCAGGCTTTTCTGTGACTTGCAAACAAAAGCAACCTGATATAGCTCCACATGTCCTGAGTGGCGTTGGGGTGTCTTTCCTTCTCTGATGGCTGGCACTGTTAGTAAATGCAAGTTCATGTGCCCAATGCACAGTGAGGTCATACAAACCAAAATGTCAAGGTTTGGAGCAGAGAAAGGTTTATTGTAGGGCCAAGCAAGGAGAGTGGGTGGCTGGTGCTCAGAAATTCCAAACTCCCTGATGGTTTGGGGGAAGAAAATTTTTTGGAGAAGAACATTTGAACATTTGAAGTAGAACCTACAAGGGTGTATGATTTTCTTCTGATTGGTTGATGGTGAGGTAACAGGGTAGTGCTCTAGGAGTCTTGTGCTCAGCCTGAAATTACCATCCTTCACCTGGATGGGGGCCTTAGTTCCTCAAGAACAGTTCAATGGTATTGTTAAATATGTATAACTTGAGAAGGAACCACGATCTTGCTTTAATTGCTATACTATTTTTTCTTGACTGTTCCTCCTTTGTTTCTGCATCCCCTCCCTCCCTTGATTAGCAGCTGTTTGAATTTGTCCTTTGGTATTCAGGAAGGTTTAGAGGGCTTAAAACTTTTTCCTACAGTTAAGAACCAAGGAACATGGAAAGGATTTGTACCTTCATTGACCCCATGGCATCCAGCTTGTTTTCAGCGCTCCACATTGAAGAGGAGGCCATAAACAATGACTGGATAGTTACTCTCCTATGCCTAAGGATTTTTTTTTTTTTTTTTTGTAACTTATGGTTGCAAGCGTAGGGGAAGAAAAAATTTTTATTCTTCCTTTCTAGGTTCTTTGGTCTAATAATAAAGTTGATATAAGAAAGATTAACAGGAGAAAACAAACAAAGTTTTGTGCATACGGGAGCCCAGTAAAAATGTGAAGACTCAAAAGGCAGCCAGGGAATTGAAACTTACATAACAAACTGAACTGAAGACAGGAGTTGGGGTTTGGGGATACAGAGGAGAGAAAAGCCATTCAGGAAGTCAAAGAAGATGTTTGGGGAAAAAAGTTTATTTTGTTGTATAGATAAGTTTCTTAGGTTAAAATGCACCTCTAGAGGAGGAGGAGCCAAGATGGCGGAGGAGTAGGACGGGGAGAACACTTTCTCCCCCACAAATTCATCAAAAGAGCATTTAAACATTGAGTAAATTCCACAAAACAACTTCTGAATGCCGGCAGAGGACATCAGGCACCCAGAAAAGCAACCCAACTCTTCGAAAGGAGGTAGGAAAAAATATAAAAGACAAAAAAAGAGACAAAAGAGGGAGGGACGGAGTTCCATCCCGGGAAGGGAGTCTTAAAAAGAGAGAAGTTTCCAAACAGCAGGAAACCTTCTCACTGCCGAATTTGTGCCGAGCTTTGGAAGCACAGAGGGCAACATAACAGGGAGAAAAAATAAACAAGTAAAACTCGCAGATTGCGAGCCCTATGGTAACTCCCCCAGCGGAGAAGCAGCGCAGACGCCTGCACACGCCATTAGCAAGCGGGGGCTGGGCAGGGAGGCGTGGCGCCGGCTGCATCGCTTAGAGTAAGAATCTGGCCTGAATACCCTGAGCACTATCTGAGCGAAATAATTTGGGCTAGCAAACCAGACTGTGGGATATCTACCACGCGAAAAGCCAGCCCCAACCTAAGACACCGCCAGGCCCGCGCACGGAACAAAGGACTGAACAGAGATAGCCAGCTGCAGACCTTCCCCCTCCGGTGACAGGCAGCCAGAGCCGGAAGGGGGCAATCGCAGCCCCAGAGAGACATTATCTATAAAACTGTAAGCAGGCTTCTTTGCTAACTAAAACTTCTTGAGGGTCTGGACGGTCAACATCTGCCTGAGAAGGTGCGCCAGTTTTACACCCAGATAGCCAAGTGGCGGGGAGGCGATAAGTCGCAGCATTGGCTTTCACCAAACACCTCATCACCTGAGCTGCTCGGACCTGGGAAGAGCACAAAATGCAGGCCCAACTGAGTCTGCGCCTCTGAGGACTACCCGAGTGCCTGAACCTGAGCGGCTTGGACCTGGGAGGTACATGCAGCCCAGGGCCGGCCTCGGATTGTTCTCGGCAGACCAACCTAGAGCCCAAGCAGTGTGGGCAGGGAGGCTACAAGCGCCGTGAGCGGGGGCAGACCCAGTGTGGCTGAGGCACTGCGACTGCACACCAGTGTTATTTGTTTGCAGCATCCCTCCCTCCCTCCCCACAGTGCGACTGAACAAGTGAGCCTAAAAACAAACAAAAAAAAGTTTCCCCCACCGTCCCCTTTGTGTCAGGGTGGAAGCCAGACACTGAAGAGACCAGCAAACAGAAGAAGTTATAACAGAGGGAAACGCCTTGGAAGCTACGGGCAATAGATTAAAACCCCGTGGTTACTACGGACTACATGGGAAGGGGCCTATAGATCTTGAGAAATGTAAGTCGGACCAAGGAACTAGCCAAAAATGAACTGAACCCACAATACAACAAAACCAGAGAAAGTCCTAGATATATTTTTACTATTTTTACAATCATTCTTTCTTTCTTTTTTAATTAAAAAAAAATTTTTTTAGTCCTCTATTGTTCCTTTAATTTTCACTTTTATAACCTATTACTTTGCAAAAAAAAAAAAAAAAAGACCCTATTTTTTTCTTCTTCAGCAAACTTCATATATATATATTTTATAATTTTTTGACCTTTTTTTCTTTCTTCTTCTTTTCTTTAACATTGTATTTTTGAAATTCCAAACTCTACTCTAGTTTTTTTTCTTTTTTTTTTAAATTTTATTTTATTTTTAAACTTTACATAATTGTATTAGTTTTGCCAAATATCAAAATGAATCCGCCACAGGTATACATGTGTTCCCCATCCTGAACCCTCCTCTCTCCTCCCTCCCCACACCATCCCTCCGGGTCGTCCCAGTGCACTAGCCCCAAGCATCCAGTATCGTGCATCGAACCTGGACTGGCAACTCGTTTCTTACATGATATTTTACATGTTTCAATGTCATTCTCCCAAATCTTCCCACCCTCTCCCTCTCCCACAGAGTCCATAAGACTGTTCTGTACATCAGTGTCTCTTTTGCTGTCTCGTACACAGGGTTATTGTTACCATCTTTCTAAATTCCATATATATGTGTTAGTATATTGTATTGGTGTTTTTCCTTCTGGCTTACTTCACTGTGTATAATAAGCTCCAGTTTCATCCACCTCATTAGAACCATTTCACACCAGTCAGAATGGCTGCGATCCAACAGTCTACAAATAATAAATGTTGGAGAGGGTGTGGAGAAAAGGGAACCCTCTTACACTGTTGGTGGGAATGCAAACTAGTACAGCCACTATGGAGAACAGTGTGGAGATGCCTTAAAAGCCTGGAAATAGAACTGCCTTATGATCCAGCAATCCCACTGCTGGGCATACACACTGAGGAAACCAGAAGGGAAAGAGACACGTGTACCCCAATGTTCATCGCAGCACTGTTTATAATAGCCAGGACATGGAAGCAACCTAGATGTCCATCATCAGATGAATGGATAAGAAAGCTGTGGTACATATACACAATGGAGTATTACTCAGCCATTAAAAAGAATACTCTAGTTTTTTAATTTTAGCTTTTTGGTATATGTTATCAATTTTGTACCTACAGCTTTTTTTAAAATAATTTCAGTGCCTTTTTTTTCTTTTCTGTTTCATTCTCTTCTTCTTTTATATAACATTGTATATCTGAAATTCCAAACTCTACTCTAGATTTTTAATTTATGCTTTTTTTATTTGATACCAAATTTGTACCTGTATTTTCTTTATAATTTTTGCGGCATTTTTTTTTTTTGTTTGTTTTCTCTCTTTATGTTTCTTCTTCCTTTTTTTTAACATTGTATTTTTGAAATTCCAAACTCTACTCTAGATTTTTAATTTTTGCTTTTTGGTATTAGTTATCAATTTTGTACCTGTATTTTCTTTATAATTTTCGTGATCTTGTTTGTTTTTCTTTGTTCATTTTTTCTCTCTTTCTTTTCCTTCTTCTTTTCTTTAACATCGTATTTTTGAAATTCCAAACTCAACTCTAGATTTTTAATTTTTGCTTTTATGTATTTGTTACCAATTTTGTACCTTTAAGAACCCAATCTTCAGGACCCATTTTTCACTAGGGAGGGAGATTACTGGCTTGACTGCTCTCTCTCCCTTTGGACTCTCTTTTTTCTCCACCAGGTCGCCTGTGTCTCCTCCCTAACCCCTCTCTACTCTGCCCAACTCTGTGAGTTTATGTGTGTTCCAGATGGTGGAGAACACTTAGGGAACTGATTACTGGCTGGATCTGTCTCCCTCCTTTTCATTCCCCCCTTTTATCCCTCTGGCCACCTCTGTCTCCTTCCTCCTTCTTCTCTTCTCTGTATAACTCTGTGAACATCTCTGAGTGGTCCAGTTGTGGAGTGCACATAAGGAAGTGACTACTGGCTACCCCACTCTCTCCACTATTGATTCAACTTCATCTCATTTGGGTCACCTCTAACTCCCACCTCCCTCTTCTCTTCTCCATGTAACGCTGTGAACCTCTCTGAGTGACCCTCACAGTAGAGAAACTTTTCATCTTTAACATAGATGTTTTATCAATGGTGCTGTATAGAAGGAGAAGTTTTGAAACTACTGTAAAAATAAGACCGATAACTGGAAGCAGGAGGCTGAAGTCCAAACCCTGACTCCAGGGAACTCCTGACTCCAAGGAACATTAATTGACAGGAGCTCATCAAACGCCTCCATACCGACACTGAAACCACGCACCACACAAGGGCCAACAAGTTCCAGGGCAAGACATACCAAGCAAATTCTCCAGCAACAAAGGAGCACAGCCCTGAGCTTCAAGATACAAGCTGCCCAAAGTCACCCCAAAACCATAGACATCTCATAACTCATTACTGGACATTTCATTGCACTCCAGAGAGAAGAAATACAGCTCCACCCACCAGAACACCGACACAAGCTTCCCTAAGCAGGAAACCTTGACAAGCCACCTGTACAAACCCACACACAGTGAGGAAAAGCCACAATAAAGAGAACACCACAAACTGCCAGAATATAGAAAGAACACCCCAAAATCAGCAATTTAAACAAGATGAAGAGACAGAGGAATACCCAGCAGATAAAGGAACAGAATAAATGCCCACCAAACCAAACAAAAGAGGAAGAGATAGGGATTCTACCTGATAAAGAACTCCGAATAATGATAGTGAAATTGATCCAAAATCTTGAAATTAAAATGGAATCACAGATAAACAGCCTGGAGACAAGGATTGAGAAGATGCAAGAAAGGTTTAACAAGGACCTAGAAGAAATAAAAAAGAGTCAATATATACTGAATAATGCAATAAATGAAATTAGAAACAGTCTGGAGGCAACAAATAGTAGAATAACAGAGGCAGAAGATAGGATTAGTGAATTCGAAGATAGAATGGTAGAAATAAATGAATCAGAGAAGATAAAAGAAAAACAAATTAAAAGAAATGAGGACAATCTCAGAGACCTCCAGGACAATATTAAACGCTACAACATTCGAATCATAGGGGTTCCAGAAGAAGAAGACAAAAAGAAAGACCATGAGAAAATACTTGAGGAGATAATAGTTGAAAACTTCCCTAAAATGGGGAAGGAAATAATCACCCAAGTCCAAGAAATCCAGAGAGTCCCAAACAGGATAAACCCAAGGCGAAACACCCTAAGACACATATTAATCAAATTAACAAAGATCAAACACAAAGAACAAATATTAAAAGCAGCAAGGGAAAAACAACAAATAACACACAAGGGAATTCCCATAAGGATAACAGCTGATCTTTCAATAGAAACTCTTCAAGCCAGGAGGGAATGGCAAGACATACTTAAAATGATGAAAGAAAATAACCTACAGCCCAGATTATTGTACCCAGCAAGGATTTCATTCAAGTATGAAGGAGAAATCAAAAGCTTTTCAGACAAGCAAAAGCTGGGAGAATTCAGCACCACCAAACCAGCTCTCCAACAAATACTAAAGGATATTCTCTAGACAGGAAACACAAAAACGGTGTATAAGTTCGAACCCAAAACAATAAAGTAAATGGCAACGGGATCATACTTATCAGTAATTACCTTAAAAGTAAATGGGTTGAATGCCCCAACCAAAAGACAAAGACTGGCTGAATGGATACAAAAACAAACCCCTACATATGTTGTCTACAAGAGACCCACCTCAAAACAGGGGACACATACAGACTGAAAGTGAAGGGCTGGAAAAAGATTTTCCATGCAAATAGGGACCAAAAGAAAGCAGGAGTAGCAATACTCATCTCAGATAAAATAGACTTTAAAACAAAGGCTGTGAAGAGAGACAAAGAAGGTCACTACATAATGATCAAAGGATCAATCCAAGAAGAAGATATAACAATTATAAATATATATGCACCCAACACGGGAGCACCGCAGTATGTAAGACAAATGCTAACAAGTATGAAAGGAGAAATTAACAATAACACAATAATAGTGGGAGACTTTAATACCCCACTCACACCTATGGATAGATCAACTAAACAGAAAATTAACAAGGAAACACAAACTTTAAATGATACAATAGACCAGTTAGACCTAATTGATATCTACAGGACATTTCATCCCAAAACAATGAATTTCACCTTTTTCTCAAGCGCACATGGAACCTTCTCCAGGATAGATCACATCCTGGGCCATAAAGCTAGCCTTGGTAAATTCAAAAAAATAGAAATCATTCCAAGCATCTTTTCTGACCACAATGCAGTAAGATTAGATCTCAATTACAGGAGAAAAACGATTAAAAATTCCAACATATGGAGGCTGAACAACACGCTGCTGAATAACCAACAAATCACAGAAGAAATCAAAAAAGAAATCAAAATTTGCATAGAAACGAATGAAAATGAAAACACAACAACCCAAAACCTGTGGGCCATGGTAAAAGCAGTCCTAAGGGGAAAGTTCATAGCAATACAGGCACACCTCAAGAAACAAGAAAAAAGTCAAATAAATAACCTAACTCTACACCTAAAGCAACTAGAAAAGGAAGAAATGAAGAACCCCAGGGTTAGTAGAAGGAAAGAAATCTTAAAAATTAGAGCAGAAATAAATGCAAAAGAAACAAAAGAGACCATAGCAAAAATCAACAAAACCAAAAGCTGGTTCTTTGAAAGGATAAATAAAATTGACACACCATTAGCCAGACTCATCAAGAAACAAAGGGAGAAAAATCAAATCAATAAAATTAGAAATGAAAAAGGAGAGATCACAACACACAACACAGAAATACAAAGGATCATAATAGACTACTATCAACAATTATATGCCAATAAAATGGACAACGTGGAAGAAATGGACAAATTCTTAGAAAAGTACAACTTTCCAAAACTGGACCAGGAAGAAATAGAAAATCTTAACAGATGCATCACAAGCACGGAAATTGAAACTGTAATAAAAAATCTTCCAGCAAACAAAAGCCCAGGTCCAGATGGCTTCACAGCTGAATTCTACCAAAAATTTAGAGAAGAGCTAACACCTATCCTGCTCAAACTCTTCCAGAAAATTGCAGAGGAAGGTAAACTTCCAAACTCATTCTTTGAGGCCACCATCACCCTAATACCAAACCCTGACAAAGATCCCACAAAAAAAGAAAACTACAGGCCAATATCACTGATGAACATAGCGGCAAAAATCCTTAACAAAATTCTAGCAATCAGAATCCAACAACACATTAAAAAGATCATACACCATGACCAAGTGGGCTTTATCCCAGGGATGCAAGGATTCTTCAATATCCGCAAATTAATCAATGTAATACACCACATTAACAAATTGAAAAATGAAAACCATATGATTATCTCAATAGATGCAGAGAAAGCCTTTGACAAAATTCAACACCCATTTATGATAAAAACTCTCCAGAAAGCAGGAATAGAAGGAACATACCTCAACATAATAAAAGCTATATATGACAAACCCACAGCAAACATTATCCTCAATGGTGAAAAATTGAAAGCATTTCCTCTAAAGTCAGGAACAAGACAATGGTGCCCACTCTCACCACTACTATTCAACATAGTTTTGGAAGTTTTGGCCACAGCAATCAGAGCAGAAAAAGAAATAAAAGGAATCCAAATTGGAAAAGAAGAAGTAAAACTCTCACTATTTGCAGATGACATGATCCTCTACATAGAAAACCCTAAAGACTCCACCAGAAAATTACTAGAACTAATAAATGACTATAGTAAAGTTGCAGGATATAAAATCAACACACAGAAATCCCTTGCATTCCTATACACTAATAATGAGAAAACAGAAAGAGAAATTAAGGAAACAATTCCATTCACCATTGCAACGGAAAGAATAAAATACTTAGGAATATATCTACCTAAAGAAACTAAAGACCTATATATAGAAAACTATAAAACACTGATGAAAGAAATCAAAGAGGACACTAATAGATGGAGAAATATACCATGTTCATGGATTGGAAGAATCAATATAGTGAAAATGAGTATACTACCCAAAGCAATCTATAGATTCAATGCAATCCCTATCAAGCTACCAACAGTATTCTTCACAGAGCTAGAACAAATAATTTCACAATTTGTATGGAAATACAAAAAACCTCGAATAGCCAAAGCGATTTTGAGAAAGAAGAATGGAACTGGAGGAATCAACCTACCTGACTTCAGACTCTACTACAAAGCCACAGTTATCAAGACAGTATGGTACTGGCACAAAGACAGAAATATAGATCAATGGAACAAAATAGAAAGCCCAGAGATAAATCCACGCACATATGGACACCTTATCTTTGACAAAGGAGGCAAGAATATGCAATGGATTAAAGACAATCTCTTTAACAAGTGTTGCTGGGAAAACTGGTCAACCACTTGTAAAAGAATGAAACTAGAACACTTTCTAACACCATACACAAAAATAAACTCAAAATGGATTAAAGATCTAAACATAAGACCAGAAACTATAAAACTCCTAGAGGAGAACATAGGCAAAACACTCTCAGACATACATCACAGCAGGATCCTCTATGACCCACCTCCCAGAATATCGGAAATAAAAGCAAAAATAAACAAATGGGACCTAATTAACCTTAAAAGCTTCTGCACATCAAAGGAAACTATCAGCAAGGTGAAAAGACAGCCTTCAGAATGGGAGAAAATAATAGCAAATGAAGCAACTGACAAACAACTAATCTCAAAAATATACAAGCAACTCCTCCAGCTCAACTCCAGAAAAATAAATGACCCAATCAAAAAATGGGCCAAAGAACTAAATAGACATTTCTCCAAAGAAGACATACAGATGGCTAACAAACACATGAAAAGATGCTCAACATCACTCATTATCAGAGAAATGCAAATCAAGACCACTATGAGGTACCATTTCACACCAGTAAGAATGGCTGCGATTCAAAAGTCTACAAATAATAAATGTTGGAGAGGGTGTGGAGAAAAGGGAACCCTCTTACACTGTTGGTGGGAATGCAAACTAGTACAGCCACTATGGAGAACAGTGTGGAGATTCCTTAAAAACCTGGAAATAGAACTGCCTTATGATCCAGCAATCCCACTGCTGGGCATACACACTGAGGAAACCAGAAGGGAAAGAGACACGTGTACCCCAATGTTCATCGCAGCACTGTTTATAATAGCCAGGACATGGAAGCAACCTAGATGTCCATCATCAGATGAATGCATAAGAAAGCTGTGGTACATATACACAATGGAGTATTACTCAGGCATTAAAAAATTCATTTTAATCAGTTCTAATGAGGTGGATGAAACTGGAGCCTATTATACACAGTGAAGTAAGCCAGAAGGAAAAACACCAATACAGTATACTAACGCATATATATGGAATTTAGAAAGATGATAACAATAACCCTGTGTACGAGACAGCAAAAGAGACACTGATGTATGGAACAGTCTTATGGACTCTGTGGGAGAGGGAGAGGGTGGGAAGATTTGGGAGAATGGCATTGAAACATGTAAAATATCATGTATGAAACGAGATGCCAGTCCAGGTTCAATGCACGATACTGGATGCTTGGGGCTAGTGCACTGGGACGACCCAGAGGGATGGTATGGGGAGGGAGGAGGGAGGAGGGTTCAGGATGGGGAGCACATGTATACCTGTGATGGATTCATTTTGATATTTTGCGAAACTAATACAATTATGTAAAGTTTAAAAATAAAATAAAATTAAAAAAAAATGCACCTCTAGTGCAGGCTCTCTTGGTCCCTGGTGCAGGCCCCCTTTCCATGTAAATTTAAGCAGTTGAGGGGATGATAAAGAGCTTCCCCTGAATCTGCTGGGGTTTAGCTCAAAATAACCCTCATCCCAAAGTAGCATATTTTGGGGTGACAAATTCTGCTGCCTTTCACGAGGAATGGCAGCAATCTTAATTTTACACTGTCAGTGTGTCAATTGTAAAGGCAAATGAGAAAGTGAGGAAGCACTGAAACTATTTCAGTACTGAGATAACCCATCTGCACATTTTATCTTTCATTTGACTGAAAGATCATATTTAGAATAGTGTACAACCCTAGTGTACCAGAAGCATATCTAGTACTCAATAATTCTCAGGATTCAGGCTCTCTCTTCTGCTTCTTCATACCAGGATTCTGCCTATATATATTGCTGCCAAATCCCCTCAGCCCTCAGATTCATTGCTTTCCACTGCCTTTTGGACTCTGCTTACTATGTTGTTGCCATTTTCCTTTAAGCCTCTGTTCTTGTTCTGTTGTCTGCATCTCTTGATCCTTTGCATGGTCTTTGGAGTTTCAAATCCCCTCATCTCTAGTATGAACCTGACTTCATATTTGAGATGGTGCCATTATTCAGACAAAACTAGTGTTCTACACAGGCATATCTGAGTTACATGCTTCTTCATGGAGCATGTGTTCAGAAAATGGCTGCTGTGGCATGATCCAAGGGTGGAGTTTTTGGTCCTTTGATGTCAAAAGGTTACCTATCAGATACTTATACAGGCTCAGTTGAATGCTTGGTGGTCTCAGGTGGTTTGAACTGGGCAAGACAAGCTCCATGTTCCTGGAAAAACAACTTAAGCAACTTAGTATAGTGACCATATGTATTATCTATAGGGGAGAGTTAAAGGAGTCTTGTGATATATTTTATAAGTCAAGAGATACATGGAGTAACAGGTAAGTTTGGCCTTGGAGCACAAAATGAAGCAGGGCAAAGATTAACAGTTTTATCAAGAGAACACAATGATCAAGCAAACACTCATCCAACAACACAGGAGATGACCCTACATATGGGCATCACCAGATGGTCAATACTGAAATCAGATTGATTATATTCTTTGCAGCCAAAGATGGAGAAGGTCTATACAGTCAGCAAAAACAAGACCTGGAGCTGACTTTGGCTCAATCACCCTTATTGCAAAATTCAGGCTTAGATTGAAGAAAGTAGGGAAAACCGCTAGGCCATTCAGGTATGACCTAAATCAAATCCCTTATGATTATACAGTCATGATAAATAGATTCAAGGAATTAGAGCTGATAGAGTGCCTGAAGAACTATGGATGGAGGTTCATAACATTGTGTAGGAGGCAATGACCAAAACCATCCATTTCAAAGAAAAAGAAATGCAAGAAGGCAAAGTGGTTGTCCAAGGAGGCTTTACACAGAACTGAGAAAAGAAGAAAAGCTAAAGGCAAAGGAGAAAGGGAAAGATATACCTAACTGAATTCAGAGTTGCAGAGAGTAGTAAGGAGAGATAAGAAAGCCTTCTTAAGTGAACAGTGCAAAGAAATAGAGGAAAACAATAGGATAGGAAAGACTAGATATCTATTCTAGAATATTGGAGATATCAAAGTAAGAATTCATGCAAGGATGGGCATGATAAAGGACAGAAACAGTAAAGACATAACAGAAGCAGAAAAGATTAAGAAGAGGTGACAAGAATACACAAAAGAACTATACAAAAAAGTTCTTAATGACCCAGATAACCATGTTGGTGTGATCACTCACCAAAAGCCAGACAGCCTGGAGTGTTAAGTGAAGTGGACCTTAGGAAGTGTTACTATGAGCTCAAACTAGTGGTGGTGATGGAATTCCAGCTGAGCTATTTCAAATCTAAAAGAAGATGCTCTTAAAGTGCTACACCCAATATGTCAGCCAATTTGGAAAACTCAGCAGTGGCCACAGGACTGGAAAATGTCAGTTTTCATTCCAATCCCAAAGAAGGGCAATGCCAAAGAATGTTCAAACTACCAGACAATTGTGCTCATCTCACATGCTAGCAAGATTATGCTCAAAATTCTTCAAGTTAAGCCTCAAAGTATGTGAACTAAGAGCTTCCAGATGTGCAAGCTGGATTTAGAAAAGGCAGAGGAACCATAGATCAAATTGCCAACACCCACTGGATCATAGAAAAAGCAAGAGAGTTTCAGAAAAACATGTACTTCTGCTTTATTGACTATGCTAAAGCCTTTGACTGTGTGGATCACAACAAACTGTGGAAAATTCTTTAAGAGATGGGAATACCAGACCACCTTACCGGCCTCCTGAGGAATCTGTATGCAGGTCAAGAAGCAACAGTTAGAACAGGACATGGAACAATGGACTGGTTGAAAATTGGAAAAGGAGTATGTCCAGGCTGTATATTGTCACCCTGCTTATTTAACTTCTATGCAGAGTGCATCATTCAAAATGCTGGGCTGGATGAAGCACAAGCTGGAATTAAAATTGCTGGAAGAAAAATCAACAAATTCAGATATGCAGATGATACCACTCAAATGGCAGAAAATAAAGAGGAACTAAAAAGCCTTTTGAGAGTGAAAGAGGAGAGTGAAAAAGCTGGCTTAAATCTCAACATTCAAAACCCTAAAATGATGGCATCCAGTCTCACCATTTGATGGCAAATAGAACAAGAAAAAGTGGAATCAGTGAAAAATTTTGTTTTCTTGGGCTCCAAAATCACTGTGGATGGTGACTGCAGCCACGAAAAAAAAGATGCTTGCTCCTTGGAAGGAAAGCTATGACAAATGTAGACAGCATATTTAAAAGCAGAGACATCACTTTGCCAACCAAGGTCCATACAGTCCGTTAACTGATTTTTCCAGTAGTCATGTACAGATGTGAGAGTTGGACCATAAAGAAGGCTGTCAGTTCAGTCGCTCAGTCGTGTCTGACTCTTTGCAACCCCATGGACTGCAGCATGCCAGGCTTCCCTGTCCATCACCAACTCCTGGAGTTTGCTTAAATCATGTCCATCAAGTCGGTGATGCCATCCAACCATCTTATTCTCTGTCGCTTCCTTCTCCTCCTGCCTTCAGTCTTTCCCAACATCAGGATCTTTTCAAATGAGTCAGTTCTTTGCATCAGGTGGCCAAAGTATTGGAGTTTCAGCTTCAGCATCAGTCCTTCCAATGAATATTCAACACTGATTTCCTTTAGGATGGACTGGTTGGATCTCCTTGCAGTCCAAGGTACTCTCAAGAGTCTTCTCCAACACCACAGTTCAAAAGCATCAATTCTTCGGTGCTCAGCTTTCTTTATAGTTCAACTCTCACATCCATACATGGCTACTGGAAAAATCATAGCTTTGACTAGATGGACCTTTGCTGGTAAAGTAATGTCTCTGATTTTTAATATGCTGTCTAGGTTGGTCATAATTTTTCTTCCAAGGAGCAAGTGTCTTTTAATTTCATGGCTGCAGGCACTATCTGCAGTGATTTTGGAGCCTCCCAAAATAAAATCTGTCACTGCTTCCATTGTTTCTCCATCTATTTGCCATGAAATGATGGGACCAGATGCCATGATCTTCATCTTTTGAATGTTGAGTTTTAAGCCAAGTTTTTCACTCTCCTCTTTCACTTTCATCAAGAGGCTCTTTAGTTCCTCTTTGCTTTCTGCCATAAGGGTGGTGTCATCTGCATATCTGAGGTTACTAATATTTCTCCTGGCAATCTTGATTCCAGCTGGTGCTTCTTCCAGCCCGGTGTTTCTCATGATGCACTCTGCATATAAGTTAAATAAGCAGGGTGACAATACACTGTCTTGATGTACTCCTTTCCCAATTTGAAACTGTCCATTGTTCCATGTCTGGTTCTAACCGTTGCTTCTTGACCTGCATACAGATTCCTCAGGAGGCAGGTAAGGTGGTCTGATATTCCCATCTCTTAAAGAATTTTCCACAGTTTGTTGTGATCCACACAGTGAACGGGTTTAGTATAGTCTGTAAAGCAGAAATAGATCTTTTCCTGGAATTCTCTTGCTTTTTTGATGATCCAGTGGGTGTTGGAAATTTGATCTCTCATTCCTCTGCCTTTTCTAAATCCAACTTGAGTATCTAGAAGTTCACGGTTCACATACTGTTGAAGCCTAGCTTGGAGAATTTTGAGCATAACTTTGCTAGCATGTGAGATGAGTGTAATTGTGTGGTAGTTTGAACATTCTTTAGCATTGACTTTCTTTGGGATTGGAATGAAAACAAACCTTTTTAAGTCCTGTAGTCACTGCTGAGTTTTTCAAGTTTGCTAGCATATTGAATGAAGCACTTTAAGAGCATCTTCTTTTAGGATTTGAAATAGCTCAGCTGGAATTCCATCACCTCTACTAACTTTGTTTGTAGTTATTCTTCCTAAGACCCACTTGATTTCACACTCCAGGATTTCTCACCGAGGTGAGTGATCACACCATCATGGTTATCTGGGCCATTAAGATCTTTTTTTAATAGTGCTTCTGCGTATTCTTGCCACCTCAAAGAATGCTGAGCACTGAAGAACTGATGCTTTTGAACTGTGATGCTTGAGCATCCCTTGGACTGCAAGGATATCAAACCAGTCAATCCTCAAAGAAATCAACCCTGAACATTCATTGAAAGGCCTGATGCTGATGCTGAAGTTCCAGTACTTTGGCCACCTAATACAAAGAGGTAACCCATTGGAAAAGACCTTGATGCTGGGAAAGATTGAGGGCAGGAGGAGAAGGCAGTGACAGAGGATAAGATCATTGGATGGCATCACTGACTCAATGGACATGAGTTTGAGCAAACTCTAGGAGATAGTGAAGGACAGGGAAGCCTAGTACACTGTGGTCCATGGGGTCACAAAGAATACAACCTCACTTAGCAAGTGAACAGCAACAACATGACCATGAAGGGTATGCAGTTTGCAAGAAGAATTAATGTAAATTTTGTTGCAGGTACAGGATATTGTTTATTAAGCAGGTATTGGTTAAGTGATCTAGAGGATGACTGCCCTCTATTTCAAGTGTGCCCAAGTTTGCAGTGTCACATGATACAAAACATGGGGGTTTTCTCACAGGAAACGTCTTCTGAATGCTTTATTCAGAAGATGAGTAACATGAAGCAGATGCTTTCGAATATCAGAGTATCATGGTGTCCTAGGTTAGTACATTGGGAGATAAGAAAATGTAAATCAGAGGAATAAACCCTACTTTTTGACCTCCCTTAAAAGTATACATACTTGAGATGATGTCATGATTTCTCCTTCTTTTCCTACTTTTTTATTTTCCATTTCTCAAACATTTTCACTTGGCCAACTAGCCTTCCCTACATCTAAAAGTCTTCTTACCTATATTCTCATCCCTGTGTACTACCATGATTAGCTAACTCACCATGCTTCCCCTTTTCTCTACCTTAATCATGACCACCTCTATTCTCTTGGTCATAACATGGCAAAGGGAGATGTGTGGTCAACCAGTGGAAGTTTTCTTGTATGTACTAGTAGGTGGAGGAAGAACTATTGTTTATTCAGTAACTACTATGTACTAGGCATTGTACCCAGGGCTTGATGTGATGAGAAAATAGCACCGTTAGAGGCAGCTATAATGTCTTTCCAGTTTGTTGTGAAAAAGTGGCCATAGCAGACATTTAAAAATGACTTTTGGTGATTGTTATGATGAAGTATTTTTGTTGTTTGTGTTTGTAGTGTTAAGTTGTACATAGGATTCATTTTCCTTAAGAGCAGTCAAAATATGTTGAGTGATACTCTTAATAGGCCATTGTTTTTAGCCCCTTTTCAACTCACTTTGGAACTTTTCATTCCTGTTTTTAAAAAAATGAGGAAGAGAAAAAGAAATGCTTAGCATAGTTATTTTTCTTGTTACTTTCTCTGATTGTTTAGTTTCTGTTTGCCTCCTGAATATAACAGGTGCTGAAATGAACATGTACTTTCTAGGGGAGTTATATTTTGAAGTAATTAAAGCATCCAGTCTTGCAGTTTTAAAAAATCTTTTGCAATGCTATAAGGGCTGATTTCCAGATATAGAAATTAATTGAAGAATATTTACTTTTAGAAAATAAGAAAAAAGCTCCAACACAGGAAGTAGATAGGGATTCTCATGCTGATTTGTGAGACAAAAAAGGGGGGTGGTGAGGGACAGAGATAAAACCACTTGTAAGTAAAACAATATCTGTCTCAAGGCTATTCTTAAATAACCACATAAAAGTTTTTTTCCTATCTATTTTCCTTTCTACTATATTATGGTGCCTGTCACTAAGACATAGATATAACCCTGGAATTGCATTATTGAAGTTTCTATATCAATTACCTTTCTAAGATAATTACATGTGTACTAGAGAGTTTGAAAAATCAATAGAGTATTCCTTGCAATATCTCAGTAACAGTTAATTATTATTACAACTCATTTTAACAGTTATTCTTCTTAGTAAAAAGAAACATACTTTGAATGTCCCTAACCAGTAAGAAAAGAAACTGGGTGAAGTATATTGAAGATTTTAATTGAAAATAACTGCTCATTTCTGGTAGAGTTGAGAGCATACTCCACAAACATCAAAGACTCCAACTGATGGTAACAATAAATGAGGTTGTCATTAGGTATTTTAATATCAGAGGCTCTCTAAATATTCTAACACATCTTTGGTTTGTGTCGAGGCTTGATTAATTTTAGCTTGTCCACCATTCTTGGGGTACCAAGAATCCTATCAATTATTACTTGATAGAATTGCAAGTAATGTAACATACCAATTCTAAATGATAAAACTATTTCAGTTCTTCTGATTCTGATCAATATATGTTAATGATTATCTTCTAAAGAATGGTCAAAAAATCTGGCTATTTTAAATTTAATTGGTCTCAAGTTTTTCATCCTTAGAATAGGGGTAGACATTGACTGTCTTAGCTAGATTGATATGTGAAATAACCAATACAAATGAATTACTAAGAAGTTTGCAAATACAAAAGTTCTGTAATAGATATTAATGATAATTTTAGATAGACACTTGTGACTGTAACTTTGGGTGAATACTTAAAGGGTTGACTCTTCCTTTACATTAGAGTTTGCTCAGATCTTTTCAAAACAGCTCCTTGTTCATTGTCATCTTTAATTCTATTTGATAGAGTCAAAACCTTTCCTTCAACAGAATGTTCAGTAACCTTCACCAAATAACCATTAATTAAGCAATTAAAATAAATTTGAAAGAAAAAGAACTTTGAAAGGAGAATAGAATTAACTCAAAAGATAGTTTGAAAATAGTTTTCTAGCATTTCAGTCATTATTGACCAAAAATTTCCTGGGGGATATTAACAGTGCATTTGATAGTTGCCAAGGAAACCTTAACCTTTCCTGAGAATGTCTGCCCTTCTGCATTGTACCTGATTGTCAGAATAACTTCAGCAACTGATTACAACTGCGCCATTTTCAACATCAAGCTTTTTTTCTTGTCAATCCCTTTTCAAAGAATAAGCTCAAGTATTCAAGATATCTTGCTCTGTATCTATATTTCTGTTACTGAGGATTTGTACTTCAAATATGGAGATTCTTTATTAACAATTTCCCCGTCAGTCTTTGCCATCTTGTGAGACAAATTGGTCCTAATTTAGAGACAAGGGAACAGAGAGGTACTTAATATTTTTATTGTGTGAGAATGATTCTATCATACTGCTTACTGGCTTTCTTTGTCCAGAATGTGTCTGAGTCCATTCAGACTACAATAACAAAATGACATAGGTTGGGTGACTGATAAACAACCAACATTTATTTCTCACAGTTTTGGAGGCTGGAAGTCCAAGATCAGGGTGGCAGCATGGTCGGGTGAAGACTTCTCATTGTTTCCTCACACCGTAGAAAGGGCCTCTTTTTATAAGGGTATGAATCTCATTCAGGAGGGCTCCACCCTGTGACCTAATCACCTCCCAAAGGTGGTGACACTGACACCATCACAGTGGGCATCAAGATTTCAATATAACGGATTTTGGAGGGATACACACATTCAGACAATAGAAGACAACAACTAATCAAATATCTAGCAGTGTTTTAAAGTAGTCTGTATTTTTCTAAGTAGAACTACTTAAAAAAAGTTTGTTTTCCTGTGTGTCGATTAACCAGAACTATGATCCTCTGAGATAGTGGGAAAAGCACCAACCAGGGAGTCAGGAGACCTGCTTATACTACTTACCAAATATATGACCTTGGCCAAGCTAATTGATCTCTGTATTTTTTCATCTATTAAATGTCAGTGATACTGTGCATCTCATAGGGGTGTTGGGAGATTTAAGTGACATAGTGTATGAAGAGCACCTGACATGGTTAACATACTCAGCATATGAAATCTAACATCTATTATTATTGCTTAAGGAGTATATATTAATATCATATGAGCACATACACTGTATTCTGAGTACTGACTTGAGGATTATGGTCTATAGAAATATGGTATTAGGAGAGCAACATACCTGATATTGGTACTATACTGAAGATTCCAAGTTATATGGTCATCATAGGCATAATATTATACTGCAAAGGCAGGGTAGAAAGGGAACTACTATTTATTAGTGTGCCAGATGCTATGCTAAGTATTTTGCATTCTGTTATCCCATTAAGTCCTCACAACCTAATGAGATAGGTGTTGCTATTATCCCCACATATGTAACATTACTAGGATTTGAAACTCAAAGGGAAGGGAGCACAAATACAGTCTTTGGGGGAAACTAGCAGAATTAATATTTTCTGTAGTAGACCAAGTTATAGCCATGAAAATTCTGTTAATCACCTGTGCAAATCTGTACCTGAGGAGGCTGACACCAACGGAAAAGAAAGGTAGTGAGGAGTGATACAATAAGTCAATTCTGTCTTTGTGCATTTGAGATGTGAAGTGATAACTGAAATATTCTAGGTTAAAAATTGAGTGTGTTTTTTTAATGTTGTTCAGACAAATAATGAATTATTTGTGTATGTGAAAACTGAAACAAGCCAAACATAACAAAACAAAAAACACACACACCAAACATATGTCCTTAGGTTATCCAGGTTCCTGGTTTTTATTTGCTGCTTTTATCTGTGGTTCAGCCTTTGATAAAGGAGAACACCAATGTACATTTATAGGCATCCATGTAAGTGTAAAAATGCTATTCAGTTCAGTTCAGGTCAGTCGCTCAGGCGTATCCAACTCTTCGCGACCCCATGAATCACAGCACGCCAGGCCTCCCTGTCCATCACCAACTCCCCAAGTTTTCTCAAACTTACATCCATCGAGTCGGTGATGCTGTCCAGCCGTCTCATCCTCTGTTGTCCCCTTTTCCTCCTGTCCCCAATCCCGCCCAGCATCAGAGTCTTTTCCAATGAGTCAACTCTTCACATGAGGTGGCCAAAGTACTGGAGTTTCAGCTTTAGCATAATTCCTTCCAAAGAACACCCAGGGCTGATCTCCTTCAGAATGGACTGGTTGGATCTCCTTGCAGTCCAAGGGACTCTCAAGAGTCTTCTCCAACACCAAAGTTCAAAAGCATCAATTCTTCAGCGCTCAGCTTTCTTCACAGTCCAACTCTCACATCCATACATGACCACTGGAAAAAGCATAGCCAAAATGCTATTAAGGTGTGACAAATATTTCATAACAAATCAACAAAATTTGCAGTTTCCCCAACTTGTTTCATGTCATGACTTGCATAGCTTTAGTATTTTTTCCCTGGAATCTATGAGTAAGTCTAAGATAAATTTCCTCTATTTCTTTGCATTGATCACTGAGGAAGACTTTCTTATTGCTCCTTGCTATTCTTTGGAACTCTACATTCAGATGCTTATATCTTTCCTTTTCTCCTTTGCTTTTGGCTTCTCTTCTTTTCACAGCTATTTGTAAGGCCTCCTCAGACAGCCATTTTGCTTTTCTGCATTTCTTTTCCATGGGGATGGTCTTGATCCCTGTCTCCTGTGTAATTCATGAACCTCTGTCCATAGTTCATCAGGCACTCTGTCTTTCAGATCTAGTCCCTTAAATCTATCCCTAACTTCCACTGTATAATCATAAGGGATTTGATTTAGGTCACACCTGAATGGTCTAGTGGTTTTCCCTACTTTCTTCAATTGAAGTCTGAATTTGGCAATAAGGAGTTCATGATCTGAGCCACAGTCAGCTCCCTGTTGTGTTTTTGCTGACTGTATAGAGCTTCTCCATCTTTGATTTCAGTGTTGACCATCTGGTGATGTCCATGTGCAGAGTCTTCTCTTGTGTTGTAGGAAGAGGGTGTTTGCTATGACCAGTGCATTCTGTTGGCAAAACTCTATTAGCCTTTGCCCTGCTTCATTCTGTACTCCAAGGCCAAATTTGCCTGTTACTCCAGGTGTTTCTTGACTTCCTACTTTTGCATTCCAGTCCCCTATAATAAAAAGGATATCTTTTTGGGGTGTTAGATCTAAAAGGTCTTGTAGGTCTTCGTAGAACCATTCAACTTCAGCTTCTTCAGCGTTACTGGTTGGGGCATAGGCTTGGATTACCATGATATTGACTGAAAAGAAATAGAGGAAAACAACAGAATGGAAAAGACTAGAGATCTCTTCAAGAAAATTAGAGATACAAAGGGAACATTTCATGCAAAGATGGGCTCCATAAAGGACAGAAATGGTATGGATCTAACAGAAGCAGAAGATATTAAGAAGAAGTGGCAAGAATACACAGAAGAACTGTTTAAAAAAGATTTTAACGACCCAGATACTCATGATGGTGTGATCACTCACCTAGAGCCAGACATCCTGGAATGTGAAGTCAGGTGGGCCTTAGAAAGCATCATTACTAACAAAGCTAGTGGAGGTGATGGAATTCCAGTTGAGCTATTTCAAATCCTGAAAGATGATGCTGTGAAAGTGCTGCACTCAATATGCCAGCAAATTTGGAAAACTCAGCAGTGGCCACAGGACTGGAAAAGGTCAGTTTTCATTCCAATCCCAAAGACAGGCAATGCCAAAGAATGCTCAAACTACCACACAAATGCACTCATTCACACGCTAGTAAAGTAATGTTGGAAATTCTCCAAGCCAGGCTTCAGCAGTATGTGAACCATGAACTTCCAGATGTTCAAGCTGGTTTTAGAAAAGGCAGAGGAACCAGAGATCAAATTGCCAACATCTGCTGGATCATCAAAAAAGCAAGAGAGTTCCAGAAAAACATCTATTTCTGCTTTATTGACTATGCCAAAGCCTTTGACTATGTGGATCACAATAAACTGTGGAAAATTTTGAAAGAGATGGGAATACCAGACCACCTGACCTCCCTCTTGGGAAACCTATATGCAGGTCAGGAAGCAACAGTTGGAACTGGACATGGAACAAGAGACTGGTTCCAAATAGGAAAAGGAGTACGTCAAGGCTGTATATTGTCACCCTGCTTATTTAACTTCTATGCAGAGTACCTCATGAGAAACGCTGGGCTGGAAGAAGCACAAGCTGGAATCAAGATTGCTGGGAGAAATATCAATAAACTAAGATATGCAGATGACACCAACCTTATGACAGAAAGTGAAGAAGAACTAAAGAGCCTCTCAATGAAAGTGAAAGTGGAGAGTGGAAAAGTTGTCTTAAAGCTCAACATTCAGAAAACTAAGATCGTGGTATCTGATCCCATCACTTCTTGGGACATAGATGGGGAAACAGTGAAAACAGTGTCAGACTTTTATTTTTCTGGGCCCTAAAGTTACTGCAGATGGTGATTGCAGCCATGAAATTAAAAGGTACTTACTCCTTGGAAGGAAAGTTATGACCAACCTAGATAGCATATTCAAAGCAGAGACATTACTTTACCAACAAAGGTCCTTCCAGTCAAGGCTATGGTTTTTCCAGTGATGTGAAAGTTGGACTGTGAGGAAAGCTGAGCTCTGAAGAATTGATGCTTTTGAACTGTGGTGTTGGAGAAGACCCTTGAGAGTCTCTTGGACTGCAAGGACATCCAACCCATCCATCCTAAAGGAGATCAATCCTGGTTGTTCATTGGAAGGCCTGATGCTGAAGCTGAAACTCCAATACTTTGGCCACCTGATGCAAAAAGTTGACTCATTGGAAAGGACCCTGATGCTGGGAGGGATTGTGGGCAGGAGAAGAAGGGGACGACAGAGGGTGAGATGGCTGGATGGCATCACCAACTCGGTGGATGTGAGTTTGGGTATACTCCGTGAGTTGGTGTTGGACAGGGAGGCCTGGCGTGCTGGGATTCATGGGGTCGCAAAGAGTTGGACACGACTGAGTGACTGAAATGAAATGAACTGAAGATAAATGTATTATTGTGTTAAAATATACATAACATAAAATTAATGCTTTTAATAATTTAAACTCTGCAATTCAATGGCGTTAAACACATTCACATTGTTGTGCAACAATTATCACTATCAATTACTTCCATTAAACAATTACTTCTCATACTCATTTCTTTCTTCTCCCTGATAACCACTATTCTGTTTTCTATCCCTATGAATTTTATATTTTAAGTACTTAATATAAGTGGAATCTTCTTTTGTGTCTGGTTTGTTTCACTTAGCATGATATTTTCAAGCTTCAAGCATGTATTAGAATTTCATTACTTTTTAAAGCTGAATAATATTCCATTTCATGTATATACCACATTTGTTTATCCATTCATCCATCAGCGAATGTTTTTTCACTTTTGGCTATTTGTGAATAATGCTGTGATGAATATTGTTGTACAAATATCTATTTGAGTCCCTCTTTCTGACTGTTTGGATATATACCCAGTAATAAATTGTTGGATCATATGGTAATTTTATGTTTGTTTTTGCAGACCTGCTATATTGTTTTTATGGCACATCACTTTACATTTCCACTAGCAATGAATGAGTATTCCAGTTTCTGCACATTCTCACTAACACTTGTTGTTTTTTTCTTTTTTAATAATAGTGATGTTAAGAGGTGTGTGGAAGAAGGAAATGGCAACCCACTCCAGTATTCTTGCCTAGAGAGTCCCATGGACAGAGGAGCCTAGTGGGCTGCTGTCCATAGGGTCACACAGAGTTGGACACGACTGAAGTGTCTTAGCATGCATGCGTGCATTGGAGAAGGAAATGGCAACCCACTCCAGTATTCTTGCCTAGAGAGTCCCATGGACAGAGGAGCCTAGTGGGCTGCTGTCCATAGGGTCACACAGAGTTGGACACGACTGAAGTGTCTTAGCATGCATGCGTGCATTGGAGAAGGAAATGGCAACCCACTCCAGTATTCTTGCCTGGAGAATCCCAGGGACAGAGGAGCCTGGTGGGCTTCCGTCTGTGGGGTCGCACAGAGTTGGACACAACTGAAGCGACTTAGCAACGGCAGCAGCAGCAGCAGCAGCAGCAACAGGTGTGTAGTAGTATCTCATGTGGTTTTGATTTGCATTTCCCTAATGATTAGTGATACTGAACATCTCAACTTTCAGTGCTTATTGGCCATTTATACATCTTTTTGCAGAACCTTTTATTCAAGTCCTTTGCCCATTTTTGAATTGAGTCTTTTGTTGTTGTTGTTGTTGAGTTGTAGATCTTTATAAATTCTGGATACTAATCCCTTATCAGATATATGATTTGCAAGTGTTTTCTCCCATTCTGTAGGTTACCTTTTTGCTTTCTTCTTAATATCCATTGATATATAAAATTTTTAATTCTGGTGAGCAACGTTGGTGTATTTTTTTCTTTTGTTGCCTATATTTATGGTGTCTTATTAAACAAATAATTGCTAAATCTAATGTCATGAAGCTTTTACTCTGTTTTCTTCTAAGATTTTTATAGTATTAATGCTTACATTTAGGCATTTGTATTACATTGAATTATTTTTGAGTGTAGAAATGTCCTTGCATTCCAGGAATAAATTCTACTTGTTTATGGTGTACAATCTTTTTAGTACACTGATGAATTTAGTTTGCTAGTATGTAGTTGAGAACTTGTGTATTGATATTCAAAGGGATATTGGTCTGTGATTTTCTTTTCTTATAGTATCAACATCTGTGTCTGGCTTTGGTATCAGGGTGTTGCTGGACTCATGGAATGAGTCAGAAAATGTTCTTTCCTCTTCAGTATTTTGAATAGGTTTTTTTTTTTTTTTTTTTTTTTGCTGCACCTCACAGCATGTGGAACTTTGCCCACCAAGGATTGAATGTGTAACCCCTGCAGTGGAAGTGCAGAGTCTTAATCACTGGAAAGCCAGGAAAGTCTCCTCTTCAGTAGTTTGAAAGGATTTGAGGAAGATTGATGTTAATTCTATTTCAGGTGTTTGGTAGAATCCAGCAGTTAAGCCATCTGTTCAGGTCTTTTCTTTGTTTGGAAGTTTTTGATTGCTGATTCAATCACCTTACTATTTATAGGTCTATTGAGATATTCTGGGTTTTTTTTTTTTTTTTTTTTTTTATGACTCAGTCTTCATAGGTTGTATATTTTTAGGAATGTCTGTGTTTTACCCAGGTTATCGAATTCGCAGGCATACAATTGTCCGTAATAATCTTTTGTAATATTTTCTGGTATGTGCTAAGTCATTTCAGTCATGTCCAACTCTTGCAACCCTTTGAATTGTAGTCCAACAGGCTCCTCTGTCCATGGGATTCTCCAGGCGAGAATACTGGAGTGGGTTGCCATGCCCTCCTCCAGGGGATCTTCCCAAGCCAGGGATCTGTGTCTCCTAGGACTCCTGCATTGGCAGGTGGGTTCGTTACAAATAGTGCCACCTAGAAAGCTCCCTATTTAAGCAAAATAGGTAGTATGCCCCCACTTTCACTTTTTAAAAATTTATTTTATTGACCTATAGTTGATTACTAATGTGTTAATTTCTGCTGTACATCAAAGTGATTTGGTTAAACATAATATATAGGTTCATTTTCATATTCATTTCCATTATGGTTTATCAGTAGAGTTCAGTTAAGTTGCTCAGTTGTGTCTGACTCTTTGCAACCCCATGCACTGCAGCACACCAGGCTTCCGTGTCCATCACCAACTCCCAGAGCTTGCTCAAACTCATGTCCATCTTGTCGGTGATGCCATCCAACCATCTAATCCTCTGTCGTCCCCTTCTCCTCCTGCCCTCAATCTGTCCCAGCATCAGAGTCTTTTCCAAAGAGTCAGAACTTTGCATCAGATGGCCAAGGTATTGGAGCTTCAGCTTCAGCATCAGTCCTTCCAGTGAATATTCAGGACTGATTTCCTTTAGGATGGACTGGTTGGATATCCTTGCAGTCCAAGGGACTCTGAAGAGTCTTCTCCAGTACCACAGTTCAAAAGCATCGATTCTTCAGTGATCAGCTATCTTTATGGTCCAACTCTCACATCCACACGACTACTAGAAAAACCATAGTTTTGACTAGATGAACCTTTGTCGTCAAAGGAATGTCTCTGCTTTTTAATATGCTGTCTAGGTTGGTCATAGCTTTTCTTCCAAGGAGCAAGTGTCTTTTAAATTCATGGCTGCAGTCACCATCTGTAGTGATTTTGGAGCCCCCCAAAAAAGTCCATCACTGTTTCTGTTGTTTCCCCATCTATTTGTCATGAATGATGGGACCAGATGCCATGATCTTAGCTTTTTGAATGTTGAATTTTAAGCCAACACTTTCACTCTCCTCTTTCACGGTCATTAAAAGGCTCCTCAGTTCTTCATTTTCTGCAATAAAGGTGGTTTCATCTGCATATCTGAGGTTATTGAGATTTCTCCTGGCAATCTTCCTTCCAGCTTGCACTTCATCCAGCCTGGCAAGCGAAAAGCAAAGGAGAAAAGGAAAGATATAAGCATCTGAATGCAGAGTTCCAAAGAATAGCAAGGAGAGATATGAAAGCCTTCCTCAGTGATCAGTGCAAAGAAATAGATGAAAAAAACAGACTGAGAAAGACTAGAGATCTCTTCAAGAAAATTAGAGATACCAAGGGAACATTTCATGCAAAGATGGGCTTGGTAAAGGACAGAAATGGTATGGATTTAACAGAAGCAGAAGATATTAAGAAGAGGTGGCAAGAATACACAGAGGAACTGTTCAAAAAGAGCTTCATGACCCAGATAATCACGATGGTGTGATCACTCACCTACCGCCAGATATCATGGAATGTAAAGTGGGCATTACAAAGCATCACTACGAACAAAGCTAGTGGAGGTGATGGAATTCCAGCTGAGCTATTTCAAATCCTGAAAGATGATGCTGTGAAAGTGCTGCACTCAATATACCAGCAAACTTGAAAAACTCAGCAGTGGCCACAGGACTGGAAAAGGTCAGTTTTTATTGCAATCCCAAAGAAAGGCAATGTCAAAGAGTGCTCAAACTACCGTACAATTGCACTCATCTCACACGCTAGTAAAGTAATGCTAAAAATTCTCCAAGCCAGGCTTGGAGTACGTGAACCGTGAAATTCCAGATGTTCAAGCTAGTTTGAGAAACGGCAGAGGAACCAGAGATCAAATTGCCAACATCTACTGGATCATCGAAGAAGCAAGAGAGTTCCACAAAAACATCCATTTCTGCTTTATTGACTATGCCAAAGCCTTTGACTGTGTGGATCACAATAAACTGTGAAAAATTCTGAAAGAGATGGGAATAACAAACCACGTGACCTGCCTCCTGAGAAACCTATATGCAGGTCAGGAAGCAACAATGAACTGGACATGGAACAAGAGACTGGTTCCAAGTCGGGAAAGGAGAATGTCAAGGCTGTATATTGTCACCCTGCTTATTTAACTTATATGCAGAGTGCATCATGAGAAACGCTGGGCTGAAAGAAGCACAAGCTGGAATCAAGACTTCTGGGAGAAATATCAATAACCTCAGATATGCAGATGACACCACCCTTATGGCAGAAAGTGAAGAAGAACTAAAGAGCCTCTTGATGAAAGTGAAAGAGGAGAGTGAATAAGTTGGCTTAATGTTCAACATTCAGAAAACTAGGATCATGGCATCTGGTTCCATCAATTCATGGGAAATAGATGGGGAACAGTGGAAACAGTGTCAGACTTTATTTTTTGGGGCTCCAAAATCACTGCAGATGGTGACTGCAGCCATGAAATTAAAAGACACTTACTCCTTGGAAGGAAAGTTATGACCGACCTAGATAGCATATTGAAAAGCAGAGATATCACTTTGTCAACTAAGGTCCGTCTAGTCAAGGCTATGGTTTTTCCAGTGGTCATATATGGATGTGAGAGTTGGACTGTGAGGAAAGCTGAGTGCCAAAGAATTGATGCTTTTGAACTGTGGTGTTGGAGAAGACTCTTGAGAGTCCCTTGAACTGCAAGGAAATCCAACCAGTCCATCCTAAAGGAGATCAGTCCTGGAGGTTCATTGGAGGGACTGCTGCTAAGGCTGAAGCTCCAATACTTTGGCTGTCTCATGCAAAGAGTTGACTCATTCAAAAAGACCCTGATGCTGGGAGGGGTTGGGGGCAGGAGAAGAAGGGGACGATAGAGGATGAGATGGCTGGATGGCGTCACCAACTTGATGGACGTGAGTTTGAGTGAACTCCGGGAGTTGGTGATGGACAGGGAGGCCTGGCGTGCTGCAATTCATGGGGTCGCAAAAAGTCAGACACGACTGAGTGGCTGAACTGGACTGAACTCTGCATATAAATTAAATAAGCCGGTCGACAATTTACAGCCTTGACGTACTCCTTTCCCAGTATGGAACCAGTCCATTGTTCCATGTCCAATGCTAACTGTTGTTTCTTGATCTGCATACAGATTCCTCAGGAGGCAGATCAGGTGGTCTGGTATTCCCACCTCTTTTCGAATTTTCCAGTTTATTGTGATCCACACAGTCAAAGGCTTTGGCATAGTCAATAAAGCAGAAGTAGATGTTTTTCTGGAACTCTCTTGCTTTTGCTGTGATCCAATGGATGTTGGCAATTTGATCTCTGGTTCCTCTGCCTTTTCTAAATCCAGCTTGAACATTTGAAAGTTCATGGTTCACATACCATTGAAGCCTGACTTGAAGAATTTTGAGCATTACTTTGCTATCATGTGAGATGAATGCAATTTTGGTGTTGTTTAAACATTCTTTGGCATTGCCTTTCTTTGGGAGTGGAATGAAAACTGACCTTTTGCAGTCATGTGGCCGCTGATGAGTTTTCCAAATTTGCTGGCATATTGAGTGTAGCACTTTCACACCATCATCTTTTAGGATTTGAAATAGCTCAACTGGAATCCTATCACCTCCACTAGGTTTGTTCATAGTGATGCTTCCTATGGCCCACTTGACTTTGCATTCCAGTATGTCTGGCTCTAGGTGAGTGATCACACCATCGTGGTTATCTGGTTCATGAAGATATGTTTTGTATGGTTCTTCTGTGTTCTTGCCACCTCTTCTTAATATCTTCTGCTTCTGTTAGGTTCATAGCATTTCTGTTCTTTACTGTGCCCATCTTTGCATGGAATGTTCCGTTGGTATCTCTAATTTTCTTTAAGAGATCTCTAGTCTTTCCCATTCTATTGTTTTCATCTATTTTTTTCCCAATGATCACTGAGGAAGGCTTTCTTATCTCTCCTTGCCATTCTTTGAAATTCTACATTCAAGTGGGTATAGGTTTCCTTTCTCATTTGCCTTTAGCTTCTCTTCTTTTCTCAGCTACTTGTAAGCCCTGGTCTTGATCACTGCCTCCTATATAATGTCATGAACCTCTGTTGAGAGTTCTTCAGGCAATTTGTCTATTCAGTCTAATCCTTTGAATCTGTTTGTCACTTTGACTGTATAACCTTAAGGGATTTGTTTTACATTATACCTGAATGGCCTAGTGGTTTTCCCTTCTTTCTTCAATTTATGTCTGAATTTTGCAATAAGGAGTTCATGATCTGAGCCACAGTCAACTCCCAGTCTTGTTTTTGCTAACTGGATAGAGCTTTTCCACCTTTGGCTGCAAAGAATATAATCAATCAGACTTTGGTGCTGAGAATCTGGTGATGTCCATGTGTAGAGTCATCCTTTGCATTGTTGGAAGAAGGTGTTTGCTCTGACCAGTGTGTTCTCTTGGCAGAACTTTGTTAGCCTTCACCCTGCTTCATTTTGTACTCCAGGGCCAAATTTTCCTGTTACTCTAGGTATCTCTTAACTTCCTGCTTTTGCATTCCAATCCCTTGTGATGATAGGGCATCATTTTTGGGTGTTAATTCTATAAGGTCTTGTAGGTCTTCATAGAATCATTCAGCTTCAGCTTCTTCAGCATTTCTGGTCGGGGCATAGACTTGGATTACCATGATATTGAATGGTTTGCCCTTGGAACAAACAGATCATTCTGTCATTTTTGAGATTGCATCCAAGTACTGCATGTCGGACTCGTTGACTATGATGGCTACTCCATTTCTTCTAAGGGATTCTTGTGCACAGTAGTAGATATAATGGTTATCTAAGTTAAATTCACCCATTCCAGTCCATTTTAGTTCGCTGATTCCTAGAATGTTGACATTCATTCTTGCCATCTCCTGTTTGACCACTTCCAATTTGCCTTGATTCATGGACCTAACATTCCAGATTCCTATGCAATATTGCTCTTTATAGCATTGCACCTTGCTTCCATCACCAGTCACATCCACAACTGGGTGTTGTTTTTGCTTTGGCTCCATCTCTTAAATCTTTGTGGAGTTATTTCTCCACTGATCTCCAGTAGCATATTGGGCACCTACCGACCTGTGGAGTTCATCTTTCAGTATCCTGTCTTTTTGCCCTTTCATACTGTTCATGGGGTTCTCAAGGTAAGAATACTGAAGTGGTTTTCCATTCCCTTCTCCAGTGGACCACGTTTTGCCAGAACTCTCCATTATGACCCTTCTGTCCTGGGTGGCTCTACATGGCATGACACATAGTTTCATTGAGTTAGACATGGCTATGGTCCATGTGATCAGTTTGATTAGTATTCTGTGATTGTGGTTTTCATTCTGTCTGCCCTCTGAAGCATAAGTATAAGAGACTTATGGAAGATTCCTGATGGGCGAGACTCACTTTAGGGGAAACTGGGTCTTGTTCTGATTGGCAGAGCCATGCTCAGCAAATATTGAATTCAATTTTTGTTGATGGGCGTGGCTGTGTTACCTAGCTGTTATTTGACCTGAGACCAAACTGTGGTGGAGGTAATGAAGATAATGGTGACCTTCTTCAAAAGGTCCTGTGTACGCACTTCAGCACTCGGCCCCTGACCCTGCAGCAGGCCATCACCAACCCACGCCTCTGCTAGAGATTCTCAGACACTCCTGGGCAGGTCTGGGTCAGTCTCTTGTGGAGTCACTGCTCCTTTCTCCTGGATCCTGGTGTGCACAAGGTTTTGTTTGTGCCCTCCAATAGACTGTTTCTCCAGTCCTATGTACGTTCTGTAGTCAAATCCCACTGGACTCCAAAGTCAAAATTCCTTGACGGCCCTCAGTCCCTTTGCCAGATCCCCAGGTTGGGAAATCTGTTGTAGGTCCAAGAGCTTTCTTAACAGTGTGAGAATTTCTTTGGTATTATTGTTCTGCAATTTGTTTTGTGGGTCGTCTGCTCAGCAGCTCTATGGTTAGGCTAATAATGGTGACCTCTTCCAAGAGGGCTTATGCTACATGCTGTGTGACCCAGGTCTGCTGCACCCCAAGCTCCTGCAGCAGGCCACTGCTGACCTGTACCTCCGCAGGAGATACTCAAAGGCAGGTCTGACTCAATCTCTGTAGGGTTTCTGGGTCCTGGTGCAGACATGGTGTTGTTTGAACCCTCTGAGCATCTCTGGCGGGTATGCGGTTTGATTCTAAATGCGATTTTGCCCCTCCTGCTGTCTTGATGGGCCTTCTCCTTTGCCCTTGAATGTGGGGTATCTTTTTTTGGTGGGATCCATCATTCTTCTGTCGATGTTTGTTCAGCAGTGAGTTGTAACTTTGGAGTTCGCACAGGAGAACATGAGCGCACATCCTTCTACTCTGTCATCTGGTGTGCAGTTTGGTTTATCACAGGATATTGAATTCAGTACCCTGTGCTATACAGTAGGACCTTGTTGTTTACTCATTTTGATATTTTGATTTTGGTAATTTGAGTCTTTTTTTTTTCAAACTAGATGAAGATTTGTATGCTTTGTTAAATCTTTTCGAAGAATGGTTGGTTTCCTTGCTTTTCTCTATTGTTTCCCTATTCTCTGTTTTATTTATCTCCACTCTAATCTTCATTTCCTTCCTTCTTCTAGCTTTGGTTTTGGTTTGGCCATTGTATAATGATGTAAAATTAGGTTGTTAATTTGAAATCTTTCTTCTTTCTAAAATATAAACACTTATAGCCATAAATTTCCCTCTTAGTACTGTTTTCAATGTATCCTATGTTTTGGTATATTGTTTTTTTCATTTGTCTTAAGGTATTTTCTAATATCCCTTGTGATTTCTTTGATCCACTGGTTGTTTAAGAGTGTATTGTTTCCACATATTTGTGTGTGTTCCGATTTTCCTTCCATTGACTGCTTGTTTCATTCCAATGCGATTGGAAAAGACATTTGTATGTTTTCAATTTTAAAAAAAATATTAAAACTTCCTCTGTGGTCTAATGTATGGCTTATCCTAGAGAATGTTCCATGTACACTTGAGAAAAATATATATTCTGATGTTGGGAGGAATGTTCTGTATACGTCTGTTAGGCCCAATTCATTTATTTCAGTTCAGTTCAGTCTCTCAGTCGTGTCCGACTCTTTGCGACCCCATGAGTCCCAGCACACCAGGCCTCCCTGTCCATCACCAACTCCTAGAGTTCACTCAGACTCATGTCCATCGAGTCAGTGATGCCATCCACATCTCATCCTTTGTCGTCCCCTTCTCCTCTTGCCCCCAATCCCTCCCAGCATCAGAGTCTTTTCCAATGAGTCAACTCTTCGCATGAGGTGGCCAAAGTACTGGAGTTTCAGCTTTAGCATCATTCCTTCCAAAGAAATCCCAGGGCTGATCTCCTTCAGAATGGACTGGTTGGATCTCCTTGCAGTCCAAGGGACTCTCAAGAGTCTTCTCCAACACTACAGTTCAAAAGCATCAATTCTTCCACACTCAGCTTCTTCACAGTCCAACTCTCACATCCATACATGAGCACAGGAAAAACCATAGCCTTGACTAGATGAACCTTTGTTGGCAAAGTAACGTCTCAGCTTTTGAATATGCTATCTAGGTTGGTCATAACTTTCCTTCCAAGGAGTAAGCGTCTTTTAATTTCATGGCTGAAGTCACCATCTGCAGTGATTTTGGAGCCCAGAAAAATAAAGTCTGACACTGTTTCAACTGTTTCCCCATCTATTTCCCATGAAGTGATGGGACCCAATGCCATGATCTTCGTTTTCTGAATGCTGAGCTTTAAGCCAACTTTTTCACTCTCCTCTTTCACTTTCATCAAGAGGCTTTTGAGTTCCTCTTCACTTTCTGCCATAAGGGTGGTGTCATCTGCATATCTGAGGTTATTGATATTTCTCCCAGCAATCTTGATTCCAGCTTGTGTTTCTTCCAGTCCAGCGTTTCTCATGATGTACTACTCTGCATAGAAGTTAAATAAACAGGGTGACCATATACAGCCTTGACGAACTCCTTTTCCTATTTGGAACCAGTCTGTTGTTCCATGTCCAGTTCTAACTGTTGCTTCCTGACCTGCACACAGATTTCTCAAGAGGCAGATCAGGTGGTCTGGTATTCCCATCTCTTTCAGAATTTTCCACAGTTTATTGTGATCCACATAGTCAAAGGCTTTGGCATAGTCAATAAAGCAGACATAGATGTTTTTTTGGAACTCTCTCGCTTTTTCCATGATCCAGCGGGTGTTGGCAATTTGATCTCTGGTTCCTCTGCCTCTTCTAAAACCAGCTTGAACATCTGGAAGTTCACGGTTCACATATTGCTGAAGCCTGGCTTGGAGAATTTTGAGCATTACTTTACTAGCGTGTGAGATGAGTGCAATTGTGCGGTAGTTTGAGCATTCCTTTCTTTGGGATTGGAATGAAAACTGACCTTTTCCAGTCCTGTGGCCACTGCTGAGTTTTCCAAATTTGCTGGCATATTGAGTGCAGCACTTTCACAGCATCACCTTTCAGGATTTGCAATAGCTCAACTGGAATTCTATCACCTCCACTAGCTTTGTTCGTAGTGATGCTTTCTAAGGCCCACTTGACTTCACATTCCAAGATGTCTGGCTCTAGGTGAGTGATCACACCACTGTGATTATCTTGGTCATGAAGATCTTTTTTGTACAGTTCTTCTGTGTATTCTTGCCATCTCTTCTTCTGTTAGGTCCATACCATTTCTTTCCTTTATCGAGCCCATCTTTGCATGAAATGTCCCCTTGGTATCTCTGATTTTCTTGAAGAAATCTCTAGTCTTTCCCATTCTGTTGTTTTCCTCTATTTCTTTGCATTGATCGCTGAAGAAGGCTTTCTTATCTCTTCTTGCTATTCTTTGGAACTCTGCATTCAGATATTTATAGCTTTCCTTTTCTCCTTTGCTTTTCGCTTCTCTTCTTTTCACAGCTATTTGTAAGGCCTCCCCAGACAGCCATTTTGCTTTTTTGCATTTCTTTTCAATGAGACTGGTCTTGATCCCTGTCTCCTGTACAATGTCACGAACCTCATTCCATAGTTCATCAGGCACTCTATCTATCAGATCTAGGCCCTTAAATCTATTTCTCACTTCCATTGTATAATCATAAGGGATTTGATTTAGGTCATACCTGAATGGTCTAGTGGTTTTCCTTACTTTCTTCAATTGAAGTCTGAATTTGGCAATAAGGAGTTCATGATCTGAGCCACAGTCAGCTCCTGGTCTTGTTTTTGCTGAGTGTATAGAGCTTGTCCATCTTTGGCTGTGAAAAATATAATCAATCTGATTTTGGTGTTGACCATCTGGTGATGTCCATGTATAGAGTCTTCAAACCCTCTGTTTCCTTGTTGATCTTCTGCTTTTCTCTCCACTTATTGAAAGTGGAGTATTAAATTCTCCAGTAACTACTGTGTATCTGTCTCTTTCTCCCTTTAATTCTGTTGATGTTTGCCTCATATATTTTGGAGATCTGGTGTTTTGATATGTAAATGGTTATAACTGCCATTTCTTTTGGTGAATTAACCTTTTTACCACATACAGTGTACTTACTTGTCTCTTGTAACAGTTTTTAAGTCTATTTCATCTGATATTAGTGTAGCTATCCAAGCCCTCCTTGGTTACTATTGGTATGAATATCCTTCTAAATTCTTCACTTTCAAGCTATTTCAGTCCTTAGATCTAAAGTTAGTCTCTTGCAGATAGCATTAGTTAAATCATGTTTTTATAAACCACTCTGCCAATCTAAGCCTTTTGGATGGGCAATTTAATCCATTCAGAGTATTAACAGTTACTGATAGGGAAGGACTTACATTTACCATTTTGTTATTTGTTTTCTGTATTTCTTGTAGCTTTTTTGCCCCTTATTTCCTCTTTCCTATAAAGTTATATTAGTCATTTTCTTTTGATGTTTCCATGGGAAAGCAAAGGATTGGAGTTTCCTGGTGTGCTATTTTGCTGATGTCACTCCAGATTTAGATATTTAAAACTGTAAGAACATGATTCATATACAAGGTGGTAAACATATCTTAAAGTTTTATCCCAAGAGACAGAACAACTAAAAATACAAAGAATCAGGAAAGGCAGGGAACGGTTTTCTAACCTATATTGATCAATCTTTAGGGACTTCATGAATAGATTTTAAGGCTTCTATGAACCATGTTGAAATTGTAAACCCAATTTTGTGGGTTTTTTTTTTTTTTTTTTCTGATTGGCTTGGTCAGTAGAGACATTTTCATAGCTTTAATTAGATTCTTAAAGGGAATGTACTTATTTTTTCCCCCAATTATAAAAGTGATATAAGATGCTAAGGTGCTCAGTCACTCAGTCATGTTTGCTATCCCATGGACTATAGCCCACCAGGCTCTTCTGTCCACAGAATTCTCCAGGCAAGCATATTGGAATGGGTTGCCATTTCTTTCTCCAAGGGATCTTCCCTACCCAGGGATTGAACCTGGGTCTCTTGCATTGCAGGCAGATTCTTTACCACTGTGCCACCATGAAAGTAATATATACTTCTCACATGATCTATGACCCACAAGATGCCAGAAAAGTTCTGTTAAAGTGTAAATGATCAGATTATTATGTTACATATATTAATAGCTAGTGAACCTGGTGATTAAACTTACTCCAGAGCATACATAAAAAGGAAAGTCTTACAAGTTCATTTTAACAGATTAACAGAACCTTGAAATCAAAGTTGAAAAAACTTCAAAAAAAAAAAAAAAAAAGAAAAAGAAAAAGAAAAAAAAAGGGGGGGGAACTACAGACTAACATGTATAGATAGGTGCAAATCACATAGAAACTTCTGTGTTTCTCCTGTTAAGACAGATTTCCACCCTCTCAGAGACTAATCAGTTCTACTCTCTCCATCTCTATTTTTTACTATATCTCCATCCTTACCCTTATTCATCACCATCTCCACCCTTTTCACCTACTAACCATTAGAGATGCCTACGTCATTTAAGACCAAGTTTATCTACTTTATGCTAATTTTCAAAGGCCATGCTTTTTATTCACCATCTTTGTGATAAATGTATAATCTGCATGGTTTATTTTTCCAATCAAGTATGCTTTATATATGATGCTATCAAATATAGTTCTCTTAGTTACTTTAAAAACTGAGTATATTTATCAATTTCCATTCTGTAATAGAGTAGGGCCATGCTGAGATAATTATCTGCAAAGTAGTTCTTAGGCTTGTTCCATTAACTCCATGAACTTATTTATAGAAATCTTTATCTATACTCTGTGTGTATGTGTGTGTTCATGCATACACATATATACACGTGTTTTCTTGAATAAAGTATGTAGCTTTCATTAGATTTTCAATTTCCAAAGAATGAAGAGCTAGTTTAAATGAATTGTCAGATTCTCCAAAGGGTTAAACCCTTCTCTTCCAATTAAGAACCATCTGTTAACTTATATTAATTCATGAAAAACTAGTAATTTATGAAAATTTTGGAGAAAATTTGCAGGAATGCTGCCATAGTTTCCACAAATTGTCTCTGGATGTCTCGACACAAATAGAAACTTGGATGAAATGTACATAAGATTGGCCCAGAATTTCTTATGTTTTTCACTCTCGTAGTTAATTTACTTCCCTACTGTGGAGATTTTCATAGTAATTTTAGTAGAATTTTCTCCATAAAACAGATACTTTGTAAGGAGGAATTTGGTTGAATAAAATGTAACCTTGTAACCCCCCCAAATTTTAAAAATACCCTCAGTCTTTCAGAGTAACTACTTATGGATTAAAATGGTCCATAAAAAGTGTGCTTACTCACTCTTTGTCTAAATACGATTTCCTCTTCACTTCAGTTCAGTAGCTCAGTCATGTCCGACTCTTTGCGACCCCATGAACTACAGCACTCCAGGCCTGTCTGTCCATCACCAACTCCCAGAGTCTACTCAAACTCATGTCCATTGAGTCGGTGATGCCATCCAACCATCTCATCCTCTTTCATCCCCTTTTCCTCCCACCTTCAATCTCTCCCAGCATCAGGGTGTTTTCAAATGAGTCAGTTCTTTACTGGAAAACCATAGCATTGACTAGATGGACCTTTGTTGGCAAAGTAATGTCTCTGCTTTTTAATATGCTGTCTAGGTTGGTCATAACTTTCCTTCCAAGGGGCAAATGTCTTTTAATTTCATGATTGCAGTCACCATCTGCAGTGATTTTGGAGCTCCCCAAAATAAAGTTTGTCACTGTTTCCTCTGTTTCCCCATATTTGCCATGAAGTGATGGGACCAGATGCCATGATCTTAGTTTTCTGAAAGTTGAGTTTTAAGCCAACTTTTTCACTCTCCTCTTTCACTTTCATCAAGAGGCTCTTTAGTTCTTCTTCACTTTCTGCCATAAGGGTGGTGTCATGTGCATATCTGAGGTTGTTGATATTTCTCCCGGCAATCTTGATTCCAGCTTTTGCTTCCTCCAGCCCAGCGTTTCTCATGATGCACTCTGCATATAAGTTAAATAAGCAGGGTAACAGTATACAGCCTTGATGTACTCCTTTCCCTATTTGGAACCAGTCTGTTGTTCCATGTCCTGTTCTGACTGTTGCTTCTTGACCTGCATACAGATTTCTCAGGAGGCAGGTCAGGTGGTCTGCTATTCCCATCTCTTTCAGAATTTTCCACAGTTTATTGTGATCCCCACAGTCAAAGGTTTTGGTATAGTCAAAAAAGCAGAAATAGATGTTTTTGTGGAACTCTCTTGCTTTTTCAATGATCCAACGGATGTTGGCAGTGATTTACTCTTGCAGATTTTATTGTAAAAAAGAGGAAGAAAATGATCATTGTGGGAAGTTATGTTAATTTTTTTACTCAGACTAGATACAAATTAATTTTGGAGTAAGGGGAAACTTCTATTTTTAAAGGTAGATATTTTTCCTTTTCCCAAGGCTAAACCTAGTAGGTACTGACACCTTAAAAGTGGTAAAGGGCCTAAAGCAGGGCTCATGGGAAAAAAAAAAAAAAAAAAAGGCTATGAAGATTAAGTGAAGGACATGAGGTTGTATGAAATGAAATGAGGTTATTTAGTATCACTTGATCAAGTCAAATCAACGTCATTTGTGTGTATGTGAATGTATGCACACAGATGTATGACAAGGGGAATATTCAGCACAAATGTGAACTGATTTAAAATAATTTTATACCACATATTTGCTGAAAGTCCTGATGGGGGTTGAAATGACTCAATATGGACAAAGAAAGCTCACAGTATATTGAATTTGAAGCTTGGGTTCTGATATGACTGAATTTCCCCAAATAAACCAAACCTCAGCAATAATGGCATGAGTGAGCTAATATGATATGTCATGAATTATTTATCTATTTTTCAGCTTAATGTCTGACCTGTAGATTAGAAGTTCAGCTGCCTCAAAATATAAATGATTACTTTATATGGATTAGGGAGGCAGAGGTTGATGGAAGAATTTATTTTCCCTTTTCCCTTTTCACTCTTGAAAATGAAAAAAGACAGAACTTTTCTCCCTTACGGATCCAGTCCTTGATGTTCATTCAGCAACAGGAATGAAGGTGCTTATGGACAAAATCAAGTATCAACAGTATAAATTTATCTATACTGGTTTTCCCAAAACCAATACAATATTGTAAAGTAATTAGCCTCCAATTAAAATAAATAAATTTAAATTAAAAAAATAAATAGTAACTGGATAGTATTGAACCCTATGCTTGAAATACAATTGCTTTTATGAACTAGAAAACATTTTTCTTTCAAAATTAATTTTAAACTAAAAAATAGTACATCTGATGGAAGGGTTGGTGGGAGGAGAACAAATAGAACAGAGCTGCTTTTTAGACTTCAAATTGAAGAAAGAGTAGAGTAAGCCACTGTGAACTTAAAATAGGAGTTTATACTGAGAGTTGGTCAATCTAATTACTTAAATATTCCTTTAAAAATGAGAGAATCTATTCCTTCTCTTGTGTTTAAATAGAAATTTGTATATAGTTGTCTATAAATTTATATTTGTGTTTCAACAAAAATGGACTATTATATTACTGAAGTTAATATTCCAAAGGCAGTAATAAAAATACTTTGAATTCCTGTAAATCTTTATAATGTATAAGACATTTTCATATATATTTGTACTAAAACTGCATATCAGCTCTCTGAGTTTCCATTTCTGTTGAATTCAAGGTTAAGGGAGGTTTTATGATTTATCCAAGACAAAGAACAAATAAAACATCAGAAGTAGGATTGAACCCTGGTAATCTATCACTAAATTGCATTTTTTAAATATCATGTTGCTCAAAAGCTTAAAATAAAAGTGAGGGAAAATAATTATACAAATAATTATAAAAACATCATTATTGTTTTCATGAACATGAAAACCAATGGAATATCTACTAATTTAATATCTTTAGATTAGCCAAGAAGTGGAATCATTTCTCCATTGCTTAATCTAATCAATATATTACTGTCATAAGAAAGAGAAAATTGAAAAATGAATTCTATAGAATTTCAATTCTGTATACGACACAACAATTCAACTAATATTGTAAAATCTCCTCTTTTTTTTGGGGGGGGGGGTGGAAGAAAAGTCTCTGGTCCTCTTATCTATAGTATGAATATAAGAATGAATCTTGAAACTTTTGAGTCCTAATTGTTTACTTATATATCTCAGGCTTAAAGAGGGCTATCTCTGAAATGTAAGGTCAGTATGTCATAAAATCAAAGTAGGTCCAAAGACTATGAGATATTAGTGTTTTTCCTGACTCCTAGTAGCTGTTGATACTAAACTATATTACAAACATCTTTTTGGCACTTGTCATGCTGTTGTTTTATCAAGCTCAAAAGAAAATACCCTAGGATAAAGAAACAAAGAATGTTTTAATAATGAACACAATTATATCTTGGAAGTTTTGCACATTTTACTTTAAAGTCAGATATTCTCTGAAGACATTTAGAAGAATTTTGACATATTTAGGAGTCAGAATTTGTTTCTAAGGAAACTTGTGTAGTGATATTATTGATAGACCATATATTAAAAATATACTTAGTCAACTTTAAAGTAAATTCAACTTTCTCTTTAATAATATATGAAAGTACATTCTTGAGATATTTAGGCAACATGCTATAACTCTCCATATTATCTTTTAGCAACTTATTATTGCTATCTGATTTGACAGTATGTAATATTGTTATATATAAAATAATAAGCAAGGTTTCAGGGACACACACTGCCCTAAGTGCTTTTTGTGCACTTTTGATATTGAACTTCCACAACTTTGAGTAGTTTTTATTATTATTCTCATTTTATGGATGAGAAAATTGAAGCATATAGAAGTAAAATAAGTTGCCTAAGGTCACAGACCTAGTGAATGGTTGACTGGGTCTTCAGATTCAGTATATACATAGCTCCAAAACCTATGTTTTTAACTCTTAAGCAGTGTTTTAAAAGTAGAGACAGTTTGCTTTCCCATTTTCTCTTTTAACAGTCTTTATAGATAGTGATAAGAGTGCCAGCGCTGAAATATGTCTGTCCTGGTTTAACTTCCAGTGCTTCAGTGCTAAGTCGTTTCAGTTGTGTCAGATTCTTTGCTACCACATGGACTTTAGCCTGCCAGGTTCCTCTGTCTATGGGATTCTCCACGCAAGAATACTGGAGTGGGCTGCCTTTGCCTCCTTCAGGGGATCTTCCTGACGCAGGGATTGAGCCTGGGTCTCTTATGTCTACTGCATTGGCAGGAGAGTTCTTTACCACCAGTGCCAACAGGGAAGCCCAATATTTGGCTAATTACTTATCTGTGTGCAGAACTTTTCTTTTTTTAACTTTTCTTTACTTCATTGGCAAAGTGGGGATAGTAATATTATTTACCTCATAAGGTAATGGAAAGGACAAATTTAGATACTATATGTAAGGAGCTTAGAACAGTGCCTGGCAGATATAGCAAGTATTTAATGAGTGCTAGCATTAGCACTTCTTTTTCCTCCTCCCCTCTTCTATTATTGTTGTTGTTGCTGTTGCTATTATTATCATTACTGCTTCCATGTCTCCTTAGAATTGCTTTATTCACTTACCAAGGTGCTGTTTTACATTTTAACTAAGGATTTCCCACTTAGGTATTTTCTGTCTTTGACTTATGGTGGTTTTACTCCTCTATGATTAAAGCAATGGCAACGAAATAACATTAGCAAGAGGCTGCCTTAAGTTTTGCTAAGATTTATCTGTAAATATTGCTTTAAGAAAAGTTTTTTCTAGGTGGTTTATATTTGTAATTGAAACTTATAAAAAGAAAACAGAAAAGAAGCTGTCAAATTTGCAAATAATACAGCTTACTGCATTTTAATTTCAAATAACATCCACTAGAAAGCTGTGATAAGAAAGGATGTTTCTTTAAGAGGAAGATATTTTTCCAAGAAAACTTCAGGAAACCCTCAAATTTCTTCCCCCACCACAGATGAAGTTGACGGTTGATCACACCTCAGTAATTTTATATGACATTCAGCTCTTTCAATGTATATATTGTTATATTTACAATATTTTTATTTTGTATTTAATGTCAATGAAGATGAACTTTTATGCACCTCATATTACATTGAATTATTTAATGTTATTGAAACTGGAAAGATAAATTTTCACAAAACAAAAATCATAGTAGAGGGAATACCTCTGAGTCCATTTGACTAAAAATGAGTGACATTGAAGGATTTACTAATGGATTATAATGTATATTCTTAAGGAGATCACGTTTTATTTTGTATATATTGTATACAGTATATTGAACATTTATTTTTGTTTTAAATTATATTTATTTATTTGGCTGCATAGGGTCTTATTTATGGCATGCAGGATCTTTCATGGTGGTTCACGGGCTTTTTGTTGCAGTGAGTGGTCTCTAGCTGTGGTGTGCCGGCTCCACAAGAGTCATTCTGGCTCTTCCTTGTAACTAACCATTGCAGTGCAGTAGGTCCTATATTTTACACATACATCCTTCAAGCCTGGATAGATATATGTTGCTACAGATTGGGTTCCCAAGAAATCACACTGTAAAACAGATATTCAGCTCAGTTCAGTTCAGTCGCTCAGTTGTGTCCGACTCTTTGCAGCCCCATGAATTGCAGCATGCCAGGCCTCCCTGTCCATCACCAACTCCTGGAGTTCACCCAAACTCTTGTCCATCGAGTCGGTGATGTCATCCCAGCCATCTGTCATCCCCTTCTCCTCCTGCCCCCAATCCCTCCCAGCATCAGAGTCTTTTCCAATGAGTCAACTCTTCGCATGAGGTAGCCAAAGTATTGGAGTTTGGAAGCTTTGGAAGCTTTAGCATCAGCCCTTCCAGTGAAGACCCAGGACTGATCTTTAGAATGGACTGGTTGGATCTCCTTGCAGTCCAAGGGACTCTCAAGAGTCTTCTCCAACACTACAGTTCAAAAGCATCAATTCTTCGGCACTCAGCCTTCTTCTCAGTCCAACTCTCACATCCATACATGACCACTGGAAAAACCATAACCTTGACTAGACGGACCTTTGTTGGCAAAGTAATGTCTCTGCTTTTGAATATGCTATCTAGGTTGGTTATAACTTTCCTTCCAAGGAGTAAGCATCTTTTAATTTCATGGCTGCAATCACCATCTGCAGTGATTTTGGAACCCCCCAAAATAAAGTCTGACACTGTTTCCACTGTTTCCCCATCTATTTCCCATGAAGTGATGGGACCAGATGCCATGATCTTCGTTTTCTGAATGTTGAGATTTAAGCCAACTTTTTCACTCTCCTCTTTCACTTTTATCAAGAGGCTTTTTAGTTCCTCTTCACTTTCTGCCATAAGGGTGGTGTCATCTGCATATTTGAGGTTATTGATATTTCTCCTGGCACTCTTGATTCCAGCTTGTGCTTCTTCCAGCCCAGCGTTTCTCATGATATACTCTGCATATAAGTTAAATGCGTACAGCCTTGACGTACTCCTTTTCCTATTTAGAACCAATCTGTTGTTCCATATCCAGTTCTAACTGTTGCTTCCTGGCCTGCATATAGGTTTTAGCATGAAGCATAAACTGTTTTTTCCTGAAATGGGGATCTGGTTGGCATAGTCCAGCATCTGTGACTTACCCTGTAATGTTACTGATGAAATTACTCATTATTTCTTTCTTTTTTTCACCTCTCTATATTTTACAAATGTTTTACCATAAACATGTATGTTAACAATGTTAGAAACATGTCAATAATTGTCTTTTCAAAGAGAAAATTGCTGCACTGCTTTAGAAAATAAATGCTTATGGTCCTGGGACTTTTTAATATTTCTTTAGAACTAGAATGGCACAGTGAGTTTTGGTGCTATGTGAAACTGGCTTTCAATCCACTCAGCTTTATGACTTTAGGTTTAGCCCTTAATATCTTACTTAATATCCCAGAGTTTCAGATTCTTCATTTGTAGTGGGGGAAGGCTGAGTGTGTGATTGAGGGAGGGGTGCAATGAGAGGCTAGAGAGCTGATACCTATCTTGAAGGAATGTTTTGAATGTGATAACTAGAAATAATATTGCTAAAGTGTCTGCCACATAGTAAAATGTAAATTATCAGTTCAGTTCAGTTGCTCAGTCTTGCCTGAATCTTTGAGACCCCATGGACTGCAGCACGCCAGTCTTCCCTATCCATCACCAATTCTCAGAGCTTGCTCAAGCTCATGTCCACTGAGTACATGATGCCATCCAACTATCTTATCCTCTGTTGTCCCTTTCTCCTGCCTTCAATCTTTCCTAGCATCAGGGTCTTTTCACATGAGTCAGTTCTTCTCATTAGGTGGCCAAAGTATAGGAGTTTCAACTTCAGCATCAGTTCTTCCAATGGATATTCAGGACTGATTTTCTTTAGGATGGACTGGTTTGATCTCCTTGCAGTCGAAGGGACTCTCAAGAGTCTAGTCCAACACCCCTAGTTCAAAAGCATCAATTCTTCAGTGCTTAGCTTTTTCTTTATAGTCCAACTTTCATATCCATACATGACTACTGGAAAAAACAAACAAACAAACAAACATAGCTTTGTTGGCAAAGTAATGTCTCTGCATTTTTGCCGAGGACCAGCCCCGGCTGATCCAGGGTATTCGAAGGGGAGACGGCGTCGGCGACTATTTATATGCTAATTAGAGATATAGAGAACAATAGAATGAGGATAGCTCAGTAGGAAAATTCAGTGGAGAAAAGAAGCTGAGTAGCTTGGTTTACGCGGGAGACCAATAAAACTTCAAGACAAGAAGTTTGCACCACTTACGTAGGCCGCAGGCGCCCTCTCGAATAGCGGAAGGTGTCTCACCCTAGACACCTTCTCGAGTGGGTCTTAGAAGCCCAGGCATAATTAGTAAGCGTGGTGGGTTCCGCGCTCCAGATGGAGACTCACCTGGAAGTTAAAAGGAAGAATGACATGGGGAGACCAAGCGTTGGTGAGCAAGGCCCATAGCTTTATTTTTAACAGGGGCTTTTATACCCTAAGTTACACATAGAGGATAATAGGGGATGCAAAGTCAGCAGTCTTTGATTCTTATCAAAAACCAAGGTTTCTTTCCTGCAAATTTATCGTATACAAATGGTTTAGGTGATTTACATCATCTTCTGGCCAGAAGGCCTACTAACATTTTATGACTCTTGACAAGGACTTATCAACAAAGACTTACTTTCTCTAAGAGTAATTATTTTAAGGTTTGGCACCATCTTCCAAAGATAAAATTGCATTCCTATAGGGCGGATGTGTAATGGGTTTACAACAAAGGAAAGAATTTATTACCTTAAGGGTCTAAAGTTACTAACACCAAGGCCACTACTTATTTTTTCTACATACCCACTATTAATTAATACATATTCAAGGATACAATTCAGGGGATGTGAAAACTTGGCAACAAACATTGACTCATCAATGAAATCCTTTACTAGTTTATTCTGACAGTTTCTAACTCTCTGAGAGGCTCTAAGCTATTTGAATATCTTAAGCTTCCCATGCCTCTCGAGGCTGGGAGACTGTAAACAATAGTATGCATAGCTGCAGGAGTCCAGGTAAACTTGTCAGGCGAGTTAGAGAGCCATCAGAGGGGTTTGGATTTAAACACTCCTAATTGCCCAGGACCTTTATTAATTGGAGTTGTAAGTTAACTCTTTGACAGAGAGAGAGAGATGGTGGTAGGGGACAGCCCCCAGTAAAGTCAGAGGTGAGAGCACAAAGCAATAAAGTAGGCAGACTCTGGTTTTTGGGAGGAAAATGCTCGAGAATATCCGGGGGGACTCCTGAGGCTCGATCCCGCCTTTGCGTATGCCGAGCCTCCTTCCTCATGACCTTTGTCACGAGTGGAATGCCTCACCGGCTCCCCGCACATTTTAATATGCTGCCTAGGTTGGTCATAACTTTTCTTCCAAGGAGCAATTGTCTTTTAATTTCGTGGTTGCAGTCTCCATCTGCAGTGATTTTGGAGCCCCCCAAAATAAATAAAGTCTGTCACTGTTTCCATTGTTTCCCCATCTATTTGCTGATAGTTTGAACATTTTTTGACATTCCCTTTCTTTGGGATTGAAATGAAAACTGACCTTTTCCAGTCCTGTGGCCATTGCTGAATTTTCCAAATTTGCTGGCGTATTGAGTACAACATTTTCATAGCATCATCTCTTAGGATTTGAAATAGCTCAACTGAAATTCCATCACCTCCACTAGCTTTGTTTATAGTGATGCTTTCTAAGGCCCACTTGACTTCACATTCCAGGATGTCTGGCTCTAGGTGTGTGATCACAACATCGTCATTATCTAGGTCATGAAGATATTTTTTATATAGTTCTTCTGTGTATTCTTGCCACCTCTTCTTAATATCTTCTGCTTCTGTTAGGTCCATACCATTCCTGTACTTTATTATGCCCATCTTTGCATGAAATGTTCCGTTGGTATCTCTAATTTTCTTGAAGTCTCTAGTCTTTCCCATTCTATTGTTTTCCTCTATTTCTTTGCAATGATCACTGAGGAAGGCTTTCTTACTAAAGTTACTAAAAGGTAAGGCTTTCTTATCTTCCTGGCATAGTAAGGTGTTAGTAAATTATAGTCATTATATTTTGCTAAGGCCTTTCGATTTTATTTTGCTCTTTGTTTAAGTATTATGTACACATTTGTTATCTTCCCAGAAGTTATCCATCCACTAAAGCCTGGAACAGCTTAAAAAATATAAATTTTTTTCAAAAGTGTTCAATTTTAGAATATCTAGGAATAGAGTCAAGGCATTCTCTAGGTATTTTCTTAACTCTTTATTTTCAACTAAATGTTCATATATCAAACAAATGAACTGAGAGCTAAGGAAAGGGATAGATTGTGTTCTGTCATGTATAGAACAATTTTCTAGATTTAAAGGTATATCATTTTTCTTGGTTTTATTCAATACTGTACTTGATTTAAAAATGTTCCTTTAATACCATGTTTTAGTCTTTATAGTATGATCAACCATCTGTACAAAATTTAAATCTTCATGACTACTTCTTGAAAATATGTAAGAAAGCACAGTGTGGTCAATTAAAAGAAAATGACTTGAATGCAGCTTTGGTATACTGGGCAATATTAATTGCAATTTAAACTTTGAAATTTAATTGTGATTTTTATGTCATGCATTCTTTCCCACTCTTGCTACCTCTTTGAAAATTCCAGCCTCCTTTTTAATTCTGTAAATTATTTTCCCTTCAATGCATATAATTCTCACTTTAAATCATTGACTTGAACATATGAAAAAAATAATGTTTTGCATTGGTATCACTTTATTCCTCTGTTTATCTGATATACTCCAAATGCTCTTTGATCCAATTTAAAGATTAATGGTGGGAAAGATTGCTCACAGGTTTTCAAACCTAGTACTGTATAGGGATGACCTTCTGTGTTTGAGAGCTGTGCTGCTTTTCAAGAATTACTAGGCTGTAAAAATTCCACTCAATTTGTCTGTAGCCACAACTGACTATTTAGAGAAAACTGACCAAGTAATTTAGTTGAACAACTGGGAACTTTGTTAAAAAACAAAGCAAAATATACTAAACTAAATTCACATAAAATCCTCACTCAAATCAGTTGTTTGATATTACACTGAAATGTAAGACACTTAAATTCATCTTGTAGTTTTAACGAATCATGGTATCATTGTATATGCATGGTATATAATTTTACTAGTATCCCTTCATGATGGTGAATTTTATGTCAACTTGACTAGGCTACAGGGTGCCTAGCCATTTGGTCAAACATTATTCTGTTGTATCTCTGAGAGTGTTTTGGGTCAAGAGTAACATTTAAAGTGTTAGACTGAATAAAAGAGGATTGCTCTATCTAACATGAATGTGTTAGTTGCTCAATTATGTTTGCCTCTTTGCAATCCCATGGACTGTAGTCCACCAGACTCCCTTGTCCATGGGGATTCTCCAGGCAAGAATACTGGAGTGAGTTGCCATGCTCTTCTCCAGGGGATCTTCTTGACTCAGGGATCCAACCCAGGTTTCCTGCATTGCAGACAGATTCTGTACCATCTGAGCCACCAGGGAAGCCCTTATACAGCTACCATGGAAGCCCATATAGGTGGGCCTCATCCTAAAAGTTGAAGGCTTGAATTGAACAGGAAAGCTTGCCCTCACCTGAGTAAGAGGAATTCTTCCTGCCTGAGAGCCCCTTTGTGTGTGTGTGTGTGTGTGTGTGTGTGTGTGTGTGTTGTTAGAACACTTTACATGTTGTTAAGTTGCTCAGTCATGTGCAACTCTTTTCGACCCCATGGACTGCAGCACTCCAGGTTTCCCTGTCCTTCACTATCTCCCAGAGTTTGCTCAAACTCATGTTCATTGAGTCAGTGATGCCATCCAACCATCTCATCCTCTGTTGTCCCCTTCTCCTGCCTTCAGTCTTTCCCAGCATCAGGGTCTTTTCTGATGAGTTGGCTCTTCATCAGGTGACCAAAGTATTGGAGCTTAAGCTTCAACATCAGTCTTTCCAATGAATTTTGTAGGGTTGATTTCCTTAACATGAGATCTAACAAATTTTCAAGTGTACCATACTGAATTGTTAACTATAGGTATAATGGTTTTTTTTTTTTCTTAATCAATTATACCTTGATAAAGCTGTTTAAAAGGAGAATTTTTCTTGCCCAACAATTTTCAGACTGAGACATCCACTGTTGTCCTTCCTTTGGACTCTCCTGGGTCTCTAACTTGCTGATTCAAACTACAGAAATTAATACTTGCCATCCTCTCCATAATTGCATGAGCCAATTCCTTACAGTAAATCCCTTTCTACAGATATATACATCCTGTTGGTCCTGTTTCTCTGGAGAACTCTCACTAATACACCTTTATAATAATTGATTAGTCATATGCGTGAGTGCTTCATCACCCAGTTATCTTCAACTCTGTGACCCCATGGACTATAGCCCACCAAGCTCCTCTCTCCATGCGATTCACCAGGCAAGCATACTGGAGTGGTTTGCCATTCCATTCTTCAGGGTATCTTCCCAACCCAGGAATTGAACCCAGGTCTCCTGCTTTGCAGGGAGATTCTTTACCGTCTGAGCCACCAGGGAAGCCCAATTAGTCATATATTGAGTGTTTATATGTTATTCACTGGTGTTAAGTGTATTAAAACATAACCAAAAAACTTCATCCTCACAATAACCTTATGAATGAGGCACAGTTTTGTGCCCATTTATAGAAAGAGAACTGAAGCTTGTGAAGTGTAAGCAATGTAGAAAGTGCCACACTTCTAGTAAGTATTGAGACCAGTGTTCAAACACAGGCTGCTCCACTCTAGACATGAAACTTAATATGCTGTCTTGTACCTTCTTCCCCCTGAAAAATCATAGGTAAACTTCAAAGAAAGTGACTGAGGGTACTCAGCAAATATCTTCTTGGTCCTCCTTTTAATGGATATTAGGTTTTGAACAGATGAGTTTGTGTTTACTCTCCTAGATGAATTTGTGTTGTTCCTTTAGGCCAAAGGTTTTTTTTTTTTTTTTTTTTTTTTTTGGTTCTTTAAAAAATAATATTTATTGATTTTAATGATTATAAAAGCAATTTATGTTCACAATATTTCCCAGAAATATAGAAAACTTATAATTACTTAGAAAAAAATTGTTTAACTTTTGGTACATTTCCTTTTAGTAATTTTCAATACATATAGTTCATCTTTTTATGTACAAATGGGGATATATTGATCATATAGTATTTAATTTGTTTAAAACATGAGCCATTTTTCTCATGTTTGAAAAAATGTTTCACAATGATTGTATATTATTTCATTTACTGATGTCCTATTTATTTAACCACTTCCTTAAGATTGGATATTATTAGTGTTTCTAAGTTTTCACTTTTATATATACCATTGAGATGAAAATTCTGAAGCATGAACATTTGTGGCCACTGATTTTCCTCTGAGAGATGAGAACTGTGTTAAGTCTTAACACAAATTACCAAACAGCTTTGCAGAAGATTTGCAAAAGTTGATACTTGTCCATAGGACAGAAGTTCTTTGCAAGGACAAAATTTTAAACCATTCCCTGAATCAACTATCTTCATAACTGTCTGGTGAGGAAAATATACACAAATATTATCTCCTTTATAAACTTGTGGCCCAAACATGCAAGGCAACACAAGTCAGAGTGAGACTAAGCTTCAGTGTGACTAATTAATGGATAGTTTAATTTACCACTGTGTGGAGGCCTGGTGTATAGTTTAGCTCCAATAAGTGCAAATACTGGATAGTTTAGGCTAACTCTAGAAACACGAGACCACATATATTGCTAAGTATTATTGAACGACTTATTTATTGTACTTTGAATGGGTCCTCAGTGATCCTTCAAAGAAATGTCATTATTCCTTTCGAGTGCCACATAAGGGATCAATTTTGTTGAAGTTGTTAATCAAACTATCATTCAATGTCATATATCCTATTATAAACACTCCAGATCAAGTTTTTGTTATTAGGATTTGCCAAGAAAATAAAGTTGTGGATAGTTTGGACTGTGATATAGTCAGGCTACTTGCATTTCAGCTTTGAACAGTTATGGCTTTGTAAATGATTTAATGCTTGCTATATTTTGCACTCAAGAGAACTTAAAGTAATACAGATTTCATCCTGACTCCTCCTGTGCAAAGATGAGACTCATATTGAATTTGAAATTTCACCTGGATCTTTGTTTTTTGCTTTAAAGAACTGACATATTGGCTACTGAATGGCCTGCATTTCTAAATTACAGACCAGCAAACCAAAACTTTGCTTGTGTTTCAAAATGCCCTTTGATAGATGTGCATAGTGAAATGAAAGCTGCTCAGTCATGTCTGACTCTTTGTGATCCCCTGTGACCCCATGGAATTCTCCAGGCCAGAATACTGGAGTGGGTAGCCTTTCCCTTCTCCAGGGGATCTTCCCAACTCAAGGATCTAACCCAGGTCTCCAGCATTGCAGGCAGATTCTTGACCAGCTGAGCCACAAGGGAACCCCCTATAGATGCACATGAATGCATTTAATTATATTTTAGAAATGCATGCAGAGTTACTACTTTTAAGTTGCAAATTTATTTCTTGATATCAGTGTTGGCCAGAATTGACTGAAAATACATGGGAAACTCAGAAAATATAATTGCCTTGAACATATTTCCTGAAAGCCTAGTAACTTGTAATTTCTCATAGGTTAAATAAGAGTTAGATATCTCATTTACCTCGGCAATCAGAGTCAGCGTTAAGGGCACTTAGTCATCTAGCTGTCTTAGGTTGTATCATAGTAAAAAAAAATATAGTGCCTCAAATAATTTCACCATTAATGATTAAAATTCCTCTAGAAAAATTTTCAACATTAGTTAAAACACAAATACCTTGGGCAAATGTAATGTTAGAAGATCACACACACACACACACACACATATATATGTTTTTTATGTATTTAGTAGTGAGAAGATTTTTTTTTTCTTCATAGATTCAGCCTATATTTGAGTATATAGTTGCCAGAAAAGGGGGAAAAGAGGGTATTCACATAAATTGGTGCCTCATAAATCCCATATGTTCTACCAAGCATTTTTATATATGAATAATTCATTCAGTTGATGTAATTTTACGGTTAAAACGATTCAAGTAAGAGAGCTCTTTTCTCTCCTAGCATCCACATAAGCAGTTCTTAGAAAACAGAGTGGTTCTGCTTAGACTATATGTCCATTTCTAAACCATCTTTAAGGGTAAGGAGTTGGGAGCCCTCTGCTTGACAAAGCCTTGTTCTCCTGGTACCACACATATGGCTGAAGTCCTGGAAAAATTAAATGGACTGGAACCACATGATTTGAGTTCACCACAGGAAAAAAATAGGGCAATTAAGGGAAGAGAGAAGGAAAGTCTGGTAAGACAACAAATTGTGGAAGATCTAGATGATAATACCGTGAAGCTTGTTGTAATGGACACATATTAAAGTCAGTTGAAGGAAGAGATAATAAAAATAGAAACAGAAATTAATGACTAAAAAAAAAAATAAAACCAATCAATAAAACTAAAAGCTAAAAATAACTGACAAGAGGAACCCCTAGGAAAGCAGAGTAAGGAGAAAATGCACAAATAATATTGGAAATAAAAAGGGAGCATGAAAATAGATACAGGAAATCAGGAAACTAAATAATTTTGAAAACTAAGATGAAACAGTGTATAAGACACCTTCTGTGTTCCATCTCATGTCCTCAATGGACTTTTTACTATAGTCATTGTTGTGGAAAACAGATTTGTACTGGTATAGCCTAATAATTTTGGCCACTTCATCTTATTTTCTGTCGTGTGAGAATCCATAGCACTTATATGTATATGCAGCTCATAAGTTGTTGTTGTTCAGTAATTAAGTCATATCTGACTCTTTGCGATTTAATAGCCTATGGGGCCATTCTTGACCAATGAGGAGCAGAGGCCATTGGGTGAATGGTAAACAATTCTGAGGTACATTCTGTACAGCTCCTCATAAGGTCACTAGCAGAAACAAGCCCTGGCAATAGTAGTGATCAGCTTAATAACACAACCTTGAATAGGCTTTTCTTTTTAAAATGTATTTTATTGAAGTATAGTTGATTTACAGTGTTGTGTTTCTGGTGTACAGCCAAGGGATTCAGTTACACACACATACACACACACACATATATTCAGTTCAGTTCAGTCGCTCAACCTTGTCCGACTCTTCACAACCCCATGGACTGCAGCTAGCCAGGCCTCCCTGTCCATCACCAGCTCCCGGAGTTGACTCAAACTCATGTCCATTGAATCGGTGATGCCATCCAACCATCTCATCCTCTGTCGTCCTCTTCTCCTCCCACCTTCAATCTTTTCCAGCATCAGGGTCTTTCAAATAAGTCAGCTCTTCACATCAGGTGGCCAAAGTATTGGAGTTTCAGCTTCAGCATCAGTCCTTCCAATGAACAATCAGGACTGATCTCCTTTAGGATGGATTGGTTGGATCTCCTTGCAGCCCAAGGGACTCTCAAGAGTCTTCTCCAACACCACAGTTCAAAAGCATCAATTCTTTGGTGCTCAGCTTTCTTTATACTCCGACTCTCACATCCATACATGACCACTGGAAAAACCATAGCCTTGACTAGACGGACCTTTGTTGACAAAGTAATGTCTCTGCTTTTTAATATGCTGTCTAGTTTGGTCATGACTTCCCTTCCAAGGAGTAAGCATCTTTTAATTTCATGGCTGCAGTCACCATCTGCAGTGATTTTGGTGCCCCCCAAAAATAAACTCAGTCACTGTTTCCACTGTTTCTCCATCTATTTGCCATGAAGTGATGGGACCAAATGCCATGATCTTAATTTTCTGAATGTTGAGCTTTAAGACAACTTTTTTTAAATATTATTTTTCTGATTTCTTTTCCATTGTGGTTTCTTACAGGATATTGAATATAGTTCCCTATGCTGCACAGTAGGACCTTGTTGTTCATCTATTGTATATATAATGGTTTGCATCTGCTAGTCCTAAGCTCCCAGTCCATCCTTCCTGCATCCCTCTTCCCATCAACAACCACAAGTCTGTTCTCATTTTCTGTGAGTCTGTTTCTGTTTGGCAGATATGTTCATTTGTGCCATATTTTAGATTCCACATACAAGTGATATCATATGGTATTTGTCTTTCTCTTTCTGACTTACTTAGCATTTGTTCTTTCCATATGCCTGAGTAGTATTCCATTGTGTGTGTGTATAAACACATAGTAGTTTAGCAGCTAAGTGGTTTAGTCTGACTCTTGCAACCACATGGACTGTAGCCTGCCAGGCTCCTCTGTCCATAGGATTCTCCAGGCAAGAATATGGAGTGTGTTGCCATTTCCTTCTCCAGGGGATCTTTCATATATACATATATATATATATATATATATATATATATATATGCATATATATATGCATATATACACGCACACACCATATTATCTTTGTTTATTGAATAGGCTTTTCTTCGTTCCTTTTTTCACTCTTCTCCAGTGCCACATACCCATTTCCTGGGTTCATGATCCCCAGATATATTGTTTGCACACAAGCTCTTGTCTCAGACTTCACCATATAGGGAATAATCTAGGCTTACATGATTGCTAAATTTTCAGGCAAATATCAGAATTAAGCCAGAAGAAAGAGAAACTCTGAGTAAAAACTGATTACTTGAGAAAGAAGAATGGAACTAGAGGAATCAACCTGCCTGACTTCAGGCTATACTACAAAGCCACAGTCATCAAGACAGTATGGTACTGGCACAAAGACAGAAACATAGATCAATGGAACAAAATAGAAAGCCCAGAGATAATCCATGCACCTGTGGACACCTCATCTTTGACAAAGGAGGGAAGAATATACAATGGAGAAAAGACAACCTCTTTAACCAGTGGTGCTGGAGAAACTGGTCAACTACTTGTAAAAGAATGAAACTAGAACACTTTCTAACACCACACACAAAAATAAACTCAAAATGGATTAAAGATCTAAAAGTCTTGATAACTGTGGCTTTGTAGTAGAGCCTGAAGTCAGGTAGGTTGATTCCTCCAGTTCCATTTTTCTTTCTCAAGATCGCTTTGGCTATTCGAGGTTTTTTGTATTTCCATACAAATTGTGAAATTATTTGTTCTAGCTCTGTGAAGAATACTGTTGGTAGCTTGATAGGGATTGCATTGAATCTATAAATTGCTTTGGGTAGTATACTCATTTTCACTATATTGATTCTTCCAATCCATGAACATGGTATATTTCTCCATCTATTAGTGTCCTCTTTGATTTCTTTCACCAGTGTTTTATAGGGTGTGGAGAAAAGGGAACCTCTTACACTGTTGGTGGGAATGCAGACTGGAACAGCCACTGTGGAGAACAGTGTGGAGATTCCTTAAAAAACTGGAAATAGAACTGCCTTATGATCCAGCAATCCCATTGCTGGGCATACACACTGAGGAAACCAGAAGGGAAAGAGACACGTGTACCCCAATGTTCATCGCAGCACTGTTTATAATAGCCAGGACATGGAAGCAACCTAGATGTCCATCAGCAGATGAATGGATAAGAAAGCTATGGTACATATACACAATGGAGTATTACTCAGCCATTAAAAAGAATACATTTGAATCAGTTTTAATGAGGTGGATGAAACTGGAGCCTATTATACAGAATGAAGTAAGCCAGAAGGAAAAACACCAATAAAGTATACTAACGCATATATATGGAATTTAGAAAGATGGTAATGATAACCCTGTATGCGAGACAGCAAAAGAGACACTGATGTATAGAACAGTCTTATGGACTCTGTGGGAGAGGGAGAGGGTGGGAAGATTTGGGAGACTGGCATTGAAACATGTAAAATATCATGTATGAAACGAGATGCCAGTCCAGGTTCAATGCACGATACTGAATGCTTGGGGCTGGTGCACTGGGACGACCCAGAGGGATGGTATGGGGAGGGAGGAGGGAGGAGGGTTCAGGATGGGGAACACATGTATACCTGTGGTGGATTCATTTTGATATTTGGCAAAACTAATACAATTATGTAAAGTTTAAAAATAAAATAAAATTAATTATAAAAATAAAAAATAAATAAAATAAAATAAAAATGAGAAAAAAAAAAAAGATCTAAAAGTAAGACCAGAAACTATAGAACTCCTAGAGGAAAACATAGGCTAAACTCTCTCTGACATACATCACAGCAGGATCCTCTATGACCCACCCCCCAAAGTAATGGGAATAAAAGCAAAAATAAGCAAATGGGACCTAATTAAACTTAAACGCTTTTGTGCAATGAAGGAAACTATAAGCAAAGTGAAAAGACAGCCTTCAGAATGGGAGAAAATAATAGCAAATGAAACAACTGACAAAGAATTAATCTCAAAAATATACAAGCAGCTCCTGCAGCTCCATTCCAGAAAAATAAACGACCCAATCAAAAAATGGGCCAAAGAACTAAACAGACATTTCTCCAAAGAAGACATGTAGATGGCTAACAAACACATGAAAAGATACTCAACATCACTCATTATCAGAGAAATGCAAATCAAAACCATGATGAGGTACCATTTCATGCCATTCAGAATGACTGCTATCAAAAATTCCACGAACAATAAATGCTGGAGAGGGTGTGGAGAAAAGGAAACCCTCTTACACTGTTGGTGGGAATGCAAACTAGTACAGCCACTATGGAGAACAGTGTGGAGATTTCTTAAAAAACTCGAAATAGAACTGCCATATGACCCGGCAATTGCACTGCTGGGCATACACACCGAGGAAACCATAATTGAAAGAGACACGTATACCCCAATGTTCATCACAGCACTGTTTATAATAGCCAGGACATGGAAACAACCTAAATGTCCACTGGCAGATGAATAGATAAGAAAGCAATGGAACATATACACAATGCAATATTACTCAGCTATTAAAAAGAACACATTTGAATCAGTTCTAATGAGGTGGATTGAACTGGAGCCTATTATAATGAGTAAAGTAAGCCAGAAAGAAAAACACCAATACAGTATACTAATGCATGTTTGTGGAATTTAGAAAAATGGTAAAAATAATCTTACATGTGAGACAGCAAAAGAGACACAGATGTATAGAACAGTCTTTTGGACTCTGTAGGAGAATGCGAGGGTGGGATGATTTGAGAGAATAGCATTAAAACATGTATATTATCATATGTGTAATAGATCACCAGTCCAGGTTTGATGCATGAGACAGGGTGCTCAGGGCTGGTGCACTGGGATTACCCTGAGCGATGGGATGGGGAGGGATATGGGAGGGGTGTTCAGGATGGGGAACACATGTACTCCTGTGGTGGATTCATGTCAATGTATGACAAAACCACTACAATATTGTAAAGTAATTAGCCTTCAATTAAAATAAATAAATTTTAAAAACTGATTATTATTAAAGACTTCGAACTGAAAGTGAAAAAAAAATATTATCAACTCCATTCTGAAGGAATCAGGCCTAACTGCATATGATTTTTATCATACCTTCAAGGAATAGATAATCCCTATTTTAGAAATATTTTTGGAGTCTAGATAATACAGATATGCTCCCCAACTCACTTTAGGAAATTGTTAACTTACTACTGAAAGATAAAGTTTAACAAACCAAAATTATAGTTTCTTTTCTGTACATAAATGCAAAAGTCCTATTTAAACATTATGAAATTGAAAGATATATGACAATATATATAATAAGGTTGAAAGTAATTCAGTAATTCAGTATTCTATGATTGAAATATCTGGATTCAATAATTTATATTTAGGTATATGATATAGATAAATTTGTGCACATATACACAAGGTTGGTTGCTAAATCAATTTTTGCAATACAAAAACCAAAAACAACTTAAATGTCTACCATGGTGAATGGATAAGTGATGAAGGCTTGATGAGATAGAATTCTAGAATATCATATAGCAGTTAAAATGAATGAATGTTATATAAACAACATGGATAAATTGGTATAAATTAATGAGTTAGATATTTATATATCAACATTGATAGATCTGAAAAGCATAATGTTGAGTTAAAAAACAGTAATCTGCAGAATGGTTCATATGATATATAACTTTTTTTCAGGCAACCCAAACAATATTGTATAATTTTTCATTAAAACACAATGTGTAAGAATATGATGGGAAAGACACACATCAAATTCATGATTATTAATGGTCCTGGGTAAGGAAGAAGTGTAATTTGCTTGGGGAGGAATACAAAGAGGATTTAACTCCATCTGTAAATTTTACTCATTTTCAGAAAAAGAAAAGTTATTGAGCAATTATGATAGGATTGATGTTTATTAGTTCTGAAAGGCAAATAATCATGATTTTTCTTAATAATTTTCTGTGTATTTTCATAATTAAATTGTAACCCTCATTAGCAGATAATATTTCAGTATTGTATATTCAAGCAGCACAGAACAGTTCACTAAGAAATTGAGAGGCTTCGTTGGTGGCTCAGGGGTAAAGAATCTACCTGCCAATGCAGGAGACACAGGTTCAATCTGTGATCTGGGAAGATCCCACATGCAGCAGAGCAACTTAGCCCCTGTGCTACTACTGTTGAGCCTGTGCTCTAGAACCTGGGAGCCACAACTACTGAGCCCACTTGCTGCAACTACTGAAGCCTGTGCACCCTAGAGCCCAGGATCCAAAACAAGAGAAGCCTATAGAGAGTAACTCCTGCTTGTCACAACTAGAGAAAAATTCCTCGCAACAACAAAGACCAGCACAGCCAAAAACAAAAACAAATAAATAAAATTTAAAGAAAGAAATTAAAATATACTCTGTAGTCAATAGAAAAATGGGCAAATACTTAAGCAAAAAACAAAATGTAAGTAACTGCTATTTACATAAAATGAACATTTCACTAGCCTATATATGTATGTATGTGTGTATGTATGTATCTGAAAGGTTGCTGAACCATGAAAGACACAGGGATTCTTGGCCTCTGGAGGAGAAGAATTCAATCCAGGGCCTGAGACCATGCTTGATAGCTCAGAGCTTTTGTGTAATAAAGTTTTATTAAAGTATAAAAGAGATAGAGAAAGCTTCTGACACAGACATCAGAAAGGGGACAGAGAGTACCCCCTTTGCTAGTGTTAGCAGTGAAGTTATATACCTTTTAATTAGTTATTACAATGAATCAAAGAATGTCTGGTGATTGTAAAGATCTTACTAGACCCACTCCCATTATTTACACTTTAGGATAACAGGATTAACCAGAAGTTTTCAGGAAGGAGGAACTGTCCTAAAGCGGGATACATTGTTGTTGTATAATCGTTAGTACAGAGTTTAAAAACAGTTGTGTAATTGACTAAGACTAAGTAATGTAGCAGAGAAGGCAATGGCACGCCACTCCAGTACTCTTGCCTGGAAAATCCCATGGACGGAGGAGCCTGGAAGGCTGCAGTCCATGGGGTCGCTAGGAGTCGGACACGACTGAGCGACTTCACTTTCACTTCTCACTTTCACGCATTGGAGAAGGAAATGGCAAGCCACTCCAGTGTTCTTGCCTGGAGAATCCCAGGGACGAGGGAGCCTGGTGGGCTGCTGTCTCTGGGGTGGCACAGAGTCGGACACGATTGAAGTGACTTAGCAGCAGCAGCAGCAAGTAATGTAGACAAAAAAAGTTTGTCTTTTCCTCTTCCTTGAGAATTCCAGACCCCTATCTCCACTTCGAGAGCCCCAGACCCCTTTCTCCTCTTTGGGGACCCTGGATTTCTTATCAATATGCCTAGGAATTGACTCTCACTTATCTATCATCTACCTACCTACCTACAAAAAAATCCCAGTGATGTACCAAAAGACATATGTTTATTATATCAGTTCAGTTCAGTCGCTCAGTTGTGTGCAACTCTTTGCGACCCCATGAATTGCAGCACGCCAGGCCTCCCTGTCCATCACCGACTCCCGGAGTTCATCCAGACTCACATCCATTGAGTCAGTGATGCCATCCAGCCATCTCATCCTCTGTCGTCCCCTTCTCCTCCTGCCCTCAATCCCTCCCAGCATCAGAGTCTTTTCCAATGAGTCAACTCTTCTCATGAGGTGGCCAAAGTACTGGAGTTTCAGCTTTAGCATCATTCCTTCCAAAGAAATCCCAGGGCTGATCTCCTTCAGCATGGACTGGTTGGATCTCCTTGCAGTCCAAGGGACTCTCAAGAGTCTTCTCCAACACCACAGTTTAAAAGCATCAATTCTTCGGCGCTCAGCCTTCTTCACAGTCCAACTCTCATATCCATACATGACCACTGGAAAAACCATAGCCTTGACTAGATGGACCTTTGTTGGCAAAGTAATGTCTCTGCTTTTGAATATGCTATCTAGGTTGGTCATAACTTTCCTTCCAAGGAGTAAGCGTCTTTTAATTTCATGGCTGCAGTCGCCATCTGCAGTGATTTTGGAGCCCCCAAAAATAAAGTCTGACACTGTTTCCACTGTTTCTCCATCTATTTGCCATGAAGTGATGAGACCAGATGCCATGATCTTTGTTTTCTGAATGTTGAGCTTTAAGCCAACTTTTTCACTCTCCTCTTTCACTCTCATTAAGAGGCTTTTGAGTTCCTCTTCACTTTCTGCCATAAGGGTGGTGTCATCTACATATCTGAGGTTATTGATATTTCTCCTGGCAATCTTGATTCCAACTTGTGCTTCTTCCAGCCCAGCGTTTCTCATGATGTACTCTGCTTAGAAGTTAAGTAAGCAGGGTGACAATATACAGCCTTGACGTACTCCTTTTCCTATTTGGAACCAATCTGTTGTTCCATGTCCAGTTCTAACTGTTGCTTCCTGACCTGCATACAGATTTCTCAAGAGGCAGGTCAGGTGGTCTGGTATTCCCATCTCTTTCAGAATTTTCCACAGTTTATTGTGATCCACACAGTCAAAGGCTTTGGCATAGTCAATAAAGAAGAAACAGAGGTTTTTCTGGAACTCTCTTGGTTTTTCAATGATCCAATGGATGTTGGCCATTTGATCTCTGTTCCTCTGCCTTTTCTAAAACCAGCTTGAACATCAAGAAGTTCACAGTTCACATATTGCTGAAGCCTGGCTTGGAGAATTTTGAGCATCACTTTACTAGCATGTGAGATGAATGCAATTGTGCAGTAGTTTGAGCATTCTTTGGCATTGCCTTTCTTTGGGATTGGAATGAAAACTGACCTTTTCCAGTCCTGGTTATAATAATGAAAAATTGAAAATAGCTTAAATAGCCTACAGTAGGCTTAAATGCCTTATGGTTCATTTATACTATGGCATTTTTTATAACTATATCTAGTCATGGGAAAAATTTCCATGTCTGATGCGGGGAAAAAAAATACTAAGAATCCATGTGTACACCATATAAAGCCTGCATGCACATGTACACACACACACATGCACACACACACACACACACACACACAATGTACACATACTGTAAGAAAATACAGTAAAATGTTAATACTTGTAATATATCCATCTTAGGATAATGGTTTTTATAATATTATTTGCTCTTTTCTAATATTCCAAATTTTCTAGAATGAATATGTGTTTTTTTAAGCAGATAGAAAAGTTGCTCCTAAAATATCAACATACTCCTTATCTAATACATCTGTAGTGGGGGTATACCCTGCACTACACATTGCCATTTACAGTTATTTATTTAGTCAGCTATCAATGATAATACCAACAATATCAATTGTAATAGCAAATGACTGGCTGGATTAGTATACAATCCAGAACTGCATATAGGGTACCTAAATCAAACCCATTTTTCTCATTGTGTATCTTCTTTTGCCTAAATAATGCTGCTAAATGTCTTGAGCCCATTAACACTTTAAGGCTATAAAGAGTGGTAAAATTCTCATTCCTTTTTCCCTCCTAATTTATCAACAGGAAAGGAAACGAAATTTATTTGGTATTCAGTGAGAGTGTCAGTCGTTTCTGGAGAAAAGAGGATGATAGTGGACTAAATTCCTGTGTCTTTTAAAGTTGAGTAAAATTATTCTCAAAGGCTATGCTTGAATATTTTAACCACTAGCTAGTATTCTTGCTATAACTGAGTAGATATTGGAATAGCCCTTTATGGTTCCATGAACAATTGGAAATTGTCTAACTGCTTGATTAAAATACCTAGTAAGATTTGTGGATATTATATAAAGCACATAGAGAAATCTTACCTTATAAAAAAGAGAAAAAAAATTGAATTCTTAATATTATTAATAATGACATTTGTTTATTATATTTACAAATATCTCTAAAAATATGATAATCCATGTAAAACAACTACTCTTATATATTACTCTTTGGGATATGGCATACGAAGAATATTGGGAAAGCAATCTAATTTAGACTATAAGCATTTAAGAAATGGTGATAACATACAGTAAGTAATGTCTTATTTATCTAGCATGGGGGTTTCAGTTAATGTAATCTTAACTTTCATACTCAAAGTTTTATGGCTTTTTTTTTTTTTCATTTAAAAAATCTTTTTACAATATAATATGCACTGAGCAAGTTGAGTTTATCAATAGGGAGTAATCTCATAATTTTGGCTTAAAATTTTTGATTCCTAGTTACACCACTAATCTAGGTTTTCCTTGAGGGAAATTTTATGCTTTATTTCTTTTAGTACATAGCACAGTTAGTATATAATATTCACTTAATAAATGTTTAATGAATAAAAATGGCTTTTTTTATATTCTGCTGCTGCTAAGCTAAGTCACTTCAGACGTGTCCGACTCTGTGGGACCCCATAGATGGCAGCCTACTACACTTCCCCATCCCTGGGATTCTCCAGGCAAGAACAACTGAGTGGGTTGGCATTTCCTTCTCCAAGTGAAAAGTGAAAGTGAAGTCGCTCAGTGGTATCCGACCCTCAGCGACCCCATGGACTGTGGCCTTCCAGGCTCCTCCATCCATGGGATTTTCCAGGCAACAGTACTGGAGTGGGGTGCCATTGCCTTCTCCCGTTTTTATATTCTAATGCTGTTCATTGCTGTTATGCCTTATAGGGGTCTGCTATTTATCCTTCTAATCTGATTTATGTTATTTCATTTATATCTCTGTGCCTATTAGGTACAAGGTTCTATTTAAAAACTTTGAGAAATACAAAGACGAGCAACAGGTGGAACTTCCCCTCAGGGAGCTTATAAAGCTCCTTTTTTAGTTGAAGCAGTTGGGAATATAAGACGTGTGTAAAAAAACCTATAATAAAAGCATATGTTAAGTGTCAAACACTAGTGAAAAACTGGTCAAATCAAATAATTTTTTTCCAATCCGCATTACCTTGATCTTTCTGCAACCTTCATGGGGCTTTAAAGGATGGAGAAACGGTTCTTTATAGAACATAAATGAAGCAACTGACATTTTGGGGAATATGGTAAGTTAGACCTCGATCCTGCTGGCAAAGATCTTCCAGGTTGGTGAAGAAGATAACACATTTACATAAATAACTAGAATAATAAGGAAGAATTGTAAGTGCCATGAGATAAGAACAGATAATAAGGTTTGGGAACTTAGAGGAAGGAGAGCTCATTTTTAATTTTATTCTTATGAAATATGTATGTGCTTTCTGACAACTGGCCTCTTAGAAATCTTTTTTCCTTTTATAAAGGTTTGTGGCTTTTTTTCCCCTAAAGGTTGAAGTTACTAGAAGTCTGTTCTTTGGAGGAGTGACTTGCAACTCTGTAAGTCTTTTTGGGAAAGGGATACATTTATGTACAGAGACAGAGAAATAGAAGAAAAAAGGAAATCTAAGAGCAGAGGGATATACACTTGGTAAAAATACGATTTCGTCAATGACTGTAGCCCCTACTGGGGGAAGATGAGTTACTGGAGGTGTAAACAGTTACTTCTTAACCTGTGTTTGAAGAGCAAAAAAAAAAAAAAAAAAAATCAATATAGGTGTAGCTGATATAAAAAAAGCAATGTGATCAATTTTTTATTTCATATGGAAGTTTTGTTTCATTGTTTTGTAGTTACCATTCACGATTCTATTCTCTGTATGAGATTCTGTACTTCAGGAAGCATACAGGAAGACAAAAGCAGTAAACTATGAACATTTTAGACTAGCCAGGTTAAAAGAGTATGAAGATCAGACTTTCTGCTAAAATGGCAGCCCACAAATTGGCTGAAAGCAGGTTAGTTTGCTTCATTGTCAGGAATTATCCCCTGAACATAACACTTCTGAGGGAGGGTGGTACTTTGAGGGGAAAAATTGGTCAGGGTGGCTATTATCTGTGCAGAAGGAGTGAGCTTTGCAAAAACAACATCTGGCGTGATTAAACTTGACTGTCAAGGTAGAGCCAACAGTGAAGGATAAGAATGTAATAAAATTTTATTCATGTAGGCAGAACCACTCTACCAGAAATAGCAAAGCGAACCAGAAGAAAGGTAATGTGAATATAATTCAGTCTAAAAAGTCAGCAGTACTGGCATGCTACATTATTTTGGGAAATTTCAAAATTCAATGTGACATAGCCTTTTCCTCAACAAATTCACATTGCTAAAAGTTAAAGGTGTTATTGGAAGGAATGATATTGATGGATATTAATGCTGTGGGTTTATGAAAAAATACATATATAAAGGTAGACCAGCAATGGTCACAGACTTGGGGATTGTACATTTCAATGCACTGCAGTGTCCACTCTGTGTTCCTTGTATTGAGGATATAAATACTTAGCAGTTAGCATGGTGAGGTCTGTTCATTCAGAGAGTTATCAGCAATGATCTTAAAAGTAATATCAGTTCAGTTCAGTTCAGTTGCTCAGTTGTGTCTGACTCTTTGCTACCCCATGGACTGCAGCACATGAGGCCTCCCTGTCCATCACCAACTCCCGGAGTTTACTCAAACTCATGCCCGTTGAGTCGGTGATGCCATCCAACCATTTCATCCTCTGTCGTCCCCTTCTCTTCTTGCCTTCAATCTTTCCCAGCGTCAGAGTCTTTTCAAATGAGTCAGTTCTTTGCATCAGGTGGCCAAAGTAATGTCAGGCATAATTTATTTTTTTTTTTGCCTTTTGAATACTGGTTGACCATTGAGTATTAAAAGTATTTTAATTCATTGGGAAATTATAAAATAATAGCTTTAATGCAAAACTCCTCTTTTCTTTTGACATTTTGAGCACTTAAGGGTAGTGGTAAAATTGATCATCCTTGACTGAATACATCCAAGTTATTGCACACTTTCTTTCTTTCCTTTTTTTTGGATTCTGTGTGTTGAGGTTGTTTGAAAATTATATTTATAACCTTAAGAAACTTTAAAACTTTGCCACTTTCTAGTCTTATTATCCTTGGAAAACCAGTTAGTCTCTTTAAGTTTAGTTTCCTCTCCTGTGAAATAAGGGAACTGTTGGAACAGTAATCTCTAAGGCTCTTTGCGGTGCCAACATTCTGTGTTTCTGTGCTCAAAGATTACTTTTTTTCCCATGAACATCTCATTTGTGTGATTCAAGAGACGTTTATGTTTGAAATTCCACATGAATTTAAAGTTGCTGTTTCCCAATGACTAAAACACCTTAAAACACTTATTATATCATGCTGAACTTCTTTGTCACCCTTTCTAGAGTGTTCCTCAGAACACTTTAGAACATCCTAGCCTTGGAGGGAAGGATGTTCCATTATCAGCTAGTACAATGTCTTTCACATAGTGATCTTTCAAGAAATGCTGTGAATGAATGCATACATATATGGCTACTTATGGCTGTGAGTTCATTACTTAAATTTGTGCCTCTCAATTCACCTGACAGAAGGGCTTGATCCCTGTTCTTTCTTATAAGTCAATTGTATCAAATGAAGTTGTTGATACGAAAGCATTTTTGAAACTTTAATCATGTTACATGAAAGTAAGGTTTCATTATTATTATTTTCCACAGTGGATTTAAGAATCTTGAGTTGCTCAAAATTTTTGAGTTTTGTTTCTTCTTAGTCCACTTCTCATTTCCTAATATAATTAGTGTTTTTTAAGTTTTCTTGTGACAAATTCTTTTTAAAAATATTCCATGCCTCAATTTGAAAGCTCTTTAGGGACAAATTCCAGATAGCCTTAGAAAAACTGAAATTTCACCGTTTTGAATCAGAAAAGTCACATTATGAAAATTAAAGAGGAATTACCTTGCTTTTCCTTTCTAGGAGAATTTAATATGAGAACCATCCATTTCATTCAACTCATCAATATGCTTTCCTAGAAACCATCCAGTAATTAGGCTTCCCCAGAAACAAAAATAATGGGATTTTGACAACTCTCTAGTTGCATGAACTGTCAATTATGAAATGTTCATGATGTGACTACAGTTAAATTATGCAAGTATTCTACTCATAGGTGATAGAAATTAAAGAATGAAAGTAGCCACTGGGACTTCAGAAATCTATTGTATTAATCTGATTAAAACAGGATAGGCATACAAAAACATAAACCTTGATAAGAATTTGAATATCACACTGAATATGTATACATGCATGTGTGCTAAGTTGTTATAGGCATACAAAAACATAAACCTTGATAGGAATTTGAATATTGTACTGAATATGTATACATGCATGCATGCTAAGTTGCTTCAGTTGTTCAGTTGTGTGCTAAGTTGCTTCTGACTCTGAGGACTGTAGCCCTCAAGGCTCCTTTATCCATGGTATCCTCCAGGCAAGAATACTGGATTGGGTTGCCATTCCCTCCTCCAGGGGATCTTCCTGACCCAGGGATCGAACCCATGTCTCTTGCATCTCCTGCATTGGCAGGCAGGTTCTTTACCAGTAGTGCCACCTGGGAAGCCACTGAATATATATATATGTGTATGTATATAACTTTTGTATTTTATATATATATATATATATGTATGTATACATCCAGTACACTATTAATGACATATGAATATATTTCGCAGTTAAGTGTTCAGATTCTAGAGGTGATGATATTGGTAGAAGAACAATCCTATCTCTCTGTCCCTATCTCTCTGGAAGTTTAAGACATTTCACCTCTTGTAAATATTTCATTCATTTCCTGATTACTACAAAGAAACATTGTCAGGATTGTGTCAGTATTCCAAACTAAAAGATAATTCAGTTTTTAAAAATAGGAAAATATCACAAACACAAACTGTTGGGTTGAGTGACTGAATATGTCACTTTTCAGACTGTGCTTGAAAACACAGAAGAAGAGACAACTTTCTCTTTCAATACTAGGTACTGTATTTCAGTAATAAAGCTTTCAGTAATTAATAGAGGTGACTTCCCTGGTGGTCCAATGGTTAAGAATCCACCTTGCAATGCATGGGACATGGGTTTGATCCCTTATTGGGGAAGAACTAAGACTCACATGCCTTGGAGCAACTAAGACTGTGCCCCTCAGCTATTGATCCCGTACTCTAGAGGCTATGGGCCACAACTGGAAAGTCCTTGTGCTGCAACAAAGATCCCATGATTGCAACTAAGGCTTGACACAGCCAATAAATAAAAATTTAAAATATATAATTATTAATAATAGAATTGTCCCTATCTCTTTAAGGTAGGGTCTTCTATATTGTTATTACTAGGGACTTTCCGGGCTGTCCAGTGGTTAAGATTCCGTGCTTTCATTGCAGAGGGTGTGGATTCCATGCCTTGTTGGGGAACTAAGATCTCACGTGCTGTGTGGCATGGCAAAAAAAAAAAAAAAGTCTGTATTACATGAAATCACATGTTACAAAGCATTGTTTTGAAATTCAATTCATGCATATTATTAGTCTTTTTAGGGTATTTGATTAATCAGCAGTTAATATTGAGGACAGAATCTCTGTTCTATTTATCTTGCATAGCTTTTTGTTCATAATAGGTGCTCAGTATATGCAGTCTGCATCCAGTGTAACATTACTTCTCCATTAGTGACAACTCTCTTGAAAGCAAAAGAAACTATTCAAATGAGCATGAGAATAAATGGAAATTTATGGTTTTATATTAATGACAATTCCAAAAGTGAAATTGTGTTCAGTTAATACTGGTCTGGGAGCCAATCATTCGTTTGTTTGTTCATTCAGCCTCTGAGTCATGTATGATTCTTCGTGACCCTATGGATTGTAGCCCACCAGGCCCCTCTGTCCATGGGATTCTCCAGGCAAGAATACTGCAGCGGGTTGCCATTTCCTTCTTCAGTACTGCAGGTCATCTCTCTCTCTTATATATTGTATGATGCCGGGAGCCGGCATATTGCATATTGAGTGCATAGTGCATATTGAGTGCAGCACATTTCAGGATCTGGAATAGCTCAACTGGAATTCTATCACTGCTGGTAGCCAGCGTGAGGAACTCCGCCCATGACAAAGGTCATGAGGAAGGAGGCTCGGCATACGCAAAGGCGGGATCGAGCTTCAGGAGTCCCCCTGGAAATTCTCGAGCATATACCCCCAAAACCAGAGTCTGCCTACTTTCTGCTTTGTGCTTTCACCTACACCTCTGACTTTACGGGGGGCTGTCCCCCACTACCTCTCTGAAAAAAGAGTTAGCTTACAGCTCCAGGTAATAATTCCTGGATGTGACAGTGTTCAACCTACAAACTCCCTTGGAAGTCCTCTAGCCTGCCTGAATAGGTTTTTCCGGCCACATGTGATTGCTCAGAGCCTCCAAACTGTGAGAGGCATGAGATGTTCTAAACTGTCTAAATACAGATTCCTTTGAGCAGTTAAAAGATTGATTAGAAATTGTATTGGTGAAGGGATTTTCACTTGTTGGGCCAATGTTTGCTGCTAAGTTTCCATATCCCTTACCTGCTGTGTCCCTGGCAGTGTATTGATTAATATAGTTGGTGTAAATAGTAGCTTTAATGTTTGTAACCTGGGACCCTTAATTCTTTTTCTTGTTATAGCCCACCACACCTTTGCTCTGTAGGAATGCAACTTTATCTAATGCTTTTTGGAGGCTGGCGCCTGACTTTAGAATAATCACCTTTAGAGAAAAAGGCCTCCGGGCCAGAAGATGATGCAAATCACCTAAACTTTTGCATATGATAAGTTTGCAGGAAGAAAGCCTGGCTTACTGCATGACTCTACCCCTTCCCCCATTATCCTCTATGCATAACTTAAGGTATAAAAACTACTTTGGAAAATAAAGTGCGGGCCTTGTTCACCGAAACTTGGTCTCACCATGTCATTCTTCCCTTTAACTTCCAGCTGAGTCTCCATCTGGAGCGCGGAACCCACCACGCTTACTAATTATGCCTGGGCTTCTAAGACCCACTCGAGAAGGTGTCTAGGGTGAGGCACCTTCCGCTATTCGAGAGGGCGCCTGCAGCCTACGTAAGTGGTGCAAACTTCTTGTCTTGAAGTTTTATTGGTCTCCCGCGTAAACCAAGCTACTCAGCCTCTTTTCTCCACTGAATTTTCCTACTGAGCTATCCTCATTCTATTACTCTTTATATCCTTAATTAACGTTTAATTAAGCAGTTGTTTCCTGATCCTCGCCGACGCCGTCCCCGCTTCGAATTCCCTGGATCCACCGGGGCTGGACCCCGGCAGTATTAGTCAGAGTTCTCCAGATAAACAGAGCCAATAGGAGCCAGTATATATGTATTCATGTGTATTTCTGTGCGTGTGTGTCTGTGTGTGTGTATAAATTAATTATAGGAATTGCTTTGTGCAATTGAGGATGACAAGAGGGTCCACAGTTTGCTTTCTTCAACCTGGAGAACCAGGAAAAATGGTGGTATAATTTAGCAGTTGGTATAATTCAGTCTTAAGTCTGAATGCCTGAGAACCAAGAGAGCAGATAGTATAAGGTTCAGTTTGAGTCCCAAGAACCAGGAATGCCAATGTCTGAGGGCAGGAGAAGATGGGTGTCCCAGCTCAAGCAAAGAACAAATTTGTACTTCCTCCTCCCTTGTAGGGGCTTCCCTGGTTCAGTGGTAAAGAACTTTCCTGACAATACAGCAGTCAGGGGTTTGATCACTGGGTCAGAAAGATCCCAGGGAGAAGGAAATGGCAATCCACTCCAGTATTCTTGCCAGGAAAGTACCTATGGAGAGAGGAGCCTGGCGTGTAACAAAAACCTCCTGTGTAGTCTACTGAGGCCCTCAAGGTTTGATGTCCATGCTAATCTTTTCCAGAAAACACTCACAGACCCACCCAGAAAGAATGTTTTACCGACTCTCTGGGCATCCCTTAGTCCAGTCAATTTGACACAAAATTAACTATTATATATACATATATATGTTTAAAAATTATATAGTAGTTTTATATATTTTTTCAACTTAATTATCCCTCTTTGGCCTCATTGTTTCCCACTGCAGACAGGCTTTCTCTAAATGGCCACAAGTAGTTAAGCAACTCCTCTTAAGAAAAGAAATTTGGACAGTTTAGCTTGTTTGCATATTCATCCCAATCACTGTCATTAGAGTCCCATATGCTTTTCATCATCTCCACCTCTTGGCATTATCAGTCTCTTTGATTTTATCTGTTATAATAGGTTTGTAGTGGTTACATATTTTTTTAAATAAGAAATGTATATGAATGTTGTTTTTGTTTTCTGTTGCTATTGTCAAAAAATGACTTATTTGACCCATTGGCACGATCTATTATATTGATAGATTGCCCAGTAATGTATCTTGCCTTCCTTGCTAAGATAAACCTTACTTGATCATGGTGAGTGATTCTTTTATTATTGAATTTTCTTTTCCAGGATTTTATTCAGGGTCTTACATCTCTGTTCAGAAGTGAAATGAATCTTTTGTGAACTATAATCATCAAGATTTCTTATGAAGGTTAGTCTAACTTTGTAAAATACAATGGGTAGTTATCTTTAAAGGTTCTTGAAAAAAAACTTACTGGCCTTAGGGAATCTTTGGAGGTTCCCCATCTATTCTTAAAATATTCATATTTAGAATGATGGTAAAACAACCAAAAACTCTATTGGTGATATGAACCTTTGTTCAAGATAGGTTTAAATAATACTGGAAAATATAGCCCTAGTCACTTTGTTAAGGATGAATGGGAAGAACGTGACAGTGTGGACATAGGAGAAAAAAAGAGGGGTAGGAAGGAACTAATTAAAGATTCTAATTGCCTATACTTAAAAGAGTTTAGAATTAATATATACATACTACTATATATAAAATAGATAACCAAGAAGGGCCTACTGTATAGCACAGGGAGCTCTATGCAATACTCTTCAGTGGCCTGTATGGGAAAAGAATCTGAAAAAGAATATATATGTATGTGTATATATGTATGCTTATATATATCTGAATCACTGTGCTGTACACCTGAAAGTAACACAATATTGTAAATCAACTATACTGTAATAAAGAAAAATGGTGAGTATCTCTCAGATTTGTGAAGATTTTGTGAATCCTAACATTAGTTGTTTAAAATAATTTTTACCTATATATCTTTTTAAATATTATAGAGATTTCCAATACACTTAATATAGCTTTTGATAAACTTTTAAGGTTCTGATAATTAAGGGGGATGAAATCATAGAATTCCTATGAACTACATATTGGTTTCAGTATAAGCCATTAGGAAGCCCGAGTCTCAGGTTTGAGAAGAATCAAACTTGATTATTTATAAAGTCTCTGTGGGAAAACTCCTGAGGACTGCAGATCAAAATCCAAGTCAGAGCTTTGGCTTTTCCAATTATGAAGAAATGAATGTGTCAGTCTGGTGTGTGCCCTTGTAAGCTACATTTCCAGTGGCCACACAGCTCATATTCTCTGGAGGACTCAGCAGGGCATGGTGCTCAGGATAGTGGAAACCTAGTGGCCATGATTCTGGACTCATGGCCCACAGCTTGATTCTGGACTCATAGCCCACAGACTTGTTCCTCACCACTTTTATCTCTTGGAGTGACCTTTTCTTTGGTCTCTTTGACCTGCTGTTCTTGCCTCCCATGGAAATGTGGAGGGAGGAGAAGAGTTGAAATTGCAGAAGTTTTGGTGGAGAAATATGTCCTGAAGTTAGTGTTTTAACTGTAGTACTGTGATTTCTCACATTTGCTATTCTAAGATTCTGGGATACAGCGATTATTTTTTTTTTATTTTATTTGTATGAGAAAATTATAACAAGTAGGTTTTTTTTTTTTTTAGTTTAATTGCTTTACAATGTTGAGTTACTTTCTGCTGTACATCTCAGTGAATCAGCTATAACCTACATATATGTACTTTGTCTGGCTCTGGTAAAAGAATCCACCTGCCACTTCAGGAGCTGAAGGAGATGTGGGTTCAATCCCTGGATCAGGAAGATACCCTGGAGGAGGGCATGGGAATCCACTCCAGTATTCTTGCCTGGAGAATCCCATAGACAGAGGAGCCTGGTGGGCTACAGTCCACAGGGTCACAAAGAATCAGACATGACTGAGCCACTGAGCACGCACACACACACACACACTTTGTCCACAGAGCACTGAGTACAGTTTCCAGTGCTATATTTCATTAGCCATCTACTTTATACGTAGTAGTATATACAGTGAAAGTGGAAGTCGCTCAGTTGTGTCTGACGTTTTGCAACAACATGAACTATACAGTCTATGGAATTCTCTAGGCCAGAATATTGGAGTGGGTAACCTTTCCCTTCTCCAGGGGATCTTCCCAACCAAGGACTGAGCCCAGGTCTCCCACGTTGCAGGTGGATTCTTTACCATCTGAGCCACAAGGGAAGCCCAGTCAATATATATGTCAATCCCAATCTCCCAATTCATCCCACCTCCTCTTCCCCCTTGATATTCATATGTTTCTTCTCTATATCTGTGTCTCTATTTCAGCTTTGCAAATAGGTTCACCTGTACCATTTTTCTAGATTCCATATATATGAGTTAATATATATTTGTTTTTTCTCTTTCTGACTTACTTTACTTTGTATGACAGGCTATAGGTTCATCCATGTCTCAGCAAGTGATACAATTTCATTCCTTTTATGGCTGAGTAATATTCCATTGTACATATCTGTGTGTGTGTGTGTGTGCGCCACATCATCTTTATTCATTCCTTTGTTGATGGACATTTAGGTTGCTTCCATGTCCTGGCTATTGTAAATAGTGCTTCCATGAACATTAGGGTACATGTATCCATTTGAATTATGGTTTTCTCTGGGTATGTGCCCAGGAGTGGGATATCTGGGTCATATGGTAGCTCTATTTTTAATGCTTTAAGGAACCTCCATACTGTTTTCTATAGTGCATGTATCAATTTACATTCCTACCAACAGTGTAAGAGGGTTCCCTTTTCTCCACACCCTCTCCAGTATTTATTGTTAAATTCTGAAGGCCAGAAAGGAGTGTGACTCCCTGTTCCCACCACAACATAAAGCTCAACATCTTTAGATAATGGGCTCACCATTTGGGGACTACCATACCACAGTGCAGAAATAGAAAATTATATCCACAGTGAAAACTTCTGTCAGGCCAAAGAATGGAGAGGAGTAAGAACATTCCTTGTGGGTTGTTTGCTCATAATTGTGCCATTTGTGATGAAATGACTCTCTGGCACAGTTTGAAAATTTCCTCCATATGAAGACCATTAAAAAATAAACAGTGTGGTTCAAGGCTTTTAACATGATTAGGAGGGGAGAACTCACATCGTCTCATCTTGGTTCTTATCTGCTCAATGTAACTATTGTTTTTTCTCTCAAAAAGTCATTCCTGGGACTTCCCTGCAGTCCAATGGTTGAAACTTTGTCTTACAATGCAGTAGGTGTGGGTTTGATCCCTGGTTGCAAAGCTATTCCACAGGCCTCTCAGCCAAAAAACCAAAACATAGAACAGAAGCAATATTGTAACAAATTCAGTAAAGACTTCAAAATGGTCTATCCCCTAAAAAAAAAAAAAGATCATTTTACTGATTTTTGAAAATATTTCTGATTGGTTTCTTAAATAAGCTGCTACCCTCATTTCTCTTGTTACAGTTTTTTTTTAAAATGGAAAACAGTATTTTATTTTATTCTTTTCCAAAATGTATAGCAAGTAATCAAGAACATTCCTCTTGAGTCTTGTGTTATTTCTTCTTTAGTTCATTGCCCCTCAAACCAAATCCCAAGTCTGCTTTAAAGAGTATGGAAAACTCACTTGTCTTTAGTTCAACAAAAGCTAATAGACTAGGTCCCTTGAGGACAGTAGTTCTCTTGAGCAAATTAAACATTCCCTTGCAATCTTCTTTTAAAAAATTGAGGTGGAATTCATGTAAAATACAATTAATCAATAATTTGAAAGTGTACACTTTAATGGCACTTAGTGCATTCATAATATTGTTGCATCCACCACTTCTCACTAGTGTCAAAACTTTTTTGTCACCCCAGCAGAACACCCTGTTTTCTTTAAGTAATTGCTCTTCACTTCGTCTCTCCACCTCAACTGCTGGCAGCTACTAATCTACTTTCTGTCTCTATGGTTTTTCCTATATTGCATATTACATAGAAAAAGAATCATGCAATATATAACCCTTTGTGTTCGGCTACTTTAGTATAATGTTTTTTGAGGTTTTTCAAAGTTGTAGCATATGTCAGTACTTCATTCTTTGTTATGGTTGAATAATATTCCATTGTATGTATATATAACAAATTGTTGACCCCTTCATTTGGACATTTGGTTTGTTTCCATTTTTTGGCTAATATGAATAATACTGCTGTAAACATTAGTATGTAAGTTTCTGTGTGAACATATGTTATCATTTCTCTGGGGTATACCTAGTAGTGGAATTGTATAGTTGTATGGTTACACTGCTTTTAATCATTTGCGGATGTGCCATACTGTTTTCCAAAGAGACTACAAAATTTACATCCCCACCAGCAGTGTATGATGGTTCCTATTTCTCCACATTCTTACCAACACATATTTTCCCTTAAAAATATAGTTAATTGAGTGAGTGTAAAGTAAGGAAAGTTATGGCCAACCTAGATAGCATTTTAAAAAGCAGATGCATTACTTTGCCAACAAAGGTCTGTCTAGTCAAGGCTATGGTTTTTCCAGTGGTCATGTATGGATGTGAGAGTTGAAGGCTGAGTGCCGAAGAATTGATGCTTTTGAACTGTGGTGTTGGAGAAGACTCTTGAGAATCGCTTGGAATTCAAGGAGATCCAATCAGCCGATTCTAATGGAGACCAGTCTTGGGTGTTCATTGGAAGGAATGATGCTAAAGCTGAAACTCCAATAATGTGGCCACCTGATGTGAAGAGTTGACTCACTGAAAAAGACCCTGATGCTGGGAGGGACTGGGGGCAGGAGGAGAAGGGGACAACAGAGGATGAGATGGTTGGATGGCATCACCGACTCGATGGACATGAGTTTGGGTAAACTCCGGGAGTTGATGATGGATATGGAGGCCTGGCGTGCTGCGATTCATGGGTCGCAAATGGTTGGACACGACTAAGCGACCGAACTGAATTGAAAGTGGTATGTCATTGTGTTTTTGATTAATTTGTATTTCCTTGATAACCAATGAAATTGAACATCTTTTCTTGTGTCTATTGGCCATTTGTATATTTTCTTTGGAGAAATGGATATTCAACTCTGTTACTCATTTCTTAATTGAGTTGTCTTTTTGTTGTAGAGTTGTAAGAGTTCTTTATATATTCTGAACACTAGACCTTTATTAGATATATGATTTGTAAATATTTTCTTTCCTTAGTATAGACTGTGTTTTATACTTCTTGATAATGTCCTTCGAGGCCCAAAAGTTTTAAATCTTTGTTTTTTTAATTTTTATTATAAAGGAGAATTATTTTTTAATATAAATTTATGTATTTTAATTGGAGGCTAATTACTTTACAATATTGAATTGGTTTTCTTCTATCCAACTCATTCCTCTAATTTATGTTATCCACTCGGCAAATGTAGACAGGTTGATAACCCTGTTCTACATATGGATTATTGCCATTGTCATGATATAAAAATATATTTAAACTATATTCACTGAAAAATGCAAAATACTGAACAGATCAGATCAGATCAGTCGCTCAGTCGTGTCTGACTCTTTGCGAATACTGAACAGACTGTATAGTAAAACTTCATTTGTTGAAAAAGATGGGGGTAGGTAGAGAGATGATTTATGTGTATAGAAAATATCTATAAGGAGCCATAAGAAACAATAGTGGTTATCTAGGGAGTAGGACCATATCATTTTTCAATTTATACCCTTTTGTATTGTTTGATTTTTATGTACCAAGTGTGTATTACTTGAACAATAATTTTCAATGGATTTTTAAACCCATGCTGCATTACTTTTTCCTGTAAGCTCCAAATCACTTAATAAATTTAGTGATCCCATTTTCCAGACCCACAGTCAGAACACATATTCTGATAGTCTTGTATGTACAGATCTGCCTCAACTTAAGATGAGACTGCATCCTATCATCAATTGAAAATACTGCAAGTGGAAAATACATTTAATATACCTAACTTACTGAAAATCATAGCTTAGCCTAGCCTATCTTAAATGTGCTCAGAACACTTACACTAGCCTACAGTAGGGCACCTAGAGACTCGGAGACAGTGAAGGACAGGGAAGCCTGACATACTGCAGCTCATGGGGTCACAAAGAGTTGGACATGACTGAACAACTGAACAACAACAACAGTAGGGTGAAAGCCTCTATCACAAAACTCTTTTTATATAAAATGTTGAGTATCTCATGTAATTTATTGAATCCTGTACTAAAAGTGGAAAAAAAAAAAAAAACTTTTGTAGGTACAGGATGGTTGTAAATGTATTGGTTATTTTCCATTGTGATTGTGGGGCTGACTGGGAGCTGTGAGTTGCTGCTGTTCCCCAGCATCACCAGAGAGTGTGGTACAGCATATCACTAGCTTGGGCAAAGATCAGAATTCAAGTATGGTTTCTACTGAATGTGTTCTGCTCTTGTACCATTGTAAAGTGGGAAAATCCTAAGTCAAACAATCATAAATCATGGAGTGTCTGTATTTGTAGGAAACTGAGTGAAACTATGTGAAACTGGGTCTGATCTATCAGAGTCGGCAAGTGAGATTGCCATGTAGAATTTTTTTAACTCTATAGTATTTTTAAATTGAGATATACTTGACATAGAACATTGTATTAGTTTTAGGTGTACACATAATGATTTGATTTATGTATATATTGTGAAATAATTACTACAATAAATTTTGTTAACATCCATCACCAAATATAGCTATAAAACTTTTTTTCTTGTGTTGAAAACTTTTAAGATCTGCTATCTTAGAAACTTTCAAATATACAATACAATATTGTTAACCATAGCAACATGCTATATATTACATTCCCAGAATTTATTTATTTCAAAACTAGAGGTTTGTACTTTTTAACTGTCTTCACCCATCTTGCCTACCCCTATACCATGTTTTCTTTATCCATTTATTCATTTAAAAACACTTAAGTTGTTTCCATGTCTTGATTATTGTAAATGATGCTGCATTGTATATGGTTTCTTCAGCATAACGATTTTGTTTCTTTTGGTAAATGCCCAGAGGCAGAATTCCTGGATCATATGGTAGCTCTGTTTTTAATTTTTTGAGCAACCTCCATTGCTGTTTTCCATAGTTTCTGCACCAATTTACATGTCGATCAACTGTCCACAAGGGTTGCCTTTTCTTCACGTCCTACCCAACACTTGTTATTTCTTGTCTTTGATGATAGCCATTATAACAGACATGGGATGATATCTCATTGTGATTTTAATCTGCATTTCCTTGATGATCAATGATGTTGAGCATCTTTTCATGTGCCTATCGGCTATCTATGTGCCTGCTTTGGAAACATCTCTATGCAGGTTTCCTGCTCATTTTTTAATCTGACTCTTTTTCTGTTGAGTTGTGTTAGTTCTTTATATATTTTAGATATTAACCCCTTATTAGATATATGATTTGAAAATATTTCCCTGTATTTGGTAGGTTGCTTTTTTTTTTTTAGTTTTCTGAATGTTGAGTTTTTTATTTTTTTATTTTTTTAAATTTTATTTTATTTTTAAACTTTACATAATTGTATTAGTTTTGCCAAATATCAAAATGAATCTGCCACAGGTATACATGTGTTCCCCATCCTGAACCCTCCTCCCTCCTCCCTCCCCATACCATCCCTCTGGGTCATCCCAGTGCACTAGCCCCAATCATCCAGTATCCATATACATCGAACCTGGACTGGTGACTTGTTTCATACATGATATTTTACATGTTTTGCTGTCACGTACACAGGGTTATTGTTACCATCTTTCTAAATTCCATATATATGCGTTAGTATACTGTATTGGTGTTTTTCTTTCTGGCTTACTTCACTCTGTATAATAGGCTCCAGTTTCATCCACCTCATTAGAACTGATTCAAATGTATTCTTTTTAATGGCTGGGTAATACTCTATTGTGTATATGTACCATAGCTTTCTTATCCATTCATCTGCTGATGGACATCTAGGTTGCTTCCATGTCTTGGCTATTATAAACAGTGCTGCAATGAACATTGAGGTACACGTGTCTCTTTCAATTCTGGTTTCCTCAGTGTGTATGCCTAGCAGTGGGATTGCTGGATCATAAGGCAGGTAGGTTGCTTTTTTATTTCAATGATTATTTCCTTTTCTGTACAGAAGCTTTTTAGTTTGATATAGTTCCATTTGTTTATCTTTCTTTTGTTGCCTTAGCTTTTGGTGTCAAATCCAAAAAGTAATTGCCAAGACTGATGTCAAGGGACTTACCCCCGTGTTTTCTTCTAGAAGTTTTATCATTTCAGATCTTACATTCAAGTCTTTAATTCACTTTGAGTTTATTTTTATGTGTAGTGTAAGATGGGGTCCAGTTTCATTCTTTTGCTTTTCTATTCAGTTTATCTAACACCATTTATGGAAGATACTATCCTTTCCCCCCCTGGAGAAGGAAACGGCAACCCACTCCAGTATTCATGCCTGGAAAATCCCATGGATCGAGGAGCCTGGTGGACTACAATCCATGGGGTCGCAAAGAGTCGGACATGACTGAGCGACTTCTGTGTATCCTTTCCCTATTGTATATTCTTGGCTCATTTGTTGTTACTTAATTGACCATATATGCATTGGTTTATTTCTGGCCTCTTTACTCTGTTCCATTGATCTATGTATTTGTCTTTATGTTAATGACATACTACTTCATTACTATAGTTTTGTAATATAGTTTGGAATCATAAAGTGTGATGCATTCCATTTTGTTCTTCTCAAGGTTGCTTTATCTATTTTGAGTACTTTGTGATTCCATACAAATAAAAAAAATTGATTCTGTTTATGTGATAAATGCCATTGTAATTTTGATAGAGATTGCATAGAATCTGTAGATTGCATTAGGTAGTATGATCATTTTAACATTAATTCTTGCAATCCATGACCTTGGAATATTTTTCCATTTATTTTTGTCTTCAGTTTCTTTCATTAATTTCTTATGGTTTTCAATTCTTCCACTTCTTTGGTTAAATGTGTAGCTGAGTATTTTTTTTAATGCATAATGCAGTTATAGTTGGGATTTTCTCCTTAATTTCTCTTTCTAATAGTTTACTGTTGAAGTGTAAGTCACACAACAGATTTTTGTATATTGATTTTATATTCTGCAAATTTACTGAACTTTTGGGTGGAGTCTTTATGGTTTCCTATAGATTATATTTGGAGAAGGAAATGGCAACCCACTCCAGTGTTCTTGCCTGGAGAATCCCAGGGACGGGGGAGCCTGGTGGGCTGCCGTCTATGGGGTCGCACAGAGTCGGACATGACTGAAGCGACTTAGCAGCAGCATAGATTATATTATGTCATCTGCAAATAGAGACAGTTTTACTTCTCCCTTTCCAGTTTGGATGCCTTTCGTTTATTATTATTTTTTTTCCTGATTGCTCTGGCTAGGATTTCCAGTGCTATGTAGAATAAAAGTGACGAAAGTGGGCATCCTTGTATTTTTCCTGATCTTAGAGGAAAGGTTTTCAGTTTTTTGCTATTGCTTATGATGTTAGCTTTGGACTAGTCATACAGGACTTTTACTATGTTGAGGTATGTAACTTCTATACTCATACAGGACTTTTACTATGTTGAGGTATGTAACTTCTATACTCACTTTGTTGAGAATTTTTATCGTAGATAGATGCTGAAATTTGTTAAATGCTTTCTTTGAGTCTATTTAGGTGATCATATGATTTTTACACTTAATTTTGTTAATTTGGTATATCACATTAATTGATTTGCAGATGTTGAGCCATCCTTACATCCCTGGAATAAATCCCACTTGATCATGATGAGTGTACGATCCTTTTAATGTATTGTTGAATTTGGTTTGCTGATATTTTTTTGAGGAGTTTTGCATCTGTGTTCTTCAAGGATATCGGCCTGTAGTTTTCTTTTCTTGCAGTTTCCTTGTATGGTTTCTGTATTAGGGTAATGTGGGTCTCATAAAATAAATTTGGAAATATTCACTCGTCTTCAATTTTTGGAAGAGTTTGAGAATGATTGGTACTAATTCTCTAAATGTTTGGTAGCATTCACTAGTGAAATCATCTGGTCCTGGACTTTTGTTTGCTTGGAGGTTTTGGTTACTGATTAAATCTCCTTATTAGTAATCAGTCTGTTCATATTCCCTGTTTCTTTCTGATTAAGTCTTGGTGGGTTGTATGTTTTTAGAAATTTTCCATTTTTTCTGGGTTATCCAATTTGTTGGCATGTAATTATTTATAGTAGTCTCTTATCCTTTATATTTTTGTGGTATCAGTTGTAATGTCTCCCGTTTCATTTCTGATTTTATGTATATGAGTGCCCTCTTTTTCTCTTGATGAGTCTGGCTGAAGGTTCATCTGTTTTGTTTATCTTTTCAAAGAACCAGCTCTTAATTTCAGTGATCTGTTTTCTTTTTGGGCTTCCCTGGTGGCTTAGATGGTAGAGAATCTGCCTGCAATGCGGGAGACCCAGGTTCCATCCCTGGGTTGGGAAAGATCCCCTGGAAAAGGGAATGGCGACCCACTCCAACATTCTTGCCTGTAGAATTCCATGACAGAGGAGTCTGGCAAGCTGTCCATGGGATCGGAAAGAGTCAGACATGACTGAGTGACTCAAACACACACACATTGTCTTTTTAGCCTCTATTTCATTTATTTCCTCTCTGATCTTTGTTATTTCCTTCCTTCTACTAACTTTGGGATTATTTTTGTTTTTACTTTTCTAGTTCCTTGAGTTGTAAATTGAGGTTGTTTACTTGAGCTCTTTGTCTTTTCTTAATGTAGGCATTCATTGCTATGAACTTGACATTTTGAATACTATAATATGGTTACTCTGGAAATCTTCTCTTCCTTCCCTTGGGATTGCCATTATTTTCTTTTGAGGTCTAAAGTTGTCCATTTGTGCAGGGGGCATCTCATTTCTTGTTGCTAAAGTGTGAGAGTGTACCATACCCCTTCCAGTTTGTTCTGCTCCTGAGTCTGACTCCAGTGTAACTCTACATGGTGTGCAGTGTTCTCTTCTCTCAAGCTGTGTGTGTGATTAATAAACTGCTGTCAGTCTCATCTGTCTCCAGTGTTGGTGGCATGTATTCAGCCATCTTATACCATTTAGGATGGGTGAATCCCATCTTTACCAATGGAATGCATAAGAGGTGGTCAGAACAATGTGGCTGGATAAAAAATTATTGTGGTAAATTTACATATGTTAAACTTCATGCACCCATTTTGAGGGTATAGTTCAATAAGTTTTGACAAATAGATCAGTATTATCCCATTCATTCAATGGGATACTGATTCAATAGATTAGTATTATCCCATTGAATGAATGAATATATCCCAATTTATTTACCTATTTACCTGTTGATGGACATTTGTACTTTTTTTCCTCCAGTTTTCAATTACCGTGAATGAAGTTGAAACTTCATATCATTTATGTGCAAGTCCTTATGAATATATGTTTTCATTTCTCTTAGATAAATACTTAGAGGAATAATTGCAGAACGACATAGTAGCGGTATACTTAAATTTAGAAGAAAATGTTAAACTGTTTTCCAATGTGGTTGTGCCATATTGAATTCCCACACATCAATGTTGTAGACTTATTTTAAATATATTCTAATAATCTGTTCTTGACTGGTAAGTTTAATATTAATACATAGGCATTTCTTACATTACTAATATTTGTATATATTTTTACCACTATATTTTGTCTTTTCTACTTACCATGTTTTTTTTTTTTTTAATTTTCCTTTCTCTACTTTTATTTGAATTATTGAGTTTCTTTTTTCCAGGTATTCCACAATCTATTGATTTTCAGGTTAAACATCAAATTTATACTATTTTAATGTTACTCTTAAATTGTCATTATGAGTCATTAGTAAAGAATAAATGTTAATCAACATTTCTACTCTTGTCCCTAAATAAAGTGAACCTTAAACTACTTTAACCTTGATTAACACTATGTCTTATTAAATGTTAGTGCTGTCTCATATTTTAGTTTCACCATGTGAAACTAAATATACTCAGATTTAGTCATTATTATTTTTCTTATTTTATATACAGGCATACTTCATCTTATTGCACTTCACATTTTTTTTTTTTTTTTTTTTGAAAATTGAAGGCTTATGGCAACCTTGCATAGAGCATGGCTATCTGTGCCATTTTTCAGATAGACAGCATTTGCTCATTTATCTCTGTGTCACATTTGGTAATTCTCATAATATTTTAAACTTTTCATTATTACTATATTTATTATGGTCATACATGATCAATGATCTTTAATGTTATTATTGTAATTATTTCTGGGCTCTGCAAATCCTGCCATGTAAGATGGTGAACTTAATAAACTGTATGTGTTTTGACCAGTTGGCCATTTCCCCATTTTTCTCTCTCTCTCCTGGGGCCTTTCTATTCCCTGAGCATGTGTGCATGCATGCTAAGTCACTTCGGTTGTGTCTGACTCTTTGTGACCCTATGGACTGTAACCTGCCAGGCTCCTCTATCCATGGAATTCTCCGGGCAAGAATAATGGAGTTGGTTGCCTTGCCCTGTTCCAGGGGATCTCCAACCCAAGGATTGAACCTACATCTTTTGTGGCTCCTACATTGCAGATTATTCTTTACCACTGAGCCACCGGGGAAGCTCTCTATTCCCTGAGACACAACAATATTTAACTTAGATCAGTGAATAACCCTACAATGGCCTCTAAGTGTTCAAGTGAAAGGAAGATCACACATCTCTCTAAATTAAAAACTCAAAATGATTAAGCTTAGTGAGGAAGGCATGTGAAAGCCAAGACAGGCTGAAAGCTAGGCATCTTGTGCCAAATGGTTAGCCAAGTTGTGATTGTAATGAAAAAATTCTTGAAGAAAATTAAAAGTGCTACTCCGGTGAATACACACATTAAAAAAAAAAAAAAAAAAAAAAAGCAAAACAGCCTTATTGCAGATATGGAGAAAGTTTTAGTGGTCTGGATAGAATACCAATCTAGAACATTTGCTTAAACCAAAGCCTAATCCAGAGTAAAGCTCACTCTCTTCAGTTCCATGAAGGTTGAGATATGTGAGGAAGATACAGAATAAAAGCTTGAGGCTAGCAGAGGTTGGTTCATGAGGTTTAAGGAATAGAGCTATCTCCATAACATAAAAGTTCCAGGTGAAGCAGCAGGTGCTGATGTAGATGCTGCAGCAAGTTTTCCAGATCTTGTTGAGATAATAATGAATGTAGCTACACTATACAGCAGGTTTTCAATTTAGACAAAACGGCCTTATATTGGAAGAAGATGTCATCTAGGACCTTCATAGGTAGAGAGGAGAAGTCAGTGCCTGATTTCAAAGCTTCAAAGGGCAAGCTGACTCTCTTGGTGACTTTAAGTTGAAGCCAGTATTCATTTACCATTCTGAAAATCCTAGTGCTCTTAAGAATAATGCAAAACATTCTGTTTGTGCTCTGTAAATGGATCAGTAAAGCCTGGATTACAACACTACTGCATAGTTTAAGCTCACTGTTGAGATCTGCTGCTCAGGAAAAAAAAAACAATTCTTTCAAAGTATTACTGCTATTGACAATGCACCTTGTTACCCAAGAGCTCTGGCAAAGAGGTACAATGAGATTAATGTTGCTTTCAAGCACAACATTCATTCTGAAGTCTATGAATCAAGAAATGATTTCAACTTTCAAGTCGTTATCTAAGAAATACATTTTGTAAGGCTATAGCTGCCATAGATGGTGATTTCTTGGATGGATCTGGGCAAAGTCAATTGAAAATCTTATGGAAAAGATTCACCATTCTAGATGCCATTAAGAACATTTGTGATTCATGGTAAGAGGTCAAAATATCAGTGTTCATAAGAATTTTGATGAAGTTGATTCCAATGCTCATGGATGATATTGGAGGGTTACTTCACTGGAGGAAGTAACTGCTGATGTGGTGGAAGTAGCAGAAGAAGTAGAATTAGAAGTGGAGCTCGAAAATGTGACTGAATTGCTGCAATCTCATGATAAAACTAATGGATGAGAAGTTGCTTATGGATGAGCAAATAAAGTGGTTTCTTGAGATAGAATAACTCCTGACAAAGATGCTGTGAAGATTGTTGAAGTGACAAGAAAAGATTTAGAGTATGACATAAACTTAGTTGATAAAGCAGTGGCAGAGTTTGAGAGGACTGACTCCAATTTTGAAAGAAGTTCTACTGTGGGTAAAGTCCTGTCAAACCAAATTGCTTGCTACAGAGAAATCATTTGTGAAAAGGGGGGTCAATCCATGTGACAAACCTCATTTTTAAAAAAATGAATTGTCACCCCCCTCTCATCTTTGGCAATCACTACCCTGATCAGTCAGCAGTCATTAACATCTAGAAAAGACCCTCCACCAGTAAAAAAATTATGGCTCATTGAAGCCTCAGATGATGGTTAACATTGGTTATCAGTAAAGTACTTCTTAATTAAGGTGTGTACATTGTTTTTTAAGACATAATGCTATTGCACACTTAATAGACTACATTATATTGTAAGCATAACTTTTATACGCACAGAGAAACAAAAGCATTCATGTGACTTGCTTTGTTGAGATATTTGCCTATTGTTGGTCTGAAACCAAACTTGCAATATCTCTGAGGTATGCTTGTAGTCAACTTTTGTCTATTTTTTTGGTTAATTGTTATCCATCTTTTTGGCAAGTATTTTTGTATCCATTGCTTCTAACCACTTAGTTTTTTTAAAATTGTTAATTTCTATTTTTATTAAAATATATGCATTCTTTATATCTACAGTGAAAGTCTATCAATTTAAAAATATCCATCTTTATTGAAAATATCTTTAGTTTTTTATTCTTTTTAAGTAGATGTTTAGTTGAATAACAAGTAAATGGGTCAGAGCAGTACTAGAGACATTAGATGTTGAAGCCCTTATGGTGACAGAAGGGCTTCCCTGTTAATTCAGCTGGTAAAGAATCCGCCTGTAATGCAGGAGACCCTGGTTCGATTCCTGGATCAGGAAGATCCACTCGAGAAGGGATAGGCTACCCACTCTAGTATTCTTGGGCTTTCCTGGTGGCTCAGCTGGTAAAGAATCCACCTGAAATGTGGGAGGCCTGGGTCCAATCCCTGGGTTGGGAAGATCCCCTGGAGAAGAGAACGGCTACCTACTCCAGTATTCTGGCTTGGAGAATTCCATGGACTGTATAGTCCATGGGGTTGCAAAGAGTCAGACACAACTGAGTGAATTTCACTCATGGTGACAGAGGGTGAACAGGGCAACATGCATGTGGTCCTCCATTGAGGGCTTGGACAGGGTTGATGCATTATGACTATAGTTTAGAAAAGGCATTCTGCTGCTTCCAAGTTACTTCCTACAACTTTCCTGCTATTAGTACTTCCTACTGTTGGTTATCTTCTACCTTTTACTGGAAAGCAAGAGGTAAGGTCTTTTGCCACGAGTAGGGAAGCCTGCCTTGGGCTTCTCAGGTGGCGCTAGAGGTAAAGAATCTGTCTGCCAATTCAGGAGATGCAAGAGATATGGGTTCAACCCCTGGGTTGCGAAGATCCCCTGGAGAAGGAAATGGTAACTCACTCTAGTATTCTCAGAATTCCATGGACAGAGGATCCTGGTGGGCTACAGTCCATAGGGCCACAAAGAGTCAGACATGACTGAGTAACTTAGCACAGCACAGGGAAGATATGGTAACATTAGAGACTTAAGAAAAATGCAGTGCCACTGATTTCACAACTGCATATGTTTCTCCAGCAACCAGGTATCGCCTGGAGACAGATTGACCCATGGTTGATGTGTTGCCAACATTAGAACTGTTGTAAAAGGACTACTGGGACTTAGGCAAGAGACTGCTTAACATGATGACTGATGGGATCTAAACTGATTAAGGAAAAAAAAAAACACTAGCTATGTTTGTGTGGTTGGAGAAAAGCAAGAATATACAATTGAGCAAGTTAGAAGAATAATACACTAGATATTGAGAATATGATATTTTAATATATTTCATGAATTGGTGAGTTCCAGGAGATAACAAGATCTAAGGTGTGACTGGGAGTGGTGATGGAAGTAGAATGAGTGGGGGAAGATAATTGGAATTAATACACTAAGGCAACCAAGAATCTTGAAATTTGGAGGAATCCTTCATGTTTAAGGATCCCTGCTTTGAGAAATATGCTGACACACTAGAAGCAAGACATATTGTCTAATAAGTTGACTTTAATATGCAATTAACTGAGCCTCATAATCTTCTCTACAGGAAGGATATATCTTTGTGTTCTTTTTCATATTCAAGTTTACTGTAGAAAAAACATCAGACGACAATATAATTCATTTGGCATAAGATTTCTTAACATTGTGTACTTTTTCTTGAACTTTTCACTTCACCATCCAGGGGTGTGGCCTTTCATAACTAGAAGCCAGTGAGCCCCCAAAATAGTGTGAATTATTAGTTTCAATATTCAAGTAAAATTTAATTTTATATGAAAAATTTGGATCACAAAGATAAAAAGAAAATTTTGCAATAAATTATGAGCAAAATGTCTCTAATGTTAATAGCTTCTAGACGTCACCTCTCAATTTTTTCAGATCAGAATTAATGAAGCAATTCTATATATGGATTAGAGAGCATGTATAAAATCATTTTAGAAACTTTAGATGAAAGATTTTTGATTGGAAAGATTCCAAGTGTCAATTAGTAGTTGTGAAGCTTTAGTTACTATGGTTCTGAATCATTTGGACTTACATAAAGTTTAGCTTTCACATTAGGTGTTCTTCAGTCCTGAGTGATTAGAAGAAAAATAACTGATAATTAAGAAACTCTTTTTATATAATGAAAATCCTGTCATGAATAGAAGTAATTTTAATTTTTCTCACAGCAGTTTTTTCAACTCTCTTCAGAAAAATATCAAGAGAGTATTGTAATGTTTGGCATAATTTTCCAAATGTAACCTTAGCCAGCACAGATAAAATTATATCATAAGAAGTTTTAACATTTGATGAACTTGTATTAATTCTTCAGTTTATACTGTATTAAAGCATGTGAACAGATACATGATGAAAATTAAATTTAATATTAATTATGATTTTAGTTCCTTTTTCCCTTCCTTCATCCCTTTCTTTTTTACTTGTATTTGTTAATTGCTACAGGAAGTTTTGGAGATTGGCTTAAGTACTACACAAGGAACAAGTTAGTCATTTCACTGCACTTTGTATATTTCACTGTGTTCATTTTGCTAAGCTACTCAAGAAAAACATTGAACAAAAGGAGCAAGGTTTCTGAGGACCATAAATCTGAGACATTTTCTGCCCCATTTGAGAAGAAATTAGAAGAAATCTAATCTCATTTATGGTGTACTTGATAGTAATCAACTTACAGTTTCAAGTTCTCATGTAATTACAAGGTGCAGATCAGCATGTAGTTATTTATGTTATGCAGACTAAGCACATAAAAATATGTTGGATCATATTGAACTGAAAGTTTGAAATCCAGGAATATGTGTTTGGAATGAGCCATCTGTTTAAGGGAGATCTCCTAATGTTCTTAGTATACTCTTGTAGGCCTCTGTGTCACAAATTACTAATATTTCTATGTACAATGGGATACTCATCATCTATAGTAGAAATGTATTTTCTTATGGCTATTAATCTTGATTAAAACTAATGTTTATTTTAGGGTGCAATGGTTAATTAGACTTGGATTTATAATTTAATTAGTGTAGTGTCTTAGATTTCCTGAAATGACTCATTTTAGCATAAAAGGTTGAAAGATAAAAGAAAGGCCTGTACTTTATTGCTCCATCTAATGCTTCCCTCATAGTTCAGTCGGTAAAGAATCTGCCTGCAATGCAGGAGACCTGGGTTTGATTCCTGGGTTGGGAAGATCCCCTGGAGAAGGAAATGGCAATCCACTCCAGTATTCTTGCCTGGAAAATCCCAAGGACAGAGAAGATTGGCAGGCTACAGTCTATGGGGTCGCAAGAGTCGGACATGACTTAGTGACTAAACCAGCACCACCAATGCTAAAAGATGTTAATAATTAGAAAATAATAAATTAAATACTTCAGTAATCTGGCACTCAGGAAATTTGATACTATGTAACACAGATTGAATTTTGAGAGATGAAGTGGATTCCTAAGTTACAAATATGTGAGTGGTGAGGAATTAGTGATAGCTTTGTATATTTACAAAGCACAGTCAGTTTGCTTTAGGTACTTATTGATAACTCAGATTCAGAGATAGAATTTCCTTTATATCATCTAAAAGTTTGATATGTATGGATGTAAACTAGGATGGTTTGAGTGATGAAAGTGGCAAAAGAAAAACCGATTCGTGAATATTGGCATCATTTTCTATGAATTAGTTCAGATGGTTGTGACTCTTTGCCTAATTCATGTGGTCTCAGGCAAAGGGATACTTTTTGAAAATTAGCCACCAAAAGAGAATTTTAGATAAGCTACCCTCTGTAATACTACATAGACAAGCTTGATTTATGTGTTTTTTGTTTAGTTTCATTGTTCAGAATGCTAGGCTAAGTTCTTTGACTTTATTGTACATGTAAAAGGGGAAGTGTTATGAGCAGAGTGCCTTACTTATGTAATAATGAGAATGATGTATTTCTATACATATTATTTCATTGAGGTACAGAAATATGACTTTGTAAGAACAAAAATATGTTGAATCAACATTGAGATGTTGCTATCAAAATTGTTTCAGTGATGTTAGTTTGAAATTTAAACTGAGCTAAGCTTTTTGCCTTTTATTAAATTCAGGTGTCCTGGGGCTAGTTGAAAAGTTACTACTAGGCATGAAAGTGGGGAAAAAATGGGAGTAACCAATACATCTTCATTAATCAGTACATCTTCTTCATTAACCACTTAATCCTGGCCAAGTAGAGATGCAAATAGTTTTAATAATGATTTTAATGAACATTTATAACACATATGAACATAAATTATAGTATATATTTTCTTCCTACCACTTATAAATTTTAATATATGGAGCAACTATAAATTTTTCTGGGCTTTAGTTACCTCCCTTATGAATTTTGCATGGTAATATGTTGAGTGTCTGAAGACAAGAAGTTTTTAGGGTTTTTTTTAGTTCTATGATCTTTACTTTGATAAATGGTAAGGCAGTAAAAGATCTCAGTAAGATTTCTCAGAAAAAATGTTAATATGCCAAAATTTGAAAGCCTTTGATTCAATTCTATTGAGCAGTATCATTCCGAAATATCTATGTTTAATGAGTAGTTGACTGAAAGTCATGAATTATGGCTTCATTACATCTAAATAAGTTAGTATTTTAAAGTGGTGATAAAAATACATGAAAAATACTAAATATGAATGTGTTAGTCACTCAGTTGTGTCCGACTCTTTGTGACCCATGTAGCCTTCCAGGCTCCTCATTCATGGGATTTTCCAGGCAAGAATACTGGAGTGAGTTGCCAGTCCCTTCAGCACGGGATCTTCCTGACCCAGGGATCAAATCTGGGTCTCCTGCTTTGCTGGCAGATTCTTTAACATCTGAGCCACCAGCATAAGCTAGGTTTAACTAAAATTTTATTTTCTCCACCAGTTGTTTGGGATCTACTAAGCTATTAATTTAACAAACAAGTATTGAATATTTCATAATTAAACAGACATTATGTTAAAAAATAAGTAAGGAAAGCGAAGTACCTACATGCAAAATATTTGTCAGTCAGTCAGTTCAGTCACTCAGTCGTGTCCGACTCTTTGCGACCCCATGAATCGCAGCATGCCAGGCCTCCCTGTCCATCACCAACTCCCAGAGTTTACTCAAACTCATTTCCATCGAGTCAGTGATGCCATCCAGCCATCTCAACCTCTGTTTTCCCCTTCTCCTCCTGCCACCAATCCTTCACAGCATCAGAGTCTTTTCCAATGAGTCAACTCTTCACATGAGGTGGCCAAAGTACTGGAGTTTCAGCTTTAGCATTAGTCCTTCCAATGAACACGCAGGACTGATCTCCTTTAGAATGGATTGCTTGGATCTCCTTGCAGTCCAAGGGACTCTAAAGAGCCTTCTCCAACACCACAGTTCAAAAGCATCAATTCTTCGGCACTCAGCTTTCTTCACAGTCCAACTCTAACATCCATACACGACCACTGGTAAACCATAGCCTTGACTAGACGGAACTTGTTGGCAAAGTAATGTCTTTGCTTTTTAATGAGCTGTCTAAGTTGGTCATAACTTTCCTTCCAAGGAGTAAGCGTCTTTTAATTTCATGGCTGCGGTTACCATCTTCAGTGATTTTGGAGCCCCCAAAATTAAAGTCTGACACTGTTTCCACTGTTTCCCCAGATGCCAATGTCTTAGTTTTCTGAATGTTGAGCTTTAAGCCAACTTTTTCACACTCCTCGTTCACTTTCATCAAGAGGCTTTTGAGTTCCTCTTCACTTTCTGCCATAAGGGTGGTGTCATCTGCATATCTGAGGTTATTGATATTTCTCCTGGCAATCCTGATTCTAGCTTGTGCTTCTTCCAGCCCAGCATTTCTCATGATGTACTCTGCATATAAGTTGAATAAGCAGGGTGGCAATATACAGCCTTGATGTACTCCTTTTCCTATTTGGAACCAGTCTGTTGTTCCATGTCCAGTTGCTTCCTGACCGGCATATAGGTTTCTCAAGAGGCAGGTCAGGTGATCTGGTATTCCCATCTCTTTCAGAATTTTCCACAGTTTATTGTGATCCACACAGTCAAAGGCTTTGGCATTGTCAATAAAGCAGAAATAGATGTTTTTCTGGAATTCTCTTGCTTTTTTGATGATCCAGCAGATGTTGACAATTTGATCTCTGGTTCCTCTGCCTTTTCTAAAACCAGCTTGAACATCTGGAAGTTCACCGTTCACGTATTGCTGAAGCCTGGCTTGGAGAATTTTGAGCATTACTTTACTAGCATGTAAGATGAGTGCAATTGTGTGGTAGTTTGAGCATTCTTTGGCATTGGCTTTCTTTGTCACTGAAATGAAAACTGACCTTTTCCAGTCCTGTGGCCACTGCTGAGTTTTCCAAATTTGCTGGCATATTGATTGTAGCACTTTCACAGCATCATCTTTCAGGATTTGAAATAGCGCCACTGGAATTCCATCACCTCCACTAGCTTTGTTCATAGTGATGCCTTCTAAGGCCCACTTGACTTCACATTCCAGGATGTCTGGCTCTAGGTCAGTGATCACACCATCGTGATTATCTTGGTCATAAAGATCTTTTTTGTACAGTTCTTCTGTGTATCCTTGCCACCTCTTCTTAATATCTTCGTATTCTGTTAGGTCCATACTATTTCTGTCCTTTTTCGAGCCCATATTTGCATGAGATGTTCCCTTGGTATCTCTAATTTTCTTGAAGAGATCTCTAGTCTTTCCCATTCTGTTGTTTTCCTCTATTTCTTTGCATTGATCGCTGAGGAAGGCTTTCTTATCTCTCCTTGCTATTCTTTGGAACTCTGCATTCAGATGCTTATATCTTTCCTTTTCTCCTTTGCTTTTGGCTTCTCTTCTTTTCACAGCTATTTGTAAGGTGTCCTCAGACAGCCATTTTGCTTTTTTGTATTTCTGATTCTTGGGGATGGTCTTGATCCCTGTCTCCTGTACAGTGTCATGAACCTTCGTCCATAGTTCATCAGGCACTCTGTCTATCAGATCTAGTCCCTTAAATCTATTTCTCACTTCCACTGTATAATCATAAAGCATTTGATTTAGGTCATACCTGAATGGTCTAGTGGTTTTCCCTACTTTCTTCAATTTAAGTCTGAATTTGACAATAAGGAGTTCATGGTCTGAGCCACAGTCAACTCCCGGTCTTGTTTTTGCTGATTGCATTGAGCTTCTCCATCTTTGGCTGCAAAGAATATAATCAATCTGATTTCGGTGTTGACCATCTGGTGATGTCCATGTGTAGAGTATTCTTTTGTGTTATTGGAAAAGGGTGTTTGCTATGACCAGTGTGTTCTCTAGGCAAAATTCTTTTAGCCTTTGCCCTGCTTCATTCCATACTCCAAGTCCAAATCTGCCTGTTACTCCAGGTGTTTCTTGACTTCCTACTTTTGCATTCCTATAATGAAAAGATATCTTTTTTGGGTGTTAGTTCTAAAAGGTCTTGTAGGTCTTCACAAAATTGTTCAACTTCAGCTTCTTCAGTGTTACTGGTTGGGACATAGACTTGGATTACTGTGATACTGAACAGTTTGCCTTGGAAACGAACAGAGATCATTCTGTCATTTTTGAGATTGCATCCAAGTACTGCATTTCGGACTCTTTTGTTGACCATGGTGGCCACTCCATTTCTTCTGAGGGATTCCTGCCTGCAGTAGTAGATATAATGATCATCTGGGTTAAATTCACCCATTCCAATCCATTTTAGTTCGCTGGTTCCTAGAATGTTGATGTCCACTCTTGCCATCTCCTGTTTGACCACTTCCAATTTGCCTTGATTCCTGGACATGACATTCCAGGTTCCTATGCAATATTGCTCTTTACAGCATCAGACCTTGCTTCTATCACCAGTCACATCCACAACTGGGTATTGTTTTTGCTTTGGCTCCATCCCTTCATTCTTTCTGGAGTTATTTCTCCACTGATCTCCAGTAGCATATTGGGCACTTACTGGGGGAGTTCCTCTCTCAGTATCCTAACATTTTGCCTTTTCATACTGTTCATGGGCTGGTGCAGAAGGCCCGAGAGGAGCTATTCCATGTTCAAGATCAGGAGGGGCGGCCCTGAGGAGATACCCCTCTTCCAAGGTAAGGAGCAGTGGCTGCCTTTTATGGAGCCGCTGTGAAGAGATACTCCACGACCAAGGTAAGAGAAACCCAAGTAAGACAGTAGGTGTTTTGAGAGGGCATCAGAGCACAGACACACTGAAATCATAATCACAGAAAACTAGCCAATCTGATCACATGGACCACAGCTTTGTCTAACTCAATGAAACTAAGCCATGTCATGCGGGGCCACCCAAGATGGACGGGTCATGGTGGAGAGGTCTGACAGAATGTGGTCCACTGGAGAAGGGAATGGCAAACCACTTCAGTATTCTTGCCTTGAGAACCCCATGAACAATATGAAAAAATATTTGTATTGTATACAAAATAAACTTTTTCAGTCACTGAGTCATGTCTGACTCTTCAACTCCATGGACTGCAGCACACCAGGCTTCCCTGTCCTTCATCATCTCCCACAGTTTGCTCAACCTCATCTCATGAATCAGTGATGCCGTGCAACCATCACATTCTCTGTTGCCCACTTCCCCTCCTGCCCTCAATGTTTCCCAGCATCAGGGTCTTTTCCAATGAGTTGGCTTTTCACATCAGATGGCCAGACTACTGGAACTTCAGCTTCAGTATTTCCAATGAATATTCAGGGTTGATTTCCTTTAAGACTGACAGGTTTGATCTCCTTGATATCCAAGGGACTCTCAAGAGTCTTCTCCAGCACCACAGTTCAAAAGTATAAATTCTTTGGCGCTCAACCTTTATGGCCCAACTCTTACATCTGTACATGACTACTGGAAAAACCATAGCTTTGACTATGTGGACCTTGGTTGGCAATTGGTATCACTGCTTTTTAATACACTATCTAGGTTTGTTATTGGAGAAGGAGGTGGCAACCCACTCCAGTGTTCTCACCTGGAGAACAGGGACGGGGAAGCCTAGCGGGCTGCCGTCTATGGGGTCGCACAGAGTCGGATACGACTGAAGCGACTTAGCAGCAGCAGCAGGTTTGTTATAGCTTTTCTTCCAAGGAGTAAGCGTCTTTCAACTCCACGGCTGCAGTCTCTGTCTGCAGTGATTTTGGAGCTCAGAAAATAAAATCTATCACTGTTTCAACTTTTTCTCCATTTGTTTGCCATTATATGATGGGACTGGATGCCATGATCTTAGTTTTTTGTATGTTGAGTTTTAAACCAACTTTTTCACTCTCCTCTTTCCCCTTCATCAAGTGGCTTTTTAGTTTCTCTTCACTTTCTGCCATTAGAGTAGTATCATCTGTATATCTGAGGTTGTTGATATTCTCCTGTCGTCTTGATTCTAGCTTGGGATTCATCCAGCCCAGCATTTTGCATGATGTACACTGCATAGAAGTTAAATAATCAGAGTGACAATATACAGCCTCAATGTACTCCTTTCCCAATTTTGAACCAGTTCGTTTTCCCATGTCCGGTTTTTACTATTGCTTCTTGGCCTGCATACAGGTTTCTTAGGTGGCAGGTAAGGTGATCTAGTATTCCCATTTCTGAAAGAATTTTCTACAGTTTGTTGTGATCCACACAGTCAAAGTCTTTAGTGGTCAATGAAGCAAAAGTAGATGCTTTTTCCCCTGAAATTCCCTTGCTTTTTCTGTGATCTAAAGTACGTTGGCAACTTGATCTTTGGTTCCTCTGTCTTTCCTCAATCCAGATTTTGCATCTGGAAGTTCTCGTTTCATGTACCTTTTGAAGCCTAGCTTGGAGAATTTTGAACATTACTATGCTAGCATGTGAGATGAAGTGCAATTGTGTGGTAGTTTGAACATTTTTGTCATTGCTTTTCTTTGGGATTGGAATGAAAAATAAATAAAGGATACAAATAATAAATAAGATATAATCCATGCTCCCCAGTCTAATGGGTAAAGTTTCATCAAAACAGACGATTATAAAAGCATGACATCCTGTTGATAACCTTAGTTTATATATTTATTTTTAATGTATTTTTATTTTACTTAAAATTATTTACTTATTTGACTGTGTCAGGTCTAAGTTACAGCACACAGCATCTTTCTTTGCATTGCCTGGTAGTTGTGGTGGGAGGGCTTGGTTGCCCCACGGCATGTGGGATCTTATTTCCCCGACCAGTGATTGAACCTGTGTCCCCTGTGTTGCAAGGCAAATTCTTAACCACTGGACCACCAGAGAAGTCCTATATATTTTTATATTTTTTAATCCAATTTAGTCTAGGACTACTACCTGACATTAAGACCCAATTTGATTTTCTATAGGGTCAAAATTCAAATTTATTAATTAGTAGAATTTAGTTAGTATACTACACAGGCATGATTAAAGCAAGTATGCTGATTTGTGTGTGTGTGTGTGTGTGTGTGTGTGTGTGTGGATGGCCTGCAGAGTCTTATTAGTTCTCTGACCAGGGATTGAAGGGATGCCCCCTGCAGTGGAAGCATGGAGTGTTAACCACTGGACTGCCAGGAAAGTCTTGTATTTCATTTTTGATACACTTGATTTTTCTCTTTTTAAAAGTCTTTGCTATTTTTACTACAATTGATAGGAATACATAATCTGAAGGAGACAAGAAAAGACTACCAGTTATATGTCCAGATCTGCTGAAATTCTACTTTAAAAGGCAGCCAAATAAATGCTTTATTTAAATAAAAACAAAACCAGACCTTGTTTTTATAGCTAAGATAGTTGTGAAGGCGGTCAGCATTTGTTTAAATGTTACTGATTCAGCAATTTTGGTTTTGGAGTAAAATGACATTATATAGTGTTATAGTTCTGTGAAACCATAGCAGAATACATATTTGGCATTTTATCTAGGTTGCAAAAGTGAGGTAATGATTCATTTGAAAGATTTCGATAGTTTCTTGCTTGACATAATTCTGACTCTCAGACGGATCAGTTGCATATAATAGAGCCAAACCAGCCATTTGGAAATGTGAATAATATGATCCAAGTCAATGAATTCAGTTTGAGGCTTATTTTTTACCTATAGAGATTACATCCATCAGTGGAGGCAGGATCTTTAATTAAACAAGATTTTCTCTGCCTGGGCTCCACTTTGCAACTAATTTGCTACTAATCTCTGTACTTCAGAGTGGGGTTCAGGCTCTATATTTAAAAATGCCTGTATAGACTATATTGACTTTTAAGACTTAGGGTTTTTCCCCCTCCACTCCAAAAGCTATTTTGCATGTTGATGTATGGCAAAACCAATACAATATTGTAAAGTAAAAAAAATAAAAATAAAAAAATAAAAAAAATTATTGAAGTACAAAGTTATGTTAATTTCTGTTGTGCAGCAAAGTGATTCAGTTATGCATATGTATATACTCTTTTTTCAGATTTTTTCCATTATGGTTTGTTACAAGATATTGAATACAGTTCTATTCTGTTATTCATTCCATATATACTAGTTTGCACCTGCTAATCCCTAACTCCCAGTCCTTCCAGTCCCCTTCCCTCTTTGCAACCACAAATCTGTTTTCTGTATGTGAGTCTGTTTCCATTCCACACATAAAGAACTTATGGTTTTTATAAATGAAATATTAGTATTAAAATGGGCATAAAGAACATAGCATTCACCAAGGAAAATCAGTTTGAAGTGTTAAAGTTTTCTGAAAATGCAAAGAAAACCATAAGACCTACCTACTGTCACATGGTGAATTTTCTCAAATAACATTTCTCTTGCTGGTCATATTGGCTAGGCCTTCATGCCCTCTTTTCAAATTAAGTAATCCTAAGAGGACAGCTTTCTCTAGTATTAATTGTCTTTAGAAATACTTGCTTTCTACACACTAATTAATTTCACTTGTTTTTTAGAGATAGACATTTAATAAACCAAGGAAAACAATTTCTTCAAACATACTATAATCAAGATTCACATCAGTAGTTTTACTAGATTAATTTTTGTGGCTAATGATAAATATAATTCCCTTAAATGTACAATATTATGAAAATAATTAAGGGATCAAAGTTTCTTTGAACTAAGTATTTCAACCTCAGGATTAACAAAGTCTCTAGATATTTAATCTTAACCAAATGTTTTAAATACAAAATTAGACCATCACCCTGTGATATTGGGAGTGATGAAATATTGATCTAATTATTTTCAGTCATTATTCTGTTTTTTAAATGATGTTTTTGGCAGCACCCAAAGCTAGAAGTATAGAGCTTCTCCATCTTTGGATGCAAAGGATATAATCAATCTGATTTTGGTGTTGACCATCTGGTGATGTCCATGTATGGAGTCTTCTCCTGTATTGTTGGAAGAGGGTGTTTGCTATGACCAGTGTGTTCTCCTGGCAGAACTCTGTGAGCCTTTGCCCTGCTTTATTCTGTACTCCAAGGCCAAATTTTCCTGTTACTCCAGGTGTTTCTTGACTTCCTACTTTTGCATTCCAGTCCCCTATAATGAAAAGGACATCTTTTTTGGGTGTTAGTTTTAAAAGGTCTTGTAAGTCTTCACAGAACCATTCAACTTCAGCTTTTTCAGCATTACTGGTCGGGGCATAGACTTGGATTACCAAGTCTTGGATCTGCAAGGAGATCCAACCAATCCATCCTAAAGGAGATCAGTCCTGAGTGTTCTTTGGAGGGACTGATGTTGAAGCTGAGACTCCAATACTTTGGCCACCTGATTCGGAGAGCTGACTCATTTGAAAAGACCCTGATGCTGGGAAAGATTGAGGGCAGGAGAAGGGGACTACAGAGGATGAAATGGTTGAATGGCATTGCCGACACAATTGACATGGGTTTGGGTGGACTCCGGGAGTTGGTGATGGACAGGGAGGCCTGGCGTACTGCAGTTCATGGGGTTGCAAAGAGTCAGCCACGACTGAACGACTGAACTGAACTGAACTGAAGCTAGAAGTACGAGAAATTTTGATGATGAAAATGTATGCATATGTCAAAAGCTTGTAGATCACGGAATCCTTCAGCTTTCCAGTGATCAGTGTACTAGAACAATTAGTAAGTGAGTTAAACTGCTGAATTAAGATAAAAATGAAATGACTTGGCTCATTAAAGCTGCAATCTGAAGACATTGCAATGCTTCAATAAACCTCTCAATACAGCACAAGTGAAATGAGATGGATCACTAAAGCTGCTCAGAGAAACACTGTTTGAATGGTTCCACTGCCAGTACCTGCTCTAGTTATGTCTGAGAACCTCATGTTTGCTATTACCTACTTCTTAGGGGATCATTTCCTTAGATAACAAGACATATAACATCTTAAGACTTTGATATTCATGTGTTTCATTTGATTAACAATGGTGTCTCCTGACTTCATCTTTAAATTAATCTGACATGAAGAAATATATACACACATATAATTTTTTCCTAGATATTTACTATAATAGCAATCTTAGGAGAAGAATATAGCATAACTGGTAACATTTTGTCTGGTATAGACTGAATACCCACAATTCATATGTTGAAGTCTTGTTGTTCAGTTACTAAGTTGTTTCCGACTCTTGCTCCACAGACTGCAGCACGGCAGGCTTCCCCATCCTTCACCGTCTTCTGGACTTTTTTAAAATTCATGTCCTGTGAGTTGGGGATGTCATCCAACCATCTCATTCTCTGTCACCGATTTCTCCTCCTGCCCTCAATCTTTCCCAGCATCAGGGTCTTTTCCAATGAGTTGGCTCTTTGCACCACATGGCCAAAGTATTGGAGGTTCAGCTTCAGCATCAGGACTTCCAATGTATATTCAGGGTTGATTTCTTTTAGTATTGACTGGCTTGATCCCCTTGCAGTCCAAGGGACACTCAAGAGTCTTCTGTAGCACTACAGTTTGAAAGCATCAATTCTTTGGTGCTCAACCTTCTTTACGGTCTAACTCTCACATCTGTACATGACTACTGGGAAAACTGTAGCTTTGACTATACAGACCTTTGTAGGCAAAGGGATGTCTCTGCTTTTTACCACACTGTCTAGGTTTGTCATAGTATTTGGAGATAGGGCTTTGGGGAGATAATTAGGTTTAGATGAGATCCTGATGGTGAGACCTTCCTGATGGGATTAGTGTCCACAAGGACACATTGAGAAGACAGAAAAAAAGGCTTTAACCACAACCTGACTATGCTGGGACTCTCAACTTGGACATCCAGCGTCCAGAACTGTGAGAAAAGAAATTTCTGTTTTTTAAGCTACCAAGTCTGTGGTGTTTTGTTATGGTGGCCTGAACTGACTAATTCCATTTCATAATAAACACAAATTTTATTTATCTTAGAATTGAGACATACAGGTAAATAGATTTAGTAGTAAAGTACAAACACAAAAAGGAGACACTATAAATAATTTTTAGTAAGTAAATGTTGTGAACAAACTTGGCATCAAAGGTGAAGTTTGAATTCTGAGTCTCTCAAGTGTGTGACCATTTGGGAAATTTTGTCATAGATCTGGCCCTCATTCAGTGATTTGGTGGTCTTACTTCTCTGGTGGTCTTGTCTTCCATATTCTTCTTTCCTTTCAAAAATGTATTCAGTGTCCATTCTCCCAAGCTGTCATCTCTATCTGATACATTTCATTCTTCTTTGCTGGCAGTCTGATTTCAGTCAGTTCTCTACTTCCTGTCACCAAGAGAGTCTGTGAATCCAGGAAGCCTTTTAAAATGGTAAAAATAAATCAAGAAATCCTTTTAATCTTATTAGCCCCTTACTATTTATACATACTTTACTATTGCAATTCACATGAGAGCCTGTTTGTTAATGTATATTTCACAATTTTGTTAAGATATATGTTTGATTAATGTCGCAGACACCTGCTTATATCACAAGGAAAGTGATTATTTTTCAATTGGATAATATCTGTCCTTGCCTCTCCTCCATTTTTTGTACATCTGGCCAAATGCTATTTCACCCAGTTTCTGGGAAATTGTTTGTCTTACTAGCATCATTAAAATTTTTTGCATCCTTAATGTTTTGAAATAAATTTATTTTTTCGTGGCAATATTTTTCATCAATGATGTGACCTTATAATGTTAAGTCTTAGATGTAATAAATCTGTTTTGACCTATTTTATATTGGATTAGACAGGTGCATCATAAATTATTTGTATAAAGATAATGCTGATGATTAAGAAGTTTCTGGAATAATACTTTTAAGAAGTATATCTTTCATGTTTTACTTTAAAGGATTTATCTGATTATAGAGCATCATTAAGAGCAACAAAATGTTCAAAAAGAGAAACTTCATATTTTAAGGCCTTGTTCAACAAACCCACTTTCCCCTCATATTATGCACACACTTAACTAGGGAAAAGTTCTTTGACTTAGCTATTATATGTAAATTAAGCATACAAAAAAGCTAGTGTTACATTCACATAAAAATATGGAACAACGTTGGCAAAAATTTCAGAGTGAGGAGCACCACCCACATAAAAGCCATAAAAATGGTCAAAAACTTTCAGAATCAACTTTTGCTGTGGAAATGAATCAAAGGTTTGCAGCAAGAGAATGTTTTTTTAATGAAAATGGTGGATATTAAGTAAGAACAATAAATTTTATGGAATTTTAACTTCCTTTTTCCCATCTTTTGTACCTAAACTCAGGAGTAGCTGTGGAAATAACACCCCAGATTTTCAATACTTGAAGAAGCAGAACAAACTTCATTCAGAAGAATTGTAATTAATTAATTCTTATCATTCAGAAGAATTGTTAATTATTTTTTCTGCCCTGTCTGGTGACTTTTGAGAAGACTGGCTCAAAAGATTTGTCTTTATTTCTCCTTAATTCAAAATTAGCTTACTGCTAAAATTGCTTCCCAAGTAGCATTTGTTGAAAATGCATGCGTGAATAAGTCCCTTTAGTGGTGTCTGACTCTGCGACCTTATGGATTGTAGCCTGCCAGGCTCCTCTGTCCATGGGATTCTCCAGGGAGTTGCCATGCCCTCCTCCAGGGGATCTTCCCAACCCAGAGACTGAACCTGCATCTCTTGTGGCTCCTGCATTGCAGGCAAATTCTTTACCACTGAGCCCACTGGGGATGCCCCTTGTTGAAAATAGTTACAGGCTAATGTGTTAGTTACTTTTATCAGAGGCCATTTATTAGAATTGGGGGAAATAATAGACTAATCAAAAATGCTTGGGAGAAATAGCTGAGGAATTATAAATCATTAATGTTTTTGGAAAGCCTCAATATTTTCCTGAGAATCTAGACTTCTATGTAAATGGTAAGGGCTGTCCATATGCTGAAGAAAGACCTCATGAGATACCCTAAGTTCTCATATCCTGTTGACACTGAAGCTTTGTTGAAGCAGGAAATAAAGGCAGAGTTGCAAGCTACTTGGCTAAGTGTTAAGGGTGTGACCAACATATACAGAGCCTCTTGTCAAAGACTAGGTAGATTTTTGGTTATTGATGTTCAAAGAAATCCCTGTTCAGTCAGTTGGTGACCACTAAACTATTGGAGAGGTGACTTCAGGGGCCACACATGAAAAGACAGACTTTACAGAATTAGTTCAACAAGTCATCTAAACAAATAATAACTACAGGCAGTAACCACAATAAATAATGGGTAGGAAAATCTGATTTCCAGACTTGCCACATTATAATTTTAGAAATATTCAGTATTCATCTGGAAGATAATTTTCCAGAAGAAAATAGGATGCATACAAAGAAAGAAGAAAATATAGACCATACACAAGAATACAAGAAATCAATAGAAGATATGCTTGAGGAAGCCAAGACTATGGACTTTCTAGAAAGATGATGGATTTAAAATAACTGTTTTAAATATGCTCAGCAAGCTGAACAAACAAACAAACAAAAAAATGTCTACAGAAATAAAGGAAAGTATGAGAACAATTTCTCATATCAATAGATATCAATTGATAATATTCATGAAAAGGAATCAAATAGGAATTTTGTACTTGGAAAGGACAACAACTGAAATCAAAATTTCATAAGGACTCAAAAAATATCTGTGCAAACAGAAAAAGACAGTAAGTTGAAGGTAGATCTACTTGAATTATCCAGCCTAAGGAATAGAAAGAAACAAATAATGAAGAACAGTCAATAGAGTCTCAGAGACCTGTGGGAAACAATTAAGCATACCAATATATGCATTCTGATAGATAAGTGAAAAAAATTGACAGTCCAGAATAAAACCCATTTGTCTATGGCTGGTTGATTTTAACATGGGTGCCAAAATTATTCAATCTAGAGAAAATAGTCTTTTTAATAAATAGTGCTATTATAAGCAGGTATCTACCTTTTACTTCACACCGTATACAAAAATTAACTCAAAATAGATCAATAATCTAAATATTAAAACTATAAAACTTGGTACTTCTCTGGTGGTCCAGTGGTTAAGAATCTGTCTTCCAGTGCAGAGGATGTAGCTTTGATCCCTAGACTGGGAGCTAAGACCCCACATGCCAAGGGGCAACTAAGCCACAACTACAGAGTCCACATGCTCTGGAACTCCCGTGCTACAGCTAGAGAGAAGCCTGCATGCCGCAATGAAGATTCCGCATGCCGCACACAACTAAGATGCAATGGATCCAAAAATACACTAATTAAAAAAGAAAAACAGCTATAAAACTCTTGCAAGGAAACATAGGTGACCTAAGTTTCTAAGATATCTAAGTTTCTTGGATATGACACCAAAAGCACAAACCAACCACAGGGGGAAAAAATTGGACTTTATTAAAATTAAGAACTTTTCTTTGTCAAAGCACACTATCAAGATAGTCAAAGATAATCTACATAATGGGAGAAAATATTTAAAAATTAAATATCTGATAAGTCTAGTAAATAGAACATATAAAAACTAGGGTTAATCTTAACCCCAACCATAACTTAATAATAAAAAGAAAACTGTGAAGAGCCCAATTTAAAAACTGACACAGGATTTGAATAATTTCTTTAATTTATTTATTTTAATTGGAGGCTAATTACTTTACAATATTGTATTGGTTTTGCCATACATCAACATGAATCTGCAAAGGGTACACACGTGTTCCCCATCCTGAACCCCCCTCCCACCTCCCTCCTCATACCATCGCTCTCTTCAAAGAAGATATGCAGATATCCAATAAGCACAAGAGCTCAATATCATTAGATTTTCAGTTCAGTTTAGTTCAGTCGCTCAGTCATGTCTGACTTTTGCGACCCCATGAATCGCAGCACGCCAGGCTTCCCTGTCCATCACCAACTCCCGGAGATTACTCAAACTCATGTCCATCAAGTTGGTGATGCCATCCAGCCATCTCATCCTCTGTCGTCCCCTTCTCCTCCTGCCCCCACTCCCTCCCAGCATCAGAGTCTTTTCCAATGAGTCAACTCTTCGCATGAGGTGGCCAAAGTATTGGAGCTTCAGCCTCAGCATCAGTCCTTCCAATGAACACCCAGGACTGATCTCCTTCAGAATGGACTGGTTGGATCTCCTTGCAGTCCAAGGGACTCTCAAGAGTCTTCTCCAACAACACAGTTCAAAAGCATCAATTCTTCGGTGCTCAGCCTTCTTCACAGTCCAACTCTCACATCCATACATGACCACAGGAAAAACCATAGCCTTGACTAGACAGACCTTTGTTGGCAAAGTAATGTCTCTGCTTTTGAATATGCTATCTAGGTTGCTCATAACTTTCCTTTCAAAGAGTAAGCGTCTTTTAATTTCATGGCTGCAGTCACCATCTGCAGTGATTTTGGAGCCCAGAAAAAAAAAGTCTGACACTGTTTTTACTGTTTTCCCATCTATTTGCCATGAAGTGATGGGACCAGATGCCATGATCTTCGTTTTCTGAATGTTGAGCTTTAAGCCAACTTTTTCAGTCTCCTCTTTCATCAAGAGGCTTTTTAGTTCCTCTTCACTTTCTGCCATAAGGGTGGTGTCATCTGCATATCTGAGGTTATTGATATTTCTCCTGGCAATCTTGATTCCAGCTTGTGCTTCTTCCAGCCCAGCGTTTCTCATGATGTACTTTGCATATAAGTTAAATAAGCAGGGTGACAATATGCAGCCTTGACGTACTCTTTTTTCTATTTGGAACCAGTCTGTAGTTCCATGTCCAGTTCTAACTGTTGCTACCTGGCCTGGGAATGCAAATCAAAACTACAGTGAGATATCCCTACTTACCACTAGGATGGCTATGATGAGAAAAACTGATAATAACAAGTATTGGTGAGGATGTGCAGAAATCAGAGCCCTCAGACATTTTTGGTGAGAATGCAAAATGGTGAGTACATTATGTAAAACAATGTGGTGTTTCCTTAAAAGTTCTCCTGGATATACAAACAAGAGAATTGAAAACTACTGTTAACACAAAATCTTGTACATTAATGCTCATATCAACATTATTCATTATCGTAAGAAAGTTAGATTAACCCAAATGTCCATTAGCTGATGAGTAGATAAAGCAAGTGTAGTATATTCATACAATGGAATATTATTTAACTATAAAAATGTTTGACGTACTTATATATGCTAAAACATGGATGTACTATAACATTAAAAATTATGCTAAATGAAAGCAGTCTAACACAAAGGCCACATATTCCATTTACATGAAATGTCTACATTAAACCATTTAAATCTGTATATAGATTGAAAGTTGATTAGCAGTTACCATGGGAAGGGGAGAGAAGGATTGGGACTAATCACTGATAGTTACAGGAACTCTCTTAGTTTTGATGAAAATGTTCTGGAATTAGTGTTGATGGTTGTATAGCATAGTGAATATCCTACAAACCCCTCAAGTCTATACTTTAAAATGGTGAATTTTGTGTTATGTTAATTATGACTCAGAGGAAAATATGGAAAGTTACAGCAGTAAAATAGAAAATAAAATAACTTATAATCTCATGACCTTAACATAAATGTTAATATTTTGGTGAAATAGTATGTGATCTCTCTCTCTTCAGATAGATAGATGTACAGTCTCTGTGCATAAAATAGAAAAGAAAATATTTTTGGATTATGTTATTACACAGTTTTTAAAAACTGTCTCTTAATAGTGATGCATAAATATTTTTCATGTTAACATACTTGTAAACATTTTAAATCAATTTTGTCAAGTCAATCAGTTGTAATTTAAAGATTTTCCTATTAATATACTGTAACTTTTAGGTTTATATGAAATTTTATAATTATACATAATAGCATGATGAATTTTTTCCTTAAGATAGAATTGAAGAAATGATTTTGCCTATTATAACCCCTTTAAGCACTTGCTTCATACTTATGAGTTATCCCTTCAAATGGTGTATAAATTTATACTATTGCCTGAAAAGGGCCTGTTGGTACACTTTCCAGAATTTTGTTCTTTAAAATTAAGGGAAAAAAAAAAAAAACCCAAAACATTGCAAATTTATAAATCAAACAAAGTATACTTTTATTTCCAGAGAATGAAATGGCTGCCGACTCCAGTATTCTTGCCTGGAGAATCCCATGGTCAGAGGAGCCTGGCAGGCTACAATCCTGGCAGGATTGCAAAGAGTCAGAGGAGCCTGGCAGGCTACAATCCTGGCAGGATTGCAAAGAGTCACACACAACTTAGAGGCTAAACTACTACCACCATACTTTTATTTTACCAATTCTTTGAGAGATTAGTTCAGTTCAGTTCAGTCACTCAGTCGTGTCTGACTCTCTGAGACACCATAGACTGCAGCATGTCAGGTTTCCTTGTCCATCACCAACTTCCAGAGCTTGCTGAAACTCATGTTCATTGGGTCAGCGATGCCATCCAACCACCTCATCCTCTTTCATCCCCTTCAGGGTCTTTTCCAATGGGTCAGTTCTTCGCATCAGGTGGCCAAAGTACTGGAGCTTCAGCTTCAGTATCAGTTCTTCCAATGAATATTCAGGGCTATTTCTTTTAGGATTGACTGGTTTGATCTCCTTCAGTCCAAGGGACTCTCAAGAGTCTTCTCCAATACCACAGTTCAAAAGCATCAATTCTTCATGGCTCAGCTTTCTTTATGGTCCAAATCTCACAGCAGCCGAGAGTACCAGACTGCGACGGCACGGGAACAGCCGAGAGGAGCTACCCCGCGTCCGAGGTCGGGGGGGGGGGGTGGCCGAGAGGAGATACCCAGAGTCCGAGGTCGGGGGAGCGGCCCAGAAGAGCTACCCCGTGTCTGAGGTCAGGGGCAGTGACGAAAGGAGTTACCCCACATTCGAGGTCAGGGGCAGTGGCTGGGAGGAGCTACTCATTGCCCCTAAGCCCAAGGCCAAGGGCGGTGGCCAAGAGGAGCAACCCCATGCCCGAGGCCAGGGGCGGTGGCCGGGAGGACCAACCCCACATCCAAGGAGCCGTGGCTGCGCGGGTGCAGGAGGGCCTAGAGGAGCTATCCCACGTTGAAGGTCAGAAAGGGCGGCAGTGAGGAGATACCCCTCGTCCAAGGTAAGGAGCAATGGCTACACTTTGCTGGAGGAGCCGTGAAGAGATACCCCACGCCCAAGGTAAGAGAAACCCAAGTAAGATGGTAGGTGTTTCAAGAGGGCATCAGAGGGCAAACACACTGAAACCATACTCACAGAAAACTAGTCAATCTAATCACACTAGGATCACAGCCTTGTCTAACTCAATGAAACTAAGCCATGCCTGTGGGGCAACCCAAGATGGGCGGGTCACGGTGGAGAGATCTGACAGAATGTGGTCCACTGGAGAAGGGAATGGCAAACCACTTCAGTATTCTTGCCTTGAGAACCCCATGAACAGTATGAAAAGGCAAAATGATAGGATACTGAAAGAGAAACTCCCCAGGTCAGTAGGTGCCCAATATGCTACTGGAGATCACTGGAGAAATAACTCCAGAAAGAATGAAGGGATGGAGCCAAAGCAAAAACAATACCCAGCTGTGGATGTGACTGGTGATAGAAGCAAGGTCTGATGCTGTAAAGAGCAATATTGCATAGGAACCTGGAATGTCAGGTCCAGGAATCAAGGCAAATTGGAAGTGGTCAAACAAGAGATGGCAAGAGTGAATGTCAACATTCTAGGAATCAGTGAACTGAAATGGACTGGAATGGGTGAATTTAACTCAGATGACCATTATATCTACTACTGTGGGCAGGAATCCCTAAGAAGAAATGGAGTGGCCACCATGGTCAACAAAAGAGTCTGAAATGCAGTACTTGGATGCAATCTCAAAAATGACAGAATGATCTCTGCTCGTTTCCAAGGCAAACCATTCAACATCACAGTAATCCAAGTCTATGCCCCAACCAGTAACGCTGAAGAAGCTGAAGTTGAAAGGTTCTATGAAGACCTACAAGACCTTTTAGAACTAACACCCAAAAAAGATGTCCTTTGCATTATAGGGAACTGGAATGCAAAAGTAGGAACTCAAGAAACACCTGGAGTAACAGGCAAATTTGGCCTTGGAATATGGAATGAAGCAGGGCAAAGACTAATAGAGTTTTGCCAAGAAAATGCACTGGTCATAACAAACACCCGCTTCCAAAAACACAAAAGAAGACTCTATACATGGACATCATCAGATGGCCAACACCAAAATCAGATTGATTATATTCTTTGCAGCAAAATATGGAAAAGCTCTATATAGTCAGCAAAAACAAGACCAGGAGCTGACTGGCTCAGACCTGAATTGCCAAATTCAGACTGAAATTGAAGAAAGTAGGGAAAACCACTAGACCATTCAGGTATGACCTAAATAAAATCCCTTATGATTATACAGTGGAAGTGAGAAATAGATTTAAGGGCCTAGATCTGATAGATAGAGTGCCTGATGAACTATGGAATGAGGTTCATGACATTGTACAGGAGACAGGGATCAAGACCATCCCCATGGAAAAGAAATGCAAAAAAGTAAAATGGCTGTCTGGGGAGGCCTTACAAATAGCTGTGAAAGAAGAGAAGTGAAAAGCAAAGGAGAAAAGGAAAGATATAAACATCTGAATGCAGAGTTCCAAAGAATAGCAAGAAGAGATATAAGAATGCCTTCTTCAGCGATCAATGTAAAGAAATAGAGGAAAACAGCAGAATGGGAAAGACTAGGGATCTCTTCAAGAAAATCAGAGATACCAAGGGCACATTTCATGCGAAGATGGGCTCGATAAAGGACAGAAATTGTATGGACCTAACAGAATACGAAGATATTAAGAAGAGATGGCAAGAATACACAGAAGAACTGTACAAAAAAGGTCTTCATGACCCAGATAAACACGATGGTGTGATCACTGACCTAGAGCCAGACATCCTGGAATGTGAAGTCAAGTGGGCCTTAGAAGGCATCACTATGAACAAAGCTAGTGGAGGTGATGGAATTCCAGTGGCGCTATTTCAAATCCTGAAAGATGATGCTGTGAAAGTGCTACAATCAATATGCCAGCAAATGTGGAAAACTCAGCAGTGGCCACAGGACTGGAAAAGGTCAGTTTTCATTTCAGTGACAAAGAAAGGCAATACCAAAGAATACTCAAACTACCACACAATTGCACTCATCTCACACGCTAATAAAGTAATGCTCAAAATTCTCCAAGCCAGGCTTCAGCAATATGTGAACCGTGAACTTTCTGATGTGCAAGCTGGTTTTAGAAAAGGCAGAGGAACCAGAGATCAAATTGCCAACATCTGCTGGATCATGGAAAAAGCAACAGAGTTCCAGAAAATCATCTATTTCTGCTTTATTGACTATGTCAAAGCCTTTGACTGTGTGGATCACAATAAACTGTGGAAAATTCTGAAAGAGATGGGAATCCCAGACCACCTGACCTGCCTCTTGAGAAATTTGTATGCAGGTCAGGAAGCAACAGTTAGAACTGGACATGGAACAACAGACTGGTTCCAAATAGGAAAAGGAGTATGTCAAGGCTGTATATTGTCACCCTGTTTATTTAACTTATATGCAGAGTACATCATGAGAAACGCTGGACTGGAAGAAACACAAGCTGGAATCAAGATTGCCGGGAGAAATATCAATAACCTCAGATATGCAGATGACACCACCCTTATGGCAGAAAGTGAAGAGGAACTAAAAAGCCTCTTGATGAAAGTGAAAGAGGACAGTGAAAAAGTGGCTTAAAGCTCAACATTCAGAAAACGAAGATCATGGCATCTGGTCCCATCACTTCATGGCAAATAGATGGAGAAACAGTGGAAACAGTGTCAGACTTAATTTTTCTGGCCTCCAAAATCACTACAGATGGTGACTGCAGCCATGAAATTAAAAGATGCTTACTCCTTGAAAGGAAAGTTATGACCAACCTAGATAGCATATTCAAAAGCAGAGACATTACTTTGCCAACAAAGTTTCGTCTAGTCAAGGCTATGGTTTTTCCTGAGGTCATGTATGAATGTGAGAGTTGGACTGTGAAGAAGGCTGAGCGCCAAAGAATTGATGCTTTTGAACTGTGGTGTTGGAGAAGACTCTTGAGAGTCCCTTGGACTGCAAGGAGATCCAACCAGTCCATTCTGAAGGAGTTCAGCCCTGGGATTTCTTTGGAAAGAATGATGCTAAAGCTGCAACTCCAGTACTTTGGCCACCTCATGTGAAGAGTTGACTCATTGGAAGAGACTTTGATGCTGGGAGGGATTTGGGGCAAGAGGAGTGGGGACGACAGAGGATGAGATGGCTGGATGGCATTACTGACTCGATGGACATGAGTCTGAGTGAACTCCGGGAGTTGATGATGGACAGGGAGGCCTGGCGTGCTGCTATTCATGGGGTCTCTAAGAGTCGGGCACGACTGAGCGACTGATCTGATCTCACATCTATACATGACTACTGGAAAAACCGTGACTTTGACTAGATGGACCTTTGTTGGCAAAGTGTCTCTGCTTTTAAATATGCTTTAAATATGCTGTCTAGTTTGGTCATAGCTTTTCTTCCAAGGAGCAAGCATCTTTTAATTTCATGTCTGTAGTCGCCATCTGCAGTGATTTTGGAGCCCAAGAAGATAAAGTCTGTCACTGTTTCTGTTGTTTCCGCATCTATTTGCCATGATGTGATGGGACTGGATGCCATGATCTTTGTTTTTTGAATGTTGAGTTCTAAGTTTTGAGAGATTATACACTTTTAATCTAGTTAATTGTTGCATTTTCTATTAGTGGGGTCTGTTTTGTGATTTGTAAAACATAGTAGTATCTCTTTATTTTGAAAAAATTTATTATAACTCTTGTTTCTCTACTTTTTATAAAAATGTTGATCTGTTTTCCATTATGTAATTTCGAAAATATAGAACCAAATTTTAAGGACTTTTAGCTGCCTGAAAATATTTGTGTTTAGATTAGAATGTAGAAGGAAGAAGGAAGATCATGTTATTGTGTTATTGTGAAAAACTGCTTTTAATGTTCACTAATAACTGTGAAGAAAGCTGAGCACTGAAGAATTGATGCTTTTGAACTGTAATGTTGGAGTAGACTCTTGAGAGTCCCTTGGACTGCAAGGAGATCCAACCAGTCCATTCTAAAGGGGATCAGTCCTGGATGTTCTTTGGAAGGACTGATGATAAAGCTGAAACTCCAATAGTTTGGTCACCTCATGCGAAGAGTTGACTCATTGGAAAAGACATGCTGGGAGGGAATGAGGGCAGGAGGAGAAGGGGACAACTGATGTTGAGATGGCTGGATGGAATCACTGACTGGATGAACATGAGTTTGAGTGAACTCCGGGAGTTGGTGATGGACAGGGAGGCCTGGCCTGCTGTGATTCATGGGGTTGCAAAGAGTCAGACACGACTGAGTGACTGAACTGAAACTGAACTGTGCATAGGCCTAGTTCAGGGTAAGTACTCATATTTATTTTCTCTTTTGTTTTTGTTTTTTTTCTTTTTTTTCCCATTTCTTTTTTTTTTTCAATTTTATTTTACTTTTAAACTTTACATAATTGTATTAGTTTCGCCAAATATCAAAATGAATCCATCACAGGTATACATGTGCTCCCCATCCTGAACCCTCCTCCCTCCTCCCTCCCCATACCATCCCTCTGGGTCGTCCCAGTGCACTAGCCCCAAGCATCCAGTATCGTGCATTGAACCTGGACTGGCATCTCGTTTCATACATGATATTTTACATGTTTCAATGCCAGTCTCCCAAATCTTCCCACCCTCTCCCTCTCCCACAGAGTCCATAAGACTGTTCTATACATCAGTGTCTCTTTTGCTGTCTCGTACACAGGGTTATTGTTATCATCTTTCTAAATTCCATATATATGCGTTAGTATACTGTATTGGTGTTTTTCCTTCTGGTTTACTTCACTCTGTATAATAGGCTCCAGTTTCATCCACCTCATTAGAACTGATTCAAATGTATTCTTTTTAATGGCTGAGTAATACTCCATTGTGTATATGTACCACTGCTTTCTTATCCATTCATCTGCTGATGGACATCTAGGTTGTTTCCATGTCCTGGCTATTATAAACAGTGCTGCGATGAACATTGGGGTACACGTGTCTCTTTCCCTTCTGGTTTCCTCAGTGTGTATGCCCAGCAGTGGGATTGCTGGATCGTAAGGCAGTTCTATTTCCAGTTTTTTTAAGGAATCTCCACACTGTTCTCCATAGTGGCTGTACTAGTTTGCATTCCCACCAACAGTGTAAGAGGGTTCCCTTTTCTCCACACCCTCTCCAACATTTATTATTTGTAGACTTTTGGATCGCAGCCATTCTGACTGGTGTGAAATGGTACCTCATAGTGGTCTTGATTTGCATTTCTCTGATAATGAGTGATGTTGAGCATCTTTTCATGTGTTTGTTAGCCATCTGTATGTCTTCTTTGGAGAAATGTCTATTTAGTTCTTTGGCCCATTTTTTGATTGGGTCATTTATTTTTCTGGAGTTGAGCTGGAGGAGTTGCTTGTATATTTTTGAGATTAGTTGTTTGTCAGTTGCTTCATTTGCTATTATTTTCTCCCATTCTGAAGGCTGTCTTTTCACCTTGCTGATAGTTTCCTTTGATGTGCAGAAGCTTTTAAGGTTAATTAGGTCCCATTTGTTTATTTTTGCTTTTATTTCTGATATTCTGGGAGGTGGGTCATAGAGGATCCTGCTGTGATGTATGTCGGAGAGTGTTTTGCCTATGTTCTCCTCTAGGAGTTTTATAGTTTCTGGTCTTATGTTTAGATCTTTAATCCATTTTGAGTTTATTTTTGTGTATGGTGTTAGAAAGTGTTCTAGTTTCATTCTTTTACAAGTGGTTGACCAGTTTTCCCAGCACCACTTGTTAAAGAGATTGTCTTTAATCCATTGTATATTCTTGCCTCCTTTGTCAAAGATAAGGTGTCCATATGTGCGTGGATTTATCTCTGGGCTTTCTATTTTGTTCCATTGATCTATATTTCTGTCTTTGTGCCAGTACCATACTGTCTTGATAACTGTGGCTTTGTAGTAGAGCCTGAAGTCAGGTAGGTTGATTCCTCCAGTTCCATTCTTCTTTCTCAAAATCGCTTTGGCTATTCGAGGTTTTTTGTATTTCCATACAAATTGTGAAATAATTTGTTCTAGCTCTGTGAAGAATACTGTTGGTAGCTTGATAGGGATTGCATTGAATCTATAAATTGCTTTGGGTAGTATACTCATTTTCACTATATTGATTCTTCCAATCCATGAACATGGTATATTTCTCCATCTATTAGTGTCCTCTTTGATTTCTTTCACCAGTGTTTTATAGTTTTCTATATATAGGTCTTTAGTTTCTTTAGGTAGATATATTCCTAAGTATTTTATTCTTTCCGTTGCAATGGTGAATGGAATTGTTTCCTTAATTTCTCTTTCTGTTTTCTCATTATTAGTGTATAGGAATGCAAGGGATTTCTGTGTGTTGATTTTATATCCTGCAACTTTACTATAGTCATTGATTAGTTCTAGTAATTTTCTGGTGGAGTCTTTAGGGTTTTCTATGTAGAGGATCATGTCATCTGCAAATAGTGAGAGTTTTACCTGCACTTCTCTTTTAGACTTTCTTTTTTGCTTTTTTCACAGTTGTTCATATTCTGTTTCCTTGACCATACTGTACATTTCTTGAGGGGAAGAACCATGTCTTTTCATCTCAGAAAACTCACATCATAGTTCAAGAAAAGTGCCTTTGAATGAATGAATGAACAAATGAATAAATATCTAGAGACAGCACATTTGATTCTATTTTATCCTTTGATGTAGTTGAGTTTTTTTTCAAGCTTCTGTTCAACCAGGTTATCTCACTTAACACAAAATGCATTTTTTTTTTGGTATTGCTTTAAGGAATTATAATATTTCATCTGCAAAAGCTGGAAATTCACACATTTTTTAATCTTGTCATTGGAACTCAAAGAAATTCTGGTTGTTTAAGAAGAAATCCGAGTAGTTAACATTGATCCCTAGGGAATTTTCAGATGCTCAAGTTTTATGACCTGTTTCAGCTTGCTTTTTGGTTTAAAAATGTGTCCTACAGCTTTCTGTGGTAAGAGAGCCCACTGCATTATTGATTTAAAAGTCAATAAAGAAGAGTGGTAAATCATAATATATCACTTCTTATTCCTAAACTATTGCCTATTCATTCTTAAATATAACAGTGACTAAACCTGAAAGTTGCCTCTACCTTTACTAAGGTAAAATTCTACTGCTTTCCACTGATGAAAGAGTCTCTGAAATGAAGTAAACTAATTGCGTGACTCTTTTGGCATCTGTTGTCCCCATTAACTGTAATGGAGGAAATGAATGTCAAAGCATACATAACTCCAGGCTCTTGACTAAATGATTTACTCCAATGTTTTCCCAGAAATGCTGATGGACTGTAAAAGGCAGAGGACACCCACTGAAATTTATTAACAAGCCAGAGAGCAGCTGTTCTGTGGGTTGCAAACAAAAGCAAATGTTAAGCTGTTGAACAGCCCTTTTGTTTTTTTGTGGCCCATTAGAAAAGGGCTTTATTATAACCTTAGCTTTGGAAGTTTGGCTTCTTGTAGATTGAAAGAGATACCCAAAGGACAGATGGAAATTTTGTATTTAGTAGTGATTACCATCGTGGAGCCTCAGAGTGACCATGTTTTTTTCCTTCATTTACAAAATGTTCTTGATGGCTTTCTGTATCTTTGAAGTTACTCATTCAACATCTCCCAATATTGGCTATGGGGCATAAAGGAAACAGCAATTTTTGGAGTACAAAATGAAGAAATGTTTGTGTGGAACTCAATCTGGTTAGTCAAGCACATTTTTGAAGGAGACATTTGTGTTTACATTGCCTGTAAGGAATTTCACGAAATGCTCTTTCTAATCTTTTCTTCCTGTCAGATTCTTTGGGACCTGCATTTGTGAGCCCCATCAGATTACTGCTACTCAGAATTTTCTCCTATCTCTGAACATTTATAGCATAATGTTCGTATCAATCATTTTGTCCTTATTTACAGTCTCATATAATTTATTTAAATATTTCAGTATTCATATCTCATCTGCCTGATGGGATTATAAAGTTTCTGCTTCTCAGATTTGTGTCTTAAACATACTTGTCATATCTGTCATATTGTTTATCAAAGGTGCATTGCTGTTAATTGCACATTGTAGGCGACAGTAAATGTATGCTAATTGATTGAGCTACAGGTGTCATTTTGCTAATTTGAACAAGAGTACATTATTTAGGAAAATCCATAATATTTATTCTTGATAGTAGATTTTCTAAATTACCATTCCTTTTGGTTAAGAGTAACTACTTTCCATTTGCAGCAACATGGATGAACCTAGATGCTATCATACTAAGGGAAATAAGTCAGACAAAGACAGATATCAATCAGTATGAGATTGCTTATTTGTGGAATCTAAAAAAAGAATACAAATGAACTTATTTACAAAACGGAAACAGACCCACAGACATAGAAAACAAATTTATGGTTACCAAAGGAGAAAGAGAGGGAGAGAGATAAATTAAAAGTTTGAGATTAGTTGATACACACACACTCCTGTATATAAAATAGATAACCAACAATGAACTATACTCAACATATTATAATAATGTATAAGGGAAAAGAAGCTAAAAAAGAATGTGTGCATGCATGCTAAGTCGCTTCAGTTGTGTCTGACTCTTTGCGGCCCTATGTATATATTAGCATATGGGCTTCCCAGGTGGCGCTAAGTGGTAAAGAACCTGCCTGTCAATGCAGGAGACATAAGAGACGTGGGTTTGGTCTCCGGGTTGGGAAGATCCCCTGGAGGAGGGCATGGCAATCCTCTCCAGTATTCTTGCCTGGAGAATCCCCATGGACAGAGGAGCCTGGTGGGCTACAGTCCATGGGATTGCAAAGAATCAGACATGACTGAAGCAACTTAGCACACACCAAGCATGTTAATATATATGTTAACAGAATCAGTGTGCTGTACACCTGAAACTAATGCGGCATTGTAAATCAACTATACTTCAATTTTTAAAAAGTAAATACTTTAAGACATTAAATGGTACAAACATCATTTCCATCCTGAAGAATAGTGTAAACACTGTCCAAAGCAATTTTAAGAAGACTGTAAGGCCTTCTCTTGGAGAAGGCGATGGCACCCCACTCCAGTACTTTTGCCTGAAAAATCCCATTAACAGAGGAGCCTGGTGGGCTGCAGTCCATGGGGTCGCGAAGAGTCGGACATGGCTGCGCGACTTCACTTTCACTTTTCACTTTCATGCATTGGAGAAGGAAATGGCAACCCACTCCAGTGTTCTTGCCTGGAGAATCCCAGGGATGGGGGAGCCTGATAGGCTGCCATCTATGGGGTTGCACAGAGTCAGACACGACTGAAGGGACTTAGCAGCAGCAGCAGCAGCAGCAGCAGTAAGGCCTTCTCTTGCTTATATAATAGGCTTTCTTCCTTTTGTATTGACTGTTCTCTCAAGAACTCTCCCTGGCCTATGCCATTCAAACATGCTTACCAGGTCATGTCTGCCACTGGTTGAACACACTTCATTTTGGATCATTTCTTGCTTTTTTCCTACTCTTCTGTCTTTTCCACTTTGGCATAGCCCTTACTTCCTAACCTGGTTTTGTCCCAGAAGATATACTTCATCGCTGCATGTTGACCTGGTAAAACTCTCTACTGATGCCAGACTTCCAAAATTGTGTCTCTAGAAGGGGCCCTGGGTACTGTTTGCCCATGGGAAAAAATAGACTAATCCAGAATTAAGCTGAAAATTGTTATTTTAAAAATTCTAAGAAGATGATCAGATCAGATCAGTTGCTCAGTCATGTCCGACTCTTTGTGACCTCATGAATCATAGCATACCAGGCCTCCCTGTCCATCACCAACTCCCAGAGTTCACTCAGACTCACATCCATCGAGTCAGTGATGCCATCCAGCCATCTCATCCTCTGTTGTCCCCTTCTCCTCTTGCCCCCAATCCCTCCCAGCATCAGAGTCTTTTCCAATGAGTCAACTCTTCGCATGAGGTGGCCAAAGTACTGGAGTTTCAGCTTTAGCATCATTCCTTCCAAAGAAATCCCAGGGCTGATCTCCTTCAGAATGGACTGGTTGGATCTCCTTGCAGTCCAAGGGACTCTCAAGAGTCTTCTCCAACACCACAGTTCAAAAGCATCAATTCTTCGGCTCTCAGCCTTCTTCACAGTCCAACTCTCACATCCATACATGACCACAGGAAAAACCATAGCCTTGACTAGACGAACCTTTGTTGGCAAAGTAATGTCTCTGATATTGAATATGCTATCTAGGTTGGTCATAACTTTCCTTCCAAGGAGTAAGCGTCTTTTAATTTCATGGCTGCAGCTGAGGACAATTAAAATACTTAAAGATCTGTATTTGGAGTGAGAATTAAAAGGACTGGGACAGACAGCAATCACAAAATGAAACTAATAAATTCTCATTTTACATCTGCGTGTTTGTCAGCATTCTTCTCAATCTCACCTCCTTATGATGTTCTTCCTCTGCACTCAAGTCCACACGGACTCCTTTCGGCTGTTTCTAAGTCCCATATAATGGACGACATTTACAATAACTGTGCCTTATGAATAAAGATCACATGTAGTTTTAAATCAACCAGGCTACAAACTCTTATTGGGGGAAAATTTCCAGAGCCAGAAAAATTCCATTTTATGGTGTTGAAATAATCTGAAGATGTGATTTTAGAATCATTTCAGTCATCTTTGAGACTTTTTAAGGGGCAGGAGATAGGCATCTGTGGTGATTTAACAGGGAGAAAAATATGGATTCCTGACAATACAGAACTATAATCTGGGTATGTTTTCCCAGCAAGATTCTAGACTAGATTGTTGAATAAATGTCTTATGCACACTATGAAAAGAAAATGGTAATCACCAGGAACCAGATGGTTTCTTCTAGGAATAAGTCATGCTAAAATAACCTCACTCTATTTTTTTGTTGCATTACTGGTTTGATAGATAGGAAGCTGTCTTGTTTTGCAAACTTTTGAGAATCTGTAGCATGTTATTCATTTAGAATAGATAGGGATATGTGAGGTGGATGAGAATAAAGTTAAATAAAATTTATAATTGTTTGACTAATCATAAACTGAGTACATTGATTATTAAATTAGTACCAAGTGGTTTCCTCTAATGATACCCCATGCTCTGTTCTTGGTCATGTCCTGATAAACAGTGTTTATCAAAGATCAAAGATTTTTAAGAATACATTCTTGTAAAGTATGCAGATAACATTGAAAGTGAAACGTGAAAGTGTTAGTCACTCAGCTGTGTCCAACTCTTTGCGACCCCATGGATGGAAGCCTGCCAGGCTCCTCTGTCTGTGGGATTTCCCAGGCAAGAATACTGGAGTGGGTACCCATTCCCTTCTCCAGGGGATCATCCCAACCCAGGGATATAACCCAGGTCCCTTGCATTGCAGGAAGATTCTTTACCATTTGAGCCACCAGGGAAGCCCATGCAGATGGCGTTAGGGAGAATAACTAGTATGGCAGAGAGCAGAAAGTATAAAAATATGGGTTTGAAAGTTGGGAAGATTGAAGTCCTGGATGCATTCTGCCACAGTTACTAGCTGTGTGACCTGGAGTGAATTACTTTTTACTAACTCAGGAAGACCAAATGATCACCTAGAAAATAATAAATAGTAACTTCTGTTTTTTGGTACTCATACAACCAGGATTACTTCTACAGGCCAGACAGATGAGCTACAACAAAAGATGGAATTTAGCAGTTAAGATGAAAATCAATTGTACAAATGGAGGAGCAGAATATACTGAATAAACTACATCTCGTGTGAATAAAACTTGGTGGTTTTAGTTGACTGTAAGGTCAGTATGAGTTGAACATATGATATTAATGACAAGCCAGCTCACAGTTTAGATTTTCAGTATAATGACATTATTTTGATTAAGGGAGGTTGTCTCTCAGTAGTGTTCAGACCACATTTGGGAGACTGTGTTCAAGGAGGAGTTTGATTGCCTCAGAATAGGGTAACTACAATGGCAAAGAGTCTAGAATCTATGTTATAGGAAAAAAGGTTTAAATAATTTAAAATCATTCTGCTGGAGGAAATAAGACTTATGGGATGGGGATTGGTAGTAGAGAAGTCAAGGGAATTTTTCTTTTTTTTCCCCTCCTAAGCTGCTTATCATGGAGAATTTGAAACAGACACAAAAAGAGTGAGATTAGTATAATGAACTTGGATATACTCATCACCCAGCTGCAATAGTTTTAAATTTATGGATAACCTTGTTTTATCTATTGTTCTCCCAACTGGATTATTTGGAAGGAAATCCTAGAATCTCAGATATCATGTCATTTCATCTATAAATATTTTGCTGTATATCTTTAAAAGATAGCTTTAAAAACCCATAACTACAATATCATTAACACACCTAAACAATGAACAATAATTTCTTAATATCATCAGATATCCAGTTAGTGTACAAATTTCTCTCATTGTTTCACAAATATTGTTTTATAGTTTCTTTGAATCAAATTGTCAATAAATCCATATGTTGTGGGACTTCCCTGGTGGTGCACAGGCTAAGACTGTGCTCCCAGTGCGGGGGGCCTGGGTTTAATCCTTGGTCAGGGAACTAGATCACACATGCTGCAACTAAGAATTTGTACGCTGCAACTAAAGATCCCACCTGCCACAATGAAAATCATAGGTCCCATGTGCTTCAACTAAGACCTGACACAGCCAAATATATACATATTACAAATAAATCCATACATTGTAATTGGTTGATAGATATTGTAAATCCGTTTGTCTTTCTCTTTTGGATCCATGTTAATTATTGATCATTTGCTGAGTAGGTTTTCCCAGAGTTTGAATTTTGTGGATTGAATTCTTGTGGTGAAGTTTTTTTCCTTTGACCTCTCAATTTTCTATAAACTAGTAGTTGGATCTTGAGGACTGGTCAGATTAGATTTAATGTTTTTGACAGAATGCTTCATCAGTTAGGTTCAGTTCAGTTGCTCAGTCATGTCTGACTCTTTGCAACCCCATGAATCGCAGCACGCCAGGCCTCCCTGTCCATCACCAACTCCCATAGTTCACTCAGACTCACGTCCATCAAGTCAGTGATGCTATCCAGCCATCTCATCCTCTGTCGTCCCCTTCCTCTCCTGCCCCCAATCCCTCCCAGCATCAGAGTCTTTTCCAATGAGTCAACTCTTCGCATGAGGTGGCCAAAGTACTGGAGTTTCAGCTTTAGCATCATTCCTTCCAAAGAAATCCCAGGGCTGATCTCCTTCAGAATGGACTGGTTGGATCTCCTTGCAATCCAAGGGACTCTCAAGAGTCTTCTCCAACACCACAGTTCAAAAGCATCAATTCTTTGGTGCTGAGCTTTCTTCACAGTCCAACTCTCACATCCATACGTGACCACTGGAAAACCATAGCCTTGACTAGACGGACCTTTGTTGGCAAAGTAATGTCTCTGCTTTTGAATATGCTATCTAGGTTGGTCATAGCTTTCCTTCCAAGGAGTACGTGTCTTTTAGTTTCATGGCTGCAGTCACCATCTGCAGTGATTTTGGAGCCCAGAAACATAAAGTCTGACACTGTTTCCATTGTTTCCCCATCTATTTCCCATGAAGTGATGGGACCCAATGCCATGATCTTCGTTTTCTGAATGCTGAGTTTTATGCCAACTTTTTCACTCTCCTCTTTCACCTTCATCAAGAGGCTTTTTAGTTCCTCTTCACTTTCTGCCATCAGGGTGGTGTCATCTGCATATCTGAGGTTATTGATATTTCTCTCAGCAATCTTGATTCCAGCTTGTGCTTCTTCCAGCCCAGCGTTTCTCATGATGTACTCTGCATATAAGTTAAATAAGCAGGGTGACAATATACAGCCTTGACATACTCTTTTTCCTATTTGGAATCAGTCTGGTGTTTCATGTCCAGTTCTAACTGTTGCATCCTGACCGGCATATAGATTTCTCAAGAGGCAGGTCAGGTGGTCTGGGATTCCCATCTCTTTCAGAATTTTCCACAGTTTATTGTGATCCACACAGTCAAAGGCTTTGGCATAGTCAATAAAGCAGAAATAGATGTTTTTCTGGAACTCTCTTGCTTTTTCGATGATCTGGCAGATGTTGGCAATTTGGTCTCTGGTTCCTCTGCCTTTTCTAGAACCAGCTTGAACATCTGGAAGTTCACAGCTCATGTATTGCTGAAGCCTGGCTTGGAGAATTTTGAGCATTACTTTACTAGCGTGTGAGATGAGTGCAATTGTGTGGTAGTTTGAGCATTCTTTGGCATTGCCTTTCTTTGGGATAGGAATAAAAACTGACCGTTTCCAGTCCTGTGGCCACTGCTGAGTTTTCCAAATTTGCTGGCATATTGAGTGCAGTGCTTTCACAGCATCATCTTTCAGGATTTGAAATAGCTCAACTGGAATTCCATCATCTCCACTAGCTTTATTCGTAGTGATGCTTTCTAAGGCCCACTTGACTTCACATTCCAGGATGTCTGGCTCTAGGTCAGTGATCATACCATCGTGATTATCTGGGTTGTGAAGACCTTTTTTGTACAGTTCTTCTGTGTATTTTTGCCACCTCTTCTTAATATCTTCGTATTCTGTTAGGTCCATACCATTTCTGTCCTTTATCGAGCCCATCTTTGCATGAAATATTCCCTTGGTATCTCTAATTTTCTTGAAGAGATCTCTAGTCTTTCCCATTCTGTTGTTTTCCTCTCTTTCTTTGCACTGATTGCTGAGGAAGGCTTTCTTATCTCTTCTTGCTATTCTTTGGAACTCTGCATTCAGATGTTTATATCTTTCCTTTTCTCCTTTGCTTTTCGCTTCTCTTCTTTTCACAGCTATTTGTAAGGCCTCCCCAGACAGCCATTTTGCTTTTTTGCATTTCTTTTCCATGGAGATGGTCTTGATCCCTGTCTCCTGTACAATGTCACGAACCTCAGTCCATAGTTCATCAGGCACTCTATCTATCAGATCTAGGCCCTTAAATCTATTTCTCACTTCCACTGTATAATCATAAGGGATTTGATTTAGGTCATACCTGAATGATCTAGTGGTTTTCCCTACTTTGTTCAATTTAAGTCTAGGCAATGTTAATTTGTTCATTCAGCAGATGTTTCATTTCTGGTTATCTCTCCTTCTTAAATATTAGCAGGCATGGATAAACATTAACAAGTTGTTTTTTTTTTTTTTTTTTGCCATAGGGCTTTCAAAAATGGTTGTCTTTTAGTTCTTTGATTCCTTATTCTTTTTGTGTGTGTATATATATATATATATATATATACACACACACATATATAGTTTATATATATATATACACACACATGTATATATACATGTATATATATACACACACACATGTATATATATACACACATGTGTGTATATATATACATGTATACACACACACATATATATATACATGTATATGTATACACACATGTCTGTGTGTGTGTGTGTATATATATATATATATAGTTGTGTCTGTTTGCAACCCTATGGACTGTAGCCTGCCAGGCTCCTCTGTCCATGGAATTCTCCAGGTAAGAATACTGGAGTACATTGAATTTCCTACTCCTGGGGATCTTCCTGACCCCGGGATTGAGTGCGTGTCCCGCATCTCCTGCATTGGCAGGTGGATTCTTTACCACTGGGGCACCTGGGAAGCCCTTTTGTATATACATATGTATTTTTAAAAAACATTTTATTGAAGTGTGGTTGATTTGCAGTGTGTTCATTTCTGGTGTACAGCAAATATATATATATATATATATATATGTGTGTGTGTGTGTGTGTGTGTGTGTATCTATATACATATATATATATATATATATATATATATATATATATATATCAGTTATACATGTATATTCTTTTTCATATTCTTTTCCATCATGGTTTATTCCAGGATATTGACCATAGTACCCTGTGCTATAGAGTAGGACCTTGGTGTTTATCCATTGTATAAATAGTAGTTTGCATATCAATCCTTTTTGATTTATTACTTGGAATATTTCTGAAAAGGGAACATTCCCTTCATGAACTACTTTGTTGTGGGAACTTTTTTCAAGAAAATAGATGCTTGTCACCTTTCAGAGGTCATGTTATGTCCTAGAATCTGGGTATGATCTTGAAGAGATAATGGAGAGTTTGAATTAGCTCCTCAAGCTTTCATAGTAAGAACCAATGGGAGATGATAGCAGTTTCCAAATAAAGTGATTAAGGTGGAACGTTGTTCTATTTAGTTCCAGAGAACTGCACTAAGGCCCATTGTAAGAGTTAAGGTAGGGAGGGCAATCTACTTTTAGTATGAAGAAAATGCTGCTGACAAGCAGAACAGCCCCCAAATGGAATGGATTGCTTCATAGAACAGGCAGCTCCTTGTTACTGGGATGTTCAAGAAAGGTTTAGATGACCGTGTTTTTTTGTTTTTTTGTTTTTTTCTTTTCTTTTTTTTTGACATTGAAAAAGGGACTCTTAGGCTGAGTAGAAATTTAAAAGTCTTCTTCATCTCTGAGTTTCCATGATAGTAAAATTATCCTGAGGAACCAGAAGGAAGACAGACACTTGGAAATTCCTTCATGTTGACAGCTGAGTAAAGAATCCATTTAAAATATTTGTGGTGGAAATTTCTGATCCAAAAAACAAAGTAATTTAAAAAAGATATACTTGGTATGTTGCTCATACTCTGTTTGCTTGTTCAGTTCAGTTCAGTCTAGTTCAGTCTCTCCGTTGTGTCCGACTCTTTCCAACAGCATGGACTGCAGCACGCCAAGCCTCCCTGTCCATCACCAACTCCCAGAGTTTACTCAAACTCATTTCCATTGAGTTAGTGATGCCATCCAATCATCTCATCCTCTGTCGTCCCCTACTCCTGCTGCCTTCAACCTTTCCCAGCATCAGGCTCTTTTCAAATGAGTCAGTTCTTCGCATCAGGTAGCCAAAGTATTGGAGTTTCAGCTTCAGCATCAGTCCTTCCAATGAACATTCAGGACTTATTTTCTTTAGGATAGATTGTTTGTATGTCCTTGAAGTCCAAGGGATGCTCAAGAGTCTTCTCCAACACCACAATTCAAAAGCATCAATTCTTTGGCACTCAGATTTCTTTATAGTCCAACTCTCACATCCATACATGACTACTGGAAAAACCATAGCTTTGACTAGATGGACATTTGTTGGCTAAATAATTAATGTCTCTGCTTTTAAATATGTTTTTTAGGTTGGTCGTAACTTTTCTTCCAAGGAGCAAGCTTCTTTTAATTTCATGGCTGCAGGCACCATCTTCAGTGATTTTGGAGCCCAAAGAATAAAGTCTGTCACTGTTTCCACTGTTTCCCCATCTATTTGCCATGAAGTGATGGGACCAGATGCTATGATCTTAGTTTTCTTGAAAGTTGAGCTTTAAGCCAACTTTTCCACTCTTCTCTTTCACTTTCATCAAGAGGTTTTTTAGTTCTTCTTCACTTTCTGGCAGAAGGGTGGTGCCATCGATATTTCTTCTGGCAATCTTGAATCTAGCTTGTGCTTCATCTAGCCTGGTATTTTGCATGATGTGTTCTGCATACAAGTTAAGTAACCTGGGTGACAGCATACAGCCTTGATGTACTCCTTTCCCTATTTGGAACCAGTCTGTTGTTCCATGTCCAGTTCTAACTGTTGCTTGCTGATCTGCATGCAGATTTCTCAGGAGACAAATAAGGTAGTCTGGTATTCCCATCTCTTAAAGAATTTTCCACAGTTTGTTGTGATCCACACAGTCAAAGGCTTTGGCATAATCAATAAAGCAGAAGTAGATGTTTTTTATGATATTCTCTTACTTTTCCAATGATCTGACATATTTGGCAATTTGGTCACTGGTTGCTCTGCCTTTTCTAAATCCAGATTGAACATCTGGAAGTTCGTGCTTCATGTTCTGTTGAAGCCTGGCTTGGAGAATTTTGAAGATTACTTCGCTAGTGTGTGAGATTCGTGCAATCGTGTGGTAGTCTGAAGATTCTTTGGCATTGACTTTCTTTCGGATTGGAATGAAAACTGACCTTTTCCAGTCCTGTGGCCACTGCTGAGTTTTTCAAATTTGCTGGCATATTGAGTGAAGAACTTTCGCAGCATCATCTTTTAGGATTTGAAATAGCTCAACTGGAGTTCTGTCACCTCCACTAGCTTTGTTCGTAGTGATGCTAAGGCCCACTTGACTTCACATTCCAGGATGTCTGGCTCTAGATGAGTGATCATACCATAGTGATTATCTGGGTAATGAAGATCTTTTTTTTTTTTTGTACAGTTCTGTGTATTCTTGCCACCTCTTCTTAATATCTTCTGCTTCTGTTAGGTCCATACCATTTCTGTTCTTTATTGAGCCCATCTTTGCATGAAATGTTCCCTTGGTATCTCTAATTTTCTTGAAGAGATCTCTAGTCTTTCCCATTCTATTGTTTTCCTCTATTTCTTTTTTTTATTAATTTATTTTAATAGAGGCTAATTGCTGTGCAATATTATATTGTATTGGTTTTGCCATACATCAACATGAATCCACCACAAGTATACATGTGTTTTATCTCTCCTTGCTCTTCTTTGGAACTCTTCATTCAATGAGTATGTCATTCCTTTTCTCCTTTGCCTTTCACTTCTCTTCTTTTTATAGCTGTTTGTAAGGCCTCCTCAGAGAACCATTTTGCCTTTTTGCATTTCTTTTTCTTGGGGATCTCTGCCTTCTGTACAATGTCACGAACTTCCTTCCATACTTCTTATGGCAATCTCTCTATATCAGATCTATTCTATTGAATCTCTTTGTCACTTCCACTGTATAGTTGTAAGGGATTTGATATAGGTCATGCCTGAAAGTTCTAGTGGTTTTCCGTACTTTCTCCAATTTAAGTCTGAATTTGGCAATAAAAGGTTAATGATCTAAGCCACAGTCAGCTCCCAGTCATTTTTCCTGTCTGTATAGAGCTTCTCCATCTTTGACTGCAAAGAATATAATCAATCTAATTTCGGTATTGGCCATCTGGTGATATACATGTGTAGAGATTTCTCTTGTGTTGTTGGAAGAGGGTGTTTGTTATGACCAGTGCTTTCTCTTGGCAAAACTATTAGCCTTTGTCCTGCTTCATTCTTACTCCAAGGCCAAATTTGCCTGTTATTCCAGGTATTTCTTGACTTCCTACTTTTGCATTCCAATCCCATATAATGAAAAGGACATCTTTTTGGGTGTTAATTCTAGAAGGTCTTGTAGGTCTTCATAGAACCATTCAACTTCTGCTTCTTCAGCATTACTGGTTGGGGCATAGACTTGGATTACTGTGATATTGAATGGTTTGCCTTGGAAATGAACAGAGATCATTCTGTTATTTATGAGATTGCATCCAAGTACTACATTTGTTGGCTGTGATGTCTACTCCATTTCTTCTAAGCAATCCTTGCCCACAGTAGTAGATATAATGGTCATTTGAGTTAAATTCACCCATTCCAGGTGTTACAAGATGTTTGACTGTTAACACCTTGTAACTCCTGATCTTTTCCTATGGAGAAGGTGTTATAGTTCTTTAACAACTCACAGTTTGTTACCAGTTGGGGACTGTCTCCCACAAATCACAGCTACAGTTCAGTTTTAGCAGAGACATTACTTTTCCAACAAATCCGTCTAGTCAAAGTATGGTTTATCCAGTAGTCATGTATGGATGTGAGAGTTGGACTGTAAAGAAATCTGAGTGCCAAAGAATTGATGCTTTTGAACTGTGGTGTTGGAGAAGACTCTTGAGAGTCCCTTGGACTGCAAGGAGATCCAACCAGTCCATCCTAATGGAGACCATTCCTGGGTGTTCACTGGAAGGACTGATGCTGAAGGTGAAACTCCAATACTTTGGCCACCTGATGTGAAGAACTGACTCATTTGAAAAGACACTGATGCTGGGTGAGATTTAAGATGCGAGGAGAAGGGGATGACAGAGGATGAGATGATTGGATGGCATCACTAACTCAATGGACATGAGTTTGACTAAGCTCCGGGAGTTGGTGATACACAGGGAGGCCTGGTGTGCTGCAGTCCATGAGGTCACAGAGTCAGACATGACTGAGCGACTGAACTGAAGTGAACCACACAGTATTAACAGATGCTACTATTCCTGTGGAAACCTTAGACTGTGTATTTTGCCACTTGAGTGGAACTCCTGCCCTCAGAGTGGTATCTTGAAATAATTCAGTTCAAGATCATGAATAATCTTTTGCATTGTTATATATTCCTACATGCTTTTTTAAGGACAGTAGTTCCAAGATATACTAATAAGTGCCTCCAGAACCTAACTGCCAGAAAAATTGGGTTCTGTGTCCATAATAATTGAGAACATTGTATTTGTTTATTCCCTCATTCACCCATACATTTGTTCATTTTTACATCAGTATTCCAGGAACCTTTAATATGCTAATTGCATTCTTAACATTCAAGAGAAGAGGATATACTACAGAATCAGGAATTTCTCACATTTATTTGACCACAGGTTTTTTTTTTTTTTAATAGAATATGTTATAGCATACTTGTTCTGTGATACATACAAAATTACACAATTTTTACAAAAACTAAAGAAAAAAAATATTGGCCTCGTCTAATTCCTTACATCCTTTCATCTCAAATCCAATTCACCAGCAAATCTTATTGTTTCTTCTTTCAAAATATATCCAATGGAAAATTACTTAGTGATAGAAAAGAATGAAATAAGGCTATTTGCAGCAACATGCATTGACCTGTAGACTATCACACTAAAGTGAAGTCAGAAAGAGAAAGACAAATATCATATGATATTGCTTATATGTAAAATCTGAGAAAAAATATAGAAATGAACTTACAAAACAGAAATAGACCCACAGACAGAAAACAAACTAATGGTTACCAAAAAGGAAAGGGTGGGGAGGGATAAATTAGGCATTTGGGGTTAATAGATACATACTATTATATATAAAACAAGTAACCAACAAGGACCTACTGTATAGCACAGCGAGTATACTCAATATTTGGAATAATATATAAGGGAAAAGAATCTGAAAAGAGAATGTATATAAATATGTATATGTATAAAACTGAATCACTGTGCTGTACACCTGAAACTAACATGACATTGTAAGTCAACGATATACAATAAAAAATCCAGAATATGATGCATTCTGATCACCTGCCTATACCCTCAACCCAGCTGTTTCTCTCTTTCTGTCTCCACCCTTCCTTTATGTTTCAACATACTACTTATGACTAGTTAACACATTATTTCCTTCGCCTATTTATCTCATTATTGCTTCTCTTCTCCTACTAGAATGTAACCTTCACAAGGTGTAGGGTTTTGTCCTGTTTCTTGCTGTATCTCTAACATCTACAAGTGAGCCAGGATATAGTAGGTGACAAATAAATATTTGTTGGATAAGTAACTGACACTACAAATGCTCACAGTAAGAGGACATGTACATCACAGTATCTTGCAGGGAACATTGGTTTGTAGTTAACCACACAGGGATTTCTTTCCTGGTTCTGCCATTTATTTGCTGTGAGACCTTGAACACGTTATCCAGTCACTCTGTGCCTCACCTCTAGTACACATGCAAATAATGATCTGTATCCCTTAGATTTATTGTAATTCTTCAGCAGTATGTTAAATTATATATTCTGTGGAACAAGGATGATATTGAATGTTAAAAGGTATTTAAAGTACCTAGTGCAAAATCGAGCTTTATTGGTGGCTCAGACTGTAAAGAATCTGCCTGCAGTGAGAGAGACCTGGGTTCAATCCCTGGGTTGGGAAGATCCCCTGGAGAAGGAAGTGTCAACTCACTGCAGTATTCTTTCCCGTAAAATCCCATGGACAGAGGAGCCTGGCAGGCTACAGTCCATGGAGTCACAAAGCATCAGACACAACTGAATGACTAACACTTTCAGTGCAAAATTAGCATGATTCCTAGGAGAAGGCCCAGTACAAGTTCTAGAAAACTGCTATAATGAACAAATTATCTTTCTTTCTCTTCTTCCTCCCTATTATCCCTTCAGTCCTCCCTTCCCTGAGCTATTCTTGTCCTATTTTCTGATCTGCAACACATATTTATGAAGTTGTATTAGGGTGAGGTCTCTGAATATGGAATAGACTTTTGTCTCTTTGTTTAAATCAAACAGGCCTTAATCAGCTAGATCATGCCAGCCAAGTGTTGTCTTTCTGTCAACACAACTAACACTCTTAGATGGATAGTTGCTAACAGAGAGAATAGGAATCTGATAATATGATGTTATCTGTAAATTCCTGCTTTGAAATTGTGTTCAAGATCACATTCTGATCTACATCAGATGATCGGTTTCATTATGTTAGAGTCACACTTCATTTTTTGACCCAAATACTGTTAGCAGTTTGATTGCTCACCCTGTTCATTAGATCTGACTCTGAATGACTTTCTGTTGTTTCAAAAACCCAAATCTTCCCCTCAGAGGACCAAGATTTGCCATCAGCGAGGATGCTCAAGACAGTGTCTCCCAGATTCTTCTTCTTTTTTTTTTTTTTTTACTTATTCTTTTTTGAATTTTTAAATAATTTATTTTAATTGGAGGCTACTTACTTTAAAATATTTTAGTGGTTTTTGGCATACATTGACATGAATCAGCCATGGGTGTACATGTGTCCCCCATTCTGAACCCCCCTCCCACCTCCCTCGCCATCCCATCCCTCAGGGTTGTCCCAGTGCACTGGCCCTGAGCACCCTGCCTCATGCATCGAACCTGGCGATCTATTTCACATAAGGTAATATACATGTTTCAACGCTATTCTCTCAAATCATCCCACCCTTGCCTTCTCCCACAGAGTCCAAAAGTCTGTTCTTTACATCTGTGTCTTTTTTTCTGTCTCTTTTATATAAGGTCATCTTTATCTAATCCCACTGGGTAATTCCAGAAATGTTTGTGTAGTAGCATCATTGTTAAAATCAGTGGGTGACCACTTTGAAGAACAATGTTCATTTGATTGTCCCATTTCTGTTATTTTTGTGAACAAATTGGTCTGAAAAGGCCATAGTCACACCTTGGATATACTGTTATATCATAATACTCTCAAATCTATTTTTATTTTCCTAAGGCTCCTGTAGCTTTTCATCCACACACTAGCTTTATCTACCTAACCAAAGCACTGGAATGAAAACCAACAGAAATAGTATTTTCAGCCATTTTGATGGACCTAGATCAGTGGTTCCATTACGTGATAGTAGCCCTTATATAAGGAGATGACTTTTAAATTGCTTAATCTGTAGAATGGTTGATACCACTGCATGTAAACATAACATTGTCTTTGTATAAATACTGCTTTTCTCCCAAATGTACCCAGTCCTTTTTATCTGCTCATTCTGCGCCATTTTTTATTGTTATACATATTCTATTTCTCTTCTTTCCATCTTGTATTAAGTTTTAAGTCCATTATTTTCAGAAACATCTTGTATATTGTGTGGTAAGTGGGGTGGGCAGTGATCTCAAGTGAAGATATTTCTGTTACTGAAGAATGGTGGCTGGAAATAGGAGAAAAAAGAGAGCATTTGACCATTTCTGCTCATCCTTTTTACTTGACAGAGGTTAATTTCTTGCTAAGTCTTTTTTCTTTTTTTGAGCTGAAGTAGAAAGTTCAAAGTAGAGCTATCTCTTTTACTCCAGAAGCTTAAGCCTGTATCTCTTTACCTCTATGCACAGTTTCTTGACTGTTTTTGCTCCAGAGTTTATCTTTATTAAATACTGTAAGCAGAGACAGATTTACTTTGAAGCTTAAGCTATAGGCTTCCTTACTCGCATTAGCCTTCCAAGATCCTGTAAGGATTTTTTAAAAATTGAAGTATAGTTGGTTTACAATGTTGTATTACTTTCAGGTGTACAGCAAAATTATTCAGATACACACACATACATATCTTTTTTTTTTTTTTTCCAGATTCATTCCCTCACAGATTATAACAAAATATTGAGCGTTTGTACTTTTAATTGTATATTATTTTCCTTAAAACACTCCTCTCTCTAGTTGTGTGGGTTTCCCAGGTGGCGCTAGTGGTAAAGAACCCACCTGCCAATTCAGGAGATGTGAGAGACACAAGTTTGATCCCTGGGTTGGGAAGATACCCTGGAGGAGGGCACGGCAACCCATTCCAGTATTCTTGTCTGGATAATTCCATGAACAGAGGAGCCTGGTGGGTTACAGTCCATAGGGTCGCAAAGAGTTGGATGTGACTGAAGCGACTTAGCATGCATGCTCCAGCTGTGTAGGGTTTAGGCTCTTCAAAACAAAACAAAACAAAACTGAATCCACCTTTCAAAATAAATGTCTCTTATGTCTCTTCCTTTTAATCATTTTTTGTTGTTGTTGTTTTTGAATTGAACCATAGTTGATTTACAGTGTTATGTTAATTTCTACTGTAAAGCAAAGTGATTCAGTTATACATGCATAAAAATATATAAATGTATATATAAAGTGCATATATATATATATATTTAATATTCTTTTACATTGTGGCTTATCAGAGAATATTACTTATTTCCTCTTGGAGATTTACTCCAGCCATTGCTTTGCTTCTGTTGTCATTACTCTGTCCTTGATCTCTGTTCAGTGCAAGTTGAAGGCCAAACCTCAAATGATATATGGGTTCTCCAAATATCTGTTTGACTCTGTTCAATCTCTTTTACTCTGTTCATTGTGGTTAGTTCTAAAGAATTGAGGACAATTTTAAGACACAATGATCACTATGGTCCCGAGAAAACATAGGAGGATTCAGACTGGAGTTCTGCTAAGACATGTGCTAGTTTGACATGAATTAACAGTTCTGAACCTCAATTCCTCATCTGCCACATGGAAACAATAATATTTACTGTTCAGATGTGCCCTGAGGAGTAAACCAGAAAATCTAGGTGAAAGCATGATACAAAAGAGAACCTCGGTTAGGCAGGGAGGATATTTCCCGTCAGCATTTTCAGGGTTTTTGACCTACAAGAGGCAGAAAAATGCTTGTCATTAGTCTGAAAAGGCAAGTGAGCCCCCAGGCAGACACAGAGGGAAGAAACTGCTGCTTTGTTTGAGACTGGCAGCAAGAAAAGGCAGCAGCCACAGCTTCCTTGTGAGCTACCCATCTTCAAGCTCCAGAGTCTGTTGGACTCTGATAAGAGAGAGTGCATCCTTCCCATATCCAGTGTATTCAAAGTTTGTTTTTAGTCCTTTCCTTTTGGCTTTCTGGGTTTACAGAATAAACATTTAGTCTTTAATGGGAGAATGACTCTTTGTTGGCGGTGGACTAGTGGTGTAGAATTTCATCTATTAAATGGATACTTTTCTGGTGTGTTTTTTACTTAAAAAAAAAATTATTTGGCTGCTTACTTAATTTATTTGAGTCTTAGCTGTGGCTCACAGAATCTTTAGTTATAGCATGCAAACTCTTAATTGTGGTGTGTGGGATGTCGTTCCCTGACCAGGGATTGAACCCAGGCCCCCTTTATTGGGAGTGAGGAATATTTAGCCACTGGACCACCAGGGAAGTACCTCGGGTGTACTTTTTAAATAATGCTTAACAAAAAGCAGGGGCTTCCTTGATGGCTCACTGGTAAAAAAAAAAAAAAAAATCATCCTGCATTGCAGGATACCTGGGTTTTATTCCTAGGTTGGGAAGATATCTTGGAGAAGGGCATGGCAACCTACTGCAGTATTATTGCCTGGAGAATCCCATGGAGAGAAGAAGACAGACTACAGTCTATGGGGTCACAAAAAGTCAGACATGACTGAGTGACTAACGATGTACTAGCAAAAGGCAGAGGAGAGCCAGGGAAGCTGCAGTAACCTATTGAGTTAAGATGCCTGGGTTCTTTCTACCTTTTCTGAGCACTTTACTGTCAGAGTATTTGTTCATTTTGAAAAATCTTAGCAGCCTGGTTTATAAGCACATTTTGAATGCTGGGATTTGGAAAGATTGTATAATTTGTGGGCTTAAAAATTAAGGAAATAAACCACCTGATTATGCCTAGTAGGTATTTAACCTTAGGTAATAGAGAACATTTATTATATGTAATATTTGGTAGATATATTGTGCCTGTGATCTTGTTGAAACTGTCTCATTCCCAAGTTATGTGGACATTTGTCTATTATACACTCTATGCAGAAAACTAATGGAAAATCCATCAGGCCAGAAGTGAGGTGTTCTAATCTTAGCTCAATAGCAGTCAAGCCTGTGGTTTTTGGATGAGTGACTTCATTTTGCACTGCTGGTGATACATCTGCAAAGCGTGATAGTAACTTTGTCTGTAGGTTGTGTTGCAAAGACACATGAGATCATATATATGCAGGTTTTATAAATTCCCAGGAAGATAGACCAGTAATAGTTGCTTCCCATATTAACACAAGTGATTTAAGCATAAGGCTGAGGCTTTTGATATCGGAGAAAAAAAAAAGAAAATGTAGAGAAATGGCAGGTTAGTGTGAACTCAAAACGCTGAATCAAGTGAGATCACCACTTACCTGGACATTGTTAATATAATTCTTTGTAGAAACACCTTCTCAAAATTATAATTTAATATTATACCCAGGTTTTGTTGAGGATATATTTTTAAAATAGCCAGTGGAAAATTTTGCTGCAAGTACATTGCCTCTTAGATCCAATGTTTCTTATATAAAGAGATTCATGAAAACCCCCTTTAATCATTTAGTTTAGGCAAAAGCAAAAAAAAAAAAAAAGTATATCCAGATGAATTGGTATTTTTAATCAAACAGTAACCACAACATAATTAATTATATTTTGAATTTTGCCTTGATTATCAGGAAGCTCACAGTTAAATATATTGATGAATTTTAGTAATTAACCTCAGCATGTAGTTTTCTCACACAATTATCCTCTTCCTCAACCTTAAAGCCTTTTTGTGTAGGTGCCATGCATAGTTAACTGATTCAAATATATTATTTTTGAAAATAGGCAGGTGGTTAAATAATATCCTGTGTAAATCTGCTGGCGTATTTGTGACCACTTATTAGCAATGCCAGGGTATCTGGCTTGATTCCCATGTAGGCAATTGAATATTGCTCTGTTCAAAGACAACCTGCATTGATCCTAACCATGAATGACTGATATGCAAACCTTTGGCTACAAGGAAAAATGGGAACCAGTTAGAGGTAGGTCTTTGCTAACACCATAAAATACCTAAAACCACGTGTTATCAATGAGTATAGTATAACCAACCTTAGAGATGAACAATAGCAATATTTTGTTATTTAGTCACATATGGCAAGATCATATTTTACCCTTTTTTTTTCTTGAGTAATAATCATGGAATGTTAAGGTCTGAGACCCCATTTTCCCGCTCCATCCTGCAAAGCAATGGGAGTAGTAGAATAGAAGTAAGTGTGTGCTATATTTAGGCAAGTGGACCAGAGACAGACTGTCTTATGGTCCCTTATGAACTAGAAGCATCAGAATATATTAATATACTATTTTGTGCCCAAATAAGTGATGATAGAGACATTGGTAGATGCCCAGTTGCTTCCCGGATAGCTCAGCTGGTAAAACTCCTGCAATGCAGGAGATCCTGGTTTGATTCCTGGGTTGGGAAGATCCTCTGATGAAGGGATGGGCTACCCACTCTAGTCTTCTTGGGCTTCCCTGGTGACTCAGATGGTAAAGAATTTACCCGCAATGCGGGAGACCTGGGTTTGATCACTGGGTTGGCAAGATCCCCTGGAGGAGGGCATGGCAACCCACTCCAGTATTCCTTCCTGGAGAATCCCCATGGACAGAGGAGGCTGGTGGGCTACAGTCCATGGAGTTGCAAAGAGTCAGACATGACTGAGAGACTATGCACAGAATACACTGATGATTTCAAAAGTAATTCTACTGGGCTGTGAGGACAATGGGTTTTAAAATTCACTCAAGAAGGCTTTGAATTTCTTTTTTAGATGCAGGTCATTGAGCAGAAGCTTGGGAAAGAGATTCTAATGAACCCTTGTTAGAGGTTGGCATTGAGCTCCATCTTGGACTAAATTTCCAAAATAACTGAACCTCTTCCTGAACAGGGAAGGGTTACTCCAGTGGGACAAGTTCTGGCTTCCAAAACAGAGGCACTCTTTTAGACCTGAAAAATAGCATGCTCATTGGCAGTTACCTGAGGCATTGCAGCAAGGCTTATTGAACCACATAGTGAGGCAAGGATGAGAAGAGGAATCCTTAACACAGTTACTAAAGAGATTAAGTCAGTGCAGGAATTCTTTTTTTTTTTTAAACATTGTATTTATTTTGTATTGGGATATAGCTGATTAACAACCAATGTTGTGACAGTTTCAGGTGAACAGCAAAGGGACTCAGCCATAAATATACATGTATCCATTCTCCCCCAAACTCCACTCCCATCCAGGCTGCCACATAGCATTGAGCAGAGTTCCATGTACTTATACAATAGGTCCTTTTTGGTTATTCATTTTAAATATAACAGTGTTTACTTGTCCATCACAAACTCCCTAACTACCCCTTCTCCTGATCCTTTCCCCCAGAAACCATAAGTTCATTCTCTAAGTCTGTGTGTCCCTTTCTGTTTTGTAAGTTCATTTGTATAATTTCTTTTTAGATTCTACATATAAGGGATGCTATATGGTATTACACAGTGTTTTTAATGGCTGAGTAATATTCTACCCTTATAGCATAAAGTGAAGAAGAACTAAAGAGCCTCTTGATGAAAGTGAAAGAGTTGACTTAAAACTCAACATTCAGAAAACTAAGATCATGGCATCTGGTCCCATCACTTCATGGCAAATAGATGGAGAACAGAGGAAACAGTGACAGATTTTGATTTTTGGGCTCCAAAATCACTGCAGATAGTGCCTGCAGCCATGAAATTAAAAGACACTTGCTTCTTGGAATAAAAGTTATGACCAACCTAGACAGCTTATTAAAAAGCAAAGACATTAGTTTGCCAACAAAGGTCTGTCTAGTCAAAGCTATGGTTTTTCCAGTATTCATGTATGGATGTGAGAGTTGGACTATAAAGAAAACTGAGTGCTGAAGAATTGATGCTTTTGAACTAAGAGTGTTGTAGAAGACTGTTTAGAGTCCCTTGGACTGCAAGGAAATCAAACTAGTTCATCCTAAAGGAAATCAGTCCTGAATATTCATTGGAAGGACTGAGGCTGAAGCTGAAACTCCAATACTTTGGCCACCTGATGAAAAGAACTGACTGATTTGAAAAGAGCCTGATTGCTGGGAAAGATTGAAGGCAGGAGGAGAAAGGGACGACAGAGGATGAGATGGTTGGATGGCACCACAGACTCAATGGACATGAGTTTGAGTAAACTCCGGGAGTTGGTGATGGACAGGGAGGCCTGGCATGCTGCAGTCCTTGGGGTCGCAAAGAGTTGGACATGACTGAGCGACTGAACTGAACTGAATAGTCCACTGTATATATGTACCACATCTTCTTTACCCATTCATCTGTTGAACATTTATTTTGCTTCCATGTCTTGGCTATTGTAAACAGTGCTTCAGTGAACATTAGAGTGCACATATTCTTTCAGATCATGTTTTTGTCTGGATATATGCCTAGGAGTGGATTTTCAGAGCCATATGTTAGTTCTATTTTTAGTTTTTGAAGGAACCTCCATAATGTACTCCATAGTGACTGTACCAATTTACATTCCCACTAAGAGTGTAGTAGGGTTCCCTTATCTCCACACCCTCTCTGGCATTCACTCTTTGTGGATTTTTTGATGATAGCCATTCTGGCTGGTGTGAAGTGATGTCTCATTGTAGTTTTGATTTGCACTTCTCTAATAAATTAGCAAGGGCTTTCCAGGTGGCCCAGTGGTAAAAGAATCCACCTGCAACGCAGGAGATGCAGGAGACACAGGTTTGATCCCTGGATCAGGAAGATCCCCTGAAATAAGAAATTGCAACCCACTCCAGTATTCTTGCCTGGGAAATCCCACGGAGAGAGGAGCCTGGCGAGCTACAGTCCGTGGGGTCTCAAAAGATTCGGACACGACTTAGTGACTAAACAACATCAATAATTAGCAATGTTAAACATTTTTGCATTTGCTTCTTGACTATCTTTTTTTTTTTTTTTTTTGGCATTCCCACTTTTCTAGGATGACTAAAGTAAACCCATAGCTGGCAAGCAGAAACTGGAGGATAACCAGTCATCTCCCAAGAATCTAAGTCTCATTCATCAATGATTTCCCTTCTTAAAACAGACTGCCAGGGCCAAGAGACTAAACAATACTTCTGAGAAAGAATAAGGCATGCAGGAGATTCAAGGTGAGGAGCCAGCCCACACAACTTACAGCTTTTTTTTTTTTAATTAATTAATTTTTTATTGAAAGATAGTTACTTTACATAATTTTTCTGTTTTCTGTCAAACCTCAACACAAATCAACCACAGGTATACATGTATCCCCTCCCTTTTGAAATCTCCTCCCATCTCCCTCCCCATCCCACCCCTCTAGGTTGATACAGAGCCCCTGTTTAAGTTTCCTGAGCCATACAGCAAATTCCCGTTGGCTATCTATTTTACATAAGGTAATGTAAGTTTCCACATAACTCTTTCCATACATCTCACCCTCTCCTCCCCTCTCCCCATGTCCATAAGTCTATTCTCTATGTCTGTTTCTCCACTGTTGCCCTGTAAGTAAATTCTTCAGTACCATTTTTCTAGATTCTGTATATGTTAGAATATAGTATTTATCTTTCTCTTTCTGACTCACTTCACTCTGTATAATAGGTTTTAGGTTCATCCACCTCATTAGAACATACTCAGATGTGTTCCTTTTTATGACTGAGTAATATCCCTTTGCGTATACATACCACAACTTCTTTATGCATTCATCTGTCAATGGACATCAAGGTTGCTTCCATTTTCTGCTGCTGCTGCTGCTAAGTCGCTTCAGTCATGTCCAACTCTGTGTGACCCCATAGATGGCAGCCCGCCAGGCTCCCCCGTCCCTGGGATTCTCCAGGCAAGAACACTGGAGTGGGTTTCCATTTCCTTCTCCAATGTATGAAAGTGAAAAGTGAAAGTGAAGTCGCTCAGTCGTGTCTGACTCATAGTGACCCCATGGACTGTAGCCCACGAGGCTCCTCCATCCATGGGATTTTCCAGGCAAGAGTACTGGACTGGGGTGCCATTGCCTTCTCTGGCTTCCATGTTCTAGCTATTGTAAATAATGTTGCAATGAACAATGGGATACATGTGTCTGTTTCAATTTTGGTTTCCCCAGGGTATATGTCTAGGAGTGGGATTTCTGGGTCATATGGTGGTTTTATTACTAGCTTTTAAGGAATCTCCATACTGTCTTCCATAGTGGCTGTATCAATTTACATTCCCACCAATAGTGCAAGAACATTCCTTTTTCTCCACACCCTCTCCAGCGTTTATTGTCTGTAGACTTTTTGATGAGGGTTATTCTGACTGGTGTGAGGTGATATCTCATTGTAGTTTTGATTTGCATTTCTCTAATAATGAGTGATGTTGAGCATCTTTTCATGAGTTTATTAGCATCTGTATGTCTTCTTTGGAGAAATGTCTGTTTAGGTCTTTTTCCCACTTTTTGATTGGGTGGCTTGTTTTTCTGGTATTGAGTTGTATGTGCTGGTTGTATATTTTGGAAATTAATCATTTGTCCATTGCTTGATTTGCTATTATTTTCTCCCATTCTGAGGGTTGTCTTTTCACCTTCCTTATAGTTTCCTTTGCTGTTCAAAAGCTTTTAAATTTAATCAGGTCCCACTTGTTTACTTTTGTTTTTATTTCTGTTACTCTAGGAGGTGGGTCATAGAGGATCTTGCTTTGATTTATGTCATTGAGTGTTCTGCTTATGTTTTCCTCTAAGAGTTCTATAGTTTCTGGTCTTACATTTAGGCCTTTAATCCATGTTGAGTTTATCTTTGTGTATGGTGTTAGGAAGTGTTCTAATTTTATTCTTTTATGTAGCAGTCCAGTTTTCCAAGCACCATTTATTGAAGAGACTGTCTTTGCCCCATTGTATATTCTTGCTTCTTTTGTCAAAGATAAGGTACCTATAGGTGCACGGGTTTATTTCTGGGCTTTCTATCTTGTCCCATTGGTCTATATTTCTGTTTTTGTGCCAGTACCATACTGTCTTGATGACTGCAGCTTTGTAGTATAACCTGAAGTCAGGAAGGTTGATTCCTCCAGCCCCATTCTTCTTTCTCAAGACTGCTTTGGCTATTCAGGGTCTTTTGTGTTTCCATATGAATTGTGAAATATTTTGTTCTAGTTCTGTGAAAAATGCCATTGGTAATTTGATAGGGATCTCATTAAATCTGTAGATTGCATTTGGTAGCATAGTTATTTTCACAATATTGATTCTTCCTACCCAGGAACATGGAATATCTCTCCATCTGTTTATGTCATCTTTGATTTCTTTCATTAGTGTCTTATAATTGTCTCTGTATAGTTCTTTTGTATGCTTAGGTAAGTTTATTCCTAGATATTTAATTCTTCTTGTTGCAATGGTGAATGAGATTTATTCCTTAATTGCTCTTTCTGATTTTTCCAACCTACAGCCTTTAAGCTAAGTTACTTACTCTTGCTCTTTTTGGGTAAGATCTATCACAGCTGTATTCTGACTGTGAAAGAGGATTAAACTCCCAGAGTAGGAGTGGAAGGAGATCCACTGTTGAGAGGGAAAACATGGAGAAATAATGGCATTCTGTAGAAAGAAATTCAGGACAGAGACTCAGTTTCCTCCTTCTTTGGGTACTGGTTGCAAGTGTGTGTCCATACATAGGCATCTTGATGAGAAGTAAGCTTTCTTAATGGAGGTGCAAATATATACTGGAGAGAATATATACTGGAGAGAACAACGAATAAAGGTAACATTTTTGAAATATCAACCAGGAAGGTTTATTCCCTGTCATGTTACCTTGTCCTTATGGCGCTTTCTCTTCATCACTAACCCCTTAAAAGTTATTATGAGCATAGAAAATAGAGTGAAATAGACAACACTAGGGATTGGAGCATGACATCCTGCTCCTAAAAGGAGGCAAGATTTCATTGAGGTGGAGGAGAAAAATGAAAAGGAAAGCCTTTCAAGAGTCTGCAGGTGAAGATTTAGGTCCACTACACATTCATATACTTATACACATGCACACAGTTCATGTATGTCACAATTTTAGCATTGATTTTTCATTTAGTAATGATTTAAATTAAGACCTATTTGCCCTGAAACTTCAACTTCCTGATATTTACTAACTCTTTAAATAGAGTAAAAATATGGGGACAATTCCAAGGGTTGCCAGATAGAAGAAGAAATCAGAAAATAGAATACAGAGTTTCAATAAAATGAAACTTTCAATAAAATGAAATTAATTTCAAAAATGAAATTAATAAGACAGTATATTTTAAGTATTTACAATATATACTAGTTTCTATGAGAGAGAAACAGTGTGATACATGGAGTCTATCTTCATGGAACATATAATTTTATTTGGGATATAAAACTGAGTATATGTAACATTACTAAATCATATGTGTCTCCATATAGTCTGGTGGCAGCATAATTCAAACAATGTTCTAAATTCTCTAGGAGACTAAAGCAAGTATGAATCTGTGTTAATGAGTATGATTATAATTGCTTAACATTGCATGGTCTTTCGAATCAAATCGTGTATTACTCTCAACTCTGCTACTGACTGTTTGTTGTTGTTCAGTCACTTAGTCATGTCCCACTCTTTGCCACCCCATGGAATGCAGCATGCCAGGCCTCCGTGTCCTTCACCATTTCCCAGAGCTTGCTCAAATTCAAGTCCATTGACTCAGTGATTCCATCCAACCATCTCATCCTCTGTAGTTCCCTTCTCCTACTTTCATTCTTTCCCAGCATCAGGGTCTTTTCTAAGGAGTCCATTCTTCACATCAGGTGGCCAGAGTATTGGAGTTTCAGCTTCAACATCAGTTCTTTCAATGAACACTCAGGACGGATCTCCTTTAGGACAGACTGGTTGAATCTCCTTGTGGTCCAATGGACTCTCAAGAGTCTTCTCCAATACCACAGTTGAAAAGAATTAATTCTTTGGCACTCAGCCTTCTTTAGTTTGTAGGCTTGCCAAATAATCCCATGGGACCTCATTTTTATCATTCATAAAATGAAGATTGTAACAGTTCCTACTTCACTGAGTTGTTGTGAGAATTTAATGATGCATGTTAAACACCAGGCATAGTCATTGGCACATAGCAATGTTCATTAAATATAGATATGAAGGAGAAGTTAGCATATGAGATGGTTTTGAAAGGCTTTGCTGAGTAAAAAGGATGGAATAAGGCATCCCATATCTAGAAGATGGATGAGCTATGTCATAGAAGTAAGTGTGGATTGTTTAGGAAGAAATAACATGAATCTATCAGAACTAGAACATTCTCTCAGGAGAATTAGATTTCAAAAGCCATCACAATATTGTAAAGTAATATCTTCCAATTAAAATAAATAAATCATTTTTTAAGAAATTATGTTGAGATGGTAGTAGTCACAGAAAGAGAATGTAGTGAGATTCCCTGAGATTTTAGGAAAAAGATCAGGAAAAGCTTACCTTTTGAGAATGAAATGAATTCAAATCAGCATATACTGATGAGATTATTTATAGACTTGATCTACAGACACCATGTGTTTGCTAAAAAGTCTTAGAAAATAGAGTAGTCTAATCAATAGCTCCCCAGTTTCTCACCATCTAATGCCTAATCAAGATTGATCAGGGTATATCTTTAGATTGAATTTATAACTAAAGAAAGCTGCATCATAATTAACTACATTGTTTTCTTTATTAAAGGACAGAGGTGTTGAGTTCTTCATGAGGTCCCTCCAAAACTCTTGAAAAGTAGTGAGAAGCCATAGAAAGTCTGAGTGGAACTATACCATAATCAAATCACTGTTTTGAAAGCTAAATGGAAGTATTAGGAAGAATAGACTGGAAAAATAAAAATTGGAGTCAGGGAGGTAAATTTGAAGGCAATATTCTTAATCTTCATGATAAATGGCTCAATTTGCAAATATACTTTGACATATAATTTGTTTGGAAAAGTACAGTAAAATGTAACAGAAGTTTAATGACCAATTTAACAGTTTAGTAATTCTATAGATATCAGTTAGGTTCAATTCAGTTAACTTGCACAGGCATGTCTGACTCCAACCCCATGGACTGCAGCACGCCAGGCTTCCCTGCCCATCACCAGCTCCCAGAGCTTGCTCAAACCCATGTCCATTGAGTCGGTGATGCCATCCAAACATCTCATCCTCTGTCGTCCCCTTCTCCTCCTGCCTTCAGCCATTCCCATCATCAGGGACTTTTCCAAGGAGTCAGTTCTTCGCATCAGGTGCCCAAAGTACTGGGGTTTCAGCTTCATCATCTGTCCTTCCAATGAAATTCAGGACTGATTTCCTTTAGGATGGACTGGTTTGATCTTGCAGTCCAAGGGACTCTCAAGAGTTTTCTCCAACACTACAGTGCAAAACGATCAATTCTTTGGCGCTCAACTTTCTTTATACTCCAACTCTCACATCCATACATGAATACTGGAAAAACCATAAGCTTTGACTAGAAGGACCTTTATCGGCAAGGTGATGTCTCTGCTTTTTAATATACCATCTAGGTTGGTCTTAGCTTTTCTTTCAAGGAGCAAGCGTCTTTTAATTTCATAGCTGCAGACACCATCTGCAGTGATTTTGGAGCCCAAGAAAATAAAGTCTGTCACTGTTTCCATTGTTTACCCATCTATTTGCCATGAAATGATGGTACCAGATGCCATGATCTTAGTTTTCTGAATGTTGAGTTTTAAGCCAGCTTTTACACTTTACTCTTTCACTTACGTTAAGAGGCTCTTTAGTTCCTCTTCATTTACTGCCATAAGGGTGGTGCCATCTGTATATCTGAGGTTACTGATATTTCTCCCAGCAATCTTGATTCCAGCTTGTGCTTCATCCAGCTGGGTATTTCACATGATGTACTCTACAAGTAAGTTAATTAAGCAGGGTGACAATATACAGCCCTGTCACACTTCTTTCCCAATTTGGAACAAGTTCTTTGTTCCATGTCTGGTTCTAACTGTTGTTTCTTGACCTGCATACTGGTTTCTTAGGAGGCAAATAAGGTGGTCTGGTATTCCCATCTCTTGAAGAATTTTCCACAGTTTGTTGTGATCCACACAATCAAAGGCTTTGGCATAATCAATAAAGTAGAAGTAGACACTTTTCTGGTATTCTCTTACTTTTTCAATGATCCAACAGATTTGGCAATTTGATCTCTGGTCCCTCTGCCTTTTCTAAGTCCAGCTTGAACATCTGTAAGTTCATGGTTCACGTACTGTTGAAGCCTGGTTTGGAGAATTTTGAAGATTACTTTGCTAGCATGTGAGATGAGTGCAATCATTCAATAACCTGAAGAATCTTTGGCATTGCTTTTCTTTGGGATTGGAATTAAAACTGACTTTTTCCAGTCCTGTGAACACTGCTGAGTTTTCCACATTTGCTGGCATATTGAGTGAAACACTTTCACAGCATCATCATTTAGGATTTGAAATAGCTCAACTGGAATTCCATCACCTCCACTAGCTTTGTTTATAGTGATGCTTCCTAAGGCCCGCTTGAGTTCGCATTCCAGGATGTCTGGCTCTACGTGAGTGATTACACCATTGTGGTTATCTGGGTCATGAAGATTTTTTTGTATAGTTCTTCTGTATATTCTTGCCATCTCTTCTTAATATCTTCTGCTTCTGTTAGGTCCATACCATTTCTGTCCTTTATTGTGTTCATCTTTGGATGAAATATTCCCTGGCATCTCTAATTTTCTTGAATAGATCTCTAGGATTTCCCATTCTATTGTTTTTGTCTATTTCTTTGCATTGATCACTGAGGTAGGCTTTCTTATCTCTCCTTGCTATTCTTTTTAACTCTGCATTCAGATGGGCATATCTTTCCTTTTCTCCTTTGTCTTTAGCTTCTCTTCTTTTCTCAGCTATTTTAAGGCCTCCTCAGACAATAATTGTGCCTTTTGCATTTCTTTTTCTTGGGGATGATCTTGATCCCTGTCTCCTGTACAATGTTATGAACCTCTGTCCACAGTTCATCAGGCACTCTGTCTATCAGATCTAATCCCTTAAATCTATTTCTCACTTCCACTGTACAATCATAAAGGATTTGATTTAGATCATACCTGAATGGTCTAGGTTTTCCCTACTTTCTTCAATTTAAGTCTAAATTTGGCAATGAGTAGTTCATGATCTGAGCCACTGTCAGCTCCTGATCTTGTTTTTGCTGACTGTATAGAGCTTCTCCATCTTTGACTACAAAGAATATAATCAATCTGATTTCGGTATTGACCATCTGGTGATGTCCATATGGAGTCATCTCTTGTGTTTTGGAAGAGGGTGTTTGCTATGACTAGTGCGTTCTCTTAGGAGAACTCTATTAGCCTTTTCCCTTCTTCATTCTGTACTCCAATGCCAAATTTGCCTGTTATTCCAAATGTTTCTTGACTTCCTACTTTTGCATTCTAGTTCCCTATGATGAAAAGGACAACTTTTTGAGGTATTAGTTCTCGAAGGTCTTGTAGGTCTTCATAGAACTGTTCAACTTCAGCTTCTTCAGCATTACTGGTTGGGGCATACACTTGGATTACTGTGATGTTGAATGGTTTGCCTTTTAAATGAACAGAAATCATTCTGTTGTTTTTGAGATTGCATCCAAGTGCTGCATTTCGAACTCTTTTGTGGACTCTGATGGCACCTCCCTTTCTCCTAAAAGTTTCTTGCCCACAGTAGTAGATATAATGTTCATCTGAATTAAATTCACCCTTTCTAGTCCATTATAGTTCACTAATTCCTGAAATGTGAATATTCACTCTTGCCATCACCTTGATTCATGGACTTAATATTCCAGGTTCCTATGCAATATTGTTCTTTATAGCACTGGAGTTTATTTCCATCACCAGTCATATCCACAACTGGGCGTTGTTTTTGCTTTAGCTCTGCCTCTTCCTTCTTTCTGGAGTTATTTCTCCATTCTTCTCCAGTAACATATTGGGCACCTACTGACCTGGGGGACTTCCCTGGTGGCTCAGACGGAAAGGTGTCTGTCTACAATGTGGGAGACCTGGGTTCGATCCCTGGGTCAGGAAGATCCCCTGGAGAAGGAAATGGCAACCCACACCAGTACTATTGCCTGGAAAATCCCATGGACAGAGGAGCCTGGTAGGCTACAGTTCATGGGGTCTCAGAGTCAGACACGACTGAGTGACTTCACTTTCACTTTCACTGACCTGGGGAGTTCATCTTTCAGTGTCATTATCTTTTTGCCTTTTCATACTATTCATGGGGTTCTCAAGGCAAGAATACTGAAGTGGTTTGCCATTCCCTTCTCCAGTGGACCACGTTTTGTTAGAACTCTCTACAATGACCCGACCATCTTTGGTGCCCCTACATGGCATGGCTCATAGTTTCATTGATTTAGACAAGGCTGTGGTCCACATGATCAGTTTGATTAGTTTTCTGTGATTGTGATTTTCATTCTGCCTGCCTGCTGATGGATAAGGATAAGCAGCTTATGGAAGCTTCCTGTTGGGAGAGACTGACTGTGGGGGAAAACTGGGTCTTGTTCTGATGGGTGTGGCCATGCTCAGTAAATGATCAATCTTATATTCCACTGATGGGTAGGGCTGTGTTCCCTCCCTGTTGTTTGACCTATGGTGGAGGTAATGAAAATAATTACCTTCAAAAGGTCCTTTCTGCTGAAAGACCACCAGTTTATTTTGTTTTGTGAAATACAATGAGTATATTCAATTGATAAATAATTCTAAAATCAATAGCCAGGTACCCGCCATTCAGTTTAAGACCTAGAGTGTTAGTAGAATGTTAGAATCCCCTTTAGTGCCCTCTGCCCCAATTGTACCCATTCCCTGGGGGTAACTACTACCCTGATTAATGCAAATTCTCTTGATTAAAATTATTGATTATAACTTCTTTATGTCTGCATACACAATATGTTACTTGTCCTATTTCAGTAATTTATATAAATGTAACTGTCAACTAAAAAAGATGTACAACTTCAGAGTTGTGAGTCAGGTTTTATTTGGGGCAAAATGAGGACTGCAGCCTGGGAGACAGGATCTAAGATAGCTCTGAGCTGCTGCTGCTAAGTCGCGTCAGTTGTGTCCAACTCTGTGCCACTCCATAGATGGCAGCCCACCAGGCTCCTCTGTCCCTGGGATTCTCCAGGCAAGAATACTGGAGTGGGTTGCCATTTCCTTCTCCAAAGATAGCTCTCAGAGAGTGCTCCAAAGCTGCAGTGGGGGAAAGACAATATATAAGGTTTTGGTGAAGGGGGAGTTCAATACCATGAAGCACTCATTTTACAAAAGGCTTTTGTTAGTCATGAGGATCTCATATCACCATGAAGGGATTTAGTGCTTCTGTAGATATGAGGAGATGCAAGGATTGAGATAATAAAATCTGTTCCTAAAAACATCCAACTATCTAAAGACCTGTCCCACCAGATTCCCTGGAGCACAGAGTGCCTCACTCAACCCTTAACTCCCTCAGGGATTGTTGAAGGTCAACAGCTATAGCATTATGGTGTTCAGTCTCTGTAGAGGGAGAACAGCTATAGCAGCATGGTGTTCAGTCTCTGTAGAGGCAGATAGCAAATGCCTTTGTTGTTCAGTCATTGGCAATGCTCTTGGTAAGGGCCAATTTGTAGTTGATATGGTCCCCTTGTGGTCATAAATCCGACCATACTTTGGGGGGCATTTCATGACCATTTTGTCCCATGTTGCTGGGAAGGCTTATTCCCAGTTCTGAAGGATTTTGTTGTAAGACACTCAGTGTGTTATTACTGGACTAGGTCTTAATAGTCAAAGATCTCTGAACACCTGTCTTCTAGTTATGGTCCAGGAAAATATTTCCTTTTATTGCATCTTTTCATATCTACAGTTACACTATTACAATCATTGATCATATATCGAGCTATACATTTTATCAACTGCTTCAAGTCTAGTGATCATTTTCGTTGAAGGCTCAGTCATACACTTAGTAATACAAGAAATAATAATCTTGTGAAACAAACAAAATACAAAATACAAATACTAGTTAATAACACTAGTGGAATTAAAAGTAAATATTTTAGCTATGAGCCTCCCACACCAGTTTTTTTAAAAGATCGTCAAGACTAGGGAATGGGTCACTTTATTTTCATGTGGTTCAAATGTGTTACATTAAAGGGTTTATCAGGTATGAAAATATAGCGTTCAGTTTGAATTATAGCACAGATATCTCCCTGAAATGCTGTAAGTTATCAAGGGCCTTGCAGTTGTGTAGCACTTCCTTTCTTATCATAGAGATCTCAGAATTCAATACACTAATAGCCCGGTTACTATCATTTAAAGCTTACAAAACTTGTTAAGGCTTAGATATGGTCAATTACATCCTCCAACCCCATTGAAGGCACACACACACACATACAGACACACGCTGCTAAGTGGTAATACCAGTAGAATACAGATCTTTGACCCATTGGAATCATACCAATGGTAGATTGGTTAGGGTTACCTTTAATTTGTTAACATGTATGACCTAAAATTCATGGGAACCCCAGGTTACACCTTCATATCCATCCCTGTACAGGTGAAGGCCATAAATTAGTACCACAAATCCACTGGGTTCCATACTAATCACTCTCTCTAAGGGTAATAATAGGCATAGTTCATAAAGCACCCAGCCTTGTCTCATAATTACCAGGTTGAACATTTTTAGTATGATTTAACTGTTCCCAACATAGAGGAGCCTTTAAACCTAAATGACCATAGTCTGATGTTAACCATGTAGATCCTCCCCGTAATTGTGGGAGTTTTCCTTTTAATAGATGAGAAGTTAATTCTTATTGAGACTTAGCTCATCACTCGAATTGAGTTCAAATGACCCTAACAGAAAACTTAAATCTATGGCCAGCATCAGGGCAGGTACTATTAACTGGCCAGGTCAGAGGATCCCATCTAGTAATATCATGAATATATAGAACAGGACTGAACACTCATCTAAACTAAAATTCCTAGAGGGTATCCAATCAGAGCCTTAGAGAACAGAAATCCACCTAGAGAACAGGTAACCCATAAGTAATAGGCACAGGTAATTGGCCAAAACCCAACAACTGGATTGAGTTTTAAACTAGCATAGAATCATGTCCATGATAGAAAACATGTGATTGATAGGCATAGATCTAAGGAATCAAGAAAACATTATAAATGATCATAAAAGTCAGATCAGCATCTTGGGCAAGTGGTCTACTTCCGATGTAATATTCTTCTCATCCTAGTGTAGTGTAGTTTCCTCTGAGCATTGTTTTAAGGTGAGTTTGAGGTCAGCAGGCCTCTCTACAGACCAGTCAAGCTTAGGGGCCTTTGGAAGTGGGAGTTAACCCAACAGTCAATTTCCCTTCAATTTTACCGGTCATGAGCTAGTTAAAGAGTACCTGATAGAAAGGTCCTTCCATCCAGGTTACAGACAGTTTCTTAAATTATATCTTCTTCCAGTCCTGATTGCAGGTCATGTGTGAAGCATCTGATCTTCATCCAAAGACAGACTGCTGAGATAAGCTTCAGAAATAACCCTAGAGTGTCCTTTAATAATTAAATTAAATTTTACATTAATATACTCTAACAGCAAAGAACTATCCACGAAATGAGTCTTAGTAGATACAAACTTCCATTAACAAACTGGGATTTAACAGTCGTTGAAACATCTTTTTCTCCCTAAAATCAGCATCATTTTTATGAAATATAACCAATTTAAGACTTGTTTGTCGTATAGGTCTGGTCGCAATAAACCAATGATTAATATAACCAATATTGATAAAATACTTTTTTGCTTTGCTGAGACTATAAAAGTCTCAGACTGAACTTTCAAAATAAAACCACTCAAGGCTAGGAAAATCATGCCAAATGTTTATCACAGATTTTGCCTAACAGATTTAAGTGAATTCCTCCCTTCTTAAAGTCTCAGATTCCTTCAAGCTCCTTCAGATTTCTGTAACTTTTAGTGAGATAACCTTCCTAACTTATCTGATAAAGTTATGGAAACTAAGAGTTTCCAATCTCTGGAGGGTTCAGATAGAGAGAAAAGATAAATGTTTCAATTTGTTTATAAAATATAATTTTTACCAAATTACCATCATAATTACAGGGGAATGTTTTTCATAAACCTGGAAAACTAGAAACCATAAAAGTTATAAGCATATTACCAGTTCATTCAGTCTTTTTGTGAACCTTTGAGAAGTCATCAGGTTTTTCATTAGAATCTTTTTTAAAAAATTTTTTAATTGGAGGCTAATTACTTTATAATACTGTGGTGGATTTTTGCCATACATTCTCATGAATCAGCCATGGATGTACATGTGTTCCCCATCCTGATCCTCCTTCACACCTCCCTACCCATCCCATCTCTCAGGGTCATCCCAGTGCACCAGCCCTGAGCACCCTGCCTCACACATCGAACTTGGACTGGTGATCTATTTCACATATGTTAATATACATGATTCAGTGCTATTCTCTCAAATCATCCCACCCTCTCCTTCTCCCCCAGAGTCCAACAGTCTGTTCCTTACATCTGTGTCTCTTTTGCTGTCTTGCATATAGGGTCATTGTTATCATCTTTCTAAATTCCATATATATGCATTAATATACTGTATTGGTGTTTTTCTTTCTGACTTACTTCTCTCTGTATAATAGGCTCCAGTTTCATCCACCTCATTAGAACTGATTCAAATGCATTCTGTTTAATAGCGGAGTAATATTCCACTGTGTGTGCATACCACAGCTTTCTTATCCATTCGTCTGCCGATGGACATCTAGGTTGCTTCCATGTCCTGGATATTGTAAACAGGGCTGCAGTGAACATTGGGGTACACGTGTCTCTTTCAATTCTGGTTTCCTTGGTGTGTATGCCCAGCATTGGGATTGCTGGGTCGTATGACAGTTCTATTTCCAGTTTTTTAAGGAATCTCCACACTGTTCTCCATGTGGCTATTCTAGTTAAGAGGGTTCCTTTTTCTCTACACCCGCTCCAGAATTTATTGTTTGTAGACATTTTGATAGCAGCTATTCTGATTGGTGTGAGATGGTACGTCATTGTGGTTTTGATTTGCATTTCTCTGATAATGAGTAATGTTGAGCATCTTTTCATGTGTTTGTTAGCCATCTGTTAGAACTGGACATGGAACAACAGACTGGTTCCAAATAGGAAAAGGAGTACGTCAAGGCTGTATATCGTTACCCTGTTTATTTAACTTATATGCAGAGTACATCATGAGAAATGCTGGACTGGAAGAAACACAAGCTGGAATCAAGATTGCCAGGAGAAATATCAATAACCTCAGATATGCAGATGACACCACCCTGATGGCAGAAAGTGAAGAGGAACTCAAAAGCCTCTTGATGAAAGTGAAAGAGGAGAGTGAAAAAGTTGGCTTACAGCTCAACATTCAGAAAACGAAGATCACGGCATCCAGTCCCTTCACTTCATGGGAAATAGGTGGGGAAACAGTGGAAACAGTGTCAGACTTTATTTTTCTGGGCTCCAAAATCACTGCAGATGGTGACTGCAGCCATGAAATTAAAAGACGCTTACTCCTTGGAAGGAAAGTTATGACCAACCTAGATAGCATATTCAAAAGCAGAGACATTACTTTGCCAACAAAGGTCCGTCTAGTCAAGGCTATGGTTTTTCCTGTGGTCAGGTATGGATGTGAGAGTTGGACTGTGAAGAAGGCTGAGCACTGAAGAATTAATGCTTTTGAACTGTGGTGTTAGAAAAGACTCTTGAGAGTCCCTTGGACTGCAAGGAGATCCAACCAGTCCATTCTGAAGGAGATCAGCCCTGGGATTTCTTTGGAAGGAATGATGCTAAAGCTGAAACTCCAGTACTTTGGCCACCTCATGTGAAGAGTTGACTCATTGGAAAAGACTCTGATGCTGGGAGGGATTGGGGGCAGGAGGAGAAGGGGATGACAGAGGATGAGATGTCTGGATGGCATCACTGACTCGATGGACATGAGTCTGGGTGAACTCCGGGAGTTGGTGATGGACAGGGAGGCCTGGCGTGCTGCGATTCATGGGGTCGCAAAGAGTCGGACACGACTGAGAAACTGAACTGAACTGAACTGATGTCTTCTTTGGAGAAATATCTGTTTAGTTCTTTGGCCCACTTTTTGATTGGGTCATTTATTTTTCTGGAATTGAGCTGCAGGAGCTGCTTGTATATTTTTGAGATTAATTCTTTGTCAGTTGCTTTCTTTGCTATTATTTTCTCCCATTCTGAAGGCTGTCTTTTCACCTTGCTTATAGTTTCCTTCGTTGTGCAAAAGCTTTTAAGTTTAAATAGGTCCCATTTGTTTATTTTTGCTTTTATTTCCATTACTCTTTGAGGTGGGTCATAGAGAATCCTGCTGTTGTTTCTGTCAGAGAGTATTTTGCATACGTTTTCCTCTAGGAGATTTATGGTTTCTGGTCTTACATTTAGATCTTGAAAGTGTTCTAGTTTCATTCTTTTACAAGTGGTTGACCAGTTTTTCCAGCACCACTTGTTAAAGAGATTGTCTTTTCTCCATTGTATATTCTTGCCTCCTTTGTCAAAGATAAGGTGTCCATAGGTGCGTGGGTTTATCTCTGGGCTTTCTATTTTGTTCCATTGATCTATGTTTCTGTCTTTGTGCCAGTACCATACTCTCTTGATGACTGTGGCTTTGTAGTAGAGCCTGAAGTCAGGTAGGTTGATTCCTCCAGTTCCATTCTTCTTTCTCAAGATTGATGTGGCTATTTTAGAGTATTTTGTATTTCCATACAAATTGTGAAATTATTTGTCATAGCTCTGTGGACAATACCATTGGTAGCTTGATAGGGATTGCAATGAATCTATAGATTGCTTTGGGTAGTATATTCATTTTCACTATATTGATTCTTCCAATCCATGAACATGGTATATTTCGCCATCTATCTGTGCCCTCTTTTATTTCTTTCATTAGTGTTTTATAGTTTTATATATTTGGTCTTTTGTTTTTTCAGGTAAATTTATTCCTAAGTATTTTGTTCTTTTTGTTGCAATGGTGAATGGAACTGTTTCCTTAATTTCTCTTTCTGTTTTCTCATTGTTAGTGTATAGGAATGCAAAGAATTTCCGTGTGTTAATTTTATATCCTCCAACTTTACTATATCCATTAATTAGCTCTACAAATTTTCTGGTGGAGTGTTTAGAATTTTCTATGTAGAGGATCATGCCATCTGCAAACAGTGAGAGTTCTACTTCTTCTTTTCCAGTCTGTATTCATTTTATTTCTTTTTCTGCTCTGATTGCTGTGGCCAAAACTTCCAAAACTATGTTGAATAGTAGTGGTGAGAGTGGGCACCCTTGTCTTGTTCCTGGCTTTAGAGGAAATGCTTTCAGTTTTTCACCATTGAGGATAATATTTGCTGTGGTTTTATCATATACGGCTTTTATTATGTTGAGATATGTTCCTTCTATTCCTGCTTTCTGGAGTTTTTTTTTTTTTATCATAAATGGATATTGAATTTTGTCAAAGGCTTTCTCTGCATCTATTGAGATAATCATATGTTTTTTATCTTTCAATTTGTTAATGTGGTGTATCACATTGATTGATTTGAGAATATTGAAGAATCCTTGTATCCCTGGGATAAAGCCCACTTGGTCATGATGTATGATCTTTTTAATATGTTGTTGGATTCTGTTTGCTAGAATTTTTTAAAGGATTTTTGCATCTATATTCATCAGTGATATTGGCCTGTAGTTTTCTTTTATTGTGGCATCTTTGTTTGGTTTTGGTATTAGGGTGATGGTGGCTTCATAGAATGAGTTTGGAAGTTTGCCTTCCTGTGCCCTTTCTCGAAGAGTTTGAGTAGGATAGGTGTTACCTCTTCTCTAAATTTTTGGTAGAATTCAGCTGTGAAGCCATCTGGTCCTGGGCTTTTGTTTGTTGGAAGATTTCTGATTACAGTTTTGATTTCTCTTCTTGTGATGGGTCTGTTAAGATTTTCTATTTCTTCATGGTTCAGTTTTGGAAAGTTGTACTTTTCTAAGAATTTGTCCATTTCTTCCACGTTGTCCATTTTATTGGCATATAGTTGCTGATTGTAGTCTCTTATGATCCTTTGTATTTCTGTGTTGTCTGTTGTGATTTCTCCATTTTCATTTCTAATTTTGTTGATTTGATTCTTCTCCCTTTGTTTCTTGATGAGTCTGGCTAATGGTTTGTCTATTTTATTTGTCTTCTCTAAGAACCAGCTTTTGGCTTTGTTGATTTTTGCTATGGTCTCTTTTATTTCTTCCCTAAATTTTGTGATTTCTACTAACCCTGGGGTTCTTCATTTCTTCCTTTTCTAGTTGCTTTAGGTGTAGAGTTAGATTCAAAAGCAGAGACATTACTTTGCCAACAAAGGTCCGTCTAGTCAAGGCTATGGCTTTTCCTGTGGTCATGTATGGATATGAGAGTTGGACTGCTAAGAAGGCTGAGCGCCGAATTGATGCTTTTGAACTGTGGTGTTGGAGAAGACTCTTGAGAGTCCCTTGGACTGCAAGGAGATCCAACCAGTCCATTCTGAAGGAGATCAGCCCTGGGATTTCTTTGGAAGGAATGATGCTAAAGCTGAAACTCCAGTACTTTGGCCACCTCATATGAAGAGTTGACTCATTGGAAAAGACTCTGATGCTGGAAGGGATTGGGGGCAGGAGGAGAAGGGGATGACAGAGGATGAGATGGCTGGATGGTATCACTGACTCGATGGACGTGAGTCTGAGTGAACTCCGGGAGTTGGTGATGGACAGGGAGGCCTGGTGTGCTGTGATTCATGGGGTCGCAAAGAGTCGGACACGACTGAGCGACTGAACTAAACTGAACTAGGTTATTTATTTGATTTATCTCCTGTTTCTTGAGGTAGGCTTGTATTGCTATGAACCTTCCCCTTAGCACTGCTTTTACTGAATCCCATAGTTTTTGGGTTGTTGTGTTTTCATTTTCATTTGTTTCTATGCATATTTTGATTTCTTTTTTTATTTCTTCTGTGATCTTTTGTTTATTCAGAATTGTGTTGTTTAGCCTCCATATAGTGTATATTTCATAGTTTTTTTTTTTTTCTGTAGTTGACATCTAATCTTACTGCATTGTGATCAGAAAAGATGCTTGAGATGATTTCAATTTTTTTGAATTTACCAAGGCTAGATTTATGCCCCAGGAAATGATCTATCCTGGAGAAGGTTCTGTGTGCACTTAAGAAAAAGGTGAAATTCATTGTTTTAGGGTGAAATGTCCTATAGATATCAATTAGGTCTAACTGTTCCATTGTATCATTTACAGTTTGTGTTTCCTTGCCTACTTTCTGTTTAGTTGATCTATGCATAGGTGTGAGTGGGGTATTAAAGTCTCCCACTATCATTGTGTTACTGTTAATTTCCCATTTCATACTTGTTAGCATTTGCCTTACATATTGCAGAGCTCCTATGTTGGGTGCATATATATTTATAATTGTTTATCTTATTCTACGATTGCTCCTTTGATCAATATGTAGTATCCTTCTTTGTCTCTTTTCATGGCCTTTGTTTCAAAGTTTATATTGTCTGATATGAGTATTACTACTTCTGCTTTCTTTTGGTCTCCATTTGAGTGAAGTATGTTTTTCCAGCCCTTCACTTTCAGTCTGTATGTTTCCCTTGTTTTGAGGTGGGTCTCTTGTAGACAGCATATATAGGGGTCTTGTTTTTGTATCCATTCAGCCAGTCTTTGTCTTTTGGTTGGGGCATTCAACCCATTTACATTTAAGGTAATTATTGATAAGTTTCATCCTGTTGTCATTTACTTTGTTGTTTTGGGTTCGAATTTATAAACCTTTTCTGTGTTTCCTGTCTAGGGAAGATCCTTTAGCATTTGTTGGAGAGCTGGTTTGGTGATACTGAATTCTCTGAGCTTTGTTTGTCTGTAAAGCTTTTGATTTCTCCTTCATATTTGAATGAGATCCTTTCTGGGTACAGTAATCTGGGTTGTAGGTTTTTCTCCTTCATCACTTTAATTATGTCCTGCCATTCCTCCTGGCTTGAAGAGTTTCTATTGAAAGATCAGCTGTTATCCTTATGGGGATCCCCTTGTGGGTTAATTGTTTTTTCCCTTGCTGCTTTTAATATTTGTTCTTTGTGTTTGATCTTCGTTAATTTGATCAATATGTGCCTTGGGGTGTTTCACCTTGGGCTTATCCTGTTTCATACTCTCTGGGTTTCTTTGACTTGGGTGGCTATTTCCTTCCCCATTTTAGGGAAGATTTCAACTATTATCTCCTCAGGTATTTTCTCATGGCATTTCTTTTTGTCTTCTTCTTCTGGGACTCCTATGATTTGAATGTTGGGGCGTTTGACACTGTCCCAAAGGTCTCTGAGGTTGTCCTCATTTCTTTTAAGTCTTTTTTCCTCTCTGCTTCATTTAGTTCCACCATTCTGTCTTCCACCTCACTTACCCCATCTTCTGCCTCTGTTATTCTACTGTTGGATCCCTCCAGAGGGCTTTTGATCTCAGCTATTGCATTATTCATTATTGATTGACTCTTTTTATTTCTTCTATGTCCTTGTTAAACTTTACTTGCATCTTCTCAATCCTTGTCTCCAGACTATTTATCTAACTCCATTTTGTTGTCATGATTTTGGATCACTTTTACTATCATTATTCTGAATTCTTTTTCAGTTAGATTTCCTATCTCCTCCTCTTTTGTTCAGTCTGGTGGGCTTTTATCATGTTCCTTTACTTGCTGAATATTTCTGTGCCTTTTCATCTTGTATAGGTTGCTATGTTTGGGGTGGCCTTTTTGTATGATGGAAGTTTATGGTTTCTCTTTATTGTGGAGGTTCCTCCCTGCGGGTGGGGTTGGATGAGTGACTTGTCAAGGTTTCCTGGTTAGGAAAGCTTGCATCAGTGTTCTGGACGGTGGAGCTGGATCTCTTCTCTCTGGAGTGCAGTGAAGTGTCCAGTAGTGAGTTTTGATGTGCCTATGGGTTTGGTGTGACTTTGGCTGCCTGTATTTTTGTGCTTGGGGTTATGTTCCTGCTTTGTTGGAGAATTAGCTTGGTATGTCTTGCTCTGAAACTTGTTGGCTTTTGGGGGGAGCTTAGTTTCAGTGTAGGTATGGAGGCTTTTGGATGAGCTTTTGTAAATTAATTGTCCCTGGAGTCGGGAGATTTCTGGTGATCTCAAGTTTTGGATTTAGGCCTCCTGCCTCTGGCTTTCAGTCTTATTCTTATAGTAGCCTCAAAACTTCTCCATCCATACAGCACCAATGACAAAACATCTAGGTTAATGGTGAAAAGATTATCCACAGTGAGGGACATTCAGAGAGGTTCACAGAGTTACATGGAGAAGAGAAGAGGGAGGAGGGAGATAGAGGTGACCAGGAGGAGAATAGGGGAAATCAAAAGGGGAGAGAGCAGTCTAGCCAGTAATCAATTCCCTATTTGCTCTCCGCAGTCTGGAACACTCAGAGAGTTTCACAGAGTTCTATAGAGAAGAGAAAAGGGAGGAAGGAGATAGAGGTTACCAGGAGGAGAAGAGGGGGAGTCAAAATGAGAGAGACCAGTCTAGCCTGTGATCAGTTCCCTAAGTTTTCTCCACAGCCCGGAACACCAAAGAGATTCACAGAGTTAATAGAGAAGAGAAGGAGGAGGGAGGAGATAGAGGTGACCTGGGGAGAAAAAAAGAGAGTCAAAGGGGAGAGAGCAATTAAACCAGTAATCACACTCCCAAGTAAAAATGTGTACCGAAGATTGGATTCTTAAAGGTACAAAATTGATTAAAAAAATACCAAAAATCAAAGATTAAAAATCTAGAGTAGAGGTTAGCCTCTCAAAAATACAATATTAAAAAAAAATTGCAAAAATTATATTAAAAAAATATGACATTTGCTTTAAAAACAGGGTCTTTTTTTTCAAGGTAATAGGTTTTAAAATTGAAAATTAAAGGATTAATAAAAAACAAAAATAAGAAAGAAATTAAAAAATGATAATAGCAAAATATAACTAGGAATTTCTCTGGAGCTGTTGAGGGCAGTGTGTGGTCAGTCCAGTTTCAGATAATTCCTTGTTCCACCTTACACTTCTTGTCAAGGTCTATAGGTCCCTTCCAATGTAGCCAGTGCTAACTGCAGTGTTTTAATCTGTTTCATCTGTCACTTCCAGAGCTGTTCCCTCTTCTTCGCTTATTTTGGCTTCCTCTGTTTGCAAATCTCTTCAGTATCTAACTTCGGTCCTGACACAAGGGGGCAAAGGTGGTCATTTATTTAGGCTTACTTGTTTTTTTGTGCTGCGGGGAGGGAGTAACACTGCAAACAAATATCATTGGTGGGTGTGGGGAGTGCTCACAGTGTCTGGGTCACACTGGGTTTGCCCCCGGTCACGGCGTGTGTGCTTTCCTGGTCTACACTTTTTAGGCTCCAGGTTGCTGTGCCAGGGGGCTGTCTGGGGTGGGCCCTGGGTTGCGTGCAGTTCCCAGATCTGCGCCGCTCAGGTTCAGTTTCTCGGGTACTCCACAAAGGCACAGACTCAGTTGGGCCTGCATTTTGTGCCCTTACCAGGTCTGAGCAGCTCAGGTGTCCAGGTGCTTAGCGAGCGCACACTCCACAGGTGCAGTGCATCTTATCACCTCCCTGGTCTCAGCCACTCGGTTTCCTGGGTGCGCAAAGGCACCTCAGGTGTGCCGTATCTCTTCTGGGGAGCTGATCACTGGCTGCGACCCTCCTGATGGATGTCAACTGTCCAGGATCCCAGAAAGACTTGGTTAGCGACTAAGAGCTTGCTCGCAGTTTGGTAGAGGATACCGTCTCTGGGGCCGAGTTTGCCCCCTTACTTCTGGCTCTGACTGGCACCAGCCTGCCTCCCTGCCTCCGGCGGGGGATAGGCCAGTCCGCAGTCAGCTAGCTCTCGTCTGGTATTCGCTCAGTCCTTTGTTCTGTGATCAGCCCGGCAGTGCCTTAGGTTATAGCTTTTCACAGGAAAGTTCTCTCTCTCTTTTTCTTTTTTTTTCCCTCTCTGGCTTTCCCACGGTTTGGATTGCTATCTCACGTTAGCTCCCTCAGATTGCCCTCAGGGCATTCAGGCCTGGTCCTTATCCTGAGCAGTGCAGCCCACACCTTCCTGTTCAGCTCCCACTTGCTGGTGGTGGACACAAGCGTCTTGGCTACTTCTCCTCTGGGAGTTGTAGTTAGACCCGTAATCTGTGGGTTTTATTATTTATTATTTTCTCCCAGTTATGTTGCCCTCTGAGATTCCAAAACTCCCTACATACCTGTCAGTGAGAGGGTCTCCTGGTGTTTGGAAACTTCTCTTTTAAGGTCAGGTCTCTGTCCCTAACTCTTTTGTCTCTCTTTTTATCTTTTATATTTTGTCCTACCTCCTTTTGAAGACAACGGGCTGCCTTTCTGGGTGCCTGGTGTCCTCTGCCAGCATTCAGAAGTTATTTTGTGGTATTTGCTCAGCATTCAAATGATCTTTTGACGAATTTGTGGGGGACAAAGTGGTCTCCCCGTCTTATTCTTCCGTCATCTTAGGACTTCCCCTGCCCCTCATTAGGATCTTTACCCAGTTCAGAAACTGGTATTTATCCAAAAGTTCTTTTTATAAATCTTGAAGAGGAAGCATTTTTGTGAAACTTGGTTAGTGCTATGACAATATTTTAAGATAGTAACTCGAATTATGCTTGATAACATTTTACCCAAACATATCAAAATTTTAGGAACTCCATACAGATCCTAGGATATCTATATTAGTAACATATTGCCATACAATATAACCTAAGACTTATTACTCACTTGACAATACCTCCCATGTAATTCTGTATACTAAATGAGCCTACTTAGTGTAATATATCTCTTTGGGATGTTTCAGGGGCCCTCTGAAGCATCCCAAAGTTAGCTAGAAATCTTCTTCATTAGAATGATTTAAGAAGCTTTGTCAACAAATATCAAAAAGGTTTAGAACACTCAGTCAGATGGGATTATAGTTCATTGTGAAACAGTACTATTCACTTAGCCAAAGTAACAAGAAAGGATTTCAGAACAGATCATTTAAGAGATAAGAAACTTAAATCTATTATCAAAGGCAGTTCAATATCTGAAGAAAAGGTTTCCTCTTAACAGAGAGAAAAGCTAAATTCAAGTGTTTGCACCAGCTTACTTTACTTAAAATGTTAACTTAATCAAATTTATTTTAAACTTAGTCCTAATCATGTATGTATGTATGTGTGTGTGTGTATATATATATATATATATACACACACACACAAAACTCTTTCCTCATGGTTCACTTTTCACAAACCTTATCACTTTCTGTACCCATTACTGTGTTCTTCCATCCTAAAAAGCAACATGTAAGTCAGACTTACTTCTTTTTCCCTTCACAAAACACAATTCCATTTCCTCATACCTTCTTTACCAAGAACACACTTCCTACTTTCCTTAAGCAACCAAGAACTGACTTTTATATTAGCATTTTATAGGTTGGTGAGCATAAATACCAGTGATAATTTCTAAAACCTTGGTTTTCTTAGAACATTTTAGGATGGCACCAAACATCATTTATTTTTAATCCCAAATCTCTTCAGTTTCTTTGTAAGAGGTAATCAGTGTTTAGTAGTAAATGTTTCAAAATCTTATTTTATTTGGAAATGACTTAGTTATTCAATAGATTTCCAACACTTCATTTAGCACAACCCTTAGAAGTACAAGCTACCCCAATATGGATAGACTAGGCAGATATTCCTAATGCACAATTATTCTTTTTTTTTTTTTTATTTTTTATGTTTAAACTTTACAAAATTGTATTCGTTTTGCCAAATATCAAAATGAATCCGCCACAGGTATACATGTGTTCCCCATCCTGAACCCTCCTCCCTCCTCCCTCCACATACCATCCCTCTGGGTCGTCCCAGTGCACTAGCCCCAAGCATCCAGTATCGTGCATTGAACCTGGACTGGCAACTAGTTTCATACATGATATTTTACATGTTTCAATGCCATTCTCCCAAATCTTGCCACCCTCTCCCTCTCCCACAGAGTCCATAAGACTGTTCTATACATCAGTGTCTCTTTTGCTGTCTCATACACAGGGTTATTGTTACCATCTTTCTAAATTCCATATATATGAGTTTAGTATACTGTTGCACAATTATTCTTAATAGAGTTTGCCTAAAGGCTCATATCTCATTTACATTTCTTTTAGAAGTTTCTTCACTCAAGGTAATTTCCTTGCTGAGAAACTTGTAACAGATATAATAATATTGAACCTATATTAAACCTAGGTACAATGAAAATATTCTGCTTAATGTTAATTACTCCTAGACATGCCTATATTATTTAGATCAACAAACAAACATTAATATCAGGTATTTAATACTGAATATTTCCCAGTTCATGTGAACCTGAAATTCATTTAGGTTACTTTCTCTTATATTTAGAATTATTTGATTTGTAAGCACTTAATTTTTTTAAGGCCAATTAGATTAGAGCTCATTTATAAACGGATCTCAGCAATCAACAATATTATCAAAAAAACAAAGACACACACTGAGACATACATCTATGCAAATAGACACAAGAGATCCTATAGCTTTGTTTTCCAAACTTAGTTATGAATAAAAAAAATGGTTGGAGTAAGATTTTAAAAGGCTTCCCCCCCACCTTTTTGTTCCTTTTGGTTTCAGTATGGATAAATGATCCAGAAAGCTCTGGTCTAAAGGTATGAAAGTGAAAATGAACTAACTTAGTCGTGTCCAACTCTGCGACCCCATGGACCATAGCCTACCAGGCTCCTCATCCATGGGATTTTCCAGGCAAGGGTACTGGAGTGGATTGCCATTTCCTTCTCCAGGGCATCTTCCCAACCCAGGGATTGAACCCGGGTCTCCCATATTACAGACAGACACTTTACTGTCTGAGCCACTGTGGCTCTTGTCTAAAGGTATAGGAGGAGTTACTTCCTCAGGGCAAGAATTCTTAAAAAGATACTTTTTCCTTCCAGCTTCCTCTGGAATCTAAAGAATATTGTGACCACACTGTCAAAAATTGTATATATTTTTTTGTGTGTGACCATAGTTTTATAGCTGAAATTTAGACCAGATATTGCTCAGCTTGGATCTGATAACAAGGGCAGATTGGTCCTAGAAGGGATTGTCCTCTGGGGAAGTAGGGGTCTTAGTTTGATCAGCCCCTGGATGTTTATTACAGGAGGAAGTCCTGGACGTAAGGGGACTTCAGTCCATTTTCCTATCCTATGTCAATAAAGATCTAATATTTTTAGGCCTTTTTTCTTGTCATTGGAACATAGCTATAGATTGACCAGTCATTTAAAAAGTTTTCCTAAGGGGTTCCAGGATGGGGTGTGGAAACTTAGAGTAAGCAATTCACATATTAGCTTGAACAATTTGTACCAGATGTCTGTGTACTGAAACCAAACTAGTAAACCAAACCGAACCAGAACTTCACCACCTAGGAGTCACACTCCAAATGAAATAAAAAGCAAAGAGATGTCCAGAAATCAAAAGCCAAGTGGCAAAAGTGCCCCCCAAAGCAAAAACCAAATGGCATAAATGTCAAACATGACTTCCCAGTTCCACTAGACCTGTGACCTGGCAAAGTCAGTGCTAGCAGCCTTTTTAGTTCTGACAGTTTCAAGCAATTTCTTGTTGATTTTTTGTGAAGAAGTTACTCTATCATTTTCTGTTTTAGAAGCTTCTAGATATCAGTCAAAACATGGCTGGCCTTTTCTAATCGTGCATGCAAAAATATCAATTTTAGAATATCAAAAAAAAAAAAAAAAAACCTCCAATTTGGCCATTTTAGGTTGAGATCTCTTTTAGTGTGATTTCTCCAATTAACTAGGTACTTGCAAGTATGACCTCCATATGTATTGTACATGAATCTGGCTAGAGTGTTAGAGGCTGGCTTTTTGACACCCCTTTGCTTCTGTTTTTGAGAGATTCTGTTTCTCATTTTAAGCTGATTTTGTCAGGGATAAAAACCACTGGTGAACTTGTTTAGTGGGCCCATGTGCTGCTTGTGAGCTTAACTCCTCCAGGAGTCACCCCAGAGTCATTTCAGCTTGTCTTATGTGTCTCAGATTCTGCCTCTGGCAATCTAAGACCACCATGGCTGCTCAGGTCACTGAATGGCCAGTCCTTATGTGTGACCCCGGACTAGCAAGTATTTTAATTAATGAGTGGGTTTCCCTATGGGACCACTGCACAGTATGAGGACTAGGCCTCCATCACACCCATAAATTTCTCAGTCATCTGAGAAAAACAAAACTGGCCGGGAGGAGTCTTGTCCCTTTTGTTCAGAGCAAAGCTCTCATGTATTTTTCTCATTTTTATCCTGACAAATTCTATAATGGCAGTCAAATTGAGGAAAACTGTCAGATAAGCCTCTTACTTAACCATTCAATCAAGACCAGTCAGTCCCCTACAGTGGAGCAACCTCAGCATCAGCCGAGCCCCTGGTATTCCTCGATTTTTTCCAAACAAGCCCACCTACCCAGTACCTTCCCACTGGGTGGGCAATTCTTCTGGCATCTTTCAGCCACCCCCCACCCAGCATCTTTTGACTGGGTGGGGATTCTTCAGTATCTTTCCACCGAGCCCCACTCAGTGTCTAGACCATGAGTGGGTATGCCCCAGATGTTTCACCTGGGCCTCCCCTAGTATCTTTCCTACTAGAAGGGCACAAGTAACCTGCTCCACTCAGAATCTCAGCCAATATGGGAGATTCAAGAACCAAGAGAGACTTACTCAAATTCGTCTGCAATCCCCGAGGAGGCGGATAGGTGCAAGGGGCCGCTGCTTCTACCAAAGCTCTGGTTCCTCATGGAGTCCAGTTGAAAGAAGGAAGTCCACACTGGGTCCCTTCGTGGTCGCCATAACTGTCGACTAAAAAAGGATGTACAACTTGGGAGTTGTGACTTAAGTTTTATTTGGGGCAAAATGAGGATTGCAGTCCGGGAGGCAGCATCTTAGATAGCTCTGAGAGACTGCTCCAAAGCGGCAGTGGGGAAAAGACAATATATAAGGTTTCAGTGAAGGGGGAGTTCAATACCATGAAGCACTCATTTTACAAAAGGTTTTTGTTAGTCATGAGGATCTGATATCACCATGAAGGGATTTAGTGCTTCTCTAGATATGAGGAGATGCAAGGATTGAGATCATAAAATCTGTTCCTAAAAATATCCAACTATCTAAAGACCTGTCCCACCAGATTCCCTGGAGCCCAGAGTGATTCACTCCACCCTGAACTCCCTCAGGAATTGTTGAAGGTCAACAGCTATAGCAGTACGGGGTTTAGTCTTTGTAGAAGCAGATGGCAAATGCCTTTGTTGTTCAGTCACTGGCAATGCTCTTGGTAAGTGCCAATTTGTAGTTGACATAATCATACACTTCTGTGATTTGCTTCATTAGCTCAGCATGGTAATCTGTAGATTCATCAACATTAATGTGTATAGCTGTAGTTCATTTTTTACTACTGTATACTATTCCATTATATGACTGTATGATAATTTAGTATACTAGTCCAATATGATATAGATATTTGGCTATTCCAAATATTTTTCTTGCTATGATAATGATATTGTACCAGCCTCAGTTTAATGGTCTTCTACTGATCTGCCAGTCCCTCCCACCAAACCTTTTCTTACTTTCATTCCTCTCTAGTAACTGCTCATACTATTTCTATGGTCACTGAGCCAGGAACTGTTTTTATCACAGACTAAGGAGCACACACAAAAGTAGGAAGTCAAGAAACACCTGGAGTAACAGGCAAATTTGGCCTTGGAATATGGAATGAAGTAGGGCAAAGACTAATAGAGTTTTGCCAAGAAAATGCACTGGTCATAGCAAACGCCCTCTTCCAACAACACAAGAGAAGACTCTACACATGGACATCACCAAATGGTCAACACCAAAATCAGATTGATTATATTCTTTGCACCCAAAGATGGAGAAGCTCTAGACAGTCAACAAAAACAAGACCAGGAGCTGACTGTGGCTCAGATCATGAACTCCTTATTGCCAAATTCAGACTTAAATTGAAGAAAGTAGGGAAAACCACTAGACCATTCAGGTATGACCTAAATCATATCCTTTATGATTATACAGTGGAAGTGAGAAATAGATTTAAGGGCCTAGATCTGATAGAGTGCCTGATGAACTATGGAATGAGGTTCGTGACATTATATAGGAGACAGGGATCAAGACCATCCCCATGGAAAAGAAATGCAAAAAAGCAAAATGGCTGTCTGGGGAGGCCTTATAAATAGCTGTGAAAAGAAGCAAAGTGAACAGCAAAGGAGAAAAGGAAAGATATAAGCATCTGAATACAGAGTTCCAAAGAATAGCAAGAAGAGATAAGAAAGCCTTCCTCAGAGATCAATGCAAAGAAATAGAGGAAAACAACAGAATGGGAAAAACTAGGGATCTCTTCAAGAAAATTAGAGATACCAAAGGAACATTTCATGCAAAGATGGGCTCGATAAAGGACAGAAATGGTATTGATCTAACAGAAGCAGAAGATATCAAGAAGAGATGGCAAGAATACACAGAAGAACTGTACAAAAAAGATCTTCACATCCCAGATAAACATGATGGTGTGATCACTGACCTAGAGCCAGACATCCTGGAATGTGAAGTCAAGTGGGCCTTAGAAAACATCACTATGAACAAAGCTAGTGGAGGTGATGGAATTCCAGTTGAGCTATTTCAAATCCTGAAAGATGATGCTGTGAAAGTGCTGCACTCAATATGCCAGCAAATTTGGAAAACTCAGCAGTGGCCACAGGACTGGAAAAGGTCAGTTTTCATTCCAATCCCAAAGAAAGGCAATGCCAAAGAATCTTCAAACTACTGCACAATTACACTCATTTCACACACTAGTAAAGTAATGTTGGAAATTCTCCAAGCCAGGCTTCAACAGTGTGTGAACCGTGAACTTCCTGATGTTCAAGCTGGTTTTAGAAAATGCAGAGAAACAAGAGATCAAATTGCCAACATCCACTGGATCATAGAAAAAGCAAGAGAGTTCCAGAAAAACATCTACTTCTGCTTTATTGACTATGCCAAAGCCTTTGACTGTGTGGATCACAATAAACTGGAAAATTCTGAAAGATATGGGAATACCAGACCACCTGACCTGCCTCTTGAGAAATCTGTATGCAGGTCAAGAAGCAACAGTTAGAACTGGACATGGAACAACAGACTGATTCCAAATAGGAAAAGGAGTACGTCAAGGCTGTATATCGTCACCCTGCTTATTTAACTTATATGCAGAGTACCTCATGAGAAATGCTGGGCTGGAAGAAGCACAAGCTGGAATCAAGATTGCCAGGAGAAATATCAATAACCTCAGATATGCAGATGACACCACCCTGATGGCAGAAAGTGAAGAGGAACTCAAAATCCTCTTGATGAAAGTGGAAGTGGAGACTGAAAAAGTTGGCTTACAGCTCAGCATTCAGAAAACGAAGATCATGGCATCTGGTCCCATCACTTCATGGGAAATAGGTGGGGAAACAGTGGAAACAGTGTCAGACTTTATTTTTTGGGGCTCCAAAATCACTGCAGATGGTGACTGCAGCCATGAAATTAAAAGATGCTTACTCTTTTGAAAAAAAAGTATGACCAACCTAGATAGCATGTTCAAAAGCAGAGACATTACTTTGCCAACAAAGGTCTGTCTAGTCAAGGCTATGGTTTTTCCTGTGGTCATGTATGGATGTGAGAGTTGGACTGTGAAGAAAGCTGAGCACTGAAGAATTGATGCTTTTGAACTGTGTTGTTGGAGAAGACTCTTGAGAGTCCCTTGGACTGCAAGGAGATCCAACCAGTCCATTCTGAAGGAGATCAGCCCTGGGATTTCTTTGGAAGGAATGATGCTAAAGCTGAAACTCCTATACTTTGGCCACCTCATGTGAAGAGTTGACTCATTGGAAAAGACTGTGATGCTGGGAGGGATTGGGGGCAGGCGGAAAAGGGGATAACAGAGGATGAGATGGCTGGATGGCATCACCGACTCAATGGACGTGAGTCTGAGTGAACTCCGGGAGTTGGTGATGGACAGGGAGGCCTGGCCTGTTGTGATTCATGGGGTCACAAAGAATGGGACACGACTCAGCAACTGAACTGAACTGAACTGAAGGAGCACACATGAATGGCACTAACCAGAAAAAGAGACTATCTTTTTTACTTATTTCTTTTTTTTTAATTGGAGGATAATTGTTTTACAGTGTTGTTATGGTCTCTGCCATACATTGGTGAGAATCAGTCATAATTATATACATATATCCCTCCTTGTTGAGCCTCCCCACGCCAATTTCAACCCTCCAGGTCATTACAGAGTGCCAAGCTGGGCTCCCTGTGTTATAGAACAGCTTCCTGATAATTATCTGTTTTACACATGAGAGTTTTTGTATGTCAATTCTACTTTCTCAACTTGTGTTACCCTCTCCTTCCTGCACTGTGTTTACCAGTCCATTCTCTACATCTGTGTCTCCATTTCTTCTTTGTAAATAGGTTCATCAGTACTGTTTTTTCTAGATCCCATATATACATGTAATACATGATATTTGTTTTTCTCTTTCTGACTTACTTCACTCTGTATAATAGGATCTGGGTTCATCCATCTCACTACAACTGACTGAAATTTGTTCCTTTTTATGGTTGAGTAATATTCCATTGTATATATGCACTACAGATTCTTTATCCATTCACCTGCTGATGGACATCTAGATTGCTTCCATGTTCTGGCTACTGTAAATAGTGCTGCAGTGAATATTGAGGTACATGTGTCTTTTTGAATTGTGGTTTTCTCAGAGTATATGCCCAGTATCAGGACTGCTCAGTCATATGGTAGTTTTATTTCTAGTTTATTAAGGAATCTCCATAGTGTTCTTCAAAGTGGCTGTATCAATTTGCATTGGTATAGTCACTGCATTTTTTTTTATAGTCACTGCATTTTTAAAAAACTTTTTATCACTTATTTCAGGTATTTTACTTTTTTTTCCTCTCCCTTTTGCTTCCCTCATTGTATTCCTCAGTAAAGCCTAAGCATATAAACTTTTGCCTTAGCCTCTGTTTTCTAGGGAACCTGGCCTTACACAACTACAATGGGCATCTTAATACATTACCCCCCCCCCCAGCACATGTGCAAAGAATTTCTTCAGAGTATGTATCTAGAAGTAGAATCGCTTAGTTTTAGTTATAGTTGTAGCTATAGAATTCCTGAGTTACAGTAAATGCTCAGGTTGACTGCTGCGACTAAGCAATGTCAAACTGTTTTCCAAAGCCGTTTTTACCTATGTATTCTTTCACTAGCACTAGCATGAGACTTCCTGTAGCTTTACAACCTCTTGAAAACTTGCTGTTATCTATATTGTTAGTATTTCTAATTTTGATTGGTATGTAATTGCATCTCATTTGCTTTCTGAAGCTTTTCCTTGAATATAAGTGAGGCTGAAGCCATTTCATATGTTCACAGGACATTTGTATTCATCCTCTGTGATATTCCTGTCCATGTCTTTTGCACATTTCTTTTGGTATGGCTGTCTCTTCTTTCTGATTGGTCAGAGTTCTTCATATATTTGTATGATAATCCTTTCTTGATTATATGTCTTTAAAATATCTTCTCCTGGCTTTATTGCTGCATATGGATAACCATTTATCCTTATAGCTTTTAATGCAGGGTCTGTTTCTTTCACATTGATCTACAATGTTTCCTCTGTCATAAGTCACGTTTCCACTTTTACATGGATCTATTCTGGATTGTCTGTTTTGTTTCATTGTTCTGTATGTCCATCCTTGCTCTAATATTATATTATATTTATTAATATAGCCTATAGTAAATCTTGAAAATTGGTAGGGCAAGTTTCCTCATCTTACTCTTGTGGAATATCTTGTCTATTTCTGATCCTTTGCTTTACCAAGTTACACACACATACACACACGGGCATGCATACGCACAAATAATCTGTTAGGATTTGGGGGAGAATTGCAGTGGATCTTTAAATTAATTCTGTGCTCATGATGGTTGATAAGTTTCTGAGTTTCTTTTTTTTGTATTATACTTGTCTTTTTTTTTTTTTTTTGGTATTATCTCATAAAATGCATGGGAGAGTGTTTCTTATTTTTCTGTTCTCTGTAGTAGTTTGTGTAAGGATTGAATTGTCTGTTCCTTTAATGTATGATAGAACTCTCTTATAAAATCACCTGGGTCCTAATCATTCTTTAATCAAATATTTTAAAAATACTGCTTTAATTTCTTTAATCATTATAAAACTGTTTAGATTTTCTGTTTCTCTGTGAGTTATTTATTTATCGGTGCTTATATGCTTCTTATTCATTTCATCCGTGTCTTTAAACTTGGCATTGCATTGTTTGTACTTTCTTTTTATCTGCTTCATTTCTGTTATACCTGATTTCATGCCCACTTTTTCATTCCTAATACAACACTTTTGTCCCTTTTCTTCTTGATCAATTTTGCTAGCATTTTATTATCTTCTTTTAGTCCTTCTTAAGCACATTTTGACATTATTTTTCATCTCTGTTTTATGCCTTATTTTCATTAATTCCTGATTTTAGGTTCTTTTCCCCTTCTGTTTCCTTTTGATTTATTCAGATGCTCTCTTTCTAACATCTTAAGTTATGAGCAGGCTTAGCTCATTAATTTTGAGTCTTTCTTCTGTTTAAACTGATTTTGGATTAATATCTACATACAGAAGACAGTAAAAATATATATACTCAGTTTAATGAATAAGTAACCACTATTCAGATCAATAAATAGAAAACTACCAACTCTATTAGTCCTCTGAACAGTATTCCTGTGCCCCTGATCATGTAAGCTCTACCCTCTACATGTGACCACTTCTGCAGTGACATGTAATTTTTATTTATTTAAAACTTTATTACTTAAATATGCATCCCTAGACAATATAGTTTAACCTTTTCTGTTTTTGAACTTAACATTTACTAGAACAAAGCATAATATATATTTTATAAACTTGATTTTTGCCTAATATTATATCTATTAAATTCATTCTTTCACGTAAATTGTTGTAATCGATTTTGTGAATATAACACACTTCATATATCCAGTGTACTGTTGTTACACATTTGAATCTTTCCAGGACCTTGTTACCACAGATAATCCTCCTATGAATATTCTTGTATACGTCTCTTAGGGCAAGAGTTTGACTGTATACCAGATGTAGAAGTGCTCACCCATAAGGTTTGTGCATGCTAGCCTTTAACATCAGTTCAGTTCAGTCATTCAGTCATTCATTCATGTCTGAATCTTTGCGACCTCACGAATCGCAGCACGCCAGGCCTCCCTGTCCATCACCAACTCCCGGAGTTCACTCAAACTCATGTCCATCGAGTCGGTGATGCCATCCAGCCATCTCATCCTCTGTCGTCCCCTTCTCCCCCTGCCCCCAATCCCTCCCAGCATTAGGGTCTTTTCCAATGAGTCAACTCTTCGCATGAGGTGGCCAAAGTACTGAAGTTTCAGCTTTAGCATCATTCCTTCCAAAGAACACCCAGGACTGATCTCCTTTAGAATGGATTGGTTGGATCTCCTTGCAATCCAAGGGACTCTCAAGAGTCTTCTCCAACACCACAGTTCAAAAGCATCAATTCTTCAGTGCTCAGCTTTCTTCACAGTCCAACTCTCACATCCATACATGACTACTGGAAAAACCGTAGCCTTGACTAGATGGATTTTTGTTGGCAAAATAATGTCTCTGCTTTTGAATATGCTATCTAGGCTGGTCATAACTTTCCTTCCAAGGAGTAAGCGTCTTTTAATTTCAAGGCTGCAATCACCATCTGTAGTGATTTTGGAACCCAAAAAAATGAAGTTTGACATTGTTTCCACTGTTTCCCCATCTATTTGCCGTGAAATTATGGGACCAGGTGCCATGATCTTAGTTTTCTCAATGTTGAGCTTTAAGCCAACTTTTTCACACTCCTCTTTAACTTTCATCAGGAGGCTTTTTAGTTCCTCTTCACTTTCTGCCATAAGGGTAGAAATTGTATGGACCTTACAGAAGCAGAAGATATTAAGAAGAGGTGGCAAGAATACACAGAAGAACTATACAAAAAAAGATCTTCACGACCAAGATAATCACGATGGTGTGATCACTCACCTAGAGCCAGACATCCTGGAATGTGAAGTCAGGTGGGCCTTAGAAAGCATCACTACTAACAAAGCTAGTGGAGGTGATGGAATTCCAGTTGAGCTATTTCAAATCCTGAAAGATGATGCTGTGAAAGTGCTGCACTCAATATACCAGCAAATTTGGAAAACTCAGTAGTGGCCACAGGACTGGAAAAGGTCAGTTTTCATTCCAATCCCAAAGAAAGGCAATGCCAAAGAATGTTCAAACTACTGCAGAATTGCACTCATCTCACATGCTAGTAAAGTAATGCTCAAAATTCTCCAAGCCAGGCTTCAGCAATATGTGAACTGTGAACTTCCAGATGTTCAAACTTGTTTTAGAAAAAGCAGAGGAACCAGGGATCAAATTGCCAACATCCGCTGGATCATGGAAAAAGCAAGAGAGTTCCAGAAAAACATCTATTTCTGCTTTATTGACTATGCCAAAGCCTTTGACTGTGTGGATCACAATAAACTGTGGAAAATTCTGAAAGAGATGGGCATACTAGACCACCTGATCTGCCTCTTGAGAAACCTATATTTAGGTCAGGAAGCAACAGTTAGAACTGGACATGGAACAACAGACTGGTTCCAAATAAGAAAGGGAGTATATCAAGGCTGTATATTGCCACACTGCTTATTTAACTTATATGCAGAGTACATTATGAGAAACCCTGGGCTGGAAGAAGCACAAACTGGAATCAAGACTGCCGGGAGAAATATCAATAGCCTTTAACATGGTAAACAGTTTATCCAAGTGTTATACTAGTTTATAGTCTCACCAGGTACCAAATTACATTCCTGCAAGCAGTGTACCAGAATGTAAGAGTACTCATAGCTTCATACTTGGTATTCTCTAACTTTTTATATGTCTCTAGCCTGGAAAGTATATAATGTACTTAGTTTTGGTTTATAATGAGCATTCCCTGACTGCTGTTAATACTGATTGGCCTCATATTTTTTTTCTACTATGATCATTTTATGCTGTATATTTTATGTCAATTCTGTTTTATTTGTGTCCCACTTAAATTAATAAAATGAAATTTATTGTTTTAGTTCTAAATATATTATAGTGTCCATTATAGTTTGTTCTTTAATCTAGGAGTTACTTCAGAATTTGTTAAACTTCCATAGGTAGGCTATCAGTGTTTTTTATCTTTTAATTTTATCTTTATATTCTCCAGCAACTCCAGTGATTGACTCTATTTTCAGGGTTTTTTACCCTGACTTCAAAGTAACAAAATTTGTGATCACTTAATAAAAGTTAGCAGTGTGGGGTGGGGGGAAACTACATTGAAGTAGATGGTGGACTGGGCCACTATTCTCTATGGATACTTGATTCAAATACATGCCTCAACAAAATTACAAATTCCAATGTTTTACTAAATTTAAAATAGGTCATATTTCAAAATGAGTATTAAAATCTATGAATTATACTGGCAATTCAGTTCAGTTCAGTTCAGTTGCTCATTTGTGTCTGACTCTTTGCAACCCCATGGTCTGTAGCACGCCAAGCTTCTCTGTCCATCACCACCTCCCAGAGCTTGGTGAAACTAATGCCCATCAAGTCGGTGATGCCATCCAACCATCTCATTCTTGGTCGTCCCCTTCTCCTCCTGCTATCAATTTTCCCCAGCATCAAGGTCTTTTCTAAGGAATAAGTTCTTTGCATCAGGTGGCCAAAGTAGTATTGCTTCAGCTTCAGCGTGAGTCCTTCCGAGAAATATTCAGGACTGATTTCCTTTCAGATTAACTGGTTTGATCTCTTTGCAGTCCAAGGGACTTTCAAGAGTCTTTCCCAACACCACAGTTCAAAAGCATCAGTTCTTCAGGGCTCAGCTTTCTTTATGGTCCAACTCTCACATTCATCCCTGACTACTGGAAAAAAACAAAACTTTGACTAGACGGACCTTTGTTGGCTCTGCTTTTTAATATGCTGTCTAGGTTGGTCATAGCTATTCTTCCAAGGAGCAAGCGTCTTTTAATTTCATGGCTGCAGTCACCATCTGCAATGGTTTTGGAGCCCAAGAAAATAAAGTCTATCACTGTTTCCATTGTTTCCCCATCTATTTGCCATGAGATAATGGGACAGAATGCCATGATCTTAGTTTTCTGAATGTTGAACTTTAAGCCAACTTTTTCACTCTCCTCTTTCACTTTCATCAAGAGGCTCTTTAGTTCCTCTTTGCTCTCTGCCATAAGGGTGGTGTCATCTGCATATCTTAGGTTATTGATATGTCTCCCAGCAATCTTGATTCCAGATTGTGCTTCATCCAGCCTGGCATTTTGCATGATTTACTCTGCATATAAGTTAAATAAACAGGGTGAAAGTATAGAGCCTTATCTCACTCCTTTCCCAATTTGGAAGCAGTCCATTGTTCCATGTCTAGTTCTAACTGTTGTTTCTTGACCTGCATACAGATTTCTCAGGAGGCATTTAAGGTGGTCTGTATTCCCATCTATTTAAGAACTGTTTTACAGTTTGTTGTGATTCACACAGCCAAAGGAATACTGGCATTTGCTCAACAAATTTCAATGATCTTTCACATGTTTAACTCAACCATAATCATGTAAGGTAGGTGATACTATGTCTTATATGTGGCAGATTTCAGAGTTGTTAACGGCTTGGATTAAGGCTGAGAGTGTGTATATATTTGGATACAGATGAGGAAAATTGCAGAGGTTATATGGATGGGTATTGGATGCCTTTTTGAAATACGATTAATGTTAGTTTAGATAAGCATCACAAGAAAAGGAGCAGATTTTAGTTGAAAGAAAGGTGAATTTGAGGAGCGGCAAAATTTTTTCAGTTTTAAACATTCATGGAGCATCATGAAACATATATTTGGAGGTAAGATGCCAAAAATATCTATATTTATCTGTGGAAAGGTCATGACAGGACCCATGTGAGAGGATGAGAGTATCTAAGGGGAGGAATCTTGGCCGTGCAAAAAGGCAGAGCCTGGAGTTCTGTCTACGTTTGAAGGGTAAGAGTAGAAAGATAAAAGAGCTAAAGCGCTGAGTTGAATGCAAAAAAAAAAAAAAAAAGATGTATGAGAACTAGAGAGTGTAGTTTCATGATAGCCAAAGGAGGAGAATATTTGAATATGGGAGAGGTTGTAGTTGCCTCAGCTGCTATAGAGAGGCTGATTATTAAGAGAACTGTGCAGAGTCCACACAATTTGATACTTAGAAAATCAGTGGTGACCTCCTCTGTCTCCTTCCTCCTTCTTCTCTTCTCTGTATAACTCCGTGAACATCTCTGAGTGGTCCAGTTGTGGAGTGCACATAAGGAAGTGACTACTGGCTATCCCACTCTCTCCACTATTGATTCCACCTCATCTCAATTGGGTCACCTCTAACTCCCTCCTCCCTCTTCTCTTCTCCATGTAACGCTGTGAACCTCTCTGAGTGACCCTCACAGTAGAGAAACTTTTCATCTTTAATGTAGATGTTTTATCAATGGTGCTGTATAGAAGGAGAAGTTTTGAAACTACTGTAAAAATAAGACTGATAACTGGAAGCAGGAGGCTTAAGTCCAAACCCTGACTCCAGGGAACTCCTGACTCCAAGGAACATTAATTGACAGGAGCTCATCAAACGCCTCCAAATCGACACTGAAACCAAGCACCACACAAGGGCCAACAAGTTCCAGGGCAAGACATACCAAGCAAATTCTCCAGCAACAAAGGAGCACAGCCCTGAGCTTCAAGATACAAGCTGCCCAAAGTCACCCCAAAACCATAGACATCTCATAACTCATTACTGGACACCCACCAGAACACCGACACAACCTTCCCTAACCAGGAAACCTTGACAAGCCACCTGTACAAACCCACACACAGCAAGGAAAAGCCACAATGAAGAGAACTCCACAAACTGCCAGAATATAGAAAGGACACCCCAAACTCAGCAATTTAAACAAGATGAAGAGACAGAGGAATACCCAGCAGGTAAAGGAACAGGATAAATGCCCACCAAACCAAACAAAAGAGGAAGAGATAGGGAATCTACCTGATAAAGAATTCCGAATAATGATAGTGAAATTGATCCAAAATCTTGAAATCAAAGTGGAATCACAGATAAATAGCTTGGAGACTAAGATGGAGAAGATGCAAGAAAGGTTTAACAAGGACCTAGAAGAAAAAAAAGAGAGTCAATATAAAATGAATAATGCAATAAATGAAATTAAAAACACTCTGGAGGCAACAAATAGTAGAATAACAGAGGCAGAAGATAGGATTAGTGAATTAGAAGATAGAATGGTAGAAATAAATGAATCAGAGAGGATAAAAGAAAAACGAATTAAAAGAAATGAGGACAATCTCAGAGACCTCCAGGACAATATTAAACGCTACAACATTCGAATCATAGGGGTCCCAGAAGAAGAAGACAAAAAGAAAGACCATGAGAAAATACTTGAGGAGATAATAGTTGAAAACTTCCCTAAAATGGGGAAGGAAATAATCACCCAAGTTCAAGAAACCCAGAGAGTCCCAAACAGGATAAACCCAAGGCAAAACACCCCAAGACACATATTAATCAAATTAACAAAGATCAAACACAAAGAACAAATATTAAAAGCAGCAAGGGAAAAACAACAAATAACACACAAGGGAATTCCCATAAGGATAACAGCTGATCTTTCAATAGAAACTCTTCAAGCCAGGAGGGAATGGCAAGACATACTTAAAATGATGAAAGAAAATAACCTACAGCCCAGATTATTGTACCCAGCAAGGATTTCATTCAAGTATGAAGGAGAAATCAAAAGCTTTTCAGACAAGCAAAAGCTGAGAGAATTCTGCACCACCAAACCAGCTCTCCAACAAATACTAAAGGATATTCTCTAGACAGGAAACACAAAAACGGTGTATAAGTTCGAACCCAAAACAATAAAGTAAATGGCAACGGGATCATACTTATCAGTAATTACCTTAAACGTAAATGGGTTGAATGCCCCAACCAAAAGACAAAGACTGGCTGAATGGATACAAAAACAAGACCCCTACATATGTTGTCTACCAGAGACCCACCTCAAAACAGGGGACACATACAGACTGAAAGTGAAGGGCTGGAAAAAGATTTTCCATGCAAATAGGGACCAAAAGAAAGCAGGAGTAGCAATACTCATCTCAGATAAAATAGACTTTAAAACAAAGGCTGTGAAGAGAGACAAAGAAGGTCACTACATAATGATCAAAGGATCAATCCAAGAAGAAGATATAACAATTATAAATATATATGCACCCAAAACGGGAGCGCCACAGTATGTAAGACAAATGCTAACAAGTATGAAAGGAGAAATTAACAATAACACAATAATAGTGGGAGACTTTAATACCCCACTCACACCTATGGATAGATCAACTAAACAGAAAATTAACAAGGAAACACAAACTTTAAATGATACAATAGACCAGTTAGACCTAATTGATATCTACAGGACATTTCATCCCAAAACAATGAATTTCACCTTTTTCTCAAGCGCACATGGAACCTTCTCCAGGATAGATCACATCCTGGGCCATAAAGCTAGCCTTGGTAAATTCAAAAAAATAGAAATCATTCCAAGCATCTTTTCTGACCACAATGCAGTAAGATTAGATCTCAATTACAGGAGAAAAACGATTAAAAATTCCAACATATGGAGGCTGAACAACACGCTGCTGAATAACCAACAAATCACAGAAGAAATCAAAAAAGAAATCAAAATTTGCATAGAAACGAATGAAAATGAAAACACAACAACCCAAAACCTGTGGGCCATGGTAAAAGCAGTCCTAAGGGGAAAGTTCATAGCAATACAGGCACACCTCAAGAAACAAGAAAAAAGTCAAATAAATAACCTAACTCTACACCTAAAGCAACTAGAAAAGGAAGAAATGAAGAATCCCAGGGTTAGTAGAAGGAAAGAAATCTTAAAAATTAGAGCAGAAATAAATGCAAAAGAAACAAAAGAGACCATAGCAAAAATCAACAAAACCAAAAGCTGGTTCTTTGAAAGGATAAATACAATTGACAAACCATTAGCCAGACTCATCAAGAAACAAAGGGAGAAAAATCAAATCAATAAAATTAGAAATGAAAATGGAGAGATCACAACAGACAACACAGAAATACAAAGGATCATAATAGACTACTATCAACAATTATATGCCAATAAAATGGACAACGTGGAAGAAATGGACAAATTCTTAGAAAAGTACAACTTTCCAAAACTCGACCAGGAAGAAATAGAAAATCTTAACAGACCCATCACAAGCACAGAAATTGAAACTGTAATCAAAAATCTTCCAGCAAACAAAAGCCCAGGTCCAGATGGCTTCACAGCCAAATTCTACCAAAAATTTAGAGAAGAGCTAACACCTATCCTGCTCAAACTCTTCCAGAAAATTGCAGAGGAAGGTAAACTTCCAAACTCATTCTATGAGGCCACCATCACCCTAATAGCAAAACCTGACAAAGATCCCACAAAAAAAGAAAACTACAGGCCAATATCACTGATGAACATAGATGCAAAAATCCTTAACAAAATTCTAGCAACCAGAATCCAGCAACACATTAAAAATCATACACCATGACCAAGTGGGCTTTATCCCAGGGATGCAAGGATTCTTCAATATCCGCAAATCAATCAGTGTAATACACCACATTAACAAATTGAAAAATAAAAACCATATGATTATCTCAGTAGATGCAGAGAAAACCTTTGACAAAATTCAACACCCATTTATGATAAAAACTCTCCAGAAAGCAGGAATAGAAGGAACATACCTCAACATAATAAAAGCTATATATGACAAACCCACAGCAAACATTATCCTCAATGGTGAAAAATCGAAAGCATTTCCTCTAAAGTCAGGAACAAGACAAGGGTGCCCACTCTCACCACTACTATTCAACATAGTTTTGGAAGTTTTGGCCACAGCAATCAGAGCAGAAAAAGAAATAAAAGGAATCCAAATTGGAAAAGAAGAAGTAAAACTCTCACTATTTGCAGATGACATGATCCTCTACATAGAAAACCCTAAAGACTCCACCAGAAAATTACTAGAACTAATCAATGACTATAGTAAAGTTGGAGGATATAAAATCAACACACAGAAATCCCTTGCATTCCTATACACTAATAATGAGAAAACAGAAAGAGAAATTAAGGAAACAATTCCATTCACCATTGCAACGGAAAGAATAAAATACTTAGGAATATATCTACCTAAAGAAACTAAAGACCTATATATAGAAAACTATAAAACACTGGTGAAAGAAATCAAAGAGGACACTAATAGATGGAGAAATATACCATGTTCATGGATTGGAAGAACAATATAGTGAAAATGAGTATACTACCCAAAGCAATCTATAGATTCAATGCAATCCCTATCAAGCTACCAACAGTATTCTTCACAGAGCTAGAACAAATTATTTCACAATTTGTATGGAAATAAAAAAAACCTCGAATAGCCAAAGCGATCTTGAGAAAGAAGAATGGAACTGGAGGAATCAACCTACCTGACTTCAGGCTCTACTACAAAGCCACAGTCATCAGGACAGTATGGTACTGGCACAAAGACAGAAATATAGATCAATGGAACAAAATAGAAAGCCCAGAGATAAATCCACGCACATATGGACACCTTATCTTTGACAAAGGAGGCAAGAATATACAATGGATTAAAGACAATCTCTTTAACAAGTGGTGCTGGGAAAACTGGTCAACCACTTGTAAAAGAATGAAACTAGAACACTTTCTAACACCATACACAAAAATAAACTCAAAATGGATTAAAGATCTAAACATAAGACCAGAAACTATAAAACTCCTAGAGGAGAACATAGGCAAAACACTCTCAGACATACATCACAGCAGGATCCTCTATGACCCACCTCCCAGAATATCGGAAATAAAAGCAAAAATAAACAAATGGGACCTAATTAACCTTAAAAGCTTCTGCACATCAAAGGAAACTATTAGCAAGGTGAAAAGACAGCCTTCAGAATGGGAGAAAATAATAGCAAATGAAGCAACTGACAAACAACTAATCTCAAAAATATACAAGCAACTCCTCCAGCTCAACTCCAGAAAAATAAATGACCCAATCAAAAAATGGGCCAAAGAACTAAATAGACATTTCTCCAAAGAAGACATACAGATGGCTAACAAACACATGAAAAGATGCTCAACACCACTCATTATCAGAGAAATGCAAATCAAGACCACTATGAGGTACCATTTCACACCAGTCAGAATGGCTGTGATCCAAAAGTCTATAAATAATAAATGTTGGAGAGGGTGTGGAGGAAAGGGAACCCTCTTACACTGTTGGTGGGAATGCAAACTAGTACAGACACTATGGAGAACAGTGTGGAGATTCCTTAAGAAACTGGAAATAGAACTGCCTTATGATCCAACAATCCCACTGCTGGGCATACACACTGAGGAAACCAGAAAGGAAAGAGACACATGTACCCCAATGTTCATCGCAGCACTGTTTATAATAGCCAGGACATGGAAGCAACCTAGATGTCCATCAGCAGATGAATGGATAAGAAAGCAGTGGTACATATACACAATGGAGTATTACTCAGCCATTAAAAAGAATACATTTGAATCAGTTCTAATGAGTTGGATGAAACTGGAGCCTATTATACAGAGTGAAGTAAGCCAGAAGGAAAAACACCAATACAGTATACTAACACATATATATGGAATTTAGAAAGATGATAACAACAACCCTGTGTACGAGACAGCAAAAGTGACGCTGATGTATGGAACAGTCTTATGGACTCTGTGGGAGAGGGAGAGGGTGGGAAGATTTGGGAGAATGGCATTGAAACATGTAAAATATCATGTATGAAACGAGATGCCAGTCCAGGTTCAATGCACGATACTGGATGCTTGGGGCTAGTGCACTGGGACGACCCAAAGGGATGATATGGGGAGGGAGGAGGGAGGAGGGTTCAGGATGGGGAGCACATGTATACCTGTGATGGATTCATTTTGATATTTGGCAAAACTAATACAATTATGTAAAGTTTAAAAATAAAATAAAATTAAAAAAAAAAAAAAAGAAAATCAGTGGTGACCTTATTGAAAGCAGCTTCTGTAGAGCTGTGCAGCAGAGGTTAGATTGTTATCAATTTGGGAATGACTCAATGGTGAGAAATAGTAGACAATTCTTTCCTGTAGTTTGCAATGAAGAGAGAGAAAAGGAAAATTTAAGGGAAAGGCAGGCAGAGTGTAGGTTTTTGATTTGTTTTCTTAACATTGGCATTTCAGTATATATTTAGAAAAGAGGGAGAAGTTATCAATGCTGTAGAAAAGACTGAAAAATCAAAAAAGGAGGAATATGGTAGGAAATGTGTTGAAGATGGAAAAGTTGCTGAATTTATAGTCAAGAAACTGTTATTTATTTGCTGGCTCTGCCATTGTCCTGATATATGTTTATAGGCAAATCATTTAACATTTTGTGATCCCAGTTTTACTCATCTGTCCAACCAGAGTAATCACATTTACTATATAGAATTGATGTAAATATAAATACTATTTGCAGAAGTGCAGTTAAGAATGTAGATACATCATATATCAGGATGCAGAACTGTGATAAATGATCATTAATATTGATTCCTTTTTTTTTTTTGAATAGTATTATTAGTAAAAGTAAAGTGATCATATGGTCACAGTTCCAGAAGATGGGTTCAAGGGTACAGATGTGGTTCCTCCTTGAAATTGGCTTTAGACATAAAGGGAAGAAGAAGACAAAGGGAAACTTCGAAGGAGAAATTTAAATGATATAATACAGAATATTCAGGATTTTTAAAAATTCAAAATAAGTAAAATTCAAATGACAGATCAGTTATTTGTAAGGCGCCTGGACAAATGTAGGGATACCACTACTCTTATATCTTATATTGCTAATAAGAGCTTTAAAAAAATTGTTTTATCCTCAGTTATTTCTCATGAGATTCAAATTTTGGTCCATTCTTCATTCTGTGAGTTCTTATATCATCTATGAAACTTGTTTGGAGTTTCTTTTTTTCTTTTTCTTAAAAAATTTTTTTTGTTTTTACCTTTACAATATTGTATTGGTTTTGCCATATATCAACATGTATCTGCCAACAATGTTATCCAAGAAAATGTTTTATGAATACTATGTGCAAAACGTTTTACTAGGGAAGTATTTCTCAACCTAGGATAGTTCTACGTACATGGGGATAATTCTGTCCAATAAATGTGTATACAAATATGTGGGGACAGTTTTAAGGGTCACAAGAACTGGAATGCTATTGGCATTTCATGGAAGGGGGCCACAACTGTTAAATAGCCTTCAGTTCATAAAACAGTTCTACACATTTTCTGGGAACTATGGGAAATAAGCAAGGATATCAAGCCCATCAATCCTAAAGGAAATCCACCCTGAATATTCATTGGAAGGACTGATGCTGAAGCTCCAATACTTTGCACATTTGATGCAAATAGCCAACTCATTGGAAAAGGCCTTGATGCTGGGAAAGATTGAGGGCAAGAGAAGGGAGCGATAGAGGATAAGATGGCTGAATGACATCATCAACTCAGTGCACATGAGTTTGAGCAAACTCTGGGAGATAGTGGAGGACAGGGAGTGCAGTCCATGGAGTCACGATAAGTCAGACGCAACTGAGCAACTGAACAACAGCATCAAGAAGGGGGCTTGGGGTTTATGGTCATTATTTGCTTACTGGGTCTGTAATTTTAAATCAGTCATTAAATTTCTGAGTCTTGATATCATTGTCTATAGACAAGACCATTGAACTAGATTATTTCTAGGAAAATTTCCAACTATAAAATTTAAAAGTTCTATGAATTAGGGATATTTATGTTTAGGAGATGAAATTGGAATTGGATGTTAAAGGGTAGAGCAAAAGGAGTCAATACTAGGAAAGGAAGACAGTGTAAGCTCTGTCATCATTAAGTGTGAATCTTAATGTTTACCATTTTCTGGAGAGGAGAGTTCTTGTTGGGAAGTAATGAGTGGCAAATAAACAAAATCAGGATGGGGCAATGATAATAATACCCTTTGAGATTTAGGTTGGGCTTCCCTTGTGGCTCAGCTGGTAAAGAATCCACTTGCAATGTGGGAGTCCTAGGTTCAATCACTGGGCTGGGAAGATCTCCTGGAGAAGGGAAAGGCTACCCACTCCAATATTCAGACTTGGAGAATTCCATGAACTATACAGTCCATGGAATTGCAAAGAGTTGGACATGACTGAGCAACTTTCATTTTCACTTTTGAGATTCAGGCTAGCGAGGTGAATTTAATCCTGTAGATAATTGACTTGGCTTCTCACATGGAACACAGCCTTGTCTAACTCAATGAAACTAAGCCATGGTGTATAGGGTCACCCAAGACAGTCAGGTCATGGTGGAGAGTTATGACAAAATGTGGTCAACTGGAGAAGGGAATGGCAAACCACTTCAGTATTTTTGCCTTGAGAACCCATGAACAGTATGAAAAGGCAAAAAAAAAAAAAAAAAAAATGAACACTGAAAGATGAACTCCCCAGGTGGGTAGGTGCCTAATATGCTACTGGAGATCAGTGGAGAAATAACTCCAGAAAGAATGAAGGGACAGAGCCAAGGCAAAAATAACACCCAGTTGTGGATGTGACTGGTGATAGAAGCAAGCTCTGATGCTGTAAAGAGCAATATTGCGTAGGATCCTGGGATGTTAGGTCCATGAATCAAGGCAAATTGGAAGTGGTCAAACAAGTGATGGCAAGAGTGAACGTCGACATTCTAGGAATCAGCAAACTAAAATGCACTGGAATGGGTGAATTTAACTGAGATGACCATTATATCTACTACTGTGAGGAGGAATCCCTTAGAAGTCACCAAAGATCTGAAATGCAGTACTTGTATGCAATCTCAAAAAAGACAGAATGATCTCTATTTGTTTCCAAGGCAAACCATTCAATATCATGGTAATCCAAGTCTATGCTCTGACCAGGAGTGCTGAGGAAGCTGAAGTTGAACAGTTCTATGAAGACCTATAAGACCTTTTAGAACTAAACTAAAAAAGATGTCCTTTTCATTATAGGGGACTGGAATGCAAAAGTAGGAAGTCAAGAAACACCTGGAGTAACAGGCAAATTTGGCCTTGGAGTACACAATGAAGCAGGCAAAGGCTAATAGAGTTCTACCAAGAGAATGCACTGGTCATAGAAAACACCCTCTTCCAATAACACAAGAGATGACTCTACATATGGATGTGACCAGATGGTCAATACCAAAATCAGATTGATTATATTCTTTGCAGCCAAAGATGGAGAAGCTCTATACAGTCAGGAAAAACAAGACTGGGAGATGATTGTGGTTCAGATCATGAATTTCTTATTGCCAAATTCAGACTTAAATTGAAAAAGAGGGGAAAACCACTAGACCATTCAGGTATGACCTAAATCAAATCCCTTATGATTATACATGGGAAGTGACAAATAGATTTAAAGGATTAGATCTGATAGACAGACAGAGTGCCTGAAGATCTATGGACAGAGGTTCATCACTTTGAACAGGAGACAGGGATCAAGATGATTCCCAAGAAAAAGAAATGTAAAAAAGCAAAATAGCTGTCTGAGAAGGCCTTAAAAATAGCTGTGATGTATAGAACAGTCTTATGGACTCTGTGGGAGAGGGAGAGGGTGGGAAGATTTGGGAGAATGGCATTGAAACATGTAAAATATCATGTAGGAAACGAGTTGCCAGTCCAGGTTCGATGCACGATACTGGATGCTTGGGGCTAGTGCACTGGGATGACCCAGAGGGATGGTATGGGGAGGGAGGAGGGAGGAGGGTTCAGGATGGGGAACACATGTATACCTGTGGTGGATTCATTTTGATATTTGGCAAAACTAATACAATTTTGTAAAGTTTAAAAATAAAATTAAAAAAATAGCTGTGAAAAGAAGGGAAGCAAAAAGCAAAGGAGAGAAGAAAAGATATACACATTTGAATGCAGAGTTCCAAAGAATAGCAAGGAGAGATAAAAAAAACCTCCCTCAGTGATCAGTGCAAAGAAATAGAGGAAAATAATAGAATGGGAAAGACTAGAGATCTCTTCAAGAAAATTAGGGAATATTTCATGCAAAAATGGGCTTGATAAAGGACAGAAATGGTACAGACCTAACAGAAGCAAAAGATTAAGAAGAGGTGACAAGAATACACAGAAGAACTATACTAAACAGATTTTCAAGACCCAGATAATCACTATGGTGTGATCACTCATATAGAGCCAGACATCCTGGAATCTGAAGTCAAGTGAGCCTTAGGAAGCATCACTATGAACAAAGCTAGTGGAGGTGATGGAATTCAGGTTGAGCTATTTCAAATCCTAAAAGATGATGCTGTGAAAGTGCTGCACAAAATATGCCAGCAAATTTGACAAAGTCCGCAGTGGCCACAGGACTGGAAAAGGTCAATTTTCATTCCAATCCCAAAGAAAGGCAATGCTCAAACTACTGCACAATTTCACTCATCTCACGTGCTAGTAAAGTAATGCTCAAAATTCTTCAAGCCAGGCTTCAGCAATACGTGAAGTGTGAACTTCCAGACGTTCAAGCTTGTTTTAGAAAAGGCAGAGGAACCAGAGATCAAATTGCCAACATCAGCTGTATCATCGAAAAAGCAAAAAGCAAGAGAGTTCCAGAAAAACATCTATTTCTGCTTTATTGACTATGATAAAGCCTTTGACTGTGTGGATCACAATAAATTGTAGAAAATTCTGAAAGAGATGGGAATACCATAGCACCTGACCTGCCTCCTGAGAAATCTGTATGCTGGTCAGGAAGCAACAGTTAGAACTGGACATGGAACAACACACTGGTTCCAAATCAGGAAAGGAGTACGTCAAGGCTGTATATTGTCGCCCTGCTTATTTAACTTATATGCAGAGTACATCATGAGAAACTCTGGGCTGGAGGAAGCACAAGCTGGAATCAAGATTGCTGGGAGAAATATCAATAACCTCAGATATGCAGATGACACCACCCTTATGGCAGAAAGTGAAGAATTATGAAAGGGCCTCTTGATGAAAGTGAGGGAGGAGAGTGAAAAAGTTGGCTTAAAGCTCAACATTCAGAAAACTAAGATCATGGCTTCTGGTCCCATCACTTCATGGCAAATAGATGGGGAAACAGTGGAAACAGTGACAGCCTTTATTTTTGGGGGCTCCAAAATCACTGCACATTGTGATTGCAGCCATGCAATTAAAAGACACATATTCTTTGGAAGGAAAGTTATGACCAACCTACAGAGCACATTAAGAAGCAGAGACGTTACTTTGTCAACAAAGGTCCGTCTAGTCAAGGCTATGGTTTTCCCAGAAGTCATGTATGGATGTTAGAGTACGACTATAAAGAAAGATGAGCAGCAAAGAATTGATGCTTTTGAACTCTGGTGTTAGAGAAGACTATTGAGAGTCCCTTGGACTGCAAGGCGGTCCAACCAGTTCATCCTAAAGGACATCATGCCTGAATGTTCTTTGGAACGACTGATGTTGAAGCTAAACCTCCAATACTTTGGCCACCCAATGCAAAGAACTGACTCATTTGAAAAGACCCTGATGCTGAGAAAGATTGAGGGCAGAGGGAGAAGGGGACGACAGAGGATGAGATGGCTGGATGGCATCCCTGACTTGATGGACATTCAGTTCAGTTCAGTTGCTAAGCTGTGTCTGACTCTTTGTGACCCCATGAATCGCAGAACTCCAAACCTCCCTGTCCACCACCAACTCCCAGAGTTCACCCAAACTCCTGTCCATCGAGTCAGGGATGCCATCCAGCCATCTCATCCTCTGTCGTTCCCTTCTCTTCCTGCCCTCAATCCTTCCCAGCATCAGAGTCTTTTCCAATGAGTCAATTCTTCGCATGAGGTGGCCAAAGTATTGGAGTTTCAGCTTTAGCATCAGTCCTTCCAAAGAACACCCAAGACTGATCTCCTTTAGAATGGATTGGTTGGATCTCCTTGCAGTCCAAGGAACTTTTAAGAGTCTTCTCCAATGCCACAGTTCAAAAGCATCAATTCTTCAGCACTCAACTTTCTTCACAGTCTAACTTTCACATCCATACATGTCCACTGGAAAAACCATAGCCTTGACTAGATGGACCTTTGTTGGCAAAGTAATGTCTCTGCTTTTCAATATGCTATCTAGGTTGGTCATAACTTTCCTTTCAAGGAGTGAAAATCTTTTAATTTCATGGCTGCAATCACCATCTGTAGTGATTTTGGAGCCCCCGCCCCCCCCCCAAAAAAAAAGTCTGACCTTGTTTCCACTGTTTTCCCATCTATTTCCCATGAAGTGATGGGACCAGATGCCATGATCTTAGTTTTCTGAATGTTGAGTTTCAAGCCAACTTTTTCACTCTCCTCCCTCACTTTCATCAAGAGGCTTTTTAGTTCCTCTTCACTTTCTGCCATAAGGGTGGTGTCATCTGCATATCTGAGGTTACTGATATTTCTCCTGGCAGTTGGGATTCCAGCTTGTGCTTCTTCCAGCCCAGCATTTCTCATGGTGTACTCTACATAGAAGTTAAATAAGCAGGGTGACAATATACAGCCTTGACATACTCCTTTTCCTATTTAGAATCAGTGTGTTGTTCTATGTCCAGTTCTAACTGTTGCTTCCTGACCTGCATATAGGTTTCTCAAGAGGCAGGTCAGGTGGTCTGGTATGCCCATCTCTTTCAGAATTTTCCACCGTTTATTGTGATCCACACAGTCAAAGCTTGGCATAGTCAATAAAGCAGAAATAGATGTTTTTCTGGAACTCCCTTGCTTTGTCGATGTTCTAGCGGATGTTGGCAATGTGATCTCTGGTTCCTCTGCCTTTTCTGAAAGCAGCTTGAACATCTGGATGTTCTCGTATTGCTGAAGCCTGGCTTGGAGAATTTTGAGCACTACTTCACTAGCGTGTGAGATGAGTGCAATTGTGCAGTAGTTCTATGGACATAAGTTTGTATAAACTCTAGGAGTTGGTGATTGACAGCGAAGCCTGGCGTCCTGCAGTACCTGGGGTCACGAAGAGCTGGACATGACTGAGCGACTGAACTGAACTGAAGTACTTGACTTGGTCTGATTTTAGAGTAGCATCGTTGGTTCAAGGCTTCCCTGGTGGTTCAGATGGTAAACCATCTGCTGGCTATGTGGGAGACCTGGGTTCTATCCCTGTGTCAGGAAGATCCCCTGGAGAAGGAAATCGCAACTCACTGAAGTACTCTTGCCTCGAAAATTCCATGGCTGGAGGAGACTGGTGGCTGCAGTCCATGGGTTGCAAAGAGTCGTACACGACAGAGCCACTTCACTTTCACTTTAACTGCTTCAAGTTCTTCTCACTATGTCCCTCCCACCAGATTAGTCAAGATAGGTCATCAACCCTTGACACTATCGTTGGAATTTTTGACCTTTACCTGTGGAGCAATGTTAGCTCTCATGTTATTTCCCTAAGCGATAGTTACTCAAAGTGTATTCTACTGATAATAACTTCTAAATCTCCTAGTATGCTTGTTAAACATGCAGGTTCTTGGGGTGGTACCCAGAGAAGCTGATCTCTAAAGGGTGCTTTCTAAAAATCCACATTTAAAAACAAGTGAACCAGGGGAGTCTTTTGCACAGAGCCAGCTTCCTGGAAGTGTGACCTGTGTAATTTCACTGGGCCTTGCACTCAGAAGGGTCCTGCACTTGATTTAATGCTTTGCTGTTGGTCTCTTGGGATTGTTAATCATTTTGAACAAGGTGCCCGTTTTTCATTTTGCATGGGGCTCCACAAATTCTTTATATATTTCTAATTATGAGAAGTGCTAAAGTTTGAGAACTACCGTCCTAGTTCTGTCCTTAACATACTCCCAACTTCCTTCTCATTCTCAATGGCCTTTGTCATAGTTGGCCCAGCATGAATTTTACAAAACTGGTGGGGATTATCACATTAGGTAATTGGAAATGTTGATATGTTTTTTGGTAGAAATTTAAATGACAAGAAGTATGTGTTTTTTGAAAAGTTTAGTAACGTAGTGTGTTGTGGTTTGTGGAAAATAAAGAATGAAGGCATAAGCTTTTATATATGGAATGAGTAATCAGCAAGGACCTACTGTATGGCACAGAGAACAATATTCCATATCCTGAGATAAACCATAACAGAAAACAATGTAAAAATTTATATAGGTATAACTGAATCACTTTGCTATGTAGCAGAAATTAACACAACTTCAGTAAAAATATTAAAACTAAAAAGAATAGACAGGAGTTTGGGAGGCAGTTTAGAAGGCATTTGTAATAAATTATACCTGAAGTAATGAGAGTTTGAAAAACAATGGTAGTTGGAATGGAAAGGAAGTAACGAGTGCCAAAACCAAAGCAAAAACATTCATAGAACTTGGTAATTAATTACCAGAAGAGTTTCCAAGCCTTGGGGCCTAGATGAATCAAATAGGTATGTTATGAGGGGTATTTGGGTGTGGAAGGAAAAAGATATTTCATTTTTGATAGCATTTGGTGGCAGGTAATCCAGGTAGAAATGCCCAGTTGGATGTTACAAATTAGAGCTAAGGGTTTGATGCAGAGATTAAAGCCTGGCGTGTCTTCAAAAAAGAGATAACACTTGAAACTGTGAGAGTACATCTACTAGACTGGAAAGATGTTGAAGTGTAAAGAAAGTGAAAGACTGATTTTTTTTGCTATCCATCAGCAGGAGGTAGGAGAAGTGCTATAAGGGGAAAGGAAAGAGTTGGCATGGATACTTTAGGAATCTTACATTTGTTTCAGCTCAGAGTCAGTGGAATATATTGGATAACCACATGCTTCTTTTGGATTCATAGCCTTGTGAGTCTATCAACACTGCACAAGGATAATTATTATTATATGGCTGAGTAAACTCAATTCCTCAAGAGGTTAATCTTTCTCTGGTCATCTCCAGTTGCACATAGTGACATCATTTGTCAATATCTATTATACTGCAGATTTCCTTAAGAGACTGTTCAAAGGAGCAAGGAAAAAAAATGCACATGAGGAATGTAGAGATTACTACTTAAAAATAACATAGAATGTTGACTGGGTAATGCACTTGCTTTGATTATGTCATGATATAGGTTCAGATTTGAAAGAATGAGTGTTCTTTTCATTAGCAGAAATATGGTACAGGTTTCCTAATCCATTATGGTAGAGAGTTTCATCAGAAGTTTGTTTTGAAATTGCTGTCCACTTTTAGTTATTGGAATTCACAGAATCTCATGCTGTCCTCACCCACCACCATTTTTGACAAGGTAAGGTGTTTTTTTTTTTTTTTTTTAAATAATAGGATCATTGATCCTGTAGACATTTTTGCATGTTAGCTTGAAAACGCTGGTCATGACAGAAAGAAAGTCAGACTCAAAAACAAAATAATAAATTGTCATTTATAAATTGAGCTATATCTATTGTACAGAGAAACAGATAAATTATATGAAATATTTTCTGTGATGAAACTAGATAGAGCACTTTAATAATACTTCTCAAATCTTGAAAAGAACTCCTGACAATAATATATCATCTTTGGAAAGTGTATGAAGCAAAAAATTAATGCCTGCCAAATCCCTGCCAGTCTTCTGTCCCAAAGCTAAAATTAACAAAGTCCATCTAACCCTTTACTATGTCCAAAAAGAAAAAAGCTCTAACATGTACTTTAATTAATGTTCAGTATATGTATTTAATTAATGTTCAATGTATGCACAACAGATGATGATCTTACCTTGAGAAATAAAGAAAACTCCTCTCTTTGTCTCTTTATAAAATGTCCCTAATATTTTTATTCTTCAAAAAGACTTATTTTCAGTGTCAGAAATCTAGTTTCCTGAAATATGAGAAATGTGTTCTTTATTTAAGGAATAAAAAGCCTTTGAGAATTTATAGCTACTTTGAAAAAGCTACTGAACAGTGCACAGGGAAAAGTCTCAATTATTTTTAAGTCATGTGAGGAAATGTATTGTTAAGCTGTAAGCAGAGCTGTCAGCAGTCTCTTGATGTCTCAACACAATGGGCATCCACTTTAATACTTTAATTTGCCTTGTTCTTATCAGAAGACATATGGCAGGTTTCTGTCTTGGCTGTGAAATGCTCTGATTTTAATTTTGGTAAAATTCTTAGCAGTTGTCTCATGCTATATTTGATGAGAGGCTAATTTCCAACATTCCGTTAACAAGGTTTCTTCAATGAGTATGAGGTTTTAAAATGAAATTTGCATATCTGCTATGCAATGATTCAGCATTCAGTCTCATTGCTTCTTTGTTACTGTGAAACACGGTGCAGATTAGTGAAAGCGTTTGGTTCTGTACCTTTCTGGTTTCTCCACTGTTTGGATAGAATTGTTATTATGCTAATTTCCTTGTGTTATCTTTGGTTGCCTGGGATTGTGGGACCAGAAATTTCACAAATTTTGGAAAATAATAAAATGGTTCTCAGCAAGGCAATCACAGGGACACATTCAGCTGTGAAATTTGTCTTGAACTATACAAATACTTCCATGCTGTCTAGCATCAAGATCACTGAAAAGAGGGAGAATGAAAGATTTCCATTTAATGATAAGATGCAATTTTTTCTATTTGAGTAATACTACCTTCTCCTTAAATTTGAAGGCTATAAGAGAAAATATGAGATGTTAGCAAGAGAAAGGACGAGGAGAACATCATACAGTACAGCCAACTGATATGGACAAGTTAGGAGAAAGGAGGATGTGGCATTAACCTCAGAGTGGCGGGATTAGGGTTTAGATTAGAAAATGTAAAATCAGTGGTAGTTCCAGGAAATTATAAGGTAATTACAGAGATTTCAAAAATGATTTCTAGGCGACTAGTCAGTATCAGGTGTAATGCTGAGAGTGATGAGGAATTTGAGGATTATGTGGAATCATTCTGATCACAACCTAATTTTAGGTTGCAGAAGATAATTCAATGAAAGATCTTACAGATAATCAGAATCAAGGGAGTGAAAATGGATGGAGAAGGTGAGATGAAGATTTACTGTATGCAGGTGAAACTAAAGCTATGAAAACAGAAATGCAGTTGACTGGAGCGAGTGTAAAGAGCCTAGGTCACCTTCACCTTTTAAACTTTTTGAAGGAAGAATAGTCTGTATGGGAGGGAATATTCCTAGAAGAAGCATTCAGGAGTGCCACTTTAAGAGTTTCTTGTAGTGCCATCTGCTGTCTACAAAGAGCTCCATGCTGTGGTAACTATTGTTTTGATTACTGTACTTTATTGATATATAGAGAGTGAAATAAAATAACGGAGTACATTCATTCCCCGGCAACTAGGATGAAAGCTTTTATAAAGCTTGAAGGTACTCAGAAGTCCCTGGCCAGTTATGTAGTTAAGCAACATGACTCTCATTTTGCTAAGCCATCACTCTCTCTGACAAAAAATCATTGGAATAAAAGTCTATCTTTCCAGGCAATGAAAAAGAACAAGGCAGTTTTTATAATGGCTCCAGTAGTAGCAGTGGACTACAGAATTTAAGCAGTCCTTTTAGAGTGAATAACTAGGTAAAAAATGAATGAAAGTGTTATATAAATGTGGCTTATGTATTTATATATGTTTATGTGTATATCAATTACATTTTACTCTGTAGAAAGAGGAGCACCCTTTACAAATTGTTCATTGAATGATTGATGTAAATTTCCTAAACTCTCTCCTGTTTTGCTTTTACTATATAAGGCTATTGTAAAAGAATATTTTCCAGTAAGTCATGCCCTTTAGGGACAGCATGAGTAGGTTTTCAAATCTATATTTTAAATAAATGACTATGGGGAAAGAAAACTTCCTTGGATTTATCATTGGTCCTATAACAATCTCCAGTCCTGTGACACAAAATACATGTATATTATATAAAGATTGGGCATTGTTTGCTTTTACTTCTCCTAGAAACATTTTACTGTTCACGTATCATGAAAAGGAGATCTGTAGCCACTTGTATAATTAATTGTTCTGATTCAAGGGGGCAAATGATTGCAGTCCAAAGAAGTCCATAGGTGAAGCTCCAAGGTGCCAGAAAGCCTGGAGCTCCATCTTCCTATGCACTTCCCTGATGTAACCCTTGAAGACATCTTTAGAACTTAAAACCTGGAAATACTTAAGGTTTATCTGACTCTTGGAAAGATTTATTTATATTACTAAAGTGTAAGGAAGAATCTAGGCTCATTTCCATTTCACCTCAAAAGAGCAAAAGTTTTTTGTCCATTCCCTCTTTTCACAAGGAAAGGGGATGAACTGTCTTCTCTATATAAATGGAGAAAATCCATTGTCCACTATCATTCACCTATGGAATATCTGTTGCTTGAGTAGGTTGTTTGACATGGCTCTCATGGTAATCATCCCAGGGATAATGTTGGTGTTAAGAAGGAGGAACATGCTTAGTATTGACTGTAAGGCAGTTAATGAGAAATCTCTCTCTGTGATTCAGAATAGCTCATTTGAACATTAATATAGATGAATAGAAAAAAACCAACAGAGTGCATGATCAAACTGACTTTTGTGAAAGAGATAACACCACACAGACACTCTTATGAGACTTTCAAGATTTAATATGAGGCACTGTTCTAGGTATTACAGCATCCTATGTAATTGTAGTGGTTTGTGAATAGCTTCCATAATGATAGAAATTGGTGGAACTTACTGTGTGCCACAGAAAGACAGACTTTATAGAGACTATGGTGTATCCTTTATCATTTTATTCACAAAGCTTCTGATAAAGTAAGGTATTTATTTAAATAAAGAAAAAATCAACTAGTTGATTGGACTGGACAACTAACCCAGAAATACTAGAGGCCTTTCCCCCCCACATATAGAAAGATTGTTATGGATAGCTTTTTTTTACCACAATTATTTTCAGTTAACTTCATTAAGCATGTACTCAACCTCAGTGTCTTAAAGCTTTGTGATGTAAATATACTCCTGTTTTTATATAGACTCTATCATTTACTAGTTTGTACAATTATGTAGGGTCATAGAAAAAGCAAGAGAGTTCCAGAAAAACATCTACTTCTACTTTATTGACTATGCCAAAGCCTTTGACTGTGTGCATCACAACAAACTGTGGAAAGTTCTAAAAGAGATGTGAATACCAGACCAGCTTACCTGCCTCCTGAGAAATCTATATGCAGGTCAAGAAGCAACAGTTAGAACAAGACATGGAACAATGGACTGGTTCTAAATTGGGAAAGGAGTACGTCAAGGCTGTATATTGTCACCCTGCTTATTTAACTTATATGTAGAGTACATCATGCGAAATGCACGGCTGGATGAAACACAAGCTGGAATCAAGATTGCTGGGAGAAATACCAATAACCTCAGATATGCAGATGACACCACCCTTATGGCAGAAAGCAAAGAGGAACTGAAGAGCCTCTTGATGAAAATGAAAGAGGAGAGTGCAAAAAGCTGGCTTAAAATTCAATATTCAAAAGGCGAAGATTATGGCATCTGGTCCCATCACTTCATGGCAAATAGATGGGGAAACAATGGAAACAGTGAGACTTTATTTTCTTGGGCTCCAAAATCACTGCAGATGGTGACTGCATCCATGAAATTAAAACACACTTGCTCCTTGGAAGAAAAGCTATGACCAACCTAGACAGCATATTAAAAAGCAGAGACATTACTTTGTCTACAAAGGTCCATCTAGTCAAGGCTATGGTTTTTCCAGTAGTCATGGATGGATGTGAGAGTTGGACCATAAAGAAAGCTGAGCACTGAAGAATTGATGCTTTTGAACTGTGGTATTGGAGAAGACTCTTGAGAGTCCCTTGGACTGCAAGGAGATCAAACGAGTCAGTCCTAAAGGAAATCAGTTCTGAGTATTCATTGGAAGAACTGATGCTGAAGCTGAATCTCCAATACTTTGGCCACCTGATGTGAAGAACTGACTCATTGGAGAAGACCCTGATGCTCAGAAATACTGAAGGCAGGAGGAGAAAGGGATGACAGAGGATGAGATGGTTGGATGGCATCACCAACTCAATGGACATGAGTTTGAGAAAGTTCCGGGAGTTAGTGATGGACAGGGAAGCCTGGTGTGCTGTAGTCCCTGTGGTTGAAAAGAGTCAGACATAACTGAGAAACTGATCTGAACTGAACTGATAGATTATTAACCCTTTACAGTTTATAAATTGCTTTAAAATTGATCATCACATTATGTTCTTTGACAGATACAGGAGGTGGGCATTGATTCACATTTCAAAGATGGAGAAACTGAGCTAAGGGCGGTGACAAGGCTTACCAAAGAGACAAAATTTGAGAGCATGGTCTGAATACAGAATTTCAGACTCCAAGTCTATATTTGTTTCAATGACAGAACTTATCACTTTCTCAGAAAATTCTTAAATATTATGGTAGCTTAGGGAAACTTTTTCTGAAGCATTTATATATGTAGACAGAAAATACACAATAAATTTAAGATTCTGATGGGAATGCATGGTTTAAAAAATGTTGAACAGCGCTTTTGGCACCGTGAGAATACCCTCAGAATAGGCATTCCAATTAACTCATACTAAACTCTAATTAGTGCCTTCTGTTGATAGAAACCAAAAACTAAATTGACTTCAGATTTTGAGGTATTTCATTTTGCTGCTTTGATCATTGTTAAAATGAATAATTTGGCTCTTTCTCATGAGAAGTAATTTTCAGTGAAAGAAGTTATAAGTTCATGACCTTTTGTAAACAAGTGAAAGATTGTTTACCTTGTTTTTCACATGTAGACATATGATTGATGTATTTCTGGGAAGTGATTAGCTCCATGTCCTTGTATTCCACCATCTTTATTCTCCTGTTTCACTTTACCTTAATTTTAAGTCCTATTTGATAGTTTCTATAGCATCAAGTGTCAGAGAATTTGTGGGATATGTAAGGGATATTGGTCATGGTTAACCTGCCATCTGTTTTCCATTCCAAGTTTCTGAAAAATCACATTTTGTTTAGATGTCCTGCTGTGGGACATGAAGTTGAAGAATACTTCTATTCTTCCCTCCTCACTTTATCCTTCACAGGCATTCCTCCACCAAATATCTTCCATGTACAATTCCATCTTGCTTTCTGCTTCTCAGAGGAGCCAAACTGACACAGACATGAATGTAGAAACCTGTCATTCAAGTTGCTCTTGTAAGCTTTCCTAGAGCCATGGAAAACAAGCTGTAGGATAGAGTGGACATTTTGGGTAGCAGTGGAGAAATTTAAAGGATCTGGTGTCTTGAGGATGTCAGAAAAGGCTGAAGCAACCAACCTGAATTTGTCTTATTTCTGAAGTCTTTTGTGAATTCTACTCATTTCCTTATTGTTTAAGTGAGTTTAAATGTTTTAGGAGACTTTCAACCAAACTAGAGTTTTGTAGAGTGTTTAGCTCAGTGTATGAACATAGTAATTGAGGAAGTTTAGTATATGGTTCAAAGAATGGACTCTAGACCCAGGCTTCTTTGGTTCAAACTCCAGATTCACTACTTACTAGGAATTTTATCTTGGGCAAGTAATTTAACATTCTTTTCCTTATTTTTAAAATGGAGCTCATGATAGTGTCTACCTTATATGGTCAGTAGGAGGATTACATTAATGCTATACATAATGCTCTGAACAGTGTCAAGCACATAAGAAGTATTATGTTTATCACTCATAGTAGTAGTGATAAGTGCTCAACTAATATTAATAGTAGTTTCTATATTTATAGTATTAATATTATTATTATTAAAAATACACATGATTAAAATTCTGTTGAATTATGTTGAAGGAAAGAATAATTATGACTGTGATCTGGTCAGCAAAAGTAATATTATCATGTATATTGTATAATTAAAACATATTCAAGCATACCAGTTAATTGTTAAACCACTTTTTTAACATCGACAAAATAGTAAGTCTCAGGAATAAAATGATAAAATCACTTCCATTCAGATGATAGATTTTTACTATCACACGAAATCAAGGAGTTTCAGTCTCAACACATTTTGTTAGCCTTTCATTTATAATGGATGATTTCTGTCTATTAACAGTAGATTCATATGGGCTGCATTTTCTCTAGTCTAGTTATATTTCCTGTTGGCTGTCTGAATCATAACAATGGTGGATTAATAGCACTGTGTCTCCTTACTGGAGAAATATTGATTCACAGTAGTGGTGGAGAACACTATGCTGCTACTGCTGCTGCTAAGTCGCTTCAGTCATGTCCGACTCTGTGCAACCCCATAGACGGCAGCCCACCAGGCTCCCCCGTCCCTGGGATTCTCCAGGCAAGAACACTGGAGTGGGGTGCCATTTCCTTCTCCAATGCATGAAAGTGAAAAGTGAAAGCGAAGTCGCTGAGTCTTGTCCGACTCTTAGCGACCCCATGGACTGCAGCCTACCAAGGCTCCTCCGTCCATGGGATTTTCCTAGCCACTTCTTATTTAGCTTGAGTAAAAGTGAAGTCGCTCGGTCGTGTATGACTCTTTGCGACCCCTTGGACTGTAGCCCACCAGGCTCCTCATCCATGGGATTCTCCAGCCAAGAATACTGGAGTGGGTTGCCATTTCCTTCTCCAATGCATGAAAGTGAAAACCGAAAGTGAAGTCGCTCAGTCGTGTCTGACTCTTAGCGACCCCATGGACTGCAGCCTACCGAAGCTCCTCTGTCCATGGGATTTTCCAGGCAAGAGAACTGGAGTGGGTTGTCAATGCCTTCTCCTTAACCTCTGAGCCATCTAGAACTACTGGAAACTCTAAATTGTCATTTAAAAAGTTGATAATTTTACCAAGTTAGTTCTTTTGTTTTTGGATAAATACTCAGGGCTTTTTTTTTTTTTTTTTAAATGATGTTATTGAATTATGTACTCCTGATTGCTTGCCACCATTAGACAATACAACTACTCTGACCACACATCTAGAAAAGTATCAGCTCTCTGAATATGAACATAACCTATAATTAATTCAGTTTGAATGATGAAATCATTTTATGAAGCTCTAGACTAACATATTTTGATGTTTCTATATAGTCTGTAGCTTTCTTCCTTTGTTCAGGTAATTTCTAGTTCATTACTGGTAAGTGATCATGAATAGTGCAGAGTTATAGAATTATAACTCAGAAAAACGTATAAGTGTGATTTGGTATCAATAAATTAAATACTCTCTACTCAGTACATAACAGTAAAGAACTTATAAATTAGTAACATTTAATTTCTCTGTATTTGTCTTAATTAGGAAAAGGGTATTTAGCCAAGAAAGTATCTGAGTAGCAAAAATACATATCAGCCAAGCTTTCTGGGGAAATGAAAGTATATGCTTTATCATTACCTATTTTAAAATTTTAATTTGAAATAATTTCAGACTTACAGAGTCACTTTAAGAATAGCACAAAGAACTTCAACTATCCTTCATACATATTCACCAGTTGTTAATATCTTGCCACTGTTCCTTAATCATACTCTTGGATAATACACATAATGCTATTATCTAGCATATAGTTTATATTCAAATTTTACCAGTTGCTCCAATAATGTCATTTTTAGCAGTGCAGGATCACACATTCATTCAGTTTGTCATTCAACTTTAGTCTATAATGTGAATGTTACTTCAGCCCTTCTTTGTCTTATATTGATGTTTTTGAAGATTCAGTCAGCCAGTTCAGTCACTCAGTCTTATCCAATTCTTTGCAACCCCATGGACTGTAGCAGGCCAGGCTTCCCTGTCCACCACCAACTCCCTGAGCTTCCTCAAATTTATGTCCATCAAGCCGGTGAAGTCATCCAACCATCTCATCTTCTATCAACCCCTTCTCCTCCTGCCTTCAATTTTCCCAGCATCAGGGTCTTTCCAAATGAATCAGTTCTTCATGCCAGGTGGCCAAAGTGTTACAGATTCAGCTTCAGCATCAGTCCTTCCAGTGCATATTCAGGACTGATTTCCTTTAGGATTGACTCGTTTGATCTCCTTGCAGTCCAACGGACTCTCAAAATTCTTTGGCGTTAAGCATTTTTTATGACCCAACTCCCACATCCATCCATGACTACTGGAAAAACCATAGCTTTGACTAGATGGACCATTGTTGGCAAAGTAATGTCTCTGCTTTTTAATATGCTGTCTAGGTTGGTCATAGCTTTTCTTCCGAGGAGCAAGCATCTTTTAATTTCATGGCTGCAGTTACCATCTGCAGTGATTTTGGAGCCCAAGAAAATAAAGTCTTTCACTGTTTCCACTGTATCCCCATCTATTTGCCATGAAGTGATGGGACCAGATGCCATGATCTTTGTCTTTTGAATATTGAGTTTTAAGCCAATTTTTTCCACTCTCCTCTTTCACTTTCATCAAGAGGCTCTTCAGTTCTTCTTTGTTTTCTGCCATGAGGGTGGTGTCATCTGTGTATCTGAGGTTATTGGTATTTCTCCTGGCAGTCTTGATTCCAGCTTGTGCTTCATCCAGCCTGGCATTTCACATGATGTACTCTGCATATAAGTTAAATAAGCAGGGTGACAATATACAGCCTTGACGTACTCCTTTTCCTATTTGGAACCAGTCTGTTGTTCCATGTCTGGTTCTAACTGTTGCTTCTTGATCTGCATACAGATTTCTCAGGAGGCAGTATGCTGGTCTGATATTGCCATCTCTTGAAGAATTTTCCACACATTGTTGTGATCCACACAGTCAAAGGCTTTGTCATACTCAATCAAGCAGAAGTAGATGTTTTTTTTCTGGAGCTCTCTTGCTTTTTCTATGGTCCAGTGGATGTTGGCAATTTGATCTCTATTTCCTCTGCCCTTTCTAAACCCAGCCGGAACATCTGGAAGTTCTTGGTTTGCTTACTGTTGAAGCCTGGCTTAGAGAATTTTATAGGCCATATATTTTGCAGAATATGCCTCAGTTTATATTCATCTTATATTTCCTTATGTTTAAATTCAAGTCATCCATTTGGGGCAGGAATGTCATAGAAGTAATGTTGTGTCCTTTAAGCTACATTGCATTTCCCATCACCAGTGATGTTAACTTTTATTTTTACATTATGTCTGCTAGTTTGCTCTGCTGTTTCTAATTAACAGGTAATTTGTGGAGAAGTGCTTTGATACTGTGTAAATATAGTATATCATTCTCCAGAAATCACCTAATAGTTTTAGTGGCTGTTTGTGATTTTTAGAACAAATTATTAGTATAATGGTTGAAAAATGGTGATTTTCTAATGCCATCAGTTTTATCATCACTTTTTTTTTTGTACTAAAGGCTTGCCGGGGTCCAGCCCTGGTAGATCCAGGGAATTCGAAGCGGGGACGGCGTCGGCGAGGATCAGGAAACAACTGCTTAATTAAACTTTAATTAAGGATATGAAGAGTAATAGAATGAGGATAGCTCAGTGACGAAATTCAGTGGAGAAAAGAGGCTGAAATAAGGATAGCTCAGTGAGGAAATTCAGTGGAGAAAAGAGGCTGAATAATTCAGCCAGAAGGTAAGAGAAAGAACGACATGGTGAGACCAAGTTTCGGTGAACAAGGCCCGCACTTTATTTTCCAAAGTAGTTTTTATACCTTAAGTTATGCATAGAGGATAATGGGGGAAGGGGTAGAGTCATGCAGTAAGCCAGGCTTTCTTCCTGCAAGCTTATCATATGCAAAAGTTTAGGTGATTTGCATCATCTTCTGGCCCAGAGGCCTTTTTCTCTAAAGGTGATTATTCTAAAGTCAGGCGCCAGCCTCCAAAAAGCATTAGATAAAGTTGCATTCCTACAGAGCAAAGGTGTGGTGGGCTATAACAAGAAAAAGAATTAAGTCAAGGGTCCCAGGTTACAAACATTAAAGTTACTACTTACACCAATTACATTAATCAATACACTGCCAGGGACACAGCAGATAAGGGATATGGAAACTTAGCAGCAAACATTGGCCCAACAAGTGAAAATCCCTTCACCAATACAATTTCTAATCAATCTTTTAACTGCTCAAAGAAATCTGTATTTAGACAGTTTAGAACATCTCATGCCTCTCAGTTTGGAGGCTCTGAGCAATCACATGTGGCCGGAAAAACCTATTCAGGCAGGCTAGAGGACTTCCAAGGGAGTTTGTAGGTTGAAACACTGTCACACTCAGGAATTATTAACTGGAGCTGTAAGCTAACTCTTTTTTCAGAGAGAGGTAGTGGGGGACAGCCCCCCGTAAAGTCAGAGGTGTAGGTGAAAGCACAAAGCAGAAAGTAGGCAGACTCTGGTTTTGGGGGTAGATTGCTCGAGAATTTCCAGGGAGACTCCTGAGGCTTGATCCTGCCTTTGCGTATGCCAAGCCTCCTTCCTCATGACCTTTGCCAGGGGCGAAGCTCGCTCCCCGCAAAGGCTTTCAGACATATTTGGCTATGTGATTTTCCAGTCTCTAGTAAATGCTAAGAAGCAAATTAGAAGAGAGCATGTTCAGAAAATGGGAAGACACACTGCAGCATAAGTGGCAGGTTGTAAAGGAAAAAGGAGAGGGAGAAAATATAATTATAAAATCTAAAAACTTAAATAGCAGAGCACTGTGTATGTGCTTCTGCTCTGAGTTGAACACTTTAGGTCACAGTTTATTTCTCATCTTGAGCCACAGAAGCATAAAAAGTCCCCACTGCAGTGACAAATACTTGGCTTAGGAAATTACTCTAGACTGTTCCAACTCTTTGCTTTATATATTTACACAACAGTTTTCATCATGTTGATTTTATGCCCAGAATTTCTCTCTCTGTTTGGATTTGGATGGTTTGCATGACATACAGGTTTAGCTTATTTTCAAGATGAAACATTTTGAATTTTACTGTGGCCTCCAGAAACTGTATCTCTTGGATGAAAATGCCCAGTTCTGCACTTAGGATAGGAACCTTCAGCCTAAACCTCTATTATCCTTGCTGCTACCAGCCTGGAAGATGAGAGAGAACCCTCTGATGTCATTTAGTGAGAGGTCATAAAAATTTATACCCTTTAGTAGCCTCTAGGTCACCTAGAAGTCACTTATTGTAGACCAGTATGTGCTGTGCTTAGTCGTTCAGTCATGTCCAACTCTTTAGGACCCCATGGACTGTAACCTGCCAGGCTCCTCTGTCCATGGGGATTCTCTAGGCAAAAATACTGGAGTGGGTTGCCATGACCTCCTCCAGGGAATATTCCCAGCCCAGGGATCAAACCCAGGTCTCCCACATTGCAGGTGGATTCTTTTTTTTTTTTTTTTTGTATGAGAGACTTTTGGTCTGTATTTGTCAAGTGATTGAATAAGTAAAAGTATTCTAAGTCTCATATCCTACACATTAAGCTAAGCTACCCTCTAAAAGGGATAGAACTGGCAAAGATTTTTAAATTTCTAGGAGTTTCCAGAATTCCATTTTATTAAACACTTTGTTCAACTTGCTGCTAACACATCAGAGAAAGTTTCAATTCAATTCTTAACCACATTACAGGAAAGCCCAAATTATAGTTAATTATCAATAACCAACACATTAATATATATACACTAATGATTAGTGATCAGTGAATTAACAGAAAATGACCCTGAGACATTGAGAAAAGATAAACACATGTTGAACATAATTTATTTAATGAATAAGGAAAAAGTAAATATGTGTATAAGCAAAAATAAAATTATTTTATATGCTTTTACATTTAAAGTATAATTAACACATTTGTCATTTTTAATGTCTGTGTTCCTATTGTTTTAATTGTCAAGTCTTGTCCAATGTTATTGTTTTAATTGTCAAGTCTTGTCCAACTCTTTTGTGATCCCCTGGACTATAGCTGGCCCAGCTTTTCTGTTCATGGGACTTCGCAGGCAAGAATATTAGAATGGATTGCCATTTTCTTCTCCAAAGGATCTTCCCAACTCAGGGATTGAACCCATGTCTCCTGCTTGGCAGGTGAATTCTTTACCATTAAGCCACCTGAAAGCCCAATCTGTGTAGTATTCATCAAACAAATGAATAACCTATGTAGCTAATCATATATGCTTGAATGGCTTCCCAGGTGGTTCAGTGGTAAAAAATCTGCCTCCTAATATAGGAGATGCAGGCGATGTTGAGTCCAATCCCTGGATCAGGAAGGTGCCCTGGAGTAGGAAGTGGCAACCCACTTCAGTATTCTTGACTGGAAAATCCCATGGGCAAAGGAGCCTGGAAGGCTGCAGTCCAATGGGTCCCAAAGAGTTGGACATGACTGAGTGACTGAGCGTGCACGCACACACACACACACACACACACACATAGACATATGATTGAATGTTCAGATTTTTTCCAATTTTTTGTAACTGTAAGTGATGTTGAAAAGAACAATTTATAGCAATGTTCTTACATATAAATAAGATTATTTCCTTGAAACCTGCAAATGTAATGTTTGAATTAAAGGGAATGAATAATTTGAATGACTTTGTCTTACACTTCTGAAGAACACTTCAGAGATATGCAGTCATTTGTGGCAACCCCAGCTCTGTGATTAGATCTGATAGACAGAGTGCCTGAAGACCTATGGACGGAGGTTTGTAACATTGTGCAGGAGACCATGATAACAACCATCCCCAAGAAAAAGAAATGAAAAAAGGCAAAATGGTTGTCTGAGGAGGCTTTACAAATAGCTGAGTAAAGAAGAGAAGTGAAAAGCAAAGGAGAAAAGGAAAGATATACCCATTTGAATGTACAGTTCTAAAAAATAGCAAGGAGAGATAAGAAAGACTTCCTCAATGATCAATGCAAAGAAATAGAGAAAAACAACAGAATGGGAAAGACTAGAGATATCTTCAAGAAAATTGGAGATACTGAGGGAACATTTCATGCAAAGATGGGCTCGATAAAGGACAGAAATGGTATGGACCTAACTGAAGCAGAAGATATTAAGAAGAGGCGGCAAGAATACACAAAGAACTATACAAAACAGATCTTCAGGACCTAGATAATCACTTTGGTATGATCACTCACCTAGAGCCAGACATCCTGGAATGTGAAGTCAAGTGGGCCTTAGGAAGCATCACTATGAATAAAGCTAGTGGAGGTGATGGAATTCCAGTTGAACTATTTCAAATCCTAAAAGATGATGCTATGAAAGTACTGCACTCAATATGCCAGCAAATTTGGAAAACTCAGCAGTGGCCACAGGACTGGAAAAAGTCAATTTTCATTCCAATCCCAAAGAAAGGCAATGCCAAAGAATGTTCAAACTACCGCACAATTGCTCTCACCTCACATGCTAGTAAAGTAATGCTCAAAATTCTCCAAGAAAGGCTTCAACTGTACATGAATTGTGAACTTCCAGATGTTCAAGCTGGATTTAGAAAAGGCAGAGGAACCAGAGATCAAATTGCCAAAGTCCCTTGGATCATTGGATCAAGAGAGTCCCAGAAAAACATCTACTTCTGCTTTATTGAGTATGACAAAGCCTTCGACTGTGTGGATCACAACAATGTGTGGAAAATTCTTCAACAGATAGGAGTACCAGACTACCTGACTTGCCTCTTGACAAATCTGTATGCAGGTCAGCAAGCAACAGTTAGAACTGGACATGGAACAACAGACTGGTTCCAAATAGGGAAAGGAGTACATCAAGGCTGTATACTGTCACCCTACTTATTTAACTTATATGCAGAGTACATCATGAGAAACGCTGGCCTGGATGAAGCATAAGCTAAAATCAAGATTTCCAGGAGAAATATCAGTAACCTCAGATATGCAGATGACAACACCCTTATGGCAGAAATTGAAGAACTAAAGAGCCTCTTGATGAAAGTGAAAAATGAGAGTGAAAAAGTTGGCTTAAAGCTCAACATTCAGCAAAGTAAGATAATGGCATCTGGTCCCATCACTTCATGGCAAATTGATGGGGAAACAGTGACAGGCTATTTTGGGGGGCTCCAAAATCACTGTAGATGGTGACTGCAGCCATGAAATTAAAAGACGCTTTCTCCTTGGCAGAAAAGCTATGACCAATGCAGACAGCATGTTAAAAAGCAGAGACCTTACTTTGTCAACAAAGGTCCATCTAGTCAAGGCTATGGTTTTTCCAGTAGTCATATATGCATGTGAGAATTGGACTATGAAGAAAGCTGAGAGCCGAAGAATTAATGTTTTTGAACTGTGGTGTTGGATAAGATTCTTGAGAGTCCCTTGGACTGCAAGGACATCAAACCAGTCCATCCTAAAGGAAATAAACCCTGCATATTCACTGGAAAGACTGATAGTGAAGCTAAAACTCCAATACTTTGGCCACCTGATGCGAAGAGCTGACTCATTTGAAAGACCCTGATGCTGGGAGGGACTGTGGGCAGGAGGAGAAGGGGGTCTACCGAGGATAAGATGGTTGCATGGCATCACTGACTCAATGGACATGAGTTTGAGTAAACTCCAGGAGTTGTTGATAGACATGGAGGCCTGGGATGCTGCAGTCCATGGGGTTGCAAAGAGTTGGACATGACCAAGCGACTGAACTGAAACTGAAACAGCTCTGTGACTGTTAACATGATTTTATATTTGTAATTTAGGATATATTTTATATCTATCATCAGTGAATTTTTTCCAGTTTTAGTTGGCATATACCTTTTCATTTTTCTAATTTGTCTTTTCTCTATTTTTGAATTATTTTGTTCTTTTCCTTTATTGAGTTATGAGAGTCCATACTTCCTTGCATCTGTATGCATATTCTTTTATATCTTATAGTAGAGTATTGAGTTCTACTTCCTGGATACTCCTTAGTTCAACATTAACTCTTTTGTAATATCTTGTTCCTGTTTTAAATAGTTTATCTCCTTCCATTATGTTTTCATTCATTTTATGTATTTATTTTTTATTGCTCTCACTATCACTGTTCTAAACTCTCATATTCATTTTAATGGTTCATCCAGTTGATTCTCCGGAGAAGGCAATGGGCACCCCACTCCAGTACTCTTGCCTGAAAAATCCCATGGGTGGAGGAGCCTGGTAGGCTGAAGCCCATGGGGTCACGAAGAGTCAGACACAACTGAGCGACTTCAATTTCACTTTTCACTTTCATGCATTGGAGAAGGAAATGGCAACCCACTCTAGTGTTCTTTCCTGGAGAACCCCAGGGTCGGGAGCCTGGTGGGTTGCCGTCCATGGGGTCGCACAAAGTTGGACACAACTGAAGCGACTTAGCAGCAGCAGCAGCAGCAGTTGATTCTCATGAAATTTCTACTAGACTATCATACTAACTATGAAAAATGGTAAACACTTCTTTATTTTGCAATGTATTTTCCCTTTATCCTATTAAATTGACTAATATTCCCAGAAAAATATTAACTTATGATAGTTGTAATAGACGTCGTTTTCTTATTTATTTATTTGGCCACTCGCTGCTGCTTGTGGGGTCTTTCACTGACCAGGGGTTGAACTCAGTCCCTTGGCAGGAAAAGTGCAGAATCCCTAACCACTGGATGGCTAGGGAATTCCCTCTTATTCTTGTCATTATATAGGTTGAAATTTAACACTGTTTTCGTATTTGACATTATAGTTTAAATTATGTGGAAAATTCATTTAGATAACATAGAGCATACGTCTTCAATGCAAAAGAAAAGTGCATCACTTTTAAGTAAATTTTTAGAGAAATAATCTGAGCCATTCGTAGATTTTGAATGGTGAGTAAAAGGTGAAAAATCATTTTGTAAGATTCTCAAGGTTTTTGCATAACAAAATTTATATATATATATGATCGATTTTTTCAATTAGAAAATGTGGGTTGGATTTATTGAATACTTCCCATTCTTTTTAGATAATTAAAGCATTAAGCCTAGTGTTCAGTATTTTAAAGAATCTTGCACACTTTATTATTTGTTGACTGTTTATTTTTACAAAAGATAGTTCAAAGCTTTCAGTAGACTTTTTAAAAATGGTTTGTAACCATTCACACTTACTTAATGCAAAATGGTTTGAATGAATATAATACAAAAAACAAAGCAAAACAAAAAGAGAAACAATTTTATTGAATTTAGTCAACTGACTTTTTCTTTGTGGTATATATTGTTCTAACTGCCTCTTTGGTTTAACTGCTCTTTGTTGCATCAATAGAGTTGACTTTGGTTCAATGCTATGATCCCAGATGAAATGGAAATGTTCTTTTCACATTTTAAAAGGTGTTTTGAATTTTGTATATATTTTCTCTTCTTTTAATATAATCCATTTTATTCTTCTGTAGGAACATTGATTTTTTTTCAAACATAAATATAGCCAGATGAAACTGATGATCAACAGATTTGGGTTCAAAGAGCTAGTTTCCAGTTCTGCCATTTAAAGTGCATATTCATGAATGCTATGACTACTCCTACAATACACATTGAAGTTCTAAGGACAGTTCTTATTTGTATCATTCATGTTCTGTTTTTCTAAATATTTTGTTGAGTAACATAAGAAAAAATCACTGAAATGATGCTCCTTGGGTTTTAAGTATACAAATAGTAAAGGGTGTTTTGTTTATGAAAAAGTGTCCACAGTTTTAACTGCCTTTCATTCTCAACTTAGATCTAGGAAATTTGTATCTGACTGTAATTTTCCCCTTTAAACTGCAGCAATCAACATTTTGGAAGAGTATTGGAAACTTGATTTGCAGTTTGTGTGCACTGTTAAGGCATTGCTTTCTTGATTTTTTCCCCACCCTCCTCCCTCCTTTCCAGCTATCTTTGTTTCTTTTTTTTCCCTACCTTCCTTCTTTTTTCTTGTTTCCCTTGCTCCAGACTTAAGAAATTTTAGAGACATAGTCTTAAAAGTAGCTAGGTGCTATAATTATGTTAATTCTGTGTTTTCTATTATTGTCATAAATTGATTCAAAACCTTGGCTATTGATAGCCAGTATGATGCTGATACAGAGTGACCTGGGATGATGAGAGGGGAAGAGGATGAGTGAGAGGGAGTGCAAAAGGGGAGAGAGAGAGAGAGAGATAGAGAATGAAGGAGGGAGAGAGAGAAAGACAGATTGGAAAGCAGTGGGTCTGGTTTTCTAGAAACTTGTAAGCTGGCATGGCATAGTGGAAAGTGAAGTATACTAAGGAACCTGAGTTCCAAGTTCAGCCTTATTACAAGATCACTGTGTGACAGAGGTCTAAGTTACTTCTACTGTTGGGGGATCAGCTTCCTTGTCTATTTAAGAAACAGAGGCAACAAAGACCTACTGTATAGCATAGGGAACTGTATTCAATATCTTGTAATAACCTATAATGGAAAAGAACCTGAAAAAGAACACATATACATATATATATACACACACACACATGATATGTATGTGTATGTAAAACTGAATCACTTTGCTATACAACTGAAACTAACAGAGCACAGTAAATCAACCCATATGTTAATAAAAATATTTTTTTTTAAAAATGGAGGGACTTGTCATCTCTAAGTTCACTAGAATGTACATTCTATGAGGACAAAAATTTGTCTCTCTTGTCTTCTCATGTATCTCCAGCACCTAGAACCATGTCTGGCACTGTGTAGATGCTCAATAAACATTTGTTGAATGAGTGAGGTCCTTTCTAACTCTATTGTTCAATACTAATTTAATAATTTTTCAAGAAAAGACAGCAGCATGACAATGGTAAAGTGTAAACTGGGACTAATATAGAGTGTTTGCTTTCTCTTTTCTGACACACAGCTTCTAGCATCTCCAAAAATGGTAGCTAAAGTGGTGCCCTGATAGGTGCCTAAGATCTCCTCTTATGCTCTTATTAAAGAAAACCTTAGGAAACCTCATTTCTAGTCCTAGATTTCCCACTGCTGTTGTTCGCTATTCAGTTGCTAAGTCTTGTCTGACTTTTTGCAACCCCATGGGCTATAGCATGCCATGCTCCATGGGGTTCTCCAAACAAGAGTATTCCTGGAGTGGGTTGCCATTTTCTTCTCCAGGGGATCTTCCTGACTCAAGGATGGAACCTGCTTCTGCTGCTTTGGCAGGCAGATTCTTTACCACTGAGCCAACAGGGAAGCCCAGATTTCCCACTAGTAGAGTGATTTTGGTCAATTATTCTCACTTTTTGGAAAAAAATTTTTTCTTATATGAAAATGTCATATTAGAGTACTTTAACAACACATTTATTCATGCATTTATTCATTCAGCAAACATTTATGGAATGCCAGTGTGTGTAAGGGATTGAGATGCTTAAAGCAACTGATTTATCAGATCATTAAATCTCTAAAATTCTGTGACTGTACAAGAATCTTTATAGGTAAAGGCATTAAAAGGAATAACTAAATTATTTCCTGAGTTTTGCTTTATAATTTTCAATTATGTTTTGTTCCAAAAGGAAAAATGAGTTATTATATTTATATCAGATACTTAGACTCCTACCTCTATTTTTTAATCAGAAGAACAAATTAATTAAGCTATTTCAGCTTCCTCCTTCAACAAGGACTAAGTCTTGATTCCAGTGCATATTAGCTTTTTCTCTTGGATTTATTAGATGATGATTTTTAAATATCTGATTTTAATAAACCCCAATATTATGCATAAGCACACTGCTATAAGCAGAGCCTTTCATCAGATCAGATCAGATCAGTTGCTCAGTCGTGTCCGACTCTTTGCGACCCCAGCCTTTCATACATACCAGCATATATTTATTTAAGTTTTCTCTTTTCTCCAGGAAAGAAATCCTGGAATTTTCTAAAATATTCTCCACTGGCTGATTCTGTGTGAGCATAAAATGGTTATTATAATTTGCTATACTTTTCTGGTTTATAAAAAGGGGAGGATATGACTTGATTGTGCATGTGGCTTTTTTATGGATATTTTATGAGGATGGGAGAGATTGGTATGATCCATCTCTGACCCATGGACCCTGCCATTATATCTGAATGGCTGTATCTTTATGTTCTTATCTTGTGTCACTTATTGCACTGTGTTCTTAGTCTCCTTCTTAGCCTAACATGCATGAACTTGTAAGTTCAGATTGAGTCATTATATTTTAAAATGTCACATCACAGCATGGTCTTCCTGAAGCTGAAACTTCTGCTTCCTGTCTGTTGTCTGCAATACTATGTTGCTTGAGTTTGAACATCAGTGGGTTCATGGTGTTTGTGCTACTGCCAGGGTGGGCCAGGCATTCAGCAAATGATTTCATAGTGAGATTGGATTTCTTTGCTTAAAGTTGTCCATACTTTGGATTTGTGACTTGCTTTTGTTTAAAGAAACAGCTATTTGTATTTAGACAAAGAGAAAGCATGTACTTTGGATGTCTGACTTAGATATTCTCTTGGAAAGCCTAGGGATGGGCATGTGAACTAATGTTCATCATTGCCATTGATCAAGATTCATGAAGGGAGCACCTTGGTGCCTTCATTGACTGTATAAATATTTCATTATTGTGCATTTCATGTCCAGAGCTATTGTACTGGTGAGAGAGATAAATGAATGAATTTAACTAGGACCCAAATTTGACAAAACAATTAACATAAAAGAAAATAAAGCATATATGTAATTGACTATAAATTAAGACTGAAAAATATTAGTGATAGAAGAGAGGTACGTGTAAGTGCTCAGGAAGCTAGAGGATGAAAAAATAATTTCTAGTTAAGGGAGCAGAGGAAGCATAGAGGAAAGGGCACTAGAGTTTGATTTTGGACTGTAAGTAGGTGTTGAGGTACAATCCAGTTGGGGAAGAATGTGAGCAAAGGTACAGAAATTAGGAAATCCAGGGAATATACTGGGAACAGTGACTAAAAGTAAGGTAGTCTTACTACTAAATTATTAAGTGTTGGAAAATAAGTCTTACTATTTTTGTAACTGTGTTTTGGCACTTCTTCATTTCAAGCATGTGCCACAACTCAGACAATGAAAACTTTCAACCTCTGAAATGCCAGTTCAGTTCAGTTCAGTTGCTCAGTCGTGTCCAACTCTTTACGACCCCATGAACCGCAGCACGCCAGACCTCCCTGTCCATCACCAACTTCCAGAGTCCACCCGATCCCATGTCCATCGAGGCGGTGATGCCACCCAACCATCTCATCGTCTATCATCCCCTTCTCCTCCTGCTCTCAATCTTTCCCAGCATCAGGGTCTTTTCAAATGAGTCAACTCTTCAATCATGTGGCCAAAGTACTGGAGTTTCAGCTTCAACATCAGTCTTTCCAGTGAACACCCAGGACTGATCTCCTTTAGGATGGACTGGTTGGATCTCCTTGCAGTCCAAGGGGCTCTCAAGAGTCTTCTCCAACAACACAGTTCAAAAGCATCAGTTCTTCGGTGCTCAGCCTTCTTCACAGTCCAACTCTCACATCCATACATGACTACTGGAAAAACCATAGCCTTGACTAGACGGACCTTTGTTGGCAAAGTAATGTCTCTGCTTTTCAATATGCTATCTAGGTTGGTCATAACTTTCTTTCCAAGGAGTAAGCGTCTTTTAATTTCATGGCTGCAGTCACCATCTGCAGTGATTTTGGAGCCCATAAAAATAAAGTCAGCCACTGTTTCCACTGTTTCCCCATCTATTTGCCATGAAGTGATGGGACCAGATGCCATGATGTTAGTTTCCTGAATGTTGAGCTTTAAGCCAACTTTTTCACTCTCCTCTTTCAGTTTCATCAAGAGGCTCTTTAGTTCTTCTTCACTTTCTACCAGACTTGAGCTAAAATTTTCCTTCAGTCCTAGAAAGAGCAGTTTCTTCTGTTCAAGTTTGATTTTTTTCACTTGCCATCTTTCTCCTATTTCTTTCTGCTTTCTCTGAAGTGTTAGCCTTATTCCATTGGCTGAACTATCTTTGTTTGTTTGTTTCTAATGGCTCATCTCCAGTATTCTATATACATAAACCTCTCCCAATGTAAAAATAAAAGATTCCTGTATCTATGGATTTCACTTTCTCTTCTTCTTGAAAGGTAAATTTACCAAGAGTACTGTTTGCTTGCATCTCCATTTTCTTCCCTACATTTACTTCTCAGCTCGCTGCAACCTCATTCCCTTACTAATGACTCCATTCAAACTTCTTGACCAGGGGAAATTAAGTAGGAATACTGTATGCAGTGCTCAGAAAGCACTCATAGGAAAGGAGCATTCCTTTCCTCTTTCCTTCATGCTTGCTGGAATGTAGGTATGATTGCTGGAGCTCAAGCACTTACCTTGGTTCATGAAGTAAAGGCCGTGGCTTGAGAATGATGGAACAGCCCATGAAAGGAATCTATATTCCTTACAACTTTGAGAAGCCACTCTAGCTACCCTGAACTGTTTGCTTTTGGAAAGAGAAATAAACTTCTTTTTGCTTAAGCTGCTGCTGTTTTTTATTTTTTGTCACTTTTAGCCAAACCAACTTCTAACTAGTATAATGCATAATTTTAAGCATTCTTATAAGGCTTATAATATAATCTGTGTATCAGTGATTCACAAATCCAGGTCACTGTCTTTCTCCTAAACTTTAGTTGATTTGGGATTTCTTGCTGAATTTATACTCATGTATAGCCATGCACATCTCACATTCAGCATGTTTAAAGATGAAGTAATTTTTTATAACTAATTCCCTTCCTCATTTCCAATCTCAGTTAATGTGACCCAGACAGATGCTAGATAGAAATTATGAACTTGACCACCCCTTGAACTTTAATGGTCTTCTCTTCTTAATCTTTATTGTTACAGACTTAGTTTAGACCTTAATCATCATTCTCTTGCAATACTTAAATAATCTTTTAACTAATATTTCTACTTCAACTCTTTCCCCATCTCTAATCCATTTATTGATCTGTTACCACGGTTATATTTCTGAACAGAGGTCTGTTTTTCTCTGAAAGAAATACTATCTTGCTTAAAATTCTTCAGTGGCAACTAGGTCAAGTAGAATCTTCCTAGCATGGCATACAAGACCCTCCATGAACTGTCTCCTGCTTTCTTTTCTAGCTTTATCTCTACTGAATTGCCTTTCTGTTGCACATTATTCTTTCAATATGTTTTCCCTGACTTGATTAACTTTCCTTACCTTCAGTTCTATATTTAGACTTAAAAATTTTATTTTATCAAAGTATTGTTGATTTACATTGTTGTATTAGTTTCTGCTGGACAACAAAATGATTTGTTATATATGTGTATATATGTATATATATATATATATATATTCTTTTATAAATATTTTTCCATTATGATTTATTACATGATACTGAATATTGTTCCCTGTTCTATACAATAGGACCTTGTTTATCCATTCTGTATATAATAGTTTGCATTGGTTAATCCCAAACTCCCCATCCTTCCTTCCCCAACCATCCTCCTCCTTGGCAACCACAAGTCTGTTCTCTATGTCTGTGAGTCAATTTCTATTTCATGGATAAGTTCATTATGTCCTATTTTAGATTCCACATATAAGTGATATATGGTATTTGTCTAAATTTAGACCTTTAACTGAATAATAGTTTACATAATTAGTTAAATGTTTAAGACCTCTCTGAAGACTTTTCTCACTAACCCAAGGGAAATTTGATCATTCCCTCAGGTATGTCTCACTTCACTGTCAGACTTCTATATTACTATATATAGCTATGGAAGATAACTAAGAGTAGAGAGTAGGTAAAAATATATCTTGGCATCCCCAACCCTTACTAAGGTGCCTGACAAAAGTATGTATCTAATAAATATTTATTATATTAGTTAATTGAGTAGATAGTAGTAGCATTAGAAATGAGAAGTAAATTTTAGTTAGAGAGCTATGAAAGAGGGAAAATCAGGAGGGCTTAATCACTGATTGGATGAGGGAGGTAAGAGAAAGGGAAAAGCCCAAGATTACCCTGCTATTTTAAGCCTCAGTAGTGATAGTGATAGGATACGGTCTTTTAAATATGGAAAATATGAAGTACAGGGAGGGATAAATTTGGGATGGAAACTGAGATCTATTGGGGGCATTGTAAGTTTAACATGCTAGTGATATATACACAGGTGAGAATTGGATGAAAATTTCCTGGAGTGTCATTAGACTCCCTGAACAACTGAAGCCTCCTATCACTGGATTATTTACAGACATCACAGGATGTAATTGCTTAGTTTAGCCTGAGGGAAAACACTAGTAAGGTTCACAAGACTGAAAAAATACAAGGCAGGATTCAGGTATGGACCAGGAAGCAGGCGTTATTGGGAATAAGCAGTCTGCTTTCTTCCATCATGTAAGATTCTCTGCCACTCTCAGATTCCTGTGGGCAGCCACTATATTTCAGATGTTGATCTGTGTCAAAAGGGACTGTTGTAGTTTGGAACGATTGTGTATATCTGATCCTAAGACACTTGATCACTAACCTCTAAACCTTTCTGTCAATAGTGAGAGTATAATGGATTTGTTAAAAATCCCCCTCTCCTACTATGAATAAATTAATTTATCAAAAAATATTACAAAAACTTGACAATGTAATCATAAGATGAGAACCAGAAACATCAAGAAAACCATAGATTGCTGGTTAGGGCTTCAGCTGCACTTTTTTTCTGGCAAAAATGCTAAAATAAGTTAAAAAATGATCTTCATAGTAATATTATTCTCCAGCTTTTTTTTTCCAAAGAAAGAAGGAAAGCAAAGAAGCAAACAATTCCAGTTTAGCTCCTAGCAATTATTCACAGAGATGTTTCCAGCAACCTGCCAGGAAAAATCTCTTCTCAGAATTATTGTCACCTTTTCATCAGACTATCTGAAAAATCAATCTCCAAGTCAAGCCAGAATTCAATAAATGAATTCAGTAAATTAAATATTTACTAAGTGTGCTAAATATCAAGGATAAAAATGAAAAGAGACACATTTCTTAACCTCAGGGAACTCACAGTTGAATGATAGAATTCTATGCCTAGGTTTAGAAATATTTTCAAGATTTAGAAATATTTTCAAAGCCAATCTTATCTCAAGAAGACACTTGCAGAAGGGCAATTATGCACACACATAATAGGAATAGTGAACTTTGTCTTCAGAGCCCAGTAATCTCAGAGTACTTACTCTATCAAATGACATGAATACTCCTCTGATTCTTAAATTGTTATCTTTTGGGAAATTCATTCATCCATATCCAAGGGCATCCCTGAGTTGAGATCTCAGCCTTGCTAGAGAATTAGCAAGAACGGCAGTTCCAAATAACTGAAGAAAGTCTAGATTCATGATGCCAAATAGACTATGTGCTATTGGTATGACAGAATTCTGGATAGATTTTGAAAGACAGATAAACGTTCCAGGGAGCCATAGTTTCCGAAGTTCATGATCTAGTGATTTGTTAGGTATTTTGTGTTAGCTGGATAAATGAACTGCATATTTTGATTAGTTGGATAACTGCCCCAGGAGTTAGGTATACTTTTTGAGGTAATCATACTTTATTGCCATCCAATATGCTCAAAGAATTTTTTCTTTTTTCAACTGATACTGAAGATATTTTATTTTGGCATATGGCTAGAGCTTGATTTCATCTATCTTGTCGCTTGATGAGGCAAGTTGCCTTTGTCCCCATGCATTGTAGCTGATGCAGTGTCTCTACTTGTAAGACATTTGAAAGTATGAGGGTATACTGAGTTGCTTCAATTGTGTCCAACTCTTTGCGACTCTATGGACTGTAGACTGCCAGGCTTCTCTGTCCATGGGATTATCTAGGCAAGAATACCTGACTGGGTTGCCATGCCCTCCTGCAGGGCATCATCCTGACCCAGGGATAAACCCATGTCCCTTACATCTCCTGCATTGGCAGGTGGGTTCTTTACTGCTAGCGCCACCTGGAAACCTCATTAGAAAGTATGTATATCTCACTTCTTTTAAACTGTGATGCTGGAGAAGACTCCCGAGAGTCCCTTGGGCTGCAAGGAGATCAAACCAGCCAATCCTAAATGAAATCAGTCCTGAATATTCATTGGAAGGACTGATGCTGAAGCTCTAATACTTTGGCCACCTGATGCTAAGAGTTGACTCATTGGAAAAGACCCTGATGCTGGGAAGAATTGAGAGCAGGAAGAAAAGGGGATTGGGTGGGATCACCAACTCAGTGGACAAGAATTTGAGCAAACTCCAGGAGATAGTGAAGGACAGGGAAGCCTGATGGGCTGCAATCCATGGAGTTGCAAAGAGTCAAGACATGACTGAGCAACTGGATAGCAACAAGAACAACTCACTTTAAATATAGTAAAATAAACCCTGATTATACAGTTTAAGATTTTTAATATCCTCCTTTGGTTAAATGTCTTTGCTTAATGTTTTCTGGAGGTCAAAATAATGGATAACTATCTATGTTGACTGCAGAGAAAGCTACCACTCATTTTAATCTATGTTTGAAGGTTTTTTAGGAAGATATTCCTAGCAGTTGCTGCAGTTGGCTTCTTCAAATTTAAATGGAAACCAAGATTCTGAAGTGGTTTTGAAAGACCTGTGGCGGGGAGTCTGGGGGAAAAAAAAGGCCCTTGGTTAAGCTGAATCTGGCTGAGATACTTGAAAGGCTTGGGAACATATTTAGATAAGGATTATTTCTTAACTTATCAAGTCACTGTCAGAGGAGGAGGCCAGAATCAAAGAAGAGATCAGGATCAGAAAGGTCAGAGAAAATCAAACTCAGAGAATTACTAGGTATTAGGCAATAAACTGGGCATAAAAGCAAGAATGATGTTTGAGGAAAAGTTATATACCATTTATTGAGGAATTTTTCTAAGTCCTGAACACATTGCCTCATTTACTTTCACTTTACCTTATTAAAAAAAAAAAAAAACTTACTAATGTTAAATTGAGTTAGAGTGGTTAAATAATTTGCCCAAATTCTGTGACTAAAAATTAGTGTCAGTGAGATTCAAACCTAAATACGCTTTCCACGAGAGCCATTCCTCTTAATCAAGAACCGTGAACTGTCAGAAGCTGAAAGTGTGATCTGGAACACAGTAGATCAGAATCAGGCTGATGAAATCAATTAAAAGGTGTATGAGAATAGAGTTGGGAGGGGAAAGAGAAGCACCATGTATACTTCAGGCCTAAGAGTCTGGGAGGGTAGAAGAGAGGCAAATTGTTAACATGGAGAGTCTCTGGCACATTAAATAGCTCTTCTTGCAGGTTAACATCTGCTAAGAATTTTTCTTTTTTATAGTCATGGTTTGAATTATTAATGTGATTCTGATACTGTGATTGGGAGTTATTGAAAATAGAATTTGGGAGCATAGGGAAAAAATATAATCTTTACCTGAATGGGAAATATCAAGGTAGCTTTATAGTAGTTATAAAGTTTTTTTGTTGGGGAGGGGAGAGAGGAGGGAGATGGGGGGATACTATAGCAAGTAATGGTATTGTAATTTCTGGATTTTTCTTTTTCTAATTTTATTTTATTTTTAAACTTTACATAATTGTATTAGTTTTGCCAAATATCAAAATGAATCCGCCACAGGTATACATGTGTTCCCCATCCCGAACCCTCCTCCCTCCTCCCTCCCCATACCATCCCTCTGGGCCGTCCAGTGCACCAGCCCCAAGCATCCAGCATCGTGCATCGAACCTGGACTGGCAACTCGTTTCCTACATGATATTTTACATGTTTCAATGCCATTCTCCCAAATCTTCCCACCCTCTCCCTCTCCCACAGAGTCCATAAGACTGTTCTATACATCAGTGTCTCTTTTGCTGTCTCGTATACAGAGTTATTGTTACCATCTTTCTAAATTCCATATATATGCGTTAGTATACTGTATTTATGTTTTTCCTTCTGGCTTACTTCACTCTGTATAATAGGCTCCAGTTTCATCCACCTCATTAGAACTGATTCAAATGTATTCTTTTTAATGGCTGAGTAATACTCCATTGTGTATATGTACCACAGCTTTCTTATCCATTCATCTGCTGATGGGCATCTAGGTTGCTTCCATGTCCTGGCTATTATAAACAGTGCTGCGATGAACATTGGGGTACACGTGTCTCTTTCCCTTCTGGTTTCCTCAGTGTGTATGCCTAGCAGTGGGATTGCTGGATCATAAGGCAGTTCTATTTCCAGTTTTTTAAGGAATCTCCACACTGTTCTCCATAGTGGCTGTACTAGTTTGCATTCCCACCAACAGTGTAAGAGGGTTCCCTTTTCTCCACACCCTCTCCAGCATTTATTATTTGTAGACTTTTGGATCGCAGCCATTCTGATCTTAAGAAATAATTTTTTTAGTCATCTGAAAAAGATTTCAGAATGAAATCTTTGTATGGATGGGATTGCATTCTGTACCTTCCCATTTTCATCAGATTCTGGTTTCATTTCTTATTTCCTTTGAAGAATGTGATGATGGGACAATATCCATATTATCATATGGATCTGTGCCCGGCCCATTAGAAATATTGCAATTATGAGACTTTCCAGAACGTATTTTATTGAATGTAGAAAGGCTTGCATGTTTCAATGTGTATGATAAGTCAATGTAGGAAGAGATATATAGATGTCTTTCATTATGGGATTATGGTTCCATAGTGCTTACCCTGGATCAGTCCTAAGAAACTTCCATGTGTTGTTTTTGTTGAAGTGCTTGTTTGCATCTCATAACAATGATTTTTGTTATTGTTGCCTTTTTAAAACTCTGAAATATTCCAAGTTTTGGCATGGTACTTCTTGCACTCTTAGGAGCACTATCTGGATTATTTACCTATGCACATCCCTGAATATTTTAGAGATGACAATTCTGTTACTGGTGATCACTATCAGTACATTCTTGCAGTGAAGATAGAAAATTCCCAATACTTTGTTCCTGTAGATTCCTGCATTAGGAATCGAATGATGAGGAAGATAGACAGGCTCTGTGTATCCTACCTCTGTTATATTTTTTTGTCCTTATTGGACTCAAAGTTGATGTTCAATTAAGCCAAATAATTGGTTGTGTTGAATTGGAGGAGGTCTATAATCACAGGTGGCACAGTGGTAAAGAATCTGCGTGCCAGTGCAGGAGATGCAAGAGACGTGGGTTCAATCGCTGGGTCAGGAAGATCCCCTGGAGTAGAAAATGGCAACCTACTCCAATATTCTTGCCTGGAAAATTTCATGGAAAAAGGAGCCTGGCAAGCTACAATCCATGGGATCACAAAGAGTCAGACATGACTGAGCACACACACACATAATCACTCAGTTTAGTTCATTTGCTCAGTCATGTCCGACTCTTTGCGACCCCCTGAACTACAGCACACCAGACCTCCCTGTCCATCACCAACTCCCAGAGTCCACCCAAACCCATGTCCATTGAGTCAGTGATGCCTTCCAACCATCTCATCCTCTATCATCCCCTTCTCCTCCTGCCTTCAATCCTTCCCAGCATCAGGATCTTTTCCAATGAGTCAGTTCTTCGCATCAGGTGGCCAAAGTATTGGAGCTTCAGCTTCAATATCAGTCCTTCCAATGAACACCCAAGACAGATCTTCTTTAGGATGGATTGGTTGGACCTCCTTGCAGTCCAAGGGTTATATATAATGTCAATAATCCATATAGGTGTGAGCTTCCCTGGTGGTTCAGATGGCAAAGAATCTGACTGCAATGTGGGAGACCTGAGTTTGATCACTGGGTTGGGACGACCCCCTGCAGGAGGACATGGAAACCCACTCAAGTATTCTTGCCTGGAGAATCCCATGGACAGAGGAGCCTGGTGGGATACAGTCCAAGGGGTTGGACTGTAGAATCAGACACAACTGAGTGAATAAGCACAGCACAATATCAGTATAGGTGTAGGTTGTGGCTGAAACTATTCTACGAATTGACTACTACATTGTGCCTCAAAGAGTGGGCTCCTTGGGCTATCTGCATTAGGATCCCCTGAGATGCTTAATAAAAACACTAAAATATCTGAGGCAATGCTTTGAATTTGCCTTTTTTTTTAGCATTCAGTTTATTTATTTGTTTTTTAAAATTTATTATTATTATTTTTCTTACTTTACAATATTGTATTGGTTTTGCCATACATCAACATGCATCCACCACGGGTGTAACACGTGTTCCCCATCCTGAACCCCCCTCCCACCTCCCTCCCCATACCATCCCTCTGGGTCATCCCAGTGCACCAGCCCCAAGCTTCTTGTATCCTGCATCGAACCTGGACTGGCGATTCATTTCTTATATGATATTATACATGTTTTAGTGCCATTCTCCCAAATCATCTCCCCTCCCTCTCCCAAAGAGTCCAAAAGACTGTTCTATACATCAGTGTCTCTTTTGCTGTCTCGCATACAGGGTTGTTGTTACCATCTTTCTACATTCCATACATATGCGTTAGTATACTGTATTGGTGTTTTTCTTTCTGGCTTATTTCACTCTGTATAATAGGCTCCAGTTTCATCCATCTCATTAGAACTGATTCAAATGTATTCTTTTTAATGGCTGAGTAATACTCCATTGTGTATATGTACCACTGCTTTCTTATCCATTCATCTGCTGATGGACATCTAGGTTGCTCCCATGTCCTGGCTATTATAAACAGTGCTGTGATGAACATTGGGGCACACATGTCTCTTTCAACTCTGGTTTCCTTGGTGTGTATGCCCAAGTGGGATTGCTGGGTCGTATGACAGTTCTATTTCCAGTTTTTAAAGGAATCTCCACACTGTTCTCCATAGTGGCTGTACTAGTTTGCATTCCCGCCAACAGTGTAAGAGGGTCTGCTTTTCTCCACACCCTCTCCAGCATTTATTGCTTGTAGACTTTTGGATCTCAGCCATTCTAACTGGTGTGAAATGGTACCTCATTGTGGTTTCGATTTGCATTTCTCTGATAATGAGTGATGTTGAACATCTTTTCATGTGTTTGTTAGCCATCTGTATGCCTTCTTTGGAGAAATGTCTATTTAGTTCTTTAGCCCATTTTTTGATTGGGTCGTTTATTTTTCTGGAATTGAGCTGCAGGAGTTGCTTGTATATTTTTGAGATTAGTTGTTTGTCAGTTGCTTCATTTGCTATTATTTTCTCCCATTCTGAAGGCTGTCTTTTCACCTTGCTTGTGACTGCAGCCATGAAATTAAAAGACGCTTACTCCTTGGAAGGAAAGTTATGACCAACCTAGATAGCATATTCAAAAGCAGACACATTACTTTGCCAACAAAGGTTCGTCTCATCAAGACTATGGTTTTTCCTGTGGTCGTGTATGGATGCGAGAGTTGGACTGTGAAGAAGGCTGAGCGCCAAAGAATTGATGCTTTTGAACTGTGGTGTTGGAGAAGAGTCCTGAGAGTCCCTTGGACTGCAAGGAGATCCAACCAGTCCACTCTGAAGGAGATCAGCCCTGGGATTTCTTTGGAAGGAATGATGCTAAAGCTGAAACTCCAGTACTTTGGCCACCTCATGCGAAGAGCTGACTCATTGGAAAAGACTCTGATGCTGGGAGGGATTGGGGGCAGGAGGAGAAGGGGACGACAGAGGATGAGATGGCTGGATGGCATCACTGACTTGATGGACGTGAGTCTGGGTGAACTCTGGGAGTTGGTGGTGGACAGGGAGGCCTGGCATGCTGCGATTCATGGGGTTGCAAAGAGTCGGACACAACTGAGCGACTGATCTGATCTGATCTGATCTGATAGTTTCTTTAGTTGTGCAGAAGCTTTTAAGTTTAATTAGATCCCATTTGTTTATTTTTGCTTTTATTTCTAGTATTCTGGGAGGTGGGTCATAGAGGATCCTGCTGTGATGTATGTTGGAGAGTGTTTTGCCTATGTTCTCCTCGAAGAGTTTTATAGTTTCTGGTCTTATGTTTAGATCTTTAATCCATTTTGAGTTTATTTTTGTGTATGGTGTTAGAAAGTGTTCTAGTTTCATTCTTTTACAAGTGGTTGACCAGTTTTCCCAGCACCACTTGTTAAAGAGATTAAAAAAAAAAAAAAAGTCAAATTAATAACCTAACTCTACACCTAAAGCAACTAGAAAAAGAAGAAATGAAAACCCCAGGGTTAGTAGAAGGAAAGAAATCTTAAAAATTAGGGCAGAAATAAATGCAAAAGAAACAAAGGAGACCATAGCAAAAATCAACAAAGCCAAAAGCTGGTTCTTTGAAAGGATAAATGAAATTGACACACCATTAGCCAGACTCATCAAGAAACAAAGGGAGAAAAATCAAATCAATAAAATTAGAAATGAAAATGGAGAGATCACAACAGACAACACAAAAATACAAAGGATCATAAGAGACTACTATCAGCAATTATATGCCAATAAAATGGACAACGTGGAAGAAATGGACAAATTCTTAGAAAAGTACAGCTTTCCAAAACTGAACCAGGAAGAAATAGAAAATCTTAACAGACCCATCACAAGCACGAAATTGAAACTGTAATCAGAAATCTTCCAGCAAACAAAAGCCCGGGTCCATACGGCTTCACAGCTGAATTCTACCAAAAATTTAGAGAAGAGCTGACACCTATCCTACTCAAACTCTTCCAGAAAATTGCAGAGGAAGGTAAACTTCCAAACTCATTCTATGGAATTTGCCTATTAACAAGCTCTCCATTTGATCCTATTGCACCTCAGTAACTATGATACTAGGCAACATTTATTGAGTAGTTAATATACCAGGCAGTATGTTAAGCACCATATATATCACCATATCAGGGACTTCCCTGATGGCTCAATGGTAAAGAATCTACCTGCAATGCAGGAGACTTGGGTTTGATCCCTGGGTCAGGAAGATCCCGTGGAAGAAATGGTATCCTGCTCCAGTATTCTTACCTGAAAAATTCCATGGATAGAGAAGCCTGGTGGACTATAGTCCAATGGGTCAAAAAGTTGAATATGACTGAGCGACTAATAGTGTGTATACATATATATATATACATACACATATAAAATCCTCATAACAGCCCTGATATTGGGTCTTTTTGTTGCTATTAGGCAAGGAGCCTAAAGCACAGAGACATTAAGAAACTTTTAGAACCACAAGTGATCCTATTTGAATGGAGCAAAATATGCCACTCTAAAACATGCCATTTTGTGTATTGTTTCTTTGAAATAGAGTTACTTAAGAAGCATCCATTGCAAGAGAGACACTATGACCCTGCTTTGTCCTTCTGAAAGCAGGATATAAATCTCCCATGTGAAATGTAGCTTCCCTGTACCAGGAGGGTAGAAGGCATTCTTCTCACCAGATACAGGAGACTGTATAAGCAAAAAACCATTGCTGTTTCATCACTAATATCCTAACTGAAGCCCAAATTTGTTTGTCTTGGCAGTTCTTCACAGCTTCATTTTTTTCTTTGTCTAAAATGTGTAAAATCCACCTGCTTTGGGCACTTCCTTGAATCACATATTTCTGTGAACTCTCTTGTGCATGTGAAACTAAATTGGTTTTTCTCTTGTTTAATTTTGGCTGCACTGGGTCTTCATTGTGGTGTATGGGCTTTCTCTAGTTGCATCCTGCATGAACTTCTCTAGTTGTGGCACCAGGGCTACTAGTTGTGGTGCACGGGCTTAGTTGCCCTGTGGCATGTGGGATCTTAGTTCCATGACTGGGAATCAAATCTGCTTCTCCTGCATTGGAAGGTGGCTTCTCAACCATTCGGCCATAGAGAAGTCCCAGACTGCTGATTCTTAACTATTGATATTTTAAAGCAGTAGAGTGTAATAGAAGTGACACTTCATTCTATATCTCTGTGACCTTGGGAGGACAGTTGACTTGAGGATCAGAAATGAAATCACAGACGATATATGTGAGGCTGATCCCTATAGCTTAGGTCACTTTCTCAGTCCATCTGGATACAGCATGCAGGAGAGGAAGTGTTCAGAGTCTTTCCCTTTGCATATAAAGAAGACTAGTACAACATTTTAATGTGTCTTGTTAACAAAGAACACATATTTAAATGGAAGCATATTTGATGAAAGAATGGAAAGAATAGTCGCTCAGTCATATCTGATGAAAGAATCATTACCATGCCTGCTAATCTCTCTCATAAGTATAGAGTTCATTAAAGAGAAAGTCATGGAAAAATAATTTTAAGGGTGTATAAAATTATTTGATGGTATGCTCTTTATTTTGACTATTAACAGCTTTAATTGCCCCATTTGATTAAGAGTAGCTATAATCTAGGTTCCTTGCACAATAAAGTGTGAATTGTTGAGTTGTCCCTTATTTATTCTTGTAGTATCTTCATAAAATAATTCTCTATGTGTGCTGATCAGACACTGGAGTTCCTTAGAAATGTTTTATGATTTGTTACATGGATAATTAATTAATTTAGAAAGATTAAATAAAAAAGATTATACTCTACCCAGATTGTTAGTGGCTGGGATATTAAATGCACTAAGAAATGAAAGTCATTTTGTCTTAATAAGCATAACAGGTAAGAATCAATGTCATAGTAGTGTGAATTTCAAAAAAGAAAATGAAGTATACTCAGTAGAAATAAAATCTATTTGCTGTGTATGAAAAGATTATTTTGATGAGTGATTCAACAAGGTTCATTTTGGATGAGTGAAAATATTTAAGGGAGTGATATCTCTTGTATATAATTAAAATTATTATATAAAGTTAATATCATATATAGGCACACTTATGCATCAAAACCAGAGATTAGCTTTCCTTCTTGATCATTGGAATTCAGAATTGATTTGTAGTAACTGTTATAAAGGAAACCATCAGTTCAGTTCAGTTGCTCAGTCATGTCTGACTCTTTGTGACCCCATGGACTGCAGCATGAGAGGCCTCCCTGTCCATCACCAACTCTCAGAGTTTACTCAAACTCATGTCCATCGAGTCAGTGATGCCATCCAACCATATCATACTCTGTCGTCACCTTCTCCTTCTGCTTCAGTCTTTCTCAGCATCAGGGGCTTTTCAAATGAGTCAGTTCTTTGCATCAGGTGGCCATAGTATTGGAGTTTCAGCTTCAGCATCAGTCCTTCCAATGACTATTCAGGACTGATTTACTTTAGGATGGACTGGTTGGATTTCCTTGCAGTCCAAGGGACTCTCAAGGGTCTTCTCCAACACTACAGTTCAAAAGCATATATTCTTCGACGCTCAGCTTTCTTTATAGTCCAACTCTCAGATCCGTGCATGACTATTGGAAAAACCATAGCTTTGACTAGATGGACCTATGTTGACAAAGTAATGTCTCTGCTTTTTAATATGTTGTCTAAGTTGGTCATAGCTTTTCTTCCAAGGAGCAAGTGTCTTTTAATTTCATGGCTGCAGTCACCATATCTGCAGTGATTTTGGAGCTCCCCAAAATAAAGTCTGTCACTGTTTCCATTATTTCCCCATCTATTTGCCAAGAAGTGATGGGATTGGATGCCATGATCTTAGTTTTCTGAATGTTGCGCTTTAAGCCAACTTTTTCACTCTCTTCTTTCACTTTCATCAAGAGGGTCTTTAGTTCTTCTTCACTTTCTGCCATAAGGGTGGTGTCATCTGCATATCTGAGGATATTTATCTTTCTCCCAGCAATCATGATTGCAGCTTGTGCCTCATCCAGTCCAGCATTTCTCATGATGTACCCTGCATATAAGTTAAATAAGCAGGGTGACAATATACAGCCTTGACGTACTCCTTTCCTGATTTGGAAGCAGTCTGTTGTTTCATGTCCAGTTCTTACTGTTGCTTGCTGACCTGCATACAGATTTCCCAGGAGGCAGGTCAGATAGTCTGGTATTCCTAACTTTTAAAGAATTTTCCACAGTGTGTTGTGATCCACACAGTCAAAGGCTTTGGCATAGTCAGTAAAGCAGAAGTAGATGTTTTTCTGAAACTCTCTTGGTTTCTTGCTGATCCAAGAGATGTTGGCAATATGATCTCCAGTTCCTCTGCCTTTTCTAAATCCAACTTGAACATCTGGAAGTTCATGGTTCACATATTGCTGAAGCCTGGCTTGGAAAATTTTGAGCATTACTTTGCTAGCGTGTGAGATGAGTGCAGTTGTGTGGTAGTTTGAGCATTCTTTGGAATTGCCTTTCTTTGGGATTGGAATGAAAACTGACCTTTTCCAGTCCTGTGGCCACTGCTGAGTTTTCCAGATTTGCTAGCACATTGAGCTCAGAACTTTCACAGCATCATCTTTCAGGATTTGAAATAGCTCAACTGGAATTCCATCACCTCCATTAGCTTTTTTTGTAGTGATGCTTCCTAAGGCCCTCTTGACTTCACATTCCAGGACGTCTGGCTCTAGTGAATGATCACATCAATGTGATTATCTGGGTCAATAAGATCTTTTTCGTATAGCTCTTTTGTGTATTCTTGCCACCTCGTCTTAATATCTTCTGCTTCTGTTAGGTTCATACCATTTCTGTCCTTTATTGTGCCCATCTTTGCATGAAATATTCCCTTGGTATTTCTAATTTTCTTGAAAAGATCTCTAGTCTTTCCCAATCTATTGTTTTCCACTGAGCAAGGCTTTTTATCTCTCCTTGCTATTCTTTGGAACTCTGCACTCAAATGGCTGTATCTTCCCTCTTCTCCTTTGCCTTTCACTTCTCTTCTTTTCACAGCTGCTTGTAAGACCTCCTCAGACAGCCATTTTGCCTTTTTTCATTTCTTTTTCTTGGGAATGGTCTTGATCCCTGCCTTCTGTACAATGTCATGAACCTCCATCCATAATTCTTTAGGTACTCTGTCTGTCAGATCTAATCCCTTGCATCTATTTGTCACTTCTACTGTATAATCTTAAGGGATTTGATTTAGGTCATACCTGAATGATCTAGTGGTTTTCCCTTCTTTCTTCAATTTAAGTCTGAATTTGGCGGTAAGGTGTTCATGATTTGAGCACAGTCAGCTTCCTGTCTGGTTTTTGCTGACTGAATAGAGCTTCTCCATCTTCGGCTGCAAAGAATATAATCAATCTGATTTTGATATTGACGATCTGGTGATGTCCATGTGTAGAGTCTTCTCTTGTGTTTTTGGAAAAGAGTGTTTGCTATTACCAGTGTGTTTTCTTGGCAAAACTCTATTAGCCTAGGAAACCATAGGTCTTAACATTTTGGCTCTACACATCAACATAAGTAAGACTGTAGCTCATTCAAAGAACTTTCCACAATAAACCAGAGCAAAATAAGATTAATGTTGATATTAGATTGTATATGCAGATTGTATAAAGGACCAAAATTCTCGAGGGTGTTAATTGTATATGATATCAAACAAAACAGCTGGTTGAAAAGCTTAAAAAAATTAAACTATTTATTTTGTGTACTGTAAAACAAAGAAATAAAGCTTGTTTCACTGCATCAAATCTTTTAGAAAATTGAATTTCCTCAGTAGGTATGTGTAGACATGATACAAATTACATGATAATTCCTAATACATATTAATATATATTTTGAAGCTGCAATAATTAACACAGCTAGGCACTGCAAAAGAACTGTGCAAGAAGTAAATGAATTACAATAAAGACTCCATAAAAGATCAAAATAATCTGTGGAAATTTGATCTATATTAACACAGTCATTTCTTGGCAAGAGAGAAAAGATAACTGGTTTTGAGACAAGAGGAAAAGAAATATACATGGATTCTTACCTCTTGATTTGCCCCAAAACAAATTTCAGATGAATCAAATTCTTAAATATAAGTCATAAAAGTACTGAAAAAAAGTGAATTTGTGTATTTATATCTTGAAGTTTGGTAGATATTTATGACTAGAACCTAAAAACCCACAAGCCATGCATTTGTCTATATAAAAATTAAAATACAAAGCAATGGAAATAAGTTGTAGTGTAAAAGTGAAAAAAGTCTAAAAGTCTAACTGGGAAAATAACTTGTATACATATGACAGAGGACTTTTTTTTTTTAATTTACAGGATACTCCTATATGCCAATAAGCAAAACGATGGGCAACATCATAGAAACAGGCTGCTTACAGTAAAGGATATATAAATTTAAAAGAGACATATGAAATGATGCTCACCTTTGTTCAAAGTTAAAGGGTTGCAAAGTAAAACAGCAATGTAATTCCATGTCACCTAGATCAGATTTAAAAAGATTAATAAATATCATGATTAAAAAACATAGTGCTTATTATTGGAGAGGTATAGGAAGCGGATGCTCTATGTATGATTGATAGTAATATAAACTGGGGCAACATTTATAGAGAGCTATTTTGCAATAGCTATTAAAATTCAAAATCGCTTGAATCTCTCAATTCCACAATTAGGAATTTAAATGATACACTCATAAAAGTGTGCCAAATATGCCCACAGGAATGCTCACTGCAGCATTATCTATAGTAATAGTAAACTGAAAAATTTGAATGTCCATCAATAGGGGATTAGTAAATAAATTATGGTATACTAATATAATGCAGTAATAGAAAAATGAGTTAGATCTGCTTATGCAGTTATGGGGTGATATCTAAAATATATTAAGTGAAAACTGTAAGCCACAGCATAGTGTGATCCCATTAGTAAGTAGCTGGTCCAAGAATGCTGGGAGCAACCCCCACAAGGGAGCTCCTTTGGGATTGCTGGGCTACCTGAGGACCACTTTTGCCCAAACTGCAAGAGCAACTCCACAACCCAGATTCCCACTGGCCTAATAGCTTCTCTCCAACATGAGGGTTTCTATGTTACCATGGGTTCCAGGCTGTCTAGATGCTTTGCATCTGGGGTTTTTCAGCACTTCTTAAACAGCTGACACTCACGCCCTTCTCTGCTGGAGCTCACAGTATTTTTTCCTGTCTCTAGAAAAGCCATTTTTGTGCTGACGTCCCCCAAAATAGGAAGCAGCAGTGGTCCTGGTCCCTTTCCTGGGACACAGCCATGGTATTTCCAACAGACAGTAGGTTTCTCTGTTGGATGTCAATGGAGGAAAAACCTCATGATTTTTCTTGCTATCACTTGGCTTCTCCAGTAAAGCTTTTTCCTTAATTTATCCCACATTGCTAATGCTAAGTCACTTCAGTCGTGTCCGACTCTGTGCGACCCCATAGACGGCAGCCCACCAGGCTCCCCCGTCCCTGAGATTCTCCAGGCAAGAACACTGGAGTGGGTTGCCATTTCCTTCTCCAATGCATGAAAGTGAAAAGTGAAAGTGAAGTCTCTCAGTCGTGTCCGACCCTCAGCGACCCCATGGACTGCAGCCCACCAGGCTCCTCCATCCATGGGATTTTCCAGGCAAGAGTACTGGAGTGGGGTGCCATCGCCTTCTCCGTTATCCCACATTACACCATTGAATTTGCGCTCACTAACTCTGCTATAATATGTATTTGCAATTATGTACAAAATGTTTTCTGAAGAATATCCAAAAAACTGTTACCAGAGATTAGGGAGAGAGAAGAGTGATTTGTGTAGGCAAGGAGACTTAAAATTTTCTACTCATTTAAGCAGAGTTGATTTCTTAGTTGTTTCTTTCACTTTATCCTTAACTTCCTAATTAGATTGAAAGTACAAAATAATAATGCTTGCTGCTAAGTCACTACAGTCGTGCCCAACTCTGTGCGACCCCATAGATGGAAGCCCAACAGGCTCCCCCGTCCCTGGGATTCTCCAGGCAAGAACATTGGAGTGGGTTGCCATTTCCTTCTCCAATGCGTGAAAGTGAAAAGTGAAAGCGAAGTCGTGTCCGACTCTTAGCGACCCCATGGACTGCAGCCTACCAGGCTCCTCTGTCCATGGGATTTTCCAGGCAAGAGTACTGGAGTGGGGTGCCATTGCCTTCTCCAATAATGCATAAAAAGCATATAAAATAAAAAAAATTAATAATCTTCCACCCCACCAGAATTCTTTTGCTATTCCCTTCTAGATAACCAATGTTAAGAGTTTGGTGTGTCCAGTTTCATGCCTTCTATGTTCATGCATACATATACGTGCATATATTTTCTTTTGGAAAATTTGTTTTTGCAAATTGTTTTTAAATATTATTTATTTATAATGTATTTATTATTTTTTCTGTGTTTGGTCTTCGTTGCTGCTTGGGCTTTCTCTAGTTGTGGGGAATGGGGGCTACTCTGTAGTTGTGATGTGTGGGCTTCTCACTGTGGTCACTTCTGTTGTTGTGGAGCATAAACTCTATGGTGAACAGGCTTCAGTACTTGTGGCACCTGGGCTTAGTACTTGCAGCTTCCAGGCTCTATAGCATGCAGGCTTCAGTAGTTGTGGCTTGAAGACTTAGTAGCTCCATGCCATGTGAGATCTTCCAGATCAGTAATCAAAACCTTGTATCCTAATTTGGCAGGCAGATTCTCTGCCACTGAGGCACCAGTCAGTCAGTTCAGTTGCTCAGTGGTATCTGACTCTTTGCGACCCTGTGAACTGCAACACACCAGGCCTCCCTGTCCATCACCAACTCCCTGAGTTTACTCAAACTCATGTCCATTGAGTCGGTGATGCCATCCAGCCATCTCATCCTCTGTAGTCCCCTTCTCCTCCTGACCTCAAACTTTCCCAGCATCAGGGTCTTTTCAAATGATTCAGCTCTTTGCATGAGGTGGCCAAAGTATTGGAGTTTCAGCTTTAACATCAGTCCTTCCAATGAACACCCAGGTCTGATCTCCTTTAGGATGGACTGGTTGGATCTCCTTGCAGTCCAAGGGACTCTCAAGAGTCTTCTCCAACACCACAGCTCAAAAGATTCAATTCTTCAACATGCAGCCTTCTTTATAGTCCAACTCTCACATCGATACATGACTACTGGAAAAACCATAGCCTTGACTAGACGGACTTTTGTTGACAAAGTAATGTCTCTGCTTTTTAATATGCTCTCTAGGTTGGTCATAACTTTCCTTCCAAGGAGAAAGCGTCTTTTAATTTCATGGCTGCAGTCACCATCTGCAGTGATTTTGGAGCCCAGAAAAATAAAGTCTGACACTGTTTCCACTGTTTACCCATCTATTTGCCATGAAGTGACGGGACCGGATGCCATGATCTTAGTTTTTTGAATGTTGAGCTTTAAGCCAACTTTTTCACTCTCCTCTTTCAGTTTCACCAAGAGGCTCTTTAGTTCTTCTTCGCTTTCTGCCATAAGGGTGGTATCATCTGCATATATGAGGTTACTGATATTTCTCCCAGCAATCTTGATTCCAGCTTGTGCTTCCTCCAGCCCAGCATTTCTCATGATGTACTATGCATATAAGTTAAATAAGCAGGGTGACAATATACAGCCTTGACATACTCCTTTTCCTATTTGGAACCAGTGTGTTGTTCTATGACCAGTTCTAACTGTTGCTTCCTGACCTGCATACAGATTTCTCAAGAGGCAGGTCAGGTGGTCTGGTATGCCCATCTCTTTCAGAATTCTCCACAGTTTATTGTGATTCACACAGTCAGGGGCTTTGACATAGTCAATAAAGCAGAAATAGATGTTTTTCTGGAACTCTCTTGCTTTTTCAATGATCTAGTAGATGTTGGCAATTTGATCTCTGGTTCCTCTGCCTTTTCTAAAACCAGCTTGAACATCTTGAATTTCGTGGTTCATGTATTGCTGAAGCCTAGCTTGGAGAATTTTGAGCATTACTTTGCTAGCATGTGAGATGAGTGCAGTTGAGCAGTAGTTTGAGCATTCTTTGGCATTGTCTTTCTTTGGGATTAGAATGAAAACTGACCTTTTCCAGTCTTCTGGCCACTGCTGAGTTTTCCAAATTTGCCACCAGGGAGGCCCACAAATTATTATTTTCACTTCTATACCTGATTGATTCTTGCATATAATTTTTAACTAGTTTCTTGTAGCTGCATGATATCTCATAGTATAGTTTCCTTTACCACTCCTCATTGATGGATATTCTATACAATAAGCAGGATAGCCAATGGGATTACTGGGTCAATGGTTTTATATATAGCTTTTAATTGATTTGGCTGGAGTATTGACTTCAGTGTTTAGCAATTCTTTCTCATACCAAAAATACGTGTCTGTTTTTCTACAGTTTAACTGCACTAAAAGTTATCAATTTTTGAAATGCTTCTCAACAAGGTGTAGGATGGAAATGGTATATCATCATTTTTATTTGTAACTCTGAATGAATAAAATTGAACAGCATTTCAATATATTAATTGACCAATTTAAATTTGCCTTCAAAAGCAACAGATCCAAATTGTTTTTATAAAATTTCAAAAAGAAAAATTTCCCATTTTACAAATAATTCCTGTTATTTCAAAAGGGTAAGATTTCCCTGATTCACTTTTTACAGATAAATATAATACCAAAACTGATAAGCACAAAAAAGAAAATTAGGTCAGTGGTACTTAGTGATAGTTACACAGTATAATCATTTGGTGAACTTTTGACAAATGCACCTATGGACACCTTATCTTTGACAAAGGAGGCAAGAATATACAATGGAGAAAAGACAATCTTTTTAACAAGTGGTGCTGGGAAAACTGGTCAACCACTTGTAAAAAATATGAAATTAGAACACTTTCTAACACCATACACAAAAATAAACTCAAAATGGATTAAAGATCTAAATGTAAGACCAGAAACTATAAAACTCCTAGAGGAGAACATAGGCAAAACACTCTCCGACGTAAATCACAGCAGGATCCTCTATGACCCACCTCTGAGAATATTGGAAAAAAAACAAAAATAAACAAATAGGACCTAATTAAAATTAAAAGCTTCTGCACAACAAAAGAAACTATAAGCAAGGTGAAAAGACAGCCTTCAGAATGGGAGAAAATAATAGCAAATGAAGCAACTGACAAACAACTAATCTCAAAAATATATAAGCAGCTCCTGAAGCTCCATTCCAGAAAAATAAATGACCCAATCAAAAAATGGGCCAAAGAACTAAACAGATATTTCTCCAAAGAAGACATACAGATGGCTAACAACACATGAAAAGATACTCAACATCACTCCTTATCAGAGAAATGTAAATCAAAACCACAATGAGGTACCATTTCACACCAGTCAGAATGGCTGCTATCCAAAATTCCACAGACAATAAATCCTGGAGAGGGTGTGGAGAAAAGGGAACCCTCTTACAGTGTTGGTGGGAATGCAAACTAGTACAGCCACTATGGGGAACAGTGTTAAGATTCCTTAAAAAAACTGGAAATAGAACTGCCTTATGACCCAACTGGAAAGCATCTATTTCTGCTTTATTGACTATGCCAAAGCCTTTGACTGTGTGGATCACAATAAACTGTGGAAAATTCTGAAAGGGATGGGAATACCAGATCACCTGATCTGCCTCTTGAGAAATTTGTATGCAGGTCAGGAAGCAACAGTTAGAACTGGTCATGGAACAACAGACTGGTTCCAAATAGGAAAAGAGTTCGTCAAGGCTGTATATTGTCACCCTGTTTATTTAACTTATATGCAGTGTACATCATGAGAAATGCTGGACTGGAAGAAACACAAGCTGGAATCAAGATTGCGGGAGAAATATCAATAACCTCATATATGCAGATGATACCACCCTTATGGCAGAAAGTGAAGAGGAACTAAAAAGCCTCTTGATGAAAATGAAAGTGGAGAGTGAAAAAGTTGGCTTAAAGCTCAACGTTCAGAAAACGAAGATCATGGCGTCCGGTCCCATCACTTCATGGGAAACAGATGGGGAAACAGTGGAAACAGTGTCAGACTTTATTTTTCTGGGCTCCAAAATCACTACAGATGGTGAGTACAGCCATGAAATTAAAAGACACTTAGTTCTTGGAAGGAAAGTTATGACCAACCTAGATAGCATATTCAAAAGCAGAGACATTACTTTGCCAACAAAGGTTCATCTCGTCAAGGCTATGGTTTTTCCTGTGGTCGTGTATGGATGTGAGAGTTGGACTGTGAAGAAGGCTGAGCGCCAAAGAATTGATGCTTTTGAACTGTGGTGTTGGAGAAGACTCTTGAGAGTCCCTTGGACTACAAGGAGATCCAAGCAGTCCATTCTGAAGGAGATCAGCCCTGGGATTTCTTTGGAAGGAATGATGCTAAAGCTGAAACTCCAGTACTTTGGCCACCTCATGTGAAGAGCTGACTCATTGGAAAAGACTCTGATGCTGAGATGGATTGGGGGCAGGAGGAGAAGGGGACGACAGAGGATGAGATGGCTGGATGGCATCACTGCCTTGATGGACGTGTGTCTCAGTGAACTCCAGGAGTTGCTAATGGACAGGGAGGCCTGGCGTGCTGCAATTCATGAGGTCACAAAGAGTCACACACGACTGAGCGACTGATCTGATCTAATCTATGACCCAGCAATCCCAGTGCTGGGCATATACACCGAGGAAACCAGAATTGAAACAGACATGTGTATCCCAATGTTCATCGCAGCACTGTTTATAATAACCTGGACATGGAAGCAACCTAAATGTCTATCAGCAGACAAATGTATAAGAAAGCAGTGGTACATATACACAATGAAGTATTACTCAGCCACTAAAAAGAATACATTTGAATCAGTTTAATGAGGTAGATGAAACTGAAGCCTATTATGCAGAGTGAAGTAAGCCAGAAAGAAAATCACCAATACAGTATAATAACATATATATATGAAATTTAGAAAGACGGTAATGATAACCATGTATGCAAGACAGCAAAAGAGACACAGATGTATAGAACAGTCATTTGGACTCTGTGGGAGAGGGAGACGGTGGGATGATTTGGGAGAATGATATTGAAACATGTACATTATCATATGTGAAATGAATTGCCAGTCCAGGTTTGATTCATGATACAGGGTGCTCGGGGCTGGTGCATTGGGATGACCCAGAGGGATGGTATGGGGAGGGAGGTGGGAGGGGTGTTCAGGATGGGGAACACATGTACACCCGTGGCGGACTCATGTTGATGTATGGCAAAACCAATACAACATTGTAAAGTAATTAGCCTCAAATTAAAATAAATAAATTTATATTAAGGAAAAAAATGAAAAATGCTCATGTCTAAGACCCACCAAAGAGTTTCTGATTTTTTTTTGAGCTATAGCCTGAGAATTATATTTCTAATGTACTACAAACCTTATTCTTCTACCTTATTCTTATTCTTCTACCAGATTCTAAATGAAATGCTAGCAGATTGAATCAGTTCATTAAAGGAAAATACCTCATAATTGCATACAGTTTATAGAAAAATAAAGAGGCTTCAACATGACAAAATTTATGAACATAATTCATTACCCCCCTCCCCAAGTTGAAGGAGAAAGACCATATAGTTATATCAGTAAATGTGTAAATGATGTTTACTAAAATTCTGCCAGCATTTCTAAAACCATCTCAGGGTATATTTGAACTAGAAACCATTATCATAGTAAAACTACTTATCACGAACAATAGAAATATTATAAAGTGAGATATACTAATGTTATTAAATTCCCATTAAAGTCAGGATCAAGTCAGGAATGTTCATTTTAAGCAATAGTAAGCATTATTTTGGAGATCTGGCTAATGCACTGAAGCAGTGAAGAAGTGATACAAATTTTGGAAATGAAGAGACATATACAAGCATGTCATGCAGTTGTATGTATTAAAAATCCAAAAGACAATAAAACACAGAAGCATTTGCAAGTTAATTTTATAAAGTAAAAAGGATAAATTGTAACTATGGAAAATAAATAGCTTTTATTTATACTAGGAAGAAGTAGTTAGAAAACCACATGGAAAATATATCACATTTGTAATAATTATAAAAATATAAAATACCTGAGATTAAATTTAGTAAAGAAACTTTTAAGACCTACATGAAAAGAGCTATAACATTTTGTTGAAAGATTTAAAAAAGGTCTCCCCAAATGGAAAGTGATACCATGTTTCTGTACAAAAGACTATTTTAAAATGTCAGTTACATCCCAGTGAAATTTAATACACTAAAACACACATGCAAACATGTGCACATGTACTCATACACTATCCTGAATATTTTTAAGTTGAAATTAGATGGGATTGTTTAAGTTCAAATGGAAGAATTAATGCCTGACAATATTTAAGAAACCTATGATAATAAGAATGCTTCATTGGGATTAGCTTTGTCAGATATTAATAATACCATCAGAATAGATGGATAGGTGATAGATAAATATTATCTGTCTACATAGATGCTCCCCTTCATGGATCATAGCCTTGCCATGGTGAAGGGGCTTGTTTAAATCAGTGAGCCATGTCTTGCAGAGCCATCCAAGACAGCTGGGTTATAGCGAAGGGTTCTAACAAAACATGGTCCACTGGAGGAGAGAGTGGCAAATTACTCCAGTATTCTTGCTCCAAGAACCCCATGAACAATATGAAAAGGAAAAAACATATGACACCAGAAGATGAATGCCCCCAGCTAGGAAGGTGTCTGACACACTACTGGGGAAGAGTAGAGGGCAATTGATAATAGCTTCAGAAAGAGTGAACTGGCTGGGCCAAAGTGAAAATGCCACTCAATTGTGGATGTTTCTGGTGGTGAAAGTAAAGTCTGATGCTATAAGAACAATTTTGCTTAGGAACCGGGAATGTTAGGTCCATGAATCAAGGTAGATTGGCTGTAGTCAAGCAAGAGATGACAAGAGTGAACATTGACATTTTAGAAATCAGTGAACTAAAATGGACTGGAATGGGTGAATATAATTCAGATGACCATTATATCTACCACTATGGGCAAGAATCCCTTAGAAGAAATGGAGTGGCCCCTCATAGTCAACAAAAGAGTCTGAAATGCAGTGCTTGGGTGCAGCCTCAGAAACGACAGATTGATCTCGGTTCATTTCCAAGGCAAACCATTCAGTATCACGGTAATCCACTTCTATGCCCTGACCAGTAATGCTGAAGAAGCTGAAGTTGAATGGTTCTATGAAGACCCACAAGACCTTCTAGAACTAACACCAAAAAAAAAAAAAAGTCCTTTTCATTATAGGGGATTGGAATACAAAACTAGGAAGACAAGAGATACCTGGAATAGTAGGCAAGTTGGCCTTGGAGTACAAAATGAAGCAGGTCAAAGGCTAACAGAGTTTTGTCGAGAGAATACACTGGTTATAGCAAACACCCTTTTCCAACAACACAAGAGACAGCTCTACACTTGGACATTACCATATGGTCAGTACCAAAATCAGATTCATTATATTCTTTGCAGCAGAAAATGGAGAAGCTCTATATAGTCAGAAAAAAATAAGACTGGGAGCTGACTGTGCTCAGATCATGAACACCTTGTTGCAAAATTCAGACTTAAACTGAAGAAAGTAGGGAAAACCAGTAGGCCATTTGTGTATAATCTAAATTAAATCCCTTACAATAATACAATGGAAGTGACAAATAGATTCAAGGGATTAAATCTGATAGACAGAGTGCCAGAAGAACTATGAATGAAGGTTCATAACATTGTACAGGAGTCAGTAACCAAAACCATCTCAAAAAAAAAAAAAAATGAAAGAAGGTAAAGTGGTTGTCTGAGTAGGTCTTTGAAATAGCTGAGAAAAGAAGTGAAAGGCAAGGGAAAAAGGGAAAGATATACCCAACTGAATGCAGAGTTCCAGAGAATAGCAAGGAGAGATAACAAGGTCTTCTTAAATGAACAATGCAAAAATAGAGGAAAACAATAGAATAGGAAAGAGTAGAGATGTTTTCAAGAAAATTGGAGATATCAAGGGAATATTTTATGCAAGGATGGGTATGATAAAGGGCAAAAATTGTAAAGAAATAAGAGAAGCAGAAGAGATTAAGCAGAGGTGGCAAGAATAAACAGATGGACTCTACAAGAAAGGTCTTAATGACCCAGGTAACCATGATGGTGTGATCACTCACCTAGAGCCAGTTATCCTGGAGTGTGAAGTCAAGTGGGCCTTAGGAAGTATTACTATGAATGAAGCTAATGGAGGTTATGGAATTCTAGCTGAGCTATTTCAAATTCTAAAAGATGATGCTGTGAAAGTGCTTCACTCAATATGCCAGCAAATTTGGAAAACTCAGCAGTGGCCACAGGACTGGAAAAGGTCAGTTTTCATTCCAATCCCAAAGAAATGAAATGCCAAAGAATTTTCAAACTATGTAAAATTGTGTTCATTTCATATGCTAGTGAGGTTATGATCAAAATCCTTCAAGCTAGACTTCAACAGTAGGTGAACTGAGAAATTTCAGATATATAAGCTGGGTTTAGAAAAGACATAGGAACCAAAGACCAAATTGCCAACATCCCTTGGATCATAGAAGAAGGAAGGAAATTCCAGAAAAACATCTATTTCTGCTTCATTGATTACACTAAAACCTTTGACTGTGTGGATCACAACAAACTGGAAAATCCTTGAAGAGATGGAAATAGTAAACCACCTTACCTGTCTCCTGAGAAACATGTATGTGTGTCAAGAAGCAACAATTAGAACCAAACATGGAACAGACTAGTTCAAAATTGAGGAAGGAGTACTACAAGGTTATATATTGTCATTTTGTTTATTTAACTTGTATGCAGAGGACATGCTGCAAAATGCTGAGCAAGCTGGAATCAAGATTGCTGGGAGAAATATCAACCTCAGATATGCACATGATACTGCTCTAATTGTAGAAACCAAAGAGCCTTTTGATGAGAGTGAAAGAGGAGAGTGAAATAGCTGGCTTAAAACTCAACATTCCAAAGACTAGGATCATGGCATCCAGGCCCATCATTTCCTGTCAAATAGAAGGGGAAAAGAGGAAGCAATGACAGATTTGATTTTCTTGGGTTCCAAAATCACTGCAGACTGTGACTGCAGCCATGAAATTAAATACACATGCTCCTTGGAAGAAACACTATGACAAACCTAGACAGCATATTAAAAAGCAGATACATCACTTTATCAACAAATGTCCGTATTGATGCTTTTGAACTGTGGTGCTGGAAAACACTCTTAAGAGACACTTGGACTGAAGTGAAATCAAATAAGTCAATCATAAAGGAAATCAACCCTGAATATTCTTTGGAAGAACTGATGCTGAAGCTGAAGCTTCAATACTTTTGCCACCTGATGCGAAGAGCTGACTCATTGGGAAAGACTCTGATGCTGAGAACAATTGAAGGCAAAAGAAAAGGGGACGACAGAGGATGAAATGGTTATATAGCATCACTGACTTAATGGACATGAATTTGAGCAAGCTCTGGGAGATAGTGAAAGACACGGGAGCCTGGAGTGCTGCAGTCTATGGTGTCGCAAAGAACCAGACACAACTTAGCAACTGAACAACAATCTAGATCCTCTCCTTGACCAAAATTTTGTCAGGTCCTCTAAGTCCTCTTCTCAGTGAGGCCTTGGACTTGGACTTTAGTGTCCCTCCTCATTGGGCTTGCATTGCCCAGTTTTAGAAAGAATCTTTCTAAGTCAATTTAGAGAGAATCCCCTACCATTGATATCTGATCAAATTTCTCATTTCCTGCCATACCCCAGGTCTTATCTTATCGCCTTGGCCTGCTTTCACCACAAATCTTATTAGGTCAGTATAGCAAGAATTCCCCCTACCCTTACTGAATCCCCTTATTAATTTTGTATCACCAACCCAGCTGCCACCCGACCCCCAGCCTACTCCTTACCTGTAATTCCTCACTTGTCCTTGGTGTATTTGGATTTGAACTCAGTTCTATACTGAAGTTTCTTTTCTCTTATTGCAATAATCTTGAATAAAATCTATATTTACATCTTTAAGCCTTGTCAGGTTCTAACTGCTTTTAGCAATAGTAGCTGGAGGGCATCATCAAATCCAGTAACAAACCTAAGGTATAAATGTTGGAGGGCTTCCCTGGTGTCTCAACAGTAAAGAGTCCACATGCCAAGCAGGAGATGCAGATTTAACCCCTGGTTCAGGATGACCTCCTGGAGGAAGGAATGGCAACCCACTGGGAAATCCCTTGGACAGAGGAGTCTGGCAGGCTATATATAGCCCATGGGGTTGCAAAAGAGTCAAACATGACTTAGTGACTAAACCACAACAATATATGTTGTAACTGAATATTTGACAAATATTATCTTTTTCTTCTGTATGGAAATGATGGTTTTCTGAAATAATGGTGTTGGCATAATTTCTTACTCATGTAGATAAAATAAATATATATCCTTATTTCACAACATATACAAAATTTACTTCCGTTCATTCAAAATGAAATGCTGAAATAAATGTCAAGAAATAGAATATGGTACTATTAGAGGGAAGTTTGCAAGCTATCTTGCTACAGTTGTGTCCAATTCTTTGCAACCCTATGGACAGAAACCCATGAGGCTCTTTTGTCCAAGGGATTCTCTGGGCAAGGATACTGGAGTGAGTTACTATGCCCTCCTCCAGGGGATCTTCCTGATCCAGTGATTGAACCTGAGTCGCTGGTGGCTCCTGCATTGTAGGTAGATTCTTTACCACTGAGCCACCAGGGAAACACAGAGGGAAGTTTAGTGGTTTTCAAAAAAATCTTTAGGTGAGAGAGTAGCTACAGATATTATAAATGAAATTTTTACTGGGTTTTTTAAGTAAACAATTAAAACTCATATCCTCCAAAAATGCAGTAAAATTAAAACCATGAACAGTTTCAAAAGAAAACTGAGAAAATATTTGCAATTATTTTAGCAGATTGCTATCCTTAATAGATGGAGAGCTTAATAAAAAGAATAGAAAGCAAAAGTCAAATAATGTAAATGAAAAATAGGCAAATAATATGAAGGAAAGATTCATTGAACAGGAAATGATGTAATTCTTTGAATTGTTAAAACCATATATATGCATGCCAAGTCGCTTCAGTCGTGTCTGATTCTGTGCGACCCCATGGACTGCAGCCTACCAGGCTTCTCCGTCCATGTGATTCTCCAGGCAAGAACACTGGAGTGGGTTGCCATTTCCTTCTCCAATATATATGCATAACTTATGTGTAAACCACAATATATTGATGTTTTTCTATCAAATTATTCCTGAATGGAAATATATACATATTTCAGATATGGCTTGTATCAGATATAATTCTTCATTTAAGTCTGATTTTATGAAAGGTGTAGGGAGAACCTGGATTAAGTAGGGAGAAGATTTGAAGTTTTAATTTTTATATTTGAATTTATGACAATATGTCTACTATGAAGGTTTAGACATATGAATTTTTCTCAGTTATATTGTTTTAAAGCTTCCCCAGTGATATCAACTATTTATTCAGCACTTAAGATGTGCTACTCATAGAACTGTACATACTTTACCTCATTTAATCCTCAGAACAATTTATAAGATAGGTACAATTATTCATATTTTTACATTAAATATAGGAGCATGAGGCTCAAAGAGACTAAGTAACTTGCCTGATATCACATAGTGGTGAAACAGGGCCTCATACTAAGTTTTTCTGAAAGTTATGACCAACCTAGATAGCATATTCAAAAGCAGAGATATTACTTTGCCAACAAAGTTTCGTCTAGTCAAGGCTATGGCTTTTCCTGTGGTCATGTATAGATGTGAGAGTTGGACTGTGAAGAAGGCTGAGCGCCGAAGAATTGATGCTTTTGAACTGTGGTGTTGGAGAAGACTCTTGAGAGTCCCTTGGACTGCAAGGAGATCCAAGCAGCCCTGGGATTTCTTTGGAAGGAATGATGCTAAAGCTGAAATTCCAGTACTTTGGGCACCTCATGCGAAGAGTTGACTCATTGGAAAAGACTCTGATGCTGGGAGGGATTGGGGGCAAGAGGAGAAGGGGACGATAGAGGATGAGATGGCTGGATGGCATCGCTGACTCAATGGAAGTGAGTTTGAGTGAACTCTGGGAGTTGGTGATGGACAGGGAGGCCTGGCGTGCTGCGATTCATGGGGTCGCAAAGAGCCAGACGGGACTGAGCGACTGATCTGATCTGATCTGATCTTGTTAACTGCATGTGTTCTAAATGACAATCACATGGAAACCATACCATGTTCTCAGCCTGGATATCTGAACTATTTATGCATCAGTGCTTCTTTACCTTTTTTTTTTTTTTTTTCGGCCTCATGATCTGTGGGAGAATTTGATGAAATATATGAATCTATTGTTGAAGATGATGCTGTGAAAGTGCTGCACTCAATATGCCAGCAAATTTGGAAAACTCAGCAGTGGCCACAGGACTGGAAAAGGTCAGTTTTCATTCCAATCCCAAAGAAAGGCAATGCCAAAGAATGCTCAAACTACCACACAATTGCACTCATCTCACACGCTAGTAAAGTAATGCTCAAAATTCTCCAAGCCAGGCTTCAGCAATATGTGAACCATGAACTTCCTGATGTTCAAGCTGGTTTTAGAAAAGGCAGAGGAACCAGAGATCAAATTGCCAACATCTGCTGGATCATCAAAAAAGCAAGAGAGTTCCAGAAAAACATCTATTTCTGCTTTATTGACTATGCCAAAGCCTTTGACTGTGTGGATCACAATAAACTGTGGAAAATTCTGAAAGAGATGGGAATCCCAGAACACCTGATCTGCCTCTTGAGAAATTTGTATGCAGGTCAGGAAGCAACAGTTAGAACTGGACATGGAACAACAGACTGGTTCCAAATAGGAAAAGGAGTTTGTCAAGGATGTATATTGTCACCCTGTTTTTTTAACTTATATGCAGTGTACATCATGAGAAACGCTGGACTGGAAGAAACACAAGCTGGAATCAAGATTGCTGGGAGAAATATCAATAACCTCAGATATGTAGATGACATCACCCTTATGGCAGAAAGTGAAGAGGAACTAAAAAGCCTCTTGATGAAAGTGAAAGAGGAGAGTGAAAACGTTGGCTTAAAGCTCAACATTCAGAAAACGAAGATCATGGCATCCGGTCCCATCACTTCATGGGAAATAGATGGGGAAACAGTGGAAACAGTGTCAGACTTTATTTTTCTGGGCTCCAAAATCACTGCAGATGGTGACTGCAGCCATGAAATTAAAAGACGCTTACTCCTTGGAAGGAAAGTTATGACCAACCTAGATAGCATATTCAAAAGCAGAGACATTACTTTGCCAACAAAGGTTCGTCTAGTCAAGGCTATGGTTTTTCCTGTGGTCATGTATGGATGTTAGAGTTGGGCTGTGAAGAAGGCTGAGCGCTGAAGAATTGATGCTTTTGAACTGTGGTGTTGGAAAAGACTCTTGAGAGTCCCTTGGACTGCAAGGATATCCAACCAGTCCATTCTGAAGGAGATCAGCCCTGGGATTTCTTTGGAAGGAATGATGCTAAAGCTGAAACTCCAGTACTTTGGCCACCTCATGCGAAGAGTTGATTCATTGGAAAAGACCCTGATGCTGCGAGGGACTGGGGGCAGGAGGAGAAGGGGATGACAGAGGATGAAATGGCTTAATGGCATCACTGACTTGATGGATGTGAGTCTGAGTGAACTCCAGCAGTTGGTGATGGACAGGGAGGCCTGGCGTTCTGCGATTCACGGGGTCGCAAAGAGTCGGACACAACTGAGCGACTGATCTGATCTGATCTGATTGTTGAAGAACCTGCAAATGTGTGTGCACACATGCATACATACACATACTCACAACTTTGCATGCTATTTCCAGGAAATCATGGCCCTCCTGGAGCTTACCCTGGATCATCTGCATGTTGTCAACTTCTGTTCTAACTGAGGAATATCAGGAGATCGATTCATGCAAAAGTAGTTTTTAGGGGCACTGTACTGACCTATTTTTTAAAACTTTATATCATGATTTATTTTATGCAGATATAGAATAAAATGGAAATTTGGGGTTGATTATTAAAGAAATTGGTTGGGGGATGACAAGCTAAAGAAGAAATAAAAATTACTCCTATGTGCTAGACCTTCATTTGCCCAGAGAATAAATGGAGCAAGTCATATGTTTAAATTGTTTGTTAATAGTACTGTTGAGAACACAGAATACTCTTCTTATAACTGTATTGTTACATACACAATTATGCACCAAATAGTCATCTTTAAGAGGCTGACTTTATGTACCTTTCTTATGTTAAGTTTAACCAAGGATTTACTTGCCAGTCCTTAATATGGGTCTTAAAATATCTAAAGGGTTTTTAAATTTCAGTCCAATGCTGAAATAATGTATTTTCCATGTGCACCATATTGTTACAACTAGCGGACAGCTACTTTTGAATATCATTGGCCATTTCAGAAGAAAACCAATACCTATGACCTCATAAGTTATGATGGTTCCATTACTGACAGATGGGTATACAGATGGTAATTGTGCGACCTATATGGAAAAGTTTGATTAACCAAAATGTCTTCTACATTGAACTCTAATACTGTTTTTCTTTAGTCATATAATTGGTAAGAAAATCTAGGACAGTGTGTTGTTATTGTTGAGAGTGAGTAAGGATAAAAGCTACTCCAAACAGTACTAAGTGTGAGTTATAGAAAGTGATCAGATTTTAAGTGTGTAGGTAGTGATGGATGCCTTTGTGTTAACTGAGAGTGGGTGAAAATACAGCCTTGATGAATAGGCATAAATTATATAGTCTGTTAATTTTCGCTTTGCTCTTTTCTCCTTCACACCTGTGTATCTTGCCAAAAAAATTCAACCAGAAAATTTATCCAGCAGTGCCACTATATATTAATGAGTTTCCTTTGAATGTGATTGCACAATGCTATTGAAGCATACAAAGAAGTAATGATAACCTCAGAATGAAGTATTCACTGTAAAATAATTAACTGCATCTTGTAGGCTTATTGGGCTTCCCAGGTGGTGCAGGGGTCAAGAATCCACCTGCCAATGCAGAAGACGATGAGATGCAGGTTCTATTCCTGGGTAGGGAAGATCCCCTGGAGTAGGAAATGGCAACTTATTCCAGTATTCTTGCCTGGAAAATACCATGGACAGAGGAGCCTGGTGGGCTACAGTCCATAGGGTCACAAAGAGTCGAACATGACTGAGCTCACATGCATGCATATAGTTACAAGCTTCTTACCATATGTGGCTGGGTCTTGTCCTGGATTGCTTAGGTCATGGTCATCTGTTTAAAAGTTGAACATGAAAGTGCTTTGTTTCTGTGTACTTAAGCGCACTAGAAGATTTTCTTTTGATAATCTCAGTTTGCTATAATTTCAGTTTCCCATATTCTATTTTACCTTTATTTCAGTTCAGTTCAGTTCACTCAGTTGTGTCTGACTTTTTGTGATCCCACGAATCGCAGCATGCCAGGCCTCCCTGTCCATCACCAACTCCCAGAGTTCACTCAGACTCACGTCCATCGAGTCAGTGATGCCATCCAGCCATCTCATCCTCTGTCGTCCCCTTCTCCTTCTGCCCCCCATCCCTCCCAGCATCAGAGTCTTATCCAATGAGTCCACTCTTCGCATGAGGTGGCCAAAGTACTGGAGTTTCAGCTTTAGCATCATTCCTTCCAAAGAAATCCCAGGGCTGGTCTCCTTCAGAATGGACTGGTTAGATATCCTTGCAGTCCAAGGGACTCTCAAGAGTCTTCTCCAACACCACAGTCCAAAAGCATCAATTCTTTGGTGCTCAGCTTTCTTCACAGTCCAACTCTCACATCCATACATGACCACAGGAAAAACCGTAGCCTTGACTAGACGGACCTTTGTTGGCAAAGTAATGTCTGCTTTTCAATATGTTATCTAGTTTGGTCATACTTTTCTTCCAAGGAGTAAGCATCTTTTAATTTCATGGCTGCAGTCACCATCTGCAGTGATTTTGTAGCCCCAAAAAATAAAGTCTGACACTGTTTCCTCTGTTTCCCCATCTATATCCCATGAAGTGATGGGACCAGATGCCATGATCTTCGTTTTCTGAATGTTGAGCTTTAAGCCAACTTTTTCACTCTCCTCTTTCACCTTCATCAAGAGGCTTTTTAGTTCCTCTTCACTTTCTGCCATAAGGGTGGTGTCATCTGCATATCTGAGGTTATTGATATTTCTCCTGGCAATCTTGATTCCAGCTTGTGCTTCTTTGAGCCCAGCATTTCTCATGATGTACTCTGCATATAAGTTAAATAAACAGGGTGACAATATACATCCTTGACGTACTCCTTTTCCTATTTGGAACCAGTCTGTTGTTCCATGTCCAGTTCTAACTGTTGCTTCCTGGCCTGCATACAGATTTCTCAAGAGGCATGTCAGGTGGTCTGGGATTCCCATCTCTTTCAGAATTTTCCAGTTTATTGTGATCCACACAGTCAAAGGCTTTGGCATAGTCAATAAAGCAGAAATAGATGTTTTTCTGGAACTCTCTTGCTTTTTTGATGATCCAGCAGATGTTGGCAATTTGATCTCTGGTTCCTCTGCCTTTTCTAAAACCAGCTTGAACATCTTTACTTAGGCTTTCATAATTCTTTCACTGGTGAAACAGTATCTAAATTCTTGAATTTTCCAATTAATTTTGCATTTATTTTGGACCTAGAAAAAAAAAATCTCATCGTATTTAGGAAATCTTGTGAGTGAGCGAAGTTGCTCAGTCATGTCTGAGTGTTTGCAACCCCATGGACTGTAACCTACGAGGCTCCTCTGTCCATGGGATTTTCCAGGGAAGAGTCCTCAAGTGGGTTGCCATTTCCTTCTCCAGGGGATCTTCCCAACACAGGGATTGAACCCGGGTCTCCTGCATTGCAGGCAGATGCTTTACCATCTGAGCTACCAAGGAAGCCCTAGGTTTTCGTATAAAATCTCATACTCAGTCTCTTTTCAATAAGTCATTATTCATAGTCACTAAAGCACCTCTTGTCATCTTAGGTTGGTGTCACTTAGTGGGTAGACTAAACAGTGCATTTCTTTGGCCAAGAGTGCAGGATCAATGAGTATGTAAATGGAGGATTTTATAAGATAACCTAAATTCTCATATTCCTATTCTGTGTTTTTTTTTTTTTTTTGAATGTGTACAGCTTCCCATTTTTTTGGAGAAGTTAGTTTTTTGAAAGATTCTTGAATTTCTACCTTAGACATGTGCCTACACTGCATAGGCTGCAGGTGGCTGCTATTTTGATCACTGAACCTTACTTGGTTTTCCCTAATCGAAAGTTCCTGTATGATATTACTGCGTGAATTGGTGGCTCATTTCATCTCAGCATCAGACAAACCAACCCAAGCTCTGATGCACTGATGTTAAGGGATAGCCATTACTTTTCCTCTCTAAATTTTATGATAGGCAAATACTATTGCTGTGAAGATTCACATTCACCCTATCACCTCTCTTGGTTGTAATGCTCTCTTGCATGATAATGCACTTATCCCACTAAGCAAAATCCAGTAAAAAGCAGCTTTCTAGTATTCCAGGTATTTAGATACATCTCCTTAATCCTTACCAACATAAGATGAGACAATTGATATGAAAATTCCTTGTATATGTATGTGTCTTTGTGTATGTGCATGTGTGTGTGTCTTTGTTCCTAGGCTTGAGACCAGTAAAAGATCCTTTACATTCTTAAGGTAAATTTGCTACAGTTAAGAAATAGTGAGCAGATACAACCAAATGAACCATGTGTTATATTTCTAAAGTTATGAAATGAGTCAAAATTTCTATTCTTCCCTGAAGCCTCAATGAACTTTTTATTTGATGAAAGGCCTGTAAAACTGCTCAGATTTGTTTCTAGTATTCTGGGAGGTAGCTGGTTCCTTTAGTTTAAAATTGGTGCTTGAACTCTATTCTGTATGCTGCATGAATTGAAATGAATCTTGGATTATATTGAAGTTAAATGTCTGAAATGCAGTACTTCCAACAGTGCATACATGCTGCCCCCTTCACTCACTGAATTTCCATAAATAATAATAAATGGCTTTAACTATGAATAAGACATTTGTGAAAAGTGCACTAAACCAAGGATCAGAGACTAATATTCTGATCAAAACTTTGCTGTATGGATGATTTTCACTTTCTTTCACTGGATATTTAGATGTTTAGTTTTGATTTAATATAAAAAAATTGACAAATAGACTCACACATGTACAGGGGGAAAGGGGAGGCAGAGGGATAATTTGGAGATTGGGATTGACATGTATAAAGTAGATAACTAATAAGGTCCTACTGTATAGTACAGGTAACCTTTCAATACTCTGTGATGACCTATATGGGAATAGAATCTAAAAAAGAGTGGATATATGTATATGTATAACTGATTCACTTGCTGTACACTTGCAATTAATACATTTTAAATCAACTATATTGAAATACATTTTTTAAAAAAGAATGAAATAATGACATTTGTAGCAACATGAATGGATCTAGAGTTTATCATATTAAGGGAAATAAGCGAGACAGAGAAAGGCAAATACCATATGATGTCACTTATATGTGGAATCTAAAAAAAAGAAATGAATGTATATACAAATTGCCAAAGGAGAAGGGCTGGGAGAGATAAATTAGGAGTCTGAGATTAACCTATACATAAAATAGATAACCAACAAGGACCTACTGTATAGTACAGGGAACTATACTCATTGTTTTGTAATAATATATAAGGGAAAATAATCTGAAAAAAATACATATATAAGTATGTATAACTGAAACACTTTGTTATACATCTAAAACTAGCACAACCTTGAAAATCTACTACACTGTAATGAAAAAAAAGATTGTAAAATTGGCAAGAAGAAAAAAAGCAGACATATTACACACATACAAAGAGATTTATAATTTTTATGTTCTTTATTATCTCTGAATATCTGTGATCTATTGCTTTAAGACTACCTTTATCATATAATAGAATTTGTTATTAGGTTCTGGTTTTCAACCTCTCTAGAAGAATATTTTTGATTTACTTACAGAGTTATAACAGCCATCTTGAAGCCCTCTGTTCTCTTTTGTCATCTTAAGAAACAAATCAGCCTTGAAGTATTATAATATCTATATCTTTTAAAATCTTGAAACTCTTCAGCTGTGCAGTAATAAATAAGCTGACAGATTTATTGACAAAAGAACAATAGTTCATTGTTTGTATGAGTTAATCTTTTCTGTGATACATTAATGTCCTTCAATAAAGACCATCTAATTTTGTTCCCACACATCAAGAGAGAGGTTTAGAATATGTTTCAGACAATAATGCTTCGTTCAATGAGTCAGTATCAGAGGAATATATGGAACATCCCAGAAGAAAATTTAAAAAAAAATCACTGTTCCAAAGGGAGGGTGCTGTGGTAGAGACACCAGATACTCAGAGCAAAAAGGGAAAGGATTAATTTTTCTTTCTTACTTTTGTTTCCAGATTTTTCAATTAGAGTGCCTCCTAATGATATTGTTTATGCTAGCTGGCATGGGGATAACACAAAGAGTTGCTGTTGATAAAGGTAAGATAAAGGGAATAAGTTTGATTTATATGGCTGAGTTTTATACATTACTTCATTCACTCATTCATCAAATATCCAGTATATCTAAGTACCAAATGACATGCTTGGACTTATATACAGTTCATATCAATAACTTAGTGTGTTTTTTCCTTCTTTTAAAAAATTCTGAGCTATATCTGTTAGAGAGGAATAGATGACCACTAAATCAATAATTTTGTGCATACCTCTAAGCCTTACCATTTTTTTTTTTTTTGGTATTTGATCCAGATATTTTCTGAAACAAGTAAAATAGAGATGTTTTTCCTGTTCCTGGGGGCAGGAGGAGAAGGGGACGACAGAGGATGAGATGGCTGGATGGCATCACTGACTCGATGGACGTGAGTCTGAGTGAACCCCGGGAGTTGGTGATGGACAGGGAGGCCTGGCGTGCTGCAATTCATGTGTCCGCAAAGAGTCGGACACGATTGAGCGACTGAACTGACTGACTGATTACTTTCATATATTCCCTAGAGGTAACCAGCAACCTTCATTTTTTATATATTTTCATACATATGCATATATCTATATCATTTATAAGATTGGTTTGCATATTTTAAAATCGTATATAAATTGCATATGAATAGTAACACTCCAGCTGTATCATTCTGTAACCTAGCTTTTTTTTGCTCAAGCTAATGTTTTGAGTTAAATCTATATTTATACAAGTAGCTCTAGTTCTTACATTTTAATTACTATGTACTGCTCCATTGTTTGCATATTCCACAGTTTGTTCTCTTGTTGATGGACTTTTAGGTTCTTCCAATTTTTTTTTAGGTATTTCTAGTAGCTCTACAAGAAAAAGAAAAAAGTATTGTAGGGATATTATTTACAAATGTATTAAGTGTTTATCTAGTTTTATACCTAATACTGATATTGTTGAATCAAAGGGTATATCTATCATCACATTTGCTAGATATTGCCAAATTGCCATCCAGATAATGTATGGATATTCCTTGTTTTTTGATGGGATTGCATCCTGATAAATCCATCATAGGTTGAAAATATTGTATGTTGAAGATGCAGGTAATATACCTAACCTACCAAACATCATAGTTGACCTCATCTACCTTGAAAGTGCTCAGAACTCTTACATAAGCCTACAGTTGGGCAAATCATCTAACATAAAGCTTGTTTTATAGTAAAGTATTGAATGTCTCATATAACTTGTTGAACACTCTACTGAAAGTGAAAAACAGAATGATTATATGGGTTCAGAATGTCCTAAGTGTATCGATTTATTTCCCTTTGTGGTCATGGGGCTGACTGGGAGCTGCTGCTCCCTGCTGTCACCCAGCATCACAAGTATGGTACTGCATATTGTTAGCCTGGGAAAAGATCAAAATTCAAAGTACAGTTTCTACTTAATGCTTATCACTTTTGCACCATCATAAAGTCAAAATTTGTAAGTTGAAGCATCGTATGTTGGAGACTGTTGTACATGCAGTTATTTACATTTGCATCAGGTTATGTCTTTTTGTACAGTTCATGAAGTTCTCATGGCAGGTATACTGGAGTAATTTGCCATTCCCTCCTCCACAGGATCACATTCTGTCAGAGCTCTCCTCTATGACCGTCTCTCTTGGGTGGCCCTACATGGCATGGCTCATAGCTTCATTGAGTTATGCAAGCCCCTTCACCACAACAAGGCAGTGATCCACGAAGTGCATAAAACTAGAAGAAAGCAACAGAAGGGGAAAGACTCTCTTTAGGAAAATTAGAAATATCAAGGGAACATTTTGTCTTAAGATGGGCACAATAAAGGACAGAAATGGTTAGAGTCTTAGTAGATGCTGAAGAGATCAAGAAGAGATGGAAAGAATACACAGAAGAACTACAAAAAAGATCTTAATGAACCAGATTACTATGATGATGTGATTAGTCACCCAGAGCCAGACATTCTGGAGTGTGAAGATAAGTGGCCTTAGGAAGCACTGCTGTTAATAAAGCTAGTGGAGTTGATGGAATTCCAGTAGTGGAATTCCAGTAGTGGAGGTGATGGAATTCAAAACCCTAAAGGATGATGCCATCAAGGTGTTGCATTCAATATGTCAGCAAGTCTGGGAGACCTACCAGTGGCTACAGGACTGGAAAAGATCAATCCTTATCCCAATTCCCAAGAAGGGTAGTACTAAAGATGTACTAACCATCAGACAATTGCACTCACCTCCCATGCTAGTAAGGTTATGCTTAAAATCTTGTATTCTAGGCTTCAGCATCATGTGAACTAAGAACTTCTAGATGTCCAAGCTGGGTTTAGAAAAGGAAGAGGAAGCAGAGATCAAATTGCTAGCATTTGCAGATCATAAAGAAAGCAAGGGGATTCCAGAGAAACATCTACCTCTGTTTCATTGACTATACTAAAACCTTTGCCTGTGTGGATCATAACAAGTTATGGAAGGCTCTTAAAGAGCTGGGAATACCATTCCACCTTACCTGTCTCCTGAGAAACCTGTATGCATGTCAAGAAGCAATAGTTAGAACCCTGTGTGGAGCAACTGATTGGTTCAAGATTGAGAAAGGAGTATGACAGGGCCGTCTGCTGTCACCCTGTTTTACCAATACACTGAGCACATCATGATGGTGACTGCAGCCATGAAACCAGAAGACTATTGCTTCTTGGCAGGAAAGCTATGACAAATCTAGACAGTGTGTTGAAAAGCAGAGACATTACTCTCCCAACAAGGCTCTGTGGTCTTCCCAGTGGTCATGCATGGCTGTGAAAGCTGGGCCATAAAGAAAGCAAAATGCCAAAGAATTGATACCTTCAAGCTGTGGTGCTGGAGAGGACTCCTGAGAGAATCTTGGACAGCAAAGAGATCAAACCAGTCAATCTTAAGAGAAATCAACTCTGAATACTTGTTGGAAGGATTGATGCTGAAGCTAATGCTCCAGTATTTTGGTCATCTGAAGAGCCGACTCATTGGAAAAATCCCTTATGCTGGGAAAGATTGAGGGCAGAAGGAGAAGAGCACCTCAGAGGATGAGATGGCTGGATGGCATCATCGATGCAATGGACATGAACTTGGGCAAAATTCGGGATATCGTAAGGGACAGGAAGGCCCGGCGTGATGCAGCCCTAGGGGTTGCAAAGAGTTAGATACAACTGGGTAACAGAACAACAGCAACAGGCAGTGTATGCGTGTTCTTTTTGCTATACAACTTTACTAGCAAGTTGTGGCTTTTCTTTACTTCCTTGTTCTTAGAATATTTCACATAAAATAGAGATTCTTGTTCCCTTGATTTTTAAAAAAAAGTGTCTTTATTTTTTAATATCTAAATAATTTATTTATTTTTGACTGCATTAAATCTTAGTTGAAGCACATGGGCTCTTCCTTGCAGTGCATGAGCTTCTCTCTAGTTGTGACACGTGGACTCCAGAGCGTGTGGGCTCTAGTTCTGGCATGCAGGGTCATAAGATGGGGCGCATGGATTTGGTTGTGGCATGTGGGCCTAGTCGCCCTGTGGCACGTGGGATCTTAGTTCCGTGACCAGGAAATGAACCTGAGTCTCCTGCACTGGAAGGTGGGTACATTTCATTACTCTTCAGTTCTGTTTTTCTGGGACATTACTGACCTCTTTTGTCTGTCTTAGCCGTATCTTTTTTATTTTCCATATTTTCCTGTTAAAGATATATTTACATGAATCTACTCCACCATCTTCACTGGAGATCCCCTTTGCTCTCTTTCAGTTCAGTTCAGTCACTCAGTCGTGTCTGACTCTTTGCGGCCCCATGAATTGCAGCACACCAGGCCTCCCTGTCCAGCACCAACTCCTGGAGTTCACTCAGACTCATGTCCATCGAGTCGGTGATGCCATCCAGCCATCTCATCCTCTGTCGTCCCCTTCTCCTCCTGCCCCCAATCCCTCCCAGCATCAGGGTCTTTTCCAATGAGTCAACTCTTCGCATGAGGTGGCCAAAGTACTGGAGTTTCAGCTTTAGCATCATTCCTTCCAAAGAACACCCAGGACTGATCTCCTTTAGAATGGACTGGTTGGACCTCCTTGCAGTCCAAGGGACTCTCAAGAGTCTTCTCCAACACCACAGTTCAAAAGCATCAATTCTTCGGTGCTCAGCTTTCTTCACAGTCCAACTCTCACAGTACAGATTACTTTCATATCCGAGACTTTATTAAGATAAGCAATTAGAAAACACAGAATAGTCAATATCTACAGTCAAGTCTCTGCAGCAAGTTGATTAAAATGAAGGAGAGTACTGAGTCAGTTATGTAGATAATTGATCTAAGCATTGACAAATATGAGAATGGACTTAGGGAATGAAAGAGCAAAGATCATTTATGTTGTTAGTGTAGTTAGGAGGTCTAAGTCCCTAGTTCCCAATAGAAATTAATATAAAGTCAATTCAGAATGATATAACTCTCCTAATCTCTGCATAGATGGTGATTCTAAACATTCCCTTAGGCAGACTTAAGGAATATAGCAACAGCCTGTAGAAGGACCATTCTGTCTGACCTACAGATAGGGATAGATATGTGCAACTGAAATTCAGAATATATACCTAATAACTGAATGAAGACCATCCCCATGGAAAGGAAATCCAAAAAAGCAAGATGGCTGCCTGAGGAGGCCTTGCAAATAACTGTGAATAGAAGAGAAGTGAAAAGGCAAAGAAGAAAGGAAAGATATAAGCATCTGAAATGCAGAGTTCCCAAGAATAGCAAGGAGACATAAGAAAGCCTTCCTCAGTGATCAGTGCAAAGAAGTAGAGGAAAACAACAGAATGTTAAAGACTAGAGATCTCTTCAAGAAAAGTAGAGATATCAAGGGAACATTTCATGCAAAGATGGGCTTGATAAAGGATAGAAATGGTATGCACCTAACAGAAGCAGAAGATGTTAAGAAGAGGTGGAAAGAATACACAGAAGAACGTACAAAAAAGATTTTTATGACCTAGATAATCATGATGGTGTGATCATTAACCTAGAGCCAGACATCCTGGAATGTGAAGTCAAGTGGGCCTTAGAAAGCATCACTGTGAACAAAGTTAGTGGAGGTGATGGAATTCCAGTTGAGCTATTTCAAATCCTGAAAGATGATGCTGTGAAAGTGCTGCACTCAATATGCCAGCAGATTTGAAAAACACAGCAGTGGCCACAGGGCTGAAAAGGGTCAGTTTCATTCCAATCCCAAAGAAAGACAATGTCAAAGAATGTTCAAACTACAGCACGATTGCACTCATCTCACACACTAGTAAAGTAATGCTCAAAATTTTCCAAGCCAGGCTTCAGAAATATGTGAACTGTGAACTTCCAAATGTTCAAGCTGGTTTTAGAAAAGGCAGAGGAACCAGAGACCAAATTGCCAACATCTGATGGATCATGGAAAAAGCAAGAGAGTTCCAGAAAAACATCTACTTCTGCTTTACTGACTAAGCCAAAGCCTTTGACTGTGTGGATCACAATAAACTGTGGAAAATTCTGAAAGAGATGGGAATACCAGACCACCTGACCTGACTCTTGAGAAACCTATATGCAAGTCATGAAGCAACAATTAGAACTGTACATGGAACAACAGACTGGTTCCAAATAGGAAAAGGAATACGTCAAGGCTGTATATTGTCACCCTGCTTATTTAACTTATATGCAGAGTACACCATGAGAAATGCTGGGCTAGAAGAAGTGCAAGCTGGAATCCAGATTTCTGAAAGAGATCAATAACCTCAGATATGCAGATGACACCACCCTTATGACAGAAAGTGAAGAGGAACTAAAGACCTTGATGAAAGTGAAAGAGGAGAGTGAAAAAGTTGGCTTAAAGCTCAACATTCAGAAAACGAAGATCATGGCATCTGGTCCCATTACTTCATGGGAAATAGATGGGGAAACAGTGGAAACTGCTTTAAAATTTATTTTTGGGGGCTCCAAAATTACTGCAGATGGTGATTGCAGCCATGAAATTAAAAGACGCTTACTCCTTGGATGGAAAGTTATTACCAACCTAGATAGCATATTCAAAAGCACAGACATTACTTTGCCAACAAAGGCCTGTCTAGTCAAGGCTATGGTTTTTCCAATGGTCTTGTATGGATGTGAGAGTTGGACTGTGAAGAAAGCTGTGGACTAAAGAATTGATGCTTTTGAACTGTGGTGTTGGAGAAAACTCTTGAGAGTCCCTTGGACTGCAAGGAGTCCTAACCAGTCCATCCTAAAGGAGATCAGTCCTGGGTGTCATTGGAAGGAATGATGCTAAAGCTGAAACTCCAATACTTTGGCCACCTCATGCAAAGATATGACTCATTGGAAAAGACCTAGATGCTGGGAAAAATTGAGAGTAGGAGGAGAAGGGGATGACAGAGGATGAGATGGCTGGATGGCATCACTGAGTTGATAGACATGAGTTTGAGTGAACTCTGGGAGTTGGTGATGGACAGGGAGGCCTGGCGTGCTGCCATTCATGGGGTCGAAAAGAGTTGGGCACAACTGAGTGACTGAATTGAACTGAACTGATTGAAATTTATGTATCCATTTGTCTCTGGTGATTTGATTTTTTCTCTTTGAAAAAGTAAGAGATTTGTCTACTTTAGAGTACCCCTCACTTTAGAATGGTCTGCTCTGTTGATCACTTTGAGAAGAAGTTCATCTTAATAATATTGCCTTTCAGTATGTAAACATGGTTTGTCTTTTTTTCTATCCCCACAAATTATTTATTTTATAACTGCAAGTTTGTACCTCTTAATCTCCCTCACTTATTTCACTCAACCCCTCACCCACCTTCCCTTTGGCAACCATCAGCTTGTTCTCTGTATCTGTTAGTTTGTTTCTGGTTTATTATATTTGTTTTGGTTTTTAGATTCCACATTATAAGTGAAATCATACAGTGTTTTTCTTTTTCTGATTTATTTCACTTAGCATAATACCCTCCAGGTTCATTCATGTTTTTGTAAATGGCCAGAATTCATTCTATTTTATGGCTTCCATTTGTGTGTGTGTATGTTTGTGTGTACCACATCTTTGTTATCCATCCATCTACCAGTGAACACTTAGATTGCTTCCATATCTTCTCTATTATAAACAATGCTGCAATGCACATAGGTTTAGCATATAATTTTCTGTATTATAGTTTTTTTTTCCTTTGGAAAAATACCCATAAGTGGAATTGCTGCATTATATGATAGTCCTTGTTGGCTCAGATGGTAAAGAATTCTCCTGCAAAATGGGAGACCTGGGTTTGATCCTTGGTTTGGGAAGATCCCCTGGAGAAGGGAATGGCTACACACTCCAGTATTCTTGCCTGGAGAATTACATGGACAGAGGAGCCTAGTGGGCTACATACAGTCCATTGAGTTGCAAAGAGTCAGGTGTGACTGAGCGATTAACAGTTTCATTTTCACATGGTAGTCTTATTTTTAATTTTTTGAGGAGCCTTTTACTCTTTTCCATCACTCTGACCAATAGTGCACAAAGGTTGCCTTTTCTCTATTGCTTCATCATCATGTGTCATTTATTGGCTTTTTGATGATAGTCATTATAAAAATTGTAAGGTAGTTTACCTGATTTTGATTTGAATTTGTCTGATGATTAGTCAAAATTCTCCAAGCCAAGCTTCAGAAGTATGTGAACTGTGAACTTCCAGATGTTCAAGCTGGTTTTAGAAAAGGCAGAGGAACCAGAGATCAAATTGCCAACATTCGCTGGATCATGGAAAAAGCAAGAGAGTTCCAGAAAAACATCTATTTCTGCTTTATTGACTATGCCAAAGCCTTTGACTGTGTGGATCACAATAAACTGTGGAAAATTCTGAAACAGATGGAAATACCAGACCACTTGACCTACCTCTTGAGAAACCTATATTCAGGTCAGGAAGCTACAGTTAGAACTGGACGTGCACCAACAGACTGGTTCCAAATAGGAAAAGGAGTATGTCAAGGTTATATATTGTCACCCTGCTTATTTAACTTATATGCAGAGTACATCATGAGAATCGCTGGGCTGGAAGAAGCACAAGCTGGAATCAAAATTTCTGGGAGAAATATCAATAGCCTCAGATATGCAGATGACATCACCCTTATGGCAGAAAGTGAAGAGGAACTAAAGAGACTCTTGATGAAAGTGAAAGAGGAGAGTGAAAAAGTTGGCTTAAACAGCAACATTCAGAAAACGAAGATCATGGCATCTGGTCCCATCACTTCATGGGAAATAGATGGGGAAACAGTGGAAACAGTATCAGACTTTATTTTTCTGGGCTCCAAAATTACTGTAGATGGTGATTTCAGCCATGAAATTAAAAGACACTTACTTCTTGGAAGGAAAGTTATGACCAACCTAGATAGCATATTCAAAAGCAGAGACATTACTTTGCCAACAAAGGTATGTCTAGTCAAGGCTATGGTTTTTCCAGTGGTCATGTATGGATGTGAGGCTTGGACTGTGAAGAAAGCTGAGCACCGAAGAACTGATACTTTTGAACTGTGGTGTTGGAAAAGACTCTTGAGAGTCCCTTGGACTGCAAGGAAATCCAACCAGTCCATTCTAAATGAGATCAGTCCTGGGTGTTCTTTGGAAGGAATGATGCTAAAGCTGAAACTCCAGTACTTTGGCCACCTCATGCAAAGAGTTGACTCATTGGAAAAGACTCTGATGCTGGGAGGGATTGGGTGCAGGAGGAGAAGGGGATGACAGAGGATGAGATGGCTGGAAGGCATCACCATCTCGATGGATGTTAGTTTGAGTGAACCACAGGAACTGGTGATAGACAGAGAGGCCTGGCGTGCTGCAATTCATGGGGTCGCATAGAGTCGGACACGACTGAGCAACTGAACTGAACTGAACTGATGATACTGGTCATTTTTTCATGTGCCTGTTAGCTATCTTCATGTCTTCTCTGGGAAAATATTTATTCCTGTACTCTTTCCATTTTTAAACCCAATTGTGGCTGTTTATTTTTTGATGCTGAGCTGTTTGAATTCTTTGTATATTTGGGATATTAACCCTTATTCAGAGATACAGTGTTTTAGTTCAGTTCAGTCTCTTAGTTGTGTCTGACTGTTTGCAACCCCGTGGACTGTAGCATGCCAAGCTTCCCTGTCCATCACCAACTCCTGGAGCCTACTCAAACTCATGTCCATTGAGTCGGTGATGCCTTCCAATCATCTCATCCTCTGTCATCCCCTTCTCCTCCCGCCTTCAATCTTTCCCAGCATCAGGGTCTTTTCTTTACAAATATATTATCCGATTCAGTGGGTTCTCTTTTTGTTGATGGATGCTTTTTGTTCGACAAAGTTTCATTTGTTTATTTCACTTTCAATTTCCTTGCCAAAGAAGACATGTCCAAAAAAGCATTGCTAAGACCGATGTTAAACCCCTTACTGCTTATGTTCTTCTAGGAGTTTTATGGTTTCAGTTCTTATGTTTTGGTCTTTAATCCATTTGAGTTTATTTTTTGTATATGGTATGAACAAGTAGACCAGGTCGATTCTTTTGCATGTAGCTGTCCAGTTTTCCCAATACTATTTACTGAAGAGGCTGTCTTTTCCCCATTCTATATTCTTGCCTTCTTTGTTTTAAATTAATAAGCCTTATAATTGTGAGGTATTTCTGGGCTTTCTCTTTTATTCCATTGATCTGTACATCTGTTTTTGTGTCAACACCAGACTGTTTTGATTATTGTAGTTTTTTAAAAAAATATAGTTTGAAATCAGCATGATTCTCTCAGCATTGTTCTTTCTCAAGATTCTTTTGGTTATTCAGTGTCATTTGTGTTTCCATGCCATTTTAGAATTATTTGTTGTCCTAGTACTGTGAAAAATGCCCTTGGTATTTGAATAGGGATCACACTGAACCTATAGATTGCCTTGGGTTATTGTTGTCTATTGTTCAGTCATTAAGTGATGTCTGACTCTTTGTGACTTCATGGTCTGCAGCACACCAGGCTCCTCTGGACTCCACTATCTCCCAGAGTTCACTCAAATTCGTGTCCACTGAGTCAGTGATGCTATCCTCTGCTGCCCCCTTCTCCATTTCCCTTTAATCTTTCCCAGCAATAGAGTCTTTTCCGGTCAGCTTTTTCATCATGTAGGCAAAGTATTGGAGTTTCAGCTTCAGCATCAGTCCTTCCAATGAATATTCAGGGTTGAATTCCTTTAGGATTGACTAGTTTGATCTCCTTACAGTCCAAGGGACTTGCCTTGGGTAGTATTGTGATTTTAACAATATTAATTCTTGCAGTCCATGTGTGTGTTAGGTTTCTTATCTCCACTTTTAGTTTTTTTTTCTGATGTCACATTTTGTTCCTTTGTTTGGAACATTTTCTTATGTATTCTCATTTTGTCCAATTTCCTGCACTTATTTCTTTGTGTTAGTTAAGTTGGATTCATTTCCTAATCTTGGAGAAGTAGTTCTATGTAGAAGACATCCTATGAGTCCAGAAGCACACTAACCTCTGGTCACCAGAGTTTATATTCCAGAAGTTCTCCCTATGTGGGCTGTGTATGTCCTTTTGTTGTTGTGGGGCTGACTAATATAGGCATTCTCATAGGCAGGACTGGCTCTGGCCTAGTTGGCTACAAGATTGTGCCTCATGCAGTGGCTGCAGTCCTACTAGAAGGGAGAGTAGACTTCTCAGGTGGCTGTCTGTGTAGCTCAGGGAGACTTGGAGCTAGTGGCCACTGGGAGGTGGAGCTTGTTCCCTATGTGGCTGTTTGCATGACCCATGGGCCCAGGCTCAGAGCTGGTTATGGCCCCCTGCTTTATGGGACTGGGTCCTGGGGGTGGCTGGCTGCAGGGGTTGGGTGAGGTGGGATTATGCCGGCACACTGCTGGGCAAAACTGGGTCCCAACATCTCACTGGCTGCTCGGTTGGTGTGGAGGCTTGAACCTGGTAGTGGCCCACAAGTAGCTGGGGCCAGGTCCCCAGATGGCTGCCTACTTGAGCCCAAGCATAAAGTTGCCAGCTGTTGTTGGGCAGGTAAGTCCCAGTGCTAAAATGGTACAGGGAAGAATCCAATATGATGATTGCCAGCACCAGTGTCCTCTTGGTAGAACAAGCTCCTCCAAATGTCTGCTGATATGTCTGTGTCCCCAGGAGAGTTCCCAGTTGCTTGCTGATTGTTCAGAAAGCTCTACAAGATCAATTAGTGAGTCTGACTAGGCTCCTTTCAAATATATGCATCTGCACTGGGACTCAGGGTATGTGAGATTTTCTTGCCACTTTAAGAGTAGCCTCTGTTTCCTACAGACTTTTCACTCTTTTGTTTTCATGCCCCACTGGCCTTCAAAGCCAGATATTCTGGGGACTCATCTTCCTAATACAAGACCTTTGGGCTGGAGAGCCTGATATAGGGCTTAGACTCCTCACTTTTTTTGGGGAGAACCCCTGCAGTTGTGATTATCCTCCTATTTGTGAGTTGCCAACCTCGGGGTGTGAGGCTCAACTGTATTGCATCTCCATCTTTTTTCTAGCCTCACTGTGATTCCTTCTTTATATCTTTAGTTGTGGAAAATCTTTTTTTGCTAGTTGTTTTCTTAGGTTGTTGCTCTGTTAATATCAATAGTTATAATGTTGGTATGCCTGTGGGAAAAACTGAGCTCAGGACCTTCTTACTCAGCCATCTTGGCCACCACCCCCAAGTTGTTTTTCCTTTTCTATGTATCATTTTAAATGTCTTTCACTTCATTGTTTTAATTTATTCAGAAATATTTTATTCTTATTGATTCTAGTGATTTTTAAAAATTTCCTTTTCAGATTTTTTCATTGTTAGTATGAGAAATGCAACTGATATTTGTCTTTTGACTTTGTGTCTTATAACTTTGCTGAATTTATTAGTTATATTTGTGTGTGTGTGTATGTATAATTTTTAGGAATTTTCTACTTATAAGATCATGTCATCTGTAAACAGAGAATTTTACGTTTTCCTTTCCAATTTGAATGTCCTTTTGTTTCTTTTCTTGACTAGAAATTCCATTATTATGTTGAACAGAAGTGGTGAAAGTGGTCATCTTTGTCTTGCTCCTGTTGTTAGAGGAAAAGCTTGCTTTCTTTCACTTTTTAGTATTTTGATAGCTTTGGGTTTTTCATATGTGGCCTTTATTATGTTGGGAAAGTTATATTTCTAGTTTTTTTTTTTTTTATCATGAATAGGTATTGGAAAGGAAAGTGAAGTTGCTCAGTCGTGTCTGACTCTTTGTGACCCCATGGACTGTAGCCTACCAGGCTCCTCCATCCATGAAATTTTCCAGGCAAAAGTACTGCAGTGGGTTGCCATTTCCTTCTCCAGGGGATCTTCCCGATCCAGGGATCGAACCTGGGTCTCCCGCATTGCAAGAAGACGCTTTACCATCTGAGCCACCAATGCTTTTTTTGCACCAATTGTGATAATCATGATTTTTTCCTTGAATTTTATTAATATATTATTTTCGTATGTTGAATTATCCTTGCATTTCAACAATAATTTTCACTTGATCATGATATATAATCTTTTTAACATACTGCTTAATTATTTGCTAATATATAGTTGAGAAGCTTTATATCAGCATCCATGTGGGATGCTAGTCAGTGGTTTTCTTCTAATGTGTCTGATTTTGGTATCAGGATAATCCTGTCCCCATGGAATGAATTAGGAAGTGTTCACTCCTCTTCAATTTTTGGAGAGATTTAGGAAAAATTGAAAATATATCCTTTTTAATATTTTCATAGAATTCACAAGTGAAGCCATCTGGACCTAGGCTTCTCTGTGTTAGAGGTTTTGGATTATGGATTCAAACTCCTTACTTGTTACGGATCTAGTCAAAATTTCTATTTGTTCTTGAGTCACTTTTTGTAGTTTGTGTATTTCTAGGAATTTGTTCATTTCATCTATGTTATCTAATCTTTTGTTGTATAGTTATTCATAGTGTTCTCTCATAATTCTTTTTTTTGTAATATTGTTAGTAATATCCCTGTTTTCATTTATGATTGCAGTAATTAGTTTTCTCTCTTTTTTTTAAAGAAAATGAATCTAAATTTTGTCAATTTTGTTAATCATGTCAAAGAATCACCTTTGGTTTTGTTGAATATCTTATTGTTTTCCTAGTCTTTATTTTATCCATTGGCACTTAATCTTTATTATTTCTTTCCATCTGCTACCTTTGGGTTTAATTAGTTTTGTTTTTTTTTTTCCCCTAGTTATTTAAGGTGTATGCCAACAAAGGTTCGTCTAGTCAAGGCTATGGTTTTTCCTGTGGTCATGTATGGATGTGAGAATTGGACTGTGAAGAAGGCTGAGTGCCGAAGAATTGATGCTTTTGAACTGTGGTGTTGGAGAAGATTCTTGAGAGTCTCTTGGAATGCAAGGAGATCCAATCAGTCCATTCTGAAGGAGATCAGCCCTGGGATTTCTTTGGAAGGAATGACGCTAAAGCTGAAACTCCAGTACTTTGGCCACCTCATACGAAGAGTTGACTCACTGTAAAAGACTCTGATGCTGGGAGGGATTGGGGGCAAGAGGAGAAGGGGACGACAGAGGATGAGATGGCTGGATGACATCACTGACTTGATGGACGTGAGTCTCAGTAAACTCCGGGAGTTGGTGATGGACAGCGAGGGCTGGCTGCTGTGATATATGGGGTTGCAAAGAGTCGGACATGACTGAGCAACTGATCTGATTGGATAGTTAGCTCTTGATTTGAGCTCTTTCTTTCTTTCTTTTTTTTTTTTCAGTGTATGCGTTTAAAAATGTAGATTTTTTTCCGATAGTACTACTTCAATTACATCTTTTTTTTTTAATTTTATTTTATTTTTAAACTTTACATAATTGTATTAGTTTTGCCAAATATCAAAAAGAATCCACCACAGGTATTCATGTGTTCCCCATCCTGAACCCTCCTCCCTCTTCCCTCCCCATACCCTCCCTCTGGGTCATCCCAGTGCACTAGCCCCAAGCATGCAGTATCGTGCATCGAACCTGGATTGGCAACTCCTTTCTTACATGATATTTTACATGTTTCAATGCCATTCTCCCAAATCTTTCCACCCTCTCCCTCTCCCTCTCCCTCTCCCTCAGAGTCCATAAGACTGTTCTATACATCAGTGTCTCTTTTGCTGTCTCGTACACCGGGATATTGTTACCATCTTTCTAAATTCCATATATATGCATTAGTATACTGTATTGGTGTTTTTCCTTCTGGCTTACTTCACTCTGTATAATAGGCTTCAGTTTCATCCACCTCATTAGAACTGATTCAAATGTATTCTTTTTAATGGCTGAGTAATACTCCATTGTGTATATGTACCATGGCTTTCTTATCCATTCATTTGCTGATGGACATCTAGGTTGCTTCCATGTCCTGGCTATTATAAACAGTGCTGTGATGAACTTTGGGGTACACGTGTCTCTTTCCCTTCTGGTTTCCTCAGTGTGTATGCCCAGCAGTGGGATTGCTGGATCATAAGGCAGTTCTATTTCCAGGTTTTTAAGGAATCTCCACACTGTTCTCCATAGTGGCTGTACTAGTTTGCATTCCCACCAACAGTGTAAGAGGGTTCCCTTTTCTCCACACCCTCTCCAGCATTTATTATTTGTAGACTTTTGGATCGCAGCCATTCTGACTGGTGTGAAATGGTACCTCATTGTGGTTTTGATTTGCATTTCTCTGATAATGAGTGATGTTGAGCATCTTTTCATGTGTTTGTTAGCCATCTGTATGTCTTCTTTGGAGAAATGTCTATTTAGTTCTTTGGCCCATTTTTTGATTGGGTCGTTTATTTTTCTGGAGTTGAGCTGTAGGAGTTGCTTGTATATTTTTGAGATTAGTTGTTTGTTGGTTGCTTCATTTGCTATTATTTTCTCCCATTCTGAAGGCTGTCTTTTCACATTGCTAATAGTTTCCTTTGATGTGCAGAAGCTTTTAAGGTTAATTAGGTCCCATTTGTTTATTTTTGCTTTTATTTCCGATATTCTGGGAGGTGGGTCATAGAGAATCCTGCTGTGATGTATGTTGGAGAGTGTTTTGCCTATGTTCTCCTCTAGGAGTTTTATAGTTTCTGGTCTTATGTTTAGATCTTTAATCCATTTTGAGTTTATTTTTGTGTATGGTGTTAGAAAGTGTTCTAGTTTCATTCTTTTACAAGTGGTTGACCAGATTTCCCAGCACCACTTGTTAAAGAGATTGTCTTTAATCCATTGTATATTCTTGCCTCCTTTGTCAAAGATAAGGTGTCCATATGTGCGTGGATTTATCTCTTGGCTTTCTATTTTGTTCCATTGATCTATATTTCTGTCTTTGTGCCAGTACCATACTGTCTTGATAACTGTGGCTTTGTAGTAGAGTCTGAAGTCAGGTAGGTTGATTCCTCCAGTTCCATTCTTCTTTCTCAAGATCGCTTTGGCTATTCGAGGTTTTTTGTATTTCCATACAAATTGTGAAATTATTTGTTCTAGCTCTGTGAAGAATACTGTTGGTAGCTTGATAGGGATTGCATTGAATCTATAAATTGCTTTGGGTAGTATACTCACTTTCACTATATTGATTCTTCCAATCCATGAACATGGTATATTTCTCCATCTATTAGTGTCCTCTTTGATTTCTTTCACCAGTGTTTTATAGTTTTCTATATATAGGTCTTTAGTTTGTTTAGGTAGATATAATCCTAAGTATTTTATTCTTTCCATTGCAATGGTGAATGGAATTGTTTCCTTAATTTCTCTTTCTGTTTTCTCATTACTAGTGTATAGGAATGCAAGGGATTTCTGTGTGTTGATTTTATATCCTGCAACGTTATTATAGTCATTGATTAGTTCTAGTAATTTTCTGGTGGAGTCTTTAGGGTTTTCTATGTAGAGGATCGTCATCTGCAAATAGTGAGAGTTTTACTTCTTCTTTTCCAATTTGGATTCCTTTTATTTCTTTTCCTGCTGTGACTGCTGCGGCCAAAACTTCCAAAACTATTTTGAATAATAATGGTGCAAGTGGGCACCCTTGTCTTGTTCCTGACTTTAGAGGAAATGCTTTCAATTTTTCACCACTGAGGATAATGTTTGCTGTGGGTTTGTCATATATAGCTTTTATTATGTTGAGGTATGTTCCTTCTATTCCTGCCTTCTGGAGAGTTCTTATCATACATGGATGTTGAATTTTGTCAAAGGCTTTCTCTGCATCTATTGAGATAATCATATGGTTTTTATTATTCAATTTGTTAATGTGGTGTATTACATTGATTGATTTGCGCATATTGAAGAATCCTTGCATCCCTGGGATAAAGCCCACTTGGTCATGGTGTATGATCTTTTTACTGTGTTGTTGGATTCTGTTTGCTAGAATTTTGTTAAGGATTTTTGCATCTATGTTCATCAGTGATATTGGCCTGTAGTTTTCTTTTTTGTGGGATCTTTCAGGTTTTGGTATTAGGGTGATGGTGGCCTCATAGAATGAGTTTGGAAGTTTACCTTCCTCTGAATTTTCTGGAAGAGTTTGAGCAGGATAGGTGTTAGCTCTTCTCTAAATTTTTGGTAGAATTTGGCTGTGAAGCCGTCTGGACCTGGGCTTTTGTTTGCTGGAAGATTTCTGATTACAGTTTCAATTTCCGTGCTTGTGATGGGTCTGTTAAGATTTTCTATTTCTTCCTGGTTCAGTTTTGGAAAGTTGTACTTTTCTAAGAATTTGTCCATTTCTTCCACGTTGTGCATTTTATTGACATATAATTGTTGATAGTAGTCTATTATGATCCTTTGTATTTCTGTGTTGTCTGTTGTGATCTCTCCTTTTTCATTTCTAATTTTATCGATTTGATTTTTCTCCCTTTGTTTCTTGATGAGTCTGGCTAATGGTTTGTCAATTTTATTTATCCTTTCAAAGAACCAACTTTTGGTTTTGTTGATTTTTGCTATGGTTTCTTTTGTTTCTTTTGCATTTATTTCTGCTCTAATTTTTAAGATTTCTTTCCTTCTACTAACCCTGGGGTTCTTCATTTCTTCCTTTTCTAGTTGCTTTAGGTGTAGAGTTAGGTTATTTATTTGACTTTTTTCTTGTTTCTTGAGGTGTGCCTGTATTGCTATGAACTTTCCCCTTAGGACTACTTTTACCATGTCCCACAGGTTTTGGGTTGTTGTGTTTTCATTTTCATTCGTTTCTATGCAAATTTTGATTTCTTCTGTGATTTGTTGGTTATTCAACAGCATGTTGTTCAGCCTCCATATGTTGGAATTTTTAGTAGTTTTTCTCCTGTAATTGAGATCTAATCTTACTGCATTGTGGTCAGAAAAGATGCTTGGAATGATTTCAATTTTTTTGAATTTACCAAGGCTAGTTTTATGGGCCAGGATGTGGTCTATCCTGGAGAATGTTCTATGTGTACTTGAGAAAAAGGTGAAATTCATTGTTTTGGGATGAGGTCTAACTGGTCTATTGTATCGTTTAAAGTTTGTGTTTCCTTGTTAATTTTCTGTTTAGTTGATCCATCCATAGGTGTGAGTGGGGTATTAAAATCTCCCACTATTATTGTGTATTGTTAATTTCTCCTTTCATACTTGTTAGCATTTGTCTTACATACTGCGGTGCTCCCGTGTTGGGTGCATATATATTTTTAATTGTTATATCTTCTTCTTGGATTGATCCTTTGATCATTATGTAGTGACCTTCTTTGTCTCTTTTCACAGCCTTTGTTTTAAAGTCTATTTTATCTGATATGAGTATTGCTACTCCTGCTTTCTTTTGGTCCCTATTTGCATGGAAAATTTTTTTCCAGCCCTTCACTTTCAGTCTGTATGTGTCCCCTGTTTTGAGGTGGGTCTCTTGTAGACAACATATGTAGGGGTCTTGTTTTTGTATCCATTCAGCCAGTCTTTGTCTTTTGGTTGGGGCATTCAAACCATTTACATTTAAGGTAATTACTGATAAGTATGATCCCATTGCCATTTACTTTATTGTTTTGGGTTCGAATTTATACACCGTTTTTGTGTTTCCTGTCTAGAGAATATCCTTTAGTATTTGTTGGAGAGCTGGTTTGGTGGTGCTGAATTCTCTCAGCTTTTGCTTGTCTGAAAAGCTTTTGATTTCTCCTTCATACTTGAATGAGATCCTTGCTGGGTACAATAATCTGGGCTGTAGGTTATTTTCTTTCATCATTTTAAGTATGTCTTGCCATTCCCTCCTGGCTTGAAGAGTTTCTATTGAAAGATCAGCTGTTATCCTTATGGGAATTCCCTTGTGTGTTATTTGTTGTTTTTCCCTTGCTGCTTTTAATATTTGTTCTTTGTGTTTGATCTTTGTTAATTTGATTAATATGTGTCTTGGGGTGTTTCGCCTTGGGTTTATCCTGTTTGGGACTCTCTGGATTTCTTGGACTTGGGTGATTATTTCCTTCCCCATTTTAGGGAAGTTTTCAACTATTATCTCCTTAAGTATTTTCTCATGGTCTTTCTTTTTGTCTTCTTATTCTGGAACCCCTATGATTCGAATGTTGTAGTGTTTAATATTGTCCTGGAGGTCTCTGAGATTGTCCTCATTTCTTTTAATTCTTCCTCTTTTATCCCCTCTGATTCATTTGTTTCTACCATTCTATCTTCTAATTCACTAATCCTATCTTCTGCCTCTGTTATTCTACTATTTGTTGCCTCCAGAGTGTTTTTAATTTCATTTATTGCATTATTCATTATATATTGACTCTTTTTTATTTCTTCTAGGTCCTTGTTAAACCTTTCTTGCATCTTCTCAATCCTTGTCTCCAGGCTATTTATATGTGATTCCATTTTAATTTCAAGATTTTGGATCAATTTCACTATCATTATTCAGAATTCTTTATCAGGTAAATTCCCTATCTCTTCCTCTTTGGTTTGGTTTGGTGGGCATTTATCCTGTTCCTTTATCTGCTGAGTATTCCTCTGTCTCTTCATCTTGTTTAAATTGCTGAGTTTAGGGTGTCCTTTCTGTATTCTGGCAGTTTGTGGAATTCTCTTTATTGTGGCATTTCCTCACTGTGTGTGGGTTTGTACAGGTGGCTTGTCAAGGTTTCCTGGTTAGGGAAGTTTGTGTCAGTGTTCTGGTGGGTGGAGCTGGATTTTTTCTCTCTGGAGTGCAACGAAATGTTCAGTAATGGGTTATGAGATGTCTATGGTTTTGGGGTGACTTTGGGCAGCCTGTATCTTGAAGCTCAGGGCTGTGTTCCTTTGTTGCTGGAGAATTTGCTTTGTATGTCTTGCCCTGAAACTTGTTGGCCCTTGTGTGGTGTTTGGTTTCAGTGTAGGTGGAGGCGTTTGATGAGCTCCTGTCAATTAATGTTCCCTGGAGTCAGGAGTTCCCTGGAGTCAGGGTTTGGACTTAAGCCTCCTGTTTCCAGTTATCAGTCTTATTTTTACAGTAGTTTCAAAACTTCTTCTATACAGCACCATTGATAAAACATCTACGTTAAAGATGAAAAGTTTCTCTACTGTGAGGGTCACTCAGAGAGGTTCACAGCATTACATGGAGAAGAGAAGAGGGAGGAGGGAGTTAGAGGTGACCCAAATGAGATGAGGTGGAATCAATAGTGGAGAGAGTGGGATAGCCAGTAGTTACTTCCTTATGTGCACTCCACAAGTGGACCACTCAGAGATGTTCACAGAGTTATACAGAGAAGAGAAGGAGGAAGGTGACAGAGGTGGCCAGAAGGATAAAAGGGGGGAATGAAAAGGAGGGAGACAGATCCAGCCAATAATCAGTTCCTTAAGTGTTCTCCACTGTCTGGAACACACAGAAATTCACAGAGTTGGGTAGAGTAGAGAGGGGTTAGGGAGGAGACACAGGCGACCTGGTGGAGAAAAAGGAGAGTCCAAAGGGAGAGAGAGCAGTCAAGCCAGTAATCTCGCTCCCTAGTGAAAAATGGGTCCTGAAGATTGCGTTCTTAAAGGTACAAAATTGGTAACAAATACATAAAAGCAAAAATTAAAATCTAGAGTAGAGTTTGGAATTTCAAAAATACAATGTTAAAGAAAAGAAGAAGGAAAAGAAAGAGAGAAAAAATGAACAAACAAAAACAAACAAGGTCGTGAAAATTATAAAGAAAATACAGGTACAAAATTGATAACTAATACCAAAAAGCAAAAATTAAAAATCTAGAGTAGAGTTTGGAATTTCAAAAATACAATGTTAAAAAAAAGAAGAAGAAAAATAAGGAGAGAAAACAAACAAACAAACAAAAACAAACAATGTCACAAAAATTATAAAGAAAATACAGGTACAAAATTGATATCAAATACCAAAAAGCATAAATTAAAAATCTAGAATAGAGTTTGGAATTTCAAAAATACAATGTTATATGAAAGAAGAAGAGAAAGAAATAGAGAAAAAAAACGTCACAGAAATTATAAAAAAAAAACTACAGGTACAAAATTGATAACATATACCAAAAAGCTAAAATTAAAAATCTAGAGTAGAGTTTGGAATTTCAAAAATACAATGTTAAAGAAAAGAAGAAAAAAAAAGTCAAAAAATTATAAAATATGTATATATATATATATATATATATATATATATGAAGTTTGCTGAAGAAGAAAAAAATAGGGTCTTTTTTTTTTTTGCTACGTAATAGGTTATAAAATTGAAAATTAAAGGAACAATAGAAGACTTAAAATTTTTTTTAATTAAAAAAAAAGAAAAAATGATAGTAAAATAGTAAAAATATATCTAGGACTTTCTTTGGTTTTGTTGTGAGTATTGTGGGTTCAGTTCATTTTTGGCTAGTTCCTTGGTCCGACTTAAATTTCTCAAGATCTATAGGCCCCTTCCTATGTAGTCCGTAGTAACCACAGGGTTTTATCTATTGCCTGTAGCTTCCAAGGCGTTTCCCTCTGTTACAACGTCTTCTGTTTGCTGGTCTCTTCAGTGTCTGGTTTCTGCCCTGACACAAAGGGGATGGTGGAGGACACTTTTTTTTTTTTTTAGGCTCACTTGTTCAGTCGTGCTGTGGGAAGGGAGGGAGGGAGGGGTGCTGCAAACAAATAACACTGGTGTGCGCTCGCAGTGCCTCAGCCACACTGGGTCTGCCCCCGCTCACGGCACGTGTTGCCTCCCTGCCCACACTGCTCGGGCTCTAGGTTGTTCAGCCGGGAACAATCCGAGGCCAGCCCTGGGCTGCATGTACCTCCCAGGTCCAAGCCGCTCAGGTTCAGGCACTCAGGTAGCCCTCAGATGCGCAGACTCATTTGGGCCTGTGTTTTGTGCTCTTCCCAGGTCTGAGCAGCTCAGGTGATGAGGTGTTTGGCGAGTGCCAATGCTGCGACTTATCGCCTCCCCGCCACTCGGTTATCTGGGTGTAAAACCAGCGCACCTTCTCAGGCAGATGTTGACCGTTCAGACCCCCAATAAGTTTTACTTAGCAAAGAAGCCTGCTTACAGTTTTATAGATAAAGTCTCTCTGGGGCTGCTATTGCCCCCTTCCAGCTCTGGCTGCCTGTCACCGGAGGGGGAAGGTCTGCAGCTGGCTATCTCTGTTCAGTCCTTTGTTCCGTGCGCGGGCCTGGTGGTGTCTTAGGTTAGGGCTGGCTTTTCGCGTGGTAGATATCCCACAGTCTGGTTTGCTAGCCCAAATTATTTCGCTCAGATAGCGCTCAGGGTATTCAGGCCAGATTCTTACTCTCAGCGATGCAGCCTGTGCCACGCCTCCCTGCCCAGCCCCCGCTTGCTAATGGCGTGTGCAGGCGTCTGCGCTGCTTCTCGGGTAGGGGAGTTACCGTAGGGCTCGCAATCTGCGAGTTTTAATTGTTTATTTATTTTTTCTCCCTGTTATGTTGCCCTCTGTGCTTCCTAAGCTCGGCACAGATTCGGCAGTGAGAAGGTTTCCTGGTGTTTGGAAACTTCTCTCTTTTTAAGACTCCCTTCCCGGGATGGAACTCTGTCCCTCCCTCTTTTGTCTCTTTTTTTTTGTTTGTTTGTTTTTTATATGTTTTCCTACTTCCTTTCGAAGAGTTGGGTTGCTTTTCTGGGTGCCTGATGTCCTCTGCCGGCATTCAGAAGTTGTTTTGTGGAATTTACTCTACGTTCAAATGCTCTTTTGATGAATTTGTGGGGGAGAAAGTGTTCTCCCCATCCTACTCCTCCACCATCTTCTCAATTACATATTGTAAGTCTTGATATGTTGTGTTTTTATTTGTCTCAAGGTATTTTCTAATTTCCTTTAGAATTTCGTTTTTTACTCATTGATTGTTTATTAGTGTGTTGTTCAATTTCCATGTTTGTGGGTATTTTTGTTTCTTTCTGCTACTGATCTAGTTTCATTTCATTGTTTTAACGAAAGATACTTTGTATGACTTCAGACAATTAAAATTTATTAAGAAAATGAAAACACAACAACCCCAAACCTATGGGACACTGTAAAAGCAGTGCTAAGGGTAAGATTCATAGCAATACAGGCTTACCTCAAGTAGCAAGAAAGAAGTCAGATAAATAACCTAACTCTACACCTAAAGCAACTAGAAAATGAAGAAATGAAGAACCCCAGGGTTAATAGAAGGAAAGAAATCTTAAAAATTAGGGGAGAAATAAATGCAAAAGAAAGAAAAGAGACCATTGCAAAAATCAACAAAACCAAAGCTGGTTCCTTGAAAAGATAAATAAAATTGATAAACCATTAGCCAGACTCATCAAGAAACAAAGGGAGAAAAATCAAATCAACAAAATTAGAAATGAAAATGGAGAGATCACAAAAGACAACACAGAAATACAAAGGATCATAAGAGACTATTATCAGCAACTATATGCCAATAAAATGGACAGCTTGGAAGAAATGGATAAATTCTTAAAAAAGTACAACTTTCCAAAACTGAACCAGGAAGAAATAGAAAATCTTAACAGATGCATCACAAGCATGGAAATTGAAACTGTAATCAGGAATCTTCCAGCAAACAAAAGCCCAGGACCAGACAGCTTCACAGCTGAATTCTACCAAAAATTTAGAGAAGAGCTAACACCTATGCTAATCAAACTCTTCCAGAAAATTGCAGAGGAAGGTAAACTTCCAAACTCATTCTATGAGGTCACCATCACCCTAACACCAAATCCTGACAAAGGTGCCACAAAAAAAGAAAACTACAGGCCAATATCACTGATGAACATAGATGCAAAAATCCTTAACAAAATTCTAGCAAACAGAATCCAACAACATATTAAAAAGATCATACATCATGACCAAGTGGGCTTTATCCCAGGGATGCAAGGATCCTTCAATATCTGCAAATCAATCAATGTAATACACCACATTAACAAATTGAATAATAAAAACCATATTATTATCTCAATAGATGCAGCGAAATCCTTTGAAAAAATTCAACATCAATTTATGATAAATACCCTCCAGAAAGCAGGAATAGAAGGAACATACCTCAACATAATAAAAGCTATATATGACAAACCCACAGCAAACAGTATCCTCAATGGTGAAAAATTGAAAGTATTTCCCCTAAAGTCACGAACAAGACAAGGGTGCCCACTCTCACCACTACTATTCAACATAGTTTTGGAAGTTTTGGCCACAGCAATCAGAGCAGAAAAAGAAATAAAAGGAATCCAGATTGGAAAAGAAAAAGTAAAACTTTCACTGTTTGCAGATGACATGATCCTCTACATGGAAAACCCTAAAGATTCCACCAGAAAATTACTAGAGCTAATCAATGAATATAGTAAAGTTGCAGGATATAAAATTAACACAGAGAAATCCCTTACATTCTTATACACTTGCTATGAGAAAACAGAAATAGAAATTAAGGAAACAATTCCATTCACCATTGCAATGAAAAAAATAAAATACTTAGGATTATATCTACCTAAAGAAACAAAAGACCTATATATAGAAAACTATAAATCACTGGTGAAAGAAATCAAAGAGGACACTAATAGGTGGAGAAATATACCATGTCCATGGATTGGAAGAATCAACATAGTGAAAATGAGTATACTACCCAAAGCAATCTATAGATTGAATGAAACCCCTATCAAGCTACCAACGGTATTTTTCACAGAGCTAGAACAAATAATTTCACAATTTGTATGGAAATACAAAAAGCCTCAAATAGTCAAAGCAATCTTGAGAAAGAAGAATGGAACTGGAGGAATCAACCTGCCTGACTTTAGGCTCTACTACAAAGCCATAGTCACTAAGGCAGTATGGTACTGGCACAAAGACAGAAACATAGATCAATGGAACAAAATAGAAAGCCCAGAGATAAATCCATGCACCTATGGACACCTTATCTTTGACAAAGGAGGCAAAAATATACAATGGAGGAAACACAATCTCTTTAACAAGTGGTGCTGGGAAAACTGGTCAACCACTTGTAAAAGAATGAAACTAGAACACTTTCTAACACCATACAAAAAAATAAACTCCAAATGGATTAAAGATCTAAATGTAAGACCAGAAACTCTAAAACTCCTAGAGGAGAACATAGGCAAAACACTCTCTGACCTAAACCATGACAAGATCCTCTATGACTCACCTCCCACAATATTGGGAAAAAAGCAAAAATAAACAAATGGGACCTAATTAAAATTAAAAGCTTCTGCACAGAAAAGGAAACTATAAGCAGAATGAAAAGACAGCCCTCAGAATGGGAGAAAATAAGAGCCAACAAAGCAATGGACAAAGAACTAATCTCAAAAATATACAAGCAACTCCTGCAGCTCCACTCCAGAAGAATAAATGACCCAATCAAAAAATGGGCCAAAGAACTATAATGACATTTCTCCAAAGAAGACATACAGATGGCTAACAAACACATAAAAAGATACTCAACATCACTCCTTATCATAGAAATGCAAATCAAAACCACAATGAGGTACCATTTCATGCCAGTCAGAATGGCTGCTATCCAAAAGTCTACAGGCAATAAATGCTGGAGAGGGTGTGGAGAAAAGCAAACCCTCTTCCACTATTGGTGGGAATGCAAACTAGTACAGCCACTATGGAGAACAGTGTGGAGATTCTTTAAAATAGTGGAAGTAGAACTGCCATACTACCCCGCAATCCCACTGCGGAGCATACACATCGAGGAAACCAGAATTGAAAGAAAAACGTGTACCCCAATGTTCATCACAGCACTCTTTATAAAAGCCAGGACACGTGTCTCTTTCCCTTCTGGTTTCCTCAGTGTGTATGCCCAGCAGTGGGATTGCTGGATCATAAGGCAGTTCTATTTCCAGTTTTTTAAGGAATCTCCACACTGTTCTCCATAGTGGCTGTACTAGTTTGCATTCCCACCAACAGTGTAAGAGGGTTCCCTTTTCTCCACACCCTCTCCAGCATTTATTGCTTGTAGACTTTTGGATCGCAGCCATTCTGACTGGCATGAAATGGTACCTCATAGTGGTTTTGATTTGCATTTCTCTGATAATGAGTGATGTTGACATGTATGAAATGAGTCGCCAGTCCAGGTTCAATGCACGGTACTGGATGCTTGGGGCTGGTGCACTGGGATGACCCAGAGGGAGGGTAGGGGAGGGAGGAGGGAGGAGGGTTCAGGATGGGGAACGCAGGTATACCCGTGGTGGATTCATTTCGATATTTGGCAAAACTAATACAATATTGTAAAGTTTAAAAATAAAATAAAATTAAAAAAAAATAAAATAAAAGCCAGGACATGGAAGCAACCTAGATGTCCATCAGCAGATGAATGGATAAGGAAGCTGTGGTACATATACACAATGGAGTATTACTCAGCCATTAAAAAGAATACATTTGAATCAGTTCTAATGAGATGGATGAAACTGGAGCCTATTATACAGAGTGAAATAAGCCAGAAAGAAAAACACCAATACAGTATATTAACGCATATATGTGGAATTTAGAAAGATCGTAACGATAACCTTGTATGCGAGACAGCAAAAGAGACACAGATGTACAGAACAGTCTTTTGGGCTCTGTGGGAGAGGGCGAGGGTGGGATGATTTGGGAGAATGACATTGAAACATGTATAATATCATATATGAAATGAATCGCCAGTCCAGATTGGCTGCATGATACAGGGTGTTCAGGACTGGAGCACTGAGATGACCCTGAGGGATGGGATGGGGAGGGTGGTGGGAGGGGGGCTCAGGATGGGGAACACATTTACACCCATGGCAGATTCATGTCAATGTATGGCAAAACCAATACAATATTGTAAAGTAAAATAATAAAATAAATAAATAAATAAATAAAATTTATTAGATATATTTTGTGGCCTAAATACTGTATATCCTGGGGAATTTTTCAGGTGCACTTAAGAGAAATGTGTATCTCTTTTTATTGTGTGAAGTGGTCTTTGTCAGCTCTAATTGGCTAATAGTGTAGTTAAAGTTTTGTATATTCTTATTGATTTTATATATGATTTATACATTATTAAAAATGGGAGTATTAAAATTTCAAGTTATTATGGACTTTTCTATTTTCCTCTGCAATTCTGTCCATTTTTCTTCATATATTTTGCAGCTTCTTTGTTGTTGTTCAGTTGCTCTGTCTTGTCTGACTCTGTAACTCCCTGGGCTGCAGCATGCCAGGTTTCCCTGTGCTTCACTATCTCCCAGAGTTTGCTCAAACTCATTTCCATTGAGTCAGTGATGCCTTCTGACCATCTCGTCCTCTGTCTTCCCCTTCTCCCCCTGCCTTCAATCTTTCCCAACATCAGTGTCTTTTCCAGTAAGTCGAGTTGTGCCTGTTTATAATTTTTAGATATCTTGTATTGACCTGTTCTTTCATAATCTTTTCTGACTTAATGTCTCTTTTGTCTGAACAGTTCTCTTTTGGTTACTATTTGAATGGAATATCTTTTTCTTTGGGTTTTCCTGGTGGCTCAGTGGTAAAGAATCTGCCTGCCAATGCAGGAGATGTGGATTCGATCCCTGGGTTGGGAAGATCCCCTAGAGAAGGAAATGGCAACCCACTCCCATGGACAGAAGAGCCTGGTGGGCTACAGTTTATGGGTTGCAAAAGAGTCAGACATGACTTAGTGGCTAAACAACATTTTTTTTCTATGCTTTTAATCAAATCTGCCAATCTCTGTGCTTTAATGGAATAATTAAATCTATTTATATTTAATGTGATTAACAATAAAAAAATTTATTTCTTCAATTTAGCTATATTTTCTGCATGCCATATATTTCTGTTCTTCACTTCTTCCATTACTGACCTTGTAAAATTTACTTTCCATACTGTTTTGATTTCTTTCTTTTTTCCTTTTTTGTATGTTTTTTTTATTATTTTCTTGTTGGTTAATTTGGGGATTACAATTTACATCTTAAACTTACAGCATTCTAGTTCAAATAATACCAACTTAATTTCAATACTATAAAGATACTCCGTTCCTATATGCCTTATTTAGTTCAGACATTGTTTTCTCAATTTCCTTTTGTTCTTCTTCTTGGTTTCTTTTAGTTTATCAAATCTATTTAATGCAGTTGATTTAATATATTTAACTAATATTTCCAATGGGTGATGATTTCTGTTTAATTATTTTTTCCCTGTGAATAGGCCATTATTTTATGTTCCTGTGTATGGTTTGTAAATTTTTATTGAGGTTTGGACATTCTGAGTATTATGTTGTGGTAACTCTGGAAATCTAATTTTCTCATTCCTCCTAGATTGCTGTTTTTTTGCTTGTTGAGAGGTGAAACTATCCTTTCATGATTTTCTGACCTATTTTTGTAAAGTGTGTATCTTTGTTTTATGTGGTCACTGGAGTTACTCTTTCATTTTTTTTTCCCCCTGCAGTCAACTGGTGACCTGGCAAGATTTCCTTAAATATCTGGCTCTCAGTAGTGAATGAAGTAGTCTTGTGTCTTTTAAATCCCCTGTGGCTAGGAAGGCATGTTAGCCCTTTGGTGTTGAAACAGTGGCTGATCTCTATGCCAGTCTCTCAGTGATAAAAAGCAGCAATCAGCAATCAAATTTCAAAATCTGTATCCCTAGGGAACAAGTTTTTACTGCTCATCTATCTGGCTCTAGCAAGTACTATCAGGATTATGGGGTGTATTCTGCATAGTTGCCTGCCATAGTGTTAGTGGTTGGAGGATAGTAGCTAATAACTATGATGGCCAAAATTGACTGAAATTTACTATCGTCTTCATCAAACTTTCACGAAGCTCTCCCCTAGATGCTGCAAGTATTATTTGGAAATCAATTCAGATTTCCAAAATAGTTGCTTTAGACAGTTTGTTATTTCTGTGGAAGGATAGATTTCTGAAATATCACGCTTTATTATCTTCTCTCATGTCACTCATGGATTGCTTTTTGTTCTTGATTTTTTTTGTCCATTTTAAATTTGAATGTTAGTAAGTTTATTATGAACTTTTTAAAAAGCTTAATATATAAAGCTTATGAGCTTTTGTCTGAAATATTTTTCTATTTTTGTCCTTTAAGTTTTTTGCTATTAATGTTCATTTTATATGTTTTGCTATCTGTTGATTTTTTTCTTTGAGATTTAGAAGGTCCTTCCCTTTTCAAGATTGATTACATATTTACCAACATTTTCTTCTAGATGTTATTATTTCATTTTTCGTATTTTATCTTTTAAACCATGTGGAATTTATTTGAATGTATTTATTATATGTGGTAAAGATCTAACCTGATAGTTTTTATGAATTGTGAGCTAAAGTTCCCAACATCTTTTATTTACTAACCTGTACTTTACTTGTTTCTTTTAACTTGTGTTATTAATTAATTTATTATTTTTGGCTGTACTGGGTCTTCACTGCTGTGCTTGGGCCTTCTGTAGCTGTGGCGAGTGGGGGCCACTCTCTAGTTGCATAGCACAGGCTCTCAGTGCTCAGACTTTAGCAGTTTTGGTGCTCAGGCCTAGTTGACCTCAGGCATGTGGGATCTTCCAGGACCAGGGATCGAACCAGTGTCCCATGCCCTGCAGGGTGGATTGTCAACAACTGAACCACCAGGGAAGCCTCACTTTGGTTTTGAATAGTGCCTTTTGTTATAAATTAAGTTGATACTCCTCTGTCTTAATTTGGCCTATAATTTTGTTCCAATGATATGCCTGCCTGTGCCTTCACCTATGCAACTTGCTTTTAAAACTTAATATTTGGGGTAGGTTGTATCATTCCAAATCTTTTTTCTATACTTTGTGATAAGATTATATAATCACATCTTTTGCCATGAACTTTGCAGTGCCCTCCCATTGTCATTCTGGGGTTGGCCATGACTATGGCCCATCTGATTTTAGAAAATATGTTACAGAGAGGGACCTGAAAAGTGTTTCCAAATTTAGACTTGTTCTCCTTCTTCCCATAGAACTGCCATAAGAAGAGCATACCTTGCTAGACCCAAGAGGAGAATGAAAGACATACAGAAAGGAGCTGCCTTAGCTAAGCTGCCCCAGCTAGGCTTAGACTAGAGTAAGTAAACCTTAGTCAACTGAAAGATATTTAAGAAAGCCCAGCCAATTCCCATATGGTGAATAGCCTCTACTATACTATATTAGCGAGTTCCTAAATTTATTTTTTTGGGCTCCAAAATCACTGCAGATGGTGACTGCAGCCATGAAATTAAAAGACGCTTACTCCTTGGAAGGAAAGTTATGATCAACCTAGACAGCATATTCAAAAACAGAGACATTACTTTGCCAACAAAGGTCCGTCTAGTCAAGGCTATGGTTTTTCCTGTGGTCATGTATGGATGTGAGAGTTGGACTGTGAAGAAAGCTGAGCACTGAAGAATTGATGCTTTTGAACTGTGGTGTTGGAGAAGACTCTTGAGAGTCCCTTGGACTGCAAGGAGATCCAACCAGTCCATTCTGAAGGAGATCAGCCCTGGGATTTCTTTGGAGGGAATGATGCTAAAGCTGAAACTCCAATACTTTGGCCACCTCATGTGAAGAGTTGACTCATTGGAAAAGACTCTGATGCTGGGAGGGATTGGGGGCAGGAGGAGAAGGGGATGACAGAGGATGAGATGGCTGGATGGCATCACTGACTCGATGGATGTGAGTCTGAGTGAACTCCCGGAGTTGGTGATGGACAGTGAGGCCTAGCATGCTGCGATTCATGGGGTTGCAAAGAGTCGGACACGACTGAGTGACTGAACTTAACTGAACTGGTTCACAACCATGTGAAATAAAAAAATGCTTGTGAGATTTTTGTGGTTGCTTATTATTCAGTAATAACTGACGAGTTCAACAATGTATTTTAGGATATAGTAGAACTTCAACTCATTTTATTTATTTACTAATTTGCAAAAGTAGTTCATAGCTATTCTTGACTATTTACCATGGTTTGCTTAGTAATGTAATTATTTATTTGCATATCTTTTATTTCATCATGATCCAGTCTAATTCTAAGAGATGTTTGACAGCAGAGACTAATTTATTCTTTCTTAGTAGTGTCCACCACAATATCTAGCTCAAACTGTCTTTGCTCATGATGATAATATTTACTCATTGTTGAATTAAACTGAAAAACTAGAAATTAAATTCTTGAGGCATATAGTAAATCCCTACATTCAGTTGAGTTTAGTCACTCAGTTGTGTCTGACTCTTTGCAACCCCATGAACTGCAGCATGCCAGGCCTCCCTGTCCATCACCAACTCCTGGAGTCCACCCAAACCCATGTCCTTTGAGTCAGTGATGCCATCCAACCATCTCATCCTTTGTTGTCCCCTTCTTCTCCTGCCCTCAATCTTTCCCAGCATTAGGGTTTTTGCCAATGAGTCAGCTCTTCGCATCAGGTGGCCAAAGTATTGGAGTTTCAGCTTCAACATCAGTCCTTCCAATGAACACCGAGGACTGATCTCCTTTAGGATGCACTGGTTGGATCTCCTTGCAGTCCAAGGCACTCTCCAACACCACAATTCAAAAGGATCAATTCTTTGGTGCTCAGCTTTCTTTATAATCCAACTCTCACATCCATACATGACCACTGGAAAAACCATAGCCTTGATTAGATGGACATTTGTTGGCAAACTAACGTCTCTGCTTTTTAATATGCTATCTAGGTTGGTCATAACTTTCCTTCCGAGGAGTGCGGCTAAGTTGCTTCAGTCATGTCCGACTCTGTGCGACCCCATGGACTGGAGCCTACTAGGTTTCTCCGTCCATGGGATTCTCCAGGCAAGAACACTGGAGTGGGTTGCCATTTCCGTCTCCAATGCATGAAAGTGGAAAGTGAAAGTGAAGTCGCTCACTTGTGTCTGACTCTTAGCGACCCCATGGACTGCAGCCTACCAGACTCCTCCATCCATGGGATTTTCCGGGCAACAGTACTGGAGTGGGGTGCCATTGCCTTCTCCCTTCCAAGGAGTAAGCATCTTTTAATTTCATGGCTGCAATCACCATCTGCACTGATTTTGGAGCCCAGAAAAATAAAGTCAGCCACTGTTTCCACTGTTTCCCCATCTATTTGCCATGAAGTGATGGGACCGGATGCCGTGATCTTAGTTTTCTGAATGTTGTGCTTTAAGCCAATTTTTTCACTCTCCTCTTTCACTTTCATCAACAGGCTCTTTAGTTCTTCTTCACTTTCTGCCATCAGGGTGGTGTCATCTGTGTATCTGAGGTTATTGATCTTTCTCCTGGCAATCTTGATTCCAGCTTGTGCTTCATCCAGCCCAGCATTTCTCATGATGTACTCTGCATATAAGTTAAATAAGCAGGGTGACAATATGATGTATTGACAATATGATGCCTTGATGTATTCCTTTTCCTATTTGGAACAAGTCTGTTGTTCCATGTCCAGTTCTAACTGTTGCTTCCTGACCTGCATACAGGTTTCTCAGGAGGCAGGTCAAGCAGTCTCATATTCCCATCTCTTGAAGAATTTTCCACAGTTTGTTGTGATCCACACAATCAAAGGCTTTCGCATAGCCAATAAAGCATAAGTAGATGTTTTTCTGGAACTCTCTTGCTTTTTTGATGATCCAAGGGATGTTGGCAATTTGATCTCTGGTTTCTCTGCCTTTTCTGAATCCAGCTTGAACATCTGGAATTTCACAGTTCATGTACTGTTGAAGCCTGGCTTGAAGAATTTTGAGCATTACTTTACTAGTGTGTGGGATGAGTGTAATGGTGCAGTAGTTTGAACATTCTTTGGGATTGCCTTTCTTTGGGATTGGAATGAAAACTGACTTTTCCCAGCCCTGTGGCCACTGCTGAATTTTCCAAATTTTTTGGTATATTGAGTGCAGCACTTTCACAGCATCATCTATTAGGACTTTATTTAATTTATTTATTTTAATTGGAGTCTAAATACTTTACAATATTGTAGTGGTTTTTGCCATACATTGACATGAATCAGCCATGGGTGTACATCTGTTCCCCATCCTGAAACCCCCTTCCACCTCCCTCCCCATCCCATCCCTCAGGGTCATCACAGTGTAACAGCCCTGAACACCCTGTCTCATGCATCGAACCTGGATCAGTGATCTGTTTCACATATGATAATATACATGTTTCAATGCTATTCTCTCAAATCATCCCACCCTCACCTTCTCTCACAGAGTCCAAAATATTGTTCTATACATCTGTGTCTCTTTTGCTGTCTTGCATATAGGGTCATCGTTACCATCTTTCTAAATTCCTTATATATGCGTTAGTATACTGTATTGGTGTTTTTCTTTCTGACTTCTTTCACTCTACATAATAGGCTCCGGTTTCATCCACCTGTTTAGAACTGATTCAAATTCCATCACCACCACTAGCTTTGTTTATAGTGATGCTTCTTAAGGCCCACTTGACTGCGAATTCCATGATGTCTGGCTCTAGGTGACTCATCACATCATGATTATCCGGGTCATGAAGATCTTCTTTGTATAGTTCTTCTGTGTGTTCTTGTCACCTCTTCTTAATATCTTCTGCTTCCGTTAGGTCCATACCATTTCTGTCCTTTATTGTGCCCATCTTTGCATGAAATGTTCCCTTCGCATCTCTAATTTTCTTGAAGAGATCTCTAGTCTTTCCCATTCTACTGTTTTCCTCTATTTCTTTGCATTGACCACTGAGGAAGGCTTTCTTATCTCTCCTTACTATTCTTTGGAACTCTGCATTCAAATGGGTATATCTTTCTTTTTCTCCTTTGCTTTTTGTGTCTTTTCTTTTCTCAGATATTTGTAAGGCCTCCTCAGACAACCATTTTGCCTTTTTTCATATCTTTTTCTTGAGGATGGTCTTGATTACTGCCTCCTGCACAATGTCATGAACCTCTGTCCCTAGTTCTTCAGGCACTCTGTCAATCGGGGCTAATCCCTTGAATCTATTTTTCACTTCCACTGCGTATTTGTAAGGGATTTGATTTGGGTCATACCTGAATGGTCTAGTGGTTTTCACCACTTTCTTCAATTTAAGTCTGAATTTGGTAATACGCAGTTCATGATCTGAGCCACTGTCAGCTGCCAGTCTTGTTTTTCTTGACTACATAGAGCTTCTCCATATTTGGCTGCAAAGAATATAATAAATCTGTTTTTGGTATTGACCATGTGGTGATGTCCATGTTAGAGTCTTCTCTTGTGTTGTTGAACGAGTGTCTTTGCTATGACCAGTATGTTCTCTTGGCAAAATTATGTTAGCCTTTGACTTGCTCATTTTGTACTCCAAAGTCAAAGTTGCCTGTTACTCCATGTATCTCTTGACTTCCTACTTTTGCATTCCAGTCCTCTATAATGAAAGGGACATCTTTTTTGGGTGTTGGTTCTAGAAGGTCTTGTAGGTCTTCATAGAACCATTCAACTTCAGCTTCTTCAGCTTTACTGGTTGGGGCATAGACTTGGATTACTGTGTTTACTGTGTGTAAAGAGTTTACAGCAGGTGGAATATATTGATTCAGTCCTGTAAGTAAGAATGCTTGCAGTTTTTTATGGGGTTTTGGTAACCTCATATGTAATGTGTTTGAAGATTGTCAGAATAGATTCATTTTTTAAAATTTTATTTTATTTAACTTTACAATATTGTATTGGTTTTGCCATATATCAAAATGAATCTGCCACAGGTATACATGTGTTCCCCATCCTGAACCTCCTCCCTCCTCCCTCCCCATACCATCCCTCTGGGTCGTCAAGGGCTTTCCTCATAGGTCAGTTGGTAAAGAATTCTCCTGCAATGCAGGAGACCCTGGATCCATTCCTGGGTTGGGAAGATCCACTGGAGAAGCGATAGGCTACCCACTCCAGTATTCTTGGAGTATTCTTCCCTTCTGGTTCATCTGGTAAAGAATCACCTGTAATGTGGGAGACCTAGGTTTGATCCTTGGGATGGGAAGAGTCCCCTGGAGAGGGAGAGGGGACTCTTCCCCTCTCCAGTATTCTGGCCTGGAGAATTCCATGGACTGTATAGTTATGAGGTCACAAAGAGTCAGATGGGACTGAGTGACTTTCACTTTCACTTCAGAATAGATTCATGATATGTACCTTATGTATTAAAAGTCAAAATTTTTCTGGCTTTGATTTTGCTAGAATTAGGAAAAAAAAGTGGGGCAGAATATCAGGGTCTGGTCATTATCTCACCAACATAATGAGATTATTTTCTTGAGTTTCAATGTATTTTTAATCTTTCTATCTAGATTTGTTAGAACAATATTCCCTTTATTATTTATCACACAGAGATCTTATTGATGGTGCTTTATCTTTTTGCTGCACCTTTCCCTCTTTCCATCTGTTTGTGGGGCATTTTAATTGCCTTTACAGTTCTCCACAATAATTAAATATTTTCGGAGGCAGCCTATGATAGATGGTTCTCCTATTGTGTTTAATCATTCCCATTAAATATTATACTAAAACACAATTATAATTAAACTAAAGAAGAATATATTACATTAGTTTTCATTTAGTTGTGTTGTTGTGAAGTTACTCAGTTGTGTCTGACTCTTTGTAATCCCATGGACTATAGCCTACCAGGCTCCTTCATCCATGGGATTTTCCAGGCAAGAACACTGGAGTGGGTCACCATCTAATTTGTTTGCATTTAATAAAGTTAACCTATTAAATCATTTGTCCAAAGTTTCAAAAACATGGCTCCCAAAAACAAAGGAGTTAAAAAAAATGTAACTAAATTACTAGTGTGATGATAGCATTTTCAAGGCAGTCTAGTCTTGTGTTTTAGGATATGTGAGAAGCATGGAAGTCAATTCCCTAATTTTTATTCAGGGAAACTATTCTCATGACCTTGTGCAGTGCATATGACCTTGTCAAAGTCTCTGAGCATCTGGTTTTTAAAGTTTTTATTTTCCAAACTATTTATCTTACTCTGTACATGGTAAAAGGAGGTATGGATACTCTTTTAATAATGATTCTCTTGGGATATTTACAGTACAATCATTATAAAAGTATATATTAAGATAGAGTCAATATGCCACTCTCCTCCTGTCTCCTGAGCCATGCAAATATATCTGACTTTGTGTAATGAATATAAGTGACCTCTTGAAATTACCTACATCTGACTGGTATATGTGGTGAAACATGGTTGTCTGGCCCACTTTGTCTATCGTGTAAATAAACACTCAATAAATGTTTATTGTATTAAATTTTTACTTTCAGAAAAAGAATTCTCTGACCAGGTATGATTAGATATACCTGGTTACATATATGAGCATTGGCAGGGATTTTTCATAATTGATGCTAAAATTATCTCCAATCAGAAAGCATGTATCTCTTGCTTATTATTCATATAAATCTGAGGAAAAGACATGTCTTGGTAGAAATTATCTCATATTTCCACCTTGAGTTAAAAAGATAGTCTGTGAAGACAGGTACACACAGGCAAATCCAATGATGATTATTGAAATAGTTGAAGGAAAATCCTGTTATTAAGGCTGTTATAAATTTTAGCTATTGACATTAATTAAGAAAAGCAAACAGTATTCTCTTTGTTTTTCTCTCTTCAAAATGGTTGCCATATTGAAAGCACAAGCAGTGGCAGTTTCCTTTGGCTCCCCTTAATCTTCACATCTACCCATATCTTCCAACCATTACTTTTTTCTTGTTTCCATTCTCAATGCAGAATATACCTTACCTACTTTTAAGATTTATCATGAGAAATTCTAACCTGCAGGCCAGGTGCTGATGTTTTGACAGAAAAAAAAAAAAAAAATCAGAATCAAAAACTAGTCAATAAACTGCCACTATCCAAAACCCTACCATGGAATGAAGTAGATTTCAAATCCAAAAGGAAAAGTAACAAGTAAAGGGACAAAATAACAGTGTTCACTATGGATATGAGAATAAGGAGAAATTTTGTTGGAGGAACACTTTACTCATACTCTTAGTCTCTTGCCTCTTTTGTGAGCTTGAGGACAACTGATTCCATTTCTGTGTTGATGTTCAGAAGAAAGCAGATATGGTGTTCTTCATATGCGTCTACAGGGGGTGTTGCATTGCTGATATTAAATGACAATCCTAGAGGCCTAGAGTCAAGTTACAGAGACCAACAGACTGTAAGAATGATGTAGTCTACCTTCATGCCTCCTAGGCTTCCTGCATGCATGCGTGCTAAGTCGCTTCAGTCCTGTCTGACTTTTTGCAACACTATGAACTGTAGCCTGACAGGCTTCTCTGTCCATGGGATTCTCCAGGCAAGAATACTGGAGTGGGTTGCCATGCCCTCCTCCAGTGGATCTTCCTCACCCAGGGATCAAACCTGCATCTCCTGCTACTCCTGCATTGCAGGAGGATTCTTTACTGCTGAGCCACCAGGGAAGACCTCTTAGGTTTCCTACTACCTCTATTTTCTCAGTTTAACACATTTGCTATGAAGAATGTGTGATATAGAAAATTTTCAATGGTGGAAAAAGTTAAAGTTCTCTATACATTTGGACAGACAATCTGCATATGGGATACTCCATAATGACATGGCTAGAGCCAACCATGTATGTAAAAAGTTAAAATTTTTGTCCACTATCCAATGTTTGGCCCACATTATACCAGTTCTGCCAGTACTTGATAGTATCAGGGAAACGTTCCACTGCCTTCCAGACTCTGTTCCTATTGGCCTCTGAGGCTGCTGGAATATTAGAATACCTCTGTTGATAGTTTAACTCCCTGCCTTAGCAAGGGAACAAATGAATGAGGGCGCTTGTCATAGGAACTCTCGAGGTCCCTCTGCTTAATCTATGCTTCTTCCAAACACTCTATAAGTCACTTGGGGCAATAAGGAAAGACAACTACTTCATTAGATTATTTCTGAATCCATATGGGCCAGAATTTGGGCAAGGTAAATGAATGAGAACATTTGAAAAAGATAGATACATTTGCACAGATGGGACAAGCATTAGAGGGATTCAACTGGCAGCCAAAAGTCCATTTACGTAGATGGTATAGTCAGACAGAATCAGACAATCCAGGGTTTTAATAGGCTCTGATTACTAAGTCCTGTGACCTTGGGTGATGGCTTAACTTCTTTGAGTCTTATCTGTGTTAAATGAGGATAATATGTAGCTCACAGGTTTCTATAAGAAAGAAATGAGATAGAGCATATAGTAAGCATTAAAATAAATGGAATTTAGTTTATCTTAGAACTTAGTATCTGTAGGCTGTGAAAGATGCCAGAACAAGGCAGCAGTCATCTTCAGGGTTATAGGGTGCCTTAAACAGCCTGAATTGACTGAGTGATTGAGAAAGAAGAAGACTTGAAGTTGGAAGGAACAACACAAGCAAGGGAATAATGGTATAATAAAGCGAAGCCTCTTAGATCAGATTTTTGAAAAACAGAGGAGCAAACAATCTCTGTCTTCTGCAGGCAAATCCCAAGAAAAATAAAGGAACTGTTTTAAAATCAGCTCCAGACATTACTTTTTATGTTTACCATTCCTGTTGCTGGAAGCCTGATTAAGTTGGAAGTGCAATCAGTTGTCTTAGGAAATGGTATTAGTGTTAATTAGTATGGTGTGAAACTAGCAGGTTTTGAGTATCAGTGGGGTCAATGGAAATTTTAGTCACTGCAACTTTGAGAGCATCTCTTAAACCATGAAGTGTGAAAACTTTTTCACATATCCCAAATTAAAATAAAATAAAATAAAACTATTAAGCACAGAACCAGCTATTAACAGGATTACTGTCCATGATGCTTTCAGAACGTGGCAGGGTCGGGGGGGGGGGGGCGCGGATGGAGGTACAGAACTACTTAAAGATTACCACTGCTAACCCCAAAGAGAAGGAGAAGGAACATATGATGTATTTCATTATTTGTATACAATCTATGCAGTGTTAGTTCAATTTTTTTCATTATATCCTAAACTGTGCTTTTAGTGTTTTAAAGGCCCTCTGGAATACATTACTGTCCATATTGCTGTCAATAAAGGGATTGTAAGGATATTGTGTTCCTTACAATAATGGAATTGTATCTCCAAATAGCTCCCTATTGGTGCCTGCAATAATCATTAATCACTCTTTTGACTTGAAATTTTGATCGTTCCTGTTAAGTTGCTAATAACTTTGGGAGGGATAACAGTATTAAACTATGAAGTCTTGTTAAACCTTAAGTGAGAATTAATTGATCAGATCTTTCCAACAACAACAACAAAAATCTGTTGAAAAGAGATTTTCTAAGAGAGTATACAGGGAACTATCTGGTGGGAGTGGATTTGATTAGAGAGTATTTGGGGCATGCAGAATGAAGACACTATAGGGATACCTGGAAGATGGTATAAAAGTATTTGTGAGTCAGAAAAATAGCTGGAAGAAGAGGAATAAAGTTTCTTGGGGAAATTTTAGCAAGAGTTTACCATGTCCTGGGAATTAGGTCAAGGACACTCACTTTTTTTTTTTTCCTTATACACTGAAGTTTTATCTAGTCAGCTCTGCCTATAGATCTAGCTATTATTTTAAGAATTTGTTTTCTTATAAATTTTGATTCAATTTCTCTTCATAGTTCTTATATTTGACTTTTCAAGTGTAAGGACCAGTAAAAATAAGACAAAATTCCCTAGTGAACACTGTTAGCCTTCCTTCAGGGAAGGGATTAAACACTATTTGATCAGTTGTATCCTGATGAAAGGGAAACATTGCACTGTAACTTTTTTCTGATTATTCTAAAAGGATCTAGCAAACCCTTCACATCCTCCTGCCTTATGTGTGAAGGTATGAAGATAATTATGGATGTTGCATTCTAGCCAAGGAATACATTTTAGTGAAAACTGAGGCTCAATAATGAGTTTTTAGAGCAGAAATACTTATCCTACTCTTTCAACCTGTGCTTGTACATTTTGGTGTTAGATAAACAAGAGAGGAATTTTTTGTTTTATAAAACGGACACATGGCAAATCTTACCGTGGGTAAAGATTTCTTTTAAGCTTAGTGCTTTAATGATCAACAGTGGACTTAGAAGTGATTTTATTTTATATAATTTTTCTCTAGAGCATTACATCCCAGTAAATAACAATAAATAAGAAAGATTTAGCTTTGTATGCATGAGAGTAAGACTTTAACCTTAGAATTTCAGCCTTCTGGGCTGTGTTTTCTCACCTGTGACTCTATTTTTTTTTTAAATTGAAGTATAGTTGATTTACAATGCTGTGTTAGTTTTCAGGTGTATAGCACAGTGATTCAGTTATATGTACATACATATTTTTTTTAAATGCTTTATCCTTATCATCTGTAACTCTTCTATGATTTGTGCTCTACTATACTGTAAGTTCCCCTATCCACAAGTCTCTGGATTAATTAGGATCTGCATATATGAGGTTATAGAAAATCTATACAGCAAATACAGCAAAGTGTGCACTTAGAACACATTAGCTACTCATAACTATGACCTCAGTTTGACTCTTGAAAAGAACATAATTCTGTGCCAATCAGCAACAAAAGAACTTTCCATTGTTTTTTAAAGAATAAGGTGTTAGAAAAATAAGCATGTTGATGTCAGGAATTATATATGCCATCAAATTCATTTCTGCCAAGTACAGTTATGTATGATTTTAATCATTTGTTTTCAAGTAAATCAGCTTAAAGACTTTGACCCAAGCCTAAAAAGGTAACAGATTATCATTAGCTTTCTGCACCACATAAGATCTCAGGGGGGAGATGCTAAATGTTGCATAGCTGAAACTGGGGGTCTCTTGACAGCTCGCCAAAACAAAAGCACCTACATGAAAACTCAACTATTATTGTAATCAGAAGTGAATGAACATACTTCTCCTTATGTGGATTTAAATATAATTCAATGAAATCACTTCATATTAAAAGATCTTCTTAAAAAGAATATTTGGGAAACTGAAGGCAATAATAGGGGATGAATGAATTGCATTGAATTTTGCCATGAGGTGATTTCTGTTCAGAGATAAAAATTTGTCATTTAGAATGTAATAACAGATCTATACTATTTTCTTAATGGTAAAATTTATAGTTCCCTACTCTCAAAGACATGACACTATTTATAATAAAAGAAAATTCCTTTGAGCATATGAAAGTGCTTTATAATAATAATAAGTAAAACTGAAGAATCCACCACTCCCTTGAAAAATGTGGAACTTGTTTTATTGGTTCTGCTACAAGGAAAAAAATATTTTCATAAGTATGGGAGAAATCAGAATTTATGCAAGATAAAAGATATGTCTTTTTTATAATCCTTCTAAATAATGTTAGAGCAAAGACTGGTAGGGCTGTGTAATTATTTTGCTGCCATAAGAAGATTAACATATAATCTTAATTATATTTCAACCTGGTTATTTATTTGAGTGAGCACATATCTTTGGGAGAGGCATCTAGTGAAGTGAGGGGGGAGGTAGACACTTGCTTAGATAGTTATATGTCCAGATACAGTCCTGGTGACCAATGTGGTGAGAACCAGATTTCATCTCATTCATCTGATTATAAAATATGACAGTATTATTAAATGAATGCTATTCATGTACAAAATTTGGTATGATATGCATAATGATTTTATGTGCACCTGAGACTGCTTTCTTAAAATGATGTTTTGTATACATGTATTATCATTTCCGGGAGATCTCAAGTCACTGAAATAGAGAAAAGATCTCATTATCTCTATTTAATAGCATATTTTTAATATTAAAATGGAGAAACTATTTCTGACAAGTTACAGCATATCTATTTAGGTGGCTCTAAATTCTACATTTTCAGCTTAGACCTCTCCTCAGAATTTCAGTTCGGTGTGGCCAAATGTCTACTGGGTATCTCTGCATATCCCACTGGTCCCTTAAATCAACATGTCCAAGTCCAACATGGAAACCATGCTTCTTTGCCCAAGCTTTGCCATGTCTCCCAGGTCTCTACATACTCACCCTTTCCCTTAGGTCCACCTGTAGTGGAAATATAGACTTTCATATTAAATTTGAAACCACTTCCTAATAATTCTATCTCCTTAATAATAATAAGCATTTTTCATATATGGCACCTCCTTTACCATGACCACATTGTCCCTGAGTAGTTTTGTCTTCTTTCATACCATTCACTTATCAGCATTTTTTAAATTTTATTCCAAAACAGTTCTTTGGGAAGGGCCCCATGTATCCAACGAGACACATTTTTTGGAGTGTTTAGAGGAAAAATGAATGAAAAGACATGATGTCTGGCTTAGGCTGGGAGAAGTGGCACATTGTGGGCTCTGCACTAATCCAGATCGGGGGACTAGTCCTAGGAAGGTCACTTCATCAGTTCATGAACTTGAGAAATTTGCAAGTTATCCATCCATAAATGGAGTGCTAAATCTGATCCTGCATGAATTCTGGAATGCATGTTCTACATATAAAGCAGTGGCATACTGATTAAGTATTGGTTTGTAATAAGTGGAAGTTACGATTACTATGAACCCCTCAAATACCACCTTCCCATCTGAGTTAACTTTTAATCCAGGAGAGAACAGAGAATATGCAGTGAATTAGGACAAAAGAAACAAATATTCTTAAATGAGCTAAATAAATCAAAGTATTTTTTATTTTTACTAAAATAAAGTTTAAAAGAAAGAGGGTAAACCACAACTTAAAGACTTTTTACTCTATTGTTTTCTCCATTTTCTTTATGATTCTCAAAAGTTTCTGTAGTCTTCTTTCAAATTAGCATGAAAATCACTCTTGCAGTGCTATGTTACCTACTTTCAGATCATAAAGACAATATAGATGGCTCCTGAATTTCTTTTATATCTAACAAAACTGTACCTTTAAAACTTTTAAAACAGCAATGAACGTAACAGCAGTATCATTACCAAATTAATACTCTGAGGAAAAACAACCTCTTAGAAGTAAAAATATTTGAAAAAAAAAATGAAACAAATAATATGTAGAAGTTACTCTTGTGAAACAGAAAGAGAAATGTGATTGAAAGAAATGTGATGTAACCCCCACTACCATGCACTCTTTAGAAGCTTGACTAGTCTTCAAGAAAAATTCTCTTCTAATGTCATGTTATCTTGTTTTCATTCAATATATTCAGTACTTTCAGTGTGTTTTACAAATACACAAACTTTTAAAACATTAAAACAGCTGAAAACTATGATTTATATGATTCATACATTTGAATTCTGAAGCACAATAAACCTTATCAAAAGTAAGAACATTTGAAAATACTAAACACCTCCTTCACCTCTTTACATTTCTAATTTAAATCGTCGTTCATTAGGTATTTCTCATGTGAATACAAGAAAACAGATATATATTTTGTTAAAACAAACTAGACCTAAACTCGCTTACCATTTAAACTGCAAGAAGATATGGGTTTTGTTCCCTCCACCCCTACTACTCTGCACTATTTAGAAGCTTCACTGCTCTCTTTCAACACAAACGGAACAAAGTGCCCTGCCCCCCTCCCTAGATATGGGAGGAGCTGCAGGACTTGGCCCTGGAAGGGGCACTGGCCTCAGCCTTGGTTGGAGCCCTGGCCGCACCTCTCAGCCCTGATCCCTCCGCCTGATCTCTCAGAGCCTCGTCATACAGGTCTGGGAAGGAACTAGGGACCCTACGTTGAACTTGGCTAGAACCTCCAGTACCTTCATCTTACTGGTCTCAAAACAAGCTCTCAGGCCCCACAGGAACTCGTAGCACAGAGGATCACTATTGGGTACCCTGTGGAAGTTCAGGTACTCCTTCTGCACCAGATCTTTGGTGATGAGCCTTCTGGGCTCCCCAAAGATGCAGTGCCTCCTCCCAGCATAGACCCCCAACATACTGAGGAATTCCCAGATCTCCTCCTCATTGGTGCGGTTACCATTCATGAAGATGACCCCCAGGAGCACCATGAGGAGACGGGACTTGGGCAGTGCCCCCTCATCACGCGGACAATCGTTTCCCCCGAAGTTGAGCTTCCTGATGAGGGTGTAGATGTTCCCTCTATGGTCGACTTCCTTCATCTCCAGGCCAAAGACCAGCTCCATGTGCTCACGGACTGAACTGAGGATCTCAGGGAAGTGCTGCCTGTACTTCCTGCTGACGATTTTCATCAGGGCATTCTGCGTAATGGGCTCCTTCTTGGTGTACTTCTCCAGCAGGAACTCCACAAGTATCCTGGCCTTCCTGGCCAGAAGATCTTTGCGAGGGCTCTGAGTGGCAGGGGCTGCCTGGGAGGCACCTGCACTTCCCTCCTCGGGGCCCTGGGCACCTTCACCAGATCCTGCACATGAAGGCCCTGCATCAGGAGAGCTAGGGACCATGGCTCCCTGAAGCTCCTGGCGCTCGCCAGCAGTAGGGGAGCTCCGGGGAGAACCCTGAGGGGCAGAAGAGGGGGAGGATGAGCACTGCTCCTTTGGGGCTTCAGCAGCACTGGCCTGGGCCTCCTGAGTGTCCCCCCGGACCTGGTGGCGTTTCCCACGGGCATGGGACTTGCTCTTGTGCCTCCGAGGCATGGTGACAGCAGGTCAGGGACCGCAGGTGGGAGTGCGGGCAGGAAAGCAGGCAGGAAGGCACCTGGAGGAGGGACAAGGACATGCTGTGAGAACCTTCAGTGAGGAGAGTCCTCCCTGGCTTGAATGGTAGCCGCCTCTGAGGGGTCCTCGAGGCCAGTGCTCTAGGACCCACAGGGCTCCTGTTCTCCTGGTCAGCCTGTCCCCTGAGACCACTGAGTAGCAATGGAGAGTGAGCCCTGGGGCACAGCAGACAGTCCTGCCTGGGAGTTAAAAGGGGGACCAGTGGGGGCTGGCAGGAGAGGCAGGTCCTCTCAGCTGACATTCAGAGTCAGGATGAAAACTGGTGCGAGACACCCCCATATCCAACGCCCCCTCTCCCGGACCCAGCCTGTTCCCTCTCCTGTCTGAAATTGATGCTGCCGCCTTCCCTGTCACCCCAGACGAGGAGAGGAGGGCATACTCAGCCCCTCACTGAAGGGTCCCAGGACCTTCCCTTCTGCTGTCTCATGGCTGCCCCTTCACAACAAGGCTCCAAGCTCTCTTCTCAGACCGCCATTCCCCTTCCCGATGTTTGGCCGGGGGAAAGCGCTGAGTAGAGGGGAGGTTCCTGAGTCGCCCGTTTGTCGGGGAGGATGGCCCTCATCCTGACTCTTCCCTAACCCTGACATCCTCACTCTACTGACCAGCTGCCAGCCCCTCAGACCAAAGTCCCCTCTTCTCCAAGTGTCCCGTGTCCGAGGTGGCAGTGAGGGAGCCCCTCAGCCGGATAATCCGCAGCCAAATTGCGGTGAGTGGGGGTTACACATGGCTGCCGTTCTGGTGTATGGAGGCCCTCAGTCCCCCAGAGGGTCCCTCCTTCACTCAACAGGGCTCGTGGCTCTTCCTCTACTGAGCGGAGCTGGGGTCCAGCAGAGCCTGACCGAGGCATTCTTTCCCGAGACCCCCTAGGGGTTAGTGGATGGTCTTGGGGCCTAAGAGCTAGGCTGGATCCTCCGGTCTGAGTGCAGGGGTAGGGTGGCTGGAGGCTGTGCAGCCCCTTCTTTTCAGAGGGAAAAGAAAATGGGGGTACAGAGACGTGTCTCTGCACTCGTAACTCACGTCACCTCCAATCTTGACACCCGACGACACTTGGGACTGCTCCCTCTGGCCACTGTCAACGGCAGTTCTCAGAGACAGCGGCACTGTCAAGGATGGCGTCACTCCCCCAGCATGCTTAGGAGGACGTCACTTCCTGTCATGGGCATCTGGGCTCCAGGAGGACAGCAAGGGCGGGACCTGGACAGGCCGGGTTCTGGGGGAGCCTCTCACAGGATTGGCACGTGGACTTTCCCTTGACTCTTAAGGGGTCCTGGGACGTCCCTGTCCTGAACTGTCAGCTGGCTCACTCCATGCATCTCACTTGTGTCAGCACTCCCAACAGGAAGAACTGGGGAGCCCAAGCCTAACAGCCTTCCTGGAGCCCAACACGGTGTTGAGACCAACACCGAAGGCTCTCTTGGGCTCTCTTTGCTATAGTAAGCGATGCTCTGTCGTTTTCCATGCCTTGCCTTAACCCCTGTAGATGCTGGGATAAGTCCCATCTGCTGACCTGAGGCCAAGGCCTCATATCGAAGATGTGAACCCCCGAGTCTCCTGGTATGAAGTGCACATATGTCTCATCTTGCCATTTCTACTGGAGGCTTCCTGGAAATGGCTGCTACAGGTAAGATGAGCTGAGAGGGAAGGATGGGAGACTGTCTTCTGTGGTGTGGAACCCCTCACATCTCACTCAGAAACTTTATTCATATTGACTGCTGACAGGGCCTGGAAATCCTTCCCTTTCTGGTATAAGTCCACCCCTGTCCCCAACCATGCTCATACAATTCCAGAAGAGCAAGTGAAGGGCCTCCTTAGTCTGACAGTTCTCACTGTGGGCTGTCAGTCGACTGCAGGGTCATTGATCAAAAGTTCTGAGATGATGTTTGTTGTTTTGTACAATTACTGTGATACTAACTTTTCTCTTTTAGTCCCTGGGTGATAGTCTATTAAGGTGATCATTTAAAGGGCCAGTTCTCATCCACTAGCATTCCCTGGTGGCTCAGACAGTAAAGAATCTGCCTGCGGTCTGGGAGACCTGGGTTCAATCCGTGGGTTGGGAAGATCCCCTGAAGGAGGTCATGGCAACCCAAGCTGGTAGTCTTGCCTGGAGTTTCCCCTTGGACAGAGGAGCCTGGTGGGCTACAATCCATGGGGTCACAAAGAGTCGGACACAACTGAGTGACTAAGCACACACACAACAAACTTTGTGCTGGTTATTTCATGATCTGGGCTGTACTGCTACATCCAAGCCAAACTTTGGTGCCCCATAGTCCTGGCATGGGGCCTTGGAGATGCTGCCTCAGATTCCTTCAGTGAAGCAGTGGAGATTCATGATCCCAGGGCAGAGTGGAAGAATCCAGGGCTCAAGTTTAAAGCCTTTTGCAACTGATCCTGTTGTCTGCTTCCCTTGCAGCCTGCACATCTGTGCCAGTCTCTTAAGTACTCCCCAACTTGGGCACACATAGGGTACGTTCAGTGGAGACTTACTGTACATCAGGGATTATTTAATTTTATATTTTCACTTTTGTTAATAGTTTTATTCATTCTTTCCATAAGATTTCTGTGGTTACTTCTGAGTACAAAAAGCCGCAGACCGTGTTTCACTGTGGTCTCAGCTACCCTGAATGTGGTACTAAATCTGTAAAAGAGTGACAGAAAATTGACAGTCTTACAATATCTATTCTAAGTTCAGTCTCTACTTATTTTTCCAGCTCGTCTACTTGTTTCCAGTCTTGCCTTCTTCAAAACTATTCAGTCCACTCTACAGCCTGCGTTAGCCCTTATGGAATGTATATCTGACTGTGTTACTCCCATAACTAAAGTACTTCAATGGGACTTCTAGATAAACACATCAGTTTATACGTGTGTTTATCTGAACCACTTTTTGAAACACATAAAATCATGGATAGTAAAAGCAACTAAAAAAAGTAGAAAACCACAAAGACAAAGAGAATGGAAAAGGAAACCCAGAAGACTAGACACATCCACAAATTTTGGGAGATGGAAGGCAAATGGATGAGCAATAATTTATGTAACAGAATGACTACTTCCCTGGTGGCTCAGCTGGTAAAGAATCCACCTGCAATGTGGGAGACCTGGGTTCGATACCTGGGTTGGGAAGATCCCGTGGAGAAGGGAACAGCTACCCACTCCAGTATTCTGGCCTGGAAAATCCCAAGTCAGACACAACTGAACGACTTTCACATAACATAACATAACGTAACATAGCATAACATAACATAACGATTAAAGAGATAAAACTCAAACACATGCACAGGGAGAAGTGAATTCTGTAATAAAATAGAAGAACTCAGAAACTAAAAGGCAGCAGTTAATTCTAGAGGCAGAGATTCTGGTTTTTAAATAGAAATAAGAAGATTGCACACCAGTCAGAATGGCTGCGATCCAAAAGTCTACAAATAATAAATGCTGGAGAGGGTGTGGAGAAAAGGGAACCCTCTTACACTGTTGGTGGGAATGCAAACTAGTACAGCCACTATGGAGAACAGTGTGGAGATTCCTTAAAAAACTGGAAATAGAACTGCCTTATGATCCAGCAATCCCACTGCTGGGCATACACACTGAGGAAACCAGAAGGGAAAGAGACACGTGTACCCCAATGTTCATCGCAGCACTGTTTATAATAGCCAGGACATGGAAGCAACCTAGATGTCCATCAGCAGATGAATGGATAAGAAAGCAGTGGTACATATACACAATGGAGTATTACTCAGCCATTAAAAAGAATACATTTGAATCAGTTCTAATGAGGTGGATGAAACTGGAGCCTATTATACAGAGTGAAGTAAGCCAGAAGGAAAAACATAAATACAGTATACTAACGCATATATATGGAATTTAGAAAGATGGTAACAATAACCTGGTGTACGGGACAGCAAAAGAGACACTGATGTATAGAACAGTCTTATGGACTCTGTGGGAGAGGGAGAGGGTGGGAAGATTTGGGAGAGTGACATTGAAACATGTAGAATATCATGTAAGAAACGAGTTGCCAGTCCAGGTTCGATGCACGATACTGGATGCTTGGGGCTGGTGCACTGGGACGACCCAGAGGGATGGTGTGGGGAGGGAGGAGGGAGGAGGGTTCAGGATGGGGAACACATGTATGCCTGTGGCGGATTCATTTTGATATTTGGCAAAACTAATACAATTATGTAAAGTTTAAAAATAAAATAAAATTTAAAAAAAATAAAAAAAAAAAAGAGAAAAAGGAATCATTTATAAACAGTCCTCAATGAGATCAACAACTGATTTCTCACTATAAACTATGAGGCCAGAAGGCAGTAGACCAATATATTCAAAGGCTGAAAAAATATATATGTCAAACAATAATTCTATATTTACCAAAATAATCCCTCAAAAATGAAAGAGAAATCAAGACGTTTCTAGATAAATAAATAACTGTGTCATTAGTAGACTTCCCCTATAAGAAATCCTAAAAGGAGTCCTTCAGGCTGAAATGCAAATACACTAGTCAGTAACTTGAATCCACATGAAGACTTAGTGGACACCAGTAAAAGTAACTTCATAGGTAAATATAGAAAACAAATTAATCTGTTTGCAATTCCTATTTTTTCCCACCTGATTTAAAAAACAACTGCATATATCATACAACTTAACATCAAAGAAATAAACAACCTGATTGAAAAGTGGACAGAAGAACTGAATAGACATTGTTGCAAGGAGGAAATGCAGATGGCCAACAGGCACATGAAAGGGTGCTCAACATCACCAGTCATCACGGAAATGCAAATCAAAACCATAAGGAAATATCACCTCATACCTGTTAGGAGGACTGTTTTCAAAAAGATAAGAAATAACAACTGTTGGCGAGGACGTGGAGAAAGGGGATTCTTGTGCAGTGGGAATAAAATTTGGTGTAGCCACTAGGGAAAACAGTATAGTGGTTCTTAAAAAAATTAAAAATAGAACTACCATCTGATCCAGCAATTCTCCTTCTCAATATTTATCTAAAGAAAGCAAAAACACTAACTTGAAAGGATATCTGTACCCATGTTAACTGCAGCACTATTTATAATAGTCAAGACATGGAAACAACCCAAGTGCCCATCAATGGATAAATGGATAAAGAAAATGTGGTATATATTCAAGAGAATATTTATTATTCAGCCATGAAAAAGAGAGAAGGCTTGCCGTTTCTGACAACATGAATAGACCTTGAGGGCATTATGCTAAGTGAAAAACTCAAAGACAAAAAAATGTGTGATCTCACTTAAACGTAGAATCTAAAAAACCCTCCAAACTCATAGATACAGACAGCAGACTGGTGGTTATAAGAGGTGGACACTGGGGCTGGGTGAAGTGGGTAGAGATGGTCCAAAGTTACAAACTTCCAGTTATAAAATGAAATAAGTCCCGAAGAAAAATACAAAATAAAAAAACGAAAAGAACAGGCTTAAATGTTTTAATAGAGATCAAATTGCCATTAAAAAAAAAAAAAAAAAAAAAGAAGATTGGTTGAAAATTTGGGAAAGTAGTAAGATCCCAGATCTTCTTAAGAAACTCATATCCCTTCTTTTAGGCAACAGATCTGAAGTAGAATATATATTTATTTTTCAAAAGTACTTTAATACCTTTAAATACACATGATACATGTGTGAAAATATTCATATAATTTCATTACAATGCTCACAAAACTTATAGTCAATTGATAGCCTGAGCAATTGCGATTCTCTTCTACTGTTGTTCTCTTGCAAGCTTTGTGTGGCCTTTCAGGCAGCACAGTTTTCAGAAAGTAGACTTTTAATAAATACTTCATTGACTTTCAATAAACTATGTACAAGTTGGCTTTTTTGCTGAGCAAGGTTTAAGGGATAGGAGATTTCTAGAACCTTTAACCTGAAAAATCTTGGATAATCTTTATTAATGGGGTATTTGAGATTCTATGATAGCGTCGTAATTGATATTTAAGAAGTAGCAGATGGAAACCATACCTAAGTGGTGAGGATGAAGAGACTTGGGAGAGGTGACAAACTGTAGGTAATATACACTGGAGAATTACGTAACATGTTTAAAACCTGCCTTGTATTTTGATGGGTTGCAGAGATAGACTAGTGCAGCATGGAGATAGGGTACAGAAAATTCAGTCTTTGGGAACCAAAAAGATAATAAGGCTGAGATAAAATGTAGGTAAGTTATAAAATAGGATGGAATTTTGTTTCCTTTGAGCATGGTATCTGTTGTCATTTTGAAGCCTTTTCAATTTTCATATCTTTTTAGTGCCAACTTGGGAGACATATTATCATGACTGAATTGGAGAACTGACAGCCTACCAGAAAGTGTCATTGTATCATTTGGGACTAGTGAAGATGAAAATAATATATATATATATTTTTTGCACAAGCACCCCAGGAAATTAACCTCCAAATACAACTGAGTAGTAGGTACTGCTATGACTTCTTTATGGATCAGCAAGCAGATGAAATATGGTGAAGCTATATAAGTAGACCAAAGATGTACAAGAAGACACACATTGAGTAGAAAATAAATTTGAACCCACTTATCAACTCTTGATTTGACCAGGGACAGTTCTATCTCAAACATGAGATTCTATATAGAAGCATGAGGGAATTAGGAAGTAAAATCTGATGAGTATTTTTCCTGAAATATTACAGCTGTCATTCCAAGGGCCCTAGTCCTGAAATAATGGCAGGTTAAGATATTAAATTTTTCTGAGAACTCTTCATGGACTGTTATCAGTGACAATGCAGACAGAAACCCAGTAATTTTTAAAGAGCATGCTGTTTGGTGTATCCTTTGTGTAGTACAACTAACTACACTCAGAGCAGCTAGCAATGTTCATCTGAATTCTTTATTATTTGTCAAAGGAAATACTGTTTTCTGACATAATCTTTATTTTCTGAGAAAAGAAAATAATCAGTGGTGCCTATTGTAACTATGATTTAACATCTGACCTTTTCTCCTAAAGACCAAAACATCAAGATGACCCCAAAAGAAAGAAAGTGATATGAATATAAATCAAGTATTTTTAAATGTAAAAACCTGACACCCTGTTTCTCTCTTTCTTCTTTTAATGCATTAAGCATCATCTCATACAAGCATGAACATAAACCATGACCAGTTTACTAAGTTAAGCTATAATCAAAAGAACATACAATGATATATTTGTCTTTCCTTTCTTGTCTTTGCATTTAATTTTCATATATATCTATGTTTGTGCAGGGACTTTGTCTCCTGGAGGCAGATACCCCTGAAAGTTTAACACTGAAGACAGATGAGGGGAATACGTGACTGTCGAGGCTATGTTGGGTAGTGTGGACAGGGCCAGAGTGTATTGGATGAGTAGGGAAGCAGGGTTCTGATACCAAAGGGAGCTAGAGTTTGCATCTTTGTTTGCTGAGGAAACTAGCTCAGAGATAAGGAACTGTCTTTTGATGATCTTCTCTTTATATATGAAAGATATGCTTTCAAATAAATTCCTGTAAGGACTTTTCATTATAGTTTTGATAATGGTCATAGCGACATATTGTGTTTCAAGACTAGAAAAAAGACAAGTTTGAGAGACTATGTCTAATATTTGTGTCTACTGCACCAGTCTCCCTCTGCTGAGCTCTGGGGTTTGTTATGTTGGGGGATGAGATAGTCAAGATGATTCTGGAGGTAAATATTTGCCATAATACTTTAAAAATTTTTATTTTATTGACATGTAGTCGATTTACAATGTTGTGTTCATTTCTACTGTACAGCAGAGTGATTCAGTTATACACACACATATGCACACGCACACACACACACACCTTTTTTGCTCTAATACTTTTTGCACAGCAAAGTAGTACAAGGTCTTTTTTAGTCTGTTAAATAAATTAGATGTGTATCCTCGTAACATCTATAATTACGTTAGGTAGTTAGAATAGGAAAAAGGAGTCCAGAATGGCAGTGGTTAAAAGACAAAGAAGGGAAAAGCCCTTGAAAATAGAACAAAGAAAGGTCCGAGGACCTCAGGTAAAACAAACAGCCCTCCTGGCTAGCCCAATTTACATAGGGCAGGCCCAGAGGGAGGAGAAAAAAAACATACAAAAAGAGGAGTAAAAATTGAGTGCGGGGTGGGGGTGGGGATGGGGTGGGGGGGTGCTTCTCTTCTCTTTGTGTCTTTTGGGTTGGTGGCCTGTCCTCACGCCTTGAGAATGTATTTTCCTTTGCTTGCAAATAAAAGTGAGCTGTAACACGAAGGGGTAACACTGGTCCATCCACTGCTTCAAATTTTTGCTGTGGCAAGACAGAACCAAGGAAATTACACACTCCCCTGACAATTAGAAAAAATAGATTCAAAGAATAAAAGGAATGAGTTTTAAAAAATGTACTTGGTAATGCCAATACCCACACGACTGCCAAAATGTTTTGCACTTCCTATGTGCCACATATTCGTCTCACTACATTTATCATCTCATGTACACATGAGTACAGAAAAACTCGGTGAGCTAGGTACTAATATCATTTTGTAAAAGAGGCAGATTGGAGATTCAGTTCCAGGCAGGGTGGTTCCAGAGTGTGCCCTCTTTAAATCTGTATAGTACTGCCACTTCTAAAACAAGGCTATTAAAAAAAAAAAATATTGGACAGCAAAGTGAATCAGTTATACATATATCCACTCTTTTTAGATTATTTCCCCATATAGGTCATTACAGAGTACTGAGTATGCTGTGCCATACAGCAGGTTCTTATTAGTTATCTGTGTCGTTAATAGAAGTGGGTATATGTCAGTCCCAATCTCCCAATTTATTGCTCCCCAAGGCCAAGTTTTTTGACTTGGCTTTATGACAAGACCATGGCTTGGATATCTTTGTGAGCTGGTGGAGTTTGTGTCTGGCACAACTCAATCATCCTTTTCTCCACCCTTTCCTAACTTTTATAGTGGGTCTCCCACCCTGTAGTCTCATGCTCTATCACTTCCCTACACTTTTGTTCTAATGGGAAAGCACATGATAAAATGTATTATCTAAAAATGTTATGTTATTCCTCTCAAAAATATATTCCTTCAAGTATAGAAAACATTAACTCTTCCCAATATATTTTGCATTTTAAAAGAGGAAGCATGGAGAGGAGATTGCAAGCATATTAAGCAGATATTGATCAGATTTCTAAATGCTCCTCAAATCGTAAAAAAAAAAAAAAAAGAAAGATAATTACATACTTCCCTACCTTTATGGAAAGACTGACTTTATAGTGCTATCAGTACTTCCTTGCCAGATGTGAAGGTCAAAAGAAATTGGATAGTTTTAATATCACTTCAGAGTCTCCTGCTTCCTCTACTCATCCTGAATTCATTACTATCCTCTGAATTTCTGTGAAAAGGAAAAATCCCTATTATTTGTACTGTAATTTGGGGTTAAATTCTGGCTTATTGTACTGCTAGGTTTGGCAAAAATTAATACATGACCCATACTAATTTGAATCTCATATAATGAATGATTTTTAGTGTAAATACATCCCATGCAATATTTGGGACTTATATGAAAATTATTTGCTGTTTATCTGAAATTTGAATTTAATTGGACACTTTGTGTTTTTACCAGGTAATCATACTCGGAGTGGTTGTCTCTAGGAAAAAATAAAAATAAAAAAACTTCTGCTTATGGATATCTTGTAGTAATTTAATTACTAAATGGTAAAAATATGAAACAGAGTGCTGGATATGGAGAAAGGGACAAATCCATACATGCAATGGAAGAAGAATAAAAATGTGGTGAATACTTGCCTGAACTGTGCTGATGAGCCAAGGTGTCTTATAGAGAAGTTATGAATATAAGTAACAAAGGAAAATCATTATAAAAGAGTAAATCCAGATATCCAGGGATTTTGGTTCAGTTTTTGGATGAAAAAAGGGTGTATAAATTAATCAGAGCAAAGAATAGGTTAAGTCCAGGAAGTTGAATAAAGTTTAGGATATTAAGCAAAACTTAAATGTTATTTCAGGCAATTATTCCAAAATCTCAAGGTCTGTTAATTTGCTATTGAATATCTTACAACTAGAAATATCACACTGAAGAGAAAGTGCTAATCTTCTGACATTACATAGTCATAATCCTGCTTCTCTCTTTCTTCTTTAATGCATTAAGCATCATCTCATACAGGCATGAACATAAACTGAACAGTTTGCTAAGTTATGCTATAATCAAAAGAACATATAATGATGTAGTTTCCTTTCTTGTCCTTGTTCTTGTCCTTGTTGTTCCTTTCCTTTCTTGTCTTTGCATTTAATTTTCACAATCACAGAATACTAATCAAACTGATCACATGGACCACAGCCTTCTCTAACTCAGTGAAACTATGAGTCATGCCATGTAGGGCTACCCAAGATGAATGGCTCATGGTGGAGAGTTCTGACAAAATGTGGTCCACTGGAGAAGGGAAAGGCAGGCCACTTGATTATTCTTGACTTGAGAACCCCATGAACAGTATGAAAAGGCAAAAAAATATAACAATGAAAGATGAAATCCTCAGGCTGGTAGGTGCCCAGTATGCTACTGGAGAAGAGTGGAAAAATAACTCCAGAGACAATGAGGAGATGGAGCCAAAGCAAAAATAATGCCCAGTTGTGGATGTGACTGGTGATGGAAGTAAAATCTGATGCTGTAAAAAGCAATATTGCATAGGAACCTGGAATGTTAGGTCCATGAATCAAGGTAAATTAGAAGTGGTCAAACAGGAGATGGCAAGAGTGAAGATCAACAGTTTAGGAATCAGTGATCTAAAAAGGACTGGAATAGATGAATTTAATTCAGACGACCATGATAACTAGTACTGTGGGCAAGAATCCCTTAGAAGAAATGGAGTAGCCCTCATAGTCAACAAAAGAGTCCGAAATGCAGTACTTGAATGCAATCTAAAAAAAGACAGAATGATCTCTGTTCGTATCCAAGGCAAATCATTCAACATCAGAGTAATCCAAGTCTATGCCCCAAACAGTAATGCTGAAGGAACGATTCTATGAAGACTTACAAGACCTTCCAGAACTAACACCCAGAAAAGATGTCCTGTTCATCATAGGGGACTGGAATGCAAAAGTAGGAAGTCAAGAGATACATGGAGTAACAGGCAAAGTTGGCCTTGAAGTACAAAATGAAACAGGGCAAAGGCTAACAAAGTTCGGCCAAGAGAAGGCACTGGCCAAACACCCTCTTCCAACAACACAAGAGAAGTCTCTACACATGGACATCACCAGATGGTCAACACCAAAATCACCAAAATCAGACTGATTATATTCTTTGTAGCCAAAGATGGAGAAGCTCTCTACAGTCAACAAAAGCCAGACCAGGAGCTGACTGTGGCTCAGATCATGAATTCCTTATTGCCAAATTCAGACTTAAATTGAAGAAAGTGGGGAAAACCCCTAGACCATTCAGGTATGACTTAAATCAAATCCCTTATGATTATACAGTGGAAGTGAGAAAGAGATTCAAGGGATGAGATGTGATAGACAGTGTTCCTAAAGAATTATGGATGGAGGTTTGTGACATTGTACAGGAGGCAGTGATCAAGACCATCCCCAAGAAAAAAAAAATGCAAAAAGGCAAAATGGTTATCATAGGAAGCCTTACAAATAGCTGAGAAAAGAAAAGACACAAAAGGCAAAGGAGAAAAGGAAAGCTATACCCACTTGAATGTGGAGTTCCAAAGAATAGCAAGGAGAGATAAGAAAGCCTTCCTCAGTAATCAGTGCAAAGAAATAGGGGAAAACAATAGAATGGGAAAGACTAAATATTTCTTCAAGAAAATTAGAGATGCCAAGGGAACATTTCATGCAAAGATGGGTGCAATAAAGGACAGAAATGGTATGGACCTAACAGAAGCAGAAGATATTAAGAAGAGAAGGCAAGAATACCCAGAAGAATTATACAAAAAAGAGCTTCACAACCCAGATAACGATGATGTTGTGATGAGTCACCTAGAGCCAGACATCCTGGAATGTGAAGTCAAGTGGGCCTTAGGAAGCATCACTACGAACAAAGCTTGTGGAGGTGATGGAATTTCTGTTGAGCTATGTCAAGTCCTAAAAGATGATGCTGTGAAAGTGCCACACTCAATATGCCAGCAAATTTGGAAAACTCAGCAGTGGCCACAGGACTGGAAAAGGTTAGTTTACATTTCAATCACCCAAAAGGGCAATGCCAAAGAATGTTGAAATTACCACATACTTTCACTCATCTCACATGCTAGCAATGTAATGCTCAAAATTCTCCAAGTGAGGCTTCAACAGTACATGAACCAAGAACTTCCAGACGTTCAAGCTGCATTTAGAAAAGGCAGAGGAACCAGAGATCAAGTTGCCAACATCTCTTGGATCATAGAAAAAGCAAGATAATTCCTGAAAAAACATCTACTTCTTCTTTATTGATTACGCCAAAGGCTTTGATAGTGTATATCACAAAAAAGTGTGGAAAATTCTTCAAGAGATGGGAATACCAGAACATGTTAACTGCCTCCTAAGAAATCTGTATGCAGGACTAGAAGAAACAGTTAGAACTGGACATGGAATGACAGACTGGTTCCAAATTGGGAAAGGAGTACATCAAGGCTGTATATCGTCACCCTGCTTATTTAACTTATATACAGAGTACATCATGGGAAATGCAGGGGTGGCTGAAGGATAAGCTGGAATCAAGATTGCTGTGAGAAATATCAATAACCTCAAATATGCAGATGATCCAACCCTTCTGGCAGAAAATGAAGAACTAAAGAGGCACTTGATGAAAGTGAAAGAGGAAGTGAAAAAGTTGGCTTAAAGTTCAACATTCAGAAAACTAAGATCATGGCACCCTGTCCCATCACTTCATGGCAAATAGATGGGGAAACATTGGAAACAGTGACAGACTTTATTTTCTTGGGCTTCAAAATCACTGTAGATTGTGACTGCATCAATGACATTAAAGGACCTGGAAGAAACACTATGACTAACCTAGACAGCATAGTAAAAAGCAGAGACATTACTTTGCCAACAAAGGTCCATCTAGTTAAAGCTATGATTTTTCCAGTTGCTGAGTGCCGAAGAATTGATACTTTTGATCTGTGGTGTTGGAAAAGACTCTTGAGAATTCCTTGGACTGCAAGGAGATCAAACCAGTCAATCCTAAAAGAAATCAGCCCTGAATATTCATAGGAAGGACAGATACTGTAACTGAAACTCCAATACTTTGGCCATGTGATGCAGAGAACTGACTCATTGGAAAAGACCCTGATGCTGGGAAAGATTGAAGGGAGGAGGAGAAGGGGAAAACATAGGAGGGAATTGTTGGGTGGCGTTTCCGACTTGATGGACATGAGTTGAAGCAGGCTACTGGAGCTGGTGATGAACAGGGAATTCTGGCATGCTGCAGTCTATAGGGTCGCAGAGTTGGACACAACTGAGCGACTGGACTGAAGTGTCATACTGCTAATGAATAAAGAATATACCTTATATTTAACATTTAATTAAGATGATTGGGCAAAGTGATTATTCACAAGCAAAACTAAAATTGCAAAATACCACATACATAGTCTGTTCTGGAAAAATTCTAATCATTTAGTGCTGTTTTCTGATGTCACCAAATACTTCAAGTATAAAATATAATCCAGTTTCATTTCCCATCGGGTTATGAGTTTGTTCCCCTCTTAAGAAATGATTCTTCAAATAGAAGACAACTAGAAGCTAAGTTCAGAGAAGGCGATGGCGCCCCACTCCAGTACTTTTGCCTGGAAAATCCCATGGACGGAGGATCCTGGTAGGCTGCAGTCCATGGGGTCGCGAAGAGTCAGACACGACTGAGTGACTTCACTTTCACTTTTCACTTTCATGCATTGGAGAAGGAAATGGCAACCCACTCCAGTGTTCTTGCCTGGAGAATCCCAGGGTTTGGGGAGCCTGGTGGGCTTCCATGTTTGGGGTCACACAGAGTCATACACGACTGAAACAACTTAGTAGCAGCAGCAGCAGAAGCTAAGTTAGGAAATACAAGTTTGATTTACAGAATTGACAATCACGTGTATTTTATTTTCTGTTCTAGCTAGAGTGCCCATTAGCTATTTTTTTTTTTTTTGTACGAATGTAGATTTATTAAAAAATTTAAAAAAGCAAAGCTTTCTGCCAGATTAAGGGTACATTTTAGGGGCTGGGAGAAGTGAACTGACAGATAAACAGTTACTCAACATAAGTCAGTAGAACCTAAGAATGGTCCTGAACAAGTATATTAGCAAAACTTTATCTGATCTCAATCCTTGACGGGAGAGAGGGAGGAGTAAAGATGGGCAAGCAAGCAAAGAGCCCCATTAGCTATTTTGATTTGCTTAATTTTAGTTTGATTTTAAAACTTAAAATCATCATTCATATGGTAAGGTAAATATTTAATCAGACAGCTTTTGCAAGATCCTGAAACTAAGAATTGGAATACAATGTAAGAAAAACAAAAACCAGTACAATATTGTAAAGTAATTAGCCTCCAATTAAAATAAATACATTAATTAGAAAAAAAGGAAAACATTTTCAGTGTAAAGATTGGGATATAGGGCATACACAGTCAGAGAAGAACAGGGTTACTGTGGGAACTGTAATCCTGGATTTCACGATTTGTTTTGTGTGATTACAAATTTAATGCTGTAGGAGGATTGTGTGACTTTTTCCTTTATTTTTACTATGATTTATTTGTGAATAATCAGGGAAGGATCAGGCTTAGATGTGACCTGAATCTGCCCAAACTAGGAGGACCCTGCATCTTTTAGGTAGACAGAAGGGGAAAAAAAACAGTATGGGAAGGTGACCTCTTCAAAAGTACACAAGTTCAGGACACTGTGAGCTTTCATTGTAGAAAATGACAGAAAACGATTTTGCACTTTGACTTCATTTGTAGCTGAAGATTTCCAAAATGCTTTACAATGGACACAGAAGCTTTAGAGAGTTTGTTGAAACTCTGCAGGACTAGTCATGACAGTGAATGAATTTCAGAGGATAGCTCGCAGCTGAAACTGACAACAGAAGGGAAGAGAAGCTAGGGGAGCATACTTTTGCATGGATTTACTAAAGTATAGCTTACCACAGTGAAGCATATGTACAGTTCTTTGAGAAATAGCAGACAGGCAAAGTGTATAGCAGTCAATGTATGAGTTGTTTTGTTTTTAGAAAAGGTTTGGAGTCACATATGAGGATAAGATTGCATGTATACACAAAGATCTGTCAAGCTGATCACACATCAGCCTGATTCCTGCGTCATCACATCATGCCTTTTGATGGAAAGGGAAATATACAGTCAATTAATAAGGCCTTGTTACTCCAGTTCTGATAGAGTTGGGTATTTGACATACTTTTTACATTGATTACCTTATTTTTCTTCGATATTGCCAGAAATGTTAGTTTTCCAGGCTATGCCAATTTAGGTAATAGATATTCCAGATGATAACCTTTATTGTATTCAGTGTGTACTAAACAACTGGTAAGACACAAAAGACATGCATACACTCACACATTGGTGGAGGTCACATAAATCTCAGGGTCCTTTTGGTTCCTTTTGAAGAAGGATTTAATGTAAGTTTTGCTGCCTAAACAAATTTGGCTGAAATTGATATGATAATTAGTATTAACACTAATACTTTCTGATTTCATCTATTTTTAGCTCAAGATATGCCATTCCTAAAGTCAATCTATCTAAGCCTCTGAAGCCTGCAAATGCAGTATGTATGCTATGGGAAAAAAAAATATTGTTCTAAATGATAAATAAGGAAGCAAATGGTGAATGGAAGCCAGTCTTAGAGCAGGAAACATATAAATAAATAAAAAGAAATTAAATGAAATCTTCCCTTCAAGTTATGGAGTATCAAGCATATCAGAGAAAGAACCTGCTTAATGGGGGAAAAAAATCTATTAAAAGTTTGAAAGGGTGCTTAACATCAGTATAAAGATGCAAACAATGGTAAATGAATTAAAATGTAGACTATCAGTCAAAAAGAATCATTCCAACCTTTTAAGTGTAAATAGTCACAAAAATGATTATCCTGATTTGGATCAACATAATAAAAGCAGATTAGCCTAGAGAGGAATAGAAAAGGAGAGACAAACAAAAAGTAGTCAAGTTTTAGGTTTTCACTGAACACATCTAGATTGATATGAATAATAAAAGAAACAAAGAGATGTAAGGCTGAGACAAAAACCAACAAACCCAAAATATTTTGAGTGTAATACATGTTGTATGAATAGACTCTACTATCAATGAAATGCTTAAAGCACTTTTGCATGTGAGAAATAAAATGTCAGAAAACTAGAATTTGATTAACATTTGGCATAATGCAGTATAGTTATTTTGCCTGAGTTCTTGTTCACCATTTTCTCATGAAATTTCTTACCTTATAGTAGAAAAGCAGTGTTTTAATAAGAGAGCCATGACTACTTTCATAATTGAAACCCAAAAGATGAGCTCTATTTCATCATATTGATGTAAATCAGAGCTCTATGAAATGAAAAAGGAAAGGAAAACATATTTCTCTGTATGAGAATGATTTAGAAATAAATGCACTATTAAAACTGATAAAAAGGGAAAATTTGTTTAAATATAAGTTAAAATGAGAAAACAGAAAGAGAAATTAAGGAAACAATTCCATTCACCATTGCAACGGAAAGAATAAAATACTTAGGAATATATCTACCTAAAGAAACTAAAGACCTATATATAGAAAACTATAAAACACTGGTGAAAGAAATCAAAGAGGACACTAATAGATGGAGAAATATACCATGTTCATGGATTGGAAGAATCAATATAGTGAAAATGAGTATACTACCCAAAGCAATTTATAGATTCAATGCAATCCCTATCAAGCTACCAACAGTATTCTCCACAGAGCTAGAACAAATAATTTCACAATTTGTATGGAAAAACAAAAAACCTCGAATAGCCAAAGCGATCTTGAGAAAGAAGAATGGAACTGGAGGAATCAACCTGCCTGACTTCAGGCTGTACTACAAAGCCACAGTTATCAAGACAGGATGGTACTGGCACAAAGACAGAAATATAGATCAATGGAACAAAATAGAAAGCCCAGAGATAAATCCACGCACATATGGACACCTTATCTTTGACAAAGGAGGCAGGAATATACAATGGATTAAAGACAATCTCTTTAACAAGTGGTGCTGGGAAATCTGGTCAACCACTTGTAAAAGAATGAAACTAGAACACTTTCTAACACCATACACAAAAATAAACTCAAAATGGATTAAAGATATAAACATAAGACCAGAAACTATAAAACTCCTAGAGGAGAACATAGGCAAAACACTCTCCAACATACATCACAGCAGGATTCTCTATGACCCACCTCCCAGAATATCGGAAATAAAAGCAAAAATAAACAAATGGGACCTAATTAACCTTAAAAGCTTCTGCACATCAAAGGAAACTATTAGCAAGGTGAAAAGACAGCCTTCAGAATGGGAGAAAATAATAGCAAATGAAGCAACCAACAAACAACTAATCTCAAAAATATACAAGCAACTCCTACAGCTCAACTCCAGAAAAATAAACGACCCAATCAAAAAATGGGCCAAAGAACTAAATAGACATTTCTCCAAAGAAGACATACAGATGGCTAACAAACACATGAAAAGATGCTCAACATCACTCATTATCAGAGAAATGCAAATCAAAACCACAATGAGGTACCATTTCACACCAGTCAGAATGGCTGCGATCCAAAAGTCTACAAATAATAAATGCTGGAGAGGGTGTGGAGAAAAGGGAACCCTCTTACACTGTTGGTGGGAATGCAAACTAGTACAGCCACTATGGAGAACAGTGTGGAGATTCCTTAAAAAACTGGAAATAGAACTGCCTTATGATCCAGCAATCCCACTGCTGGGCATACACACTGAGGAAACCAGAAGGGAAAGAGACACGTGTACCCCAATGTTCATCGCAGCACTGTTTATAATAGCCAGGACATGGAAGCAACCTAGATGTCCATCAGCAGATGAATGGATAAGAAAGCAGTGGTACATATACACAATGGAGTATTACTCAGCCATTAAAAAGAATACATTTGAATCAGTTCTAATGAGATGGATGAAACTGGAGCCTATTATACAGAGTGAAGTAAGCCAGAAGGAAAAACATAAATACAGTATACTAACGCATATATATGGAATTTAGAAAGATGGTAACAATAACCCGGTGTACGAGATAGCAAAAGAGACACTGATGTATAGAACAGTCTTATGGACTCTGTGGGAGAGGGAGAGGGTGGGAAGATTTGGGAGAATGGCACTGAAACATGTAAAATATCATGTATGAAACGAGTTGCCAGTCCAGGTTCGATGCATGATACTGGATGCTTGGGGCTAGTGCACTGGGACGACCCAGAGGGATGGTATGGGGAGGGAGGAGGAAGGAGGGTTCAGAATGGGGAACACATGTATACCTGTGGCGGATTCATTCTGATATTTGGCAAAACTAATACAATTATGTAAAGTTTAAAAATAAAATAAAATTAGAAAAAAAAATGAAAGTAACATATACGGAAGTAATAGGAAGAGGATAGTGAAACTGATTCATCTATAGGTAAAGCAAATGAAAGGAATGAATATCAAGGTATATTGGTGCTCAGATAGTTTAAGGTTGTCAGAAATTCCTTGAACATCCTGATTTGCAGTGGGATTTAGAACTTAAATATAATGTGTGAACTCTCTCTGTGCACAAAGGGGATTCTTATAGCTTATTCTCAATTTAGAAAAAAAAGATAAACTGGCCCCTTTGGCTCTTTAAAGTAGTTGCTACAGAAGCTTTTGTATAGTTTAGATATTGCTTTTCTCACTTGTAAAAAACAAAACAAGCTTTCTGATCATATTCAATTTATCCTGAATTTTGGAGCCTGCATTAAAAATTATGTGATGCATACCTGAACTAAAAAAACTCTTTTGTTCTATCTATAAAACAGAACTGCAAAAAATATGAATATCAGTAACATACATACATCTTTACTTACCTAAAAATGAAACTGAATTTTATACATAATTTTTAATGATCTTAGAATAAACTCTAGAAATGAAGTTCAGAAAGATCTCTTACATTTTCCCCATTTTGACCAGTATTTCTATTCTGTAATTCTGCCTGGCTGTCATATGAGATTAGAAAATTAGACACTTATAGTAAGAATTACTTAAAAGAATATTTCAAAGAAATGTTTTGATTTCATTTTAAATGAACAGTTCATTTCAGTCACTCAGTCGTGTTCGACTCTTTGCAACCCCATGAATCACAGCACGCCAGGCTTCCCTGTCCATCACCAACTCCCGGAGTTTACTCAAACTTATGTCCATTGAGTCGGTGATGCTATCCAGCCATCTTATCCTCTGTCATCCCCTTCTCTTCCTGCCCCCAATACCTTCTAGCATAGCAATGGAATTTGACATGCTACCTAAAAGAGACTTCTGCCTTTATAAGCCTAGTCTGTCACCATGCATAACAGACTTTTATCAAAAGCCTCCTTAATGACAGAGTATCAGTATGTCCATCACATGTGTGGAGAGTTCAGAACCTCTTCTGATATCACTTTCCCCACCAAGTGTGACCTCTATGACTCTAATCAACTGTATTTCAATTCTCAGTATTTTAGAGTATCATTTTATTACATTTTATTGAATAGGTCATTATCCAGCTGGTGGATTACCTGTTAAAATGTTTTTCTTATATTTCTCCTGCTAGGTTACTCTATTTTTAGTATTTTACTCTATTTCAAGTTGGTGGTGTTAGTGGTAAAGTATCCGCCTGCCAGTGCAGGAGACACAAAAGATGTGGGGTTCTATCCCTGGGTCAGAAAAACCCCCTGGGAGAGGAAATGGCAACCCACTCCAGTATTCTTGCCTGGGAAATCCCATGGACAGAGGTACCTGGTGGGCTAAAGTCCATGGGATTGCAGAAGACTTGGACATGACTTAGTGACTAAACAACAACAAAGTTAAGTAAACTAGTAATCAAAAATGTTACTAAAAACAAGAGTCCCTGGTCTTAAAGAAGTAATATTCTATTGTAGAAATACAAATAATGAATGTTTAGAACATTATATGGGCTTCCCTGGAGAAGATTCGATCCCTGGGTTGGGAAGATCCCCTGGGGAAGGGAATGGCTACCTGCTCCAATATTCTTCCCTGGAGATTCCCATGGACAGAGACTGGCTACAATCCATGCAGTTGCAAAGAGCTGGACATAACTGAGCACACACAGGCTTGGCTAGCTAAACTTGTTATCTATTTTTTAAAATAATATTTATTTATTTATTTATTTATTTTTGGCTGTGCCTGGTCTTTGTTGATGTGTGGGCCACTCTCTAGTTGTAGTATGCAGGCTTCTCATTTCAGTGGCTTCTCTTGATGTGGAGCATGGGCACTAGGGCACATGGGATTCAATAGTTGTGGCTCCTGGGCTCTAGAGCATGGGCTCAATAGTTGTAGTGCATGGCGCTAGTTGCTCCATGGCATGTGGGATCTTCCTGGACCAGAGATTGAACCCCTGTCTCCTGCACTGGTAAGCTGATTCTTCACCACTGAGACACCAGGGAACCCCAGAAAGATGTTTATTTTATCTTTCAGTTCAGTTCAGTTCAGTGGCTCAGTCATGTCCGACTCTTTGCGACCCCATGAATCACAGCACGCCAGTCCTCCCTGTCCATCTCCAACTCCCGGGGTTCACTGAGACTCACGTCCATCGAGTCAGTGATGCCATCCAGCCATCTCATTCTCTGCCGTCCCCTTCTCCTCTTGCCCCCAGTCCCTCCCAGCATCAGAGTCTTTTCCAAAGAGTCAACTCTTCGCATGAGGTGGCCAAAGTATTGGAGTTTGAGCTGTAGAATCAGTCCTTCCAATGAACACCCAGGACTGATCTCCCTAAGAATGGACTGGTTTGATCTCCCTGCAGTCCAAGGAACTCTCAAGAGTCTTCTCCAACTCCACAGTTCAAAAGCATCAATTCATCAGCGCTCAGCTTTCTTCACAGTCCAATCTCACATCCATACATGACTACTAGAAAAACCATAGCCTTGACTAGATATACCTTTGTTGGCAAAGTAATCTCTCTGCTTTTGAATATGAAATCTAGGTTGGTCATAACTTTCCTTCCAAGGAGTAAGCATCTTTTAATTTCATGGCTGCAATCACCATCTGCAGTGATTTTGGAGGCCCAAAAAATAAAGTCTGACACTGTTTCCACTGTTTCCCCATCTATTTCCCATGAAGTGATGGGACCAGATGCCATGATCTTCGTTTTCTGAATGTTGAGCTTTAAGCCAACTTTTTGACTCTCCTCTTTCACTTTCATCAACAGGCTTTTTAGCTCCTCTTCGCTTTCTGCCATAAGCGTGGTATCATCTGCATATCTGAGGTTATTGATATTTCTCCTGGCAATCTGGATTCCAACTTGTGCTTCTTCCAGCCCAGCATTTCTCATGATGTACTCTGCATATAAGTTAAATAAGCAGGGTGACAATATACAGCCTTGACGTACTCCTTTTCCTATTTAGAACCAGTCTGTTGTTCCATGCCCAGTTCTAACTGTTGCTTCCTGACCTGCATATAGGTTTCTCAAGAGGCAGGTCAGGTGGTCTGATATGCCCATCTCTTTCAGAATTTTCCAGTTTATTGTGATCCACACAGTCAAAGGCTTTGGCATAGTCAATAAAGCAGAAATAGATGCTTTTCTGGATCTCTCTTGCTTTTTTGATGATCCACTGGATGTTGGCAATTTGATCTCTATTTCCTCTGCCTTTTCTGAAACCAGCTTGAACATCTGGAAGTTCACGGTTCACGTATTGCTGAAGACTGGCTTAGAGAATTTTGAGAATTCCTTTACTAGCGTGTGAGATGAGTGCAATTGTGCAGTAGTTTGAGCATTCTTGGCATTGCCTTTCCTTGGGATTGGAATGAAAACTGACCTTTTCCAGTCCTGTGGCCACTGGTGAGTTTTCTGAATTTGCTGGCATATTGAGTGCAGCACTTTCACAGCATCATCTTTCAGGATTTGAAATAGCTCAACTGGAATTCCATCACCTCCACTAGCTTTGTTCATAGTGATGCTCTCTAAGACCCACTTGACTTCACATTCCAGGATGTCTGGCTCTAGGTGAGGGATCACACCATTGTGATTATCTGGGTCCTGAAGATCTTTTTTGTACAGTTCTTCTGTGTATTCTTGCCGCCTCTTCTTAATATCTTCTGCTTCAGTTAGGTCCATACCATTTCTGTCCTTTATCGAGCCCATCTTTGCATGAAATGTTCCCTCAGTATCTCCAATTTTCTTGAAGAGATCTCTAGTCTTTCCCATTCTGTTGTTTTCCTCTATTTATTTGCATTGATCGCTGAGGAAGGCTTTCTTATCTCTCCTTGCTATTCTTTGGAACTCTGCCTTCAGATGCTTATATCTTTCCTTTTCTCATTTGCTTCTCTTCTTTTCACTGGTTATTTGTAAGGCCTCCTCAGACAGCCATTTTGCTTTTTTGCATTTCTTTCCCATGTGCATGGTCTTGATCCCTGTCTCCTGTACAATGCCACAAACTTCCATCCATAGTTCATCAGGCACTCTATCAGATCTAGGCCCTTAAATCTATTTCTCACTTCCACTGTATAATCATAAGGGATTTGATTTAGGTCATACTTGAATGGTCTAGAGGTTTTCCCTACTTTCTTCAATTTTAGTCTGATTTGGCAATAAGGAATTCATGATCTGAGCCACAGTCAGCTCCTGGTCTTGTTAACTGTATAGAGCTTCTGGAAAAGGTCAGTTTTCATTCCAATCCCAAAGAAAAGCAATGCCAAAGAATGTTCAAATTACTGCACAATTGCAGTCATCTCACATGCTAGTAAAGGAATTCTCAAAGTTCTCCAAGCCAGGCTTCAGCAATATGTGAACCGTGAACTTCCAGATGTTCAAGCTGGTTTCAGAAAAGGCAGGGGAAACAGAGATCAAATTGCCAACATCCACTGGATCATCAAAAAAGCAAGAGAGATCCAGAAAAACATCTATTTCTGCTTTATTGACTATGCCAAAGCCTTTGACTGTGTGGATCACAATATACTGTGGAAAATTCTGAAAGAGATGGGCATACCAGACCACCTCATCTGCCCCTTGAGAAACCTATATGCAGGTCAGGAAGCAACAGTTAGAACTGTACATGGAATAACAGACTGGTTCCAAATAGGAAAAGGAGTATGTCAAGGCTGTATATTGTCACCCTGCTTATTTAACTTATATGCAGAGTACATCATGAGAAACCTGGGCTGGAAGAAGCACAAGCTGGAATCCAGATTTCCAGGAGAAATATCAATAACCTCAGATATGCAGATGACACCACGCTTATGGCAGAAAGCGAAGAGGAACTAAAAAGCCTGTTGATGAAAGTGAAAGAGGAGAGTCAAAAAGTTGGCTTAAAGCTCAACATTCAGAAAACGAAGATCATGGCATCTGGTCCCATCACTTCTTGGCAAATAGATGGGGAAACAGTGGAAACAATGTCATACTTTATTCTTGGGGGCTCCAAAATCACTGCAGATGGTGACTGTAGCCATGAAATTAAAAGATGCTTACTCCTTGAAAGAAAAGTTATGACCAAGCTAGATAGCATATTGAGAAGCAGAGACATTACTTTGACAACAAAGGTCCTTCTATTCAAGGCTATGGTTTTTCCAGTGGTCATGTATGAATGTGAGAGTTGGACTGTAAAGAAAGCTGAGTGCTGAAGAATTGATGCTTTTGAGCTGTGGTGTTGGAGAAGCCTCTTGAGAGTCCCTTGGACTGCAAGGAGATCCAACCAGTCCATTCTAAAGGAGATCAGCACTGGGTGTTCTTTGGAAGGAATGGTGCTAAAGCTGAAACTCCAGTACTTTGGCCACCTCATGCGAAGAGTTGACTCATTGAAAAAGCCTCTGATGCTGGGAGGGTTGGGGGCAGGAGGTGAAGGGAACGACAGAGGATGAGATGGCTGGATGGCATCACCGACTCGATGGATGTGAGTTTGAATGAACTCTGGGAGTTTGTGATGGACAGGGAGGCCTGGAGTGCTGTCTTTCATGGGGTCACAAAGAGTCTGACAGGACTGAGCGACTGAACTGAACTGAACTGATAGAGCTTCTCCATCTTTGGCTGCAAAGAATATAATCAGTCTGATTTCAGTGTTGACCATCTGGTGATGTCCAGGTGTAGAGTCTTCTCTTGTGTTGTTGGAAGAAGGTGTTTTCTATGACCAGTGCATTCTCTTGGCAAAACTCTATTAGCCTTTGCCCTGCTTCATTCCGTACTTCAAGGCCAAATTTACCTGTTACTTCAGGTGTTTCTTGACTTCCTACTTTTGCATTCCTGTTCCCTATAATGAAAGGGACATCTTTTTGGGTGTTAGTTCTAAAAGGTCTGTAGGTCATCTTAGAACCATTCAACTTCAACTTCTGCATTCCTGGTTGGGGGCATAGGCTTGAATTACTGTGAAATTGAATGGTATGCCTTGGACATGAACAGAGATCTTTGTGGCATTTTTGAGATTGCATCCAAGTATGCATTTTGTACTCTTTTGTTTAGCATTTTTTAAATCTATAGGATAATTCATAAAAGATATGAGATGGATGTAAGTGAAAATAAGAATATTATAAATATTTATCTATTGACCTCCAGTGTAGGACACTTATTCATAGGCATGGTATTTCCTCCTGTTGGCAGTGATAAATGATAAATAAGGCCAATGTACTGAGCTTTAAACAAAACTTAAAATAATTTGATTTATATTCATTAAAATTACTTATATTTTGTCTCTAGCATTTGTTAAATGTTAAAAACAAAAATTTAATTTGAGATTTAATTCTTCCTTTTTATTCTCAAAATGTATTACTTTAGACATCAGTGAAAATGACAAAGTGTGTCACTCCAATGGCCCATTCCTCCATAGAAATATCAAAAACTCAAGCAGTAATGATCAGAATAAAGGAAAACAGTCAAAATTTAAAACAACCAAGCCAATGCTGAATCAAGAAAAAAGCAAATTAAAATGGTAGGAAAGTTTTGAGGCATTTTATTTGCCCTTACTCCATATTCTTTCTCTGGGCAGCAATAGTCACATTCTCAGTCTGAAAATGTGGACCCTATTTTCAGAAGGATAAGAGCAATCCTCCTACTGATAGAATTGTCTTTGTTCTAACTTGTCTGGTGGCTACATGAAGGACTGATTCAAGGCCTTTGTTCACCCACCTTGGATCTCAGGGCACCAAAATGGTGACCATTTCTTTAAAATACTGCAAACCAAAAGAACAACAATATGGTTAATTCTGAGATGCTCCCAGTACCTCAAAACGTGACATTGTTTGAAAAGGGTCTCAACAAGTCAGAAATGACTGAAGTGACTTAGCATGCATGCATGCACAGGACCTTTGCAAATGAAATTAATTAAGATGAGGTTATAGTAGATTAACTGCTGCTGCTGCTAAGTCGCTTTAATCTTGTCTGACTCTGTGTGACCCCATAGACGGAAGCCCACCAGGCTCCCCTGTCCCTGGGATTCTCCAGGAAAGAGCACTGGAGTGGGTTGCCATTTCCTTCTCCAGTGCATGAAAGTGAAAAGTGAAAGTGAATTTGCTCAGTTGTGTCTGACTCTTCACGACCCCATGGACTGCAGCCTACCAGGATCCTCTGTCCATGGGATTTTCCAGGCAAGAGTACTGGAGTGGGTTGCCATTGCCTTCTCCAGATAGTAGATTAGGGTTGGCCCTTAATCCACTATGATTGGTACCCTTTAAGAAAAGAAGAAGAGATATAGAAATACAAAAGCAGAATGCCATGTGATGATGGATATGCAGATTGGAAGTACATCTACATATCAAGGAGTGCAAAGATTGTCAGGACTTCCAGAAGCTGGAAGAGACAAGGAGGAAATTTTCCATAGAGCCTTTGGGGAGGGCATGGCCTTTTCAACACCTTGTTATCAGATTTTTAGATTTCAGAACTATGAAAGAACAAATTTCTCTGTTCTAAACCACCTAGTTAATGGTAATTTGTTATGGAAGATCTAGAAATCTATATAGATTATGGTATCAGGGAGAGAAGTTGCTGTTGTAACATATGTGTAAAAATGTGGAGTTGGTTTTGGAATTGAGTAATTAATAGGAACTAGAAGAATTTTGAGATGCTTGATAGCAAAATCATAGGTTGCCTTGATGGTCAGTAGAAATATGAACATTAAGTGTACTTTTGGTGACTCCTTACATATAAATGATAGACATATTTTTGGACACTGGAGGAGATGTCATTTTGATATACAGTGGCAGAGCATTGAGTTATGTTCTATCATTGGGAAGAAAGTGGAACTTGTAAACAATGCACTTGGATATTTGGTCAAGGAGATTTATAACCAAAGTGTGGAAAGTTCAGCCTGGTTTCTCCTTGCAGGTGATAGAAAATGCAAGAAGAAGGATAAATTAAGCACAAGGGCACCAGCACCTGGTGATATGGAAAATTCTCTGCCTGTCTATACAGTGTGCTCTGGAAGGAGAGCCAAGTGTGTGGCTGGACAACTTGCTAAGAGATTAGACACGTGACTTATGGATTCAGTCAACTATCTCAGCAGAATCCATAAACAAATATGTGGTTATCCAGGAAGTATCCATGGAGAGTCTCCTTGTCTAATGGCTTGGACCCCTGTACAATTAAATGGGACAAATAAGTTTTGAGAAATTATTTTACTCACAAAAAATGCTGCCAGCCTGGATTGAGAGGGACAGAGATGGGGGGAAAATGAAGGAAACGTTACTGTAAGGGCAGAGCCATGGATGCAGAGGACAGAGTTTTGAGTCACAGAGAATTATTCTCAGAAATCAAACGGAATTTTCCCTGCTGAGTTTTGGGCTTGCTTGGACCGTGTAGCCCCTTTGATTCCTATTTCTCCCTTTTGGAATGGAAATGTCTAGTCTATGCCTGTCTTACCATTGTATTTTGGAAGATAATGTGCTTCCTGATTTCATAGGCCCACAAGTGGAAAAGAATATTACCCCAGGACTTGACAGGCCCAGAGTCTCATCCATGATGAATTTACTTATTTAGATAAGAATTTGGACTTATTTAAATTTAACAAAATTAAACACTTTGGTGAACAAAAGATTTATTAAGAAAGTTAAAAGACAGCCTACAAAATAGGAAAATATATTTATAAATCACCTATCTGATAGAGATGTAGTGGTGGTGGTTTAGTTGCTAAATAGTCTCTGGCTATTGTGACCCCATGGACTGTAGCCCACCAGGCTCCTCTGTCCATGGGGAATCTCCAGACAAGAATATTGGAGTGGTTTGCCATTTCCTCCTCCAGCGGATCTTCTGACCCGGGGATCGAGTCCATGTCTTCTGCATTGCAGGTGGATTCTTTAATGACTGAGCCACAGGGAAGTATCTGATAAAGATCTAGTAGCCAAATAGCCAGATTATGTATATACAAACTATTACAACCAAGAGCAAAAGGACAAACAATCTAGTTTAAAAATTGGCAAAGAGATTGAATAGGCTAAAAACCATTTTATATTGAATTGTACACTTTATATTGTTAACTTGCAATATATAAATTATATCAATAATGCTGTGGTATTAAAAAGCAAAATTTAAGAGAAATGAGTGGGGACTGTGATCCTCAATTTAGTAATCAATTTCTTAGATATGGTAAGTAAGCACAAACAACAGAATTAAACAATGAATTGAACCTCATCAAAATTAAGTACTCTTGTGCAAATGATACCATCAAGAAAATGAAATGAAAACCCACAGGAGAAAATATTTGTAAATCATGTATCTGAAAAAGTATAATATCCATAATATATAAAGAAATCTTAAAACTAAATGATAAAAAGCAAACAACCCAATTGAAAAATGGGCCAAGGATCTGAATACATATTTCTCTGAAGATATACAAATGGCTAACAAGCACAAGAAAAGATGTTCAATACCATGAACCATCAGGGAAATGCAGTCAGTCACAAGTCCAAATTACAGTAAGATACCACTTCACACCCACTAGCATGCTTGTAATAAAAAAGAAAGATGACCACAAATGTCAAGGATGTGGAAAAATAGGAACTCTCAAACATTGCTGGTGGGAATGTGAAGTGGTACAGCCACTGTGGAAAGCAGTTTGGCCGTTCCTAAAAAAATTAACATAAAATTATCATATGATCCAGCAGTTCCCTTTCTAGGTATATATCCAAGAGAAATGAAAACATATATCCCCACTAAAATGTGCACACAAATGTTCATTGCTGCAATATTCATAATAGCCCCAAAGTGGAAACAACCCAAATAACCTTCAACTGATAAATGGATAAACAAAATATGGTGTGTCCTTTTAATGGAGTGTTATTGGGCAATAAAAAAGAATGAAATAGTGATACATGAAACAACACTGAAGATCCCCAAAAACATTATGCTAAGTGACAGAAGTCATTCACAAAGGAATACATAAGTGAAAGATTCCATTTGTATGAAATGTCCAGAGTAGGCAAAGCTTTAGTAACCGATATCAGGTTGCTGGCTGCTTAGAGCTGGGGTGTTGTGAGGTAATGGAGAATGTTTGCTAATAGATATGAGGTTTCTTTTAGGGGGTGATGAAAATGTTTTAAAATTCAATTGTGTTTTTCTTTCTGGCTTACTTTACTCTGTATAATAGGCTCCAGTTTCATCCACCTCAGTAGAACTGATTCAAATGTATTCTTTTTAATGGCTGAGTAATACTCCATTGTGTATATGTACCACAGCTTTCTTATCCATTCATCTGCTGATGGACATCTAGGTTGCTTCCATGTCCTGGCTATTATAAACAGTGCTGTGATGAACATTGGAGTACACGTGTCTCTTTCAATTCTGGTTTCCTTGGTGTGTAGTATGGCAAAACCAATACAAATTTGTAAAGTAAATAAAAATAAATAAAACAGGCTTCTGGAAAAAAAGTCCAATTGTGATGATTGCACAACTCTGTGAATATACTTAAATCTACTGCATTGTAGTTCAAAATTATGTGAATTATACACTCACAAAGCTTTCTAAAAACCAGATTGTGATGATTTCAGGGACTGTTCGTCAGTAATGAGGTCAAATTTGTGGTTATGATTCTAATTGAAAGTGAATAGAGACAAAACTGCTTTTAATCACTAAAAAAATAGAAAACTTATAAAACCTGGAAAATGTTTTTATTTATTTATTTCACTGAGGTGTAGTTAATTTACCTCAGTGAAATAATATTGTGTCAATTTCTGGAAAAATACATTTAACTAAAAATACAAGATAGTCCTATACCATTTCTAGCACGTTTCTAGTATGTTTAATAAATGCTTCAGGGAAATACTATAGCAGCATCAATATTCCAGTGCTAATACATACACACACACACTCACAGAGACCTATGTATTTGTCATGCATGAGGGTGGGTATCCGAAACTAACTGAATAACTTCTCTGCGAAATATATGTAGTTTAGGTTATTTTTAATACAAATAAGATAGCTAAAAAGTCATTTTTTAATTCATATAATCATGTTATTTGAAAATCTGTGGGATAGGACAGGGGTTATTAGGCCCAATGAAATGTGTGGTTGCCCTGTACACAGTATAGTATAAGAAGTGTCGCAAACCTTTGTCTCGCTGGCTACTTCAGAGCCTCAAATTCCCACTTTTATTTGGAGTTACTCTTTTGGGCTTGGGGAGAACAATAATGCCCTATATCTATGTAGTATATTACAATTTTTGAAGTGCTTTTACATATATTATCTCATTGAATTCTCACAACTTTAGAGGTACTGTTATATTATTTTTGTAGCTAGAGAAAACTGATGCTCTGAGCGCAGGCAAGTAAGTCATGAGAAAGCTAAAGACTGAACGTTGATGGTCCAGTTTTAAGTGCACTTTCCATGATATCCAAGTGTTTTTAAAAGTTCAGTGCATTTAGAAACATCTATTCAAATGGGATTCCCATATGGGCAACAGAGGAGAGGGAAGTAACATAGGATCCCATTCATACTATAGAAATCTTTAGAGTGAATTCCTTTCTTAGACTCACTAGCTGTCATCCAGGTCAGAGTGGGGCCTTGAGTTATGGAAGTTTTTATGTGAGAGGAAGGAGACAAGGCTTGAGGAACAGAGTCAAATAGAAACATAGTTTTAACTCAGAGTATAAAAATAAACATTAAGAAAATATATGTTCATTAAATATTAGTATTCCTAGGATATTTTAATAGCACACAAAATAACTTTTAATTAGAAATATATATTTTATTTATTTTATTTTGTTTCATTTCAGTCATTTAGATGAGCCCCAGCTATGCTGTATATAAACATGTTAGCAAGATGTGCTCTGTGACTGTGTATATGTATCTTTGATTGTGTTTTGTTTGGAGAATTAAATTAAGAACCTTAGAGGGGTTATACAGTTTACATGTGCTGTCTTCTCAGGTAGAGCTCTAAATTCTCTGTCTTATTCTTACTACAAAGAGTTTAGGCCTTGAATTCTTCACTTCTGATTTTCTTTTGATAAAGCCCTGCTTTTCATTGCATTTCCTTTATTTCTCCTTCCAAATAACCCTGTAATATGGCTCTGTAACATCTTCTTTATCCATTTCTGCAAATGAAATTAGTTTGCCTCAGGTCCCACATAAATAAGTCAGAAACAATTGTGAATTGTGACTCTTTCTCCTCTTGGATGCTTATGTGGCCCATTGCTTTGGAATACCTTTTTCTTTCTTTCTTTCTTCTTATTCTTTTTAAAGGTATTGTTCAGGAGCCACTTCGGTGTTCAAAGACTGATACTCAGCCAGTTCATTTCCTTCCAATGAGGAAGGACAATGCCCTCTTACTCATCTGGCCTCATTTCTTTTCTTAGGAGATACGTGTTATAAAACGTATATTTTATTTTTTCACAGTTGCAGATAAACTAACCCTGCTTTTCAGTATATTGTATGTTCCCATTGTATTTCTTTTCTGGCAAGAAATGAGATTCAGTATACTTGTTAAAAGGACAGACGATCAATCTGTGCCTGAATTCTGATTCTAATTCTGTTTTGAATTCCATCTGGTCATTTCTATCAAATACTTCAGAGTGGATGAGTTGATTTTTTGTTGTTGCTTTGGTAACCTCTATTTCTCATTTGCAAAGTAGGTAGTATAATGTTACTGTATTTGTATTTCAGGGGTATATAAAAATAGTGAGGATTGCTATTATTTAGCATAGCTACATTTTCATAAGTGTTAGAAGCAATCCATATTGTGTATATTACTTATAAAGTTGAAACTTTATACGTGTCTACATGTGCAAAATCAAGTGAATAAATAAGCCCAATTAAATACTCATAAAATTAAAAGTAGCATTTTATAGTTAAAATCATCTTTTCATATATTATATAATAAAATTATTTTATTACTTTATTCATTTCACATGTGCCCATGTTCTTGCTCTCACAACATATCATATACAACTCACAAATTTTCATAATAGGAAAAGAAAATTCAGGCAAAAGTGCATTGTTCAGATAATTATCTCTATTTTCCATTTCAGATTGCATGAGTACACATAGATTTGAAGTACTGTTTTTCTTTTCATTTAAGCTATGTTTATATCAAACGGAGCCAATTTAAATCCAGTCTACTTTAGGTCTTTATAGTGGTTTACCTTCCATTCTTAATTTGATGTGAATCAATAATTTTGTTTTGAGTTGCTATTTACTATATGGAAAATGTCCAGCCACAGAGTTACCTAGTTATTCTTTAGTGAGTTGCTTCCCAAGGCTGCTATAGCAGTACAGTTATCAACTTGAGTGACATCAGCTTTAAGTAATGAAAAAGCTAGACAAAAGTGGGCTAAATAATAAATCTACTTCCTCCATTAAAAGAAATTCGGAGTAGGTGTAGACTGTGTAGGTCATTATATTGGTTCAGTGACATCGTCAAGGACTCTGGTCCTTTCCATTTTTTATTCCTTATGTCTTCGGTGTGCTAGCTTTTTGTGTTCAAGCTATTTTCCCTCATGGTCACAACATGGCTGCCCCAGAAAGAACAATGTCCAATGAAATAATTTTCTTCCTTGGGTCTCTTTTTAAGAAGAAAGATTTCTTTACCAAAAGAAGCCTCTCATCAGCCAAAAGGAAATAACATGCTCACCTATGACTCAAATCTTGGCCAGAGTTAAGAGATCATTGGAAATAGATTAAATAACTTAGGACTTATCCATGAGTCACATGGTGGAGGGGTAGGATTCCTGTATTAAATTCTGATTCTAGCAGCAAGTAGGAAGGGAATGCTATCAGATAGGAGGCCAACAGAGTCTGCCCTTTCTAGGAATTGTCAACTTCCCTCTAAGCTTCTTCCTGAGAATCTTCCATGAGGGCATTTTCCTGGCAATCTGTTCATTTAGTCTTTGCTAATGGTTTTAGAAAAGGCAGAGGAATCAGAGATCAAATTGCCAACATCCGCTGGATCATGGAAAAAGCAAGAGAGTTCCAGAAAAACATCTATTTCTGCCTTATTGAATATGCCAAAGCCTTTGACTGTGTGGATCACAATAAACTCTGGAAAATTCTGAAAGAGATGGGAATACCATACCACCTGATCTGCCTCTTGAGAAATTTGTATGCAGGTCAGGAAGCAACAGTTAGAACTGGACTGAACAACAGACTGGTTCCGAGTAGGAAAAGGAGTTTGTCAAGGCTGTATATTGTCACCCTGTTTATTTAACTTATATGCAGAGTACATCATGAGAAACGCTGGACTGGAAGAAACACAAGCTGGAATCCAGATTGCCAGGAGAAATATCAATAACCTCAGATATGCAGATGACACCACCCTTATGGCAGAAAGTGAAGAGGAACTAAAAAGCCTCTTGATGAAAGTGAAAGAGGAGAGTGAAAAAGTTGGCTTAAAGCTCAACTTTCAGAAAACGCAGATCATGGCATCTGGTCCCATTACTTCATGCAAATAGATGGGGAAACAGTGGAAACAGTGTCAGACTTTATTTTTCTGGGCTCCAAAATCACTGCAGATGGTAACTGCACCCATGAAATTAAAAGACGCTTACTCCTTGGAAGGAAAGTTATGACCAACCTAGATAGCATATTGAAAAGCAGAGACATTACTTTGCCAACAAAGGTCCGTCTAGTCAAGGCTATGGTTTTTCCTGTGGTCATGTATGGATGTGAGAGTTGGACTGTGAAGAAGGCTGAGTGCTGAAGACCTGATGCTTTTGAACTTGTTGGAGAAGTTGGAGAAGACTCTTGAGAGTCCCTTGGACTGCAAGGAGATCCAATCAGTCCATTCTGAAGGATATCAGCCCTGGGTGTTCTTTTGAAGGAATGATGCTAAAGCTGAAACTCCAGTACTTTGGCCACCTCATGCGAAGAGTTGACTCATTGGAAAAGACTCTGATGCTGGGAGGGATTGGGGGCAGGAGGAGAAGGGGATGACAGAGGATGAGATGGCTGGATGGCATCACTGACTCAATGGACGTGAGTCTCAGTGAACTCCGGGAGTTGGTAATGGACAGGGAGGCCTGGCGTGCTGTGATTCATGGGGTCGCAAAGAGTCAGACACGACTGAGCGACTGATCTGATCTGAATGGAGTTTCCTTTGAGAATTTCCTATAGTTCTCTGAAAGTAAGCCTAAAAAAAGGTCCCAAAACTTTGTCTTCATGTCACTCATATTAACTGATTTGTATTAAAATAAACTTACTCCTTGGAAGGAAAGTTATGACCAAACTAGGCAGCATATTAAAAAGCAGAGACATTACTTTGTCAACAAAGGTCCGTCTAGTCAAGGCTATGGTTTTTCCAATGGTCATGTATGGATGTGAGAGTTGGACTGTAAAGAAAGCTGAGCGCCAAAGAATTGATGCTTTTGAACTATGGTGTTGCAGAAGACTCTTGAGAGTCCCTTGGACGGCAAGGAGATCCAACCAGTCCATCCTAAAGGAAATCAGTCCTGGTTGTTCATTGTTAGGACTGATGTTGAAGCTGAAACTCCAATTCTTTGGCCACCTGATGTGAAGAGCTGACTCATTTGCAAAGACCCTTATGCTGGGAAAGATTGAGGGCAGGAGGAGAAGGGGACGACAGAGGATGAGATGGTTGGATGGAATCAACTATTCGATAGACAAGGGTTTGGGTGGACTCTGGGAATTGGTGATGGACAGGAAGGCCTGGTGTGCTGCAGTTCATGAGGTCGCAAAGAGTCGGACACGACTGAGTGACTGAACTGAACTGAATTGCTTACATGCATTAAAAAAAAAAAAAAACACTTTTTTTGAGGTACAATTTGCATACAGTAATGTATGTTTTAAATGCCAGTTTGGTTAGTTTTGACATATGTGTATGCAAGATCAAACCAGTCAATCCTAAAGGAAATCAACCCTTAATATTCACTGGAAGGACTGATGCTGAAGCTGAAGCTCCCATACTCTGTTCACCTGATACGAAGAGCTGACTCATGGGAAAAGACCCTGGTACTGAGAAAGATTGAAGGCAAGAGAAGAGGACGACAGAGAATGAGATGGTTGGATGGTATCACCAACTCAATGGACATGAATTTCAGCAACTCAGGGAGATGGTGAAGAACAGGGAAGCCTGGCATGCTGCAGTTCATGGGGTTGCAAAGAGTCTGACACAAGCTGGAGACTGAACAACAGCAATGCCTGTGTAGTCATCACAATAATAAAAATATACAACATTCTCATAACTCAGAAATTCTCTTTTTACTTATATCGCTCCAAACCTAGCCATAGGCATCCAGTGACCTTCTTTCTGTAACCATAGGTTCATTTTTTCCCCCTAGAATTTCATATAAATGAAATTGTACAGCACTTACTATTTTGTATGACATTTCACTAAGCATATTTTTAGATTCATACACATTTACATTAGTAGTTTGGTCCTCTTTATTATGACTAGCATTCCAATTTATAGTTCTATGACAGTTTCTTTATCTATTTACCTGTTAATGGATTTTTAGATTGTTTCCAGGTTTTAGCTATTAGGAATGAAGCTGCTATGAACATTCACTTAGAAGTCTTTGTGTTGACATGAGTTTTCCTTTAATTTAGTTATGTTAATATTTAGGAGTGGGATTGCTGCATCTTATGGTAAGTATGTGTTTTACTTCATGTAATCCTGTCAAACTGTTATCAAAAGTTATACCATTTTACATTCCCAACAGCAATGTACAGAGTTACAGTTGTTCCACATCCTTCTCAACATTTGGTATTGTCAATCTTTTGAAAATTTTAGCTGTTATAATTTCATAACTTTATTGTATGTTTAATTTTCATATCCTGGATGACGAATGGTGGTTTTCATTTTCTCATGGACTTATTGTTTATGTACATATCTTCTGTTGTTGAAGTCTCCTCAAAATGTCACAATTTATTGTGTTCTTTCTTTTTAGTATTAAATTGCATTTGTACATTCTGGATATAAATCCCATGACAGATAAGTGAATTATAAATCTTCTTTTCCCAATATATGGCCTTTTCATTTTCTGGACAGTATTTCAAAGAGTTGAAGTTTTTAATTTTTATGAGTTACAATTTTTTGATTTTTTTTTATGATTTGTGCTTTTTATATACTATACAAGAGTGCTTTGCCTATCTCTGAGTTGCAAAGAAATCCTCCTTTATTGCCTTCTATACTATGCCAGGAAAAATTTTTCCTTAAAGGGTCAGATAACAAATATCTTAGGTGTCTGACTCTGTGTGATCCTATGGACTGTAGGTGTTACTAGAGGGCATCAGAGGGCAGACACACTGAAACCATAATCACAGAAAACTAGCCAATCGATTCACACGGACCATAGTCTTGTCTAACTCAATGAAACTAAGCCATGCCATGTGGGGCCACCCAAGACGGGAGGGTCATGGTGCAGAGGTCTGACAGAATGTGGTCCACTGGAGAAGGGAATGGCAAACCACTTCCGTATTCTTGCCTTGAGAACCCCATGAACAGTATGAAAAGAAAAAATGATAGGATACTGAAAGGGGAACTCCCCAGGTCGGTAGGTGCCCAATATGCTACTGGAGATCACTGGAGAAATAACTCCAGAAAGAATGAAAGGATGGAGCTAAAGCAAAAAGAATACCCAGTTGTGGATGTGACTGGTGACAGAAGCGAGGTCCAGTGCTGTAAAGAGCAATATTACATAGGAACCTGGAATGTCAAGCCCATGAATCAAGGCAAATTGGAAGTGGTCAAACAGGAGATGGCAAGAATGAATGTTGACATTCCAGGAAGCAGTGAACTAAAATGGACTGGAATGGGTGGATTTAACTCAGACGACCATTATATCTACTACTGTGGGCAGGAATCCCTTAGAAGAAATGGAGTAGCCATCATGGTCAACAAAAGAGTCTGAAATGCAGTACTTGGATGCAATCTCAAAAACGACAGAATGATCTCTGTTCATTTCCAAGGCAAACCATTCAATATCATGGTAATCCAAGCCTATGCCACAACCAGTAATGCTGAAGAAGCTGAAGTTGAACGGTTCTATGAAGACCTACAAGACCTTTTAGAACTAACACCCCCAAAAGATGTCCTTTTCACTATAGGGCACTGGAATGCAAAAGTAGGAAGTTAAGAAATACCTGGAGTAACAGGCAAATTTGGCCTTGGAGTACGGAATGAAGCAGGGCAAAGGCTAATAGAGTTTTGCCAAGAGAACGCACTGGTCATGACAAATGCTCTCTTCCAACAACACAAGAGAAGACTTTACACATGGACATCACCAGATGGTCAACACCAAAATCAGATTGATTATATTCTTTGCAGCCAAAGATGGAGAAGCTCTATACAGGATTCTTCAGGCAAGAATACTGGAGTGGGTTGCCATGTCCTCCTTCAGGGGGTCTTCCCGACCTGGGAATGGAACCTGCGTCTCTTACATCTCCTGCATTGGCAGGCATGATTTTTTTACCACTAGCACCACCTGGGAGCCTCTCTTTTAGATTTTGCTTTTTCAGTGTTTGCTCTCTAATTTTGGGTTTTGCTTTCCCATATGAATTTTAGTATCAACTTGACTCAAGAAAAGAAGAAAAATTTCCTGATTTTTTTTGGGATTGTCTTTATTTTATAAATTAATATAGAGAGAATTGTTAAAACTATTAGAGATGTTTTAACCAATAAAAAGGGTATTTTTTTTTTAACTTGCTTGAGCATACTTTGTTGAAGCTTTCTGGAGTATTTTAAAAATTTCCTCATAGAGATCCACAGATTTCATGTTAATTTTATTCCTAAGTATTTCATCTTTTTTTTTTTTTTCCCTTTGGGAATTTCTTTACCATTATCCTGTCTAGCTGTTATTATTTATGATTTTAAACGCTATTGAATGCTATATGATGAATTTGTATCTTGCTACTTTACTGAACTATTTTATTGGTTTTATTTGGTTTTAATGTTGAATCTCCAAGTTTTTCTGAATATGCTATCATATCACCCTGCAGGAGGAAATGGCAACCCATTGCAGTATTCTTGCCTGAAGAATCCCATGGACAGAGGAGCCTGGTAGGCTACAGTCCATGGGGTCGCAAAGAGTCAGACACGACTGAGCAACTTCACTTTCATCTGCAAATACAGGTAGTTTTCCTACTTTTTAAAAACTGAAGTGTAGTTGACATACAGTATATCAGTTTCAGGTGTATAACATAATCATTTGATGTTTCCATTGATATATATTTCAAAATTACCACCACCATACATCTAGTTAACAGCTATCACTGGATGTAGTTTGTTTGTTTGTTTGTTTTTGGTAATGAGAACTTTTAAAATTTACTCTTTTGGCAATTTTCAAATATGCAATACAGTATTATTAACTGTAGTCACCTATACATCATATATCTAGGACTTATTTATTTTGTACCTGAAAGTTTCTACTTTTTGTCTACCTTGGTTTAGTCTACCTTGGTTTAGTCACTAAGTCGTGTCTGACTCTTGTGTCTACCTTGGTTTGTCTACCTTGGTTTAGTCACTAAGTCGTGTCTGACTCTTGTGACCCATGGATTGTAACCTGCCTGGCTCCCCGTCCATGGGATTCTCCAGGCAAGAATACTGGAATGGGTTACCATTTCCTTCTCCAGGGGATCTTCCCGACCCAGGAATCAAAGCTGGGTCTCCTGCATTGCAGACAGATTCTTCACCAACTGAGCTACAAGGAGTTCTCTACCTTAAGGAGTTTGATTACCTTAAGAAGTTTTTAATTTCAGTTATTATTACCTCTAATTAATTTATCTTTTCTTGTTGCATTGAGTGATACCTCTGTACAGTGCTGAATAATAAAGGAAGTAGTGGGCGTCTTTGCCTATTCTTGATTGTAATTGAAATGGTTGTAGTATTTCCTAATTAAATAAGATGCTAGCTTTAATGCTAAAAAAGTACAAGTGGAAGCAAAAAGACTAGTTGTGAAGCTATGGCAGTAGAAACGGTAGAAGTCACCTAGTCAGGGTGATAGTAGTGGGGATGTAGAGAAGCAGACAGATTTGAGATATATTTTAGGTAGCAGCAACTGTGTCTGAAAGTACTTGTGTCATAGAAGAGAAAAGGAAAACATTAATTTGAATACTTTTAGTTCAACCAACCTGTGCATATATTATCTCCTCATCTACACTGTAGAATCTTTGATAGTAAGTAGTTATAGTATCGGAGAAGGCAATGGCACCCCACTCCAGTACTCTTGCCTGGAAAATCCCATGGACGGAGGAGCCTGGTGGGCTGCAGTCCATGGGGTCGCGAAGAGTCGGACGCGACTGAGTGACTTCACTTTCACTTTTCACTTTCATGCATTCGAGAAGGAAATGGCACCCCACTCCAGTGTTCTTGCCTGGAAAATCCCATGGATGGAGGAGCCTGGGAGGCTGCAGTCCATGGGGTCACTAAGAGTCGGATACGACTGAGTGACTTCACTTTCACTTTTCACTTTCGTGCATTGGAGAAGGAAATCGCAACCCATTCCAGTGTTCTTGCCTGGAGAATCCCAGGGACGGGGGAGCCTGGTGGGCTGCAGTCTATGGGATCACACAGAGTCAGACACGACTGAAGCGACTTAGTCGTAGTAGTAGTTATAGTATATTGGTTAAAATTTTGTATTTTACAAACTTATGGTTAACAGGGGGTAAGGGGGAGAGATAAAATCAGAAGATTGGGATTGACATATACACACTGCTGCTGCTGCTGCTGCTGTGTCACTTCAGTCGTGCGACCCCGTAGATGGCAGCCCACCAGGCTCCCCTATCCCTGGGATTCTCCAGGCAAGAACACTGGAGTGGGTTGCCATTTCCTTCTCCAATGCATGAAAGTGAAAAAATAAAGTGAAGTCGCTCAGTCGTGTCCGACTCTTAGCAACCCCATGGACTGCAGCCCACCAGGCCCTTCCGTCCATGGGATTTTCTAGGCAAGAGTACTGGGGTACCATTGCCTTCTCCACATATACACACTACTATATATAAAATAGGTAATAAGGACCTACTGTAAAGTGCAGGGAACTCTACTCAGTACTCTGTAATAATCTATATGGGAAAAGACTCTTAAAAAGCATGGATATATGTATATGCATAACTGATTCACTTTGCTGTACACCTGAAATAACACAACATTGTAAATCAACTATGTGTGTGTGAATGCTTAATCACCCAGTCATGTCCAACTCTTTGCAGCCCCATGGACTGTAGCCCACTAAGCTCCTCTGCCCATGGAACTTACCAGGCAAGAATACTGGAGTGGGGTACCATTTACTACTCCAGGGGGTCTTCCCAACTTGGGGATCAAACCCATATCTCTTGTGTCTCCTGCACTGGCAGGTGGATTCTTTACCACTAGCACCACCTGGAAAGCCCATAAATCAACTATACTCCAATAAAAATGATAAAGTAAAATAAAATAAAATTTTGTGTTTTGGAATCCAATTTCCTGAATTCAAAATCAGGCTTCAACATTTGATATATGGCCTTGCACAAGTTACTTAATCATTCTAAGACTCGATTTTCTTCCACATACATATAAAAAGTGATAATAATACCTATCTCACAAAGTGTTTATGGGAATTAAATGAAACAAGAAAAACATAAACACTAAAAAGAAGAATATACTTTAGCATAGTGTTTATACATATAAGGGCTTAATAATTATTAATGGTAATGACAATGATGATAATGATAGTTGTGTATTATTAATACCACCTGATATCTATCAGGTATTCCATAAATGCCATTCAGTCAATGATTTGGCCCAAAAATACCTGTTGATGTAAGACATCCATTTTAGGTCATTGTCTTATGAGTTCTGGTGAATATTCTGCTTTATGTTATATTAGTGTTTAGTTTTTAGAGTGATGGAATTTTTAAGACACAGTAAACTAAAGGTATCCTAAAATATCTTAGGCTGTTTCTCTGTTGAGACCAGATAGTTGATAAATATACCTGGTAAAAGGTATTAGTAAGACGTAATCAGGTCAATCAACTCAAAACCTGTATTTGTGTCAATGAACAGAATTTTGCCTGAGACACATAGACCTTGTTATTTAAAAAATGGCAAAGTTTTCTCTGGCACCAAATCAAAAAGGTGAATGTCTTTTAATGTATTCTCATTTGTGTGGTTGACAGGGAGCTAAGAGTGGAAATGATCATTATGTACTTTTTTGTGAACTTAAATAACAGTTACACTTCTGAGCAATGGTTTGCATTTTGTTCTTTACTTGGCTGGATTCCCATTAAGAAAAGAAAAATTTACTGTACATTATTCTTTTTTATTATAAATTTATTTATTTTAATAAGAGGCTAATTACTTTAAAATATTGTATTGGTTTTGCCATACATCAACATGAATCCACCACGGGTATAAACATGTTTCCCATCCTGAACCCCCCTCCCACCTTCCTACCTGTACCATCCCTCTGGGTCATCCCAGTGCACCAGCCCCAAGCATTCTGTATCATGCATCAAACCTGGACTGGTGATTCATTTCATATATGATATTATACAAGTTTCAATGCCATTCTCCCAAATCATCCCACCCTATCCCTCTCCCACAGAGTCCAAAAGACTGTTCTGTACGTGTGTGTCTCTTTGCTGTCTCGCATACAGGGTTATTGTTACCATCTTTCTAATTTCCATATATATATGTGTTAGTGTACTGTATTGGTGTTTTTCTTTCTGGCTTACTTCACTCTGTATAACAGGCTCCAGTTTCATCCACCTCATTAGAAATGACTCAAATGTATTCTTTTCAATGGCTGACTAATACTCCATTGTGTATATGTACCACTGCTTTCTTATCCATTCATCTGCTGATGGACATCTAGGTTGCTTCCATGTCCTGGCTATTATAAACAGTGCTGTGATGAACATTGGGGTACACATGTCCCTTTTAATTCTGGTTTCCTCAGTGTGTATGCACAGCAGTGGGATTGCTGGGTCATATAGCAGTTCTATTTCCAGTTTTTAAAGGAATCTCCACACTGTTCTCCATAGTGGCTGTACTAGTTTGCATTCCCACCAACAGTGTACGAGGGTCCGCTTTTCTCCACACCCTCTCCAGCATTTATTGCTTGTAGACTTTTGGATAGCAGCCATTCTGACAGGTGTGAAATGGTACCTCATAGTGGTTTTGATTTGCATTTCTCTGATAAGGAGTGACGCTGAGCATCTTTTCATGTGTTTTTTAGCCATCTGTATGTCTTCTTTGGAGAAAGGTCTGTTTAGTTCTTTGGTCCATTTTTTGATTGGGTTGTTCATTTTTCTGGAATGGAGCTGCAGAAGCTGCTTGTATATTTTTGATATTAGTTGTTTGTCAGTTGCTTCATTTGCTATTATTTTCTCCCATTCTGAAGGCTGTCTTTTCACCTTGATTGTAGTTTCCTTTGCTGTGCAGAAGCTTTTAATTTTAATTAGGTCCCATTTGTTTATTTTTGCTTTTATTTCCAGTATTCTTGGAGGTGGGTCATAGAGGATCCTGCTGTGATGTATGTTGGAGAGTGTTTTGCCTATGTTCTCCTCTAGGAGTTTTATAGTTTCTGGTCTTACATTTAGATATTTTTTTCTTTCCTTTATTTTTTTAAATTTTATTTTATTTAACTTTAAAATATTGTATTGGTTTTGCCATATATCAAAATGAATCTGCCACAGGTATACGTGTGTTCCCCATCCTGAACCCTCCTCTCTCCTCCCTCCCCATACTATCCCTCTGGGTCGTCCCAGTGCACCAGCCGCAAGCATCCAGTATCATGCATCGAACCTGGACTGGCAACTCGTTTCATATGTGATATTATATATATTTCAATGCCATTCTCCAAAATCATCCCACCCTCTCCCTCTCCCTCAGAGTCCAAAAGACTGTTCTATACATCAGTGTCTCTTTTGCTGTCTCGTACACAGGGTTATTGTTACCATCTTTCTAAATTCCATATATATGCGTTAGTATACTGTATTGGTGTTTTTCTTCCTGGCTTACTTCACTCTGTATAACAGGCTCCAGTTTCATCCACCTCATTAGAACTGATTCAAATGTATTCTTTTTAATGGCTGAGTAATACTCCATTGTGTATATGTACCACTGCTTTCTTATCCATTCATCTGCTGATAGACATCTAGGTTGCTTCCATGTCCTGGCTATTATAAACAGTGCTGCGATAAACGTTGGGGTACACGTGTCTCTTTCAATTCTGGTTTCCTCAGTGTGTATGCCCGGCAGTGGGATTGCTGGATCATAAGGCAGTTCTATTTCCAGTTTTTTAAGGAATCTCCACACTGTTCTCCATAGTGGCTGTACTAGTTTGCATTCCCACCAACAGTGTAAGAGGGTTCCCTTTTCTCCACACCCTCTCCAGCATTTATTGCTTGTAGACTTTTGGATTGCAGCCATTCTGACTGGTGTGAAATGGTACCTCATAGTGGTTTTGGTTTGCATTTCTCTGATAATGAGTGATGTTGAGCATCTTTTCATGTGTTTTTTAGCCATCTGTATGTCTTCTTTGGAGAAATGTCTATTTAGTTCTTTGGCCCATTTTTTGATTGGGTCATTTATTTTTCTGGAGTTGAGCTGTAGGAGTTGCTTGTGTATTTTTGAGATTAGTTGCTTGTCAGTTGCTTCATTTGCTATTATTTTCTCCCATTCTGAAGGCTGTCTTTTCATCTTGCTTATAGTTTCCTTTGTGGTGCAGAAGCTTTTAATTTTAATTAGGTCCCATTTGTTTATTTTTGCTTTTATTTCCAATATTCTGGGAGGTGGGTCATAGAGGATCCTGCTGTGATGTATGTCGGAGAGTGTTTTGCCTATGTTCTCCTCTAGGAGTTTTATAGTTTCTGGTCTTACGTTTAGATCTTTAATCCATTTTGAGTTTATTTTTGTGTATGGTGTTAGAAAGTGGTCTAGTTTCATTCTTTTGCAAGTGGTTGACCAGTTTTTCCAGCACCACTTGTTAAAGAGGTTGTCTTTAATCCATTGTATATTCCTGCCTCCTTTGTCAAAGATAAGGTGCCCATAGGTGCGTGGATTTATCTCTGGGCTTTCCATTTTGTTCCATTGATCTATATTTCTGTTTTGTGCCAGTACCATACTGTCCTGATGACTGTGGCTTTGTAGTAGAGCCTGAAGTCAGGCAGGTTGATTCCTCCAGTTCCATTCTTCTTTCTCAAGATTGCTTTGGCTATTCGAGGATTTTTGTATTTCCATACAAATTGTGAAATCATTTGTTCTAGCTCTGTGAAAAATACTGTTGGTAGCTTGATAAATCTCCTTATTTTCAATAAATAGCCCATTATAAAAAAAAATAAGTAGGTTATACTCATCAAATTTTGAATCTGAGTATGATTCTCTTAGCAAGTTATTCTCTTAAAAAGGTAGTGCTACTGAGGCCCTGCTAGCTCTGGAAAATAAGTCCATTCATAGTTATACTTAATATCAGTATTTGTACATTCTTATGTATAGAAATGAAAAGAAAGGATGCAAATTCATTTTGAAATCGACATATCTTTATAAATTGTTTATGTGATACCGTTCCATAAAAGTGTGATTATTTATTGCCTTTGAGTTGCTAGTTAAATCTACTGTCATTAAATCTACTGTCAAGAACAAAAAGAATGAGGGTCATATCCTGCTGTTGTTTTGACTATGATGATTCTAATTGAAGTCAGTGGTTGTTTGGGTTGTTTGGTGAAATGATGACAGTCTGTAAACTTTGATAATTTGATTCAACTGTAACCTTCAACTTTGTCTTCTGAAGCATACAGCAAGAGTGACATCTGAGGAAATTTTTCAGTGAAAAACTACAACTTTCAAATATATTTTGTCTTGTACATCCTTGGGACAAGATTATTAATCAGTTTTCCTTTGATTGATCAGAAGTACATTAGTAATGGACACTGTTATTCTTTTGCTTCTCATTGTCATATTGTGCATGGATGTTGCATTTCATTCTGCTTGTAATATAAACTGTCATGTAAGTGTTGAAAATATTATGTTTCAGAGTTTAAAGTGGTTATCTCTAGCAAACAGAAAGCAATTTCCCTAGCTATGATTATGCTTAATTGTTCATAAATGTATGCATAATAATGCTCTTGTTTACTTATCCTCCTTGTTTATTTTTATCCCTGCTAGTTATTCTTTAAGGCCCCTTGTATAATGAAAATTAGTCATTCTATATCCTTAAACCAGAGTGTTGAATTTACATTAGATTATCTTGCTGCCTTTACTCTAATCACTTTTCAGATACTTTGAAATAAACTGACCCAGTTTTCAAATGGATTCTAATATTGCAGTTAAAAAGAAAGATGTAAATGCATATTATTTTATCTACATCATTGTGATAATAAAAATGCACCTATTGTTAAAATTGAGTAGAATTTTAACACCTATTGTTAAAATTAAAAACAACAAATATAATAAAAATAAGTAGAAAAGGCGGTTTTTCTACAAAACACTGTTACAAAAGCTGCTGCTGCTAAGTTACTCCAGTTGTGTCCGACTCTGTGAGACCCCATAGACGGCAGCCCACCAGGCTCCTCTGTCCCTGGGATTCTCCAGGCAAGAATACTGGAGTGGGTTGCCATTTCCTTCTCCAAAGCATGCATGTATGCTAAGTCGCTTCAGTCATGTCAGACTCTATGTGACCCCATGGACAGCAGCCCACTAAGCTCCTCTGTCCACGGAATTCTCTAGGCAAGAATACTGGAGTGGGTTGCCATTTCCTTATTCACTTACAAAAGCTACTTTCACATTACTTTTAAACAAATATAGCAAATTTAATAATTACCTTGCAATAAAAACCTTGTCTGTGTGTATGTTGACTTTGCAATCACAGAAAGGATCTAAAGAACAATTGTTTCTAGAAACAAACATTAGTGTTTTGACTTTTATTTCTTGGTGGAGGGGGAGGAGGATTTTTGTTTCTTTAGACAGATCATCACAATAGCAAATAGATCCTAATACAGACCTTGGAGGCTTATAATCATAGATCAAAGATCTGGGTAAGAATTAAATCAAGAAGAAAGACTTATATTAAACCAACATCCCATGCAAGGTTGATTTTGAAATAAGACAGCTCAAAAATATGGTTGAACACATTACTATGAAATACAAAGACATCCAATTTGAATCAATAAAGCAAGACTCAGAACCAAGATTTCTGACATTAAATTCTCCCCTGTGAAGCCTTTCTGCTTTCAGTAAAGCAGATCCCATTTCCAATTTATACCTATCATAAGTTTTCTAGGGCTTCCCTGAGAGCTCAGTTGGTAAAGAACCTGCTTGCAATGCAGGAGACCCTGGTTCGATTCCTGGGTCAGGTAGATCCACTGGAGAAGGGATAGACTACCCACTCCAGTATTCTTGGGCTTCCCTTGTGGCTCAGTGGGTAAAGAATCTGCCTGCAATGTGGGAGACCTGGGTTCAATCCCTGGGTTGGGAAGACTCCCTGCAGAAGGAAAAGGCTACCCACTCTAGTATTCTGGCCTGGAGAATTCCATGGAATGCATAGTCCATGGGGTCACAAAGAGTTGGACACAACTGAGCAACATTCACTTTTTCATTTTCACCCTCTCTCCAGAATCCTTGGTTCAGGGCATGTAACCTAAGCTGTCTCAAGCAGGGGGAATTGCTGTGACAAAAGAATTTTGCGGGGAGGGGTCTGGAAAATATGTTATGTATTGTGAAGCTTGGAATTGCATTAGCTGTTTCACCATTATGAAATAAGCCAGCCTGAGGAAAAAGCACACTTTAAAAGATCAGAACTGAGAGAATCACTGATCAAATCATACCTGAAGCCTCAAATCACACCTGAAGCCTATCTTACCTTTGAACTTTCAATTACACAAGCTAGTGTGCCTGCACCGGAGAAAGCAATGGCACCCCACTCCAGTACTCTTGCCTGGAAAATACCATGGACGGAGGAGCCTGGTGGGCTGCAGTCCATGGGGTAGGTAAGAGTTGGACATGACTGAGCGACTTCAGTTTCACTTTTCACTTTCATGCATTGGAGAAGGAAATGGCAACCCACTCCAGTGTTCCTGCCAGGAGAATCCCAGGAACAGGGGAGCCTGGTGGGCTGCCGTCTATGGGGTCGCACAGAGTCGGACACGACTGAAGTGACTTAGCAGCAGCAGCAGCAGTGTGCCTGCATGCATGCTAAGTTGTTTCAGTCATTTACAACTCTGCGACCCTATGGACTGTAGCCCACCAGGCTCCTCTGTTCATAGGATTTCTCAGGCAAGAAAACTGGAGAGGGTTGTCATTTCCTTCTGTAGGGCATCTTCCCAAACCAGGGATCAAACTCGGGTCTCCTGCATTGCAGGCAGATTCTTTATCATCTGAGCCACTGGGGAAGCCCAATGTTTTTGAAACATGAAATCAGATTTTAAAGTGAGAATCCCTGACCCCTTGCCCCGGTAGAAAGTATCAACCATTTTTTGACCCTCTACTATTAGTATAATTGTTACAGGTACTAATACATCTTCTTGCTAGATTTTAGTCCTTTCACTTCTATGTTTTTTTTTTATATCAAACAGCAATAATGATTGCAAACTATTTTATTTTTTAAATATAAATTTATTTATTTTAATTGGTGGCTAATTACTTTACAATATTGAATTGGTTTTCCCATACATCAACATGAATCCGCTTTGGGTATACACGTGTTTCCCATCCTGAACCCCCCTCCCACCTCCCTCCCCATACCATCCCTCTGGGTCGTCTCAGTGCACCAGCCCCAAGTATCCAGTATCATGCATCGAACCTGGACTGGTGATTCATTTCATATATGATATTATACATATTTCAATGCCATTCTCCCAAATCATCCACCCTATCCCTCTCCCACAGAGTCCAAAAGACTGTTCTATACATCTGCGTCTTTTTTGCTGTCTCACATACAGGGTTATCATTACCATCTTTCTAAATTCCATATACATGAATTAGTATACTGTATTGGTTTTATTCTTTCTGGCTTACTTCAGTCTGTATAATAGGCTCCAGTTTCATCCACCTCATTAGAACTGATTCAAATGTATTCTTTTTAATGGCTGAGTAATATTTCATTGTGTATATGTACCACTGCTTTCTTATCCATTCATCTGCTGATGGACATCTAGGTTGCTTCCATGTCCTGGCTATTATAAACAGTGTTGTGATGAACATTGGGGTACACGTGTCTCTTTCAATTCTGGTTTCCTCCATGTGTATGCTCAGCAGTGGGATTGCTGGGTCATAAGGCACTCCTATTTCCAGTTTTTAAAGGAATCTCCACACTGTTCTCCACAGTGGCTGTACTAGTTTGCATTCCCACCAACAGTGTAAGAGGGTCTGCTTTTCTCCACACCCTCTCCAGCACTTATTGCTTGTAGACTTTTGGATAGCAGCCATTCTGACCGGTGTGAAATGGTACCTCATTGTGGTTTTGATTTACATTTTTGTAACAATGATTGATGTTGAGCATCTTTTCATGTGTTTGTTAGCCATCTGTATGTCTTCTTTGGAGAAATGTCTATTTAGTTCTTTGGCCCATTTTTTGATTGGGTTGTTTAGTTTTCTGGAATTGAGCTGCAGGAGTTGCTTGTATATTTTTGAGATTAGTTGTTTCTCAGTTGCTTCACTTGCTATTATTTTCTCCCATTCTGAAGGCTGTCTTTTCACCTTGCTTATAGTTTCCTTTGTTGTGCAGAAGCTTTTAATTTTTATAAGGTCCCATTTGTTTATTTTTGATTCTGATACAAACTATTTTAACAAATAACTTAAGGCACTCAGAAATGGTGTATAAGCAACTGCATATGTGAGTCTGGAGCAACAGTTGTCAAACTCATAGGAATCACCTATGGAAGTTTTAAAATCCTAGACCTCATATCCAGGCTAATCTCATGCAAGTAGTCATTTCATAGTTGGAAGAACTGACTTAAGAAAGGTCAGCTAGTATTTCTTATATATTTTAATGGATCTAGATTCCTTACGCTGGAATATTTTGACTCGAATAATATAGTATTTACAATAAATAGGAAATAGTCATTTATATTTTCTTGTAAGTCATTTGTGTAATTGATTATATTAATTCTTGATTCCATTAGCATAGCTTCAGTTCAGTTCAGTTGCCCACTGGTGTCTGACTCTTTGTGACCCCATGGACTGCAGCATGCCAGGCTTCCTTGTCCATCACCACTCTTGGAACTTGCTCAAACTCATGTCCATCGCTTTGGTAATGCCATCCAACCATCTCATTCTCTGTCATCCCCTTCTCCTTCAATCCTTCCCAGCATCAGGGTCCTTCTCAATAAGTCAGTTCTTTGCATAAGTTGCTAAGTACTGGATTTTAAGCTTCAGCATCAGTCCTTCCAATGAATATTCAGGGCTGATTTCCTTTAGGATGGACTGGCTGGATCTCCTTGCAGTCCAAGGGACTCTCAAGAGTCTTCTCTAACACCACAGTTCAAAATACTTCTGTAAAGTGACATTTTAAATCAGTATCATGTATAAAAAGGGGCAGAATTTTGATTTAAGATAGATCTAGATTCTAAACCTGATTACTTAGACAGTATTTAACTAGATTCCACCTAATTTTTTTCATTTCTAAAACGAAAATCATTAGGCTTCCTCAAAAGATTTTGAGGAGAAATAAAATAATGAAAGTACACACCTACTATATGACCAACCTAGATAGCATATTAAAAAGCAGAGACATTACTTTGCCAACAAAGGTCTGTCTAGTCAAGGCTATGGTTTTTCCAGTAGTCAGGTATGGATGTGATAGTTGGACTGTGAAGAAAGCTGAGCGATAAAGAATTGATGCTTTTGAACTGTGGTGTTGGAGAAGACTCTTGAGAGTCCCTTGGACTCCAAGGAGATCCAACCAGTCCATTCTAAAGGAGATCAGTCCTGGGTGTTCTTTGGAAGGAATGATGCTAAAGCTGAAACTCCAGTACCTTGGCCACCTCATGCGAAGATGTGACTCATTGGAAAAGACTCTGATGCTGGGAGGGATTGGGGGCAGGAGGAGAAGGAGACAACAGAGGATGAGGTGGCTGGATGGTGTCACCAACTCGATGGATGTGAGTTTGAGTGAACTCCGGGAGTTGGTGATGGAAAGGGTGACCTGGCGTTCTGCAATTCATGGGGTCGCAAAGAGTGAGACATGACTGAGCGACTGAACTGAACTGAACTGACACACCTACTATAGAATTTTGTATAAAGTAGAAACTAGTATATGTAGTTGTTGTTACTTGAATTCCTTGGCTACTTAATTCTCATGTATAATTTAAAAAATTTTACTTATTTAGAATGGTTATGGAAAATTACTAATTTGGAGCGACTTGGTATAGTAATGATAGATCCATCAGTTTAGTTCTTTGAGCCCCAGCTAGATTGTTGGTGAAAGGAAACTAAAGGCTTAGTGCCTTAAACCTCCCCAGAGTAGCCTAGTGATCTTTAAAAATCTGTTGCCTGCTAGGATTTATATTTATCCTGAAACAGAAATTATGTGAAAAAGAAAATAAGGGAAAAGGTCATAGTTGTGCATTATGTGTATATTGTTGACAAGCCACAACAGTACTCACATTTGATGAAGTGATAAGACAGTGAATATGGCAGTGATCGATTAAGCATCCATCATTGTAAGCATCCATACAATAAGGGTATAAAGACTGCAGGTAAAGTTATACAGTTAGATTTATTCAAATCTGTTGTATAGTATGTTATAACTATCATTCACCATAAAACTGTGCCCTAGATAACCTTAATTACAAAATAAATGATTAAATAAGAATGCAGTACTAGATGAAATATTATGCTGCAACAACTTTTCACCTCCTACATGATAATTTGAAAACAATTCAGATGAGAAATAAAGCGTATTATTCTCAGTCCAGTGTTATTTTCAACTTGTTTAAAAATACCGTTACTATCTGTCTAGCATCTCTTAAGCATCCTGAAAGTTTATTAATTTTCTTAATATAGGAAAAGAAAGAACATGGGACTCAAGAGGACTATGGCCAGGATCTTAACATTTAATTTCAAACTAGTATAAATAAGGAGATATCATATTTTACTGTCAGTGGTTGTTCCTGGTCATTATATGATTATTGAAAATCCAAATTGGATAAAATAGATTTTCTTGGGACTTAAATTTTTTACTTATGAGGTCACTATGGAAACCAGAAGTTTTGTTGACATGGTTTAGTTGACTATTTCCACAAAAGATATGTTTTAATCTCTGCTTTGATATTTTCATCATTAACTTTTCTTTAGTTTATGTTGTTAATAATTTCAAATACTGCCTATTATTTTGTGTTTTCTTATTGATGAGCCCTTAACCATAACCCATTAAGATATTATATTCACTTAAAGTTTATTTTCAGCATCTATTTATTAAATATATTTTGTCTCCTCCAACTTTTTCTTTTGTTCAAAGCAATAAGGAACTTAAAACTAAAATTCATCACTATTCAATATGAAACACAGGAAATTGCACTAGTTATATCAAGCAGAAAGAGATTTAGTACAAGGAATTAGGTGTACAAGGGAGAAGGGAATGGCAGCACACTCCAGTATTCTTCCCTGGGAAATCTTAGGGACAGAGAAGCTTGGTGGACTAGTCTATGAGATTGCAGAGAGTCGGACACAACTTAACAACTAAACCACCACCACATTAGGTGTACAAAATCGTCAGAAAAATGGTGGACTGAATGTCAAGGGTGATGTTACTAGTGTTCATGCTCACTGCCACAAGGAATCAGAGAGTAGCTATCACTAAGAATTAGGAAACTAAATTCAAATGAATCCTCTGAATACATCTCAGCTACTCTTCAATCTTGAGAATGGTGAATGGGAGGAGAACACAAAAGTAACTTCAAACAACTTGAATCTGGGAGGTCCAAACGTTTCCACAAGTCAGCATACAATATCCATCACAGTCCTTTCTTTTGGTAAATAGCATCTATATCCATGCTTGTGTTTAAATTCTTAAGCAAACACCTATTCCACCAAAGCGATTGCAGCTATCCCTCATAGAAAGGGAGACCCCAAATTTTATCAGTCACAATATCTGTCTCTATTGTATGTTAATTCCCCTTCTGGCAGAGCCACATGACACTTTTGATATCCTGCAGCCTAAAGACTGAACTATAAGACAGCAGCCATTAATACTTCTTCACTTAATAGGGGAAGGAGAGGGACAAAATAAAAGATTGGTGTTTGCCAAATACACAAATATACACAAAGAAAGGAAGGATGTCTACTGCATCCCTCATGTCTTCAGTAGTTCAAATTAAGAGCTTCTTTAGTACCCATTTCTTGTTCATTTGTAGTCAGCAAAATGTTTTGTTTTGTTTTGTTTTTGATCATGGTTACTTGATGATCCTGTGAGCCAAGACTTCATTCCTGAAGAGTCCCAGTTCTTAGTGATGCTGCTGGTACTGGATATTTGGTCTTCTTCCCTTAACTTATACTATTGGGCATGCAAGTATTTCGGAAAAGGGAATGGCAACCCATTTCATTATTCTTGCCCAGAGAATCCCATGGACAGAGGAACCTGGCAGTCTACACTCCATTGGGTCACAAAGAGTTGGATACAACTGAATGACCAACACACACACATGCAAGTATTTACTCAGAGGCACTCTATGAAATCCTCTAGTTTGCAGACATCTCTGTTTTGAGAAGCAGCAACTCTATTTCCCATTGATAGACAGAATCAATCATCCAATTTATCACAATATTTTAATATGGTGATGCTAAATTTTGACAATAATTATCATAGTACTTGTATTTTCTTTTTTTCTCCATGTTGAGTTTACATGATGCCAATATATCCATATTCGATGTTGAGGTTTTCTGTTTTGATACAGGTGTAAGTCATTTTATACATTGACTTTATTTAATGATAGTTGTGTGGAAGTTTTCTACTTGAAAAGATGGGTTAGCAAATTTCAAACTAAGATAGATGTGTAGTTTTACCTGGGCTAATAAGGAAAAGCATTACTTGCTAATATGGCATTCTTTTTGCTGCTCTCTTTCTCATGTTGCTTTGCCAACAAAGGTCTGTCTAGTCAAAGCTATGGTTTTTCCAGTAGTCATGTATGGATGTGAGAGTTGGACCACAAAGAAGGCTGAGCTCTGAAGAATTGATGCTTTTGAACTGTGGTTCTGGATAAGACTCTTAAGAGTCTCTTGGACATCAAGGAGATTAAGTCAGTCAATCCTAAAGGAAACTAACCCTGAATAGTCATTGGAAGGACTGATGCTGAAGCTGAAACTCCAATACTTTGGCCACCTGATGCGAAGAGCCGACTCATTAGAAAATACCCTGATGCTGGGAAAGATTGAAGGCAGGATGAGAAGGGGATGACAGTGAAAAAGATGGTTATATGGCATCACTAACTTGATGAACATGGGTTTGAGCAAGCTCTGGGAGATGATGATGGACAGGGAAACCTGGTGTGCTGCGGTCTATGGGATTGCAAAGAATTGAACATGACTGAGGGACTGAACAACAGCTCTCACATACACAAAAAGGTCTTTAGAGATAAGGAAGTACCATAGAGTTAGATATTAACTCCTTGAGTTGAATTCCACATTATAGAGAAGACATTTTGTAGATACACCAACATGAAGCAGTCTGAAAGAATATAATTTTGTTTTACAAAGTGTGTTTTTGACATGTTATGACATACAAGGTGAAAAGTTATTCAGAATAAGATTTTTTTAAATCTAACTTGGATATTAATAGGGCATTAACCACAAGCCTGATGTTTCTGAATAGTCTCTTTTTTCTCTGAACTGTTTTCTTACAAAACTCTTATCTACATTAAAATGCTAAAGCTAAAACTTTCATCCAGAAGTTTGGAAATACAAAATATTCAGGTATTAGTACACATGTGAAAAACTGACATGAAGGATGAATAGAATTCATCACATAGATAGATATACAGGGCTTGGAATTCAGGAAAACATTCATGGAAAAGCTATGAATATAAGAATAAATGAAGGAAACTGTGTGTGGAAAGAGTGGAGAAGAGAACTTGTGAAATGTTGGGGAAGTAAATCAGAGCAGCTCTTTAAGGATCTTTTAAATGAAAAACGAAACAAAACAAAACAAAACAACAATCAGTGAAGAGTTTGTACTGTGCCAGAGAACATGGAGGATATATTGGAAGAAGTAAGCCTGGGGTAAGGTAAATCAGTTAGGTGGTTGTTAAGGAGTCCAGACAGGAGTTGAGAGTGGCTCAGACTGGGATATTGGAAGTGGAAATCGAAAAATAGACAGATTTAAGAGTTCTTTTGGAAAGTAAAATAAATAATATTTAGGACTGAGTGGATGGAATTGTCAAGACATTCCTTTGGATAGTGATAGGTGCAATACATTGGAGAAGGCAATGGCACCCCACTCCAGTACTCTTGCCTGGAAAATCCCGTGGATGGAGGAGCCTGGTGGGCTGCAGTCTATGGGATCGCTAAGAGTCGGACACGACTGAGAGACTTCACTTTCATTTTTCACTTTCATGCATTGGAGAAGGAAATGGCAACCCATTCCAGTATTCTTGCCTGGAGAATCCCAGGGACGGGGGAGCCTGGTGGGCTGCTGTCTATGGGGTCGCACAGAGTCGGACATGACTGAAGCGACTTAGCAGCAGCAACAGCAGCAGGAGCAGGTGCAATATACAGCACAAAAGCATGTTTATCTTTAACTTTGTTCTTTGGCCCATAAGGCTGGGTAACTACAACAAGAAAACGAAGGATATATATCATTCACAAAAGGAAATCTACCCTAGAAGCAAACAAAGAAACAAACTATACAAGAAAACAGGGATATATGCCATATATTCTTTCATTAAAAAAAAATTGAAGTGTAGTTGATTTACAATGTTGTGTTGATTTCAGTTGTACAGGAAAGTGATTCAGATTCTTTTCATCTATATATCTATATATCTATCTATATATCTATATCTATATATATATCTATCTCCCAACCCCCAAGTTACCCTTTGTAACCATAAGTTTGTTTTCTATGTCTGTGAGTCTGTTTCTATTTAATAAATAAGCTCATTTGTGACCATTATATTCTTTTTTCCCACTTCCTGACATGAGTACATAAACACACCCTGCCTTCACTCCCCTACTCAAAACACACAGATATTTACCCGGAAATTTTAGCAGTAATTTTCTAATGCAAGTCTATCTATAAATGGGCTGAATCAGAATAATTTTGTAGGGAGGTGTGCACTGAAAATACAGATTCCTGGATACTGTATACTAAATAAGCAGTACTTATGTGGAGCCAAGGAACCTACTTTTTAAACAAGTACACCAGATACTTATGTATAGACAGGTTTCTGAAGTAAGGTAGTGAACTGTATATTGACCCTGGTCTTCTGATACCCAGTTAGTATGTGACTGCAAGAGGAAAGCAGAAAACTGTCCTTACTTGTGACCTTGCAAAGGGTATAGGTTCCATTTCATTGATTTTCCCCTCCAATCAATAATGAAGAAACTGGATAAAATGTTTTCTCCCATTTATGGTTCTGCTGCATATAGCTGTGAGGAGAGAATCAAACAGAACCAAAAACAGAGTACATCTAAAATTATGGCTTGATTTAAAATTTTCCATTCTCTCTTAAAGCAGCCTCAGCCCTTTTCTTCATTCTTTGTCTAGCTTACTTTCAATGTTACTAACTGACTCCCCATGAAATACTTTATGTAAGGTAATAATTGTATAATTAAATAATGTTTCATTGTTTATAGTAAGTAAAGCAAAAGATGGAAGCTTTTTGAGGAAGTTCAGAACTTACCTATTTTGTTCATAGGGCTAATTATGTTTATCAGTTACTTTAGTTATGTGTTGTTTATTATGATCAATGTTCATAATTAATTGATTATTAATGCATCTTTCCCTTTGTTTTCCTTATTAACTAAATTCATGTAATATAATAAAATATATGTAATACATAACATTTATTTTAAAATGTACAGACTTTGCTAATTGTTATAATAATTCTTGCAAGATTATCAGCACTCTTTACTGAGCATTATCATTTCTTAGTTATAGAACTTTTTGTAGCTTATTCTGTGTATTTCCTCTATTATTTGAAATTTAAGAAATACATTTGCTGATTGCAGGATGGCCATGAATTGCAGTTCTTGAGAATGTGATGGGAAATGAGCTTGAGGATATAAATGTATATTTATTTATTTATTTTTATGTAAAAGGTACTGATGATTGACTAGAATTTATTGCTTTGTACTTTATTATTTTTTTCTTAGTTTTTTTAAATTTAATTCAATTTTATTTTTAACTTTACAATATTGTATTGGTTTTGCCATATATCAACATGAATCCACCACAGGTATACATGAATCTGAACCCTCCTCCCACCTCCCTCCCCATACCATCCCTCTGGGTCATCCCAGTGCACCAGCCCCAAGCTTCCTGTATCATGCATCAAACCTGGACTGGTGACTCGTTTCATATATGATATTATACATGTTTCAATGTCATTCTCCCAAATCATCCCACCCTCTCCCTCTCCCACAGAGTCCAAGAGACTGTTCTATACATCAGTGTCTCTTTTGCTGTCTCGTATACAGGGTTATTGTTACCATCTTTCTAAATTCCATATATATGCGTTAGTATACTGTATTGGCATTTTTCTTTCTGGCAGCACCACTTGTTAAAGAGATTGTCTTTAATCCATTGTATATTCCTGCCTCCTTTGTCAAAGATAAGGTGTCCATAGGTGCATGGATTTATCTCTGGGCTTTCTATTTTGTTCCATTGATCTATGTTTCTGTCTTTGTGCCAGTACCATACTATCTTGATGACTGTGGCTTTGTTGTAGAGCCTGAAATCAGGCAGGTTGATTCCTCCAGTTCCATTTTCTTTCTCAAGATTGCTTTGGCTATTCGAGGATTTTTGTATTTCCATACAAATTGTGAAATTATTTGTTCTAGCTCTGTGAAGAATACTGTTGGTAGCTTGATAGGGATTGCATTGAATCTATAAATTGCTTTGGGTAGTATACTCATTTTCACTATATTGATTCTTCCAATCCATGAACATGGTATATTTCTCCATCTATTAGTGTCCTCTTTGATTTCTTTCACCAGTGTTTTATAGTTTTCTATATATAGGTCTTTAGTTTCTTTAGATAGATACATTCCTAAGTATTTTATTCTTTTCATTGCAATGGTGAATGGAATTGTTTCCTTAATTTCTGCTTCTGTTTTCTCATTATTATTGTATAGGAATGCAAGTGATTTCTGTGTGTTGATATTATATCCTGCAACTTTACTATATTCATTTATTAGTTTAGTAATTTTCTGGTGGAGTCTTTAGGGTTTTCTATATAGAGGATCATGTCATCTGCAAACAGTGAGAGTTTTACTTCTTCTTTTCCAATTTGGATTCCTTTTATTTCTCTTTCTGCTCTGATTGCTATGGCCAAAACTTCCAAAACTATGTTGAATAGTAATGGTGAAAGTGGGCACCCTTGTCTTGTTCCTGACTTTAGAGGAAATGCTTTCACTTTTTCACCATTGAGGATAGTGTTTGCTGTGGGTTTGTCATATATAGCTTTTATTATGTTCAGGTATGTTCCTTCTATTCCTGCTTTCTGGAGAGTTTTTTTTTTTTTTAGACTTGTATTTCTTTTTTTTTTAATTTTATTTTTAAACTTTACATAATTGTATTAGTTTTGCCAAATATCAAAATGAATCTGCCACAGGTATACATGTGTTCCCCTTATCATAAATGGATGTTGAATTTTGTCAAAAGCTTTCTCTGCATCTATTGAGATAATCATATGGTTTTTATCTTTCAATTTGTTAATGTGGTATATTACATTGATTGATTTGTGGATATTAAAGAATCATTGCATTCCTGGGATAAATCCCACTTGGTCATGATGTATGGTCTTTTTAATATGTTGTTGGATTCTGATTGCTAAAATTTTGTTAAGGATTTTTGCTTCTATGTTCATCAGTGATATTGGCCTGTAGTTTTCTTTTTTTGTGACATCTTTGTCAGGTTTTGGTATTTGGGTGATGGTGGCCTCATAGAATGAGTTTGGAAGTTTACCTTCCTCTGCAATTTTATGGAAGAGTTTGAGTAGGATAGGTGTTAGCTCTTCTCTAAATTTTTGGTAGAATTTAGCTGTGAAGCCGTCTGGACCTGGGCTTTTGTTTGCTGGAAGATTCCTGATTACAGTTTCAACTTCCGTGCTTGTGATAGGTCTGTTATGATTTTCTATTTCTTCCTGGTCCAGTTTTGGAAAGTTGTACTTTTCTAAGAATTTGTCCATTTCTTCCACGTTGTCCATTTTATTGGCATATAATTGCTGATAGTAGTCTCTTATGATCCTTTGTATTTCTGTGTTGTCTATTGTGATCTCTCCATTTTCATTTCTAATTTTATGGATTTGATTTTTCTCCCTTTGTTTCTTGATGAGTCTGGCTAATGGTTTGTCGATTTTATTTATCCTTTCAAAGAACCAGCTTTTGGCTTTGTTGATTTTTGCTGTGGTCTCTTTTGTTTCCTTTGCATTTATTTCTGCCCTAATTTTTAAGATTTATTTCCTTCTAATAACCCTGGGGTTCTTCATTTCTTCCTCTTCTAGTTGCTTTAGGTGTAGAGTTAGGTTATTTATTTGACTTTTTCTCTTGTTTCTTGAGCTATGCCTGTATTGCTATGAGCTTTCCCCTTAGGACTGCTTTAACAGTGTCCTATAGGTTTTTGGATGTTGTGTTTTCATTTTCATTCATTTCTATGCAAATTTTGATTTCTTTTTTGATTTCTTCTGTGATTTGTTGGTTATTCAGCAGCGTGTTTTTCAGCCTCCATATTTTGGAATTTTTAATAGTTTTTCTCCTGTAATCTTACTGCATTGTCGTCAGAAAAGATGCTTGGAATGATTTCATTTTTTTTTTTTTTTTTTTGAATTTACCAAGGTTACATTTATGGCCCAGGATGTGATCTATCCTATAGAAGGTTCCGTGTGCACTTGAGAAAAAGGTGAAATTCATTGTTTTAGGATGAAATGTCCTATAGACATCAATTAGGTCTAACTGGTCTATTGTATCGTTTAAAGTTTGTGTTTCCTTGTTAATTTTCTGTTTAGTTGATCTATCCATAGGTGTGAGTGGGGTATTAAAGTCTCCCACTATTATTGTGTTATTGTTGATTTCTCCTTTCATACTTGTTAGCATTTGTCTTACATATTGTGGTGCTCCTATGTTGGGTGCATATATATTTTTAATTGTTATATCTTCTTCTTGGATTTATCCTTTGATCATTATGTAGTGACCTTCTTTGTCTCTTTTCACAGCCTTTGCTTTAATGTCTATTTTATCTGATATGAGTATTGCTACTCCTGCTTTCTTTTGGTCTCTGTTTGCATGGAAAATCTTTTTCCAGCCCTTCACTTTCAGTCTGTATGTGTCCTCCGTTTTCAGGTGGTCTCTTGTAGACAACATATGTAGGGGTCTTGTTTTTGTATCCATTCAGCCAGTCTTTGTCTTTTGGTTGGGGCATTCAACCCATTTACGTTTAAGGTAATTATTGATAAGTATGATCCCATTGCCATTTACTTTATTGTTTCGGGTTCAAATTTATACACCCTTTTTGTGTTTCCTGTCTAGAGAATATCCTTTAGTATTTGTTGGAGAGCTGGTTTGGTGGTGCTGAATTCTCTCAGCTTTTGCTTGTCTGAAAAGCTTTTGATTTCTCCTTCATATTTGAATGAGATCCTTGCTGGGTAGAATAATCTGGGCTGTAGGTTATTTTCTTTCATCACTTTAAGTATGTCTTGCCATTCCCTCCTGGCTTGAAGAGTTTCTATTGAAAGATCAGCTGTTATCCTTATGGGAATTCCCTTGTGTGTTATTTGTTGTTTTTCCCTTGCTGCTTTTAATATTTGTTCTTTGTGTTTGATCTTTGTTAATTTGATTAATATGTGTCTTGGGGTGTTTTGCCTTGGGTTTATCCTGTTTGGGATTTTCTGGGTTTCTTGGACTTGGGTGATTATTTCCTTCCCCATTTTAGGGAAGTTTTCAACTATTATCTCCTCAAATATTTTCTCATGGTCTTTCTTTTTGTCTTCTTCTTCTGGGACTCTTATGATTCGAATGTTGGGGCGTTTAATATTGTCCTGGAGGTCTCTGAGATTGTCCTCATTTCTTTTAATTCGTTTTTCTTTTTTCCTCTCTGATTCATTTATTTCTACCATTCTATCTTCTAATTCACTAATCCTATCTTCTGCCTCTATTATTCTACTATTTGTTGCCTCCAGAGTATTTTTGATCTCATTTATTGCATTATTCATTATATTGACTCCTTTTTATTTCTTCTAGTTCCTTGTTAAACCTTTCTTGCATCTTCTCAGTCCTTGTCTCCAGGCTCTTTATCTGTGATTCCATTTTGATTTCAAGATTTTGGATCAATTTCACTATCATTATTTGGAATTCTTTATCAGGTAGATTCCCTATGTCTTCCTCTTTTGTTTGGTTTGGTGGGCATTTATCCTGTTCCTTTACCTGCTGGGTATTCCTCTGTCTCTTCATCTTGTTTATATTGCTGAGTTTGGGGTGTCCTTTCTGTATTCTGGCAGTTTGTGGTGTTCTTTTTATTGTGGAGTTCCCTCACTGTGGGTGGGTTTGTACAGGTGGCTTGTCAAGGTTTCTTGGTTACGGAAGCTTGTGTTGGTGTTCTGGTGGGTGGAGCTGGATTTCTTCTCTCTGGAGTGCAATGAAGTATCCAGTAATGAGTTATGAGATGTCTATGGTTTTGTAGTAACTTGGGGCAGCCTGTATATTGGAGCTCAAGGCTGTGCTCCTGTGTTGCTGGAGAATTTACTTGGTATGTTTTGCCTTGGAACTTGTTGACCCTTGTGTGGTGCTTGGTTTCAGTGTAGGTGGAGGCATTTGATGAGCTCCTGTCAATTAATGTTCCCTGGAGTCAGGAGTTCCCTGGAGTCAGGGTTTGGACTTAATCCTCCTACTTCCAGTTATCGGTCTTATTTTTACAGTAGTCTCAAAACTTCTCCTTCTATACAGCACCACTGATAAAACATCTAGGTTAAAGATGAAAAGTTTCTCCACCATGAGGGTCACCCAGAGAGGTTCACAGTGTTACATGGAGAAGAGAAGAAGGAGGAGAGAGTTAGAGGTGACCCGAATGAGATGAGGTGGCATCAATAGAGGAGAGAGCGGGCTATCCAGTAATCACTTCCTTATGTGCACTCCACAACTGGACCACTCAGAGATGTACATGGAGTTATACAGAGAAGAGAAGAGGGAGGAAGGAGACAGAGGTGGCCAGGAGGATAAAAGGGGGGAATGAAAAGGAGGGAGACAGATCCAGCCAGTAATCAGTTCCCTAAGTGTTCTCCACCATCTGGAACACACAGAAATTCACAGAGTTAGGTGGAGTAGAGAGGGGTTAGGGTGGAGACACAGGTGATCTGGTGGAGAAAAAGGAGAGTCCAAAGGGGAAGACAGCAGTCAAGCCAGTAATCTCGCTCCCAAATAGAAAATGGGTACTGAAGATTGGGTTCTTAAAGGTACAAAATTGGTAACAAATACCTAAAAGAAAAAATTAAAAATCTAGAGTAGAGTTTGGAATTTCAAAAATACAATGTTAAAGAAAGTAAGAAGGAAAAGAAAGAGATAGAGAGAGAGAAGAAAAAAAAAGTCACAAAAATTATAAAGAAAATATAGGTACAAAATTGATAACAAATACCAAAAAGCATAAATTAAAAATCTAGAGTAGAGTTTGGAATTTCAGAAATACAATGTTAAAGAAAAGAAGAAGAGAAATAAAGCGAGAAAAAAAAAAGTCACAAAAGTTATAGAAAAATATAGGTACAAAATTGATAACAAATACCTAAAAGCTAAAATTAAAAATCTAGAGTAGAGTTTGGAATTTCAAAAATAAAATTTTAAAGAAAAGAAGAAAAGAAAAAAAAAAGAAAAAGAAAAAAAAAGAAAAACAAGGTCACAAAAATTATAAAATATATACATATGAAGTTTGCTTTAGAAAAATAGGGTCTTTTTTTTTTTTGCAAAGTAATAGTAGGTTATAAAAGTGAAAATTAAAGGTGTAATAGAGGTCTTAATTTTTTTTTAAAAAATTTAAAAAAAAGGAAAGAAAGAATGATCACAAAAATAGTAAAAATATATCTAGAATTTTCTCTGGTGTTATTGTGTGTATTGTGGAGTCAGTTAATTTTCTGCTAGTTCCTTGGTCCAGCTTATATTTCTCAAGATCTATAGGCCCCTTCCTATGTAGTCGGTACTAACTACAAGGTTTTAATCTATTGCCTGTCGCTTCCAAGGTGGTTCCCTCTGTTATAGCTTCTTCTGTTTGCTGGTCTCTTCAGTGTCTGATTTCCGCCCTGATACAAAGGGGGCGGTGGTGGACACTTTTTTTTTTTTTTTTTTTTTTACTAGGCTCACTTGTTCAGTCGCACTGTGGGGAGGGAGGGACACTGCAAACAAATAACACTGGTGTTTGCTCGCAGTGCCTCAGCCACACTGGGCCTGCCTCCGCTCACGGCACATGTAGCCTCCCTGCCCACACTGCTCAGGCTCTAGGTTGCTCTGCAGGGAACCATCCGTGGCCAGCCCTGGGCTGCTTGCACCTCCCAGGTCTAAGCCGCTCAGGTTCAGGCACTCGGGGAGTCCTCAGAGGCACAGACTCGGTTGGGCCTGCGTTTTGTGCCCTTCCCAGGTCTGAGAAGCTCAGGTGATGAGGTGTTTGGCGATCGCGGCTGCTGGGACTTATCGCCTCCCCGCCACTCGGTTTTCTGGGTGTACAACCGGTGCACCTTCTCAGGCGGATGTTGACCGTCCAGAGCCCCAAGAAGTCTTAGTTAGCAAAGAAGCCTGCTTACAGTTTTGTAGCTAATGTCTCTCTGGGGCTGTGATTGCCCCCTTTCAGCTCTGGCTGCCTGTCACTGGAGGGGGATGGTCTGCAGCCGGCTATCTCTGTTCAGTCCTTTGTTCTGTGCGCGGGCCTAGTGGTGTCTTAGGTTAGGGCTGGCTTTCCGCGTGGTAGCTATCCCACAGTCTGGTTTGCTAGCCCAAATTAGTTCACTCAGATAGCGCTCCGGGCATTCAGGCCAGATCCTTATTCTAAGCAATGCAGCCCGCGCCTCCCTGCCCAGCCCTCGCTTGCTAGGGGCTGGTGCCTGCATTTGCGCTGCTTCTCTGCTGGGGGAGTTACTGTTGGGCTCGTAATATATGGGTTTTAATTGTTTATTTATTTTTCCTCCCTGTTATGTTGCCCTCTGTGCGTCCAAGGCTCGGCACAGACTTGGCAGTGAAAGTATTTCCTGGAGTTCGAAAACTTCTCTCTTTTTAAGACTCCCTTCCTGGGACAGAGCTCTGTCCCTCTTTCTTTTGTCTCTTTTTTTGTCTTTTATATTTTTTCCTACCTCCTTTCGAAGACAACGGGTTGCTTTTCTGGGTGCCTGATGTCCTCTGCTGGCATTCAGAAGTTGTTTTGTGGAATTTACTCAGCGTTTAAATGTTCTTCTGATGAATTTGTCGGGGAGAAAGTGGTCTCCCCGTCCTATTCCTCTACCATCTTAGCTCCTCCTCCATAAATGTATATTTAATGATATGCAGGAAGAGTAAGATTTTTATAGAGAGGGTATTTTTCTTGGCTTTTGAAGAACATCTTCTAAACACTAGTCCAACTCCTACCTGTGTGAAGCTAAAGCTATGTGTTTTTAAAAATCTTTATCTTCATTCACTCATGTCATTATGTAATTTTAAGTGCTAAGATTTTCCTTTGATTATTTAAAATAATATAGAACAACTCAAGTTGTTTTATACTTGGAAAACACAAGTAAAGTTTTATTGTTATCAATATGCCTTAACAGTATGGAAGAAGTTTGTATTTATTTTGGTCTTACTATGAATTTCTTCCTTATCCCCTTGACATGTAGTCCTAATCTATTTTTTATGTTTTCAACTTTTGCTTTTCACATTTAGATCTACACTCTATCTGGAATTAATATTTGTGTGGGGTAGCAGTTTTGTGCTGGAATCAGCTTGCAAGAGATGATCAGATGTGTCTGTTCCTGACTCTACATTCTGTGGCATAAGAGAAGTAGTTGGATTACCTATGGTGGAAGTCTTTAACCCCTCAGAAATTGGCACATGCTAAAAATCTGGCTCCAGATCCCCATGTCCCAGAGAAGAGGTCGTTAAATGTTTCCTTTCACATAATTTGAAGGTAGGAATCTAATTTGGTCTTACTTTCCACATGCAGAACCAGTTGTCATAGCATCATTTGGTACAGAATCATCACACATTATCATCCTTTATTCACTGAGTTGTGATGCTCTCTCAATTATATACCAGAACTGTATTATGCACATATCTAAGTCTTGTCACAAGTTTAGCTGAACTGGAGAAAGCTGAGCTGATAGGTGTTGGAGTTGCCAATTAAAACAATCCAAAATGATAGTACAGTCAAGACTTTAATCACTTACTGTGACATTATAAGCAAGAAGCTAAACTAGAGAAATTGAAAACTTCCTTCTTCTCTTTCCCTCACCATGAAATGGTGAAGCAGTTGAGAGTTAAGTTTGGATTTGCACAGACATGGAATTCATCTCATTATCAAGGAAGCCCTGAACAAAAATTCCTACAGTTTTCTGGGCCTGAGGGCCAGGGGAGGGTGAGAGGAAAAGGCTAGGAATGGAAAAGTACTGGATATTGACTTAAATGGAGAAAATGTACCTCCACCTCCATTAAGAGCTCTCAGCAAAGACACCTGAGGAAGGCTTCTGTTGAAAGTCCTCTAGAAAGAATCTTTGTAATGAAGACACCCAGGCTAGAAATGCCCGTATGTGTAAGGGGATGGTGGCCCAGGGATTCTGAGTCTTCCTTCAGAGGCTAATGCAGTGACTGCATCAAGTGTGGGGTGAGGGGGACAGCTTTCTCTGCATAAGGCCTGTCAGGTAAAGCCACTGCTGGTGTCCATGGTTGGACCTGAAAAGAACCTCATAGGTTTTTTTTTTTTTTTTGGCTAGGAGCCAGACTCCTTAAATCTGTTTCTTTATTATTATGCCACTTTGTTCTATTTTTCTATCCCTGGGTTGTTGCTAAAAACTTCAGTTTATATACATTTATATTTCTGGATATTTGGGAAGGTGATTCAGTTTTCTCCCTCTTCTTCTTGTTCTTCTTCATTTACTTATGGACATATTTTTATTTGGGTTATCTTCTGTAGAAAGGAGCTCCCCTGGTAGCTCAGTTGATAAAGAATCCCTCTGCAATACAGGAAACCCGGGTTTGATTCCTGGCTTGGGAAGATCCCCTGGAGAAGGGATATGTTACCCACTCCAGTAGGAATGTTGTGGGAAAAGTCCCTTACAGAGCTTTATGCATTTATATCCGCCATGTATTGTTACTTTTCTTTGTGTGTGTACTCAGTCATGTCCGATAATTTGTGACTCCCTGGGAAAATGTCAGTTTTCATTCCAATCCCAAAGAAAGGCAATGCCAAAGAATATTCAAACTACCACACAATTGCACTCATCTCACACTCTAGTAAAGTAATGCTCAAATTCTCCAAGCCAGGCTTCAGCAATACATGAACCGTGAACTTCCTGATGTTCAAGCTGGTTTTAGAAAAGGCAGAGGAACCAGAGATCAAACTGCCAACATCCGCTGTATCATTGAAAAAGCAAGAGAGTTCCACAAAAACATCCATTTCTGCTTTATTGACTATGCCAAAGCTTTTGACTGTGTGGATCACAATAAACTGTGGGAAATTCTTCAAGAGATGGGAATCCCAGACCACCTGACCTGCCTCTTGAGAAATCTGTATGCAGGTCAGGAAGCAACAGTTAGAACTGGACTGAACAACAGACTGGTTCCAAATAGGAAAAGGAGCACGTCAAGGGTGTATATTGTCACCCTGCTTATTTAACTTCTATGCAGAGTACATGATGAGAAATGCTGGACTGGAAGAAACACAAGCTGGAATCAAGATTGCTGGGAGAAATATCAATAACCTCAGATATGCTGCTGCTGCTGCTAAGTCACTTCAGTCATGTCCGACTCTGTGTGACCCCATAGACGGCAGCCCACCAGGCTCCCCCGTCCCTGGGATTCTCCAGGCAAGAACACTGGAGTGGGTTGCCATTTCCTTCTCCAATGCATGAAAGTGAAAAAATGAAAGTGAAGTCACTCAGTTGTGTCTGACTTTTCACGACCCCATGGACTGCAGCATACCAGGCTTCTCCATCCATGGGATTTTCCAGGCAAGAGTACTGGAGTAGGGTGCCATTGCCTTTGCTGGATATGCAGATAACACCACCCTTATGGCAGAAAGTGAAGAAGAACTGAAGAGCCTCTTGATGAAAGTGAAAGAGAAGAGTGAAAAAGTTGGCTTAAAGCTCAGCATTCAGAAAACTAAGATTTTGGCATCCAGTCCCATCACTTCATGGCAAATAGATGGGGAAACAGTGGCTGACTTTATTTTTGTGAGCTCCAAAAATCACTGCAGATGATGATTGCAGCCATGAAATTAAAAGACATTTACTCCTTGGAAGGAAAGTTATGAGCAACCTAGACAGCATATTAAAAAAGAGAGACATTACTTTGCCAACAAAGGTTTGTCTAGTCAAGGCTATGGTTTTTCCAGTAGTCATGTATAGATATGAGAGTTGGACTATAAAGAAAGCTGAGCGCGGAAGAATTGATGCTTTTGAATTGTGGTGTTGGAGAAGACTCTTGAGAGTCCTTTGGACGGCTAGGAGATCCAACTAGTCCATTCTAAAGGAGATCAGTCCTGGGTGTTCATTGGAAGGACTGATTTTGAAGCTGAAACTCCAATACTTTGGCCACCTGATGCAAAGAGTTGACTCATTGGAAAAGACCCTGATGCTGGGAAAGATTGAGAACAGGAGGAGAAGGGGACGACAGAGGATGAGATGGTTGGATGGCATCACTGATCAATGGACATCAGTTTGGGTATGCTCTGGGAGTTCATGATGGACAGGGAGGCCTGGCGTGCTGCAGTTCATGGGGTTGCAAACAGTCGGACACGACTGAGCGACCGAACTGAACTGATGTTTTTCTACAGAAGTTGTAAGCATTTATTCTTAACTGGTTTTACTCAGTTTGTAAATTAGTTAATGATCAGGGAAATTTGAAATTATGTCTCATGCCCAGAATATTCTGTAATCAATCTTTCTTGGCAATTTAGGGATAAGGCCGACTTGTTGGGTCATTAGAAAATGTGACAGAAGTGTTTATAGAAGGTAAAAATTTTGAAAGCCATGAATTTAAAAACAAGGGATGAGTTGATAAAAAGAAAATGTAAATCTTGAGAAATATGTTCCATTTATAAAAATGATATATAATTTATTTTCAGTCATAATCTAAATTTTGTAGTATCATCTTCATCAGTTCAAGAGTGATTATATCAGGCTACTAAGTTTGCATGATTAATGAGTGTTTTGTGTAGGAAATAGAGCATAATTGTTAAAGTATCATGGCAGTTAGTAATAATTAGTGAAAATTTTCTATTTACAAATTTCTCTTTCCTTAGAACTCAGCATGATGGAAATGCTTAAACTGGCAAATAAGTGTTTTCTTTAAAAATATTATTTAAGTATTATGAAATTTGTACAGTTAGTCCTCCATAACCACAGGCTCTGTATCTGTGGATTCAATCAAGCACAGATAGAAAATATTTCTAACAAAAATCCCAGAAAGTTCCAAGAAGCAAAACTTGAATTTGTTGGATGATGGCAACTATTTACATAGTATTTACATTGTATTTACAACTATTTGCATTTCATTGTATTGTTGTTTAGTCACTAAGTCATATCTGACTTTTTTGCGACCCCATAGACTGTAGCATGCCAGGTTCCTCTGACTATGGGATTTCTCAGGCAAGAATACTAGAGTGAGTTGCCATTTTCTTCTCCAGGGGATCTCCCCAATCCAAGGATGGAACCCGGGTCTCCTGCATTGGCAAGCGGATTCTTAACCACTAAGCCACCAGAGAAGACCTTCATTGTATAAGGTGATATAATTAACCTAGAGATGATTAAAGTTGATGTGAGGGTGTGCATAAGTTATATGCCAAATGCTATGTCATTTTATTTTATTATTATTATTTTGCCACGCAGCATGTAGGATCTTAGTTCCCTGAAGTGAAGTGAAGTTGCTCAGTCATGTTTGACTCTTTGCGACCCCATGGACTGTAGCCTATCAGGCTGCTCTGTCCATGGGATTCTCCAGGCAAGAATACTGGAGTGGGTTGCCATTTCCTTCTCTAGGGGAACTTCCCAACGCAGGGATCGAACCCGGGTCTCCCACATTGCAGGCAGATGCTTTACCCTCTGAGCCACCAGAGAAGCCTGACCAGGGCACAAATCTGTGCCCACTGCATTGAAAGCACTTGACTACCAGGGAAGTTCCAACTATTCATTTTATATAAGGCACTTGAGCATCTGTAGATGTTGGTATCCACAGAGTCCTGGAACCAATACTCCATTGATACTGAGGGACAACTGTTTTAAATATTGGAGCATTTGGTGTGATTGTAATTTATGTTATATATCTGTTCCTCTATAACAGTGTAGCAAGATTCTATGAAGAATTTTAATCACTAAATTTTTCCAAGAGCAAAGTTTCACAAAATTGTAGCAAAAATGTTTAATATGTGGCCAGGATAAGGTAATTTATAGACTATTCTAACCAAATTCAGCAACATATCATGTGCCTGATCAGTGATGAAACTTTTAAATGAGATTCTTGGTTCTCTTGAATTAATGAAATATTTTGTGCAGTATTTTATTGAAATTCTGCCATTAGCTTTAGGACTTTTGTGTGGTAGAAAGAACATTTGATCAGCTCAAGAAATCATTTCTAGTCCATATTTGATACTCGTTCACTAATTATGTTGCATTGGACAAAGTACCTTGCCTTGCCTTTCATCTGTAAGATGAAACATAAATTCATTCTATGAACTATATCTCATGAGGAATAAAACTGTCACATAATATGCTCTATCTTCTATTATTCAAGCAATCAACCTTTATTTAGTGTGAGGGAGCCTGGTGGGCTGCTGTCTATGGGGTCACACAGGATCAGATACGACTGAAGTGACTTAGCAGCAGCATTCCATCCACCTGCTGGGAACCAATGTATCATTTTGTTTCTTGGCTGTGTATTAGAACCACTGGTTAGCTGTTTTAAAACTAGACTCCTAAGCCCCATCCTAGACTTTTTAAAAAATATATTTATTCATTTATTTATTTGACTGTGCCAGGTCTTAGTTGAGGCATGTGGGATGTTTAGTTGCAGCATGCAAACTCTTAGTTGCAGCAGGTGGGATCTATTCCCTGACCAGGGACCAACCCAGGCCCCCTGCACTGGGAGTGCTGAGTCTTAGCCACTGGACTGCCAGTGAAGTTCCTAGCCTTCTTGAGTTAGAAAATCTGGGTGTTACACTGTGGGATCTATATTTTAAAAAAAAAAAAATACAACTTCCCAGATGCTTCATTCTAATCTGTAACTGAGTTAAGTATAACTCCCTTAGGGCATGAAGAGTAATTAATAAATTATGCAAAAATTTTTAACCTAGTTGGGGATATAAATTCAGTACTGAATATAAAGCAAAGGCTAAATATATATATAAATATAAGTATTAAAGAAGGGTCACAATAAGTACGTGGAGTAAGTAGGGAATGAAGGGTTTAAATTGAGTTGAAGTTGGAAAAGGGAGGGAAAAAGAAAAATTATTTTCATGAAGGAAAATTTGAGTAGTGATGGCATAAAGATGAAATAAGATTAGTTGTCTTTTACTACAGTGAAGTCTGACCAGATTAGAGAGAAAGCCTGGTGAAAATAAGAAATCTGCTTCCTGGCTTCTTAAGGTCTTTGGTTGTTGTCTGATCAATTTTTTTTACAAAGTGTATTTAATTTGCTATTACAATTACATATAATGATTTAATCACATGTGTTATAAATAATATATTAAATTGTTCTCTTTTCTATTTCATTAATAATGTTATTTTAGTACTTTATATGCATCTTTGACACATCATACGAGCTCTTTTGTGTCTTGCTTTTTTTGGCTCAATATTATGAGTTTCGTCCATGTTGCAAATATCTGTAGTTAATTCATTTTCATCATTAAATAACATTCAATTGGATGAATAGTCCACAGATAATGTATCCATTCTACTGTTCATGGGTGGACATTTGACTTGTTTTCAATTATTGGCTATTTCAAACAATGCTGCACTTTACCTGTTGCGGGAGGGGAATTGATGAATCACAGGAAATGAGTATCTTCAGCTTCAGTAGATAACGGCAGTCTAGATTCTAAAATGGTTTTCATATTACCACTAACAGTATGTGAAAATTCCACAACACCATGTGGAATTGTGTATCTTTTAATTTTTGCCAAGCAAATGTGTTTGTTATAGCATGAATCTGTTCCCTGTTGACTAATAATGTTGAGCATCTTTTCAAAAGTTTATTGGTCATTCAGATATCCTCTTTTGAAAAGTGTCTGTTCAAGACTCTTACCCTTTTTTCTAGTATTTTTTACTTTTTGTAAGTATTTTTTAATATATCCTGAATATGAATCTCTTGTTAGTTATATGTGTTGCAAATATTTTTTCTCACCATGAGTTTACCCCTTTACTCTCTTAATTGCGTCTTTTGATGAATAGAAATTCTTACTTGTAATGTAATATACTTTATCCATCGATCTTTGAAAAAATTATGATTCCTGCTTAAGAAATTCTCTCCTACCCCAAGATCATGAAGATAATCTCATATGTTTATGATCTAGAAGCTTCATTGTTTTACTTCTCACATTTAGACATACAATTACTTCCCTGCTTTGATTATTATCATTTTTCTTACCTGTAGCTACTGAATTCTTCCTCTGCTGCTGCTGCTGCTAAGTCATGTCAGTCGTGTCCGACTCTGTGCGACCCCATAGACGGCAGCCCAACAGGCTCCTCTGTCCCTGGGATTCTCCAGGCAAGAATACTGGAGTGGGTTGCCATTTCCTTCTCCAATGCATGAAAGTGAAAAATGAAAGTGAAGTCGCTCAGTCGTGTCTGACTCTTAGAGACCCCATGGACTGTGGCCTACCAGGCTCCTCTGTCCATGGGATTCTCCAGGCAAGAGTACTAGAGTGGGGTGCCATTGCCTTCTCCAGTTATACTAAATACTTACTTTTCTAGATACTCTTTTTGATTTTCTTGTATTATCTGCTTGTCTTCCTATTTTTCATCCTTTCTAAATCACTATAAGGAATTCAATATAAAAATTATATTTACCTATTTCTTTAAATTGGCCAGCAAGTTCAAGTGAAATATTTCATTTGGTATTTGCCGTTTATACACAATTTGGATAAACTTGACCCAAAGTCTCTAAAAAATAATTAAATCTTCTCTTTCCTGATCATGAGGTAATTCCTTTTAATTTAATGAAAGAAATGGTGTTACTTAGTGAAGAGTACACATTTTAAATTCCACACAAGGGAAAATATCATTCTAGTGCTAGGTATGATAGAATAATGGGGTGGTGTTAGTGGTAAAGAACTCGCCTGCCAATACAGGAGACAAGAGACGCATGTTCGATCCCTGGGTCTGGAAGATTCCCTGGAGGAGGGCATGGCAACCCACTCTGGTATTCTTGCCTAGAGAATCCCATGGATTGAGGAGCCTGAAGAGCTGTGATTCACAGGGTCACAAAGAGTCAGACACGAATGAAGTGACTTAGGGTGGACGATAACAGAATAATAGTATTTGGGATAGTTAATAAGTCTGAACTACCAGAAGTCAACATATCTGAATTTTAAGCAAAATGATTCTCTCAGCTAATATCCTAATAAATTGTAGATTTTTTTGAAAGTGTTTAGTGGATGAATGACCATGTAAAAGCCCTCTGCATACTCCTACTCCCCTCCCCTACTCATTTAATCAATGATCATAATACTAGCAACTTTCCCTTTGGCATGTCCTTAAACAGAGTTTATGAATATCTGATAATATTAAAAGCATGAAGAATTAGGATGGGGAATATGCCTTTCCAGTTGAATACTTGGAGAGTGTTGGCTTGATTATCTTTTTTTGCTCTGGCTCTTTTGTTTTGATTGTGTAAAAACTATCATCATCCAAATTTCTGTTCCATTTCATGAAGGGGAAGATATTCCCTGTAGCATCCTTCATGCCATTTGTGCATCCAATTGATTGCAGCTGTATCCAGAAGAAAGGGAACAAATGTTTTGCTGATTCTACTGCCAAGAAGTAGATTAAATTTGGAAACATATCATTGATGGATGATTAAAATTCAGAAACATAGGATTTGCTAACTTAAAGCCAGGAAGCAAAGGTAAGAGACATCACTGTGCTTTCAGACATGGTTCTGGTTTAGGTGACTATAGTCTGAATATTTAGACTTAACATTTAATGGAAAAGGTTTATTTTTCAATCATTTTTGTTCATTTTCTAGAGAATTGATTCCTTCCTATAGTGGCATATTTAAATTATCTTTTTCAAAGATATAGTTTATATACATTAAAAGCAAGACTCATCTGTTTGCAAAAAGTTTACATCTAAAACCTACCTGTGTGCATGCCCTCCCCCACTACAAACACACATATAAACAGAGTTGTATTTTAAATGTGTTTTGTGAAATGACAGTAGAAAAGGGGTTTTCTGAATCAGATTTTTTGAGATAAGAATAAAAATCCATTTTATTTGAAATGTATTGTGCCAGAGTAATTTCTCAAAACAAACAGAAAATGTAATCTGTTTACTTGTTAACTTTAGAACTTTGAGTATCATTTATTTTAGGATACCTAGGTCTCAGACATGGGAAAAGTCCCTAAACCTCTTTTCAAATGATGTTCTTGCCTTGCTTTTTCTCTTCCTCTGTTGGAGATTTGGCCTAACTCTGTAGAGTGCTTGATTATCTCTATTTGAGGGGCTTCTCTCATCAGAAGAAATGTGTTATAGATCATCACGCTGTCAGAAATCCATGCCTCTTCAATTTGATGAAGGCACTGGCAATATTTGAGGCTGGATGGATATCCTGAAGGTTTCTCAGAGAAATCTGACAAATACTTGGCAGAGTGGTCACCATTTCTAACAGATTTTATCAGCACTGCTCTTTCAGATGGAGGAACATTTAGACACCAAAAGGGTATATGGAACACCAGAGCTGCAGAACTGGCAGCATCGCATACATTTGTGAGAGAACATTGGGATGAACTTGCAACAATCATCAAACAGCTTCAATCAACACCCATGTCATGGGAACACATTTTTCTTCTTACTGCAACATGTCAAAACAAAAACCCATCACCAGAGGCCAATGGGAAAACTGTATGAATCCCAGGATTTAGATAATTGGGTAAGGTTTTGAGAGTCCATTTGAAAGTCCACCTTTGAAAAAAAAATAATGTATTGAGTGTGAGACACGTGCATGCTTAAAATGCCCCCTCTTCTACTTTAGAGCTAGTAGATAGCTTTTCAGTAAATGCCAGCTTTTCTTCTCTTAATAGCTTACCTCTGATTTCTCCTTTCTTTCTCAATACTCTAGCTGTTTTTCAAGGCCTAGTTGGCAAAACAGAAGATAATTACATCTTTTCCCTGAGACTTGTGTCATAATTTGACTTTTGTGGATGACCCTTGTATCAGGGTCAAAGAATAGTGCTATAGGGTTCTGGGAGTTTCTGTAACATAGACGGTAGTTCCTTTCTAGAATGAGCTGCTTTTATCTGTTATATCATCTCTTAAAAACGTATATCAAAATGACATGGAGAATTTAAGTGAATAGAAACATAATCTGGGATTCCCTGGTGGCTCAGTGGTAAAGAATCTGCCTGCGGTGAAGGATAACTGGGGTTTGATCCCTGGGTCAGGAAGATCCCCTGGAGAAGGGAATGGCAACCCATTCCAGTATTCTTGCCTGGCAAATCCCATGGACAGAGGAGCCTGGTGGGTACAGTCCATAGCATCCCTAAGAGTCAGACATGAGTGGGCATGCATGCAAAGCAAAGTAATGATACATGATGAGTATAAATACATAAAGTTTACCAGAAATCACAATGTTCTTTACTGGAAAAAAAATTCCTTCCAAATATAGACCACGGTGAATGAGAGTTTAAGGTAATCTACTATTAGATGAAGATTTTCTTTAGATTTCTTTAGATCAAAGGAGATAATTAGAATTCCTTTGTTTCATACATAAAAAATAGAAATTACTTTGAAGAATTGAATTTTTGTTTATCAAAAAATGATTTTTGAAATATTTAGCAACATAATTAAACCAAGGCTAATCTTGTAGTTAATGACATTAGTGTGGTTGTTAGTGATTTGATATAATAGTATGCACGGCCAATGGTGAGTGATAAGCAATAAAATCTGGAATGATGCCCCTCCTTCAAAATCAGGATTTAAAAGTAGATCACCATTAACTAGATAAAGCTCTGTGAACAATGAGCTGTTTTATAGCCTTTCCAAATATTTGGAAGTAAATATTTGTTTGCACATAATCTCTAGATGAGATAAAATCTACAACTTGCTATGGCTATGAAACAGTAGAATTTCTTCATGCCATTTAATCTATAGAAAATCTAACTAACTGTCTTTTCCCTGATTGAGTGGTCTTGACATCCTTGGTTAAGATCATTTGGCCAAAAAGTTAGGGTTTATTTCTGGGCTCTCTATTTTATTTCATTGGTGTATTTATCTGTCTTTATTTCAGCACTACAGAGTTTTGATTACTATAGTTTTGTAATACATTTTGAAATCAAGTGTGAGTTTTCCAACTTTGTTATTCTTTTTCAAATTATTTTTGCTATTTGGAGTCCCTTGAGGTTTCATATTAATTTTGAAATTTTAAAAATTTCTGTAAAAAATGCCATTGGGTTACTGATAAGGATTGCTTTGAATCTGTAGATTGCTTTGTGTAGTATGGATATTTTAACATTAGTCTCCCAATCCATAAACATGAGGTATCTTTCTATTTACTTCTGTCTTCTTTAAATTTTTTCAGCATTATTTTGAGGTTTTAGAATTTTCTTGATTTCTTTTTTGGACAGTTAATTGATAGTGTACAGAAACATAACTGATTTTCATATGTTGATTCTGTTTTGTGTGTGTGTGTGTGTGGAATCTTCAGAATTTTTCTACATATAAGATCATTCATCTGCAATCAGGGATAATTTTACTTCTTCTTTTCAGATTTGCATGCATGCTTAGTTGTTCAGTCATGTCCTACTCTTTGTGACCCCATTGACTGTAGCCTGCCAGGCTCCTCTGTCCATGGGATTCTGCAGGCAAGAATACTAGAGTGGGTTGCCATTTCCTCCTCCAGGGGATTTTCCAGACCCAGGGATCAAACCTAAATCTCCTGCATTGCAGGCATATTCTTTACCACTGTGCCACCTGGGAAGCATTTTCAGATTTGGTTGCTTTTTATTTATTTTCTTGACTAATCACTCCAGCTAGGACAGTCAGTGCTATGTTCAGTAGAAGTGGCAGGAGTAAGAATCTTTGTCTTGTCCCAGATCTTAGAGGAAAAGCTTTCAATTTCTCAGTATTGAGTATATTAGCTGTGGGTTTTTCATATATGGTTTTTATAGTGTTGAGGTAAATTCCTTCTATACACTTAATTTGTTGACAGTTTTTATCATGAAAGTATGTTAAATTTTGTCACTTGCTCTTTCTGCATCTATTGAGATGACCTTATGATTTTATCTATCATTCTATTAATGCAGCATATCACAATGATTGTTTTGTATGTGTTGAAACATCCTTGAACCCCAGGATAAATCCCTTTTGGGCATGGTGCATGATCCTTTTAATGTGCTGTTCAGTTTGGTTTGCTAATATTTTGTTGAAGATTTTGCATCCATGTTTATCAGAGATATTGGTCCATAGTGTTTTACTGGTATCTTTGCCTGGCATGGTATCAGAGTGATGCTGGCCTCATAAAATGGGTTTTTAGTGTTCCCTCATCTTCTGTTTTTTGGAAGAGTATAAGGAAGATTAATATTAATTCTTTGCTTATTTGATAGAATTCACCTGTGAAGGCATTTGGTCCTGGATTTTTCTTTGTTGGGAAATTCTTTATTACTGATTCAATCCCCTTTTTATTGGTTTATTTGGGCTTTTTGTGTTTTCGTGATTCAGTCTTGATATGTTGTATGTGTCTAGGAATTTATCCATTTTATCTAGGCTGTCCAATTTTTTGGCATACAATTACTAATAATAGCTGCTTTTTATCTTTTATTTCTATGCTATCTGTTGCAGTGTTGTAAAGGTTGTAAAGCCTTGTAGCTTCTTAGCCCACCAATTTGCTGATGTATCCTTGTATTTACACATCACATACATGTGTAAATTTTATACATACATACATGTGTAAGATTAAATATACATGTGTGTATATTTAATATTGTTTCATTTTGCATTTTAAATAAATAGTATATCATATACACATATGAACATATATCTTTCTGAAATTTGCCTTTTAAACGCACAATGGTTTTGAGATTTATCCATGTAAAATATACAGCTCTAGTTCATTCATTCATTTTTTGCTGTTGTTTCACAGTATTGCGTTATATGAATATGCTTCTATTTATTCAATCAATTCCTGTTGCTGTGAGTTTAAGTTGTTTTCTCTCTGTCACTATTACAATGTTACAATGAGAAAGGTTCCCACTTGTGATAGTTTTCTAGGTTTTACAGCAAAAAGTAGACTTGCAGAGTCACACACTACACATGTCCTCAAATATAGTAGCTATTCCCAAATTTCTCCCCTAATGGATATACAATTTGCACTCCTGTAAGCAGAGTATGATAATCTCTCTTCTGCATTCTCACTAATTGGTATTTTGCATTCAATTGTTATGAATCTGAGGAATATAAAATCACATCTTAATTTGCATTTACATAATTAATAATTTACATAATTAATACTTTACATAATTAATGAGATTGAACCCATGTTATCTGGCTATTGGTATTTCCTTTATATTCTATAAAATTCCTGTTAGCACAAATTTTATAAGCATAAATTTAGGGTTATATTACTAAAATTTAGGGTTATCTTGCTTAAACCGTTATACTGGTGCTGCATGAGATGATACATAGGTAACCAAAGTAGCTATACGTTCTCCAATTTTCTGGATTCACTTTTTTCCCTTATCCTTTCCTTTACTTCTGTGCTCAGGCAAATTAAATTTATTCCCACATTTCATATATTGTTGGACTATCGTCAAGCTCCACAATATTTCCAAGCATTCATGAAAAGAGCAGATCCGTGCATATGTGTGTGTGTGTGGTTCATATATGCATAATAGTGTTCTGCTCTCCTATTACTCTCTCCAAATTGTTAGTGAACATTTGTTTCCAGATTCCTGGTGTCATTTTGTTTCCTGTATCTGCTACACAGTGTCTGGTCTATATCATTCTAATTAAGGAAATTAATCTAGTTAATCTCTTCTTCAAAAAGAGTTTATCAAAAAGCTGCTGTGTATAACCAAAATGCATGAGATGATTTACAGAAATGATAGGTAAGTTTGCCCAAGAAGGGAAAGTATCTAATGAAAGTTATATATCACTATTCAAAAAATTTTACTGGCAGTTTCCTTCACCTGAGAAATGTAATATGTCTGCCCTTAGGAACACATCTGCTGACATTTTGCTAGACTCCCAGAGCCACCTCTCATCTCTTTCCTTGATGATTTTTCTGATATTCTTTGAATTTCACTTTCAATCCTCTGATAACAAATCCAAAGTTATTGTTCTGCAGTACAGAGATTATATATTTGTCTGTGTCTCAAAACTCTCAAATTATTGTGAGAGGAACATTCTGGGTCAGGAATGGCTTAGTTTCAACTACAAGGGCCAATCATGAAGTGTTCTTAAAGCAAAATGTACAATCTAACCTGAGTATATGCAGCCCCAAATCCCCAACATATTTAAAACTTACTGGAAAAAACAGAGGTAAAATATTTATTTATACTAGAGAGCCAAGCCAGTGTAGTAAGGTAAGAAATAAATATTACAAAGCATAAAGATGTGAAAGGAAAAAGTAAAATAACTATTAACATACATTATCAATTTTAATGTAAAATATTATATTAAAATATAATGTTTAAAGTTAAAGCATGACTCACGTTAATAATAAATACAAGTCACACATTTATTTGACTCATTAATGAAAGAGGGATCCAGTAAGTTTTTAACAGTGGTGCAAAAGGAAAACTGAGAGACAAAGATTTACATAGTCAAAGTCCTACTAAGACAAATTTGCTAATAAATGCAAAATAGTTAATATCCCAAATAAAAATAAACTATATTTATCTTTTCTACTGGGTAGAAATGAATTGCATCTGGCTGCATAAAATTCATGTGCATGCCATGAACAGGAATCATTTGCATTATCCTCTGACAAGAATTATTTTAATTGTTATTTTTTCTACAAGGTAACTTCTACCTCTATAGAGATAAAAAATAACAATCAATAGAATCATTAAGAGGTACAGGCATACCTTGTTTTCTTATGCTTCACTGTATTCTACTTCACAGATACTGAATTTTTTACAAACTGAAATTTTCTGGCAATCCTGTATGTAGTTGAGTAAGTCTATCAGTTAGCCAAATTGTGAATACAAAGGAAATTTTCTTAAAGAAAATTAAAAATGCTAGTCTAGTGAGCACATAAATGAAAAGAAAGTAAAATGGGCTTATTGAAAATGTGGAGAAAATTTTAATGATCTAGATAGTAGATCAAACCAGCCACAACATTCCCTTAAACCAAAGGCTAATCCAAAGCAAGGCCCTAACTCTCTTCAATTCTATGAAGGCTGAAAGAGATGAGGAAACTGAAGAATAATGGCAAAACCAATACAATATTGTAAAGTAATTAGCCTCCAATTAAAATAAATAAATAAATAAAATATTTGAAGCTAGTAGATATTGGTTCATGATGTTTAAGGAAAGAAGCTGGCTCCATAACATGAAAGTACAAGGAGAAGCAACAGATCCTGATGTTGAAGATGCAGCAAGTTTCCCAGAATATCTAGCTAATAGAGTGAAGGTGGCTACATTACACAACAGATTTTTGATGTAGATGAAAGAGCCTTCTTTTGGAAGTAGACCCCATCTAGGACTTTTGTAGCTAGAGAGGAGAAGTCAATGCCTGACTTCAAAGTTTCAAAGGATCGGCTGACTCTCTTGTTAGGGGCTAACACACCTGATGATTTTAAGTTGAAGACAGTGTTCATTTACCATTCTGAAAATCCTAGGGTCCTTAAGAATTACACTAAATCTTGACTGTACTCTCTAAATGGAACAACAGAGCTTGGATAACAGCACTTATATGTTTATAACATATATTATAAACATTAATAACAAATATTTTAAGACCACAGTTGAGATCATAAAAAAGATTCCTTTCAAATTATTACTGCTTATTGACAATATATGTGGTCTCCCAGGATCTCTGATGGGGATGGACAAAGAGATTAATATTGTTTTCATGCCTGCTAACACAGTATCCATTCTGCAGCCTATGGATCAACAAGTAATTTTGACTTTCAAGTCTCATTATTTCATAAGAGTATTTCTGCCATAGAGAGTATTTCCTCTGATGGATCTGGGCAATGTAAATTGAAAACTTTCTGGAAAGCATTCACCATACTAGATGCCATTAAGAACATTAATGATATATGGGAAGAAGTCAAAATACCAGTGTTCACAGAATTTTGGAAGAAGCTGATTCCAACCCTCATGGATGACTTTGAGGGAGGCAGAACTTCAGTGGAGGAAGTCACTGTATATGTGGAAATATAGAAATAGAACTAGAATTCTAAGCTGAACCTGAAGATGTGATTGAATCCCTGAAATCTCATGATAAAGTCTTATGGACTCTGTGGGAGAGGGAGAGGGTGGGAAGATTTGGGAGAATGGCATTGAAACATGTAAAATATCATGTAAGAAACGAGTTGCCAGTCCAGGTTCGATGCACGATACTGGATGCTTGGGGCTAGTGCACTGGGACGACCCAGAGGGATGGTATGGGGAGGGAGGAGGGAGGAGGGTTCAGGATGGGGAACACGTGTATATCTGTGGCGGATTCATTTTGATATTTGGCAAAACTAATACAATTATGTAAAATTTAAAAAAAAAATAAAATTAGAGAAAAAAAAAACTTGAAAGAATAAGGAGTTACTTCTATGGATGAGCAAAAGAGGTGGTTTCTTGACATGGAAACTGCTGGTGAAACAACTGTGAAGATTTTTGAATGACAACAAAGAATTCAGAATATCTCTTAAACTTAGCTGCTAAACCAGAAGTAGGGTTTTAGAGGATTGACTCCAATTATGAAAGAAGTTCTACTGTGGGTAAGTGCTATCAAATAGCTTTGCATGCTACAGAGGAATGAGAAGAAGAGTAAATTGATGGGGCAAATTTTATTGTTGTCTTATAGGAATAATTTTCCCTAGCCACCCCAGTCTTCAGCAACAACCGCCCTCATTGGTGAGCAGCCATCAACATCAAGGCAAGAACCTTCACCAGCAAAAAAATTATAATTTGCTGGAGGCTCAGATTATGGTTAGCATTTTTTATAAATAAAATATTTTTAATGAAGATGTGCATTTTTTAGACATAATGCTATTGCACACTTAATAGAGTATAGTATAGTGTAAACAAAATTTTACATGACCTGGGAAATGAAAAAAAAATTCACATGACTCATTTTATTGAGATATTTGTTGTATTGCTGTGGTCTGGAGCTGAATCTACAGTATCTCTGAGGTCTACCTGTATATTTATACTTTAAACAGTTAATCCCCAGAGGTTCTGCTAAACTAGGAATCTGAAATCTCTAGTTCTATAGCCAAATCTGTTTTTATAAGTAAAGTGTTATTGTTACACAGCCACAGTCTGTGTTGTCCATAGTTGCTTTTGGAATATAGTGACAGATTTTAGTGGTTGTCACAGAGGTTGTATGCCCCTAAACCTAAAGTATTTACTATTTTACCTTTTACAGAAAAAAGTTGCTAACCCTTGCACAAGACATTACACAGAACTCCATTGAAAAGGCATCCAGCCATCTCTTTTACCCATTTCCAAAATTTGGATGAATATTCTTTAAAATCCTATGGATATTGAAATAGAGTGAAATTAGCAATGTCACAACATACAAATCAAAATGAAAAAAGTGTATCTCTCTATAGTAGCATAAAAAAATTGGAAAATAAATATTAGGGACAGGAGGGTGAGTGTGGCTATAAAGGGGTAGCACAAAGGAGCCTTATGGGGATGGAAGAGTTCTAGATCTTGACAGAGTTATGGTTTCATGAATCAACACATGTGATAAGCCTGCATCAGACTACACACACACATACAAGTACATGTAAAACTGGTGAAGTCTTAATAAGCTCTGTGGATTATATCAAAGTCTCTTTCCTGGTTTTGATATGATTGTGCTATCATTCAAGATGTCACTATTGGGGGAAGTTGTGAGAAGTATACATAGGATCATGTATTTATTTGAAAAGTCCTATAAGTTTATATTTCAAAATAAAAACTACATATATGCTCAAAAAATCATAGTTTTCACAAAAGAGTTGTTCTTCTAGAATGTTCGTACCAGCTTTATTAACAATAGCAAAAACCTGGAAAAAACTCAAATATCCATCAGCTGGAGAATGGATAAAGGGATTATAGTGTATTCATTAATGGAATACTACTCAATAATGAAAAGAACTTCTGATACATGGAATAACATCAATAAATCACATGGATATTATGTTCAGGAAAAGCTGAACTCAAATATATCCATACTATGTGATGCATATATAGCTCTAAAACAGGTTAGAAACACAATATAAGAAATGACATATGGTTGTCTTTAGATAAAGGTGGGGTGGTGGGATTGATTTAGAAGGGGCAAAAAGGAACTCTCTCAGGATATAGAAATATTTTGTATCTTGCTAAAGAGTAGGTTACATAGATGTAAATTTTACAAAAAGCATTAAAAAATAAGTATTAAGGTTAGAAAATTTTCATTGTTGGTGGTATATTTTAGACTGGAGCCAATGAATAGATAATTTGAGCATAATGAAACCAGTGTTTTCAAAGTAGAGAACAGAGGTACTAATATGCAAAGGGGGGATATTAGGACATACTTTGTAATTTTTTATTGGGTTTCAACATATTATTTATATATATATGTATATCTATATATATCTATATATCTATATCTATATCTATATCTATATCTATATCTATATCTATATCTATATCTATATATCTGTGTTACCTCTATGGGCCTGGAAGCAATTCCACACTGACACCAATGAGCACAACTAGGTCCCAGATCTTTAGTTATAAATTCCAGATAGTACAAGATGACCCAGGAATAGCTCATTGTTCCAAAAAGTAGGGAAGACCCCCCAAAACGATGGAGACAAATCAAAATGACACTGAAGCTAGCTGGGAGTGTTTTCACTAGACAAATCTAGAATGATTTGAAAATCAAAACTAATAATGAGGTTACTGGTTTGTAGCCCATTGAGTAAAATAAGAATCTATGAATAAATACTGATAAAAGTAGTCAGTTATTTAATAAGCCAGTGAATGAGAAGGAAAAGCTCTTTCTTACAGTAGATTTCCATTAGAAAGCATGATTGAGTAGGAAATCATCAATAAATGTTAAAATTACTGGGCAAAACTTTGATGAAAAACAGGATATATGCATAATTTCAACACATCTCTCCACAAATCATTAATTGTAAGTGAAAGATTAGTAAATTTATAATGAAGAAACTTGGCATTCATTAAGTTAACTAATTGATCAAAGTTATTATCATCAATTATGGAGCATATCAACATCATGTACTTCCTGATATTATATGCTGAGAAGGATATTAATCCCTCTGCAGTATTTCTGCCAAAGTATATAGCTTGAATATATTCATGAGGACACATCCAACACATCCAAATTTAGAAATATCCTACAAAATAATTGTCCCATACTATTAAAAAATTAATTAAAAAATGTCAAGGTCAACGAAGGTAAAGAAATACTGGGAGACTGATTTAGATGAAAGGATACAAGGCAAATAAATACAATGTTTGATCTTAATTGGATCCTGGACTAGGAAAAATAGATAAAAATGTTACTTCACTGAGACAATTGACACAATATGGTTATGACAAGAATTTTGTGTTTTTAGGAAAAACATACTAAAATGTTTAGGGATAAAGTGGTAAAACATATCCATAGTGATTCCAGCTTGCTCTCAAACAGTTAAAAATTTTTTTAAAATGTGCATGTGTGTATATATATGTGTGTGTGTGTAGGGAGAGAGAGAGATTATAAACAATCAGTGAATCTGGATACAGAATATACAGAAATTCCTAATACTGCGTTCAATGCTTTACTTTAAATGCAAAATTATATAAAAATACATAGTTACAAAAATCAAATACTTGCTTAGCTCTTCATGGGTCATTTTCTTAGACATCAGAACTTTGGTACCAATAGTTTGCAAATGGAAGAATGGGGAGAGAGTATTAATAGACACTGATTTCCCTCTGAGCTCTAGGAGGCATTTTGATGTTTTTCCCTGGTACATACATAAAGTATTTGCCACATAATAAGTACTTGAGGACATGTAAGCTGTTGATATTATTACGGATATTAAGATAGCAGATTTGTTTTCATTTCCTATACAGTGGGCCTAAAATAAGTGCTCTTTGTCTCTAGGCTCTTCATTTATCTTGGTGGAGAATTACATGGTCTTCTTAAGTTGTATCATCTCAGTGCTCCTACTGAGTAACAGTACTCAGTACTCCAGTAACAGTAACTCAGTACTCCAGGCTGAGTAACAAACTGCCTCAAACATAATGATGTAAAACAATAAGTATTTTATGTTTCATGGACACTGTTAGATCAAGTATTAGGAAAGGATGCAGGGAGAACAGCTTGTCTCTGCTGTATAATATTCAGGACCTCAAGTGGGAAGGCTGACAGGCTGGCTGTAACTTGATTTTGGGGAATCAGGATCATTTGAAGCTTAGGATGGTCAGTGGGAGCATCTACATGTGGCTTGTCTGTGTGGCTTGGTTTCCTCCCAGCATGGAGGACTCTGGGTAGTCAGACTGTCTGTGGTGCCTCAGGAATCCAGACAGGTGTCTTCTGAGAACAAGGTGGAGGTTGCACTGCCTTTGCTGACCTCGCCTCAAAAGTCAGGAACTCATGTGGCTCCTCTTCTGCAACATTCTTTTGATTACAAGGAAGTCAAAAACCCACCTAGATTCAAGGGAAGTGTACATAGATCCCCACCTCTCAATAGGAGGAGCATCAAGTTTATATCATAGAAAAGCAGGTAGGATGGGAATTATTGTTTAAGTCATTTTGGGAAAATGCAATCAATCACACCAAATATTTTTCATTTCAAGGAACCACTCATCTGCCTTAGACCATTTAGATTTCTCACCATTTGCTACAATTTCTTCTTAATTTTACTGAAAGATTCCAGAAAAGCTGTTCTCTAAAGACTTTCTATATGATATCAATGGTAACTATATCAATCCTTCAAAAATCAATCTAAAAAAATTTGGTAACAGAGAGTGACCAAAAGAATGTAGATCTATTGAATGTATTATAGATGCATTCCTTAAAGTTGCAAATATATTCCTATTCTATTGATGTAAGAATCTATGGGATGGGACTTATGAATCTATCATGTAATAGCTTTTCTAGCATCACTTGGGAGCTTATAGAAATGCAGAATATTAGGTTCCCTCCCAGATACACTGAATCAGAATCTACATTTTAACAGGATCCTCAGGAAATTGGTATGCACTTGAAAGTTTGGGATGCTCTTGCTAAGTAGTTATGATAATCTTCAAGGTATGAAACCAATTTATTTAAAAGCAGTGCTCATTAGAATGTGGTTTACCAGGACCACCTGCAGCAGAATCATTATAAGCTCTACAAGTTGATGCCTTGAAATCTAACTCAGTCAGTTATGAATCTGCCTGTAATAGGGGAGACCTGGTTCAATCCCTGGGTGCAGAAAATCCCCTGGAGAAGGAAATGACAACCAACTCCAGTATTCTTACCTGAGAAATCCCATGGACAGAGGAGCCTAAGGGGCTACAGTCCATGGGGTTGCATACAGTCCATGGGGTCGCAAGAGTTGGACACAACTTAGTGACAAAGCCACCACCCCCACCTCAAGTGATTCTTATGTAATTGAGGTTGGAGAACCACTTCTCTTAAGCAGTGTTCTCAGCTTGGGCATCACACCAGCAGCATTAGTATCACCTGAGAACTTAGAAATTCATTCTTTTAAAATTTTTTGTTGTAGTTGACTTACAATGTTATGTTAATTTCTGCTATACAGCAAAGTGATTCATATATATATATATATATATATATATATATATAAAGTGAAGTCGCTCAGTTGTCCGACTCTTTGCGACCCCATGGACAGTAACCCACCAGGCTCTGCTGTTCATGGGATTTTCCAGGCACGAATCCTGGAGTGGGCTGCCATTTCCTTCTCCAGGGGATCTTCCCAACCCAGTGATCGAGCCCGGGTCTCCTGCATTGCAGACAGACGCTTTACCATCTGAGCCACTAGAGAAGCCGTATACACACACACACACACACACACACTTTTTCATATTCTTTTCCATCATGGTTTATCACACAATATTGAATATAGTTCCCTGTGCTATACAGTGCATGTGTGCTAAGTCATTCAGTTGTGTCCAACTCTGCGACCTTATGGACCATAGCCCACTAGGCTCTTCTATACATGGGGATTCTCCAGGCAAGAATACTGGAGTAGAATGCCATGCCCTCCTCCAGGGGATCTTCCTAACCAAGAGATCGATCCCGCATCTCTTATATTCCCTTCATTGGCAGGTGGGTTCTTTACCAGTAGTGCCACCTGGGAAGCCAAGTGCTATATAGCAGGACCTTGTTATTTATTCTTTCTATATATAATAGTTTACACCTGCTAATCCAAAACTCCCAGTCTTTACCTCCCCCACCCCACCCACCCCTTGGCATCCATCAGTCTGTTCTCTATGTCTGTGAGTTTGTTTCTGTTTCCTAAATACATTCGTTTGTGTTGTATTTTAGATTGCTCATATAAGTGATATCATATGATATTTGTCTTTCTTCATCTGGCTGACTTACCTTAGTATGATAATCTCTAGGGCCTTCCATGTTGCTGCAAATGGCATTAAGAAATGTACATTCTTAGGAGTGATTCCAGACCAACTGGATCAGAAACTCTAGGAGTTAGGCCCAGCAATCTGTTTTAACAAGCCTTCTGGATGAATCTCATGTCCACTAATCTGACAAACACAAGTCTAGGCAATGTACCCAGAAGTGGTTAATGTCAGATTATTAGTTTACCAGACCCCGGTTTGTATTGCTGACAGTAAAGGATTTCACTTAGTTTTCTGAACATTGTTCATTACTTTAGCGAAAAATTATGAAAAAATATTTTTTATCATGGCAGTGCTTCTATAGGAAAACCAATCTATTGTCATGATTACATTTTGGCTGAGTATTTTCATTTAAATTTTCATTCCAGGTATAGTTTTGCTTTTTCCAGTTTGTCATATGCACTTCATGAATATTGAATAGCATACAATATTGGCATATAACCCATTTCTGTCATATAATTTACTGTTACAGATGAGTGACAAGTGTAGTCCTTTCAAATCATATACAAGTAAATGGTAGCCCACCTGTATCTGTTGTCTACCAACTGTTTGGTTGTCACGGTGTGACAGTGTGTTGAAAAGCCTGAATAGACCCAGTGTTAATGAAAAGGAACACCTGAGAAGAGCAGAGTCTCTGATCTTTACCCCATCAGTTGAAACAGCTGTGATCTACAGCCTGCCAAGAAAAGGTCAAGAAGGGCAAGCAAGCTTTGTTAGAAAGAAAAAAAATAAATTAAAAGAGGACACAGCTTACACTCCTCTAAGTAAACTGGTCCCACTGAATATGAGAGAATGACTGTAAAATGTTCCAAGAGGTGTCTCTGGAGAATGGGTTTAAAAAGAAATGCAACACTCTGTAGACATGAAATGTATTCTTGAGTAGAGGAGATCCTACCTCTGTCTCCACTGCATATGCAGTTATGACATCATTATAATACTTGTGGTATACCACATTTCAAGGTTTTATAGAATTATCACTGTTTTGTGTTTCATGGTTTAGATAACCAGCTGTGAGGTTGCTGTGTGTCTGATAGCTGGTATTTTACCCAAAGTTCTGCCTGGTGGATATGTCTGGGATGAAATACATTATTTGGATATGATAGAAAACTGAGTTGCAGCAGTGTGAGATGGTCTAGATATGGTTGGTAAAATGAAATGGATAGTAAAATATCCATTTTATAAAAATAGATGTATGTGCCCTGAAAAAAGACTGGAAGTAAATAGAGCCATATGTGAGTAATAGTTATGTCTGAATGGTCAGATTATGTTAATTTAGTCTCTTGACTTATCTGGCTTTCCAAGTTATCCATTAAAAAAAAAAGTATGACTACTGTCACTTCTTTACAGAATTTTGTTGTTTTCTGTCAAACCTCAACATGAATCAGCCATAGGTGTACATATATCCCCTCCCTTTTTAACCTCCCTCCCATCTCCCACCCTTCTAAATTGATACAGAGCCCCCATTTGAGTTTCCTGAGCCATACAGCAAATTCCCGTTGGCTATCTATTTTACATATGGTAATATAAGTTTCCATGTTACTCTTTCCATACATCTGACCCTCGCCTCCCCTCTCCCCATGTTCATAAGTCTATTCTCTGTCCATAAGTCTATTCTCTATGTCTCTTTCTCAGTTGATCTCCTATAAATAAACTCCTCAGTACCGTTTTTCTAGATTCTGTATATATGTGCTAGAATATGATAGTATAACTTTCTCATTCTGACTCACTTCACTCTGTATAGTAGGTTCTAGGTTCATCCATCACAGAAGGCAATGGCAACCCATTCCAGTACTCTTGCCTGGCAAATCCCATGGACGCAGGAGCCTGGTAGGCTGCAGTCCATGGGGTCACTAGGAGTTGGACACGACTGAGCGACTTCACTTTCACTTTTCACTTTCATGCATTGGAGAAGGAAATGACAACCCACTCCAGTGTTCTTGCCTAGAGAATCCCAGGGACAGGGGAGCCTGGTGGGCTGCCATCTATGGGGTTGCACAGAGTCGGACATGACTGAAGTGACTTAGAAGCAGCAGCAGCAGGTTCATCCATTGCTTCAGAACTGACTCAAAAGTATTTCTTTGTATGGCTGAGTAATATTCCATTGTGTATATGTATCACAGCTTCTTTATCCATTCATCTATCGCTAGACATCTAGATTGTTTCCATGTTCTAGCTATTGTAAATAGTGCTGCAATGAACAATGGGGTACATGTGTCTTTTTCAGTTTTGGTTTCCTCAGGTTATATACCTAAGAGTGAGATTGCTGACTCATATGGTGGTTTTATTCCTAGTTTTTATTTTATTTTTTATTATTATTATTTTTTTACTTTACAATACTGTATTGGTTTTGCCATGCATCAACATGCAACTGCCATGGGTGTACACATGTTGATGCTCAACATCGCTCATTATTAGAGAAATGCAAATCAAAACTACGATGAGATATCACCTCACACCGGTCAGAATGACCCTCATCAAAAAGTCTACAAACAATAAATGCTGGAGAGGGTGTAGAGAAAAGGGAATGCTCTTGCACTGTTGTTGGGAATGTAAATTGATACAGCCACTATGGAAAATGGTATGGAGATTCCTTAAAAAAACTAGGAACACATGTTCAGGATGGTGAACACTTTTTGATGAGGGTCATTCTGACTGGTGTGAGGTGATATCTCATTGTAGTTTTGATTTGCATTTCTCTAATAATGAGCGATGTTGAGCATCTTTTCATGTGTTTGTTTTAGCCATCTGTATGTCGTCTTTGGAGAAATGTCTGTTTAGGTCTTTTTCCCATTTTTCGATTGGGTTGTTTGTTTTTCTGGTATTGAGTTGTATGAGCTGCTTGTATATATTGGAAATTAATCCTTTGTCCATTGTTTCATTTGCTATTATTTTTTCCCATTCTGAGGGTTGTCTTCACCTTGCTAATAGTTTCCTTTTCTGTGCAAAAGCTTTTAAGTTTAATCGGGTCCCACTTGTTTACTTTTGTTTTTATTTCCGTTACTCTCGGAGGTGGGTCATAGAGGATCTTGCTTTGATTTATGTCATTGAGTGTTCTACCTGTTTTCCTCTAAGAGTTTTATAGTTTCTGATCTTACATTTAGGTCTTTAATCCATGTTGAGTTTGTCTTTGTGTATTGTGTTAGGAAGTGTTCTAATTTCGTTCTTTTACATGTAGCTATCCAGTTTTGCCTGGGCTCCAAAATCACTGCAGATAGTGATTGCAGCCATGAAATTAAGACACTTACTCCTTGGAAGAAAAGCTGTGACCAACCTAGATAGCGTATTCAAAAGCAGAGACATTACTTTGCCAACAAATGTCTGTCTAGTCAAGGCTATGGTTTTTCCAGTGGTCATGTATGGATGTGAGAGTTGGACTGTGAAGAAAGCTGAGTGCCAAAGAATTGATGCTTTTGAACTGTGGTGTTGGAGAAGGCTCTTTAAGTCCCGTGGACTGCGAGGAGATCCAACCAGTCCATTCTAAAGGAGATCAGTTCTCGGTGTTCTTTGGAAGGAATGATGCTAAAGCTGAAACTCCGGTACTTTGGCCACCTCATGGCAAGAGTTGACTCATTGGAAAAAACTCTGATGCTGGGAGGGATTGGGGGCAGGAGGAAAAGGGGACGACAGAGGATGAGATGGCTGGATGGCGTCACTGACTTGATGGATGTGAGTTTGAGTGAACTCCGGGAGTTGGTGATGGACAGGGAGGCCTGGCATGCTGCAATTTATAGTTGCAAAGAGTGGGACATGACTGAGCGACTGAACTGAACTGAACTGATCCAGTTTTTCCAGCACCATTAGAGGCCATCTTTGCCCCATTGTATCTTCTTGCCTCCTTTGTCAAAGATAAGATACCCATAGGTGCATAGGTTTATCTCTGGGCTTTCTATCTTGTTCCATTGGTTTATATTTCTGTTTTTGTGCCAGTACCATACTGTCTTGATGACTGTAGCTTTGTAGTATAACCTGAAGTTAAGAAGGTTGATTCCTCCAACTCCATTCTTCTTTTTCAGGACTGCTTTGGCTATTTGAGGTCTTTTGTGTTTCCATATGAATTGTGAGTTTATTTGTCCTAGTTCAGTGAAAAATGCCATTGGTAATTTGATAGGGATCACATTGAACCTGTAGATTGCATTTGGGAGTATAGTCATTTTCACAATATTGATTCTTCCTATCCAGGAACATGGAATATCTCTCCATCTGTTTATGTCATCTTTGATTTCTTTCATTAGTGACTTATAATTTTCTGTATACAATTATTTTGTCTCATTAGGTAAGTTTATTCCTAGATATTTAATTCTTTTGTTGCAATGGTGAATGGATTGATTCCTTAATTTCCCTTTCTGATTTTTCATTGTTAGTATATAGAAATGCAAGTGATTTCTGTGCATTGATTTTGTATCCTGCAACTGTGCTAAATTGATTAGATCTAGTAATTTTCTGATACTATCTTTAGGGTTTTCTATTTATGGTATCATGTTGTCCGCAAACACTGAGAGCTTTACTTCTTTTCTGATCTGGATTCCTTTTATTTCATTTTCTTCTCTGATTGCTGTAGCTAGGACTTCCAGAATTATGTTGAATAATAGTGGTGAAAGTGGACACCCTTGTCTTGTTCCTGATCTTAGGTGGGGATGCTTTCCATTTTTCACCATTGAGAATAGTGTTTGCTGTAGGGTTATCATATATTGCTTTTACTATGTTGAAGTAGATTCCTTCTGTGCCCGTTTTTTGAAGTTTTGATCATAAATGGGTACTCAATTTTGTCAAAGCCTTTTTCTGAATTTATTGAGATGATCGTATGGTTTTAATCTTTCAATTTGTTAATATATTGTATCACATTGATTGATTTGCATAAATTGAAAAATACTTGAATTCCTGGAATAAACCCAACTTGATCATGGTGTATGAGCTTTTGGATGTGTTGCTGAATTCAGTTTGCTAAAATTTTGTTGAGGATTTTGCATCTATGTTGATCAGTGAAACTGGTGTAGTTTTATTATTATTATTTTTTTTTGCTGTCTTTGGTTTTGATATCAAGGTGATTGTGGCTTCATAGAATGAGTTTGAGTTTCCACATTGTCTGTTGTACCTCTCCTTTTTCATTTCTAATTTTGTTGATTTCATTCTTCTCTCTGTTTTTGTTGATGAGTCTGGCTAAAGGCTTGACAATTTTGTTTATCTTCTCAAAGGACCAGCCTTTAGTTTTATTAATCTTTACTATTGTTTTTTTTTTCATTACTTTTTCATTTATTTCTGATAGGATCTTTATGATTTCTTTCCTTCTACTAATTTTAGGGTTTTGTTGTTGTTGTTGTTGTTGTTATTTTTTTCCCAGTTGTTTTAGGTGTAAAGATAGGTTGTCTGGTCGATGTTTTTCTTGTTTCTTGAGGTACAATTGTATTGCTATAAACTTCCCTCTTAGAACTGCTTTTGCTGCATCCTATAGGTTTTGAATCATTGTGTTTCCATTGTCATTTATTTCTAGAAATTTTTTGATTTCCCTTTTGATTTCTTCAGTAACCTGTTGGTTATTATAGAAACGTTTTGTTTAATCTCCAGTGTTTGTGTTTCTTACAGATTTTTTCCCCTTGTAATTGATATCTAGTCTCATAGCATTGTGGTTGGAGAAGATGCTTGATATGATTTCAGTTTTCTCAAATTTACTAAGGTTTGATTTGTGACCATGATGTGCTCTATCCTGAAGAATGTTGCATGTGCACTTGAGAAGAAGGTGTACTCTTTTGCTTTTGGATGGAATGTCCTGAATATATCAAAGAGATACATCTTATCTAATGGATCATTCAAGACTTGTGCTTTCTTATTAATTTTCACTTTTGATGATCTGTCCATTGGTGTGAGTGCAGTGTTAAATTCTACTATTATTGTGTTACTTTCAATTTCTCCTTTTATGTCTGTTAGTGTTTGTCTTATGTATTGGGTGCATAGCTATTTACAATTGTTATGTCTTCCTCTTGGATTGATCCCTTGATCATATGTAGTGTCTTCCTTATCTTTTGTAATCTTTATTTTAAAGTCTATTTTGTGTGATATAAGGATTGCTAATCCAGCTTTCTTTTGCTTCCCATTTACATGGAATATATTTCTCCATCCTCTCAGTTTCAGTCTATATGTGTCTTTAGATCTGAAGTGGGTTTCTTGTAGATAGCGTGTATATGGGTCTTGTTTTTGTATCCATTCAGCCAGTCTGTGTCTTTTGGTTGGAGAATTTAAACCATTTACATTTAAAGTAATTATTGATATATATGTTCCTATTGCCATTTTCTTAATTGTTTGGGCTTGATTTTGTAGATATTTATTTTCTTCTGTTATATTTCTTGGCTATATAAATCCCTTTAACATTTGTTGTAAATCTGGTTTGGTGGCACTGAATTCTCCTAACTTTTGCTTATCTGAAAAGCTTTTTATTTCCCCATCAATGTTAAATGAGATCTTTGTCGAGTACTATAATCTTGGTTGTAGATTTTTCCCTTTCAGTACCTTAAATATATCCTGCCATTCCCTTCTGGCCTGCAGAGTTTCTGCTGAAAGATCAGCTGTTAAGCATATGGGGTTTCCCTTGTATATTACTTGTTGCTTTTCTCTTACTGCTTTTAATATTCTTTCTTTGTATTTATTCTTTGTTAGTTTGATTAGTATGTGCCCTGGCATGTTTCTCCTTGGGTTTATCCTGTAAGGGACTCTTCGTGCCTCCTGAACTTGATTGACTATTTCATTTTCCATATTGGGGAAATTTTCAACTATAATCTCTTCAAAAATTTTCTCATACCCTATATTTTTCTCTTCTTCTTCTGAGACCCCTATAATTCAAATGTTGGTGTGTTTGATATTGTCCCAGAGGTCTCTGAGACTATCCTCAGTTCTTTTCATCCTTTTACTTTAATCTGTTCTTTGGAAGTTATTTCCAACATTTTATCTTCCAGCTCACTCATTGGTTCATTTACTTCAGATATTCTACTATTGATTCCTTCTGGAGTATTTTTAATTTCAATAATTATTTTGTTTGTCTCTGTATGTTTATTCTTTAATTCTTCTAGGTCTTTGTTAATTTATTCTTGCATTTTCTCCATTTTGTTTTCACAGTTTTTGATCATTTTTGCTATCATTATTCTGAATTCCTTTTCAGGTAGTTTGCCTATCTCCTCTTTATTCATTTGGACTTCTGCATTTCTAGATTGTTCCTTAATTTGTGTAGTATTTCTCTGCCTTTTTTCATTTTTAAAAAACTTAATGTGTTTGAGGTCTCCTTTTCCCAGGCTTCAAGGTTGAATTCTTTCTTCCTTTTGGTTTCTGCCCTCCTAAGGTTGGTCCAGTGGTTTGTGTAAGCTTTGTATAGGGTGAGATTTGTGCTGAGTTTTTGTTTGTTTGCTTTTCCTCTGATGTGAAAGGCTGAGTGAGGTGATAATCCAGTCTGCTGATGATTGGATTTGTATTTTTGTTTTGTTTGTTGTGTAAAAAAGGAGTCCTGCACAGGGTAATACTGGTGGTTGGGTGATGGCAGGTCTTGTAGTCAAGTGGTTTCCTTTGTGTGAGTTCTCACTATTTGATACTCTCTAGGGTTAGTTCTCTGGTAGTCTAGGGTCTTGGAGTCAGTACTCCCACTCCAAAGGCTCAGTGTTTGATCTCTGGTCAGGAGCAAAGATTCTACAAGTGGTTTATTATGGTGTTAAGTGAGATTAAAACAAATATCCAAAATCGAGAAACCAAAGATGAACCCCACACAAATAGCAGTTACAAAATCAGGCAAATAATAACTAAAATAATAGAATATACACATATAAATATACACCCATGAGCAAAGTCAAAACAGTCTGACAGAAATAAAGTATAGTAGATTGACTGGTGAACAAAGGAAATTAAAAATTATATTTACCAGTTAAGAACAAAACTAACTAAAGCACAAACTGGAAAACGAAACTAAAGCAAGGTTCCAAGTGGGAAATAAAGCAATGAAAACAAAACTGACAAATATGTTGAGAGGAAAGGATAGAAAGAAAAGAAATAAAGAATAGATATGCAAAGTTATATAGAGGTAGATTATATAGAGGTAGATGAAGAAGATTTATATACATTAAAGATTAATTGCAAGGGGGAAAGAACAGTAGGAAAGGCAAACAAAGGAATAAATGTAGAAAAAATATGATAGGTTTAAAAAAATTAAAATTTAAAAAAAGAGAAAAGGAAAACAAACAAACAGAAGAAGAAAGAAAAAAGGAAAACTCCACAGAGCTGAAAAAGCCCAACGTGGAGACAGAGGTTTATAGCAACAATAAAGAGTGTGACTGAATATACACACATACATATACACCCATAAGCAAAATCAAGACATTCCAACAAAAATAAAGTACAGTAGATTGACCCAGCTAACAAAGAAAACCAAAAATTATATCTACCAGAACAAAACTAACTAAAGCACAAACTGGAAAACAAAACTAAAGCAAGGTGTCAATTGGGCAATACAACAATGAAAATAAAGCTAATAAAATGTTGAGAGGAAAGGAAAGAAATAAAAGAATGGAAGAATAGATATGCAAAGTTATATAGAGGTAGATGAAGAAGATTTATATACATTAAAGGTTAACTGCAAGGGGGAAAAGAACAGTAAGAAAGGCAAACAAGGGGATAAATGTAGAAAAAATAATAAAAGGTTTAAAAAATTTAAACAAGAGAAAAGAAAAAAAAAAGGAATACTCCACAGAACTTCAAAAGCCCAACATAGAGGCAGAAGTTTATAACAATAAAAAATGTGATTGAGAAAAAGAAAAAGTAAAAGCTCAAAAGCTTAATTAGATTTCATAGTGTCAATAAAAACAACTACAACAGAGGGGGAAAAATGAAAGAAAAAAAAAAAGAAAAATCCAGAAGAATCTACAGAGCAAGTCAAAACATAAGAATAATAAATGTTTTTCTTGAGTCACTGTTGTTAGAGTCCTTTCCCTCGCTGGGAGTCACCATCCACCTCACCTCCCTAGGATGCCCTTCAACACTGTGCTGATCTCTGGATCTGCTGTGGGGGCGACTCAGATTCCAATCTGGTCCTATTCCTATGTGTTCTTGCCTCCAATGTCCACAGCTATCAGAACTAGTGTGTTTTCTTTTGTGGGAGCTCTCAATGACCTTTTATATATTCCATAGACACACAATCTGCCTAGTTGATTGTGTAGATTTAATCTGTAGCTTGTATAGCTGGTGCGAAGGTTTTGGGTCTTCATCCTTAGCCACACTGCCCCTGGGTTTTAATTGTGGTTTTATTTCCACCTCTGCATGTGGGTCATCCACTGGGGTTTGCTCCTGAGGCTGCCCTGGAGGACTTGGGTTTGCCCCGGTGAAGGTCAGGTGTGGAGTTCGTGGAGCTGCTTAGGTCGCAGGGGTTTTGGCAGCACCAAGTACTCAGGGGAGTTGGCGGCTAAGGCAGCAGGAAATATAATGCTCTAGAAGGGTATGGCCAATATACTCCAGTATTCTTGCCTGGAGAACAGGCCCCCCACCCCCCCCACCGCCCCGACAGAGAATCCTGGCAGGCCACAGTCTACAGGGTCAAGAGTCAGATACTACCGAAGTGACCCTGCATGCACAGATGCAAGACTTCTGTGGCAGCTCTGCCCCAGTGAGAATTGAGCATGAAGGTGGTGCAGCTGCTTGCCTTGCAGGGACCCTTGCAGCGTCAAGTGTGCAGGGACACGGACTGCCTCCACCATAGGAGTTATGGCACTATCAGAGTCTTAATTTTTGAGTCTCTTGTAGGTGGCGATCAGAAAGCCTCTTTGGTCAGTCTTTCTCTGTAACTCTGCCTGTTCAGGCACTTAGAGGGCTCCCTTTCCTGGGGTCCTTCTCTGTTGTTTGGTATGTCAGGCACATAGAGGGGCCCCCCGGCTGGGGTCTTACTCTGTAGTTTGGGGCACCAGTCACTTAAACGAGCACCTGGGTAGGGTCCTGCTCTGTAGTTCAGTGCATCAGGCGTTTGATGGGCCAGCCTCTCTATTGTTCAGCTGTCAATGCTGGCGTGTGGGGAGAGAGAGGCTATGGTGATGGCTCCACCCTGTACGCATGACTCAGCAGTATCACCTTGCTTCCATGGCTGCCTGACTTTCCCCCGCAGGCATTTCCCACCACAGTCTCTTACCTCACTTCCCCTCGATTGGTCTCCATGCAGTCAACAGCAGCCCTACCTCTGGGATTGCTCAAAAACCCCTAAACTTCAGCTCCCAGCTGCTGTGCCTTCCAGGAAACTTGCATCCCTGTCCGGGGTATGTATGGCTGTGGCAAGTACTGTCTGATTCTCATTCCATTTAGGCTGCCACAGATCAGCTGTTTCACTCTCAGCCTTAAATGTTTCTCCTCTGACTCAGACAATTGCCCCAATGTGGGGATCAGACCCCTATTTCAGTTCCCCCACCAGCTGAGGGCAGGTCCAGTCCTACCCTACTACTACTCCTATTTCCCCCCCTCGTTTCTTCATCCTACTGAATTTTGCATGGTTCTGTATATTCTTTTCCTCTGGTCAGGTACTCCTGTCTGCTCTCAGCTGGTATTCTGCATGCACTTTTGTGTCTGAAGATGTATTCCTGATGTATCCGTGGAGAGTTGTACTCCACATCCACCTACTCCTCCGCCATCTTGTTCTCTGTCATTTTTACAGTATAATTTTATAAGATAACCTAGTTTTGCTTAATGAAAAAAGGTACATGTTTCAAAACTGCTAAATTACATGTAGTGTCTTCTCTTCACTCTATGTATAGTGAGATCTTGAGCCAGGAGCAACGACATCACTTGGAATGTTATCTGTAGAAATGCACCCAAGTATAACTGAATCAGAATCTTCAATTTTATGAGATTCCCAGGTGATGTCTGTGCACAAAAATTTTGGAGAAACATTGAGGCATTAGTCTCATTAGCCTTAGGAAAGAGAATCATCTTTGCTAAAAGTGTTTAATTCCTGTATCAGGTATGGCTTTCAGATAAACTCTACTGAAAGTAGAATTTTCAAATTGAGTTAGTCTACTTAATTTAAATGTTACCTATACATAAGATGTATGCATGTGTTCTAGGTCGCTTCACTCATGTCCAACTCTTTGTGACCCTGTGGACTGTAGCCTGCCAGCTCCTCTGTCCATGGGATTCTCCAGGCAAGAATACTGGAGTGGGTTGCCATTCCCTCCTCCAGGGGATCTTCCCGACCCAGGGATGGAACCGATGTCTTTTATGTCTCCTACAATGGCGTAAGTGTTCTTTACCACTAGCACCACCTGGGAAGCCCATAAGATGTTTAGGTTAAAGGAAATTAAAGAATCTATAGTAGAGAAAATGTATTAAGGAGGGAAAATGAGACCAGATGCAGCCTTTTTTTCTCATTTGGTTTTCTTTCTCACTAACATCCCTTTGGATTGCAGTGGCCTAGCACCTGGAAATAAAGTTTACTGCCAAACAAAAGTAATGGTAAATGTATATAAATATCATGAATTCCCATGGCACCCTCGTTTCTGCTGTTTCAGGGAAAATAGCTTATTGAAAAGCTTGGATTATAATTATTATAGCTGGTGGGTTTTCTAACGCCACAGCTATTCAAGAATCATTTGTAATTGCTAATGTACTTATTACCAAAGTGTGGAGCACAGCAAATCCAGACTCTTGCTTTTTAAAATATGATTTATGTCTCTATTCTTTCTCTTTTTATGCTCTCCTATAAGCCTAATGTAATACATTCCATTTCCCCCCAAATATTTCCCTAATGTGTTATTTAGTAAACACTTCAGAATCTCAATAGGTGATAGAATATATATCTATGCAGTTTTAAAGACCCGGTTTACAAATGCATCCAATATTTACATAGGTTGTTGGAAAAGAAAGGTGTATTGCTACTTTTTTAGTAGATAGATACTTACAGTGCTTCCTCTCCCCTAACGCCTATTCTGTGTGTGAGTATGTTTGTGTGTTTGACTGAAACGGAAGGAAAACAGCATGTTGTGTAGCCTAATACAGTGCTTTTCCAATTTAATGTGCAAGGAAGCACCTGGATATCATGTTAAAGTGCAGACCCTGAACATTTCCTTAGCAAGATTGTAAAGGAAAGAGCCCAGAACTCTGAGGCAAGAGAAGACCAAAATTGAACAAACAAACAAACCAAAAAAACCCTCAAAAAACAACAACAAAAAACCCCACACAACTTAGCCCAGGTAATTGATCTTGTGTAAGACCCTGAAGCTGGAAAATATTGAAGGCAGGAGGAGAAGGGGATGACAGAGGATGAGATGGTTGGATGGCAGCTCAGTGGACATGAGTTTGAGCAAGCTCTGGGAGTTGGTGATGCGCAGGGAAGCTTGGTGTGCTGCAGTCCATGGGACTGCATAGAGTCGGACATGACTGAGCAACTGAACAACAAACAAGAACAAAAGTTACTTCAATTCTCTGATTAACTCTTGGATTTCATCATCTGTAAAACGGGGTTAAAAATTGTGAGGATTCAAAAAACAAAACACCATTTGTAAAGCATCTGACACATGAGAGAAACACAGTAAATAGTCATTGCATTATTGCCATTAGATGAGTGGTCTGGGATTTCCAGTAGATTGAAGGGAAAATAATGAATGAAACATTCAAATGAAACATCTAATGTATGTCATGATGTAAAATCTCAAACTTGCTTATATTTGATCCTTTCTGGTTCCATTAACTGCAAGAATTACCCCCTGGGATATGAACTGACAGAGAAGAAAAATGGGACACTAATATCATTTCAGCATTCCCAAGTTCAGTCCAGAGCCTGGATTGCACCAATATCAGTTTCAGATATCATTTTTTGAGGGATCTTAGTTCCCAGTACGGGGATCGAACCCATGCCCCCTGATGTGGAAGCACAGAGTCCTAACCACTGGACTTGTAGGGAAGTCACTTGGATATCATTTTTATTCTCCTTTAACAATGAATAGTAGTGTTGAGCTGCACTCCACAGGCCTACAAGGCTTGTGTTTGCCCAGCTTCAAGACCTAAAAAAGAGCCCAGAGTCAGTAAGAGACATCAGTGGTTTAATGGATGGGGGAGCTTAGGTCCTGAAGCAAGGTCCTGAAGAGATACCCCGTCCCTTGTAGTGAATAGCAGGCAGGACATGGTGGTAGTCTTCACTCCTGGCGAGAAGGGGAGACTACCATTTATAGGGGAATTGAAGTCAGGTGTGCTTATTAGTTACCAAGAAAACCAGTAGAGGGGCACTTCCCTCATCACCTCTTTGATAAAAGCAATCACTAGCTGGGGCCTGGGACAAGTATGTAGGAAGGTCAGCCATGTGAGTAGAGTATGGGTAAAGTAGGCACTGTTTGGAGAGGAGATGTACAGAGAGCAAGAGAACAACCATCGTGAGTGGCCTGACCATACAAGTAACACCTAACCTTTTGGACTTCATAAACTTCTAATTTTCTTTACTATAACCTCATATTACTTTTGTTTTTAGTTTTTGTTCTTTTTGTTTCTTGGTTTTGGATAAGAATTAGATTTCTTCCTCTGGCTAAGTTGCCTTAGGCTTCCTTGCAATTCCAGAAATACTCCAGTTCCAACTCAGGCTAATCCTATGATAGTCCTTGGGTTTACCCCAATACTTGGAGACAACCAGATTGTTTTAGACCTGCCAGTTTGAGTAGAATTATCAGGCAACTATTTCAGCCTCTGGTTGCACATAGAAATGCCCACACAAAATTCCCTGAACATTTGCAAAATCATTCCCTCATGCATCCTGTTTGTATTATACTAGAATGGCACACTCAAAAGACAGGAAGGGTAAGAAAGTGAGTTTCAGCCTTGTATGTTGGTGGTTTGCTTCCCAGGAGTTCTATTTCCTTGGACTGATTTTATACAATATAGGATTAGTACTCAGGTAGCCTTCACACATTGAGATGTTGTGAGTTAAAACTGTACTTTTTTCTTAGTCAGGGTTGAGTGTCTGATTTCTCTTTTGACATCTAACCTTCAGTGAATTGTTCTGAAATCTCATCAGTTGGGTATCTTATTAGGTCCAGAATGGCTAGTTGGATGCATTTTTTATTTAGCTCTCGTTGGACTTATTCATGTTAAGTAGTGTTAAAACTTTTCTCACATTTGTCCTATTTTTCTGGTAAACTGAAAGTCGCATTTTTCATTTTCCATAATCACACATATGACTTAGTTTTATTTTACTTCTGACTGACCTACTGGCAAACAGTTATCACTCTATCTACAATTATTATGATGCATCTATTGAAAATTTATCAAGGCTTAATACTAATATTAAACATCACATGCTGCAGTCCATAGGGTTGCAAAGAGTCAGATATGACTGAGTGTCTGAAGTGAACTGAACTGAACTGAATATTATCTATACTAATACAATTGGTATTGCATTATTGCTAGCCATGAACACTATTGTTTTTTTAATGTTTATTTATTTTCTGTGTTGGAACTTAGTTTTGGAGCATGGGATCTTTCCTTGTGGCACATAGGAGTAGTTGCCCCTTGACATATGGGATCTTATTAATAGTTCCCCAACCAGGGGTTGAACTCATGTCCCCTGCATTGCAAGGCAGATTCCAAACCACCAGGGAAGTCCCAAACACTATTATTAATATACAAGCATAACTTGTGCTTTGCTTTATTATGATTTGAAGATACTGTAATTTTTATTTTTAAATATAAATTTATTTATTTTAATTGGAGGCTAATTATTAAACATTGATATGAATCTGCCACAGGTGTACATGTGTTCCCCATCCTGAGCACCCCTCCCACCTCCCTCCCTATCCCATCCCTCTGGGTCAACCCAGTGCACCAGTCCCGAGCATCCTATATCATGCATCAAACCTGGACTGGCGATTTGTTTCACATATGATAATATACATGTTTCAATGCCATTCTCCCAAATCATCCCACCCTCACCCTCTCCAACAGAGTCCAAAAGACTGTTCTATACATCTGTGTCTCTTGCTGTCTTGCATACAGGGTTATTGTTAACATCTTTCTAAATTCCATGCTGCTAAGTCACTTCAGTCGTGTCCAACTCTGTGCGACCTCATAGACGGCAGCCTGCCAGGCTCCCCCGTCCTTGGGAGTCTCCATACATATGTGTTATTATACTGTATTGGTATATTTCTTTATGGCTTATTTCTCTCTGTATAATAGGCTCCAGCTTCATCCATCTCATTAGAACTGATTCAAATGTATTCTTTTTAATGGCTGAGTAATACTCCATTGTGAATATGTACCACTGCTTTCTTAACCATTCGTCTGCTGATGAATATCTAGGTTGCTTCCACGTCCTGGCTATTATAAACAGTGTTGAGATGAACATTGGGGTACATGTGTCTCTTTCAATTCTTGTTTCCTCAGTGTGTATGCCCAGCAGTGGGATTGCTGGGTGATATGGCAGTTCTATTTCCAGTTTTCTCAAAGAATCTCCACACTCTTCTCCATAGTGGCTGTACTAGTTTGCATTCCCACCAGGAGTGTAAGAGGGTTCCCTTTTCTCCACACCATCTCCAGCATTTATTACTTGTAGACTTTTGGATAGCAGCCATTCTGACTAGTGTGAAATGGTACCTCATTGTGGTTTTGATTTGCATTTCTCTGATAAGGAGTGATGTTGAACATCTTTTCATGTGTTTGTTAGCCATCTGTATGTCTTCTTTGGAGAAATGTGTGTTTAGTTATTTGACCCATTTTTGATTGGGTCGTTTATTTTTCTGGAATTGAGCTGCAGGTGTTGCTTGTATTTTTTCAGATTAATTCTTTGTTGGTTGCTTCATTTGCTATTATTTTCTCCCATTCTGAATGCTGTCTTTTCAGCTTGCTTATAGTTTCCTTTGTTGTGCAGAAGCTTTTAAGTTTAATTAGGTCCCATTTGTTTATTTTTGCTTTTATTTCCAATATTCTGGGAGGTGGGTCATAGAGGATCCTGCTGTGATTTATGTCACAGAGTGTTTTGCCTATGTTCTCCTCTAGGAGTTTAATAGATTCTGGTCTTACGTTTAGATCTTTAATCCATTTGGAGTTTACTTTTGTGTATGGTGTTAGAAAGTGTTCTAGTTTCATTCTTTTACAAGTGGTTGACCAGTTTTTCCAGCACCACTCGTTAAAGAGATTGTCTTTTCTACACTGTATATTCTTGCCTCCTTTGTCAAAGATAAGGTGTCCATAGGTGCGTGGATTTATCTTTGGGCTTTCTATTTTGTTCCATTGATCTATATTTCTGTCTTTGTGCCAGTACCATACTGTCTTGATGACTGTGGCTTTGTAGTAGAGCCTGAAGTCAGGCAGATTCATTCCTCCAGTTCCATTCTTCTTTCTCAAGATTGCATTGGCTATTCGAGGTTTTTTGTATTTCCATACAAATTGTGGAATTATTTGTTCTAGTTCTGTGAAAAATACCATTGGTAGCTTGATAGGGATTGCACTGAATCTATAGATTGCTTTGGGTAGTATACTCACTTTCACTATATTAATTCTTTTGATCCATGAACACGGTATATTTCTCCATCTATTAGTGTCCTCTTTGATTTCTTTCTCCAGTGTTTTATAGTTTTCTATATATAAGTCTTTTGTTTCTTTCAGTCAGTTCAGTTCAGTTCAGTTGCTCAGTTGTGTCGGACACTTTGCGACACCATGAATCGCAGCACGCCAAGCCAGCCTGTATATCACCAACTCCCGGAGTTCACTCAAACTCACATCCATCGAGTCGGTGATGTCATCCAGCCATCTCATCCTCTGTCGTTCCCTTCTCCTCCTGTCCCCAATCCCTCCCAGCATCAGGGTCTTTTCCAATGAGTCAACTCTTCGCATGAGGTGGCCAAAGTACTGGAGTTTCAGCTTTAGCATCATTCCTTCCAAAGAACACCCAGGACTGATTTCCTTTAGAATGGACTGGTTGGAACTCCTTGCAGTCCAAGGGACTCTCAAGAGCCTTCTCCAACACCACAGTTCAAAAGCATCAGTTCTTTGGCTCTCAGCTTTCTTCACAGTCCAAGTCTCACATCCATAAATGACCACTGGAAAAACCATAGCCTTGACTAAACAGATCTTTGTTGGCAAAGTAATGTCTCTGCTTTTGAATATGCTGTCTAGGTTGGTCATAACTTTCCTTCCAAGGAGTAAGCATCTTTTAATTTAATGGTTGCAATCACCATCTGCAGTGTTTTTGGAGCTCCACAAAATAAAGTCTGACACTGTTTCCACTGTTTCCCCATCTATTTCCCATGAAGTGATGGGACCAGATGCCATGATCTTTGTTTTCTGAATGTTGAGCTTTAAGCCACTTTTTCACTGTCCTCTTTCACTTTCATCAAGAGGCTTTTTAGTTCCTCTTCACTTTCTGCCATAAGGGTCGTGTCATCTGCATATCTGAGGTTATTGATATGTCTCCCAGCAAACTTGATTCCAGCCTGTGCTTCTTCCAGTCCAGCGTTTCTCATGATGTACTCTGCATATAAGTTAAATAAGCAGGGTAACAATATACAGCCTTGACGTATTCCTTTTCCTATTTGGAACCAGTCTGTTGTTCCATGTCCTGTTCTAACTGTTGCTTCCTGACCTGCATACAAATTTCTCAAGAGGCAGGTCAGGTGGTCTGGGATTCCCATCTCTTGAAGAATTTTCCACAGTTTATTGTGATCCACACAGTCAAAGGCTTTGGCATAGTCAGAAAAGCAGAAATAGATGTTTCTCTGGAACTCTCTTGCTTTTTCAATGATCCAGCGGATGTTAGCAATTTGATCTCTGCTTCCTCTGACTTTTTTAAAACCAGCTGGAACATCTGTAAGTTCACGGTTCACGTATTGCTGAAGCCTGGCATGGAGAATTTTGAGCATTATTTTACTAGCGTGTAAGATGAGTGCAATTGTGTGGTAGTTTGAACAATCTTTGGCATTGCCTTTCTTTAGGACTGGAATGAAAACTGACCTTTTCCAGTCCTGTGGCCACTGCTAAGTTTTCCAAATTTGCTGGCATATTGAGTGCAGCACTTTCACAGCATCATCTTTCAAGATTTGAAATAGCTCACCTGGAATTCCATCACCTCCACTAGCTTTGTTCATAGTGATGCTTTCTAAGGCCCACTTTACTTCACATTCCAGAATGTCTGGCTCTAGATGAGTGATCACACCATTGTGGTTATCTTGGCTGTGAAGATCTTTTTTTGTACAGTTCTTCTGTGTATTCTTGCCACCTCTTCTTAATATCCTCTTCTTCTGTCAGGTTCATACTATTTCTGTCCTTTATCGAGCCCATCTTTGCATTAAATGTGCCTTTGGTATCTCTAATTTTCTTGAAGAGATCTCTAGTCTTCCCCATTCTGTTGTTTTCCTCTATGTCTTTGCAGTGATCACTGAGGAAGGCTTTCTTATCTCTCCTTGCTATTCTTTGGAACTCTGCATTCAGATGCTTATATATTTCCTTTTCTCCTTTGCTTTTGCTTCTCTTCTTTTCACAGCTATTTGTAAGGCCTCTCCAGACGGCCATTTTGTTTTTTTGCATTTCTTTTTCTTGGGGATGGTCTTGATCCCTCTCTCCTGTACAATGTCACGAACCTCCATCCATAGTTTTTCAGGCACTTTATTTGTCAGATCTAGTCCCTTAAATATATTTCTCACTTCTACTGTATAATAATAAGGAATTTGATTTAGGTCATACCTGAATGGTTAGTGGTTTTCCCTACTTTCTTCAATTAAGTCTGAATTTGGCAATAAGGAGTTCATGATCTGAGCCACAGTCAGCTCTTGGTCTTGTTTTTGCTGACTCTATAGAGCTTCTCCATGTTTGGCTGCAAAGAATATAATCAGTCTGATTTCAGTGTTGACCATCTGGTGATGTCCATGTGTAGAGTCTTCTCTTGTGTTTCTAGGTAGATATATTCCTCAGTTTTTTATTCTTTTTGTTGTAATGGTGAATGGAATTGTTTCCTTAATTTCTATTTTTATTTTCTCATTATTAGTGTATAGGAATGCAAAGGATTTCTGTGTGTTGATTTTATATCCTGCAACTTTTCTATATTTATTGATTAGCTCTAGTAATTCTGGTGGAGTCTTTAGGGTTTTCATGCCATCTGCAAACGGTGAGAGTTTTACTTCTTCTTTTCCTATATGGATTCCTTTCATTTCTTTTTCTTCTCTGATTGTTGTGGCTAAAACTTCCAATACTATGTTGAATAGTAGTAGTGAGAATGGGCATCCTTGTCTTGTTCCTGACTTTAGGGCAAATGGTTTCAATTTTTCACCATTGGGGATAATGTTTGCTGTGGCTTTGTCATATACACCTTTTATTATATTGAGGTATGTTCCTTCTATTCCTGCTTTCTGGAAGGTTTTTTTTATCATAAATGGATGTTGAATTTTGTCAAAAGCTTTCTCTGCATCTATTGAGATAATCATATGCTTTTTATCTTTCAATTTGTTATCTTACATTGATTGATTTGCAGATATTGAAGAATCCTTGCATCCCTGGGATAAAGCCCCCTTGGTCATGATGTATGATCTTTTTAATGTGTTGTTGGATTTTGTTTGCTAGCATTTTGTTAAGGATTTTTGCATCTATGTTCATCAGTGATATTAGCCTGTATTTTTCTTTTTTATGTGGCATCTTTGTCAAGTTTTGGTATTGAAGGTTTGTAGCAACACTGTATCTTTCAAAAGTCTATCAGTGCCGTTTTTCCAAAAGCATTTGTTCATTTCATGTATATGTGTCACATTTTGCTTATTCTCACAATATTTCAAACTTTTTCATTATTATTATATTTGTTATAGTGATCTATAATGTTACTATTGGATAAGATAATGACTTGCTGAAGGCTCAGGTGATTCCATGTTTTAGCAATACCTATTTTTCAGTTATAGTATGAACATTTTTTAGGCATTGTGCTATTGAACACTTAATAGACTATAGTATAGTGTAAACATAGCTTTTGTATACACTGAGAAACCACAAAATTACATCTACTATATTACAGATCCAGAGCTAGAAGCCAAGGATATGTAGAGATTTCAAAGTTCAGGCCTCTAAGAAGCTTATAGTCCAGGTGGGAAGATAAAGCACATCAAAAATCAGAAAATACGTGGGTGGAAAAAGCCCCTGTCTTAGTACGAACAAGTTGCTTTAATGAAATACCACAGAGTGAGTGACTAAACAACCTACATTTATTTCTTATTGTTCTGGAAGCTGAGAAGTCTGAGACCAAGGACCAACAGATTTGGTGTCAGGTGACAGCCCAATTCCTGGTTTGTAGACAGCCAGCCTTCTCACTGGAGGCCAACATGATCTTTTCTGGATGTGTGCTCATGGGAAGGGGGTGGGAGGGGAAGGAGAGAGATAATTGGTCTTCTTCCTCTAACGGCACTAATCCCATTATGTGGTTCCCACACTCATGGCCTCAATCTTCTTTACATCCCAAAGGCCCCACGAAATACCATCACATTGAGGGATAGGCCTTCAACATATGAATTTTTAAGGGACAAAAGCTTTTAGCTCATAACAGTCCATAACGTTTATTTTGCTCATCTGATACTTAAGTCCTCTCTACAACCGCATAAAATAATCACATAATCTCTTATTAAGTATTCCCAATAGCAGTTGTTGTTATTCCATCACTGAGATATGTCCGACTCTTTGTGGCCCCATGGACTGCAGCATGCCAGGCTTCCATGTCCTTCACTATCTCCTGGAGTTTGCTCAAACCATGCCCTTTGAGTTGATGATGCCATCAAGCCATCTCATCTTCTGTTTTCCCCTTCTCCTCAAGCCTTCAGTCTTTCTCAGCATCAGGGTCTTTTCCAGTGATTCAGCTCTTCACATCAGGTGGCCAAGTATTGGAGCTTCAGCTTCAGCATCAGTACAGCCATTGAATATTCAGCGTTGATACCCTTTACAATTAACTGGTTTGATCTCCTTGCTATCCAAGGGACTCTCAAGAGTCTTTTTCAGCACCACAGTTTGAAACCAACAATTCTTTGGCACTCAGCTTTCTTTATGGTCCAACTCTCACATCTATACATCACTACTGAGAAAAACATAGCTTTTACTATACAGATCTTTGTTGGAAAAGTGATGTCTCTGCTTTTTAATATGCTATCTAGGTTTGTCATAACTTTTCTTTCAAGGAGCAAGCATCTTTTAATTTCATGGCTGCAGTCACTGTCCACACTGATTTTGGAAGCCAAGAAAATAAAGTTTGTCACTGTTTCTGTTTTCCCCACATCTATTTGCCATGAAGTGATGGGACTGGATGCAATGATCTTAGTTTGTTGAATATTGGGTTTGAAATCAGATTTTTCTCTCTTCTTTCACCCTCACCAAGAGGCCCTTTAGTTTCTCTTAGCTTTTTGCCATTAGAGTGGTATCATTTGCATGTCTGAGGTCATTGATATTTCTCCTGGCAGTCTTGATTCCAGCTTGTGATTCATCCAGCCCAGTATTTTGTGTGATGTAGTATGCATATAAGTTAAATAAGCAGGGTGACAATATACAGCCTTGTCGTACTCCTTTCCCAATTTTAAACCAGTCTATTTTTCCATGTCTGGTTCTAACTGTTGCTTCTTGACCTGGATACAGGTTTCACAGAAGGCAGGTAAGGTGGTCTGATATTCCCATCTCTTTAAGAATTTTCCATACTTTGTTGTGATCCACACAGTCAAAGGCTTTAGTGTAGTCAATGAAACAGAAGTAGATGTTTTTCTGGAATTGTCTTGCTTTTTTCTATGATCCAATGGATGTTGGCAATTTGATCTCTGGTTCCTCTGCATTTTCTAAATCTAGCTTTCCTCAATAGCAGGAACTTTTATCTACTGAAGTAGTGGCCAATTCTGTGTTGAATCACTTCTGACTATTAGAAATTTCCTTTTCGACTTGAGTTGAAAGTGATTCCCAGTAGTTTTTCACCATTGGCCCATGTTCTATCTTTTGGAGCCTTGAGAACCCCTGTATTTACCCCACATACAGGAGTACTTAGAACAGTCAAAAATAATGAGCATACTGCCCTTTGCAATAGCTTTTCTTGTAAGATTCCTCAGAAATTCATTTTGTGCAAAGTCATGGTTTTAATTTTTCTAAGGCTCCTGGACGCTGGCCTTTCTGCATGTGTAAAATGTCAAATAATAGTAGGAGAGTGTATACATTAAGTGCCTAATAAGTAATTCATACAATGAGATTTATGGGAATTCAAAGACAGAATATAATCTGAGGACCAAGTGATTGGGCAGGGTTTAGTGGATGAAGTCATTCTTTCATTGTTCCTTAGACACATGAAAATAAGAGAGGGTAATGTGAAAAAAAGGCCCCAAAGTTGCATTGTTTGTGTCTATTTCAGGAACCAAATTCAGATCAGTTTGCCTCAGTCGTGTACCAAGTATGGGCATTGAATCATTTCACTGAAATCCAGGTAAAAAAATATCTGTACCACAGAATTGAAAGAGACATATGTACCCCAGTGTTCACTGTAGCACCACAATGTTCACAGTAGCTAGGTCATGGAAACAACCTAGATGTCCATCAGCAGACAAATGGATAAGGAAGTTGTGGTACATGTACACAATGGAATACTACTCAGCTATAAAAAGGAAAACATTTTAGTCAGTTCTAATGAGGTGGATGAAACTTGAGCCTATTAGTCAGAGTGAAGTAAGTCAGAAGGAGAAACAAAAATACTGTATATTAACACATATATATGGAATTTAGAAAGAGTAGTGATGATTCTATATATAGGTCTGCAAAAGAGACACAGATGTAAAGAACAGAGTTTTGGACTCTGTGGGAGAAGGAAAGGGTGGGATGATTTGAGAAAATAGCATTGAAACAGGTATATTACCATATATTAAATAGATGACCAGTGCAAGTTCTATGCATAAAGCAGAACATCCAGAGCTGGTGCTCTGGGACAACCCAGAGAGATGGAGTGGGGAAGAGGTGGGAGGGGGGTTCAAAGTGGGGGGACACATGTGTATATGTGGCTGATTCATGTCGATGTATGGCAAAAAACATCACAATATTGTAAAGTAATTATCCTCTAATTAAAATTAATTAATTAAAATGTTATAACACAAAAAAAAATCTGTATCAAAGTTTAATTTGTCCTACATTTTCTTTAATTAATAGTCAATTTTCTATGTAAAGAAAGAGGCAGATGTATCTAAATTTCAGTGACTTATCTCAGTTTTAAGAACACCTCAGGAAAGTTTTAAATGGATTATTTTGAGTGGGGTGATTTCCTTGTGATGTGATTTCCTATGTAGAGACCTTCCCTACCATGATTTAGATTAGGGCTTCTCTGGTGGCTCAGATGGTAAAGAATCCATTTGCAATGCAGGAGATAGATGTGGGTTCAATCCTTGTGTCAGGGAGACCCCTGGAGGAGGAAATGACCACCCACTCTAGTATTCTTGGCTGGGAAATCCCGTGGACAGGGGAGCCTGGCGGGCTAAATTTGGGGTCACAAAGAGTTGGACACAACTGAGGATTAAGCACATACAACATACAAAGAAGAAGGTTCTGATGAAAACACCAAATTTTCTAAGCTTTGGTTTCAATGGAGTCCAGTCAATTCAAGACCTAAACATATATGACATATTCAAGGAAACTTTCACTGACTTTCACCAGCTGGAAGTACAAATTACTAAGGAAAGGAAAGAGAATATGGGGTCATGATGAGCAAGGATACATTAGTGTACTTATGGGGTAAGCTTTGGGTAGAATACATGTACTGTGCTAGAACATATGGTCTTCAAAAGCTGGGTTTCATGTTTCGACATGGGATAGTATTTTTATGATATATGTTGTGTAGCCTGTGTGGTGGAGTCATGTATCTGGCAATGGCAGCGCATATGTTAGATTTATCTACTTAGGTCAGAGGATAGCTGTCTGTATTGGGATGCGTGAACTATGTTTTTAACATTTTATTGAAGTATAGTTGATTTACAAAGTTGTGTTAATTTCTACTGTACAGCAAAGTGACTCAATGATATACTTATATATGTATAATTTTTCAGATTTTTTTCCCTTATCACTTGTCACAGGATATTTAATATAGTTCCCTGTGCTATACAGTAGGAGCTTGTTTATTCAGCCTATATATACTAGTTTGTATCTGGTAATCCCTAACACCCAATCCTTCTTTCATCCAGACCCCCCTCTCCCTTGGCAACCACGAGTCTGCTCTCTATGTCTGTGTGTCTGTTTAATAAATATATTCATTTGTGTCATATTTTAGATTCCACATATGAGAAATATCATATGGTATTTGTCTTTTACTTAGTATGATAATCTCTAGTTCCTTCCATGTTTCTACAAATGACATTATTTCATTCTTTTTTAGGACTGAGTAGTATTCCATTGTTCCACATCTTCTTTATCCACTCATCTGTCAAGAAACATTTAGGTTGTTTCCATGTCTTGCTTACTGTAAATAGTGTTGCTGTGAACATTGGGGTTCACATATCTTTTTGAATTGTAGTTTTGTCTGAGTATATGTCCCATGAGTGGGATTGCTGGATCATAAAGTAACTCTATTTTTACTTTTTAAGGAACCTTCATACTATTTTCCATAGTGGCTACATCAGTTTACACTCCCACCAACAGTGCAAGAGTGTTCCCTGGTAAACTATTTGAATGAAAATCTAAGAAGTAGCTTGTCAGAAGGGCCAAGTTCAAGCTACTGATATTGTGTGAAGGATGTCATAATAAATCTCTTCCTGTAGCTTGAAAGCATTTGTTCATTACTTGCCAAATAATAACTGACCATTTCTTCTATGTCAGCAATCTAGTAGACCCTGGAGATGGTGAACCAAAACAGACAAATCTCTCTCTTCAAGGTTCTCATGGTTGAGCATGAGAGACAGGCATTCATATGATAATCACATGAAGAACTGTTAACCTAACTGTTCCAAAGAAAAAGAAAAGGTGCTATGAGAATAGCATGACTTGTGTTCTTTGTGTGTTCTGTGTATTCTCTACTGAGAGACACCAGCTAGGTGCTGCTACAGACCTCAGTGGGGTGACCCTCAATTGGCTGCTGCTTTATTTGGGCCCTCACAATACCCAAGCCATGCCATTCTTAATTTATGATACTGACTCGGATGTTAGTGTAATTAGCCATTTACACATTGTCTCCCCAAGTAGAATGAGAGCACCTGGAAAGATGTTCATGTATATCAGCCCTGTATTCCTAGCCCAATTCTTGGCACACAGTAAGGGTCCAATCAGTGTTAGCTGGAGGACTAAATAAATCCTATTGCAATATTAACCAGCTTAAAATTATATCCTGAGCCAGCATTTTTTCAACAATAATGCAGAACCACCAGACCTTTTTACCTTAGTTATGTTCTCATTTTCCTGTATATCCGATGGTACTGTTTCACTGTAGAATGAAACTTCATAAGTGCCATTCTTTTTAACTCTATGCTCAATCTCAAAGTATGCATTTGAAGCTCAGTTAGAGATCTATACATCAAAAAATATTTAAAGATATCATTTAGAAAATCCGTGCTTTTTATTAGAGAGTGAAGTTCACTTAATTATTGGTTTGGGAGTAAAGCTTTAAAATGCCAAATAAATTCCGAATGTCTTCAGTGAATGTATTGGGCAGATTGTGATGTTGCTAAATGTAAGCTTGATTGGGAGTGTGGTGATGGGTTTGAAAAATTTACACCATGATTAATGTTTCTTTTTTTTGCGGGGGGGGGGGGAGGGAGTTAATTGTTTTTAATAGACATCCAGTTTACTGCTTCATCAGCCCTTTTGCATTTCAGTTTTACTAATAATACTTCTTCTGAAAGTCTTTCCAGAGGCTAAAATGTGTCTGCATACATCCAGTATATTTAACTTATACCCCAAGATGAGACTGGGCTATTACAGAAGCAGGACTGTGAAAAGAATTTAGAAAGGTACATTTTTTATGGCTGGCCTGCCATAATAAATATGGGTAATTCAGTAGATGATTATACCACAATAAGTGTGCTAAAAGACAACTCTGATTCAGACAGTGACATGGCCTGTGAGACTCTTGACCCTCATGATGGAGACCTCAATTCATCAGCCAACTTGAGTTCGGTCAAGGAAATAATAGACTCCCACAGAAGCAAAATTCTCCTTAATGAGCTGTTAATTGTTTACATGTATCAGAAGTTGCCTGATATTTCTTTTAATTTAATGTATTCCTGGCCCTGCTGCTTTGATGGCCTCAGGAAAACTCTTATCATAAAAATGCAGGTGTGCTTAGCAGGTATAATAAAAGTATAATAAAAGTGCAGATGTGCATAGCAGGTTTGTCAGTTGATATGCTCATATCAGCTTAAAAGAATTTCACATTTCTATAAATTAAGAAATGAATCAGTGCTGTGCTGATTCTCTGATTGCCCTCTCTTCATCATTTTCTCTGCAGGCCCAGACTGACTAGGCTATTTTATGGGAGCTGGAGATGACTCATTACCTCACATTACTTTGTCTCACAGATGGCATCATTTTATCTTAGGCACAAAGAGACTGACAAGTGACATTGTTGCAGTGATTTTATTGTATTAGGCTGTGGAGAGCACTGGATGTGATGAATATATAATGTGAGGCTGGAGTTTGCATTTGAGACTTGGGGCTTTGGTAGGATAGAGGGAGATAAAAAGGGAGATTTTCAAAAAGGGCATACAGAAGGTGGAAAGGAAGAAGTGTTAAGAGAGAATGTATTCCTCCATAAGCAAGATAGTATTTTCTATACATCAGGAAATACTGAAGACCCACAGATAGTTCTCAGGATAATCCAGTAATTTGGCACTGAAAAATGGTTTTTAAACCATGCTTAAACTGTTGACCCAAGGCTTTTCAATTCCTGCCTATAGTTATAGATTTGCTGGTAATTTTCATAAAGCCAAGGAACCTAGGGATGCTGTAGGGCTCAGCTAAAGGTTGGCTTCTTGCCAATGCTAAAATGATAGGGCAGTAATTTCCACCATGAGGTCAAATATAAGAATCCTCTAAAATGTTTATGTGTATGTGTGGTTGTGTGAGTGTGTGTGCATGTATGTGTTTATGTGCATGCTTTTCTGATTGCATGTGTGGAAGGAGTAGGAATATGTGGAAATTTAAAAGAAATACAAATTTTATCTGATCAGGTAGGAAGAGTCAAGAATAATTTTGTACTTTCTTCTGACATATTCAGGGGTGAAAACTTTCAACTAGGTAGAATCCTCTGTCTAGTTCTTCTGTTGGAGAGCTATATTTTTTGTTATAGGTACTCGCCATTGAGCGAATGGAATTGTCAAAGATTGCTGTTACACAAAAAGGGCCCATTATTCTCAGCAAAGCATGAAAATACCAGCATAATTTACTATCATAGCCAATAACAAAGTGCTCTTTTAAGAAACTTAATGCCACCTGTTAAAACTCAGGTTTTCCAGATCAGAGCCTGAGATGCTTTCCTGCTAGTATATCAGGTATTAATTTTACTCCATCACAAGATTTCTGGATACAAGAAATATCCTATTATTTTCTAAACCAAATTAAATCTGACATGAGGTCCCATTTGTGGGGACTGTAGAATGATCTAATATCACTCATTATCGGATCTCCCGTCCCACCTCCCCAGGGTTATGGGAAAGCTATAGGGGATTATTCAATCCAAAGTTTGAGAAAGTCCCTGAGTTTCCCAAGTGGCTCAATGGTAAAAAAAATCTTCCTGCCAATGCAGGAGATGAAGGTGACACGTGTTCCATCCCTGGGTTCAGAAGATCTTCTGGAGAAGGGAATGGGTACCCACTCCCGTATTCTGGCCTGGAGAATCCCATGGACAGAGGACCCCTGGTGGGGTCACAAAAAATTTGACGACTGAGCATGCACACACACAGTGTCTTGGTCCACAAAGTTTCCAAGCCTTCATTTTCCATTGGGAAGGAGAGGTGGTGCTGCTGCTTCTTTGACTGGGGCACAGGATTTGGAACTGGGATGGAAGGACTAGTGTATTCATTCTCTTGATGGAACTCACCTGAGGTTCCATCTCTTCCCTATTGACTTAGGGATTAAAAGCATATGTCCCAGCCCTGTAGGGACACAAGAAGCACAGTCACTTTCCAGTCTCGGAGACTCTCTCATAGACCCAGAGTTGTCTATTTTGTCTGCCTGTCTCTATAAACACTTCTAATTCATCCTGTCTCTCTTTGGGATGATTTTTCATAATCCCTTCCCAGTGAGACATATTTGCCACTTTCTCCAGTGGGAGAGTGGGGCTAGAAATATTGAAATCAGTCTGTTTCATTCACATTATCTGATCCTAATAGCAGTAGTTACCTGAACTCAAAAACAGTGGCTCTTATCACTGCAAAGTGAATAATTGTTCATGACAGAGAGGTAGACAGTGTCTCAGACTAAAAGCTCTTGGAGAGTAATATTCCCAAGACATGGCACCTTTGCACCACTCCCCTCCTTTAAAAAATTAGTGTTCAACTGAAACAGAATCAAAGACATAGAGAACAGACTTGTGATTGCCAAGGGGGAAGGGTGTGGGAAAGAGATGGACTGGAGTTTGGGTTAGCAGATGCAAGTTATTATATATAGAATAGAAAAATAACAAGATCCTACTGTATAGCACAGGGAATTATATTCAATATTCTGTGATAAACCATAATAGAAAAGAATATGAAAAAGAATGTGTATATATACTGGGCTTCCCTGGTGTGGTTCAGTAACGAATCTGCCTGCCAATACTTGCGAGTGCAGGAGATGCGGATTCACTCCTGGGTTAGGAAGATACCCTAGAGAAGGGAATAGCAACCCACTCAATTATTCTTGCCTGGAGAATTCCATGAATGGAGGAGCCTGGCAGGCTACAGTTCATGGGTTGCAAAGAGTCAGACATGACTTAGTGAGTAAACAACAACAGCAATATATATGTATATATGTAACTGAATCGTTTTTCTGTAAAGTAGAAATTTGTACAGCATTGTGAATCAACTCTACTTCAAAAAAGTAATTTTTTAAAAAATTAATGTTTCTCATTGACTATCAGAATGAAGCTATTCTCACCTCTTCAGCATAGTTTCAACTTACCTTTTCAGGTTTTTTTAGCAGTTTAAAAGATTTTTAAATATAAATTTATTTAATTTAATTGAAGGCCAATTACTTTGCAATATTGTAGTAGTTTTGCCATACATTGACGTGAATCCACTACGGGTGGACATGTGTTTCCCATTCCGAAACCCCGCCCACCTCCCTCCCCATCCCATCCCTCTGGGTCATCCCAGTGCACCAGCCCTGGGATGGGATACAGGGAGCACCCTGTATCATGCATCAAACCTGGACTGGTGATCTATTTCACATATGATAATATACATGTTTCAATGCTATTGTCTCAAAACATCCCACCCTCACCCTCTCCTACAGAGTCCAAAAGACTGTACTATATATCTGTGTCTCTTTTGCTGTCTCATATATAGGGTTATTATTATCATCTTTCTAAATTTCATATATATGCATTAGTATACTGTATTGGTGTTTTTCTTTCTGGCTTACTTCACTGTGTATCAGTTCAGTTCAGTTCAGTCGCTCAGTTGTATGTGACTCTGTGGCCCCACGAATTGCAGCATGCCAGGCCTCCCTGTCCATCACCAACGTGCAAAGTTCACTCTGTATAATAGGCTCCAGTTTCACCCACCTCACTAGAACTGATTCAAATGTAACCTTTGTAATGGCTGAGTAACGTTCCATTGTGTATATGTACCACTGCTTTCTTATCCATTCGTCTGCTGATGGGCATCTAGGTTGCTTCCATGTCCTGGCTATTATAAACAGTGCTGCAATGAACATTGGGATACACGTGTCTCTTTCAGTTCTGGTTTCCTCAGTGTGTATGGCCAACAGTGGGAGTGCTGGGTCATATGGCAGTTCTATTTCCAGATTTTTAAGGAATCTCCACACTGTTCTCCATAGTGGCTGTACTAGTTTGCATTCCCACCAACAGTGTAAGAGGGTTCCCTTTTCTCCACACCCTCTCCAGCATTTATTGCTTGTAGACTTTTGGATAGCAGCCATTCTGACTGGCATGAAATGGTACCTCATAGTGGTTTTGATTTGCATTTCTCTGATAATGAGTGATGTTGAGCATCTTTTCATGTGTTTGTTAGCCACCTGTATGTCTTCTTTGGAGAAATATCTGTTTAGTTCTTTGGCCCATTTTTTGATTGAGTCATTTATTTTTCTGGAATTGAGCTGCAGGAGCTGCTTGTATATTTTTGAGATCAATTCTTTGTCCATTGCTTCATTTGCTACTATTTTCTCCCATTCTGAATGCTGTCTTTTCAACATGCTTATTGTTTCCTTTGTTGTGCAAAAGCTTTTAAGTTTAATTAGGTCCCATTTGTTTATTTTTGCTTTTATTTCCAGTACTCTGTGACATGGGTCATAGAGTATCCTGCTGTGATTTATGTCTGAGAGTGTTTTGCCTATGTTTTCCTCTAGGAGTTTTATAGTTTCTGGTCTTACGTTTAGATCTTTAATCCATTTGGAGTTTATTTTTGTGTATGGTGTTAGAAAGCGTTCTAATTTCATTATTTTACAAGTGGTTGAACAGTTTTCCCAGCACCACTTGTTAAAGAGATTTTCTTTTCTCCATTGTATATTTTTGCCTCCTTTGTCAAAGATAAGGTGTCCATAGGTGTGTGGATTTATCTTTGGGTTTTCTATTTTGTTCCATTGATTTATATTTCTGTCTTTGTGCCATTAACATACTGTCTTGATGACTGTGATTATGTAGTAGAGCCTAAAGTCAGGCAGGTTGATTCCTCCAGTTCCATTCTTGTTTCTTAAGATTTCTTTGGCTATTCGAGGTATTTTGTATTTCCATACAAATTGTGAAATTATTTGTTCTAGTTCTGTGAAAAATACCATTGGTAGCTTGATAGGGATTTCACTGAATCTATAGATTGATTTGGGTAGTATACTCATTTTCACTGTGTTGATTCTTCCAACCCACAAACATGGTATATTTCTCCGTCTATTTGTGTCCTCTTTGATTTCTTTCATCAGTGTTTTATAGTTTTCTATATATGGGTCTTTTGTTTCTTTGGGTAGATTTATTCCTAAGTGTTTTATTCTTTTCATTGCAATGGTAAATGAAATTATTTCCTTAATTTCTCTTTCAGTTTTCTCATTGTTAGTGTATAGGAATGCAAGGGATTTATGTGTGTGAATTTTATATCCTGCAACTTTACTATATTCATTGATTAGCTCTAGTAATTTTTTGATGGAGTCTTTAGGGTTTTCTATGTAGAGGATCATGACATCTGCAAACAGTGAGAGTTTTACTTCTTCTTTTCCAATCTGAATTCCTTTTATTTCTTTTTATGCTCTGATTGCTGTGGCTAAAACTTCCAAAACTATATTGAATAGTAGTGGTGAGAGTGGGCACCCTTGTCTTGTTACTGACTTTAGGAGAAACGCTTTCAATTTTTCACCATTGAGGATAATGTTTGCTGTGGGTTTGTCATATATAGATTTTATTATGTTGAGGTATGTTCTTTCTATTCCTGCTTTCTGGAGTGTTTTTAATCATAAATTGTTGTTGAATTTTGTCAAAGGCTTTCTCTGCATCTATTGAGATAATCATATGGTTTTTATCTTTCAATTTGTTAATGTGGTGTATTACATTGATTGATTTGTGGATATTGAAGAATCCTTGCATCCCTGAGATAAAGCCCACTTGGTCATTTTGTATGATCTTTTTAATATGTTGTTGGATTCTGTTTGCTAGAATTTTGTTAAGGAGTTTTCCATCTATGTTCATCAGTGATATTAGCCTGTAGTTTTCTTTTATTGTAGCATCTTTGCCAGGTTTTGTTATTAGGGTGATGGTGGCCTCATAGAATGAGTTTTGAAGTTTACCTTCCTCTGCAGTTTTCTGGAAGAGTCTGAGTAGGATAGGTGTTATGTCTTCTCTAAATTTTTGGTAGAATTCAGCTGTGAAGCCGTCTGCTCCTGGGCTTTTGTTTGTTGGAAGATTTCTGATTACAGTTTCAATTTCCGTGCTTGTGATGGGTCTGCTAAGATTTTCTATTTCTTCCTGGTTCAGTTTTGGAAAGTTGTACTTTTCTAAGAATTTGTCCATTTCTTCCAAGTTTTCCATTTTTTTGGCATAGAGTCCTGATAGTATTCTCTTATGATCCTTTGTATTTCTGTGTTGTCTGTTGAGGTTTCTCCATTTTCATTTCCAATTTTGTTGATTTGATTCTTCTCCCTTTGTTTCTTAATGAATCTGGCTAATGGTTTGTCAGTCTTATTTGCCTTTGTTGATTTGTGCAATGGTCTCTTTTGTTTGTTTTGCATTTATTTCTGCCCTAGTTTTTAAGATTTATTTCCTTCTACTAACCCTGGGGTTCTTCATTTCTTCCTTTTCTTGTTGCTTTAGGTGTAGAGTTAGGTTATTTATTTGACTTTTTTTCTTGTTTCTTGAGTTAAGCCTGTATTGCTATGAACCTTCCCCTTAGCACTGTTTTACAGTGTTCCATAGGTTTTGGGTTGTTGTCTTTTCATTTTCATTCCTTTGTATGCATATTTTGATTTCTATTTTTATTTCTTCTGTGATTTGTTGGTTATTCAGCAGTGTGTTGTTCAGCCTCCATATGTTGGAATTTTTAATAGTTTTTCTCTTGTAATTGAGATCTAATCTTACTGCATTGTGGTCAGAAAAGATGCTTGGAATGATTTCAATCTTTTTGAATTACCAAGGCTGGATTAATGGCCCAGGATGTGATCTCTCCTCGAGAAGGTTCCATGTACACTTGAGAAAAAGGTGAAATTTATTATTTTGGGGTGAATGTCTTATAGATATCAATTAGGTCTAAGTGGTCTATTGTATCATTTAAAGTTTTTGTTTCCTTTTTAATTTTCTGTTTAGTTGATCTATCCATAGGTGTGAGTGGGTTATTAAGGTCTCCCACTATTACTGTGTTAGCTTTTCAGTTTTGTCTCCTGTCCATACTCCTTACTCAGTCAAAATGGACTCTTTTAATCTGAATATTCTGATATCTGATCAGTATCACCTGCAGGCCTTTGTTCTTGCTTTTTTGACACAAATGCCCTCCCTTTATATTTGCCTTTTGAGATCCTACTCATTACTCAAAGTTCAGCCAAGATGCTATTTTCTGCAGGGATTCTTTCCTGATTCCTTTTATTTGACTTTCTTTCTCCTTTGAACCTGAGAACGTTTAGTTTGTCCTTGTCTTTTTATAATTCTCATATTCTTACACTGTAGACTGTAGTTGGTTATATTTTTTACTCTAACTTTTCAGTTGGATTGAACATTTCCTGATGGTAGACACTGTGACCAAGGGCTGACTGATTTCTTAGCAAAGTGCCTTGAGATGCTAGATATTTGACAATTATTTTGAAATTAGTTGATCATATCCCAAGCTATTTTTAGGTCAGACATTGTTTTCTCTTTCTTCTCATAGCGCCTCCAGATGTTTAAGGCTCTGTTTTTATACATGTGAATTTCTCCAACATTTTTTTTACACCTTGGCCTCCTGCATAGTAAAAACATACCTAGCTGTTTGTACCTGGTTGGTTTTTTTTTTTTTTTAATTTTATTTTATTTTTAAACTTTACAATATTGTATTAGTTTTGCCAAATATCGAAATGAATCCACCACAGGTATACCCGCGTTCCCCATCCTGAACCCTCCTCCCTCCCCTACCCTCCCTCTGGGTCGTCCCAGTGCACCAGCCCCAAGTATCCAGTACCGTGCATCGAACCTGGACTGGCGACTCATTTCATACATGATATTATACATGTTTCAATGCTATTCTCCCAAATCTCCCCACCCTCTCCCTCTCCCACAGAGTCCATAAAACTGATCTATTGTTTTTGTTAGAGCTCTCCTTGTAGTTTCTGTTCTGATTTTTTATTGACAAACCTTTTCTTTGTCCCTTTTGCTATGTTTCTCTTGGATGTCATTCCATTGTATTGGAATAGAAGAGGTAATTCTAGACTCCACATTTATCTAACTTTTTAAAAAAGTTGACATAAACTTCTAGGCATCACAAGAATAATTCTAAAACAAGCAAGCAAGCAAAATAACATTGTAGCTTTTTATTTGAAAGGGGGAAAGAGAACTGTTCCAAACTAGAAGGACCTTAATTTTTACCTTTGTGAATGCTGGCTCCCCTGCTTTTCATACTATTCTTTTCCACCTTGAAAACTCTTATACATGTTCCTGTTCAAGTAACCTTTTTAGTAAAATTAGTTCCATTTGGTGTGTGCTACTACTTTACCTTCTATTAGTACGAAATATAACAAGTATCACATTGTACTGTCTCTTTAAAATACTCCTATTTTTAAAAAAATATTTTATTCATATATAGTTAATTTACAGTGTTGTGTTAATTTCTGCTGTACAGCAGAGTGATTCAGCTATACATATGTTTATGTATGCATTCTTTTTCATATTCTTTTCCATTATGGTTTATCACAGAATATTGAATATAGCTCCCTGTACTATATAGTAGGACCTTGTTATTTATCCATTCTATATATAATAGTGGGAACCTGCTAATCCCAAACTCCCAATTCATTTCTCCTCCAGCCCCCTCTTGCCTGGCAACCAACAGTCTATTCTGTAGGTCTGTGAGTGTGTTTGATAAATAAGTTTATTTATGTCATATTTTGTATTCCATATATAAGTGGTACTATATAGCATTTGTCTTTTTCTTCACTTAGAATGATTATCTCTAGGTTTGTTCACGTTGCTACAAATACTCCTCACTGTTGTAATGAATTATTTTATGAATATTATTTAAACATAGACACTGCCATTAGACTATGATTCCATAAGGTAGATAGCACTTCTCTTTGTCAGTTAAAATCCCAAGTGCTTGCCATTTAATGGACTATTCATAACAGTTTGTTGCATAGGATATGCCAATATTTCTTTTGTTTACTAACTTTTCTTCCCTATTCAGCCTTACAGTCATTATCTTCATTTTTGTTGTATGCCGAGCACCTAGTTCAGCACCTAAAACATAGACAACACTTAGCATGTGTTTGATAAAAGACATATTAGTGAATTATAAGATATGTGTATCAGGTCTAAAATATTTCTTTCACCAGAGTCATTGCTTTTCAAAGGTATGGTTGGACCCAACTCGTTTTTGTTTCTCTCCAGAATGTAACATAGAACCTAAGGAATTGATGGTAATCAATAAAGATTAAAGAACCTCTAATTCTAAATTCTAATGCTAATCTGCTCTGTATCTCAGTAAATCATTTACTTAGTACATATCAATTCAGTGTTTACTGGGTGGAAGGCCCTTTACTACCTTCTAAATTTTCCTATGTTTCATAAATGAAGAAAATATTTTCTGGATTTTGTATAGTCTGGGATATTATGTAATATTGAAGATACTGCTAGCAATATTTTGAAAGTAGGGAAAGTGTAGCAAATAGTGAACTTGCCGTAACCTGAGTATTTTGGTTAATTTCATATTCATGATAGTTAAATGTTGCCATATACACAGTTTCCATTTCTCAAACCATTGAAATAAAACAACAGAACTTAACCCTAATACTATCGTGAGTTCATTTTTTTTGCTTTTGATTTTGAAGGATTTCTGAACACCTGCCAATGCAGGAGTCATAAGAGCCATGGATTAAATCCCTGGGTCAGGAAGATCCCCTGGAGAAGGGCATGACAACCCACTCCAGTATTGTTGCCTGGAAAATACCATGGACAGAGGAGCCTAGTGGATTACAGTTCATAGGGTCGCAAAGAGTTGGACATGACTGAAGAGACTTAGCATGCATGACTGAAGAGACTTAGCATGCATGCACTGGATTTTAGAGTACTTCTGAGGCATGTCAGAACTGGATGATTTGTCACTAGCTTGATTTTCAATCTATAGACCTAGCATGCATAATCTTGGGAAGACAAATCCTTGGTTTTTCTAAGCTAGAGCAATAATGATTTAACCCCATGTACTGCCCCTATGTACTGCTGTGAGGCCCCCATGTAGCAACCTTTCCCAAGCATGTTATACATAAGAAGCAAATCCATACTTTTGGCCAGTGCATAGCCTTTGACTGTGTGGGTAAATTGCTAACAATCTTAGATAAGCCTCTCTATAATACAAAAGGAGAAAAGGTCTGGAAATATAGATATCTGAGCCCTTCTGTGTAAAGAGGTCTGTTGAGAAGTTTAACTCATGCTGTAAAAAGCCAAACAACAAAAAATTGTGTAAAAGAAAACAGTCTCACATACCAAAAGAAAAGAGTTCTGTTTGCACACTATAAAACTTCCAATGTTGTGCCATTAATCACCCCAACAGTTTGCTTTATTCAAAACTAAAAGTCACATGTCATGATCATAATAGCCTGAAGAGGGAGGGAGGAAGGGAGACAACATTAAACATAATCATTATGCAAAAAGTCACTTTATATAACGGGTAATGAACATTTATGATCATCCAGAGACAGAACCTCTGGTGAGAATGAGGCAGTGCTAAATGCATGCTAAACAAATGATAGGTGCAGAATCTTGATTTGAGTTAGTGAAGTCGCTCAGTCGTGTCTGACTCTTTATGACCCCATGGACTGTAGCCCACCAGGCACCTCCCTCCATGGGATTCTCCAAACAAGAGTACTGGAGTGGGTTGCCATTTCCTTCTCCAGGGGATCTTCCCAACCCAGGGATCGAACCCGTGTCTCCTGCATTCCAGGCAGACGCTTTAATCTCTGAGCAACCAGGGAAGTTGAATCTTGATTTAATACCATTTAAAAATAAGCCTCTGTGATGCCAAATGAGCATCTAACTATGAAATATTGTTAACATGTTTCACAAAGAGTGAGAGATTTATTTGAAACCATATTTCCATTGCAAACACAGAGGCCCAGTATTTCAAGAATGAAAAACTTGTTTCCCTATCTGGCTAATATACCCATTTTAATTAATTTAATTGTATTTTATGCATTTACTAATCTCTATGTGGAAAAACGTTCAGGATTAGAATCATCTAATCACCAAATGAAACTATTACTGGTTTCATTTTACATTTTCTTGGTTTTCATATAATCCAAGGAGAGATTTTTTTAAATCTAAATTCCTTAAAAGTTGAAATAATGAAGTGTACAATATGTACTATTTCTATAAGTAATCCTTATGGATTACTCATGGATTACTGTTAACCTTAAAAGTTGAAATAATGAAGTGTACAATATGTACTATTTCCATAAGTAATCCTTATGGATTACTCATGGATTACTGTTAACCTTATAATGGAAGTAAATATTAAAATGCAGACTCTGTTACTGAGGAGATTAAATATGATTTTATTGTAAAACTAGTGAAATTAATCAAAATTTCAATGTTATTCTGACCTTGATATAATGATAATATATGAACACAAGCCATAGTATATGAACACAAGCCATCAACATGTTTTTCATCTTCTATTTTTAGTTTTTCTTTTTTATTTAAGAGAAATGAAATTTGAAGTTAAAATGGGGTATTAGTAAAACTTGTTCATTCTGGAAAAAGCCCCAAGCTATATAGGTCCTGTTTCTGTCGTTAACTAGTATATATGGCTTTGAATAAGTCCCATCTCATTCTAAGTCATTTTTTCATTTATAAGTTTATTCTTGAAATACCAATATTCCATAATTCTAAATACATGAGAAGACTAGGGCTTTGCTCTCCTGGCAATACTTAAAGAATGGTAGAAACATCTTATGGTAGGAACATCTGAGTAGGTACTTTACCTGACTGAATTTTTCTTGAAAGTCATTGATGTTGAAATCTCAGTTTCTCTGTGTACCAGTGCCAAATCAAATCTGAGACTGAGTTTTTCATGATGTAGAAGAGAATAGCTATTTGCTTTTCCAGGCAAAAGGGGACACAGTGGTCTCCTGCCCCAACCAGGAAAGATTTGGTTAGGAGTTTTATAGCCATGGTTTTTGGGTGGGGTTGCTAATAAAGATTAGGATGTGTCCAGGCCCTGCACTCCTTTAATCTCGTCTCAGGTGGTCTCCTGATGAGCTTCTCTGGTTATCAAACTGATCTCTGGAATGAAGAATTCTAGCATCTTCCATTTGTTGGGGGAGTTTAGTTCTGTAAAGGCCTCAGATACTGTTATGTGTATCCCTTGAGGTAGAACCAGAATATTGCCCCAAGGCTACACTACTGTTTCTTAACTGCTCTCCCCTTGTCTCTGTGTCCCCTTCCTTCCCTGATTAGCAACTGCTTAAAAGACTACCCTGCCCAGGAGCTCCACAGGATCCTGCTTGGTTTCACTGGGTCAGAGCTGGGTTCCCTTTTAATTTGTTTTCTGAAATTTCCCTAACACCATTTTGGACCCCATATTCTTAATTTAAAACAAATGAGGTGTTTTACAGCTTGTTTTCAATGCTTAACACCTTCAATGAATTAGGTTCCCTAAATAGCTCTCCTTATGGGGCCCTTTTAGAACTAACACCCAAAAAAGATGTCCTTTTCATTATAGGGGACTAGCATGCAAAAGTAGGAAGTCAAGAAACACCTGGAGTAACAGGCAAATTTGGCCTTGGAATACAGAATGAAGCAGGGCAAAGACTAATAGAGTTTTGCCAAGGGAACGCACTGGTCATAGCAAACACCCTCTTCCAACAACACAAGAGAAGAATATACACATGGACATCACCAGATGGTCAACACCAAAATCAGATTGATTATATTCTTTGCTGCCAAAGATGGAGAAGCTCTATACAGTCAGCAAAAACAAGACTGGGAGCTGACTGTGGCTCAGATCATGAACTCCTTAATGCCAAATTCAGACTTAAATTGAAGAAAGTAGGGAAAACCACTAGACAATTCAGGTATGACCTAAATCAAATCCCTTATGATTATACAGTGGAAGTGAGAAATAGATTTAAGGGACTAGATCTGATAGATAGAGTGCCTGATGAACTATGGAATGAGGTTTGTGACATTGTACAGGAGACAGGGATCAAGACCATCCCCATGGAAAATAAATGCAAAAAAGCAAAATGGCTGTCTGGGGAGGCCTTACAAATAGCTGTGAAAAGAAGAGAAGTGAAAAGCAAAGGAGAAAAGGAAAGATATAAGCATTTGAATGCAGAGTTCCAAAGAATAGCCAGAAGAGATAAGAAAGCCTTCCTCAGCAATCAATGCAAAGAAATAGAGGAACACAACAGAATGGGGAAGACTAGAGATCTCTTCAAGAAAATTAGAGATACCAAGGGAACATTTCATGCAAAGATGTGCTCGATAAAGGACAGAAATGGTATGGACCTAACAGAAGCAGAAGATATCAAGAAGAGGTGGCAAGAATACACAGAAGAACTGTACAAAAAAGATCTTCATGACCTAGATAATCACTATGGTGTGATCACTGACTGAGAGCCCGACATTCTGGAATGTGAAGTCAAGTTGGCCTTAGAAAGCATCACTACGAACAAAGCTAGTGGAGGCGATGGAATTCCAGTTGAGCTATTTCAAATCCTGAAAGATAATGCTGTGAAAGTGCTGTACTCAATATGCCAGCAAATTTGGAAAACTCAGCAGTGGCCACAGGACTGGAAAAGGTCAGTTTTCATTCCAATCCCTAAGAAAGGCAATGCCAAAGAATGCTCAAAGTACCGCACAATTGCACTCATCTCACATGCTAGTAAAGTAATGCTCAAAATTCTCCAAGCCAGGCTTCAGCAATATGTGAACCGTGAACTTCCAGATGTTCCAGCTGGATTCAGAAAAGGCAGAGGAACGAGAGATCAAATTGTCAACATCTGCCGGATCATCGAAAAAGCAAGAAAGTTTCAGAAAAACATCTATTTCTGCTTTACTGACAAAGCCAAAGCCTTTGACTGTGTGGATCACAATAAACTGTGGAAAATTCTGAAAGAGATGGGAATCACAGACCACCTGACCTGCCTCTTGAGAAACCTATATGCAGGTCAGGAAGCAACAGTTAGAACTGGACATGGACCAACAGACTGGTTCCAAATAGGAAAAAGAGTATGTCAAGGCTGTATATTGTCACCCTGCTTATTTAACTTAGATGCAGAGTACATTATGAGCAACACTGGGCTTGAGGAAGCACAAGCTGGAATACAGATTGCCTGGGGAAATATCAATAACCTCTGATATGCAGATGACATCACCCTTAAGGCAGAAAGTGAAGAGGAACTAAAAAGCCTCTTGATGAAAGTCAAAGAGGAGAGTGAAAAATTTGGCTTAAAGCTCAATATTCAGAAAATGAAGATCATGGCATCTGGTCCCATCACTTCTTGGCAAATAGATGGGGAAACAGTGGAAACAGTGTCAGACTTTATTTTTTGGGACTCCAAAATCACTGCAGATGCTGACTTCAGCCATGAAATTAAAAGACACTTACTCCTTGGAAGAAAAGTTATGTGTGGCAAAATCAGTACAATATTGTAAAGTAAAATAAATAAATACTAAAAATAGGCAAGAAAAAAAAGTAAACTTATGACCAACCTAGATAGCATATTGAAATGCAGAGACATTACTTTGCCAACAAAGGTCCATCTAGTCAAGTCTATGGTTTTTCCAGTGGTCATGTATGGATATGAGAGTTGGACTGTGAAGAAAGCTGAGCACTGAAGAATTGATGCTTTTGAACTGTTGTGTTGGAGAAGACTCCTGAGAATCCCTTGGACTGCAAGGAGATCCAAGCAGTTCATTCTGAAGGCGATCAGCCCTGGGTGTTCTTTTGAAGGAATGATGCTAAACCTGAAACTCCAGTACTTTGGCCACCTCATATGAAGAGTTTACTCATTGGAAAAGACTCTTATGCTGGGAGGTATTGGGGGCAGGAGGATAAGGGGAAGACAGAGATGAGATGGCTGGATGGCATTACCGACTTGATGGACATGAGTTTGAGTGAACTCCGGGAGTTGGTGATGGACAGGGAGGCCTGGCGTGGTGTGATTCATGGGGTCACTAAGTGTCAGACACGACTGAGCGACTGAAATGATGGGGCCTACAGCCATGAAATTAAAAGTAACTTGCTCCTTGGAAGGAAAGCTATGATAAACCTAGACAGCATATTGAAAAGCAGAGACATCACTTTGCTGACAAAAATCGCTATAGTGAAGCTATGGTTTTTTAAAGTAGTCATATATGAATGTGAGAATTGGACCATAAAGAATGCTGAGCACCGAAGAATTGATGCTTTCAAATTGTGGTGTTGGAAAAGACTCTTGAGAGTCCTTTGGACTGCAAGGAGATCAAACCAGTCAATCCGAAAAGAAATCAACCTTGACTATTCATTGGGAGGAGAGATGCTGAAGCTCTAATACTTTGCCCACCTGATGCAAAGAGCCGAGTCATTGGAAAAGACCCTGATGTTGGGAAAGATTGATGCAGGAAAAGGATTGATGCAGGAAAATAGAGGATGAGATGGTTGGCTGGCATCACTGACTCAATGGATCTGAATTTGAGCAAACTCCAGGAGACAGTGAAGGACAGGAATGCTGCAGTCCATGGGGTTGATAAGAATCGGAATTGACTTAGTGACCGAACAACAAAGAAATGGAATCTGAGAAGGCATTTTTGTCATTAGAGGGTCAATATCCAATACATAGGGACAGATTTCTGCTTTGGTGATGGAAGACACAGTTTTTATGATAGCATTTAGGGTTTCTCACTGTGCCTGGGGTACAACTTGATTATACTTCTTCCACCCCAACCTCAATCCCCACCACCACACAAACACATTCTTTTCAACCTATTAGGTATCTGAAACTATAAACTACAAATCAATATATAAAATAGAAATGTAAAAGTGAATATGTTACCTGAAGACACTGTCTTTCTAGATATGACTTTTATAACTACTGGTCCTCAACTGCTATAATTGTATTAATACTTCTAAAGAATTGAGTTCTTATATAAAGAAAATGTTTCCTTTGATTGCAGTTAGAAACAAATATATTATAATTGAATGTAAATACTTAGAATGACCTTTTCCTTCATATATATTAAGATAGTTTCTTTCATCTGAGAATCACTGGTTACCATCATAAGATTCATAAGGATATCACAAGGATAATGGTAGTAGAGTTAGGAGGAAGTCCAGAAAGAAAAATTATATTCTGTAAACCTTTTTTTTTTTTTTTTTGTACAAAGGTGCCATTGTATTACAGTCAGAGAAAAAGAAAACTTTCCTCTACCCTTCTAGGTTCTTCAGGCTAGTTAAGTATTCAATTGACATGAGACAGATTGAAAGGAAAAAATCAAATTTACATTAATATATACAGAAACCCCACATATATGAGATCATCAGAGATCCCACATTCATGAGAGGCTCAGAGACAGACAGGTAACATTATATATATATATATATGCCATCTTGAACTGCAGAATAGGATAGGGGCCTGAGACTTTCAAGGACAGGTGGGTCATTCACAGGACCATGGTGTTAACAAACAAAGTTCATATGTTCAATGCACTGTGAGGCCAAATAAACTGAAATACTGGAATCTGGAGCAGTGTGCTGTGTGCTAAGTTGCTTCAATCATGTCTAACCCATGAACTATAGCCTGTCAGGCTCCTCTGTCCAAGGGATTCTCCAGGGAAGAATACTGGAGTGGATTTCCATGCCCTCCTCCAGGAGATCTTCCTGACTCAGGGACTGAACCTACATCTCTTATGTCTCTTGCATTGTCAGGCAAGTTCTTTACCACTAGTGCCACCTGGGAAGCCCAATCTGAAGCAGAGAAAGGTTTATTGCAGGGCCATGCAAGGAGCTCATTCTCAAAACCCCCAAACTCTGCAATGGACTTGGGGGAAATTTTTTATAGGCAAAATTTGAGATTAGGGCTGCAAGTTGTGTGGCTTTCTCCTGATTGGTTGGTGGTAAAATAATAGGGTGGTCCTCTAGGAGTCTTGTGTTCAGTTTGAAGTTACCAGCCTCAACCTGGCAGGGAAGCCTTAGTTCCTGCTGAAGAGCTCAAAGATATTATCATGTATATTCCTTGAGGAGTAACCAGAACCCTGCCCTAAGGCTGTATCCCCACTTGACTATTCCTCCCCCATTTCTGCCTCCCCTCCCTTCCCTGATGAGCAGCTGTTTGAATCTGCCCTTTGAAACTCGAGGAAGGTCATGGAAGCTGAATAAAGCCTATTTCCTACAAACAAGAAGCAGGGCATACAGAAAGGATTTGTACCCAAAAGTTTTGTTGGGTCATACTTGGCTTCAGTAAGAAAAGCAGATGTCTGGTGGTTAGATGTTTGCCTGGCTATACAGTTGGTAGATAAATTTTTTCTCTGATAATAACTCTTTTTTTTTTTTTTTTCTGGGAAAATCCCCAATTTAAATTCTTCTAGGTAGTTACATGCATACTAAGTCACTTCAGTTGTGTCCAACTCTTTGTGACCCTATGGACTGTAGCCCACCAGGCTCCTCTGTCCATGGGGATTCCCCAGGCAAGAATATTAGAGTGGGTTGTCATGCCCTCCTCCAGGGGATATTCCTGACCCAGGGATTGAACCCACATCACCTGTGGTTCCTGCATTGCAGGCAGATTTTTTACCACTGAACCACAGGGGAAGCCCCAGTCAATATTCCTCCTCCTCCAAAACTTGCCTGATAGGGAGTGACATATAGTCCCATGTTTCAGAGTATACTAGAGAAAACTTTTAATTAAAGTTTGAAAATACATTAGTTAGCTTTGACTATGATTGGTACAAAATGAAAGAGGTTTGTAACTATTTATTTGTAGTTGTTTACTTATATTCTAGGCTGATTCCTTTAAAACTATTTAATGTATTTATAAATATATTAATTATGATTACATTAATTTATTTATTTTACTCAGTAATTGTGTTTAACTTCAGTTCTTAAAATAGCAATTTTATTAATTTTTAAAACTAATGTATGTAACATTTTTATTTCAGTTTAAACTTCTGTTAAATTTTATGATTTGTAGTTCAAATGTAGACCTATATCATTCAGTTAAGTTCAGTCGTGTCCGACTCTGTGATCCCATGAACTGTACCACACCAGGCCTCCCTGTCCATCACCAACTCCCGGAGCTTACTAAGACTCGTGTTCATTGAGTCTGTAATGCCATCCAACCATCTTATCCTCTTTCGTCCCCTTCTCCTCCCACCTTCAATCTTTCCCAGCATCAGCGTCTTTTCAAATGAGTTAGTTCCTCGCATTAGGTGGCCAAAATATTGGAGTTTCAGCTTCAGCACCAGTCCTTCTAATGCATATACAGGACTGATTTCCTTTAGGATGAACTGATTTGATCTCCTTGCTGTCCAAAGGACTCTCAAGAGTCTCCTCCAACACCACAGTTCAAAAGCATCAATTCTTATGCACTCAGTTTTCTTTATAGTCCAAGTCTCATATAGTTACATGACTACTGGAAAAACCATAGCTTTGATTAGATGGACCTTTGTTGGCAAAGTAATGTCTCTGCTTTTTAATAAGCTGTCTAGGTTGGTCATAACTTTTCCTCCAAGGAGCAAGCATCTTTCATGGCTGCAGTCACAATCTGCAGTGATTTTGGAGCCCCCTCAAATAAAGTCTGTCACTGTTTCCATTGTTTACATTGTTTACATTGATATATCACTATTGGTGACAATATATTCTGAAGCTGATAGAAAATCAAATTGGGAAAGAAAGATCTCATAAGAATTGAAAGTGTATTCTAAAACTATCAAGTGACAGAAACATTACAGCATGTGTGAAAATGAATGTATACTTCAAAATCTGAGCTGAAGTAAATATAACAATGTTACATGTGCTGTGCTGTGCTGTGCTTAATCACTCAGTTGTGTCCAACTCTTCATGACCCCATGGACTGTAGCCCGCCAGGCTGCTCTGTCTATGGGGATTTTCCACACAAGAATGCTGGAATGGGTTGCCACATGCTCCTTCAGGGGATGTTCCCAACTCAGGGACTGAACCCAGGCCTCCCACATTGCAAGCAGATTCTTTACTGTCTGAGCCACCAGGGAAGCCCATGTTCCGTACTTGACTGAAATATATTGGTGGCCTTTGAGGGTAATAATAAACATTAGCAATCAACAAAAATATCCCAATCTCTTTATGTAGTGAATAGTAAAGTTTTTAACTGTGCATAATCAGCATGACATTTTGCAACTTTAATAATTAGCTCAAGTTCAAAGCAATATTCCTCCAAATTGTTGTCTGTCTTCAACTCCTAGTTGAGTTTTCCTGTGGAAGAAGATAGTCTTTGAAGTCACTGAAGCTCTGCAAGAATGATGATGAAAATTTAGTCATTTATATTTAACAAAACAGATATTTCGAGTGCCACTATCTTTGCAAGCTTTATTGAAATCCTTAGATGTCTTCTTTTTCCCAAGTTCTAAATGAACAATATGCTACCAACTTAACTAAGCAATAGTGTATGCTTTCATGAATTGTCAAATAGCTGAAGTACTCTTTTAGTGGAAAATATTTTTCTTTTGCCTGTGCTAGCTAAAGAGTGTGGTATACATAGTAAACATAGTCCCAGGGCTGGGAGTAACTCACTGTGTGACTTTAGGAAAGCTGCCTTCTCAGGTTCTCTGGGTACCCATTTGTGAAATGAACAGGTTGGACAAGTCAATCACTTCAATTCTTTTCAGTACTAATATTCTATGACTATATTGTTCAGTGTTTCAGATGATAGGTGGCCATCAAGTAATAATGAGAATCTCTCTCAATTAAAAATTTCATGGTTTGATCACAAAATAAAAAACAAGAGCACCACACAAAACAGATATATAGTTTAATGAGTTATTGTAAGTGGAGCAGGTGTGTACCCACCATCTGGTTCAAGAAATAAAACACTGACAACCTCCCCCATGAACATTTTCGTGTGTTGCATCTCAATATCAGTTTCATCTTTCTTCCTCTTCAAAATAACCACTATCTTCACTTTTAAAATACTTAGTCATTCTCTTGCATCCATTCAATTCAATGGTTATCTATACTTTGTAAATCAACTTTATTGATGCATGATTTGCTAATGATAAAATGCACTTATCATAAGTGTTTGGTTGCTTTTAATGAATGTATGTACTTATGTAACCAGCAGCCAAATCCTTATGTAGAACATTTATTTTGATAGAGCCTAAATGATTTCTTTTTACTCTTTTGCAATCAGTTTACCTCCCTTCTCCATTCTCAGTCCCAGGCAATCTCTGTTCTCTTTGAGAACATTCTATGTGAAAGTCACTGTTTCAGAGAGTAAAATAATGAATTCATCCAGGCTTTTCCATCAAGAAACTTGTAAGACAATTGCCATTTCTATTTTTCTCACCAATGTATCACCTAACACCAAGTATTGTTTAGTTGTCAAGTTGTGTCTGACTCTTTTGCAACCCCATAGACTGTAGCCTGCCAGGCTTCTCTGTCCATGGGATTTTCCAGGCAAAAATACTGGAGAGGGTTGCCATTTCCTCCTCCAGGGAATCTTCCTGACCCGGGGATCAAAGTTGCATCTTCTGCATTGGCAGGTGGATTCTTTACCATTGAACCACCAGGGAAGCCCAACACCAAGTATCAGTTCAGTATAGTTCAACTGCTAAGTCGTATCCGACTCTTTGCGACCCCATGAATTGCAGCACGCCAGGCCTCCCTGTCCATCACCAACTCCCGGAGTTTACCCAAACTCATGTCCATCCAGTCAGTGATGCCATCCAGCCATCTCATCCTCTGTCGTCCCCTTCTCCTCCTGCCTCCAATCCCTCCCAGCATCAGAGTCTTTTCCAATGAGTCAACTCTTCATATGAAGTGACCAAAGTATTGGAGTTTCACCTTTAGCATCAGTCCTTCCAAAGAACACCCAGGATTGATCTCCTTTAGAATGGACTGGTTGGATCTCCTTGCAGTCCAAGGGACTCTCAAGAGTCTTCTCCAAACCACAGTTCAAAAGCAACAATATTTCGGCGTTCAGCTTTCTTCACAGTCCAACTCTCACATCCATACAAGACCACAGGAAAACCATAGCCTTGACTAGATGGACCTTTGTTGACAAAGTAATGTCTCTGCTTTTGAATATGCTATCTAGGCTGGTCATAACTTTCCTTCCAAGGAGTAAGCGTCTTTTAATTTCATGGCTGCAGTCACCATCTGCAGTGATTTTGGAGTCCAAAAAATAAATAAATAAATAAATAAAGTCTGACACTGTTTCCCCTGTTTCCCCATCTATTTCCCATGAAGTGATGGGACCAGATGCCATGATCTTCGTTTTCTGAATGTTGAGCTTTAAGCCAACTTTTTTGCTCTCCACTTTCACTTTCATCAAGAGGCTTTTTAGTTCCTCTTCACTTTCTGCCACAAGGGTGGTGTTATCTGCATATCTGAGGTTATTGATATTTCCCCCAGCAATCTGGACTCCAGCTTGTGCTTCCTCCAGCCCAGCGTTTCTCATGATGTACTCTGCATATAAGTTAAATAAGCAGGAATAGCAAATGTCAATAACAACTACTCAATAAATATCTATAAAATGATAGTTCAGGGAGTCTACAGATAAATACACAGTAGAATGTTACAAAAACTATAAGAATGAAACAAACAAAAGTTTTACATTAGGCAAGACATAAAATACATGACAGCATTTCCCCAGTGGCTCAGTGGTAAAGACTTTATCTGTCAATGGAGGAGACACAAGTTCTATCCCTGGGTTGGGAAGATCTTCTGAAACAGGAAGTGACACTCTCTCCAGTATTCTTGCCTGGAAAATTCCATGGACAGAGGAGCCTGGCAGCCTATAGTCCACGGGATCACAGAGTTGGATGTGACTGAGCACACACACACACTCAGACACACATGCACAAAATACAGGAAAGATTTGAGGTAAGGCTAAAAAAATAGATGGAAGCTTATATAATGAACAGCTTTGAAAATTATACTCGTTTTCTTTATTTCTAAGTAGTGGGACAATCATTGAAACTTACGGACAGGGAAGTGATATAATTACATTTATACTTCAGGAAGATGAAATATGTGGCAGGGTATAGGATAAATCAGAAAGGAAGAGACAGTTGGCAAAGACTAGCAAGGAGATAATTATGGTTGCCCAGACATGAAATCGGAGACAGCAATGGCACCCCATTCCAGTAGTCTTGCCTGGAAAATCCCATGGACGGAGAAGCCTGGTAGGCTGCAGTCCATGGGGTCATGAAGAGTCGGACATGACTGAGTGACTTCACTTTCACTTTTCACTTTCATGTATTGGAGAAGGAAATGGCAACCCACTCCAGTGTTCTTGCTTGGAGAATCCCAGGGACGGGGGAGCCTGGTGGGCTGCCGTCGATGGGGTCGCAGAAAGTCGGACACGACTGAGCGACTTAGCAGCAGCAGCAGCAGCAGACAGGAGATAATGAGGGACCAAACTTTGTAGTAGGAGAGGATTTTGAGAAGATGCACTCTATAGACCATTGTTCCTACCATACAGAAATCTTCTCCACTGAGTGGCCATTTTTTTTCTTCAACTAGAAGAATACTGGGTAAAACTATGAACATTTTTCTAATTCAGTAGTTTTACATCTATGCTGTTGTTGTTGTTCAGTTGCTAAGTCTGGTCTGATTCTTTGTGACCCCATGTATTGCAGCATGCCAAGCTTCCCTGTCCTTCACTGTCTCCTGCAGTTTACTCAAACTCATCTCCATTGAGTCAGTGATACCATTCAACCATCTCATCCTCTGCCACCCTCTATTCCTCCTGTCCCTAATCTTTCCGAGCATCAGGGTCTTTTCCAATGTCAGCTCTTTGCATCAGCTGGCCAAACTATTGGAACTTCAGCTTCAGCATCAGTCCTTCCAATGAATATTCAGGGTTGATTTGCTTTACAGGGTTGATTTGATCTCCTTACTGTCCAAGGGACTCTCAAGTGTCTTCTCCAGGACCACAATTTGAAAGCATCAATTCTTTGGTGCTCAGCCTTCTTTATGATTCAACTCTCATATCTGTACATGACTACTAGAAAAACCATATCTTTGACTATACTGACCTTCATCGGTGAAGTGATGACTCTGCTTTTTTATATACTGTTGAGGATTGTCATGGCTTTTTTCTTTTTTTTTCCCCCAAGAAGCAAGCATCTTTTAATTTCATGGCTGCAGTCACTGTCCACAGTGATTTTGGAGCCTAAGAAAATAAAATCTGCCACTGTTTCCACTTTTTCCCATTCTATTTGCCATGAAATTATGGGATCAGATAGAATGATCTTAGTTCTTTGAATGTTGAGTTTTAAAGCAACTTTTTCATTCTCCTCTTTCAGCCTTATCAACAAGCTCTTTAGTTCTTCTTCACTTTTTGCCATTATGGTGATATTATCTGCATAACTGAGGTTATATATATTTTTCTGGCAATCTTGATTCCAGCTTGTGATTCATCCAGTCCAGCATTTTGCATGATGTAATCTGCATATAAGTTAAACAAACAGGGTGACAGTATTCAGCCATGTCATACTCCTTTCCCAATTTTGAACCAGTCAATTGTTCCATGTCCAGTTCTAACTGTTGCTTCTTGACCTGCATACAGGTTTATCAGGAGGCAGGTAAGGTGGTCTGGTATTCTCATATCTTTAAGAATTATAGCTATAGTGCATATCTAGTTTCTCAACGAAAATATTGGTGTCATTTTCTTTTCTAGCTATATAGGCTGCAGATATATACCATGACACCCTTGCAGACTCCCCAAGGATTTTCCCTTAAACATAGTAATGAATTATGAAAATTCTTCCTGTATTTGCCAAAATTTTACAGTGTGGCATTTCAGAAATTTGTATCCCCTTCCCCCTGAAATAACCTCTTTTTTTCAATCTTGTAAAATCCGGGTAAGTTACTTAACCTATATGAGTCTCCGATTTTTTTTTTTCTATTTATAAAATGTAAATGATATTTTCTAACTTAGAGAGCTATTTAAAGATTAAAATTATTCTTCTAAAGTGCTGAGCCTGCTGAGCAGCATGTTTTGCATATAGCAAAAGCTCAGGAAATCTTAAATACTATTGATATTGTTATTATTTTTTTTCACTGTTAATCATGTAGCAAAAACAATTCACACAACTTCTATTAGTATGAGCACAGCATGTAAAGAATTGGGCATTGGTAATCAAGTCTCTTTGTTCTCAAAATTAAAATTCTCATCATCAGTGGAGCTAAAATATACCTCGTAATGATCACTGTCTTTTGTTTAGAGGAAATATGTCAGGGTAATAGTCACAGTTATTTTTTAAAATAACTTCGTTTACTTTTGGAAGATAGAGAAAATGAGAATATTTACGTTTTTTTCTCTTTTCCCTGTGCTTCTAGTTCTCTCATTGTCATCTGTTCATTTTCTCCTTTTGTGACAAACAGGTTGGTGTCAAGTTTGAAAATCAGTTTTCTAGAGCTATTTCTTAAAACACAGATTTTTCATGACTTGGATAGAGGTGGGCTAGTTCAATATCTCATGAAATCAATTGGAATTCCTCTGAATATAATAATGCTTTTTTTTGGACTCACTAATGCACTTTATTTTATTTTTTTAATTTATTTATTTATTTTAATTGGAGGCTAATTACTTTACAATATCATAGTGGTTTTTGCCAAATATTGAAATGAATCACCCATAGGCATACATGTGTTCCCCATCCAGAACCTGGCTTCCACCTCCCTCCCAATCCCATCCTCCAGGGTCATCCCAGTGCACCAGACCTGAGCACCCTGTTTCACGCATCGAACCTGGACTGGCGATCTGCTTTACATATGATAATATACACGTTTCAACGCTACCCTCTCAAATCATCCCACCTCACCTTCTCCCACAGAGTCCAAAAGACTGTTCTTTACATCTGTGTCTCTTTTGCTGTCATGCATATAGGGTCATCATTACCATCTTTCTAAATTCCATATATATGCATTAGTACACTGTATTGGTGCTTTCCTTTCTGACTTACTTCACTCTGTATAATAGGCTCCAGTTTCATCCACCTCATTAGAATTGATTTAAATGCATTCTTTTTAATGGCTGAGTAATACTGCATTATTCCATGTTCAAGGTCATGGGCATCGGCAGAGAGGAGCTACCTCACGTCCAAGGTCAGGAGCAACAGCTGCACTTTGCTGGAACAGCCGTGAAGAGATACCCCATGTCCAAGGTAAGAGAAACCCAAGTAAGACAGTAGGTGCTGAGAGAGGGCATCAGAGGGCAGACAGACTGAAACCACAATCACAGGCAACTAGCTAATCTGATCACACAGACCACAGCTCGTCTAACTCAGTGAAACTAAGCCATGATGTGTGGGGCAATCCAAGACAGACGGGTCATGGTGGAGCAGTCTGACAGAATGTGGCCCACTGGAGAAGGGAATGGTAAACCACTTCAGTATTCTTGACTTGAAAACCCCATGAATAGTATGAAAAGGCAAAAAGATAGGACACAGAAAGATGAATTCCCCAGGTTGGTAGGAGCACAATATGCTACTGGAGATCAGTGGAGAGATACCTCCAGAAAGAATGGAGGGATAGAACCAAAGCAAAACCAGCACCCAGTTGTGGATGTGACTGGTGATAGAAGCAAGGTCTGATGCTGTAAGAGCAATATTGCATAGGAACCTGGGATGTTAGGTCCATGAATCAAGGCAAGTTGGAAGTCGTCAAACAGGAGATGGCAAGAGTGAATGTCGACATTCTAGGAATCAGCAAACTAAGATGGACTGGAATGGGTGAATTTAACTCAGATGACCATTATATCTACTGCTGTGGGCAGGAATCCCTTAGAAGAAATGGAGTAGCCATCATAGTCAACAGAAGAGTCTGATATGCAGTACTTGGATGCAACCTCAAAAACTACAGAAATGATCTCTGTTTGTTTCCAAGGCAAACCATACAATATCATGGTAATCCAAGTCTATGTCCCAAACAGTAACGCTGAAGAAGCTGAAGTTGAACGGTTCTAAGAAGACCTACAAGACCTTTAAGAACTAACACCTAAAAAAGATGTCCTTTTCATTATATGGGACTGGAATGCAAAAGTAGGAAGTCAAGAAACACCTGGAGTAACAGGAAAATTTGGCCTTGGAGTACAGAATGAAACAGGGCAAAGGCTAATAGAGTTCTGCCAAGAGAATGCACTGGTCATAGCAAACACCCTCTTTCAACAGCACAAGAGGATACTCTACACATGGAAATCACCAGATGGTCAACACTGAAATCAGATTGACTATATTCTTTGCAGCCAAAGATATAGAAGCTCTATACAGTCAGCAAAAATAAGAATGGGAACTGACTGTGGCTCAAATCATGCACTCCTTATTGCCAAATTCAGACTTAAATTGAAGAAAGTGGGGAAAACCACTAGACCATTCAGGTATGAACTAAATCAAATCCCTTATAATTATACAGTGGAAGTGAGAAATAGATTTAAGGGACTAGATCTGATAGACAGAGTGCCTGATGAACTATAGATCGAGGTTTCTGACATTGTACAGTAGAGAGGGATCAAGACCATCACCAAGAAAAAGAAATGCTAAAAAGTAAAGTGGCTGTCTGAAGAGGCCTTACAAATAGCTGTGAAAAGAAGAAAAGTGAAAAGCAAAGGAGAAAAGGAAGAATATACCCATATGAATGCAGAGTTCCAAAGAATAGAAAGGAGAGATAACAAAGCTTTCCTCAGTGATCAATGCAAAGAAATAGAGGAAAACAATAGCATGGGAAAGACTAGAGATGTCTTTAAGAAAATTAGAGACACCAAGGGAACATTTCATGCAAAGGTGGGCTCAATAAAGGACAGAAATGGTATGGACCTAACAGAAGCAGAAGATATTAAGAAGAGGTGGCAAGAATACACAGAAGAACTGTACAAAAAAATATCTTCACAACCCAGATAAGCAACCTAGACAGCATATTAAAAAACAGAGACATTACTTTGTCAACAAAGGTCCGTCTAGTCAAGGCTATGGTTTCTCCAGTAGTCATATAAGGATGTGAGAATTAGACTATAGATTCATTTTGATATATGGCAAAACCAATGCAATATTGTAAAGTTAAATAAAATAAAATAAAAAACCCAAAAAACTCACACACAAAAAATTTTTTTTAAAAAGTGAAAAAAAAAAAAAAAGCTAAGTGCTGAAGATATTATGCTTTTGAACTGTGGTGTTGGAGAAGACTCTTGAGAGTCCCTTGGACTGCAAGGAGATCCAACCAGTCCATCCTAAAGATATTAGTCCTGGGTGTTCATTGGAATGACTGATGTTGGAGCTGAACCTCCAATACCTTGGCCACCTGATGCGAAGAACTGAGTAATATGAAAAGACCCTGATGCCTGGAAAGATTGATGGTGGGAAGAGAAGGGGATGAAGAAGAATGAGATGGTAGGATAGCATCACCAACTCAATGGACATGAGTTTGGGTGGACTCTGGGAATTGATGATGGACAAGGAGACCTAGCTTGCTGCAATTCATGGGATCGCAAAGAGTCGGACATGACTGAGTGACTGAACTGAATTGAATATTCCATTGTGTATATGTACCACAGCTTTCTTATCCATTTGTCTACTGATGGACATCTGGGTTGTTTCCATGACCTGGCTATTGTAAACAGTGCTGCGATAGACACTGGGGTACACATGTCTCTTTCAAGTCTGGTTTATTTGGTGTGTATGCCCAGAAGTGGGATTGCTGGGTCATATGGCAGTTCTATTTCCAGTTTTAAGGAATCTCCACTGTTCTCCATAGTGGCTGTACTGTTTTGCATTCCCACCAACAGTGTAAGAGGGTTCCTTTTTCTCTGCACCCTCTCCAGCATTTATTGTTTGTAGACTTTTGGATTGCAGCCATTCTGACTGGCGTGAAATGGTACCTCATTGTGGTTTTGATTTGCATTTCTCTGATAATACGTGATGTTGAGCTTCTTTTCATGTATTTGTTAGCCATCTGTATGTCTTCTTTGGAGAAATGTGTGTTTAGTTCTTTGGCCCAGTTTTTGATTGGCTCATTGATTTTTCTGGAATTGAGCTGCAGTAGCTGCTTATATATTTTTGAGATAATTCTTTGTCAGTTGCTTCATTTGCTATTATTTTCCCCCATTCTGAATGCTGTCTGTTCACAGCAATGATTTTTGGTGAATGAATTATACTAAAATTTTTTCCAAATTATATATTTGCAATGCTGTTTATGAACCAGAGATAGTTATTATTTGCTATAGAAAGACATAGTTTGGGTTCATGTCATGTAAAAAAAAAAAAAGACAAAAGTATAGGTGAATAACCCAGGTTGTACAGACAGTCATTAAATTAACACTGTTAAGTTCTGTTTGTTTCTTAAATACAATTTTGGAGAATATCAGTTATGGATAATTTAGAAACATTAGAGTGAGCTAATTATGCGAACTTTCATGGTCAATTTCAACTTGCATATGTTAATATTAAATGCAATTTGATTTCTACACATTTATTATAATTGTGTATGATTTATCGGTGATGATTATCCCAGCAAGGAAAAATCAAAAATTAAAAGAAAATGAAATATACATATTTAATATTCAAAGTCCGTATTAACTCTAGTCTCCCTTTTGAGACTATATAATAAAGGTAAAATGCCACAATAAAAGCTTGGGGAACTAAATCCGATTAGGGTAGTATATTTAAAGGATAAATGAGCTCATTTTATAAGAATCTAATAAAATATCATAGTGGAAAGAAATGTTTCTTCCTCCCCATTGATGTCAATTGTCAGATTAGTTCTAGATTTTAAACTTAAATTTGTTCTTGCTGGTTTTGAAATTTTGTTTAAAGTTGAGAGTTTTTATCTTTTGTTGACCTATGCTGTCATGGATGGGATGCTTTTGATTTTGCTTCCAGCTTCTATAATGGAGCTTTTCTTTTTGGAACCTGGTAATTTTAAGATTAGAATTCTTTGTTCGAAAGGAACCAACCATTGGCTGACCTCAACCCTTTTCATTTTTGATCTCAGGTTCATCTAAACCCCATGATAGCACCAAAGTCCAAAGTTTTTAAAGATACAAATTTCTTTTATTCTCTATTCTCCTTTAGAGAAAATAACGTCAACTAAAAACTCCTTCTGTCTGAAATTCTTCCTCTTTGTGTTTGAGGAAAGTTAAAATGGCTCTTAAATCTCTTTATGCAAAGGTGTTATTTCAGTGTCTTGACCCTCGAGTCTTCAGCTTCAGTTAGAGCAAGTGCTTTATTGTTAAAAGATGATTCATTCTTCAATACTAATTAATGTGGAAATTTAGTTAAAATATGTGAAATATTCTGTAATTAGAGGTAGAACTTCTAAAACACAATTTCATGAAGGTCTATAATTTCTGGAAATGGATAAGAGCAAATCACGTTACAAATACAGGGTTTAAGCTTTTAAAAATAGTATTGTAAACATTTTTTAAAAATATCAAATAACTTGCTAAATAGGAAAACAGGAATGAATCAGTGTATCAGTAATCCACAGGCCTGAAGCCCACAATTCACCTGAAGTTCTGTCTGGAACAAAAGGAAGTATAAGAGAAAAAAATTAATAGATAAACAACATCGATTCACAAGTTCCAAGATAACTATGAATGGCATTCTTTGAATATAAACAGAATAGAAGAAATGAAATAAAGAGTAATAAAAGAATACATACATTAATTCCTTTATTAAAAAAAAAATTAATACCATATCCCGGGTACTGTTCCAGACTCAGGGAAACACTGATAATAGTATTAAATAGTCAGACAAAAATATCTGCATTACATTCTTACATTCTTCTTGGTGCTTACATTCTTCTTGGAAAGACCTACACTAAGCAGGTTAAATAAATAAAACAAAAGATATTAGAGTATGAAATGGGACAAGAAGAAAAAAATAAGTGAAGATTAAGAATTTGAGATAGTGAGGTAATTTTTTGTTTTGGATATGATAGTCAAGAAGTTCTCACTTACCTAGAGACACATGGGCATTGATGTAATGTGAGGACATGAACCATGCTGCAGTCTATAGGAAGGGCATCCCAGATAGAGGTAATTATGAGTATGAAGACCCTTGAGTCAAGAGCTTATGAAATATGTTCAAGGAACAGAAACGCGTTTCACTCTGGAGAGAACTAGGGAAGAGTAGTAGGAGATAAGGACTTCCCTGATAGTTCAGATGGTGAAGAATCCGCCTGTAATGCAGGAGATGAGGGTTAGAATCCCAGGTTGAGAAGATCCCCTGGAGAATGGAATGGAAACCCACTCCAGTTTTCTTGCCTGGGAAATCCCATGGACAGAGGGGCCTGGCAGGCTACAGTCCATGAGATCACAAAGAGTCAGACATGACTGAGCGACTAAGTGCACACACATACACACACACACACACACACACACACACACACACACACACACACTCACACATATACTGTATGTAGGAGGTAATGTCAGAAGAAAGGAAGGACAGCTTGTGTAGTTTTGGTTGTCACAGTAAGAACTTTGACTTAATATGAAAGCCATTGTAGGTTTTTGAGAAGAGGTGTGACAGTGTCTGAAAGGTGTTAACAAGATTATAGATCATAGCTCAACATAATAAAACCTATTTATGGCAAATCCACAGCCAACATAATACTCAACAGTGAAAAGCTGAAAGCCTTCCCACTAAAATCTGGAACAAGACAAGGATTCCTAGTCTTACCACTTCTATTCAATGTAGTTTTGGAAGTCCTAGTCACAGCAATCAGACAAGAAAAAGAAATAAAACATATATATGTTGGAATGGAAGAAGTAAAATTGTCATTACATGCAGATGACATACTATATATGGGATCAGAGACAACTCTTTAATTTTTTTTTTTTTTTATAAAAAGAAAGAGATGTAGCCTGGTAGCTAGAGGGGAAATGGGTCAGAGAAGTTTTGTGTGTGTAATGGGAGAAGTAACAATTTATGTACCAATGGGAATTATTCCATAAAGAAGAAAAAAATTCATAATAAAAATGGGAGGATGTCCGGAGCAATGTTTTTGGATGGTAGAGTGAAGCAAAGGGCTTATTCACAGGGAGAGACATAGGCTAGGAGGATGTGTAGTCTATTTATAGAAATAGAATGGAAGTAGAATATATGGGTAGAGATAACAGTAAGTAAATAAATGTGGTGGTGAGAATACATTGAAGGTCTCATCTGATTATTTTCTCAAAGGAATAGTTAGTTTTCTCAATACAATAGGAAGCAAAGTCATCATCTGAGCATGAGGATGGGAGAACAGACACTAAGGGTTTAAGAGCAGAGCAAATATATTAATAGAATAGTCAGCTAGAAGTGTTGGGAGTGAATGCACTAGGGGAAATATGGCATGCTACCCATTCAGCATTAAGGGCTTTTGTGAGGTGGATAGTCATGAATTAAATGTGAGACCATTCAGTGTGACTGTGTGTTTCCTATGGCCATGTCCAGCTGTAGGGGTTGCAAGTATAATAAGTAGCTGGAAATTTTGATTTCATCAAGGTTTTAGTCTCACCAGCTGAGTAAAATTAAGTGAGAAAGCGAGACACTGGAGGTAAAGGGAAGACATAGAATATGCATAAGATTCATTATAGTAATTGACTTTGGAATTTAAGTTGCATCATGAGGGAAGGTGAGATTTCAAGGGGGTGATGGTCAGTGAAAAGGTTTGTGCTTCTTACTTCAATGGAATGATTGTTGGGGTCAAGGTAGCAGAGGAAGTTAGGTGGAAAGATAAGAATTTGTGGCTTAATATTGGAATGTTTGAAATGAAAATTATGGAGTAATTTCAGTTATTTTAATTCTAAGATCAAACTTATAACTACGGAATTAAAGTGATTGGATAGGATGGAGGAGCAGATTCTGGGAGAGAAGAATGTCTGGAAACTGAGAGACTGATTTATTGGAACAATTTTCTAGGTGAAATTTTAAATCTCCAAGAATTATGACAATTAGTGTTTGAAGGTGGCAGTCAGGCAGGAGCTAAAGAAATGAGAGTGAGTGAACTGGAGATCTGCAGACTACTAATATAAGAGTGTAAGTAGGTGTTTTTATGGGGATAAAAAGAGTATGATCTCAAAGAGTCTAGATAATGGTAATGAGGAAGGGGTGCCACTGTCCCAACTCCAAGCCCTATGAAATGAGAATTATAGGAGCAAAACCATGTGTGTACTCTGGTTTTGTTTATTTATGAAATAATAAAATTGTTTATTCATTTGTAGTTGAATAGCTGAAATAGGGGGCTTCCCTGGTGGCTCAGATAGTAAAGAATCTGCCTGCAATGTGGGAGACCTGGGCTCAATCCCTGGGTTGGGAAGATCCCTTGGAGAAGGAAATGGCAACCCACTCGATTATTCCTACCTGGAGAGTTCCATGGACAGAGGATCCTGTGGTGCTACAGTCTATGGTGTGGCAAAGAGTCACACACAACTGAGCAACCAAACACAACAGCTGAAATAATTCATAATCTGCAATAAAAGGACATTAAAAACACTCAGACTAAAAACAGAACCTGTCCGCCAAAATTAGACATGATATTTGCCTCATATAAGACCAATTCATATACATGTGTAGAAATATGATTTATTGGGGAGTTTTCAGGGTTATTGATGAGTCAACTAAATGCTTGTAGGGAATCTGCCTAGAAGAAGAAAGCTATGCTTTTCTTTAGTTACAGTGGCTTCTACCAAAACTGTTTGGCTAGCTTTGCACTCCTGTGACAAGGTTCTCCTGAGGGTGTAAGCTAATGATTTTTTTGCCTTGTAGACAAATTTACCTGTGTGAACTTGACTGTGTCATTTAAGTTTGAGAATATCTTAACTGCAGTGCTTTCCCAAGTAGCAATTCTTGTATAAACCTCAGACTGGCTGCTCAAACCTCAATCCTGCCTACAGCTGAAGCTCTACTATTTCTAGTTTTGTTTTTTTTTTCTCCCTAGTTTTGAAATATTTCCACACTATTAAATATAGAATATTTGTGGACCTTTGTGGTAGCTCTCTATGATTGTGGGGGTTTTGTGGCTATTATTACTATTAAAATGTTTTATGTCTTCATTTATTGAGTACTATTTTATTTATTTCCCATTACTCTTTTTTAAATTTTTTAAAACATATTTTTTGATAAAAATGTAGTAGGAATACAATTTTATTATTATTGTATTTATTTATTTTTCTGCTTTACAATATTGTATCGGAATCCACCACGGGTGTACATGTGTTCCCCATCATGAATCCCCCTCTCACTTCCCTCTCTGTACCATCCCTCTGGGTCATCTCAGTGCACCAGCCCCAAACATCCTGTATCCAGCATCGAACCTGGACTGGCGATTCATCTCTTATATGATATTTTACATGTTTCAATGCCATTCTCCCAAATCATCCCACACTCTCCCTCTCCCACAGAGTTCAAAAGAATGTTCTATACATCTGTTCATCTCAGCACTGTTTATAATAGCCAGGGCATGGAAACAACCTAGATGTCCATCAGCAGATGAACGGATAAGAAAGCTGTGGTACATATACACAATGGAGTATTACTCAGCCATTAAAAATAATACATTTGAATCAGTTTTAATGAGGTGGGTGAAAATGGAGCCTATTATACAGAGTGAAGTAAGCCAGAAAGAAAAACACCAATACAGTATACTAATGCGCATATATGGAATTTAGAAAGACAGTAATGATAACTGTGTATGCGAGAGAGCAAAAGAGACACAAATGTATAAAACGTATTTTTATTGAGTTTTTACTGAAGTATAATTGACATACTGGAGACTTCCTAGGGGACCAGTGGTTAAGACTCCATGCTGCTGACTCAGGGAGTGCATGATTGATACCTCTTCAGGGAACTAAGATCCTGCATGCTGCAGGGCACAGCCAAAAAGATTAAAAAAAAAAAAAAAAAAAAGATAAAAATGTGTATATATATAAACAATTTACCAAAAAATCTGTTAACTGACATATAGGACTGTGTAAGTTTATAAGGTGTACAACATAATGACTTGACACATATATTATGAAGTGATTATCACAATAAATTTAGTGAATATTTGCTGCGCGGGCACAGGAGGGCCTAGAGGAGCTATCCCATGTTGAAGGTCAGGAAGGGGGGCGGTGAGGCAATACCCCTCGTCTAAGGTAAGGAGCAATGGCTGCACTTTGCTGGAGCAGCCGTGAAGAGATACCCCACGCCCAAGGTAAGAGAAACCCAAGTAAGACCATAGGTGCTGCAAGAGGGTATCAGAGGGTAGACACACTGAAACCATACTCACAGAAAACTAGTTAGTCTAATCACACTAGGACACAGCCTTGTCTAACTCAATGAAACTAAGCCATGCCTGTGGGGCAACCCAAGATGGGCGGGTCATGGTGGAGAGATCTGACAGAATGTGGTCCACTGGAGAAGGGAATGGCAAACCACTTCAGTGTTCTTGCCTTGAGAACCCCATGAACAGTATGAAAAGGCAAAATGATAGGATACTGAAAGAGGAACTCCCCAGGTCAGTAGGTGCCCAATATGCCATTGGAGATCAGTGGAGAGAAATAACTTCAGAAAGAATGAAGGGATGGAGCCAAAGCAAAAAGAATACCCAGCTGTGGATATGACTGGTGATAGAAGCAAGGTCTGATGCTGTAAAGAGCAATATTGCATAGGAACCTAGAATGTCAGATCCATGAATCAAGGCACATTGGAAGTGGTCAAACAAGAGATGACAAGAGTGAATGTTGACATTCTAGGAATCGGCAAACTAAAATGGACTGGGATAGGTGAATTTAACTCAGATGACCATTATATCTACTACTGTGGGCAGGAATCCTTCAGAAGAAATGGAGTAGCCATCATGGTCAACAAAAGAGTCCGAAATGCAGTACTTGGATGCAATCTCAAAAACGACAGAATGATCTCTGTTAGTTTCCAAGGCAAACCATTCAATACCACAGTAATCCAAGTCTATGCCCCAACCTGTAATGCTGAAGAAGCTGAAGTTGAATGGTTCTATGAAGACCAACAAGATCGTTCAGAACTAACACCCAAAAAAGATGTCCTTTTCACTATAGGTGACTGGAATGCAAAAGTAGGAAGTCAAGAAACACCTGGAGTAACAGGCAAATTTGGCCTTGGAATATGGAATGAAGCAGGGCAAAGACTAATAGAGTTTTGCCAAGAAAATGCACTGGTCATAGCAAACACCCTCTTCCAAAAACACGAGAGAAGATTCCACACATGGACATCACCAGATGGTCAACACCAAAATCAGATTGATTATATTCTTTGCAGCCAAACATGGAGAAGCTCTATACAGTCAGCAAAAAACAAGACCAGGAGCTGACTGTGGCTCAGATCATGAACTCCTTATTACCAAATCCAGACTTAAATTGAAGAAGGTAGGGAAACCCACTAGACCATTCAGGTATGACCTAAATCAAATCCCTTATGATTATACAGTGAAAGTGAGAAGTAGATTTAAGGGACTAGATCTTATAGACAGAGTGCCTGATGAACTATGGAATGAGGTTCATGCCATTGTACAGGAGACAGGGATCAAGACCATCCCCATGAAAAAGAAATGCAAAAAAGCAAAATGGCTGTCTGGGGAGGCCTTACAAATAGCTGCGAAAAGCAGAGAAGTGAAAAGCAAAGGAGAAAAGGAAAGATATAACATCTGACCACAGAGTTCCAAAGAATAGCAAGAAGAGATAAGAAAGCCTTCTTCAGCGATCAATGCAAAGAAATAGAGGAAAACAGCAGAATGGGAAAGACTAGGGATCTCTTCAAGAAAATCAGAGATACCAAAGGCACATTTATTGCAAAGATGGGCTCGATAAAGGACAGGAATGGTATGGACCTAACAGAAGCAGAAGATATCAAGAAGAGGTGGCAAGAATACACAGAAGAACTGTACAAAAAAGATCCTCACGACCCATATAATCTCAGTGGTGTGATCACTGACCTAGAGCCAGACATCCTGGAATGTGAAGTCAAGTGGGCCTTAGAAAGTATCACTACAAACAAACCTGGTGGAGGTGATGGAATTCCAGTTGAGCTATTCCAAATCCTGAAAGATGATGCTGTGAAAGTGCTGCACTCAAAAGGCCAGCAAACTGGGAAAACTCAGCAGTGGCCACAGGACTGGAAAAGGTCAGCTTTCATTCCAAACCCTAAGAAAGGCAATGCCAAAGAATGCTCAAATTACCACACAATTGCACTCATCTCACATGCTAGTAAAGTAATGCTCAAAATTCTCCAAGCCAGGCTTCAGCAATATGTGAACCGTGAACTTCCTGATGTTCAAGCTGGTGATAGAAAAGGCAGAGGAACCAGAGATCAAATTGCTAACATCCGCTGGATCATGTAAAAAGCAAGAGAGCTGCAGAAAAACATCTATTTCTGCTTTATTGACTATGCCAAAGCCTTTGACTGTGTGGATCACAATAAACTGCAGAAAATTCTGAAAGAGATGTGAATACCAGACCACCTGACCCGCCTCTTGAGAAATTTGTATGCAGGTCAGGAAGCAACAGTTAAAACTGGACATGGAACAACAGACTGGTTCCAAATAGGAAAAGGAGTATGTCAAGGCTGTATATTTAATGTATATGCAGAGTACATCATCAGAAACTCTGGGCTGGAAGAAACACAAGCTGGAATCAAGATTGCCGGGAGAAATATCAATAACCTCAGATATGCAGATGACACCACCCTTATGGCAGAAAGTGAAGAGGAACTAAAAAGCCTCTTGGTGAAAGTGAAAGACGAGAGTGAAAAAGTTGGCTTAAAGCTCAACATTCAGAAAACGAAGATCATGGCATCCGGTCCCATCACTTCATGGGAAATAGATGGGGAAACAGTGGAAACAGTGTCAGACTTTATTTTTTTTGGCTCCAAAATCACTGCAGATGGTGACTGCAGCCCTGAAATTAAAAGATGCTTACTCCTTGGAAAGAAAGTTATGTCCAACCTAGATAGCATATTCAAAAGCAGAGATGTTACTTTGCCAACAAAGGTCCGTCTAGTCAAGTCTATGGTTTTTCCTGTGGTCATGTATGGATGTGATAGTTGGACTGTGAAGAAGGCTGAGCGCCAAAGAATTGATGATTTTGAACTGTGGTCTTGGAGAAGACTCTTGAGAGTCCCTTGGACTGCAAGGAGATCCAACCAGTCCATTCTGAAGGAGATCAGCCCTGGGATTTCTTTGGAAGGAATGATGCTAAAGCTGAAACTCCAGTACTTTGGCCACCTCATGCGAAGAGTTGACTCATTGGAAAAGACTCTGATGCTGGGAGGGATTGGGGGCAGGAGGAGAAGGAGACGACAGAGGATGAGATGGCTGGATGGCATCAGTGACTCAATGGACGTGAGTCTGTGTGAACTCCGGGAGCTGGTGATGGACAGGGAGGCCTGGCATGCTGCGATTCATGGGGTCGCAAAGAGTTGGACACGACTGAGTGATTGAACTGAACTGAATTTATAAATTCAAAATTAAAGGAATAGAAAACAAATGTTTTCCTTGTGATGAGAACTCTTAGGATTTGCTGTTTTAACAACTTTTAATTTATTACATACAACAGTGTTAATTGTATTAATTATGCTTTATATTTAGTCCATAGTACTTATTTTATCTTGTAACTGGACGTTTGTACCTTTTTACCACCTTCATCCAACTCACCCTCCCTTCAAATTCCACCTCTGGTTACCACAAATCTGATCTTTACTCAATTAATTTGTATGCTTTTGAACTATAATTGACCACTATGTTGTGTAGAAGGCACTATGTTAGTTCCTCCTACACAACATAATGATTTGATATTTCTATGCATTTCAAAAATAATTTCTATGATAAGTCTAGTTATGGTGTCACCACACAAAGATAGTCCATAGTTATTTACGGTATTCTCTGCACTGTATATTTCATGCCCACGAGTCATTTATTCAACTGGAAGTTTGTACCTTTTAATATCCCTACCAATTCTTTCCTTTTCTTTACCCTCCACTCTGGAAACCACCTGTTTGTTCTTTGTATCTGTAACTCTGTTTCTGTTATGTTTATTTATTTTTAAAATTCTACATATGAATGAAATCATACAGTACTTATTTTGTTTCCCTTAGCATAATATCCTCCAATCCATCCATATTGTTGCAAATTCATTCTTTTTTATGGTTAAGATAAATTGCATTGTGTGTGTGTGTGTGTGTGTGTGTGTGTGTGTGTGTGTGTACACACCACATCTTCTTTATTCATCCATCTATTGGTGGGCACAGAAATTGCTACCATATTTTGGCTACTGTAAATTATCCTACAATGAACATAGAAGTGCATAGATGTTTTCAAATTAGTGTTTTCATTTTGTTTAGATAGATACCAGGAGTAGAATGGCTGGATCACATTGGTAGTTCTATTTTTAATTTTTTGAGGAAACTCTACACTGTTTTCTACAATAGTTCTACCCATTTACATTATCACCAAAAGAGCACTGTGGTTCTCTGTTCTCCATATCTTTGCCAACGCTTGCTATTTGTTTTTGTTGTTTATAATAGTCATTTTGACAGGTAAGAGCTGATATCTCACTGTGGTTTTAATTTGCATTCCCTGATGATTAATGATGTTAAGCATCTTTTCCTGTGCCTCCTGACCATCTGTGTGTCTTCTATAGAAAAATATTCAGATTATTTGCCATTTTTTAATTGGGTTGTTTGGATTTTTGATGGTAAGTTGAGTTCTTTGTATATTTTGGATACTAACCAACCCTTTATTGAATATATCATTTGCAAATATCTTCTCCCATTTAGTAGGTGGCCTTTTCGCTTTATTGGCAGTTTCCTTTGCTGTGCAAAAGCTTTTTAGTTTGATGTTGACTCATTTGTTTATTTTTGCTTTTGTTTTCCTTGCTTGAGGAGACATAGCCAAAAAAATATTACTAACACCAACATCAAAGAGTGTACTTCCTATGTCTTCTTCTAGAAGTTTTATGGTTTTAGATCTTACATTTAAGTCTTTAATATATTTTGAATTTATTTTTGTGCATGGCATGAGAGAGTAGTCCAGTTTAATTCTTTTACTTGTAGCTGTCCAGTTTTCCCAACATCACTTATTTAAGTGACTATGTTTTCTCTATTGCATAATCTTGCATCTTTTGTCATAGATTAATTGAACATAAGTGTGTGGGCTTATTTTTGGGCTCTCTATTCCTCACCACTGATCGATGTGTCTGATTTTGTGCCAGCTCCATACTCTTTTGATTACTACAGCCTTATAGTATGGTTTTAAATCAGGTAGTGTGATACCTCTAGCTCTGTCCTTCTTTCTCAAAAGTGTTTTGGGGTATTTTAGGTTTCTACAAAAAATTTAAAAATCATTTATTTTAGTTATGTGAAAAATGCCATTAATATTTTGATAGAGATTACACTGAATTTGTAGATTGCCTTTGGTAGTATTGTCACTTTAACATTAATTATTTTAATCCATCAACATGGTTTGTCTTTCCATCTCTTTCTGTTATCTTCAATTTTTTTCATCAGTGTCATAGCTTTCCAAGTATGAGTCTTTTACCTCCTTAGATTTTTTCCTAGGTTTTGTATTCTTTTTGATGAGATTATAAATGTGATTGCTTTCCCCATTTTCTCTAATAGTTCATTATTAAGTGTCTAGAGATGAGAAAGATTATGCATAGAAATGAGACAGATTTCTGTATACTAATTTTATATACTCAGTTTAAACAAATTCATTGATGAGTTCTATTAGGTTTTTAGTGGTGTTTTTAGGATTTTTTACGTATAATATCATGTCATTTGCAAACAGTGACAGTTTTATCTATTCCTTTCCAATTTGGATTCCTTTTATTTCTTTCTCTTGTCTTATTCCTGTGGCTAGAACTTGCAATTGTATGTTGAATACAAGTGGTAAGAGTGGGAATCCTTATCTTGTTTTTGACTTTAGAGGAAATTATTTCAGCTTTTCAATGTTGAATGTGATGTTAGCTGTGGATTTCATTTCTTGTTTAGTTGCTCAGTCATGTCCAACTTTTCCATGACCCCATGAACTTTAGCCCATGAGGCTCCTCTGTCCATGGAATTTTCCAAGCAAGAATACTGCCATTTCTTACTCCAGGATATCTTCCCCATACGGGGATCAAACCTGAGTCTCCTGCATCGGCAGGCGGATTCTTTACTGCTTTGTGTTGATGCATGTTCCCTCTATATTTGCTTTGATGAGAGTTTTTTCATCATAAATAGATGTTGAATTTTGTCTACCATTTCATCCTTGGGAGAAATCCCATTTGATTATGGTGTATGATCCCTTTAATGTATTGTTGAATTTGGTTTGCTAATATTTTATTGAGGGTTTTTGCATCTATGTTCATCACTGATATTGATTTGTAATTTGTATGTGTGTGTGTGTGATATCTTTGTCTGATTTTGGTATCAGGGTGAAGTTTACCTCCAAGAATGAATTTGGAAGCATTTCTTCCTCTGCAATTTTTCAGAACTGTTTGAGAAGTATAGGTGTTAACTCTTCTCTAAATGTTTGGTAGAATTCAACTGTGAAGCCACCTGGTCCTGGACTTTTGTTAGTTGGGAATCACTTTATTACTAAGTCAGTTTGATTACTGATATTAAACTGCTCATATTTTCTATTTCTTCTTGGTTATTTCCCCCTTACACTTTTATCACTGTAAAACGGGGAATACAAAATGTAGTGCAGAAAGTCAAGGAAGAACAATTCATGACCAATCAATGGAAGTCACTTGTCATACTTTTTCCCTCTGATTAGGTCTTCAAAGATTTTTCCTGAACTTCCAAAGAGACTTCTCTAGGTAAATTTTATTTCTCTGTAAAGTTTACTTAGGCACTTAGTAATAGCTAATCACATTATCTAGGTGAATCAGAAGAACATCAGCCATAATAGCTGAAACAATTCATTCTTTTTAAAAAGGTATTCAGTATATCTATCTGTAAGGATATACACGAACTAAAAATTATGGAGTTTGATACATACACACACACATACACACACGTATATATGTGATATATATATATATATATGTGATATATATATATATATGTTATATGTGTATATATATATATATATATATGTGATGTGTATATATATATATATATATATGTGATATGTATATATAGCTGATTCAGTGGAGAAGGCAATGGCACCCTACTCCAGTATTCTTGCCTGGAGAATCCCATGGATGGAGGAGCCTGGGAGGCTGCAGTCCACGGGGTCGCTAAGAGTCAGACACGACTGAGCAACTTCACTTTCACTTTTCACTTTCATGCATTGGAGAAGGAAATTTTTGCCTGGAGAATCCCAGGGACGGGGGAGCCTGGTGGGCTGCCGTCTATGGGGTCACACAGAGTTGGACACGACTGAAGTGACTTAGCAGCAGCAGTAGCAGCTGATTCAGACAGTTTTTCTAAGGAGTCTACACACAGATAGATAAGGAAGTAGGAGAAAAAATTAGTATAGAAGGATCCTGCAATGATACTACAACAGCCTTTATACAAGAGAAGAACAATGCGGTTTGAAACATCCTTTGAAACAAAACAATAGACAATAAACTTTATGACTATAACTAGGCTTTTGAAATTTCTTTTATGCTCGCCTGTCTTTATGATAAAGTGAACTGAAAATCAGAGATGCAAAAGAATTATACTTTTGTGTATGAATTTTCAGTACTTCTAGTCATCTTAAATAAGAAGAGCCTAGGTATGGCTGAAACCATCTTCAGTAGAGATTTTTAGAAAGGTGGTTGTTTTTCAACTTATGTCTCTCTGCCTCATGAAAATTTTCTATGATTAAAACCTGAATAGAATGCTAGACTGAAAATTCAAGGTGCCTTTTGACCCTATGATCATCTTCACCCTTCTCAAAATGAGAATAGGATATCCTAGAGGTCTACAAAAGATGATTAATCAAGGCTTTAAGCCTTGGCATTCATTCTCCCGATAAAAAGCCTTTTTACCCAAGTGAACTTATCAAACTTCAACTCAAATTTCTCTTCACTACTCCATCTAGAACACTGTTTTACCTGTGAATTTTTTAAAGTTGATACTGTTAACATCTCAAAATATGATCACTATTTTTTCCCCACGCTCTCTTTTGCTCAAACTTCTAGAAGTGAAGTGAAAGTGTTAGTTGCCCATTCATGTCCTACTCTTTGCGATCCCATGCACTGAAGCCCACCAGGCTCCTCTGTCCATGGAATTCTCCAGGCAAGAATGCTGGAGTGGGTTTCTGTTTTCTACTCCAGGATGTCTTCCTGACTGAGGGATTGAACCCGGGTTTTCTGCATTGCAGGCAGATTTCTTACTGTCTGAATCACCAGGAAAATGCTTGAAGCTATTAATATTTTACTTCCTCATCCATTTTCACTCTGAGAATTACCAAAATATCAGTCTTCAGAGGCTATTAACTACAAATGAATATACCTTTGTTCCTTCAATCAGATCAGATCAGAGCAGATCAGCTGCTTAGTCGTGTCCGACTCTTTGCGACCCCATGAATCACAGCACGCCAGGCCTCCCTGTCCATCACCAACTCCCGGAGTTCACACAGACTCACGTCCATTGAGTCACTGATGCCATCCAGCCATCTCATCCTCTGTCGTCCCCTTCTCCTCTTGCCCCCAATCCCTCCAAGCATCAGAGTCTTTTCCAATGAGTCAACTCTTCACATGAGGTGGCCAAAGTACTGGAGTTTCAGCTTTAGCATCATTCCTTCCAAAGAAATCCCAGGGCTGATCTCCTTCAGAATGGACTGGTTGGATCGCCTTGCAGTCCAAGGGACTCTCAAGAGTCTTCTCCAACACCACAGTTCAAAATCATCAATTCTTCGGCGCTCAGCCTTCTTCACAGTCCAACTCTCACATCCATACATGAGCACAGGGAAAACCATAGCCTTGACTAGACGAAACTTTGTTGGCAAAGTAATGTCTCTGCTTTTGAATATGCCATCTAGGTTGGAAATAACTTTCTTTCCAAGGAGTAAGCGTCTTTTATTTTTTTATTTTTATTTTTTTAAATTTTATTTTATTTTTAAACTTTACAAATTGTATTAGTTTTGACAAATATCAAGATGAATCTGCCACAGGTATACATGTGTTCCCCATCCTGAACCCTCCTCCCTCCTCCCTCCCCATACCATCCCTCTGGGTCGTCCCAGCGCACTAGCCCCAAGCATCCAGTATCGTGCATTGAACCTGGACTGGCAACTCGTTTCATACATGATATTATGCATGTTTCAATGCCATTCTCCCAAATCTTCCCACCCTCTCCCTCTCCCACAGAGTCCATAAGACTGTTCTATACATCAGTGTCTCTTCTGCTGTCTCGTTCACAGGGTTATTGTTAGCATCTTTCTAAATTCCATATATATGTGTTAGTATACTGTATTGGTGTTTTTCTTTCTGGCTTACTTCACTCTGTATAATAGGCTAGAGTTTTATCCACCTCATTAGAACTGATTCAAATGTATTCTTTTTAATGGCTGAGTAATACTCCATTGTGTATATGTACCACTGCTTTCTTATCCATTCATCTGCTGATGGACATCTAGGTTGCTTCCATGTCCTGGCTATTATAAACAGTGCTGCAATGAACATTGGGGTACACGTGTCTCTTTCAATTCTGGTTTCCTCAGTGTGTATGCCTAGCAGTGGGATTGCTGGATCATAAGGCAGTTCTATTTCCAGTTTTTTAAGGAATCGCCACACTGTTCTCCATAGTGGCTGTACTAGTTTGCATTCCCACCAACAGTGTAAGAGGGTTCCCTTTTCTCCACACCCTCTCCAGCATTTATTGCTTGTAGACTTTTGGATCGCAGCCATTCTGACTGGCATGAAATGTACCTCATAATGGTTTTGATTTGCATTTCTCTGATAATGAGTGATGTTGAGCATCTTTTTATGTGTTTGTTAGCCATCTGTATGTCTTCCTTGGAGAAATGTCTATTTAGTTCTTCAGCCCATTTTTTGATTGGGTCATTTATTTTTCTGGAGTTGAGCTGTAGGAGTTGCTTATATATTTTTGAGATTAGTTGTTTGTCAGTTGCTTCATTTGCTATTATTTTCTCCCATTCTGAAGGCTGTCTTTTCACCTTGCTAATAGTTTCCTTTGATGTCCAGAAACTTTTAAATTTAATTAGGTCCCATTTGTTTATTTTTGCTTTTATTTCCAATATTCTGGGAGGTGGGTCATAGAGGGTCCTGCTGTGATGTATGTCAGAGAGTGTTTTGCCTATGTTCTCCTCTAGGAGTTTTATAGTTTCTGGTCTTACATTGAGATCTTTAATCCATTTTGAGTTTATTCTTGTGTATAGTGTTAGAAAGTGTTCTAGTTTCATTCTTTTACAATTGGTTGACCAGATTTCCCAGCACCACTTGTTAAAGAGATTGTCTTTAATCCATTGTATATTCTTGCCTCCTTTGTCAAAGATAAGGTGTCCATCGGGTGCATGGATTTATCTCTGGGCTTTCTATTTTGTTCCATTGATCTATTCTGTCTTTGTGCCAGTACCATACTGTCTTGATAACTGTGGCTTTGTAGTAGAGCCTGAAGTCAGGTAGGTTGATTCCTCCAGTTCCATTCTTCTTTCTCAAGATAGCTTTGGCTATTCAAGGTTTTTTTGTATTTCCATACAAATTGTGAAATTATTTTTTCTAGGTCTGTGAAGAATATTGTTGGTAGCTTGATAGGGATTGCATTGAATCTATAAATTGCTTTGGGTAGTATACTCATTTTCACTATATTGATTCTTCCAATCCATGAACATGGTATATTTCTCCATCTATTAGTGTCCTCTTTGATTTCTTTCACCAGTGTTTTATAGTTTTCTATGTATAGGTCTTTAGTTTCTCTAGGTAGATATATTCCTAAGTATTTTATTCTTTTCATTGCAATGGTGAATGGAATTGTTTCCTTAATTTCTGCTTCTGTTTTCTCATTATTAGTGTATAGGAATGCAAGGGATTTCTGTGTGTCGATTTTATATCCTGCAACTTTACTATATTCATTGATTAGTTCCAGTAATTTTCTGGTGGAGTCTTTAGGGTTTTCTATGTAGAGGATCATGTCATCTGCAAATAGTGAGAGTTTTACTTCTTCTTTTCCAATTTGGATTCCTTTTATTTCTTTTTCTGCTCTGATTGCTGTGGCCAAAACTTCCAAAACTATGTTGAATAGTAGTGGTGAGAGTGGGCACCCTTATCTTGTTCCTGACTTTAGAGGGAATGCTTTCAATTTTTCACCATTGAGGATAATGTTTGCTGTGGGTTTGTCATATATAGCTTTTATTATGTTGAGGTATGTTCCTTCTATTCCTGCTTTCTGGAGAGTTCTCATCATAAATGGATGTTGAATTTTGTTAAAGGCTTTCTCTGCATCTATTGAGATAATCATATGGTTTTTATTTTTCAATTTGTTAATGTGGTGTATTACATTGATTGATTTGCGGATATTGAAGAATCCTTGCATCCCTGGGATAAAGCCCAATTGGTCATGGTGTATGATCTTTTTAATGTGTTGTTGGATTCTGATTGCTAGAATTTTGTTAAGGATTTTTACATCAATGTTCATCAGTGATATTGGCCTGTAGTTTTCTTTTTTTTTGGATCTTTGTCAGGTTTTGGTATTAGGGTGATGGTGGCCTCATAGAATGAGTTTGGAAGTTTACCTTCCTCTGCAATTTTATGGAAGAGTTTGAGTGGGATAGGTGTTAGCTCTTCTCTAAATTTTTGGTAGAATTCAGCTGTGAAGCCGTCTGGACCTGGGCTTTTGTTTGCTGGAAGATTTCTGATTACAGTTTCAATTTCCGTGCTTGTGATGGGTCTGTTAAGATTTTCTATTTCTTCCTGGTCCAGTTTTGGAAAGTTGTACTTTTCTAAGAATTTATCCATTTCTTCCACGTTTTCCATTTTATTGGCATATAATTGTTGATATTAGTCTCTTATGATCCTTTGTATTTCTGTGTTATCTTTTGTGATCTCTCCATTTTCATTTCTAATTTTGTTGATTTGATTTTTCTCCCTTTGTTTCTTGATGAGTCTGGCTAATGGTTTGTGAATTTTATTTATCCTTTCAAAGAACCAGCTTTTGGCTTTGTTGATTTTTGCTATGGACTCTTTTGTTTCTTTTGCATTTATTTCTGCCCTAATTTTTAAGATTTATTTCCTTCTACTAACCCTGGGGTTCTTCATTTCTTCCTTTTCTAGTTGCTTTAGGTGTAGAGTTAGATTATTTATTTGACTTTTTTCTTGTTTCTTGAGGTATGCCTGTATTGCTATGAACTTTCCCTTTAGCACTGCTTTTACAGTGTCCCACAGGTTTTGGGTTTTTGTTTTTTTCATTTTCATTCGTTTCTATGCAAATTTTGATTTCTTTTTTGATTTCTTCTGTGATTTGTTGGTTATTCAGCAGCGTGTTGTTCAGCCTCCATATGTTGGAATTTTTAATAGTTTTTCTCCTGTAATTGAGATCTAATCTTACTGCATTGTGGTCAGAAAAGACGCTTGGAAATATTTCTCTTTTTTTGAATTTACCAAGGCTAGATTTATAGCCCAGGATGTGATCTATCCTGGAGAAGGTTCCATGTTCTCCTGAGAAAAACTTGAAATTCATTGCTTTGGGATGAAATGTCTTATAGATATCAATTAGGTCTAACTGGTCTACTGTATCATTTAAAGTTTGTGTTTCCTTGTTAATTTTCTGTTTAGTTGATCTATCCATAGGTGTGAGTGGGGTATTAAAGTCACCCACTATTACTGTGTTATTGTTAATTTCTCCTTTCATACTTGTTAGCATTTGTCTTACATACTGCGGTGCTCCCGTGTTGGGTGCATATATATTTATAATTATTATATCTTCTTCTTGGATTGATCCTTTGATCATTATGTAGTGACTATCTTTGTCTCTTTTCACAGCCTTTGTTTTAAAGTCTATTTTATCTGATATAAGTATTGCTACTCCTGCTTTCTTTTGGTCCCTATTTGCATGGAAAATCTTTTTCCAGCCCTTCACTTTCAGTCTGTATGTGTCCCCTGTTTTGAGGTGGGTCTCCTGTAGACAACATATGTAGGGGTCTTGTTTTTGTATCCATTCAGCCAGTCTTTGTCTTTTGGTTGGGGCATTCAACCCATTTACGTTTAAGGTAATTACTGATAAGTATGATCCCATTGCCATTTACTTTATTGTTTTGGGTTTGAATTTATACACCGTTTTTGTGTTTCCTGTCTAGAGAATATCCTTTAGTATTTGTTGGAGAGCTGGTTTGGTGGTGCTGAATTCTCTCAGCTTTTGCTTGTCTGAAAAGCTTTTGATTTCTCCTTCATATTTGAATGAGATCCTTGCTGGGTAGAATAATCTGGGCTGTAGGTTATTTTCTTTCATCATTTTAAATATGTCTTGCCATTCCCTCCTGGCTTGAAGAGTTTCTATTGAAAGATCAGCTGTTATCCTTATGGGAATTCCCTTGTGTGTTATTTGTTGTTTTTCCCTTGCTGCTTTTAATATTTGTTCTTTGTGTTTGATCTTTGTTAATTTGATTAATATGTGTCTTGGGGTGTTTCGCCTTGGGTTTATCCTGTTTCGGACTCTCTGAGTTTCTTGGACTTGGGTGATTATTTCCTTCCCCATTTTAGGGAAGTTTTCAACTATTATCTCCTCAAATATTTTCTCATGGTCTTTCTTTTTGTCTTCTTCTTCTGGGACCCCTATGATTCAAATGTTGTAGCGTTTAATATTGTCCTGGAGGTCTCTGAGATTGTTCTCATTTCTTTTAATTCGTTTTTCTTTTATCCTTTCTGATTCATTTATCTCTGCCATTCTATCTTCTAATTCACGAATCCTATCTTCTGCCTCTGTTATTCTACTATTTGTTGCCTCCAGAGTGTTTTTAATTTCATTTATTGCATTATTCATTATATATTGACTCTTTTTTATTTCTTCTAGGTCCTTGTTAAACATTTCTTGCATCTTCTCAATCCTTATCTCCAGGCTATTTATCTGTGATTCCATTTTGATTTCAAGATTTTGGATCAATTTCACTATCATTATTCAGAATTCTTTATCAGGTAGATTCCCTATCTCTTCCTGTTTTGTTTGGTTTGGTGGGCATTTATCCTGTTCCTTTATCTGCTGAGTATTCCTCTGTCTCTTCATCTTGTTTAAATTGCTGAGTTTGGGGTGTCCTTTCTGTATTCTGGCAGTTTGTGGAGTTCTCTTTATTGTGGCATTTCCTCGCTGTGTGTGGGTTTGTACAGGTGGCTTGTCAAGGTTTCCTGGTTAGGGAAGCTTGTGTTGGTGTTCTGGTGGGTGGAGCTGTATTTCTTCTCTCTGGAGTGCAATGAAGTGTCCAGTAATGAGTTATGAGATGTCTATATTTTTGGGGTGACTTTGGGCAGCCTGTATCTTGAAGCTCAGGGCTGTGTTCCTTTGTTGCTGGAGAATTTGCCTGGTATGTCTTGCCCTGGAACTTGTTGGCCCTTGTGTGGTGCTTGGTTTCAGTGTCGGTATGGAGGCGTTTGATGAGCTCCTGTCAATTAATGTTCCTTGGAGTCAGGAGTTCCCTGGAGTCAGGGTTTAGATTTAAGCCTCCTGCTTCCAGTTATCGGTCTTATTTTTACAGTAGTTTCAAAACTTCTCCTTCTATACAGCACCATTGATAAAACATCTACGTTAAAGATGAAAAGTTTCTCTACCATGAGGGTCACCCAGAGAGGTTCACAGCATTACATGGGGAAGAGAAGAGGGAGGAGGGAGTTAGAGGTGACCCGAATGAGATGAGGTGGAATCAATCGTGGAGAGAGTGGAGTAGCCAATAATCACTTCCTTATGTGCACTCCACAACTGGACCGCTCAGAGATGTTCACGGAGTTATACAGAGAAGAGAAGACAGAGGAAGGAGACAGAGGTGGCCAGAAGGAAAAAAGCGGGGAATGAAAAGGAGGGAGACAGATCCAGCCAGTAATCAGTTCCCTAAGTGTTCTCCACCATCTGGAACACACAGAAATTCACAGAGTTAGGTAGAGTAGAGAGGGGTTAGGGAGGGGACACAGGCGACCTGGTGGAGAAAAAGTAGAGTCCAAAGGGAGAGAGAGCAGTTAAGCCAGTAATCTCATTCCCTAGTGAAAAATGGGTACTGAAGATTGGGTTCTTAAAGGTACAAAATTGGTAATAAATACATAAAAGCAAAAATTAAAAATCTAGAGTTGAGTTTGGAATTTTAAAAATACGATGTTAAAGAAAAGAAGAAGGAAAAGAAAGAGAAAAAACAAACAAAAACAAACAAGGTCGTGAAATTTATAAAGAAAATAAAGGTACAAAATTGATATCAAATACCAAAAAGCAAAAATTAAAAATCTAGAGTAGAGTTTGGAATTTCAGATATACAGTGTTATATAAAAGAAGAAGAGAAAGAAAGAGAGGGGAAAAAAAAGTCACAGAAATTATAAAAAAACTATAGGTACAAAATTGATAACAAATACCAAAAAGCTAAAATTAAAAATCTAGAGTAGAGTTTGGAATTTCAAAAATACAATGTTAAAGAAAAGAAGAAGAAGAAGAAAAAAATAACAAGGTCAAAAAATTATAAAAATATATATATATGAAGTTTGCTGAAGAGAAAAAAAAATAGTTGTTTTTTTTTTTTTGCAAAGTAGTAGGTTATAGAACTGAAAATTAAAGGAATAATAGAGGACTTAAAATTTTCTTTAAAAATTAAAAAAAAAAAAAGAAAGAATTATCGTAAAAATAGTAAAAAAATATATCAAGGACTTTCTCTGGTTTTGTTGTGAGTATTGTGGATTCAGCTCACTTTTGGCTAGTTCCTTGGTCCGACTTTTATTTCTCAAGATCTATAGACCCCTTCCTATGTAGTCGGTAGTAACCACAGGGTTTTAATCTATTGCCTGTAGCTTCCAAGGCGGTTCCCTCTGTTATAGCTTCTTCTGTTTGCTGGACTCTTCAGTGTCTGGTTTCCGCCCTGACACAAAGGGGACGGTGGAGGACACTTTTTTTTTTTTTTTTTTTTCTTTTTAGGCTCACTTGTTCAGTTGCGCTCTGGGGAGGGAGGGAGGGATGCTGCAAACAAGAAACACAGCGTGTGCTCGCAGTGCCTCAGCCACACTGGGCCTGCCCCTGCTCACGGCCCGTGTAGCCTCCCTGCCCAACTGCTCAGGCTCTAGGTTGTTCCACTGGGAACCACCCGTGGCCGGCCCTGGGCTGCCTGCACCTCCCAGTTCCAAGCCGCTCAGGTTCAGGCACTCGGGTAGTCCTCAGAGGCGCAGACTCAATTGGGCCTACGTTCTGTGCCCTTCCCAGGTCCAAGCAGCTCAGGTGATGAGGTGTTTAGCGAGCGTGATTGCTGCGACTTATCGCCTCCCCGCCACTCGTTATCTAGGTATAAAACCGGTGCACCTTCTCAGGGAGATGTTGACCGTCCAGACCCCCAAGAAGTTTTAGTTAGCAAAGGAGCCTGCTTACAGTTTTATAGATAATGTCTCTCTCGGGCTGCGATTGCCCCCTTCCGGCTCTGGCTGCGTGTCACCGGAGGGGGATGGTCTGCAGCCGGCTATCTCTGTTCAGTCCTTTGTTCCCTGCGCGGGCCTGGCGGTGTTTTAGGTTAGGGCTGGCTTTTCACGTGATAGATATCCCACAGTCTGGTTTGCTAGCCCAGATTATTTTGCTCAGATAGCGCTCAGGGTATTCAGGCCAGGTCCTTACTCTAATCGATGCAGCCCACGCCGCGCCTCCCTGCCCAGCCCCAGCTTGCTAATGGCGTGTGCAGGTGTCTGCGCTGCTTCTCAGCTGGGGGAGTTACCGTAGGGCTTGCAATCTGCAAGTTTTGATTGTCTATTTATTTTTTCTCCCTGTTATGTTGCCCTCTGTGCTTCCAAAGTTCGGCACAGATTCAGCAGTGAGAAGGTTTCCTGATGTTTGGAAACTTCTCTCTTTTTAAGACACCCTTCCTGGGACAGAACTCCGTCCCTCCCTCTTTTGTCTCTTTTTTGTCTTTTATATTTTTTCCTACCTCCTCTCGAAGACTTGGGTTGCTTTTCTGGGTGCCTGATGTCCTCTGCTGGCATTCAGAAGTTGTTTTGTGGAATTTAATCCACTTTTAAATGCTCTTTTGATGGATTTGTGGGGGAGAAAGTGTTCTCCCCGTACTACTCCTCCGCCATTTTGGCTCCTCCTCCGCGTCTTTTAATTTTATGGCTGCAGTCACCATCTGCAGTGATTTTGGAGCCCAAAAAAAGAAAGTCTGACACTGTTTCCACTGTTTCCCCATCTATTTTCCATGAAGTGATGGGACCGGATGCCATGATCTTAGTTTTCTGAATATTGAGCTTTAAGCCAACTTTTTCACTCTCACCTTTCACTTTCACCAAGAGGCTTTTTAGTTCCTCTTCACTTTCTGCCATAAGGGTGGTGTCATCTGCATATCTGAGGTTATTGATATTTCTCCGGGCAATCTTGATTCCAGCTTGTGTTTCTTCCGGTCCAGCATTTCTCATGATGTACTCTGCATATAAGTTAAATAAGCAGGCTGAAAATATACAGCCTTGACGTACTACTTTTCCTATTTGGAACCAGTCTGTTGTTCCATGTCCAGTTCTAACTGTTGCTTCTTGACCTGCATACAAATTTCTCAAGAGGCAGATTAAGTGGTCTGGTATTCCCATCTCTTTCAGAATTTTCCACAGTTTATTGTGATCCACACAGTCAAAGGCTTTGGCATAGTCAAAAAAGCAGAAATAGATGTTTTTCTGGAACTCTCTTACTTTTTCCATGATTCAGCAGATGTTGGCAATTTGATCTCTGGTTTCTCTGCCTTTTCTAAAACCAGCTTGAACATCAGGAAGTTCACGGTTCACATATTGCTGAAGCCTGGCTTGGAGAATTTTGAGCATTACTTTACTAGCGTGTGAGATGAGTGCACTTGTGCGGTACTTTGAGCATTCTTTGGCATTGCCTTTCTTAGGGATTGGAATGAAAACCGACCTTTTCCAGTCCTGTGGCCACTGCTGAGTTTTCCAAATTTGCTGGCATATTAAGTGCAGCACTTTTACAGCATCATCTTTCAGGATTTGAAATAGCTCAACTGGAATTCCATCACCTCCACTAGCTTTGTTCATAGTGATACTTTCTAAGGCCTACTTGACTTCACATTCCAGGATGTTTGGCTCTAGGTCAGTGATCACACCATCGTGATTACCTGGGTCTTGAAGATCTTTTTTGTACAGTTCTTCTGTGTATTCTTGCCACCTCTTCTTGATATCTTCTGCTTCTGTTAGGTCCATATCATTTCTGTCTTTTATCGAGGCCATTTTTGCAATAAATGTTCCTTTGGTATCTCTAATTTTCTTGAAGAGATCCCTAGTCTTTCCCATTCTGTTGTTTTCCTCTATTTCTTTGCATTGATTGCTGAAGAAGGCTTTCTTATCTCTTCTTGCTATTCTTTGGAACTCTGTGGTCAGATGTTATATCTTTCCTTTTCTCCTTTGCTTTTCGTTTCTCTTCTTTTCACAGCTATTTGTAAGGCCTCCCCAGACAGCCATTTTGCTTTTTTGCATTTCTTTTCCATGGGGATGGTCTTGATCCCTGTCTCCTGTACAATGTCACAAACCTCATTCTATAGTTCATCAGGCACTCACTCTATCTATCAGATCCAGTCCCTTAAATCTATTTCTCATTTCCACTGTATAATCATAAAGGATATGATTTAGGTCATACCTGAATGGTCTAGTGGGTTTCCCTACTTTCTTCAATTTAAGTCTGGATTTGGTAATAAGGAGTTCATGATCTGAGCCACAGTCAGCTCCTGGTCTTGTTTTTTGCTGACTGTATAGAGCTTCTCCATGTTTTGTTGCAAAGAATATAATCAATCTGATTTCGTGTTGACCATCTGGTGATGTCCATAGACTGATTCAAATGATTACAACTTTGATAAAAACTGGTAAATGACCTACATCTGTTCAGAAATATTTGCCATCAATAACATACTCATAGTATCGTCTGTTTCCAAAGATCTATATATCTGACATATAAATTCTTTCTTCTTAATATCCTTAGACTTTTAAACAATTTAACCACTTGACAAAGTAATATGGTAGACTGATAAGTTGATGCCTATAATGATAAATGGTAATTTCTATGTTATCTGGTATTTACAATAATGACAGTTCATTTTCATTTAGACTCTACTCATTGATAAAATAGACATGACAGATCTTAGCTTACATAAGAATATCTGTGTATCAAGATGGATTCATATCTAGCCCAGTTATTTGTCCACATGAAACTGTTTTAGTTGTCTTTACCTAAAATTTTGGGTGTTGAGAGCAGGAGGAGAAGGGCATGACAGAGGATGAGATGGTTGGATGGCATCATAGACTCAATGGACATGAGTTTGAGCAAACTCAGGCAGATAGTAAAGGACAGGAAAGCCAGGTGTGCAGCAACCCATGGGGTCGCTGAGAGCCGGACAAGACTGAGTGACTGAACTACAAGAGCAACTGATGAGAAGCATGATGCTAAGCAATATGCAATCACAATCTTCTCCTATAATCATTGTGCTACTGTATTAGCTATGAGGTACAGAAGGAGCAGCTGAGGCTCAGAGAAATTAAATATCTTATGGAAGATCACACAATTCACTGGAAAATCTCAAATAGGAAATAAGTCTCGAATTTGTCTTGCTTAAATCCATGCTTATTGCACTACATCTTCCTCTCGCCTACTTGATAATTCCTTGGTGGCTCAGTTGGTAAAGAATCTGCCTGCAATGCAGGAGACTTGGGTTTGATCCCTGAGTTGGAAAGATCCCTTGGAGAAAGGAATGGCTACCCACTCCAGTTTTCTGGCCTGGAGAATCCCAAGGACTGTATAGTCCATGGGTTTGCCCAGAGTCAGATATGACTGAGTGACTTTCACTTTCAGATTTCTAGGACCAAGGATGATGCTGCTAAAATTCCAAGTATAATACACATGAACTGGAAAAATGACTCAATTGAAGGCCATGCTTCTACAGACACACATCAAAGAAAGAGGATACATTTATTAAATTTAGTGTATGTGAAGTAGCAGTGAATTCAGTAGAGTTGCTAGGTAAAATACACCCAGTTAAATCTGAATTTCAGATAAATGAGTATTTTTTTTAGTATAACTATGGCCCATGTAATATTTAGCAAATGCTTGTATTTTAAAACATTTTCCGTTGTTTATATGAAATAAAAATTTAAATGTACATCCTGTATTTCTAATTGCTAAATATTGTAATCCTATGAATAAAGCAGTTGAAGTTAGAGCTTCCAATTTCAAGGAACCATTTGTTTCTGTTTTTCTTGAGCCTTTTAGAAAAAAAGCCTTGATATAGTGCATGGTGATTGGATAATGGCGTCAATACTGTGCTGTGAAGTAGGGAAAGGGTTTTGTTTAGGGTGGAGGGCAATAAATTTAATGATATCCTGAAATTTTGTTCCATGCTGAATTATTTGAAAATTTCGTACAAACAGTTTCTGGAATGGATATCTTGTATATTATGGCACATTGCGCCTGAATTTTATAATAAAATTCACTGATGACCCTGAACTACTGGAAAAAGAAAATAACCTTTTATAGGCCATGTCTTTTTTGCTCCATAATTATGCAGTATGGTAGAAAAAAGTACTGACCTTGAGATAGATGGAGTAGCCATCGTAGTCAACAAAAGAGTCCGAAATGCAGTACTTGAATGCAATCTCAAAAATGACAGAAAGATCTCTGTTCGTTTCCAAGGCAAACAATTCAGTATCACAGTAATCTATGTCCTAACCTATAATGCTGAAGAAGCTGAAGTTGAACAGTTCTATGAAGACCTACAAGACCTTCTAGAACTAACACCCAAAAAAGACGTCCTTTTCATTATATAGGATTAGAATGCAAAAGTAGGAAGTCAAGAAACACCTGGAGTAACAGGCAAATTTGGCCTTGGAGTACAGGATGAAGCAGGTCAAAGGCTAATAGAGTTCTGCCAAGAGAACACACTGGTCATAGCAAATACCCTCTTCCAAAAACACAAGAGAAGACTCTACACATGGACATCACCACATGGTCAACACAAAAATCAGATTGATTATATTCTTTGCAGCCAAAGATGGAGAAGCTCTATAGAGTCAGCGAAAATAAGACTGGGAGCTGACTGTGGCTCAGATCATGAAATCCTTATTGCCAAATTCAGACTTGAAGAAAGTAGGGAAAACCGCTAAACCATTCAGGTATGACCTAAATCAAATCCCTTACGACTATACAGTGGAAGTGAGAAATAGATTCAAGGGATTAGATCTGATAGACAGAGTGCCTGAAGACCTATGGACGGAGGTTCAGGACATTGTACAGGAGGCAGTGATCAACTATTCCCAAGAAAAAGAAACACAAATAGGCAAAAACAGCTATGAAAAGAGGAGAAGTGAACGGCAAAGGAAAAAACGAAAGATATACACATCTGAGTGCAGAGTTCCAAAGAATAACAAGGAGAGATAAGAAAGCCTTCCTCAGTGATCAGTGCAAAGATAGAGGAAAACAACAGATTGGGAAAGACTAGAGATCTCGTCTAGAAAATTAGAGATACCAAGGGAACATTTCATGCAAAGATGGGCACAATAAAGGACAGAAATGGTATGGACTTAACAGAAGCAGAAGATATTAAGAAGAGGTGGCAAAAATACACAGAAGAACTATACAAAAAAGATACCCAGATACCCACGATGGTGTGATCACTCACTTAGAGCCAGACATCCTGGAATGTGAAGTCAAATGTGCCTTAGGAAGCATCATTACAAACAAAGCTAGTGGAGGTGATGGAATTCCAGTTGAGCTATTTCAAATCCTAAAAGATGATGCTGTGAAAGTGCTGCACTCAATATGTTAACAAATTTGGAAAACTCAACCATGGCAGCGAATTTGGAAAAATCAACCATGGTGACAGGACTGGAAAAGGTCTGTTTTCATTCCAATTCCAAACAAAGGCAATGTCAAAGAATATTCAAACTACGGCACAATTACACTCATCTCAGTTCAGTTCAGAGGCTCAGTCGTGTCCGACTCTTTTCAACCCAATAAACTGCAGCATGCCAGGCCTCCCTGTCCATCACCAACTCCCAGAGTTCACCGAAACTCATGTCCATTGAGTTGGTGATGCCATCCAGCCATCTCATCCTCTGTTGTCCCCTTATCCTCCTGCCCCCAATCCCTCCCAGAATCAGAGTCTTTTCCAATGAGTCAACTCTTTGCATGAGGTGGCCAAAGTATTGGAGTTTCAGCTTCAGCATCAGTCCTTCTAAAGACCACCCAGGACTGATCTCCTTTAGAATTGACTGGTTGGATCTCCTTGCTGTCCAAGGGACTCTCAAGAGTCTTCTCCAGCATCACAGTTTAAAAGTATCAATTCTTCAGTTCTCAGCTTTCTTCACAGTTCAACGTTCACATCCATACATGACCACTGGAAAAACCATAGCTTTGAGTAGAAGGACCTTTGTTGGCAAAATAATGTCTCTGCTTTTGAATATGCTGTCTAGGTTGGTCATAACTTTCCTTCCAAGGAGTACGCATCTTTTAATTTTATGGCTGCAATCACCATCTGCAGTGATTTTGGAGCCCCCAAGAATAAAGTCTTGGGGGCTCCAAAACAGATAGGGAAACACTGTTTCCACTGTTTCCCTATCTATTTGCCATGAAGTGATGGGACAGAATGCCATGATTGAGAAGGTAACAGGCAGGAAGGCCAGGGGTCTCCAAACAGAGGAAATAGCTTCCAAGTGTCAGACATTTTTATCTCTCTTAAGCGGCAGGAGGAGACAAACTAGCAATTTTTTTTTCCTTCTCTATACAAATTTAAAAGGAGGTTTCTCTTAAAATACTGTGTTGCCATAATGACACCTGGTTTCACCTGAAGTTGACTATTCTCAAACATTGAGATAACCAATGCATTTTTAATTGAAATGTTTGTCTTAAGCTATGCTAACGTACTGTACATTTACCACAAACTCTGTCTTCAAGTCGGTCTTGTCTAATGGCTCAGAATCTAGACAAACCAGTATGTTACACTCAGATATTGTTGACCTAATCTATGTAAATGAAACTATTTGTATGGTAATCTGTCCTTCTACAAGATTCAAGTTAATCATTTTTATGGCCCAGGATGAAGCATTTGGTGCCAAGATTATCCCAAAATATATCTTATGGTTGAGGGGCCTGGTGCCATTCTGAGTTTTAAGACATTCCTTTCTTTTACTAACAGACTGCTAGTGACTATATAATATCCAGCTGAATACTAGCAGGGGGGCACTCTTTCTGCCCCCTTCTGATGTCTATGTCAGAAGCTTTCTCTGTCTCCTTTATACTTTAATAAAACTTTATTACACAAAACCTCTGAGCGATCAAGCCTCATCTCTGGCCCCGGATTGAATTTTTCTCCTCTGGCAGCCAAGAATCCCAGCATCTTTGAGTAATTCAGGAACAATCTTTCATGATCTTATTTTCCTGAATATTGAGCTTTAAGCCAACGTTTTCACTCTCCTCTTTCACTTTCATGAAGAGGCTCTTTAGTTCTTCTTCACTTTCTGCCATAAGGGTGGTGTCATCTGCATATCTGAGGTGGTTGATATTTCTTCCGACAATCTTGATTCCAGCTTGTGCCTCCTCTAGCTCAGTGTTTCTCATGATGTACTCTGCATATAAGTTCAATAAGCAGGGAGACAATATACAGCCTTGACATACTCCTTTCCCTATTTGGAAGCAGTGTGTTGTTCCATGTCCAGTTCTAACAGGTGCTTCCTGACCTGCATATAGGTTTCTCAAGAGGCAGGTCAGGTGGTCTGGTATTCCCATCTCTTTCAGAATTTTCCACAGTTTATTGTGATCCACACAATCAAAGGCTTTGGTATAGTCATTAAAGCAGAAATAGATGTTTTTCTGGAACTCTCTTGCTTTTTCCATGATCCAGAGGATGTTGGCAATTTGATCTCTGGTTTCTCTGCCTTTTCTAAAACCAGCTTGAACATCTGGAAGCTCACAGTTCACGTATTGCTGAAGCCTGACTTGGAGAAGTTTGAGCATATTTTACTTGTGTTTGAGATGAGTGTAATTGTGCAGTAGTTGAACCTTTCTTTGGGATTGGAATGAAAACTGACCTTTTCCAGTCCTGTGGCCACTTCTGAGTTTTCCAAATTTGCTGACATATTGAGTGCAGCACTTTCACAGCATCATCTTTTAGGATTTGAAATAGCTCAACTGGAATTCCATCACCTCTACTAGCTTTGTTCATAGTGATGCTTCCTAAGGCACATTTGACTTCACATTCCAGGATGTCTGGCTCTAGATGAGTGTGAGTGATCACACCATTGTGATTATCTGGGTCGTGAAGATATTATTTATACAGTTCTGTGTATTCTTGCTACCTCTTCTTAATATCTTCTGCTTCTGTTAGGTCCATACCATTTCTGTCCTTTATTGAGCCCATTTTGCACGAAATGTTCCCTTGGTATCTCTAATTTTCTTGAAGAGATCTCTAGTCTTTCCCATTCTATTGTTTTCCTCTATTTCTTTGTACTGGTCACTGAGGAAGGGTTTCTTATCTCTCTTTGCCATTCTTTGGAACTCTGCATTCAAATGGGTATATCTTTCCTTTCCTCCTTTCCTTTTTGCTTCCCTTCTTTTCACAACTATTTCTAGGGCCTCCTCAGACAGCCATTTTGCTTTTTTGCCTTTCTTTTTCTTGGGGATGTTATTGATTCCTCTCTCCTGTACAATGTCATGAACCTCCATCCATAGTTCATCAGGCACTCTATCAGGTCTAGTTCCCTAAATCTATTTCTCACTTCCAGTGTTTAATCATAAGGGATTTGATTTAGGTCATACCTGTATGGTCTAGTGGTTTTCCCCACTTTCTTCAATTTAAGTCCGAATTTGGCAATAAGGAGTTCATGATCTGCACCACAGTCAGCTCCCAGTCTTATTTTTGCTGACTGTATAGAGCTTCTCTGTCTCTGGCTGCAAATAATATAATCAGTCTGTTTCTGGTTTTGACCATCTGGTGATGCCCATGTGTAGAGTCTTCTCTTGTGTTGTTGGAAGAGGGTGTTTGCTATGACCAGTGCCTTCTCTTGGCAGAACTCTATTAGCCTTTGACCTGCTTCATCCTGTACTCCAAGGCCAACTTTCCCTGTTACTCCAGGTGTTTCTTTGCTTCCTACTTTTGAATTCCAGTCCCCTATAATGAAAAGAACATCTTTTGGGGGTGTTAGTTCTAAAAGGTCTTATAGGTCTTCATAGAACCGTTCAACTTCAGCTTCTTCAGCGTTACTGGTTGGGGCATAGACTTGGATTACCGTACTATTGAATGGTTTGCCTTGGAAATGAACAGAGATCATTCTATTGTTTCGGAGATTGGATCCAAGTACTGCATTTCAGACTCTTTTGTTGACTATGATGGCTACTCCATTTCTTCTAAAGGGATTAAGGTCTTTTCAAAACGCTTCTAAGGAGGCCCTCTGATGGTCAGACATTGCTTGACATTGGTAATTAAGTAATCTTAGCCTTTCATTTGCTTTCTTCAAAGTATCAGTGGTGCTTAGCAACAGCCATCCAAAACCAGTCTGAATAGTTACTAAGCTCTGTATATTTTGCATACACCAGAGACTTAACAAAAGCTAGTGCATCTCTGAATTCCGCCTACCACTACTAATGAATACTACTCACCATTTATCCACGGAGATGCTTTTCTACATCCTCTTGTGATACTAACTGTATTAGTTCTTATTTCATCGAAGATAGCCTGAAATGTGATTTTTGAGAAATTGATTTATTGAGGGATCACTTGCCAGTAAATCCTTTAAGGGAGTGAGGAAAACCGGTTACATGGAGGAAGATCCATGGCAAAGATGTGTAGTCTAGCTTGCTCCAAGTGTAAAGCCCAGGAACATGAATGATACCACAGAGTTATTCCACCTTGAGACAGTGGTCTGACATTTTGCACTATAAACTCCCAGGCATTTCCAGGAAAGAGCTTCTTGCTGCTAAGCATATTCTCAAGAGGAGACAGATATATAAAACAAAAGGTACAGTACATTATGACTTATTCAACATAGAGTGAGAACATAATAGATGTTATTGTCAATTTTACCTAGTTTAGCAGGAAAGTCTTTTTCTGAGATTATGGTGGAGATAACACTGAAGATGAATCTTCAGATCTGCATGCATGTTTGGCAGGCAAGCAAGAAAAGACCCTTGCAGGCAGAAAGAGCAGCATGAACACATCTCTCTGTAGGTGTAGTGGTGGAGATTGCTAATTGACCCCTGAAAATTCATTCTCACTTTCATATATAGGAATGGAATTTTTGTTGGGCACATGATCAACATAAATGTCAAAGACTACATTTTATGGGCTCTGCGATAGTTCTGTAAGGCTAGCCATGTGACCAGATTTTGGTCAATGGAATATGAACAGAAGCGATGTGTCTCATGTCTAGACCATTCATTTAAAAGAAAGGGAAATCTCCTGTCTTGTGTCTTTATGTCCTTCCTTTAGGCTGGAATGTAAGCATGATAACAGGAGCTATAAGACTTTCCTGGACAAGTAGATGGTAGCTATGTATTGATGATATCTGATCAGTATGCTTGAAGGAACCAGGATCCCTGCTGATTTTGAAACTGCCTACCCAAGTTCTGATGTGAAAGAAAAATAAATCTCTCTTATTTAAGCAGCTAGTATTCAAGGTTTTACTTTATAACAGCCAACACTGTATTTAATATAACATAGGCACTATTTCTAGAAAAGGATTAGAAGAAATTCTTAGTGATTGTGGACTTGTCAATAAGTGAACCAACAGATCAAAATGAGAATTCTGCATTGGTAACCTTGGCAAAGGCTCATAAAACAGAGAACTCTGCTGTAGCATCTCTCTCCATGTATAATGGAGAAAATACTTAAAGCAGATTTTATTTTCATAGTTGAAATTTGTCAAATTACACAGGAAATATTTTTCATGTATTGACAGAATTAACACTAAAATAAATGTAGTAGTTACTGGGAGGGAATTTCCCCAATGTGGCATGAAAATAATATATAAAATTAAACATATGTATTGATTAATCTACTTCTGACCTATTGTTAAGAAAAAGTAAAAAGAAAAATAATCATCTCAGTGCCATTCTAAGCCCTTAGAGGGATGTCTTCATACTTGCAAGGAGCAGAGGACTTTGTGCCTGATAATTTTGCTCAGAATGATCAGTAGGAGAAAACGGAGGTTTTGAATTTAACAGATGGCTTTAAAATTTCTCCTTTTGACAAGGAAAGCAAAGCAAGCTGAAAATTTATCAACAGAAATGTTGATCTGTAAAGGTAGTACAGCTGGGTGAACTACTATAGGATGAATCAATAATTAAAGGATGATTTCCATTTTTCTGTGATACACAAAGCAATAATTGACTGTTGAGATTAATTAATAATTAACTTGAAATGAAAGGTTTTAATCTACCCTGAATGCTGCTTATTGTAAGCATACCACAACCAAACACACATATCAAAACAGAGAAAATTCTATTCAACTAGCAGGTTTGGGAAACATCATACTTACTTTCTGAAAAGTATCCCAGGGAGATGCTGATTAGTCAAAAAAAAAAATGACTGATCAAATGTATAGTTAAAAGAGGGAACACTTTTTAAAAATATCAGCTCAAAAGACTGAATTATGTTTGATAAGGGATTTGGAATGAGTGATTATTTTAGAAATGATATTATTTAGGTCTTTTGTATAATTGGTGATTTAAAATATCCATTGCAACCAATTGAATACAATTAGAGTTCTTTGAGCCTTTGATGCTGCAAATAAATCATTGGTTATATGGAGAAGTAGTGTCAGCATTAGTTGTTGTTTTTTAGTTTTTAAGTTGTGTCTGACTGTTTTGCGACCCCATGGAGTGTAGCCCACCAGGCTCCTCTTTCTGTGGGGTTTCCCAAGCAAGAATACTGGAGTGGATTGTCATTTCCTTCTCCAGTGGATCTTCCCAGCCTAGGGATCAATCCTGCATCTCCTGCATTGGCAGGTGAACTCTTTACCACTGAGTCACTGGGGAAGACCTTCAGCAGTAGAGAAAACACTAAAATGGGAAAACATGAAGCCGAGGGTCTTGTCCTAGCTCTGCCAATAACTCAGTGTTGCCAAAGGTCTCTTCTAATTTTGAATTCTGTGATTTCCAAAAGAAATCTTAGTCTTGCCAATGATAAAATTTTGTTATGTATGTTCCTGAATTTGAAATTTGCATGGAAAAGGATTTAGAAAATTTATTCCGCTACCCATTATGATTCAGATCTTAAAATTCAGACCTCAATTAATGAATGAGAGAATAATTTTTCTGGTTAAGGTTGATAAAGAGCCAATTAAAACTGTATTTACCTGATTGGGACCATTCGTAAATACAAACAACTCTATTTTAGGAGAGCAAAAGAGGTTACATCTGCTTATTATAGGGGGAAATGACTTGTGTTTTATTAAAAACAATAGCTTGCTCATAAGTATTATGAATAGCATACATGGGTTTGCTTTTCTCAGAGATTTAAGAGTGAAATGATACTTAAAACACTGGAATGTGGCAAAGCATTTGATTTTGAAGAAAGGAATTTTTATGTTTCAGGTTTTCCGGGCTTTTGGTTTTTAGGAGAACTTCATTAAATGGACTATAACCATATATTCTCAACTCACAGCCCACATAATGAGCGATTCCATAAAGTCACCCTTCTTTATATGATTGTAAAGTATTAAACCAGAGAAGGCAATGGCACCGCAGTCCAGTACTCTTGCCTGGAAAATCCCATGGATGGAGGAGCCTGGTAGGCTGCAGTCCATGGGGATCGCTGAGTCAGATACGACTGCGTGACTTCACTTTCACTTTTCACTTTCACACGTTGGAGAAGGAAACGGCAACCCACTCCAGTGTTCTTGCCTGGAGAATCCCAGGGACCGGGGAGCCTGGTGGGCTGCCATCTATGGGGTCGCACAGACTCTTTGGACACGACTGAAGCGACTTAGCAGTGGCAGTAAAGTATTAGAGTGGTGGCCTGGTATCATTACTATTATCTACTTGTGATCATTGAAGAATCATTGAAGAACTGAAAAACTCTCACTACCCTACCACAGAACACTACATGAGAAAGATAAGAGGATACCACGAATTATACTTTTATTTACATGAGCTAATGATTTTCTTAAAACAAGGGCTGAAAGGTATTCGCTTAGAACTAGTCCCAGTAATAGAGTGACAACTCCATATATTCCTTCTAGACTCTTATTTTATAATGATACTAACTTTATTTCATTAGCAGAGAAGAATACCCTGAAAGTTGCCTTAGTACTTGGCAACATTCAAAGTCGCACCAATCAGTGGCAGCTACTTCTGTCAATCTTTAGAAGCAAAAATTAAATTAAAATGAATTTTACCCCTCAACTGTCATATTCCATGTCAGTAGTATTCTTTATTTGCCAAGATACTTTTTAACTGAGTTAAACAGATGGTTGTCTCTCTTTGAAATACATGGCAAAAAGCCAAAATAAAAATTACCAAAATAGCATGCTTCTATTAGAAATAGGAATTTTGGGATTTTCTATGTTTGAAGTATATTATCTGGAGGCTTAAAATATCATTTTTAAAGAAAAATAAGCTTATAAATCCAAACGTATAAGATGCAGACTCATACCTTGTTAAACTTGAAGCTTAGGGTACTGTATGCATAATAATAGTGTGAATTATAAGCTACAGAGCTAAATCAGAGTGTTATGGGTTCAGTTAACCCCTCCCCCCCAAAAAAAGAATAATGAAGTTCTAACTCGTAGTACCTGTAATGTGACTTTATTTGGAAATAGGATCTTTGTAGATTTAATCAGGATAAGTTGAGGTCATACTGGATTAGAGTGAGACCTGAACCCCATGACTAGTGCCTTTGTAATGGGAGAGATATTTAAAGATGACATGCGAAAAGGGAAGAAGGCTATGTGAGGACAGAGGAAGAGATTGGAGTGATGTTACTATAAGTCAAGAAATGCCAAGGATTGCATTAACCACCAGAAACTAGGAGAGGAGTGTGGGACAGAGTCTCCCTCAGAGCCCCTAGAAAGAACCAGTCCTGCCCACACCTTGATCAGATTTCTGAACTCCTGAAGAGTTAAGATACTACTCTTTTGTTATTTTAAGCCACCTGGTTTGGGGCACTTTGTTGAGGCAGCCCTACCAAACTAATACTGAAGATATTTAGCTAAAGAATACTTAGGGAATGGGGGCTTCCCCAGTGGCTCAGCGGTAAAGAATCTACTTGCAGTGCAGAAGCTGCTGGAGACGTGGGTTTGATCCCTGCATCTGGAAGATCCCCTGGAGGAGGGCATGACAGCACACTCCAGTATTCTTGTCTGGGAAAACCTATGGACAGAGGAGCCTGACGGGCTATAGTCCATGGGGTCACAAAGAGTCGGACATGACTGAAGCGACTAAGCATGCATGCACTTAGGAAGTGAGTGGGGAGAAGGAAGGAGAAAATTTAAAGATTGTATGCCTATAGTATTTGTCTTTCTGTTACTGGCTTATTTCACATAGCATGATGTCTTCCAGAATTATCCATGTTGTCACAACTGGCAGGATATCCTTATTTTTCAAGGCTACATAATGTTCTATTGTATGTATATAGCATACTTTTTTGATCCATTCATCTGTCAGTGGACATTTAAATTGTTTACATATTGTGATTGTTGCCGATATGGCAATAAACATGGGAAAGCAACTATCTCTTTGATATCCTGACTTCTATTCTTCTATATACCCAGAGGTGGGTATACAGCTGGATCGTATTTTTAATTTTTAGAGAAACCTACTTTTACTGTTTTCTATAGCTGATCTAGCATTTTACATGCATACCAATAGAGTACAAGAGTTCCAAGTTCTCTACACTTTTGCCAGCACTTACTTTTCGTTTTTATTTAGCATGGTTTTGATTGGCATTTCCCTGATGATTGGTGATGGTGCACACCTTTTCATGTACCTGTTAGGGCATCTGGATATCTTCTTTGGAGAAATGCCTATTCAAGTACTTTGTCCCATTTTTTAGTCAAGTTATTTGGACTTTTGAATTATAGGAGTTTATTTCAGACATTAACTCCTTATCATTTATATGGCTTGCAAATGCTTTCTCTCATTCCATAGATTGCCTTTTCATTTTGTTGATTAGTTCTTTTGCTGTGCAGAAACCTTTTAGTTTGATACAGTTCCTTTTCTCTATTTTTGGTTTTATTGCCTGTGCTTTTGGTGTCATAGCTAAGAAATCATTGCCAAGACTAATGGTTCCATTTGTATGAACTTGTTGCTGTTGTTCAGACACTAAGTTATGTTCTACTCTTTGTGACTGCATGGAATGTAGCATGCCAGGCTTCTCTATGTTTCACTATCTCCCAGAGTTTGCCTATATTCATGTCCATTGAGTTGGTGATGCTATGTAACCATCTCATCCTCTGCCACCCCCTTCTCCTTTTGCCTTCAGTCTTTCCCAGCCTCAGGGTCTTTTCCAGTGAGTCAACTCTCTGCATCATGTGGCCAAAGTATTGGAATTTTAGCTTCAGCAACAGAACTTCCAATGAATATTCAGGGTTGATTTCCTTTAGGATTGATGTGATTTGGTCTCTTTGCAAGGGACATTCAAGATGCTTCTCCAGCACCACAATTCAAAAGCATCAATTTTTCAGCACTCAGCCTTCTTTATGTTCCAACTCTCACATACATATATGACTACTGGAAAAACCATAGCTTTGACTATACAGATCTTTGTCAGCAAAGTGATGTCTCTGTTTTTTAATATGCTGTCTAGATATGTTGTAGCACTCCTTCCAAGGAGCAAGCATCATTTAATTTCATGGCTGCAGGCATGGTCTGCAGTGATTTAGGAGCCCAAGAAAGGAAAATCTATCACTGCTTCCACTTTATCCTTTTCTAATATTTGCCATGAAGTGATGGGGCCAGATACCATGTTCTTAGTTTTTTTGAATATTGAGTTTTAAGCCAGTTTTTTCACTCTACTTTTTGACCCTCATCAAGAAAGTCTTTGGTTACTCTTCACTTTATGCCATTACACTTGTATTATCTGCATATCTGAGGTTGTTGATATTTCTCCTGGCAATCTGGATTCCAGTTGTGATTCATCCAACAAGGCATTTCACATAATGTATTTTACATATAAGTTAAATAAGCAGGGTGACAGTATACAGCCTTGTTGTGCTTCTTTCCCAATTTGGAACCAGTCTATTGTTCCATGTTTGGTTCTAGCTGTTTCTTCTTGACCCACGTACATGTTTCTCAGGAGACAGGTAAAGTGGTCTGGTATGCCAGTCTCTTTAAGAATTTTCCACAATTTGTTGTGATCCACACAGTCAAAGGATTTAGCATAGTCAATGAAGCAGAAGTAAATTGTTTTCTGAAATTATCTTGCTTTCTCCATGATCAAGCCAATGTTGGCAATTTGATCTCTGGTTCCTCTGCCTTTCCTAAATGCAGCTTGTGCATTTGGAAGTTCTTGGTTCATGAACTGCTAAAACTTAGCTTGAAGGATTTTGAGCATAACCTTGCTAGCATGTGAAATGAACATAATTTCCAGTAGTTTGAACTTGCTTTGGCATTGCCTTTCTTTGGGATTGGAATAAAAGCTGATCTTTTCTAGTCCGTGTCAGCTGCTGAGTTTTCCAGATTTGGTGACATATTGAGTGCAGCACTTTTAAGGCATTATCTTTTAGGATTTTATTTTATTTGTAATTTTAATTTTATTTTATTTTTAAACTTTACATAATTGTATTAGTTTTGCCAAATATCAAAATGAATCCATCACAGGTATACATGTGCTCCCCATCCTGAACCCTCCTCCCTCCTCCCTCCCCATACCATCCCTCTGCTCATCTGAAATTTCATCACCTCTACTAGCTTTGTTCATAGCTGCTGCTGCTGCTACTGCTAAGTCGCTTCAGTCGTGTCCGACTCTGTGTGACCCCATAGACGGCAGCCCACCAGGCTCCCCCATCCCTGGGATTCTCCAGGCAAGAATACTGGAGTGGGTTGCCATTTCCTTCTCCAATGCGTGAAAGTGAAGTCGCTCAGTCATGTCCAACTCTTAGCGACCCCATGGACTGCAGCCTACCAGGCTCCTCCGTCCATGGGATTTTCCAGGCAAGAGTACTGGAGTGGGGTGCCATTGCCTTCTCCATGCTTCCTAAAGCCCACTTGACTTCACACTCCAAGATGTCTGGTCCTACGTGAGTGACCACACCATCATGGTTCAGTTCAATTCAGTTGCTCAGTAATGTCTGACTCTGCAACCCAATGGACTGCAGCATGCCAGGCTTCTCTGTCCATCACCAACTCCTGGAGCTTGCTCAAACTTATGTCCATCGAGTCGGTGATTCCATCCAACCATCTCATCCTCTGTCGTCCCCTTCTCCTCCTGCCTTCAGTCTTTCCCAGCATCAGGGTCTTTTCCAATGAGTCGGTTCTTCGTGTCAGGTGGCCAAAGTGTTGGAGATTCAACTTCAGCATCAGTCCCTCCAATGAATATTCAGGACTGATTTCCTGAATATTAACCATCATGGTTATCTGGGTCATTAAAACTGATCTTGTATAGTTCTTCTGTGTATTCTTGTCACCTATTCTAATCTCTTCTACTTCTATTAGGTTCTTACTGTTTCTGTTCTTTATTTTGCCCATCTTTGCATGAAATGTTCCCTTTATATCTTCAATTTTCTTGAAGAGATCTCTAGCCTTTTCCAAATATCTTGCTTTCTTCTATTTCTTTGCATTGTTCATTTAAGAAAGCCTTTTTATCTCTTCTTGCTATTCTCTAGAACTCTGCATTCATTTGGGTATATCTTTCCCTTTCTCCATTGCCTTTCACTTCTTTTCTTTCTTGAGCTATTTGTAGAGCCTCCACAGACCACCACTTTGCCTTCTTGCAATTTTTTTTCCCTTTGAGATGGTTTTGTCACTGCCTCCTATACAATGTCATGAACCTCTGTCCATACTTCTTCAGGCACTCTGTCTACCAGATCTGATCCCTTGAATCTATTTATCAACTGCACTATATAAACATAAAGGATTTGATTTATGTCATAACTCAATGGCCTAGTGGTTTTCCCTACTGTCTTCAGTTTAAACCTGACTTTTCCAATAAGGAGCTGATGATCTGAGCCACAGTCAGCTCCAGGTCTTGTTTTTACTGACTGTATCAATATCTAAAATTGTCAACTCACAGAAGCTGAGAATACGATGATACTTGCCAGCAGCTGGAGGGATAGGGAAATGGGGAGTTGTTGTTTTATGGGTATAAAGTTTCACTTATGTAAGATGAATAAATTCTAGAGACCTACTGGCACCCTACTCCAGTACTCTTGCCTGGAAAATCCCATGGACGGAGGAGCCTGGTGGGCTGTAGTCCATGGGGTTGCTGAGAGTCGGACATGATTGAGTGACTTCACTTTCATTTTTCACTTTTCACTTTCATGCATTCAGAAGGAAATGGCAACCCACTCCAGTGTTCTTGCCTGAAGAATCCCAGGGATGGTGGAGCCTGGTGGGCTGCCATCTATGGGGTCACACAGAGTCAGACACGACTGAAGCGACTTAGCAGCAGCAGCACTGTACAAGAATGTCCCTATATCTAACAAAACTGTATGGTGGGAGTGGTGGAGGAAAGAAATAGGTGGGGGAGATTAAGAGGTACAAATTTCCAGTTGCAAAATAAATGACACACAGATATAAAAAATATAGTGTGGAAGATATACTAAATAACTATGTCATATATTTGTATGGTGACAGGTAGACTTGTGGTGATCATTTTGAAATGTATAGAAATATTGAATCACTGTGTTGTGTAATGGGAACTAACATAGTACTGTAGGTCAACTATACTTACAAACAAATAAACAAACTCATAGAGAAAGAGTTCAGATTTGTGGTTACCAGAGACAAAGATTGGGAGAAGAGGGAATTGGATAAATGCAGTCAAAAGGTACAAATTTCCAGTTAAAAGATAAATAAGTACAAAGGATGTAATGTACAACATGCTAAAGATAATTTATGCTGCTGTATACTACATATGAAAGTTGGTAAGAGAGAAAATCCTAAGAGTTCCCATCAGAAGGAATTTTTTCCCCCATTTCTTTAATTTTGAATCTATATGAGATGATGGATGTTCAGTAAATTTAATATGATCATCTTCATGATGTATGTAAGTCAAATCATTATGCTATACACTCTAAACTGTATGTCAATTATATATCAATAAAATTAGAAGGAAAAAACATGGAATATAAAAAAAATGAACAAGAACAAAAGCCCCACTAGGAAACTTTTGGAGGGGATACATATGTCTGCTACTTTGATTCATGATGGTTTCATGGGTGTATGCAAAAGTCCAAACTCATTATATTGTATATATTAAATATGTGCAGTTTATTATATATCAATTATGGCTTCAAAAATCTATCAAGAGATCATATACTTTATAATTCAGTTCATATAACAGTCTTTGTTTTGGGGATGTGTACACCCAATTTCACCAGCCTATGGTTGAAAGAGGAGGTGGTTTATTTTATATTTTACATAGATATATTTTTATTTTGGGAAGACTCTTTGCCCTATAAACATCTACTTCATGCTTGTTAAGAATTTTGGCAAACTTAAATTCATAGTAATCTACCAAGCCTTTCTTACTTCCAAGGATATTATATCACTTCTAAGTGGAAATATTACCACATTGGCCTGGAAAATTCAAGCCACAAAATGGTGTGTCTGTCTGTCTATCTATTTGTCAGTCTATGATCTTGGGTTTTTTAAATGTAGACTACTCTATAATTGGAATAAGGCCCTTAATTGTGTTTCCTGTTCCACTTTTGGTGACCTCATGTAATCACTCCCCATATTTGCCATGTGTTTGAATTTGTATACATAGACATAAAAGTATCATAGTGAGTCTGTTAAAAATCTTTATTGAGCACCTATCATGGTACAGATGCTTTCTAGGTACTAAAGACCCTGTGCTAAGGATTCAAGATGGACTTGGTCCCTGTTCTCAAGGAACTTACATTTCAGTGGGAAAGACAGAGCATAAAATGCAAATAAATGAGAATATTTCTAGCTCTTAAAGTAATAAGAACTGTCATACTTTTGCAGAGGTGGCCAATTTAGCCAGGGTGGTTGGGAAAACCCTTTGTGGAGAAATGGTGTTTTACTTGAGACTGGAAAGACGAGAAAGAGGCAGCTATGTAAATATCTGAGGAAAAAATCATCCAAGCATAAATATCTCTTTCTGTATATCAAAATATATATATTTGATATATATTTCAAAGTCAGGTGGCGCTAGTGGTAAAGAACTCACCTGCCAATGCAGGAGGCATAAAAGATGCAGGTTCAGTCCCTAGGTAAGGAAGATCCTGTGGAGAAGGGCATGGCAACCCACTCCAGTATTCTTGCCTGGAGAATCCCATGGACAGAGGAGCCTGGCATGCTACAGTCCATAGGGTCATGCAGAGTCTGACATGACGGAAGTGACTTAGCACACACAGCACATTTCATATATATTTATTTATTCTATTTCAAAGTCCCTGAAACATAAATAAACTTACTATGTAAGAAGAACCAATCTAACTGGAGCATAATTAATGAGGGGGAGGGAGTGTAGATACAGAAAGAAGCTATATCACATACAAGTTGTAGTCCAAGATAAAGAGTTTGTATTTTATGTTAGGTTTCATGGAGAGACACTGGGAGGTTTTAACCTGTGAAGCACCATAGTTTTCACAAAATTATGGGAGGTATTATAAAGAAGATAAGTTGTATGGGGAAATAAATAGAAACAGGGAGACAAATTAGGGGACTATTTCAGTAGTCCAGATGAGAGATGATAGTGCCGTGGACTGGTATTTTAAAATCCAGTGGAAACGAATTTGAAACATTTCAAGGGTAGAAATACCTTTGGAAATTGATTTTTGGAGATATGACAGGACTTACTGATGGATAGACCTGAAATTTGATGGAAAAAGAAGAATCAAGGAAGACTCCTACATTTTGTTTTAGTCTCAAGAACTGGGTGTTTACTCAAAAGGAGATGGGTTGGCCAGGAGCAGATATAGAAGTAAAACTCTGTAATCCTATTTGCATTTTATTAAGGTTGAGAGGTCCATTAGACTTTTCAAGTGGCAATGTGGAGTAGGGAGTTGTGTATATATGATATGATTTCTAAAGTTCAGGAGAGCAGTGCAGGCTGGAGCTATAGATTTGACAGGCATCAGTGTATAGATTTGAACTCTTGGTACTGGATGAGATAGCTTAGGGAGAGTGTATATAGAGGAAATGAAGGGTAAGGAAAGACTCCCGAGGTACTCTAACTTCTAAAAGTCTTATCCAGAAGGAGACTGAGAAAAAGTATCTAGTGAGATAGAAAACAAGACAATGATTAAAAAAAAAGCCAAGTGCTATTCATGGGTCAATAAAATTAGTCAGAGATCTCTGCATTGGCTTGGGCAAAATGTAAGTCATTGGTTTCTTTGGTGAGAGCTTTTACAAGACAGAAGGGATTGAGTTACTGAATATAGATAAATATGTGGAAGAGCATTTCAATACCATGTTTTGAAAAATAAATGAAGAAATTTAGTTAGTGAGTAGAGACAAATATTTGGAGAATTTGTACCATAGAAGGAGAGATTTAGAGATTTTTGTTTGTCATGTTTTTAAAGTGTATGTTGCTGCTGCTGCTGCTAAGTCGCTTCAGTTGTGTCCAATTCTGTGTGACCCCAGAGACAGCAGCCCACCAGGCTCGCCATCCCTGGGATTCTCCAGGCAAGAACACTGGAGTGGGTTGCCATTTCCTTCTCCAATGCATGAAAGTGAAAAGAGAAAGTGAAGTTACTCAGTCATGTCCGACTCTCAGCGACCCCATGGACTGCAGCCCACCAGGCTCCTCCATCCATGGGATTCTCCAGGCAAGAGTACTGGAGTGGGGTGCCACTGCCTTCTCCAGTTAAAGTGTGATAGTGATACATATTTGAATGACAATGAGAGGAAGAAACTGATAGTTGAGTAGAGGTAGGGAAGATCCCCTGGAGAAGGGAATGGCAACACACTCCAGTATTCTTGCCTGGAGAATCCCATGGACAGAGGAGCCTGTCAGGTTACAGTCCATTGGATCACAAAGAGTTGGACATGATTGAAGCCACCTAGCATGCACTTGACATAATTACAGGAGTAAAGTCTTTCAGAAGGTAAGAGGGGTTGAGATTCAAGGAAGGCACAAGGAAGCATACTCCTAGAGGACTCTTCTATAATAGCAGCAAGACAATTGAGTATGGAGTTGAGTTAGTCTGGAGGCAGACTTTCTGGGTTCAGATCCTATGTTTGCCATCTGTGGTTTGTCTGTTTGTTTGTTTTTGGTAAACCTAGATGAATGCTTTCATTTCCTCATCTCTAAAATGGGGCTGATACATGGTATCTGAAAAAAAAAAAAAACATATCAAAACAGAGTTAGGGTTACTGTTAGATTGGTGGTTGCACAAGACAGTGGGTGGGGGAACTGGGTGAAGGTGGTCAAAAGGTACACATTTCTATTTAAAAGATAAATAAGTACTAGAGATGTAATGTACAACGTTGTGACTATAGTTAGCAGTCTTATATATTTGAAATTTGTAAGAAAGTAAATCTTTAAAGTTCTTATCACAAAGAAAGAAACTCTTTTTAACTATGTGAAGTGATGGATATTAACTAAACATATTATGTCACCATTTCACAATATATACATATATCAATCATTATGTTGTAAATCTTAATCTTAAAATATTATATGTCAATTGTGTCTCAATAAAAGTTGAAAAATTAAATACGGAGGATATAATAGCACTTACCTCATAGAGTTATAAATGTTGAATAGGTCAAATTGGATCAAGTGCATGGTCTTCCCAGGTGGCACTAGTGGTAAAGAACCCTCCTTCTATGCAGGAGACATAAGAGACGTGGGTTCTATCCCTGGGTCAGAAAGATCCCCTAGAAGAGGGCACAGCAACCCACTCTAGTATGCTTGACTGGAGAATCCCATGGACAGAGGAGCCTGGTGGACAATAGTCCATAGGGTCAAAAAGAGTTGGATACTACGGAACACAACACAGGGATGGATGAAGTGCATAAAGTAGTACTTGGCAAATGGCAAGTTCTCAGTAAAACCCAGCTATTGTTGTTGTTGTCGCTGCTGTTATATGGGAACAGATGCAACTGTGTGGGTGAAATTGTTGATGGGAAGATGAGGCAGTTATCAGCTGACTGTACCCATTATGTCTAAGAAGAATGCCATAGGATTGTCAGATGAATTAGTGGGAAAAAAGTTGAAAATTTAAAGAGAAAGGAGAAGGTATTAAATGGTTATTTTTTTCTAATTAAGTAATTCTAGTATCATTGAGACTAATCTAGTACTAGGAACTCTGTATCATTGAATTGTTATGAGGAATAAATGAGATAATGTTTAAAAACACTTTAAAAGCACCATATAAGTGGAATTATTATTTTGTCAGCATAGGTAGTTGTAAAGTGAAATGTCTCCTCAATCAATATGAGTAAGGAAATGGTAAGGGACATTGTGTAATTGGTTTGATTTTGCTCCCTGATTCATCAAACTATTTTTTAACATTTCATAAACATTAACTATATTACAGGATATCTTTTCTCATTCATATAGATTTCATTTTTACTAAGTTTGAGCAAGAAATAAAGTCCATAAATTCAACATTTATTTAGGTAATGAAGGATTACAGTCTCAAAATATAGAATATGCCACTTAGCATTTGCAGTTCTTTTATACTCCAAATGTGACTATTTAACAGGCTAAGTTTATTTTAAAACAAGACTTAGGTATTCATGTTTGTAGCAGATAAAAGGCATCTAAAACTTCTGCCAAAGTTACCATTTTGACAACATGAAATTTTCCCATCCAGCTGGTCATTAGGCCTTTCCAACTGTCAATGTCTTTTGCAATCTGCTTTAATAGTAGCATATAATTAGCTTTATACAGATCAGAGACATCGGGGGGTAATATTCCAATGCAAATATCAAAATCCCAAGAAAGCTAACTCAAAGAGACATATGTCCCCACCATCCTTCATGACAGTCTTTAGCTCTGAAGGCTGTAGCAGTTGATTTGTGTAAGGTACTTTGAATCATAATTTGGAAATATTGTAATTAAATACCTATTGGAGTTCTGGAAAATATATTCAGGAGAGTGATATAAGTAGCAATATGTTATTAATGTACATTGTCTTTGCATATATAGTTCAGTAATCACTTCAAAGAAATGTGCCAGATAATTGGGGAAAAATGATTTCTAATGCTAGAGTGAATTTTTCAAGGTTTGATTATATGGGGAGTTTAAAATAAGCACAACTTTATTTTTAAGGTAATGTATTGTCTGACTGATTTAAAATTAATCTAATTTTAATGTATCACAGTGAGTTCTGTGTACATTTCCACACCTATACACATAGACACATGAAAGCTCTCTAGGTTCAAAATATGTCACTTTAAAGGGGACAAGATTGTTATGCTCAAATAGAATTTGAGACATCTTTTTATCTCTTGAGTTAAGGAATTCCATTTTGTAACTTTAAGAATTCAGCACCTAATGTCTTTAATTCTCCTTTAATAAGAATGTCTTCATCCTTGAGTAGTTTTGCACTTCCGTAGAAAGGTTTCTGCCTTTATGAGATTAATCTTTAGAATGTCTAGTAGGTAGAACTAGTCGGCTGTTTTCCAGACTGTTTAGGTGGAAGTATTCACAATAGTTCTTTGTGAAAGTGTTGTCTAAGCAGAGGACTAATGGCAAAACTGTGAATAAGACATATCATGTGTGTGCAGAATATGACTTTTCACTAGCAGAGAAAAGAGAGAGTTTCTGTTGCTTTGCAAGAAATTCATTTGAGGACTATCAATAATTAAATATTCCTGTTCAGTGATAAATGGAATCTACCAGACTTCAAACCTGCCCATAGGAAACTTGCTGTTTAGCAGAACAAGTCCAAGACACCAACCGTGTGTCTCAGCTTATTACTTAGCCAGGTCCATAATGCCAACTCACACAAGAGTAGTGAGTTTACCATATACTGAAGACTAGCACTGGCTTTATTACAGTTGCTAATGATGAATTGGGCAATAACCAGAACCCATTGACAGTAAGAAGGAAACTGCAGTCTGGAATTTACATGTGAATATCATAAGTGAAAAATGTTCACTAATAAAGTCTGAAGTAAATGTCAGATGGGATTTGCACTGGGACGACCCAGAGGGATTTCTTTATTCCTTCTGAGTTTTTCATAAGCCCATTGCCTGTACCCCAGAGAGATGACAAGAAATTCCTGACTTGAGTTTCTCATCCTCCATCTATTTATTTGTGTCCCTTGATGTGTATACTTTTGTCATAAAACCATACTCATTTTCTGGCTAGGATCTTAAAATTTGTTTACAAACTCATTTGTGTTTCTGTATAATCCACATATTCTAGCTCCTGGTAGTCCCTATAGTGGACTAAGGATGTGAAGGACAAGCATTCTCATTCATCTTTGATGCTTGCTGGTAGCTCATTAGATGCTCGAGTGACTGAGATTTTAGACAAGTCAGGACAGGCAAGGGACAGAGCAGGGATCTTATATTAATTTCCCCACTTGATGGCTGAAAACTGGGAAACACAGAAAAGATAAGTGATTTGTCAGAGGTAAATTATTAGTTGCATTCAAACACTCATTAGGAAATAATAGGTTCTAGTTTTGATTATTTTCCATCACTTTATTTGACCTTTAATATCTTATGGCAACATATAGCGAGCCTACTGTGCTACATACAGTTCATAGGGTCTCAAAGAGTTGGACATGACTGAAGCGACTTAGCACACACACAAGTACAGCTTATTTCCATCCCTGATTTCTCAGTCACAATTCAAGAGTGTATTCTATGTAGACAATATATCCCCAAGGAGGGGGGATGATTTGGGAGAATGGCATTAAAACATGTATAATATCATATAAGAAATGAATTGCCAGTCCAGGTTTGATGCAGGATACAGGAAGCTTGGGGCTGGTGCACTGGGATGACCCAGAGGGATGGTAAGGGGAGTGGGGTGGGAGGGGGATTCAGGATGAGGAACACATGTACACCCGTGGCAGATGCATGTTGATGTATGGCAAAACCAATACAATATTGTAAAGTAAAAAATAAATAATAATGATAATAAATTAAAAAAAAAACAATGAAAATAGATCCCCCTAGTTTCAGTGAACTATAGAATATAATGATTGCCTTGCAGTAAATGGGCTTCCCTGATAGCTCAGCTGGTAAATAATCCATCTGCAATGCAGGAGACCCTGGTTCAATTCCTGGGTTGGGAAGATCTGCTGGAGAAAGGATAGGCTACCCACTCCGGTATTCTTGGGCTTCTCTTGTGGCTCAGTTGGTAAAGAATCCACCTGCAATACGGGAGACCTGAATTCAATCCCTGGGTTGGGAAGATCCCCTGGAGAAGGGAAAGGCTACCCACTCCAGTATTCTGGCCTAGAGAATTCCATGGACTGTATAGTCCATGAGGTCACAAAGAGTCTGACATGACTGAGAGACTTTCACAATTGCAATAAATAAACCCTAATATAAATTCCACAAATACTGCAACATGTGAATATATTAATGAAAGATTTAAAATCTTCTACTAAAAAAGTTATTTTTTTGAATATTCTGTTACCGGGCCATGACACATGCCACCTAATTGATGATTCAGCTGATATAGCTGTTAAGCTGGATGTCCTCCTGCTTCCCTTAAGATTCCTGCTGAAGCCACATACACTTCCTAGTGTTGCTTTTTTGGTCATAGTTCCGTATACCTTGAGCAAGTGATAAGCATATATAAATATTGAGAAGATTACAGACCTTCCAATTACATAGCACTTATAGTCTCCCAGAGATCACGGCAGTTCACTAATTTCACCTCCAAAGGACACAATTATACAATGGTTAAGTGCATAACTTCCAGAGTCAAATGGCCCTGGGTTTAAATCTGAACATAGGTTGATCTCTTTATTAGCTGTCTGACTTTGACCAAGTTACTTAATCTCTCTTGTTCTTCTTTTTTTTTTTTATCTGCAAAAAGGGAAAAAGACTGGTAGCTGCCTCTGAGCATTGAGGAAAAAGGTAGCTAATTAATTATTGTAAAGGGTTGAGCAAAATACTAAGTATGTATTATGTAGTCAATATCTAAATGATAGCTGCTGTTGCCACCACCACTGCTGCAGCTGTTCTTGTTATTAGAGCATCATTAGAAATCCCACAGAAGCAAATCAGGAAGGGAAAAGGACAGGCAGAGAATAAGGAATAAGTAGAAGAAAATAATGGTTTATTAGCTAATTTCATGAACTTTCCCACATCATTCTGAAGACAATAAAGTGCCCTTTCTGGGATTCAGCAAGCATTTTTGCTTTTCTTTTAAAGTATATGCCACATGCTTAGAAGAAATTTAATCAATTGATGATGATTCACATATTCCTAAATCTTCACAACTGAATATGGGAAAGTCTTTTGATAGTCAAGAGAGCTTTTTACTCTTGTTATAATCAGACAATCTCTCCTACGGAAAAGTAGGTTATATTTCTTAAATAAATGTATTTAACATGAATGATTCAGTTTCAAACTCTGAATTTATTGATTAGGGGGTGGAGGGGACACGGGTGAGTTTTGAACATTGTAGAATGAGCATTTCTATCCATAAGAAAGAATTCTGATAGACAGATTGCTTGAGTATGAGGCGATTATACAACAGAAACTTATTTCCTGTCTCTTTCTTCTCCTGAACACCCACAGGATACTTAGAAACATCCATCTGAAGGTATTTTAACTAACCTAGTGGCACAGAATGTCACAGACAAACACCTGAGTGACAAAGTAATTGTAAATGGACAAGACTGGTATAAACATGTAAAAGAGCAGGAATAATGGTGCTTATACCAAGCAACTGATACTTAAGATCATAAGAGGAAGTTGAAGAACAAGTCAAAATCTGTATAATTACGATGTTTTGTCATGGATAGTGGGGCTTCCTAAGTAGTGCTAGTGGTAAAGAACCCGCCTGCCAGTGCAGGAGATGTAATAGCCTGGAGTTTGATGCCTGGGTCAGAAAGATCCCTGAAGGAAGGCATGGCAAACCATTCCAATATTCTTGCCTGGAGAATCCCATGGATAGACAGAGCCTGGCAGGTTACAGTCCATAGGGCTGTAAAGAGTCGGACACAACTGAAGTGACTTAGAACGCACGTCATGGATAGAATAATACCTTAAAAAAGGAGCTTTTGACTGCAGAAATACTCTTTGTATGGTATGGGGAGACATTTATTATTTGACATAACTCCGAACACGATTAAGTGCCCACAAAATGATAGGTCTAGTCCATTTATTTCCTGGGCAAGTACGATCTTTTACCCTCTGTGAAGTCTTTACCAAGATTTTGTTCCAAGGTCCTGCCAAGAAACATGATTGGTATAAAATTGCTTCCCCTAGTCTAGCAGCCTATATTCTTCTAAGTGTTCCTCAATACATTAGGTATTATAGTATAGAATTTCAAAATAGTAAGAACAAGCTACAGGTAGTCCAAGGCCTTGCCTTCAGAATCTTGTTGTTAATAACACACCTAAAGAAGACAAATATCTCAAGAAAGCACTTCTATTTAACCAAGTCATAATAGCAAAAACATAATGGCTATTTATTAGTTTGCAGTGATTAAAAAAAAAATAATCACAGTTACTGGAATATTTGAAGCCTGTATATTCCCTCTTGTTAGCACTTATATGAAACCCAAGTTATAGTCAGAAAGTTGCTTGGCAAGAATGGAATTAAAATGAGACATTAAAGTTTTGATGTTATCAAGCTGAAATAGATAATCACAATAAAATGGATCTTACTAATAGAATTAAAATTATTGACTCTGGGGTCAGCAATATCCTGTCTCCATTTTCACACTGGAAATAGCTGTAAATATGAAAAGTTATGATTAAAGACCCTTTCTCTATTGGCCAGTGCTGTACAGTCTCTACCCACCTTTGCCATTGTGGTGCTCCTTCTCCATTTCAGTGACTCACCTTTCCTTACCACCTTCTCATTTAACTTCAATTTGACAATAACTTCAAGCAAATTAGAATAAATCCTGTGGGCTCTGGAGTTGTATCAGTCAGGGCTTCAAGAAATAAGACCACACTTTAGATGGTTCAAATGAAGAAGCATTAATAAATGGATGTAAATTACACAGAAACTATCACTAGTTAAAGGGCTTCCCAGGTGGCACTTAGTGGTAAAGAGTCTGCCTAATGACACAAGAGATGTGGGTTCAGTTCCTGGGTTGGGAAGATCCCCTGGATGAGGAAATGGTAACACACTCCAGTATTCTTGACTGAAGAATCCTATTGACAGAGGAGCCTGGCAGGCTAGAGTCCATGGAGTCACAAAGAGTTGGACACAACTGAGTAACTGAGCACACACCACTAATTAAAAGTTGTTGAAATATGAAAAAAGTGAAAGTGTTAGTCCCTCAGTCATGTTCAACTCTTTGTGACCCCATGGACTGTAGCCAACCAGGCTCCTCTGTCCATGGAATTCTCCAGGCAAGAATCCTATAATGTTTACCCATTCCCTTCTCCAGGGGATCTTCTTGACCCAAGGATTGAACCTGTGTCTCTTGCATTGCAAGCAGATGCTTTGCCATCTTAGCCACTAAGGAAGCCCTAAAAATTATTACAACCACTAATCTTAAAGGTACTGAAGGTAGCTGAATAAAAACAGGAACCTTGGAGGACACACTTAAAGGCAGAAGGTGAAATCTCTGAGGGGCTTTAGTACCTCTAGTGACAAGGTGCTGAAGTAAGAAGGTCTGAGGGAAGGACTCTGACCTTTTAATTCTCCTACCCTAACATTTCCTGCTAGTGCCTCCTGTTTGCCTAACCTCATGGAAAGGTAGCTGGCAAGGGAGCATGAGCAATTTAGTCCATAGAAGTCAACCTCCCAGGAAACAAAGCAGGAAAGAAAAGGGTGGAAGTGGATATTGCTGGTGATTGTGAGAGAGGAACAAAACATAATAACCAGCGTAGGAGACATAGTCCATGTTTCTAGAGACCTTTTTGTCTTAGTTTGCTATGGCTTCTCTAAAAGTCTGGGTATTATACCATAGCCTAGGTGACTTATAGACAGTAAAATTTATTGTTCATAGTTTTGGAGGCTAGAAGTGCAAGATCAAGGTGCCATCATGCTTGGGTTCTGGTGGGTGCTCTCTTCTGAGTTGTAGGCTGCAACCTTATTGCATCCTCACATAGTGAAAAGGGACAAGGGCGCCTTAGGGATTAGGATTTCAACATGTGAATTTATGATGGACATAAACATTTACATCACAGTGCCCTTTTTATGATCATCTGGCTCACTGTGTCCTGATCTTATGTTCTCTCAAAGGAAAGTCTTGTTTATCTCATATCTGATGTCTTTATCACATGTTTACTGTAGTCCCTCAAACACTGAAATCATAATCTATAAGAATATAACTGGTTCATAACTGAGAACCATAGAACTAGTGAACATTGGGAGCATATCTAAAAGCCAAAGCTAAATTTGCTTATTTTCTAATCTAGAACAGAACAGAAGAATTAGAATGATAGAAAGGAAGAAGATGGGTATGGTGGTTAGAATACATGTGTGATGGGAATGAATGTGATCCATGGGCCTGAATCATCATTGCCCATCAAGACACAGGAGTTTTTGTCTGCTTTAATTGTGCGGTAACTAGTACTCTGCAGTCCTACATACTCAGAGATTCTCAAGCAGAGGAGAGAAAAGAGAGAAAAAATGATAGGGTTTGTTGGAAAGACAAAACCACTGAGTGAATTCTAGGGAGAAAAATAGAGAAACATTGATTTTGACATTGCTTTCAAATAATTATCATGCAAGCCCACCACTACTGTTGGCTGAAATACGCAATGACCAAGGCAGGGAATGTTTCCTATTTTTAACTTCTTTCAAGTATAATCATATCCTCCTACATAACATATACTCTAACCAAGCTGGATTTTTTGTCATTTCCTTGCTTTCTCTACTCTAATACATTTTACTCATTTTGTTTCTTCATCTTTATCTATTGAAATTCTGTCCATCCGTAAAGATTTATTTCAATATTACTTTTGATCTTTGGTGAAACCCCCTAGTGGTTCAGATGGTAAAGCGTCTGTCTGCAATGCAGAAGACCTGGGTTCGATCCCTGGGTTGGGAAGATCCCCTGGAGAAGGAAATGGCAGCCCACTCCAGTATTCTTGCCTGGAAAATCCCATGGATCTTGGAGCCTGGTAGGCTACCATTCATGGGGTCACAAAGAGTCAGACATGATGGAGCGACTTCACTTTCACTTCACTTCTGGATCAACTTGTATTACTATGTATTCTTCCTATGCAATTGATCACTTTTTTCATTATTTTAAAGTTTACTGTAAGATCTTTGAGAGTGGAAGCAGTATCGAATTAATCTTTGTTTTCTCTGCAACCACTGGCATAGTGCCTAGGATACACATCTTTGGTGTAAAGAGCCTGTTGTTGTTCAGTTGCTAAGTCCTGTATAACTCTTTGTAAACCAATGGACTGCAGCACAGCAGGCTCCTGTGTCCTCCACTGTCTCCCAGAGTTTGCTGAGACTTATGACCATTGAGTCACTGATGCCATCTAACCACCTCATCCTCTGTTGCCTCCTTCTCCTCTTGCCCTCAGTCTTTCCCAGCATCAAGGTCTTTTCCAATGAGTTGGCTCTTCACATCAGGTGGCCAAAGTATTGGAGCTTCAGCTTCAGCATCAGTCCTTCCAACATAGTGGGTGTAGCTTTTTGTTAGTGTGATGGACAACTGTGGAATCATTATGTATGTTAATAGAAACCATGAAAGATGTTCTTAGGAGTAAGGATTTAAAATGTCAGTGGATATGGATGATTTGAAAACATCTGTCTTCATAAGACTGAGTTTCCCTCACAGAATGCTAACACTTCTGTTACTTTTATGAGCACTTTTTTCCTTATAAATCACCTATTTCATAAAACTTTTTAAAGTTATCCTCAAGTTCTACAAAGAATAAAAAATGAAGATGATGTTCTTTTCTAATTTGGGACTGTTCACCAGCATGATTCCCAGTTCGTTACTTACACCCTAGCAGGTATTCTCTATCACAGGATCTATTTACAAGAGATAATATGCATTCTAACTGGATCCTTGTTATCTATCTAAAAACTGCAAATGAAATAACTACTTAACATTCTGCCTTCAACATTTTATCCATTTTCAATGACTAAATTCTTTCACATTAAAAAATTTAGCACTTATCAGCAATTATGAATATAAAAATAAAGTCTAATGATGTAATAAAATACAGTACATAAAATAGTGCAGAAATGTAACTGGTGGTTAATTAAGAGATAATGCCTGCAGTACTGAATAGTGTCATCCTTTGGCACAAATGTTTAGGTGAAAGAAAGAAAGAAAGTGTACTCAGTCATGTCCAACTCTTTGCGACCCCATGGACTGTGGCCTATCAGGCTCCTCTGTCCATGGGATTTTCCAGGCAATAGTACTGGAGTGGATTGCCATTTCCTTCTCCAGGGGATCTTCCCGACTCAGGGATCAAACCCAGGTCTCCTGCATTGTAGACAGACGCTTTACCACCTGAGCCACCAGGGAAGCACCATGTGAAAGAAAGTCATTATTTTAAGAGCAGAAAAGTAATTTATAAACATATTTATGCTGCAGCCTGATTTAGGAATACCACTGGATGACAAAGACAAGGAGGGTTATGTAGAAGAATGGTGTTCTTGTGCCCATCTACTCTGCAACAGAATGCTTTTCTATTCTAATACAAAGTGCTCTATCTTGACTTGAATTTTCTTCTTTGTAAAATAAAGAACACATCTCTGCTTTAATTACTTCATATGATTTTTATGATTTCAAACTAAAGAAAAAGAGAGAATATTGACAAGTTAAGCAATGTTATATAAATGTGAGAGAAGGCACATGCACACACACATACACACAAACACAGAACAGATGTAAGCTGCACTGGTATTGGTTTTTCCTTTTTTTTTTTTTTGAATTGAAGTATAGCTGATTTACAATATTGTGATAGTTTCAGGTGTATAGCAAAGTGATTCAATTATAAATATGTATCTATTTTTTCAATTTATTTTCAATTATAGGTTATTATAAGATATTGAATATAGTTTCCTGTGCTATATGGTAGGTTCTTACTGTTTATCTGTTTTATATTTAGTAATGTGCATCTGTTAATCCCAAGCTCCTAATTCATTCCTCCCCTGCCTTTCACCTTTGGTAACCATAAATTTGCTTTCTATGCCTGATTCTTTTTCTATTTTGTAAATAAGTTCATTTTTATCATTTTGTAAGATTCCACATATAAGATATCATATGATATTTGTCCTTCTCTGTCTGACTTACTTCACTTAGTATGATAATCTTTAGATTTGGTTTGTAAAAGGGCTGTTTTAGTCCTTTAGAAGACAATGTATGCTTCACAGTAATTTTCTTAACTATTCCCTGGTATTTGCTCTGGGACACATATATGACTAAGATTTAAGGTAAAACAGAGAGTACTTAAAGTTACCCATTCCTGAAAAAAATATATGAACTCACTAGGGACTTGAATGATATATTTCCTAGGTCACTTGTAAGATGGACTCCCCAGGTCATTTCCAAGATTCAAAATCCCTAATTTTAGTTAAAAAATAATATTTGAAATAATTTTAGCACAGGATTATAAAGAATATAAAATTATATAACAAATATTAATATATGAGATCAAGCCAATAAGGTGACCAAATATAGAGCAATTAAATATGTCCTTTAAATGATTTTCAAAAACACTGTAGTGAATCAAAGACCAGTTTAAGAAAGGCTTTCTAGGTGTGAGTTGAAATTTTATTTATATATCTATTATAGGTTGAAATATTATGATTTCAAGGGGAAAATATGTATATATATTTGGTAATTCAGATGACCAAAATATATTTCTCATATATATTTGGTCTTCATTCATATTTCCAGGCTTATAGCTCCCCAAACCCTTAGAATTTCCTGAGCAATAAGACCAAAGGGAGCATCTCTTGTTATAATATTTGGTATCTTTTCCTCAGTTCTTGAAATCACTTCAGAGCCATAAAGCTGAAATGGGTATCATGTTACTTTTACAAGTCCCTTTCCACCATAACTTGGCTTGTGTTTATGAAGATAACTTTTGGAAAGAAACTAAGGATGGGGGCTGGTTGCCAGGGTAACTAATCATGAATAAAGAGTTGAAACTTTCAGTCCCACCCCTTGATTTCCAGAGAGGGGCAAGGAGCTGCAGGTTGAATCAATCAGCAATTGCCAATGAGTTCATCGACTATGCCTATGTAGTGAAGCCTCCATAAAAATCCAAAAACAGGGGATTTGGAAAGCTTCTAGATCAGGGAACCAGAATGTTTTCATGTGCGATTGTGCTGGACCCAAAGCTCCACTAGGACAGAAGGTGCTTTGTTTAGGACTTCACCCTATGTATCTCTTTATCTGGCCATTGATTTGTATCCTTTAATACCATTTGTAATAAATTGGTAATCTTGTGAGCAATAGAGTTTCCAGGGTTTCCCCCATGGCTCAGCAGTAAAGAATCTGCCTGCAATGCAGGAGATGCAGGAGGCCTGGGTTTGATCCCTGAGTCAGGAAGATCCCCTGGAGGAGGGCATGGCAGAAGTTGGTTATCAACCTGGAATCATGATTGGCATCCTGAGTTGGAGGAAGTCATTGGAAGCTCCAATTTGTTGCTGGTAGGTCAGGTAATATGTTTGAGGTGGAGGGCAATCTTACGGGACTAAACCTTTTACCTGTGGAATCTGATTCTATTTCTGGGTAGATAGTTTCAGAATTGACTTGAATTCTCAGATATCTTGAATTCAGTGTCCAAGGATTGCTTGTTGGTGTGGGCAAGGCTCCCTACACATGTTGGAATTGGGTCCAGGAACCAAAAAAAACTAATCATTTAAATCAAATAAATATCTAGTATTTATAATAATACTAGTTTTGATATATTAGTCAGTGATTAACCTGTTGTTTGACAATCAGTTATAACAACAAAAAGAATCAACAATGATAATGATCAATGAATACGTATAGATATGGCACTTGAAAGTCTGTAATGTGTTATAATCAGATACCATATAATGAGGTTTAATAAGTTTTTTGAATGAATAAATAAACATTAGAGATTCTCATCACTCATTCAGCAATTTTGTTTCTGTTTTCATGTGTTATACTTCCTTGCAATAAATAGTGTACATATAAATACATATGAGTGCAGGTATACAATCTCATGGGGGTAGATGTATTTTGAAATTCAGAAGTTTATTTTAGAAAAGTGATACGGAGTATACTGATTTGGGGTAACAGCTCAAGTGGGTCTGAATCAGCACCTCGTCCAAATATTTACAGTATATGGGAAACATAAAGTTTATGAAATACAAACCTCAGTCAGTATCAGTTCAAATTTTGCTGAACTGAATATGTTGGGCACCAAATTTGAAGAAACCCTCTTTTCAGAGCATTTTATTTTATTTATTTATTTTGCTTCTTTTTTTTAATATTTTATTTTATTTTTTAACCTTACAATATTGTATTGGTTTTGCCATATATCAACATGAATACGCCACAGGTATACACGTGTTCCCCACCCTGAACCCTCCTCCCTCCTCGCTCCCCATACCATCCCTCTGGGTCATCCCAGTGCACCAGCCCCAAGCATCCAGTATCGTGCATCGAACGTGGACTGGTGAATCATTTCATATATGATATTATACATGTTTCAATGCCCTTCTCCAAAATCATCCCACCCTCTCCCTCTCCCACAGAGTCCATAAGACTGTTCTATACATCAGTGTCTCTTTTGCTGTCTCGTATACAGGGTTATTGTTACCATCTTTCTAAATTCCATATATATGTGTTAGTATACTGTATTGATGTTTTTCTTTCTGGCTTACTTCACTCTGTATAATAGGTTCCAGTTTCATCCACCTCATTAGAACTGATTCAAATGTACTCTTTTTAATGGCTGAGTAATATTCCATTGTGTATATGTACCACTGCTTTCTTATCCATTCATCTGCTGATGGACAACTAGGTTGCTTCCATGTCCTGGCTATTATAAACAGTGCTGCGATGAACATTGGGGTACACGTGTCTCTTTCAATTCTGGTTTCCTCAGTGTGTATGCCCAGCAGTGGGATTGCTGAGTCATGAGATAGTTCTATTTCCAGTTTTTTAAGGAATCTCCACACTGTTCTCCATAGTGGCTGTACTAGTTTGCCTTCCCACCAACAGTGTAAGAGGGTTCCCTTTTCTCCACACCCTCTCCAGCATTTATTGCTTGTAGACTTTTGGATTGCAGCCATTCTGACTGGCGTGAAATGGTACCTCATAGTGGTTTTGATTTGCATTTCTCTGATAATGAGTGATGTTGAGCATCTTTTCAAGTATTTGTTAGCCATCTGTATGTCTTCTTTGGAGAAATATCTGTTTAGTTCTTTGGCCCATTTTTTGATTGGGTCATTTATTCTTCTGGAATGGAGCTGCAGGAGTTGCTTGTATATTTTTGAGATTAGTTGTTTGTCAGTTGCTTCATTTGCTATTATTTTCTCCCATTCTGAAGGCTGTCTTTTCACCTTGCTTATAGTTTCCTTTGTTGTGCAAAATCTTTTAAGTTTAATTAGGTCCCATTTGTTTATTTTTGCTTGTATTTCCAATATTTGGGGAGGTGGGTCATAGAGGATCTTGCTGTGATGTATGTCGGAGAGTGTTTTGCCTATGTTCTCCTCTAGGAGTTTTATAGTTTCTGGTCTTACGTTTAGATCTTTAATCCATTTTGAGTTTATTTTTGTGTATGGTGTTAGAAAGTGTTCTAGTTTCATTCTTTTACAAGTGGTTGACCAGTTTTCCCAGCACCACTTGTTAAAGAGATTGTCTTTAATCCATTGTATATTTTTGCTTCCTTTGCCAAAGATAAGGTGTCCATAGGTGCATGGATTTATCTCTGGGCTTTCTATTTTGTTCCATTGATCTATATTTCTGTCTTTGTGCCAGTACCATACTGTCCTGATGACTGTGGCTTTGTAGTAGAGCCTGAAGTCAGGCAGGTTGATTCCTCCAGTTCCATTCTTCTTTCTCAAGATTGCTTTGGCTATTCGAGGTTTTATTTGTATTTCCATACAAATTGTGAAATTATTTTTTCTAGGTCTGTGAAAAATACCATTAGTAACTTAATAGGGATTGCATTGAATCTGTAAATTGCTTTGGGAAGTATACTCATTTTCACTATGTTGATTCTTCCAATCCATGAACATGGTATATTTCTCCATCTATTAGTGTCCTCTTTGATTTCTTTCACCATTGTTTTATAGTTTTCTATAAAACTTTAGTTTCTTTAGGTAGATATATTCCTAAATATTTTATTATTTTCTTTGCAATGGTGAATGGAATTGTTTCCTTAATTTCTCTTTCTATTTCCAAAACTGGACCAGGAAGAAATAGAAAATCTTAAGAGACCCGTCACAAGCACAGAAATTGAAACTGTAAACAGAAATCTTCCAGCAAACAAAAGCCCAGGTCCAGACGGCTTCACAGCTGAATTCTACTAAAAATTTAGAGAAGAGCTAACACCTATCCTACTCAAAGTCTTCCAGAAAATTGCAGAGGAAGGTAAACTTCCAAACTCATTCTATGAGGCCACCATCACCCTAATACCAAAACCTGACAAAGATGCCACAAAAAAAGAAAACTACAGGCCAATATCACTGATGAACATAGATGCAAAAATCCTTAACAAAATTCTAGCAATCAGAATCCAAAAACACATTAAAAAGATCACACACCATGACCAAGTGGGATTTATCCCAGGGATGCAAGGATTCTTCAATATCTGCAAATCAATCAATGTAATACACCACATTAACAAATTGCAAGATAAAAACCATATGATTATCTCAATAGATGCAGAGAAAGCCTTTGACAAAATTCAACATTCATTTATGATTAAAAACTCTCCAGAAAGCAGGAATAGAAGGAACATACCTCAACATAATAAAAGCTATATATGACAAACCCACAGCACAGTATCCTCAATGGTGAAAAACTGAAACCATTTCCCCTAAAGTCAGGAACAAGACAAGGGTGCCCACTTTCACCATTACTATTCAACATAGTTTTGAAAGTTTTGGCCACAGCAATCAGAGCAGAAAAAGAAATAAAAGGAATCCAAATTGGAAAAGAAGAAGTAAAACTCTCACTGTTTGCAGATGACATGATCCTCTACATAGAAAACCCTAAAGACTCCACCAGAAAATTACTAGAGCTAATCAATGAGTATAGTAAAGTTGTGGGATATAAAATCAACACACAGAAATCCCTTGCATTCCTATTTTCAGAGCATTTTAGATTTTGGAATTACAGATGAGGTATAGTGCCCTGTATGGTAATGAATCTACCTGAAAATGCTGGAAACGAAGGAGATGTCAGTTCAATCCCTGGGTCGGGAAGATCCCTTGGAGGAGGAAATGGCAATCCACTCCAGTATTCTTGCCTGCATAATCCCATGAACAGAGTATCCTGGCAGGCTATGATCCATGGGGTTGCAAAGAGTTGGACGTGACTGAGAACACACAGAGAGAGAGGGTAGCTAGTGAGTGCTGCGTTAGGTTGCTTCGGTCATGTCCGACTCTTTGCGACCCCGTGGACTATAGTCCATCAGGCTCCTCTGCCTGTGGAACTCTCCAGGCAAGAATACTGAAGTGGGTAGCCATTTCCTACTCCAGGGGATCGTCCCAACCCAGGAATCGAACCCACGTCTCTTATGTTCACTGCATTGGCAGGCGGGTTCTTTACCACTAACACCACCTGGGAAGCCCAGAAATTCTTACCAAATCTAATTGAAATGACTAGTATGATTATGTTGGCTTTGTTTCAATCTTTGAAGTTTTGTTAACCCCTTTTTTAGCTGAAGGAGAAGGGCTTCAAGTTGACTTGAGATTCCTTTGGAATATGAAGGGGATGGTTTGGAGTCCTTCTGATGGTGCCAAAGGCAGAATCAGAGGCAACTCTTTCCATGAGGGGATCTCAGTGAACCAGCTTGAGAATGCCACAGAGTGGGAGAAAGACAATTTCTCCGTTTTTCCTCGGAACACACCATGGCTCAGTCAGACCCGAGTCCTGAAGCCTGAATATGGAACAGTGCTATTTCTGCACCTCAAAATGTTGTGCTGCTTTAAGAAGCACAGGGAGGCAGCACTGCAGTGGTGAGACCACTCTCAAGTGGATTTGACCAGTAGTGCACATGGACAAAAAAAAAAAAAAATCCTTAAATTACCATGAGAAAAGATTTTCCCTGCAGTTGGAATAGGGATGGGGGGCTCTCAGGAATTTCCAGAAGTGGGTGAATTTGGTGGGAGCTTGAGATCTAATTGTGGTTTGGTGAATGTAAAAAGCTAGTAAGATTTGAGCATTAATGTTATTATGACTCTTTAATACAGTGCAAATTGGAAAATCCTGAGGAAGTTTTGGTTACAAATACACTTCCAAGAATTGCATGTTTAGGCTTAAAATGCAACTTTCATATCATCATAAACTAAAGTTATTGACAATATGATTATTTAGCAGATGTGGTGGCAGAGGCGTGGGTGAGTTGCAGAACTGTTTGTTGTTGCTCAGTCTCTCAGTCATGTCCAACTCTTTACAACCCCATGGACTGTAGCACGCCAGGCTTCCCTGTCCTTCACTGTATCCCAGAGTTTGCTCAAACTCACCTCCATTGAGTCGTGATGCCATCTAACCATCTCATTCTCTGTTGCCCCCTTCTCCTCCTGCCTTCGATCTTTCCCAGCATCAGGGTCTTTTCCAGTGAGTTGGCTCTTCCCATCACTTGGCAAAAGTATTGGAGCTGCAGCTTCACGATCAGTCCTTACAATGAATACTCAGAGTTGATTTCCTTTAGGATTGACTAATTTGATCTCCTTGCTGTCCAAGGGACTCTCCAGCACCACAATTCGAAAGCATCAATTCCTCAGTGCTCAGCCTTCTTTATGGTCCAACTCTCACATCCTTACATGACTACTGGAAAAAACATAGCTTTGACTATACAGACTTTGTCAGCAAAGTGATATCTTTGCTTTTTAATATGCTGAATAGGTTTGTCATAACTTTACTTCCAAGGAGCAAGAATCTTTTAATTTCATGTCTGCAGTCACCATTCACAGTGATTTTGTAGCCCAAGAAAATAAAATCTGTCACTGTTTCCATTGTTTCCCCATCTATTTGCCATGAAGTGATGGGACTGGATGCCATGATCTTAGTTTTTTGTATGTTGAGTTTTAAGCCATCTTTTTCACTGTCCTCTTTCACTTTCATCAAGAGGATCTTTAGCTCCTCTTCACTTTCTGCCATAAGGGTGGTGTCATCTGCATATCTGAGGTTGTTGATATTTCTCTTGGCAGTCTTGATTCCAGCTTGGACTTCATTCAGCCCGGCATTTCACATGATGTACTGTGCATATAAGTTAAATAAGCAGGGTGACAAGATACAGCCTTGACAAACTCCTTTCCATTTTGAACCAGTTCATTATTTCATGTTTGGTTCTAACTATTGCTTTTTGACTTACATACAGGGTTCTCAGGAAGCAGGTAAGGTTGTCTGATATTCCCATCTCTTTTAAGAATTTTCTGCAGTTTTTTGTGAGCCACACAAATACTTTATCATAGTCTATGAAGCAGAAGTAAATGTTTTTCTTGAATTCTCTTGATTTTTTCTATGATCCAACAGATGCTGTCAATTTGACCTCTGCAGAACCATACTGCCACCTAAATGAGAACTTCCATTTGGTTAATAATTATTTTAGAATAAAAATTATATGGGACCAAAGAAAATGTTACACTTCTCCCATCCCCAAAGTAACCAAACAGAAAAACAGTCAAAAATACTGTCAGTGTGAATATGTGGGTTAAGAAGGAGGGATGGACTTGTGCTTGGCCAGTGACCATCCAAATGTTAATCTGGTGTTTAAAACAATCATTTAGTTTGTTATTCCATTAGTATTCACTCTCTAAGTAATAGTTATCCTTCTAAGAATCATGATTGACCAATTTTGTTTTGTGGGGGCATTTTTATCTCATTCAGTTCAGTTCAGTTGCTCAGTCATGTCCGACTCTTCATGACCCCATGAACCTCAGTACGTCAGGCCTCCCTGTCCATCACCAACTCCCGGAATCCACCCAAACCCATGTCCATTGTGTCAGTGATGACATCCAACCATCTTTACCTCATTATTGAGTACATTTAAGAAAAAAGAAACATATTCAGAGGGAATGATCAGGGTCATTTCCATGATATCCTAAGTAATACAAATGAGTAATAAAAGACATTGATTAAAGTCTTTTAAGACAAATTGAATAGAATAATTTGGAATTTTAATTTCAGAAAGTTATTGAAGCAATATAAAAATCACTGTGTTCATTTGTATTTAGTTGAATGTGAATTAATAATGTATATTTATTTTATTCCCTGTAAAAGATTTTTAATACCAGCAATTATAATCTTAGAAATATGGAATTCAATTAAGAACTAATTTTTCCTCTAAGTATCAAAGTCATTTTCAGTATATAAGAAACATTTTCTTTTTTTTAATATAAATTTATTTATTTTAATTGGAGGCTAATTACTTTGCAATATTGTATTGGTTTTGCCATACATCAACATGAATCCACCACGGGTGTACACATGTTCCCCATCTTGAACCCCCCCTCCCACCTCCCTCCCCATACCATCCCTCTGGGTCACCCCTGTGCACCAGCCCCAAGCATCCTGTATCATGCATCAAATTGGATGCAACTGTTTATATGAACAGAACAAGCTAAACCAAAAAAACATGCAAAGACATATTTTAATTTGAAAAAAATGTCAATGGAAACAACCTTATAAAGATATATCAGTTTGCAGCCAAAAAAGCCAATTCTAATGTCAGGAAAATAAAATTCCACAATAAGAATTTATTTAGGAAAGAGTGGCGTTACCTTTAGAAGTTCAATTACATATTCACTGAATGCAATCATTTGTTAAAACTCTAGTCTGTCTGTTCTAATTTGTTTTTGATAAGCCACTAATATGGTTCCTATCACTTCTCTTCAAAGCTCTTTTTATGGGGTTTTCTCTTTGTTCTACAACATTACCATTAGTAAGAGATTTCAATTGTGTAAAAGAAAGAATGGCTAAAAATTCTGTTGATTCATTGTTAACCGGAAAGCACTGAAGAGTCACCTGAAAGTTATGTGGAATGGTAACAGATTTGAGACTGAAAAGAAAGAAAGAAAATAAATGTAAATATTAGTGAACTCATTTTCCCTATAGGAGTATTGATTTCATTCATCTTGCTTGATAAATGGGATGGCTAAGCAAAAATCCAAATCTAAAGCCATCAATTGAACAGGAATCAGGAGTGGAGTAGAGGAAGGGTGAAATGATGAATGTTACTTTGTTAAAAGAAGAAAAAATGCAATCCTTCTTGATGAGGGATTCATCATTTTTCTTGTTTTCAAGCCACTTAATAAGCATTTGATAAATGCCCATTTAGGTATAAGAGAAAAATTATGTTTAAAACTTAGTTCATGGGTCATCTTTCAAATATTTAATTATAATAAATAAAACAACTTTATCACATTCCCTGTATGATTATTTAATGCCTTGGCTTTAACTTTTCTAATAGTAATAGAGAAATACTAAGAAATTTCATCATGAACAATAGCAAATTTATGATAAAATAGTGTGTCATATGTATTTCCTTAGCAACATTGAGAACAGTTTGTATGAAACTTTCACCACAGATATTGGTCTCAGTAGATAGCACATTATTCCAACTGCATATATGCAGAGTTAAGATGACGCTATTCTCACAGGAATTCTATAATATTAAAATATGGGGGGTTGTGAAAATTATAAAATCTGTGGAATGAAGTTTGAGAATACAAATGTTTACAACTGTTAGTGGGCATGCCAGCTATCATAGACATACATATGGAAGTTTCAGAATTAATTGGAAGGGATAAAAGAACAATCACGGTTTCTCTCATTTCATATAGAATGCTGCTGCTGCTAAGTCACTTCAGTCTTGTCCAACTCTGTGTGACCCCATAGACGGCAGCCCACCATGCTCCCTTTTTCCTGGGATTCTCCAGGCAAAAACATTGGAGTGGGTTGCCATTTCCTTCTCCAATGCATGAAAGTGTAAAGTGAAAGTGAAGTTGCCAGTCGTGTCTGACTCTTAGCGACCGCATGGACTGCAGCCTACCAGGCTCCTCTGTCCATGGGGTTTTCCAGGCAAGAGTACTGGAGTGGGGTGCCATTGCCTTCTCCAATATAGAATGCTAGTCTTTCCATTTATATCCATTGAGTAGGTTGTCTATTCCAGATAGTTGTGCTAGAAGACATTTTTCTAGCAAAATTGTATTATATTCAGCATGAAAATAAAAGGATAAACAAAGATTTATTTAAGTTTTTATTGGCCAGATTGGGAAGATATAATCTATTTGAAAAAAAAAAATACATGTAAAAGTAAGATATTATGTGCACAACCTAAAAGTCTTCAGTGGTATCTAAACATTTGTTCCCCTGATTGCAATAGTACACATTTAATGTCTAAGCAAATAACCAATATTTTGTATGACTTTACTGAGAAAAATATAGCATTTGATCTGACCACATCCCTAATAAGTACAACTATGAGGGAGTGAGAAATGAATAATCTGTTTGCAAAGGCATCTTTGTTAAGTAGGAAAATAAATATAATTTGGATGACATTCCAGGCAACAGCTACTCTGAATTTAGTTCCTATTCTGTGGCAGGAAGTTTACAGATTTAGAATATGTAATTATCAAAATATTCCAGCAAGGTATTACGAGTACCCCTCCTTTTTGAAAGTATGCTTTAAGTAATTTCACTTTACTTAAAAGCTACATTAATACCAGTTTTCTCTAATGGAAAGAAATCCAAAGAAGGTTTTACTTTTATGGGAAAAAAGTGAAAAGCAAAAATAGTGCTCAGTATTTGCTTTCTAGCAAGCTAAAGGCAGCACAAACCCTGAGCAAGAGAAGTGGCACTGCCAAGCTCCTTCCCAGACAGATACACTTGGCCTCTCAGCATTAAGTCACCAGAGCTTTGAACTGTGTCTCTGAGCGTTTGTGCTTTGTCTTGATTTATTTTGTGTATCTGTTAGCAAGATGTGATAAAATCATTGCTTCTTTGCTTTATGCCATTTTGGAGTAGGGCATGGGAGAACCTGTGTTATTATTATCAATGTTGTCTCCAAATTACAAATCTGCTATAGAAGCTCAGAGAGAGCACATGACTTGCCCACGTTTGCATAGCTAGTCAATGACAGAGTTGGAATTCAGACCCAGATGTTATTCAACTAAGTTTGCCTGAAAGCAAGTAGCTTAGCTTTTAACAGTGAGACATCAATCTTGGGGAATGGGTATAATGCAGGGTTATTTGAGAGCAGGGAGAGAGCATTAGGTCTGCAGTATTTTGAATTTTCCCGTTGTTTAAGGGAAATAGAGTAAAAACGTCAGCCTTCTTACCTGGAAATGTTTATCTGAAATGAAGTAAACTAGCTGAAATTCCTACATGGGTCTTTGCGATATGAGCACACACAGATGACAAGGGAAAAGTCATTCTGGGGTTGCAGAGCATCATCAAATATTTTGCAAAAGACTGAAAATGTAATAATAATAATACTTTTTCCAAGATAGATTTAGGTGGTCAGAGATAATTTGTTCATTAAGTTAGAGAGTCACCTAGTGACCCATCTCTAGTGGGTTTTAGCAGCTGGACCTATTTAATTTGTGTCATCTAGACATGACTTTCTCAGTAAACTTACAGACAAATAAAACTACTTTTTAATGGCATGCATGATCACTAATTACAAAAGGCAGCTGATGTTCCAAGAATGTTATATGTATTTCACCTCACTTAATGAAACCATAGTATTTCCTTTGTATTTCTCATTCAAAATTACAAACACCAGCTCTGGATATGCATTTGCAGTGTTGTATGCAGAATAATTTGCACCAGACAATGTGGATGTTTGACTACTTTATTTAGTCAAATTTGATCTAGTTAATTAGTACTGTTGTACCACTCTGTTTCATATGGAAAACAATTCATTGTGGGGGAGCTGTTGCTCACCCTTGGATCTCTTGCTAATATTTTTGATTGAAGAGAGATTCTACTAATTTTGGAAAATCCCTTACACATTTACTTTAATATGATGAGCACTTTTAAAATTAGAGTGAGAAAATCTTACAAAAGCAAAATTGACCACCTGTGGCTATCTCCTTATCACTACTTCTTAGATGAATTACACTTACTGGTAAGTTAGGATGCCCTAGAATTCCTGGTTCTTACCCTAATAAGTTCATGAGGTAAATATGACCAAAGGCAGGATCCAACTTTAATCATGTGCTTGTGTGCCAATATATTTGTAAAATTTGTAATGTGTTCCTTACAGCACGTTGGTGCTGGGAAGCACTGTTAATGTAACTTAATTAGAGGAAAATGAGGTCCACAGAAGCTGGTTTGTGACAGAATTAGGACCAGAATCAATAATTTCTCTCTCCCCATCCAGAATGTATTATATGTTGAACCTTTTAAATTTTATTTGAAGATATGGGAAACATAATTATCTATTTTCTTTGTACTATTTATTCATTTAAGAAATGTGCTCATGTAAAATATTTCCTGAAAAATGTGATTTAAGATACAGTTTCTGAGGACAATTTAGGTTTTATTTTAAGCATCCTTTTTATTGTAATACTCTTCTGCATCCTAGGGAATGCTTCTATATGTTTATTATTGAAATTCATTTCTTACACTTAACATTCAGGTGCTTATTACATAATTTATAAAGATTCATTGAAAGAGAAATATTTAATTTTTTTAATCTATGGAACAAAGAAAATGATCATCAAACAAAATCCTAAAATATTTATGGAGTATAGTGTCCCCTTTCGGAAAGGATTAAGGACAATGGAAAAAGGAGGGGAAAAGCCCTTTGTTTTCTGATATTGAATGAAAATACTAAATGATAATGCTTGTTTTGCTTAACTTCATGTCATTTCATGTATGCTTCACAGTATTACTATACACTGACATTAAATGCCTCAGGATCCCATCCCCAATTGAATGTTTCTTATATAAGTGAAAATAATTCATAACTTTATGAATATGGATGATTGGTGTAGAAAATGTGCAGCTTAGAATTTGCCATTTGGGGTTTTATAACATTCTAAACATACATATTTCAGGCTCTTCTCTTTGTAAATGCTCTTTTGCTTAATTCCATCAATGCTTTTCTTTGAAATACTCTTTTCTCATCTTCTCTCCTTTCCTTCTCCCTTCTCACATCTCCTGTATATGCTAGTGTTTCCATCAGTCAGTCCTATTAGATTCCCTTTACTTCCTTCCTTTGATATTTTCTTATTGAAGGTCCTAGATGCTGTGGTGATTAAGGGCTCTGAATTCACAGGATGGCTAAGATAGATAGGTTTATCACACATTAGCAGTGGAGCCAGTTACACATTCTTAGTGCCTCTGAAGTGGAAATGGCTTCATAGTATAGTAGCCCAAGTCGTCCTTTGAAACAGGTGCCCTTAATTTTTCTTCAACTAAATGCAGTATGGCTTTATTGATATGGCTTAAATTTCTTTGATTCAGGTTTCTGACAGGCACATCTGAGGGGTTTCTGGATTCAAAGGGGGAAGGGGACTAGAGAGATAGAAATGATTAAGATTTTTAAAGAAGCATTGGCAGATACACAAAATAGAACCTCCATATCAACCAAAAAGAGTCCCTGAACCAGTTAGATGACAGACCAATAAACAGAGGTGAGAGAAATTTCAAGTAAGACATGTACACATGTATTTTGATGGTCCAGGCTTAATAACATTACCACTCACTTCAGACCTGTTGGCCTTGTAAATAATAGAATCCAGAATTAAAGACTGACTGACCTGATTGTTATCAGTAGGAATGAGCTTAAATAATACATCCGTAGGCATTTTACTCTGAATCCTCAGTATCCAGAAGAGGCCAAAGCCTTTTCCCAACCAACCACTGGATATTCTCGGACAGGACTTTTCTATCTTAAATAAAAATAGTATGTACCTTTGTTTCAACAGTTGTAAAGATGACACTTGTTAACATAGGAAATTGTCCAGAAAGGGTTGTGGGTAGCCTTTCAGTTCAGTTCAGTCACCCAGTCATGTCTGACTCTTTGCGACCCATGAATTGAAGCACACCAGGCCTCCCTGCTGCTAAGCCGCTTCAGTCGTGTCCGACTCTGTGCGACCCCATAGACGGCAGCCCACCAGACTCCTCTGTCCATGGGATTCTTCAGGCAAGAACACTGGAGTGGGTTGCCATTTCCTCTTCCAATGCATGAAAGTGAAAAGTCAAAGTGAAGTCGCTCAGTCATGTCCGACTCTTAGCGACCCCATGGACTGCAGTCTACCAGGCTCCTCCGTCCATGGGATTTTCCAGGCAAGAGTACTGGAGTGGGGTGCCATTGCCTTCTCCAAAGGCAGGCATTGTCTGCCTCCCTGTCCATCACCAACTCCTGGAGTTCACTCAAACTCATGTCCATCGAGTCAGTGATGCCATCCAGCCGTCTCATCCTCTGTCGTCCCCTTCTCCTCCTGCCCCTAATCCCTCCCAGCCTTTAAGCATTCATTTCTTTGCTCCTTGTAAATAAAGTTTGTGTTATCAGAAGGCCTTTTTTTTAGAAGACCTTTCTTCTTACACCCCTGTGTTCTTAAAAATGTGACCTGATCTATTAAATTAAATCATCATCAAAAACGTTTCGGGTTGAGTGGCATTTAAAAATACTCATAAACACTGTACTGCATTGTTCTTTTAGAAATGAAACAATATTGGGCTTGTGGAAAATAATAATGCCATACTTGATTTATCTCACCTTAAGACTCAGATGCCAACATATGGGAACATAGAAGCTAAGATATTCTTGTTCCTTTGTTTACGTACAGTATTAACTTACTGTTTATTGATCATACTTTGTGTATCATCTTCTTAGTAATTATATTACTAAGCTTATTATGTTTTATATAGTAGAACTGACATATTCACAAGCACATTTTCAGTAAAATAAAGATGACTTCCATGATCAGTTCAGTTCAGTTCAGTCACTCAGTCCTGTCCAACTCTTTGCGACCCCATGAACCACAGCACAGCAGGCACAATGGCACTCATCTCACGCACTGGTAAAGTAATGCTAAAAATTCTCGAGGCCAGGCTTCAGCAATATGTGAACCGTGAACTTCCTGATGTTCAAGCTGGTTTTAGAAAAGGCAGAGGAACCAGAGTTCAAATTGCCAACATCCACTGGATCATTGAAAAAGCAAGAGAGTTCCAGAAAAACATCTACTTCTGCTTTATTGACTATGTCAAAGCCTTTGACTGTGTGGATCACCACAAACTGTGGAAAATTCTGAAAGAAATGGGAATACCAGACCACCTGATTTGCCTCTTGAGCAACCTGTATGCAAGTCAAGAAGCAACAGTTAGAATTGGACATGGAACAACAGACTGGTTCCAAATAGGAAAATGAGTACGTCAAGGCTGTATATTGTCACTCTGCTTATTTAACTTATATGCAGAGTACATCATGAGAAATGCTGAACTGGAAGAAGCACAAGCTGGAATCAAGAATGCTGGGAGAAATATCAATAACCTCAGATATGCAGATGACACCACCCTTAAGGCAGAAAGTGAAGAACTAAAGAGCCTCTTGATGAAAGTGAGAGAGGAGAGTGAAAAAGTTGACTTAAAGCTCAACATTCAGAAAACTAAGATATTGGCATTCAGTCCCATCACTTCATGGCAAATAGATGGGGAAACAGTGGCTGACTTTATTTTTCTGGGCTCCAAAATCACTGCAGATGATGATTGCAGCCATGAAATTAAAAGATGCTTACTCCTTGGAAGGAAACTTATGAGCAACCTAGACAGTGTATTCAAAAGCAGACATCAGAGACATTATTTTGCCAACAAAGACCCATCTAGTCAAGGCTATGGTTTTTCCAGTAGTCATGTATGGATGTGAGTTAGACTATAAAGAAAGCTCAGCACCAAAGAATTGATGCTTTTGAACTGTGGTGTTGGAGAAGACTCTTGATAGTCCCTTGGACTGCAGGGCGATCTAACCATCCTAAAGGAGATCAGTCGGTTGTCCATCCAACCATCTGGACATGGAGATCCAGTCCATCCTAAAGGAGATCATTCCTGGGTGTTCATTGGAAGGACTGACGTTGAAGCTGAAACTCCAATATTTTGGCCACCTGATGCGAAGAGCTGACTCATTGGAAAAGACCCTGATGCTGGGAAAGATTGAGGGCAGGAAGAGAAGGGGACGACAGGGGATGAGATGGTTGAATGGCATCACCAACTCAATGGACATGAATGTGGGTAAACTCCGGCAGTTGGTGATGGACAGAGAGGCCTGACTTTCATGATAGTTATATCTATATAAGCTTAATTGAAACTATTTAGACCTAATTTGTCTTCAAACTGCCATGAATTGTATACATCTTCCCACTCTATTGTTACTGACTGAAACTGTAACTCGTAAATGGCATTCACACCTTTAAATTGCCATAATCAACTTTACAATTGCTTGTGATTGTAATTTATCTTTGAATACTGCTTGCATTTATTGTAGAAGTGAAACTGAATGGAAACCATGAAAGTAAATAAATGAAGTGAGTAAAATATATCTTTCTAATATATATTCTCAATTATCTAGAACAGATTGCTAATTTAATTTTCTTTGGTCCTTTTAAAAAAAGGTCACTTTTGGGTCATCTTTTCTTCTCTCTTTGTATTCTCTCTCTAGTTAAAAGATTACATCTGTCATACAGCATTATCAATTGCTGCATGCCTGCCTCTCCATGTATACTGTGTCATCTAGTTTATTATCACATCTTGTTCTGGATACTTATTGCTTCATAAAAAATACTCTAAAACTTGATGGTTTAAAGTGGCTTGAAACAACAACATTCTTCTTCTCTTATTCTGCTGCTTCTTGTTAATACTAGTGGTAGTAAGAGTTGTAGTTGTAATAGTGTTATATTTTATGAATTTGTGGGTGAAAAATTTGGCAAGAGCTTGGCTGGGTGGTTCAACTCTGACCTACATGGTATAAGTCTAGGCAGTTGATGCTGGACGACCTATGTAAAATATGATTTCTTGACACAAATATCTTCTGATATCTTGATGCTCCTTGACTTCTCCCTCTTTCTTCAACTGGTGTCTCATTTAGTCAGGACTTCTCTGTGTGGCCTGGGCTTCTCACAGCGTGGTAGTCTCAGAGTGATCACGCTTCTTATATGGTAGCTGGCTTCCCCAGAGCAAGTGTTCCCAGAGGCCCAGGCAGAAGTGACAAGACTTGCTTTGACCTAGCTTCAAAACTCTTAGAACATCACTTCTCCCACACTGAATTAGTAAAATGTGTTTTTAAGCCAGCTTTCATTCAAGAAAAGGGGAGAAATAATTTCTGCCTCTCCATAAAAGGATGGTGGATGAGCTTCCCAGGTGGCGCTAGTGGTGAAGAACCTGCCTGCCAATGCAGGAGACATAAGACATGCAGGTTCAGTCCCTTGGTTGGGAAGCTCCCCTGGAGGAGGGCATGACAACCCACTCCAGTATTCTTGCCTGGAGAATCCCATGGACAGAGGAGTCTGGCAGGCTACAGTCCATAGGATTGCAAAGAGTTGGACACGACTGAAGTGACTTTGCACACACATGAAGGGAGGGTATACACATATAAGGAAGGGAAGTAATTCATGATGGCCATCTTGAAGACAAGCTGCCACACATCTCCAACTTTTTGATGGCAAAATGCTGTGTTATTATTCATCTTTATTTCTTCAGTGCCTTGTAGAATGCTGGTATATCCTTGGGTTCAGTAAATGAATAAGTGACTGACTATAGTTCTCAGAAAATGCAATATCCCTCCCAAAAAGAGTTACTGAATTTACAATTGCCTACTGAATACCTCTATCTGGCATCTCTTTCTGGTGTCTAAAATTCTACAGGCCCAAAATGGAGCTCATGAAAATAGCTTCTCTTATCTCACCATTTTCCCAATCATTCTGGCTCAATATATAAGAATCCTGGAGTCCACCATTCTTAAAGCCTTTCACGTTCATCGGCTTCTTTTGATTGACCCTTCTCTCATCTGTCCCCTCCTTTCCATTCCTTTGGCTACTGAATCACCTCACACCCTCCTAACTTATCTTTTCAACTATTATGGTAGCCTTCTAATTTTCTTTCTCTCCACCCTGACTTCTAAAATTTATCCTGTACTGCCAATTAAAGTTTTGTAATCCATATCTCTGATCATGTCACTTCTCAACTCCATGTTATTGTGGGTTACAGTACTCAGTCATGCATGATCATGCTTTGTGTTTGTGTGAAAATCCTGTTTGCTGCCAATTGGTAGGTGAATGCTGAAGCCCTCAATCTTGTTAGATAGCAAGTGAGCCTTCTAGAGGTCCCCATAGCAAGCTGCGCTGTGTTTTGTAGTGCCATTTTGTTTCTGTGTCCCTTTGTCTCTATGTCTCTCACTGTCTCTTTCTTTCTCTGGATCTCTCTGCCTTTGTCTCTCACTTTGTCTGTGTGTGTGTGTGTGTGTGTGTGTGTGTGTGTGTGTAGGTGTATGTGTGTGATTTCTTCACTGAACATTAAGGGAGGGACTATATTGTGTGTGTTTATGTTTTAAGGGCCAAACACAGTTCCTTACACATAATAGGTATATAAAAATATGTGATAGAAAGATAAAAAAATAAATGGTGGCATATTATTACCTATGCCTGGATAAATCATGTATGATGGATAGGCATCAGGGACAACTGCGTTGGGAGAGAGGTGCTTTTGAAAGCTTCCATTCTCATCTTTCAGTGCCATAGTTCATGGGCCTTACCCTGGCTTCTCAGGATTCTCATTAGTGTGTGCCAGTTGATGGATTCCTTGGAGGTAGCCAATAATACATTAAACTATATTTACGATTGTGTGTACTCATGTCCCTCAGCTAAGGATGAGCATCATCATGGTACAGGGGGCACTGGACTTCTCCCAGTTTTGAGACTCTGTGGCAAAATAGGGATGGCAATTGGATGGTGAGAAATACCTGGCAAAGTTTCTCCTTTTCTTACCCAGAGTCCACCCTCTTTGCCTGATTTGCAACCCAGAATCTTTTAGATGCCAAATTGTCTGCATTCAAACATCTCTACCATTTCTCCATGCATAAATTTTCACTCCTGTTCTGCTTTCCCTTTCTTCTCTTTTTCTAAATCCTTTATTACTAAAAGTGTCACATTTCACTTCAAAACCAGAATAACAATATCAATAAGTGGTCATTCACTCTGAGGGGTTGGCTGTTGTTATTATTTTAACATTTAATAAAGTTTATATACTTTCAAAAATTGTGTTTATTGTGTGTGTTTCTAGTATATAGCATAATAATTTGATATTTCTATATATTGTATTATGAAAATCCCCACAATTAGTTTAGTTATCACCCATCACCACACAGTTTCAATTTTTTTTTCTTGAAATGAAAACTTTTAATATTTACTCTTTGAGCAATTTTTAGGTATTCAATACAGTATTATTATCTATAGTTACTATGTTGTATATTACATCCCCAGGACTTATTTATTTTATAACTGGAAGTTTGTACATTTTGACTCACTTCACACATTTCCCCCACCCTCATCCCCATCTTTGGCAACCACCAATTTGTTGTCTATATCTATTAGGTGTTTTTATATTTTAGATCTTACATATAATTGAAATCATATGGTATTTGTCTTTCTCTTAGCATATTTCACTTAGCATAATGCCCTTGAGAAGGTTTATCCATGTTGTCACAAATGGCAGGGGTGCTTTCTTTTTATTTCTGAGTAACATTTCACTGCATATGCATATATATATATATATATATGTATATATGTCTGTGTATGTGTGTATATGGCACATGTTTATCCATTCATCTTTCAACAAGTTGTTTCCATGTCTTGGCTACTGTAAATAATGCTACAACAAACACAGGGGGATAGGTATCTTTTCAAATTAGTTCAATATATTATTATGTTAATATCATAAATATCACCCTTGTTATGTCAGAAAGACATGACCTAAAATGGTATATCTTTATCTATTATAATTTGTAATGTCTGGTAGTGTGTTATATACAGGTATATTTTATTTGAATCTCAGCAATATCATATACTAGTTATCACTTTTTATCTCTGAATCTCAGTTTTCATGTCTGAAAAAAATGGGGACAATAATACCAATTACAAAATATTTTTATGGAGAGTAAATTAGGTAATATATATAAACCACTTACGGTACACGTTCATTTCTATTAAGTGTTAGTTCTCACTTAGACTAGTTGAAAATATATTTATTTAACTGTTCTGTGCCTTAGGTCTTCTTCTGTATAATGTGAAACATGAATGAGAAAACAGATATAAAAACCTTAGAATAGTGCCTTGCAAACTATAGTGCCTTGCAAACTCAACAAATGTTAGGTATTGGTATCAGTGTTATGGCAGATTGGACTTTGCACATTTTGTCAGACTTCTGTTTTTTTTTTTTCTAATATGCATTCTTTGTAGTTTACCATAAAGATCAAAATATCTTACATTTTTATCAGTGTCTTATAAAGATTTTGTCACAGTGAGGCAATAACTACCGATGATGAAGAGTGTCACTTCTACATGCATATGCTTTTACATTTTAGCAGAAATAGCAAATATAGTATTTTATTTGCCTTATATTGATACTTAAGTTAGAAATCTTATACATTTTTATTTAATGTTGACTTCTATTTACACTTGTCTTTGTGAGAACAAACATTTAAGAAGAAATGACTAAAGGGAATAGGAAAGGAGCCGTGGAGGAAAGTCAGAATTTTCAAGAGTTGCTATAATCTTAGGAAAGTTCCCTGAATTTTTTAGTTCAGTAGTACTACTTTTAAAATCAGCCACCTTCTTTAGCCAGGCTGATTTGCAAAATGTCAGAGAGAGTGTCATTTTGCTTTTTTCACCTTTTTTTAAAAAATAAAAGTTGTATATATTTAATGTTTAAAACATGATGCTATTTTTATATAAATACATATAGTGAAATGATTGTTACAGTAAGGCTAATTAGTATATCCATCCCTCACATAGTTACCATTTTGTGTGTATGTGTGGTAAGAACAACTGACATCTACTTTTATTGTTTTAATTTTATTGAAGTATAGTTGATTTACAATGTTGTTTTAATTTTTTCTGTACAGTAGAGTGATTGAATAATGCATATATTTATTATTTTTCATATTATTTTCCATTATGATATACCACAGGATATTCCCTGGTGGCTTATACAGTAAAGAATCTGCCTGCAATGTGGGATACACAGGTTTGATCCATGGGTTGGGAAGATCCCCTGGAGAAGAATACCACTCTGTATTCTTGCCTGGAGAATTCCATGGACAGAGGAGCCTGGTTCATTATAGTCCATAGGGACACAAAGAGTCAGACATGATTAAATGACTAACACTTTCACTTTCATTGATTGTAGTTCCCTGTGCTATACAATAGGATCTTGTTGTTTATCCATCCTATATAAAATGAGTCTGCTAATTCCAAACTTCCAATTCTTCCCTCCCTCACCCTACTCCCTCTTGGTAATCAGAAGTCTGTTCTCTATGTATCTGACTCTGTTTTTATTTTGCAGGTATGTTCATTTTTGTCATATTTTTGATTCCATATATAAGTGATATCATATTGCATTTGGCTTTCTCTTTCTTACTTTGTATGATAATCTCTAGATCAATCCATGTTGCTGTAAGTGAAATTATTTCATTCTTTTTTATGGCTGAGTAGTATTCCCCTGTGTATATGAGTGTATATGCTGTTGTTTTCCAGTCACCAAGTCGTGTCTAACTCTTCATGACCCCACAGACTGCAGCACACCAGGCCTCCCTGTCCCTCACCATCTCCCAGAGTTTGTCCAAGTTCATGTCCATTGCATCAGTGATGCCATCCAGCCATCTCATCCTCTGTCATCCCCTTCTCCTCCCACCTTCAATATTTCCCATCATCAGGGTCTTTTCCAATGAGTCAGCTATTCAGATCAGGTGGCCAAAGTTATTGGAGATTCAGCTTCAGCATCAGTCCTTCCAAAGAGTATTCAGGGTTGATTTCCTTTAGGACTGACTGGCTTGATCTCCTTGCTGTCCAAGGGACTCTCCAGAAAGTCTTCTCCAGCACCACAGTTATTTATTTATTATTACAAGTAGAAATATGTAATTTTTATTTACATATAAATCCAGCTTTGTCTGGATATATGCCCAGGAGTTGTTGGATATATGCCCAGTATTGCTGGATCATACAGTAATTCAATTTTTAGATTTTTGAAGAGCCTCCATACTGTTTCCATAGTGGGTGCAATAATTTATATTACCACCAATAGTGTAAGAGGGTTCCCTTTTCTCTACAGCCTGTCCTGCATTTATTATTTGTAGAATTTTTAATGATGGCCATTCCGATTGGTGGGAGGTGATACTTCATAATAGTATTGATTTACATTTCTCTAATAATTAGTGATGTTGAATATTTTTTATGTGCTTGTTGGCCAGCTGCACTGAAGTCTACTCTTTTACTAAAAGTAAATTTCTCAGCTTTCTTTTGAGGTTTCCATGATGATAGCAAGGTTTCATTCTTGTGGTTGTTACCATCCCTTATTATTATCCATTTTTACTTTTCTAGATAATACACAGAATAATACTCATGGGGGCCAATGAAATGTACCTCAGAGTGATGTGTTACAGGAGGTTGCATTTCTATTGTAATGATACAGAGTTTCTTCTTCATTTTCGTAATAAGACACAGTGAACTAGATTTGTCTTTAATTATGAAAATATCCATCCATAGTTCTTCAGGCACTCTGTCTACCAGATCTAATCCCTTGAATCTATCCCTCACCTCCAGTGAATAATCATAAGGGATTTGATTTGGGTTATATCTGAATGGCCTAGTAATTTCCCCTATTTTCTTCATTTTGAGCCTGAATTCTACAATAAGGAGCTCATGATCTGTGCCACAGTCAGCTCCAGGTCTTGTTTTGCCAACTCTATAAAGCTTCTCCATCTTTGGCTGCAAAGAACATAGTCAACATGATTTCAGTATTGATCATCTGGTTATGTCCATGTGTAGAGTCATCTCTTGGGTTGTTGGAAAAGGGTATTTACTATAACCAGTGCATTCTCTTGAAAAACTCTGTTGGCCTTTGCTGTGCTTCATTTTGTACTATAAGGGCAAACTTGCCTGTGGCTCCAGGTATCTCTTGATCTCCTACTTTTGCATTCCAGTCCCCTATGATGAAAAGGACATCTTTCTTGGTGTCAATTCTAGAAGGTCTTGTAGGTCTTTATAGAACTGGTCAACTTTAGCTTCCTCAGCATCAGTGGTTGGAGCATAGACTTAGGTTACTATGATGTTGAATGGTTTGTCTTGGAAATGAACTGAGATCATTCAGTCATTTTTAAGGTTGCACCTAAGTACTGTGTTTTGAACTATTTTGTTGACTCTGAGGGCTACTCCATTTCTTCTAAGGGATTCTTGCAAACAGTAGTAGATATAATGGTCGTCTGAACAAAGTTTGCCCATTCCCATCCATTTTAGTTCATTGATTCCTAAGACATTGATGTTTAGTCTTGCTATCTCATGATGACCATGTCCAATTTACCTTGATTAGTGGACCTAACATTTCAGGTTCCTATACAATATTGTTCTTTACATCATTGGACTTTACTTTCACCATCAGGCACATCCATAACTGAGTGTCACTTCCGTTTTGGGCCAGCCTCTTCATTCTTTATAGAGCTGTTAATAATTGCCCTCTGCTCTTCTCCAGTAGCACATTGGACACCTTCTAACCTAAGAGGCTCATCTCATCTTTGCCTTTTCATACTGTCAATTGGGTGCTCTATGCAAGAATACTGGAGTGGGTTTCCATTTCCCCCTCCAAACAAAGCTAACCTCCAAACAAAGCTAATGGAGGTGATGGAATTCCAGTTGAACTATTTAAAATCCTAAAAGTGATGCTGTTCTAATGCTGTGCTTAATATGTCAGAAAATTTGGAAAACTCAGCAATGGCCACAGGCCTGGTAAAAGTCAGTTTTCATTCCAATCCCAAAGAAGGGCAATGCTTAAGAATGTTCAAACTACCATACAATTGCATTTATTTCATATACCAGCAACATAATGCTTAAAATCCTTCAAGCTAGGCTTCAGTAGTACATAAACTAAGAATTCCAAAGGTACAAGCTGGGTTTTGAAGAGGCAGAGGAACCAGAGATCAAATTGCCAACATTTGTTGGCTCATGGAGAAAGCAAGGGAGTTCCAAGAGAACATCTGCTTCATTGACTATGCTAAAGCCTTTAACTGTGTGGATCCCAAAAAGCTGTGGAAAATTCTTAAAGAGATGGGAGTACCAGACCACCTTTCCTACTTCCTGAGAAACTTGTAATGAGGGTCAAGAAACAACAGTTAGAACCAAACATGAAACAATGGACTGATTCAAAGTTGGGAAAAGTGTACAATAAGTCTGTATATAATCACCTTATTTAATTTCCCTGGTGGCTCAGACAGTAAAGCTTCTGTCTATAATGCGGGAGACCCTGGTTCGATCCCTGGGTTGGAAAGATCCCTTGGAGAAGGAAATGGCAATCCACTCCAGTACTATTGCCTGGAAAATCCCATGGACAGAGGAGACTGGTAGGCTACAGTCCATGGGGTCGCAAAGAGTCGGACACGACTGAGCAACTTCACATTCACATTCAATCACCTTATTTAACTTCTGTGCAGAGTACATCATGTGAATTGCCGGGCTGATTGAATCACAAATTCAAATCAAGATTGCTGAAAGAAATATCAACCACCTCAGACATGCAGATAATACCACCCTAATGGCAAAAAGTTAAGAGAACCATAGAGCCTCTTGATGAAGGTGAAAGAGGAGAATGAAAAAGCAGGCTTAAAGCTCAACATTCAAGAAACTAAGATCATGGCATCAGTTTCCATCATTTCATCACAATAGAATGGCAAAAAATTGGAACCAGTGACAGATTTTATTTTCTTGGGCTCTGAAATCACTGCAGATGGTAACTGCAGCCATGAAATTAAAAGACACTTGCTCCTTGGAAGTAAAGCTATGACAAACCTTGATATTATATTAAAAAGCCGAGACATTCCTTTGCTGATCAAGATCTGTGTAATCAAAGCTATAGTTTTTCCAGTAGTCATGTATGAATGTGAGAGTTGGACCATAAAGAAGGCTGAGCACCAAAGAATTGATGCATTCAAACTGTTGTGCTGGAGGAGATTTTTGAGAGTCTCTTGGACTGCAAGGAGATCAAACCAGTCAATCCTAAAGGAAATCGACCCTGAATATTCATTGGAAGGACTGATGCTGAAGCTGAAACTCCAGCACTTTGGCCACCTGATACAAAGAGCTGACTCATTGTGAAAAGACCCTGATCCTGGACAATTTTAGGGCAGGAGGAGAAGGAGGTGACAGAAAATGGGATGTTAGATAGCATCACCAACACAATAGACATGAGTTTAAGCAAACTCTGGGACTTCCCAGTTGGCACAGTGGTAAAGAATCTGCCCACAAATGAAGGAGACTTGGGAGACTCGAGTTCAATCCCTGGGTCAAGAAGATCCTCTGGAGTAGGAAATGGCAACCCACTCCAGTATTCTTGCCTGTAAAACTCTATGGACAGAGAAACCTGGCAGGCTACAGTCCATGAGGTCGCAAAGAATCAGATATGACTAAGAGACTGAGCATGCATGCACTGGGAGATAGTGGAGGACTGAAAAGCCTAGTGTGCTTCAGTCCATGGTGTCACAAAGAGTTGGACATGACTTGACTAAACAATAGCAATGAAAATATCACAATAGCATTTGCCTCAAAAGTAATCTGGGTTATATCTTTCTTTCTGATTTGTCTTCCTCACCTACAAGGTCCTGTATGTCTGGCCTATGCCACCCTCTTCACATTTATCTCCTTACTCCTCCTGAGAGCCTCCCTGACCATCCTCTGTCTTTCCAGTTCCCTGAGCACCTCGCTTCCTTATGACCATTGTAGATGCTATTCTCTCTCCCTGAAAAGCTTTTCCCTTCTTTATTTGGCTAAGATCTTTTTCTTTTTTTTAACTCAAGTAAACCATCTGTTCCAGACTTTAAAATTGTGTACTTGTTAGTTTCTAAGTAATTCTTTTTTTAATTGAAGTATACTTAATTTACAATGTTGTGTTAGTTTCAAGTATTCAGCACAGTGATTTACTCGTGTGTGTATTCTTTTTCAGATTCTTTCCCATTACAGGTCATTAAAGAATATTGAGTAGACTTCCCTGTACTATACAGTAGGTCCTTGTTACCTATTTTATATATAGTAGTATGTATATGTTAATCCCAAACTTCTAATTTGTTCTCCTTCATCCCCTGCTATCCCTGTGATAACCGTAAGTTTTTTTTCTATGTCTGTAAATGTATTTTTATTTTGTAAATACTTTAATTTGTATCAAACTTTTTTAGATTCCACATCTTAACTTCCTTTTTGTCTTAACTTAAATGCTGCTTTCTTCAGAATGTCTTTCTTGGTCTCACAGAATAGAAAAAAATTCCCAGTTATCTGCTCACCTCATTTTGCTAACACAAATTGTAACTCTTCTGCTGTTTATGCAAATCATTATTTAATGTCTTTCTTCCCCATTAAATTCTGAATTTCAGGAAGGCAGAGACTCTCCTTGTCTTGTTCATAGCGCTATCCCCGGAAACTCCCACGGGGCCTGGCATTGCAGCAGTGTTCAATAGGTATTTGTTGTATGAATGAAAGAGATTGTGGAAGAATTACAGTCTATTCCACTGTGCTTGGGTTTATACTCAGGGCATCTGCTGTTTTCAAAGGTATTAATATAGTTTACACTAAGGGTAATGAGAGATTTTCTATCATTCTCTGAGTTCAGGTGGAAAAGCCCTAATTTCACATTCATATGATACAGGCAGATATAAGCAAGTAGGATGAATAATATATTTAATTTATAACAGAACCAATTTTATGAAGGTATTTAAAACATTTAAGACCTTTTTTCCTTTTAGCTTAAGCCCAGTTCTCATCTAATATAATTCATTCACTCATTACATTAATTAAATTGGTAACAACAGGAAATGTAAGACACCTGATTTTTTTTTAAAGGCACTTGTTTCATCACTAGGTGTTCCTTCAGCATGGCTCTTCAGTGCCATTGAAAACTGCCAGGCCTAAGGTATTAGCAAATAATAAGAAAAAAAATAGAAGTGGTTAAGTTATGAGAAATGGAAGAATAGATTTGGGAGTCAGATCTGAGTTCAAACTACAGATCCTCCTTTACTTGTTGTGTGACTTGGGAAAGTTACTCAACTTTTTTAAACCTTGGCTTTTACATTGGCAACCCATTCCAGTATTCTTGCCTGGAGAATCCCATGGACAGGGGAGCCTGGTGGGCTACAACCCACCTGGTCACAAAGAGCCAGACATGACTGAGCGAATTCACTTTCACTTTACATTTATGAAATGGGCTTACTAAAATTTGCCTTCTCTGCTCATTGTGAAAAGCATAATAGATTATATGAAAGATTAGGGAGCCTAGCATTTTATATAATAGTAACTCTTATTACAAATGAGGCAAGTTAGAGGAAAAGGAAAAATAATTCAGAGACATTTAGAAAAAGGAAAAGATGAAAGAAAATGGTGCATTTGGTTTGGAGCAGGATTAGTTTGAAGAGGCAAGTAAGCAGTTACTGAAGTGGGAGGAGACAACAGGTTAAGGTTTTACAAGTTCAGTTATAACAGGTTATCCAGCACTCTTGCCTGGAAAATCACATGGATGGAGGAACCTGGTAGGGTGCCGTCCATGGGGTCGCTAAGAGTCGGACACGACTGAGCGACTTCACTTTCACTTTTCACTTTCATGCATTGGAGAAAGAAATGACAACCCACTCCAGTGTTCTTGCCTGGAGAATCCCAGGGAAGGGGAGCCTGGTGGGCTGCCATTTATGGGATCGCACAGAGTCGGACACGACTGAAGCGACTTAGCAGCAGCAGTAGCAGCAGCATGCTAGAGTGAGGTAGAAACCATTGTCATGGACTCAGTTGTATCTATCTTTAAAGTACCAATATTGTTGACTTTAAAAAAATGCACAACGTGAGAGCTGCGAGTTAAGCTTTATTTGGGGCAAAATGAGGACTGCATCCCTGGAGACAGCATTTCAGATACTTCTGAGAAATTACTCCAGATAGGTAGGGGAGGTCAGTGTATATGTGATTTTGGTGGTGGGAAAATACATGCAGTCAAGCACATATTTTTCCAGAAAATTTCTTCTAATCTGATGTAGCCTCCTGCTAGTTATGGGAAACAGTCATCACCATGAAGGATTTTAGTGCTTTTGTAGATATCAGGAGATACAAGAATTGGGCTCATAAAATCAGCTACTGAAAATGAACTGTCTGAAGACCTGTCCTGCTAGTCCCCCTCTCCACCCCCAGCACAGAGTGACTCATTTCTTCTCTCCACCCTGAACTCCTTTCAGGGGACGTTGAAAATCAGCACCTGCTACCATCCAGTATCTCAGAATGTGACTGTAATTGGAGATCAGGCTTCTAATGAGGTAATTAAGGTAACACGATGTCATAAGTTGTTATTCAGCCTCTAAATCGTGTCCAACTCTTTGTGATCCCATGGACATGGGGTCAACATGTCAGGCTTCCCTGTCCTTCACCATCTCCCAGAGTTTGCTCAAACTCATGTCCATTGAGTCAATGATGCCATCTAACCATATCATCCTCTGCTGCCCCTTTCTCCTCTTGCCCTCAATCTTTTTCAGCATCAGGGTCTTTTCCAATGAGTCAGCAATTGTATTGGAGCTTCAGCTTTGGCATCAGTCCTTCCAATGGATATTCAAGGTTAACTTCCTTTAGAATTGACTGGTTTGATCTTCTTGCTGTCCAAGGGACTCTCAAGAGTATTCTCCAGCACCACAGTTCAAAAGCACCAATTCTTTGGCACTCAGCCTTCTTTATGGTCCAACTCTCACATCCTTATATGACTACTGGAAAAGCCATAGCTTTGCTTACATGGACCTTGCCTGCCAAAGTGATTTCTGTTTTTTAATATGCTGTCTAGGTTTGTCATAGCTTTCCTTCCAAGGAGCAAGCATCTTTTAATTTCATACGACTGGTCCCTAATCCAATAGGATTGTGTCCCTATAAGAAGAGGAGATTAAGGTACAGACAACAGGAGAGATGGGTGATCATACGAGGACACAGGGAGAAGGTAGCCATTTGCAAGCCAAGGAGAGGGGCCTCAGAATGGAACTAATCCCATGAACACCTGGACCTTGGAGTTTCAGCCTCTGGAAATGCAAGGAAATTAATTTATATTCTTTAAGTCATCCAGCCTGTGGTATTTGGTTATGGAAACCATAGCAAACTAATATAATTCATTTTTAAAATGATCCCATGAGAGATAGGGCTTCCCTGGCAACTTAGATGGCAAAGAATCTGCCTGTAATGCAGGAAACCTGTGTTTGATCCCTGGGTCCAGAAGATCCTCTGGAAAAGAAAATGGAGCCTGGCAAGGTACAGTTCATGGGATTGCAAAGAGTCTGACACCACTGAGCAACTAACACTTTCACTTTTCATGAAAGATAACACATGTGAAAATATCTACTACAGTGCTAATTTCATAGGAAATGCTCCATAAATACTGATTGAATCTTTTAGCAAGCAGAATGTTCTAAAGGAAAGGTCGTATGTTGGTGTCAGGAGTAATGACACTTTATTCCCTGTTGTGTTGCTAACTAACCTTAGGATCTTCATTTCCCTGGACCTCAGAACTTTCACCTGCAAAAAGAATGAAAGTGAAAGTGTTAGTTGCTCAGTCATGACTCAGTTGCTCAGTCTGACTCTTTGTGATCCTATTGTAGACCACCAGGCTCCTCTGTCTAAGGACTTCTCCAGGCAAGAATACTGGAGTAGGTAGCCATCCCATTCTCCAGGGGATCTTCATGACCCAGGGATCAAACCTGGGTCTCCTGCACTGCAGGCAGGTTCTTCACCATCTAAACCACCAGGGAAATCTACAGAAAGAACAGTTTAGAGCAAACAGGTTTTACTTTTCTGTAGAATTTTAGAATCAAATTGGAAAATCTGGATTTCCTAAATGTGTTAGCAGTAGAGATGAACCTTGAAATAGATCTTCGGATTCTCAGAGCAGTGTTCTTTCTTGCTATAAATTTTCTGCAACCGTGAAATGTACTTTTGAGACTTAGAGGGGGATACTCCTGCTTTTATTTTTTAAGATTAAAATTTTTCAATACCAGAAAGTTGTCATTGTGTTTGCTGTGGAAATCTTCTGATTTCAATAAATATGTTGTTGAAATATTCGTTGACTGTGCTGTATTAAAGATTGCTTTCAAGAGGGCTAATTTAAATGAAATCAACATGTAAAAGAAGCCACAAGTGTGTCTGCTTTCTGATTAAGAAATTTACTTCTGTAATTGCATAGCCAAAAGAAAGGAGGGAAAACCCATTGCTGTGACCTACTTCTGCCTCAGTCAGAAGCAGCTGTTTATATTTTGAATTGATGTTATCTTGGTGATAAGGCCTCCAGGTCCAACCATGTACTGTTGCAAGATAAATTAGTGACAACTGTTAGTTTATCCAAGAAAAAGTAATATTTAACCCTTCAATTTCATCATATAAAATATTTTTTGGCTCTACAGTAATGTCAAAGTTTGTGTTTATTCCTAAGTGGTGACTGCAGCCATGAAATTAAAAGATGCTTACTCCTTGGAAGGAAAGTTATGACCAACCTAGACAGCACATGAAAAAGTAGAGACATTACTTTGCCAACAAAGGTCCATCTAGTCAAGGCTATGGTTTTTCCAGTAGTCATGTATAGATGTGACTGTTGGACTGTAAAGAAAGCTGAGCACCGAAGAACTGATGCTTTTGACCTGTGGTGTTGGAGAAGACTCTTGAGAGTCCTTGGACTGCAAGGAAATCCAGCAAGTCCATCTTTTTTTTTTTTTTTTTTTTGAGTTTTAGAGAAAGTTTATATATTTTAATTAATTAATTAATTAATTTATTTTAAATCTAATTTAAATTTATTTATTTTAATTGGAGGCTAATTACTTTACAATATTGTATTAGTTTTGCCATACATCAACATGAATCCACCACAGGTGTACATGTGTTCCCCATCCTGAACCCCACCTCCCACCTCCCTCCCCGTACCATCACTCTGGGTCATCCCAGTGCACCAGCCCCAAGCATCCTATATCCTGCATTGAATCTGGACTGGTGACTCATTTCTTATATGATATTATACATCTTTCAATGCCTTTCTCCCAAATCATCCCACTCTCGCCCTCTCCCACAGAGTCCAAAAGACTGTTCTATGCATCTGTGTCTCTTTCACTGTCTTGCATACAGGGTTATCATTACCATCTTTCTAAACTACATATATATGCGTTAGTATACTGTATTGGTGTTTTTTCTTTCTGGCTTACTTCACTCTGTATAATAATCTCCACTTTCATCCACCTCATTAGAACTGATTCAAATGTATTCTTTTCAGTGGCTGAGTAATACTCCATTGTGTATATGTACCACTGTTTTCTTATCCATTCATCTGCTGATGGACATCTAAGTTGCTTCCATGTCCTGGCTATTATAAACAGTGCTGCGATGAACATTGGGGTACACGTGTCTCTTTCAATTCTGGTTTCCTCATTGTGTATGCCCAGCAGTGGGATTCCTGAGTTGTATGGAAGTTCTATTTACAGTTTTTTAAGGAATCTCCACAGTGTTCTCCATAGTGGCTGTGCTAGTTTGCATTCCCACCAACACTGTAAGAGGGCTCTCTTTTCTCCACATTCTCTCCAGCATTTATTGCTTGTAGACTTTTGGATAGCAGCCATTCTGACTGGCGTGAAATGGTACCTCATTGTGGTTTTGATTTGCATTTCTCTGATAATGACTGATGTTGAGCATTTTTTCATGTGTTTGTTAGCCATCTGTATGTCTTCTTTGGAGAAATGTCTGTTTAATTCTTTGGCCCATTTTTTGATTGGGTCATTTATTTTTCTGGAATTGAGCTGCAGGAGTTGCTTGTATATTTTTGAGATTAGTTCATTGTCAGTTACTTCATTTGCTATTATTTTCTCCCATTCTAAAGGCTGTCTTTACACCTTGCTTATAGTTTCCTTTGTTGTGCAGAAGCTTTTAAGTTTAATTAGATCCTATTTGTTTATTTTTGCTTTTATTTCCAATATTCTGGGAGGTGGGTCATAGAGGATCCTGCTGTGATTTATGTCGGAGAGTGTTTTGCCTATGTTCTCCTCTAAAATTTTATAGTTTCTGGTCTTATGTTTAGATCCTTAATCCATTTTGGGTTTATTTTTGTGTATGGTGTTAAAAGTGTTCTAATTCATTCTTTTCCAAGTGTTTGACCAGTTGTCCCAGCACCACTTGTTAAAGAGATTTTCTTTTCTCCATTGTATATTCTTGCCTCCTTTGTCAAAGATAAGGTGTCCATCGGGTGCATGGATTTATCTCTGGGCTTTCTATTTTGTTCCATTGATCTATATTTCTGTCTTTGTGCCAGTACCATACTGTCTTGACTGTGGCCTTGTAGTAGAGCCTGAAGTCAGGCAGGTTGATTCCTCCAGTTCCATTCTTCTTTCTCAAGATTGCTTTGGCTATTCGAGGTTTTTTTGTATTTCCATACAAATTGTGAAATTATTTGTTCTAGCTCTGTGAAAAATAGCGTTGGTAGCTTGATAGGGAAATCTATAGATTGCTTTGGGTAATATACTCATTTTCACTCTATTGATTCTTCCGATCCATGAACGTGGTATATTTCTCCATCTATTAGTGTCTTATATGATTTCTTTCACCAGTGTTTTATAGTTTTATGTATATAAGTCTTTAATTTCTTTAGGTAGATATATTCCTAAGTATTTCATTCTTTTCATTGCAATGGTGAATGGAATTGTTTCCTTAATTTCTCTTTCAGTTTTCTCATTATTATTGTATAGGAATGCAAGGGATTTCTGTGTGTTGATATTATATCCTGCAACTTTACTATATTCATTGTTTAGCTCTAGTAATTTTCTGGTGGAGTCTTTAGGGTTTTCTATGTAGAGGATCATGTCATCTGCAAACAGTGAAAGTTTTACTTCTTCTTTTCCAATTTGGATTCCTTTTATTTCTTTTTCTGCTCTGATTGCTGTGGCCAAAACTTCCAAAACTATGCTGAATAGTAGTGGTGAGAGTGGGCACTCTTGTCTTGTTCCTGACTTTAGGGGAAATGCTTTCAATTTTTCACCATTGAGGATAATGTTTGCTGTGGGTTTGTCATATATAGCTTTTAAGTTGTTGAGGTATGTTCCTTCTATTCCTGCTTTCTGGAGAGTTTTTATCATAAATGGATGTTGAATTTTGTCAAAGGCTATCTCTGCATCTATTGAGATAATCATATGGCTTTTATTTTTCAATTTGTTAATGTAGTGTATTACATTGATTGATTTGTGGGTATTGAAGAATCCTTGCATCCCTGGGATAAAGCCCACTTGATCATGGTGTATGATCTTTTTAGTGTGTTTTTGGATTCTGATTGTTTTAATTTTGTTAAGGATTTTTGCATCTATGTTCATCAGTGATATTGGCCTGTAGTTTTCTTTTTTTGTGGCATCTTTGTCAGGTTTTGGTATTAGGGTCATGGTGGCCTCATAGAATGAGTTTGGAAGTTTACCTTCCTCTGCAATTTTCTGCAAGAGTTTGAGTAGGATAGGTGTTAGCTCTTCTCTAAATTTTTGGTAGAATTCACCTGTGAAGCTGTCTAGACCTGGGCTTTTGTTTGCTGGAAGATTTCTGATTACAGTTTCAATTTCCATGCTTGTGATGGGTCTGTTAAGATTTTCTATTTCTTCCTGGTCCAGTTATGGAAAGTTGTACTTTTCTAAGAATTTGTCCATTTCTTCCACGTTGTCTATTTTATTGGCATATAATTGTTGATAGTAGTTTCTTATGATCCTTTGTATTTCTGTGTTGTCTGTTGTGATCTCTCCATTTTCATTTCTGACTTTATTGATTTGATTTTTCTCTTTGTTTCCTGATGAGTCTGGCTAATGGTTTGTCAATTTTATTTATCCTTTCAAGGAACCAGCTTTTGGCTTTGTTGATTTTTTCTATAGTCTCTTTTGTTTCTTTTGAATTTATTTCTGCCCTAATTTTTAAGATTTCTTTCCTTCTACTAACCCTGGGGTTCTTCATTTCTTCCTTTTCTAGTTGCTTTAGGTGTAGATAGGTTTTTTGTTTTACTTTTTTCTCGTTTCTTGAGGTAAGCCTGTATTGCTATGAACTTTCCCTTTAGCACTGCTTTTACAGTGTTCCACAGGTTTTGCATTGTTGTGTTTTCATTTTCATTCGTTTCTATGCATATTTTGATTTATTTTTTGAAATCTTTTGTGATTTGTTGGTTATTCAGCAGCGTGTTGTTCAGCCTCCATATGTTGGAATTTTTAATATTTTTTATCCTTTAATTGAGATCTAATCATACTGCATTGTGGTCAGAAAAGATGCTTGGAGTGACTTCAATTTTTTTGAATTTACCAAGGCTAGATTTATGGCCCAGAATGTGATCTATCCTGGAGAATGTTCTGTGTGCGCTTGAGAAAAAGGTGAAATTCATTGTTTTGGGGTGAAATGTCCTATAGATATCAATTAGGTCTAACTGGTCCATTGTATCATTTAAAGTTTGTGTTTCCTTGTTAATTTTCTGTTTAGTTGATCTATCCATAGGTGTTTAGTGGGGTATTAAAGTCTCCCACTATTATTGTGTTATTGTTAATTTCCCCTTTCATACGTGTTAGCATTTGTCTTACATATTGCAGCACTCCTATGTTGGGTGCATATATATTTATAATTGTTATATCTTCTTCTTGGATTGATCCTTTGATCATTATGTAATGTCCTTCTTTGTCTCTTTTCATAGCCTTTGTTTTAAAGTCTATTTTATCTGATATGAGTATTGCTACTCCTGATTTCTTGTTCTCTATTTGCATGGAATATCTTTCCAGCCCTTCACTTTCAGTCTGTATGTGTCCCTTGTTTTGAGGTGGGTCTCTTGTAGACAACATATATAGGGGTCTTGTTTTTGTATCCATTCAGCCAGTCTTTGTCTTTTGGTTGAGGCAGTCAACCCATTTATGTTTAAGGTAATTATTGATATGTATTATCATGTTGCCATTTACTTTATTGTTTTGGGTTCGAGTTTATACACCCTTTTTGTTTTTCCTTTCTAGAGAAGATCCTTTAGCATTTTTTGGAGAGCTGGTTTGATGGTGCTGAATTCTCTCAGCTTCTGCTTGTCTGTAAAGCTTTTGATTTCTCCTTCATATTTGAATGAGATCCTTGCTGGGTACAGTAATCTGGACTCTAGGTTATTTTCTTTCATCACTTTAAGTATGTCTTGCCATTCCCTCCTGGCTTGAAGAGTTTCAATGAAAAATCAGCTGTTATCCTTATAGGAATCCCCTTGTGTGTTATCCCCCCCCACACACACACACACTTGGTGCTTTTAATATTTGTTCTTTGTGTTTGATCTTTGTTAATTTGATTAATATGTGTCTTGGGGTGTTTCGCCTTCGGTTTATCCTGTTTGGGACTCTCTGGGTTTCTTGGACTTGGGTGATTATTTCCTTCCCCATTTTAGGGAAGTTTTAAACTATTATCTCCTTAAGCATTTTCTCATGGTCTTTCTTTTTGTCTTCTTCTGGGACTCCTATGATTCGAATGTTGGGGCGTTTAATATTGTCCTGGAGGTCTCTGAGATTGTCCTCATTTCTTTTCATTCGTTTTTCTTTTTTCCTCTCTGATTCATTTATTTCTACCATTCTATCTTCTACCTCACTGATCCTATCTTCTTCCTCCGTTATTCTACTGTTTGTTCCCTCTAGAGTGTTTTTGATCTCATTTATTGCATTATTCATTATATATTGACTCTTTTTTATTTTTTCTAGGTCCTTGTTAAACCTTTCTTGCATCTTCTCAATCCTTGTCTTCAGGCTATTTGTGATTCCATTTTGATTTCAAGATTTTGGATCATTTTCACTATCATTATTTGGAATTCTTTATCAGGTAGGTTCCTTATCTCTTCCTCTTTTGTTTGGTTTGGTGGGCATTTATCCTGTTCCTTTACCTCCTGGGTATTCCTCTGTCTCTTCATCTTGTTTTAAATTGCTGAGTTTTGGGTGGCTTTTCTGTATTCTGGCAGTTTGTGGAGTTCTCTTTATTGTGGAATTTCCTCACTGTGGGTGGGGTTGTATTGGTGTTTCTTGGTTAGGGAAGCTTGTGTCGGTGTTCTGGAAGGTGGAGCTGGATTTCTTCTCTCTAGAGTGCACTGAAGTGTCCAGTAATGAATTATGAGATGTCAATGGTTTTGGAGTAACTTTGGGCAGCCTGTATATTGAAGCTCAGGGCTGTGTTCTTGTGTTGCTGGAGAATTTGCATGGTATGTTTTGCTCTGGAACTTGTTGGCCCTTGGATGGTGCTTGGTTTCAGTGTAGGTATGGAGGCTTTTGATGAGCTCCTATCGATTAATGTTCCCTGGAGTCAGGAGTTTTCTCATGTTCTCAGGATTTGGACTTAAGCCTCCTGCTTCTGGTTTTCAGTCTTATTTTTACAGTAGTCTCAAGACTTCTCCTTCTATACAGCACCATTGATAAAACATCTTTTGAAGACAATGGGCTGCTTTTCTGGGGGCCTGATGTCCTCTTCTGGCATTCAGTACTTGTTTTGTGGAATGTACTCAGCATTTAAATGTTCTTTTTGATGAATTTGTAGGGGAGAAAGTGGTCTCCCTGTCCTATTCCTCTGCCGTCTTAGGACCGCCCCCACCAAGTCCGTCTTAAAGGAAATCAGTCCTGGGTGTTCATTGGAAGGACTGATGTTGAAGCTGAAACTCCAGTACTTTGACCACCTGATTTGAAGAGCTGTTTCATTTGAAAAGACCCTGATGCTGGGAAAGATTGAGGGCAGGAAGAGAAGGGGATGACACAGGATGAGACGGTTGGATGGCGTCACCGATTCAGTGGACATGAGTTTGGTTAAGCTCCAGGAGTTGGTGATAGACTGGGAGGCCTGGCATGCTGAAGTCCATGAGCTCACAAAGAGTCGGACAAGACTTAGCAACTGAACTGAAGTTATATTAGTTGTTAACCTCTGGTTTTGAAACTTAGAAAAGGTAACCCCTATATATACAGGGATGAAATTTACCCATTTGATCTTAACCTGGAAATATGGAATGATCTTACAAGCTTTATAACTTACTCTGTCTTGTGTGAGTTTGATTAAGTTTGAACTGCATGTATTCAGGATGGCAAAAGCCTTTGGGCTCCTTTCTTTGATTATATTACTTTTTAAAAGTCAAAATAAGGAAGAGGGGGGAGGTGGTCCTAAGATGGAAGAGGAATAGGATGGGGAGACTACTTTCTCCCCCACAAATTCATCAAAAGAACATTTGAACGCTGAGAAAATTCCACAAAACAACTTCTGAATGCTGGCAGAGGACATCAGGCACCCAGAAATGCAGCCCATTGTGTTCAAAAGGAGGTAGGACAAAATATAAATGATAAAAAGAGAGACAAAATATGTAGGGATGGAGATCCGTCCTGAGAAGGGAGTCTTAAAAGAGAAGTTTCCAAACACCAGGAAACACTCTCACCAAGGGTCTGTGGGGAATCTTGAAATCTCAGAGGGCAACATAACTGGGAGGAAAAATAATTAAATAAATAATTAAAACCCACAGATTACGTGCCTAACGGCAACTCCCAGTACTCGCAGCCGCCACCAGCAAGCGGGAGCTGAACAGGGAGGTGCGGACTGCATTGCTCAGGGTAAGGACCAGGTCCGAATGCCCTGAGGGCAATCTGAGGGAGCTAACGTGAGATAGCAACCTAAACTGTGGGATAGCCAGAGAGAGAGAGAGAGAGAGAGAGAGAGAGAGAGAGAGAGAGAACTATCCTGCAAAAAGCCCTAACCTGAGGCACTGCCAGGCCCACTCACAGTAAAAAGGACTGAGCGAATACCAGAGAAGAGCTAGCAGGCTAGGGACCAGCCCATCCCCCGCAGGAGACAAGCAGGCGGTGGGGGGTGGGGTGTGGCAGCCAGAGCCAGAAAGGGGCAATCATGGCCCCAGAGAGGCATCCTCTACCAAACTGCAAACAGGTTGCTAATCAAGAGTTCTTGGGATTTTGGACGGTTGACATCTGTCAGGAGGGTTGCAGCCAGACATCAGCTCCCCAGAAGAGACACACAGCACATCTGAAAAGGCACACCTGTTGTACACCCAGAATACCAAATGGCTGGTACGGGGGAGGTGATAAGACACACTGCCCACTTGGGGGTGACTGTGCTCACCAAGCACCTGGTCACCTGAGCTGCTCGGACCTGGAAAGGGCACAAAACGCAGGCCCAACTGAGTCTGCCCCTTTGTGGAGTATCCAAGAACCTGAACCTGAGTGGCTTAGACCTGGGAAGTGCATGCAATCCAGGGCCTGCCACAGACAGTTCCCGGCAGAGCAACCTAGAGCCTGAGAAGTGTAGACCATGAAAACACACACATCCACTGTGAGTGGGGGCAAACCCAGTGCAGCTGAAACACTGTGAGCACTTCCCACACACGTGATATTTGTTTGCAGTGTTCCTCCCCGCTCATAGGACAACTGAACAAGTGAGCCTAAATAAGTGACCACCTTCACCCCCTTGTGTCAGGGTGGAAATTAAACACTGAAGAGACCAGCAAACAGAAGGAGCTAAAATAAACAGAGGGAACCACTTTGGAAGTGACAGGTGCAACAGATTAAAACCCTGTAGTTAGCACCAACTACATTGGAAGGGGCCTACAAATCTTGAGAAGCATAAGCCGCATCAAGGAACTATCTGAAACTGAACTGACCCCACACTGCCTGCAACAGCTCCAGAGAAATTCCTAGATATATTTTTACTACTATCATTTTTTTAATTTTTAAGTTCTCTATTACTTCTTTAATTTTCATTTTTATAATCTACTATTACCTTGCAAAAAAAGACCTTATTTTTAAAGCAAACTTCATATATATATTTTATAATTTTTGTGACTTTTTTGTTTTTTTAATATTGTATTTTTGAGAGTCTAACCTCTACTCTAGATTTTTAATCTTTGCTTGCTGGTATTTGTTATCAATTTTGTACCTTTAAGAATCCAATATTCAGTACCCATTTTTACTTGGGAATGTGATTACTGGCTTGATTGCTCTCTCCCCCATTTGACTCTACTTTTTCTCCACCAGGTCACCTCTATCTCCTCCCTCCCCCTTCTCTTCTCTACCTAACTCCATGAATCTCTTTGTGTGTTCTGGGCTGTGGCGAGCATATAGGGAATTGATAACTGGCTAGCTTGCTCTCGCCCCTTTTGATTCCCCCGCTTCTCCTCCTGGCCACCTTTGTATCCCTCCTCCCTCTTCTCTTCTCCATGTAACTCTGTGAACCTCTCTGGGTGTCCCTCACTGTGGAGAAACTTTTCATCATTAACCTGCATGTTTTATCATTGGTGCTGTATAGATGGAGAAGTCCTGAGGCTATTGTAAGAATAAAACGGAAATCCAGGGACAGGTGGCTTAAGTTCAAAACCTAACACCAGAGAACTCCTGACTACAGGAAACATTAATCAATAAGAGCTCATCCAAAAACCTCCAGGGCGGTTCAGGATGGGGAACACATGTACACCCGTCCCTGATTCATATCAATGTATGGCAAAACCACTACCATATTGTAAAGTAATTAGCCTCCAATTAAAATGAATACATTTATAAAAAATAATAAATAAGTACTTTGGAAGAAAATTATTTTTCCAAAGAAAAATAAATAAATAAAAGTCAAAATAATAATTGCTCATGTTTGTATTTCGCTAATCATCATCTTGATACTTCTCTACCAAGTGATGCTAGTCATAAAGAATCATCCTGCCAATGGAGGACATGGGTTAAAGTGATGGGCTAAATGAAATTTGTTTTCTTTATCATAAACTTCTCAGGGCCTTTAATACACTTAAAACATGGTCCAAATCTCCAAGAAGGGAGCTTCCCCAATGACTCAGCAGCAAAGACTCTGCCTGCCAGCGTAGGAGATGCAAAGGACACAGGTTCGATCCCTAAATCGGGAAGACCCACTGGAAGAGGCCACAGCAACCAACTCCAGTATTCTTGCCTGGGAAATCCCATGGACAGAGAAGCCTGGTGGGGTACAGTTCATGGGGTCACAAAGAGTTGGATATGACTGAACACAGCTCTACATGTTTTAACTGTGTTAACTCATTCATTCTTCACAGTAAATCATTTAATCCTCACAAATGTGAAGTAAGAGGTATGTGACAAGCTCAAGGTCTCAAAACTCGCAGTGGCAGAATTGAAATCCAGGCAGTTTGACTCGAATCCAGGATTAGAGAATTACTTTGTGAGCTGTTTTCAGGCAACACTCTTCAGTTACCAATATCCCACATGCAATAGCTCAGTCTTTTGCTGATCTTTTTGATTTTACTTCCTTAAGACTTGATAATCCTCAGACAAGTTATGTGTTCAGAGTTATATTTGAAGAACAAAGTATGAGATAGAAAGGAACATTTGTTCCTTACTAATAACTTGAAAGTGATTCTACAAAGCTGATATTTGGGCATCCAAATATGAATTGCCAATACTTCCAATCAGCCTCAGCTCCAGCTGGTCTGCTATAATTCACAAATTAGGATCTGAGTTCAGATTGCATGAAAGAGAAGATTTGAGATGATGTCCATTTTAACTGCCACACAGGCTCTACATCTGATTAGCAGAGGGTGGCTATCTTATTACATTTTTTTCTCCTGTTAGAAATAACCTTAACACACATCTTTGAAAATTTGAAGAGAGAAAATTCACACGTATCAAAATTTAGATTGTTGGCTTAATTAGATATATGACATTTTCTTTCCAAACTCACTTTATTGAATGTTTGAATTTATTTTTACCAAAAATTTTCTATCAGCAGAATGTAATGAAAACTTTAATTAAATATTTTATAAACCATATATCAGTTCAGTTCAGTTCAGTCACTCAGTCATGTCCGACTCTTTGCGACCCCATGAATCGCAGCACACCAGGCCTCCTTGTCCATCACCAACACACGGATTTCACCCAGACTCACTTCCATCGAGTCAGTGATGCCATCAAGCCATCTCATCCTCTGTCGTCCCCTTCTCCTCCTGCCCCCAATCACTCCCAGCATCAGAGTCTTTTCCAATGAGTCAACTCTTCGCATGAGGTGGCCAAAGTACTGGAGTTTCAGCTTTAGCATTATTCCTTCCAAAGAAATCCCAGGGCTGATCTCCTTCAGAATGGACTGGTTGGATCTCCTTGCAGTCCAAGGGACTCTCAAGAGTCTTCTCCAGCACCACAGTTCAAAATCATCAATTCTTCGGTGCTCAGCCTTCTTCACAGTCCAACTCTCATATCCATACATGACCACAGGAAAAACCATAGCCTTGACTAGACGGACCATTGTTGGCAAAGTAATGTTTCTGCTTTTCAATATGCTGTCTAGGTTGGTCATAATTTTTCTTCCAAGGAGTAAGTGTCTTTTAATTTCATGGCTGCAATCACCATCTGCAGTGATTGTGGAGCCCCCCCAAAATAAAGTCTGACACTGTTTCCACTGTTTCCCCATCTATTTCCCATGAAGTGATGGGACTGGATGCCATGATCTTCGTTTTCTGAATGTTGAGCTTTAAGCCAACTTTTTCACTCTCAACTTTCACTTTCATCAAGAGGCTTTTTAGTTGCTCTTCACTTTCTGCCATAAGGGTGGTGTCATCTGCATATCTGAGGTTATTGATATTTCTCCCAGCATTCTTGATTTCAGCTTGTGTTTCTTCCAGCCCAGTGTTTCTTATGATGTACTCTGCATATAAATTAAGTAAGCAGGGTGACAATATACAGCCTTGACGTACTCCTTTTCCTATTTGGAACCAGTCTGTTGTTCCATGTCCAGTTCTAACTGTTGCTTCCTGACCTGCATACACATTTCTCAAGAGGCAGGTCAGGTGGTCTGGTATTCCCATCTCTTTCAGAATTTTCCACAGTTTATTGTGATCCACACAGTCAAAGGCTTTGGCATAGTCAATAAAGCAGAAATAGATGCTTTTCTGGAACTCTCTTGCTTTTTCCATGATCCAGCGGATGTTGGCAATTTGACCTCTGGTTCCTTTGCCTTTTCTAAAACCAGCTTGAACATCAGGAAGTTCACGGTTTACGTATTGCTGAAGCCTGGCTTGGAGAATTTTGAGCATTATTTTCCTAGCATGTGAGATGAATGCAATTGTGCAGCAGTTTGAGCATTCTTTGGCATTGCCTTTCTTTGGGATTGGAATGAAAACTGACCTTTTCCAGTCCTGTGGCCACTGCTGAGTTTTCCAAATTTGCTGGCGTATTGAGTGCAGCACTTTCACAGCATCATCTTTCAGGATTTGGAATAGCTCAACTGGAGTTCCATCACCTCCACTAGCTTTGTTCATAGTAATGCCTTCTAAGGCCCACTTGACTTCACATTCCAGGATGTCTGGCTCTAGGTGAGTGATCACACCATCGTGATTATCTGGGTCATGAAGATCTTTTTTTTACAGTTATTCTGTGTATTCTTGCCACCTCTTCTTAATATCTTCTGCTTCTGTTAGTTCCATACCATTTCTGTCCTTTATTGAGCCCATCTTTGCATGAAATGCTCCCTTAGTATCTCTAATTTTCTTGAAGAGATCCCTAGTCTTTCCTATTCTGTTGTTTTCCTCTATTTCTTTGCTTTGATCGCTGAAGAAGGCTTTCTTATCTCTTCTTGCTATGCTTTGGGACTCTGCATTCAGATGCTTATATGTTTCCTTTTCTCCTTTGCTTTTCACTTCTCTTCTTTTCACATCTATGTAAGGCCTCTCCAGACAGCCATTTTGCTTTTTTGCATTTCTTTTCCATGGGGATGGTCTTGATCCCTGTCTCCTGTATAATGTCACGGACCTCTGTCCATAGTTCATCAGGCATTCTATCTATCAGATCTAGGCCCTTAAATCTATTTCTCACTTCCACTGTATAATCATAAGGGATTTGATTTAGGTCATACCTGAATTGTCAAGTGGTTTTCCCTACTTTCTTCAATTTAAGTCTGAATTAGGCAATAAGGAGTTTATGATCTGAGCCACAGTCAGCTCCTGATCTTGTTTTTGCTTAATGTATAGAGCTTCTCCATCTTTGGTTGCAAAGATTTTATATACTTGTATTTTGTTTTTTTAAACCTTCTGTTTCAAAAATGTAAAACTAGAGTGAATCTATAAAATATATGAATATTTCCACAAAGTTGGAAGATTTCATATCTGTATTTGTGTATATGGGGCTTCCCTTATGGCTCAGATGGTAAAAAATCTGCCTGCAATGCAGTAAACCCAGGTTTGGTCCCTGGGTCAGGAAGATCCCCTGGAGAAGGGAATGGCTGTCCACTCCAGTATTCTTGCTTGGAGAATTCCATTGTCATAGGAGCCTGGTGGGCTATGGTCCATGGGGTAGCAAAGAGTCAGACATGACTGAAAGACTAACACATGTGTATATATAATATATATATATACATATGTAACATGAGTTAAATATAAATAATTGAATGTATTTTTCCCTTTTGATATTTGAGTAGTCACAACATTTCAGTATGAGCTATTCTAGTCAATTAGATACTTTGTGCTTGCTCAGTCCCCTTGGGGCAAACATTTGGATTTCTGGAGTTAATGAATGGCTATCCTCTTATTTAGGATCATTCTTTAGATAGGTCTCTTGCCTCTATCAGCTGTACACTGGCACCTTCTAACTAGTAGCTTACTGGTTAAAATCATCCTCTTCATTCAGTCTTTCAATCTCCACTAATTTCATATTCTTATCATCCCCAGCCACTTTGAGGATACCAGGGAAGCTGTATATATTGATTTGGTGCCAGAGGCCCCAGGCCTACTCCAGATCTGAAGTTCAGACTTGACCAAGGCAGAAAATATTACAAAGGCCTTGTTGTTGTTCAGTCACTAAGTTGTGTCTGACTCTGTGCAACACCATGTACTGTAGCATGCCAGGCTTCCCTGTACTTCACTGTCTCCTAGAATTTGCTCAAACTCATATCCATTGAGTTGGGGATGCCATCCAACCATCTCATCCTCTGCTACATGCTTCTCCTGTTGTCTTTAATCTTTCCCAATATCAGGGTCTTTTACAGGGTCTTTTCATCAGGTGGCCAAAGTATTGGAGCTTCAGCTTCAGCACCAGTCCTTCCAATGAATATTCAGGGTTGATTTCCTTTAGGACTGACTGGATATCCTTGCAGTTCAAGGGACTCTCAAGAGCCTCCTCTAGCACCACAATTCGAAAGCATCAATTCTTCATCACTCAGCCTTCTTGATGGCACCCCACTCCAGTGTTCTTGCCTGGAAAATCCCATGGATGCAGGAGCCTGGTGTGCTGCAGTCCATGGGGTCACTAAGAGTCAGACACGACTGAGCGACTTCACTTTCACTTTTCACTTTCATGCATTGGAGAAGGAAATGGCAACCCACTCCAGTGTTCTTGCCTGGAGAATCCCAGGGATGGCAGAGCCTGGTGGGCTGCCGTCTATGGGGTCGCACAGAGTCGGACACTCCAGAAGTGACTTAGCAGGAGCAGCAGCAGCCTTCTTGATGGTCCAGCTCTCATATCTGTACTTGACTGCTTTAAAAACCATAACTTTGACTATACAGATGTCTCTGCTTTTTAATATGCTTGCTAGGTTTGTTACAGTTTCCCCCCCTCCCTCCCAAGGAGCAAGCATCTTTTAATCTCATGGCTTCAGTCACTGTTCACAGTGATTTTGGAGCCCAAGAAAGTAAAATCTAACCCTGTTTCCACTTTTCCCCTTTTCCCCCATTTTACTTGCCATGAAGTGATGGGGTCAGATGTTATGATCTTAATTTTGTCAATGTTATGTTTTAGCTTGAGAATTAAAATCATGTTTCCCTAAATGGAGTTTCTGCTGTGATCTGGGGTATGTAGCCTCCAATCCTCTTTAATGCCAATACTCACTGCCACCAATGCCTAGCTTCTCACTTGGCTCAATATATATATAGTTGAGCTTCAATTTCAGTTTTCCTGTATACCATTCAAGTTGTCTATTAGAATTTAAGCCTATTTTAAGTCACAGTCCAACTATCCGGTGATTTAATGCTCTTGAAATTTCACCTACCAATATCATGAAAAGTAGATTCAATTGTCCATATCCTGAGTTTTTGGTGGAATCCTACCTTGAATTGACCCAGTACTGGCACCTTAATGATACCCCACATATCACTAATAATTACTTTAAAATTTTCTTCCCAGTGGCTCACTTTTGAGGCAAGATAATTTTCTCTGACTCAGAACTATCACTAAGTCCAAGCAAGTATAAACCTAGAGCCCCTCACCATTGTGCTATGAAAGATTTTTTTTTCTACTAAAATATGCATGACATAGAATTTACAATTTTAACCACTTTTAAGTGCAATTCAGTGGCATTAAATACATTTACATTGCTGTGCAACCATAACCACTATCCTATTCCAGAATCCTGAACTGAAACCCTGTACTTCCCATTCTTTCTTCTCCATCGGTCTCTGGTTACCACTGTTGTACTTTCTGTTTCTATAAATTTGATTATCCTTAGTACCTCATCTAGGTAGAATCATAATATTTTTACTTTTGTAACTGGCCTTTTTCACTTAACATCATGTCTTCAAAGTTCAACCATGTTGTAGTATATCAGAATCTCATTCATTTTTAAAGCTGAATGGGCTTCCATCGTGGCTCAGCTGGTAAAGAATATGCCTGCAATGTAGGAGACCTGGGTTCAATCCCTGGGTTGGGAAGATCCCCTAGAGAAGGGAAAGGCTACCCACTCCAGTATTCTGGCCTGGAGAATTCCATGTAGAGTCCATGGGGTCACAAAGAGTCGGACACGACTGAATGACTTTCACTTTCAACATTCTAAGCAGGTGCTACATTTTGTTTATCCATTTATCCATAAATGTATAGTTGGATTGTTACCACCATTCTCATTGAAGTATAGTTGATTTATAGTGTTTTATTAATTTCAGGTGTACAACATAGTGATTCAGTAATCATAGATTATGCTTTATTAAAAGTTATTACAAGGACTTTGCTGGTGGTCCAGTGCTTAAGAATCTGTCTGCTAATGTTGAAGACACGGGTTTGATCCTTGGCCCAGGACGATTCTGCAAGCCATAGGGAAACAAAGCCCATGAGACAGAATTACTGAAGCCCACACATACTAGAGCCCATCCTCTGCAACAAGAGAAACCACTGGATTGAGAAGCCTGCACACCACAACTAGAGAATAACCCCTACTTGCCACAACTAGAGAAAGCTCACATGCAATGACAAAGACCCAGTGCAGCCAAAAATAAATAAATATTTTTAAAAAGTTATTACAAGATAGTGGCTAATAATTCCTGTGTTATGCAATACAGCCTTGTTGCTAAACATAGTAATTCCCCTTCCCTCTCCCCACTAGTAACCACTAGTTTGCTTTCTGTATCTGCATGTTTCAGTTTTGCTATATACATTTGTTTGTATTATTTTTTTGATTCCACATACAAATGGAATCATACAGTATTTGTCTTTCTCTTTCTCATTTATTTCATTAATCATAGTATTCTCTAGGTCTATTCATGTCACTTCAAATGGCAGAATTTCATTCTTTTTATGGCTGAGTAATGGTCTATTGTGTGTATAGACACACATATATATACATATATACTGTATCTTCTATATGCATTTGTCTGTTGATGGACACTTATGTTGCTTCCATATCTTAAAAAAAATTTATTGGAGGATAATTGCATTACAATGGTATGTTGTTTTCTTCCATACAACAATGTGAATCATAAGTATACATATATCTTCTCCCTCTTGAACTTCTATCCTGACTCCCCACCCCATCGCACTTCTCTAGGTTGTCAGAGAACACCAGGTTGAACTTTCTGTGTTATACAGCAATTTCCCACTAGCTATCTGTTTTACATGTAGTAATATATATGTTTCAATCTACTCTCTCAATTTGCCCTTCCCTCTCCTTCCCCCGCTGCATCCAGAAATCTGTTCTGTATGTCTACACCTCTATTCCTACCCCACAAATAGGTTCATCAGTACCATCTTTCTAGAATCAATATATATGTGTTAATATATGATATTTGTTTTTCTCTTTCTGACTTCACTCTGTATAACAGGCTCTATGCTCATCCACCTCAGTAGAACTGACTTAAATTTATTACTGTTCATGGCTGAGTAATAATCCATTGTATATATGTACCACAACTTATGCTTCCCTATCTTGAATTGCTAATTATTAGAGAAATGCAAACCAAAAGAAGATTGAAAATCACATCTGTCAGAATGGCTATCATCAAAAAGTCTACAAATGTTGGCGAGTATGTGGATAAAAAGCCACCCATGTGCACTGTTGTTGGGAATGCAAATTGGTGCAGCCACTATGGAAAACATATGAAGATTCCTCAAAAACAAACAAACAAACAACAATAAAGATACCATATGATCCAGCAATTCCATCCCTGATATTTATCTGAATAAAACAAAAACACTAATTTGAAAAGATACATGCACCCCAATGTTCACAATAGCACCATTTACCATAGCTAAAATATGGAAACAACCCAGGTTTTCCATACCTGGGATACCTTTTGAATATTGTGAATAATGATGCTATGAATACGGGTGTACAAATGTCTGTTTGAGTCCCTGATTTAAGTTCTTTTGGGTATATAATCAAAAGTGGAATTTTTCAATCATATGGTAATTCTGTTTAAGTTTTTGAAACTGTGATGTTTTGTACTGCGGCTGCACTATTTTATATCCCCACCAGCAAAACACAAGGTTTCCTGTTTCTCCACATCCTATCTTATGCTTGTTATTTCTATCTTATTTTTGTTTTTATTTAAAAATTTTTGTAATAGCCATCCTAATGGAATTGCAATGGTACTTCCTTATAGTTTTTAATTTGAATTTACCTAATAATTAGTGATGTTGAGCATCTTCTCAAATGCTTATTGGACATCTGCATATATTTGGAGAAATATCTATCCAAGGTCTTTGCCCATTTTTCAGTTGGGTTGTTTGTTTTCCCTTTGTTCTTGAATTGTGGTGGGTGGCTCAGACAGTAAAGAATAAAGAATGTGCCTGCAATGTGGGAGACATGGGTTTTATCCCTAGGTTGAGAAGATCCCATGGAGAAGGGAATGGCTACCCACTCCAGTATTCTTGTCTGGAAAATTCCGTGGACAGAGGAGCCTCTCAGGCTACAGTCCATGGGATTGCAAAGAGTTGGACATGACTGAGTGACTAACACTGTCACTGTTTTTCCTGTATATTCTAAATAGTAATCCCTGATCAGGTGTATGACTTCAGGATATTTTCACCCATTCTCTGGGTTGCTCTTTCACTTGTGGATAGTGTCCTTTTGATACAGAAAAGTTTTTAATTTTGATGAAATATAATTTGTCTATGCTTTTAGTATCATACCAAGAAATTACTACCAAATATAATGTTATAAAGCTTTCCCTCTATGCTTTCCTCTGAAATGTTTATATCTTTAGGTGTATGTTTAGCTCTTTGATCTACTTTCTTTCTATATTAGATTAGGATCGAGCTTCTTTCTTTTGCACGTAGATATCCCATTTTCCAAGCACAATTTGTTGAAAAGTCTGTCCTTTTACCATTCAGTTGTCTTGGTACTTTTATTAAAAAAAAATCATTTCACCATATACATATATGTATGTGTGAGGGAGTGGGTTTATTTCTGAGTTCTCTATTCTGTCCCAATGATCTGTATCTCTGTCTTTATGCCAGTGTCACACTGTGTTGATTACTGTAGATTTGTAGTAAGTTTTGAAATCGAAAATCATGAGTCTCCCGATTTTGTTTTTTGTTTTGTTTTGTTTTGTTTTTAAATATTTTTTGTCTGTTGTGGTCTCTTGAGATTCCATATACACTTTAGTATGAATTTTTTTATTTCTGAAAAAAGTCATTGAGATTTTGATAGTATTGCATTAAATGTGTAGATTTCTTTCAGTAGTTCAGTTCAGTTCAGTTCAGTCACTCAGTTGTGTCTGACTCTTTGCGACCCCATGAACTGCAGCACACCAGGCCTCCCTGTCCATCATCAACTCCTGGAGTTCACCCAAACTCATGTGTATTGTCATCTTAATGTTAAGTCTACCAAGCCCATTACCATGGAATGTCTTTCCATTTATACATGTCTTTTAAAATTTCTGTTAGCAGTGTTAGTAGTTTTTAGTGTATGAAGTTTTCAACTCCTTGGTTATGCTTATTCCTAAGTATTTTTGATGCTGTAGTGAATGGAATTGTTTCTTTTAAGATAGTTTAAGTGTACAGAAGAGCAGTCATTTTGTATCTTGTAACTTTGCTGGATACATTTATTAGTTCTAACAGGTGTGTGTTTGTGTGTGTGCGATATTTAGGGTTTTATATGTAGAAATGGTGAAAACGGGCTTTCTTGTCTTATTCATGATCTTAGAGGAAAAGCTTTCAATTTTGTCACTATGGAGTATGATTTTAGCTGTAGGTTTTTTAATATATGGCCTTTATTATGTTGAGGCAGTTTCCTTTTATTCTGTTTGTTGAAAAGTTTTATCATGAAAGGATGTTGAATTTTGTCAGAATTATTTAGCGCACCATGTTTTATTTTTTTTCATTCTGTTAGTGTAGTGTATGACACTGATTGATTTACATATGTTCAAACATCCCTGAATTCCAGAAATATATCTCCCTTTGTCATGGTGCATAATCCTTTTAATATGCTTCTGAATCTAGTGTGCTAATATTGTGTTGAAAATTTTACATCAGTATTCATTAAGAATAATGGTCTGTAGTTTTCTGTAGGATCTTTTTCTGGCTTTGGTTTCAGGGTAAAGCTGGCCTGATAGAATCAGTTAAGGAGTATTTTTTACTTTACCCATGTATTTATCTTTGCTTGAGATGGGAAATAGATGGGGAAACAGTGGAAACTGTCATACTTTATTTTGGGGGGCTCCAAAATCACTGTAGATGGTGACTGCAGCCATGAAATTAAAAGACTCTTACTCCTTGGAAGAAAAGTTATGACAAACCTAGATGGCATATTAAAAACCAGAGACATTACTTTGCCAACAAAGGTCTGTCTAGTCAAGGCTATGGTTTTTCCTGTGGTCATGCATGAATATGAGAGTTGGACTGTGAAGAAAGCTGAGTGCCGAAGAATTGATGCTTTGAATGGTGGTGTTGGAGAAGACTCTTGTGAGTCCCTTGGACTGCAAGGAGATCCAACCAGTCCATTCTGAAGGAGATCAGCCCTGGGATTTCTTTGGAAGGAATGATGCTAAAGCTGAAACTCCAGTACTTTGGCCATGTCATGAGAAGAGTTGACTCATTGGAAAAGACCCTGATGCTGGGAAGGATTGGGGGCAGGAGGAGAAGGGGACGACAGAAAATGAGATGGCTGGATGGCATCACCGACTCAATGGACATGAGTTTGAGTGAACTCCGGGCGTTGTTGATGGACCAGGAGGCCTGGTGTGCTGCGATTCATGGGGTAGCAAAGAGTCGGACATGACTGAGTGACTGAACTGAACTGAACTGAGATCATTATATCTCTATAGTGAGTTTCTGTGTGTTATTTCATTTCAACCTGAAGGACTTCTTTAGTCATTTCTTATAGGGCAGGGTTAGTGGTAATGAACTCCCTAAGCTTTTGTTTTTCTGGGGATGTCTTATTTTCAAACTCATCTTTAAAAAACAGTTTTGTTGGGTATATAATTCTTAGTCGGCAGATTTTTTTTTTCCTTTTGGTACTCTTAAAAATATCATCCTGCTGCCTCTGGCGTCCAAGATTTTGGGGAATCCAAACCAGTCACCTCTTCCAGTTTATGTGGATTGGCTCTGTACTAGAGCAGTCGAGTACTTATTAGCTGGATATGCTTTTGGTTTTAGGAAAAGCCCCAGATGAAGGCTGAAGCTATTCTCAAGTCTTTTCTTATCTTGTCTGAGCCTGTATATGGGTTTTTGATTCCTTTATGTATATGTATGCATGTATGTATGTGTGTGTGTGTGTATATATATATATATATATATATATATATATACACACATACATACATGCATATATATATATGTGTGTGTGTGTGTGTACATAAAATATGGTTTTGAAAGTCTAAATTTCCCAAAGAGGTCCCCTTCCCATCATCCCCTAATGAGTTTAAATGGCTTATTTTATGCTTCCACCTGTGTTCTGTTGCCCTAAACCTGTGCAGGTCTGTTGCTCCCTTGCAACTTTTGTGACCAATGCTTACCACTTTGTCTCTTTTTCCACTCTGAGATCCAAGTTATCCTGCTTTACCCTGTCTGAACTATGTGTTAGGTAAAAGAGAGACTAGTTCATCATGCAACTCGCAGACAGGTTAGAAGATTACAGATAAAGTATGTTCTACCTCCTCTGTTTTGAGACTAATTTGAAACCAGATTTCAACCTTTTCCAAAGAAGATTGTGCCATACCAGGGAGGGGCTGGGACCAAGGCAGGTGAAAGTGCCACAACTACTCTACCAGCTTGAATGTGGCTTTCTCTTAATTGGGCATTTGCTTGATTGCTGAGAACTTTTACTATCTTCAAGAGTGCTTATAAAGCAAGCGTTTTTCTCCTCTCTCTCTGATCAAATATAAATTAAAACCACAGTATGACTCAGCACATACCCACCAGAATGGCTAAAATAAAAAGATGGAAGATACCAAGTATTGCAAAGGATATGGGACAACCAGAACTCACATACTACTGAGGTGAACATGTAAATTATTATAAGTTGTTTTGGTAGTATACAATAAAATTAAATATAGGCATAACTAAGACCCAGAAATTCTATTCTTAGGTATATACCCAAAACAAAGTCATACCTATGTACCATACATATGTACCAAAAGGTATATACTAGAATTTTCAAAACAGATCTATTTGTTACACACAAAAACTGGAAAGTGGCCCAATATCTCTGAATATAGAATGGGTCAATTGGTTGTGGTATGGCCATACAATACAATGCTCCACAGCAATAGGAATAAAGGATTTATGACTACACTAAATAATATGGATGAACATCAGAACCTTGAAAACAGCAAGACACAAAAGAGTAAATACTATATAACTTTATCTGCATTGAGTTCAAGAAAAACCAAAACTAGCCTCTGTTTTCGGAGAAGGCAATGGCACCCCACTCCAATACTTTTGCCTGGAAAATCCTGTGGACAGAGGAGCCTGGTAGGATGCAGTCCATGGGGTCACTAGAGTCGGACATGACTGAGCAAATTCACTTTCACTTTTCACTTTCATGCATTGGAGAAGGAAATGGCAACCCACTCCAGTGTTCTTGCCTGGAAAATCCCAGGCACGTGAAAGCCTGGTGGGCTGCCGTCTATGGGGTCGCACAGAGTTGGACACGACTGAAGCGACTTAGCAGCAGTAGCAGCAGCAGCAGCCTCTGTTTTAGACTCAAAACTGTGGTTGTGCTAAGAGGAGGAAGTAACTGGACAGAACATGAGAAGGATGGGTTTTCAGTTCCCAATACTTAAGTTTCTTAACCAGACTTGTGAAAAAAACATCTATCTGTATACTTTTTATCTTTCCATTTTCCTATGTGCATTTTATTTCAATAAATAAAAACAAAGTTATAAAGTAGAATTTAGAATAACCTAAATTTAAACTCCAACCATACCACTTGCTAATTTTATGAGTCTGATAACATTTCTTAATTCCTCTACAATTCACAGTATCCTTAACTGTATGATGTTGTTGATGGTGATAATGATAGAAAGAGATACAATTACTTTGTGTCAATTTCATTCCCACAATAACCCTGTTAAGTAAATAATAGGTAATAATGTTATTTCCATGTAACAAATGAGGAAAGCTGGGCACACAAATGTTAAAAAATAAATAAAATAAGCCATTGCATCCTGATCCAGAATTCAGATCTAGGCACTCTTGGTCAAGAGTCCATACTCATATCCACTATATCCTTCTCTAAGTAAGGCATATATATATTTAAAAGAATTTAGAAAACTATAACCAAATAAAAATAGGTTGCTGCTGCTACTGCTGCTAAGTTGCTTCATTCGTGTCAGACTCTGTGCAGCCCCATAGATGGCAGCCCACCAGGCTCCCCAGTCCCTGAGATTCTCCAGGCAAGAACACTGGAGTGGGTTGCCATTTACTTCTCCAATGCATGAAAGTGAAAAGTGAAAGTGAAGTTGCTCAGTCTTGTCCAACTCTTAGCGACCCTTCAGGCTCCTCTGGCCATGGGATTTTCCAGGCAAGAGTACTGGAGTGGGTTTCCATTGCCAGGCCTCCTTAATTTCCATTAATGAGAAAACATTTCTTCTACCTCTCCTTCTCATGCCCATTTTTCATAGTTGTACTTAACTGTATCCCACAGATAGCTGCTCCATTATTCCTTTGCCCACAGTTCTGGAATCCCCTCTTTCTGGTAGTGAATTGTTCCTCAAATGCCCTTTGAGGAAGCATGGTGAAGAGGTTACACTTTCCTACTTAATGCCAGTTACTTTCCACAATTACATATAGACATTTTTTATCTACTCCACAATCATATGTTTAAGGGCAGAAAACTTTTAAGTCTATATTTTCAGTTCCTAGCTGATGGTTTAGAATATATTAGGTGCTCAGTAAATGTTTGTTGAATTTTTAAATTCAAATTAAAGATCTACTCCTTAGTGACCTGTCATTATATATATGTGTGTATACACACACACACACACACACACACACACACACATATATATATATATTCTTGATTAAAGACATTTTCTAATGCTATTAAACTCAAAGAATTGCTGGCGACTAGAAGGCAATGTTGTAGGTTCTTTGGAGCAGACAGGTTTTTTTTTTTTTTTTTTTTTTAAGCTCTAAATCATACTGTTTTGGTAATAACTTATTTAGTCTATAAACGCAGTACCAACTCAGCTAGTCACCAAAACTTTTGAATTCAGTCTGTTAAAATATCTTTTTGCTGGGCACTTATCTCAAATTTTATAATGGAAACCAATGGCAATGTAAGATTTATTTTACATAAATTAGTTATACAGCCACATTTTTGGAAACACATCTCTTCCACAAAGAAAAAGAACTTTACTTATTGCAATAACTTGCTTTATGCAATGTGAATGATATTGTCTCTCTTGTGTTTAATGAACTTTCCCATTATCTACTTGTCAGTTGGATATAGATATTAGCAATTTTGGATCATGGCTCCAAATCTGGTATCATTCCTATACTCTGAAATCCTTGGCTGAACATCATGTTACAGTGCAACTTATTGCATTCCTTGTCAGCAAAGATAACCACAGAGCCATTCTAAATTTTGCAATTGATAAATTTCCTCTCAAAGTTTTGGTAGACTGACTGGGAGCCATCTGTAGTGTGCTTTCCTGGCTACTATCAAGTTTTCCATTTGCCAGTATTTTGCACTGCCTAGATATAAACTCATAAGCTAAATAGCTCTCTCAACTCTATAACTATATTATAGGGGCAAAAACCTGAAATGATCCATGTTTTAATTAAATTAAGAAAGAAAATAAATGGAAGAAATTGAAATTATTTGCCTGCCTTATCTCTGAGAGTTACTAGCACTTCAATAATAATTTGAGTTCTGAGAGGAAGCTTCTTTTTCTGGCCTTGGAAGAAAGCCACTTGAAAAATTAGAGTGATGACACAGGAAAAGCTATGTTTTAACTCATGAATATTCAGCTGAAGTGATTGGGGTTCTGTTTGTCATTTCTAAATGTCAGGGTGTGTGTGTTGGGGGTTGGTTTTTGCTTCTTGGGGTAAAGTTGTAGTTTTTCCTGGGGAAAACCATGGATATTATAATTGAATGCCAGTGGCCATGGAAGCTATGGCTTTTAGAAACTTACCAATAACTATGGTTTAGAACAATGCTTTTCAAGCTACAGTTTGAAAACTATTAGAGGATTATAAAATCTATTATGTAGGTTACAACTAGCATATTTAAAAAGTAGAATAGAATAAAACATATCAGTGTGCATCACATATAAAGTTCTGATTTCTAAAACCTGGTTTCAGGGGTACATGCAAAGGTATGCAGATACACATGCATGTGTACTAATTCACAATGTAAAACAGTCTCTTCATGATAAAGTAAAAAATTTTGAGCTCCTCAGATTTAGAAATTAAGAGCCTTTGTTCACCTTTCACACTCTTGTCAGAATAACAGATGATACAATTTCTCCTGAGTTGAAAGGGTTGAAAAAACACTAGTATTAACTTGTTAAAATGGATTATACATTTTCTTTTGGTGCTGAAAAATATCAAGATAATCTAAGATTTCTCTCAATTAATTCATGAGTTATATATTGAATATATATTGATGTTTCAAATCCTCTTTCTAGAAAAACTCTATTTTGAACATAAACAATAATCTGGGTAAATTAAAATTTCTGGGAGTTCTTCAGAACCCCAGGAATTTTCCAATTGCAGGAGCCTGCCTGAAGCAGAAATAGAGCTCTCCTCCTGACGGCCCTCCCCCACCCCAATGCCTGTGCCCGCATGCGCACACACACACACACACAAATTGTTGGCTGCAGTCATCATGAAGTTGCCTGTCTAAACCCACAGTTCCAGCAGGGTTTGAACTTTTCCTTGGGCTCCTGTGATGTTCCTTTGAGGTCTCTTCAATGTAATGCTGGTGCAGCTACTCATAGCATACCTCAAGCTATTTTAGTCTTCAGTTATTTTCATTTCAATGAGAAAATTGAGTAGGCTATTTGATGATTCATTCGTTTTTGACATCCATGGTCTGAAACCAATCAGGTTTTTCTAGTCTGCAGTGCCTGTGCTAGTGTCCATCTATCTATCAGCTGTCTTTTCTAACTCTTCATTCAAGTATATGTACTCCCTGACTTCCAGATGCAGACAACTTCTAAACCCACAACTGCTTTCACCTGAATTAATAAAAAACACTTTGATTCTGTCCACATGATGTCAGATTATAATCGTGAGTAACATTTACTTTTTTTTTTCAGCTAGGCTTGCTGTTTTGTAGAAACAGTCTGAGATATTTGAGTATAGTTATACTTATGTGGCAACTGTTCTGTCTGGCACTGACAAAGTAAAGTAGCATTTTGAATGGCAAAACCATTTGTTTGCTAGTCTTGCTTATCCAGAGGATCAAAGAGAGTATGACTCTGCCAGTAGCCACAAAATAAATGGTGTATGGAAATTAAAATGCATTCATTTTATATTGCCTCAGTGATCAATGAGGATCACCACTTAATTGATCCAGGTGTGGTGATCAGAATTGATCAGGAAAATGGCTGAAATTAATGGACTGACAGTGCTATGGTATGAATTTGCCACTACCTAAAGCTACTCCTAAATCATTCAAAGAACACTCCACTTATGGTTTATTTTACTTTATTGGTATTTTTACTCAATTTTACTGTTAAAATGGGCATGTATTTTATAGTGACAATAAGCCCATTACTATGATAAATATAATAATGTAAAAGTCTCTGATTGCATTTGTAATGACCATCAATTTTCCTCTCTAATTACATTAATTGCAGCGTTACATATCTTTGAAATTTGTACAGGATTGTACTCAATTAGGTTCATGTTGTATTTCAATAAAGCATATTTTCCACCATCATAAATCTTTGGAACACTAAGTCGTGGAGGTAGTAGCAACCGAAGATTGATCTGCAGTGTTGGAATTCAGAGGGAAATCATGTCTTGTTATTGATTACTAAAAGAGTCATTAATTTATGGAAGCTGGTTGGAGATTTTGGCAAGTTTAGAACTTATTTCAAAATCATTCCCAATTCGAACCACAGCTTTTCTCAGAGAGACAGAGTGAGGAAGGGAGGGAGGTAGAGGGAGAGGAAGAGGGCAAGGGAGGTGAGAAAGAAGAGAGAAAGAGAGAATATAAATTAAAATTTTAAAATTACAAAATGATTCTGTGTTACATTTTGTTAAACAGAGTAGGGTGAAGCATGTGTATGTAGTTATATCAAGGTCAATAGCAACCTGATATTAGCAGGCCGCAATCAGGTTGAGTAATTGGTTTCTGACAGTAATCTTTCTTCTCTCATAAATGTAACTGACAGAAAATATCTAGCTCTTCAGTCTAAAAGCAGATGGCTTGCTGTAAGAATTCAAGTAGAAGGTGAAAAACAGCCCAGAGTAACCTCTTTCCTTGCTTTCAAAATGGAAATATTCTTTAAAGGTACAGTCCTGTTTTCAGACACTAATTAAAATGGTATAGAAAAGAATCTAGAAGAGTTTGTAAAAGGAAGGCAGACTTCACGCCTAGGGATTTTATAATTTGTCATTCAGCTTATGATACAGTTTTTGATTTTGGTCATGAATAATACCATGTAATAGAAGTCTTGTTTATCTCCAGGTTTCAAGTGTATGTTTTATTTACCTTATCTTCATTTAGGGCTTTGAAGTACCTGTGACTAATTATGTAAGTTGACAGATTGGATATAAATAACCCTCGCTCTTTTTTTCTTCTTCTTCTTCTCATTTTTAAATTCTGAAAATGTGTTTGGAATAGTATAGGTTATGTAATGACAGGAAGCTTCTGAGCTTTTATCCTCAGGTGGAAGATTTGAACACCAGCGATGCAGCATGGCTGATAAAGAAAAAACCTAGTATTATTGTTGCTAGATTTTTATTTCTATGGTAACCATGATGTCACTGGTGCTTGCAATGCTTAAACCTTCCATCTCTAATAACTTGAGCTGATCTGGTAGGACAGAAATGTAAAAATGAAAAAAATTCTAATTAATAGGATGTAATCACCAGATGCGATGATACAAAAAATATTTGGGAATGTAAATGCTGAATCTTGGCTAGGACCGAAAGAAAAATGTAGCATAGGGTTTATTTTTTTTTTTTTAAAGAAAAAACATTTTTTTAATATAATGACTATGACATGAGTGTAAAGGAGATTAAAAAATACAGTAGAGAAGAAGCTATCCATATGCTCCAGGCTTTATTATTTGTAGCTAGAGAAGAAGACGGACTGGGATGGGGGGAATCATGTGTTGGGGATTAATGTTTAATTCCTGTTAAGAAATGCAGAAAATAAGTGACATGCATATAATACAACAGTAATATTGTTGAGAAGCATATTAATGATTTTATTATATTGCAGATGATTGTTTTCTATTTATACTCCTTTTCTTAAACTACCTTCATTCTCTCCCCAGTGCTACAGGAAACTTCTTTTTTACTCTTACCATGTTTGTCAAAGAATAAGCAGCCATTTGCTTGCTGAGCTCTAATCTATCCTCTCAGGGAGGAGTGAACTTCTTAACTGCATGGGCTTGGAAAGAAGAAAAGATATTCCAAGCCCACATTTTAAGGGAGAAAAAATAATATTGGAGGTACTAATAATAACCAGAAATCTCCCAGAGTGTTTATGAAGGAGACGGCTGAGTGACTAGGAGTGGGGCTTGAACTCCATTGTCTTCAGAGTGATCTTTCTTATTCCTCAGCAAAGGAGTTTTTTCTAGTCAAGCCAGGGTGGAAAAAAAAATCACAAGTTTGCTGTGCCAGTCTTTCTCATTCTGGCCCCTGCCCTGCTTTATTCTCATGGCCAGGAAACTTGGTTCTCAAGTCCAGAAGAATAAGGGTGTCACACTGTACTGCCTCATCTACTTCATCTATTCATGGTAATTGTGGTTAAGGTGGAGCCGAGAGTAGGAGTGGCATGCCAGGGGACTGGCCTTCCATTACCTTTTAACTAGCATCATACTGGTGGAGAGTTTGAGCAAAGTCCAGGAGATAGTGAAGGACAGGGAAGACTGGTGTGCTGCACGCAGTCCATGGGGTCACAAGGAGTCAGACAGTACTGAGTGACTGAACATACTGGTAGAGGGTAGGGAGGGGGTGGGTTCTAGGTGGGTCAAAGTTTGACACTCTCTTCTGGGATGCTTTTGTGAAACCACTCTACTGCAGTACTGGCTGAATTTCCAAACTAATGAAATTCCTTATTTTGGTTCTAATGTTTTAAATACTCACAGTGGATAATTCTTCCCCATTAAAGAGAGAGAATTGACTTAACTTGATCATATGCCTGCCTACTAGCACTGTTACTATTCTATTGTTATCTGATTGCAGCTATGTAGACACTAGAGTGATAGAGGGCTTCCTAGGTGGCGCTGGTGCTAAACAACCTGCCTGTCAGTGTAGGAAACATAAGAGACATGGGTTCAATCCCTGGGTGGGGAAGATTCCCTGGAGGAGGGGATGGCAAGCCACTCCAGTATTCTGGTCTGGGGAATCCCCATAGACAGAGCAACCTGGCAGGCTATGGTCCATAGGGTTGCAAAGAGTCAGACACTACTGAAACGACTTAGCACACAGAGTGATAAAAATGAATCTGGTTGACATACAAGCTGAAATTCTCATGAACAAGATGCAACATTTCCCTAAAGAAAATATGGACTTGTATTTCCGGGTTTAATTGTACCAAGACTTAAAATTACCTCTCGCTTATCATTTATAAATCTATGTATCCTAACAGTAGAGACATAAACTATTTTACATGTAAAGAGATCACTAATTGTACAATGAAAACTACCCTATATTAATAATACTGATTATAGCTGACATCTATTTAGCCTTATAAAATTGTACTTTTCAAACACCAGGTGTCTGAGATTACATACTAGGCAGAGGACAGAGAAAATGACATGGACTTAATCTTTGCCTGCACTGAGAAAGGAACTAAAAAATTTCTGGCATGGTTTGCATGCAGCATCATCTAGAAAGGAAAATTAAAGACTCTATCTCTTTCATAATGCTCTCTAATTATACTAACACTCTACACTATGCACTTTAAATGAGTCAATGTGGTACAGGGTAGAGATTAAGAGGATATGCTTTAGAGACAGACTTCTGAGTTCCAACCCCACCAAGTACTGAAGTACCAAGGACAGTTTAACACTGGGCAACATTTTCAACCTCTCCATGCCCATTCTCTTAGCTGTAAAAGGAAGATCTACTTCAGAATATTGTTATGTGGGTTAAATAATTAATGCAAAATTCTAATGGAAGTGTCTGGTCCAGTTTGTGTTCAACAAATGTTAGCTACTTTTATTAACTTTTTGTTTCATTGGATCAAAATTGCCCAAGTTTGAAAAACTGGTGGGAGGACAGGAAGGCAAAGAAAAAAAAAAGTACTTCATATTTCAAAAATATTAAACTGCTATATATGTGCTTAGTATGCTAATAGGATTTTGGAAAAGTTTCTCATCTTGCCCTCTCTGTCTTTTCCCTTGCCTTTAGCTTCTCAAATTATTATTATTATTATTATTTTACTATCCCCAACCTTAAAATATCAGCTTGTTGCCACATACGGCCATCTATTTCCTATTATAGAGATCAGAATGGCCCATTTCACATTGTTCCCATTGCCCAGTGATGGACATAGTGAAATTTTTTTCTAGCGTCTCATCCTTTGACCTAGAATCTTCTCCATGCAATTCTGCCCATGCCTGACAGACACATTACCATATAATTATGCTATTATTGCTAGTTGAATGATTTGTCAAGAGTGATATTCTCTGTTGGTGTTGTGTCATTGCCATTTTTTGCTAACTGTGTCTTTCATATAGTGTCACATGTTTCTAGCCTCTTTTTAGATTATTAGCAATCCGATGGAAAAGCCCTTTTTCCGTGTATCAAGCAGACTCCAGAATGCCAATAACTGTTTTGGGAATAAAAGTAAAGGAAGCCCATAGAAGTGACCACCAGATATGAGACCAAATGGTTCTAGGGAAGAAAATAAAACCTAAAGGGAATCCTATGTATTGTCACACATAATAAAGATCAGTATGTAGAGTCCATATTTGACTGTGTTGCTTAATATTTGAATGATTTCATACAAAGTAGCTAAATTCTCTGAACCTTGATTGTCTATTCTATAAAAGGGGTCAGTGATTCTACCTGTCTTTTAGAGTTGTTGTAGGGCATCAAATGAGATGACGATTAAGAAACTGCTCTGTAAACTATGAAGTGAAGTGAAGGTCGTTCAGTCATATCCAACTCTTTGCAACCCCATGGACTATATGGAATTATGGACCCCATGGACTATATGGACCCATGGAATTCTCCAGGCCAGAATACTGGAATGGGTAGCCTTTCCCATTTCCAGGGGATCTTCCCAACCCAGGGATCGAACCCAGGTCTCCAACATTGCAGGCAGATTCTTTACCAGCTGAGCCACAAGGAAAGCCCTTGTAAACTATACATTTGTCAACAAACATTTGCTGTGGTGGCGATGGTACTTCATGCCTTAGCCTACAATGGAAGTGACACTTCTGTCAGATTTTGGTGACTAGTCCCCATGTTCCTTCAATGATGTACCACTTCTCTATTGCTGTGTAACAAACCAGCCCTGAACTTTGTGGCCTGAAACAACAGCAAAAATCTGTGATTTGGGCAGAATTGGTGAGGGCAGCTAATCTCTGTTTTGCTTGATATCAGCCTGGGGAGGTTTGAAGGCTGGCGTCGCCCGAAAACTCACTCACATGTCTAACAGTTGCTGCTGGCTGTAGGTTAGAACTTTTCATGGTTACATGAACTGGAACACCTACATATGCACCGACAGAGAGGCAGAGAGTGAACATATGAGGAAGAAGCTATATATGCTTGCTCATATTCAGGGAAGGAGGATTCATTTTCCAAGTCTTGGTGGGAGGAATGTCAAATAATATGTAGACCACCATAGATATTACCTCCTCCCAACCACTACTAGCTAGCATTTTTTGAGTATTTAATACATGCCAGATACAATGCTGCATTATATTATTTAATTCCTACCAAATATCTATGAGGTTAACACCATTGTACCCATTTTAGTGATGACAAAAAATGACCTTCAGAATGTTAAAAAGCTTCCCAAAGTTACATAGGGAAGGCACTAGGACTAAATTTGAAGTCATGCCATTAATCACTACAATGTATATCCTTTCTCTTTGACACTACACTTGTGTGATGATAGGAATGCATTTTTTTTGTGGAATAGGAACTTACTGCTATGTAATGAGTCAGTTAATAAAATTCATTTGGCTTTATTGCTCAGATAGAGGAACACATTTGGCACCTTTAAATGATGCTGCATTAAAATAAGAACCTGCCAGCAGCTCTCTCTGAAATGAATGCCTAACTCTGGTCAGTAGAAAACAGTTGAAAATTCTTAGAGTCAGTACCCTTTGAATAATAAGCTCTCAAGAATTTATAAGATACTTAGTGTTAGAGAAGCTATCCAAAATGTAAGTGTCTAACTCATCACCAGTCAGAAAGCCTTGGGAGTATGTGGTTTAAAAATATAGAGAAAATGAAACTCAATGGCTCAGTTTCTTGGTTACTTGAGTTCTGTGCTTCAGTAACTACAGAAAGTAGGACCCTTCACTGGATGATGGCCAGAGACGTTGAATACAGTGACTGTGATGGTTTGTTTCTATTACCAATACTGAGGATTGCCTTGTGATTACAATAATCATTGCCAGTGCCATTCAACTTATGAACTCTGCCCAGCCTTGTTTATAGAGCTAAAACGTTGCACACTTATTTGTTGGCTTTGAAAAATCCCAACATGTTGCCCCTGCCTGAATTGCCTTGATTGACAGTAGAGATGTAGTTAATTTAGCTAAATAAGTGCGAGGCCCTTTGCTTTTCTTGGCTCTCTCAGCATAGCCTCATGGAGGATGGTAATTATGTGTGGTAGGCAAGCAGCTGTATATGGTTGTCCTTGAATGTGGAATGAATTTGGAAGGAGAAAGAGACCCACAAAGGAGAGAGAGATGAATTTCAAAGGATGCTGTCTGTAATACACAGTGTCAAATGAAACGGGTGAAATGAGATTGATAGCATCATTAGTTTGCCTTGCCTTTTGGGACATTCAGATTCAAAACTGCAAAAAATGCAAAAAAAATTGTTGTACAGGTAGAATCATACATTTGTATTCATATTCTTGCTTTACTCAAATTCAGCTGTACTGTCACTGCAAGGAATATTCCCTTTTTAAAAATTCATGTATTAAAATAAGTAAACTATTTAAGCCATGGTCCAGATCTCAGTCTTTTGGTTTTGTTTTTGGTTATGGTGAAATTCAAGTGAAGCAAAGTAATACTCTTTCATACATGAGCTAAACATTTTTGAACCATCAAGTCAACTAGTAAAGACCATTTCTATAAGACTATGGTTTGTCTTAATGGAATGTTTGCTCCAGGTTGGACAAAAAAAATTCTAGAATAAAATATGTGGGGAGAAGAACATCAGTACATGAAGATGCTATAGTATCTGTCATTTCTTCCTCTTGCTCAAACCTTTGTTTCTTGAAAGAAGAAACTTATTTAAACAGAAAGGATAAATCCATTGTAGGCTTATGCAGCTTGCTATCTTTTTTTTTGCCTGCTAAGCATGAAATAGTTTGTAACCTGTTAAGTGAAGTTTAAAATGGGCAGTTATCCATGAGAACAACACATGTTTTTACTCCACAGAGGCAGATATTTAATGACCATATGGGCATTTGATGAACACATAATTATCTTTTAAACATTTGTTTTGTAATGTTTTCAACAAAAATGCTACTTTTAAAGAGAGCAAGAGAAGTGCATTTGTTGGTTTGTCACTATAAGTGTATTATTTCATGCCAAGATTAAAGAGGCAAAAGCAGATGCTGTACCTATCTGCCAAGCCATAGCTGTTTATTTCCAGATGACTTCTGTTTTGATAGATCTCTTAAGAAACTGCATTCAATTTTTCACTGTATCCATATAACTCCAAATATCTAAGCACTTAAGTTTCAGAAGTCAGGCCCTGGGAATCTAGACTACAGGTTTAATATTGTGGAAAATTTTAGATGTTATTAAATAGCAAGCGGCTCTTAAATTTTCTCAAGGTTTATGACTATAGCAAATGAAAAATGGAGCACAGATGAGATGTTTAGTGATATATACTCTGTAGAGAAAATCAGCCAAGGTGTGCATCATCGTTAACTATTTCATCCCACAAAATGGCTATACTCAAAAGCCTATATTATATTGATTGATTCAGAGCTGTCTTAAGAATTCATGATGGCATCACCGACTCAATGGACATGAGTTTGAGTAAACTCTGGGAGTTGACTATGGACAGGGAGGCCTGGTGTGCTGCAGTTCATGGTGTTGCAAAGACATGACTGAAGTGAACTGAATTGAATGTGATGAGGGTATGTAATAAAGTATAAAGAATACAAATTTACTCATCAAGACTCTTCTCAAAGACTTCTCAAGAGAAAAGGATTCAGAATGTAGGAAGTATGTTTCCCAGTATAGACTTATGCACCGAAGTATCAGGAATAAATGTAAGAAGCATGGAGCTGCTGGGTCCTCCAGCTGTCCTAGAGTGACCCCATATGGCCTTTAAGAGTGAGCAGAGCACACACGAAGGGAGGCAAGACTGGTGTAATGAATAGTGTCTACCTCCATGACAAAAACTAAAACTGTTTAAGGAAGTCAAGGCAGATGTAAATGTGAGAAGATAATAGAAATGCTTGATGCCCACCATGTAGCTAAATACCTGGTTTTATTGGTCCAGCAACCCATATGTAATGATTCGCTTGTAAACTCTCTATGCAGTTGTCCTAAGAGAGAAGACTTTACAATAATCCTGCACACAGATGTCTCTCAGCTCACTATTAAAATGTCTGGTTTAAATGTGAATCCTGTTTTGCATTTGACCTGTTTTATTTTTTTTTTAATAAGAATAAATAGACTATTCAGACAAACCTCACTAATTCACACCACAGGTTCAGATTAAGTCTGAGTTTAGGCTTGTCTTTTCACTAAGAATAAAGACATTTCAATGAATGATCACTAAAACAAAATTAGAAGATTCAACTACAAATGGAAAAACTGACTTTCTTTATGTTCAAAAGAATTGCTGTGCAACAAACAAAAATAATCCTATTTTATGTATGTATGTACTCAGTCTATATGTGTGCTCAATAAATATTCATTAAAAATCTGAGTTCACTGAAAAAAAAAAAAAAAAAGAATTCATGGCATTAAGATTGTACTTCTCTCAAACCTAATAATGTTGTAGCCACGCGTCCTGGGAAACAAACTCACTCAGAAGGACAATGCAGATAGTGGAGTGCAGTTTATTACACTGGCAAGCCCAAGGCAGAGTCTCCTCTTAGCCAAGGACCCTGACCAGTTTTTGTGAAAACCTTATATACCCTAAACACACGTGCCTAAACCCATCTCTCCAAATTCCCTGAAGCTAGTCTGAACAAAGGAAAAAGAAAGATACAATCAAAGTCAACCTGTGATTCATATGCCTTAAACCTAGGTAGTTAACAGTGGACAATTATCAATAGGTTTGTGGTCATTCCCCAATAAGCATAATAGAATGTATGATTCTATTCGGTCACACAGATAATTAGGCAAGGAAAAGCACTGGGGCTCTTCCTTCCGGGGGCTTGGTTTTCCATTTGGTATGTCATTTCCATAGATACTGGGCATCTAGCTCAAAGTCCAGTCCAGCCCAAGATGGAGTCCTGCTTTCAAGATAGAGCCTGTTCTGTTTCCTCCTTCAGTAAGATTTCCATATAAATATTTTATTACTGCTGTATCTATGTATACTCTAACTAGACGATTTGCTTTTATGTGCTAGGGCAATGGATTTCTGTGTAGATTTGGAGGAGAGGATGGGTATATGAAATGTTTTATGTTCACAGCCCAAATCTAAGTTTTCCACTTGGATGTCTATACCTGCCCCCAGGGGCTTCCCTGGTGGCTCAGTGGTAAAGAATCCATCTGCCAATGCATGAGACATGAGTTCGATCCCTGGGTTGGGAAGATCCCTTGGAGGAGGGCATGACAACCCACTCCAGTATTCTTGCCTGGAGAATCCCATGGACAGAGGAACGTAGAGGGCTACACAGTCCATGGGGTTGCAAAAGAGGTGGACACGACTTAGCGACTAAACAACAACAACCTGCCCCCAGAGAGTTTAAGATAATTACTATATAATATTTGGCTAAAAGTAATCAACTCATAGTTTTTCAGGTCCCACAAAATGGTAAGTATTAGCATGGCTATAGGAATACCTCAAATACATGCTTTCCTTTAGTTATTTTGAAAATAGAAGAATAATGCATTTGGCCCACAAATATTTTTGGTTGTCTAACCTGTGCCACTTTTGAGTAGTTCATTGCACTGATTTATAATTATTGTTTACCTTTTCCCCTATGTTATTTAGCAGAAGAGAGATTATGCCTTAATCATCTCTATTCTCTCCTTACTGAGCACAGTGAATGACACATTATGTGTTCAATAAATGAATGGTAAATGTGACGATGTAAATAAAGGCGTAATCACATGACTGAAAAATCTGATCAACCTTGTAGCAATGGGTACAGAGACATAGAATAGGGAAATATTACTTCAGGCTTGGAGAAGGGAATGGTAGGAATACCAGGAAAGACATTGGGAATGGGGTGACACTTGAACTGGACCTTAAAGAATAGGTAGGTGGTCATTAGATTTGTTTACCAGTTCTTTGTCACTTTAGAAAACAGTTTCAGTGACATTTTTAGAACAAACAGCAGTTTGAAAGAGGCTAAAATTGGGGTAGGTATGAAAAAATAGAGATATAACCTCTCTGTTTAAATAATTTTATGATGAATATTTAGCTCTGAAATGAGGATGATGCTATATTTGTAAATGAGAAACTAGGTAGGCAAGTATAGCATTTGTTGTAAATACTCAATAATTAAGCTCCAAAACGAACAAGGGAAAGGAGGGTAGCAGGAGGGAATAGCAGATTAGAATAAGGAAATATCTTTTTTACCAAGAATGTTGAGATTTCAAATTAGTGACAGTGATTTTCTCATAGTAAAATCTTACATAAGATTCCTTGATATTTCCTAAATCAAAAGTTTTAGCAATCAAGCAAATGACTTTATTTGACTTTAGTGTCCCTCCTGTTCTTGTCTGTTTACCTTTTCCCAGTGCCTTTAAACTGTCGAGTCTCTTTCCTAATGAGTTTCTATACTTCCAGTGTTTTTCATATCTGTCCAACCTGCTTTGAAATGTACCTATGATATATCTTTAGGATCATACTATAAGAATTACAAGGTGGGTTACTCTATTGGATCAGTGGCCTGACAATGCAGGAGGCACAGGTTCGATTCCTGATCCAGGAAGAGCCCACATACTGTAGAACAACTGAGCCACTGCTCTACAATTACTGAGTCTATGCTCTGGAACCTGGGAGCTGCAACTACTGAGCCCATGTGCCGCAGCTACTGAAGCCCCTGTGCCCTAGAGCCAGTGCTCAACAATAAGAGAAGTCATGGCAATGAGACGCCCACATACCTCAACTAGAGAGTAGTTCCCACTCACCACAACTAGAGAAAAGCCCCTGCATCAACGAAGACCTAGCAGAGCCAAAAATAAATAAATAAACTTAATTTTTTTTAATTTTCAAAAAAAAAAAAAGAATTACAAGGTAACAAAATCGTATTAATGTCACTTTTTCAAATACTATTTTTGAATTTCACAAGTGGTTTTAGAGAGGCCCAAAGAGTTGGACATGACTGAGTGATTAACATTTGATGGCTTAAGCCATTTGCCTGTTGATAATTTATATTTTACCAGTTTCCAAAAGGGATATGTAATGTGACAGTAAGCTAAACCAGTGATTTTGATTAGTGATAGAATTTTAGATGTGATTTTACTCATTAGTTTTAGTAGGAGCTCCTTGGATAGATTTGCTAGGAATCTGATTCAAGCCTACAAGAGAGCCATTTGTTGGAAAATAAGTGTCTCAGTGAGTTTCAAAACATATCCTACTCAGGTTTTCCCAGTGGATTATCTCTGGACCCCATATGAAAGGACTACATTCTGTTTTAAAATTTGCTGCTTCTAAGTTTCAGTATTTTTGTATAAATATTATTGGGGTGGCTTATGAACAATCAGTGCAGCTGCGGCCAGTGTGCTAAGCACAGGCAGCCGCGAACGGCATGCTAACCACAGGCGGCTGCGACTGGAGAGCTAAGCGCGGCCGAGAGGAGCCACCCCAAGTCTGAGGTCAGGGGCAGAAGCCGGGAGGACTCCATGCCCAAAGGGCGGAAGCCAAGAGGAGTTACCCCACGTCTGAGGCCAGGGGCAGCAGCCAGAGTACCAGACTGCAATGGCACAGGAATGGCCAAGAGGAGCTACCCTGCGTCTGAGGTCAGGGGGGGCGGCTGAGAGGAGATAACCAGCATCCGAGGTCAGGGGCTGTGACGAGAGGAGTTACCCCGCATCCAAGGTCAGGGGCAGTGGCTGGGAGGAGATACCCCATGGCCCTAAGCCCAAGGCCAGGGGCAGCAGGAGGGAGGAGCTACCCCATGCCCCCACACCTGAGACCAGAGGCCGCGGCCAGGAGGAGCAACCCCACGTCCAAGCAGCCGCGGCTTCGCAGGTGCAGGAGGGCCTAGAGGAGCTATCCCACATTGAAGGTCAGGAAGGGAGGCGGTAAGAAGATACCCCTCGTCCAAGGTAAGGAGCAATGGCTGCGCTTTGCTGGAGCAGCCGTGAAGAGATACCCCACGTCCAAGGTAAGAGAAACCCAAGTAAGATGGTAGGTGTTGCAAGAGGGCATGAAAGGGCAAACACACTGAAACCATACTCACAGAAAACTAGTCAGTCTAATCACACTAGGACCACAGCCTTGTCTAACCCAATGAAACTAAGCCATGCCCGTGGGGCAACCCAAGATGGGCGGGTCATGGTGGAGAGATATGACAGAATGTGGTCCACTGGAGAAGGGAATGGCAAACCACTTCAGTATTCTTGTCTTGAGAACCCCATGAACAGTATGAAAAGGCAAAATGATAGGATACTGAAAGAGAAACTCCCTAGGTCAGTAGGTGCCCAATATGCTACAGGAGATCAGTGGAGAAATAACTCCAAAAAAAAATGAAGGGATAGAGCCAAAGCAAAAACAATACCCAGCTGTGGATGTGACTGGTGATAGAAGCAAGGTCCGATGCTGTAAAGAGCAATATTGCATAGGAACCTGGAATGTCAGGTCCATGAATCAAGGCAAATTGGAAGTGGTCAAATAAGAGATGGCAAGAGTGAATGTCGACATTCTAGGAATCAGCGAACTGAAATGGACTGGAATGGGTGAATTTAACTCACATGACCATTATATCTACTATGGTGGGCAGGAATCCCTAAGAAGAAATGGAGTGGCCACCATGGTCAAAAAAGAGTCCAAAATGGAATACTTGGATGCAATCTCAAAAACGACAGAATGATCTCTTTTCGTTTCCAAGGCAAACCATTCAATATCACAGTAATCCAAGTCTATGCCCCAACCAGTAACGCTGAAAAAGTTGAAGTTAAATGGTTCTATGAAGACCTACAAGACCTTTTAGAACTAACACCCAAAAAAAGATGTCCTTTTCATTATAGGGGACTGGAATGCAAAAGTAGGAAGTCAAGAAACACCTGGAGTAACAGGCAAATTTGGCTTTGGAATACGGAATGAAGCAGGGCAAAGACTAGTAGAGTTTTGCCAAGAAAATGCACTGGTCATAACAAACACCCTCTTCCAACAACACAAGAGAAGACTCTACATGGACATCATCAGATGGTCAACACCGAAATCAGATTGATTATATTCTTTGCAGCCAAAAATGGAGAAGCTCTATACAGTCAACAAAAACAAGACCAGGAGCTGACTGTGGCTCAGATCATGAATTCCTTATTGCCAAATTCAGACTGAAATTGAAGAAAGTAGGAAAAACCACTAGACCATTCAGGTATGACCTAAATCAAATCCCTTATGATTATACAGTGGAAGTGAGAAATAGACCTAAGGGCCTAGATCTGATAGATAGAATGCCTGATGAACTATGGACAGAGGTTCGTGACATTGTACAGGAGACAGGGATCAAGACCATGCCCATGGAAAAGAAATGCAAAAAAGCAAAATGGCTGTCTGGGGAGGCCTTACAAATAGCTGTGAAAAGAAGAGAAGTGAAAAGGAAAGGAGAAAAGGAAAGATATAAACATCTGAATGCAGAGTTCCAAAGAATAGCAAGAAGAGATAAGAAAGCCTTCTTCAGCGATCAAAGCAAAGAAAGAGAGGAAAACAACAGAATGGGAAAGACTAGGGATCTCTTCAAGAAAATCAGAGATACCAAAGGAACATTTCATGCAAAGATGGGCTCAATAAAGGACAGAAATGGTATGGACCTAACAGAAACAGAAGATATTAAGAAGAGATGGCAAGAATACACAGAAGAACTGTACAAAAAAGATCTTCATGACCTAGATAATCATGATGGTGTGATCACTGACCTAGAGCCAGACATCCTGGAATGTGAAGTCAAGTGGGCCTTAGAAAGCATCACTACGAACAAAGCTAGTGAAGGTGATAGAATTCCAGTTGAGCTATTCCAAATCCTGAAAGATGGTGCTGTGAAAGTGCTACACTCAATATGCCAGCAAATTTGGAAAACTCAGCACTGGCCACAGGACTGGAAAAGGTCAGTTTTCATTCCAATCCCAAAGAAAGGCAATGCCAAAGAATGCTCAAACTACCGAACAATTGCACTCATTTCACACACTAGTAAAGTAATGCTCAAAATTCTCCAAGCCAGGCTTCAGCAATATGTGAACCATGAACTTCCAGATGTTCAAGCTGGTTTTAAAAAAGGCAGAGGAACCAGAGATCAAATTGCCAACATCTGCTGGATCATGGAAAAAGCAAGAGAGTTCCAGAAAAGCATCTATTTCTGCTTTATTGACTATGCCAAAGCCTTTGACTGTGTGGATCACAATAAAATGTGGAAATTCTGAAGGAGATGGGAATACCAGACCACCTGATCTGCCTCTTAAGAAATTTGTATGCAGGTCAGGAAGCAACAGTTAGAACTGGACATGGAACAACAGACTGGTTCCAAATAGGAAAAGGAGTATGTCAAGGCTGTATATTGTCGCCCTGTTTATTTAACTTATATGCAGAGTACATCATGAGAAATGCTGGACTGAAAGATACACAAGATGGAATCAAGTTTGCCGGGAGAAATATCAATAACCTCAGATATGCAGATAACACCACCCTTATGGCAGAAAGTAAAGAAGAACTAAAAAGCCTCTTGATGAAAGTGAAAGTGGAGAGTGAAAAAGTTGGCTTAAAGCTCAACATTCAGAAAATGAAGATCATGGCATCTGGTCCAATCACTTCATGGCAAATAGATGGGGAAACAGTGGAAACAGTGTCAGACTTTATTTTTCTGGGCTCCAAAATCACTGCAGATGTTGACTGCAGCCATGAAATTGAAAGACGCTTACTCCTTGGAAGGAAAGTTATGACCAACCTAGATAGCATATTCAAAAGCAGAGACATTATTTTGCCAACAAAGGTCCGTGTAGTCAAGGCTATGGTTTTTCCTGTGGTCTTGTATGGTTGTGAGAGTTGGACTGTGAAGAAGGCTTAGTGCTGAAGAATTGATGCTTTTGAGCTGTGTTGTTGGAGAAGACTCTTGAGAGTCCCTTGGACTGCAAGGAGATCCTACCAGTCCATTCTGAAGGAGAAAAGCCCTGGGATTTCTTTGGAAGGAATGATGCTAAAGCGGAAACTCCAGTACTTTGGCCACCTCATGCGAAGAGTTGTCTCATTGGAAAAGACTCTGATGCTTGGAGGGACTGGGGGCAAGAGGAGAAGGGGACGACAGAGGATGAGATGGCTGGATGGCATCACTGACTCGAAGTACATGAGTCTGAGTGAACTCTGGGAGTTGGTGCTGGACAGGGAGGCCTGGTGTGCTGCAATTCATGGGGTCGCAAAGAGCTGGACACGACTGAGCGACCAAACTGAACTGAACTGATTATAGGTATTTGGATTGTTTCCAGTTTTAGGCACTCTGAATAAAGCTGCTATGGACATGCATGTACAAGTGTTTTGTGGACATATATCTTGATTTTTCTGGGATAAATATCATTTATGGAACGTGGATAGGGTATATGATAGGTGTATGTTTGATTTTTTAAAGTAATTGCTGACCAGTTTTCTAAACTGCTGTAATATCCATTCTCACATGGACATTGCAATAGTTCTATTCAATCCACATCTTTGCTACAATAGTTTCATTCAATCCACATCCTTGCTAATTTGTGATATTTTTCTTTTCTTTTTATAGCATTAGATTTCTAAAAGTTTTATAGTGTATCAGTTCAGTTCAGTTCAGTCACTCAGTCGTGTCCAACTCTTTGCAACCCCACGAAGCATAGCACACCAGGCCTCCCTGTCCATCACCAACACCCAGAGTCCACCCAAGCCCATGTCCATTGACTTGATGATGCCGTCCAACCATCTCATCTTCTGTTGTCACCTTCTCCTCCTGCCCTCAATCTTTCCCAGCATCAGGGTCTTTTCCAATGAGTTAGCTCTTTGCATCAGGTGGCCAAAGTATTGGAGTTTCAGCTTCAACATCAGTCCCTCCAATGAACACCCAGGACTGATCTACTTTAGGATGGACTGGTTGGATCTCCTTGCAGTCCAAGGGACTCTCAAGAATTCTCCACCACCACAGTTCAAAAACATCAGTTCTTCGGTGCTCAGCTTTTTTCACAGTCCAACTCTCGCATCCATACATACCACTGGAGAAACCATAGCCTTGACTAGATGGACCTTTCTTGGCAAAGTAATGTCTCTGCTTTTTTAATATGCTATCTAGGTTGGTCATAACTTTCCTTCCAAGGAGTAAGTGTCTTTTAATTTCATGGCTGCAATAACCATCTGCTGTGATTTTGAGCCCCCCAAAGTAAAGTCAGCCACTGTTTCCACTGTTTCTCCATCTATTTACCATGAAGTGATGGGACCAGATGCTATGATCTTCGTTTTCTGAATGTTGAGCTTTAAGCCAACTTTTCTACTCTCCTCTTTCACTTTCATCAAGAGGCTCTTTAGTTATTCTTCACTTTCTGCCATAAGGGTGGTGTTATCTGCATATCTGAAGTTATTGATATTTCTCTCAGCAATCTTGATTCCAGCTTGTGCTTCCTCCAGCCCAGCATTTCTTATGATGTACTCTGCATATAAGTTAAATAAGCAGGGTGACAATATACAGCCTTGAAATATTCCTTTTCCTATTTGGAACCAATGGTATGTTTTTCTCTTAATCTGCATTTCTCTGATGTCATGTATCTCCTCATATGCTTACTGGCTAATTATGTATTTTGTGAAATGTCTGTTTAAACTTTTTGTTCATGTTTTATTGTTTTTGCCTTGTGATTATTTGAATGATTTTATATTCTAATGTAAATCATTTCTCAGAAAAATGTAATGAAAACATTATCTCCCATTTTGCATCAAGTTTTTCTTGGTATCTTTTGAAGATCAACATTTTTAAATTTTTAAAGGGTAGAGTTTATCAATTGTTTATTTTACCATTTTTGCTTTTCATTTGTATCTTTAAGAAGCCTAACTTAAATGTCACAGAGATTTTCTCCCATGTTTTCTTCTAGAATAAAACTGTTCAATAGAACTTTCTGATTGATGGAAATAGTCCATAGCTGCCCTGTCCAAAATGGAAACCGCTAGCTAATTTTGGCTACCAAGCACTTGAGATATGATTAGTGAGACTGAAGAGCTTATTTTTTAATTTCACTTTATTTTTAACATTAAATATAAATTGAGATATATGATTGTTGTATTAAACACTGTAATTATAGAGGTTTTATAGATTTAACTTTTATATTTAGATTCCTGAGGCACACATTAATTATGGTATATTGTATAAGGTGAAGGTCTATGGTCATTACTTTCCATTTGAACATCCAATTTTCCTAGTACCATTTGTTGAAAAGACCTTCCCTTCTCTGTTGAAATAGTTTGGCACTTTCATTGAAAATTAATTGATCGTATATTTATAAATCAATTTTTAGATTCTGTATTATGTTCTGAATTCTGTATTATGTGGATCTGCCTACAAGCTAGGGGTGTCATTACTGGATTATTCGGTAAGATGATATTTAATCTTCTGAAAGTGAAAGTCACTCAATCGTGTTCCTGACTCTTTGCAACCCCATGGACTTTGCAAAGTCCATGGAATTCTCCAAGCCAGAATGCTGGAGTGGGTAGCCTTTCCCTTCTCCAAGGGAGCTTCCCAACCCAGGGCTTGAACCCTGGTCTCCCACATTGCAGGTGAATTCTTTACCAACTGAGACATAAGGAATGCCCAAGAATACTGGAGTGGGTACCCTATTCCTTCTCCAGCGGATCTGCCTGACCCAGGAATCAAACTGGGGTCTCCTGCATTGCAGGCATTTTCTTTACCAACTGAGCTATTAGGGAAGACCTTTAACTATGCAGGAAACTGCAAAATTATCTTCCAAAATGGTGGTAACTTTGTGCATTCCCACCAAAAATGAATGAGATCTCCTATTATCCCATATCCCTTCAGCATTTGATATTGTCAGTTTTTTATTATTTCAGTCATTCTAGTGAGTATATAGTAGTATCTCATCATTTTAATTTAAATTTTCTAATATCATATTATGTTGAGCATCTTTTAATATGTTTATTTGCAACTCTATTTGTAGAAATACCTATTCACATCTTTTGCCCATTTTTTAAGTGAGTTACTTGTTGTATTATTGTTGAGTTTAAAGTGTTCTTTTCATATTCAGGATATAAGTTCTTTATCAGATATACATTGTTCAAATATTTTTCCCAGTCCTTTTTTAGTCATTATCTTATGGTGTCTTTTTAAGAACACATATTTTTAATTTTCATGAAGTGCACTGATCAGTTTTTCCTCTCATGAGTCATACATTTTTTTTTAAATCTAAAAAGCCTTTTATGGTTCAAGATGGCAGAATAGAAGGACATGTGCTCATGCCCTGTTAGAGTATGAAAATCATAACTAGCTATTGCACAACCATTGGCAAGAAGATGCAGAAACTTATGAAAACAAACAAAGAAATAAACAAACATACCCTACCTCAGAGTCAAAGGAGAAGCCACAGCAAGATAGTAGAAGGAGTGCAATCATGATAAAATCAAATCCCATACTGGCCAGGTGGGTGACCCACAAACTGGAGAATAATAATACCAAAGAAGTTCTCCCACTGTTGTGAAGGTTCTGCACCCCACATGAGGCATCCCAGCCTGGGGATTGAGCAAAGGTACTAGGGACCCCAGGGAATAAGACTTTGAAGGCCAGCAGGATTTGATTGCAGGACTTCAAAAGGACTGGGGGAAATAGAGACTCCAATCTTGTAAACAAAATCTTACATGCACGAGGACCCAGGGGAAAGGAGCCATGACCCCACAGGAAACAACCAGACCTACCTGTTGGTGTTGAAGGGTCTCCTGTGGAGGCATGGGTCAGCAGTGGCTTACTGCATGGATGGAGGCCCTGGCAGCAGCAATCCTGAGAGATCCCCCTTGGAGTTAGCCCTCTACTGTGGACAAGAATCCCTTAGAAGAAATGGAGTAGCCATCAGAGTCAACAAAAGGGTCCAAAATGCAGTACTTGGATGCCATTTCAAAAACGACAGAATGATCTCTGTTCGTTTCCAAGGCAAACCATTCAATATCACAGTAATCTAAGTCTGTGCCCCAACCAGTAATGCTGAAGAAGCTGAAGTTGAATGGTTCAATGAAGACCTACAAGACATTCTAGAACTAACACCCAAAAAGATGTCCTTTTCATTATAGGGGTGCTGGTGCTAAATCGGGTCAGTCGTGTCTGACTCTGTGCGACCCCATAGACGGCAGCCCACCAGGTTCCCCCATCCCTGGGATTCTCCAGGCAAGAACACTGGAGTGGGTTGCCATTTCCTTCTCTAATGCATGAAAGTGAAAAGTGAAAGTGAAGTCTTTCAGTCGTGTGCGACTCTTAGTGACCCCCATGGACTGCAGCACACCAGGCTCCTCCATCCATGAGATTTTCCAGGCAAGAGTACCGGAGTGGGGTGCCATTGCATTCTCCTCATTATAGGGGACTGGAATGCAAAAGTAGGAAGTCAAGAAACACCTGGAGTAACAAGCAAATTTGGCTTTGAAATGCAAAATGAAGCAGGACAAAGGCTAATAGAGTTTTGCCAAGAGAATGCACTGGTCATAGCAATCATCATCTTCCAACAACACAAGAGAAGACTACACATGGACATCACCAGATGGTCAATACCGAAATAAGATTGATTATATTCTTTGCAGCCAAAGAGGGAGAAGCTCTATAGAGTCAGCAAAAATAAGACCAGGAGCTGACTGTGGCTCAGATCATGAATTCCTTATTGGAAAATTCAGATTTAAATTGAAGAAAGTAGGGAAAACCATTAGACCATTCAAGTCAGTCACTCAGTCATGTCCGACTCTTTGTGACTACATGAATCACAGCACGCCAGGCTTCCCTGTCCATCACCTACTCCCAGAGTTCACTCAAACTCATGTCCATCGAGTCGGTTCTGCCATCCCAGCCATCTCATCCTCTGTCGTCCCCTTTGCCTCCTGCCACCAATCTTTCTCAGCAACAGGGTCTTTTCCAGTGAGTCAACTCTTTGCATGAGGTGGCCAAAGTATTGGAGTTTCAGCTTCAGCACCAGTCCTTCCAAAGGACACCCAAGACTGATCTCCTTTAGGATGGACTGGTAGGATCTCCTTGCAGTCCAAGGGACTCTCAAGAGTCTTCTCCAACACCACAGTTCAAAAGCATCAATTCTTTGGCGCTCAGCTTTCCTCAGAGTCCGACTCTCACATCCATACATGACCACTGGAAAAAGCATAGCCTTTACTAGACGGACTTTTATTGGCAAAGTAATATCTCTGCTTTTCAATATGCTATCTAGGTTGGTCATAACTTTCCTTCCAAGGAGTAAGCGTCTTTTAATTTCATGTCTGGAATCACCGTCTGCAGTGATTTTGGAGCCCCCCAAAATAAAGTCAGTCACTGTTTCCACTGTTTCTCCATCTATTTCCCATGAAGTGATGGGACCAGATGCCATGATCTTCAATTTCTGAATGTCGAGCTTTAAGCCAAATTTTTCACTCTCCTCTTTCACATTCATCAAGAGGCTTTTTAGTTCCTCTTCACTTTCTGCCATAAGGGTGGTGTTATCTGTATATCTGAGGTTACTGATATTTCTCCCGGCAATCTGGGTTCCAGCTTGTGCTTCTTCCGGCCCAGTGTTTCTCATGATGTACTCTGGATATAAGTTAAATAAGCAGGGTGACAATATACAGCCTTGACGTACTCCTTTTCCTATTTGGAACCAGTCTGTTGTTCCATGGCCACTTCTAACTGTTGCTTCCTGACCTACATATAGGTTTCTCAAGAGGCAGATCAGGTGGTCTGGTATTCCCATCTCTTTCAGAATTTTCCACAGTTTATTGTGATCCACACAGTCAAAGGCTTTATGACCTAAATCAAATCCCTAATGATAATACAGTGGAAGTGAGAAATAGATTTAAGGGACTAGATGTAATAGACAGAGTGCCTGATGAACTCTGGATGGAGGTTCATAACACTGTACAGGAGACAAGGATCAAGACCATCCCCAAGAAAAATAAATGGCAAAAAGCAAAATGGCTGTCTGGGGAGGCCTTACAGATAGCTGTGAAAAGAAGAGAAGTCAAAAGCAAAGGAGAAAAGGAATGATATACCCATTTAAATTCAGAGTTTTAAGAATAGCACAGAGAAATAGCAATAAGAAAGCCTTCCTCAGTGATCAGTGCAAAGAAATAGAGGAAAACAATAGAATGGGAAAGACTAGAGATCTCTTCAAGAAAATTAGAGATGCTAAGGTAACACGTCATACAAAGATGGGCTCAATAAAGGACAGAAAAGGTACAGAACTAACAGAAGCAGAGGATACTAAGAAGAGGTGGCAAGAATACACAGAAGAACTGTACAGAAAAGATCTTCACAGCCCAGATAGTCATGAGGGTGTGATCACTCACCTAGAGCCAGAGATCCTGGAATGTGAAGTCAAGTGGCCCTTAGGAAGCATCTCTCTGAACAAAGCTAGTGGAGGTGATGGAATTCCAGTTGGGCTGTTTCAAATCCTGAAAGATTATGCTGTGAAAGTGCTGCACTCAATATGCCAGCAAATTTGGAAAACACAGCAGTGGCCATAGGACTGGAAAATATCAGTTTTCATTCCAATCCCAAAAAAAGGCAATGCCAAAGAATGCTCAAACTACCGCACAATGTACTCATCTCACATACTAGTAAAGTAATGTTCAAAATTCTCCAAGCCAGACTTCAGCAATACGTGAACCATGAACTTCCAGATGTTGAAGCTGGATTTAGAAAAGGCAGAGGAACCAGAGATCAAAATGCCAACATCCACTGGATCATGGAAAAAGCAAGAGAATTCCAGAATAACATCTACTTCTGCTTTATTGACTATGCCAAAGCATTTGACTGTGTGGATCACAATAAACTGTGGAAAATTCTGAAAGAGATTGGAATATCAGACCACCTGACATGCCTCTTGAGAAACCTGTATGCATGTCAGGAAGCAACATTTAGAACTGGACATGGAAGAACAGACTGGTTCCAAATAGGAAAAGGAGTATGTCAAGGCTGTATATTGTCACCCTGCTTTTTGAACTTATATGCAGAGTACATCATGAATATGCTGAGCTGGATGAGGCACAAGCTGGAATCAAGATTGCTGGGAGAAATATCAATAACCTCAGATCTGCAGATGACACCACCCTTATGGCAGAAATTAAAAAATAATTAAAGAGCATCTTGATGAAAGTGAAAGAAGAGAGTGAAAAATTTGGCTTAAAGCTCAACATTCAGAAAACTAAGATATTGGGATCCAGTCCCATCACTTCATGGTAAATAGATGGAGAAACAGTGGAAACAGTGACAGGCTTTTTTGGGGGGGCTACCAAATCACTGCAGTTGGTGACTGCAGCCATGAAATTAAAAGATGTTTACTCCTTGGGAGAAAAGTTATGGCCAACCTAGACAGCATATTAAAAAGCAGAGATGTTACTTTGCCAACAAAGGTTTGTCTGGTAAAGGCTATCATTTTTCCAGTAGTCGTGTATGGATGTGAAAGTTGAACTATAAAGAAAGCTGAGCACCGAAGAATTGATGCTTTTGAATTATGGTATTGGAGAAGCCTCTTCAGAGTCCCCTGGACTGCATGGAGATCCACCAAGTCAATCCTGAAGAAAATCAGTCCTGAATATTCATTGAAAGAACTGATATTGAAGCTGAAACTCCAATACTTTGCCCACCTGATGAGAAGAGCTGACTCATTGGAGAAGTCCTTGATGCTGGGAAAGATTGAAGGTGAAAGTAGAAGGGGATGACAGAAGAGATGTTTGGATGGCATCACCGACTCAATGGACATGAGTTTGAGTGAACTCTAGGAGTTGGTGATGGACAGGGAGGCCTTGCATGCTGTAGTTCATGGGGTCCCAAAGAGTTGGACAAGACTGAAAGACTGAACTGAATGGAAGTGATAGCCTGTAGAATGAGTTGTCTCAGGTAAAACATCTACCATGGATGGAGCACAACCCTACCCATCAGCAGACAACTGGATCACCATTTTACTTAGCATGGCCCTGCCCAACAAAACAAGATCCTGTTTTTCCTACCACCAGCCCCTCCCAACCTATCTAGTTATGTCCAACCTAGATAGCATATTCAAAAGCAGAGACATTATTTTGCCAACAAAGGTCCGTCTAGTCAAGGCTATGGTTTTTCCTGTGGTCATGTATGTATGTGAGGGTTGGACTGTGAAGAAGACTGAGCGCCGAAGAATTGATGCTTTTGCACTGTGGTGTTGGAGAAGACTCTTGGGAGTCCCTTGGACTGCAAGGAGATCCAACCAGTCCATTCTGAAGGAGATCAGCCCTGGGATTTCTTTGGAAGGAATGATGCTGAAGCTGAAACTCCAGTACTTTGGCCACCTCATGCGAAGAGTTGACTCATTGGAAAAGACTCTGATGCTGGGAGGGATTAGGGGCAGAAGGAGAAGGGGACGACAGAGGATGAGATAGCTGGATGGTATCACTGACTCGATGGACGTGAGTCTGAGTGAACTCCAGGAGTTGGTGATGGACAGGGAGGCCTGGCGTGCTGCAATTCATGGGGTCGCAAAGAGTCGGACACGACTGAGTGACTGAACTGAACTGAACTGACAGTCCGCCCCATCAGGGAGCCTCTTAGCCTCATCCACCAGAGGGCAGGCAGCAGAAGCAAGAAGAACTACAATTCCACAGGCACCACATGGAAACTACATCGCAGAAAGTTATTAGAAAAAAATTCACATAGGGTCATCATTACCATCTTTCTAAATTCCATATATATGTGTTAATATACTGTATCGGTATTTTTCTTTCTCAGTTACTTTACTCTGTGATGCATGAAAAAGGGCATTCAAAGCCAGTGCCCTGGGACAACCCAGAGGGATGGGAGGGAGAGGGAGGTGGAATGAGAGGATGAGAGGACACATGTACACCTGCAGCTGATTCATGTCAATGTCTGGCAAAAACCACCACAATATTGTAAAGTAATTTGCCTCCAATTATAATAAATAAATTAATTTTTTTTAATGCAGAGAATTATGTCCCAGATGAAAGGACAAGATAAAACCCCAGAAAAACAACTAAATTAAGTGGAAATAGGCAAGCTTCCAGAAAAAGAATTCAGACTAACCATAGTGAAGATGATCCAGGATCTCAAAAAAAGAATGGAAAAGATGTAAGAAATGTTTACCAAAGACTCACAAGAACTAAAGAACAAACAGAAATGAATACTACACTAGAAGGAATCAAAAGCAGAATAATTGAGACAGAATAACAGAAAAGTGACCTGGAAGACAGAATGGTGGAAATCACAACTGCAAAACAGAATATGGACTAAAGAATGAAAATTAATGAAGAGAGCCTAAGAGACCTCTGGGACAACATGAACCACACCAACATTCACATTGTAGGGATCCTAGAAGGAGAAGAGAGAAAGGATCTGAGAAAATATTTGAAGAGATAATAGCTGAAAACTTCCCTAACATGGGAAAGGAAATAGTTAAATAAATCCAAGAATCACAGAGAGTCCCAAACAGGATAAACCCAAGGAGAAACACATCGAGATACACAGTAATCAAACTGATAAAGAAAATTAAAGACAAAGATAAAATATTAAAAGTAACAAGGGAAAAGCAGCAAATAATATACAAGGGAACTCCCATAAGGTTATCAGCTGATTTCTTGACAGAAACTCTGTAAGCCAGAAGGGAATGGTAATATATCTTTAAAGTGATGAAGAGAAGAACCTATACAAGAATATTCTACCCAGCAGCCCCTCTCTCAGATTTGATGGAGAAATCAAAAGCTTTCCAGACAAGCAAAAGTTAAGAGAATTCAGCACTATCAAACCAGTTTTACAATAAATGCTAAAGGGACTTCTCTAGGCAGGAAACACAAGTGAAGAAAGACACCTAAATAAAACAAACCCAAAACAATTAAGAAAATGATAATAGGATTGTACATATTGATATATATGATTGAGCTTCCCTGGAGGCTCAGACGGTAAAGCATTTGCCTACAATGCAGGAGACCCAGGTTCAATCCCTGGATCGGGAAGATCTCCTGGAGAAGGAAATGGCAACCCACTGAAGTATTCTAGCCTGGAAAATCCCATGGATGGAGGAGCCTGGTAGACTACAGTCCATGGGGTCACAAAGAGTCAGACACAACTAAGCGACTTCACTTCACTTCACATATTGATAATTACCTTAAATGTAAATGGATGAAATGCACCAACCAAAAGACATAGACTGCCCAGGCGGATGAAAACCTATACATGTATGCACTTCCACTTATCACATCACTCTACTTAACCCCCAATTTGTATGTAATTATTTCATATTATTAGGTTAATCATGTTTCCATTATGGCTTGGGATTGTAATTATCTTTTATTTTTTATCTGACCGTTGGCTGTGAAAACTGATAAACATCTTTTACTATTGTGAAAAAAAGCCATAGGCAAACCAAATGAATAGGGGTTTCCCCCACACCACCAAGCCGTTCTTCAACATTGTCTGGATGTACTACAATTAACTTCAATTCTGACACAAAGGGTTCAGTCCTACAAGAATGTCCTCCTACTCCCTGCCCTTCATATATGAAATGGAAGTCCAGGTTATCGCCTGAGCTTCTATCCAATTGGCTGTACATCAGAGGCGCAAACCCAGGACATTTTCCCCAGGTTTGACTGATTTGCTAGAGCAGTTCACAGAACTCAGAAAGATTTAACATACTAGATCACCAGTTTATTACAAAAAGATGAAACTCAGGAACAGCCAGATGGTAGAGATGCATAGGGCAAGGGTGAGAAGGAGCAAGGAGTTTCCATGCCTCTTTAGGTATGTCACTCACTGTCCCAGCACTTCCATGTGTTCAGCAACCCAGAAGTTCTCCAAACACTGTCCTTTTGAGTTTTAGTGGAAATTTCCCATGTGAGCTGTTGGAGATTGGTTCAAACCTCTAGCCACCTTTTGGTGGAAGAGGGGGACAAGCAATCAGTATCCATCCCTAGGTGGGGTCCAAGATACCTCATTAACATGAAAAAGACACCTTTTAGCACTCCAACTACTTAGGAAATTTTTAAAAAGTTTTAGGAGTTATGTGCCAGAAACAGAGATGAAATCCAAATATATATTTCTTATTATAAATCATAATATCACAATTACCTCCTAGAAATTTTATATTTTGCATTTTACATTTAGGTTTATACTTTATTTTCAGTTAAAATTTTGATAATTAGTCTGTGTGTAGATTCATTTTTTGCATGTGAGAGTTGTTATCCCATCATCATTTATTAAAAAAAAAACATCTTTCTCCATTGAATTGCATTTGCTCTTTTGTTAAAGTTTGGTTATCTATATGTGTGTGAGTCCATTTCTGGGCTTTCTATTTTGTTCCATTGATGTATTTGTCTATTCTTTCACCAATATCACACTCACTTGATAATTATGGCTTTATAGTAACTCTTCCTTGGAAGGAAAGTTATGACCAACCTAGATAGCATATTCAAAAGCAGAGACAGTACTTTGCCAACAAAGGTTCATCTAGTCAAGGCTATGGTTTTCCTGTGGTCATGTATGGATGTGAGAGTTGGACTGTGAATAAGGCTGAGCACCAAATAATTGATACTTTTGCACTGTGGTGTTGGAGAAGACACTTGAGAGTCCCTTGGACTGCAAGGAGATCCAACCAGTCCATTCTGAAGGAGATCAGCCCTGGGATTTCTTTGGAAGGAATGATGCTAAAGCTGAAACTCCAGTACTTTGGCCACCTCATGCGAAGAGTTGACTCATTGGAAAAGACTCTGATGCTGGGATGGATTGGGGACAGGAGGAGAAGGGGATGACGACAGAGGATGAGATGGCTGGATGGCATCACTGACTCGATGGACGTGAGTCTGAGTGAACTCCGGGAGTTGGTGATGGACAGGGAGGCCTGGCGTGCTGCGATTCATGGGGTCACAAAGAGTCAGACATGACTGAGCTACTGAACTGAACTGAAATTGAATAGTATCAATTTTCTGACTTTATTCATCTTCAGTCTTGTGTTAGCTATCTGCATTTTGTGCCTTTGCATATAAACTTGATAACCTGTTTGTCAGTATCCACAAAATTAATAATTGAACTTTTGTTTAAGTTAATACTGAATATTGGGAAGAATCAACATTATAATAATACTGAGTCCGCCTATCCATGAACACGGAATATTTCCTCATCTATTTAAGACTTCTAAGTTTTCTGTCAATAAGATTTATATTTTTTCTCATATAGATATTGCATATATTTTATTAAATTTATTCCTAAATAATTTTTGAAGTGCTAATAAAATGGTATTGTGTTTTAAGCTTCAAATTCCAATTATTCATTACTAGTATATAGGAAAGCCACTGATTTTGTATATCAGTCATGTATCCTACAAATTTGTTATAATTACTTATTAGTTCTGGGAGATTTTTGTTGTTGATTCTTCGCATTTTCTACACAATTATGTCATCTGGAAACAGTTTTATTTTTTCATTCCCTCTCTGTATATTTTTCATTCCCTTTTCTTGTCTTGTTACACTAGTTAGAAGTTTCAGAACAATGTATAATAGGTGTGATGAGAGGGTACTTCCCTGTCTTGTTCCTGATCTTAATGAGAAAGCATTTAGTTTTTCACCATAATATAATGTTAATTTTAGTGTGTGTGTGTGTGTGTGTGTGTGTTTTGTAGATTTAAAAAAGAATCAACTTGAAGAAGTTCCTCTCTTTCTAATTTGCTGAGAGTTTTTATCACGAATGACTGTTGGGCTTATTTCATCTAGTGAAAAGATCAGGTAATTTTTCTTCAATTGCCTGGTAATATGATGGATTAAATTAATTGAAATTTAAATGTTGAATTAACCTTGAACACTTCGAATAAATCCCATTCAGTCATGGTGCATAATTCTTTTATGCATTGTTGGATTTGATTTACTAATATTTTGTTGACTTTTGCAGCTATGTTTATGAGAGAGATTGGTCTATTGTTTTCCTTTTTTATAATGTGTTTTTTCGTATTAACCAGACCTCATAGAATGAGTCAGGAGTTGTTCACTGTGCTGCTATTTTTCAGAAGAGGTGTACAGAATTGATGTTTTTTTCCTTAAATATTTGGTAGAAGTTACTAACGAAACTATCTGGGCTTAGTGTGTTCTTTTGAAAGGTTATTAATTATTGATTGAATTTCTTTAATAGATGTGAGAAAAACAGATTGGCCATTTTCCCTTCTGAGTTTTGGTAGATTTTGTCTTCTACTAACTGAATGTTTGTATCTCATCAAAATTCAGATGTTGAAATTTATTTGCCAATGTTTTGTTGTTCGGAGGTAAGGCCATTTAGGAGGTTAGTAGTTCATGAAGACAAAGCCTTGATAAATGGGATTAGTGAGCTTATAAAGAGACCCTAGAAAGCTCTCTTGCCCCTTCTGCTGTGTAAACACACAGTGAGGAGACAGTCATTCATCTATGAACCATGAGGTCCTCACTAAACACTGAATCTGTTGGCACCTTAGTCTTGGACTGCCCAGCCTCCAAAATTGAGAAATTTCTGATGTTTATAAGTCACCCAGTTTATGGCAGTTTGTCATGGCAGCTCAAATGGATTGAGACAACGTTTTTCACTGTCTTTCCAATTTCAACAGAAATTCAACTAAGTTGTTGAATGTATGGACATAATATTCCTTAATGTCTATGTGATCAGTAGTGATGATCTCTCTTCACTTCTGATATTAGTAACTAGTGCAATCTCTTTTTTCTTGATTATATTATAATAGACTCTAGCCAGGGTAGTTTGTTAGTCACTCAGTTGTGTCTGACTCTTTGTGACCCCATGAACTGTCAGATTCCTCCATCCATGAGATTCTTCAGTCAAGAATACTGGAGTGGGCAGCCATTCCCTTCTCCAGGACACCCTCCAGACCCAGAGATTGAACCCAGGTCTCCTGCATTGCAGGCAGATTCTTTACCATCTGAGCCACCAGAGAAGCCCAGCCAGGCTAAAATCAGATCAACTGTTTTATTTATCTTGTCAGAGAACTTTTAATTTTGTTGATTTTTCTCTATTGTTTTCTTTACATTTTATCATTTTTATTATTTATTTTCCTCTTCTTTCTTTAGATTTTCTTTTCTTTCTCTTGTTTCTAAGGTGTATACTTAGATTATTGATTTCAAATCTCTTTTCCTAATATACATACATACACAGGCACACGTGTGTGTGTGTATATCTATATAATTATATATATATATATATATATATATATATATACACACACACATATATATAGTGCTATAAATTTCCATCTAAGCACTGGTTTCACTGTATCCTACACATTTTGATAAGCTGCATTTCCATTTTCATTTAATTCAAAATATTTTTAAACTATGTATTATATACACATTCATAGTATGCATTTGTGTGTGGGTGACTTACTGTATATCCTTACTTATTTGCTTCCTGCTGAATTGGTCAATTACTTATAGAAGTATGTTGACATGTCCCAACTCTAGTAGTGGATTTGTGTATTTTGCGTTGCAGTTCTATCAACATTTGCCTCACATATTCTCATGTTCTATATCTAGGTACATACATATCCAGGACTGTTAACTCTTTCTGGAGAATCTACCCCTTTATCATTATGTAATACCCCCATTTAGTCTTGATGATTTTCTTACCTCTGAAATCTTTTTTTTTTTTTTTTTATAAAATTAATATAGCTACTCCATCTTTCATTTGATTATGTTACCTTGGTATATATTTCTCACTTTACTTTTATTCTATCTGGTTAGAATGCAATACTACCAAACTGATAAAGAAAATCAGGTTGAACTATTTTGAACAGAGTATACTATGATAGGTTTTGGAAAATTGGCTGTTATAATTTATCTATCCCATATTACGTACTTTTGTAATTTGACTCTGCTGCTTCTCTCAAGAGATAGACTCTATATCCATTTCCCTATGAATTTAGGCTAAAATTTTGACTTGCTTAGATTCATAAAATGTGGTGGAAGTGATTTTTGGAGTTCTAACCTTAACCCTATGAACTTCTGCTCTCACTATAGTGCTGCCTTGAGACTTTCCTGTCAATAAAGCCTGGGATGATGTCTGAGGATGCGATCACATGGTCCATTTTACAGCTCATATCAACTTCCAGACAAATGAGTGAGGCCATATGGAATGATTCATTCTCAGCTGAATCAATAGGAAGCTGAAGTTGATAGCATCAGAGGGATCGCCTAACTGAGACCATCCTATGGAATCATAAATATATAAAATAGTGGTTTTATTAAGCTTCTCAATTTGAAGATGCTTTATTATACATGACTGAAAACTGATATTCCTTTTCTATGAGCAACAAATTCCTCTTTTCTCATTTTGTTTTCTTCACTTCTTTATCTTAACTAAAACCAGGCTCTTTGCAGTTTTCTCAAATTCAAAGAAACTGTTCTTATACCACATAAACCTTAGGTAAAAGACATTGAATAATTATATTCCTTGATCCCCATTGTTCTTTATAGATCATTATTCCTCTGTTCTCCTATTTAATACTCTCTGCATTTTTTACTTTCATGCTATAATGCTGTCACCTACTGTCATCTGCTAATACTTCTTCTTTTCATCTACATCTACTGGGGAAGAGCAGAGGGCAATTGCTAATAGCTGCAGAAAGAATGAAGCAGCTGAGACAAAGTGGAAACAATGCACAGTTGTGGATGTGTCTGGTGGTAAAAGTAAAGCCTGAAGCTGTAAGGAGCAATACTGCATAGGAACCTGGAATGTCAAATAAATCAAGGTAAATTGCATGTAATCAAGCAGGAGATGGCAAGAGTGAACATCGAAATTTTAAGAATCAGTGAACTAAAATGAACAGGAATGGGCAGATGTAATTCAGATGACCGTTATGTATACTACTGTGGCAAAGGATCCCTTAGAAGAAATAGACTAGCTCTCATAGTTAACAAGACAGTCCAAAATGCAGTACTTGGGTACAGTCTCAAAAATGACAGAATCACCTTGGTTCATTTCCAAGGCAAACCATTCAACATCACAGTAATCCAAGTCTATGCCCCAATCACTAATGCTGGAAAAGTTGAAGTTGAATGGTTCTGTGAAGACCTGTAAGGCCTTATAGACTTTATAGAGCTGACTCATTGGAAAAGGCCCTGATGCTGGGAAAGATTGAGGGCAGGAAGAGCAGTGGGCAACAGAGGATGAGCTGGTTGGATGGCATCACCAACTCAATGGACATGAGTTTGAGCAATCAATGGGAGATGATGAAGGACAGGAAAGCCTAGAGTATTGCAACCAATGGGGTCACAGAGAGATGGAGGGGACTTACTGACTGAAAAAGAAGAATCAACATCCTAGTCAAACTCCCTGAATCATGCATCCTGCACACTTTCCTACTCCTTATACCTAAACTTTTTATGATTTCTAGTTTTACATACCTTTCTGAATCATTCTGAATGATTCAGTAACTCAATCCCTTGATCTCACTCTCTTCCAGAAATCTTTTCATACACTTTATCGAAGTTACTGTTTGCAGTGATCATGCTACTGCTGCTGCTGCTAAGTCACTTCAGTCGTGTCTGACTCTGTGCGACCCCATAGACGGCAGCCCACCAGGCTCTGCCGTCCCTGGGATTCTCCAGGCAGGAACACTGGAGTGGGTTGCCATTGCCGTCTCCATTGTGTGAAAGTGAAAAGTGAAAAGTGAAAGTGAAGTCCCTCAGTTGTGTCCAACTCGTAGTGACCCCATGGACTGCAGCCTACCAGGCTCCTCCATCCATGGGATTTTCTAGGCAAGAGTACTGGAGTGGCTTGCCATTGCCTTCTCCGGCAGTGATCATAACCTGGATCTTATATTCATTCTTTCGTACTGAATTTTACTTCTCCACAAATCCTCTAAATGTTAGCATAACTTAGGGCATATTCTTAGGTACTTTTAAAACCCATGTTGGTTTAAAACCCAAGTTGGTCTTACTGATTTTTATTTATTAATTAAATGCTGCATTGGATGTATATTCCCTACTCGTATATCTTCCTGAGCCACTGCCTACTTGACATTTCCACTTGCATGTCTTGAAAACATCTTAAATGTACTGTCCAAAGTATACTCTGTTTTTCCCATTTAAGCTGATCTCCCGATTCAGTAAATCTATGGTACCCAGCTCTACAAGGCAGAGCCTAGAGTGTTTGTTATTGCCTCATTCTCCTCATATTTATATCTAATTCTTCATCAGTATGATTTAAACTTCTTTGGGAATATATTTTATTAAGTCTGTATTGAATTTATTACAACATTGCTTCTGTTTTATATATTTATTTGCTTGCAAGGCATGTTGGATCTTAGCTTAGTGACCAGGGATCAGACCCACAAACCCTGCATTGGAAGACATAGCCTTAATCACTGGACCACCAGGAAAGACCCTGTAATATATCCTGTATGCATGCTAAGTCGCTTCAGTCGTGTCTGACTCTTTGTGACCCCGTGGACTGTAGTCCACCAGGCTCCTCTGTCCATGGGATTCTCCAGGCAAGAATACTGGAATGGATTGCCATGCCCTCCTCCAAGGGCTCTTCCTAACCCAGGGATTGAACATCTCCTGTATTGGCAGGTGTGTTCTTTACAACCAGTGGTACCTGGGAAGCCCAGAATATATTTTAAATCCATACAATTATCTACATTTATAGTTCACATCAAGAGTCCCTTACCTGGACTATTCCAACAGCCATCTAACTGATTATCTGTTTCAATTTTTTATAATTCTATAGTTTATTCTATGCAGAGAATTCTTTTTTAAAAAAATTGAATGAAGTCACACCACATTGCTATTTTAACTCTTCAATGGCTACACATTGAACGTACAATAGATGCTGTGGTCTTTAATGTGGCCTAAAAAGGCCCTCTAGAATATGGCCCCTGTCTACCTCTCTGACCTTATCCATCATGATTCCCCTCATTTACAATGTTCTGATCACAGCAGCTCTTTTTTCTGTTCCTGAAACTTATAAAGCTTTTGCCAGGTGTAGATCATTTTTACTAACTACTCTTACTGCATGCAGTCATCTGCCCCGAACCTTCTATTCTAAATCTTCACATGGCTTTCATTACCACAAGTTTCAACTAGCTTTCCCCCCTTACTCCCTGTTTTAGCCTTCTTTATTTCTTTCACAACTTTACTATTTTAATTATGTACTGTAACAACATTTTCTTGTTTTCGTTTCTTTCCTTCATGATAATATAAGAGCAGGCACTGTGTGTCTCATGTTTAATGCTGTATTCTCGGTGTTTAACCTACTAGCACAGTGTTTCTCACATAGTACACGCTCAGAAAGTATATAATGAAAGAATGAATAAATTGAGTGACTGTGGTATTGATTGTATCGGTTGCTTCAGCATTACCTCCTAGATAGAGCTTAGGATTGTGGGGTTAGAAAACAATCTATGCCATCATTAATAATTACTGAATAGCAGCTGTAGGAGTTGTGGGAGGATTTAATGTGTCCAATAAATATAGGATAAGTGATTTAGTATGTATGAGGGATTTTGCTAAATATTGTGTATTCAGTGGTAAATATAAGAAATGAGATTTATGACCTTATGGAAACTGTAGTCTTGGAAGCTTTTCAGGGAGCATTTGGTAATCTTTTCCTGCATATCACTGCTGTATACAGGTATGAGAGGGAGCGTTGATTTGTGGGGCTGGCGGCTCAGCAGTAAAGAGTCTTCCTGCATTGGAGGAAGCACAGGACATGCGAGTTCGATCCCTGTGTTGTGAAGATTCCCTGAAGGAGGAAAATGGCAACTCACTCCAGTATTCTTGCCTGGGAAATCTCATGGATAGAGGAGCCTAACAAGCTATAGGATTGCAAAGAGTTGTACATGACCGAAGCAACTTAGCGTGCACATAGGAAATAGGAGTTGGTGTAAAATTTGAGAAACAGAGAAAAATGAGCTACTAAGAGAGGTAGGACTAAAACATCATTTATTCATTCTCTGAATCTTTCATCCTATATTCTCCCAGCACACACATACACATAACACAAACACACATACAATTTACCTTTTCCTCTACATGCTAGGTTGCACAGTGTGAGGAGAAAGAGTTGATACCTAAAGTAGTTTGGTGAATTCCCTACAGATTTCTGAAAGCTCAGGTACTGGGACATTGGAGTTACTATTGGAAAAGTAACTAATTATGTGCTCAGAATCTACAACTATAGGGTCAAGAAAAGGCTGGGAAAAGGTGAGTGATATCTGATGGTAAAACTTGAGGAAAAAAGCAGAACTAAGTTTTTAGGTGGAGAGATTAAAGGATCAAGAAAAATAGATGCTCATGGAACTAAAAATGATTTTTATGATGAGTGTCTTTTGTTTGCTGAAAAAGAGAATCATATCAAGGATAAAAAATATAACTAGTTGAAAGGAGAAAAGTAACATTATTTGTAGAAAATATAATTATACACCTAAAAACCCATGAAAATAAAGTGTAAAATTGAGAGTGACATTGCAGTAAACGGCCCATTACAAGATATATATATATATATATATATATATATATATATATATATATATTTACATAAATAAATCAATGTCATTCCTATATACCAATAATAGTAGCTCGAGTAGGTGTAACCTTATATTTACAAAAACACAATATGCCTAGGAATACCCCCAAAACAGTAAGAAATGAAAAATAAAATTCATAGCTGAAATACATTTAAATTTTTTGAGAAAAAGAAATATGCCATGTCTTGGGTAAGAATATTAAATACAATAACCAAATCAGTTTGTAGGATGTATAGAATTAACACAATCCCTGAAATTGTTCTAAAGTCAATCTTGAAGAATACCTAAAGGAATTTTGTAAAATAAGTTATGAAGAAAGTACTTATCTTACCACAAAATATGACCTTTTCTTAAATATAATAATTAAAATCATAGCACAATAGTGCTACAATACAATAAATTGCCATATGAGAGTAGAATAGACAAGAATTTAATATATGACAACAGAAGCATTATAAACCAATAGTAAAGGTTAGTTGAGAGTGGAAATTTGTCCATGTAATTGGCCAAAAAACATCCAGTAAGATTTTCACTTCTACCATATATTACCTCCAAATAAATTCCAAAAAGATAACATTTTGAAAATTAGTTAAATATAGGTCAGTCTAGAATGGATAGGAACTTTTTAAAACCTAAGTCATGAAAAAAGATACAGATTGCATGATAGAGTGAACTATGTGAAGTATTGCAAGTTTCTGAATACTGAAAAACACCACGAATCAACTCAAAAGGCAGGGGACAAATGAGGAACATAAATGAGGCAAATGAAAGGTTAATACCTATAACATAGACAAAGTGCATACAGTTAAAGGGGGGAAAAGGTCTTTAATACTCACATATAAAAGGTAGGCAAGGAGCACAGATGGCTAATAAACATGGATACACAAATTCCATGCCACTAGTAGTAGTTAAAAAAAGTACAAATTAGAACAGAAAAGTATCGTGTTCTTGACCAGCATATTGGATTGTTTTTGTCTCTTGTATGAGTGTTCAGTAGTACCAAGGATAATAATGGGGAGTTTAAATTGATAGTTTCTAAAATATCAAAGAAAATTATGTGTCAAGAATTTCAAAAAGGTTTTTGCCATTTAACCAAGATTCTACTTGTATGAATATATTCTAAGGAAATACATTAAAGGTGTGGACAATGATTATATATATATACGCACACACACAGATATTCACAGCATTTAAATTGCACAAAAATTAAATTAAAACCATTAAATATTTGAAAACAGTTTGGTTAAATAAATATGGCAGATCTATATTTTCAAGTTATAAGCATCATATTTTTAAAATTTTAAAGGATGAAGACAAATGCTTTTAAAGATATATGATCCAGAATGTTTTAAATGGGTCATAAATTCATAAATTAAAAAAAAAATACAGTACTGGAAGTACAAAATGTTAACAACAACTGTTTCTTGGATCATTATATTGGCTGATTTTACTGATTTTTGGATTGATATTTAGTCAGAAAGAAATGCATTATTTACCCTTCACATATCTTACCTTATGTGATACTCCCAATAATTCAGTGAGGTAGAGTATTGAAATTATTATATTTATTTTACATACAATGAAGAAGGAATTGATAAATCAATTGATTTATCTAAGGTCTTACAGTTCCTAAGTGAGGATCTTTTATCTCTTGTGTAGTACCTGGTATATCATAAGTACTCAATATATATCTGTTGAATGACTTAGCTAAAAGTTATTCTATAAACATACATGTAGGGTTCTATTGTTGCTCAGACTTATAAAGTAACTAATCATGGTTCAGACCTTCAACATTTGACCTTTTCTGGACTTCTTTTAAAAATATTACTATATTTTATTTGCATTCATAGAGCATATACCTGGAGCCAGAAAATTTGAGTGCCATTATGTTTCATCAATTTGGTTTGGTTATAACAATAATGTTTTAGTGATTTAGAAAGTAATTGCCTCAAGATCAGGGGTTGTGCCTTCTCTATGTCCAAGTCTATACTGAGTTACTCAATTGGCCATGGCACAATCTGTTGGGTGGTTTAGACTTTCTTAATGATTGCTTGTATGGCAGTCCATTAGTTTGAATGTGCTTTGATCCAACTGGATTGTTGAAATGGACAAAAACATTGGATTGACTATGCCATGGTACATTAATTTGGAGTCATAGGCAATGTCCTGTAAAGCATCTAACATAATGCCATGAAAATTAGAATACTCAAATAGATAAATGTGATAATGATGGTAAAGGCAACTTACTGACAATTATAACTTATTTTTTCTAAATAATTAACAATTCTGCTTTGAAAATGGAAGATCATAAATAACGTTTTTTTAAACTCTTTAATTTACATCTTCAGAAATGCCAGCTGAAAGTATAACCCTGTATGTGAGACAGCAAAATAGACACAGATGTACAGAACAGGCTTTTGGACTCTGCAGGAGAGGGAGCGGGTGGGGTGATTTGGGGGAATGGCATTGAAACATGTATAATATCATATAAGAAACAAATCGCCGGTCCAGGTTTGATACAGGATGCTTGGGACTGATGCACTGGGATGACCCGGAGGGATGGTATGGGGAGGGAGGTGGGAGGGGGGTTCAGGATGGGAAACACGTGTAGGCCCGTGGCGGATTCATGTTGACGTGTGGCCGAACCAATACAATATTGTAAAGTAATTAGCCTCCAATTAAAATAAATAAATTTTTTAAAGTTATATGCTTAGTATTTTATTGTTTTATTTGTTTGTTTTCTTTATCATGGAGGCACGCTATTTTGACACATTTTACTTTTGTAACAAGGTCCAAGTGGAGTTTTGTTAAACCTCATATCATGATAGCATTTATAACAGTCTCTACAGATTTCTATTTAAATTATCATGAGACTTTAATGCATTATTTATATCAAATATCTGTTAAAAGCTTATGCTTTTGAGAAAATGTGACACACTTTACATAATTCAATGTAATTATTTCTTACAAAACAAAAAACATTTCAAACCAAAATTTTAAGCCATTTAATAGAGGTAAATGACTTGGATGACTATTCAAAGAGGAATATTGCAGTGAGGAAAGAAGTATGCCAATATTTTAGCATAACACCAGAAAGCGCATATTACAGCAGTAATAATACTCCCATACAGGATGTTATAAACAGAAGTGCTGCAAGTTGCTTCAGTCGTATCCGACTCTGTACGACCCCATAGACGGCAGCCCACCAGGCTCCCCCATCCCTGGGATTCTCCAGGCAAGAACATTGGAGTGGCTTGCCGTTTCCTTCTCCAGTGCATGAAAGTGAAAAGTGAAAGTGAAGTCACTCAGTTGTGTCTGACTCTCAGCGACCCCATGGACTGCAGCCTACCAGGCTCCTCAGTCCATGGGATTTTCCAGGCAAGAGTACTGGAGTGGGGTGCCATTGCCATGTTATAAACAGGAGTGTGTCCCCTTAAAATATATATATTGAAGCCATTAACCCCATTGTGACTATATTTGGAAACAGGGCCTTTAAGGAGATAATTAAGGCTAAATTTGTTCATAGTAGTGGGGCCCTAATCTGGTAGGACTGATGTCCTTATAAGAAAAGGAAAAGATGCCAGTGCTCCCTGGCTTGCTCTTGCTCAAGCTCATGCTTGTGCTTATGGTCACTTTCCTCATGTGCACAAAAGGCCATGTAAAAATACAGTAAGGAGGCAGTTATCTGCAAGCCAGCAGGAAAAGCCTCACCAGAAACCAAGCCTGTTGGCACCTTGATCTTGAAATTCCAGCTTCCAGAACTGTGAGAAAATCAGTCTCTGTTGTTGAAGTCACCTATTCTATGGTGTCTTGTAATGGTGGCCCAAGCTGGTTAATATTCCAGAACTTGTGATATGAATACTACATATACTATTACAGGACTGTAATACTACAGGACTTCTTCAACTACTTACTTAAAATCAGAGTTTTTACCCAAACTAAGGATCACATTTCTTTTTTTTTTTATTAGTACTAATGTTTATTATGATCTTAAAATGTTCAAGGAGTCAAGAAGAATATAATACTTGCATTTATATAATGTACTGGAAAGAAGTATGTGTTCTTTAAAAAAATGTTAATGAATGTTCTGCATTTCCATATTTTAAAGTACTTCTGTTTGCAATTTTTTCACATATATCCCCCTGAGGTGATCATTTGCAGTGTTGCTGAGGCATAGATTTGAATTTAAGGTGCTGCATTAGGAGAGCTGGAACAAGTAGATTATTTGGTAAGTGAGGTTAGCTGCTACCACAAAGCACATCACAATTTGGCTCTGTGATTCTCTACTTATTAGATATGTATGTAATATTTCTTTTTTTTTTTTAAACAGGTTTTAAATTTTATTTTATTTTTAAACTTTACAATATTGTATTAGTTTTGCCAAATATCAAAATGAATCCGCCACAGGTATACCCGTGTTCCCCATCCTGAACCCTCCTCCCTCCTCCCTCCCCTACCCTCCCTCTGGGTCGTCCCAGTGCACCAGCCGAAAGCATCCAGTACCGTGCATCGAACCTGGACTGGCAAGTCGTTTCATACGTGATATTACACATGTTTCAATGCTATTCTCCCAAATCTCCCCACCCTCTCCCTCTCCCACAGAGTCCATAAGACTGATCTATACATCGGTGTCTCTTTTGCAGTCTTGTACACAGGGTTATTGTTACCATCTTTCTAAATTCCATATATATGCGTTAGTATACTGTATTGGTGTTTTTCTTTCTGGCTTACTTCACTCTGTATAATAGGTTCCAGTTTCATCCATCTCATTAGAACTGACTCAAATGTATTTTTTTTAATGGCTGAGTAATACTCCATTGTGTATATGTACCACAGCTTTCTTACCCATTCATCTGCTGATGGGCATCTAGGTTGCTTCCATGTCCTGGCTATTATAATCAGTGCTGCGATGAACATTGGGGTACACGTGTCTCTTTCCCTTCTGGTTTCCTCAGTGTGTATGCCCAGCAGTGGGATTGCTGGATCACAAGGCAGTTCAATTTCCAGTTTTTTAAGGAATCTCCACACTGTTCTCCATAGTGGCTGTACTAGTTTGCATTCCCACCAACAGTGTAAGAGGGTTCCCTTTTCTCCACACCCTCTCCAGCGTTTATTGCTTGTAGACTTTTGGATCGCAGCCATTCTGACTGGCATGAAATGGTACCTCATAGTGGTTTTGATTTGCATTTCTCTGATAATGAGTGATGTTGAGCATCTTTTCATGTGTTTGTTAGCCATCTGTATGTCTTCTTTGGAGAAATGTCTATTTAGTTCTTTGGCCCATTTTTTGATTGGGTCATTTATTTTTCTGGAGTTGAGCTGGAGGAGTTGCTTGTATATTTTTGAGATTAGTTGTTTGTCCGTTGCTTCATTTGCTATTATTTTCTCCCATTCTGAAGGCTGCCTTTTCACCTTGCTAATAGTTTCCTTTGATGTGCAGAAGCTTTTAAGTTTAATTAGGTCCCATTTGTTTATTTTTGCTTTTATTTCCAATATTCTGGGAGGTGGGTCATAGAGGATCCTGCTGTGATGTATGTCGGAGAGTGTTTTGCCTATGTTCTCCTCTAGGAGTTTTATAGTTTCTGGTGTTACGTTGAGATCTTTAATCCATTTTGAGTTTATTTTTGTGTAAGGTTTTGTAAAGTGTTCTAGTTTCATTCTTTTACAAGTGGTTGACCAGTTTTCCCAGCACCACTTGTTAAAGAGATTGTCTTTAATCCATTGTATATTCTTGCCTCCTTTGTCAAAGATAAGGTGTCCATATGTGCGTGGATTTATCTCTGGGCTTTCTATCTTGTTCCATTGATCAATATTTCTGTCTTTGTGCCAGTACCATACTGTCTTGATAACTGTGGATTTGTAATAGAGCCTGAAGTCAGGCAGGTTGATTCCTCCAGTTCCATTCCTCTTTCTCAAGATAGCTTTGGCTATTCGAGGTTTTTTGTATTTCCATACAAATTGTGAAATTATTTGTTCTAGCTCTGTGAAGAATACCGTTGGTAGCTTGATAGGGATTGCATTGAATCTATAAATTGCTTTGGGTAGTATACTCATTTTCACTATATTGATTCTTCCAATCCATGAACATGGTATATTTCTCCATCTATTAGTGTCCTCTTTGATTTCTTTCACCAGTGTTTTATAGTTTTCTGAATATAGGTCTTTAGTTTCTTTAGGTAGATATATTCCTAAGTATTTTATTCTTTCTGTTGCAATGGTGAATGGAATTGTTTCCTTAATTTCTCTTTCAGTTTTCTCATTATTAGTGTATAGGAATGCAAGGGATTTCTGTGTGTCGATTTTATATCCTGCAACTTTACTATATTCATTGATTAGTTCCAGTAATTTTCTGGTGGAGTCTTTAGGGTTTTCTATGTAGAGGATCATGTCATCTGCAAACAGTGAGAGTTTTACTTATTCTTTTCCAATTTGGATTCCTTTTATTTCTCTTTCTGCTCTGATTGCTGTGGCCAAAACTTCCAAAACTATGTTGAATAGTAATGGTGAAAGTGGGCACCCTTGTCTTGTTCCTGACTTTAGAGGAAATGCTTTCAATTTTTCACCATGAGGATAATGTTTGCTCTGGGTTTGTCATATATAGCTTTTATTATGTTGAGGTATGTTCCTTCTATTCCTGCTTTCTGGAGAGTTCTTATCATAAATGGATGTTGAATTTTGTCAAAGGCTTTCTCTGCATCTATTGAGATAATCATATGGTTTTTGTTTTTCAATTTGTTAATGTGGTATATAACATTGATTGATTTGCGGATATTGAAGAATCCTTGCATCCCTGGGATAAAGCCCACTTGGTCATGGTGTATGATCTTTTTAATGTGTTGTTGGATTCTGATTGCTAGAATTTTGTTAAGGATTTTTGCATCTATGTTCATCAGTGATATTGGCCTGTAGTTTTCTTTTTTTGTGGGATCTTTGTCAGGTTTTGGTATTAGGGTGATGGTGGCCTCATAGAATGAGTTTGGAAGTTTACCTTCTTCTGCAATTTTCTGCAAGAGTTTGAGCAGGATAGGTGTTAGCTCTTCTCTAAATTTTTGGTAGAATTCAGCTGTGAAGCCGTCTGGACCTGGGCTTTTGTTTGCTGGAAGATTTTTGATTACAGTTTCAATTTCTGTGCTTGTGATGGGTCTGTTAAAATTTTCTATTTCTTCCTGGTCCAGTTTTGGAAAGTTGTACTTTTCTAAGAATGTGTCCATTTCTTCCATGTTGTCCATTTTATTGGCATATAATTGCTGATAGTAGTCTCTTATGATCCTTTGTATTTCTGTGTTGTCTTTTGTGATCTCTCCATTTTCATTTCTAATTTTATTGATTTGATTTTTCTCCCTTTGTTTCTTGATGAGTCTGGCTAATGGTTTGTCAATGTTATTTATCCTCTCAAAGAACCAGCTTTTGGCTTTGTTGATTTTTGCTATGGTCTCTTTTGTTTCTTTTGCATTTATTTCTGCCCTAATTTTAAAGATTTCTTTCCTTCTACTAACCCTGAGGTTCTTTATTTCTTCCTTTTCTAGTTGCTTTAGGTGTAGGGTTAGGTTATTTATTTGACTTTTTTCTTGTTTCTTTAGGTATGCCTGTATTGCTATTAACTTTCCCCTTAGCACTGCTTTTAAAGTGTCCCACAGGTTTTGAGTTGTTGTGTTTTCATTTTCATTAGTTTCTATGCAAATTTTGATTCCTTTTTTGATTTCTTCTGTGATTTGTTGGTTATTCAGCAGCGTGTTGTTCAGCCTCCATATGTTGGAATTTTTAATAGTTTTTCTCCTGTAATTGAGATCTAATCTTACTGCATTGTGGTCAGAAAAGATGCTTGGAATGATTTCTATTTTTTTGAATTTACCAAGGCTAGATTTATGGCCCAGGATGTGATCTATCCTGGAGAAGGTTCCATGTGCGCTTGAGAAAATGGTGAAATTCATTGTTTTGGGATGAAATGTCCTATAGATATCAATTAGGTCTAACTGGTCTATTGTATCGTTTAACGTTTGTGTTTCCTTGTTAATTTTCTGTTTAGTTGATCTATCCATAGGTGTGAGTGGGGTATTAAAGTCTCCCACTATTATTGTGTTATTGTTAATTTCTCCTTTCATACTTGTTAGCATTTGTCTTACATATTGTGGCGCTCCCATGTTGGGTGCATATATATTTATAATTGTTATATCTTCTTCTTGGATTGATCCTTTGATCATTAGGTAGTGACCTTCTTTGTCTCTTTTCACAACCTTTGTTTTAAAGTCTATTTTATCTGATATGAGTATTGCTACTCCTGCTTTCTTTTGGTCCCTATTTACATGGAAAATCTTTTTCCAGCCCTTCACTTTCAGTCTGTATGTGTCCCCTATTTTGAGGTGGGTCTCTTGTAGACAACATATGTAGGGGTCTTGTTTTTGTATCCATTCAGCCAGTCTTTGTCTTTTGGTTGGGGCATTCAACCCATTTACATTTAAGGTAATTACTGATAAGTACGATCCCATTGCCATTTACTTTATTGTTTTGGGTTCGAGTTTATACACTGTTTTTGTGTTTCCTGTCTAGAGAATATCCTTTAGTATTTGTTGGAGAGCTGGTTTGGTGGTGCTGAATTCTCTCAACTTTTGCTTGTCTGAGAAGCTTTTGATTTCTCCTTCATATTTGAATGAGATCCTTGCTGGGTACAATAATCTGGGCTGTAGGTTATTTTCTTTCATCACTTTGAGTATGTCTTGCCATTCCCTCCTGGCTTGAAGAGTTTCTATTGAAAGATCAGCTGTTATCCTTATGGGAATTCCCTTGTGTGTTATTTGTTGTTTTTCCCTTGCTGCTTTTAATATTTGTTCTTTGTGTTTGATCTTTGTTAATTTGATTAATATGTGTCTTGGGGTGTTTTGCCTTGGGTTTATCCTGTTTCGGACTCTCTGGGTTTCTTGGACTTGGGTGATTATTTCCTTCCCCATTTTAGGGAAGTTTTCAACTATTATCTCCTCAAATATTTTCTCATGGTCTTTCTTTTTGTCTTCTTCTTCTGGGACCCCTATGATTCCAATGTTGTAGCATTTAATATTGTCCTGGAGGTCTCTGAGATTGTTCTCATTTCTTTTAATTCGTTTTTCTTTTATCCTCTCTGATTCATTTATTTCTACCATTCTATCTTCTAATTCACTAATCCTATCTTCTGCCTCTGTTATTCTACTATTTGTTGCCTCCAGAGTGTTTTTAATTTCATTTATTGCATTATTCATTTTATATTGACTCTTTTATTTCTTCTAGGTCCTTGTTAAACCTTTCTTGCATCTTCTCAATCTTAGTCTCCAGGCTATTTATCTGTGATTCCATTTTGATTTCAAGATTTTGGATCAATTTCACTATCATTATTCGGAAATCTTTATCAGGTAGATTCCCTATCTCTTCCTCTTTTGTTTGGTTTGGTGGGCATTTATCCTGTTCCTTTATCTGCTGGGTATTCCTCTGTCTCTTCATCTTGTTTAAATTGCTGAGTTTGGGGTGTCCTTTCTGTATTCTGGCAGTTTGTGGAGTTCTCTTTATTGTGGCGTTTCCTCGCTCTGTGTGGGTTTGTACAGGTGGCTTGTCAAGGTTTCTTGGTTAGGGAAGCTTGTGTCGGTGTTCTGGTGAGTGGAGCTGTACTTCTTCTCTCTGGAGTGCAATGAAATGTCCAGTAATGAGTTATGGGATGTCTATGGTTTTGGGGTGACTTTGAGCTGCCTGTATCTTGGAGCTCAGGGCTGTGTTCCTTGCTGCTGGAGAATTTGCTTGGTATGTCTTGCCCTGAAACTTGTTTCACCCAGAGAGGTTTATAGCATTATATGGAGAAAAGAAGAGTGAGGAGGGAGTTAGAGGTGACCTGAATGAGATGAGGTGGAATCAATAGAGGAGAGAGTGGGCTATTCAGTAATCTCTTCCTTATGTGCACTCCACAACTGGACTGCTCAGAGTTGTTCACAGACTTATACAGAGAAGAGAAGAAGGAAGAAGTGGCCAGGAGGATAAATGGGGGGAATGAAAAGGAGGGAGACAGATCCAGCCAGTAATCAGTTCCCTAAGTGTTCTCCACCGTCTGGAACACACAGAAATTCAGAGTTGGGTAGAGTAGAGAGGAGTTAGGGAGGAGACACAGGCGACCTAGTGGAGAAAAAGGAGAGTCCAAAGGGAGAGAGAGCAGTTAAGCCAGTAATCTCGCTCCCTAGTGAAAAATGGGTACTGAAGATTGGGTTCTTAAAGGTACAAAATTGATAACAAATACATAAAAGCAAAAATTTAAAATCTAGAGTAGAGTTTGGAATTTCAAAAATATGATGTTAAGGAAAAGAAGAAGGAAAAGAAAGAGAGAAAAAATGAATAAACAAGAACAAACAAGGTCGCATAAATTATATAAAAAAAAATACAGGTACAAAATTGATAACAAATACCAAAAAACATAAATTAAAAATCTAGAATAGAGTTTGGAATTTCAGATATACAATGTTATTTAAAAGAAGAAGAGAAAGAAACAGAGAAAAAGAAAAAATAAAAAAGAGTCACAGAAATTATATAAAAACAAAAACAAAAAAAACCTATAGGTACAAAATTGATAACAAATACTAAAAAGCTAAAATTAAAAATCTAGAGTAGAGTTTGGAATTTCAAAAATACAATGTTAAAGAAAAGAAGGAAAAAGAAAAAAAAAGGTCAAAAAATTATTAAAAAATATATATATATGAAGTTTGCTTTAAAAAAAATAGGGTCTTCTTTTTTTTTTTTTTTGCAAAGTAATTGGTTATAAAAGTGGAAATTAAAGGAATAATAGAGGACTTAAATTTTTTTTTTTTTAATAGGCTCACTTGTTCAGTCGCACTGAGGGGAGGTAGGGAGGGATGCTGCAAACAAATAACACTGGCGTGTGCTCGCAGAACCTCAGTCACACTGGGTCTGCCCCCAGTTCACGGCGCGTGTAGCCTCTCTGCCCATGCTGCTCAGGCTCTAGGTTGCTCCGCCGCGAACCATCCGCGGCCCGCCCTGGGCTGCCTGTACTTCCCAGGTCCAAGCCGCTCAGGTTCAGGCACTTGGGTAGTCCTCAGAGGCGCAGACTCTCAGTTGGGCCTGCGTTTTGTGCCCTTCCCAGATCCGAGCAGCTCAGGTGATGAGGTGTTTTGCGCGCGTGATTGCTGCGACTTATCGCCTCCCCACTGCTCGGTTATCTAGTTGTGTACCGGCACACCTTCTCAGGCAGATGTTGACCGTCCAGACCCCCAAGAAGTTTTAGTTAGCAAAGAAGCCTGCTTACAGTTTTATAGATAATGTCTCTCTGGGGCTGCGATTGTCCCCTTCCGGCTCTGGCTGCCTATCACTGGAGGGGGTTGGTCTGCCGCCAGCTATCTCTGTTCAGTCCTTTATTCCGTGCGCGGGCCTGGCGGTGTCATAGGTTAGGGCTGCCTTTTTGCATGGTAGATATCCCACAGTCTGGTTTGCTAGCCCAAATTATTTCCCTCAGATAGTGCTCGGGGTATTTAGGCCAGATTCTTGCGATGCAGCCCGCGCCGTGCCTCCCTGCCCAGCCCCCGCTTGCTAATGGCGTGTGCAGGCCTCTGCGCTGCTTCTCTGCTGGGGGAGTTACCGTAGGGCTCGCAATGTGCGGGTTTTAATTATTTTTCCTCCCTGTTATGTTGCCCTCTGTGCTTCCAAGGCTCAGCACAGATTCGGCAGTGAGAAGGTTTCCTGGTGTTTGGAAACTTCTCTCTTTTTAAGACTCCCTTCCCAGGACGGAATTCCGTCCCTCCCTCTTTTGTCCCATTTTTTGTCTTTTATATTTTTCCCTACCTCCTTTCGAAGACTTGGGTTGCTTTTCTGGGTGCCTGATGTCCTCTGCCGGCTTTCAGATGTTGTTTTGTGGAATTTACTTGGCGTTTAAATGTTCTTTTGATGAATTTGTGGGGGAGAAAGTGTTCTCCCCATCCTACTCCTCCACCATCTTAGCTCCTCCTCCAGGATCACATTTCTTAAAGATGGGTGGAAACATGCCAGAACAAGTCTCCAGAAATTATTTTCAAGAGAACCATAAAATACAATATTTTGCTATTGATCCTAGGAAAGTGTTAGTCACTCAGTCATGCCCAACTCTTTGCAAACGCATGGACTGCAGCCCACCAGTCTCCTCTGTCCATAAGATTTTGATCCTAGTAAGGTGAAAAAGGAAGTGATATAAATTCACAAGAAATCTTCCAGAGCTCCAATATAGATATCTTCTTAAAATCGAAAATGCTCATTTATAAGGACAAAAATTTTATATTAAGTGTGGAAAACACTAATTTTGTGTATTTTAGTTGTACTGAGAGTGAGGCTGATATTAATTTGTGCTGGGATAATCATTTGATTTATATAAACTATTCTAACTATTCAATGTCAGTATCATCAGTCAGTTCAGTTGCTCAGTCCTGTCTGACTCTTTGCCACCCCATGAATCGCAGCATGCCAGACTTCCCTGTCCCTCACCAACTCCCGGAGTTCACTCAAACTCACGTCCATTGAGTCAGTGATGCCATCCAGCCATTTCATGCTCTGTCGTCCCCTTCTCCTCCTGCCCCCAATCCCTCCCAGCATCAGAGTCTTTTCCAATGAATCAACACTTCACGTGAGGTGGCCAGAGTACTGGAGTTTCAGCTTTAGTATCAGTCCTTCCAATGAACACCCAGGACTGATCTCCTTAAGAATGGACTGGTTGGATCTCCATGCAGTTCAAGGGACTCTCAAGAGTTTTCTCCAATACCACAGTTCAAACACATCAATTCTTTGGCACTAAGGTTTCTTCACAGTCCAACTCTCACATCCATATATGACTGCCGGGAAAACAATAGCCTTGAATAGAAGGACTTTGTTGGCAAAGTAATGTCTCTGCTTTTGAATATGCTATCTAGGTTGGTCATAACTTTCCTTCCAAGGAGTAAGCATATTTTAATTTCATGGCTGCAGTCACCATCTGCAGTGATTTTGGAGCCCCCAAAAATAAAGTCTGACACTGTTTCCACTGTTTCCCCATCTATTTTCCATGAAGTGATGGGACCAGATGCCATGATCTTAGTTTTCTGAATGTTGAGCTTTAAGCCAACTTTTTCACTCTCAACTTTCACTTTCATCAAGAGGCTTTTTAGTTCCTCTTCACTTTCTGCCATAAGGGTGGTGTCATCTGCATATCTGAGGTTATTGATATTTCTCCCGGCAATTTGGATTCCAGCTTGTACTTCTTCCAGCCCAGCATTTCTCATGATGTACTCTGCATATAAGTTAAATAAGCAGGGTGAAAATATACAGCCTTGACGTACTCTTTTTGCTATTTGGAACCAGTCTTTCTCCATGTCCAGTTCTAAGTGTTGCTTCCTGACCTGCATACAGATCTCTTAAGAGGCAGATCAGGTGGTTTGGTATTCCCATCTCTTTCAGAATTTTCCACAGTTTAATTTGATCCACACAGTCAAAGACTTTGGCATAGTCAATAAAGCAGAAATAGATGTTTTTCCGGAACTCTCTTGCTTTTTCCGTGATCCAGCGGATGCTGGCAATTTGGTCTCTGGTTCCTCCGCCTTTTCTAAAACCAGCTTGAACATCTGGAAGTTCACGGTTCACGTACTGCTGAAGCCTGGCTTGGAGAATTTTGAGCATTACTTTACTACCATGTGAGATGAGTGCAATTGTGCGGTAATTTGAGCATTTTTTTGGCATTGCCTTTCTTTGGGATTAGAATGAAAACTGACTTTTTCCAGTCCTGTGGCCACTGCTGAGTTTTCCAAATTTGCTGACATATTGAGTGCAGCACTTTCACAGCATCATCTTTCAGGATTTGAAATAGCTCAACTGGAATTCCATCACCTCCACTAGCTTTGTTCATAGTTATGCTTTCTAAGGCCCACTTGACATCACATTCCAGGATGTCTGGCTCTAGGTGAGTGATCACACCATTGTGATTATCTTGGTCATGAAGATCTTTTTTGTACAGTTCTTCTGTGTATTCTTGCCACCTCTTCTTAATATCTTCTGCTTCTGTTAGGTCCATACCATCTGTCCTTTATTGAGCCCATCTTTGCATGAAATGTTCCCTTGGTATCTCTAATTTTCTTGAAGAGATCTCTAGTCTTTCTCATTCTGTTGTTTTCTTCTTTTTCTTTGCATTGATAACTGAGGAAGGTTTTCTTATCTCTCCTTGCTATTCTTTGGAACTCTGCATTCAGATGCTTATATCTTTCCTTTTCTCCTTTGCTTTTGGCTTCCCTTCTTTTCACAGCTATTTGTAAGGCCTCCTCAGACACCCACTTTGCTTTTTTTGTATTTCTTTTCCACGGGGATGGCCTTGATCCCTTTCTCCTGTACAATGTCACGAACCTCCATCCATAGTTCATCAGGCACTGTGTCTATCAGATCTAGTCCCTTAAATCGATTTCTCACTTCCACTGTATAATCTTAAAGGATTATATTTAGGTCATACCTGAAATGTCTAGTGGTTTTCCCTACTTTCTTCAATTTAAGTCTGAATTTGGCAATAAGGAATTCATTATCTGAGCCACAGTCAGCTCCTGGTCTGTCGGGAGCCGCGTTAGGCATTACTGACAAAATGGAGGCACGGCCCTAAACCCCCTCCCTTTGTTCCATAGGCACGGATCTGGAATGAAGGAGTTAGGCTTTGTAATTCTGCCTTGTTTTTTCCTTTCCTCGGTTGAGTTGACTGAAGAGAATGTTAAGGTGCTTATTGTTTTTGAGAGGAGCATGAGAAGGCATAAAGCCTTCTGCAGCTGTGTTCAAAAAATAATTCATAAAGTTAATCACTGACATTTGTTCAAGGACTTTTACAAAAAAGTGTTCCAGGGCGAGCACACAGGCCGCAGCTTGAGGCCTTGGGACGGATTGCTATCTGAAGCCCATTTGTGAGAAAAGTGTTTATGGCAAAGGAGTGTGCTAAATTTAGGGCTTAGGAATAATTAAAATAGTTAGAAGCTAAAGATTTAAGGATTGCTGTAATGTTAGCATATTCTACTATAGCTTATAGAAATTAGAGACTTTAGAGATATTATTAGCTAGAAGCCCTTTCTAAGAAATAGTGAGCTTAGGACACTAGGGGCAAACAGGACTTAGAAAGATAAGAATTAAACTGAGGAATATGGTATGCAGCCCAGACATTAGCATGAGTTACAGTGTATTCACAAGGACACATGAGAAAAAGTAGATAAGAGAATCGCTGAGGAAGGAACTCCTTTTGAGGGGCAACAATGATTTTTGGAGAAAAATAAATCTGGGTCAATGGGAACTAAAAATATCAAACCTCAGACCTAATGCTTTTGTAAAAGTATAAAAGAGAATCATAAGCTTGAAATAAACAGGCAGTCCAATAAACATGAGAGGCTGCCTCAGTTTTTCGCCAACACTGCTCACCCCTTCAGACTGAATCCCTGGCTGCTGGAGCTGGACTCTGGCACCAGTCTTGTTGTTGCTGACTGTATAGAGCTTCTCCATCTTTGGCTGCAAAGAATATAATCAATCTGATTTCAGTGTTGACCATCTGGTGATGTCCATGTGTAGAGTCTTCTCCTGTGTTATTGGAAGAGGGTGTTTGCTATGACCAGTGCATTCTCTTGACAAAACTCTATTAGCCTTTGCCCTGCTTCATTCCATACTCCAAGGCCAAATTTGCCTGTTACTCCAGGTGTTTCTTGACTTCCTACTTTTGCATTCCAGTCCCCTATAATGAAAAGGACATCTTTCTTGGGTGTAAGTTCTAAAAGGCTGTGTAAGTCTTCATAGAACCATTCAACTTCAGTTTCTTCAGCGTTACTGGTTGGGGCATAGGCTTGGATTACTCTGATATTGAATGGTTTGCCTTGGAAAGGAACAGAAATCATTCTGTCGTTTTTGAGATTGCATCCAAGTACTGCATTTTGGACTCTTTTGTTGACCATAATGGCTACTCCATCTCTTCTAAGGGATTCCTGCCCACAGTAGTAGATATAATGGTCATCTGAGTTAAATTCACCCATTCCAGTCCATTTTAGTTCACGGATTCCTAGAATGTCGACATTCACTCTTGCCATCTCCTGTTTGACCACTTCCAATTTGCCTTGATTCATGGACCTGACATTCCAGGTTCCTATGCAGTATTGCTCTTTACAGCATCGGACCTTGCTTCTATCACCAGTCACATCCACAGCTGAGTATTGTATTTGCTTTAGCTCCATCCCTTCATTCTTTCTGGAGTTATTTCTCCACTGATCTCCAGTAGCATATTGGGCACCTACTGACCTAGGGGAGTTCCTCTTTCAGTATCCTATCATTTTGTCTTTTCATACTGTTCATAGGGTTCTCAAGTATCATATGAGTTGTTAATTTTTCAACTATAATTGATGTTTGGAGCAAGAACAAAAAGAGGAAGATTTGGTGAATAGCTATGTAGATACCTCAATACAGAAATCTGACCTGGTTGACTCCTTTTTCGGTCCAGTCTTCCTTTTCAAAATAAATGATTACAGATAGGGAAAAAGTCAGAAAAACTTTGATATAAGAGAAATGATTCTCATTCTGGTGAAAGATGCTCAACCTTATGAAGAAGAATTGTCTTTAAGAGCTTTCTTAATCTAACCTTCAAGTTCACAGTTTTGCCACTATTGAGAATGCCCATGATAAAGCTACTCAACATTAATTGAGTGATATTATATGTAAGATATTAGGTTAAGCATCTGATGATAGATCAGACTCAATGCCTACACTGAAGGAATTTATATTTTGTATAATGATGATCAAAGTATGATGATTTACTAGCTATTGAACAAAGTAGCTAATGAATACTGCAAAAACATGCCTAGAATTTGTTTATTTTCAGAGTTAAATTAGGGATACAAATCTAAACTGCCCTTAGCCTTAGAGGTCAGGAAAAGAAACTCTAATCCAGCAGTGTTCAAGAGAAACATAATATAAGCCACTATTGCAATTACACATGTGTAGTTTTAACTTTTCTAGTAACCATATTAAATAAAAGAAAATGCTTAAATATTCATTTGAATATTTTTATTTATTCTCTATACACAGAATATTTCAACATGTCAGTATTAATAATGAAATGTTTTGTATTTTTTGAACTCTTTGAAATCTTATGAATATTTTACACTTACTGAATGTTTTCATTTCAACTAGGTGCTTACAAGGCACAAATAGCTAGTGGCTATCATATTAAAGTTTACAAGTCTAATTCATATGATCCTGAACTGCTCTGGGATTTTGCATATATTGTATTCTTTCTCAAGCTTGTCTTTCAGATGACCCCAATGATGAACTTTTTCTGAGATGCCAGTGTCAGTTTATTAACTCAGTTGGATAATGTATACAGATTTGATCCCAATAAGAGCTCCCTACAAAGAAGCACTATTCCACTTCTTTAGAGTCTCTTGAAACCATCAACAGTCATCTTTTGAATGTTTTATTTTATGATTTACTGGACATACTTCTATTATAGCACTCATAAAACTTCAGGGCATCTATTGAATAAATATGTCTTTTTCTATATAGCACAATATAAAAAGAGGTAAGGTTTTCACTCACACTGACCTGGATTCTAATCCCAGATCTGCCATGTGGCAAGTTTCCTAACCTCTTTAAACCCTTCTAGTCTTTAAAATGAGGATAGTATTAATACTTATTTATTATTGTAAAAGATACATGAGATAATGTTTAGAATTTTACATAAAACACTTAGCACATTGAGTATCACTAGTAAGCATTCCATAAATAGTATCCTCTATTATTGTTAATGATATTAATGAAACAATGCCCTTTTAATTTTACATTTTTTATGCCTAACAGCCTTTTAATATATTTTATTGAATTAATTAGTCAAGGTGCACCAGATAAGATAATGTATAAACTTGCTCAAGCTTTTAACTTTCCAAAAAATGGAAACCTTAGAATTATTACTGCTAAGCAATTAAATTGAACAGTCTTGGCTTAAAGTTTAGGAAATTAGCTCATAGATTATATTATTTCTCTAACACTTCAGGAAACAAGTTTTGAACTTACTTATTCAGAGAAAGTAACTAAAGCAGCCAAAATTCTGTGGGCCTACCATGGCCTTAGTGTGTATTCAGGAGCAAATGTAGTTCTTGATCTATTACTATTGTCTATTGGAAATGGGGAAGATTCTTTAGTAACCTCTTACAAAGTGAAGTAAAAGTCCCTCAGTCGTGTCTGACTCTTTGCGACCCCATGGACTATACAGTCTATGGAATTCTCCAGGCCAGAATACTGGAGTGGGTAACCTTTCCCTTCTCCAGGGCATCTTCCCAACCCAGAGATCGAACCCAGGTCTTGATTCTTTACCAGCTGAGCCACAAGGGAAGCCCTTGTGATAAAACACTTGGTCAAAGCAAAAAGAAACAACGGAAAAATCAAAGATGAATTTTCTGACTTTAAAAAGAGTGTTCTCATTTCTTAGAAATAAAGTCTTGCTGGGAGAATAGTGTTACTGTTTAGAATCAAAGAAGGCTGAGGTCTTGTTAGAAACAGACATACTATACTCATACATTCACGTCCATTCAAAGGCATGTACAGTGTATGCACAAGCACTCAGACACACACACACACGAACATACAGGCTGACACCTGCTGGAATTATCTTATATTTTCAAGAATCATTAAGCAATCTGGCAGGAACTTCTTTGACTATTCCAATGTTTTAGTGGTGAACTTACAGGTTGAGTCACTGAGAAGTTTACTTCATTTTACCCTCATTACTTTGGCTCTTCTGCAGCAATGTCTAGTACAGTAGCAAACTCTGAGCTACTGTTGTCACAGTAAATGATGTGGTGGTAGGTAGACTGGACACACTCTCAAAGGCTTGCTCATTCAGATAAGCCTAGTCTGGAAATAGGCATTTAAACATCAAAAAAGGCCCACAATCATACTAGTTTTCCTCCACCCCAAATGCAAATGTTCAATTTTGAATATTAAAAATGACATCATCCTGAAGGATAAACACTAAAATTTTCCTCAGCCACAGCTGCATTTTTTTTGCTACTTATTTATGTTCTCAGATTGTAAAGCCCTTATGTATATGGATGAAATTCTCAAGTGAAGGGCTAACCCACTGGGGATCAGATAGACTAAGGAAAATGAATCTCCTTATTACGTTTGATAAGAGGAGGTATTCAATAATGTTTTTGAACACTAGCTGTAGGGTCAGGTTTTTATAATTATTTAATGTTATCATTAACATTATTCTATATAGATCAGCTCTGTCACTAATAATTAGGTATAATATTACAATAAATTACAGCTTTAGGCAATTAGTAAAGCCTGGAATGACATTTCCACAGGTGCCTGGCAGGATAAAACACATGTAACAAGTGTTGACAATTCATTACTCTGGGTGATGGGTATATGGGAATTTCTTATACTATTTTTGCAGTTTTTCTGTAAGTTTATAATTGAATCAAAAATATTAAAAAGTTACAAATCTATCTAAATATGTAACACCTTTGAATTCCTATAGTGTGTTTGCCTCTAGGCAACAACCCAGAAACCAGAAACCAGAAGGTCATGGTGACCCTAAGAATTTGCAATTCATTTGGTTATAAATAGTCTGAGTACAGCACCTTTATTGGGTTTTATGCTTGTCAATACATTTGTTTTATTGCTATCATTTCTCTAACACTGAGGGAGTGGAGGGTTATCCCAATAATAATGATGTTCTCATTTTAAACACGTTTGCATCAGTGCCTCAGGGTAAAATAATGACCTCAGCTGGTGGCTTTCTCTGTGGTGTGTGGCCTTTCTGAAGTCTGGGACTCCTTTCTGCCCTGAAAAGCCCTCTAGCTGATTCCCCACCCTACCCCCATAGTTTGACCAAGGTTCTAAATAAAAAGACTGCTCATTGCAGTGTCCCTTTTCCAGCCTCCCTATCAGCTAGAAAAACACCGAAGCTTTTGAATAAATTCTCTTCCAGCCTGGAACTCTTTACCTAGAAAAGTTTTTTAACCTATTATAGAGTTTTCAAGAATAAATCTAAAACAACCATGAAAGTGCCTTTACATTGCAAAGAAAGCTTTGAATAAACTTTTCATGTGCTTCCAAATTCCCTTTCCTCAATAAATCAGACAAGGGCTGTGAAGATTCACAAACATGTCAAGGCAAACTATGCTGGTTTGATTTCACTTTTGAATTTAAAATGGGATCATCCTTGGCTGTGAAGGTCAAATTCCAGACATTAAACCCTTTGGAATATCTCCAGAAAGGCAGTGTTGTGTAGTACTTGGATATAAGAAAAAGAACTGACTGATATTTCTGTCTGTCTCGGTTTCTGTGAAAAAGCCACTTGGTTGAATCATTTCTATCTGGGAGAGATAATCAGACTTGTCTTTTGCCTATATGGAAATAGTTTGTGAGGACAAAAGCTATAAAAAGTGTTTGGGTATTTGCTTTCAGAAATACATAATGTAATTTTTTTTTTTTTTTGCAACACCAGAAATTTTTGAAGTCTCTGTGGAAGTCCATTCAAGGAAATTCGATAGAAAAGATGTGCAAAGTTTTCATCACATGTCCAAAGTTTTCATCACATCACAAGTTTTTCTTTCTTGATAAAGAAATTTCTTGTATTTTTATCAGGAGCCTCACAATCCTAATTATTATTATACTTTTGTTGTGAACTGGGGGTAGAGAGCAATTCCTTAGTGTTATTTATTTGAGAAAAAGAGCTAGCTACCTTTGATAAATCTTTGAACCCCTCTGGCCGCATAACACCTAGGACAGAGTAAGTATTACTAAATAAACTAAACCTTTATCAAATGCCCATACAAATTAGCATTGTAAAAGCATCTGGGATTTCTTTCTAAGGTGTGTGGTCATCATGCAATATTGATAGATAATACAACTTAAAGTTTGGTTTTGAGCTTCTGGGTTCTAAACAATTTTCTTTACCTCTAATTTGTGGCAGAGGATGGCACCTCAATCCTCAATCCTGTAATGTTCTCAGTGAACATAATATACATTCTATTTTAATAGCTTTTTATAGTTTCCATTTTTTAATACATCCTGAATATACTGTGCTTTTTATTGTGAATAACAATAAAGGATGGCAGTAAAAATAGTCATAACACTATTTTCTTCCATATTTTTATCTCCCACTGTAAACTTAGATGCCGCTCAGAAATGCAATTAAAGTAAAATGAACTCACAAAGAAAAAGATTAAGGGCTGCAACAACAGCTCATTCAGTTCCCCATGGCTTCTTTCACTGGACATATTCATAATAGCACAATGTTTGCTTGGCTTATTTCTATATATAATCTTCCTGATTTATAATTTTCTAATATCAATTATTACAAATTATTTATAGAAACTGAAGACAGGCATTTCATAGATATCTTAACTCCTAGGATCCTGGTGAATAGTAGTTACTTGTAGTGAGGGGAAAACGTTACTCTGAGACACAAATATTTCTGAAGGGTGAGTCAGTTCCTTGGAATTCAGGAGAACATTAAATGATTCCTGTCTATTAAGTTACATTACCCCTTAAATATGTTATCAGCGAATACTAAATAATCACTTATTATGTGCAAGGTATTTTTTTTTTCATGGTACAGTCCTGGTCTTCAGGCAAGGTATAATCTGAGGGAAAATAGTTGAGTAAACAATTAATATACATAAGCAATACTAGTTTCAAACTCACAGACGAGAAAGAATCTTACTTGACTTATTTTCCAAGAAAGGTTTCAGTATTAAAGTGGGATTTGGGCCAAATCTGGGTCAATTCATAGGGGTCAGCTAAATGTAGAGTAGTAAAATGACCTTGCATGTTCCAAAAGTAGGAAGGCAGGAGTGTGTTTAGGAGGACCAAAAGGAAAATATCCCCACCTCCCCCCCCCCTTTTTTTTTTGCAGGAATAGAGACACATACACCATGAAACCAAAGAGAAGGCTGGAAAAGAGAGGTCAGGCTAGATTAGAGATTCTTGAGTGCAAGACTGACAAATTTAGACTTAATCCTGTAGCTTGTAGAAATCCCATGGAGGGTTTTTAAGCAGAAGAGAAAGATGATTTAAGAGCAGCACATAGTGATGTGTCTAGGAGAAGGCAATGGCACCCCACTCCAATTCTTTTGCCTGGAAAATCCCATGGAAAGACGAGACTGGTAGGCTGCAGTCCATGGGGTCGCTAAGAGTCGGACACGACTGAGCGACTTCACTTTCACTTTTCACTTTCATGCATTGGAGAATGAAATGGCAACCCACTACAGTGTTCTTGCCTGGAGAATCCCAGGGATGGAGGAGCCTGGTGGACTGCCGTCTATGGGGTCACACAGTAGTTGAAGCCACTTAGCAGCAGTAGCAGCATAGTGATGTGTGAGATTGGGGGAAGGGAAGAAACTGAAAGCAGGGAGGCTAGCAAGAGTTGTACTGCTTTGGACCAAGCAGGAGGATGCCCTGGAAGAGTGATATACTGAAGAATATAGGGGTGTTACTGACACTTGGGATCCAGTTCTCAGGGCTGAATACCTCCTTCCATGACCAAATAGCTATTTGTTTCTTTTATTATTTGTTATTTTGGTTTTATATCCCCAAAAAATAATTGGCTAACCCAAAGTCATGAAAATTCAATCTCTATTTTCTTCTAAGAGTTTTGTAGCTTTAACTAATATATAGGTTTTTGATTTATTTTGAGTTATGAAGTTTGCTTTTCAGTTGTACCACTTTTACTTTGTCTTATATGTATGTATATATATGTGTTTGTATATGTATATGTACTTTTAGACATAGACACATATTAATATATACATACATATAAACATATATTAATGTATACATGCATATACATAGACATATGTTAATGTATACATATATATATATATATATATATATATATATATATACACACACACACACATATATAGATATGTTGTTGCTTAGTCACTAAGTCATGTCCAACTCTTTTGCAACTCCATGGACTGTAGCCCTCCAGGCTTCTCTGTCCATGGAATTCTCTAGGCAAGAATAGTGGTGTGGGTTGCCATTTCCTTCTGCAGGTAATCTTCCCAACTCAGGGATTGAACCTGAGTCTCCTGCATTACAGGTGGATTCTTTACCACTGAGCCACCAGGGAAGCCCTATACATATACATGTATGCACATATTAATGTATGTATACACACATGTGCATATTAATGATTACATGTATACCTATGCACATTTACATGTTTGTATACAGTTATATCGGAGAAGGCAATGGCACCCCACTCCAGTACTCTTGCCTGGAAAATCCCATGGATGGAGGAGCCTGGTAGGCTGCAGTTCATGGGGTCTCGAAGAGTCGGACACGACTAAGCGACTTTACTTTCACTTTTCATATTCATGCATTGGAGAAGGAAATGGCAACCCACTCCAGTGTTCTTGCCTATAGAATCCCAGGGACAGGGGAGCCTGGTGGGCTGCAGTTCATGGGGTCGCGAAGAGTCAGACGTGACTGAGCGACTTCACTTTCACTTTTCATATTCATGCATTGGAGAAGGAAATGGCAACCCACTCCAGTGTTCTTGCCTGGAGAATCCCAGGGACAGGGGAGCCTGGTGAGCTGCCATCTATGGGATCGCACAGAGTTGGACATGACTGAAGTGACTTCGCAGCAGTAGCAGCAGCATACAGTTATATAATTTTTTGCTAGTATTTCTGAATATACACTGCTGTAGGACTCTGTTTGATTAGCCTTGGAAATATTTTGCTGTAGTTCACACACAAGATCCCTGCACCAATCTGAGCTGTGTTTTGCAGGCATTATGTTTGCATTTGTAGTTTATAGCCAAGGCTTGTTTTCAATGAAACATGATTTGTATGGTTTTATACATTCATTTTTTGCATTATTATTATATTCAGGAGGGAAAAAAGAAACTTTTTTATACTGCCCTAAACATACTGAAAAATATCCTCCCTCAACTTTTCCAGTCTTCTACCACCCCTGCCTTATTCCTCATTTATAATAAAGAGTAGCTTTCTTTTTCTATTTTTTAAGCAAAAATCAAAGATACAAGTGTCTTCATAAACCTTGCAACAAGCTTATCAAGTCTTTTGTCTACAATTTAGCCATGGTTGTGAGCAATATATCAAGTTGCAGTATCCAGCAGTCTTCTCTGGTAGTTCAGCTGGTAAGGAATCCGCCTGCAATGCAGGAGACCCTGGTTCAATTCCTGGATCAGGAAGATCCTCTGGAGAAGGGATAGGGTATCCACTCTAGTATTCTTGGGCTTCCCTGGTAGCTCAGGTGGAAATATCCAGCAAACAATTAGAGATAATGACTTAAGACTTGGAAAAAGGCCAAGGTTAGGAATATATCCATAACCATTAATAATGAGAGTAAGAAGAATCACTCCCGGAACCTTTGTGGAGCACTACTCATGCTCAGATTAGTTAGCATGTCTAACCTTATGTATAAGTGAAATAGTTGATCACCTCTCTACATGGGATTATTTTCTTCAACAATGATTTCTCCTTATGATCTGTGATAATATCTTAAATTATGTGTTTAGTATTTATTCCATTTGATTAAGTATTGTCCCTTGTTAAAATGTAAACTCTGTATCACAGGCAACATAATCCCTCTATGTCCCAAAGTGTGTTGTTTGGAATACTATATCCAAAAGCTGTTGGTTGTTTTCCCATGATAAATAAATTTGGAGAAACTATAAATAAAATTAAGCAAGTGTCTTTTTCGGGGAGACTTCTTAGATCTTGTAGTCAGTGCACTGTGATACGTCAAAAAAAGTAAAATATTGATATGTATCAATTCCAAAGCCTATGTGATCATGAAGGCTTTTTAGAACAAATCATATATTATACTTCTGTTCTTGATATAGTTTTAGAAATTCTTGACAGTATAAGATCATTTTTCACTGACAGAATTCTGAGATAAGGCTGCTAAATGGAATATAAAACATTTATGTTTTGATATATGGGTCAGAGGATAAGAGTACAGGAGAGAGATTAGGATCTCTATGATCCAATCATGCAGCAGTGTTGGACCCGGCTTAGGTCTGTACCATTGTCCTATTTTGAGTGGCCAGTAGGAAAGAGGGGCACTGGCAGGCACGTGGGAAAATATCAGTTACACCTTTTGGAACTATCATTTTCATGGTATCAGGAAACTATTAATAGTACGGATGACAGATTAGTAGCCTTTGGATTTATGTAAATCTTCTGCAACTCTTCAACTTGGAAGTCATTTAGAAATATCTCTTGTTACGGTGACATTCACTAAGTATATTCTTTCTAATTGGTAAAATTGACAGGGAAATAATTCATATTAGGGAACATTATTTCTATTTTTAGTCAATGAAACCATCATTCTCCCAGTAACTCAGCCTTAAAAATTTGAAATCATCTATGACATTTATGTCTCCCTTGCCCCCATATTAAATCTATCACTGAGTCATGCTTCAGTAATTTTCTTACATTCTTTCCACAGTTCTTACAGCAAACTCTCATCTCCCCATTGAAAATCATTCTTCATATTATGGTCAGCTTTATCTTCATGAAAAACCTCCCCCACACCCCTCCCCACTGCCATTTTTAACAGTCTCTTGTTCAAGCACCTTCATAGATACATTATCCAAGTTCTTTCAGATAGCATTTAAGGACTTTCATTTCTTAGCCTATGCATACTTTTCTAATACTATATTCCACTGTCCTTTAATAGGATTCCTTTGCTCCTGTCAGTAATCTAAGCATTCTTTTCCTACTCATTTCCTCCTTTTTCTTACTTCTTCCCCTAAAATTGACCCATTCTTCAACACTCAGAACAAATACTATAGCTGGAAAGACTTTTACCCCGCTGTACTAAATGAGCATTTCCCACTTCTACCACGGATTTGGGACCAAGTCCCATATGTCTTGGATTATTTGTACCTTATCTAAAGTAGATGACAAGTTCCTTGAAGGAAATAATTCTACCTTATATTTCTTTAAATCCTCTAAAATATAGAAAATGTTTTGAAGAATTCTACTAAAACAAATACAAGTTTTCATAAGTAAAAATGCTTTAAGTGACTGTATAGATCTCTGAACACAAAATGGAGAATAATAAAAAGAACTCCACTTTTTGTTTTCCTGAAAAATTAAACATTTCTCTGTATTCTGGTTTTATATCAGTTCTTGAAATTGCATCTATTTTCCCTTGAAATATTATTTACATGTGTGATGTTGCTTTCATGCCAAAGCCTCTGATTAATAATTGATGACATTCCCATTTTTATCAGTGATTTTTGTTAAAGAAAAAGACTAGAGAAATAAATTTTTTTCTGTTGAATTTTAAAAGAGAATGTGATGCTTTTATGACATAGAATCTCCCAAACTTAGCACTTCTTTGTCTCAGAGAACTTCCTATTTCCCTAACTGCCAAATGAATAATTCATATTTGTCATAAGCAGAGATGTTGTTCTTTGTTGGGGGAGAAAGGAACTCATTTTTGATGATCTTAAATTGTTTATCAAAATCATCTTGAAAAATGTTGCCTTGATTTCCTTATTGACTAATTATAATTTGAACGTGTTTTGGCACAGCTTACTGTACATGGTCTGACTGCAGATGTCTAGTATAGCAAACTTGTCCTTTCTTTCTCATTTTTTGAAAAGTAAAATCTCTCAGAAAATGCTATCATTTGAAGTACTAATATGAAATATGTGTCTCCCAGCAAAATTTCAAGGAAAATTAGAAGGCAGCTAGTGTGTGTGTGTGTGTTTGTGTGTGTGTGTGTGTATGTGTGTGTGTGAGCGTAGGTGAAGGAGAGTGCTGTGAAGGAAGAAGGCTAGAACCAGAGCTTCCCTTAAAAAGCATGGAAACAGTTCATTATTAATATGCATATGAGACAACATCATGGTAGTTGCCTGGAAACAAGTAACAGAGAGTCAAATAATGAAAAGGACTCTGATGCCCCAGTGAATCAAATTGAACTTTAAAACTACTGGGAAAGGGGTGGTGACCAAATTAGCTTACACAATTCAGTGTTTGAAAATGTGCTTTTAAAAAAACCTTGCATTTAATTTGCCTGTCATCTTATCAGACTTTTTCCAAATGGAATACTTAGAGGTAGTGCTAATTGGCCACTCAGAGTTTAGGGAAATAGAATGGTAAAAGAGGAAGTAAATATTTTACATCAAGATTTAAAATCTTGTAAATGATAGGGCATTTCTGAGGGCAACCCCTCACACTTATAACCCCATCCCTAAATATTCTGTCCTATTGAAGGAGGTGCCTGTTCATTTGACAGTTTAAGGCAATGCTTAAAAATTCCCTGTAATGACTGTTCAGAATGGCCATCGTTAAAAAATCTGTGAATAACAAATATTGCAGAGATTGTGGAGAAAAGGGAACCCTCCTACACTGTTGGTGGGAATGTAAGTTGGTGCAGCCACTATGGAAAACAGTGTGTAGGTTCCTCAGAAAACAAAGCATAGGAGTACCATGTGATCCAGCATTCCTACTCCTGCAGCATATACCCAGTCAGAACTGTAATTCAAAAAGATACATGCACCCCTATTTTCACAACAGAACTATTCACAATAGCCAAGTCATGGAAACAACTTAAATGTCTATCAACAGATGAATGGATAAAGACTATGTGGTACATATATATATAGTGCAATACTACTCAGCCATAAAAAAGACCAAAATAATGTCATTTGCAGTGACATGGATGCAGCTAGAGATTATTATACTAAGTGAAGTAAGTCAGAAAGAGAAAGGTAAATACCATATCACTTACACATGGATCTAAAATATGGAGCAAAACCTATCTACAAAAGAGGAAAGACTTGTGGTTGTCAAGGGGGAGGGGTGTAGGGGGAGGGGAGAACTGGGAGTTCAGGATTAACAGTTGCAAGCTGTTACATATAAGGTGGATAAATGACAAGGTCCTACTGTATAACACAGGGAACTATATTCAATATCCTGTGATAAAACATAATGGAAAAATAATATTAAAAAAGAATATATGTGTATAACTGAATCACTTTGCTGTGCAGTAGAGATTGACACAACATTGTAAATCAACTATACTTCAGTAAAAGCAATTCACTGTAATGACAATATGAGACAAATGGCTTCAGAAAGTTTGGGGTGACTTCTACAATTCTGCTCTGTGATTTTCAATGAAGGATACAGAGTATCACCCAGAGGGTTGAGAAGGTCCTTTTGGCTAAATGCCTTCCCTGATAAGCACACAGGATAATCTATGTATCGAACTTAACAGGGATAAGAAAGAAAAATGCATATGCTTTTATAGAAACACCAGATCATTTAAGTGTGAGAAAAAAGTTTAATGGAAAAAAATTAACAGAAGTTCTAACATTTTATTACTCAAAAGTGAAATTTATGCATGGCATTATGTTTTTTCATGTTAATAAATATCTCTTTTTAAAGTACTGGAAGTGTGTTAAGACTAATACATTTTTTGCTTATTATCATTATGATAGAGTATCAATTCTCATCTATTCAATAAGTATTATTATCAATTATGTACTGAGAATCTGTTGTGTTCAGGGTACTGGTCAGGGAGAGATATGATGATGTAAGCTTCAGTGCCTAAAAGCTGGAGTTCTTAGACTACACTGGAGGTGAAGTTATATAAGTAAATAACTATAATAATGTAACAAGTGCTAAAATTGAATGTTGCACTAAGTTGTTTCAAAACACAGAGGAAATAAATTATTTTCTCAGGAAGAATTAGGAAATTTCACAAAAGAAGGTATTTGAGTTGGAGCTTAAATAATGAATAAGATATTTTGCCTAGAGAGAAAAGGGGAAAGGTTGCCTAAGCAAGATACTATCACATAAAATAAAAATCACAGAAGTCTGAAAAAAAATAAGATAAAGAAGGAAGGGTGAAAATTTGACTAAAGTGTTGGAAATCTCTGGTTGCAACTATTGAAGAGTTTTAGTAATCAGTGGAACCCAAAGCTTACTAATTATAGTAAAAAAAAAAAAGTCTTCTGAGAGCTTTGTAATACATATTGCCTCATGTAAACATTCCCCCAAATCTTAACCCATTTTAGAATCTACTCTGGGCTTCCCAGGTGGCCCTAGTGGTAAAGAACCTGCTAACCAATGCAGGAGACGTCAGAGAAGTGGATTCAATCTCTGGGCCGGGAAGAGCCTCTGGAGGAGGCCATGGCAGTTGATTCCAGTAGTCTTGCCTTGGGAATCCCATGGACAAAGGAGCCTGGAGAGCTATGGTCCATAGAGTCAGACATGACTGAAGTGACTTAGCAGCAGCAGGATCCACTCTAAGTCCAAAAGTGAAAAGTGAGTGTTAGTCACTCAGTTGTGTCTGACTCTTTGCAACCCCGTGGACTATATCTCGGCAGGCTCCTCTGTCCATGGAATTCTCCAGGCAAGAATACTGGAATAGGTAGCCATTCCCTTCTCCAGGGGATTTTCCCAACCCACGGATCAAACCCAGATCTCCTGCATCGCAGACAGATTCTTTGTTCAAATGGTAAGTCCAAAAATTGCATCTAAATATAATCAGCTCAGAAAATGCCAACTATCATACTCCAATCACAGCAACCTTCTTTGTGAAGTACTATTACTATCTCTATTTTATTTTTGTAAGTCTTATCTTTTTTTTTAACTGAAGTATAGCTGATTTACAAAAATTATATTAGATTCAGGTATACAGCAGAGACATTCAATATTTTTATGGATTATACTCCATTTAACATTATTACAGAATAGCAGCTGTAGTTCTCTGTGCTGTACCATATATCCTTGCTGCTTATTTATTTCATACATAGTATTTTGTATCTTATAATCCCATACCCTTGATTTGTTCCTTCCCCTTTCCCTCTCCCCACTGGTGTCCACCAGTTTGTTATCTATGTCTGCAAGTCTATTTCTGTTTTGTTATATACATTTGTTTATTTTTTATTATTATACATATAAGTGATAACACAGAGTATTTTTGTCTCTGTGTGTGACTTATCAATAAGCATAACACCCTCTAGGTCCATCTGTATTGTTGTAAATGACAGAATTTCATTCCTTTTAATGGCTGAATAATATTCCATTATACATGTACCACATCTTCTTTATCCATTCATCTGTTGATTGGCACTTAGATTGCTTCCATATCTCGGCTAACATAATACCTAAATAATAGTGCTATGAACATTGAGGTACATGTAATTGGTACACGAGAAGGATATGAACTTTGGGGGACCAGAGGGCAGACTGTTGTGGGTGAAATTGTGTCTCTCAAAAATGTTCAAGTTCTAATGCCAAGTACCTGTGAATGTAATTTTATTTAGAAATAGAGCCTAGGTGAGAAAACCATGGTGCTGTTTAACTGTAAATAGATTGATATAAGTTTGGACCAATACGTGATGTGTACAATTTTAGTATGTAGGATTTTTGTGCTTTAAAAAAGTTCAAAAAACAAACAAAAGAGGAATAAAGCCTTTGCAGATATAATTAACATGAGGTCATACTGGACTAGAGAAAGCCTTGTCTACTTAAAATGACTTGTAAACTTAAAAGAAGAGGGGAATTTGGATACAGCCAGATAAGGAAGAAAAATGGCCATGAGAAGATAAAGGCAGAGATTGGAATTATGTTTCCCTAAACCAAGGAATACCAAAGATTGTGAAGGGTTAGCGTAACTGTGGAAGGGTCCTCCACTAGAGAGAAATATGGTCTTGGCAAAATCTTGATATTTTATTTCAAAGTTCCAGCACTATTAGAGGATATAATTTCTGTTTTAAACCACCCAATATGTGGTACTTTGTTACAGTAGTGCTAAGAAACTAGAACAGTTCATATCCCTTACTGAAAAAGCTTCAATGATTTCCCATTATTCTCAAGATGAAGGCAAAAACCTTTAGCAATTTTTGTCAGATTCTGCATTTTTACTTTGTTTGCCTGAGTTTGACCCTGCCTACCTCTCCAACTTCATCTCACACAACTGTCTCCTTAATTTCCCACACTCTGGACACACTAGCCTTTCCAATGGTCAGATGAACCATGGCTAGCTCAGTGATTATGTCTTATTGTTATCCCTCTCATGGCACTTTCACAGATATGAATTTACATTTTTAATGTGATCTTACAATTAACATTTTTTTTGTTTTGTTTCACTACTAGATGGTAAGCTGCATAAAGGCTGAGGATCATGCCTGTTTTTGCTCACAACTGGTATTCCAGTGCCTAGCATAATGTCTAGCTTATTGTAGAATTTTAGTACATTTTTATTAAATAATTTACTAGATGAATGAATAATAAGGCATTTTCCATAGTGCAATGGTTTTAAAGAGGTCACTGCATCTATCAATTATGACATCATTGGTGACCTTAGAAATATCAGTTTAAATAGGACTGATTACGTTCAGTTCAGTTCAGAGGCTCAATCGTGTCTGACCCTTTGAGACCCCATGAACTGCAACACACCAGGCCTCCCTGTCCATCACCAACTCCCGGAGTTCACTCAAACTCATGTCCATCGAGTTGGTGATGCCATCCAGCCATCTCATCTTCTGTCGTCCCCTTCCCCTCCTTCCCCCAATCCCTCCCAGCATCAGAGTCTTTTCCAATGAGTCAACTCTTTACATGAGGTGGCCAAAGTACTGGAGTTTCAGCTTTAGCATCATTCCTTCCAAAGAACACCTAGGACTGATCTCCTTTAGAATGGACTGGTTGGATCTCCTTGCAGTCCAAGAGACTCTCAAGAGTCTTCACCGACACCACAGTTCAAAAGCATCAATTCTTTGGCACTCAGCTTTCTTCACAGTCCAACTCTCACATCCATACATGAGTACTGGAAAAACCATAGCCTTGACTAGACGGACCTTTGTTGGCAAAGTAATGTCTCTGCTTTTTAATATGCTATTTAGATTGGGGGAAAGATGGAAATTAAGGACATATGTATATAATTAATTTTAACCATATTGAAAGAACCATGAAAAGAGGTCAGTAAGTTGAGGAGGTCAAAGTCTAACAGAAGCAGGTCAAAAGCTAACAGAGTTTTTCCAAGAGAATGCAGTGGTCATAGCAAATACCCTCTTCCAACAACAAAGAGAAGACTCTACAAATAGACATCACCAGATGGTCAATACCAAAATCAGATTTATCATATTCTTTGTAGCCAAATATGGAGAAGTTCTATACAGTCAGCAAAAATGAGACTGGGAGCTGACTGTGGCTCAGAGCATGAACTCCATATTGCCAAATTCAGACATAAATTGAAGAAAGTAGAAAAGACCACTGGACCATTCAGGTATGACCTAAATCAAATCCCTTACAATTATACAGTGGAAGAAGGAAATAGATTCAAAGGATTAGATCTGACAGAGTGCCTGAAGAACTTTGGACGGAGGTTTGTGACATTGTAAAGGAGGCAATGATCAAGATCATCCCCAAGAAAAAGAAATGGAAAAAGGCAAAGGGTTGTCTGATGAGACATTACAAAGAGTTGAGAAAATAAGAGAAGTGAAAGGCAAAGGAGAAAAGGAAAGATATACCCATTTGAATGCAGAGTTCCAAAGAATAGCAAGGAGAGATAAGAAAGCCTTCCTCGATGATCAATGCAAAGAAATAGAGGAAAACAATAGAATGGCAAAGACTAGAGATCTCATCAAGAAAGTTAGAGATACCAATGGAACATTTCATGCAAAGATGAGCACAATAAAAGATAGAAATGGTATGGACCTAACAGAAGTAAAATATATTAAGAAGTGGTGGCAAGAATACACAGAAGAACTGTACAAAAAAGATCTTCATGAAACAGATAACCATGATGGTGTGCTCATTCACCTAGAGCCAGACATCATGGAATTCAAAGTCAAGTGGGCCTTAGGAAGCATCACTGCAAACAAAGCTGGTGGAGGTGATGGAATTCCATTTGTGCTATTTCAAATCCTAAAAGATAATGCTGTTAAAGTGCCACACTCAATATGCCATAAAATCTGGAAAACTTAGCAGTGGCCACAGGACTGGAAAAGGTCAGTTTTCATTCCAATCCCAAATAGAGGCAATGCCAAAAATGCTCAAACTACTGCACAATTGCACTCATCTCACACACTAGCAAAGTAATGTTCAAAATTCTCCACATCAGACTTCAACAGTACAAGAAGCATGAACTTCCAGATATTTAAGCTGAATTTAGAAAAGGAAGAGGAACCAGAAGTTGCCATCATCTGCTGGATCATCGAAAAAGCAAGAGTTCCAAAAAAACATCTACTTCTGCTTTATTGACCACGCCAAATCCTTTGACTGTGTGAATCACAACAAACTGGAAAATTCTGAAAGAAATGGGAATACCAGACCACCTTACCTGCCTCCTGAGAAATCTGTATGCAAGTCAAGAAGCAACAGTTAGAACTGGACATAGAACAAAAAGCCTGTTCCAAATCAGGAAAGGATTACATCAAGGCTGAATATTGCTACCCTGCTTATTTAACTTATATGCAGAGTAGAGCATGGGGAATGCCAGGCTGGATGAAGCACAAGCTGGAATCAAGATTTCTGGGAGAAATATCAATAACCTCAGATACACAGATGGCACCACCCTTATTGGCAGAAAGCAAAGAAGAACTAAAGAACCTCTTGATGTAAGTGAAAGAGGAGAGGGAGAAAGTTGGCTTAAAACTCAACATTCAGAAAACTAAGGTTATGGCATCCAGTCCCATCACTTCATGACAAATAAATGGGAAAACAATTAAAACGGTGAGAGACTTTATTATTTTGGCCTTAAAATCACTGCATATGGTGACCTCAGCCATGAAATTAAGACGTTTGCTCCTTGGAAGGAAATCTATGACCAACCTAGATGCCATATTAAAAAAGCAGATACATTAATTTACCAACAAAGGTCCATCTAATCAAAGCTATGGTTTTTCCAGTAGTCATTTATGGATATGAGAGTTGGAGTATAAAGAAAGCTGAGTGCCAAAACTGTGGTTTTGGAAAGATGCTTGAGAGTCCCTTGGACTGAAAGGAGATCAAACCAGTCCATCTTAAAGGAAATTAGTCCTGAATATTCATTGGAAGGACTGATGCTGAAGCTAAAACTCCAATACTTTGACCACCTGCTGCAAAGAACTGACTCATTGAAAAAGACCCTGATGGTGGGAAAGATTGAAGGCAGGAGGAGATAGGGGACAACAGAGGACGAGATGGTTGGATGGCATCACTGATGTGATGGACATGAGTTTGAGTTGGCGCCTGGAGTTAGTGATGCACAGGGAAGCCTGATGTGCTGCAGTCCATGGGGTTGCAAAGAGTCTGACATGACAGAGCGACTGAACTGAGCTTAAGTTGAGGAGAATGTAGCATCTATGTATGAATGGAGACTGGTTCCTAGAATAAGCAGAAGGAACCAATAAGGAGGGCACATGAATGGTAGAAGAAAGGAATAATCCAGAAACAGTAGGAAGATAGGAATGAAGACCACAAATAAAAGAAATTTTACAACGAAGGGAACCTTATCCTCCAGCACACAAGCAGGAATTAAAAACAGGTGCATAACACTCATTCTACAGGGCCACCATCACCCTGATACCAAAAACAGACAAAGACAACACACAAAAAGAAAACTGCAGGCCAATATCACTGATGAACAAAGATGCAAAAATACTCAACAAAATTTTAGCAAACAGAATTCAGCAACACATCAGAAAGCTCATACACCATGATCAAGTTGGGTTTATTCCAAAATTCAAAGATTCTTCCATTTATGCAAATCAATCTATGTGATACATTATAATAACAAATTGAAAGACAACCACATGATCATCTCAATAGATGCAGAAAAAGCCTCTGACAAAATTCAGCACCCATTTATGATTAAAATTCTTCAAAAAATGGGCATAGAAGTAACCTCCCTCAACATAGTAAAGGCCATATATGATAAGCTTACAGCACACATTACTCTAAATGGTGAAAAATGGAAAGCATCCCCCCCCCCCTAAGATCAGGAACAAGAAGGTGTACTTTCACCACTGTTATTCAACATAGTTCTGGAAGTTCTAGCTACAGCAATCAGAGAAGAAAAAGAAATAAAAAGAATCCAGATCAGAAAAGAAGTAAAGCTCTCACTGTTTGCAGATGACATGATACTGTACACAGAAAACCCTAAAGATAGTATCAGAAAGTTACTAGAGCTAATCAGTGAATTTAGCAAAGTTGCAGGATACAAAATCAATACACAGAAACCGCTTGCATTTCTATATACTGACAATGAAAAATCAGAAAGAGAAATTAATGAATCAATCCCATTCACCATTGCAACAAAAAGAATTAAGTATCTAGGAACCAACTTACCTAAGGGGACAAAAGAACTGTATGTACACAGAAAATTATAAGACTAATGAAAGAAATCAAAGCTGACATAAACAGATGGAGAGATATTCTGTGTTCCTGGGTAGGAAGAATCAATATTGTGAAAATGACTATATTCCCAAATGCAATCTACAGATTTAATGTGATCCTTTGGCATTTTCCACAGAAATAAAACAAAAAATTTCACAATTCATATGGAAACACAAAAGACCCCGAATAGCCAAAGCAGTCTTGAGAAAGAAAAATGGAGCTAGAGGAATCAACCTTCCTGACTTCAGATTATACTACAAAGCTACAGTCATCAAGACAGTATGGTACTGGTACAAAAACAGAAATATAGACCAATGGAACAAGATAGAAAGCCCAGAGATAAACCCATGCACCTAGGGGTACCTTATTTTTGACAAAGGAGGCAAGAAGATACAATGAGACAAAGAGAGCCTTTTCAATAAATAATACTGGGGAAACTGGACAGCTACATGTAAAAGAATGAAATTAAAACACTTCCTAACACCATACACAAAGATAAACTCAAAATGGATTAAAGACCTGAATGTAAGACCAGAAACTATAAATCTCTTAGAGGAAAACATAGGCAGAACACTCGATGACATAAATCAACACAAAATCCTCTATGACCCACGTCCTAGAGTAAGGGAAATAAAAACAAAATAAATAAGTGTAACCTGATTAAACTTAAAAGCTTTTGCACAGCAAAGAAAACTATAAGCAAGGTGAAAAGACAACCCTCAGAATGGGAGAAAATAATAGCAAATTAAACAATGGACAAAGGATTAACTTCAAACATATACAAGCAGCTCATACAACTCAATGCCAGAAAAAGAAACAACTCAATCAAAAGTGGGAAAATGACTTAAACAGACATTTCTCCAAAGAAGACATGCAGATGGCTAACAAACACATGAAAAGATGCTCAGCATCACTCATTATTAGAGAAATGCAAATCAAAACTACAGTGCGATATCACCTCACACCAGTCAGAATGGCCATCATCAAAAAGCCTACAAACAATAAATGCTGGAGAGGGTGTGGAGAAAAGGGAATGCTCTTGCACTATTTGTGGGAATGTAAATTGATACAGCCACTATGGAAGACGGTATGGAGACTCCTTAAAAAACTAAATAAAACCACCATATGACCCAGCAATCTCACTCCTACGCATATACCCTGAGGAAACCAAAATTGAAAAAGACACATGAATCCCATTGTTCATTGCAGAATTATTTACAATAGCTAGAACATGGAAGCAACCTAGATGTCCATAGACAGAGGAATGGATAAAGAAGTTTTGGTACATATACACAATGGAACTCATCCATAAAAGGGAACACATTTGAGTCAGTTCTGATGAGGTGGATGAACCTATAACCTATTATACAGAGTGAATGAGTCAGAAAGAGAAAGGTAAATATCAGATTCTAACGCATATATAAGGAGTCTAGACAAATGGTACTGAATAATTGATTTTCATGACAGCAGTGGAGAAAAGACATAGAGAATAGACTTATCGACATGGGGAGAGGGGAGGAGAGGATGAGAGGTATGGAAAGAATTACATGGAAACTTACATTCAGTTCAATTAAGTCACTCAGTCGTGTCCGACTCTTTGCGACCCCATGAATCGCAGCACACCAGGCCTTCCTGCCAATCACCAACTCTTAGAGTTCACTCAAACTCACATCCATCGAGTTGGTGATGCCATCCAGCCATCCTTTCCTCTGTCGTCCCCTTCTCCTCCTGCCCCCAATCCCTCCCAGCATCAGAGTTTTTTCCAATGAGTCAACTCTTCGCATGAGGTGGCCAAAGTATTGGAGTTTCAGCTGTAGCATCATTCCTTCCAAAGGACACACAGGACTGATCTCCTTTAGAATGGACTGGTTGGATCTCCTTGCAGTCCAAGGGGCTCACAAGAGTCTTCTCCAACACCACAGTTCAAAAGCATCAATTCTTTGGTGCTCAGCTTTCTTCACAGTCCAACTCTCACATCCATACATGAGTACTGGAAAAACCATAGCCTTGACTAGACGGACCTTTGTTGGCAAAGGTCTCTGCTTTTGAATATGCTATCTAGGTTGGTCATAACTTTTCTTCCAAGGAGTAAGTGTCTTTTAATTTCATGGCCGCAATCACAATCTGCAGTGATTTTGGAGCCCAGAAAAATAAAGTCTGACATTGTTTCCACTGTTTCCCCATCTATTTCCCATGAAGTGATAGGGCCAGATGCCATGATATTAGTTTTCTGAATGTTTAGCTTTAAGCCAGCGTTTTCACTCTCCTGTTTCACTTTCAAGAGGTTTTTTAGTTCCTCTTCACTTTCTGCCATAGGGGTGGTGTCATCTGCATATCTGAGGTTATTGATATTTCTCCTGGAAATCTTGATTCTTACATTAAAATGGATAGCCAATGGGAATTTGCTTTATGGCTCAGGAAACTCAAACATGGGCTCTGTATCAACCTAAAGTGATGGGATGGAGAAGCAGATGGGAGGGAGGTTCAAAAGGGAGGAGATATATGTACACCTATGACTGATTCATGTTGAGATTTGACAGAAAACAACATTTTGTAAAGCAATTATCCTTCAATAAAAAATAAATTTAAAAAAGACAGGTGCATAAATACATACATATACACATAGAGGTAGGAGAGAGGCATGTTGACAAAATTGATCACTTACAGTCTCATTTTCCTTTCACAAAATAGATGCTAGCTCACAAGCTCTGGAGAGGAGTTATGCAATTTTCCTTAGTAACTCTTTAACAATTCTTTAGCGAGAGATAGAAAAGCAAATGTTAGTGTTAATTTAGGATTAGAGAGTGGTAGGGCAGGTGGGATAGAAAGACAAAGTACTAAATATATCTACTTTGAGTTTATATTTGTATTAATATAATTGTCATAAATATAATTATCATATATATCATATAATTGCTAAAGTAATTGCCCAAGGGCTCCCATATGATATATTTTACATTCTGACATTATTGTATATGATTGATTTTCAAAATATTCTGAACACTGGGTAACCCTAAGAGAATGACTGCCACCCAAGTTTGTGTTTTTCTAGACATCTTCCATTAAAATATATCAACCAAAAAATCAAATAAAACCTCAAATAAGTCAAACCTTTAGAATAGCTAGAAGACAGAGAATACTCTGAACTTCAAATTACTTGAAAATAGAAAAATGTTTAGTCAGCAAACCTCTCTCAAGCTCCTACTGAAAGTCTTTTCAGAGAGTAAGGGGAGTCTTGAAAAATTATATTAAACAGAGAAAAGCAGTGCTAGACTCACTCCCAGAATAAGAAAGCCCACCAAAAGTGTGAAACTTCTCAAAATATAGTAGGTAAGCAAAGTAACTGACCTTGGAATTGTGTAGGACTCGTATCTCAGCCGGAGAAGGCAATGGCAACCCATTCCAGTACTTTTGCCTGGAAAATCCCATGAACGGAGGAGCCTGGTAGGCTGCAGTCCATGGGATCGCTAGAGTTGGACACGACTGAGTGACTTCACTTTCACTTTTTACTTTTCACTTTCATGCATTGGAGAAGGAAATGGCAACCCACTCCAGTGTTCTTGCCTGGAGAATCCCAGGGACGGGGAAGCCTGATGGGCTGCTGTCTATGGGGTCGCACAGAGTCAGACACGACTGAAGCGACTTAGCAGCAGCATCAGCAGCATATCTCAGCAGGCCTTACCTCTGGGAATAAAGAGATTAAAAGAAAAGGGAAGGTGCTCTTATAAGACAGGACATTAAAGGGGAGAAAACAGAAGGGGAAAATCTTGAAAACAAAACAAGCAAATAATTATAGAACACAACTTATTCCCTCATCACTGTCACCACCACCTCCAACAAAAGATCAAATCTATTTACCAAAGAATTTACACTTGCTGTACAGGGCTTCCCAGGCGGCTTGATGGTAATTAATCTACCTGCTGATGCAGGAGACACAGGAGACGTGAGTTCAATCACTGGGTCAGGAAGCTTCCCTGGAGAAGGAAATGGCAACCCACTCCAGTATTCTTGCCTGGAAAAATCCATGTATAGAGGAGCCTGGTAGGCTACAGCACACAGGTTGGCAAAGAGTTGGACACAACAGAACAACTGAGCATGCATGCACACATGCATACTTAAAGAGAGGGACACTTTTGAATTAAAAATCTTATAAACCACCCTAGACATCCACCCCTGCCTATAAAATGAATATGTGAAATCTATTTGCATCTATAAAAAATTTATTGTAATAATAAACAAGAAACTGAGTCAAAACATTTCAGGTGCTAACCCTGCTTCCTCCAACTAAAAAGTAAAAGGAATTTATCTAAAAATACTTCAGACTAGACTGAATTAAATATCCTCAATCACTTGGAGAAATGAAAATGCACCTAGAATCTAAATTCAAAAGCTGCAAATAGAAATGGATAAGCAATAGGAAGAAATGAAATTATGGTTGAACTCATGAAAGAAATCAAAGAGAAGGACAAAATCTCAGAAATCAAGACTATATTTCAAGCTATTGTGCTCAAAGCATTCTGAATGTCCAGTAATATGGTGTTTAAAAGTAAATAAATAAAGGCTATCTATTTAATAGAAACTACGTGGCCCCTAGATATAACATAGCAGAAAAATGTTTTCAGTCTGCTCTCTGAAGACTTAGTGATTACTCAGTGTGATATAAAAGGTTCCAAAAAATGAAGTGAAGACAGGTTGTCAGGTACTTTAGACCCCTATGCAGCAGTCCAAATACATCACTCCTGTTTTTATCTACTTTACAGATGGGTTCATTCTGAGAATTTTTTAATAGAGAAATGTTTTCAAAGCAAGAAGAACATTAAATATCACTTAAAGGTTTTCATGATATATTGACACAAAACAGGATGTAAAACAGTATGTATTTGCTCTCTGTCTGACTTTGACCAGGTATTTGACCTCTCTTTTCCTCATAGTCATTATTTGAAAATGGAGTTAATAATTGTATTTATCTTTTAGTATTATTTTGAAGATTAAACTATCTAATTAGCACCTGGAATTTAACAAGTGCTCTATAACAGAAAAGTTTCTCAAAGAAATATATCAAATGCATACAGTAATTAACTCAAATTATGAGATTGCACATAATTACTTCCTCCATTGGCTTATCTCAATTTTATTATTTTTTCCTACAGTGGTCACAACAAAGGCATAATAGATGTTGTAGAAAGGAATAAAGACACGTCCATGAGCAGGCAGCACTGTCTATGCTGTACAATGACAATGATTGTCTCTATGGTTTTTGTTACCATCAATAGAACTCATCACTGAATGGAACTGTTTCTTTGCCTGGTAAACTTGAAAATAGCAACTTCCTCTGTGATTGAAATGAACAAAAAATGTCCTGCTACACTGAATGATCATGTTTCGCAGTTGTGTTTGAGAGTTTGTTGGGACTCTCTTTCAGTTCAGTTCAGTTCAGTTGCTCAGTCGTGTCCGACTCTTTGTGACCCCATGAATCGCAGCACGCCAGGCCTCCCTGTCCATCACCAACTCCCGGAGTTCACTCAGACCCATGTCCATCGAATCAGTGATGGCATCCAGCCATCTCATCCTCTGTCGTCCCCTTCTCCTCTGGCCCCCAATCCCTCCCAGCATCAGAGTATTTTCCAATGAGTCAACACTTCACAGGAGGTGGCCAAAGTACTGGAGTTTCAGCTTTAGCATGATTCCTTCCAAAGAAATCCCAGGGCTGATCTCCTTCAGCATGGACTGGTTGGATCTCCTTGCAGTCCAAGGGACTCTAAAGAGTCTTCTCCAACACCACAGTTCAAAAGCATCAATTCTTCGGCGCTCAGCCTTCTTCACAGTCCAACTCTCACATCCATACATGACCACAGGAAAAACCAAAACCATAGCCTTAACTAGACAAACATTTGTTGGCAAAATAATGTCTCTGCTTTTCAATATGCTATCTAGGTTGGTCATAACTTTTCTTCCAAGGAGTAAGTGTCTTTTAATTTCATGGCTGCAATCACCATCTGCAGTGATTTTGGAGCCCAAAAAAATGAAGTCTGACAGCCCAAAAAAGTGAAGTCTGACACTGTTTCCACTGTTTCCCCATCTGTTTCCCATGAAGTGATGGGACCAGATGCCATGATCTTCGTTTTCTGAATGTTAAGCTTTAAGCCAACTTTTTCACTCTCCATTTTCACTTTCAGCAAGAGGCTTTTTAGTTCCTCTTCACTTTCTGCCATAGGGTGTCATCTGCATATCTGAGGTTATTGATATTTCTCCCAGCAATCTTGATTCCAGCTTGTGCTTCTTCCAGCCCAGTGTTTCTCATGATGTACTCTGCATATAAGTTAAATAAGCAGGGTGACAATATACAGCCTTGACGTACTCCTTTTCCTATTTGGAACCAGTTTTTTGTCCCTTGTCCAGTTCTAACTCTTGCTTCCTGACCTGCATACAGATTTCTCAAGAGACAGGTCACTCTTTACCCCACAATCAATCAATAATGACTTCACAGTGTAACATTAAACGTCTGTATGTAAAGTACTGTGACAGCATTTTTTATAGCTTAACTGAGTCAAGGATCTTATTATTATTGAAATAGATCACATGGTTATGGAAAAAAAGAATGTCCCCCTTCAAATGTTCAATATTTTCATGACTTTTTTTTAATTTTTATGACTCTTTTAGCTCTCATTTTCTATCTTTTCCATCTGTATATTGAAATTCAGTTTAACCCACTTCTATGCTCTCAATTCTCTTGCACAAGGCTGCTGGCAAAAGAAACCACATTTATTTCATTCATGGTTACTGCATAATTATATGGTAAGAAATAGGTAAACAGGCATACAAACTAGGTTAATTTCTAAACCCAGAAACATTTTTAATGTTTTTTTTCCCCCTAGGTGTAGTCTTCTAGATTGAAAGATTTTTTTTTATTTTATTACTTTAGACATATTGCTTCACTATCATCTCACTTTCATTGTTTCTGATGAGTGATCTTCTATAATTTTTATCTTTTATCCTCTCTACATAATGTGCCCCCCCCAAGCTAATTAATTTTTTTTGTCACTTATTTGGAGTAGTTTGATTATGATATGCCTTGATATAGTTTCTTACAATGAGGTAATGATAGTTTCTCCAGTATCCAACTGTTTGTCAGGTGCTGTTTCTACATTATGGGAGGGAGGAAGTGATAAGAAGGCATGGAGGCAGGCAGTATTCTTGCCAAATCAGAAGTCCATCCTTTCTACTGATGACTCTTGACCCTTGGATGTTGACTCAGTGCTAACATTGTACTGGTTGTTCATAGGCTTATTGTAAAAATTAAATTGGTTAATACATGTGGAGTGTTTAAAAGGCCCTCTTATTGATACTGCAAAATTTATTTTCTATGTAGAATAGACATTATCTTGAATGACAGCTTATTCATTTTACCTTGATACTATAGAAGACCTCCAACATTTTGCTGTTAGATCAGATCAGTCGCTCAGTCGTGTCCGACTCTTTGCGACCCCATGAATCGCAGCATGCCAGGCCTCCCTGTCCATCACCAACTCCCGGAGTTCACTCAGACCCACATCCATCGAATCAGTGATGCCATCCAGCCATCTCATCCTCTGTTGTCCCCTTCTCCTCCAGCCCCCAATCCCTCCCAGCATCAGAGTCTTTTCCAATGAGTCAACACTTCGCATGAGGTGGCCAAAGTACTGGAGTTTCAACTTTAGCATTATTCCTTCCAAAGAAATCCCAGGGCTGATCTTCTTCAGCATGGACTGGTTGGATCTCCTTGCAGTCCAAGGGACTCTCAAGAGTCTTCTCCAACACCACAGTTCAAAAGCATCAATCCTTCGGCACTCAGCCTTCTTCACAGTCCGACTCTCACATCCATACATGACCACAGGAAAAACCATAGCCTTGACTAGATGAACCTTTGTTGGCAAAGTAATGTCTCTGCTTTTGAATATGCTATCTAGGTTGGTCATAACTTTCCTTCCAAGAAGTAAGCGTCTTTTAATTTCATGGCTGCAATCACCATCTCTAGTGATTTTGGAGCCCCCAAAAATAAAGTCTGACACTGTTTCCACTGTTTCCCCATCTATTTCCCATGAAGTGATGGGACCAGATGCCATGATCTTCGTTTTCTGAATGTTGAGCTTTAAGCCAACTTTTTCACTCTCCACTTTCACTTTCATCAAGAGGCTTTTTAGTTCCTCTTCACTATATGGTTTCTGCCAAACTCTTTTTCTTCTCAAATATCAAGGTTATGCTAAGTGTAGGCACCCTGAAGCAAGAGAGTGTAGGTATTCTAGCAAAACCAAAGAGGCTAGTGTGGATGGTGGATGGTAAGCTTAGAGCACTGTGGAAGGAAATTAGCCCGCACAGGTAGTTCTGGGGCTATAGATATTATGGTTCACTCATAAAGCATATAAAGCTATATTCAGGAGATTGGTTTTTACACTGAAATCATTGGAAGATTTCAAAAGTGAAGAGACATGATATGATTTATGATATTTTAAATAATTACTCTGACTACTCTGTGAAGAAAATAGTATATGAGGAGCAAGAATGAAAGCATAAAACCTTTTTGGAGCTGTTGAAGATATTGAACTGTTAGGTCTTAATTGTTTGGTCTGTGGTGTTGGTATTGAGAAAAATAAGTGGTCAGGGTCTTGATATGCTTTGAAGATAGAGCCAATGGGATTTGCTACTGGATTAAATATGAAGTGTGATGAAAAGAGAGGAGTTGGGATGACTACAAGATTGTTTGTTTTTAAATCTCACCAGTTGAACAAATGGAATATAATTTACTGTGATAAGGAAGAGGGAGAGACAGTCATGTAATAAGGTGTTATACTGAGATGCTTACAAGACAACCAAGTGAAAATATCTCATAAGAATTTGGCTGCATAAGTCTGGACATCAGGGGCACAAAGAAGGAAAATTTGGTAAAATAGAAGAATTAAGAGAGGAGTCTCAGAACCAGATGAAAAAACTGTTCAAGAAGAAGGGAGTGTCAAACTATACTACCAGGCTGATATTACAAGATAAATATTATAAGAATTAGGAAATAACCATTGCATTTGTCAAAATATAGCTCATTGGTGACCCTAGGTGAATAGGATGGTGAAAGCCTGATTGAAATAGAGAGAAAATGAGACTTCATAGTACACTGCATAAAATCAAATGCATCACACATCCACAAAGTAACTCTAAAGATTAATAGAACAAATTAAGCTGCCCATAACTCATTTCCATTACAAGAAAACAAAAAATACTACAAATAACAGATTATGAAGCTAGAAAGAATGGTATGAATTAGAAATGTGTCAGACACCACCTTAGCTAAGAGTGGTAGTATTAGGGATAAATTAAGAGCTTGGGATAAAAATATACACACTGCTATATATAAAATAGATAGCTAATAAAGACCTACTTTACAGCAAAAGGAGCTCTACTCAATATATTGTAATAACCTATAATAGAAAAGAGTCTAAAAAAGAATAGATACATTTATACATATGTATAACTGAACCACTTTGCTGAAACTAGCAGAACATTATAAATCAACTACATTTCGATACAAATAAAAAAAAAAAAAACGTTGAAGAATGTAAGAAAAAGAATAAATGAAGGTTAAAAAAAAGAGTAGTATTATTGCCAACATTGCATAACATGGAGTTTGTCATTACGAATCATCAGAAAACCTGAAACCAAGCAAATTTTACAAAATAGCTGGCCTATATTCTTTAAATATATTAAGGTGAATAAAAATTAAGTGAGACTGAAGAACTATTCCAGATTAAAGAAGATTAAAAGACATAACTAAATGCAATGCATGATCCAGATTTGGATCTTGAATGGAAAAAACAATCGATAAAAGATATTAGTCAGTCAATTGGCAATATTTGCATTAGAAAATAATGTTTCATGAAGTTTAACTTAATTTTTCTGATGATTGTATTGTAGTTATGTAAGAGAATGTCTTTGTTCCCAGGAAATGCACACTGAAATATGTTTGGATAAAAGAACATAGTGTTGATAACTTACTCTTAAGAGGTTGTTTGGGAAAAATATGTATTTATGCATATGCATATAATTTTTTTTTTTAGTCACTAAGTCGTGTCCATCTCTTTTGCAACCCCATGACTGTAGCTCACCAGGCTCCTCTGTCCGTGGAATTTCCTAGGCAAGAATACTGGAGTGGGTTACCATTTCCTTCTCCAGGGAATCTTCCTGACTCAGAGATCAAACCTGGGTCTCCTGCACTGGCACATGAATTCTTTACCACTGAGCCACCTGGGAAGCCCCATGTTCATATATATTATGTGTTTAAAAAGAATGATAAAGCAAATGTGGCAAAATGGTAGCAACTGGTGAATCTGGGTAAGGGTAGAATAGACAAAGGGCTTCTTTGTACTCATCTTGCAATTTTCTGGTAAGTTTTATATCAGCATAAAAAGTTAAAATGGGAAGAGAGGAAGTAAAGATAGCAAGTATTGGCAAATTAAGAATTTGCTGTGAGGAGGAGCAGACAAAGGGGGCATTTACTGAAGGGGAATATGACATCAAATGAGACTTTAAAAAATAGTAATAGGTAGAATAATAATACTGAAATAGCCCTTACCAAGCCCCAAGTATAGTTCTAAGTGCTTCACATATCTGATTCATTTAATTCACACACACCCACACCCCCACACACAGAGATGTATATTAATAAGGAAACAGAGGCACAGAGCAGTGAAATAACTTGCTGAAGGCCATACTGCAGTATGTGGTAGCAACTGGATATTGCAGAATGTTTGTATGCTGATGAGAATGATCCAAAGAGAGAAATAAGAGACAAGGCCATCAGCTGAGAGTTAAGGATGAGAAAAGAGATATTAGAGGTTTGAAAAGAGAAAGCATAAAGTGTGGTTTAATCTTCATGGAGGGTGGAAGAGTGAACTGACCAGCAAAACGTAGTAAGATTGCAAAGCAGCTCTAATGGCTGACTTGAGGCTTTATATATATATATATATATATATATATATATATATATAAAATTGAAAATGAGATGAACTGTCATGGTTGTAATTTTCTCCAGCCATGTTCAATCACTGGTATAGCACAGAGTAGATACAAAATTATGGGTTTTTTTCCCCACATGATGGTAGAGGGATAAGGAAACAAGGGATTTGAGAGTATGAGCAAAGGATTTGGAATATTTAAATAGAATTTAAATAGGATAAGAAGGAAAATGAGGATTTGATGGTGAGAGGTTTTGAAAAGATAATAGGATACATACATTTTGGGCCCTAGAAAGATACAACACTCGTTATTATTGAAGAACTAATGGGAATAAGTTGGAAAGATAGAAGATAGTGGTTAGAGATGTAGATATGTGAATTTGAGATTATGGAGGCATTGCTGTTGTTGTTGTTTGGTAGCCAAGTTGTGTCTGACTCTTTAGTGACTCCTGGACCACTCCAGTACTCTTTCCTGGAAAATCCCATGGACGGAGGAGGCTGGTGGGCTGCAGTCCATGGGGTCACTAAGAGTCAGACACGACTGAGCGACTTCACTTTCACTTTTCACTTTCATGCATTGGAAAAGGAAATGGCAACCCACTCCAGTGTTCTTGCCTGGAGAATCCCAGGGAGGGGGGAGCCTGGTGGGCTGCCATCTATGGGGTCGCACAGAGTTGGACACGACTGAAGTGACTTAGCAGTAGCAGTAGCAGGACTGTAACTCACCAGGCTCCTTTGTCCATGGAATTTTCCAGGCAAGAATACTAGAGTGGGTTGTCATTTCCTTCTCCAGGGGATCTTCCTGACCCAGGGCTCTAACCCTGGTGTCTTGCTTAGCAGGAAGATTCTTTACTACTGTGACACCTGGGAAACCCGTGGAGGCATTGTAGTTAGTGGTAATGACAAGATCTAGGGTTATATATCCATGGGACTTGACAGCTGAAGTAGGTTACAAGACAAGCTAATTGGAGGAAAGATAAGAAATAGGGAAGCCATGATATTAGAAGGATCATCCATGTGTATATTGAAATCACTGAGAATATGAGTCAAAACTAAGTACTCATTCTTTTGGTAATTAATTCATTTATTCACTTAGTAAATCATCACTGAATAGTTTTTAATACATTAGGCACATTACCAGGTGCTAGCAATACAGTGAAGAAAAAAAAGGTCCAGTTCTCTAAGGAGCTTATATTTTTGTTGGAAAAATAATAAATATGTAATGTGAGGTAATGATAATGCTGTGAAGAAAAAATCTAGAATAAATGGATATTTTAATAGATATGGTAGCTCACACGGTGAAGAATCTGCCAGTGCAGGAGATGCTGGTTCAATCCCTGGGTTGGGAAAATCCCCTGGAGAAGGGAATGGCTACCCACTCAAGTATTCTTGCCTAGGAAATCCCATTTACAGAGGATCCTGGCAGGCTACAGTCCATGGGGTCACAAAGAGTTGGACACAACTTAGAGACTAACATTTTCATTTTTACTTTAATAGGTATAAGCATGGATTAATACACTATTTTAGATGGGATTTGTGTCAAAGAGCAAGGCATGCAAAAATCAGTGAAAATGCCTTTAGGCAGAGGGAAAAACAAGTAAAATGATCACAGAGGTGAGAATGAGCTTGACCTAGTCAAGGCTACTGTAACTAGAGTAAAGCAAGCAAGTAGTAGAGCACTAGGAGACAGTGTTGGAAAGAAAGATAGGGCACAGCTACTTGGAAATTTTGACCAGGACAATCATGTAATCTGAGTAATGCTTTTTAAAAAAGATTTACTTTTGTTGCTGTGTGAACAGTTTAAGGATGGCACAAGTAGAAACAGATAGATTGTTTATTTTGGAGGCCATTTCTATAGTCTGGGTGAGGGATGAGGAGGAGGAGGATGTTGATGATGTTTTACCACAATATTTTAAGTTAGTTCAAAAATATTTAGTATCTAATGTAGGAAAATAAAAGACCAAATCTGTTAAGTGGAGAGCTGCCTTATCTGAAAAAATGTGTCAAAAGTACTGGGGTCACCAGTTTTACTGTTAAAATCCAAATCTATATAAATTCTTCATGCAAAAATTGAGGTTGTGACATTGTACATGGAGCAGTAATCAAGACCATCCTGAAGGAAAAGAAATGCAAAAAGGCAAAATGGTTGTCTGACGAGGCCTTACAAAGAGCTGAGATAAGAAGAGAAGCTGAAAGCAAAGGAGAAAAGGAAAGATATACCCATTTGAATGCAGATTTCCAAAGAATAGCAAGGAGAGATAAGAAAGCCTTCCTCAGTGATCAACGCAAAGAAATAGAGGAAAACAATAGAATGGCAAAGACTAGAGATCTCTTCAAGAAAATTAGAATAACAAGGGAACATTTCATGCAAAGATGAGCACAATAAAGGAGAGAAATGGTATGGACCTAACAGAAGTAAAATATATTAAGAAGAGGTGGCAAGAATACACAGAAGAACTATATAAAAAATATCTTCATAAACCAGATAACCATGATGGTGGGCTCATTCACCTAGAGCTATATATCCTGGAATGCAAAGTCAAGTGGGCCTTAGGAAACATCACTACAAAAAAGCTAGTGGAGATTATGGAATTCCAGTTGCGCTATTTCAAATCCTAAACGATAATGCTGTGAAAGTGCTGCACTCAATATGCCAGCAAATCTGGAAAACTGAGCAGTGGTCACAGGACTGGAAAAGGTCAGTTTTCATTGCAATCCCAAATACAGGTAATGTCAAAGAATGTTCAAACTACTGCACAATTGCACTCATCTCACACGCTAGCAAAGTAATGCTCAAAATTCCCCAAGCCAGGTTTCAACAGTACATGAAATGTGAACTTCCAGATGTTCAGGTTGCATTTAGAAAAGGCAGATGAACCAGAGATCAAATGGCCAACATGTGTTGGACTGTAGAAAAAGCAAGAGAGTTCCAGAAAATTTCTGCTTTACTGACTATGCCAAAGTTTTGACTGTGTGAATCACAACAAACTGTGGAAAATTCTGAAAGAGATAGGGATACCAGACCACCTTACCTGCCTCCTGAGGAATCTGTATGCAGGACAAGAAGTAACAGTTAGAACTAGACATGGAACAATGGACTTGTTCCAAATCGGGAAAGGAGTATGTCAAAGCTGTATATTGTTACCCTGCTTATTTAACTTATATGCAGAGTACAGCATGGGAAATTCCAGGCTGGATGAAGCACAAGCTGGAATCAAGATTTCCAGGAGAAATATTAATAACTTCAGAAACACAGATGACACCACCCTTAAGGCAGAAAACGAAGAAGAACTAAAGAACCTCTTAATGGAAGTGAAAGAGAGTGAAAAATTTGGCTTAAAAAAAAAAAAGACTAAGATCATGGCATCCAGTACCATCACTTCATGGCAAATAGATGGGGAAACGAAACAGTGAGAGATTGCTTTTTTGGGCTCCAAAATCATTGCAGATGGTGATTGCAGCCATGAAATTAAAAGACGCTTGCTCCTTGGAAGAAAAACTATGACCAACCTAGATAGCATATTAAAAAGCAGAGACATTACTTTGCCAACAAAAGTCAAGGCTATGGTTTTTCCAGTAGTCATGTATGGGTGTGAGAGTTGGACTATAAATAAAGTTGAGCACTGAAGAATTGATGCTTTTGAACTGTGGTTTTGGGGAAGACTCTTGAGAGTCCCTTGGTCAGCAAGGGGATCTAACCAGTCCATCCTAAAGGAAATCAATCCTGAATATTCTTTGTAAGGACTGATGCTGAAGCTGAAACTTCAATACTTTGGCCACCTGATGCAAATAACTGACTCACTGGAAAACACCCTGATGCTGGGAAAGACTGAAGGTGAGAAGAGAAGGGGACGACAGAGGATGAGATGTTTGGATGACATCACTGACACGATGGACAGGTGTTTGACTCTGGGAGTTGGTAATGGACATGGAAGCCTGGTGTGCTGCAGCCCATGGGGTCACATAGAGTCGGACACAACTGAGCGACTCAACTGAACTGAAAAGCTGTAGAGTGAGAAGTCTAAAATAAATAATAACATTAGCTAAACTAATAATGGGATCACATAGGTAATCTCTGCCATATTAAGAGGGACATACCAGGGGAGTTGGAAGTTTCTTATCACACTGTCTTGAAAGAATAATTGTATCATATTTTTAAAATCTTGAAGTGCTATATAAATGTTAATATGTTTTGTCCTTATCTTGTTAACTGAAGTATAGTTGATTTAAACTGTAGTTTCAGGTATATATGGAGAAGGAAATAGCAACCCACTCCAGTATCCTTGCCTGGTAAATCTCATGTACAGAGGAGCCTGGTGGGCTGCAGTCCATGGGGTCGCAAAGAGTCATGCACGACTGAGCGACTAAGGTATACAGCAAAGTGACTCAGCAAAGTGATTCAGCTATGCATGTGTGTGTGTGTGTGTGTGTGTGTGTGTGTGTATACACAGATTATTTTCCATTATAGATTGTTACAAGACATTCAATATAGTTCCATGTGCTGAATAGTAGGTCTTTGTTGTTTATCTATTTTCTAATATATATAGTTGTATCTGTTCATCAGAAACTCATAATTTATTCCCCTCCATTCCCATTTGGTAAGGATAAGTTTATTTTCTATATCTGTGAGTTGATTTCTGTTTCATAAATAAGTTCATTTGTATCATTTTTTGAAGATTTGATATATAAGTGGTATCATATGATACTTGTATTTTTCTGATATCACTATGATGATTTCTAGATTCATTCATGTTGCTGCAAATGATATTATTTCATTCTTAATATGCATGAGTCATATTCCATTGTGTATATATACACCATATCTTCTTTATCCATTCATCTGTCAATGGATATTTAGGCTGCTTCCATGTCATGGCTATTGTAAATAGTGCTCCTATGAACAATGAGGTGCATATATCTTTTTGAATTAGCGTTTTCATCTTTTCTGAATATATGCACAGGAGTGGGGTTACTCAATCATGTGGTCACTCTATTTTTAGTTTTTTAAGGAACCTCCATACTGATCTCCATAGTAGTTTCATCAATTTACATTCCCACCAGCAGTGTAGGGGGTTTCCCTCTTCTCCACACCCTCTACAGCATTTATTATTTGTAGATTTTTTGATGCTGACCATTCCGACCAGTGTGAGGTGATACCTCACTGTAGTTTTGATTTGCATTTCTCGAATATTTAGTGATGTTCAGACACATTTTCATGTGTCTAAAGGCCATCTGTATGTTTGTTTTTTTGAAGAAATGTCAATTTAGGTCTCGTGCCCAGTTTTCAATTAGGTTGTTTGTTTGTTTGTTTTTTGATATTGAGCTATTAAAGCTGTTTGTATATTTTAGAAATTAAACCCTTATTTTTCACATCATTTGCAAATATTTTCTCTCATTCTATGTTATTTTTTGTTTATGGTTTCCTTTACTGTGCAAAAGCTTTTAATTTTAATTAGTTTTTTATTTTTGCTTTTATTTCTATTACTCTAGGAGATGGATTTAAAAAATATTGCTGCAATTTATATCAGAGTGTTCTGCCTATGTTTTCCTCTAGGAGTTTTATAGTATCTGGTTTTACATTTAGGTCTTTAATTCATTTTGAGTTTATTTTTATTTGTGGTGTTAGAGAATGCTCTAATTTCATTCTTTTATGTAGGTGTGCTAAGTTGCTTTAGTTGTGTCTGATTCTTTGCAACCCTATGGACTTCAGCCTGCCAGGCTCCACTGTCTGTGGGATTCTCAAGGCAAGAATATTGCAGTGAGGTGCCATGCCCTTCTCCAAGGAATCTTCCCAACTCAGGGATTGAACCCCACATCTCTTATGTCTCCTGCATTGACAGGCAGGTTCTTTACCACTAGCACCACCTAGAAAGCCCTCTTTTACATAAAGCTGTCCCGTTTTCCCAGCAGTACTTATTGAAGAGACAATCTCTCCTTCATTGTATATTGTTGCCTCCTTTGTCACAGATTAATTGACAATAAATACATGAGTTTATATCTGAAAGCTTGAAATGAAAAAGGAGAAACTGGAAGTAAATGTGCTACTGTCTCAAGCAGCAGAAAATGGCTATTCTACAGATCTATGCATCTGTTTTTGTGCCAGTATGACATTGTTTGGATTACTGTAGCTTTGTTGTGTAGTCTGAAGTCAAGGAAGATAATTCCTCTAGCTCCATTTCTTTCTCGAGACTGTTTTGTCTGCTGCAGGGTTTCTCGTGTTCCCACACAAATTTAAATTTTTTTCTAGCTCTGTGAAAAATGTTCTTGGTAATTTGATAGGGATTGCATTGAATCTATAGATTGCCTTGGGTCTTATGGTCGTTTTAACAGTATTATGATTTTTCCAAGCCAAGAACACGGTGCAGCTTTCCATCTATTTGTGTCTTCAGTTACTTTCATCAACATCTTACAGTTTTCAAAGTACAAGTCTTTTGCCTCTTTATTCCTACATATTTTACTCTTTTTGATTTTATGGTAAATGGGATTGTCTCTTAAATTCTCTTTCTGTAGTTTTGGTGTTAGTATACAGAAATGCAACAGATTTTTGTGTGTCAATTTTCCATCCTGAAAATTTACCGAAGTCATTAATGAGCTCTAATAATTTTCTGGTGGTGTCCTTAGGATTTCCTTTACATAGTATCATATCATCTGCAAATAGTTTTCTTCCTCTCCGATGTGGACTCCTTTTATGTCATTATTTGTTAAGATTCTGATTTGGAAGGAGAAAAGTTCATTTCTGATAAATAAATACAACAATATGATTTTTCTGTCTTTGGATTTTCTGGTATTAGATAAGGACAGTGTTGGATAAAGAGTGTAATTGTTCCAATGGACAAATTCTTGGAAAAGTATAACTTACCAAAACTGAACCAGGAAGAAATAGAAAATATTAACAGGTCCATCACAAACAAGGAAATAAAAACTGTAATCAGAAATCTTCCAACAAACAAAAGCCCAGGACCAGATGGCTTCACAGCTGAATTCTACCTATAATTTAGAGAAGAGGTAACACCTATCCTACTCAAGCCCTTCCAGAAAATTGCAGAGGAAGGTAAATTTCCAAACTCATTCAATGAGGCCACCATAACCCTAATGCCAAAACCAGACTACGATGCCAAAAAAAAAAAAACAACAAAGGCCAATATCACTGATGAACATAGATGCAAAAATCCTCAACAAAATTCTAGCAAAAAGAATCCAACAACATATTAAAAAGATCATATACTAATGCATATATATGGAATTTAGAAAGATGGTAACAATAACCCTGTGTACGAGATAGCAAAAGAGACACTGATGTATAGATCAGTCTTATGGACTCTGTGGGAGAGGGAGAGGGTGGGGAGATTTGGGAGAATAGCAGTGAAACATGTATAATATCATGTCTGAAACAAGTCACCAGTCCAGGTTCGATGCACGATACTGGGTGCTTGGGGCAGGTGCACTGGGACGACCCAGAGGGAGGGTATGGGGAGGGAGGAGGGAGGAGGGTTCAGGATGGGGAACACAGGTATACCTGTGGCGGAGTCATTTCGATATTTGGCAAAACTAATACAATATTGTAAAGTTTAAAAATAAAATAAAATTAAAAAAAAAAAAAGATCATACATCATGACCAAGTAGGCTTTATCCCAGAGATTCAAGGATTCTTCAATATTCACAAATCAGTCAATCTGATACACCACATTAACAAATTGAAAGATAAAAACCATATGATTATCTTAATAGATGCAGAGAAATCCTTTGACAAAATTCAACATTTATGATAAAATCTCTCTAGAAAGCAGGCATAGAAGGAACATACCTCAACATAATAAAAAACATATGTGATAAACCCACAGCAAACATTATCCTTAATGGTGAAAAATTGAAAGCATTTACCCTAAAGTCAGGAACAAGACAAGGGTGCCCACTCTCACCACTACTATTCATCATAGTTTTAGTCACAGCAATCAGAAAAGAAAAAAGAAATAAGGGGAATCCAGATTGGAAAAGAAGAAGTAAAACTCTCACTGTTTGCAGATGACATGATCCTGTACATAGAAAATCCTAAAGACACCACTAGAAAATTACTAGAGCTAATCAATGAATATAGTAAAGTTACAGGATATAAAATTAACACACATAAATCCCTTGCATTCCTATGCACTAACAATGAGAAAACAGAAAGAGAAATTAAGGAAACAATTCCATTCACCATTGCAACGAAAAGAATGAAACATTTAGGAATAAATCTACCTAAAGAAACATGAGTTATATATAGAAAACTATAAAACACTGATGAAAGAAATCAAAGATGACACAAACAGATGGATAAATATACCATGTTCTTGGATCAGAAGAATCAATATAGTGAAAATGAGTATACTACTGAAAGCAATCTATGGATTCAAGGCAATCCCTATCAAGTTACCAACAGTATTTTTCACAGAACCAGAACAAATAATTTCACAATTTGTATGGATATACAAAAAACATCCAATAGTCAAATCAATCTTGAGAAAGAAGACTGGAACTGGAGGAATCAACCTACCTGACTTCAGACTATACTACAAAGCTACAGTCATCAAGACAGTATGGTACTGGCACAAAGACAGAAATATAGACCAATGGAACAAAATAGAAAGCCCAGAGATAAATCCACGCACCTATGGACACCTTATCTTTGACAAAGGAGGCAAGGATATACAATGGAGAATAGACAAACTCTTTAACAAGTGGTGCTGGGAAAACTGGTCAACCATTTGTAAAAGAATTAAACTAGAACACTTTCTAACACCATACACAAAAATAAGTTCAAAATGTATTAATGATCTAAATATAAGACCAGAAGCCATAAAACTCCTAGAGAAAAACATAGGCAAAACTCTCTCTGACGTAAATCACAGCAGGATCCTCTATTACCCACCACCCAGCGTAATGGAAATAAAAGCAAAAATAAGCAAATGGGACCTAATTAAACTTTAAAGCTTTTGCACAATGAAGGAAACTATAAGCAAGGTAAAAAGGCAGCCTTCAGAATAGGAGAAAATAATAGCAAACGAAGCAACTGACAAAGAATTAAACTCAAAAATATACAAGTAACTCCTGCAGCTCAATTCCAGAAAAATAAACAACCCAATCAAAAAATGGGCAAAAGAAGTAAACAGACATTTCTCCAAAGAAGACATACAGATGGCTAACAAACAGATGAAAAGATGCTCAACATCACTCATTATCAGAGTAATGCAAATCAAAACCACAATGAGGTACCATCTCATGCTGGTCAGAATGGCTGCTGTCAAAAAGTCTATGAAGAATACATGTTGGAGAGGGTGCCAAAAAAAGTTAACACTCTTACACTGTTGGTGGGAATGCAAACTAGTACAGCGACTATGGAGAACAGTGTGGAGATTCCTTAAAGAACTGGAAATAGAACTGTCATATGACCCAGCAATCCCACTGCTGGGCATACACACCAAGGAAACCAGAACTGAAAGAGACATGTGTACCCCAATGTTCATTGCAGCACTGTTTATGATGGCCAGGACACGGAAGCAACCTAGATGTCCATCAGCAGACGAATGGATAAGAAAACTGTGATATATATATGAAACGGAATATTACTCAGCCATTAAAAAGAATACATTTGAATCAGTTCTAATGAGGTGGATCAAACTGGATCCTAATATACAGAGTGAAGTAAGTCAGAAAGAAAGAAAACAATATAATATATTAATGTATATACATGGAATTTAGTAAGATGGTAATGATGACCGTATATGTGAGACAGCAAAAGAGACACAGTTGTAAAGAATAGACTTTTGGGTTCTGTGGGAGAAGGTGAGGGTGGGATGATTTGAGGGAATAGCATTGAAACATGTATATTATCATAAGTGAAATGGATCACCAGTCCAGGTTCCATGCATGAGATAGGGGGCTCAGGGCTGGTGCACTGGGACAACCCTGAGGGATGGGATTGGGAGGGAGGTGGGAGGGTCCTTCAGGATGGGGGATACATGTACACCCATGGCTGATTCATGTGAATGTATGGCAAAACCACTACAGTATTGTAAAGTAATTATCCTCCAATTAAAATAAATTAATTAATAAAAAAAATAAGAGCATAGTTGTTCTGAAGAGGAAAGCCTGAAACGAAAAAGGAAAAACTGGAAGTAAATGTACTGCTGTCTCAAGGAGCAGAAGCTGGCTGTTACCGGCTGATTTGGGTGCAAAAGCTTTTATAACACCAGAGCCAGAGAAGTAGAAAACAAGGGTTTATGATTTTCCAAAAAAAGAAAGGTTTTCAACTGAGCTGTTGTAGCAATGGAAAGTGTCAGTATGGTTCTGATTTTTTTTTTTTTTTTTTTTAGTATTTCCCCATTCTTACTTTCAGTTATCCTTAATTACTGCATCTCTTTAATGTCACATGTGTTTAATGTCAAGTAATACTTTATTTTTAATTTTAAGTAATATTTTAATTGCCAGTTTGTCCAATAAAAAGCAATGTTGAGTGTATACCATGCTGAAGTGAGGAAGGATTTGAAAATTACAAAAGTTAAAATAAGATCTCTGTCCTCTGGGACCTCAAAATTAAGAGAACAGTGGTCATTTCTAAAGATATTATTGAAATGGAAACTTTTACTTATATAGACCAAAATATGTGGTAATGTCATAAAGATAATTGCCTTAAACTCTTCAATCAAGAGCCCAGAGGTCTTAGGGTCATGCCTGCCTGATTTAGTTATGTATAGTGACTCAGACTTTAAGACCTCAGAATGTTTGTGTGTTTCAGTTGCCTGGAAAAAAGTAACTGCCAATTTTTCTCATAGTGCTCCTTTTGACTTCTTCTGAGTGCCTCAGAGAACTATATTTTTGAGAGAAATACCCATTTTTTTATGGTTACAAGCTGGTTCAATAAACAGGAGTAAGCTAGATGAAACTGAAGAGCAAATGAAAATCTATGGAATGCCTATTGGTAATAATCTATATTGCAACTCATATTTATTTACATTATATTTCAAGGGATATTTGCATATTTTGCCAACATTTTACATGAAGAACTGGAAATTTTGACCAAAAATAAGATTTAAGCCAGGCATTATAGCTAAAATGCAATGGAAATTAAAAATTAACACCTTAGTAAATGAAAACGTAGAGCAAGATTTACTGACTCAAGAAGGTCTAATCTGAGGCTGTCTTTCCTTTTTATCTTCATTCATGTGGTGATTTGCTAGATCCTGTCACAGTGAATTATAGATTTACCATTTCCCCCTAAAATAAATATTATTAAGTTACTTTTGACAAACACACACTAATGAAGAAAAGCATGGGGAATGATAATACTCCCTATTTTTATGGAAAAAATAATGATATAACCCACACATTGCTGCTTGATTACTTAAATGCCAGAAGTCACCCAAGTTGAAACAAAATAAACAGCAAATTCCTGTTGACTTTCCACTGGGCGTGACCAAATCCTATCTCTCTCCAGCCTGAGGTTTTGAATAAAGACACTAAAAAAGAGGAATTTGGTTAATTCTTTGAAAACAGCTATGGAATGTAAAAAAACATGTAGCCCATCTTCTTGTTATGAACAGGAAATGTCTAGGGTACAGAAATAGTCTGTCTTGCAACATTATATAATGCCTTAACCATATGCTGTTTTATTTTTTCCTGCTCCTACTTGTTTTATATTTCTCATTTTAATTTTCATATAAAGGTGTAGTATTTTCTGGTTTTTAGAAAACTGACAAAGGAGGGAATATATTACATGTTAATAATTAATTTTAGTGTTTATTTATATAATTGAGCACAAGGACTACATGAAATTGCTCAAGTTTTGAGATACCATTTAATTTTCCTTCTTTCAGTGTCTTCTCTAAGGCTCTCCTGGGTACAGAAAATGTCTGGTCACTCTGCCCATGAAGGCTCCTTTTAACCATATCCTTTAATAATAAGGATCATGTGCATTGTCTGTTTCATTTGCTATGTTTTTTTCATCCGAGTTGCGGATGTTTAAAATCCCAATTTCCTGTCTTAAGTTTCTTTCTTTCCTTTCTTGTCTCCACAAGCCTGTATAGCTCAGTATTTTCTGCTTGATTTTCATCCTTTACTTTCAGTCAAGACACTCCTTTGTATATTTTGAGTGCTTACGTGTGCTCAGTCATGTCCCACTCTTTGCAACTCCATGGACTGTAGCCCACCAGGCTTCTCTGTCCATGGGATTTCCCAGGCAAGAATACTGGATTGGCTTGCTATTTCCTGCTCTAGGGAATCTTTGTGACCCAGGGGTCAAACCTGTGTCTCTTGCATCTCCTGTATTGGCTTGCAGATTCTTTACCACTTGAGCCACCTGGGTCTTATATCCTTCTAAAGCAATTGTTCATAACTTGAAAACCTTTCAAGGTATGGTGCCTGCATTGGTGGAAGGGCCATGCAAGGAGAGGAGTCATCATGTGTATCATGGTTAGAGTTAGTTGTCAGTTTCCCAAGGACAGTAATTCAGTCCTAGACATATCCCTGCCAGTTGTTTATAGCGTAAATGTTTGTTGACCACATAGTGCCTTTGTATTAGGCTTCTCCAGAGGAACAGAACCAGTAAATGTATACATCCTATTTGTTCTGCTTCTCCAGAGAACCCTAATGATAAATCACAGCCCTTATAATAAATAAACAAATAAATTTCAGAGTTACATATCATAGTCCTTATAATAAATATATATATTTATCAAAAGATAAGGTTTTATATATAATATATTTTTATCCTAAAAACTATTATTTATTATATGGAATAAGTCTCAATATTTGGTGAAAGAAAAGACAAACTGGAGAGGTGGGAGATCTGACGGTTTAGTTCTAGTTCCACTAAGAAGGCTTGAAAACCTGGAAAGCTAAAAGTGGAGTTCTGGTCCAAACGTCCACAGTCTTGAGAGTCTGGAAGAACCAATATTTCAGTTTGACTCTTGAAGGCTGATAAAAAGCCAGCGTCCCAATTTGAAGCTAGTCAGCCAGGAAGAATTTTCTTACACAGAGAAGCATCGGCCTTTTATATTTCTATTTAGGACCTCAGCTGATAAGGTGAGGCCCACTCATATTGGGGATGGCAATCATTTTATTCAATCTACAGATGCAAGTGTTAATCTTATCCAAAAACACTCTCACTGACATAGAATAATATTTGACCATATATCTGAACATCCCATGGCCCAGTCAAGTTGACATATAAAATTAGCCATCACATAGCCCTAGTAAACTGATTTTAATGATTCTGACCATTAAGGAGAAAGTGAATTGTTATTCCATAATGGAAATAAGAAATAGTATGTCTGAATGGTATAAAGGAGATCCCTTAATATCTCTTAATATTATGCCCTGTGATTAAGGTCAATGGAAAACTATAACAATGCAATTTTGGCTGGATTACTAATGAATTGCAGGCAGACACTTTACCCTCTGAGCCACCAGGGAAGCCCAAAACCTTTAAAAAATTGTGAACCACTATGTTGTACACCTGTAACTTATGTAATGTTGTACATCAACTATGTCTAAAGTTTTAAAAATTAACTTGAAAAAAATTGCTACAAGTCTTGCTTGTTAAATTGTTTGATCTGTGGTAGGCACTTCCTTCTCACGCTACTCAAAGATCTGGTGTTTACTATTGCTTTATATAGTTTATTGCCATTGTAGCAACCTCAACTCAGTTAAAAATCTCCAGTGTTAGAGATTAGTCAGATTCCTAAAAGTGTGTCTGGGGACCATCTGCATGGAAATCGTATGAAATGTTTGTTAAAAATTTCAATTCTGGGCCCCATCCTAAGTTCTGCCCAACTGACTCTGGGAGTACCATCCAGAGATTTGCCTTTAACAAGCTCTCAGATGGTTATATTATACCCTGAAGCTTAAGAACCACTGATTGAGAATGACTCTATAACTTGAAAAATGTATACTTCTAAAAGAAAGGAAATAATTATGGGCCAATACTGTAAAACTCCAGGGAAATGGACACTGAAATAACAAATCAGAATTCTGGGGTTTAGTGTAATTTCAGTTTTGCCATATTAAAATATGTTTAGTTATTTCCCATTATGGAACTCAACTTGCTAAATGTGTTAAAAAAGTAAGTCAAAGAAAATGTATTGTTGTGCACCAGATTTTATTTTTTGATTATTATTTTAATTTTATTTTTAATTAATTACTTTATTTTAATTGGAAGATAATTACTTTACAATATTGTAATAGTTTTTGCCATACATCAACATGAATCAGCCATAGATATACATGTGTCTCTCCCATCCTGAACCTCCCTCACACCTCTCTCCTCACCCTGTCCCTCTAGGTCGTCCCAGTATATATATATATATATATATATATATATATATATATATATATTTTATCTTATCTGTTCCTCAAAACATCCTGTGAGCTAGGTACCATTTTACAGATGTGAAAACTGACTCTCAGGGACATGGAGTAACTTTCCCAAGGTTGCATAATCTGAGTGGCAGACATATGTTTCAAATATAGGTGGGCCTGACTCCAAAGCCAGTCTTCCCTCCACTATGCATGGCTGCCTTTTATTTTTTTTTATTATTCTTTTTTTAATTTAATTTTATTTTTAAATTTTACAATATTGTATTGGTTCTGCCATATACCAAAATGAATCCACCACAGGCATACATGTGTTCCCCATGCCTTTTAAACTTGAACTTGAAATGGTTTAAGTTGGTTTCTTCCACGTCATAACATTCTGTGCTGTTAGGCAATAGTTCTGTGATCAATGCTGTTACAATTCAGATAATAATGTACTTATTAGTTTTACTATAAATATGAATTTTATATTAGATAATTTTAAAGATTAAATTCATCAGAAAACTATGAAATAGTGGTCAAATTACCAGTCAAATAAGGCAGCAAGTAATGGGTGAGTAAAGTACTGATGACCATAAACCAAGTTTATCTAAGCAATTAGCTATTTTTGCCTTTGCTTATCTCAGAAACTGATGTTTGGCAAGCAAATTAAACTACTTCTTTTGAATACTCAATACAATTCATATTCACTTATAGTATAGTCCATTTTAAGTGATAGATATTTGCATTTTCTCTAGTAATAACTTATATAGATGCTCCACCCTCAACTCCCCATTCCTCTAGTGTGGGCTGTGCATAGTCATTTCCTGATGTCAATATGGAAAGGGTCAAAAAAGCGCACCTTTGTAGTGAATAATGCTAAGCAGCACTACCTGACCAGGTAATCGTGGTTAGCATTATCACTGACATGTTGTGTTGATGGTGTGTGCTCTTGCTGTGTGATGGGAATGGCACTTTACCTATGTGAGCTTCCTCCCCCAAATCCATAACCCTAATCTAATAATGAGAAAAGCATCAGACAAATCCCAGTTGAAGAATATTCTACAAAATATGTGACAGGTACTCCATAAAGCTCTCAAGTTCATTCAAAATAAGGAAAATCTGAGATTCTGTCACAGACAAGAAGTACATGAGGAGATATGATAACTAAATGTAGTATGAAACCCTGGATGGGATCCTGGAATGGAAAAAGACATTAAGCAAAAACTAAGAAAATATAAAGTGAGGACTTTAGTTAGTTATAATATATCAGTATTGGTTCAATGATTGTAACAGCTGTACCATACTAATATAAGATATTGATAATAGGGGAAATTGGTTGCAGGGAATGCAGTAACTCTCTGTACTAGTCTGTTATAATTTTTCTATAAATCTAAAATACTCATTTAAAAATTCAGCTGGCCAAAGCAAAAAAAGATTTGCTGTATGATTCAGCAATCCCACTCCTGGGCATATACCAAGACAAAACTATAGTTCAAAAAGATACATGCACCCTATGTTCATAGCAGCACTATTCACAGTAGCCAAATCATTGAAATAACCTAAACACCTATTGACAGATGAATGAATAAATAAAATGTGATTATATATATATATATATATAATGGAATACTACTCAGCCATAAAAGAAAATGACATAAAAGAAAATGACATAATGCCATTTGCAGCAACATGGATGGACTTAGAGATTATTATACTAAGTGAAAGTGAAGTAATTAAGAAAGAGAAACACAAATGCCATATGATATCACTTATATGTGAAATCTAAAATATGACACAAATGAACTCATCCCTGAAACAAAACCAGACTCACAGACATACAGAAGAGATTTGTGATTGCCAAGGGTGAGTGAGGGGAAAGGATGGAGTGGGAGTTTGGTGTTAGCAGATGTAAGCCATTATATATGAAATGGGTAAACAACAAGATCCTACTGTATAGCACAGGGAACTGTATTCAATATCCTCTGATAAACCATCATGCTGCTGCTAAGTCACTTCAGTCATGTCGGACTTTGTACGACCCTATAGACGGCAGCCCACCAGGCTCCGCCATCCCTGGGATTCTCCAGGCAAGAACACTGGAGTGGGTTGCCATTTCCTTCTCTAATGCATGAAAGTGAAAAGTGAAAGTGAAGTTGCTCAGTCATGTCCGACTCTTAGAGAGCCCATGGCCTACCAGGCTCCTCCACTCATGGGATTTTCCAGGCAAGAGTACTGGAGTGGGTTGCCATTGCCTTCTCCAGATAAACCATCATGGAAAAGAATAAAAGAAAAAAACACATATCTATATTCTCTCTATATATGTAGAGATACACACACACACACACACACACACACACACACACACATGGGCTTCCCTGGTGGCTCAGATAGTGAAGAATTGGCCTGCAATGCAGGAAACCTGAGTTCGATCCCTGGGTCAGGAAGGTGCCCTGGAGAAGGGAATGGCAATTCACTCCAATATTCTTGCCTGGAGAATTCCATGGACAGCAGAGACTGGCAGGCTATAGTCCACGGGGTCGCAAAGGATTGGACGTGACTGGGCAACTAACACTTCCACTACTTTTCACTTTATACATATATATAATATATGTATATATATGTGTGTGTGTGTGTGTATATACATATATATATACACATATATTACATAATATAATTATATATATTGTGTGTAATATATAATATACATACATTATATATATAATATATATATGTGTGTGTGTCACACACACACACACACACACACACACACAGAGGTCTTCCAAGGTGGTGTTGGTGGTAAAGAACTCACCTACCAATGCAGGAGACATAAGAGACGTGGGTTCAACCTCTGGGTTGGGAAGATCCCCTGGAGGTGCGCATGGCAACCCATTCTAGTATTCTTGCCCGGAAAATTCCATAGGGTCACAAAGAATCAGACATGACCAAAGTGACTTAGCATGCATGCACATATATATATATATATATATATATATATATATATATATAACGAAGTCACTTTTTTGTACAGTAGAAATTAAGACAATATTGTAAATCAACTATACTTCAATAAAAATTCAATTGACCATAAAAAAGTTTTTAGAAAATCGACTAAGGTTACTCATATTACATAAGTTTTATGCCATAGAGTCATTAGCATGAAAAGAATGGTTTATCTAGAACCTTAGTAAGCAATTCCTAATTTGAGCTGCCATCAAGAAATTGAAGAAGCATAATTCCTAACTTCTGATAATTTTAACTCAACTAAAAACGAACTTCTGGTAATAATTAAGCAGCCTGTCTGTTCTCTCACCTTTTCATTGTGAGCAATTCCAAGGGCACATCAAATCCAGACCATATGTGTTGCTCGTCATTTCTTCTCCTAGACACATAGTGCTGAATGCAGTCTAAGTGTGCTACATCCAGTGACCTTGTATATGTTGTAGTTATCTCACTCTGGCTAACCATAGGAAAGCATTTCTACTTTAAAAAATTGATGAAAAATTATTCAAAATCTTCTAGGAAAACATCATCTTTTTGATACACTGTTGTGTAGAACTCTTAGATTTGGAGTATGTGAGTGGATCCAATGTCGCTTTTTGTGAAAAGCCTTGGTCCTACCATCATATATCCTTATAGCCTTTTTCTGAGATGAGAAGATATGATTCTACAAATAAGCTAGAAGACAAATCAGATACTTCTGTTTTCAGAACAAAGCATTAAATAATCCACAAATAATCCACAAAATTCTCCTATTAAAATACAGTTATTTTAACCAAGTTGTTGAGCAGTGGAATTGTAGCGAATTCTGACAAACTACTCTCAGCTCTCCAGAGGCTACTCTCAGCTCTCCAGAGATTGATTGTCAGTTCAGTTCAGTTGCCCAGTCGTGTCCGACTCTTTGCGACCCCATGAATCGCAGCACGCCAGGCCTCCCTGTCCATCACCAACTCCCGGAGTTCACTCAGACTCACGTCCATCGAGTCAGTGATGCCATCCAGCCATCTCATCCTCTGTCATCCCCTTCTCTTCCTGCCCCCAATCCCTCCCAGCATCAGAGTCTTTTCCAATGAGTCAACTCTTCACATGAGGTGGCCAAAGTACTGGAGTTTCAGCTTTAGCATTATTCCTTCCAAAGAAATCCTAGGGCTGATCTCCTTCAGAATGGACTGGTTGGATCTCCTTGCAGTCCAAGGGACTCTCAAGAGTCCTTAAGCATATTGATTGCACATACAGAAGAAATAACTGTCATTAAGATACAAGCAGTTGTTCCTTTTGGGAAAGAGTGCTGGGGATAGGCCTCATTCTCAGTGATCTTGAAAGGTAAATGGGAGGTGACTAATGGCAGGAATTTCAAAAGATGATTCCATAAAACAAATGCCAGGACATTAATCCTTATGATTAAGAATCTTTGATTAAGTAATTTTTAACATAATTAGCCCCCAAATTTCAGGAATCAGTTTACTTTTGAACATGAGTCATAACAATAAACCTTCTCAAGACAGTTTACAGGAGTGTCTCCTGTATGTTTTCATTTGATCATCACAACAAACCTGTGCAGCCAGTAGGAAACCAATATAGAGGAAAATGTTGGTGCAGTTGTGTGAAATATATTCAGTTCAGTTCAGTTCAGTTGCTTAGTCATGTCTGACTCTTTGCGACCCCATGGACTGCAGCACGCCAGGCTTTGCTGTCCATTACCAACCCCAGAAGCTTGGTCAAGTTCATGTCCATCGAGTCAGTGATGTCACCCAACCATCTCTTCTTCTGTTGTCCCCTTCTCCTCCCTCCTTCAATCTTTCCCAGCATCAGGGTCTTTTCCAGTGACTCAGCTGTTTGCACTGGGTTGCCAAAGTATTGGAGCCTCAGCATCAGTCCTTCCAATGAATATTCAGGACTGATTTCCTTCAGGATTGACTGGTTTCATCTCCTTGCAGTCCAAGGGACTCTCAAGAGTCTTCTTCAGCACCACAGTTCAAAAGCATCAATCTTCAGCACTCAGCTTTATTTATAATCCAACTCTTACATCCAAACATAGCTACTGGAAAAACCATAGCTTTGACTAGATGGACTTTGTCAGCAAAGTAACGTCACTGCCTTTTAATATGCTGTCTAGGTTGGTCATAGCTTTTCTTTCAAGGAGCAATTGTCTTTTAATTTTATGGCTGCAGTCACCATCTGCAGTGATTTTGGACCCCAAGAAAATAAAGTCTGTTGTTGTTTCCATTGTTTCCCCTCTATTTGCCATGAAATGATGAGACTGGATGCCATAATCTTAGTTTTTCTGAATGTTGAGTTTTAAGCCAGCTTTTTCAATCTCCTCTTTCACTTTCATCAAGAGGCTTTTTAGTTCCTCTTCACTTTCTGCCATAAGGCTGGCATCATCTGCATATCTGAGGTTATTAATATTTCTCCTGGCAGTCTTGATTCCAGCTTGTGCTTCATTCAGTCCAGCATTTTGCATGATTTACTCTGCATATAAGTTAAGTAAGCAGGGTGACAATATACAGCCTTGACATACTCCTTTCCCAATTTGGAACCAGTACTTTGTTCTGTGTCTGGTTCTCACTGTTGCTTCTTGACCTGTATACAGATTTCTCAGGAGGCAGGTAAGGTGGTCTGGTATTCCCATGTCTTTAAAATTTTTTTACAGTTAGTTGTGATCCACACAGTCAAAGGCTTTGGCATAGCCAATAAAACAGATATTTTTCTGAAACTGTCTTGCTTTTTCTATGATCCAATAGATGTTGGCCATTTGGTCTCTGGTTCCTCTGCCTTTTCTAAATCCAGCTTGAACATCTGGAATTTCTCAGTGAAATATATTTCCTGTGCTATAATTTCTGCATTCACATTTAGTGCAAATTTAAGACTTGAATTCATTTTTTCCTTTACATGTTACATGAGCATTTTGTGAGGTTTGAAAATAATATGCTGGTTCTGAATGTAATCCAGTTGAAGTTCTGAGATTTTTTAAAATATTTCTGAATGCTTAGTTTTCATTATTTCATTATTTATAAGAGCATTTTCTACAATTGTGAATAAAAGTGATCATCCTATAATAAAAATGTCATAATTTACCATGTTCTAGGTCAAAAGCCAAAGCCCAGACCTTCAAAGGCATAGTGAAGCAGAACTGAATGTATCAGATAACATTTATCAAGTAATGCAGAATCCTTTATTCTCACCTTCATACTTATTTGCTGTATTGGGATAAATAACTGATTTAATCTTCTGCTTTACCTCATCTGAGGAAATATCAGTTCCCAAATACCTTTATTTGCCCCAAATGTGTAGTATCTAGCAGATTCTCTGGCTAAATTTAAGTGCTCAGTATTTGTTGCATGTGTTAGATGATATCAGCCCATGATGACTTGAACCACAAATTGTGAAGAAGAGGTTCTCAATCCTAAAGAATATGTTAATAATTTCCCTTGAAACTGTAAATTTTTATTACATTCGCAGTGCCTGGAGAACATCGATAGATTTCATTAGATCCTTCAAAGAGACCTTCTATTAAAATTTTGTTAAGAAGAATAAGAAACAGCACAATAGATCTAATCCCATATCATCTCCATTTTGCACTGATACATACCAGGTGGTTAGGAGGAAACCAGTGCTATCTGGGCAACATCTTTCATAGTTAAATAACTTAGTGTTACTTTCTAGTCTATACTCAAATATTGCCTTATGAAAGAAATCTCTCCTGACCAACTTTCATAAGATAATAACTGCTTTCATTCTCTTATTTTCACCACAATTTATTTTTTTTAAATAATATAGTAGCAACTGAAAATACATTTTTTTGTTTGTGTCTCCAAATTGCCCCCTTTATTAGAATGTACAAGTTGCCCTAATAGAGACTGCATTGCTCATTCTCTTATCTTTAGAGCCCAAAACTCTGTATGGGGAAAAAGCAGAAGATCAATAAATGTACATTGATAAATACATGAATTGATGCTTGGAAAAAAAAAAACTGTCAACTCTTGAGAAAACAAATGTGTATGAAGCTTAATAATCATGAAGTGACCAGTAAAATTTTTAACTTTACTTTGCTAACATTTGAGATGAGTGCAATTGTACAGTAGTTTGAATATTCTTTGGCATTGCCCTTCTTTGGGATTGGGATGAAAACTGACCTTTTCCAGTCCTGTGGCCAGTGCTGAGTTTTCCAAATTTGCTGACATGTTGAGTGTAGCACTTACACAGCATCATCTTTTAGAATTTGAAAGAGTTCAACTGGAATTCCATCACCTCCACTAGCTTTGTTAATAGTGATGCTTCCTAAGGTCCACTCGACTTTGCATTCCAGGATGTCTGGCTCTAGGTGAGTGATCACACCATTGTTGTTATCTGGGTCACAAAGATCTTTTTTGTACAGTTCTTCTGTGTATTCTTGCCACCTCTTCTTACTATCTTCTGCTTCTGGTAGGTCCATACCATTTCTGTCCTTTATTGTGCCTATCTTGGCATGAAATGTTCCCTTGCTATCTCTAATTTGTTGAAGAGATCTCTAGTCTTTCCCATCCTATTGGTTTCCTCCATTTCTTTGCATTGATCAATGAGGAATGCTTTCTTTTTTTAATTTTTTAATTTTATTTTATTTTTAAACTTTACAATATTGTATTAGTTTTGTCAAATATCGAAATGAATCCGCCACAGGTATACCTGTGTTCCCCATCCTGAACCCCCCTCCCTCCCCATACCCTCCCTCTAGGTCATCCCAGTGCACCCACCCCAAGCATCCAGTATCATGCATCGAACCTGGACTGGCGACTCATTTCATACATGATATTATACATGTTTCAATGCCATTCTCCCAAATCTCCCCACCCTCTCCCTCTCCCACAGAGTCCATAAGACTGATCTATACATCAGTGTCTCTTTTGCTGTCTCCTACACAGGGTTATTGTTACCATCTTTCTAAATTCCATATATATGCATTAGTATACTGTATTGGTGTTTTTCTTTCTGGCTTACTTCACTCTGTATAGTAGGCTCCAGTTTCATCCACCTCATTAGAACTGATTCAAATGTATTCTTTTTAATGGCTGAGTAATACTCCACTGTGTATATGTACCATGGCTTTCTTATCCATTAATCTGCTGATGGGCATCTAGGTTGCTTCCATGTCCTGGCTATTATAAACAGTGCTGCGATGAACATTGGGGTACACATGTCTCTTTCCCTTCTGGTTTCCTCAGTGTGTATGCCCAGCAGTGGGATTGCTGGATCATAAGGCAGTTCTATTTCCAGGTTTTTAAGGAATCTCCACACTGTTCTCCATAGTGGCTGTACTAGTTTGCATTCCCACCAACAGTGTAAGAGGGTTCCCTTTTCTCCACACCCTCTCCAGCATGTATTGCTTGTAGACTTTTGGATCACAGCCATTCTGACTGGTGTGAAATGGTACCTCAGAGTGGTTTTGATTTGCATTTCTCTGATAATGAGTGATGTTGAGCATCTTTTCATGTGTTTGTTAGCCATCCGTATGTCTTCTTTGGAGAAATGTCTGTTTAGTTCTTTGGCCCATTTTTTGATTGGGTCATTTATTTTTCTGGAGTTGAGCTGTAGGAGTTGCTTGTATATTTTTGAGATTAGTTCCTTGTCAGTTGCTTCATTTGCTATTATTTTCTCCCATTCTGAAGGCTGCCTTTTCACCTTGCTAATAGTTTCCTTTGTTGTGCAGAAGCTTTTAAATTTAATTAGGTCCCATTTGTTTATTTTTGCTTTTATTTCCAATATTCTGGGAGGTGGGTCATAGAGGATCCTGCTGTGATGTATGTTGGAGAGTGTTTTGCCTATGTTCTCCTCTAGGAGTTTTGTAGTTTCTTGTCTTATGTTTAGATCTTTAATCCATTTTGAGTTTATTTTTGTGTATGGTGTTAGAAAGTGTTCTAGTTTCATTCTTTTACAAGTGGTTGACCAGTTTTCCCAGCACCACTTGTTAAAGAGATTGTCTTTAATCCATTGTATATTCTTGCCTCCTTTGTCAAAGATAAGGTGTCCATATGTGCGTGGATTTATCTCTGGGCTTTCTATCTTGTTCCATTGATCAATATTTCTGTCTTTGTGCCAGTACCATACTGTCTTGATAACTGTGGCTTTGTAATAGAGCCTGAAGTCAGGCAGGTTGATTCCTCCAGTTCCATTCTTCTTTCTCAAGATAGCTTTGGCTATTCGAGGTTTTTTGCATTTCCATACAAATTGTGAAATTATTTGTTCTAGCTCTGTGAAGAATACCATTGGTAGCTTGATAGGGATTGCATTGAATCTATAAATTGCTTTGGGTAGTATACTCATTTTCACTATATTGATTCTTCCAATCCATGAACATGGTATATTTCTCCATCTATTAGTGTCCTCTTTGATTTCTTTCACCAGTGTTTTATAGTTTTCTATATATAGGTCTTTAGTTTCTTTAGGTAGATGTATTCCTAAGTATTTTATTCTTTTCGTTGCAATGGTGAATGGAATTGTTTCCTTAATTTCTCTTTCTGTTTTCTCATTATTAGTGTATAGGAATGCAAGGGATTTCTGTGTGTTGATTTTATATCCTGCAACTTTACTGTAGTCATTGATTAGTTCTAGTAATTTTCTGGTGGAGTCTTTAGGGTTTTCTATGTAGAGGATCAAGTCATCTGCAAATAGTGAGAGTTTTACTTCTTCTTTTCCAATTTGGATTCCTTTTATTTCTTTTTCTGCTCTGATTGCTGTGGCCAAAACTTCCAAAACTATGTTGAATAGTAATGGCGAAAGTGGGCACCCTTGTCTTGTTCCTGACTTTAGAGGAAATGCTTTCAATTTTTCACCATTGAGGATCATGTTTGCTGTGGGTTTGTCATATATAGCTTTTATTATGTTGAGGTATGTTCCTTCTATTCCTGCTTTCTGGAGAGTTTTTATCATAAATGGATGTTGAATTTTGTCAAAGGCTATCTCTGCATCTATTGAGATAATCATACGGTTTTTGTTTTTCAATTTGTTAATGTGTTGTATTACATTGATTGATTTGTGGATATTGAAGAATCCTTCCATCCCTGGGATAAAGCCCACTTGGTCATAGTGTATGATCTTTTTAATGTGTTGTTGGATTCTGATTGCTAGAATTTTGTTAAGGATTTTTGCATCTATGTTCATCAGTGATATTGGCCTGTAGTTTTCTTTTTTTGTGGCATCTTTGTCAGGTTTTGGTATTAGGGTGATAGTGGCCTCATAGAATGAGTTTGGAAGTTTACCTTCCTCTGCAACTTTCTGGAAGAGTTTGAGCAGGATAGGTGTTAGCTCTTCTCTAAATTTTTGGTAGAATTCAGCTGTGAAGCCGTCTGGACCTGCTTTCTTATCTCTCCTTGCTATTCTTTGGAACTCTGCGTTCAGATGGGTATATCTTTCCTTTTCTCCTTTGCCTTTAGCTACTCTTCTTTTCTCAGCTATCTGTAAGGCCTCCTCAAACAATCATTTTGCCTTTTTGCATTTCTTTTTTCTTGGGGGTGGTCTTGATCACTCCTCCTGTACAGTATCACAACCTCCATCTATAGTTCTTCAGGCAGTCTGTCCATCAGGTCTAATCCCTTGAATCTATTTGTCACTTCCACTGTATAATCATAAGGGATTTGATTTAGGTCATACCTGAATGGTCTAGTGGTTTTCTCTACTTTCTTCAATTTACATCTGATTTTGGCAGTAAGGAATTAATGATCTGAGCTACAGTCAGCTCCTGGTCTTGTTTTTGCTGACTGTATAGTACACAGTGTATGAAGCACAATTGCTCTCATCTCACACACTAGCAAAGTAATGCTCAAAATTCTCCAAGCCAGGCGTCAGCAGTACATGAACCATGAACTTCCAGATGTTCAAACTGGATTTAGAAAAGGCAGAGGAACCAGGAATCAAACTGCCAATATCTGTTGGATCATAAAAAATGCAAGAGAATTCCAGAAAAAACAACTATTTCTTTTGTACTGATTATGCCAAAGCCTTTACTGTGTAGGTCACAGCAAACTGTGGGAAATTCTTAAAGTCCTGGGAATATCAAACTACCTTACCTGACTCATGAGAAATCTGTATGGAGGTCAAGAAACAACAGTTAGAACCAGACATGGAACAATGGACTGGTTCCAAGATGGGAAAGGATTACGTCAAGGCTGAATATTGTTACCCTGCTTATTTAACTTATATGCAGAGTACAGCATGTGAAATGCGAAGCTGGATGAAGCACAAGCTGAAATCAAGATTCCAGGGGAAATATTAATAACCTCATATATGCAGATGATACCACCCTTATGCCAGAAAGCAAAAAAGAACTAAAGAGCCTCTTGATGAAGGTGAAAGAAGAGAGTGAAATGTTGGCTTAAAATTCAACATTCATAAAACTAAGATCATGGCATCTGGTCCCATCATTTCATGGCAAATAGATGGGGAAACAGTGACAGACCTTATTTTTGGGGGCTCCAAAATCACTGCAGATGGTGATTGCAGCCATGAAATAAAAGACATTTGCTCCTTGGAAGAAAAGCTATGATAAACCTAGGCAGCATATTAAAATGCAGAGACATTACTTTGTTAACAAAGGTCAGTCTAGTCAAAGCTATGGTTTTTCCAGTAGTCATGTATGGATGTGAGAGTTGGACTATAAAGAAAGCTGAGCACCGAAGAATGGATGCTTTTAAAATGTGGTGTTGGAGAAGACTCTTGAGAGTCCCTTGGACTGCAAGGAGATGACACCAGTCCATCCTAAAGGAAATCAGTCCTAAATATTCATAGGAAAGACTGATGCTGAAGTTGAAGCTCCAATACTTCAGCCACCCAATGCAAAGTACTGAGTCACTGGAGAAGACCCTCATGCTGGGAAAGATTGAAGGTGGGAGGAGAAGGGGATGACAGAAGATGAGATTGTCAGATGGCATCACTGACTGGATAGACATGAATTTGAGCAAGTTAGGGGACTTGGTGATGGACAGGGAAGCCTTGTCTTTTGCAGTCCATCAGGTCACAAAAAGTCAGACACGACTGAGTGAATAAACTGAACTGACCAGCAAAATACCATAATCCATCAGAAACAATGTCAGGAATAAGTATCATCTGTTTCAAAACAGGTCTAAAATGATTAGACAACACTAGGTTCTTTTGCACTGTAGATTTTGGTATGGTTCATTGTGGGAGACCTTTTCAGCTCTTTCCAAGGTAAAAATATGCTTTAAAAATTAGAAGAAAGTGGCTTCAATGTAAATTCTGGTATTGATTTAGTAGACTCAGAAAAACTGCAGAATTGAACAGAAAGACATATCAAGAATATATGACTCAAAGAGCCCTCTGACTTGAAGGGGTACATTACTGCCTGAATGTGATTCATAGGTTGAAAATTATCTACAGCAGGAATTTTGTAAAGTGCATTAAAGTAGAACAAACATTCAGAAATTTCACAGCAGAATTGATCTTGGCAGTTACTATGGCTAGAAATATAAGTGAAGAGCATACTAGAAGTCTAAATTCTGAATGACTACATATCAAAAAAAGTACAAGAAAATATGAAGTACATAGGCCTAAATTTAACAGAAAATATAGTCTATATGATGAGGACTATAAAACTTTCTTCAGAAAAACATAATAAAAGTTTAAGAAATTATAAACCTTATTCTCACTGCAGTTTTATCAGTTTTTGCTTTCTGTATTTTGAAGTTCTATTATTAGATGCCTAAACATTTAGAATTGTTTTGTATTCTGGTTGAATAAAACCCCTTTATCACTGTAAAATGAACGTCATCCTTACTAATCTTTGCTCTGGAATGCACTTAGTCTCTCCAGTTTTATTTTAATTCAAGTTAGCAAGGCATATTTCCCCCCATATTTTTGTGCTTGTTTTTGTGTTATACATAGTGTGAGTTTTTTTTTTTTTTGCTGGGAGAATATATTTGGGTCTTGCTTTTTATCCAATCTGAAAACGTCTGCCTCTTAAGTGGGATGTTTAGACAATTTGTATGTGTTAGTCACTCAGTCGTGTCCAACTCTTTGTGACCCCATGGACTGTAGCCCACCAGGCTGCTCTGTCCATGGAATTTTCCAGACAAGAATACTGGAGTGGGTTGCCATTTCCTTCTCCAGCTTAGACAATTTAGATTCAATGCAATTATTGACATATGTTTAAATTGATCATCTTATTATTTATTTAGTGTCTTTCTGTCTTTTTTCAGCTAATTATTTTCTTTTATGATTTATTTTATCTTCTTGTTGGCTTATTAGCTAAAACTTTTTGTTTTGTTACTTTAGTGGTTGCCTCTGGATTGAACAAAGCTAGTGGAGGTGATAGAATTCCAGTTGAGCTATTTCAAATTCTGAAAGATGATGCTGTGAAAGTGCTACACTCAATATGCCAGCAAATTTGGAAAACTCAGCACTGGCCACAGGACTGGAAAAGGTCAGTTTTCATTCCAATCCCAAAGAAAGGCAATGCCAAAGAATGCTCAAACTACTGCACAATTGAACTCATCTCACACGCTAGGAAAGTAATGCTCAAAATTCTCCAAGCCAGGCTTCAGCAATACGTGAACCATGAACTTCCAGATGTTCAAGCTGGTTTTAGAAAAGGCAGGGGAACCAGAGATCAAATTGCCAACATCCGCTGGATCATGGAATAAGCGAGAGAGTTCCAGAAAAGCATCTATTTCTGCTTTATTGACTATGCCAAAGCCTTTGACTGTGTGGATCACAATAAACTGTGGAAATTCTGAAAGAGATGGGAATACCAGATCACCTGATCTGCCTCTTGAGAAATTTGTATGCAGGTCAGGAAGCAACAGTTAGAACTGGGCATGGAACAACAGACTGGTTCCAAATAGGAAGAGGAGTACGCCAAGGCTGTACATTGTCACCCTGCTTATTAAACTCATGTGCAGAGTATATAATGAGAAACGCTGGACTGGAAGAGGCACAAGCTGGAATCAAGATTGCCGGGAGAAATATCAATAACCTCAGATATGCAGATGACACCACCCTTATGGCAGAAAGTGAAGAGGAACTAAAAAGCCTCTTGATGAAAGTGAAAATGGAGAGTGAAGAAGTTGGCTTAAAGCTCAACATTCAGAAAATGAAGATCACGGCATCTGGTCCCATCAGTTCATGGGAAATAGATGGGGAAACAGTGGAAACAGTGTCAGACTTTATTTTTCTGGGCTCCAAAATCACTGCAGATGGTGATTGCAGCCATGAAATTAAAAGACGCTTACTCCTTGGAAGGAAAGTTATGACCAACCTAGATAGCATATTCAAAAGCAGAGATATTACTTTGCCAACAAAGGTCCATCTAGTCAAGGCTATGGTTTTTCCTGTGGTCATGTATGGATGTGAGAGTTGGACTGTGATGCTTTTGAACTGTGGTGTTGGAGAAGACTCTTGAGAGTCCCTTGGACTGCAAGGAGATCCAACCAGTCCATGCTGAAGGAGATCAGCCCTGTGATTTCTTTGGAAGGAATGATGCTGAAGCTGAAACTCCAGTACTTTGGCCACCTCATGCGAAGAGTTGACTCATTGGAAAAGACTCTGATGCTGGGAGGGATTGGGGGCAGGAAGAGAAAGAGACGACAGAGGATGAGATGGCTGGATGGCATCACTGACTCGATGCACGTGAGTCTGGGTGAACTCCGGGAGTTGGTGATGGACAGGGAGGCCTGCCGTGCTGCAATCCATGGGGTTGCAGAGTCTGACATGACTGAGCGACTGAACTGAACTGAACTGGATTGATAGTGTATACATCTTTAACTTTTCACAGCCAAGCTTCAAATGATATACCACTTAGCAAACACAATTATGTATAGAATATGTAAGAAAGTTTATAATTTGTAATTTTTTTTAGTCAATCAGTTATCTTTGGAAGAGATTTAAACAATAAGGATAAAAAAAAAAAATCCTTACTATCTACCCAAGTTGTTGCCATTTCTAGTATTCTCCTTTTCTTTCTATAGACCCAGATTGTCATCTGGTATATTTCCCTTCTTTCTGAATGACTCCTTTCGATATTTCTTATAGTATGGATCTGTTGCATCTAAATTCTTTCAGCCTTTATATGTCTGAAGTCGACTTTTTTTCGCCTTTATTTTTGCCAGATAAATTCCTGGAGTACAGAATTCTGGGTTGATTTTTTTTTTTCTGCCTTTTAGTATTTTAAAAATGTAGCCCCACTGTCTTTCTTCTCACTTGCATTGTTTCTAGCAAGAAATTGGCCATCATACGACTGCTTTTGACATTTTCTCTACATCAGTGGTTTTGAGCAATTTGTTTATTACATGTCATGTTGTGGCTTTCTTCATGTGTTTATGCTCTTGGGACATTGTGCTTTTTGCATCTATAGAATTATGAAAAAGTTAAAGTGTTAGTCACTCAATGGTATCTGACTCTTTGTGACCACATGGAATGTAGCCGGCCAGATTCCTCTGTCCATTGAATTCTCCATGCAAGAATACTGGAGTGGATAGCCATTCCATTCTCTAGGGGATCTTCCCAATCCAGGGATTGAACCCTGGTCTCCTGCATTGCAGGCAGATTCTTTACCATCTGAGCAATCAGATAGTTTTCACTAAATATGGGAAATTTGTAGTCATTATTTCTTCAAATATTTTTCTGTCTCCCCTTTGACAGCTCCATTACATATATATTATACTGCTATAACATGTTCTACAAATCACTGATTATTTATTATTCTTTTTTTAAAATTTTATTTTCCCTATGTTTCATTTTAGATAGTTTTTATTGTTATATCTTCAAGTTTGTCACTTTTGTCTATAATATCTAACCACTCATGTATTAATCTAATATACTTATTATATCAAATATTATAGTTTTCATCACTAGAAATCTAATTTGGGCCAGTTAAAATATCTTCTATGTTTCTACTAAACTTTTGAACATGTGGAATGTAGTTATAATAATTATTTTAAAGTCCTTATCTACTAATTCTAATACCTGTGTCATTTCCAGTTTGCCTTTCATGAACTAACTTTTGTTTTCATTATTGGTTTTATTTTATTGTTTCTTTTCATACCTGGTAATATTTGAATGGATGTCAGACATTATCCATTTTATCTTTTTGGATGCTAGATATTTTTGCATTCCTATAAATGTTCTTGAGCTTTGTTTTTTTTTTTAACTTTTTTAAAAATATAAGTTTATTTATTTTAATTGGGGGCTAATTACTTTACAATATTATAGAGGATGTGGAGAAAATGAAACCCTCTTACACTGTTGGTGGGAATGCAAACTAGTACAGCCACTATGGAGAACAGTGTGGAGATTTCTTAAAAAAACTGAAGATAGAACTGCCTTATGACCCAGCAATCCCACTGCTGGGCATACACACTGAGGAAACCAGAATTGAGCTTTGTTGTGGATAGCAGTTAAGATAATTGGAAACAGTTTGATCTTTGGGGCATGTGCTTTTAAGATTTTTCAGTCAGGACAAGAGTAATATTCAGTCTGAGCCTAATTATTCCACACTACTGAGGAACGGTACTTACTACGATTCTCAACACACCATGCATCATGAGGTTTTCCTGTCTTGCTGGTAGCTGCAGGCTCTATTCTCAGCCCGGTGTGAGTACAGTATGCCATTACTCCAAATCCTTTATGGTGCTGCTCTTCTTATTCTTGTGTAGTTTTCTAACATACTGATCAATAGCCACTGAATACTTGAGCAAGCTTTTGTGGATCTCTGAATTTTTCTCTCTTTGTAGTGCTCTCATCTCTATTGCACTGTTCTGCAAATTCAAGCTGCTTGGATCCCTCCAAACTCTCAGCTCTGTTTTGTCAACTTACAGAGTTTGCCAGTCTTCACCTGTGTTCTCCCTCCATGTTGAAATCTGTAACTCTCTCAATAGAGTAATCTTGAGAAGTCATAGACCTCAATTAGTTTAATTTCTACCTCACAAGAATTATTACATTTCATTATAAGGATTATTATATTTCATTGTCTGTATATGGTGTCCTAATAACCACTGTTCCATATATTTTTGCATTTTTTTTTCCCACAACTGCTTCAAGTGGATGAGTATATCCAGTCTTTGTTACTCCATGCTGGTTGGAAGCAAGCATCTGAGTCCTTTAGTTTCACTTTTAATTACTATTGGATTAAATGCTTATTTTATTGATTTTTTTTCTCACTAAAAGTGAAACTCAAGGCTATGTATTTGCTTCTGTATATAGTTTTCACTAAATCTCAATTTGTCTTTATGTTTTTATTATGTTATTTGAGATTATTTTTCAAATATTGATACTTGAAGGTTCTTTAAATATTCTCAGTTTTATTGGTTTTTAATCAAATAATGTGACTTGAATTTTTTTCTCATTGACTTTTTATTTTTTTATTTTTTTAAAAATTAATTTTATTTTATTTTTAAACCTTACATAATTGTATTAGTTTTGCCAAATATCAAAATGAATCCACCACAGGTATACATGTGTTCCCCATCCTGAACCCTCCTCCCTCTTCCCTCCCCATACCATCCCTCTGGGTCGTCCCAGTGCACCAGCCCCAATCATCCAGCATCGTGCATTGAACCTGGACTGGCATCTCGTTTCATACATGACATTTCACATGTTTCAATGCCATTCTCCCAAATCTTCCCACCCTCTCCCTCTCCCACAGAGTCCATAAGACTGTTCTATACACCAGTGTCTCTTTTGCTGTCTCGTACACAGGGTTATCATTACCATCTTTCTAAATTCCATATATATGCGTTAGTATACTGTATTGGTGTTTTTCCTTCTGGCTTACTTCACTCTGTATAATAGGCTCCAGTTTCATCCACCTCATTAGAACTGATTCAAATGTATTCTTTTTAATGGCTGAGTAATACTCCATTGTGTATATGTACCACTGCTTTCTTATCCATTCATCTGCTGATGGACATCTAGGTTGCTTCCATGTCCTGGCTATTATAAACAGTGCTGCAATGAACATTGGGGTACACGTGTCTCTTTCCCTTCTGGTTTCCTCAGTGTGTATGCCCAGCAGTGGGATTGCTGGATCATAAGGCAGTTCTATTTCCAGGTTTTTAAGGAATCTCCACACTGTTCTCCATAGTGGCTGTACTAGTTTGCATTCCCACCAACAGTGTAAGAGGGTTCCCTTTTCTCCACACCCTCTCCAGCATTTATTATTTGTAGACTTTTGGATCGCAGCCATTCTGACTGGTGTGAAATGGTACCTCAGAGTGGTTTTGATTTGCATTTCTCTGATAATGAGTGATGTTGAGCATCTTTTCATGTGTTTGTTAGCCATCTGTATGTCTTCTTTGGAGAAATGTCTATTTAGATCTTTGGCCCATTTTTTGATTGGGTCATTTATTTTTCTGGAGTTGAGCTGTAGGAGTTGCTTGTATATTTTTGAGATTAGTTGTTTGTCGGTTGCTTCATTTGCTATTATTTTCTCCCATTCTGAAGGCTGTCTTTTCACCTTGCTAATAGTTTCCTTTGATGTGCAGAAGCTTTTAAGTTTAGTTAGGTCCCATTTGTTTATTTTTGCTTTTATTTCCAATATTCTGGGAGGTGGGTCATAGAGGATCCTGCTGTGATATATGTCGGAGAGTGTTTTGCCTATGTTCTCCTCTAGGAGTTTTATAGTTTCTGGTCTTACGTTGAGATCTTTAATCCATTTTGAGTTTATTTTTGTATATGGTGTTAGAAAGTGTTCTAGTTTCATTCTTTTACAAGTGGTTGACCAGATTTCCCAGCACCACTTGTTAAAGAGATTGTCTTTAATCCATTGTATATTCTTGCCTCCTTTGTCAAAGATAAGGTGTCCATATGTGCGTGGATTTATCTCTGGGCTTTCTATTTTGTTCCATTGATCTATATTTCTGTCTTTGTGCCAGTACCATACTGTTTTGATAACTGTGGCTTTGTAGTAGAGCCTGAAGTCAGGTAGGTTGATTCCTCCAGTTCCATTCTTCTTTCTCAAGATCGCTTTGGCTATTCGAGGTTTTTTGTATTTCCATACAAATTGTGAAATTATTTGTTCTAGCTCTGTGAAGAATACTGTTGGTAGCTTGATAGGGACTTTTTAGATAGGATCTTTGTTGTTTAATGTAAGATCAAGTCTTCTTAGGATATATGAATCTTTACACTGAGTATACATATTAGTTTTGTTAACCTAGTCAAGTCCAAGCTAAAAATTACTGCATATATTTTTTAACACTTTATCTTCAGAGTCTCTCTACATATCGTAATAAATAAGTTTCTGAACCTCCTCATGGAAATTGTTGTTTCCCCATTCCTCACATAAATAATAACTTCAACCATTATAGGGCAAGTGATTTATATATGATTACCTCATTCAAAGCTCTGATTGGCTTACTATGCAATCCCCACCCCTACCCCCCCCCCCACCCCCAGCAATAGTGATTGGTTTAAGGGCGGTTAATTTAGGTCATTTGGAAGTAGTACAATTTCTACCACAAAGGACTTTGTTATTCCCTTTGAGAGCATGAGACAAGAATATGAGGCTTAAAAAAAAAAAAAAAAAAGAATATGAGGCTTGCAGTTGCTAAAGCAATTTTATAGCTATAAGGCAGGAGTCTGGATTTGACAGGTACAGAAATTTCACTGTAGAACCTGAGCATCAAAAACACTAGGAATCAAATTTCCCTGAAGCTAGCCCAACTCTGTTTTCATTAATTAGAAACAATAGATTTCTTTCCTTTCCCCTTTTTTCCCTAGTTATATTTTATTTTTGTTGTTGTTACTTGTAACCAAAGTATACAGATATAGATCTTGACTGATGTTTTCAACCAGGATGATCATATTCAGAGTGGGCAAGATAGGTGAGCAGTACCCATTACAGAAGAATTATGGCTTCCTGGGGTTTGCAATATATTACATGTGCTATAATATTTATGTATTTTATAAATAACATAGTTTCTTCAGACCCTGGCTCAGAGTCTTTTGCCTTCTTTTCAAATGACACAAAAGCTTTATTTGGTTTCTAAAACCATTAGCAGGAAAGAAGCTGCAAATGAGGAAAGGGAAATGCTACTATTATAGGCAGGCTCTCTGATGACAGGAAAATCATAGTGAATTTTCTTATATTCAGGAGGAAATGAACAAAATGCACAAATCATAGTAATCTTATGGGGGCACAGACTCCTACTACATACACCTTGAATTCATTAAGGTGATCCTTAATCATCAGGAACAGTAAAATTCTATTTATAATCTTCTAAATATTATATATATTTAGTATATTAGTTTTAAACACTTATTTAGTAATAATAAGAGTTTGAAACCTAATGATGATTCTAGGTAATCAATTTTCTAATTATGAAGTTTTTAAAAACTGTGAGCTTTTTCTGTAAACTCTTTAGAGGATAAGAATAAAAGAAGGAACGTCCTTAGTCACATGACTGTGAGTAGGCATATTTCTTAAATAATTTTTGTAACATCGCCATTCTATTTGCTTATAACTTAGCCCTTGTTCCATTTTCTCTTTAGATTTGCAAGAAATATTCGAATAGGCTCCCTTTCCTTCATGAAAAGAAAAAAAAAAAAAAAAACAAAACATAAAATTGTACTGATTGAACTGTTTCCCAGAGGAAAAAAAGAACGGGCATATTTTGCCTTGAAACTACTTAAGGAAGTACATTATAGTTGAAATTGAAAGACATTTTTTAAAGTGGTGGTGTGATAGCTGGTTGCATGCATTTTTGTTTGTTTTTTGTTGTTGTTTTGGGGTCAATCCCACTTAGAACACTGTAGCAGCTCAATACTCTATTGAATATTCATTACTTCACAAGTAGCCTGGCTTTTGCTGAATCCTAACAGAAAATTAGGTGTGCTTGGCATACTGCAGTCCATGGGGTTGCAAAGAGTTGTACATGACTGAGTGACTGAACTAACTGAAGAGAAAATTATCTGGCATAAAATATAACCATTTATATTTTCTTTTATCTTCTTAGATTTGTTGGTTTCTCCCATGGAGAAGGTTGTATTCTTTCCCAAAGAGCTAACCTCAAAGAAAGAAGATGCTGATATCAGTTATAATTTCAAGTATCAGTCAGGTACTTGGCGTTTCTAACATAAGATCAGGCTCAATGGTAAAGAAACATTTCAAATCTAAGCTGTAAAAAACATGTGCATATGTTTAAATGATTAAATGGAAGTAAACATTTCAGTCACAAAACTGTCTTAGAATGCCCATCAAATGTTTAAAGAGAGATAAATAGGCAAATTGGGTTTCCATTTAATCTCTTAAGGACACCATTGATTACACTATTTGACTGCAATATCTGTCCAAAAAGATGGTACACTCCTTAATCAAATAATCACTTGTATTTTAACAGTGACCTATAAAGAGAATCTTATTGATATAATGGCTTTTCTTTCTCCAACACATAGATCTGATTTATATATCCATGGTTGAAAGAACTGTCAATTTTCACAAGAAGTTGGATGGCTTTGTTTTGCACTTGGTTCATGTTGGATCAGGGTAGTTGTTTTCTGATTTTTTTTTTTTTAATGGTCTTGTTCCTAAAGAACCTAAGGAGATGTGAAGCAAGTCACTCAATTATTTTGATGCTTCAGTAGTATGAAGATACTGATGTATTCACTCACAAAATTGTTCCTTAAGTTGATCTGTTTGTTTGGCTCTGTGTAAATAATCATATAATTGTGAAACCATTATTTTAAAACAGAAATCCCAGTTTGCTTTAATTCAGTGTCGTGTTGAGATGTGACCTCATCTAAATTTTGACCTTTATATTCTGAACCATGTTATGAAATACAAGGCATAAGTTGTAGGTATGGATAGTGTATTGTTTCAATTAGCAGATAATTCAAAGACAAGAATCTGTGTCATTTTCCATTGTGAAAATGTTTTAAAAACTGTGTGTGTATGTTAGTATGTGCATATATCTGTATCAGTTAGGGTTCTCCAGAGAAAGAAACTAAACCATAAAGAGATTTTGTATGTGTGGGTGTGCATGTGTGTGGGGGGGGGGGGAAGAGAGAGAGAGAGAGAGAGAGAGAGAGAGAGAATGTGTGTGTGAGAGAGAGAGAGAAAAAAAAAAAAAACCTTAAAGAATTGGCTCACATAACTGTAGGAGCTAGCAAGTCTGAAATTTGAATAGAAAGCTAGCAGGCTGAAAACTCAAAGAGTATCTACTGTCTTGAGACAGAATTTCTTCTTGCTGGGAAACCTCACTTTTTGCTCTTAAGGTCTTTCAACTGATTGGATGAAGCCCACCTACATTATTGAGGATAGTCAGCTTTACTTAAAATCAACTGATTGTAGAGGTTAACCATGTCTACAAAGTACCTTCACAGCTCCAGCTAGATTTTGATTAAATATCTAGGTATTACAGCCTACTGAAGTTGACATATGAAACTAGCCATCACAGTATTGAAGAGGTGGAAAAAATTTCCCTTCTTTCCTTCTAGATTCTTTTTTCTTTTTAAATTCAGGTACTACTGTGGGCAGGAATCCCTCAGAAGAAATGGAGTGGCCATCATGGTCAACAAAAGAGTTTGAAATGCAGTACTTGGATACAATCTCAAAAATGGCAGAATGATCTTTGTTCATTTCCAAGGCAAACCATTCAATATCACAGTAACCCAAATCTATGCCCCAACCAGTAATGCTGAAGAAGCTGAAGTTGAACGGTTCTATGAAGACCTATAAGACCTTTTAGAACTAACACCCAAAAAAGATGTTCTTTTCATTATAGGGGGCTGGAATGCAAAAGCAGGAAGTCAAGAAACACCTGGAGTAACAGGCAAATTTGGCCTTGGAATACGGAATGAAGCAGGGCAAAGACTAATAGAGTTTTGCCAAGAAAATGCACTGGTCATAACAAACACCCTCTTCCAACAACACAAGAGAAGACTCTATACATGGACATCACCAGATGGTCAACCCCGAAATCAGATTGATTATATTCTTTGCAGCCAAAGATGGAGAAGCTCTAGACAGTCAGCAAAAACAAGACCAGGAGCTGACTGTGGCTCAGATCATGAACTCCTTATTGCCAAATTCAGACTTAAATTGAAGAAAGGGAAAACCACTAGAACATTCAGGTATGACCTAAATCAAATCGCTTATGATTATACAGTGGAAGTGAGAAATAGATTTAAGGGCCTAGATCTGATAGACAGAATGCCTGATGAACTATGGAATGAGGTTCATGACATTGTACAGGAGACAGGGATCAAAACCATTCCCATAGAAAAGAAATGCAAAAAAGCAAAATGGCTGTCTGGGGAGGCCTTACAAATAGCTATAAAAAGAAGAGAAGCAAAAAGCAAAGGAGAAAAGGAAAGCTATAAACATCTGAATGCAGAGTTCCAAAGAATAGCAAGAAGAGATAAGAAAGCCTTCTTCAGCCATCAAAGCAAAGAAAGAGAGGAAAACAACAGAATGGGAAAGACTAGGGATCTCTTCAAGAAAATAAGAGATACCAAAGGAACATTTCATGCAAAGATGGGCTCAATAAAGGACAGAAATGGTATTGACCTAACAGAAGCAGAAGATATTAAGAAGAGATGGCAAGAATACACAGACCTGTACAAAAAGATCTCCACGACCCAGATAATCACGATGATGTGATCACTGACCTGGAGCCAGACATCCTGGAATGTGAAGTCAAGTGGGCCTTAGAAAGCATCACTACAAACAAAGCGAGTGGAGGTGATGGAATTCCGGTTGAGCTATTCCAAATCCTGAAAGATGATGCTGTGAAAGTGCTACACTCAATATGCCAGCAAATTTGGAAAACTCAGCAGTGGCCACAGGACTGGAAAAGGTCAATTTTCATTCCAATCCCAAAGAAAGGCAATGCCAAAGAATGCTCAAGCTACCGCACAATTGCACTCATCTCACACGCTAGGAAAGTAATGCTCAAAATTCTCCAAGCCAGGCTTCAGCAATATGTGAACCGTGAACTTCCTAACGTTCAAGCTGGTTTTAGAAAAGGCAGAGGAACCAGAGATCAAATTGCCAACATCTGCTGGATCATCGAAAAAGCAAGAGAGTTCCAGAAATACATCTATTTCTGCTTTATTGACTATGCCAAAGCCTTTGACTGTGTGGATCACAATAAACTGTGGAAAATTCTGAAAGAGGTGGGAACACCAGACCACCTAATCTGCCTCTTGAGAAATCTGTATGCAGGTCAGGAAGCAACAGTTAGAACTGGACATGGAACAACAGACTGGTTCCAAATAGGAAAAGGAGTTCGTCAAGGCTGTATATTGTCACCCTATTTATTTAACTTATATGCAGAGTACATCATGAGAAATGCTGGACTGGAAGAAACACAGACTGGAATCAAGATTGCTGGGAGAAATATCAGTAACCTCAGATATGTAGATGACACCACCCTATGGCAGAAAGTGAAGAGGAACTCAAAAGCCTCTTGATGAAAATGAAAGTGGAGAGTGGCAAAGTTGGCTTAAAGCTGAACATTCAGAAAACGAAGATCATGGCATCCGGTCCCACCACTTCATGGGAAATAGATGGGGAAACAGTGGAAACAGTGTCAGACTTTATTTTTCCTGGCTCCAAAATCACTACAGATGGTGACTGCAACCATGAAATTAAAAGACGCTCACTCCTTGGAAAGAAAGTTATGACCAACCTAGATAGCATATTCAAAAACAGAGACATTACTTTGCCAACAAAGGTTCGTCTAGTCAAGGCTATGGTTTTTCCTGTGGTCATGTATGGATGTGAGAGTTGGACTGTGAAGAAGGCTGAGTGCTGAAGAATTGATGCTTCTGAACTGTGGTGTTGGAGAAGCCTCTTGAGAGTCCCTTGGACTGCAAGGAGATCCAACCAGTCCATTCTGAAGGAGATCAGCCCTGGGATTTCTTTGGAAGGAATGATGCTAAAGCTGAAACTCCAGTACTTTGGCCACCTCATGTGAAGAGTTGACTCATTGGAAAAGCCTCTGATGCTGGGAGGGATTGGGGACAGGAGGAGAAGGGGACGACAGTGGATGAGATGGCTGCTTGGCATCACTGACTCGATGGACGTGAGTCTCAGTGAACTCCGGGAGTTGATGATGGACAGGGAGGCCTGGCGTGCTGCGATTCATGGGGTCGCAAAGAGTCGTACACGACTGAGCAACTGATCTGATCTGATCTGATAGTTGCTTTACAACGTTGGGTTAGTTTCTACCTTACAATGCTGGAGTCCAACTCCAGTAGCTAGGGATTCAACCTGAAGAGATGAATGGTGTTGGAGATGAGATGGCCTCTCATTTTTCTATGGACTGCGTGTTTATTTCAAGTTTAAGATTCTGTTTTATACTTTTACAGAAACATTAGGCCAGAGGTTTGACATTTTCAGTTCCCCCTCTCCCAGATTTATTATCTCCATAAATCAATGTTGCTCTTCAAACAGAGTTCCCACTTCAGTGATTCTTATCATCTATTATCTACCTCTTCTTATGTGTCCTATAGTTAACTTGTGATTTCACTGTAACTCATGCTACATTCCTCAGTTTACTACTTATCTTCATAAATCCTGTTTGCCCCTAACATCTGAACTCACTATCTCTTAACAAGGCTTCTAGCTATAGTGTCTCTAAAAATTCCTAACTTCTATAAGCTATAGTAAAATATGCTAACTTTAAAACATTCCTTAAATCTTTAACTTCTAACTTTAAAATTATTTCTAAGCCCTAAATTCAGTAAACTCCTTTGCCATAAACATTCTCCTCACAAAGAGGCTTCAGATATCAATCCCTCCCAAGGCCTCAAGCTACGGCCTATGTAGCTTTTGAACAGTCTTTTGTAAAAGTCCTTAAACAAATGTCAATGATTAACTTTATGAATTATTTTCTGAGCATAGCTGCAGAAGGCTTTGTGCCTTCTCATGCTCCTCTCAAGAACAATAAGAACCTTAATGTTCCTTTTCAGTCAACTCGGCTGAGGAGAGGAAAAGACAAGTCAGAATTGCAAGGCCTAACTCCTTCATCCTGGGACAGTGCCTGCAGAATAAGGAGAGGGGTCTGGGGCCATGCCTCCATTTTGTCAGTAATGCCTAACGTGGCTCCTGATGTCTCCCCCTTTTTTACTTTTTAGAGCATAGGTATGAAACTCAGTAGATAGAGCAGAAAAACTTTGGTTGAGTATTCTGAAAAGGCATGGGGCTGTTACACAAATCAGAACTAACAGGCATAAGCACATGGCTGCATTAATCATTATTGTAGAAAAGGATCCATGGGAAAGATACCCCTCCAGATTTTCCAAGAGGGAATTTTAAAAAGCCATTGAGAGGAAAAGTCAGACTCTACCTGCTTCATATTCTGAATATCCTGATGTAACTTATCCTGATGTAACTTAGAAATATCAATACTAAAATCTGAATGATTCCAGACACCTAAAATATGATTTCTAATACGTTCCCAAGAGTGCATGGACTAATTCACCTGTAGAGGCGTATCGCACATCCATTTAAATTCAGCATGTGTGTAAAGTTTAAAAATAAAATAAAATTAAAAAATAAATAAATAAATTCAGCATGGCACCTTAAAGACAATTTAATTTTTAAATTTGTAATTTCTTGCCCCATAAGCAGAACTGCTTCTTCTAAAGAATTGACCTTATTTTCTATTTTCTTATCTATAATTTCCTGCATAGTAAGAGCTACAGAGACATTTTTGGACAGCTGATTGACAAACGAGGCCATATGCACTTCTTTTGACAGGGCAATAGCAGAAACCGTAACTGATGCAATTGTGGCAATCAAGGCAGTTATTCCCATAACCAGAGCTGCAATGAATCGCTTAGGTTGAGAAATTAAGCCATTAAGTTCATATAAAACTTTCAATGTATAATCATCAAACCATTGTCCCTCTAATTTTACAGTAACCATCAAATATGGTGGTTACTTTACAATCATCACAGCCTTATAATAATATAATCATTCCCATCAACACAATTTGATATAAAACAATTCACACATATAACATTGTAAACAATTTCTCCTTCAGAAACTTCCAAATCACTCTGATTTCTGGCCAACAAAAAGGCATAGGGAGAATGCATGCAGGCCCATACAATATACATTTGTTCATTTAAAGGTCCATGTAAAATCACAGGTTCCATAGCAGCCCATGCTTTCCATAACTCAGGCTGCATGGGACCCGTTCCATCGAAGCTCACTAAAGGAGGAACCCATCCATTAGCATGCCACCTGGTAATTACTAAAGGCATAGGGAGAAATGAATTATTCCATGTGGACCTATAAAGTTCTACATAAATCAAGCCCTATCGTTGACTTGAAAGATAGGGGCACCCCCATTCGGTCATAAAACGTCTGGTGGCAGCAATGGGAATAGATAACTTTATGGTGTACATGCATTCTTTCCAATGAGGAAAGCCAGAAATTCTGCTTATGCTTTCCCAGGCCTGTAGTCCTTGTTCATCAGAGTCCGAAGTGGGGAATGCACAGCTCGGATAGTCCTTTAAATGAGGGGCTGCCTTTTTTAAGGCATCAAATAGTCTTTCTTGCACCCCCGGCATCAGCAGCTGTAAAGACCAAAAGTCTCTCTTGCCATTGCTTCTTGGAGAATCAGTAAGCATGCCTTTCAAGGAAGTGCTAACGCATCCATTCAAAACTGGAGCTGCTTCTTGTAAAGAGGAAGGTATGGCAAAGCAAATATGTGGATAAATGGACATGCCTGAAAAACTGAAGGGGGTGCTGACCACTGTTTTAATATTATTAGGATAGATGGAAGCCCCATCCAAAAGAAGAGTATCATTAAAACAAAAAACAAAAAACACAAATGGTCTCATTCATCCAATCAACAGGCTGGAAAGAAGGTGGATTAGGCAAATAGGCCCAATAAACTTTTTCTGTGCTGGAGGGCCTGGGCTGACAAGCCAACACAGCAAGCACAGCCACAAACATTACCATAGGGGTGGCCTCATATCTCTCCCTTTCTATTAATTCTTCAGCCCACTGAGCGAGATGTTTTAGCTGGCCCCAAGTTGGTACTGTGCTGGAGGTGGTTGTTTAAGTACGATGACAGAGACGAGATGGGGCAGAATACGGTTGAACTCAATCAGCATGTCTCTCCTGAAGCTCCAGGTGCCTGAAGTGATGTACTAGCGGTGAAGCCTGAGGTGAAGAGTCATTCGCCCTTTGGCTTTTCCTTGGCTCCCTCAGGTCTGGACTCAATGAGCTTCTGGTCTCCCCATCTTTTTTCAGTCCTAGACTCCAGGACCCCAGGGATTTTAGTAACCTCAGGGGTCCAAACAGAAGAAGTGGAATCCTGTGGAAACACACAAGCATACCCTCTCCCACAAGTTAGCAGTATATCTGGCCCTTTCCATGCTCTAGTAAGGAGGTCCTTTCACTTAACCAGAGTAATGGTTAAGTTCCGCGTTAGGCAAGTTCCGCATTAGGCAAGTTCCGCTTTTAGGCAAGTTCCACGTTAGGCATTACTGACAGTACAAGGAAATAATCAGGTATATGTATATGTATATCCCCCTTACGCTTGGATCTCCCTTGCCCAACCTCAATCCCATCCATCTAGGTCACCACAGAGCACTAAGCTGAGTTCCTTGCACTATACAGCAGCTCCCCACTAGCTTTCTGTTTTACACATGGCAGTGTCTTTTGCTGGTCTAATAATCAAATTGACATAAGACAGATTAACAGGATAAAAACAAAAATTTAATAACATACATACTTCTTGTATAGGTGAGATAGACCCGAGAAAATAACATAATTCTCTGAAATAGTCAAAGCCATCACCTTAAATACCATCTTCAGCTAAAGACAAAAGAAAATGTTTTGGGTGGAGAGTCAGTTATGGGAAGTGATCAGGAAAAGCAAAGTAAGCAAGGTTATGATTTTTATGCAGATTTAAGTCCTTGCCTTCTTCACTGCTAAGAGTTTCTTCCTGGTACAGAGAGGGAGGTATCCTTACAAATGGACATTTCCCTTATAAATGTAAATGTTGATTATAAAATGACAATTTTAAGAGCTTATTTTATGTCTGCTTTTTTTTTTTTTTTTTTTAAGATAAATCTACCACAGAGGCTTTGGCATAGTCAATAAAGAAGAAATAGATGTTTTTTCTGGAACTCTCTTGCTTTTTTGATGATCCAGCAGATGTTGGCCATTTGATCTCTGGTTCCTCTGTCTTTTCTAAAACCAGCTTGAACATCTGAAAGTTCACAGTTCACGTATTGCTGAAGCCTGGCTTGGAGAATTTTAAGCATTACTTTCCTAGTGTGTGAGATGAGTGCAATTGTGTGGTAGTTTGAGCATTCTTTGGCATTGCCTTTCTTTGGGATTGGAATGAAAACTGACCTTTTCCAGTCCTGTGGCCACTGCTGAGTTTTCCAAATTTGCTGGCATATTGAGTGCAGCACTTTCACAGCATCATCTTTCAGGATTTGGAATAGCTCAACTGGAATTCCATCACCTCCACTAGCTTTGTTCGTAGTGATGCTTTCTAAGGCCCACTTGACTTCACATTCCAGGATGTCTGGCTCTAGGTGAGTGATCACACCATCGTGATTATCTTGGTCTTGAAGATCTTTTTTTGTATAGTTTTTCTGTGTATTCTTGCCACCTCTTCTTAATATGTTATGCTTCTGTTAGGTCCATACCATTTCTACCCTGATGGCAGAAAGTGAAGAGGAACTAAAAAGCCTCCTGATGAAAGTCAAAGAGGAGAGTGAAAAAGTTGGCTTAAAGCTCAACATTCAGAAAATGAAGATCATGGCATCTGGTCCCATCACTTCATGGCAAACAGATGGGGAAACAGTGGAAACAGTGTCAGACTTTATTTTTGGGGGCTTCAAAATCACTGCAGATGGTGATTGCAGTCATGAAATTAAAAGACGCTGACTCCTTGGAAGGAAAGTTATGACCAAACTAGATAGCATATTGAAAAGCAGAGACATTATTTTGCCAACAAGGTCCGTCTAGTCAAGGCTATGGTTTTTCCAGTAGTCATGTATGGATGTGAGAGTTGGACTGTGAAGAAAGCTGAGCACCAAAGAATTGATGCTTTTGAACTGTGGTGTTGGAGAAGACTCTTGAGAGTCCCTTGGACTGCAAGGAGATCCAACCAGTCCATTCTGAAGGAGATCAGCCCTGGGTGTTCTTTGGAAGGAATGATGCTAAAGCTGAAACTCCAGTATTTTGGCCACCTCATGTGAAGAGCTGACTCATTGGAAAAGACTCTGATGCTGGGAGGGATTGGGGGCAGGAGGAAAAGGGAGCGACAGAGGACAAGATGGCTGCTTGGCATCACTGACTCGATGGACGTGAGTCTGGGTGAACTCCGGGAGTTGGTGATGGACAGGGAGGCCTGGAGTGATGCGATTAATGGGGGTTGCAGAGAGTCGGACACGACTGAGTGACTGAACTGAACTGAACTGAACCAAAGAGGCATATTTTGGAGCTGCAAAATCTGCTCCCCTTTAATATCTTACAGGGACATACAATTCTTAGTTTCAGGTTTTTGAAATTGATTAGTTTCTTAAGCAATCATTTATTACATAGATAAATTATCCTTATTTCATTCTCTAAATCACTGAGTGAATATTCTTCATAGGAATTAAATTTATTATCTCTAACATTTTTCTTCCTGGGAAGAAGCACCATCACACTTACTACTGTCTTCCACTTGGTAACTCAATGTAACCTGTTTCTGATCATATACATGTTTTTGCAAGATTTTGGTGGGAGGCGGGGGCTTAGGTGACTTTGGTATACCTGTCACTTCACTGTTTCCAAACTGGAGAAACAACAGCTCACTAGAGCCTCATGGGCAAAGGGCTATTTAGAAAAAGTTCATCTTTCTTTTATGAAACAGTTATGACAGAGGAAAACACATCCCATTTTCAAGCAGGTTTATTCTCTGTTCCTTTTATTTCTGCTTTTGATCCTAAGAGCCTGCCATAATCCATAATAAGCATATGATTTTTAACATGTGTATGTGTTGTGTGTTAAGTCGTTTCAGTCATGTCTGCCTCTTTGTGACCCCATGGACTGTAGCCCACCAGACTCCTCTGTCCATGGGATTTTCCTGGCAAGAATACTGGGGTGGGTTGCCATGCCCTCCTCCAGGGTCTTCCCAACCCAGGGACTGAACCCTGGTCTCTTATGTCTCCTGCATTGGCAGGCAGATTCTTTACCACTAACACCACCTGGAAAGCTGTTTAACACCATGGTCATTAACTTACACAGTATTCTGTTCTTTCCACATTTGTGAGAAACTGCCTCCTGTTGCTTTGATGACGGTGGCAAAAGTAACTTTATTCATAATTCTAGCTCTATTTTATAAAAGTCTTGATATTGAAAAGTCATTCTCTTGAAGATATGTTATTTTGGATTGTGAGTTGTCCAATAGATTGTGCCACTTTACTATGACCAAAGATAAAATTAAGTAATATCTAGCAGGTTTTGGTAGTCTTGGGCTCTTTATAGCTAGATGAAAATAATGAATTTTTTGTTCTCTAATTACATTGGATAAGTAATGTAAATATAGATGTTATTCCAAAACATAACTTATGCCTTGTTTCTCCTTAACCAAAAGAAAATAGCCTTCAAAATGGGCCAGACATACTTTCTCATAAGATTGATTTATGAGATTTGAAGGAAAAAAGAAAAGAATCCAGTAATAATGTTAAGTACATGCTGTTGCCTTCAAGAAGGATGCATCAAATTGTCCCAAGCATTTACAAGTTTTACATTTTAAGATCTTTAGGGGAAAATCACCTTCACTAATCCATTTTAATGTTTAAATGCCCTAAAAATGCAGGTACACAGCAGACACCTGTTGTTATCAATTAGCTCTGATGGTATTATACCAGAAAGTGCTTGCTTTCATGAATAATCAACAGATCTAGCAATACTTTTCTTTGAACTTGTTAAGCTATGCCCCATTTTTAAAGTTAGTATTTCAGAAGATTATGCTACAGGCATTCTGAAGTCTCAAATCTAATGCTGTGGTTGTTAGATAGACTCTATAGTACATCTTGAATCAATAGTGACCTTTAGCAAAATTTCATACAATTTAAGCAAGGAAAAAAATTTTACCTAAGTGATTGGAAAGGTGTCTGGTTAAATTTCTGTACTTTGTCTTTTAGGTAGTATATCCATTAGTACATGTTTTATAACACAGATGGCTTTATAATGATGTATGATGGAGTAAAATTTTGTGTAGCATGATTTCATCATAGATCCTGATTTCAAAAAGAAAAGATTAAGCCATAGGAGTTAGTTTCATCTCTAATATCTCAATTCACACTTGAATTCATTCATGTATGTGCTAAGTCGCTCAATCGTGTCCAACTCTTTGCAACCCCATGGACTGTAGACTGCCAGGCTCCTCTGTCCATGGGATTCTCCAAGAAAGAATACTGCAGTGGGTTGCCATTTTGTCCTCCAGGGGATCTTTCCAACCCAGGAATCGAACTCATATCTCTTATGTCTCCTGCATTGACAGACAGGTTTTTTTTTTTTTTTTTTTTTTTACCACTACTGCCACCTGGGATTTCATTCATAGCACTGATAAAAATGCTGTATTGAGGATTCAGAATACAGGATGTTAATGATTGTATTTATCAATACAGATCTAAAAGTGGCAGTAGAAGAATTAAACTACTTTTAGAAAACTGTACAACTGTATTTAAGAAAAGAAAAATAAAATCATCAAGATAGGTCAAGGTGCTGTGTTTGATTTGTGTACCTTTACCTATGCTACTTAAAAGATTAATGTATTAAATACATCTTTGCCTTTTAACCCAGTAAAAGAAAATTTCTCAAGCTTTTGAGAAAGCATGTACACAAAATATTCTGCAAAATAAGGAAGAAAGTAATTTTCAGTTCATTTCAAAGTCTTTGTATAGATAATGGAAAGAAAAGATGATTGCCAAGTCATGGACTTGATGTGCTATAATTAGAAATAAGACATAATTTAAGTTATTTATTAACTAGAAATACATTCAGGATCATAAAGCTTGAATGTAATGTATTTTCCTATGTGATGAAAATAAACATTCTGGTAAGCTGCCTTCTTTTTTTAATATAAGTGGTGACAAAATAAAATAACTCCAAATCACACAAATGCTCCAGAGATTTTCAAGCAGATAGGAAGATGGGTTTGTTCATTTTTAAGCATACCATTCTATGGCACTGGGAGGAACCCAAATGAGTTTGCCTCATTCTTTGATATGGATTATGTTGACTATTGTGCTGATTGCATTTTGATCTTTGCAACAGAAAGCTATATTTTACACAGTAAGTAATAAAGCTGTTCTGCACTGATTCATAAAACAGCAGCAATTCATGAAATTCTTATACTACTTAATGATTCACTCTCCCACCCAATGAACTGGGCTTTTCCCAACTATACCCCAGAGAGCAGCACTGTCCACTGTTTGATGTCACTTGGGAGATCAATTTGACTTTCAAGGTCACTAAGTTCAAAGCCATTCAGTTATATGAACAGAAATGACATCATTCTGAATTTGTACTGTATGTAGCAAAATTGAAATACATCAAAATTATAAAGTGGATGAGGTTAATCTGTAGTTGCCTGTTACCTCCACATTTAGAACCCCTTTCTCCTTTTCTGATAGTAGTCTAAGACTCAAAGGACAGTCTGTCTCATGGTGGAGTATATATCTTTGGGTTTTACAGGTTCCCATATTCTACTTCTACCTCACTGAGAAAAGCTCACTGCTTCTAGAAAATTCCCTGAGAAAAATCATTAAACGTAATCTTACTAAGAAGTAATATGCATTATTATTATTTGTAAAATTCACTCTAGCACAATGGATAATTTACAAAATTCACACTTATGTAAATAAGTAAGCATGTAAATAAGGCAAGACAACCAATTAAAGAGATGTACCCATTATGTGACTGGTGTAACTGGGTTAAGCACATAGATAAGATCATCAGCAAAGACCTGCACTCCCAAGTATACAACTTTCTGTGTGGTTAAGCAATGACTTCCATAGCTTGCCATTAGAAATAAAGCTATGAGGCCACCATCACCCTAATACCAAAACCAGACAAAGATGCCACAAAAAAGAAAACTACAGGCCAATATCACTGATGAACATAGATGCAAAAGTCCTCAACTAAATTCTAGCAAACAGAATACAACAACATATTAAAAAGATCATGCATCATGACCAAGTGGGCTTTATCCCAGGGATGCAAGGATTCTTCAACATCCACAAATCAATCAATATGATACACCACATTAACAAATTGAAAAATAAAAACCATATGATTATCTCAATAGATGAAGAGAATGTCTTTGACAAAATTCAACATCCATTTATGATAAAAACTCTCCAGAAAGCAAGCACAGAAGAAACATACTTCAACATAATAAAAGCTATATATGATAAACCCACAGCAAACATTATCCTCAATGGTGAAAAATTGAAAGCATTTCCCCTAAAGTCAGGAACAAGACAAGGCTGCCCACTCTCACCACTACTATTCAACATAGTTTTGGAAGTTTTGGCCACAGCAATCTGAGAAGAAAAATAAATAAAGGGAATCCAGATTGGAAAAGAAGAAGTAAACTCTCACTGTTTGCAGATGACATGGTCCTCCACATAGAAAACTTTAATGACACGACCAGAAAATTGCTAATCAATGAATATAGTAAAGTTACAGTATATGAAATTAATACACAGAAATCCCTTGCATTCCTACACACTAAGAATGAGAAAACAGAAAGAGAAATTAAGGAAACAATTCCATTCACCATTGCAACGAGAAGAATAAAATACTTAGGAATAAATCTACCTAAAGAAACAAAAAACCTATATATGTGAAGTCACTCAGTCGTGTCCGACTCTTTGACGCCCCATGGACTGTAGCCTACCAGGTTCCACCGTCCATGGGATTTTCCAGGCAAGAATACTGGAGTGGGTTGCCATTTCCTTCAAAACACTGATGAAAGAAATCAAAGATGACAAATAGACGGAGAAATGTACCATGTTCATGGATTGGAAGAATCAGTATAGTGAAAATAAGTAACTACCCAAAGCAATCTATAGATTCAATGCAATTCCCATCAAGCTACCAATGGTATTTTCACAGAACTGCTGCTGCTGCTGCTAAGTTGCTTCAGTTGTGTCCGACTCTGTGCAACCCCATAGACGGCAGCCCACCAGGCTCCACCATCCCTGGGATTCTCCAGGCAAGAACACTGGAGTGGGTTGCCATTTCCTTCTCCAATACATTAAAGTGAAAAGTGAAAGTGAAGTCGCTCAGTCATGTGTGACTCTTCACGACCCCATGGAGTGGAGCCTATCAGGCTCCTCTGTCCATGGGATTTTCCAGGCAAGAGTAGTGGAATGGGTTGCCGTTGCCTTATCCATTTCACAGAACTAGAACAAATCATTTCACAATTTGTATGGAAATACAAAAAACTTTGAATAGCCAAAACAATCGTGATAAAGAAGAAGAGATCAACTGAAGAGATCAACCTGCCTGACTTCAGAGTATACTACAAAGGTACAGTCATTAAGACAGTATGGTACTGGCACAAAGACAGAAATATAGACCAATGGAACAAAATAGAAAGCCCAGAGATAAATCCACACACCTATGGACACTTTATCTTTGACATAGGATGGAAGAATATACAATGGAGAAATGACAATCTCTTTAACAAGTGGTGCTGTGAAAACTGGTCAACCACCTGTAAAAAAATGAAACTAGAACACTTTCTAACATCATACACAAAAATAAACTCAAAGTGGATTAAAGCTCTAAACATAAGACCAGAAACTATAAAACTCCTAGAGGAAAACATAGGCAAAACTCTCTCTGACATAAATCACAGCAGGATCCTCTATGACCCACCTCCAAGAATAATGGAAATAAAAACAAAAATAAGCAAATGGGACCTAATTAAACTTAAAAGCTTTTGCACAATGAAGGAAACTATAAACAAGGTGAAAAGACAGCTTTCAGAATGGGAGAAAATAATAGCAAATGAAAGTGAAGTTGCTCAGTCTTGTCCAACTCTTTGTGACCCTATGGACTGTAGCCTACAAGGCTCCCCAGTCTATGGAATTTTCCAGGCAAGAGTATTGGAGTGGGTTGCCATTTCCTTCTCCAGGGGATCTTCCCAACCCAGGGATCAAACCCAGGTCTTCGGCATTGCGGGCAGCTGCTTTACCATCTGAGCCACCAGGGAAGCCCCAGTAGCAAATGAAATGACTAACAAAGAATCAATCTCAAAATATACAAGCAGCTCCTGCAGCTCAATTCCAGAAAAATAAACGATCCAATCAAAAAACAGGCCAAAGCACTAAGCAGACATTTCTCCAAAGAAGACATACAGATGGTTAACAAACACACGAAAAGATGCTCAACCTCACTCAATATCAGAGAAATGCAAATCAAAACCACTATGAGGTACCATGTCATGCTGGTCAGAATGGCTGCTATCAAAAAGTCTACAAAGAATAAATGCTGAAAAGAGTGTGGAGAAAAGTTAACCCTCTTATAATGTTGGTGGGAATGCAAACTAGTACAGCCACTATGGAGAACAGTGTGGAGATTCCTTAAAAAACCAGACATAGAACTGCCACATGACCCAGCAATCCCACTGCTGGGCATACACACTGAGGAAACCAGAATTGAAAGAGACACATGTACCCAAATGTCCATCAGAGCACTGTTTACAATAGTTAGGACATGGAAGCAACGTAGATGTCCATCAGCAGACGAATGGATAAGAAGGCAGTGATACATATCCACAATGGAATATTACTCAGCCATTACAAAGAACACATTTGAATCAGTTCTAATGAGGTGGATGAAACTGGAGCCTATTATACAGAGTGAAGTAAGTCAGAAAAAAAACCCACCAATATAGTATATTAATGGATATATACTTATTTATTTATTTCAAATAAATTTATTTATTTATTTTAAAAATATTGTAGTGGTTTTGCCATACATTGACATGAATCAGTCATGGGTGTACATGTGTTCCCCTTCCTGAACCCACTTCCCACCTCCCTTCCCTTCCCATCCCTCAGGGTCATCCCAGTGTACCAGCCCTGAGCGCCCTGTATCATGCATCAAACCTGGACTGGTGATCTGTTTCACATATGATAATATACATGTTTCAATGCTATTCTCCCAAATCATCCCACCATTGCCTTCTCCCACAGAGTCCAAAAGACTGGCATTTAGAAAGATGGTAATGATACCCTATATGTGAGACAGCAAAAGAGACACAGATATAAAGAACAGACTTTTGGACTCTGTGGGAGAAGGCGAGGGTGGGATGATTTGAGAAAATAACATTGAAACACGTATATTACCATATGTGAAATAGATCACCAGTCCAAGTTTGATGCATGGAACAGGGCACTCAAAGCCGTTGCACTGGGACAACAATGAGGGATGAGATGGGAAGGGAGGTGGGAGGGAGGTTCAGGATGGGGGACACATGTACACGCATGGCTGATTCATGTCAATGTATGGCAAAACCCCCCACAATGTTGTAAAGTAATTAGCTTCCAATTAAAATAAATTAATTAATTAAAAAATAAAGTGAGAAGAAAAGTATATTGCAAATATAAAATTCCTAAGGCAAAAAAAGAAATAAAGCTTATATAGACTTGAAGAATATAAAAATTGGTTACAGGATGATTGCAAACTTAAAAACTGAGTGGGTCTTTAAAATCCATACCGTAAGTTAACACAGGTGTCAACACTGCTATGACTACATACATTTCTTGAAGCCATAGGAAAACTATCCTTTTTGCCATGCTTGACTGTTTAGCAGAGCCATGGTAAATCTAACTGCATTTAATAAGGCTTCTGCTATTACTCTAAGCAGTTAAAACATTTTGGCATATCTCCTATTCAGTTTTGGTCCTTAAGTCATCTCCCATTCGCAGAGGTTTTTCCATATTAATATCCATGCCTTCTACTGGCTTTCCTTGTTCTTTCAACTGATGTCTTATTAGTTAACAAAATTTAAAGAAGAAATTGCCTAATCAATCTTTTTATAGTACTAAGAACTTGGGAAAGGTTTTTTTTTTTTTTATTATATGCATATAATGCATGTCTGGGCTTCCCTGGGGGCTCAGATGGTAAATCGTCTGCCTGCAATGCAGGAGACCCGGGTTCGATTCCTAGGTCAGGAAGATCCCCTGGAGAAGGAAATGGCAACCCACTCCAGCACTCTTGCCTGGAAAATCCCATGGATGGAGGAGCCTGATAGGCTATAGTCCATGGGGTCACAAAGAGTCAGACACGACTGAAAGACTTCACTTTCACTTTCAATGCATGTCATCAAAATCAGCAGCATTGCTAATAAGAATGAGCTCACCACACAGTCACTTGAAGAGAGGAACTATTTCTGCCCTTACTTTATGACCATTATACAGAAAGGAGAAACAAACACAGATAGTCAACATCTGTAAAGTGAATTTTCCAAATTTATAATGGAATTAATGCCTTTAAAGCTATAAATATCAAAATGTGGCTCTACATCTGCTAACATGCTTTTTGACAACAAGCTGTGCTGAAAGGCAGTCAGTTGGTGCTGCAGGTGAACACCTTGGGCTGTGGGTTGCAACTTGTTTATTGCTTCCTTGTGCACATCCATGGGCCATATGGTCAGGGTCTTCATGGAAACAAATTGTCCATAATTGTCTTCCAGCATGAGGATAGGATAAAGTTTTTCAGAGCTGTAGAACGACCTCAACAAAACCTGTTAATTGTACAGATTGTTTGAGGGTGGACATGATCATTCACCTCATCTACTGTCTGCATATAACTCAGACTCAGGAATGTGTACTATTGCAACTAGTATATCAGAGATAGTTTGTGCCATCTTCTCCAGGACTTAGATGCTTTTCTTTCTGTCAAGGCAAGAACTGAGTAGTGTACCTCCTGATCTTTCCCAGAGCCCAGGAAATCTAGCTTAGAAGAATAATCAAACTCACTATAGTTGTTTAAAACTAGTTTAAAACTGTAATAGAGTTGTTACAAGGACTCAGAACATATATCTTTTCCCACCACAATGAATTTATGTTTTCACATTTGTTTTTTTTCAATTTTGTAGTTGTATGTTGCTAGTATCACCGATTCAGAGTACTACCCTGGAAACATGGGGAACACATGTATACCTGTGATGGATTCATTTTGATATTTGGCAAAACTAATACAATTATGTAAAGTTTAAAAATAAATAAAATATGAAAAAAAATAGCATTTCATTTAAAAAAGTCTTTTCTAATTCAATAACTTAGTGTATATCATTATAATGGAAGTCAATAAGAAAAGTTAGGACAGATAGAGTAAATATCAAAGCACCGGGTGCTTTGCACATTGTTAAAAAGATATATAACATGGAAATCAAGTGGTTTTATAAAAATGATATATATTTAATCTTCATAGATGATAGTGATGAACAGTATAGGTACCGAGCTTTGAGTTGTTTAGTCAAAAGCATGATGATGCTGTGTGCAAAATAATTTTCATTACTTTTGTCTTATGACTTGTGGCACACAGTTGCAATATAGCCAACTAACTGAGGGTGGCTTCTCTAATCAGAATGTGAAGTGAAACCTACTGGCCTATGTGGGAATTTGCTCCATAATGTGGATCTTTTTTATACTATGCTGTAACCAATACCACAAATAAGTTCTAGTTCAAAGCAGAAATAAAGAGTATCTATTGTCCAAAATGCCCATAATTATTTCTATGATTGTAATTCTAAAATTCTAGTGAGTGAAAAAATAAAGGGATTAAACATCACAGGAGAGGCAAAGAATTTTTGTTCCATATAAAATGTAAAGTAAAACAACATGGTGACATCCTTTATTTTATGGTACTTGAAAAATTATTTGAAATGAAAATTATTAAATTGCCTGAAAATGAATCTGACTGAATTGTCTATAAATGCAAAGTGTTGGGACAGTTGCTTTTACATCTTCTGACTTGAGTAGCATTAAGTTAAATGTACCCTCAGGTTTTTATGTTGCAGCAGAAAGTCTAAGGCTTTGTAATCACTGCTGCCATTCCCTCTGAAAGACCACCCACCTTGGTAATAGCAAGTGCTCCACAGTGAAAAGATGTGTGGATTTTCCCCTTTATTTAACTTTGTCTTAAAAGGATTTGAATGGTAATTTTAACTAGTAAGTTGTTACAACACATATTATATCACCAGTCACATTCATGTGCTATTTAAATTTGTGATGAAAAAATACGCATATACTTGGATTTGGCTGAAAATAATATTATGCTTATCCAGATCACTTAGGTTTGATAACATGAGCATAATAGCTCAATCTCACAAGAGCAATTTACCATGAGATTTCCAGATTGTACACCTGTGCTCTTAGCTGTGTATCTTGTAAGAACTGCCTGGATTGTACATTTCATCTTGGGTTTACTTGGCATAAACATGCACTTTCTAAAACTGTTTTTAGTTACCACCTCTGATATGCACATATCTTTTTGTCTGTACCTCATGTTAACAATTGATAAGTTGTTAGTTAACTAGTTAATAGTTTATACGTTGGAAAGTTCATTTTCTTTTTAGAGAGGGTGATTATATCACCATATTTATCCTAGATGTTTGTTAGAATTCTGGAGAGCAAATATCAAGTGAGTTAAAAGCTGTAGCAACCAAAAACTTATTAAAATGCTATCGTGTATAAACGTATAAAGCACTATTACTGCACTTTACTGGCAATACAGAGATATATGTGATATTTCTGGGAGGGGGGTATAAAAATCTAGATGTGGATTAGTGAGGCCTGTAAAAATATCACATAGAGGTTGGAGACTGAATTAGAAATTGCAGAAAAACAGACCTAGGCAAGCAGCAGAGAATGATGGGACAGAATGAAAGGCAGAGTATTTGGGTCCAGAAAATGACAGGAGCAAAGTGTAAGGTTTTTGCGAGCTTCACATGGCACCTCACACAGGTGCTAAGAAAGGCTCTTTTACATTAATCTTGCTGTTAGTTGCATGTGTGTATACAATTCCATAGAAGCTATTGTGGATTGACTGCAAAGTGGTATCACTGTTATTGTAGTTATTTCTGACAGAATTCTCTTTAGATGAGAATTAGTATTTCAGGCAAATTTTGGTTCACATGACTATCAATGTATGAAAAGTGCCCACATATGTATTTTGCAATGTTTGCCTCCTGGTGGGAGGAGGGATAGGAGGTGAACTAAGGGGTTGCTGTGGTCAGTCCAATAGCCGTTACTGACCCCTCCTTTTTCATCTTCTCAAACAGTGCCAATACCTACTAATCCCTAAAACTAGGAAGATGTAAAATCTTCCATATCTCCTGCTAACAAAATGTACACAAAACAGCGTGTTCCAACAGACCTGCAAGTTCAAAAAGAAGGAGTAAGACATTGAGATGAGGTAGCTTATAGGTGTGTACATGAAACCATCCTTGTTACCTCTTGTTACCACCCTCCAGGAATATTTATGTCCTCTTTGTTTTCCTCCATCAATATCTAAAATACTGCTTTTCACTTGTTAATTTAAAGAGAGAGATTAGGCATCAGCTCTTGTGGATGTTAAGAAAATAGCACAGAATAAAAATTAATTCTGAAGTCTCATTTTCATAATAATGAGATTTATACCTTTTCCCTAATGAGTATAATTGTAATCTCCCTGACATAGGATTTCAGAAAGCATTCTCCTTTTTGGTCAATAAATCAACAGTGCCCTGACACTGTTTATTATTAGGTGTATTAGGTGGTCAACAGAGGGTCATTCAGTAAAGTCTGTGTTAGGCAGGTACTCTGCTATCAGTTCAGTTCAGTCGCTCAGTTGTGTCCGACTCTCTGCAACCCCATGAATCACAGCACACCAGGCATCCCTGTCCATCACCAACTCCCGGAGTTCACTCAGACTCACGTGCATCGAGTCAGTGATGCCATCCAGCCATCTCATCCTCTGTCGTCCCCTTCTCCTCTTGCCCCCAATCCCTCCCAGCATCAGAGTCTTTTCCAATGGGTCAACGCTTCGCATGAGGTGGCCAAAGTACTGGAGTTTCAGCTTTAGCATCATTCCTTCCAAAGAAATCCCAGGGCTGATCTCCTTCAGAATGGACTGGTTGGATCTCCTTGCAGTCCAAGGGACTCTCAAGAGTCTTCTCCAACACCACAGTTCAAAAGTATCAGCTTTCTTCACAGTCCAACTCTCACATCCATACATGACCACAAGAAAAACCATAGCCTTGAGTAGACAGACCTTTGTTGGCAAAGTAATGTCTCTGCTTTTCAATATGCTATCTAGGTTGGTCAAAACTTTTCTTCCAAGGAGTAAGCGTCTTTTAATTTCATGGCTGCAATCACCATCTGCAGTGATTTTGGAGTCCCAAAAAATTAAGTCTGACACTGTTTCCACTGTTTCCCCATCTATTTCCCATGAAGTGATGGGACCAGATGCCATGATCTTAGTTTTCTGAATGTTGAGCTTTAAGCCAACTTTTTCACTCTCCACTTCCACTTTCATCAAGAGGCTTTTTAGTTCCTCTTCACTTTCTGCCATAAGGGTGGTGTCATCTGCATATCTGAGGTTATTGATATTTCTCCCGGCAATCTTGATTCCAGCTTGTGCTTCCTCCAGCCCAGCATTTCTCATGATGTACTCTGCATATAAGTTAAATAAGCAGGGTGACAATATACAGCCTTGACGTACTCCTTTTCCTATTTGGAACCAGTCTGTTGTTCCATGTCCAGTATAGGGTTCAGTAATTAGAGAACTCCATCATTTGAATTTAACCTGCCTCTCTTTCATTCCTAACAACTTGAGCCATTTCAACTGTGTTATGCCATTGCATTAAAAGGTCATGTTTCCACTGCCAGAGTGAAAAGTGAAGAACTGAAGAATTCAGCTTCACAAATTATCCAGAATTTGGCTTTTATTTTTCATTTTTGCCTAAAATTGCCTAAGTATTTATTCCATAGTGTTTTGAACTCAGAATATATTTACCGACAAGAAAACGCAGATTAAATAAATCCTAATGATATACAGAACTCTTGTAATCCTTTGTTACAACGAGGTTGAGAATGTGAAATGGAACTGTGCCATGGGGAAAATCTAACCAATCAATACAAGCTGTAATGTAATGCAATTATATATAGTATTCTGTTTGTACTTGACGGAATATATTTTGGGAGCTACATCTTACTTCTTCATTCATGGCCATCATATTTCCACCAAAAAAAAGAGGCATTTAAGCAGCTCCTATCTCTATTCCCTGTGGCTGACTGTATAAGTGATGAGAAATTTTCACTGATCTCTTCTGTATTTGTCTCAGGATCTTCTTTTTCTTGTTTGATTTAAGCCCTAAGGAGCTGTTGTTGAATGCTGATGAGACATTGGGTAAAGCCTCCAGCCAGTTTTTTTGTTTTGACTTTTTTTTTTTTAACTTTCATTTTGGCAAATTTGTTTCAAAAAGTTAGACACCCATCTTGCTCTTAATAGGGAACCTCTACTGTCAGTTAAAACCATTTCCCATAGCTGTTTAAAATGTGCTTGTGACTGCCTGACCAGGTGAATAGGTAAACATTTCAGTCATTGCTTTGGGAGAATAAATCACCTTGCTTGGATGGGGCTTGGAGAGAAAAATGAACCAAATGTCACAGAGTCTTAGCTGTAGCTGTCTCTGTGCTTGGCGGAATGCTCCCATCTTTTATGATGCAAATAGTAATTTATTTTTGCCCAACAGCAGGTCAGCCACAAGGATTTAGCTTCCTTCCAAGGTGGGGGAGCTGATTTGACCTGCCGTTATGCTTTTCTACAAGATTCTTATTTACAATTTCTTAATGAGTTATGTCACAGTAGCTGCTGGTATGATCCTCTTGATATGAGGACCTGTGAAGCAGAATGGTTAATGATGCACACCTTGCTAGTTTCAGCGGAGAACATTACCGAATGACTGTAGTACGCCAAGCTCATAATAAATGGAACACTGCCACCTTTTGGTCATAAAATAGGGAAACAAGTTAGTATAGCTGGGATTCTGCATGTCAAAGAGATGGTTTCCAACTATTTGTGACTGATCTGGTGATCACACAATCTATACAAGTAATACTAACCTAATTCTTTTCTCTCTTTTCTTTTGTTCTTTTGTTCCCCTTTGTGACAGCACCTATGGTTTGACTCTATGCATTTCATATAATGACCTTGGGATGCTTCCGGAGAAACTGAAGTATACTACATTCTAATTATGTTTTGCATAGGAATGAATTACACATGCAATATGCAGATAATGTGAAGGATTCCATGGTTACCATTGTACACATGGCACCTTCTTTCATACAGTGACAATTAATCTGAGGAAATATTTGGGAAGAATTTTGAAAGAAGGAAATTTAATTGAGCATTGCAGTATTTATTTAGGATTGTAATTTGGACATTGATTTTAATTAAAAACTTTTTGAGGGAGTTTGCCTTGTTCTTTCCTTACATAGCCTCTCTCATGATGCAATAAAATGCCAATTAATTGAATCATAATCATTCAAATATTGACATTCACTTTTTAAATTAATTTTTTAGAAGAAAGAAGCAAATTATTATACTAGAAAGCAGGAACTTAATTTAAAAAAAAAGGAAAATCCTAGGGTACATCCTGATAGATATCTATAAGCAATCAACCCAGTCTCCTATACAGGTCAGTGTAATGGTGATTGACATCAAGAATATTCAAGATCCAAACTCTAAAAGAAACATAAAAATATATTCCTTGGGGACCAACTCTCCTGGTAGCTCAGCTGGTAAAGAATCTGCCTGCATTGCAGGAGACCTGGGTTCAATCCCTGGATTGGGAAGATCCTTTGGAGGAGGGCATGGCAACTCACTCCAGTATTCTTGCCTGGAGAATCCCCATGGACAGAGGAGCCGGTGGGCTACAGTCCATGGGGTTGCAAAGAGTTGGACACGACTGAGCGACTAAGCACAGCAGCACCAACTAGAACATTTTTTTTTAGATTAAAATTAGTGTCCACATCACAAGCCTTAAAAAGTAGTGTAGCATTGAATTAGAATTTCCTTCTTTTAAAATTGTTCCCAAATATTTAATATTAATTGTACTAAAAGAAGTTTCTGTGTGTATACAGAAACATTTTCAAAAGAGTTTTCAGCTTTTATTAAATGAGAGATTTAATCTGCATCTTAATGATGAATTATTGGAGATAGTTTTTCTCAACATAAAGGAACAAATACTGTAACTTTAAGCATATCATCAAGGTTGGTAAAAAAAAATATATATATATATATATATATATATTCAGATGCCATGTTCTTTATTTTCTGAATGTTGAGTTTTAAGTTAACTTTTTCACCCTCCTCTTTCATCAAGAGGGTTTTTTTAAATTTAAAGTTATTTATTTTAATTGGAGGCTAATTACTTTACAATATTGTATTGGTTTTGCCATACATCAACATGAGTCCACCACGGGTGTACACGGGTGTACACGTGTGTACATGGGGACATCCTGAACCCCCTCCCACTTCCCTCCCCGTACCATCCGTGTGGGTCATCCCAGTGGACCAGCCCTGAGCATCCTGTATCCTGCACCAAACCTGGACTGGCGATTCCTTTCTTATATGATATTATACATGTTTCAATGCCATTCTCCCAAATCATCCCACCCTTGCCCTCACCCACAGAGTCCAAAAGACTGTTCTATATATCTGTGTCTCTTTTGCTGTCTCGCATACAGGGTTATCGTTACCATCTTTCCAAATTCCATATATATGCATTTGTATACTGTATTGGTGTTTTTCTTTCTGGCTTACTTCACTCTGTATAATAGTCTCCAGTTTCATCCACCTCATTAGGACTGATTCAAATGTATTCTTTTTAATGGCTGAGTAATACTCCATTGTGTATATGTACCATGCTGTGATGACCATTGGGGTACATGTGTCTCTTTCAGTTCTGGTTTCCTTGGTGTGTATGCCCAGCAGTGGGATTGCTGGGTCATAAGGCAGTTCTATTTCCAGTTTTTTAAGGTATTATTAAACAGTTGGGACTCCCCAGCAGTGAAAGTTGATGCTTATTCCACTGGGCCTAGGATTACCCTTTCCAAAGTAAGGGGAGATGAAGACTGTTTCATTGGTGAAAGGTTTGCTTTATTGGCTATTCAAATGCTATGCCCAATTTATGCCTTCTTTGACAGTGAAGCATTCACTGAGGATCCTTGGGTCCTCCTGGAGCATTTCCATACAGATTCTTTGTTTTGGTTGTTATCCTTCCAAAAAAAGGTTTAAAACAGCCAAAATATTTGCTTTAAAAATACAAAAAATAATCAATATTATATCAGTTCAGTTCAGTTCAGTCACTCAGTCGTGTCCGATTCTTTGGGACCCCATAAATCGCAGCATGCCAGGCCTCCCTGTCCATCATCAACTCCGGGAGTTCACTGAGACTCACGTCCATTGAGTCAGTGATGCCAACCAGCCTTCTCATCCTCTGTCGTCCCCTTCTCCTCCTGCTCCCAATCCCTCCCAGCATCAGAGTCTTTTCCAATGAGTCAACTCTTTGCATGAGATGGCCAAAGTACTGGAGTTTCAGCTTTAGCATCATTACTTCCAAAGAAATCCCAGGGTTGATCTCCTTCAGAATGGACTGGTTGGATCTCCTTGGAGTCCAAGGGACTCTCAAGAGTTTTCTCCAACACCACAGTTCAAAAGCATCAATTCTTCAGCACTCAGCTTTCTTCACAGTCTAACTCTCACACCCATACATAACCATAGGAAAAACCATAGCCTTGACTACACGGACCTTTGTTGGCAAAATAATGTCTCTGCTTTTGAATATGCTGTCTAGGTTGGTCATAACTTTCCTTCCAAGGAGTAAGTGTCTTTTAATTTCATAGCTGCAGTCACCATCTGCAGTGATTTTGGAGCCCCCAAAAAATAAAGTCTGACACTGTTTCCAATGTTTCCTCATCTATTTCCCATGAAGTGATGGGACCAGATGCCATGATCTTCATTTTCTGAATGTTGAGCCTTAAGCCAACTTTTCCACTCTCCACTTTCACTTTCATCAAGAGGCTTTTTAGTTCCTCTTCACTTGCTGCCATACGGGTGGTGTCATCTACATATCTGAGGTTACTGATATTTCTCCCAGCAATCTTGATTCCAGCTTGTGCTTCATCCAGCCCAGCATTTCTCATGATGTACTTTGCATATAAGTTAAATAAGCAGAGTGACAATATACAGCCTTGATGTACTCCTTTTCCTATTTGGACCCAGTCTGCTGTTTCATGTCCAGTTCTAACTGTTGCTTCCTGACCTGCATACAGATTTCTCAAGAGGCAGATCAGGTGGTCTGGTATTCCCATCTCTTTCAGAATTTTCCACAGTTTATTGTGATCCACACAGTCAAAGGCTTTGGCATAGTCAATAAAGCAGAAATAGATGTTTTTCTGGAACTCTCTTGTTTTTTTTTTTTTGTTTTGTTTTTTTGATAATCCAGCAGACGTTGGCAATTTGATCTCTGGTTTCTCTGCCTTTTCTAAAACCAGCTTGAACATCTGGAATTTCAAGGTTCACATATTGCTGAAGCCTGGCTTGGAGAAGTTTGAGCATTACTTTATTAGCGTGTGAGATGAGTTCAATTGTGTCGTAGTTTGAGCACTCTTTGGCATTGCCTTTCTTTGGGATTGGAATGAAAACTGACCTTTTCCAGTCCTGTGGACACTGCTGAGTTTTCCAAATTTGCTGGCATATTGAGTACAGCCCTTTCACAGCATCATCTTTCAGGATTTGATATAGCTCAACTGGAATTCTATCACCTCCACTAGCTTTGTTGGTAGTGATGCTTTCTAAGGCTCACTTGACTTCACATTCCAGGATGTCTGGGTCTAGGTGAGTGATCACACCATCATGATTATCTTGATCATGAAGATCTTTTTTGTACAGTTTTTCTGTGTATTCCTGCCACCTCTACTTAATATCTTCTGCTTCTGTCAGGTCCATGCAATTTCTATCCTTTATCGAGCCCATCTTTGCATGAAATGTTCCCTTGGTATCTCTAATTTTCTTGAAGAGATCTCTAGTCTTTGCAATTCTATTTATTTCCTGTATTTCTTTGCATTGGTCGCTGAGTAAGGCTTTCTTATCTCTTCTTGCTACTATTTGGAACTTTGCATTCAGATGCTTATATCTTTCCTTTTCTCCTTTGGTTTTTGCTTCTCTTCTTTTCACAGCTATTTGTAAGGCCTCCTCAGACACCCATTTTGCTTTTTTGCATTTCTTTTCCATGGGGATGGTCTTGATCCCTGTCTCCTATACAATGTCATGAACCTCCGCCCATAGTTCATCAGGCACTCTATCTATCAGATCCAAGCCCTTACATCTATTTCTCACTTCCACTGTATAATCATAAAGGATTTGATTTAGGTCATACCTGAATGGCCTAGTTGTTTTCCCTACTTTCTTCAATTTAACTCTGAATGTGGCAATAAGGAGTTCATGATCTGAGCCACGGTCAGCTCCTGGTCTTGTTTTTTTTTGACTGTATAGAGCTTCTCCATTTTGGCTGCAAAAAATATAATCAATCTGATTTTGGTGTTGACCATCTGGTGATGTCCATGTGTAGAGTCTTCTCTTGTGTTGTTGGAAGAGTGTGTTTGCTATGACCAGTGCATTCTCTTGGCAAAACTCTATTAGTCTTTGCCCTGCTTCATTCCATATTCCAAGGTCAAATTTGCCTGTTACTTCAGGTGTTTCTTGACTTCCTACTTTTGCATTCCAGTCACCTATAATGAAAAGGACATCGTTTTGGATGTTAGTTCTAAAACGTCTTGTAGGTCTTCATAGAACCGTTCTACTTCAGCTTCTTCAGCATTACTAGTTGGGGCATAGACTTAGATTACTGTGATATTGAGTGGGTTGCCTTGGAAATGAACAGAGATCATTCTGTCATTTTTGAGATTACATCCAAGTACTGCATTTCGGACTCTTTCGTTGACCATGATGGCTACTCCATTTCTTCTAAGGGATTCCTGCCCACAGTAATAGATATAATGGTCATCTGAGTTAAATTCACCTATTCCAGTCCACTTCAGTTCGCTTATTCCTAGGATGTTGACGTTCACGCTTGCCATCTCTTGTTTGACCTCTTCCAATTTGCCTTGATTCATGGACCTGACATTCCAGGTTCCTATGCAATATTGCTCTTTACAGCATCGGACCTTGCTTCTATCACCAGTCACATCCACAGCTGGGTATTGTTTTTGCTTTGGCTCCATCCCTTCATTCTTTCTGGAGTTATTTCTCCACTGATCTCCAGTAGCATATTGGGCACCTACTGACCTGGAGAGTTCCTCTTTCAGTATCCTATCATTTTGCCTTTTCATACTGTTCATGGAGTTCTCAAAGCAAGAATACTGGAGTGGTTTGCCATTCCCTTCTCCAGTGGACCACATTCTGTCAGACCTCTCCACCATGACCTGCCCATCTTGGGTGGCCCCAGAAGCATGGCTTAGTTTCATTGAGTTAGACAAGGCTGTGATCCTAGTGTGATTAAATTGGCTAGTTTTCTGTAAGTATGGTTTCAGTGTGTCTGCCCTCTGATGCCCTCTTGCAACACCTACCATCTTACTTGGGTTTCTCTTACCTCGGGCGTGGGGTATCTCTTCACAGCTGTTCCAGCAAAGTGCAGCCATTGCTCCTTACCTTGGAGGAGGGGTATCTCCTCACCGCCGCCCCTCCTGACCTGGAACACGGACTAGCTTCTCTAAGCCCTCCTGTGCCCATGCAGCCACCGCTCCTTGGACATGGGGTTGTTCCTCCTGGCCGCTGCCCCTGGCCTTGGGCTGTGGGGTAGCTCCTCCCAGCCGCCTCCCCTGACCTCAGACATGGGGTAGCTCCTCTCGGCCGTTCCTGCGCCGTCGCAGCCTGGCACTCTAGGCCACTGCCCCTGACCTCAGATGTGGGGTAACTCCTCTTGGCTGCCGCCCCTCGGGCATAGGGTCCTCCCGGCTCCTGCCCCTGACCTCGGATGTGGCTAGCTCCTCTTGGCTGCTCCTGCGCTATAGCAGCCTGGCAATCTTGGCTGCTGCTCCTGACCTCAGATGCGGGGTAGCTCCTCTTGGCTGCCGCCCCTGACCTCGACGTGGGGTAGCTCCTCCCAGCCGCCGCCCCTGACCTCAGACGTGGGGTAGCTCCTCTCGGCTGCACTCTGTGCGCTGTCACAGCTGCCCGCGCTCTGTGTGCTCTGTGGAAATTTCTTACCATTTCTTACAATAATGTTTCTAATGAGACATTAGAAGACTTGATACCTCAAAACTATATAATTAATCATATTTCCTGCTGTGCCTTACCTGCTAGAAAACAGAGAGAATTTCAGTCCCAAACAGTAGTAATTAGCATATCTCAGGTACCTAAAGGCTTCCTGGTGGCTCAATCGGTGAAGAATCAGCCTGTAATGCAACAGACTGCATGCTATGCAGGAGACCCAGGTTCAATTCCTGGTTCAGGAAAATCCCCCTGGAGAAGGAAATGGCAACCCACTGCAGTATCCTTGCATAGGAAATCCCATGGACAGAGGCGCCTGGTGGGCTATAGTCCATGGGGTTGCAAGAGTGGTACATGACTTAGCAACTAAACTACTACCACTACTACAGGTACCTAAGAACATTTAGTTTCTCTAGATCTATTTAATTATTCTATTCTGTTTTAACCTTTAAATATCATGAATTACTTTACATTATTTTGATAATATCTTAGCTTGGGCTACTATAACAAAATGTCATAGACTGAGTGGCTTAAACAACAAATTTATTTCTTATACTTTTGGAGGGCAAGAAGTTTAAGATTAAGGTGCCATGAAGGTAGGTTTTATTCTGAGATCTCTTCTCTTGGCTTGTGATCTCATCTCTCATCTCATTGTGTGCTTATATGACCTTTTCTTTGTGCATCCTGGGAGACAGGGGAAAAGAAAGCTTGCTGGTGTCCCTTAGAAGGGCACAAGTCCTATAACGAGGGCCCCACCCTCACGCCCTCATCTAACCCTAATTATTTATAAGAGGTCCCATCTCCAAATACCATCATATTGGGATTTAGGATTTCAACACATGGATTTTGGAGGGACACAAACATTTAGTTTATAACAAATAGCTTCTTCATATCTTTTAGGAAAAAAAAAAAAAAAGCCATAAATGGTTTTAACTATAAAACCATAAATATCACATATGTAACACACTATATTAGGGACTATCACATATGTAACACACTATATTAGGGACTACAGAGGATAGAAATACATTTAATAAGGACTCTACATTTGAAGACTTTTCATCATTAAAGCAAATGCAAATAAGTATAGTTCAGTTTGCTTTGTGAATTAAACTTACTTTTTGAAAGTAACATTTTTACGTCATATAAAATATATAATATTAAAGCCAATGAAACATATTTCAAATGTAATTTTTATCTTCTACTTGCATAAAATGTGTTCAATTCAATATGTTTAGATATAGAAATGTTCTTATTGTTGCAGGAAACTGAATATATTTAATTTTCTCCCTTCTACCTTGATTGAAAATACTATAAATTAGTTCCATTCATTATCTTGATGTAGTTAGAACATATTGTTATATTTGATATACTTTGTGCATAGACAAAATATGCTATGTGATATATCAAAGATAATGAATTGTTACCCCTGTAGAAAATGTACCAAATTATGGAAATTAGAAAGGTTACATATACACTCCTCTTCAAGTCAACATATATTTAATTAAATGTAATATTCTACTTAAGGAAACTCTCAGAGTTGAGGAATCATAAGTGTTGAGTTTGTTTCCTTTCTTAAATGTATTGAAAATTCTTATAATTTTATTTTTCTGCATATATTTATTTTCCTTTCTGAGGAACTTATTTTAAACCTTCTTAAAAACCTCCTTTACTGCTTCCTAATGTGTCATAAACAAAGAGAATGTCCTTTCCTCAAATAGGCTAGGCTCCTAGAAGATAGCACTGGTGAACAAAACAAAAATCAAGAATATGCTTTTTCATTAACATTTTCAAGCCCCATCCAGAAGTAAAAGACTTGTAGCAAAGGCATATGATAGTCCAACAGTTAGACTTAATTTCCCTGACTCACTCCTCTCAGATTGCAAACAATGCACCAGCAGAAACCAAGTCCCCCTCTGCTTTGATCTTATTTCCTCTTCTTGAGCCATGGTTTCTCCCATCTTTGGACAGAAATTTGCTGAGTCATAAAATGTTGACAGTTGTTAATGTTCATTAGATAGGATCAGTGCATGGTCAGAGATCTATACTGTCTTCTTGACTCCAAATTAACTCCCCCACTTGGTCTGACTGAGTCTTTACCAAGAAAGACCCTCCAAGACTTAGTTGGCCATTGAAAAGTAAAGTTTAATATTCTTTAATAGCATTAATGCATTCAGGTTTTCAGATATAATATATTTAAAAATTAAAAAGAGAACACAGCTAAGAAGAGAATTGGAAAGAAAACTTTCCATAGTGGAGGGTGATGACTTGGTTCATAAATGCTGAATCTAGGAAGGTATTCTATAGGAGTTATTTTGGAGTAAGTGTATATGTGTGGGTCCAGACCCTGGGTAAGGTGGTAGAAAAGGTAAGAAGAGAGAGATAGTTTTACAAAATATCAATGAGCCTTCTTCACAGTTTTGCCCAAGATTGAATTTGCTCTATGCTGCTGCTGCTGCTGCTGCTAAGTCACTTCAGTCGTGTCCGACTCTGCGTGACCCCATAGGCGGCAGCCCACCAGGCTCCCCCGTCCTTGGGATTCTCCAGGAAAGAACACTGGAGTGGGTTGCCATTTCCTTCTCCAATGCATGAAAGTGAAAAGTGAAAGTGAAGTCGCTCAGTAAGTGTCTGACTCTTCATGACCCCATGGACTACAGCCTACCAGGCTCCTCCATCCATGGGATTTTCCAGGCAAGAGTACTGGAGTGGGGTGCCATTGCCTTCTCCAAATTTGCTCTATATCTGTCAGTAAATCATAAACTGAAGGACTGGCTCTTGGAAAACTGTAAGCAGAAAGGGAACAGTGGGGAACCAGGTTTTATGGGACCCCTATACTACATTCTCTGAGAAGGCAATGGCACCCCACTCCAGTACTCTTGCCTGGAAAATCGCATGGGCAGAGGAGCCTGGTAGGCTGCAGTCCATGGGGTCGCTGAGAGTTGGACACGACTGGGCAACTTCACTTTCAGTTTTCACTTTCATGCATTGGAGAAGGAAATGGCAACCCACTCCAGTGTTCTTGCCTTGAGAATCCCAGGGACGGGGGAGCCTGGTGGGCTGCCGTCTTTGAGGTCGCACAGAGTCGGACACGACTGAAGCAACTTAGCAGCATACTACATTCTCAAATGATCTGAAAATTGCCAGATTTATTCCCAAAAAATACTAACATGTGTGTGCTGAAAGAGTTTGGCCAATCAGTTATTTCTTCCAGTATGCATATTTATATAAACAAATTGCATTATGTTTTTCTGTTTTAAAATTTATTTTTCTTCAGGATAATTAATGCACATGACAGGTATTGTACTAGTCAAAAAGTTCAATGGTGGCAAATATGTCTCACATACCTAATCCTCGTGCTTTCAGTTCCCTGTTCCCCAGAGAAAATCTATATTACTGATTCCCTGGATATTCTTCCAGAGATATTCTATGAATATGTAATCATATCTATGTGCATGAATCTTCATTTGTTTTAACAATAATGGGAGCTCACTCCTCACTCTGTTGTGCATCTTCCTTTTTAAATTAAAAATATATGTTGACTATAGTTCTATTTTAGTATAAACAGAGTTTTCTATTCTTATTAGCAGTTGCATGGTATTCCATCTTATGGCTGTACTATAATTTATGTAACCTATCACCTACTGAAGGACTACTTAGGGCTTTTTCAATCTTTCTGTGCTATAGAAAGCTTTGCAATGAATCTTCTTGCATGTCTACCTTTGTGTGCATATGCAAGCGTATGTCTAGGTAAATTCTTAGAAATGCTTCAAAGGGGATCAGTCAGTCAGTTGAGTCGCTCAGTCATGTCTGACTCTTTGTGACCCCATGGACTGCAGCAATCCAGGCTTCCCTGTCCATCACCAACCCCTGGAGTTTACTCAAACTCATGTCCATTGAGTCAGTGATGCCATCCAACCATCTCATCCTCTGTCATCCCCTTCTCCTCCCTCCTTCAATCTTGCCCACCATCAGGGTCTTTTCAAATGAGTCAGTTCTTTGCATCAAGTGGCCAACGTATATGCATTTTAAATTTCAATAAACATAAATCACAATTAGGTACGAATATTATGTGTATTAGATAACATGGTGGACATCCAACATTGAAGGATAACTGCAAAAATCAGTTGCTTTAAGCTCTAATTTGTTCCACATGTATTAGGAAAAAGTTTATTAAGCATCTACTATTGGCACACTAAGCACAGGCGGCTGTTCGGCACACTAAGTGCGGCCGAGAGGAGCTACCCCATGTCCGAGGTCAGGGCAGAAGCCGGGAGGCCCCATGCCCGAAGGGTGGCAGCCAAGAGGAGTTACCCCACGTCCATGATCAGGGGCAGTGGCTGAGAGTGCCAGACTGTGACGGCACAGGAACGGCCGAGAGGAGCTAACCCACATCCGAGGTCAGGGGCAGCAACGAGAGGAGTTACCCCGTGTCCGAAGTCAGGGGCAGCAACCGGGAGGAGTTATTTCATGCCCCAAAGTCCGAGGCCAAGGGCAGCAGCCGGGAGGACCAACCCCACGTCCAAGGAGCCCTGGCTGCATGGGCGCAGGAGGGCCTAGAGAAGCTACCCCACGTTGAAGGTCAGGAAGGGCAGCAGTGAGGAGATACCCCTCGTCCAAGGTAAGGAGCAGTGGCTGCACTTTGCTGCAGCAGCCATGAAGAGATACCCCACGCCCAAGGTAAGAGAAACCCAAGTAAGATGGTAGGTGTTGAAAGAGGGTATCAGAGGGTGGACACACTGAAACCATACTCACAGAAAACTAGTCAATTTAATCACACTAGGACCACAGCCTTGTCTAACTCAATGAAACTGAGCCATGTCCGTGGGGCAACCCAAGATGGGCGGGTCGTGGTGGAGAGGTCTGACAGAATGTGGTCCACTGGAGAAGGGAATGGCAAACCACTTCAGTATTCTTGTCTTGAGAACCCCATGAACAGTATGAAGGGGCAAAATGATAGGATACTGAAAGAGGAACTTCCCAGGTCAGTAGGTGCCCAGTATGCTACTGGAGATCAATGGAGAAATAACTCCAGAAAGAATGAAGGGATGGAGCAAAAGCAAAAACAATACCCAGTTGTGGATGTGACTGGCGATACAAGCAAGGTCCAATGCTGTAAAGAGCAATGTTGCATAGGAACCTGGAATGTCAGGTCCATAAATCAAGGCAAATTGGAAGTGGTCAAACAAAAGATGGCAAGAGTGAATGTCGACATTCTAGAAATCAGCGAACTCAAATGGACTGGAATGGGTGAATTCAACTCAGATGACCATTATATCTACTACTGCGGCAGGAATCCCTCAGAAGAAACTGTGGGCAGGAATCCCTCAGAAGAAATGGAGTAGCCATCATGGTCAACAAAAGAGTCTGAAATGCAGTACTTGGGTGCAATCCTAAAAATGACAGAATGATCTCTGTTCATTTCCAAGGCAAGCCATTCAATATCACAGTAATCCAAGTCTATGCCCCAACCAGTAATGCTGAGGAAGCTGAAGTTGAACGGTTCTATGAAGACTTACAAGACCTTTTAGAACTAACACCCGAAAAAGATGTCCTTTTCATTATAGGTGACTGGAATATAAAAGTAGGAAGTCAAGAAACACCTGGAGTAACAGGCAAATTTGGCCTTAGGAATACGGAATGAAGCAGTCCAAAGACTAATAGAGATTTGCCAAGAAAATGCACTGGTCATAACAAACACCCTCTTCCAACAACACAAGAGAAGACTCTACACATGGACATCACCAGATGGTCAACACCAAAATCAAATTGATTATATTCTTTGAAGCCAAAGATGAAGAAGCACTATACAGTCAACAAAAACAAGACCAGGAGCTGACTGTGTCTCAGATCATGAACTCCTTATTGCCATATTCAGAGTTAAATTGAAGAAAGTAGGGAAAACAACTAGGCCATTCAGATATGACCTAAATCAAATCCCTTATGATTATACAGTGGAAGTGAGAAATAGATTTAAGGGCCTAGATCTGATAGATAGAGTACTTGATGAACTATGGACAGAGGTTCGTGACATTGTACAGGAGACAGGGATCAAGACCATCCCCATGGAAAAGAAATGGAAAAAACCAAAATGGCTGTCTGGAGAGGCCTTACCAATAGCTGTGAAAAGAAGAGAAGCAAAAAGCAAAGGAGAAAAAAAAAAAAAGATATAAGCATCTGAATGCAGAGTTCCAAAGAATAGCAAGAAGAGATAAGAAAGCCTTCTTCAGTGATCAATGCAAAGAAATATGCCGGGGACCAGCCCCGGCTGATCCAGGGTGTTCGAAGGAGAGATGGTGTAGGCGAAAATCAGGAAACAACTGCTTAATTAAATGTTAATTAAGGATATAAAGAGTAATAGAATGAGGATAGCTTAGTAAAATTCAGTGAAGAAAAGAGGCTGAAATAAGGATAGCTCAGTGAGGAAATTTAGTGGAGAAAAGAGGCTGAATAATTCAGCCAGAAGATAAGAGAAAGAACGACATGGTGAGACCAAGTTTCGGTGAACAAAGCCCGCACTTTATTTTTCAAAGTAGTTTTTATACCTTAAGTTATGCATAGAGAATAATGGGGGAAGGGGTAGAGTCTTGCAGCAAACCAGGCTTTCTTCCTGCAAACTTATCATATGCAAAAGCTTAGGTGATTTGCATCATCTTCTGGCCCGGAGGCCTGTTAACATTTTAAGACCTTTTCTTCAGAAAACTTATTTTTCTCTAAAGGTGATTGGTCAGGAGCCACCCTCCAAAAGCATTAGATAAAGTTGCATTCCTACAGAGCAAAGGTGTGGTGGGCTATAACAAGAAAAAGAATTAACTCAAGGGTCCCAGGTTACAAACATTAAAGCTACTACTTACACCAATTATATTAATCAATACACTGCCAGGGACACAGCAGGTAAGGGGTATGGAGACTTAGCAGCAAACATTGGCCCAACAAGTGAAAATCCCTTCACCAATACAATTTCTAATCAATCTTTTAACTGCTCAAAGGAATCTGTATTTAGACAGTTTAGAACATCTCCTGCCTCTCACAGTTGGGAGGCTCTGAACAATCACATGTGGCCGGAAAAACCTATTCAGGCAGGCTAGAGGATTTCCAAAGGAGTTTGTAGGTTAAACAGTGTCACACTCAGGAATTATTAACTGGAGCTGTAAGCTAACTCTTTTTTCAGAGAGGTAGTGGGGGACAGCCCCCCGTAAAGTCAGAGGTGTAGGTGAAAGCACAAAGCAGAAAGTAGGCAGACTCTGGTTTTGGGGGTATATGCTCGAGAATTTCCAGGGGGACTCCTGAAGCTCCATCCCGCCTTTGCGTATGCCGAGCCTCCTTCCTCATGACCTTTGTCATGGGCGGAGTTCCTCACGCTGGCTACCGGCAGTGATAGAATTCCAGTTGAGCTATTCCAGATCCTGAAAGATGATGCTGTGGAAAGTGCTGCACTCAATATACAATATGCCGGCTCCCGGCAGAAATAGAGGAAAACAACAGAACGGGAAAGACTAGAGATCTCTTCAAGAAAATTAGAGATACCAAGGGGATATTTCATGCAAAGATGGGCTCAATAAAGGACAGAAATTTTATGGATCTAACAGAAGCAGAAGATATTAAGAAGATGGCAAGAATAAACAGAAGAACTGTATAAAAAAGATCTTCACGACCCAGATAATCACGATGGTGTGATCACTCACCTAGAGCCAGACATCCTGGAATGTGAAGTCAAGTGGGCCTTAGAAAGCATCACTATGAACAAAGCTCGTGGAGGTGATGGAATTCCAGTTGAGCTATTTCAAATCCTGAAAGATAATGCTGTGAAAGTGCTGCACTCAATATGTCAGCAAATTTGGAAAACTCAGCAGTGGCCACAGGACTGGAAAAGATCAGTTTGCATTCCAATCCCAAAGAAAGGCAATGCCAAAGAATGCTCCAACTACCACACAATTGCACTCATCTCACATGCTAGGAAAGTAATGCTCAAAATTCTCCAAGCCAGGCTTCAGCACTATGTGAACCGTGAACTTCCTGATGTTCAAGCTGGTTTTAGAAAAGGCAGAGGAACCAGAGACCAAATTGCTAACATCCGCTGGATCATGGAAAAAACAAGAGAGTTCCAGAAAAACATCTATTTTTGCTTTATTGACTATGCCAAAGCCTTTGACTGTGTGGATCACAATAAACTGTGGGAGATTCTGAAAGAGATGGGAATACCAGACCACCTGATCTGCCTTTTAAGAAATCTGTATGCAGGTCAGGAAGCAACAGTTAGAACTGGACATGGAACAACAGACTGGTTCCAAATAGGAAAAGGAGTATGTCAAGGTTGTATATTGTCACCCTGCTTATTTAAGTTATATGCAGATTGCATCATGAGAAACGCTGGACTGGAAGAAACACAAGCTGGAATCAAGATTGCCGGGAGAAATATCAATAACCTCAGATATGCAGATGACACCACCCTTATGGCAGAAAGTGAAGAGGAACTCAAAAGCCTCTTGATGAAAGTGAAAGTGGAGAGTGAAAAAGTTGGCTTAAACTCAACATTCAGAAAATGAAGATCATGGCATCTGGTCCCATTACTTCATGGGAAATAGATGGGGAAACAGTGGAAACAGTGTCAGACTTTATTTTGGGGGACTCCAAAATCACTGCAGATGGTGACTTCAGCCATGAAATTAAAAGACGCTTACTCCTTGAAAGAAAAGTTATGACCAACCTAGATAGCATTTTGAAAAGCAGAGACATTATTTTGCCAACAAAAGTCCGTGTAGTCAAGGCTATGGTTTTTCCTGTGGTCATGTATGGATGTGAGAGTTGGACTGTGAAGAAGACGGAGTGCTGAAGAATTGATGCTTTTGAACTGTGGTTTTGGAGAAGACTCTTGAGAGTCCCTTGGACTGCAAGGAGTTCCAACCAGTCCATTCTGAAGGAGATCAGCCCTGGGATTTCTTTGGAAGTAATGATGCTAAAGCTGAAACTCCAGTGCTTTGGCCACCTCATGTGAAGAGTTGACTCATTGGAAAAGACTCTGATGCTGGGAGGGGTTGGGGGCCAGAGGAGAAGGGGACGACAGAGGATGAGATGGCTGGATGGCATCACTGACTCGATGGACATTAGTCTCGGTGAACTCCGGCAGTTGGTGATGGACAGGGAGGCCTGGAATGCTGCGATTCATGGGGTTGCAAAGAGTTGGACACTACTGAGTGACTGAACTGAACTGAACTGATATATCAGACAGTAATCTAAGTACCAGTTGGACAGAACATTGTTTCCCCTCAGTTGCATTGTAGTAGCGAGCTTACATGGATGATATGAGGTCACTTTACACATTTACTCTCGTTTATTCAGGCACAGGGCTTAGTGAAAGCTAGACCTAGCTTCTTGCATTGCTCCTATTTTGCATTTCCTTTTTCCCCAGTGCTACTGTTGGGCTTCCCAGGTGGTGCTAGCGGTAAAGAACCCACCTCCAATTGCAGGAGACATAAAAGATGTGGTTTCGATCCCTGGGTTGGGAAGATCCCCTGGAGGAGGGCATGGCAAGCCACTCCAGTATTCTTGCCTGGAGAATTGCATGGACAGAGGCGCCTTGTGGGCTAAAGTCCATGGAGTCGCAAAAAGTTGGACATGACTGAAGCAACTTAGCACACATGCACACTGTTATAGGAATTAGTCTTGAGGCTAAAGAGGAGTATCCAGAAAATCCCTAAGGACATCACTGTAAATGTCACACTTCTCTCAGCAAGCTGTATCCCCAGATCAGTGGTAATAAAAAGCAATTGTAAACAGTACCTTCCCAATATCAATAATCACTCCTAATCTGAGCACTTTTGCTGGGTAGTAGACCTCCTCGGGTATTCACGATCTTTCACATTTGTCACCTCTTAATATTTACCTCCATATTGCAGATACATGTTCCATGTGTAAGCAAATGTGTTGTCCCCATTGAGTTTTCAGGGAGTACAGCTGCTTCTAGTCAGCAGTAATAAAATAATCCTACACCCAATTATATGACCAAGCAATTAGCACCAGCCTGTGTACTCAATAAATTGTTGGTTGGTTTCTGGCTCTATCAAGAAGCTGAGAATGGTAATTATGACAGAGGCATATTTCAGCTAGTGATACAACAAGCAAAATGAGGAAAGCATTTGTTTAGAGCAGCTGGTTCTTTGGATGGACAGAAACACAGATGGAGTAGTTCCGAGTGACTGAGCATTAGCAAGGTTATGTAGCATTCTGGCACACAGCCATCTCTGCTTTGGGAACATTTCAGTGGGGTCTTTGCAGTTAAGAACTTGGAACAAGAAGCTAGAACATAAAGAAAATACTTTGAATGAAAAAAAATTGATTTAAAAACTGAATGAATAGCATATTTATCCCAGGTCATGGCTTAATGTTTTTTAGGCACACTCTAGCTTTTTTAGAAAGTATAAGCAAAACTAATTGTAGATTAGATTTATAGTGAAATTTATGTAATTAAAATACATTTTACAAACCATTATATATAGAATGGATAAATGAAAATATCCTACTCTATATCACAGGGTTAGGGTTATTCAACATCCCGTGATAAACTATAATGGAAAAAAATATGAAATAGAATGTGTGTGAGTGTGTGTATACATACACATACAAATATGTATAACTGAGTCACTTTGCTTTATAGTAGAAATTAACACAGCATTGTAAATCAGTTATATTTCAGTTAAGTACATTTTATTTTACTCTGGATATAAATAAGGCCATATTGACTTTTATTTTGAATGAAATAGGGTGAAAACCAAATTGAAATTTGTACAATGTATATTCTTAAATATAAATAGAGAGTTGGAAAATAAAGATAGTTGTCATAGCCTGGTGGTCCCTCTATTCAGGTTTCTAGATGTTTTGGGGGGAGAGTTTCTCTGGTATGAGGTATGTTTCTCAGAGGAGTCAGAAAACAACTTTTGTGCATCAAGACCCAGCTGTCTATTAATCAGTAAAGATTTCATATAAAATAGAGTTTTCTGAGAGAATGTAAAAATTCTCCAGAAATTATATATTCCTATAAAGAGAAAAGTGGCTATCATAATTTTGGATTTCTCTTGTGGAATATCATCCCCTGAATATATTGAGAATTTGGATATATTTTGTTATATTTATTGATTTATTTGCATTTATTGATGACTTAACTGGGTATCAGTTAAGTACTGTTAATATGATTTCAGTAGCCAGAAATATTTATGGTCCTTTTGCTTCTTAAATTGGTGCAACTGCTTGACCATGCAGTCCATTGCTTGGTGCTGAAGCACTAGGATAATTAAAACACTGTGTTTGAAATTCATTATCATGAAGTCTGTGTTCTACCCATGCAGTCTCTTAAAAAATCAAGTATTTGCAAAAGATTATGTGAAGAAGTGATGTAAAAAGTGAATCTCTCATTTAATAAAGAGTTTCCTTATTTTAAGCCATGAGATAGTATAAACAAAAATGAAATGAGATAAATTTCATTCAGTTAAAAGGCCATGTAAAATTTAAAAAATTGTCTCAGGGGTGCAAATTTGTTGTTAGCTTTTCCATCTCCTTCCATTCATTACATTATACCTGGCCAAATCTAGAAATTACCACACTTACTTATTTTCCTTTCTCTTATATAGATCCACATTTTTCGTTTCTCCTGCATAGTACCAATACTGAAGATAGTTTGGGTAAAAATTTTTTTATAATTACATAAATCATAATCTTTTACAATTACACAAATTCTGTATTTCTGTAAAACTAGGAGGTAAAATCTTTTTTTTTTTTTTAATTTCTCTCGCCGCGCGCCCTTCCTCCTCCTCCTCGCCCTCCTCCGCTCCGCCCAGTGACACCGCCGGGGCCGCCCAGGCCCGCGCGCCCGCCGCCCGGGACCCACCTGGGCGCGCACGGCGGCCCTGCTCGGGCGGCGCCGGGACTCTAAAATCTTGTTTGATGTTTCTCTCTGCCCTAGTTTTGGAGGGAGGTGGTCTGTCTCTCCCAGTTTCCACACATACTGTATTCCCAACAATCAGCATGGTACCACCCTATTCTGCTGGTTTTCTTGAAGATAGTTGTAATTTGTGGAATGCTTTTCTCTTACATTTCCCCAACATTTCTCAAGAGAGTTTAGTATGCCAATGAGTAAGTAACATTTAGATAACTCTCTAAATTTCTGATTTTCCAGAGGACTTCTGATTCTTGTGACCATAAAGCCTGACGTTAGAATTTATACTAAAAATTGCTTGATTGTCAAAATAAACCCTGTCGAGGCAGTATATTTGTATAATTATACTGTTAAAATCTCAGGGTTAATGGTAAAGTTTTTAAGGGTAAACTATGGTAACAGGGGCTTTTATTAATGTTGCTTGAAATAGTGTCTATACATTTATCTTTCAAGTCATTATGCCACCACATGCATGCTAAATTGCTTCAGTCCTGTCCGATTCTTTACGACCCTATGGACTGTAGCCTGCCAGGCTCCTCTGTCCATGGGGTTCTCCAGGCAAGAATACTGGAATGGGTAGCCATTCCCTTCTCCCAATCCAAGGATCGAACCTACATCCAATCCAGTGTTGGAATCTACCCAATCCAGGGATAGAACCTATATCTCTTATGTCTCCTGCATTGGAAGGCAGGTTCTTTACTACCAGTGCCACCTGAAAAACCTACTAGTAGTTGTTAAAAATATTTTGATAACCCAAAATAATTAGTATCCTTTTGCCCAAATTATTGCTTATCAAGCATATTTTTCTTCCCTTAAATCCAGTTGAAGTTTAGAGAAGTAGTTCTTAAAAAAACAAAGTATTTTCTAGGTGCTTCTAGACTCTTTTTCAAAGTTGTCACTATTTGAATATAACAATATGTAACAGATGAGATATAACAATCGGAATAGGTTTGAGATAGCTATATTATCAGAACACTGAAAATGATTTCTAGAAATGAGAATGACAGCAAAATCCATAGCTCCAGACTCCAACTACTGTATTTTCTCCACTAGAAAAACTGTACAGATCTTCAAGGTTGACAGTGAACTTTATTGGAGTATATAGGCAAATATCTAATAATCTTATACATGTCTAATCCTTCTAATACTCCCATTTGAGCCCTGATATGAAGTCAAGTGGACATTAGGAATCATTACTAATAAAGCTAGTAGAAGTGATGGAATTCCAGCTGAGATATTTCAAATCCTAAAAGGCGATGCTGTGAAAGTGCTGCACTCAATATGCCAGCAAATTTGGAAAATGCAGCAGTGGCCACAGAACTGGTCAGTTTTCATTCCAATCCCAAACAAGAACAAAGATGAAAAATGTTCAAACTACCATACAATTGTGCTTATTTCACATGCAAGCAAGGTAAAGCTCAAAATCCTTCAAGCTAGGCTTCAACAGTACGTGAACTGAGAACTTCAAGATGTTCAAGCTGGGTTTAGAAAAGGCAGAGGAATCAGAGATCAAATTGCCAACGTGTGTTGGATCATAGAAAAAGCAACTAGGCTTCAACAGTACGTGAACTGAGAACTTCAAGATGTTCAAGCTGGGTTTAGAAAAGGCAGAGGAATCAGAGATCAAATTGCCAACGTGTGTTGGATCATAGAAAAAGCAAAAGAATTCCAGAAAAAAACATCTACTTCTGCTTCATTGACTACACTAATAGAAAATACTTAAAGATATGGGAATACCAGACCACCTTACCTGCTGCCTGAGAAATGTGTATGCAGGTCAAGAAGGAACAGTTAGAACCGGATATGGAACAACGGACTGGTTCCAAATTGGGAAAGGAGTATGTGAAGGCTGTGTATTGTTACCCTGCTTATTTCTGCTTATTTAACTTTTACGCAGAGTACATCAGGTGAAATGCCAGGCTGGATGAATCACAAACTGGAATAAAGATACTGGGAGAAATATGAACAACTTCAGATATGCAGATGATACCACCCTAATGGCAGAAAATGAAAAGGAACTAAAGAGCCTCTTGATGAAGGTGAAAGAAGAGAGTGAAAAAGCTGCTTTAAAACTCAGCATTCAAGAAACTAGGATCATGGCATCTGGATGGTAAATAAATGGGGAAACTATGGAAACAGTAACAAATTTTATTTTCTTGGACTCCAAAATGACTGCAGATGGTGACTGCAGCCATGAAATTAAAAGATGCTTTATCCTTGGAAGAAAAGCTGTGACAAACCTAGACAGCATATTAAAAAGCAGAGACATCATTTTGCCAACCATGGTCTGTCTAGTCAAAGCTATGGTTTTTCTAGGAGTCATGTATGGATGTGGGAGTTGGACCATGAAGAAAGTTGAGTGCCAAAGAATGGATGCTTTCGAACTGTGGTCCTGGAGAAGACTCTTGAGTGTCCCTTGGACAGCAAGATATCAAACCAGTCAATCCTAAAGGAAATCAGTCCTGAATATTCATTGGAAGAACTGATGCTGAAGCTCCAGTAGTTTGGCCACCTGATGCAAAGAGCTGACTCATTGGAAAAGTCCCTGATGCTGGGAAAGATTGAAGGCCAGAGGAGAAGGGGGTGACAGAGGATGAGATGATTGGATGGCATCACTGACTCAATGGACGTGAGTTTGAACAAACTCTGGAAGATGGTAAAGAACAGGGAAGCCTATCATGCTGCAGCCTCTGGGGTCACAAAGAGTCAGACAGACACGACTGAGTGAACAACAAATCGTCCATAAGAGGCTTCACAGGTGGTGCTGGTGGTAAAGAACCCACCTGCCAATGAAGGAGATGAATGAGATATGGGTTTGATCCCTGGTTCAGGAAGATTCCCTGGAGGAGGTCATGGCAACCCACTCCAGTATTCTTGCCTGGAGCATCCCATGGACAGAGGAGCCTGGTGGGCTATGTTCCATAGAGTCACAAAGAGCTGGACTCTACTGAAATGACTTAACATGCATGCATGCATCTTTCATGTACTATGGAGAGGGAGAACTTCAGATATATTTTTAGCCTACATAGCAATTTGGTTATAAAAATATTCCAGAGAATTCACCATCGATTATAAATTATATCTGAATTTCAATAAGTTTCCTTCCCTGAAGCAGAACTCCTATGTGTTTTTATCCCTCAGAGGTACTGCTTTCATATTTGGGACAACTGACTGTAAACTCTAAGATTCTGTTTGGTAAAGTTCAGTGCTTCTGTGGTTATACTGTCTGCTGCCTATTATTTCCTTACTAGTGGAACAACATCACAAGATTTTTTAACTACATAGGAAAGGCAAATTCAATGGGTTTCTAGTTTTGTGCCAAGATTATACTGCTTTTCTTAGGTTGACAGTCGGCTTTGGCATTTGGCTGTTCTCCAGGTATGTTTTTGAGAGACACTGCTTCACACAAAAAGTGTGCTTCACACTACATCAATACAAAATGGCAAACTGCCCCTAGAAATTTTGCTTCAGCTGCTAAGCTAGAGTTTAATCTTGCTTACCAAATTCACTGTTCTTCAAAAAATTGTAGCAACTATTTTTTCATCAAAGTCCCTGATGCTGGGGAAAATTGAAGGCAGGAGGAGAAGGGGATGACAGAGGATGAGATGACTGAATGGCATCACCAACTCAATGGACATGAGTTTGAACAAACTCTGGGAGATGGTAAAGGACAGGTAAGCCTGGCATGCTGCAATCTGTGGGGTCACAAAAAGTCAGACATAACTGAGTGACTGAACAACAAATTTTCCATATGGGGTTTCCCAGGTGGTGCTTGTGGTAAAGAACCCACCTGCCAATGCAGGAGAGAAACGAAATATGGGTTTGTCTATTCTTTTAAAAATTGTGAGGAATTCTATTTAAAACATTGTATTCAACATTGAGAATATACAAAAGAATGCATTATTTGTAAATTATATGTAAGATACAATGCACTATAATTAACACTTTTTTCTCACCCAGTTTAAGAAGAAGAATATTATCATTTCTTTCAAGTTCTCTGAGTGCCCTACCCATCCCTCCTTTTATTGACATTCTCTATCCTACATTTTTTATTTATCATTTTCTTACTTTCTTTCTACTCTTACTGTATGTTTGTTCAGTTCAGTTCAGTTCAGTCGCTCAGTCGTGTCCGACTCTTTGTGACCCCATGAATCGCAGCACGCCAGGCCTCCCTGTCCATCACCAACTCCCGGAGTTCACTCAGACTCACGTCCATCGAGTTAGTGATGCCATTGAGCCATCTCATCCTCTGTCGTCCCCTTCTCCTCCTGCCCCCAACCCCTCCCAGCATCAGAGTCTTTTCCAATGAGTCAACTCTTCGCATGAGGTGGCCAAAGTACTGGAGTTTCAGCCTAAAACTGAAACTTAATTCCTTCCAAAACATCATTCCTTCCAAAGAAATCCCAGGGCTGATCTCCTTCAGAATGGACTGGTTGGATCTCCTTGCAGTCCAAGGGACTCTCAAGAGTCTTCTCCAACACCACACTTCAAAAGCACCAATTCTTGGGTGCTCAGCTTTCTTCACAGTCTGACTCTCACATCCATACATGACCACTGGAAAAACCATAGCCTTGACTAGACGGACCTTTGTTGGCAAAGTAATGTCTCTGCTTTTCAATATGCTATCTAGGTTGGTATGTTTGTATCCCTCTGTAATCTTTTTAGTTTTGCACAGTTTAATTTTTATATACAGGAAATCCTACTGTAGGCATTTTTCTGTGACTAGTTTTTAAGACAAATAATGTGTTCTTAAGACATTCTTGTTTCATGAAGTTTTAACTCATTACTATTTGCTGTTGTATAGAAAATTCCATTATGTGACTACTCAAGAATATATTTATTAATTCTACTACTGATGGACAGTTGAGTTATTTACCTTTTTTTTTTTTTTCACTCTTACAAAAAGTGCTGTTATGAACATTCCTGTAGCTAGCTCCTGGTGCACGTCTGCAAGAGTTTATCCAGTGTACTAAGAGTGTGTTACTGGGTCATAAGATATGTGTGACTTCAACTTCACTAGATAATGCCAGTTTATTTTTCAAAATGGTTATGCATAAGTGCTTCAGTTATTCTGCATCTTTTACAACACTTAATATTGTCAAATTTAACGGTTGAGTTTCTTTCATATGCTTTGTGACCATTTGTATTTCTATTAATATAAAGTGACTGGCCAAGGTTTTTGCCCATTTGTCTATTAAAGTTTTGTAGTTTTCTTATTGTTTTTAAAAAATACACTTTAGACCTTATTCCTTTGTCAATTATGTGTTGCAGATATCATCTCTCAGTTTGTGATTTGTCTTTTCATTTTGATGACATGTTTCAATAAACAGAAGTTTTAAATGTAGGCATAACCAAATTTGATAATCTTTTTCTTTCTGTCTTTTCTTTGTGTGTTTTTATAAATTCTTCTCTACCTTAAGTTCATAAAGATATTTCCTACATTGTTTGTATTATTGCTTTTTACATTTAACTTTCTAAATCTATTTGGATTTTTGTTTGTTTATGGTGTTAGGTAGGGATTCAGTTCCCAAAAGCAGAGCAAGTTGTTCTAGAATTGTTATTGAGATGGTCATCCTCTCCTCATTGATCTGCAATGCCAAGTTCATATATATATATATGGGTGTTTTTCTGAGCTCATAATTCTATTTCATGAATTGATTTGTCTATCCTTCTATTAGTACTAAATTATTTTAATTATTATAGTTTTATAAAAATTCTTGATCATTACTTTTTCTACTTATGGATTGTTATGACTATTCTTGATCTTTTTGTTCTTCCATATACATTTTTGAATCATATTTATAAATTATACATTCGTGCAAACACACACACACAAACACCTACCTGTTAGGGTTTGATTTGGTATGGTGTGAAATCTCTATTTTAATCTGAAGTGGATTGACATTACTATAATATTGAGTCGTCCAATCCATAGCAATAATTTATCTCAATTTTAAGTTTTTTTCTAAAATGTTAAGATTATCTCCATAAAATGTTTTCAATTTATTTGTTTTTATTCTTAAGTATTTGATATTCTTTATACTTTTGTTTAAGGTAGCTATTTTTACACTTTCAAACAATTTGTTACTGGGATATAGAAATACAGTTGATTTGGGTATTTGATTTTCAGCTATCTTGCTAAACTGTCTTATTCTAAATATTTATCTGTAGATTACATTTGGTTTCTTTAAATACAATCTGATCACTTGTAAATAATGGCAATTTTATTTCTTTATTCCTGATCATTATTCTGCACCACTCCTTTTTGCTTGCCTTATGTACTAGCAAGGATTTCCTGTGAAATATTGGAGAGAATTTTTGAAAGCAGCTTTCATTTCTTGTTCCTAATCTTAAAAGGAATAATTTTAATATTTTGCCAATGAATATCATGTTTGTTGAAGGAATTCTTTAAAATATTCTTTATAAGGTTAAAGAAGTTTTCTTTGTTTCTTAGTTTGTTAAGTTGTATCTTAAAAAACATTGAATTTTATTGTAAACTTTTTTTCTAAAGCTCTTTAAATGATTTTTCCCTTTTACTTGTTAATGTGGTGAATTATCATATTGTATACCACTTAGCCACACATTCATATCTTTTAGTCTACCTTTTACTCCACTCCTTGTGGTGACAGGCAGAGCAACCAGCTTTTGCAAGTGTAACCTAGCAGCACTCACCTCTGTTATACTTCTATACTTCTTTTTTCTTTAATATTCTTTAATTTAATAGTTGATATACAGTATTGTGTTTGTTTCAGATATACAGCAAAGTGATTCAGTTTTATATATATATACATACATACATATATATATATACACACACACATATATATATACACACACATTTTTTTTTCATATTCTTTTCCATTATAGGTCATTACAAGATATTGAGTATAGTTCCCTGTGCTATGCAGTAAATCCTTGTTGCATATCTACTTTATGTATTGTAGTTGGTATCTGTTAATACCATACTCCTAATTTATCCATCTCTCCCCTTTCCCTTTAGCAACACTCTTTGCTGTATTTCCTATCTCTCATCCTTTACCCTGGGGACTTCTCAGTGCCATGGTATAGAAAGCTGTGGGTACCTTCTTGGAGATTATGTACAGAATAAGAAAGAGTTAAAGCCCCTTGAGGTAACTGAAGCCAGTGAAGATGTATTTTCATCTTCTTTGTTTGGAATGGATAATTCTAAGGTGTTTTCTTTGTGGCTCCACAATGGTCAAAACCAAGTTGTCCACAGTTGAGAATGCTCCATTATACTGTCTGTCCATCTTTTTCATGTTCAATTTCCCCATTTGCATGCAAATGTTTATGCATGGGTGGAGGATGGGGCCAAATGAGGACTAAAAATAATTGTTGTTTATTGAGTGTTGATCAACTTTAAATTCCAGGATAAGCCCAACTTGGTTATGGTAGCTAATGTTTTTTGCAGTGAATTTGAGTTACTGATAATTTGCTTATTTTGTTGTTGTTTGGTCTCTAAGTCATGTCTGACTCTTTGTGACCTTATGGAACATAGCCCACCAGGCTCCTCTGTCCATGGGATTTTTCAGGCAAGAATACTGGATTGGGTTGCCATTTCCTTCTTTAATGGATCTTTCCAACCTAGAAATCAAACCCTGTCTTATGAATTGGCAGGCAGATTCTTTACCACTGAGGCACCAGAGAAACCTCCAATTATTATTTTGAATCAATTTCATGAGGCATATTGGCTTATAAATTTCCTTTTCCTTCTAAGTCTCATATTATGGTTGTGCTATCTCAGGGAAATGAGCCAGGGGTGTTTCCTCTTTTTGGTACTCTGAAATAGTTTGTGAAATATTGAGGTTATTTGTTTCTTGATTCTTGGGAGTCTCCTGGACAGCAAAGAGATAAAACCAGTCAATTCTAAAAGAATTCAACCCTGAATATTCATTGGAAGGCTTGATGATGAAGCTGAAGCTCCAATACTTTGGCCACCTGATGCAAGGAGCCAACTCATTGGAAAAGACCTTGATAATGGGAAAGACTGAAGGCAGGAGGAGAAGGAGGCAACAGAGGATGAGATGGTTGGATGGCATCACTGACTCAATGGACATGAATTTCAACAAATTCTGGGAGATAGTGAAGGACAGGGAAGCCTGGTGTGCTGCAGTCCATAGGTCGCACAGTCAGACATGACTGAGTGACTGAACAACTGATTGCTTGAGAGATCTCACCAGCACAACCACCTGGTCCTGAAGTTTTCATTGTGAGACTATTTTAAACTATTGATTCCAATTACTTAATATTTGGATATTTTCTTTTTTTCCCAAGATGCTTTTATTAAGTCTTTATCTAAGCCTTTTAATTTATGAAGATAGTTATTTCCAAAATCCTATTTCTGTCTTTTTTATTCCATATGCTTTTTATTTGTAACTTTCTTTTTTACTCCCTCCTTTTTTTTCTCTTTGGCCATTTTAGGTTTTTATTTATCTGTTTTGGGTTAGACTTACTGGTCTCTTCAAAAAACATTTTTCTTTTTACCTTCTTTCTTCTAAGTTTGCTTTCTTAGAATAAAGTTCATTTCTTTTTTAATATAAATTTATTTATTTTAATTGGAGGTAAAGTTCATTTCTGCTCCTATATTTTTCCTTGTATTTTATTTGGGTTTATTTTTATATTCTCTTTCTCATTTCTTAAACTTTCTCATTTCTTATTCAACCCATTAATTTTCAGCCTTTATTCTTTTCTAATGTCATCAATTAAGAGAATAAATTTCTGAGGAGGAGGAGCCAAGATGGCGGAGGAGTAGGACGGGGAGAACACTTTCTCCCCCACAAATTCATCAAAAGAGCATTTAAACGTCGAGTAAATTCCACAAAACAACTTCTGAATGCCGGCAGAGGACATCAGGCACCCAGAAAAGCAACCCAACTCTTCGGAAGGAGGTAGGAAAAAATATTAAAGACAAAAAAAAAAAAGAGACAAAAGAGGGAGGGACGGAGCTCTGTCCCTGGAAGGGAATCTTAAAAAGAGAGAAGTTTCCAAACACCAGGAAACCTTCTCACTGCCAAATCTGTGCTGAGCTTTGGAAGCACAGAGGGCAACATAACAGGGAGAAAAAATAAATTAACAATTAAAACTCGCAGATTGAGAGCCCTACGGTAACTCCCCCAGCGGAGAAGCAGCACAGACGCCTGCATCCGCCATTAGCAAGCGGGGGCTGGGCAGGGAGGCGCGGCGCGGGCTGCATCGCTGAGAGTAAGAATCTGGCTTGAATACCCTGAGCGCTATCTGAGCGAAATAATTTGGGCTAGCAAACCAGACTGTGGGATATCTACCACGCGAAAAGCCAGTCTTAACCTAAGACCGCCAGGCCCGCGCACGGAACAAAGGACTGAACAGAGATAGCCGGCTGCAGACCTTCCCCCTCCGGTGACAGGCAGCCAGAGCCAGAAGGGGGCAATCGCAGCCCCAGAGAGACATCATCTATAAAACTGTAAGCAGGCTTCTTTGCTAACTAAAACTTCTTGGGGGTCTGGACGGTCAACATCTGCCTGAGAAGGTGCGCCGGTTTTACACCCAGATAACCAAGTGGCGGGGAGGCGTTAAGTCGCAGCATTGGCGCTCGCCAAACACCTCATCACCTGAGCTGCTCGGACCTGGGAAGAGCACAAAATGCAGGCCCAACTGAGTCTGCGCCTCTCAGGACTACCCGAGTGCCTGAACCTGAGCGGCTTGGACCTGGGACGTGCATGCAACCCAGGGCCGGCCTCGGATTGTTCCCAGCGGAACAACCTAGAGCCCGAGCAGTGTGGGCAGGGTGGCTACATGCGCCGTGAGCGGGGGCAGACCCAGGGTGGCTGAGGCACTGCGAGCCCACGCCAGTGTTATTTGTTTGCAGCATTCCTCCCTCCCTCCCCACAGCGCGACTGAACAAGTAAGCCTAAAAAAAAAAAAAAAAAGTGTCCTCCACCGTCCCCTTTGTGTCAGGGCAGAAACCAGATACTGAAGAGACTAGGAAACAGAAGAAGATATAACAGAGGGAAAAGCCTTGGAAGCTACAGGCAATAGACCAAAACCCTGTGGTTACTACGGACTACATAGGAAGGGGCCTATAGATCTTGAGAAATATAAGTCTGACCAAGGAATGAGCCAAAAATGAACTGAACCTACAACAACACCAAGAAAGTCCTAGATATATTTTATTATTTTTACAATCATTCTTTCTTTTTTTTTTAATTAAAAAAAAATTTTTAAGTCCTCTATTGTTCCTTTAATTTTCACTTTTATAACCTATTACTTTGCAAAAAAAAAGACCCTATTTTTTTCTTCTTCAGCAAACTTCATATATATATATTTTATAATTTTTTGACCTTGTTTTTTTTTTTTTCTTCTTTTCTTTAACATTGTATTTTTGAAATTCCAAACTCTACTCTAGATTTTTAATTTTCGCTTTTTGGTATTTGTTATCAATTTTGTACCTATAGTTTTTTTTTATATATAATTTCTGTGACTTCTTTTTTTCTTCTCCTCTGTTTCTTTCTCTTCTTCTTCTATATAACATTGTATATCTGAATAATATCAATTTTGTACCTGTACTTTCTTTACAATTTTTGCGACCTTGTTTGTTTTTGTTTGTTCGTTTTTTCTCTCTTTCTTTTCCTTCTTCTTTTCTTTAACATCGTATTTTTGAAATTCCAAACTCTACTCTAGATTTTTAATTTTTGCTTTTATGTATTTGTTACCAATTTTGTACCTTTAAGAACCCAATCTTCAGGACCCATTTTTCACTAGGGAGCAAGAATACTAGCTTGACTGCTCTCTCTCCCTTTAGACTCTCCTTTTTCTCCACCAGGTCGCCTGTGTCTCCTCCCTAACCCCTCTCTACTCTACCCAACTCTGTGAATTTCTGTGTGTTCCAGACGGTGGAGAACACTTAGGGAACTCATTACTGGCTGGATCTGTCTCCCTCCTTTTCATTCCCCCCTTTTATCCTTCTGGCCACCTCTGTCACCTTCCTCCTCCTTCTCTTCTCTGTATAACTCCGTGAACATCTCTGAGTGGTCCAGTTGTGGAGTGCACATAAGGAAGTGACTACTGGCTAGCCCACTCTCTCCATTATTGATTCACCTCATCTCATTTGGGTCACCTCTAACTCCCTCCTCCCTCTTCTCTTCTCCATGTAACCCTGTGAACCTCTCTGAGTGACCCTCATCGTAGAGAAACTTTTCATCTTTAATGTAGATGTTTTATCAATGGTGCTGTATAGAAGGAGAAGTTTTGAAACTACTGTAAAAATAAGACGGATAACCGGAAGCAGGAGACTTAAGTCCAAACCCTGACTCTAGGGAACTCCTGACTCCAAGGAACATTAATTGACAGGAGCTCATCAAATGCCTCCATACCGACACTGAAACCAAGCACCACACAAGGGCCAATAAGTTCCAGGGCAAGACATACCAAGCAAATTCTCCAGCAACAAAGGAACACAGCCCTGAGCTTCAAGATACAGGCTTCCCAAAGTGACCCCAAAACTATAGACATCTCATAACTCACTACTGGACATTTCATTGCACTCCAGAGAGAAGAAATACAGCTCCATCCACCAGAACACCGACACAAGCTTCCCTAACCAGGAAACCTTGACAAGCCACCTGTACAAACCCACACACAGCGAGGAAACGCCACAATAAAGAGAACTCCACAAACTACCAGAATACAGAAAGGACACCCCAAACTCAGCAATTTAAACAAGATGAAGAGAAAGAGGAACACTCAGCAGATAAAGGAACAGGATAAATGCCCACCAAACCAAACCAAAGAGGAAGAGATAGGGAATCTACCTGATAAAGAATTCTGAATAATGATAGTGAAATTGATCCAAAATCTTGAAACTAAACTGGAATCACAGATAAATAGCCTGGAGACAAGGATTGAGAAGATGCAAGAAAGGTTTAACAAGGACCTAGAGAAATAAAAAAGAGTCAATATATAATGAATAATGCAATAAATGAAATTAAAAACACTCTGGAGGCAACAAATAGTAGAATAACAGAGGCAGAAGATAGGATTAGTGAATTAGAAGATAGAATGGTAGAAATAAATGAATCATAGAGGATAAAAGAAAAATGAATTAAAAGAAATGAGGACAATCTCAGAGACCTCCAGGACAATATTAAACGCTACAACATTCGAATCATAGGGGTTCCAGAAGAAGAAGACAAAAAGAAAGACCATGAGAAAATACTTGAGGAGATAATAGTGGAAAACTTCCCTAAAATGGGGAAGGAAATAATCACCCAAGTCCAAGAAACCCAGAGAGTCCCAAAGAGGATAAACCCAAGGAGAAACACCCCAAGACACATATTAATCAAATTAACAAAGATCAAACACAAAGAACAAATATTAAAAGCAGCAAGGGAAAAACAACAAATAACACACAAGGGAATTCCCATAAGGATAACAGCTGATCTTTCAATAGAAACTCTTCAAGCCAGGAGGGAATGGCAAGACATACTTAAAATGATGAAAGAAAATAACCTACAGCCCAGACTATTGTACCCAGCAAGGATCTCATTCAAGTATGAAGGAGAAATCAAAAGCTTTTCAGACAAGCAAAAGCTGAGAGAATTCTGCACCACCAAACCAGCTCTCCAACAAATACTAAAGGATATTCTCTAGACAGGAAACACAAAAACAGTGTATAAACTCGAACCCAAAACAATAAAGTAAATGGCAACGGGATCATACTTATCAGTAATTACCTTAAACGTAAATGGGTTGAATGCCCCAACCAAAAGACAAAGACTGGCTGAATGGATACAAAAACAAGACCCCTACATATGTTGTCTACAAGAGATCCACCTCAAAATAGGGGACACATACAGACTGAAAGTGAAGGGCTGGAAAAAGATTTTCCATGCAAATAGGGACCAAAAGAAAGCAGGAGTAGTAATACTCATATCAGATAAAATAGACTTTAAAACAAAGGCTGTGAAAAGAGACAAAGAAGGTCACTACATAATGATCAAAGGATCAATCCAAGAAGAAGATATAACAATTATAAATATATATGCACCCAACACGGGAGCACCACAGTACGTAAGACAAATTCTAACAAGTATGAAAGGAGAAATTAACAATAACACAATAATAGTGGGAGACTTTAATACCCCACTTACACCTATGGATAGATCAAGTAAACAGAAAATTAACAAGGAAACACAAACTTTAAATGATCCAATAGACCAGTTAGACCTAATTGATATCTATAGGACATTTCATCCCAAAACAATGAAGTTCACCTTTTTCTCAAGCGCACATGGAACCTTCTCCAGGATAGATCACATCCTGGGCCATAAAGCTAGCCTTGGTAAATTCAAAAAAATAGAAATCATCCCAAGCATTTTTTCTGACCACAATGCAGTAAGATTAGATCTCAATTACAGGAGAAAAACTATTAAAAAATCCAACATATGGAGGCTGAACAACATGCTGCTGAATAACCAACAAATCACAGAAGAAATCAAAAAAGAAATCAAAATTTGCATAGAAACGAATGAAAATGAAAACACAACAACCCAAAACCTGTGGGCCATGGTAAAAGCAGTCCTAAGGGGAAAGTTCATAGCAATACAGGCACACCTCAAGAAACAAGAAAAAAGTCAAATAAATAACCTAACTCTACACCTAAAGCAACTAAAAAAGGAAGAAATGAAGAACCCCAGGGTTAGTAGAAGGAAAGAAATCTTAAAAATTAGAGCAGAAATAAATGCAAAAGAAACAAAAGAGACCATAGCAAAAATCAACAAAACCAAAAGCTGGTTCTTTGAAAGGATAAATAAAATTGACAAACCATTAGCCAGACTAATCAAGAAACAAAGGGAGAAAAATCAAATCAACAAAATTAGAAACGAAAATGGAGAGATCACAACAGACAACACAGAAATACAAAGGATCATAAGAGACAACTATCAACAATTATATGCCAATAAAATGGACAACGTGGAAGAAATGGACAAATTCTTAGAAAAGTACAACTTTCCAAAACTCGACCAGGAAGAAATACAAAATCTTAACAGACCCATCACAAGCAAGGAAATTGAAACTGTAATCAAAAATCTTCCAGCAAAGAAAAGCCCCGGTCCAGACGGCTTCACAGCTGAATTCTACCAAAAATTTAGAGAAGAGCTGACACCTATCCTGCTCAAACTCTTCCAAAAAATTGCAGAGGAAGGTAAACTTCCAAACTCATTCTATGAGGCCACCATCACCCTAATACCAAAACCTATCAAAGATGCCACAAAAAAAGAAAACTACAGGCCAATATCACTGGTGAAGATAGATGCAAAAATCCTTAACAAAATTCTAGCAATCAGAATCCAACAACACATTAAAAAGATCATACACCATGATCAAGTGGGCTTTATCCCAGGGATGCAAGGATTCTTCAATATCTGCAAATCAATCAATGTAATACACCACATTAACAAATTGAAAAATAAAAACCATATGATTATCTCAATAGATGCAGAGAAAGCCTTTGACAAAATTCAACATCCATTTATGATAAGAACTCTCCAGAAAGCAGGAATAGAAGGAACATACCTCAACATAATAAAAGCTATATATGACAAACCCACAGCAAACATTATCCTCAATGGTGAAAACTTGAAAGCATTTCCTCTAAAGTCAGGAACAAGACAAGGGTGCCCACTTTCGCCATTACTATTCAACATAGTTTTGGAAGTTTTGGCCACAGCAATCAGAGCAGAAAAAGAAATAAAAGGAATCCAAATAGGAAAAGAAGAAGTAAAACTCTCACTATTTGCAGATGACATGATCCTCTACATAGAAAACCCCAAAGATTCCACCAGAAAATTACTAGAAATAATCAATGACTATAGTAAAGTTGCAGGATATAAAATCAACACACAGAAATCCCTTGCATTCCTATACACTAATAATGAGAAAACAGAGAGAGAAATTAAGGAAACAATTCCATTCACCATTGCAACGGAAAGAATAAAATATTTAGGAATATATCTACCTAAAGAAACTAAAGACCTATATATAGAAAACTATAAAACACTGGTGAAAGAAATCAAAGAGGACACTAATAGATGGAGAAATATACCATGTTCATGGATTGGAAGAATCAATATAGTGAAAATGAGTATACTACCCAAAGCAATTTATAGATTCAACGCAATCCCTATCAAGCTACCAACAGTATTCTTCACAGAGCTAGAACAAATAATTTCACCATTTGTATGGAAATACAAAAAACCTCGAATAGCCGAAGCGATCTTGAGAAAGAAGAATGGAACTGGAGGAATCAACCTACCTGACTTCACGCTCTACTACAAAGCCACAGTTATCAAGACAGTATGGTACTGGCACAAAGACAGAAATATAGATCAATGGAACAAAATAGAAAGCCCAGAGATAAATCCACGCACATATGGACACCTTATCTTTGACAAAGGAGGCAAGAATATACAATGGATTAAAGACAATCTCTTTAACAAGTGGTGCTGGGAAATCTGGTCAACCACTTGTAAAAGAATGAAACTAGAACACTTTCTAACACCATACACAAAAATAAACTCCAAATGGATTAAAGATCTAAATGTAAGACCAGAAACTATAAAACTCCTAGAGGAGAACATAGGCAAAACACTCTCCGACATACATCACAGCAGGATCCTCTATGACCCACCTCCCAGAATATTGGAAATAAAAGCAAAAATAAACAAATGGGACCTAATTAACCTTAAAAGCTTCTGCACTTCAAAGGAAACTATTAGCAAGGTGAAAAGACAGCCTTCAGAATGGGAGAAAATAATTGCAAATGAAGCAACTGACAAACAACTAATCTCAAAAATATACAAGCAACTCCTACAGCTCAACTCCAGAAAAATAAATGACCCAATCAAAAAATGGGCCAAAGAACTAAATAGACATTTCTCCAAAGAAGACATACAGATGGCCAACAAACACATGAAAAGATGCTCAACATCACTCATTATCAGAGAAATGCAAATCAAAACCACTCTGAGGTACCATTTCACACCAGTCAGAATGGCTGCAATCCAAAAGTCTACAAATAATAAATGCTGGAGAGGGTGTGGAGAAAAGGGAACCCTCTTACACTGTTGGTGGGAATGCAAACTAGTACAGCCACTATGGAGAACAGTGTGGAGATTCCTTAAAAACCTGGAAATAGAACTGCCTTATGATCCAGCAATCCCACTGCTGGGCATACACACCAAGGAAACCAGAAGGGAAAGAGACATGTGTACCCCAATGTTCATCGCAGCACTGTTTATAATAGCCAGGACATGGAAGCAACCTAGATGTCCATCAGCAGATGAATGGATAAGAAAGCAGTGGTACATATACACAATGGAGTATTACTCAGCCATTAAAAAGAATACATTTGAATCAGTTCTAATGAGGTGGATGAAACTGGAGCCTATTATACAGAGTGAAGTAAGCCAGAAGGAAAAACATAAATACAGTATACTAATGCATATATATGGAATTTAGAAAAATGGTAACAATAACCTGGTGTACGAGACAGCAAAAGAGACACTGATGTATAGAACAGTCTTATGGACTCTGTGGGAGAGGGAGAGGGTGGGAAGATTTGGGAGAGTGACATTGAAACATGTAGAATATCATGTAAGAAACGAGTTGCCAGTCCAGGTTCGATGCGCGATACTGGATGCTTGGGGCTGGTGCACTGGGACGACCCAGAGGGATGGTGTGGGGAGGGAGGAGGGAGGAGGGTTCAGGATGGGGAACACATGTATGCCTGTGGCGGATTCATTTTGATATTTGGCAAAACTAATACAATTATGTAAAGTTTAAAAATAAAATAAAATTTAAAAGAAAAAAAAATTTAAAAAAAGAGAGAATAAATTTCCTTCTAAGTACTGTTTTAGATATAGTTACTGTTGTTCTCTCTCTCTCCCTCGCTCTGTATTTGTGCACACTGCCTTTCAAAGTACTGGTTGTTAGGTATTTTTCAATGTATAGTAGCAATAGGACAGTTAGACTTATGTGGTTGCTCAGGAGTTCCATAGACTGAAACAAGCTTTCCAATTCCTAAAGATGAAGCTTGGACCTAACAAAGCAGCACTTCTACCCTACTGTATTGGCCAAAGCAATCCTAGTCCATCCCAGATTCAAGACGATGGGAAAATATGGGGAATGAGGCCCATTAGCTCAATGGGAAGACTGTCAAAAATTCTGAAGCCAATTTTAATGTGATATAAGTTCTGTCTCTGAAATTTTAATGTGTGGTATTTCATTATTAACTTGGTACATTTTCTAATTTTAACTCTGATTTCTTCTTTGGCCTAAGAGTTACTTAATTTTTAAAGAAACATATGGTTATTTTCTAGTATATTTTCATGTCACTGATTTATAATTTAACTGTATTTATTATCAGCGAATTTCCTCTGTAGAATGATAATATATAATGTGTTTATTGAGACTTGGATTTTTCCTCAGAATTTACATTATTTTTTCCCTAAGTGTGTTTAAAGTAACTGGTACTCTCAGATGTTCTATATTCATCTATTAGATAAGATTTGATAATTAAATTGTTCTATACTATTCTACACCCTTACTGAATTCTTTACCTTTTTGCTTTTCCAAATAATGAGAAAGAGGTTAATTTAAAATATCCTACCATAATTGTGGATTTTAAAATTTCTCCTGTAAGTCTGTCAGTTTTTGCTTTATATAACTTGATGCTATGTTATTGATACATACATATTTAGAATTGTTATATCTTCTTGGTGAAGTGACCGTTTATCATTATGTAGTTGCCTTTTTTATCACTTTATCATAAAACATTTTATTTGATATCAATATAGGTAAACTAGTTATATTTAAAATAGTATTTGTTATACTTTTTATCATAATTTTACTTTCATTCTATTTGTCTTACATTTTTAGTTGAATCTCTTATGAACAACATATAGCTCTATAGAAAAAAAGTCCAATGATCTTTAACAGGACTATTTATATTTTCCATTTATATTTATTATAAATATTGGTATATTTAGATATTTTTCTACTAAATTATTTTACACTTTCTATTTGCCCCAACTTTTGTATACTTGTTTTTTCTCTTTTCTTGACTTCTTTCAGTCTTTTTTCCCATCCCCTTTTTCTCCATTTTAGAATGTATACGCTCTGCACCCATTCCTTAAATGAGAGCCACAGGAAATTTAACATGACTAAATTTATGAATTCCTAAATTAATATCTTTAAATTCCTCCAATCAGTTAAGAATTTTAGAGTACATTAAGGGCAACCTTCCCTTCCGACTTATACATTATTGTTGTGCTTTTTATTTCTATATTATGACTATATAATTTTTATAGAATCAACATTTACCACTATCTTTGCTATTCTTTCTTTCTTTATCTTAGACATTCCATGGGGGACACTTTTTCTTCTGCTTAAAATACTTCCTTAAGCATTTGTTTTAGTGATGGTGTGGTAGTATAAATCTCAGTACATTTAGGTTAGCTTTAAACAGCCTTTATTTTGCCCTCATTCTTAAAATATATTTCTTCAGAAAATAGAGTTCTTGGTTGACATCTATTTTTCCTCAGCACAAAGAAGATACAAATCCACTGTCTTCTGGTTTCTACTTTTGCTTTTGAAAAGCCAGCCATTAGTATAACTACATTTTTTGTATGTGATTTTTCTTTTCTTTTCCAGTGGCTTTAAAAACCTTCACTTGCACTCTGATGTGCATGAAAGTGGATCTCTTTTTATGTAAACTCTGAGAATTATTAGTGTTAGTCGCTCAGTCGTGCCCAAATCTGCGACTCCATGGACTACGCAGTCCACCAGGCTCCTCTGTCCATGAGATTTTCCAGGTAAGGATACTGGAGTGGGTTGCTATTTCCTTCTCCAGGGGATCTTCCCAACCCAGGGAACGAATCCGGGTCTCCTGCACTGCAGGCAGATTCTTTACCAACTGAGAATTATTATGCTTGTTGAACTCATAGATTCAGATCAGATCAGATCAGATCAGTCGCTCAGTCGTGTCCGACACTTTGAGACCCCATGAATCACAGCACGCCAGGCCTCCCTGTCCATCACCAACTCCCGGAGTTCACTGAGACTCACGTCCATCGAGTCAGTGATGCCATCCAGCCATCTCATACTCTGCCATCCCCTTCTCCTCCTGCCCCTAATCCCTCCCAGCATCAGAGTCTTTTCCAATGAGTCAACTCTTCGCATGAGGTGGTCAAAGTACTTGAGTTTCAGCTTTAGCATCATTCCTTCCAAAGAAATCCCAGGTCTGATCTCCGTAAGAATGGACTGGTTTGAACTCTTTGCAGTCCAAGGGACTCTCAAGAGTCTTCTCCAAAACCACAGTTCAAAAGCATCAATTCTTTGGTGCTCAGCCTTCTTCACAGTCCAACTCTCACATCCATACATGACCACAGGAAAAACCATAGCCTTGACTAGACGAAACTTTGTTGGCAAAGTAATGTCTCTGCTTTTGAATATGCTATCTAGGTTGGTCATAACTTTCCTTCCAAGGAGTGAGCATCTTTTAATTTCATGGCTGCAGTCACTATCTGCAGTGATTTTGGAGATCAGAAAAATAAAGTCTGACACTGTTTCCACTGTTCCCCCATTTATTTCCCATGAAATGATGGGACCGGATGCCATGATCTTCATTTTCTGAATGTTGAGCTTTAAGCCAACGTTTTAACTCTCCACTTTCACTTTCATCAAGAGGGTTTGTAGTTCCTCTTCACTTTCTGCCATAAGGGTGGTGTCATCTGCATATCTGAGGTTATTGATATTTCTCCCGGCAATCTTGATTCCAGCTTGTGCCTCTTCCAGTCCAGCATTTCTCATGATGTACTCTGCATATAAGTTAAATGAAGAGGGTGACAATATACAGCCTTGAGGTACTCATTTTCCTGTTTGGAACCAGTCTGTTGTTCCATGTCCAGTTCTAACTGTTGTTTCCTGACCTGCATACAAATTTTTCAAGAGGCAGGTCAGGTGGTCTGGTATTCCCATCTCTTTCAGAATCTTCCACAGTTTATTGTGATCCACACAGTCAAAGGCTTTGGCATAGTCAATAAAGCATAAATAGATGTTTTTTTCTGGAATTCTCTTGCTCTTTTGATAACCAGTGGATGTTGGCAATTTGATCTCTGGTTCCTCTGCCATTTCTAAAACCAGCTTGAACATCTGGAAGTTCATAGTTCATGTATTGCTGAAGCCTGGCTTGGAGAATTTTGAGCATCACTTTAGTAGCGTGTAATATGAGTGCAATTGTGCAGTAGTTTGAGCATTCTTTGGCATTGCCTTTCTTTGGGATTGGAATGAAAACTGACATTTTCCAGTCCTGTGGCCACTGCTGAGTTTTCCAAATTTGCTGGCATATTGAGTACAGCACTTTCACAGCATCATCTCTCAGGATTTGGAATAGCTCAACTGGAATTCTATCACCTCCACTAGCTTTGTTGGTAGTGATGCTTTCTAAGTCTCACTTGACTTCACATTCTGGATATCTGGCTCTAGGTGAGTGATCACACCATCTTGATTATCTGGGTCGTGAAGATCTTTTTTGTACATTTCTGTGTATTCTTGCCATCTCTTCTTAATATCTTCTGCTTCTGTTAGGTCCATACGATTTCTGTCCTTTATTGAGCCCATATTTCCATGAAATGTTCCTTTGGTATCTCTGATTTTCTTGAAGAGATCTCTAGTCTTTCCCATTCTGTTGTTTTCCTCTATTTCTTTGCATTGATCACTGAAGAAGGCTTTCTTATCTCTTCTTGCTATTCTTTGGAACTCTGCATTCAGATGTTTATATCTTTCCTTTTCTCCTTTGCTTTTCACTTCTCTTCTTTTCACAGCTATTTGTAAGGCCTCCCCAGACAGCCATTTTGCTTTTTTGCATTTCTTTTCCATGGGGATGGTCTTGATCCCTATCTCCTATACAATGTCATGAACCTCATTCCATAGTTCATCAGGCACTATATCTATCAGATCTAGGCCCTTAAATCTATTTCTCACTTCCACTGTATAATCATAAGGGATTTGATTTAGGTCATATCTGAATGGTCTAGTGGTTTTCCCTACTTTCTTGAATTTAAGTCTGAATTTGGCAATAAGGAGTTCATGGTCTGAGAAACAGTCAGCTCCTGGTCTTGTTTTTGATGACTGTATAGAGCTTCTCCATCTTTGGCTGCAAAGAATATAATCAATCTGGTTTTGGTGTTGACCATCTGGTGATGTCCATGTATAGAGTCTTCTCTTGTGTTGTTGGAATAGGGTGTTTGTTATGACCAGTGCATTTTCTTGGCAAATCTCTATTAGTCTTTGGACTGCTTCATTCCGTATTCCTAAGGCCAAATTTGCCTGTTACTCCAGGTGTTTCTTGACTTCCTACTTTTATATTCCAGTCACCTATAATGAAAAGGACATCTTTTTCGGGTGTTAGTTCTAAAAGGTCTTGTAAGTCTTCATAGAACCGTTCAACTTCAGCTTCCTCAGCATTACTGGTTGGGGCATAGACTTGGATTACTGTGATATTGAATGGTTTGCCTTGGAAATGAACAGAGATCATTCTGTCGTTTTTGAGATTGCATCCAAGTACTGCATTTCAGACTCTTTTGTTGACCATGATGGCTACTCCATTTCTTCTGAGGGATCCCTGCCTGCAGTAGTAGATATAATGGTAATCTAAGTTAAATTCACCCATTCCAGTCCATTTCAGTTTCCTAATTCCTAGAATATCGATGTTCACTCTTGCCATCTCCTGTTTGACCACTTCCAATGTGCCTTGATTCATGGACCTGACATTCCAGGTTCCTATGCAATATTGCTCTTTACAGCATCAGACCTTGCTTCTATCACCAGTCACATCCACAGCTGGGTATTCTTTTTGCTTTGGCTCCATCCTTTCATTCTTTCTGGAGTTATTTCTCCACTGATCTCCAATAGCATATTGAGCACCTACTGACCTGGGGGGTTTCTCTTTCAGTATCCTATCATTTTGCCTTTTCATACTGTTCATGAGGTTCTCAAGGCAAGAATACTGAAGTGGTTTGCCATTCCCTTCTCCAGTGGACCACATTCTGTCAGATCTCTCCACCTTGACCCGCCCATCTTGGGTGGCCCCATGGGCATGGCTTAGTTTCATTGAGTTAGACAAGGCTGTTGTCCTAGTGTGATTAGTTTGACTAGTTTTCTGTGAGTATGGTTTCAGTGTGTTTGCCCTCTGATGCCCTCTTGCAACATCCCCCGTCTTACTTGGGTTTCTCTTACCTTGGGCATGGGGTATCTCTACACGGCTGCTCCAGCAAAGTGCAGCCATTGCTCCTTACCTTGGATGAGGGGTATCTCCTCATTGCTGCCCTTCCTGACCTTCAATGTGGGATAGCTCCTCTAGGCCCTTCTGTGCCCAAGTTTTTGAAACTTCTTAACCATTCAATCTTCAAATATTACCTCTACCCCTTTCTCTCCCTCCTCTATTTTTGGAACTTCAATTATATGGATGTTAAAACTTTTACTCCATGTTCCATGTCTCTTAAATCCTTTTTGTATATTTTACATGTCTGTCTTTCCATATGGCATACTAATGATTTATTTAGGTCTATCTTCCAGCTTTTTATGTTGTTAGGTGCCTTTAATGGGACTTCCCTGGTGACTCAGTGGTAAAGAATCTTCCTGTCAATGCAGGAGACCCTGGTTCAATCCCTGGATTAGGAAGATCCTCTGGAGAAGGAAATGACAATCCATTCCAGTACTCTTGCCTAGGAAATCTCATGGACAGAGAAGCCTGGTGGGCTACAGTCCATGGGGTTGCAAAAGAGTTGGATGTGAAGTAATGACTAAACAACAACAAGGTCCCTTTAATGCTTTTACTCATGGTTGAGATTTTTTTAATTATTAAATTATAAAATATAAATTAAAAAGCTTGAAAAATTTTCATATTTAGATATCTTGCCATTATTTTTGTTTTCAAGGCTCTCCTTTATTTTTTGAAACTTTAAACACAGTTATTTAATATCATGTGTTTTATAGTTCCAATTCCTTAATTCTTATTTGATTACTATTCTATTGTCTGTTTCTGTTGGTTCTGTCATATTACTTTGCTCTTTGGTTTTCTTAAAAAAAAAAAAAAATCGTCATAGCTCTGGAAATGAAAGTCCCATAAAGTCTATTGATATTTCACAGGAATTCATCAGTATGTAAAGAAAATTGGATTCCTTGATAGATAGGGATAACTGCCTATGTAAAGATGTACCTCTAGGGAGTTCCCTGGTGGTCTAATGATTATGATTATGGGCTCTCAATAACATGTCCTGGGTTCAATCCCTGGTCAAAATAATACTCAATTGATTTTAAATATCTCAGAAATTGGTGTGCTATAAAGTTGGACTGTACATTGGGTTCAAAATTTGGGGGTTAAAATGAAATACTCCTCCCCAAATTTTGAGGAACAAGTTAGGCTGCCAGCTTTTGATTTTGCTAAGAAAGTATAGTGTTTAAGACACATGCTATCATACACTTATTTCATATAAGAAAGGATATATTAACATCAAAAAAAAGTAGAATAAAATGAGTAATCCTTTTGAAAAAGTGACAGTGGGTGATTAAATTGACTATATATAAAATTTTGCTTTTTGCAATTTCACTACAGATGAGTAAAAAAAGAGACCTTAACCAGCACCATGACCCATTAATTAGCATTTGAGAATCATTATGTTAGAAACCAAATCTGGAAATTTGAAATTTAAGAATTAAATCTCCATGGAGATCAGTTACCTTTCTCCATTCAAATAATATAGAGTCTATCTCTAACTCCATCCATATGTCTCCTAAGGCATGTTACTGATTGTGGAAGATTACTAGTGACAAAATGTGGCTAGACTGGAGATAATCTATCCTTCTACCTAAAAATATACATATAAAAAATCATTTGAAAATTGCACCATAATACATATAGATCATCAGTACCCTTTCCTGTCAGAAAAGTAGCTCTTATTCAGTATCATCTTTTTACTTTTAGTTTTGGATACTCAGGAGTCTAGGTGTGCTGATTATAACATAAATATATTGTCCTTATTGCATAATGCAAGCTCTGGGAAATAGCACCCAGTCACGTCTAACAGTTCCTTACTATCCCTTGAAAAAGCAGAATATCTAAAGTTCTTTCTATAGTTGTGCCGATCTTAGCATTAAAGTGGAAAAACACTCTTTCTTTCTTTCACCATCTTTCCTTCCTTCTGTACCAACAGACAGTTGAAACCCTTCATCACTGCTTTATCTTATCTCTCCATCAAACACATTTTTCCTGAGATGCTGTAACTGCTCAGCTTTCTTGTTTGTGGGATGAAAAATCAGGGAGATTGTTCATTTTTTGCTTCTTATTTTCCAGTAGTCAGAGAAAGAACACCCTAAGTGTGATAATAGTGATTGTCTCTTTGTGCTACCTCCATCTCCACCTACCCTTACTCCAGGCAGCTGGAAGGAAATTTTATTATGTCCTAGACTTTGAAGAGAGCCTTTGCTGACATTAGTTTTGCCTTTGTAATACAATAAAAAGTACCCTTCTACCTCTTGGCAAATAAAGACCTCATTATCTTTAATTGTACAAGTTTACTTCATATATGCTGAAATAAATGGGAACAATAAGAGCAGGTCCAGCTGTACTGCAGCATTTATTTAAGACCACAGTTGTATCATTTAAATTCTTCTAAGAGTTAATCAAACTTTTCTAGGTGTGCAGTTAAAAAGCTTATGTCAATATAATAGGAAAGAAAAAAAGTGATAATATTTATATGCTGGAGACCATAAGTCCTAAGTCATAAGTAAAGTATGAGTCATATCGCTTTACCCTTTTACTTAACTAAGTTCACTAATTAACTAAGCTGCCTGGCTTAGTTCGTTCTGTAGGTAACAATCATAACATACTTTATTGAATTAATACAATTAGAATATGTTTGCTTAACATAACCTCTGTCTCCTCTTGCACTGCTTCTTTTTAAGCATACAAATATAACACAATTTATAAGTTTATCAGTCTGATAAGCTCAAAGAATCTTTGAAAATAATTGAAATGTTTTTATATTGACTAAACATTAATTGGAACATTTAATTGTCTTTCTTTTTTTCTCAATTATAACACTAATAATTCTCCAGATGTCTTAGATATTCCACCAACTAGACTATTTCATTCTTCTTAAGCCTCTGGTAATGTTCTCTTTTTCAGATTATATTAGCCTGAATCAGAATTTCCAAAAGATGTTTGTTCTGTAGAACATTGGTTCCTTTAGATGTTTAATATGTGTTACATAAGAAAATAATACCACAATCAAACAATTTTTGGAACACTTGGTTAAAGCAAATGTGAAGAGGGTTATTTATTTATTCATTAATTCAATGAATATTTATTCTCCAAGTATTGTTTAATCAGTGTTCAACAAGACAAAATAAGGCCTTACCATCATGACACTGAGTCTTTAGGGAAAGATATAAATGAACAAGTATGTTAATACTTGTTATGTCATGTTAATACTACATAGATAAAACTGCTGTGAAGAATATTAAAGCAGGATAGATGATGAAGAGTGATGGAGTTTCGAGGTTCATTTTAGACAGGAGGTAAAGAAAGACCTCTTAGAGAAGCTGTTATCTGAGTAGAAACTTGAATTTCTTGGAAAAACTTGGAGCCAATTGTGCTATGATTGAGTGTGGGGTGAGGAGAGTTTTCAAAATAGTGCATGTGTGCTCAGTCATGTCTGACTTTTTGAGACCCTGTGGACTGTCACCCACCAGGCTCCTCTGTCCATGGGATTTTCCAGGAGAGAATACTGGAATGGGTTGCAATTCCTACTCCAGTTTCGAAGTAGAGGAAAATGCAAATTCAAAGGGTCTCATATGGGAATATGCTCGATGTATTTGGGGACCAACATAAGGCCAGTGTGACTGGAGCATAATTGTAAGGTGAATTGTGGTGGGGAACAAGGTGCAGTGAAGGTCTAGATTACATAAAGCCTGTTAAACCATAGTAAGTATTCTAGATTTTATTACTCGGAGACTTCTCAGGACTTTCAAAGCATTAATATGGCATGAAATACTGTGAAGCAACAGTCGGGTATTATATATGCTTTCCCAAAGTTATATAGCCATGGATACCTCTTTTAATTGGATATCTCTCAGGATTAGGCATTAAGTATGATCCTTGAAACACACTTTGAGAAAGACTACAGTAGGTGCTTCTGAACTACTGGTTTTAGGTAGAATATATGAATCAGTGTGATTGACCAAAATGTAAAGTATAAAGAATTCAATTCATATTCATACTTATATTCTTACATCCCTGCATAAGTATGAGCTTCATTTCAGTCCAGTTTTCAAACTTAATTCACTTTATTTTTTTTCTAATTTTATTTTATTTTTAAACTTTATAATAATTGTATTAGTTTTGCCAAATATCAAAATGAATCCGCCACAGGTATACACGTGTTCCCCATCCTGAACCCTCCTCCCTCCTCCCTCCCCATACCATCCCTCTGGGTCGTCCCAGTGCACCAGCCCCAAGCATCCAGTATCGTGCATCGAACCTGGACTGGCAACTCGTTTCTTACATGATATTTTACATGTTTCAATGCCATTCTCCCAAATCTTCCCACCCTCTCCCTCTCCCACAGAGTCCATAAGACTGTTCTATACATCAGTGTCTCTTTTGCTATCTCGTACACCGGGTTATTGTTACCATCTTTCTAAATTCCATATATATGCATTAGTATACTGTATTGGTGTTTTTCCTTCTGGCTTACTTCACTCTGTATAATAGGCTCCAGTTTCATCCACCTCATTAGAACTGATTCAAATGTATTCTTTTTAATGGCTGAGTAATACTCCATTGTGTATATGTACCACTGCTTTCTTATCCATTCATCTGCTGATGGACATCTAGGTTGCTTCCATGTCCTGGCTATTATAAACAGTGCTGCGATGAACATTGGGGTACACGTGTCTCTTTCCCTTCTGGTTTCCTCAGTGTGTATGCCCAGCAGTGGGATTCTGGATCATAAGGCAGTTCTATTTCCAGGTTTTTAAGGAATCTCCACACTGTTCTCCATAGTGGCTGTACTAGTTTGCATTCCCACCAACAGTGTAAGAGGGTTCCCTTTTCTCCACACCCTCTCCAGCATTTATTATTTGTAGACTTTTGGATTGCAGCCATTCTGACTGGTGTGAAATGGTACCTCAGAGTGGTTTTGATTTGCATTTCTCTGATAATGAGTGATGTTGAGCATCTTTTCATGTGTTTGTTAGCCATCTGTATGTCTTCTTTGGAGAAATGTCTATTTAGTTCTTTGGCCCATTTTTTGATTGGGTCATTTATTTTTCTGGAGTTGAGCTGTAGGAGTTGCTTGTATATTTTTGAGATTAGTTGTTTGTCCGTTGCTTCATTTGCTATTATTTTCTCCCATTCTGAGGGCTGTCTTTTCACCTTGCTAATAGTTTCCTTTGTTGTGCAGAAGCTTTTAAGTTTAATTAGGTCCCATTTGTTTATTTTTGCTTTTATTTCCAATATTCTGGGAGGTGGGTCATAGAGGATCCTGCTGTGATGTATGTCGGAGAGTGTTTTGCCTATGTTCTCCTCTAGGAGTTTTATGGTTTCTGGTCTTACGTTTAGATCTTTAATCCATTTGGAGTTTATTTTTGTGTATGGTGTTAGAAAGTGTTCTAGTTTCATTCTTTTACAAGTGGTTGACCAGATTTCCCAGCACCACTTGTTAAAGAGATTGTCTTTAATCCATTGTATATTCTTGCCTCCTTTGTCAAAGATAAGGTGTCCATATGTGCGTGGATTTATCTCTGGGCTTTCTATTTTGTTCCATTGATCAATATTTCTGTCTTTGTGCCAGTACCATACTGTCTTGATAACTGTGGCTTTGTAGTAGAGCCTGAAGTCAGGTAGGTTGATTCCTCCAGTTCCATTCTTCTTTCTCAAGATCACTTTGGCTATTCGAGGTTTTTTGTATTTCCATACAAATTGTGAAATTAAATTTCCTTTGAAACAAATGAGCAAATTCATCTTAATGAGAATTTTTGGAGGAAGAGATACTTTGGGAAGGTAGTCTGTTTAAATATTGAAAAACTTGTTATTTTTATTGAAATGCCATTTTCCTTGTTCTTTTCATAAGCTTTTTATTTATTTATTTATTTATTTATTTATTTTAGATTCAAGAACCATATAATGTCTTATTTTTTTATATTATGAATTAAGAATTGGTGCACTCTAGAATAACTTCATCTTCCGTTTCTTATAAAACACTTTTAATCATGGGACAAATGAAATTTATACATTAGAATAGTTATCTCCCATATTCTTTAATATCTCTTATCTACCTGAGCCTAAAATCATGATTTGATGTATTTACTCAGCACTTTCATGTATATGGTACTGTATAAGGCATTAGAGAGTACAGCTCAATAAGTCACAGGTCTTTTTATCTGTTTCTTGTTGAAGATGGGCTACACTGGATGTAAGCATACATTTATAGCATATTTAATACATGAAAGTGGTCTCTTAGAAGTGTATAGTTATAGGAAACGGATGCTAAAATTAGTAAGGAGATTTTTGTACCTATATATTTGTTGTTTTTGACTAAAGATGTTAGCCTCCTGTCTAACCATGAAAAAGGAGTGAATTTCTACTATCTAGCAATTTGGGAAAGTTAGTAGGGAAGAGAAAGGGTCAATTAGTCTCCCATAAATTAATGCTCCCAGGAGCCCCTAGAACTTGGAAATAAGAGGGTTACATCTGTTTAAAGATCTTTTAGAAGTTTAATAGTTTCATTTTAGTCCTGCAAAATCTGGTCAGTCAGTGTGGGAAAAGCTGCAGCATTTGTGTTCTGGCCTGAGGCAGCCACCATTTCTGCATAGTATAAATGAAAACTGGTCTCCCTGCTAGGAACAGAGATGAAAAAGTTCATCAGGAGGTGATCTTGTCTTGTTCTCTGAGCTACAGATGCATATATTAAGTAGTTTACTTGACATTGCCACTTTGAATAAATCAAAAGTACTACCTCAAACTCAATACAGTATGCTCAAAATAGAATATGTAGGATGTTCACAACATGTTCTAAATATGGTTCTCTTCACATTTCCCTAGTTTTCTGTATGAAACTACTGTGAATGTAGTTGCATAAGCCAAAAAGATGGAGTTACTCTCAATCTCTCTTATAACTTTTACTTCTACTTCCAATCTGTCATTAAATCCCATTTATTTTACCTCTTCCTAAATCTCTCTTGAAATCACCCATTTGCTTCCACCCCCAATTAAACAAACCATTCAAACTATTTAAAATTTTACCTTTATGAATGAAAAGCATCACCTACCACATCAGTAAGCAAAGGATATTGTGGTGATCAAGACATTGCCCACTGAAGATGCCCCTGAATGTGTACCTTGGGGAGATTCAGCATGGAGAAAAATGGGATACTGGCATTAAATAGTTAAGATGTATATCAGTGGTGTGGTTTCAAAAAGCCCAGACTCTTGCATCTTCCCATGCATAGAAAAGCACCAAATTCATTAACTTCAGATGTCTATTTTTTCTTTAATTAATAATAATATTCTTTTTTTTTTAATTTAATTTAATTTAATTTTTTAATTTTACAATATTGTATTGGTTTTGCCATATACCAAAATGAATCCGCCACAGGTATACATGTGTTCCCCATCCTGATGCTCTGACTACCTGTTTTTTTGTTTGTTTCTTTGCAAAAATTCCAATATATTCTGGCTCCTCCCTACCTCTTCAGAACAGCCCCTCACAGTTATCTGAGAGCCTGTCTCCTGGGCTTAAGTCCTCAGTGTGTCTGCTGAATAAAACATAATTCTCAACTTTTAGGTTGTGCATTTTTTTTTCCTATCTATACTTTCTACTACATAAAGTAAGAAACTTCTAAAAGCATCTACTTTGAGTCTCACTTTCTTTCTCATCCATTCCTAACAGCCTAATAAAAAGGAGAATGGATAAATAAACTAATATGTACAACAACATTGCTGTTGTTTTTCAGTTCCTAATGTGTCCAACTCTTTGTGACCCCATGGACTGCACAATGCCAGGCTTCTCTATCCTTCACTATCTCCCAGAGTTTACTAAAACTCATATCCATTGAGTCGGTGATGCTATCTAACCATTTCATTCTCTGTCACCCCCTCTCCTCCTACCCCCAATCTTTCCCAGCATCAGGGTCTTTTCCAATGAGCTGGCTCTTTGCATTAGATGTCCAAAGTATTGGAGCTTCAGCTTCATCATCATTCCTTCCAATATCTATTCGGGGTTGTAGATGAGACATATTATGAACACTTCTCTTATAAGTATATAGTTATAGAAAACAGATGCTAAAATTAGTATGTTGAGTGAAAGAAGTTTCTTTGAAGATTATGTATTGCATGATTCCACTTACATTAAGTACTGAGGTAGGCAATACTAACCTAAGATGATAGATCAGTGGTTGGGCTTCCCTGGTGGCTCAGCTGGTAAAGAATCCATCTGCAATGCGGGAGACCTGGGTTCAATCCCTGGGTTTGGAAGATTCCCTGGAGAAGGGAAAGGCTACCTACTTCAGTATTCTGGCCAGCAGAATTCCATGAACTGTATAGTCCATGTGGTTGCAAAGAGTCAGACACGACTGAGTGACTTTCACTTCACTTCACTTCTGAGATTTAAGGATTGATGGGGAAGGAGCACAGGGAATTTTCTGGCATGATGGAGCAATTCTGTGACTTGATATGCATTCATCAGGACCCTTAAGATATGAGTATTTAATTGTGTGAGATGAAAAAATTGTGCATATCTGATCATTTACCATCCTTGCCCCACACCCAAATTCAGTGTTTTCTTTTGTTGTTGTTGTTCAGTCACTAAGCTGTGCCCAACTCTTTGTGACCCCATGGGCTGTAGCCCACCAGGCTCCTCTGTCCATGGGGTTCTCCAGACAGGAATATTGGAGTGGGTTGTCATTTCCATATCCAGGTTTCTCTTGTTATTAAGATACAATTAAAATCATTTATATGGTTTATAGTTTTTGGCTCTTGCTTTCCTCTGCCGTCTTTGGCTCTTGCTTTCCTCTGCCCTCAACTTCCACCATACTTCCTGTATTCCAGTCATTCTAATTTTTTTTTTCAGTTTATCAAAATATCTTTGTACTCCCTGGCTCCAGATGCCTGTGTATCTTTTTCTTTCTACTGGGTTTTCCTTTAACTCCCTATGTTTTGCTTGCTTGATATTCATTCCTCATATTTCTGTTTAGATATCACTTTGTCAGAGAAGCCTTCCCAGACCTCCCTAACTAGAACAACCCCTTCTATTAAATGCTGCTCAATGCTCCTCTCCTTCAAAGCCTTAGTATTCTTTCAGGTTTTTTTTTTTTCTTTAAATAATAACTTTTTAATAAGATCTGTCTTGGTGATGACACAGTGATCTTCATTATATCATAGTCCATGTCTATTTTTGTTTACATTTTCCCCCCAGAGTCCAACACAGTGCTTGGCATATAATAGACACTCCATATTTATTGAAAGGATGGGTGGATTAATGAGCTTGAAGAGTGAGTTCCTGATCTCTGGTATACTTGATAGGATGAAGGAGCCCAATACTAAATGAAGCAATGATCATAAAGAAATGGACAATGAAGATCATCCTAAGAAGACAGGGCACTGAAATCATTATCAATATTGTAGTGAGTCTGGTGTGACAGAGAGAAGAAAGTGGAGCAGAAAGTCAGCAGCACTGGAGTTATGTCATGGATCTACTTTTGATGAAGCAGGAATGTTCCCCATGATGGGAACAATAACTGAAAAAAATAAAAATACTTAGGAAACACAGGCTACCAATTAGAAAAGTAAGAGTATGTAGAAGTTGTGGAGAAATCTGTTTTATTTTACTAGTTGGAAGAAATTTTCCATCATTAAATGTTCCTATCCATTGGATAGGCTGCCTCATAAGAAAGAAATTATTTGAGCACTGTTTATATTATTATCTGTGAATAATATTAGAAAAAAAAAAAAACAGCTTCCTGTATTATATGGGAACTAGTACAAGATGAGTTCTCTTCTGTATCAAAATTCTATGATTTTTAAGACATGATGTTTTCTCCTTCTGGCAATAATTATCCAGTGAGGAGATATAGTGAAAATATGAAGAAGCATATGATAAATGTCTAAAGACATAAATGAGATACTATTGAAGTTGTGAAGACCAAAGATTTCTTCTGGATAGGGATACCAAACCATTTTTATTGGAGAAGGTGGAATTTGAGCAAGGCCTTAAAAATGGATGAAGTATTCAATATACATAAAAAGAAATAAATTAAAAGAAAATGTATAGTCATGACAAAGGGATGGTGGTGGGAATGCACATACCCAAGAGATAATAAGCTTTAGAATGGTTAAAGTGTAGAATATGTATTATGAGATTGCTGAGAGATAAGCTTATAAAATAAAACCAAAGTTATATGAAATTGAATTTAGAAGGATCCTCAGAAATCTTCTGGTTTAAAACCATTCATTTTATAGAAATCAATGGAGATCCCAAAACATCAATTGACTTATTCAATACTATCTTGCTACTATGTGACTAAGCATAGCCTGGTACCCAAATCTGTTTGATTTTAAACTAATAGTTTAAGAATCTCTCTTTCCACTATACCTCACTACCAGACTTGGGGTAACTATAAGAGTCAGATGGAGGCATTTGACCTTTTACCTAACACACAAGGGGAACTATGGGAAGATTTGAGCAATGTATAAGTAATATGAATAGACTTGTGTTTTAGAAATATTCATCTTATGGTTGGAGGAAGAAATAACGAAAACCAAAGAAGAAACTTAGATTTGGAAAGGAAGCAATGTTCAGCATGACTTGCTACCAAAAACAGCTATCACTAGAATTACACTGTAGACAACATGACATATGGGACTAAAGATCAGCGTTGTTAGTTCTGGAGAAAAATCGGGGTCATCCAAATAAAAAATGATAGAAAGTTTAAGGCACAAGTAAATGGCCTTTAGAAAGAAAAGTATGATAAATAAAAATTAAAACAGTCAAAGGATAGATCCTTAAGTAGTATTCATATTTCTGTGTGGGAGGAGGAAAGGAAACCTGTGATGGAGATAAAGTATAGGTAGCAGAGAGGAAAGAGGAGGTATATAACTTGCCACACAAAGCCAAGTTTTAAGAAAACTGAACTTGTTGGCCTGAAATGAATAGACAGCCAAATATTTCACCAGTGAAGATAGGTTTATTTGTGATCAGAAGGTAATTGAAGTTTGGGCTCTGCAATCATGGTGAGCTACATGCAAGACCCTATCCAGCAAGGGAAAGAGAATGCTTTCATAGGAAGGAAAAGAAAGTTAGGAGGTCTACAGTAAACAGAGTCCATGGTTTTCATTGGCTGAGCCCTTGCCAGAAAAGGAGTCTTTCCTCTTCCTGTTGTGCTCTATTATCATTTCAAGGTGTGAGAGCTCCCCCATCTGGTCTCTCAACCCTAAGTTTCAGTTTATTAATTTGTTAGAGACTTGTAGGACAATTTCCTATTGTGCAAAGAGATGGAGGAATATGAATGTCGAATAAAGACTGTTGATGAGACATTCACAAGCACTTTTAATAATGATTCCATATTCACAGAATACTCTGACCCAGGCAAAGAGAGAAACATTTTGTGCTTCAATGGGACTTGAGCCTGTTTAAGTAGAGAATTGCTCAGCTGTCATCAGGGGCCACCAGCTAAACAGGGTACTAGATATGTCCAAAAGCTGTTTAGGAGACTGTTGTATCTGAATCTTAGTGGCAGCAGATGCATGTATTACAAGGAAAAATGTGTTTCATTTTAGTACCCTGACTGTACTAGTCCCTATATAGAGGGCAAATTGAATGATATGCTGCCATGAGATTTTCTGACTTTCTGGATTGGATTTCTCTGGCATCTATCCTCCTCTTCATTCAATTTTTTGAATTATCAGGGTGTAGAAATCATAATCTTAAAAGGTCCTCTTTGCTATTTTCCTTTCTTTCCCATTCTACCATTTCTTTCTTTGTTTTATAATAAAAAGGTGAAAGCATTTCCACTGTAACTCACAGTATGATTAAGAGAAGATTTAACGTGATTATGGCTAATCCTTTCATTTTACTTTATTTGGTTTTCGTTGTTTCCTTCCCACCCTTCTGAATTGTTTTATTTTATATACGTCTTATGAAAACTTGACATTTATTAAAAATACATGATTATTATAATGGAAATAAAGTGCTTTCCTTTTATACTATAATGGACCCACTCCTGTATTTTAACTTCAATTGTCTCATTGTGTGAATCAAAATGCAACATCTATAGATCATAGATGCTTTTTCAAATGTGTTTTTCTTCAAATTTCAATTTTTTCAAATGGGGTTTGTACATGCATAAATTTGCACCAAATTATCTATGCAACAGTTGTTATTAGAATAAGGATATAGCAAATAGAGAACAAAGCAAAATTGTGTGACTTAGAATTACATTTTTTTTAGAGTTAAGAGTTAATTTTCTAATCAGAAAAGCACTTCATTTCATTACCTATGAAATGCCTTTTTAAAGTCATTAAATCATATTCACATACAGGTATATGATTTAGTTCAGTGGGTTAATCAATGGGAATCATGAGATTAACATCTCTGCTCCATTATTAGCTTAAGCCAGTGGTTTTAATGAGAGGGTTTTTGCCCTGACAGGGAAATTTGGCAATGTCTGGAGACAATTTTGGCTGCCAAAACTGGGGCATGAATGGGCCATACTTCTGGAATCTAGTGGGTAGAGATGCTATTAAACATCTTCCACAACGAAGAATTATCCAGCCCAAAATGTTAACAATACTGAGGCTGAGAAACCTTGGGTAAAGCCCAGTTCTCTAGAAAGATCCCCCATTCTTTTCACTGTAGCCAATCTTTTCACAAATACATGGTATAAATTATTGGGACACCTGAAGATGTTAGTCCAAATATCTCCTTGTAAATCTTTCCCACTAGAGAAAGGATAGGGGTTATGGAGAGGCAATTCTAGAAAATAGGGTACTTATAAGAGCTCCCATATACCAGACACTCTTATTAGGTGTTTTGCATATATTGTTTGACTTAATCCTCACACAGATATCTTATGAGATAGGCCTCATTTTTGTAGGCCATATTTTTATAGATGTTCAAAATGTGAGACTCAGAAAAGTGAGAATAACTTCCCAAGGTCATACTGTGCATCTGAAGAATTGCAATTTGCCACACTACAGTGCTTGTTCTCCCACTAACTGGAAAGGCCATGCAAAGTACTTACTGTAGATAGTACAGCAATGGTATAATATTCCTAAAAGAAATTCCCTCATTATTATTCAGTAAGAGTATTGACACACTGAAAAAAATTTGCTTGCAAAAACTGATTCAAGAACATATCAAATTCTTTCCTATCTTTGACAAAAAAGGAAGAGAAGCTGAAAATCTTGCCTTTATAATAGAAAATTATTTGTTCAGTGAAAATGAAGGTCTTTTCAAAGCACAGTTTGTTTCATCATACTAGATGTGAACAAATTAGATAATCTCTCTAAGTATTTTCCAGTCTTAAGAGAGTATGGTCACCCAAACTTTCTTTATCCCTCCAGTTTCTGTGCTTAAGTCTGAACTTGCTATTTCATAAACAAGCAAATATTCAGGAGTAGGCACTCAAAGAAAGACAGAGAGAGAGACACAGAGATGGAAAGTGTAAACATGCATGTGTCTAAGAGTGTGCTTTTAGGATACTTCTGTACTAAGTTGTGGCTATATCGGACTTATAATGAAAATAAACTGACAATGTTTTTGAAATAGCATTCATAGGCAGTCTCCATGATAGGACCAGCTAAATTAAACAACAAAGTCCTACTATATATCCCAGGGAACTGTACTCAATATCCTGTGATAAACTATAATGGGAAAGAATATGAAAAAGATTGTGTGTGTATATATGTATATAAAACTGAGTCACTTTGCTGTACAGTAGAAATGACACAACATTGTAAATTAATGATACTTCAATAACATAAATTTTTTTTGAGAAAAATGTAATATTTATTAGACAGAAAAGAGGATACAAATAAAAGGTGCCAGACGGTTTCATTTCTTTTAGAAAAAGAATAAAAAGAAACAATCATGTTGACCTTTGTTCAAACGCAGTTTATTCAAAACCCAGTGTCTGTGTTAGCCTGGCGTCTCATTCAGCAGGCAGCTTCCCTGGCAGTTACGAAAACAAAAAGGTTGTTAGGAGCAGAATAACCAGATAAATGGATAAACATGTAAGAAGTTAAAACAACTGAAGTTCAATTAATCACTTTGTTGTTATTTAGTTGCTCAGTCGTGTCCAACTGTTTGTGACCCCGTAAACTGCAGCATTCCAGGCTTCCCTGTCCTTCACTATCTCCCAGAGTTTGCTCAAACTCGTGTCCATTGATTGAGTCAGTGATGCCATCCAACCATCTCATCGTATGTTGCCCCCTTCTCCTCTTGCCCTCAATCTTTCCTAGCATCAGGGTCTTTTCCAATGAGTCGGCTGTTGTCATCAGATGACCAAAGTGTTGGAGCTTCAGCTTCAGCACCAGTCCTTCCGATGAATATTCAGGGTTGATTTCCTTTAGGATTGACTGGTTTGATCTCCTTGTAGTCCAAGGGACTCTCAAGAGTCTTCTCCAGCACCACAGTTTCAAAGCATCTATTCTTCAGCACTCAGCCTCCTTGTTTCTACTCTCACATCTGTGTATGACACTAGAAAAACCATAGCTTTGACTGTACAGATGTTTTGTCAGCGGAGTGATGTCTGCTTTTTAATACACTGTTTAGGTTTGTCATTGGGCTTCCCTCATAGCTCAGTTGGTAAAGAATCTGCCTGCAATGCAGGAGACCTGGATTCCTAATCCTGAGTCAGGAAGATCCCCTGGCAAAGAAAACGGCAACCCACTCCAGTATTCTTGCCTGGAGAATCTCATGGACAGAGGAGCCTGGCAGGCTACAGTCCATGGGGTTTCAAGAGTCAGACACGACTTAGCAACTCAACCACCACCACCTAGGTTTGTCATAGCTATTCCTCCAAGGAGAAAGTCTTTTAATTTCACGGCTGCAGTCACTGTCCACGTTGATTTTGGAACCCAAGGAAATGAAATCTGATCCTGTTTCCACTTTTTCTCTATCTATTTGCCATGAAGTGATACTGGATGCCACGATCTTCATTTTTTGAATGCTGGGTTTTAAGCCAGCTTTTTTTGCTCTCTTTCACCTTCATAAAGAGGCTCTTTAGTTTTTCTTCACTATCTGCCATTCAAGTGGTATCATCTGCATACCTGAGGTTGTTGATATTTCTCCCAGCAATCTTGATTCCAGCTTGTGAGTCATCCAGCCCAGCATTTTGTATGATGTACTCTGCTTATAAGTTAAATAAGCAGGGTGACAATATATAGCCTTGTATATTCCTTGTATACTCCTTTCCCAATTTTGAACCAGTCCACTATTCCATTTCCAGTTCTGTTGCTTCACTTTAGGTTTTTGGCTTTTTATAAGCAGTTTTTAGCACAGTTTATCCCTGGAGAAGGGAATGGCAACCTAAAAATTAAAAACTCCTATATCCTACCATCTTGGAGATTGATAACAAAAACAACCACAAAAGCCTAGTCGGTGGAATAGATTTTGCCATAAAGTGTGCAGATATCTGGCATTTAGCAAGTATTCCCATAATAGAAATACATCCCCGTATTTAATACACACACTTTAGTTTAAAAATATCTAATCAGCATTCTTATGACAACTATTTCATTGAATTGATTTGCAAACTATTTTGTGGGAGAATGGGCTTGTTCCCAATCCTGCTCAGAGCTGATGTGGAAAGGAGCTATCTGCCCTGTCTGCCTCAAGGACTTCACTTAGATCTCTAAGATTAGTGATTAGTGACTGTTTTCGATGAACAGAGATATTCTATCAGATTCACTATTTTATGACCCATACATACCCTGGCCTTGATTTTTGAAATAATTTCTACACATCATACAGCATAATTAGAAAATGCTTACATTGAAAGTCTCTCAGACTGAAAGTGGAGTAATTGAGGTGAGAGCTATGCATATCACAAAACATTATTTCTCCTCTCTGTAGCTCCAGAGGACAAAACAGAGATGCTGCAGTGTGGCAGTTTTTCTCTGTTCCTTTATAAGGGGAGCATTTGCAAAAAAGACTTTGGGGAGGGGCTAGTTTTGGCAGCATGTTCTTACACTAGATATTTTAAGTCCACCAGGGATTCATAAATAAGAAGTTTTAACCCCTAGACTACTTTTAACGAAGATGCCCTAGGAAACAAAGCACCCTTGGATGCAGAATGCTGATCAGGCCAGAGAAATAAATGTTCATGTAATGCTGGTATTTGGGTTCTTGAAATGACTTTTTCATCTTGCTTTCAATTCATGCTGTGATAAAGGAAAAATAAAAACAGCATTGAAATTGGAACGTAAGAGATTGCATAGAGACAGCTGTTTATATTTTAGAGTTAATCTAATCCAGAGTCAGAGAGAGGAAAAGCAACTATCACTGAAATACCCTAAAGTCAAACAAAAAATCAAATATTTGAGTTCAGTTTTAAACACAGAGACACAAATGTATAGATTTAAGAAATGTGGTATTTTACTGTCCTATGAAGCACTGCAGTAACATTTCTTTACAGCCATAAGGTTGGCCATTTATAAGGTGCAAATGCACAGCCCATTAGGATCTTGTTTAAGTCCTTTATGGTCTCCCTTTCCATTTGCATCCAGTTTTACAGTTTTAAATCCACCATATATATCAGTGACTTGAATTTGAAATGCAATAGAACTAAATTTTATTGGAATGAGCCTTTATTAAAGGTCGATATTAGAACTTTAATATTCTTCATATTGACGTCTAAAATCTAGGTAAGTTTTAGTGAGAGAAAGATGGGAAAAAATGACTCATCCCACGTATTTAAAAGATGAAAAAAGATGATCACGAAATTCACTGATGTAAAATGCAGAAATGTCTTTGCATTTTGTATTAGTGTCATCGCCTCCTAATTTCCAGGGTGTGTCTATTGCTCTCAAGAGACCCATCTTTAAGTAAGGCTACACTGTGTCTGCAGAGTAATCTACAGCAAGCTGACAGCCTATTGAGGAAATCCTGCACTGTGAATATTTATGACACCTCTGATTATTTAAAAATATATTGACTTTTAACTTTTATTATAATCCATGAAATGCAGGCTATGTACCTGCATATGGATGGTGTGGACATAGACATGTCCTTGTATATCATGTCACTTGAGTTAGAAACAGAAAGTTCTATCTTTATTAAGAACACTGTAGTAGATTATTTCTTGAAGCTCACCAGTAGTAGTTTTGTGAAGTGGAAATTATCATCCAAATGACTAAAACTCCCACAGAGATGATGTAAGATATTTGTTATGGCTTTGGCAGGTTAATTATAAACATGAGGATGATAATGGTAACTCTATTTGTCAACGTAAAATACAGGTATTAAACAAATAGGATGTAATTAAAATTTGAAAAAAATAGGCAATTAATGACTACTAATGGTAATCCAAACAGGTAGGAATTTAAGTGTTAAACCTTACAAAATTTGACCTGTAGACTGATTTTTGAATATACACTTTCTTATACTCAGTGTTCAAAACCCGCTGAAGCAAAAACAAGCACAAACAGAATTTATGTCAAAAGGCATAATATCCATGCAGAATACTTGGCTAATAAAGAAAATTAAATTTGCAAAGGATTTGAACATAAGGATTCAAATGATCCTTTACAAAGTATCCCAGCACATCATCATATGTGACCATGAGGGAAAGTTGAGCTGCTCATGTTACCATAAAAATATTAGAATATAGGCATTTGAAAGTATTCTTTTTTCCAGATGAGACTATTCTAAAAAATCTGAATTCCCACAGATCAAATTCACATCAAAGAAAATAAAGGTGTTTCAAAAAGCAGGGTCTGCGATCCCTCTGACAGCATAATCCTGTGACAAAGAAGGTAGCAATTTTAGCAGCATGCAGACAGCTGCACACAGTCCCAGTATGCCTAATGGTCTGTCAGCTCCCAGTGCTGCAAAGCTCTCACACATTTTGACACTCAACTTTACCAAGGCCCATCCAGGCTGGCTGCATGACCACCAGGTCTAGTCTGTGCTTTTGGGGCTAAGGGAAATGGAATCTGAAACTGCAGGGAAGGATATGTGCCTTATTTAAAAGAGTTATTTTAAACCAATTCTGTTTTTGACTAATTTGAGAACTTATCACATGATTGCCTTTGAGGCAGAAAGTATTTCAGCATTCATATAAGGAAGCTGAATATTAAAGTATTCAGTGCTTTTCTCTTTATGGCTATAAGTACATAAAGGCATACTTCTCCGTGGTTTGAAACAGATGTGTATTTTGCAGTGATAATGGTCAATCTTTGCTAAGATAGAGGATGTTGTCTGAAACACCTGATGGACTCTTTGGTATATTGTGGAATAGGTTGTGGAATGTGGGTGAGGGAAATTCATACCAAATAGTATGAATCTAGATACTGAAACGGAGAAGGCAATGGCACGCCACTCCAGTACTCTTGCCTGGAATATCCCATGGATGGAGGAGCCTGGTAGGGTGCAGTCCATGGGGTTGCTAAGAGTCGGACACGACTGAGCGACTTCACTTTCACTTTTCACTTTCATGCATTGGAGAAGGAAATGACAACCCACTCCAGTGTTCTTGCCTGGAGAATCCCTGGTGGGCTGCCGTCTATGGGGTCACAGAGTCGGACACGACTGAAGCGATTTAGCAGCAGTAGCAGTAGCAGATACTGAAAATGATATCTACATTTTTAAAGAAGAAGCATTATGTATTTGATTACCATTAGAACATCAAGAGAAACTTAATGTGAAGGTACTTTGTTAAAATAAGTAAATTTGACAGAAATGTTTGGTTGTTTTATCTACGTTACCCAGGGAATTGACAAAAGTGTGCCAATTTCCATAGTAATCTATATCCATCCTAAGTTCAGACAAATACTGGAATATATAAGGCCCAAATCAATGCTACTAAGCCCCGGAAAAGCATGAGTGAACTATTCTAATAATTTAGACCCCCTATTTCTCCAAATTCTTGGCAGAAAACAATAGGGATTATTAACAAATATAGGTTGTTATAATGTGCTAATGATAAAATGTATATTTAAATATATACATATATTTGTTGTTGTTTAGTCAATAATTCAGGTCTGACTCTTTGCAACCCCATGGACTGCAGCACACCAGGTTTTCCTGTCCTTCACTATCTCCCGGAGTTAGCTCAAATTCATTTCCATTTTCAGTGATGCCATCTAACCATCTCATCCTCTGCTGCATCCATCTCCTTTTGCCTTCAGTCTTTCCCAGCATCAGGGTCTCTTCCAATGAGTCAGCTGGCTCTTCACATCAGGTGGCCAAAGTACTGGAGTTTCAGTGTCACGTGTATTTATACATACATGTATACATATGTATATGTAATTGTACCTGCCTAAAGATTGCTGGGAAAAATATCAATAACCTCAGATATGAAGATGACATCATCCGTATGGCAGAAAGTAAAGAGGACCTAAAAAGCCTCTTGATGAAAGTGAAAGAGGAGAGTGAAAAAGTTGGCTTAAAGCTCAACATTCAGAAAATTAAGATCATGGCATCCGGTCCCATCACTTCATGAGAAATAGTGGAAACAGTGGCTGAATTTATTTCTGGGGGGTCCAAAATCACTGCAGATGGTGATTTCAGCCATGAAATTAAAAGGCACTTACTCCTTGGAAGGAAAGTTATAACCAACCTAGACAGTATATTAAAAAGCAGAGACATTACTTTGCCAACAAAGGTCCGTCTAGTCAAGGCTATGGTTTTTCCAGTGGTCAGGTATGGATGTAAGAGTTGGACTATAAGGAAAGCTGAGTGGCGAAGAATTGATGCTTTTGAACTGTGCTGTTGGCTAAGACTCTTGAGAACAAGGAGATCTAACCAGCCCGTCCTAAAGGAGATCAATCCTGAGTGTTCATTGGAAGGACTGATATTGAAGCTGAAACTCCAATACTTTGGCCACCTGATGCGAAGAGCTGACTCTTTGGAAAAGTCCCTGATGCTTGGAAATATTGAGGGCAGGAGGAGAAGGGGACGACAGAGGATGAGATGGCTGGATGGCATCACTGACTAGATGGACGTGAGTCTGAGTGAACTCTGGGAGTTGGTGATGTACAGGGAGGCCTGGCGTGCTGTGATTCACGGGGTCGCCAAGAGCCGGACACGACTGAACGACTGAACTGAACTGAACTGAAAGGACCAGCAATTGCACCTGACCCTTCGAGGATATGGCAATCTCTTCACTTCTAGATAAGGTGAGTTCCCGATAAAATAGTATTTCCTGCAGTTGGGAAGGGACCTTTTAGGATTATAGCTGTAACTCTTCATTCCCCTTTCCCTCTTCTGGTTGTAAACTGACTTCCTGGGCACCCCATTCTAGTACTTTTGCCTGGAAAATCCCATGGACAGAGGAGCCTGGTAGGCTGCAGTCCATGGGGTTGCTGGAGTCTGACATGACTGAGAGACTTCACTTTCACTTTTCACTTTCATGCATTGGAGGAGGAAATGGCAACCCACTCCAGTATTCTTGCCTGGAGAATCCCAGGGACGGGGAAGCCTAGTGGGCTGCCGTCTATGGGGTCGCACAGAGTTGGACACAACTGAAACGACTTAGCAGCAGCAGCAGCAGCATGTTCTCAATTGGACTTCCCTGGTGGCTCAGACGATAAAGCTCATCCACGCCTCATTGAAGATGCCAATTCAGAGGATAAGTGTTTGGAATATGAGGACCATGTTTAACTCTGAGTATTTGTGCAACTGTATACTGTGTATTAATGATCACTTAATATTTTTAGATAAAGTGATCAACATATATTGAATGTTAATGAGCCCTACTAAGAAGCAGATACTATGCTAGAAACTGGGAATAGATGGGTGAACAGATAACATCCCAGCTTTTACATTATAGGGTGGGGAAAGACAAATAATAAACCAGTAATGTTCTGATAAGTGACATGGTTGAACTAAGACTGATTTGTCTAGTTTGTGGCAGTCTTCTTATTTGCATTTTGATCTTGTTCCTATAACTCGATTTTTGAGCAGAAACACATTTGCCTTTTTTTTTTTTCTTTTAAATGTAACATTAATCATGGCCTATAATTTTGCTTTAGATTAAGTAGGATATAAGCAAATTTGGTCTTCTGATGCTTTGGAGAAGTTATAAGAATAAAGAAAAGAAAAATGATCATGTCGTTAAGGTCAGTAAACTTATATGAACTACATTTTAAATAAAATGCTTGGTTCAAGACTTGGACGAAGGTTCATTGCAGGTCTTACTTTATTTGAACAAGTTTTCTGCCTCTAATCATATCCCTACAATACTTGATGCACACCAATAAAATATATTTAAAGATCTTTCTCACTGTTCCTTAGCCAAACAGTACTATATATCTCTTTCTAGAGCTCTGGAAAAATATTTATTTATTTATTGTTTTTGTCTTAGAATTCACAGCCAGCTTTGATTTGTTTCAGGAAGATGCTAGATTTTACATTCAAATGGGTATCTCCCATTAAGCTCGAAAGTTCTTATAAATTCTAAAATGATAATATCATTTTCCTGATTAAAATCCACTAATGGATCCTCACTGTCATTAGAATTAAATCTTAAATCCTAACTGTGGTTTACAAGATTCTACAACTTCCTGTCCCTTTGGTTTCATGCTGTCCCCTTCTCACACTCATTCCCTTTGTTAGAACCACCCCGGCCTGCTTTCTGCTCCTTGAACAGGTTAAACTTTTTCCTACTTTAGTGTATGTGCACATGGTACTTTTAGGTCTCAGTGTAAATGTCACACATCTGTAAAGTTGTGTATCCACTCTCACCCACTATCAAATAGGGATATTTTAATTTCCTATTAACATTTACCAATATAATAGCTTGAAATTAACAGATACATACTTTTATGTATAAAATAAACAGCAAGGTCCTACTGTATAGTACAGGGAACTATTTTCAGTATCTTATAATAAACTATAATGGAAAAGAATCTGAAAAAAAATTATATGGAACTGGATCACTTTGCTATACACCTGAAATTACAAACAAAATATAATGTTATTTTTTTCTTTTTTAAAATATTGAAGTATAGTTGATTTGCAATGTCATGTTAATTTCAGGTGTACAGCAAGGTGATCCAGTTACATATATATTTTTTCAGATTCTTTTCCACTGTAGTTTATTATAAGAAACTAAAAACAGTTCCCTGTACTATACAGTAGGACCTTGTTGTTTATCTATTTCATATATAGAAGTTTGTATCTGTTAATTCCAAACTATTAATTTATCCCTCCCTCCTTTCTCCTTTGGTAACCATAAGTTTGTTTTCTCTGTGAGTCTATTTTTCAACAAATGTTTCTTGAATGAATCCAAGAATGAACAAGTTTGTTTGTTGCTTTGGATAAGTGTATTGCTACACCACCAAATGTCATCTGTCTTTGTCCTCAAAGTAATAAACTTTCACAGTTGTTTTTTCATTTTCAATTTCTTGAAAATCTGCCATGAGAAATCAACTCCAGGAGCCCACAAATCTGTAAACTTCCTTTCAAACACAGATTCATACTGTGACACATGTTTTAAGATAGATTGTCCATTGCCCTGCAACGGTATCTTTATGAACATAGATATACCAATTTAGATGGTCTCCTGACTGATTTCCTTATGAAAATGATATTTTCAGCATTGCATTTGCTTATTGTTTGGTTGCCTCAGTGGCATTAATTCAGTATTGAATTATGTGTTGAGGATCTTAGTACATCTGTGACTGAAAGATTAATAAGTACTCTTTTCTCTTGAAGACCTCACAGTCTAGTGTAATGGAGATTAGTACAAAATAATGTTTCAGTACTACAGTAGCATGGGTAATCTTGCACTTTCCTAACTAGGACCCTCAAATAATTTGAATTATTTTAGATACTAGTGTGAAGCTATTTACTCTGGAGAGAGTCTGCCTATTATTTAAAATTTACCTCTGCTCCTTGTCATCAGTGAACTTTGGGCAAACTGCTGAACTTTCATGTGTTATTTTCCTCATCTGTAAAATTGGGGACAGTACCTACTTCATAGATAATTTAATGATGTAATTCATGCAAAACACTTAAATTAGCACAGAGCCTAACACATATGTTCTCAGTAAGTGATGATGATTACTATTTTAGAAGTTCTGTCATCCAGACAGTCTGATTCATTTAACTGGGGGGAAAAAAAATTTCCATCTAAACACCTGATACAGTCTGCATTGATTAAAATCATCATGATTTTGCTTGTCCTGTTTTCCTTAGTATCTTATTTCATCAAGAATGAAGGGATATTCATATATTCATATATCAGCTTTTTGTAATTTTTTCTTATTTTTTGTTTCCAAGTTGTTTGCCTTGATGGAATTAAATTGAGCTGTGTCTTGAAGGCAGTTTAGCAGTGTTACAAGCTGAATTAGCATCGTGAAGTTGTTTAATCTAATTCTGACATTTTTTTTTTTTTTTGACATGGATTTGAACTGGGAGGGTTGGTTTACACATGTATTTTGTTTTCACTAAATGCATACTACAATACTACACAGGCCATGGTTGGTTGACTCTGTTACTGTGGAATCTCTGATGTGGTGAGTCAAGTGCATTTAGAGATTTTTTACTACACAAAGAGTTGGTGCCCCTAAGCCCACCTTGTTCAAGGGTCAACTGTATTTGTCAACCATGTAGTTTGCAAATGGTCTGTGAGGCAGAGATCTGGAGTCTTGGAACAATAATGGTGGGTTTTTTGGTTTGTTTGCTTTAATATTTTAAATATTTAGTATTTTAGGAAATTAAAAAGTAGAGAAAGGAAATTTCAGAGTCTGATACAGAATCATGTTAAATATGTTCTAAGGATTTGTAAATATAGTTATTTATACAATTCTTCCTTTTTATTTAGCTTAGAGTTGGAAAGTTTGGGGCAGAAATCTAAAATCTAGAAAAAAAAGGAACTGGGAGGAAGGAACGTTACTTATAGCAATACTTTACTAAGACAGTGTGAGGGAATTTGGTATATTTTAACATAAGATCATTTTTTACCATTTACCTGTAGTCATAAATGGTTTAAGTGACCCTTATTTGACCAAATGTCACATTTCCTCAAGCATTATGATCAAAAAGATGTTATACTTTATATCAATTTCAAGTAATAATGTTCATAGATATTTCTTAAATGAATAAAATGCTTAGTGAAATATTAGGTAGTTGCTATAGAAGACCACAACATATAAAAGAAAGCATCTGATTAGCTTAGGAGCTAGCACAGAGTAATAACTCAAACCTTGTTAGCTAGTATGAAAAATTATAATGATGGTACTCTTGCCTTTAAGGAAATTTTCTTGAAAAGAACAGCCACAAAACAGATATACCTACATAGAATTAATTTATTCACTAAGCCTTAATTATTTTTTAGTTTTTTTTTTATTTTAAATTTTCTTTTTAACTGAAGCATAATTGCTTTACAGAATTGTGTTGGTTTCTGCCAAACATCAACATGAATCAGCCTTAGGTATACATATGTCCTCTCTCTTGAACCTACCTCCCCATCCTATCCCTCTTAAAGAATGTATGCCATGTTTAAATTACTGGCTGAGAGGAAAGGAAGAAGTAAAGATCAATTAAATAAATACAATGGACAAAAACTCACAGTCTACTTGGTGATGTGTGAGGGACTAAAAAAAATATTTATTGACCAGCTTACATTCTCATCTCATTTAATTCTTAAAATTTTATCAGCTAAGCATAACTATACCTATTTGACACATACTGAAATTGAGGCTCAGAGAGGTTAAAGAGCTTAACCAGTCACATAAGTAGTTGAATGGTAGAATCTGAATTCCAACTCATATCTGTCTCAATCTAAGTATGGTATTCTTTTCATTGTGCAGTAGGTGCCTTCATGGCAGAGACTATGAAAACAAAAAATTAATATGATGCTGAACAAAATATATTATAAGGGCCTTTAAAATGTATAAAGTTCAATCCTCCTATGAGGATCCAGAGTGAGGGCAAGATAAAAGGACAGTGAGTATATTTTGGGCTCTTATTAATTGCCCAATTTATTGTATACTCCTGGAGGAAGGCATGGCAACCCATTCCAGTACTCTTGCTTAGAGAATCCCCATGGACAGAGGAGCCTGGTAGGCTATGGTCCATGGGGTCCCACGGCTAAAATGACTTAGCATGCACACATGCACTATGCTAAGCACAAAATGCAACTCCAATATACTATTCTCTGGACTTCCCTGGTGCCTTAGTAGTAAAGAATTACCTGCCAATGAAGGAGATGTGGACTTGAACCCTGGGTTGGGAAGATCCCTTGGAGGAAGAAATGGAAACCCACTCTAGTATTCTTGCCTGGGAAATGCCATGGACAGAGGAGCCTGTGGGCTACAGTCCATAGGGTCGCAAAGAATCAGACATGACTTAGTGACTAAAGAACAACAAGATTTTAATATTATGTATTTAGTTTTGAGTTAATTAAAAGCATTTTGAAGCAATGGTGTTTTCTGTGTGTGTGTGTGTGTCTTAAGCTTTTTTAAAAGCAAAAAGAATGCAGTTTGAAGAGAATGGGTAACTGAGATTATATAAATATATTTTTTCCGTGAAAATATACCAAGAAAGCAAGTTTTCTCACCTTGAAGATTATTGACTATTGGGTGTGATCAAGGAGAGAAAAATACTAGATGTAGGGAAGAATCAGCTGAGAATATTTTTAAGTGACTTATTCAAAGTATTTATTCTGGAAATAAGAAGCCATGAAAAGAGAAATGGCCATCTTGTCTCAGGAACATAAAAAATTATCTGTGTTTACCCTAAGCAAAGAAGACAATCATGAGTGGTGCAGAGACTCCTTTTGGAAACTAATGACAGACACTTCTATATGACAAAATAATGCACAAGTGGCTTTTTCTTTTTCAAAATTCAAATTTATGAACTTCATTAGATATTGATTGTTTAATATTCTTAAGTGGTTGGCTAATTTCCGTGTATCACATACTTGGAACCATAGCCCTGTTCTTTCTGACACATCACTCAATCAGTATAATTTATAGAACAAGAGCAGCAACCAGCAGCTGCTATAGTTTTGAGAGGTGGATATTTCAGATGGAAATCCATAAGTGCAGGTGACTTTTAAAATTTTATCTCAAATATGATTTGTGTTGGGGCTTCCCTGGTGGCTCAGTGGTAAAGAATTTGCGTGCAATGCAGCAGACCAGAGTTTGATCCCTGGGTCGGAAAGATCCCCTGGAGAAGGAAATGACAACCCACTCCAGTATTCTTGCCTGGAGAATTCTATGGACAGAGGAGCCTGGTGGGTTACAATCCATGGGGTCACAAAGAGTCGGACATAATTTAGCAACTCAACAACAATGATTTGTGCTGAAACTTGCAAACCTCATTAAACAAAATCAAAATATTCAAGTCTTTCACTGCAGAGCATTTGAGGACCAGTAGAATTCTCTTCCTAGCTAATACATTTTAATTTTCTAATTTTGATTAGAACTTTTGCATTTTGATTCCTTTTCAATTCAAAAATATATGTAAAGAGAAGACTATTTTCATAACAACACTCCTCCTCCCCCAGCAGTCTTTTCATTATTGAAGAGTTTCTAATGTGTTTCTAATAATATTTTCCAGAAGCAAAACTGAATCAGGAAATGCAAATTTCCAGAATTTCATTAGGGAAACAACATTATTTTATTTGTTTTTAAGAAATCTTTTGATGTACAAGATAGTATATTTGATACTGATAATAATTTTACTATGATGATCTCTCTACTAATAGAACGTATTGCATTAATAAAATTTCATGGGTTTTATTTTCAATGAGAGTTATTAGGGAAGAACTACTCTGAGGTATTTGATTATAATATAATAATTTATCTTTTAGAAAGTGAGTAAAATGTTGATTGTGATTATATATTTCAAATTTATTAATGATCACTATTATTTTATTGAAAATATGTTAAAATCTCAAGCATTTTAAGTTCACATTTAATACTAATATAAAATGATACTTTTCATTATTATACATTTTACAATTATTTTCTACATAGCTACAGTTATACTATCCTTATTGCTTATTTTCTTCTTCTCTCTTAATATTGTATCAGGAATAGAGTTCAGTGTTTCTAAAGTTTTTAAAAATTATTAGAATTTTAATGCAGACTTAGTAGCTTACGTTGCTGATATGCCATTATTTATTAAGCTGTTTTCCTAGTCATGTAGGTTGCATCATAATTTTTACTGATTTAAATAGTACTGTAGACCAGCAGTCCCCAACCTTTTGGGCACCAGGGATCAGTTTTGTGGAAGATAATTTTTCCATGAACAGAGGGGTGGAGGGTTTGGGGATGATTCAAGTATATTACATTTTTTGTGCACTTTATTATTATTACATCAGCTCCACCTTAGATCATCAGGCATTAGATCCCAGAGGTTGGGGACCCTTGCTATAGAGAATTTTGATGTTTCTTTTTTGCTTTTAAGATTTTTTTCTCTCTTTTTTTTTTTTTTTGAGAAGAAACAGAAGTAACTTTATGTCTTTCATCTGTAAGAAATTATATTTAAATAGTTTAAAAAACTATAAAACTTGTAATTAGCAAAATGGCAGACAATACCATTCAACAGTTTTAATTTTACAACATGTGTCTCACTTTACCAGTCCTCTTACTTTTACCCTGCCTTGTAAGTATCTGAAGTCATAGAGGACACCATCTCATATAAATGCCTTCTATTTGATACATTCAAAATTTATTTTTACTTTTTTAAAAGCAGAGTTCATGTGTAAACATAGTACATAGTACAGACTTCCATGGCAGCAACTGTTCTGCATCAGTTTAACTCCCCACAAAGAATTGATCAGCAGGGATGTTCCTCACCAATTTAATTCCTTTGCATTCTGAAACAGATGAACTTGATATCTTTTTGTCACCTCCTCTCTTAGCCTCCAAAGTCTTTTCTACCTAAGTGGTAGAGATGGTACTGGAGAGGGGTGCCATTGCCTTCTCCACAATACATGTTTGGTTCTTCAGAAATACAGATGGCAACCTGGGACCTATGACTGGCATGTAAAGCAAGGGAAGTCTTGTGGGATAGAGCCCTTAAACTGTGGAGTCTGTGCTAACTATAGATAGTTAGTGGCAGAATTGAATTGAACTATAAGACACCCAGTTGGTGTCAGAATTAGTTTATGTGGGGCAAAAGTCCTCACATATTTAATGCCAGAAGAGTTATGAAGTAAAAAAAAAAAAAAAAAAGTTCCCCTTCCTTTCCTTCATTCTTTTCCTCCCAGGTTGGAGAGCCCAGTGACCTGTCTCTTAGCTGGCCACTTCTTCCTGCAGGGAATAGTCAGTCAATCTCTCCAGAGGTGGGGGTCTATATCCAATGAATTAATTTTGTTTCTGTTCTGAATGAAGCCATCAAGTCCCATCTCCTCTTCTCCTTCTGGAATACCCATTATCCTTATGTTGCCTTTTCTAATAGATAGTTCTCACAGAGTTTCTTTATTAAAAACAAAAACAATTAGTTCACCCTCCCTTTATACCCGAATCCTATCTAGACTTCTCTCTTTAAGCTTGCTAATTCTCTCTTCCATATAGTCAGTTCCATTTCCGTTGCTTTCTGATGCTTTCTTTCATTATTGAGTTCTTCAGCTCCAGAATTTCTGTTTGATTCTTTTCTAGTTTCAGTCTCTTTGGTAAAATTTCCTTCTGTTCATTAATTTTATTCCTAAGCTCATTAAACTGCCTTTCTGAGTCTTCCTGTAGCTCATTGTGTTTTTTCATGGCAGCTAGTTTGAACTCTATCAGATCACAATCTTCCATGACTTTAAGTTTGGTTTCTGCAATATTCTCATTTTTTTCTTTGTGATACTGAATTACCATGGGTTTTTTTAAACTTGCATATTTTTCATTTTGTGTAATTTAATTTCAGAACATATTTAAAAAAATAACATGATACACAGCATTCAAACCTCTGGCAAATGTGGAAAGGAATAGGGCCTGAGGCCCTTATACACTGCCTTAGACAGAAGGGCAGAAATAAATTCACTAGACATCAGTAGAGGGGACCTGGTAAGCCAGAGCCACTGCGGCTGCTCCTGGGGAGCCATGGGGACACTATACAGAGGGAACAAAATTTGTAGGCAGAAACTCCTAATTTACTTCTATTCAAGAGGCTTCCTCATCACACTCAAGGGGGAATCTCATCAGGAACAGCAGCCCTGGGCTCCTCTGCTGTCACATTATCTTCGTCAATGCCCAGGCCTAGCTTGATAATGCCATAGATGAAGTTGGAGTGGGTCTAGGGAGCTACCATGGTTTTTACTGGTGCTTGATGAGTTGTTTCTCTGCCAGTGCATTTGAAGTAGTGAACACTTTTCTTATTTAAGTAAAATCGTGTTTATATTTATTTTGATTCTAACAGTTCAACAAGTTTGTAATTAGAGGCTCTTTTTAAATTTTTCAATAGGTGGCACCATAGCTGAAGTTTTTGTTTTTTCTTACCTGAGCTGCCTCTGGCTATATTTGAGAATGGGCACTTTCCATCCTGCCTCTGCAAGAGGTATCACTGGTGTCCTCTTCATCATTGCCTGTGACTCCAGTGTTACTCGTGCCTTGTTATAGACAATGTTGCTGGTATTGCTGGTGTTGCTACCCTGGGTACTGGGATGGCTGGCGCCTCCACTGTGTCTGGGTTTGCCTGGGTCACAGGCACCAGTGTTGTGGTGGAGGGGGAGGAGATGGGTAGAGAGATAGAGGGAGTCATGGGTGTCACCACAGTCCTGGGGTTGTGGGCCCCATCATATTGCTGCCTGAATCCCTATGGCCATGAGTACCATTGTAGCCTGGAGGCCAGGGAGTTATGTACACCACCTCTGTTGCTGGGATTATGTGAAAAGCTGCCAAGGCCAAGGGATGGACATTATAAGTGCCAATTCTGCTGTTCTCTCAGTTCTGCCTCCTCTATGTGTTCCAATCCAGGGAACTTCAGATATACATACAAATGTGTATGTGTCTGGCATCCTGGTATATTGGGCAATGGAACCACTTTTGAGTTATGAATGCTTTACTAGTTGTAGATTGATGCATATGTGCATGCTTAGTCGCTCAGTCATGTCTGACTTTTTGTGACCCCATGGACTGTAGCTCGCCAGGCTCCTCTGTCCATGAGATTCTCCCAGCAGATATACTGGAGTGGCTTGCCATTTCCTCCTCCATGGGATCTTCGCGACCCAGAGATTGAACCTGCGCCTCCTGCTGCTCTTGTATTGGCAGGCAGATTCTTTACCACTGAGCCACCTGGGAAGCCCATAGATTGATAGGGAGAGACAAAAGGAATATATCATGCCACCATGATGCTGATGTCAGTCCCTATTGGAGTTTTTAACCAAGAAAATGTTTTAATTAAAAAAATTATAATATATTTATAAATTAAAATTTGAAACTATATACATGCATAGAACTTTGTGCATGCTTAGTCACTTTGCAACCCCATGGACTGTAGCCTGCCAGGCTTCTCTGTCCATGGGATTCTCTGGGCAAGAATACTGGAGTGGGTTGCCATTTCCTTCTCCAGGGGATCATCCTGGCCAGAGACTGAACCCGAGTCTGCTGCATTGCAGGCAGATTCTTTACTGTCTGAGCCACCAGGGAAGTCTTCACCCACTGTTTCAATTCTGCAGTTCACCCCTGTCAAAGTCCTCTGCACACCAACTTCTACAAGGTTCTATCCTTAGTTTTTCAATATATATCTCTTGCTAAGGCCACTTGACACACCCCCTTTCTTCAGTTATCTTCTATAATATGCCTCCTCAGCCAGATATTTTTCCTGAACTCTAGATTCATAATTCTCAAATGAACATTGAGCATCTCCACTTGGAAGTTCCACAGGCACCCCAAACTCAAATTGTTCAAACCAAGATTCTTGCCTTTCCTCTATCAAAACTAGTTTTTCATGCTTAAAAAATAGAAGGTTAATAGATGGAGAAATATACCATGTTCATGGATCAGAAGAATCAATATAGTGAAAATGAGTATACTACCCAAAGCAATCTATAGATTCAAAACAATCCCTATCAAGCTACCAACGATATTTTTCACAGAGATAGAACAAATAATTTCACAATTTGCATGGAATTACAAAAAACCTCGAATAGCCAAAGCAATCTTGAGAAAGAAGAATGGAACCAGAGGAATCAACCTGCCTGACTTCAGGCTCTACTACAAAGCCGCAGTCATCAAGACAGTATGGTACTGGCACAAAGACAGAAATATAGACCAATGGAACAAAATAGAAAGCCCAGAGATAAATCCACGCACATATGGACACCTTATATTTGACAAAGGAGGCAAGACTATACAGTGGAGAAAAGACAATCTCTTTAACAAGTGGTGCTGGGAAAACTGGTCAACCACTTGTAAAAGAATGAAACTAGAACACTTTATAACACCATACAAAAATAAACTCAAAATGGATTAAAGATCTAAATGTAAGAGCAGAAACTATAAAACTCCTAGAGGAGAACATAGGTAAAACACTCTCCAACATACATCACAGCAGGATCCTCTATAACCCACCTCCCAGAATATTGGAAACAAATGCAAAAATAAACAAATGGGACCTAATTAAACTTAAAAGCTTCTGCACAACAAAGAAAACTATAAGCGAGGTGAAAAGACAGCCTTCAGAATGGGAGAAAATAATAGCAAATGAAGCAACTGACAAACAACTAATCTCAAAAATATACAAGCAACTCCTACAGCTCAATTCCAGAAAAATAAATGACCCAATCAAAAAATGGGCCAAAGAACTAAACAGACATTTCTCCAAAGAAGACATACAGATGGCTAACAAACACATGAAAAGATGTTCAACATCACTCTTTATCAGAGAACTGCAAATCAAAACCACAATGAGGTACCATTTCATGCCAGTCAGAATGGCTGCTATCTGAAAGTCTACAAGCAATAAATGCTGTAGAGGGTGTGGAGAAAAGGGAACCCTCTTACACTGTTGGCAGGAATGCAAACTAGTACAGCCACTATGGAGAACAGTGTGGAGATTCCTTAAAAAAAACTGGAAATAGAACTGCCATATGACCCAGCAATCCCACTGCTAGGCATACACACCGAGGAAACCAGAATCGAAAGAGACACGTGTACCCCAATGTTCATCGCAGCACTGTTTATAATAGACAGGACATGGAAGCAACCTAGATGTCCATCAGCGGATGAGTGGATAAGAAAACAGTGGTACATATACACAACGGAGTGCTACTCAGCCATTAAAAAGAATGCGTTTGAATCAGTTAGAATGGAATTTGGAAAGATGGTAATGATAACCCTGTATGCGAGACAGTAAAAGAGACACAGATGTATAGAACAGTCTTTTGGACTCTGTGGGAGAGGGAGAGGGTAGGATGAATTGGGGGAATGGCATGGAAACATGTATAATATAATATAAGAAATAAATCACCAGTCCAGGTTTGATACAGGATGCTTGGGGCTGGTGCACTGGGATGACCTGGAGGGATGGTATGGGGAGGGAGGTGGGAGGGGGCTTCAGGATGTGGAACATGTGTATGCCCATGGCGGATTCATGTTGATGTGTGGCAGAACCAATACAATATTGTGAAGTAATTAGCCTTCAATTAAAATAAATAAAAGTAAATAAAAAATAAAATGTCAGATAGGATTCAGATTTTCTCATGCTATCTTGCATAAACTACCAACTATTTCCAATATGTGACATACAAAAGTCTAAGTTCAGAAGTAACATACTTTTCTAGATCTTTGAAAAATAAATACAAAACATTTTAAACAAACAAACAAAAAAAATAGAAGGTTAAGATAAATTTTACTACTGTTTCCCCTTCATCCCCTACTCCAGATGGCATTTTTTCCATTATGCACACTGCCTTTGGGGCGAATCAGTTCAGTTCAGTTCAGTTCAGTCCCTCAGTCCTGTCTGACTCTTCACGACCCCATGAATCGCAGCACTCCAGGCCTCCCTGTCCATCACCAACTCCTGGAGTTCACTCAGACTCACGTCCATTGAGTCAGTGATGCCATTCAGCCATCTCATCCTCTGTCGTCCCCTTCTCCTCCTGCCCCCAATCCCTCCAAGCATCAGAGTCTTTTCCAATGAGTCAACTCTTTCATGAGGTGGCCAAAGTACTGGAGTTTCAGCTTTAGCATCATTCCCTCCAAAGCAATCCCAGGGCTGATCTCATTCAGAATGGACTGGTTGGATCTCCTTGCAGTCCAAGGGACTCTCAAGAGTCTTCTCCAACACCACAGTTCAAAAGCATCAGTTCTTCAGAGCTCAGCCTTCTTCACAGTCCAATTCTCACATCCATACATGACCACAGGAAAAACCATAGCCTTGACTAGATGGACCTTTGTTGGCAAAGTAATGTCTCTGCTTTTAAATATGCTATCTAGGTTGGTCATAACTTTCCTTCCAAGGAGCAAGCGTCTTTTAATTTCGTGGCTGCAGTCACCATCTGCAGTGGTTTTGGAGCCCAGAAAAATAAAGTCTGACTCTGTTTCCACTGTTTCCCCATCTATTTCCCATGAAGTTATGGGACCGGAGGCCATGATCTTTGTTTTCTGAATGTTGAGCTTTAAGCCAACTTTTTCACTCTCCACTTTCACTTTCATCAAGTGGAGTCAAAAAAAGCATGAAGAGACATGGATGAAAGAGGGGTGGGCTGATTTTTTTCATAGGCTTTGTAGGTCTCTTTGACTTTAGAAATATGTACCTTGATTAACATTATATATGGTTTCTTTTTTTTATGGGATGTAAAACAATGTAAAGATTATCAAAGTTTTCTTTGGACATGTCACACATTGCATAAAATATTAAGAGTAGTGAAATTTATCCTGACGCTTATAATGGAATAAATTAAAGATTCTAGGTTGAGGGTCATCACAAGGGAAGGTTGGTGATGGAGTCAGATTTACATATGAGAAACAAAACTCTGATGATTTGGCAGGCAAAGCTAGAATCAAGTAGTATAAGTAAGGACATTCCTACAAGGTGGAGGGGAAAGAGATTGAGGACCTTACCTGGAGTAGAAAAGTTGAGATGAAGCAAAATTGGAGTGCATATTTTTTTCTTAAAAATTTGAATTGGAGTCAATAGGATTTAGAGATTTTTAGGGTTGAAGGCAGTTATCAACCACATGTATGTTACTCTTTGCGTTCCCTTTATGTGAATTGTCAATATATATTCATTTCCCTTTTAACCATTAAGAACTGAAAGTTTCTCTTACAGTTATAAATTACCATGTTATATTTTAGATTACTCCTATGTCATACTTGATATAAATAATTCTCTGCTGTTCATTTGGTTTATTTTTGATTATCTATTAATATAGACTGTTTACACTTTAATTTTAGATTCTTAATTTTCATTCGTTTATATGTCCTTTTATTTCAAAACAGAAAACTCAGCTCTCCACAGCGGTAGTAGTGAACATTCTGTCCTGTCTTTGCTAGTCTTTCTATATTTTAACTTTTCCATATTTCAATTCTTTAATACATCTGTAATTTATTTTCTTTTATGGTACAAGGATGAGTATAATTCATTTTTGGCTGGCCTAATAATTAAATTGACAGAAAACAGATTAATGGGAGGAAAACCAGCAAAACTAATTTTATTCATAGGGGAACCCCCAGGGATATGAGATTCTCCAACAGTCAGGCAATTGAGGCTTATATGCCATCTTAAGCTAAGGAGAAGAGGGTATGGGTCTCAGACTTCAAAGGAAAGGAAAACAATTGGAAGATGGAAAGAGCAGATGTTTGGTAAACAAATATTTGCTGTGCAGATAACTTTTCTAATGTAAAAAGTTGGTAATAGTTTTCTTTCTAGTAACTACAGGCTTCCCATCCAAGTTATTTTAGGCATTTATGAGACATATTAAAAAAAAAAAAAAAGCTATTCCTGAGTCTGTTAGGCCTTGATTGCCTTCAGCTAAGAATAATACACATGCCAAAGTGGCATATTTGGGGATCATGTATTTAGCAACCCCTCACTGTTCAGTTATCTCAACATCATTTTTTGAATAATCTCCAAATAACCCTTATTTTGTAAAGCATACTTTATCATGTGATGTTATGATTTATAATAAGAAATATACATATTTGGTCTTCCTCCCTACTTCTGGCACAGAGATAGGATTGTAAAACCCTTGGAATTTCCTAAATGATGAGGGCCAGTAAGATGTGTTCCATTATGCTAATGAGGTAACTTTTGCAAAGCTTCTAAAGATGGAGGCTGATTGCCAGGGGAATGAATCAAGTGATTAGAGGTTTGGAACTTTCAGTCCCAGCTCACTCCCCTGACTTCCTGGGAGGAAGGAGGGCCTGGAATCTGAGTTCAGTAGTCAATGGTCAAGGGTTAAACCAATTATGACTATGTAATAAAGCCTCCATAGAAACTCAGAAGGAGGAGGTTCAGAGAGCTTCTGGGTTTATGAACAAATGGGGATTTAGGGAGAGTAGTGTGCTCAGATAGGGCATACAAGCCCCATGCCCTTTCCCCATACCTTGCCTTGTACATCTCTTTCATCTGACTACTGCTGAATTATATCCCTTTATAATAAACCACTAATCTAGTAAGTAAAATATTTCCCTGAGTTTTGTGAGCCATTCTAGCAAATTAATCTAACCCAGGGAGGAAGTTATTACAACCTGGACTTGCAACTGGCATCTGATGTGGTGGGGGGCAGCTCTGTAGGACTGAGAACTTAATCTGTGATAGTTTCAGAATTGTGTTGAATTGTAGGACACCCAGTTGGTATTGGATAATTGCTTGGAATTGGGTGCAGAACCTTTAATCATATATTGCTTTTATATGATTGCATCTATTTATGGGCTTTTAATTCTGTTCCACTGAACTGTATCTCTTTCTGCCCCAGGATGAATTTTATTTCTTGATATTTTTAAAAATGTAAAAGAAATGTTTTAAAATACAAAAAGGCTGTAATGCCAATCCTCTCTTCAACCACAGTGCTTTTTATTCTTAATGTCTTTGTATATTCTTATCATGCATTATTTCATGTAATTTTGAAAATCATTTCACAGACTTATCCTGTCTCTAGATCTGATCCTGGTATGATTTTTATGGTAATTATATTAAACATATAAATTAATTTGGAGTATATCACATTTTTACTTCATCTTCTCACTCAAGACACTCCTTTTATGAATTTATGACGTTTTACATTACATTTGAAATTACATTTTATAAAGACCCAATACATATCTCTTTAAGTTTATTCCTAAGAATTATTGTCATTATTAATAAAATCTAGCGGTTCTTGATGCTTTTTAGCAGCGTAGTGCTGATAGACAAGAAAGTGCTTGACTTTTCAACATTTTCTTATGCATGACTACACTAAAACAAACAAAAAAAGACTTTCATTTTAAAGAGCAGTTTTAGGTTTACAACAAATTTGAGAGGGAGGTACAGAGATTTTCTGTATTTTCCCTGGCCTCACATATGTTAGAGCTCCCCCCATTATCAACATCACTAAGCATAAGGTACATTTTTTCATTAAGGATTCACACACCATAATCACCTAAAGTCCATAAAGGATTCACTCTTGATGTTGTACTTTCTATCAGTTCAGTTCAGTTCAGTCCCTCAGTCGTGTCTGACTCTTTGCGACCCCATGAATCACAGCACGCCAGGCCTCCCTGTCCATCACCAACTCCCGGAGCTCATTTAGACTCACGTCCATCGAGTCATTGATGCCATCGAGCCATCTCATCCTCTGTCGTCTGCTTCTCCTCCTGCCCCCAATCCCTCCCAGCATCAGAGGCTTTTCCAATGAGTCAACTCTTCGCATGAGGTGGCCAAAGTACTGGAGTTTCAGCTTTAGCATCATTCCTTCCAAAGAAATCCCAGGGCTGATCTCCTTTAGAATGCACTGGTTGGATCTCCTTGCAGTCCTGGGACTCTCAAGAGTCTTTTCCAACACCACAATTCAAAAGCATCAATTCTTCAGTGCTCAGCTTTCTTCACAGTCCAACTGTCACATCCATACATGACCACTGGAAAAGCCATAGCCTTGACTAGACAGACCTTTGTTGGCAAAGGTCTCTGCTTTTGAATATGCTATCTAGGTTGGTCATAACTTTCCTTCCAAGGAGTAAGCATATTTTAATTTCATGGCTGCAGTCACCATCTGCAGTGATTTTGGAGCCCAAAAAAATAAAGTCTGACACTGTTTCCACTGTTTCCCCACCTATTTCCCATGAAGTGATGGGACCGGATGCCATGATCTTCGTTTTCTGTATGTTGAGCCAGTTTTTTCACTCTCCATTTTCACTTTCATCAAGAGGCTTTTTAGTTCCTCTTCATTTTCTGCCATAAGGGTGGTGTCATCTGCATATCTGAGGTTATTCATATTTCTCCCAGCAATCTTGATTCCAGCTTGTGCTTCTTCCAGCCCAGCATTTCTCATGATGTACTCTGCATATAAGTTAAATAAGCAGGGTGACAATATACAACCTTGACGTACTCCTTTTCCTATTTGGAACCAGTCTGTTGTTCCATGTCCAGTTCTAACTGTTGCTTCCTGACCTGCACACAGGTTTCTCAAGAGGCAGGTCAGGCGATCTGGTATTCCCATCTCTTTCAGAATTTTCCACAGTTTATTGTGATCCACACAGTCAAAGGCTTTGGCATAGTCAATAAAGCAGAAATAGATGTATTTCTGGAACTCTCTTGCTTTTTCGATGATCCAGCAGATGTTGGCAATTTGATCTCTGGTTCCTCTGCCTTTTCTAAAACCAGCTTGAACATCAGGAAGTTCACGGTTCACGTATTGCTGAAGCCTGGCTTGGAGAATTTTGAGCATTACTTTACGAGTGTGTGAGACGAGTGCTATGGGTTTAGACAAATGTTAAATGACATGTAATCATCAATAATATTACACAGAATATTTTCATTGCCCTAAAAGTCCTCTGTGCTGTGCCTATTCATCTCTCTCCTCTACCCACGCATGACAACCATTGATCTTTTTTATTATCCCCATAATTTTGCTTTCCCCAAAATGTCATAGAGTTGAACTCATACAGTATGTAGTCTTTTAAATTGGTTTCTTTCACTTAGGAATATGCATTTAAGGTTCATTCATCTTTTCATGACTTGAGAGTAAATTTAATTTAGTGCTGAATGATATTCCATTGCCTGGATGTACTACAGTCAAATTATCCATTAACCTACTGAAGGATATCTTGGTTGCTTCCACATTTTGACAATTGTGAATAAACCTGCTATAAAAGTCCATGAGCAGGTTTTTGTGTGAACATAAGTTTTCAGCTTCTTTAAGTAAATACCAAGGGGCACAATTGCTGGATCTTGTGGTAAGAGTATACTGACTTTTGGAAGAAACCACCAAACTGTCTTCCAAAGTGACTATGTGTTAGTTAGTCAGTCGTGTCTGACTCTTTGCAACCCCATGGACTGTAGCCCACCAGGCCCCTCTGTCCATGAGGATTCTCCAGGCAAGAATACTGGAGAGGGTAGCTATTCCCTTCTCCAGGGGATCTTCCTGATCCAAGGGTTGAACCCAAGTCTCCCACATTGCAGGCAGATTCTTTGCTGTTTGATCCACCAGGGAATTCATTATGCATTTTCACTAGCAATGAATGATAGTTCCTGTTGCTCCATAGTTTTAACATTTAGTACTGGCAATGTTTCAGATTTTTGCCATTCTAATTGGTATGTAGTGATATCTCATTGTTTTAATTTCCCTCATGACATGTGATGTGACAACTTTTAATATGATTATTTGCCATCTGCACATCTTCTTTCATGAGGTGTCTGTTAAAGTCCTTGACTCACTTTTTAATCAAGTTGGTTATTTTCTTATTGTTGACTTTTAGGATTTCTTTGTATATTTTGAATAACAGCACTTTCTCAGATGTGACTTTTACAAATATTTTCTCCCAGTGTGTGGCTTGTCTTCTCATTCTCTTGACTTTGTCCTTTGCAGGGCAAAGGTTTTAATTTTAATGAAGTCTTCCTTATTGATTATTTCCTTCAAGGATTGCATCTTTGGTGTTTTATATAAAAAGGCACTAGCATCCCTAAGGTCATCTAGATTTTCTCCTAAGTTATATTCTAGGATTCTATAGTTTTTCATTTTACATTAAGATATGTGATCCATTTGAGGTTCATTTTTTGGAAGGATGCATGTGCAGTTGTTTCAGCACTATTTATAGAAGAGACTGTCTTTGCTCCACTGTATTGCTTTTGCTTCTTTGTCAAAGATCAGTTGACTATGTTTATGAGGGTCTATTTCTGGGCTCTTTTCTGAACTATTGATCTGTTTGTCTATTTTTTCACCAATACCACACTGCATTGATTACTGAAACTTTATACTAAGTCTTCAAGTGTGTAGCATCAGTCCTCAAATTTTGTTCTTCTCATTCAATATGTCATCTAAAAAAAATATGCACAACCTAAAAGTCGAGAGTTAGATTTTATTCAGTGAGAATGTTAAGACTCGAGCCCAGGAAACATTATCTCAGGTGACCCAGAGTGAGCTGACTCTGAGGAGGCAGGGGAGGAGCCAGGCTATATATAAGTTTGTAGCAAGGGGCAGGTAATCTGAATATGAAAAGATTACTGTTAATAAAGAGAAATTTAAATCTCACACATGAAGAGTTTTAATGATCTTCTATGTATGGGAAGATGCAAGCATCCAGGTTTGCTGAAATCATGTCTTTCATATGCGTCTAGCTATCTGGGTCCAATCCTGTTTTCTCTATTGTTCACATATTAATTTCTCATTTACCCTAAGAGATGGTGAATGTGGCAGATGGCCTTCTCTCACATCCCCCACAGCTCCTCAGCACTTACCAGGGAGGAAGTAGCTGATGGCTTCCAAATTGTTGACTTTGTTTTTTGGACTCATATATTTGCATTTGGGAAAGGCTTGTTCACTGGTAGAGCCTAAAGCATAAAACGTTTCATTTCACAGTTGTTCCCCTTGGTCGAAATATTGGGAGATATTTCATGACCATTGTTTCTTTTTGTTCCACTGTGCTGCGAGGCTTATCCCAGATCAGGCAAAAGTTCTTCATTGATAAATCGCTCTAGGTGTTAATTTCTGGATTAGGCCCATTGATAGATAATAAAAGATTCTCTGGATCCTCTATCTTCTAATCTAATAGGACCCAGGAGATATTTCCCTGTTGCTTCTTCTCATACCTAGAATCACACTATTACAATTATTTTACATTATAAATGTAATCTATTTCTTCAAGATGTTTAGTTATCATTAACTTGTCTGGGGGCCTTGTTATACATCGTGTAGTACAAGAAACAACAATCTTATAAAAATAAACATTATAAACAATGCAGCTAATAATGTTGTTAAAGTTACAAGTAGGGATTTAAGCCATGAGCTCCCAGAACCAAGCCATCTTCCTAGTGAAGAGGAAAAGTTAAAATTTTACATAACATCCTGCTCCTTCTGCCTCTGTAACTCAGCTTGCTCCTTGCAAAGTCTGGATCACGTACGTCACGTAGTCTCAGAAAGTGGAGACTCACAATACTAGGAACTGGATCTTATCTCACTCACTCTTGTCCTGCTCTTTGCAATTGTCTAAACCCTGCAAACCTCCTTAATCATCCCTGTCCATGTATAAAAATTCTTTGGGGCTCAGATCTTAGAGTGTTAACTCCTCTGGGCCCACTGGCATAATAGACCTGAGTTCTTCAACTCTCTGAGTGTGGTGCTTGGTCTCTCCAGTACTGGTTTCTGCAACATTTCTGGAGGCCGCAGTGAGATTCCAACCACACCAGTCACTTAAGCCACCAGACTGGTGGCTTGGCTGGGTCAGATTGGAGGAGCCTCAAGATGAACAAGGAGGTGTACCACCTGACGGTATTCTGGGTTCTCTTTTGGACCGGTGTTCTGACTCTCTGGGCGGCTGCTCTGATTGGATTCATTGGAGGGACGGACCATCTCACCAGGAATAGCCACAGGATCAGGTAAAGCCCCTGGGCCAGTCCGCAGTCAGGTCCTACCCCAACAGGTAGAAGAGGAGACTGATCACCTCCTTGGAGCTCCCAGGAAGGGAGCATCAGATAGGGAGGCCTAGGGACTTGGGAAAAGGGAGGTATTGTTATAACTTCTGAGTGATTGTGTATGCATGATTGCTGACTGAAGGAAGTGAAGGTGAGCACCACAGTCCTCGGACTACAGAGCCTGAGAGGGTCCACAGCCTGCAGTTACTTGACAACCTCATAAGGCTGAAAGGCAGGGCCAGTCTCCAGGGGATTTGATCCCTCCCTGCAAGGCTGGTCCAGGTCAGGGGTTTATACTGACCTGTCACTGCTAACAGGAATCTTAAATCTCCCTCGGGAGAGCAGGCAGGTGGACAAAAAATGAATGTGAACAACTGTGCAGCCTGATTCGCTTGCTCTTCGGGCTCGATTGTGTGGCTTCATGGCCTTCATGACTACAGAGTCCGAGTGGGCCCTAACTTGCGATTCCATGGTGATCTCATATGGCTCAAGGCAGTGTCTGCCTCTCTGGGGCCCAGTCCCTCCCTGCGAGACAGATCCAGATCAGGGGTTTATATTGCTCCACCAATGCTAAGAGGCACCTAAGTTCCCCCTGGGGACATGGCCAAGCAGGAACCTGAATGGTCTCCTCTTTTGAGGGGGCACCCACACTTGTTTGTCTTTGCACTACCAACTCAGGGCAGGATACACAGGGAGGGAGAAATTATTGGTTACTGGTTATTTTTCTGTTGACTGACTCCTTGAGCCGACATCTAAGAGATTAGGTTTTCCTCAAAATCCTGCCAGATAGGGTTTGTCAACATGGGTGGAAGTTCCTCTAAGCCAACAGTATTAAATTTCATGATAAAAAACTTTAACAAGGGCTTTGCAGGAGAATAAGGAGTCAAAATGATCCCCAGGAAGGTTTGCAACTTATGTGAGCTCGACTGGCCATCCTTTGATGTTGGATGGCCACCAGAGGGCACTCTGGACCTGCCCACTGTCCAATCAGTGCACCAGGTAGTCTCTGGGACTCCAGGACATCCAGATCAGTTTCCTTACATAGGATCCTGGCTTCTAATAGCACAGACCCTGCCCCCATGGGCAAGATTTTGCATGAATGGACAGGGACAGAATAGAGTATCTGTGGTCCAACCACTCCGAAAAAAGAAAGAAGGGGGAAAAAACCTGTATTCCAGGGAGATCCAATGGAGGACCCACTGCTGCCCCCACCATACATTCCCCTGACTCCACAAGCCCCGGCACAGCCAGAGCTGGACCCATTGCCAGGCAGTCCACCTTCTTCCATGTTCCCTTCACCACCTCATGAGCAAGACTCCAGCTCCAAGCCAGTAGGGAAGCGGCTCTGTTCCACCAAACAATCTAACCAGCTGGCCACAGCCCATCAGATGCCACTGGAAGAAACTCAAGGTCCTCAACAAATGAATGAGGATGGCTCAGTCCAGCCTGATCGCTCCATTCTCTATTACCAGCCCTTCAGCACTATTGATCTTCAAACTGGAAACACCATAATCCAGCATACTCTGATAAACCACAGGCTATTATTGACCTCCTAGAGTCCATTTTCCACACCCACCAGCCTACATGGGATGACTATCGTCAGCTCCTATATCTCTCTTCACCACTGAAGAAAGGCAACACATCTCGACAGAAGCCCAAAACTGGCTCAGATTACAAGCCCCTGCAAAGGTCTTAGATGTAGAGGGATGGGCATGAGAAGCAATGCCAGAGATGAGACCTAATTGGGATTTCAATACCAGAGAAGGACAAGAAACCCTGGATCACTACCATGATGCCCTTCTACATGGACTTTGAGTGGGAGCCAAAAAGCTCACCAATATGTCCAAAATTACAATGATAATCCAAAAAGCAGAAGAGATTCCCACCAATTTCTATGAAAGACTGTGTGAGGTGTTCTGGACATACACCCCATTTGACCCTGAGACACTCAAGAATCAACAGATGATTAACTCTGCCTTTGTGGCTCAATCCTATGCAGACATCCAATGAAAGCTCCAAAAGTTGGAAAGCTTCGCTAGGATGAATGTCACACAGCCACTGGAGGTAGCAAATAAAGTCTTTGTGAACTGAGACCATGAAGCCCAACGAGAAGCAGATAAAAAAATGAAACAGAAAGCAGCCCTGCTAGCAGCGGCATTGAGGAGCTCAGATCAAATGAAACAGTGTTCCCTTGTGGAAATGGGAATCTAAGAAGAGACCACCACTACGCCACAACCAGTGCACCTATTGCAAAGAGATGGGACACTAGAGGAATGAGTGCCCCCATTACAGAGGGACAGCTAAAGGGTCAAAGAAGTTCAGTTGACACAACAAAGAAAAGTACCATTCTGAGCTGACTGTCCAAAATCTTATCAGCCTGGCTGGAACAGAACAAGACTAGGGAAGACCAGGCTCCCTGATCCTGGGCCCCTGGGAGCCCATGGTCATGCTGAAAGTAGGTGGCCAATCAATGAATTTTATGGTGGATACCAGAGCTGAACACTCCGTGGTAATCACACCTGTGGCTTCCCTCACAGGCTGAACAGCAACTATTGTTGGGGCCGCAGGGGACATGGCAGCCTGCTCATTTTACAAAGCCCGTTCATGTCAGCTAGGGGGTCATCTGGTGACTCATGAATTTCTCTACTTACTGGAATGCCTCATTCCCTGCTGGGTAGAGACTTACTGACAAAGCTGGAGGCACAAATCACTTTTGCCCCTGGAAAGTCTGCAGGCCTCACCCTGGGGAGCCAATCAGCTCTGATGATGGCTGTGACCATGCCCAGGGAAGATTAATGGTGTCTCTGTTCCTCAGGGAGGAAACAAGTAACCCCACCCCAGAATGATAAAATAATTCCCTGGTGTCTGGGCAGAGAAGGAGTCCCCAGGTTTGGCCAAAATCCATGCCCCCATTGTAGTGGACCTGATGCCAGGAGCTACTCCTATTAGACAGAAACAATATCCAGTACCAGGGGAGGCACGTCTGGGAATTTGAGACCACTTCCAGTGCCTATGAGATGCCGAGATCCTAAATGAATGTGACTCTCCCTGGAACACTTCACTGTTACCAGTCAAAAAGTCTGGAGGGAATGAGTACCCCACGTCCAGGACCTCCACACCCTCAACAGTGCAATGATCACCGTCCATCCAGAGGTCCCAAATCCCTACACTTTCCTGAGTCTCTTTCCTACTCAGGCAAGCTGGTTCACCTGCCTTGACCTCAAGGATGCATTCTTCTGCCTCTGGCTGTCACCAGCCAGCCACACCTTGTTTGCCTTTGAATGGAAAGACCCACATACCAGGAGAAAGACACAGCTGACTTAGACCTGACTGCTGTAAGGCTTCAAAAACTTACCTTACCCTGTTTGGTGAAGCCCTGGCTGTGGACCTTGCTGCCTTTCCCAGAGAAACTTTCAACTGCACCCTACTCTAGTACATGGATGACTTGTTGCTAACCAGTCCCACCCAAAGGGACTGCTGGAGAGGTACCAAAGCCTTGTTGGCTCTACTTTTCACCACAGGGTACAAGGTGTCATGGAAAAAGGCTCAGATCTGCAGACAGGGTGTCAAGTACCTTGGGTCTGTCATCTCAAAAGGACATTGGGTGCTTGGACATGAGAGGAAGCAAGCCATCTGTTCAATACCTTGGCTGAACACCACGAAAGAAGTCTCTGTGAGTTCCTTGGGGCTGCTGGATTCTGCCAGATCTGGATACTGGGTTTCTCTGAAATTTCCAAGTCTTTGTTTAAAGCCACAGCAGGGTCTGGGGAAGACCCCTAGGAGTAGGGACCTGAACAGGAAAAGGCCTTCAAGGAGATAAAGATACTCTTGACCAGTGCTCCAGCATTAGGGCTTCCAGATGTGACACGGGACTTTAACCTCTTTGTACATGAGAAAAATCACACTGCACTGGGGATCCTCACAAAAACAGTTGGGCCATGGCAGTGCCTGGTCACATACCTGTCCAAACGACGAGATCCAGTGGCTGTGGGATGGCTGCCATGCCTCTGGGTATTAGCTGCCACTGTGGTTTTGGTCAAAGAAGCAGATAAGCTTACTCTAGGACAAAATATATATTTAAAGGTTTCCCATGCTGTTATTGCCCTAATGAACAGCCAGGGGCATAAGGGCTGACCAACTCCAGGATGATTCACTATCAAGGACTGCCTTTCAAAAACCCACAGGTCCAACTCAAGACTGTGTGGACACTGAACCCTGCCACCTTTTTACCTACAGAAGCAGGAACCCCCCATCATAGTGGTGAGGAGGTCATAGATGAAATTTACTTGAACAGGCCAGACCTGACAGACATTCCCCTCCAGAACCCAGAACTGGAACTGTTCACTGATGGAAGCAGTTTAATCCAAGATGGGCAGTGCAAAGTAGGTTATGCCATAACAACAACTGACGAGATAGTGAAGGCTGAGGCCTTGCCACAAGGGTGGTCAGCACAATGGGCTAAGCTATGGGCACTCGCCCAGGTACCAACGCATGCCAAAGGGAAATGAGTCAACATCTATACTGATTCAAGGTATGCCTTTGCTACTTAACATGTTCATGGAGCCATTTATAAAGAAAGGGGACTATTGATAGCAGGGAGAAAGATTAAAAACAAAAAAAGAAATCCTTCAGCTGTTAGAAGCAGTCTGGAACTCTTCCCAAGTGGCAGTCATCCATTGTAAAGGCCATCAGAGAGGAACATATCCAATCAGCAAAGGAAATTGGTTGGCTGACGAGGCTGCCAAGGAGGCAGCGACCAACGAAGCCTCGCAGTGAGCCCCGAGTCAATCTTTAAGGTCCTCTTGGCCCCAGAATTGCCTCCGTCCCTGAGATTGGCAGTCCCTTATTGGCAGTATGAACCAGGTTACAGAGCTAACTTCCCCTTAGACCCTCGTGTGTACCAGGTTCTCAGTGCAACTGATCACCTTCTTAATGACACCAACCCCCAACTGGTCAGGGATGGCTGCCTTTGCTTATCCTTAGGAGCTCCATCATACTTATCTACACCAGTACCATGAAATAATGCAAAAGCCATGGGAACTCCTATAGATCCATGCTTACAAGGGTCAGTCTTAAATAGAATTAACTCAAATGGCTCCAGAATGCTTTAAAAATGATGAAGGAACTGAGCCTGTAGGCAATTCAGCCAGGGACGAATGTAATCAAACTTTAAAAGGTGAGTGGCCCACTCAGTTCAGTTCCAACGCTCAGTCGTGTCCGACTCTTTGTGATCCCATGAATTCCAGCATGCCAGGCCTCCCTGTCCATCACCAACTTCTGGAGTTCACTCAAACTCACATCCATCAAGTCGGTGATGCCATCCAGCCATCTCATCCTCTGTCATCCCCTTCACCTCCTGCCCACAAACCCTCCCAGCATTAGAGTCTTTTCCAATGAGTCAACTCTTCACAAGAGGTGGCCAAAGTACTGGAGTTTCAGCTTTAGCATCATTCCTTCCAAAGAACACCCAGAACTGATCTCCTTTAGAATGGACTGGTAGGATCTCCTTGCAGTCCCGGGACTGAAGAGTCTTCTCCAACACCACAGTTCAAAAGCATCAATTTCTTTGGTGCTCAGCTTTCTTCACAGTCCAACTCTCACATCCATACATGACTACTGGAAAAACCATAGCCTTGACTAGACGGACCTTTGTTGGCAAAGTAATGTCTATGCTTTTTAATATGCTGTCTATGATGGTCATAACTTTCCTTGCAAGGAGTAAGCATCTTTTAATTACAGGTTGGTCATAGCTTTCCTTGCAAGGCATAAGCGTCTTTCAATTTCATGGCTGCAATCACCATTTGCAGTGATTTTGGAGACCAGAAAAATAAAGTCTGACACTGTTCCCATTGTTTCCCTATATATTTCCCATGAAGTGATGGGACCAGATGCCATGATCTTCGTTTTCTGAATGTTGAGCTTTAAGCCAACTTTTTCACTCTCTACTTTCACTTTCATCAAGAGGCCTTTTAGTTCCTCTTCACTTTCTGCCATATGGTGGTATCATTTACATATGTGAGGTTACTGATATTTCTCCCAGCAATCTTGATTCCAGCCTGTGCTTCTTCCAGCCCAGCGTTTGTCATGATGTACTCTGCATATAAGTTAAATAAGCAGGGTGACAATATACAGCCTTGATATACTCCTTTTCCTATTTGGAACCAGTCTGTTGTTCCATGTTCAGTTCTAACTCTTGCTTCCTGACCTGCATATAAGGTTTCTCAAGAAGCAGGTCAGGTGGTCTGCTATTCCCATCTCTTTCAGAATTTTCCACAGTTTATTGTGATCCACACAGTCAAAGGCTTTGGCATAGTCAATAAAGCAAAAATAGATGTTTTTCGGGAACTGTCTTGCTTTTTCCATGATCCAGCGGATGTTGGCAATTTGATCTCCGGTTCCTCTGCCTTTTCTAAAACCAGCTTGAACATCAGGAAGTTCACGGTTCATTTATTGCTGAAGCCTGGCTTGGAGAATTTTGAGCATCACTTTACTACCATGTGAGATGAGTGCAATTGTGTGGTAGTTTGAACATTCTTTGGCATTGCCTTCCTTTGGGATTGTAATGAACACTAACCTTTTCCAGTCCTGTGGCCACTGCTGAGTTTTCCAAATTTGCTGGCATATTGAGTGCAGCAATTTCACAGCATCATCTTTCAGGATTTGAAATAGCTCAACTGGAATTCCATCACCTCCACTAGCTTTGTTCATACTGATGCTTTCTAAGGCCCACTTGACTTCACATTCCAGGATTGCTGACTCTAGGTGAGTGATCACACCATCATGATTATCTTGGTCATGAAGATCTTTTTTGTACAGTTGTTCTGTGTATTCCTGCCACCTCTTCTTAATATCTTCTGCTTCTTTTGGTCCATACCGTTTCTGTCCTTTATCGAGCCCATCTTTGCTTGAAATGTTCCCTTGGTATCTCTAATTTTCTTAAAGAGATCTCTAGTCTCTCTCATTCTGTTGTTTTCCTCTATTTATTTGCATCTATCGCTGAAGAAGGCTTTCTTATCTCTCCTTGCTATTCTTTGGTACTCTGCATTCAGATGTTATATCTTTCCTTTTCTCCTTTGCTTTTCACTGCTCTTCTTTTCACAGCTATTTGTAAGGCCTCCACAGACAGCCCTTTTGCTTTCTTGCATTTCTTTTCCATGGGGATTTTCTTTATCCCTGTCTCCTGTACAATGTCACGAACCTCCGCCCATAGTTCATCAGGCACTCTATCTATCAGATCTAGTCCCTTAAGTCTATTTCTCACTTCCACTGTATAATCATAAAGGATTTGATTTAGGTCATACCTGAATGGTCTAGTGGTTTTTCCCTACTTTCTTCAATTTAAGTCTGAATTTGGCAAAAAGGAGTTCATGATCTGAGCCACAGTCAGTTCCCTGTCCTGTTTTTGCTGACTATATAGAGCTTCTCTATCTTTGGTGCAAAGAGTATATCAATCTGATTTCGGTGTTGACCATCTGCTGATGTCCATGTGTAGAGTCTTGTCTTGTGTTATTGGAAGTGGGTGTTTGCTATAACCAGTGTGTTCTCTTGGAAAAACTCTATTAGCCTTTGCCCTGCTTCATTCCGTATTCCAAGGCCAAATTTGCCTGTTATTCCAGGTGTTTCTTGCCTTCATACTTTTGTATTCCAGTCCCCTATAATGAAAAGGACATCTTTTTGGGGTGTTAGTTCCAGAAGGTCTTGTAGGTCTTTATAAACCATTCTACTTCAGCTTCTTCAGCATTACTGGTTGGGGCATAGACTTGGATTGCTATGATATTGAATGGTTTGCCTTGGAAATGAACAGAGATCATTCTGTCGTTTTTGAGGTTGCATCCAAGTACTGCATTTCGGACTCTTTTGTTGACTATGATGGCTACTCCATTTCTTCTAAGGGATTCCTGCACACAATAGTAGATATAATGGTCATTTGAGTTAAATTCACCCATTCCAGTCCATTTTAGTTCGCTGATTCCTAGAATGTTGACGTTCACTCTTGCCATCTCCTGTTTGACCACTTCTAATTTGCTTTGATTCATGGACCTAACATTCCAGGTTCCTATGCAATATTGCTCTTTACAGCATTGGATCTTTCTTCCATCACCAGTCACATCCACAACTGGGTATTGTTTTCACTTTGTCTCCATCCCTTCATTCTTTCTGGAGTTATTTCTCCACTGATCTCCAGTAGCATATTGCCACCTACCGACCTGGGGAGTTCCTCTTGCAGTATCCTATCATTTTGCCTTTTTATACTGTTCATGGAGTTCTCAAGGCGAGAATACTGAAGTGGTTTGCCATTTTCTTCTCCAGTGGACCACATTCTGTCAGACCTCTCCACCGTGATCCGCCCATCTTGGGTGGCCCCACAGGGCATGGCTTAGTTTCATTGAGTTAGACAAGGCTGTGGTCCATGTGATTAGATTGAGTAGTTTTCTGTGATTTTGATTTCAGTGTTTCTGCCCTCTGATGCCCTCTCGCAACACCTACCATTTTACTTGGGTTTCCCTTGAACGTGCCATAAACACAATATGGTGCCACCCCCATCAAAGCCTTTTATTTGTGGGACAGATACTTACTTATGTCTACCAGTCATTTGGATGGGTATTTGCACCTTAGCTTTCTTCACTCCCCAGATGAATATTGTCTCTAACAAACAGACTCTCACCATACCTCTGGCAGCACATATGTGGTCAAAAAGAGTCATTCAGTTTACATGCCTACTAGTTGGTCTGAGAATTATGGCTGGGATAGGTATGGGGATAGGAAGAATTGCTTCATCAAACACCTTCTACTATACACTATCCAAGGACTTCACAGACTACATTAAGAGAGTAGCCAAGTCCTCTGTCCTTAATTGGTATTATTGCTGGGCTCTTTGTTACAGGACCAACTAGATTCCCTGGCTGAGGTGGTTTTTACAGAGTAGGCGAGCATGAGACCTACTGACAACTGAAAAGTTCTTGAATGAAGAATGCTGTTTTTATGTAAACCGATCAGCAATGGTCAGGGACATGGCCCAACATCTAAGGGAACAAATCACAAAAAGAGAGAGGAACTAGCAAATTCCCAGGGTAATTGGAAAAATATCTGGAGCTGAGCATCATGGCTTCTCCCTTTAACAGGTCCTCTCTTCATGCTCTTTGCAGTGCTCTTGTTTGGCCCTCATATTCTCCATGCAATTACCCAGTTCATAACCTCTTGGATTGAATCCATAAAGTTACAAATGGTAATAGCTCAATAGAGCCCCGTAAACAATGGGGAGCTCTGAATGTCCTACCAAAACATGAGATGATGCTTTCTACAATGAGTGATAGAAACATCAAGAGGGGAATTTAGAGGAAAAGTTAAAATTTTACATAACCTCCTGCCCCTTCTGCCTCTGTAACTCAGCTTGCTCCTTGCAAAACCTGGATCACGTAGGTCACATAGTCTCAGAAAGTGGGGACTTATGATACTAGGAACTGGAGGTTATCTCACTCATCCTTGTGCTGCTGTTTGCAACTGCCCAACTCCTGCAAACCTGCTAAATCATGCCTGTCCATTTAAAGGTCAGGGATCCCCCTCCTGCCTTGACCACTGTTCCCATGCATACAAAACCTCTTAGTTTAAATCAGCCTATTAGCAGCTAGTTTTGCTCACTATAGTCTGTCTATAAAATCTCTGTAACCCCTTTGCTCTGGGCTCAGAGCTTGGAGTGTTAACTCCTCTGGGCCTGCCAGCATAATAAACCTGAATTATCCAATTCTTTGAGTGTGGTGCTTGGTTTCTTGATTACTGGCTTCTGCAACACAAGTACACCTTCCTAGCCATCCTGGTGGAAGCCAGGGCCGTAAACTGGACCCAAAAAGCCATTGTGTCTTATTAGGTGCTGGCCAGTATATTTCTGGATGTCTGACCCAGTCTGTTCCATACCAGTCACAGTCTTTAAGAGAAATTGGACTTTGACAGCTTTTATAGGACGTCCAATCTAATTTTCTAGTGTTATTAGCTTAATTATCTTTGGTATGATTTAATTTTCCCAGCAAAGTGGGACCTTTAGGTTTACATGATCATAGCCTGGTGTTAGCCAGATAAATCTGAGAGAGTCAGTTCCTAGGCAGGTTGATAAGAAGTCTGGGGTCCCCCAGGAGAAAGGGGCCTGAGGCTTTTGAGGAGGAGATAGGGGTCTGGAATTCTCAAGAAGGAAAAGACAAATGTCTTTTTTTCCTCTACATTCCTTAGCCTTAGTCACATAAAACATTTTTTTTTTTTTAAGCTGGGAACTGATGATTACACAACAAACAACTCTGTTTAAACTCTGTACTAAGGATTATATAACAACAATAATGTATCCTGCTTGAGGACAGTTTCCCTTTCTTGAAAACCTTTTAACTAATCCTGTTATTTTAGAATGTATATTATGGGAGTGGATCTGGTAAGATCTTTCTATTGTTAGTTCTAATCCTGTCATTTTAAAATGTAAATTGTGGGAGTGGGTCTAGTAAGAGCTTTGCAAACTTGAGACATTCTTTCAATTTATTGTAGTAACCAATTTAAAAAGTATATAACTCCCTTGCTAAGACTAGCGAGTGGGGGCACTCTCTGTCCCCCTTCTGATGTCTGTGTCAGAAGCTTTCTCTGTCCTTTTTCATTTCAATAAAACTCTGCTACATGAAAGCTCTTGAATGATCAAGCCTGGTCCCCAGTCCCAAAACTAAATCTTCTTCTTTGGAGATCACGAATCAGACATCATTCATCTTAAGCTATCAAATCCATCCCATAACAGAGGAAGCATCCCTCTTAATAGTGTAGAGTTTATTTATTTATTGGACTGGAATTTATATTCTGACTGAGCTAGAGTGCCTTAAGAGAAAATTCATATTTATGGCCACGGTTAGAATAAGTATATTTGATTGGCCAAGTGAATGGGTCTTATCTAGCAATATAAGTAATAGCCCAGACAGAACTATAATTCCTTTATTCTAAAATAAACTTCCTAACAGCCATCCAATCAGAGCCCTTGTGGAAAGATACCCACCAAGGTAAACCAGAGGTACTGGATGCAGGTAATTGACCATAACCTAACAATTTGATTGATTTCTAAAATTTGCCAAGATTGTGCCCATAATAGAAAAACATTTATGTGCTAGTGTCCAAGAGACCAAGAATAAACCTTTATGAGCAATCATACAAGTCGGGTCCAGCATCTTGGGTGAGCTGTCTACTTCTAATGTCTTCTTCTCGTCCTGGTGTTGGTGTTTCCTTATTATCAGAGCATTGCTTTAAGGTGAGTTTGAGGGCAGCAGTTCTTTCTATAGACCAGTCTTGTGCAGGAGCCGTTTTTAGGTGGGAAATATGAACCCAAGAGTCAATTCCTTTCAGTTTTGCTGTGCATGAGCTAGTCAAAATAACCCAATAAGGGCCCTTCCATCTAGGTTGGAGGGAGTCCTCTAAATTATGTCAGGTTTGAGGGAATCCTTTAAGTGATGTCTTTTCTAGTATACATAATCTCCTGGTTGTAAGTCATGGGACATTTGATCTTCATTTGAGGATAGATTACTATGATAAGCTTCAGAAACAAGTTTAGATGACTTGCAATAATTTGATTAAACCCTTGCAATAATTTATCTCCCTTAAGTAATATAGGATCATGTAGTCTTTTATCCAATCTCATTGATATCCCTATAATAATTTCAAAGGAGACAAATGATGTTTGCCAAAAGGAGTGGATCTGAAGTTAAGGAGAACCGGTGGAAGGGCCTTAGGCCAAGGTAAGGAATGAGCATCCATAATGTTAACCAACTGAGTTTTAATTGTCCCATTTGATTTTTCCACTAACCCAGAAGGCTGGGGGAGATAGGCACAATGGAAATATTACATAATAGGCCAAATTTCCTCAAAAATTTGTCCAGTAAAATGGGTACCTCTGTCACTATGTAGTTCGAAGGGGATTCCCCAGATGGGAATCACTCTTTCTAAAAGCAGCCTCCCTATAATTTTGCCATGGCCCTTCTGCATGGTTAACTATTTAAGTACTATGTAGTTAGGAAACTTGGATATTTTTGCAACATAAAACATTTTAGTAAAATCACTAGAATTTTGACTGATAACATTATATTGAGACATATCAGATGTTAGGGATTCCATATAAATTTTAGAATATCTCTATTAGTGATATTTATCTATATATTACAGCCTAAAGCTCACTTTTAATCACTTGACAAAGTTTTTGAATTACAAATACCAAATAAATTTAGCTTAACATTTGTCTCTGAGGTTCCGCAGAGATGTTTCTTTGATACATCCATCCCAGAGTCAACTGGAGGCTAAAGAGCTTAGTTAGATTTTGATTTGGGGAAGTTTGTTAGAAATACCAAAAATATTTTAAAACACAGGATCATAGGTCACTGAAATAATACCTATTCATTTAACCAAGGTCACAAAGAAAATAAATATAGATCATTTAATGGCACAGAAACTCACACAATCTATTATCAAAAGGAGCACTTATAACAGACAGAAACAAAATTTCCAGTCTTGCACTTACCTCACTTAACAGAGTCCATTCACTTTGGTTAACTTAAATCTAAATTTAGTTAATCCTGAAAAGTCAAAGTGAAAGTCGCTCAGTCATGTCTGACTATTTGTGACCCCATTGACTGTCCATGGAATTCTACAGGCCAGAATACTGGTGTGGGTAGCTTTTCGTTTCTCCAGGGGATCTTCCTAAACCAGGGACTGAACCCAGGACTCCCACATTACAGGTGGATTCCTTACCAGCTGAGCCACAAAGGAAGCCCTTAGTTGATCCTGACTATGTATAAAACCTTTTCCACAGGATTCCTCTTCATAATCTCTTATTACTTTTTGTATCTAGCCCATCTCTCATTTTTCATACAAATAAAATTAACCAGCACATTTTTTTTTGCTAAAATGTAATTTCATTCCTCATATCTTCTTTACTGAAAACATACATTTTATTTCCTTCTATTTCAGAAAATTTACCGTATTATTTCTAATAGCTTTAATTATGTTTAAATTAGAATCCTCAACTCTTAAAATCATAATTTTAGAAAAACGATGAAGTGTGAAATGAAAATATCTCCTGCCATATTAATAAACAAGAAATGTCACACCATCAGTGATTTCTGGCCTCCAGATTTGAATGAGAGCTCCCGAAACTTTGATCCAAAGGATGATGCCAAACCCCAACATGGTGATTGCTGAGGAGCCGGGGGAATACAAGAAGCAAGGTGAATAAGGAAACAGGTTTGGCCCAGATAGCTGAGGTGCATATGAAAGGAATGAATTCAGTGAGCCCAGAGTGCTAAATTCCTTAACTTGATACCTGATCTTTAATGTCCAGATTGCCTGCTCTCTTTGTTGCAAACTTGTATAAGGCCTGACTTGCCCTCCTACCTTCTTGGAGCAGTTTTCTCAGAGCTACTGAGATGCTCCCTCCTGCACTCAGAGTCTTAAACACTCCCGCCTAATAAAATAATGTTGCAGGGAGGAAGCCAATTATGATTCCATGTTGGAAACTGTTTCTTTGACTTGCTTTTATTTTTTTTTTTATTATTTATTTATTTTTTAATTGGAAGCTAATTACTTTACAATATCGTGGTGGTTTTTGCCATACATTCACATGAATCAACCATGGGTGTACATGTTTTCCCCATTCAGACCCTCCCTTCCACCTCCCTCCCTATCCCATCTCTCAGGGTCATCCCAGTGCACCAGACCTGAGCACCCTGCCTCAAGCATCAAGCCTGGACTTGCAATCTATTTCAGATATGATAATATACATGTTTAAATGCTATTCTCTCAAATCATCCCACCCTTGCCTTCTCCCACAGAGTCCAAAAGTCTGATATTTATATCTGTGTCTTTTTACTGTCTCACATATAGGGTCATCATTACCATTTTTCTAAATTCCATATATATGTGTTAATATACTGTATTGGTGTTTTTCTTTCTGACTTACTTTGCTCTGTATAATGGGCTCCAGTTTCATCCACCTCATTAGAACTGATTCAAATGTATTCTTTTCAATAGCTGAGTAATATTCCATTGTGTATTTGTACCACAGATTTCTTATCCATTCATCTGCTGATGGACATCTAGGTTGCTTCCATGTCTTGGCTATTGTAAACAGTGCTGTGATGAACATTGGGGTACATGTGTCTCTTTCAATTCTGGTTTCCTCGGTGTGTATGCCCAGCAGTGGGATTGCTGGGTCATAAGGCAGTTCTATTTCCAGTTTTTTAAGGAATCTTCACACTGTTCTCCATAGTGGCTGTACTAGTTTGCATTCCCACCAACAGTGTAAGAGGGTTTCCTTTTCTCCACACCCTCTCCAGCATTTATTGCTTGTAGACTTTCGGATAGCAGCCATTCTAACTGGCGTGAAATGGTACCTCATTGTGGTTTTGATTTGCATTTCTCTGAGAATGAGTAATGTTGAACATCTTTTCATGTGTTTGTTAGCCATCTGTATGTCTTCTTTGGAGAAATGTCTGTTTAGTTCTTTGGCCCATTTTTTGATTGGGTCATTTATTTTTCTGGAATTGAGGTGTAGGAGTTGCTTGTATATTTTTGAGATTAGTTTTTAGTCAGTTGCTTCATTTGCTATTATTTTCTCCCATTCTGAAGGCTGTCTTTTCACCTTGCTTATAGTTTCCTTTGTTGTGCAGAAGCATTTAATTTTAATTAGGTCCCATTTGCTTATTTTTGCTTTTATTCCCAATATTCTGGGAGGTGGGTCATAGAGGACCCTGCTGTGATTTATGTCGGAGAGTGTTTTGCCTATGTTCTCCTCTAAGAGTTTTATAGTTTCTGGTCTTACGTTTAGATCTTTAATCCATTTGGAGTTTATTTTTGTGTATGGTGTTAGCAAGTGTTCTGGTTTCATTCTTTCACAAGTGGTTGACCAGTTTTCCCAGCACCACTTGTTAAAGAGATTGTCTTTTCTCCATTGTATATTCTTGCCTCCTTTGTCAAAGATAAGGTGTCCATAGGTGCATGGATTTATCTCTGGGCTTTCTATTTTCTTCCATTGATCTACGTTTCTGTCTTTATGCCAGTACCATACTGTCTTGATGACTGTTGCTATGTAGTAGATCCTGAAGTCAGGCAGGTTGCTTCCTCCAATTCCATTCTTCTTTCTCAAGATTCCTTTGGCTATTCGAGGTTTTTTGTAATTCCATGCAAATTGTGAAATTATTTGTTCTAATTCTCTGAAAAATAGCTTGATAGCTATTTGGGTAGCTTGATAGGGATTGCATTGAATCTATTCATTGCTTTGGGGTAGTATACTGATTTTCACTATATTGGTTCTTCCAATCCATAATCATGGTATATTTCTCCATCTATTTGTGTCATCTTTGATTTATTTCATTAGTGTTTTATAGTTTTCTATATATAGGTCTTCTGTTTCTTTAAGTAGATTTATTCCTAAGTATTTTATTCTTTCCGTTGCAATGGTGAATGGAATTGTTTCCTTAATTTCTCTTTTTATTTTCTCATTATTAGTGTATAGGAATGTAAAGGATTTCTGTGTGTTAATTTTATATCCTGCAACATTACTGTATTCATTAATTAGCTCTAGCCATTTTCTGGTAGAGTCTTTAGGGTTTTCTATGTAGAGGATCATGTCATCTGCAAACAGTGAGAGTTTTACTTCTTTCCCTATCTGGATTGATTTTATTTCTTTTTCATCTCTGATTTCTGTGGCCAAAACTTCCAGAACTATGTCGAATAGTAGTGGTGACAGTGGGTAACCTTGTCGTGTTCCTGACATTAGGGGAAATGCTTTCAATTTTTCACCATTAAGGATAATGTTTGATGTGGGTTTATCGTATATGACTTCTATTATGTTGAGGTTTGTTCCCACTATGCCTGCTTTCTGGAGGGTATTTATCATAACTGGATGTTGAAATTTGTCAAAGGCTTTCTCTGCATCCATTAAGATAATCATATGGTTTTTGTCTTTCCATTTGTTAATGTGGTGTATTACATTGATTGATTTGTGGATATTGAAGAATCCTTCCATCCCTGGGATAAAGCCCACTTGGTCATGATGTATGATCTTTTTAATATGTTGTTGGATTCTGTTTGCAAGAATTTTGTTCAGGATTTTTGCATCTATGTTCATCAGTGATATTGGCCTGTAGTTTTCTTTTTTTGTGGCATCTTTGTCAGGTTTTAGTATTAAGGTGATGGTGGCCTCATAGAATGAGTTTGGAAGTTTACCTTTCTCTGCAATTTTATGGAAGAGTTTGAGTAGGATAGGTTTTAGCTCTTCTCTAAATTTTTGGTAGAATTTAGCTGTGAAGCCTTCTGGTCCTGGGCTTTTGTTTGTTGGAAGATTTCTGATTATGGTTTCCATTTCTGTGCTAGTGATGGGTCTGTTAAGATTTTCTATTTCTTCCTGGTCCAGTTTTGGAAAGTTATACTTTTAAGAATTTGTCCATTTCTTCCAAGTTGTCCATTTTATTGGCATATAGTTTCTGATTGTAGTCTCTTATGATCCTTTGTATTTCTGTGTTGTCTGTTTTGATTTCTCCATTTTCATTTTTAAGTTTGTTGATTTGATTCTTCTCTGTTTCTTGATGAATCTGGCTAATGGTTTGTCTATTTTATTTATCTTCTTGAAGAACCAGCATTTAGTTTTGTTCATTTTTGCTATGGTCTCTTTTGTTTCTTTTGCACTTATTTCTTCCCTACTTTTTGTGATTTCTTTCCTTCTACTAATGCTGGGGTTCTTCATTTCTTCCTTTTCTAGTTGATTTCAGTGTAGAGTTAGGTTATTTATTTGATTTCTCTCCTATGTCTTGAGGTGGGCTCATATTGCTATGAACGTTCCCCTTAGTACTGCTTTTATTTAATCCCATAGGTTTTGGGTTGTTGTGTTTTCATTTTCATTCGTTTCTATGCATATTTTTATTTCTTTTTTGATTTCTTCTGTGATTTGTTGGTTATTCAGGAGTGTGTTGTTTGCATTCCATATGTTTGTATTTTTCATAGTTTTTTTTTTTTTTTTCCTGTAGTTGATACATTGTGATCAGAAAAGATGCTTGAGATGATTTCAGTTTTTTTTTTTTTTAATTTACCAAGGCTAGATTCATGGCCCAGGATGTGATCTATCCTGGAGAAGGTTCCATGTGCACTTAAAAAAAAGGTGAAATTCGTTGTTTTAGGGTGAAATGTCCTATAGATATCAATTAGCAGGTCCATTGTATCATTTAAATTTTGTGTTTCCTTGCTAATTTTCTGTTTAGTTGATCTATCCATTGATGTTAGTGGGGTATTAAAGTCTCCCACTATTATTGTGTTACTGTTAATTTCCCCTTTCATATTTGTTAGCATTGCATTACATATTGCGGTGCTCCTATGTTGGGTGCATATATATTTATAATTGTTGTATCTTCTTGGATTGATCATTATGTAGTGTCCTTCTCTGTCTCTTTTCATGGCCTTTATTTCAAAGTCTATTTTATCTGATATGAGTATTGCTGCTCCTGCTTTCTTTTAGTCTCCATTTACGTGAAATATCTTTTTTCCAGCCCTTCACTTTCAGTCTGTATGTGTCCCTAGGTTTGAGGTAGGTCTCTTGTAGACAGCATATATAGGGGTCTTATTTTTTTTATCCATTCAGCCAGTCTTTGTCTTTTGGTTGGGGCATTCAACCCATTTACATTTAAGGTAAGTATTGATAAGTATGATCCCATTGCCATTTACTTTATTGTTTTGGGTTCACGTTTATAATCCTTTTTGTGCTTCCTGTCTAGATTTGTTGGAGAGCTGGTTTGGTGGTGTTGAATTCTCTCAGCTTTTGCTTGTCTTTAAAGCTTTTGATGTCTCCTTCATATTGAATGAGATCCTTGCTGGGTGTAGTAATCTGGGTTGTAGGTTATTTTCTTTCATCACTTTAAGTATGTCCTGCCATTACCTTCTGGCTTGAAGAGTTTCTATTGACAGATCAGCTGTTATCCTTATGGGGATCCCCTTGTGTTGGGAGCCAGAGTGAGGTACTCTGCCCGTGGCAAAGGTCATGAGGAAGGAGGTTCGACACACGCAAAGGCGGGATCGAGCCTCAGGAGTCCCCCTGGAAATCCTCGAGCATCTACCCCCATAACCAGACCCTGCCTACTTTACTACTTTGTGCTCATCTACACCTCTGACTTTACGGGGAGCTGTCCCCCACCACCTCTTTCGGAGAAGGAGTTAACTTAAAGCTCCAGTTAATAAAAACTCCTGGGCATGACAAGAGTGTTTTAACCTACAAACTCCTCTGAAGGTTCTCTAGCCTGCCTGACAGGCTTGTCCAGCCACATGTGATTGCTCACAGCCTCCCAACTGTGAGAGGCACGAGATGCTTTAAACCTTCTAAAAACAGGTTCCTTAGAAAAGTTAGAAAACTATTAGTATAAGTATAATGGGCTGATTAGAAATTGTATTGGTGAAGGGTTTTTCATTTGTTGAGCCAATGTTTGTTGCTAAGTCTCCACATCCCCTGCCCTTACACACATTAATGAATATATAGAAGAAATAAGTATTAACTTTTGATATAAATCATGTTAGACCTTAGGCTAAGTAAATTCTTTCCTTAACTAAAACCCACTATACCCTCACCCTATAGGAATGTAACTTTATTTGGGTGGTGTTTGTTTTAAGAATAATCACCCATGGAGAAATAAGTGTCCTGGTTGACTGACTGCTGTCACAAGGAGAGGGTCATAAATTGTCAGCAGGCCCCCTGGCCAGAAGATGATGTAACACCCCTAAGACCTCTGTATACATTTGTATGAAGCACCTGACTTTGATGAAAGTCAGGACTGCTGACCCCACATGACTTTTGCATAACATCTCAGTGTATAAAAGTAGACCATGGAAAATAAAGAATTGGGATCAGTTTCTCGAAATACTGGTCTCCCCATGTCTCTCTCTCTCTCTCTCACTCTGGCTGAATCTCTATCTGGAGCACGGAACCCACCAAGCTTACTAATTTTGCCTGGGCTTCTAAGATCCGACCGGGGAGGCCTCAGTGTCTCCTCTCCTTCGGGAGAATGGAAGGACGCCTGCGGCCTATGTAAGTGGTGCAAGCTTCTTGTCTTGAAGTTTTATTGGTCTCCCACATAAACCAAGCCACTCTGCCTCTTTTCTCCACTGAGTTTTCCTACTGAGCTATCCTCATTCTGTTACTCTTTATATTTCTAATTAATATCTAATTGAAGCTATTGTATCCTGATCCTCGCCGACGCCGTCCCCGCTTCGAACTCCCTGGATCAGCCGGGGCTGGACCCCGGCACCCTTGTGGGTTAATTGTTGTTTTTCCCTTGATGCTTTTAATATTTGTTCTTTGTGTTTGATCTTTGTTAATTTGATTAATATGTGTATTGGGGTATTTCGCCTTGGGTTCATCCTGTTTCAGACTCTCTAGGTTTCTTGAACTTGTATGGCTATTTCCTTCCCCATTTTAGGAATTTTTCAACTATTATCTCCTCAAGTATTTTCTCAAGGCCTTTCATTTTGTCTTCTTTTTCTGAGACTCCTATGACTCGAATGTTGGGGCGTTTGACATTGTCCCAGAGGTCTCTGAGGTTGTCCACATTTCATTTAATTATGTTTTGCTCTCTGCTTCATTGATTTCCACCATTCTATCTTCCACCTCACTTATCCTATCTTCTGCCTCAGTTATTCTACTGTTGGTTCCCTCCAGAGTGCTTTTGATCTCAGCTATTGCATTATTCATTATTGAATGACTCTTTTTTATTTCTTCTAGTTCTTTGTTAAACTTTTCTTGCATCTTCTCAATCCTTGTCTCCAGACTATTTATCTGTAACTCCATTTTGTTTTCAAAATTTTGTATCATTTTTACTATCATGATTCTGAATTCTTTTTCAGTTAGACTCCCTATCTCCTCCTTTTTTGTTTGGTTTGATGGGCTTTTATCATGTTCCTTTACCTTCTGAATATTTCTCTGCCTTTTCATCTTGTTTAGGTTGCTGTGTTTGCAGTGGCCTTTCTGTATGCTGGAAGTTTGTGGCTCCTCTTTTTTGTGGAGGTTCCTCCCTGTGGGTGGGGTTGGACAAGTGGCTTGTCAAGATTTCCTGGTTAGGGAAGCTGGTGGGTGAAGCTGGCTCTCTTCTCTCTTGAGTGCAATTAAGTGTCCAGTAGTGAGTTTTGAGACGTCTGTGGTTTGGTGTGACTTTTGGCCGCCTGTATTTTTGTGCTCAGGTTTATGTTCCTGCTTTGTTGGAGAATTAGCTTGGTATGTCTCGCTCTGAAACTTGTTGGCTCTTGGGTGGAGCTTGGTTTCAGTGTAGGTATGGAGGCTTTTGGATGAGCTTTTGTTGATTAATGATCCCTGGAGTCAGGAGATTTCTGGTGATCTTAAGCTTTGGTTTTAGGCCACCTGCCTTTGGCTTTCAGTCTTATTCTTGTAGTAGCCTCAAGATTTCTCCATCCATACAACACCAATGGCAAAACATTTAGGTTAATGGTGAAAAGATTCTCCACAGTGAGTGACACCCAGAGAGGTTCAGAGTTACATGAAGAAGAGAAGAGGGAGGAGGGAGATAGAGAAAACCAGAAGGAGAAGAGAGGGAATCAAAAGTGGATAGCAGTCTAGCCAGTAATCAATTTCCTATATGCTCTCTACAGTCTGAACACTCAGAGAGGTTCATGGAGTTCCATAGAGAAGAGAAAAAAGGAGGAAGGAGATATAGGTGACCAGAAGGAAAGGAGGGGGAGTCAAAAGGAGAGAGACCAGTCTAGCCTGTGATCAGTTCCCTAATTTTTCTCCACAGCCTGGAGCACCCAAAGAGATTCACAGAGTTAAGCTGAGAAGAGAAGGGGAAGGGAGGAGATAGAGGTGACCTGGGGGAGAAAAAGGAGAGTCAAAAGGGGAGAGAGCAATCAAGCCAGTAATCACACTCTTAAGTGAAAATGGGTACTGAAGATTAGATTCTTAAAGGTACAAAATTGATTAAAAAATATCAAAAAGCAAAGATTAAAAATCTAGAGTAGAGGTTAGACTCTCAAAAATACAGTATTAAACAAAATTGCAAAAGTTATGTAAAAAATGCGAAATTTGCTTTAAAAATAGGGTCTTTTTCTTCAAGGTAGGTTTTAAAAATGAAGGTTAAAGATTAATAAAGAACTTTAAAATAAAACAATTAAAAAGAAGTTAAAAAATTATAATAGTAAAATATATCTGGGAATTTCTCTGGAGGTGTTGAGGGCAGTGTGTGGTCCGTTTTGTTTCAGATAGTTCTTTGTTCCACCTTATACTTCTTCTCAAGGTCTATAGGTCCCTTCCAATGTAGTCAGTATTAACTACAGGGTTTTAATCTGTTGCACCTATCACTTCCAGAGCTGTTCCCTCTTCTTTGTTTGTTTTGGCTTCCTCTGTTTGCAAGTCTCTTCAGTATCTAACTTCCACCCTGACACAAGGGGGCAAAGGTGGTCATTTATTTAGGCTCAATTGTTCAATTGTGCTGTGGGGAGGGAGGAACACTGCATACAAATATCACTGGTGTGTGTGGGTAGTGCTCGCAGTGTCTGGGTCACACTAGGTTTGCCCCCACTCACGGCATGTGTGCTTTCCCAGTCTACACTGCTTAGGCTTCAGGTTGCTCTGCTGGTAACTGTCTGAGGTGGGCCCTGGGTTGTGTGCACTTCCCAGATCTATGCTGCTCAGGTTCAGGTTCTTGGGTACTCCACAAAGGCACAGACTCAGTTGGGCCTGAGTTTTGTCCCCACGTTTTGTGCCCTTCCTAGGTCCGAGCAGCTCAGTTGACCAGGTGCTTGTCGAGTGCACACTCCCCAGGTGCACTGCATCTTATCACCACCCCAGTCCCAGCCGCTCAGTATCCTGAGTGTACAGCTGCATCTCACGTGTGCCATGTGTCTCTTCAGGGGAGCTGATCTCTGGCTGAGACCCTCCTGATGGATGTCAACCACCCAGGATCCCAGGAAGACTTGGTTAGTGACTGAGAGCCTGCTTGCAGTTTGGTAGGGGATGCTGTCTCTGAGGCGGAGTTTGCCCCTTTCCTTCCAGCTCTGGCTGGTGCCTGCCTGCCTCCTTGCCTCTGGCGGGGGATAGGCCAGTCCGCAGTGGGCTAGCTCTCCTCTGGTATTTGCTCAGTCCTTTGTTCTGTGATCGAGCCCAGCAGTGCCTTAGGTTAGAGCTTTTCATGGAAAAGTTTTCTCTCTCTCTTTCCTCTTTTTTTTTTTTTTTTTTCTCCCTCTCTGGCTATCCCATGGTTTGGGTTGCTATCTCACGTTAGCTGCCTCAAATCTCAGATTGCCCTGAGGGCATTCAGGCCGGGTCCTTACCCTAAGGAGTGCAGCCCGCACCTCCCTGTTCAGCCCCCGCTTGCTGGTGGCAGACATGAGCATCTGGGTTACTTTTGCGCTAGGAGTTGTAATTGGACCCGCAATCTGTGGGTTTTATTTATTTATTTATTTTTTTCCTCTCCATTATGTTGCCTTCTGAGATTCTAAAACTCCCCACAGGCCCACCGGTGAGATAGTCTCCTGGTGTTTGGAAACTTCTCTTTTAAGACTCCCTCCTTGAGATGGTTCTCCATCCCTAACTCTTTTATCTCTCTTTTTATCTTGTGTATTTTGTCCTACCTCCTTTTGAAGAAAATGGGCTACCTTTCTGGGTGCCTGGTGTCCTCCACCAGCATTCAGAAGTTGTTTTGTGGTATTGGCTCAGCATTCAAATGATCTTTCGATGTGTTTTTGCAGGAGAAAGTGGTCTCCCTGTCCTATTCCTCTGCCATCTTAGGGCCACATCCCTAAATATATAAAACTTTTAAAATTATCATTCAATAAATCTGAAGGAGAAGGAAGAGAGGAAAGGAAGGATGGAGGAAGGGAGGAATAGAAAAACCACCAGACAAACAGGAGTTCTCACCCATGGATTTCCAAAAAGATTTCAAAGTCAAGACAAAAGGCCAATATCTTTGACTTACTTTTATTATCATAATCATACTCAATGGCTTGCCTGGAGGACCCTGCCCCTCTGCTTGACTATAAACTAAAATGCCTTTGTTTAACTTGAGAGTTTCGAGTTAAGCTTTATTTGAAGCAAAATGAGGACTGCAGCCTGGGAGGCAGCATCTCAGATAGCTCTAAAGATTGCTCCAAAGCAGCAGTGGGGGAAGGTCAATATATGAGGTTTTGCTGAAGAGGGAGTTCAATATCATGAAGCACTCATTTAACAAAAGGTTTTTTTTTTTTTTAGTTATGAGAATCTGATGTCACCATGAAGGGATTTATTACTTCTCTAGATATGAGGAGATGTAATAATTGAGATCATAAAATATGTTCCTAAAAGCCTAAAGGCCTTTCTTACCAGATTCCCTGGAGCATATTGTGCCTCACTCCACCTTGAATTCCCTCAGGGATTGTTGAAAGTCAACAGCTATAGCAGCATGGGGTTCAATCTCCATGGCAAATGGCAAATACCTTTGTTGTTCAGTCATTGACTATGCTCTTGTTAAGTGCCAATTTGTAGTTGACATAGCCCCCTTGTGGTCATAAATCTGACTATACTTTGGGTGGGGGGAGCATTTCATGACCATTTTGTCTGGCATTGCTCGGAAGGCTCGTTCCCAGTTCTGAAAAAGGTTTTTGCTGGTAGGCCACTCAATGTGCTATTGCTGGATTAGATCTTGGTTAAAGATCTCTGGACACCTGTCTTCTAGTTATGATCCAGGAAAGTATTCCCTTTCATTGCATCTTCCCATATCTAAAGTTACACTATTACAATCATTGATCATATATCAAGCTATACATTTGATTAACTGCTTCAAGTCTAGTCATCATTATTTTCATTGGAGGGTCAGTCATACACTTGGTAATATAAGAAACAATAATCTTGTGACATAAATATACAAATAGTATATTTTGTGATATTACTATACAAATATTTGTGATATTACTATAAAAATAATAATCTTGTGATACAAATATACAAATAGTAACTATACTGGAATTAAAGTAAATATTTTAGCCATGAGCCTTACTCACAAGCCAGTTTTCTAAAAGATCATCAAGACTAGGGAATGGGTCACTTAAAGCAGAAATCTGATTTTTAATATGGTTCATCAAGTGTGATACATTAAAGGATTTATCAGGAATGAAAATATAGAATTCACTTTGAATTATAGTGCAAATATCTCCCTGAGATACTGTAAGGGGTCAAGGACCTTGCAGTTGTGTAGCACTTCCTTTCTCATCATAGAGATCTCAGAATTCAATAGGCTAATAGCTCAGTTACTACCATTTAAAGCTTATGAAAGTTGTTAAGGCTTCAATATGGCAAATTACATCCTTCAACCCCAGTGAAGGCACGCACACACACACACACACACACACACACACACACACACAAAGCTGCTAAATGGTCATACCAGAATACAGATCTTTGACCCATTGGTATCATACCAATCATAGATTGGTTGGGGTTACCTCTAATTTTTTAACATGTATGACCTTAAATTTATGGGAATCCCAGGACACACATTTGCATCCATCCCTGTAGATATCAAGGCCATAAAAGTGCCACAAATCCACTGAGTTCCATACCAACCACTCTCTCTAAGGGTAATAATAGGCATAGTTCATAAAGTACCCAGCCTTGTCCCATAATTAATGTGTTGATCATTTTCAGTATGATTTAACTGTTTCAAACATAGAGGACCTTTTAAACGTAAATGACCATAGCTTGGTGTTAACCATATAGATCCACCCCATAATTGTGGGAGTTTTCCTTTTAGTAAACGAGGGGGTTTTATTTTATTTTTTTTAATTTGAGACTTAGCTTGTCACTCTGATTGAGTTTGAATGATCCTAAGAGAAAACTTAAATTTATGGCCAGAATCAGAGCAGGTATTATTAATTGGCCAGATTAGAGGATTCCCATCTAGTAACATTGTGAATAGATAGGACGGAGCTGAACTTTCATTTAAAATAAATTTCCTAGAGGGTATCTAATCAGAGCCCTGAAGGAGAGACATTCACCATGGTAACCCAGAAGTACTAGAGATAGGAAATTGGCCACAACTCAACAATTGGATTGAGATTTAAACTAGCATAGAATCGTGTCCATGATAGAAAACATTTGATGTGTAGGCACAGGTCCAAGGAGTTAAGAAAACATTATAAATGATCATATGAATCAAGTCCAGCATCTTGGGCAAGCTGTCTACTTCTGACGTCATCATCTTCTCATTCTAGGGTAGTGCAGCTTTCTCTTTGAGACTCGTTATAAGGTGAGATTGAGGTCAGCAGGCCTCTCTTTAGACCAGTCCAGCTTAGGGGCCTTTGGAAGTGGGAGTTAATTCAAGAGTCAATTTCCTTGCACTTTCACTGTGCATGAGTCAGTTAAGAGTACTCAAGAGAAAGGTCCTTCCACCCAGGTTGGAGACAATTTCTTAAATTATGTCTTTTTCCAGTCTTGGTTGGAGGTCGTGCGTGAGGCATCTAATCTTCATTCAAAGATATATTACTGAGATAAGCTTCAGAAGCTAACCTAAGTTCAGTTCAGTTCAGTCGCTCAGTCCTGTCTGACTCTTTGTGACCCCATGAATCGCAGCACACCAGGCCTCCCTGTCCATCACCAACTCCTGGAGTTCAGTCAGACTGACGTCCATTTAGTCAGTGATGCCATTGAGCCATCTCATCCTCTGTCATCCCCTTCTCCTCCTGCCCCCAATCCCTCCCAGCGTCAGACTCTTTTCCAATGAGTGAACTCTTTCATGAGGTGGCCAAAGTACTGGAGTTTCAGCTTTAGCATCATTCCTTCCAAAGAAACCCCAGGGCTGATCTCCTTCAGAATGCACTGGGTGGATCTCCTTGCAGTCTCCTTGCAAGGGACTCTCAAGAGTCTTCTCCAACACCACAGTTCAAAAGCATCAATTCTTTGGTGATCAGCTTTCTTCACAGTCCAACTCTCACATCCATACATGACCACAGGAAAAACCATAGCCTTGACTAGACTGACCTTTGCTGGCAAAGTAATGTCTCTGCTTTTGGATATGCTATCTAGGTTGGTCATAACTTTTCCAAGGAGTAAGCATCTTTTAATTTCATGTCCGCAATCACCATCTGCAGTGACTTTGGAGCCCAGAAAAATAAAGTCTGACACTGTTTCCACTGTTTCCCCATCTATTTCCCATGAAGTAATGGGACCAGATGCCATGATCTTCATTTTCTGAATGTTGAGCTTTAAATCAGCTTTTTTGCTCTCCACTTTCACTTTCTTAAGAGGCTTTTTAGTTCCTCTTCACTTTCTGCCATAAGGGTGGTGTCATCTGCATATCTGAGGTTATTGATATTTCTCCTGGCAAACTTGATTCCAGCTTGTGCTTCTTCCAGCGCAGCTTTGTCATGATGTACTCTGCCTATAAGTTAAATAAGCAGGGTGACAATATACAGCCTTGACGTACTCCTTTTCCTATTTGGAACCAGTCTGTTGTTCCATGTCCAGTTCTAACTCTTGCTTCATGACCTGCATATAGGTTTCTCAAGAGGCAGTTCAGGTGGTCTGGTATTCCCATCTGTTTCAGAATTTTCCACGGTTTTTTGTCATCCACACAGTCAAAGGCTTTGGCATAGTCAATAAAGAAGAAATAGAGGTTTTACTGGAACTCTCTTGCTTTTTCCATGATCAAGCGGATGTTGGCAATTTGATCTCTGGTTCCTCTGCCTTTTCTAAAACCAGCTTGAATATCTGGAAGTTCATGGTTCATGTACTGCTGAAGCCTGGCTTGGAGAATTTTGAGCATTACTTTACTAGCGTGTAAGATGAGTGCAATTGTGTGGTAGTTTGAGCATTCTTTGGCATTGCCTTTCTTTGGGATTGGAATGAAAACTGACCTTTTCCTGTCCTATGGCCACTGCTGAGTTTTCCAAATTTGCTGGCATATTGAGTACAGCACTTTCACAGCATCATCTTTCAGGATTTGAAATAGCTTAACTGGAATTCCATCACCTCCACTAGCTTGTTCCTATTGATGCTTTCTAAGGCCCACTTGACTTCACATTCCAGGATGTCTGGCTCTTGGTGAGTGATCACATCTTCGTGATTATCTTGGTCATGAAGATCTTTTTTGTATAGTTCTGTGTATCCCTGATATCCCTGATACTAAGAAGCCACCTCTTCTTAATAACTTCTGCTTCTGTTAGGTCCATACCATTTCTGTGCTCTATCGAGCCCATCTTCACGTGAAATGTTCCCTTGGTATCTCTAATTTTCTTGAAGAGATTTCTAGTTTTTCCCATTCTGTTGTTTTCCTCTATTTCTTATCATTGATCTCTGAGAAAGGCTTTCTTATCTCTTCTTGCTATTCTTTGGAACTCTGCATTCAGATGCTTATATCTTTCCTTTTCTCCTTTGCTTTTTGCTTCTCTTCTTTTCACAGCTCTTTATAAGGCCTCTTCAGACACTCATTTTGGTTTTTTGGATTTCTTTTCCATGATGATTGTCTTGATCCCTGTCTCCTGTACAATGTCTCGAACCTCCGACCGTAGTTCATCAGGCACTCTATCTGTCAGATCTAGGCCCTTAAATCTATTCCTCACCTCCATTGTATAATCTTAAGGGATTTGATTTAGGTCAAACCTGAATGGTCTAGTGGTTTTCCCTACTTTCTTCAATTTAAGTCTGGATTTGGCAATAAGGAGTTCATGATCTGAGCCACAGTCAGCTCCTGGTCTTGTTTTTGTTGACTGTATAGAGCTTCTCCATTTTTGGTTGCAAAGAATATAATCAATCTGATTTCAGTGTTGACCATCTGGTGATTTCCATGTGTAGAGTCTTCTCTTGTGTTGTTGGAAGAGGGTGTTTGCTATGACCAGTGCATTTTCTTGGCAAAACTCTATTAGTCTTTTAGTGCCCTTTAATAATTTAATTAAATTTTACATTAATATACCTTAACAGCAAAACTCTACCCAGGAAATGAGTTTTAGTAATTGCAGATCTCCATTAGCAAAGTGGGATTTAACAGTCATTGAAACATTGTTTTTCCCTAAAATCAGTGTCATTTTCACCAACTATTATAACCAAATTAAGAGTTGTTTGTGATATAGTTCTGGTCTCAGTAGACTTGGCCTGATGATTTATTTAACCGTAATTGATCATAGACTTTTTTGCTTTGCTGTAACTTTTATTTTTATTTTTTAATTTAAATTTTTGTATTTTAATTAGAGGCTAATTACTTTACAATATTGTATTGGTTTTGCCATACATCAACATGAATCCACCACGGGTGCACACGTGTTCCCAAACCTGGACACCCCTCCCACCTCCCTCCCTATACCATCCCTCTGGGTTATCCCAGTGCACCAGCCCCATGCTTCCTGTATCCTGCATCAAAACTTTTAGAGCAAGGAACATCACACCAAAGGCTTGTCACAGATTTGCCTATTAGATCTAAGTTAATTTCGCCCTTCTCAAGGTGTCCAAAATTCCTTGATATTTCTGTACCTGTTAATGAGATAATCTTCCTAACTTATCTTAATAAGTTAGGAATAAATAAAGTTACTGGAAACTAAAAGATTCCAATCTCTGGAGGGTTCAGATAGAGAGAAAAGATTAAATGTTTTAATTTGTTTACAAAACATAATCTTACCGAATTACTATCATAATTAGTTTGAGGGGAAGGTTTTTCTTACACCTGGAAAACACAGATTCAAATCAGCAATTTTTCAAATAGAAACCTTAAAAATTATGAGCATATTCACCAGTTCAATCAGTCCTTTTGTTAAACTTTGTGAAGTCATCAGGTTTTCCATTAGAATCCTTACCCAGTTCAGAAACTTGTATTTTTCCAAAAGTCCTTTCTATAAATCTTTGTGAAGAGGAAGCATTTTTGTCAAACTTGGTTACTGCTGTGACAATAATTTTGAGATACTAACTAGAATTATGACTAATAACATTTTATCCAAACCTATCAGAATTTTAGGAACACCATATAGTTTCTAGGAATTCTATGTTAGTAATTACCATACAATATAACCAGAGATGTATTACTCACTTGACAATACTTCCCATGTAATATTGTATGCAGTTCAGTTCAGTTCAGTCGATCATTCATGCCCTACTCTTTTTGACCCCATGGAGGGCAGCATGCCAAGCCTCCCTGTCCATTACTAACTCCTGGAGGTTACCCAAACTCATGTCCATTGAGTCAGTGATGCCATACAACTGTTGAGGTCCTTAAATGGACCAGAACCTAGTGGTCCGGAGTTGACCAATAAGAAAGTAAAGGAGAGAGAAAGAGGCTGATATTCCTTGGTTTACACAGAAAGCCAATAAAGCCCCTGCACGGGGCTTGCATTGTTCACGAAGGCCTCAGGTGCCCTCTCAATGGGGTGAAGGTGCTGAGCACCTTCTCGGGAGGGTCTTAGAAGCCTGGGCAAGAAAGTGAACTCAGAGAGCATCTGCGCTCCAGGGGATCAGCCTGAAAAAGAGAGAGAGGGAGGGAGGGAAGGAGAGAGAGAGACACGGGGAACAGAGCTCTGATGGAGCAAAGGTATTTTAATTTACATGGTGTGGGCATATATACTGTCTTACAAGGTAGTTATTCTCAGCAAAGATAAAGATTGAAATTCCAGTCTTACAAAACATAGGCGATCAATATTAAAGAGAGAGAGAGTTGTAAACAATCACTTTTACCATATGGATCACAAGAAGAAAGAGGGTACTTATTACCATATGGAAACACTAATGAAGGAAATGCCTGGATTCCTCAGTCCCCTGGAGAGGCTTGCCTCTCTTCTAAGGAACAGAGAATTCTTGACAGATTCAAAACAGCACACAGGAAGCCTCCTGTTAAATGCTTCCTGACATCCAACCATCTCATCCTCTGAGGTCCACTTCTCCTCCCGCCTTCAACCTTTCCCAGAATTGCGTTTTTCAAATGAGCCAGTTTTTCACATTAGGTGGCCAAAGTATTGGAGTTTAAGCTTCAGCATCAGTCCTTCCAGTGAATGTTCAGGACTTAATTCCACTAGGACGGACTGATTACATGGAGGGACTTTCAAGAGTCTTCTCCAACATCACAGTTCAAAAGTATAAATTCTTCTGTGATCAGCTTTCTTTATAGTCCAACTCTCACATCCATACATGACTACTGGAAAAACCATAGTTTTGACTACGTGGATCTTTGTTGGCAAAGTAAGGTCTCTGCTTTGTGTTAAACTGTCTAGATTGGCCATAACTTTTCTTCCAAGAAGCAAGCATCTTTTAATGTCATGCCTGCAGTCACCATCTACAGTGATTTTGGAGCCCCCCAAAACAAAGTCTGTCACTATTTCCGTTCTTTCCCCATCTACTTGCCATGAAGTAATGGGACCAGATGCCGTGATCTTAGTTTTCTGAATGTTGAGTTTTAAGCCAACTTTTTCCACTCTCCTCTTTCATTTTCATCAAGAGGCTCTTTAGTTCTTCTTCACTTTCTGCCATAAGGGTGATGTCATATGTATATCTGAGGTAATTAATATTTCTCCTGGAAATCTTGATTCCAGCTTGTGCTTCATCCAGCCCAGCATTTCTCATGATGTACACTGCATATGTTAAATAAGCAGAGTGACAGTATACAGCCTTAATGTACTCCTTTCTCGATTTGGAACCAGTCTGTTGTTCCATGTCCAGTTCTAACTGTTGCTTCTTTACCTGAATACACATTTCTCAAGAGGCAGATCAGGTGGTCTGGTATTCCCATTTCTTAAGAATTTCCCACAGTTTGTAGTGAGCCACACAGTCAAAGACTTTGGCATAGTCAATAAAGCAGGTGTTTTTCTGGAACTCTCTTGCTTTTTCAATGATCCAACAGATGTTGGCAATTTGATCTATCATTCATCTGCCTTTTCTAAAACCAGCTTGAACAACTGGAAGTTCATGGTTCATGTACTGTTGAAGCCTGGCTTGGAGAATTTTAAGCATTACTTTCCTAGCATGTGAGATGAGTACAATTGTGTGGTAGTTTGAGCATTCTCTGGCATTGCCTTTCTTTGGGATTGGAATGAAAACTGACCTTTTCCAGTTTTGCTGAGTTTTCCAAATTTGCTGGCATATTGAGTGCAGCACTTTCACAGCATCATCTGTTAGGATTTGAAATAGCTTAATGAGGATTCCATCACTTATATTAGCTTTGTTTATAGTGATGCTTCCTAAGGCCCACTTGACTTCACATTCCAGGATGTTCGACTCTAGGTGAGTGATCACACCATCATGAATATCTGGGTCATGAAGATTTTTTTTTTTTTGGTATAGTTCTTCTGTGTATTCTTGCCACCTCTTCTTCATGTCTTCTGCTTCTGTTAAGTCCATACCATTTCTGTCTTTTATTGAGCCCATCTTTGCCTGAAATGTTCCCTTGGCATCTCTAATTTTCTTGAAGAGATCTCTAGTCTTTCCCATTCTATTGTTGTCCTCTATTTCTTTGCACTGATCACTGAGGAAGGCTTTCTTATCTCTCCTTGCTATTCTTTGGAACTCTGCATTTAAATCGATATATCTTTCCTTTTCTCCTTTGCCTTTTGCTTCTCTTCTTTTCACAGCTATTTGTAAGGCCTCCTTAGGCAACCATTTTCTCTTTTTGCATTTCTTTTTTTGAGAATGGTCTTGATCCCTGTATCCTGTACAATGTCACAAACCTCCATCCGTATATCTTCAGGCATTCTGTCTATCAGATCTAATCCCTTGAATCTATTTGTCACTTCCATTGTGTAATCCTAAGGGATTTGATTTAAGTCATACCTGAATATTCTAGTGGTTTTCCCTACTTTCTTTAAGTGTGAATTTGGCAATAAGAAGTTCATGATTTTAGCCACAGTCAGCTCCCGGTCTGGTTTTTGCTGACTGTATAGAAATTCTCCATCTTTGACTGCAAAGAATATAATCAATCTGATTTCAGTATTGACCATCTTGTGATGTCCATGTGTAGTCTTCTCTTGTGTTGTTGGAACAAGGTGTTTGCTATGACCAGTGCATTCTCTTGGCAAAACTCTATTGGCCTTTGCCCTGCTTCATTCTGTACTCCAAGGCCAAATACTCCAGGTATTTCTTGAGTTCCTACATTTGCATTCCAGTCCCCTATAATGAAAAGGACATATTTTTTTGACTGTTTGTTGTAGAAGGTCTTGTAGGTCTTCATAGAACCATTCAACTTCAGTTTCCTCAGCATCACTGGTCAGGACATAGACTTGGATTACTGTAATTTTGAATGGTTTGCCTTGGAAACAAACAGAGATCATTCTGTTGTTCTTGAGACTGCATCCAAATACTGCATTTTTAACTCTTTTGTTGACTATGATGGCTATTCCATTGTTTCTAAGGGATTCTTACCCTCAGTGATAGATATAATGGTCATCTGAGTTAAATTCACTCATTCCAGTCCATTTTCGTTCACTGATTCCTAGAATGTCGACATTCACTCTTGCCATCTCCTGTTTGTCCACTTCCAACTTGCCTTGATTCATGGACCTAACATTCCAGGTTCTTATGCAGTATTGCTCTTTACAGCATCAGACCTTGCTTCTTTCACCAGTCACATCCACAACTGTGTGTCGTTTTGCTTTGGCTCTGTCTCTTCATTCTTTCTGGAGTTATTTCTGCACTGAGCTCCAGTAGCATGTTGGGCACCTACCAACCTGGGGAGTTCATATTTCAGTGTCATATCTTTTTGCCTTTTCCTACTGTTCATGGGGTTCTCAAGGCAATTGCTATTCCCTTCTCCAGTGGACCACATTTTGTCAGAACTCTCCACCATGACCTGTCTGTCTTGGGTGGCCCTGCATGGCATGGTGCAAAGTTTCATTGAGTTAGACAAGGCTGTGGTCCCTGTGATCAGATTGGTTAATTTTCTGTGATTGTGGTTTTCATTCTTTCTACCCTCTCATGGAGAAGGATGAGGCTTATGGAAGCTTCCTGATGGGAGAGACTGACTGAGGGGGAAACTGGGTCTTGTTCTGATGGGCAGGGGCATGCTCAGTAAATCTTTAATCCAATTTTCTGTTGATGGTTGGGGCTGTGTTCCCTCCCTGTTATTTGATCTGAGGCAAAACTATGGTGGAAGTAATGTAGATACTGGCAATCTCCTTCAAAAGTCCCATGCGGGTACTGCTGTACTCTCTGCCCCCAAGCCTGCAGTAGGCCACGGCCAACCCATGCCTCCACCAGAGACTCCTGGACACTCCTGGGCAAGTCTGAGTCAGTGTCTTGTGGAGTCACTGCTCCTTTCTCCTGGGTCCTGGTGCACACAAGGTTTTGTTTGTGCCTTCCAAGAGTCTGTTTCCCCAGTCCTGTGTAAGTTCTGAAGGCTCTATGGTGGGGTTAATGGTGACCTCCTGCAAAAGGGCTTATGCCATACCCAGGTCTACTGCACCCAGAGCCCTTGCCCCTGCAGCAGTCCACTGCTGACCTGTACCTCCGCAGGAAACACTTAAATACAGTTCTGTCTCAGTCTCTGTGTGGTCTCTGGGTCCAAGGTTTGTTTGAACCCTCTGAGTGTCTCTGGCAGGTATGAGGTTTGACTCAATTCTAAACATGATTTTGCCCCTCCTACTGTCTTGCTGGGGCTTCTCCTTTACCCTTGGTCATAAGGTATCTCCTCAAAGTCACTTCAGCACTGTGCAGCCACTGCTCCAGCACTGCACAGCCAATTTTGTATACAAAATGAACCTAATTAATGTAATATCTCTCTTTGGGATATTTCAGGGACCCTCTGAAGCATCCTAAAGTTAGCTATAAATCAAGTTGTTCATTAGAATGATTTAGGAAGCTTTGTTAAAGTGAAGTCTCTCAGTTGTGTCCGATTCTTTGCGACCCCATGAGCTGTAGCCCACCAGGCTCCTCCCTCCATGGGATTCTCCAAGCAAAAGTACTGGAGTGGGTTGTGATTTCCTTCTCCAGAGGATCTTCCTGACCCAAGGATCAACCCGGGTCTCCTGCATTCCAGGCAGATGCTTTAAACTCTGAGCCACCAGGGAAGCCCCTGCCTGCCGCCTAGTCTCTTCAGCCGTGTCTGACTCTGTGCGACCCCATGGACTGCAGCCTACCAGGCTTCTCCATCCATGGGATTCTCCAGGCAAGAACACTGGAGTGGGTTGCCATTTCCTTCTCCAAGGGAAGCCCCAGGAAGCTTTGTTAACAAATATCAAAAAGGTTTAGAACACTCAGTCAGATAGGATTAAAATAAAGGTCATTTAGAAATAATAGCTATTCACTTAGCCAAAGTTATAATAAAGGATTTCAGAACAGATCATTTAAGAGATAAAGAAACTTAAATCTATTATCAAAGGCAGTTTAATATCTGAAGCAAATGTGTCCCCTTAACAGAGAGAAGTTAAATTCAAGTTTTTTCCCCAGCTTACTTTACTTAAAAGGTAAACTTAATTAACTTTATTTGAAAGTTAGTCCTAACCATGTACAAAACTCTTTCCTCATGGTTCAGTTTCCACAAACCTTATCAATTTCTGTATCCATTACTCTGTTCTTTCATCCTAAAAAAGCCACCTGTAAGTCAGGCTTACTTCCTTTTCCCTTCACAAAATACAGTTCTATTCCTCATACCTTCTTTACTGGAAACACATTTCATACTTTCCTTTAGCAACCAAGAACTGTCTTTTATTAGCATTTATAGATTGGAGAGCATAAATAAGAGTAATAATTTCTAAAATGAAACAAAAGAAAAATTTGCTTTCTTATAGAGAACTTCTCAGGATGGCACAAAACACTATTCATTAATAGTCCATAATCTCTAGTTTCTCTGTAAGAGGAAGTTAGTGTTAAGTAATGAATATTTCAGAATCTTATTTTATTTGGAAATGACCTAGCTGTTCAATAGACTTCCAACACTTAGCTAGCACAGCCCTTAGAAATTCAAGTTACCCCACTCTGGAGAGACTATTTTAGACAGATATTCCTAAAGCATAATTATTCTTAATAGATTTTATGTACAGCTCATATCCCATTTACATTTTTTAGAAGTTTCTTCACTCGAGGTAATTTCCTTGTTGACAAAGTTGTAACAGATATAATATTTAACTTCTATTAAACCTAGGTACAATGAAAATATTCTACTTAATGTTAATTACTCTAAGATACATCTATATTAGTTAGATCAACAAACAAACATTAATATAAGGTATTTAATACTGAATATTTCCCAGTTCACATGAACCTGAAATTCATTTAGGTTAACTTATCTTCTATTTAGAATTATTTGGTTTGTAAGCACTTACTTTTTTTTTAAAGGCCAATTAGATTAAAGCTCATTTACAAACTGATCTCAGCAATGAGCAATATTATTCCCCAAAACAAAGACACACACTGAGACATACATATATCCAAATAGACATGACAAGAGATCCTATAAATTTATTTTTCAAACTTAGTTATGAATCAGATAGCACAATATGAAACTCACTGCTGCTGCTGCTGCTGCTAAGTCGCTTCAGTGGTGTCTGGCTTTTCACGACCCCATGGACTGCAGCCTACCAGGTTCCTCCATCCATGGTGGAGTGGGTTGTCATTTCCTTCTCCATGAAACTCACTAGTTGTAAACAAATGATTGGAATAAGTTTTTAAAAGGTTTTGTCCCTCCTTTTTTTTCCCTTTTGGTTTCAGGAATTAGGGATGGTCTAGATAAGTGATCCAGAGAGCTCTGGTCTAAAGGTATAGGAGGAATTATTTCCTCAGGGAAAGAATTCTTAAAGAGATTTTTTTTTTCTTCAAACTTTCTCTGGAGTCTAAAGAATATTGCGACAACATTGTCAAAAATCGTATTTTTCTGTGATAATAGTTTTATAGCCAGAATTTAGACCAGATAGTGTTCAAATTGGCCCTGATTACAATTGCAGATTGATCCCAGCAGGGACTGCCCCTCTGGGGAAGTGGGGGTCTCAATTTGATCAGCCCAAGGCTGTTGATTATAGGAGAAAGTCTTGGACATAACTTCAGTCCATTTTCCTATGTCAATGAAGTTCTAATATTTTCAGCCATTTTTCTTGTAATTGGATCAAAGCTATAGATTGACCAGTCAAAAAAAAACTTATTTTCTCCCAAAGGATTCCCAGGTGGAATGTGGAACCTTAGAGTGAGCAATTCCCATATTAGCTCCAGCAGTTTGTACCAGATGTCTGTGCACTCAAACCAAACTAACAATACCAAACTGAACCAGAACTTCACCAGACAGGAGTCACACTGCAAATGAAACAAAAGGCAAAGAGATGCCCAGAAATCAAAAGCCAAGAGGCAAGAATACCCCCAAAAGATGGTAAAGTGATGCCCAGAAATCAAAAGCCAAGTGGCAAACATGCCGAACATGATTTCCCAGTTCCACTAGACCTGCAACCTGGCAGAGTCAGTGTTAGCAGCCTTTTTAGTTCTGATATAGTTTCAAGCAATTTCTTGTTGGCTTCCTGTGAAGAAGTTACTCTATCATTTCCTCATTTAGAAGTTTCTAGATACCAGTCAAGGAAGCATGATTGGCCTTTTTTAATTGTGCATGCAAAAATACCAATTTTGGAATATCAAAAGAATCCCATTTTGGCCATTTTAGGTTGAGATCTCTTGCAGTATAATTTCTTCAATTAACTAGGTACTTGCAAGTATGAGCTCTGTACATATTGTACGTAAATCTGGCTGGACTGTTAGTCAGAGACTGGCTTTCTGACACCCCTTTGTTTCCGTTTTTGAGAGTTTCTGTTTCCCATTTTAGGTTGAATTTGTCAGGGATAAAATCACTAGTGAACTCTGTAGTGGGCCTGTGTGCTGCTTGTGAGCTTAACTCCTCCAGGAGTCACCCTAGAGTCATTTTAGCTTGTCTTACACATCTCGGATTCTGCCTCCAGCAATCTAAGACCACCATGGCTGCTCAGGTCGCTAAATGGCCAGTTCTTATGTGCAACCTTGGGATGAACATGTATTTTAATTAATGAGACCACTGCATGGTATGAGGACTAGGCCTCCACCACTCCTGTAAATTTTTCAGTCACCTGTGAAGACCGAAACCAGCCAGGAGGAGACTTGTCCTTTTTCTCTGGACCAAAGCTCTTCCATATTCTCCTCACTTTTATCCTGACAAATTCTATAATGGCAGTCGAATTGAGGGAAAATGTCAGATCAGCCTCTTACTTAACCACTCAGCCAATACCATTCAGTCCACTACAATGGAGTGACCTTGGCATCTTTCAGCTGAACCCTGGGTATTCTTTGATTTTTTTCCCCCAGTCGAGCCCCCCTACCCAGTACCTTTCCACTGGGTGGGTAATTCACCTGGTGCCTTTCAGGCAGTCCCCTATCCAGTATCTTTTGCCTGGGTAGGAATTTCTCAGTATCTTTCAACTGAGTTCCACTCAGTGTTTAGACCAAAAGTGTGTATGCCCTGGATGTTTCATCCCTCCCCCCATATCTTTCCTACTAGGAGGGGACAGGTAACCTGCTCCACTGCCAAATAAAATTCAGAATCTCAACCAATATGGGAAATTCAAGAACCAGGAAAGACTTACTCAAATTCATTTCCACTCCCCAAGGAGGCAGATGGGCACAAGGGGCCACTGCTGGTACCATAGTTTCAGTTCCTCCTGGAGTCCAGTCGAAGTAAGAAAGTCCACTCTGGGTCCCTTCGTTATCACAATAATTGTAAACTAAAAAAGATGTGCAACTTGGGAGTTGCAAGTTAAGTTTTATTTCAGGCAAAATAAGGACTACAGCCCGGGAGGCAGCATCTCATATAGCTCCAAGAGACTGCTCCAGAGCGGCAGTAGGGGAAGGTCAATGCATAAAGTTTTGGTGAAGAGGGAGTTCAATACCATAAAGCACTCATTTTACAAAAGGTTTTTTGTTAGTCATGAGGATCTGATGTCACCATGAAGGGATTTAGTACTTCTCTAGATATGAGGAGATGCAAAGATTGAAATCATAAAATCTATTCCTAAAAGCATCCAACTATCTAAAGACTGTCTCACTAGATTCTCTGGAGCACAGAGTACCTCACTCCACCTTGAATTCCCTCAGGGGTTGTTGAAGGTCAACAGCTATAGCAGCATGGGGTTCAATCTCCATGGCAGATGGCAAATGCCTTTGTTGTTCAGTCATTGGCAATGCTCTCAGTAAGTGCCAATTTGTAGTTGACATATGTTAATTTCAATCCACAGACTTAAACATCAGGTATCAACTTAATAGTGAATATTTCCCATTCACTTGAACCTGAAAGTCATCTTGGCCAGTTTTCTTTAAATGTTAAGTGCTTTTTATTAAAATTAAATAGAGCTCTTTATAAATATGATTCTAATAATACCTTTCAGAAGTAGAGATATCTCATATGTATAATGTGTACACAGACATAGACAATCTAGAGATCTCATGGCTTCACTAAAAGCTTAGATATGAACCAGATATTACAATATTGATATCAACTTACAAACAGTTAAACAGTTGGAATAATTTAAAGTTACTTGTTCATATGATTAAGGCTTACTATCTGTAAGGTTTGGCTGAGGGAACATACTCAGCAGTTTCAATTTAAAACTGCCACTTTCCCCCCCCCCCTTGATTTCTCAAGTCTTGATTGCTTAATTGGACTTAGTCTTAGCTCCTAGATGCCTTATTCATATTCTGGTTTAGACATATGTGAGACAAAAGCAGTTTTCCAAAGAACCTTTCTGCCATCTAAAGTTACTAAAATCAGAAGTAAGATTTTTAATCAAACTGAAATTTAATTTAAGAAATAATTAGCCTCTAATTAAAATAAATAAATAATTTTTAAAAAAGAAGTTCTATGCTTTAAAACTTTCGTAACTTTTTTTTAGAGGCTTCCCAGGTGGCGCTAGTGGTAAAGAACCCATCTGCCAATGCAGGAGACATAAAACATGTGGATTCGATTCCTGGGTTAGGAAGATCCCCTGGAAAAGGGCATGGCAACCCACTCCAGTATTCTTGTTGGAGAATCCCACGGACAGAGGAGCCTGGCAGGCTGCAGTCCATGGGGTCACAAAGTCAGACACGAATGAAGTGACTTAGCACAAACAAACATGTTTTATAACTTTAGAGTTTTAATTGATTATGTCTTCAAAGGTTTGTATAAGGCATTTAAAAAAGATGTCTCTGAGTTTATAAATTAAATCAATGCAAAATCATTATTAAAAAAAAATATATTAACCCTTACATGTTAGTTCTCAGTTTACTTACTTTGTATTACTCAGGTAACTGTTGGTTTCCTTGGTACGATTAGTTAATAGTTCCTTAGTGGCAATCTATATGCCTTGTTTATTCCACAATATAATTAAATAAGAGCTATAACGACTTTATGTCAAGCCCCTTTAAATCTACTAATTTATATACCTTTATCTAAATTCTACCAACGTCTATACCTTTAACATTAGTTTTTGTAAGGATCCAGTCAACAAGCTTTGCTTGATCTTAGAAGAGAGTTTAGAAGGTTTTTTTGTTGTTGATCCTTATTTTACCTACTTTTATATAGAAAGCTCTGGGATTCTCAGAGTAGGTTAGAGCAAAGGAAGTCAGGCCCTTTGGCCTAACTGTCCCAAAATAATTGTTGGTCAGACATTTCAGTGTAAATTTTTCTAGCCCCTTAAATATATAACTGTAAACTGAGTAAATAGAACAAACTTTTTTGGTTTTTAATGTTGGGGACCAGTAGGGGGGATCTCTCTTGGCTTATTAACTTTAGGTAGTGCAGTAATATCAAATCTTATTTTAATCACATAAATGTCTATTTTATTTACACCATTCTAAATACCATCCGAAGAATGTTTTAAAATTCATTTTGGGTAACTCCTTTTTAATTTTTTTAAACGTCATTGAAATAATAGCTAGACTTTTTCCCCCCAAGCTTTTTGGTGATATTCTCAATTGCTCTTATTGCATCTGTAAGGCTCATTGAGGAGAAGGCCTCAATGAGGCTTCCTAAGCCAGTTTCTCATTTTAAAATAAAAAGTTCTTGGGTCAATTTGACTTTTGTTTTATAGGTTCAAACAAAACAATTGTTTACAATGAGAGTGCTCTGGATTTAAGAATTTGTTAATTTCTCTAATTTTCAAAGGATCCCATTTGGCCCCCAATAAATTATATCTCCAGAGAGATGCAAATGATTAAGAATGCAAAAAGAACTCTTATAGGCCTAACACAACACACAATAGAACAACCTAGGAAGATCAGACAGAACATTTACAACTCAAAGACACAGAGAAATCTGAGCTTCCCCCTAGAATGCCTTGTTTAAGGTTTTACCAAGCTGGCTTTTTAAGTTTTGACTACTTACACATTAAAGAGCCCCCTCAATATTTAGGGAGAGATTTAATTTCTCCAGTTAACTAGGTACTTGCAAGCATGAGCTCTGTTCCTCATGTCTTTCTAGAACAGAACCACCTCAGTGTTTCTCAACAGAGCCCCAGATATTTCTCCTTAACATACGACTGAGCCTGCCTTCACCAGTGCCTTTCTACTGGGTGGGTATTTTATCAGTATTCTTCAACTGAGCCCCACCCAGTATCTAGGTCCCAGGTGGGTATGTCCTGGTGGTCTTTCAGCTGGGCCCACTACATTTCTTCAAATGAGAGGTGGGCAGGTACCTGCTATACTCCACCAAATAAAAATTCAGGATCTCAACAAATATGGGAGATCGGAGGATCAGGACAGACTTCTCAAACCCATTCCAAACTCCCAAGGAAATGGATGGGCACAAGGGGCCTCTGCTGGTACCATGGCTCTGATTTCTCATAGAGTTCAGGTGGAGGAGAGAGATCTACTCTGGGTCCCTTCATGTTGGTTGCCAAAACTGTCAACTAAAAAAATACAAACTAAAAGTTGAGAATTAAATTTTATTCAGTGAGAATGTTAAGACTTGAACCCAGCAAAAGTATCTCAAGTGAGCCCAAGAGAGCTGACTCTGAGGAGGCAGGGGAAGAGCCAGGCTATATACAAGTTTTCAGCAAGGGGCAGGTAATCTGAGTATGAAAAGATTACTGTTAATAAAGAGAAAACTAAATCTCACACATAAAGAGTTTTAGTGATCTTCTATAAAAAAATACCCAGTTGTGGATGTGATTGGTGATAGAATCAAGGTCCGATGATGTAAAAAGCAATACTGCATAGGAATCTGGAATGTCAGGTTCATGAATCAAGGCAAATTGGAAGTGGTCAAACAAGAGATGGCAAGAGTGAATGTCAACACTCTAGGAATCAGTGAACTAAAATGGACTGGAATGGGTGAATTTAACTAAGATGACCATTATATCTACTACTGTGGGCAGGAATCCCTCAGAAGAAATGGAGTAGCCATCATGGTCAACAAAAGAGTGCAAAATGCAGTACTTGGATGCAACCTCAAAAACGACAGAATGATCTCTGTTCCTTTCCAGGGCAAAACATTCAATATTACAGTAATCCAAGTCTATGCCCCAACCAGTAACGCTGAAAAAGCTGAAGTTGAAGGTCTTGTAGGTCTTGTATGAAGACCTACAAGACCTTTTAGAAATAAAACCCCCAAAAGATGTCCTTTTCATTATAGGGGACTGGAATACAAAAGTATGAAGGCAAGAAACACCTGAAGTAACAGGCAAATTTGGCCTTGGAATACGGAATGAAGCAGGGCAAAGACTAATAGAGTTTTGCCAAGAAAATGCACTGGTCATAGCAAACACACTCTTCCAACAACACAAGAGAATACTCTACACATGGACATCACCTGATGATCAACACCAAAATCAGATTGATTATATTCTTTGAAGCCAAGGTGGAAAAGCTCTATACAGTCAACAAAAACAAGACCAGGAGCTGACTGTGGCTCAGATCATGAACTCCTGATTATCAAATTCAGATTTAAATTGAAGAAAGTAGGGAAAACCACTATACCATTCAGGTGTGACCTAAATCAAATGCCTTATGATTATACAGTGGAAGTGAGAAATAGATTTAAGGGCCTAGATCTGATATATAGAGTGCCTGATGAACTATGGACTATGGAATGAGGTTCGTGACATTGTACAGGAGTCAGAGATCAAGACCATACCCATGGAAAAGAAATGCAAAAAAGCAAAATGGCTGTCTGGGAAGCCTTACAAATAGCTGTAAAAAGAAGAGAAGCAAAAAGCAAAGGAGAAAAGGAAAGATATAAGCATCTGAATGCAGAGTTCCAAAGAATAGCAAGAAGACATAAGAAAGCCTTCTTCAGAGATCAATGCAAAGAAATAGAGGAAAACAACAGAATGGGAAAGACTAGAGCTCTCTTCAAGAAAATTAGAGATACCAAGGGAATATTTCATGCAAAGATGGGCTCGATAGAGCACAGAAATGGTATGGACCTAACAGAAGCAGAAGTTATTAAGAAGAGGCGGCAAGATTACACAGAAGATATTTTACAAATCATGTAAGAAACGAGTTGCCAGTCCAGGTTCGATGCACGATACTGGATGCTTGGGGCTGGTGCACTGGGACGACCCAGAGGGATGGTATGGGGAGGGAGGAGGGAGGAGGGTTCAGGATGGGGAACACATGTATACCTGTGGTGGATTCATTTTGATGTTTGGCAAAACTAATACAATTATGTAAAGTTTAAAAATAAAATAAAATTAAAACCAAAAAAAAAAAAAAAAAAAGAATACACAGAAGAACTGTACAAAAAAGATCTTCATGACCCAGATAATCACTATGGTGTGATAACTGACCTAGAGCCATACATCCTGGAATGTGAAGTCAAGTGGGCCTTAGAAAGCATCACTATGAACAAAGCTAGTGGAGGTGATGGAATTCCAGTTGAGCTATTTCAAATCCTGAAAGATGATGCTGTGAAAGTGCTACACTCAATATGCCAGCAAATTTGGAAAACTCAGCAGTGGCCACAGGACTGGAAAAGGTCAGTTTTCATTCCAATCCCAAAAAAAGGCAATGCCAAAGAATGCTCAAACTATCGCACAATTGCACTCATCTCACATGCTAGTAAAGTAATGTTCAAAATTCTCCAAGCCAGGCTTCAGCAATATGTGAACCATGAACTTCCAGTTGTTCAAGCTGGTTTTAGAAAAGGCAGAGGAGCCAGAGATCAAATTGCCAACATCCGCTGGATCATGGAAAATGCAAGAGTTCCAGAAAAACATCTATTTCTGCTTCATTGACTATGCCAAAGCCTTTGACTGTGTGGATCACCATTAACTGTGGAAAATTCTGAAAGAGATGGGAATACCAGACCACCTGATCTGCCTCTTAAGAAACCTATATGTAGGTCAGGAAGCAACAGTTAGAACTGGACATGGAAAAACAGACTGGTTCCAAATAGGAAAAAGAGTATGTCAAGGCTGTATATTGTCACCCTGCTTATTTAACTTATATGCAGAGTACATCATGAGAAATGCTGGGCTGGAAGAAGCACAAGCTGGAATCAAGATTGCTGGGAGAAATATGAATAACCTCAGATATGCAGATGACACCACCCTTATGGCAGAAAGTGAAGAGGAACTAAAAAACCTCTTGATGAATGAGAAAGTGAAGAGCGAAAAAGCTGGCTTAAAGCTCAACTTTCAGAAAACGAAGATCATGGCATCCAGTCCCATCACTTCATGGGAAATTGATGGGGAAACAGTGGAAACTGTGTCAGACTTTATTTTTTGGGGCTCCAATATCACTGCAGATGGTGACTGCTGCCACAAAATTAAAAGATGCTTACTCCTTGGAAGAAAAGTCATGACCAACCTAGATAGCATATTCAAAAGCAGAGATGTTACTTTGCCAACAAAGGTCCGTCTAGCCAAGTCTATGGTTTTTCCTGTGGTCATGTATGGATGTGAGAGTTGGACTGTGAAGAAGGCTGAGGGCCGAAGAATTGATGTTTTTGAACTGTGGTGTTGGAGAAGACTCTGGAGAGTCCCTTGGACTGCAAGGATATCCAAGCAGTCCATTCTGAAGGAGATCAGCCCTGGGATTTCTTTGGAAGGAATGATGCTAAAGCTGAAACTGCAGTACTTTGGCCACCTCATGCAAAGAGTTGACTCTTTGGAAAAGACTCTGATGCTGGGAGGGATTGGGGGCAGGAGGAGAAGGGGACGGCAGAGTATGAGATGGCTGGATGGCATCACTGACTCAATGGACGTGAGTCTGAGTGAACTTCGGGAGTTGGTGATGGACAGGGAGGCCTGGTGTGCTGCAATTCATGGGGTGGCAAAGAGTCGGACACGACTGAGTGACTGAACTGAACTGATGAATGCGAAGGTGCAAGCATCCAGGCTTGCTGAAATGATGTCTTGCATATGTGTCTAGCTATCTGGGACCAATCCTGCTTTTTCTATTGTTCATATACTAATTCCTCATTTACCCTAAGAGATGGTGAATGTGGCAGACAGCCTCCTTTCACATCCCCAACAGCTCTTCAGCACTTACCAAGGAAGAGATAGCTGATTGCTTCCAAATCGTTGACTTTGTTTTACTTGGGCTCATATATTTGCGTTTGAGAAAGACTTGTCCACTGGTAGAGCCTAAAGCAGAAAGCATTTCATTTCACAAATACCATTGTGTGTGTTTTGCCTCTCCATGTAAACTTTATAATCAATTTGTCAATATCCATAAAATAACTTGCTAGAATTTTGATTGGGATTTCAGTGAATCTATAGATCAATTTGGAAAGAATTGACATTGTCACAATATTGATTTTTTTCCTATCAATGAATATGGAATATCTTTACATTTATTTAGTTCTTTTTTTATTCATTTCATCAGAACTTTTTATTAGTAGTTTTTCTTATATAGATCTTGCATACATTTTATTAGATTGGCACCTAAGTTTTTTGCTTTGTTGGATGCTAATGTAAATGGCATTGTGTTTCAGTTTCAAACTCCACTTGTTCATTGTTGATATATAGGAAAATAATTGATTTTTGTATGCATGTATTAATCTTGCAAAATTGTTTTAATAGCTTATTAGTTTCAGGATTTTTTTGGTCAATATTTAAGATTTTTTTATGTAGATGATCATGTCATCAGCAAACATAAACAGTTTTATATCTTCTTTCCCAATTTGTATACCTTTTATTTCCTTTTCTTGCTATGTTGCATTGGCAAGGACATCTAGTACAATACTGGAAAGGAGTAGAGAAGAGAGGGGACATCCTTGCCTTGTTCCTGATCTTAGTGGCAGAGTATTAAGCTTCTCATCATTGTATATGTTAGCTTTGAGTTTTTGTAGATAGTCTCAATCAAACTGAGAAAGTTCTCCCCAATTTTTAATTTGCTGAGAGGTTTTATCATGAATGACAGGTTTTGTTAAATGCTTTTCCTGCATCTATTGATATGATCGTGTTATTTATTCTTTTTAATCAGTTGATATGGTAGATTATATTACTTGATTTTCAAATATTAAACCAGTCTCCTATACCTAGGGTAAGTTCCACTTAGTCACTGTGAGGCTTTTATAATTTTTTTTTTCTTTTTTTTTTTTATATTTGATTTGATAATATTTCATTGGGAATATTTCCAACTGTGTTCATAATACATTGGTTTGTAGTACTCTTTTCTTGTAATGTCTTGTTTGGTTTTTATATTAAGGTAAAACTGGCCTCAGGAAATGAGTTAGGAATTATTCCCTATGCTTTTGTCCTCTGAGAAAATATTGTAGCTAATTGGCATAATTTCTTCTTTAACTGTTTGGTACAATTCAATAGTAAATTTATCTGGGTCTGATACTTTCTCTTTGGGAAGGTTATTATTTATTGGTTCAGTTTTATTAATGGATATAAGCTTAGTCTGACCATCTCTTTTTGTGTGTTTTGGCAGACTGACTTTCATAGTATTACTAAATTTCATCTAGGTTATCAGATTTGTGGGCATAGTCTTGTTTGAACTATTATTGTCGTTTTGATGTTCATGGAATCTGTAGTTAGTCATTTCATTTCTGTTATTGGAATTTGTGTCTTATCTCTTTTCTTATCCTGGCTAAAGGCTTATTGATTTACTGATCTTTTCAAATTACCAATTTTTGGTTCTGTTAATTTTTTTCCATTATTTTTCTGTTTTCAGTTTCATTGATTTCTGCTCTGATTTTTATTATTGCTTTTCTTTTGCTTGCTTTGGGGATTTAATTTGATTGTTTTCTAGTGGAAACAGATGATTGATTTTAGACCTTCCTTCTTTGCTAATGTATATATTCAGTGTTATAAAAATTTTTCTAAACACTGCTTTCACTGCATTCTACAAATTTTGATACATTGTATTTTCATTGAATTGAAAATACTTTTAAATGTCAACTGAGATATCTTCTCTGAGTTATGTGTTATTTCAAAGTATTTTGTTTAATATTTGACATATTGGGGCTTTTCAAGTTTTATTTTTGTTAATGATTTCTAGCTTAATTCCATTGTGGTGTGATGGAAGACATTGTATGATTTATCTTCTTTTAATTTGTTCAGCTGTGTTTTATGACTTAGAATGTAGTTTATCTTAGTGTATATCCCATGTGAACTTGAGAAAAATGTATATTCTGCTGTTGTTGAATGAAGAGTCTATAGATATTGATTATATCCAGTTGGTTGATGGTATTGTTGAATTCAACTATGTACTTATTGATTTTCTATGCACTGGATCTGTCCATTTATGAGAAGGGTGTTGAGTATCCAACTATAACAGTAGAGTCATTTATTTTTCCCCATGGTTCTATCAGTTTGTGCATTACATAGTTTGATGCTCTGCTGTTATACACATTAAGGACTTTTATGTCTTTTTAGATAACTTGATCCCTTTCTCACTATATAATGGCCTTTAACCCTGGTGACTTTCCTTACTTTGAAGTCTACTTTGTCTGAAATTAATATAGCTATTCCTGCTTTCTTTTGATTGGTTTGGATGATATACTTTTCTCCATTCATTTCCCTTTAATCTATATGTGTCTTTGTATTTAAATTGGGTTTATTGTTGATGACACATTTTGCATCATGCTTTTTTTAATATAAATTTGTTTATTTTCACTGAAGGCTAATTACTTTATAATATTGTATTGGTTTTGCCATATATCAACATGAATCTGCCATGGGTGTACACGTGTTCCCCATCCTGAACCCCCTTCCTACCTCCCTCCCCATACCATCCCTCTGGGTCATCCCAGTGCACCAGCCCCGAGCATCCTGTATCATGCATTGAGCCTGGACTGCAATTCGTTTCACATAAGATATTATACATGTTTCAATGCCATTCTCCCAAATCATCCCATCCTCGCCCTCTCCCACAGAGTCCAAAAGACTTACGCTTTTTAATCAACTCTTATACTAGTGTCATTTAATTTGTACATTTAAGCCACTGACATTCAAAGTAGGTGTGTGTGTTAGTCACTCAGTCATGTCTGACTCTTTGTGACCCCATGGACTTTAGCCCCTCAGGCACCTCTGTCCATAGGATTATCCAGGAAAGAATACTGGAATGATTTATCATGAGCTACAGGGAAGTCCTGATATTCAAAGTGATTTTTGATATATTTGGATTAATATCTACCATATTCATTACTACGCTTCCTGGGTCAGGAAGATCCCCTGGAGAAGGAAATGGCAATCCACTCCAGCACTCTTGCCTGGAAAATCCCACGGATGGAGGAGCCTGATAGGCTAGAGTCCATGGGGTTGCAAAGAGTCAGACATGACTGAGCGACTTCACTTATTTTGGTGTCTCAATGATAAAGAATCTGCCTGCAATGCAGGAGACCTGTGTTCAATCCCTGGGTTAGGAAGACCCCCGAAGAAGGGAACAGCAACCCATTCTTGTATTCTTGCCTAGAGAATTCCATGGACAAAGGAGCCTGGCAAGTTATAGTCCATGGTGTCACAAAGAGTTGGACATAACTGAGTGACTAACACTCAGATTCACTACTCTTTTCTATTTGTTGCCCTTATTCTTTGTTCCTAATTTTATCTTCCACTTTTTTGTCTTTTGTTGTGTTAATTGAAAATTTAATAGGATTCTATCTTCTCTTTTTTCTTAGTGTATCATATATACTTTTTTTTTTAACTTGTTTGAAATATCTAGTCTGATAATTATAACATCAGTGCCTTCTCTGGTTTGGGTGCTTGCTGGGGCTTCCTTGGTGGCTCAAATGGTAAAGAATATGGCTACCAATGCAGGAGAAGTGAGTTAAATTCCTGGAAGATCCCCTGGAAAAGGAAATGGAAACCCACTCCAGTATTCTTGTCTAGAGATCCCATGGAGAGAGGAGCCTGGTGGTCCTCCATGGGGTCCATGGAGTTGTAAAGAGTCAGAGAAATCAAAGAGGATGCTAACAAATGGAGAAATATACCATGTTCATGGATCGGAAGAATTAGTATAGTGAAAATGAGTATACTACCCAAATCAATCTATAGATTCAATGCAATCCCTATCAAGCTACCAACGGTATTTTTCATAGAGCTAGAACAAATAATTTCACAATTTATATGGAAATACAAAAAATCTTGAATAGCCAAAGCAATCTTGAGAAAGAAGAATGGAACTGGATGAAGCAACCTGCCTGACTTCAGGCTCTACTACAAAGACACAGTCATCAAGACAGTATGGTACTGGCACAAAGACAGAAATATAGACCAATGGAACAAAATACAAAGCCCAGAGATAAATCCACGCACCTATGGACACCTTATCTTTGACAAAGGAGGCAAGACTATACAATGGAGAAAAGACAATCTCTTTAACAAGTGGTGCTGGGAAAATTGGTCAGCCACTTGTGAAAGAATGAAACTAGAACACTTGCTAACACCATACACTAAAATAAACTCCAAATGGATTAAAGATCTAAATGAAAGACTAGAAACTATAAAACTCCTAGAGGAGAACATAGGCAAAATACTCTCTGACATAAATCACAGCAGGGTCCTCTATGACCCACCTCCAAGAATATTGGGAATAAAAGCAAAAATAAACAAATGGGACCTAATTAAAATTAAAAGCTTCTGCACAACAAAGGAAACTATAAGCAAGGTGAAAAGACAGCCTTCAGAATGGGAGAAAATAATAGCAAATGAAGCAACTGACAAGCAACTAATCTCAAAAATATACAAGCAACTCCTATACCTCAATTCCAGAAAAATAAATGACCCAATCAAAAAATGGGCCAAAGAAATAAATAGACATTTCTCCAAAGAAGACATACAGATGCCTAACAAACACATGAAAAGATGTTCAACATTACTCATTCTCAGAGAAATGCAAATCAAAACCACAATGAGGTACCATTTCATGCCAGTTAGAATGGCTGCAATCCAAAAGTCTACAAGCAATAAATGCTGGAGAGGGTGTGGAGAAAAGGAAACCCTCTTACACTGTTGGTGGGAATGCAAACTAGTACAGCCACTCTGGAGAACAGTGTGGAGATCCCTTAAAAAACTGGAAATAGAACTGCCTTATGACCCAGCAATCCCACTGCTGGGCATACACACCGAGGAAACCAGAATTGAAAGAGACACATGTGCCCCAATATTTATCATAGCACTGTTTATAATAGCCAGGACATGGAAGCAACCTAGATGTCCATCAACAGACAAATGGATAAGAAAGCAGTGGTACATATACACAATTGAGTATTACTCAGCCATTAAAAAGAAAACATTTGAATCAGTTCTAATGAGGTGGATGAAACTGGAGCTGCGGGGAGCGAGCTCCGCCCCTGGCAAAGGTCATGAGGAAGGAGGCTTGGCATACGCAAAGGCGGGATCAAGCCTCAGGAGTCTCCCTGGAAATTCTCGAGCAATCTACCCCCAAAACCAGAGTCTGCCTACTTTCTGCTTTGTGCTTTCACCTACACCTCTGACTTTACGGGGGGCTGTCCCCCACTACCTCTCTGAAAAAAGAGTTAGCTTGCAGCTCCAGTTAATAATTCCTGGGTGTGACAGTGTTTCAACCTACAAACTCCTTTGGAAATCCTCTAGCCTGCCTGAATAGGTTTTTCCGGCCACGTGTGACTGTTCAGAGCCTCCCAACTGTGAGAGGCAGAAGATGTTCTAAACTGTCTAAATACAGATTCCTTTGAGTAGTTAAAAGATTGATTAGAAATTGTATTGGTGAAGGGATTTTCACTTGTTGGGCCAATGTTTGCTGCTAAGTTTCCATATCCCTTATCTGCTGTGTCCCTGGCAGTGTATTGATTAATATAATTGGTGTAAGTAGTAGCTTTAATGTTTGTAACCTGGGACCCTTGAGTTAATTCTTTTTCTTGTTATAGCCCACCACACCTTTGCTCTGTAGTAATGCAATTTTATCTAATGCTTTTTGGAGGCTGGCCCCTGACTTTAGAATAATCACCTTTAGAGAAAAAGGCCTCCAGGCCAGAAGATGATGCAAATCACCTAAACTTTTGCATATGATAAGTTTGCAGGAAGAAAGCCTGGCTTCTGCATGACTCTACCCCTTCCCCCATTATCCTCTATGCATAACTTAAGGTATAAAAACTACTTTGGAAAATAAAGTGCGGGCCTTGTTCACCGAAACTTGGTCTCACCATGTCGTTCTTTCTCTTAACTTCTGGCTGAATTATTCAGCCTCTTTTCTCCACTGAATTTCCTCACTGAGCTATCCTTATTTCAGCCTCTTTTCTCCACTGAATTTCCTCACTGAGCTATCCTCATTCTATTACTCTTTATATCCTTAATTAACGTTTAATTAAGCAATTGTTTCCTGATCCTTGCTGACGCCGTCCCCACTTCGAATTCCCTGGATCCACCGGGGCTGGACCCTGGCAGGAGCCTATTATACAGAGTGAAGTAAGCCAAAAAGAAAAATACCAATATAGTATACTAATGCATATCTATGGAATTTAGAAAGATGGTTTACGAAAACCCTGTATGCGAGACAGCAAAAGAGACACAGATGTATAGAACAGTCTTTTGGACTCAGTGGGTGAGGAGGAGGGTGGGATGATTTGGGGGAATGGCATTGAAACATGTATAATATCATTAAAAAAATGAATCGCCAGTCCAGGTTTGATACAGGATGCTTGGGGCTGGTGCACTGGGATGACCCAGAGAAATGGTATGGGGAGAGCAGTGGGAGGGGGGTTCAGGATGGGAAACATGTGTAGGCCAGTGGTGGATTCATGTTGTTGTGTGGCAGAACCAATACAATATTGTAAAGTAATTAGCCTCCAATTAAAATAAATAAATTTAAATTAAAAAAAAAAACAGTCAGACACAACTAAGCAAGTAACACTTTCACTGTTTCTTCAATGTACTTTTTGCCTTTTGTGTATACCTTGTAGCTTTTTATTAATAGTTGGCCATGAACTATAGGCTGAGAGGAACAAATGTTAGGGGTAGAGGAAGTTTCTGTAGCCGTATGGTTAAGTCTTAGTCTTTCAGTGAGCTAATGCCTCTGGACTGTGAACTACAAAAGTATTTCTGTTTTTTTCTCCCTTCTTAAGTGGGAGAGGATGGCTACTGTGGGCTGGAATTGTGTATTTTCCTTCTTCCATGTGAGAGGCTAGAGCTGGCTAGAGTTGGGTGTTTCCTTTCCCACAGGATAGTTCAGTCACTCAGTCGTGTCCGACTTTTTGCGACCTAATGAATCACAGCACGCCAGGCCTCCCTGTCCATCACCAACTCCAGGAGTTCACCCAGACTCATGTCCATCGAGTCAGTGATGCCATCCAGCCATCTCATCCTCTGTCGTCCCCTTCTCCTCCTGCCCCCAATCCCTCCCAGCATCAGAGTCGTTTCCAGTGAGTCAGCTCTTCGCATGAGGTGGCCAAAGTACTGGAGTTTCAGCTTTAGCATCATTCCTTCCAAAGAAACCCCAGGGCTGATCTCCTTCAGAATGGACTGGTTGGATCTTCTTGCAGTCCAAGGGACTCTCAAGAGTCTTCTCCAACACCACAGTTCAAAAGCATCAATTCTTTGGTGCTCAGCCTGCTTCACAGTCCAACTCTCACATCCATACATTACCACAGGAAAAACCATAGCCTTAACTAGACGGACCTTTGTTGGCAAAGTAATGTCTCTGCTTTTGAATATGCTATCTAGGTTGGTCATAACTTTTCTTCCAAGGAGTAAGCGTCTTTTAATTTTGTGGCTGCAGTCACCATCTGCAGTGATTTTGGAGCCCCAAAAAATAAAGTCTGACACTGTTTCCACTGTTTCCCCATCTATTTCCCATGAAGTGATGGGACCAGATGCCATGATCTTTGTTTTCTGAATGTTAAGCTTTAAGCCAACTTTTTCACTCTCCTCTTTCACTTCATCAAGAGGCTTTTTAGTTCCTCTTCACTTTCTGCCATAAAGGTGGTGTCATCTGCATATCTGAGGTTATTGATCTTTCTCCTGGCAAACTTGATTCCACCTTGTGTTTCATCCAGTCCAGCGTTTCTCATCATTTACTCTGCATGTAAGTTAACATATAAGGGTGACAATATGAAGCCTTTATGTACTCCTTTTCCTATTTGGAACCAGTCTGTTGCTCCATGTCCAGTTCTAACTGTTGCTTCCTTACCTGCATAGAAATTTTTCAAGAAGCAGATCAGGTGCTCTGGTATTCCCATCTCTTTCCGAATTGCCCACAGTTTATTGTGATCCACACAGTCAAAGGCTTTGGCATAGTCAATAAAGCAGAAATAGATGTATTTACTGGAACTCTCTTGCTTTTTCCATGATCCAGCAGATGTCGGCAATTTGATCTCTGGTTCCTCCGCCTTTTCTAAAACCAGCTTGAACATCAGGAAGTTCATGGTTCACATATTGCTGAAGCCTGGCTTGGAGAATTTTGAGCATTACTTTACTAGCGTGTGAGGTGAGTGCAATTGTGTGGTGGTTTGAGCATTCTTTGACATTGCCTTTCTTTGGGATTGGAATGAAAACTGATCTTTTCCAGTCCTGTGGCCACTGCTGAATTTTCCAAATTTGCTGGCATATTGAGTGCAGCACTTTCACAACATCATCTTTCAGGATTTGGAATAGCTCAACTGGAATTCCATCACCTCCACTAGCTTTGTTCGTAGTAATGCTTTCTAAGGCCCACTGGACTTCACATTCCAGGATGTATGGCTCTAGATGAGTTATCACACCATCGTGATTATCTGGCTCATGAAGATCTTTTTTGTACAGTTCATCTGTGTATTCTTGCCACCTCTTCTTAATACCTTCTGCTTCTATTAGGTTCATGCCTTTTCTGTACTTTATCAAGCCAATCTTTGCATGAAATGTCCCCTTGGTATCTCTAATTTTCTTGAAGAGAGCTCTAGTCTTTCACATTCTGTTGTTTTCCTCTATGTATTTGTACTGATCGCTGAAGAAAGCTTTCTTATCTCTTCTTGCTATTCTTTGGAACTCTGCATTCAGATGCTTATATCTTTCCTTTTCTCCTTTGCTTTTTGCTTCTCTTCCTTTCACAGCTGTTTGTAAGACCTCCGCAGACAGCCATTTTGCTTTTTTGCATTTCTTTTCCATGGGGATGATCTTGATCCTTGTCTCCTGTACAATGTCACAAACCTCATTCCATAGTTCATCAGGCACTCTATCAGATCTAGGCCCTTAAATCTATTTCTCGCTTCCACTGTATAATCATAAGGGATTTGATTTATTTCATACCTGAATGGTCTAGTGGTTTTCCCTACTTTCTTCAATTTAAGTCTGGATTTGCCTATAAGGAGTTCATGATCTGAGTCACAGTCAGCTCCTGGTCTTGTTTTTGTTGACTGTATAGAGCTTCTCCATCTTTGGCTTCAAAGAATATAATCAAACTGATTTCAGTGTTGACCATCTGGTGATGTCCATGTGTAGAGTCTTCTCTTGTATTGTTGGAAGAGGGTGTTTACTATGACCAGTGCGTTTTCTTGGCAAAACTCTATTAGTCTTTGCCCTGCTTCATTCCATATTCCAAGGCCAAATTTGCCTGGTACTCCAGGTGTTTCTTGACTTCCTACTTTTGTATTCCAGTCCCCTATAATGAAAAGGACATATTTTTGAGGTGTTATTCTAAAAGGTCTTGTAGGTCTTTATAGAACCGTTCAACTTCAGCTTCTTCAGCATTACTGGTTGGGGCATAGACTTGGATTACTGTGATATTGAATGGTTTGCCTTGGCAACGAACAGAGATCATTCTGTCGTTTTTGAGATTGCATCCAAGTACTTCATTTCAGCCTCTTTTGTTGACCATGATGGCTACTCCACAAGGTCAGGGGCGGTGACGAGAGGAGTTACCCTGTGTCCGAGCTCAGGGGCGGCAGCTGGGAGGAGCTACCACACGTCTCCAAGCCTGAGGCCCGGGGCAGCGGCTGGCAGGAGCTATCCCATGCCCCCACGCCCGAGGGCGAGTACGGTGGCTGGGAGGAGCAACCACATGCCCGAGGCTAGGGGCGGTAGCTGGGAGGACCAACCCCATGTCCAAGGAGCCGTGGCTGTATGGCCGCAGGAGGGCCAAGAGGAGCTATCCCACTTTGAAGGTCAGCAAGGGTGGCTGTGAGGAGATACCCCTAGTCCATGGTAAGGAGCAACAGCTGCCCTTTGCTGGAGCAGCCGTGAAGAAATACCCCACGTCCAAGGTAAGAGAAACCCAAGTAAGATGGTAGGTGTTGCAAGAGGGCATCAGAGGGCAAACACACTGAAACCATACTCACAGAAGACTAGTCAATCTAATCACACTAGGACCACAGCCTTGTCTAACTCAATGAAACTAAGCCATGCCTGTGGGGCAACCCAAGATGGGCGGGTCATGGTGGAGAGATCTGACAGAATGTGGTCCACTGGAGAAGCGAAAGGCAAACCACTTCAGTATTCTTCCCTTGAGAACCCCATGAACAGTATGAAAAGGCAAAATGATAGGATACTGAAAGAGGAACTCCCCAGGTCAGTAGGTGTCCAATATGCTACTGGAGATCAGTGGAGAAATAACTCCAGAAAGGATGAAGGGATTGAGCCAAAGCAAAAAGAATACCCAGCTGTAGATGTGACTGGTGATAGAAGCAAGGTCCAATGCTGTAAAGAGCAATATTGCATAGGAACCTGGAATGTCAGGTCCATGAATCAAGGCAAATTGGAAGTGGTCAAACAAGAGATGGCAAGAGTTAATGCTGACATTCTAGGAATCAGCAAACTAAAATGGACTGGAATGGGTGAATTTAACTCAGATGACCATTATATCTACTACTGCAGGTTAGGTTAGTTAGGTTCTGATAATACCCAAGCAGGTTAAGCTCTAGTTAACTAGTTTTTCCTGAGGGCAGACCTTATTAAGAGGAATAGAGAGCTCTGAAGTATTTAAAAATTGTTCCTTTTCCATTCCCACTGCTGAAAACCTGTGGGGATTTTTCTCAAGCATTTACTATGGGATCCAACTGAGCTCCTGGTGTTATACCTCACAATATTGTGGGATCCCCTGTGAGTGAATCCCTCTGTTTTCTAAGCCACAGTGAAATATTTAGCTCACATGTTTTTTGTCTTAATAGAAAGAAGAAATTATTAGTGTGTGCATGCATGTGAACCTGTGTGTACCTCTTTTTCTTCTTCCATCCTCTGCCATCTTTCCTCTCTCTGTTTTTTTGTTTTTGTGGTGTCACTGTTTTTTTTTTTTTTTAACCCTTCTCTTTTCTCTTTGCCCAGAAAGTCACTTCTGGTCTCCCCTGTAGTCACTTCCCAATCAATCTTACACACTCCAATCCCATTCTCCACCAAATTCCTGTTAAAAAATACTTTACTGATTTTGTCTGCTGGAAGTCATAAGTCATATTACATGTTAGATGAATTTTTAGTTTGTTATTGACATTAAATTTATGCCAATGTATCTTTTGATGAGTGCAAGTAAAGTAAAAAGTTGAGTTCCAGAATTGAAAGATTTTTATTTAGTAAAAAATAAGAAAATCATCATTAAACAGTTGAGGTAAACCCATGATAGCAGAACAATGAATTCAAAGAAAAGACTTTTTTCCTCTTCAAAGCTTGATGGTCCATATTGCACTATGTGAGGTGCAGGGCAATTGAATATAAATATGAAAGGTATAACTGAATAACCCCATATATAGATCACCACATGTATTTTGATAACAATCCACTTCAGATTGCTCAGAGTTCTTACAGTGAATGTCTGATTCAGATTCTCATCAGAGATGTCCAGAAATTAAAGTGAATGCTAAATGTCAGTGGTGTTGGTAAATCAACATATCCTAGTTGTCAACCCTAATATATTACTTTATAATATGACTTCTATATTAGAGCTTTTTGTGATTTTACTTTAAGTAAAACATCTTCATCTTGTAGAGTTAGAAATAAACTAGGCTTTAAATCACCAGGACTTCCCTTGTGGCTCAGACAGTAAAGTGTCTGTCTACAATGTGGGAGACCCAGGTTCAATCCCTGGTTTGGGAAGATCCTCTGGAGAAGGAAATGGCAATCCACTCCAGTACTGTTGCCTGGAAAATCCTATGGACAGAGGAGCCTGGTAGGCTACGGTCCATGGGGTCGCAAAGAGTCGGACACGACTTCACTTTCACTTTCAGGCTTTAAATCAGTCAGCAAAGGAACTTAAAATTAAAATCACACTATTCTGCATAAGTTTATCTATTCCCCTTGCAAAAATTTATCATGAAATATGGGATTGTTTTTTAACATAAACTTGATATTGTGCTCATCAGAGTTCAATAGCTTAGATTCAGAAGTACATTTCTTATTCTATTAGATTTTATGCTATCATGTGTCTAATTGGTATACAGAGTATTCAGCACCACTGACAATTTCTAGCATAGTCTCCCCCTAGTCTCAGTAGTGTAGAAAGTGGCATACTTAGCTGTATATCACCTTTGTTATTTCCTGTTTCAATTAGATGGAATAGTAGAGCCATCACTTGGGTAGGTGGACATTTTCAGATTGTGTCCCACTGATAAATACCAAAGATTTATAATTACATGTGCTATAGAAAACTAAGATCATGGCATACAGTCCCATCACTTTATGGGAAATAGATGGGGAAACCGTGGAAACAGTGGCTGACTTTATTTTTCTGGTCTCCAAAATCACTGCAGATGGTGATTGTAGCCATGAAATTAAAAGACACTTACTCCTTGGAAGGAAAGTTATAACCAACCTAGACAGTATATTAAAAATCAGACACATTACTTTGCCAACAAAGGTCTGTCTAGTCAAGGCTATGGTTTTTCCAGTGGTCATGTATGGATGCAAGAGTTGGACTGTAAAGAAAGCTGAGCGCTGAAGAATTGATGCTTTTGAACTGTGGTGTTGGAGAAGACTCTTGAGAGTCCCTTGGACTGCAAAGAGATCCAATAAGCCCATCCTAAAGGAGATCAGTCCTGGGTGTTCATTGGTTGGACTGATGTTGAAGCTGAAACTCCAATACTTTGGTGACCTGATGCAAAGAGCTGACTCACTAGAAAAGACCCTGATGCTGGGAAAGATTGAGGGCAGGAGCAGAAGGGGACGTCAGAGGCTGAGATGGTTAGATTACATCACTGACTCAATGGTCATGGGTTTGGGTGGGCTCTGGGAGTTGGTAATGGACAGGGAGGCCTGGCGTGCTGCAGTTCATGAGGTCACAAAGAGTCAGACACGACTGAGTGACTGAACTGAACTGAACTAATGCTTTATAGTGTTGTTAGGGGTTTAATTTAATGGAACTTGCAGAATCAAATGAGTCTTGTGTTGTTGCCTTAAGTACTTGAAAAGGAACTATCATCAGTTAACCAGATCACAGAATCCCTCAGACTAGCAGAGAGGAGGTAAAAATGGACATTACAAACATTTTATACAGTATGGAAAGAAGGAAGTCTTAAAATGTGTCTATTGATTAATTTCATAAAACTTTTGAGTAAGACAACCAGAATAACCTGTACTATTGCTCTGCAATATTACTATATATTTGAAATCACTTACTTTCTCCTTTCTCAAATTCTATCTTACTACTGAGGCTTGAAGTGGTAAATCCATAAATGGATTTTAACTGAAGATGGAACATTTTTAGTAAAATATTTTCTGCTGATACTGCTAAGTCGTTTCAGACATGTCCGACTCTGTGTGACCCCATAGATGGCAGCCCACCAGGATCCGCCGTCCCTGGGATTCTCCAGGCAAAACATTTTCTAATAAAATCTAAATTCCTTAGCCTGACATTCAAAACCATCACAAATTAGCCTTTATCAACCATCCCAGATTTTTTCATTTATTCTTGTATATGAACCTGTGATTTTAACATAACTCATTTACTCACTCCACTTCAGATAGGCTTGTGAAATTTCATATTTTTACCTTTGTAACAATAACAACTGCCATTTATGAAGTGTTTATCACATGCCATGCATGTACAAAGTGCTTTTCATACATTATCACCCAATGCCCTAAGCCTTCATTTAAATATCATCTCCTCTGTGAAAGCAGACACAACTTATTCTGTATGCTTCTATAGCACTTTGCTCATGCATCCGTCATGTATTTTTCATACTCCATTATAAATATTGTGACTAGACTACTATCCCCTTGAGAGGAAGCTGAATGTTTAACTTTGATGGCCCCTACCTAGTACCTAGCAAAGAAAAGTAGGACAGACTAGGTGTTCAATCAACATATGTAGGAAAGTTATCTTTAGTGAGCCACTGTGGATGATTGCTAAGGGAACATCAGCAATACTCAAAAAGTTTATGTTATGGGAGAGAAAACATGACAAATGCAAAATAACTATACTACTAGACCATAAGTAGTAAAAGCCTTCAGAGATGAAAAACTTTTTGACAAGATCAGAAAAGCAAGATATGACTTCTGATTTGGTGTGGTTAGGAGATAAAAATATTAGGAAATAGCTTAATGTTCATAAATTTTGAAGTTATTTTTGTCATCATTCAACAAATATTTCCTGAGGGTCCTCTGTGTGTCAGACACTGTGCTAGACCCACTAAGGAATAAATATAAGACATAGCTTCACTTTCTCAGAATACAAAGTCCGGTGTGGGAGAAACATGTAGAAAAGGACAATTAGAAAACAACCTGGAAACACAGAAAGAAGCACAGCATACTTGAACACCAATGGGGTTTTTCTGAAAAAACACACACAGTAGTAGCAGCCTTTTTGGTGTTAAGAAAGAATTTCTGGAATTGAGCTGTAGGAGTTGCTTGTATATTTTTGAGATTAGTTGTTTGTCAGTTGCTTCATTTGCTATTATTTTCTCCCATTCTGAAGGCTGTCTATTCACCTTGCTAATAGTTTCCTTTATTGTGCAGAAGCTTTTAAGTTTAATTAGGTCCCATTTGTTTATTTTTGCTTTCATTTCCAAGATTCTGGGAGGTGGGTCATAGAGTATCCTGCTGTGATGTATGTCGGAGAGTGTTTTGCCTATGTTCTCCTCTAGGAGTTTTATAGTTTCTGCTCTTACATTGAGATCTTTAATCCATTTTGAGTTTATTTTTGTGTATGGTGTTAGAAAGTGGTCTAGTTTCATTCTTTTGCAAGTGGTTGACCAGTTTTCCCAGCACCACTTGTTAAAGAGATTATCTTTAATCCATTGTATATTCTTGCCTCCTTTGTCAAAGATAAGGTGTCCATAGGTGCATGGATTTATCTCTGGGCTTTCTATTTTGTTCCACTGGTCTATATTTCTGTCTTTGTGCCAGTACCATACTGTCTTGATGACTGTGGCTTTGTAGTAGAGCCTGAAAAAAATGGGCCAAAGAACTAAATAGACATTTCTCCAAATAAGACATACAGATGGCTAACAAACACATGAAAAGATGCTCAACATCACTCATTATCAGAGAAATGCAAATCAAAACCACTATGAGGTACCATTTCACGCCAGTCAGAATGGCTGTGATCCAAAAATCTACAAGCAATAAATGCTGGAGAGGGTGTGGAGAAAAGGAAACTCTCTTACACTGTTGGTGGGAATGCAAACTAGTACAGCCACTATGGAGAACAGTGTGGAGATTCTTTAAAAAACTGGAAATAGAACTGCCTTATGATCCAGCAATCCCACTGCTGGGCATACACACTGAGGAAACCAGAAGGGAAACAGACACGTGTACCCCAATGTTCATCGCAGCACTGTTTATAATAGCCAGGACATGGAAGCAACCTAGATGTCCATCAGCAGATGAATGGATAAGAAAGCTGTGGTACACATACACAATGGAGTATTACTCAGCCATTAAAAAGAATATATTTGAATCAGTTCTAATCAGGTGGATGAAACTGGAGTCTATTATACAGAGTGAAGTAAGCCAGAAAGAAAAACACCAATACAGTATACAAACACATATATATGGAATTTAGAAAGATGGTAGCAATAACCCGGTGTACGAGACAGCAAAAGAGACACTGATGTATAGAACAGTCTTTTTTTTTTTTAATTTTTTATTCCTTTATTTCTCATGTGTTCCCCATCCTGAACCCTCCTCCCTCCTCCCTCCCCATACCATCCCTCTGGGTCGTCCCAGTGCACCAGCCCCAAGCATCCAGCATCGTGCATTGAACCTGGACTGGCATCTCGTTTCATACATGACATTTCACATGTTTCAATGCCATTCTCCCAAATCTTCCCACCCTCTCCCTCTCCCACAGAGTCCATAAGCCTGTTCTGATTCAAATGTATTCTTTTTAATGGCTGAGTAATACTCCATTGTGTATATGTACCACAGCTTTCTTATCCATTCATCTGCTGATGGACATCTAGGTTGCTTCCATGTCCTGGCTATTATAAACAGTGCTGCGATGAACATTGGGGTACACGTGTCTGTTTCCCTTCTGGTTTCCTCAGTGTGTATGCCCAGCAGTGGGATTGCTGGATCATAAGGCAGTTCTATTTCCAGGTTTTTAAGGAGTCTCCACACTGTTCTCCATAGTGGCTGTACTAGTTTGCATTCCCACCAACAGTGTAAGAGGGTTCCCTTTTCTCCACACCCTCTCCAGCATTTATGGACTCTGTGGGAGAGGGAGAGGGTGATGATTTGGGAGAGTGACATTGAAACATGTATAATATCATATATGAAACGAGTCGCCAGTCCAGGTTTGATGCACAATACTGGATGCTTGGGGCTGGTACACTGGGATGGGAGGTACATGGGGAGGGAGGAGGGAGGAGGGTTCAGGATGGGGAACACATGTATACCTGTGGCAGATTCATTTCGATATTTTGCAAAACCAATACAATATTGTAAAGTTTAAAAATAAAATAAAATTTAAAAAAAAAGAATTTCTGAAGGAAGTAATGATTGAGCTAAATGGAACAGGGCTGGATATGAGCAAGGCATTAGTACTTAATGGCTGTATAACTTCAAAACCAGCTGAGGGATGTATGTGAGTACTAATAACTGGGTTGGCCAAAAAGTGTGTTTGGGTTTTTCCAAAAGAAGTTACGAAAAACCCAATTGCACTTTGGGTCAGCCAAATATAATTACAGGATGTTTGCAAAAGTTAAAATGGATAAAGCACATAAAGTAGGATGAACTTAGATGATCCTGTTCAATAAAGGTTATTTTCCTATCATCTTTCCTTTTTGTGAACTAAAATATTGACTGCCATATCAATAAACAAAGGATGTGCAGCCATCAAGCCACCACATTATAGCTGTGCACATGGTGAGCCCTGAGGGAACTCAGGAAGGAAACAAAGGGTGCCACCCATCTAGCAGTCAACTGCTATAGGAAACCCCTGATGGTGTACCCTGAGGAGACAGGATGAGAAAGCACAGGATGCTGGCTCCAGATAGCTGAGATAGCAAAGGAATGATCTCAGTGAGCCTTCTGTCCATGGGATTCCCCAGGCCAGAATACTGGAGTGGGTAGCCGTTCCCTTCCCCAGGGGAGCTTCCCAACCCAGGGATTGAACCCAGGTCTCCCACATTGCAGGCAGATTCTTTACGGTCTGAGCCACCAGGGAAGCTCTCCCTAAGCCCGGACTCTTGCATCTTCCTATATGTAGAAAAGCACTGAATTGCTTCAGTTCAATTCAGTTCAGTGGCTCAGTCGTGTCCGACTCTTCACGACCCCATGAACTGAAGCAGGCCAGGCTTCCCTGTCCATCACCAACTCCCGGAGTTCACTCAAACTCACGTTCATTGAGTCCGCAATGCCATCCAGCCATCTCAGCCTCTTTCGTCACCTTTTCCTCCTGCCCCCAATCCCTCCCAGCATCAGAGTCTTTCCCAATGAGTCAACTCTTCACATGAGGTGGCCAAAGTACTGGAGTTTCAGCTTTAGCATCATTCCTTCTAAAGAACACCCAGGACTGATATCCTTTAGAATGCACTGGTTAGATCTCCTTGCAGTCCAAGGGACTCTCAAGAGTCTTCTCCAACACCACAGTTCAAAAGCATCAGTTCTTCAGTGTTCAGCTTTCTTCATAGTCCAACTCTCACATCCATACATGACTACTGGAAAAAACATAGCCTTGACTAGATGGACCTTTGTTGGCAAAGTAATGTCTCTGCTTTTCAATATGCTATCTAGGTTTGTCATAACTTTTCTTCCAAGGAGTAAGCCTCTTTTAATTTCATGGCTTCAATCACCATCTGCAGTGATTTTGGAGCCCCCAAAAATAAAGTCTGACACTGTTTCCCCATCTATTTCCCATGAAGTGATGGGACCAGATGCTATGATCTTAGTTTTCTGAATGTTGAGCTTTAAGCCAACTTTTTCACTCTCCTCTTTCACTTTCATCAAGAGGCTTTTGAGTTCCTCTTCACTTTCTGCCATAAGGGTGGTGTCATCTGCATATCTGAGGTTATTGATATTTCTCCCGGTGATCTTGATTCCAGCTTTTGCTTCATCCAGCCCAACATTTCTCATGATGTACTCTGCATATAAGTTAAATAAGCAGGGTGACAATATACAGCCTTGACATATTCCTTTTCCTATTTGGAACCAGTCTGTTGTTCTATGTCCAGTTCTAACTGTTGCTTCCTGACCTGCATATAGGTTTCTCAAGAGGCAGGTCAGGTGGTCTGGTATTCCCATCTCTTTCAGAATTTCCCACAGTTTATTGTGATCTACACAGTCAAAGACTTTGGCATAGTCAATGAAGCAGAAGTAGATGTTTTTCTGGAACTCTCTTACTTTTTCGATGATCCAATGGATGTTGGCAATTTGATCTCTGCTTCCTCTGCCTTTTCTAAAACCAGCTTGAACAACTGGAAGTTCATGGTTCATGTATTACTGGAGCCTGGCTTGGAGAATTTTGAGCATTACATTGAGATATTTGGTTTTCTTTTATAAACAATAATCTTTTGCTGTTCCTACTACCTAGTCTTTTGTTGCAAAAACTCTAATATATCCTGGGTCTCCACTTGCCTCTTTGGAACCATTTCTCAGAGTTAATAGAGATGCTGTGTTCCAGGCTTGAAGTCCTCAGAATATCCACCAAATAAAACATAACTCTCAACTTTTAGACTGTGCATTTTTTTTTCAGTCGACATTTTCTTCAGCTCAACTTGTTGCTTTCACATGTGCACATTTACATTTAGGTGCAGCAAGAATTAGACATCAGCCCTCTAAGCTGAAACATACACGTGATAAATTTCCTGTTTGGTAAATCATGTACTTTGAAAAACCCTGTCAGTGAAAGCTCTAACTATTGGTAGATTGAAATTATTTAAAAAGGAAATGTGTCAGCTGGTGTATAGAATCTACAAATAGCATCTGAGTGACGACATTGTTCTTTTTTTTTTAGACTAGATATCTCCTCTTTTTTGTTCAATTCTTCAAAGACTCTTGGCTCCCTTGAACCATCTTACACTGTTATGACTGAATGAACATCTGTGCAAAGTTCAAAGATTAATTGAACCCAGGGGTGTGTACTCTGTATGTAAATTGAAATTTTATATTGAGTTTCATTTCTAAAAGAGCATGACTGTGATGTTAAGTGGAGTTGGTGTTAAAAGGTAGCAATCTTTTTTACTGAGAAGATACTGAAAAGGAAAAGAAATAATTTCCTGGTCAAGCACTTCAACCAGTCAATTAGTGTTGAGGCAGAGATGCTAACCTCTTGTCATCTAACTATGAAATGGTAGACTGACAATATTCATTAGTGATGTTCTTTGAAGAAAGCTGCAAAAAAGCATTCTCATCCTGCACATAAGCAATAAAGTCTGAAGCCTCCGAATGCCCAGTGTTCATTGTTAGCCCTGTGAAATCTTGGTTACTGGGTCACCACAGCCCAGTTTCCAGACAACTTAATTTGCAAGTCATTACCACCTGCAAATCAGTCACAAAGGATCATTCAAATTGAAATAATACAATGCAATGGAAATCTTTGCCTTTTTACTTCAGTTATTTATCATAAATGGCTTTGTTTTAAATTTTTGTTTGAAACTAAGCAGTATATTGATTAGTTTTCAACAACTCATGAATCACAGTTCAACACAAAGTACCTCAAACTGAGGCAATCAGAAAATACAGTAGACCAATTTTAGCTTAGCTGCATATATTATAGGGATTAATGATATAGAAAATTCTTGTGTTTATCTAAATGCTTCTGATTTTCCCCAAGACAAATGGCTTGTGCCTGTGATTCATAAAGATGTAAAAAGAGATAAAAGTTAAAGGCTAGACTTTGGTGGTCTGAGTGGAAGCTTTGGCAAATGAGCAGAGTAATGAGTCTGGGTTTGGTAAACAATAAATGTATTCTCTGGACTAGTTCATTTACTTATTTATTTTTAATATAAACTTATTTATCTTAATTGGAGGCTAGTTACTTTACAAGATTGTATTGGTTTTGCCATACATTCACATGGATCTGCCACAGGTGTACATGTGTTCCCCATCCTGAAACCCCCTCTCACCTCCCTCCCCATCGCATCCCTCTGGGTCATCTCAGTGCAACATTCCCGAGTACCCTGTCTCATGCATCGAACCTGGACTGGCGAACTGTTTCATATATGATAATATACATGTTTAAATGCCATTCTCCCAAATAATCTCATCCTTGCCCTCTCACACTGAGTCCAAAAGACTGTTCTATACGTCTGTGTCTCTTTTGCTGTCTCACAGATAGGGTTATTGTTACCACCTTTCTAAATTTCATATATATGTGTTCGTATACTGTATTGGTGTTTTTCTTTCTGGATTACTTCACTCTGTATAATAGAATCCAGTTTCATCCACCTCATTAGAACTGATTCAAATGTATTCTTTTTAATGGCTGAGTAATATTCCATTGTGTATATGTACCACAGCTTTCTTATCCATTCATCTGCTGATGGACATCTAGGCTGCTTCCATGTCCTGGCTATTATGAACAGTGCTGTGATGAACACTGGGGTACACGTGTCTGTTTCCCTTCTGGTTTCCTCAGTGTGTATGCCCAGCAGTGCGATTGCTGGATCATAAGGCAGTTTTTTTTTTTTTTTTTTTTTTTTGACTTTACAATAATGCATTGGTTTTGCCATATATCAATATGAATCCACCACAGGTATACACGTGTTCCCCATCCTGAACCCTCCTTCCTCCTCCGTCCCCGTACCATTCCTCTGGGTTTTCCTAGTGTACCAGCCCCAAGCATCCAGTATCGTGCATTGAACCTGGACTGGTGACTCGTTTCATATATGATATTATACATGTTTCAATGCCATTCTCCCAAATCATCCCACCCTCTCCCTCTCCCATAGAGTTCAAAAGATTGTTTTATACATCAGTGTCTATTGACTATGCCAAAGCCTTTGACTGTGTGGATCACAATAAACTGTGGAAAATTCTGAAAGAGATGGGAATACCAGACCACCTGATCTGCCTCTTGAGAAATTTGTATGCAGGTCAGGAAGGAACAGTTAGAACTGGACATGGAACAACAGACTGGTTCCAAATAGGAAAAGGAGTATGTCAAGGCTGTATATTGTCACTCTGCTTATTTAACTTATATGCAGAGTACATCCGGAGAAGGCAATGGCACCCCACTCCAGTACCCTTGCCTGAAAAATCCCATGGATGGTGGAGCCTGGTAGGCTGCAGTCCACGAGGTCACAAAGAGTCAGACACGACTGAGCGCCTTCCCTTTTACTTTTCACTTTCATGCACTGGAGAAGGAAATGGCAACCCACTCCAGTGTTCTTGCCTGGAGAATCCCAGGGACGGGGGAGCCTGGTGGGCTTCCATCTATGGGGTCGCACAGAGTTGGGCACAACTGAAGCGACTTAGCAGCAGGAGCAGCAGCACCAGAGTACATCATGAGAAATGCTGGGCTAGAAGCAGCACAAGCTGGAATCAAGATTGCTGGGAGAAATATCAATAACCTCAGATATGCAGATGACACACCCTTATGGCAGAAAGTGAAGAGAAACTAAAAAGCCTCTTGATGAAAGTGAAAATGGAGAGTGAAAAAATTGACTTAAAGCTCAACATTCAGAAAATGAAGACCATGGGATCCGGTCCCATCACTTCATGGGAAATAGATGGGGAAACAGTGGAAACAGTGTCAGACTTTATTTTGGGGGGCTCCAAAATCACTGCAGATGGTGACTGCAGCCATGAAATTAAAAGACGCTTACTCCTTGGAAGGAAAGTTATGACCAACCTAGATAGCATATTGAAAAGTAGATACATTACTTTGCCAACAAAGGCTCGTCTAGTGAAGGCTATGGTTATTCTGTGGTCATGTATGGATGTGAGAGTTGGACTGTGAAGAAGGCTGAGCACCAAAGAATTGATGCTTTTGAACTGTGGTGTTGGAGAAGACTGCAAGGAGATCCAACCAGTCCATTCTAAAAGAGATCAGCCCTGGGATTTCTTTGGAAGGAATGATGCTAAAGCTGAAACTCCAGTACTGTGGCCACCTCATGTGAAGAATTGACTCATTGGAAAAGATTCTGATGCTGGGAGGGATTGGGGGCAGGAGTAGAAGGGGATGACAGAGGTTGAGATGGCTGGCTGGCATCACTGACTCAATGGATGTGAGTCTGAGTGAACTCCGGGAGTTGGTGATGGACAGGGAGGCCTGGCGTACTGCAATTCACGGGATCTCAAAGAGTCGGACATGACTGAGCGACTGAACTGAACTGAACTGACTGACTGATACAGGGTTATTGTTATCATCTTTCTAAATTCCATGTATATGCGTTAGTATACTGTATTGGTGTTTTTCTTTCTGGCTTACTTCACTCTGAATTATAGGCTCCAGTTTCATCCACTTCATTTTTAAGGAATCTCCACATTGTTCTCCATACTGGCTGTACTAGTTTGCATTCCCACCAGCAGTGTAAGAGGGTTCCCTTTTCTCCACACCCTCTCCAGCATTTATAGTTTGTAGACTTTTGGATAGCAGCCATTCTGACTGGTGTGAAATGGTACCTCATTGTGGTTTTGATTTGCATTTCTCTGAGAATGAGTGAGGTTGAGCATCTTTTCATGTGTTTGTTAGCCATCTGTATGTCTTCTTTGGAGAAATGTCTGTTTAGTTCTTTGGCCCATTTTTTGATTGGGTCGTTTATTTTTTCTGGAATTGAGCTGTAATGAAATTAATTCTTTGTCAGTTGTTTCATTTGCTATTATATTCTCCCATTCTGAAGGTTGTCTTTTCACCTTGTTTATAGTTTCCTTTGTTGTGCAAAAGCTTTTAATTTCATTTAGGTTCCATTTGTTTGTTTTTGCTTTTATTTCTATTACCCTGGGAGGTGGGTCATAGAGGATCCTGCTGTGATTTATGTCAGAGAGTGTTTGCCTATGTTTTCCTCTAGGAGGTTTATCATTTCTGGTCTTACATTTAGATCTTTAATCCATTTTGAGTTTACTTTTGTGTATGGTGTTAGAAAGTGTTCTAGTTTCATTCTTTTAGAAGTGGTTGGAGCCTGGTGGGGTGCCGTCAATGGGGTCGCAAAAAATCAGACATGACTGACGTGACTTAGCAGCAGCAACAGACCAGTTTTCCCAGCACCACTTGTTAAAGAGATTGTCTTTTCTCCGTTGTATATTCTTGCCTCCTTTGTCAAAGATAGGGTGTCCATACATGTGTGGATTTATCTCTGGGCTTTCTATTTTGTTCCATTTATCTATATTTCTGTCTTTGTGCCAAAGCATAATGTCTTGATGACTGTGGCTTTGTAGTAGAGTCTGAAGTCAGACAGGTTGATTCCTCCAGTTCCATTCTTCTTTCTCAAGATTGCTTTGGCTACTCAAGGTTTTTTGTATTTCCATACAAATTGTGAAATTATTTGTTCTAGTTCTGTGAAAAATACTGTTGTTAGCTTGATAGGGATTGCATTGAATCTATAGATTGCTTTGGGTAGTATACTCATTTTCAGTATATTGATTCTTCCAATCCTTGAATATGGTATATTTCTCCATCTATTTGTATCATCTTTGATTTCTTTCATCAGTGTTTTATAGTTTTCTATATATAGGTCTTTTGTTTCTTTAGGTGGATTTATTCTTAAGTATTTTATTCTTTTCATTTCAATGGTGAATGGAACTGTTTTCTTTCTTTCTTTTTTTCTTAACATGTATTATTTTATTTTATTTTTACTTTACAATATTGTATTGGTTTTACCATACATCAACATGCATCCGCTATGGGTATACACGTGTTCCCCATCCTGAACCTTCCCCCCCACCTCCCTCCCCATACCATCCCTCTGGGTCATCCCAGTGCATCAGCCCTAAGCTTCCTGTATCCTGCATCAAACCTGGACTGGCGATTCATTTCTTATATGCTATTATACATGTTTTAATGCCATTCTCCCAAATTATCACCCCTCCCTCTCCCACAGAGTCCAAAAGATTGTTCTATACATCTGTGTCTCTTTTGCTGTCTTGCATACACGGTTGTCATTACCATCTTTCTAAATTCCATATATATGCATTAGTATATGGTATTCGTGTTTTTCTTTCTGGCTTACTTCACTCTGTGTAATAGGCTCCAGTTTCACCCACCTCATTAGGACTGACTCAAATGTATTCTTTTTAATGGCTGAGTATACCACAGGCGGTTGCTACGGGCGCGTGATAGCGCAGGCGGCTGCGACAGGGGTGCCATAGCACGACCGAGAGGAGCCATCCCACGTCCAAGGTCAGGGGCAGAAGCCGGGAGGACCCCATGCCCGAAGGGCAGTGGCCAAGAGGAGTTACCCCACGTCCGAGGTCAGGGGCAGCGGCGAAGAGTACCAGACTGCAACGGCACAGGAACGGCCAAGAGGAGCTACCCCGCATCCGAGGTCGGGGGGGCAGCCGAGAGGAGATACCCAGCGTCCGAGGTCAGGGATGGCGGCCGGGAGAAGCTACCCCACGCCTCCACGCCCAAGGCCAGGGGCGGTGGTGGGGAGGAGATACCCCACGCCCCAAGCCTGATGCCAGGGGTGGCGGGCTGGAGGAGATACCCAATGCCCCTAAGCCGGAGGCCAGGGGCTACAGGCGGGGGGAGCTACCCCACGCCCCTAAGCCCGAGGCCAAGGGCGGCGGTGGGGAGGAGCACCACATGACCGAGGCCAGGGGCGGTGGCCAGGAGGACCAAACTCACGTCCAAGGAGCCGTGGCTGCACGGGCACAGGAGGGCCTAGAGGAGCTATCCCACATTGAAGGTCAGGAAGGACAGTGGTGAGGAGATGCCCCTCGTCCAAGGTAATGAGCAATGGCTGTGCTTTGCTGGAGCAGCCGTGAAGAGATACCCCACGCCCAAGGCAAGAGAAACCCAAGTAAGATGGTAGGAGTTGCAAGAGGGCATCAGAGGGCAAACACACTGAAACCATACTCACAGAAAACTAGTCAATCTAATCACACTAGGACCACAGCCTTGTCTAACTCAATGAAATTGAGCCATGCCCGTGGGGCAACCCAAGATGGGCGGGTCATGGTGGAGAGATCTGACAGAATGTGGTCCACTGGAGAAGGGAAAGGCAAACCACTTCAGTATTCTTGCCTTGAGAACCCCATGAACAGTATGAAAAGGCGAAATGATAGGATACTGAAAGAGGAACTCCCCAGGTCAGTAGTGTCCAATATGCTACTGGAGATCAGTGGAGAAATAACTCCAGAAAGAATGAAGGCATGGAGCCAAAGCAAAAACAATACCCAGCTGTGGATGTGACTGGTGATAGAAGCAAGGTCCGATGCTGCAAGAGCAATATTGCATAGGAACCTGGAATGTCAGGTCCGTGAATCAAGGCAAATTGGAAGTGGTCAAACAAGAGATGGCAAAAGTGAATGTCGACATTCTAGGAATCAGCGAACTGAAATGGACTGGAATGGGTGAATTTAACTCAGATATGGTCAGATGACCATTATATCTACTACTGCAGGCAGGAATCCCTCAGAAGAAACGGAGTGGCCACCATGGTCAACAAAAGAGTCCGAAATGCAGTACTTAGATGAAATCTCAAAAACGACAGAATAATCTCTGTTCATTTCCAAGGCAAACCATTCAATATCACAGTAATCCAAGTCTATGCCCCAACCAGTAATGCTGAAGAAATTGAAGTTGAACGGTTCTATGAAGACCTATAAGGCCTTTTAGAACTAACAAACAAAAAAAATGTACTTTTCATTATAGGGGACTAGAATGCAAAAGTAGGAAGTCAAGAAACACCTGGAGGAACAGACAAATTTGGCCTTGGAATACGGAATGAAGCAGGGCAAAGACTAATAGTGTTTTGCCAAGAAAATGCACTGGTCATAACAAACACCCTCTTCCAACAACACAAGAGAAGACTCTATACATGGACATCACCAGATGGTCAACCCCGAAATCAGATTGATTATATTCTTTGCAGCCAAAGATGGAGAAATTCTATACAGTCAGCAAAAACAAGACTGGGAGCTGACTGTGGCTCAGACCGTGAATCCTTATTGCCAAATTCAGACTTAAATAGAAGAAAGTAGGGAAAACCACTGTACCATTCAGGTATGACCTAAATCAAATCCCTTATGATTTTACCGTGAAAGTGAGAAATAGATTTAAGGGCCTAGATCTGACAGATAGACTGCCTGATGAACTATGGAATGAGGTTCGTGACACTGTACAGGAGACAGGGATCAAGGCCATTACCATAGAAAATAAATGCAAAAAAGCAAAATGGCTGTCTAGGGAGGCCTTACAAATAGCTGTGAAAAGAAGAGAAGTGAAAAGAAAAGGAGAAAAGGAAAGATATAAACATCTGAATGCAGAGTACCAAAGAATAGCAAGAAGAGATAAGAAAGCCTTCTTCAATGATCAATGCAAAGAAATAGAGGAAAACAACAGAATGGGAAAGACTAGGGATTTCATCAAGAAAATCAGAGATACCAAAGGAACATTCCATGCAAAGATGGACTCGATAAAGGACAGAAATGGTATGGACCTAACAGAAGGAGAAGATATTAAGAAGAGATGGCAAGAATACACAGAAGAACTGTACAAAAAAGATCTTCATGACCCAGATAATCACAATGGTGTGATCACTGACCTAGAGCCAGACATCCTGGAATGTGAAGTCAAGTGGGCCTTAGAAAGCATCAGTATGAACAAAGCTAGTGGAGGTGATGGAATTCCAGTTGAAGTATTCCAAATCCTGAGAGATGATGCTGTGAAAGTGCTGCACTCAATATGCCAGTAAATTTGGAAAACTCAACAGTGGCCACAGGACTGGGAAAGGTCAGTTTTCATTCCAATCCCAAAGAAAGGCAATGCCAAAGAATGCTCAAACTACCACACAATTGCACACACCTCACACGCTTGTAAAGTAATGCTTAAAATTCTCCAAGCCAGGCTTCAGCAATATGTGAACCATGAACTTCCTGATGTTCAAGCTGGTTTTAGAAAAGGCAGAGGAACCAGAGATCAAATTGCCAACATGCGCTGGACCATCAAAAAAGCAAGAGAGTTCCAGAAAAACATCTATTTCTGCTTTATTGACTATGCCAAAGCCTTTGACTGTGCGGATCACAATAAACTGTGGAAAATTCTAAAAGAGATGGGAATACCAGACCACCTGACCTGCCTCTTGAGAAATTTGTATGCAGGTCAGGAAGCAACAGTTAGAACTGGACATGGAACAACAGACTGGTTCCAAATAGGAAAAGGAGTTCGTCAAGGCTGTATATTGTCACACTGTTTATTTAACTTATATGCAGAGTACATCATGAGAAACGCTGGACTGGATGAAACACAAACTGGAATCAAGATCACTGGGAGAAATATCAATAACCTCAAATATGCAGATGACATCACCCTTATGGCAGAAAGTGAAGAGGAACTCAAAAGCTTCTTGATGAAACTGAAAGTCGAGAGTGAAAAAGTTGGCTTAAAGCTCAACATACAGAACACGAAGATCATGGCATCTGGTCCCACCACTTCATGGGAAATAGATGAGGCAACAGTGTCAGACTTTATTTTTTCTCGGCTCCAAAATCATTGCGGATGGTGACTGCAGCCATGAAATTAAAAGAAGCTTACTCCTTGGAAGGGAAGTTATGACCAACCTAGATAGCATATTCAAAAGCAGAGACATTACTTTTCCAACAAAGATTCGTCTAGTCAAGGCTATGGTTTTTCCTGTGGTCATGTATGGATGTGAAAGTTGGACTGTGAAGAAGGCTGAGTGCCGAAGAATTGATGCTTTTGAACTGTGGTGTTGGAGAAGACTCTTGAGAGTCCCTTGGACTGCAAGAAGTTCCAACCAGTCCATTCTGAAAGATATCAGCCCTGGGATTTCTTTGGAAGGAATGATGCTAAAGCTGAGAGTCCAGTACTTTGGCCACCTCATGCGAAGTGTTGACTCATTGGAAAAGACTGTGATGCTGGGAGGGATTGGGGGCAGGAGGAGAAGGTGACAACAGAGGATGAGATGGCTGAATGGCATTGCTGACTCGATGGATGTGAGTCTGAGTGAACTCTGGGAGTTGGTGATGGACAGGGAGGCCTGGCGTGCTGCGATTCATGGGGTTGCAAATAGTCGGACAGAACTGAGTGACTGATCTGATCTGAATACTCCATTGTGTATATGTACCACAGCTTTCTTACCCATTCATCTGCTGATGGACATCTAGGTTGCTTCCATGTCCTGGCTATCATAAACAGTGCTGCGATGAACATTGGAGTACACGTGTTTCTTTCAGTTCTGGTTTCCTCGGTGTGTATGCCCAGCAGACCCAGATATCTGGGTCGTATGGCAGTTCTCTTTCCAGTTTTTAAAGGAATCTCCACACTGTTCTCCATAGTGGCTGTACTAGTTTGCATTCCCACCAACAGTGTAAGAGAGTTCCCTTTTCTCCACACCCTCTCCAGCATTTATTGCTTGTAGACTTTTGGATAGCAGCCATTCTGACTAGTGTTAAATGTACCTCATTGTGGTTTTGACTTACACTTCTCTGAGAATGAGTGATGTTTAGCATCTTTTCGTGTGTTTGTTAGCCATATGTATGTTTTCTTTGAAGAAATTTCTATTTAGTTCTTGGCCCATTTTTTGATTGGGTCGTTTATTTTTCTGGAATTGAGCTTCAGGGGTTGCCTATATATTTTTTAGATTAGTTGTTTGTCAGTTGCTTCATTTGCTATTACTATATTCATTGATTAGCTCTAGTAATTTTCTGGTGAAGTCTTTAGGGTTTTCTATGTAGAGGATCATGTCATCTGCAAACAGTGAGAATTTTACTTCTTCTTTTCCAATTTGTGTTCCTTTTATTTCTTTTTCTTCTCTAATTGCTGCTATTCCTATATTAATTTGCTATTACTATATTCATTGATTAGCTGTCTTTTCACCTTGCTTATAGTTTCTTCTGTTGTGCAGAAACTTTTTATATTAATTAGATCCCATTTGTTTATTTTTGTTTTTTTTCCAATATTCTGGTAGGTGGGTCATAGGGTATCTTGCTGTGACCTATCCCACACAAACTCTTCCAGAAAATTGCAGAGGAAGGTAAATTTCCAAACTCATTCTATAAGGCCACCATCACCCTAATACCAAAACCTGACAAAGATCCCACAAAAAAAAGAGAAGTACAGGCCAATATCACTGCTGAACATAGATGTAAAAATCCTTAATAAAATTCTATCAATCAGAATCCAACAACACATTAAAAAGATCATACACCATGACCAAGTGGGCTTTATCCCAGGGATGCAAGGATTTTTCAATATCTGCAAATCAATCAATGTAATATACCACATTAACAAATTGAAAAATAAAAGCCATATGATCATCTCAATAGATGAAGAGAAAGCCTTTGACAAAATTCAACATCCATTTATGATAAAAACTCTACAGAAAGCAGGAATAGAAGGAACATACCTCAACATAATAAAAGCTATATATGACAAACCCACAGCAAACATTATCCTCAATGGTGAAAAACTGAAAGCATTTTCCCTAAAGTCAGGAACAAGACAAGGTGCCCACTTTCACCATTACTATTCAACATAGTTTTGGAAGTTTTGGCCACAGCAATCAGAGTAGAAAAAGAAATAAAAGGAATCCAAATTGGAAAAGAAGAAGTAAAACTCTCACTGTTTGCAGATTACATGATCCTCTATATAGAAAACCCTAAAGACTCCACCAGAAAATTACTAGAGATAATCAATGAATATAGTAAAGTTGCAGGATATAAAATTAACACTCAGAAACCCCTTGCATTCCTATACACTAATAATGAGAAAATAGAAAGAAAAATTAAGGAAACAATTCCATTCACCATTGCAACGAAAAGAATAAAATACTTAGGAATATATCTACCTAAAAAAACTAAAGACCTATATATAGAAAACTATAAAACACTGGTGAAAGAAATCAAAGAGGATGCTAATAGATGGAGAAATATACCATGTTCAGGGATTGGAAGAATCAATATAGTGAAAATGAGTATATTACCCAAAGCAATGTATAGATTCAATGCCATCCCTATCAAGCTACCAACGGTATTTTTCACAGAGCTAGAACAAATAATTTCACAATTTGTATGGAAATGCAAAAAACCTCAAATAGCCAAAGCAATCTTGAGAAAGAAAAATGGAACTGGAGGAATCAACCTGCCTTACTTCAGGCTCTACTACAAAGCCACAGTCATCAAGACAGTATGGTACTGGCACAAAGACAGAAATATAGATCAATGGAACAAAATAGAAAGCCCAGAGATAAATCTATGCACCTATGGACAGCTTATCTTTGACAAAGGAAGCAAGAATATACAGTGGAGAAAAGACAATCTCTTTAACAAGTGGTGCTGGGGAAACTGGTCAACTACTTGCAAAAGAATGAAGCTAGAACACTTTCTAACACCATACACAAAAATAAACTCAAAATGGATTAAAGATCTAAACATAAGACCAGAAACTATAAAAATCTTAGAGGAGAGAGAACATAGGCAAAACACTCTCCAACATACATCACATCAGGAACTGTTTCCTTAATTTCTCTTTCTTTTTTCTCATTGTTAGTATGTAAGAATTCAAGGGATTTCTCTCTGTTAATTTTATATCCCACAACTTTACTATATTCATTGATTAGCTCTAATAATTTTCTGGTGGAGTCTTTAGGGTTTTCTATGTAGAGGATCATGTCATCTGCAAACAGTGAAAGTTTTACTTCTTTACCAATCTGGATTCCTTTTATTTCTTTTTCTGCTCTTCTGGACTTGTTTAGAAGTGAAAATTTTTATCATCATGACAATGATATTATACACCTTATTTTTCCTTCACTATTAATTCTGATTGAAAGTCAGATTATCTTATATGAGAACAGACTAATATCCAAAAACTTAATTTGAGTGTTAATGCCAATTCCTTAAATTGTACTCATAATGATTCCAATGAATATTCAATTAGATCCATATATAAGTAAGTGTAAATACACAAAAAATAAACATGTGTATGTGTTACTATTCTTGAAACACATTCCTATTTGTATGTCTAATTCCTTTTAATCCATAACCAAAAAAAGCATACTGACTGCTTTGGAGAAAGAGGAGAGCAATGCTGTACCCTGTTTTCTAAAATTTGCTACGGCCCAGGTGGTGTTGCTTTTCTACTTGTATTCTCTGTTTACTTGGGAAAATATTCCTTAGTTGCTCTATGACATTTTTCTCCAATAATAGGAATACATCACAGTTCTCATTAGGTCAACAGCTAAAGTTGACTATAGAGATTCCCTTTTAGCCTGAGAGTACAGTGCCATGAGATCCATCGTTCTTTAGCAAGCGTTTATTGTTTGCTTTCAGGGTCAGCCAAGCTCCCTCCTTCTATCCTTAAATTTTTAAAATTCCTATGATAGCAATAAGTTATCTCAACTAGCAATAAGTTATTAATCCTTGAAATATACAGTTATCTCTGTATTATATTTTTCTCTCTGACACTGGCACTAGTCATTATGTTCTGGTAGTATTAATTGTCTTTTGTGTACTGGGTCATATTAAATTCCTTAGCTGTTCTTGTGGGCTTCCATGGTAGCTCAGCTGGTAAAGCATCCGCCTGCAATTCAAGAGACTCTGGTTCAATTCCTGGGTCTAGAAGATACCCTGGAGAAAGGATAGGCTACCCACTCCAGTATTCATGGCTTTCCCTTATGGCTCAGCTGGTAAAGAATCTGCCTGAAATGCGGGAAACCTGGGTTCAATCCCTGGGTTGGGAAGATCTCCTGGAGGAGGGCATGGTAACCTATTCCAGTATTCTTGCCTGGACAATCCCCATGGACAGAGGGGCCTGGCAGGCTACAGTCCATGGGGTCACAAAGAGACGGACAAGACTGAGCAACTAAGCACAGCACAGCTTTTGTAGTAGTTTTAAAACTACAACAATCCTTACTACAATCAATAGTTTGACTGCAGTCTACAATGACAGATTACATATTCTTCTAGGATGGTATTATTGAGATGTTTTCTTTATTCTTTTCAAGTTAGACATATTGATCTCAGGTGGCCTCAGCCTGCAATGGCTTGGAGCAGGGCTTGGGTTCCCAGCCAGAGACTGGGGCTCGCTCACAGTGGTGAAAGCACCAGATCCTATCCACTAGACCACTGGTCAGTGACAAGAACCCTGGCCCTTTGGCTTTCCAGAAAAGAATTTCCACAAAGATGGAAAGTAGTGAAGCAAGTAAAGTATTTACTAGGAGAAGAAAGAGTACAATACATGTGGAAAGACATACAGGCAGACTCAGAAGGAGAGTCTGAGTCACCCCACATAGTAGTTTAAATCAATTATGTGTGACATTTTTTCTGGGTTTCCTTTGGTCAGTCATTTTGATTTGCCTGATGCATAGTTCATATTGGGTATATCTCAGGTTACTTCCATGTATGTGCAGGTATCTGTTAGCCAAGATGGATCCTACCAAAAAGGTCTCTGGGTAGAACACCCCTTAACATGACTCCCCTTTGGCTTCCAAGAAGCATTTTCTGTGCATGTGTGGTCAGGGAGATCTCCTAACTTTGGGAATGAGAAATATGTGGTCTATGCAAGGCCCAGCCTCCTCCCTTAATTGCCCTACTATACTTATCTTGGAGTTTTGGTCAATAGAGAATGAATCTCCAATTACTTTACCCTGGGGAACTCATGGGGCTTCTCTCATCTGCCTCCTGCCTCAATATGGATTAGACCCTTGCTACTCAAAGTACAGTTGGTATAATCTGGTTTGTTAGCAGTGCAGAATCTGTATTTTAGAGTTTATGCATATGTATATTAAAATTTTAAAAGTACAGACGGATCAGTGTCTGGCATATAGTAGATGATAAAATAAATGCTTAATGGAATGAATGAATATAATAAAAATTACAAATGGGTGTTAGAAATTATACTATATTATTGGTTTTAACTTAAACAACAAATAAGTATTAGAATTTTTTTTTAATTCCAAACAAACTTTGAACATTGAAATGTGGAAATAAACTATCAGAAAGAGGATTTATTATTTCCAGAGACAGAAGCTTTACTTTTCTATAAGAAAATTGAATGAATTATAAATGTAGTCACAGATTTTAGATATTAGATAATATGCCCAGCTCCAGTTTATAAATTATATTACCAAATGACATAGTTTTATTAACTTTTTGAAAAATGGCACAATTGTAAAATTAATAATTGTAAGAAAGGTTTCTCTTTAAATGAAGCTAAGAGAAGGCAACGGCACCCCACTCCAATACTCTTGCCTGGGAAATCCCATGGATGGAGGAGCCTCGTAGGCTACAGTCCATGGGGTCGCTAAGAGTTGGACACGACTGAGCGACTTCACTTTCACTTTTCACTTTCATGCATTGGAGAAGGAAATGGCAACCCACTACAGTGTTCTTGCCTGGAGAATCCCAGGGACAGAGGAGCCTGGTGGGCTTTCGTCTACGGGGTCGCACAGAGTCGGACACAACTGACACGACTTAGCAGAAGCAGCAGCAGCAAGATAATTTTGATATACTATGTTTTCTACTCCAGCATGTGGCCAAATAGTGTCTCTGCTTTTTCTGTTGCACTCTGTATCTACTTCCACATTCTGGCTCTGTCCTTGGTCCATAAGGATCAAAATGTATAGCATGAATTATGACACAGAGGGGGAAGAGGACAAGCTTTTTTACAAATAAAGATTGATTTGGAGAATTAAGTAGGTGATGAAATGGAATAATAAATGGCAAAAATTGATTGAGCCATCAACAAAATGATTTATTATTAGTTTAAAAAATACACAGACAAATCTGATCAACCTGAAACCCTTAATGAATTAAGTGTAAGCATATGCTCTACTGTAAATAAATAAGCAAACAAAAACAGTATGTCAAAATTGTGTAAAATATTATTTGTATTAGCAAGGGATATTGAAAATAAATTTTAAGAGAATTCAAACTGTCATGTTTCCTGTCCAACATTCTTTTAAAGAACTCTTATTCAAAATGCAATAACTTGGATAAGCAAAGAACAAATACAATATATTGTTATGACATGTTTATGTACTTAAAAAACATTTACAGCTCCTTTTTTTCTCCACACAGCTTGGAGAGCCTTAGTTTCCCAGCCAGGTATTAAATCCATGCCACCTGCATTGGGAACACATAGTCTTAACCACTGGTCCACGAAGAAAGTCCTTTACAGCTTCCTCTTTTAAAGTAACCCATGTACCTGTAGCCTTCCAGGTTCCTCTGTCCATGAGATTCTCCAGGCAAGAAAACTGGAGTGGGTTGCCATTTGCTTCTCCAGGGGAATGTCCCAACCCAGGAATTGAAGCCAGGCCTCCCACATTGCAGGCAGATGCTTTACCTACTGAGCTATGCAGGGTTTGCTTGGTAATTTGTTCATTTAAATAGAGATTTCTGGGCCTCACTTTAGACATACCCAGCCAAAACCCTGCTTGGTACTTGAACTCACATGGCCAGGACTCAAACCCAGCCAAAACCCAGTTTGGGACTGTAATCCACATGGCCGGGACTCAGACCCAGCCAAAACCCACGATCTTCAAACTGAGGTCACCCACCTGGTTTCAGGACCTAATGTAGCTCTGGTTCTTGATGTCTCATCACAGAAAGAATTCAGTGAGAGACAAAGTGATAGATAAGTGAATTTATTTAGACAGAAACACACTCCATAGACAGAGTGTGGGCCATCACAGAAGGTGAGAGTAGCCTTGGGAGAAACATACTCCACAGACAAGAGTGTGGGCCATCACAGAGGGTGAGTGTGGCCTCAAAATGTAGTGTGGTTAGCTTTTATGGGTTGGGTAATATCATAAGCTAATGAGTAGGAGGATTATTATTCCAACTATTTTGGGGAAAGAGCAGAGATTTCCAGGAACTGGACCACGTTTTGAACTTTGATGGTTGGCCTTGGAACTGTCATGGTGTTTCTGGGTGTATCATTTAGCTTGCTGATACATTACAATGAGCTTATACTGAGGTCTCGTTGAAGCTAACTTTGCTGCCATCTAGGGTCCATTTGATTCTAACAAGTTTATGTTGTGTTCTCAGGCTATGTCATTCTTTGAAAGGTTGTGTCCTGCCTCATGTTTCAGTCCTATATATTTTGAGGGATTAAAGGATTGAGCTAAATTTTTACTGACTCTGGAGCTCCAGAACTTTGACCAAGTTGTGTGTATGTAAATATATATATATATATGTGTGTGTGTGTGTGTGTGTGTGTGTGTGTGTGTTACTGGTTTGCTCAAAATTTTGAGTATTTGAATTATGGCCTATCAATATTTTATTTGATATGCAGTAAGAAAAGACTCTGTATGTGTGAAAGAAAGAAAGAGAGAGAAAGATTGAGCTCTAAACACTCTTTTCCAAGACTTGAATAGGACCTTTCACTTATCTGTGGATATTTTTAAGGAAAATAGATCCAAAACTAAATACTTTGTGAAAAATGAAAGCCATCCCTTTGGGGAGATCTAAAGGTTAACTTTAAAAATATATATGTATTTATTTATTTATTTTGCTGCATCAGGTCTTGGTTGAAGCACAGGATATCTTCATTGTGGCATGGAGAGTCTCTCTTTGAGGCTCATAGAGAACAGTCTTCTCTAGTTGTGGCATGCAGTCACCCTGTGGCATGTGGGATCTTAGTTCCCTGACCAGGGATTGAATCTGCATCCTCTACATTGGAAGGTAGATTCTTAACTACTGGACCAGTAAGGAAGTCCCTAAAGTTTAACTTTTTTTTAAAATTCAAGAACCAAGAAAATAATCTTGCTTGAAACCTCATCAAAAAGAATAAAATACAAAGGAACAGACTTAACCAAAGAGTTGAAAGACTTATACTCTGAAAACTATAAAACACTGATGGAGGAAGTTGAAGAAAACACAAAGAAATAGAAAGATGTCTTATGTTCATTGATTGAGAGAACTAATATTGCTAAAATGTCCACACTACCCAAGTAATCTACAGATTTAACGCAATTCCTATCAGAATACTTATGACATTTTTCACAGAACTAGAATAAACTACAGTTTATATGAAACCACAAAAGACCACAAATAGACAAAGCAATCATAAGCAAAAAGATCAAAGCTGGAGGTATCATGCTTCTTGAACTCAGACTACACTACAAAGCTACAGTGATCAAAGCAGTATTGTACTGGCACAATAACAGACCCATAAATCAATGGAACAAAATAGACAGCCCAGAAATAAATTAATGCACATTTAGTTAATTAATCTATGGCAAAGGAGGAAATAATATACAATAGGAAAAAGCCTCTTCAGTAAACAGTGTTGGGGAACAGGACAGATATATTTAAAACAATGAGATTAGAACATTCTTGAATATCATATACAAAAATAAAATCAAAATGGATAAAAGACCTGAATGTAAGACTGAAATCTATAAAAACTCCTAGAGGAAAACATAGGCAGAAATCGCTTTGACATAACTTGTAGCTATAATTTATTGGATCTGTCTCTTGAGACAAAGGGAGCATAAAAATCAACAAATGAGACCTAACTAAACTTGAAAGCTTTTGCACATCAAAGGAAACCATTGAGAAAATGAAAATACAACCTAATGAATAATATTTGCTAATGATATGACTGATAAGTGGTTAATATTCAAAATATATAAACAGCTAATACAACCTAATAGCAAAAAACAAACAAACAAACAAAAAAACTGATTAAAAAAGTGGGAAGGAAATATGAATAGTCTTTTTTCCAAAGAAAACATACAGATAGCCAAGAGGCGTATAAAAAGATGCCCAACATCACTAATCATCAAAGAAATGCAATTCAGAACCTCAATGAGATATCACTTCATGTCTGTCAGAATGGTATAAAAAGAGCAAAATAACAAATGTTTGCAAGGATGTGGAGAAAAGGGAACCCTAGTACACTGTTGGTGGAAATGTAAATTGGTATAGCCACTATGAAAAACAATATGGAGTTTCCTCAAAAAAATAAATAAATAAATAACATAAAACTACCACATGATCCAAATTGCAAGGAGATTAAACCAGTCAGTCCCATGGGAAATCAACCCTGAATAGTCATTGAAAGAACTGTTGCTGAATCTGAAGCTCCAATACTTTGGCCACCTGATTCAAAGAGCCCATTCATTGGAAAAAACTCTCATGCTGGGGAAGATAGAAGATAAAAGGAGAAACAGGCAACAGAAGTTGACATAGTTAGATAGCATCACCAACTCAATGGACATGAATTTGAGGGAAGTGGGAGACAGTGGAGGACAGAGGAGCCTGGCATGCTATAGTCCATGGGGTTGCAGAGTTAGACAAGACTTAGTGATTAAACAACAATATGATCCAGCAATTCCACTCTTGGTTATATATCAGAAGGAAAAGAAAACACTAATTTGAAAAAAATACATGCACCTCCATTTTCATAGCAGTATTATTTACAATAGCCAAGATATGGAAACAACATAAATGCCCATCAAAACAAACAGATAAAGAGGATGTACACACAGACACATGTACACACACACACTCACATACACACACACTCACAATGGAATACTACTCAGCCATGAAATTTGCAACAATATGGCTGGACTTGGAAGGTAAAATGCTTAGTGAAGTTTGAATACAGAGAAAGACACATAAAGAATGGTATCAATGCAGAATCTAAACAATAAAACAAGCAGTGAATATGGTAAAATAGAAGCAAACTCATAGATATAGAGAACAAACAAGTGGTTACCAGTGGGGAGAGGGGAAAAGAGGAAGGTCAAAACAGGGGTAGGGGGTTAAGAGGTACAAACTACAATATATAAAATAAGATATAAGGATCTACTGTACAGCACAAGGAATATGGCCAATATTTTATAACTTTAAATGGAGTATAACCTATAAAAATATTGATTTACTATGTGTATACCTGAAACTATATAATACAGTAGATCAACTATATTTCAATTTAAAACAATGGAAGAACCAGTGTTGAATTCTAGTTCTCAAGTATCAGTCCATAAAAAGTTTTACCAAAGCTAAATGGTAAAACTCAACATTCAAAAAACTCAGGTCATGGCATCTGGTCCCATCACTTCATGGAAAATAGATGGGGAAACAATGAAAACAGTAACCTACTTTATTTTCATGGGCTCCAAAATCATGGTGGACTGCAGCCATGAAATTTAAAGATGCTTGCTCCTTGGAAGAAAAGCTATGACCAACCTAGACAGCGTATTCAAAAGCAGAGGCATCCCTTTGCCAACAAAGGTCCATCTAGTCAAGGCTATGGTTTTTCCAATAGTTATGTATGGATGTGAGAGTTGGACTATAAAGAAAGCTGAGCACTGAAGAATTGATGCTTTTGAACTGTAGTGTGAAGAAGACTCTTGAGAGTCCCTTGGATTTCAAGGAGATCCAACCAGTCCATCCTAAAGGAGATCAGTCCTGGGTGTTCATTGGAAGGACTGATGTTGAAACTGAAACTCCAATACTTTGGCCACCTGATGCGAAGAGCTGATTTATTTGAAAAGACCCTGATGGTGGGAAAGATTGAGGGCAGGAGGAGAAGGGGACGACAGGGGATGAGATGGTTGGATGGCATCACCGACTCAATGGACATGAGTTTGGGTAAACTCCAGGAGTTGGTGATGGACAAGGAGGCCTGGTGTGCTGCAGTTCACGGGGATTGCAAAGAGTCGGACACGACTGAGTGACTGATCTGAAGGAAACTGACTCTGCCCATTATTATCTGTATATATGACTATTCAGTTTCATGCTCTAAAATCCTTATGTATTAAATATTGTCTAGCAATAACTTGCTCCAATTGTTGTTCCCCATTTGGTGTTGGTCTAGTCCTATTTTGGCTTCATTGCTTTCTTAAAATTATTTGTTCATTAGGTAAACCTCTTTTCATCCCTTGGCTTTGTTTTTTATTTGAAAAAAGATGTTTTAGGTTATTTTATATTCAAAAATTTTCAGCATATGCATAATGTATGTATCTGGATATAGTAAAAGTTATATCATATCATAATGTTGGTGCTTAATATTTAAGAATACCAATCTATAATATGATATAGGCAATTTATGAAATGGAGATTGGTCGGTTTAGTTTTTCTCTTTTCCTATTTAAATATTCATTGACCTGCTTTTTCTTTAGAATTTCTAGTCTATTTGAAAAAATCCATTTTTATATCCTTTATAGGACTACTGACTGACTGAATTACTTTTCTTCTTTTCCAACTTTACCCCTTTCTAGGAAAGCCTTGACTGACGATATTTATGTTCTGTTTTCTTCTCACTCTGCTTTCAGTAAGAATCCTCTTTAAATTGCTACAGTGTGTCCAGGCTCAATCTCTTTGTTTTATTCCATTCCATTTATAGAACTAGTGGCAATGTCTCATGAAACCTGAATGACTCTTACTTTCTTTTATTTTCTTATAAGTTGGTGACTACCACATTTTATATGATTCTTTATTTTTAGTCAGTTTAATTTTCCAAACTCTTTCTTTTGGATTTCCTCATTTCTGAAAATACTTTCATTTTATGTCCTTGTTTTGCTGTGCTATATCAACTAGTAGTTTATAAACTAGATGTAGCTATAAACCAGGTAGTCAGGGATCAGTGAGTCTATGCTTCCTTCTCTATACACTCAGTTGCTTTTCTCTTTCAATGAATAAATAAATCCAAGTTTTATTTCCTTTGATACTTAATACTCCACTTATCTGTAATTGCTGTCTTAGCCTTTTCTCATAAATTCTGCATTGAGTCAGTCATTTCAAGCACCTTAGTACATTATCTGTATAGTATTTTCTACTCCCACCACCAGGTTGTCAATGACACAGAGAATTCCTAAACTTTATATTGACCATCATACCATAAAGGGTATCATAATAGTTTTGAACCTGACCACTTCTAATATTTATGAGGTAAGGTAGCCTACAATGTCAACCATATCATCATTATGTAGTTCAGGTAAGTATGCCCATGACTGAACTATGACAGTACATATCCATTTCAAACCACTGTCACAGTCATGCTTTTTAAAACATTATAATTTAGTAAAGGCAAATGTGATCTGTATAAGGGCAAATTGAAAGTTAGTGATATCTGGAAAAAAACACTGGATTCCTGATTCTCTGTCTAGGTGACTATTATCATCAATAGAAACAGCAAAAATAGACAATAAAGTAGAAAGTGCCCTACACTGAGACCCCAGCTGCCCTTACTCTATAGTCCTAACTTGATTACTTAATTGCTATGTTTTGAGTACACTGTGTTCCCTGTTTGTACTTTAATTGGTATTGAAATAGGCAATTTTGCAAGTACATTCTAGCTCTAAATTTTCGTTTTTCTTTAAGAGGCGGGAATTGGATGGGTCTTAGGATGAACCCTGGTCTCTGATTGAATAAATAGCTCTTAAAATTTCTTTTTCTTTTCTGTTTATTTTAATAGCTCTTAAAATTTCTTTTTCTTTTCTGTTTATTTTTTACTATTATTATTTTACTTTACAATATTGTATTGGTTTTGCCATACATCAACATGCGTCTGCCATGGATGTATACATGTTCCCCATCCTGAACCTCCCTCCCACATCCCTCCCTATACCATCCCTCTGGGTCATCCCAGTGCACCAGCCCCAAGCTTCCTGTATCCCTCATGGAACCTGGACTGGCGATTCGTTTCTTAAAGAACTATTGCTGGACTGAGGGTTCTGGGAAAGGTATAAGAATGAGTCATCCTCTTTAGATAAGTATTTTGGATTCAAATATTAGGTGAGTCAGCAGCTATCACTCTTACCAGATAAATATTTGCCTTCTCAATTTCAATTGACTGGGCATATACACTTCACTCTGGAATTTTTCTCTCATAGTTTGTCACTTTCTTGAAGTTAACTTATCCTACTTATGGTTTGTGAGACATTAGATGTCATTGGATCCTTCATGATTCAGGTCTAACAGCTGTAATTACTTCTAATGTCTCAATTAGATATTCTTAACTTCATAATGTTGCTGGGTGCTGCTTCACAGATGTTATTATTTAGCCTGAGGATACATACATTTTAGTGTTAAATGACCTGATCCCTTTAAATGATGAAATTTGGGGACATCTTAGGTCTGTTAGATTTGTTTCTGTGATTGTGATTTATTATCCAAATTTGTTTACTATGTCTCTCTGGCTCATGACATTTGAAAAATAATATGGCTACCAATTATTAAAATGTGTTAGACTTTGCTGCCATATTTAGTATAACCCAAGGAAGGAAGGATCAGAAATGAAATGCATGTTGATGTGCTTGCTGATCCTTTCTAAAAAGGGTATTTGTCTTACAGTGCACCAACCAGCCCATCACTTCAGTTCAGTTCAGTCACTTAGTCATGTCTGACTCTTTGCGACCCCATGGACTGCAGCATGCCAGGACTCCCTGTCCATCACCAACTGCCGGAGTTTACTCAAACTCATGTCCATTGAGTCCGTGATGTCATCCAACCATCTCATCCTCTGTCATCCCCTTCTTCTCCCATCCTCAGTCTTTCACAGCATCAGGGTCTTCTCAAATCAGTCAATTCTTCCTATCAGGTGGCCAAAGTATTGAAGTATTGAAGTTTCAGCTTCAGTATCAGTCCTTCCAGTGAGTATTCAGGACTGATTTCCTTTAGGATGGACTGGTTGGATCTCCTTGCAGCCCAAGAGACTCTCAAGAGTCTTCTTCAATACCACAGCTCAAAAGCATCAATTTTTCTGTGTTCAGCGTTCTATATAGTCCAACTCTCATATCCATACATGACTATTGGAAAAACCATAGCTTTGACTAGATGCACCATTTTTGGTAAAATAATGTCTCTGCTTTTTAATATGCTGTCTAGGTTGGTCATAACTTTTATTCCAAGGAGTAAGCGGTTTTTTAATTTCATGGCTGCAGTCACCATCTGCAGTGATTTTGGAGCCCAAGATAATAAAGTTTGTCACTGTTTCCACTTTTTCCCCTCTATTTGCTATGAAGTGATAGTTTTCTGAATGTTGAGCTTTAAGCCAACATTTTCACTCTCCTCTTTCACTTTCATCAAGAGGCTCTTTAGTTCTTCTTCGGTTTCTGCCATAAGGATGGTGTCTTCTGCATATCTGAGGTTATTGATGTTTCTCCTGGCAATCTTGACTCCAACTTGTGTTTCATCCAGCCCATCATTTCTTATGATGTACTCCGCATATAAGTAAAATAAGCAGGGTGGCAATATACAGCCTCGACATACTCCTTTCCCAATTTGGTGCCAGTCTGTTGTTTCATGTCCAATCCTAACTGTTGCTTCCTGCATACAGATTTCTCAAGAGGCAGGTCAGGTGGTCTGGTATTTCCATCTCTTTCAGAATTTTCCACAGTTTGTGGTGATCCACATAGTCAAAGGCTTTGGCATAGTCAATAAAGCAGAAGTACATGTTTTTTCTGGAACTCACTTACTTTTTCGATAATCCAAGAGATGTTGGTAATTTGATCTTTGGTTCTTCTAACTTTTCTAGATTCAGCTTGAACATCTGGGATTTCATGGTTCACACACTGTTGAAGCTTGGTTTGGAGAATTTCGAGCATTACTTTACTAGTGTGTGAGATGAGTGCAATTGTGTGGTAGTTTGTGCATTATTTAGCATTGCCTTTCTTTGGGACTGGAATGAAAACTGAACTTTTCCAGTCCCGTGGCCACTGCTGAGTTTTCCAAATTTGCTGACAGATTGGGTGCAGCACTTTAGCAGCATCATATTTTAGGATTTGAAATAGCTCAACTGGAATTCCATCACCTCCACTTTCTTTGCTCATAGTGATGCTTCCTAAGGCCCACTCAATTTCCCATTCCAGGATATCTAGCTCTAGGTGAGTAACCATACCATCATGATTAATGGTGGTATTGGTTACATCAAAGACATTCTCAGAGTCCACTTAGAATCATTCCCACAATCTTGCTAGTTTTTACAGCACTGTTGGAGCAAATTCTTGAGTTGAAAACTCCTGTCTATTATGACATAAAGTCATCTAATAGGTCATTGGAGTATTGAGTACTTGAATACAAATTTCAAATCATGTGATTCTTACTAATTGAGTATCAAAAAGTTGACCTTCCATGGTGGCTCTTTACCTAAAAAAATAAACTTCTTGTAAAACATGATTGACTCTATTGTGTTTAGCATACCCCAGATTAATGAAATGTTTGGCCGTATCTTGAGAAATTACAGTGTAGTTGACTTTGATAAATGTGTGGCTTCCTTGGAAAGACTTCCAAAGTCACAGACAAGTTATGCAGTGACTTGATGACATAAATAGAATTGTGACAGAAATCCATAATGCAAAATTCAAGATAGTCATAAGAAAAAATGTAGGATAAAGTCATATTACCTAAGGGTTTCAATAGTAATAGCAATAATAAAATCTGGAAGTATAGCTGATTGTTTAAAAAATACATTTACAGGAAATGATAGCATTCCCTTTCTGTATTTATAGAGAGGAAATATGAAATAGCTCAGTAACCACATATCAGATATTAGTTAGAAGGGATTTTGAATAAAAATTGAATAAGCATTGTGCTCTGTGTGCACACATGCTGTGTGCTAAGTCGCTTCAGTTGTGTCAGACCCTTTGTGACTATGTGGACTGTAACCCACAAGGCTCCTCTGTCCATGGGATTCTCCAGGCAAGAATACTGGAGTGCATTGCTATGTCCTCCTCCAGGGGATCTTACCTACCCAGGGATTGAACCAGCATCTCTTACATTTCCTGCATTGGCAGGTAGGTTCTTTACTACTAGTGCCACATGGGAAGCCTGAATAAGCATTAGGAAAACATTATTTTTAGTAAAACTAGTTAGGAGAAAGATCACACTTTGTAAAAATCTAAGCAAGGTGTTGCAATTAAGACATAGGAGCTAGTTTCAGAGAAGACTAATTTTGGTTACAAATTGTGATTTATATATTTGTATTTTGCATGTTTGATTACTGTGAAATGTTAGACAACTGAAAATTATAATTTAAGTATTAGAATATCTTTGGGGAAGGTGTTTGTATTGCCTGACTGTGCTTAGCAGTATAAGATAGTAGAATCGTGTGAGGTACGTTGTTAATAATTAAATTTATATTTACATTGCATTTGCTTGACTAATGGATAATGTTTTTGTTTGGTATCTAAATTTAGATACTTATTTGAATTTAATAGTCAAACTCAATTGGAAACATCAAATGTTAAGTCATGACGTGTGCAAAGAATCTTTGTTTCTAATTCCTACAAACAAACCCAAATGTTGAAACTTGTACTTTTATATTTTCTTTTATTTTCCTGTAAAGACCTTAAATTTTAGAGTAGTTTTAAGTTTACAAGAAAATTGAGATGAAGGTACAGAGCATTCTTGTGTACCATCTATCTCCTCACATATATAGCTTCCCCCATTATTAACATTACACACCAGAATGGCACGTTCTTTCATCAAGGGTGAACCTACATTGATATGTCATAGTCACTTAAAGTCCAGAGTTTATCTTAGAGTTTATTCTTGGTGTTGTATTTTCTATGGTTTTAGATAGATGTATAATGACATATAACCATCATTATAATATCACACATAATATTTTTACTGCCCTAAAAATCCTCTCTGCTCTGATTATTCATTTCCCTGTGCTATCCACCCTTGGCAATCATTGATCTTTTTGTTGTCCCCATAAAACTATGCTTTTTCCAGAATGTTATATAGTTGGAAGTGCACATTATGCAGTCCTTTCAGATTGGCTTCTTTCACTGAGTAATACACATTTAATAATTTAATAATAGGCTACCCACTCCAGTATTCTTGGGCTTCCCTTGTGACTCAGATGATAAAGAATCCACCTGCAATGTGGAAGACCTGGGTTCGATGAAGTGTCTGTTATGGTCTTTGGCCCATAACATTTTTTAAATGGGTGGCTCATTTTCATATTGTTGAGTTTTAAGTGTTCTTTGTATATTTTGAATGACAGTACTTTACCATGTATCTTTTGCAAATATTTTCTCCTAGTCTATGGCTTGTCTTCTAATTCTCTTGCTATTACCTTTCATGGAGCAGAAGTTTCTTTATTTTTTTATTTTTAATGAAGTCCAACTTAACCATTATTTCTGAGAACCAGGAGTGCCAAGAGAAGGAGTGAGAGGACTGATGCTTCATCTCAAGAAATAAGGCAGGAATGTTTGAGGCTGACTTCTTCCTTCCTTTGTCTTTTTGAAATATGTAGGCTCTCAACAGATTGGATGATGCCTACACAAACTGATGATAGTACACTGCTTAACTGAGTTCCCCCTTTCACATACCAGCTTCACCTGGAAATTCTCTTACAGACACACTGAGAAATAATGTTTAGCTAAATATTTGGGTACTCTGTCATCCAATCAAATGGACACATAAAATTAACACTATCTGGGTAAGTTGGTTAACTGGTAATGTTTACATTTGACTTTTGAATTAAAAGTTAGATTTGATTTTGAATTAAAAATCGATGGGACTAGTGAAATTCTTAGTGTTTAATAGTCAAGGAAGTTATACTTTTATGTGCTAGTATATGTGCCATCATTAGATGTGAAAAGGAAACTATAGAGTATCAGGGGATGCAGATGGGATATTGTAATTACAGAAAATGTACTAATATTTTGTATGTTTGTTACATACTTTGAACAGTTTTCAGCATAAATGTACATGTCTTCACTTTACTTTTACATGCATTTTCTTCTTTTTTAAAAATTAATGTATTTGGCTGTGCCAGGTCTTAGTTGTGGCACATGGGATCTTTAGTTGCAGCATTTGAACTCTTAGTCATGGTATCTAGTTCCCTGATCAGGGATGTAACCCAGGCCCCCAGCATTGGGAGCACAGAGTTTTAGCCACTGGACCACCAGGGAATTCCCTACATTTTCTTCTTATGGGATAGTGTATTAGCGCCTGTGGCTGCTATAACATAGTATCACAGACTTGGGGGCTTAAAACAACAGTATTTATCATCTTACAGTTCTGGAAGTCAAGTGGGTTTCAATGAGCTTAAATAAAGGTGTTGGCAGGGCTGTGTTCTTTTCTGGAGATTTTAGGAGAGAATCCATTTTCTTGACTGGCAGCTTCTAGAGGCTACTTGCATTTCTCAACTCGGTATCCCTTCCTCCATCTTCAAAGCCTACAGTGGCTGGTTATGTCTTTCTTATGATACCATCTATATGGTTTGATTGTTCTGCCCTCTTTTATTTTTTCAATTTAAGGACCCTTTTGATTACTTTGAGCTCATTTGGAGAATCATGGATAATCTCCTTATTTTAAGGTCAGCTGATTAGGAAACTTAATTCCATCTGCAACCTTAGTTCCCCTTTGCTATGTAATATAGCATATTCATGTGTTCTGGGAATTAGGGTGTGGATATCTTTAGTAGTAGGAGGTGGAGGGGACATCAATCTGCTTTAATAAATTACCACAAATTTAGTGAATTTTAAGAAGAGAAATTTATTCTCTCACTAAAATCAGAAATCTGAAACCAATAGTACTGGGCTGAAATCAAGGTGTCAGCAGGTCTGCCCTCTCTCTGGAGGCTGAAAGGAGGAAAACTATTTCCTTGCCTCTTCCAGCTACTTGTAGCTGTTGGTATTCCTTGTCTTTCTTGCCTTGTGGCTGTATCACTCCAAGTTTCCACCTCCATGATTACATCACCTTCTCCTCTTCCATATGTATCAAAACCCCCTTCTGCCTCTCTCACTGGTGATTTGTTATAGAGCCCACATGGAGAGTCCAAAATAATCTCTCCATTTCAAGATCCTTAAAATTTAGTCCCCATTTGAAAAGACTCCTTTTTCTTATAAGGTAACATTCATAGATTCCATGGATGAGAACCAGATATCCCTGTGTGGCCATTATTCAGCCTACTACACAGTCTTTGAATGTGTGAAATTTGTAGAATCCAGTAGAGAAATGAGAAAATCTGCTTTAGAATGCTCTGTTTCCTCAATTTCAGAATCTGTGGGAAGCTTTCAACATGTAAGGATAATGAGTACAAAATAACAATATAAGATAAATTACTGACATGAAATTTTAATATCAGATACCTCTATACATCAAATATACAGGTTAATTCAAGGCATTTGCTGACTTTTACAATGTTCCTATTGAAAATTTTCAAATACTATGAACTCCACCCTATCTTAAATGTCATGAAAAAAGAAGTTGGGATCGTATTCTAACACCACCATTATTCTTCCTGGCCTCAATGTTTGGATTAGTGTTTCTATCTTTCTCTGACCCTCTCCAGTTCTTCCAGCTCAGGACAGGGATGATATGCCTATAATATATGGGAATTTAGTCTATCTACCACTCTCCCATAAGCCTGAAACAAAACTGGATTCTCAAAACATTCTATGCTTATTGAGGCATAGTCCTTCTTGAGGTACTACAAAAATTATTAACACAGTGCTCTACCTTTAGAAACATCTACATGTTGGCGTGATGGTGGTGTCTTATCATCACTATTTCTCAATTCCAGTTGAAGATTAACAGAACCCTGAATACCTTAGTCATGACCACTGTTCTATTCCTAATATGAATATAGCTAAGATCATGTCCCCCCAACCTATCAGTATATGTTAAATCCTTTTCTTGAACATGGAAGAATAAAGGAATACATCTACGAGTCTAGCTACTTTTATATTTTCTACCTCATTTGGCTCTTTGCCTCGCTATCTCAGCTTATCTTTAATGACTTCAGTTACTCCCCTTGAAAGGAACAAAGTCTCTCTGGTCTCCTACAATGCTATTAACATCAGGAAGAGTTATGTTCCTTGTCAGAAAACAAACAAAAAGGGAATGGGATCCTAACAGTAATAGGAGCCATGATACATTGAGTAAGTGCACATCTGAAATGAATGGTAACCTCTGGATATTTATATGTACCGAATTACAGATATAAAATTGCACATCTAGTAATAACAAGGATTGAATAAATCACAAATTGAAACTTTATGAGAATTAATGTAAATCTGATCTAAAGTTTTATCAGAAAGTCTCAAATGTAATAAAGCTTATTTGCATTGGATTTTTTTTTCCCAGAATGTTTTAACCTTTATATTTTTTGCATGTTTCAAAATTATTGTTTTCTCATTTATTATATGATATTATACATGTTTCAATGCCATTCTCCCAAATCATCCCACCCTTGACCTCTCCCACAGAGTCCAAAAGACTGTTCTATACATCTGTGTCTCTTTTGCTGTCTCACATACAGGGTTATAGTTACCATCTTTCTAAATTCCATATATATGCATTAGTATACTGTATTGGTGTTTTTCTTTCTGGCTTACTTCACTCTGTATAATGGGCTCCAGTTTCATCCACCTCATTAGAACTGATTCAAATGTATTCTTTTTAATGGCTGAGTAATTCTTCATTGTGTATATGTACCACAACTTTCTTATCCATTCATCTGCTGATGGCCATCTAGGTTGCTTCCATGTCCTGGCTATTATAAACAGTGCTGCAATGAACATTGGGGTAAACACGTCTCTTTCAATTCTTGAATTGGATTCTATAACCTCAAATTTTGTAGGAGAGGTTATGATCCAAAAAACAATTAAGATTTCCTGCAGATATTTAAAAACATGTCTATAAATTAGTCTATATGTCTAGTATTCTAAACATTGAGATCACTTATTTTATTTTTATATTCAATTAACATTTTTCTTATTTTAACTTCTTGAAAAGTTTTACCTCTTTTGTCATTGATGCAGTACATTTAAATGGCACTCTTCTATTTTGTGTCAGTTTGATTAATTTCATTGATTCTAGTTTTAATATACTTTTATCATTATCCACTACAAAAATCCCAGAATGAATAAATTTATTTTTTTATCCTCACAAATCTTAAACAAAGGGTGAAAGTGAAAGTCTCTCAGTCATGTCTGACTCTTTGCCACCCCATGGACTATACAGCCCATGGAATTCTCCAGGCCAGAATATTGCAGTGGGTAGTCCTTCCTTTCTCCAGGGGATCTTCCCAACCCAGGTCTCCCGCATTGCAGGCGGATTCTTTACCAGCTGAGACACAAGGGAAGCCCAAACAAAGGGCAGCTTATAGTAAAGGTTGTTAGAATATCTCTACTTTGCATTTCAATGAGAAAAATGGCGCTACTAAAATTTACTTTGTTAGTCTCAGTATGGCTTTTAAAAAGTAAGCACTAATGATATTTTAAGTAAAATATGAGAAAATAAGGGCATAATAGTAAAATGCTATGTTCAAAATTGCTCCTAAATAGATGGACCTCTTAAATTACAGTTCTATTCTGTAAGGAACTGTATGACTTTCGAGCCATGAGAAAGTAGTCTTGAAGCAAATGTTTTCTTTGAAAAAAATTTTTGACTTCTGTATGATAACAAGATATGTGAAATATAAAATAAAAATGATGATTCTAGGAGTTTGCACTTTAGAAAACATATCCATTCTAATGCTGAAGATTTACTATCCTAGATTCATTAAGCTTTCTTTTTCTTTTCTTTTCTTTTCTTTTTTTTATGTTGGAGTTTTCCATGGTGGCTCAGTGGTAAAGAATCCACCTGCCAAGCAGAAGTTTGAGCCCTGGATCTGGAAGATCCCTTGGTGAAGGAAATTGCAACCCATTCCAGTATTCTTGCCTGGGAAATCCCATTGACAGAGGAAACTCACAGTCTGCAGTATATGGGGTCACAAAAGAGTCAGATAGAACTTAGTGACTAAAACAACAACAACAATAGTTGAATTACAATGTTGTGCTAGTTTCTGCTGTACAGCAAAGTGATTCAGTTATACATATACATACATCTATTCTTTTTCAGATTTTTTTCCCATATCGGTTATTACAGAATATTGAGTAAGGTTCCTTGTGCTATACAGTAGGTCCCTGTTGATTATCTATCTTTTATATGGTAGTATTTGTATGTTACAGAAAAGGCAATGACAACCCACTCCAGTACTCTTGCCTGGAAAATCCCATGGATGGAGGAGCCTGGTAGACTGCAGTCCATGGGTCGCTAAGAGTCGGGCAGGACTGAGCGACTTCACTTTCACTTTTCACTTTCATGCATTGGAGAAGGAAATGGCAACCCATTTCAGTATTCTTGCCTGGAGAATCCCAGGGACAGAGGAACCTAGTGGGCTGCAGTCTATGCAGTCTATGGGGTCGCACAGACACGACTGAAGTGACTTAGCAGCAGCAGCAGCATTTATGTGTTAATCCCAAACTCCCAATCCATCCTGCCCCCGATATTACCTTCTTGGTAACCATAAGTTTGATTTTGAAGTCTGTTTCTATTTTCTAAATAAGTTAATTTGCATCATGTTTTTAGATTCCATATATAAGTGGTATATTTGTCTTTGTCTGGCTTGCTTCACTCAGTATGATAATTTCTGGGTCCATCTATGTTGCTGGAAATGGCATTATTTCATTATTTTTATGGCTGAGTAATATTCCATTGTACATACATACCACTTCTTCTTTATTCATTCCTCTGTGGATGGACATTTAAGTTGTTTTCATATCTTGGCTGTTGTAAACAGCACTGCAATGAACACTGGGGTACATGTACACTTTTGAATCGTGAGTTTCTCCAGATACATGCCCAGGAATGGGATTGCTGGATCATATGGTAGCTCTATTTTTAGTTTTTAAGGAACCTCCATACTGTTCTCCATAGTGGTTGTACCAATTTACAATCCCACCAACAGTATGAGAGGGTTCCCTTTTTCCACACCCTCTCGAGCATTTGTTGTCTGTAGGCCTTTTGATGATGGCCATTCTGACTGGTGACTCACTGTAGATTTGATATACAATTCTCTGATAATTAGTGATGTTGAGCATGTTTTCATGTAATTTCCAGCCATCTCTATGTATTCTTTGCAGAAATGTCTTTTTAGATAGTATGACCATATTTTGATTAGGTTGTTGGAAAAAAAAAAAAAAGTGAAAACTGAAAGTGTTAGTTGCTCAGTCATGTCTGACTCTTTGCAAACCCATGGACTGTAGACTGCTAAGCTCCTCTGTCCATGGAATTCTCCAAGCAAGAATATTGAAATGGGTTGCCATTTCCTTCTCCAGGGGATCTTCCCAAATCCAGAGATCAAACCTGGGTCTCTCACTTTGCAAGCAGATTCTTCACCATCTGAGCCACCAGGGAAGCTGATTGGTTGGTTAGTTTTTTTACATTGAAATGCACGAGCTGTTTGTATATTTTAGAGATAAATCCCTTGCTAATTTCGTTTGCAAATATTTTCTCCTATTTTGAGGGCTGTCTTTTCTTTTTGCTTATGGTTTCTTTTGCTATACAAAAAACTTTTCAGTTTAATTAGGTCTCATATTTTTCATTTTTATTTTCACTACTCTTAGAGTTGGATCAAAAAACATGTTGGTGCAATTTATGATAAAGTGTTCTGCCTATACTTTCCTCTAAGAGTGTTACAGCATCTAGCATAACTTATACAATTAGGTCAGAGAAAGCAATGGTACCTCAATCCCGTACTCTTGCCTGGAAAATCCCATGGATGGAGGAGCCTGGTAGGCTGCAGTCCATGGGGTCTCTGAGGGTTGGACACAACTGAACGACTTCACTTTTACTTTTCACTTTCATGCATTGGAGAAGGAAATGGCAACCCACTCCAGTGTTCTTGCCTGGAGAATCCCAGGGATGGGGGAGCCTGGTGGGCTGCCGTCTATGGGGTCACACAGAGTCGGACATGACTGAAGTGACTTAGTAGCAGTAGCATACAATCAGGTAGATGCAAATTTTTCATATTTGCTATGTTGCATATTTTTTGACCCATATATATTTTTCAGTTCAGTTCAGTCATTCAGTCATGTCCGACTCTTTGCAACCCCATGAACTGCAGCACGCCAGGCCTCCCTGTCCATCACCAACTCCCGGAGTTCACTCAAACTCATGTCCATCGAGTTGGTGATGCCATCCAGCCATCTCATCCTCTGTCGTCCCCTTCTTCTCCTGCCCCCAATCCCTCCCAGCATCATAGTCTTTTCCAATGAGTCAACTCTTCGCATGAGATGGCCAAAGTACTGGAGTTTCAGCTTTAGCATGATTCCTTCCAAAGAACAACCAGGACTGATCTCCTTTAGAATGGACTGGTTGGATCTCCTTGCAGTCCAAGGGACTCTCAAGAGTCTTCTCCAACACCACAGTTCAAAAGCTTCAATTCTTCGGTGCTCAGCTTTCTTCATAGTCCAACTCTCACATCCATACATGACCACTGGAAAAACCATAGCCTTGACTAGATGGACCTTTGTGGGCAAAGTAATGTCTCTGCTTTTGAATATGCTATCTAGGTTGGTCGTAACTTTCCTTATTTCCATCTTTTAATTATTTTAGTCATCAGCAAAAAAGATTCAAGATGGGTTCCCAGATGCACATGATTTTACATTGTTTCTTCCCTCCTTACTGTTGTCACAACTTGTTTCTCTTTTCCTATTATTTTTGGAAAGATTAATTATTTGCTACATCAGTGATTAAAAACTATCTATCCAGTCTAGGTACTTAGTAGAACATTTAGTTAAATGCTACAAATGCCAAAAATAATAGTAGCAAATGAAATCATCTGAGAGAGAAGAGAAAATAAGAGGAGATTTTGGGGGGAGGTATCAAATTAAAAATATATATTTGCAAGTAAACACAAAGTATTTTGTAGCTCTTTTAATTTTTAGGTTAAAAAATGCAAAATAATTTAAGACCTAAATGCTACTTACTGTTGCTAAGAAATATCCATTTTATATTTAGAAGAAAGATCCTTTAAAAAAGGAAGATAGGCTCTGAAATTTAAAAGAAGACTTCTATTCATTGCTTAAATATTTTGAAATTTAAAAATGGTAGGTTTCAGCAAGGTAAAACAGGTGATCCTCTGTGTTTTTGATTTATAAAAATATGAATGTCTGTGATGCTTTTAATAGAATTGTGAAACTAGATATGAAGTATTCACTACTTTCACTGGTTTGGGGGATTATAAAGATTTTATTACAGAGTTCTTAAAAAGATGGATTAATCTTTTCTTCACAAGCAGATGTTCCTACTATAGGGCATTTGTTTAGTCAAGTGAAGCAAGAAAGAAATGAGGCAATAGGACAATTTGTCATTCAAAACTTAAACAGAATTGGAATTGTGAATTTTTATGCTACTGTAGATGAATTTTATTAACAAAATGTAAGGTTTCAGAGAATTTCCAAGAAGAAGAAGAGTTATGACTTTTGTAAATGCCAAATATATTTGACTTTTAAATTAATCTACATGGAAGAAAAAATATCAAATTACCAGATTTTAAACGGTTGAAAGAAGTTATACAAGAGCTAAGGAGACTATGTCTCTGTGGCACCAAAATAAGACTACAGTAAAAGAAAATGTGTGATATTAAGTAGCATAGAACTTTGCTATGGAACTAATTATTACATGTACAGAATCTAATTTTTTTTCTTAGGCTGGTCATATTCCCAAACCTTAAATTTTGCTTACAAAAACAACAACAACAACACTTTAAAGAATATACTGTTGAAAGGGAAAGTGAAAGTCACTCAATCGTGTCCGACTCTTTGTGACGCCATGGACTATACAGTCCATGGGATTCTCTAGGCCAGAATACTGGAATGGGTAGCCATTCCCTTCTCCAAGGGATTCTCCTAATCCAGGGATTGAACCCAGGTCTCTGGCATTGCAGGCAGATTCTTTACCAACTGAGCCACCAGGGAACCTTGAAAATATTGGGGTGGGTAGCCTATCCCTTCTCCAGTGGATCTTCCTGACCCAGGAATTGAACTGGGGTCTCCTGCATTGCAAGTGGATTCTTTACCAGCTGAGCTACAAGGGAAGTCCTCACACTGTTTGTAAGTCCTCTGATTACAATCATTTAATACATGTAGCATTAAGATTCTGAGATGATATTGAGTAAAGCTTAAGAATTTTCCAATATGCAGCATGGGGGTATCTATTATGTAAATTAGTCCATCATTAAATGAATTAGGGGGAGAAAATTTTCTTAAATGAAAAGTTTTTTTTTTTTAACTGTAGAATGAAAGCTGTTTTCTAGTTGGTGGAGACAGACACACACAATCTTTCACTATTGTTAGAAGACTAGTGTCTCGTGTGTATTAAGGCTTGGGTGGGATAGGTGAGGTGTGGGAACACAAACCCTAGAAAATGCTGAACATGAAAGAATGCCATTCATTCTAACCTGACATAAATTACCAATTCTATCAGTTTAAGACATAGGTGTTTGATTTAGATATAGTTGGTCACTTATAAACTACGAAAATAGCTTCTTCTAGCAAATACTGGTGGTATGCTGCTGCTACTACTGCTAAGTCGCTTCAGTCGTGTCCGACTCTGTGCGACCCCATAGATGGCAGCCCATCAGGTTCCCCCGTCCCTGGGATTCTCCAGGCAAGAACACTGGAGAAGGTTACCATTTCCTTTTCCAATGCATGAAAGTGAAAGGTGAAAGTAAAGTCACTCAGTCATGTCCCACTCGTAGCGACCCCATGGACTGCAGCCTACCAGGCTCCTCCATCCATGGGATTTTCCAGCAGGCAAGAGTACTAGAGTGGGTTGCCAATACTGGTGGTATGCATGATGTTAATTCAAAGTTGAGTGTTTATGCTCCTTACATTTTACTCACAGAACTGCAAGAATGGCCTAAAAGAGTCAATATTCTACTGGCAAACCTGACTTGTTACCAGTAAATAAACAGATGCTGATGACCAATAATCCAGTGGCAAACAAGTATAGGAAATACCTATGTCAATGTATAACTTGCTTTATTTATGATTTAAATATGACCTTTCCAAAAGAATCTTGACAATAATTTGAGACTGTTGTTCACACAGAAATAATAATCAATTTAAGCCTGCTTCTTAGGGAAGGGTTTGTTCCTGCTAGGCACAGATCATGTACCTTGGTCATTCATGAGGCAAGTGCTGCTATCTATTATGGAAGCCAAGGAACAGCTGTTATATCATCCTAGTGTACAGCAACCGAAAGCTTCAGAATATTTGGAAGATGAGTCCATCATCATGGAAACAAACCAGAGGAAGCCCTGCCATGTTTTTTCTTCTAAGATTAAACAAAAAGATAAATAAAATCAATATTACCTATTACTTAATATTGGTTTCAAGTTACTGTGTGTGTGTGTGTGTGTGTGTGTGTATATATATATATATTTCATTCACTTATTCAAAAGGTATTTTTGAATGTCTATTTGGTGCCAAGTGCTCCGCTATGATTTGAGTATGCACCAGTGAATATGATAGACAAGGCCCCTACCCTCACATAACTTACAGTTTAGGGGAAAAGACTTATGTTAAACAAATAAAGAAAACATTTAATTACAGTTTATAATGAGCTATTAGTACTAGGAAGGAATTAAATAGGAAAATCATTAGAGAATAATGTGGTGGTGGCAAAAGGTAGCAGGAAAATATTTAGATAGGATAAAAAGGGATTCCCTCTAAGGAAGTGACAGCTAAGTTGAAAGCTTTAGGGTAAAGTCAAAACTGGCTATTGAGATTCTGAAGATCTTCAATGCTTCAAGCTCTCTGCTTGTGCTTAGTCGCTCAGTCATATCTAACTCTTTGCAACCCCATGGACTGCAACCCGCCAGACTCTTCTGTCCATGGGATCCTCCAAGCAAGAAGACTGGAGTGGGCTGCCACACCCTCTTCCAGGGGATCTTCCCAACCCTGGGATCAAACTCCTGTCTCCTGCATTTCAGGCAGATTCTTTACCATCTGAGTCACCAGGGAAGCCCAAGAATACTGGAGTGGCTAGCTTGTCCTTTCTCCAGGGGATCTTCCCAACCCAGGAATCTAGCCAGGTCTCCTGTACTGCAGGCAGATTCTTTACCAGCTGAGCCACCAGATCTCTAGGAAGAAAAAAAAAAAAAAAACAGGCTATGTAAAGACTTTGAGATGGTAGAGAGCTTAGGCCTGTTTCAGAAGCTGAAATGAGGCCAGTAGTCTTGTGGTACGGTCAGCCAGGTAAAGAATAGCAAGGGATGCTTTTGGGCAGGTAGATGGGGCTCAGATGCAGCTTTACATTATAGGACATGCATTTGGGGGCATTAGTGATTTGGGGGGCTGTCAGAGCAGTAGTTTTTAAAGATAAACTTCTTTCCCCCCCGCCCCCACTGTTTAGAAATATTTCCCATCAATTTGTTAAGGCAGACCAAGATTTTACCTACTGTTATTTTACTAATCTACCAGTGAGAAAAGTGAAAGGTTTTTCTCTCCATGGCTACTCTCTGCAGTCCCTATAACTTCTTTCTGTTCTCATAGGAAAATTTTTGATATACAAAGCAGATTACTACATGGTTAAGACATCTGTAAATTATTTTCTCCATGAACACCATCTGATGGTCTTTTTTTCCTTATTGGAGAAAACCTCTCTTCATAATTGGCATGCAAACTTTTAAGGAAATCCATTTTCCAGGTGAAAAAGAACATTATCTTATCATCTTTTTACTGCTGGAACTCTGAAGATTTTAGAATCTGTCTATCTGAACTATCAGTAGACAGTGTATTTCTTTCTTACTAGCATGTAAACTCCTTAAGAGCAGATATCAGGGCCTCATTTTATTTTGTTGTTCTTAACTCTCAGTCCTTTACAACTCTTTGTGACCTCTTGGACTGCAGCATGCCAGGTTTCCTGTGCTTCACCATCTCCCGGAGTTCACTCAACCATCTCATCCTCTGTCATCCCCTTCTCCTGCTGCCTTCAATCTTTCCCAACATCAGGGTCTTTTCCAATGAGTTGTCTCTTTGCATCAGGTGGCCAAAGTATTGAAGCTTCAGTTTCATCATCAATCCTTCCAATGAATATTCAGGGTTGATTTCCTTTAGGATTTACTGGTTTGATCTCCCTGCAGTCCAAGGAATTCTCAAGAGTCTTCTCCAACACTACAGTTCAAAAGCATCAATTCTGGTGCTCAGCTTTCTTTATGGTCCAACTCTCACATTCATATACGACTACTGGAAAAACCATAACTTTGACTATATTGACCTTTGTCTGCAAAGTAATGTCTCTGCTTTTTAATATGCTGTCTAGGTTTGTAATAGCTTTTCTTCCAATGTGCAAGCATCTTTTAACTTCATGGCTGTACTCCGCGGTGGTTTTGGAGCCCAAGGAAATAAAGTCTGTCATTGTTTCCATTGTTTCCCCATCTGTTTATGATGAAGTGATGGGACCGGATGGCAGGATCTTAGTTTTTTTAATGTTTAATTTTAAGCCAGCTTTTTCACTCTCTTCTTTCACCTATTTTATTTTACCACTCTACCAAATACAATACCTTACATAGAATGAGGTTTTCCCAGTGGCTCAGTGGTAAAGAATCTGCCTGCAATGCAAGAAACGTGGCAGGAACCGCAGGCTTGATCCCTGGGTCAGGCAAATCCCCTGATGAGGAAAATGGCAACCCACTTCAGTATTCTTGCCTGAGAAACCCCATAGAAAGAGGAGCCTGGTGGGCTACAGTCCATGGGGTTGCAAAGGGTCAGACACAACTGAGGGACTAAACACATACATATACAAACACACAGAGAATGAGCTCTCACATATTAGGAGACTTACATAGACAAGCTAGAGTGTCCAGCTATGTTTTTAGTCACATGCATTGTGACCTACTCATTCACTTCCTTTATAGGTATCTGTTTTCAGTGATTAAGAAATGGGAAGAAAAGTGATGGCTTAGGATTGTGATTACTTTCTTCAATTATATTTAAATGTTATATGTCTTCACTAAATTTTAAGCTCTAGTGAGGGCAGACACCACGGTTGTCCTGGTCACCACTGTGGCTCCCACACCAGCCTGCACCCCACCTCCCATGGAATCACTTGACTAATTATTAGGGATGGTGATTTGTTTTAAAGGGGATAGGCCTACCTAAGGCACAACTCTTCTACTAACTGAAGGTTGTTCAAATACTTGAGGAAAAACTAAATACACAGGATCCAGAGATGGAGATTTACTTCAGGATCAAAAAGCTTAAAGTTCAAAGCCCAGTGGAAATAGAATTAGGAAACAGGTAGGTTAGGAATAAGTAAGAAGGTGGGAGAGAACTCTGGGGTAAATATTTAAAATACTACTTGCTAGAAAAATGGTAGGACTGACTAAAAGCCCAGAGCTAGAATGAACAGTCATTACCTTTCTGAACAACACTGAAATTTAGTTTAGAAGTATAGGTTTTATATCTTGAAGTACTGAGAATCACTTATTTTTTCATATAACACTCCCATCTGTGAAATGTTTATGAATTCCCCAAGGCATTAGTTTCATGGAACATTTCCAGGTGGTATATTCCTCCTTTCTATGACTCCTGGGAATATATAAAATACAGGACAAACACTTTTGCCACAAAGTTATATTAGGAAATTCTCAGCAACTGCTATTATAATTATAACTCATAGATATTTCACCCCTGAACACACTTCTTTACAAATGAAATGAGGAAGGAGAATAGGCAGGATGCAAGTAAGGCCTATACTAATATAAAGGTTAAAGCTTCTTTCACTCTACTTTCTTCCAGACTGACTCTGCTCTTGGCTATGTGACTTGCTTTGGCAAATAAGATGTTAACAAGATTAATGTAGGCAGAGACTTTCAAAGTTCAAGTGCATTTTTGTTTCCTTTCTTTGACCTTTGCCAATGTCATGACAAGATGTCTGGGCAGGCTTGCTGGAAAGATGTCAGAAACAAATGGAGGAAAGTTAAGTTATCTGAGAAGATCCCATGCTGCACAAACTAGTCCCCGGTTGACCCATGAGCTGACTACACAGACATAAGTGATCCCAGTGGCAGTCGGCCACAGTTGGCCTAGATCAGCAGAACCACCCAGTGACCCATAGACTGATAAAGAGTTGTTCTTTATTTACTTTATGTGGTGGTACGCAGCATATAACCAACATTCCTACTGTATTTGGAGCCATTTTCTGTCTTTATCTTCAAGAACTTCCATCCCTGCAAACCTTGCTTAGTTCCTTAGAATTGATAAGTTGCTCTTACCTATAAGAACTTCAGATGTTCCAGTTATCTGGGCTCCTTATCCATACCCTGCCCACCTATAGCTATGTTTGAAGTTCCAGAGTCTCTGTCTTCAGTTCAGTTCAGTTCAGTTGCTCAGCCGTGTCCGACTCTTTGTGACCCCATGAATTGCAGCATGCCAGGCCTCCCTGTCCATTGCCAGCTCCCGGAGTTCACCCAGACTCACGTCCATCGAGTCAGTGATGCCATCCAGCCATCTCATCCTCTGTTATCCCCCCTGCTTAAATACTGAGCTGTCTTTTTTTTCAAGTTTTCCTTTTGGAAGTTTACCTATGGAGACAGAATTGAAAACCTTCAAAAGTGGGGAAGACTTTCTATTTGATATGTTACGCAATAGATTCTTAGGTAGAGTAGTGACATGACAAAGGGTTATTTAAGTAAAATCCGTCTGGAAGCTGTAAGCCTGATGAATTTGAGTGTGAAAAGACGAATTAATATCTCTAGTTGATAGTTTAGTTCAGATAGAAGAGGAATGATTGTACATCTGTGTCCTGGAGACGTTGGAAAAGTGAGACTGAATGAATGTATGGATCTTTGCTGGGGAAGCAAATGAGTACACTGCTTTGTTAATATTCTAATATGAAGAATTTTTTAAGAATTGTTTCTGAGTTTTTCTCTGAACTCTCCAATACAGTATATATCATTTGTAGTTTTCTAACTAGATCCTAGCCCTGGGGTTTCCATTATAAACTTTAAAATAGACTAGACTGAAATCACATAAGATTAAAATGGCAACATTCATGTGTGTAATGAATGCCAAGAAAAAGCCTTCAACCTGGAATTATTGTGATAATTTAAAACCAATCCAGCCAGCATCCTGAGATATAGATATAATGTTGAGTCCTTCCAACACAGGAATTTGCTCTACATTTGGTAGCAAAGAGTTTCACATATTCTGAAATAGATGTAAACCTAAAAGTATTAAGGTTTTGACAGTATAGCCTCAAAATTAACTAAACATGATAATAATGATGACAACTTCTAAACTTAGTCTATTGTGATTAGCAGCCTCTCTCAGAAATAGCAAATAATAAAGAAAAGGAAGTGATGGGGCAAGATATTTGGTCTGCCATTCACTACCTTGTACAGACTGAGAAATAAATGGCTTATTTGCATAGTGAAGCTCCCTTCTGTTTTCTATAAATAAACTTTCCCCCACTAATTCTTCCAAGTGAATAAATTACATTTAGAGATATTGTTGAATATTCATCCCCAGAGTTCTGTCTTGTACTTGATATTTTATAGGCAAGTCACATATATTAATTGTGTTTTTTTTGTAATTTGTTTTGATAAATAAAAGGTTGAATTGAACACCTCTCTAGGAAGAAGAGACTGATATCCAAGTTTTACAAGTGTATATATATATATATATATATATGAGCATGGTTGAAGATTTCCTAAACAAAAATGAAACCCAAAAGATATTCAAGCATGAATTGCTCAAATTGATCATCTCTGCTATTAAAACTTCTTTGAACAATGAACCATACTTTTAGAAAATTTTTATTGTATTGATATATAGTTGATTTACAGTGCTGTGTTAATTTGTGTTGTATAGCACATATATATGTATATTATTTTTCATATTCTTTTCCATTATGGATAACTGCAAAATATTAAATATATTTCCTTGTGCTATACAGTAGAACCTTATTTTTTTAATCAATTCTATATATAATTGCTTGCATCTGCTGATCTCAAATGCCCAATTCATCCTTCCCCCATACCCTGTCCCACTTGGCAACAACAAGTCTGTTTTCTATGTCTGTGAGTCAATAAGATACTACATTTTTGTCACCCTTTCTAAATGGCCATGGTCTATTTTATAGGTAGTAAAAACAATAGATTTAGATATGAATTTTTCTAGTCTAATATACTTCAGTGATACATTTAGTAGACATATTGAATATTGTGAGTATAAAAGTAGCCAGAAAATGAAAGAGTCAATGTAGAATAATATTAGCAAAATAAGCATAGACTTATTGATATGATTCCCAAATCCTCTAGAATTGATTTGGTCAATTTGTCTGGATGTCCTTAAAATAACTTGTTAAGACCTGAGAAAGTATTTTATTGTACCAATAGCTTGAGTTCCAGAAATAAGGCAAGAGCAGATGAAGGACATTTTAATGTAGTTATGTTAATCTGCCTTATTTTTTTGAATACATGATCACTTCTCATCTGATTTGTTCTATTTGACAAGAAATTGACTGCTGTGAAAATTTGCAATTGAATATAAACTTTAGAAACAGAATATGACACAGATTCAAGGGAATGAGAAAAGAAATTGGGCATATGGAGAAATATCATGCTATCTAATGATGACCATAGAGATTTTATATTTTTATATATCTTCATACAAATTTTTGAAAACCAACTATTTATTAGGGAATATTCATTCTTACAAAGTAACTCATAAATAATCTGCATGAATTGTGAGGGAACTTAAAGTTACCCAGATCATTATGTTTTTCTAATATTGATAAATGATATTCATTTATTTATTATTTTTTAATTGGAGGATAATTCCTTTACAATGTTGCATTGGTTTCTGCCATACAACAATGTGAATCAGCCATTAAGTATACATATGTCCTCTCCATACTGTTGTCAAAATTATTTTATTTTTAATTTGAAAGTTTAATAATTTAAAAACAACAAAGACAACTGGGTGAAGAAAGTGAAAGTGTTATTTTCTCAGTAGTGTCCATCTCTTTGGGACCACATAGACTGTAATCCGCCAGGCTCTTCTGTCCATGGGATTTTCCAGACAAGAATCCTGGAGTGGGTTGCCATGCCCTCCTCCAGGGTATCTTCCTGACACAGGGATCAAACCTGGGCCTCTTGCAATAGGCAGATTCTTTACCATCTCAGCCATCAGGGAAGCCCATATAAATGGTACTTTCTCACTATGGGTGTCAAATACCTCAAGATACTGAAGATCTAATTCAATGTAATTATTTATTGAGTGCCAATAAGTATGTGTTGCAGGTGGAGTATGACAATGAAAAGGATAGCCTACCAACATCCCAAGATGTTGTAATTCAGTTTTGGATGCAGACAATTAAGGAGCAATTTCAGTAAAATTCTATTTTGGTCATTTATGAGAAATAATTTAAAATTCTGGTGAATATCTCTTCTTAACTTCCTTAATTGGCCGAATACACTGAAATTTACAGTTCCCTGATAGATGAAAGTGTTATTTGCTCAATCGTGTCTGACTCTTGGCAACCTCATAGACTGTAGCCTGCCAGACTCCTCTGTCTATGGGGTTTTCCAGGCAAAAATACTGGAGTGGGTAGCCATTTCCTTCTCTAGGGGGTCTTCCTGACCCAGGGATTGAACCCGGTCTCCTGCATTACAGGCAGATTCTTTACCATCTGAGCCACCAGGGAAGCCCTAGACTTAAGCTAAACTATCTCAGAGCTTATTATTAACTAGGATGTAAGAGTTATGGGTAGTATTTATACTGAGTCCCTTTAAACTGATCATATTCGATCCAGAGGCTGCTCCAGTTTCCAAGATCATTGCAGCTTTCGGCTTGACTGAAACAAATAAATGAAAAATAAATCACCTTCCTGGTTGTTGTTGTACAACTGATCCTAGATACATGGCAGAATATTAAAGCTATAACTTAGGCACATTAATACAGATAGGTTGTGTTGCCTGTTTACTTCCTAAAAACTGTTTCTTTTCATTTCAAAAGAAATAATACCTAACCCCTAAATATTGTTTAAGAATTTTCATTAATACTGAGGCAGAGTGGGCTACCTGATGAATCTGTTGTGATCACTTGGATAAGAAGCTAACAGTAAAGATTGGAATGTGAAAAGCATAGGTAACAGTTATAATTCAAGGATGAGTAAAAATGCCAGCATACCTAGGGTTATCAATCATTAAGATTAGAAAATCTATGAGGTAGGTACTTCAAAAGTACTTCAATATCTGGATTCAATTCAATCCTTGCCAAGTCACTTACAACTCCTAAACAAAGGACCATTTAATCAGCTTTGCATTTGATTGGACTGAGATTGCATAGCTTCGATGTAATTTTCAATTTGGCTGAACACCAATAGAGATTCATTCATTCTAGCTCATATAGTGTGTGGTGCAGTCAACTTCTTTACCATTCACTCAAAGAAAAGAAAGGAGAGGGCAAATATCCATCCCTCAGCAGATTTTGTGGTGGTGTAGATGTGGTGGTGGTTGTTGCTGTTGTTGTTTTACCCCTAAGTGTCAGCTGTATTCTTGTTTAATGGAAATAGGGGCAAAATGCTTTTGTGAGGTATAACATGTCTTTGTGAACTATGACAGGTATTTCTTGCAATTGTTTCAGTTGCTTTAAGAAGATACACATTCTACAGACTTCCCCAGTGATCCAGTGGTCAAAAATCCACCATCCAATGCAGGGGATATGGGTTTGGTCCCTGGTCAGGGAACTAAGATTCCATGTCACAGGGCAACTAAGCTCTTGAGCTGCAAGTACTGAGCTTGTGCTCTAGAGCCCTCAGACCACAACTAGAGAAGCCCATGCACTGCAACAAAGAGCTCACAGGCCCCCATTTTTCCCCACTCCCCCAAAACAAGAAGATACACATTCTAGTCTATTTGTAAAAACCTATTATGTGCTGGCCATTTTCAGTAGATGTGTACGTGTATAAGAAAGATGAGCCTGAAATCCCTGAAGGCCTAAGAAAGTTATAAGAAAGATGAACCTGAAATCCCTGAAGGCCTAAGAAAGTTGTTTTTAACCTAAACTTCAGAATTTTTAGGGTTTGTGGCATTTTTCCCCAGGCTATCTGGTACCAGCTTTCAAAACTGTGAGAGATTTATCCCACTCTAAAACCAACAATTTAATTCAAGCCATGTTTCCTTCATATTTCCGTGTTAAAATAATCCATGCATAGGTATATACATATAATACACATATACATACATTTATCAGATCACCACAATAGCTCAAATAACATTAAAAAAACGAAGAAGGAATATTAAAATATAAATGATGAATGTCACAATTTTCAGAGAATTCTAGATGGAGCTTATGAAGCATTCTTAGCTGAGTATAGAACTTGGCAGTGTTTGGAGACAGTAGCAATAAGTATAGACTACAGGTCCCTGAAGTTTGCTTCATTGCACAAGGTTCCTGAGCAGCTTCCTGGGAGTCCATCAGTGAGCTAGATGCTAAGGAGAACAGAGAAAAGAACATAGTGTAGTGATAAGAACAGGAATTGGAAGTCGAGAGATTTGGATTCAAATCTTGTTACAGTCTTCCCTGAATCTCAATTGTCTCAGCATATGTACAATGAGGAAAGGTCACAGGATGAATGCCCTTTGGATTTTTACAGGCTTAAGGTCATATGATCTGACTCAAGAGAAATAGAAGACACTGATTCCTAACCCAGGCATGTAAAGCTACTTTAGAGAGGTTAGACTAGCAAATATGAAGCTATTAGTGAAGTGTTTAAAAGATAGCATGAGCAAATGCTAGATAATATAGAATATGATGTAGGATGTCAGGTAAGATTTATACTCGTGCTGTGGAAAAGAAGGTTTTTGGAGGATGCAGTCTATACTTTGGGTCTTGCTGGTTGAGTAGAGAAGAGCAGAAAATATTATTGGATTAAAAAGCTATGGAACAACATAGTTGGATTTCAACCTTAATATTTAAACTATAATTAAAATGACCTAGTCACTTATATTGGTCTACAAGAAAGGAAGACAATGTTCAGTATTTTAAAAGTGAACTAAATGTTTTTGGAACTTTGAGTTTATGTAACATCCCTTGCTATTACCTTGGCATTTCTCTTGTCTTAAAAATTTTGTTAAAATATAGTTGGTTTACTGTTGGAAGCCATATTAGGCATTACTGACAAAATGGAGGCACGGCCCCAACCCCCTCTCCTCATCTCACAGGCACGGTCCTGGGATGAAGGAGTTAGGCCTTGTGATTTTGACTTGTTCTTTCCTTTCTTCAGTTGAGTTGGCTGGAAAGAATGTTAAGGTGCTTATTGTGCTTGAGAGAAACATGAGAAAGCACAAAGCCTTTTGCAGTTGTGCCCAGAAAATAATCTGTTTAAGTATCTTTACAAAGAATGTTCCAGGATGAGCACGTAGGCTGCAGCTTGAGGCAACAGGAAGGATTATTATCTGAGACCTGTTTGTGAGGGGACTGTTTATGGTAAAAGAAGTTTGCTGGGTTTAGGGTTAATTAAGAATAACTAGAAGCCTTTTTAGGAGATACTGATCTTAAGATGCTAGGGAAAAACAGGATTTATAAAGATAAGAAATAAACTGAGGAATGTAGCTGAGGAATAAACTGAGGAATTACAATGTAATCAACAAGTTAAGTACAGTAAATCTGGGTGGGGGAAGCTAAAAACGTCAAACCTCTGACCTAATGCTTTTTTCAAAGTATAAAAGAGAACCTGAAGCTTGAAATAAACATGTAGTCCCATACTTTGAGTTAGAGGCTACATCATTGTCCACCGGATGTAGTCCTGTACTATGAGTCAGAGGCTACATCATCATCGCTGACACCGTCCATCTCTTCAGGTTGAATCCCTGGCTGCTGGAGCTGGACTCCGGCAAGTGGCGCCTGAACAGGGACACCACTTAATTTCTGCTGTACAACAAAGTGGTTCATATGTGCATATATTCTTTTTCATATTCTTTGTGATTATGGTTTATCACAGGATATTGAATATAGTTCTTTGTGCTATACAATAGGACCTTTTTATTTATCCAGTCTATATATAATAGTTTGTATCTGTTAATCTCAAACTCCAAACCCTTCCTTCCCCCACTCCCCCTTCCTTAGGAACCACAAGTCTGTTCTCTATATCTCTGAATCTATTTCTGTTTCATAGATATGTTCGTTTATGTTGCATTTGAGATTCCACATAGATGTTACATCATATTTGTCTTTCTTTGTTTGACTTACTTCACTTAGTATGATAATCTCATCAATCCAACCATGTTGCTGCAAATGACATTCTTTCATTCATTTTTATGGCTGAGTAGTATTCCATTATATATATGTACCACATCTTCTTTATCTGTTCATCTGTTAATGAACATTAAGATTGTTTCCATGTCTTGGTTATTGTGAATAGTGTTGCTAAGATATGTTCTTAAGGGTGCATGTATATTTTCAAATTATAGTTTTGTCTGGATATATGCCCAGAAGTAGGATTGCTGGATCATATGGAAACTCAATGTTTAGATTTTTGAGGAACCGCCATACTTTTTTCCCATAGTGACTACACCAATTTGCATTCCCACCTTGGTGATTCTCTTTAATACAAGTAGAAATTATGGTTGGCCTTCCAGAATATATTCTCTAGCAGTTTTCAAAGTTATAAGTAATTACTCCTTTTGGTGAACATAAAACCCAAAAAGTACTTACTAAGTTATTGATGCAAAGTCATGATACTAAATATTAAGGGAAAAATGAATTATAGCTTCAACACATATGTGATTCTTCTTCTTCTTTTTTTTTTTTTTCTCAGCGCTCATCCTCCTGGTCCTCCCGGCGGCCCACATATGTGATTCTTAAGTGTAAGTGTGCATAATACTTTCTGCATGAATGATTTAATTTTATGAAGTCATTTAATACAATTGGTAGAGATCAATAAAAGCATGGCAAATAGCTAGAGTGAAAATTTACTCTCAGTAATTTAAGAGTATATTTGACATGTTTATCATTTTAAAATGTTCAGTCAAAATAAATAAATAAAATGTTCAGTCATTATTGCCAGCCAGAAATGTGACCATCCACTGCTCTTTTATTCTGTTTCATGATTAGAATACTTGTTTGTATTTTTTCTGGATATTTCTTAACTTTTTGAATAGAAATATGCCTTTTCTTTTTGATGAAATGCATTCCCTAGGACGTCAATAAGTTAAAATATGAAAAAAATGAGTTAAAATATGAATATGGTAACTTGTTTTTGTAATTAAAACCATGACAGAGATGACTAGTTTCATGATATATAGTCACATGGAAATTAATAATTAACTTTTACTGACTCAACATGATTTTGTGTATAGTGATACCCGTTGATTCAGTTACTAAGGAAGGAGAAGAAAACAGAGACATTTTTCAATTTTTTGAAGAACCTCCATATTGTTTTCCATAAGGGCTGGACCAATTTACATTCCCACCAATGATGTATAAGGGTTCCCTTTTCACCATATCCTCAATAACACCTTTTGTATTGTCGTCTTCATAACAGCTATTTTAACAGGTGTGGGATGACATCTCACTATGGTTTTGATTTGCATTTTCTCAATGATTAGCATCTTTTCATGTGCCTTTTGGCCATTTTGATGTCCCTCTTTGGAAAAAGAACTATTTAGTTCTTCTGCCCATTTTAATTGGATTGCTTTCTTTTTTATTAAGTTGTTTGGGTTCATTCTACATTTTTGAATATTAATTCCTTATCTGAGATATGTTTTCTTTTTCCCATTCTGTAGATTATCTTTTCATTGTGTTGTTTCTTTTGCTGTGCAGAAGCTTTTGAGTAGTCCCACTGGTTGACTTTGCCATTTCTTGATATGGAATAATTAAAATAATACTTATGTGATTTTCACATAAGGCTTTGTTTGCCAAGAATAAAATACAAACAAATCATTTTCAGTCTATGAAAGCTGAGATATATAGAATTTGACTAGAATGGATTTTAAGCAGTGGTCAATGGTTTAATGTGTGAATGTATAATCAATTTCAAATTTTTAATAAAAAACTCTTATGCTAGAAGAAGTCTACTGGAAACCCTCTGTATATTAGCTGTGTTAAGCCTGTTTAGTTTCAGAGATAAAACGGGTTTTATTTGCTTGTTTGTTTTAAGGAAGGTGTTCTTTTAGGTTCTAAGTAGGAACTATGGAACATTGTGACACGCCTTATAAGAAAAAAAAAAAAAAAGTAAAATTTTGAATATGGCATCAGTCTCAAATGAGGACTTTTTTTGCCCATAATACATTTCCTTAGATAATAGGAATTTGGACTTAGGAGTAACTAGACTAGGAATGGGCTTTAAGGAGGTACTGTCCTCAAATAAATAATCCACCCTTAAGATATCCCTAGAGTGTACCACACTGAAGGCTTTAGCTATTTTAAAGCAATTATTCCATCAGAGGGATCATGACTTAATTTGCTTCCAATAAATTCCTAGTTAAATCGATAGAAACATCATCTAACATAGGAACTTGGAATGTGTAGAAGGAGAGAGGATGCAATGAATACTGGTAATGGGGAAGTGAGGGGGTGCCAGGCTGGCCCTTTCACACTTTTCTGGAATTAACTACACATGTGCATGAATAACTCAGTGTACCTTGGATGGAGAGCTTTGTGGCCTTTTTAGATATGGAAGTCCTCTTGATGATCTAAGGTATCATCTCCATGTCACCTCAACTTGCAGTATGATAAAAAAATAAAGTATCCTGCTAAAAATTTTATTTAACTAGCTTCAATTCACAGTAGTGTTAAGTTTAGCAAATCCTTGTAGCACCTGCTCTGCTTTTGCCAAATTTTAATTACATGCAGCTCTGCTCAGCAAAAGAGAAGCATTTTTCTGCATTTGGTGGTGGGAGAAATGCTGACTGCCTGGGGACTAGAGTGAGCTCAGCAAATATATATCTTTGCTTCTTAAAAAATGCTAGCAGAAACTCACCAATAAAAAGCAGCAGCATACAAAACAGAAACAAAACAGAGATAATCTCGTAAAGAAGTGCGGCATGAAATTTTTGCTGAAATTCAAATATCTCTCTTCTTCATCTCTACTAGGTTAAATTCTTTTGAGCAGAAAAAGATGCTGCTCTGTTAGTGAAATTAATTTAATGTGACATATCACATCTTTGGGGGAACAGTAGAGAAGGAAATTAAAGCGTTCTTAGATCATTACCACTAGCTGTGCAATCCTAAAGCCCTGGCAGAATGCAAGACTGAATCTCAAAAAGAAAATAGAAATAAGGGATAGTAGTTCAAAGTTTTAATGGAACAAATCCTGAATTGGAGTACTTAAAAACTGAATGACATGTAGTTTCTTTTATTTAGTTTTAGTTCAAAAGGAAACAAAAATTTTATAGTCATTTTATTTTATTTTTTTTTTATTTTTATTTTTTATTTACCTGGGGTGATTGTAGTTTTTTTTTTTGTTGTTATTGTTTGTTTTTTATTTTATTTTTAAACTTTACAACATTGTATTAGTTTTGCCAAATATCGAAATGAATCTGCCACAGGTATACCTGTGTTCCCCATCCTGAACCCTCCTCCCTCCTCCCTCCCCATACCATCCCTCTGGGTCGTCCCAGTGCACCAGCCCCAAGCATCCAGTATCCTGCATCGAACCTGGACTGGCGACTCGTTTCATACATGATATTATACATGTTTCAATGCCATTCTCCCAAATCTCTCCACCCTCTCCCTCTCCCACAGAGTCCATAAGACTGATCTATACATCAGTGTCTCTTTTGCTGTCTCGTACACAGGGTTTTTGTTGCCATCTTTCTAAATTCCATATATATGCATTAGTATACTGTATTGGTGTTTTTCTTTCTGGCTTACTTCACTCTGTATAATAGGTTCCAGTTTCATCCATCTCATTAGAACTGATTCAAATGTATTCTTTTTAATGGCTGAGTAATACTCCATTGTGTATATATACCACTGCATTCTTATCCATTCATCTGCTGATGGACATCTAGGTTGCTTCCATGTCCTGGCTACTATAAACAGTGCTGCGATGAACATTGGGGTACACGTGTCTCTTTCCCTTCTGGTTTCCTCAGTGTGTATGCCCAGCAGTGGGATTGCTGGATCATACGGCAGTTCTATTTCCAGTTTTTAAAGGAATCTCCACACTGTTCCCCATAGTGGCTGTACTAGTTTGCATTCCCACCAACACTGTAAGAGAGTTCCCTTTTCTCCACACCCTCTCCAGCATTTATTGCTTGTAGACTTATGGATTGCAGCCATTCTGACTGGCATGAAATGGTACCTCATTGTGGTTTTGATTTGCCTTTCTCTGATAATGAGTGATGTTGAGCATCTTTTCATGTGTTTGTTAGCCATCCGTATGTCTTCTTTGGAGAAATGTCTATTTAGTTCTTTGGCCCATTTGTTGATTGGGTCATTTATTTTTCTGGAGTTGAGCTGTAGGAGTTGCTTCTATATTTTTGAGATTAGTTGTTTGTCGGTTGCTTCATTTGCTATTATTTTCTCCCATTCTGAAGGCTGTCTTTTCACCTTGCTAATAGTTTCCTTTGTTGTGCAGAAGCTTTTAAATTTAATTAGGTCCCATTTGTTTATTTTTGCTTTTATTTCCAATATTATGGGAGGTGGGTCATAAAGGATCTTGCTGTGATGTATGTTGGAGAGTGTTTTGCCTATGTTCTCCTCTAGGAGTTTTATAGTTTCTGGTCTTATGTTGAGATCTTTAATCCATTTTGAGTTTATTTTTGTGTATGGTGTTAGAAAGTGTTCTAGTTTCATTCTTTTACAAGTGGTTGACCAGTTTTCCCAGCACCACTTGTTAAAGAGATTGTCTTTTCTCCACTGTATAGTCTTGCCTCCTTTGTCAAAGATAAGGTGTCCATATGTGCATGGATTTATCTCCGGGCTTTCTATTTTGTTCCATTGAACAATATTTCTGTCTTTGTGCCAGTACCATACTGTCTTGATAACTGTGCCTTTGTAATAGAGCCTGAAGTCAGGTAGTTTGATACCTCCAGTTCCATTCTTCTTTCTCAAGATAGCTTTGGCTATTCAAGGTTTTTTGTATTTCCATACAAATTGTGAAATTATTTGTTCTAGCTCTGTGAAGAATACCGTTGGTCGCTTGATAGGGATTGCATTGAATCTATACATTGCTTTGGGTAGTACACTCATTTTCACTATATTGATTCTTCCAATCCATGAACATGGTATATTTCTCCATCTATAGTGTCCTGTTTGATTTCTTTCACCAGTGTTTTATAGTTTTCTATATATAGGTCTTTAGTTTCTTTAGGTGGATAGATATATTCCTAAGTATTTTATTCTTTCCGTTGCAATGGTGAATGGAATTGTTTCCTTAATTTCTCTTTCAGTTTTTTCATTATTAGTGTATAGGAATGCAAGTGATTTCTGTGTGTTGATTTTATATCCTGAAACTTTACTATAATCATTGATTAGTTCTAGTAATTTTTTGGTGGAGTCTTTAGGGTTTTCTATGTAGAGGATCATGTCATCTGCAAATAGTGAGAGTTTTACTTCTTCTTTTCCAATTTGGATTCCTTTTATTTCTTTTTCTGCTCTGATTACTGTGGCCAAAACTTCCAAAACTATGTTGAATAATAATGGTGAAAGTGGGCACCATTGTCTTGTTCCTGACTTTAGAGGAAATGCTTTCAATTTTTCACCATTGAGGATAATGTTTGCTGTGGGTTTGTCATATATAGCTTTTATTATGTTGAGGTATGTTCCTTCTATTCCTGCTTTCTGGAGAGCTTTTATCATAAATGGGTGTTGAATTTTGTCAAAGGTTTTCTCTGCATCTACTGAGATAATCATATGGTTTTTATTTTTCAATTTTTTAATGTGGTGTATAACGATTGATTTGCGGATTTTGAAGAATCCTTGCATCCCTGGGATAAAGCCCACTTGGTCATGGTGTATGATATTTTTAATGTGTTGTTGGATTCTGATTGCTAGAATTTTGTTAAGGATTTTTGCACCTATGTTCACCAGTGATATTGGCCTGTAGTTTTCTTTTTTTTTTTGTGGGATCTTTGTCAGGTTTTGGTATTAGGGTGATGGTGGCCTCATAGAATGAGTTTGGAAGTTTACCTTCCTCTGCAATTTTCTGGAAGAGTTTGAGCAGGATAGGTGTTAGCTCTTCTCTAAATTTTTGGTAGAATTCAGCTGTGAAGCCATCTGGACCTGGGCTTTTGTTTGCTGGAAGATTTTTTATTACAGTTTCAATTTCCATGCTTGTGATGGATCTGTTAAGATTTTCTATTTCTTCCTGGTTGAGTTTCGGAAAGTTGTACTTTTCTAAGAATTTGTCCATTTCTTCCTCGTTGTCCATTTTATTAGCATATAGTAGTCTCTTACGATCCTTTGTATTTCTGTGTTGTCTGTTGTGATCTCTCCATTTTCATTTCTAATTTTATTGATTTGATTTTTTTCCCTTTGTTTCTTGATTAGTCTGGCTAATGGTTTGTCAATTTTATTTATCCTTTCAAAGAACCAGCTTTTGGCTTTGTTGATTTTTGCTATGGTCTCTTTTGTTTCTTTTGCATTTATTTCTGCCCTAATTTTTAAGATTTCTTTCCTTCTACTAACCCTGGGGTTCTTCATTTCTTCCTTTTCTAGTTGCTTTAGGTGTAGAGTTAGGTTATTTATTTGACTTTTTTCTTGTTTCTTGAGGTATGCCTTTATTGCTATGAACTTTACCCTTAGGACTGCTTTTAAAGTGTCCCACAGGTTTTGAGTTGTTGTGTTTTCATCTTCATTAGTTTCTATGCAAATTTTGATTTCTTTGTTGATTTCTTCTGTGATTTGTTGGTTATTCAGCCTCCATATGTTGGAATTTTTAATAGTTTTTCTCCTGTAATTGAGATCTAATCTTACTGCACTGTGGTCAGAAAAGATGCTTGGAATGATTTCTATTTTTTTGAATTTACCAAGGCCAGCTTTATGGCCCAGGATGTGATCTATCGTGGAGAAGGTTCCATGTGCCCTTGAGAAAAAGGTGAACTTCATTGTTTTGGGATGAAATGTCCTATAGATATCAATTAGGTCTAACTGGTCTATTGTATCATTTAAAGTTTGTGTTTCCTTATTAATTTTCTGTTTAGTTGATCTATCCATTGGTGTGAGTGGGGTATTAAAGTCTCCCACTATTATTGTGTTATTGTTAATTTCTCCTTTCATACTCATTAGCATTTGTCTTACATATTGCGGCACTCCCGTGTTGGATGCGTATATATTTATAATTGTTATATCTTCTTCTTGGATTGATCCTTTGATCATTAGGTAGTGACCTTCTTTGTCTCTTTTCACAACCTTTGTTTTAAAGTCTATTTTATCTAAGTATTGCTACTCCTGCTTTCTTTTGGTCCCTATTTACATGGAAAATCTTTTTCCAGCCCTTCACTTTCAGTCTGTATGTGTCCCCTATTTTGAGGTGGGTCTCTTGTAGACAACATATGTAGGGGTCTTGTTTTTGTATCCATTCAGCCAGTCTTTGTCTTTTGGTTGGAGCATTCAACCCATTTACATTTAAGGTAATTACTGATAAGTATGATCCCATTGCCATTTACTTTATTGTTTTGGGTTCGAGTTTATACACTGTTTTTGTGTTTCCTGTCTAGAGAATATCCTTTAGTATTTGTTGGAGAGCTGGTTTGGTGGTGCTGAATTCTCTCAACTTTTGCTTGTCTGAGAAGCTTTTGATTTCTCCTTCATATTTGAATGAGATCCTTGCTGGGTACAATAATCTGGGCTGTAGGTTATTTTCTTTCATCACTTTGAGTATGTCTTGCCATTCCCTCCTGGCTTGAAGAGTTTCTATTGGAAGATCAGCTGTTATCCTTATGGGAATTCCCTTGTGTGTTATTTGTTGTTTTTCCCTTGCTGCTTTTAATATTTGTTCTTTGTGTTTGATCTTTGTTAATTTGATTAATATGTGTCTTGGGGTGTTTCGCCTTGGGTTTATCCTCTTTGGGACTCTCTGGGTTTCTTGGACTTGGGTGATTATTTCCTTCCCCATTTTAGGGAAGTTTTCAACTATTATCTCTTCAAGTATTTTCTCATCGTCTTTCTTTTTGTCTTCTTCTTCTGGGACCCCTATGATTCGAATGTTGTAGCATTTAATATTGTCCTGGAGGTCTCTGAGATTGTCCTCATTTCTTTTAATTTGTTTTTCTTTTATCCTCTTTGATTCATTTATTTGTACCATTCTATCTTCTAATTCACTAATCCTATCTTCTGCCTCTGTTATTCTACTATTTGTTGCCTCCAGAGTGTTTTTAATTTCATTTATTACATTATTCATTTTATGTTGACTCTTTTATTTCTTCTAGGTCCTTGTTTAACCTTTCTTGCATCTTCTCAATCTTTGTCTCCAAGCTATTTATCTGTGATTCCATTTTGATTTCAAGATTTTGGATCAATTTCACTGTCGTTATTTGGAATTCTTTATCAGGTAGATTTCCCTATCTCTTCCTCTTTTGTTTGGTTTGGTGGGCATTTATCCTGTTCCCTTATCTGCTGGGTATTCCTCTGTCTCTTCATCTTGTTTAAATTGCTGAGTTTGGTGTGTCCTTTCTGTATTCTGGCAGTTTGTGGAGTTCTCTTTATTGTGGCGTTTCCTCACTCTGTGTGGGTTTGTACAGGTGGCTTGTCAAGGTTTATTGGTTAGAGAAGCTTGTGTCGGTGTTCTGGTGGGTAGAGCTGTATTTCTTCTCTCTGGAGTGCAATGAAGTGTCTAGTAATGAGTTATGGCATGTCTGTGGTTTTTGGGTGACTTTGGGCTGCCTGTATCTTGGAGCTCAGGGCTGTGTTCCTTGCTGCTGGAGAATTTGCTTGGTATGTCTTGCCCTGAAACTTGTTTCACCCAGAGAGGTTTATAGCGTTATATGGCGAAGATAAGAGTGAGGAGGGAGTTAGAGGTGACCCGAATGAGTTGAGGTGGAGTCAATAGAGGAGAGAGTGGGCTATTCAGTAATCTCTTCCTTATGTGCACTCCACAACTGGACGGCTCAGAGTTGTTCACAGAGTTAGAAGAGAAGAAGGAGAAAGGTGGCAGAGGTGGCCAGGAGGATAAATGGGGGGAATGAAAAGGAGGGAGACAGATCCAGCCAGTAATCAGTTCCCTAAGTGTTCTCCAGCATTTGGAACACACAGAAATTCACAGAGTTGGGTAGAATAGAGAGGGGTTAGGGAGGAGACACAGGCGACCTAGTGGAGAAAAAGGAGAGTCCAAAGGGAGAGAGAGCAGTTAAGCCAGTAATCTCACTCCCTAGTGAAAAATGGGTACTGAAGTTTGGGTTCTTAAAGGTACAAAATTGGTAACAAATACATAAAAGCAAAAATTAAAAATCTAGAGTAGAGTTTGGAATTTCAAAAATACGATGTTAAAGGAAAGAAGAAGGAAAAGAAAGAGAGAAAAAACAAACAAACAAATACAAACTAGGTCGCAAAAATTATAAAGAAAATATAGGTACAAAATTGATAACTAATACCAAAAAGCAAAAGTTAAAAATCTAGAGTAGAGTGTGGAATTTCAAAAATACAATGTTAAAAAAAGAAGAAAAAGAACGAGAGAAAAAAAAAAAAAAAAAAAACAAGAATAAACAAAGTCGCATAAATTATTAAAAAAAATACAGGTACAAAATTGATAACAAATACCAAAAAGCATAAATTAAAAATCTAGAGTAGAGTTTGGAATTTCAGATATAAAATGTTATTTAAAAGAAGAAGAGAAAGAAACAGCGAAAAAGAAAAAGAAAAAAGAAAAAAGGGTCACAGAAATTATATAAAAACAAAAACAAAAACTATAGTCACAAAATTGATAACAAATACCAAAAAACTAAAATTAAAAATCCAGAGTAGAGTTTGGAATTTCAAAAATACAATGTTAAAGAAAAGAAGGAATAAGGAAAAAAAAGTTAAAAAATTATAAAATATATATATATATATATGAAGTTTGCTTTTAAAAAATAGGGTCTTCTTTTTTTTGCAAAGTAAGCAGTTATAAAAGTGGAAATAAAAGGAATAATAGAGGACTTAAAATTTTTTTAATTAAAAAAATAATTTAAAAAAAAGAAAGAAAGAATGATCGTACAAATAGTAAAAATATATCTAGGACTTTCTCCGGTTTTGTTGTGAGTATTGTGGGTTCAGTTCATTTTTGGCTATTTCCTTGGTCCGACTTATATTTCTCAAGATCTATAGGCCCCTTCCTATGTAGATGGTAGTGACCACAGGGTTTTAATCTATTGCCTGTAGCTTCCAAGTCGGTTCCCTCTGTTATAGCTTCTTCTGTTTGCTGGTCTCTTCAGTGTCTGGTTTCCGTCCTGACACAAAGGGGACGGTGGAGGACACTTTTTTTTTTTTAAGGCTTACTTGTTCAGTCACGCTGAGGGGAGGTAGGGAGGGATGCTGCAAACAAATAACACTGGCCTGTGCTCACAGTGCCTCAGCCACACTGGGTCTGCCCGCCGTTCATGGCGCGTGTAGCCTCTCTGCCCATGCTGCTCAGGCTCTAGGTTGCTCCACTGGGAACCATCCGTGGCCGGCCCTGGGCTGTCTGTACTTCCCAGGTCCAAGCCACTCAGGTTCAGGCACTCGGGTAGTCCTCAGAGGCGCAGACTCTCGGTTGGGCCTGCGTTTTGTGCCCTTCCCAGATCCGAGCAGCTCAGGTGATGAGGTGTTTTGCACGCACGACTGCTGCGACTTATCGCCTCCCCGCCGCTCGGTTATCTAGTTGTGCACCGGCACACCTTCTCAGGCAGATGTTGACCATCCAGACCCCCAAGAAGTTTTAGTTAGCAAAGAAGCCTGCTTACAGTTTTATAGATAATGTCTCTCTGGGGCTGCGATTGTCCCCTTCCAGCTCTGGCTGCCTATCACCAGAGGGGGATGGTCTGCCGCCGGCTATCTCTGTTCAGTCCTTTGTTCCGTGTGCGGGCCTGGCGGTATCATAGGTTAGGGCTGGCTTTTCACGTGGTAGATATCCCACAGTCTGGTTTGCTAGCCCAAATTATTTCACTCAGATAGCACTCGGGGTATTCAGGCCAGATTCTTGCGATGCAGCCCGCGCCACGCCTCCCTGCCCAGCCCCCGCTTGCTAATGGCGGATGCAGGCGTCTGCGCTGCTTCTCCCCTGGGGGAGTTACCATAGGGCTCGCGATGTGCGGGTTTTAATTATTTATTTTTCCTCCCTGTTATGTTGCCCTCTGTGCTTCCAAGGCTCGGCACAGATTCGGCAGTGAGAAGGTTTCCTGGTGTTTGGAAACTTCTCTCTTTTTAAGACTCCTTTCCTGGGACGGAACTCCGTCCCTCTCACTTTTGTCCTTTTTTTTGTCTTTTATATTTTTTCCTACCTTCTTTCGAAGACTTGGGTTGCTTTTCTGGGTGCCTGATGTCCTCTGCCGGCATTCAGAAGTTGTTTTGTGGAATTTACTCAGCGTTTAAATGTTCTTTTGATGAATTTGTGGGGGAGAAAGTGTTCTCCCTGTCCTACTCCTCTGCCATCTTAGCTCCTCCTCTCTTATAGTCATTTTAGCAGTTACCTTTATTATGTAGTTTTCTTGTTTGTGTATAAGGAGAATAAACTAGAAGATGGTAGGTTGTTTCTCTAATAAAAATGCCATTTAAAATAAATCTTGTATCAGAAGAAGTAGACAAGGTTAAATAGCACTTCTCTTCTCTCCAGGAATGCAGTAAATAATAAAGCTTCAGGAGATTTGAGAAGAGAATGTACTTTTGAGGAGGAACTGGTTAATCTATGTCTCTTAATTTGTTATCCCATATTTTCCTATTGTAAACAGTAGTGAAAATCATTTTAACAGGAGGCTCTGAACATGCATTTATAATTATGGAAACTGCATTGTAGTCCACAATTAGACTTCGGGGTTGAAGATCCAAGAAATACTATGGCTGGTGACAGCCTTAAAAAATAAAATAAAATGGGATACTTGCAAAGCATGTATATGTGAAGCATATAGTGTAAGACCATTGTTGAGTGATGGGGTCTGTGGCAACCTGGAGAATGAAATGTATGTTTGAAGGCAGTCAAATTCAGATTCTTAAGAAAATAATATATTGGCCAAACAAGTGAATCTGTGGGCTAATACCCACCAACATTTGCTGTTTCACCTTGTGCCCTGCTGCTGCTGCTAAGTCACTTCAGTCGTGTCTGACTCTGTGTGACCCCATAGACAGCAGCCCACCAGGCTCCCCCGTCCCTGGGATTCTCCAGGCAAGAACACTGGAGTGGGTTGCCATTTCTTTCTCCAATGCATGAAAGTGAAAAGTGAAAGTGAAGTCACTCAGTTGTGTCCGACTCCTAGTGACCCCGTGGACTACAGCCTACCAAGCTCCTCCGTCCATGGGATTTTCCAGGCAGAAGTACTGGAGTGGGGTGCCATTGCCTTCTCCACCTTGTGCCCTGGGACCTGGCAAATAAATTAATAAATGTTTCATTTATAGAAAGAACTTTGAAAATCCTTTGTGGGGCAGGAACGTGATCCTGAACTTTAACTTTAGGAAGCTCCTGAATAGTTCTCTATTATGATTTGGCAAAGGTTTCATAAATGAGTTGATATTTAACCTAGAAATTGAGAGATGTGTTTTTACAGATAATGAATTGGATTTTGAATCAAGGCTTGAGTAAAGTCAAAGAGGCAAGGAATATGTTTCAGTTCAGTTCAGTCACTCAGTCATGTCCGACTCTTTGTGACCCCATGAACTGCAGCACATCATACCTCCCTGTCCATCACCAACTGCCGGAGTCTACCCAAACCCATGTCCATTGAGTCCATCCAACCATCTCATCCTCTGTCATCTCCTTCTCCTTCCCTCAGTCTTTCCCAGCATCAGGGTCTTTTAAAATGAGTCAGCTCTTCACATCAGGTGGCCAAAGTATTGGAGTTTCAGCTTCAACATCATCAGTCCTTCCAATGAACACCCAGGACTGATTTCCTTTAGGATGGACTGGTTGGATCCCCTTGCAGTCCAAGGGATTCTCAAGAGTCTTCTCCAACACCACAATTCAAAAGCATCAATTCTTCAGCGCTCAGTTTACTTTATAGTCCAACTCTCACATCCATACATGACTACTGGAAGAAACAGTCTATATGTTTATGAAACAGCAAATCATCTGGTCTAACAATGATGATAAAAGAGGCTGCGAATATAGGTTGGGTAATTGTGAACAAATTGAATGCCATTGTAAGAAATTGGCCATGTCCAAGATGATACATAGCCAAGTGGGAAGATTTATCAGATGGATTCTCAACCACCGATCAATAAGAATGAGTATCTGTCAGGGAAAATATTTCTGGCACATTTGACGGGCAGTGGATTCTAAGTTCTATGGTCCTTTCAAACATTGTTAATCAACCATACTCCAATATAAAACAACAAGTTAAAAAATCAAGAGAGGAAATAAAATAACCATGACATAGGGATCATAAAAAAAAAAAAGTATCAGAGTGAAGAGAACACTTTTATATTATCTACTTCAGCTTCCTTTTATTTCACTGATGGGGAAACTAGGATTAGGGAAGTGATATAGTATGATTACTACTACTATTACCACTACTACGTCGCTTCAGTTGTGTCCGACTCTGTGCGAACCCATAGACAGCAGCCCACCAGGCTCCCCTGTCCCTGGGATTCTCCAGGCAAGAACACTGGAGTGGGTTGCCATTTCCTTCTCCAATGCATGAAAGTGAAAAGTGTAAGTGAAGTCGCTCAGTCATGTTCGACCCTCAGTGACCCCATGGACTGCAGCCTTCCAGGCTCCTCCATCCATGGGATTTTTCAGGCAAGAGTACTGGAGTGGGGTGCCATTGCCTTATCCAATAGTATGATTAAGGTTACACAAATAAAAGAACTAGAATATTCTTTCTACTATCCCAAACTATCTCATCAAGTTTCAGGCCAGTTTCATTTTGTGTGGTTCTTACATTTGGGTTTTATTTTTGCTGATCTGTGAATTCTTGGAGTTAGGCAAGGCTGCCTATCACTTCTAAAGAGTTATGAAATTTTCTGCCAGTGAAATCCATAGTACTTGATACTCTGCAGTCTCCAGGTGTGAAGAAAGGTTCTTTCATGGGATTCTGGCTGCTGCTGCTGCTAAGTCACTTCAGTCGTGTCTGACTCTATGCAACCCCATAGATGGCAGCCCACAAGGCTCCCCCATCTCTGGGATTCTCCAGGCAAGAAGACTAGAGTGGGTTGCCATTTCCTTCTCCAATGCATGAAAGTGAAAAGTGAAAGTGAAGTTGCTCAGTCGTGTCCAACTCTTAGCGACCCCATCACTGCAGCCCACCAGGCTCCTCTGTCCATGGGATTTTCCAGGCAAGAGTACTGGAGTGGGGTGCTACTGCCTTCTCCGGGGATCTGGTTAGCCTCTGCTATTCTAGGTGAGCTGTGCAAATAATTTGACATGCATTGTAAATTAACTGTGTCATGTCTGTTACCACAGTGTTGGGCATATTGATTTACAAGTAGTCATTCACTTTTCAGTGCTGATTCATTTTCTAATCATGGGTTATCTCCCCAAATTTGCATCTAAGCAAGACTGGCCTTATTCAAAGGTAGAAGAGATAGATGCTTATGTGATGTGATTTGAAGTCCAATCCCTATGTAAATTTTCTAATTCACATGCTTAGGCTCATTCCTTAGGGATTTGCTATAGGCATATATATTTTAATAATGTTATATCTTCATTATTGATTATAGCTCATATCACTAGAAAATGACCCTCCTTATCTCCTTTAATACATTTGCTCCAAATTTTACTTTTATTATATTCATAATGCCATTCCTAACATGTTACTTTTGAGTTTGATTAATGTATCTTTGCAACATATGAATTTTAAGTGTTTTTAGACAATTTGTTTCTTAGAGAGATCACGCATTAACCAGGTAGCGTATTTAGTGAAGATGCATTTATCTAATTCAACTATTGCATTAGTTTTGTATTGCTACATTATATATATATATATCTCATAAATATTATAGTTGAAAGCAGCACACAAATTTATTAGCTCATAGTTCTGTAGGTCAGAAGTCCAGCAAAGCTCAACTGATTCTCTGCTGAGGGTTTCACAAGACTAAAATCCAAGTGTCTGTTGGGTTGAGTTCTTATCTGGATATTCTGGGGAAAAGTCTACTTCCAGGGTTTTTCAGGTGTTTGGTCACATTCATTTTCTTGCATTTGTAGGACTGAGATCCCCATTCTCTTTCCAGTTGTCAATTGGGATCGTCTGTTAGTTCCTGAAAGCGTCTCACGTTTCTTCTCCATAACCCCTTCCATCTTGAACCCAACAATGGCCAAATCCTTCTCCTGGTTCAAATTCCACATGCTTTTCTCTTACTCTCCTGCTGTCAGCTGGAGAAAGTTTTCACCTTTTAAGAGTGCCTATGATTACGATAGGCCCACTCAGATAATCTCAACTTTTTAAGAAGCAAGGCTCCTGCTAAGAGAATGTGGAACTATCTGTATATTGAAGGAGATAGGAATTATGAATATTTCTGGGGTAAGATAGGACAACAAATAGGGATGGTGGTGAAAGATAGACAGCAACATGAGGACACAGTGTGGTTGTCAGGCAGAGGGAATGAAGGGTAAGGGGAAGCATGTTGGAAAGTATGTAGGGGAAGAGCTTCTACTTTCCACTTTGTTTTCTGCCCTGGTCCAGAGGACAATGTAAATGTGCCTCAAAACCATGGAGCATCTCATATGGGTGATCCTTTCTTCAGACATGTATTCAAATTGCTATGGAAAGAGTGGTACTATTTTTTTCCTGTAGAATCTTACAGTGCCTTTTAACCACTGATAGGAAGAAATAGAGGATAAGGTAGTGGCACCCCACTCCAGTACTCTTGCCTGGAAAATCCCACGGATGGAGGAGCCTGGTAGGCTGCAGTCCATGGGGTCGATAAGAGTCAGACACAACTGAGCGACTTCACTTTCACTTTTAACTTTCATGCATTGGAGAAAGAAATGGCAACCCACTCCAGTGTTCTTGCCTGAAGAATCCCAGGGACTGGGGAGCCTGGTGGGCTGCTGTATTTGGGGTCTTACAGAGTCGTACACAACTGAAGCGACTTAGCAGCAGCAGCAGGAAGAAGTAGAAGAAATGATCATTCTTCCTGCTTAATGTAATCATAGAGGTAGATCTTCAAAGTAATACTAGCATCATTTACTTGTCATGGCAAGTTCCATTAGGCAAAATACATGTAATTAGATGGCAGCAAAGATCCCAAAGCAGTTTTGCTATTGTGAGTTTGTTGTTGTTCAGTAGCTGAGTTGTGTCTGACTCTTTGCAACCCCATGGACTGTGGCACACCAGGTTTCCTGTCCTTCACTATCTCCTGGAGTTTGCTCATACTCATGTCCATTGAGTCAGTGATGCCAAGTAGGGTAATTGCAAAAGTACCCTCAAACTTCTTGACTATAATTTCAAACTATTAGGGTGATGTGTAGACATTAGGGAAGCAACAGCAGACTGATGGACTTGGTGTCCAGCAATTGAGGTTGGGGCAGCCATCTTTAAAACAGAATCAGAATTCCCCCCAAATAGAGTCTTCAACTAGAAGTTTATTCATCTTCCAAATTGTATTGGTCATCCTGCATTAGTCTCCTCAGCTCTATAATTTAATAAACAGTAATGGCATCATCTTTGAAACATAAAAGTTAATAGGAAAAAAAGGTCAAAGAAAAAGGAGGGTTTATTTTTAGTTAGTTTGTTTGTTTGTTTGTTTGTTTGTTTCGTGGAAATTGGTTATATAATCCAAGATTAAATTGGACTGTGTCCTATGATTTGGTATCTTCAATCCTGTCATTTACTAAATCCCTTCAGAGTTGAATCAATTGATGTAGCTTCCAGTATGCCATGAATAAAGTTATTTAGTCATATCCCATACATATGATTTCTTTTTCTGTTTTTGGTTTTTACTTGCCACCAAGTAACATCATTCCAGTAAATGCTGAGGTGTTTGTTTTTACCAACAGTATTTTCTGTGGAGTTTCATTGCTTATGGATATGACAAATTAGAGTGTGCAGTAACTATAAAGGTATCTTTCTGTGAATAAGGTCAGCAATATAAATTTGAACTCTGATCTTCAGATTTTTAAACTTTTCTTTGATGTCATGCTAAATTATTTTTTGTTCTTAAAAAGAGAAAAAGGGGGTTAAGTTATTATAAAATGCTTTACTATTTAGACCATATTGAAGTGGCATTTTATGACTTTCAGAAGTGACAGTAAACCAAATTTCACTGATCTTATTTTATAAGTCACAATGAATTTTTATTTATTTTTTTTCTTTTAAATTTTATTTTATTTTTAAACTTTACATAATTGTATTAGTTTTGCCAAATATCAAAATGAATCCGCCACAGGCATACATGTGTTCCCAATCCTGAACCCTCCTCCCTCCTCCCTCCCCATACCATCCCTCTGGGTCGTCCCAGTGCACCAGCCCCAAGCATCCAGTATTACGCATCGAACCTGGACTGGCAACTCGTTTCTTACATGATATTCTACATGTTTCAAGGTCACTCTCCCAAATCTTCCCACCCTCTCCCTCTCCCACAGAGTCCATAAGACTGTTCTATACATCAGTGTCTCTTTTGCTATCTCGTACACCAGGTTATTGTTACCATCTTTCTAAATTCCATATATATGCGTTAGTATACTGTATTTATGTCACAATGAATTTTTAAAGATGGGATACCAATTCATTCTACTGAGTGTAGTTGGTTCTGTAGATGATAAATATCAAACAGGAAAAAGTAGGTTTTCTAACTATAAAACTGTTCTCACCTTGTTTCAGGAGAATTAAAGAATAAATAACTCATGAAAAAGTAAAACCAGGAGGGTGTACGTTTGTATTCTGTGTGAGATTAAAAGCACCCAGCTTTAACTATAATACTGTAGGAGCATTCAAGTAACCTATTAACTATTTTTCCATGGAATAAAAATAGATTCTCCAAAATATGCTTCCCTTTCTATATTTTTCATTTCTTCTTACTTCCTCTTCGACTAGGACTTATTTGTTAAAAGTGGTTAAGTGATATGTGGGCTTCTTTTATGGACTGGAAATGTGCTATATATGCTCCCTAAAGGAGGTTAAAATATCACCTAATCACTTTCAAGAAAAGCCTCAAAATATTATGTAGACAACCATCCTTTTATCAGGGTAATCTTCTATACTTTCTCAGATACTTGACTGTCACCTTGACTTTAGAGTTATCCCCAATAAATCCTTGTATTCTAAATTCCACACACAAAATTTCATTGGGGCAAAATGAAACATAGAATCATTTGCCCATTTTACATACACTGGGCTTGATCCTTTATTATGCCTGAATTAAGGAGAGGGAAGGTGCCTTTTAAGGCACTCAGGATAACCCAAACTCAGGCAGCAAAACTTTCAGGACAAACAAGCACAGGTCACTAATACCATTTTGGCCCCTGACTAGGCACACAATGTCAGCTTCCCTGGTGGCTCAGACAGTAAAGAATCCACCTGCAATGCAGGAGACCTGGGTTCGATTCTTGGGTTGGAAAGATCCCCTGGAGGAGGGCATGGCAACCTACTCCAGTATTCTTCCCTGGAGAATCCCCATGGACAAAGGAGCCTGTTGGGCTACAGTCCATGGGGTTGCAAAGAGTTGGATACAACTAAGCAATTAAACACAGCACAGCACAGGCATAAGATGTATCATTTCTTTTTGTAGTTAATTCCATTAAACACCTGGTGTTATTGTTTAGGTCTGGTCCATATAGATCAGGTGTATATAATTGTATTTATTGGAAGTATAGGTCCTTGTTATCTTTTCCCTTAGTCATACAGTGGAGATCTGAATGCACTTCTATAAAAAATTTTATCCCTGTTATTGGAGATAGGGCAGAGATTTATCCCCATAAGGGAATATTTCAAATGCAGATACCCTTTTTGATATAATGGATATGTAACTCACTCATGTAAACATTTGTATTCATTTGGAACTGAAATGTAGTTTCTACCCATATCAGAGTACAGGAAAGCCCTCAAATCTATCTCACAAGATGCAAGAAAGGTAAATAGTAACTAATATGAAAAGTAATGTTGAATCACCTAATGGAATGTAGCTGAAGTAAGGCACAGAGTTTTTGTTTCACCACCATCATATCAAGTTTTCATGGATGGTTTTCAAAAAAATAATGAAAATGAACCATTCACATTTTAAGACTTATACATGATGTCTTTGTAAACAACATCAAAGCACTACATATATACAAACTAGGACTACAAATTAAGCTTTGGGGGAAATAAACAGAACATTTCTGCAAGAACTGATATTAATTTTCACCCCCTATAAACTGATAAGGTAAATAAGAAGTAGTTATTGGAAGAATGGCAAGACTTTCATTAAACATAAGAAAACAAAGTAAAATAAGCATTTCTAAAGGGCTATTCTATTCTTACCCATGGAGAATTTGTGCGATAGATACTTATAATTCACAAACCTTAGGCCTTGGTTAAAGTATCTCTCCTCTTCTCCAATAATAATTGACATGAATTCATTTCCAGGAAAGTGCAAAGAAAGTTGGATTCAGGCCAGGGCAAGGAAGCTGTCTGAGCTCCAGCAAGTAGTCATGCTGTTGAAAACATTGCTAGGAAGTGGACACATTAATCCAAGTATAGGAGACTAGACCAAGATAAAAAGCTAAAGAAAATTTCCTATCTTCCAAAGACAAATCTCCATCAGAGTAAGGAGTTTGCTTAGGTGAATTGTCTTCAAGCAAAGATTAGGATCAAATTATTAGAAAACAGTGGCAGGTGTGATTGAGACTTTAGCAACAGTGAGATGTAATAAAATGATTGGGAACTTAAAGAAAATCTATGCAGATAGGAGAGTACAAACTGAACCATTTAGCTGAATGCTGGTTTCTTCTTGGTCTAATGCAATAATATGCAGCAGTGCATTGCATTAGACCAAGAAGAAACCAGCATTCAGCTAAATGGTTCAGTACATATATATACATATACATATATACATATACATATATAAAGTAAAACCTTTAGAAAAAAGAAAGGTAAGATAAACCAGGTACAGCTTAATTTAAAAGGAAACTATCATCAAAGAACATGTAAAAGTTTACATTCTTGTGGATTTTATTCAAGACGTAGGATCTTATCCATGATTTGGAAGCCTGATCTCAAGCAACTCCAAAGCTAAGAAGGCAATGTCAAAGGCATACTAACAAATGAACATATTGATAAATTGCATATATATGGATGTTTAATTTGTTTACTTCCCACAGTAGAAGCACATCTTATTTTCCACTCACTTCACTCTGTAGCTCATTCCTAACTGATTACCTAGGCTGAATCCACCCAGCTTACCCCTTATGAATATGACTGCCCCTACCTACCCCCACACCACCTTCCCCCCGAAAAAGCACCTTGGGCAAACAATGCATGAAGTAAAACCTTTAATAAATTAGATGTCCTTATAACAGGAAATGGACAACGGTAACATGGAAATCGGAGAAGGCAATGGCAACCCACTCCAGTACTCTTGCCTGGAAAATCCCACGGATGGAGGAGCCTGGTAGGCTGCAGTCCATGGGGTCGCTAAGAGTCGGACATGACTGAGTGACTTCACTTTCACTTTTCACTTTCATGCATTGGAGGAGGAAATGGCAACCCACTCCAGTGTTCTTGCCTAGAGAATCCCAGGGATGGCAGGGCCTGGAGGGCTGCCATCTGTGGGGTCACACAGAGTTGGACACGACCGAAGCAACTTAGCAGCAGCAGCAGCAGCAACATGGAAATGTTAAGAGGAAGAACTATGTATATGGAGAGAATAAAAGTTAGTATGGTGTATAAATGGGGTACAGAAGGTAGACTTAAGACAGAAAAGATATAAGAGGAGCGATAAGGATAGAGTCAAAGGAATATAACAGCAATTCTAGCTTGTCTTCTCTGTTCTATTTTCCTGAGGGTACTTTCTCTACATCAGTCTATATCCTAAGGGTTTAGTCTTCTGTTTTCTTTTTAGCACAAACTCTTAGGTGAAAGAGAAGTCAATCTACCTGATATTTATGTAATCATTGCCTAGATTCATCATGATTAACAGGCTCCAATACACCTACTGAAGCACTAATTCTTAACCATGGCTCCTCAAAGAAGCACATGTTAGGAGATTTTACATCTGCCTATGCCTACTCCCAATAGGTGTGTGTGTGTGTGTGTGTGCACTCAGTTGCTCTTTGCAACCCCATGGACTGTAGCCTGCCAGGCTCCTCTATCCATGGACTTTTCTAGGCAAGAATCCTGGAGTGGGTTGCCATTTCCTACTCCAGGGAATCTTCCTGACCCAGGGATTCATCTCACATCTCTTGCATCTCCTGGATTGGCAGGTGGATTCTTTACCACATCACTTTGCCAACAAAGGTCTGTCTAGACAAAGCTATGCTTTTTCCAGTAGTCATTTACAGATGTGAGGGCTGGACCATAAAGAAGGCTGAGCACTGAAGAACTGCTGCTTTTGAACTGTGGCGCTGGAGAAAATCCTTGAAGGTCTCTTGGATAACAAGATCAAAACAGTCACTTTTAAAGGAAATCAACTTCGAATATTCATTGGAAGGACTGATACTAAAGTTGAAGCTCCAATACTTTGGCCACCTGATGGGAAGAGCCGACTCATTGGAAAAGACCCTGATGCTGGGAAAGATTGAGGGCATGAGGAGAAGGATGGCATCATCAATTCAATGGACATGAGTTTGAGTGAACTCCAGGAAATAGTGAAGGACAGGGAAGCCTGACATGTTGCAGTCCGTGGGGTCACAAGGAGTCAGACACGACTAAGTGACTGAACAACAACAACAGCACCTGGGAACCCCCAGTACAACAGAGTCTCCATTAATTGAGTGGGGCTTAGGGACTGGTATTTTTTTTTTTTAAGCTCTTTAGGTATAACTAATGGAGAGCTAGTGTTATAAACCAGTGCTAACTCATTTGTTCTAAAAATTTTATGCAGAAATAATTAGCTGGGGAGCTAGTTAAAAAGGTAGATGTCTAAGCCCCAGACTTTCACATTTAGTGTGTATGAGAATGGGCCTAGGACTTCACATTTTAAAAAGAAATGCCCAAGTGATGCAGATGCAGGCTGTCCAGGAGCCCACTTTGACAAATCTCTTCTCTGTTTAACATGCTCCCAAAGCTCTCAGTTCAGTTCAGTTCAGTCGCTCAGTCGTGTCCGACTCTTTGCGACCCCCATGATCGCAGCAGGCCAGGCCTCCCTGTCCGTCACCAACTCCCGGAGTTCTCTCAAACTCACGTCCATCGAGTCGGTGATGCCATCCAATCATCTCATCCTCTGTTATCCCCTTCTCCTCCTGCCCCCAATCCCTCCCAGCATCAGAGTCTTTTCCAATGAGTCAGCTCTTTGCATGAGGTGGCCAAAGTACTGGAGTTTCAGCTTTAGCATCATTCCTTCCAAAAAACACCCAGGGCTTATCTCCTTTAGAACAGACTGGCTGGATCTCCTTGCAGTCCAAGGGACTCTCAAGAGTCTTCTCCAACACCACAGTTCAAAAGCTTCAATTCTTTGGTGCTCAGCTTTCTTCACAAAGCTCTGGTTTTCTCTATATGATATATGAAATGTGACTATAAAATAAAGATAACCAATAACCCCCACTTTAAAAAGGCCTGCCTCAATGCTATGGCTGAATAAATCAGTTTAAGGATTGCCATAGGTGTTGCCCATTTAGAATCTTGGGGGATTTTCTACTCATCTTCCTGTTATTTATTTTTTAAAATTTATTGGTTTACAGTTGATTTACAATGTTATATTTTAGTGTCAGTATAACTGATTCACTTTGCTGTGTGATTTATAGCATACAGCAAAGTGAATAAGTTACACATATACATGTATCCACTATTTTAAAAATTATTTTCCCATATAGGTCATGACAGAGTATTGAGTAGAGTACCCTTTGCTATATAGTATGTCCTTATTAGTTATCTGTTGTATATATAACAGTGTATATATGTCAATCCCAATGTCTCAAATTGTCACTCCCCCTTATTCCTCTCTGGTAACCATAAGTTTTTTTTTCTTTTTTTAATATCTGTGACTCTATTTATGTCTTGTAAATATGTTTGTATCATTTTTTAAGATCTCACATATAAGCAGTACCATATGATATTTGTCTCTTTGTCTGAGTTACTTAGTTTGAGAATCTCTTTGTCCATCCATGTTGCTGCCAATGGCATTATTTAGTTCTTTTTTCAATGTGTAAGTAATATGTGTATATATGTACCACATTTACAATAGCCAGTATGTGGAAACAACCTAAATGTCCATCGACAGAGGAATGAAATCAAGGAGATCTTCCTGTTATTTAAGAAGAGGTTCTTAGAAGTGAGACTTCATTGATTAGAAGACTGAAAGTTTCTTAGAAGTGAAAATTCAGTGACTGGGTTAGTTTTCTGTTACTTGTTGGCCTGAAACAAATATACTGCCAGATACTTAGCAGAGAATTGCAATTCAGAATCTGCAACCATGTCAAGCCATGTGCAAATCCTGGCATGGCAAGGAAAAGAGACTGCTTCTATAGAGGGGAGAAGAAAGGCGGAAAGGCTGTAGGAAACAAAGAGTCTGTGGATTTTCATTGGGCTGAGTCCTTGCCAGGAAAGAAGAGGAGTCTCTCCTCTTCCTGTTGGGCTCTGCTATTATCACACGGCATAAGAGGTCCTGCTTCTGGTTACCTAGGTCTTTTTAACTGAGATTCCTGTTGATCAGTTTTATATGTGATAGTCGCGTCCAACTCTATGCAACCCCATGGACTATAACCCACCAGGTTCCTCTGTCCATGAACTTCTCCAGGCAAGAATACTGGAGTGGGCTGACATTCCCTTCTCCAGGAGATCTTTCTGACCCAGGGATAAAACCCAGGTCTCCTGCATTGCAGGTGGATTCTTTACCATCTGAGCCGCTAGGGAAGCCCAATTTATATACTGCTTAAAAAATTACCACAAATTCAGTGGTTTAAAAATAGCATATGTTTACTATCTCATAACTTTTCTGATTCAGGAATCTTAATATGGCCTTGAGTCACAAGATCTTTGATCTTAGTCAAAGGATCAGAAATCTCAGGGTCTCATAAGGCTGCACTCAAGGCTTGTCAAGGTTGTATCATTTCTGGAGGAAACAAGCTCTGATATTGTGACTTATAATGGAAAAACTATGTGTTTGATCTCCACTCATGGTTTCTGGCACAGAGCTCCTAAAATCCTTGGAACTTTCTAAGTGATGAGAGGCAAAAAATGTCTTTTGTTATGTTGGTGACTTTTGAAAAGCAGCTAAGAATTGCAGCTGGTTGTCTGGAGAGCCAACTCTGTTATTAGAGGGTTTAAATATTTAGTCCCAGCCCCTGACCTCCATTCTCCAGGGAGGAGAGGGTCTGAAGATTGAGTTCAATCATAGTAGCCGATGACTTATTCAATCATGCCTGTGTAACGAAGCCTCCATAGCAAACCAAAATACAGGGTTCCAAGTGCTTATGGGTTGGTGAACACATGAATATTTGGAGAGAATGGTACTCTCAGAGAAGATGCGGAGCTCTGTGCTCATTCCCCATTCATTACCTCTCCATTCATTTCTTCTATCTGGTTGTTATTGAGTTATTTATATGTTTATATATAATAAACTGGCAATCTAGTAAGTAAATGTTTCTCAGAGTTCTGTAAACCACTTTAACAAATTAATCAAACCTAAGGAGGAAATTGTCGGAAGCTCTGATTTATGGTCAATGGGTCAGAAGCACAGGTAACAACGTGGGCTTTCAATCGGCATCTGAAGTAGGGGCAGTCTTGTGGGACTGAACCCTAAACCTGTGGAATCTAATTTTAGCTCCAGATAAATAGTGTCAGAATTGAGATGAAGTGTAGGACACCCAGCTGGTGTCAGAGAATTGCTTTGTGGTGTGAAAAATCCTCACCACACATTGGAATTGGTACTAAAGTCATTTTATTAATACAAACTCGTGGTTATGGGGAGAAATCTGTTACTTGCAGTTATAGGACTCACCCTGCAGTTCCTGGTCACTTTGCTCACAAGCTGCCTCACAACATGGTGGCTTATTTCTTTAAAGCCCCCAGGAGAATACCTCATTCCAGTCAGCTAAAACAGGCATATAAAGTAACATGACACCTTTGCCATATAGCATAACCTGATAAAGGGAGTCCTTTGACATACTTCGTTAACTAGAAAGGAATGATATGTTCTGCCAGTTCTCAAGGAAAGGAGATTATACAAAGGCTTGACTTATTTGAGGATATCCTAGAATTCTGCATATGACAATGACTAAATAAAGAAGGATCCTGAAAGAAACATGGTAAGTAGAAAACAAAATCAAGAGGAAGAATTTGAACAATTCTATCATCATGAAAAAAACTCAGGGTTCAAGAGGCACAAAGAGTCCTATACAGGATAAACCCAAGGGGAAACAGTCCAAGACACATACTAATCAAACTAACAAAGACTATTAAAAGCAGCAAGGGAAAAGCAACAAGTAACATACAAGGGAAACCCCATACTCTTAACAGCTGATTTTTCAGCAGAAAATCTGCAAGCCAGAAGGGAATGGCAGGATATATTTAAAGCACTGAAAGGGAAAAATCTACAACCAAGATTACTGTATCTGGCAAGGATCTCATTCAAAATTGATGAAGAAATCAAAAGCTTTTCAGACAAGCAAAAGTTAAGAGAATTCAGTACCACTGAACCAGCTTTACAACAAATGTTAAATGGACTTCTATAGTCAAGAAATACAACAGAAGAAAAAAAAATCTGAAAATCAACCCCAAACAATTAAGAAAATGGCAATAGAAAAAAAAAAATATATATATATATATATATCAATAATTATTTTAAATGTAAATGGATTAAATGCTCCAACCAAAAGACACGGACTGGTTAAATGGACACAAAAATAAGACCCATATATATGCTGTCTATCAAAAATTCACTTCAGACCTCAAGACACATATAGACTGAAAGTGAGAGGATGGAAAAATATATTCCATGCAAATGGGAAGCAAAAGAAAGCTGGGGTAGCAATCCTCATATCAGACAAAATAGACCTTAAAATACAGAAGATTATAAGAGATAAGGAAGGACACTACATAATGATCAAAGGATCAATCCAAGAGGAAGACATAACAACTGTAAATTTCTATGCTCCCAGCATAGGGTACTTCAATACATAAGACAAACAGTAACAGACATAAAAGGATAAATTGACAGTAACACAATAATAGTAGGAGACTTTAACATCCCACTCACACCAATGAACAGATCATCAAAACAGAAAATTAATAAGGAAGCACAAGCCTTAAATGATATATTAGATGAAATGAATCTCATTGATATTTTCAAGACATTCCATCTAAATGCAGAAGAATACACCTTCTTCTCAAGTGCACATGAAACATTCTCCAGGATAGACCACCACCTGGGTCATAAATCAAATCTCAGTAAATTTAAGAAAATTTAAATCATATCAAGCATCTTCTCTGACCACAACACTATAAGACTAGATATCAATTACAAGGAAAACACTGTAAGAAACACAAACACATGGAGATTTAACAACACGTTTCTAAATAACCAACAGGTTACTGAAAAAATCAAAAGGGAAATCAATAAATTTCTAGAAACAAATGACAATGAAAACATGACAACTCTAAACCTATGGGATGCAGCAAAAGCAGTTCTAAGAGGGAAGTTTATACTAATACAATCCTACCTCAAGAAACAAGAAAACCATCGAGTAGACAACCTAACTTTACACCTAGGACAACTGGAAAAAGAGGAACAAAAACACTGCAAAATTAATAGAAGGAAAGAAATCCTAAAGATCTGAGCAGAAATACATGAGAAAAAAAGAAAGAAACAATAGTAAAGATTAATAAAACTAAAAGCTGGTTCTTTGAGAAGATAAACAAAATCAACAAACCCGTAGCCAGACTCATCAAGAAAAAAAAAAAGAAGAATCAAATCAACAAAATTAGATATGAAAAAAGAGAGGTTACAACAGACAATGCAGAAATACAAAGGATTATAAGAGACTATTATGAAAAACTACATGGCAATAAAATGGATAACCTGGAAGAAATGGACAGATTCTTAGAAAAGTTCAGTCTTCCAAGACTGAACCAGGAAGAAGTAGAAATTATGAACAACCCAATTACATGCACTGAAATTGAAGCTCTGATCAGAAATCTCCCATAAAAAAGCCCAGGACCAGATGGCTTCACAGGAGAATTCTATCTAACATTTAGACAAGAGCTAATGCCTATCCTTCTAAAACTCTTTCAAAATATTGCAGAAGAAGGAACACTTCCAAATTTATTCTACGAGGCAACCATCACCCTGATACCAAAACCAGACAAAGACAACACACACACAAAAAGAAAATTAGAGGCCAATATCACTGATGAACATAGATGCAAAAATCCTCAGCAAAATTTTAGCATACAGAATTCAGCAACATATCAAAAAGCTCATACACCATGACCAAGTTGGGTTTATTTCAGGGATGTAAGGATTCTTCAATACATGGAAATCAATCAATATGAAACACCATATTAAAAAATAGAAATATGCAAATCATATGATAATCTCAATAGATGCAGAAAAAGCCTTTGACAAAATTCAGCACCCATTTATGATTAAAACTCTTAAAAAATGGGCATAGAAGGAACCTACCTCAACATAGTAAAGGTCATATATGATAAGCCTACAGCAAACATTCTTCAATGGTGAAAAACTGAGAATATTCCCCCTAAGGTCAGGAACAATACAAGGGTGTCCACTTTCACCACTATTGTTCAACATAGTTCTGGAAGTCCTAGCTATAGCAATCAGAGAAGAAAACAACATAAAAGGGATCCAGATTGGAAAAGAAGAAGTAAAAATCTCACTATTTGCAGATGACATGATACTGTACACAGAAAACCCTAAAGATAGTATCAGAAAATTACTAGAGCTAATCAGTGAATTTAGCAAAGTTGCAGGATACAAAATCAATACAAATAAATCACTTGCATTTCTATATACTAACAATGAAAACTCAGAAAGAGAAATTAAGGTATCAATCCCATTCACCATTACAACAAAAAGAATTAAATATCTAGGAATAAACTTACCTAAGAAGACTAAAGAACTGTACACAGAAAATTATAAGACACTAATGAAAGAAATCAAAGATGACATAAACAGGTGGAGAGATATTCCATGTTCCTGGGTAGGAAGAATCAATATTTTGAAAATGATTCTAGTACCAAATGCAATCTATAGATTCAAATTATCAATATTTTCACAGAACTAGAGAAAAAAGTTCACAATTCATATGGAAACACAAAAGACCCCAAATAGCCAAAGCAGTCTTAAGAAAGAAGAATGGAGCTGGAGGAAACAACCTTTCTGACTTCAGGTTATACTACAAACCTACAGTCATCAAGACAGTATGGTACTGGCACAGAAAAAAGAGATATAGACCAATAGAACAAGATAGAAAGCCCAGAAATAACCCATGCACCTATGGGTCCTTTATTTTTGACAAAGGAGGCAAGAATATACAGTGGGGGAAAGACAGCCTCTGCAATAAATGGTGCTGGGAAAACAGGACAGCTCCATGAAAAGAATGGAATTAGAACACTCCCTAACACTATACACATAGATAAGCTCAAAATAGATTAAAGACCTAAATGTAAGACCAGAAACTATAAAACTCTTAGAGGAAACATTGGCAGAACACTCAATGACATAAATCAATGCAAGATCCTCTATGACCCACTTCCTAGAGTAACAGAAATAAAAACAAAAGTAAACAAATGGGACCTGATTAAACTTAAAAGCTTTTTCACAGCAAAGGAAACTATAAACAAGGTGAAAAGTCAACCCTCAGAATGGGAGAAAATGATAGCAAGCGAAACAACTGACATAGGATTAATTTCCAAAATATACAATCAGCTAATACAACTCAATACCAGGAAAACAAACAACCCAATCAAAAAGTGGGGAAAAGACCTAAACAGACATTTCTCCAAAGAAGACATACAGATGGCTAACAAACACATGAAAAGATGCTCAATATTGCTCATTATTAGAGAAATGCAAAACAAAACTACAGTGAGTTATCACCTCACACTGGTCAGAATGGCCCACTTCAAAAAGTCTACAAACAATAAATGCTGCAGAAGATGTGGAGAAAAGGGGACACTCTTGCACTGTTGGTGGGAATGTAAATTGATACAGCCACTATGGAAGCTGGTGTGGAGATTCCTTAAAATCTAGAAATAAAAGCACCATATGACACAGCAATCCCACTCTTAGGTATATACCTTGAGGAAACCAAAATTGAAAGAGACACATGTATCCGTTTGTTCATTGCAGCACTATATACAGTAGCTAGAACATAGAAACAACCTAGATGTCCATCGACAGATGAATGGATAAAGAAGTTGTGGTACATATACACAATGGAATAGTACTCAGCCACAAAAAGGAACACTTCTGAGTCAGTTCTAATGAGGTGGATGAACCTAGAACCTTAGATTCATTATACAGAGTGAAGTGAATCAGAAAGAGAAAGTTAAATGCCGTTTTCTAACACATATATATGGAATCTAGAAAAATGGTACTGAAGAACTTATTTACAGGGCAACAATGGAGAAACAGACATAGAGAATAGACTTATGGACATAGGGAGAGGGGAGGAGAGGGTGAGATGTATGGAAAGAGTAACGTGGAAAGAGTAACATGGAAACTTACATTACCATATGTAAAATAAATAGCCAAGGAGAATGTGCTATATGGCTCAGGAAACTCAAACAGGGGCTCTGTATCAACCTAGAGGGGTGGAATGGGGAGAGAGATGGGAGGGAGGTTCAAAAACTAGGGGATATATGTATACCTATGGCTGATTCAGGAGAAGGCAATGGCACCCCACTCCAGTACTCTTGCCTGGAAAATTCCATGGACCGAGGAGCCTGGTAGGCTGCAGTCCATGGGGTCGCTAAGAGTCGGACACGACTGAGCGACTTCACTTTCACTTTTCACTTTCATGCATTGGAGAAGGAAATGGCAACCCACTCCAGTGTTCTTGCCTGGAGAACCCCAGGGACGGGGGAGCCTGGTGGACTGCCATCTATGGGGTCACACAGAGTTGGACACAACTGAAGCAACTTAGCAGCAGCATGGCTGATTCATGTAGAGGTTTGACAGAAAACAGCAAAATTCTGTAAAGCAATTATCATTCAATTAAAATCAGTTAATTAAAAAATAAAAAACTCAAGAACAGGAGGGTAAAAACTCCTCACAATGAATTTCAAAAGGCATTATTCAAAGGCCAGCTGAATCATAGCTGGATGAAAAAAATGTTAAACATGTATATAATTCTCTAATGTGGCATTATTACTTTGGGGATTTTTTTTTTTTTTTTTTTTACTGTATATAACATCTGTTACTATACTCTTTACATTTTACAATGTTGGAAGATGACCTGTTGGGTGAACTGAGAAAATTCTCTTTGATGATTTGCATTACTGGTGCTTTTCATATCATAAGTACTTAAATTTTGGGAAGATGTAATTTTTTTATATAAAATTATATGTTATGATTTAAAGCAGTAGGAGTTAAAAACTGCACTTTCTTTCTGAGGAAGGTTTTTCTGCTTCACTGATTATCAGAGGGTAGGTCCCTAAAAATAACTACTGGTCAGAGAATAGACCCAACCTTGAGTCCTTTCGCATTCAGCAACACCAATGCATTTCATATATGATCTCCAGATTTTATGGGATGAGATGATTGAACCAGTGACCCTCGCTACTATTGTCTAGATACTGTACCTACTGGAAAGACAATATTAAGCTTGAAAAGTATGTTATCTAAACTTGAATCCACGTGCTCTGATGTGAAATACAGAATGTCAATCATCCAGGTCTTATTGTTTGGGTGATTGACACCTTTGCAGTTGATTAAGCTCTAGTCAATCCTAAATAACTTAAGGTTAGTCATATAATCATATAATTAGGGTTTCTAATATTTTCCACTGGCATCCCTTAGGCTCTCCATTATATGGTTTGTCTATCCTCTTAACCTAAAGCACCTTTTATAAAGTAACTATCAGAGAAAGAAAGAAACTTTTTTCATATATATGACATATGATATATATTATAATGAATTTAAGCAGGTAGTCTGTTGGCTGTCACACCTTTTCTACCTCTAAATGCCTCACAGATGTCTTAAAGGGTTATGGACATTCAAGTATTCCTAAACATTAGATGTATTGTGATTTTAATGGGATGCTGTTAGAGAATTTATATTCCATATAACATGATTAAAACCCTCTTCCTTTGTTTGAGCTTAGGGAAAGTAAAGGCAAAGTTAGATTCCTTTCGATGACTCTTGTATTGAATATATTGAAACCAACTGTTAGATGCACTTTGCAATATGACCCTGAAAGTGCAGCCACTAGTTTCTTTTTGTACAGTCTGGTTTGACTTCAGAGCAGTGTTACACATGGAAAAAGTTACCTACTGTCTCACTCTGGCACAATTACAAATTCAGTAACTTTAACACAATGAATGTTTTGTTTTCGTTTGATTTTTTACACTTAATTAATTTAATTCTGTGAAAATATTCACATGGCTTAACAATGAACAACTATAAACAAAGTGAAAAGTCTCCTATTAACTCCTGTACCTAGGTCCTACCTCACATTTCACATTTAACTGTTGCTAATTTGTTTATTCTGTATTTTTCCATGTCACTATGCATTGGCTCAATTTCTGCATTTCTTTCTGTTGCATTGATCTGTCTGTCAATTCATGCAACTACATGACTGTGTTTTACTTTAGGGCTTTATATTAAATTTTAATACCTAGAAAGGCTGGTTTCTCCTGCTTGCCCTTCTGTTTTCAATTTTTCATGATTATTTTTTGCTTATTTTTCCATATGAACTCAAGAATCTGTATGTCTAGTTTAAAAACCTGTTGGTATTTCAAGCAGTTTACATATTTATAAGTTGATTTAGGGAACACTGGCATTTTGATGATATTGTTGTTGTCTAGAGAAGCATGCTAGTCTCTGGATGATAGATTTGCTAATAATACTAAAGGGCAAGTAAAATAAAATTCCCAAATTTCTGGCTTAGGTTTCTGGGTGGATGTGGACTTACAACCAAACAAGTTACAGAGTATAAAATAAGTTGAAATCAACACTTTGTATATGTGTTATGTGTGTATGTTGGAGAGGAGAAAAAGTGAAGCACTAAATTCACTCAGTTTTTACTTTTATTTGAAAATAATTTCAAACACTGAGGCAAGTTATAAGAATAGTATAATGAATACCTGCATCTCCTTTACTGAATTTGACTATTAACAGTTTGACTCATTTGCTTTGCCTCATTTGGTTCCCCTACTCTCTTTCTCTCTCTCACACATGCACACACACACACACACACTTTTTCTGAACCACTGAAAGTAAATACTTCAGTTTGCATTGACTAAGAATGAGGATGTCCATCTGTGTTCTGAATTTTTTCAGTTTGCCTAATCATGCATTTTTAGCTGGGAATAATTCCTCTGAGTTTCTGTGTCTTTTAAGATGTTTACAGCTTTGAAGAAGGCAGGGCTTTAAAAATACTAATAGGCATTTTGAGTTTACCTCTTGTTTCCTGATGATTAGATCCAGATTATACAACCTGGGGTGAAATGCTACATAAGTGATGTATCCTTCTTAGAGTGTGACATCCCTAGACACACAATGTACCTCTGCACATTAATGGTGTTGTTAATTTTATCATTTAGAGAAAGTGTGGCTAATTTCTCAATAGTAAACTTTTTTAATTTTTTTTCAAATAATAGGTAATCTGTGGGAAGACATTTTAAGAGCATAAAAATGTTCTAGTCCTGCCTGATCACGTTGGCTCTTCCAGATTTAGTATACACTGATAATCTTTGTCTGTATCAATCTTTACTATGACAGTTGCAAATGATTATTTTCCTAACTGTAGCAATCCCTATAACTTTTTTTAAAATTTTTATTTTTAAACTTTACAATATTGTATTAGTTTTACCAAATATCGAAATGAATCCGCCACAGGTATACCTATCATGGATTATCCCACTCCTCATCTATTTATTTATGTATTTATTTAGCTATTTATTATTATGATAATGGATAATTATTTCTTCAGTGATTTGTAATCCAGTGATGAATTTATTCTAGTCATAATGTCAGGATGCCCATGTGGCCGTGTTTTCCCTCCAGTTAAATTATAATCTTCCCAACAATGGGAACTGTGCTTCTGTCTCCTTCCTATTAACTTTCTTTCTTCCTGCACACACAAGCACACACACAATCTCCTAGTCCAGAACTGTTTAGAGAAGTTATTTACTAAAGACTGAATAAATGATCAAATGTCTTGAGGGTGTTGGCAAGGACATTTGTAGCTTCAAGCCATAGGTATCGTGCAGGTACTCTCTGTGAATCACTGTAGTTACCACCAAATAAAATATCAGAAGTTTAAAATGGAGCCCTGTGATAACTGTTTGGGATAGTGTTAATGGAGAAGCAATCTTTTAAAGTATACTTCAAAGGCTATCTTTATACGAGATCCAGATTATAGCATGTAATTGATTGTGCATTTCCCTAAAACCTCAAAATTGAATCTTTGCTCATATAATGTATGAAATATCACATGGCTAAGTTTGGTTGCAATTTTGTTTACTAATCTAGTGTTTAATGCTTCTTGTATTGCAATACAGTTTTTTAATGTAAAACTTCCTCCTATTCTCATTTCCCACCTGAATCTCCCTGGTTTGTTTCTGCAGGGTACTCTCTAAAGTAAGAGAAACAGATAATAATTTTCCTGATAACCTCAAAGTCTATATAAGACCTTGACTTTGGAGATAGCATATTGTTGGTGGATTAAAAGCAAGTCTCTCTTTTCAGTTCATTTTCAAGAACATGAGTTTTTCCCATATCATAGACATTACTTGCACAGGTGCTTGAGAGTTCAGAAGTCCTTTAGGAGAATTTGTGTTTGTGAATATGTATATACAAACACACATCTTTCTATGCCCTGCCATATATCTGTTCACATAGGATACACACAGATATGATTTTTTTCCCCTCCATCTACTTCATTTGTTATTTTCAAGGTGACTCAGTGGCAGAAAGAGTATTTAAGCTTCAGTAAGTGCCCCCTGCCTTTTTCTTTTTTGGTTATACCATGTCCCTTTTCTATCCTAGTGTAGCTTGTGGGGGAAGGTGTTTTCTCTGAAGACACTAGCTGTTGTTGTATTAAGAGACTTGAGTCCATGTTCAGAGATTTTAATTCACTCTGTCTTTATCTTCTAAAACTAGCGTCTCTTGAATTTTTTTGTGTGTGTACTGTATTTTACTGAGGAAACATCATCTAATCTAATTTTTGCTGCAAACTTTAGGTTTGGAATAAAGCTTTTTATACATGCATACATGTACATGTGCACATATAAGTGGAAATAGTCTTAAAGGAAATCACTGGCAAAAAAAATCCCTAGTTTTGGGTGCAGCTTGATATAATTTGGCCTTGGAGTACAGAATGAAGCATGGCAAAGGCTAATAGAGTTTTGCCAAGAGAACACACTGGTCATAGCAAACAACCTCTTCCAACAACACAAGAGAAGACTCTTCACATGGACATCACCAGATGGTCAACACCAAAATCAGATTGATTATATTCTTTGCAGCCAAAGATGGAGAAGCTCTGTAGAGTCAGCAATCACAAGACCAGGAACTGACTGTGGCTCATATCATGAAATCCTTATTGCCAAATTCAGACTTAAATTGAAGAAAGTGGGGAAAACCACTAGACCATTCAGGTATGACCTAAATCAAATTCCTTATGATTATAGAGTGGAAGTGAGAAACAGATTTAAGGGACTAGATCTGATAGACAGAGTGCCTGATGAACTATGGACAGAGGTTCGTGACATTGTACAGGGACAGGGATCAAGACCATCCCCAAGAAAAAGAAATGCAAAAAAGCAAAATGGCTGTCTGAAGAGGCGTTACAAATAGCTGTGAAAAGAAGAGAAGTGAAAAGCAAAGGAGAAAAGGAAATATATACCCATTTGAATGCAGAGTTCCAAAGAATAGCAAGAAGAGATAAGAAAGCCTTCTTCAGAGATCAATGCAAAGAAATAGAGGAAAACAACAGAATGGGAAAGACTAGAGATCTCTTCAAGAAAAATAGAGATATCAAGGGAACATTTCATACAAAGGTGGGCTCAATAAAGGACAGAAAAGGTATGGAACTAAAACAAGCAGAAGATATTAAGAAGAGGTGGCAAGAATACACAGAAGAACTGTACAAAAAAGATCTTCATGAGCCAGATAATCACGATGGTATGATCGCTCATCTAGAGCCAGACATCCTGGAATGTGAAGTCAAGTGGGGCTTAGGAAGCATCACTATGAACAAAGCTTGTGGAGGTGATGGAATTCCAGTTGAGCTATTTCAAATCCTGAAAGATGATGCTGTGAAAGGGCTGCACTGAATATGCCAACAAATTTGGAAAACTCAGCAGTGGCCACAGGACTAGAAAAGGTCAGTGTTCATTCCAATCCCAAAGAAAGGCAATGCCAAAGAATGCTTAAACTACCACACAATTGCACTCATCTCACACACTAGTAAAGTAATACTTAAAATTCTCCAAGCCAGGTTTCAGCAATATGTGAACCGTGAACTTCCAGATGTTCAAGCTGGTTTTAGAAAAGGCAGAGGAACCAGAGATCAAATATCCAACATCTGCTGGATCATCAAAAAAGCAAGAGAGTTCCATAAGTACATCTATTTATGCTTTATTGACTATGCCAAAGCCTTTGACTGTATGGATCACAATAAACTGGAAAATTTTGAAGGAGATGGGAATACCAGACCACCTGACATGCCTCTTGAGAAACCTGTATGCAGGTCAGGAAGCAAAAGTTAGAACTGGACATGGAAAAACAGACTGGTTCCAAATAGGAAAAGGAGTACGTCAAGGCTGTATATTGTCACCCTGCTTATTTAACTTCTATGCAGAGTATATCATGAGAGATGCTGGGCTGGAGGAGGCACAAGCTGGAATCAGGATTGCTGGGAGAAATATCAGTAACTTCAGATATGCAAGTGACACCACCTTGATGGCAGAAAGTGAAGAAGAACTAAAGAACCTCTTGATGAAAGTGAAAGAGGAGAGAGAAAAAGTTGGCTTAAGGCTCAACATTCAGAAAACAAAGTTCATGGCATCTGGTCCCATCACTTCATGATAAATAGACAGTGGAAACAGTGTCTGACTTTATCACTGCAGATGATGATTGCAACCATGAAATTAAAAGACGCTTACTCCTTGGAAGGAAAGTTATGACCAACCTAGACAGCATATTAAAAAGCAGAGACATTACTTTGTCAACAAAGGTCTGTCTAGTCAAGGCTATGGTTTTTCCGGTAGTCATGTATGGATGTGAGAGTTGGACTATAAAGAAAGCTGAGCTCCGAAGAATTGATGCTTTTAAACTCTGGTGTTGGAGAAGACTCTTGAGAGTTCCTTGGACTGCAAGGAGATCCAACCAGTCCATCCTAAAGGAGATCAGTGCTGGGTGTTCATTAGAAGGACTGATGTTGATGCTGAAACTCTGATACTTTGGCCACCTGGTGCGAAGTGCTGACTCTTTTGAAAACACCGTGATGCTGGGAAAGATTGAGGGCAGGAAGAGCAGGGGAGGACAGAGGATGAGATGGTTGGATAGCATCACCAACTCAATGGATATGAGTATGGGTAACCTCCGGGAATTAGTGATGGACAGGGAGGCCTGGTGGACTGCGGTTCATGGGGTCGCAAAGAGTCGGACACACCTGAGCAATTGAACTGAACTGAACTGAACTATGCACAGATTAATGTGATTTAAGAGTCATCTCTTTATACATAGGTGGGAATACCAGCTAGAAATAACATATAAGCCAGTATAGTTTGTGATGACATTATTATTCTAGACAGTTTTTTAACATTGTTACTTTAAGGTATAGCCAAAATATAAAGATAATCCAATAAAGAGGCTAGCATATCAGAATTAGGAATGTTTCCTCACTAAAATATCAAGAAATGAGTTCAGCTTGCTGTCTCCCTCAAACTTTTCACAAATTTGCTCTCCATTGACCTTTTATATTTTGGGAATATTTGAAAATAATATTTGATGAAGTTTTAAAGATTAAGTTTCCTAATACCAGACAAAAGGATTAGTCTCTTTAAACTAATTTTGGTGTTGTGCCCTCCCTTCTTCTTTTTTTTTTCTTTGTACCAAAACAACACTTTTTAAAAATATATTTTTGGTCAGTTGAATATTCAGGACCAAGCATCAAAAGTATCATCTTTTTTTCTTGAAACTTAATTCTTTTTTAGGGGTTTCCTTGGTGGCTCAGCTGGTAAAGAATCTGCCTGCAATGTGGGACCTGGGTTCGGTCCCTGGGTTGGGAAGATCCCCTGGAGAAGGGAATGGCTACCCACTCCAGTATTCTGGCCTGGAGAGTTCCATGGGGTCACAAAGAATCGGACATGACTAAGTGACTTTCACTTTAAATTTTTTTTTTAATAGAAAAATTTACTTTCCTGGCAGTTTCACAATTTGAAAATATATCCTTTGTCTACATTTCAAAGTGGTTTCTTGATGTCCAATTTATTTTCACTTTTGTTACCACTGCCATCTCACCTCCTGTCCTAACCACTTTATATTTAATCTATATATTTCTGAACTTCCCTGGTGGCTCAGACGGTTAACCGTCTGCCTACAATGTGGGAGACCCAGGTTCAATCCCTGGATCTGGAAGATCTCCTGAAGAAGGAAATGGCAACCCACTCCAGTATTCTTGCCTGGAAAATCCCATGGACAGAAGAGCCTGGTAGGACACAACTGAGCGACTTCACTTACCCTTATTTCTGGACCTTATTCTTATGTTTACCTGACTACTGTTTTCTTAGAAAACCTTGAAAGTGTTAGTCTAAGTTTGCACGCGATGTTATGCTGAGAGAGGAAGTGTCATTCAGGAAGAATGACAAGCCCTGGAGAAATATAAACAGCTGCATTCACAAACAGCCCAAGTCTGCCACTGACTAGATGTGGGTTTATACACCAATAACTGTGGCTTCCTCATTTATATAATGTAAACAGTCATCTGTTCCTTCAAGTAGTCATTGTGTAGGTTAAATTAAATAAAATAACAGATGTAAACATCTAGTTCAGGTCTGGCAAATAGGTGGTACTTGGAATATGGTAGTTACTGTTATTTTTATTCTTACCATTGTGTTTTGTTTGGGGTGGGGATTCTTCTTTGCTGTTTTTTTAGATTGAGAGACCAGGAAGAACTAAGCAGCCTGCTCTACTGACTGATACAAGGGGTTGGAAATAGATTTCAATATTATCCTTGATTGCCTCCAAAGGCTAGGAAAATTACTCAAATCTTTCTCTTTGTATATATGGAAGAAATAAATAATCTATGTATGGAATAGTGATGGCTATTAGCCGATTAGTTTTCTCCAAAGATGTTGACCATATAAAAATCTGTAAGTACTAGGTTGTAGTGATAGTTATTTATTGTTTTGAAATGAAACCTTTATTATGGTCTTAATGAATCAGTTTAGAAGTCCTATATGTTCATGTGACTGTATAAATGTAATTACAAAAGTGAATTTCAGCTGAGAAATCTTGGAGACAGCTACCATGTGTCTTTTCCCTGTTAGCAATATCTGCTTATGGTTTTATTTTTTGTAGGTGCCTTTTTAACATTTCTGTGACAACCGTTTCCCCAGGCAAATCAGGGAGTATCAAAGAACAGTGGGGGCTGTTAAAAATGGTATGCTGAAACATCATTTTGATTTTCCTTAGGGAACCATTTTGATATTTTATCAGACTGTGTCTAGTAATCTACACAGATTTTACTTATATATAAGACTCAAAATCCATAAATATCAATTGTGTTTTTTGTTGTATTTGCATTTATATATAACCTTTAATATATTTTATATTATAGTTTTTTTGCAGACCAGTGAATTATATAGTTTTATAGCAGGACTATAGCTAGCAAAATTGACTGCTATTACTTATTAAAGCCCTGCTTTTACATATTTGTGTATGTGAGAAAGAATGTTGCAGATTATGGAAAAGTGTAAATGGAGAAGAATTAATTAACACCTACCAGTTACTGTCTTTCAAGGTCGACAGTGATCGTAAAACATATTATACTGAATAAGTGGATATTAAGGGATTTTTATCAACTCAGGAAACCAACTACATTCATCTCAAGTATCATCACATCAGAGCTCTTTTCCATAGTATGAGAATAGGCTTTGGCTAGGACATATTTTTAGAGGTGGCAAACATTTATTTACACGTGTGCTTGGACTCTTAACTATAGAAGAATGTTTTAAAGCTGCTGCTGCTGCTAAGTCGCTTCATTTGTGTCCAACTCTGTGCGACCCCATAGACGGTAGCCCACCAGGTTCCCCCGTCCCTGGGGTTCTCCAGGCAAGAACACTGGAGTGGGTTGCCATTTCCTTCTCCAATGTATGAAAGCAAAAAGTGAAAGTGAAGCCGCTCAGTCATGTCCGACTCTTAGAGACCCCATGGACTGCAGTCTACCAGGCTCCTCTGTCTATGGATTTTCCAAGCAAGAGTACTAGAGTGGGGTGCCATTGCCTTCTCCGTGTTTTAAAGCTATGTACCCCTAAAAAGGACTCTAAGCAATCATTAGCATAAATTATAGAATCTTGTCTGCACTTCAGGGCTAGTTTCCTAGCAGACAATTGGGAAGATTTATCATGTATTTGTAAGACTACAGATTGCAGAATTAGCAAGTGAGAAATCTAATGGATTGGGGAAAGGGGAAATATATATATATATATTTCAACATATATATATATAATATAGAAAATGTCATTTATTCCATAAATTAGAAATTTTACTATTTTCTAAACTCAATTTCATCTCCAAGGTCCATCTTTAAAAAAAAAAAAAAAAAAGCATGCCTTACAATACTAATGTATCATACTGTGTTACTTAGCAGGAACCCTGCTAGTTTACACAGTGGGGTGGGGGGCGCTCTCCTCTACTTCTCTGAAAAGAGATGTTTGATTTTTCATATAACTGAAATTCAATCAAATTATGCTTCAAGGGCTACTATAAAAATTTGAAACTGATGCTGTCTTACATAATTGAGGATCTTTAGGGTATATATGAAATAAAAACTGACTGGTTCATGTGAATATTAACACTATAATCATAAAGCCCTAGAGTTGAATGAGGTCTTCATAAGACACATCACAGAATTAAGAATCTGAGGGTTAAAATGTTTTTGCCATAAACTGGATGTGTTCCCCTTCAAATTCATTTGTTGAAACTTGATCCTCAGTGTTGATGGAATCTGAAGGTGGGGACTTTGGGAGATGATTAGGTCATGGGTACAGAGCCCTCAGGAGTGGGAGCCCTCTCCTTTATAAAAGAGACCTAACAAAGATCCCTTAAACCTTCTGTCTTACGAGCAGAGTTAAAAGAGGGTCAGCTTTGAACCAGGAAGCCATTACTAGACACTAAATCTCCCAACATCTTGATCTTGGACTTCTATTTAGTTGTCTTCATTGGTCTCATATATGGTTCATTACCATATATGAGGAGCTTTAAAAAACAGATTCCTGGTACCAAAACAAACCTACTCAATAAAATTTTCCAGGAGTTGTAGAGTACAGGAAATTTTTTCCAGTGCCTTTAAGGAATTCTTATGACAAACCAGGTTTGAAACTATGGATTTAGGCCAAAGACAATAGAGTTTATCTCTAACTGTATTCCAATGTGGGAATTCCACTAAGTCCATAGATAATATGTATCTAGAATTACACAGTTATGACATAATTTTAAATAATTTTAAAATGTGTCTTTCCTGCAAGAAAAAAACTAATAGCCTCCAGTTTGACACACTTCAGAAACAGCCATTTAGCTTTGCTCATTTTTCTTTAGGAAGTACTAAAAATATTAAAGGGTTGCATTTAATTATCCTTTCAGTACTTTTTCTCTATAACAAATCAGTCCCTTTTTCTTATATATCCAATTTTTAAACTCTTTAATCGCATTTGCTTTTCTCAAAAATCTAGTTTCTTCAAATATGCTGATGTAAAAACCAGTAACATACAAAATCTGAGAAGAATAAAGTTGACTAATAACTAGTCTTACTAGAATATCCATTTCTAACATCAGATATTTAAAATTGGCAGTTTCAGTTTGGGTCAGCCATTGAGGCTTATTATTATTTAAGCATTTCTACAGTGTTTACAGGCTGAAATCGAGTTTTCCAGGGGAAATATCAATAACCTCAGATGACACCACACTTATGGCAGAAAGCTATGAGGAACTAAAGAGCCTCTTGATGAAAGTAAAAGAGGAGAGTGAAAAAGTTGGCTTAAAAATTAACATTCAAAAAACTAATATCATGGCATCCAGTCCCATCACTTCATGGCAAATAATGGGGAAATGATGGAAATAGTGAGAGACTTTGTTTCCTTGGGCTCCAAAATCACTGCAGATGGTGACTGCAGCCATTAAATTAAAAGACACTTGTTCCTTGGAAGAAAAGCTATGAGCAACCTAGACAGCATATTAAAAAGCAGAGACATTACTTTACCAACAAAGGTCCATCTAATCAAAGCTATCGTTTATCCAGTAGTTATGTACGGATGTGAGAGTTGGACTATAAAGAAAGCTGAGCCCTGAAGAATTGATGCTTTTGAACTGTGGTTTTGGAGAAGACCCTTGAGAATCCCTTGGACTGGAAGGAAATCAAACCAGTCCATCCTAAGGGAAATCAGTCCTTAATATTCACTGGAGACACTGATCCTGAAGCTGAAGCTCCAATACTTTGGCCACCTGATGTGAAGAACTGACTCATTAGAAAAGACCCTGATGCTGGGAAAGATTGAAAGCAGGAGGAGAAGGGGATGACAGAGGATGAGATGGTTGGATGGCATCACCAATGTGATGGACATGCGTTTGAGCAAGCTCTGGGGATTGGTCATGGACAGGCTGCAGTCCATGGGGTCACAAAGAGTAGGACACAACTGATCAACTAAACTGAACTGACAGTCAATCCAGACCCAATGAAAATATGACTTAGCCATTACCCTAAGAATAGCAACAAACTCTTGGACTGTGGCTTTCACATCTTATGTTTTTAGATAGCATCTAAATACATGCATATACATAAATACATATATTGCTGTCTGAGGGTTAATTGGGTCACTGTGATCAGAAACAGTTGTTTTGACATAACTGCCAAATAATTTTCTAACAACTAAAATAACATCCTGACACTAAGCATGAACTGCACCCCCCATTAAAAAATAACAAATTTATGCTAATTTGCTGAGCTTATATAATATACTGAAATCTGAACCAATCCATACTTTTTTCTACTGAGATTTTTAACCTAAATCAACAAATGAACCAGCTGGAACTGGGAAAAAAAATTATATAGCTTCTAAAAAATAAATATCAATGCAGGACAAAACTGAAATATCAAAACATCTGCCACACTGATTCTGAATTGGTTGAAACTTTAGTTTAACTTTTTAGTTCAAACAACCAAATGTGGATATAGCTATATTTTGTCTGGTTCAATAGACAAGTTAGTTCTCAGAGCGACCAGGAACAAAAGCTCTTAATCAAAAGTCACCTAGCTTCATTGAGTTAACTCTGGTAAATTAAAGCTGATTCCTCCTGAACATTTTCTGTTGGAACAATCTGTATATTTGTCCTTGGTCTGGAATATATACAGACAGACATTCATGATTTCAAATATTACAAAATACCAATTAGTTTTATGGATTTTTTATTAGTCTACCTAGGAATTTTCTTTTACTTTGTGCCAATACAACATGCCTGATTTTATAGATTTTTCTAAAAAGCATTATGTGGAAGAGTATTTCAATTAATTCAGTTGGTTGATCTGGAATTTTCAAACTGCAGTTTGGTATTTGGTATAACTTCTAATACCAAAGGGCAATAAACATCAAAATCTCCATTGCAAGCCTATTCTGGGATGTGTGTGTATAACACCTGATTTTGGTACAGTTATTTCAACTTTTCAAAGCAGTTTCACGTCTATTATTTCATTTAATCTCCATCTCCATATATTTAACAAAGTGTAATTATTACATATTATATATTTGAAATTCTTCCACCATCAAAGTGATAGCACTTGCTTAGATATTTGAATAAACATTTCCTACTAAAAATGAAATAATTACCTCATGTTTTCTTTATGTTGTCTCCTCCTGTTTCTTTCTCTTATTCATGATGGTGTATCTGCTCCTGAGCTTTGCTCCTGTGTTATTATACAATATTTGTTTTTAAGTTCCTGCTTTGTGCAAGAGGTATAGTTTGTTTTTGCTATAGAGCTAGCTAGCTTGCTACAGGTTAAGGAAAAAACAAGAATGCAATATATTGGCCTCAGAATATTTGTATTCTAATAAAAAAGTAAAGACATTATGATTCTTTCTAAGTAAAATTGACTTCTTCCTCACCTTTTAAATTTAGTCCCACCAGAATCTTGATTTCATGTCTGTCTTTCCTTCTTGACAATGAATTACCTGAAGGCAGAGATTGAGTCTCATTGATTTTTGATTCCTAGCATGGAGCTCAGTGTTACTCATGTACTACATGTTTGCTGTTTCATGTCACTTCCTGTTTTAAATCCTTTAATCTCTCATTGACTTAAAGATAGAATTCAATCCTTCAGCATATAGGCTAGGGCCTTTGTAATTTAAGCCACTAGTCACATGTATTGAGCACTTGAAATATGGCTAGTCTGAACTGAGATGTGCTGTAAAATACACATTAGATTCCGATGACTCAGTACCAAAACTATGCTGTAAAAGGTCTCATGAATAATTACCTTGAAATGAAATTCTGTTTATATTAAATACAGTTTATTCTTAAAATACATTTTTTTTCTGCTTTTAAAAATACAATTAGAAAATTTTAAATTACATATGTAGCTTACCTGTGATACCGGTGAACATGCTCAAGTCCCTGCCCACCTCCTTTCCCTTATTTTCCACATGAACTTTGTTTCTACCTTTAAAAAGTCTTTTTGCCCTCTTCCAAAAGTGTGTGCTAAGTTCCTGCTTTGATTTCTTTGCATGTCTGCTTGGTATTCTCTCTCATTTTAGCACATTGGGAAAAGCCTACCCACTGCACTCCACCTTGGACCACTCTGAAGACCTCTTTTAGATGCCCTGTGTCTGTAATACCACATCATCCTTCACAAAGCCTTATCTAAGACTTACCATACTGTATTGTGTTTCTTGTTTACAAATTCTTCCTCTTTTAAGCCCGGGGGCTGCTTCTCTGAATCTCCTGCTTTGAACATCTTTCTGGCTTAGAATAATTATTAATGTTTGTTGAATAAATGCAAGAAATACCTGGTTGAATATCAAATCTAAAGAGAAACTTTAAGTTCTGAATGTAGATATACCTCTTACCCCAACCAACCACCCTAGACGAAAAAAAAAAAAAACAGACCCCACATTCCCCCCAGAAACAAACAAAACAAACAAACAAACAAACAAAAAAAAAACAGGAAACAAGCCAGTATAAAGTTGCATATAAAACCAGTAAACATTTATTTTTGAGAAAATATTAACTTTCATAAAATAAAAGTCTCAAATCCTTGTGTTATCGTCTTGTCATTACAGTGTCCAAAGGTTATGGGGGGAAAAACACTAGTTCTTAAAAGCAGCTGGAAATAGAGAAAGTTAGTAACAATGTCCTAGTAAACTCAGTAAATTCAGTCATTCCTTATTTCAGTAACGTAACATTTCATTTGAGGACAGAGTGGCTCTGAGGTGGCTTCTTTCTTCATCTTCAGAAAGGCTGGCAAAGTCCCTGGAAACTATTAGTGAAGTGAAGTCACTCAGTCATGTCCAACTCTTTGCAACATCATGGACTGACTATAGCCTATGAGGCTCCTCGGTCCGTGGAATTTTCCAGGCAAGAATACTGGAGTGGGTTGCCATTTTCTTCTCCAGGAGACCTTCCCGACCCAGGGATTGAACCCAGGTCTCGCATAGCAGGCAGACGCTTTACCGTCTGAGCCACCAAGGAAATCCTTACCGGAAGTCCTTAATGGAAACCATTACCCACTGGCAAAGTCCCTGGAAACTATTACTGTAAGGAGCTGCTTCATTTATTTGTGCATTGCAATTAGTAAATGGAGCTCCGAACCCTTGAAGCCCATAGTTATATCCAACAGAACAATCTCCACCATAGGTATTAAAAATTGACTGATCATTGTAGGCATTGTGGAAATCGCCATACATTTGATCAGAAAAATTAAACCTTTTATTACTGGCTGAGAAGGGAACAGGTAGAAACACGATAGGAGTGTTTCTACTACCGGCACCTCCAACTGCCGCCCCATAAACACTTGGATCTGCACCAAAGACGTTTGGGTTTGCCCCGCCAGGCATGTGGTTTGCATCGAAAGGCATCAGGTTTGGTCCGCGGAGGAAAGACATCCGGTTTGCTTTGCGCTGCAAGGTGTCGGGTTTGGTCCGCTGCTGAAAGGCATCAGGTTTGTTCTGCAAGGCATGGGGTTTGCTTCACATGGCATTGGGTTTGGGCTGCAAGGAATCAGGTTTGCCTAGGAGCCTATTCCTCCCCAGCGGTTACCTTGCCTGGCAAATGGAATCTCTCTAACTCCCCTAGGCTGTGACTTTGCATATTCTTTCCGGAGTATAATTTTAATTTCACACCGCCCAGAGCCAATCAGGTGGTATCTGGTTTCTAACAGCTTCCTCACTTGTTTTTTTTTTTTTTTAATTTTAATTAATTTTATTTTATTTTTAAACTTTACATAATTGTATTAGTTTTGCCAAATATCAAAATGAATCTGCCACAGGTATACATGTGTTCCCCATCCTGAACCCTCCTCCCTCCTCCCTCCCCGTACCATCCCTCTGGGTGGTCCCAGTGCACCAGCCCCAAGCATCCAGTATCGTGCATCGAACCTGGACTGGCATCTCATTTCATACATGATATTTTACATGTTTCCATGCCATTCTCCCAAATCTTCCCACCCTCTCCCTCTCCCACAGAGTCCATAAGACTGTTCTATACATCAGTGTCTCTTTTGCTGTCTCGTACACCGGGTTATTGTTACCATCTTTCTAAATTCCATATATATGCGTTAGTATACTGTATTGGTGTTTTTCCTTCTGGCTTACTTCACTCTGTATAATAGGCTCCAGTTTCATCCACCTCATTAGAATTGATTCAAATGTATTCTTTTTAATGGCTGAGTACTACTCCATTGTGTATATGTACCACAGCTTTCTTATCCATTCATCTGCTGATGGACATCTAGGTTGCTTCCATGTCCTGGCTATTATAAACAGTGCTGCGATGAACATTGGGGTACACGTGTCTCTTTCCCTTCTGGTTTCCTCAGTGTGTATGCCCAGCAGTGGGATTGCTGGATCATAAGGCAGTTCTATTTCCAGTTTTTTAAGGAATCTCCACACTGTTCTCCATAGTGGCTGTACTAGTTTGCATTCCCACCAACAGTGTAAGAGGGTTCCCTTTTCTCCACACCCTCTCCAGCATTTATTGCTTGTAGACTTTTGGATCGCAGCCATTCTGACTGGTGTGAAATGGTACCTCATAGTGGTTTTGATTTGCATTTCTCTGATAATGAGTGATGTTGAGCATCTTCTCACTTGTTTTTTGTCAGTGTACGTGATAAAACCGAAAGCTTGTCTTTGGTTTGTTCTTGGACACAGTAGAAGCTCAATATTATGAATCATGCCAAATGCCCCAAAACACTCTCTGATATTTTTCTTCAGACATCCGAGGATTCAACTCCCCCCCACAAAAATTTTTCTTGAGGGGAATTACGAGTCCAAGGCTTTAGCCCTTTTAAGATTGATCACTTTGCCATCCAGTTTGTGCTCTTTAACTTTTCAATGGCGGCCTTATTTTTGAAAAGCACAAATGCCAAGCTTCTGGAAAGTCCAGTGTCTGGATGGGTTTTAAGAGTAAAGTCTATGATCTCACCAAATTGGGTCAAGTATTAGAGAAGAGCTTGCTTAGTGATATTATGTGCTATTCCCTCGATAAACATTTTACGGGCATCATTCTGATTCTTGGTGGCTTTGATTTGGGATTCCTCAAGGAGCTGTTTCTCTTTGATTTTGCTAATCGTGAAGCTCATGGCATCTCTGAAGAGAGGCTGGTGGCTGCAGAGCCGTGTCACTGACTAAAAGCTGACTGAGGCTCAACTGACAGAGAAGGGGGATATGGGAATTGGCGGGAAAATGATGAAACAGGGATGTGGTGACGTGAGATCTTGGGAGTGAGTGGTTTGAACTTTGAAATGAGCTCTGAGGAGAGTGCCTGGTTGTATGTGAGAGTGAGCGGGATTTGCCTGGCGGAAGTTGGTTTGCTTCGGGCATGTGAAGTTTCTGTCCTTAAGAAAAAAATAATAACTCAATAAAAAGAAAGTTTGTCAGGAGTCGCAGCAACTCCTCATCTTGTTCTTTTCAGATGGCATCTCTTAAGTTTTGTTAAAACTTGTTAGTTTCTTCAAGATGAAGCCTGCATGTCTCAATGACCACTTGTTCATTGCTCTCCTTTCCGTCCTTTTCCTGTCCGCAGCAATATTTGGGGTAAGGGATGGGAATGGAGGTGAGGTGGATAGACTGAAAAGCGGACTACAGGGAAAGCACAATGCCTGCAGGTTATGTTGAAAAGTGAAAGTGAAAGGCGCCCAGTTGTGTCTGACTCTGTGACCCATGTATAGTCCATGGAATTCTCCAGGCCAGAATACTGGAGTAAGTAGTGGTTCCCTTTTCCAGGGGATCTTTCTAACCCTGGGATCGAACCCCAGGTATCCAGCATTGCTGGTGGATTCTTTATCAGCTAAGCCACCAGAGAAGCCCAAGAATACTGAAGTGGGTAGCCTATTCCTTCTCCAGCACATCTTCCTGACCCAGGAATCAAACCGGGGTCTCCTGCATTGCAGGAGGATTCTTTACCAGCCGAGCTACCAGGGAAGCACAGGTTGTGCTGAAGGGATCTAAAAATCACATTAAAATTAAAAAAAAAAAAAAAAAAAGCTTTGTTTTGACGTACTTTACATACCATTGGATTCACCATTCTGACCTCTTTAGAATATTTGTGTATTTGTTCAGATCATTACCACTAGCTAAGTTTAGAAACTGTTTATACTCTGAGAAGAAATTCCATACCCCATTAATTAGTCACTCCTCATTTTCCCCTCAACCCTCGCAAATCATACAGTTCTGACCCTTTGTGTCTGGTTTCTTTCACTTAGCCCACTGTTTTCAAGGGTCATCCATGTTGGGGCATGTTTCAATATTTTATCCTTTTTCATGGCTGAATAATATTACATTGCATGGATATATATTTTGTTTATCTCTCTAGAATAATATTTGAAAGCATTGGTATTGTTATATTATTCCATATCTGCATCATAGTTAAAATAAGTATAAGGGATTTTTCTGGTGGTCATTTGCATTTCTGATTTCTAGCATGGTGAGTCAGTATAGATAAGTTCATCATAACTGTCTAGATTACTGAATATTGAGAATTAACTTTTCCTTTCATTTGAAGACAAAAACTCAATATTTTGAATGCTTAGTTTAGCTACTTTTTCCCTTATGTTGCGTATCAAGAATACTGGATTGGGTAGCCATTCCCCTCTCCGGGGAGCTTCCTGACCCAGGGATTAAACCCAGGTCTCCTGCATTGCAGATAGATCCTTTACTATCTGGCCCACCAGGGAAGACCTGCCTATCCAATATAATTGAGTAATTTGTGTTTGTCTTCTTTCAAATATTTGATTTTTTGAGAGGAGGGTTTTTTAATTCCTCCATGGCACCACACCACAGATTCCGTCTCTACACACTTGTTCTCAGTGAATTTCTGCAATTACTCATTAAAAAAAAATCATATTGTTAATAATAATACCTGCTTCTTTCTCTCCACAAATATGTGTATTTGCCATCATTTGGAGATAAGAAAAAGGGAACTGTATTTTAAAAACTCCCTCTATGAAATTAAACCATAGTGAAAATGAATTATTTCACAACAAAGGTAAAACTAAAAACTCTAGGGGAAAAAAAAATCTTTGGCTCACACCTTAATTATAAACTATTTGAAGCCCCAGCTGCTCCCATATCTCAGATGTTCCACACACCTATGCCTTTGTTCATTCTGAACATTCTTCCTCAAATGCCTTTATGTTCTCCTCAGCCAACCACCCTATCCCCATCCTGTCAGCCTAATCTTTATAGCTTCCCTCTGTGAACATTTTACATCCCTTTTATACATTTTCATCAAGGTGCATATGTATGTGTCTGTTTGTGAGCTTCTCATGGACACCGTGCCATACTTAACCTAAAGGTTTCAACACAAAGCATAATATATATATATAATATCTGGTACAGTTTTTTCTTGTGTGTGTGTGTTTGTTTTTAAGAAACTCACTAAATGCTTGTTGAAATAAACAAAACACTAGAATTCTGAGGACCACATTTTTAATAAATACTTGGTTTAACTGGCCTCTGGGAGGATGAACCTGTTGCAGATTACTTCTTGAATGCTGATTTGCCACAGTTTTGGAGATCTGCTTCCCTGGTAGCTCAGCTGGTAAAGAATCTGCCTGTGATGCAGGATACCCCAGTTTGATTTCTGGGTCTAGAAGATCCACTGGAGAAAGGATAGGCTACCCACTCCAGTATTCTCAGGCTTCCCTGGTGGCTCAGCTGGTAAAGAATCCACCTGCAATGCGGGAGACCCGGGTTCGATCCCAGGGCTAGGAAGATCACCTGGAGAAGGAAATGGCTACCCACTCCAGTATTCTGGCCTAGAGAATTCCATGGACTGTATAGTGTGTGGGATCACAAAGAGTCAAACACAACTGAGCAACTTTTACTTTCCCTTTGGAGAGCTGACCTATCTTCTTATGGAAGAGGCTATGCTATTGAAATTTTCTTATTTTGGGGTCATTTGTAAACCAATTGAAATAACCACAAAGAAGCCAAAGCTCCATTTAGCTCCTGCTTTCACTAGAATAAGAATCTTAGGGGCATTTTACCCTCTGTGTTTCTAAATTAATGAGACACCCTGATGGCTTATTTACCTTGGCTCTTTTTCTAATTAGGCTATGGCTGATGTCACAGTTTGACCCCTTTGTGGGTTGGTTAGCTTTATTCAATTACATGGCTACAGGCTGCACTCATGACCCTAGGCCTTAGCCTTGCAAATGCTTGTTCCTGGGGATGCTGGGTCAGAGGGCTACATGTAAATGAACCAGTGAAAAGACAGTCCTCACTTCTGGATACACAATTCAAAGCATTTAACCTACTGATCTTGGGTCAATAGTGTCATCTTGGTTACCAAAAGACAATACATCACTACTGTAATTACTTCTGAGGCAGTAAAAAAGAATATTTTTAAAAAGGTTGTGTCTACACCTTGTCCCCTAATGAGAATTATTATGCTCACTGAGGTACTCTTTTCCCACACAACATGATCCATGATCTTTAACTGTCTAAAATGTTTTAAAATGACTCCTTTCCAACTGCCATGTCTAAAGAAATTAAAATCTATACTGTTTAGCTTTAGTTTCCCATGGCAATAGTGCCACACAACTTAATATATTTTAGGTACCGAAATATTGGCATCAAGTTCCTAATGTTAACTTTCCTTATGAGCAGTACAGTATCCATAATTCTGACTTGTAATTTATTCTTATTCCACATTAAATCAAAATATGTATATTGGAGAATTGAAGGAACTGGAGATTTCTTTGTTAGGAAGTGGATAAATGAATGAATAAATGTTCGGCACCCAGACAGTCATCAAAGGTATTTTTACAAATGTGGACTACTTGTAAAAGCAAACAAAATAAATCACAGAACAAGTGACACAGAAGCTAGAGATATGAAGTCAGGATTTTCTGCTTTGAGGGTAGGGAGACCAAGTGCTATAATGCATGCAGACTGTCATAATATTTGTATTTTCGGGAACATGGTATACCCGATTTAGGTTTGTTTTCCTGAGATCTAGACCAGGCCTGCAGTATTTATAGCTCTTAATTTGATCATCCTTTAGATGTTAGTATCTCATTTATAATTGTTGGAGAATGGGGGAAAAATGAAAGATGACTTATGCCTTTAGGGTTAATCTGCCTCTCTTCTCATTGGACTCAACCTTGGCAGAAGGATGCTGTGGGACCCATAAATCAGGAAGATATCCTGATTTGATATGCTGACATAGGCCTGTCTCTGTAGTAACATGTTCTTTAATGCTCTGTTGAACCTGTTCTTTTTAGTGAAATGAAAATGCATGTGTTTTACATACTTGGTCTAGTTGGTTGTTTGATAAAGTGAGATTTCCCTTATTCTTTTTCCTCCTCATTTTCCACAGAGACTGCCAGTGTTGAGAGGGCTAGCAGATAGTTTGAAAAATGATCATTTAGGATATACTGTTCTCTACTAACTTTGAGTACATCCAAATAGTGATCCAGCTAAATGTAGTCCACTGGACACAGACTAAAGTTAATTTGACATCAAAAGTTTTTAACAACTGAATCCAGCTTCCAGGCTTCTAGCTACATGAGAGCTATTTCAAAAGAACTTTTTGCCATCTGCGTAAGAAGAGACAAATGTACCATGTTGTAGGAAGACCACATAAACATGACAGTTTCAAGAACTGCTTGATGTCACATGTGTAGGTATTAAAATATGCCTTTCTCTTGATAATACCACTTGAACAGGCAGTTCAATCATGCTAATCTCAGATATACATATTTAACGTTTTTTTAAAAAGAAGAATTGGTAGAGAAGATTCATCCTCCATCACCATATACTAAACAACATGCAGTATATAGTAAAGGGGAGCCTACTGAGATGTTTTCTGTGTCTCCTGGTCTTCCTTAGAATTCTGAGGGCCTCAAATACTTCCTAGTTGCAGGTTTGAGTTGGATCTACCCCAGAAAGAATGAGAGTCCATTCCCTAAAGACCTATACATAACCTGAAGAATACTGGAACAATAGTATATGACCTTGTATTTCTTTTTTCCCTCTTCATCTTCCAATTAGCCAGTGTCATGTTGAAGAATGGGAGTACCCTATGGATATACAGATAAAAATATTCCAAAATTGTTTTTTTTTTTTTTTGTTAATGTAGGTCAGAGCTGCCCACACCCCTTGAGTTGAATTAAAACCTTTGAAGTTTGTAGTCTATTTTGATATTTTGCCTCATAGAATTATTTATTTTTGTGACTTTGACTTTTTGGTAGAGGGAAAGAAACTCGACCTGCCAACTCACATTTTTTTTTTTGTTTATAAGTCACTGGTGGAGGGGCTTTTTTTAGAATTAATAATTTGTATTGCTTATACATGAACTTGCAAAAGTCATAAAGGTAACCATACTTGCATATAAATCATGGAAATGTAGAGTTAGATATTCTTGTTGTGAAAATATAGATATGAATAAATACATGAAATCAATTTATACACCATAGAATGTATGTGCGTATAATGCTGTTTGAAGGCTTATAAAGAATATCTGATTACTCAATTCATATACAGTCATCCCTCAGTATCCTTGGGGATTAATTCCAGGACTCCCTTCTAATACCAAAATCCATGGATGCTCGAGTCCCCTATATAAAATGTCATAGAATTTACATATAACCAAGCATCCACCTGTATACTTTAAATCATCTTTAGATTGCTTATAATACCTAATACAGTGTAAATTATTTATCAATTTACAATTTATTTATGGATTTACAGCTATGAAAATAGTTGCCAGCACACAACAAATTCAGTTTTTGCTTTTAGGAAGTTTCTGGAATTTTTTCCAAATATTTTCAATCTGAATTTGGTTGAATCTTCAGATACAGAGAGCCAGCTGTACTACTTAATGTGAACTTCTTTCTAGTTCTTTTTGTTGGGTCAAAGAAACATCTGAATTTAAATATTCATAGACTCTTGTCTTTAGCCTAAGAAATAAAAGTACTGAGAAGATGTTTTATTTCTGTGGTACTTTTTTTTGCCTCATAAGTAATTTTTCACATATCTCCTTTAGGGAAAAATACATGGACTAATAATTTTCCAGTTGTGATTATTTTGCAAATGTAATTCCTGATTTTGTAAAGGAAAACCCTCTTAAAAATAAAACATACAGTCCTTGTGTCTCATGTCTAATCCCCTTCCAGTTACAACCCACACAATCCAAGCTGATCACAGAGAGAATAGTTGCAGAGTGACAATTACAGAGTTTTGTGCAAAGTGCATAAGACATGCAGAAAGTATTCAAGAATATAATCAATACTAATTGAAGTTGTATTGAGAATCATCTGACAGAGATGGACAAAGGAAGGCTAATGCTGCTCCAGGGAAACCCTTGAGTCAGGTCCTAAGACAAGGGAGGCTTTAGGTATATCTGGAACTAGAGGAATGATGCTAAAGCTGAAACTCCAGTACTTTGGCCACCTCATGCGAAGAGTTGACTCATTGGAAAAGACTCTGATGCTGGGAGGGATTGGGGGCAGGAGGAGAAGGGGATGACAGAGGATGAGATGGCTGGATGGCATCACCGACTCAATGGATGTGAGTTTGAGTGAACTCCGGGAGTTGGTGACGGATGGGGAGGCCTGCTGTTGCTGCTGCTAAGTCGCTTCAGTCGTGTCCGACTCTGTGCGACCCCATAGATGGCAGCCCACCAGGTTCCCCTGTCTCTGGGATTCTCCAGGCAAGAACACTGGAGTGGGGTGCCATTTCCTTCTCCAGTGCAGGAAAGTGAAAAGTGAAAGTGAAGTCTTTCAGTCGTGTCCGACCCTTAGCGACCCCATGGACTGCAGCCCACCAGGCTCCTCCGTCCATGGGATTTTCTAGGCAAGAGTACGGGAGTGGGGTGCCATTGCCTTCTCCTGGCATGCTGCAATTTATGGCATCGCAAATAGTCAGACACGACTGAGCGACTGAACTGAACTGAACTGAGAACTAGAGGAATCAGAGATAAGAAGAAAAATACAAACTCACAAGGATGTCTTCTGGACCCAAAACAAAAAGATGAAGATGAGTACTGTGTTGGTTAGTGAGAAATGGAAAATGGTGAATCAGTAGACAGTTGTAAGCTAATTTTAGACTTTTCACTGTTTTCTTCAGCAGTGATTTGCTTCTGTACAGAAGTATTATCTGCTTTAAGTGACAGTAGCTAAAGAATCCAAATATCAAGGATTTATGCCCATCCGGTTGCTTTTTGCTTTTTCTTTATTCATGCAAATGGCAGGCTTTAGAATCTTGAACCATATAGTTCTGAGTATTTTTGTGAATGTGAGGAGTGATAATCCTTACTGGCAGTTCTTTATTTTTTTGTGTCTGCCAGTGTCCATTTTAGTATTTTGCCAGTGCAGACTCTCCGCCTGCAATCAGCTACACAGGTTTGTTTTACTTTGTTTTTTTCAAACTCTGGTAATCAAGGTTTCATTTTATTCCCTGACAATATTATATCCAAATTATCTGCGCCTTTTCTCTGTAGATATTGCTTCCTAATAGATTGTCTATTCCAGCCTTAATAAGCATTCCTAGGCTTGCCAGAGAGGAAACTTAAGAAAGAGTGTAGCTCTTGTATAAATTCAATGTTTTCAAACAGTCAGCCAAAGCATGTAATGAACATTAGAGAGAGAAAGGGGAATAATGGTATCTCAGGCAGAGAAAGCAGTATGCACAAAAATTAAATTTGTTTTTTGAGCAACAGTAGTATAGCTGGGGAACTGTTTATATGGAAACATGATAGGAGATGAGGCTGGAAATATGGGCCTCTTTTGAGTACGTAATAAATATTTTTGAACCTTCATGTGTCAGGCACTATACACGGATTTGTCTGTACAAGGATGAATAGAGTATTTTCATGAACTAACAGTAGGATGGTGATAGGCTTGTAATGCAAGTTCCATTATAATGGAAATACAGTCAGAGTTAAACAAAGGCTGTTTAGGCAGTTGAGGAGGTGAGTACCAATCTTAGCCTGGATGCAGAAAGGGGTAAGATATCATGAGGAGAACAAAATGAGGAGCCAAGGGAGTCCAGCACTAAATCCTGAGATGTCCCAGCATTCAAAGGACCAGGGAGTTTCACAGTCTATGGAGTTTATGGCAATTTAAAATTGAAAACTATTTGGTGTTTAGAATGCCTTAGAAAGTGCTTTCTCCTGAAGATTCAGAAAGTGATTCAACTACAATCCTCATATTCAGTTGATTTCCCTTACAGAGAATGATATATTGGCATAACAACCTATGTGTATCTTTGTGGTCACATATGAATGAGCCAAAAATATATGGTAGCACTTGAATTCACAGTCATTTATTTAAAAATAAGACACCAAAAACAGAAGTACTAAAAGAAAATTTTGTTATATTAAACTTCATCAAAATTAAAACTTTTGCATTTCAGAAGACACCATTGAGAAAACGAGAAGGAAGGTCACAAACTGGGAGAAAGTATTTTCAAATAATATAACATCCAATAGTGAACTTGCAGTCAGAATACATGAAGAATATTTACTGTTCAATTATGAGAAAGCAAGTAACCCAATTAAAAATGAGGAAAAGATATGAATAGTAATTTCATTAAAAAAGATATTGAAATGGTCAATAAGCACAGACAAAGATGCACAACATGATTATGACATTAATTATGAGGGGAATGCACATTAAAGCCACAATAGAATACTACTTCAAACCCACTTGAATAACTATAATAAACATACATATATAATCATATGTGTTGGTGAGAATTTGGAGAAATGAGAATTTTCATATATTAAATAATGGGTATATAAAATGGCAAGCTGGTTTAGAAAAGCTTGATGTTGCTTCCAAAGATTAACATATATTTACAATATTACCTAGCAAATCTGCCCTTAGGATCTACCCAAGAAAAATGAAAACCTGTGTCTTGTACACAAATGTTTATAGCTAAATTCTTCATAATAGCTCACAAGTGAGAAAAATATCTATCAACATGTGAATATAAACAAATGGAGTATATCTGTGTGTGTGTGTGTGTGCATGCAGATGGATGGAATTCCCAAAATTTCTCTAGGCTATCTTAGAAAACATCTCGAAATATCTCATGTTTGATTTGTGTTATACTAGCAAATATATGGAGAAGGCAATGGCACCCCACTCCAGTACTCTTGCCTGGAAAATCCCATGGACAGAGGAGGCTGGTAGGCTGTAGTCCATGGGGTTGCACAGAATTAGACACGACTAAAGCGACTTAGCAGCATATATATTTACACTTTGGAATGTTTCCTTGTGCAACTAGAAAACTGCAATGGAAATTTGTGTTGACACTTCTATATTTAAAATGGATAGCCAATAAGGTCCTACTGTATAGCACAGGAAACTTTGCTCAATGTTATGTGGCAGACTGGATAGAAGGGGAGTTTTGGGGAGAATGGATACATACATATGTATGACAGAGTCCCTTTGCTGTCCACCTGAAACTATCACAACATATCAGCTATACTCTAATATAAAATAGAAAGGTTTTTTTTAATGTGTTGAAATGCAAGGATTGTGACATTTTAAAGTACTTATTTCTATGTATGCTGTGAGTTGATTGGATGACTTTTTTAAAATAACAACTTTTGAAGTGTAATATACATACAGAAAAGTATACAATACCCATAATATGTGTATAGGCTCTATTTTGACAAACTGAACATCTGATTTTTTAATCACAATTCTCAGGTAAAAAATGAATTTGGAAATATTCAGTAAGCACCAAAAAAAAAAAAAACCCTTAATATAAATATTATAAAATAATCATGACATTTTTTTACTCTGAAGACGATTATACTCTTTACCCACACTAATATCAATAACATTCAGTCTTCCAAAATAGAGTTTCTGAGTCAGTCCACAATGGAGATGCCTTTTTCTTACTTTATTGTATAATTTTTACACAAGAGTACACCCAGCAGCAGTAAAATCCTCTTAGAGGATTTGTGAACAATAGGAGAAGGCGATATCACCCCACTCCAGTACTCTTGCCTGGAAAATCCTAGGGATGAAGGAGCCTGGTGGGCTGCAGTCCATGGGGTCGCTAGGAGTCGGACACAACTGAGAGACTTCACTTTTACTTTTCACTTTCATGCATTGGAGAAGGAAATGGTACCCCACTCTAGTGTTCTTGCCTGGAGAATCCCAGGGACACGGGAGCCTGGTGGGCTGCCATCTCCGGGGTCGCACAGAGTCGGACACGACTGAAGTGACTTAGCAGCAGTAAAGATTTTCTATAAGAATATGTACAGAAAACAAATATCTTCAAACAGTTGTAAGTTCAAAAATTATCACCTATGGCAATATAAAGCAAGAAACAAATGCCTTAGTTTAATTTTCTATTAGAGCAATACGTGTAAAATAATACCTAAAATGGCTGCCAAATAACTTATTGAATTACCTGCTGCTTCTCATTTTGTTTTCTGAAGTTCCATAGTAAACCTGCTGCTGCTGCTGCTGCTGTTAAGTTGCTTCAGTCATGTCTGACTCTGTGCGACCCCATAGACAGCAGCCCACCAGGCTCCACCGTCCCTGGGATTCTCCAGATCAGAACACTGGAGTGGGTTGTCATTTCCTTCTCCAATGCATGAAAGTGAAAAGTCAAAGTGAAGTCGCTCAGTCGTGTCCGACTCTTTGTGACCCCATGGACTGCAGCCTACCAGGCTTCTCTGTCCATGGGATTTTCCAGGCAAGAGTACTGGAGTGGGTTGCCAAACCTTCTGAAGATTGACAAAAGAGAAACCATTCTGCTTCCCAATGTCTAAGGAAGTCAGTAGAAGCAGACAGAAGGCTGATTTTTCTACACTTAAGCTGGAAGGGAGAATTTTCTTGGATCAGGTTTCTATATTGGTTTGTTGAATTAGCTATCTGGTAGATGTATTCATCTATATTCCAAGAGAATCTCTGAAAAAAATATTTATACTTATAGTGGACAGTCTGGAAAGCAAGGAAGGGAGGGAGGGATGAAGAAAAGTTATATAGCTATATATGGTTATCAGTTCAGTTCAGTTGCTCAGTCGTGTCTGACTTTTTCTGACCACATGGACTGCAGCACACCAGGCTTCCCTGTCCTTCACAGTCTCCCGGAGCTTGCTCAAAATCATGCTCATCGAGTTGGTGACTCCATCAAGCTATCTCATCCTCTGCCATCCCTTTCTCCTCCTGCATTCAATCTTTCTCAGCATCCGGATCTTTCCCAATGAGTCAGTCCTTTGAATCAAGTGGCCACAATATTGGAGCTTCAGCTTCAGCACCAGTCCTTCCAATCAATATTCAGGAGTGAATTCCTTTAGGATTGACTGGTCAGATCTCCTTGCAGTACAAGGTCAAGGGTCTTTTCCAACATCACAGTTTGAAAGCATCAATTCTACAGTGCTCAGCTTTCCTTATGGTCCAAATCTCACATCCGTACATGACCACTGGATAAACGATAGCTTTGACTAGACCAATCTTTGTCAGCAAAGTAATGTCTCTGCTTTTTTAATATGCTGTCTAGGTTTGTCATAACTTTTCTTTCAATGAGAAAGCGTCTTTTAATTTCATGGCTGCAATCACCATCCACAGCAATTTTAGAGCCCAAGAAAATAAAGTCTGTCCCTGTTTCCATTGTTTCCTATCTATTTGCCATGAAGTGATGGAATAAGATGTCATGATCTTTTTTTTTTTTTTAAATGCTGAGTTTTAAGCCAGCTTTTTCACTCTCCTCTTTCACCTTCATCAAGAGGCTCTATTTTTTTTTTTTTTTTTTTTAGTTAAATGACTTCTTTTCATTGAAGGCTAATTACTTTAAAGTGTTGTCGTGGTTTTTGCCATACTTTGATATGAATCAGCCAAGGGTGTACATGTGTCCCCCATCCTGAACCCCCATCCCACCTCCCTCCCCATCCCATCCCTCAGGGTCATCCCAGTGCACCAGTCCAGAGTGCCCTGTCTCATGCATCAAGCCTGGACTGGTGATATATTTCACATATGGTAATATATATGTTTCAATGCCATTCTCTCAAATCATCCCACCCTCATCTTCTCCCACAGAGTCCAAAAGTCTGTTCTTTACATCTGTGTCTCTTTTGCTGTCTTGCATATAAGGCATTGTTACCATCTTTCTATATTCCATATATATGCATTAATATACTGTATTGGTGTTTTTTTTTTTTTTTCCTGGCTTACTACACTCTGTATAATATGCTCCAGTTTCATCCACCTCATTAGAACTGATTCAAATGCATTCTGTTTAATAGCTGAGTAATATTCCATTGTGTATATGTACTACAGCTTTCTTATCCATTCGTCTGTCGATGGACATCTAGGTTGCTTCCATGTCCTGGCTATTATAAACAGTGCTGCAATGAACATTAGGGTACATGTGTCTCTTTCAATTCTGGTTTCCTTGGTGTGTATGCCCAGCAGTGGGATTTCTGGGTCATATGGCAATTCTATTTCAAGTCTTTTAAGAAATCTCCACATTGTTCTCCATAGTGGCTGTTCTAGTTTGCATTCCCACCAACAGTGTAAGAGGGTTCATTTTTCTCTGCACCCACTCCAGCATTTATTGTTTGTAGACTTTTTGATAGCAGCCATTCTGATTGGCATGAGATGGTACCTCATTGTGGTTTTGATTTGCATTTGTCTGATAAGGATTGATGTTGAGCATCTTTTCAAGTGTTTGTGAGCCATCTGTATGTCTTCTTTGGAGATATGTTTGTTTAGTTCTTTGGACCATTTTTTGATTAGGTCGTTTATTTTTCTGGAATGGAGCTGCAGGAGTTGCTTGTATATTTTTGAGATTAATTCTTTGTCAGTTGCTTCATTTGCTATTATACTTCCCATTCTGAAGGCTGTCTTTTCATCTTTCTTATAGTTTCCTTCGTTGTGCAAAAGCTTTTAAGTTTAATTAGGGCCCATTTGTTTATTTTTCCTTTTATTCCCATTAGTCTGGGAGGTGGGTCATAGAGGATCCTGTTGTGACTTGCATCAGAGAGTGTTTTGCCTATGTTTTCCACTAGGAGTTTTAGTTTCTGGTCTTACATTTAGATCTTTAATCTATATTGAGTTTATTTTTGTGTATGGTATTAGAAAGTGTTCTAGTTTTATTATTTTACAAGTGGTTGACCACTTTTCCCAGCACCACTTGTTAAAGAGATTGTCTTTTCTCCATTGTATATTCTTGCCTTCTTTGTCAAAGATAAGTTGTCCATAGGTGCGTGCATTTATCTCTGGGCTTTCTATTTTGCTCCACTGATCTATACTTCTGTCTTTGTGCCAGTACCATACTGTCTTGATGACTGTGGTTTGTAGTAGAGCCTGAAGTCAGACAGGTTGATTCCTCCAGTTCCATTCTTCTTTCTCAAGATTTCTTTGGGTATTTGAGGTTTTTGTATTTCCATACAAGTTGTGAAATTATTTGTTGTAGCTTTGTGAAAAATACCATTGGTAGCTTGATGGGGATTGCATTGAATCCATAGATTGCTTTGAGTAGTACATTCATTTTCACTATATTGATTCTTCCAATCCATGAACATGGTACATTTCTCCATCTATATGTCTCATCTTTGATTTCTTTCATCAGTGTTTTATAGTTTTCTATATATAGGTCTTTTGTTTCTTTAGGTAGTTTTATTCCTAAGTATTTTATTCTTTTCACTACAATGGTGAATAGAATTATTTCCTTAATTTTTCTGTTTTCTCAGTGTATAAGAATGCAAGGGATTTCTGTGTCTTAATTTTATATCCTGCAACTTTATTATATTCACTGATTTGCTCTAGTAATTTTCTGGTGGAGTCTTTAGGGTTTTCTATGTAGAGGATCATAGAAAACTCTCTCTGCTTTTACTCTCACTGCAAACAATGAGAGTTTACTTCTTCTTTTCCAATCTGATTCCCTTTTAAAATTTTTCTTCTCCGATTGTTGTGGCAATAACTTCCAAAACTATGTTGAAGAGTAGGGGTGAGAGTGGGCAGAATTATCTTGTTCCTGAATTTAAAGGAAATGCTTTCAATTTTTCACCATTGGGGATAGTATTTGCTGTGGGTTTGTCATATACAGCTCTTATTATGTTGAGGTATGTTCCTTCTATTCCTGCTTTCTAGAGGGTTTTATCATGAATGGATGTTGAATTTTGTCAAAGGTTTTCTCTGCATCTATTGAGATAATCATATGGTTTTTATCTTTCAATTTGTTAATGTGGTATATTGCATCGATTCATTTGCAGATATTGAAGAATCCTTGCATCCCTGGGCTAAAGCCCACTTGGTCGTGATGTATGATCTTTTCCATATGTTGTTGGATTCTGTTTGCTATAATTTTATTAAGGATTTTTGCATCTATGTTCATCGGTGATATTGGCCTGTAGTTTTTTTTTCTTTTCTTTTCTTTTTTTTTTTTTTGTGGCATTATTGTTTGGTTTTGGTATTAGGGTGATGGTGGCCTCATAGAATGAGTTTGGAAGCTTACCTTCCTCTGCAATTTTCTGGAAGAATTTGAGTAGGATAGGTATTAGCTCTTCTCTAAACTTTCAGTAGAATTCAGCTGTAAAGCTGTCTGTCTGGTCCTGGGCTTTTGTTTACTGGAAGATTTCTGATTACAGTTTCGATTTCCATGTTTGTGATGGTTCTGCTAAAATTTTCGATTTCTTCCTAGTTCAGTTTTGGGAGTTATACTTTTCTAAGAATTTATCCATTTCTTCCAATTTGTACATTTTATTGGCAAATAGTTGTTGATAGTAGTCTCTTATGATCCTTTGTATTTCTCTCTTGTTTGTTGTGATTTCTCCATTTTCATTTCTAAGTTTGTTGATTTGATTCATTTCCTTTGTTTCTTGATGAGTCTGGCTAATGGTTTGACTATTTTATTTATTTTCTCAAAGAGCCAGCTTTTAGCTTTGTTGATTTTCACTATGGTCTCATTTCTTTTGCAGTTATTTCTGCTCTAATTTTTATGATTTCTTTCCTTCTACTAACCTGGGGTGCTTCATTTCTTCTTTTTCTAGTTGCTTTAGATGTAGAGTTTGGTTATTTATTTGATTTCTATCCTGTTTCTTGAGGTAGGCTTATATTGCTATGAACCTTCCCCTTATCATTGCTTTTACTGAATCCCATAGGTTTTGGGTTGTTGTGTTTTCATTTTCATTCGTTTCTATGCATATTTTGATTACTTTTTTGATTTCTTCTGTGGTTTGTTGGTTATTCAGAAGGGTGTTGTTTAGCCTGCACATGTTTGTATGAACAAACAGCCCTCATGTGTTTCTTGCCAGCTGCCTGCCTCTCTGCCTCCAGCAGGCAGATGGGCAGGTCTGCAGCCAGCTAGCTCTCTTTGGGTATTCTCTCAATTATTTCTTTTGTGAGTGGACCCGACAGTGCCTTAGGTTAGAGCTATTCACGGGAAAGTGCTCTCTCTGTTTCACTCTTACCTCTCTCTCTCTCTCTCTCTCTCTGGCTATCCCATGGTTTGGGTTACTATTTCACCTTAGCTCCCTCAGATTTCCCTCAGGGCATTCAGGCCCAGTCCTTACCCTAAGCAATGCAGCCCACACCTCCCTTTTCAGCCCCCGCTTGCTGGTGGTGGACTTGAGCATCTGGGCTATTTCTCTGCTGGAAGTTGTAATTAGGGGCACAATCTGTGGGTTTTATTTATTGATTTTTTCCTCCAGGTTATGTTGCCCTCTGAGATTCCAAAACTCCCCACAAACGCGCCAGTGAGAGGGTTTCCTTGTGTTTGGAAACTTCTCCTTTCTTATGACTCCTTCCTCAGGATGGGTCTCTGTCCCTAACTCTTTTGTCTCTCTTTTTGTCTTTTATATTTTGGCCTACCTCCTTTTGAAGACAACGGGCTGCCTTTCTGGCTGCCTGATGTCCTCTGCCAGCGTTCAGAAGTTGTTTTGTGGAAGTTGCTCAATGTTCAAATGACCTTTCAATGAATTTGTAGGGGAGAAAGTGGTTTCCCCATTCTATTCGTCCGCCATATTAGGGCAGCTCCCTCTGTCTATTTTATTTATCTCCTCAAAGAACCAGCTTTTTTTGTTGTTGTTGATTTTTGCTATAGGCTACTTTGTTTCTTTTTCATTTATTTTTGCCCTAATTTTTATGTTTCTGTCCTTCTACTAACTCTGGGGTTCTTCATTTCTCCTTTTTGTAGTTGCTTTATGTGTAGAGTTAGGTTATTTATTTGATTTTTCTCTTTTCTTGAGGTAAGCTTGTATTGCTATGAACGTTCCCCTTAGCACTGCTTTTACTGAATCCCATAGGTTTTGGGTTTTCGTGTTTTCATTTTCATTTGTTTCTATGCATATTTTGACTCATTTTTTTTATTACTTCTGTGATTTCTTGGTTATTCAGAAGTGTGTTGTTTAGCCTCCATATGTTTGTATTTTTAAATAGTTTTTTTTTTTTTTTTCCTGTAGTTGACATCTAATCTTACCACATTATGATCAGAAAAGATGCTTGAGATTATTTCTTTTTTTTTTTTTAATTTACCATTGCTAGATTTATGGGCTAGGATGTGATCTATCCTGGAGCATGTTCCGTGTGCATTTGAGAAAAAAAGGTGAAGTTCATTGTTTTAGGGTGAAATGTCCTATAGATATCAATTAGGTCTAACTGGTCCATTGTATCATTTAAAGTGTGTGTTTCCATGCTAATTTTCTGTTTAGTTGATCTATCCACAGGTGTAAGTGGGGTATTAAAGTCTCCCACTATTATTGTGTTACTATTAATTTTCCCTTTCATATTTGTTAGCATTTGCCTTACATATTGTGGTGCTCCTATGTTGGATGCATATATATTTATAACTGTTATGCCTCCTTCTTGGACTGATCCTTTGATAATTATGTAATGTTCTTCTTTGTCTCTTTTCACGGCCTTTACTTCAAAGTCTATTTTGTCTGATATGAGTATTACTACTCCTGCTTTCTTTTGGTCTCCATTTGCATGAAATACCTTTTTCCAGCCCTTCACTTTCAGTCTGTATGTGTCCCTAGGTTTGAGGTGGATCTCTTGTAGACAGCATATATAGGGGTCTTCTTTTTGTATCCATTCAGCCAGTTTTTGTCTTTTGGTTGGGGCATTCAACCCATTTACATTTAAGGTAATTATTGATAAGTATGATCCCATTGCCATTTATTTTGTTGTTTTGGGTTCAAGTTTATGCACCTTTTCTGTGTTTCCTGTCTAGGGAAGATCCTTTAGCAATTGTTGGAGAGCTGGTTTGGTGGTGCTGAATCCTCTCAGTTTTTGCTTGTCTGTAAAGCTTTTCATTTCTCTTTCATATTTGAATGAGATCCTTGCTGGGTATAGTAATCTGGGTTGTAGGTTTTTCTCTTTCATGACTTTAAGTATGTCCTGCCATTCCCTGCTGACCTGAAGAGTTTCTAGTGAAAGTTCAGCTGTGATCCTTATGGGAATCCCATAAGGGTTGTGTGTTATTTGTTGCTTTTCCCTTGTTGCTTTTAATATTTGCTCTTTGTGTTTGATCCTTGTTAATTTGATTAATATATGCCTTAGGGTGTTTCACCTTGGGTTTATCCTGTTTTGCACCCTCTGGGTTTCTTGGACTTGGGTGGCTATTTCCTTCCCCATTTTAGGGAAGTTTTCAACTATTATCTCCTCAAGTATTTTCTCATGGCCTTTCTTTTTGTCTTCTTCTTCTGGGACTTCAATGATTTGAATGTTGGGGTGTTTATCATTGTCCCAGAGGTCTCTGAGGTTGTCTTCATTTCTTTTAATTCTTTTTCTTTTCTTTTTTTTTTTTTTTTTACACTCTGTTTCATTTATTTCTACCATTCTATCTTCCACCTCACTTATCCTATCTTCTGCCTCAGTTATTCTACTGTTGGTTCCCTTCAGAGTTCTTTTGATCTCAGTTATTGCATTATTCATTATTGAATGACTCTTTTATTTCTTCTAGGTCCTTGTTAAACCTTTCTTCTCAATCCTTGTCTCCAGACTACTTATCTGTAACTCCATTTTGTTTTCAAGATTTTGAATCATCTTTACTACCATTATGATGAATTACTTTTCAGGTAGACTCCCTATCTCCTCCTCTTTTGTTTGGTCTGGTGGGCATTTATCATCTTCCTTTACCTGCTGAGTATCTCTATGCCTTTTCCTTTTGTTTAAATCACTGTGTTTTTGGTGGCCTTTCTGTATGCTGGAAGTTTGTGGTTCCTCTTTATTGTGGAGGTTCCTCTCTGTGGGTGTGGTTGCACTACTGGCTTGTCAAGGTTTCCTGCTTAGGGAAGCTTGCATCAGTGTTCTGGTGGGTGGATCTGGATCTCTTCTCTCTGGAGTGCAATAAAGTGTCCAGTAGTGACTTTCGAGGTGTCTACTGGTTTGTTGGAGCAGACTGTATTTTAATGCTCAGGGCTATTTTTCTGTGTTGCTGAAGATTATCATGGTATATTTTGCTCTGGAACTTGTTGACTCTTGGGTGGAGCTTCGTTTCAGTATAGGTATGGGGCTTTTGGATGAGCTCTTGTTGATTAAGGAGTTAATCAGGAGTTCCCTGGTGTTCTCAAGTTTTGGATTTAAACCTGTGCCTCTGGCTTTCAGTCTTATACTTACAGTAGCCTTAAGACTTCTCCATCCATACAGCACTGATGATAAAACATCTAGGTAATTGTGAAAAGATTCTCCCCAATGAGGGACACCTAGAGAGGTTCACAGAGTTGCATGGAGAAGAGAAGAGGGATGAGGGAGATAGAGATGAACAGGAGGACAAGAGGGGAAATCAAAAGGGGAGAGAGCAATCTAGACAGTAATCAGTTCCCTATGTAGTCTTCACAGTCTGGAACACCTAGAGAGGTTCACGGAGTTCCTTAGAAAAGAGAAAGAGGGATAAGGGAAATAGAGGTAACCAGGAAGAGAAGAGGGGGAGTCAAAAGGGGAGAGACCAGTCTAGCCAGTAATCAGTTCCCTAAGTGTTCTCCACAGCCCAGAACACCCAAGGAGATTCAGAGTTAAGTAGAGAAGAGAAGGAGGAGGGAGGAGATAGAGGTGATATGGGGGAGAAAAGGGAATGTCAAAAGGGGAGAGAGCAAGCAAGCCAGTAATCACACTCCTAAGTAAAAATGAGTAGTGAAGATTAGATTCTTAAAGGTACAAAATTGATAACAAATATCAAAAAGCAAATATTAAAAATCTAGAATAGAGGTTAGACTCCGAAAAATATAATATTAAAAATACAAAACAATATCAATCACAAAAATTATAAAAAATATATATGGGAAATCTGCTTTAAAATATGGAGAAGGAAATGGCAACCCACTCCAGTATTCTTGCCTGGAGAATCCAATTGACAGGGAAGCCTGGTAGGCTGCAGTCCATGGGGTCGCACAGAGTCGGACACGACTGAAGTGACTTAGCAGCAGCAGCAACTTAAAAATAGGGTCATTTTTTTTGCAAGGTAATAGGTTATAAAAATGAAAATTAAATGAGTAATACAAACTGAAAAATAAAAAAAAATAAAAAATGATATCTATGAATTTCTTTGGAGCTGTTGCAGACAGTGTGGTGTCAGTTCAATTTCTGATAGTTCCTTGTTCCAGCTTATACTTCTTCTCAAGGTCTATAGGCCCCTTCCAATGCTTAGTCAATGCTAACTACAGGGTTTTAATCTGTTGCACCTGTCACTTCCAGAGTGGCTCCCTCTTCTTGTTTATTTTGGTTTCCTCTGTTTGCAAGTCTCTTCAGTGCCTAAGTTCCACCCTAACACAAGGGGGTGAAGGTGGTCACTTATTTAGGCTCACTTTTATAGTTTTGTTGTGGGGAGGGAGGAACACTGCAAACAATATCACTGGCATGTGTGGGGAGTGCTTGCAGTATATGGACCACACTGGATTTGCCCCAGCTCACAGCGTGTGCTTTCCCTGTCTACAGTTCTCAGGCTCCAGGTTGCTCTGCAGGTGAACTGTCTAAAGTGGGTCCTGGGTTGTATACACTTCCCAGGTCTAAGCTGATCAGGTTCAGGTTCTCCGGTACTCCACAAAGGTACAGACTCGGTTGGGCTTGTGTTTTGTGCCCTTTCCAGATCCAAGGAGCTCAGGCGACCAGTTGCTTGGCAAGTGCACTATCCCAGGTGTGAGTGCATCTTATCACTTCCCTGGTCCCAGACACTCGGTTTCTTGGGTGTGCTGCAAGAGCGCAGTCTCAGGTGTGTCATGTGTCTCCTCTTGGGGGCTGATGTCAGGCTGCAACCCTCCTGGCAGATGTCAACTGTCCAGGATTCCAGGAAGACTTTGTTAGCAACTGGGAATCTGCTCACAGTTTGGTGGAGGATGACGTCTCTTGGGCCAAGATTGCCTCTCGCCTTCCAACTCTGGCTGTCACCCACCTGCCTCTCTACCTCCAGCAGGAGGTCTGGTGGTCTGCAGCCAGCTAGCTCTCCTTGGGTATTTGCTCAGTCCTTTGTTCTGTGAGCCTGCCAGGCTGTGCCTTAGGTTAGAGTTTTTTGCAGGAAAGTTCTTTCTGTCTCTCCCCTTTTTCTTTCTTTCTCTCTCTCTGGCTATCCCACAGTTTGGGTAGCTATCTCATGTTAGCACCTTCAGATTGTCCTTAGGGCATTCAGGCTTGGTCCTTACCCTAAGCATGCAACCCACCCACGCCTCACAACAGATGTGAGCATCTGGGCGATTTCTCCACTGGGAATTGTGGTTAAGGCACTAATTCTGTGTGTGTGTGTGTGTGTGTGTGTGTGTGTGTGTGTGTGTGTGTGTTTTCCCCTCCTCTTATGTTGCCCTCTGAGATTCCAAAACTCCCCATAAACCCACTGGTGAGAGTGCTTCCTGGTGTTTGGAAACTTCTCCTCCCTCACAACTCCCTCCCTGATATGTGTCTCTGCCCCTAACTCTTGTCTTTCTTTTTGTCTTTTATATTTTATTCTACCTCCTTTCAAAGACAATGGGCTACCTTTCTGGGTGCCTGGTGTCCTCTACCATCATTCAGAAGTTGTTTTGTGGAAGTTGCTCTGCATTCAAATGACCTTTCAATGAATTTGTGGGGGAGAAAGTGGTCTCCCCATCCTATTCCTCTGCCATCTTAGAACTACACCCACAAGAGGCTCTTTAGTTCCTCTTCACTTTCTGCCATAAGGGTGGTGTCATTTACATATCTGAGGTTGTTGATATTTCTCCCAGAAATCTTGATTCCGGGTTGTGCTTCATCCAGAATGGCATTTCATATGATGTACTCTGCATACAAGGTAAATAAGCAGGGTGACGATATACAGCTGTGACGTATTCTTTTCCAATTTTAAATCAGCTTGTCATTCTATGTCCGGTTCTAACTGTTGCTTCTTGACCTGCATATGGGTTTCTCAGGAGGCAGGTAAGGTGGTCTGGTATTCCCATCTCTTTAAGAATTTTCAACAGTTTGTGGTGATCCACACAATCGAAGGCTTTGGCATAGTCAATAAAGCAGAAATAGATATTTTTCTGGAACTCTCTTGCTTTTTTGATGATCCAATGGATGTTGGCAATTTGATCTCTGGGTTCCTCTGCCTTTCCTAAATCCAGCTTGAACATCTGGACGTTCACGGTTCATGTACTGTTGAATCCTGGCTAGGAGAATTTTGAGCATGACCTTGCTAGCATGAGAGATGAGTGCAATCATGTGGTAATTTGAGTATTCTTTTCTCAAGACTACCATATGACCCAGCAATACCACTTTTAGGCATATACCCTGAAGAAATCAAACCTGAAGAAAGACAGATATACCCCAATGTTCATTACATCACTATTTACAACAGCTAAGACATGGAAACAACCTAGAAGCCCATCAACAGATGAATGGATAAATAAGCTGTGGTACATATATACAGTGGAATACTGTAATACTACTCAGACATAAAAAGGAACACATTTGAGTCAGTTCTCATGAGGTAGAGGAACCTAGAGCCTATTATACAGAGTAAAATAAGTCAGAAAGAGAAAAAAAGAATATCGTATATCAACACATATATATGGTATCTAGAAGGATGATACTGATGAACCTGTTTGCAGAGTAGCAATGGAGACAGAGACATAGAGAACAGACTTATGGACAAGGGTTGGGGAGAAGAGGGAAAAGGTGAGATGAATGGAAAGAGTAGCATGGTAACATATGCAGTACCACATGTAAGTAGATGGCCAATGGTAATTTGTTGTATGACTCAGGTAACTCAAACTGGGGCTCTGTAGTAACCTAGAGGGGGTGGGAATGGGAAGGAGCTGAGAGGGAGATTCAAGAAGGAGGGAGCATATGTACACTTATGGCTAATTCATACTGGTGTATGATAGAAATCAAACCAATATTGTAAACCAATCATCAATCAATTAAAAAATAAATAAATATTAAAAAAGAAAAAAAAAGGCTGAGTGATGAAGATTTTATACTTTTAAACTGTGGTGATGGAGAAGACTCTTGAGAGTCCCTTGAACCGCAAGGAGATCAAACCAATCAATCCTAGAGGAAATCAACCCTGAATATTCATTGGAAGGACTGATTCTGAAGCTCCAATACTTTGGCCACCTGATATGAAGAGCCTACTCACTGGAGAAGACCCTGATACTTGGAAAGGCTGAAGGCAAAAGGAGAAGAGGGTGGCGGAGGATGAGATGGTTAGATAGCATCAACCGAGTCAATGGACATGAATTTGAGCAAACCCCAGGAAAAAGAGAAAACAGAGGAGCCTGGCATGTTGCAATACATGGGGTCACGCAGAGACAGATATGATTTAGTGACTGAACAACAACAACAACAGGTCCAAGGTGGAGTCACATCTCTCCAGGACACTAAACCAAGATTTAATTGTTGTTTCAACTTCTCCTAGGAAAGGAGTATCTGACATTTTTAGGTTGGCCCTAGGGAGTCATGTTACCTGAAACAATATTTCTTTTATTTTCCTAATAACCTCTTTGTCTCACCCTGTTTCTAGAAAATCCTTACCTTTTGTCCACCTCCTTAGAACATCCTTCTATTTACTACATGATATGCTGCCCAATTCATGAGTCATTGAACAAAGTCACTTAGATCTTCAAATTCACTTGAATGTTGTTCTTGAACATGGCAAATGTATTAAGATAAAGAAGATATGTTTTGGAGTGAGGATGGATGTACTGCAGGAAACATTGATACTCCAAAGGCCTCATCTGACCCACCTGCCTTTATGCTGACAGACATTGAATACAGGTGTAGGGACGCAGGAGAGCCACTTGAACTCTCATTTATAAATGATCATAATCTCTATAAAATATTATTAATGAACTGGACACTTCACTTATGTTTTTTCACTGAAAATGGGTAAAGTAAAAACAAAGCTGAGGGGCTTTTGTAAAGTGGCTCTGTGGAAAGTAAAATTGCCATTAGTAAACCCACCATGTATTCGAGAATATCTTCTACAACTCACTTTTTCTACATAAATTCCACACAAAGGACAGGTAGAACATCCTGTTGGGGGCCAGAGTGAGGTACTCCGCCCATGGCAAAGGTCATGAGGAAGGAGGCTCGACATACGCAAAGGCAGGATCGAGCCTCAGGAGTCCCCCTGGAAATCCTCCAGCGTCTACCACCATAACCAGAGCCTGCCTACTTTACTACTTTGTGCTCACCTACACCTCTGACTTTACGGGGGGCTGTCCCCCACCACCTCTTTTGGAGAAGGAGTTAACTTAGAGCTCCAGTTAATAATAATTCCTGGGCGTGATAAGAGTGTTTTAACCTACAAACTCCTCTGAAGGTTCTCTAGCCTGCCTGACAGGCTCGTCCGGCCACATGTGATCACTCACAGCCTCCCAACCGTGAGAGGCACAAGATGCTTTAAACCTTCTAAAAACAGGTTCCTTAGAAAAGTTAGAAAACTATTAGTATAAGTATAATGGGCTAATTAGAAATTGTGTTGGTGAAGGGTTTTTCATTTGTTGAGCCAATGTTTGTTGCTAAGTCTCCATATCCCCTGCCCTTACACACATTAATGAATATATAGAATTAACCTTTGATATTAATCACGTTAGACCTTAGGCTAAGTAAATTCTTTCCTTAACTAAAACCCACTACACCCTCACCCTGTAGGAATGTAACTTTATTTGGGTGGCGTCTGTTTTGAGAATAATCAGCCCTGGAGAAATAAGTGTCCTGATTGACTGACCGCTGTCACAAGGAGAGGGTCGTAAATTGTCAGCAGGCCCCCCTGGCCAGAAGATGATGTAACACCCCTAAGACCTCTGTATACATTTGTGTGAAGCACCTGACTTTAATAAAAGTCAGGACTGCTGTCCCCACGTGACTTTTGTATAACATCTTAGTGTATAAAAACAGACTCTGGAAAATAAAGAATTGGGATCAGTTTCTCGAAATACTGGTCTCCCCATGTCGCTCTCTCTCTCACTCTGGTTGAGTCTCCATCTGGAGCGCGGAACCCGCCATGCTTACTAATTATGCCTGGGCTTCTAAGATCCGACCGGGGAGGCCTCAGTGTCTCCTCTCCTTCGGGAGAACGGAAGGACGCCTGCGGCCTACGTAAGTGGTGCAAACTTCTTGTCTTGAAGTTTTATTGGTCTCCCGCGTAAACCAAGCTACTCAGCCTCTTTTCTCCACTGAATTTTCCTACTGAGCTATCCTTATTCTATTACTCTTTATATCTCTGATCAATATCTAATTGAAACTATCGTATCCTGATCCTCGCCTATGCCGTCTCTCCTTCGAATACCCTGGATCAGCCGGGGCTGGTCCCCGGCAACATCCAAAGTGAATTGAGTATTAGCTTTGAAACTTAGTGGTATACCAACTTAGAATGCTCAGCGTCAATTTCACTGATGCCTTTAAAAATGAACTTGCACAATACTTTTAGCTGAAACTTAGAAACTTTTTTGCAGTCAATCTTGCCAAGAAAAAACTCATGTATTAATAATATTTTGGGTCTTTTACCATCCTAAGTCAGCATGCAATTTACCTCTTCTTGGCCTGAGTTATATGTCTTTAGTTTGCATACAGCACTTCTTGGCCCACTTGGCACTGCATGTAACACTGAGTGACTGAACTGAACTGATAACACAATCTAGAGGCAAACTGAGAAAGTACATATAGAAAGAGCTTTGAAAATGACACCTGAATTCCAAGGCAAACTTCAGGGGATTACTGTGGATCTTCTTGAAGCCTTTAGCTGAGTCTCCAATGACCCCATTAGGGTGAAAGTTAAAAGCAATTTTAAAGCTACCAATTGATAGCTGTCACAGAGCAGTCCCCCCATTATCCATATTTCATTTTACTCATATTTTCAGAAAGAGTATAGAAAAAGTGGTTTGGAGGACCATTCTCATCTCAGTACTTTCAGGTCAGTTTTGCATTCTGAACAAATGGATAATTATTTAATTCTTAAAAACTGTGGTGAACCATTCTGATTGACTTCCCTGGTGGCTCAGATGGTAAAACGTCTGTCTACAATGTGGGAGACCTGGGTTTGATCCTTGGGTCAGGAAGATCCTCTAGAGAAGGAAATGGCAACCCACTCCAGTATTCTTGCCTGGAAAATCCCACTGATGGAAAAGCCTGGTAGGTTACAGTCCGTGGGGTCACAAAGAGTCGGACATGACTGAGCGACTTCACCACCACCAAACCATTCTGAGTTTTACTTATAGCTAGGCGCTGCTTCTCATTGTTATGATTTTTAGAAGTACACCCTGACATATGAGGACCATTTTTATCCTCCACTAAACTGGAGCCACACATCCACAATTACAATAGTGACTCGGGCCAAAAATGTGCCTTTACCTGAATTATGGAGCCAATTACACCTACTCCTAGAGTGGCAGATGATTGAAAAGTGTAAGAGCTTGCTTGCAGTAAAGCTCTGCAGTTCTTCATCTTCATTTTTTTCCAGGATATGTTTTCTTGATTTTTATAAGACAAGAAAACAAAAGATTCCAGAACCTCAGTATTGTGAGGGCAATAGAGGGTTTATATGCAAATTAGGAACAACAGAGAGTCATGAGAGAAACAGAAGAGAGGAGAGGAACAACAGTTTGGAAGACATGTCATCCTATTTTAATCTCTGGAAAACTGTGTGACATTATACTCTACTGTGAAATCTACTACTGTGTTGAGGATGAAAAGAGATAATCCACAAGGAGGAGAGAAGGGGGAAAAGATTTGTGTTATTAATGGTTTAAATGCCTCATAGTCTCTGTTTAAATACAATCCTGATGAATTGTTCTTAAAAATGGTATTGATCTAGGTAATCAATCTTGGAGCTTTTGTCAAAAAGGATTTTTTCACCAAAACTACAGTATTGATTACTTGCATCAAAGCAAGCTTTAAAAAAAGAGAAATGCATTGAAGTCAAAGCTATTGCTGATGCACCTAAAAATACCCAAGTTGTACATCGACCCCCATTTAAAAAAAAATGATTCCAATAGCAATCACTAGCAGTTCTTTGCTTCACCCCCCATCTGTCTTCTCTTGATACCTACCCCTCACTTTAACAAGCCAAGTTGCACTAACTGAGCTCTAGCCTTGCCAAACAAAGGCAAGAACAACAAAATTATAAAGGTGCTTAACAGTTAAAATAAAGGCTTCACTAGCCAACTCCAGGATCAGTAAAGATAATCTGAGTGAAGTCCTGCAGTTTCAAAATCTCCAGTGATTCCTGAATTAGCATAAAACCCCAGAGAAGCAGAGAAAACACTGAAATCCTTCACACTATTGTCAATCATCTGAAAGATTTATTTGGTAGGTTAGGGATGAACTTAGCAATCCTGGTGGGCCTGTATTTTTGATAGTTAATGCACTACAGATTCTCTACTTATATGCCTTGTGGTGCAAAAGAGTGTACTCATCAGCTGTAAAAGGATTATTGTTATTTATATTAATAAGCCAAATTGCTGTCCTAACCTTAAAACAGGGAAATACATCTAGGTACTGGTTCATTGTGGAAATTCCAGGAAGAAGGATTCAATTGAGATAATCCCAGTCAGTCACCTGGGGAGGAGGCACTATACAGACAAAAGACCTGATATTCTCCAAGGGATCACCTTCCAGTTCTATGTCATGTGGCAGGGGCAGCGATAGCGTTGCCATTCAATGCCTTCTTTAGGCCAAAAGACTCTATCACAGATCAACAGTAACAGCCAAAATATAAAGTCCAGGGATAGCAGTATCTTTAAAGAACGAGTAAGTTTATAACCATATGTTACTATATCATGAAAAAAATAATCAAATGGCATAAAAATATTCATGTTGAGAATCAATAAAGTAATAATTGTATCTTGACTCTTCTTTTAAGAGACAAGTAATATTGTCTCACACAAAGAATATATTAAGTAAATGGTTAGATATTTCCAACTAGATTAGAAAAAGATGTTATTCTTAGACAAAAAAAAAAAAAACAAGATGAAATAGAATGTCAATCTAAGACTGCTCCATAAAGAACATACTTTTAAATGACTAGACCATGAGAGAATGGAGTATTGAATGGGAGAAAAAGTAATTTACATTGGAGTAACCTGGCAACCACTACCGCTATTGAGTGATCTAGGTGATCACCAGTGACAAGTCATGTTCATTGCATATACCCATGATCTTATGTCTGATGAAAATGGCACTTTACCTCTGTTGTTTTCCTCCCAAGAGCCCATAACACCATTCTAGCCATTAGACAAAATCAGAAACATCCCAATCGAGGGATGTTTCACAGAATACCTGATCAGTACTCTTCAAAACGTTCAACGTTATCAAAAACAAGGAAAGTCTGAGAAACTATCATAGTCCAGAAGAGACTAGATGACATGACAAATAAATGTAACAGAGAAAATGTATTAAGAAAATACTAGTGAAACCTGAAGAAACTGTGGAATTTAGTTAATAATAATGTAAAGATGTTGGTTCTTTATTTGTGACAAAATACCACAGTACAATAAGGGGATTTATTCTTGCCTGGAAAAACCCCATGGACAGAGGGGCCTGGTGGGCTGCAGTCCTTGGGCTTGCTGGGAGTCAGACACGACTGAGCAACTTCACTTTATTTTTTTCACTTTCATGTACTGGAGAAGGAAATGGCAACCCACTCCAGTGTTCTTGCCTGGAGAATCCCAGGGACAGGGGATCTTGGTGGGCTGCCCTCTATGGGGTCGCACAGAGTTGGACACGACTGAAGCGACTTAGCAGCACCATAAGGGGATTTGAGAGGTGGGTGTTTGGGAACTTCCTACTGTCTTAGCATTTTTTCTGGAAACCTACTACTCTAAGATTTTTTAAAAATTTTATTTAACCAACTAAATATGTCTTGAAAAAAAAAAACTATGAAATCTTCTTAACACTTTTCCATACTACATTTTCTGAATCAAAACATGTTTGAAGAAACACCTTTAAAGTTACTTGTTATCAACTTTCACCTTCTAGAATCCAGATTTTTTTTTTCTGTGACTAGATATTAGAGTATGAATTGACAAAAAGATATGGCACTGAAAGATGAACTCCCTAGATCAGTAGGTGCCCCATGTGCTACTGGAGATCAGTGGAGAAATACTTCAAGAAAGTATGAACTGGCTATGCCAAAATCAAAATGCCACTCAACTGTGGATGTGTCTGGTGGTGAAAGTAATGTCTGATGCTATAAAGAACAATTTTGCATAGGAACCTGGAATGTTAGGTCCATGAATCAAGGTAAAAAGGAAGTGGTCAAACGAGATGGCAAGAGTGAACATTGGCATTTTAGGAATTAGTGAACTAAAACAGACTGGAATGGGTGAATTTAATACAGATGAGCATTACATCTACTACTGTGGGGAAGAATCCCTTAGAAGAAATGAAGTAGCCCTCATAGTTAACAAAAGAGTCTGAAATGTGGTACTTGGGTGCAATCTCAAAAACAACAGAATTATTTTGGTTTGTTTCCATGAAAAACCATTATTCAATATCATGATAATCGAAATCGATGCCCCAACCACTAATGCCAAAGAAACTGAAGTTGAATACTTCTGTGAAGACCTACAAGACATTCTAGAACAAACACCAAAAAAGATGTCCTTTTTGTCATAGGGGACTGGAATGCAAAAGTAGGAAGTAAAGCGATACCTGGAGTAACAGGCAAGTTTGGCCTTGGAGTACAAAATGAAGCAGAGCAAAGGCTAACAGAGGTTTGCCAAGAGAATTCACTAGTCATAGCAAACTCCCTCTTCCAACAACACAAGAGCTGACTCTATGCATGAATATCACCAGATGGCCAGTACTAAAATCAGATTGATTACATTCTTTGCAGCCAAAGATGGAAAAGCTATATACAGTCAGCAAAAACAAGACCAGGAGCTGACTGTGGCTCAGATCCTGAACTCCTTATTGTGAAATTTAGACTTAAATTGAAGAAAGTAGAGAAAAATCACTAAACCATTCAGGTATGATCTAAATAAAATCCCTTATGATTATACATTGAAAGTGAAAGTGAAGTCTCTCAGTCGTGTCCGACTCTTTGGGACCCCATGGACTGTAGCCTACCAAGCTCCTCTGTCCATGGGATTTTCCAGGCAATAGTACTGGAGTGGATTGCCATTTCCTTCTCCAGGGGATCTTCCCGACCCAGGAATCAAACCCGGGTCTCCCACATTGTGGACAGACGCTTTACCCTCTGAGCCACCAGGGAAGTCTTATTATACAGTAGAAGTGACAGATAGATTGAAGAGATTAAATCTGATAGACAGAGTGCCTGAAGAACTATGGATGGAGGTTCATAACATTATGCAGGAGATCATGATCAAAACCATCCCCAAGAAAAAGAAATGCAAAAAGGCAAAATGGTTGCCTGAGGAGGCCCTACAAATAGCTGAGAAAAGAAGAAAAGCTAAAGGCAAAGGAGAAAAGGAAATATACACCCATCTCAACGGAGAGTTCCAATGTATAGCAAGGAGAGATAAGATAGTCTTCCTAAGTGGTCAATGTAAAGAAATAGAGGAAAACAATAGAATGGGAAAAACTAGAGATCTCTTCAAGAAAATTAGAGATACCAAGGGAACATTTCATGCAAATATGGGCACAACAAAGGAAAGAAACAGTATGGACCTAACAGAAGCAGAAGATATTAAGAAGAGGTGGCAAGAACTATACAGAACACTGAAGAACTACACAAAAAAATATCTTAATGACCCAGATAAACATGATGGCGTGATCACTCTCCTAGAGCCAGACATCGTGGAGTGTGAAGTCAAGTGGGCCTTAGGAAGCATCACTATAAACAAAGCTACTGGAGGTAATGGAATTCCAGTTGAGCTATTTCAAATCCTAAGAAATGATTCTGTGAAAGAGCTGCACTCAATATGCCACCAAATTTGGAAAACTCAGCACTGGCTATAGGACAAGAAAAGGTCAGTTTTCATTCCAATTCCAAAGAAAGGCAATGCCAAAGAATGTTCAAACTACTGCACCATTGCACTCTTTTCACATGCTAGCAAAGTAATACTCAAAATTCTCCAAGCTAGGCTTCACCAATACATGAGCCAAGAACTTCCAGATGTTCAAGCTTGATTTAGAAAAGGCAGAGGAACCAGAGATCAAATTGCCAACATCAATTGGATCATAGAAAAAGCAAGAGAATTCCAGAAAAATATCAACTTCTGCTTCATTGACTATGCTAAAGCCTTTGACTGTGTGCATTGCAACAAACCTTGGAAAATTCTTTTAAAAATGGGAGTACCAGACCACCTTACCTGCCTCTTGAGAAGTCTGTATACAGGTCAAGAAGCAACAGTTAGAACTGGACATGGAACAATGGACTGATTCCCAAATTGGGAAAGGAGTAGGTCAAGGTTGTATACTGTAACCTTGATTATTTAATCTATATGCAGAATACATCATGTGAAATGCTGGGTTGGACGAAGCATGAGCTAGAATCAAGATTGCTGGGAGAAATATAAATAACCTCAGATATGCAGATGACACCACCTTTATGGCAGAAAGCAAAGAGGAACTGAAAAGCCTCTTGATGAAAGTGAAAGAGGAGAGTGAAAAAGCAGGCTTAAAACTCAACATTCATAAAACTAAGATCATGACATCCAGTTCCATCACTTCATGGCAAATAGGTGTGGAAACAACCAAAACAGTGAGAGACTTTATTTTCTTGGGTTCCAAAGTTTTTGGTGATGAAGAATGGGATCTGAAACTGACTGTTAATGGCCAATGGGGCAATGAGACTCACAGGAGAGGTGTCCTCAGAACGCTTTGAGTTCACTGTTCTTATCTTTGTTACCAAGGGTCATGGGTAAGTCACTCCTGGATTTGAGCTTCACTCCCCTTTGTATAGCTCTCTGAGCCAAATAAACCTTATTTTAAAAATACTGTTCCCAGAAAGGTTATCATTCTCTGGAAAGCTTCTGGGATTTTTATATTGAGAGTCCATGATGGGTGACAACAACTAGGGCACTCACAAAGCCTTGGGGTAAGTTGAAGCCTAAAGTATTGAGGAAATTACACTTGGGAAAATGAATGTAGAATAAAGATTCAGAATGTTCTGACCTCAAAATCACAATCTAAGGTGGCATAGGTCACACTATGAAAAAGCTATCAAGGGTGTCTCCCCCTACAATTAACCCTCAGTACCTGTGGGGGATTGGTTATAGGATCCCTTGCAGTTACCAAAATCAATGGATCTTCAAGTCCCTTCTACAAAATGTCATCATACATTTTTGCCCTCTGTATCTGTGGGTTCCACAGCCACAGATATGGAGGGCCAACTATATGAAGAAACCTAGTGAAGGGAATCATAGATCTATTGCTAATGGATATCTTGGAAACCAAAGGTGTGAAAGGTAGGCATGGGTCGAGCACTTAAAAGCTGTTACAGTGCTCATCACCTAACTGTAAGACTCCCATGTTAGGATAAGTTGGTCACCAAACAGGTTATATTGACACTAAGTCACCCGCCAGCCTCAAGAAAGTTTCTGTGCAATGAGGTATGCTGTAGAACACCACAAAATACTCAAACCAGAAGCACATACCTTTTAGGAATTAATTTGGCTCCAAGAGACCCATGGCTTAGCTGAAGAAGAGGGATCCTCAAGTTTCAAAGAATAAAATGCATCCCCTTATGACAGAACCACTTATTTTATATCTAAGAACTGTGGTCACAGAAGCTGTAGATATCTACAAAATAGCAAAATCTTACAAATCCTAGAATTACAATGACCATTATGGGGAATATTCCAATCAGATAAGGTCATTCAAGAAGTGCACTTGAAAGCAAGGGCTTCCAAATCAACAAACACAATAGGATAGCTATTTTAATAGGCAGGCTGAAGAGTTCAAAAGTCTTCAAATTTCCATAATAGTCCACTGCAAAAGGTTAACGAAAAATTAAAGACACAAGAGGTACCTAAAACAAAAGACTGTAAGACTGTCATGATTTGTATTATTCCCCTCTAGTCTCCTTTACTGGAGAAGGCAATGACACCCCACTTCAGTACTCTTGTCTGGAAAATCTCATGGGTGGAGGAACCTGGTAGGCTGCAGTCCATGGGGTCGCTAAGAGTCAGACACTACTGAGTGACTTCCCTTTCACTTTTCACTTTCATGCATTAGAGAAGGAAATGGCAACCCATTCCAGTGTTCTTGCCTGGAGAATCCCAGAGATGGGGGAGCCTGGTGGACTACCGTCTATGGGGTCGCACAGAGTCGGACTCGACTGAAGCGACTTAGCAACAACTTAGCAGCATGTACAAATGTGAGAGTTGGACCATAAGAAAAGCTGAGTGCCAAATAATTGATGCTTTCAAATTGTGGTGTTGGAAAAGACCCTTGACCTTGGACTGCAAGGAGATCAAACCAGTCAATCCTAAAGGAAATCAGTCCTGAATACTGGTTGGAAGGACTGATGCTGAAGCTGAAGCTCCAATACTGTGGTCACTTGATTCGAAGAACTGACTCATTGGAAAAGACCCCGATGCTGAGAATGATTGAAGGCAGGAGGAGAAGGGGAAGACAGAGAATAAGATGGTTGAATGGCATCACTGACTCAGTGGACATGAGTTTGAACAAACTCCAGGAGATGATGAAGGACAGGGAATCCTGGAACGTTGCAGTCCATGGGGTCACAAAGATTCTGACGTGACTGAGTGACCAAACAACAGCAACAAATCATCAAAGCACTGGCCCAGTTATTGATGTCTCATTTGCAATCATCTGAGACACTAGAAAAAAAGGTTGTCCTTAAAAGATTTTTTTTTTAATCGTTCTACACAAAATTGAATGTCCCTATACCTAGCCCCTATGGAGAAGAAAATGGCAACTCACTCCAGTATCATTGCCTGGAAAATCTCATGGACAGAGGAGCCTGGTGAGCTTCAGTCCATAGGGTCACAAAGAGTTGGGCACGCCTGAGTGACTAACACTTACACTTATACCTAGTCCCTGTTTATCCCCTTCACATATAGAACTCAGAGGGATTCTTCAGTAAACTGCTACCCCTCATTCACTTAAACAGCCAAGGGGAAACTAAAATTAAAATTAATGGAAAATGTTGTCAAATTCTGGTAGTCACCAGGGCTACAGTTTCTACTTTAACCCCTACTGGCTCTGGAGAGACTGCAGAGGGGATCCTGAGAAAACTGGCAGAAGCCAGCAAAAGGTAAGAATTCTTTTCAGTGTCAGATCTCCTGAATCTACCTGTAGTAACTGGTCAAGAAAGGAAGATAACATTTTCTGTTGTTTCTTCCTTTCCAAATATAAAATCTTGTGAATTTGATTTTGGTGTGCCCATTGCTTATCAACCCTTTCTCTTCCAGGGATAGCTATTTTGTTTGTCTCATTTTGTGTCCTGAGAACTTGGCTTGGCTTTCTGCCTGCTGGGGGCGTACAGGTTGTTGGTTCATTGTGGCATGTGGAATCTAGTTACATGACCAGGAATGGAACATTTGCCCCCTGCAATGGGACCAAGGAGCCTTAGCCACTGGACTAATAGGGAAGTCCGTTTGTTCTTGCATATGCAGGCAATTCAACTGACAAGTTATCATACAAAAATTGGGTTGCATTCCATTTTCAGCGAGGGTTCTACTAACTGATTCCAGCTCTCAGGGATCTTGTTTAAGTCTTTCTTTCTTTCAGCTATCTTTGGGAGTGGCTCTGAATCTTTGGAGGATTGTATCTTTTGTGTGTTCTTTGGGGATGTCAATTTCATCCATGGTGTCACTCAGTTCTGCCAGGAATATTTATTGTTTGTACCAACTGAAGCCCAACAAGAAATCTGAATGGATTTTTTTTTTTCCAAGTAGCTCTGTGGTCAGAAGTTGGACAGATTGTAAGCTGATATTCAGAGCCCAATGGGAACTTTTTTGGCCTTCTCCCATAAGCTTAATGAAACTGTGTACCCAGACAGAAAGAAAAACATTCCAAAAATTAATAGGTCTAAATCTTGAACATAGGAATCTTCTGATTTCTATCTTTGTTCAAGAATTCTCTGATATAAAGAAGCAAGTTGAAGATAATGGAGTTGGATAGGTGGGTCAGTGCCTTAATATCATTCAGGTTACAGCCCACTTTTTTGAGGAATTAAAAACTATCCTACCAATTGAGGACAACTTGCCTTAAAAAATTGAGTCTTCACAAAAACAGAAAAAGGCCATATATACTTTTACCAATCCCCAAAGTTCCCCTATTTATCTCAAAAGTCTATACCTATTGTAAAAATTCTGGCCTTAGGAAACAAAAATCCTTCTTGGAGGAATTTACATTCTTTCTATATACTTTTGAGATTTAAATGTTCTACTTGGTCTTTTTTAGGAATCAAGGTAATTCTTTTCAAAAAGAAACAAAAATAAAAGGGAAAGGCTCTTTGGAAACTAGATGAATAAAAAGTCTTCTCTATAAATATTAACAAAATGTGTAAGTCATCTAAACAAGTAATCTTATCCTTTCTACCAGAAATCACATTTTGTAACGAACTGTTCTTTTATAAACTAGAGAGTTTTCCATTATTATACCTATCTCATGGCTAAGTTTTTATTCATAGTGTATTTTTAAAGAATTTGCATATTGTTTTCCATAGTGACTATATCATTTTATATTCCCCAAAACAGTGCAAGAATTTGTTTTCTTCACATTTTCTCCACATCTGCTCCAGCATTTATTGTTTATAGATTTTTTGATGACAGTCATTCTTACTGGTGTGAGGTGATACCTCATTGTATTAAAGTTTTGATTTGCATTTCTCTAATAGTGAGCCATATGAAATGCAGAGCTCCGGAGAGCTGATGCCTTCAAACTATCGTGCTGGAGAGGATTGATGAGAGTCCCTTGGACAGAAAGATCAAACCAGTCAATCTTTAGGGAAATCAACCCTGAATACTCGTTGGAAGTACTGATGCTGAATCTGAAACTCCAGTATTTTGGTTATCTGATGTGAACAGCTGACTCATTGGAAAAGTCCCTGATGCTGGGAAAGATTGAGGGCAGAAGAAGAGGGCATCAGAAGATGAGATGGCTGGATGCCATCACTGATGCAATGGACATGAACTTGGGCAAACTTTGGGAGGTGGTGAGTGACAGAGAAGACTGGTGTGCTGCAGAGAGTTGCAAAGAATCTATGGGGTTACAAAGAGTCGAACAAGTGGGCAACTGAACAACAACAACAAAATAATGAACCATGTCGAGCATCTTTTCATATGTTTGTTGGCCATCTGTATGTCTTCCTTATAGAAATGTCTGTTTAAATTTCCCACCCATTTTTTGATTAGGTTGTTCATTTTTCTGATATTGACCTGTATGAGCTGCTTATATATTTTGGAGATTAATTCTTCATCACTTGTTTTGTTTGTAATTATTTTCTCCTATTTTGAGAGTTCTTTTCACCTTATCATTTCCTTTGCTGTGAAAAAGCTTTTAAGTTTAATTAGGTCCCATAAGTTTATTTTTGTTTTTATTTCCATTACTCTAGGAGGTGGGTCAAAGAGGATCTTGTTGTGATTTATGTCAAAGAATGCTCTATGTTTTCCTATAAGAGTTTTATAGTGTCTGGCCTTACATTTAGATCTTTAATTCATTGCAATTTTATTTTTGTGTATGGCACTAGGAAGTGTTCTAATTTCATTCTTTTACATTCAGCTGTCCAGTTTTACCAGGACCACTTATTGAAGAGGCTGTCCTTTCTCTATTGTATGTTCTTGCCTCATTTGTCAAAGACAAGGTACCAATGGGTGTGTGAGTTTATCTCTGTGATTTCTATCTTGTTTCATTGATCTGTGTTTCTGTTTTTGTGCTATGTCATACTGTCTTGATTACTGTAGATTTATATTATAGTCTGAAGTAAGGAAAGTTGATTCCTCCAGCTTTGTTTTTCTTTCTCAAGATTGCTTTGTCTATTCGGGGTCTTTTGTGTTTTCATACAAATTCTGACTTTTTTGTTCTAGTTCTGTGAAAAAAGCCATTGGTAATTTGATAGGGATTGCATTGAGTCTATAGATTGCTTTGGGTGAAAGTGAAAGTGTTATTCAGTCAGTAGTGTCTGACTCTTTGCAACCCCATGGACAATAGCCCACAAGGCTCTTCTGTCCATGGAATTCTCCAGGCAAGAATACTGGAGTGGGTAGCCATTCCCTTCTTCAGGGGATCTTCCCAACCCAAGATTGAACCTGGGACTCCTGTATTGCAGGCAGACTGTTTACTGTCTGAGCCACCAGCATTGAATCTGTAAATTGCTTTGGATAGTATAGTCATTTTCATAATACTGATTCTTCCAATCAAGCCAAATGGTATATCTCTCCATCTGTATGTTTCATCTTTGATTTCTTTCATCAGTGTCTTATAGTTTTCTGCATACAGGTCTTTTGTCTCCTTTGGTAGGTTTCTTCATAGTTTTTTTTTTTTTTTCCTTGCAATGGTGAATGGAATTGTTTCCTTAATTTCTCTTTCTGATTTTTTGTTATTAGTGCATAGGAATGCAAGAGATTTCTGTGTATTAATTTTGTATCCTGACTCTACTAATTTCATTGATTAGGTCTAATAATTTTCTGGTGGCATCTCTAAGGTGTTCTATGTATAGTATCATGCCACCTCCAAACACTGAGAGTTTTCCATCTTATTTTCTGATCTAAATTACTGTTATTTATTTTTTCTTCTCTGATTGCCATTGCTAGGACTTCCAGAACTATATTAAATAATAGTAGCAAGAGTGGGCACCCTTGTCTTGTTCCTGATCTTAGAGGGAATACTTTAGGTTTTTTGCTATTAAGAATAATGTTTGTGGTGTATTTGTCATGTATGGTCTTTATTATGCTGAGGTAGTTTCCTTCTATATCCACTTATTGTAGTTTTTTTTTTTTTTTTAATCATAAATGGGTATTGAATTTTGTTGAAAGTTCTTTCTGCATCTATTGAAATTATCATGTTTTTTAAAAGCTTTCAGTTTATTAATACAGTGTATCACATTGATTGATTTGCATATATTGAAAATCCTCACACCACTGGGATAAATCCCACTTGATAATGGTGTATGATCCTTTTAATTTGTTCTTAGATTCTGTTTGCTAGTATTTTGTTGAGGATTTCTGCATCTATGTTTATCAGTAATATTGGCCTGTGATTTTCTTTTTTGTGTGCTATATTTGCTGGTTTTCATATCAGGGAGATGATGGCTTTGTAGAGTGAATTTGGGAATGTTCCTCCCTCTGCAGTTTTTTTGGAAGAGTTCAAGAGTGTTAGCTAGTCTCTAAACATTTGATAGAATTCACCTGTGAAGCCATCTGGCCCTGGGCTTTTATTTGTTGGAAAATTTTTGATCACAGTTTCATTTCTAGTGCTTGTGATTGGTCTGTTCACATTTTCTATTTCTTCTTCCAGGTTGTCCATTTTATTGAACTCATCACTTTCACTACAGAGACTGAGGACTGACTTCCAGTCAGGAAGCCAAGACTCCACAAGTTTGTTATTATGACAATAAAGGGAATAAAACAAAACAAAAATACAGGAAACAAAAAATGAAGCAGACACTAATAGTAAAAGCAAAATCAGCCTAATAAAAACAAAAACAAAGGAACACACACACACACACACATACACACAAGAAACCAAAACCAAAGAAAACAAATTACAAGAGAGCAACCTAATGAACAACAGAAATCAAAGAAATCAATTAAAAACAAAACTATGTAAAATACAAAATAGAAAGTAAAACAGAAGCAGAGTGCCAACTGAGGAATAAAGCAAATAAAATAAGACAAACAGACAAAAATGATAAAAGAAATAAAATTAGGAAAGCAAAGTTGGAATTACATAATAAAAAGATTATATATATATATATATATCAACCACCACAACAAAAATGAATCCAAAAAAGAGACACAGAACAGCATAAAGCCAAAATAGTAGAAATATATAAAAGAAATAAAAAGTATTATTAAAAAATCCCCCAAAAGCATAAATAGTAATAACAATAATAAAAACAACAACCACAACAGAGAAAAAAGAAAGCCAGAACCAACAATAGGACAATTCAAATCAAAAAAATAATAAATGCTTTCCTAGGGTCTTAGCTGTCAGTATTCTTGCCCTCGCTATGAGCCATAGCCCACCTCCACTTCTCTAGGGGACCCTTCAGTGCTGGGGAGAGCTGGTCTCTGGATCTGCTGAGGGGACAGTTCAGACTCTAATCTGGCCCTCCTCCCACATGTGCTTGCCTTCTTCCTCCACAGCTGCCAGAGCTAGAGAATTTTCCTTGTGGGAACTCTCATTGTCCTTTAACATATTCCATAGACACAGTCTGTCTAGTTGATGGTGCTGACTTAATCTGTAACTTGTGCAGCTAATGGAAAGGTTTTTGATCCTCTTCCTTACCCACTTTGCCCCTGGAGTTCAATTGTGGTTTTATCCCCACTTCTGCATGTGGACCATCCACAGGAGTTTGGTGTAGGACTTGGCTCTGCTGTAGTGAGTGAGGACAGGGTGTGAGATGGTGCAACTGCGTGGATTGTAGGGACTCTGGAGGCACCATGTGCACAGGGAAACTGGCAGATATGGGTGCAAGACATACGGCTTTATTAGAAGACTTTTCTAGCCTCTGGCAGCAGGCACTCAAAGGGCTACTCTGGCTGGTCCTTCTTTATTGCATGGCCCAGCAGGCACTTACTGGACAGCCCTAGCTGGTCCTTTTCTATTGCTCAGTGCAACAGGCACTCAAAGGGCAGCTCAAGCTGCTCCTTCTGTATTGATCAGCTGCTGATGCTGGCATATGGTGAGAGAGAGGCTAAAGTGGTGGCTCCACCCTCTTTGTGTGACTCAGCAGTAACATCCTGTTTCTGGTGGCCACCTGGTTTTTCTCCAAAGGCATTCTTGGTGTGGATTTCCTCCCTCCATCCCCTCAGCTGTCTCCCTGCCATCAACAGCAGTCCTTGCTCTGAGATTGCCCTCCAATTCCCATTCTCCATCTGCCAGCAGCCACACACACCAATGGACCAACACCCCAATTCAGGGTATGTAGGGCCATGACAAGGATTATCTGTGTGGTTCTCACTCCCTTCAGACTATCACAGATCAGCTGCTTTACCCTCCAACAGACTCAATTTCTTCCCCTCTGTCCCAACCGATTTCCCTGGATGGAGGAATCTCTCCCTGCTTCAGCCCCTCTACCCTGGGGTGCAGGTTTGGTCCTTCTTGCTCTCCTCCTTCTCCCTTCTTTCTTTCATCCTACCCAGTCACCTGACCTGCCTCCTGAAAAATCTGTATGCAGGTCAAGAATCAACAGTTACAACTGGACATGGAACAACAGACTGGTTCCAAATTGGGAAAGGAGTATGTCAAGGCTATATGTTGTTACCCTGCTTATTTAACATAAATGCAGAGTACAACATGAGAAATGCCAGGCTAGATGAAGCACAAGGTGGAATCAAGATTGCCAGGAGAAATATCAATAACCTCAGATACACAGATGACACCACCCTTACTCCAGAAAGCAAAGAAGAACCAAAGAGCCTCTTGAAAAGGATCAAAGAGGAGACTGAAAACGTTGGGTTAAAACTCAACATTCAGAAAACTAAGATCATGGCATCCAGTCCCATAATTTCATGGTAAATAGACAGGGAAACAATGGAACCAGTGACAGACTTTATTTTTGGGGGCTCCAAAATCACTGCAGATGGTGACTGTAGCCAAGAAATTAAAAGACGCTTGCTCCTTGGAAGAAAAGCTATGACCAACCTAGACAGCATATTATAAAGCAAAGAGATTACCAACAAAAGTCTGTCTAGTCAAAGCTATGGTTTTTCCAGTAGTCATGTATAGATGTGAGAGTTGGACTATAAAGAAAGCTGAGCACCGAAGAATTAATGCTTTTGAACTATGGTGTTGGAGAAGATTCTTGAGAGTTCCTTGGATTGCAAGGAGATCCAACCAGTCCATCCTGAAGGAAAACAGTCTTGAATATTCATTGGAAGGACTGATGATGAAACTGAAACTCTAATACTTTGGCCACCTGATGTGAAGAACCGACTCATTGGAAAAGATGCTGATTCTGGGAAAGGTTGAAGGCGGGAGGAGAAAGGGATGACAGAGGATGAGATTATTGGGTGGTGTTACAGACATGATGGACATGAGTTTGAGTAGGCTCTGGGAGTTGGTGATGGTCAGGGAAACCTGGTGTGCTGCAGTGCATGGGGTTGCAAGGAGTCGGACACGACTGAGTGACTGAACTGAACTGAACTGAACCCAGTTATGCGTGGATGTGTATAATTCTTTCCAGTGGTTAAGGACTCCTGCTAGTGTTCAGCCAGTGTTCTGTGAGAAATGTTGCATCTGTGGTTGTATTCTTGATGCATTCATGGAGAGAGATGCACTCCATATCCCCCTACTCCTCTGCCATCTTGAAAATCTACGACTAAAGTTGTAAAATAAAAGTTACAAGGTCCATGTGTCTGTCTCTATGTTTATCTGCATATATATGCTGTAGATGTGTGATATCATTTTACTTTTGGATGAAGTCACCAAATTAAATTGTACAAAGTTTTATTTAATTGGCTTTACGAAAATTAAGGGCTTCCCTGGTGGCTCAGATGGTAAAGCGTCTGCCTGCAATGTGGGAGACGCGGGTTCGATTTCTGGGTCGGGAAGGTCCCCTGGAGAAGGAAATGGCAATCCACTCCAGCACTCTTGCCTGGAAAATCCCATGGATGGAGGAGCCTGGTGGGCTGCCATCTGTGGGGTTGCTAAGAGTCAAACACGACTAAGCGACTTCACTTTCATGCATTGGAGAAGGAAATGGCAACCCACTCCAGTGTTTTTGCCTGGAGAATCCCAGGGATGGGGGATCCTGATGGGCTGCCGTCTATGGGCTTGCACAGAGTCGGACACGACTGAAGCGACTTAGCAGCAGCAAGTTTAAGGTATAGAACATAATAATTTGGCTTATACCCATCATGAAATTGCCGGGGACCAGCCCCGGCTGATCCAGGGTATTCGAAGGAGAGACGGCGTAGGCGAAGATCAGGAAACAATTGCTTAATTAAACGTTAATTAAGGATATAAAGAGTAATAGAATGAGGATAGCTCAATAGGAAAATTCAGTGGAGAAAAGAGGCTGAATAATACAGCCAGAAGGTAAGAGAAAGAACGACATGGTGAGACCAAGTTTCGGTGAACAAGGCCCGTACTTTATTTTCCAAAGTAGTTTTTATACCTTAAGTTATGCATAGAGGATAATGGGGGAAGGGGTAGAGTCAGGCAGCAAGCCAGGCTTTCTTCCTGCAAACTTATCATATGCAAAAGCTTGGGTGATTTGCATCATCTTCTGGCCCGGAGGCCTGTTAACATTTTAAGACCTTTTCTTCAGAAAACTTATTTTTCTCTAAAGGTGACTGGTCAGGAGCCACCCTCCAAAAGCATTAGATAAAGTTGCATTCCTACAGAGCAAAGGTGTGGTGGGCTATAACAAGAAAAAGAATTAACTCAAGGGTCCCAGGTTACAAACATTAAAGCTACTACTTACACCAATTATATTAATCAATACACTGCCAGGGACACAGCAGGTAAGGGATATGGAGACTTAGCAGCAAACATTGGCCCAACAAGTGAAAATCCCTTCACCGATACAATTTCTAATCAATCTTTTAACTACTCAAAAGAATCTGTGTTTAGACAGTTTAGAACATCTCCTGCCTCTCACAGTTGGGAGGCTCTGAACAATCACATGTGGCCGGAAAAACCTATTCAGGCAGGCTAGAGGATTTCCGAAGGAGTTTGTAGGTTAAACACTGTCACACCTAGGAATTATTAACTGGAGCTGCAAGCTAACTCTTTTTTCAGAGAGAGGTAGTGGGGGACAGCCCCCCGTAAAGTCAGAGGTGTAGGTGAAAGCACAAAGCAGAAAGTAGGCAGACTCTGGTTTTGGGGGTATATGCTCGAGAATTTCCAGGGGGACTCCTGAAGCTCGATCCCGCCTTTGCGTATGCGGAGCCTCCTTCCTCATGACCTTTGTCATGGGCGGGGTTCCTCACACTGGCTCCCGGCAGTGATAGAATTCCAATTGAGCTATTCCAGATCCTGAAAGATGATGCTGTGGAAAGTGCTGCACTCAATATGCAATATGCACTCAATATGCAATATGCCGGCTCCCGGCATGAAATGATTATTACAGTAAGTTTAATAAACATCCATCATCTCATACAGATGTGAAATTAAAGAAAAAAGAAACACATATTTTCCTTTTAATGAGAACTCTTAGGATTTATTCTCTTAACAACTTTCATATGTAACAGGTGAAGTGAAATTTGCTCAGTTGTGTCCAACTCTTTACAACCCCATGGACTATACAGTTCATGGAATTCTCCAGGCTAGAATACTGGAGTGGGTAGCTGTTCCTTTCTCCAGGGGATCTTCCCAAAACAGGGATCAAACCCAGGTCTCCCACATTGAAGGCAGATTCTTTACCAGCTGAGCCACAAGGGAAGCCGCAGTGTTAATTGTATTTATCATGTTGAACATTACATTCCTAGTATTTATCTTATAACTGGAAGTTTGTACCATTTGACTCCCTTTATCTAACTCCCCTTCCCCCAATTCCACCTTTGGTCATGATAAATCTGATCTCTTTTTATAGGAGTTTGTTTATGAAGCATAATTGGTGTATAACACTGTGTTTATCCTGTTACACTACATAGTGACTCAACATTTCTATACTTTTCAAAATAATAACTGTGCTAAATCTAGTTATGACATATTACCACACAAAGATAGGACTTCCCTGGTGGCTCAGACTGTAAAGAATCCACCTGCAATGCAGGAGACCCAGGTTTTATCCCTGGGTTGGGAAGATCCTCTCAAAAAGGGAATGGCTACCCAGTCCAGTATTCTTGCCCAGAGAATCCCATGGACAGAGGAGCCTAGTGGGCTACAGTACATGGGGTAGCAAAGAGTTAGGCACAACCAAGTGACTAACACACGTATTTCCCGTACATGTGTACAGTTCAGACACATGACATATATTTTGTAACTGAAAGTTAGTATCTCTTAATTTCCCTATTTCTCTCCTATCTCCACACCACTCCCCTCTGGCAAAAACCTATTTTTTCTCTGAAGCTATAGCTCGCTTTCTGTTTTATTGTTAATTTATGCTGTTTTCTATATTCCACATATAAGTGAAATAATATAATATTTGTCTTTCTCTGAATTACATCTCATTTAGCATAATACCATATAGACCCATCTATGTTATCACAAATGGTAAGATGTCATCCTTTTCATGGTTGAGTACTATTCCACTGTGTGCCTGTGTATATGTGTGTGTGTGTGTGTGTGTATACATACATACATACCACATCTTTATTCATTCATCTATTCATGGTCACTTAAGTTTCTTTCATATATTGACTATTGCAAATAATGCTGTGATGAACATAGGGATATATGTACCTTTACAGAGTGTTCTCTTGTACCTTCCTTGTGTTCTCATTTTCCTCAGATAAATACCAAGAAATGGAGTTGCTTGATCATATAGTAGTTCTATTTTTAATTTTTTGAGCAATCTCCATACTGTTCTCCATACTGGCTGTACCAATTTACATTCCCACCAACAGTGAATGAGGGTTCCAATTTCTTCAAATCCTCACAAGCACTTACTCTTTGTTGTCTTTTGTATAATAGCCTTTCTGGCAAGTGTGAAGTGACATCTTATTGTGGTTTTCATTTGCATTTCCCTGATGTTAACCATCTTTTCAGGTACCTGTTGGCCATCTGTATGCCTCCTTTGGAAAAATGCCTTTTCAGATCCTCTGCCCATTTGTTAATCAGAGATTATTTTTATGTTGAGTTGTATGGGTTCTCTGTGTATTGTGTATACTAATCTTTATCAGACACATTATTTGTAAATACCTTCTCCCATTTAATAGATGACTTTTTCATTTTGTTTATAGTTTCCTTTGGTGTGTGAAGGTTTTTAGCTTGATGTAGCCCCATGTGTTTATTTTTGCTTTTGGTTCCCTTGCCTAAAGAAACATACCCCCAAAATATTAAGAAGACTGATGTTAAAGAGTGTTCTGCCTTTGTTTTCTTCTAGAAGTATTATGGTTATTGATATAAGATTTAGGTTTTTAACCCATTGTGAATTATTTTTGTATATCATCTGAGAGAGTAGTCCAGTTTGTATTTTTTTGCATACACAATTCCCAACACTGTTTATTGAAGAGGCTATCTTTTCCTCATTGTATGATAAGGCACTTTTGTCATAGATCAATCACCCAAATAAGTGTGGGTGCATTTCTAGGCTCTGTATTCTGTTCCATTGACCTATGTGTTTGTTTTTGTGCCAGTAACATACTATTTTGATTAGTGTAACTTTGTAGTATAGTTTGAAATGAGGATACATGATACCCCTAGCTTTGTTCTTCTTTCTCAAGTTCCCTTTGGCTATTCAGGGTCTTTTGTGCTTCCATACAAATTCTAGTATCATTCTAGTTTTGTGAAGAAAAATGCCATTGGTTTTTAGATAAAGATTGCATTAAATGTGTAGATTGCCTTGGGTAGTACATTCATTTTAATAATAATTCTTCTAATCCATCGAGAAGGTATGTCTTTCCATGTTTTAGTATCATCTTTAATTTTTTCATCAATATCTTATAATTTTCTGAGTACAAGTCTTTTAGTTCTTTAGTTATATCATTTCAAGATTATTTTATTATTTTGATGTGATTGTAAATAAGACTGTTCTTTCTTTTTTCACATGTAAGATATATCCTAATTTGCTTCCTATTAAATTATAGTTGATTTACAATATTATAATGGTGTTGTTCTGAGCCAGACCTGCCTATGAGTGTTTGAAGGTCTCTTGCAGAGGTATGGGTCAACAGTGGCCTGCCACAGGGACAGGGCACTGGCATCAGCATTCCCGAGAGGCAGGCCGTGTGGCATAAGTCCTCTTGGAGGAGGTCACCATTAACTCTACCAAAGAGCCTGTAGCCCTCCCATAGAGCTGCTGGGCAGGCAACCCACAAACTGGAGAACAATTATACCAGAGAAATCCTTGCACTGTTGAGAATGTTCTAGGCTCCACATCAGACTTCCCAACTTAAGGATCTGGCAAAGGAACTGGGAATCCCCAGGGAATCTGACTTTGAAGGTCAGAGGGATTTGATTACAGAGCTTCCACAGGGCTGGAGGAAACAGAGACTCTTGGAGGGCACAAACAAAACCTTGTGTGCACCAGAACCCAGGGGAAAGGAGCAGTGACCCTACAAGAGACTGAGCCATACCTGCCTGTGAGTGTCTGGGAGTCTCCTGTGGAGGCGTGGGTCAACAGTGGCCCACTGCAGGGTCAGGGCTACTGGCAGCAGCAGTCCTAGGAGGCATGGTGTGTTGGCATAAGTCCTCTTGGAGGAGGTGACCATTAGCCTTACCATAGATCCTTAGCTATACCACAGAGACTGCAGACTCCAGGACTGGGCTGCCTCAGCCGAAAAAACAACAGTGAGGGAGCACAGTCCTACCCCATCAGAAGAAAATGGGATTAAATATTTACTGAGCATGGCCTTGCCCACCAGAGCAAGACCTAGTTTTCCCCACATCCAGTCCCTCCCACCAGGAAGCTTGTACAAGCCTCTTACTCTCATCCATCAGAAGGCAGACAGAAGTAAGAGCCATAATCCCATGGCCCCCAGAATGAAAACCACAATCACAGAAAATTAACCAAAATGATCACATGGACCACAGCCTTGTGTAACTCAATGAAACTATGAGTCATGCTGTGCAGGGCCATGCAAGATGGACAGGTCATGCTGGAGAGTTCTGACAAAAGGTGATCCACTGCTGAAGGGAATGGCAAACCACCTCCGTATTCTGCCTTGAGAATCCAATGAATGATATGAAAATGCAAAAATATATGATACAATATTATATTAGTATCAAGTATAAAGCATAATGATTCAATATTTTCATAGGTTATACTCTTGTTAAATTATTTACAAGACAATGGCTATATTTTCCTGTGCCATATAATACATTCTAGTTGCTCATCTATTTTAAACATAGTAGTTTGTATCTATTAAGCCCATTCCCCTGTTTTTCCCCTCACCCCTCTGAACTCCCCACTGGTAATTACTTTGCCCTCTGTATCTATAAGTCTCTTTCATACTCTTTCAGTTTTCTTATATACATTCATTTCTTTTAATTTTGAGATTTTATATATATATATATATATTTATATATATATATTTATATATATATTTATATATATATATAAAATCTCAAAATTAAAAGAAATGAATATATGTATATATAAGTGATACTGTGTGTGTGTGTGTGATACTCTGCCTGTATTATTTCACTAAGTATAATAATCACTACATACATTCACATTGTTACAGGGGGCAGGACTTTATTATTTTTAAAGGCTGAGTAATATTCCTCTGGAGTTCTCAAGGCAAGAATACTGAAGTGGTTTGCCATTCCCTTCTCCAGTGGACCACATTCTGTCAGACCTCTCCACCATGACCCGCCCATCTTGGGTGGCCCCAAGGGCATGGCTTAGTTTCACTGAGTTAGACAAGGCTGTGGTCCTAGTGTGATTAGATTGACTAGTTTTCTGTGATTATGGTTTCAGTGTGTTTGCCCTCTGATGCCCTCTTGCAACACCTACCGTCTTATTTGGGTTTCTCTTACCTTGGACGTGGGGTATCTCTTCATGGCTGCTCCAGCAAAATGCAGCTGCTGCTCCTTAACTTGGACAAGGGGTATTGCCTCACCACCACCCCTCCTGACCTTGAACGTGGAGTGGCTCCTCTAGGCCCTCTGGCGCCCTCACAGCCACAGCTCCTTGGACATGGGGTAGCTCCTCCTGGCCACCACCCCTGGCCTCAGGCGGAGGTTAGCTCCTCCCGGCCACTGCCCCTCGGGCTTGGGGTCCTCCCTGCTTCTGCCCCTGACCTCGGGCGTGGGGTAGCTCCTCTCGGCCATGCTTGTGTGCCATCGCAGCTGACCATGCTTATGTTCTGTTGCAGCTGCATGCGTGGATCACAATTAACTGTGGAAAATTCTTCAAGAGATGGGGATACCAGACCACCTGACCTGCCTCTTGAGAAACTTATATGCAGGTCAGGAAGCAACAGTTAGAACTGGACATGGAACAACAGACTGGTTCCAAATAGGAAAAGGAGTATGTCAAGGCTATATATTGTCACCCTGCTTATTTAACTTTTATGCAGAGTACATCATGAGAAAAGCTGGGCTGGAAGAAGCACAAGCTGGAATCAAAATTGCCGGGAGAAATATCAATAATCTCAGATATGCTGATGACACCACCCTTATGGCAGAAATTGAAGAGGAACTAAAGAGCCTCTTGATGAAAGTGAAAGAGGAGAGTGGAAAAGTTGGCTTAAAGCTCAACATTCAGAAAACTAAGATCATGGCATCCAGTCCCATCACTTCATGGGAAATAAATGGGGAAACAGTGGAAACAGTGTCAGACTCTATTTTTTTGAGCTCCAAAATCACTGCAGATGGTGACTGTAGCCATGAAATTAAAAGACATTTACTCCTTGGAAGGAAAGTTATGACCAACCTAGATAGCATATTCAAAAGCAGAGACATTACTTCGCCAACAAAGGTCTGTCTAGTCAAGGCTATGGTTTTTCCTGTGGTCATGTATGGATGTGAGAGTTGAACTGTGAAGAAAGCTGAGCACCGAAGAATTGATGCTTTTGAATTGTGGTTTTGGAGAAGACTCTTGAGAGTCCCTTGGACTGCACAGAAATCCAACCAGTCCATTCTAAAGGAGATCAGTCCTTAATGTTCATTGGGAGGACTGATGCTAAAGCTGAAACTCCAATACTTTGGCCACATCATGCAAAGAGTTGACTCATTGGAAAAGACCCTGATGCTGGGAGGGATTGGTGGCAGGAGGAGAAGGGGAAGACAGAGGATGAGATGGCTGGATGGCATGACCGACTCGATGGACACCATTTTGAGTAGACTCCACGAGTTGGTGATGGACAGGGAGGCCTGGTGTGCTGCGATTCATGGGGTCTCAACGAGTTGGACACAACTGAGTGACTGAACTGAACTGAGTATGGATTTATAACAACATTAATTCTTCCAATCTGAGAATGTGGGTATCTTTCCATTTCTTTGTGTCACCTTTAATTTCCTTTATAAACATTGTGTACTTTTCAGAATACAGGTCTTTCACTTCCTTGGCTGAATTTATTTCTAGGTATACATATTTTTTATATGATTTTAAATGGGATCATGTTTTATTCTTTCTGTTACTAATAGTTCATTATTAGCAATAATTTACTTCCTTACTGTATGTTTACCTTTACCAGAGATATTTTGGGCTTCCTGGGTGGTGCTGCTGATAAAAAACTTGCCTGCCAATGCAAGAGACATAAGAGATGCAGGTTCAATCCCTGGGTCAGGAAGATTCCCTGGATAAGGGTATGGGAACCCAGTCAAGTATTCTTATCTGGAGAATCCCATGGACAGAGGAGCCCAATGGGCTACAGTCCATAGTGTCCTAAGAGGTCAGACATGGCTGAAATGACTTAGCACAGCACAGCATAGAGATATTTTTCCCTTGTAATTTTCATATATGTAGTGATGATCTTTTATTTACCTCTTATAGAGGTTCTCTTAAAGCTTCTTATAAAGTTGGTTTGGTAGTGCTGAACTCTTTCTGGTTCTGCTTTTCTGTAAAACTTTTGATTTCTCCATCGAATCTGAATGAAAGCCTTTCCTGGTAGAGTAATCTTGGTTGTAGGTTTTTCCCTTTTATCACTTCAAACATATCATACCTACTGGCCTATGAAGTCAGCTAATAGCCTTACAGAAGTTCACTTATATATAACTTGTTTTTCCCTTGCTTCTTTTAATATTATCTCTTTATCCTTAATTTTTACTATTTTAATTATGCTGTGTCTTGGTGTGGTCCTCTTTGGGTTGATCCTGTTTGGGACTCTCTGTGCTTTCTAGACCTGGATATCTGTTTCCTTTTTCAGGTTAGGAACATTTAAACTACTATGTTTTCAAATACGTTCTGTTTCTTTCTCTCTTCTGGGATCCTATAATGTGAATGTTAGTGTTCTTTATGTTGTCCTAGAGTTCTCTTGCACTATTCTCTCTCTCTCTTTTTTCTGTTCAATTTCAGTGATTTCCACTACTCTGTCTTCCAGCTTGCTAACCTGTTCCTCTGTATTCGCTTATCTACTGTTGATCCTTTCTGGTGTACTTTTATCTCAGGTATTATATTCTTCATCTCTGTTGGTTCTTCTTTATACTTTATGTTTGTTAAAAGCTTCCAAATTCTCACTCTGTCACTGGTTCTTCACTCAAGTTCTTTGAACATCTTTGCAGTCATTACATGGAGTACTTTACTGGATAGATCACTTGTCTCTGATTTAGTTCTTCTTTGGGGTTTTATCTTGTTGCTTCATTTGGAACACATTCATCTATCACATCATTTTGTCTAATTTGATGCTTTTATTTCTACATATGTAGTAGGTTATGTTCATGACCTTGAACTAATGGCTTTTGTAAGACATCTTTTTTTTTTTTTTTAACTTTTAATAATATATATTTATGTTGTCTGCTTTTGAACTTTACTTACATAGGAAAAAAAATCACACAATGTGTACTTGGCTTTTTTTTTTTCATTCAACTTTATGCTTATGAAATGCATCCACGTTGTTCTGATAGCCGTATTTTATTCATTTTCATTGTCATAAGGTGTAGTCTTCCACAGTATGAATTTATCACAATAGATTAATCCACTCCATTGAAGATATACATTTGTGATATTTCTAATTGGGGCTATTACAGATGGTAATAGACATTCTTGTAGACATCTTTTGGGAGCATAAGCATGAATTTCTGTTAAGGAAACAATTGTGAGTACAATTGCTAGGTCATAGGTTTTATCTTTGGCCTATAGTGCAATCAGTCTTCCAAAATGGACTTTATTAGGTTCTAATTCCATGGCAGTGTTTGAAACTTCTAGTCAATTCACATGTTCATCAGTACTTTACATATTGTCTTTCTACTTTGATTTAGCTCTTCTGGGACTGTATAGTTGTTATCATACTGTGGTGTTAATTTTCTTATTCTGTATGCACTTTTCATGTGTTTATTGGCATGTGGATATTCTTGTCTCTGAAGGATCTGTTCAAGTCTTTCCCCAGTTTATAAAATGTCTGTCACTTGCTTATTGATTTTTATTGTCTTGTCATGCAAATCTATTAGGTTCTTGAATCTGGGCAGTATGTGGCAAACTTTTGTACAGAGTGGGAATTCTAGTAATTCAATCTATTTGGTTTCTGGAAGTCAAAATAAGAATGTAGATAATGAAGGATACCTGAAGCCACTGTAGATGTATTTCTGCTGATTTCTGTTGTATTTCTGGCTTCTGGTGTCTCATTTCCTGATGAGCTTGTTAGTATGTTAACTGCTCATATTTCTGAGATTCTCTTAGACCTAGGATGATGGAGCCTTCCTCCAGAAAGGATGTGTATTTGGGTCGGGCACTTAGAGTCAGTCCAGAACTACTTTAGAGCAGTTTACAGCATGACACTTTTTGGAACCAACCAGGAAAGGGGAATCGGATTACGTACTCACAATCTCTGCCAGCGTTTTTTTTTTTTTTTTTTAACTAATTTATATATTTTAATTGGAGGTAATTACTTTGCAATATTGTGGTGGTTTTTGCCATATACTGACATGAATCAGCCATGGGTGTACATGTGTCCCCCTGTCCTAAAACCTCCTCCCACCTCCCTCCCCATCTCATCCCTTTGTGTCATCCCAGTGCACTGGCTTTGAGTGCCCTGTTTCATTAATCGAAAGTAGACTGGTGATCTATTTCAAAAATGGTAATATACCTGTTTCAATACTGTTCTCTCAAATCATCCCACCACCGCATTCACCCACAGAGTCCAAAAATCTGTTCTTTATGTCTGTGTCTCTTTTGCTGTCTTGCACATAGGGTCGTTGTTACCATCTTTCTAAATTTCATATATATGTGTTAATATACTGTATTCATGTTTTTCTTTCTGACTTACTTCAGTCTGTATAATAGGCTCCAGTTTCATCCACCTTGTTAGAACTGACTCAAATGTGTTCTTTTTAATAGCTGAGTAATATTCCATTGTGTATATATACCGCCACTTTCTTATCTATGTACGTGCCAATGGACATCTAGGTTGCTTCCACGTCCTGGCTATTGTAAACAGTGCTGCAATGAATATTGGGGTACACCTGTCTCTTTCAATTGTGGTTTCCTCTGTGTGTATGCCCAGCAGTGGGATTGCTGGTTTGTATGGCAGTTTTATTTCAAGTTCTTTAAGAAATCTCCACGTTGTTCTCCATAGTGGCTTCACTAGTTTGCATTCCCACCATCAGGGTAAGAGTGTTCCCTTTTCTCTGCACCCTCTCCAGCATTTACTGTTTGTAGAAATTTTGATGGCAGCCATTCTAACCAGTGTGAGACTGAACCTCATTGTGGTTTTAATTTGAATTTCTCTGATAATGAGTGATGTTGAGCATCTTTTCATGCGTTTGTTAACCATCTGTATGTCTTCTTTGGAGAAATGTTTGTTTAGTTCTCTGGCCCATTTTTTTGATTGGGTCGTTTATTTTTCTGGTATTGAGCTGCATGAACCGTTTGTATATTTTAGAGATTAATTCTTTGTCCATTGTTTCATTTGCTATTACTTTCTCCCATTCTGAAGGCTGTCTTTTCACATTGCTTATAGTTCCCTTCATTGTGCAAAAGTGGTTAAGTTTAATTAGTTCCATCTGTTTAGTTTTGCTTTTATTCCCATTACTCTGAAAGGTGGGTCATAGAGGATACTGCTGTGTTTTATGTTAGTAAGTGTTCTGCCTCTGTTTTCCTATAGGAGTTTTACAGTTTCTGGTCTTACATTTAGATCTTTAATCCATTTTGAGTTAATTTTTGTGTATCATATTAGAAAGTGTTCTAATTTCATTCTTTTCCAGGTAGTTGACCAGTTTTCCCAGCACCATTTGTTAAAGGGATTGTCTTTTCTCCATTGTATATTCTTGCCTCCTTTGTCAAAGACAACGTGTCCATAGGTGCATAGATTCATCTCTGGGCTTTATATTTTGTTCCATTGATCTATATTTCTGTCTTTGTGCCAGTACCATACTGTCTTGATGGCTGTGGCTTTGTAGTAGAGCCTGAAGTCAGGCAGGTTGATTCCTCCAGTTCCATTCTTCTTTCTCAAGATTGCTTTGGCTATTCGAGGTTTTCTGTATTTCTATACAAATTTTGAAATTATTTGTTTTAGTTCTCAGAAAAGTACCATCGTTAGCTTGATAGGGATTGCATTGAATCTATAGATTACTTTAGATAGTATACTCATTTTCACTATATTGATGCTTCCGATCCCTGAACATGGTATATTTCTCCATCTTTTTCTGTCATCTTTGATTTCTTTCATTGGTGTTTTATAGTTTTATGTATATGTCATTTGTTTCTTTAGGTAAATTTATTCCTAAGTATTTTATTCTTTTCATTACAGTGGTGAATGGGATTGTTTCCTTTATTTCTCTGTTTTCTCATTGTTCAGTTCACTTCAGTTCGGTTGCTCAGTCGTGTCTGACTCTTTGCGACCCCATGAATTGCAGCACCCCAGGCCTCCCTGTCCATCACCAACTCCCAGAGTTCACCCAAACTCATGTCCATCGAGTTGGTGATGCCATCCAGCCATCTCATCCTCTGTCGTCCCTTTCTCCTCCTGCCCCCAATCCCTCCCAGCATCAGAGTCTTTTCCAATGAGTCAACTCTTTGCATGAGGTGGCCAAAGTATTGGAGATTCAGCTTTAGCAGCATTCCTTCCAAAGAAATCCCAGGGCTGATCTCCTTCAGAATGCACTGGTTGAATCTCCTTGCCGTCCAAGGGACTCTCAAGAGTCTTCTCCAACACCACAGTTCAAAAGCATCAATTCTTCGGTGCTCAGCTTTCTTCACAGTCCAACTCTCACATCCATACATGACCACTGGAAAAACCATACACTTGACTAGACGGACGTTTGTTGGGAAAGTAATGTCTCTGCTTTTCAATATGCTGTTCAGGTTGGTCATAACTTTCCTTCCAAGAAGTAAGCATCTTTTAATTTCATGGCTGCAGCCACCATCTGCAGTGATTTTGGAGCCCCCCCAAAAAAAGTCTGACACTGTTTCCACTGTTTCCCCATCTATTTCCCATGAAGTGATGGGACTGGATGCCCTGATGTTCATTTTCTGAATGTTGAGCTTTAAGCCAACTTTTCACTCTCCACTTTCACTTTCATCAAGAGGTGCCTTAGTTCCTCTTCACTTTCTGCCATAAGGGTGGTATCATCTGCATATCTGAGATTATTGATATTTCTCCTTGCAATCTTGATTCCAGCTTGTAGTTCTTCCAACCCAGCGTTTCTCATGATGTACTCTGCATATAAGTTAAAAAAACAAGGTGACAATATACAGCTTTGATGTACTCCTTTTCCTATTTGTTAGTGTATAGGAATTCAAGGGATTTCTTTGTATTGATTTTATATCCTGCAACTTCAATACATTCATTGACTAGCTCTATTAATTATCTGGTGGTGTCTTTAGAGTTTTCTATGTAGAGGATCATGTCATCTGCAAACAGTGAGTGTTTTACTTCTTCATTTCCAATCTGGATTCCCTTTATTTCTTTTTCTTCTCTGATTATTGTGGTTAAGACTTCCAAATCTATGTTGAATAGTAGTGGTGAGAGTGGGCACCCTTGTCTTCTTTCTGACTTTAGAGGAAATGCTTTCAGTTTTTCACCATTGAGGCTAATGTTTGCTGTGGTTTATTGTAGATGGCTTTTATTATGTTGAGGTATGCTCCTTCTATTCCTGCTTTCTGGAGTTGTTTTTTTTTTTTTTTTCCATAAATTGATGTTGAATTTTGTCAAAGGCTTTCTCTGCATCCATTGAGATAATCATATGGTTTTTATCTTTCAATTTGTTAATGTGGTGTATCACATTGATCGATTTGCACATATTGAAGAATCCTTGCATCCCTGGGATAAAGCCCACTTGGTCATGAGGTATGATCTCTTTAATATGTTGTTGGATTCTGTTTTCTAGAATTTTGTTAAGAATTTTTGCGTCTATATTCATCAGTGATATTGGCCTGTAGTTTTCTTTTTTTGTGGCCTTTGTCTGGTTTTGGTATTAGGGTGATGGTGGCCTCATAAAATGAGTTTTGGAGTTTGCCTTCCTCTGCAATTTTCTGGAAGTGTTTTGTAGGATAGCTGTTAGCTCTTCTCTAAATTTTTGGTAGAATTCACCTCTGAAGCCATCTGGTCCTGGGCTTTTGTTTGTTGGAAGATTTTTTCTATTAAAGTTTCAATTTCCATGCTTGTGATGGTTCTGTTAATATTTTCTATTTCTTCCTGGTTCAGTTTTGGAAGGTTATATTTTTCTAAGAATTTGTCCATTTCTTCCAAGCTGTCCATTTTATTGGCATATATTTGCTCATTGTAGTCTCTTATGATCGTTTGTATTTCTGTGTTGTCTGTTGTAACATCCATTTTCATTTCTAATTTTATTGATTCGATTCTTCTCCCTTTTTTTCTTGATGAGTCCGGCCAATGGTTTGTCTATTTTATTTATCTTCTCAAAGTACCAAGTTTTAGTTTTGTTGATTTTTGCTATATTCTCCTTTGTTTCTTTTCATTTATTTCTGCTCTGATTTTTATGATTTGTTTCCTTCTACTAATTTAGGGGCTCTTCATTTCTTCTTTTTCTAGTTTCTTTAGGTGTAAAGTTAGGTTATTTATTTGATATTTCTCTTGTTTCTTGAGGTAAGCTTGTATTGCTATGATCTTATATGTTCTAGCCCTCTGACCCCCAGGACTATATGTTTTATGGGTGCCACCTATGTGGGCTTTGTGGGTACTTGTGTTGTTGTGGGCTCACTACTGTTGACAGTTTTATAGGTGTGAATGGTCCCTGTCTAGTTTGTTGCCAGGTCTTGCTTTCCATGGAGTCTGCTGGTCTCTCATAAGTGGGAGCTGGCTGTGGAGTCCCTGGGGATAAGGTCCTAAATCTAGTGTTGATCTGCTGATAGATGGGACAAGTTTCTGACATTGCTAGCTAGAGTGTCTGATATGTGTCAGAGCTGGTCCCTGACCCTGGGGGCCACTGGGGCTAGTGGTCATCTATAGGTGGGCAGAGCTAGGGCCCTGGATGAAGGGCACTGAATAAAGGGCGCTGTGGGATGCAGAATTGGTGTTGGTCTACTTGGGAATGGATCTAGTTTCTGCCACTGCTGGGTGCAGCACACATAGTGTTCCGATAGGGCCTGTGCTCAATGTGTCCAGAGGCTGATGCCTGCCTGCTGTTGGGTGGGTTTGGTCCCAACATGGCACATTTCAGGGCTGTACTGGTCCTTGGACTGATGTACAAAGCCATGTCCTGGGCCCTCTTGTGGACTGGGCTGGGTCCCAGGGTGGCTATTGACTCAGGAGTTCTTAAAGCAGCTGGCTTCACCTGAAGCCATTTGCTTCACCTGAGGCTTCCTAGTATTAGTTCCCACAGGCTAGTGTACACAGCCAGGTCCCAGAGCTCATAAGACAGAGGGAGGATTCCACAATGTCATTTACCAACATTAGTGTCTTGGTAGTATGAGCTCCCCAAAATGGTTGCTTCCAATGTCTATGTCTCTAGCATGAAATCCAGTTTCTGGATTCTCTCCCAGATCAGCAGGTGGGTCTGACTAAGCTCCTTTCAAATTGGAACTTGTGAAATTTTGTGTGCTCCCTTTCAGAGTTGAGTCTCTACTTCCTACAGTCTCCTGGGTCTCCTGAATATAAGTTCCACTGGCCTTCAAAGCCAAATGTCTTGGGGTCTTGTTCTCCTTGTGCAGTACCTCCCCAGGCTCAGGAGCCCAATGTGAGGTGGAGAACCTCTGAAATTGTAATTATCTTTCTGTTTGTGTGTTTCCCACATCAGGGTATGTATGAGTCTTTACTGTGTCTCTGCCACTTCTACCAGTCTCATTGTGGTTTCTTACTTACGTCTTTTTCTATGGAAGGTCTTTTATTCTCATCTTCCAGTATTTCTTATCAATAGTTTCTCTGCCAGTAGTTGTAATTTTGGTGCCTGTGGGAGGCGGTGAACTTCTCCTATTCTCCTATCTTGGCCACTACTCTTAAACTAATATTTTTTATCAAAACTTTTGAGTGGTCAAGAGGATGATCAAAAGGAGGAAAGAAGGACTGTTGAAATAAATTTCTAGGCTCAAGCTAGGACCACTCCAGCTTGGAGTTCCACATCAGGAAACTAAAAGTTTGATAACTTAGAAGTAAATGCTCTGCTTTACCACAAATGCAATGTGTGCAGTCAACTAAACCCCCAATGCCAAGCTAAATCTGACGCTTCTTACCACAAAAAGTTTAACTATGTGTTGCCAACTAAAACAATGCACAACTTGAGAATTTTGAGTTGAGTTCTATTTGGGGCAAAATGAGGACTGCAGCCCAGGAGCACCTCAGTTAGTTCTGAGAAACTGCTCCAAAGAAATAGGAGGGGAAGGTCAACATATAAGATTTTCGTAAAGGGAGAGTTCAGTGCAATCAAGCACTTACTTTACAAGGGGTTTTCTGCTAGTTATGAGGAGCTGATATTATGAAAGGATTTAGTGCTTTTCTAGATATGAAGAGATGCAAGGATTGGGATCATGAAATCAGTTCCTGAAAATAGCTAACTATCCAAAGACCTGTTCCACCAGACTCCCTGGAGCACAGGGTGCCTCATTCCACCCTGAACTCCCTCAAGGGCTGTTGAAGGTCAACAGCTGCAGCACAGGGTTCATTCTCTGCAGAGGTAGATGACAAATGTCCTTGTTGTTGTTGTTGAGTCACTGGCAAATGGTCTTAGCAAGGGCCAATTTGTAGTTGACAGTGGCCCCAGCCAATTACATATTTTCTACTCTCTCTTCCTAGTTCTTTATTAGTTATTCTATAAAACTTTACAGCAGTATTGTATTTGACTACTTTGTATATATTCAAATTTTCAACTAGTCTTTATCATGTAAATATACCTCTTTAGAGAATAATTTCATAGCTTTTTATTTACTTTACTCATAATCACAAAGTCCAAGTGATTTTTATTAAGATTACAGACCTATGTATGTAGTTTAACTTTTTTTTCTCCTATTTTGACCCTGAATATTTTTAGTAATAGTTGTTGTAAAGTTGCTCAGTTGTGTCCAACTCTTTGCAACCCCATGGACTGTAGCCTGCCAGGCTCCTCCGTCCATGGGATTTTCCAGACAAGAATACTGGAGTGGGTTGCCATTTCCTTCTCCAGAGGATCTTCCCGACCCAGGGATCGAACCTGGGTCTTCCGCTTTGTAGGCAGACGCTTTTACCATCTGAGCCACCCGGGAAGTCAGTAAAAAATAAATAAAGGCATAAAAACATATTTTTTTCCTATTGAAAGAGAAAAAATGAGAGAAAAAATATATATATACATTGTTTTAACAAAGGCATTTAGTACATAGGTAGGTAGATAGATCTATCATTAGATAAGCAGGTAGTAGGTAGACAGGTAGAGATATAAATATGTATTAATAGTATTTACTATCTAATTATCTCTATCCATCTATCTATCAGTCATCTATCCTAAAATCTAATGAGGTAGGTTGGTTATAATTTTAGTACCTTGTCCTGAGATGAACCTTATGAAGGATGAAAAACACATTTATAATTATATTCCTTAGATGACTAGGGAGACTCTCTTGCCTTTTCAACTCAGTTTCTCATATCTTTATTTCCAAAATTAGAACAGGAAAAAAGTATATCATCTAGAAGGAGCTCAACCCACATGAATAAAAATATGCATAATGTACACACATACTTACTAATACATGTTCTACCTTATCCCAGACTAGCTCTTCTGAAGAGAAAGAAAAAGTCTTTAGAATTAGAAAACAATGTTCCTTTTAAGGTTCAGAGATTTAATTACTGGGTTTAAATGGATTGTCTTTTTTTTTTTTTTTAACAGAATACTGAGTGACTTGTTTCACAATTTGTAAATGTAGTCTTTCTTCTCCACTGTTGTGTCTTTTTTGTCTAGAAGAGTACCTGGAATGTGGGAGACACTCAATAAACACTTGTTTAGTGAATGAATAAATGCTGAACTTATTTAAAAGATAGCAAATGCTGGCATAAGTTTGTTTATTTATTTATTTACAGAACCAATTTACCATCCAAGAACTTAGAATGTTTCATTTCAGATCTCTTTTCAGAGGAAAAAAGAAAAGGATAGCTATTCTTACAATATTTGCCTTAACAAATACCTAAATTGTGATAGTTGAAAGTAATTATGAACACATTCTATTTCTCAACTCCATCTCTAAAAATTAGCTATGCATATATCATTATGCTAAACTTTGGTGCAATGTCACAAAAATTGGCTCTCCAGAAAGTAAGAAAGTCTCTTTAAAATATTTTTTATTTTATTTTATTTTTAAATTTATTTTTATTTTTTATTTTATTTTATTTTTTAACTTTACAATATTGTATTGGTTTTGCCGTATATCAACATGAATCCACCACAGGTATACAGGTTGTAGGTAAACCAATTATAGTTTGAACTATGAATAAGTTATATTTTTTTATTTGGGACCATTTAACTAAAGTAGTTACTACTTAGTTACTAAGTAACTACTTAGTTATTTAATTAATAGTTACTAAGTTACTAATTGCTAGTTACTAAGTAATTACTATTAGTAACTAATAGTTACTAATAGTTATGTAGTCAATAAGTAATTACTTAGTAACTAAGTAATAACTACTACAACAACTAACTAAGTAGTAGGCCTTTTTCTGTCTGTGATACTCCAGTTGAACCCTGGAGAAATAAAAGAAAGTGAGAAGTAGAGTTATGTAATTGTACCTATTATTGTTATTACTCAAATCCATGCATCCTTAAACATAGGCAGACAAGGAATTGTGTTTTTTGTTTGTTTATTTTGTGTTAGGCTTTCAATAAGATCTCCAATTTCCAAAACCAGTTACAAATGTCATAGCCTATACAGGGTCTCTAGGGAGCTCTAGTTTAAAATCAGAGTGCACTCAAAGAAATGAAGCATATTAAAGCTCTCATCCTTTAAAGTTCAAACTTGAAATTTTTTTTTTTTTTTAGTGTGTAATTTTTTTTTATTTTTTTTTAATTTTTTTTTAACATTTTGATATTTTATTGTAAAACTTATGGGAATTATTATTTTTTTTTTTTTTCATGTGTTCCCCATCCTGAACCCTCCTCCCTCCTCCCTCCCCATATCATCCCTCTGGGTCGTCCCAGTGCACCAGCCCCAAGCATCCAGCATCGTGCATTGAACCTGGACTGGCATCTCGTTTCATACATGACATTTCACATGTTTCAATGCCATTCTCCCAAATCTTCCCACCCTCTCCCTCTCCCACAGAGTCCATAAGCCTGTTCTATACATCAGTGTCTCTTTTGCTGTCTCGTATACAGGGTTATCATTACCATCTTTCTAAATTCCATATATATGCGTTAGTATACTGTATTGGTGTTTGTCCTTCTGGCTTACTTCACTCTGTATAATAGGCTCCAGTTTCATCCACCTCATTAGAACTGATTCAAATGTATTCTTTTTAATGGCTGAGTAATACTCCATTGTGTATATGTACCACAGCTTTCTTATCCATTCATCTGCTGATGGACATCTAGGTTGTTTCCATGTTCTGGCTATTATAAGCAGATACATTCTCCTATATGTCAAGCCTATTAGACAGGCCAGGGAAAGTTTTGATGAAAATTTTGTAAAAGTTTCAAAATAGAAAATGCTTCTAGAAAGGTTTTGGGAAGGCTGGAGCAGCATTAATGGATTGTGCATGTGGGTTGGGTAGCAGCAACCAGGAAAAGGGGAAGGGTTTGTATAACAGAATGTGAGGGATAGGAAGATCAGCTTAGTCGCCTTTTACAATTTTGCCTGGCATTTATCCCTGGTTTGTCTTCAAATATTAATTGGTAGCTCTGTGATTGAAAATTAGAATGAAATGGGGGAGGAAGGGAAATTTTCTAAAAAAAATATTTGGTTTTGAAAATTAAAGAGATTTCCCTGTGGCTTGAACAGATTTCACTTCCTCATATTAAAATAGTTTTCAGATATTTTATTTTAAGGGGAACCAAAAAACTCTAAAACTTTACAAACTTTTCACAGATTAGAAATAATTGTATCCATAACTAGGTCATTTAACTTACTTGGTGTTTATGATTTTATTACTTTATGGGGAAAAAGAAATCAGTTCCTTTTGTCATCTTCTGTAACACAGAATCTAGGGAAGTGTTCATCAAGGAACTATTAATTTTACTTTCTTTTTGTATCTGTTCACTGAACCTATGGCATGACCACATTTCCATCACTGTCCTGGTTTAAAAACGTCATTACCCTCTCTTCAACAAGTAAGAGTTATCTTTATTTACAAGCATATATCTTAAATTTCTAAAGAATATTTTATTCAACTGTTCCTTAGTAATATTTGCATGTAGTTGTTGTTTTAACCACCACTTTCTAAATAGGGTGATGATTATTTCCAAATTTGATGCTCAGTACTTTTCCAGCTCAACTTTTGTATTCTCCCACATCTCCTACCTTACCATCTAAGCATATTTTATAAATGATAGATTTATTTTATATTGTATTATACTTATAGCTATTCATATGGGTCCTCAACACTCAGTTCCCAGTCATGTCCGACTCTTTGTGACCCCATAAACTGTAGCCCACCAGGCTCCTCTGTCCATGGGATTCTCCAGGCAAGAATGCTGGAGTGGGTTGCTATTTCCTTCTCCAGGGGTTCTTCTGACCCAGAGATTGATCCCAGGTCTCCTGCATTGTAGGCAGATTCTTGCTGTCAGAGCCAGAAGGGAAGGGGCTGCAATCACTTTGTACAGGCTAATGTTAGGATCATTCTTACATGTCAGAGCCCAGGTGTGGAGGTCTGCCCCCCCAAAACTATGATATATTTATCTAAAGACGTCTTTCTTGAATTGAAATTATTTTAAGTGACTCAGTTCGGTTTAGTCACTCTGTCATGTGTGACTTTTTGTGACCACATGTACTGCAGCATGCCAGGCTTCCTTGTCCATCACCAACTCCCAGAACCTACTCAAACTCGTGTTAATTGAGTCAGTGATGCCACCCAACCATCTCATCCTCTGTCATCCCTTTCTCCTCCTGCCTTCAATCTTTCATAGAATCAGGGTATTTTCCAATGAGTTGGTTCTTCACATGAGGTGGCCAAAGTATTGGCATTTCAACTTCAGCATCAGTCCTTCCAATGAATATTCAGGACTGATTTCCTTTAGGATTGACTGGTTTGATCTGTATGCAATCCAAGGGACTCTCAAGCGTCTTCTCCAACATCACAATTCAAAAGCATCAATTCTTCTGTGCTCAGCTTTCTTCATAGTCCAACTCTCACATCCATACATGACTACTGAAAAACCAAAGCTTTGACTAGACTGACCTTTGTTAACAAAGTAATGTCTCTGCATTTTAATATGCTGTCTAGGTTGGTCATAGCTTCTCTTCCAAGGAGCAAGTGTCTTTTTATTTCATAGCTGCAATCACCATCTGCAGTGATTTTGGAGCCCCCAAAAATAAAGTCTGTCACTGTTTCCCCATCTATTTGCCATGAAATGATGGGACCAGATGCCATGATTGTAGTTTTATGAATGTTGAATTTTAAGCCAACATTTTCACTCTCTTCTTTCACCTTCATCAAGAGGCTCTTTAGTTCTTCTTTGCTTTCTGGCATAAGGGGTATCATCTGCATATATGAAGTTATTGATATTTCTCCTGGAATTTTGATTTCAGCTTGTGCTTCATCCAGCCTGGCATTTCACATGATGTACTCTGATATAAGTTAAATAAGCAGGGTGACAACATAGAGCCTTGACATACTCTTTTCCTGATTTGGAACCAGTTTGTTGTTCTATGTCCAGTTCTAACTGTTGCTTCTTGGCCTGAGTAAAAATTTCTTAGGGGGCAGGTAAGGTGGTCTGGTATTCCCATCTCTTGAGGAATTTTCCAGTTCGTTGTGATCCACACAGTCAAAGACTTTGGTGTAGTCACTTTGGCGTAAGTGACTACATAATATAATAAATTTTAATCCCGTTAAGAATTATATGACTCTTTTATTCTTTGTTTCCTAGCATAACACATTCAACATTTTAGTTTGATACTTACAGGATGAAAACATGAATAGCATGCATCAATTCACACCAATATACTGAAATCAGTTGTAATCCTATAATTTGTAATGAACAATCTCAAAATAAAATTAAGAAAACAATTTCATTTAAATATAGCATTAAAGCAAATGAAATAATTAGGAATAAATTAAAATAGCATCAAATCATATTAAATAATTAATAATAAATTTAATGAATGAATGTAAAATTTATAGTCTGAAAACTGCAAAACATTGTTGAGAGAAATTAAAGATCTAAGTAAATAAAACAACACTCCATGTTCATGGATTAGAACATTTCATAATACTAAGATGATAACATTTCTCAAAATAAATTACAGATTTAACTTAATCCCTATCAGAATCTCAGCTGACTGCAGACATTGGCAACCTGATTGTAAAATTCATACAGAATTTTAATGTATCAAAAATAACCAAAGCAATCTTGACAAAGAAAAATGAAGTAGGAGGATTCAAAGTTCTTGATTTCAAAACTAACTACAAAGAAATTGTAAACATGGCTATGACACTAGCACAAGGATAGACATATAGATTAATGAAATAAAAGCATGTTCAAAAGTAAAACCACACATTTATGGTCAACTGATCTTCTGTAAGTGTGCCAAGACCATTCAATGGGGGAAAGAATAATCTTTTCAACAAATGGTGCTGAGGTAACAATAAAGTGAAGTCACTCAGTCGTGTCCGACTCTTTGCGACCCCATGGACTGTAGCCTACCAGGCTTCTCTGTCCATGAGATTTTCCAGGCAAGAGTACTAGAGTGGGTTGCCATTTCCTTCTCCAGGGGATCTTCCTGACCCAGGGGTTGAACTTGTGTCTTCCACATTGTTGGCAGATGCTTTACCCTCTGAGCTACCAGGGGAATATCCATGTGCAAAAGAATGAAGTTGGACCCCTACTTCATGCTACATATAAAAATTAATTTGAAATGGATCAAAGATCTAAATGTAAAAGCTAAAATCATAAAACTCTTAGAAAAATATTTTTTATGACCCTAAATTTGGCAAAAGATTCTTAGCTATGACACCAAAAGTATGGGCTACAACAATACAAAACTAAATACATTAAATTACATCAAAATAAAAACTTCTGGGCTTCAAAGGATATCATCAAGAAAGTGAACAGACAACCCAGAGAATGGCATAAGATTTCTGCAAATTATATATTTGATAAAGGATTGGTATCTAGAATATATAAGGAACACAAACTCATTAATAAAAATAAAACACAATTTTAAAATGAGGAAAGGATATGAATATACATTTCTCCAAGGAAGATATATTAATGGCCAATAAACACATGAAAAATTCTTAATGTCATTAGTTATTGGGGGAATGCAAACCAAAATCACACTGAGGTATCACTTTACACTTTACACTAGATTAGCTAGTATTAAAAAAGTCAGATTATAGCAAATGTTGTCAAAGATGTAGAGAAATTAGAACTCTCATATGCTGCTGTTGGGAACGTAACATGGGGTAGCCCTTTTAGAGAAGTCTGATAGGTCTTCAAATGATTAAACATAGAGTTATCATATTACTAAGCAATTCTACTCCTAGGTATAAACCACAAAGAAATGAAAACATACATCCATAAAACTTGTAGATGATTGTTTTTAGCAGCATTATTCATCATAGCCAAAAGGTAGAAGCAATTAAAATGTTCATCAACTGATGAATGGATAAAATGCAGTATATCCATATCAGATAAGATCAGTCGCTCAGTCGTGTCCGACTCTTTGCAACCCCATGAACTGCAGCACACCAGGCCTCCCTGTCCATCACCAACTCCCGGAGTTCACTGAGACTCACGTACATCGAGTCAGTGATGTCATACAGCCATCTCATCCTCTGTCGTCCCCTTCTCCTCCTGCCCCCAATCCCTCCCAGCATCAGAGTCTTTTCCAATGAGTCAACTCTTCGCATGAGGTGGCCAAAGTACTGGAGTTTCAGCTTTAGCATCATTCCTTCCAAAGAAATCCCAGGGCTGATCTCCTTCAGAATGGACTGGTTGGATCTCCTTGCAGTCCAAGGGACTATCAAGAGTCTTCTCCAACACCACAGTTCAAAAGCATCAATTCTTCGGTGCTCAGCCTTCTTCACAGTCCAACTCTCACATCCATACAAGACCACAGGAAAAATCATAGCCTTGACTAGATGAATCTTTTTTGGCAAAGTAATGTCTGTACTTTTGAATATGCTATCTAGGTTGGTCATAACTTTCCTTCCAAGGAATAAGCTTCTTTTAATTTCATGGTTGTAGTCACCATCTGTAGTGATTTTGGAGCCCAGGAAAATAAAGTCTGACACTGTTTCCATTGTGTCCCCATCTATTTCCCATGAAGTGATGGGACCGGATGCCATGATGTCCGTTTTCTGAATGTTGAGCTTTAAGCCAACTTTTTCACTCTCCACTTTCACTTTCATCAATAGGCTTTTTAGTTCCTCTTCACTTTCTGCCAGAAGGGTGTTGTCATCTGCATATCTGAAGTTACTGATATTTCTCCCAGCAATCTTGACTCCAGCTTGTGCTTCCTCCAGTCCAGCGTTTCTCATGATGTACTCTGCATATAAGTTTAAAAAAAAACAGGGTGACAATATACAGCCTTGATGAACTCCTTTTCCTATTTGGAACCAGTCTGTTGTTCCATGTCCAGTTCTAACTGTTGCTTCCTGACCTGCATAAAAATTTCTCAAGAGGCATATCAGGTGGTCTGGTATTCCCATCTCTTTCAGAATTTTCCACAGTTTATTGTGATCCACACAGTCAAAGGCTTTGGCATAGTCAATAAAGCAGAAATAGATTTTTTTTCTGGAACTCTCTTCCTTTTTCCATGTTCCAGTGGATGTTGGCAATTTGATCTCTGGTTCCTCTGTCTTTTCTAAAACCAGCTTGAACATCAGGCAGTTCATGGTTCACATATTGCTGAAGCCTGGCTTGGAGAATTTTGAACATTAATTTACTAGCATGTGAGATGAGTGCAATTTTGCAGTAGTTTGAGCATTCTTTGGCATTGCCTTTCTTTGGGATTGGAATGAAAACTGACCTTTTCCAGTCCTGTGGCCACTGCTGAGTTTTCCAATTTTGCTGGCATATTGAGTGCAGCACTTTCACAGCATCATCTTTCAGGATTTGGAATAACTCAACTGGAATTTCATCACCTCCACTAGCTTTGTTCATAGTGATGCTTCCTAAGGCCCACTTGACTTCACATTCCAGGATGTCTGGCTTTAAGTCAGTGATCACAACCTCATGATTATCTGGGTCGTGAAGATCTTTTTTGTATAGTTCTTCTGTGTATTCTTGCCATCTCTTCTTAATATCTTCTTCTCTTAGGTCCATACCATTTCTGTCCTTTATCGAGCCCATCTTTCCATGAAATGTTCCTTTGGTATCTCTGATTTTCTTGAAGAGATCCCTAGTCTTTCCCATTCTGTTGTTTTCCTCTATTTCTTTGCATTGATCACTGAAGAAGGCTTTCTTATCTCTTCTTGCTATTCTTTGGAACTCTGCATTCAGATGCTTATATCTTTCCTTTTCTCCTTTGCTTTTCACTTCTCTTCTTTTCACAGCTATTTGTAAGGCCTCCCCAGACAGCCATTTTGCTTTTTTGCATTTCTTTTCCATCGGGATGGTCTTGATCCCTGTCTCCTGTACAATGTCACGAACCTCATTCCATAGTTCATCAGGCATTCTATCTATCAGATCTAGGCCCTTAAATCTATTTCTCACTTCCACTGTATAATCATAAGGGATTTGTTTTAGGTAATACCTGAATGGTCTAGTGGTTTTCCCTACTTTCTTCAATTTAAGTCTGAATTTGGCAATAAGGAGTACATGGTCTGAGAAACAGTCAGCTCCTGGTCTTGTTTTTGCTGACTGTATAGAGCTTCTCCATCTTTGGCTGCAAAAAATATAATCAATCTGATTTTGGTGTTGACCATCTGGTGATGTCCATGTATATAGTCTTCTCTTGTGTTGTTGGAAGAGGGTGTTTGTTATGACCAGTGCATTTTCCTGGCAAAACTCTATTAGTCTTTGCCCTGCTTCATTCCATATTCCAAGGCTCAATTTGCCTGTTACTCCAGGTGTTTCTTGACTTCCTACTTTTGCATTCCAGTCCCCTATATTGAAAAGGACATATTTTTGGGGTATTAGTTCTAAAAGGCCTTGTAGGTCTTCATAGAACCGTTTAACTTCAGCTTCTTCAGCATTACTGGTTGGGGCATAGACTTGGATTACTGTGATATTGAATGGTTTGCCTTGGAAATGAACAGAGATCATTCTGTCATTTTTTAGATTGCATCCAAGTACTGCATTTCGGACTCTTTTGTTGACCATGATGGCCACTCCATTTCTTCTGAGGGATTCATGCACGCAGTAGTAGATATAATGGTCATCTGAGTTAAATTCACCCATTCCAGTCCATTTCAGTTCCCTGATTCCTAGAATGTCGACATTCACTCTTGCCATCTCTTGTTTGACCACTTCCAATTTGCCTTGATTCATGGACCTGACATTCCAGGTTCCTATGAAATATTGCTATTTACAGCATTTGACCTTGCTTCTATCACCAGTCCCATCCACAGCTGGGTATTGTTTTTGCTTGGCTCCATTCCTTCATTCTTTCTGGAGTTATTTCTCCACTGATCTCCCGTAGCATATTGGGCACCTACTGACCTGGGGAGTTTCTCTTTCAGTATCGTATCATTTTGCCTTTTCATACTGTTCATGGGGCTCTCAAGGCAATACTACTGAGGCGGTTTTTCCATTCCCTTCTCCAGTGGACCACATTCTGTCAGATCTCTCCACCATGACCTGCCCGTCTTGGGTTGTCCCACGGGCATGGCTTAGTTTCATTGAGTTAGACAAGGCTGTGGTCCTAGTGTGATTAGACTGACTAGTTTTCTGTGAGTATGGTTTTCAGTGTGTTTGCCCTATGATACCCTCTTGCGACACCTTACTTGTGTTTCTTTTACCTTGGGTGTGGAGTATCTCTTCACAGCTGCTCCAGCAAAGCGCAGCCATTGCTCCTTACCTTGGACAACTAAAAAGGAATGAAATACTAGTTTATGGTGTTATGTGGGTGGACCTTGAAAGCATTATGCTGAGTAAAAGAAGCTAGTCACAAGAGACCACATTATTATGTTATATTAATATTATTTTTGTGGAAACCTAGAAGAGAAAAATTTATAGAGACAGAAAAAAAAAGTTAGTTGTTACAGGAAAAAAAAAAATTCCTGGTTGTTTAGTTAGGTATGGGGGCTTTTGTGATGACTCAGATGGTAAAGTATCTGCCTGCAATGCAGGAGACCCAGCTTTGCACTCTATGTCACGAAGATCCCTAAAGAAGGGAATAGATACCCACTCCAGTATTTTTGCCTGGAAAATTCCATGGACAGAAGAGACTGACAGGCTACAGTCCATGGGGTCACAAAGATTCAGACATGAGCAACTAACACTTTCTTTCTTCTTAAATTAGGTATGGGAGAGGAATGGGGAGTAGCCACTGATAATGGTTCAGGGCTTCTTTTTAAATTGATGAAAATATTTTAAAACCAAATGTGGTGAGGAACTTCCCTGGTGGCCTAGAGGCTAGGATTCTGGGCTTTCACTGCCATGGCTTGGGTTCAACCCCTGATCAGGGAAGATCCTGCCAGCCATGCAATGTGGCCAAAAAAATAAAATAAAATAAAGTGTGATAATAGTTATACATAGGCAAGTCTAGGCTACAATCCATTGGAGTATATACTTATGGTGTATGAATTATATCTTAAATTTCAAATCCTGAAAGATGAAGCTGTGAAAGTCCTGCACTCAATATGCCAGCAAAATTGGAAAACTCAGCAGTGGCCACAGGACTGGAAAAGGTCAGTTTTCATTCCCATCCCAAAGAAAGGCAATGCCAAAGAATGCTCAAACTACCACACAATTGCACTCATCTCACATGCTAGTAAATTAATGTTCAAAATTCTGCAAGCCAGGCTTCAGCAGTACATAAACCGTGAACTTCTAGATGTTCAAGCTGGTTTTAGAAAAGACAGAGGAACCAGAGATCAAATTGCCAACATCTGCTGGATCATCGAAAAAAGCAAGAGAGTTCCAGATTGACTATGCCAAAGCCTTTGACAGTGTGGATCAAAATAAACTGTGGAAAATTCTGAAAGAGATGGGAATACCAGACCACCTGACCTGCCTCTTGAGAAATCTGTATGCAGGTCAGGAAGCAACAGTTAGAACTGGACATGGAGCAACAGACTGGTCCCAAATAGGAAAAGGAGTAGATCAAGGCTGTATATTGTCACCCTGCTTATGTAACATATATGCAGAATACATCATGAGAAACGCTGGGCTGGAAGAAGCACAGGCTGGAATCAAGATTGCTGGGATAAATATGAATAACCTCAGATATGCAGATGACACCACGCTTATGGCAGAAAGTGAAGAGGGACTAAAAAGCCTCTTGATGAAAGTGAAAGAGGAGAGTGAAAAAGTTGGCTTAAAGCTCAACATTCAGAAAACGAAGATCATGGCATCTGGTCCCATTACTTCATGGGAAATAGATAGGGAAACAGTGAAAACAGTGTCAGACTTTGTTTTGGGGGCTCCAAAATCACTGCAGATGGTGATTGCAGCCATGAAATTAAAAGAGACTTACTCCTTGGAAGGAAAGTTATGACCAACCTAGATAGAATATTCAAAAGCAGAGACATTACTTTGCCAACAAAGGTCCGTCTAGTCAAGGCTATGGTTTTTTAAGTAGTCATGTATGGATGTGAGAGTTGGACTGTGAAGAAAGCTTAGCATTGAAGAATTGATGCTTTTGCACTGTGGTGTTGGAGAAGACTCTTGAGAGTCCCTTGGACTGCAAGGAGATCCAACCAGTCCACTCTGAAGAAGATCAGTCCTGGGTGTTCTTTGGAAGGAATGATGCTAAAGCTGAAACTCCAGTACTTTGGCCACCTCATGTGAAGAGTTGACTCTTTGGAAAAGACTCTGATGCTGGGAGGGATTGGCGGCAGGAAGAAAAGGGAAAGACAGAGGATGAGATGGCTGTATGGCATCACTGACTTGATGGCCATGAGTTTGAGTGAACTCTGGGAGTTGGTGATGGACAGGGAGGCCTGGTGTGCTGCAATTCATGGGGTCGCAAATAGTCGGACACGACTGAATGACTGAACTGAACTGAAAGTTGTTAAAAATATGGTAATTTGTCTTAACCTAAATTTCTTATCATATCATCTGCTACTAAAATAGATTGTTACTGAGTACCATTAATAAAATTATAATTATCAGAAAATGCTGTTTGAAAAGGAAGTCATATTGCCAATCCAGTTCTGCATGTTTGGGCTTAAAAGAACTTACTAATATTCTCAAACTTAAAATAATTCATGGTCTTTCCTTTTGTTCTCTTTGGAGAAGGATTTCCATTGGAATTTGAAGAAACTTATACATTTTTTTTTTCAGTTTTCTGGTACAGCAGGTGTTCTTAACCAGAGTCCATAAGCCACAGAGTGTCTGTGAACATCCCTGAACTTGTAGAAAAACTGTCTACATGCATTTTGCAGGGGAGATAGTTCTTATTTGTTAGCTCCCACAAGTGGTCTATGATCTCTCCTTGCCCCCTCTAAAAGGCTAAAAAGCATAAAATAAGGGAATAAGAAAGTATGAATTCCTTCTAGGTGTTTCTATTTTAGAGCTAAAGCATACCAGACTCTTAGTTTAAAGAATGGGAAATAAAATTTAATGTGATTATTATATAGAGAAGAGAAAACAGTAGTGGTATGTACATTTTTTTTTGTATAAATTTGTTTGAATTTCATCTTATATAGTGTTTGTATAGAGCACATAGAGATATGTGTGTATTTAGTGCATAACACATTTTAAACCCTTTTTTATGTTTTAATATTTTGTTTCAGTTCAGTGTGATTATGTTATGAATATCAAAATTCTCTGTTGAAAGAAGTCATTATATTCTAATGGAAAACTTCTATATTTTAAAAACATTTCTTAGCTTCTAAGTAGAATGCTTGAACGTTTTTAGAGTATGAGGGTAAGAAGTTCCTTTGTGATTTACAATGGTATTAAGCATGCAAAGAGTCAGACACAATTTAGCTACTGAACAACAATAACAAAAGCATTCAGAGTCTGGTCTTCCAGGCTGCAATCACTTTTCACACTTCAGACATAACTGTGGCAGGACTGTCATGGACAGTTCTAAACACAGTTAACCTTTGGAGAGAGTTGCTAATGCAGTGATCCACAAACTTCATTGTGCATAGACCTATTTGCAATAACGGGGATGAGAGGTGCTTGTGAGAGGTGGCTGAAGGAGGTTAAAAATGACAAATTTCTGCCCTTACCACAATTATTCATTAGCTTTGTCGTGGGTCCTAGGAATCTGAATCTTTACACTTCCTCGGGTGATGTTGACTGTGTTTGACGCACACTGTTGACTAATGTTGACTGATGTTGACTGTGTTTGACGCACACTGTTCTAACCTCTATCACTACTTTATTCAAACAGCATAGTTCTGTGAAATGAAAAGAAAAATAATTAGAATTATAGCCAGTCCCTCAAATCAATTCATCTTTCTACTCCCTCCCTTTTACCTCAAAGCTCAGCTTCCTAAACTGTGATTTTTTAGGACAGTGTTGTTTTTTTTTTTTTTAAAGAATGTTGTTTTAACCCTATGAAAAATAGTTTGGATGAGATGTGAATATGTTATCCATGTGAATCTTCCAATGTAGCATGACTCTTTATAATACTTACATGATATAGTAAAACCTTCAATTCAGTTCACTGCCTCATCCATCTTTATAATAGAAGTCAGCTTATATCCTATTCTGCTAACATGAAGCTTGCTTACAGATTAATTACCAGTATGCAATGCCAATTCCTGTACCACAACAATTAATAGTCTTGTGATCTAACATAAATATGAAGAGTTAGGAATCTCTCTTCAGCAACACTAAAATGAAAACTAAGGTAAGAAATTTTCTAGTCATAACTCTGATGATAAGTTGACTTTAGTCAGGTCATCTGACAGATGGCCATATGATCCTGACATATTTAAGCCTATTATAGCTCCCACTATGTGCTTAGGAATAGTTACATGTGCTTAACTCACAACAGTGTGATTTAGATATCCTTATTTTCATCACTTAACATATAAGGTAACCGAGGCAGGAAGAATCCAATTTACTCAGTGATGAAATTTTAGAACTTGGATTCATAACCTGGCAATCCAAATCCAACTCCAACTCCTCATCAATACACCATATCACCTTTCAGGACAGATTGTTTTAAGGCAACAATTACCTGAATGTTGGTTTTCAGTTTTTTTCTATGAATTGGGTTAAGGAGCATTAAATGGTTTTCAGGGCACCAGGGATGACCCTTGGTGAGACCCTGGGTAGCACAGGTCCTCAGATAATGACAAAGGCTTTATCTTCAGTCAGTGCCACTAAGAAGAACTCAAGCTGATATGACTGACAACAGATAGACTCAAAAGTCAGGGTACTGATCTTAGTTAGGTCCCAGAGGGTATCAGTAATGTCTCAGGGTTCAGTTCAGTTCAGTTCAGTTGCTCAGTCGTGTCCGACTCTTTGCAATCCCATGATCACAGCACGCCAGGCCTCCCTGTTGATCATCAATTCCCAGATTTCACTCAAACTCATGTCCATGGACTTAGTGATGACATCCAGCCATCTCATCCTCTGTCGTCCCCTTCTTCTGCCCTCAATCCCTCCCAGCATCAGGGTTTTTTCCAATGAGTCAACTCTTCGCCTGAGGTGGCCAAAGTATTGGAGCTTCAACTTTAGCACCAGTCCTTCCAATGAACATCCAGGACTGATCTCCTTTAGGATGGACTGGTTGGATCTCCTTGCAGTCCAAGGGACTCTCAAGAGTCTTTTCCAACACCACAGTTAAAAAGCATCAATTATTTGACATTCAGCTTTCTTCATAGTCCAACTCTCACATCTATACATGACTACTGGAAAAAAATATAGCCTTGACTAGATGGGCTTTGTTGACAAAGTAATGTCTCTGCTTTTGAATATTCTATCTAGGTTGGTCATAACTTTCCTTCCAAGGAGTGAGTGTCTTTTAATTTCATGGCTGCAATCACCATCTGCAGTGATTTTGAAGCCTCCAAAAACAAAGTCTGACACTGTTTCCACTGTTTCCCCATCTATTTCCCATGAAGTGATGGGACCAGATGCCCTGATCTTCGTTTTCTGAATGTTGAGTTTTAAGCCAACTTTTTCACTCTCCTCTTTCACTTTCATCAAGAGGCTTTTTAGTTCCTCTTCACTTTCTGCCATAAGGGGGGGTGTCATCTGCATATCTTAGATTATTGATATTTCTCCTGGCAATCTTGATTCCAGCTTGTGCTTCCTCCAGCCCAGCGTTTCTCATGATGTACTCTGCATAAAAGTTAAATAAGCAGGGTGACAATATACAGCCTTGATCTACTCCTTTTCCTATTTGGAACCAGTCTGTTGTTCCATGTCCAGTTCTAACTGTTGCTTCCTGACCTGCATACAGATTTCTCAAGAGGCAGGTCAGGTGGTCTGGTATTCCCATCTCTTTCAGAATTTCCCACAGTTTATTGTGATCCACATAGTCAAAGGCTTTGGCATAGTCAATAAAGCAGAAATAGATGTTTTTTTCTGGAACTCTCTTCCTTTTTCCATGTTCCAGTGGATGTTGGCAATTTGATCTCTGGTTCCTCTGCCTTTTCTAAATCCCGCTTGAACATCTGGAAGTTCACAGTTCACATATTGCTGAAGCCTGGCTTGGAGAATTTTGAGCATTACTTTACTAGCATGTGAGATAAATGCAACTGTGTGGTAGTTTGAGCATTCTTTGGCATTGCCTTTCTTTGGGATTGGAATGAAAACTGACCTTTTCCAGTCCTGTGGCCACTGCTGAGTTTTCCAAATTTGCTTGCATATTGAGTGCAGCACTTTCACACCAACTGGAATTCCATCACCTCCACTAGGTTTGTTCATAGTGATGCTTTCTAAGGCCCACTTGACTTCACATTCCAGGATGTCTGGCTCTAGGTGAGTGATCACACCATTGTGATTATCTGGGTCGTGAGGATCTTTTTTGTACAGTTCTTCTGTGTATTCTTGCCACCTTTTCTTAATATCTTCTGCTTATCTTAAGTCCATACCATTTCTGTCCTTTATCGAGCCCATCTTTGCATTAAATATTCCCTTGGTATGTCTAATTTTCTTGAAGAAATCTCTAGTCTTTCCTATTCTGTTGTTTTTGGGTCTCCCGCATTGTAGGCAGGCACTTTACCATCTGAGCCACCAGAAATTCTGTGTCAAGGTTACCAGATCACTTATAAGTACCAAAAGGAAAAAAAATATCAATCATTAGGGAGTCTTCTATCAAATGTCAATAACAGATACTAAACCATGGAGAAATTATCTTAATGAGTCTCACTTCTAAAAAATATCAGGCTCATAGGTACACATTATTAAAAGAAACTTTCCTATATTTTAAAAATAGGTGAAATCACTTTCATTTGGAGTTTCTTATTCACTTATCCAGATACTTGAGGTCTTAATTAGCCATGAAACTAAAAGCATTGACCATCTTCTTCAGTTGGTATTCAATACTACTTACAGAAATAAAGACAAAAAGGTCTTAATCATGCAGTTCCAATTTTAAATTGTACTTTCATGACTGTTAGTAGTCCTACATTCTTAAATAGGAACTTACAATTCAGAAAACTCTTTCAATGCAAAATAAACTCTTCTAGAGGCGGTCCTAAGATGGCAGAGGAATAGGACAGAGAGACCACTTTCTCCCCCAAAAATTCATTGAAAAAAACATTTGAATGCTGAGCAAATTCCACAAAACAACTTCTGAATTCTGGCAGAGGACATCAGGCACCCAGAAAGGCAGTCCATTGTCTTCAAAAGGAGGTAGGACAAAAAATAATAGATAAAAAGAGAGACAAAGAGGTAGGGACAGAGATCCCTCCTGGGAAGGGAGTCTTAAAAGAGAACTTTCCAAACACCAGGAAACACTTTCACCAGTGGGTCTGTGAGGAGTTTTGGAATCTCAGAGGGCAACATAACTGGGAGGAAAAATAAATAAATGAAACCCACAGATTACGTGCCTAACAGCAACTCCCAGCTCTCACATCTGCCATCAGCAAGGAGAGGCTGAACAGGGAGGCACGGGCTGCATTGCTTAGGGTAAGGACCAGACCTGAATGCCCTGAGGGCAATCTGAGGGAGCTAAGGAGAGATAGCAACCCAAACAGGGATAGCCAGAGAGAGAGAGGGGAAAAAAAAAAGAGGAAAGAGAGAGAGAGAGAACCATCCCGCAAAAAGCCCTAACCTAAGACACTGCCAGGCCCAGTCACAGAACAAAGGACTAAGAAAATGCAAAAGGAGAGCTAGCTGGCAGTGGACCAGCCCATTTCCCCACCAGAGACAGGGAGGCAGACTGGGGGCAGCCAGAGCTGGAAAAGGGGCAATCTCGGCCCCAGAGAGGCATTCTCTACCAAACTGCAAGCAAGCTCCCAGTTGCTAACCAAGACTCCATGGGATTCTAGATGGTTGACATCTGCTGGGAAGGTCACAGCCATAGATCAGCTCCCCAGAAGAGACACATGGCACACCTGAGATGGCTGCGGGCGCTGCCACCCAGGAAACTGGGTGGCTGGGAGTGGGGAGGTGATAAGACACACTCTCCACCTGGGGAGACTATGAGTGCCTGGTTGTCTGAGCTGATCGGAACTGGGAAGGGCACCCAACCGAGTCTGCACCTTTGTGGAGTACTTGAGAACCTGAACCTGAGTGGCTTAGACCTGGGAAGTTCGTGCAACCAAGGGCCCGCTTCAGACAGTTCCCTGGAAGAGCAACCTAGAGCCTGAGAAGTGTAGACTGGGAAAGTGCACATGCCGTGAGTGGGGGCAAACCCAGCGTGGTCGAGACGCTGTGAGCACTCGCCAAACATGCCAGTGATATTTGTTTGGAGTGTTCCTCCTTCCCCACAGCACAACTGAACAAGTGAGCCTAAATAAGTGACCACCTTTGCCCCCATGTGTCAGGGCGGAAATTAGACACTAAAGAAACCAGCAAACAGAAGAAGCTAAAACAAACACATGGAACCGTTTGGAAAGTGACAGGTGTAACAGATTAAAACCCTGTAATTAGCACTGACTACATTGGAAGGGGCCTATAGATCTTGAGAAGTAGAAGCTGGATCGAGGAAATATCTAAAACTGAACTGTCCCCATACTGCCTGCAACAGCTCCAGAGATATTCATAAATATATTTTTACTATTATCATTTTTTAATTTTTTTAAATTTTAAGTCCTCTATTGCTCATTTAATTATCATTTTTATAACCTACAATTACTTTGCAAAAAAAGACCCTATTTTTAAAGCAAACTTCATATATATATTTTATAAATTTTGTAACATTGTTTTTTAATTTTTTTAAATTTTATTTTATTTAATTTTACAATATTGTACTGGTTTTGCCATATATCAAAATGAATCTGCCACAGGTATACATGTGTTCCCCATCCCGAAACCTCCTCCATCCTCCCTCCCCATACCATCCCTCCAGGTCGTCACAGTGCACCAGCCCGAAGCATCCAGTATAGTGCATCAAACCTGGACTGGCAACTCGTTTCATATATGATGTTATACATATTTTAATGCCATTCTCCCAAGTCATCCCACCCTCTCCCTCTCCCAAAGAGTCCAAAAGACTGTTCTATACATTAGTGTCTCTTTTGCTGTCTCATATACAGGGTTATTGTGACCATCTTTCTAAATTCCATATATATGTGTTAGTACACTGTATTGGTGTTTTTCTTTCTGGCTTACTTCACTCTGTATAATAGGCTCCAGTTCCATCCACCTCATTAGAACTAATTCAAATGTATTCTTTTTAATGACTGAGTAATACTCCATTGTGTATATGTACCACTGCTTTCTTATCCATTCATCTGCTGATGGACATCTAGGTTGCTTCCATGTCCTGGCTATTATAAACAGTGCTGTGATGAACATTGGGGTACACGTGTCTCTTTCAATTCTGGTTTCCTCAGTGTGTATGCCCAGCAGTGGGATTGCTGGATCATAAGGCAGTTCTATTTCCAGTTTTTTAAGGAATCTCCACACTGTTCTCCATAGTGGCTGTACTAGTTTGCATTCCCACCAACAGTGTAAGAGGGTTCCCTTTTCTCCACACCCTCTCTAGCATTTATTGCTTGTAGAGTTTTGGATAGCAGCCATTCTGACTGGTGTGAAATGGTACCTCATAGTGGTTTTGACTTGCATTTCTCTGATAATGAGTGATGTTGAGCATCTTTTCATGTGTTTGTTAGCCATCTGTATGTCTTCTTTGGAGAAATGTCTATTTAGTTCTTTGGCCCATTTTTTGATTGGGTCATTTATTTTTCTGGAATTGAGGTGTAGGAGTTGCTTGTATATTTTTGAGATTAGTTTTTTGTCAGTTGCTTCATTTACTATTATTTTCTCCCAATCTGAAGGCTGTCTTTTCACGTTGCTTATAGTTTCCTTTGTTGTGCAGAAGCTGTTAAGTTTAATTAGGTCCCATTTGTTTATTTTTGCTTTTATTTCAAATATTCTGGGAGGTGGGTCATAGAGGATCCTGCTGTGATGTATGTCAGAGAGGGTTTTGCCTATGTTCTCCTCTAGAAATTTTATAATTTCTGGTCTTACATTTAGATCTTTAATCCATTTTGAGTTTATTTTTGTGTATGGTGTTAGAAAGTGCTCTAGTTTCATTCTTTTACAAGTGGTTGACCAGTTTTCCCAGCACCACTTGTTAAAGAGATTGTCTTTAATCCATTGTATATTCTTGCCTCCTTTGTCAAAGATAAGGTGTCCATATGTGTGTGGATTTATCTCTGGGCTTTCTATTGTGTTCCATTGATCTATATTTCTGTCTTTGTGCAAGTACCATACTGTCTTGATTACTGTGGCTTTGTAGTAGAGCCTGAAGTCAGGCAGGCTGATTTCACCAGTTCCATTCTTCTTTCTCAAGATAGCTTTGGCTATTGGAGGTTTTTTGTATTTCCATACAAATTGTGAAATTATTTGTTCTAGCTCTGTGAAGAATACCGTTGGTAGCTTGATAGGGATTGCATGGAATCTATAAATTCCTTTGGGTAGTATACTCATTTTCACTATATTGATTCTTCCAATCCATGAACATGGGATATTTCTCCATCTATTAGTGTCCTCTTTGATTACTTTCACCAGTGTTTTATAGTTTTCTATATATAGGTCTTTAGTTTCTTTAGGTAGATATATTCCTAAGTATTTTATTCTTTCCGTTGCAATGGTGAATGGAATTGTTTCCTTAATTTCTCTTTCTCTTTTCTCATTGTTAGTGTATAAGAATGCAAGGGATTTCTTTGTGTTGATTTTATATCCTGCAACTTTACTATATTCATTGATTAGTTCTAGTAATTTTCTGGTGGAATCTTATTAGGGTTTTCTATGTAGAGGATCATGTAATCTGCAAACAGTGAGAGTTTTACCTCTTCTTTTCCAAATTGGATTCCTTTTATTTCTTTTTCTGCTCTTATTGCTGCAGCCAAAACTTCCAAAACTATGTTGAATAGTAATAGTGGAAGTGGGCACACTTGTCTTGTTCCTGACTTTAGGGGAAATGCTTTCAATTTTTCACCATTGAGGATAATGTTTGCTGTGGGTTTGTCATATATAGCTTTTATTATGTTGAGGTATGTTCCTTCTATTCCTGCTTTCTGTAGAGTTTTTATCATAAATGAATGTTGAATTTTGTCAAAGGCTTTCTCTGCATCTATTGAGATAATCATATGGCTTTTATTTTTCAATTTGTTAATGAGGTGTATTACATTGATGATTTGTGGATATTGAAGAATCCTTGCATCCCTGGGATAAAGCCCACTTGGTCATGGTGTATGATCTTTTTAATATGTTGTTGGATTCTGATTGCTAGAGTTTTGTTGAGGATTTTTACATCTGTGTTCATCAGTGATATTGGCCTGTAGTTTTCTTTTTTTGTGGCATCTTTGTCAGGTTTTGGTATTAGGGTGATGGTGGCCTCATAGAATGAGTTTGGAAGTTTATCTTCCTCTGCAATTTTCTGGAGGAGTTTGAGTAGGATAGGTGTTAGCTCTTTTCCAAATTTTTGGTCGAATTCAGCTGTGAAGCTGTCTGGACCTGGGCTTTTGTTTTCTTGAAGATTTCTGATTACATTTTCAATGTCTGTGCTTATGATGGGTCTGTTAAAATTTTCTATTTCTTCCTGGTCCAGTTTTGGAAAGTTGTACTTTTCTAAGAATTTGTCCATTTCTTCCACGTTGTCCATTTTATTGCCATATAATTGCTGATAGTAGTCTCTTATGATCCTTTGTATTTCTGTGTTGTCTGTTGTGATCTCTCCATTTTCATTTCTAATTTTATTGATTTGATTTTTCTCCCTTTGTTTCTTGATGAGTCTGGCTAATGGTTTGCCAATTTTATTTATCCTTTCAAAGAACAAGCTTTTGGCTTTGTTGATTTTTGCTATGGTCTCTTTTGTTTATTTTGCATTTATTTCTGCCCTAATTTTTAAGATTTCTTTCCTTCTACTAACCCTGGGGTTCTGCATCTCTTCCTTTTGTAGTTGTTTTAGGTGTAGAGTTAGGTTATTTATTTGACTTTTTTCTTGTTTCTTGAGGTATGGTTGTATTGCTATGAACTTTCTCCTTAGGACTGCTTTTACAGTGTCCCACAGGTTTTGGGTTGTTGTGTTTTCATTTTCATTCGTTTCTATGCAAAATTTGATTTCTTTTTTGATTTCTTCTGTGATTTGTTGGTTATTCAGCAGCATGTTGTTCAGCCTCCATATGTTGGAATTTTTAATAGTTTTTCTCCTGTAATTGAGATCTAATCTTACTGCATTGTGGTCAGAAAAGATGCTTGGAATGATTTCAGTTTTTATGAATTTATCACGGCTATATTTATGGCCCAGGATGTGGTCTATCCTGGAGAAGGTTCCGTGTGCACTTGAGAAAAAGGTGAAATTCATTGTTTTGGGATGAAATGTCCTATAGATATCAATTAGGTCTAACTGGTCTATTGTATCATTTAAAGTTTGTGTTTCCTTGTTAATTTTCTGTTTAGTTGATCTATCCATAGGTGTGAGTGGGGTATTAAAGTCTCCCACTATTATTGTGTTATTGTTAATTTCTCCTTTCATACTTGTTAGTATTTGTCTTACATATTGTGGTGCTCCTATGTTGGGTGCATATATATTTATAATTGTTATATCTTCTTCTTGGATTGATCCTTTGATCATTAGGTAGTGACCTTCTTTGTCTCTTTTCACAGCCTTTGTTTTAAAGTCTATTTTATCTGATATGAGTATTGCTACTCCTGCTTTCTTTTGGTCCCTATTTGCATGGAAAATCTTTTTCCAGCCCTTCACTTTCAGTCTGAATGTGTCCCCTGTTTTGAGATGGGTCTCTTGTACACAACATATGTAGGGGTCTTGTTTTTGTATCCATTCAGCCAGTCTTTGTCTTTTGTTTGGGGCATTCAACCCATTTAGGTTTAAGGTAATTATTGATAAGTATGATCTTTTTGCCATTTACTTTATTGTTTTGAGTTCAAATTTATACACTCTTTTTGTGTTTCCTGTCTAGAGAATATCCTTTAGTATTTGTTGGAGAGCTGGTTTAGTGGTGCTGAATTCTCTCAGCTTGTCTTGTCTGTAAAGCTTTTGATTTCTCCTTCATACTTGAATGAGATCCTTGCTGGGTACAATAATCTGGGCTGTAGATTATTTTCTTTCATCACTTTAAGTATGTCTTGCCATTCCCTCCTGGCTTGGAGAGTTTCTATTGAAAGATCAGCTGTTATCCTTATGGGAATTCCCTTGTGTGTTATTTGTATTTTTTCCCTTGCTGCTTTTAATATTTGTTCTTTGTGTTTGATCTTTGTTAATTTGATTAATATGTGTCTTGGGGTGTTTCGCCTTGGGTTTATTCTCTTTGGGACTCTCTGGGTTTCTTGGACTTGAGTGATTATTTCCTTCCCCATTTTAGGGAAGTTTTCAACTATTATCTCCTCAAGTATTTTCTCATGGTCTTTCTTTTTGTCTTCTTCTTCTGGGACTCTTATGATTCGAATGTTGTAGTGTTTAATATTGTCCTGGAGGTCTCTGAGATTGTCCTCATTTCTTTTAATTCGTTTTTCTTTTTTCCTCTCTGATTCATTTATTTCTACCATTCTATCTTCTAATTCACTAATCCTATCTTCTGCCTCTGTTATTCTACTATTTGTTGCCTCCAGAGTGTTTTTGATCTCATTTATTGCATTATTCATTATATATTGACTCTTTTTTATTTCTTCTAGGTCCTTGTTAAACCTTTCTTTCATCTTCTCAATCCTTGTCTCCAGGCTATTTATCTGTGATTCCATTTTGTTTTCAAGATTTTGGATCAATTTCACTATCATTATTCAGAATTCTTTATCAGGTAGATTCCCTATCTCTTCCTCTTTTGTTTGGTTTGGTGGGCATTTATCCTGTTCCTTTACCTGCTGGGTATTCCTCTGTCTCTTCATCTTGTTTAAATTGCTGAGTTTGGTGTGTCCTTTCTGTATTCTGGCAGTTTGTGGAGTTCTCTTTATTGTGGCATTTCCTCACTCTGTGTGGGTTTGTACAGGTGGCTTGTCAAGTTTTCTTGGTTTGGGAAGCTTGTGTCGGTGTTCTGGTGGGTAGAGCTGGATTTCTTCTCTCTGGAGTGCAATGAAGTGTCCAGTAATGAGTTATGAGATGGCTATCGTTTTGGGGTGACTTTGGGCAGCCTGTATATTGGAGCTCAGGGCTGTGTTGCTGGAGAATTTGCTTGGTATGTCTTGCCCTGGAACTTGTTGGCCCTTGTGTGGTGCTTGGTTTCAGTGTAGGTATGGAGGCATTTGATGAGCTCCTGTCAATTAATGTTCCTTGGAGTCAGGAGTTCCCTGGAGTCAGGGTTTAGATTTAAGCCTCCTGCTTCCAGTTATCTGTCTTGTTTTTACAGTAGTCTCAAAACTTCTCCTTCTATACAGCACCATTGATAAAACATCTAGGTTAAAGATGAAAAGTTTCTCCACTGTGAGTGTCACCCAGAGAGGTTCACAGCATTACATGGAGAAGAGAAGAGGGAGGAGGGAGTTAGAGGTGACCTGAATGAATTGAGGTGGAATCAATAGAAGAGAGAGCGGGCTAACCAGTAATCACTTCCTTATGTGCACTCCACAACTGCACCGCTCAGAGATGTTCACGGAGTTATACAGGGAAGAGAAGAGGGAGGAAGGAGACGGAGGTGGCCAGGAGGATAAAAGGAGGGAATGAAAACGAGAGAGACAGATCCAGCCAGTAATCAGTCCCTAAGTGTTCTCCACTGTCTGGAACACACAGAAATTCACAGAGTTGGGTAGAGTAGGGAGGGGTTAGGGAGGAGACACAGGCGACCTGGTGGAAAAAAAGGAGAGCCTGAAGGGGGAGAAAGCAGTCAAGCCAGTAATCTCGCTCCCTAGTAAAAAATGGGTACTGAAGATTGGGTTCTTAAAGGTACAAAATTGGTAACAAATACCTAAAAGCAAAAATTAAAAATCTAGAGTAGAGTTTGGAATTTCAGAAACACAATGTTAAAGAAAAGAAGAAGGAAAAGAAAGAGAGAAAAATTTTTTAAAAAGTCACAAAAATTATAAAGAAAATATAGGTACAAAATTGATAACAAATACCAAAAAACAAAAGTTAAAAATCTAGAGTAGAGTTTGGAATTTCAAAAATACAGTGTTAAAGAAAAGAAGAAAAAAAGAAAGAAAGAGAAAAAGAAAAAGAAGAAAAAAAAACAAGGTCACAAAAGTTATTAAAAAAATATATGAAGTTTGCTTTTTTTTTTAAAAAAAAAGGGTCTTTTTTTTCGCAAAGTAATAGTAGGGTATAAAAGTGAAAATTAAAGGAGTAATAGAGGACTTAAAAATTTTTTAAAAAAAAAAGAAAGAAAGAAAGAATGATCGTAAAAATAGTAAAAAATATATATAGGACTTTCTCTGATGTTGTTGTGGGTATTGTGGGTTCAGTTCGTTTTCGGCTAGTTCCTTGTTCCGGCTTATATTTCTCAAGATCCATAGGCCCCTTCCTATGTAGTTGGTACTAACCACGGGATTTTAATCTATTGCCTGTTGCTTCCAAGGCGGTTCCCTCTGTTACAGCTTCTTCTGTTTGCTGGTCTCTTCAGTGTCTGATTTCCACCCTGATACAAAGAGGGCAGTGGTGGACACCTTTTTTTTTTTTTTTTTTTTTTTAAGGCTCACTTGTTCAGTCATGCTGTGGGGAGGGAGGGATGCTGCAAATAAATAACACTGGGGTGTGCTCGCAGTGCCTCAGCCACACTGGGCCTGCCCCCGCTCACCGCGCATGTGGCCTCCCTGCCCACACTGCTCAGACTCTAGGTTGCTGCACCGGGAACCATCCGCGGCTGGCCCTGGGCTGCTTGCACCTCCCGGGTCTAAGCCGCTCAGGTTCAGGCACTCAGGTAGTACTCAGAGGCACAGACTCGGTTGGGCCTGCGTTTTGTGCCCTTCCCAGGTTCGAGCAGCTCAGGTGATGAGGTGTTTGGTGAGCACGGTTGCTGTGACTTATCGCCTCCCCGCCGCTTGGTTATCTGGGTGTACAACTGTCGCACCTTCTTAGGCGGATGTTGACTGTCCAGAACCCCAAGAAGTTTTAGTTAGCAAAGAAGCCTGCTTACAGTTTTGTAGATAATGTCTCTCCGGGGCTGTGATTGTCCCCTTCCGGTTCTGGCTGTCTGTCACCGGAGGGGGAAGGTCTGCAGCCTGCTATCTCTGTTCAGTCCTTTGTTCCGTGTGCAGGCCTGGCGGTGTCTGAGGCTAGGGCTGGCTTTTCACATGGTAGATATCCCACAGTCTGGTTTGCTAGCCCATATTATTTTGCTCAGGTAGTGCTCGGGGTATTCAGGCCAAATCCTTACTCTAAGCGATGCAGCCCGCGCCGTGCCTCCCTGCCCAGCCCCCACTTGCTAATGGCTTGTGCAGGCATCTGCGCTGCTTCTCCGCTGGGGGAGTTACCATAGGGCTCATAATCTGTGGGTTTTGTTTATTTATTTTTCCTCCCTGTTATGTTACCCTCTGTGCTTCCAAGGCTCGGCACAGGCTCGGCAGTGAGAATGTTTCCTGGTGTTTGGAAACTTCTCTCTTTTTAAGACTCCCTTCCAGGGACGGAGATCCGTCGTTCCTTCTTTTGTCTCTTTTTTTGTCTTTTATATTTTTTCCTACCTCCTTTTGAAGACAATGGGTTGCTTTTCTGGGTGCCTGATGTCCTCTGCCAGCATTCAGAAGTTGTTTTGTGGGATTTACTGGCATTAAATGTTCTTTTGATGAATTTGTGGGGGAGAAAGTGTTCTCCCCGTCCTATTCCTCTGCCATCTTAGCTCCTCCTCCTGTTTTGTTTTTTTAATATTGTATTTTTGAGAGTCTAACCTCTACTTTAGATTTTTAATCTTTGTGTTTTGGTAATGTTATCAATTTTGTACCTTTAAGAATCCAATCTTCAGTAACCATTTTTTACTTGGGAGTGTGATTACTAGCTTGATTGCTCTTTCCCCTTTTCAACTCTCCTTTTTATCCACAAGGTCACCTCTATCTCCTCCCTCCCCTTTCTCTTCTCTACACAACTCTGTGAATCTCTTTGTGTGTCCCGGGCTGTGGAGAATACTTAGGGAACTGATTACTGGCTAGATTGGTCTCTCTCCTTTTGATTCCACCTTTTCTCCTCCTGGTCACCTCTGTCTCCTTCCTCCCTTTTCTCTTCCCTGTGTAACTGCATGAACCTCTCTGAGGGGTCCTGACTATAGAGAGCACATAGGAAATTTATTAATGGCTACCTTGCTCTCTCCCCTGTTGATTCCCCCTCTTCTCCTCCTGGTAACGTCTATCTCCCTCCTCCATCTTCTCTTCTCCATTTATGTCTGTGAACTCTGTAACTCTGGGTGTCTGTCACTGTAGAGAAGCTTTTCATTATTAACCTAGATGTTTTATCATCTGTGCTGTATAGATGGAGAAGTCTTGAGGATACTGTAAGAAAAAGACAGAAAACCAGAGGCAGGAGGCTTAAGTCCAAAACCTGAGAACACCAGAGAACACCTGAGTTCAGGGAACATAAATCAATAAGAGCTCATCCAAAAACCTTGATACCTACACTGAAACCAAGCACCATCTAAGAGCCAACAAGTTCCAGAGCAAGACATACCATGCAAATTATCCAGCAATGCAGGAATATAGGCCTGAGCTTCAATATACAGGCTGCCCAAAGTCACACCAAACGCACAGACACCTCAAAACTCACTACTTGGCACTTCATTGCACTCCAGAGAGAAGAAATCCAGCTCCACCCACCAGAACACCGACACAAGCTTCCCTAACCAGGAAACCTTGACAAGCCACCCATCCAACCCCACCCACAGCGAGGAACCTCCACAATAAAGAACCACAAGCTTCCAGCATACAAAAAGGTCACCCCAAACACAGCAATATAAACAAGATGAAAAGGCAGAGAAATACTGAGCAAGTAAGGAAACATGATAAATGCCTACCAAACCAAACAAAAGAGGCAGAGATAGGGAGTCTACCTGAAAAATAATTGAGAATAATGAGAGTAAAAATGATTCAAAATCTTGAAAACAAAATGGAGCTACAGATAAATAGCCTGGAGACAAGGACTGAGAAGATGCAAGAAATGTTTAAAAAGGACCTAGAAGACATAAAAAAAGTCAATCAATAATGAATATTGCAATAAATGAGATAAAAAAAAAAAAAAAACACTGTGAAGGGAACCAACAGTAGAATAACTGAGACAGAAGATAGGATAAGTGAGGTAGAAGACAGAAAGATGGAAATAAATGAAGCAGAGAGGAAAAAAGAAAAAAAAAGAATTAAAAGAAATGAAGACAACCTCAGAGACCACTGGGACAATGTTAAATGCCCCAATGTCTAAATCATAGGAGTCCCAGAAGAAGAAGACAAAAAGAAAGGCCATGAGAAAATACTTGAGGAGATAATAGTTGAAAACTTCCCTAAAATAGGAAAGGAAATAGTCACACAAGTACAAGAAACCCGGAGAGTCCCAAACAGGATAAACCTAAGTCAAAACACCACAAACACATGTTAATCAAATTAACAAAGATCAAACACAAAGAACAAATATTAAAAGCAGCAAAGGAAAAGCAACAATAACACATAAGGGGATTCCAATAAGGATAACAGCTGATGTTTCAATGGAAATTCTTCAGGCCAGAAGGAAATGGCAGGACATACTTAAAGTGATGAAAGAGAAAAACCTACAACCCAGATTGCTGTACCCAGCAAGAATCTCATTCAAATATGAAGGAGAAATCAAAAGCTTTACAGAGAAGCAAAAGCTTAGAGAATTCAGCACCACCAAACCAGCTCTCCAACAAATGCTAAAGGATTTTCTCTAAACAGCAAACACAGAAAGGGTGTATAAACTCGAACTCAAAACAACAAAGTAAGTGGCAATGGATCATACTTATCAATAATTACCTTAAATGTGAATGGGTTGAATGCCCCAACCAAAAGACAAAGACTGGCTGAATGGATAAAAAAAAAAAAAAAAAAAAAAAAAGACTCCTATATTTGTTGTCTACAAGAGACCCACCTTAAAACAAGGAACACATACAGACTGAAAGTGAAGGGCTGGAAAAAGATATTCCATGTAAACAGAGACCAAAAGAAAGCAGGAGTAGCAATACTCATATCAGATAAAATAGACTTTGAAATAAAGGCTGAGAAAAGAGACAAAGAAGAACACTACATAATGCTCAAAGGATCAATCCAAGAAGAAGATACAACACTTGTAAATATATATGCACCCAACATAGAAGCACCACAATATGTAAGACAAATGCTAACAAGTATGAAAGGGGAAATTAACAATAACACAATAATAGTGGGAGACTTTAATACCCCACTCACACCTATGGATAAATCAACCAAACATAAAATTAACAAGGAGACACAAACTTTAAATGATACAATAGGCCAGTCAGACATAATTGATATCTATAGGACATTTAACTCAAGAACAATGAATTTCATCTTTTTCTCAAGTGCACGCGGAACCTTCTCCAGGGTAGATCATATCCTGGGCCATAAATCTTGCCTTGGTAAATACAAAAAAGTTGAAATAATTCCAAGCATCTTTTCTGACCACAATACAGTAAGATTAGATATCAGTTACAGGAAAAAAACTATTAAAACTTTCAAAATATGGAGGCTGAACAGCACACTTCTGAACAACCAACAAATAACAGAAGAAATCAAAATATGCATAGAAACTAATGAAAATGAAAACACAGCAACTCAAAACCTTTGGAACACTGTAAAAAGAGTGCTAAAGTGAAGGTTCATAGCAATACAGGGTTACCTCAAGAAACAAGAAAAAAGTTAAATAAATAACCTAACTTTACTCCTAAAGCAACTAGAAAAGGAAGAAATGAAGAACTCTAGAGTTAGTAGAAAGAAATAAATCTTAAAAATAAGAACAGAAATAAATGCAGAAGAAACAAAACAGACTATAGCAAAAATCAAAAAGGCTAAAAGCTCGTTCTTTGAGAAGAAAAATAAAATTGATAAAACATCAGCCAGATTTATCAAGAAACAAAGAGAGAAGAATCAAATCAACAAAACTAGAAATGTAAGTGGAGAAATCACAACAGCCAACACAGAAATACAAAAGATCAAAAGAGACTGCTATCAGCAACTATATGCCAATAAAATGGACAACTTGGAAGAAATGGACAAATACTTAGAAAAGTATAACTTTCCAAAACTGAACCAGGAAGAAGTAGAAATGCTTAAGACTCATCACAAGCACAGAAATCTAAAGTGTATTCAGAAATCCTCCAGTAAACAAAAGTCCAGGACCATACTGCTTCACAGCTGAATTCTACCAAAAATTTAGAGAAGAGCTAACACCTATTTTACTCAAACTCTTCCAGAAAATTGCAGAGGAAGGTAAACTTCCAAACTCATTCTATGAGGCCACCATCACCATAATACCAAAACCAGACAATTATACCACACAAAAAAGAAAACTACAGGCCAATATCACTGAAAAACATAGATGAAAAATCCTTAACAAAATTCTAGCAAATAGAATCCAACAACATATTAAAAAGATCATACATCATGACCAAGTGGGCTTTATCCCAGGGATGCACGGATTCTTCACTATCTACAAATCAATCAATGTGATACACCACATTAACAAATTGAAAGATAAAATCCATATGATTATCTGAATAGATGCAGAGAAAGCCTTTGACAAAATTCAACATCCATTTATGATAAAAACCCTCCAGAAAGCAGGAATAGAGGAAACATACCTCAGCATAATAAAAGCTATATATGATAAACCCACAGCAAACAGTATCCTCAATGGTGAAAAATTGAAAGCATTTCCCCTAAAGTCAGTAATAAGACAAGGGTACCCACTCTCACTACTACTATTCAACATAGTTTTGGAAGCTTTGGCCAAAGCAATCAGAGCAGAAAAAGAAATAAAAGGAATCAATATTGGAAAAGAAGTAAAACTCACTGTTTGCAGATGACATGATCCTCGACATAGAAAACCCTAAAGATTCCACCAGAAAGTTACTAGAGCTAATCAATGAACAAAGTAAAGCTGCAGGATATAAAATTAACACACAGACATCCCTTGCATTCCTATGCACCAACAATGAGAAACAGAAAGAGAAATTAAGGAAACAATTCCATTCACCATTACAAAGAAAAGAATAAAATGCTTAGGAATAAATTCACCTAAAAAAAAAAAAAAACCTATATGTACAAAACTATAAAACACTGATGAAAGAAATCAAAGAGGACATCATTAGGTGAAGAAATATACCATGTTCATGGATTGGAGGAATCAATATAGTGAAAATGAGCATACTACTCAAAGCAATCTATAGATTTAATGCAATCCCTATGAAGCTACCAATGATATTTTTCACAGAGCTATAACAAATAATTTCACAATTTGTATGGCAATACAAAAACAAAACAAAACAAAAAAACTCGAATGGCCAAAGAAATCTTGTGAAAGAAGAATGGAACTGGAGGAATCAACATGCCTGCTGCTGCTGCTAAGTTGCTTCAGTCGTGTCTCACTCTGTGCGACCCCAGAGACAGTAGCCTACCAGGCTCCCCCGTCCCTGGGATTCTCTAGGCGAGAACACTGGAGAGGGTTGCCATTTCCTTCTCCAATGCATGAAAGTGAAAAGTGAAAGTGTAGTCACTCAGTCCTGTCCGACTCTTCACGATACAATGGACTGCAGCCCACCAGGCTCCTCCATCCATTGGATTTTCCAGGCAAGAGTACTGGAGTGGGGTGCCATTGCCTTCTCCACAACCTGCCTGACTTCTGACTATACTACAAAGATACAGTCATCAAGACAGAATGGTACTGGCACAAAGACAGAAATATAAGTCAATGGAACAAAATAGAAAGCCCAGAGATAAATCCATTCGCCTATGGGCACCTTAACTTTGACAAAGGAGGCAAGAATATACAATGGAGAAAAGACAATATCTTTAACAAGTGGTGCTGGGAATACTGGTCAACCACTTGTAAAAGAATGAAACTAGAACAAATCACTGCAGATGGTGACCGCAGCCATGAAATTAAAAGAGACTTACTCCTTGGAAGGAAAGTTATGACCAACCTAGATAGCATATTCAAAAGCAGAGACATTATTTTGCCAACAAAGGTCCGTCTAGTCAAAGCTATGGTTTTTCCAGTGGTCATGTATGGATGGGAGAGTTGGACTGTGAAGAAAGCTGAGCACCGAAGAATTGATGCTTTTGAACTGTGGTGTTGGAGAAGACTCTTGAGAGTCCCTTGGACTGCAAGGAGATCCAACCAGTCCATTCTGAAGGAGGTTTGCCCTGGGATTTCTTTGGAAGGAATGATGCTAAAGCTGAAACTCCAGTACTTTGGCCACCTCATGCGAAGAGTTGACTCATTGGAAAAGACTCTGATGCTGAGAGGGATTGAGGGCAGGAGGAGAAGGGGACGACAGAGGATGAGATGGCTGGATGGCATCACTGACTCGATGGACGTGAGTCTGAGTGAACTCCGGGAGTTGGTGATGGACAGGGAGGCCTGGTGTGCTGCAATTCATGGGGTTGCAAAGAGTCGGACACGACTGAGTGACTGAATTGATCTGAACTTAGAACACTTTCTAAGAACATACACAAAAATGAACTCAAAATGGTTTAAAGATCTAAACATAAGACCAGAAACTATAAAATTCCTAGAGGATAACATAGACAACACTCTCCAACATAAATAATGGCAGGATCTTCTATGACCCACCTCCCAAAATATTGGAAATAAAAGCAAAAATAAACAAATGGGACCTAATTAAACTTATAAGTTTTTGCACAACAAGGAAATGATAAGCAAGGTGAGTGGACAGCCATGAGAATGTGAGAAAATAATAGCAAGTGAAGCAGCTCACAAAGAATTAATCTCAAAAATATACAAGAAACTCCTACAGTGGAAGTAAGAAATAGATTTATGGGACTAGATCTGATAGAGAGAATGCCTGATGAACTATGGACTGAGGTTCGTGACATCGTACAGGAGACAGAGATCAAGAAAATCCCCAAGAAAAAGAAATGCAAAAAAGCAAAATGGGTGTCTGAGGAGGCCTTACAAATATCTGTGAAAAGAAGAGAAGTGAAAAGCAAAGGAGAAAAGGAGAGATATACCCATTTGAATGCAGAGTTCCACAGAATAGCAAGGAGACACAAGAAAGCCTTCTTCAGCGATCAATGCAAAGAAATCGAGGAAAATAATAGAATGGAAAAGACTAGAGATCTCTTCAAGAAAATTAGAGATACCAAGGAAACATTTGAGGCATAGATGGGCTCAGTAAAGAACAGAAATGGTATGGACCTAACAGAATCAGAAGATATTAAGAAGTGGCAATAATACACATAAATGTGCAAAAAAGATCTTCCTGACCCAGATAATCACGATGGTGTGATCACTCACCTAGAGCCAGACATCCTGGAATGTGAAGTCAAATGGGCCTTAGGAAACATCACTCTGAACAAAGCTCATGGAGGTTATGGAATTTCAGTTGAGCTATTTCCAAACCTGTTAAGTAATGCTGAGAAACTGCTGCACTGAATATGCCAGCAAATTTGGAAAATTCAACAGTGACCACAGGACTGGAAAAGGTCAGTTTTCATTCCAATCCCAAAGAAAGGCAATGCCAAAGAATACACAAGCTACTGCACAATTCCAGTCATCTCACACGCTAGTAAAGTAATGCTAAAAATTCTCGAAGCCAGGCTTAAGCAATACGTGAACTGTGAATTTCCAGATGTTCAAGCTGGTTTTAAAAAAGGCAGAGGAACCAGAGATCAAATTGCCAACATCTGGTGGATCATAAAAAAGGCAAGAGAGTTCCAGAAAAACATCTATTTCTGCTTTATTGACTATGTCAAAGACTTTGATTGTGTGGATCACAACAAACTGTGGAAAATTCTTCAAGAGATGGGAATACCACACCACCTGATCTGCCTCTTGAGAAACCTATATGCAGGTCAGGAAGCAACAGTTAGAACTGGACATGGAACAACAGACTGGTTACAAATAGGAAAAGGAGTATGTCAAGGCTGTATATGGTCACCCTGCTTATTTAGCTTCTAGGCAGAATACATCATGAGAAACGCTGGGCTGGAAGAAGCACAAGCTGGAATCAAGATTGCTGGGAGAAATATCAGTAACCTCAAATATGCAGATGACACGACTGTGATGGCGGAAATTGAAGAGGAACTTAAGAGCCTCTTGATGAAATTGAAAGAGGAGAGTGGAAAAGTTGGCTAAAAGTTCAACATTCAGAAAACTAAGATTATGGCATTTGGCCCCATCACTTCATGGCAAATAAATGGGGAAACACTGTCAGACTTTAATTTTCTGGTCTCCAAAATCACTGCAGATGATGATTGCAGCCAGTAAATTAAAAGACGCTTACTCTTACTCCTTGGAAGGACAGTTATGACCAACATAGACTGCATGTAGAAAACCAGCCACATTACTTTGTCAACAAATGTCCATCTAGTCAAGGCTATGGTTTTTCCAGTAGTCATTTATGGATGTGAGAATTGGACTATAAAGAAAGCTGAGGACCTAAGAATTGATGCTTTAGAACTGTGGTGTTGGAGAAGACTCTTGAGAGTCCCTTGGACTGCAAGGAGATCGACCCAGTCCAACCTAAAGAAGATCAGGCCTGGGTGTTCATTGGAGGGACTAATGTTGAAGCTGAAACTCCAGTAGTTTGGCCACCTGTTGCGAAGAGCTGACTCATTGGAAAAGACGCTGATGCTGGGAAAGATCAAGGGCAGGAGGAGAAAGGGACGACAGAGGATGAGATGGTTGGATGGTATCACCGACACAATAGACATGGGTTTGTGTGGACTCTGGGAGTTAGTGATGGACAGAGAGGCCTGGCGTGCTGTGATTCATGGGGTTGCAAAGAGTCGGACACAGCTGAGTGACTGAAATGAGCTTACAGCTCACTTCAAGAAAAATAAACGACCCAATCAAATAATGGGCCAAAGAACTAAACAGACATTTCTCCAAAGAAGACATACAGATGGGTAACAAACACATGAAAAGATGCTCAATATCACTCATTATCAGAGAAATGTGAATCAAAACCACAATATTGTACTGTCTCATACTGGTCAGAATGGCTGCTATCCAAAAGTCTACAAACAATAAATGGAGAGCATGTGGATTAAATGGAACACTCTTATAATGTTGGTGGGAATGCAAACTAGAACAGCCACTGTGGAGAACACTGTGGAGATTCCTTAAAAAACTGGAAATAGAACTGCCTTATGACCCAGCAATCTTACTTCCGGGCATACACACTGAGGAAACCAGAATTGAAAGAGACACGTGTACCCCAACGTTCATTGCAGCATTGTTTGTAATAGCCAGGACATGGAAGCAACCCAGATGTCCACCAGCAAATGGATAAGAGATCTGTGTTACATACACACTATGGAATATTACTCAGCCATTAAAAAATACATTTGGATCAGTTCTAATGAGGTGGATGAAACTGGAGCCTATTAGACAGAGTGAAGTAAGCCAGAAAGAAAAACACCAACACAGTATACTAAAGCATATATATGGAATTTAGAAAGATGGTAACAATAACCCTGTATGTGAGACAGTAAAAGAGACACAGATGTATAGAACAGTATTTTGGACTCTGTGGGAGAGGGCAAGGGTGGGATGATTTGGGAGAATGGCATTGAAACATGTATAATACCATATGTGAAACAAATCGCCAGTCCAGGTTTGAAGCATGATATAGGATGATCGGGGCTGGTGCACTGGGATGACCCAGAGGGATGGTATGGGAAGGGAGGTGGGAGGGGGATTCAGGATGGGGAACACATGTCCACCCGTGGTGGATTCATGTCAATGTATGGGAAAACCACTAAAATATTGTAAAGTAATTAGTTTCCAATTAAAATAAATTAAAAAATATTTCAGAAGAAAAAAGAAAACAAATTCTTATAGAACTGACTCAACATTACACTGACCAAGCAGATTTAATTATTTACCAGGTTAATATAACCAAATGTGAATTCTATAAAACTTGTATTCATTAAATTCCTAGGAAATTACTTCTCTTTTCAACAAATTCTGAACCTGAGTCAGTAGCTTTTTTTCTTCCTAAAATCTTGTAAATTTTAATAACTCAAAAGCTTCTCAGTGTCAGATCTTATAAGCTTAACATTATAGCACACAAGGTCATAGAAATTAATATTGAACAAAAAGACCACATGAATGTTGCACTTCAAATATTTGTGGCATCATAGTCTTGTGACATGCAGGATGACCCATGAAAAAGAGAGGAATGATGGCATTAGCCATGAAACCTAATTAAATAATCAGTAAAAGCTGACCAATATGATCTCATTAATACAAAAACATGCAAGATAAAAAATCCAGTTTAGTAATCAACAACATCAGTGTCTGATTGGACAATATTTAGCAATTTATATCTTATAAAATATTCTAATGAAACTCCTCAGTCCATGGAATTTTCCAGGCAAGAATGCTGGAGTGGCTAGCTATTCCCTTCTCCAAGGGATCTTCCCTGATCCCAGGATTGAACCTGGGTCTCCCCACATTACAGGCAGATTCTTTAGCATCTGAGCCAAGCGAGAAGCCCTATAAATAATTCTAATGAAGCTTAAGGCTCTTATGTCTTATACCCTATCTGTCAAACTAAAGCCTCTCTTTTGCACCCTGAGCCTTCTATTTAATTTTAATGAGCTTTATCCGAGTAAATTTAGGATAAATATATTCTAATTATTGTATTATTTCTAAATAAATTAATGCAGATTCATATGAAAGAGATTAATTCCAGAATAGCATCTGTGATCTATCTTATAATCAATGTCCAAAACGAGACCATGTTTTTTCTTTGGCCAAGTGAATTTTTATCAGAAAAGTTTACAATTAGTTCATGATATATTGAACAAGTGTATATATTATTATAATATGTAAATACCAACTATAAAACCCAAAATTACATATTTATCAACTATAAATCTATCTCTCATATCTATGTTTACTTTTGTCTGCAGTAATACTACCTTGTGACAAGACAAACAAATATTTTCAAGTCCTTCTCCATATAATATGGCCTCAGAAAACACACCAAAAGATTTGCCTTGTCATTGTAGTTATCTTACATTAAAATGAAACAAAAATATAAATAAAATTTGAAAATCCTTAATTGGGAGAGATTTCAAACATAGTGTTTATACGTTCTAAACCATTGCTTTATAACTTTTTCAAATTCTCATCTCTTCAGTGTATTCTTATTTAGTATCTGCTTTTGTTTTCTACAGTAGTTTAGCTTAGAACATATAGATATCTCACTAACTTAAAGGTAAATTTATAATAAAATATCATATCTAAGTCAAAATGATTTTAGCTTTTACATTAAGACAGTTCAGTTCAGTTGTTCAGTCATATCCGACTCTGTGTGACCCCATGAACCACAGCATGCCAGGCCTTCCTGTCCATCACCAACTCCCAGAGTCCACTCAAACCCATGTCCATTGTGTCAGTGATACCACCCAACTGTCTCATCCTCCATTGTCCCCTTCTCCTCCTGCTATCAATCTTTCCCAGCATCAGGGTCTTTTCCAATGAGTCAGCTCTTTGCATCAGGTGGCCAAAGTATTGTAGTTTCAGCTTCAACATCAGTCCTACCAAAGAACACTCAGGACTGATCTTCTTTAGGATGAACTGCTTGGATCTCCTTGCAGTCCAAGGGACTCTCAAGAGTCTTCTCCAACACCACAATTCAAAAGCATCAATTCTTCTGTGCTCACCTTTCTTTATAGTCCAACTCTCGCATCCATACATGACCACTGGAAAAACCATAGCCTTGACTTTGTTGATGAAGTAATGTGTCTGCTTTTTAATATGATGTCTAGGTTAGTCAGTACTCTTGCCTGGAAAATCCCATGGATGGAGGAGCATGGTAGGCCGCAGTCCATGATGTCACAAAGAGTCGGACATGACTGAACGACTTCACTTTCACTTTCATGCATTGGAGAAGGAAATGACAATCCACTCCAGTGTTCTTGCCTGGAGAATCAGAGGGATGGGGGACGCTGATGGGCTGCTGTCTATGGTGTAGCACAGAGTCGGACATGACTGAAGTGACTTAGCAGCAGCAGCAGCAGCATGTTGGTCATAACTTTCCTTCCAAGGAGTAAGCGTCTTTTAATTTCCTGGCTGCAATCACCATCTGCAGTGATTTTGGAGCCCAGAAAAATAAAATCAGCCACTGTTTCCACTGTTTCCCCATCTATTTGCCATGAAGTGATGGGACTGAGTGCCATGATCTTAGTTTTCTGAAAGTTGAGCTTTTAGCCAACTTTTTCACTCTCCTCTTTCACTTTCATCAAGAGGCTCTTTAGTTCTTCACTCTCTGCCATAAGGCTGGTGTCATCTGCATATCCTCATCAAGATCAATATCCCACCTTGAATTAAAAACCTATCAAATAGCCTACAGGCTTGGTCCTAAAATGCTACTCTACTCTACTCTGCTTTAATGTTAATATTAAAAATGCAATTTAAATGTACTCTGTTAAAAAGACAGAGTAACAGTAAATAATTATAAATAACTCTACATCAGAAACTTCATTTGTCAGATATTAAAATGAAGAAGTAAGGGTCCTAAAATGACCAAAATATTTAATTGATACTTTATTTCCTAACTTTATTATTTGATGTTATTTGAGTATGATAGACTTACAATGTATTAACTAAAATTAACAAGTTTATAGTTTTTTTTTTAAGTTTCAAGAAATACAGTCATGTGACATATGGTTCATAAGCTTATTCAACATTCAGATTAATTAACTTGTGCTTATTTAAACACCTGGGTGTTCATTGGAAGGACTGATGCTAAGGCTGAAACTCCAATGCTTTGGCCACCTCATGCGAAGAGTTGACTCATTGGAAAAGACCTTGATGCTGGGAGGGATTCGGGGCAGGAGAAGAAGGGGAAGACAGAGAATGAGATGGCTGGATGGCATCACCAACTCGATGCACATAAGTTTGGGTGAACTCCGGGAGATGGTGATGGACAGGGAGGCCTGGCGTGCTGCAATTCATGGGGTTGCAAAGAGTTGGACATAACTGAGCTACTGAACTGAGCTGAACTGAAATGAATTTAAACATCAGATAAGTACAACTAGGAAAAACAAACCACACTTACAAAGACTTAACACATAATAGCCAGCAAAATTTTTAATTTTGCTATATACATTACCAAAGTTTTCATAGGATTTGTAAAATTTTTTTTACAGGTACCCTGAGTATAATCAGATTCCTTTCATCAGTTGCTTCTAAGAGACTGGGTCAAGATCTAGGGGCACAAAGGAAGAACTCTTCCAGAGATGGTCTGAGAAGGAGCCTGACAAGATTTTTCTGTCAACTTACACATTACAGGACATTACAGGACAAAACTTACACACTTCACTGGTGTAAATCACCTACACCAGACAACAGCTGAACAGCTCAACTTCTGAAAATCAAGTGGACATAATAACACCACCAGCTGAGATGATTGTATAGATCTTTCTGAAAGATTTCTTTAGCATCTGAATTTATATAAAATTGCACTGGTCAGACAGAATTCATCTCATCTTGGAGGACTAATATTCCAAGTCTGTGAACTGTGCCACTGGAAAGGGACAATCTCCTCCCTGTACTGAACTGGTTCTTAAGAACTAAGACTGTTCTTAGAAGAGAGAGAGACATGAGTTCTCAACAAATTCCACTGAGGATAGTGGAACTCTTTCAAGTGTGGGATAGACTAGTATACTGTTGCTAAAATTAATCCCAAGATTAATAATAACCTATCTAATTATTTCTCTTTACTATTCTCATTTAATGTCAATAGCTTTATTTACCATTTAATGTACTGAGAGTTTACAAAGTTAAAATTGTTAACTAGAACATTATTATTTTGTGGATAAGTTGTTCTTCCACTGCTGTTACTCTATTTTCCTGAATATAGAGGCTGCAAACTAGGGGATAAGTAAACACAGCATATTTTTTCAGACTTAAGTCTAAAATTACTTTTGTAATTAGCACTGTTGCTTCTTGTTAATTTATTCTACAGTCTTGCCACAAAGATGCCTTTGGACAAGTGGTGTTGCCCTGATTGTAAAGAGCCATGTCTCCCTACTCCGGGTCTAGGTCACTGGTTACTCCAGACTAGACTTGTTCAAAATGATTATTCAGAAGCTGACCTAGATCAAATATTTACAGCTAGTTTTTGTCATCAGTGTCACCACTCAATTACAGGACTTAGCCTCCTTTTCCCATTGAGTGGGCACCCTCAAATTTTACCAGGTGGACACATGAGAAGGCCTTTCACCCCATCCACCAAGGCCCTTCACTGGTTAGGAAAAATATATATCAATCAAAACTAGTTACACTTAATGCTACATTACGTTTTACTTTGTCCAGAACCAATAAACCCTTAGATCAGAGGCTTGGTGGTTATATTAAAATGGCATCTGAAAGAGAAATAAATTTAACTACTTCTTCAGTTCCTTTATTGGATGACTCTGTTCTTGAGGGTTCTACCATGGAGGACACAGACTTAGTGCCATCAAATGATGATTTTATTTCTGAAGAATCTTTCATGGAGATCCCAGATTACTTTTAGCTATCCCTCTTATTCTGCTATTCAGTTTGTTCCCGCTAAGTTTATGACCTCTTTCTATAGTCATAAAACCAATGTTAGGTTTCTAAATAGAGAGTTAAAAGTGCAATCCTAGTATAGTCCCTACAACTCTATTTAAAAGGTACAATCATGGTGCTATCTTAAATAATTGTAAGAACTTATGATGCAGAAGGGAAGAGGACTATGCTTTTGCCAACTGCTTTAATGTTGTTCTTAGAGCTTTCCAAACTACTTTAGTAAGTATAGTTTTCTCTGAGTTATTTTAGGTCCTAATAGATGGTTTGTGTACATCACCTTTACATATATTTGTTTTTGTTGTTCAGTTGTACTAAGTTGTGTCTGACACTTTACAACCCTATGGACTGACACATAATAATATATATATATATATATATATATACACATATATATATATACACACATATATATATATATACACACACACACATACATACATATGTATGTGTATACGTATACATATATATACATATATATATATATATCTCAGATCAGTCGCTCAGTCGTGTCCAACTCTTTGCGACCCCATGAATCGCAGCACGCCAGGCCTCCCTGCCCATCACCAACTCTCGGAGTTCATTCAGACTCACGTCCATCGAGTCAGTGATGCCATCCAGCCATCTCATCCTCTGTCATCCCCTTCTCCTCCTGCCCCCAATCCCTCCCAGCATCACAGTCTTTTCCAATGAGTCAACTCTTCTCATGAGGTGGCCAAAGTGCTGGAGTTTCAGCTTTAGCATCATTCCTTCCAAAGAAATCCCAGGGCTGATCTCCTTCAGAATGGACTGGTTGGATCTCCTTGCAGTCCAAGGGACTCTCAAGAGTCTTCTCCAACACCACAGTTCAAAAGCATCAACTCTTCGGCGCTCAGCCTTCTTCACAGTTCAACTCTCACATCCATACATGACCACAGGAAAAACCATAGCCTTGACTAGACGAACCTTTGTTGGCGAAGTAATGTCTCTGCTTTTGAATATGCTATCTAGGTTGGTCATAACTTTCCTTCCAAGGAGTAAGCGTCTTTTAATTTCATGGCTGCAGTCACCATCTGTAGTGATTTTGGAGCCCAGAAAAATAAAGTCTGACACTGTTTCCACTGTTTCCCCATCTATTTCCCATGAAGTGGTGGGACCGGATGCCATGATCTTCGTTTTCTGAAAGTTGAGCTTTAAGCCAACTTTTTCACTCTCCACTTTCACTTTCATCAAGAGGCTTTTGAGTTCCTCTTCACTTTCTGCCATAAGGGTGGTGTCATCTGCATATCTGAGGTTATTGATATTTCTCTCGGCAATCTTGATTCCAGCTTCTGTTTCTTCCAGTCCAGCCTTTCTCATGATGTACTCTGCATATAAGTTAAATAAACAGGGTGACAATATACAGCCTTGACGAACTCCTTTTCCTATTTGGAACCAGTCTGTTGTTCCATGTCCAGTTCTAACTGTTGCTTCCTGACGTGCATACAAATTTCTCAAGAGGCAGATCAGGTGGTCTGGTATTCCCATCTCTTTCAGAATTTTCCATAGTTGATTGTGAACCACACAGTCAAAGGCTTTGGCATAGTCAATAAAGTAGAAATAGATGTTTTTCTGGAACTCTCTCACTTTTTCTATGATCCAGTGGATGTTGGCAATTTGATCTCTGGTTCCTCTGCCTTTTCTAAAACCAGCTTGAACATCAGGAAGTTCATGGTTCACATATTGCTGAAGCCTGGCTTGGAGAATTTTGAGCATTACTTTACCAGCATGTGATATGAGTGCAATTGTGCAGTAGTTTGAGCATTCTTCGGCATTGCCTTTCTTTGGGACTCAGATGACCATTATATCTACTACTGTGGGCAGGAATCCCTCAGAAGAAATGGAGTGGCCATCATGGTCAACAAAAGAGTCTGAAATGCAGTACTTGGATGCAATCTCAAAAACAACAGAATGATCTGTGTTCATTTCCAAGGCAAATCATTATATACATATATATATATATATATATATATATATATATATAAAATCTCCACTCTTTTTTTAGATTATCTTCCCATATAGGCCATTACAGAGTAGTGAGTTGAATTTCCTGTGCTATACATCATATTCTTATTATTTATTATATATATATATATTAGTGTGTGTCTGAAACTCCAATACTTTGGCCTCCTGATGCGAAGAGCAGACTCATTGGAAAAGACCCTGATGCTGGAAAGATTGAGGGCAGGAGGAGAAGGGGGCGACAGAGGATGAGATGGTTGGATGGTATCACCGACACAATGGACATGGGTTTGGGTGGACTCCGGGAGTTGGTGATGGACAGGGAGGCCTGGAGTGCTGCGGTTCATGGGGTTGCAAAGAGTTGGACACGACTGAGTGACTGAACTGAACTGGGTGTGTGTATGAAAAGAATAATATTTCTGATTCTTACAAAAATGTAGAGGTTTGTTTGGTGTTCTTTGTTTTCTTTTACCTGCTGTTTGGAGAAAAATATACTTCCCCCATTTGTATCTCAGTGTATTTACCCTCAATAATTCAACTGTTTAGATACAATTTTCCAGAAAGTTTTTCAGAACTTTATTTTATCCTCATGGGAGAAGTTTCTTATAATGATCTAAAGCATCAAGATGTTCTATAAGAAAGAGCCCAATGAGGTGTACTAATCTTTGTCTCATCACATTGATTCAAAGCTTTCTACATTACTGTTATCAAAGTTAATCTTGCCTATAAAATAAATGTTTGTTTATAGATGAATTACCAGTCAAGAGTGATTACTAATTTCATTTTTCATGGAAAGTATTCATTGCCATCAAGATCTTGAGATTCATTCTTTTGCCTCCTATTTAGTGTAAATGAAGAAGGTGCACCACCATGCATAATGTTCCTTATTTCCATTTATTCATTCACTCAACAAATACTTGAGTTCCTACTGTTTATCAGGCAAATGAGAGATACAGTGTCAAGAAAATCATGCACAACTCCTGCCCTCATAGTATTTAAAAATATAGTGGTGGAGACCAAAAAAATCAACTAATGACATAAATTAAAGCAAAGTTACAACTCAGATAAAGTCTAGAAAGAGTTTCACAGACCTCTGAGAGCAATTAATGGTGGATTTGGCCCAAGGAATGACACTGAAATGACAGGAGTTAAATAAACAAGTGAGGGAAGAACATTTTATATAGAGGTCAAGTGCATAGCTCCATCCAACAAAATAGAAAAAAAAGATTATGAGAGGGTGAGACAGGGTCATTGTGGTTTGAGCATGGTATAGTATGTGGCTTGCCAGTAGGTAGAAACCAAAACATTTAAGGATTTTACAGCTAAGTGCAACAGTTCTCTCTTGAAACTAAGAGCAAAGGAAAGCCAAAAATCATCCATAGACTATTCTCCTGAGTTTCATGACTTACATACTTCCACATAGAAATGGCAATGCTCCTCTAAAACTTATCAGGGAAACCTCTGGTAAATTGAGTAAGCTTATCAGCTTGAACAATGACAATGGCAAATGATAGCATGGAACTTGCTGACGAGGTACTGTTCTAAATGTTTCATATACATTAATTTAATCTTCTCAATAATGCCCTAATATAGGTCCTATAGTCATTACCATTTCACAGATGAAGACACAAAAGCACAGAGACATTTAGTAAATTGTCTCAGTTCACAATGATATTAAGTTGCAGAACTGGTCATTTGAACCTGAGTGGTCTGTCTCCTGAGATTCTGTTTTTAACAATTACACTTTTTAAGCTCCTCACACAAGTAAATGTATTTTGACACTAGTAGTCAACAGCACTAACATAGTTGTCAGTTTATTACTGTTTTTGTACAAACAGTGTGATTCTGCATGAAGAACTGGATAGAGAAGAAGGTTTTTTGGTTTGCTTTTTCTGCATGGGGTTGGTAAAGGGAAATGGGGATACCAAGGATTTTGATGTAGTTCTGGCTGTCAGTAAAATGATACAGGAATCTTTGGGACATGAATTTCTCATGTTCAGCTGCTTAGCTTCCAAATTTTGAAGTGGATTTATATCTAGCATTTAAAGAAATGCCTGTGATTAGTTGAAACAGAGACTACATGAAAAATAATACTTCATGGGCACATTTAAAAAGAAGTTAAAAGCCAGAGTAGCAAACAGATGAAACAAATACATTTCAACCTTCAGAAAATTAATTGCTTGTGATAAGATTAAGTTGTACTGAAAATTTAATAAATTATGAAAATGTATTAATATGTAGTATTACCATCAAGTCTCTAATATAGTGAATATGTGCAGAACCTTGCTGATAATGCTTTGCTATGTTAAGTGCAGTTTCAGTTTTGTGCTGATATTTTTGAAAAACAGTTATATAGGTTATTGTAACTGTCTTTCATTATCATGTTATATGTATATTATAATTAAAAGAATTCATATTTTCAGAACATCACAATGATTAGATAGTAGAACCTAGAAATCTGTTTATCTTTTATATATATATATTTAAGTTTTTTATTTTTTTACTTTACAATATTGTATTGGTTTTGCCATGTATCAACATGAATCCACCACGGGTGTACACGTGTTCCCAGTCCTGAACCCCCGTCCCACCTCCCTCCCCATACCATCCCTCTGGGTCATCCCAGTGCACCAGCCCCAAGCTTCCTGTATCCTGCATCTAACCTGGACTGGAAAAGAAAAAGAAAAAAAAAGAAAAAAGAAATCTGTTTACAACAATTATGACAATACAATTACAATTAGGTTTTAACCTGTAAGATTGGTTTACATGCTCACTTTTTAAGATAGAAGGTTTTTTTTTTTAACTTGGAAATTTAAAAATATAAATTATTCTATTTTAGATAACATTTTAGTGGCAGTACAGAAAAGAGATCTAGATAACATGTTGATTAGTTTATAGAACTGACACATACCAACAAAAATAAACTCTGACACCCAATTATTTGGGACTGTATGGTGGGAGATTTCTTGAATCTTTTATTTTTCTTTCTTTCACCAACCAGAGGTCTCATTTGGAAAGAAATTTCATGCCAACTACTGATAATCAGTTACCTTAGTGAAATGGATATAAAGATGACCTGCCTTCACCTGGTAAACTTACAAATGCTGTATCAACATTGGGAGGAGGTTAAAGTATGAAACATTATGACATGAGTTTGAGCAAGCTCTTGGAGTTAGTGATGGACAGGGAAGCCAGGCATGCTGCAGTTCATGGGGTCTCAAAGAGTGGGACACAACAGTGAATTGAACTGAACTGATGAAACGTTATATTTTTATTGCTTTGTTCTGTCTCTTCCTCTGTCTCCCTATCTCTGCAGTTGTTCTATGCTATGCTAAGTCACTTCAGTCGTGTCCAACTCTGTGTGACCCCATAGACGGCAGCCACCAGGCTCCCCCGTCCCTGAGATTCTCCAGGCAAGAACACTGGAATGGGTTGCCATTTCCTTCTCCAGTTGTTCTACACAGTGGTAAATTATGTGTTAATTTAACTATATTTTAGTGCTGCAACACATTGGATCAATGATCGAACAGATGTTATGAACTGATACCTGGTATGTTGTGTTTAAATATATCAATCCCTAGAGATCTAAACTCTAATTGCTGCAAAATCTGTTTGAATAACTTACTAGTGAGTATTCATGAAAATGTTTTCACAGTAAAATGTATAGTTTACATTGCTAGATAATAATCTGTACCTATGGATTATCCAAGAGTGTTGGGAAATGGAGACCCAACATAAGGGTGTCATGTATCTTGTAAGATGCAAAATGCCAGCTATGCTGTCTCTACTACATCATGATGGAGAGAGTGCAGCCTCATATCTATACCCAGTCATCTTTCAGGTGTCTCATCTCTCAGCCACATGCTTGAGTCCTCCACAAACTCTTGTTCACAGCATCACATCCTGGGTTCTGGCAGCCGGCACCAGTCCAGATCAGCAAAGGAAACAGAAACCATATTCATTTCTTCCATCCAACTGCCACTTTCACTAAATTGAAGCTTGTGAAGCCTGTCCTACTAAGAACCCACTTACCTGCTCTGGGGTCTTGGTATAATTCCCTCTGTTCCCATGCCATTTCCAGGGCTTGGAATATATTTAGTAGAAGCAAATTTGGAGGCAACTCTGACCTAGCGGGTATGGGTGGGGTGAATTAGTCCTGACTCACTGTGTTCAACAGTGCCAACTTTCCCACAGGTGATAATGGAATCAAAGAAGTCGTGAAAGTCGGGCAGAGTTAGAGAAGATGGAGAGCAACCCCGTTGCCAATTTTCTTCTCTAAATCATCTTCCTCCATAATAATATTTTAGAACATTAAAATCTTGTTTTATTAAATCCATAAATCCATAAATATTGGAAAAATAAATATTCAATGTAATATAAGGGGAAAATTACATTAGGTCACATGAACTTGATAAAATTTTGAAATATGTCAATTATATAGTTCTCTCCAAAGGGAGATTTTAGACAAGGACTATTGAAATTCTTTTTTATATTTCCCTTTGTTGTTTCTCTTGCTTTTATCTCCTATAAAATACTATTCATTGCTTAGATAAATTAAGCACAATGTGCTAGTCAATGACCAACAACCCATCAGAAAAACATTCATAAGAATGAAACTAGGACATTTGCACTGATTAAAGAAAAAGAAGTAGCTTGAAATATAACTCTGAATCAAAATCAGTTAAAGGATTTAAAATACATTCATAGTACCAACTTTTTTTCTATATTTTATTTTTAATATAAAACTGGGGTTGTAGAAAAATTCTGAATATAATGATCAAAGACAAATTGTTTACATTCTCTTCCTCTAATAATGTGGTGTGGTGCTCACTTGATAGTGCACATGTAGTAATGAACAAATGAATATTAATTGATCAACTACTGTGTGCCCAGCAGTATTGGTACATTTATGAAACTTATGTTTTGAGTAAAGAGATAATGCATACAATAGGTAATAATTAAAGTAAATAACTAAAATAATTAAAGTAATTAAAACTAATTTGACATACTATACTCAGAGATTCCTAATTATAAAGTGATCCTTTTAGGAAGTTTGAGTAAATTTGCAGGAAATTGCTTCAAGTTTCAGGGTATTGTTAGGTCAGTGGACATGGCTGCTCAGGATGCTTTGAAATTTGTACTCTATACTGAATAACTTTTTATACGTGAAGAGAAAGACACTCCCTGGAAAATCTAAGGCCACGTATCTTTGGAGTTGATAGACAGTCACAAAACAAAGTTGCATAGTGAAAATAGCATTGGACCAAGAACTTGAAATTTTGGGTTCTAGTGTTTTCTGTTTTACTAAATAATGTGGGACTCTGCATAAATTATCTTTTTCTGTGATTTCAAGAAGTTATTTTGAAAGTTTCTTACTTAGATAATGAAGCATTCTAGACAGAGCAGTGTGGTTACCAAGCTGGCCTGAAAATGGCTTGAGAGTCCAGGGAAAAGAGATTGGCTTGGGGTTTTTATGTGATTAGAGGTCGAGGTCAGGGTTAGGGCTCTTACAAGCAGTTCAGGATTTGTGTGGTTTTAACTTCCTGCTGGCACCAAAAAGAAGAGAACACTCCATTATTCTCCTCAGCTTGCTCAGATGTAGGACAGAAGGACATATGTAGGAAAGAAGAATGGTGGGACTTGAAAGCTGTCAGAAGTGAAACATCAGAAATGATATCAACCTTTTTTATTACACAGAGGAATGTGTGTGTGTTGAGTAGTTTCAGTCGTGTCTGACTCTTTGTGACCCTGTTGCAAACCTGTAGCCAACCAGGCTCCTCTGTCCATTGGATTCTCCGGACAAGAATATTGGAGTGGGTTGCCATGCCCTCCTCTGGTGTATCTTCTCCTCCCAGGGATCAAACCCATGTCTCTTATCTCCTACATTGGCAGTCAGGTTCTTTACCACTATCACCACCCGAGAAGCCCACACAGAGGAATGGTACACCCTAATGTCTGCAATTTCAAAGTGCTGAATTTATTTTCTTTTAATTTTTTAACTTATATTTGTATAATTTGTCTATATGTGGACTTTTTAGTCTCATCTCCTGATTTTATAGATGATGATACTGAGTGTTTAAGAGGTGAGTTTCTCATCTATAATCATAACTAGTATTATAAATGTATCAAGCATTTATTACAAATGCTCCTCAGGTCTGGAATTATTATGTTTGCATATGAAAATATTATATTGTCCAGAAAACAAACAAACACATATATAATTCCTTATCCAAACACTTAGTTATAGATAGATCTAGGCAACATGCTTTTCTACTTTTGCAGTTTATTTCACAGACCATTAATAAAATGCTATTGTATTCAAAGCACTTTGCTAGGTACTGAGGGAATAAAAAAATTAATAAAAAGAGACTTCTAAGAGTTTATTATATAACACCTTGCTTGAATAATCATTTAATGATGAATTTACTTAGTATAGGATACAAATATAGATAATCCAAGCCCACAGAAAAAATCCTATTATGTTAATTTGTCATAAACTTAGTTAAATTTAGTTTTTGATTCCACATTAATTGCTTTGTGTATATTGATTACAAGACCTATGCCCACAGTAAATTAGCAACCCAAATATTTTGAAGTTTGAGTGAAGCCACAATTAATTATAGGACTTCCCTCGTGGCTTGGATGGTAAAGCCTCTATCTACAATGCGGGAGAACCAGGTTCAATCCGTGGGTTGGGAAGATCCTCTGGAGAGGGAAATGGCAACCCACTTCAGTACTCTTGCCTGGAAAATCCCATGGACAGAGGAGTGTGGTAGGCTACAGTCCATGGGGTCACAAAGAGTTGAACACGACTGGGCGACTTCACTTTTCACAGTTAATTATTAGAAATTGTATTTTATATTACAAATTATATTACAGTATTCAGTATAATGGGCTTCCCTGGTGGCTCAGACAGTAAAGAATGTGCCTGCAATGTGGGAGACCTGGGTTCGATCCCTGGATTGGGAAGATCCCTAGAGGAGGGCATGGCAACCCACTCCAGTATTCTTGCCTGGAGAATCCTCATGCACAGAGGAGCCTGGTGGGCTATAGTCCATGGGATTGCAAAGAGTCGGACACACCTGAACGGCTTAGCACAGCATTGAGTATAATACAGCCTCAATGTGTATGTTTCAAGAGATTGATATTACTTGATAAATCATTTTAATTATTGTCTGCATTTTTATGGTAAATGTTAATCCATATTTCCAAATGGAATTTTGATGACAAATGAAATACAATAAAACTCTTATTTTTATTATTGCCATTTTATTGCATTTATTTATTTATTTTTCTCTGCCAAAATAAAATTTAGGACCAAAGTTAAAATGTTCTTCATGATGTAATTTGGATTTGTTTGCCACTGGCAACACTGGTGTGGTGCTAAAGAAGTTTTCAGTAATAGATGATAGAGGAGTGGTTTTAGTAACAAAATTGAAACTATCAAAAAACTATACATAAGAAATCAAAAGTATCATAATTGTTGCTTCTGTCCATCTAGTCTAGTCAATAAATATCTCAGAGTGAGGATATTGCATGACAACCCTTACAGTATTTTAGTTTATATGAAAGAAAATTGCACCAAAGTAGCATGAGATTAAATTATGAATATTCACAAGGAAAGATATCAAAATAACATTATTTCAGGATTTAGGAAGTTCTTAAGGCAGAAACTTCCCATTCTTGGAAACTTCAATAATCAAAAGTAGAAAATAAAGTACATATAAATTTAAATATAGTAACAATACAAGGTAATACCATATTTTATTAAAACTAGAATTCCATCAATTATATGAAATTATATATTTACACCAAGAAATAAAAAGATTCAACTTGCTAAACTCTGATACCACCAATTTTAAGGGGCATCTTGATTTTGGGAATATTAAAATGTGAAAAAAAAATCAAAGAAATATGGTTTATCCTGTAATTTTAGAACATTTTAAAGTTTAGTAACATCCATGTAACATAGCTCTGTACTCAATCCTCTACAAGGTTTGATGATTATAGTACCATATGGATCTTATTAAAATAAGTATTTCTTGCAAGTCTGTACAATATAACAATGTTCCAATGAAATTTTTAGCATAAACAAGAATGGGATTCATGCTATGGCTTCATTGTATGTTGAAAATCTTGTTTTCTCTCCCCCCCCCCCATTTCCTTCAGTAGTTGTTTTTCGTATCATGACTTCTGAATAAATTGCTTGAATTTGCTTTAACTACTTGATTTAGAATTTATCTTTTCTACATTTTTGGTATGAAATCACAGCACATGCTTTTTATGCCCCTAGGATTTAGAAAAACAGGGAGAAGCAAGAAGCACATGGGTTATGGCAAAAGTTCATTCATTATAAAGTGATAATTTTACAGGTTAAGGTTAGGGTCTAAAGGGAAGAAAACAATAGAAAGTAATGAGGAAACTTACATCTTCTTTCCTCTCAAGAATTCTCAGACTGAATCTCAAAGCTATGATACTTATTGAATGGAAAGATCACTAAGGAGTATGGTTCCAGAAATATTATATGTCCCCTACAAAACAACTAGGGTAGAAATTGCCTGTTTCCTGGCCCCAGGGCAATTAGGTTATAATCTATACTTAAATGATCTAGCTTTTTAAAGAAAATTAATTTGAGAACTAATTGGTTTTTAAATACTGATATTCACAGTACAACTTGTAGCTTTTCTAGAGGTAAACATTGAATCCCTTCTGGCCTAGAAAAAGAACAAACTCAAAAATAAGAGGTTTTCAGAAATATTTACCTCAAAGAAAAGTACAAGAGGAAAACATGACAGTTTCCATTTTATGTCTTTGGTGTAGGATATTTATCATTTTTTATAGCTTATCTTTCTTTCCCTTTCACAGAAATGTATTCTCATCTGACTTTTAGAAAGACAACAAATTGTAAGTATAGCCCATTTGAATATTAAAGGTGTTTATTACATATGCTATCATTTTTCTCTTTCCAGTGGTGGCCCATATGCTATACTATCAGTGTCATTTTATGTTTTATTTTTTCAACTGAGTTTACTATTGAGCTGAAGAGATGTTATGCAAAATGAACTGTGAGAGGAAGCAATATGGACTGTGAGAGGTATAGATCTAGATCTCACAGTTTGTGTAGGAAGCAATCTGAAATTAAAACCACTAGGGACTAGTAGACATTGAAAAATAACTAAGAGAAGAAGTGAAAGAATATAAAGGAAGGAAAATAAGTTTCTCTTTGCAACAATATAGGAATGATTCTCTACTGTTCATTTACTGAGGTTCCATGCATCCCTGGTAGCTCAGATGGTAAAGAATCCACCTGCAGTGCAGAAGACTCCAGTTCGACCCCTGAGTCAGAAAGATCCCCTGGAAAAGCGAATGACAACCCACTCCAATATTCTTGCCTGGAGAATTCCATGAATGCCTGGTAGGCTACAGTCCATGGGGTCCCAGGGTTGGACACAATTGAGCGACTTATACTTTTATGCATAGAAATGTCTCTTTTTGAGGAGGTGAATCATGAAATTGCAAACATGAAATAATTGTCCCTTAATGAATTTTATTCCTTTAGAGTTTTACTGAAGTACAACTTCTATTTCTGCTGTCCCTAAAGCAACACAAAGTCTTTTGTATTGTTAAAGAAAGCTAAGCTGAGGGCATTTTGTTCTCTGAATTTCATTGCCTGTCTGTTCTTTTTTTTTTAAAGAAACATGCCAAAGTTAAAAACAACATGGCCACATGAGAAGCATTAGATAAAACTTCACAGCTGAAAGTAAATTTAAAAAAATAAATTATGAGTGCAACATGATGCTAGTACCCAGTACCTGTTTCTATACTCTGTGCCATGCCTACAGGTGAAGATCAATATCTTTTTCAGCCTGGTAGTTCCCCCTATTCAAATTGGGAAATGAATCTCCTGTGATGTTACCTAGAAATACCGTCACCCTTCAGTTATTTTTTTTTAAGGCATCTTTTCCCTCCTTAAATGATGTCTGCTGTGTCCTTTGTTACCAATGAGCCATTGAATGATATGCCATTCTATTATTTCTTGATCAAAGAGGAAACTGTGTGTGTCAGGGTGTGTCGCTCTCAAGAAATCATTTAAAAAATACTCAGAATTAACTACATTAGAGGGTGTTAAATAAATATATCAAGAGATAACACACTGGCCAATTTTTAGACCTGTCTTTCCCCAGTGTTTATGAGAAAAAAAAACACTTGTTTTATATAATATCAGACTCATATTTAGATTTAATAGACAGCATCCTTCTTACAATTTGAGTTGCACAAAGGAAGATTCATCTTCCAATTACCCCTCATAATTTTCTTTAACATTGCAGTGGTGTCTTGAAAATTTCACATCATCTATTTGGGGTGAAGTACTGAAAGCTAATGTCAAAGTGCAAACCGTATAAAACATGGGAAATAGTTTCAGCCATTATCAAACAATAATTTATCTTGTATGAGATTTGATTTCCAAAATGGGGTAGAGGATAAATCTGTATTGATTGGGAAAGAAAGTAAGTCCTATAACTTGGATCAACTGCTGTAAGTGAGGTTTCTGGATGGTGGAAAACAGGTTAAAAAAAAAAAAAAAAGATTAGAGGGAAACCTCTCCTACTTAAAAATCCTGCCTAGGGCTAATCTTAAATGTACATGTGTTAAAAACAAAGCTCAGGCTAGGCTAATTCCCAGGTTTGCTAAATGATCAATGATATTAACCTAAAGGGCACCTAAAGGCCAAAATACTCCAGAGAAAAATATGTCATAATGAAAGGCTGAAACTGAGTGCTGAGAACACCAGTAAGTGGGATGGGAATTTTCTAACTAATCATAAACCTATACTTAACTTATAAGAACACATACTTGAGTTTATAACATGTTTGTAAGGGTTATTTTGTGATATAGCTAATGCATCTTGAGTTGTCAGATTGAACTTCCTGTTCTCTAAGTAGAGATGAGGGTATTTCTGCCTGAAAGTCTTGAGAGTTAGTAAGCATTCTCTCTCTCTCTCTTTTATTTTTCTTTTTTTATTGTGGCTAAATATATATAATGCTTCCCTGGCACCTCAGATCGTAAAGAATCTGCCTGTCAATGCAAGAGACACAGGTTCGATCCCTGGGTTGGGAAGACGCTCTGGGGAAGGGAATGGACCCACTCCAGAGGAACCTGGCTGGCTACAGTCCATGGGGTTGCAAAAGAGTCAGACACAACGTAGTAACTAAACAGCAACAACAAATATAAATACATAACATACAATTTACCAATTTGACTGCTTTTAAGTGTGCAGCAATCAGCCTCCCATCCCCTTAACACCTAAGCATCACCATTCTACTTTCTGTCTCTAAATTTGACTGCTCTAGACATTTCACACAAAGTACAGCATTTGTCCTTTTTTGACTGGTTTATTCCACTTAAACTAATATTTTCATAGTTCATTCATGTTTTAGCATGTATCAAAATTTCATTCCTTTTTAGAGATGAATTATATTCCACTATATGTATATAATGCACTTTATTCATACATTGATCTGTTCAAGAACACTTGGGTTGTTTTCACCTTTTGGCTATTGTGAATAATGCTGCTATGAATGTGATTGTACAAATATCGGAGTACCTGCTTTCAATTCTGTTAGGGTATAGACTTAGGGATAGGGAGGTCTGGTGTGCTGCAGTCCATGGGGTTGCAAAGAGTTGGACGTGACTTAGTGACTGAACAACAACAACCACATAGACTTAGAAGTGGAATTGCTGGATTATATAATAATTCTATGTTTAATTTTTGAGAAACTATCATACCATTTTCCATAGCAACTGTACTACTTTACATTTCCACCAGCAATGCATAAGAGTTATTATTTCCCCATATCCTCCATATCCATTTCTCTGTATCATTTCTCAAATCCTCCATATTGCTAACACATTATTTTCTGTTTTTGTTGTTGTAGTGGTTGTGGTTGTTTGGTAGTAGTTCTCCAAATGAATTTAAAGTGGCATCTTATCGTGGTTGATTTTAACTCCCTTAATGATTAGTGATGCTGAGAAGCTTTTCATGTACTTATTGGCCATTTGTATATCCTTTCAAGTTCTTTGTCCATTTTTTAAACATGTTGTTTTCTATTCTGTTGTTGAGTTGTAGGATTTATTTATGTATTGTGAATATTAATCTCTCATTAAATATATGATTTTCAAATGTTTTCTGCCACTCTATGTGTTTCCTTCTCACTGTGTTAATAGTGTCCTTTGATGCAGTGAGCTTTTAAATTTTGATGAAGTCAATTATTTTTTTCTTTTTTTTTCTTGTATTTTGATGCAATATCCAAGAAATAATTGCCAAAAATCAATGCCATGAAGCTTCCCTGTCTTTTCTTCTAAGAGTTTTATAAGTTCTCACTCTTACTTTTGTATCTTTGGTCAATTTGAGTTAATTTTTATATATGGTTTGCTCATCATGCACCCTGAGAAAGTTACTTGGGAATATTCTAATGGTTGAACATTTAGTGTATGTTGTACATTGTGTTCAACACTTTATATCTATGATCTCACTTAGTCCCTCAAATTGTCTTATTAGGCAAATATAGTGTATCCCAACTTTGGAAATGCAGAAAGTGTGCAGAAAAGTTAGATAAGTTATCCAGAAACACAAACCTACCTACTAAGTGGCAGAACTGGGATTCAAGTCATTTCTGTTTAACTCCTAAGACCATGAATTTAAGACCTATGCTACATTGGTAAAACACACATAAATTTAGATTTTATTTATAAGTTTTCAGCTTAATAGTGTTGTAGGATATATCTTGGGACAAGTATGTTGTTCAGCTTTCCCTCACCTCATTTCAATCAGAAGACCAGAATTTTGTGAAACAGAAACAGCCTCAGACATTTGTAAAAGTCTGAATACACAAAAAATAATATCAGTGCCCCTAAGTGACAGATGTAATGAAAAAGTGACATATAAGTTCAAGGAGAAGAGGAAAAGAGATTCCTGGGAAGTCATATCAAAATCATGAAATCCATGTACAAAATGGTAGCAGCACCCTTAGGGTGTCATAGCAAATGGATGGGTTGGATGCTTAGTACAACTAGAGAAGTTGAACTTTATGACTAGGATGTGAGTGTCTTTCATATCCTTATGCCACAAATGTGACATTAAAACAATATAGCCCAGAGACATGAACCAGGCATAAAACTAGCACTATGGGCAGTAAACAGTAAAAATTGATATGAACAAACACTGTTAAATTTGATGTATAACACACCAAAGACTGCAGATATCTAAGACAAAGGCAATGGATACTTAATCTTTACAAATCTCAGTGTTCTCCTATTTAAAATATGAATAATAACTAAATCATAAGACAAGATAAAAGACATATAAAACACCTAATACAGGTCACCTGTAGGTACCATTAATGTTCATACTATTCCTATCACCTCTTACATCCCTACTGACTTTGGGCACTCTCATTTTCTAGAAAGACAGGAAAACACTACGCTACTTTCAATATTCCCAGTCTAAGAATCTATGTAATTAATTCTTTTAGAATGTAGTCTGGGGAGAAAATTTGCTTTTGGAGTACAAACATGTTTCTTTTGATCAGACCATGAATATTATATGATTGCTCACACTTCTCTCTGTTTTATTTGCCAAGAAGTTCATTTAAGCCTCATATATTCTCACAATGATTATAGTCACCTTTGCTAACCTTTCTTCCATATTTAGTATATGTATCTACTTTCATTTTAGCAACTGTATTGCACTGAGTTACCTTTTATTATTAGTTTCCTCAAGTTATTTTTGGAATAATCAAATATAACTACAGCTTTTTAAATAACACCAATAATAATAAATCAGATGCTATTTGAAATAAAATAATATAGAAATTTAGAATAGAAAATTGATTGATTGTTGTTAAAGAAAGGTAACAAAAAGGCAGGAAACTTTAGTCTCCAGAAATTTGATCCACAATAGCCATGATTTTATTTTTATTTGTCAAATAACTGACTTTAATATCCTAGATGGCATATTCTACCTGTTGTTCTATTCCTAATTTAAAGTAGCAGTTAGCTCTGGGCCATTCCTTTAGGAAATAAGAGGAAGTGGAATTGTATAATTAGAATATGAAAGTATAAAAGTTGTATCTTGCCCTTGGCTTGATTTTATAAGCACTTGTAAAATCAAATAGTTCATAGATAGTACAGGTACCTTATTTTTATAGATCATATTGTTCAACTTCCTCAATTTGCAGTTGAAAAAGTAAAGTCTCAGAAAGGTGAATGTCTTACTAAAGACCACATTGCTGATCGGTGATAAAATCAAGATTAGATTTAATAACCTAAGAATTGGAAGAAACCCCCCAAAAGTTCATCCTCTTTAACCCCATAGTACATTTATTCCCATATGGTGCATTTATTACACTAATTCAGCTGTTTGAAATGTGGCCAACAAAACAAAACAAAACCATGAGGCTGAAGAAATCAGGTTCCCTGACTTCAGACTATACTACAAAGCTATAATAAGCAAAATGGTATGACACTGGCACAAAAACAGATACATAGATCAATAAACTAGGATAGAAAGCCCAGAAATAATCCCCCCCAACACACCTGTGGTCAATTAACTATAACAAAGGAGGCAAGACTATACAATGAAGGAAATACAGACTCTTCAATAAATGGTGCTGGGAAAACTGCACAAGCACATGTTACAAAATGAGATTAGAACATTCTTCAACCCCATACATAAAAATAAATTCAAAATGGATTAAAGACCTAAATGTTAAGACCAGATACTATAAAACTCTTAGAGGCAAACATAACCAGAACACACTTTGAGGTAAATTGCAACAAGATCTTTTCCAAGCCATTTCCTAGAGTAATGGAAATAAACAAATGGGACATAATTAAACTTAAAAGCTTTTGTACAGCAAAGGAAACTATGAACAAAATGAGAAGAAAGCCTATAAAATGAGAGAAAATATTTGCAAATGATGTGACTGACAAGGGTTTAATCTCCAAAATATACAAACAACTTATATAACTCAATAACAAAAAAGCAAATAACCCAATCAAAAACTGGATAAAAGACCTAAATAGACATTTCTCAGAGTAAGACAGAGAGATGTCCAACAGGAACATGAAAAGATATTTAACATAATAATCATCAAGGAAATGCAAATGAAAACTCTAGTGAGGTATCACCCCACACCAGTTAGAATCACTATCATCAAAAAGCACCAGATAATAAATGCTACAGAGGGTGTGGAGAAAAAGGAACCCTCATTGATGGGAATGTAAATTGGTACAGTCACTAAGGAGAACAGTAGGCATGTCCTTTAGAAAACTAAAAATGCAGCTACCATATGTTCCAGCAATCTCACTCCTAGACATATATCTGTGTTGCTGTTGTTCAGTCACCCAGTTTGTCCAACTATTGGACAACCATGGACTGCAGCAAAACAGGACTCCCTGTCCCTCACCATCTCCTGAAGTTTGTCCAAGTTTATGTCCATTGCATTGGTGATGCCATCTAGCCATCTCATCTTCTGATGCCCTCTTCTCCTTCTGCCCTCAATCTTTCCCAGAATCAGGGACTTTTCCAATGAGTTAGCTGTTCGCATTAGATGACCAAAATACTAGAGTTTCAGCTTCAGTATCAGTCCTTCTGACAAGTATTCAGGGTCGATTTCCGTCAAGATTGACTCGTTTGAACTCCTTGCTCTTCAAGGGACTTTTGAAGTGTTCTCCAGCATCACAATTAGAAAGCAGCAATTCTTTGGCATTATGTCTTCTTTATGGTCCAGCTCTCACAACTCTAGCGACCACTGGGAAGACCATAGACTTGACTATATTAACCTTTGTTTACAGAGTAATGTCTCTGCTTTTCAACACACTGTCTATGTTTGTCATAGTTTTCCTCCCAAGAAGTGATTGTCTTCTGATTTCATGGCTGCAGTCACCATTTGCAGTGATTTTAGAGCCCAAGAAGAGAAAATCTGTCACTACTTCCACCTTTTCCCCTTCTATTTGCCATGGAATAATGGGGTTGGATGCCATGATCTTAGCTGTTTTAATATTTAGTCTTAAGTCAGCTCTTTCACTCTCCTCCTTCACCCTCATCAGGAGGCTTTTTAGTTCCTCTTAGCTTCCTGACGTTAGAATGATTTCATCTGACTATCTGAGGTGGTTGATGTTTCTCCAGCCTATCTTGATTTCAAAATTGTTGTCTGAGGAGGCCTTACAAGAAAAGAAGAGAAGCTAAAGGCAAAGAAGAAAATGAAAGCTATATCCATCTGAAAGCAGAGATCAAAAGACTAGCAAGGAGAGACAAGAAAGCCTTTCTAAGTGAACAATGTAAAACAATGGAATAGGAAATACTAGAGATCTCTTTAAGAAAATTAGAGATACCAAGGTAATATTTCATACAAAGATGGGCACAATAAAGGAAAAAAATAGTTTGGACCTAACAGATGCAGAAGATATTAAGAACAGATGACGAGAATACACAGAACTATACAAAAAAGATCTTAATGACCTAGATAACCATGATGGTGTGATCGCTCACCTAGAGCCAGACATCTTAGAGCATGAAGGCAAGTGGACCTTAGGAAGCATTACTACAAACAAAGCTAGGGCAAGTGATATAATTTCAGGTGAGCTATGTCAAATCCTAAAAGATGATGTTGTGAAAGTGCTGCACTCAATATGCCTGAAAATTTGGAAAACTAAGCAGTGGCCAAAGGACTGGAAAATGTCAGTTTTCATTTAAATGCCAAAGAAGGTCAGTGCCAAAGAATGTTCAGAAAACTGCACAATTGCACTCATTTCACAAGCTAGCAAAGTAATGCTCAAAATTCTCCAAGCTAGGCTTCAACAGCATGTGAATCATGAACTTCCAGATGTTCAAGCTTGATTGAGAAAAGACAGAGGTACCAGAGATTAATTGCCAACATTTGTTGTATCATAGAAAAAGCAAGAAACCTCCAGAAAAACATCTACTTCTGCTTTATTGACAACAGCAAAGCCTTTGACTGTATGCATCACAACAAATTGGAAAATTCTTCAAGAGATGGAAATACCAGACCACCTTACCTGCCTCCTGAGAAACCTGTATGCGGGTCAAGAAGCAACAGTTAGAATCAGACATGGAAAAATGGACTGGTTACAAATTGGGAAAGGAATACTTCAAGGCTGTATATTGTCACCCTGCTTACTTAACTTATATGCTGTAAATATCATGCAAAATGGATGAAGCACAAACTGAAATCAAGATTTCTGGGAAAAAATATCAATAACCTCAGATATGCAGAGGACACCAGCCTTATGGTAGAAAGTGAAAAGGAACTCAAGAGCCTCTTGATGACGGTGAAAGAGGAGAGTGAAAAAGCTGGCTTAAAATGGAACCTTCAAAAAAGCAAGATCATGGCATCTGGTCCCATCACTTCATGACAGATAGATGGAGAAAAAGGGACAGATTATGTTCTTAGGCTCCAAAATCACTGAAGATGATGACTGCAGCCATGAAATTAAAAGATGCTTGCTCTTTGGGAGAAAAGCTATGACAAAACTAGACAGTGTATTAAAGAGCAAAAAACATCAGTTTGCCAACAATGGTCCATTGAGACAAAGCTATATTTTTTCTAGTAGTCATGTATGAATGTGAGTGTTGGACCATAAAGAAGGCTGAGTGCTGAAGAAGTTATGGTGTTGTAGAAGACTCTTGAGAGTTCCTTGTACTGCAAGATCAAACCAGTCAATCCTAAAGGAGATCAGTCCTGAATATTCATTGGAAGGACTAATACTGAAACTGAAGCTCCAATACTTTGGCCACCTGATGTGAAGAGCTGACTCATTGGAAAAGACCTTGATGCCAAGAAAGATTGAAGGCAGAAGGAGAAGCGGACAACAGAGGATGTGATGGTTGGATGGCAGCACCGACTCAATGGACATGAGTTTAAGCAAGCTCTGGGAGATGGTGAAGGACAAAGAAGCCTGGCGTGCTGCAGTCCATGAGGTTGCAAAGTGTCAGACATGACTGAGAGACTGAACAACAATCTTGATTCCAGCTTGTAATTCATCCAGCCCAGCCTTTCTTATGATGTGCTCAGCGTATATGTTAAACAAACAGGGTGACAGCAGACAGCTCTGTTGTATTTCTTTCTCAATCTTGAACCAGTAATTTGTCCCATACAGGATTCTAACTGTTGCTTCATGACTTGCATACAGGTTTCTCAGGAGACAGGTAAGATGGCCTGGTATTCACATCTTTTTTAAGAGCTTTCCATAGTTTGTTATGAACCACATAGTCCAAGGCTTTAGTGTAGTTGATGGAATAGATGTAGGTATTTTTTTTTCCCCAGAATTCCCTTATTTTTTCTATTATTCAGCAACTTTGAATGTTGGCAATTTTATCCCTGGTTCCTCTTGCTTTTTGAATCAAGCTTGGACATCTCAAAGTTCTTGATTCACATAATGCTGAAGCCTAGCTTGCAAGATTTTAAGCCTGATCTTACTAGCATGGGAGATGAGTGTAGTTGTCCAATGGTTAGCACATTCTTTAGTACTACCCTTCTTGGGAATTGGGATGAGGATTGACCTTTTCCAGTCCTGTGGCCACTGCTAGGTCTTCCAAATTTGCTGACATATAGAATGCAACACCTTGATGGCATCATCCTTCTGAGTTTTGGATAGCTCTACTGGAATTCCATCACATCCACTATCTTTATTAATAGCAGTGTTTCCTAAGGCCCATTTGACTTTGCACTCCAGAATGTCTGGCTCTGGGTGACTGACCACATCATCATAGTAATTCAGTTCATTATGACCTTTTTTGTACAGTTCTTCTGTGTATTCTGGAACATATTATATGTTCCAGCAATCCCATTCCTAGGCATATATCCATAGAAAACCATAATTCAAAAATATATTCACCCCAATGTTCATTGCAGCACTATAACAATAGCCAAGACATGGAAGCAACCTAAATGTCAAGATAGATGAATGGATAAAGAATATGAGGAACATATATACAATGGAATATCAGTCAGCCATAAAAAGATGGAAATAATGTCATTTGCAGCAATATTGATGACCTAGAGTTTATCATACTAAGTGAAGTAAATAAGACAAGACAAATACCATATGCTATCACTTATATGTGGAATCTTTAAAAAGTTACACAGATTAACTTATATACAAAATAGAAATAGTCTCACAGACATAGAAAACAAATTTATGTTTACAAAAGAGTAAAGAGGGGATAAATTAGGAGTTTGGGACTGACATATACACATTACTATATATAAAATAATCATCAAGGACTTACTGTATAAAACATAGATCTATACTCAATATTTTGTAATAACCTATAAGGGAAAAGAATCTGAAAATAGTATATACATACATACATATATCTTAATCACTTTATTATACACTTGAAACTAACAACACTGTAAACCAACTATACTTCATTTGGAAAAAATCATAAAAATTATAAAAAATAAAATGTTTGTGACAAATACAATATTGTAAAGTGAAAAATAATAATAATAAAAGATAACACAACTTAAAAAAAATAAAATGTGACATATCTCTTTAAATTCAAAATTAACTCACATAGAACATATCCAAAAGAGAAAATATATGCTATCTCTACTGCCAACTTGGTTCTTTTCAGTATCCCATAATTCAGTGAATGGCACAATTGTTAACCAAGTTCTACAAATCAAAAAAATTGGTGACTTCCTGGGAAATTTCACTCTATATATTCAATCCATCATCAAGTCTTGCTAATTTTACTATTTAAATCCACCCACTATTTTCAATCTTCACTGCCATCACTCTAATCCAAGTGAACATCATCTGTTCCCTGAGCTATTGTTCAGTTCAGTTCAGTTGCTCAGTCGTGTCCAACTCTTTGAGACCCCATGAATCGCAGCACGCCAGGCCTCCCTGTCCATCACCAACTCCCGGAGTTCACCCAGACTCACATCCATCGAGTCAGTGATACCATCCAGCCATCTCATCCTCTGTCGTCACCTTCTCCTCCTGCCCCCAATCCCTCCCAGCATCAGAGTCTTTTCCAATGAGTCAACTCTTCGCATGAGGTGGCCAAAGTACTGGAGTTTCAGCTTTAGCATCATTCCTTCCAAAGAAATCCCAGGGCTGATCTCCTTCAGAATGGACTGGTTGGGTCTCCTTGCAGTCCAAGGGACTCTCAAGAGTCTTCTCCAACACCACAGTTCAAAAGCATCATTTCTTCGGCGCTCAGCCTTCTTCACAGTCCAACTCTCACATCCATACATGACCACTGGGAAAACCATAGCCTTGACTAGACGAACCTTTGTTGGCAAAGTAATGTCTCTGCTTTTGAATATGCTATCTAGGTTGGTCATAACTTTCCTTCCAAGGAGTAAGCGTCTTTTAATTTCATGGCTGAACTACTGTAATATCCTTCTAATTGGTCTGTCTTCATCTACCTTGCATCCTCACAATGAAGTTAATGATTTTTTTTCCAAAATACAGTGAGCTTTACACACACACACTTAAAACCTTCCATAACTTCCTATTTCCATTAAGACAACAGCAAAATTTTTAATATTTTGTTCAAGGGCCTATGTTGTCTCATCCTTAACTACATTTCAACCTTGATTTTGCTCTCTGCTATAACCAGCTGGGCTTCCCCATTCATTCATATTCATTATTCTTTTCCCTCCATGGTATCTATACTTGCTTTTGCATTTTTAAAATATTTTTTTACTCTTTCTCTATTTAGTATCTAGTCTTCTTCAGAGGTAGAACTTCTCTATGATTTAATCATATGATACCAGGCAGTTCTCCTACATGGTGTTTATTACATTTACCTGTGACTGTGATTTGTGATTACCTTTATTTGTCCTTGAATTTTTGCCTGTAGATCTAGACCTTATAAGTAGGGATCATTTGTTGTTTTCTTCAGCTTTTAATCCCAGGCACAGATCAGATCAGATCAGATCAGTCACTCAGTCATGTCCGACTCTTTGCAACCCCATGAATCCCAGCACGCTAGGCCTCCCTGTCCATCACCAACTCCTGGAGTTCACGCAGACTCACATCCATCGAGTCAGTGATGCCATCCAGCCATCTCATCCTCTGTCGTCCCCTTTTCCTCCTGCTCCCAATCCCTCCCAGCATCAGAGTCTTTTCCAATGGGTCAACACTTTGCATGAGGTGGCCAAAGTACTGGAGTTTCAGCTTTAGCATCATTCCTTCCAAAGAAATCCCAGGGCTGATCTCCCAGGCACAGCATAGTGCTTAACACATAGTAGGAACTCAACATTCATTAAATGGATGGATTCATAGATTAATAAATATGCTAGGTGTTAATAATAGCTAGCACCTATTTATGTTATCATGTACTATGTTAAGTACTTTGGATGACTACTTTATTCAATCATCATAAGAACTCTGTGAGGTACTGTTGTTATTCTTCTTTTACAAATGATTAAACTAAGACTTATGAAGGTGAGAAAAGTATCCAAAGTTACATGATTAGCAATCAACAGAACCACAGTTAAAATTCTGGTAACAAACAACCTCATTTTACACCTAAAGCAACTAGAGAAAGAACAAGAAAAACCCAAAGTTAGTAGAAGGAAATAAATCATAACGATCAGATCAGAAATAAATGACAAGGAGATGAAGAAAACAATAGAAAAGATCAATGAAACTGGTTTTTTGAAAAAGCTGGTTCTTTGAAAAGATAAGCACAATTGATAAACCTTTAGTCAGACTCATCAAGAAAAAAAAGAGAGCTCAACTCAATAAAATTAGAAATGAAAAAGAAAACATTACAACTGACACCACAGAATACAAAGGATCATAAGAGATATATGATCTCTTATGATAGCATATATGTGATGAACATAGATATATGTTCATCAGCCAATATCACTGATGAACATAGACATAATAATCGTTAACAAAATACCAGCAAACCGAATCCAACAACATATTAAAAGGATCATATACCATGGTCAAATGGGATTTATCCAAGAGATCCAAGGATTCTTCAATATACACAAATCAATCAATGAGATACACCACATTAATAGACTAAAGAATAAAAGTTATGAGATCATCTCAATAGATGCTGAATAAACTTTTGGCAAAATTCCACACTCATTTATAATAAAAACTCTTCAGAAAGTGAGCATAGAGGGAATCTACCTCAGTCTAATAAAGGCCATATATGACAAGCCTGCAGCAAGCATCATTCTCAATGGTGAAAAACTGAAAGTCTGTTCTCTAAGATTAGGAACAAGACAAGGATGTGCACTCTCACTGCTTTTTTTGCAAAATAGCTTTGCAAGTCTTAGCCATGGCAATAAGACAAGAAAAATAAATAAATAAGTACAAACTGGAAAAGAAGAAGCAATATGGTCACTGCAGATGACATGATGCTATACATAGACAATCCTAGATACCATCAGAAAACTACTTGAGCACATCTGTGAACTCAGTAAAGTTGCAGGATACAATATTAATGTATTGTAATCTATTGCATTTGTATACACTAACAAAAAAAAATCAGAATGAGAAATAAAGGAAATAACCCCATATCAGTTCAGTTCAGTCGCTCAGTCGTGTCCAACCCTTTGGGACCCCATGAATTGCAGCATGCCAGCCTCCCTGTTCATCATCAACTCCCAGAGTCCACCCAGACTCATGTCCATCGAGTCAGTGATGCCATCCAGCCATCTCATCCTCTGTCGCCCCCTTCTCCTCCTGCCCCCAATCCCTCCCAGCATCAGAGTCTTTTCCAATGAGTCAACTCTTCGCATGAGGTGGCCAAAGTACTGGAGTTTCAGCTTTAGCATCATTCCTTCCAAAGAAATCCCAGGGCTGATCTCCTTCAGAATGGACTGGTTGGATCTCCTTGCAGTCCAAGGGACTCTCAAGAGTCTTCTCCAACACCACAGTTCAAAAGCATCATTTCTTTGGCGCTCAGCCTTCTTCACAGTCCAACTCTCACATCCATACATGACCACAGGAAAAACCATAGCCTTGACTAGACGGACCTTTGTTGGAAAAGTAATGTTTCTGCTTTTGAATATGCTATCTAGGTTGGTCATAACTTTTCTTCCAAGGAGTAAGCCTCTTTTAATTTCATGGCTGCAATCACCATCTGCAGTGATTTTGGAGCCCCCAAAAATAAAGTTTGACACTGTTTCCCCATCTATTTCCCATGAAGTGATGGGACTGGATGCCATGATCTTCGTTTTCTGAATGTTGAGCTTTAAGCCAAATTTTTCACTCTCCTCTTTCACTTCATCAAGAGGCTTTTTAATTCCTCTTCACTTTCTGCCATAAGGGTGGTGTCATCTGCATATCTGAGGTTATTGATATTTCTCCCGGTGATTTTCGTTCCAGCTTGTGCTTCTTCCAGTCCAGCGTTTCTCATGATGTACTCTGCATATAAGTTAAGTAAGCAGGGTGACATTATACAGCCTTGACGTACTCCTTTTCCTATTTGGAACCAGTCTGTTCCATGTCCAGTTCTAACTGTTGCTTCCTGACCTGCATACAAATTTCTCAAGAGGCAGATCACGTGGTCTGGTATTCCCATCTCTTTCAGAATTTTCCACAGTTTATTGTGAATCCCATTTACCATTGCATCAATATGAATCAAATACCTAGGTATACTTATCTAACCAGGCAAAAAGCTCGTACTCTGAAACTGTAAGATGCTGATGAAAGAAATCGAAGATGATGCAAACAGAAACAGATTGAAAACATATTATGTTCTTAGATGGTCAATATTTTGAAAATGACTATACAACCAAGGCAATTTACAGATTCAATGCAATCCTATCAAATTATGAAAAACATTTTTCACAGAACTAGAACAAAAAGTTTTGCAATTTGTATGGAAGCACAAAAGACCCCGAATAGCCAAAACAATCTGAAGAAAGAAAAATGGAGCTGAAGGAATCAGGCTCCCTGACTTCAGACTGTTTCACAAAGATACAGTAATTGAAACATTATGGAACTGGCACATAAACAGAAATATAGACCAATTAAACAGGATAGAAAGCCCAAAGATAAACCTATACACTTGTGGTCATCTGTTGTTGTTCAGTCAAAAATTCGTGTCCAACTGTTTGTGACCGCATGGACTTCTCTGTACTTCACTATCTCCAAGAGTTTGTTCAAACTCATATCCATTGAGTCAGTGATCCAACCATCTCATCTTCTGTCACCCCTTCTCCTCCTGCCCTCAATTTTTCCCAACATCAGGGTCTTTTCCAATGAGTCACATTTTTACATCAGGCAGCCAAAGTATTGGAGCTTCAGCTTCAGCAACAATCCTTCCACAATTATTATTCAGGGTTAATTGCCATTAGGATTGCTTGTTTTGGACTCTTGCTATCCAAGTGACTCTCAAGAGTCTTCTCCAGCACCATAACCCCAAAGCATCAATTCTTCAGAATTCAGCCTTCTTTATGGACGAACTCTCAGATCTGTTCATAATGACTACTGAAAAAACCATAGCTTTGACTCTACAGAGCTTTGTTGGCAAACTGATATCTCTTCTTTTTAATACACTGCCTAAGAATGGCATTGAAACATGTATAATATTATATGTGAAATGAATCGCCAGTCCAGGTTCGATGCATGATACAGATGTTTGGGGATGGTGCACTGGGATGACCCAGAGGGATGGTATGGGGAGGGAGGTGGGAGGGGGGTTCAGGAAGAGGAAAACGTGTATACCCATGGCAGATTCATGTTGATGTATGGCAAAACCAATACAATATTGTAAAGTAAATAAATAAATAAAATAATACACTGTCTAGTTTTGTCATAGCTTTTTTTTCCAGGGAGCAAATGTCTTACTTTCCTGGTTGCAATCACTATTTGCAATGATTTTGGAGCCCAAGAAAATAAAATCCATCACTTTTTCCCCATCTATTTGCCATGAATTAATGGGACCAGATGCCATGATCTTAGTTGTTTCGATATCGAGTCTTAAGTCAGAGTTTTCACTTTCCTCTTTCACCCTCATCAAGGGACTCTTTAGCTCCTCTTCACTTTCTGCCATTAGAGTGGCATCATCTGCATATTTGAGGTTGTTGGTATTTCTCCTGGCATCTTTGATTCCGCTGTGTGGCTCATCTGGCCTGGCACTGTACATGATGTACTCTACATATAAGTTAAATAACCAGGGTGCCAATATACAGCCTTGACATACTCCTTTCCCAATTTTGAGCCAGTCCTTTGTTCCGTGTCTGGTTCTGTTGCTTTTTGACCTGAATACAGTTTCTCAAGAGACAGATAATGTGGTCTGGCATTCCCATCTCTTTAAGAATTTTCCACAGTTGTGATCCACATAGTCAAAAGCTTTAGCATTCTGATAAAACGTGATCCACTGGAGAAGGAGATGGCAAACCACTCCTATATTCTTGCCTTGAGAAACCCATGAACAGTAAAAGGAAAAAAGATATGACACCAGAATTTGAGCCCTTCAGGTTGTTATGTGTCCAATATACTACTGAAGAAGAGTGGAAAAATAGTTCCAGAAAGAATGAAGAGTCTGGGCCAAAGCAGAAACAATACTCAGTTGTGAATGTGTCTGGTGGTAAAGTAAAGTCTAATGCTACAAAGAACAATATTGCATAGGGACCTGGAATGTTAGGTCCATGAATCAAGGTAAACTGGACATAGTCTAGCAGGAGATGTAGTCAACTAATTTGTGACAAAATCGGCAAGAATATACAGTAGAGAAAAGACAGTCTCTTCATTAACATATGCTGGGAAAACTAAAGAGCTGCATGTAAAAGGATGAAATTAGAATACTCCCTAACACCACACACAAAAATAAACTAAAGTTGATTAAAGACCTAAATGTAAGGCCAGATACAATAAAACTCTTAGAGGAAAGCATAGAGTGGAATATTTTCTGGTATAAATGGAAGCAAGATATATTTTGATCCACCTTCTAGAGTAATGAAAACAAAAATAAACAAATGAGACCTAACTAAACTTAAAAGCTTTTGCACAGCAAAGGAAACCATAAACAAAGTGCAAAGACAATCCACAGAATGGGAGAAAATATTTGCAAATGAAGTGATTGACATGGGATTAATCTCCAAAATATACAAACAGTTCATGCAGTTCAATTTTTAAAAATCCAATCAAAAAAAATGAGCAGAAGATCTAAATAGACATTTGTCCATCGAAGATGGATGACCAAAAAACACATGAAAGGATGCTTGATCACTAATTGTTAGATAAATGTAAATCAAGACTACAATGAGGTATCAACTCACACCAGTCAGAATGGCCATCATCAAAAGATCTAAAAGCAATAAATGCTGGAGAGGGTGTGGAGAAAATGAAACACTTCTACACTGTTGGTGGTTATGTAAATTGGTGAAAATATTGTGGAGAACAGTATGGAGGTTCCTAAAAAACTAAAAATAGAACTACCATATAATCCAGAAATCCCACTTCTTGGCATATACCCAGAAAAATAACTTACTTCAAAAGAATAAATTCACCCTGATGTTCATTGCACCACTATTTACAATAGCCAAGATAAGAAAGCAACCTATTAATAAATGACTGTTGATAGACAAATGAATAAAAATGTGCTACATGTATGCCATATAATATTACTCAGTTACAAAGAAAGAATGAAATATGCTACTTACAGCAACATGGATGGATGTAGAGATTGTCATACTGAGTGAAGTCAGACAGAGAAAGACAAATATCGTATGAAATCACTTATACGTGGAATCTAAGAATTGGTACAAATGAAGTTCTTTAAAAAACAGAAAAAGAGTCACCTATGTAGAAAACAATCTTAAGATTACCATTGGGAAAAGGGAGGAAGGATAAATTGGGAGATTGGGATTGATATATACACACTACTATATATATATATAGTAGTGGTACACCTAGCCCATGGAATTATGAAATATATAGTGTGTATATGTATATACACACTATTATATATGTATAGTACAGGGAACTCTCCTCAATACTCCGTAATGGCTTATATGGAAAATAATCCAGAAATAGAGTGGATATGTTGTGTATGTGTAACTGATTCAATTTGCTATACACCTGAAACTAACAAAACACTGTAAATTGACTATGCTCTGATAAATAAAATTTCTGGTGACATGACTTTAATCACTATACTAAACTGTCTTTAACAATATAAAAATACATAACACATATTTCCTATCAATAGTCTATTGATAAATTATTTTATAGCCCTTCCTTGAATGATGAGAGGCATGGTGAGTTGTTACGTCAGAAAGCAGGATATGTAAGTAATGGATAATAAAATTGAAATCTCAAGCAGCGCTTTTCTGGTTATATGATGAAAGCCAAAAGAATAAATTTCTTTTTTTTTATTATTATTATTTTAATTTTATTTTATTTTTAAACTTTACAGTGTTGTATTAGTTTTGCCAAATATCAAAATGAATCCACCACAGGTATACCTGTGTTCCCCATCCTGAACCCTCCTCCCTCCTCCCTCCTCATATCCTCCCTCTGGGTCGTCCGAGTGCACCAGCCCCAAGCATCCAGTATCGTGCATCGAACCTGGACTGGTGACTCGTTTCATACATGATAATACTGTATTGGTGTTTTTCTTTCTGGCTTACTTCACTCTGTATAATAGGTTCCAGTTTCATCCATCTCATTAGAACTGATTCAAATGCATTCTTTTTAATGGCTGAGTATTACTCCATTGTGTATATGTACCACTGCTTTCTTATCCATTCATCTGCTGATGGGCATCTAGGTTGCTTCCATGTCCCGGCTATTATAAACAGTGCTGCGATGAACATTGGGGTACACGTGTCTCTTTCCCTTCTGGTTTCCTCAGTGTGTATGCCCAGCAGTGGGATTGCTGGATCATAAGGCAGTTCTATTTCCAGTTTTTTAAGGAATCTCCACACTCTTCTCCATAGTGGCTGTACTAGTTTGCATTCCCACCAACAGTGTAAGAGAGTTTCCTTTTCTCCACACCCTCTCCAGCATTTATTGCTTGTAGACTTTTGGATCACAGCCATTCTGACTGGCGTGAAATGGTACTTCATAGTGGTTTTGATTTGCATTTCTCTGATAATGAGTGATGTTGAGCATCTTTTCATGTGTTTTGTCAGACAGTGTTACAGAATAATGTATCACCAGAATGCTGGTGGAAAATAGCACTGATAATCTTGAACTAATCTCTAATTAAATCATTTCAGTGATTTTAATAAAGGGCCTATTTACAAAGTAGTAAGCATGTCATACAAAAATCCAAAGAGATGGTGCAGGATTCTAGGATTTGTAACATTGAGTTAGGGGTGAAAGTGTCAGTTACCTCCTTAGGTCCTAAAGGGCAAAGGAGAAGAACAGAGACAGAAAGAACTGTGTGGGGAAAGAATCCTGATAGGAGCTGTGACCTTTAGTCAAGGGTACACCTAGACTACGGAATTACAGGGTGAAAGACAAGAGGGTAAGTTTTCCACCTTCATTCTCCTCACACCTGCTAGTCTTCTACCAGCTCTCACCATTAATCAAACCCAGTCCAAAGCTAGACGACAAGGGGGCTCTGTTTATATGATTCTTGTAGGTAAGTCTCCTGGAACACAATGCAGGGTAGAGGATGGGTCCAAAAGACGAATGGAAGATATCCAGAACAGGTGGTAGTGCGAAAAATAAATAAATAAATTTCTATAGCATCTATTCACATCATTTTTTTTGCTCATATAAGGCCAACTTTGCTTCTCAGTAGTGCCAATAAGAAAAAGAATATATAAAAGAGGGTCTTGGTTTGGGATTTAATTTGTTTCAATAAATACCCCACTAAGATTCCATACTTTATTAGTCTTTAGGACATACACCATGTCACACTTATTTGAATTCTTGGAAGGTGAACAAAGCCTTAAGATTCTCATCAGGAACGTGCTATTAAAATTCAAGGCATTGGACTAGCATCATTAAAATGATGCCTCTAGCCTCCGCTCTGATTTCTGACCCAAGGTGCATTGAATATAGATAAGTAAAACTAGTGCTCCACCTGGTTCCCATTATATTTGTATGTTGTGGAGTAGCTCTAATATTACATAATATTTTCCTTATGCAGAGTTAGAACACAAATGAAGTTTCAACCTCCACCATTTTGTCATACACAGAAGGTCACTTTCTTATTTGCTGAGCATAGTAGAACTAGCAGGGCATAAATTAAATTAGCTGATGCTTTTTGATACCCTGTTAGATCACACTATATTATAAGTGCCAATTTCAACACTTGGAGAATGAGAAAGTATATTATAAAATATTAATGAAAGTTGCACACCTTAAATCTCCAATCTCCAAATGAATATTTACTCCAGGTCTTCACATGCTGTGATCTGAACATTCCATCTTGATTAGTTCTCAGTTTTTTCTGCTGAATTTTATAGTGCTGAAATTAATAATGCCAATAATTATATAATCAAGCAGGGATACTAATAATGGCTATCAGGCATAATGTTTTTAGAAGGTTGCTGAGAAAACATGAGGATATAAGAGAAAGGATATAAAGCTATTACAATCTAGGCTCAAAGGAAATTGAACATGGCTTTAGAAATTTTTTCAAGTGAGGGAGTTTTGAGGAAAAGAATTTCTAAAGCCAAAATATTTTCCATCAGTTAATCTTATTATTAGTGATAGTTTAATTATATCCAATTTTATTTTGTTGAGCACTGAACCTTTCATTTACATCTAAAACTAATTCTTAAGAAAGGTTGTTTCAGAATCAGAAGATATGCTTTCTTTATGAAATTATCTGTAAAATTCATATTGTTTATTTTGGCTACCTTTCTAGTAAATAAAGCATAAAACAATAAAATAATGATGAGCATAATTATTTAGGAATTAGACACTCTGAAGTTTATGTCATTTGCTAACTCTTTGACATTTCAAGTTATTTAACTAATTTAAACTTCTGTTTCCTTGTTTGTACTATCAGGATGACCATACTTACCTCCTTACAATGTAATAATGATTAGGAGAGAGAAGGTACATAAAATACTTAACCCAGTGTCTGGCACATAGCAAGTACTCACTAAGTAATAGTTCTCTATTTTCATGTTTTGATGTGTACATGACATAGACCCTAGAATCACTTTATGAATAGGAAGAATAATGACTTTTTTGTGTTTTGATTTAGTGGATATTGGGAAATCTCCTAATCCCAAAATATTTTTCTATACTAATGTCATATTGCCAGAAATTTCAACAAAGTAATTTGTTTTTGAATAATTCTTCTGGAATAATATTTTAAAATATAAATATATCAGTAAAGATAACATATTACAATGTTGTTGAGTACTGCTTCCCTGTTACCTCAGTCAGTAAAGAATCTGCCTATAGTGCAGGAGACCTGGATTTGATCCCTGGATCAGGAAGATCCCCTGGAGAAGGAAATGGCAAACCACTCCAGTATTCTTGCCTGGAAAATCCCATGGACAGAGGAGCCTGATGGGTTACAATTCATGGGGTCACAGCAGTCAGACATGACTTAGTGACTACACCACCACCACCAATTCTCCAAAAGGAGGCACCTTGAGATAAGGAGAATGCAAAAATATTAGAAGTAGAGAGAGGACTGAAGCACAGTGCCTGTTTCACTGGTCTCCCTAGGAGGAGAATTTCCTTTTAGTTCACCAGACAGTGAATGGTTGATTCTAAGGCCAGAGGATGCTTAAGACTCCGGGTGGGCTAAGATATTCTGGTCCCTTTCTGTAGGGTTTGGTTTCCTCCAGAAGGTATAAAAAAGGACTACATAACACCTGAAGCTAGACTCCCAGCTATTCATTTAAAGCAGCTGATTGCAATCCTCAAATTTCTTCCCATCCACCCATCTAGTGTGTGTGTATATATATATGTATAAAACATATACATATATATATATATGTATATAGGTATGATCTATATGTAGAAAAGTATAAAACACTGATGAAAAATAGAATAAGATCTAAATAAGTGGGAAAAAAATATATACCATGTAGATGGGATGGAAGATTCCAGATTGTTAAAATGTTATTTCTCTCCAATTTTTCAATATATTCCACACAATCTCAATAGAAATCTCCACAAGCTTTTTTTGGTTTATTTTTGTAGATAATGACAAGCTGATTCTAAAATTTACATAGGAATTCAAAGGTAGTGGGATAATAAAAAAAATTAAGAAAAAAAGTTAAAAAAAAAAGAGAAAAAGTAAGAAAAAGTTGGGTAATGCACAATACTCAATTTCAAGACTTGCTATAAAGCTACATTAATCAAGACATTGTGGTGTTGGTGAAAGGATACATGTAGATAAATTGAATAAAATGAAGATTCCAGAAACAGACACCCAAATGAACTGATTTTTGAAATAGATGCAAAGAAACTCAGTGGGAAAAGAACAGTCTTTTTAACAAGTAGTGTTAATAAATTGGAGGACCATGTGAAAAAAAAATCCCATAACTATACCTTATATCTTTTGAAAAATTAATTCAAAGTGAATCAAAAACCTAATTATAAAAATGAAAGAATATAAAGCTTCTAGGAGAAAATCTACATAACCCTGTGTTTGACAATGAGCTTTTAGACACAGCAAAAGTATGACCTATGAAAGAAAAACCTCATCATATTGGACTTTATCAAATCTAGAAGCTTTGATTTGAAAAATATGTTGTTAAGAGAATGACAAGACCAGGGGGGAAATAATAGGAGAAAATATTTTCAAATTATGTATCTGATGAAAACAATCACATTTGTGTCCAGAATATACAAGGAACTCTTAAAACTCATTAATAAGGGGGATAAATAAAACAATGAATGAAAGGTCTAAACAAAGGTATCTAATGACAAATAAATATATGAAAATATGCTCAATTTCATATGTCATTAGATAAATGGAAATTAAAAACATGTAATTGATAATACCAAATACTCACAAAATTGTGGAGTAACAGAAATTCTCATCCATTGCAGGTGGGAATGAGAAGTGGGATAGCCACTTTGAAGACACTCTGGTAGTTACTCATGCAGTAAAAACATCAGTTACATCCCTAAGTATTTACCCAAGTGAACTGAATACTTATGTTCATACAAAAACCTGTACATGAATGTTTATAGGAGCTTTATTCATGATCACCAAAAAGTGGAAGCAACCAAGATGTCTGTTTTTTTTTTTTTTTTTTACTTCAATAGGTGAATGGAAAAGGAAATTGTGGAACAATTATAAAGAGCATATTATTCAGTAAAAATAAAAAGGAATCAATTAGTAATTCATACAATAACATGAATAAAACAAATGCAGTTTGTTAAATGTGAAAAGTCAGATCTGAAAGGCTACATATTAAATGATTCCATTCATATGACATTCTAGAAAAGGCAACAATATAGAGACAGAAGACAAACATGGTTTCCAGGGGTTTGAGAGGGGAGTGGTCAATTACAAGGGAATGCATAGCAGGTTCATTAGGGTGATGGAATTTTTATGTGAGATACTGATGTAGTAGATACACAGCACTAGTATTTGTCAAGCCACAAAATACTGTACATCACAGAGTGAATTTCAGTGAATGCAAAAAAAAAAAAAAGAAAGAAAGAAAAAACAGTAGGTCAGGGATCCAAGATGAAATGCAGAATCTGTCTCAAAACAGCATGACTTCACTGAAGGGGATGGGGGAAAAAGCTGACCTAATTAAAATTTGAAACTAGTGATTTGACTAGAAAATTTAAGGCTAAATACAAAAAGATTTATACATAAACATCGTACTCTAGTTGATAAAGTTGTTTCTCACAGAAGTACAGGTTAAAAATTCTGAAACTACTTTACATGAACATTGGAATTGAAACTAATAAGTAAGTGGAAAGTGCATGGTAGGAGCTGGGTACGTTATGGTTGGAGAGGGAAGATAAGCAAGGGGAGAAATGCTGGAATGAATCATATACTATTGCACTGTGATCAAAGATATCAGCATGATTATGTATATAGCCTAATGTAGATACAGATGGAGAAATATAGAAATAATTATAGATAGGTGTGGATAACCAAGTGTTAGTATACACATATATATTTCCCAAATCTGTCAACTGAGAGGACTTGGAAAGACTACCCCAGTAGCTTTGAGCACAGCAGTACCATATCTAAGTTTGCAGGTACCATCCTTCCAATAAAAGAAAATCAAGGCTCCTAGAAAAATTATTAGAGCTAGGATAGGAAATATATTCAGTGAAAATGAGCCTGGAACATCTTGTAGGATCAGAAAGTAAGGTAGTGCTCAGAAAGTAGACTATTATTCAGAAAATAAAAGCATAAAGGAATATCAAAGGGACACAGGAGTCAACCTAAAATATGTCCTACTAACCAAACCTGGAACAATCTATGCAACATAGGACATAATATAATATCTGATTATAATGCAAATAATAAAATAAATCTCACAAGTTTATACTGATATAGATAAATGATTGAAAAAAAATAAATATGGGAATAGCGGGAACAGTTCTTTACAGAAAAGTTTCAAATAATTTTTCCTTCCAAGAAGTAGAGCTTAATCATTCTCCTCCCATTGCATGTGCACCTTGTTTGGTGACTTGTTTCTAAAGAAGAGAGTATAGGCACATAGATGAGAAAATAAATAACAAATATCAGTCACTAATAAATTCCTAGATTCTGTTAAAATAAAGAATAGAGTATAAAAATGGGGGGAAAAGCAAATATTTTTGAGAAACCTGGAGAACACTAACTAGGGCAGGATAGGCAAAACCAATACAATATCGTAAAGTAATCAGCCTCTAATTAAAATAAATAAATAAATAAAATAATCATGTTGATATTATGTATCCCTGAGGTGATGTGATAAAAATACCGCTTTACCTATGTGGTATTATTCCTCCACTCAAAAAAATTGCTCCAGTCTAACACTGACAAAAACAACAAATACATTAAAATTGATATATTTTGTACAAAATACACTATGAGTACTCTCTAAAACTATCAAGTTAATCAAAAACAAGGAAAGTCTGAGAAACTCTCACAGCCAAGATCTTAAAGAGACATAATGACTAAACGTGATGAAGTTTCTTGGATAGCAGTTTCTGGAACAGAAAGAAGAAATTAGATAAATCTATGGACATCCACACAAAGTATAGACTTTATATAGTAATATTTCATCAACAATGGTTTGTTAGTTGTGGTAAATGTACCATACCAGTGTAAGAGGCTAATAACAGGAGAAATTAGGCCTGGGGTTTATATTAATATAAACTCTCTGTACTATCTTTGAAACTTTTATGTTTGTCTAAAACTATCCCTAAAAAATTAATTTTATCCTATCCTTAGAAATTAATTAGAAAAGCTAGAGACTCCCTATTTCTGGTTCAGCATGCAAGAAGCTTAGAAGTCACCACTCAATCCTATAATTCCATGTTTCTAGGAATTTTATTTGTTCAACAAATAAAAAGTTGAACAAACTGAAAAAACAACTCTTCTTATAGTAACCAGAAAATGAGGTCACAGGGCAAACAAATGTACCAAAATTGGAGAGACAAACAGGCAGATACAGAGAATCATAATTTATAGAGCAGAAATCCATGAGCAGGAACTTCTATGTGAAGCAATGCCAGGGTAAGAAAATCTGAACTGTAATTGACAAATGGCTAGAGGCTCAATGTGGACAGCTCTGAGAGTTAAAACACTAGGAAGACCCAGTCATAGAAGGGCCTATAAAGTTCTGTTAGATTTACCTAGAGGAGTTCTTCCAGGTCCTTACAGTGAATACATGAGAAAAATTCCCTCATATTTTTGGCTGTAAAAGGGGAAAACAAATCATTTTGAAATACGGTAGAGCATTCTTTTCTTCTTAACATGGCATGCCCCAAGTAGAGACTATTTTACCAGATCATAATTTGCTGGGCTTCTTTCAGGAAAGAAGTTCAGTTTTGGAAAACTTAACTCTAGGTAGCTTAGCCTTCTACATGGGAGAAAGGAAACACCCAAATCCAGTCCCCATCCTGTCCTACCTAAGGGTGGGAGGGAAGGACTGAGAACAGTGGTAAATTTCACAGTTCAGGGGCACTTGAAAAGAATATAATGTTGTCAGCCAACTGTACCTCAATAAAAAAAGAAGAGGAAAAAACCATGATTATTATGCTAAGGGCTATAATGTATAAGAGTAGAGAGCATATAAGAACAGTTGAAAAATCTAAACAGAAACATGGAATTCTAAGAATCAAAAAGAAATGCTATATATCATAAACACTGTAAAATATACAAAGAGTGTCTTTGATGAGCATATTAGTAGACTGGACACAGATAAGGAAAACTCTAAGCTTGAGGATATTTTAATAAAAGAACTCCCAAACTGAAAAGCAATGAAAACAAAGACTGAAACACACACACACACACACACACACACACACACACACACAGAATGTCCAAGGACCGTGGGGTAACTACTAAAGGCGTAACATATGCATAATGGAAATACCAGAAGAAGAAAAAAAGAAAGGAACAAAATGAATATTTTAAACAATTATCACTGAGAATTTTCCCGAAATTAATGTCAGACACCAAACCACAGATATAGGAAGCTTAGAGAAAGCCCCACAGGATAAATTCCAAAAAACATATATAATTAGGCGTAACATATACAAACTTAAAAAAAAAAAACGATAAAATATTGAAAGAATCAACAAAATAAAAATACCTAGCTTATAGAGGAGAAAAGATAAGAATTACAATGAACTGTTTAGAAATGATGGAAGCAAGAAGAGAGTGGAGTGAAATATTAAAAGAGTTGAGAGAAAAATTACCAACATAGAAACCATTATTCAGTGAGAAAATTTCTCAGATAAACAAAAATTTTCTTAGAGAAACAAACGAGGGAATTTATTGACAAAATGGGACTGCTCAGGTTGTGCTAGTGGTAAGAACGCACATGCCAATGCAGGAGATTCAAGAGATGTAGATTCAATCATTAGGTTGGGAAGACCCCCTGGAAAAGGGCATGGCAACCTACTTCAGTATTATTTCCTGAAGAATTGCATGGAGAGGATACAGTCCATAGGGTCACAAGGAGTTGGACACAACTGAAGCGACTTAGGACAAATGCACACACTGACAAAATACCTGCTTTGAAAGAAATATTAAAAGAAGTTCCTCAGAGAGAAAGAAAACAGTATAGGTACAAAACTTGGATCTACATAAGAAAGGAAGAGCAACTAAGAAGGAATAAGTAAAGATAAAACAAAAACATTTACTGTTTATTCTTTATTGATCTAACAGATAATGATTTGTTCAAAATAACAACAGCAACAATGTATTTTATTTTATATACACACACATATATATGATTACACAAGAATACACAGAAGAACTGTACAAAAAAGATCTTCACGACCCAGATAATCAAGATGGTGTGATCACTCATCTAGAGCCAGACATCTTGGAATGTGAAGTCAAGTGGGCCTTAGAAAGCATCACTATGAACAAAGCTAGTGGAGGTGATGGATTCCAGTTGAGCGATTTCAAATCCTGAAAGATGATGCTGTGAAAGTGCTGCACTCAATATGCCAGCAAATATGGAAAACTCAGCAGTGGCCACAGGACAGGAAAAGGTCAGTTTTCATTCCAATCCCAGGAAAGTCAATGCCAAAGAATGCTCAAACTACTGCACAATTGCACTCATCTCACATGCTAGTAAAGTAATGCTCAAAATTCTCCAAGCCAGGCTTCAGCAATATGTGAACTGTGAACTTCCTGATGTTTAAGCTGGTTTTAGAAAAAACAGAGGAACCAGAGATCAAATTGCCAACATCCGCTGGATCATCAAAAAAGCAAGAGAATTCCAAAAAAACATATATCTCTGCTTTATTGAATATGCCAAAGCCTTTGACTGTGTGGATCACAATAAACTGTGGAAAATTCTTCAAGAGATGGGAATACCAGACCACCTGACCTGCCTTTTGAGAAATCTGTATGCAGGTCAGGAAGCAAGAGTTAGAACTGGACATGGAACAACAGACTGGTTCCAAATAGGAAAAGCACTATATCAAGGCTGTACATTGTCACCCTGCTTATTTAACTTATATGCAGAGTACATCATGAGAAATGCTGGGCTGGAGGAAGCACAAGCTGGAATCAAGATTGCCCGGAGAAATATCAGTGACCTCAGATATGCAGATGAAACCACCCTTATGGCAGAAAGTGAAGAGGAACTCAAAAGCCTCTTGATGAAAGTGAAAGTGGAGAGTGAAAAAGTTGGCTTAAAGCTCAACATTCAGAAAACGAAGATCATGGCATCCGGTCCCATCACTTCATGGGAAATAGATGGGGAAACAGTGGAAACAGCATCAGACTTTATTTATTTGGGCTCCAAGATCACTGCGGATGGTGACTGCAGCCATGAAATTAAAAGACGCTTACTCCTTGGAAGGAAAGTTATGACCAACCTAGATAGCATATTCAAAAGCAGAAACATTATTTGCCAACAAAGTTCTGGCTAGTCAAGGCTATGGTTCTTCCTGTGGTCATGTATGGATGTAAGAGTTGGACTGTGAAGAAAGCTGAGCCCTGAAGAATCGATGCTTTTGCACTGTGGTGTTGGAGAAGACTCTTTAGAGTCCCTTGGACTGCAAGGAGATCCAACCAGTCCATTCTGAAGGAGATCAGCCCTGGGTGTTCTTTGGAAGGAATGATGCTAAAGCTGAAACTCCAGTACTTTGGCCACCTCATGTGAAGAGTTGACTCATTGGAAAAGACTCTGATGCTGGGAGGGATTAGGGGCAGGAGGAGAAGGGGACGACAGAGGATGAGATGGCTGGATGGCATCACTGACTCGATGGACGTGAGTCTCAGTGAACTCCGGGAGTTGGTGATGGACAGGGAGGCCTGGCGTGCTGCAGTTCATGGGGTTGCAAAGAGTCGGACACAACTGAGTGACTGAACTGAACTGATGTATGAGTGAAATGAATGATAACAATTATACAAAGGACAAGATGGAAGAAATAGGAATACTTTGTACTTTCATCATCTTTGAAGTATTATAGCATAATTTAGAAGCCAATTTCTGTTATTTGCAAATGGATATTGCAACTAAAAGAAAATCACTAAAAAAGTTTTTTAAAAGTATAATTGATATGCTTAGCAAAGAGAGAAAGTGCAGTCACAAAGAAAATTCCATTAATACTACAAAAGGTACAAAATTGTGGAAGACAAATAGGTATAGAGAAAAAAGGCAGGCAATCAATAAAAATAACAATTAATCTGCTATTAATCCAAATATATCAAGAATTGCTTTAGTTTTTGCTCCGAAGTCTCCTGCTGGCCTGGGGGCTCCCATGGCTGATCAACTTTGTGAGTTCAGCCCTGGCACAGGCTCCGACACCCCCAAACCCACACCTATTGTTGAGTTGCTCTCATTTGAAGTGTAGGTTTAGAGGTGCAGGGAGATCAAGCCCTGAGCCTTTAGAGTGGGAGCACTGACTCCAAGACCCTAGACTACCAGAGAACTAATCCGAGGGAGTATCAAACAGTGAGAACTAACACAAAGGAAACCACTTGAAATCAAGACTCAGCATCATCCAATCATCAGTAGCGGCCTGCTCAGGATGCCTCATCTAAACAAAAATCAACACAAAAATACAATCCCAATCATCAGCAGACAGGATTACCACATCACTCAGCCTTGCCCATCAGAGGAAAAACAAACAAAAACTCATCACAAATCTCACCCTATAGGAAGCTTACATAAACCATTGGACCAACGTTAGGAGGGCAGAAACCAAAAGGAAGAAAGAATTCCACCTTGAAGCCTAGGAAAAGGAGACCTCAAACACAATAAGTTAAAAAAAAAAAAAAAATGAAACGGCAGAGAAATGCTACATAAATGAAGGAACAAACTAGAAACACAGAAACCCAAGTAAATGGAGGAAATAGGCAAAATCCCTGAAAAACAATTCAGAAAAATGATAGTAAACATGATCAAAACCTTGAAAACAAAATGGAGAAAATGCAAGAATCAACTAAAGAAGACCTAGAAGAATTAAAGAAAAAAATATAGAGACAAATGACACAATTACTGAAATTAAAAATATCTCTATAAGGAATCAATAGCAGAATATCTGAAGCAGAAGAACAAATCAGTGAACTGGAAGATAAAATGGTGGAAATAACTTCTGAAGAGCAGAATAAAGTAAAAATAATGAAATGAACAGAGGATAGTCTCAGAGACCTCTGGGACAATATCAAACACAGTAACATTCGAATAATAGGGGTCCCAGAAGAAGACGAGAAAAAGAAAGGATATGAAGAAAAATTTTGAAGAGATTATAGTTGAAAATTTCCCCAACATGGGAAAGGAAATGGTCAATCAAGCCCAAGAGGCACAAAGAGTCCTATACAGGATAAACCCAAGGAGAAACATGCTAACATACATACTAATCAAACTAACAAAGAATAAACACAAAGAAAGAATATTAAAAGCAGCAAGGGAGAAGCAACAAGTAATATACAAGGGAAACCCCATACACTTAACAGCTGATCTTTCAGCAGAAACTCTGCAGGCCAAAGGGGAATGGCAGATATATTTAAAGTATTGAAAGGGAAAAATCTACAACCAAGATTACAGTACCTGGCAAGGATCTCATTCAAAACTGATGCAGAAATAAAAAGGTTTTCAAACAAGCAAAAGTTAACAGAATTCAGTACCACCAAACCAGCTTTACAACAAATGCTAAATGGACTTCCATAGTCAAGAAATACAACAGAAGAAAAAAGATCTAAAACATCAACCCCAAACAATTAAGAAAATGGCAATAGGAACATATATATCAATAATTACTTTAAATGTAAACGGATTAAATGCTCCAACCAAAAGACACAGATGGCTGAAAGGATATAAAAACAAGACCTATTTATATGCTGTCTACAAGAAACCCATTTCAGACCTCAAGACACATACAGATTGAAAATGAAATGATGGAAAAATATATTCCATGCAAATGGGAAGCATAAGAAAGCTGGATTGGCAATCATCATATCAGACAAAATAGACCTTAAAATAAAGAAGATTACAAGAGATAAGGAAGGACACTACGTAATGATCAAGGGATCAACCCAAAAGGAAGACATAACAATTGTAAATGCCTATGCACCAAACATAGGAGCACCTCAATACATAAGACAAACACTAACAGGCATAAAAGGAGAAATTGACAGTAATACAATAATAGTAGGAGACTTTAACACCCCACTCACACCAATGGACAGATCATCAAAACAGAAAATTAATAAGGAAACACAAGTCTTAAAGGATACATTAGATGAGATGGATCTCATTGATATCTTCAGGACATTGCATCCAAATGCAAAAGAATACACCTTCTTCTCAAGTGCACATGGAATATTCTCCAGGATAGACCAACACTTGGGTCAAAAATCAAACTTCAGTAAATTTAAGAAAATTGAAGTCATGTCAAGCATCTTGTCAGACCATAACACTATGAGACTAGATATCAATTGCAAGAAAAAAAAAAACCCTGTAAGAAACACAAACACATGGAGATTACACAACACGTTTCTAAATAGCCAACAGGTTCCTGAAGAAATCAAAAGGGAAATTAAAAAAAAAATCTAGAAACAAATGACAAAGAAAACATGACAACTCAAAACCTATGGGATTCAGCAAAAGCAGTTCTAAGAGGGAAATTTATAGCAATACAATCCTACCTCAAGAAACAAGAAAAAAGTCGAGTAGACAACTTAACTATACATCTAAAACAACTGGAAAAAGAAGAACAAAAAACCCCAAAATTAGTAGAAGGAAATAAATCATGAAGATCCGAGCAGAAATAAATGAAAAGAAATCAAAGTAGCAATAGTAAAGATTAATAAAACTAAAAGCTGGTCCTTTGAGAAGATAAATAAAATTGACAAGCCATTAGCCAGACTCATCAAGAAAAAAAGAAGAGTCAAATCAACAAAATTAAAATTGAAAAAGGAGAGGTTACAACAGACAATGCAGAAATACAAAGGATTATAAGAGACTATTATGAACAACTATATGGCAATAAAATGGATAGCCTGGAAGAAATGGACAGATTCTTAGAAAAGTTCAATCTTCCAAGACTGAACCAGGAAGAAATAGAAATTATGAACAACCCAAATACAAGCACTGAAATTGAACCAGTGATCAAAAATCTCCCAAAAAACAAAAGCCCAGCACCAGATGGCTTCACAGAATTCCATCAAACATTTGGAGAAGAGCTAATGCCTAAGTTCAGTCACTCAGTTGTGTCCGACTCTTTGTGATCCCATGGACTGCAGTACACCAGGCCTCCTTATCCATCAACAACTCCAGGAGTTTATTCAAAGTCATGTCAATTGAGTCGGTGACGCCATCCAACCATCTCATCCTCTGTCGTCCCCTTATCTTCCCGCCCTCAATCCTTCCTAGCATCAGGGTGTTTTCCAATGAGTCAGTTCTTCACATCAGGTGGCCAAAGTATTGGAGCTTCAGCCTCAGCATCAGTCCTTCAAATGAATATTCAGGACTGATTTCCTTTGGATTGACTGGTTTGATCTCCTTGCAGTCCAAGGGATTCTCAAGAGTCTCCTCCAACACCACAGTTCAAAAGCATCAATTCTTTGGCACTCGGCTTTCTTTATAGTCCATATCTCACATCCATACATGACTACTGGAAGACCATAGCCTTGACTAGATGGACTTTTGTAAGCAACATAATGTCTCTACTTTTTAATATGCTGTCTAGGCTGGTCATAACTCTCCTTTCAAGGAGCAACCGTCTTTTAATTTCATGGCTGCAGTCACCATCTGCAGTGATTCTGGAGCCCAAAGAATAAAGTCTGTCACTGTCTTCATTGTATCCCCATCTATTTGCCATGAAGTGATGGGCCCAAATGCCATGATCTTAGTTTTTTGAATGTTGAGTTTTAAGCCAACTTTTTCACTCTCCTCTTTCACTTTCATCAACTGGCTCTTTAGTTCTACTTCACTTTTTGCCATAAGAGTGATGTCATTTGCATATCTGAGGTTATTGATATTTCTCCTGGAAATCTTGATTCCAGCTTGTGCTTCATCCAGCTCAGCATTTCTCATCATGTACTCTGTATACAAGTTAAATAAGCAGGGTGACAATATAAAGCCTTGATGCAGTCCTTTCCTGATTTGGAATCACTGTGTTGTTCCATGTCCAGTTCTAACTTGCTTCTTGATCAGCATGAAGATTTCTCAGGAGGCAGGTCAGGTGGTCTGGTATTCCCATCTCTTTAAGAATTTTCCAGTTTGTTATGATCCACACAGTCAAAGGCTTTGGCATAGTCAATAAAGCTAAAGTAGATTTTTTTTTTTAACTCTATCACTTTTTTGATGATCCAATGGATACTGGCAATTTGATATCTGGTTCCTCTGCCTTTTTTAAATCCAGCTTGAACATCTGGAAGTTCATGGTTCACATACTGTTTCCGGTATGGCACTGGAGCAGTGGCTACATGGTGCTGGAGAGAGTGTGAGGAGATACCCCACCTCCAAACGCAGATAAGCCCCAGCAAGATGGTAGGTGCTCGAGTGACAGCTGTGCTGTGCTGGAGCAACTTTGAGGAGATAGCCCCACATCCAAAGGCAAAGGAGAAGCCCCAGCAAATGGTAGGAGGGACAAAATTCCATTTAGAATCAAACCCTATACCTGCCTGAGATGCTCAGAGGGCTCTAACAAACCTTATGTGCACCAGGACCCAGAGACCCCACAGAGACTGAGACAGAGCTCTGTTTGTGTCAGCATTGGACTTCCACAGAAGCAGGGGCTCTGGGTGCAGCAGACCTGGGTATGGCATAAGCCCTCTTGGAGGAGGTCACAATTAACCCCACCATAGAGCTGCCAGAACTTACCTAGGACTGGTGAAACAGACTCTTGGGAGGGGGGTGGCACAAAGAGAACGTTGTGGGCACCAGAAACCAGAAGAAAGGAGCAGTGACCCCAGAAGAGACTGATTCAGACTTGCCCATGAGTGTTCAGGAGTCTCTGGCAGAGGTGTGGGTTGGTGCTGCCTGCTGCAGGTTTGGGGGCACTGAGGGTAGCACTGCCTGCATAAGATCTTTTGAAGGAGGTCATCATTATCTTCATTACCTCCACCTTAGTTTGGCCCCAGGTAAATAACAGGGAGGGAACACAGGTCCATCCATCAATAGAAAATTGGATTAAAGTTTTACTGAACATTGCCCTGCCCATCAGAACAAGACCTAGTTTTCCCCTCAATCAGTCTTTCCATCAGGAAGCTTTCTAAGCCTCTTACCATTCTTCATCAGTGGGCAGAGAGCCTGAAAACCACAGCTAATGCATATCCTTCTAAAACTCTTTCAAAAAATTTCAGAGGAAGGAACACTTTCAAACTTATTCTATGAGTCCGTCATCACCCTGATACCACAACAGATAAAGACAACACAAAAAAGAAAACCAATATCACCGATGAACATAGATGCAAAAATCCTCAACAAAATTTTAGCAAACAGAATTCAGCAACACATCAAAAAGCTCATACACCATGATCAAGTTAGGTTTATTCCAGGAATGCAAGGATTCTTCAGTATAAGCAAATCAACCAATGCAATACACTATATTAACAAACTGAAAGATAAAACCATATGATCATCTCAATAGATGCAGAAAAAAGCCTTTGAAACAATTCTGCACCCGTCTATGATTAAAACTCTTCAAAAAATGGGCATACAAGGAACCTACCTCAACATAATAAAGGCCATGTATGATAAGCCTACAGCAAACATTATTCTCAATGGTGAAAAACTGAAAACATTCCCCCTAAGGTCCCGAACAAGAAAAGGGTGTCCAATTTCACCACTTTTATCCAACATAGTTCTTATAGATACAGCAATCAGAGAAGAAAAAAGAAATCAAAGGAATCCAGATCAGAAAAAAAAGAAGTAAAGCTCTCACTGTTTGCAGATGACATGATACTGTACACAGAAAACCCTAAAGATAGTATCAGAAAGTGTGCTAAAGTGAATTTAGCAAAGCTGCAGGATACAAAATCAATACACAGAAATCACTTGAGTTTCTATATACTAACAATGAAAAATCAGAAAGAGCAATTAAGGAACCAATCCCATTCACCATTGCAACAAAAAGAATTAAATATCTAGGAGTAAACTTACCTAAGGAGACAAAAGAAAAACACACAGAAAATTATAAGACACTGATGAAAGAAATCAAAGATGACATAAACAGATGGTGAGATATTCCATGTTCTTGGGTAGGAAGAATCAATATTGTGAAAATGACTATACTACCAAATGCAATCTGCAGATTCAGTGTGATCCCTATCAAATTACCAATGGCATTTTTCACAAAATTTGAACAAAAAAATTCACAATGCATATGGAAACCCAAAAGAACCCAAGTAGCCAAAGCAGTCCTGAGAAAGAAGAGTGGACCTGGAGGAATCAACCTTCCTGACTTCAGGTTATACTATCAAGCTACAATCATCAAGACAGTACGGTACTGGCAGAAAAAAGCAGAAATGTAGACCAATAGAACAAGATATAAAGCCCAGAAATAAACCCATGCACCTATGGTACCTTATTTTTGACAAAGGAGGCAAGAATATACAGTGGGGAAAAGGCAGCCTCTTCAATAAATGGTGCTAGGAAAACTGGACAGCTACATGTTAAAGAATGAAATTAGAACGCTTCCTAACACCATACACAAAAATAAACTCAAAATGGATTAAAGACCTAAATATAAGACCAAAACATTAAAACTCTTAGTGGAAAACATTGACAGAACACTGGATGGCATAAATCAACACAAGATCCTCTATGATCTACCTCCTAGAGTAATATAAATAGAAACAAAAGTAAACAGGTGGAAACTGATTAAACGTAAAAGCTTTTGCACAGCAAAGGAAACTATAAGCAAGGCGAAAAGACAACATGTGGAATGGGAGAAAAGAGTAGCAAATGAAATGACTGAAAAAGACTTAATCTCCAAAATACACAAGCAGTCATAACCCAATCAAAAAGTGGAAAAAGAGCTAAATAGACACTTCTCCAAAGACGACATACAGATGATACCAAATACATGAAAAAATGCTCAACATCACTCTTTATTCAGTTCAGTCACTCAGTTGTGTCCAACTCTTTGCGACCACATGAATCACAGCACGCCAGGCCTCCCTGCCCATCACCAAATCTTAGAGTTCATTCAGACTCACGTCCATCGAGTCAGTGATACCATCCAGCCATCTCATCCTCTGTCGTCCCCTTCTCCTCCTGCCCCCAATCCCTCCCAACATCAGAGTCTTTTCCAATGAGTCAACTCTTCACATGAGGTGGCCAAAGTACTGGAGTTTCAGCTTTGGCATCATTCCTTCCAAAGAACACCCAGGGCTGATCTCCTTCAGAATGGACTGGTTGGATCTCCTTGCAGTCCAAGGGACTCTCAAGAGTCTTCTCCAACACCACAGTTCAAAAGCATCAATTCTTCGGCGCTCAGCCTTCTTCACAGTCCAACTCACACATCCATACATGACAACAGGAAAAACAATAGCGTTGACCAGCCGGACCTTTGTTGGCAAAGTAATGTCTCTGCTTTTGAATATGCTATCTAGGTTGGACATAACTTTCCTTCCAAGGAGTAAGTGTCTTTTAATTTCATGGCTGCAGTCACCATCTGCAGTGATTTTGGAGCCCCCAAAAATAAAGTCTGACACTGTTTCCACTGTTTCCCCATCTATTTCCCATGAAGTGATGGGACTGGATGCCATGATCTTCATTTTCTGAATGTTGAGCTTTAAGCCAAATTTTTCACTCTCCTCTTTCACTTCATCTAGAGGCTTTTTAGTTCCTCTTCATTTTATGCCATAAGGGTAGTATCATCTGCATATCTGAGGTCATTGATATTTCTCCCAGCAATCTTGATTTCAGCTTTTGTTTCTTCCAGTCCATCCTTTCTCATGATGTACTCTGCATACAATTTAAATAAGCAGGGTGCCAATATACAGCCTTGACGTACTCCTTTTCCTATTTGGAACCAGTCTGTTGTTCCATGTCCAGTTCTAACTGTTGCTTCCTGACTTGCATACAGATTTCTCAAGAGGCAGGTCAGGTGGTCTGGTATTCCCATCTCTTGAAGAACTTTCCACAGTTTGTTGTGATCCACACAGTCAAAGGCTTTGGCATAGTCAATAAAGCAGAAATAGATATTTTTCTGGAACTGTCTTGATTTTTCCATGATCCAGCAGATGTTGGCAATTTGATCTCTGGTTCCTCTGCCTTTTCTAAAACCAGCTTGAACATCAGGAAGTTCACGGTTCATGTATTGCTGAAGCCTGGCTTGGAGAATTTTGAGCATTACTTTACTAGCATGTGAGATAAGTGCAATTGTGCGGTAGTTTGAGCATTCTTTGGCATTGCCTTTCTTTGGGATTGGAATGAAAACGGACTTTTCCAGTCCTGTGGCCACTGCTGAGTTTTCCAAATTTGCTGGCATATTGAGTGCAGCACTTTCACAGCATCATCTTTCAGGATTTGAAATAGCTCAACTGGAATTCTATCACCTCCACTAGCTTTGTTCATAGTGATGCTTTCTAAGGCCCACTTGACTTCACATTTCAGGATGTCTGGCTCTAGATGAGTGATCACATCATCGTGATTATCTGGGTCCTGAAGATCTTTTTTGTACTGTTCTGTGTATTCTTGCCACCTCTTCTTAATATCTTCTGGTTCTGTTAGGTCCATACCATTTCTGTCCTTTATCGAGCCCATATTTGCATGAAATTTTCCCTTGGTATCTCGAATTTTCTTGAAGAGATCTCTTTAATAGCGAAATGCATATCAAAAGTTCAATGACATATCACCTCACTCTGGTCAGAATGGCCATCATGAAAAAGCCTCAAACAATAAGTGCTGGAGAAGGTGTGGGAAAAGGGAACGTTCACACCCTATTGGTGGGAATGTAATTTGATACAGCCACTATGGAAGACGGTATGGAGATTCCTTAAAACCTAGGAATAAAACCACCATATGACCCAGAAATCCCACTCCTAGTCATATACCCTGAGTAAACAAAATTGAAAAAGACACATGTATCCCTTTGCTGATTGCACCACTATTTACAATAGCCAGAACACAGAAGTGACCTAGATGTCCATTGACAGATGAATGGATAAGGAAGTTGTGGTACATATACACAATGGAATGTTACTCATCCATAAAAAGGAACACAGTTGAGTCAGTTCTGATGAGGTGAATTAACCTAGAACCTATTATACAGAGTGAAGTGAGTCAGAAAGAGAAAGATAAATATCATATTTTAATGCATCTATATGGAATCTAGAAAAATAGTACTGAATAATTTATTTAAAGGGCAATGGTGGAGAAACAGACATAGAAAATAGACTTATGGATATGTGGGAAGGGCGAGATGTATGGAAATAGGAACATGGAAACTTACAGTACCATATGTAAAATAGATAGCCAACGGGAATTTGCTGTATGGCTCAGGAAACTCAAACAGGGGCTCTGTAACCACCTAGGGGTGTGGGGTGGGGAGAGAGATTGGAGGGAGGTTCAAAAGGGAGGGATATATATATATACATATGGCTGATTCATGTTGAGGTTTGACAGAAAACAACAAAATTATGTAAAGCAATTACCCTTCAATAAAAAATTTAAAAAAAAGAATTACTTTAACATTAATGGTATAGATATATAAATTTCAATACAGAGATTGCTGGAATAGATTAAAAAAATAAGACCCAAGTCTAAGTTGTCTTTAAGAAACTCACTTTAAATATAAAGACACCTGTTTATTAAAGAGATAGAAAAAAAATTCCCATCCTAATACCAAATCAAAGAAATCTGAAGTATCTGTACTAATTTCAGACATAAGATACTTCAGAATATGGAACTCTTTAGGGGCAAACCGAAGAATTACATAATGATAAAAGTGTAACTATTTCAAGAGGATATAATAGTCCTTAATGGGTATATGCCTAAAAACAGAGTATCAAATTAAGTAAGGCAAAAACAAAACAGCATGAAGAAATAGATGAATCCACTATAATAGTTGGAGACTTCAATATCACTCTATAAAAAAATGGATAGATCCATCAGGCAGATAATCAGCAAAATGAGCCCAAGGACACAATTAATCAACTGCATATAATTGACATGTACAGTCAGCCCTTCATATCCATGAGTTGTGCATCTAATTATACCAGCCAAGAATTGAAAATATTTTTTGTAACCTTCAGAATGTTCCAAAAAGCAAGGCATTACATTGGATTTACAACAATTTATATAGCATGTAGTGCTAGTGGTAAAGAATTCACCTGCCAATGCAGGAGAAGCTAGACACCTGGGTTCAATCCCAGGGTTGGGAAGATCCCCTAAAGTAGAAAGTGGCTACTCACTCCAGTATTCTGGCCTGGAGAACCCCATGAACAGAGGGGCCTGACGGGCTACAGTCCATAGGATCTCAAAGAGTCGGACATGATTGATCACACACACACACATCATTTGGATTGTACTAGATATAAGTAATCCGGATATTATTTAAAGTATATGGGAGGATGTGCATAGGTTAAATGCAAATACTACACCTTTTTATATAAGGAACTTGAGCATCCATGGCTTTGGTTGGGGGTCCTAGAACTAATTTCATACAGATACTGAAAGGAAGTGAAAGCTGCTCAGTCGTGTCCAACTCTTTGAGACTCCATGGACTGTAGCCTGACAAGCTCCTCTGTCCATGGAATTCTTCAGCCCAGAATACTGGAGTGAGTAGCCATTCCCTTCTCAAGGGGATCTTTCCAACCCAGGGATCAAACCCAGGTCTCCCACAATGCAGGTGGATTCTTTACCTCTGAGCCACCAGAGAAGATATTGAGGTATTCCTATATAGACTACTTCATCCAACAACAGTAGTTCTTCTCAAGCTCACATGGAACATTCACCAAGATACACCACATTCTGGGCCATAAATAAAAACTTTATTTTTTAACAGAAATCATACAATGTTCTCAGAACACAATGAAATTAAACTGGTAACCAGTAACAGAAAGATAACTGGGAAATCCCCAGATATTTGGAGATTAAGCAAAGCATGTCTAAGTAATGCATGGGTCAAAGACGAAATGTCAAGAGAAATTTAAATTATTTTGAACTAAATTAAAGTGAAAATAGCTTAATCAAAATTTATGGCATTCAGTGAAGCAGTGCTTAGAGCAAAATTTATTGCATTGAATGAATATATGAGGAAAAAAGATCTAAAATCAATCATTTAAACTTCTAGCTTAGGAAACAAGAAAAAACAAACAAACAAACAAAAATCAATAGTGAGCAGAAGAAACAATAAAAATTAGAGAAGATGTTAATGAAATTGAAAACAGAAAATCAAGAGAAAATTAACAAAATCCCAAACCGACTCTTTGAAAAGATCAATAAATCAATAAGATTCTAGCCAGGCTAAGAAAAAAGAGAGACAAGGCAGATGTTACCAATATCAGAAATGAAAGAGACTATCACTTGAGATGCCTATGGGCATTAAAAGGATTATAAAATAAATAACACTTTGAACTCCATGCCTATAAATTTGATAACAGCAATTCCAAGAAAGATATCTTTCAGAGAGAAGAAATAGATAATTGGAATAGGCCTGTGTCTATTAAAGACATTGAATAAATAATTAACTACCTGCCAAAACAGAAAGCACTGGGCTCAGATGGGTTCTCTGGTGAAATTTACCAAACATTTAAGGAAAAATATTACACCATTGCTCAGCAATCTCTTTCAGAAGATAGAATCAGAGAGAATACTTTCTAGTTCAATCTGTGAGGCCAGCATTATTTTAATGCCAAAACTAAACAAAGATACTACAAAAAAAGAAAACTACTGAACAATTCCTCCCATGAATATAGGTGCAAAAATCCAAAATAAAATATTAAAAATTTAAATAAAAAATATAAAAGAAATTATGTACCATAATCAGTGGGATTTATTCCAGGTGTGCAAGTCTGGTTCAATATTTCAAAACCAATTAATGTAATTCATCATATCAAATGCTAAAGAATAAAAATCATATGATAATAACTGATGCAAAAAAAGTATTTCATGTAATATAATACTAAAGCTTGATTTAAATAAATCACAATAAACTAGGAACAAAGAGGAGCTTCCTCAACTTGATAAAGAACACCTGTTTAAACACTGCAAACTAACATCATACTTAACTTTCCTTCCAAGGAGTAAGCGTCTTTTAATTTCATGGCTGCAATCACCATCTACAGTGATTTTGGAACCCAAAAAATTAAAGTCTGACACTGTTTCCACTGTTTCCCATCTATTTCCCATGAAGTGATGAGACCAGATGCCATGATCTTAGTTTTCTGAATGCTGAGCTTTAAGACAACTTATTCATTCTCCTCTTTCACTTTCATCAAAGGGTTTTTAGTTCCTCTTCACTTTCTGCCATAAGGGTGGTTTCATCTGCATATCTGAGGTTATTGATATTTCTCCCGACAGTCTTGATTCCACCTTGTGCTTCTTCCAGCACAGCGTTTCCCATGATGTACTCTGCATATAAGTTAAATAAGCAGGGTGACAATATACAGCCTTGATGTACTCCTTTTCCTATTTGGAACCAGTCTGTTCCATGTCCAGTTCTAACTGTTGCTTCCTGACCTGCATATAGGTTTCTCAAAAGGCAGGTCAGGTGGTCTGGTATGCCCATCTCTTGAAGAATTTTCCACAGTTTATTGTGATCTACACAGTCAAAGGCTTTGGCATAGTCAATAAACAGAAATAGATGTTTTTCTGGAACTCTCTTGCTTTTTCCATGATCCAGCAGATGTTGGCAATTTGATCTCTGGTTCCTCTGCCTTTTCTAAAACCAGCTTGAACATCAGGAAGTTCACAGTTCACATATTGCTGAAGCCTGGCTTGGAGAATTTTGAGCATTAGTTTACTAGCATGTGAGATAAGTGCAATTGTGCGGTAGTTTGAGCATTCTTTGACATTGCCTTTCTTTGGGATTGGAATGAAAATTGACCTTTTCCAGTCCTGTGGCCACTGCTGAGTTTTCCATATTTGCTGGCATATTGAGTGCAGCACTTTCACAGCATCATCTTTCAGGATTTGAAGTAGCTCAACTGGAATTCCATCACCTCCACTAGCTTTGTTCATAGTGATGCTTTCTATGTCCCACTTGACTTCACATTCCAGGATGTCTGGCTCTAGGTGAGTGATCACATCTTCGTGATTATCTTGGTCATGAAAATCTTTTTTGTACAGTTCTTCTGTGTATTCTTGCCACCTCTTCTGGTTCTGTTAGGTCCATACCATTTCTGTCCTTTATCGAGCCCATCTTTGTATGAAATATTCCCTTAGTATCTCTAATTTTCTTGCAGAGATATCTTTCTTGAAGACACTCTTAACTCCTTGGAAGGAAAGTTATGACCAACCTAGATAGCATATTCAAAAGCCAAGACATTACTTTGCCAAAAAAAAGTCCGTCTAGTCAAGGCTATGGTTTTTCCAGTGGTCATGTATGGACTGTGAAGAAAGCTGAGTGCCGAAGAATTATTACTTTTGAATTGTGGTGTTGGAGAAGACTCTTGAGAGTCCCTCGACTGCAAGGAGATCCAACCAGTCCATTCTAAAGGAGATCAGTCTTGGGTGTTCATTGGAAGGAGTGATGCTAAAGCTGAAACTCCAGTACTTTGGCCACCTCATGCAAAGAGCTGACTCATTGGAAAAGACCCTGATGCTTGGAGGGATTGGGGGCAGGAGGAGAAGGGGACGACAGAGGACGAGATGGCTGGATGGCATCATCGACTCAATGGACGTAAGTTTGGGTGAACTCCAGGAGTTGGTGATGGACAGGGAGGCCCAACGTGCTGCAATTAATGGGGTTGCAAAGAGTCGGACAAAACTAAGTGAACTGAACTGAACATCATACTTAATGGTAAAAAACTTGAAACTTCTGCTATGGGTCAGGAACAAGGCAAGGATGCTCCCTCTCACTACTGCTTTTGTGCATCATACTGAAAGTCTTCTGTGCTTAGTCACTCAGTCGTGTCTGACTCCTTGAGACCCCATGGACTGTGGCCAGCCAGGCTCCCCTGTCCATTGGATTTCCCAGGCAAGAATACTGGAGTGGGTTGCCATGCCCTCCTCCAGGAGATCTTCCCAACCCAGGAATTGAACCCAGGTCTCCCACATGGCAAGCAGATTCTTTACTATCTGAGCCACCAGCGAAGCCCCTTGACTCTCCCACCATTATTTGAATTCCAGCATATCAACAATAACATTAAGTATTAATATTTTAAATAATCATAAGAGAGTCAAGTTTTACCATTAGTTCTTTTTAAAATTAATTGATTTATTTTAATTGGAGGATAATTACTTTACAATATTGTGGTAGTTTTTGCCATACATTAACATGAATCAGCTGCAGGTGTACATGTGTCCCCCCATCCTGAATCCCTTCCCACCTCCTTCCTCACCCTATCCCTCTGGGTTGTTCCAGAGCACCAGCTTTGATTGCCCTGCTTTATGCATCAGGTTGCACTGGTCATCTATTTCACATATGGTAATATACATGTTTCAATGCTATTCCCTCAAATCATCCTACCCTTGCCTTCTCTCACAGAGTCCAAAAGTCTCTTCTTTACATCTGTTTGTCTTTTGTGGCTTTGCATATAGGATCGTTGTTATCATCTTTCTAAAGTCTATGTATATGCATTAGTATATAATATTGATGTTTTTCTTTCTGACTTACTTTGCTCTGTATAATAGGCTCCAGTTTCACCCACCTCATTAGAACTGATTCAAATGCATTCTTTTCAATAGCTGAGTAATATTCCATTGTGTATATGTACCACAGCTTTCTTATGCATTTGTTTGCCAGTGGAAATCTAGGTTGCTTCCATGTCCTGGCTATTGTAAACATTGATGCAATGAACATTGAGGTACATGTGTCTCTTTCAATTCTGATTTCTTTGGTGTGTATGCCCAGCAGTAGGATTGCTGGGTCGTATGGCAGTTCTATTTCCAGTTTTTTAAGTAATCTCCACACTGTTCTCAATAGTGGCTGTACCAGTTTGTATTCCCACCAACGGTGTAAGAGGATTCCCTTTTCTCCACACCCTCTCCAGCATTTATTGTTTGTGGGCTTTTTGATGGCAGCCATTCTGACCGGTGTGAGATGATACCTCATTGTGGTTTTGATTTGCATTTATCTAATAATGAGTGATATTGAGCATCTTTTCATGTGTCTATTAGCCATCTGTGTGTCTTCTTTGAAGAAATGTCTGTTTAGTTCTTTGGCCACTTTTTGATTGGATTGTTAATTTTTCATGTATTGAGCTGCATGTGCTGTTTGTGTATTTTGGAGATTAAGTCTTTGTCAGTTGTTTCATTTGCTATTATTTTCTCCCATTTTCAAGGCTGTCTTTTCACCTTGCTTATTGTTTCTTTCATTGTGCAAAATATTTTAAGTTTAATTAGGACCCATTTGTTTATTTTTGTTTTAATTTCCATTACTCTGGGAGGTGGGTCATAGAGGATCTTACTGTGATTTATGTCAGAGGATGTTATCATTACTTTTAAATATGTAATGATATTATATAATTATACTAGTTTTAAATAATAATGGTAAACTTGACTTTTCTATCATTATTTAAAATATTAATATTTAATATTATTATTGATATGCTGGAATTCATATCTACCATTTTTATCTGTATATCTTACATCTTTTTTCCATCTTTATTGCCTTGTTTGGTTTCATGTATATATTTTTATCATGGCACTTTAATCTGTTTAAGAGTTTTTTAATGGTATATTTTTAAATTATTTACTAGTGATTTCTCTAGAACTCACAATGTGAACATCAACTTATCAAAATATATTTAAAATGTATACTAAATTCTGGCAAAATAGTGAAACTTTCATAGAATATAACTCTATTTGCTGTCATTTTTGTTATCATTGTTGTTTAGTCACTCGGTCATGTCCAACTCTTTGAGACCCCAGGGACTGGAGCTGCCAGGTTCCTCTGTCCATGGGATTTCCCAGGCAAGAATACTGGAGTGAGTAGCCATTTCCTCTGCCAGGGGATCTTCCTGGCCTGTGATCTCACTCCAGCTTGGCTGGTGGATTCTTTACTGCTGAGCAAACAGGGAAGCCCATTATTATTGTGCATATGTAATTGTACATGTTACAAAGCCAACAATACCTTGCTATAATTATTACTTTACATAATTTCTTTATATAAGTCTGAATAAGTTTTAACAAGAAAGGAGAACAAGTATGCTTATAGAGTTTGTTATAGTAACCCTCTTATTTGAGACTTCTCAGGTGGTGCTAGTGGTAAAGAACCCACCTGCTAATGCAGGAGACATAAGAGATGCAGGTTCTATCCCTGGGTGAGAAAGCTTCCCTGGAGGAGAACATGGAAACCCATTTATATATGTTCTTTATCCTTTAAAACAGTTGTAGAAATACTGTTTGGGGCAATTTTTAAATAATTTAAGAGAAGACAGTGGGATAGATAGGCAGTTATACCATCTTGTATAACTACCTACATACTTACATTTACTGCTGTTTTTTGTATATTTGTGCAGATTTGAATAAATGACTGGTGTCACTTGCATTAAGCCTGAAAAATTCCCCTTAGTATTCTTTAAGCTAGGTCTACTGGCAAAAATTCTCTCAGTCTTTGTTTATCTGGGATGCTTCTATTTTGTCTTTATTTTAGAAATGCAATTTTGCTTGATATAATGTTCTTAGTTGACCGTTTTTTTTTTTTTTCCCCTAGTATTTTAAATATATCATGCCACTGCCTTTGGTCTCTATTGTTTCTGATAAGATGCCAGCTGTAAAACTTATTAGGTTCCCTGTACATGACAACTCATTTTTTTATTTTGTCACTTTTATGGTTCTCTTTTTGCCTTTAGTTTTCAGAAGTTTGACAGTGGTATCTTTTCATTCTTCTTTATTCTTTTTTATCTGTATTCAAATCTCTATTACTCTATCAAGCTAACTGATTCTTCTGTCTGCTTATTAAATCTGCTGTTCAGCCCCTCTAGTGAACTTTTCATTTCAGTTTGTCAACTGAAGTGTTTCTATTTGTTTCTTTTAATCTTTTCTGGGTATTTATTTATATTCTCTATTGAGACTTTGTTCTCATATTTTACTTCTTTAAACATGGTTTCCTGTAATTTTTGGGACATATTTATGACAGTTGATATTTGTCTTTGTCTACAATGTCTAGGCTTCCTTGGGTCAATTTCTATTAACTTCTTCCCCACATCCCTGTGTAGGATTATACTTTTCTATTTCATTGTCATGCTTCATAATTTTTTGTTGAATACTAGATATTTTAGATAACATATGGCAGCAACATGGATAACAATACCTACTACCTCCTGTTAGAGGAGTGTTGTTGCTATTGGTTGATTAATCATTTGTTTGTTTTATGCTTTGACTGAAGTAATTCTGTGAAGTCTATTTTCCTCACAGGGTGGTGACTCTGATATTCCTGTTCAAAACTTTTTTCTTATGTTTACCTGCTAGCTTGGCTACCCAGGTGTCACTCCTGTGTTCAGTTCAGTTCAGTTCAATCGTTTAGTTTTATCTGACTCTTTGTGACCCCATGGACTGAAGCACACCAGGATTCCCTGTCCATCACCAACTTCCAGAGCTTGCTCAAACTCATGTCCATCGAGTCGGTGATGCCATCCAACTATCTCATCCTCGTCCCCTTCTCTTGCCTTCAAACTTTCCCAGCATCATGGTCTTTCCTAATAAGTTAGCTTTTTATATTAGGTGGCCAAAGTTTTGGAGCATCAGTCCTCCCAATGAATATTCAGGACTGATTTCTTTTAGGATTGACTGGTTTGATTTGCTTGCAGTCCAAAGGACTCTCAAGAGTCTTTTCCAACATCACAGCTCAAAAGCATCAATTCTTCAGTGTTCAGCTTCCTCTATGGTCCAAGTCTCATATCCATACATGACTACAGGAAAAAACAGAGCTTTGACCAGATGGGCCTTTGTAGGCAAAGTAATATCTCTGCTTTTTAATATGCTGTCTAGGTTGGTCATAACTTTTCTTCCAAGGAGCAAGTGTCTTTTCATTTCATGGCTACAGTCACCATCTGCATTGATTTTGGAGCCCGGAAAATGAAGTCTGACACTGTTTCCACTGTTTCCCCATCTATTTGCCATGAAGTGATGGGACCAGATGCCATGATCTTTGTTTTCTGAATGTTGAGCTTTAAGCCCACTTTTTCACTCTCCTCTTTCACTTTCATCAAGAGGCTTTTTGGTTCTTCTTCGCTTTCTGCCATAAGGGTGGTGTCATCTGCATACCTGAGGTTATTGATATTTCTCCTGGCAATCTTGATTCCAGCTTGTGCTTCAACCAGCCCAGCATTTCTCATGATTTACTCTGTATACAAGTTAAATAAGCAGGGTGACAATATACAGCCTTGACATACTCCTTTCCCAATTTGGAACCAGGGTGTTGTTCCATGTCCAGTTCTAACCATTGCTTCTTGATCTGCATACAGATTTCTCATGAGGCAGGTCAGGTGGTCTGGTATTCCCATCTCTTTAATAATTTTCCACAGTTTGTTGTGATCCACACAGTCAAAGGCTTTGACATAGTCAATAAAGCAGAAGTAGATGTCTTTTTGGAACTCTCTTGCTTTTTTGATGATCCAATGGGTGTTGACGATTTGACCAACTTGAACATCTAGAAGTTCACAGTTGAACTGTTGAACTTCAACTGTAGTGTTGAAGCCTAGCTTGGAGAATTTTGAGCATTATTTTGATAGCGTGTGAGGTGACAGTTTGCAATTGACAAGCTATAATTGATATTGTTTTATGTTATAAAAATACTAGTTTTTTTCACTTATTATGTTTATAGGCATTCACTGCTTGAGTCAAGGTTAGGCTTGTTAAGTGATTAAAGGCAATTTTCTTACAGCAGCATGTACTTATTTTATTCTAAAAGAATGAAATGCATAAAGTTTTTGTTGTTGTTGTTGCTTGTAACCTGTAAAATTGAGTTATTTTGCTGATGTAAAATAGCAATAACTCACTTGAGGACCATGCTACCTTCTGAAAATGCCATATACCTGTTTCTTAAATGTGTCAAAGCACCTGATAGACTTTTTAAGAGCTGAAGGGGCAAGTGATTGACTCATTTTGGATAACAGGTGCCTTCCTAGGGCCACAGCTGAATGTGCTGGGAAGCAGCCATGGAGAAAGGCAGCACAAGCAGATGGAAACAAATCTTTTATTTAAAGGCAAAATGCCCAAATGACTTTCTGGCATGGCTAATTTCTACTATCACTTATTAGCTTATATATGATCCCCTAAACTCATTATTATTTTTTTTTCCTTAAGGGGCTGATTTGGATTGACTTGTTGAGAATGGTGTCTATCATCTATTAGGTCATGAGAAAGATTTCTGTGGTTACATGTAAACTTATGATAGGTCTGCAGCAGAAGAGGTGAAGAGGGTAGTGAAGAAGTCAGCCACAGTCTGGTCTATGTGAAGGTCACACCAGCTTCATTGTACACCTTGAAGACTTTCTCAATGGTGTTGACATAGGCAGCTGTTCTCAGGTCCAATCCCAGGTTACATTTCATGACTGTGTGCATGATTTGCCTGGCAGGGTGCTCCATGGTGTAGCTAAGCCAGAGTGCACAATGTCTTTGTCAGATATCCAGTCTTGGAACTCTGCTGTAGGTACAATAAGGAATAGTTCCACCATATTTTCCAAATTTCTTTTCCAAACTCTCTTGAACAAACATGAGCAAGTGGTAGTTAGAATCCCTTTCATATTTGAAGTTCAAATGGCCATAGCTGACATGATTTCAATTCTTTAGCTACTCAAAGTAAAATACTGTCACTACTCCAGCATTCAAGTAGAGATCTGGAAAAACCATGATGTTTCTCTCTAGCAAAATCGTATCAGCTTCTGGAGTTGTTGGTCCATTGGCACCTTCAGCAATGATCTTGGCTTTGACTCTTGGTGCATTGGACTTGGTCAGCTGCTTTTCGCTGGCAGCAGGGATGTCACAGTCAACCTCCAAGATTCTCCTTTCATAGATCTTTGCTTTGGGGAAGCCCAGGATTGTTTCATGTTGCAATTTGAAGTATTCCAGTTCCTTTTGTTCAATACTATCTGGATTCCATATGCTGTCATCAGACTCACAAACAGCAACACATTTAGCACGAAAACGATGTAAATATCTCATAGAGTACAGGCTCACATTGCCAAATCCCTGAACGGCAAATGTTTTATCTCCAAATCCTGGTGTCATTCCTAAAATACTCATGTAAGAAGATTCATTGATGCAGTTTTCAATTCCATGGAAAACTCCCTGACCAGTAGCAGAGATCCGTCTGTGGATTCCATGCTGACTGATGGGCTTACTGGTAATACAGGTATGGGCATTAACACCAGAGTGCCCTATAGTGCTACCATGGGTGTCAGCAATCCAGGACATCTCCAGTTGGCCTGTGCTCATGTCTGGGGCAGGCGCATCAATGCCAGGACCAATAAAGCCCTTCTTGCCAGCTCCATGGTGAACCTCCTTGTGATCTTTTCCAATTCATTATCAGTATAGTGCTTGGGATTGACCTAAACATCAGCTTTGACAACCCTAAATGGCACATCAACCACTGCACACTTATATGTTATCAGATAAGCCAGAGCTTTAACTTTATCTACACTCACATCAGTGCTATAATGGATACCTTCCTTGCAGGGCATGCGGTGCTGGCTGTGCTGGGCCCAGTAGCCCTCAATGACTTCCCAGGAGCTGTCGTCATGCCGGATGTGGAAGGACAGGCTCAGCACATGATCGCAGGGCTTGATGAAGTGCAGGATGCCATGCACCAGGTTCTGCTTCTGCTCCTCGGTCTCCTGGGTCTTGAGGTCCTCCACCAGCTTGTCCTCCATGATGCTGGCACTACGGTCGAAGAAGCCCTCCACCATATTGAAGAAGCTGAGGTCATCCTCGCAGTTGGCCACCACCTCGCTGTAGTGTCACTGAGCGGATGGCACAAGCCCTGGCTGCAGGGCACTGATGGCTGCAGCATGCTGCCCCACAGGGCCAGCCCAGCAGCGTGGTGGAGTCAGTAGCCACAGAATCCAGGGCAGCAGGCTCGACACGGGACAGCAGCAGCACTTCACCAGGCACTGGTGCATGGTGACAGGATGGAGATGCTCTCTCATGGAGAAGAGGCACAGGCCTGTGAGAATCATAGACTCAGAGATGGACGGAGGGAGGAAGGGCCTGGGGTCGGCTGCCCTTTTAAGTCACAGCTTCCTGCATTGGCTATTGAGTTTTAAGCCAGCTTTTTCTTCTCTTTCACCATCATTAACACACTCTTTAGTTCCTCTTCCCTGTCTGTCATTAGAGTGGTGTCATCTGCATATCTGAGGTTGTTATTTTTCCTGGCAATCTTGATTCCAGCTGGAGATTCATCCAGCCTGGCACTGTCTCACATTTTTCTTTTTAAATAAATATATTGGTATAAAATTTATATATGATAAAACTCATTTTAGACTACTGTTCAACAACTTCTGACAAATGTATATATTAGTGTAATCATCACTATGATCACGATATAGAATACTCCTACTAACTCCAAAACTTTCCTCTTACTCCTGTGTTTTCAATCTGCCTGCCTCTACTCTTAACCACAAGCAAGAACTGATGAAGTTTCTAACATCCCAATTTTGAAACTAATTTCTTTATGTACACATAACAGCAATGAGGATCAATTTTTAAAATTCCTTAATAAAATTGTCTCTAACATTTTAAATTAAATAAGAAAATCAAAAAATCTGCTGTAAATTAAAAAGTTTAAGAAAATGTATATACTTCATTGTTCTTGATTATGAATAATATTCTAAAAGTATTACAATAACATAAATTATAAAATAATGTCAGGAATAATACTAAACTATAATACCACATTTTACATTTTTTTGGTCTAAGGCTTGGATCCACATTTAACTTTAAATATCCATGAGAACCAAGTCTTTTACTGAAGTTGATATTTCCAGTACCTAATACAGTACAGCACAGCCAATGTTCAAAAATTGCTTAGTTACTGATGTAGATCCGCTGCTGCTGCTGCTAAGTTGCTTCAGTTGTGTCCGACTTTGTGCGACCCCATAGATGGCAGCCCACCAGGCTCCCCCATCCCTGGGATTCTCCAGGCAAGAACACTGGAGTGGGTTGCCATTTCCTTCCTCAGTGCATGAAAGTGAAAACTGAAAGTGAAGTCGCTCAGTCGTGTCTGACCCTCAGCGACTTCACGGACTGCAGCCTTCCAGGCTCCTCCATCCATGAGATTTTCCAGGCAAGAGTCCTGGAGTGGGGTGCCATTGCCTTCTCCGACTGATGTAGGTAACTAGATCCAATTTTATGCTGAAACTGAGTAGCTCCTAGACCTGTTCCAATTAACAAGTTAAATAACTGTTGAAGACTCAAACACCATTTTAAAAATGCTGTACAGGTAACCCAATCTTTAATAATTTTAGAGGTTTAACCAAAGAATGTTAAGAAAAACTAAAATGCTGATAACATGGAATAGTGGCTTTTTAGCCTACCATTTCCAAAAAATAAATCATTCTTAAGTTGTTAAATACTTTGATTTCTGCTTTTGTTGCTTGTGGTTTCAGTATCACTCAAAAAAAAAAAAAAAAAATCATTGCCAAGATGAATATTGAGGGGCTTCTTTCCCTGTTTTATTCTAGGAATTTCTTATTACCAGGTCTATGTTTAAGTCTTAGATCCATTTCAAATTAATTTTTGAGTGGTGTTAGATAAGAATAGAGTTTCATTTTTCTGCATGTATTTATCTCATTGTCACACCATTATTGGAGAAGGAAATGGCAACCCACTCCAGTATTCTTGCCTGAAAAATCCCATGGACAGAGGAATCTGGTGGGCTACAGTCCATGAAGTCACAAGGAGTCAGACATAACTGAGCAATTAAGGACAGGGCAGCTATTTTAAAACTCTCACTCTGATAATTCCAGCCTCCCTGGCATGTAGTTCTGATGCTTGCTCTGCTCAAAGCATATATATATATATATATATATATTTTTTTTTTTTTTTTTTACTTTTTGTGTAATTTTTTTCTTGACAGCCATACATGATGTATCAAGTAAAAGGAACTACTAATAGTACTTTATTAATGGGATTCTTAGTTTTAAGAGAAGAGAAAGAATTCTATAGTTTTATGATTAGGTTTCAGTCTTCTAGTGAGCTTATGCTTCTAGACTGTGAACTTCACAAATTTCTTTTTTTTTTTTTTCTATTCCCTTAGGTTGGACAGAATGGCTAGAGTGGACTGGAGTTGGGTATTTTCCTTCCTTCAGTATACTCTGATAATATCCCAGTAGGCTATGTTCCCCTTACCTAGTTTCCCCAGAAGGCTTGCCTTTTTATGAAGAAGGACCTCTGGGGTATTGTAAAATGGGTCTTTTTCTCCTCCCACTGCCAGAAGCATAAGTTGATTTTCTCTAATAATTATTATGAAAACTTGGCCTCCCATCTGGATATAAATGGAGAAGAAAACGGCAAGCCACTCCAGTATTTTTTTCCTGGAGAATCTCCATGGACAGAGGAGCTTGTCAGGCTACAGACCATGGGGTCACAGAGTTGGACACAACTTAGCTGCTGAACATGCACACTGGATGTAAAACTTACAAAATATGGGGGCTATCCTGTGAGAGTTGGACTGTGAAGAAGGCTGAGCACCAAAGAATTGATGCTTTTGAACTGTGGTGTTGGAGAAGACTCTTGAGAGTCCCTTGGACTGCAAGGAGACCCAACCAGTCCATTCTGAAGGAGATCAGCCCTGAGATTTCTTTGGAAGGAATGATGCTAAAGCTGAAACTCCAGTACTTTGGCCACCTCATGTGAAGAGTTGACTCATTGGAAAAGACTCTGATGCTGGGAGGGATTGAGGGCAGGAGGAGAAGGGGATGACAGAGGATGAGATGGCTGGATGGCATCATTGACTCGATGGACATGAGTCTCAGTGAACTCCGGGAATTGGTGATGGACAGGCAGGCCTGGCGTGCTGCAATTCATGGGGTCACAAAGAGTCAGACATGACTGAGCAACTGATCTGATCTGATCTGATCCTATGAGAGGATCAGTCTGCATTTTTAACTGTTAGAATTGACCATGTTGAGCCTACAGTAATTCATCAATTTAAGATTTCCTACCCTGGAATAGTTTCGAGGCAGTTTCTGCTCCTGAGGGTCTATTCTGATAAACAGTGACTTGCCGGGAGCGGGCATATTGCATATTGAGTGCATATTGCATATTGCATATTGAGTGCAGCACTTTGCACAGCATCATCTTTCAGGATCTGGAATAGCTCAACTGGAATTCTATCACTGCCGGGAGCCAGCGTGAGGAACTCCACCCATGACAAAGGTCATGAGGAAGGAGGCTCGGCATACACAAAGGCGGGATCGAGCTTCAGGAGTCCCCCTGGAAATTCTCGAGCTTATACCCCCAAAACCAGAGTCTGCCTACTTTCTGCTTTGTGCTTTCACCTACACCTCTGACTTTACGGGGGGCTGTCCCCCACTACCTCTCTGAAAAAAGAGTTAGCTTGCAGCTCCAGTTAATAATTCCTGGGTGTGACAGTGTTTCAACCTACAAACTCCTTTGGAAATCCTCTAGCCTGCCTGAATAGGTTTTTCCGGCCACATGTGATTATTCAGAGCCTCCCAACTGTGAGAGGCAGGAGATGTTCTAAACTGTCTAAACACAGATTCTTTTGAGTAGTTAAAAGATTGATTAGAAATTGTATTGGTGAAGGGATTTTCACTTGTTGGGCCAATGTTTGCTGCTAAGTCTCCATATCCCTTACCTGCTGTGTCCCTGGCAGTGTATTGATTAATATAATTGGTGTAAGTAGCTTTAATGTTTGTAACCTGGGACCCTTGAGTTAATTCTTTTTCTTGTTATAGCCCACCACACCTTTGCTCTGTAGGAATGCAACTTTATCTAATGCTTTTGGAGGGTGGCTCCTGACCAATCACCTTTAGAGAAAAATAAGTTTTCTGTAGAAAGGGTCTTAAAATGTTAACAGGCCTCTGGGCCAGAAGATGATGCAAATCACCCAAGCTTTTGCATATGATAAGTTTGCAGGAAGAAAGCCTGGCTTGCTGCATGACTCTACCCCTTCCCCCATTATCCTCTATGCATAACTTAAGGTATAAAAACTACTTTGGAAAATAAACTGCGGGCCTTGTTCACGGAAACTTGGTCTCACCATGTTGTTCTTTCTCTTACCTTCTGGCTGAATTATTCAGCCTCTTTTCTCCACTGAATTTCCTCACTGAGCTATCCTCATTCTATTACTCTTTATATCCTTAATTAATGTTTAATTAAGCAGTTGTTTCCTGATCTTCGCCTATGCCGTCTCTCCTTCGAATACCCTGGATCAGCCGGGGCTGGTCCCCGGCAGTGACTCTTCCAGTATTTGCCTTTCTCTCCAACTTTGGGAGTGGCAGTTTGCCCTGTGTCTCCTCCTCTTTTATAGATCCAGGAAGAGTTGACTTTTCAGTTTGTAAGGATGGAGTGGCAACTGCCAAGCTCTTTACGTAAGCAATCAGAAATCATCAGTTTGAACGTATAGTGAGAGCAGAAGGACAGTAAGGGAAAAGCTCTAAGGGCATAGTTTTCTTTTCTAGAAGTTCTAGTTTTACAAAAAAGTTTTCTCTCTCTCTGCTTATCATGAAGATGAACCTCAGAGCTCAAATTATCTTAGTGTACAACACTATGATTTTTTTAAACTTTTCATTTTTTGAGCTTCTTGTATTCTAGTTTTCAAGACTTACTTCAGTTCAGTTCAGTCACTCAGTCATGTCTGAATCTTTGAAACCCCATGAACTGCAGCACACCAGGCCTCCCTGTTCATCACCAACTCCTGTAGTCTACTCAAACTCATATTCATTGAATCGGTCATGACATCCAACCATCTCATCTTCTGTCATCCCCTTCTTCTCCTGCCTTCAATCTTTCCTAGCATCAGCATTTTTTCAAATGAGTCAGCTCTTCACATTAAGTGGCCAAAGTATTGAAGTTTCAGCTTCAATATCAGTCCTTCCAATGAACACTCAGAACTGATCTCCTTTAGGATGATCTGGTTGGATCTCCTTGCAGTCCAAGGGATTCTCAAGAGTCTTCAACACCACAGTTCAAAAGCATCAAGTCTTCGGTGCTCAGCCCTCTGTATAATCCAACTCTCACATCGATACATGACCACGGGAAAAACCATAGTCTTGACAAGATGGACCTTTCTTGGCAAAACAATGTCTCTGCTTTTTAATATGCTGTCAATGTTGGTCACAACTTTCCTTCCAAGGAGTAAGCGTCTTTTAATTTAATGGCTGAAGTCACTATCTGCATTGATTTTGGAGCCCCCCAAAAGAAAGTCAGACACTGTTTCCCCATTTGTTTGCCATGAAGTGATGGGACTGGATGCCATGATCTTCGTTTTCTGAATGTTGAGCTTTAAGCCAACTTTTTCAGTCTCCTCTTTCACTTTCATCAAGAGGCTCTTTGGTTCTTCTTCACTTTCTGTCATAAGGGTGGTGTCATCTGCATACCTAGGGTTATTGGTTTTTCTCCTGACAATCTTGATTCCAGCCTGTGCTTCATCCAGCCCAGGGTTTCTCATGATGTACTCTGTATATAAGTTAAATAAGCAGGGTGACAATGTACAGCCTTGACACACTCCTTTCCCGATTTGGAACCAGTCTGTTGTTCCATGTCCAGTTATAACTGTTGCTTCTTGACTTGCATACAGATTTCTCAAGAGGCAGATCAGGTGGTCTGGTATTCCCATCTCTTTCAGAATTCTTCACAGTTTGTGGTGATCCTCACAGTCAAAGGCTTTAGTATAGTCAATAAAGCAGAAGTAGATTTTTTCTGGAACTCTATTGCTTTTTTGATGATCCAGCGGATGTTGGCAATTTGATCTCTGGTTCCTCTGCCTTTTCTAAATCCAGCTTGAACATCTGGAATTTCGCAGTTCACATATTGCTGAAGCCTGGCTTGGAGATTTTTGAGCATTACTTTGCTAGTGTGTGAAATGAGTACAATTGTGCAGTAGTTTGAGCATTGCTTTTCTTTGGGATTGGGATGAAAACTGACCTTTTCCAATCCTGTGGCCACTGCTGAGCTTCTGAAATGTGCGAGCATATTGAATGCAACACTTTCACAGCATCATCTTTTAGGATTTGAAATAGCTCAACTGGAATTCCATCACCTCCACTAGCTTTGTTCATAGTGATGCTTCCTAATGTCCACTTGACTTCTCATTCCAGGATGTCTGGCTCCAGGTGAGTGATCACACCGTCGTGATTATTTGGGTCATGAAGTTCTTTTCTGTACAGTTCTTCTGTGTATTCTTGCCACCTCTTTTAATATCTTCTGGTTCTGTTAGGTCCATACCATTTCTGTCCTTTATTGAGCCCATGTTTGCATGAAATGTTCCCTTGGTATCTAATTTTCTTGAAGAGATCTCTAGTCTTTCCCATCATGTTGTTTTCCTCTATTTCTTTGCATTGATCATTGAGGAAGGCTTTCTTATGTCTCCTTGCTATTCTTTAGAACTCTACATTCAGATGCTCATATCTTTCCTTTTCTCCTTTGCTTTTCACTTCTCTTCTTTTCACAGCTATTTGTAAGGTCTACTAAGACAGCCATTTTGCTTTTTTGTATTTCTTTTTCTTGGGTATGATCTTGATCCCTGTCTCCTGTACAACATCACAAACCTCAGTCCATAGTTTATCAGGCACTCTATCAGATCTAATCCCTTAAATCTATTCCTCACTTCCACTGTATAATCATAAGGGATTTGATTTAGGTCATACCTGAATGGTCTAGTGGATTTCCCCACTTTCTTCAATTTAACTCTGAATTTGACAATAAGGAGTTCATGATTTGAGCCACAGTTGGCTCCTGGTCTTGTGTTTGCTGACTGTATAGAGCTTCTCCGTCTTTGGCTGCAAAGAATATAATCAATCTGATTTCAGTGTTGGCCATCTGGTGATGTCCATATGTAGAGACTTCTCTTGTGTTGTTAGAAGAGGGTGTTCGCTCTGATCAGTGTGTTCTCTTGGCAAAATTCTGTTAGCCTTTGCACTGCTTCATTCTGTACTCCAAGGGCAAATTTTCTTGTTACTCCAGGTGTTTCTTGATTTCCTACATTTGCATTCCAGTCCCCTATAATAAAAAGGACAACTTTTTTGGATGTTAGTTCTAAAAGGTCTTGAAGGTCTTCATAGAACCATTCAACTTCAGCTTCTTCAACATTTTTGGTTGGGTCATAGACTTGGATTGCCATGATATTGAATTGTTTGCCTTGGAAATGAACAGAGATCATTCTGTCTTTTTAGAGGCTGCATCCAAATACTGCATTTCAGGCTCTTTTTTTTTTTACTGTGATGGCTAGTACATTTCTCCTAAGGGATTCTTTTCCACAGTAGTAGATATTATGGTCATCTGAGTTCAATTCACTCATTCCATCCATTTTACTTTGCAGATTCCTAAATTATCAATGTTCACTCTTGCCATCTCCTGTTTGACCACTTCCAATTTGCCTTGATTCATGGACCTAACATTCCAGGTTCCTATGCAATATTGCTCTTTACAGCATCAGACCTTGCTTCTATCACCAGTCATATCCTCAACTGGGTGTTATTTTTGCTTTGGCTCTGTCTCTTCATTCTTTCTTGAGTTATTTCTCCACTGATCTCCAGTAGCATATTGGGCACCTACTGACCTGGGGAGTTCATCTTTCAGTGTCCTATCTTTCTACCTTTCCATACTGTTCATGAGGTTCTCAAGGTAAGAATACTGGTAACAAGACTTACTTAGCTTTCAGCTAACATTTACTCTACTTGCAATTTAGAAAATTCTTTAACCTTGTCACTTTATTTTATTCTTGTATATGAAAAACAAAAGTGGGAATATAAGTTGATGATTTCCTATACTCTAAGTAAAATAATACCTTTTTAATATATTTTTAATGTTGGAGTAGAGTTGATTTACAATGTTGTGTTAGCTTCTGGATATAGCAAAGTGATTCAGTTACACATGTATCTATTCTTTATCAAACTTTGTTTCCCATTTAGGTTATTGTAGAATATTGAACAGAGTTCCCTGTGCTATACAGTCGGTCCTTGTTGGTTATCTAAACAAAACAGTATTTGCATATCAATCTCAGAGTTTGACATTATTTACCTCTATTAGCAATCCTGATGCTTTTTTTGAACTCTTAAATATACCTCCTACTCTAGTCTCAGGAAGCTCTCTTGGTCATTGATGAATATTTTCAAGGCACATTAAGATTGCCTATATTTGAAACAATTCCTGGGCATACAATGTAGTTCTGGAGAAATATGATATTGGAGTATTAGACACTGACCATTATTAACCACGGAGAAGGCAATGGCACCCCACTCCAGTATTCTTTCCTGGAAAATCCCATGGATGGAGGAGTCTGGTAGGCTGCAGTCCATGGGTGTGCTAAGAGTCGGACATGACTGAGCAACTTCCCTTTCAGTTTTCACTTTCAACTTTCATGCATTGGGGAAGGAAATGGCAACCCACTCCAGTGTTCTTGCCTGGAGAAACCCAGGGATGGGGGAGCCTGATGGGCTGCCGTCTATGGGGTCACACAGAGTCAGACACGACTGAAGTGACTTAGCAGCAGCAGCAGCATTATTAACCAACAGTTAATGAGAAGTTTACTACATGTGAGGCATTGTTCTCTGTGCTTTGTTATGATACTTTGTTTCTGACACATACCTTATGCTCAGTTTTCAAATGGGGTATTTGAGGCTTAACAATTTATTAAGCTTCTAAATGGTGAATTCAAATCTAACTACTGATACTCCAAACATAGATTCTTTTTACTGTATCACTTTCCCTTCCTGTATAATTATAAGCCCATGCCTCCAAATTTATATCTTTTCCCCCATTTCTATACGTCTTCTAACACAAAATAGCTGGGAACCAAAACAATAGTGTCCAGTTATTATAATCTCATTATTTAACTTAAATTGCACTCATCTCAAACTCTAGCAAAGTAATGCTCAAAATTCTCCAAGCTAGGCTTCAACATTACATGAACTGATAACTTCTATCTGCTGGATCATAGAAAAAGCAAGAAAATTCCAGAAAAACACTTAATACTGCTTCATTGACTACACTAAAGCTTTTGACTGTGTGGATCACAGCAAACTGTGGAAAATTCTTAAAGAGATAGGGATACCAGACCACCTTACCTACCTCCTGATAAATGTGTATGCATGTCAAGAAGCAACAGTTAGAACTGGACATGGAACAATGGATTGGTTTAAATTGGGAAAGGAATATGACAAGGCTGTATATTGTCACCTTGCTTATTTAATTTATATGCAGAGTACATCATGTGAAATGCCAGACTGGATGAAGCACAAGCTGAAATCAAGATTGCAGGGAGAAATATCAATAACCTCAGATATGCAGATGACACCACCGGCAGAAAGCTAAGAGGAACTAAAGAGCCTCTTGATGAAAGTGAAAGAGGAGAGTGAAAAAGCTGGCTTAAAAGTCAACATTCAGAAAACTAAGATTATGACATCCGGTTCCAACACTTCATGGCAAATAGATGTGGAAACAAAGGAAACAGTGAGAGACTTTATTTTGGGGCCTCCAAAATCACTGAAGATGGTGACTGCAGCCATGAAATTAAAATGCTTGCTCCTTGGAAGAAAACCTATGAACAACCTAGACAGCACATTAAAAAGCAGAGATATCACTTTACTGACAAAGGTCGGTCTAGTCAAAGCTATGATTTTTTCAGGAGTCATGTATGGATGTGAGAGTTGGACTATAAAGAAAGCTGAGCACTGAAGAATTGATGCTTTTGAGCTGTGGTGTTAACGAGAACTCTTGAGAGTCCCTTGAACTGAAAGGAGCTCAAACGAGTCAATCCTAAAGGAAATCAGTCCTGAATATTCATTGGAAGGACTGATGCTGAAGCTGAAGCTCCAATACTTTGGTCACCTTATGCGAGAGCTGACTCATTGGAAAGAACCTGATGCTGGGAGAGACTGAAAGCAGGAGAAGGGAAAACAGAGGATGAGATGGTTGGACAGCATCATTGACTCAATGGACATGAGTCTGAGCAAGCTCCAGAAGTTGGTGATGGACAGGGAAGTCTGGTGTTCTGCAGTCCATGTGGTCACAAAGAGTCAGAGATTACTAAGCAACTGAACTGAACTGAACCTAAATTTTGATGCCACCCAATCTGAAGATTGTGTTTTTCATGAAAACAAGAAAATGATAGCTATAATTTATGGTAAGTACTCACATATTGGGACATTTTGCCCCATCAGTCAATTAACAGCATTAATAGTTATATTTAGTGAGAATCCCCTATGATACACTCTGTATTAATCAACGATTTATCTCATAATAACCTTCCATGGTAAAGATTTTTCCTGCCATTTTATAGTTGAGCCAGCAGAAGTTATATATAACTATATATATAAGTATATATATATATATATATATATATATACATTAACTATATATATATATACATAGTTTTATAGTTGAGCCAGCAGAAGTTTTATATATATCTATATATCTATAATTATATATATATATAACTATAACTATATATATACATTAACTATAACTATATATACATTAACTATATATATAGTTAATGTCAAACAGCTACTTAAGTAAAAAAGCCAGTATTCAAACACAGATCCCTTTCACCTCAAAATTCCTGTTATTTTCCCACTACATCATCCTGATGACACTACTCATCACCCATAACACTGATAATTTCATTCCCCTGAATGATCTTTCTCCAACTCTACTTTCCCCATCAATGACAACTTTGTTTATTAAATGGCCATTTTCTTCACTTGTCAACTGTAATTAGTTTGTACCTCTTTCTACATCTTTTAAAACCACCATCTTCCCAGATAAAATGGAGCAAGAGTTCCACCACTCTACCCTATACCATCACAGCTTACACCACACCACTATGAGTGAGTATAATAATTGTAGCCCCATAAGAAGATAAAACTGATGTATCTTTTCTGTACCATTGTACAATGACTAAGTAGGTATATCAGAATTCTGAGGCATGGAAAAGCAAATTAAAAATATTGATCATCTAGATTTTTGCTGTCTGGAAAACTATATGCAAATGTGTAGAATTAAGAGAAATGAGTTGTTTTACATACACAGTTGTACATTAAGTAGAAAGGTAAGTATAGATGAAACAGTCTGAGTTTACTTGGTATCAGAGGTAAGTTTCTGTGTAGACAGCATGTGTGCATCCAACTATTTGACTAACCGCTCTCCTTTCATACTTTCCTCCTTATTTAGTTAAGAATGAGTTACGTACAACTTCTTGTTTGGCAAATAGTTTTCCCAAACCATTTAGCACTATAGTACTGTTACTTAGGAAAGCCACAGTATCAAGTATTCAATGGCTTGAAAGTATCAATACAAGATATTCTCTCTTCTTTCCCATCTGACTTTACTCCTTAAATGAAATCCAACCATATACCTATTAGAAGCCACTGTAGGTATGTGATTACCAATTTCTTTACTTTCTAAACTTTAGACTTGTCATAGGACAAGGAGATTAAAAAATAAAATGTGTATTTATTTCTTCTTCTTACAAAATGCCTTAATACATGCTCTTATCTCCATTATTACCACAAAACGGAAGCAGTTTTTAACATAATATAAAGACAAAGACATGCTATGGAATGCTGAAATGCTCCATGGTGCTTTAATGGCTTTTTTTAAATCACACTCAACCATTTATAGTTAAATTTAACACTTGCTGTCATTAAGAAAAATGTGCAGCTCTTTCCTTCATGTGAGAATTACAGTAGCCAGTGAATGGTTATTGATCTGAGATAGCTAAAAGGGTAAAATGCAGGAAATGAAATTTGGGTTAGCCTCTTTTTATTGGGCTTTACTTTAAAATTTCCCAAAGCAGAGGTCCCATCGTTGATAGCATCAATCAGGTATAAAATAAATGACATTTAGGTGATCTTGTTTGGCCAACTGCAGCGATGAGCCTGATTGTCCCTTCTGCATCAGGAAACAAAGCACTGTCTGAGGGCAGAGGTGATATTACTCATTCTCAGCTCCTCTCTGGTATTTCTCCCAAGCTCCCAAAGCACACTGACATTTATGTGAGAATTTCTGTCAGCCCAGGCACTTATCTATCTGCACATTATGTGACAATTGGCTCCTGGGGACTCAAGCTGTTCACATATGGAAGTGTGCACACCCCCTTTTCCCTAGTCAGCCCTCGCTTTCTCAACATTATTGCAATCTCATCACTCTTGCTTGATATTTCATCACAAATATCTACTCATGATCTAAATTTACTCAGTCCTCTAACTGAAATCACTCATTCCTTCTTTTCAACTCATCACTAGGTTTCTAGCAAGGAATTGCTAGTATAAGATTAATACTCACTAGGGCATTACTCCAGCCTAATGCCTTACCCTTTTCAGTGATGCTTATAATTTTAAATAGGATTCTCAGACAGATAAATATTTGAAGTCTAAATATTATGCCGTGTTGCCAACTATGTTGAAGAAACATTTTCATTTGTTTACAGGGAGTAAGATTTATTGTGAATTAGTATACAGAGATAATAAATTACTTGTACAAGAAACATGGAATGGCAAATTCTTACTATTAGCAAAATGATTCAAGCTAACAAATTATTTAGATTAGAATCTTCTTTGGAAATCTTCTTCACTTAGAATTGGCCAGGGTTTACTGGAGCTAATAAATGAAGAATTATACTGATACTCAAGGTTGCATGAACACAGAAATCTATAATTTACTATGTTGAAATGTCTAGCTATCACGAATAAAGAAGTACTAACATTCAGATATTTTCTTCCATTGGTTTTCAGGTTGAATTCATGACTATATATTCTTTTTTTTTCCACTTAATTTTCATAATGCTTATTTCCTAAAGAACAAGCTGAGTCAGCCTTTACATGAAATGAAATTGTTCTAACAAGAATAAATAACTGTGGTCTGTTGTGCAATGATATTAATTATAAGAAAACTGTAACTTTACATTACGGAAATGCCAAACTACAAAAGCAAAATATTATTGGGCAAAATATTATTTGAGCAAAATATATTATTTTCATTTTTTTCCTACAAAATGAGAATTATGTTCATCAACACTGTGCTATTATTAATTCCAAGAGAATGGAAGATTCATAATTGAATTCTTGCAATGCACCATAATGCCAATGTAAGATCAAGATTTATGAAGTAAAAAAGAGAAAAAAATCTAATAAATAAAGGCTTAAAGTTTTTAACAAAAATATAATACTCTGAGTATTGCCTTGTCTTTTTTGTTCAATCATTTTAAGAATAATCTAAGCACAGCCAATTTTTACTGTGCAGCCAATGAACTGAGGAATAACATGTAAAATATTTAGCTTTCTCCTATAGAATCAAAGTCAACAATCAATCAATGAATGTGGGACATTTTTTATGTTGTTGTTTTTTGAGTTTCTTTTTTTCTTTTTTTTTAAATTTTATTTTATTTTTTAATTTTACAGTATTGTATTGGTTTTGCCATATATCAACATGAATCCGCCACAGGTATACACGTGTTCCCCATCCTGAACCCTCCTCCCTCCTCCCTCCCTGTGCCATCCTTCTGGGTCGTCCCAGTGCACCAGCCCCAAGCATCCTGTATCATGCATCGAACCTGGACTGGCAACTCATTTCATATATGATATTATACATATTTCAATGCCATTCTCCCAAATCATCCTACCCTCTCCCTCACCCACAGAGTCCAAAAGACTGTTCTATACATCAGTGTCTCTTTTGCTGTCTCGTATACAGGGTTATTGTTACCATCTTTCTAAATTCCATATATATGTGTTAGCATACTGTATTGGTGTTTTTCTTTCTGGCTTACTTCACTCTATATCATAGGCTCCAGTTTCATCCACCTCATTAGAACTTATTCAAATGTATTCTTTTTAATGTCTGAGTAATACTCCATCGTGTATATGTACCACAGCTTTCTTATCCATTCATCTGCTGATGGACATCTAGGTTGCTTCCATGTCCTGGCTATTATAAACAGTGCTGCAATGAACATTGGGGTACACGTGTCTCTTTCAATTCTGGTTTTCTCAGTGTGTATGCCCAGCAGTGGGATTGCTGGGTCATAAGGCAGTTCTATTTCCAGGTTTTTAAGGAATCTCCACACTGTTCTCCATAGTGACTGTACTAGTTTATATTCCCACCAACAGTGTAAGGGGATTACCTTTTCTCCACACCCTCTCCAGCACTTATTGCTTATAGACTTTTGGATCTCAGCCATTCTGACTGGCGTGAAATGGTACCTCAGTGTGGTTTTGATTTGCATTTTTCTGATAATGAGTGATGTTGAGCATCTTTTCAGGTGTTTGTTAACCATCTGTATGTCTTCTTTGGAGAAATGTCTATTTAGTTCTTTGGCCCATTTTTTAAATTTTTGTGCAGTTTAAGATCCTCAAAGTGTTTTAAAAACTATAGGAAATATATCTGTCACTCATTTTGCAGGCAAGCTAGATTCAGGTAGTTATTGCAAATTATTTGCATGAGAAGATATTTTAAAATAGTGAATGCACATGACACATCTGATTAAGTAGCAACCAAGGAATAAATTATCATGATCTAGATTATTTATACTGGTATGTCACAGGACAAATATATCAGCTCAAAAGGGCAAATTTCTGTGGCCATAGTCCTATAGCAATTTGATCTCTGGCTTTCCTAAAACCAAGGGTTAGATAAAACTAGCAGTATTTTGTTTGATACTAACAGAAAAAAAAAACAAAAGTTAAATTTGAGTGAGTTAATCTTTATAAAAAGTAATAGATTTTTAGTTTATATTAAATTATATTATTTTTTTTCCAGTTTGGCATTGAAGAAGTTATGATAATAGAAAGCAGCCATGGTATTAGAAAGTGTTAGGGTTTATAGTACAGTGGTTATCAACTTTAGCATGTTTCAGAATTATCAAGAGTGCTTGTTTGAATAAAAATTGCTTATCTTTACCCCAAATGTTTATAAGTCTGGGTTAGGGCCTGAGAATTTGTGTTTCTAACACAGTTCCAAGGTGGTATCATGTCATCTTCCCAGGGGCCACACTTGAAGAACCACTAGAGTAGCACAAGGAATGAACCAGAAGTAAAGAACTCTGGGTCCTAATATATCCCAATCACTGAGCAGATGTGCTTCTTTGGCAAGTTATTTACCCTCTCTATATATTTTCAGAAAATTAGTGAACAGCTACTGAATTTTTATTTTTGAATCTATTAGTTCAAAACTCTTAATATTCACTCATTAATTTGACAAATATTTGAATAACTTCAATGAGATAAACACTAGGGGGATCTTGTGATATATAAAATAAATCCCTTTCCTCATGGTACTCACCTATTTGTGGGAGGACAAAAATGAACAAATTTAAACATATGCAATATAATGTCAAATGATGATAACACTATTAGAGAAAAAGTAGAGGCAAGTTGGGGGACTAGAGAGTGATACTGAGGGAGGTGAAGTGTTAAATTTGAAAATCTAATTTGATCATAAAACAATCTTTTTGTTAGATAGGCATTTTGATTTTCATGCTGTTGCTGAGGGAATTTCAGCTCAGAAAAGAAATCTTCCTAGTGTTACACAGCTAGCTGGTTAGCAGAATTAAGAATTGAATTAGTATTTGACTCCAAATGTTACTCCCTTAACTAATATACCATCTCCTAAATAGACAAAGCATCTAGGCAAAGTGATTGGCACTGAGGAATGATGCAATGAATGTAGTTATTAGTATCACTGCTTCCATAACTGAATTTATTTATCACATAGCAATTTTGGTTCAAAGATGGAGAAACAAGGTATCAGAAAGATCAAATGATTTGCCTAAATTCATCAAGTTAGTAAGCAATGAATCTGGCATAAGAATTCTATCATGTTTGATGACAAAATGCATCCTTTTTCTACTATGATAATCTGCCTTTCAGGCTTTCCTGGTGGCTCACTATTAAAGAATCCACCTGCCAATGCAGGGGACATGGATTCGACCCCTGGGTCAGAAAGATCCACTGGAGAAGAAAATGACAACCAACTCCAGTATTCTTGCCTGGGAAATCCCATGGACAGAGGAGCCTGATGGACTACAGTCCATGGGGTCCCAAAGAGTCAAACATGACTTAGTGACTAAACAACAACAACCATCTGCCTTTTCTCCATAAAATGAGAACAACAGGATAATTGCACAGGAAAGTCCACCTAAGGCTTATGAGTAGGCTTTGAAAAAATTATAGAATGGTTTGTGTTTGTAAACTGTATGTTTATAGTAATTTTATTTGCTTTTGCACTAATTGTTAATATTTTAGATGTTGAGGAATCCAGAATATGAAAAAAGGAAACATTTATTATGTGGTTTTGTTGGGATCATTATAAAGTTCACCTAAACCTTTTAGCCTAATTCAATTATAAAGAATTTTTTGGATAGATATGAATTTTTTTTTTCTAATTTTATTTTATTTTTAAACTTTACATAATTGTATTAGTTTTGTCAAATATCATAATGAATCCGCCACAGGTAATTAAGGTATTCTTTGCTGAGTATCATGAGGGAAACATGCGTAAGGGAGCATTTAAGTACATTTGTTTCCTAGTCATTCAGGCTGAGGTTCCAAGTCAGAATGCTCCTTCTTCTTAAGATCATGCTCAATGTTTTGCAGGAGTCAAGAAAACTGGTTTACAAAAGCAAAAATAAACAAATGGGACCTAATTAAACTTAAAAGCTTCTGCACAACAAAGGAAACTATAAGCAAGGTGAAAAGACAGCCTTCAGAATGGGAGAAAATAATAGCAAATGAAGCAACAAACAACTAATCTCAAAAATATGCAAGCAACTCCTACAGCTCAATTCCAGAAAAATAAATGACCAATCAAAAAATGGGCCAAAGAACTAAATAGACATTTCTCTAAAGAAGACATACAGATGGCTAACAAACACATGAAAAGATGCTCAACATCACTCATGATCAGAGAAATGCAAATCAAAACCACACTGAGGTACCATTTTATGCCAGTCAGAATGGCTGCTATCCAAAAGTCTACAAGCAATAAATGTTGGAGAGGGTGTGGAGAAAAGGGAACCCTCTTACACTGTTGGTGGGAATGCAAACTAGTAGAGCCACTATGGAGAACAGTGTGGAGATTCCTTAAAAACCTGGAAATAGAACTGCCTTATGATCCAGCAATCCCACTGTTGGTTGGGCATACACACTGAGGAACCAGAATTGAAAGAGACACGTGTACCCCAATGTTCATCACAGCACTGTTTATAATAGCAGGACATGGAAGCAACCTAGATTTCCACTGGCAAACAAATGGATAAGAAAGCTGTGGTACATATACACAATGGAGTATTACTCAGCCATTAAAAAGAATACATTTGAATAAGTTCTAATGAGGTGGATGAAACTGGAGCCTATTATACAGAGTGAAGTAAGCCAGAAAGAAAAACACCAATACGGTATACTAACGCATATATATAGGATTTAGAAAGATGGTAACAATAACCCTGTATACGAGACAGCAGAAGAGACACTGATGTATAGAACAGTCTTTTGGACTCTGTGGGAGAGGGAGAGGGTGGGGTGATTTGGGAGAATGGCATTGAAATATGTATAATATCATATATGAAATGAGTCACCAGTCCAGGTTCGATGCATGATACTGGATGCTTGGGGCTGGTGCACTGTGACGACCCAGAGGGATGGTATGGGGAGGGAGGAGGGAGGAGGGTTCGGGATGGGGAACACATGTATACCTGTGGCAGATTCATTTTGATATATGGCAAAACAAATACAATATTGTAAAGTTAAATAAAATAAAATTAAAAAAAAAAAAGAAAGAAAGAAAACTGGTTTATCAGCAGTATTCAATGGGGTCATACTTCAAAAGAATGGGTAGGCTTCCATTATAGATATGGAAGTTCAAACTACTCTGGCCATCCTATTTATGGTTTTCAGCCAGGCTTTGGAATTACTTATTGCCAATTTAAGGTGGAAGTTGAAAGACTTCCCTTTCAGTTTTGATCAGTTTACCATTTTAATCATATAGAGGCATTAATTCCATTGAAGCATTAAGCTCTATTAAATCTTCTAGGAAATACTGTATTAAAGCTAAACCCAAGGGTCATCTTTGCAATTTTCTTTCACTTGCAACATCCATAGTTTTGCTGTTGTTCAGTTGCTCAACCTTGTTGATTCTTTAATGACTCCATGGACTGTAGGAATGTCAGGCTTCCCTGTCCTTCGCCATCTCCCAGAGTTTGCTCAAATCAAGCTCCATTGAGTTAGGGATGCTGTCCAACCATCTCGTCCTCTTTTCCTCTTGCCTTCAATCTTTCCCAGCATCAGAGTCTTGTCCAGTGAGTCGGCTCTTCGTATCAGGTAGCCAAAGTATTGGAGGTTCAGCTTCAGCATCAGTCTTTCCAATCAATATTCAGGTTGGATTTCCCTTGACTGACTGGCTTGATTTCCTTGCAGTCCAAGGGACTCTCAGGAGCTTCCTGCAGCACCACAGTACCAAGACATCAATTCTTCAGCACTCAGCCTTTTTTATTTTTCAGCTTTCACATCCATACATGGCTACTGGAAAAACCATAGCTTTGATAAGACGGACCTTTGTCAGCAAAGCAATGCCACTGCTTTTTAATATGCTGTCTGTGTTTGTCATAGTTTTTCTTCCAAGGAGCAAGCATCTTTTAATTTCATGGCTGCAGTCACCATCTGCAGTGATCTTGGAGCCCAAGAAAATAAAGTCTGTCATTGTTTCCCTTGTTTCACCATTTATTTGCCATGAAGTGATGGGATCAGATGCCATACTCATTATTTTCTGAATGTTGAGTTTCAAGCCAGCTTTTTCATGCTCCTCTTTCACCTTAATCAAGAGGCTCTTTAGTTCTTCTTCGCTTTCTGCCATAAGGGTGGTGTCATCTGTATATTTCGGTTTATTGATATTTCTCCCAGCAATCTTGATTCCAGCTTGTGCTTCATCCATTCTGGCATTTTGCATGATGACACTGCATATAAATTAAATAAGCAAGGTGACAATATACAGCCTTGACCTACTCCTTTCCCAATTTTGAACCAGTCTGTTGTTCCATGTCTGGTTCTAACTGTTACTTCTTGACCTGCATACAGGTTTCACAGGAAGCAGATAAGGAGGTCTGGTGTCCCCCTTTCTTTAAAAATTTTCCAGTTTGTTGTAATCTACACAATCAAAGGCTTTAGCATAGTCAATAAAGCAGAAATATATGTTTTTCTGAAACTCCCTTGCTTTTTCCATGATCCATTGGATGTTGCCAATTTGATCATTTTTCTCTTCTTTTCTAAATCCAGCTTGTACATCTGGAAGTTCTCGGTTCACATACTGTTGAAGCCTTGCTTGAAGGATTTTGAGCATTACTTTGCTAGCATGTGAAATGAATGCAACTGTGAAGTAGTTTGAACCTACTTTGGCATTGCCTTTCTTTGGGATTGGAATGAAAACACCTTTTCCAGTCCTGTGGTGACTGCTGAGTTTTCCAAACTTGCTGGCATATTGAGTACAGCACTTTAACAACATCATCTTCTAGGATTTGAAATAGCTCAGATGGAATTACATCACCTCTACTAGTTTTGTTCATAGTGATGGTTCTTAAAGCCCACTTGACTTTGCACTCCAGGATTTCTGGCTCTAGGTGAGTGATCACACCATCATGGTTATCCAGGTCAACAAGATATTTTTTGTATAGTTCTTCTGTGTACTCTTGCCACCTCTTCTTAATATCTTCTGATTGTGCTAGTTCCATACCATTATTGTGACCATTTTTGCATGAAATGCTACCTTGGTATCTCTAATTTTCTTAAAGAGATTTATAGTCTTTCCCATTATATTATTTTCCTCTATTTCTTTGCATTGTTCATTTAGGAAGGCTGTCTTATCTCTCCTTACTATTCTCTGGAAGTCTGCATTCAGATGGGTATATCATTCCTTTACTCCTTTGCCTTTCACTTCTTTCTTTTCTCACTTACTTGTAAGGGCTCAACAGGCAACCATTTTGCCATTTTGCATTTCCTATATTCTTGGGGATGGTTTTGATCACTACCTCCTCTACAATGTTAGGAACCTCTGACTGTAGTTCTTTGTGTACTCTGTCTATTAGGGCTAATTACTTGGAGCTATTTGCCACTTCCATTATATAATCATAAGGATTTGATTTAGGTCATACCTGAATGGACTAGTGCTTTTCCCTACTTTCTTCAGTTTAAGTCTGAATTTTTCAATAAGGAGTTCATGATATGAGCAACAGTCAACTCCCAGTCTTGTTTTTGATGACTGTATAGATCTTCTCTATCTTCAGCTACAAAGAATATAATCAATATGATTTCAGTATTAATTATCTGGTTATGTCTATATGTACAGTTATCTCTTGTGTTGTTGGAAAAGGGTATTTGCTATGACCAGTGTGTTCTCTTGGCAAAACTCTGTTAGCCTTTGTCCTGCTTCATTTTGTACTCTAAAGCCAAACTTTCCTGTTACTTCAGGCATCTTTTGACTTCCTACTTTTGCATTCCAGTCTCCTATGATGAAAGGATATCATTTTTTGGTGTTAGTTCTAGAAGGGCTTGCAGGTTTTTATAGAACTGTTCAACTTCAGCTTTGTTGGCATTAGTGGTTCGGGCATAGACTTGGATTACTGTGATACTGAATATTTTGCCTTTCAAGCTCTATTAAATCTCCTAGGAAATACTGTATTCAAGCTAAACCTAAGGGTCATTCTTGCAATTGTCTTTCACTTGCAGCATCCATAGTTATAAAATAATAAAACTATGATATGCTTATCTGTTTGAAGTACTTGAAATTTGAATTAATATTTTAATAGTCACTAGGAGTTATGTTCTTAATTTCCTCAACTGGAAAGCACAAAACAAAATACTATTGGAGATTAGTATTCTGATTGCAACTCAGGGTGTCTAAGGGAAAATATAGTAATGTGATAGGTTTATAGTTAAAGCATAGGGTAATCAGAACAGTAAACTGAATTTCAAAACCATTGAATGATTTTCCAGTGTGTTTTATATGTTGTTCTTGGTTTTATGATAAAAAATTATTATTAGGTTGCTTACATAGAAGTAGGAGAGGACTTCTTTTGACCAAAAATGAGAACTTTAAAGGAATTCTCTAATAAACCCATTCTCAAGAAAATTTTGTACTCCCACAGAAAGCAACATAAAGTTTGAATTTAAAAATACTTTTCCATTTTCTCATCTTGATACAATTTAAACTTTCATCAGTAAAGAGCAAGACATGTTATTTCAAATCAAAAGAAAACACCAATATTAATTTCAACAATAAAGTCTATGCATTGAAAAATAATTAAGCTTTTCATTTGAATCACTGAAATTTTCTGTTTCAACAATTCTGTTTTGAATCTTCCTGTGTTTCCAAATCAGATGTTGAATATTACCCAAAACAATGTAGTATTTTTGATTTTCAGAGATTTATGAGCCAAACATTTGACAAAGATAGTGCCTATAAGCGCTGAGATGCAGGTGTGCATGGCTAGACTTGGCGCCCAGCAGTGATCTTTGATGCCAAACCCAAGTCCATTGTACTTATTTTGCTGCAGGCACAACAGATAAAAGTAGAAATTGTTTTGGAAATCTTTCCAATTTTTATGTAAATTTAGTTAGTGCTTCAACAACATTGTCCAATTTTGAAACCAAACCAATTTAGAAAGTCACCAATGGGAAATATATAGGATTATAAAATATAAACCTCATCACAATTCAGTGACCATGTATTCACTAATCATCTAGAACAAATTCAAGGTTGCAAGGTTTTAGAATTCTCATGTCTTTGTTATATAGCAAATGGCTACATTCTGGGGTTTAAATAATAAATGTGACCTGAAAAATTGCTCATCTGTGCCTTGACTTCCCTGGTGGCTCACATGGTAAAGCGTTTGTCTACAATGCAGGAGAACCGGGTTCAATCCCTGGGTCGGAAAGATTTCCTGGAGAAGGAAAGGGCAACCCACTCCAGTACTCTTGCCTGGAAAATTGCATGGATGGAGGAGTCTGGTAGGCTACAGTGCATGGGGTTGCAAAGAGTCGGACACGACTGAGCGACTTCAATGTCAATGTCATTATGCCTTGATGACGATCTTAAGACAGGGTTAGCATGTGTTCAGTTGCTCAGCTGTGTCCGATGCTTTGCAACCCCATGCACTGTAGCCCACCAGGCTCCTGTGACCATGAGATTTTCCAGGCAAGAATACTGGAGTGGCTTGCCATATCCTACTCAAGGGTCTCTTCCCACCCCAGAGGTCAAACAGGCGTGTACTGTATCTCTTGCCCTGCAGGCAGATTCTTTACTGCTGAGCCATTGGGGAAGCCTTTGGCAGTTAGCATCGGTTCAGTTCAGTTCAGTTCTGTCGCTCATTTGTGTTCGACTCTGTGACCCCATGAATTGCAGCACGCCGGGACTCCCTGTCCATCACCAACTCCAGGAGTTCACACAGATTCATGTCCATGGAGTCAGTGATACCATCCAGCCATCTAATCCGCTGTAGTCCACTTCTCCTCCTGCCCTCAATCCCTCCCAGCATCAGAGTCTTTTCCAATGAGTCAACTCTTTGCAAGAGGTGGCCAAAATACTGGAGTTTCAGCTTTAGCCTCATTTCTTCCAAAGAAATACCAGGGCTGATCTTCAGAATGGACTGGTTGGATCTCCTTGCAGTCCAAGGGACTCTCAAGAGTCTTCTACAACACCACAGTTCAACAGCATCAATTCTTCAGCGCCCAGCTTTCTTCACAGTCCAACTCTCACATCCATACATGACCACTGGAAAAACCATAGCCTTGACTAGATGGACCTTTGTTGGCAAAGTAATGTCTCTGCTTTTCAATATGCTATCTCGGTTGGTCATAAATTTCCTTCCAAGGAGTAAGCATCTTTTAATTTCATGGCTGCTGTCACCATCTCCAGTGATTTTGGAGCCCCAAAAATTAAAGCCTGACACTATTTCCACTGTTTCCCCATCTATTTCCCATGAAGTGGTGGGACCAGATGCCATGATCTTCGTTTTCTGAATGTTGAGCTTTAAGCCAACTTTTTCACTCTCCTCTTTCACTTTCATCAAGAGGCTCTTTAGTTCCTCTTTACTTTCTGCCATAAGAGTGGTGTCATCTGCATATCTGAGGTTATTGATATTTCTCCTGGTAATCTTGATTCCAGCTTGTGCATCTTCCAGCACAGCGTTTCTCATAATGCACTGTTCATATAAGGTAAATAAGCAGGGTGATAATATACAGCCTTGGCATACTCTTTTTCCTATTTGAAACTAGTCTGTTGTTCCATGTCCAGTTCCAACTGTTGCTTCCTGACCTGCATATAGGTTTCTCAAGAGGCAGGTCAGGTGGTCTGGGATTCTCATTTCTTTCAGAATTTTCCACAGTTTATTGTGCTCCATGCAGTCAAAGGCTTTGGCATAGTCAATATAACAGAAATAGATGTTTTTTCTGGAACTCTCTGGCTTTTTCGATGATCCAGCAGATGTTGGCAATTTGATCTCTGGTTCCTCTGCCTTTTCTAAAACCAACTTGAACATCTGGATGTTCACATATTACTGGTAGTTCATGTATTACTGAAGCCTGGCTTGGAGAATTTTGAGCATTACTTTACTAGCATGTGAGATGAGTGCAATTGTGCGGTAGTTTGAGCATTCTTTTGCATTGCCTTTCTTTGGGATGGGAATGAAAACTGACCTTTTCCAGTCCTGTGGCCACTGCTGAGTTTTCCAAATTTTCTGGCATATTGAGTGCAGCACTTTCACAGCATCATCTTTCAGGATTTGAAATAGCTCAACTGGAATTCTATCACCTCCACCAGCATTGTTTGTAGTGATGCCTTCTAAGGCCCACTTGACTTCACATTCCGGGATGTCTGGCTCTAGGTGAGTGATCACATCTTCGTGATTATCTTGGTCATGAAGATCTTTTTTGTACAGTTCTTCTGTGTATTCTTACCCCCTCTTCTTAATATCTTCTGGCTCTGTTAGGTGCATACCATTTCTGTCCTTTATCTGCATGAAATGTTCCCTTGGTATCTCTAATTTTCTTGAAGAGATCTCTAGTCTTTCCAATTATATTGGTTTCCTCTATTTCTTTGCATTGATCACTGAGGAAGGCTTTCTTATCTCTTCTTGCTATTCTTTGGAACTCTGCATTCAGATGCTTATATCCTTCCTTTCCTCCTTTACTTTTCACTTCTCTTCTTTTCACAGCTATTTTTAAGGCCTCCCCAGATAGCCAATTTGCTGTTTTGCATTTCTTTTCCATAGGGATGGTCTTGATCCCTGTCTCCTGACGAATGTCATGAACCTCAGTCCATAGTTCATCAGGCACTCTATCTATCAGATCTAGGCCCTTAAATCTATTTCTCACTTCCACTGTATAATCATAAGGGATTTGATTTAGGTCATACCTGAATGGTCTAGTGGTTTTCCCTACTTTCTTCAATTTAAGTCTGAATTTGGCAATAAGGAGTTCATGATCTGAGCCACAGTCAGGTCCCACTCTTGTTTTTGCTCACTGTATAGAGCTTCTCCATCTTTGGCTGCAAAAAATATAATCTATCTGATTTCAGTGTTGACCATCTGGTGATGTCCATGTGTAGAGTCTTCTCTTGTGTTGTAGGAAAAGGGTGTTTGCTATGACCAGTGCGTTCTCTTTGCAAAACTCTATGAACCTTTGCCCTGCTTCATTCCATACTCCAAGGCCAAATTTGCGTGTTACCCCTGGTGTTTCTTGACTTCCTACTTTTGCATTCCAGTCCCCTATAATGAAAAGGACATCTTTTTTGGGTGTTAGTTCTAAAAGGTCTTGTAGGTCTTCATAGAGCAGTTCAACTTCAGCTTCTTCAGTGTTACTGGTTGGGGCATGGGCTTGGATTACTGTGATATTGAATGGTTTGCCTTGGAAATGAACAGAGATCATTCTGTCGTTTTTGAGATTGCATCCATGTACTGCATTTAAGACTCTTTTGTTGACCATGATGGCTACTCCATTTCTTCTAAGGGTTTCCTGCCCACAGTAGTAGGTATAATGGTCATCTGAGTTAAATTCACCCTTTCCAGTCTATTTTAGTTCACTGATTCCTAGAATGTCAACGTTCACTCTTGCCATCTCCTGTTTGACCACTTTCAATTTGCCTTGATTCATGGACCTGGCATTCCAGCTTCCTATGCAATATTGCTCTTTACAGCATCGGACCTTGTTTCTATCACCAGTCACATCCACAACTGGGCATTGATTTTTCTTTGGCTCCATCCCTTCATTCTTTCTGGAGTTATTTCTCCACTGATCTCCAGTAGCATGTTGGGCACCTACCGACCTGGGGAATTCCTCTTTCAGTATCCTATCATTTTTGCCTTTTCATACTGTTCATGGGGTTCTCAAGGCAAGAATACTGAAGTGGTTTGCCATTCCCTTCTCCAGTGGACCACATTCTGTCAGACCTCTCCACCATGACCCGCCCGTCTTGGGTGGCCCCATGGGCATGGCTTAGTTTCATTGAGTTAGACAAGGCTGTGCTCCTAGTGTGATTAGATTGACTAGTTTTCTGTGATTATGATTTCAGTGTGTTTGCCCTCTGATGCCCTCTTGCAACACCTACCATCTAACTTGGGTTTCTCTTGCCTTGGGCGTGGGGTATCTCTTCATGGCTGCTCCAGCAAAGCTCAGCTGCTGCTCCTTACCTCGGATGAGGGGTACTACCTCCTCACTGCTGCCCTTCCTGACCTTGGACATGGAGTAGCTCCTCTCCACACATATATTTATAGGCATGTGACTTTTATTTCTGTAAACACAGTGTATGCATAGTTCGTGATATTGCAGATATCTTTTTCAAAAATATTATAGTAATTGATGTCCCCAAAACAATCTGTAATTATTTCTCCATATTTATGCCAGAACAAATGCCACTAATTTGTCAATTTTGGCAATCTGATAAATAAAATATTGTTCCCATGGTTGTTTTAATTTGCATCTTCCTGTTACTGACTCACCTAACTTTTCATATATATATATGAAATATATACATACATATGTAACATTTTTTGTTCCATGAATGCATAGTCTTAATTTTTTTTAATATATTTGATCTGCTTCTTTTTCCTAATAACATATAGGAACTTTACATATTAGAGAAATTGATCCTCTGTAAATTTTATGCACTGCAAACATTTGAATATGCATGTTTCTTTTTTTTTTTTTTGCTTCATTCTTTATGTCTTTTGTTTTATGATTTTTTTACTATGAAATCAAATATTTTTTTTCTCTTCTTTATGTCTTCTTTTTCTGACATGCTTGGGAAGATTTCTCCCACTCCTGGATTATGAAAACATTTACTTAGATTTTAATATATGTACTAGTACCCTTAAAATTCTCCTAAAATTTATTTTTTAATTCTATTACCCAGAGAGGAAATATGTCCTTTTTTATTCAAAATGATTGCTCTATTATGCTAATTATATTAATTAAAAGAAACATTACTTTCTCACTAAATTTAAATAGTGCTGTAGCAAAATTTAATTTCCCATAGACACATAGACTTATTTTATTTAGATCAGTCTATTCTCCTTAAATGATGTGTTGATCTATTTGTCTAGTTCTTCAGTTGTGGAATTTGTTTATGTGTATATCTATGTGTATGTGTATACATATGTATGTATCATATTCCCATATATACAATATAGGTTGTCATTGTTTAGTCACTAAATAATGTCTGTCTCGTTTGTGACCCCATGGACTGTAGCTGGCCAGCCTCCTCTGTCCATGAGATTTCCCAAGCAAGAATACTGGAGTGGGCTGCCATTTCCTTCTCCAGAGGTTCTTCTCAACCCAGGGATCAAATCCATGTCTCCTGCATTGGCAGGCAGATTTTTTATCACCAAGTTATGTGGAAGTCTATACAATAGAGATAGTTCTATCTAAATTATGTTATCACATGTATTGTCACATCAATCTTTAGATAAAAAAATATGTATATGTTTACATATTTTCATTGACTATTCCAAATCATTCTTCCATAGTAACTTAGCTCAATTGAATTAAAAAATAAGATGAAAGATAATCATTGAGCTTTTGAATAGTATTAAAAAGACTCTGATGTTGGGAGGGATTGGGGGCAGGAGGAGAAGGGGACGACAGAGGATGAGATGGCTGGATGGCATCACTGACTCGATGGACCTGAGTCTGAGTGAACTCCAGGAGTTGGTGATGGACAGGGAGGCTTGGTGTGCTGCAGTTCATGGGGTCGCAAAGAGTTGGACACGACTGAGCGACTGAACTGAACTGAACTGAAATATGTAATAAATTTTGGAAAGACTGACATTTTATACTGCCAAATCTTCCCATTCATGAACATACATTCTCATATTTTAGGGCTTATTTTATGTTCTTTTAAAGTTTTAAATAGACTTAAAATGTATATTTGATTTCCTGTGAAATACTTTCCAACGTATTTTATAATTTTACTCTTGATTGTAAATGGAGTATTATTAACATCATTTTAGTTGCTTACTGATAACATGAAGAAAAGCTATTGATTTTTGTATACTTATCTTTTATCTATTAACCTATCAAATTATATAAACTCTAATAGTTTTCCTAAAATTACATCTCTTTTTTTAGTATATGATTATATAATTACCAGAGTTATTTCCTATTTTTGAATTATTTATCAAGTGTTTTAATTTCAATATTTCTTACATTAGCCAGAACTTCTAAAATAGTGTAGAATAATAACAAATATGTCTGTCTTATTTTTAATGAAAATACTAGCAGTTCATCATTGAGTATGATGTTTGTAGTAGTTTCTGTATAAAGGTTATCCAGAGTTTTCACTTCAGTACATTTTTGTAGTTTAACCTCCCCAGATTTGTTCTATTTAGGATGATATTGGCTATTTTTGGCTATTTCAAATTTTCCACATAAATGTTTGAACAGATTTTTCATTTTGCATAAAAACAGGTGCTTGAATTTTTATTTTATTTTATTTTATTTTTTAACTTAACAATATTGTATTGGTTTTGCCATATATCAACGTGAATCTGCCACAGGTATACACGTGTTCCCCATCCTGAACCCTCCTCCCTCCTCCCTCCCTGTACCATCCCTCTGGGTCCTCCCAGTGCACCAGCCCCAAGCATCCAGTATCCTGCATCGAACCTGGACTGGTGACTCGTTTCATATATGATATTATACATGTTTCAATGCCATTCTCCCAAATCATCCCACCCTCTCCCTCTCTCACAGAGTCCAAAAGACTTTTCTAATGAAGCTTCATTGAATATATCAATTTGAGAAGGATTGACATCTTTTAAATATTGAATATTCTAATTCAAAAACATGGTAAATCCTTGTAAATAGGTTTTCTTTTTTTCAATGTTTTTATTTTTGCAGTTTACTATGTAGGGCTCTTGCACATCTTTTCTTTGGTAATTTTTAGGTCTTTTGATTTTTTGCTCCTCCAAGTATATTATTATTAAATTTGATTTATTTTTTGCTTACTGAATAATAGAAAAATAACAGAAGTATAATTGCTGTTTGTCAACCTTTTATCCACAAATGTCAAAATTATTTTTACTTCTAATGATTTATCTGTAACTTTAGATTTTTGATAAGCTATCATGTTGACTATAAATAATGATAATTCTATTTCAGCCTTTCCAATTCTTCTACTAGCTAGAATCTCCAGTATAAAGCTGACTAGATATGGTGATATCTGATATTTTTGTCTCATATCTGATCAAAAGTAGAGCAGTTTCATTATTTCACTATTGAGTATCATCCTTGCTATACATTGTATGTAAATGCCCTTTATCAGATTAAGAAATCATAAACAAATATTACATTAATCAAGCACTTATTTTTTCTTTTTCCTATTAATATATAAAATTACATTGATTGATTTTTTAAACTAACATCATATTCTTTGAGTAATACCCACTTAAACATTTGAACGTTAACCTAGTTATATATTTTCAGGTTTTATATAATGACACATTTTTTAGGAAGTTCACATTTAAGATTAGGAGATAAGTTGACTTAATATTCCCATCTCCCCCTTGTCAAAAAATAATTTCAAGGCTGAAAATTAAAAAAAAAAAAAAAAAAAGAGCTGTATTTGAGCTCTTAGAAATTGCAGTCAGGAGACCCAGATTCTGAAAAGAGACAGAGTCGGGGCTTATAAAGACAAAAGCCACAAGTTTGATAAAGTGGCCTGGTGACTGACTCTGACACGAGTCAGGAAATGTTTGTCCTTAAGGAATCACAAATTATTTTAGGGCAAAGTTCCAATAAATACATTGATTTTCTGGCACATGTTCTGGATGCCTTTCTTAGAAAAATAGACTGAGACATGCATAAGTCACACTTCCTCAATGGCCTCCTGGCTCCATTTTAAAGTGCTCTTTTACCAATATTGACTCCATTTTTATTTTCCTTCTATAGCCTTCAAATGTTCTTGTCAGGTTTTCAATCAAGATTATCTGATTCATAGAACAAATGGACAAGATTTCTTCTTTTTTTTTCCTCTAGAATCATATGTAATATTAGAACTATTTATTCATGAAATATTTGGAAATATTTGCCAGTAAAGCCATCTGAAGCTTAAGTTTTCTTTATAAGATTTAATTAAGGATTTAATGTCTTTATTAGATATAAGGCTATGCAGATGGTCTACTTTATCTTATGTAAGCTTTTGTAAGTTGTTTCACAATTTTTTTTCCTATATCATTCAATTTTCAAATTTATTTTCAAAACATTTTTCTTAGTGTCCTCTTATCTTTTTGATATTTGTAGGATTGGTAGTGCTGCCCTCTTTTTCTCTCATGAGTTAATCAATTGTAGCATCTCTTGCTTTTTCTTTTCTCCCCTTGATCTGATGTTCTAGGAATTTATCAATTGTACTCATATTTTCTTTCTTAAAAAAGTCTTTATACTTTATTTCTTTAAAAAAATTTAAGATTTTAATTGAAGGATGATTGCTTTGCAGAATTTTGTTATTTTCTGTCAGATATCAACATGAACCAGCCATATTTTCAAAGGACTAAATTCCTTTTTATTGATTTTCTCTAAATAATATTTATTTACTATTTCAGTGATTCCTAACCATATCATTATCAATTCCACATTCTACTATTTTGTGGGTTTAACTTCATGTTATTTTTCTAAAACTATGAGATACCTGCTTAGATCATTGTTATTTAGTGCCCCTTCTTTTCTTATATATCCACTTAAAGCTATGCATGTCCTAAGGAAACTTTTGCTGCATTTCACAATATTTAAATATTATATTTCTTAAAAAATAATTTCTAAGATATACTTTGAGTTATTCTTGGATTTGTGAAATAAAAAGTTCTTGTTCTCAAAGATGCACATTTAAGACATTTATTTAGATAATTGATATTTAGCTGAATTTCACTGTTGTCAGAAGCAGACACTGTATGACATCAGGCTTTTCAAACTTGTGGCAACATGATTTAATGTCAAACATATTGTCAATTATGGTGAATATTTCATATATACTTGAAAAGATTTGGATTTTGTTACTGCTGAATGCAGAGTTCTATCCATGTCAGTTAAATCACAATTGTTACTTGTGTTCCTCAAATTATTTATATGCCTACTAGTTTGTCCCTGTCTACTGTTTTGGTTACAGAGAAAGGTAAATTATCCAGCTACCATGGGGGTTTATTGATTTTCTTCAATGCTTTATTTCTAATTTTGAATGACTTTAAGGTTTTCAAAGTTATATTTTCAAGAAAAAATTTTACTGTTTATCCATTTTACTATCTTTCTGGTTATTTAATTAAATATTTATGCACCTTACTCCAGTTTCATTTGTTTTTATTGATATTTTTATAGTATCTTAGGTTAATATTTAGTTAATTTATTTTCAGTTTTAAAATACCATGTAAATTTCAAATTTAGGTGTGTCTCAAAATTATAATGTTTCTCTTTTTCATGAGCTTACAGATAATTTGTAATCTTTGTTTCTACTTGCTTGCTGTCAGGCATTATCGGATATGTGTTTATTAATTTTCATATAGTTCAGGTTGTTTTTATTAATTTTAAATTTTACTATGATTAGAGAATACACCCCTAAAAGTTTTACTTAGCTGAATTTGTTAGGATTTTCAATAAATACATTAACTTAGGCAACTATTTCAGTATTATAAGTAACATGTATATTTTCTGTTTATAGAATAAAAAAGTTTGCATATTTGAGCTTATTGCATGTATTTTAAAATCCTTATATTCTTATCTGTGGATTGCTGGTTTTCTCTCTTTTAGCTTATATTTCATATGTATGAAGTTAATGTCCATCTTTTTCCTCTTTAACACTGTTTGACCATGGAATCAACTTTTTATGATAATAATGGTAACACTTCTGCTGTCTTTTCATTTACACTTGTTTGTAACGTGATGTTTCATTTAAAATTTTTAAACTGTTTCACTTTGTTTTATACATATTTCTTGAAAATATGCTTTGGTAATATGTTTTTAACTTCACGTTTTAAAAAACAAACAAACATGTAGATCAACCATTTCACATTTAAAGCAATAGCTGATATGTTTTTTTTTTCCCCTATATTTGCTAGTTTGTTGTTATTGTTTTCCTCTGTTCTTATTTTTGCTGAGTTAATCAAGGTTTTTTTCATTACTCCTTCCTTGTTAAACTAGAAATTCTACTATGCTTTTTAATTCCTCAGGTGGTTAGTTTTCCATTCTTAAAAGTGGTTGTTCAGGATGGGAAACATGTGTATACCCATGGTGGATGCATGTTGATGTATGGCAAAACCAATACAATATTGTAAAGTAAAATAAATAATAAATAAATTTAAAAATAAATAAATAAATAAAAAGTTTAAAAAAAGTGGTTTTCAAACAAACATATATACCTAATTTCAAAGTAAAAAATAAATTATCATTCCACTAAAATGCCTTACTTGCCCATTTCTCCTTCCCAGATGAAACTTAAAGTTTAGAAGTATTTACTTCCTAGATGTGACATTTTTCTAATCTTCACACAACCTTATGGCATTTCTAAGATATTTTTTAAAAATTAGTTCTAGGTTATTATTATATTTTATTTTACATGTTTCTTTTCTGTTTCAAGAATCCTTGTATGCTGTAAATTTTCAATTACATAAAAAGTATTAGTATAAATTATAAATAACTTATGAAATACATTCATCACTCATTTTTCTTTCCGCTGTGTTGATTTCTCTGTTCTAACTAAATTAGCTATTGTAACATTTTCTAGCATATTTTCTTAATATTCTTGCTGTTAATGATATATGAATGTTCATGTGTTCTTAAATATTTTTTTCCTCTACAGATGAACATAATTGTGTTGAGGTATTACAAACTGTTGATTGTAAACTTTTTCTCTCAGTTGTTTGTAAATCTCTCCTCTTGTCCTCTAACTTTATCTCATCTTGCAGCTGAGAAATACTATAATGGCCTGATTTTGTTTCCTTTGTAAGTAAGCTATTCTTTCCTATGATAAGCTTGTAATATTTTTTTTTTTTCATCTTTAAATTCAGAAGCATTCTTTAGGTTATATCTATATTTTTTTTTTCTTATAAATCTTACTTGATATTCAGAGAAAATTTTCAACCTATTCTCTGGTCTTTCTTCAGCTTGAAATAATCTTTCACTCTGTTTAATCACTACTCCACCTCAATTTATTATCATTTTTTATTTCATTTTGGGAATTTTATTTTTGTACTTGATATTGAAAGGTTGTTGTTGAATCACGCAAATACACCAGGATTCTTGGCCCCCAGAGGAGAAGAATTCAACCCAGGGCCAGAGACGAGGCTTGATCACTCAGAGCTTTTGTGTAATAAAGTTTTATTAAAGTATAAAGGAGATAGAGAAAGCTTCTGACATAGGCATCAGAAGGGGGCAGAAAGAGTACCCGCTTGCTAGTGTTAACAACGAAGTTATATACTCTCCAATGAATCCAAAGAGTGTCTGGAGGTTGTAAAGACCTCACCACACCTACTCCCATAATTTACACTTTAAGATAACAGAATTAGCCAGAAGGTTTAACCCAAAGACTGTCCTTAGTCCAGAGACTGTCCTCAGGCAGGATACATTATTGTTATATAATACTAAGAAATGTAGAGAAGGAAAGGTTTGTCCTTTTTCCTCCTTGAGAATTTCAGACCCCTCTCTCCTTGGGGACCCCTAGACTCCCTATCAACCTACCTAGGAAATGACTCTCTCATTCCCCCCTTTTCTTTTAGGAGAATTATGTTGCCTAGGGAAAAGGGGCGTCGTTCTTGTTCCATAACTGCTTCCGAGCTGACAAGGGGTGTTGTCCCTAAATTGGTGAGGCAACATATTCTCCTAATCCTCATATTGAGGCTATCTGATCCAGGGGCCCCAAAGAGTAGCTGGAGGAAGCTACAGCTGTTGCAGGAGTTTGAGCAACCATTTGTAACTTAAAAGCTTTCATGCAGCTAGAAACAAATCCAGTTATACAGTTACAGATGCAGGGAGCAAACAGCAAAAACAAAACAAACAGAATCAAAATTAAAAGTCACATTATGTCCATAGTTAAAGTGCAATGTGTTGCAGCAGTCCATTTTAGGGTTGGTAGATGTCATCAGATGAAGAAGAGGCATCGCATGTGATTGTTGTCAAAGATATTCACAGACCTGGACGAAGTCTTTTCCTTGAAGTGGGGATGTCCACCTTGGGAAGCCTTCCACTGATGAAGAGGGGAGTGCTCCGCAGACCCAGCAGTTAGAACGATTGTGGAATGCAGCGTAGGAGTGAGCCCAGGACAGGAAGGCATTGTCTTGAGGATCAAACGGCAGATTTAGGATTTTTGGAGTCAGTAGAAGAAAACTCACATAGATTATCAGGCCCATCCACTGCCCTTTGCTTAACTCTAAAGCTCGGGTCAGAGCCACAAGCTCCGCTAACTGAGCACTGGTTCCCTGGGGGAGAGATTTTGCTTCCAAAACCTGTTCAGCAGTCACCACAGTGTAACCTGCTTTACGCTTTCCATCCCGAACAAAAGAACTGCCATCTGTAAATATTCCCATGTCAGGATTGTCTACTGGGGTATCCATTAGATCCTCCCGAGCTGCATAGTTTAAAGTTAGGCATTGAGAACAATCTTGATCAGATGTTTCATTTTCCTTCTCAGGAAGGAAAGTGGCAGGATTTAAATTTTCACAAACTTTAAGCTTAGTTACTGGTCCTTCTAACAACAATGACTGATACTTAAGAAGCCTACTGTCTGTCATCCAAATATTAACCTTAGAATTTAAGATTCCACTCACATCATGAGAAGTCAGTACAGTAAGGTTTTGTCCATTAAATATTTTTAAAGCTTCAGGTGCTAATAAAGCCACTGCCCCAATTACTCTTAGGCAGTGGGGCCACCCACATGAAACTACATCTAATTCTCTGCTTAGATAAGCAATAGGTTGCCGGTGAGGCCCTTGGAGTTGTGTCAAAACTCCCAATGCCACATCTTTTCTTTCAGTGACAAACAAATTAAATTCTGACCCTGTGGGCAAGCTCAGAGCTAGAGCTTGCGGGAGAGCAGTCTGAAAAACCTTAAAAGCCTTTTGAGTTTCTGGAGACCAAACCAGTTTGTCAGTTTGGGCCTGCTGAGTTTCAGCTATAAGTTTATATAAAGGCCAGGCAAGTTCCCAAAGAATCCAAATGTGAGAGTAACCTGTGATTCCCAAAAATCCTCTCATTTGTCTTAAAGTTATAGGTAGGGGATGATTTAGTATAGGTTTAATTCTCTCAGGGCCTATGGCCCTAGTCCCCTCTGATATGATTAGGCCCAGATATCTAACAAATTGTTAGATGTTGTTGACAAAGCTGAGCCTTTTCTCTTGATGCCTTGTAACCACAGTCTGCCAGAAAGTTTAAGAAATCTTCTGAGGCTCGTGAACAAGCTTCCTCTGTCTCAGCACAGAGAAAAATATCATCTACATATTGTAACACCACTGCTTCAGAGCTATTAAAGTTTTGTAGATCCCGTGACAAACTTTGTCTGAATAAGTGAGGACTGTCACGAAATCCCTGGGGCAAAACTGTCCAGGTTAACTGAGAAGCTGACTGCGTAGGGTCTTCGAAGGCAAATAGAAATTGACTTTCTTCTGCCAAAGGCACTGAATAGAAGGCATCCTTTAAATCAATTACTGAGAAATATTTGCCCTGTTCAGGAATTTCAGACAATAGAGTATAAGGATTAGGCACCACGGGGTGTAAAGGAAATACAGCCTCATTTATTATTCGTAAATCTTGAACTAGTCTCCATTTACAATTTGATTTCTTTATACCCAAAATAGGAGTGTTGCAAGGACTGTTACAGGGAATTAATAGTCCCTGTTCTTTTAAATTTTCGATGATGGGTTTTAACCCTTCCTTAACTTCAGGTTTCAATGGATACTGCTTCTTATGTGGAAATACGTGTGGGTCTTTGAGCTTAACAACTACAGGAATAGCATTTTGTGCTCGACCCACAGATTTTTCCATCAGCCCATACTCTAGGATTTACATTTTGTTCAACTAAAGGGAGAGAAAGGAAGGGCTCCATATTCATGAAAACAGAGGCATGGACCTTGCTCAGTATATCCCTTCCCAAAAGGGGTGAGGGAGATTCTGGCATGATCAGAAACTCGTGTGAAAACAGCACAGAATCCCAGTTGCAAGATAAAGAATAACTGAAATAATACCTTTTGGCTCATCCAGACAGTCCCATTATGGAAGCAGATCGGGAAGAAAGTGGGCCAGGGGCTTGAGTAAGCACAGAATAAGTTGCCCCAGTATCTAAAAGAAAATCGACGGATTGGCCTCCCACAATTATTAATACCCGGGATTCCTCAGGTGTAATTAGGACGGGAGCCTGTGTGGGGACCCCCGGGCACCTTCAGTCCTGATTGTCTTGAGAGTCCGACTCCGGAGACCTACGCCTCTGGGGGCAGTCTCTCTTCCAGTGTAGTCCTTTGCAGACATGAAGCCAAGGGCGGCTTAGATGCCTGAGGGCAATCCCGCTTGAGGTGCCCCTCCTTTCCACTGTAATAGCAAGCCCATCCCTTTTCACCTGGGCCCCTCTGGGCATTTTTCTCAGGCTGTTTAAGAACGTTTTTCATAGCCATGGCGAAGGCTTCCGCCTTTTCCTTTGTCTTTTTTTTTTTTTTTGCCTTTCTTTCTTTTCCTCATATTCCCTACCATAATAGACTGAGCCAGTTGTAACAGAGTATCTAAACACTGATTTGGTCCATACGCCTGTTTTAATAGCTTACGGTGGATATCTGGAGCTGACTGAGTGAGAAATCTATCCTTTAAGATCACTTTTCCCTCTTCACTTTCGGGATCAATCTCAGTGAATCTGCGAAGGGCTTCTCTCAGTCTATCTAGGAATTTACCAGGAGCTTCCTTCTCCTCCTGTTCTATGTCTGCCAATTTGCCATAGTTTAAAGGCTTAGAACACGCCTGCCTAAGTCCTTCAAGAATACATCTAACAAAATGACTCTGATCCAATCTTCCTTTAGCTGTGTTGTAGTCCCAGTCTGGTTCTATAGTTGGGACCACCTGATTCCCAGTGGGGAGGGCCGCTATCTCGTTCTCCCTCTTCCCTACTGATTTATTACCAAGCCATTCATCTCCATAAGCAACCGCTTTTCCCAAAACTCGAGTCTTTGACTCGGGAGTCAGCATTTGTCCCAAGATACACATCACATCCTTCCAAGTGAGGTCATAAAGCAGAGTAACACCTTTAAAAGCTCTAATATATTTTTCTGGGTCTTCTAAATAGTCTCCCAGATCCTCCTTGATTCTTTGTATTTCTTGATAAAAGAAAGGCTTATTAACTCTCACAGACTGATTATTTCTCCCGGTGGGTGTTTCATAAAGAGGCAACAACTTGTGTGGCTGTTCCTCAGTCTCTTTGGCTGCTCTGCACATATGATCCCAGGGATAGATTGGAGAAACCTGTTTTTCCTCTTCTCTTTGTCTCCTGTCCTCCATCTCATCTCTTACTTCAATGGTCTGAGTTTCTACTGAAACCAGAGTAGTCTGAGGTCGTACTGAGACAGGAGTTGTTTGGACCTCCATGTGGGCAGTTTGAATCCCAGTTTGGAGTCCCCAGTACAGGGACAAAGTAAGAGGACAGGAGGGAGCTGAAGGTTTCACGCCCAAATCTATACCCTTAGGACATAAGTCTGGCATATTTCGCAGAGAGAAAAAGGGCAACACATATGCTACTCTTACCCATTTCCCTTGTTCCTTACAGAACCAGTCTAATTGTAGAACAGTATTATACTTAAGAGACCCTCCAACTGGCCACCGTTCGCCGTCCTCCAATGGATACCATGGCCATGCAGGATCACATAGGAAGACCAGGTGTGTCTTCTTTAAGCCCTGGGGATCAAATCTATCCCAGTTTTTCAGGATACAGTTCAAAGGAGTGAGGCTGGAATTGTTAGCTCCCATCTGTAAGAGAGAAAAAAAGTGACCAAGGCCATTTTTCTACCGGAGGTGTCCCTCCCTGCTCTAGATGGGGGTGTAGACAGATGTTACACCAAAAGCTTTTCCTTCCTCGTCGGACTTAGTCTGTCCCTTACCGACGCCGGCGCAGTCTGCATCCCTCCCAGTTCTACCACTGAGATGGGGTGAGGATGTACCAGGGGTAGACCTGATAGCATCCCTAGACGTCCAGCTCTTCACCCTTAACCTTGCTTGCCTCTGATGCCACCCGGGGTGAATCAGAGTAACCTTCTGGAATGCCTCCCAAGCTAAGACCACTGTGAGAAACATTCATCACCTGAGTGCCTGTGCACGACCCTGAGAATTTCCTGACTACAATAAGACTGATGCAAACATAAAACTGAGATGTTCTTTCCAAGCATCACCACACCAGTATAATAGCCTCCTCTGATCTACTAAGAGCCAGAGTTACCAAAGAAAAAACCCATTGCAGTCCCAATCTGAGTAACCTTTAACCTCAGAGATGTTCTTGGAGCTAGAGTTCCATCTAGCTTCTGAACTTTTGATTCCTAGCGAGGCTAGGCGCTTTCTTGAATACCAATCCAAGTTTGGGACCTAAGCTGCAGTACACAATAACAGTATAGATCACAAGTCCCTTGAAAGTCTATGATCCAATAGATTAAGTTAGTACTTCTAATTCCCAAGGAGTTATGAAATGGTCAAAGAGACTGAAAAGTTTAACTGAGAAAGGAGATTTCTGTCCACATGCTTTGCCCATTTCTGGTCGGTTCCCGAAGGAGACGTTGGGTGCCTCTTGGCATTGGCAGGTCGGTATAACTCCCCGACAGGTTTCTGCCATAAATCCTATGAGATCACCGTGGAACCGCAGAGCAGGGCCCTTTACTTGCTTCACGCAGGGCATGCCATTCATTCACACAAGCACACGGTAGAGTTAGTAAAGCATGGCAGAAAACGTGTTCACTAAGAGAACAAAGAACTAAAGCTCCAAGCATCCTTACCTTGTCCTGAAGGATCCCGGATGAGCCCCCAAGATGAAAGGTTGTTATTGAATCACGAGAATACACCGGGATTCTTGGCCCCCAGAGGAGAAGAATTCAATCCGGGGCCAGAGATGAGGCTTGATCGCTCAGAGCTTTTGTGTAATAAAGTTTTATTAAAGTATAAAGGAGATAGAGAAAGCTTCTGACATAGGCATCAGAAGAGGGCAGAAAGAGTACCCGCTTGCTAGTGTTAACAACGAAGTTATATACTCTCCAATGAATCCAAAGAGTGTCTGGAGGTTGTAAAGACCTCACCACACCTACTCCCATAATTTACACTTTAAGATAACAGAATTAGCCAGAAGGTTTAACCCAAAGACTGTCCTTAATCCAGAGACTATCCTCAGGCAGGATACATTATTGTTATATAATACTAAGGAATGTAGAGAAGGAAAGGTTTGTCCTTTCTTCCTCCTTGAGAATTCCAGACCCCTCTCTCCTTGGGGACCCCTAGACTCCCTATCAACCTGCCTAGGAAATGACTCTCTCAATATCCTGTATCTGTCCTCTGAGACTCTTATTTTCTTTTTATTGAGATGAGATAGTGTGTGTGTGCATGTTTCTTAGCAAGAGAGGAAGATAGAGGTTGGAAATTTAGTTTCTTGTATTTGTTGAAGCTTTGTGCTTTGGGGACTCAAAGTGAAGGAGCAGAATACGAGGTTTGCTTCCCCATGAGGAGAAATAAGTGAAATTTAGGACTTTCAGATTCCCCGAGAAACTTTGTTTTGCTGATGTGCATGAATCTCCTTTAGTAACTGATGAATCTACAAATTATTTGACTTACTTTGGTATACTTAGAACTTTACAATATTTTTACCTAAGTAAACCTGTAGGAGACCTGCACTCATAATGCAAATGGATTTTTGTTCCTGTGATTACGAGAAAGATCCAACTTGAACCTGGAGAGAACTGAGAATAGGATATTTTTCTCAGAGCCTCAGCTGAGAGAGTGGTTTCTTATATGTGTTCGGTCAGATTATAGAAATAGCACTTGCTCTACCTTCAAGCACTTGCTTGTGTAGTGCATCTTGAGAGTGCCCAGTAACCTCACTTATATGGATAATAAAAGAACACAAATCCATTAGCTGGAAAAGAAAGAAAAAAAAAAACCTGCAACTCTCTTAAGAGTCCTCAGACACTTGAGGGAAAAAAAGCAAAGCTCAAGATAGAGCAAATGGTTTCCACTGAAGGTGGAAGAAAGACATGAGAATTTTAACAACAGTGATGCAAAGATAATTCTAGAAGCACTTAAGAACACACATACATAAAAGTAAATGATTTTTGGAACATAACATGTTCTTTTAGTTAAAAAATCAATCAGATATATATGCATTTGTCTCTAGATAATCAAATCAACTTAGAGTATTTCTTATGCAACTAAATAGCTAGACCTGTGGGAAGCACTACTCATGGATAAATTAAGTTCTCTTTGTCTAGATCTGTCAGAACAGAGGTAAATTTTGACTGAATTCTGGTGTAACATTATATATATATATTTCATGGCCTTCTCATCACAGTTTGTCTTTGTGTATAAGAGAAATGTTAGATGATCAGTGTATTTGTCACCTTTAAACTTTAATTTTACTGGGGTCATAAGAATAGTGCTATAAAGGAGAATAAATTTTTTTCACAGACATAGGCTATGTGTAAATAAAACTAAACAAGCTGCCATGCATGTATGTTTCCATTTCTGTTAAATTATTGAGAGTAAATAGAACATAGTTGATTCAGTTATTTTTACATGGTATTTGTCATATTCTAGTGAAGGGCAAAATTTTATCTATTTTGCTATGTAATTGAAATTAAATTTCTTTCTGCTTAAAACCTGAATTAACCAGGTATGAATCTATATTGATATTATTCTCTATAAATTTATAAACTCGGTTTACTCTTGTTTCTTAGGTTTTGCCTGTTTAATCTACTTATGAGTGTTTAGACAAATGACATATGGAAAAATATACTTTGAATGTGTATTTTAAAAAATTGGTTTCTCTCATTTTACATAGGTGAATAACAACATTACTTTTGAATACATTAAGGCAACTATATTAAGATTTCTTTATGTGTTGTATGAAGAATTTTTTGAATTTCACCATCTATTATATATTTAACTTCTGTTTTCCACTTATGCAAAAGCATTTTTAGATATTTTATGTGAAAATTTATCCTGATCACAACCTTCCATATATTTTTCCTGCTTATTTCTATTGGCTTGTCTTTCTTTTTCAGTTATTAGATACCAAGTGAAAAGTGTACTTTAATTTGTACCTGGTGTCTTCCAAGAAATTACTGATTATCTGTTTCTGTGAATTATTCTTAACTCTTTTACTTGGTTCTGTTTAATTAAAAACTATTGATAGAGTGCCTGCTGTAGGTTAGGCACTGTGTTATAGAATAAAAAAAGATACATTGTTCCTACCTTCATAGAGTGTATATTCTAGTGTAAAATGTACCTAGTAAGAATCTAAACATTTAATCAGATCTATAAGTGCTAAAAAGTAGAGGTTCTAAGAAATCAACACACATTTAGAACATTATCCCTGTAAACAAGTAAGTAATTAGATTGGGTGTAATCAAACATATGTAAGATGCAGTCCCAAATATTAGGGACTTCTCAAGTCTAATTGGAAGACAGACTAGTAACAGACAATGAAAATAGCTGCAATAATTGCTCTGGGAACACATACCTCATCCCATATTTGGAGCTCAAGAAAGGCCTTTTAGAAAAGGGGACAGCTAAATTGAGTGTCCTGAAGGAGTATGATTAGTAGATATCCAAGTGAGGATGGGAAAGGGGGTGGTAGAATTATTCTGGGGACTAGAATCTATGAAGTGAAGACAGAGGACAGAAAAAGAATAAATAATTGGGGACCAAAGTAGCTAATTATGACTAGAGTATCACATTTTGTCTAATTTTTAATATATTGGGTTTCCAAAGGAATAAAGAGTTCATAGCTTCCTATTTTTGTTGAATTAGTTCATTTAACGTTACGAGTTTAAACTTGAGGGCAAGAGTCTCTGAGTTTGAAAACCATTCCTTCCTGGCTGTGTGACCTTCGGCAAGTGATTTAATGTCTCTGTACCTAATTTTCTTTATAAGTAATTAGATAATAACAAGACATTCCATATATGCTTCTCATGAGGATTATACATCTCTACATTAAAAGTTCTTAGAAGAATTTATGGTACATAGTCAATACCAATTATGTATTCAGTTTAGTTCAGTTTAGTATTACAGTCGTGTCTGACTCTTTGTGACCACATGAACCACAGCACACTGGGTGTCCCTGTTCATCACCAATTCCCAGAGTCCAACCAAACCCATGTCCATCGAGCCGGTGATGCCATCCAACTATCTCATCCTCTGTCATCCCCTTCTCCTCTTACCCTCAGTCTTTCCCAGCATCAGGGTCTTTTCAAATGAGTCAGGTCTTCACGTCAGGTGGCCAAAGTATTAGTTTCAGCTTCAACATCAGTCCTTCCAATGAACACTCAGGACTGATCTCCTTTAGGATGGACTGGTTGGATCTCCTTGCAGTCCAAGGGACTCTCAAGAGTCTTCTCCAGCACCACAGTTCAAAAGCATCAATTCCTCAGAGCTCAGCCCTAATTATGTATCAGGCATTATTATTTTTTAAATAGATATGCATATTAATGGCAACAGGTGAGGATAATCTAGTATAAGGCATTGTGATCAAATAGAAAGGGTGTTGTTCAGTCTCAAAATCATACCCAACTCAGTGGCACAGGCCAGATATATAGGAATTTGTAGGTGAGGAGGAAAAGTCAGAAAGAAAGATAAAGCCCAGATTACGTTTGAGGCAAAGGCTATTGTGATATTTTCATTGTTGTTCAATCAGTGTGTCATGTCTGACTCTGCAACACCATGAACTCAAGCACACCAGACTTCCCTGTCCTTCAATATCTCTGGGAGTTCGCTCAAACTCATGTCCATTGAGTTGGTGAGGCTATCTAACCATCTCATCCATTGTTGTTCCTTCTACTGCCATCAATCTTTGCCAGTATCAGGGTCTTTCCCAATGAGTCAACTCTTCGCATTAGGTGGCTAAATTATTGGAGTTTAAGCTTCAGCATCTGTCCTTCCAATGAATATTTAGAATGATTTCCTTTAGTATTGACTGTTTTGATCTCCTTATAGTCCAGGGGATTGAAAGGTTGTTGCTGAACTATGAAAAGACACCAGGATAATTGGCCTCCGGAGGAGAGGGATTCAATCCAGGGCCAGAGACAAGGCTTGATTGCTCAGAGCTTGTGTATAATAAAGTTTTATTAAAGTATAAAGGAGATAGAGAAATCTTCTGACATAGGCATCAGAAGGGGGTAGAAAGAGTACCCTCTTGCTAGTGTTAGCAACGGAATTATATATTCTCTAATTAGTTATTCAGTTCAGTTCAGTCACTCAGTCATGTCCGACTCTTTGGGACCCCATGAATGGCATCACACCAGGCCTCCCTGTCCATCACCAACTCCTGGAGCTCACTCAAACTCACATCCATCGAGTCAGTGATGCCATCCAGCCATCTCATCCTCTGTCGTCCCCTTCTGCTCCTGCCCCCAATCCCTTGCAGCATCAGAGTCTTTTCCAATGAGTCAAATCTTCGCATGAGGTGGCCAAAGTAAACTGGAGTTTCAGCTTTAGCATCATTACTTCCAAAGAACACCCAGGACTGATCTCCTTCAGAATGGACTGGTTGGATCCCCTTGCAGTCCAAGGGACTCTCAAGAATCTTCTCCAACACCACAATTCAAAAGCATCAGTTCTTCAGTGCTCAGCCTTCTTCACAGTCCAAATCTCACATCCATACATGACCACAGGAAAAACCATAGCCTTAACTAGACGGACCTTTGTTGGTAAAGTAATGTCTCTGCTTTTGAATATGCTATCTAGGTTGGTCATAACTTTCCTTCCAAGGAGTAAGTGTCTTTTAATTTCATGGCTGCAAGCACCATCTGCAGTGATTTTGGAGCCCCAAAAAATAAAGTCTGACACTGTTTCCACTGTTTCCCCATCTATTTCCTATGAAGTGATGGGACCGGATGCCATGATCTTTGTTTTCTGAATGTTGAGCTTTAAGCCAACTTTTTCACTCTCCACTATTACTTTCAACAAGAGGCTTTTTAGTTCCTCTTCACTTTCTGCCATAAGGGTGATGTCATCTGCATATCTCAGGTTATTGACATTTCTCCTGGCTATCTTGATCCCAGCTTGTGCTTCTTCCAGTCCAGCGTTTCTCATGATGTACTCTGCATATATGTTAAATAAACAGTGTGACAATATACAGCCTTGACGAACTCCTTTTCCTATTTGGAACCAGTTTGTTGTTTCATGTCTAGTTCTAACTGTTACTTCCTGATGTGCACACAGATTTCTCAAGAGGCAGGTCAGGTGGTCTGGGATTCCCATCTCTTTCAGAATTTTCCACAGTTTATTGTGATCCACACAATCAAAGGCTTTGAATAAAGCAGAAATAGATGTTTTTCTGGAACTTTCTTGCTTTTTCCATGATCCAGCGGATGTTGGCAATTTGATTTCTGGTTCCTCTGCCTTTTCTAAAACCAGCTTGAACATCAGGAAGTTCATAGTTCACGTATTTCTGAAGCCTGGCGTGGAGAATTTTGAGTATCACTTTACTAGCATGTGAGATGAGTTCAATTGTGCGGTAGTTTGAGCATTCTTTGGCATTGCCTTTCTTTGGGATGGGAATGAAAACTGACTGTTTACATTTCTGTGGCCACTGCTGAGTTTTCCAAATTTGCTGGCATATTGAGTGCAGCACTTTCACAGCATCATCTTTCAGGATTTGAAATAGCTCAACTGGAATTCTATCACCTCCACTAGCTTTATTCCTGTGATGCTTTCTAAGGCCCACTTGACTTCACATTCCAGGATGTCTGGCTCTAGGTCAGTGATCACACCATCGTGATTATCTTGGTCGTGAAGAGCTGTTTTGTACAGTTCTTCTGTGTATTCTTGCCGCCTTTTCTTAATATCTTCTGCTTCTGTTAGGTCCATACCATTTCTGTTCTTTATCGAGCCCATCTTTGCATGAAATGTCCCCTTGGTATCTCTAATTTTCTTAAAGAGATCTCTAGTCTTTCCCATTCTGTTGTTTTCCTCTATTTCTTTGCATTGATCACTGAGGAAGGCTTTCTTATCTCTTCTTGCTATTCTTTGGAACTCTGCATTCAGATGCTTATATCTTTCCTTTTCTCCTTTGCTTTTCACTTCTCTTCTTTTCACAGCTCTTTGTAAGGCATCCCCAGACAGCCATTTTGCTTCTTTGCATTTCTTTTCCATGGGAATGGTCTTGATCCCTGTCTCCTGTACAATGTCACGAACCTCATTCCATAGTTCATCAGGCACTCTATATATCAGATCTAGGCCCTTAAATCTATTTCTCACTTCCACTGTATAATCATAAGGGATTTGATTTAGGTTCAATCTGAATTTGGCAATAAGGAGTTCATGATCTGAGTCACAGTCTGCTCCCAGTCTTGTTTTTGCTGACTGTATAGAGCTTCTCCATCTTTGGCTGCAAAGAACATAATCAATCTGATTTCGGTGTTGACCATCTGGTGAATTAGTTATTACTGTGAATCAAAAGAATATTTGGAGGTTGTAAAGACCTCACTAGACCTACTCCCATAATTTACATTTTAAGATAACAAGATTAGCCAGAAGGTTTTTTCTAGAGACTGTCTTCAAGCAGGATACATTATTGTTATATAATCCTAAGGAATGTAGAGAGAAAAAAAGTTTGTCCTTTCTTCCTCCTTGAGAATTTCAGAGCCCTCTGTCTTTGGAGACCCCTACTTCTTATCAACCTGCCTAGGAAATGACTCTCTCAGGATGCTCAAGAGAATTCTCTAGCGTCACAACTCAAAAATATCAGTTTTTTGGTGATGCCTCTGGTTTTGAATATGCTGTTTAGGTTTGTCATAGCTTTCTTTCCAAGGAGAAAATGTCCTTTAATTTCATGGCTACAGTCAATGTCCACAATGATTTTGTGATCTCCACAGTCAAAGGCTTTAGCATAGTCATTCCCCCCTTTTCTTTTAGGAGAATTATGTTTCCAAGGGAAAGGGGTGTCGTTTTCATTCTTAAACTAGTTCCTGCTGTTTAGGGGAGTGATCCCTAAATTGTTAAGGCAACATATTATCCTAACCCTTATACTGAGGGTCTCTGATCCAGGGGCCCCAAGTAATAGTTGGAGGAGGCTGTGGCACTAGTAGGAGCTTAGACAAGCATTTGTAAATTAAAAGCTTTTAGATGGTTGGAAAACCCCATTATACAGTTACAGACATAAGGCAAAATAGTCATTAAACCAAGTTAAAATCAAAATGAAAAATCACATTATGACCATAGTTACATCAGTCCATCTTAAGGTTGTTAGATATCATTAGATGAAGAACAGGCATCACATGTGATTGTTGTCCAAGGTATTTGCAGACTTGGAGAAAGTCTTTTCCTTGAAGTGGAGATGTCCACTACAGGAAGCCTTCCACTGATGAAGAGGGGAGCACTCCACAGACCCAGCAGTTAGACTGATTGTGAAATGCTGTGTAGGAGTGAGCCCAGGACAGGAAGACGTTGTCTTGAGGATCAAATGACAGACTCAGGATTTTTGGAATCAGCAGAAGAAGGCTCACATAGATTATCAGGCCCATCTGAAAAGTACAAAGTCAGAGCATAGAAAGTAAAGACATAAAATGAAGTCACTTAGTTCTGGTCAGGGTGCTACCTCTTAACTCGAGTGTGATGTACCCATGAATCAGTTCCTGGCACTTTGACAGCTGTGGGAGAAGAAAGAATAACCTGGGGAGGGCCTTTCCATAGGGGCCCAAGGGATGGGCCCCCAGACCCCAAGGTTTTTATGAGGACCTCTGTTCCTGGCTCAAATAGAGGCTTGCTTGACTCAGAGGCTGGGTCAGGAGTCGTCTCCCAGAATTCTGTTAATGCCTGTTGAAAAGCTGAGAGCTGAGTTACATAACTAGTAAATTCCAAGGCTTCAGGGTCTATAACAATGTCTCTGTGTAAGAAAGGCCTTTCATAAATACATTCAAAGGGGGACAGTCCCTCCTTTTTGGGGCAGTTTGAGCCCTCACTAAAGCTATGGGTAGGACTTTAATCCAATTGTCCTGCGTCTCTTGGGTTAATTTGTGCAGATGTCTTTCGATAATGTCATTAGCTTTTTCAACCTTTCCTGAGGATTGGGGTCTCCAGGAGCAATGTAAGTGATATTCTATTCCTAGAGCCTTAGACACCCCCTGAGTTACAGCAGCTTTAAAGGAGGAGCCATTGTCACTCTGAAGGCTCCGTGGCAGCCCAAACCTGGGGATAATTTCATGGATTAAAATCTTTATAACCTCCTTAGCCTGTTCACTACGACAGGGAAACGCTTCAGTCCATCCAGTAAAAGTATCCACCCAAACTTGTAAGCAAGAATATCCATTAGCTTTTGGCATATGAGTAAAATCAATTTCCCAGTCCTCCCCAGGATACTTCCCACTTCGTTGTAATTCAGATTTTGCTAGCTTTTCAGTCTTTGGGTTATTTTTCTGACAAACCTCACACCTTTTGATAATGTTCTTTAAAGATTTCATTAGATTTTTACCTTCAACCAAACGAGAAGCCATCTGGTAAGTACTCTCTGCACCCAAATGAAAACTCTGTTGTAAAACCTTAAGAATTTTCCACTGAGCATTTTCAGGAATTATTAATCGTCCATCCTTGGACTGTAACCAGCCTTTATCAGTAATCTTTGCTCCTGTTTTCTCATATCTTTCTAATTCTTCCTCAGTGTATTGTGGTTTTTCCTGTTCCACAAGACCTGTCCAGATCAAAGGCATCTATGGTGAAGGAGTTACGTAAAGTGTCAATTTTCTGGCCTGACAGTAAGCCAACTGATTACTTTCAGCTCCTTTACTCCCATCTCTGTTGTGTCCTTTGCAATGCATAACAGCTACTTCTTCAGGGCAATATATAGCAGTTAAAAGTCTCTCAATTTCTCTGAAATGTCTAATAGGTTCTCCTGTTACTGTTTTAAACAGTCTTTCTTTCCATTTTGCAGTATGAACATATAAAGTCAAATAAGCATACTTAGAATCAGTGTAGATATTTACCCACTTCCTTTTGCTTAACTCTACAGCTCGGGTCAGAGCCACAAGCTCCGCTAACTGAGCACTGGTTCCCTGGGGGAGAGATTTTGCTTCCAAAACCTGTTCAGCAGTCACCACAGTGTAACCTGCTTTACGCTTTCTATCTGGAACAAAAGAACTGCCATCTGTAAATATTTCCATGTCAGGATTGTCTAATGGGGTATCCATTAGATCTTCTCTAGCTGCATAGTTTAAAGTTAGGAATTGGGAACAATCTTGATCAGATAGGTGTTTCATTTTCCTTCTCAGGAAGGAAAGTGGCAGGATTTAAATTTCCACAAACTTTAAGCTTAGTTACTGGTCCCTCTAACAACAATGACTGATATTTAAGAAGCCTACTGTCTGTCATCCAAATATTAACCTTAGAATTTAAGATTCCACTCACATCATGAGAAGTCAGTATAGTAAGGTTTTGTCCATTACTTATTTTTAAAGCTTCAGGTGCTAACAAAACCGCTGCCCTAAATACTCTTAGGCAGTGGGGCCACCCACGTGAAATTACATCTAATTCTCTTCTTAGATAAATAATAGGTTGCTGGTGAGGCCCTCGGGGTTGTGTCAAAACTCCCAAGGCCATACCTTTTCTTTCAGTGACAAACAAATTAAATTCTAACCCTGTGGGCAAGCTCAGAGTGGGAGCTTGCAGGAGAGCAGTCTGAAGAACCTTAAAAGCCTTTTGAGTATTTGGAGACTAAACCAGTTTGTCAGGTTGGGCCTGCTGAGTTTCAGCTATAGTGAAAGTGACGTCGCTCAGTCCTGTCCAACTCTTTGCGACCACATGGGCTGTAGCCTACCAGACTCCTCTGTCCATGGTATTTTCCAGGCAATAGTCCTGGAGTGGATTGTCATTTCCTTCTCCAGGGGATCTTCCCAACTCAGGGATCGAACCCAGGTTTTCCACATTGTAGACAAACACTTTACCATCTGAGCCACCAGGTAAGTCAACAAAGTCGACTCTTTGCGACCCCATGGACTGCAGCCTACCAGGCTCCTCTGTCCGTGGATTTCCCAGGCAAGAGTACTGGAGTAGGGCACCATTGCCTTCTCCAGCGACAGTAACCTGTGATTCCCCAAAATCCTCTCAATTATCTTAAAGTCATAGGTAGGAGATGACTTAGTATAAGTTTAGTTCTCTCAGAGCCTATGGCCCTAGTCCCTTCAGATAAGATTAGGCCCAAATATCTAATAGATTGTTGACAAAATGAGCCTTTTCTTTTGATGACTTGTAACCACAGCCTGCCAGAAAGTTTAAGAAGTCTTCTGAGGCTCGTGAACCAGCTTCCTCTGTCTTAGCACAGAGCAAAATATCATCTACATATTGTAACACCACTTCTTTGGAGCTATTAAAGCTTTGTAGATCTCGTGACAAACTTTGTCCAAGTAAGTGAGGACTGTCACAAAATCCCTGGGGCAAAACTGTCCAGGTTAACTGAGAAGCTGGCTGCATAGGTTCCTCAAAGGCAAATATAAATTGACTTTCCTCTGCCAAAGGCACTGAATAGAAGACATCTTTTAAATCAATTATTGAGAAATATTTGGCTTGTTCAGGAATTTCAGACAATAGAGTGTAAGGACTAGGCACCACGGGGTGTAAAGGAAATACAGCCTCATTTATTATTCATAAATCTTGGACTAGTCTTCATTTACCATTTGATTTCTTTATACCCAAAATAAGAGTGTTGTATGGACTATTATAGGGAATTAATAGTCCCTGCTTCTTTAAATTCTCAATGATGGATTTTAACCCTTCCTTAACCTCAGGTTTCAGTGGATACTGCTTCTTATGTGGAAATAAGTGCAGATCTTTGAGCTTGAATACTACAGCAATAGCATTTTGTGCTCGACCCACAGATTTTTCCATCAGCCCATACTCTAGGACTTACATTTTGTTCAATTAAAGGGAGAGAAAGGGAGGTCTCCATATTCATGAAAACAGAGTCATGGACCTTGTTCAGTATATCCCTCTCCAAAAGGGGTGAGGGAGACTGGGGCATAATCAGAAACTCATGTGAAAATAGCAAAGAGTAAGTTACAACTTACAGAACTGAAATAATACCTTTTGGCTCACCCAGACAGTCCCATTATGCAAGCAGATTAGGAAGAAAGTGGGCCAGGGGCTTCAGGAAGCACAGAGTAAGTTGCCCCAGTGTCTAAAAGGAAATGGATGGATTGGACCCAACACAGTTATTAATACCTGGGGTTCCTCAGGTGTAATTAGGATGGGAGCTTGTGTGGGGATCCCTGAGCACCTTCAGTCCTGATTGTCTTGAGGGTCCAACCCCTGAAACCTATGCCTCTGGGGGCAGTCTGTCTTCCAGTGTGGTCCTTTTTAGACTGGACATGGAGCCGGGGGCGACTTAGATGTCTGAGGGCAATTCTGCTTGAGGTACCCCTCCTTTCCACAGTAATAGCAAGCCCATCCCTTTTCACCTGGGTCCTTCGGGACATTTTTCTCAGGCTGTTTAAGAACGGTTCTCATAGCCATTGTGAGGGCTTCTGCCTGTTCCTTTGTCTTGTTTCTGCCTTTTTTCTTTTCCTTATATCCCCTACCATAATAGACTGTCTGAGCCAATTGTAAAAGATTATCTAAAGACTGATTTGGTCCATACACCCATTTTAATAGCTCACGCCTGATATCTGGAGCCGACTGAGTGAGAAATCTATCTTTTAAGATCACTTTTTCCTCTTCACTTTCAGGGTCAATCTCAGTGAATCTGAGAAGGGCTTCTCTCAGTCTATCTAGGAATTTACCAGGAGCTTCCTTCTCCTCCTGTTCTCTGTCTGACAATTTGCCATAGTTTAAAGGCTTAGCACCCGCCTGCCTGAGTCCTTCAAGAATACATCTGACAAAATGACTCTGATCCCATCTTCCTTTAGCTGTGTTGTCGTCTGGTTCTGTAGTTGGGACCGCCTGATTCCCAGTGGGGAGGGCGGTTATTTCATCATCCCTCTTCCCTACTCATTCATTACCAAACCATTCATCTCCATAAGCAACCGCTTTTCCCAAAACTTGAGTCTTTGAGTTGGGAGTCAGTGTTTTTCCCAAGATATACATCACATCCTTCCAAGTAAGGTCATAAAGCAGAGCAATACCTTTAAAAGCTCTAATATATTTTTCTGGGTCCTCTAAATAGTCTCCCAGATCCTCCTTGATTTTTTTTTTTCTTGATAAGAGAAAGGCTTATTAACTCTCATAGACTGATTGTTTCTCCCTGTGGGTGCTTCACAAAGAGACAACAGCTTGTGTAGCTGTTCCTCAGTTTCTCTGGCTGCTCTACACATATGATCTTAGGGGTAGATTGGAGAAACCTACTTTTCTTTGTCTCTTTGTTTCTTGTCCTCCATCTCATCTAGCAAAGTAGGAGGACAGGAGGGAGCTGAAGGTATCACACCCAAATCTATATCCTTAGGACACAAGTCTGGCATATTTCACAGAGAGAAAAAGAGCAACACATATGCTACTTCTACCCATTTCCCTTGTTTTCTGCAGAATCGGTCTAATTGTAAAACAGTATGATACTTAAGAGACCCTCCAACTGGCCACCGTTTGCCCTCCTCCAGTGGGTACCACGGCCATGCAGTATCACATGGGAAGACCAGGTGTGTCTTCTTTAAGTATAAAGAAGATAGAGAAAGCTTCTGACATAGGCATCCGAAGGGGGCAGAAAGTGTTAGCAATGGAATTATATACTCTCTAATTATTACAGGGAATCAAAAGAGTGTCCAGAGGTTGTAAAGACCTCACTAGACCTACTCCCATAATTTACATTTTAAGATAACAGGATTAGCCTTAAGGTTTTTTCCAGAGACTGTCCTCAAGCAGGATACATTATTGTTATATAATCCTCAGGAATGTAGAGAGAAAAAAAGTTTGTCCTTTCTTCCTCCTTGAGAATTCCAGATCCCTCTCTCCTAGGGGACCCCTAGACTTCTTATCAACCTGCCTAGGAAATGACTCTCTCAGGATACTCAAGAGTATGCTCTAGCACCACAATTCAAAAGTATCAATTTTTTGGTGATGCCTCTGCTTTTGAATATGCTGTTTAGGTTTGTCATAGCTTTCTTTCCAAGGAGAAAATGTCCTTTAATTTCATGGCTACAATCAGTGTCCACAATGATTTTGTGATTTTTTGATGCATAGTCAATGAAGCAGAAGTAGTGCTTTTCTGGATTTCCCTTGTTTTGTCTATGATTCAATGAGTATTTTCAATTTGACCTCTGGCTCCTCTGCCTTTTCTAAAGCCAGTTTGTACATCTGGAAATTCTCGGTTCACGTACTGCTGAAGTCTAGCTTGAAGGATTTTGAAAATAAACTTGCTAGTGTGGAAAATTAGCAAAGTTGTATTCTTTGGTATTGCCATTATTTGATATTGGAATAAAAACTAACCTTCTCCAGTCCTGTAGTCACTGCTCAGTTTTTCAAATTTGCTGGCATATTGAATACAAGACTTTAGAAGCAGCATCTTTTAGGATTTGAAATAGCTCAGCTGGAATTCCATCACCTTCACTAGCTTTGTTGGCCCACTTGACTTCACACACCGGGATGTCTGGCTCTAGGTGAGTGACCACACCATTGTGGTTATCCGAGTCATTAAGATCTTATTTATATAGTCCTTCTGTGTATTCTTGTCACCCTTTCCTAATCTCTTCTGCTTCTTTTAGGTCCTTAGCGTTTCTTTCCTTTATTGTGCCCATCTTTGATGAAATGTTCCCTTTATATTTCAAATTTTCTTGAAGAGATCTCTAGTCTTTCCCATTCTATTGTTTTCCTATAGTTCTTTGCATTGTTCACTTAAGAAGACTTTCTTATCTCTCCTTGTTATTTTTTGGAACTCTGCATTCAGTTTGGTATATCTTTCCCTTTTTCCTTTGTCTTTCACTTCCTTTCTCAGCTATTTGTAAAACCTCCTCGAACAACCATTTTACTGTTTTGCATTTCTTTTTCTTTGTAATGCTTTTGGTCACTACCTCCTGTACAATGCTGCAAACCCCCATTATTCTTCAGGAACTCTGTCTATCAGATATAATTCCTTGAATCTATTTGTCACCTTCACTGTATAATCATAAGGGATTTGATTTAGGTCATACCTGACTGGCTTAGTGGATTTCCCTACTTTCTTCAATTTAAGTCTGAATTTTGCAATAAGGAACTCATGATCTGAGCTACCTTCAACTCCTTGTCTTTTTTTTTTTTTTCTGACTGTATAGAGCTTCTCCATCTTTGGCTGCAAATATAACCAATCTGATTTTGATATTGACCATCTGTTGACGTCCATGTGTAGAGTTGTCTCCTGTGTTGTTGGAAAATGGCGTTTGTTATTACCATCGCGTTCTCTTGACAAAACTCTGTTAGCCTTTACCCTGCTTCATTTTGTATCCCAAGGCCAAACTTGCCAGTTAGTCTGGGTATCTCTTGACTTCCTACTTTTGCATTCCAATCCCCTATGATGAAAAGGATATATACACACACACACACACACACACACACATATATTTGGTGTTAGTTCTAGAAGGTCTTGTATACACTATTCTCACAGGGTAACAGTTCTAAATGAGTGCCTTAGCTGTGTCTTTAATGGATTATTTCATTGCTTTATCAGACCAGTGGCTTTAGGATAGTGTAGTGTGTAATTATTGGAGAAGGAAATGACAACCCACTCCAGTGTTCTTGCCTGGAGAATCCCAGGGATGGGGGAGCCTGGTGGGCTTCTGTCTATGGGGCCGCACAGAGTTGGACACCACTGAAGTGACTTAGAAGCAGCAGCAGCAGCAGTAGCAGTGTGTAATTAGAACCAGGTTACCACTGCTGCACCTTCTTTACTTTAAAGTAGGCCAGTCTCTTTGTTTGATGTCACATTAGGTGATGTTCAGTATCAGTGAAACACTCAATAAGCCTTTGCTTTGGGTTTTATATAGAGAAAAAGCAAACATTTACCAAGTCAGGATGAATTATTTAGTGTATTCAAGGACTTCTCAGGTGGCACAGTGGTAAAGAATCCACTTGCCAAAGTAGAAGACACAAGAGATGCAGGTTCAATGTCTGGGTTGGGAAGATCCCATGGAGAAGGAAATGACAACCCACTCCAGTTTTCTTGCCTGGAAAATTCCATGGACAGAGAAGCCTGGTGAACTATAGTCCATGGGGTTGCAAAGAGTAGGACACAACTAAGCATGCATGCACACACACACATATTCAAGTTACTACTAAGTGGACGGTTGGTCTCAAGGAACAGGGTCATATCAGCGATTCAAAAATAGTCTTTGCTGCTGGCATGTTGAATATTTGAAAGCTATATTTGCAATATCATCTTTGGTGTATGCCACTTTATGTTGTTGGCCACAATAGGTACTTGGCTCTTTTTTATTCTGGTTTTCATCCAGCCCTAAATATATTTTTAGTTCAAGTATAGCTGATTTACAATATTAGTTTCCAGTTTACAACATAGAGATTCCAAATTTGTGTATATGATACTCCATTTATAGTTATAAAATATTGGCTATATGCCCTGTACTGTAAAATATATTATTTTACTTCATTTTATTCATAGCATTTTGTACCTCTTAAACTCCTACACCTATTTCCCCCCCTGCCCTCCTCTTTCCTCACTAATAATCACTAACTTGTTCTCTATACTCGTGAGTCTGTTTCTTTTGTGTGTATGTGTGTGTGTGAGTTATATTCATGTTTATTAATTATATTCCACATGTAAGTGAGATATTCCTCTTTATGTTTTGAGTTATTTCAGTAAGTATAATACCCTCTGGGTCAATTCACATTGTTGAAAAATGACATATTTTTATTCTTTTTTATGGATGAGCAATATCCATTGTGTGTGTGTGTGTGTGTGTGTGTGTGTGTGTATCACATGTTCTTTATCCATTCATCTGTTGATAGGCATTTAGATTGCTTATATATCTCAGTTATTATAAATAATACTGCTATGAACATTGAGGTGCATCTATCTTTTCAAATTAGTGTTTTCATTTTCTTCAGATAAACAATGGATGCTCTGTTCTTCTGCACATTGTGCCAGTACTATGTGGGTGATGAAAAATACTTGCTGCTTTCAACTGGAAAAGTCATCCTATTTAGTCGTTTAGTGACACGTTTGTGATAGGTGCATTCTGAAGGATATCACCATGAGACATAAACATCTTTACAGTTTGTTTCTATTTCCATAGGACCAACCACATGATTCTTCCCCAGGCTACCTGATCCTTGATCTTGCAGTCTTCCTTCTTTCAGGCTCCCTACCAACTATCCAAAACACTGAATTTAAACAAATTCTAATCTCAGGCTACTTCTGTTTCTACAAGTGTACTGACTAACACTCTGGATAATTTGTGATTATCCAAATTCTGGACTGGGATAATCTCCTCCACATGGCTTTCTTTCATCCCTAAGTGCGCTTGTAGTATAGCCATTGCCCATTTTCTGCTTCTACCCATATGCCAAGCCAGCCCATCTGTAAACTGAACTCAGTCTTTCTCCTCCATTATCAGCTGGTTGAATGTGACCCACTTCTTCCAATAGCCATTAAGTATAAGCTGAAGGAGAGAGTCCAGGGTTACAGTGGCAGATGGCATGGGAGTCAAGGGCCTATTTTGTGACTGATTCTCCTATTGAGATTTTCCATAACCTCTGCATAATAACATAAAATAGAGTCTTATGCAGGGCTTCCCAGCTAGCAGAGTGGTAAAGAATCCAGCTACCAATGCAGGATATGGAGGTTTGATTCTTGGGTCAGGAAGATTCCCTGGAGAAGGAAATGGTAAACACTCCAGTATTCTTGCCTGGGAAATCTTATGGACAAATGGACCGGGTGGGTTATAGTCCATGGGGTTGCAAAGAGTAGGACACAACTGAGCATGCATACATACACAGAGTTTTATGGATCAGTTCAGTTCAGTTGTGCAGTTGTGTCCGACTGTTTGCGACCCCATGGGCTGCAGCATGCCAGGTTTACCAGTCCATCACCAACTCCCAGATCCTACTCAAACTCATATCCATTGAGTTGGTGATGCCATCCAACAATCTTATCCTCTGTCGTCTCCTTCTCCTCCTGCCTTCAATCCTTCCCAGCATCAGGGTCTTTTCAAATGAATCAGTTCTTTGCACCAAGTGGCCAAAGTATTGGAGTTTCAGTTTCAATATCAGTCCTTCCAATGAATATTCAGGACTGATTTCCTTTAGGATTGACTGTTTTGACCCCCTTGTAGTCCAAGGGACTCTCAAGAGTCTTCTCCAACACCACCATTCAAAAGCATCAATTTTTGGCCGCTCAGCTTTCTTTATAGTCCAACTCTCACATCCATACATGACTACTGGAAAAACCACAGCTTTGACTAGATGGGCCTTTGTCAGCAAAGTAATGTCTCTGTTTTTTAATATGCTGTCTAGGTTGGTCATAACTTTTCTCCTAAGGAGGAAGCGTCTTTTAATGTCATGGCTGCAGTCACCATCTGCGATGAATTTGGAGCTGCAAAAAAGTAAAGTCTGTCATGGTTTTCATTGTTTCCCCATCTATTTGCCATGAAGTTATGGGACCAGATGCCATGATCTTTGTTTTCTGAGTGTTGAGCTTTAAGCCAACTTTTTCACTCTCCTCTTTCACTTTCATCAAGAGGTTTTTTAGTTCTTCTTCACTTTCTGTCATAAGGGTGGTGTCATCTGCATATCTGAGGTTATTGATATTTCTCCCAGCAATCTTGATTCCAGCTTGTATTTCATCCAGTACAGCATTTCTCATGAGGTACTCTGCATATACACTAAATAAGTAAGTTGACAATATATAGCCTTGATGTACTCCTTTCCCGATTTGGATCACAGTGGTACAAATGGCAGCGTTACTTACACTACAGCCTGGGCTTGCTACAAAGTGCTTTCTTGATCTGAAGTCCACCCAGAGCTGCAGAATTTTGTGTCACCCATTATATGGGTCAGAACAGTATTCCAAATTATGTAATATGCTTTCCACAGAATCTATAGAACCCTAGCAGGATTTGTGTTTCTTTGTTAGTGGTTCAAAATGTTGGTTGCTATAATTTGTCTTTTATATTGGGAAGATATCCTGTCATGATGCAGACCCCCAGATCTTTTAAAATTCACTGATGTGGTTGGCTCTTGAATCTTTGTATGTTTATCTCCCATGTTCTGGAATGCATACTTCCTACCAAGGCTTCTAATGTACTTTTCAATTCTTGCTAAGCCCATCTGATTAACATCACATCATGATATGCTGGATCAGTAGAATGTTTTGCAGCATATTCAGGTTGTCTAGATATCTTTAGACTATTTTATGATAGGGAACAGGAGAGTTACCACTGCCATAGGGTGTGGTCCATCCCAAATAGACCATCTAAGTGAATGAGATCTGTTTCTATTCTAACTTCTGACTAGGATTGAAAAAGAACACATTTGCCTTATCTGTGACTACATGCCAGGTACCTGACAGCCTTGCTATCCTGCTGTAGAAATAATATCACAGCTGGCACAGCAGCTAGAAATAGAGCTAGTACACAGTTAAGTTTGTTATAGTCCACTGCCATCTTTTATGATCCAGCTAGTTTTCATATGGGCTAAAGAATCCACTCCAGTATTCTTGCCTGGGAAATCCCATAAACAGAAGAGCCTGATGGGTACAGCCCATAGGGTCACAAAAGAGTCAGACATGACTTTGTGACTAAGCAAAAGCAAACTCAGACTAGTTAATTAAATACAAGTACTATGAGGATTACCACCCCACTATCCTTAGGTCTGTATGGTTTGCATTAATCAGTACCACTCCACAGGAGATAACATTGTTTTACTTTCTTGTTTGTAGAAGTAAACAGTTTCAGAGACTTTCAGTTGGCCTTCTCGACTGTAAGAGCTCTATCCCAAGGAACCAATATGGAGCTACCTGCCAACTACTGAGTATATTCATTCCAATTTTACATTTGTGGCTTGTGAAAATGACTACTGGATGGAGATGAACTCAGTAGACTCACTGTGTATCAGACCTAGACCAAGACTCCTCCATTTATTACCTACTCACATATACTCCCAGTCCATTTGGGGATCATAAATGACACCTTGTGTCCCTGAGTAACAATGTTAATTCAGACCCTCTGCCCAGAAGTCCTCAAAATGTTTAGTGTTCCCCTATGCATAGTACAATCTTACACAAGAAAGTGGTCACAGGCTTTTTTGAGGAATGATTGTAAGAATCATTATTATATACTTGCCATGGCATGGCAAGTTTATCCCTCAAGGAGACCTGAACTCTTCTTCAGAAAAATGGGTTATAGGCTCAGTTCTAGAAACTGAGCAACTGCCCTCAGTCAACCTAGATTTCTTTCAACTTCATAGTTTGAGCATTCTATTTGAGTATTCTATTAACCATCTCCATTGTTCTCTGAAGATCACACTCCCTTCTGATACTGTTCTGATCCTGCTGCTCATAGTAGTTAAACTTGCCTTGCTTCTGATGGCAAAGCAGGGAGTCCATTCTTAATAGCATCTCCCACTATCACGACTGAGCTTCACAGTGGTGCTTGTGCCCATCTCACAATAAAGTTCTTCATTGTTTGATAAATGATGTCTTTTCTGGGCCCTCCAAGAAAAACAATTATCTGGTAGTTTTTTATCCTTACCTAATATATCTACTTTAACATAATCATGTGCTCCCCATCCTGAGCACATGTATACCTGTGATGGATTCATTTTGATATTTGGCAAAACTAATACAATTATGTAAAGTTTAAAAATAAAATAAAATAAAAAAATAAAATAAAATTACAAAAAAAAAAAAAGAAAAAAACATAATCAATTCTCTAAGCTTTTTGATCTATTATTTTATGTTCTTCCATGGCCATTTTGTCATTTCTGCTTTACTTAGTAAGGCTCAATGAAGCACAAGTTGGAATCAAGATTTCCAGGAGAAATATCAATAATTTCAGATACACAGATGACACCAACCTTATGGCAGGAAATGAAGAACTAAAGAGCCTCTTGATGAAAGTGAAAGAGGAGAGTGAAAAAGTTGGCTTAAGCTCAACATTCAGAAAATGAAGATCATGGTATCCAATCCCATCACTTCATGGCAAATAGATGGAGAAACAGTGGAAACAGTGTCAGACTTTATTTTTGGGGGCTCCAAAATCACTGCAGATGGTGATTGCAGCCATGACATTAAAAGACGCTTGCTCCTTAGGAGAAAAGTTATGACCAATCCAGACAGCATATTAAAAAGCAGAGATGTTACTTTGCCAACAAATATCCATCTAATCAAGGCTATGGTTTTTCCAGTGGTCATGTATGAATGTGAGAATTGGACTGTGAAGAAGGCTGAGCACCGAAGAATTGATGCTTTTGAACTGTGGTGTTGGAGAAGACTCTTGAGAGTCTCTTGGACTACAAGGAGATCCAACCAGTCCATCGTAAGAGATCAGTCTTGGGTGTTCATTGGAAGGACTGATGTTGAAGCTGAAACTCCAAAAATTTGGCCACCTGATGTGAAGAGCTGACTAATTTGAAAAGACTCTGATGCTGGGAAAGATTGAGGGCAGGAGGAGAAGGGGAAGACAGAAGATGAGATGCCTGGATGGCATCACTGACTCAATGGACATGGGTTTGTTTGGACTCTGGGAGTTGGTAATGGACAGAGAGGCCTGGCGTGCTGTGGTTCATGGGTTCGCAAAGAGTTGGACACGACTGGGTGACTGAACTGAACTTAACTAGTAAGGTTAATTGCCTACTCTGTCTTTCTAAGAGTCATTCTAGTAGCCTAGTAGTATCATCTATTGTGACCCCATTTTATAGATTATGAGTTAGCAATTTTTTTTTCTTTAAAGGGTCGGTTCAGTTCAGTCACTCAGTCATGTCCGACTCTTTGGGACCCCATGAATGGCATCACACCAGGCCTCCCTGTCCATCATCAACTCCCGGAGTTCACTCAAACTCAAGTCCATTGAGTTGGTGATGTCATCCAGCCATCTCATCCTCTGTCGTCCCCTTCTGCTCCTGCCCCCAATCCCTTGCAGCATTAGAGTCTTTTCCAATGTGTCAACTCTTTGCATGAGGTGCCCAAAGCACTGGAGTTTCAGCCTTAGCATCATTCCTTCTAAAGAAAATCCAGGGCTGATCTTCTTTAGAATGGACTGGTGGATTTCCTTGCAGTCCAATGGACTCTCAAGAGTCTTCTCCAACAGCACAGTTCAAAAGAATCAATTCTTTAGCCCTCAGCTTTCTTCACAGTCCAACTCTCCCATCCATACATGACTACTGGGAAAACCACACCCTTGACTAGGAGGACCTTTGTTGGCAAAGTAATGTCTCTGCTTTTGAATATGCTGTCTATGTTGGTCATATCCCTCCTTCCAAGGACTAAGCATCTTTTAATTTCATGGCTGCAGTCACCATCTGCTATGATTTTGGAGCCAAAATAAATAAATAAATAAAGTCTGACACTGTTTCCACTGTTTCCCCATCTATTTCACATGAAGTGGTGGGACCAGATGCCATGATCTTAGTTTTCTGAATGTTGAGCTTTAAGCAAACTTTTTCACTCTCCTCTTTCACTTTCATCAAGAGACTCTTTAGTTCTTGTTCATTTTCTGCCATAAGGGTGGTGTCATCAGCATATATCAGGTTATTGATATTTCTCCTGGCAATCTTCATTCCAGCTTGTGCTTCCTCCAGCCCAGCGTTTCTCATGATGTACTCTGCATATAAGTTAAATAAGCAGGGTGACAATATACAGCCTTAGCACACTCCTTTTCCTATTTGGAACCAGTCTGTTGTTCCATGTCCAGTTCTAACTGTTGCTTCCTGATCTGCATATAGGTTTCTCAAGAGGCAGGTCAGGTGGTCTGGTATTCCCATCTCTTTCAGAATTTTCCAAAGTTTATTGTGATCCACACTGTCAAAGGCTTTGGCATAGTCAATAAAGCAGAAATAGATTTTTTTTTTCTGGAACTCTCTTGCTTTTTCCATGATCCAGTGGATGTTGGCAATTTGATCTCTGGTTCCTCTGCCCTTTCTAAACCAGCTTGAACATCTGGAAGTTCACGGTTCATGTATTGCTGAAGCCTGTTTCGGATAATTTTGAGTATTACTTTACTAGCGTGTGAGATGAGTGCAAATGAGTGCAGTAGTTTGAGCATTCTTTGGCATTGCCTTTCTTTGGGATTGGAATGAAAACTGACCTTTTCCAGTCCTGTGGCCACTGCTGAGTTTTCCAAATTTTCTGGCATATTGAGTGCAGCACTTTCACAGCATCATCTTTCAGGATTTGAAATAGCTCAACTGGAATTCTATCACTCCACTAGCTTTGTTCGTAGTGATGCTTCCTAAGGCCCACTTGAATTCGCATTCCAGAATATCTGGCTCTAGGTGAGTATTAACACCATGGTGATTATCTGGGCTGTGAAGATCTTTTTTGTACAGCTCTTCTGTGTATTCTGGTCACATCTTCTTAATATCTTCTTCTTATGTTAGGTCCATATCATTTCTGGCAGAATGTGGCCACTGGAGAAGGGAATGGCAACCACTTCAGTATTCTTTCTTTGAGAACCCCATGAACAGTATGAAAAGGCAAAAAAATAACACATGGAAAGATGAACTCCCCAGGTCAGTAGGTGCCCAATATGCTACTGGAGATCAGTGGAGAAATAACTCCAGAAAAAATGAAGGGATGGACCCACGGCACAAACAACACCCAGTTGTGGATGTGACTAGTGATAGAAGGATTGCCCAATGTTGTAAAGAGCAATATTGCATATGAACCTGGAATATTAGGTCCATAAATCAAGGAAAATTGGAAGTGGTCAAACAGGAGATGCCAAGAGTGAACATTGACATTCTAGGAATCAGTGAACTAAAATGGAGTAGAATGGGTGAATTGAACTCAGATGACCATTAAATCTACTACTGCCGGCAGGAATCCCTTAGAATAAATGGCGTAGCTATCATAATCAACAAAAGAGTCCAAAATGCAGTACTTGGATGCAATCTCAAAAACGACAGAATGGTCTCTGTTCGTTTCTAAGGCAAACCATTCAATATCACGGTAATCCAAGTTTATGCCCTGACCAGTAATGCTGAAGAAGCTGAAGTTGAATAGTTCTATGAAGATCTACATGACCTTCTAGCACTAACATCCCAAAAAGATGTCCTTTTCATTATAGGGGACTGGAATGCAAAAGTAGGAAGCCAAGAAACACCTGAAGTAACAGGCAAATTTGGCCTTGGAGTACAGAATGAAGCAGGGCAAAGGCTAAAAGAGTTTTGTGAAAAGAATGCACTGGTCATAGCAAACACCCTCTTCCAACAACACAAGAGAAGACTCTAAATGTGGACATCACCAGATGATCAATACCAAATCAGATTGATTATATTTTTTGCAGCCAAAGATGGAGAAGTTCCATACAGTCAACAAACACAAGAACAGGAGCTAACTGTGGCTCAGATCATTAACTCCTTATTGCCAAATTCAGACTTAAATTGAAGAAAGTGGGGAAAACTACTAGACCATTCAGATCGACCTAAATCATATCCCTTATGATTCTACAGTGGAAGTGAGAAATAGATTTAATGGACTAGATCTGATAGACAGAGTGCCTGATGAACTATGGACAGAGATTTGTGACATTGTACAGGAGACAGGGATCAAGACCATCCCCAAGAAAAAGAAGTTCAAAAAAGCAAAATGGCTGTCTGAGTAGGCCTTACAAATAGCTGTAAAAAGAAGAGAAGTGAAAAGCAAAGGAGAAAAGAGAAGATATAAGCATCTGAATGCAGAGTTCCAAAGAATAGCAGGAAGAGATAAGAAAGCCTTCTTCAGCGATCAGTGCAAACAAATAGAGGAAAACGACAGAATGGAAAGACTAGAGATCTCTTCAAGAAAATTAGAGATACAAAGGGAATGTTTCATGCAAGGATGGCCTCAATAAAGGATAGAAATGGTATGAATACAATCTTACCTCAAGAAATAAGGGAAACATTGAATAGACAACCTCACTTTTCACTTAAGAAATTTGGAAAAAAGAGAACAAAAGACGCCCAAAGTTAGTAGAAGTAAAGAAATTATACTGATCAGAGCAGAAATAAATGAAGAAAACAATAGAAGATCAATGAAACAAAAGGCTAGTTCTTTGAGAAGATAAATGAAATTGTCAAGCCATCAGTCAGACTCCTCAAGCAAAAAGGGGAGAAGACTCAAATCAACAAAAGTAGAAATGAAAAAGGAGAAGTTACAGCAAACAATGCAGAAATAGAAAGGGTCAGAGTAGACTCCTATGAGGAACTATATGCCAATAAAATGAACAAATTGGAAGAAAGGGACAGATGCTTTAAAAAGTTCAACCTTCCAAGACTGAACCAGGAAGAAATACAAATTATGAATAAGCCAATAACAAGTACTAAAATCAAAACTGTGGTCAAAAATCTCTCCACAATCAAAAGCCTAGAGCTAGTTGGCTTCACAGGTGAATTCTATCAAAAGTCTAGAGATGCTCTAATACCTAATACCTAGAAAATTGCAGAGGATGGATCATTTCCATACTTCTTCTATGAGGCCACCATCACCCTGATAACAAAACCAGATAAAGGCATCACAAATAAAATAAAATATAATTACAAGCCAATAACACTGATGAACCTAAATGCAAAAATCCTCAACAAAATTCTAGCAAACAGAATCCAACAGCACACTGAAAGGAACGTACACCATGATCAAGACAAACTCATTCCAAGTATGCAAAGATTTTCAATATATGCAACCCAATCAATGTGATTCACAATATCAATAAAAGATAAAAATAATATTATATTCTCAATATATACAGAAAAAGGTTTGGAAAAAATATCCAGCCCCCATTTATGATAAAAAAAAAAAAAGCTTTTCAAAAATGGACATATAAGGAATCTACCTCAACATAGTAAAGGCCATATACTGTAAACCCATAGCAAACATTCTCACTGTTGAAACACTGAAAACATCCCCTCTAAGATCAAGAACAAGATAAGGGTTCCCACTCTTGCCGTTATTATTCAACCTATTTTCAGAAGTCCTAGCCATGACAATCAGAGAAGAAAAGGAAGCAAAAAGAATCAAAATTATAAATAAAGAACCAAAATTCTCACTGCTTGCAGACGAAATGATACTGTTCATTGAAAATCCTAAAGATACTATCAGAAAATTACTAGAGCTAATCAGTGAATTTAGCAAAGTCACAAGATACAGAATCAATACACAGAAATCCCTTGCATTCCTATATACCAACAATGAAAAATCAGAAATAGAAATTAAGCAAACAATCCCATTAACTATTGCAACATAAAGAGGAATAAAATATCTAGGAAGAAACCTTCCTAAGGAGACAAAAGAGGTCCATATACAAAGATAAACTTAAAAGGGATTAAAGACCTAAATGTAATACCAGAGGCTAGAAAACACTCTTAGAGTGGGCAGAACACTCTTCATAAATCACAACAAGATTTTCTATGATGAATTTTCTAGAGTAATGGAAAAAACAACAAAAACAAACAACTCGGACCTAATAAACTTAAAAGCTTTTACACAGCAAAGGAAATTATTAAAAAAAATCGAAAACGCAACCCTCAGAATGGGAGAAAATAATAGCAAATGAAGCTACTGATAAACGAATAATCTCTTAAATATACAAGTAGCTCAATAAAAGAAAAACAAACAACCCAATCAAAAAGTGGCCAGAAGACCTAAACAGCCATTTCTCCAAAGAAGACATCAGTTCATTTCAGTCACTCAGTCGTGCCCAACTCTTTATGACCCCATAGACTGCAGTATGCCAGGTTTCCCTGTCATTCACCAACACCTGGAGCTTGTTAAAACACATGTCCATTGAGTCGGTGATTCCATCCAACCATCTCATACTTTGCCGTCCCCTTCTCCTCCTAACTTCAATCTTTGCCAGCATCAGGGTCTTTTCTAATGAGTCAGTTCTTCGCATCAGATGGCCAAAGTATTGGAGCTTCAGTTTCAGCATCAGTCCTTCCAATGAATATTTAGGACTTATTTCCTTTAGGATGGACTGATTGAATCTCCTTGCTGTCCAAAGAACTCTCAAGAGTCTTCTCCAACACCACAGTTCAAAAGCATCAATTCTTTAGTGTTCAGCTTTCTTTATGGTCCAACTCCCACATCCATATGTGACTAATGGAAAAACCATAGCTTTGACTATATGGGACTTTGTCAGCAAAGTAACATCTCTGCTTTTGAATATGCTATCTAGTTTGTCATAGCTTTTCTTCCAAGGAGCAAGCATCTTTTAATTTCATGGCTGCAGTCACCATCTGCAGTGATTTTGGAGCCCAAGAAAATAAAGTCTGTCACTGTTTCCATTGTTTCCTAATCTATTTATCATAAAGTGATGGGACCAGATGCCATGATCTTCCTTTCTTAATGTTGAGTTTTAACCCAGCTTTTTCACTCTCCTATTTCATTTTCATCAAGAGGCTCTTTAGTTCCTCTGATTTCAGCCAAAAGTGTGATGTCATCTGCATATCTGAGGTTATTGACATTTCTCCTGGCCATCTTGATTCCAGCTTGTGCTTTATCCCTCCTAGCCTTTCTCATGATATACTCTACATATAAGTTAAATAAACAAGATGACAATATACAGCCATGAAGTATTCCTTTCCCAATTTGGAACCAGTCCATTGTTCCATGCTGGTTCTAACTGTTGCTTCTTTACCAGAATACCGATTTCTCAGGTGGCAGGTAAGGTGGTCTGGTATTACCAACACTTTAAAAGTGTTCTACAGTTTTTTTGTGATCCACACAGTTAAAGGCTTTAGCATAGTCAATAAAGCAGTAGATGTTTTTCAGGAATCATCTTGCTTTTTCTATGATCCAAGGGATGTTGGCAATTTGATCTCTGGCTCCTCTGCTTTTTCTAAATCCAGCTTGAACATCTGGAAGTCCTCATTTCATGTACTGTTGAAGTCTAGCCTGGAGAATTTTGAGCACTACTTAGTTAGCATGTGAGATGACACAAGATGGTTATTAAAAACATGAAAAGATACTCAACATCACTCATTCACAGAGAAATGCAAAATCAAACTACAATGAAATATCACCTCACATAAGTAAGAATGGCCATCGTCAAAAAAAATCTACAAACAAAAAATGCGAGAGAGAATGTAGAGAAAAGGAAACACTCTTGCAAACTTGGTGGGAATGTAAATTGATATAACTACTATGAATAATAGTATGGAGATTCCTTAATAAACTAGTAATAAAACTACCATATGACCCAGCAATTCTACTACTGGGCATATACCCTGAGAAAACCATAACTGAAAAGGAGACACGTAACCTAATGCTCATTGCAGTTCTATTTACAATATTTACAATAGATAGTCGACAGAAGCAACCTAGATGTCTATTAACAGATGAAAGCATAAAGCAGCTGTGATATATATATATATATATATATATATATATATATATATATATATATATAGAGAGAGAGAGAGAGAGAGAGAGAGATACACACACACAATGGAATACTATTCAGCCATAAAAAGGCACTCATTTGAGTCAGTTCTCATGATGTGAATGAGCCTAGAGCTTATTATAAAGAGTGAAGTAAGTCATAAAAAGAAAAGCATATATTGTGTATTAATACATATATATGGAATCTAGAAAGATGGTATTGATGAATCTAATTGCAGGGCATCAATAGAGACCTAGACATAAAGAACAGACTTGTGGAAACAGGAGGGGAAGGAGAGGTGGGTCTAAATGAGAGAGTAGCATGAAAACAATTATATTATTGTAAAACAGATAGCCAGTGGAGATTTGTTGTATGACTCAAGGAGCTTAAACCAGTACTCTGTGACAACCTAGACAAGTGGGTTGTGTCAGAAGGTGGCAAGGAGGTTCAAGAGGAAGGGGACATACATATACCTATGGTTAGTTCATATTGTTGTATTTCAGAAACCAACACAATATTTTAAAGCAAAATAAATAAGTTAAAAAAATGACTCTGGGTGGGTTACCAGTATTACAAATTATATATATATATACCAATTCAGTTCAGTTCAGTCACTCAGTCGTGTCCGACTCTTTGCAACCCCATGAATCGCAGATCGCCAGACCTCCCTGTCCATCACCAACTCCCGGAGTTCACTCAGACTCACGTCCATTGAGTCAGTGATGCCATCCAGCCATCTCATCCTCTGTCGTCCCCTTCTCCTTCTGCCCACAATCACTCCCAGCATCAGAGTCTTTTCCAATGAATCAACTCTTCGCATGAGGTGGCCAAAGTACTGGAGTTTCAGCTTTAGCATCATTTCTTCCAAAAAAATCCCAGGGCTGATCTCCTTCAGAATGGACTGGTTGGATTTCCTTGCAGTCCAAGGGACTCTCAAGAGTCTTCTCCAACACCACAGTTCAAAAGCATCAATTCTTCAGCATTCTTCATCGTCCAACTCTCACATCCATACATGACACCTGGAAAAACCATAGCCTTGACTAGACGGACCTTTGTTGGCAAAGTAATGTCTCTGCTTTTCAAGAGGCTATCTAGGTTGGTTGGTCATAACTTTCCTTCCAAGGAGTAAGTATCTTTTCATTTCATGGCTGCAGTCAAAATCTGCAGTCATTTGGAGCCAAAATAAATAAATAAATAAAATAAAGTCTGACACTGTTTCCACTGTTTCCTTCCCCATCTATTTCCCATGAAGTGGTGGGACCAGATGCCATAATCTTAGTTTTCTGAAAGTTGAGCTTTAAGCCAACTTTTTTCACTCTCCACTTTTACTTTCAACAAGAGGCTTTTTAGTTCCTCATCACTTTCTGCCATAAGGGTGGTGTCATCTGCATATCTGAGGTTATTGATATTTCTCCCAGTAATCTTGATTCCAGCTTGTGATTCTTACAGCCCAGCGTTTCTCATGATTTATTCTGCATATAAGTTAAATAAGCAGGGTGACAATATACAGCCTTGACGTACTCCTTTTCCTATTTGGAACCAGTCTGTTCTTCCATGTCCAGTTCTAACTGTTGCTTCTTGACCTGTATATAGGTTTCTCAGGATTTGAAATAGCTCACCTGGAATTCCATCACCTCCACCAGCTTTGTTCGTAGTGATGCTTTCTAAGGCCCACTTGACTTCACATTCCAGGATGTCTGGCTCTAGGTCAGTGATCACACCATCTTGATTATCTTGGTCATGAAGATCTTTTTTGTATAGTTCTTCTGTGTATTCCTGACACCTCTTCTTAATATCTATAGGTCCATACCATTTCTGTCCTTTATCGAGCCCATCTTTGCATGAAATTTTCCCTTGGTATCTCTAATTTTCTTGAAGAGATCTCTAGTCTTTCCCATTCTATTGGTTTCCTCTATTTCTTTGTATTGGTCGCTGAGGAAGGCTTTCTTATCTCTTCTTGCTATTCTTTGGAACTCTGCATTCAGATGCTTATATGTTTCCTTTTCTACTTTCCTTTTCACTTCTCTCTTTTCACAGCTAGTTGTAAGGCCTCCTCAGAAAGCCATTTTGCTTTTTTGCATTTATTTTCCTTGGGGATGGTCTTGATCCCTGTGTCCTGTACAATGTCATGAACCTCTGTCCATAGTTCATCAGGCACTCTGTCTATCAGATCTAGTCCCTTAAATCTATTTCTCACTTCCACTGTATAATCTTAAGGGATTTGATTTAGGTCATACCTGAATGGTCTAGTGGTTTTCCCTACTTCTTCAATTTAAGTCTGAATTTGCCAATAAGGTGATCTGAGCTACAGTCAGCTCCTGGTCATGTGTTTGTTGCCTGTATAGAATTTCTCCATCTTTGGCTGCAAAGAATTTAATCAATCTGATTTCGGTGTTGACCATCTGGTGATGTCCATGTGTAGAGTCTTCTCTTGTTTTGTTGGAAGAGGGTGTTTGCTATGACAAGTGCATTTTCTTGGCAAAACTCTATTAGTCTTTGTCCTGCTTCATTCCATATTCCAAGGCCAAATTTGCCTGTTACTCCAGGTCTTTCTTGAGTTCCTACCTTTGCATTCCAGTCCCCTATAATGAAAAGGACATCTTTTTTTTTTTTTTTTTTTTTTTTTTTTTTGCGTGTTAGATCTAAAAGGTCTTGTAGGTCTTCATAGAACCGTTCAACTTCAGACTCTTCAGCATTACTGGTTGGGGCATAGACTTGGATTACTGTGATGTTGAATGGTTTGCCTTGGAAACGAACAGAGATCATTCTGTCAGTTTTGAGATTGCATCCAAGTACTGCATTTCAGACTCTTTTGTTGACCATGATGGCTACTCCATTTCTTCTGAGAGATTCCTGCCTGCAGTAGTAGATATAATGGTCATCTGATTTAAATTCACCCATTCCAGTCTATTTCAGTCGCTGATTCCTAGAATGTCAACGTTCACTCTTGCCATCTCCTGTTTGACCACTTCCAATTTGCCGTGATTCATGGACCTGACATTCCAGGTTCCTATGCAATATTCTCTTTATGGCATTGGACCTTGCCTCTATCACTAGTCACATCCACAACTGGGTATTGTTTTTGCTTTGGCTCCATCCCTTCCTTCTTTCTGGAGTTATTTCTCCACTGATCTCCAGTAGCATATTGGGCCCCTACCGACCTGGGGAGTTCCTCTTTCGGTATCCTATCATTTTGCCTTTTCATACTGTTCATGGGGATCTCAAGGCAAGAATGCTGAAGTGGTTTGCCATTCCCTTCTCCAGTGGACCACATTCTTTCAGACCTCTCCACCATGACCCGCCCGTCTTGGGTGGCCCCACAGGCATGGCTTAGTTTCATTGAGTTAGACAAGGCTGTGGTCCTAGTGTGATTAGATTGAATAGTTTTCTGTGAGTATGGTTTCAGTGTGTCTGCCCTCTGATGCCCTCTTGCAACACCTATCATCTTACCTGGGGTCTCTTGCCTTGGGTGTGGTGTATCTCTTCATGGCTGCACCAGCAAAGCGCAGCCGCTGCTCCTTACCCTGGATGAAGGGTATCTCCTTATAGCCACCCCTCCTGTCCTTGAATGTGGAGTAACTCGTCTATGCCTTCCTGCGCCCGCACAGCCACCGCTCCTTGGACATGGGATTGCTAGTCTTGGCTGCCACCCCTGGCCTTGGGCGTGGGATAGCTCCTCCCAGCTGGCGCCCCTGGACTTGGGCGTGGGGTAGCTCCTCCCACCCGCTGCCCCTGACTTCAGACGTGGGGTAGCTCCTACCAGCTGCTCCTGCGCTGTCGCAGCCTAGCACTCTTGGCCACCGCCCCTGACCTCGGACACGGTGTAGCTCTTCCCGGCTGCTGCCCCTGACCTCGGACATGGGGTAACTCCTGTTGCCTGCCACTTCTTGGGCATGGAGTCCTCCCAGATTCTGCCCCTGACCTCGGACGTGGGGTAGCTCCTCTCAGCCACGCTCTGTGCACCATCACAGCCACCCACGCATATATTCTGGTACAAAATATCTATAAAAATGGTTAAAAAGCTGAAGCAAGGGGAAAAAAAAAAAAAACTCTTCAGCTTCTTTAAGCAAAAGACTTTGCGGACTTAGAGGACCAAGAATTAAAAAAAAAAAAGTTAAAGTGAATATGGATTATTGAAACTAGGAGAGAGGTTAATATTTGAAGTTTACTTGGAAAACTCAGCCATGGCTACAAGACTGGAAAAGGTCAGTTTTCATTCCAATCCCAAAGAAAGGCAATGCCAAAGAATGCTCAAACAACCACACGATTGCACTCATCTCACACGCTAGTAAAGTAATCCTCAAAATTCTCCAAGCCAGGCTTCAGCAATACATGAACCATGAACTTCCAGATGTTCAAGATGGTTTTAGAAAAGGCAGAGGAACCAGAGATCAAATTGCCAACATCTGCTGGATCATGGAAAAAGCAAGAGAGTTCCAGAAAAACATCTATTTCTGCTTTGTTGACTATGCCAAGCCTTTGACTGTGTGGATCACAATAAACTATGGAAAATTCTGAAAGACATGTGAATACCAGACCATCTGACCTGCCTCCTGAGAAATCTGTATGCAGGTCAAGAAGCAACAGTTAGAACTGGACATGGAACAACAGACTGGTTCCAAATAGGAAAAGGAGTACGTCAAGTCTGTATATTGTCACCCTGCTTTTTTAACTTATATGCAGAGTACATCATGAGAAACGCTGGACTGGAAGAAGCACAAGCTGGAATGAAGGTTGCCGGGAGAAATATCAATAACCTCAAATATGCAGATGACACCACCCTTATGGCAGAAAGTGAAGAGGAACTCAAAAGCCTCTTGTTGAAAGTGAAAGTGGAGAGTGAAAAGTTGGCTTAAATCTCAACATTCAGAAAACTAAAATTATGGCATCTGGTCCCACCACTTCATGGGAAATAGATGGGGAAAAAGTGGAAACAGTGGCTGGCTTTATTTTCTTGGGCTCCAAAATTACTGCAGATGGTGATTGCAGCCATGAAATTAAAAGACACTTACTCCTTCGAAGGAAAGTCATGACCAACCTAGATAGCATATTAAAAAGCAGAGGCATTACTTTGCCAACAAAGGTCCATCTAGTCAAGGTTATTGTTTTTCTAGTCATCATGTATGTATATGACAGTTGGACTGTGAAGAAAGCTGAGCACTGGACAATTGATGCTTTTGAACTGTGGTGTTGGAGAAGGCTCTTGAGAGTCCCTTGGACTGCAAGGAGATCCAACCAGTGCATTCTAAGGGAGATCAGTCCTGGGTGTTCATTGGAAGGACTGATGCTAAAGCTGAAACTCCAGTACATTAGCCACCTCATGTGAAGTGTTGACTTATTGAAAAAGACCTTGATTCTGGGAGAGATTGGGGGCAGGAGGAGAAGAGGATGACAGAGGATGAGATGGCTGGATGGCATCACCAAGTTGATGGACATGAGTTTGAGTAAACCCCAGGAGTTGGTGATGGACAGGGAGGCCTGTTGTGCTGTGAGTCATGGGGTCGCAAAGAGTCGGACACGACTGAGGGACTGAACTGAGCTGAATCGAGGCTGAGGAAAATAGCACCAGGTATGACAGATTTTGCAAAGGCAAGCAAAACTGTGGTTATGGGAAAGGACTTTGTGGAATCAGGCAGAACTTAGTTGAGTCCTGACTATGTTATCTACTATCTATGTATACTTGAATAAGTATTTTAAAATTTCTGTACCTCAGCTTTCTAATTTGCATAATAAAAATCCAGTCATATAATCAATTCATTTAACAAATATTATACCTCTTATGTTCCAGGCACATTTATGGACACTGAGATTCTGTGGTAAAGAAGATAAAATAATTATCATGTAAGTTGTTTTAAGGGAAAAAATTATTAAGTATCTACAAGGATTTATGTGAAACAAAATGAGATACATCATGCAAAACACCAGAGCGTCTGGTACATGATAATAATGCAATAAATATATTTTATTCATAATTCATATCTGTAGGAAATTTTTACTTGTGGCATAAGAAACAGTATAGTTATTGTAAGAAGAAGAGTTTTCTTTTGTTGTATTAATACTGAGAATAGCTGGTATTAATTTCAACAGAAAGAAGAATGCTTCATATATTCTGAGACTTCAGTCTCCAAAGGGAGAGAAAAAGCTGAATTGGAAGATAAAACTTTCTAAACTTATGCTCTCATGTAAACATCTTCAACATGTTTAGATAAAGATAGAATAATTATAGGAGATTAATAATCTAAGACCAAAATAAACATCACTTGAGAGTAAGGAAAAACTAAAAATAATCTTAACCTGTTAAAATTTTAACAGTATGACTGCTTAAAATTTCTTAGCGATGAGGGAGGAGCCAAGATGGCAGAGGAGTAGGACGGGGAGAACACTTTCTCCCCCACAAATTCATCAAAAGAGCATTTAAATGTCGAGTAAATTCCATAAAACAACTTCTGAATGCCGGCAGAGGACATCAGGCACCCAGAAAAGCAACCCAACTCTTTGAAAGGAGGTAGGAAAAAATATTAAAGACAAAAAAAAGAGACAAAAGAGGGAGGGACGGAGTTCCATCCCGGGAAGGAAGTCTTAAAAAGAGAGAAGTTTCCAAACACCAGGAAACCTTCTCACTGCCGAATCTGTGCCGAGCTTTGGAAGCACAGAGGGCAAGATAACAGGGAGAAAAAATAAATAAACAATTAAAACTCGCAGATTGCGAGCCCAACGGTAACTCCCCCAGCGGAGAAGCAGCGCAGACGCCTGCATCCGCCATTAGCAAGCGGGGGCTGGGCAGGGAGGCGTGGCGCGGGCTGCATCGCTGAGAGTAAGAATCTGGCCTGAATACCCTGAGCGCTATCTGAGCGAAATAATTTGGGCTAGCAAACCAGACTGTGGGATATCTACCACGCAAAAAGCCAGCCCTAACCTAAGACCGCCAGGCCCACGCACGGAACAAAGGACTGAACAGAGATAGCCGGCTGCAGACCTTCCCCCTCCGGTGACAGGCAGCCAGAGCCGGAAGGGGGCAATCGCAGCCCCAGAGAGACATTATCTATAAAACTGTAAGCAGGCTTCTTTGCTAACTAAAACTTCTTGGGGGTCTGGACAGTCAACATCTGCCTGAGAAGGTGCGCCGGTTTTACACCCAGATAACCGAGTGGCGGGGAGGCGATAAGTCGCAGCATTGGCGCTCACCAAACACCTCATCACCTGAGCTGCTCGGACCTGGGAAGAGCACAAAACGCAGGCCCAACTGAGTCTGCACCTCTGAGGACTACCCGAGTGCCTGAACCTGAGCGGCTTGGACCTGGGAGGTGCATGCAACCCAGGGCCGGCCTCGGATTGTTCCCGGCGGAACAACCTAGAGCCCGAGCAGTGTGGGCAGGGTGGCTACACGCGCCGTGAGCGGGGGCAGACCCAGGGTGGCTGAGGCACTGTGAGCCCACGCCAGTGTTATTTGTTTGCAGCATCCCTCCCTCCCTCCCCACAGCGCGACTGAACAAGTAAGCCTAAAAAAAAAAAAAAAAAAAAAAAAGTGTCCTCCACCGTCCCCTTTGTGTCAGGGCGGAAACCAGATACTGAAGAGACTAGCAAACAGAAAAAGATATAACAGAGGGAAACGCCTTGGAAGCTACAGGCAATAGATCAAAACCCTGTGGTTACTACGGACTACATAGGAAGGGGCCTATAGATCTCGAGAAATATAAGTCTGACCAAGGAACTAGCCAAAAATGAACTGAACCCACAACACCCACAACAAAACCAAGAAAGTCCTAGATATATTTTTATTATTTTTACGATCATTCTTTTTGTTTTTTAATTTAAAAAAATTTTTAAGTCTATTGTTCATTTAATTTTCACTTTTATAACCTATTACTTTGCAAAAAAAAAGACCCTATTTTTTCTTCTTCAGCAAACTTCATATATATATATTTTATAATTTTTTGACCTTGTTTTTTTCTTCTTCTTCTTCTTTTCTTTAACATTGTATTTTTGAAATTCCAAACTCTACTCTAGATTTTTAATTTTCGCTTTTTGGTATATGTTATCAATTTTGTACCTACAGTTTTTTTAATATAATTTCTGTAACTTTTTTTTTCTTCTCTGTTTCTTTCTCTTCTTCTTTTATATAACATTGTATATCTGAAATTCCAAACTCTACTCTAGATTTTTAATTTATGCTTTTTGGTATTTGATATCAATTTTGTACCTGTATTTTCTTTATAATTTTTATGACATTGTTTGGTTTTGTTTGTTTGTTTTCTCCCTTTATTTTTCTTCTTCTTCTTCTTCTTTTTTAACATTGTATTTTTGAAATTCGAAACTCTACTCTAGATTTTTAATTTATGCTTTTTGGTATTTGATATCAATTTTGTACCAGTATTTTCTTTATAATTTTTGTGACATTGTTTGTTTTTGTTTGTTTGTGTTCTCTCTTTATTTTTCTTCTTTTTTTTTAACATTGTATTTTTGAAATTTTAACTCTACTCTAGATTTTTAATTTTTGCTTTTTGGTATTAGTTATCAATTTTGTACCTGTACTTTCTTTATAATTTTCACGACCTTGTTTGTTTTTGTTTGTTCGTTTTTTCTCTCTTTCTTTTCCTTCTTTTCTTAACATCGTATTTTTGAAATTCCAAACTGTACTCTAGATTTTTAATTTTTGCTTTTAGGTATTTGTTACCAATTTTGTACCTTTAAGAACCCAATCTTCAGGACCCATTTTTCACTAGGGAGCGAGATTACTGGCTTGACTGCTCTCTCTCCCTTTGGACTCTCCTTTTTTTCCACCAGGTCGCCTGTGTCTCCTCCCTAACCCCTCTCTACTCTACCCAACTCTGTGAATTTCTGTGTGTTCCAGACAGTGGAGAACACTTAGGGAACTGATTAATGGCTGGATCTGTCTCCCTCCTTTTCATTCCCCCCTTTTATCCTTCTGGCCACCTCTGTAACCTTCCTCCTTCTTCTCTTCTCTGTATAACTCCGTGAACATCTCTGAGTGGTCCAGTTGTGGAGTGCACATAAGGAAGTGACTACTGGCTAGCCCACTCTCTCCACTATTGATTCACCTCATCTCATTTGGGTCACCTCTAACTCCCTCTTCCCTCTTCTCTTCTCCATGTAACCCTGTGAACCTCTCTGAGTGACCCTCACAGTAGAGAAACTTTTCATCTTTAATGTAGATGTTTTATCAATGGTGCTGTATAGAAGGAGAAGTTTTGAAACTACTGTAAAAATAAGACCGATAACTGGAAGCAGGAGACTTAAGTCCAAACCCTGACTCCAGGGAACTCCTGACGCCAAGGAACATTAATTGACAGGAGCTCATCAAATGCCTCCATACCGACACTGAAACCAAGCACCACACAAGGGCCAATAAGTTCCAGGGCAAGACATACCAAGCAAATTCTCCAGCAACAAAGGAACACAGCCCTGAGCTTCAAGATACAGGCTGCCCAAAGTCATCCCAAAAATATAGACATCTCATAACTCATTACTGGACATTTCATTGCACTCCAGAGAGAAGAAATACAGCTCCACCCACCAGAACACCGACACAAGCTTCCCTAACCAGGAAACCTTGACAAGCCACCTGTACAAATCCACACACAGTGAGGAAACGCCACAATAAAGAGAACTCCACAAACTGCCAGAATATAGAAAGGACACCCCAAACTCAGCAATTTAAACAAGATGAAGAGACAGAGGAATACTCAGCAGATAAAGGAACAGGATAAATGCCCACCAAACCAAACAAAAGAGGAAGAGATAGGGAATCTACCTGATAAAGAATTCCGAATAATGATAGTGAAATTGATCCAAAATCTTGAAACTAAAATGGAATCACAGATAAATAGCCTGGAGACAAGGATTGAGAAGATGCAAGAAAGGTTTAACAAGGACCTAGAAGAAATAAAAAAGAGTCAATATATAATGAATAATGCAATAAATGAAATTAAAAACACTCTGGAGGCAACAAATAGTAGAATAACAGAGGCAGAAGATAGGATTAGTGAATTAGAAGATAGAATGGTAGAAATAAATGAATCAGAGAGGATAAAAGAAAAACGAATGAAAAGAAATGAGGACAATCTCAGAGACCTCCAGGACAATATTAAATGCTACAACATTCGAATCATAGGGGTTCCAGAAGAAGAAGACAAAAAGAAAGACCATGAGAAAATACTTGAGGAGATAATAGTGGAAAACTTCCCTAAAATGGGGAAGGAAATAATCACCCAAGTCCAAGAAACCCAGAGAGTCCCCAACAGGATAAACCCAAGGCGAAACACCCCAAGACACATATTAATCAAATTAACGAAGATCAAACACAAAGAACAAATATTAAAAGCAGCAAGGGAAAAACAACAAATAACACACAAGGGAATTCCCATAAGGATAACAGCTGATCTTTCCATAGAAACTCTTCAAGCCAGGAGGGAATGGCAAGACATACTTAAAATGATGAAAGAAAATAACCTACAGCCCAGATTATTGTACCCAGCAAGGATCTCATTCAAGTATGAAGGAGAAATCAAAAGCTTTTCAGACAAGCAAAAGCCGAGAGAATTCTGCACCACCAACCAGCTCTCCAACAAATACTAAAGGATATTCTCCAGACAGGAAACACAAAAACGGTGTATAAACTTGAACCCAAAAGAATAAAGTAAATGGCAACGGATCATACTTATCAGTAATTACCTTAAACGTAAATGGGTTGAATGCCCCAACCAAAAGACAAAGACTGGCTGAATGGATACAAAAACAAGACCCCTACATATGTTGTCTACAAGAGACCCACCTCAAAACAGGGGACACATACAGACTGAAAGTGAAGGGCTGGAAAAAGATTTTCCATGCAAATAGGGACCAAAAGAAAGCAGGAGTAGCAATACTCATATCAGATAAAATAGACTTTAAAACAAAGGCTGTGAAAAGAGACAAAGAAGGTCACTACATAATGATCAAAGGATCAATCCAAGAAGAAGATATAACAATTATAAATATATATGCACCCAACATGGGAGCACCACAGTACGTAAGACAAATGCTAACAAGTATGAAAGGAGAAATTAACAATAACACAATAATAGTGGGAGACTTTAATACCCCACTTACACCTATGGATAGATCAACTAAACAGAAAATTAACAAGGAAACACAAACTTTAAATGATCCAATAGACCAGTTAGACCTAATTGATATCTATAGGACATTTCATCCCAAAACAATGAATTTCACCATTTTCTCAAGTGCACATGGAACCTTCTCCAGGATAGATCACATCCTGGGCCATACAGCTAGCCTTGGTAAATTCAAAAAAATAGAAATCATTCCAAGCATTTTTTCTGACCACAATGCAGTAAGATTAGATCTCAATTACAGGAGAAAAACTATTAAAAATTCCAACATATGGAGGCTGAACAACATGCTGCTGAATAACCAACAAATCACAGAAAAAATCAAAAAAGAAATCAAAATTTGCATAGAAACGAATGAAAATGAAAACACAACAACCCAAAACCTGTGGGATACGGTAAAAGCAGTCCTAAGGGGAAAGTTTATAGCAATACAGGCACACCTCATGAAACAAGAAAAAAGTCAAATAACCTAACTCTACACGTAAAGCAACTAGAAAAGGAAGAAATGAACCCCAGGGTTAGTAGAAGGAAAGAAATCTTAAAAATTAGAGCAGAAATAAATGCAAAAGAAACAAAAGAGACCATAGCAAAAATCAACAAAACCAAAAGCTGGTTCTTTGAAAGGATAAATAAAATTGACAAACCATTAGCCAGACTCATCAAGAAACAAAGGGAGAAAAATCAAATCAACAAAATTAGAAACGAAAATGGAGAGATCACAACAGAGAACACAGAAATACAAAGGATCATAAGAGACTACTATCAACAATCATATGCCAATAAAATGGACAACGTGGAAGAAATGGACAAATTCTTAGAAAAGTACAACTTTCCAAAACTCGACCAGGAAGAAATAGAAAATCTTAACAGACCCATCACAAGCACGGAAATTGAAACTGTAATCAAAAATCTTGCAGCAAACAAAAGCCCCGGTCCAGACGGCTTCACAGCTGAATTCTACCAAAAATTTAGAGAAGAGCTAACACCTATCCTGCTCAAACTCTTCCAGAAAATTGCAGAGGAAGGTAAACTTCCAAACTCATTCTATGAGGCCACCATCACCCTAATACCAAAACCTGACAAAGATGCCACAAAAAAAGAAAACTACAGGCCAATATCACTGATGAACATAGATGCAAAAATACTTAACAAAATTCTAGCAATCAGAATCCAACAACACATTAAAAAGATCATACACCATGATCAAGTGGGCTTTATCCCAGGGATGCAAGGATTCTTCAATATCCGCAAATCAATCAATGTAATACACCACATTAACAAATTGAAAAATAAAAACCATATGATTATCTCAATAGATGCAGAGAAAGCCTTTGACAAAATTCAACATCCATTTATGATAAAAACTCTCCAAAAGCAGGAATAGAAGGAACATACCTCAACATAATAAAAGCTATATATGACAAACCCACAGCAAACATTATCCTCAATGGTGAAAAATTGAAAGCATTTCCTCTAAAGTCAGGAACAAGACAAGGGTGCCCACTTTCACCATTACTATTCAACATAGTTTTGGAAGTTTTGGCCACAGCAATCAGAGCAGAAAAAGAAATAAAAGGAATCCAAATTGGAAAAGAAGAAGTAAAACTCTCACTATTTGCAGATGACATGATCCTCTACATAGAAAACCCTAAAGATTCCACCAGAAAATTACTAGAAATAATCAACGATTATAGTAAAGTTGCAGGATATAAAATCAACACACAGAAATCCCTTGCATTCCTATACACTAATAATGAGAAAACAGAAAGAGAAATTAAGGAAACAATTCCATTCACCATTGCAACGGAAAGAATAAAATACTTAGGAATATATCTACCTAAAGAAACTAAAGACCTATATATAGAAAACTATAAAACACTGGTGAAAGAAATCAAAGAGGCCACTAATAGATGGAGAAATATACCATGTTCATGGATTGGAAGAATCAATATAGTGAAAATGAGTATACTACCCAAAGCAATTTATAGATTCAACGCAATCCCTATCAAGCTACCAACAGTATTCTTCACAGAGCTAGAACAAATAATTTCACAATTTGTATGGAAATACAAAAAACCTCGAATAGCCAAAGCGATCTTGAGAAAGAAGAATGGAACTGGAGGAATCAACCTACCTGACTTCAGGCTCTACTACAAAGCCACAGTTATCAAGAGAGTATGGTACTGGCACAAAGACAGAAATATAGATCAATGGAACAAAATAGAAAGCCCAGAGATAAATCCACGCACATATGGACACCTTATCTTTGACAAAGGAGGCAAGAATATACAATGGATTAAAGAAAATCTCTTTAACAAGTGGTGCTGGGAAATCTGGTCAACCACTTGTAAAAGAATGAAACTAGACCACTTTCTAACACCATACACAAAAATAAACTCAAAATGGATTAAAGATCTAAATGTAAGACCAGAAGCTATAAAACTCCTAGAGGAGAACATAGGCAAAACACTCTCTGACATACATCACAGCAGGATCCTCTATGACCCACCTCCCAGAATATTGGAAATAAAATAAAAAATAAACAAATGGGACCTAGTTAACCTTAAAAGCTTATGTATATCAAAGGAAACCATTAGCAAGGTGAAAAGACAGCCTTCAGAATGGGAGAAAATAATAGCAAATGAAGCAACCAACAAACAACTAATCTCAAAAATATACAAGCAACTCCTACAGCTCAACTCCAGAAAAATAAACGACCCAGTCAAAAAATGGGCCAAAGAACTAAACAGACATTTCTCCAAAGAAGACATACAGATGGCTAACAAACACATGAAAAGATGCTCAACATCACTCATTATCAGAGAAATGCAAATCAAAACCACTGTGAGGTACCATTTCACACCAGTCAGAATGGCTGCGATCCAAAAGTCTACAAATAATAAATGCTGGAGAGGGTGTGGAGAAAAGGGAACCCTCTTACACTGTTGGTGGGAATGCAAACTAGTAGAGCCACTATGGAGAACAGTGTGGAGATTCCTTCAAAAACTGGAAATAGAACTGCCTTATGATCCAGCAATCCCACTGCTGGGCATACACACTGAGGAAGCCAGAAGGGAAAGAGACACGTGTACCCCAATGTTCATCACAGCACTGTTTATAATAGCCAGGACATGGAAGCAACCTAGATGTCCATCAGCAGATGAATGGATAAGAAAGCTGTGGTACATATACACAATGGAGTATTACTCAGCCATTAAAAAGAATACATTTGAATCAGTTCTAATGAGGTGGATGAAACTGGAGCCTATTATACAGAGTGAAGTAAGCCAGAAGGAAAAACACCAATACAGTATACTAACGCATATATATGGAATTTAGAAAGATGGTAACAATAACCCGGTGTACGAGATAGCAAAAGAGACACTGATGTATAGAACAGTCTTCTGGACTCTGTGGGAGAGGGAGAGGGTGGGAAGATTTGGGAGAATGACATTGAAACATGTAAAATATCATGTAAGAAACGAGTTGCCAGTCCAGGTTCGATGCACGATACTGGATGCTTGGGGCTAGTGCACTGGGACGACCCAGAGGGATGTTATGGGGAGGGAGGAGGGAAGAGGGTTCAGGATGGGGAACACATGTATACCTGTGGCAGATTCATTTCGATATTTGGCAAAACTAATACAATTATGTAAAGTTTAAAAACAAAATAAAATTTAAAAAAAATTTCTTAGCGATCACTTTTCCTAAATTCATTTTCCTTGAATTATTTTTTTAAGTCTAAATTTATTTATTTTACTTTTTGTTGCTGAAAGTTTTTTTTTTAATATAAATTTATTTATTTTAATTGGAGGCTAATTACTTTAAAATACTGTATTGGTTTTGCCATACATCAACATGAATCCACCAAAGGTTTACATGTGTTCCCCATCCTGAACCCTCCTCCCACCTCCCTCCCCATATCATCCCTCTGGGTCATCCCAGTCCACCAACCCCGAGCCTCCTATATCATGCATCGAACCTGGACTGGAGATTACTTTCATATATGATATTATACATGTTTCAATGCCATTTTCCCAAATCATCCCACCTTCTCCCTCTCCCACAGAGTCCAAAAGGCTGTTATATACATCTGTGTCTCTTTTGCTGACTCACATACAGGGTAATTGTTACCATCTTTCTAAATTCCATATTTACGTGTTAGTACACTGTATTGGAAAAGACTCTGATGCTGGGAGGGATTGGGGGCAGGAGGAGAAGGGGACGACAGAGGATGAGATGGATGGATGGCATCACTGACTTGATGGACGTGAGTCTGAGTGAACTCCGGGAGTTGGTGATGGACAGGGAGGCCTGGCGTGCTGCAATTCATGGGGTCGCAAATAGTCAGACATGACTGAGTGACTGATCTGATCTGATCTGATCTGATACCGTATTGGTGTTTTTCTTTCTGACTTATTTCACTCTGCATAGCAGGCTCCAGTTTCATTCACCTCTTTAGAATTGATTCAAATGTATTAATTTTAATGGCTGAGTAATAATCCATCGTGTATATGCACCAGAGCTTTCTTATCCATTCGTCTGCTGATGGACATCTAGGTTGCTTCCATGTCCTGGCTATTATAAACAGTGGGGCAATGAACGTTGGGGTACATGTGTCTCTTTCAATTCTGATTTTCTCAGTGTGTATCCCCAGCAGGAGGATTCCTGGGTCATATGGCAGTTCTATTTCCAGTTTTTTAAGGAATCTCCACACTGTTCTCCATAGTGGCTGTACTAGTTTTCATTCCCATCAACAATGTAAGAGGGTTCCCTTTTCTCCACACGCTCTCCAGCATTAATTGCTTGTAGACTTTTGGATAGCACCCATTCTGAGTGGAGTGAAATGGCACCTCATTGTGGTTTTGATTTGCATTTCTCTGATAATGAGTGATGTTTAGCGTCTTTTCATGTGTTTGTTAGCCATCTGTATGTCTTCTTTGGAGAAATGTCTGTTTAGTTCTTTGGCCCATTTTTTGAGTGAGTCATTTAATTTTTTTTTTTCTGGAATTGAGCTGCAGGAGTTGCTCGTATATTTTTGAGACGAATTCATTGTCAGTTGCTTCATTTGCTATTATTTTCTCCCATTCTGAAGGCTGTCTTTTCATCTTTCTTATAGTTCCCTTTGTTGTGCAGAAGCTTTTAACTTTAATTAGGTCCCATTTGTTTACTTTAGCTTTTATTTCCAATATTCTGGGAGGTGGGTCATAGAGAATCCTGCTGTGATTTATGTCAGAGAGTATTTTGCCTATGTTCTCCTCAAGGAGTTTTATAGTTTCTGGTCTTATGTTTATATCTTTAATCCATTTTGAGTTTATTTCTGTGTATGGTGTTATAAAGTGTTCGTTTCATTCTTTAATAGGTGGTTGACCAGTTTTCCCAGCACCACTTGATAAAGAGATTGTCTTTTCTCTATTCTATATTCTTGCCTCCTTTGTCAAAGATAAGGTTTCCATAGGTGCATGGATTTTTCTCTGGGCTTTCTGTTTTGTTCCTTTGATCTATATTTCTGTCTTTGTGCCAGTACCATACTGTCTTGATGACTGTGGCTTTGTAGTAGAGCCTGAAATCAGGCAGGTTGATTCCTCCAGTTCCATTCTTTGTCAAGATAGCTTTGGCTATTTGAAGTTTTTTTGTATTTCCATACAAATTGTGAAATTATTTGTTCTAGCTCTGTGAAAAATACTGTTCGTAGTTTGATAGGGATTGCATTGAATCTATAGATTGCTTTATGTTGTTTCTTCCAATCCATGAACATGGTATATTTCTTCATCTATTTGTGTCTTCTGTGATTTCTTTCACCAATGTTTTATAGTTTTCTATATATAGGTTTTTAATTTCTTTAGGTAGATATATTCCTAAGTATTTTATTCTTTTTGTTGCAATGGTGAATGGAATTGTTTCCTTAATTTCTCTTTCTATTTTCTCATTATTAGTGTATAGGAATGCAAGGGATTTCTGTGTGTTGATTTTGTATCCTGCAAATTTACTGTATTCATTGATTATCTCTAGTAATTTTCTGGTGGAGTCTTTTGGGTTTTCTATGTAGAGGATCATGTCATCTGCAAACAGTGAGTTTTACTTCTTCTTTCCAATTTGGATTCTTATTATTTCTTTTTCTGTTCTGATTGCTGTGGCCAAAACTTCCAAAACTATGTTGAATAGTAGAGGTGAAAGTGGGCACCCTTGTCTTGTTCCTGACTTTAGGGGAAATGCTTTGAATTTTTCACCATTGAGGATAATGTTTGCTGTGGGTTTGTCATATATAGCTTTTATCATGTTGAGGTATGTTCCTTCTATTCCTGCTCTCTGGAGAGTTTTTATGATAAATGGATGAAGAATTCTTCAAAGGCTTTCTCTGCATCTATTGAGATAATCATATGGCTTTTATTTTTCAATTTGTTAATGTGATGTATTGCATTGATTGATTTGTGGATATTGAAGAATCCTTGCATCCCTGCGATAAAGCCCAATTGGTCCTAATGTATGATCATTTTAATATGTTGTTGGATTCTGATTGGTAGAATTTTGTTAAGGATTTTTGCATCTATGTTCATCAGTGATACTGGCCTGTAGTTTTCTCTCTCTTTTTTTTTTTTTTTTTTTTTTTTTTGCATCTTTGTCAGATTTTGTTATTAGGGTGATGTAGGCCTCATAGAATGAGTTCGGAAGTTAACCTTCCTCTGCAATTTTCTGGAAGAGTTTGAGTAGGATGGGTGTTAGCTGTTCTCTAAATTTTTGGTAGAATTCAGCTTTGAAGCCGTCTGGACCTGGGCTTTTGTTTGCTGGAATATTTCTGATTACAGTTTCAATTTTCATGCTTGTGATAGGTCTGTTATGATTTTCTATTTCTTCCTGGTTCAGTTTTGGAAAGTTGTACTTTTCTAAGAATTTGTCCATTTCTTCCAAGTTGTCCAATTTATTGGCATATAGTTGCTGATACTAGTCTCTTATGATCTTTTGCATTTCAGTGTTGTCTGTTGTGATCTCTCCATTTTCATTTCTAATTTTGTTTATTTGATTCTTCTCCTTTTGTTTCTTGATGAGTCGGGCTAATGGTTTGTCAATTTTATGTATCTTCTCAAAGAATCAGCTTTTAGCTTTGTTGATTTTAGCTATGGTCTCTTTTGTTTCTATTGCATTTATTTCTGCCCTAGTTTTTAAGGCAGAAAATTAGGTTCTACTAAACCTGCGGTTCTTCATTTCTTCCTTTTCTAGTAGCTTTAGGTGTAGAGTTAGTTTATTTAGTTGACTTTTTTCTTGTTTCTTGAGGTAAGCCTGTATTGGTATGAACCTTCTCCTTCGCACTGCTCTTACAGTGTCCCATAGGATTTGGGCACCTCATGTGAAGAATTGACTCATTGGAAAAGACTCTGATGCTGGGAGGGATTGAGGGCAGGAAGAGAAGGGGACGACAGAGGATGAGATGGCTGGATGGCATCACCAACTCGATGGACGTGAGTTTGGGTGAACTCCAGGAGTTGTTGAGACAGGGAGGCCTGGCATGCTGCAATTCATGGAGTCGCAAAGAGTTGGACAAGACTGAGTGACTGAACTGAATTGAACTGATAGGGTTTGGGTTGTTGAGTTTTCATTTTCATGCATTTCTATGCATACTTTGATTTCTTTTTTGATTTCTTCTGTGATTTGTTGGTTATTCAGCAGGGTGCTGTTCAGCCTCCATATGTTGGAATTTTTAATAGTTTTTCTCCTGTAACTGACATCTAATCTTACTGCATTGTGGTCAGAAAAGATGCTTGGAATGATTTCAATTGTTCTGAATTTACCAAGGCTAGATTTATGGCCCAGGATGTGATCTATCCTGGAGAAGGTTCCATGTACATTTGAGAAAAAGGTGAAATTCATTGTTTTGGTGAAATATCCTATAGATATCAATTAGGTCTGTTGCTGCTGTTAATTCACTTCAGTTATATCTGACTCTGTGCGACCCCAGAGAAGGCAGCCCACCAGGTTCCTACGTCCCTGGGATTCTCCAAGGAAAAACAGTGGAGTGGGTTGCCATTGCTTCTTCAATGTATGAAAGTGAAAAGTTAAAGTGAAGTCACTCAGTCATGTCTGACTCCTAGTGACCCTATGGACTGCAGCCTACCAGGCTCCTCCATCCACGGGAATTGCCAGGCAAGAGTACTGGAGAGGGTTACAATTGCCTTCTCCATCAATTAGATCTAACTGGTCTATTGTATCATTGAAAGTTTGTGTTTCTTTGTTAATTTTTTGTTTAGTTGGTCTATCCATAGGTGTGAATGAGATATAAAAGTCTCCCACTATTACTGGGTTATTGTTAATTTCCCCTTTCATACTTGTTAGCATTTGCCTTACATATTGTGGTGCTCCTATATTGGGTGCATATATATTTATAATTGTTATATCTTCTTGAATTGATCCTTTGATCATTATGTAGTGTCCTTCTTTGTCTATTTTCACAGACTTTATTTTAAGGTCTATTTTATCTGATATGAGTATATCATATCTGCTTTCTTTTGGTCTCCATTTGCATAAAATATCTTTTTCCAGCCCTTCACTTTCAGTCTGTATGTGTCCCTTGTTTTGAGGTGGGTCTCTTATAGATAACATATATAGGGGTCTTGTTTTTGTGTCCATTCAGCCAGTCTTTGTCTTTTGGTTGGGACGTTCAACCCATTTATATTTAAGATAATTATTGATAAGTATGATCCCATTGCCACTTACTTTATTGTTTTGGGTTCAAGTTTATACACCTTTTCTGTGTTTCTTGTCTAGAGAAGATCCTTTAGCATTTGTTGGAGAGCTGGTTTGGTGGTGCTGAATTATCTCAGCTCTTGCTTGTTTGTAAAGCTTTTGATTTCTCCTTCATATTTGAATGAGATCCTTGCTGGATACAGTAATCTGGGTTGTAAGTTTTTCTCTTTCATCACTTTATGTATGTCCTGCCATTCCTTTCTGGCCTGATGAGTTTCTATTGAAAGATCAGCTGTTATCCTTAGGGGAATCCCCTTGTGTCTTATTTGTTGCTTTTCCCTTGCTGCTTTTAATATTTGTTCTTTGTGTTTGACATTTGTTAATTTGATTAATATATGTCTTAGGGTGTTTCCCCTTGGGTTTATCCTGTTTGGGACTGTCTGGGTTTCTTGGATATGGGTGACTGTTTCCTTTCCCACTTTAGGGAAGTTTTCAACTATTATCTCCTCAAGTGTTTTCTCATGGTCTTTCTTTTTGTCTTCTTCTTCTGGGACTCCTATGATTTGAATGTTGGTGCACTTAACATTGTCCCAGAGGTCTCTGAGATTGTCCTCATTTCTTTTAATTCTTTTTTCTTTTTTCCTCTCTGTTTCATTTATTTATACCATTATGTCTTCTACCTCACTTATCCTATCTTCTGCCTCAGTTATTATACTCTTGGTTCCCTCCAGAGTGTTTTTGATCTCATTTATTGCATTATTCATTATATATTGACTGTTTCTTATTTCTTCTAGGTCCTTGTTAACCATTTTTTGCATCTTCTCAATCCTTGTCTCCAGGCTATTCTGTACCTCCATTTTGTTTTCAAGATTTTGGATCATTTTCACTAACATTATTCTGAATTATTTATCAGGTAGATTCCCTATCTCTTCCTCTTTTGTTTGATTTGGTGGGCATCTGTCCGGTTACTTTAGCTGCTGAGTATTTCTCTACCTTTTCATCTTGTTTATATTCCTGTGTTTTGGGTGGCCTTTCCGTATTCTCGGAGTTTGTGGTTCCTCTTTATTGTGGAGTTTCCTCGCTGTGGGTGTGGTTGGACGGGTGGCTTGCTTGTCAAGGTTTCCTGGTTAGGGAAGCTTGTGTCGGTGTTCTGGTGAGTGGAGCTGGATTTCTTCTCTCTGGAATGCAATGAAGTGTCCATACTGAGTTTTGAATTGTCAATGGGTTTTGGTGTGACTTTGGGCAGCCTGTATATTGAAGGTCAGGGCTATGTTCCTGTGATGCTGGAGAATTTGCATGGTATGTCTTGCTCTGGAACTTGTTGACTCTTGGGTGGAGCTTGGTTTCAATGTAGGTATGGAGGTTTTTGATGAACTCTTATTGACTAATGATCTCTGGAGTCAGGATTTCTCTGGTGTTCTCAGGTTTTGGGCTTAAGCCTCCTGCCACTGGTTTTCAGTCTTATTCTTACAGTAGCCTCAAGATTTCTCCATCTATACAGCCCCAGTGATAAAACATCTAGGTTGATGATGAAAAGTATCTCCACAGTGAGGGGCACCTGGAGAGGTTCACAGAGTTACATGGAGAAGAGATGAGAGAGGATGGAGATAGAGGTGATCAGGAGGAAAAGAGGGGGAATCAAAAGGAGAGAGACAGATCCAGCCAGTAATCAGTTCCCTAAGTGTTCTCCACAGCCCAGAACACACAAAGAGATTCACAGTGTTGGGTAGAGAAGGGGGGGCGGCGGGGAGGAGATAGAAGTGACCTTGTGGAGAAAAGGAGAGTCAAAAGGGGGAGAGAGCAATCAAGCCAGTAATCACATTCCCAAGTAAGAATGGGTACTGAATCTTGGGTTCTTAAAGGTACAAAATTGATAACAAATACCAAAAAGCAAAGATTAAAAATCTAGAGTAGAGCTTAGATTCTCAAGAGTGCAATATTAAAAGGAACAAAACAAAGTCAAAAAAGTTTTATAAGTTTGCTTTAAAAGTAGGGTCTTTTTTTTTGGCAAGGTAATAGTAGGTTATAAAAATGAAAATTATAGGAGTAATAGAGAACTTAATACTAAATTTATTTTTTTAATTTAAAAATGACAATATGTGCGTGGATCCAGCAATCCCACTGCTGGGCATACACACTGAGGAAACCAGAAGGGAAAGAGACACATGTACCCCAATGTTCATCGCAGCACTGTTTATAATAGCCAGGACATGGAAGCAACCTAGATGTCCATCAGCAGATGAATGGATAAGAAAGCAGTGGTACATATACACAATGGAGTATTACTCAGCCATTAAAAAGAATACATTTGAACCAGTTCTAATGAGGTGGATGAAACTGGAGCCTATTATACAGAGTGAAGTAAGCCAGAAGGAAAAACACCAATACAGTATACTAACGCATATATATGGAATTTAGAAAGATGGTAACGATAACCCTGTATACGAGACAGCAAAAGAGACACTGATGTATAGAACAGTCTTCTGGACTCTGTGGGAGAGGGAGAGGGTGGGAAGATTTGGGAGAATGGCATTGAAACATGTGAAACGTCATGTATGAAACGAGATGCCCGTCCAGGTTCAATGCACGATGCTGGATGCTTGGGGCTGGTGCACTGGGACGACCCAGAGGGATGGTGTGGGGAGGGAGGAGGGAGGAGGGTTCAGGATGGGGAACACATGTATACTAATTAAATAATTTTCTATTAAAAAAAATAAAAATAAAAGTTTTGCAGTAGCAAAAACAGAAATTAAGGGGGAAAAAATAAAAAATAAATAAATAAAAAAAAATGACAATAGTAAAAGTATATCTAGGGGTTTCTCTGGAGCTGTTGCAGAAGGTGGGCTCTGTTCATTTTCAGATAGTTCCTTGATCTGGCTTATACTTCTCAAGATCTATAGGCCGCTTCCTATGTAGTCCGTGCTAACTACAGTGTTTTAATCTGTTGCACCTGTCACTTCCAAAGTGGTTTAGCTTCTTCCATTTGCTGGTCTCTTCAGTGTCTAATTTCCACCCTGACACAAGGGGGTAAAGGTGGTCACTTATTTAGGCTCACTTGTTCAATCGTGCTGCGGGGAGGGAGGAACACTTCAAACAAATATCACTGGCATGTGTGGGGAGTGCTCGCAGTGTTTCAGCCGCACTGGGTTTGCCCTCGCTCACGGCGTGTGTGCTTTCATGGTCTACATTTCTCAGGCTCTAGGTGGCTCTGCCGGGAACTGCCTGAGGTAGGCCCTGATTGTGCGCACTTCCCAGGTCTAAGCCACTCAGGTTCAGGCTCTCCAGCACTCCACAAAGGCGCAGACTCGGTTGGGCCTGCGTTTTGTGCCCTTCCCAGGTCCGAGCAGCTCAGGTGTCCAGGTGATTGGCGAACGCAGTCACCCCCAGGTGGGGTGTGGTTATCACCTCCTCTGTCCCAGCTGCTCGGTTTTATGGGTGTACAATAGATGTGCCTTCTCAGGTGTGCTGTGTGTTTCTTCTGGGGAACTGATCTCTGGTTGCGACCCTCCCAGCAACTGTCAACTGTTCAGAACCCTAAAAAGTCTTGGTTAACAATTAAGCCTGCTTGCAATTTGGTAGAGGATGCCTCTCTGGGCCTGCCTTCTGGCTCTGGCTTCCCTCGCCTGCCTGTCTCCAGCCAGGGATGGGCCAGTCCACAGCCGGCTAGTTCTGTTCATTCCTTCGTTCTGTGAGCAGGCCTGGTAGGGTCTTAGGTTAGAACTTTTCTCCAGATAGTTCTCTCTCTCTCTCTCTTTTTTTTCTCTCTCTCTGGCTATCCCAGAGTCTAGGTTGCTATCTCAAGTTAGTACCCTCAGATTGCCCTTGGGGCATTCAGGCCTGGTCCTTACCCTAAGCAATGCAGCTGGTGCCTCCCTGTCCAGCCCCTGCTTGCTAGTGGTGGATGTGAGCATCTGGGTTGCTTCTCTGCTTGAAGTTGCCATTAGGCACGTAATCTGTGGGTTTTAATTAATTTTCTTTCCCCTCCAAGTTATGTTGCCCTCTGAGATTCCTAGACTCGCCACAGACCCACCAGTGAGAGTGTTTCCTGGTGTTTGGAAACTTCTCTCTTTTTTAAGACTTCCTTCCTGGGACAGATCTCTGTCCCTACCTCTTTTGTCTCTCTTTTTATCTTTTATATTTTGTCCTACCTCCTTTGGAGACAATGGGCTACCTTTCTGGGTGCCTGATGTCCTCTGCCAGCATTCAGAAGTTGTTTTGTGGAATTTGCTCAGTGTTCAAATGTTCTTTTGATGAATTTATGGGGCAGAAAGCGGTCTCCCCATCCTATTCTTCCACCATTTTTGGTCCGCCCCCTCCTAAATTCTTAATTTGAAATATACTTTGTGTCCTATTACATTTTTTATAAGGTCTCATTTATTTTTAAAAATCTATTCATATATTTATTTGGCTCATAATGTAAAAATATGGCTATTTTGAGTATTCTTGTAAGGTTTTCCCACACTCAAAGCCCTCCATCATTTTCCATTTCATTTAGAAAAAAAGTCAAACGTCTATGCATTAGTCTAGTGTTCAATTGCACCTAGGGCCTGCAAATTTCTTCATCATCATCTCAACTCTTTGCTTATTTGGTCTTCCTATTATATGTAAAATATGCTTCTGGGCATTTGTATTTTCTGTTCCCTGTACTTGGAACACTAGTCTCTAATATTTTCATTTCTGTTTCGCTTCATTCATATTTCTGATAAAGTGCTATCTCCTCATAGGAGCTATTCCTGAGTACTTTGTATAAGATAACTCCTGGTCACTCTCTATCCTCTTACCCTTTTTTATATTTTCATAGCACTTACCACCACACTCTCCTATGTATTTGTTTGTGTATATATGTATATATATCTACATATGTGTTATGCATTTATATATTTGTCTATCTATTGTGTCAATCATCATGTCACTAGATTCTTGGAAAATTGCCTGGTAGGCACTAATTATATAATATTGGAAATCAATGTAGAGTTGAATGAAAAGAAGAGTGAACTTCTATTTTCCTTACTATCATTGCCTGAAGAATAAAATTGCTGTACTAGGTGTAACAATATATAAATGTATTGATAACAATATATAAATGTTATATATTGTTTAATATTATATATATATACACACACACATACAGAGATGATATATAAATGCATAATTCATTAGCATCTAAGAGGTAGCAATTCAACTTTGTTTTAGTAATGCTTATTTCTCAGGTTTCCTCTCTTCATGCCTCTATTTTCCTTTGCACTTTAAAACTTTTGTAGACTCTGGTCAGTGCACATGCTAAAGTCATTTAAACTGGACACTTTTTACAGATAGGAAAAGTCTTTGCTCAAAGGTTAAGTGAAATATCACTATGTCTAAAAATATTTTCCTTTGGGTGAATTAAAAACTTAAATAACCTGGAAATTAGAAATAAGATACTTTGTTTAGGTTCTATATGGCAACTCCATGGGATTTTCATTGAAATTTCTAAATAAAGTTCATTTATGTGGTATCCTTCAAAGTTAATGCATGGCTTAGTAGCTATCAGTGATTGTGCCTGGGAAATTTTTACAGCTAGATAATCTCATAAAGACACATTTAATAATAATTGGTATCTACTGTTTTATATTTCTTGTTGTGTTTTAGGGTTGACTTTAAACTTTTATACATTTGGAACTTATTTTCTCATATTCTAGGTTAAGCTTTGTTTTTGAAAGCACAGCCAAACACATGTATTTTAGGTTTATCCCTAAAATCTTTATCCTTTGCCCTTATGTATCTTTCTTAGTGATTTTAAGTATGGAAATGGGTCAAATGTCTTGATCTATAGGAATATTACAGTTTGAACAGTAAAATCAATAATGTAGTGATGAAAGAATTTAAAAAAAATAAGAATTAGAAAAAAAAATTCAAAGAAAATCACCTAGGTTTTATATCTGAATTCAGTACATAACAGCCATGTAACCTTAGATAAATTTTCAAACTTCCTGAATCTTTGCTTCTTTATCCATAGAACAAGAATGATATCTTTCTTACCTAACTCACTAGGTTCTAATAAATCAAAAGTGTAAAATACGTGAAGGGTTAATAATGCAGTTTAAGGAAATGAAAATGGTAAATGCCACTTGACATACATATATAAAAAGACATATTCTATTTTACATAAAGGTTTGAAAACAAACTTATTGTCTTAATAAGTATTTTTGATGCATATCCTCTGTATGAACATAATACCATGTCTCAATCTCTGTTCTGACTTTGAAGGATTAGAAGAGAAAGAGGAGATTTTTTTTTTTAAGTAAAAATCAGAGAAATATGAGAAGAATTAGAAGAATCTGGGGTCGCAGAAGCCAGGGAAGAAAAACAGTTAATGAAGTTATCAATGTCAAGTATAAGAAAGAGGATCACAAGAAAAATACTAGAAAATGCTCATTGAATTTGGCAATTACGGTTATTGCTGAGTTTACCTAGGCTGATTGCAATAGAATGTTGAAAGCAGAAACAAAATTACACTAGATAGAGAAGCCAGGCAAGTGTAAGGAAATACAGGCATTGTATGCTTATTATTCTTTCCCAAAGCTTAATGACAAAAGGTAAGCAAGCTCAGGTAGTGGCCCAAGAAGAGATAAAGAATCAAGAGATGACCATCAACCTTAGCATTTATTTTGGGTAATTTGTAGTGATAGGTGGCTTGACCTTTGCATAGAAGTAGAGAAATCATTATTCTTTGATCTGGAGAAATCTATATTAATTGCATTGGTTGGAAATATTGGGTCAATATTAGATACACAAATATGAGCTTGAGAAAATCATGTCTTAATGCCTCATATTTCTCAGTGCAATACAAAATTCAACACGCACTTATGATAAAAACTATCCAGAAAGTGGGCATATAGGGAATATACCTCAACATATTGAAGGCAATATATGACAAACCTACAGCTAGCATCATACTCAATGGTGAAAATCTGAAAGTATTTCCTCTAAGATCCTGAGCAAGACAAAGATGTTAACCTTTACCAATTTTATTCAACATAGTTTTGGAAGTTCTAGCCATGGCCATCAAAGAAGAAAAATAAATAAAGGGAAACCAAATTGTAAAAAAAAAAGTAAAACTGTTATTGTTTGCAGACAACTTGATACTATACATAGAAAATCCTAAAGATGGTAAGAGGAAACTAGTAGATCTCATCAATGAATTCAGTACAGTTGTGAGATACAAAGCTAATGCACAGAAATCTGTTGCATTTTGGCTTCCCTGGTGGCTCAGCTTAAGAATCCGCCAGCAATGCAGGAGACCTGGGTTTGATCCCTGCGTTGGGAAGATCCCCTGGAGAAGGGAAAGGCTACCCCCTCCAGTATTATGGCCTGCAGAATTCCAAGGACTGTGGGATCTCAAAGAGTCAGACACGACTGAGTGACTTTCACTTCACTTCTATACACTAACTACAAAAGATCAGAAAGAAACATTTTTAAAGAAACAATCTCATTAACCATTACATCAAAAAGAATAAAATACCTACAAATAAACCTACCTAAGGAGGCAGAGGATCTGAACTCTTGAAACTACAAGATGCTAATGAAAGAAATCAAAGATGACACATGGATGGAAAAATGTACCATGTTCTTGAATTGGAAGAATCAATATTGTCAAAATGATACATTATTCGAGGCAGTCTTTAGATTCAATGCAATTTCTTCAAATTATCAATGGCATTTTTCACAGAACTAGGACAAAAAAATCTTAAAATTTTTATGAAGACACTAAAGATCACAAATTGCCAAAGCAATCTTGAGGAAAAAAAAAGAAAACAGAGATGGCGGAATCAGGCTCCCTGACTTCAGATTATAGTATAAAGCTACAGTCATCACAACAGTATGGTACTGACACACAAACAGAAATATACATCTATGGAACAGATAGAAAGCCCAGAAATAAATCCACAAATCTATGGTTAATTAATCTACGACAAAGGAGGCAAGACTACACAATGGAGGGAAAACAGTTACTTCAATAAATTGTGCTGGGAAAACTGGAGAGCTATACCTTAAAAAAATGAGATTAAGACATACTTTAACACCATAAACAAAGATAAACTCAAAATGGATTAAATACATAAATGTTAAGACTGGATACCATAAAACTCTTAGAGGAAAACATAGACAAAACCTCTTTGACATGAATCACAGTAATGTCTTTTCCAAGCCTTCCCCTTGAGTAATGGAAATAAAGACAAAAATAAATAAATGAGACTTCAGTTCAGTTCAGTTGCTCAGTCGTGTCGAATTCTTTGTGACCCCCATGAATTGCAGCACGCCAGGACTCTCTGTCCATTACCAACTCCGAGAGTTCACTCAGACTCATGTCCATCTAGTCAGTGATGAAGAAGCACAAGCTGGAATCAAGATTGATGGGAGAAATATCAATAACCTCAGATATGCAGATGACACCACCCTTATGGCAGAAAGTGAAAAGGAACTAAAAAGCCTCTTGATGAAAGTGAAAGAGGAGAGTGAAAAAGTTGATTTAATGCTCAACATTCAGAAAATGAAGATCATGGAATCTGGTCTCATTACTTCATGGGAAATAGATGGGGAAACAGTGGAAACAGTGTCAGACTTTATTTTGGGGGGCTCCATAATCACTGAAGATGGTGACTGCAGCCATGAAATTAAAAGACACTTACTCCTTGGAAGGAAAGTCATGACCAACTTAGATAGCATATTGAAAAGCAGAGACATTACTTTGCCAATAAAGGTCCGTCTAGTCAAGGCTATGGTTTTTCCAGTGGTCATGTATAGATGTGAGAGTTGGACTGTTAAGAAAGCTGAGTGCCAAAGAATTGATGCTTTTGAACTGTGGTGTTGGAGAACACTCTTGCGAGGGTCTTGGACTGCAAGGAGCTCCAACCAGTCCATTCTGAAGGAGATCAGCCCTAGGATTTATTTGGAAGAAATGATGCTAAAGCTGAAACTCCAGTACTTTGGCCACCTCATGTGAAGAGTTGACTCATTGGAAAAGACTCAGATGCTGGGAGGGATTGGGGGCAGGAGGAGAAGGGGACGGCAGAGGATGAGACTTAACTAAACTTAAAAGCTTTTGCATAGAAAAGGACACCATAAACAAAATGAAAAGACAACCCACATAATTGGAGAAAATATTTGAAAATGATAGAACAAAAAGGGATTAATCTCCAAAATTTATGAACAGTTTATGTGGCTCAATATAAAGAGAAATAATCCAATAGAAAAATCAGAAGGATGCATAAATATGATGGGCTTCCCAGGTGGTGCTAGTGGTAAATAACCCATGTGCCAATGCAGAAGACATAAGAGAACCAGGTTTGATCCCTGGGTCAGGAAGATCCCCTGGAAGAGGGCAAGGCAATCCACTCCAGTATTCTTGCCTGGAGAACCCTGTGGACAGAGCCTGGCAGGCTACAGTCCATAGGGTCACAAAGAGTTGGACATGACTGAAGCAACTTAGCATCATACATGGATACACCTAAATAAATATTTCTCCAATGAAACATACAGATGGCCAAAAAGCACATGAAAACATGCACAACTCGGTACTTGTTTAAGCACTAGTGCAAAGTGCAAGTTGCTCAGTCATGTCTAACTCTTTGTGACCTCATGGACTGTATAGTCCATGGAATTCTCCAGGCCATAATACTGGAGTGGGTAGCTATTCCCTTCTCCAGGGGATTTTCCCAACCCAGGAATTGAACCCAGGTCTCTCACATTGCAGATGGATTCTTTACCAGATGAGCTACCAGGGAAGACCAAATTTAGTCACTAAGTCGTGTCTGAATCTGTAGCCAGCCAGGCTCCTCTGTCCATGGAATATCCCAGGCAAGAATACTAGAGTGGGTTGCCATTTCCTTCTCCAGAGGATCTTTCTACCTCAAGGATCTAACCTGCATCTTCTGCATTGGCAGGTAGATTCCTTACCACTTAGCCACCAGAGACCAGGGAAACCCCACTACTTACTGAAGAAGCAGCTCATATGGCTCAATACCAAAACAAACAAACAAAACAATCAAAAGATGGGCAGAAGACCTAAACAGCCATTTCTTCAAAGAAGACATAAAAGTGGCTATTAAATACATGAAAAGATGTTCAACATTGCTCATTAATAAAGAAATGCAAATCAGAAATACAATGAGGTATCATTTCATACTGGTCAGAATGGCCATCACCAAAAATCTATAAACAATGAATTCTGGAGATGGTATGGGGAAAAGGGAACCCTCCTCCACTGTTGGTGGGAATGTAAATTGGTACAGTTACTATGGAGAAAAGGATGGAGGTTCCATAAAAAACTAAAAATAGAGGTACTGTGTGACCCAGTTATCCCATTCCTGGGCACATATTGAAAGAATACATGCATCCCAATATCATTGCACTGCTGTTTACAGTAGTCAAGACATGGAAGCATATTAAATGCTCATTGGTAGATGAATGGATAAAGAAGATATTATATGTGTGTGTATATATATATATATATAATGTATTATATATAAATATATACATAAATATATAATATCTTAATTTCATATTATAATACATAGATATATATTATAATGTATTAAATTAACATATATTTATGTGTATATTTATACATATATTACATAACACACACACACACACACACACACACACATATATATATATATGATGGAATATTACTCAGCTATTAAAAAGAATGAAATAATGTCATTTGCAGTAAAATGGATGGACCAGAGATTATCATATTAAGTGAAGTAAGTCAGAAAGAGGAAGAAATAACATATGATATTACTTATATGCAGAATCTTAAGAAATGATACAAATGAATTTACCTACAAAACAGAAACACACTCACAGAGTTAGAGAATAAACTTATTGTTACCTGGAGTGGGGGGAGGGGGAGGAAGGATGATAGATTGGGAGTTTGGGACTGACATGTACACACTCCCATATTTAAAGATAATCAACAAGGATCTACTGTATAGAAGAGGGAATGCTGTTCAATATTTTGTAATAAGCTAGATGGGAAAATAATTTAAAAAGAACCGACACACATATGCGTGCATGCATGGGTGCATACTGTCACTTCAGTCATGTCCAACTCTTTGCCACCCTACAGCCTGCCCGGCTCTTCTGTCTATGGAAATTCTCTAGGTAAGAGTACTAGAGTGGGTTGCCATGACCTCCTCCAGGGGATCTTTCTGACCCAAGGATCAGACCCATATCCTTCATGTCTTCTGCATTGGCAGGTGGGTTCTTTACCACTAGTGCCATCTGGAAAGCCCAAGACACACATATATGTATAAATGAATCACTTTGCTGTACACCTGAAACTAATACAACATTGTTAATCAATTATGCTTCAATAAAAATTAAAAAATAAAGAGATCAAGGTAACATTAGGCCAAAAGTCATGTCTAGATGGCTGTTTTATATGAGTGGAATATTAAGTTTATAATGTTTTTGGTTAAATAGAATTTTTCAGCTGTAGGTCATAGGAGGGATATTTCTGAAATAGAACAGAGAAGTTCACTGGTGTGAAAATTCAGGCATTTCAAAATTTGGCTGTTGGGTGAACATACTAAATGGACTTTGAAATCTCTAAGGATTGTGGTAAGAGTTGAATTAGGAAGACATTAAGTCAAGCATGAAAATATTGAATGAATAAGAGTTGAGAGAGGGGTTTTCAAAAGCATTTTTCTTTTGCTGTATGTCCTCTAGGTAAGAGACAGGAAGAATAAAAGAAAAGCAGGCCCAGCAAGGGTCACAAAAGAAATTTATAATTATTGATAAACTGGATACTATAAGGCATGAGACTCTTGGAACAAGTCCAGAGTTCACAGTCTTGAAAACAAGATATGATCCTGGGGTCAGAAAACCGACCCCAGATTTTTTCCCAACTGGCGTCTGAGAGTCACACGTTTGATGTATCTGGAGGAAAATCTTCAGGTGGAAAAACTATAGATAAGAATATTAGTCTTAGTTACTGATTTGTTATTGATTACTGTTTCTTAGTTCATTTCAGTTCAGTTCAGTTCAGTCGCTCAGTCGTGTCTGACTCTTTGCGACCCCATGAATCGCAGCACGCCAGGCCTCCCTGTGCATCACCAACTCCTGGAGTTCACTCAGACTCACGTCCATCGAGTCAGTGATGCCATCCAGCCATCTCATCCTCTGTCGTCCCCTTCTCCTCCTGCCTCCAATCCCTCCCAGCATCAGGGTCTTTTCCAATGAGTCAAATCTTCGCATGAGGTGGCCCAAGTACTGGAGTTTCAGCTTTAGCATCATTCCTTCCAAAGAACACCCAGGACTGATCTTCTTCAGAATGGACTGGTTGGATTTCCTTGCAGTCCAAGGGACTCTCAAAAGTCAACTTTATTCACAGTCCAACTCTCACATCCATACATGACCACTGGAAAAACCATAGCCTTGACTAGACGGACCTTTGTTGGCAAAGTAATGTCTCTGCTTTTCAATATGCTGTCTAGGTTGGTCATAACTATTCTTCTAAGGAGTAAGCGTCTTTTAATTTCATGGTGGCAGTCACCATCTGCTGTGAATTTGGAGCCCAAAAAAATAAAGACTGACACTGTTTCCACTGCTTCATCTATTTCCCATGAAGTGATGGGACTAGATGCCATGATCTTTGTTTTCTGAATGTTGAGCTTTAGGCCAACTTTTTCACTCTCCACTTTCACTTTCATCAAATTAGTTACTCAGAAGTTAATGATCACTTTGTTCTTTGGCTCTGAAGACCACATGAGTTATAGCTTAACTCCCCACATATTCTTTCCTTCACAGCTGAAAGTATAATAAAGCTGGTTTGGAATCAGTTTCAGCACCTTCACCTTGGAGTGGTGTTGGTTCCCTGATCCTCGCTTTTCACTGAATTCTTGTGTCTTGTTTGTTATTCTCCCACCATATCATGCTTTCGGAAGCCTTGCTTGTCGAGCCGGTCTTGAAGCTCTATACACTTTTCCAGTAAAGGGCAGGTTTTGTACTTATTCTTAAGAATTTCTACTCTCTTTTTCTTATGATTTTATCAGCCAGCAAGTAGAAGTATTTTAGACCAAGAAAACGTTTGAAAAGAGAGAAAGAATTATTTTATCTTTCATTTATGTGAACTTATGAACTTCATATACAGTTAATAAAACTAGCTTTAATTACCTACTTGGCTACAGAAATCACAAATGATAAGGTCATTTATTTCATGAAAGCAATTCTTATACTTTAAATACATTTAAGTAAGGCACACAGAATTTCAGGGAGTGTGTATATCTCCAAAGTTTCATCTTAATCTTTTTTTTTTTTCATTTTTAACTTCTTCATCTTCTGGATATTCACACAAAATAGAATAAATTTGTTACTTTCCATATCTGTTATCAAGTGGAAATGAATACTAAATCTTCAATAAATGTACTGACAACCCTGTAAGTAGATCCTTTCTTCAGTAGATATTTAATGATAATTTCTTTGGAGAGGTAGGAAAATTATTATCAGTTTCCATGCCTGTTCATTTAATATAATGTCATTTGAAGAAAAAACATATTGTCATATTAATAACACATGAACTGCCTTTAAATCTACTTGTTATCCTGAATGAGTTTAGCATCCAATTAAAAAAAAAAAGTCCTGGAAAAAAAGCAGTAAGTCACATTTTAATCCTTTTCTTATCACTTGGTTCTATTCTAATGTTTCTGACTTTCAAAGTTTCCCATTAGATTTAGTCTGGACTTTGGAAAACAAAAACTAACAATAAATCTTAATTATTACTATTCAGTGAATCTAGAGTATTTAATTTTATTCTAAAGATATCACTATAATATAAATTTTATTTGAAAATAAATTAATCAGATCTTTCTCAGCCTGGAAAATATAAGATCTATAGAAGTGATTCTGTCAAACAGTCACTGAGGTGCAGATTAGCTAGGCATCTGGCACAATGAATCTATTTATCACTCAAATGTAGGAATGTCTATGGATCACATGGTTGATCCCACAGAGTTTAGACAGAAAGACTGAATTAAGTCTGAGAAAATTTCAGCAAATCCACACTATTTTCAGAGATTCATGATGGTGGTTCTAGAGCCGATATGAAGGCCCCAATATGTTTTCAGATACGTCTAGAGTATTAGTAATTCCTTTGATAATTGTTATAGTGTGAACTGAAGTCTTACTTTTATGATGAGTTTATGAATTCTGGAGCATCCTACACTGTAGAGGAGAGAAGTGTCTTATAGGTATTGCATATAACCCATTGTGGTCTTCCCTGGTGGCTCAGAGAGTAAAGAATCTGCCTGCAATGCAGGAGAACAGGTTTGATCACTGGGTTGGGAAGATCTCCTGGAGAAGGGAATGGTTACCAACTCTAGTATTCTTGCTTGGAGAATTCCAAGAACAGAGGAACCTGGCAGGCTACAGTCCACAGGGTTGCAAAGAGTTGGACACATGTGAGGGACTAACACTTTCACTTTCATGCATGTGTGAGGCTGGGTATATTTGGGAAATCTCTCCACTTTCCTCCCAATTTTGTTGTAAACATTAAACTGTTGTAAGAAAACACAGTGTAAAAAGAAGTAAATTGATTTGTGAATATGAACCAATAGTTTTAAGAGCCTGATTTTCAGATTGTATTCATTTTAGCACTTGTAATTTCTCTCTGGAATCTATATTCTTACCTTACTTGGCATCAAAAAACAATCTTTATTCTCTGAAAGATACATGAGTTTCTTAATACAATACTTTGATACTGACAGATTTAACTTGTATGGTTTTGATTAGCCTGAAAGATCCATGGCAGTCAGTGATTCATTTTACAGAATCAGTAGTTTGAATCATGTATGTTTTGAAGTTGTGCTCAGCAAATTTAGCTGGAAGGTCAGTACTTATATCGGAGAAGGCAATGGCAACCCACTCCAGTATTCTTGCCTGGGAAATCCCATTGATGGAGGAGCCCGGTAGGCTACAGCCCATGGGGTTGCGAAGAGTGGGACACAACTGAGCAACTTCACTTTCACTTTTCACTTTCCTGCACTAGAGAAGGAAATGGCAGCACACTCGAGTATGCTTGCCTGGAGAATCCCAGGGACGGGGGAGCCTGGTGGGCTGCTGTCTATGGGGTCGCACAGAGTTGGACACGACTGACATAATTTAGCAGCAGCAGCAACAGTACTTATATATCTGAGAAAAACAACAACCATAACAGCTCCTGCCATCCAGAAGCTGGCTTGTTGCAATCAGCTAGGTCTTGCTATGACTACAAACTTGCCTGTCAGATGAAGCAAAGTCTTCGTGTTCTCCCACTGAACACAAATATCAGAGAATATCACCATTAGACAATGTCACTCTGGGACCATGATGAAGTAAGATTAAAAACAAGATTATTCTATAATCATGTCAAATCCCATACAAAACCATAAATAGTTCGTTATTAAAAAACACACACACACACACAAAATATTCATCTTGGTGTATTTTTTTTTTTATTGCTGCCCTGATGATAGTGAAAGTGTTAGTCACTCAGTTGTGTCCAACTCTTTGTGATAACATGGACTGTAGCCCACCAGGCTCCTCTGACCTTGGGATTTGGATTCTCCAGGCAAGAATACTGGAGTGGGTTGCCATTCCCTTCTCCACGGGATCTCCATGACCCTGGAATCATACCCAGTTTCTTGCATTGTAAACAAATTCTTTATCATCTGATCCACCAGATATCTGAGCTGCCATGATAAATACCACAAATTTAGCAGTTTAAAGCAACACCCTTTATTAACTCACAGTTCTATTGGTCAGAAGTCCAGGTAGAGTGTGGTGTTATCTGGGTCCTCTGCTCTAAGAGTCAAAACAGTGAAATCTAAGTCTTATCAGGGCTTCATTTCTTTCTGGAGCCTCTGAGTAAGAATGTGCTTTCAAGTTCACTCAGACAGAACTCAGTTCCTTTTGTTTGTAGGACTGAAATACAGCTTTCTTTGCTGGTTGTCAGCTGAGGGCTGAGGTGTTGCTCTAAGAGATTGTTGGCTTTATGTCTTGTGCTTTACTTGTTGCCCTCCCTTTAGCAATGGCCAATCAAATCCTGCTTCAAATTTCTCCTGCTTCCATCTGGAGGAAATTCTCTGCTTTTAAAAAATGTCTAAGGTGATTAGATTAAACATACCTGTATAATCCAGGACAGACTCCTTTCTTAACATAAGATCAGATCAGATCAGTCGCTCAGTCGTGTCTGACTCTTTGCGACCCCATGAATCGCAGCACGCCAGGCCTGCCTGTACATCACCAACTCCCAGAGTTCACTCAGACTCACGTCCAGCGAGACAGTGATGCCATCCAGCCATCTCATCCTCTGTCGTCCCCTTCTCCTCCTGCCCTCAATCCCTCCCAGAATCAGAGCCTTTTCCAATGAGTCAATTCTTCGCATGAGGTGGCCAAAGTACTGGAGTTTCAGCTTTAGCATCATTCCTTCCAAAGTAATCCCAGGGCTGATCTCCTTCAGAATGGACTGGTTGGATCTCCTTGCAGTCCAAGGGACTCTCAAGAGTCTCCAACACCACAGTTCAAAAGCATCAATTCTTCAGCACTCAGCCTTCTTCACAGTCCAGCTCTCACATCCATACATGACCACAGGAAAAATCATAGCCTTGACTAGACGGACCTTTGTTGGTAAAGTAATGTCTCTGCTTTTGAATATGCTATCTAGGTCGGTCATAACTTTCCTTCCAAGGAGTAAGCGTCTTTTTTTTTTTTTTAAGCATCTTTTAATTTCATGGCTGCAAGCATCATCTGCAGTGATTTTGGAGCCAAAAAAAATAAAATCTGACACTATTTCCACTGTTTCCCCATCTATTTCCCATGAAGTGATGGGACTGGATGCCATGATCTTCATTTTCTAAATGTTGAGCTTTAAGCCAACATTTTCACTCTCCTCTTTCACTTTCATCAAGAGGCTTTTTAGTTCCTCTTCACTTTCTGCCATAAGGGTGGTGTCATCTGCATATCTGAGGTTATTGACATTTCTCCCGGCAATCTTGATTCCAGCTTGTGTTTCTTCCAGTCCAGCCTTTCTCATGATGTACTCTGCATATAAGTTAAATAAACAGGGTGACAATATACAGCCTTGACGTACTCCTTTACCTATTTGCAACCAGTCTGTTGCTCCATGTCCAGTTCCAACTTTTGCTTCCTGACCTGCATACAGATTTCTCAAGAGGCAGGTCAGGTGGTCTGGTATTCCCATCTCTTTCAGAATTTTCCACAGTTTATACTGATCCACACAGTCAAAGGCTTTGGCATAGTCAGTAAAGCAGAAATAGATGTTTTTCTGGAACTCTCGGTTTTTCCATGATCCAGCAGATGTTGGCAATTTGATTTCTGGTTCCTCTGCTTTTTCTAAAACCAGCTTGAACATCAGGAAGTTCACGGTTCACATATTGCTGAAGCCTGGCTTGAAGAAACTTGAGCATTACTTTACTAGCATGTGAGATGAGTGAAATTGTGCAGTACTTTGAGCATTCTTTGGCATTGCCTTTCTTTGGGATTGGAATGAAAACTGACCTTTTCCAGTCCTGTGGCCACTGCTGAGTTTTCCAAATTTGCTGGCATATTGAGTGCAGCACTTTCTCAGCATCATCTTTCAGGATTTGGAATAGCTCAACTGGAATTCCATCACCTCCACGAGCTTTGTTCGTAGTGATGCTTTCTAAGGCCCACTTGACTTCACATTCCAGGATGTCTGGCTCTAGGTCACTGATCATACCATCGTGATTATCTGGGTTGTGAAGATCTTTTTTGTACAGTTTTTCTGTGTATTCTTGCCATCTCTTATTAATATCTTCTGCTTCTGTTAGGTCCATACCATTTCTGTCCTTTATCCAGCCCATCTTTGCATGAAATGTTCCTTTGGTATCTCTGATTTTCTTGAAGAGATATCTAGTCTTTCCCATTCTGTTGTTTTCCTCCATTTCTTTGCATTGATTGCTGAAGAAGGCTTACTCTGCATTCAGATGTTTATATGTTTCCTTTTCTCCTTTGCTTTTCACTTCTCTTCTTTTCACAGCTATCTGTAAGGCCTCCCCGGACAGCCATTTTGATTTTTTGCTTTTCTTTTCCATGGGGATGGTCTTGATCCCTGTCTCCTGTACAATGTCATGAACCTCATTCCATAATTCATCAGCCACACTATCTATCAGATCTAGGCCCTTAAATCTATTTCTCACTTCCACTGTATAATCATAAGGGATTTGATTTAGGTCATACCTGAATGGTCTAGTGGATTTCCCTACTTTCTTCAATTTAAGTCTGAATTTGGCAATAAGGAGTTCATGGTCTGAGCCACAGTCAGCTCCTGGTCTTGTTTTTTTTTTTGACTGTATAGAGCTTCTCCATCTTTGGCTGCAAAGAATATAATCAATCTGATTTTGGTGTTGACCATCTGGTGATCTCCATGTATAGAATCTTCTCTTGTGTTGTTGGAAGAGCGTGTTTGCTATGACGAGTACATTTTCTTGGCAAAACTCTATTAGTCTTTGCCCTGCTTCATTCCGTATTCCAAGGCCAAATTTTCCTGTTACTCCAGGTGTTTCTTGACTTCCTATGTTTGCATTCCAGTCCCCTATAATGAAAAGGACATCTTTTTTGGGTGTTAGTTCTAAAAGGTCTTGTAGGTCTTCATAGAACCGTTCAATTTCAGCTTCTTCAGCATTACTGGTTGGGGCATAGACTTGGATTACTGTGATATTGAATGGTTTGCCTTGGAAATGAACAGAGATTATTCTGTCGTTTTTTAGATTGCATCCAAGTATTCCATTTTGGACTCTTTAGTTGACCATTATGGCTATTCCATTTCTTCTGAGGGATTCCTGCCCACAATAGTATATATAATGGTCATCTGAGTTAAATTCACCCATTCCAGTCCATTTCAGTTCGCTGATTCCTAGAATGTCGACATTCACTCTTGCCATCTTTTGTTTGACCACTTCCAATTTGCCTTGATTCATGGACCTAACATTCCTGGTTCCTATGCAATATTGCTCTTTACAGCATTGGACCTTGCTTCTATCACCAGTCACATCCACAGCTGGATATTCTTTTTGCTTTGACTCCATTCCTTCATTCTTTCTGGAGTTATTTCTCCACTAATCTCCAGTAGCATATTGGGCGCCTACTGACCTGGGGAGTTTCTCTTTCAGTATTCTATCATTTTGCCTTTTCATACTGTTCTTGGGGTTCTCAAGGCAAGAATACTGAACTGGTTTGCCATTCCCTTCTCCAGTGCACCACATTCTGTCAGATCTCTCCACCATGACGTGCCCATCTTAGGTTGCCCCATGGGCATGGCTTAGTTTCATTGAGTTAGACAAGGCTGTGGTCCTAGTGTGATTAGATTGACTAGTTTTCTGTGAGTATGGTTTCAGTGTGTTTGCCCTTTGATGCCCTCTTGCAACATCTACCATCTTACTTGGGTTTCTCTTACCTTGGGCGTGGGGTTTGGACAAGGGGTATCTCCTCACCACCGCCCTTCGTGACCTTCAACGTGTTATAGCTCCTCTAGGCCCTCCTGCGCCTGCACAGCCATGGCTCCTTGTTTCTTAACATACAAAACTTAATTACATCTTCAAAGTCCCTTTTATCTTGTAAGATAACACATTCAATGTTTCCAGGTTCTGCATAAACACACCTGGCTAACCTGAGTGATTGATACCTCTCTACCAATAGCAACTATATCTTTGTTCTAATCTGCCCTTCCCTATTGTAATGCTTATTAAGAAGGTACCCAATAAGAAAATTGCCCCAAGACACTTAAATTTAACTCAGATGACCATTATATCTACTACTGTGGCCAGGAATCCCTTAGAAGAAATGGCGTAGCCATTATGGTCAACAAAAGAGTCCAAAATGCAGTACTTGGATGAAATCTCAAAAACGACAGAATGATCGTTTCCAAGACAAACTGTTTAATATCACGGTACTCCAAGTTTATGCCCCAACCAGTAACGATGAAGAACCTGAATTTGAATAGTTCTATGAAGACCTACAAGACCTTTTAGAACTAACACCCAAAAAAGATGTCCTTTTCATTATAGGGGACTGGAATGTAAAAGTAGGAAGTCAAGAAACACCTGGAGTGACAGGCAAATTTGGCCTTGGAGTATGGAATGAAGCAGGGCAAAGGCTAATAGAGTATTTCCAAGAGAACACACTGGTCATAGAAAACACGCTCCTCCAACAACACAAGAGAAGACTCTACACATGGACACCACCAGATGGTCAACAATGAAATCAGATTGATTCTATTCTTTGCAGCCAAAGATGGAGAAGCTCTATACAGCCAGCAAAAACAAGACTGGGAGCTGATTGTGGCTCAGACCATGAACTCCTTATTGCCAAATTCAGACTTAAATTGAAGAAAGTAGGGAAAACCACTAGACCATTCAGGTATGACCTAAATCAAATCCCTTATGATTATACAGTGGAAGTGAGAAATAGATTTAAAGGACTAGATCTGATAGAGTGCCTGATGAACTATGGAATGAGGTTTGTGACACTGTAAAGGAGACAGGGATCAAGACCATCCCCATGAAAAGAAATGCAAAAAAAGCAAAATGGCTCTCTGAGGAGGAATTACAAATAGCTGTGAAAAGAAAAGAATTGAAAAGCAAAGGAGAAAAGGAAACATATAAGCATCTGAATGGAGAGTTCCAATGAATAGAAAGGAGAGATAAGAAAGCCTTTCTCAGTGATCAATGCAAAAAAAAAAAAAAATAGAGAAAAACAACAGAATGGGAAATATTAGATATCTCTTCAAGAAAAAGAAAGATACCAGGGAATATTTGATGCAAAGATCAGCTCGATAAAGGACAGAAATGGTATGGACCTAATAGAAGCAGAAGATATTAAGAAGAGGTGGCAAGAATACACAGAAGACCTGTACAAAAAATATCTTCATGACCCAGATAATTGTGGTGGTGTGTTCACTGACCTAGAGCCAGACATCCTGGAATGTGAAGTCAAGTGGGCCTTAGAAAGCATCACGACGAACCAAGCTAGTAGACATGATGGAATTCCAATGGAGCTATTTCAAATCCTGAAAGATGATGGTGTGAAAGTCCTGCACGCAATATGCCAGCAAATTTGGAAAACTCAGCAGTGGCCACAGGACTGGAAAAGGTCAGTTTTCATTCCAATCCCAAAGAAAGGCAATGCCAAAGAATGCTCAAAATACCACAAAATTGCATTCATCTCACACGCTAGTAAAGTAATGCTCAAAATTCTGCAAGCCAGGCTTCAGAAGTACGTGAACCATGAACTTCCAGATGTTCAAGTTGGTTTTAGAAAAGGCAGAGGAACCAGAGATCAAATTACCAACATCCGGTGTATCATGGAAAAAGCAAGAGAGTTCCAGAAAAACATCTATTTCTGCTTTATTTACTATGCCAAAGCCTTTGACTGTGTGGACCACGATAAACTGTGGAAAATTCTGAAAGAGATTGGGATAACAGACCGTCTGACCTGCCTCTTTAGAAACCTAATGCAGGTCAGGAAGCAACAGTTAGAACTGGACATGGATCAACAGACTGGTTGCAAATAGGAAAAGGAGTACGTCAAGGCTGTATATTGTCACCCTGCTTATTTAACTTATATGCAGAGTGCATCATGAGAAACGCTGGGCTGGAAGAAGCACAAGCTTAAATGAAGGTTGCCGGGACAGAAGTCAATAACCTTAAATATGCAGATGACATCACCCTTATGGCACAAAGTGAGGAGGAACTAAAAAGCCTCTTGATGAAAGTGAAAGAGGAGAGTGAAAATGTTGGCTTAAAGCTCAACATTCAGAAAACGAAGATCATGGCATCTGGTCCCATCACTTCATGGGAAATAGATGGGGAAACAGCGGAAACAGTGTCAAACTTTATTTTTCTGGGCTCCAAAATCACTGCAGATGGTGATTTCAGCCATGAAATTAAAAGATGCTTACTCCTTGGAAGGAAAGTTATGGCCAACCTAGACAGCATATTGAAAAGCAGAGATATTACTTTGCCAACAAATGTCCGTCTAGTCAAGGCTATAGTTTTTCTAGTGGTCGTATATGGATGTGAGAGTTGGACTGTGAAGAAAGCTGAGTGCCAAAGAATTGATGCTTTTGAGCTCTGGTTTTGGAGAAGAGTCTTTAGAGTCCCTTGGACTGCAAGGAGATCCAGCCAGTCCATCCTAAAGGAGATCAGTCCTGGTTGTTCATTGGAAGGACTGATGCTGAAGCTGGAACTACAATATTTTGGCCACCTCATGCGATGAAGTGACTCATTGGAAAAGACTCTGAAGCTAGGAGGGATTGGGGGTATGAGGAGAAGGGGATCACAGAGGATGAGATGGCTGGATGGCATTACCAACTCGATGGACATGAATTTGATCGAGCTCCAGGAGTTGGTGATGCACAGGGAGCCCTGGCGTGCTGTGGTTTATGGGGTCGCAAAGAGTCAGACATGACTGAGCAACTGAACTGACACTTAACACTCAATCCATACCATAGCTCCACTTTCTTAATCACTCAACCCAAGTTCATAATACCTAACAGGACCCTGAGTTCTTTGATTCTAAATACTTAGTAATATTTTATAAGTCTCTTTATGTGACTAGGTGTCTTAGTCCATTTGGACTTCTATAATAAAATACCACAGACTGGGCAGATTATCAGCAAAAATTTATTTATTATAGTTCTAAGGCTGGAGGTCCAAAATCAGGGTTTCAACCTAGTCAGGTGAAGGTCCTCTTCTGAGTTGCATACTTCTAACTGTATCCTCTTTTAGTGGAAGGGACTAGAGAGTCTGTGGGATCTCTTTAATAATAATACCACTCATGTAGGCTTCCCCTCATGATCTAATCACCTCCCAAAGGCCCCACCTTTAATGCCATCACATTAGACTTTCAAGATTACAACATATTTGAACTTTAGATAAATAACTTTTCTAATATAAGTGTATTCCAAATATTGCATCATAACATAGTTATAAAACACAATTTTTCATTGTTTATGTGAAATTAAAATTTGAGTATTGTGTATTTTTATTTGCTAAAACCAGCAAATCTATGAGGTGTCCCATGGTTTCAGAAGGTGTATACTCTCTCACTGAAATGAGTAATAAACTCAACTTTTCCTACTAACTGTGTGTTCCTTATAATTTTTGGCTGAAGAAAATTGACATACCCAATAGGCCACATCCATATTTGCCAATGTGCTAGGAGTTTTATGGAAAATAAAGATTATTTCAGTTCATTTTGTGTCTGATTTAGAATAAAGCTATTAACTTGTTGAGGATTTTGCTTCTAGTTACAATGGAGTAATAGGAATTATATCTATCTTCCCCTCTAAAGCAACATTGTGTGTGTGTGTGTGTGTGTGTGTGTGTGTGTGAAACAATCATTTTTAAGACACTGGACATCAGGAAATAAAGGACGGTGATCCATGAAAAACAAGAAACAAATGAAGTGGGAACTAAAATTTCCTCACTTTACTGCTTTGGGATTGTTTTTGGCAAACAGCAGAGGTAACCGCCTAGTGGAATGCTCACATTAAAAAAAAAAAAAAAAAAGTAGGTATCTGAGTTCTCAGGGAGAAAACTCACAGATAACAGTACCAGAGAGGAGTTATCTTGGCAGAGGGTGAACCGTGAAGATCTATGGAGAGTCTGTCTGTCTTGGTATTCAGCAGAGTGCTGATCACAATGAGTGTGTGAGGACCACAGGTGAGGCAAAGAATTGGACACAACTGAGCCACTTTCACTTTCAGAATTAACACAAGTAGTACAATCAGCAGACAAGGATATTAACCAGTTACTATAACTGTATTGGTGGTGGTAATTTAGTTGCTAAGTCATTCCAAACTCTTTGCAACCCCATGGACTGTAGCCTTCCAGGCTCCTCTGTCCATGGGATTTTGGAGTGGGCTGTCATTTCCTTCTCCAGGGAATCTTCCTGACCCAGGGATCCAACCTGGGTCTCCTGCTTGGCAAGTAGATTCTTTACCATTGAGCTGCCTGAAAAGACCATTATAACCATACTGCATATGTCAAAAGTTAACTAAAAACATGACAGATGTAAAAGATCCAAAACAAACTTTAGAAATGACAATTATTCTGCCTTATATAAAAATGCACTGGTTGAGTCTTATATAAAAATGCAATTCTGCTCAGTTTAATGCTATTAATATACTAAACAAAGCAAAGATTAGTGAACTTGAGAACCTAACAATGGAAACTATCAAACATGAAACAAAGAAATAAGAATAAAATAAAATGAACACACCATCAGTGATCTGTGGTATAATTTCACAGAGCTTAATATGCATAAAATTTACATCTTAAATAGAGGGGAGAGACGTGGATACATACGAAAGTATTGATATTTGAAGAATAATGGCTAAAATTTTCCAAATTTGATGAAAAGTGTAAGTTCATGTAGGGCTCCCTGGTGGTTCAGACTGTAAAGAATCTGCCTGCAATGCAGGAAACCTGGGTTCAATCCCTGGGCTAGGAAGATCCCCCAGAGAAAGGAATGGCAGTTCACTTCAGTATTCTTGCCTGGAAAATCCCATGGAAAGAGCTGCTTGGCAGGCTGTGTCTATGGGGTTCCAATGAGTCAGACATGACTGAGGGACTAACACTTTCAGTTTCTTCATAAGTTCACTTATCACAGGTGTTCAATAAAACCAAACCAAAAACATGAAGAAAACAGCAAGGCACATCACAGTCAAATTGCTCAACCCAGTCATAAAGAGAAAATTTTGAAAGCAGGCAGAGAAAAAAATACATATTTGGACAAAGGAACAAATTTAAGGATGGCATCATATTCTTGTTGGAAAAAATGCTAACAAGAAGTGTTGCAACATCTTTAAAGTACTGAAATAAAAAATAAAACTGTCAGCCCAGAATTTCTTTTATCCAGGCAAAATTTTTTTTTTTAATGAAGGTGAAATAAAGACATTTTGCTTCAAGAACTAAAAGAATTCATCTCTGTAAACTCCCACAGCAAATAAAATGTTAAAGGGAGTTTTCAAGCTAAAGAAAAATACCAATGAGAAATCTGGTTCAACACAAAGGAATGAAGAACATTGAGGATGTTAACTATGTCAGTAAATATACAAGTGTTTTATTGTTATTTAAATCTCTATAAAAAGTAACTGATTGTTTAAACAAAAAATTAAATAAAATAACAATTCAATTTTAGGTGAAAATAATACCACAAATTCCAGAAAAGGAGGATTGTAAATAAACTATTGTAAGAAGTTTACATTATATGTGACATGTTATAGTGCCATTGAAAATGGACTATGAAGTTAACAATGTATCCTATAAACCCTAAAGCCAACACAAAAATTAAAAAAAAAAAGGAACTATTGGTAATCAACTAAAACCTGGAAATAAATGTTAATTGTATAAATAATCAATCCTAAAGAAGACAGAAAAAATTAGGAAAAGTACAAAGAACAGATGGGACAGATATAAAACAAATTGAAAGATGATAGACTCAAACCTAACCACAGTAATAAACATGTTAACTGTTAATATCTAAATACCTCCAATTAAAAGAAGAGATGAAAAAGATAGATCCAACTATGTGTTGCCTTCATGAAACTTGCCTAAAGGAACTAGAAACAGAAGAGCAAGTTAAACTTGAAGTAAGAGAAGGAAAAGAATAAAAATCAAAGAAGGAAACAATGAAATAGAAAACAAAAAACAACAGAGAAAATCAATGTAAACAAAACTGATTCTTAGATAAAAATCAATAATATTGATAAATATCCAGTAGAATGATCAAGGAGAAGAAAAAAAGAGTGAAGTCATGCCTTAAAAATATTAAGAATGAAGAGATGATCTCACTTGTTTTTCAGTTGTTCAGTCGTGTTTGACTCTGCTATCCCATGGACTGTAGCACACCAGGCTTCCCTGTCCTTCACTATCTCCCAGAGTTTGAACAAACTGATGTCCATTGAGTTTGTGATGCATCGAACTTCTCATCCTCTGTCACTCCCTTTTCCTCTTGCCCTCAGTCTTCCCCAGCATCAAGGTATTTTCCAATGAGTCAGCTCTTCACATCAGGTGGCCAAAGTACTGGAGCTTCAGCTTCATCATCAGTCCTTCCAATGAACGTTCAAGGCTGCTTTCCTTTAGGATTGACTGGTATGATTTCTTTGCTGTCCAAGGGACTCTCAAGAGTCTTCTCTTTTCTTACCACAGTAGGAAAATATCAATTCTTTGGTGCTCAGCCTTCTTTTAGGTCCAACTCTCACATCTGTACATGACTACCAGGAAAACCATAGCTTTGACTAGACGGACCTTTGTCAGCAAAGTAATGTCTCTGCTTTTTAACATGCTGTTTAGGTTTGTCATAGCTTTTCTTCCAAGGAGCAAGCATCTTTTAATTTCATGGCTGCAGTCACTATCTGCAGTGATTTTGGAGCCCCCCAAAATAAAATATGTCACTGCTTCCACTTTTACCCTTTTATTTGACATGAAGTGATGGGACCAGATCTAAAGACCTTAGTTTTTTAAATGTTGAGTTTTAAGATAGCTTTTTTCACTCTGTTCCTTCAGCCTCATCAGCCTCATCAAGAGGCTTTCTTAGGAAGCGTCATTATGAATAAAGCTAGTGGAGGTGATGGAATTTCAGCTGAGCTATTTCAATTCCTAAAAGATAATGTTGTTAAAGTGCTGCACTCAATATGCTAGTAAATTTGAAAAATTCACCAAGGGCCACATGACTGGAAAAGTCAATTCTCATTCCAATCCCAAAGAAGGTTAATGACAAAGAATATTCAAACTACTGCATAATTGTGCACATTTCACATGCTAGGAAATTAATGTTCAAAATCCTTCAAGCTAGGCTTCAACAGTATGTAAACTGAGAACTTCCAGATTTACAAGCTGGATTTTGAAAAGGTGGATGAACCAGAGATCAAATTGCCAACATCCGTTGGATTATAGAGAAAGCAAGAGAATTCCAGAAAAAACATCTACTTCTGCTTCATTGACTACACTAAAACCTTAGACTGTGTAGATCACAACAAACTGTGGAAAATTTGTAAAGAGATGGAAATACCAGACCACCTACCTGCCTCCTGAGAAACCTGTATGCAGGTCAAGAAGCAACGGAATCAGAGTTAGAATCAGAGATGGAACAAAGGACTGGTTTAAATTGGGAAAATAGTACATCAAGGCTGTATGTTATCACCATACTTATTTAACTTATATGCAAATTACTTCATGAGAAAGATCAATAACCTCAGATATGCAGATGACACCACCATTATGGCAGAAAGGGATGAGGAACTAAAGAGCCTCTTTTATGGATGTGAAAGTTCCCCTGATACTGGGAAAAATTGAAGGCAGAAGAAAGGGGCGACAGAGGATGAGATGGCTGGATGGCATTACCAACTCAGTGGACATGAGTTTGCACAAACTCTGGGAGATGGTGAAGGACAGGGAAGCCTGGCATGCTGCAGTCCGTGGGGTTAGAAAGAGTTGGACATGACTGAGTGACTGAACAAAAATTGAAATTGCAGTGAAAGGATTCTCATATGGCTGTAAAAATTCTAATGTAATTTTAATATTGCATTCAACAAGGGACAGGTTGAAATATAAATACAACATTTATGAAAATGTGGGCTAAGGCCCAAGAAGTGTCAAAAAACTGTCTTGGTAGGTAAAGCATTCTTGTATCAGATATCAAGCCAGTATTGGTTGAACAAGATTTTCAACACCAATATAAAAAAAATGAGTTGTTTAATTATTTTTGTGGATGCATTCCAAATTTGTAATTGAAAAAATCAGAACATTATAAGGCAGTATGTTGCAGAGTTAGGGTTTGGAGCCTCCACAACCTGGAAGTGAATCCCACCTAACTGTATTATTTAATACTACATGACATCAGGCAAATTACTTCATCTCTCTGATCCTCAGTTTCCTTAACTTTAAAATAGATCTGAAAGCATTCTGCTAAGGATTCTAAGGAATCTAATGTTCTGTTACTAGAATTGCTATGTTATTGTTTAGTCACTAAGTTGTATCTGGCTCCTTGCCACCCCATGGACTATAGCCCACCGGGCTCCTCTGTCCATGGGATTTCCCAGGCAGGATTACTGGAGTGGGTTGCCATTTCCTTCTCCAATTACTAAAATGCATACAGTCTTAATTCAGTTTGGTCGAATCCACATGTATATTTGAGATGAGTTGATAATCATTTAGAAGGAGAATGTCATTTGGTGGAGCAAACATTGGGCTTAAAATCAAATAACCTGATTCTTCTAATAACTATCTCTACTGTCACATCATGGAAAATAGATGGGGAAACAGTGGAAACAGTGGCTGACTTTATTTTTCTGGGCTCCAAAATAACTGCAGATGGTGATTACAGCCATGAAATTAAAAGACGCTTACTCCTTGGAAGGAAAGTTATGACCAACCTAGACAGCATATTAAAAAGCAGAGACATCACTTTGCCAACAAAGGTCCATCTAGTCAAGGCTATGGTTTTTCCAGTGGTCATGTATGGATATGAGAGTTGGACTATAAAGAAAGCTGAGCACTGAATAATTGATGCTTTTGAACTGTGGTGTTGGAGAAGACTCCTGAGGGTTCCTTGGACTGCAAAGAGATCCAACCAGTCCATCCTAAAGGAGATGAGTCCTGGGTGTTCATTGGAAGGACTGATGTTGAAGCTGAAACTGCAATACGTTAGCCACCTGATGCAAAGAGCTGACTCATTTGAAAAGGCCCTGATGCTGGGAAAGATTGAGGGCAGGAGGAGAAGGGGACGACAGAGGATGAGATGGTTGGATGGCATAACCGACTTAATGGACATGGGTTTGGGTGGACTCTGGCAGTTGGTGATGGACAGGGAGGCCTGGCATGCTGCAGTTCACGGGGTCACAAACAGTCAGACACGACTGAATGACTGAACTGACTGACTGACTGACTGTTTAAATAAGTTCTTTTCCCTATCTGGACATGAATGTCCCCATTCCACAAAATGAAAAGGGAGAACTAGATCATCTTCAAATTCATTCTCTGTTCTTACTGTGGGATGATAGCTGACTGTTTAATTAACATCTTTCTTTAACCACACAGTACTAATAATATACATATATTATTTCACATTTTAAGGGCTGAAATTAACTGTTAAGTGTATTATTTGTCACATATGTATATAATTATGTGCAAATTATAATCATACAACTTATTATTTGTACTGAGTTGATATATTTGTGTAGCAAAAATCCACATTTTTTTTTTAAGTTTTTGTTTTACATTAGAGTATAGTTGATTGGCAATGTTGTGTTAGTTTTGGGTGCAGAGAAAAGGGATTCAGCTATACATATATTTATATCTGTTCTCTTTCAAATTCTTTTCCTACCTAGTTTATTACAGAATAATAAGCAGAGTCCCTTGTGCTATACAATAGGTCCTTGTTGGTTATCTATTTTAAATATAGCATCATGTACATGTCAATCCCAAACTCCCAATCTATTCTTCCCCTCTACTCTTTCTCCCTGGTAACTATAAATATGTTCTCTAATTCTCTAAGTCTGTTTCTATATTGTATTTAAGTTCATTTACATATTTTTTAAGATTCTGCATATGAGATATTATATGATATTTGTCTTTCTCTGTCTGACTTACTTCACTTAGTATGATAATCTCCATATCCATCTATGTTGTTACAAATGGCATTATTTCATTCCTTTTAATAACTGAGTAATATTTCATTGTATAAAATATGTATACCACTTCTTCTTTGTTCATTCATATGCTGATGGACATTTTGGATGTTTCCATGTCTTGACTACTGTAAATATCACTGCAATGAACATTGAGATGCATGTATCTTTTAAATATATGCCCAGAAATGGAATTGCTGTGTCATATGGTAGCTCTATTTTTAGCTTTTTAGGAAACCTTCATACTGTTCTCCAAGGTAGCTGTTCCAATTTACATTCCTACTAACAATGTGGGAGGGTTCCTTTTTCTCCACATCCTCTCCAGGGTTTATGCCTTATAGAGTTTTTGATAATGGTCATTCTGACTGGTGTGAGGTGATACTGTAGTTTTGATATCTTTAATAATTAGCAAAGTGGAACATCTTTTCATGAGCTTCTTGGCCATATGTATGTCTTCTTTGAACATTTGTCTATTTAGCTGTTCTGCTCATTTTTTGACTAGGTTGTTGTATTTTTTTTTTTAAATATTGAACCAAATGAGCTTTTTAAATTTTGGAAACTAATCCCTTGTTGGTTGCAAATATTTTCTCCTATTTTGTGGGTTGTCTTTTCATTTTTTATGGTTTTCTTTGCTGTGCAAAAGCTTTAAAGTTTATGGCACATTTGTTTTTTCAAATTATTTTGTTTACAATATTGTGTTGGTTCTGTCATATGGCATTGTGAATCAGTCATATGTGTATATATATCCCTTCCCTCTTGAGCCTCCCTCACCCCTCCAATCCACCCCTTTAGGTGGGCAGAGAGGCCCAAGCTAGGATCCAAGTGTTATATAGCAGCTTCCCACTAGTTATCTATTTTACATGATAGTGTATATATGTCAATGCTACTTTCTCAGTTTGTCCCACCCTCTCCTTCTCCTGCTGAGTCCACAAGTTCTGTTCTCTACATCTGTGTCTCCATACCTTGCCTGCTAATAGGTTCATCAACACTAATTTTCTAGATTGCATATATATGCATTAATATATGATATTTGTTTTTCTCTTTCTGACTTACTTCACTCTGTATAACAGGCTCTGGATTTATCCACCTCAGTACAACTAATTCAAATTTGTTCCTTTTATGGCTAAATAATATTATACTGTATATATGTACCACAGCTTCTTTAACCATTCATCTCTCAATGGACATCTGGTTGCTTCCATGTTATGACTATTGTAAATAGTGTTACAATGAACACTGGGGTACGTGTGTCTTCAAATCGTGGTTTTTCTCAGAGTATATACCCAGAGTGGGATTTCTGGATCATATGGTAGATTTATTCCTGTTTGTTAAAGAATATCCACACTGTTCTCCATAGTGGCTGTATCAATTTACATTCCCACCAACAGCACAGGAGGGTGACCTTTTCTCCACATCTTCTCCAGAATTTATTCTGTGCAGTTTTTTAAATGATGGCCATTCTGATTGGTGTGAGTTGATACTTCATTGCAGTTTTGATTTGTATTTATCTAATAATGAGTGATGCTGAACATCTTTTTCATGTGTTTATTGGCCATCTGATGCAGAGTGCATCACGAGAAATGCTGGGATGGAAGAAGCACAAGCTGGAATCAAGATTGCTGGGAGAAATATCAATAACATCAGATATGCAGATGACACCACCCTTATGGCAGAAAGTGAAGAGGAACTAAAAAGCCTCTTGGTGAAAGTGAAAGAGGAGAGTGAAAAAGTTGGCTTAAAGCTCAACATTCAGAAAATGAAGATCATGGCATCTGGTCCCATCACTTCATGGGGAATAGATGGGGAATGGAAACAGTGCCAGACTTTATTTTTTGGGGGCTCCAAAATCACTGTGGATGGTGATTGCAATCATGAAATTAAAAGAAGTTTGCTACTTGAAAGAAAAGTTATGACCAACCTTGATAGCATATTCAAAAGCAGAGACATTACTTTGCCAAAAAAGATCCGTCTAGTCAAGGCTATGGTTTTTCCAGTGGTCATGTATGGATGTGAGAGTTGGACTGTGAAGAAAGCTGAGTGCTGAAGATTTGATGCTTTTGTACTGTGGTGTTGGAGAAGACTCTTGAGAGTCCCTTGGACTGCAAGGAGATCCAACCAGTCCATTCTGAAGGAGATCAGCCCTGGGATTTCTTTGGAAGGAATGATGCTAAAGCTGAAACTCCAGAACTTTGGCCACCTCATGCGAAGAGTTAACTCGTTGGAAAAGACTCTGATTCTGGGAGGGATTGAGGGCAGGAGGAGAAGGGGACGACAGAGGATGAGATGGCTGGATGGCATCACCGACTCAATGGGCATGAGTTTGAGTGAACTCCAGGAGATGGTGATGGACATGGAGCCCTTGCGTGCTGCGATTCATGGGGTCGCTAAGAGTTGGACACGACTGAGCGACTGAACTGAACTGAACTGATATGTTCTTTGGAGAAATATCTCTTTAAGTTTTCTTCTCAGTTTTTGGTTGGGTTTTTGTTTTTCTGATATTGAGTTTTATGAACTGCTTATGTATTTTGGAAATTAATCCTTTGTTAGTTACTTCTTTTGAAATTCTTTTGTCCCATATTGAGGGTCGTTTTTTTTTATCTTGTTCATTATTTCTTTTGCCATGAAAAATATTTTAAGCTTAATTAGATCTAATTTTTTTTTGTTTATTTTCATCTCTAGGAGAAGACTTGGAAAAGATGCTGCTGCAATTTATGTCAAGAAGCATTCAGTCCATGTTTTCCTCTAAATGTTTTATGGCATTTGGTGTTACATTTAGGTCTTTAACCTATTTTGAGTTTACTTTTTTGTATGGTATAAAGAATTTTCTAATCTCATTTTTTTACATGTAGCTGTCCAGTTTTCACAACAATATTTATTGAAAAGACTGTCTTTCCTCAATTGTATAGTCCTGCTTCTTGACGTAGATTAATTCACCGTAGATATATGGGTTTATATCTGGGGTTTCTACCCTGTTCCATTGATTTATATTTCTCTTTTTATGCCAGTACCATACTGTTGTGATTACTGTAGCTTTGTCATATAGTCTGAAATCAGGGAGGCTGATTCCTCCAGCTCTGTTTTTCTTTCTCAATATTTCTTTGATTATTCTGGGTCTTCATACAAATTTTAGGATTCTTTTTTGTTTTGTTTTAGTTATGTGAAAAATACCATTGGTGATTCAATAAGAATTGCATTTAATCTGTAGATTGCATTCAGTAGTATAATCAGAAACTCTCAAGATGGCAGAGTAGGACCTGAGTTCACACCTTCTTACAGAAACACCAAAATCACAACTAAGTGCTGAAAAATCATTGACCAGAAAAATATCACACACACAACAACAACAAAAAAAAAGCAAAACAAAACAAACTGAAAACTACCAAAACAGATACCCTACACCCAAAGGCAAAGGAGAAGCCACATGTTAGTGGGACAAATGCAATCATGATAAAATCAAATCTGATGCCCACAATTTGAGTGACCTACAAACTGGAAAATAACTATATCACAGAAGCTTTCCCACAGGAATGAAAGCCCTAAGCCCCATGTTAGGCTTCCCAGCCTGAGTGTCTGAAAACAGGAGGAGGAAGCCCCAGAGAATCTGACTTTGAAGGCCATGTGGCTTTGTTTGTAGGAATTCCACAGCACTGGGGTAAACAGAAACTACACTCTTGGAGGCTGCACACAAGGTTGCATGTGCAACAGGACCCAGGGAAAAATACAGTGAAACCATAAGAGACTGGGCCAGACCCACCTGCTTGTATTGGAGGGTCTCTTGCAGAGGTGGGCTGCAGCTGTGACTCACTGCAGTGACAAATATAGTCGTAGCAGTGGTTCTGGGAAGTACTCTGTGACATGAGCCCTTCTGGAGGCTGCCATTTTCTCCCCAAGACCTATCCCCACCCAACAGCCTATACAATACAGTGCTGGAATGCTTCAGATCAAACAGCAAAAGAAGATGCTGCTTAAAATCTCCCTGAGCATGGCCCTGCCCACCATTTCCACACAACAGGACAGGACACAACAGTGACAGGACCATTTCCACACAACAGTGGGTAGTAATCAATCCTTCTCACCTGGAAGACTGCAAAAGCCTCTAAGACAGCCTCAAATACCAAAGGGCAGACAACAGAAGTAAGAAGAACTACAATCCTGCAGCCTGCAGAATGGAAACTAAAATCACAGAAAGTTTGACAAAATGAAACAGCACAGGAATATGCACCAGATGAAGGATAAAAATAAAACCACAGAAAAACAACAAAGTGAAGTGAAAATAGGCAATCTACTGGAAAAAGATTACAGAATAATTATAGTAAAGATGATCCAGGATCTCAGAAATGTTAATGGTCGCACAGATTAAGAAGATACAAGAGATTTTTAGCAAAGACTTAGAAGAACTAAATAACAAACAGAGGTGAACAATAAAATAATTGAAATAAAAGATACTAGAAGGAATCAACAGCAGAACAACTAAGGCAGAAGTTAGCTGGAAGACAGAATGGTGGAAATAATTGCCATGGGACAGAAAAAAGACAAAAAAGAATGAAAAGAAATGAAGCCAGTGTAAGAGACCTCTGGGGTAATCCTTTTATTAAGACTATTATTGACATTGTCCCCCCAAAATATTGAAATGCCCTAGATTTTGTTTATTCTAATATACTTGTCCTAAAGAAAATCAGCCCTGAATATTCATTGGAAGGACTGATGCTGAAGCTGAAACTCCAATATTTTAGCCACCTGATGTGAAAAACTGACTCATTTGAAAAGACCCTTATGCTGGGAAAGATTGAGAGTGGGAGGAGAAGGGGACTGCAGAGGATGAGATGTTGGATGGCATCACCAACTCAATAGACATGAATTTGAGTAAACTCTGGGAGTTGATGATGGACAGGGAGGCCTGGCATGCTGAAGTCCATGGGGTCGCAAAGAGTTGGACACGACTGAGCAACTGAACTGAACTGAACTGAATGTATTCATTTGAAAAAATATACTATGTTGGGGGCCAGAGTGAGGCATTCGGCCCGTGGCAAAGGTCTTGAGGAAGGAGGCTCGACATATGCAAAGGTGGGATCGAGCCTCAGGAGTCCCCCTGGAAATCCTCGAGCATCTACCCACATAACCAGAGCCTGCCTACTTTACTACTTTGTGCTCTCACCTACACCTCTGACTTTACGGGGGGCTGTCCCCCACCACCTCTTTTGGAGAAGGAGTTAACTTAGAGCTCCAGTTAATAAAAACTCCTGGGAGTGACAAGAGTGTTTTAACCTACAAACTCCTCTGAAGGTTCTCTAGCCTGCCTGACAAGCTTGTCCGGCCACATGTGATTGCTCACAGCCTCCCAACTGTAAGAGGCACGAGATGCTTTAAACCTTCTAAAAACAGGTTCCTTAGAAAAGTTAGAAAACCATTAGTATAAGTATAGTGGGCTGATTAAAAACTGTATTGGTGAAGGGTTTTTCATTTGTTGAGCCAATGTTTGTTGCTAAGTCTCCACATTCCTTGCCCTTACACACATTAATGAATGTACAGAAATAAGTATTAACCTTTGATATAAATCACGTTAGACCTTAGGCTAAGTAAATTCTTTCCTTAACTAAAACCCACTACACCCTCACCCTATAGGAATGTAACTTTATTTGGGTGGTGTCTGTTTTAAGAATAATCACCCCTGGAGAAATAAGTGTCCTGGTTGACTGACCGCTGTCACAAGGAAAGGGTCATAAATTGTCAGCAGGCCCCCTGGCCAGAAGATGATGTAACATCCCTAAGACCTCTGTATACATTTGTATGAAGCACCTGACTTTGATAAATTCAGGACTGCTGACCCTGTGTGACTTTTGCATAACATCTCAGTGTATAAAAGTAGACCATGGAAAATAAAGAATTGGGATCAGTTTCTCAAAATACTGGTCTCCCCATGTCGCTCTCTCTCTCTCAAACTCTGGCTGAGTCTCCATCTGGAGTGCGGAACCCACCAAGCTTACTAATTTTGCCTGGGCTTCTAAGATCCGACCAGGGAGGCCTCAGTGTCTCCTCTCCCTCGGGAGAATGGAAGGATGCCTGTGGCCTATGTAAGTGGTGCAAACTTCTTGTCTTGAAGTTTTATTGGTCTCCCGTGTAAACCAAGCTACTCAGCCTCTTTTCTCCACTGATTTTTCCTACTGAGCTATCCTCATTCTAGTACTCTTTGTATCTCTAATTAATATCTAACTGAAGCTATTGTATCCTGATCCTTGCCGACGCCGTCCCCGCTTTGAACTCCCTGGATCAGCCAGGGCTGGACCCTGGCAATACTAAAAATTATGTTGGCTCAGATTACAAAATCCAGGAAGTTATTTGACAAAATTCTCCCTCTTAAACTATAAACATTAAACAGTGGGCAGATTAAGTATCCTGTTAAGGGAGTGGTGACTTATGCCAACAATTCACGTACCCAAGTTTCTTTCATGGCTTTTTGCCAAGTTGATTTATTTTCAGAAAGTTTTAACAGAGAAAACCCTGGGAGTGGAATACTGACATATAATAATTATACTAATACCTAATCAAGTTTAAGTGTGCTCAGGATATTTCTTTAAATATCTAACTTCTCTCAATTCATATTAGGTATATAAGAATCTGGCCCAAATAATACGTTTTTGTTATTGCTTTCCTTACCATCTGTTTTGTAGAATTATCTTAGATGATATCTATGGGCCAATTCAGAGTCTATCTGCCAGAGTTTGCTCAAATTCATGTCCATTGAGTTGGTAATGCTATCTAACCATGTCATCTTCTGCTGCCCACTTCATTTGCCTTCAATCTTTCCCATCATAGATCTTTTCCGATGAGTTGGCTCTTCGCATCAGGTGGTCAAATTGTTGGAGCTTCACTTTCAGCAACAGTCCTTCCTATGAATATTCAGGGCTGATTTTCTTTGAGATTGACTTGTCTGATCTCTTTCAAGGGACTCCCAAGAGTCTTTCCTAGCATCACATTTCAAAACCATCAATTCTGCAGCACTCAGCCTTCTTTATGGTCAAACTCTCACATCCGTACATGACTACTGGAAAACCATAGCTTTGACTATACCAACCTTTCTTGGTAAAGTGATGTCTCTGCTTTTTAATATGCTGTCTGGGTTTGTCATATTTTTCCTTTCAAGAAGTAAGCATCTTTCAATTTCATGGCTGCAGTCACTGTTGACAGTCATTTCAGAGCCCAAGAAGAGAAAATCTGTTGCTGCTTCTACTTTTTCCCCTTCTATTTGCCATGAAGTGATGGGACTGGATGCCATGATATTAGTATTTCTAATGTTGAATTTAAAGCCATCTTTTTCACTCTACCCTTTCAGTCTCAAGAGGATGTTTAGTTTCTCTTCACCTTCTGCTACAAGAATAGTATCATCTGAATATCTGAGGTTGTTTGTACTTCTCCTGGCAATCTTGATTCCAGCTTGTGGCTCATCCAGCCCAGCAGTTCACATGATATACTCTGCATATACGTTAAATAAACAGGGTGACAATATACAGCCTTGACGTACTCCTTTCCCAATTTGGGAACAGTCCATTGTTTCATGTCTGGTTCTGTTTCTTCTTGACCTACATACAGATTTCTCAGGAGACAGGTAAGGTGGTCTGGTATTTCCATCTCTTTAAGAATTTTTCACAGTTTGTTGTGACCCACACAATTAAAGGTTTAGGCATAGTCAATGAAGCAGAAATAGATATTTTTCTTTAACTCCCTTGCTTTCGCTATGATCCAACAGATGTTGGCAGTTTAATCTCTGATTCCTCTGCCTTTCTAAACCCAGCTTGTACATCTGGAAGTTTCTTCATTCATGTACTGCTGATATCACCTGGAAGGATTTTGAGCATAACCTTAATAGCTTGTGAAGTGAGTGCAATTGTGCAGTAGTTTGAACATTCTTTAGCATTGCCCTTCTTTGGAATTGGAATGAAAACTGATCTTTTCCAGTCCTGTGGCCACTGCTGTGTTTTCCAAACTTGCTGATATATTAAGTGTAGCACTTTAAGAGCATCATGTTTTAGGATTTTAAACAGCTCATTTCTAATTTCATTGATTTGATTTTTCTCCCTTTGTTTCTTGATGAGTCTGGCTAATGGTTTGTCAATTTTATTTATCCTTTCAAAGAACCAGCTTTTGGTTTTGTTGATTTTTGTTATGGTCTCTTTTGTTTCTTTTGCCTTTATTTCTGCTCTAATTTTTAAGATTTCTTTCCTTCTACTAACCCTGGGATTCTTCATTTCTTCCTTTTCTAGTTGCTTTAGGTGTAGAGTTAGGTTATTTATTTGACTTTTTTCTTGTTTCTTGAGGTGTGCCTGTATTGCTATGAACTTTCCCCTTAGGACTACTTTTACCGTGTCCCACAGGTTTTGGGTTGTTGTGTTTTCATTTTCATTTGTTTCTATGCAAATTTTGATTTCTTTTTTGATTTCTTCTGTGATTTGTTGGTTATTCAGCAGCATGTTGTTCAGCCTCCATATGTTGGAATTTTTAATAGTTTTTCTTCTGTAATTGAGATCTAATCTTACTGCATTGTGGTCAGAAAAGATGCTTGGAATGATTTCTATTTTTTTGAATTTACCAAGGCTAGCTTTATGGCCCAGGATATGATCTATCCTGGAGAAGGTTCCATGTGCTCTTGAGAAAAAGGTGAAATTCATTGTTTTGGGATGAAATGTCCTATAGATATCAATTAGGTCTAACTGGTCTATTGTATCATTTAAAGTTTGTGTTTCCTTGTTAATTTTCTGTTTAGTTGATCTATCCATAGGTGTGAGTGGGGTATTAAAGAATCCCACTATTATTGTGTTATTGTTAATTTCTCCTTTCATACTTGTTAGCATTTGTCTTACATACTGCGGTGCTCCCGTGTTGGGTGCATATACATTTATAATTGTTATATCTTCTTCTTGGATTGAAAGGGAATCCTCTTACACTGTTGGTGGGAATGCAAACTAGTACAGCCACTATGGAGAACAGTGTGGAGATTCCTTAAAAACCTGGAAATAGAACTGCCTTATGATCCAGCAATCCCACTGTTGGTTGGGCATACACACTGAGGAAACCAGAAGGGAAAGAGACACGTGTACCCCAATGTTCATCACAGCACTGTTTATAATAGCCAGGACATGGAAGCAACCTAGATGTCCATCAGCAGATGAATGGATAAGAAAGCTGTGGTACATATACACAATGGAGTATTACTCAGCCATTAAAAAGAATACATTTGAATCAGTTCTAATGAGGTGGATGAAACTGGAGCCTATTATACAGAGTGAAGTAAGCCAGAAGGAAAAACACCAATACAGTATACTAACGCATATATATGGAATTTAGAAAGATGGTAACAATAACCCGGTGTACGAGACAGCAAAAGAGACACTGATGTATAGATCAGTCTTATGGACTCTGTGGGAGAGGGAGAGGGTGGGAAGATTTGGGAGAATGGCATTGAAACATGTAAAATATCATGTATGAAATGAGATGCCAGTCCAGGTTCGATGCACGATACTGGATGCTTGGGGCTAGTGCACTGGGACGACCCAGAGGGATGGTATGGGGAGGGAGGAGGGAGGAGGGTTCAGGATGGGGAACACATGTATACCTGTTGTGGATTCATTTTGATATTTGGCAAAACTAATAAAATTATGTAAAGTTTAAAAATAAAATAAAATTTAAAAAAATAAATAAACAGTTCAGCTGAAATTCCATCACCTCTACTATCTTTATCCATAGTAATATTTCCTAAGGACCATTTAACTTACACTCCAGGGTGTCTAGTTCTAGGTAAGTGACCACACCATCTTGATTTTCCGTATCATTGAGACCATTTTTGTACAGTTCTTCTGTGTATTCTTGCCACCTATTCTTAAGCTCTTCTGTTTCTGTTAGGTCCATACTTTTTCTGTCCTTTATTGGGCCCATCCTTGCATGAAATGTTCCCTTGATATTTCAAATTTTCTTTTTATTTTTCTTTAAGAGATCTCTAGTTTTCCCATCCTATTGTTTCCCTTTATTTATTTGCATTGTTCATTTAAGAAGGCCTTCTAATCTCTTCTTGCTATTCTTCGGAACTCTGCATTCAGTTGGGTGTATCTTTCCCTTTCGCTTCTCTTCTTTCCTCAGCTATTTGTAAAGCCTCCTCAGACAACCACTTTGTCTTCTTTCATTCCTTTTTCTTTGGGATGGTTTTGGTCATCACCTCCTATACAATGTTGCAAAACTCTGTGCATCATTCTTCAGGCACTCTGTGTACCAGATCTAATCCTTTGAATCTATGCATCACCTCCATTCTATAATCATAAAGCATTTGTTTTAGGTCATACCTGAATGACTTGGTGGTTTTACATACTTTCTTCAGTTTAAACCTGACTTTTGCAATAAGGGGCTCATATATACAAAAAGTGTCTTATCTTTCCAGTTTTATGATGTATGGCCTCATTCAGTGTTCATTTGAAAAAAAAATTCATGGTTTGTATATTCATTCAATAAAGAGACTATGTTATTGGCTATGGATATGTCACAGTAACTTCAAATTGTTTTGTCTCAGTGATAGAACATAGTTATTTTGAACTAGAACATTTATTGTAAACTAAATATTTCAAATTCATCTAGATAATCAGCACTGTTTAGACAGTCTTATACTTGCCTATTAATTCTCCTTTCTTTCCTTTTGACTATTGACAAGGGACAAGAAGTTAAATCAGTATACTTATGTCTGTTGGAGTTGGTGGTAGGAAAAGAAAGTGAATAGATGTTAAGGGTAGAAGGGAGACAGGTGAGAGGATCAAGAGGACTGCTCAAACTAGCTAAAAACAATTCAAACTAGTGGTTTGAAAATTCTTTCATGCTACTTGATAGCTTTTCTTTCTGTAATTTACAACTCTCTGAAGCTCATTATCTTAGCTTTCCCAGAGAAATTTGTGATTAAAACTCAATGTAAACTGCATAGATCCCCTGACTCCTTCACTATGTCCTAGTTCTACCCTTTCAGACTTAAAATTATGTATTGCAAAAAATACCAGTTGCAAATTTATTTTGTTTATTGACTCCCTTGAGGACACAGTTCTGAATTTTCAGAAAATAAAAAATATTCTTTAATTTAATGGCTTGTTAAATGATATGACATATTAAAGACTACTTTGGGACTTAGCCAAAATTTGCCAGCTTATTCTATTAGCTTTAAATTATTTCATTAAAAAAATGTGTTCTTGCTTTTATCTCTTCCAGATCCTCTTCAGTATCCCAAAGATTGCTGCTACTTAGGAGGAAATGCCTATGTTCTTGAAGCGCTGAGTAACAGAAACAAGTCCTAAAACTTGTTGAGGGTTAAAGGTTTGTATGAAAAAAAAATACAAAGTTCCCTATGAGAAAAGCATCCGGCATGATATTTGGAAAATCAAAGAAAATTTAGAGATTCCCCTTTAAGTCAATACACATAAAATATTTGAGGATTATATATAGTCTTCTTTTCCTCAGCTAATGAATGGTATTAGTGTTATATTTCATATCTTTACCTTAATCTGCATCTAAACTGTCAGAATTAAATTGTTTCAAAATAGGTCTTACTATGGTTGTATCTGGAATCTTCCAGACTATGTTGATCCCAAAGGAAACAACATTTACTGAGTTTTATTTATTTATTATTATTGTTTTAATTTAAATTTATTTATTTTAATTGGAGGCTAATTACAATATTGTATTGGTTTTGCCATACATCAACATGAATCCTTCATGGGTGTACATGTGTTCCCCATCCTGAACCCCCCTCCCACCTCCCTCCCCATACCATCCTTCTGGGTCATCCAAGTGCACCAGCCCCAAGCATCCTGTATCCTGCATTGAACCTGGACTGGCAATTAGTTTCTTATATGACATTATACATGTTTCAATGCCTTTCTCCCAAATCATCCCCCAACCTCCCTTTCCCACAGAGTCCAAAAGGCTGTTCTATACATCTGTGCCTCTTTTGCTGGCTCGCATACAGGGTTATCATTACCATCTTTCTAAATTCCATATATATGTGCTAGTATACTGCATCGATGTTTTTCTTTCTGGCTTACTTCACTCTGAATAATTCACTCCAGTTTCAAAACCTTTTAAAAAGAAACTGTATATATGGATTATAGCCAGCATCTTAATGACTGAGAACAATAGGCATCTGATTGCTTTGGAAAACTTTTGTTTTTTACATTAAGGTCTTTCTTTGGCCAGCTGGTTGATTGTGCATACAATATATAATGTCCAAATGCTATTTGCTTAAGTTTTCAAGCTACTCAGCTGGCTGCTGATTTCACCAATTTGTAAGTAATCCTTGTCTAATTTATTTGTGCTTGTTTCATCAAGTCTTCTTGATTTCTTTCTTACTTTCCAATGAATTTTCTTGTTTCAGTATCTCTGAGTGCAAAACTTTGTGGTTTTAATTTAGGTTTCCTAGTTTCCATATAATTTAATTCATTATTTTGGCTGGGCACAGAAAACACAACTATTCATTTTGTTTCCAATAGCTTATTAGATCTTGTATTTTGTTTGATGGATTAAAACTTTCATTTGCCAGGTTGATTTTGACATAATATTTGTCAAAAGTACATATTTTCCTGGTGCAGTATTAAATTATGGACATGGATAATATGTGAAGTATAATTCCATTCCTTGAATGTTCCCATAAAGCTCCTCTAAGTCATAAAAGGGTGCTCTTAAACTTAGAAGAGTTGCCACCATTATCTGTTTGTCCAGTAATACAGTAGTTGAATCTTGAAGGGAATTGAGTAAATAACATTAGAACATAGTGAGATATGAAAATTAAAGCTATGAGTTGTGATAAAACACCATCCACATCATACTGAAGATAATAAAAGTTACTTATGTGGGAGAGCAAGTGAAAATATGTTTAAAGGTAGAGGAATATCAGCACTACCTGGTTCAGGTAATAGTAATATTACTATCACTGATGCTGACTTTGCTGTCTTCTTCTCTTTTTTTTTGAATTGTAGTCTCAGGCCTATATGTAGCTTTAAATCTACAATTTACCTAGGGGACAGAGAGATTGAGCAAGACAATCCTAAGTAAAGAACCATATCAGAGTAGATGATGTTATATTTTCAGCAGTTATAGAGACAAATAACAGCCAATTTCTAAAGAAAAGTAAATTCAGAATTCATAGAAATCATATAAATTCTGCTTTATTTCAAAGCACATTATTAATACAGACAAATGCATATATTATATGTACATACATACACATAGATATATTTTAAATATTGCATCTTTGAATTAATGTTTTCATGGAAATTAAGAAGTAAAGAATCCATTAAGGAAGGTCTGAATCTTCTCTCAACTTTCTATTTATTTTGAGAATGAGGCTGTCATCTTCAGATATTTGTAATTGATGAGTAGCACAAAGATTCATTCATTCAACATATATTTATAGAGTACCTAAGAATTATACTTCTAAAAGCATTGCCTTAGTGGCTTATAAAATTCAGTATTCCAAAGACTGCTGCTACTTAGGAAGAAATGGCTATGTTCTTGAGGAACTGAGTAACAGAAACAAGTCCTAAGACCTGTTGACAAATAAGGGTTAGCTTAAAATTCCACTCTAAAAAAATCGATCCTTGATAACCCTAGAGCACAATCGGGTCAGTTTCATCCTAGTTTTTGTATTAATTGAATGTAGAAGACTCATTGAAAAGTGAAGTAAGGGAGGAGAAAGGGTATTTGATGTCTGAAGTTTGCTGAAAGTCCCTGTCATGTGTTCAGAAATTCTTTGATAGGTTGTTGTTGGCTATTATTTTATAGTTACATTGGCTGATTAGGCTTTCCATTCTCCACACTAACCACCAAGATTTGTTGTCTAATAATTGTGCAATTTAACTGTATCTTCAGTATAGGTCGGAGAAGGCACTGGCGACCCACTCCAGTATTCTTGCCTGGAAAATCCCATGGGCAGAGGAGCCTGGTAGGCTGCAATCCATGGGGTCGCTAAGAGTCAGGCAGGACTTCACTTTCACTTTCACTTTTCACTTTCATGCATTGGAGAAGGAAATGGCAACCCACTCCATTGTTCTTGCCTGGAGAATCCCAGGGATGGGAGCTTCATGGGCTGTCGTCTATGGGGTCGCACAGAGTCGGACACGACTGAAGTGACTTAGCAGCAGCAGCAGTCAGTATAGCTATACTCACCCCTGGACCATGCCAGGAATAGTTGTTACATCTAACCTTTTGAAAATGAATATTTATACAGTGGGATGTATTTGTCTTTGAATATTTGTAAATATATATCTGCACAATGTTGTTATTTTTCTGATACAGTTTTCTTTCCTACATATTTACTTAGCAATGGGCTATTGATCCTTCCATCCTTCCTACATACATATATTAAGTCACCATCAATAAAATATTCAATTAAAAATGGTTCCTGACCACAAGATTCTTAACTGGTAAGTGAGACTTAAAAATAGAAAGTGAGAATACAGTATAATACATTGTAGAAGTATGAATAATAGTCAAGCGCACCCTAAACTGATTGTGTTGGAGTAGGATGCTCCCTTGGACTGCAAGGAGAACTAATCAGTCAATATTAAAAGAAATCAACCATAAATATTTACTGAAAATACTGATGCTAAAACTCAAATACTTTGGAGAGCTGATGCGAAGAGCAGAGTCATTGGAAAATATCTTGATGCTGCAAAAAATTGAATTCAAAGGAGAAGAGGGTGGCAGAGGATGAAATGTTAAATAGCATCATAGACTCAATGGACATGACTTTGAGCAAACTCCAGGAGACAGTGAAGGACAGGAAAGCCTGGTGTGCTGTAGTCCCTGGGGTCACAAAGAGTTGGACATGAACTAGCAACTGAAAAACAACAACAGAAAGATGCTAGAGCAAACTTACTGGTGTAAGTGCTATCTAGGCTGAGTCATGAAGAACAAACAGGAGTGGGCTAGTCAGGGAAAGGTTGAGGGAAATGAAATTTTCAATAGATGATTTCATGGAGTATTCAGTGATCCTCTCTATCAGTGGTCTCAAAATCATTCTGGATACCTTCATTGACTATTTGAAAAACATCTAAAATGTGAATCTAATAGTTCATCAGTTTCTGAAAATAGAATGAATCTTCCACATTCCACAACAGTACAGACTAAGGCCATTTCAAATTTGTGACCTCCAAACTTAACTAGGATATCAACACTGCAACTATGTCATGTATTTCTTTCTCTAGACACCTAATTCATGTTTTTCTTCCTAATTCTTGGCAATTATTTTTTCTTCTACTTTGTGAGAAAAGTGAAGTCCTCAGTTCAGTGCAGTCGCTTAGTCGTGTCCAACTCTTTGTGACCCCATGAACCGCAGCACACCAGGCATCCCTGTCCATTACCAACTGCCAGAATCCACCCAAACCCATGTCCATTGAGTTGGTGATGCCATCCAGCCATCTCATCCTCTGTCGTCCCCTTCTCCTCCTGCCCTCAATCTTTCCCAGCATCAGGGTCTTTTCAAATGAGTCAGCTCTTCTCATCAGGTGGGCAACATACTGGAGTTTCAGCTTCAACATCAGTCCTTCCAATGAACACCAAAGACCGATCTCCTTTAGGATGGACTGGTTGGATCTCCTTGCAGTTCAAGGAACCCTCAGGAGTCTTCTCCAACACCACAGTTCAAAAGCATCAATTCTTCAGTGCTCAGCTTTCTTTATAGTCCAACTCTTACATCCATACATGACCACCGGAAAAATAATAGCTTTGACTAGACGGACCTTTGTTGGCAAAGTAATGTCTCTGATTTTTAATATGCTATCTAGTTTAGTCATAACTTTGCTTCCAAGGAGTAAGCATCTTTTAATGTCATGGCTTCAATCACCATCTGCAGTGACTTTGGAACCCAGAAAAATAAAGTCAGCCACTGTTTCCACTGTTTCCCCATCTATTTGTCAAGAAGTGATGGGACCAGATGCCATCATCTTAATTTTCTGAATGTTGAGCTTTAAGCCAACTTCTACACTCTCCTCTTTCACTTTCATCAAGAAGCTCTTTAGTTCTTCTTCACTTTCTGCCATAAGGCTGGTGTCATCTGCATATCTGAGATTATTGATAATTCTCCTGGCAATCTTGATTCCAGCTTGTGCTTCATCCAGCCCAGCGTTTCTCATGATGTACTCTGCATATAAGTTAAATAAGCAGGGTGACAATATACAGCCTTGATGTACTCCTTTTCCTATTTGGAACCAGTCTGTTGTTCCATGTCCAGTTCTAGCTGTTGCTTCCTGACGTGCATACAGGTTTCTCAAGAGGCAGGTAAGGTGGTCTGGTATTCCCATCTCTTTCAGAATTTTCCAGTTTATTGTGATCCACACAGTCAAAGGCTTTGGCATAGTCAATAACGCTGAAATAGATGTTTTTCTGCAACTCTCGCTTTTGCGATGATCCAGCAGATATTGGCAATTTGGTCTCTGGAAAGCTGCCATACATGATGTAAAGATGAATGAATATGGCTTTGTTGCAATAAAGCTTTATTTAAATAAATAGATGATTAGATTTGGCCTATGGACTGCAGTTTACTGATTCCTGCTCTAAGAAGAAGATTGATATCCAATCTACTAGTTCCTTCTTTTGAGAATGGTAAAGAAGCACATACCATAACTGTCCTAGGCAAACTGGGATGTATCATCTTATAATCGACCTACTGAGACTATAGGGCTTTCCTGGTGGCTCAGTCAGTAAAGAATATGTCTGCAATGCAGGAGAGTGCCTGCAATGCAGGAGACCCAGGTTCAATCCCTGGGTTGGGAAGATCCCCTGACGAAGGGAATGGCAACTCATTCCAGTATTCCTGCCTGGAGAATTCCATGGAGAGGAGCCTGGTGGACTACAATCCATGGGGTCACAAAGAGTTAGACATGACTTGGTGACTAACAAACATAACTCTCAACTACCCAGATTACTGAATCCTTTCTATCAGGTTAGCTAGCTGTTGAGTCATCCAATAAGGTTACCATTTTCATTAATCAAAGTGAAATATATCACAGTCGTAGCTGAAGAGAGATTTATTGAAAGTTCCTTCATGAGGTGGAGGACTAGGGATATTTTCTCTTCTGGGATAGTCGCATCAGACCATATGTAAAAATAACAAATACATATATATGAAAAACTATCACTAAGTGAAAGATTATTAGAGGCTCAGTTTAGTTCAGTCACTCATTCATGTCCAACTCTTTGGGACCCCATGAATTGCAGCAGGACAGGCCTCCCTGTCCATTACCAACTCCCGGAGTTCACTCAGACTCAAGTCGGTGATGCCATCCAGCCATCTCATCCTCTGTTGTCTCCTTCTCCTTCTGCCTCCAATCCCTCCCAGCATCAGAGTCTTTTCAAATGAGTCAGCTCTTCACACGAGGTGGCCAAAGTATTGGAGTTTCAGCTTTAGCATCAGTCCTTCCAAAGAACACCCAGGACTGATCTCCTTTAGAATGGATTGGTCGGGTCTCCTTGCAGTCCAAGGGGCTCTCTCAAGAGTCTTCTCCAACACCACAGTTGAAAAGAATCAATTCTTCGGTGCTCAGCTTTCTTCACAGTCCAACTGTCACATCTATACATGACCACTGGAAAAACCATAGCCTTGACTAGACGGATCTTTTTTGGCAAAGTACTGTCTCTGCTTTTGAATATGCTATCTAGGTTGGTCAGAACTTTCCTTCCAAGGAGTAAGCGTCTTTTAATTTCATGGCTGCAATCACCATCTGCTAGCAACATACTAGTAACTTTCAACATATTATTTCATTAATCTTTCCAGAAATATTAAGAAATAAATATTTCTATCCTTTTATAAATGAGGGTGCCAAGTTTCTGATTGAATAAGTAGTTTGCTCAATGTTTCACAATTCGTAGTTTTAGTGCTCCTCTCAAGTGAACCTTGGAAATAGGTAGGGTCAATCCTATATTTGAAATTGTCTACTGAATTCTAGAATTCCAATTCAGTCCACTCAAAGGATCATAAACAGATTGTTCATTATTATAGAATCTTCATTTAAAAATACTCCACCACTATGGTCCACGAAGGTACAGTTGAGAATTTAAGTGTTCCTATCAAACATGGGCTTCTTTGTGGTTATTCATATAGAAAAAAAGTTTTCTATTGAAAAAAAAGAACACCTTGCTGGAGAGAATTAGAAGGAATTCATTGTGAATTGTTATTGCTTTCCATTTGTTAATGAGTTACATAGCTGCCCTTCATGGTTTATAAAAATGTTTCAACAGCAAATAATGTTCTGTACTCTGCAGAATGCTATTTAAAATACTTGACAACTCACAAGCTGCTGTTGATACAGATGTAAATCTTTCAACTAACAGTAACTAACACTGTAATTTAAGAAAGTACAAAGTGAAACTCCTTTTGTCTTCTTTTAAGAAGAAGATACTGTTAAACATGAAAAAATGCTTATTAAATACCCATGTCCAATATACAAATCAGATACACTATTATATTATTATTTGGATAAATGATTTACAAGTACAGGCACAATATGTTTGTTAGATTTTTTTTTAAGGCAAAGCCATTTTCTTCTTTCTCCTAATTTAATTCTGACACTGATAAACTTTGTATTAGTTTTCTAGGGATGCCAAAACAAAATACTACACACTCGTTGGCTTAAACAATAGAAATTTATTTTATAACAGTTCGGGATTCTGGAAATCCAAGATCAAGGTTTTTACAAGTTTGATTTCTTCTGAGATCTCTCTTCTTGACTTGTAGATGACCAGTTTCTCATCATGTGTTCACATGGTTGTACCTATGTGTGCACACATGTCTGGTGCCTCATATTTTCTTCTTATAAAGGCACCAGTCATGTTGAGTTAGAGTCCAGCCCAATGACTTTGTTTACTGTTAATTACCACTTTGAAAGCTTTATTTCCAAATACAATAATTCTGAGATTCTAAGGATAGGGGATTCAACATATGAACTTTGGGGAGAAACAGTTCAACCCATAATACCTTTGTTTCAATTTGAATTATTAGTTTTCTTTTAAAGGGATATGGACTTTGCAGTCATACTTGTGTCTGCTTATGAATTCCAAATGTACCCTTTGTAGCATTGCTGACACTCTTGGCTATAGTAGCTTAATGCTTCTTTTGAGATTTAGGAATGGTGGTTCTTATATGAAGTGAAATGGACATGACCCCAAATAAAAACTATCAAAGTTTTATTTAGTAATACTTCAAAGGCCTTGGTTATCCACCACCCATTTCACTTCAAGATTCCGTGAACCTGACATTAGAAAAATGTTGGATTAGGAAGTGCCAAGCCCTTGTCACTCTATGGAAGCATAATAAAGAAGAAGAAACTGATTACACAAACTTATAGGAACTCTTGAAAGTAATCATAGATCTATAATAAGTAACTAAGGGAATGCCCAATCACAGAAAAGCCACATTTAAAATAAAAGACAATTTTATGGCACTTTTAATTACCTGTGTCCCCAAAGGCTCTTAATGTGTGATCTGGAGGAGACAATAGCCCAGTTTCCAGTTCCTTTCCTTAAACCAAAGAATGCTTATTTGCAAGGTTCTCATGTGTCTGATCTGAGGCAGAGAATAACAGTGGTCATTGATCATGAAAGCTATAAGAGGGCTATAGAACCACAGATGAAAAGGACAAGAGATTATGGGTAAAGGCATATAATAGAATATCTAAAACTCTGAGAAGAAGCTGAGAGAGAATTTTTGAGATTAAAATATTTGATACAATTCTGTGTATGGTGAAATTGAGAAAGCTATGCATTGTTGTTGTTTGGTTGCTAAGTCGTGTCTGACTCTTTGTGACCCCATGGGCTGCAACACAACAGGTTTCCCTGTCCTTCACTATCCCCCAGACTCTGCACAAACTCATGTCCATTGAGTTGGAAATGTCATCCAATCAACTCATTCTCTGTTACCTTCTCCTTCTGCCCTCAATCTTTCCCAGCATCAGGGTCTTTTCCAATGTGTCAGCTTTTTGCATCAAGTGGCCAACATAATGGAGCTTCAGCTTCAGCATCAGTCCTTCCAATGAATATTCAGGGTTGATTTCCTTTAGGATTGACTGGTTTGATCCCCTTGCTTTCCAAGGGACTCTCAAGAGTCTTCTCCAGCACCACAATTCAAAGCATCAATTCTTCGGCACTCAGCCTTCCTTTTGTTCAAATTGTCACATCCATACAGGACTACTGGAAAAACCATAGCTTTGACTATACAGACCTTTGTCAGTAAAGTAATGTCTCTGCTTTTTATTTTTATTTATTTATTTTTTAAAATTTAAATTTATTTATTTTAATTAGAGGCTAATTACTTTACAATATTGTATTGGTTTTGCCATACATCAGCATGAATCCACCACGGGTGTACATGTGTTCCCCATCCTGAACCCCCTCCCACTTCCCTCCCCATACCATCCCTCTGGATCATCCAAGTGCACCAGCCCCAAGCATCCTGTATCCTACATCGAACCTGGACTGGCGATTTGATCCTTATAAGATATTATACATGTTTCAATTGCATTCTCCCAAATCATCCCACCCTCTCCCTCTCCCACAGAGTCCAAAAGACTGTTCTATACATCTGTGTCTCTTTTGCTGTCTCACATACAGGGTTATCGTTACCATCTTTCTAAATTCCATATTTTACGTTTGTCATAGCTTTTCTTCCAAGGAGCAAGTGTCTTTTAATTTTGTGGTTGCAGTCACAGTTCACATTATTCTGGAGCCCAAGAAAATAAAGTCTCTCACTGTTTCCATTGTTTCCTCATCTATGTGCCATGAAGTGATGGGACCAGATGCCATGGTCTTTCTTTTTTGAATTCTGAGTCATAGGCCCAGGCAAAACACATCAGACTGTATCAGGAAATACCTTAAGTTTTCACTTTGGATCAGAGGATAGTTAGCTAATCAATGAGGAACTGCCTTGGCATAGAGCGAGCCAGTCTACAAAGACTGGGAGAGGTGATTATTTATTTTTCTTTTTTTTTTTTTTCTCATTGGTTTATTTTTTATTTTTATTTATTTATTTATTTTACTTTACAATATTGTATTGGTTTTGCCATATATCAACATGCATCTGCCACGGGTGTACACGTGTTCCCCATCCTGAACCTCCCTCCCACCTACTTCCCCATACCATCCCTCTGGGTCGTCCCAGTGCACCAGCCCCAAGCTTCCTGTATCCTGCATGGAACCTGGACTGGTGATTTGTATCTTATATTATATTATGCATGTTTTAATGCCATCCTCCCAAATCATCTCCCCCTCCCTATCCCACAGAGTCCAAAAGACTGTTCTATACATCTTTGTCTCTTTTGCTGTCTCACATACAGGGTTGTCGTTACCATCCTTCTAAATTCCATATATATGCGTTAGTATACTGTATTGGTGTTTTACTTTCTGGCTTACTTCACTCTGTATAACAGGCTCCAGTTTCATCCACCTCATTAGAACTGATTCAAATGTATTCTTTTTAATGGCTGAGTAATACTCCATTGTGTATATGTACCACAGCTTTCTTATCCATTCATCTGCTGATGGACATCTAGGTTGCTTCCATGTCCTGGCTATTATAAACAGTGCTGTGATGAACATTGGGGTACACGTGTCTCTTTCCCTTCTGGTTTCCTCAGTGTGTATGCCCAGCAGCAGGATTGCTGGGTCGTATGGCAGTTCTATTTCCTGTTTTTTTAAGGAATCTCCACACTGTTCTCCATAGTGGCTGTACTAGTTTGCATTCCCACCAACAGTGTAAGAGGGTTACGTTTTCTCCACATCCTCTCCAGCATTTATTGCTTGTAGACTTTTGTATCGCAGCCATTCTGACTGGAGTGAAATGGTACCTCACTGTGGTTTTGATTTGCATTTCTCTGATAATAAGTGCATTTATCTCAAAAGAATTAAGACTGAAAAGGTACTGTACAATTCTATGTTTGTGGCATTTTTAGAAAGTCCAAACTAAAAATAATTCAGTTAGGTAATAACATTGCTTTATATCTTGATTGGATAGGTGGTTACATGAGAGTACACACTTGCCAAAACTCACAGAATTATACATTTAAAATGATGAATTTTATTATATGTAAATTTAACTTAAAGAAATAAAAGGCAAATAATTGTTGAGCAAAACTAGCTCGTGATTGAAATCAAATAATTGGTACTTTTGATATTGCAGAGGAGACTGTTAACTGAAATGCGGTAGTAGGGAAGTCCCTTAATTGATGATACTGCTCTGTGTCTTGATACATAGTATCAAGATTGAACAGTATACTTAAGATTGGGATGTTCACTATATATAAATTACACTTCATTTTAAAAAATTAAATATTAAAATATAAATATTTTCTCATGGCTTATTTATTTCTACCTTTTCATTTTATACTAGAATATAGCTAACTAGCAACATTGTGCTAGTTTCAGGTGTACAGTAAAATGATTCAGTTTTATATATATATATATATATATATATATATATATATATATTCTTTTACAAATTTTCCAAGTTAGGTTACATAATTTTGAGCAGAATCCCCTGTGCTATATAGTTGGTGCTTTTTGTTTATCCATTTTAAATATAGGAGTGTGTAGAGGGTGGTCCTAAGATAGGGGAGGAATAGAATGGGGAGACCACTTTCTCCCCCACAAATTCATCAAAAGAACATTTGAACGCTGAGTAAATTCCACAGAACAACTTCTGAATGCCGGCAGAGGTCATCAAGCACCCAGAAAAATAGCCCATTGTCTTCAAAGGAGGTAGGAAAAAATACACAAGATAAAAAGAGAGACAAAAGAAGTAGGGATGGAGATCCTTCCTGGGAAGGGAGTCTTAAAAAAGAGAGAAGTTTCCAAACACCAGGAAACACTCTCACTGGCGAGTCTGTGGCAAACCTTGGAACCTCAGATGGCAACATAACTGAGGAAAAATAAATAAATAATTATAACCCCCAGATTATGTGCCCAATGTTAACTCCCAGCACAAAAGCAGCGCAGATGCCTGCATCTGCCACTAGCAAGCGGGGGCTGGGCAGGAAGGCACAGGCTGCATTGCTTAGAGTAAGGACCCAGCCTGAATGCCCTGAGGGCAGGCTGGGGGAACAAATTTGATACAGCAAATCAGATCGTGGGATAGCTACCCTGCGAGAAGCCTTAAACTAAGGCAACACCAGGCTCACTCATAGAACAAAGGATTGACTAGAGCTAGCCGGCTGTGGACTGGCCCATCCCCTGCTGGAGACAAGCAGGCGAGGGCAGCCAGATATGGAAGGGGGCAATGGCGGCCCCAGATAGACCTCATCTACCAAACCGCAAGCAGGCTTCATTGCTAACCAAGACTTCTTGGGATTCTGGATGATCGACATCCGCCTGAGAATGTGCGCTGGTTGTGCACCCAGAAAACGGAGCGGCAGGGATGGGGGAGGCGATAAGTCACAGCGACCGTGCTCGCCAAACACCTGGTCACCTGAGCTGATTGGACCTGAGAAGGGCACAAAACGCAGGCCCAACCGAGTCTGCACCTCTGAGGACTACCCGAGTACCTGAACCTGAGCAGCTTAGACCTGGGAAGTGCATGCAACCCAGGGCCCGCCTCAGAGAGTTCCCGGAAGAGCAACCTAGAGCCTGAGCAGTGTAGACTGGGAAAACACACACGCCATGAGTAGGGGCAAAGCCAGTGTGACCGAGACACTGGGAGGACTCCCCACAGATGCCAGTGATATTTGTTTGCAGCCCCCTCCCCATAGCACGACTGAACAAATGGAGGAGTCTTGAGGCTACTGTAAGAATAAGACTGAAAACCAGGGCAGGAGGCTTAAGTACAAATCCTGACAACACCAGAGAACTCCTAACTCCAGGGAACATTAATCGATAGGAGCTCATCAAACGCCTCCATACCTACACTGAAACCAAGCACCACCCAAGGGTCAACAAGTTCCACAGCAAGACATACCATGCAAATACTCCAGGAACACAGGAACACAGCCCTGAGTTTCAATATACAGGCTGTCCAAAGTCACTCCAAACCCATTGACATCTCATAACTCTTTACTGGACACTTCATTGCACTCCAGAGAGAAGAAATCCAGCTCCACCCACCAGAACACTGACACAAGCTTCCCTAACCAGGAAACCTTGACAAGCCACCTGTCTAACCCCCCACAGTGAGGAAACTCCACAATAAAGAGAACTTCAGAAACTTCCAGAATACGAAAAGGCCACCCCAAACACAGCAATATAAACATGATGAAGAGGCAGAGAAATACCCAGCAGGTAACGGAACAGGATAAATGTCCACCAAACCAAGCCAAAGAGGAAGAGATAGGGAATATACCTGATAAAGAATTCCAAGTAATGATAGTGAAAATGAGCCAAAATCTTGAAAACAAAATGGAGTTACAAATAAATAGGTCAGAGACAAGTATTGAAAAGATGCAAGAAAAGTTTAACAAGGACCAAGAATAAATAAAAAAGTCAATATATAATAAATAATGCAATAAACAAGATCAAAAACACTCTGGAGGGAACCAAAAGTAGAATAACGGAGGCAGAAGATTGGATAAGTGAGGTAGAATATAGAATGGTAGAAATAAATGAAACAGAGAGGGAAAAAGAAAAACGAATTAAAAGAAATAAGGACAATCTCAGAGACCTCTGTGACAATGTTAAACACCCGAACATTCAAATCATAGGAGTCCCAGAAGAAGAAGACAAAAAGAAAGACTATGAGAAAATATTTGAGGAGATAATAGTTGAACATTTCCCTAAAATGGGGAAGGAATCACGACCTCCTTATTGCAAAATTCAGACTTAAATTGAATAAAATAGGGAAAACCACTAGTCCATTCAGGTATGACTTAAATCCCTTATGATTGATTATACACTGGAAGTGACCAAGAGATTAGATCAGATAGATAGAGGGCCTGAAGAACTATGGATAGAGGTTCATAACATTTTATAGGAGGTAGTGATCAAAACTAAAGAAAAAGAAATGCAAGAAGGCAAAGTGGTTGTTTGAGGAGGCTTTACAAATAGCTAGGGGGAGAAGAGAAGTGAAAGGGAAGGGAGAAAGGGAAAGATATACCTATTTGAATGCAGAGTTCCAGAGAATAGCAAGGATAGATAAGAAGGCCTTCTTAAATGAACAGTACAAAAAAAAAAAAAAAAAAAGACGAAAACAATAGAGTGAGAAAGACTAGAGATGTCATCAAGAATATGGGAAATATCAAGGAAACATTTCATTCAAGGATGGGCAGAATAAAGGACTATGACTAAGTTGTATATTGTCACATTGCTTATTTAACTTATATGCAAAGTATGTCACACGAAATACCAGGCTGGATGAAGCATAAGCTGAAATCAAGATTGTTGGGAGAAATATCAACAACCTCAGATACGCAGATGATACCACTCTAATGGCAGAAAAGTGAAGAGGAACTAAAAAGCCGCTTGATGAAGGTGAAAAAGGAGAGTGTACAAGCTGACTTGAAACTCAGCATTAAAAAATCTAAGATCATGGCATTCGGCCCCATCACTTCATGGCAAATGGAGAAAAAGTGCAAGCAGTGGCAGATTTTATTTTCTTTGGCTCCAAAATCACTGTGGATAGTGACTGCAGCCATAAAATTAAAAGACTCTTGCTCCATGGAAGGAAAGCCATGACAAACCTGGACAGCATACAATATTAAAAAGCAGAGACATCACTTTGGCAACAAAGGTCTGTATAGTCAAAGCTATGGCTTTTCCAGTAGTCATGTATGAATGTGAGAGCTGGACAATAAAGGAAAGTGAGCACTGAAGAACTGATGCTTTCAAATTGTGGTGCTAGAGAAGACCCTTGAAAATCCCTTGGATTGCAAGGAGATCAAGCCAGTCAGTCCTAAAGGAAATCAACCCTGAATATTCACTGGAAGGACTGATACTGTAGCTAAAACTCCAATACTTTGGCTACCTGATACGAAGCAAAAGAGAAACTGATGTATAGAACAGTCTTACGGACTCTGTGGGAGAGGGAGAGGGTGGGAAGATTTGGGAGAATGGCATTGAAACATGTAAAATATCATGTAAGAAACGAGTTGCCAGTCCAGGTTCGATGCATGATACTGGATGCTTGGGGCTAGTGCACTGGGACGACCCAGAGGGATGGTATGGGGAGGGAGGAGGGAGGAGGGTTCAGGATGGGGAACACATGTATACCTGTGGCGGATTCATTTTGATATTTGGCAAAACTAATACAATTATGTAAAGTTTAAAAATAAAATAAAATAAAAAAAAGAGTTGACTCAATGGAAAAGACCTTGATGCTGGGAAAGATTGAGGGCAGGAAAAGGGGGCAACAGAGAATAAGATGGTTGGATGGCATCACTGACTCAATAAACATGAATTTGAGCAAACTCCAGAAGACAATGGAAGAAAGAGGAGCCTGGCGTGCTGCAGTCCATAGAGTCACAAGGAGTCGGACACAAGTTAATGACTGAACAGCAATAAAAATTTCACCTTTCAACTTTAGGCATGTGCTCCATTTGGAAGATGTCAACTCTGAGTAAGTGAGTTGAGAATTTTGGACACTCTGGTGTTGTTTATATGTTTCAAAGGAAGGAAGTATGTGCTCCAAAGTCAGATGCTTCTTCCACCTTTAAATAAACCTTTGCCTCAATATTAGTGTTTAGGATAGTTGAAATGTCAGATGTGGCATGAGACTAAGTTCAGTATTGTTAATTGGTTAGAGGTAGCTCTGTATAATGCCTTTGGGAGCAACTGGAACAATGTCTGTGTAACTTTTTTTGTTTGTTGGTTTTAAAGGTAAGATGGCAAGACACTGCTCAAGTCCACCTACTGTAAAAGGCCTTCCTATTTATCTTTCATTTGGAATGACTCTCAAGTCTGTCGATCCTTTTCACCCATTGCCTTTTGTTCCAATAACTATACCTGTTACCCTCTACCTTAAGTTTAGGCTCTAGTCAGTGCTTATTTGGTGTTTGTTGAATGGATAGAAATTAATTTTAGTTTAAGATTCTATTTCCTATAAAGTAACAACACAAGACTTATTGAAACAGACTTATCATTTAATATTAGGAAAGTAGCCTGGTTCAAATAGGGCATTTACCTTTCTCCTCAACCTGGGCTACCAGGCACAGATTCTCTTTACTGGAAATAGATCATTTTGGTCATCTATTAAGGCTTAACTCTAACAAACAGGCTGATCTTCTCCACTTCTTGGTGACTCTATAGTAGATCATTGATAAAATGATCCAAATCCTTATGGAAAGAAAAGAGAAAGAAGTATATAATTAGAGAGAGATAAATTCAGGGAGACGCGCATGCATCCTTGAATTTTTGCACCTCTTGCATCCCCCCACTAGAGAAATGACAGCTTTTAAGTCAATGTGGGAGCCAGTGAGTTGGGCACCTGAAAGTTGAATTTGTCCTCCTTTAAACTTATCAATCTGGTCTATGCAAGGTGCTAAAGTCTCTAATAAGAAAATCTCTGTCTTGGAAGGGGGGCATAATTTGACTTGTCATTATGTTGGATTGCCTAATGTATCATCTCCTCTTTTATGTCTTTGAGGAATGACCTCAGGCCTCTCTCTGTTAATAGATAACTTGATTCAAAACTTCTCTTTTTATGTATTCAGTCTCACCTATAATTATCCTATAAAAAATAGATAATGAAATTCAGTGAGTGGAGATAACAGTGAGAAAGAGAGTTAATTCCAGGGGATAAAGTACTATGGCAAGTATAATGTTGCCTCTAGTCGAGTAATTTCTGTTAATATCACTAATTTTTATTATTTTGCCCTGTTCTCTAGAAGGAGGTAGAGTCCTTCTAAGGTTGGCTTCAAGGTAACTAGGCAGTACTACATTCAAAAGATTCACTTGTGTCCACATTTCCAATCAGTGATATATCTATGCTAATATAATTATTATAATGCTATATATTATAGTGCTAATTAGGCCAATATCACAGGCTAGATCCTCCTAAAACAGCAGCAGTAGTAATTGCTCTTATTTACCTAGTGCTTATGGTGTGCCAAGCATTTAATGTGAATTATCTCATTTAATCATCTTGGTAATGTTGTGAAGTATTATTACCAACCTATCCCCTTAATCACATTATCCTACTGCATGTAGAATATTGACACCAGAAAAGCACCCCATAATGTAAAGCTGGTGTCTTATGGGAATGTGCCTTGAACAAAAGTAATGTAGTCATAACAGCAGATATCATCACCACTTCTGGAAACATAATTTTAAGTGATTTTGGATATGGTTTCAGCCTCATCGTGTGACAAATAGCAACTTTTTTTTTTAACCTTCATCCCATTAAGGCATAATAATTTGGGTTATTAAAATGGCCAAATTAAATATCATAGGACCTGAAAATCCTGTAGCTAGACCACAAATGTATTTATCTGGGAACCAGGAAGAATTTCCATGGAAAAGAAAGATACAACTGTAACACAGTTGCTGGATTTTATCTTGTGAGTATAGCTCAATTCCAGTCAATTCATCACTTCTGAAATTATGCAAGTTTTATTTTTTTTCACATTGTAGCATTTTTATTAATGTTTATTTTTTAATTAATTAATTTTAATTGGAGGATATTATGCTTTTGCCATACATCAACATGAATTGGCCACAAGTATACATGTGTCTCTCCCATCCTGAAGCCCCCTCCCACCTCCCTCCCTACCCTATCCCTCTGGGTTTTCCCAGAGCACAGGCTTTGGGTGCCATGCTTCATCATCCAACGTACACTGGTCATCTATCTTATATACGGTAATGTACATGTTTCAATGCTATCCTCTCAAATCATCCCATCCTCACCTTCTCCCACTGAGTCCAAAAGTCTGTTCTTTACCTGTATCTCCTTTGCTGCCCTGCATGTAGGATCATTGGTACCATCTTTCTAAATTCCATATATATGGGTTAATATTCAGTATTTGTCTTTCTCACTTACTTCACTCTGTGTAACAGTCTCCAGGTTCATCCACCTCCTTAGAACTGACTCAAATGCATTCTTTTTTTATAGCTGAGTAATATTCCATTGTGTATATATACCACAACTTCATTATCCATTCAACTGCTGATGGACATCTAGGTTGCTTCCATATCCTAGCTATTGTAAATAGCGCTTCAATGAACATTGGGGTACTTGTGTCTCTTTCAGTTCTGGTTTCCTCAGGGTATATGTCCAGCAGTGGGATTGCTGGGCTGTATGGCAGTTCTATTCCCAGTTTTTGAAGGAATCCCCATACTCTTCTCCATAGTGGCTGTGCCAGTTTGCATTCCCACCAACAGTGTAAGAGTGTTCCCTTTTCTTCACACTCTCTCCAGGATTTATTGTTTCTAGACATTTTGATGATGGCCATCCTGACAAGTGTGAGATGACACCTCATTGTGGTTTTGATTTGCATTTCTCTAATAATGAGTGATGTTGAACATCTTTTCATGTGTTTATTAGCTATCTGTATGTCTTCTTTGGAAAAATGTCTTTTTAGGCCTTTTGCCCACTTTTTGATTGGGTTGTTCATTTTTCTAGTATTGAGCCACATGGGCTGCTTGTATATTTTGGAGATTAATTCTTTGTCAGTTGTTTTGTTTTCTATTATTTTCTCCCATTCTGAGGGCTGTCTTTTCACCTTGATTATAGTTTCCTTAATTTTGCAAAACCCTTTAAGTTTAATTAGGTTCCATTTGTTTATTTTTGCTTTTATTTACATTACTCTGGGAAGTGGGTCATAGAGGATCTTGCTGTGATTTATGTTGGAGAGTGTTCTGCCTCTGTTTTCCTCTAAGAGTTTTATTGTTTCTGGTCTTACATTTAGGTCTTTAATTCATTGAGTTTATTTTTGTGTATGGTGTTAGAAAGTGTTTTAGCTTCATTCTTCTACACATAGTTGATCAGTTTTCCCAGCACCACTTGTTGAAGAGACTATGTTTTCTTCTCTTTTTTTTTTTGATTAATTAATTAATTTATTTATTTATTTTACTTTACAATATTGTATTGGTTTTGCCATACATCACCATGAATCTGCCATGGGTGTACATGTGTTCCCAATCCTGAAACCCCCTCCCACCTCCCTCCCCATACCATCCTTCTGGGTCATCCCAGTGCACCTTCATTGTATATTTTTGCCTCCTTTGTCAAAGATAAGGTGTCCACAGTTGTACGGATTTATCTGTGGACTTTCTATTTTGTTCTATTGACCTATATTTGTCTTTGTGCCACTACCATTCTGTCTTGATAACTGTAGCTTTGTAGTATAGTCTGATGTCAGGAAAGTTGATTCCTCCAGTTCAATTCCTATTTCTCAAGATTGCTTTGGATGTTTGGGATCCTTTGTTTCCATAAAAACTGTGAAATTATTGTTCTAGTTCTGTGAAAAATACCGTTGGTTGTTTGATAGGGATTGCATGGAATATATAGATTGCTTTGAGTACTATATTCATTTTCACTATATTGGTTCTTCCAATCCACGAACATGGTATATTTCTCCATCTATTTGTGTCATTTTTGATTTCTTTCATCTGTGTTCTAGTTTTCTGAATGCAGGTCTTTTGTTTCTTTAGGTAAATTTATTCCAAGTATTTTATTCTTTTCATTGAGATGGTAAATGGGATTGTTTCTTTAATTTCTCTTTCTGATTTTTCATCATTAACATAGGAATGCAAGGGATTTCTGCGTATTGCTTTTATATCCTGTGACTTTATTCATTGATTAGCTCTAATATGAAATTCTGCAAGTTTTAAAGGAACTGGAAAAAAATTGTTCTAGGCTAGTAGTTGTGTGTATGTACATCTGTGTTTGTGGTATATGAGTGTTAACATTTATCTCAAATTATCTGTCACTTTCTGGTTTTGTCCTTTGATTAAGAAATAATAAGTGAGATTGCAAATTCTGGTAGCTAGACAAATATATGCTTGAACTATGCTAGTTTAAGTTACAAAAATCCAAGACAAATTTAATTTCTGTGAAGCACTTAATATCTTTCAGGAAAGCCAATACAGCTGTATTTCTGTTATACCAAATGGATTTAATGAGACACACCAAATAATTTATTAGCAATGCTTATTATTGAAATTAGAAGCAACATTCTGAATTCTTATTAATCTTTGATTAGTTGTTTTAATTATTCTTGATATTTCTTATCAATGGGCATAACAAAGCTGAAAATGAAGAATCTTGTGCTGGAAGCTGATCTCTTGGAGGGCAGGATGCATGATTCTGTGTCAGGAGCCAGCGGAGGTTTTGGACAAATGGATAAGGTTGACAAATTTGTGGTTTTTGCTCTTCCATACTTTTTTTTGTTTGTTTGTTCCTCCTCTACTTCTAATCTTCTTGTCTTATCCTTTTGATGTCTCTTCCTTAAGTTCTGAGATCAAGGCTGCTGTGCATAATTGTTTAGATTATGTACTTCACAAGGGCATTGGACATAAAAGGGGTACCAGTTACATTTTATTTGTCATGGATTTGTATATTTTCTACAAATTTCTGAAATATAGCACTAAAGTGTCTTGGTCTAAATAAATAAATATAATATGACATCTTTTTGAAAAATGGAAATAAAGTTTCCTAAGGAAAAATAATTTTATAATAGATTATAAAATCAGCCTGTTAATTGAAAGGGGTATATGTTCAAAACTACTCTCAAAATACCATAGGAAGACATGTTTACAAATTATAAATAGAATCATAATTAGATACATATGACTATTTTATCTGCTAGTATATGGAATATATCACTGTTTCCCTTGCTTATGTGTAGAAGAATTCATTGACTTGTTGTAAAAGATCACGACTATAAAATAATATACTTCTGAACACTTTGATTTGCATCTAGGGTGTCAGAAAATTTACAACCTAAATGGCGTACAAGGCCATTGACTAAAGGACGAAAACAGTTCACTCTTACTCTAATTCTCAATGAGTGCATTGGCAGGCAAATTACCAGTATAACTTATACTGTTTTTTTTCTCTCTCCCTCTCTCTCTCCATATACAATGGCATTGGTATAAGTTAAAAAGAAAAAGAAAAGACAATGCAAGTTCAGAATATTTTTGGTCTGAATGGGTATTTTAATGTTCCCCAAATCATGCCATGCTGGATTTTACAAGGAAGTTTGTCTCAGTGGGATACAGGGGCCAAATCAATGGATATGTTTGATTATTTATAAAATGCTCATTGTGTATAAGCAGAAATCGGTATGAAACAGCTTTCAGGCCCGTAATGTTTCTTTGCATAGCATACCATCAGTTTAAATAATGAAACACCACTTTTGCCTATTGTTCAAACATTTTATACTTTTTAGATAAATCTAATGAATAATTGGGAGAAGGCAGTGGGACCCCACTTCAGTTCTGTTGCCTGGAAAATCCCATGGATGGAGGAGCCTGGTAGGCTGCAGTCCATGGGGTCGCTAAGAGTCGGACACGACTAAGCGACTTCATTTCACTTTCCACTTCCGTGCATTGGAGAAGGAAATGGCAACCCACTCCAGTGTTCTTGCCTGGAGAATCCCATGGACAGAGAAGCCTGGTAGGCTGCAGTCCATGGGGTCGCACAGAGTCAGACATGACTGAAGTGACTTAGCAGCAGCAGCAGCAGCAGCAGCATCAATGAATAATTGGCTTCCCCAGTAGCTTAGCAGTAAAGAATCCACCTACAATACAGAAGCTGCAGGAGATGCATTTTCCATCCCTGGGTGGGGAAGATCCTCATGGAAAAGGGCATGGAAACCCACTCCAGTATTCTTTCCTGGAGAATCCCATAGACGAGGCAGGCCTGGAGGGCTACAGTCCATAGGATTGCAAAGAGTAAGACACAAGTGAAGGGACTTAGCACACACGCAATGAATAATTAGGAATTCTAAGAAGTGACACAATAGAGATGCAATATTATAGTAGGAAAATGGAGAAGTTTGACCTGGAAAAAAGCATTTAGTCTTCCCCAGTTTATAGGTTACAGTACTCTTGCCCAGAGATGTTTGATTAACGACTTACTTGTCCAAGGCCACAATTTAAGCAACTGTCATACATTCATCTATCTATCTGCATATCTTCTTTATGTTTTTTACATACTGTTTATATATTAATTATAAACCATAGCAGCAAAAGCTTTCCGAACTTTGGCAAGAAAAGCCAAAAAATTGTTGGTCTTCCTTACATTTTCTTGAAATTCTGCTAGGCACTCAAGATGAGGAGCACTATCTGACACTTCATAGTCTCTTGCTTCATGGGCTATTGGGATGCTTAGGGTCAATATTAGTGAATATAACCTGCAATTTATCATCATAATTTTTTTGAATTTCTAGTCCAAGTTGATCTTTATACAAACCTGCAGATTTCTGTATCCTTTTCAACCTCTCTTTACTTGTTAAGAGTGGAAATAGTTTACTTCTCCCTAGCATATTCTTGCTTAAGATTCTGGATATTTGCAGTCAGTGCCTCCACTTCCTGTTTTTTTATTTTTTTTTTTCCTTTTACTTCAGTAATAAACTTTTTAATAAATTTTCTTTTTTTCTTGAATGAGCTTATTCTGCATTCTATCTGGCTATCTTCTTGATGAAGGTGAAAGAGGAGAGTGAAAAAACTGGCTTAAAACTAAACATTAAAAAGAAACTAAGATTGTGGTATCAGGTCCTGTCACTTAATGGCAAATATATGGGGAGGGGGGGAATGTAAACAGTGACAGATTTTCTTTTTTTGGGCTCCAAAATCATTGTGGATGGTGACTGCAGCCATGAAATTAAGACACTTGCTTGGAAGAAAAGCTATGACAAATTTAGATAGCATATTAAAAAGCAGAGACATCACTTTGCCAACAAAGGTCCATATGGTCAAAGCTATGGTTTCTCCAGTAGTTATGTATAGATGTGAAAGTTGGACCATAAAGAAAGTTGAGAACTGAATAATTGATGCTTTCAAATTGTGGCGCTGGAGAAGACTCTTGAGAGTCCTTTGGACAGCAAGGAGATCAAACCAGTCAATCCTAAAGGAAATCAACATTGAATATTCACTGGAAGGACTGATGCTGAAGCTCCAATACTTTGGCCACCTTATGCAAAGAACCAATTCATTGGAAAAGGCCCTGATGCTGAGGAAGTTTGAATACAGGAAGAGAAGAGGGGTGACAGAGGATGAGATGGTTAGATGGCATCATTGACACAATGGACATGAGTTTGAGCAAACTCCAGTAGATAGTATAGGACAGGGGATCTTGGAGTGCTGCAGCCCATGGGGTCACAAAGAGTCAGACAGGACTGAGTGACTAAAGAACAAAAATCTGCCTATCCATCCATCCATTTATTCAGTCACAATGTATTGAATATCCCATATGTAGTAGTAACAGAATGACGCACTCAGACACAAACACGAATTAGGAACCTCAAGGGTATTATGACCTAGAAAGAGCCATAAAATGTCATTATTTCCTGTGTCATATTGTTATGATATGAATATAAAGAGGGAATATTGGGGGGTACAAAACAATGTTACAATACTTACCTTGGGGCGGAAAGCGCTGTCAGATAAATAATCCAGGAGGATTTAATACATAAAGTAAAAGACAATGAACCAACTAGAGTAAACCAAGAGGAAATTTGTCATAGGAAAGGAGGAGCAAAGGCATGGAGACAAGAACAATCACAGTGTGGTGTGTGTGTGTGTGTGTGTGTGTGTGTGTGTGTGTGTGTGTGTGTGTTTGAACTGCATGCAGTTTAGTCTTGTTGGATTAGGAGTGTATATTGTCAGTTAGATTTGAGGGTAGGTTGGTGTGGCTAGAGAATATGGCAGAGACAGTAATGGAAATGTTAGTATTTTATGTTTAAAATCCTGGACTTTATTCCAGAGCTTTTCAAGAAATAAGTCTTCTTATATTTTTTGTGAAATATCTGGAAAATAATTTTTAACTTTTCTAGAAATATTTTAAATATGCATATCATCATAGTCTTAGTAATTAAACTCCAACAACAAAGCTTGCCTACTAAAAAAATAATGGTAAGAGTGTTTTAGAATAAAATGAATATCAAGATATATTAGCCAAATCAGAATCTTCTCCAATTTGGAATTTTCTTGGCTAAAAATATGCATATCAGATTAGAGCAAGATGGATGTTTGAAGGAATGCATCAATAAATGTGACACAATACATGTCACTACAGTTCTCACAAAGAAAATTAGTTTGCATAGTTATCTGAAGAGTCAATTATAAAGATGCATATTATGGAAAAACTATTACACATATTTCTTATATTAAAAATAGGTTAGGTATTCTCAGTTTTATTTATCATGCATTGTTTATTTGACTATATTAATCAAAGAGGCTTCTGCACAGGAAAAGAAACAATCAACCAAGAGAAGAGACAGCCTAGACTTCTGGTTTCCAGTTTCACATGTGAGGAGCTTGGAAGTCACCCTTACATCCTAACAATAAGAAACAAGTTGAAAGACTGAAAAGTGAACAATTCTTCTAGAACCCATAAGGAAGGGGAGGACACAGGACAAATCAACAGACTCTAAGATTGAAGAAACAGATGAATACAGGGAGTTGCAGTTTGCTAGAGCAGAGACTCGTGAATAGAAATCACCACAGAGAGCAGAGGAGTGTTGAAGTCTCCTAGTTGATGAACGTATTATAAATCTTGATAAAGGTATTGATTATATGGATGTATTCATTATCAGAAGTTATTGAACTGTGCCAACTAGATCTGTGTATTTCATTTTATGTGAATTAGACCTAAATATAAAATATATAAAAATATTATTTTCAAAGAATTCATAATACAAGAGAAACTATCTATATTATAATGCTAAGCCTAAAGATATTTAAAATTGTGTGTAAAGAATAATTTTATTATGTGTGTACACATGCACGTGTGTAAGAGTGATGAAAATATACACTAGGCAGAATTCACTAACATTTTATGAACAATTGTGATCATTGGGATTGAGTGCTTTTGTCTTTACATGTTTTTATGTTGAAAATTTTCTAAAATGAACATGCAATACAATAAAAATGACTATATACATAACTATTGGTTATGAACTTTGGATTGTCTCATGGTAAGCTATTAAGTCAGAGGCTATCAACCACACACTTCACTGAGCCCTTAGCTCTCTGCTTTCCTGTGATAAGGAAAAACAAAACAGCACCTCATGCACATTATTACTTAAACTTTAATTAAGCATATGTATGCATAAAATTTTGTTTCTCCTCTCTGGCTTCTGCCCCAGAAAGCTGGATTTAGGAATTTGGGTCTCTCAGACCATCCCTGTACAATTTGTTTCAAATAATATTTTAAAACCTCACCCTTCCATCTAGTGTTTGTTGCTGACTAATATGTTAGTTCTTCCTACCCTTTCTACTAAAACACTCTTGGGTTAAGTATGTTCATTCATGAATAACTGTTTAATTATTATAATTTTGTTATTTGCAAAGTCCTGGCAGTATACCGAGAACTATATAAGAAAATACATGTTTGCTGACTAAAGGGCTTAGTCAGTTCAGTTCAGTTCAGTCGCTCAGTCGTGTCCAACTCTTTGCAACCCCATGAATTGCAGCACGCCAGGCCTCCCTGTCAATCACCAACTCCCGGAATTTACTCAAACTCATGTCCATCAAGTCGGTGATGCCATACAGCCATCTCATCCTCTGTTGTCCCCTTCTCCTCCTGCCCCCAATCCCTCCCAGCATCAGAGTCTTTTCCAATGAGTCAACTCTTCATATGAGGTGGCCAAAGTATTGGAGTTTCAGCTTTAGCATCACTCCTTCCAACGAACACCCAGGACTGATCTCCTTTAGAATGCACTGGTTGGATCTCCTTGCAGTCCAAGGGACTCTCAAGAGTCTTCTCCAACACCATAGTTCAAAAGCATCAATTCTTTGGCATTCAGCTTTTTCTTCACAGTCCAACTCTCGCATCTATACATGACCACTGGAAAAACCATAGCTTTGACTAGATGGACCTTTGTTGACAAATTAATGTCTCTGCATTTTAATATGCTGTCTAGGTTGGTTATAACTTTCCTTTCAAGGAGTAAGCTAAGGGCTTACAATTGAATAAAAGACAATTTACTGACTACAAAGGAACATGAATTGAGTAATGAAGGATTTCCGAATGATGTTTCAACTATGCTGTGTCAAGTGACACAGCAATGGGAGTGGGGTCATTATGATCAATATTGCTTTGAGAATTTGATTTTTTCTTGGAGATCTACAGTGACTCTACCACTTCTCCTAGAAATAAAAGTGGAATTAGAGTTTGAAAATGGCTTTTAAATGTGGAAGAATTAATGCATTAGTAGTGTAATGGTAATGCTATTTTCAATTTCATGGCAATTTTTAATGCCTAGGTAATCTACTTTGTGACCTTGTTGTTGTCATTCAGTCACTAAGTTGTGTCCAACTCTTTGCAACCCCATGGACTGCAACACTCCAGGCTTTCCTGTCTTTCTGTATCTCCTGGAGTGTGCTCAAGATCACGTCCAATGTTTCGATACCATCTCATCCTCTGTCACCCCCTTCTCCTTCTGCATTCAATCTTTCCCAGAATCAGGGTCTTTTCCAATGAGTGGGCTTTTTGCATCTGGTGACCAAAGTATTGGAGCTTCAGCTTCAACATCAGTCCTTCCAATGAATATTCAGGTTTGATTTCCTTTATAATTGACTGGTTTGATCTCCTTGCTATCCAAGGGACTCTCAAGAGTCTTCTCCAACACCACAGTTCAAAAGCATCAATTCTTCAGCACTCAACTTTCTTTATGGTTCAACTTTCACATCCTTACATGTCTCCTAGAAAAACCATAGCTTTGACCATAAGGACCTTTGCCAGCAAAGTCATTTTTGGATCTCCAATGTGTGCTTTGACACCTTATCATTTGGTTTGTTATACAGTTGTAGTTACCTTTTCCCAGAGCTGGCACTGCTGTGGCTCAATCTCTGTTTGCCTCACAGATTTTGTGAAGCCTTTGTTTAAAATGAGTCACCTCTGATTTCAGCACACTAGGAGGCCTCTAGCCTCCAATGCCTGCTAGCCCAGGAAATCAATAAATACATGTTTATTGGTATAATGATTGATATTTGGATTGATACTCCTGATTAGGTGTAGATTAACAGCCTGATTAGTAGGCATTTCATATTTTTCTTCACAGCCTTAAGATAACTATTACCTATTTTATATGTATGGATCACAATATTTATTGTGCAAACATAATTTTGAGATCATATCTTAATTTATGTACTTGCTAATCCTATGTATCCTAGTAACTTCCCACATTCTTATCTCATGTTCTCTAGAGAATATTCCTGTGATCAGATTCTTGCCAGTCTTACATCTAACCCTGACAGTTTTCCTTTCTACATATCTTTCCTAACTACCTTCTTAACATCAACATTACCTATCCAGGAGCTGTTTCTGCCAGGGTCCAGCCCCGGCTGATCCAGGGAGTTCAAAGTGGGGGTGGCGTTGGCGAGGATCAGGATACAATAGCTTCAATTAGATATTAATTAGAGTTGGAAAGAGTAATAGAATGAGGATAGCTCAGTAGGAAAATTCAGTGGAGAAAAGAGGCTGAGTAGCTTGGTTTACACGGGAGACCAATAAAACTTCAAGACAAGAAGTTTGCACCACTTATGTAGGCCGCAGGCATCCTTCCATTCTCCCGAAGGAGAGGAGACACTGAGGCCTCCCCAGTCGGATCTTAGAAGCCAAGGCATAATTAGTAAGCATGGCGGGTTTCACGCTCCAGATGGAGACTCAGCCAGAGTTTGAGAGAGAAAGACATGGGGAGACCAGTATTTCGAGAAACTGATCCCAATTCTTTATTTTCCATGGTCTACGTTTATACACTGAGATGTTATGCAAAAGTCACGCAGGGTCAGCAGTCCTGACTTTTATCAAAGTCAGGTGTTTCATACAAATGTATACAGAGGCCTTAGGGGTGTTACATAATCTTCTGGCCAGGGGGCCTGCTGACAATTTATGACCCTCTCCTTGTGACAGCGGTCAGTCAACCAGGACACTTATTTCTCCATGGGTGATTATTCTTAAAACAGACACCACCCAAATAAAGTTACATTCCTATAGGGTGAGGGTGTAGTGGGTTTTAGTTAAGGAAAGAATTTACTTAGCCTAAGGTCTAACGTGATTAATATCAAAAGTTAATACTTATTTCTTCTATATATTCATTAATGTGTATAAGGGCAGGGGATGTGGAGACTTAGCAGTAAGCATTGACTCAACAAATGAAAAACCCTTCATCAATACAATTTCTAATCAGCCCGCTATACTTATACTAATAGTTTTCTAACTTCTCTAAAGAACCCATTTTTAGAAGGTTTAAAGCATCTCGTGCCTCTCATGGTTGGGAGGCTGTGAGCAATCACATGTGGCCGGACGAGCCTGTCAGGCAGGCTAGAGAACCTTCAGAGGAGTTTGTAGGTTAAAACACTCTTGTCAAACCTGGGAGTTTTTATTAACTAGAGCTCTAAGTTAACTCCTTCTCTGAAAGAGGTGGTGGGGGACAGCCCCCCATAAAGTCAGAGGTGTAGGTGAGAGCACAAAGTAGTACAGTAGGCAGGCTCTGGTTATGTGGGTAGATGCTCGAGGATTTCCAGGGGCCCTGAGGCTCCTGAGGCCTGATCCCGCCTTTGCATATGTCGAGTCTCCTTCCTCATGACCTTTGCCATGGGCGGAGTGCCTCACTCTGGCCCCCAACATGTTCCAATTAGAATCCTGCTGGATAGGTGTTAGGACATAAATAAACCTGTGTTTCAGCATTAGTGACTGATAATGGGTCATTCTGATATCCCTCCTCTGGAGTTCACATGATATTTCACTCATCTGGACATTTCAGGCTCCATGTCTTGGCTAGTGGGAAAGATATGTTTGTTTAGTACTCCTGAAATGGCACTCTGTAGGTAACCTGCTGCTCTGACATCTTATCATTTGGTTTGTTATACATTTATAGTTACCTTTTCCCAGAGCTGTCACTGCTGTGGCTCAATCTCTGTTTGCCTCACAGATTTTGTGAAGCCTTTGTTTAAAATGAGTCACGTCTGATTGCAGCGCACTAGGAGGCCTCTTGGCTGTTGCTTTTCATATCATGGTTCTTATGGTTTTAGAATGTTTATTTTAAATAAATGCATTACTACAACGCCCTCTGCTCTAAATTATTTATGTATACTTTCCTCATTAATTTAGCCTATAGAATGAATAAACAAATTAGCAACTTACTATAAAATATTCTTGATTTTATATGAAGTATGCTTTTACAATTGAGAGATGTTTCTCTTTGACATTTCTTCTATAGGTAAAAATGACACACAAAACTTAGTTTTTCAATTAAGATACAAAAATAATTCATCCTATATGAAATATGTTTTTGATCTTGAAAGTCTACAGACACTATTGGCAATGTTATAGAAACCTGTAAGAGTTACTATAATACTTAATTACTTGGAAATCATTTTGTTTCATGAATTTTGGCAGACATTAATACACTAGACCTGTAAGGTTTATTATAGTGAAAGATATGTCTAATCAGTAATTCTCTAATTTGAATGGTTTCTGGTCCTTCAAAGGAATAATTGTGTAAAATCCAAGAGAGAAAGTATACTTTTACATGCTGTTTCATAGTGCTTTTACTTTTATTTTACTATGCTTTTTATCATTAGAGGCTTTATATTAGTATTTATATTCTTTGGGGTTTCTAGTCTGATATTATTGTTCATTTAGATAATTATGGCAGTGTTATATTGCAAAGTTTAAGGCTTCTCCTTGAACTGTATTTTTATTTTAACTTAAGGTGAAAATACCCTTAATAAAAATTATTAAGGTATGTAGGGATCTCAGACTCTATGATAGTGCATTTAGTGGCCAAGACTGCTGCTGGCCTCCAATGTACATGGTGCTCTTTATCCAGAGTAAACAGATCCTAATTCTTATCAGAATGCATTGTCTCTCAGAATGAAATGCATTGCTTCTCTGAATCTCTGACAGTTATATGTGGCTAAGTGACTAACATTTTATAAATTAGATTTAAGCACAAGTTTTGTGCAAGTATTTTGGAAAACCTTATTAAATAGGAGGGAGATAGCTCATACTTTCCTATCTAATAGTAGACTGCAGATTTAGGGCTGGTGAAAATCCTTACAACATTCCATAGAAGTATACATCTACTCCACCCTGGATAAGCTTTGTTTCCTGTGGCAGTGCAGCAAAATTATGTCTTACCATAGTTCACCTTGTCATGGAGCCAGTCACCTGTGTTTTTCTCTTCCAGTTAGGCATTTTACTCCACTTTTACTGGAGTGGGTTGTCATTCCCTTCTCCAGGGGATCTTCCAGACCCAGGGATCAAACCTGAGTCTCCTGCATTGCAGGCAGATTCTTTATGGACTGAGCCATCAGGGAAGCCCTGCAAAATAATAGCATGTCACTTGCTATCCTTGAGACAGTAAATACAGAATAAAATATTTGAGACCCAAAGATGCAAAAGTAGTCCCTTTTTCATATTTAGAGAGGTCCCAATTAAGATATTTCATAATATTAATGCATAAACCCATGGATATATCATTAAGAATTTTCCTACTGCTGCTGCTGCTACTGCTAAGTCGCTTCAGTCATGTCCGACTCTGTGCGACCCTATAGACGGTTGCCCACCAGGCTCCCCTGTCCCTGGGATTCTCCAGGCAAGAACACTGGAGTGGGTTGCCATTTCCTTCTCCAATGCATGAAAGTGAAGTGAAGTTGCTCAGTCATGTCTGACGCTTAGCGACTCCATGGACAGCAGGCTTCCAGGCTCCTCCATCCATGGGATTTTCCAGGCAAGAATACTGGAGTGGGGTGCCATTGCACTGGGACACTGAAGTTCCTTTGTTTGTAGAGAAGCTAATGATTGTGAACTATTTTTAGTTTTAAAAGTTCAAAATTCTAACACACAAGATGGTAGAGGAATAGGACAGGGAGACCACTTTCTCCCCTACAAATTCATCAAAAGAACATTTAAACGCTGAGTAAATTCCACAAAACAACTTCTGAATGCTGGCAGAGGACATCAGGCACCCAGAAAAGCAGCCCATTGTCTTTGAAAGGAGGTAGGAAAAAATATAAAAGACAAAAAAAGAGACAAAAGAGGGAGGGACAGAGCTCCGTCCTGGGAAGGGAGTCCTAAAAAGAGAGAAGTTTCCAAACACCATGAAACACTCTCACTGCTGAGTCTGTGCTGAGCCTTGGAAGCAGAGAGGGCAACATAACAGGGAGGAAAAATAAATAAACAATTAAAACCCACAGATTACGAGCCCAACGGTAACTCCCCCAGCAGAGAAGCAGTGCAGATGCCTGCACCTGCCACTAGCAAGTGGGGGCTGGGCAGGGAGGCGCGGGCTGCATCTCTTAGAGTAAGGATCTGGCCTGAATGCCCCGAGTGCTATCTGAGTGAACCAACCTGGGCTAGCAAACCAGACTGTGGGATAACTACCAAGTGAAAAGTCAGCCCTAACCTAAGACACTGCCAGGCCCATGCACAGAACAAAGGACTGAACACAGATAGTCCGCTGCAGACCATCCCCCTCCAGTGACAGGCAGCCAGAGCCGGAAGGGGGCAATCACAGCCCCAGAGAGACATTATCTACAAAGCTGTAAGGAGGCTTCTTTGCTAACTAAGACTTCTTGGGGTTCTGGACGGTCAACATCCACCTGAGAAGGTGCGCTGGTTGTACACCGAGATAACCGAGCAGCAGGGAGGCGATAAGTCACAGCAACCGCGCTTGCCAAACACCTCATCACCTGAGCTGCTCAGACCTGGGAAGGGCACAAAACGCAGGCCCAAATGAGTCTGTGTCTTTGAGGACTACATGAGTGCCTGAACCTGCGCAGCTTAGACCTGGGAGGTGCATGCAGCCCAGGGCCGGTCTCGGATGGTTCCCAGCGGAGCAACCTAGAGCCTGAGCAGTGTGGCAGGGAGGGTACACGTGCTGTTAGCGGGGGTAGGCCCAATGTGGCTGAGGCACTGCGAGCACACGCCAGTGTTATTTGTTTGCAGCGTCCCTCCCTCCCCACAGCACAACTGAACAAGTGAGCCTAAAAAAAAAAAAAAAATTTCCACAACCACCCCCTTTGCATTAGGGCAGAAATCAGACACTGAAGAGACCAGCAAACAGAAGAAGCTAAAACAGAGGGAACCGCCTTGGAAGCGACAGGTGCAATAGATTAAAACCCTGTTGTTAGTACCGACTACATAGGAAGGGGCCTATAGATCTTGAGAAATAAAAGCTGGATGAATGAACTAGCTGAAAATGAACTGTCCCCACAATACCCACAACAACACCAGAGAAAGCCCTAGATATAACTTTACTATTTTTATGATCCTTCCTATTTTTTTTAATTTTTAAAAAAAATTTAAGTCCTCTATTACTCCTTTAATTTTCACTTTTATAACCTACTATTACTTTGCAAAAAAAAAAAGAAGACCTTATTTTTTTAAAAGCAAACTTTATATTCTCCCATTCTGAAGGCTGTCTTTTCACCTTGCTTATAGTTTCCTTTGTTGTGCAGAAGCTTTTAAGTTTAATTAGGTCCCATTTGTTTATTTTTGCTTTTATTTCCAATATTCTGGGAGGTGGGTCATAGAGGATCCTGCTGTGATGTATGTCAGAGAGTGTTTTGCCTATGTTCTCCTCTAGGAGTTTTATAGTTTCTGGTCTTATGTTTAGATCTTTAATCCATTTTGAGTTTATTTTTGTATATGGTGTTAGAAAGTGTTCTAGTTTCATTCTTTTACAAGTGGTTGACCAGATTTCCCAGCACCACTTGTTAAAGAGATTGTCTTTAATCCACTGTATATTCTTGCCTCCTTTGTCAAAGATAAGCTATCCATATGTGCGTGGATTTATCTCTGGGCTTTCTTCAGAATGGAAGAAAATAATAGCAAATGAAGCAACCGACAAACAACTAATCTCAAAAATATACAAGCAACTCCTACAGCTCAACTCCAGAAAAATAAATGACCCAATCAAAAAATGGGCCAAAGATCTAAATAGACATTTCTCCAAAGAAGACATACAGATGGCTAACAAACACATGAAAAGATGCTCAACATCACTCATTATCAGAGAAATGCAAATCAAAACCACTATGAGGTACCATTTCACGCCAGTCAGAATGGCTGCGATCCAAAAGTCTACAAATAATAAATGCTGGAGAGGGTGTGGAGAAAAGGGAACCCTCTTACACTGTTGGTGGGAATGCAAACTAGTACAGCCACTATGGAGAACACTGTGGAGATTCCTTAAAAAACTGGAAATAGAACTGCCTTATGATCCAGCAATCCCACTGCTTGGCATACACAGTGAGGAAACCAGAAGGGAAAGAGACACGTGTACCCCAATGTTCATCGCAGCACTGTTTATAATAGCCAGGACATGGAAGCAACCTAGATGTCCATCAGCAGATGAATGGATAAGAAAGCAGTGGTACATATACACAATGGAGTATTACTCAGCCATTAAAAAGAATACATTTGAATCAGTTCTAATGAGGTGGATGAAACTGGAGCCTATTATACAGAGTGAAGTAAGCCAGAAGGAAAAACATAAATACAGTATACTAACGCATATATATGGAATTTAGAAAGATGGTAACGATAACCCTGTATACGAGACAGCAAAAGAGACACTGATGTATAGAACAGTCTTATGGACTCTGTGGGAGAGGGAGAGGGTGGGAAGATTTGGGAGAATGGCATTGAAACATGTGAAATGTCATGTATGAAACGAGATGCCAGTCCAGGTTCAGTGCACGATGCTGGATGCTTGGGGCTGGTGCGCTGGGACGGCCCAGGGGGATGGTATGGGGAGGGGGGAGGGAGGAGGGTTCAGGATGGGGAGCACGTGTATACCTGAAATTTTTTTAATTTCAAAAATTAAAAAAAAATAAATATAAAAAAAAATAAATAAAAGCAAACTTTATATATATATTTTTTATAATTTTTGTGACTTTTTTTCTCTTTCTTTTTTTTTTTCTTCTTTTCTTTAACATTGTATTTTTGAAATTCCAAACTATACTTTAGGGTTTTAATTTTTGCTTTTTGGTATTTGTTATCAATTTTGTACCTTTAAGAACCCAATCTTCAGTACCCATTTTTACTTGGGCTGGATCTGTCTCTCTCCTTTTCATTCCCCCCTTTTATCCTCCTGGCCACCTCTGTCTCCTTCCTCCCTCTTCTCTTCTCACTATAACTCCATGAACATCTCTGAGCGGTCCAGTTGTGGAGTGCACATAAGGAAGTGATTACTGGCTAGCCTGCTCTCTCCTCTATTGATTCCACCTCATCTCATTTGGGCCGCCTCTAACTCCCTCCTCCCTCTTCTCTTCTCCAGATAACTCTGTGAACCTCTCTGGGTGTCCCTCACTGAGGAGAAACTTTTCATCTTTAAGCTAGATGTTTTATCAATGGTGCTGTATAGAAGGAGAAGTTTTGAGACTACTGTAAAAATAAGACTGAAAACCAGAAGTAGGAGGCTTAAGTCCAAACCCTGACTCCAGGGAACTCCTGATTCCAGGAAACATTAATTGACAGGAGCTCATCAAATACCTCCATACCTACACTGAAACCAAGCACCACTCAAGGGCCAACAAGTTCCAGAGCAAGACATACCATGCAAATTCTCCAGCAACACAGGAACACAGCCCTGAGCTCCAATATATAGGCTCCCCAAAGTTACTACAAAACCATAGACATCTCATAACTCATTACTGGACACTTCATTGCACTCCAGAGAGAAGAAATCCAGCTCCACCCACCAGAACACTGACACAAACTTCCCTAACCAAGAAACTTTGACAAGCCACCTGTACAAACCCACATACAGTGAGGACACTCCACAATAAAGAGAACTCCACAAACTGCCAGAATACAGAAAGGACACCCCAAACTCAGCAACATAAACAAGATGAAGAGACAGAGGAATACCCAGCAGGTAAAGGAACAGGATAAATGTCCACCAAACCAAACAAAAGAGGAAGAGATAGGGAATCTACCTGATAAAAAATTCCGAAAAATGATAGTGAAATTGATCCAAAATCTTGAAATCAAAATGGAATCACAGATAAATAGCCTGGAGACAAGGATTGAGAAGATGCAAGAAAGGTTTAACAAGGACCTAGAAGAAATAAAAAAGAGTCAATATATAATGAATAATTCAATAAATGAGATCAAAAACACTCTGGAGGCAACAAATAGTAGAATAAGAGAGGCAGAAGATAGGATTAGTGAATTGGAAGATAGAATGGTAGATATAAATGAGTCAGAGAGGAAAAAAAGAAAAACTAATTAAAAGAAATGAGGACAATCTTAGAGACCTCTGTGACAATGTTAACCGCCCCAACATTCAAATTATCGGAGGCCCAGAAGAAAACAAAAAGAAAGACCATGAGAAAATACTTGAGGAGATAATAGTTGAAAAATTCCCTAAAATGGGGAAGGAAATAATCACCCAAGTCCAAGAAACCCAGAGAATCCAAAACAGGATAAATCCAAGGTGAAACACTGTAAGACACATATTAATCAAATTAACAAAGATCAAACACAAAGAACAAATATTAAAAGCAGCAAGGGAAAAACAACAAATAACACACAAGGCGATTCCCATAAGGATAACAGCTGATCATTCACTAGAAACTCTTCAGGCCAGGAGGGAATGGCAAGACATATTCAAGTGATGAAAGAAAATAACCTACAACCCAGATTACTATATCCAGCAAGGATCTCATTCAAATATGAAGGAGAAATCAAAAGCTTTACAGACGAGAAAAAGCTGAGAGAATTCAGCACCACCAAACCAGCTTTCCAAAAAATACTAAAGGATATTCTCTAGACAGGAAACACAGAAAGGGTGTATAAACTCGAGCCCAAAATAATAAAGTAAATGGCAACGGGATCATACTTATCAATAATTACCTTAAATGTAAATGGGTTGAATGCCCCAACCAAAAGACAAAGACTGGCTGAATGGATACAAAAACAAGACCCCTACATATGTTGTCTACAAGAGACCCACCTCAAAACAGGGGACACATACAGACTGAAAGTGAAGGGCTGGAAAAAGATATTCCATGCAAATAGAGACCAAAAGAAAGCAGGAGTAGCAATACTCATATCAGATAAAATAGACTTTAAAACAAAGGCTGTGAAAAGAGACAAAGAAGGTCACTACACTACATAATGATCAAAGGATCAATCCAAGAAGAAGATATAACAATTATAAATATATATGCACCCAACATAGGAGCACCGCAATATGTAAGAGAAACGCTAACAAGTATGAAAGGGGAAATTAACAATAACACAATAATAGTGAGAGACTTAAATACCCCACTCACACCTATGGATAGATAAACTAAACAGAAAATTAACAAGGAAACACAAACTTTAAATCATACAATAGACCAGTTATACCTAAAAGATATCTATAGGACATTTCACCCCAAAACAATGAATTTCACCTTTTTCTCAAGTACACAGGTAACCTTCTCCAAGATAGATCACATCCTGGGCCATAAATCTAGCCTTGGTAAATTCAGAACAATTGAAATCATTCCAAACATCTTTTATGGCTACAATGCAGTAAGATTAGATCTCAATTACAGGAGGAAAACTATTAAAAATTCCAACATATGGAGGCTGAACAATATGCTGCTGATAACCAACAAATCACAGAAGAAATCAAAAAAGAAATCAAAACATGCATAGAAATGAATGAAAAGGAAAAGACAACAACCCCAAATCTGTGGGACACTGTAAAAGCAGTCCTAAGGGAAAAGTTTATAGCAATACAGGCATACCTCAAGAAACATGAAAAAAGTCAAATAAATAACCTAACTCTACACCTAAAGCAACTAGAAAAGGAAGAGATGAAGAACCCCAGAGTTAGTAGAAGGAAAGAAATCTTAAAAATTCGGGCAGGAATAAATGCAAAAGAAACAAAAGAGACCATAGCAAAAATCAACAAAGCCAAAAGCTGGTTCTTTGAAAGGATAAATAAAATTGACAAACCTATAGGCAGACTCATCAAGAAACAAAGGGAGAAAAATCAAATCAATAAAATTAGAAATGAAAATGGAGAGATCCCAACAGACAACATACAAATACAAAGGATCATAAGAGACTACTATTAGCAATTATATGCCACTAAAATTGACAACGTGGAAGAAATGGACCAATTCCTAGAAAATTACAACTTTCCAAATCTGGACCACGAAAAATAGAAAATCTTAACAGACCTATCAGAAGCACAGAAACTGAAACTATAATCAAACAAAAGCCCATGTCCAGATGGCTTCACAGCTGAATTCTATCAAAAACTTAGAGAAGAGCTAACACCTATCCTACTCAAACTCTTGCAGAAAATTGCAGAGGAAGGTAAACTTCCAAACTCATTCTATGAGGCCACCATCACCCTAATACCAAAACCTGACAAAGATCCCACAAAAAAAGAAAACTACAGGCCAATATCACTGATGAACATAGATGCAAAAATACTTAACAAAATTCTACAATCAGAATCCAACAACACATTAAAAAGATCATACACCATGACCAAGTGGGCTTTATCCCAGGGATGCAAGGATTCTTCAATATCTGCAAATCAATCAATGTAATACATCACATTAACAAATTGAAAAATAAAAACCATATGATTATCTCAATAGATGCAGAGAAAGCCTTTGACAAAATTCAACATCCATTTATGATAAAAACTCTCCAGAAAGCAGGAATAGAAGGAACATACCTCAACATAATAACAGCTATATATGACAAACCCACAGCAAACATTATCCTCAATGGTGAAAAATTGAAAGCATTTCCCCTAAAGTCAGGAACAAGACAAGGGTGCTCACTTTCACCATAACTATTCAACATAGTTTTGGAAGTTTTGGCCACAGCAATCAATGCATAAAAAGAAATAAAAGGAATCTAAACTGGAAAAGAAGTAAAACTTTCACTGTTTGCAGATGACATGATCCTCTACATAGAAAACCTTAAAGACTCTATCGAAAATTACTAGAGCTAATCAATGAATATAGTAAAGTTGCAGGATATAAAATCAACACACAGAAATCCCTTGCATTCCTATACACTAATAATGAGAAAACTGAAAGAGAAATTAAGGAAACAATTCTATTTACCATTGCAACGAAAAGAATAAAATACTTAGGAATATATCTGCCTAAAGAAACTAAAGACCTATATATAGAAAACTATAAAACACTGGTGAAAGAAATCAAAGAGGACACTAATAGATGGAGAAATATACCATGTTCATGGATTGGAAGAATCAATATAGTGAAAATGAGTACACTACCCAAAGCAATTTATGAATTCAATGCAATCCCTATCAAGCTACCAACAGTATTCTTCACAGAGCTAGAACAAATAATTTCACAATTTGTATGGAAATACAAAAAAAGCTCAAATAGCCAAAGCAATCTTGAGAAAGAAGAATGGAACTGGAGGAATCAACCTGCCTGACTTCAGGCTCTACTACAAAGCTACAGTTATCAAGACAGTATGGTACTGGCACAAAGACAGAAATATAGATGAATGGAACAAAATAGAAAGCCCAGAGAAAAATCCACACACCTATGGACACCTGATCTTTGACAAAGGAGGCAAGAATATACAATGGATTAAAGACAATCTCTTTAATAAGTGATGCTGGGAAAACTGGTCAACCACATGTAAAAGAATGAAACTAGAACACTTTCTAACACCATACACAAAAATGAACTCAAAATGGATTAAAGATCTAAACATAAGACCAGAAACTATAAAACTCCTAGAGGAGAACATAGGCAAAACACTCTCCGACATACATCACAGCAGGATCCTCTGTGACTCATCTCCCAGAATACTGGAAATAAAATCAAAAATTAGCAAATGGGACCTAATTAAAATTAAAAGTTCTGCACAACAAAGGAAAATATAAGCAAGGTGAAAAGACAGCCTTCAGAATGGGAGAAAATAATAGCAAATGAAGCAAGAGGCAAGCAACTAATCTCAAAAATATACAAGCCACACCTGCAGCTCAATTCCAGAAAAATAATGACCCAATCAAAAAATGAGCCAAAGAACTAAAGAGACATTTCTCCAAAGAAGACGTACAGATGGCTAACAAACACATGAAAAGATGCTCAACATCACTCATTCTCAGAGAAAAGCAAATCAAAACCACAATGAGGTACCATTTCACGCCAGTCAGAATGGCTGCGATTCAAAAGTCTACAAGCAATAAATGCTGGAGAAGGAGTAGAGAAAAGGGAACCCTCTTACACTGTTGGTGGGAATGCAAACTAGTACAGCCACTATGGAGAACACTGTGGAGATTCCTTAAAAACCTGGAAATAGAACTGCCTTATGACCCAGCAATCCCACTGCTGGGCACACACACTGAGGAAACCAGAAGGGAAAGAGACACGTGTACCCTATTGGTCATCACAGCACTGTTTATAATAGCCAGGACATGAAAGCAACCTATATGTCCAGCAGCAGATGAATGGATAAGAAAGCTGTGGTACATATACACAATGGAGTATTACTCAGCCATTAAAAAGAATACATTTGAATCAGTTCTAATGAAGTGGATGAAACTGGAGCCTATTATACAGAGTGAAGTAAGCCAGAAAGAAAAACACCAATACAGTATACTAACACGTATGTATGGAATTTAGAAAGATGGTAACAATAACCCTGTATATGAGACAGAAAAAGAGACACTGATGTATAGAACAGTCCTATGGACTCTGTGGGAGAGGGAGAGGGTGATGATTTGGAAGAATGACATTGAAACATGTATAATATCATGTATGAAACGAGTCGCCAGTCCAGGTTCGATGCACGATACTGGATGCTTGGGGCTGGTGCACTGGGAGGACCCAAAGGGATGGCATGGGGAGGGAGGGGGATTCAGGATGGAGAATATGTGTATACCTGTGGCAGAGTCATGTTGATGTATGGCAAAAACAATATTGTAAAGTTTAAAAATAAAATAAAAAAGGGAAAAAAAACAAATTAAAAAAATTATAACACGGTATGTCTTGGAAGCATACTTTGTCTGATGCTTATGGAAATAACAGTGAAGTAAGATTCTCAGTATATGCAATAGTTACTGTGCCATGATATCCACTGCTGTGTAACAACTACCCCTAATTTTAATAGCTTAAAACAACAGACCTTTTATTAAATATAAAGTTTTTGTGTTTCAAGAATTCAGATAGGGCTGCTCCTGCTGCTGCTAAGTTGCTTCAGTCATGTCCAACTCTGTGCGACCCCATAGACGGCAGCCCACCAGGCTCCGTTGTCTCCAGGCAAGAACACTGGAGTGGGTTGCCATTTCCTTCTCCAATGCATGAAGGTGAAAAGTGAAAGTTAATTCATTCAGTTGTGTCCGACTCTTTGTGACCCCATGGACTGCAGCCTACCAGGCTCCTCCGTCCATGGGATTTTTCAGGGCAAGAGTACTGGAGTGGGTTGCCATTGCCTTCTCTGTCAGATAGGGCACAGCTGGTTAAATAAAATGCTTTTCCTTGGTGTGACCAAGGTAATTCAGTGATTCTCATCTAGTGGCTCATCTGGTCTGGAAAGTCTAAGATGGCTTTGATCACAGACCCAGGCACATGGGTCTTCTCTGTCTCAATGTAGTATCAGAGTCCTTCTACAGTCTCTTCAACATTGTAGTCAGACTTCTTATATGACAGCTCAAGGCTCCAAGTGTGAGTGCTGTAACAGAAACGAAAGCTATTAGTCTTTTAAAATCTAGTCATATAAACTGACCCTGTGTCAGTTTTGCTATTCTTGTAGTCAAAGCAATTGCAGAGTACAGGATTCAAGTTGAAGAGGTATAGACTCTTCCTTTAAAATGTGAGGAGTGTCAAAGGATATGTCATCTTTAATTTGCTACAATTACCAAGTGATTTTCAGGATAATGACATTCTCACTACTTGGCTACTTCTATGCCAGGCTGCTGTTCCTTTAAAGGTGCATTTTAGAACTTAAATATAAATGGAAAAGACTGTAAGTGTAATTAATGTGGCCATGTATTCCTGGATATCTTTAAAGATCTCATATACTTTTGCTTTCATTCCTAATGAAGTTACTATTTTTATAGTCTCCAAACGTGTTTTTTTTTTTTTTAAGATAGCATTTAAATTACCAAGACTCTTCTGCAATAACTCAGAATGAACTTGGAAACTTCTCTTTTAGTGAGAAATACTGCAAAATTCCAATCTGTGCCCTTTGTCCTTCAACCACAAAGATTTGTTGTCACTTAAGCGTTGATCTTTTTTATTCCATTTTTTCCCCTGTGTAGGATAACTTTGATACATCCTAAGGATAATAGACAATTCCTTATTTAGCAAAATTATGAATAGAAACTGCTAAACTTAAAATAGCAGACTCAAAAAAACTTAAACAGGGTAGTCATAATAGATACTAAATCTATCTTGGGTACAAATATATTTTCTACATTTTTCTTTTATTTAGGTCAGCATGTGGTCATTTGTGCAGCTAATATATAATGAGGCAGATAAAAATAATTTAGACATTAGCAACCACCAACTGATTGAGAGACTGAGTGAATGTTTTATAGCAAAACTAGGCTTGTAGTTCAGCTTAATAGTGCCTTTAGTAAATCAGATTCATTTAATAGGATAGTTTTATTTTTGCTGTTTAAACACTGTCATGAAAATATTTCTTTTTTTTTCTTTTAGTTTTTACTTTTGTTATATTTGCCATATTCATGCAGCCACTATGAATAATATAACAGACGTTTCTGAAAAAATTAAAAATAATACTACCACATGATACAGAAATTCCACTTCTGGGTATATATCTGAAGAGAATGAAATCATTATCTCAAAGAGCTATCTGTACTCTTATATTTATTATTACAGCCTTATTTACAATAGCCAAGATACAAAAACAACCTAAGAGTTCGCTGATGGATAAATGACTAAGAAAATATTATAGACACACACACACATGCACACATACAGTGGAATATTATCCAGCCATAAAACAAATAAAATGCTGCCATTTGCCAAACATGGATGAACCTTGAGGGCATTAGGCTAAGTGAGATAAGTACAGGGAACAGATTGGTGGTTGCCAAAGGTGAGAGGTGAGAGGTGGGAGAAATGGGTGAAGGTGACCTTTTGGAAGTCAGAAATTACAAACTTCCAGTTATAAGATATATAAGTTCTGGAAATATAATGTACAGCATGGTAAATATAGTTAACAATACTCTATACTTGAGAGTTTATCTCACATGCTAGTAAAGAAATGCTCAAAATTCTCCAAGCCAGGCTTCAACAATACGTGAACCGTGAACTTCCTGATGTTCAAGCTGGTTTTAGAAAAGGCAGAGGAACCAGAGATCAAATTGCGAACATTCTCTGGATCATGGAAAAAGCAAGAGAGTTCCAGAAAAAAACATCTATTTCTGCTTTATTGACTATGCCAAAGCCTTTGACTGTGTGAATCACAATAAACTGGAAAATTCTGAAAGTGATGGGAATACCAGATCACCTGACCTGCCTCTTGAGAAACCTATATGCAGGTCAGGAAGCAACAGTTAGAACTGGACATGGAACAACAAACTGGTTCCAAATAGGAAAAGGAGTTCGTCAAGGCTGTATATTGTCATCCTGCTTATTTAACTTATATGAAGAGCACATCATGAGAAACGCTGTGCTGGAAGATGCACAAGGTGGAATCAAGATTGCTGGAATCAAGGAGAAATATCAATAACCTCAGATATGCAGATAACACCACCCTTATAGCAGAAAGTAAAGAGGAACTAAACAGCCTCTTGATGAAAGTGAAAGTGGAGAGTGAAAAAGTTGGCTTAAAGCTGAACATTCAGAAAAGGAAGATCATGGCATCTGATCCCATCACTTCATGGGAAATAGATGGGGAAACAGTGGAAACAGTGTCAAACTTTATTTTTCTGGGCTCCAAAATCACTGCAGATGGTGACTTCAGCCATGAAATTAAAAGACGCTTACTCCTTGGAAGGAAAGTTTTGACCAACCTAGATAACATATTCAAAAGCAGAGACATTACTTTGCCAACAAAGGTCCGTCTAGTCAAGGCTATGGTTTTTCCTGCAGTCATGTATGGATGTGAGAGGTGGACTGTGAAGAAGGCTGAGTGCTGAAGAATTGATGCTTTTGAACTGTGGTGTTGGAGAAGACTCTTGAGAGTCCCTTGGACTGCAAGGACATCCAACTAGTGCATTCTAAAGGAGATCAGACCTGGGATTTCCTTAGAAGGAATGATGCTGAAGGTGAAACTCCAGTACTTTGGCCACCTCATGCGAAGAGTTGACTCATTGGAAAAGACTCTGATGCTGGGAGGGATTGGGGACAGGAGGAGAAGGGGACAACAGAGGATGAGATGGCTGGATGGCATCACTGACTTGATGGACGTGAGTCTGAGTAAACTCCGGGAGTTTTGATGGACAGGGAGGCCTGGTATGCTGCGATTCATGGGGTCGCAAAGAGTCGGACCCAACTGAGCGACTGAACTGAACTGAACTGAAGAAAGTAGATCTTTAAAGTTCTCATTACAAGAAAGAAAATAACTCTATGGTGATAGATGTTAACTAAACTTCTTGTAGTAATCATTTTGTAATATATACATGTATCAAATCACTACATTGTATACCTTAAACCAATGAAGTGTTATATGTCAATTTTATTTCAATAAAGCTGGAAAAATAATTAAATGTCTATACTAAAATAGAGTTTAAATTAAAACAAATAAATGATGAGTGCGTTTATAAAGAAAATCATGCCTTCACATCACACTTTTCAAAACAGGAGAAGGAACACTCTCTGGAGAAAATTTTGAGACATCAATATGAGGTAGTTAGACAATATTACTTCTGTCTTTATTTAGGACACCTTGGTAAATGTGACATTCAGGGGATTTATCTTTGTCTTCATTGTGTTTATTTTTTCTTACTTAATTGGTCACTGTGGATGAAATATGTGCTAACAAGTAACTTTTAACTAACCTATCATTTTATACTTGCCCATTCATTCTAAATGCTGTCCTTTCAGTATAATAGATTTTGTCATCATTACTCCCTTGCTCCTAATTTACTTGTGGAAATCATAGATTGCTGGGGATACAAGGAACTCTGCTATTTAATCAGTTTTTCAGCCTTACAGCATTCAGTCAACAGAGATGTTTCCTTAGGCTATATGGCAAAACGTAATTTTTTTTTTTTCGCTCTAATCCAGAGGTAGGTGGAAGTTTAAACTATGCTTCTTCCCTATTATTTTATATTTCTTCTGATCTTTGTAGGTTTTTTAAAATCTAATAAAGTTTCATAAGGAGCACTTCTATAAAAACTCATCAGAAAACGCTTTTTGAAATAATTACTGGAAACTGGTTATCTCATTAGTGAACTTTGCTTAACTCTCTTGTTATAAGTGATATATAACATTTTTGCTGTCAGAGTTACTCATCAAAATATTCTGATAAATTTTTTTTCAGGAAAATATTTTTTTGGAAAAAAAATTGATAAATATTGTTGGTAAAAAAATAGAGGTAATGGTTCTAGTTCTTTGATCTTTGAACACACAGATTCTGGCAGCAGATTTTGGGAGTCCTCAATCAGTCACAATTTACAAAGCACTTTTATATACACTACTGTATTTGACCTTACAAACTGTTGAAGTAGGCATTAGTTTTCTATCAATTTTGTAAATAAGAAAACTAAGTGAAAGATTAGTGATGTTGAGCCATTTTTCATGGTCTTATTGGCCATTTTTTATGCTTTCTTTGGTAAAATGCCTGTTCAGGTACTTTGCCCATTTTTTATTGAAGCTTATTGTTTTTCATTGTTGTTGCTACACTGGGTCTTCATTGCTGCCTGTGGGTTTTCTCTAACTGCAGCAAGTGGGGGCTATTCTTTGCTGTGGTTCATAAGCTTCTCATTGCAGTGGCTTCTCTTGCTGGGGAGCACAGTGTCTAGGTAGATGGTCTTCAGTAGCTGCAGCAAAAACTCATTGTTTTTGAAGATGATGTCAGCCAATGATTTCATGGCTGTATATAAATTTTAAAAATTTCTTTCTTTGGTCATTCTTTCAAGCATAAAAATCTTAAAAATATGGGCTAGAAGCCTTAGCACCATTGAACTTGTTTCCCAACTTTAACAAGTAGGGAGGGAGGAAAGATAAATAGTATTTATCATTATAATATTCTAGGAATTACATTAAGTACTTTGCATGGTATCTCATTTAATCCTTAGAAAACTCTGAACATAGATTTTATCCAAAAACTCTGATGAGGAAATTCAGATTTTAGTTGTAGTCTTTCTCAAGATTACATTCTGAAGAACATGTATGTAACTTCTATCAACTTCCCACAAAGGAATTTAAATTTCTGGTAATTTATTACATGGTAATAGAAAACTAGAATCAAATCCTTGTTTGATCATGGTAGAGATATTAAATCTGTCTGGTGAACTCATAGAGAAAGTATTGGAAATGCAACTTCAGATGACAAAGTGTGCAATCCAAGTTTTAGTCTATTCTTCTTATGTGGACATGGTGAGTATATGGTAGTTAACTCATTCAGGAAACAGAACAAAAAACATTTTGTGGCTGATTATAAGTAGGAACTTTGTTTTTTGTTCTGTTTCCTGAATGAGTTAACTACCATACACCATTACAAATTGTTGAAGTAGGCATTAGTTTTCTATCAGTTTTGTAAATAAGGAAACTAAGTGAAAGATTAGTGATGTTGGGCAATTTTTCATGGTCTTATTGGCCATTTTTATGTTTTCTTTGGTAAAATGCCTGTTCAAGTACTTTTCCCATTTTATATATATATAGAAAACTCAGCAGTGGCCACAGGACTGGAAAAGGTCAGTTTTCATTCCAATCCCAAAGAAAGGCAATGATAAAGAATGCTCAAATTACTGCACAATTGCACTCATCTCACATGCTAGTAAAGTAATGTTTAAAATTCTCCAAGCCAGGCTTCAGCAATATGTGAACTGTGAACTTCCTGATGTTCAAGCTGGTTTGAGAAAAGGCAGAGGAACCAGAGATCTAATTGCCAAGATCCACTGGATCATCAAAAAAGCAAGAGAGTTCCAGAAAAACATCTATTTCTGCTTTATTGACTATGCCAAAGCCTTTGACTGTCTGGATTACAATAAACTGTGGAAAATTCTGAAAGAGATGGGAATCCCAGACCACCTGACCTGCCTCTTGAGAAACCTATATGTAGGTCAGGAAGCAACAGTTAGAACTGGACATGGAACAACAGACTGGTTCCAAATAGGAAAAAGAATATTTCAAGGCTGTATATTGTCACCCTGCTTATTTAACTTATATGCAGAGTACATCATGAGAAACGCTGGGCTGGAAGAAGGACAAGCTAGAATCAAGATTGCCAGGAGAAATATCAGTAACCTCAGATATGCAGATGTCACCACCCTTATGGCAGAAAGTGAAGAAGAACTAAAGGACCTCTTGATGAAAGTGAAAGAGGAGAGTGAAAAAGTTGGCTTAAAGCTGAACATTCAGAAAATGAAGATCATGGCATCTGGTCCCATCACTTCATGGGAAATAGATGGGGAAACAGTGTCAGACTTTATTTTTTTGGGCTCCAAAATCACTGCAGATGGTGATTGCAGTCGTAACTTTTCCTTGGAAGGAAAGTTATGACCAACCTAGACAGCATATTCAAAAGCAGAGACATTATCTTGCCAACAAAGGTCCATCTAGTCAAGGCTATGGTTTTTCCAGTAGTCATGTATGGATGTGAGAGCTGGACTGTTTAGAAGGCTGAGAGCCAAATAATTGATGCTTTTGATCTGTGGTGTTGGAGAAGACTCTTGAGAGTCCCTTGGACTGCTGCTGCTGCTAAGTCGCTTCAGTCGTGTTCGACTCTGTGTGACCCCATAGACGGCAGCCCACGAGGCTCCCCCGTCCCTGGGATTCTCCAGGCAAGAACACTGGAGTGGGTTGCCATTTCCTTCTCCAAACTTTGGCCACCTCATGTGAAGAGTTGACTCACTGGAAAAGACTCTGATGCTGGGAGGAATTGGGGGCAGGAGAAGAATGGGATGAAGAGGATGAGATGGCAGGATGGAATCACCAACTCGATGGACGTGAGGTTGAGTGAACTCGGGGAGTTGTTGATGGACAGGGAGGCCTGGTGTGCTGCAATTCATGGGGTCCAAAGAGTCAGACACCACTGAGCGACTGAATTGAACTGAACTGAACTGAAAACTAGATTATTGAAAATTGTCTCTACATTGTAAAACAGTAAACAATCTGAGAGGTACTGATTATTATGATCACAGCAGTAATGAGATGACCATCTTCGAGAGTCATTTATTCTCATCTTTTCTTCCCTGCTTTATTTTTAGAAAATAGTGAAAATCTTTCCCTTATTAACAAACCACTGACAGCCTTTTCCTTTCTATTACCATAGGGAGGAACCCTAGATAGTAAAAGTAAAGGAAAAAAGCAAGTGTCTTGAAGATCCCACAATGATGCATGATAAGTATTCCATAAACTTGTAATCAAGTTTCTATTTAGTTTAATTTTGTTATTTTCAAAGCTGTTACTTTAATTTGAGTAACTTATAGTAGTGACTGGACATTTTATTCAATTGTTCATTTCATATTGAGTAACTGATCAATGCAGATAAAGCAGTTGAAAATGTATCCAGTATGAAAACTACTTCTACATTGTTCATAACACTGAACGTTCATACAGGAGTTGCAGTTTATCATTTTTGAGACCATTTTTCTCACAGATGTAGTAATGTGTGAGATATATTTTCCCTTAAACTTCCATAAACATGTCACCTTAACTTCCAGGAAATGTTAAAGACCACTTAGCTATTCAAAGAGGCTGTTTCAGCTTAGAATATCCCGTGCTGAGAAAGGTTTCCAAGCAGAGTGATGAGTTATCACATAATATCTTCATATGATAAACAGTACCTTTATTGGAAAGAAAAGTAAATACAGAAACATGATTTCTAGTTGAGTGGCAGTAGTTTTATAAGCATAAAGTAATATGGTCACTGGCCATCCTCCAATAAATATCCCAAAGGCATTAGGCCAGACTGTGATCTTCTCAATTTTGCATGCAAACTTCAGCAATTGAAAATTAGTACTTTTCATAGAAGTGAAATGTACTAGTTTAGTAGACCAGGTTAAGAGGAAGTTACTTTGCATTTCTTCAATAAATGGTGCTGAAAAAACTGGACAGACATGCAAAAGATAAAAACTGAGTAACATTAACATGTCATACACAAAAATAAACTCAAAATAAATAAAAGACTTGAATATAAGATTGGAAACCATAATATGCCTAGAAAGAAATATAGGGGAAAAATTCCTTGACATTGGTTTTGATAATAAATTTCATATTTGACGCCAAAATCAAAGGTAACAAAAGCAAAGATAAACAAGTGCAACCACGTCAAACTAAAAAAAAAAATCTATACAGCAAAGGAAACTCAACAAAATGAAACAATCTATACGATAGGAGAAAATATTTTCAAATTTTATCTAATAAAGGATTAATATTTAAAATATATAAATAACTCATAGAACTCAATCTCCAAAAATGAATCAAATTAAATGCAGGCAAGGAAACTAAAGAGAAAATTGTCCAAAGAAGACATACAAATGGACAATTAATACATGAAAAGGTTTTTAACATCAATAATCATCAAGGAAATGCAAGGCAAGCGAGAAGTGTTGGAGTTCAGTTGAGTTCAGTTGCTCAGTCTTCAACTCTTTGCAACACCATGGACTACAGCATGCCAGGCTTCCCTGTCCTTCACCAACTCCCAAGGCTTGCTCAAACTCATGTCCATCAAGTCAGTGATACCATCCAACCATCTCATCCTCTGTCATCCCCTTCTCCTCCTGCCTTCAATCTTTCCCAGCATCAGGGTCTTTTCCAGTGAGTCAGTTCTTTGCATCAGGTGGCCAAAATATTGGGGTTTCAGCTTCAGCATCAGTCCTTCCAATGAATAATCAGGACTGATTTCCTTTAGGATGTACTGGTTGAATTTCCTTGCAATCCAAGGGACTCTCAAGAGTCTTGTTCAACACCACAGTTCAAAAGCATCAATTATTCAGCCCTAAGCTTTCCTTTTTGTCCAACTCTCACATTCATACACGACTACTGGAAAAACCATAGCTTTGACTAGACAGAGCTTTGTTGGCAAAGTAATGTCTCTGCTTTTGAATATACTGTCTAGGTTGGCCATAGCTTTTCTTCCAAGGGGCAAGCGTCTTTTAATTTCATGGCTGCAGTCACCATCTGCAGTGATTTTGGGGCCCAAGACAATGAAGTCTCTCACTGTTTCCATTGTTTCCCCATCTATTTGCCATGAAGTGATGGGACCAGATGCCATGATCTTAGTTTTCTGAAAGTTGAGCTTTAAGCCAGCTTTTTCACTCTCCTCTTTCACTTTCATCAAGAGGTTCTTTAGTTCTTCTCCACTTTCTGCCCTAAGGGTAGTGACATCTGCATATCTGAGTTTATTTCTATTTCTCCCAGCAATCTTGATTCCAGCTTGTTCTTCATCCAGCCTGGCATTTCTCATGATGTATTCTGCATATAAGTTAAATAAGCAGGGTGACAATATACAGCCTTGATGTACTCCTTTCCCTAATTGGAACCAGTCTTTTGTTCTGAAGTGTTGGAGAGGGTGTGGAGAAAAGGAACTCTTGTACATGGTTGGTGGGAATGTAAATTGCTGCAGCCACTATAGAGGTTCCTCAAAAGATTCCAAATCAAACTACTACATGTTCCTGGGTATATATCTGGGTATATATCTGAAGAGAACATAAATGCTATTCCAAGGTGGTATCTGTGCCTCCACATTCAATGCAGCATTATTTAAAACATTCAATATATGGAAATAATCTTGTATCTGTCAACAGGTGCATACATTAGAAAAGAACTATATATCCACAACAGAATATGATTTAGCCATGAAAAAAGTTTTTCCTGTCATTTGAAACAGCATGGATGAAATTTCAGGGCATTAATCAGTCAGACAAGGACAAATACTGTACGAGCTCACTTTTATGAGGGTTTAAAAAAAAAAAAAAGCATTGCACTCATAGATATAAAAAACAGATTGGTGGTTGCCAGAGGAGGAAGGTGGCAATAAGAGGTGGCAGCTTCCAGCTGTAAAATAAATACGCTGTGGGGATGCAATGTACAGTATAGTGAATATAGTTAACAATGCTTTATTTTATATTTAAGAGTTGCTATGAGTAGATCTTGAATGTTCTCATCACAAACAAGAAATGTAACTATACGTGGTAATAATGTTAACTAAACTTACTTGTGGTAGTTATTTTGCAATATATACAAATATCAAAGCACTATGCTGCACAAATAAAACTAATACAATGTTACATATTAATTATATCTCAATTTTACTAAAAGAAAATGAGGAGGAAATCATCTTTTTAGCACTTCTTTCATGCATTTGCTAATTTTCATGGTGCCAAGAGTGGCAACTGATAAACTAATTCACTTTTAAGGCAGGGAGAAATCAAGGATTTATAAGTTTGAGGGTTATACAATTTTGTTTGAGTGCTGTTTAAGAAAAATGATACAAATGATTATAAATTTGCTTGTCTCCCCACTAGAGTGTGTAAAGGACCCAAGAAAATGAAGAACCCTAAAGTTTGCATTTCATTAATACATTGTAAGCTCCTTCAAAGGCATTAAAGATATTATTAGAATAACTAGTACTTGGTAAATGTGCAGTTAATTAGCTTGGAAGAAAAGACTAAGGGGAAGTTGTTGTGTCTGTTATATGAAATATGTTTTATGATACAGTGAAAACAGACAACTGACAACTAGTTCTGGGTAAATCCCAAAGAGGATTTGAATGGAATGCAAGTTGTAGATTCTGTTTCCGTAAAACATCCTTATTAACTACAAGTATTCCTAGGAGGTTTGATATTTTCTGATTCAAAAAGTCCTATATATTCAATTCTACTCACAGGTAAAAAATAAAAATGTTTCTATTAATTTTAATGGTTATTATCAACTAGTCACACATTCTTGGCTATCTTACAATTTAGAATTGGAAATTTAGAATTAGGGCATTTTGAACATTTTAAAAATGAGGAGACTTTTAAAGATAGAATTACCATTTTTCACTTTTTTGGAGTTGATATATTTTCAATAATTGTTTCATTTTCAGTGATTTTCTTAGATGGAATAATTTTACATTTTTTTCCAAATTCACATTCTTATTTTAATAATTTAAAAATGAAATAAAATACATCTATGTAAAACATTATTCCTTTGAGTCCATAATACCTCCCTTGCCTTCAATTTTAGAAATTGAGACTTAACACACAGAAATGACCTCTTCATGGAATAAACAACACAATAGAAAGAGAGTTTAATGTCCTTGGCTGAAGTCGTGGTTTTTAAATCACTTGTGGAAGGGAATTTGCATGCCTGATTCATACTTGGAAAGCACTCTACCCAAAATACATCCCTACCTGAAGTCAAATGCCATCCTTGACAATTCTTTATATCAAGCATTTTCTTCACCTGACATTCTTATTTTAGCATTTAATATCCCTGGAATGATTCACACTTTAAACTACCAATATATTTAAATGAGTTCCTCAGTTCAATTTCTTTAAGAGTAGTAATCAACCTGGTGAGATTATTAGACATCTGTGCAAAGGGACCTTGCAGTTTGGAAAAAAAAAATCAAATAGAGAAGTAAGGGATGCTGAAAACACGTTTCTCTAGAATCAACCATGAATGACTATATTTACTATTTCCTACATTAGGATGATTGATATAACAGGCATAAGGCTTATCTCTAGACTTTAAAAAATCTTGTTGCTACTCCTGGATCTCCTCCAAAACTATCTTGCCTCAAACTATTGTCCTTGATTTTCTCATATTACTCTTTCTTCAATGTTTTCTTTTGGACTACTAGGCTTCTTAGAGATCTTTTACTTGAAAGAGTATTTCTGGATAAATTACAATAAAGAACATTTATAGAATTGTTTTTATCAGTCATTGAATCCTAGCTAGATAACTCACAGTAGCTATCAATGAGACCAAATTAATAATAATAATAACAATATTAATTATATATATAACAGTTATTGGGATTTATTATGTTAAGCATTTTTCTGAGCACTTGCACGGATTATCTTACATAATGTTCAGAATAACCTTATGAGGTAGATATTATCTTCATTTTATTTTTGAATGATGGAACCAAGAAACAGAGAGTTTCAAAAACTTTCCTAGGATCACACAGGGCTTCCCCGATGGCTCAGCAGGTGAAAAATCTGCCTGCAATGCAGGAGACACAGGAGTCATGGGCTTGATCCATGGATTGGGAAGATCCCCTAGGGGAGGAAATGGCAATCCACTCCAGCATTTTTGTGTGGAGAATCACATGGACAGAGGAGCCTGGTGGACTACAGTCTTTGGGATCGCAGAGAGTCAGACATGACTGAAGTGACTTAGAACACAGGATCACACACAACCTGCAAGTAGACAGTGCCAGATTTTGAACTCCCATCTTCTAAGAACAGGGCCTATACATTTTGACATTGTGCATCATTTCTTATATAGAAAATATTTTCAATACTTTTAGCATAGCAACAATTGTATGAGCTCAGTGGCCTTGTGTTAGCACATTTACTAAGCATAAATATTACTCAGTACAACATAAACCATAATTACTGAAAATTTCCAGCATGAAAAGATGGTAATTCATCTATACACATTTATTTTATTAAGAATCCTTTTTCTATATTAGAAAAAATTGAAACCAGCATGCCATTCTAGATTTTCACTCTTTAGTATAAATTATATAATAATTTGTCTTAAGTGGCTGGACTCTAACCAGCTTGTAATTTACTGAATGGCAGCATGAGTAGTATCATGTAAAACCATAAAGAGAGTTATAACCTTTGATACTTGTGGATTAGAATAATGAAACTTTTGTCCCAATTCTTTTCCTATATATTTTATTTAGGAGCAAAACGTTGATCATTAGCTTAACTGAATATCTCTCTGAGAACTTATGGTGGAGCAAAAAACAGACTATATGATTCCTATCTAGATTAAGTAAATTATTCTTAATGCCAAATAATGAAAAATTTTACCCATTGTTATTGGTATGCACAAGACCTTTTCTTTCCCCCTTGGGTTACAAGACTGTTTCCAGCTAGAAATAAGTTATTTCTGCCTGTTTATAGCCCCCTGAGAATTATTTCCCAGTATTTTCTATTGGAAAAGAGAGAAAGAAAAAAGCAAAAGGCAAAGGAGAAAGGGAAAGATATATCCAACTGAATGCAAAGTTCCAGAGAATAACAAGGAGAGATTAAAAAAAAAAAAAAAAAAGCCTTCTTATGTGAACAGTGCAAAGAAATAGAGGAAAGTGTTAGAATGGGAAAGACTAGAGATCTCTTAAAGAAAATTGGAGGTGCCAAGAGAACATTTCATGCAAGGATGGGCACAAAAAAGACAGAAGGGCAAGGACCTAACAGAAGCAGAAGAGATTAAAAAGAGGTGGCAAGAATACAGAGAAGAGGGCTTCCTTGGTAGCTCAGTGGTAAAGAATCTGCCTGCCAATGCAAGCGACATGGGTGCGATCCTGGTCCAAAAAAATCCCACATGCCACTGAGCAACTAAGCCTGTGTGCCCCAACTATGAGCCTGTGATCTAGAGCCCAGGAACCGCAACTACTGAGCCCTCATGTCACAACTGCTGAAGTCCACATACCTTGTATCCTCCACAACAGGAGAAACCATTGACATGAGAAGCCCATGCATCACAACTAGACAGTAGTCCCTGCTTGCTGCAACTAGAGAAAAGCCCATGCAGCAATGAAGATCCAGTACAGCTTATATATATATATGTGTGTGTATATGTATATATATATATATATATAATAAAAAGCTTATATATATAATAAAAGAGCTTATATATATATATATATATATATATATAAAATAAAGGAGACTACACAGCTTATATATATATATATATATATATATATATATATATAAAATAAAAGAGAATACACAGAAGAACTTTACCGAAAAAAGTCTTAATTACCTGAATGGATAACCACTATGGTATGGTCACTTACCTAGAACCAGAAATCCTGGAATGTGAAGCCAAGTGGATCTTAGGAAGCACTACTACAAACAAAACTAGTGGAGATGATGGAATTCCACCATCGTTTTGAAATAGCTGGGCTATTTCAAAAATTAAAAGATGATGCTGTTAAAGTGCTGTACTCAATATGCCAGCAAATTTGGAAAACTAAGCAGTGATCACAGGACAGGAAAAGATCAGTTTTCATTCCAATCTCAAAGAAGAGCAATGCCAAAGAATGTTCCAACTACCATACATTTGCACTGATTAAACATGCTAGCAAGGTAATGCTCAAAATCCTTTAAGCTAGGCTTCAACAGTACATGAACCAAGAACTTTTAGATGTACAATATGGATTTGGAAAAGGCAAAGGAACCAGAAATCAAATTGCCAGCATATGCTGTAACATAGAAAAAGCAAGGGAATTCCAGAAAAACATCTACTTCTGCTTTACTAACTACAGTAAAGTACTTTGTGTATATCACAACAAACTGTGGAAAATTCTTAAAGAGATTGGAATATCAGACATTTTGCCTGTCTCCTGAGAAACCTGTATGTAGGTCAAGAAGCAACTGTTAGAATTGGACATGGAACAATGGACTGATTCAAGACTGGGAAAAGATTATGTCAAGGCTGTGTATTGTCAGCCTTCTTATTTAACTTATGTGTGGAGGACATCATGGGAAATGCTAGGCTGGATGAATCCCAACCTGAAATCAATATAGCCAGGAGAAATACCAATAGCCTCAAATATGCAGATGTTATCACTCTGATAGCAGAAAGTGAAGAGGAACTAAAAAGCCTCTTGATGAGGGTGAAAAAGGAGTGTGAAAAAGCTGGCTTGAAATTCAAATTTAAAAAACCTAAGATCAGTTCATGGAAAATACAAGAGGAAAAGGTGGAAACAGTGGCAGATGTTATTTTCTTGGTCTCCAAAATCACTGTACTTGGTGACTATAGCCACAAAATTAAAGGATGCTTGCTCCTTGGAAGGAAAGCTATGATAAAACTAGACAGTATATTAAAAAGCAGAGACATCACTTTACCAACAAAGGTACATATAGTCAAAACTATGGTTTTTCTAGGATGTGGTAGTTGGACCATAAAGAATGCTGAACACCAAAGAATTGATAGTTTCAAATTGTGGTACTGGAGAAGACTCTTGAGAGTCCCTTGGACAATAAGGCAATCAAACCAATCAATGCGATAGGAAATCAACTCTTAATATTCACTGATGCTGAAGCTACAATACTTTGGCCACCTGATGCAAAGAGCTGACTCACTGGAAAAGACCCTGATGCTGGGAAAGATTGAGGGCATGAGAAGGGAGTGACAGAGGATGAGGAGCTTGGATGGCATCATTGACACAATGGACATGAGTTTGAGTAAACTCATGGAGATAGTGAAAGACAGGGAAGCCTAGCTTGTACATGCGGTTGCAAAGAGTTGGACATGACTTTGTGACTGAACAACAAATTTTGTAGACATGTCACATTTTCTCCCAATTAATCAATATAACCCCTAGGCAGCCTTGAGTATCTCTACACAGTGAAAATGACACTGAAAAATAAGTTTGCTCAAGAATTTGCTAGATGATGTATATATGAACAAGATGTTTAGTCAATTATGACTGAGTGACTATCACTCACCCAATCAATACAATCAACTCAATCAATACAATATGTCAATCAATACAACTCTTGGTGATTTGGTGTTCACATCACAAATTATACTAATTGGTACACCAGCTAAGCCAAAGGCAGAACAAGCCATGGAAATGGAACACTTCTTTTGTCACTCTGAGTAGTGATCTCAATTGTCTCTCCCTGCTTACTTTAAAAATTTTCTCTCTGTCTCACTATTGTTTCCATCAAATTTTCCAAGAGTACTTGCAATTTCTAAAATAAATAACAAAGAAAAATATTACAGAACAAAATATATAAGGTTTAATAAATTATTGGATTAATATGTTATTATGCTGAACTAGAGTATGTTGTATTGGAGAAGGAAATGGCAACCCACTCCAGTGTTCTTGCATGGAGAATCCCAGGGACGGGGAAGCCTGGTGGGTTGCCGTCTATGGGGTCGCACCCAGTTGGACACGACTGAAGCAACATAGCAGCAGCAGCAGCAGAGTATGTTGTATTATAAATATTGCATACTTCTATACCTCTTCCCCTGAATTTAAGAAAGGATATTTTTTTAAGCTCAGGACTCAAGACTTTGATATCCATACTGTCATTGTTATATAAGTGATGGTAGAGTGAAACATGTCACAGAAATATGTAAAAATAAAATCAAGGAAACAGGGAGTGGGTATATAATTAACAGCGCTGTGGGTATGAAGTGAGTAAAACCACATCATGATGATTTTTTATAATCATTATTGCATTTAGCCTCATTAGAATCAAGTTGGATGGGGCAATATAATATCATTTGTTCTGTAGAGGTAAATGCAAATGAAGTATAGTGCTTTTAGTAGAACCTAGACACAACCTTGAAGATCAGATGATTCATGAGATGTTGATAAATCGCAAATTTGCTATGTGGATTAAGGCCCTGACCTTGTGTTTTTGAAAGGGAGTCTGAAAGGTAAATTTCTTATTATGACATGAATTTTTAAAACTCTGTGTTCTACTTTTAATAACTTTCATAAAAATAATAAAAATTAATCAAATATTTTCAAGATCCATGTGGTTTAGTACCCTTACAAAACAAAAAAATGCCAGTTATCACTGTACAGTTAGAGGAAAAATAAACACAATATTTATCTATACACTATCACCATTTCTTTCAATGCAGATTTTCAAAACACAGATTTTTAGCTACATTACTGTTATACTGCTTGCCATGATCTTTGGATTTTGTCAAATAGATCTTTCTAGTAAAATATTTTGTTCAAGTAATGAGGGAGCTTGTAGAGTTTGAATTCCATAGCTTAACTTTAGATACCTGAACTAATTCTTGTAGATAACTGGACTCAAACATACAGGGGAATTTTATGAATTTCTTGTGTTTTGGGGAATGCCCAATTAAAATTGCAAGATCAGTTCTCTGAAGGGATACAAGGAAATTTTATGAAGGAAAAGGATAGGAGCTAGAGTGAGGATAGATTAACACAGACAATGAGCCTGAGCCCAGCTTGGATACTGTTAGAAACTGAATGGAAGGGAGATGTGTGGCAGTAGAATATCACCTGTGGTGTAATAAAGAGGAGTTCCTACATGAAACGTGTTGAGTATTTCTGATACCTAGGCTTCTGAGACATGGGGAGAGGCTTTCTCAGAGAAGGGCTGAGGAGGACTGGCCTAGTGTCCCATGATATATTTTCAAAATAGAATTTGGCAAATACAGGCATCGGTGTCCAAGGGAATCTAATGTAGTGAAAAGGATATGGTGTTGGAATTGTAAGAGAGAGAGATTACTTGAATGAGTACTCAGCGTACTTACAGTGTCGTCCTTTCAATTGACAAGGGAGACAAACAGTGCAATTGATCTTCATATCCCTTCCCTAGTGTATTTCATTTTATTTTATTTTTAAAATTTATTTAATTGTGGCTAATTACTTTACAATATTGTAGTGGGTTTTGCCATACATTGACATGAATCAGCCATTGGTTTACATGTGTTCCCCGTCCTGAACCTCCCTCCCACCTCCTTCCCCATGTATTTTCAAAACAGCTGGAAATGGTCTGGTAGACTACAACTTGGTTCCTACAGAGTATTAGAGTGTAAGTCAGGTTGAATTGAGGCAAAAATCCCAATTCTGTGGTCTGAACACTGAAAAATGTCTTAGTTCATTTGAGCTACTATAACAAAACATTGTAGACTGGGTAATTTATAAGAAACAGAGATTTATTTCTCAAATTCTTGGTGAGTCCAAAATCAAAATTCTGGCAAATCCAGTGTCTGATGAGGTCTTTCACTCTGGTTCACCTTCTTGCTGTATCTTCATATGGTGGAAGTGGGGAGAGAGTTCTCTTAGTCCTGTTTCCTAATGGCACTAACCTCATTTTTGAGGGCCAAGCCCTAGTGATCCCCTAAAAACCAGGCCTCCTAATATCATCACTTTTAAGGGTCAGGATCTCAAAATACAAATTTAAGGGTGTCAGCTTAAAGAAAAACATACAACACAAGAAATGTGAGTTTAAGTTTTATTCAGATTATTTGTAAGTTACTTGTTTACACTGAGAACTATAGCCTGGGACAGCTGCTCAGTTAGCTCTGATGAAACACTTGTGAACAGGTGAGAAAAAGCTAGTTTATATATGATTTTTGGCTAATAAATATGTACAATCAAGCATACACAGTGGTAAAAGATTACTGCTAATCACAAGGAACAGATAACTCAAATGATTTTAGTGTTTTTCTACATATAAGAAGATGTGAAAATCTGGGGTTATTAATATTATTCCTCTGATATACATCAAATTATGTGAGGGGCCTGATTGTCCAAAGCACAGAGTGCCTCTTCCTGTTACTATCTTAATTTCCACTCAATGTGCACTTTGGTCAGTGAATGCAGTGGACTATTACTTAACCTTTACAAAACTGGTTGGTGAGCATGCTTTTTGTTCTTTGTTCACAGAGGGAGACATGAACATTCAGATTATAGTAAAGAAGATGTGAGTGTTTATGCCAGAGACACAAGAGCCAAGGTCTGAGGTAGGAAGGAAAATTCCACTATAAATTACTTTGGTTTTTCAGTTAAGGGAGAAGAGTTTCTGGGCTAGGTGGTAACCAAAGATTCAACAGTACAATGAGGCTTCTCTTAGCCACTGCACAGCTGTGATGCTGTTTTATGAAACAACATTCACCAAACCCAAAAGAATGTCATTGAAAGCAAAAACCAAGTTTAGTCAATTAATAAGCCTAATAGAAAAGTAATACATCCAGAAAGCAAGTGCTGTTGTATGAAAACAAAGCAAAATCCAAATGAGTGCCAATATAGTTAAAGGTGGCAGAACTGGATAGTGAGTGTGCATATTTTCTTAGTTTATGAATACCCAATTTTTGTTCAACCACTATTATATTAAGAGGTCAGGGGTATAGGACAATTAAAATTGTCAGGCTTCTATTATTTTGGATTTTTGATCAACCTTGCTTGACATAGGCATCAGGATTCAAGCTGAGAAGAGTTGAACTATTTTCTTTGGAAATTGCTAAGAAACTAATAGGGCTTGCTTTCATTTCACTTAACATAGACTTTTCAACTCTCTGTATAAACACCCCCAAAAATATAGTACAAGAAAATACTTTGGTTTGAATCTCATTTCAATTCCTTTAGCATCTCATGCCTTACAAGAATTCATCACTTTAATAAGGGATGAATTATACAGAGCAGTAACTTCCTGTTAAATAAGTATTACATAGAAGAATATCTATCGGTTTCAGACATAATCACTGAAAAAATATATAATTGGAGTTCTTCAGTGGTTCAATTAAGTAACCAGTCATGTTTGATTTCTTGAGGTCATAGCTGAGTGTGTTGTATTAACCAAGGAAAGATTCAGATAAAAGTTAGGTTGGATGTGGTGAATTGTTTCACTTATCTAAAGTAACCAAAGACACTTGTAAAAGAATGAAACTAGAACACTTTCTAACACCATATACAAAAATAAACTCAAAATGGATTAAAGATCTCAACGTAAGACCAGAAACTATAAAACTCCTAGAGGAGAACATAGGCAAAACACTCTCTGACATACATCACAGCAGGATCCTCTATGACCCACCTCCCAGAATATTGGAAATAAAAGCAAAAATAAACAAATGGGACCTAATTAAACTTAAAAGCTTCTGCACATCAAAGGAAACTATTAGCAAGGTGAAAAGACAGCCTTCAGAATGGGAGAAAATAATAGCAAATGAAGCAACCGACAAACAACTAATCTCAAAAATATACAAGCAACTCCTACAGCTCAACTCCAGAAAAATAAATGACCCAATCAAAAAATGGGCCAAAGATCTAAATAGACATTTCTCCAAAGAAGACATACAGATGACTAACAAACACATGAAAAGATGCTCAACATCACTCATTATCAGAGAAATGCAAATCAAAACAACTATGAGATACCATTTCACACCAGTCAGAATGGCTGCGATCCAAAAGTCTACAAATAATAAATGCTGGAGAGGGTGTGGAGAAAAGGGAACCCTCTTACACTGTTGGTGGGAATGCAAACTAGTACAGCCACTATGGAGAACACTGTGGAGATTCCTTCAAAAACTGGAAATAGAACTGCCTTATGATCCAGCAATCCCACTGCTGGGCATACACACTGAGGAAACCAGAAGGGAAAGAGACACGTGTACCCCAATGTTCATCGCAGCACTGTTTATAATAGCCAGGACATGGAAGCAACCTAGATGTCCATCAGCAGATGAATGGATAAGAAAGCAGTGGTACATATACACAATGGAGTATTACTCAGCCATTAAAAAGAATACATTTGAATCAGTTCTAATGAGGTGGATGAAACTGGAGCCTATTATACAGAGTGAAGTAAGCCAGAAGGAAAAACATAAATACAGTATACTAACGCATATATATGGAATTTAGAAAGATGGTAACAATAACCCTGTATACGAGACAGCAAAAGAGACACTGATGTATAGAACAGGCTTATGGACTCTGTGGGAGAGGGAGAGGGTGGGAAGATTTGGGAGAATGGCATTGAAACATGTGAAATGTCATGTATGAAATGAGATGCCAGTCCAGGTTCAATGCACGATGCTGGATGCTTGGGGCTGGTGCACTGGGACGACCCAGAGGGATGGTATGGGGAGGGAGGAGGGAGGAGGGTTCAGGATGGGGAACACATGAGAAATAAAGGAATAAATTAAAAAAAAAAGATGAATAAGGTCTGAGGACATAAAGTATAACATAAAGACTATAGTTGATAACATTGAATTATATAATTGAAATTTTAAGAGTGTCAAACTTAAATGTTCTCACCCAAAAAAGTAAAAAAAGGTAAATATGTAAGGTGATGGCCTTGTTAATTAACAAGATAGCAGGACTCTTTTTACAATGTATATCAGGCATCCCAATGTCACTTTAAATATCGTACAATTTTATTTGTCAATTAGGCCTCGTAAAGCTGAAAAAACACTGTTACATGCTTACCATTAAGAAAATAAATAAATAATACTTATTGTTTGTAAAAAAAAATAATAAAAAAATAAACAAGAAAAAAATAAATAAATAAAGTAACCAAAGACAATATAAAAATTATGTCAGCTAGATAGTGTGTCGGTTTTAGAAGTAGAAAGCAGAGAACACTTGACCATAGAGTTTTATTACAAAGGTGCTATCAAAAGGGAGATACATTGTTCCATATTCTATGGGACTATATGCATTTCTGAATAAGATACTCCTGTGGGCACTGGGATTAATCACAGGTTTAAAAGAAAAGTGTAAATCAAACATCTAGCTTAGTGCTATAATATGGTTCACAGTAAAATACACTATTCAAGTAAGGACTTGGTTGAGGCCATAATTTTTAATTTTACAACTGGTAAAACTGAGTGGAGTTAGTTATTTTTAAAATCTCAGGAATTCAAACCTTTATCATCATCATGCAGATTGAAGCGCTTGAGGAAACTTGAAACTAGAATCTTCTGAGGAATACAAGATGAAGAGAATCATTTTGTTAAGTTGCAGCTTAAATTTCCAAGGTAACAACTAGTACTATCTATTTAATTATACTCTCTCCTAATTCAAATACTCTTAGGAAGTAAGTTTTGCACTGCATGTAATTATGCATGTAAAGTACACCTTGGGAACATAGTGCTCATTCTCTGAACCAGACCAAAATTGCTTATCTTCACTGGCTGTTTTTGATTCAAGCCAATGGTTGGACATCCTCAGCTTGTTGGCATAAAATTTGTCACTCAATCAATATGTTCTCCAAAGAATTTATAAATTTATATGGTTTGAATCATGGAATTATATAGGCACTTTACTTCAGCTATTTTAGTATTGTCAAAATCATCTTAGAATAGTTTGGCCAAAGAAAACCAATAATTTTAAATTATTTTCCTTGAAATTTGAATGTTTTATTTACACACTTGCTATTGAGGATCAGCAGTTCTTTTTTTTTTAATATAAATGTATTTATTTTAATTGGAGGTTAATTACTTTACAATATTGTATTGGTTTTGCCATACATCAACACGAATCCACCACAGGTATACACATGATCCCCATCCTGAACCCCCCTCCCCCCTCCATCCCTGTACCATCCCTATGGGTCATCTCAGTGCACCAGCGCCAGGCATCCAGTATCATGCATCAAACCTGGACTGGCAACTCATTTCATATATGATATTATAAATGTTTCAATGCTGTTCTCCCAATTCATCCCACCCTCGCCCTGTCCCACAGAGTCCAAAAGACTGTTCTATACATCTGTGTCTCTTTTGCTGTCTCGCATACAGGGTTATCATTACCATCTTTCTAAATTCCATATACATGTATTAGTATACTGTATTGGCAGAGAAGGCAATGGAAACCCACTCCAGTACTCTTGCCTGGAAAATCCCATGGACAGAGGAGCCTGGTGGGCTGCAGTCCATGGGTTTGCTAGGAGTCGGACATGACAGAGTGACTTCACTTTCACTTTTCACTTTCATGCATTGGAGAAGAAAATGGAAACCCACTCCAGTATTCTTGCCTGGAGAATCCCAGGGACGGGGGAGCTTGGTGGGCTACCGTCTATGGGGTCACACAGAGTCCGACACGACTGAAGCAACTTAGCAGCAGCATACTGTATTGGTGTTTTTATTTCTGGCTTACTTCACTCTGTATAATAGGCTCCAGTTTTATCCATCTCATTAGAACTGATTCAAATTTATTATTTTTAATGGCTGAGTAATATTCCATTCTGTATATGTACCACTGCTTTCTTATCCATTTGTCTGCTGATGGACATCTAGGTTGCTTCCATGTCCTGGCTATTATAAACGGTGCTGCAATGAACATTGGGGTACACGTGTCTCCTTCAATTCTGGTTTCCTCGGTGTGTATGCCCAGCAGTGGGATTGCTGGGTCATGTCAGTTCTATTTCCAGGTTTTTAAGGAATCTCCACACTGTTCTCCATAGTGGCTGTACTAGTTTACATTCCCACCAAGACTGTAAGAGGGTTCCCTTTTCTCCACACCCTCTCCAGCATTTATTGCTTGTAGACTTTTGGATTGCAGCCATTCTGACTGGCGTGAAATGGTACCTCATAGTGGTTTTGATTTACATTTCTCTGAGAATGAGTGATGTTGAACATCTTTTCATGTGTTTGTTAGCCACCTGTATGTCTTCTTTAGAGAAATGTCTATTTAGTTTTTTGGCCCATTTTTTGATTGAGTCGTTTATTTTTCTGGAATTGAGCTGTGGGAGTTGCTTGTATATTTTTGAGATTAGTTGTTTGTCAGTTGCTTGAACCTGTTACTGACCTGGGTTCTTGAATTCTTTAATCAATAGAAATTAATATGAGAACAGAGAAGGAACTAAGGCAAGGCTTTATTGTGACTTGTGCTGCCGCAAGAGGAAGCAACAATAAGTAATAGATTCCCTTGCTTGGTCCCTCATGGTGGTGAGGGGAGCTAGCTGGTTCCTTAAATGGGATGAGGGTGGGAAAAATCAGTAGGTTGGCCTGTATGGGTGACTTAGGTGATCTGTCCACCTTCTTGGTGGTGCTGTGTGCAGGGATCATGCATGGTATCCTGCTTTTGCTCCTTTCACCACAGAAGTGGTGGTTGGGTTTTGACCTTTTTTGCATCTTGTTGTTCATAATTTGTCTCAACTGCACACATGTGCAACTATTTTTAGTCCCTTATAATTTCTTCATATTCTATAGCTAGAAGAGGTGTTTGTCCATGTGCAAGGACTGTAGTAGAGTTTGCAGATTCCAGCCTGTCTCAGACCTAAGAGACTACAGCAAGTATTTATATTTGCATTCAACATTTTATGAAAATATGAAACTGCTAGAGAAAAAGTCAAAATTTTCATGAGATATTCAGAGGTCTGTGAACCAAAAATTGATAAGAACGCCTTATTTGTGGTGTGCAAATGACCAATTTTAATCTCAAGGATTTGTTTCTAACTGAAATTTAACAGTATTCAAAGTATGAGTGGGTTAACAAAATAAAGATTGCTTAGGGTTTCATGCATTTAAAAGTTCTCAGTAATCCTGATCTAAGCATAACCCCCAAACAGGTGTCATTCCGAGAAGAGGAACATCAAGTGCCCATGACAGCCCTGATTTGTGCTCCCTCAGTTTAAGTGCCTAGTTTATTCCTTGGCATGGAAGTTCACCATCTCAGAATATTCTGAGTTTTACAGCTGCTATTTGACTTTTGTGTGGCAGCTAAGGAGTGCTGTCATCCAATGGTATTAAGATGAATGTTACAACAATTTCTTTTGTGTCTTTCAAGCCATCTACACAATCTAATAGAGAGGATAGCAGCAGACTGACCCCATCCTCAAAGACCACTTCATAGGTCTGCTTGAGACAGCCTAAGAGGGTATGATTATGCCTTTTCTTTCCAGCATACAAGGGTTTATTCATTGCTCTACATCATAGTATATGGATCTGAAGCTATTTCCAAGTGCTCCTTTATGTCTGCCTAGTAATTAGGATCAGCTGAGATGCCCTTGCTTCTGCTCCTCCAATTTTAATTAGAGGTAAACAAAGGTGGATGTATTCCTGTGAGGGCTGTGCTTTCAGGAGAATCCTTGCTGTTTCAAACTGACAGAAAAGTGAGGCATCTTTTAGTCTATTTCATTCCACTGAGTAGTCTTGATTTCTTTTCCAGTTTCAGTGTTATAATGTGCTTGATTTGTATATTTTGAACTCCATCTTATAAATGACCCTTTAATTTCTGCTTTAAAGGAAAATAGAGAAATCTTCATGGGCTTTAATGAATTTTGGGCATTAATTTGGTTCAGCATTAAAAATCAAGAGGGATGCTTATTTCCCATTTCTCAAAATGAATTTTACCAATGGAACTGGTTGTGAGTGAATTGGGAGTCAGATATACTTTTGTCCCATGAAGAAGAAGAAACAGAGAAAAAGGGGTCATAATGGTCACACTAGGAAAAAAAGACTGGGTCCTTGGGGACATGAGCTCTCTCTAATATCTTGTATGTTTATGGTTCTGAGTATGTAAAATCACAACAACTCAAGGGGAATAAATTATTGGCCAATATTCTGGTCAGTTTGCATATATTATATCAAACTATAAAATTAACTTTCATTCCTATACTCCCAGTTTTCTTTTCTCTTCTCATGCTGCTTTATCAGTAAGAATTAGTGGCACCAATACATATAATTTTGAGTTTATATTTTATAAATCAGAGACACCTCACTGATTTTCCTTGGATTATATTTACAAGTAGGAAAATACGTGCATGTATTAGAGAGATAGTTAAAATGGGTTAAAACTTATTTGAACCTGGTACTGTAGGATTAACACAGTTTTTTTTAGCAGCCAAAAATAAACTCCAGCTGCTATTTTAGCTGTGCAACAATCTATTTAGGTTGCACATTTTGAGATTTTTTTACTACCTTTTTTTTTTCCCCCCGTGTGTTTGGGATGGAATGTGAGGAGAGTCATATAAACAGACATAAACATATTCTGACCTGCTGTGATCTATGGACATTTATATTATACTTTGAGTTTTTGTATTTTCAAAAATGACAAAATATGAGTTTTCCTGAAAGTGGGACAAAAGATTTAAAACATTTTCTATGTGTGGAAATAAGAAAAAAAATAGCTAAGGAAGAAGAGATAATGTGGAAAACCCAGTCTACAAATATTTGCTTCTCCGTTTTTTTCTGATTTGCCTAATGAGTCAGTAATATTAATAGTTACACTCTTTTCCATTTATTAAAATTTCAATGAAGAGTAAAAAAGAGAGACTAGATTTGAAACAAGACAATGACAAAGCAAAACAAAGCCAAAAAAAAAAAAGAGAGAGATTAAAAATGACGGAAATGAACAAAAACCTGAGTATAACTAGAAGTAAATCACAAAGTAACTTAGAAAAGAGAGTACAGAGAAGAGAAGGGAAGTCATCATCGGGTACCCATGGAAAGGCTTCCCACTTTGTACCTATGCTCTGTCTCTGAAAAACGTCAATCAATCCATGGCCTTCAAATGTGTACCAGGCTTTCTTTTCTTCATTGAGCAATAAGTATGTAATGAGACAAATTATCTCCAGCACTTGTGCCAATAATATGCTGAAGTAATTAATCCCACAAGTATTTTTTGACCAGGTTAGATTAAAGACAATTTTCTATTAATGGCTGAAGTCCAGAAGAAATAAGTAATGAAAGAAGATATTTGCTTTTTCATTATAAATTAGCATTTGGATCTGAAAAATTATTCAATATTCCTACATATAGTGGGGTAAATGGAGGGAGGGATAGGTAATTGAAGCACATGAAAAGGAAGTGAAGACTGGGTGAGTATAAAAACATTGTCACCACTAACATTTACACCTAAATTTGATATTCATAATAATTAAAGTTGTACAATTTAGGTTTTGTGTGTTTGCAATTGCAGCATTGGAAGTTCATATTTGGGGTCAATACTGGTGGATGGATGTAGTTACACTTTCTTTTGACGTAACAGATTTTTAAGTGTTGTTGTGTGATTAAGTGTACTATATAAATCAAATAAAAACTTTTCTATATATTTCTCTGATAATAATAAAGTAAATCTTAACACTTGCTCCTTGTAAGAAAAGTTGCAACCAACCTAGACAGTGTATTAAAAAGCAGAGACATTACTTTGCCAACAAAGGTCCATCTAGTCAAAGCTACTATTTTTCCAGTAGTCACGTATGGATGTAAGAGTTGGACTATAAAGAAAGCTGAGCACTGAAGAACTGATGCTTTTGAACTGTAGTGTTGGAGAAAACTCTTGAGAGTTCCTTGGACTGCAAGGAGATCCAACCAGTCCATCCTAAAGGAAATCAGTCCTGAATATTCGTTGGAAGGACTGATGTTGAAGCTGAAACTCCAATACTTTGGCCACCTGATGCAAAGTGCTGACTCATTGGAAAAGACCCTGATGCTGGGAAAGATTGAGGGTGGGAGAAGGGGACGACAGAGGATGAGATTGTTGGATGGCATCACCGACTCAATGGACATGAGTTTGAATAAACTCTGGGAGTTTGCAATGGACAGGGAGGTCTGGAGTGCTGCAGTCCATGGGGTCACAAAGAGTTGGACATGACTGAGCAACTGAACTGAACTGAACTGATACAAAGTTATTGTTATTTAATAGCTAACTGCTTTCTTTCCTATTATGTAACACACTTAAAAAGCATTGCAGAATTTAACATTTTAAACTAAACTCATTATATAAAAATACCAAAAAAGTATAACACAGATTGCTATAATTCTACCTTTTCTGTGTGTGTGTGTGTGTGTGTGTGTGTGTGTGTTTACGTGTTTGATTATTGAAGTGTGCTTCCCTTTTGGAACTATTCTTCTGGACAATGCAATCCATGAGGTCCTAAGCAGAATCCAGGAACACAGTGGCTTTATATCACTCTGGGCATACACAACAACGTACAGCATTCTATAAAGTATATTGCATGTTATAAAAAGCCATAAATTGTCAATCTTCTTATGAATTATAACCATTAAATACTTTTGTACCTAACTGTAAGAGTGAGTTTATATAATCCCATTACATATTCTCTCATTAATAATTTCAGCATCTGCTGAATCGAGAACTGTAGATGGTAGTGGTTGATTAGGTAGCACAATTACTTTAAAGCTGCAAAATCAGAGATTAAACTACTTTCCAGTGAAAATATAATGAACTAAAAGCCAAAGACTATGTCAGTGGACATTTCTAAGTAACAATCTGGGTTGCCTTTTCCATTTATCTTGTTCATATTTGCATAAAAGAAATCAATGAAAATTCATCTAAACACAGAATGTTAACTTCCAATTAGTAAGACAGTCTTGTAGGAAAATCTTGTAATATTTGTATAGGTAATCATGTTCAAAATCAATATATGATTTTCAAACACATAAATGTTCTTTCTTAATTAGCATTTGAACTGATAGAAAATCTTTACTTGAAAAGCTTTCAAAATATTTGCATTAGTATTACAAAATGTAAATTAAAAAATCAGCTAGATTTTCAGATGTGTGTCCATATGGTTTTTCAAAGATTTATCTGGTTATAATTGCATTGAATATTAAATGAAAACAAACAAGCAATCAAACAAAATCTCTCAAGTATCTCTAACTTTAAAATTCACCAGAAAATTAGGTTCTATTATTTAGAACTCACACTTCACATGAAGCTTTCTTTTACCATATTTTGTATTTTTTAGATCTGTTATCAACTATCTGTGTTTCTGGCAATCAAATATTACCAATATGAAAATTATAGTAATTGAATTCAAATTAGTAAAATAATTTCTTTTATAGTTTTCTTTCTAGTCTGTGTAAGATCAATCTTTCCTCTGAAGAGGGGTTCAGCAATGATAGATTTAGCAAGGATTTGAAAGCTTTCTTGGAACTGCCACACCTTTTTTTTTTTTTTAATGCCTTACTTCTTTTGCCTTCTCAAATTTAGTATTTTAGAGCTACTTCTCCATATATCTTGTTAATCTTTTTATTTTAAGCATGATAATTTGATGTCTATGATTAAAATTAATGTTAACATTTTGCTAGCCATTTTTGTCGCATTATAACAAAAAACCATATAATGATTTTAAAATGACTTCTGTATTTGTGACTAAAGTTTGCCATCTAGTGGGAATACTGTATAAAATGGTAGAAAAATGTTAGTTTTGTAAAACGGAGTTTTAAGGGGATATATCTAGTTTCAGGCTTCAGCAATATGTGAACCGTGGACTTTCAGATGTTCAAGCTGGCTTTAGAAAAGGCAGAGGAACCAGAGATCAAATTGCCAACATCTGCTGGATCATTGAAAAAGCAAGCGAGTTCCAGGAAAACATCTATTTTTGCTTTATTGACTATGCCAAAGCCTTTGACTGTGTGGATCACAATAAGCTGTGAAAAATTCTGAAGGGCATGGGAATGCTAGATCACCTGACCTGCCTCTTCAGAAACCTGCATGCAGGCCAGGAAGCAACAGTTGGAACTAGAGATGGAACAACAGACTTGTCCAAATAGGAAAAGGAGTACGTCAAGGTTGTATATTGTCACCCTGCTTATTTAACTTATATGCAGAGTGCATCATGAGAAACGCTGGGCTGGAGGAAGCACAAGCTGGAATCAACAAAGGTCCATCTAGTCAAGGCTATGGTTTTTTCAGTGGTCATGTATGGATGTGAGAGTTGGACTATAAAGAAAGCTGAGCACCAAAGAATTGATGCTTTTGAACTGTGGTGTTGGAGAAGATTCTTGAGAGTTCCTTGGACTGCAAGGAGATCCAACCAGTCCATTCTAAAGGAGATCAGTTGGATGTTCATTGGAAGGACTGATGTTGCAGCTGAAACTCCAATATGTTGCCCACCTGATGAGAAGAGCTGACTCATTGGAAAAGACCCTGATGTTGGGAAAGATTGAGGGCAGGAGAAGGGGATGACAGAGGATGAGATGGTTGGATGGCATCACTGACTCAATGGACATGGGTTTGGGTGGACTCCAGGAGTTGGTGATGGACACGGAGGCCTGGCGTGCTGTAATTCATGGCGTCGCAGAGTCGGACATGACCGAGTGACTGAACTGAACTGATCTAGTTTCACTGTTTTGACTGGGATTATCAGTCAATTTCAATAGCATTTCAATAATTGAATCAACTGTCAGTCACACTGGTTACTATATGCTTGTGTAGAAACAGCCTGAATGAATGAATTATATATTTTTAAAAAACACATTTGAAAACAATGAATTTTATTTAATTTGAAAACATTGTATTTCAAATGTGAAAGCGGTTATATCTTGTCTATTTTATGAATTTGGCCAGCTTTCAATGTAATTGCTTATAGGAAAGCTCTTCCTCATTGCCTTCTTCAACAGATAGTTTTAATGAGAGTATATGTAAGACACAATTTCTGTTTATGTACATTTACACCATAAAAATTAACCAATTGAGGAGAAATGAAACTAGTTTATGTTTCTTAATGGTATACCCTAAAGGCCAAGCCATTTTTTTTTTAAACAATTGTGGTTTTTGAAAATGATTGTTATATAAGCCAATCTATTCTATCATATCATGTGATAATTTTTCTCTGGTCTATTGATGAAATGTAATGTGTTCTTTAAGAAAGATAAAGTCTTGTTTCTAGGGCTCTAACTTGTTCTGCCTTAGAACTTTGAATAATAACCCTGCAATTCTTATCCTTAGGGACCATTTAAGAGATATCATTAGTGGTGAGTTTTACAGTACCTCTTGTGGTCTATGATTGAAGAAGCAAAATCAGGTAGATGACAGGAAGTGGGAAAATGGCTATAATAATAATCTGAACACAGTGAAATTAAGGAGAAGAGATAAACTGACAGGCAATTCTATGGATGTCTCAAGAAAAGGTGGCAAAGGACAAGAGATGTGGAGGGTAAAACTAGTGATTCATTCAATAACAAAAGCAGAGGCAAGACGGTATGCCCACATTTTACTCATTTATAAACTAGTGGGTGGAGTTGAGTTGCAAATCAGGCATTTAGTCTTTATCTATAATGCAAATATTAGTGACATAATTTTGGATAGAAAGATCAGAGTACTTTTTTTTAAGACTTTAATTTTTTGAGCAGTTTAAATTTCACTGCAAAATTAAGAGGATGGTACAGAGAGTTCTAATATGGCTCCTGCCCCCCCGCCCCACCCCCCCATGCATAGCCTCCTCCATTAGCAACATCTCCCACCAGAATGGTACATTCATAACAATTGATGAGTCTACATTAACAAATTTTAACACACAAAATCCAAAATTTCCAATATGGTTTACTATGTGTTGTACATTCTATGGGTTTGGACAAATGTATAATGGCATATTTTGTTCATTATAATAATATTTAGAGCATTTGTACTGCTCTAAAAGCCCTCTGTGTTCTACCTATACATCTTCCCACCTGGAAACCATGGATCGTTTTACTTTCTCCACAGTTTTGCCTTTTCAAGATTGTCCTGTGATTGGAATATGTAGCCTTTTCACATTTGCTTTTATCATTTAGTAGTGTATATGTAAGGTCATTACATATCTTTTCATGGTTTGAAAGCTCCTTTTTAGTGTTAAATAATGTTTCATTGTCTGGATGTGCCACAGTTTATTTATCCATTCACCTTCTGACAGACGTCTTAGATGATTCTGTGTTTTGGTAATTAAAAATTCAAGTGTAGATTTTTGTTTACATAAGTTTTCAAATCCTTCAGATAAATACCAAGTAGTATGGTGACTGGATCGTATAGTAAGATTATGTTTAACTTTGTAAGTAGCCTCTAAACTGTCTTCCAAAGTGATTGCATCATTATACATTGCCACCAGTAATTAACTGTATGGTGAGTGTACAATATGCATTCCTACCACCTATTCCTGTTGCTCCACATCTTTACTAGCACTTGCTATTTCATAGTTCAGATTTTGGCCATTTTGAAAAGTGTACAGTGGTATCTCATTGTTATTTTATTTTACATTTTCTTGAATGACATGTGGAGAATTTTTTCATATGATTGTCCTCAATCTCTGTATCTTCTTTGGTGAGGTGTCTGTTAAGGTCTTCTTTGGCCCATATTTAAATTGGGATGTTTGTGTTCTTATTACTGAGTATTAACAGTCCTTTTTAATATTTTGGATAACAGCCCCTTATCAGATGTATCTTTTGTAAATATTTTCTTCCAATCTGGGTATCATCTTCTAATTCTTTTGATATTATTTATTGCAGAGCAGAAGTTTTAAATTTTAATAAAGTCCAACTTAACCATTATTTCTTTCATGGATTGTGTGTTTGGTGTGTGTGTACATGGTAAGTTGCTTCAGTTGTGTCTGACTCTTTGCAATCCAGTGGACTGTAGCCTGCCAGGCTCCTCTGTATGTGGGGTTCTCCAGGCAAGAATACTGGAGTGGGTTGTCATACCCTTATCCAGGGGATCTTCCTGACCCAGGGATTGAGCCCATGTCTCTTACATCTCCTGCATTGGCAAGCAGATTCTTTACCACTAGTGCAACCTGGGAAGCATGTGTCTTTGGTATTATATCTAAAAAGTCATGGCCATCATCTAGGTTTTCTCCTATGTTATTTTCTAAAGTTTTATACTTTTGCATTTTGATTATAGGTCTATAATTCATTTGAGTTAATATATGTGAAAGGGAAAGATTTATATTGAGATTCACTTTTTGCATGTGTATGTCTAGTTGTTTCAGCACCAATTATGAAAAGACTGTCTTGTCTCCACTGTATTGCCTTTGGTCGAAGATCAGTTAATTCTATGTGGCTTTATTTCTAGGCTATCCACTTGTTTCCATTTATCTACTTGTCTATTCTTTCACCAATGTAACATTATGTTGATCACTGCATCTTTATAGTGAAATCAACTGGGCTCAGTCCTTTAACTTTTTCTTCTCCTTCAGTATTGTGTTGGACATTCTTTTGCCTCTCCATAAACATTTTAGAATCACTTTATCCATACTTACTAAGCAACTTCCTGGGATTTCAAATCAGATTGCAAGTTGGGAAGGACTGATATTTTGATAACACTGAGTATTCTTATTCATGTACATGGAATGTCTTTCCATTGATTTAGTTCTTATTTGACTTAATTCATTTGAGTATGGTAGTGTTCTTCTTATATACTATGTATATTAAAAATGTTTATACCTAAGTAGTTTATTTTGTGGGTATATATAAATCATATTCTACTTTTAATTGCAAATTCTACTAGTTAACTGATAGTATATAAGAAAGTGATTCATTCTCAAAGGTGAAAAACTGAAAGCATTTCCTCTATGATCAGAAAGAAGACAAGGGAGTCCACTCTTGCCACTATTATTCAACATAGTTTTGGAAGTTTTTGACACAACAATCAGAGAAGGAAAAGAAATAAAAGGAATTCAAACTGAAAAAAGAAGTAAAACACTCACTATTTGCAGATTACATGATTCTATACATAGAAACCCCTAAATATGCCAGCAGAAAATTGCTAGAGCTAATCAATGAATATAGTAAAATTGAAGGATATAAAATTAATACACAGAAATAACTTGCATTCCTATACACTAACAATAAAAATTATAATGATAAATTAAGGAAACAATCCCATTCACCACTGCAACATAAAGAATAAAATACATAGGGATAAACCTACCTAAAGAGACAAAAGATCTGTATGCAGAAAACTATAAGACACTCATGAAAGAAATCAAAGATGACATAAACATATGGAGAGGTATACCATGTACATGAATTGGAAGAATCAATGTTGTGAAAATGACTGTACTACCCAAAACAATCTATAGATTCAATTCAATCTCTATCAAGCTATCAATGGTATTATTCACAGAACTAGAACAAAAATTTTCAAAATTTGTGTGGAAACACAAAAGACCTCGAATAGCCAAAGCAATCTTGAGAAAGAAAAATGGAGCTGGAGGAATCAACCTGCCTGACTTAACTATTTCTCAAAGCTATAGTCATTAAGACAGTATGGTACTGGCATAAAAACTAAAATATAGACCAATGGAACAAAATAGAAAGCCCAGAGATAAACCCACACAACTATGGGCACTTTATCTTTGGCAAAGGAGGCAAGAATATACAATGGAGAAAAGACAGCTTCTTCAATAAGTGGTTCTGGGAAAACTGGACAGCTACGTGTAAAAGAGTGAAACTAGAACACGTAACACCACACACAAAAATAAAGTCAAAATTAATTAAGGACTTAAATGTAAGGCCAGAAACTATAAATCTTCTAGAGGAAAACATAGGTAGTACACTCTTTGACATAAATAACAGCAAGAGCCTCTATGACACACCACCTAGAAAAATGGAAATAAAAATAAACAAGTGGGATTTAATTAAATTTAAAAGATTTTGCACAGCAAAGGAAACTATAAACAAGGTGAAAAGACAGCCCTCAGAATGGGAGAAAATAATAGCAAAAGGAACAACTTACAAAGGATTAATCTCCAAAATGTACAAGCAGCTTATGCAGCTCAATACCAGAAAAATAAACAACCCAGTCAAAAAGTGGGTAGAAGACCTAACTAGACATTTCTCCAAAGAAGACATACAGATGGTTAATAAACACATGAAAAGATACTTAACACTGGTCATTATTAGAGAAATGCAAATCAAAACTGCAAAGAGGTATCACCTCACACTGGTCAGAATGGCCATCATCAAAAAATCTACAAACAATAAATGCTGGAAAGGGTGTGGAGAAAAGGAAACCCTCTTGGACTGTTGGTGGAAATGTAAATTGATACAGCCACTATGGAGAACTGTATGGAGATTCCTTAAAAAACAAAGAATAAAACTACCATATGACCCAACAATGCCATTACTGGGCATATAGCCCAAGGAAACCGTAATTGAGAAAAACACATCTTCATTGCAGCTATATTTACCATAGCTAGGACGTGGAAGTAACCTTATGTCCATCGAGAGATGAATGGATAAAGAAGTGTGGTACATATAAAGAATGGAATATTTCTCAGCCATAAAAAAACACATTTGAGTCAGTTCTAATGTGATAGATGAACCTAGAGCCTATTATACAGAGTAAAGTAAGTCGGAAAAAGAAAAACAAATATCATATATTAATGCATATATATAGAATCTAGAAAGATGGTACTATTTTCAGGGTTGCAGTAGAGATAAAGTCATAGAGAACAGGCTTGTGGACACAGTGGGGGCTGGAGAGGGAGGGACGAATTGAGAAAGTAACATTGAGACATATGTAATTATGTTTCATAAATTATTTTATATTTACCATATATAAAATAGATGGCCTGTGGGAATTTGCTGTATGATGCAGGAAGTTCAAATACAGTGCTCTGTGAAAACCTAGAGGGATGATATGGAATGGGTTGTGGGAGGGAGGTCCAAGAGGGAGGGGAGGGGACATATGTCCTATGGCTGACTTGTGTTGATGTATGACGGAAATTAACACAATTCAGTTCAGTTCAATTCAGCCACTCAGTCATGTCTGACTCTTTGGGATCCCATGGACTGAAGCACGCCAGGCTTCCCTGTCCATCACCAACTCCTGGAGCTTGCTCAAACTCGTGTCCATTGAGTTGGTGATTCTATCCAACCATCTCATCTTCTGTTGTCCCCTTCTCCTCCCACCTTCAATCTATCCCAGCATCTGGGTCTTTTCCAATGAGTCAGCTCTTTGCATCAGGTGGCCAAAGTATTGGAGTTTCAGCTTCAGCATTAGTCCTTTCAATGAATATTCAGGACTGATTTTCTTTAGGATGGACTGGTTGGATCTCCTTGCAGTCCAAGGGACTCTCAAGAGTCTTCTCCAACACCACAGTTCAAAAGCATCAATTCTTCAGTGCTCAGCTTTCTTTTTGGTCCAACTCTCACATCCATACATGACTACTGGAAAAACCATAGCTTTGATTAGACAGACCTTTGTTGGCAAAGTAATGTCTCTGCTTTTTAATATGCTGTCTAGGTTGGTCATAGCTTTTCTTTCAAGGAGCAAGTGGAATGGGTTGTCATGCCCTCCTCCAGGGGATCTTCCCAACCCAGGGATCAAACTCAGGTCTCCACATTGCAGGCATAGTCTTTACCATATGAAGCACAAGAAAGCCCATGAATACTGGAGCAGGTAGCCTATCCCTTCTCCAGTGGATATTACCGACCTAGGAATCAAACTGAAGTCTCCTGCATTGCAGGTGGATTCTTTACCAACTGAGCTATCAGAGTAGTCATTCTCTTCTCCATGATGCAAGGTTGCAGAATAGAAGGTTAATACACAAAAGTCAATGACTTTCTTTTTTTTAATAAATGTATTTATTTTTAGTTGGAGGATGATTGCTTTACAATATTGTAAAGATCTGCTGGAGAACGTATAGGCTACCCACTACTGAATTCATGGGCTTCCTTGTGGCTCAGACGGTAAAGTATCCACCTGCAAAGTGGAGACCTGGGTTCCATCCCTAGGTTGAGAAGATCCCCTGGAGGAGGGCATGGCAACCCACTCCAGTATTTTTGCCTGGAGAATTCCCATGAACATAGGAGCCTGGAGGGCTACCATCTATGAGGTCACAAGAGTCAGATATGACTTAGCAACTAAAACACCACCACCACCCTTTCAATGTCCATAATAATATCTCCCCTTTTATTTCTGATACTAGTAATTTGTGTTCTCTTTTTCTTATTATCCTGGATAAAGATGTAGTAATTAATCTTCTCAGATAACCACCTTTTAGTTTCATTAATTTCTCTATTGAATTCCTATTTTGATTCCATTGATTTCTAATGCAATACTTACTTCTATTCTTCTGCTTACCTTTAATTTAATTTGTTCTTCTTTGTCTAATTTCCTAAAATATAAAATTAGATTACTGATTTTAAGTGTTTCTTCTTTTCTAATATATGCATTAAATGCTATTATTTTCCTGCTAAGAGAAGGAAGGAAGGAAGTGAAGTAGGTCAGTCGTGTCTGACTCTTTGGGACCCCCATGGACTGTAGCCTACCAGGCTCCTCCCTCCATGGAATTCTCCAGGCAAGAATACTGGAGTGGGTTGCCAGGGAATCTTTGAGACTCAGGGATTGAACCCAGGTCTCCCACATTGCAGGCAGACGCTTTAACCTCTGAACCACCAGGGAAGCCCTATTAAGTGCTATTTTTTACTATATCTCACACATTTGATAAATTGTGTTTTAATTTTCATTCAGTTAAAAATATTTTTAAATTTTTCTCGAGATTTCTTCTTTGCTTCACGTGCTATTTAAGAGGATGCTATTTAATCCCTATATGCATTTGGCAATTTTCCAGTTATCTTTATGTTATTAATTTCTAGCTTAATTCCATTATAGTCTGAGGACAGACTTTGTATGATTTCTATCATATTATAATTTTTGAATTTGTTTTGTGATCTGAAATGCAATCTATCTTGGTGAATGTTACATGTGAAAATTGAAAAGAATGTGCATTCATGTATTCTGATCTTGTTGGATAAAGTAGTATATAGGTATAGATTAGATCCAGTGATTGATGGTGTTGTTGAATTCAACTATGCCCCTACTGATTCTCCTCCTGCTTGATCTGTCCATTTCTATAAAGCAGTCTCTTTATATCTTATATAAAGATATGTTATATATGCTGTAGTTGATGTCTCAAATTATAAGAGTGGAATCATATATTCTGTTTGAAATCTGTTAGTTTTTGCCTCATGTAGTTTGATGTGCTATTGTTGGGTGTGTATAAATTAAAGATTATTATATCTTCCTGTAGAAATGACCCCTTTATTCTTGTTCAATACCTTTATGTCTCATTGATAATTTTCCTAGATTTGTGTTTGCTTGGTCAGAAATGGATATGCCTACTCCCACTTTATTTTGATAAATGTTACCATGGTATATTTTTGCCCTCTATTTACTTTGATCTAAGTGTGCCTTTATATTTAAAGTGGATTTCCTGTAGACAATCTATAGTTGGGTCTTACTTTTTTATCTATCTACCCTGACGATTGCTGCTTTTTGATTGTTGCATTTAGACTATTAATGTTTAAAGTAACCATTGATATTATTGCTATAATTATTGCTTTTATTTGTTGCCCCTCTTCTTTTTTCCTGTTTTCATCTCTATTCTTTTAAGTTTTTTTACTGTTTTAATTGCATATTTTGTGATTCCCATTTCTCTCCTTTCTGAGCATATCAGTTATATTTATTTTTTAGTGGTTTTCCTAGAGTTTGAAATATATATTAAATATATATGTACAGCTAATGTTAGTCTACTTTCAAATAATCTTATACCATTCCATGGTAGTACAAGTACCTTATAATAACAATATTTCCTAATTCCTTCTTCCTGTCCCTTGTATTATTGCTATCATTTATTCCACTTACAGTTAAGTATACATAACCATATGCAATCATACATAATTGAATCCATTGTTGGCATTATTACCTTGAACAAAATGTTATCTCTTAGGTAAGTTAAAATTTTAAAAACGATATATATATATATATTTTTTTTATTTTACCTTAACTTATTCCTTCTTTGATGCTTTCCCTTACTTTATACAGATCAGTTTCTGACCTGTAATTTCCATCACTCTGCTGAACTTCTTTTAACATTTTCTTTAAAAACATGTCTACTGACAAAAAAAAATTCTTAATTTTTTGTTTCTCTTTTATCCTTGGAAGATAATTTCACAGACTACAGATTTCAAGGTTGGTGTTTTTTTTTTTTTTTTTTTTCCTTTTAAATATTTCATTCAACTCTCTTCATTCAACAAAGTCAGTGATTTTTCTCTTTGCTTTTCAGTTTTGGAGGTTTCTATTGAGACATTATCAAGCTCAAATAGTCTTTCCTCAATTACGTCACGTCTGCTAATTAGCATATCAAAGGCATTCTTCACTTACATTACAGTGTTTTTTATCTCTAGAATTTCTTTTTGGTTCTTTCTAAGGATTTCCATATTCCAGCTAATATTGCCTATCTGTTCTTGCATTCTACTGTATCTGTTAGAGCTCCTGGCATATTAATAATAGTTGCTTTAAATTCCGTGACAGATAACTCCAATATCCTGATATGTCTGGTTATGATTCTTGCTAAATTCCTTCAAATTGTGTGTGTGTGTTTTGTCTCTTGGTAGGCTTTGTACTTTTTTTCTTGACAGCTGTACATAATACACTGGGTAAAAGGAACTGCCATAAATATACCTCACTAATGTATTAATGTGTGTCAGTGGGGGAGATAAAACACCTTGTAGCCCTATGATTAGGTCTGTCACTCAGTGAGCATATGCTTCTGTATTGTAAACTTTGCAAGAGTTTCTGAATTTTTTCTCCTCAGTTCAGTGGGACATTAACATGAACAAAGTGAACTGGAGGTAGATAGTTAGTTCCCTTTGGTCAAATGTAAGGCTAGAGGTAACAAGAATTGAGTGTTTTCCTTTCCCCAGTTAGTCTCAAGCTTTAGGGTCTGCTGCTGCTGCTGCTGCTGCTAAGTTGCTTCAGTCATGTCCGACTCTGTGCGACCTCATAGAAGGCAGCCCACAAGCCTGCCCCCCCACCCCGTCCCTGGGATTCTCCAGGCAAGAACACTGGAGTGGGTTGCCATTTCCTTCTCCAATGCATGAAAGTGAAAAGTGAAAGTGAAGTCGCTCAGTCGTGTCCAACTCTTAGCGACCCCATGGACTGAAGCCTACCAGGCTCCTCCGTCCATGGGATTTTCCAGGCAAGACTACTGGACTGGGGTGCCATTGCCTTCTCCATTAGTGTCTGATTAGATATTTACTATCTTTTTTGTTGATAATAATAGTTTTCTGGTATATTTCAAAGTGATTCTCTTTCCCTCCCTCTACCAGAAGCAAAGGGAGATTTTTATCCAATATTTAGTGTAAAGACCTGGTCAAATTCACAGAGGTAAATATTATGATATTATTGGTGACCTCTTATGACTGACCTGCCTTCGAAATTTTACCTCTATGAATTTTGAACACTAAGCCTCCAGAGGTTCATCAATTACACTTAAGGTTTTCCTACCCAACATGGGTTCTTGTGGTTTCCACTACTAAGCCTGCTTTGGTACATGGTGATTCTCTGAATTTTCTTTAGGTCTGTCCAATATTGAATGTACTGGTTTGCCTGGTATCTTCCTTTGTCTTAGGGCCCAAAAATAATTGTTGAATTTATTAGTCCATTAAGCTTTTTACTTGTTGTTAGGATGAAGTGATGACTTCTAATCTTCTCATGTGTGGAACCAAAAACTGGGCCAGTATACTCTCAATAGCCATTGTCTTTTCCATGAAAGGATGATAAGCTCTCATTTTATTCCTTCAAATTCCATATATACTTCTAAACTATAAGCATTTTTTGTGAAAATGCATATGTATGTGCACACATACATTTCTTATTGCTTTTGAGCAATAATGTCCCATTTTGATCACTTCCTCATGTGCTTATGAGAATGTTTCTCTTGACTTTCATTCAGCATTCTCAAGGAAACACCATATCCAAAGGGAAAAAACACAAAAACAAAAGATTAAAAAGACATTTAGGTATTTTATGTTAGCCAAATAGAATAATATTTGTACTCTCAACCATAGTCAAAGTTATTTAAATAAAAATAGAAGCTCTAATTCTGGACTACTACTGATGTAGAATTATTGGATGTAATTGTTCTTGGGAAGCAATTATTTTAAGGCTCAAACTGAAAGATACAAATTTGGATATTTTTGATTGACTGATCCCTAAGTACATACCATTTTGAAGTGTGATTTTCCCAGATCATAGGCTATAATATAGATATTGGATATTATTACTCATAATGGGAATATATGATTAGAAAGTTGTATATTTGTTTAAGGATACTTATATTTATCATTCTTGTCAGAGAGGGATGGATAGACAGATGATAGTTAACATGCATCATAAAATGACATGTTAATACTGTATACAAAATTCTCTGTGTCTTATACAAACACACACACACACACATGATTGTACATGCTCTCACACACTAAATGCTTTTTAATTATAAGACAGGTAGTTGATTCTATAAGAAAAGAAGAGAAGAAATGGTTCAAATATTTTTCCCTTTGCATATTATTAGGTTGGTAATAGTTGCCTCTCTAAATTTTTCATTAAAATTTGGTTACAAAACCAAGATCCTTTTCTGAAAAGTCTAGTTATTCAATGAATTCAAAATCAATCATTGTTAAATTATATCTGGTGGTGTTAATAACCATCTGGCTAGTCAAACTGGGTCCTCATCACAACGCTTTTTTTCTGAATGAGCATGTCGTTCCTCTCCTATATGAAGTGTGTCTGGACTTGTTGTTCCCTTCAAGGTGTGGAATCTGTTAATAAACTATTAAGGTCAAAAAGATCTGGCCTGAAATATGGTGTTCTGATTCATTAGCTGTGTGATATCAGATAAACCACAAACCTCTCTGAGATGTTTTATCAGCTGTGAAATATATTAATTTATAAGATTGTTACGAGTATAGAGTAAGATAAGTATGTGGAAATAGTTTGTATGTAAAGTGCTCTATAAATATGAAGTATTTTTCTCTGTTACATTGAAGAAGACATGGAATTTGTCTCTAGAGTTATATGTTTTTTGAAATCTTATTAAAATTTGAGCATTTTTTTCAATTTTTGTTTATTTCTGTTAACTCATTTGTTTAACTGAGGAACATCACACTTTATTTCTCAGGGGCCTCATTTATTCAATATACGAATTTAGATTTCTGTATTCTAGAAGAAAGCTCTTATACATAATGAAAAGGTAAGGATCTTATTTAAAAGATTTTGTAAAAATTCTACTATTATTTCTGTCACTCCTTCCTACTTTGTAGAATCAGAAATATCTACTGAAACTTAGCTAGGATTATGTAGCTATGATTTAACATATATTTTTTTCCTTTGCACTTTATAAAATGACGCTGAGTGAGGTCAGATACATTTTAAAAGAAATAGATATGTTTTAAAAGAGTAAATTATCAATTCATTTCCCAGCTGGTGGTAAGACTGAGGTAATTATAGAAAATGACACAAAAACTAAGAGTTTGTATTATGTAGAACATCAGTATTAATATATTAATAGAGACACATTGGACATAAAACTCCTTTACAATTATTTATTAAGTCATTCAGTCTTTATGGAAGTAGAGAAATGCTATCAGATTTATTTTCAAATCACAACCTGGAATCAAGATTGCCAGGAGAAATATCAACAACCTCAGATATGCAGATGGTACCAGTTTAATGGCAGAAAGTGAAGAGGAACTAAAGAACCTCTTGATGAAGGTGAAACAGGAGAGTGAAAAAGCTGGCTTAAAACTCAAAATTCAAGAAACGAAGATCATGGCATCTGGTCCAATCACTTCATGGCAAATAGATGGGGAAAAAGTGGAAACAGTGCCAAATTTTATTTTCTTGGGCTCCAAAATCACTGTGGGTGGTGACCACAGTCATTAAGTTAAAAGACACTTGCTCCTTGGAAGAAAAGCCATGACAAACTTAGACAGCATATTTAAAATCAATGACATCACTTTGCCAAAAAAGATCCATCTAGTCAAAGACATGGTTTTTCCAGTAGTTATGTTCAGATGTGAGAGTTGGACCATCAAGAGGCTGAGTGCCAAAGAATTGAGGTTTTCAATCTGTGGTGCTGGAAAAGACAGAGTCTTTTGGACAACAAGGTGATCAAACCTCCTAAAGGAAATCAATCTTGAATATTCATTGGAAGGACTGATGAAGCTGAAACTTCAATACTTTGGCCAGCTGATGTGAAGAGCTGACTCATTGAAAAAGACCCTCATGTTGGGAAAGACTGAAGGCAAATGGAAAAGGGGTAGGCATAGGATGAGATGGTTGGATGGCATCACTGACTCAATGGACATAAGCATGAGCAAACTCTGGGAGACAGTGAAGGACAGGGAAGTCTGGCATGCTGCAGTTCATGAGGTCACAAAGAGTCAGACATGACTTAGCAACTGAAAAATAACAACAACAACTTGCATTATAAGTAAAGTCCAAGCAGTGTTAATGACATAAATCTAAATATTTTCTTTCTGCTGTTTATTTCCACCCCCCATGGCTATATTTTTGACACTTTTTTCATTTAGTGAAAAAAGAATTCTCAGTGTTTCAGATGACAAAAACCAGAGCTAGTATCAGTGACTAAAGCACTTGATGTAGAAGTTCTCACCTAAGTGTAATAAGTATTTTTTAGTAAAAAATTGAGCTCACTATTACTGATTTTGGAATATACACCAAGTGAGTCCTGTGTTAGCTAGGTTTTGAGGCACAGCATTTTCTTAATTAATTCCAAAGTAAGATATTAACAAAAGAAGAATTGAAGAAAGTTTCAATGTTTTATGTTAGAGATGGTCTCTCAATAAGCATTTTCTTCCTGTACTAGTCAATGTTGGGTGATTTTAGGTGGAAAATCTTGCCTACATATTGCAGAACTAATGTTCTTCCCCAACCTTTCTCCTCATCTCTTTCTTGTGAACTATATCATAATTGTATGAATCAGACACACATGTACAGCCTTATTTTTCTTATTAATTTTTATCTTGATTTTCTTTATAGTTGAACCCATGATGTATTTGTTTCTATATAGAACATTTTTATTATTACCAATTCTTAAACTTTAAATAAGTTGAAGCATAATGTATGAATGCATGTATTCTTCTGTGACTTGTTTTTTCTCTGAATGTTTTTTCTTTTGCTTTAGTATCTGATGCACTGCTATCTGATGTTTTTAATTTTTTATTGTGTTAAAATATACAGAACATTAAATTTACAATTTTAATCCTTTTTAAGTGTAAAGTTCAGTGGTATCGAGTACATGCTCATTGTTGTGTGACCATCACTATTATCCACTTCCAGAACATTTTCATCATCTGAAACGAAAACTCTTTACCAAGTACACTTAGGAAGGTTTCCTTACCTTTCTTTGCTATTCTTTGGAACTCTGAATTCATATGGGTATACCTTTTTATTTTTTTTTCTCATTTGCCTTTTGCATCTCTTCTTTTCTCTGCTAGTTGTAAGACCTCCTCCAGCCACCATTTTCCTTTTTGCATTTCTTTTTCTTGAGGATGATTTTGATCACTGCCTCTTTTACAATGTTACGAACCTCTGTCCATAGTTCTTCAGACACTCTATCTATCAGATCTAATCCATTGAATCTATGATTAAAAGGCGCTTGCTCCTTGGAAGAAAAGCTATGGCCAACCTAGACAGCATATTAAAAAGCAGAGACTACTTTGCCAACAAATGTCCATCTAGTCAAAGCTATGGTTTTTCCAGGAGCCATGTATGGATGTGAGTGTTGGACCATAAAGAAGGTTAAGCACTGACGAATTGATGCTTTTGAACTGTGGTGTTGGAGGAAACTCTTTAGAGTACCTTGGATTGCAAGGAGATCAAACCAATCAATCCTAAAGGAAATCAACCCTACATATTCATTGGGAGGACTGGTGCTAAAGCTGAAGCTCCAGTACTTTGGCCACCTGATGTGAAGAGCCTACTCATTGGAAAATACCCTGATGCTGGGAAAGTTTGAAGGCAGGAGAAGAAGAGGATGGCAGAGGATGAGATGGCTGGATGGCATCACTGACTCAATGGATGTGAATTTGAGCAAGCTTCCGGAGATTGTGAAGGACAGGGAAGTCTTGTGTGCTGCAGTCCATGGGGTCACAAAGAGTCAGACATGACTGAGTGACTGAACAATAATACCCAAGTAAAGAACTCATTAGTCCCTTATCCAGCCCCTGGTACCAAAGAGGCTACTTTCTGTCTCTATGAAGTTAACTATCCTTGCTGTATAAGTGAAATGGTTCAATATTTGTCCTTTTTGGTATGGCTTATTTTACTTAGCATAATAACTTCAAAGTTCATCCATGTTGTAGTATTTATCATAATTTTATTCCCTTTTAAGGCTGAATAACATTCCATTCTGTGTATAGAACACATTGTATGTATCCATTCATCTGTCAATGGATGTTTGGATGTTTCCACTGTTCGGCTACTGTGAATAATGTTACTGTGAGTGCTGCTGTACAAATATCTCTTCAAATCCCTACTTAAACAGTTGGATATATACGTAGAATTGAAATTGCTGAATCATACCATTATTGCTTACTTCTTTGAGGTGCTGTGATACTATTTTCCACAACAAGTTCACCATTTTAGATTCCCAGCAATACACAGAGATTTTTAGCTTCTCCACATACTTGGCAACACTTATTTTCTTTTCTGGTAGACATCATAATTGGTATACATGGGTGCTTTTGAAACTCTTACTTTCACAGAGCCTCACCCCAGAATTCTCTCTTGATTTACATGTTCTATCGCTTCTCGGCCTTTTGGCTAAGATCAAGTGTGATTTACATGTTCTATTCATATGTTTCAGTTCATAATATTGGAAATCCCTGATGGCTCAGTGGGTAAAGAATCTGCCTACACTGCAGGAGACATTGTGTTGGGATGATCCCCTGGAGGGGGCATGGAAACCCACTCCAGTATTCTTGCCTGGAGAATCCCCAAGTACAGAGAAGACTGGTGGCCTACTGTCCATGGAATCACAAAGAGTTGGCCACGACTGAACGACAATCACAGAACAGCACATACCTAAGGCCCACTTTACCATGCACTCTAGGATGTCTGGCTCTATGTGAGTTATCACACCATCGTGGTTATCTGCATCATTAAGATCTTTTATGTATAGTTCTTCCATATATTCTTGCCACCTTTTCTTAATATCTTCTGTTTTTGTTAGGTCCATACCATTTTTGTCCTTTATTGTGTCTATCTTTGCATGAAATATTCCCTTGGTATCTCTGATTTTCTTGACGATATCTCTAGTCTTTCCCATTCTGTTGTTTTACTCTTTTTCTTTGCATTGATCACTGAGAAGGCTTTCTTATCTCTCCTTGCTATTCTTTGAACTCTGCATTCAGGTGGGTATATCTTTCCTTTTCTCCCTTACCTTTAGCCTCTCTTCTCAGCTTTTTGTAAGGCCTCCTCAGACAACCATTTTGCCTTTGTGCATTTATTTTTCTTGAGGATGTTCTTGATCACTGCCTCCTGTACAATGTCAGGAACCTCTGCCCATAGTTCTTCAGGCACTCTGACTATCAAATCTAATCTCTTGAATCTATTTGTCACTTCCACTGTAAGGGATTTGATTTTGGTCATACTTGAATGATCTAGTGGTTTTCTCTACTTTCTTCAAATTAAGTCTGAATTTCACAATAAGGAGTTCATAATCTGATCTACAGTCAGCTCCCTGTCTTGTTTTTGCTAACTGTATAGAGCTTCTCCATCTTTGGCTGCAAAGAATATAATCAATCTGATTTTGGTATTGACCATCTGGTTTTGTCCATGTGTAGATTCAGCTCTTATGTTGTAGGAAGAGGGTGTTTATATGACCAGTACATTCTCTTGTTTAGGTCTTTTCAAAATATCTCTGATATTTTGCAGTTATCAGCATGTATTTTAAGTTTTGCTGTATTTTTCATATTTTTGATGCTAAATATTTTGAATGTTTAATGCTATATTAAATTGCAATGTTTTATTTCGATTTCTGATTGGTTGTTGCTACTTTATAGAAATATAATTGAATTTATATATTACTCTAGTATCCTGCATCTTGTGTTAAACTTAGTTCTACTGTCTTTTGTGTGTGAATTTTATCAGATTTTCTTCATAGATGGATGTATTGTATGCAAATAAGGGCAGTTTTATTCCATCATTTCAAAACTGAATGCCTCTTACTAATTTTTTTTTTCTATTTTGATTGAACAGGGTAATAGTTTTAGTACACTGATGAATAACAGTAGTGAAATGGTCTTGTGGGGAAAGAAATCTCTTTTACCATTAAATTGATGTTAGTCTAGATGTTTTTAGATGTTCTTTTACAGGTTGAAGAAATTCCTTCTACTTTCCTGATAACTTTTTTTTTTTTCTAATTTTATTTTATTTTTAAACTTTACATAATTGTATTAGTTTTGCCAAATATCAGGAATAGATACTATATTTTGTCTAGTGATTTGTCTGCATCTATTGAGATGATATTATGTTCTTTTTTAAAAAAAAATATTAATATGTCAAATTACATTGACTTTTAAATGTTAAGCCATCTATGCTTTCCTTGGATGAGCCCCAATTTTCAGTATTATCATTTTTATATATTGTTGGATTTGGTTTGATAAAATTTTGAGAATTTTGCATCTGTTTTCAAGAGGAATACTAGTCCAAAGTTCTGTTTTCTTGTGATGTCTTTGACAGTTTTTGATATCAGGATAATGCTGGCCTTGTTGAATGAGTTTGAAGCATAAACTCTTCCTCAGTTTTCTTGGAGATTTTGTGTAGAATTTCTATTATTTCTTTTATAAATATTTTATAGTATCCAACAAAGAAGATATCTGGGCATGGACTTTTCTATGTGGAAAGGTTTTTAACTGTTAATTTCATTTATGTAATATATAGAGAACTCATCAAGTTATTGATTTTAAATACATATTTCATGTGTACAATATAGTTATTCATATATTTTATGGATTAAACTCATTTTATAGTTATTAAAAATATTGACTATATTTCTTGTGCTCTACAGTGCATCCTTGTAGCTTATTTATTTTACCCATAATAGCTTGCATCTCTTAATCCTCTACCACTATCTTGCCCCTCCCTCTCCTCACTGGCAACCACTAGTTAGTTTTCTATATCTGTGAGCCTGTTTATTTTTGTTTGTTTTCATTAGTTTGTTTTACATTTTTTCATTAGTTTGTTTTATATTTTAGATTTCACATATAAGTGAAAACATAACAGTTTTTGTCTTTCTCTGTCTGATTTATTTCACTAAACATAATACCCTCCAAGTCCACCCATGTTGTTGCAAATGGCAAATTTTCATTCCTTTTGTGTGTGTGTGTGCGCTGAACAATAGTCCACTGAGTGTGTATCTGTAGGTGTATGTACATGTTTTCATTTTCTTTATCAATTCATCTGTTATTAAACACTTTGGTTGCTTCCATATCTTGGCAATTGTAAATATTCTGCTGTGAACATTGGGAAACATGTAACATTTTGAATTAGTGTTTTCATTTTCTTTGGCTATATACTATGGCTAGATCATACAATAGTTCTGTTTTTAGTTTTTTGAGGAACCTCTATACTGTTTTCCACAGTGACTACACCAATTTATGTTCCCATCAGCAGTGTACAAAGTGCTCCTTTTTCTCCACATCTTCACCAACATTTATTATCTCTAGTCTTTTTGATGATAATTATTCTGACATTTGTGATGTTACATCTCATTGTGGTGTTGATTTGCATTTCTATCTTGACTACAGATTTTGAGCATGTTTTCTTGTGCTTGTTGGTCATCTGTATGTTTTCTTTGGAAAGCTGTCATGGCTATTTCAGTATTTTGCACAATTTTTTTGATCAGGTTATTTTTAAATTAATTTTTAATTGGACTATAGTTGATTTACAACATAGTGTTAGTGTCTGTTGTATAGCAAAGTGAGTCAGCTATAAAACCACTATTTTTTAGATTCTATTTCCATACAAGTCATTATAGAATACTGAATAGAGTTTCTTGTGCTATACAGTAGGTATTTAATAGTTATCTATTTTATATACAGTAGTGTGTATATATCAATCCCAATCTCCCAGTTTATCCCTCCTTCCCTTTCCCCTTTTGTATATGTAAGTTTGTTTTCTCCATTTGTGACTCAATTTCTGTTTTATTATTATAGTAGTTTCATTTTTATGATTTTTTTTTTAGATTACACATATAAGCAATATCATATGATATTTATCATTCTCTCTCTGACTTACTTAACTCAGTATGACAATCTTTAGGGCCATCCATGTCTCTGCAAATGGCATTATTTTATTCTCTTTTTTGTAGCTGAGTAATATTACATTGTACATATGTACCTTATCTTCTTTATCCATTCTTCCATTCATGGGCATTTAGGTTGCTTCCATGTCCTGGCTATTGTAAACACTGCTGCAGTAAACATTTGGGTACATGAATCCTTTCTAATTATGATTTTCTCTGGGTATGTGCACAGGAGTGGGATTTCTAGGAAATATTGTACCTCTATTTTTAGTATTTTAAGGAATCCTCATACTGTTCTCCATAGTGGCTGTACCAATTTATATTCCCACTAACAGTATAGGAGGGTTCCCTTTATCTACACCCTCTCCAAGATTCATTGTAGATTTTTTGACAATAGCCATTCTAGCTAATGTAAGGTCATATCTCATTTTAGTTTTGATTTCCATTTTTCTAATCATTAATGATGTTAAACATATTTTCATGGACCTCTTGGCCATCTGAATGGCTTCCTTGGATAAATGTCTAGTTAGATCTTCTGTCTATTTTTTGATTGGATTTTTTGATTGTGTATTTTGTAAATTAATCCCTTGTTGGTCACTTCATTTGCAATTATTTTCTGCTACTTTATGTGTTTTCTTTCATTTTATTGATATTTTCATCTGCTGTGCAAAAGTTTTTAAGTTTAACTTGGTCCAATTTATTTTGGTTTTTATTTTCATTACTCTCAGAGGTGGATAAAAAAGATTTTGCTGCAGTTTATATCAAAGAGTGTTCTGTCTGTGGCTTCACTAGTGAATTATACCAAACATCTAGAGAAAAGTTAACACCTATACTTCTCAAACTATTCTAAAAAATTGGAGAGGAAGTAACACTTTCAAGCTCCTTCTATGAGGCCACCATTACCCTGATACCAAAACCAGACAAAGATATTGCCAAAAAAAAGAAAACTATAGACCTGTCACTGATGAACATAGATGTAAAAGTCCTCAACAAAACACTAGCAAGCTGAATCCACCAACACATCATACACCATGATCAAATGGGATTTATCCCAGGGATGCAAGGACTCATTAACATATATAAATCAATCAAGGTGATACACCATATTAACAAACTAAAGAATAAAAAACACACACACAATCGTCTCAATAGATGCAGAAAAACTTTTGACAAAATTCATCACCCATTTATGATAAAAACTGTTTAGAAAGTAGGCATAAAGGGAAACTGTCACAGCATAATAGAGGCCATACATGACAAATCCACAGTAACCATTCTCAATGGTAGAAAAGTGAAAGCATTTCCATTTTCAAAAACGAGACAAGGACGCTCACTCACTCCACTTTTATTTAATATAGTTTTGGTAATCCTAGCCATAGCAATCAGAAAAGAAAAGCAAATAAAATGAATTAAAATTGGAAAAGAAGAAGTAAATCTGTCACTATTTACAGATGACATGATACTATACTTAGAAAATCTTAAAGATACTACCAGTAAACTACCAGAGCTCATCAATGAATTCAGTAAAGTTGTGGGATACAAAGTTAATATAGAGAAATCTGTTGCACATCTATATATTAACCATGAAAGATTGGAAAGAAGAATTTAACAATTCCATTTAACATTGCACCAAAAAGGATAAAATACTTATGAATAAACCTAAGGAGGCAAAAGATTTGTAATCAGAAAACTTTAAGATATTGATGAAAGAAATCAAAGATGATGCAGACAGAGAGATATATCATGTTCTTGGGTTAGAAGAACCTAAATTGTGAAAATGACTATACTACCCAAAGTTATCTATAGATTCAGTGCAATTCCTATCAAATTACCAATAACATTCTTCACAGATTTAGAATAAAAATATTACAATATGTATGGAGAATGCAAAAGACCCCAAATAGCAAAGGCAAATTTGCTAAAGAAAAACGGAGCTAGAGGAATCAGGTTTCCTGACTTGAGACAATACTACAAAGCTACAGTCATCAAGACAGTATGGTACTGGCACAAAAACAGAAATATAAATCATGGAACAGGATAAAAATCACAGAGAGAAACCCACAAACCTGTGGTCACCTAAATTCTGACAAAGGAGACAAGAATATACAATGAAAGAAAAAGACAGCCTCTTCAAGAAATGATGTTGAGAAAACCAGACATCTACATGTATAAGAATTTAATTAGAACATTCTCTAACACTAAACACAAAAATATACTCAGAGTGGGTTAAAGATCTAAATGCAAGATTGAATAATACAAATAAAGTTGTTTTTTCAATTGATATTGGTATGTATGTGCTGCTTGTATATTTATAATATTAATACCTTAGAGGTCAGAACCATAATGCATCCAGTGCAGTTGTGGATGTGTCTGTTGGAAAAGTGAAGTCCTATACTGTAATGAACTACATTGCATAGAAGCCTGGAATGTTAGGTTCATGAAATCAAGGTAAATTGGAGGTGGTCAGACAGAGGGTGGCAAGAGTGAACATAGACCTGTTAGGAATGAGTGAAATAAAATGGACGGGAATCAGTTGAGTTCAATCACTCAGTCATGTCCTACTCTTTGGGACACTATGGACTGCAGCATGCCAGGCCTCCCTGTCCATCACCAACCCCTGGAGTTTACTCAAACTCATGTCCATTGAGTCAGTGATGCCATCCAGCCATCTCATCCTCTGTTGTTCCATTCTCCTCCTGCCTTCAAACTTTCCCAGCATCAGGGTCTTTTCAATAAGTTAGTTCATCACATCAGGTGGCCAAAGTATTGGAGTTTCAGCTTCAGCATCAGTCCTTCCAATGAATATTCAGGTCTAATTTCCTTTAAGATGGAATACTTGGATCTCCTTGCAGTCCAAGGGACTTGTCTCAAGAGTCTTCTCCAACACCACAGTTCAGAAGCGTCAGTTCTTCAGTGCTCAGCTTTCTTTATAGTCCAACCCTCACATCCATACATGACTACTGGAAAAACCATAGCCTTGACTTGACAGACCATTGTTGGCAAAGTAATGTCTCTGCTTTTTAATATGCTGTGTAGATTGTTGATAACTTTCCTTCCAAGGAGTAAGCATTTTTAATTTCATGGCTGCTGTCACCATCTGCAGTGATTTTGGAGCCCCAAAAAATAGTCAGCCACTGTTTCCCCATCTATTTGACATGAGGTGATGGGACTGAATGTTTAACGTTGAGCTTAGTTTTCTGAAAGTTGAACTTTAAGCCAAAGTTTTTGCTCTCCTCTTTCACTTTCATCAAGAGGCTCTTTCTTTCTTCTTCGCTTTCTGCCGTAAGGGTTGTGTCATTTGCATATCTGTGGTTATTGATATTTCTTTTGGCAATCTTGATGCCAGCTTGTGCTTCATACAGCCCAGCATTTCTCATGATGTACTCTGCATATAAGTTAAATAAGCAGGGTGACAATATATAGCCCTAATGTACTCCTTTCCCTATTTGGAACCAGTTTACTTTTCCATGTCTAGTTCTAACTGTTGCTTCTTGACCTGCATACAAGTTTCTCAAGAGGCAGGTCAGGTGGTCTGGTATTCCCATATCTTTAAGAATTTTCCACAGTCTGTGGTTATCCACACAGCCAAAGGCTTTGGCATAGTCAATAAAGCAGAAGTCTATGTTTTTTCTGGAACTGTCTTTCTTTTTTGATGATCCAACAGATGTTGGCAATTTGATTTCTGGTTCGTCTGCTTTTTCTAAATCCAGCTTGAACATCTGGAAGTTGATAGTTCATGTACTGCTGAAGCCTGTCTTTTAGAATTTTGAGCATTACTTTATTAATATGTGTGATGAGTGAGATTGTGCAGTAGTTTGAGCATTCTTTGACAGTGCCTTTCTTTGGGATTGGAATGAAAACTGACCATTTCCAGTCCTGTGTTCACTGCTGAGTTTTCCAAATTTTCTGGCATATTTAGTGCAGCACTTTCACAGCATCATCTTTTAAAATTTCAACTGGAATTGAAACTTTTAGCTCAACTTTAATTCCATCATCTTCAATAGCTTTGTTCATAGTGATGCTTCCTAAGGCCCACTTAACTTCACATTCCAGGATGTCTGGCTCCAGGTGAGTGATCATACCATTGTGATCATCTGGGTCATGAAGATCTTTTTTTGTATAGTTCATCTGTGTATTCTTGCCACCTCTTCTTAATATCTTCTGTTTCTGTTAGGTCCATACCATTTCTATCCTTTATTGAGCCCATCTTTGCATAAAATGTTCCCTTGGTATCTCTAATTTTCTTGAAAAGATCTCTAGTCTTTCCCATTCTATTGTTTACCTCTATTTCTTTGCACTGATCACTTAGTAAAGCTTTCTTATATTTCCTTGCTATTCTTTGGAACTCTGCATTCAAATGACTATATATGGTCTTTCCTTCTTTGCTTTTCACTTCTCTTCTTTTCACAACTATTTGTTTGGCCTCCTCAGACAGCCATTTTGCTTTTTTGCATTTCTTTTTATTGGGGATGGTCTTGATCTCTGTCTCCTGTATAATGTCACGAACCTCCTTCCATAGTTCATCTGGCACTCTGTCTATCAGATCTAATCCCTTGAATCTATTTCTCACTTCCACTGTATAATTGTAAGGGATTTGATTTATGTCTTACCTGAATGGTCTAGTGGTTTTTACCTACTTTCTTCAATTTATATCTGAATTTGGAAATAAGGAGTTCATGATCTGAGCCACAGTCAGCTCCTGGTCTTGTTTTGCTGACTGTGTAGAGCTTCTCCATTTTTAGCTGCAAAGAATATAATCAATCTGATTTCGGTGTTGGCCATCTGGTGGTGTCCATATGTAGAGTCTTGTCTTGTGTTGTTGGAAGAGAGTGTTTGCTATGACCAGTGCATTCTCTTGGCAGAACACTATTAGCCTTTGCCCTGCTTCATTTGGTATACCAAGGCCAAATTTTCCTGTTACTCCAGGTGTTTCTTGACTTCCTACTTTTGCATCCCAGTCCCCTATAATGAAAAGGACATCTTTTTTGGGTGTTAGTTCTAGGTCTTATAGGTCTTCATAGAGCCATACATCTTCAGCTTCTTCAGTATTACTGCTCGGGGGCATAGTCTTGGATTATCGTGATATTGAAGAGTTTGTCTTGGAAATGAACAGAGATCTTTCTGTGGTTTTTGAGATTGCATCCAAGTACTGCATTTTGGACTCCTTTGATGACTCTGATGACTACTCCATTTCTTCTAAGGGATTCTTGCCCACGCTAGTAGATATACTGGTCATCTGAGTTAAATTCTCCCATTTCAGTCCATTTTAGTTTGCTGATTCCTAAAATGTCAACGTTCACCCTTTCCATCTCTTATTTGACCACTTCCAATTTGCCTTGATTCATGGACCTAACATTCCAGGTTCCTATGCAACATTGCTCTTTACAGCATCGGACTTTTATTCTATCACCAGTGACATCCACAACTGGGTGTTGTTTTTGCTTTGGCTCTTTCTCTTCATTCTTTCTGGAGTTATTTCTCCACTGATCTCCAGTAGCATATTGTGCACCTACCAACCTGGGGAGTTCCTTTCAGTGTCATATATTTTTCCCTTTTCATACTGTTTATGGGGTTCTCCAGGCAAGAATACTGAAGTGCTTTGCCATTCCCTTCTCCAGTGAACCACATTTTGTCAGAATTCTCCACCATGCCCCATCCGTCTTGGGTGGCCGTGCATGACATGGTTCATAGTTTCATTGAGTTATACAAGGCTGTGATCCATGTGATCAGATTGATTAGTTTTCTGTGATTTTGGCTTTCTGTGATTGTGGATGGGAATGGGAGAATTTAATTTAGAAGACCATTTTATCTCTACTGTGGGCAAGAATCCCTTAGAAGAAATGGAGTAGCCCTTATAGTCAACAAAAGAGTCCAAAATGCAGTACTTGGGTGCAATCTTTTAAATGACAGAATAATCTGTTCTTTTTCAAGGCAAACCAATTCAATATCATAGTAATCCAAGTCTATGCTCCAACCACAAATGCCTACAAATTTGAAGTTGGACAGTTCTATGAAGATTTATGAGACCTTATAGAACTAACACCAAAAAATGATGTCCTTTTTATCATGTTGTTGGTCAGTCACCCAGTCATGTCCAACTCTTTGTGACCCCATCGATCACAGCATAACAGGGCTCCCTATCCCTCACCATCTTCTAAAGTTTGCCAAAGTTCATGTCCATTACATCAATAATGCCATCCAGCCATCTCATCCTGTGACACCCTCTTATCCTTTTGCCTTCAATCTTTCCCAGCATCAGGGACTTTTCCAATTAGTCAGCTGTTCACATCAGGTGACCAAAATACTGGAGTTTCAGCATCAGTCCTTCCAAAGAGTTTTCAGGGTTGATTTCCCTTAAGATTGACTGGTTTGATCTCCTTTTTGTCCAAGTTATTCTCAGGAGTCTTCTCTAGCACCATGTTCTAAGGCATCAGTTCTTCAGCACTATGCCTTCTTTACAGTCCTGCTCTCACAACTATACATGACCATAAGGAAGAACATAGACTTGACTATACCCTGCTCATCATAGGGGACTGGAAAACAAACGTAGGGAGTCAAGAGATACCTGGAGTAACAGGCAAATTTGGAATTGAAATACAAAATGAAGCAGTGCAAAGGCTAACATAGTTTTGCAAAGAGAATACACTTGTCATAGCAAACACTCTCTTCCAACAACACAAGAGACAACTGTACAGAAGGACATCAGCAAATGATTAATACCAAAATCAGATTGATTATATTCTTTGCAGCCTAAGATAGAGAACCTCTATACAGTCATCAAAACGAGACTGGGGACTGACTGTGGCTCAGATTATGAATTCTTTATTGCAAAATTCTGACTGATATTGAAGAAAATAAGGAAAACCACTAGGCCATTCAGGTATGACCTAAATAAAATCCCTGTGATTATACAGTGGAAGTGACAAATAGATTCAAAGGATTATATCTGATAGACAGAGTGCCTAAAGAACTATGGACAGAGGTTCATAACATTGTGCAAGAGGCAGTGATCAAATCATCCCAAAGAAAAAGAAATGCAAAACAGGCAAAATATTCGTCTAAGAAGAGAAATTGCTTATGAATAGTTGAGAAAAGAAGAGAAGTGAAAGACAAAGGAGAAAAGGAAAGATATACCTATCTGTACGCAGAGTTCCTTAGAATAATAAGGAGAGATAAGAAAGCCTTCTAAGTGGACAATGCAAAGAAACAGAAGAAAACAATAGAATGGGAAAGACTAGAGATCTCTTCAAGAAAATTAGAGATACCAAGGGAACATTTCATGCAAAGATGGGCACAATAAAGGATGAAATGGCAGAAATACACAGAAGAACTATATAAAACAAGATCTTAATGACCTGGATATCCACGATGGTGTGATCACTTACCTAGAACCAGACGTTCTGGAATGCAAAGTCAAGTGAGCCTTAGGAAGTATCATGGCAAACAAAGCTAGTGGAAGTGATGGAATTCCAGCTGTTCTATTTGAAATCCTAAAAGATGATGCTATGAAAGTGTTGCACTCAACATGCAAGCAAATTTGGAAAACTCAGCACTGGCCACATGACTGCAAATGGTCAGTTTTCATTCCAATCCCAAAGAAGGGCAACGTCAAAGAATGTTCAAACTACTGCACAATTGCACTCATCTCACATGCTATCAAGGTGTCCTCAAAATCCTTCAAACTAGGCTTCAACAGCATGTGAACTGAGAACTTCCAGATGTTTTAATCTGGAGATGCAGATGTTTAATCTTTTAAGCATAAACTTTTTAAGTTTAATCTTTTAATATCTTTTATAATGTATTTATAAAAGGCAGAGGAATCAGAGATCAAATTGCCAATGTGCTGGATCATAGATAAAGCAAGAGAATTCCAGTAAATTATCTACTTCTGCTTCATTGACTATGCTAATGCCTTTGACTGTTTGGATCACAACACACTGTGGAAAATTCTGAAAGAGATACACCAGACCACCTTATCTGCTTCCTGAGAAATCTTATATGCAGGTCAAAAGCTACAGTTAGAATCAGACATGGAAAAAATGGACTGGTTCAAACCTGCAAAAGGAGTATGACAAGGCTGTATATTGTCACACTGCTCATTTAACTTATCTGCAGAGTACATCATGTGAAATGTTGGCCTGGATGAAGCACAAGCTGGGAGAAATAATGACAGCCTCAGGTATGCAGATGACACCACCTTTTTGGCAGAAAGTGAAGAGGAACCAAAGAGCCTCTTGATTAAAGTGAAAGAGGAGAGTGAAATATATAGCTTAAATCTCAACATTCAAAAAAGTATGATCATGGCATCCGGTCTGATCACTTCATGACAAATATTTGGGAAAACAATGGAAACAGTGACAGATTATATTTTCTTGGTGGGCTTCAAAATCACTGTGGATGGTGACTGCAGACATGAGGTTAAAAGACTCTTGTCCCTAGGAAGAAAAACTACAACAAACCTCGACAGCATATTAAAAAGCAGAGACATTACTTTCCTGACAAAGTTCAGTATAGTCAAAGCTTTAGTTTTCCAGTAATCATGTACAGATATGAGATTTAGATCATAAAGAATGCTGATCCCCAATGAATTGATGCTTTCAAACTGTGGTGCAGAAGAAGATTCTTGAGAATCCTTTGGACAGCAAGGAGATCAAATTAGTCAATCCTAAAGGAAATCATCCCTGAATATTCATTGGGGGGACTGACGTTAAGGCTGAAGATCTAATACTTGACCACCTTATTCGGAGAGCCAATTCATGATAAAGACCGTCATGCTGGGAAAGATTGGAGGCTAGAAGAGAAGTGGGCAGCAGAAAATGAGATGTTTAGATAGCATCATCAGCACTATTAACATGAATTTGAGCAAACTCCAGGAATAGGAAGGACAGAGGTACCTGACTCCTGCAGTCCATTGGGTAGCAAAGACTTGGACATGACTTAGCAACTAAACAACAGCAACTAAAGATTTATTGTTATTTTGGTGGTCACCCTTCCCAGATTCTTCATGATCTTTTTTTCTTTGTTAGGTGTATATTGGTTAATTAATGAAATAGTCCCTCTTTCACTGTTTATAGACTGATTTTGGGTAAGGGTATGCTTTAATGTACTATGATCCTGGGTTTTGTGGTGGAGGTTGCCAGGTGTGTAATTATGTGTCATCACTGTGTTTGGTTGGGTGTGATGTGTCTTCTGCTCAGGTTGCTGGCACCCATAGTGGTGACAATTGTGTGGTCTATGGTGAATGTTTCATGGGGTCCTCAGTATCTGCAAGAGATGTTGGGATGCTCAGCAATGCCTCTATGTCCAGTAAGTAGGGACAAGTCAGGCAGATGTGGTGACTAAAGATAGTAGCCCACAGTCATCTGTGGATACCTACTGCAAGTGCCTATCAATGGCAGGGGTAGCTGCCAATACACACATGGTATTATGGGCCAGTATATGTGGCATAGGCTAGAGTCAACTACAGACTCATTGGCAACTGTGGGGACCCTAGATGTCTGCATGCTCTTCCTGTGGGTGTCCACTCTCCCTTTGGGTGTGTACTCTTTACTAAAGTTTGAGGATGGATGGGGGTCAAGATGATGATGTGCAGGTGCACAGATGGAGTGGTATCCCTGAGCATGGTGATGAAGATATCCAGGTAGTTGAGATTGATTTTTGCCTTTGTTCAGCTACAGAGGCCTGAGATGGCTGCTGTTTTGGCTCAGGGAACTGGTGGATGAGGCAGGGAGTGAGCTAGAAGGATCCAGGTGATTGACAGTCACAAAGGTGAATACATATGGGGAGAAAACTGGTGAAATCTGTAGAGCGTCTGCAGAAGCTATGCCAGCAGTTGGTTTCATCAGTGGTGAAATCTCCTGAGTTTGTCTGCTGAACTGGTCTCTATGAAATGCAAATAATTGTGTTGCATGGCTGCTTTTCATAGCTCCTGCTTTTCTTCCTTTTTCCTGGCCATCTATGTATGTCTCAGCTTTGCCTATCTGGGTGAGCTGAATCCAAAGTGGGACCCTTGTGCCATACCCTGAAATTCTGGAAAAACTGTTTATTCACTCCACTTAATACAGTTGGTTTGAAATCAGTAAGTCCAAAGCTTTTGCCTTCTGGGGACAATTTTAGTTAATTTCTCGTGCATTTTCTTTTTCATTTTTTCCCTTTAATGGGACATATTTCCTGTTTCTTTTCATATCCAGTAATATTTGTTGACTGGATTTTACTTCCCAGGATTTTTTTGTTTATTTGCTTTGCATTATAGTTGTTTGTTTTAGTGACTTTTCTAAACTAGTTCTGCAAAGACTCTTTTACATTGTATGGTCTCCAAAGTCTGTGTTTCTTTAGTTTAGTGATATGGTAGTACTTTGACAGAGATTTCCTTAAACATCTGGAGCCACCAAAAATTAAGAAGAAAAAAATATTACATCATACTCTGCAGATGTTGTAGTTTGAGTTTGTGTTTTGGCACTCCTTTGATTCTTAGCCAGGTTGTTTGCAACTATACCTTAACTTTCACTTCCCACCTTGAACCAAAAGATCAGCTAGAAGTGAAAGTTTGTGGGTATCTCAGGTCTTTTCTGATCATGTGTCCTATCCTGGGCATGCATGTAGCTTCCTAGAGTCCATGATATATGTGAGAGATTTTCAAGGTTCCGACTCTGCAACATACTTCAATCCTCATCAAATGATGGTCAAATGTCTCTCCCCCACACCCACCCTTTGCTTCAATTGTTTTATTTGTTTGTTGATTTCTGCTCCAGATGGCAGTGGCTTTTTCATTTTTCATTTGATGTTTCATAGAAATGTCCTTTACACAGCTGTTTCTCCATCATATTCTAACTCTTGAGTTTAACAGAACAAACACATGCCCCTCATGTCAGTGTTTAAGGAAACTCCTAGAGAGGTCACAACAGATAAGCACATTTCCTTGGCAATAAGGTCTGCTCTGCTTCCTCTAACCAGGTGCCAGAGTAGGCATGTGCACTGCTATTTCCAAGACCATTACCATACTGGAAGGACTTTGGAACAAAGATAAGGTAAACTACACAAAAACATCCTATTGTTTTAATGGACTCTATCCTGATTCAGAATTCATTTTCTTGCCTTAAACCTTTGACTGGTTTTTCAGAGTTCTGATAATATTGATTTTGACATTTTTTGTCAGGTATTTCATTGTTTTCTCTGGTGTCTCTCTTGATGAATTTTGATGATATTTTTATCATTATCTTGAAGATTGTATTACTCAATGAGTAGAACACAATTTTCCCTGATGATTTCATTGCAATTAAATATATTCTATATATGTACAATGAATATCAAACTTTGACTTTACATGGCTTATTAAATGTATTCTTGATAAGTTACATGTAGATGATAAACCTACATATCAGTTTTATTTTCTTGATTTTTGTTACAATTTCAGAAATATTTACCTTTTGGGAAAACTACTTTATGCAAGATACATAAAAATTATACTTCAATAGTTTCATTCACCTTGGGGAACATTTTGACTTTAAGCATGCAGTCTGCATACATTTAATTTGATAATATAGCCCCTGAAAAAAGTCAATGGACAATCTATGTGCTCTTTGCATCCAATCAAGAAACATATATACATTTAAATGAGCTATAAATCTAAGTTTCACTTTATGGAAAGTCTCTTACTGTGCCTTTGGCTAGGTAGATCAATTTTCTGTCAAAATCTAGGGTAAGCTAGTTGAGCATTAACTTGCTACAATTATTATTATTTTTTGAATACTTCAGTTTTTTTTTTTGTTGTTTGTTTTTTTAATATGTCATTGCCATGCCTTTCTCCAGGAGATCGTCCTAACCCGGGGATCAAACCCAGGTCTCCTGCATTACAGGTGGATTCTTTACCATCTGAGCCATGAGGAAAGCCCAAGAATACTCGAGTCGGTAGCCTATCCCTTCTCCAGGGGGTCTTCCTGACCCAGGAACTGAACCGCGATCTCCTGCATTGCAGGCAGATTCTTTACCAATTGAGTTCCCAGGGAAGCTTCATTTTGTAGCAAATGGCGAGGTTGTATCCTTTTTTGTGGCTAAGTAGTAGTATACCATTGTGTACATATACCTCATCTTCTTTACGTATTCATCCACTAATGGACACTTAGGTTATTTTCATATCTTGGCTATGATAAATAATGTTGCACTGAACATAGGGGTGCATATATCTTTTATAATTAGATTTTTTTTTTCTACAGGAAAGTACCTAAAAGTGCAATAGCTGGGTCATGTGATATCTTTAAGTCTTAATTTTTTGAAAAACCTATGTATTAATACTGTTTTCCATAGTAACTGCACCAATTTACAAAGCCACCAACAGTGTATATGGGTTCCTTTTACTCCACATTCTTACCAACACTTGTTATGTCTTAACTTTTTGATAGTCATTCTGACAGATGTGAGGTGACATCTCATTTTGGTTTTGATTTGCATTTTCTTAATAATATTGAACATCTTTTCATGTGTCTTTGGCTAGCTGTATATATCCTTTGGAAAAATGTCTATCCGGGGGCTCTGCTTGTCTTAAAATTGCGGTATTTTTTGTTTGTGCTGAGTTTTATGGGCTCTTTATGGGCTTTCCCTGGTGCCGCAGATGGTAAAAAATCTGCCTATAATGCGGGAGATATGATTTTGATCCTTGGGTCAGGAAGATACTCTGGAGAAGGAAATGGCAACCCACACCAGTATTCTTGCCTGGAAAATCCCATAAACAGAGGACCCTGGTGGTCTATAGTCCCTGGGGTAGCAAAAGTTGTCGGAGAAGGCAGTGGCACCCCACTCCAGTACTCTTGCCTGGAAAATCCCATGGATGGAGGAGCCTGGTAGGCTGCAGTCCATGGGGTCACTGAGGGTCGGACACGACTGTGCGACTTCACCTTCACTTTTCACTTTCATGCATTGGAGAAGGCAATGGCAACCCACTCCAGTGTTCTTGCCTGGAGAATCCCAGGGATGGGGGAGCCTGGTGGGCTGCCGTCTATGGGTTCGCACAGAATCGGACATGACTGAAGTGACTCAGCAGCAGCAGCAAGAGTTGTACACGACTGAGCAACTAACAATTTCACTTTCACTATGGGTACTTAATATATTTATATATTTGTGATATTTATATATTTGTGTGTGTGTGTGTGTGTGTGTGTGTATATATGTGTGTGGGTTCTTTATATATTCTTGGATATTAACCAAAGTTGCAAATCAACTTTCTTCCATTAATAAGTTGCCTTTTCATTTTGATGATGATTTTCTTCACAGTGCAGAAACTTTTCAGTTTGATGTGGTCCCATTTTATTATTCTTGCTTTTGTTTTCTTTACTTTTGAAGTCAGACCCACAAGACCATTTGCTAAGATGAATGCAAATGAGGGGGGATTCTCCACTGGCTCAGCAGTAAAGAATACAACTACAATGTAGGAGCCACAGAAGTGGGTTTGATCCCTGGGTCAGTAAGATCCCCTGGAAGAGGACATGGCAACCCACTCCAGTATTCTTGCCTGGAGAATCCCATGGACAGAGGAGCCTGGTGGTCTACAGTCCATAGGGTCACAAAGAGTTGGACATGGCTGAAGCAACTGAGCACACACGCACATGCAAATGAGGTTACTGTTTATGTTGTCATCTATGAATTTTATGGCTTCAGGTCTTACATTCAAGTTTTTAATTCATTTTGAGTTAATTTTTGTTTATAGTATAAAAGAGTGTTTTAGTTTCATTCTTTTGCATGTGGCTATTCAATTTTACCAATACAATTAATTGAAGAGGCTGATCTTTCTCCACTGTATATTTTTTTCCTTCTTAGCCATAGATTAATTGATTCTATAAGTGTAGGTTTATTTCTGGGATCTCAATACTATTTCAATGATTCTTGTGTCTGTATTTGTGCCAGCACCTTATTTTTTGATTACTGTAGCTTGTAGCATAGATTGAAATCAGGGAGTATGCTATATCCAGTTTATTTTTCTTTCTCAAAATTTTTTTGACTCTTCACGATCTTTTGTGATTTCATATAAATTTTAGAATAATTTTTTCTAGTTCTATTAAACATGCCATTGGAATTTTTATAGGGATTGCATTGGATTTGTAGATTGCTTTTGGAAGTGTGGAGATTTTAATAAAATTGATTATTCTCACTGATGAGCACAAAATATCTTTCCAAAAATTGGTGTCTTCTATAATTTCTTTTATCACTGTCTTACAGCTTTAAGCATACAGTTGTTTCATCTCTTTGGTTACATTTATTCCTTAGTATTTTATTCATTTTGTTGCAATTGTAAATGGAATTGCTTTCTTAATTTCTATTTTTGATAGTCCAATATTAGCCCATGATGGTGGTTTAGATGCTCAGTCGTATCCAACTCTTTGCAACCCCATGGACTGTAGCCCACCAGGCTCCTCTGTCCGTGGGATTTCCCAGGCAAGAATACTGGAGTCGATTGCCATTTTCTAAATTTTTCTATATTGATATTGTATCCTGCAATTTTACTGAATTCATTTATTAGCTTTGGCAGTTTTGTTGTTGTTATTGTTGAGTGTTTAGGGGTTTCTAACCATAATGTCATGTTAGCTGCAAATAGTGACAGTTTTACTTCTTCCTTTCTGACTTCAGTGCCTTTTATTTATTTTTTGTGACTAATTGCTGTGGCTAGGACTTTCAATATTGCGTTAAATAGAAGTAATGACCATGGACATCTTGGCTTCTTGTACTTAGAGGAAAAGTTTTACACTTTTGATGATTGAGTAGGATTTTTCTTATGGACTTAATATACATGACTTTTATTATGCTTAGGTATGTTCTCTCCATACCCACGCCACTGAAAATACTTATAAATGGATGCTGAATTATATCAAATGACATTTCTACATCTATTGAGATGATCATATAATTTTTATCCTTCATTTTGTTAATCATATTGCTTAATTTGCAGATGTTGAATAATCCCATCATCTTTGGGATAAATCTCACTTGACAAAGACGAGTGATACTTTTAATATATTGTAGAAATTATTGTTATGATTCTTTCTCTGGTCAAGCACATCATGGAATTTTATGAAGAACAAGAGGAATACGAAGCTTCAAATTGAAGTTTTTCTTTAATTGGACTTATTTACTTCAAAAGAACACACAGAAAACACATGCTAATTTCTGTTATGTTTAAATTATTTTCAGTCTTCATGTTGCAGATATTTCAATGCCATATTTATAAAGGAAGAACACAGCATAAAAATAATATTATGGAGTAGTAGATACTTGCCAGTAGTTTTATTCTTGATTCTCTACTTAAGCTTTTTCTTTTTACTTGCATCTTAAATTTTCTTTTTTCAACTTTTTAATTTAATATTGGAATACAGCTGATTAAAAATACTGTGTTAGACTCATGTGGCCAGCAAAGGGATTCAGCCATATATATACATATATCCATTCTTCCCCAAACAAGCCTCTCAACAGTTTGTCACATAATATTGACCGGAGTTCCCTATGTTATACAGTAGATCCTTGTTGTTCAGTTGTTAAATCATGTCTGACTCTTTGTGACCCCCATGGACTGCAGCACACCAGGCTTCCTTGTCCTTCATTATCTCCTAGAGTTTTCTCAAACTCATGTCCATTGAGTCTATGATGTCATCCAACCATTTCATCCCTGTTGCCCCCCTCTCCCCCTGCCCTCAATCTTTCCCATATCAGGGTCTTTCCCAATGAATCAGCTCTTGGCATCAGGTTTGATTATCCATTTTAAATATAGGAGTGTGTACACAACCATCCCAAACTCCCTAACTATCCCTTTCCCCACTCTTTCTCCCTAGCAACTGTAAGTTTGTCCTCTAAGTCTGTGAATCTTTTTCTGTTTTATAAGTTCATTTGTATAATTTCTTTTTTTTATTCTAATGTTTCATTTTATTATTTTAATTTCATTTTTTACTGAAGGATAATTGCTTTACAGAATTTTGCTGTTTTCTGACAAATCTCAACATGAATTAGTCATAGGTATACATATAACCTCTTCATTTTGAACCTCCATCCCATGTCCCTAGGCAGGATATTAAAGATAAGAGACATTACTTTGCCAACAAAAGTCCATCTAGTCAAAGCTATGGTTTTTCCAGTAGTCATGTATGGATATGAGAGTTGGATGGAGTATAAAGAAAGCTGAGCACCAAAGAATTGATGCTTTTGAACTGTAGTGTTGGATAAGACTCTTGAGAGTCCTTTGGACAGCAAGGAGACCCAACCAGTCTATCTTAAAGGAAATCAGTCCTGAATATTCATTAGAAGGACTGATGCTCAAGCTCGGACTCCAATACTTTGGTCACCTGATGCAAAGAACTGACTCATTTGAAAACACCCTGATGCTGGGAAAGATTGAAGGTGGGACTAGAAGGGGACAACAGAGGATGAGATGGTTGGATGGCATCACTGACTCAATGGACATGAGTTTGAGTAAATTCCAGGAGTTGGTGATGGACAGGGAGGCCTGGCGTGCTGCAGTCCATGGGGTCACAAAGAGTCGGATGTGACTAAGTGACTAAACTGACTGACCCATCTCCCTACCCATTACAACCCTCTAGATTGATACACAGCCTCTGTTCACTTTTGCTGGCCCATACAGCAAATTTCTCTTGGCTATCTATTTTGGTAATGTAAGTTTCCATGTTACTCTTTCCATACATCTCACCCTCACCTCCCCACTCCCTATATCCATAAGTCTATTCTTTATGTCTGTTTATCCATGGATGTTCTATAAATAAATTCTTTGGTACATTTTTTCTATATTCCATATACATGTGCTAGAATACAATAGTTATATTGCTCTTTCTGACACACTTCGCTCTGTATAATAGGTTCTAGGTTCATCCACCTCATCAGAACTGACTCAAGTGTGTTCCTTTTTGTGACTGAGTAATGTTTCATTGTGCATATATACCACAACTTCTTCATCCATTCATTGTTGATGGGCATCTAGGTTGTCTCCGTGTTTAGCTGTTGTAAATAGTGCTGCAATGAACAATTGGATACATGTTTCTTTTTCAATTTTGGTTTCCTCACCGTATATGCCTAGGAGTGGGATTGCTGGGTCATATGGTGGTTTTATTCCTAGTTTTTTAAGGAATCTCTGTATCATCTTTCATAGTGGATGTATCAATTGACATTCCCCAAAACAGTGCAAGAGCATTCCCATTTCTCCACACCTTCTCTAGCATTCATTGTTTGTAGACTTTTTGATGATGGCTATTCTGACCAGTGCAGTGACCAGTGTGAAGTGATATCTCCTTGTAGTTTGATTTGCATTTTTCTAATGATGAACTATTTTGAGCATCTTTTCATGTGTTTTTTAGCCATCTGTATGTCTTCTTTGGAGCAATGTCTGTTTAGGTCTTTTTTCCCACTTTTTGATTGGGTTGTTTGTTTTTCCAGTGTTGAGTTTTATGAGCTGCTTGTATATTTTGGAAATTATTGCTTTGTTAGCTGTTTCACTTGCTATTATTTTCTCCCATCCTGAGGGTTGTCTGTTCATATTGCTTATAGTTTCCTTTGTTGTGTAAAAGCTTTTGAGTTTAATCAGGTCCTACTTGTTTACTTTTGTTTTTATTTCCACTACTGTAGGAGGTGGATCCAGAGAAGACAATGGCACCCCACTCCAGTACTCTCGCCTGGGAAATCCCATGGGTGGAGGAGCCTGGTAGGCTGCAGTCCGTGGGGTTGCTAAGAGTAGGGCACGACTGAGCGACTTCACTTTCACTTTTCATTTTCTTGCATTGGAGAAGGAAATGGCAACCCACTCCAGTGTTCTTGCCTGGAGAATCCCAGGGACGGAGGAGCCTAGTGGGCTGCCCTCTATGGGGTCGCACAGAGTCGGACACGACTGAGGCGACTTAGCAGCAGCAGCAGCAGCAGCAGGAGCTGGATCATAGAGGATCTTGCTTTGATTTAAGTCATCAAGTGTTCTGCCCCTGTTTTCCTCTAAGAATTTTATAGTTTCCAGTCTTACATTTAGGTCTTTAATCCATTTTGAGTTTCTCTTTGTGTATGGTGTTAGGAAGTATTCTGTTTCATTCTTTTACATTTAGTTGTCCAGTTTTCTCAGCACCGCTTATTGAAGAAGCTTTCTTTGCCCCATTGTATATTCTTTCTTCCCTTGTCAAACATAACGTACTCATAGGTGCATGGGTTTGTTTCTGGGCTTTCTATTTTGTTCAATTGGTCTATATTTCTGTTTTGTGCCAGTACCATACTATCTTGATGACTGTAACTTTTTAGTATAATCTGAGGTCAGGAAGGTTGGTTCCTTCAACTCCATTCTTCTTTCTCAGGACTGCTTTGGCTGTATGGGGTCTTTTGTGTTTCCACATGAATTGTGAAATTTTTTCTTCTTGTTCTGTGAAAAATTATATTGGTAATTTGATAGGCATCACATTGAATCTGTAGACTGCATTTGGTAGCATAGTCATTTTCACAATATTGATCCTTCCTACCAAGGAACATTGAATATCTCTCCATCTGTTTATGTTGTCTTTGATTTCTTTCATCAGTGTTTTATACTTTTCTGTGTATAGTTCTTTTGTCTCCTGAGGTAAGTTTATTCCTAGATATTTAATTCTTTTTGTTGTAATGGTGACTGGGATTGATTCCTTAATTGCTCTTTCTCATTTTTCATTTTTAGTGGAATGAAATGGGAGTGATTTCTGTGTAATTACTTTGTGTCCTGCAACTTTGCTAAATTCACTGATTAGCTCTAGCTAATCTAGCTCTATTAACTTTCTAATACTGTCTTTAGGGTTTTCTATGTACAGTATCATGTCATCTGTAAACAGTGAGACTTTTCTTCATTTCTGATCTGGATTCATTTCTTTTTATTCTCTGATTGCTCTGGCTAGGATTTCCAGTACTATGTTGAATAGTTTAGAAAGTGGAGACCCTTGTCTTGTTCCTGATCTTAGTGCGAATGCTTTCAGTTTTTCACCGTTGAGAATAAGGTTTGCTGTTGGCTTATCATATATGGACTTTACTATATTGAGATAGGTTCCTTCTATGCCCGTTTTTTAAAGAGTTTTAATTATTAATGGATGCTGAATCTTGTCAAAGGCTTTTTCTGCATCTATTGAGATGATCATATGGGTTTTATCTTTAAATTTGTTAATATGGTGTATCACATTGATTGATCTGTGTATATTGAAGAATACTTGCATCCCTGGAATAAACACAACTTGATCATGGTATATGAGCTTTTGGATGTGTGATCATATGTGTTTTATCTTTAAATTTGTTAATATGGTGTATCACATTGATTGATCTGTGTATATTGAAGAATACTTGCATCCCTGGAATAAACACAACTTGATCATGGTATATGAGCTTTTGGATGTGTGGCTGAATTCTGTTTGCTAAAATTTTGTTCAGTATTTTTGCATCTATGTTCATCAGTAGTATTGGCCTGTAGTTTTATTTTTTGTGTGTGTGAGTTTCCTTCGTCTGGTTTTGGTATCAGGGTAATATTGGACTCATAGAATGAGTTTGGAAGTGTTCCTTCCTCTGCAATTTTTGGAAAGAGTTTTAAAAGCATATGCATTAGCTCTTCTCTAAATGTTTGATAGAATTCTCCTGTGAAGCCATCTGGTCCTGAACTTTTGTTTTTGGGGAAAATTTTGATCACAGCTTCAGTGCTCATAATTGGGTTGTTCATAGTTTCTATTACTTCCTGGTTCAGTCTTGGAAGATTGAACTTTTCTATGAATCTGTCCATTTCTTCCAGGTTATTCATTTTATTGCCATATAGTTGTTCATAATAGTCCTTTATAATCATTTGTATTTCTGCATTTTTCTGTTGTAACCTCTCCTTTTTCATCTCTAATTTTGCTGATTTGATTCTTCTCTCTTTTTTCCTTGATGAGTCTGGCAAAAGGCTTGTCAATTTTGTGTATCTTCTCAAAGAACCAGCTTTTAGTTTTATTGAAAACTGAGCGACTTCACTTTCACTTTTCACTTTTATGCATTGGAGAAGGAAATGGCAAGCCACTCCAGTGTACTTGCCTGGAGAATCCCAGGGACGAGAGAGCCTGGTCGGCTGACATCTATGGGGTCGCACAGAGTCAGCCATGACTGAAGCGACTTAGCAGTAGCAGCAGCATTGTTTCTTTCATTTCTTTTTCATTTATTTCTGTTTGGATCTTTATGATTGCTTTCCTTCTACTAATTTTTTTTTTTGGTGTTGTTCTTTTTTTCAGTTGTTTAAGGTGTAATGTTAGGTTGTCTACTCGATGTTTTTCTTGTTTCTTGAGGTAGGATGGCATTGCTATAAACTTCCCTGTTAGGACTGGTTTTGCACATCCCATAGATTTGGAGTTGTTGTGTTTTCATTGTCATTTGTTTCTAGAAATTTTCTGATTTCCCTTTTGATTTCTTCAGTAACCTGTTTGTTATTTAGAAACATGTTGTTTAGTCTCCATGTGTTTGTTTTTCTTACAGTATTTTTCTTGTAATTGATATCTAGTCTCATAGCATTGTGGTCAAAGAAGATGCTTGATATTATTTCCATTTTCTTAAATTTACTGAGGTTTGATTTGTGACCCAAGATGTGATCTATTTTCAGAATGTTCCATGTGCACTTGAAAAAAAGGTGTACTTTCTGCATTTAGATGGAATGTCCGGAAGATATCAATGAGATCCATCTCATCTAATGTATCATTTAAGACTTCTCTTTCCTTATTAGTTTCCTGTTTTGATGATCTGTCCATTGGTGTGAGTAGGGTGTTAAAGTCTCCTACTATGATTGTGTTACTGTCAATTTCTCCTTTTAGGTCTATTAGTGTTTGTCTCTTGTATTGAGATACTTCTAAGTTGGGTGCATAGATATTTACAATTGTCTTCCTCTTGGATTGATCCCTTGGTCATTATGTAGTGTCCTTTCTTATCTCTAATAATCATCTTTATTTTAAGGTCTATTTTGTCTGATATGAGGATTGCTACCTCAGCTTTCTTTAGCTTCCCATTTGCATGGAATATATTTTTTACAACCTCTCACTTTCAGTCTATGTGTGTCTTTAGTTCTGAAGTGGGTTTCTTGTAGAAAGCATATTTATGGGTCTTGTTTTTGTATCCATTCAGCCAGTCCCTGTCTTTTGGTTGGACCATTGAATCCATTTACATTTAGAGTAATTATTGATATATATGTTCCTATTGCCATTTTCTTAATTGTTTATGATTGATTTTGTAGATCTTTTTTCTTCTCTCTCTCTCTTTTTTTTTTTTGTGTGTGTGTGTGTAATAAAGTTTTATTAAAGTATAAAGGAGATAGAGAAAGCTTCTGACATAGGCATCAGAAGGGGGCAGAAAGAGTACCGGCTTGCTAGTGTTAACAATGAAGTTATATAATCCAAAGATTATCTGGAGGTTGTAAAGACCTCATCAGACCTACTCCCATAATTTACATTTTAAGATAACACTGTCCTCAGGAAAGATACATCCTTGTAAAGACCAGGTCTACTCCCATAATTAACATTTTAAGATAACAGAAGGTTGAATCCAAAGACTGTCCTTAGGCATGATACATTATTGTTATATAATCCTAAGGAATGTGGAGAAAGAAAAAAAGTCTGTCCTTTCTTCCTCCTTGAGAATTCCAGATCCCTCTCTCCTTGGGGACCCCTAGACTCCCTATCAACCTGCCTAGGAACTGACTCTCTCATTCCCCCCTTTTCTTTTTAGGAGAATTATGTTGCCTAGGGAAAAGGGGCATCGTTCTCATTCCATAACTACTTCCAAGCTGACTGGGGCGTTGTCCCTAAATTGGTGAGGCAACATATTCTCCTAATCCTCATATTGAGGATATCTGATCCAGGGGGCCCAAATAGTAGCTGGAGGAAGCTACAGCAGTAGCAGGAGTTTGAGCAACCATTTGTAACTTAAAAGCTTTCATGCGGCTAGAAACAAATCCAGTTATACAATTACAGATGCAGAGAGCAAACAGCAAAAACACAACATTCAGAATCAAAATTAAAAGTCACATCATGTCCATAGTTAAAGTGCAAAGTGTTGCACCAGCCCATTTTAGAGTTGGTAGATGTCACCAGATGAAGAAGAGGCATCGCATTTGATTGTTGTCGAAGGTATTCACAGACTTGGAGAAAGTCTTTTCCTTGAAGTGGGGATGTCCACCATGGAAGCCTTCTACTGATGAAGAGGGGAGCGCTCCACAGACCCAGCAGTTAGACCGATTGTGGAATGCAGCATAGGAGTGAGCCCAGGACAGGAAGGCAGTGTCTTGAGGATGCAACGGCAGACTCAGGATATTTGGAGTCAGCAGAAGTAGACTCACATAGATTATCAGGCCCATCCGCTGCCCTTTGCTTAACCCTAGAGCTCGGGTCAGGGCCACAAGCTCCGCTAACAGAGCACTGGTTCCCTGGGGGAGAGATTTTGCTTCCAAAACCTGTTCAGCAGTCACCACGGCGTAACCTGATTCACGCTTTCCATCCGGAACAAAAGAACTGCCATCTGTAAATATTTCCATGTCAGGATTGTCTAATGGGGTATCCTTTAGATCCTACCAAGCTGCATAGTTTAAAGTTAGGAATTGAGAACAATCATGGTCAGGTGTTTCATTTTCCTTCTCAGGAAGGAAAGTGGCAGGATTTAAATTTCCACAAATTTTAAGCTTAGTTACTAGTCCTTCTAACAACAATGACTGATACTTAAGAAGCCTACTGTCTGTCATCCAAATATTAACCTTAGAATTTAAGATTCCACTCACATCATGAGAAGTCAGTACAGTAAGGTTTCATCGATTAATTATTTTTAAAGCTTCAGGTGCTAATAAAGCCGCTGCCCCAATTACTCTTAGGCAGTGGGGCCACCCACATGAAACTACATCTAATTCTCTGCTTAGATAAGCAATAGGTTGCTGGTTTGACACACAACCCTCGGGGTTGTGTCAAAACTCCCAATGCCACATCTTTTCTTTCAGTGACAAATTAAATTCTGACCCTGTGGGAAAGCTCAGAGCTGGAGCTTGCAGGAGAGCAGTCTGAAGAACCTTAAAATCCTTTTGAGTTTCTGGAGACCAAACCAGTTTGTCGGTTTGGGCCTGCTGAGTTTCAGCTATAAGTTTATATAAAGGCCGGGCAAGTTCCCCGTAACCCGGAATCCAAATGCGACAGTAACCTGTGATTCCCAAAAATCCTCTCAATTGTCTTAAAGTCATAGGTAGGAAATGATTTAGTATAGGTTTAATTCTCTCAGGGCCTATGGCCCTAGTCCCTTCTGATATGATTAGGCCCAGATATCTAACCGATTTTTGACAAAGCTGAGCCTTTTCTCTTGATGCCTTGTAACCACAGTCTGCCAGAAAGTTTAAGAAATCTTCTGAGGCTCGCGAACAAGCTTCCTCTGTCTCAGCATAGAGCAAAATATTGTAACACCACTGCTTCAGAGCTATTAAAGTTTTGTAGATCCCGTGACAAACTTTGTCCAAATAGGTGAGGACTATCACGAAATCCCTGGGGCAAAACTGTCCAGGTTAACTGAGCAGCTGATTGTGTAGGGTCTTCAAAGGCAAATAGAAATTGACTTTCTTCCTCCAAAGGAACTGAATAGAAGGCATCCTTTAAATCAATTACTGAGAAATATTTGGCCCATTCAGGAATTTCAGACAATAGAGTATAAGGATTAGGCACCACAGGGTGTAAAGGAACTACAGCCTCATTTATTATTCATAAATCTTGAACTAGTCTCCATTTACCATTCGATTTCTTTATACCCAAAATAGGAGTGTTGCTAGGATTGTTACAGGGAATTAATATTCCCTGCTCCTTTAAATTTTCAATGATGGGTTTTAACCCTTCCTTAACTTCAGGTTTCAGTGGATACTGCTCCTTATGTGGAAATACGTGTGGGTCTTTGAGCTTAACAACTACAGGAATAGCATTTTGTGCTCGACCCACAGATTTTCCATCAGTCCATACTCTAGGATTTACATATTGTTCAACTAAAGGGAGAGAAAGGGAGGGCTCCATATTCATGAAAACAGAGGCATGGACCTTGCTCAGTATATCCCTCCCCAAAAGAGGTGAGGGAGATTCTGGCACGATCAGAAAACTCGTGTGAAAACAGCACAGAATCCCAGTTGCAAGATAAGGAATAACTGAAATAATACTTTTTGGCTCATCCAGACAGTCCCATTATGGAAGCAGATCGGGAAGAAAGTGGGCCAGGGGCTTCAGTAAGCACAGAATAAGTTGCCCCAGTATCTAAAAGGAAATCGACGGATTGGCCCCCCACAATTATTAATACCCGGGGTTCCTCAGGTGTAACTAGGACGGGAGCTTGTGTGGGGACCCCTGGGCACCTTCAGTCCTGATTGTCTTGAGTCCGACCCTGGAGACCTACGACTCTGGGGGCAGTCTCTCTTCCAGTGTGGTCCTTTGCAGACCAGTCATGGAGCCGGGGGCGGCTTAGATGCCTGAGGGCAATCCCACTTGAGGTGCCCCTCCTTTCCACAGTAATAGCAAGCCCATCCCTTTTCACCTGGGTCCCTCTGGGCATTTTTCTCAGGCTGTTTAAGAATGTTTTTCATAACCATGGCAAAGGCTTTCGCCTTTTCCTTTGTCTTTTTTTTTTTTTGCCTTTCTTTCTTTTCCTCATATTCCCTACCATAATAGACTGTCTAAGCCAGTTGTAGCAGAGTATCTAAAGACTGATTTTGTCCATACGCCCTTTTTAGTAGCTTACAGTGGATATCTGGAGCCGACTGAGTGAGAAATCTATCCTTTAAGATCACTTTTCCCACTTCACTTTCGGGATCAATCTCAGTGAATCTGGGAAGGGCTTCTTTCAGTCTATCTAGGAATTTACCAGGAGCTTCCTTCTCCTCCTGTTCTATGTCTGCCAATTTGCCATAGTTTAAAGGCTTAGAATGCGCCTGCCTAAGTCCTTCAAGAATACATCTAACAAAATGACTCTGATCCCATTTTCCTTTAGCTGTGTTGTAGTCCCAGTCTGGTTCTATAGTTGGGACTGCCTGATTCCCAGTGGGGAGGGCTGCTATCTCGTTCTCCCTCTTCCCTACTGATTCATTACCAAGCCATTCATCTCCATAAGCAACCACTTTTCCCAAAACTCGAGTCTTTGACTCGGGAGTCAGCGTTTGTCCCAAAATATACATCACATCCTTCCAAGTGAGGTCATAAAACAGAGTAACACCTTTAAAAGCTCTAATATATTTTTCTGGGTCCTCTAAATAGTCTCCCAGATCCTCCTTGATTCTTTGTATTTCTTGATAAGAGAAAGGCTTATTAACTCTCACAGACTGATTATTTCTCCCGGTGGATGTTTCATAAAGAGGCAACAGCTTGTGTGGCTGTTCCTCAGTCTCCCTGGCTGCTCTGCGCATATGATCCCAGGGATAGATTGGAGAAACCTGTTTTTCCTCTTCTCTTTGTCTCCTGTCCTCCATCTCATCTCTTACTTCAATGGTCTGAGTTTCTACTGAAACCACAGTAGTCTGAGGTTGTACTGAGACAGGAGTTGTTTGGACCTCCATGTGGGCAGTTTGAATCCCAGTTTGGAGTCCCAGGTATGGGGGCAAAGTAAGAGGACAGTAGGGAGCTGAAGGTTTCACACCCAAATCTATACCCTTAGGGCATAAGTCTGGCATATTTCGCAGAGAGAAAAAGGGCATCACATATGCTACTTCTACCCATTAGGTCTAATTGTAGAACAGTATTATACTTAAGAGACCCTTCAACTGGCCACCGTTCGCCATCCTCCAATGGATACCGTGGCCATGCAGTATCACATAGGAAGACCAGGTGTGTCTTCTTTAAGCCCTGGGGATCAAATCTATCCCCGTTTTTCAGGATACAGTTCAAAGGAGTGAGGCTGGAATTGTTAGCTCCCATCTTGTCCTGAAGGATCCTGGACAAGCCCCCAAGATGAAAGTCTGTGAAAGGTTGTTGTTGAATCACGCAAATACACCGGGATTCTTGGCCCCCAGAGGAGGAGAATTCAATCCGGGGCCAGAGACGAAGCTTGATGGCTCAGGGTTTTTGTGTAATAAAGTTTTATTAAAGTATAAAGGAGATAGAGAAAGCTTCTGACATAGGCATCAGAAGGGGGCAGAAAGAGTACCCCCTTTTTTCTTCTCTTGTATTTCTTGAGTATATAAATCCCTTTAACATTTCTGTAAAGCTGGTTTGCTGGTACTGAATTCTCTAAACTTTTGATTGTCTGAAAAGCTTTTTATTTCTGCATCAATGTTGAATGAGATCCTTGTCGGGTACTATAATCCTGGTTATACATTTTTCCCTTTCAGTACTTTAAATATATTCTGCCATTCCCTTCTGGTCTGAAGAGTTTCAGCTGAAAGATCTGCTGTTATGCATAAGTTCCCTTGTTTGTTACTTGTTACTTCCCCCTTGTTGCTTTTAATAGTCTTTCTTTGTGTTTAGTCTTTTTTTAGTTTGATTAGTATTTGTCTTGGAGTGTTTCTCTTTGGGTTTATCCTGTATGAGACTCTTTGTGCCTCTTGGACTTGATTGACTATTCTTTTTCCATGTTGGGGAAATTTTCAACTATAATATCTTCAAAAAATTTCTCATACCCTTTCTTTTGCTCTTCTTCTTCTGGGACCCCTATTATTCGAATGTTGATGTGTTTGATATTGTCCCAGAGGTCTCTGAGACTATCCTCGGTTCTTTTCATTCCTTTTACTTTATTCTGCTCTGCTTTACTTTCATTCCTTTTGCTTTATTCTCTGAGACTATCCTCGGTTCTTTTCATTCCTTTTACTTTATTCTGCTCTTCAGAAGCTATTTCCACCATTTTTCTTCCAGCTCACTGATTCCTTCTTCTGCTTCAGATATTCTGCTCTTGATTCCTTCTAGAGTATTTTTAATTTCAGTAATTGTGTTTTCTCTGTATGATTATTCTTTAATTATTCTAGGCCTTTGTTAATTGATTCTTGCATTTTCTCCATTTTGTTTTCAAGGTTTTAGATCATCTTTGCTATCATTATTCTTAATTGTTTTTCAGGTAGTTTGCCTATTTCCTCATCATTTATTTGGACTTCTGTGTTTCTAATTTGTTCCTTCATTTGTGCAATATTTCTCTGCCTTTTCATTATACTTTATTTTTTAAAACTTATTGTGTTTGAAATCTCCTTTTCCCAGACTTTAAGGCTGAATTTTTTCTTCCTTTTGGTTTATGCCCTCCTAAGGTTGGTCCAGTGGTTTGTGTAAGCTTTGTATAGGGTAAGAATTATGATGAGGTTTGTTTGTTTGCCTTTCCTCTGATGGACCAGGCACAGTGAGGTGGCAATCTTGTCTGCTGATGATTGGATTTGTATTTTTGTTTTATTTGTTGTTTAGATGAGGCTTCCTGCACAGGGTGGTACTGGTGGTTGGGTGATGTTGGGCTTTGTATTCAAGTGGTTTCCTTTGTGTGAGTTCTCATTATTTGATATTCCCTAGGGTTATTTCTACTCTTGAGAGTCCCTTGGACTGCAAGGAGATCCAACCAGTCCATTCTGAAGGAGAACAGCCCTAGGATTTCTTTGGAAGGAATGATGCTAAAGCTGAAACTCCAGTACTTTGGCCACCTCATGTGAAGAGTTGACTCATTGGAAAAGACTCTGATGCTGGGAGGGATTGGGGACAGGAAGAGAAGGGGAGGACAGAGGATGAGATGGCTGGATGGCATCACTGACTCGATGGACGTGAATCTGAGTGAACTCTGGGAGATGGTGATGGACAGGGAGGCCTGGTGTGCTGCGATTCATGGGGTCTCAAAGAGTCGGACATGACTGAGCAACTGATCTGATCTGATCTGAGGGTTATTTCTCTGGTAGTCTAGGGTCTTGGAATAAGTGCTCCCACACAAAAGGCTCAATGCTTGATCTATGGTCAGGAAAGAAGATTCCACAAGTTTTGTTATGGCATTAAGCAAGACTAATGCAAATATCCAAAAGCAAGAAACCAAAGATGAACCCCAGAAAAATGGCAGTTACAAAATCAGGCAAATAATAATTAAAATAATGGAATATACACCCATGTGTAAAGTGAAAACAGTCCAACAAAAATAAAGTACAGTTAATTGAGCCAGTGAACAAAGGAAATTAAAAAAAAAAAATTTAGCAGTTAAGAACAAAACGAACTAAAGCACAAACTGGAAAACAATAAAAAGCAAGGTGCCAAGTGGGTAATTAAGCAATGAAAACAAAACTAACAAATATGTTGAGAGGAAAAGAAAGAAAGAAAGGAAAGAAAGAATAGATACACAAAGTTAAATAGAGGTAACTGAAGAAGATTTATATACATTAAAGATCAAATACAGTGAAAATAACAGTGGGAAAGGCAAACAAAGGAGTAAACGTCAAGAAATATAATCGCTATTTTTTTAAAATTGACAATTAAAATTGTTAAAAAAGAAAAGAAAACAAAAGAAAAAAGGAAGAAGAAAGAAAAAAAGGTAAAGAAAAGCAAAACTCCACAGAACTGCAAAATACCAATGTAGAGGCAGAGGTTTATAGCAACAATAAAAAGTGTGACTAAATATATACATATACACCCATAAGCAAAATCAAAACAGTCCAACAAAAATAAAGTACAATAGGATGACCCAATGAATAGAGGAAACCAAAAATTATATCTACCAGAACAAAACTAAAGCACAAAGTGGAAAGCAAAACTAGAGCAAGGTTCAGTTCAGTTCAGTTCAGTTGCTCAGTCATGTCCAACTCCTTGCGACCCCATGAATTGCAGCGTGCCAGGCCTCCCTGTCCATCACCAACTCCAGGAGATCACTCAAACTCACATCCATCCGGTCGGTGATGCCATTCAGCCATCTCATCCTCTGTCATCCCCTTCTCCTCCTGCCCCCAATTCCTCCCAGCATCAGAGTCTTTTCCAATGAGTCAACTCTTTGCATGAGATGGCCAAAGTTTAGGAGTTTCAGCTTTAGCATCAGTCCTTCCAATGAACGCCCAGGACTGATCTTCTTTAAGATGGACTGGTTGAATCTCCTTGAAGTCCAAGGGACTCCCAAGAGTCTTCTCCAACACTGCAGTTCAAAAGCATCAATTCTTGGGTGCTCAGCTTGCTTTATAGTCCAAATTTTACATCCATACATGACTACTGGAAAAAGCATAGCCTTGACTAGATGGACCTTTGTTGGCAAATGTCTCTGCTTTTCAATATGCTATCTAGGTTGGTCATAACTTTCCTTCCAAGGAGTAAGTGTCTTTTAATTTCATGGCTGCAGTCACCATCTGCAGTGATTTTGGAGCCCAGAAAAATAAAGTCAGCCACTGTTTCCACTGTTTCCCCATCTATTTGCCATGAAGTGATGGGACCAGATGCCATGATCTTTGCTTTCTGAATGTTGAGCTTTAAGCCAACTTTTTCACTCTCCTCTTTCACTTTCATCAAGAGGCTCTTTAGTTCCTCTTCACTTTCTGCCATAAGGGTGGTGTCATCTGCATATCTGAGGCTATTGATATTTCTCCCAGCAATCTTGATTCCAGCTTGTGCTTCCTCCAGCCCAGCGTTTCTCATGATGTACTCTGCAGAGAAGTTAAATAAGCGGGGTGATAATATACAGCCTTGAGATACTCCTTTTCCTATTTGGAACCAGTTTGTCATTACTTGTCCAGTAGTAGCTGTTGTTTCCTGACCTGCATACAGGTTTCTCAAGAGGCAGGTCAGGTGGTCTGGTATTCCCATCTCTTCCAGATTTTCCAGTTTATTGTGATCCACACAGTGAAAGGCTTTTGCAAAGTCAATAAAACAGAAGTCAATGTTTTTCTGGAACTATCTTGCTTTTTCGATTATCCAGCAGATGTTGGCAATTTGATCTCTGGTTCCTCTGCCTTTTCTAAAACCAGCTTGAACATCTGGAATTTCATGATTCACATATTGCTGAAGCCTGGCTTGAAGAATTTTGAGCATTACTTTACTACTGTGTGAGATGAATGCAGCTGTGTGGTAGTTTGAGCAAGGTGCCAACTGGGGAATAAAATAATAAAAATAAAACTAACAAATATGTTAAACGGAAAGGAAAGAAAGAAAGAATAGGTATGCAAAGTTAAATAGAGGTATATGAAGATTTATATACATTAAAGATTAACTTCAAGGGGGAAATAACAGTAGGAAAAGCAAACAAAGGAATAAATGTGGAAAAATAATAACAGGTTTAAAAAATTAAAAACTAAAGTTAAAAAAAAGATGAAAAGAAAAAAAGGAAAGCTCCCCAGAATTGCAAAAGCCCAAAGTAGAGGCAGAGCTTTATAACAGTAATAAAATATGTGACTGATAAAAAAAAAAAAAGCTCAAAAGCTTAATCAGATTTCATAGTGCCAATAAAATCAACAACTACAATTGGGGGGGGGGTGGGAAATCCAAAGAATCTAAATAGCAAATCAAAACATAAGAATAATAAATGTTTTCCTTGAGTCACTGCTGTCAGAATCCTTTCCCTCACTGGGAGTCACAGTCCACTTCATCTCCCTAGGATGCTCTCTAGCATTGTTCTGATTTTTAGACATGCTATGGGAGCAGCTCAGATTTTAATCTGGCCCTACTCCTATGTGTTCTTGCCTCCAATATCCACAGTTACAAGAACTAGTGTGTTTTATTTTGTGGGAGCTCTCAATGACATTTTATATATTCCATAGACACAGAATTTCCCTAGTTGACCGTGTGGATTTAATCTGCAACTTTTACAGTTGGTGGGAAGGTTTTCGGTCTTCTTCCTTAGCCACACTGCCCCTGGGTTTTAATTGTGGTTTTATTTCCACCTCTCCATGGAGTCATCCACTAGGGTTTGCTCCTGAGGCTGCCCTGGAGGATTTGGGTTTGTCCCTGTGAGGGCCAGGTGTGGAGGTGGTGCAGCTGGTTGAGATGCAAGGGTTCTGGCAGCACCAGGTACTCATGGGAGTTGGAGGATAGGGCAGTAGGAAATATAGTGCTGTAGAAGGGTATGGCAACCAGAACTGGCCAACACACTCCAGTATTGTTGCCTGTAGAACCCCCCTCCCTGAAAGGGAAGCCTGGCAGGCCACAGTTTACAGGGTTGCAAAAAGTCAGACACTACCAAGCGACCCTGCGCACATAGACACAAGACATTTTTTGCCTGTGGCAGCACTGCCCTAGTGAGAGTTGAGCGTGAAAGTGGCACAGCTGCTTGGCTTGAGGGGACCCTGCCAGCACCAAGTGTGCAGGGACAAGGACTGCCTTTGCCATAGGAGTTATGGTCCTATCAGAGTCTTTTTTTGAACCTATTATAGCTGGTGATCAGAAGGCCTTTTTGGCCAGTCTTTCTCCATAGCTCCGCCCATTCAGGCACTTAGAGGGTTCCCTTGCCTGGGATCCTTTTTGTTGTTCATCTCAGCGAGCACATAGAGGGCCCTCCCTGGATGGGGTCCTACTTTGCAGATCAGTGTGTCAGTCACTTAAAAGAACACCCTGGGTGGGGTCCTGCTCCATAGTTCAGTGCATCAGACATTTGATGGGCCAGACTCTCTACTCAACTGTTGATGCTGTTGTGTGGGGAGAGAGAGGCTATGGTAATGGCTCTACCCTCTATGCCTGACTCAGCAGTATCACCTTTCTTCCATGGCTGCCCGGCTTTCCTCCATAGGCATTTCCCATCACAATCTCCTCCCTCACCTCCCTTAGATCTGTCTCTCCACAGTCAACACCAGCCCTCACCCTGTCTCTTCACAGTCAACACCAGCCCTCACCCTGGAATTGCTTCACATTCCCCAAACTCCAGCTCCCAGCCACTGTGTCTTCCAGGGGACCCTCATCCTTGTCCGGGGTGGCTGCAGCAAGGACTGTGTGATTCTCATTCTATTTAGGCTGCCACAGATCAGCTGTTTCACTCTCAGCCTTAAATGTTTCTCCTCTGACTCAGACAATAACCCGGTTCCTTCATCCTACCGAGTTTTGTGTGGTTCTACATATTCTTTTCCTCTGGTCAGGTACTCCTTTCTGCTCTCAGCTGGAGTTTTGCATGCACTTCTGTGTCTGAAGGTGTATTCCCGCTGTATCTGTGGAGAGAGATGTACTTCAAGTCAGTCTACTCTTCTGCCATCTTATTCTCTCTGTATATCTTTTTAGATTCCACATATAAGGGATGTTATACAGTATTTATCCTTCTCTGTCTGACTTACTTCACTCCGTATGACAATCTCTAGGTCTATCCATGTTGATGCAAATGAAATTATTTCATTCTTTTTAATGGCTGAGTGATATTTCAATGTAGATATGCACAGCATCTTCTTTATCCATTCCTCTGTTGATAGACATTTAGGTTGCTTCTGTGCCTTGACTACTGAAAAGAGTTCTGCAATGAACATTGGGCTGCATGTGTCCTTTCAGACCATATTTTTGTCTGGGTATATGCCCAGGAGTGTGACTGCAAAGTCATATGGTAGCGTTACTTTTAGATTTTTAAAGAACCTTTATAGTGTTCTCCATATAGTGGCTGTAACGATTTACAGTCCCATAGTGTAGGATGGTTCCCTTTCCTCTACACTTTCTCCATAATTTATTGTTTATAGATTTTTGTTATGATATTCATTTTGACTGCTGCTGCTGCTAAGCTGCTTCAGTCATGTCCAACTCTGTGTGACCCCATAGATGGCAGCCCACCAGGATCCCTCATCCCTGGGATTCTCCAGGCAAGAACACTGGAGTGGGTTGCCATTTCCTTCTCTAATTCATGAAAGTGAAAGTGAAGTCGTTCATTCATGTCTGACTTTTAGTGACCCCATGGACTGCAACCTACCAGGCTCCTCCGTCCATGAAATTTTCCAGGCAAGAGTACTGGAGTGGGATGCCATTGCCTTCTCCCATCCATTTTGACTGGTGTGAGGTAATATCTCATTGTAGATTTGAATTAGCAATGTTGAACATCCTTTCATGTGACTTTTGGCCTTTTGAATGTTGTCTTCGGAGAAATGTCCATTTAGGTCTTCTGCCCATTTTTTGATTTGATTTTTTATTTTGATGTAGTTGGGCCTCATGAGTTGTTTGTAAATTTTGGAGACTAATCCCTTATCTGTCATATTGTTTGCAAATATTTTCTTCCATACTGTAGGTTGTCTTTTTGTTTTGTTTACTGTTCCTTTGCTGTGCAAAATGTTTGAGTTTAATTAGGTCATATTTATTTATTTTTGTTTTTATTTCCAGTGTTCTGGGAGGCATATCAAGAAAGACATTATGACGATTCATGTCATATGGTGTTCTGGCTATATTTTCCTCCAGGAGCTTTATAGTGTCTGGTTTCACACTTAGATATTTAATCCATTTTGAGCTTATCTTTGTGTATGGTGTTAAGAATAACTGAATTTCATTTTTTAAACATATGAGAGTGAAAGTGAAGTCTCTCAGTCATGTCCAACTCTTTGTGACCCCATGGACTGTAGCCTACCAGGCTTCTCCATCCATGGGATTTTCCAGGCAAGAATACTGGAGTGGGTTACCATTTCCTTCTCCAGGAGATCTTCCCGACCCAGGGATTGAACCCAGGTTTCCTGCAATGTAGGCAGATGCTTTACCGTCTGAGCCACCAGGGGATGTCGTTTTCCCAGCATAATTTACTGAAGAGATTGTCTTTCCAACAATGTGTAGTCTGCCTCCTTTGTCATAGATTAATTTAAGATGCCTGGTTTATTTCTGTGCTTTCTATCCTAGTCCATTAGTGACAGACTGCAACGGCACAGGAACAGCCGAGAGGAGCTAACCCACGTCCGAGGTTGGGGGGGTCGACCAAGAGGAGATATCCAGAGTCTGAGGTCAGGGGCGGCGGCCGGGAGGAGATACCCAACACCCCCACACCCGAGGCCAAGGGCGGCGGCCGAGAGAAGCAACCCCACACCCGAGGCCAGGGGCGGTGGCCAGGAGGACCAATCCCACGCTGTGGCTAGGTGGGCACAGGAGGGCCTAGAGGAGCTATCCCACTTTGAAGGTCAGGAAGGGTGGCAGTGAGGAGATACCCCTAGTCCAAGGTAAGGAGCATTGGCTGCGTTTTGCTGGAGCAGCCGAGAAGAGATACCCCACACCCAAGGTAAGAGAAACCCAAGTAAGATGGTAGGTGTTGTAAGAGGGCATCAGAGGGCAGACACACTGAAACCATACTCACAGAAGACTAGTCAATCTAATCACATTAGGACCACAGCCTTGTCTAACTCAATGAAACTAAGCCATGACCGTGGGGCAACCCAAGATGGGCGGGTCATGGTGGAGAGGTGTGACAGAATGTGGTCCACTGGAGAAGGTAATGGCAAACCACTTCAGTATTCTTGCCTTGAGAACCCCATGAACAGTATGAAAAGGCAAAATGATAGGATACTGAAAGAGGAACTCCCCAGGTCAGTAGGTGCCCAATATGCTACTGGAGATCAGTGGAGAAATAACTCCAGAAAGAAAGAAGTGATGGAGCCAAAGTAAAAAGAATACCCAGCTGTGGATGTGACTGGTGATAGAAGCAAGGCCAGATGCTGTAAAGATCAATATTGCATAGGAACCTGGAATGTCAGGTCCACGAATCAAGGCAAATTGGAAGTGGTCAAACAAGAGATGGCAAGAGTGAATGTCGACATTCTAGGAATCAGCAAACTGAAATGGACTGGAATGTGTGAATTTAACTCAGATGACCATTATATCTACTACTGCCGGCAGGAATCCCTCAGAAGAAATGGAATAGCCATCATGGTCAACTAAAGAGTCTGAAACAGAGTACCTGGATGCAATCTCAAAAACGACAGAATGATCTCTGTTCATTTCCAAGGCAAACCATTCAATATCACAGTAATCCAAGTTGATGCCCCAACCAGTAATGCTGAAGAAGCTGAAGTTGAACAGTTCTATGAAGACCTACAAGAACTTTTAGAACTAACACCCAAAAAAGATGTCCTTTTCATTATAGGGGACTGGAATGCATAAGTAGGAAGTCAAGAAACACCTGGAGTAACAGGCAAATTTGGCCTTGGAATATGGAATGAAGCAGGGCAAACACTAATAGAGTTTTGCCAAGAAAATGCACTGGTCATAACAAACACCCTCTTCCAACAACACAAGAGAAGACTCTACACATGGACATCACCAGATGGTCAACACCGAATTCAGATTGATTATATTCTTTGCAGCCAAAAATGGAGAAGCTCTATACAGTCAGCAAAAACAAGACCAGGAGCTGACTGTTTCTCAGACCATGAACTCCTTATTGCCAAATTCAGACTTAAATTGAAGAAAGTAGGGGAAACCACTAGACCATTCACATATGACCTAAATCAAATCCCTGATGATTATACAGTGGGAGTGGGAAATAGATTTAAGGGCCTAGATCTGACAGATAGAGTGCCTGATGAGCTATGGAATAAGGTTCGTGACATTGTACAGGAGACAGGGATCAAGATCATTCCCATGGAAAAGAAATGCAAAAAAGCAAAATGGCTGTCTGGGGAGGCCTTACAAATAGCTGTGAAAAGAAGAGAAGCAAAAAGCAAAGGAGAAAAGGAAAGATATAAACATCTGAATGCAGAGTTTCAAAGAATAGCAAGAAGAGATAAGAAAGCCTTCTTCAGCGATCAATGCAAAGAAATAGAGGAAAACAGGAGAATGGGAAAGACTAGAGATCTCTTCAAGAAAATTGGAGATACCAAAGGAACATTTCATGAAAAGATGGGCTCGATAAAGGACAGAAATGGTATGGACCTAACAGAAGCAGAAGATATTAAGAAGAGGTGTCAGGAATACACAGAAGAACTGTACAAAAAAGATCCTCATGATGCAGATAATCACGATGGTGTGATCACTGACCTAGAGCCAGACACCCTGGAATGTGAAATCAAGTGGGCCTTAGAAAGCATCACTATGAACAAAGCTAGTGGAGGTGATAGAATTCCAGTTGAGCTATTCCAAATCCTGAAAGATGAAGCTGTGAAAGTGCTGCACTCAATATGCCAGCAAATTTGGAAAACTCAGCAGTGGCCACAAGACTGGAAAAGGTCAGTTTTCACTCCAATCCCAAAGAAAAGCAATGCCAAAGAATGCTCAAACTACCACACAATTGCACTCATCTCACACGCTAGTAAAGTAATGCTTAAAATTCTCCAAGCCAGGCTTCAGCAATATGTGAACCGTGAACTTCCTGATGCTCAAGCTGGTTTTAGAAAAGGCAGAGGAACCAGAGATCAAATTGCCAACATCCACTGGATCATGGAAAAAGCAAGAGAGTTCCAGAAAAACATATATTTCTGCTTTATTGACTATGCCAAAGCCTTTGACTGTGTGGATCACAATAAACTGTGGAAAATTCTTCAAGTGGTGGGAATAACAGACCACTTGACCTGCCTCCTGAGAAATCTGTATGCAGGTCAAGAAGCAACAGTTAAAACTGGACATGGAACAACAGCCTGGTTCCTAATAGGGAAAGGAGTATATCAAGGCTGTATATTGTCACCCTGCTTATTTAACTTATATGCAGAGTACATCATGAGAAACGCTGGGCTGGAAGAAGCACAAGCTGGAATCAAGATTGCTGGGAGAAATATCAATAACCTCAGATACGCAGATGACACCACCCTTATGGCAGAAAGTGAAGAGGAACTAAAGAGCCTCTTGATGAAAGTGAAAGAGGAGAGCAAAAATATTGTCTTAAAGCTCAACATTCAGAAAGCTAAGATCATGGCAACTGGTCCCATCACATCATGGCATAAAAATGGGGAAACAATGGAAACAGTGAGATATTTTATTTTGGGGGGCTCCAAAATCACTGCAGATGGTGGTTTCAGCCATGAAATTAAAAGACACTTACTCCTTGGAAGAAAAGTTATGACCAACCTAGACAGCATTTTCAAAAGCAGAGACATTACTTTCCCTACAAATATCCATCTAGGCAAGGCTATGGTTTTTCCAGTAGTCATGTATGGATGTGAGAGTTGGACTATAAAGAAAGCAGAGCGCCGACGAATTGATGCTCTTGAACTGTGGTGTTGGAGAAAACTTCTGAGAGTCCCTTTAACTGCAAAGAGATCCAACCAGTCCCTCTTAAAGGAAATCAGCCCTGAATATTCATTGTAAGGACTGATGCTGAAGCTGAAACTCCAATACTTTGACCACTTGATATGAAGAACTGACTCATTTGAAAAGACCCTTATGCTGGGAAAGACTGAAGGCCGGAGAAGTGGATGACAGAGGAAGAGATGATTGGATGGCATCACTGAGTTTAAATAAACTCCGGGAGTTGGTGATGGACAGGAAGGCCTGATGTGCTGCAGTTCATGGGGTCTCAAACAGTCGGACATGACAGAGCGACCGAACTGAACTGAACTGAACTGAGTTTGGTCATAACTTTTCTTCTAAGGAGCTAGCGTCTTTCAATTTCATGGCTGCAGTCAACATCAGCAAAGATTTTGGAGCCCGCCAAAATAATTCTCTCACTGTTTCTCTTTTTTTTTTTTTTTTTTTTGCATTCTTTTCACATCATTTTTTTTTTTTTTATTATCCAGAATCTACAGTTTATTTTTAGAGTTCACTCTGCATGTTGTACATTTTATGGATTTACAAAAATGCACAGTGACATATATGCACTCATACAGTATCACATGGAACAGTTTCAATATCCTAAAAATTCTCTGTTCTACAGATTTTTTTTTCTTTTTTTTTTTAAACATTTTTAAATTTCAGGTAAAATCAACACACAGAAATCCCTTGCATTCCTATACACTAATAATGAGAAAACAGAAAGAGAAATTAAGGAAACAATTCCATTCACCATTGCAACGAAAAGAATAAAATACTTAGGAATATATCTACCTAAAGAAACTAAAGACCTATATATAGAAAACTATAAAACACTGGTGAAAGAAATCAAAGAGGACACTAATAGATGGAGAAATATACCATGTTCATGGATTGGAAGAATCAATATAGTGAAAATGAGTATACTACCCAAAGCAATTTATAGATTCAATGCAATCCCTATCAAGCTACCAACAGTATTCTTCACAGAGCTAGAACAAATAATTTCACAATTTGTATGGAAATACAAAAAATCTCGAATAGCCAAAGCGATCTTGAGAAAGAAAAATGGAACTGGAGGAATCAACCTACCTGATTTCAGGCTCTACTACAAAGCCACAGTTATCAAGACAGTATGGCACTGGCACAAAGACAGAAATATAGATCAATGGAACAAAATAGAAATCCCAGAGATAAATCCACGCACATATGGACACCTTATCTTTGACAAAGGAGGCAAGAATATACAGTGGATTAAAGACAATCTCTTTAACAAGTGGTGCTGGGAAATCTGGTCAACCACTTGTAAAAGAATGAAACTAGAACACTTTCTAACACCATATACAAAAATAAACTCAAAATGGATTAAAGATCTCAACATAAGACCAGAAACTGTTTCTCTTATTTCCCCACCTATTTGACATGAAGTGATGGGACCAGATGCCATGATCTTAGCTTTCTGAATGTTGAGTTTTAATCCAACTTTTTCACTCTCTTCTTTCACTTTCATCAAGAGACTCTCTAGTTCTTTGCTTTATTCCATAAGAATGGTGTCATCTGCGTATCTGAGGTTATTGATATTTCTCCCAGCAATCTTGATTCCAGTTTGCGCTTCATACAGCCCAGCATTTCTCATCATGTACTCTGTATATAAGTTAAATAAGCAGGGCGACAATATACAGCCTTGATATACTCCTTTCCCTATTAGGAACCAGGCTGTTGTTCCATGTCCAGTTCTAACTGTTGCTTCTTGACCTGCATACCGATTTCTCAGGGGGGCAGGTCATGTGGTCTGGCATTCCCATCTCTTTCAGAATTTTCCACAGTTTTTTGTGATCCACACATTCAAAGGCTTTGGCATAGTCAGTAAAGCAGAAGTAGATGTTTTTCTGGAACTCTGTCACTTTTTTGATGATCCAACGGATGTTGGCAATTTGATCCCTTGTTTCTGTTTCCCCTAATCCTGTGGAAATCCCATAATTCAATCTCACTGGCCTTCAAAGTCAGATTCCCTTTGGAATCTGGTCCCATTGCTGTATCTCAAGCTGGGAAGCCTGATGTAGGTCTCAGAACTTTCACAACAATGGGAGAACTTTTGTGGTAAATTGTGCTCTAGTTTGTGTGTTCCCTGCCCAGTGTGTATGTGATTTGATTTTATTGTGATTGTGCCTCTCCTACTATCTCATTGTGGCTTCCATTGGTCTTTGGACATGGGATATCTTTTTTTGGTGTGTTTCATCATCTTCCTGGATGGTTTTTAAACAATTCGTTGTGATTTTGTTACTCTTACATGAGGAAGTGAGTGCACATTCTTCTGCTCTGCTGTCTTCAACCAATCTCCATGGAAATTATTTACTAATATTTTATTGATCATTTTTGTATGTATTCATCAGGGATATTGGCCTGTAGTTTTCTTCATTCGTGGTGTCCTTGTCTGGTTTTGGTATCAGTGTTATGCTCTCCTTATACAATGAGTTTGGAAAGGTTCACTCCTCTTTAATATCCTGGAGGAGTTTAAGGATAGGTATTAAATCTTAAATATTTGAAAGAATTCAAAAGTGAGACCCTTTGGTCCTGGACTTTTGTTTGTTGAGATACTTTTGATTAATGATTTAATCTCCCTATTAGTAATTAATTTATTGAAGTTTTATTTCTTTATGGATTTTATATTTACAAGATTTCTCTGTTTCGTGTTTTCTAGTTTATTGATGTACAATTGTTTCTAGTATTTTCTTATGACCCTTTGTTTTCTGTGATATCAGTTGAAACTTCTCATTTTTATTTGAGCCCTCTCACTTTTTTTTTCTTAGTTAGTCTAGCTAAAGACTCGTATATTGTGTATATATTCTCAGTGAATTAGCTTTTAATTTTATTGGTATTTCTATTTTCTTTTGGGGCTTCCCTGGTGGCTCAGTGGTAAATAATCTGCCGGCCAAGCAGAAAACATTTCAATCCCTGGGTCAGGAAGGTTGCTTTAAAAACAAAATGGCCACCCACTTCAGTAGTCTTGCCTGGGAAATCTCATGGGCAGAGAAGCCTGGTGGGCTACAGTCCATGAGGTTGCATAAGAATTGTTCACGACTTAGTGACTAAATAACAACAGCAATAAATTGTCTTGTTAATCACTATTTCATTTACTTAAGCTCCGGTCTTATTTGTTTCCTTTCATTAACATTGGAATTCATTGTTCTTTTTTCAAATTTCCTTAGGGTTACAATTAGATTGTTTCAGATTTTTCTTGTTTCTTGAAATAGGCCTCTCTTACTATGAACTACTCTCTTAGCATTGCTTTTGTCACACCCCATAGATTTTAGTATGTTATATTTCTGTTTTCATTGCTCTTTAGGTATTTTTTAAAATTCTTCTTTAATTTCTTTATTTACCCTTTGGTTTTTCAGTACCATATTGTTTAATCTGAAACAACAATCTCCATATTTTGTTTTCCTATCTCATTTTTTTCTTATTATTGATTTTGAGTTTCATAACACTGTGGTTGGAAAAAGTACTTGAGATATTTCAGGCATTCTTGAATTTATTGAGATTTTCTTTGTGGCTTAACATGTGATTTATCCTGGAAAATATTCCATGTGCACTTGAGATGAATATGTACTCTGTTATTTTTTTTTTTAACTTTTGAATGGAGTATTCTATATATATCCAGTAAGTCTATCTATCTAGTCTAATATGCTGTTTAAAGCTGATGTTTCTGTATTGAATTTGTGTCTGGATAATCTATCCATTGCTGTATGTGGCGTGTTAAGTCCCTTACTATTATTTTATTGCTTTGAATTTCTCTCTTTAGTTTCATTAATATTTACTTTCTATACTTTGATGTCCTTATATTGAATGCATATGCATTTATAAATATTATATCTTCTTGTTGGAGTGACCTCTTTATCATTATGTGGTACCCTTCTTTGTCTTTTATTACAGTCCTTGCTTGAAAATCTATTTTATCTGATATGAGTATAACTACACAAGTTTTCATTCATTTCCATTTTGCATGGTATGTCTCTTTCTCTCCTTTCACAATTACCATGTGTGTATCCTTATTTCTGAATTGAGTCTCTTGCTTTTTTAATCCATTCAGCCATTCAATGTCTTTTGATTAGCAACTTAAACACATTTTCATTTAAAGTGATTATTAATATGTATGTACTTATTCTCATTATGTTAACTGTGTCTGGCTGTTTTTGTAGCTCTTTTCTGTTTCTTTTGTCTTATCTTTCTTCTTTTATGGTTTTTCGGCTTTCTTTATTGTTGTGCTTAATTTCCCTTCTCATTTTCTTTTGTATTTTACTACTTTTTTGTGTGTGGTTACTATGAGGTTCACGTATAATATTCTACGTATATGTCAGTCTCTTTTAAGTTGACAGGAACTTTGAACACATTCCCAAACTTTGCATTTTTACTCTCTCTATATATATTTTATATTTTTATGAAAAGTTTTAAATATATATATATATATATTGCTGCTGCTACTGCCGCTAAGTCACTTCAGTCGTGTCCGACTCTGTGTGACCCCATAGATGGCAGCCCACCAGGCTCCCCTGTCCCTGGGATTCTCCAGGCAAGAACGCTCGAGTGGGTTGCCATTTCCTTCTCCAATGCATGAAAGTGAAAAGTGAAAGTGAAGTCGCTCAGTCGTGTCTGACTCTTAGCAACCCCATGGACTGCAGCCTACCAGGCTCCTCTGTCCATGGGACTTTACAGGCAAGAGTACTGGAGTGGGGTGCCATTGCCTTCTGAAACCACATAAGGATATTATCAGATTTTTCAGGAGAAACTTAACAGGACAAAAGGGAATGGCATGACATATTCAAAGAAATGACAGAAAAGAAAAATTTCAACCAAGAATTCTCTACCTAGAAAGGTTATCATTGAGAATTGAAGGAGAGATCAAGACTTTTATAGATAAGTAAAATCTAAAGGAATTCACCATGATTAAACCAGGTTTACAAGAAACTTTAAAGATGCTGCTCCAAGCTAAAAAGAAAAGGCACTAGTTGATAATAAAACTTACAAAAGTGAAAATTTCACCTAAAATGTAAATATATAACAAAGGTAATGGATCAATCATTTATAAAGCAAGTATGAAACCTAAAACTGAAATTAATTACTACTTTTGTGTTTTAGGCTTCATACTTGCTTTATAAATGATTGATCCATTACCTTTGTTATATATTTACATTTTAGGTGAAATTTTCACTTTTGTAAGTTTTATTATCAACTAGTGCCTTTTCTTTTTAGCTTGGAGCAGCATCTTTAAAGTTTCTTGTAAACCTGGTTTAATCATGGTGAATTCCTTTAGATTTTACTTATCTATAAAAGTCTTGATCTCTCCTTCAATTCTCAATGATAACCTTTCTAGGTAGAGAATTCTTGGTTGAAATTTTTCTTTTCTGTCATTTCTTTGAATATGTCATGCCATTCCCTTTTGTCCTGTTAAGTTTCTCCTGAAAAATCTGATAATATCCTTATGTGGTTTCTCTTATATTTATACTCTTATAAGTGATAAGTTGTCATGGTCCTGTTTGGGTTTACTTGGAACTCCCTGAACTTCCTGGACCTGTATGTATATTTCCTTCCCCAGAGTGGGAAAGTTTTCAGTCATTATTTTTTTTTTTTTCAAAAAAAAATTTTTTTGTGGCCCTTTCTCTCCTTGGATCCCTATAATGTGAAGTTCCTCTTCTTGATGCTATCCCAGAAGTTCCTTAAGATGTCATCTCTTTTTAAAATTACTTTTTCAACTTATTGCTCTGTCTGGGTAATTTCTATTGCTTTGTCTTCAAGCTCACCAATGTGTTTTTCTGCTTCATCAAGTTTACTGTTGAACTCCTCAAGTATATTTTTCAGTTCAATTGTAACTTCTGTTGGTACTTTTTTTTTTTTTAAGTTATCACTGTGTCCATCACTTCTTCTCTCAAGTTCAGTGAGCCTTTTTGTGACTATTATTTTGTGCTATTTATCAGAGAGTTTGCTTATCTCCATTTCATTCAAGTCTTTTTCTGGGGATTTGTCTTATTATTTGGTTTGGAACATATTTCTCTTTTCATTTTGCCTGACTTTTTGTTTGTCTATATACTTGGTGAAACAGCTATCTTTCTTAGACTTAAAGGAGTGTTCTTATATAGGAGATGATCTATGGGGCCTAAAAGCATAATGTTCCTTGGTCACTATATCCAGACACTCAAGGGATGTCCCTCATTTGAGCTGCATGCACACACTGGCTATGGTCACACTGTGGATATTGCACAGGGAGATCAGAATATGATATGATGCACTTGCCCAGCTCTGTTGTGGTACAGCTAATGTGGTGTGGGGTAGATGGGGAACAGGGTGTTTTGCAGCCTGGTTGCATCATGGCTACTCTGTGGGGAAGATTGTATTTTACATAGTTGCTTGGTTCGATTGTGGCACAGCTGCTGCTTTAGGATAGGTAAGGCTCAGGGTGCTCTCATGACCTTGTTGCAATGCAGCTGCTGTCTGGGGAAGGTGGGATGCAGTGTGCTTACACAGCTTTGTTTTGGCATTGCTTCTGCAGGGGGTAGGCAGAGGCTCAGGTTTTTCATCTGTCCTGGTTACCATGCAGCATCTGTGCAAGGAGGGCATGGCATCATGTTCTTGCCAGCATGGTTTTGGTGCTGCTACTGTGCAGGGTGTGTGGGATCTCGGGGACTATTCCTGTGCCAGTTATAGCATAACTGCTATGTGGGGAGAACAGTGCACAGTGTGCTTCCCTAGCCTGGTTATGGCATAACTGCTGTACCAAGTGGGTGGGAACTCTGGGTGCTTTCCTAGACGGTTGTGGTGTGGAATGGGCAGGAGCATATCAACTGGTGTTAGTAGGCTAGTGGGAGGACATCAAAAATGGTGCCCACAAGCTCCATCGGGAAATTAGAATAAGATGTAAAGATGGTGCCTGCCAGTGCTTCCATCCCTGGAAAAAGTCAAGAAAGTTCCAGGAGCCTGTTGACTATCCAGTAGCTGCTTTAATTTCAGTAAGTGGGTCTCTCCCACTTATTATGGTCTAGGTGCTTTCAAAATGATGCCTTAGCACTGGATATCTGGATGAATGTGTGTGTACATGAGCCCTTTAAAAGTAGGTTCTCTGTTCCCCACGGTTCTGTGCTTCTTCTGGACTCAGTCTCCACTGATTTTGAAAACCAGAAGGGCCTCTTTTTCTGGTGCCAGATCCAAGGATAATTATGTTTGATGTAGGGCAGAATCTCTTCACTCCTGGAGTGAAAGTTTTGTATTTTGAGGGAATCCCTTCATATTGTGGGCCATTGCTTTTTTGGGGGAAGTCCCTGGGCAAGACTATGTCTATTCTTCTCCTACCCATCTCAATGTGTCTCCTTTATCTTTTAGGAAAGTGCTGTTCATCTAGTCATCAGATTCTTCTCAAAAGAAAATTATGCCATGCTTCTGCTGCTGCTGCTGCTGCTAAGAGCTTCAGTCATGTCCAGCTCTGTACGACCCCATAGAAGGCAGACTACCAGGATCCCCCGTCTCTGGGATTCTCCAGGCAAGAACACTGGAGTAAGTTGTCATTTCCTTCTCCAATGCATGAAAGTGAAAAGTGAAAGTGAAGTTGCTCAGTCGTGTCTGACTCTTAGCGACCCCATGGACTGCAACCCAACAGGCTCGCCCATCCATGGAGTTTTCCAGGCAAGAGTACTGGAGGGGGGAGTCATTGCCTTCTCTGAAATTATGGCATGCTGCTGCTGCTGCTGCTAAGTTGCTTCAGTCATGTCCGATTCTCTGTGACCCCATAGACTGCAGCCCACCAGGCTCACCCATCCCTGGGATTCTCCAGGCAAGAACACTGGAGTGGGTTGCCATTTCCTTCTCCAATGCATGAAAGTGAAAAGTGAAAGTGAAGTCTCTCAGTCGTGTCGACTCAGCGACCCCATGGACTGTAGCCCACCAGGCTCCTCCATCCATGGGATTTTCCAGGCAAGAGTACTGGAGTGGGGTGCCATTGCATTCTCTGGATATTATGCCACATGTACCTATAAATTTGTTATGTCCATGGGAGGAGGTTAGTTCACGGTCTCCCTACATTGCCATCTAGAACCTCTCCTCTGGGATTCTGGACTTTTAGTTGATACTGTAATGAGATCGGACATTTGGGGACCTTAGAATATGAAGACTATTTTGCATTTGATAAAAATATGTACCTTTTGAGGCCAGAGGGAAGACTATGGTAGGCAGAGTAATCTCCCCAAAATGTCTGTACTTTAAACCCTGAAATCTCTAAATATTTTATATTCCATTGCAACATGAACTTTTCAAATATTGTCTGAGATTTCAAACCTTAAATTAGGGAGATTATCCTCGATTATCCAGGTGGGGCCACTGTAATGACATAAGCTGTTCAGTTCAGTTCAGTTCAGTTCAGTCACTCAGTCTTGTCCGACTCTTTGCGACTCCATGAATCATAGCACACCAGGCCTCCCTGTCCATCACCAAATCCCACAGTTCACTCAGACTCACGTCCAATCGAGTCAGTGATGCCATACAGCCATCTCATCCTCTGTCATCCCCTTCTCCTCCATCCCCCAATCCCTCCCAGCATCTGAGTCTTTTCCAATGAGTCATCTCTTGACATGAGGTGGCCAAAGTATTGGAGTTTCAGCTTTAGCATCATTCCTTCCAAAGAACTCCTAGGGCTGATTTCCTTCAGAATGGACTGGTTGCAGTCCAAGGGACTCTCAAGAGTCTTCTCCAACACCATAGTTCAAAAGCATCAATTCTTCGGTGCTCAGCTTTCTTCACAGTCCAACTCTCACATCCATACATGACCACAGGAAAAACCATAGCCTTGACTAGACGGACTTTTGTTGGCAAAGTAATGTCTCTGCTTTTGAATATGCTATCTAGGTTTGTCATAACTTTCCTTCCAAGGAGTAAGCGTCTTTTACTTTCATGGCTGCAGTCACCATCCACAGTGATCTTGGAGCCCAAAAAAATAAAGTCTGACGCTGTTGCCAGTGTTTCCCCATCTATTTCCCATGAAGTGATGGGACCAGATGCCATGATCTTCATTTTCTGAATGTTGAGCTTTAAGCCAACTTTTTCACTCTCCTCTTTCACTTTCATCAAGAGGCTTTTTAGTTCCTCTTCACTTTCTGCCATAAGAGTGGTGTAATCTGCATATCTGAGGTTATTGATATTTCTCCCAGCAATCTTGATTCCAGCTTGTGCTTCCTCCAGTCCAGCGTTTCTCATGATGTACCCTGCATAGAAGTTAAATAAATAGGGTGACAATATACAGCCTTGACATGCTCCTTTTCCTATTTGGAACCAGTCTGTTGTTCCATGTCCAGTTCTAACTGTTGCTTTCTCACCTGCATACAGATTTCTCAAGAGGCAGGTCAGATGGTCTGGTATTCCCATCGCTTGAAGAATTTTCCACAGTTTATTGTGATCCACACAATCAAAGGCTTTGGCATAGTCAATAAAGCAGAAATAGATGTTTTTCTGGAACTTTCTTGCTTTTTCCATCATCCAGCAGATGTTGGCAATTTGATCTCTGGTTCCTCTGCCTTTTCTAAAACCAGCTTGAACATCAGGAGGTTCATGGTTCACATATTGCTGAGGCCTGGCTTGGAGAATTTTGAGCATTACTTTACTAGCGTGTGAGATGAGTGCAACTGTGTGGTAGTTTGAACATTCTTTAGCATTGCCTTTCTTTGGAATTGGAATGAAAACTGACCTTTTCCAGTCCTGTGGCCTCTGCTGAATTTTCCAAATTTGCTGGCATATTGAGTGTAGCACTTTAACAGCATCATCTTTCAAGATTTGAAATCCTGATACTGGAATTCCATCACCTCCACTAGCTTTGCTCATAGTGATGCTTGCTCATAGTGATGCTTTCTAAGGCCCACTTGACTTCACATTCCAGGATGTCTGGCTCTAGGTCAGTGATCACATCATCGTTATTATCTGGGTCATGAAGATCTTTTTTTGTACAGTTCTTCTGTGTATTCTTGCCACTTCTTAATATCTTCTGCTGTTACAAGCACAGAAATTTCTCTGGCTTGAGTCAGAGATATGCCTGACTCCTGAGTAAGAGTTATTCAGTTTTCTGTTGCTAGAGAGATCACATGGAAGACCTGAGAATGAATGTGAACAGCTTTTAGGAGCAAGACTGACCACAGCTATTAACCTGCAAGTAAACAAGGATATAAGTTCTACAACAAAAAGTTACTGAATTCTGCCAACAGCTTAAATGATCATGAAAATTCATTCTTCCCTACATGTTTTGGATTCGACCTCAGCCTTACTGATACCTCACTTTCAGCACTGTGAGACTCTGGACTAAGAATCTAAGTGTATTCACCCAGGCTTCTGACATGCCGAAGCTTTAAGATTATAATTTTTTTTTGTTTTAACCTGCTATTATTTTAGTAATTTGTTACATCAGTAACAGAAAACTAATACACTTTGTGTAGGTCCACTTCCCCAAGTGTGATTCTTTCAGGGCTCGCAATATCTAAATGATTTTCATAAAAATATTGACATTATTTTACTTTTTACTTTCTACTGGGTTGACATTTGCACTGAGAATGCAAAAGTAATTCTGATATAACTCTTGGTGCCTTAAGCAGTGGCCTCAAAGTTTATATGAATTCAGTTTAGTTCAGTTCAGTTGCTCAGCCATTTAAGCCTCTTTGTGACCCCATGGACTGCAGCAGGCCAGGCTTCCCTGTCCATCACCAACTCTCGGATCTTGCTCAAACTCATGTCCATCGAGTCAGTGATGCCATCCAACCATCTCATCCTCCGTTGTCACCTTCTCCTCCTGCCTTCAATCTCTCCCAACATCAGAGTCAGGGGATAAAAAGCAACAAATAGCTTCACTGAAGAATTTTTTTGATTAAAAGTTAAAAAATATTCATTAAAAAACTCAATTCTAGAATACATTTTTAAAAAATATTTTGTGTGACAAGTTTAGAAGTTCAAAAGACCCTTAGTTTCAATACTGAAATTAAATAATTATTTAGAGGAAAGTGATTATATAATTGTTATTGCTGTGAGCTCAACTAGTGACTTTTCTTGAGGATCACTATTTTTACTTAAGCAACTGGCAGAACAACTATGTTCATTTAGTCATGGGTATTTGACAGACATTTTGTCAAAAATGAGCAAAATAACCCTGTGATTTTAAGGAAAGTAACTTAATTTACTTTTCCTCAAAAATAAAATTTAAACTTTCAAGTGAAAATTAGAAATTTGGAAAATATACCTACCACTGTGAGCTCAAAAGCTTCTCAGTATCTAAAGACTTATGAGACTGGTGATGGTGCTCCTGAATGTGAGTTTTTGATATCATATAATGATATGTCAGCATTTGAATGTTTTGCATAACTCAGTGAACTACTATTTCGCAAATGAACAATCCATGATATTGCAAAGGGATGAATGGATGCAAAAACAGACTAATTGATTTTAATGTTAGCCATATGATCTGAGTTGGTGATGGACAGGGAGGCCTGGTGTGCTGCAATTCATGGGGTCGCAGAACGACTTAACTGAACTGAACTGATATGATCTGATTCTGCATTGTAAGTGCCATTTTAAGAAACTACCACTTTGGAATTTTGATATAATATCAAAGATAGATATTCATAATCATCTGTAAAGTATTATTAAAATGTTCCTTTAAAAAAAAAAAAACTCTATGAGGTCATAATTCCTATTTGTGTTTCAACCAAATAGGTTTCCCTGAAATCTCAGTTGGTAAAGAATCCACCTGCAATGCAGAAGACCCCAGTTTGATTCCTGGGTCGGGAACATTCAATGAAGAATGGATAGGCTACCCATTCCAGTATTCTTGGCATTCTCTGATAGCTTGGCTGGTAAAGAATTGCCTACAGTGTGGGAGACCTGGGTTAGATCCCTGGGTTGGGAAGATCCCCTGGAAAAGGGACAGGCTACCCACTCCAGTTTTCTGGCCTGGAGAATTCCATGGACTCTATAGCCCATGGGGTCACAAAGAGTCAGACATGATGAGTGACTTTAACTTCACTTCAATTCAACCAAAGCAATGAGTGTGAGAGAATGAAAAAAGAAGCAAGTGTAAATTTCTAACTAAAATCTATTAAAACAGGGATACATCCTGAAAAATATTTGTATAATGATAGATATATTTATAAAACATGTTTTTATCAATTTGGTAAATGCTTTGTTATTATTTTAAATGAAATGATATATTTATTTTAAAATTTGAAATTGTAATGTATAATATTATATATGTCAATAAGTGTATGTTTTAAGAGTGTAAAAGGGTTTCAGGATAAAATGTTTGAGAACTACTGTACACTATAAATTGGGTATTCAATTTTCAATCCTAGTTAGAATTTAACTATATACACTAAAACTGAACTTTTCCAGTCCTGTGGCCAATGTTGAGTTTTCCAAACTTGCTGACATATTGACTACAGCACTTTCACAGCATCATCTTTCAGGATTTGAAATATCTCAACTGGAATTCCAACACCTCCACTAGCTTTTTTCGTAGCGATGCATTCTAAGGCCCACTTAAGTTCACATTCCAGGATATCTGGCTCTAGGTGAGTGATCACACCATCGTGATTATCTTGGTCATGAAGATCTTTTTTGTACAGTTCTTCTGTGTATTTTGCCACCTCGTCTTAATATCTTCTGCTTCTGTTAGGTCCATACCATTTCTGTCCTTTATCAAGCCCATCTTTGCATGAAATGTTCCCTTGGTATCTCTAGTTTTCTTGAAGAGATCTCTAGTCTTTCCCATTCTGTTGTTTTCCTATATTTCTTTGTATTGTTTGCTGAGGAAGGCTTTCTTATCTCTTCTTGCTATTCTTTGGAACTCTGCATTCAGATGCTTATATTTTTCCTCTTCTCCTTTGCTTTTGCTTCTCTTCTTTTCACAGCTCTTTGTAAGACCTCCCCAGATAGCCATTTTGCTTTTTTGCACTTCTTTTTCATGGGGATTGTCTTGATCCCTGAGGCAGACGAACCAGAGATCAAATTGCCAACATCCGCTGGATCATGTGAAAAGCAAGAGAGTTCCAGAAAAACATCTGTTTCTGATTTCTTGACTATACCAAAGCCTTTGACTGTGTGGATCACAATAAACTATGGGAAATTCTGACAGAGATGGGAATACCAGACCACCTGATCGGCCTCTTGAGAAACCTATATGCAGGTCAGGAAGCAACAGTTAGAACTGGACATGGAACAACAGACTGGTTCCAAATAGGAAAAGGAGTATGTCCAGGCTGTATATTGTCGCCCTGCTTATTTAACTTACACGCAGAGTACATCAGGAGAAACGCTAGGCTGGAAGAAACACAAGCTGGGATCAAGATTGCCAGGAGAAATATCAATAACCTCAGATATGCAGATGACACCACCCTTATGGCAGAAAGTGAAGAGGAACTAAAAAGCCTCTTGATGAAAGTGAAAGAGGAGAGTGAAAAAGTTAGCTTAAAGTTCAACATTCAGAAAACGAAAATCATGGCATCTAGTCCCATCACTTCATGGGAAATAGATGGGGAAGCAGTGGAAACAGTGGCTGACTTTGTTTTTTTGGGCTCCAAAATCACTGCAGATGGTGACTATAGCTATGAAATTAAAAGACGCTTACTCCTTGGAAGAAAAGTTATGACAAACCTAGATAGCATATTCAAAAACAGAGACATTACTTTCCAACAAAGGTCCGTCTAGTCAAGGCTATGGTTTTTCCAGTAGTCATGTATGCATGTGAGAGTTGGACTGTGAAGAATGCTGAGCACCAAAGAATTGATGCATTTGAACTGTGGTGTTGGAGAAGACTCTTGAAAGTCCGTTGGACTGCAAGGAGATCCAACCAGTCCATTCTAAAGGAGATCAGTCCTGGGTGTTCTTTGGAAGGAGTGATGTTAAAGCTGAAACTCCAGTACTTTGGCCATCTCAGGTGAAGAGTTGATTCGTTGGAAAAGACTCTGATGCTGGGAGGGATTGGGGGCAGGAGGAGAAGGGGACGACAGAGGATGAGATGGCTGGATGGCATCACCAACTCAATGGACGTGAGTTTGAGTGAACTCCAGGGGTTAGTGATGGACAGGGAGGCCTGGCATGCTGCAATTCATGGGGTCGCAAAGAGTCAGACACGACTGAGTGACTGATCTGAACTGAAAGACACTAGTCAAATAGCCATTGGTGAATACTCAGATAAAGATTTGAATGTGCTAATGACCCCACAAAGAGTTTTAAAATCCTTTAGGTACTGGGAAGTCAGCTTCTATAGTTTCTTTAAAACTTTTTCTGGAGTGGACTTAAAATGTGAACACTAAAGACACCTAGATATCTTGATAAAATTTATAGAAATGATTATGTAATTGGTGAATTCATGCATAAATAACTTCTTCATCTTGAATTGCTTCACCCAGAGATTCTTTCCTTAATTAATTACCTTATTTAAAAAATTAATTTGTTTATTTTAATTGGAGGCTAATTACTTTACAACATTGTAGTGATTTTTGCCATACTTTGACATGAATCAGGGTATACATGAGTCCCCCATCCTCAATCCCCCTCCCACCTCCTTCCCCATTCCATCAGTCAGCTTTGTCCCAGTGCATCAAACGTGGACTGATGATATATTTCACATATGATAATATACATGTTTCAATGATATTCTCTCAAATCATCCCACCCTCGCCTTCTCCCAGAATCCAAAAGTCTGTTCTTTACATCTGTGTCTCTTTTGCTGTCTCGCATACAGGGTCATTGTTACCGTCTTTCTACATTCCATATATATGTGTTAATGTACTGTATTTGTGTTTTTCTGACTTACTTCACTCTGTATAATAGGCTCTAGTTTCATCCACCTCATTAGAACTAGTTCAAATTCATTCTTTTTAATAGCTGAGTAATATCCTGTTGTGCATATGTACCACAGCTTTCTTATCCATTTGTCTGCCAATGGACATCTAGGTTGTTTCCATGTCCTGGCTATTGTAAACAGTGCTATGATAAGCATTGGCGTACACATGTCTCTTTCAATTCTGGTTTCCCTGGTGAATATGCCCAGCAGTGGGGTTGCTCCGCCATATGGCAGTTCTATTTCCCGTTTTTTAAGGAATCTCTAGACTGTTCTCCATAGTGGCTGTACTAGTTTGCATTCCCATCAACAGTGTAAGAGGTTTTCTTTTCTCTGCACCCTCTCCAGCATTTATTGTTTGTAGACTTTTTGATAGCAGCCATTCTGACCACTGTGAGATGGTACCTCATTGTGGTTTTGATTTGCATTTCTCTGATAATGAATGATGTTGACCATCTTTTCATGTGTTTGTTAGCCATCTGCATGTCTTCTTTGGAGAAATGTCTGCTCAGTTCTTGGGCCCATTTTTTGATTGAGTTGTTTATTTTTCTGGTATTGAGCTGCATGAGCTGCTCGTATATTTTTGAGATTAAGTCTTTGTGCTATTATTTTCTCCCATTCTGAAGGCTGTCTTTTCACCTTGCTTAGAGTTTCCTTCGTTGTGCAAAAGCTTTTGAGTTTAATTAGGTCCCATTTGTTTATTTTTGCTTTTATTTCTAGTACTCTGTGATGTGGGTCATAGAGGATCCTGCTTTGATTTATGTCAGAGAGTATATTGCCTATTTTTGATCTAGGAATTTTATAGTTTCTGGTCTTATGTTTAGATCTTTAATCAATCATGAGCTTATTTGTGTGTATGGTGTTAGAAATTGTTCTAGTTTCATTCTTTTACAGTTGGTTGACCAGTTTTCCCAGCACCACTTGTTAAAGAGATTGTCTTTTCTTCATTGTATTTTTGTGTCCTTTATCAAAGATAAGGTGCCCATAGGTGTGTGGATTTATCTCTGGGCTTTCTATATTGTTCCATTGATCTATATTTCTGTCTTTGCGCCAGTACCATACTGACTTGAGGACTGTAGCTTTGCAGTATAATTTGAAGTTAGGCAGGTTGATTCCTCAGTTCCATTATTTTTTACATATTCCAATTCTACTCTAGCCAATTGTATTAGAGATTAGGAGGCAGTGACGCAAATTTAACCTCAGTCATTTGATAGTCTTTGTTTCTTTGACCTGTAATTTAATGCTTGTGTTCCAGAATGGTGGAGCTAGCATGCTCTACTCTAAGAAGCCAGTGTAAGATACAGCAATGATATTCTTAGAGGGAATATGGACTTTGAGGCAGTTGGTTTCTGAAACCTCTAGTGAACTAAGAAAGTAAGATAAACCAAGTGCTGAGATCATGAAATACTATTCTAACTTTAATTTATTTCCCTGAAATTTTTATTTGTCTTTTTATCTGTGTTTTAAGTGATGTGTGTGGCCTCTTAGCTTGGTCATTTGCATATGCTTTTGGTGAATTTATTTTCTTTATTATCTTTTGGTTTAAAAGTTTAAGATGCTTTGAACTTGATCTTTACCAGTGTATAACATCTCATCAGCACTTTCCAAAGAGAAGAAAACATTTACATGATCTCTGGTAGTTGTTACAGTATGACATTTATATAGAGACAAAATGTATTTATAGGTGATTTTGGTGTGAGGAGTGATAAAACTGAAAGTGAGGAAAGGCAAATTATTTTTCTTACTGTAACCTTATTTCTGGTTGTAGTTATTGTTGTTCAGTCACTAAGTCATGTCTGACTCTTTGCGACCCCATGGACTGCAGCATGCCAGGGTCTTCTTTCCTCCACTATCAGAGTGTGCTCAAATTCATGTCCATTGAGCTGGTGATGCTATCAAAACATCTCATCCTCTGCTGCCCTCTTCTTCTGCCTTCAATCTTTTCAGCACGAGGGTCTTTACTAGTGAGTTGGTTCTTCATATATGGTGGCCAAAGTACTGGAGCTTCAGCTTTAATATCAGTCCTTCCAATGAACGGTCAGGGTTGATTTCCTTTAGGATTGATTGGTTTGATCTCCTTGCAGTCCAGAGGACTCTCACGAGTCTTCTCCAACACCACAATTTCAAAGTATCAAATCTTTGGTGTTCAGCCTTCTTTTAGGCACAAGTCTCACGTTTGTACATGACTGCTGGAAAAACCATAGCTTTGCCTACACAGACCTTTGACAGAAAACTGAGTGAGTATGTTAGTCGCTCAGGCAAGTCTAACTTTTTATGAATCCATGCATTGGGGCATGCCAGGCTTCTCAGTCCATGGGATTTTCCAAGCAACAATACTGGAGTGGGTTGCCATGCACTTCTCCAGGGGATCTTCCCAAGCCAGGGATTGAACCCAGGTCTCTTACATTTCAGGAAGATTGCTTACCATCTGAACCACTAGGGAAGCTTTTTTATATTCTCTCTAGACTTGTGTCTTACTACAATATAATATTTTCTCATTATAAACTGTGAATGATCAAATGTTAACAGATTGAGTGATTAAATATGTATATCCTTCCCTGTCTTACTTATTCATTTCTAAAATTCTTGACTATCTATCTGTATCTCAATGTATTATTTGATCTATATTTATAGTAACTATCAGAGTAATCCAAGTCTATGCCACAATGAGTAATGCTGAAGAAGCTGAAGTTGAACGGTTCTATGAAGACCTACAAGACCTTTTAGAACTAACACCCCAAAAAGATGTCCTTTAAATTATAGGGGACTGGAATGCAAAAGTAGGAAGTCAAGAAACACCTGGAGTAACAGGCAAATTTGGCCTTGGAATACGGAATGAAGCAGGGCAAAGACTAATAGAGTTTTGCCAAGAAAATGCACTGGTCATAGCAAACACCCTCTTCCGAAGACACAAGAGAAGACTCTACACTTGGACATCACCAGATGGTCAACACCGAAATCAGATTGATTATATTCTTTGAAGCCAAAGATGGAGAATCTCTATACAGTCAACAAAAACAAGACCAGGAGCTGACTGCGGCTCAGATCATGAACTCCCTATTGCCAAATTCAGACTTAAATTGAAGAAAGTAGGGAAAACTACTAGAAAATTCAGGTATGACCTAAATCAAATCCCTTATGATTATACAGTGGAAGTGAGAAATGGATTTAATGGACTAGATCTGATAGATAGAGTGCCTGATGAACTATGGGATGAGGTTTCTGACATTGTCCAGGAGACAGGGATCAAGACCATCCCTATGGAAAAGAAATGCAAAAGTCAAAGTGGCTTTCTGGGGAAGTCTTACAAAGAGCTGTGAAAAGAAGAGAAGTGAAAAGCAAAGGAGAAAAGGAAAAATATAAGCATCTGAATGTAGAGTTCCAAAGAATAGCAAGAAGAGATAAGAAAGCCTTCTTCAGTGATCAATGCAACGAAATAGAGGAAAACAACAGAATGGGAAAGACTAGGGATCTCTTCAAGAAAATTAGAGATACAAAGGGAACATTTCATGCAAAGATGGGCTTGATAAAGGACAGAAATGGTATGGACCTAACAGAAGCAGAAGATATCAAGAAGAGGTGGCAAGAATACACAGAATAACAGTAAAAAAAAAAAAAAAAAAACTTCACGAACCAGATAATCATGATGGTGTGATCACTCACCTAGAGCCAGACATCCTGAAATGCGAAGCCAAGAGGGCCTTAGAAAGCATCACTATGAACAAAGCTAGTGGAGGTGATGGAATTCCAGTATCAGGATTTCAAATCCTGAAAGATGATGCTGTGAAAGTGTTGCACTCAGTATGCCAGCAAATTTGGAAAACTCAGCAGAGGCCACAAGACTGGAAAAGGTCAGTTTTCATTCCAATCCCAAAGAAAGGCAATGCCAAAGAATGCTCCAACTACCACACAATTGCACTCATCTCACACGCTAGTAAAGTAATGCTCAAAATTCTCCAAGCCAGGCTTCAGCAATACATGAACCGTGAACTTCCTGATGTTCAAGCTGGTTTTAGAAAAGTCAGAGGAACGAAAGACCAAATTGCCAACATCCACTGGATCATGGAAAAAGCAAGAGAGTTCCAGAAAAACATCTATTTCTGCTTTATTGACTATACCAAAGGCTTCGTGTGGATCACAATAAACTGTTGAAAATTCTGAAACAGATGGGAATACTGGACCACGTGATTTGCCTCTTGATAAATTTGTATGCAGGTCAGGAAGCAACAGTTAGAACTGGACATGGACCAACAGACAGGTTCCAAATAGGAAAAGGAGTACGTCAAGGCTGTATATTGCCACCCTGCTTATTTAACTTATATGCATCATGGGAAACGCTGGGCTGGAAGAAGCACAAGCTGGAAACAAGATTGCCAGGAAAAATATCAATAACCTCAGATATGCAGATGACACCACCCTTATGACAGAAAGTGAAGAGGAACTAAAAAGCCTCTTTTTGAAGGTGAAAGAGGAGAGTGAAAGAGTTGGCTTAAAGTTCAGCATTCAGAAAATGATGATCATGGCATTTGGTCCCATCACTTCATGGGAAATATTTCGGGGAATAGTGGAAACAGTGTCAGACTTTAGTTTTCTGGGCTCCAAAATCACTGCAGATGGTGATTGTAACCATGAAAGTAAAAGACACTTACTCCTTGGAAGGAAAGTTATGACCAACCTAGATAGCATATTCAAAAGCAGAGACATTACTTTGCCAACAAAGGTATGTCTAGTCAAGGCTATGGTTTTTCCAGTGGTCATGTATAGATGTGAGAGTTGGACTGTGAAGAAAGCTGAGCATGGAGGAATTGATGCTTTTGAACTGTGGTGTTGGAGAAGACTCTTGAGAGTCCCTTGGACTGCAAGGAGATCCAGTCAGTCCATTCTGAAGGAGATCAGCCCTGGGATTTCTTTGGAAGTAATGATGGTGAAGCTGAAACTCCAGTACTTTGGCCGCCTCATGTGAAGAGGTGACTCATTGGAAAAGACTCTGATGCTGAGAGGGATTGGGGGCAGGAGGAGAAGGGGACGACAGAGGATGAGATGGCTGCATGGCATCACTGACTTAATGGTTGTGAGTCTGAGTGAACTATGGGAGTTGGTGATGGACAGGGAGGCCTGGCGTGCTGCAGTTCATGGGGTCGCAAAGAGTCGGACACGACTGAGTGACTGAACTGAAAGGCTAAAATTGAGACTTGCTTTTATGTTTAATTTAGGTTGATATTAATATGAATTCCATTTGTTCTTAAATGCTATAAAGCACATTGTACATTTCATATTCATAAAAAAGCATACTTTAATTTCACATTTAGTCATTATCATTTCATTAAAATTATTAATGGTATCTTTAATTCATATTCAACCATGAAATTATGTAATACTCTATTGTGTAGCTAAGAATTTGCTTTATACTGTCCATCAGTCCACTGGAAAATCTCTACTCAAGGACTATGGCATCCACAATTGCTTCCTAAGTACTACACACTATGGAACCCATTATTGTCCTGTGAAGATGATTTTACACTTGTTGTTGGGCCTGTGTTTCTAAGATGATTTTCAGTAATCTTATTTCATCCTGAGAGCAGAAAATGGAATTTTCTATTAGTTCAAATGTACATAAATGCACATAGTTATTATGAGGTATTAGTATGAGGTATTCAGTTTTCACTTTCATGCATTGGACAAGGAAATGACAACCCACTTCAGTGTTCTTGCCTTGAATCCCAGGGATAGGGGAGCCTAGTGGGCTACCATCTATAGGGTTACACAGAGTTGGACACGAATGAAGTGACTTAGCAGCAGCAGCAACAGCAGAATGAGGTATTAGATCTGACAGATAAAGTGCCTGAAGAACTATGGCCAGAGGCTCATAGTATAGGAGGTGGTGATCAAAACCATCCCCAAACAAAAAATGCAAAAGGCAAAATGGTGGTCTGATGAAGCCTTACCAATAGCTGAGAAAAGAATAGAAGCTAAAGGCAAAGGCAAAAAAGAAAGATATACCAATATGAACACAGAGTTACAAAGAATACCAAGCAGAGATAAGAAAGCCTTCCTAAGTGATCAGTGCAAAGAAATAGAGGAAAACAATAGAATGGAAAAGACTAGAGATCTTTGTCGGGAGCGCATTAGGCATTACTGACAAAATGGAGGCACGGCCCCAACCCCTGCTCCTCATCTCACAAGCACGGTCCAGGAATGAAGGAGTTAGGCCTTATGATTCTGACTTGTTCTTTCCTTTCTTCGGTTGAGTTGGCTGGAAAGAATGTTAAGGTGCTTGAGAGAAACATGAGAAAGCACAAAGCTTTCTGCAGTTGTGCCCATAAAATAATCTGTAAAGTAACCATTGACATTTGTTCAAGGATCTTTACAAAGAATGTTCCAGGATGAGCATGTAGGCCACAGCTTGAGGTCATGGGAAGGATTGTTTTCTGAGACCTGTTTGTGAGGGAAATATTTATGGCAAAAGAAGTTTGCTGAGTTTAGTGTTTAGGAATAATTAAGAATAGCTAGAAGGCCCCCCCCCTTTTTTTTTTTTTTGAGAAGGCAATGGCACCCCACTCCAGTACTCTTGCCTGGAAAATCCCATGGATGGAGGAGCCTGGAAGACTGCAGTCCATGGGGTCGCTGAGGGTTGGACACAACTGAGCAACTTCACTTTCACTTTTCGCTTTCATGCATTGGAGAAGGAAATGGCAACCCACTCCAGTGTTCTTGTCTGGAGAATCCCAGGGATGGGGGAGCCTGGTGGGCTGCCGTCTATGGGGTCTCACAGAGTCAGACATGACTGAAGCGACTTAGCAGCAGCAGCAGGAGAAGGCTTTTTAGGAGATAGTGATCTTAAGATTCTAGGGGCAAACAGGATTTAGAAAGATAAGAAATAAACTGAGGAATGGAGCATGAGTTCCAATGTAATCACAAGTTAAGTATAGGACACATAAGACAAAGTAGATAATAGATAGTAAAGCCAATTCTGAGAGAATCCCTGAAGCAGGGACTCTGTTTTTAGGACAACAATGATTTCTGGAGACAGTAAATCTGGGTGGGGGAAACTAAAAATGTCAAACCTCTGACCTAATGCTTTTGTCAAAGTATAAAAGAGAACCTGAAGCTTGAAATAAACATGTAGTTCCGTACTATGAGTCAGAGGCTACATCATCGTCTGCTGACACTGCTCACCCCTGCAGGCTGATTCCCTGCCTGCTGGAGCTGGACTCCAGCAAGTGGCGCCTGAACAGGGGGCATCTGAAGGGTAAGTAACTTCGTGACTGCAACACGGAGAAGTTAGGATTTTACCTGTGGGTGCCCAGCACCCATCTGCAGTTTAGGCAGGATGAGGAGGGTACAGAAGTAATAAGAATATTCTCTAGAAAAATGGGTCTCTCTGCATCCAAGAATAGACAAATGTTTATTGAAATATTACTTCACATGTTAGCCCAAAGAGGCATTAAAGTAAGCACTGGAAGACTGTCTAAATTCCTAATTTTTGTCCAAGAGCAATGTCCATGGTTTCTTGAGGAGGGTACCGTAAATCTAGAAACCTGGAGTAAGGTTGGAGATCATTTACATTTGTTTTATACTTTACATGGGCCAGAAAATGTTCCTGTAGATGCTTTTGCTCTGTGGAATATGATTAGGGACGTCCTGGACCCTCAGCATGAAGCTGTTAGACAGCCCATGGGAGAGGCTACAGAGGTGGATGGTGGGTCTCCGCCTTCTGTGCACATCATTCTTTCTGCCACTGACAAAAAAAAAAAAAAAAAAAAAGAGGGAGACTGTGCTCTACCTCCGGAGGACAGGGAGGATTTGAAGGATGCTGTAGCTGGGCACCCTAGCGAGGCCCCTCCTCCTCTACGTAAACCTTTAAAAATGTATCCATCACTTTCTGATTTACGACATTCGCTGCTGCCTCTGTTTGCACCTCCCAGGGCCCAGGAGTTCTCCACTTCGCCCCCAAAGCCTCCCAGAGCATTGCCTGAGGCTGAGGAAGATAAAGAGTTTTCTGAAACAAAGGAGCTTTTGAAGCAGATGCATGCACAATATATAGAGCCTGCTCCTTGGAGAAAACCCCCTCAGGGGGGTCTCACCCAGGCTATTAAAAAAACTTAATCATAATGGAAACAATTCTACAAATAAAAAGTGTTTCTCTTGTGGCCAAATGGGGCATTTTTGCTGACAATGTCCTGCCAAGCAGGGACAACAAGCCGTGCCAATACAGACTAAAACTAACCCTCCAAAGACACATTGCCCCCAATGCCAGAAGGTGTGTCATTGGGCAAAAGACTATAGATCTAAATTCCATAAGGATGGAAGTAATTTTTCCCAGTTTCAGGGAAATGGGCAGCAGGAGCAGCCCTGGCCCCAAACAGCAATAGGGGCAATAGCATTAAATCCCTTTGTTCCATCTCAGAACTCCTCAGAGCAACCCCAGGTAGCACAAGACTGGACCTCAGTTTCACCACTTCAACAATATTAACCACTGATGTGGTTAATAACTACTCTGATTCCAACAGGAGTGGCTGGTTCCCTGCCTGAGGGCATTTTGGTCTTGTGCTAGGGAATAGCTCAGCTCTCTCTTCAAGGAATTTCGGTAGTGCTTGGTGTAGTAGATTCTGATTATACTGGGGAAATTAAAGTTTTTGTCTCATCACCTGCCAAAACTGTGCAAATTAATAAAGGTCAAAGAATAGCACAGCTTTTGCTTTTACCTTATTATAAGACAAGAAGAACCTTGTCTTCTCAAGATAGGAGCCTCAGAGGATTTGGATCTAGTGACCTAGCCTTTTGGGTGCAGGAAGTTATAGCTTCAAGGCCTTTGAAAGATCTTTTAATTCAAGGAAATAGAATATCAGGGCTGTTGGATACTGGAGCAGATGTCTCTTACATTTCTGGAAAAGATTGGCCCTCATCCTGGCCGACACGTTTGACCAATCCCGGCTTGGTAGGAATAGGGTCAGTGCCCTCAGTTGCTAAGAGCTCACAAATTTTGACATGGTCAGATGAGAAGGGGAAACAAGGTACCTTTTGTCCATATGTGATTCCTTCACTACCTTTTTATTTATGGGGGAGAGATATATTATCTCAAATGAGAATGCTTTTATACAGCCCAGATGAAAAGGTTACTGACCAAATGCTGCAAATGAGGTATAATCCTGACAAGGGGCTTGGTAAAGATCAGCAGGGAATTGTTTCTCCATTAGAAACAGTTCCTAACAAGAATAGAAAATGTTTAGGATATTCAAGATTGCCGGGAGAAATAGCAATAACCTGAGATATGCGGATGACACCATCCTTATGGCAGAAAGTGAAGAGGAACTAAAAGCCTCTTGATGAAAGTGAAAGAGGAAAGTGAAAAAGTTGGCTTAAATCTCAACATTCAGAAAATGAAGATCATGGCATCCGGTCCCATCACTTCATGGGAAATAGATGGGGAAACACGGGAAACAGTGTCAGACTTTCTTTTTTTTTTTGGGGGGGGGGGCGGGCTCCAAAATCACTGCAGATGGTGACTGCAGCCATGAAATTAAAAGATGCTTACTCCTTGGAAGGAAAGTTATGACCAACCTAGATAGCATATTGAAAAGCAGAGACATTACTTTGCCAACAAAGGTTCGTCTAGTCAAGGCTATGGTTTTTCCTGTGGTCATGTATGGATGTGAGAGTTGGACTGTGAAGAAGGCTGAATGCCAAAGAATTGATGCTTTTGAACTGTGGTGTTGGAGAAGACTCTTGAGAGTCCTTTGGACTGCAAGGAGATCCAACCAGTCCATTCTGAAGGAGATCAGCCCTGGGATTTCTTTGGAAGGAGTGATGCTAAAGCTGAAACTCCAGAACTTTGGCCACCTCATGCAAAGAGTTGACTCATTGGAAAAGACTCTGATGCTGGGAGGGATTGGGGGCAGAAGGAGAAGGGGACAGAGGATGAGATGGCCGGATGACATCACTGACTCGATGGTCGTGAGTCTGAGTGAACTCCGAGAGTTGGTGATGGACAGGGAGGCCTGGCATGCTGCAATTCATTGGGTCACAAAGAGTTGGACATGACTGAGCGACTGAACTGAACTGAAGGATATTCAAATTTATCCTAGAGGCTGTTGCTCTTGCTGCCAACCCTATTACCTGGAAATCTGATGATCCGGTATGGGTGGAGTAATGGCCCTTAACAGCTGAAAAGCTGCAGGCAGCTGAGGATTTAGTTATGGAACAACTGGCTGCTGGCCATATAGAACCTTCTAATAGCTCCTGGAATACTCCCATTTTTGTCACTAAGAAGAAATCAGGAAAATGGAGGTTGTTACAAGATTTACGAGCTATAAACACAACTATGGAAGACATGGGCACCCTTCAGCCAGGTCTCCCTTCCCCAGTAGCTGTGCATTTTCAATATAATGTGATAGTTATAGATCTACAGGGTTGTTTCTTTATCATCCCCCTGGCTGTTCAGGATTGTAAAAAGTTTGCTTTCAGTCTCCCTTCAGCTAATTTTAAACAGCCCTATAGAAGGTTTCAATGGAAGGTTTTGCCTCAGGGAATGAAAAATAGTCCCATCTTGTGTCAGAAATTTGTGGATCAAGCTGTGCAGAATGTTTGAAGAAGGTATAAAGATCTATATTTGATACATTATATGGATGATATTTTGGCTGCCCATAAGGATAGAACCTTGTTGCAACAAATCTTATCTGAATTGATTGAGGCCTTGGAAGACTGGGGTTTAAAGATAGCTCCAGAAAAGATACAAGTAAATCCTCCTTTCTCTTATTTAGGGAGGGTGTTAAATACCCATACTGTGAGTCATGCCCCTTTGCAGCTGCAGAGAGATGGTTTACTAACTTTAAATGATTTCCAGAAATTATTAGTGGATATTAATTGGATATGCCCACATTTAAGACTGACCACTGCAGATTTAAAGCCTTTGTTTGATTGCTTAAAGGTGACCCTAATCCCAGTTCTAAGAGAAAATTGACTAGTGAGGCTCTTGTTAAAGTGGATGAGGCTTTGAATGATCAGTTAATTAGGATTAATATTACCAGAGGATGGGATTTAATTATTCTCGCCACAGAACATACACCCACAGGATGCTTGTGGCAAGACTGCCTATTGGAATGGCTCCATCTACAAGTGACCCAAAGAAAAACAGTTTTGTCTTAGCTCAGCTTGGTGGCACAATTAATTATAAAAGGTAGAAAAGGAAGTGTGGAACTTTTTGGAAAGGAAGTAACAAATATAGTGATTCCATTCAATAATGATCAACTGCAATTTCTTTTACAAAATAGTGGTGATTGGCAAGTTACCCTGATAGATTCAGGGGTCAAGTTTTGTTTTATTTGCCCTCAAGCCCTCTATTTCATTTTCTGAAAACACATTCTGTGATTTTTCTGAAGAAATTTTCTATTCAACATTTGGAAGGGGCAATTTTAGTTTTCACAGATGGTTCTTCTAATGGTAAAGCAGTCACAATTATTAATAGAAAATCCCACATTCAGGTAACTGAAGAGACATCTGCCCAGAGAGCTGGGTTGAGAGCAGTTATTTGGGCTTTTCAACATTTGAAAGACCATACCTTCAATCTTTTGACTGACTCCTGATATATTGTAGGGTTGTTTCCTCGTATTGAGACTGCTAATATTCCAGAAAATAAGACTACCATCTTCTCTTTGTTATTTGATTTACAGAAGGAGATTAAGCATAGAGATAAGAAATATTTTGTAGGACATATTAGAGCCCATTCCAGGTTGTCTGGCCCTTTACATGAAGGAAATGCTTTGGCAGATGCATTTACTAAAGTAATTGCTTTAAATTTACATGAAAAGATTGACAAGGCCAAAAATTCTCACAAAATTCACCATCAAAATGCAGCTGGTTTAAGGTATGAATTTCGTATCCCTAGGGAGGCAGCTAGACAAATAGTTATGTCCAAATTGCCCAATATCTAATCCACCTCTACCATTAGGAGTAAATCCCCAAGGCCTTAGGCCTAATGCTCTCTGGAAAATGGAATTAACTCATACCCTTTGGAAAACTGTCCTTTGTGCATGTTACCGTGAATACCTTTTCTCATGTTATTATAGCCTCTGCTAGATCAGGTGAAGCAGTAAAATATGTAATTCAGTACTTGTTTCAGTGCTTTTCCCAAATAGGACTCCCTGAACAGATAAAAACAGATAATGCACCAGCTTATACTTCTGCTGCTTTTAGGAGATTTTGTCAACAATTTTCTATAATTCATTCAACAGTAATACCTTATAATCCCCAAGGCCAAGCCATAGTAGAAAGGGCACACTGATTAAAAAATCAGATAGTTAAATTAAGGCAGGGAGAATTTAAGTATTCCTCTCCACATCATGTTCTACACCATGCTTTGTTTGTAATTAATCATTTAAACTTGGACACACAGGGCCAGATTGCAATGATGAGACACTGGATTCCTGAAGGGGCTACGACTTGGCCCCTGGTCAAGTGGAAGGACCTCCTTACCAGAGCATGGAAAGGGCCAGATATGCTGTTAACTTGCAGGAGAGGGTAGGCTTGTGTGTTTCCACAGGATTCCATTTCTCCTGTATGGGTTCCTGACAGACTGATTCGACATGTCCTGTCCCATGAGATTTCTGGAGTCCTGGAGGGACCGAGGGAAGATGGGGAGATGAGAAGCTCGTCGAATCCAGACCTGAGGGAGCCAAGGAGAAGCTGAAGGGCGAGTGACCCTTCAAATGAGGCTTCACTGCTAGTACATCGCTTCAGGCACCTGGCGCTTCAGAAGAGACATGCTGATGGAGTCCAGCTTTATTCTGCTCCATCTTGTTGCTGTCATTGTACTCAAACAACCACCTCCAGCATGGTGCCAACTTGGGGCCAGCTGAAATATATCACTCAGCAGGCTGAAGAATTAATAGAAAGGGGAAAACATGAGGCCACTCCTATGGTATGTTTGTGGCTGTGTTTGCTGTGTTGGCTTCTCAGCCGAGGCCCTCCAGCACAGAAAAAGTTCATTGGGCCTATTTGCCTAATCCACCTTCTTTTCAGCCTGTTGATTGGATGAATGAGCCCATTCGTGTTTTTGTTAATGATACTCATCTTTTGGGCAGGGCTTCCATCTATCCTAATAATGCTAAAACAGTGGTCAGCTTTCCCCTCAATTTTTCAGGTGTATCCGTTTATCCACCTATTTGTTTTTCCATACCTTCCTCCTTACAAGGATCAGCTCCGGTTTTGAATGGATGTGTTAGCAGTTCCTTGAAAGGCAAGCTTACTGACTCTCCGAGAAACAATGGCAAGAGAGATTTTTGGTCCTTACAGGTGCTGATGCCGGGGGTGCAAGAAAAACTATATGATGCCATAAAACAGGCAGCCCCTCATTTAAAGGACTTTCTGAGCTATGCACTCCCCACTCCAGATTCTGATGAACAAGGACTACAGGCCTGGGAAAGCATAAGCAGAATTTCTGGCTTTCCTCGTTGGAAAGAATGTGGAAAAGAATGCATGTTCTCCATAAAGTTATCTATTCCCATTGTTGCCACCAGACATTTTCTGACCGAATGGGGATGCCCCTATCTTTTGAATCAAAGATTGAACTTGACTTTTGAAGAACCTTATAGATTCATATGGAATGATTCATTCATCCCTTATCCTTTAGCAATTACTAGGTGGCATGTTAATGGATGGGTTCCTCCTTTAGTGAGTTTTGATGGAACAGGTCCCATGCAGCCTGAATTATGGAGAGCATTGGCTGCTATTGCACTTGTGGTTTTACATAGACCTTTAAGTGAACAAAGATAAATTGTATGGGCCTACATGCATTCTCCCTATGCCTTTTTGTTGGCCAGAAATTGGAATGATTTGGGAGTTTTTGAAGGAGAAACTGTTTATAATGTCAAATGTGTGGATTGTTTTATATCAAATTGTGTTGATGGGAATGATTATAGTAATCATAAGGCTGTGATGATTGTAAAGCAACCAGCATATTTGATGGTTCCTGTGAAATTAGAGGGACAATGGTTTGATGATTATGCATTGAACGTTTTGTATGAACTTAATGGCCTAATTTCTCAACCTAAGAGATTCATTACAGCTCTGATTGTGGGAATAACTGCCTTGATTTCCATAATTGCTTCAGTTACAGTTCCTGCTGTTGCCCTGTCAAAAGAAGTGCATACTGCCTCGTTTGTCAATCAGCTATCCAAAAATGTCTCTTACTACATAGGAAATTAGAGGTAGGAAAATAGAAAATAAGGTCAATGCTTTAGAAGAAGAAGTCCTGCTTATAGGACAAGAAATTACAAATTAAAAAATTAAGTTGTCTTTAAGGTGCCATGCTGAATTTAAATGGATATATTATCCCTCTACAAGTGAATGATTCTGCACATTCTTGGGAACACATTAGGAATCATATTTTAGGCGACTGGAATCATTCAGATTTTAGTATTGATATTTATAAGTTACATCAGGATATTCAGACTATGAAGTGGGTGGAGTCTGACTTTTCCTCTCAATGGCTTTTTACTTCCCTTTTTAAAAATCTGGAGGGGTATCTTTCCCATGGATCCTTTTTTACAATAGTGATTAACGCAGCCATGTGTTATTATGCCTGTTGATTCTGATTTGTATTAGCCCTGTGTCTTTTCAGAATACTCAACTGAAGTGTTTCTGCTTTATCTACTGAGTTTCATACTTATGCTCTAAAAAAATAAGAAAGGGGGAGATGTCAGGTGCCATGTTAGGCATTACTGACAAAATGGAGGCATGGCCCCAACCCTCTCGCCTTATCTCACAGGCAAGGTCCCAGGATGAAGGAGTTAGGCCTTGTGATTCGGACTTGTTCTTTCCTTTCTTTGGTTGAGTTGGCTTGAAAGAATGTTAAGATTCTTGAGAGAAGCGTGAGAAAGCACAAAGCTTTCTGCAGTTGTGCACAGAAAATAATCCATAAAGTAACCACTGACATTTGTTCAAGGATCTTTACAAAGAATGTTCCAGGATGAGCACATAGGCCACAGCTTGAGGTCATGGGAAGGATTGTTTTCTGAGACCTGTTTGTGAGGGAAATATTTATGGCAAAAGAAGTTTGCTGAGTTTAGTGTTTAGGAATAATTAAGAATAGCTAGAAGCCTTTTTAGGAGATAGTAATCTTAAGATTACTCACTGACCTAAAGCTAGACATCTTGGAATGTGAAGTCAAGAGGGCCTTAGAAACCATCACTACAAACAAAGCTAGTGGAGATGATGGAATTCCAGTTGAGCTATTTCAAATCCTGAAAGATGATGCTGTGAAAGTGCTGCACTCAATATGCAAGCAAATTTGGAAAACACAGCAGTGCCCACAGGACTGGAAAAGGTCAGTTTTCATTCCCATCCCAAAGAAAGGCAATGCCAAAGAATGCTCAAACTACTGCACAATTGCACTCATCTCACACGCTAGTAAAGTAATGCTCAAAATTCTCCAAGCCAGGCTTCAGCAATATGTGAACTGTGAACTTCCTGATGTTCAAGCTGGTTTTAGAAAAGGCAGAGGAACCAGAGATCAAATTGCCAACATCCGCTGGATCATGGAAAAAGTAAGAGAGTTCCAGAAAAACATCTGCTTTATTGACTATGCCAAAGCCTTTGACTGTATGGATCACCATAAACTGTTGAAAATTCTGAAAGAGCTGGGAATCCCAGACCACCTGACCTGCCTCTTGAGAAATCTGTATGCAGGTCTGGAAGCAACAGTTAGACCTGGACATGGAACAACAGACTGGTTCCAAATAGGAAAAGGAGTAAGACTGACTCGATGGACGTGAGTCTGAGTGAACTCCGGGAGTTGGTGATGGACAGGGTGGCCTGGTGTGCTGTGATTCATGGGGTTGCAAAGAGTCGGACACGACTCAGCGACTGAACTGAACTGAATCTTAAGATGATAGGAGCAAACAGGATTTAGAAAGATAAGAAATAAACTGAGGAATGGAGCATGAGTTCCAATGTAATCACAAGTTAAGTATAGGACATATAAGAGAAAGTGGATAATAGATAGTAAAGCAAATTCTGAGAGAATCCCTGAAGCAGGAACTCTGTAGGACAACAACGATTTCTGGAGACAGCAAATCTGGGTGGGGAAAACTAAAAATGTCAAACCTCTGACTTAAAAGAGAAGCTGAAGCTTGAAATAAACATGTAGATCCGTACTATGAGTCAGAGGCTACACCATCGTCCACTGACACCACTCACCCCTGCAGGCTGATTCCCTGGCTGCTGGAGCTGGACTCCGGCAGATCTCTTCAAGATAATTAGAGATACCAAGGGAACATTTCATGCAAAGATGGGCACAATAAAGGACAGAAATGGTATGGACCTAACAGCAGCAGAAGATATTAAGAAGAGGTGGCAGGAATACAGAGAACTATACAAAAAAGATCTTCATGACCCAGATAACAATGATGGTGTGATCATTCACCTAGAATCAGACATCCTGGAATGCAAAGTTAAGTGGGCCTTAGGAAGCATCACTATGAACAAAGTTAGTAGAAGTTATGGAATTCCAGTTGAGCTATTTCAAATCCTAAAAGATGATCTGTGAAAATGTTTCACTCAATATGCCAGCAAATTTGGAAAATTCAGCAATGGCCACAAGACTGGAAATGGTACATTTTCGTTCCAATCCCAAAGAAGGGCAATGTAAAGAATGTTCAAACCACCCCACAACTGCACTCATCTTGAAATGTTGTTAAACCACGAAAAGATTCTGGGATTCTTGGTCTCCGGAGGAGAATAATTCAATCCGGAGCGAGAGACGAGGCTTGATCACTCAGACATTTTGTGTAATAAAGTTTTATTAAAGTATAAAGGAGATAGAGAAAGCTTCTGACATAGGCATCATAAGGGAGCAGAAAGAGTGCCCCCTTGCTAGTGTTAGCAATGGAGTTATATACTTGCCAATTAGTTATTACCGTGAATCAAAAGAATGTCTGGAGTTTGTAAAGACCTCACTAGACCTACTCCCATAATTTACATTTTAAGATAACAGGATTAGCCAGAAAGTTATTTTCAGAGACTGTCCTCAAGCAGGATACATTATTGTGATATAATCCTAAGGAATGTAGAGGGGAAAGAAAAAAGTTTGTCCTTTCTTCCTCCTTGAGAATTCCAGACCCCTCTCTCCTTGAGGACTCCTAGACTTCTTATCAAACTGCCTAGGAAATGACCCTCTCATCCACCCCCTTTTTCTTTTAGGAGAATTATGTTGCCAAGGGAAAGGGGCATCATTTTCATTCCATAACTACTTCCTGCTGTTTAGGGGCATGGTCCCTAAATTGTTGAGGCAACATGTTCTCCTAACCCTCATACTGAAGGTCTCTGATCCAGGGGCCCCAAGTAATAGTTGGAGGAGGCTGTGACACTTGTAGGAGCTTGGACAACCATTAGTAACTTAAAAGCTTTCATGCGACTAGAAACAAATCCAGTTACACAGTTACAGACGCAGGGAGCAAACAGCAAAAATAGAAAAATCAGAATTATTGTAATTAAGATAGTTTTCCACCATGGGGAACACGTTAACATCTCCCAAAGTGAGGCAATTGAACCTTCAGGAGTATCCATAGGCCCAATCATCTTGTTCATGTGTTTAGTAAAATGAGTAACATTAGTGCTCATATCAGGTATATATGTACAGAATTGGGTATGAATAATGACAAAAGTTCCTCCTTGTGCAGCTGTCAGAATATCTACAGCCAATCTGTTTTGTAAAACCAGCTTTCTAATTTGTGCTTGTTTGGCATTAAGAGCTGAAATAGCTTTTTGAGAATCTTGTAATGCCTGTTGAGTAAAATTAGTCAAAGCATCCACTCATAGCATAGCATCTGTAGTTCCCAAAGAGAGAACAAACACTGCAGCCAAATAATCTTACCAGTGAAATACAGACCATGCCCACGGAGTTTTAAGGATAGGGTAAATTAACAGGCTTTTCTGAAGCTCTGAAAATATAAAGCCATGAGTAATGGCTAGACCTAGGGTGCATCTCCTTATCCAACCAGGGGGAAGCTATGCCCATAGGTAAGAGCCACATATCCAATAGGTCCCATTTGGAGCAAGCCAGTGTGACTGAGATATCCAGTACCAATCAGTGCCTAGCCAGACAAAGGGAGGACCTGAATTGTGTTGGAAAACAAGGGAATGATTACACTGCGTATTTCCTGAGGCAAAAATCCCAAGTGATTCCAATCATTATAATTAAGTTGTTGACTAACTTCTGGGGATGGCTCTATTTGTTCCCAGCATATAGGGACAGTATATATTAGATGTCTTTTTTTCAGGAGTTAACCATATAACCCCACCCCATATTTGATAAAAGTCAGGTAAAAAAAAAAAAAATTAGATCTAGACCTATTTGCCTTATGTATAGTGAAATAGTCATTCAGATCAGATCAGATTAGTCACATTATGTCCATAGTTACATGAGTCCATCTTAAGGTTGTTAGATGTCATCAGATGATGAAGAGACATCACATATGATTGTTGTTGAAGGTATTTGCAAACTTGGAGAAAGTCTTTTCCTTGAAGTGGAGATGTCCACCACAGGAACCCCTCTACTGATGAAAAGGGGAGTGCTCCACAGACCCAGCAGTTAGACTGATTGTGGAATTCAGCATAGGAATGAGTCCAGGACAAGAAGGCATTATTCTGAGGATCAAACGGCAGACTCAGAACTTTTGGAGTCAGCAGAAGTAGGCTCACATAGATTATCAGGCCCATCTGAAAAGTACAAAGTCAGAGCATAGAAAGTAAAGACGTAAAATGAAGTCACTTAGTTCTGGTCAGGATGCCACGTCTTACCTCGAGTGTGATGTACCCGTGAATCAATTCCTGGCACTTTGACAGCTGTGGGAGAAGAAAGAATAACCTGGGAAGGGCCTTCCCAGAGGAGCTAGAGGGATTGGCCCCCAAACTCCAATGTTTTTATGAAGACCTCGGTTCCTGGCTCAAAAAGAGGTTTTCTTGACTCAGAGGCTGGGTCAGGAGTTGTCTCCCAGAAATCTGTTAATGCCTATTGAAAAGCTGAGAGCTGAGTTACATAACTAGTTAATTCCAAGGCTTCAGGGTCTATAACAATGTCTGTGCATAAGAAAGGCCTTCCATAAATACATTCAAAGAGGGACAGTCCCTCCTTTGGGGGGCAGTTTGAGCCCTCATTAGAGCTATGGGTAGAACTTTAATCCAATTGTTCTGCGTCTCTTGGGTTAATTTGTGCAGATGTCTTTCAATAATGTCACTAGCTTTTTCAACCTTTCCTGAGGATTGGGGTCTCCAGGAACAGTGTAAGTGATATTTTATTCCTAGAGCCGTAGACACGCCCTGAGTTACAGCAGCTTTAAAAGCGGAGCCATTGTCACTCTGAAGGCTCCGTGGCAGCCCAAACCTGGGGATAATTTCATGGATTAAAATCTTTATAACCTCCTTAGCCTGTTCACTACAACAAAGAAACACTTCAATCCATCCAGTAAAAGTATCCACCCAAACTTGTAAGCAAGAATATCCATTAGCTTTTGGCATATGAGTAAAATCAATTTCCTAGCCCTCTCCAGGATACTTTCCACTTCGTTGTAATCCAGATTTTGCTAGCTTTTCAGTCTTTGGGTTATTTTTCTGACAAACATCACATCTTTTGATAATATTCCGTGAAGTTTTCATTACATTTTTACCTTCAAACAAACGAGAAGCCATCTGGTAAGTATTCTCTGCACCCAAATGAAAACTCTGGTGTAAAACCTTAAGAATTTTCCACTGAGCATTTTCAGGAATTATTTGTCATAAGACTGTAACCATCCTTTATCAGTAATCTTTGCTCCTGTTTTCTCATATCTTTCTAATTCTTCCTCAGTATATTGTGGTTTTTCCTGTTCCACAGGACCTGTCCAGATCAAAGGTGTCTGCAGTGAAGGGGTTTCATAAAGTGCTGCTTTTCTGGCTTGACAGTCAGCCAACTGATTACCTTTGGCTACTTTACTCCCATCCCTGCTGTGCCCTTTGCAATGCATAACAGCTACTTCTTTAGGACAATATATAGCAGTTAAAAGTCTCTCAATCTCTCTGAAATGTTTAATAGGTTCTTCTGTTGCTGTTTTAAACTTTCTTTCCATATTGCTGTATGAGCATGTAAAGTCAAATAAGTGTAATTAGAACCAGTGTAGATATTTAACTGCTGCCCTTTGCTTAACTCTAGAGCTCGGGTCAGAGCCACAAGCTCCACTAACTGAGCACTGGTTCCCCAGGGGAGAGATTTTGCTTCTAAAACCTGTTCAGCAACCACCACGGCATTACCTGCCTTATGCTTTCCATTCCAACAAAAGAACTGACATCTGTAAATATTTCCATGTCAGGATTGTCTAATGGGGGTACCCATTAGACCTTCTTGAGCTTCATAGTTTATTTTTTTTAATTTTATTTAATTTTTAAACTTTACATAATTGTATTAGTTTTGCCAAATATCAAAATGAATCCACCACAGGTATACATGTGTTCCCCATCCTGAACCCTCCTCCCTCCTCCCTCCCCATACCATCCCTCTGGGTCGTCCCAGTGCACTAGCCCCAAGCATCCAGTATCGTGCATCGAACCTGGACTGGCATCTCGTTTCATACATGATATTTTACATGTTTCAATGCCATTCTCTCAAATCTTCCCACCCTCTCCCTCTCCCACAGAGTCCATAAGACTGTTCTATACAGCACTGTCTCTTTTGCTGTCTCGTACACAGGGTTATTGTTACCATCTTTCTAAATTCCATATATATGCGTTAGTATACTGTATTGGTGTTTTTCTTTCTGGCTTACTTCACTCTGTATAATAGGCTCCAGTTTCATCCACCTCATTAGAACTGATTCAAATGTATTCTTTTTAATGGCTGAGTAATACTCCATTGTGTATATGTACCACAGCTTTCTTATCCATTCATCTGCTGCTGGACATATAGGTTGCTTCCATGTCCTGGCTATTATAAACAGTGCTGCGATGAACATTGGGGTACACGTGTCTCTTTCCCTTCTGGTTTCCTCAGTGTGTATGCCCAACCAACAGTGGGATTGCTGGATCATAAGGCAGTTCTATTTCCAGTTTTTGAAGGAATCTCCACACTGTTCTCCATAGTGGCTGTACTAGTTTGCATTCCCACCAACAGTGTAAGAGGGTTCCCTTTTCTCCACACCCTCTCCAGCATTTATTGCCTGTAGACTTTTGGATCGCAGCCGTTCTGACTGGGTGAAATGGTACCTCATAGTGGTTTTGATTTGCATTTCTCTGATAATGAGTGATGTTGAGCATCTTTTCATGTGTTTGTTAGCCATCTGTATGTCTTCTTTGGAGAAACATCTATTTAGTTCTTTGGCCCATTTTTTGATTGGGTCATTTATTTTTCTAGAGTTGAGCTGTAGGAGTTGCTTGTATATTTTTGAGATTAGTTGTTTGTCAGTTGCTTCATTTGCTATTATTTTCACCCATTCTGAAGGCTGTCTTTTCACCTTGCTAATAGTTTCCTTTGATGTGCAGAGAGCTTCATAGTTTAAAGTTAGGAATTGGGAACAATCGTGATCAGGTAGGTGTTTCATTCTCCTTCTCAGGAAGGAAAGTGGCAGGATTTAAATTTCCACAAAATTTAAGCTTAGTTACTGGTTCTTCTAACAACAATGACTGATATTTAAGAAGCCTACTGTCTGTCATCCAAATATTAACCTTAGAATTTAAGATTCCACTCACATCATGTGAAGTCAGTACAGTAAGGTTTCATCCATTAATTATTTTTAAAGCCTCAGGTGCTAATAAAGCCGCTGCCCCAATTACTCTTAGGCAGTGGGGCCACCCAGATGAAATTACATCTAACTCTCTTCTTAGATAAGCAGTAGGTTGCTGGTGAGGCCCTCAGGGTTGTGTCAAAACTCCCAATGCCATACCTTTTCTTTCAGTGACAAACAAATTAAATTCTGACCCTGTGGGCAAGCTCAGAGTGGGAGCGTGCAGGAAAGCAGTCTGAAGAACCTTAAAAGACTTTTGAGTATCTGGAGACCAAACCAGTTTGTCGGTTTGGGCCTGCTGAGTTTCAGCTATAAGTTTATATAAAGGCCGGTCAAGTTCCTCATGAGCAGGAATCCAAATAGGACAGTAGCCTGTGATTCCCAAAAATCCACTCAATTGGCTTAAAGTCATAGGAATGGGATGATTTAGTATAGGTTTAATTCCCTCAGGGCCTATGGCCTAGTTCCTTCTGATATGATTAGGCCCAGATATCTAACAGATTGTTGACACAGCTGAGCCTTTTCTCTTCATGCCTTGTAACTGCAGCATGCCAAAATATTTAAGAAGTCTTCTGAGGCTTGTGAACAAACTTCCTCTGTCTCAGCACAGAGCAAAATATCATCTACATATTGTAAGACCACTGCTTTCGAGATATTAAAGTTTTGTACATCTTGTGACAAACTTTGTACAAATAAGTGAAGACCGTCACAAAATCCCTGGGGCAAAACTGTCCAGGTTAACTGAGAAGCTGGCTGTACTGTAGGGTCCTAAAAGGCAAATAGAAACTGACTTTCCTCTGCCAAAGGCACTGAATACAAGGCATCTTTCAAATCAATAGGAGCCTGTAATCCAAGTCTATGCCCCAACCAGTAACGCTGAAGAAGCTGAAGTTGAACAGTGCTATGAAGACCTACAAGATCTTTTAGAACTAACACCCCAAAAAAGATGTCCTTTTCATTATAGGGTACTGGAATGCAAAAGTAGGAAGTCAAGAAACACCTGGAGTAACAGGCAAATTTGGCCTTGGAATACGGAATGAAGCAGGGCAAAGACTAACAGAGTTTTGCAAAGAAAATGCACTGGTCATAACAAACACCCTCTTCCAACAACACAAGAGAAGACTCTATACATGGACATCACCAGATGGTCAACACCGAAATCAGACTGATTATATTCTTTGCAGCCAAAGATAGAGAAGCTCTATACAGTCAGCAAAAACAAGACCAGGAGCTGACTGTGGCTGAGATCTTGAACTCCTTATTGCCAAATTCAGACTTAAATTGAAGAAAGTAGGGAAAACCACTAAACCATTCAGGTATAACCTAAACCAAATCCCTTATGATTATACAGTGGAAGTGAGAAATAGACTTAAGGGCCTAGATCTGATAGAGTGCTTGATGATCTATGGAATGAGGTTCATGACATTGTCCAGGCGACAGGGATCAAGACCATCCCTATGGAAAAGAAATGCTAAAAAGCAAAATGGTTGTCTGGGGAGGCCTTACAAATAGCTGTGAAAAGAAGAGAAGTGAAAAGCAAAGGAGAAAAGGAAAGATATAAGCATCTGAATGCAGAGTTCCAAAGAATAGCAAGAAGACATAAGAAAGCCTTCCTCAGCGATCAATGCAAAGAAATAGTTGAAAACAACAGAATGGGAAAAACTAGACATATCTTCAAGTAAACCAGAGATACCAAAGGAATATTTAATGCAAAGATGGGCTCAATAAAGGACATAAATTGTATGGACCTAACAGAAGCAGAAGATATTAAGAAGAAATGGCAAGAATACACAGAAGAACTGTGCAAAAAAGATCTTCATGACTCAGATAATCATGATGGTGTGATCACTGACCTAGAGCCAAACATCTTGGAATGTGAACTCAAGTGGGCCTTAGAAAGCATCACTATGAACAAAGCTAGTGGAGCTGATAGAATTCCAGTTGAGCTATTTCAAATCCTGAAAGATGATGCTGAGGAAGTGCTGCACTCAATATGTAAGCAAATTTGGAAAACTCAGCAGTGGCCACAGGACTGGAAAAAGTCAGTTTTCATTCCCATCCCAAAGAAAAGCAAGGCCAAAGAATGCTCAAACTACCGCTCAATTGCACTCATCTCACACGCTAGTAAAGTAATGCTTAAAATTCTCCAAGCCAGGCTTCAGCATTATGTGAACCGTGAACTTCCTGATGTTCAAGCTCGTGTTAGAAAAGGCAGAGGAACAGAGATCAAATTTCCAACATTGGTTGGATCATGGAAAAAGCAAGAGAGTTCCAGAAAAACATCTATTTCTGCTGTATTGACTATGCCAAAGCCTTTGACTGTGTAGATCACAATAAACTGTGGAAAATTCTGAAATAGATGGGAATCCCAGACCACATGATCTGCCTCTTGAGAAATTTGCATGCAGGTCAGGAAGCAACAGTTAGAACTGGACATGGAACAACAGAGTGGTTCCAAACGGGAAAAGGAGTACATCAAGGCTGTATATTGTCACCCTGCTTATTTAACTTATATGCAGAGTACATCATGAGAAAGGTTGGACTGGAAGAAACACAAGCTGGAATCAAGATTGCCGGGAGAAATATCAATAACCTCAGCTATGCAGATGACACCACCCTTATGGCAGAAACTGAAGAGGAACTAAAAAGCCTCTTGATGAAGGTGAAAGTGGAGAGTGAAAAAGTTGGCTTAAAGCTCAACATTCAGAAAACAAAGATTGTGGCATCTGGTCCCATCACTTCATGGGAAATAGATGGTGAAACAGTGGAAACTGTCAGACTTTATTTTTCTGGGCTCCAAAATCACTGCAGATGGTGACTGCAGCCATGAAATTAAAAGACGCTTACTCCTTGGAAGGAATGTTATGACCAACCTAGATAGCATATTCAAAAGCAGAGACATTACTTTGCCAACAAAGGTTCGTCTAGTCAAGGCTATGGTTTTTCCTATGATCATGTATGGATGTGAGAGTTGGACTGTGAAGAAAGCTGAGCACCGAAGAATTGATGCTTTTGAACTGTGGTGTTGGAGAAGACTCTTGAAAGTCCCTTGGACTGCAAGGAGATCCAACCAGTCCATTCTGAAGGAGATCAGCCCTGGGATTTCTTTGGAAGGAATGATGGTGAAGCTGAAACTCCAGTACTTTGGCCACCTCATGCGAAGAGTTGACTCATTGGAAAAGACTCTGATGCTGGGAGGGATTGGGGGCCTGAAGAGAAGGGGACGACAGAGGATGAGATGGCTGGATGGCATCACTGACTCAATGGACGTGAGTCTGAGTGAACTCTGGGAGTTGGTGATGGACAGGGAGGCCTGGCGTGCTGCGCTTCATGGGGTCGCAAAGAGTCGGACACGACTGAGTGACTGGTCTGATCTGTTCTGACCTTCAAATCAATTACTGAGAAATATTTGGCTTGTTCAGGAATTTCAGACAATAGATTATAAGGATTAGGCATCACGGGGTGTAAAAGAACTACAGTCTCATTTATTATTCACAAATCTTGAACTAGTATCCATTTACCATTTGATTTCTTTATACCCAAAATAGGAGTGTTGCATGGACTGTTACAGGGAATTTACAGCCCCACTAATTTCAATGTTTGATGATGGGTTTTAACCCTTCCTTAACCTTAGGTTTCAGTGCATGCTGCTTCTTATGTGGAAATATTTGCAGGTCTTTGAGCTTGACAACTACAGGAATAGCATTTTGTGCTCGACCCACAGATTTTCCATCAGCCCAAACTGTAGGATTTACATTTTGTTCAACTAAAGAAAGAGAAAGGGAGGGCTCCATATTCATGAAAACAGAGGCCTGGACCTTATTCAGTATATCCTTCCCCAAAAGTTGTGAGGGAGACTCTGGCAAGATCAGAAACTCGTGTGACAGTAGCACAGAGTAAGTTGCAACTTATAGAACTGAAGTAATACGTTTTTGCTCATCCAGACAGTCCCATTATGAAAGCAGATTGGAAAGAAAGTGGGCCAGTGGCTTCGGTAAGCACAGAGTAAGTTGCCCCAGTATCTAAAAGGAAATGGAAGGATTGGCCCCCTACAAATATTAATACCCGGGGTTCCTCAGGTGTATTTAGGATAGGAGCTTGTGTGGCAACCACCGGGCACCTTCAGTCCTGATTGTCTTGAGAGTCTGACCCCTGAGACCTATGCCTCTGGGGGCAGTCTCTCTTTTAGTGTGGTCCTTTGCAGACTGGACATGGAGCCAGGGGCAGCTTAGATGCCTGAGGGCAATCCCTCTTGAGGTGCCCCTCCTTTCCATGGTAATAGCAAGTCCATCCCTTTTCACCTGGATCCCTCTGGACATTTTTCTCAGGCTGTTTAAGAACAGTTCTCATAGCCATTGCGAAGAATTCCACCTGTTCCTTTGTCTTTTTCTGCCTTTCTTCCTTTTCCTCATATTCCCTACCATAATAAACTGTCTGAGCCAGTTGTAACAGATTATCTAAAGACTGATTGGGTCCATATGCCCATTTTAATAGCTTATGGCAGATATCTGGAGCTGACTGAGTGAGAAATCTGTCTTTTAAGATCACTTTTCCCTCTTCACTTTTGGGATCAATCTCAGTGAATCTGAGAAGGGCTTCTCTCAGTCTATCTAGGAATTTACCAGGAGCTTCCTTCTCCTCCTGTTCTATGTTTACCAATTTGCCATAGTTCAAAGGCTTAGCACCCACCTGCCTGAGTCCTTCAAGAATACATCTAAAAAAATGACTCTGACCCCATCTTCCTTTAGCTGTATTGTAGTCCCAGTCTGGTTCTATAGTTGGGACTGTGTGATTGCCAGTGGGGAAGGTGGTTATCTCATCCTCCCTCTTCCCTACTGATTCATTACCAAGCCATTCACCTCCATAAGCAACCACTTTTCCCAAAACTTGACTTTTTGAGTAGGGAGTCAGCGTTTGTCCCAAGATATACATCACATCCTTCCAAGTAAGGTCATAAAGCAAAGTAACACCTTTAAAAGCTCTAATATACTTTTCTGGGTCCTCTAAATAGTCTCCCAGATCCTCCTTGCTTCTTTGTATTTCTTGATAAGAAAAAAGGCTTATTATATCTCATAGACTGATTATTTCTTCCGGTGGGTGCTTCATGAAGAGGCAACAGCTTGTGTAGCTGTTCCTCAGTCTCTCTGGCTGCTCTGCACGTATGATCCCAGAGATAGATTGGATAAACCTACTTTTCTTTATCTCTTTGTCTCCTGTCCTCCATCTCATCTAGCAAAGTAGGAGGACTGGAGGGAGCTGAAGGTGTCATACCCAAATCTATACCCTTAGGACACAAGTCTGGCATATTTCACAGAGAGAAAAAGGGCAACACATATACTACTTCTACCCATTTCCCTTGTTTTCTACAGAATCGATCTAACTGTAAAACAGTTTTTAGTTAAGAGATGCTCCAACTGGCCACTGTTTGCTGTCCTCTAGTGGGTATCACAGCCATGAAGTATCACAGAGGAAGACCAGGTGTGTCTTCTTTAAGCCCTGGGGATGAAATCTATCCCAGTTTTTCAGGATACAGTTCAAAGGAGTGAGGCTGGAATTGTTAGCTCCCATCTGTAAGAGAGAAAAAAAGCTACCAGTGCCCTCTTTCTACCAGAGGCATCCCTCCCTGCTCTAGATGGGGGTGTAGACAGATTTTACACCAAACCTTTTCTTTCCTGGTCAGACTTAGTCTGTCCCTTACCGACACAGGTGCCGTACCTGTCCCTCCAGGGTCTACCACCGAGACGGGGTGGGGATGCACTGGGGGTAGACCTGATGGCATCCTTGACTGACGTCCAGCTCCTCACCATTAAAACCTTGCTTACCTCTGATGCCACCTAGGGTGCAATCATAGTAACCTTCTGGAATGCCTCCCAAGCTAAGACCGCTGGGGGAAACATTTGTCACCTGAGTGCCTGTGCATGACCCTGAGTCTATTCCTGACCACAATAAGACCGATACAAACATAAAACTGAAATGTCCCTTCCAAGCGTCACCATACCAGTATAAGAGCCTCCTCTGGTCCAGTAAGAACCAGCATTACCAAAGGAAAAAAACCCATAGCAATTCCAATCTGAGTAACCTTTAATCTCAGAGATCCTCTTAGAGCTAGATCTCCATCTAACTTACAGACTTTCAATTCCTGGTGAGGCTAGGTGCTTCCTGAATATCAATCCAAGTTTGGGACCTAAGTCATAGTACACAGTAACAGCATAGATCACAAATCCCTTGAAAATCTATGATCCGTATGATTAGGTTAGTACTTCTAATTTCCAAGGAGTTATGAAATGGTCAAAGAGACTGAAAAGTTTGACCAAGAAAGGAGAGTTTGGTCGACACTCTTTGCCCCTTTCTGGCTAGTCCCTGAAGGAGACATTGGGTGCCTCTTGGCATTGGCAGGTAGGTATAAACCCGCGACAGGTTTCTGCCATAAGCTGTATGAGGTCACCGTGGAATCGCAGAGTAGGGCTCCTCATTTGCTTCACGCAGGGCATTTCATTCATTCATGCAAGCACACCATAGAGTAAGTAAAGTACAGGAGAAAACATGTTTACTAGGAGAACAAAGAACTAGAGCTCCAAGCATCCTTACCTTGTCCTGAAGAATCCCAATTGAGTCCCCAAAATGAAAGGTTGTTGCTGAACCATGAAAAGACGCTGGGTTTGTTGGCCTCCAGAGGAGAAGAATTCAATCCGGGGCCAGAGATGAGGCTTGATCACTCAGAGCTTTTGTGTAATAAAGTTTTATTAAAGTGTAAAGGAGATAGAGAAAGCTTCTGACATAGGCATCAGAAGGGGGCAGAAAGAGTACCCCCTTGCTAGTGTTAGCAATGGAGTTATATACTCTCCAATTAGTTATTACAGTGAATCAAAAGAATGTCTGGAGGTTGTAAAGACCTCACTAGACCTACTCAGGTAATTTACATTTTAAGATAAGAGGATTAGCCAGAAAGTTATTTCCAGAGACTGTCCTCAAGCAGAATATATTATTGTCATATAATCCTAAGGAATGTAGGGGGGGGGGGGGGAAACCGGTCCCCTCTCTCCTTGCGGACCCTTGGCCTTCTTATCAATCTTCCTAGGAAATGACTCTCTCAATCTCATACACTAGCAAAGTAATGCTCAAAAATCTCCAAGCTAGGCTTCAACACTACATGAACCTAGAATTTCCAGATGTACAAGCTGGATTAAAAAAAAAGGGCAGAAGAACCATAGAATAAATTGCCAATATCCATTGGATCATAGAAAAAGCAAGAAAATTCCAAAAAAAATTAAAAAAAAAAATCTATTTCTGTTTCTTTGACTACACTAAAACCTTTGACTGTGTGGATCACAAAAAACTGAAAATTCTTCTTGAGATGGTATTGAATACCAGAACATCTTATTTGCCTCCTGAGAAATCTGTATGCAGATCAAGAAGCAACAGTTAGAATCAGACATGGAACTGTGGACCGGTTCAAATATGGGAAAGGAGTGTGTGTAGGCTGTTTATTGTCACCTTGCTTATTTAACTTATATGCAGTGTCTTCATGCAAAATGCTGGACTGGATGAAGCACAAACTGAAATCAAGATTGCCCAGAGGAATATAAAAAACCTCATATATGCCAATGACACCACCGTATGGCAGAAAATTAAGATGCACTAAAGAGTCTCTTGATGAAAGTGAAAGAGTAGAGTGAAAAAGCTGGCTTAAAATTCAAAATTCAAAAAAATATAGAACATAGGATCTGGTCACATCACTTCATGGCAAAGAGACAGGGAAATAATGGAAACAGTGTCAGACTTTATTTTCTTGGGCTCCAAAATCACTGCAGATGGTGATTGCAGCCATGAAATTAAGACGCTCCTTGGAAGAAAAGTTTTGACAAACCTAGATTCCATATTAAAAAGTAAATACAATAAACAATGGGATACATGTGTCCTTCTCAATTTTGGTTTCTTCAGAGTATATGCCTTGGAGTGGGATTGCTGGGTCATACGTTGGTTTTACTCCTAGTTTTTTTTTTTTTTTTTTTTTAAGAAATCTCCATACCATCTTCCATACTGGCTGTATGAATTTACTTTCCCACCAACAGGGAAAGAGCATTCCCTTTTCTCCATACCCTCTCCAACATTTATCATTTGTAGACATTCTGGTGTGAGGTGATATCTCAATGTAGTTTTGATTTTCATTTCTGTAATAATGAGGGACGTTAACAGTCTTTTCATGTGTTTGCTAGCCATCTGTATGTCTTCTTTGGAGAAATGTCTGTTTTAGTCTTTTCCCCACTTTTTGATTGGGTTGCTTGTTTTTCTGGTATTCCCATTGTTCACTGCAGCACTATTTACAATAGCTAGAACATGGAAGCAACCTAGATGTCTATCAACAGATGAATGGATAAAGAAGTGTGGTACATATACATAATGGAATATTAGTCATAAAAAGGAATGCATTTGAGTCAGTTCTAATGAGGTGGGTGAAACTAGAGCCTATTATACAGATGAAGTAAGTCAAAGAGAAAGATAAGTATTGTATTCTAACACATATATATGGAATCTAGAAAAATGGTACTGAATAATTTATTTACAGGGCAACAGTGGAGAAACAGACATAGAGAATAGACATAAATATGGGGAGATGGGAGGGGATGTATGGAGAGAGTACCACGTAAGCTTAGATTACCATATGTAAAATATATATCCAATGGGAATTTGCTGTGTGATTCAGCAAACTCAAACAGGGGCTCTGCATCAACCTATAGGGGTGGGATGGGGAGGGAGATGGAAGGGAGGTTCAAAAGGGAAGGGATATATGTATACCTATGGCTGACTCATCTTGAAGTTTGACAGAAAACAAAATTATGTAAAGCTATTATCCTTCAACTAAAAATAAATAAATTAATTAAAAAAAATAAACAGATACATCACTTTGCCTACAAAGGTCCATCTAGTCAAAGCTATGTTTTTTTCCCAGTAGTCACATATGTATATGAGAGTTGCACCATAAAGTAAGCTGAATGGCACATAATTGATGCTTTTCAACTGTGGTGTTGGAGAAGACTCTTAAGAGTCCCTTGGACTGCAAGGAGATCAAACCAGTCCATCCTAAAGGAAATCAGTCCTGAATATTCAGTAAAAGGACAGATGCTGAAGTAGAAGCTCCAATACTTTGGCCATCTGATGCGAAGTTCTGACTAATTGGAAAGGACTCTGATGCTGGGAAAGATTGAAGAGAGGAAGAGAAAGGGTTGACAGAGGATGAGATGGGTGGACGGCATCACCAACTTGACGGACATGAGTTTGAGCAAGCTCTGGGAGTTGGTGATGGACAGGGATGCCTGGCATGCTGCAGTCCACAGGGTTGCAAAGAGTCAGACACGACTGAGTGATTGAAATAAAATGAGCTGAATGTATATAGGTATGTGTTATACAGCAAAATGTTGGATTTCAGACTCTCAGTGACATTTGTATTTAAAAATTAGGTTTGCAGGACATGACAATTGAATTTAATTTACATTTCTATAAATATGAACATTTGAAAAATGATGACTCTTGCATCTTTTAATGTAGTTAAGTTTGGCCTCATAATAAAATAGAGTTTTACACATTAAGTTTCCTCTGAAATTTAGCTTCAGGTTTTTGATAATCCATTATAAAGTGCGTTGCTCTATTATCCTATTCAGTTAGGAGTTATTTTGAAATATGTTCCGGAATTCATAGTGAAATGTGTTATAGGTGTAAAATTATGATATTTACTATGCTTAGTGTTTTATAGATTCACATTAGGCAAATATTCCCATCAGTTCAATTCATATAGTAGAACTTAGGTTAGAAGAAGAAAGAAATTTGCATACTCTAATATACCTGGAGGCAGAATTGAGTTCTTTATTTTAATTAAATCAATGATTAATGCACAATAAATTTTTATGGTGTATGATTTGACTAGTTGGCTTAATTAGGTGAGAAATTATATGTTTTACTTACATACAGACTGGCTTTGCTTAAATAATGAAATGCTCCATGTTTTCTAAAAGGTTTATTGTCTTCTCTTGAAGATTTTTGGTTTGGCATACCATGAAGCTGATTAATCTTGACAGAAGTGTATCTTTTCCCTCCTATTTTGTGTTGGAGTCCCCTAAGATAGCAGTATTATATTCAATAGTTGAAGAATCTCAGACTTTTGAGTCAGCCAGATACAAGTTTGGATTCCATCTCTTTATTATTCATTCATTCGGTGAGTACATTTTGAGTTGGCATTGAATGGCCTCTCTACTCTGGAGAGTGAAGAGAAAGATAAACATACCTTTTGCCTTCATGGGATTTAAAATTTATTGAGGTAGACAACCAAGAAGTAAAAATTAGGAGTTTTAGACTGTGTCCTTTAGAAGACAGCCTGAGGTGTCAACAGGTATACCATAATTTTGGGGGGAAAAATGTTCTCAGGATCAACACTTTTGATGGGAAATAAGGCAGTAAGATTAGACAGAGATGAGATGAAGTGTTAACAAAGGCCTCAAAAAAAAAAAAAAAAAAAAGGCCTCAGAAGGTTCTTCCAAATATTCCAGGGCTGATATGACTTTCAAAGTTGTATTATCCTGAGTCAAGGGCCCTGGACCTTTGTATACATGCATTTACCAATCATTGGATGTGACCTATTTCAGAGGAGGGAGTATGACCTTAAATTAAGAGCTGTTTCTTTGTTGAATGGTAATTCTGGAAGAAAGACTCTGCTTAGAACCATCACCTATCAATATTCTAAATCAGCTGGAGTAATGAGCACCTCATTTATGAAGGAGAGCTGGCAGACAGTTCGGCACAGTATCCATAACATATTGTGATATGTGTTTAGTAGGGACTATGTAAGTATAATATAAGTCCACATAGAATTACTAATCCTCCATTGAAAAGGGTCAGGGAATACTCAAAATAATTGCTTGCAAAATTAAACATGTAGAATAAATAGTTTGGGGAATGGCTATCAGGAGTTATGCATCCCTATGTAATTTCAAATGCTAATGGTCAAGGCAAAATAAAGCACTGAGTATTGAGAAGACTAAAAAATGTGGCTGAATTCAGTTAGAAGGAGGTGTGGGATATGAGTACCAAAAGATAAATGGGCTAGCTCATGGCTTCTCTACTATGCAAAGAACTTATTCCTAAGTATCAGGTGACCTTGAGCAAATTACTTTGCCTAACAACTCCTTACTTTCCTGATCAATGTAATATGAAGAAAATACTACCCATTCCCAAAGACTGAATGAGGTAATATAATGATTTCAGCATGGTGCCTGGCAAGTGGTAACTACTCAACATTCCATATAGAAATATAAAAGGCAGGTTATAGACTCAAGGAAATAAAAATTCCTCAAGTTTAGTTCAGTTACTCAGTCATGTCTCACACTTTGCAACCCCATGGGCTGCAGCACACCAAGGATCCCTGTCCTTCACCATCTCCCAGTTCAGTTCAGTTCAGTTGCTCAGTTCTGTCTGACCCTTTGCGACCCCATGAATCGCAGCATGCCAGGCCTCCCTGTCCATCACCAACTCCCGGAGTTCACTCAGACTCACGTCCATCGAGTCAGTGATGCCATCCAGCCATCTCATCCTCTGTTGTCCACTTCTCCTCCGGTCCCCAATCCCTCCCAGCATCAGAGTCTTTTCCAATGAGTCAACTCTTCGCATGAGGTGGCCAAAGTACTGGAGTTTCAGCTTTAGCATCATTCCTTCCAAAGAAATCCTAGGGCTGATCTCCTTCAGAATGGACTGATTGGATCTCCTTGCAGTCCAAGGGACTCTCAAGAGTCTTCTCTAACTCCACAGTTCAAAAGCATCAATTATTCGGTGCTCAGCTTTCTTCACAGTCCAACTCTCACATCTATACATGACCACTGGAAAAACCATAGCCTTGACTAGACGGACCTTTGTTGGCAAAGTAATGTCTCTGCTTTTGAATATGCTATCTAGGTTGGTCATAACTTTCCTTCCAAGGAGTAAGCGTGAATCAGTTCTAATGAGATAGATGAAACTGGAACCTATTATACAGAGTGAAATAAGCCAGAAAGAAAAACACCAATACAGTATACTAACACATATATATGGAATTTAGAAAGATGGTAACAATAACCCTGTGTACAAGACAGCAAAAGAGACACTGATGTATAGATCAGTCTTATGGACTCTGTGAGAGAGGAAGAGGGTGGGGAGATTTGGGAGAATGGCATTGAAACATGTATAATATCATGTATGAACCAAGTCGCCAGTCCAGGTTTGATGCACTATACTGGATGCTTGGGCCTGGTGCACTGAGATGACCCAGAGGGAGGGTGTGGGGAGGGAGGAGGGAGGAGGGTTCAGGATGGGGAACACAGGTATACCTGTGGCGGATTCATTTCGAAATTTGGCAAAACTAATACAATATTGTAAAGTTTAAAAATAAAATAAAATTTAAAAAAAAATTTCATGGCTGCAGTCACCATCTGCAGTGATTTTGGAGCCCCCCAAAATAAAATCTGACACTATTTCCACTGTTTCCCAATCTATTTCCCATGAAGTGATGGGACCAGATGCCATGATCTTCGTTTTCTGAGTGTTGAGTTTTAAGCCAACTTTTTCACTCTCCTCTTTCACCTTCATCAAGAGCCTTTTTAGTTCCTCTTCACTTTCTGCCATAAGGGTGGTGTCATTTGCATATCTGAGGTTATTGATATTTCTCCCGGCAATCTTGATTCCAGCTTGTGCTTCTTCCAGCCTAGCATTTCTCATGATGTACCCTGCATATAAGTTAAATAAGCAGGGTGACAATATACATCCTAGACTTACTCCTTTTCCTATTTGGAACCAGTCTGTTGTTCCATGTCCAGTTATAACTGTTGCTTCCTAACCTGCATACAAATTTATCAAGAGGCAGGTCAGGTGGTCTGGGATTCCCATCTCTTTCAGAATTTTCCAGAGCTTATTGTGATCCACACTGTCAAAGCTTTGGCATAGTCAATAAAGCAGAAATAGATGTTTTTCTGAACTGTCTTGCTTTTTCGCTGATCCAGCAGATATTGGCAATTTGATCTTTGGTTCCTCTGCCTTTTCTAAAACCATCTTGAACGTGTGAAAGTTCACACATTGCTGAAGCCTGGCTTGGAGAATTTTAAGCATTACTTTACTACTCTGTGAGATGAGTGAAATTGTGTGGTAGTTTGAACATTCTTTGGCATTGCCTGTCTTTGGGATTGGAATGAAAACTGACCTTTTCCAGTCCTGTGGCCACTGCTGAGTTTTCCAAATTTGCTGGCATATTGAGTGCAGCACTTTCACAGCATCATCTTTCAGGCTCAAACTCATGTCCTTTGAGTCGGTGATGCTATTCAACCATCTCATCTTTTGTTGCCCCCTTCTCCTCCTGCTTTCAATCTTTCCCAGCAGCAGGGTCTTTTCAAATGACTCAGTTCTTTGCATCAGGTGGCCAAAGTATTGGAGCTTCAGCTTCAACATCAGTCCCTCCAATGAGTATTCAGGACTGATTTCCTTTTGAATGGACCAGTTGAATTTCCTTGCAGTCCAAGGGTATTTTCCAACACCACAGTTCAAAAGCATAAGTTCTTCAGTGTTCAGTTTTCTTTATACTCCAAATCTCATATCCATACATGACTACTGGAGAAACAATAACTTTGACTAGACAGACATTTGTAGGCAAAGTACTGTCTCTGCTTTGTGATATGCTGCCTAGATTAGTCAGAGCTTTTCTTCCAAGGAGTAAGCCTCTTTTAATTTCATGGCTGCAGTCACCATCTGCACTGATTTTGGAGCCCCCCCAAAATGGTCACTCACTCTTTCTATTGTTTCCCCATTTATTTGCCATGAAGTTATGGGACCAGATGCTATGGTCTTAGTTTACTGAATGTTGAGTAAACGTTTTTAGCCAACATTTTTAGCCAACTTTTCACTTTTTAGCCAACTTTTCAGTCTCTTCTTTCACTTTTATCAAGAGGGCAAAACACTCTCCGACATAAACCACAGCAGGATCCTCTATGACCCACCTCCCAGAATATTGGAAATAAAAGCAGAAATAAACAAATGGGACCTAATTAAAATTAAAAGCTTTTGCACAACAAAGGAAACTATAAGCAAGGTGAAATGACAGCCTTCAGAATGGGAGAAAATAATAGCAAATGAAGCAACTGACAAACAATTAATCACAAAAATATACAAACAACTCCTGCAGCTCAATTCCAGAAAAATAAACGACCCAATCAAAAAATGGGATAAAGACCTAAACAGACATTTCTCCAAAGAAGACATACAGATGAATAACAAACACATGAAAAGGTGCTCAACATCACTCATTATCAGCGAAATGCAAATCAAAACCACTATGAGGTATCATTTCACGCCAGTCAGAATGGCTGCTATCCAAAAGTCTACAAGCAATAAATGCTGGAGAGGGTGTGGAGAAAAGGGAACCCTCTTACACTGTTGGTGGGAATGCAAACTAGTACAGCCACTATGGAGAACAGTGTGGAGATTCCTTCAAAAACTGGAAATAGAACTGCCATATGACCCAGCAATACCACTTCTGGGCATCCACATCGAGGAAACCAGAATTGAAAGAGACACATGTACCACAATGTTCATCACAGCGCTGTTTATAATAGCCAGGACATGGAAGCAACCTAGATGTCCATCAGCAGATGCATGGATAAGAAAGCTATGGTGCATATACAGAGTGGAGTATTACTCAGCCATTAAAAATAATACATTTGAATCAGTTCTAATGAGGTTGAAGAAACTGGAGCCTATTATCAGATCAGATCAGTCACTCAGTCGTGTCCGACTCTTTGAGAGCCCATGAAATGCAGCATGCCAGGTTTCCCTGTCCATCGCCAACTCCCAGAGCTTGCTCAAACTCATGTCCATCGAGTCAGTGATGCCATCCAGCAATCTCATCCTCTGTCGTCCCCTTCTCCTCTTGCCCCCAATCTCTCCCAGCATCAGAGTCTTTTCCAATGAATCCACGCTTCGCATGAGGTGGCCAAAGTATTGGAGTTTCAGCTTTAGCATCATTCCTTCCAAAGAAATCCCAGGGCTGATCTCCTTCAGAATGGACTGGTTGGATCTCCTTGCAGTCCAACGGACTGTAAAGAGTCTTCTCCAACACCACAGTTTAAAAGCATCAATTCTTCGGCGCTCAGCCTTCTTCATAGTTCAACTCTCACATCTATACATGACCACAAGGAAAACCATAACCTTGACTAGACGAACCTTTGTTGGCAAAGTAATGTCTCTGCTTTTCAATATGCTATCTAGGTTGGTCATAACTTTCCTTCCAAGGAGTAAGCGTCTTTTAATTTCATGGCTGCAGTCACCATCTGCAGTGATTTTGGAGCCCCCCAAAATAATCTGACACTGTTTCCACTGTTTCCCCATCTATTTCCCTTGAAGTGATGGGACCAGATGCCATGATCTTTGTTTTCTGAATGTTGAGCTTTAAGCCAACTTTTTCACTCTCCACTTTCACTTTCATCAAGAGGCTTTTTAGTTCCTTTTAACTTTCTGCCCAGAGTGAATTAAGCCAGAAAGAAAAACACCAATACAATATACTAACACATATATATTGAATTTAGAAAGATGGTAATGATAACCCTGTATGCGAGACAGCAAAAGATACGTGGATGTATAGAACTGTCTTTTGGACTCTGTGGGAGAGGACGAGGGTTTGATAATTTGGGAGAATGGCATTGAAACATGTATAATATCAAATGTGAAACGAATCACCAGTCCAGGTTCAATGCATGATACAGGATGCTCTGGGTTCGTGCACTGTGATAACCCAGAGGGATGGTATGGGGAGGGAGGTGGGATGGGGGTTCAGAATGGGGAACATGTGTATGCCCGTGGAGGATTCATGTTGATGTATGGCAAAACCAATACAATATTGCAAAGTAATTAGCTTCTAATTAAAATAAATAAATTTATATTAAAAATAAAGAAAAAAAATGAAAGGAGGATCTTAGTAGAAACTTTTCTAAAGAAGACATACAGATGACCAATGAACATATGGAAAAATGTCCAACATCACCAAACACCAAGGAAATGAAAATTAAAACCACTATATACACACACCACACACACACCTATAAACATGCATACACATTCACACAGTGGAATATTACTCAACCATAGAAAAAGAATGAAGTCAATCCCTGGGTTGGGAAGATCCCCTGGAAAAGGGAAAGGTTACCCACTCCAGTATTCTGGCCTGAAGAATTCCATGGACTGTATAGTCCATGGGGTGGCAAAGAGTCAGACATAACTGAGCAATTTTCACACATAAAAAAGAATGAAGTCTTGCCATTTGAAACAACATGGAAATTCCTGGAAGGTATTATGCTAGGTGCAATAAATCAAAGACAAAGACTATATGATTTCACTCATATATGAAATCTAAAAATCAAATCAAAGAAATAGAAACAAAGTCATAGGTATAGCAAACAAATCGGTTCTTATCCAGAGGGGATGGGAATAGGGGAATGAGAGAAATAGATGAGTGAGACTAAAAGATACAGATTTCCATTTACAAAATTAATGAATCACAGTTGTGAAATGTAAAGTATTGGAGATAATAGTCAATGCTAACATAATATCTTTGTATGGTGACAGATGGTAACTGGACTTAATGAGGTAATTATTTTATAATGTATAGAAATGTTGAATTGCCATGTTGCACACCAAGAACTAACATAGTGTTGTAGTGTATATGTAGTATATACTTCAAAACAAAGTCATAGAAAAAGAGATCAGATTTTGTGGTTAGCAGAGGCAGGGGGTTGGGGAGGGGAAATTTGTTGAAGGTAGTCAAAAGTTTAAACTTCCAGTTATAAGATAAATTAGTACTTGAGATGTATATTGCAACATTGTAAATAAAATAACTGCTTCTATATTTAAGATATGAAATTTAAGAGAGTAAATCCTAAGTTCTAATGACAAGAAAAACATGTTTTTCTTTTTTAAAATAATTTATTTGGTGCATACATTAGATAGTGGATGTTCACTATACTTATTTTGATAATCATTTCATAATATATGTAAGTCAAATTATTATACTTTACACCTTAAATTTATACAGTGCTATATGTCATATCTCAATAAAAATAAAAAAGTAAATTTGTATGAAAATATAAGGGCAAGTCTTTTAAATATAGGAACCTAGTAATATTTGGAAAATAGAAATGAAATAAACACAATTATAAAAGATTTTACAGCTATAATGAAAATCTAAACTCATAATGTGAAATTAAATGGGAATATGAGTAAGTACTACATTTAGTTTTTAAAAAGCATGGTAGACTATTAATAATCATTCTCAAGGAAAGGCTATTTCATTTACTGTGTTTGTCTAACTGGAGTCAATATAAGGCATGAAGGCTGGGGAAGGGATAACTAGTGTTATCACATGGCTGATTAATAAAGTATTCAATATTTTTAACAAAAATAGCAAGAACACCCCTGTGCTTCCTGCTTATCAGTGGAGGAACAATTGAAAAAAAGGATATGGCTCTTCTACCTGGCAGTGATATTTGGAATGAAAATGGCACTAAAATATTTTAAAGACACTCATGCAAAAGAGGCATTTAGATTTGTTTGTATAGCTACAGGTAGCAGAATTATGATTAGTGGATATTTAGAGAAGGTAAACTTGTAGTTGGTATATATGAATAACTTTTCAATAATTAAAACTATATAGCAGTGTGCTTGGACATTCTGAATGAGTACAGACATATTTAGAATAAAAAGAACTAATAATTATTTTCAAATACACAGACACATTCACAAAATGCAAAGTTTTAAGTGTATTTAACAAGTGTTGCATGAAGAGAAATTTATGTGTTCTAAACATTTAGATGTGACAGAGTCAGGTATTCATAAACTCACATACTTTTAAATGGATATAGTATATTGATTTTAGTAGGTTTCAATTACATGAATTCTAACAGGATTGTTTTGTCTGTAATCACTGACTTACTGTAGCACATTTATTTCCAATAGTGATCAGATTCTTTAGAAAATACACTTTCAAATACAAAATCATCTACTAGATGGTGCTCATGAACAGACATTGCCTCTTTATGACCAGCAGTAGAATGAATAAGAATTAGAAATATGTTCAGAGTGGGCCTGGGAACTCAAATGATAAAATCTAAGATTGTTCATATTAAAATCTAAATAGCATTTATGGTTCTTAGAAAAGTTTTATTTTAATATTATCTTTCAACTCTCTTAAAATCACCTTATATATTATGAGCTTGGCCTTATTAAAGTCCATTTAATTTTGCTGTTTAGAAGTGATTTGTTACTGATTCACAGGGGGAAAAATGTATATACACCCAAATTCTATATATTTCACATATATGTAGATGGCTCAGAAAGTGTGGTATTTCATCTAGGAGCTTAAATCCGAGTCTTAGGTTTATTTACTTAAAACTTATTATCAGATTACATTGAGTTAATTCTGAATCAACTGGATCTAGCATATAGCAACAGTAAAAAATTTACCAAAAAAAAAAAAAGAGAGAGTGATCTGGCATATCAGTAATGCAATAAAAATTGAGAATAATATTGAGCCAATGTTTAAGAGACAGAATCTTCTGAGAAATAAACTGAGTTGAGTTGAGCTGAGAAATAAAGATATATGAGTTCAAGAGCCAGAACCCAGAAATGGATGTTGGGTATGAAACAGAAGTAATTAACAACAAAGCTGCAAGAGATATGCAAGTACAATAATTGGTCAGAACAACCTAGGAACTTATAACCTGTGGGCCTAGTATCCATAGCTCTGATGAACTGAAGTTTCTACTCAGCCCTAGGACCTTTTTTTTTTTTTTTAAGTCTTTATTGAATTTGCTGGAAAAGGCTAAAGGCAAAAGCAGAAGAGGGAGCAAAGGATGAAATGGTTAGATAGCATAAACCAACTCGATGGACATGAATCTGAGAAAACTCCAGGAGACAGTGAAGGACAGGGAGGCCTGGCGTGCTGCAGTTCATGGCATTGTAAAGAGTCAGACATGACTTAGAGACTGAACAACAACAACCTTAAATTTGTTACAATATTGTTTGTTTTATGTTTTGGTTTTTTGACCATGACACATGTGGGTTCTTAGCTCCCCAACCACGGATTGAACTGGCACACTCTGCATTGGATGGCCAAGTCTTAACCACTGGACTGCCAGAGAAGTTCTAGCCCTCAGGATCTTAAAGTGGTTCTATTTGGTGTGAAAGGGAATACTGACACACGTTTGCCAAAAAATCCAAGGGGTTTCTGATTTTGGTTCGACATGTTGTTTCTCAGTCGTGATGTCATGTCTTGAGTCAGAGGTTCAAGAGGGAGGGGACATATGTATACCTATGGCTGATTCATGATGATGTATGGCAGAAACCAACACAATATTGTAAAGCAATTATCCTTCAATTAAAATAAATAAGTTAAGAAAAAAGACAGTGTTGTATTGGGGAAAGATAAAATTTTCAAATAGCACAATGGGAACAATGGGAAATAATAGAGAGTCCAGTAATAGACCTCTATAAATATGTCAACTAAACTTTAACAAAAGAGAGAAGACAGTACAAGATAAATCTATTCAACAAGTGGTGCTTGAACAACTGGATATCCACCAGCAAAAAATGAATATAGATCTAGACTTTACACTCTTCACAAAAATTAAAAATGGATCATGCAGATCTAAACATACAATGCAAAACTGGAAAAATCCTAGAAAATAACATAGGATGAAAACTGGATGGCCTTACTATGGCAATGACTTTTTCAAATTTCAGAAGTAAGAAAAAACAGGCTGTTAATAAATAGACCAGAGACCTTAACATACACCTCACTGAATATATACAGATAGTTAATAAGCATATTAAAAAGTGCTTTACATCATATGTCTTCAGAGAAGTGCAAATAATAATAATAATAATAAAAGAGGCAATGAGCTACACTAAACTCATATTCAGTTCAGTTCATTTCATTCGCTCAGTCCTGTCTGACTCTTTGCGACCCCATGAATCACAGCACACCAGGCCTCCCTGTCCATCACCAACTCCCGGAGTTCACTCAAACTCACCTCCATAGAGTCAGTGATGCCATCCAGTCATCTCATCCTCTGTCGTCCCCTTCTCCTCCTGCTGCCAATCCCTCCCAGCATCAGGGTCTTTTGCAATGAGTCAACTCTTCACCTGAGGTGGCCAAAGTATTGGAGTTTCAGCTTTAGCATCAGTCCTTCCAAAGAACACCCAGGACTGATCTCCTTTAGGATGGACTGGCTGGATCTCCTTGCTGTCCAAGAGACTCTCAAGAGTCTTCACCAACACCACAGCTCAAAAGCATCAATTTTTCAGCACTCAAGTTTTCTTTATAGTCCCACTCTCACATCCATACATGACCACTGGAAAAACCATAGCCTTGACTAGATGAACCTTTGTGGGCAAAGTAATGTCTCTGCTTTTAAATATGCTATCTAGGTTAGCATAACTTTCCTTCCAAGGGTAAGCGTCTTTTAATTTCATGGCTGCAGTCACCATCTGCAGTGATTTTGGAGACCAGAAAAATAAAGTCTGTTTCCAGTTTCCCCATCTATTTTCAATGAAGTGATGGGACCGGATGCCATGATCTTCCTTTTCTGAATGTTGAGCTTTAAGCCAACTTTTTCACTCTCCACTTTCACTTTCATCAAGAGGCTTTTTAGTTCCTCTTCACTTTCTGCCATAAGGGTGGTGTCATCTGCATATCTGAGGTTATTGATATTTTTCCCAGCAATCTTGATTTCAGCTTGTGCTTCTTCCAGCCCAGCATTTCTCATGATGTACTCTGCATATAAGTTAAATAAGCAGGGTGACAATATTACAATGTCTAAAACCCAGAGCACTGATAACACCAAATCCTGATGAGAATCTGGAGTAAAAGTAGCTCTCATACATTGCTGCTGGGAAAGCAAAAAATAGTTCAACCACTTTGGAAGACCGTTTGACAGTTTTTTTTGTTGTTGTTTTGTTTTGTTTTTGTTTTTAAATAAAATAAAGCATACAGTTGCCATATAATACCCCTAGGTATTTACCAAAAGGAGTTGAAAATCTATGTCCACAAAATTACCTGCACATGGTTATTTATAGAAGATTTATTCATAGTTGCCAAAACTTGGAAGAGACCAAGATGTTCATCGGTAGGTGAATATATAAATAAACTATGGTCCATCCAGACAAAGGAATAGTGTTCACTGCTAACAAGAAATAATCTACCAGGTGATAAAAAACATATGAATGAAATTTAGTTACATATTATTAATTGAAATAAGTCAATCTGCAAAGGCTCCTTACTTCATGATTACAAGTTTATAACATTCTGGAAAAGGCAAAAATATGGAGGCAGTAAAAAGACGGTAGCTACCAGTGTTTGGAGGAGGAGGGCAGGAATAGACAGAGGGCACAGGATTTTTAGGACAATGAAATTACTCTTCATTACACTCTAATGGTGGATACAAGTCATAATTCATTTTTTACAAGCCCAAAGAATGTACATTGAGAAAATAATGATATAAAGTATGATCTTTGAGTGATTAAAGAGTGTCATCACTTGTAACAAATATACCACCCTGGTGGGGGATGCTGATATTAATAATAAGGGAGCCTATACATATGCATTGATAATATGTATGCAGGAGTACCTGGGAGTACATGCATTGATAATATGTATACAGGAGTACATGGGAAATCTCTGTACTTTCTTCTCAAAATTTGTGTGTGTGTGTGTATGAATCTAAAACTTCTTTAAAAACTATCTTAAAAAAAAATCTTTCACAGTAAATATTTTGACTCTATTTCAAACTATGTATTAAGTGGGTCAAAAATTTGTACAGACATTGTGGAAACCCTGAGTGAAGTTTTTGACCAACCCAATATTTTTCTGCATGGTATCACAGTGATTATTATTCTCATATCTCTAAATTTCTATGTAAATACTAAAAGAGTTTACCATAATATCTCTGTTGTTATTGTGTATACTAAATATCTTAGCAGCTCCAATTGTTTCTTTCCACAACATTCATTCTATATCCTTTTGTTTGCAAATATCTCTTTCCCTCCAGGTTCCTTTCAAAATCTCACTTCCATTGTCCTCCCATAGACACTTAATATCATGTGTTTAATATATATAAATGAAATTTTGTGTATTTTTGAAATATGAATATATAGTTTATATGTAGCTGTATAAAATATGTAATATATTCCTGCTTGTTTGCTCATCAATAAATGATTTGATTTAAATCTATGGAAGCTTTTAGAGATTTTCTCTTTAATATCTTCAATTTATCTGTATATTTAAGCATTAAGTACAATTTTAATCTCTACTTTTTGCATTCTAAATGCAATTTTAATCTGAGATTTCACATCTCTGTTTCTTTAATTTGTGGAAATGTTTGGTCTTATTCAGTTCAATTATTTATTTATCTCCTTTTACAGTCTCTGTTATGGCAATAAATACTTCTATCTACAATATCTTTTAACTTTTATATTTTCCCTCTCTTCCTAATGCCATCAGGAAGAGTTTCTCTCCCTCATAACTCACTATTTTTTTATTATTATTATTATTACTATTATTACTGGCTGCATCCATTCTGCTATTCAACTCTTCTACTAAATTATTTCCAATATATTTTTTCATATAAAGTAACTCCAGTTTGTTTTTTATGGGTGGTTTTGTCTTCATTTTATAATATTCTGGCTTACTTTTACAGTAATATTCATTATAACTTGTTTTATGTTATTATAATCTCTGACATATCAATTCCATTTTTCCTAGTATATTTTCAATTTTTTTTATATGTCTCAGAAATCCTACACCATGGATATAGGAAAGGGGAAGGCCAGGAACATGCCTCAGAGCAGATATTTTAGAGAGAGCACTTATTGCTATAATATGGGATATAACATGCTTGGTTTCCTTTCCTCCATTCCTCACTCTGGGAACTTTCTGATTCTCTGTCCTGATGTTGTTATTTTATAAGAGCTCTCTGTGTTGGTTGCAATTACCTAACCTTTGGTATAGGAATGAAAGATTTTAAACAAAGGTTGGGATGCCCATTTGCCTAACCCTTGTACCAGAATATTCTGGTTATCTGCTTGCAGATACAGTTTATTTTCTTTACTGCCTTTATGTAACCTCTCTGACTCCTGTGAGTGATTGACTGGTGTTGCTCTTTCTCTTTCCCAGAATGATGGCACAACAGGGGATAATCTGCCTCTGACTAAGATGCAGACGGATAAGGCATACTTCAAAACTCTACTCTCTCTCTTCTCTATGCTTCGATCTACAGACAAGAAAAAATTCTCTAAGCTACCATTTCCTCACACCCAACTCCTGTTTCTCATAGGCTTTGTGCTAGATTCTAAGATCCTTCTGCCTTACTCTTACTTCTGGAGGCATGTCCAGAGTTCAATTCAGAAGTCGGGAGTGTTTGGTTGCAAAGTTTTCAGCTTGCTTAAAAAAAAATGCTATTTTGTGATTATAAAAGTAATACATATTCATTGTGAAGAAAAGTATAATGAAGACAAAAGTTGCCTGTAATATCATCATTCAAAACAATTAATTGCAATAGTTTAGCACATCTATCTATCTGTCTACAAACCCATTTGATATAATTGAGATTACATAACAGTATACATATAGTTTTGCTTCTAGGCTTTTCAGTTAATAATATATGGTATAGGTATTTTTTTACCATGTCATTAAAGTTACGTGTATACATTATTTTAATTTATCATATAATATCAACTTGGATTTATGCCACCAATTACTGGTGGCTGCACGAGACAGGGAGATAAATATAGCTTGTAACCTAAACACTAATAGAACAGGGTTTTTTTAGTATTGTTGCTTTTGGTGACATGGTAAAGTACTGCAATTTGTGGCTCCTTCTACAAATGGCCATGACTGATTGTATTCTTCTGGATACGAATCTCCTAGAAACAATGTTTAAATTGACTTTTCCTTCCTTTCACTTACGGTTCTCACTATTTGCTGATTTTCATCAGTAAGCCCTGATGGTTACCAGCTGCATTTTAACTCAAATTCTTTCAACGAACATTAAAAACATTGATACTCTTTATGAGATTATTTAAAAATATCTCAGATATATGGTTCCTCAGCCTCGTCCAACTTTTTGTGACCCCATAGGCTATATAGTCCATGGAATTCTCCAGGCCAGAATACTGGAGTAGGTAGCCAGTTCCCTTCTCCAGGGGTTCTTCGCAACCCATGGATCCCACCCAGATCACCCACATTGCAGGAGGATTCTTTATCAGCTGAGCCACAAGGGAACCACAAGAATACTGGAGTGAGTAGTCTATCCCTTCTCCAGGGGATCTTCCTGACCCAGGAATCGAAGGGGGGTCTCCTGCCTTGCAGGCAAATTCTTTATTGACTGAGCTATCAGGGAAGCCATATCCTAGTTGCTCAGAGAATTCTAGGAACATAAGCTTTAGAGTAAAGAAAGACAGTGTAACTTTTCCCATTAAACAGATGAGCTAATAAAGTATATCATCTGCTTTATGGTTGCATTAAAACTTATCTTCTGATCCCGACTTTAGTACTCCCCTCACTATGCTGTTTATAGCCATATAGCACTTCTTAGAGGGCCTCAGTATCTCTGGAGAAGGGCAAAATTAGCATTCTGGCATTTCTCTTCACATTCTTACACTCCACAAGTTTAAGGCATGGTTTCAGGTAGATATCCCTTCTCTGAACATTTGCAAGTCCAAAAATGATATGTGCTTTTTTTCACTGTAAGAAAAATGAATAAATAAATAAATACTTGTTTTTTTTTAAAAAAAGAATGTATATTAAAAAAATTAAAAAAATAAAACAAATACAACAACCTTAGTCCTGGAATTTTCTACTCTTAGATTTAACTGTAACCTATTGAAATCACAGATAAAGCTATGTTTCTAATGGCTCGAATTAGGATTCAATGATATTGTATTTTAGAATATTATTTTATTGTGGGAATATGGAAGGATAATTCAATTATGCTGTATCTAAGTTTTTTCTTGATTATCTTTGATTGAAAGATATTTTTCATAGGTGGATTAATATTGTGAAGGAGAAAATAATAACTGTTATGCACTCATCTACAGATTATATTGAGAATAATGTGTGATAATTTTTGGCATGGGTCTAGTGTTTGCATCTAGTATTGTAGAAATACAGTTGTTCACCTTTTACATATGTTGATGGATTAGGTAAAATGGAGGAAAATGCAATCTGTTCTGAAAAATCAGGTGCTCTATTCAGAAATATTTCCTAGTGCCCTTGAGGAAATTATTTGACTTTATCAAATATGATAGACTTTTACTGAAAGTGGCCCAAATTTCCTCTTCACTCATGAACAAGTTATATTAATAACAAAGGCAAAAAGTTTGGTTACTCAAAAATTTTATATATATATATATACACATATATATATACACACACACTATTTTGTAATTATTGAAAAAGTTTCTAATAAAAAATTTGTTTTTCTATGGAAGTACATTTTAAATGTATTTCTATTTTCCATAAATCCAGCATATATTAATGGGAGGAACTATACAATATTTTACTCTCACAAATTACTTTTATATTCATCTCATTTGATACATTGATTCCATAAGGTAGGGCACATTTTATCTTCTTTTATTTATTGAATTAAAAAATTAAAAAAAAACTGAGATATAGACAAGTTTTAAATGACTTACTCTATGTCAGATAGCAAATTAATGACAGCATCAAGGCTAGTGTTCAAAAATTTTGACTCATAATCCAGTGCTCTGTCCATAATACTATGCTGAGTTTTACCTAAATAGCAGATACCTACTCTCATTATTATGTTAATATGATAAATTAACAATAATAGAAGATTCAGAGGTGCAAGGATCCATAAATGAAACTATTTATAACAATCCAGGCATTTTAGGACTCTCTGCTTTTCTCTTTTAGACATGAAATTACCTTGAATGAAGACACTAGAGTTATCACTGAATTCCATACAAATTGCTTGATTTAAAGCTCATGGAGGTGATGGAATTCCAGTTGAGCTCTTTCAAATCCTGAAAGATGATGCTGTGAAAGTGCTGAACTCAATATGCCAGCAAATTTGGAAAATGCAGCAGTGGCCACAGGACTGGAAAAGGTCAGTTTTCATTTCTATCCCAAAGAAAGGCAATGCCAAAGAATGCCCAAACTACCACACAATTGCACTCATCTCACATGCTAGTAGAGTAATGCTCAAAATTCTCCAAGCCAGGCTTCAGCAATATGTGAATCATGAAATTCTAGATGTTCCAACTGGTTTTAGAAAAGGCAGAGGAACCAGAGATCAAATTGCCAATATCCACTGGATCATCAGAAAAGCAAGAGAGTTCAGAAAAACATCTATTTCTGCTTTATTGACTATGCCAAAGCCTTTGACTCTGTGGATGACAATAAACTGTGGAAAATTCTGAAAGAGATGGGAATACCAGACCACCTGACCTGCCTCTTGAGAAACCTGTACACAGGTCAGGAAGCAACAATGAGAACTGGACATAAAACAACAGACTGGTTCCAAATAGGAAAAGGAGGACGTCAAGGCTGTATATTGTCACCCTGCTTGCTTAACTTGTATGCAGAGTACATCATGAGAAACACTGGACTGGAAGAAGCACAAGCTGGAATCAAGATTGCCGGGAGAAATATCAATAACTTCAGATATGCAGATGACACCACCCTTATGGCAGAAACTGAAGAGGAACTAAAAAGCCTCTTGATGAAGGTGAAAGTAGAGAGTGAAAAAGTTGGCTTAAAGCTCAACATTCAGAAAATGAAGATCATGGCATCTGGTCCCATCACTTCGTGGGAAATAGATGGGGAAACAGTGGAAACAATGTCAGACTTTATTTTTGGGGGCTCCAAAATCACTGCAGATGGTGACTGCAGCCATGAAATTAAAAGATGCTTGCTCCTTGGAAGAAAAGTTATGGCCAGCCTAGATAGCATATTCAAAAGCAGAGACATTATTTTGCCAACAAAGGTCCATCTAGTCAAAGCTATGGTTTTTCCTGTGGTCATGTATGGATGTGAGAGTTGGACTGTGAAGAAGGCTGAGCGCCGAAGAATTGATGCTTTTGAACTGTGGTGTTGGAGAAGACTCTTGAGTGTCCCTTGGACTGCAAGGAGATCCAATCAGTCCATCCTAAAGGAGAACAGCCCTCGGATTTCTTTGGAGGGAACGATGGTGAAGCTGAAACTCCAGTACTTTGGCCACCTCATGCGAAGAGTTGACTCATTGGAAAAGACTCTGATGCTGGGAGGGATTGGGGGCAGGAGGAGAAGGGGATGACAGAGGATGAGATGGCTGTATGGCATCACTGACTCGATGGACGTGAGTCTGAGTGAACTCCGGGAGTTGGTGATGGACAGGGAGGCCTGGCATGCTGCACTTCATGGGGTCGCAAAGAGTCGGACATGACTGAGCGGCTGAACTGGCTGATACCATTGTAAACTGAGTGGGGTGAGGTTACCACAGCTCTGATGTCTCATGAGATCAATCAATTCATACTACCTAATTTTTGAAACCCTTTTGGAAGGAAAAATGTCAGGACCCCAATCAATCAAAACAGTCTAATCCAGTCTAGATTTTCTAGTAGATGATCTTCTTGCCCTGAGAAATGATGAGGTGAGTGTGGCATGATCAAAGAAGCATCACTGCACTGAAATACTTTCAGTAGAATTCCTCTTTTGAAAATTGTTTTATGCTTTTGATGTGTACTTTGTCTTTTAACTCATGCTCTGTTAGGTTTCAATCATGAAAGCCTATACGTATTTTCCCTTCTTCAACTCTCCCATTTTTCATGTATATTCTGTTCTTCCAAAGGGATTCATTTTGTTTGTTTGTTTACTTTTTAGCTAATTAATGCATCCCAAGTGACTTAAGACTGTTAATGATTCTATCCTTGAATTCTCCTGTCTATTTGAATTTTGATGGAACAATGTCTCTGAAGAATCCAGCCCTCTCCAACTTTTCTAACACAATTCTCAAAGAACAGACTTGTGATTATCACATAAAATTATTAATGGTATATCATAAGTTCCATATTCTATAAGATCATATTTTTAATTTTACTACTTACTGCACATATGCCTTCCTTAATTAAGTGTATATTGGTGGGCTGAAATTTGGAAATAACCTTAATAAATACTGCAACATTCATGCAAATTGACTTTCACTGTCCTTTTATAATATTTTTGATGTGCGATGAGTATCTGCAGTATTTTACATTGATATGAATGACTGCAAATTGCTTTCAAATCAGTGACTATAACAAATATAACTCCCTAGTGCAAGTGATAGAGATGGATAGCATAGACTAATGGCATTTGCAGCAGCTGTTCATATCCAAATTCCATATAAAGTGAAGTGAAGTGAGGTCGCTCAGTCGTGTCCAACTCTTTGCGACCCCATGGACTGTAGCCCACCAGGCTCCTCCATCCATGGGATTCTCCAGGCAAGAATACTGGAGTGGCTTACCATTTCCTTCTCCAGGGGAATCTTCCAAGCCCAAGGATTGAACCCAGGTCGCCTGCATTGCAGGCAGTCGCTTTAATCTCTGAGCCACCAGTCAAAGGCTTTGGCATAGTCAACAAAGCAGAAGTAGATGTTTTTCTGGAATTCTCTTGGTTTTTCGATGATCCAGCAGATGTTGGCAATTTGGTCTCAGGTTTATATTCTATGTAAACACAGGTTCAAATCACAGCAAGACTATCCTTTTGTACAGCATACCTTAAAGGCTTGATTATACACAAATATCATATTTCATCTTTCTATGAATATGTAAATCCTTTTGAAAGCTTTACAACAATGTGATCTTTACTTCTTATGTCCATTCAGAATATTAAAGTCTCTGTTCATTTATATTTATTGTTTGATACATAATAAATAATTAAATAACTATATTTTCAAAATATAAAAAGCAAACTTTTACAGGTTATTAACTGTTAGAATAAGTAATGCAAATGTTAATTGAACACATAATATGTGTCAGCACTGTCCTAAGTACTTTATGCACATTAGCCCATTTAATGTTTATAAAATTTCAAGAGATTATAGTGACTTCCTGTTCCAGAATAAGATAAAATGTATACCATTCTATGTACCTCTCCTGCTATGTGCACTTAAAAGCCATGAGTATTACACATAAAGCAAATTTATGAAAATTATGAGAAGTAGAGAGGAAAAGGACACTAGGGCTAGGGACCTTGGGACTTGAAAAATTGGCACAGCTGTGAGTTCCAGAGGTGGGGATAGTCAACAGTTACAAACTTTCAGTTATAAGATAAATACATGGGATGTAATGTACAACATGGTAAAGATAATTTATTCTGCCTTATGTTGTATATGAAAGTTGTTAAGAGAGAGAACCCTAATCAGCAAGAGAAAATTTTACCTATAGTTGAAAAATAATTCAAATCATAGCATTTCTCATCAGACAATATGGAGGCTAGAATGGATATGATATTCTTTATGTGGTGAAAGAAAATATCTGTTAGCCAAAATTCTATATTCTGCTGAATTATCCTTTAATAATGAAGGAAAATCAAGAGAAATCTCAGATAAAGGACAGGTAAGAGGATGTGTTTACAAGAGACTTATTTCTAAAAATATCATTAAAACACATGCTTGAATCAGAGAGAGAAACTATAATGGAATCTCAGAACATGAGGGATGAAGAAAGAACATAAAGTACAAATATTGGTAGAAGGTGACAAGATAGCAGATATGTAGGTGGATGTGGAGGACTTCTCTCTCCATGGATGCATCAAGAATACATCTTCAGATGCAGAGGATCTCACAGAGCACCAGCCGAGAGCTGGTAGGAGTCCCTGACCACCAGAAAGAAATATATAGACCCATGAAATATTCAGTAGGGTGAAGGAAGGATGGGAAAAAGAGGAGTGAATGGGACTGGACCTGCACACGGAGGGTGAAGGAACTAAAGCAGGAGTGAGATCCCCACATCAGAACAATAGTTTGAGATCCAGGAGAGGCATTTGAGACTGTTGGAGAGTGAAGCAGCTATTTGTGACGGTCTGAAAGGAGTGAGAACCACACAAACAATCAGTATCACAGTCCTACATAACCTGGACAGGGACACAGATACCCCTGGTACATGTGGTGGCTAGGAGCTGGGGTGTAGGGATTGAAAACAATCTCAGGGCAGTGAGGACTGCTGTTGACTGTAGGAAGATGGTCCAAGTGGACATGAGGGAAGAAACTATTTCAAAGAATGCCCTTGGAGGAAAGCCAGGCAGCTATGGAGGCAGGGTGATACTGCTAAGTTACACACACGGGGTGGAGCCATAACTGTAGTCTCTCTCTCTCCCACCATGCCAGTGACTGCAGCTGAAAAAGAGAAATACCCCAGAAAGGGCAGCCCTTTGAGTGCCTGATGCACCAAGTAATAGAGAAGGACTCCAGCCAGGGGTGCTGTTTGAGTTCCTATTGTGCCAAACAATGAAGAAGGACCAGCCAGGGAACCCTTTTGAATGAAAGTTGCCAGAGGCTAGAAAAAGGCTCTAATAGTGCCTTATCAACTGCTCCCATGACTGCTGGCTTGCCTTCACATCTGGCACCACCAGATTCCCCTCAATCCAAGCAGCTGTGCCACTGCCACACCCAGTCATCACAGGGGCAGCCTCAGAAGCAAATTCCTGTAGATGACTCACAGGCAGAGGTGGCAATAAATCCAAAATGAACTCCAAGGGAAGAAAGGGTAATGAAGAGGATCAAAAACCTTTCCACCAGCTGTACAAGCTGCAGATTAAATCCACATGATCAATATAGATAGCCTCTGTCTATGGAATATATAAAAGGACAGTGAGAGTTCACACAAAAGAAAAGCCCTAGCTCTGCAACCATGGACAATAGAGGCAAGTACATACAGTAGTAGGGCCAGATTAGAGTATAATCTATCCCCACAGCAGATCCAGAGAACAGTTCAACATTGAAGGGCCTCCTAAGAGGAGGAAGTGGAACTACCACATTATATATTTTTTTCCTGTTTTTTTTTTCCTTTTGTATTGTTCTCATGCCATTTTTCTTTATTATTCTTTTAATTTTTTACAACCTGATTTTTCCATTTTAAAAATATCTTATTTTTAAATAAATTCATTTTATTTATTTCCTACTTCTTAGTCATATTGCATTTTTCCATGTTTTGATTTTAAAGTTTTGCTAATTGAGATTTTAGTGTTCATTTTCACTTAGGGGTTTGTTTATTGGCTTGAGTCCTCTCTCCTCCCCACTTTTTTTCTCTGTTTTCTCATTGTAAGTGCACAAGTATCTTTGGGGAATCTTGGCTATTAAGTGTTACTCTCACCATTAGTCCTGGGGTTTTGTCTTCTGTGTTGTGAGACCTGTGAAGTCTTGGTGCTACAGTAAGGGGTCGAGCATGGATCCCTGAGGTGGGAGACCCAAGTCCAGGACTTTGAACCACCAAAGAACTCCTCATCACATGGGACATTAATCAAAGAGAGCTCTCCCAAAAGCCTCCATATCAAGATCAAGACCCACCCAAAGGCCAAGATCCAGTGCTGAATGTCACATACCAAATCATTAGCCAAACAGGAACAAAACTTATCCCATTAGTGGAAAGGCTACCCAAAGTCATACCAAGCCCACAGACACCTCAAAACACACTACTGAACACAGCACTGCCCTTCAAAGAAACAAGATACAGATTCACACACAAGAGAACAGGCACAATTACTCCCACCCAGGAAACTTTCACAAGGAACTGGTCCAACTCCAACCACAGTGGTAGAATCCACAAGTAAGAGGAACTATGACATGGTAGCAAGGTAATGCTCAAAATCCTTCAAGAGAGGCTTCAACAGTATCTGAACCAAGAATTTCCAGATGTACAAGCTGTGTTTAGGAAAGTCAGAGGAACCAGAGATCAAGTTTCCAACATCCACTGGGTCATAAAAAAAGCAAAAGAATTCCAGAAAAACATCTACTTCTACTTCACTGATTACACTAAAGTCTTTGACACTGTGAATCACAACAAACTGTGGAAAATTCTTAAAAAGATGTAAATACCAGACCACCTTAGCTGCCTACTGAGAAACCTGTATGCAGGTCAAGAAGCAACAGCTAGAACCAGACATGAAATAATGGACTGGTTCCAAACTGGGAAAGGAGTACATCAAGGCTGTATATTGTCACCTGCTTATTTAACATATATGCAGAGTACATCATGTGAAATGCCAGGTTGGATGAAGCTCAAGCTTGAATCAAAATTTCCAGGAGAAATATCAATACCCTCAGATATGCAAATGACAACACCCTCATGGCAGAAAGTGAAGGAAAACTAAAGATCTTCTTGATTAAGGTGAAATGAAAGAGTGAAAAAGCTGGATTAAAACTCAACACTCCAAAAATGAAGATCATGGCATCTGGTCCCATCACTTCATGGAAAATAGATGGGGAAAAAATGGAAACAGTGTCACATTTTATTTTCTTGGGCTCCAAAATCACTGTATACAGTGACTACAGCCATGAAATTAAAAGGCACTTGATCTTTAGAAGAAAAGCTATGACAAACCTAGATACCATATTCAAAAGTAGAGATCCTTCTTTGCTGACAAAGATCTGTATAGCCAAAGCTATGGTTTTTCCAATAGTCATGTGTGGATGGGAGAGTTGGCCCGTAAGAAAGGATGAACATGAAATAATTGATACTTTTGAACTGTGGTGCTGGAAAATACTCTTGAGGATTCCTGGGATACCAAGGAGATCAAACAAGTAAATCCTAAATGAAATCAACCTTGAATATTCATCAGCAGGAGTAATGCTAAAGCTAAAGCTTTAATAATTTGGTCACCTGATTTGAAGAGCTGACTCATTGGAAAAAGCCCTGACATTTGGAAAGACTGAGGAGGATAAGGGGGCAACAGAGGATGAGATTGTTGGATGGCATCATTGATTTAATGGACATGAGTTTGAGCAAACTGCAGGAGATAGTGAAGGACAGGGAAGCCTGGTGGGCTGCAGTTCATGGGTTCACAAAGAGCCAGACATGATTGAGTGACTGAACAACAAATTATCCTCTAGCCTGCAGAAAGGAGACCCCAAACACAGTAAATTAAACAAAATGAAAAGACATAGAGACTTGGAGCAGATGAAGGAATATGGTAAAAACCCACAAGACCAAAAAAATGAAAAGGAAATAAGCAATTTACTTGAAAAACAATTCAGAATTCAGTGATTGTAAAGATGATCTAAAATCTTGGAAATAATACAGAGGCAAAGATAAATAGACTGGAGGCACAGATCGAGAAGATACAAGAAATGTTTAACAATGTTTAAGGACCTAGAAAAATAGACAGCAATGAACAACACAATAACTGAGATTACAAATACACTAGAGGTAACCAGTAATGGAATATCTGAGGTAGAAGATTGGACAAGTGTGCTGGAAGAGAGAATTGTGGAAAAAACTGAAGCAGAGCAGAATAAACAGAAAAGAATAAAAAAAAATGAGGACATTCTCAGAGAACTCTGGGACAACATTCAGGGTACCAACATTAGAATCTTATGTGCCCCTGAAGAAGAACAAAGGACATGGTATGAGAAAATATTTGAGGATGTTATAGTTTCTTTTTTAATATGAGAAAAGAACCCAAGAATCCTACTCCTAGGCATATAATCTGAGGAAACCAAAATTGAAAAAGACATATGCATCCCATTGTTCATTGCAGCACTATTTATAATAGCTAGAACATGGAAACAACCTAGATGTCCATAGACAGATGAATGGATAAAGAAGTTGTGGTACATATGCACAATGGAATAGTCAGATCAGATCAGATCAGATCAGTCGCTCAGTCATGTCTGACTCTTTGCGATCCCATGAATCGAAGCACGCCAGGCCTCCCTGTCCATCACCAACTCCCGGAGTTCACTCAGACTCACATGCATCGAGTCAGTGATGCCATACAGCCATCTCATCCTCTGTCATCCCCTTCTCCTCTTGCCCCCAATCCCTCCAAGCATCAGAGTCTTTTCCAATGAGTCAACTCTTCGCATGAGGTGGCCAAAGTATTGGAGTTTCAGCTTTAGCATCATTCCTTCCAAAGAAATCCCAGGGCTGATCCCCTTTAGAATGGACTGGTTGGATCTCCTTGCAGTCCAAGGGACTCTCAAGAGTCTTCTCCAACACCACAGTTCAAAAGCATCAATTCTTCAGTGCTCAGCCTTCTTCACATTCCAACTCTCACATCCATACATGACCACAGGAAAAACCATAGCCTTGACTAGATGAACCTTTGTTGGCAAAGTAATGTCTCTGCTTTTGAATATGCTATCTAGGTTGGTCATAACTTTCCTTCCAAGGAGTAAGCGTCTTTTAATTTCATGGATGCAATCACCTTCTGCAGTGATTTTGGAGCCCAGAAAAATAAAGCCTGACACAGTTTCCACTGTTTCCCCATCTATTTCCCATGAAGTGATGGGACCGGATGCCATGATCTTCCTTTTCTGAATGTTGAGCTTTAAGCCAACTTTTTCACTCTCCACTTTCACCTTCATCAAGAGGCTTTTTAGTTCCTCTTCAGTTTCTGCCATAAGGGTGGTGTCATCTGCATATCTGAGGTTATTGATATTTCTCCCAGTAATCTTGATTCCAGCTTGTGTTTCTTCCAGTCCAGCATTTCTCATGATGTACTCTGCATATAAGTTAAATAAACAGGGTGACAATATACAGCCTTGACGTCCTCCTTTTCCTATTTGGAACCAGTCTGTTGTTCCGTGTCCAGTACTCAGCCATAAAAAGGAATACATTTGGGTCCATTCTAATGAGGTGGATGAACCTAGAATCTATTATACAGAGTGAAGTAAGTCAGAAAGAGAAAGATAAATATCATATTCTAACACATATATATGGAATCTAGAAAAATGATACTGAAGAACTTTTTACAGGACAGCAGTGGACAAAAAGACATAGAGAATAGACATTTGGTGATGGGGAGAGGGAAAGAGAGGGTGAGATGTATGGAAAGAGTAACATGGAAACTTACATTACAATATGTAAAATAGATAGCGAATAGGAATTTGCTGTATGGCTCAGGAAACTCAAACAGGGGCTCTGTATCAACCTAGAGGGATGGGATGGGGAGGGAGATGGGAGGGAGTTTCAAAAGGGAGGGGATATATGTATACCTATGGTTGATTCATGTTGAGGTTTGACAGAAAACAACAAAATTCTGTAAAGCAATTATCCTTCAGTAAAAAATTAAATATTTTTTTAAATGGGAAAAGAAATACCCACCCAATTCAGGAACTTCAGAAAGTCCCATAAAGGATAAACCCAAAGAGAAACACACCAAGACACATATTAATCAAACTAATAAATATTAAATACAAAGAACAAATATTAAAATTAGCAAAGGAAAAGCTACAAATAACATACAAGTGGATCCCCATAAGTTTTACAGCTGGTCTTTCAACATAAACTCTGCAGGACAGAAGGGAGTGGCAGGATATACTTAAAATGATGGAAGGAAAAAAACCTACAACCAAGATTACTCTATACAGCAAGGATCTCATTCAGATTTGAAGGAGAAACCAAAAACTTTAGAGAAAAGCAAAAATTAAGAGAATTCAGTACCACCAAACCAACATTACAACAAATGCTAAAAGAATTTCCCTAGGTAAGAAATACAAGAGTAAGAAATGTCTTACAAAAACAAACTGAAAGAAATACAGTAAATGTTAGTAGGATCACACAAATCAATAATCACCTTAAATGTAAATGGTCTAAATGCTCCAACCAAAAGACACAGATTCACTGAATGGATACAAAATCAAGACCACTGACTATATATTCTGTCCTTAAGAGACCCACCTGAGACCTAGGGACCTACACAGACTGAAAGTGAGGGGTAGGAAAAAGATATTCCATGCAAATAGAAATCAAAAGGAAACAGGAGAAAATATTTGAGGATATTATAGTCAAAAACTTCCTTAACATGGGAAAAGAAATAGCCACCCAATCTAGGAAGTTCATTAAAATCCTTATTAATTTTCTAGATCATCTGTCTGGAAATAATATTTATAATAGACAAATTAGACTTTAAAATAAAGACTATTACAAGAGACAAGGAAAGACACTACATAATAATCAAGAGATCAATCCAAGAAGATATGACAAGTATAAATGCACTCAACATAGGAGCACCTCAATACATAAGGCAAATGTTAACATCTATTAAAGGGGAACTCAACAGTAACACAAGCTTAGTGGGAGATTTAAATATTCCACTCACACCAATGGACACATTATCCAGACAGAAAGTTAATAAGGAAACAAAAGCTTGAAACAATACATCAGACCAGTTGGATCTGATTGATATCTACAGGGCATTTCATGAAAAAACAGAAGATTTCACTTTTTTCTAAAGTGAAAATGGAACATTCTCCAGGATAGATCACATCTTGGGTCACAAATCAAGCCTTGGTAAATTTTTAAAAACTGAAATCATTTCAAGTATCTTTTCTGACCACAAAGGTATAAGATTAGATATGAACTGCAGAAAAAAACTACAAAAACACAAACACATGGAAGCTAAACAATATGCTTCAGAATAAACAACAGACCACTGAAGAAATAAAAAAGTAAATCAAAATATACATAAAAACAAATGACAATGAAAACAGGACAACTCAAAACCTATGGGATGCACTGAAAGCAGTGATAAGAAGGAAGTTTATAGCAATACAAGCCTACCTTACAAAAACAAGAGAAACATCAAATAAACGATGCAACCTTACACTTAAAGCAACTAGAAAAAGAATTTTTAAAAAACCTCAAAGTTAGTAAAATGTAAGAAATCATAAAAATCAGAGCAGAAATAAATGAAAGAGAAAGGAAGGAGAGTATGACAAAGCTCAATAAAGCTGAAAGCTGTTTTTTGTTTTTTTGAGATGAGAAAAGAAACTGGCTAACCATTAGCCAGACTTCTCAAGAAGAAAAGAGAGAAGACTCAGATCATTAAAATTAGAAATGAAAAAGTAGTTACAAGAGACAGCATAAATACGATGTATCATAAGAGACCACTATGAGCAACTGTATGCCAATAAAATGGACAACCTGGAAGAAATGGACAAATTCTTATAAAAATATAACCTACCTTAACTGAACTAGGGAGAAATAGAAAATATTAACAGACCAATCACAGGCAAAGAGTTCAAATTGGTAATCAAAATCTTCCAAAAACAAAAGTCAAGGTCCAGATGTCTTCAGAGTCTAATTCTAGCAAAAGTTTAGAGAAGAGCTAACATCTATCCTGCTCAAAATATTCCAGAAAATCACAGAGGAAGGAAAACTCCAAAATTATTTCTACAAGGCTATAGTCACCCTGATACCAAAACCAGAAAAAGATCCCACAAAAAAAGAAAATTACAGGCCAATGTCACTGATGAACATAGATGCAAAAATCTTCAACGAAACGTCCAAAACTATGTTGAATAGTAGTGGTGATAGTGGGCACTCTTGCCTTGTTCCTTACTTTAGGGGAAATGCTTTCAATTTTTCACCATGGAGGATAATGTTTGCTATGGGTTTGTCATATACAGCTTTCATTATGTTGAGTTATGTCCCTTCTATTCCTGCTTTCTGGAGAGTTTTTATCATAAATGGATGTTGAATTTTGTGAAAGGCTTTCTCTGCATCTATTGAGATAATCATATGGTTTTTATCTTTCAATTAGTTACTGTGGTGTATTAGCTTACATTGGTTGATTTGCAGATATTAAAGAATCCTTGCATTCCTGGGATAAAGCCCACTTGGTCATGAGGTATGATCTTTTTAATATGTTGTTGAATTCTGATTGCTAGAATTTTGTTTAGGATTTTTGCATCTATGTTCATCAGTGATATTGGCCTGTAGGTTTGTGTGTGTGTGTGTGTGTGTGTGTGTGTGAGTGTGTGGCATCTTTGTCTGGTTTTGGTATTAGGGTGATGTTGGCCTCATAGAATAAGTTTGGAAGTTTATCTTTACAATTTTCTGGAAGAGTTTGAGTAAGATAAGTGTTAGCTCTTCTCTGAATTTTTGGTAGAATTCAGTTGTGAAGCTGCCTGGTCCTGGGCTTTTGTTTGCTGGAAGATTTCTGATTACAGTTTCAACTTCCATGCTTGTGATGGGTCAGTTACAATTTTCTATTTATTCCTGTTTAAGTTTGGGAAAGTTATACTTTTCTAAGAATTTGTCCATTTCTTCCAAGTTGTCCATTTTATTGGTGTATAGTTGCTGATATTAGTCTCTTATGTTCCTTTGTATTTCTGTGTTGTCTCTTATGATTTCTCCATTTTCATTTCTAATTTTGTTGATTTGATTATTCTCCCTTTATTTCTTGATAAGTCTGGCTAATGGCTTTTCAATTTTATTATCTTCTCAAAGAATTGGCTTTTAACTGGTAGTTTAATCAACTTTGGTTTTTTTTGCTATGGTCTCTTTTGTTTCTTTTGCATTTATTTCTGCCCAAATTTTTAAAATTTCTTTCCTTCTACTAACCCTGGGGTTCTTCGTTTCTTCCAAAAGGAATCCAGATTGGAAAAGAAGTCACTCACTCACTGTTTGCAAATGACATGATCCTCTACACAGAAAACGATAAAGACTCTACCAGAAAACTACTAGAACTTATCAACGAATATTGTAAAGTTGCAGGATATAAAATTAACACACAGAAATATCTTGCATTCCTATACACTAACAATGAGAAAACAGAAAGAGAAATTAAGGAAACAATTCCATTCACCATTGCAATGAAAAGAATAAAACACTTAGAAATATATCTACCTAAAGAAACAAAAGACCTGTATATAGAAAACTATAAAACACTAATGAAAGAAATCAAAGAGGACACAAATAGATGGAGAAATATACCATGTTCATGGATCAGAAGAATCAATATAGTGAAAATGAGTGTATTATCCAAAGCAATCTATAAATTCAATGCAATCCCTATAGTAGGCCTACCATAGGGCCGTGCCCTTATCAAACTGACTTGCTGACTCAACTGTGGCACTCTGGCCTGAGGCATAGGGGGTTTCTCCTTATGGAAGGGGTCCCCGTTTGTAAGGCCTCACTTTGGAGAAGCATTACAGTCTTAGTGGGACTTGGGCTGTCTTGACATTTGATTTTTGGATTTGTGGGAATCTCTTTGCCATTTTCTTTGTTTTTGGTGACATCCTGCTAGCCTGGTTGGTTTGATTACTTTGGCTTGTGCATGCAGACATCTGATAGGAACAGCTCCAGCTAGAATGAGAAGCACTTCCTCTGAAGTTCCATCTCAGAGCCCCCTAGGGAAAATCCTAAGTGACTGATCTATCTATAGTTAAGACAAGTATTTACTTAACTGGAAATTAAAGGTGATCACACACACATAAAAGTTTTTTTCCAGGAAGCTCTTTTTTTATTGCCTACATAGTTAAGGTGATTTAAAAAAAAAAATGCTGACTTGGTAACTTTCAACATAGACCTCCTAAGGGAAAACTTGCATTTCCATTTGTTTTTGAGACGTAAATGTTCTATCTGATCTTTGCAAGTTGTTCTAGTGTGTGTTTGTTTCTGTTAGGCATATAAGAGGTCTTTTTATACTCTATTGGTGGCCAAACAATGGATTCTTTTAAAATTAGAGAAACTAGAAAATTACTAAATCTAGTGCACAGACCAAAAAGCGGTTGAAAACTCCAGGGCTTTCCTAGGAATGATAGGATTTTGTCACATATGGATACCAAACTTTGGGTTAATTGCAAAATACTTCAAAAGGTCCATATTCTGAGGCTTTGTTTTTGATGGGCAACTGTTGAAAGTCTTAGGAGACTCTGAAACTTAAACTCATGACTTCACTGGCCCTATAACCAGAAATAGTTAATTTTAAATTTACAATGGATCGTCTTCTGTGACTTTAACTCTTTGTTTTTGTTGTTGTTATAAACATTTATAATGGCCTGTCTTAGGGAGATAACCTGAGCAGTCCACCTGTCAGGGATTTTAAGGAAATGAAACTAACACATCCCCTGCCCAAGGCTTGCCATTCTAGGAGACATTTGCAAAAATTGAATAGTCTTTTTACTTTGTTTCCTCACTTCCCCCCCACCACCCCCGTCTCTGACTCTTAAAAGAAACTGGCAACCAGGCCCTGACAAGATGTGTATTTTGAGGAGCCAGCTCAGTCAGCTACCTCTCTGATTAAAGTCTCTTCCTTTCCTCAACCCCGTCTCTTGGATTCATTGGCCTGTCATGGGGCAAGCAGAGGGAGTTTGGACATGGTAACAGCCCTAGGCCTGCCTGATCTCCAGAAAGAATTCAAACTAGATGTGCATGAGAGACAGGGGCTGACCCAGGGCATGGCAGACATTCCCAGACCAGTACATTATCTTTCAAAAGAGCCGGACACCACAACTGCTGGCTGCCCCCTCTCCTCTTGCTTGAGAGAAGTAACTGGCACTTGTGAACTGATAAAAGAAACAGAAAAGTTCATTTAGGGTCAACCAACCACAGGATAGGTCCCACATGAAGTTCTAGTCCTAGTCCTTCTGGAAAAAAAGTGTGGATACTGGTTGATATTAGGGAGGATGAGTGTAAGGTATTGCTCAGGCTGAGGCAGAAAAGGAGAGACGACCTCAATGGAAGTAGGTTACATTTATTCAGGCAAGGAGGGGCAACAGTCGGCCTAAGGACCAAGTCGGCTGAGGCCAAGAGGGATTAGGGAGGCTCCATATTTATAGGGAGGTTTGTGGAAGTGATAAGGGAAATGTTAATCAGGTGGGATGTTTGGGTATTCTTTAGTTGAGATGGCATTTGTAGTTGGGCAGGGGGTGATAAGTCTTCTGGACAGGTGTAGGGGGTGGAAGGTTTCTGGACAGTGGTTGATAAGTCCCAGATAGATACAACTGTCCTGGAGCATCAGGGCGGGACCTAAAGTTCAGTTTTGTTTTTTCCAAAGTTAGATGATTCCACAATGGCCTTTGAGACTGTTGTTTTCTCTTCTAGGCCCAAAGACTCTTTCAATGGGAAAATATCATGCAATCCTCCTTGATGATCCCAATGTCACCATTTGAGTAAACAAGCCATTAAATCCTCCTACCGTGATTCCCTCACTCCCTGAGAAGGAGATCCCCCATGACTGTCTGGAGTTTTTGGAGACAGTTTACCCTCATAAATGTGTTAGTGCTCATTTATGTCCAACTCTTTGCAACCCCATGGATTTTAGCCTGCCATGCTCCTCTGTCAATGGGATTATCCAGGCAAGAATACAGGACTGGGTAGACATTCCCTTCTCCAGGGGATCTTCCCCACTCAGGGACTGAACCAGGATCTTCTACACTGCAGGCAGATTCTTTACCATTTGATCCACCAGCCCTGTTTACTTAGTTGACCAGATTTGTCAGATAAGGCTCTAAGCAAGGCTGATTGGGACCTGTTTACTGATGGCAGTAGTTTTGTGAGGGAGGGTCAGAGGTATGCAAGATATGTAGTAGCTATGGAATCTCTAAGCCTTTGACTGTGTGGATCACAATAAACTGTGGAAAATTCTGAAAGAGATGGGAATACCAGACCACCTGACCTGCCTCTTGAGAAATCTGTATGCAGGTCAGGAAGCAACAGTTAGAACTGGACATGGAACAACAGACTGGTTCCAAACAGGAAAAGGAGTACATCAAGGTTGTATATTGTCACCCTGCTTATTTAACTTATATGCAGAGTACATCATGAGAAATGCTGGGCTGGAAGAAACACAAGCTGGAATCAAGATTGCTGGGAGAAATATTAATAACCTCAGATATGCAGATGACACCACCCTTATGGCAGAAACTGAAGAGGAACTAAAAAGCCTCTTGATGAAGCTGAAATTGGAGAGTGAAAAAGTTGGCTTAAAGCTCAACATTCAGAAAATGAAGATCATGGCATCTGGTCCCATCACTTCATGGTAAATAGATGGGGAAACAATGGAAACAGTGTCAGACTTTATTTTCTTGGGCTCCAAAATCACTGCAGATGGTGACTGCAGCCATGAAATTAAAAGACACTTACTCCTTGGAAGGAAAGTTATGACCAACCTAGATAGCATATTCAAAAGCAGAGACATTACTTTGCCAACAAAGGTCCATCTAATCAAGGCTATGGTTTTTCCTGTGGTCATGTATGGATGTGAGAGTTGGACTGTGAAGAAAGCTGAGCGCCGAAGAATTAATGCTTTTGAACTGTGGTGTTGGAGGAGACTCTTGAGAGTCCCTTGGACTGCAAGGAGATCCAGCCAGTCCATTCTGAAGGAGATCAGCCCTGGGATTTCTTTGGAGGGAATGATGCTGTAGCTGAAACTCCAGTACTTTGGCCACCTCATGTGAAGAGCTGACTCACTGGAAAATACCCTGATGCTGGGAGGGATTGGCGGCAGGAGGAGAAGGGGATGACAGAGGCTGAGATGGCTGGATGGCATCACTGACTCGATGGACATGAGTCTGAGTGAACTCCGGGAGTTGGTGATGGACAAGGAGGCCTGGCGTGCTGCGATTCATGGGGTCACAAAGAGTCGGACAAGACTGAGCGACTGAACTGAACTTATGGAATCTCTGCACAGAAAACTGAGTTGATTGCTCTAAGCTGAACTCTAAACTTATCAAAAGGAAACAGAGCCTGACTTCCTTGGCTCTACTCCATTCTGGGGATCCCATAGTGTTTTATTTAAAAGTAGGCAAAATAGAGAACAAAAAGAAAAAGCCATCCAAACTCTCCCATGGGCTTCCCTTGTGGCTCAGCTGGTAAAGTATCTGCTTGCAATGCAGGAGACCTGGGTTCTATCCCTGGGTTGGGAAGATACCATGGAGAAGGGGAAGGTTACCCACTCCAGTATTCCGGCCTGGAGAATTCCAAGGACTATACAGTCCATGGGGTCGCAAAGAGTCGGAGATGACTGAGTGACTTTCACTTCACTTCAGTTCACTTCACTTCAAACTCTCCCATAAGACCAAAGCTTGTTGACTGGATCCTAATGAAAACTAAAGTTAAAGGTTAAAAGGTGGCAAAATTTAGATAAAGGTATATAAAATTAGTATATTTAAATGGACTTTATATAAGGTGGTTACAACTCTTAATTATAGTGTAGAATTGTTTAGTTGCTCAGCCATGTCCGACTCTTTGTGACCCCATGAAAATAGCATGCCAGGTTTCCCTGTCCTTCACCATCTCCCAGAGTTTGCTCAAATTAATGTCCATTGAGTTGGTGATGCCATTCAACCATCTTGTCCTCTGTCATTTCATTTTCCTCCTGCCTTCAATCTTTCCAAACATCAGGGTCTTTTTCAATGAGTTGTATCTTCCCATCAGGTGGCCAAAGTATTGGAGTTTCAATTTCAGCCTCAGTCCTTTCAATGAATATTCATGGTTGATTTGCTTTAAGATTGACTGGTGTGATATCCTTTCAGTCCAAGGGACTCTCAAAAGTCTTCTCCAGCACCATAGTTCAAAAGCATCAATCCCTCCATGCTCAACCTATTTATTGTCCAACTCTCACATCCATACACGACTACTGGAAAAAACATGGCTTTGCCTACACAGACCTTTGTCAGCAAAGGTCTTACAAAGCAGACCTTTTATTGTCAGCAAAGCAGTAATGTCTCTGCTTTTGAATATATTGTCTAGGTTTGTCATAGCTTTTCTTCCAAAGAGCAAGAGTCTTTTAATTTCATGGCTGCAGTCACCATCTATGTAGTGACACAAGGATGAAAGAGCAGATAAAACCAAAGAGGGTCTTGGAATGCAGGAACAACAACAACAACAAAAATCAGACCCTTATCATCCTTCCCTCCCGTATGTTGTAACTATTAACGGATTTCAGGTCCTCCTGAGCAGTATAACCTGTCTGCCCTCCTACCCTATAAGAAGGTGTTTGCCTTACTCTTTCCCCACCCAGGATATGTGTTTCATCCAATCAGCAAATGACGTGCAAGACCCCATCCCACTCCTTGTATCCTGGGTATAAAAGTGGACTAAGGACCCCTGTTGAACATCGGTTCTCCCTTGAGCTGGCCTGCTGTTCTAACAGTGTCTCCCACTCTAATAAACTTTATTTCCCTCTCATTCTGTCTCAGGTCTGGAAATTATTTTCCAACCCACACATGGACCACAACAAGCTGCAGTGGTTTGTGAGCCCAAGAAATAAACTATGCCACTGTTTCCATTGCTTCCCCATCCATTTGCCATTGAAGGAGGAAACACAGAACAGGCTCTGTCTTGAAAGCAGGACTCCATCTTGGGCTGGACTGTGGATTTTGAGCTATGTGTCCAATATCTATGGAAGCGACATACCAACTGGAAAACCAGGCCCCCAGAAGGAAGAGCCCCAGGGCTCTTACCTAGACTCTCTGCCACCTAAAAGAATATCATAATTATCTAACTGAAGAGAATCATACATTCAATTATGCTTATTGGGGTATGACCACAAGCCTATTTATAATTGTCCACCATTAATTACCTAGGCCCAAGGCATATGAATCATGGGTTAACTTTGATTTTATCTTTCTTTTCCTTTGTTCAGACTAGTTTCAGGGAATTGGGGGAGGTGAATTTGGGCATGTACACTTGGGTATATAAGGTTTTCACAAAAACTCATCGGGGTTCTTCACTAAGAGGAGACTCTGCCTTGGGCCCACTGATGTAATAAACTTCACTTCACTATCTGCATTGTCCTTCTGAGTGAGTGTGTTTCCCAGAACGCATGGCTACAACACCATGAAGTGATGAGATTGGATGCCATGATCTTCCTTTTTGGAATGTTGAGTTTTGAGTCAGCTTTTTCACTCTACTCTTTCACTTTCTTTAAAAGGCTTTTTAGTTCCTCTTAGTTTTTGGCCATAAAGGTGGTGTGATCTGCATATCTGAGGTTATTGATATTTCTCCTTGCAGTCTTGATTCCAGCTTGTTCTTCATTCAGCCCTGTATTTCACATGATGTCCTCTACATATAAGTTAAATTAGCAGGGTGACAATATACAGCCCTGATGTACTCCTTTCCCAATTTGGAAGCATGTCCAATTCTAAATGTTGCTTCTTGACTGCAAAGAGATTTCTCATATGGCAGGTAAGGTGTTCTGGTATTCCCATGTCTTTAAGAATTTTCCAGTATGTTGTAATCCACACAGTCAAAGGCTTTAACATAGTCAATGAAGCAGAAGTTTTCTAGAATTCTCTTCCTTCTTCTATTATCCGATGGGTATCAGCTATTTGATCTCTGGTTCCTCTGCCTTTTCTAAATCCAGTCTGTACATCTGGAAATTCTCAGTTCATACACTGTTGAAGCCTAGCTTGAAGGATTTTGAGCATTGCCTTGCTAGCATGTGAAGTGAGTGCAATTGTGCTGTAGTTTGAACATATTTTGGCATTGCTTTTCGTTGGGATTGGAATCATAACTGATCTTTTCCAGTTCCTCTGCCACTGCTGAGTTTTCCAAATTTGCTGATATCAGGGGACTGTGTAATTTCCTTGGTTCTGTCTCGTCACAACAAAAATTTGAAGCAGTCGATGTTAAAGCCCTGGAACAGAACGTGTCTCAGCTCTCGGACAGACGGTGTTACAGCTCTCAGGTTTTGGACAGTGTTATACCTCTCAGACAGATCAGTGTTACAGCTCCGTGTTACACCTCAGTTTTATTTAGAAAATAAATGAAAATACATCTTCGAGGCATGAGGGCATGCCAACACAAAAGACACAAAGAGAAGAGAGAGAAAGAGAGACAGAGAGAGTGCACTTGCCCACATGGGAGAGAGACCCTATGCCCTTTGACTCCTCTTTTTATATGTTTTTTTTTCCCCTTCCCCTGGGTCTGCCCTATGTAAATGGGGCTAGCCAGGAGTGCTGTTTGTTCTGCCTGAGGTCCTCACTCAGATCTTCAGACCTTCCTTTGTTCTATTTTCATGAGCTTTTCCCTTCCTTGTCTTTTAGTCACTGCCATTCTGGACTCCTTTTTCCTATTCTAACTACCTAACACTGTCATTTTGAGTGCAGCACTTTAACAGCATTGCCTTTTAAGATTTGAAATAGCTTAGCTGGAATTCTATCACCTCCCCTAGCTTTGTTTGTAGTGATGCTTCCTAAGGTCCATTTGACAACCCGGTTTGCCTACCAATTTGTCAACCTGGTGAGGCCTCTCTGGTCTGAAAATATTTTGGGTTAGACAAGGCTCAAACTACCGTACAATTTCACACATCTCACACACAAGCAAAGTAATGCTCAGAATTCTCCAAGCCAGGCTTCAACAGTACGTGAACCATGAACTTCCAGATATTCAACCTGGATTTAGAAAAAGCAGAGGAACCAGAGTTCAAATTGCCAACATCCGTTGGTTCATTGAAAAAGCAAGAGAGTTCCAGAAAAACATCTGTTTTTGCTTTATAGACTATGCCAAAGCCTTTGAATGTGTGAATCACAACAAACTGTGGAAAATTCTGAAGGAGATGGGAATACCAGACCACCTGACTTGCCTTTTGAGAAACCTGCATGCAGGTCAGGAAGCAACAATTAGAACTGTACATGGAACAACAGACCGGTTCCAAATAGAGAAAGGAATATGTCAAGGCTATATATCATTACCCTGCTTATTTAACTTATATGCAGAGTACATCATGAGAAATTCTGGGCTTGATCAAGCACAAGCTGAAATCAAGATTGCCGGGAGAAATATCAATAACCTCAGATATGCAGATGACACCACCCTTATGGCAGAAAGTGAAGAAGAACCAAAGAGCCTCTTGATGAAAGTTAAAGAGGAGAGTGGAAAAAGTTGGCTTAAAGCTTAACATTCAGAAAACTAAGATCATGACATCTGGTCCCATCACTTCATGACAAATAGATGGGGAAACAGTGGAAACAGTGAGAGACTTTATTTTCTTGGGCTGCAAAATCACTGCAGATGGATACTGCAACCATGAAACTAAAAGACACTTGCTCCTTGGAAGAAAAGGTATAACCAACTGAGACAACACATTGAAAGCAGAGACATTATATTGCAGACAAAGGTCCATCTAGGGGGGCGGTCCTAAGATGGTGGAGGAATACGACAGGGAGACCACTTTCTTCCCCACAAATTCATCAAAAGAACATTTGAACGCTGATTAAATCCCACAAAACAACTTCCGAATGCTGGCAGAGGACAACAGGCACCCAGGAAAGCAGCCCATTGTCTTCGAAAGGAGGGAGGAAAAAATATAAAAGATAAAAAGAGAGGTAAAAGAGGTAGGGACAGAGATTCATCTTGGGAGGGAAGTCTTAAAAAAGAGAAGTTTCCAAGCATCAGGAAACACTCTCACTGGGGAGTCTGTGGTGCCTTGGAACCTCAGAGGGCAACATGCTGCTGCTAAGTCACTTCAGTCGTGTCCAACTCTGTGCAACCCCATAGATGGCAGCCCACCAGGCTCCCCTGTCCCTGGTATTCTCAAGGCAAGATCACTGGAGTGGGTTGCCATTTCCTTCTCCAGTGCATGAAAGTGAAAGGTGAAAGTGAAGCCGCTCAGTCGTGTCTGACTCTTAGCGACCCCATGGACTGCAGCCAACCAGGCTTCTATATCCATGGGATTTTCCAGGCAAGAGTACTGCAGTCGGTTGCCACTGCCTTCTCTGGAAGGGCAACGTAACCGGGAGGAAAAATAAATACTTAAAACCCACAAATTATTTGCCCGACAGTAACTCCCAGCAGTGAAGCAATACAGATGCCCGCATCCACCACTAGCAAGTTCGGGTTGGGCAAGGAGGCGTGGGCTGCATTGCTTAGAGTAAGGACCCAGCCTGAATGCCCCGAGGGCACTCTGAGGGAACTAACTTGAGATAGCAAACCAGACTATGGGATAGCTATCCCATGAAAAGCCCTAACCTAAGACACCACTAGGCCCACTCACAGAACAAAGGACTGAACAGAGCTAGCTGGCTGCGGATTGGCCCATCCCCTGCCAGAGACAGGAAAGCAAGGTCAGCCAGAGCCAGAATGGGACAATCACAGCCCCAAAGAGGCATCATCTACCAAACTGCAAGCAGGCTTCATTGCTAACCAAGACTTGCTGGGATTCTGGATGGTCGATATCTACCGGGAGGGTTGCAGCCAGAGATCAGCTCCCCAGAAGAGACACATGGCACACCTGAGAAGGTGTGCTGGTTGTACACCCAGAAAACTAAGCAGCAGGGATGGGGGAGACGGTAAGTTGCAGCCTTCAATTGGGGGCGACCATGCTCCCCAAGCACCTGGTCACCTGAGCTGCTCGGACCTGGGAAGGGCACAAAACTCAGATGCAAACAAGCCAAAGCCTTTGTGGAGTACCCGAGTACCTGAACCTGAGCGGCTTAGACCTGGGAAGTGCATACAACGCAGGGCCAGCTTCAGAGAGATCCTGGCAGAGCAACCTAGAGCCTAAGCAGTGTAGACAGGGAAAGCACACATACCATGAGCTGGGGCAAACCCAGTGTGGCTGAAACACTGCGAGCACATGCCAGTGTTATTTGTTTGCAGTGTTCCTCCCTCCTCATAGCAAGACTGAAGAAGTGAGCCTAAAAGTGTTCACCCCCGTCCCCTTGTGTCAGGGTGGAAATAAGACACTTAAGAGACCAGCAAACAGAAGAAGCTAAAACAAACCAAGGGAACAGCCTTGGAAGTGACAGGTGCAATAGATTAAAACCCTGGAGTTAGCACCGACTACATAGGAAGAGTCCTATGGATCTGGATAAGTATAAGCCGGATCAAGGAACTATCTGAAAATGAACTGACCCCACACTGTCCACAATACCACCAAAGAAAGTCCTAGATGTATTTTTACTATTATCATTTTTTCAATTAAAAAAAACAATTTTTAAAAAAAAATTTTAAGTCCTCTATTACTCCTTTAATTTTCATTTTAATAACCTACTATTACTTTGGGGGAAAAAAGACTTTTTTAAAGCAAACTTGATATATATATATATATATATGTTATAATTTTTGTGACTTTGCTTTTCTCTTTAATATTGTATTCTTTTAAAATCTAACTTCTACTCTAGATTTTTAATCTTTTCTTTTTGGTTTTTTTTTTTTTTTTTTTTTTAATCAATTTTGTACCTTTAAGAACCCAATCTTCAGTGCCCATTTTTACTTGGGAGCGAGATGACTGGCTTGAGTGCTTTCTCCCTTTTTGGACTCTCCTTTTGCTCCACCATGTAGCCTTTATCTCTTCCCTCCCCCTTATCTTCTCTACCCAACTCTGTGAATCTCAATGTGTGTTCTGGACTATGGAGAACACTTAGGGAACCGATTACTGGCTGGATCTATCTCTCTCCTTTTGATTCCCCCCTTTATCCTCCTGGCCACCTCTGTCTCCTTCCTAACTCTTCTCTTCTCTGTATAACTCCATGAACATCTCTGAGTGGTCCAGACTGTGGAGACCACATAAGGAAGTGATTACTGGCTAGCTTGCTCTCACCTCTTTTGATTCCCCCTCTTCTCCTCCTGGTCACCTCTAACTCCCTCCTCCCTCTTCTCTTCTCCATGTAAATCTGTGAACCTCATTGGTTGTCTCTCAGTGTGGAGAAATTTTTCATCTTTAACCTAGATGATTTATCATCAATGCTGTATAGATGGAGAAGTCTTGAGGCTACTGTAAGAATAAGACTTAAAAACAGAGCAATGAGGCTTAAGTCCAAATCCTGAGAACACCAGATAACTCCTGGCTCCAGGGAATATTAATTGATAGGAGCTCATCAAATGCCTCCACACCTACACTGAAACCAAACACCACCCAAAGGCCAAAAAGTTCCAGAGCAAGACATACCACACAAATTTTCCAGCAACACAGGAACATAGCCCTGAGCTTAAATATTCAGGCTGCCCAAAGTCACCCCAAACCCATTGACATCTCATAACTCTTTACTGGACACTTCATTGCACTTCAGAGAGAAGAAATCCAGCTCCACCCACCAGAACACCGACACAAGCTTCCCTAACCAGGGAACCTTGACAAGCCACCTGTCCAAACCCACCCACAGTGAAGAAACTCCACAATAAAGAGAACTCCACAAACTGCCAGAATACGGAAAGACCACCCCAAACACAGCAATGTAAACAAGATGAAGAGGCAGAGAAATACACAGCAGGTAAAGGAACAGGATAAATGCCCACCAAACCAAGCCAAAGAGGAAGATATAGGGAATCTACCTGATAAAGAATTGTGAAAAATGATAGTGAAAATGATTCAAAATCTTGAAAACAAACTGGAGTTACAGATAAATAGCCTGGAGACAAAGATTGAGAAGATGCAAGAAAGGTTTAACAAGGACCAAGAAGAAAAAAAAAATAGTCAATATATAATGAATAATGCAATAAATGAGATAAAAAATACTCTAGGGGGAACCAACAGTAGAATAAAGGAGGCAGAAGATAGGATAAGTGAGGTAGAATGGTAGAAATAAATAAAACAGTAGGAAAAAGGAAAAATGAATTAAAAGAAATGAGGACAATCTCAGAGACCTCTGGGACAATGTTAAATGCTCCAACATTCGAATCATATGAGTCCCAGAAGAAAAAGACAAAAAGAAAGACCATGAGAAAATATTTGAGGAGATAATAGTTGAAATTTTCCCTAAAATGGGGAAGGACATAATCACCCAAGTCTGAGAAACCCAGAGTCCCAAACAGGATAAACCCAAGGCGAAACACCCCAAGACACATACTAATAAAATTAACAAAGATCAAACACAAACAGCAAATATTAAAAGCAGCAAGGGAAAAACAGCAAATAACACAAAAGGGTATTCCCATAAGGATAACAGGTGATCTTTCAATAGAAACTCTTCAGGCCAGGAGGGAATGGCAGGACATACTTAAAGTGATGAAAGGAAATGACCTACAGATTACTGTACCCATCAAGGATCTCATTCAAATATGAAGGAGAAATCACAAGCTTTACAGACAAGCAAAAGCTGAGAGAATTCAGCACCACCAAACCAGCTCTCCAACAAATGCTAATGGATCTTCTCTAGACAGGAAACACAGAAAGGGTGTATAAACTCGAATCCAAAACAATAAAGTAGATGGCAATGGGATCAGACTTATCAATAATTACCTTAAATGTAAATGGTTTGAATGACCCAACCAAAAGACAAAGACTGGCTGAATGGATACAAAAAAAAGACCCCTATATATGTTGTCTACAAGAGACCCACCTTGAAACAAGGGACACATACAGGCTGAAAGTGAGGGGCTGGAAAGATACTCTATGCAAATAGAAACCAAAAAGAAGCAAGAGTAGCAATGCTCATATCAGATAAAATAGACTTTAAAACAAAGGCTGTAAAAAGAGGCAAATAAGGACACTACATAATGATCAAAGGATCAATCCAAGAAGAAGACATAACAATTATAAATATATATGCACCCAACAAAGGAGCACCATAATATGTAAGACATATGCTAACAAGTATGAAAGGTGAAATTAACAATAACAAAATAATAGTGGGAGACTTTAGTATCCCACTCACACCTATGGATAGATCAACTAAATAGGAAATTAACAAGGAAACACAAACTTTAAGTGATACAATAGACTAGTTTGACCTAATTGATATCTATAGGACATTTCACCCCAAAACAATGAATTTCACCTTTTTCTCAAGTGCACACAGAACCTTCTCCAGGATAGATCACATCCTGGGCCATAAATCTAGCCTTGGTAAATTCAAAACAATTGAAATCATTCCAAGCATCTTTTCTGACCACAGTGCAATAAGATTAGATCTCAATTACAGGAGAAAAACTGTTTAAAAAAATCCAACATATGGAGGCTGAACAACACGCTGCTGAATAACCCACAAATCACAGAAGAAATCAAAGAAGAAATCAAAAAAGAAATCAAAATATGCATAGAAATGAATGAAAATGAAAACACAACAACCCAAAACCTGTGGGACACTGTAAAAGCAGTGCTAGGGGAAGGTTCATAGCAATACAGGCATACCTTAAGAAACAAGAGAAAAGTCAAATAAATAACCTAATTCTACACCTAAAGCAACTAGAAAAGGAAGAAATGAAGAACCCCAGGGTTAGTAGAAGGATAGAAATCTTAAAAATTCGGGCAGAAATAAATGCAAAAAAAAAAGAGAGAGAGAGAGAGAGAGACTGTAGCAAAAATAAAAAAAAAACAAAAGCTGGTTCTTTGAGAGGATAAATAAAATTGACAAAGCATTAGCCAGACTCATCAAGAAACAAAGGGAGAAAAATCAAATCAATAAAATTAGAAATGAAAATGGAGAGATCACAACAGACAACACAGAAATACAAAGGATCATAAGAGACTACTATCAGCAATTATATGCCAATAAAATGGACAACTTGGAAGAAATGGACAAATTCTTAGAAAAGTACAACTTTCCAAAACTGAACCAGGAAGAAAAAAAAAATCATAACAGACACATCAAAAGCACAGAAATTGAAACTGTAATCAGAAGTCTTCCAGCAAACAAAAGCCTAGGTCCAGATGGCTTCACAGCTGAATTCTACCAAAAATTTAGGGAAGAGCTAACACCTATCCTAGTCAAACTCTTCCAGAAAATTGCAGAGGAAGGTAAACTTCCAAACTCATTCTATGAGGCCAACATCACCCTAATACCAAAACCTGACAAAGATGCCACAAAAAAAGAAAACTACAGGCCAATATCACTGAAGAACAGAGATGTAAAAATCATTAACAAATTCTAGCAATCAGAATCCAACAACACATTAAAATGATCATACATCAGGATCAAGTGGGCTTTATCCTAGGGATGCAATGGTTCTTCAATATCCGCAAATCAATCAATGTAATACATCACATTAACAAATTGAAACATAAAAGCCATATGATTATCTCAGTAGATGCAGAGAAAACCTTTGACAAAATTCAACATCCATTACTGATAAAAAAAAAAAAAAAAAAAAAACTCCAGAAAGCAGGAATAGAAGGAACATACCTCAACATAGTAAAAGATATATATGACAAACCCACAGCAAACATTGTCATCAATGGTGAAAATTTGAAAGAATTTCCCCTAGAGTCAGGAACAAGACAAGGGTGCCCATTATCATCACTACTATTCAACATAGTTTTGGAAGTTTTAGCCATAGCAATTAGAGGGAAAAAAGAAATAAAAGGAATCCAAATTGGAAAAGAAGTAAAACACTCACTGTTTGCAGATGACATGATCCTCTACATAGAAAACCCTAAAAATTCCACCAGAAAATTACTAGAGCTAATCAATGAATATAGTAAAGTTGAAGGATATAAAATCAACATACAGAAATCCCTTGCATTCTTATACACTAATAATGAGAAAACAAAAAGAGAAATTAAGGAAACAATTCAATTCACCATTGCAATGAAAAGAATAAAATACTTAGGAATATATCTACCTAAAGAAACTAAAGACCTATATATATAAAATTATAAAACACTGGTGAAAGAAATCAATGAGGACCCTAATAGATGGAGAAATATACCATGTTCATGGATCAGAAGAATCAATACAGTGAAAATGAGTATACTACCCAAAGCAATCTATAGATCCAATGCAATCCTTATCAAGCTACCAACGGTATTTTTCACAGAGCTAGAACAAATAATTTCACAATTTGTATGGAAATACAAAAAAACCTCGAATACCCAAAGCAATCTTGAGAAAGAAGAATGGAACTGGAGGAATCAACCTGCCTGACTTCAGGCGGTACTACAAAGCCACAGTCATCAAGACAGTATGGTACTGGCACAGAGACAGAAATATAGATCAATGGAACAAAATAGAAAGCCCTGAGATAAATCCATGCACATATGGACACCTTATCTTTGACAAAGGAGGCAAGAATATACAGTGGATTAAAGACAATCTCTTTAACAAGTGGTGCTGGGAAAACTGGTCAACCACGTGTAAAAGAATGAAACTAGAACACTTTCTAACACCATACACAAAAATAAACTCAAAATGGATTAAAGATCTAAACATAAGACCAGAAAATATAAAACTAGAAGAGAACATAGGCAAAACACTCTCCGACTTAAATCACAGCAGGATCCTCTATAACCCACCTCCCAGAATATTGGAAATAAATGCAAAGATAAACAAATGGGACCTAATTAAAATTAAACGCTTTTGCACAACAAAAGAAACTATAAGCAAGGTGAAAAGACAGCCTTCAGAATGGGAGAAAATAATATCAAATGAAGCAACTAACAAAGAATTAGTCTCAAAATATACAAGCAACTCCTGAAGCTCAATTTCAGAAAAATAAATGACCCAATCAAAAAATGGGCCATTAGAACTGTTCTAATGAGGTGGATGAAACTGGAGCCGATTATACAGATTGAAGTAAGCCAGAAAGAAAAAGACCAATACAGTATACAAACGCATATATATGGAATTTAGAAAGATGGTAATGATAACCCTGTATGCGAGACAGCAAAAGAGACAGAGATACATAGAACAGTCTTTTGGACTCTGTGAGTGAGGGCGAGAGTGGGATGATTTGGGAGAATGGCATTGAAACATGTATAGTGTCATATGTGAAATGAATCGCCAGTCCAGGTTTGATGCATGATACAGGATGCTTGGGGCTGGTGCACTGAGATGACCCAGTAGGATGGAATGAGGAGGGAGGTGGGAGGTGGGTTCAGGATGGGGAACACATGTATACCCATGGTGGATTCATGTCAATATATGGCAAAACCAATACAATATTGTAAATTAATTAGCCTCCAATTAAAATAAATTAATTTATATTAAAAAAAAAAAGGTCTGTCTAGTTAAGGCTCTGTTTTTTTCCAGTAGCCATGTATGGATGTGAGAGTTGTACTATAAGAAAAGCTGAACAAAAAATTGATGCCTTTGAAGTGTGGTGTTCAAGAAAACTCTTGAGAGTCCCTTGGACTGCAATTGATCCAACAACTCCATCCTAAAGGAGATCAGTCCTAAATATTCATTCAAAGGACTGATGTTGAAGCTGAAACTCCAATATTTTGGCCACCTGATGCGAAGAACTGGCTTGTTTGAAAAGACCCTGATTCTGGGAAAGATTGAAAGCAGGAGGAGAAGGGGACAACAGAGGATGAGATGGTTGGATGCAATCACCACCTCAATGCACATGAGTTTGAGTAAGCTCCAGGAGTTGTAGGACAGGGAAGCCTGCTACTGCTAAGTCACTTCAGTCAAGTCAGACTCTGTGCGACCCCATAGATGGCAGCCCACCAGGCTCCCCCATCCCTGGGATTCTCAGGCAAGAACACTGGAGTGGGTTGCCATTTTCTTCTCCAATGCATGAAAGTGAAAAGTGAAACGGAAGTCGCTCAGTCGTGTCTGACTCTTTGCGACCCCATGGATGCAGAATACAGGATGCTTGGGGCTGGTGCACAGGGATGACCCAGAGGGATGGTATGGGGAGGGAAGCGGGAGGGGTGTTCAGGATGGGGAACATGTGTACACCCATGGCGGATGCATGTTGATGTATGGCAAAACCAATACAATATTGTAAAGTAAAAAAATAATAATAATAAATTAAAAAAAAAATATGAACACTCACCTCAAGGAACAGCAACCATGTGGGGGAAAAGTGACACTTTTAAATCTAAAGGCTCAATAAAGTTCCCTCAACTTCAGATAGTAAAGTGTAATCATCTGAACAAGAAACCTTAATGCATACCAACTGTTTATAAACTATTAAGTTTATACCATAATACTTGATTCTTTACTGAGGTTTTAAATGAAACAATGAGGTATTTTGTCTGCCTGTTTATGTCTGTGTAAATATTATGCATGAGATATCTTTACTTCTAAAAGGTAATAACAAAATTAAATTTATAAGGAGCTCTATCTAATTTTAGCTTGGAGAAGGCAATGGCACCCCACTCCAGTACTCTTTCTGGAAAATCCCATGGATGGAGCCTGGCTGATTCAGGAGAAGGCAATGGCACCCCACTCCAGTACTCTTTCTGGAAAATCCCATGGATGGAGGAACCTGGTAGGCTGCAGTCCAACTAAGAGTTGGACACGACTGAGCAACTTCACTTTCACTTTTCACTTTCATGCATTGGAGAAGGAAATGGCAACCCACTACAGTGTTCTTGCCTGGAGAATCCCAGGGACAGAGGAGCCTGGTGGGCTTCCATCTATGGGGTCGCACAGAGTCGGACACGACAGATGCGACTTAGCAGCAGGAGCAGCAGCAGCAGAAATACAGTTCTGTATAAGATTGATGTTTGTAACTGTGTAACTTTAGATATGGGGAGAAACAACAAAATGGAATATTTTCTTGGACCACAAGAGACCAGTAGGTACAGGTATTCCAGATAATTTCAGTACTGTTTTATGGCTTAGACCAGTAACAGCACATTGAGTGGCCTGTCAAAGAGATTGTCACAAGACCCGGGAATGAGCATTTCTAGCACCTTGGGACAAAATGGTCATGTAATTTCCCCAAACCATGGTCAGATTCATGACCCGGAAGGGGCTCTGACCATTGGAAATTGGCATTTTCCACCCTACATCTACAAAGATTAAATCATGGCCACTGAAGCTGCTGACCTTCACCAACCCTTGAAAGGAATTTAGGGTGAAAATTAGGAATGAGGCACTCTGTGCTCTGGAAAAACTGGCAGAAGAGCCCTTCAGATAGTTAGAAACTTTCAGGAGGAGGCTTTTATGAGCCCTGATTCTTGTATATTTTCATACCTAAAGAAGCACTAACATCATTAACAGTGACAGCTGCTTTGGTTATTAAGGAAAAATTAAAGTCAAAATAGAGTAGCTATGGAAATATCTAGGTGACACTATGGTGTGATTTCAAATAAGTTATTGTATTGTTAAGAACTTGAGTTTTCTGAGCTGTGTCAGACTTAGGATGCCATCAGTCACTCTAAAAGCAAAGTCTGCTAAGAGCACGTGACTATAACTTTACTTTTTAAAGGTCTCTTCTCAAAACTATTATATCTTTAGACAATGAAATTGCTCTGGAAAATATATTGACAAAAAAACAAATGCAACACATATGTAATAACTGATAGCCACATTAAACGTTAAGACCTACTTAGATAAACCTAGACAATTGGCTACCTGGTTTCAAGTCTCCTTGAAGTGTTAAGTTTAAATTAAGATTCAGGCTTAATTTATTTTTCTATTTTGTCCATTAATTTTCAAGTTGTCATTCCTCCAACTACTTCTGAGTCCAAATGGCTCCATTCCTTTGGATAGGAAGACCCAAGCACTGACCCTATCTGTACCACAATCAAAAGTGTCATCAAATATAACTTGGTTCTTACTCCTTCTTTGACCCCTAGTTTCAATAACTCTTTTACTGATCTATGGTCTGATTTTTTTAACCTACCTGTTAAATTTTGTCTCCTCCAAATGAGAACAGATTTAAATCATGAAAATGATGACACAGAGAGAAAACCCACATTCCCAAAGAGATTATAGTCAGTCCTCTGAACAGATCCTGTGGGAATAACCACAGAAGTCATCCTGAGGCCTCTTAATAAAACAGGGTGAGGGCTCTGTGACTCCAACTAGGTAGGGTCTATGAGTCCCGTGTCAGCATTGAAGAAGTTAAAGAAGACTGGCCATCCATTATTCACCACCCCAATAAAGATTTCTTGGGGGGTCACATCTCTCAATGAAAATTTGAAGTAGGAGATAGATAAACTCCTGGAATGAACAGCTGGTGATTGTCAAAGAGCAAAACTGGAGTTTTGTCCTCAGCCAGAAGAGAACGACACCTGTTTCCCTTCCTCCATTGACATGGAGGAGTTAAACTGACAGGGGGAATTTGTTGCAGTGAACAGGGAAAAAAAAAAAAAAGAGGAATGATTTTTTTTTTCTTTTCCTTTCCTGAGAATAAAGAAGATAAAGAGAACAGTGAGCAGGCCTGAACATTCCTAGTTTTTTTTACTTTAACTGCTCCTAACTCTGCATGTCTGTAACAAAGTTTGCTTTTCTGCCCCCTAACTCTTCAGGAGCTACACTTCAAACCTGTTTTTCCAGTCTATGACTGACTTTAAAACAATACAGGAGGAAGAAATCAAGATCTTAACACCCTTGTTCCTCATCACTGACACCTGACTGCGAGTAATCTTACATAAGCCCTTAGACTCCTCATGGAGATGGGGCACAGTTCTTGAAAGTGAAAGTGTTAGTTGCTCAGACATGTCTAACTCTATGCAACCCCATATGTAGCCCTCTAAGATCTCTGTCTACAGAATTCTTCAGGCAAGAATACTGTAATGGGTTGCCATTCCCTTCTCCAGGGTATCTTCCTGACCCAGGGGTCAAACTTGTATCTGCCACATAGCAGGCAGACCCTTCACCATCTGAACCACCAGGTTCTTGAGACATGAAACACATGCCTCAAGGCACAGTTCTTGAGACATGAGAATTAAAGTCACCTCTCTATTTTCTCCAAACTCTGTGTATTTTTTATTCAGCTTTGGTAGATGGAGAAAGCTAAGATTTTTTCCAGCAACAAGGTGATACCTCATTATGGTTTTGAGTTGCATTTCATTATTAATTACTGATATTGAGCACTTTTTCATGTGTTTGTTGACTATCTATATGTCTTTTTTTTAATGGTTTGCCTTGGAAATGAACAGAGATCATTCAGTAGTTTTTGAGATTGCACCCAAGAACTGCATTTCAGACTCTTTTGTTGACTATGAGGGCTACTCCATTTCTTCTAAGGGAATCTTGCACGAAGAAGTATATATAATGACCATCTGAGTTAAATTTGTCCATTCCAATCCATTTTAGTTCACTGATTCCTAAAATGTCGATGCTCACTCTTGCCATCTCCTGTTTGACTGTTTCCAATTCGCCTTGATTCATGGGCCTAACATTCCAGGTTCCTATGCAATATTGTTCTTTACAGCATTGGATTTTATTTCTATCACTAGCCATATCCACACCTGGGTGTTATTTTTGCTTTGGCTCTGTCTCTTCATTCTTTCTGGAGTTATTTCTCCACTCTTCTCCAGTAGCATATTGGGCGTCTACTGACCTGGGGAGTTCATCTTTCAGTGTCATATCTTTTTGCCTTTTCATACTCTTCATGGGGTTCTCAAGGTAGAAATATTGAAGTGGTTTGCCAGTCCCTTCTCCACTGGAACAGGTTTTGTCAGAACTCTCCACCATGACCCATCCTTCCTGGGTGGCCCTACAGGTCATGGCTCATAGTTTCATTGAGTTAGACAAAGCTGTGGTCCATGTGATTAGTTTGATTAGTTTTCTGTGATTGGTTTTAATTTTGCCTACCCTCTGAGGGATAAGGTTAAGAGGCTCATGGAGGCTTCCTGATAGGAGAGACTGAGTGTGGGGGAAACTGGGTCTTGTTCTGATGGGTGGGGCCATGATTAGTAAACTTTTAATCCAATTTTCTATTGATGGGTGAGGCTGTTTCCTCCCTGTTGTTTGACCTGAGACCAAACTGTGGTGGAGGTAATGAAGATCATGGCAACCTCCTTCAAAAGATCCCATGCACACACTGCCACAACCAGTGCTCCAACCCTGCAGCAGGCCACCACCGATACACGTCTCCTGGACATTCACTGGCTAGTCTGGGTCAGTCTCCTGTGGGGTCACTGCTCCTTTCGTCTGGGTCCTGTTGCAAGCAAGGTTTTGTTTGTTACCTCCAAGACTCTGTTCTCCCAGTCCTATGTAAGTTCTGGTGGCTTTATGGTGGGGTTAATGGCGATCTCCTCAAAGAGGGCTTATGCCACACCCAAGTCTGCTGCAACCAGAGCCCTGACCCCTGTGCCTTGCCACTGCTGACCTGTATCTCTGCAGAAGATCCTCAGACACTCAAGGCAGGTCTGGCTCAGTCTCTGTTATATATTCTGGTGTACACAAGGTTTTGTTTGATCCCTCTGAGAGTCTTTGGTGGGTAAGGGGTTTGATTGTAAATGTGATTTCTCCCTTCATTATCCAAGACAATAATCCAAGTCTATGCCCCAACCAGTAATGTTGAAGAATCTGAAGTTGAATGGTTCTATGAAGACCTACAAGACCTTCTAGAACTAACACCCAGAAAATATGTCCTTTTCATTATTGGGGGCTGGAATGCAAAACTAGGAAGTCAAGAGATACCTGGAGTAACAGGCAAATTTGGCTTTAGGGTATAAAATGAAGCAGGGCAAAGGCTGACAGAATTTTGCCAAGAGAACGCACTTGACATAGCAAACACCCTCTTCCAACAACACAACAAAAGACTCTACACATGGACATCACCAGATGGTCGACACCAAAATCAGATTGATTATATTCTTTACAGCCCAAGATGGAGAAGCTTTATACAGTCAGAAAAAAACAAGACCAGGAGCTGACTGTGGCTCAGATCATAAACTCTTTATTGCAAAATTCTGACTTAAATTGAAGAAAGTAGGGAAAATTCCTGGACTATTCAGGTATGACCTAAATCAAATCCCTTGTGATTATACAGTGGAAGTGAAAAATAGATTTAAGGGACTAGATCTGATAGAAAAAGTGCCTGAAGAACTATGGACAGAGGTTCATGACATTGTACAGGAGGCAGGGATCAAGACGACCCCCAAGCAAAAGACATGCAAATAGGCAAAATGGTTATCTGAGGAGGTCTTAGAAATAGCTGAGAAAAAAAGAGAAGCTAAAGGCAAAGGAGAAAAGGGAAGATGCTGGGAGGCAGAGTATTACAAGGACTCTTTCATATCAGAAGCTTGCATTTATTTGTCACTCTGTCAGCTCTTGTCTGGAGAATCCCATAGATAGAGGAGCCTGGCAGGCCACAGTCAACGGGGTCACAAAGAGTCGGACACAACTGAAGGATTAACACTACACTACTACTACTACTGTGGGCTCTTATCTAAGGCATGTGTTTACAGGAGGGAGCTAGAATCAGTTTAAGATTTGGAAATGTTGCTTGTTCAAGCAAATGGAAGCTGAGACAACAATACTATTGAATAGGTCAGCTAAATTTTACAATCCATCTTGTGATGCCACAATATCAAGAATAATAATTGTTTGTATAGCACATATGTCAAAGGACATAGATATTGCTTTCTAAGGGGGCCTCCCATGTGGCACTAGTGGTAAAGAATCTACCTCTCAATGCAGGAGGTGCAAGAGACCTGAGTTCGATCCCTGGATCAGGAAGATACCCTGGAGGAGGGAATGGAAACCCACTCGAGTATTCTTGCCTGGAAAATTGCATAGACAGAGGAGCTTGGCAGGCTACAGTCTATAGGGTCTCAAAGAGTCAGACATGGCTGTGTGACTAAGAACATGCACACAAAAGTGAAATGACTTCCAGTGCTGCCAGGTGGTTGACAGGGTGTTTATTCACAATTTTGCAATAAATGCGTGAGCTTAACATCAAGTCATAAAATCTAAATAAGCAAGGGAAGTGATTCTCCCTCTATATCTTTTAAATTTGTGCCTTTGGGTTAAACTGTCTCTGATTTTTAGGAAATCTTGATTATTGTGTAGAGATTGTCTGCAGTGGTAGCCTTTGCTGTAAGTCTAGTTGACCTAATGGTGTTGGTCCTGGGACAGCCCTTCATGGGTAGGGAATTGGTGTCACCCATGTCTCTACAGAATTGGTCTCCAGGCTCTTTTTTTAAAGGTCTGTGCATTTGGGGGGCCTTTTGAAGTACTGTCTTGTTGCCTGATTTCTGTGGCTATGAGTAGTAACTCAACAGACAGTTCCTTTTTCTCTCTCTTGCTGTATACAGTCTTTTAAAATATTTTAAAGTTCAAGACATGTAAAATTTGGAGTTTCAGTCTTTAATTCTCTATGATTTCTTATTGATTTGACCTTATGGTTACCAGAAAGATATGTGGTGGATATCTCCAATGCTTGTACTCGTAGGTGGCCATGTCCTTCTCCAGAGTTTCCCAATCAATCTCTTTATGATTGGGGATAGCCCCTACCAAGACAATGGTGGCAGGTTCATTGGCCTGGGTCTTGAACCCAAGAGCACAGGAACAGGGCTTTGGCACCTAGGCTACTTCTATGAGTATTTCACATTTTGTGAGGGGCTTGATAACTTCCTCTGTCATTTTAGGTTTCACTAGCACTAGGTGCTCATGGAGAAGGCAATGGCAAACCACTCCAGTACTCTTGCCTGGAAAATCTTGTGGGCAGAGGAGCCTGGTAGGCTGTAGTCCATGGGGTCACGAAGAGTCGGACATGACTGAGCGACTTCACTTTCACTTTTCACTTTCATGCATTGGAGAAGGAAATGGCAACCCACTCCAGTGTTTATGCCTGGAGAATCCCAAGGATGGGGGAGCCTGGTGGGCTGCAGTTATGGGGTTGCACAGAGTCGGACACGACTGAAGCAAGTTAGCAGCAGCAGCAGCGCTAGGTGCTCAGGCTGTTTATATTGGACCATTAGATCTTGTGCCACAATGTGCCATGGATGAGACCTATGATATCCTATAATGTTGAGAAACAAGTTGTAATAGCAGTAAGGTACATGGACAAGAAAGTAACTGCAGGCCCTGTCTGTACTTGCCTTTGCAAGAAACCATATCTTCCCCAGTGACAGTATCCATATTTTACTGATTAGGACTTGGAGTTCACAGTGCTACCCTGTAAAACCAGTGGTCAGGGAAAAGTAGTTTCCCTCTCTTTCTTGTAAGGGCACTTCCTGCCATATTTATCCAGTAGTGCCCACTAGTGGGTAGGAAGTTGCCATTCCCATGTCTCAGTTAATTAAGATTAGTTAACTAAGTTATTAACAAGATCCTATGCAACAGGATTTCGAATAACGTTAGCCAATTCAGCTAACAACCAACACACTTAGAGTCAAAAAAATGCACCCAATGTCAAACACCGGTTAAGGGGAATTTACCTTCTGTGGGGTGTTAGCAGGTGGAAAACACATCTGTGGAACCTCAAACCATCTCTGATAAGCAGTGCTCTGAAGTTCAGGAAGCCAATTCTTTTCTTTCTGTAGATTACACTTTTGGATGTAAAGTTTTGATAGTGTTCTGCTTAGGCAGTATGCTGCAGTGCAAAGCAGTACAAATGAATGCCATCAAGTGGTGGACCTACCCCAGATAGAATTACTCACCTGGGGAGAGCCAATTAGTCACCCATTTGCAGCGATAAGTCATTCTCCAAGGTAGATTATGAGAACAACTCTACCATCCTGTTTGTGAGTCAATTATTATGAATCTATGAAATAAATATATATTAAGTGAAGCACAGGGTACCAGATGGTAAATCGATTCAATAACAGACCACAAAAGAAATCAAAATAGAAAGTTGATTATTCACAGGTCTTGGAGAAAGTACTTGGCTTGCCTCAAGGGACCACCCAGGAAGATCAAGACAGAGTGAAGAGAAAAATGGGACTTGGGGCATATGTCTTTATTAGCATGAATAGGTTGAGTGCTTTAGGGTTTCTAGCTAGGGCTGGATAAGTCAATTCAAACCAAGCAAGTGGGGTTTTCTTAAGTCTCATGGAGATCTTATCTAAGGGGTGAACAAGAGTAAGGCACAGGGAGTTAGGGAAAACTAGATCATAAGGGTGCTTGAGAAGTCATATTAAAAACTTGCATTTGCTTATGGCTCTATGGACTATTGTCTAGTCTAGTGCATACCCTAGGGGTATGCTCTAGAGATAAGAAGGCTAGCATTTTTTAAAGTCATTACAGACTGCTTGGCAAAAAAATATTAATGCCAAGGCAGTGATGCTATGGAACTGCATAGCTAACTCTTGACATCCATTGCTATTATGAGAAATGCAACAGATTTTTTGTTTTTTGACCCTACATCTCTGCTTAATATATTAGTTCTAACATGTTTTTAGGTGGAATGGTTGGAATGACATCACTGACTCAATGGACATGAATTTGAGCAAACTCCTGGAGATAGTGAAGGATAGGGAAGCCTGGCATGCCACAGTCCTTTCGGTTGCAAAGAGTCGGACATGACTTAGCGACTGAACATTTTAGGGTTTTTTACAGAAGGGATCATGCTGTGTGTGGAAAAAAAAAGTAATTTTATCTTTCCAATTTGGATCTGCCCAGGTCAGTACTCTCCAGATTGCTTTCTGACTATGGTGAAGGGGTCTGGGCAAGTTAGTTTGGCTCCATTGGTTCTACAGCCTGTATCAAATTCTGTGTGCCTATTACCAGATGCATAGTTCAGCAATACTCCTCCTGGGACCCTTGGCATATGGTGCTATATCCTACACTATTCATTAAAACATTTTGGTCATGGGTGTATGTATAGTCATTGTTTGAAAAAAGGATCAAATGGAAATATCTTAATGCCACCATGATGCTGATGTCACTCTTGGAATAATGGATGTTTTTAGTTTCTTTTAAAAATTGTATTTGAGTGTCTAAGAATACATTACATGAGACCTACCTCATAAAATGTTTTTAAATGTAAACTATGTTATTGTTGACTATAGGTACAATGTACCACAGATCTCTAGAGCTTATTCATCTTGCTTAACTGAAATTTTATGTGTATTGATTAAAAAAATCCCAATTTGCGCCTCCTTGAGGTCCCTGTCAACCTCTTTTTTATTTTTAATTCTAGGTATTTCACTATTTTAGGTACTTCATATAATTGGAATCATGTAATATTCATTCTGTGTGAATAGATGAATTAACCTAGCATAATGTCCTCAAGGTTCATCCATGTTGCAGCATATTGCATGTTTTGTTGTTTTTTTAAGGATGAATTGTATTCCATTGTAGTTATTTTATCCATTTACCTTTCAATGGACATTTAGGTAGTTTTCATATCTTGGCAATTAAAAATACTGTTGCAATGATCTTGGATTTGCTAATATATCTTTGTTATCCTGATTTCAATTCTTTTGGATATATGGTGCATCACCGTTTTGCATTCCCACCAACAGAGGGCAAGTTTTTCAATTTCCCATATCTTCATCAGTGCTTTTCCTTGCCTTTTTTTTTTTTTTTTAAATAATAGACATTCTGACGGGAGTGAGGTGATATCTCACTGTGGTTTTGATTCACATTTTTCTGGTGAATAGTAACATTGAGTAGTTTTTCATATTACTGTCACCCACTTCAAGTGTTTTTGAGAAACATCTACTCAAGTTTTTAGCCAATTTTTAATTACATTTTTCCTTATAGTTGTATTACAGAAGTTTCTTATATATTTTGTAGATTAACCTCTTATCAGATATACAGTTTGCAAATATTGTATCCATTCTGTAGGTTGCCCTTTCACTCTGCTGATTGTTTCCTTTGCTATGCAGAAGCCTTTAGTTTGATGTAGTCTCACTTACCTATATTTATTTTTGCTGTTTGTACTTTTGGACCAGTGTCGGGATTCTTCTCTATGTTTTCTTCTAGGAATTTTATAATTTCTGGTCTTATGTGTAAATCTTTAATACATTATTGAGTTGATTTTTTGTGTATGGCATAAGATAAGGTTTCAATTTTATTTTTTTCTGTATGCTGATAGCCAGTTTTTCCATTTGCTGAAGAGACTACATTTTCCCCAGTGTGTATTATTTCCTTCTAAGATCAGTAACAAAGCAATTATGCTCATTCACAACACTTCTATGCAGCACAATACTGGAAGTCCTAGCCAGAGCAATTTGGTAAGAACAAGAAAAAAAGACATCCACATCGGAAAAGAAGTAAAATATGTCTTGTTTGCAGATGATGCTGTAAAAGGAAATGAAAAAAAAGTGCAGCAAATATAGAAATTCCTCAAAATTCTAATGACTCCACCCCACTAAAAAAAAAATTGTTAGAACTAAAAACCAAATTCAGTAAAGTTGAAGTGTATAAAATCAACAAATAAAAATTGGCTGCATTTATATATCCTAACAATTAACTATCTGAAAAGGAAATTAAGAAAATGTCACTTACAGTAGCATCCAGAAAGAATAAAATACTTAGGTAGAAACAACTAGGGAGGTAAAAGACTTGTATACTAAAAGCTATAAAATATTGGTGAAATAAATGAAACAAGACACAAACAAATTGAAAAACTTCCAGTGTTCAAGGATTGGAAGAGTTAATATTATTAAAACATTTATAATAAATAATCTGCAGATTTAATCCAATCCCTATCAAAATCCCATTGGCAATTTTTACAAAAATAGGAAAGACAATTCTAAAGTTCAGATAGAATCACAAAAGACTATGAATTATCTAAAAAGATTTTGAGAAGGAAAGAAAAATGGAGGCATCACATTTCCTGATTTCAAAACATGTTACATCTTCAAAGTGTTTTTGCCAAGTAATGTAACATATACATGAGTTATTGGGATTATGACATGGACATTTTTTTGTGAGACCATTATTCTATTAGCCATAGTATACTTAGAGGAATTTGTCCCTTTCATCTGGGTTATCAAATTTATTATAAACTTGCTCATAGTATTCCCTTAAATGTCTTTAAGGGACATTCCTTTAAAAGACATTCCTTTAATGTCTGTGGGATCAAAGGTGTAATCCACTCTTTTATTAATGATAGTGGCAGTTGTGTCTTCTGTCTTTTTATCTTAGTCACTATGGTTAGAGAGATTTATCAATTTTACTGATCTTTCCAAAGAAACGTCTTTTGTGTTCATTAAATTTCCTTCTAATCTTTCTGTTTTCATTTGATTTATGCTCTAGCCTTTATTTTAATTTTGTTCTGTTCATTTTTAGTTTAATTTTGCCATCTTCTCTATTTAGATGGCTACTGATTTCATTTTATTTTTTCTTTTTTAATACAATATTAATTGTTTTAAATTTTCCCCAGGCACTGCTTTAGTGCATTCATCAAATTTTGATATGCTCTATTTTATTCTCTTTTAGTTAAAAATAATTTTAATCCCCCAAGTCTTCCTTTTTGATATATGGATTATTTGGAAGTAAACTAATTTCCAAATATGTGGTTACTTTATAGATAACTTTCTGTTATTGATTTTAGCTCAATTGTGTTTCTGGAATATTCTTTTTAAAGTTTCTTTTACGGTGCAGAATATGGTTTATCTGTGTGAGCGTTCTATGTGCATTTGAGAAGAATGTGTAGTTGGCTGTTTTTGGGTATAGTGTTGTATAAATATCAAAGATAGTGTAGTTCACATCATCTATATTCTTACTGTGTTTTACCTATTTATTCTATTAATATCTTAGAAAGAAATGTTGAAGTGTCCAATTTTAGTTATGGATTTGCCTTTCTCTCTTTTCAATTCCATAAGTTTTTGCTTCATATATTCTGAGGTTCTCTTGTTTGAGGCATAATATTTAGGATTGTTATATCTTCTTGGTGAATTGACTCTTCCATCATTATCTAATTTCCCTGTTTATATTTGATAATATTCCTTGTTCTGAAGTCATAAGGGTACAATTTTTGTTATTCTTCCTTGAATATTAAGGGTTTTCTTCTGTAGGAGAGTTTGAGGAGATGGATCTGGGTGGAATTTTGCCCAAGGCTACTTTTCCCTTCCCCTAGCCAGCACCATGAAGAAGATTTTATCAAGATTCTCTCACCTTCCTAGTGAGAACCTGATGGGGTTCATGGAGTTCTAAAAGTTTCCCAGAGAGTACTAACCAGGATATATTTGCCACTCCCAAACTCTTCACACTCTCACCCTAGCCCATGCTTTCAGCCTTTATCAACTTGTTAATATTTTTACCTGGATCTTCTTACTGTCTTATATGGTAAACAATGATATCCTCTCCAAGTAAGTCAATGCTAGAGTCTGGTTTCTTGCTGTAGGTGTCAGTCTCTCATTAGATTTTAGGATGTTTGGCTATTGGCTCTAGGGTTAGGATCAGGAAAGTTCCTGATTTTCATTTTCTTCATGATTTTCTTTTCGTAAGGATGAGAAAGATGTTCTTCAGCTCTCTATGAAAGTGAAGTCTCTCAGTCATATCCGACTCTTTCCAACCCCATAGACTGTAGCCCCCCAGGTTCCTCTGTCCATGGGATTTTCCAGCAAGAATACTGGAGTGAGTTGCCGTTTCCTTCCCCAGGGGATCTTCCCTACCCAGGGTTGGAACTCAGGTCTCCCACCTTACAGGCAAACTTTACTGTCTGAGCCACCGGGAAATCTTATACATGGAGCTCTCTATATTTCTGAGCAAAAGCCAGAAGTGACATCCATCACGTTTTACTTTCTATTGAGAAATTTCTAGGGATAGACTCCTAGATTTCAAGCAAGGCTCCAATAAACATTATTTTATATATTCTCCTATGGTATCAATACTATGTGAGAATTTTCCTGGATTATAGATCCAGTAGAAAGGTTACTAGGACATAGTTTATGTATGTAGTTAATTTGGCCAGTTCTACCACACTGCGTCCAGAATGGCTACAGAAGTTTATTTACATGCCTGTATGCATGCTAAGTTGCTTCAGTTGTGTCTGACTTTTTACGACACTATGGACTGTAGCCTACCAGGCTCCTCTGTCCATGCCATTCTTTAGGCAAGAATACTGGAGTGGACTTCCATTCCTTGGATGGAACCCAGGTCTCCTGCATTGCAGCCAGATTCTTTACCATCTGAGCCACCAGAAAAGCCCTTTTAGCCCCTCAGGCTCTGGGAAAATTCTGCTTCTGAATCAGGTGGTGGTGGTGGTATAGTTGCTAAGTCGAGTTTGACTCTTTTGACCCCACTGACTGTAGCCGCCAGGCTCCTCAATCCATGAAATTTTCCAGACAAGTATACTGGAGTGGGTTGCTATTTCCTACTCCAGGGGATCTTCCCAACCCAGGGATCGAACCTGGGTCTCTTATGTCTCCTGCATTGGCAGGCGGGTTCTTTACCACTAATGCTACCTGAGAAGCCTGTCTACATCTGCTGCTGCTGCTGCTAAGTCGCTTCAGTCATGTCTGACTCTGTGCAACCCCATGGACTGCAGCCTACCAGGCTTCTCCATCCATGGGATGCTCCAGGCAAGAACACTGGAGTGGGTTGCCATTTCCTTCTCCAATGCATGAAAGTGGAAAGTGAAAGTGAAGTCGCTCAGTTGTGTCCAACTCTTAGTGACCCCATGGACTGCAGCCTACCAGGCTCCTCCATCCATGGGATTTTCCAGGCAACAGTACTGGAGTGTGGTGCCATTGCCTTCTCCTGTCTACATCTACTAATAGTGAATAAAGTGTATATTTCCCCCATTTTTGCCAATAAGTAACATTGTTTCAATTTTCTGCAAATATAAAGTGGCATAGCATGGTTTTAATGTACATTTCTCAGATTGCTGATGATTTTGAGCAAGTTTTCCTATACTTAATCACTGAAGTTTCCTTTTCCTAACTGTCTGTTCTTGTTCTTTGCTTATTTTTGATTTATATTTCTCATTGTTTCATATGTGGTTCAATTGTTTATTTTAGACATTAGTCTCTGATCAGCTATAGACATTGCAAATAACTTCGATCAATAGATTGACTGGAATCATTCACTACATAGAAACCCTTAATCTTGATATAGTCAACCCATCAAATTTTGTCTTGCAACTTTCTTTGGTGCAGGGAGGGGGGAGGCTTATGATGTTTTTCTTTATACTTAGGCTAAAAAACTTATAGGACTTTCTTTGTTTTTCACGCTTATGCATTGTTTCAAATCTTGTCACCAACGTTTAGTTCAGCACACATTAAAACATGTAAATTAATCTTATTTTGAGACTTAGAGGAAAAGCAGTACTTTAGCAATTTTGTATAGTATGCCATAAAGAACATAAGATTAGGAGTTGGAAAGAAAAACAAAAAATTCTTGTCCAAACTTTACTACTTAATAGTTGTGACCTTGAACAACAGATAACCTCATTGAACCTGATAATGTTTGGTAAAATGAAGCTAACATCACAAAATATGCCTTACATTGTTATAAAAATTAAATGAGAACTTATTTTGAAAGTACTTTGAAAAGCATGTATTGCAGAACAAATATAAAATCATGATTCAGTCAATTTGTATCTTTAGTTTTATTATATTAGTGAGATTTCCTAAACCAGTGGCCAAAGAACAGTTTCAAGGATATTAATTAATGTTCTCAAAGAAGGACTTCTATATTCAGATCAGTCAGAGATTATAAATTATAATTAAAAATTAACTCATTTATTGTGGTACTTCTTTGAACCATCAATACTCTTAATATAGAATGAGCTTTGACAATAGTCATGAAATAGTGTGGCTTTTCCATAGCTGTTTTCCTCCACAAACTTTTTTGTGTGTGTGTGTGGAAATAGCTCTCAGAATATATTAAAAAAAAATACATGTTTGGGCAGGGGAAGATTTATGGGAAAAAACACTGAGCATTTTATATTCTAATTTTGCTACTTAGGTGAGACTTTGGGAAAAGTGCTTAACCTCTTTGAGAGTCACTTTCTTAATCCTGGAAAACAGGGATAAAGAGTTTCATTGATGTTTTTGTAAGGTACTATATAAGAAGTGGTACTGCATCCATGATCCTTCACCCATGATGCTGCATAATACTACTGAATAGAGTTTTTATTATTGTGATATGATATTTGATAATGATGTAAGCTTATCTATCATTCTTTTCAATTGCTATTAACATCTCTATCTTCCTTTCTGTGTGCTCTTGTTTATTTATTTATCACTTTCTATATATGATTTCCTAGTACGTAGTAGGATGTCAGTAAGTGATGGTGGTGGTAGTTTATGTGTGCTTTTAAATATTTTTACTATTATTACTAAGAGTAACAGTGTTTGATCAGAGATCAAAACATTGATCTCTGATGATTAGTTTGTATTCATCACATCTCAGCTTTCTTTTCTCATACCTAAGAAAATGAAGTAGAGGTTGGTACTGCTTCTTTGTAACAGGACATCTTTGGTATACTTGCTAATAGTATAACTGAAATCACACATGTGCTAGCTGTCATATTTCCTGCATCATTATTTCAGCTACCACTGAAATGAAAATGCATGGTGACATTCTTTCTCAAAAACCTTTATGTGGCTGTAATGTAGATAAGCACATAAGATGGGAAATTCCTTCATGTATGAATCTGCATAAAACTCCTGAATGGAGATTTTATTGTGATATGTGATAATGATACAGGTTTATATGTCATCCTTTTCAATTATTATTAGCATATATATCTTACCTTCTATGTGTTCTTATTTATTTATGCATCACTTTCTATATATGATTTATTTCATTACCTCATTTAGATTCTGAATTCACTCTCAAAAAATACCTCAAAAATCATTTACTTCACTGAATATTGTTCAGTGAGAAGTTGAATCATCACTCTTTTTGAGTATTGTTCTGGAATTTTCAAAACCTATGAAGCTACTATAATCAGGGACCAAACTTACAATTTTACAGAATCAATTCTGAAGAGTTAAATAATTTTCAGTTTGCCAAACAGTGAAAACCACATCCTTCCAGGTAGTCTTACTGTGATATCTTAAGCCCAATAGATTTAGAAGTGAACCAGAATTCCTTTGAACCTGACCTTTGTAAGATTCCTGTGGGGAGAGGGACCCTCAATAGCCATGTCCTGTCACCTTTCAAATGCTCAGATTGCCAGTAGCCTTTTAAGTTTGTCTGTGACAATGAAACAAGTGGTTAAGAGTCTTTGTCATTTCAATTTTTCACATGTTTTCTTTTTGAAACAGTCCTTGACATTGTAATTTTTCACATATTTCCTCTCTCTCTCTCTTTTGTTCTCACTCTCACTCTCTTTCTCTTTCTCCTTGTGTGTGTGGTCTCTACACGAGTGAAAACTACTTTCAGCAGCCAGCTGCCACAGGCCACTCAGCTGTTAGAAAAGCACAGCTTCAGAACTGTCAACCAAAATAAAAAACGAAGCAAATCACAAAGGAACCAGGTAGCTATGATTAGGCTTGGGGATCTCACTCTAGCTATACTAAGTTGCTATGGTTTATCAGGAAAGCCTGAGGTAGGAAGACATATTGCCTCCAATTTTGCAGCCACTCTTATAGGAACACCATCTATCAAAAGAATGTTTCTTGAAGCTTACTGTGTAAGGGTTGATTATCAATGAACAGTCAAGGGCAACTCAGTCTGCCTCTTCTTTTGAGACTTGTGCAAAGACACATTTACTACCATGATAGAAGATAATTTGTAGCAGGTGCTATGAATATACCTATTCTGAGCATTATTTATCTATTTATGACTATCCTACAAAATCCAAAACAATATTCTCTTAAGCTCTAGAGAGGTAGTAGGAAGAGTAAATCTCATAATTTTGCCCCAAAGAATGTTTCTTCAAAGAGGGTCAAGAGTAATAGGTGAAAAGAAAACAATTGACTGATCTTTGTATTTTATGTCACTAATGCTACAATGGAGAGTGATGAGAAATGATCTATCATTTAGGCAGAAAACATGTCCAAAATCAAGTCCATTCTTTTCAGGGAGTAGGATTCCCTCTAAGGCTAGCTAGTCTATTGAGCCTGCTTTGCTCCATTTTATTTTTTTGGTAGAGTCAGGTGATTGAAAACAACTTTTGAATCTAACTTTGAAACATGCTGAGTCAGCTTCTCCAAAAGTCTGAACTACTCCTAAGTGGATGGTAAGTTAAGTATTTATTTTTTTTTCAGACCTCCAAGCTCTACTGACATGGGTTTAATAAGTCCTACCCTGGAGTCTGAAAATGAGAATGCCTGATATACTTCCCTACAGTATCTTTTAGGCCCCAGGAGAATGTACCTTTTTATTTCTCTCTGTATGAGTTGGTAAATTAAAACAAAGAAGTCCTTTGAAATTATTTCAGTTCCAAACATCAGCCCCTGAGATTTACAGAGCTTATATTCACATTCATACAAACTATAGCACAAGCAACGGTTTCCCTTATTACTTGTAACCCCTAACTGACTTTTCCTGATGTGGGCTCAGCATCCTAATCCATATAGTGTGACCTCTTTGCTTTTGTAGCTTCTGTTGTTCAATAAGGGAAATGAAGTAGCCAGCACTTCACTGTAGGAGTTTCTGTTGCAGTCAAGAAGAGCAAGACCCTTCTAATATTTTAGTTCAGTGGGGGGTAGAAAAAAATCAGTGATAATTTTCACAACACTATAAATTTTCAAACTACTTAGCAGAAATTAAAAGAAAAGTAGAATTATTAAGGGGAGTATAGGTTTGAATAGAAAATTTGAAGAAGTTAAATATTTAAACTAAATTTAGTTCTGTCTTCTTCCTCTAGCTGCTTCCACAAAAGCTCTGGAAATAATGTTCATTCTGTTTAATTTTTTGTTTGATAGATATTTACTTATGCCTATAGTGAATCTGAGTGAGGTCCGGGAGTTGGTGATGGACAGGGAGGCCTGGCATGCTGCAATTCATGGGGTCACAAAGAGTCGGACACGACTGGGTGACTGAACCAAACTGAACTGAACTGATAGTAACTAAACGCCAAATACTTAATATCCAAACCTTTACTTCGGCATTAGAGATAAAAGCTATCTTAGTTTGGTTAAGATCACTAGCTTCATTGTTTGAGTGTCTGTTATGCCGATTAGTAGCTGTGTGATTTTGAAAAGTTATAATCAGTAATTTTTTTAGTGTCATTTAGACATAGTTTTTTTTTTTCTCTCCTTTAATGCAATTACTGATTTTATTAAAAGCTTCACATCACTACTGTGTTTTCATCAAGAATCTGTGTTCACTAAATGTAATAGCTGAAGGGATGACTACAACCATGGTAAGGCATGTCATTTTGAAGAAGTTTTTAACCGATGTTGATTTCAGTTTTCTAAATTGTAAAATGGAAGTGCTGGATTATATAGTTTTTGAGAATCTTTCAATTTGAAAATCCTGAGATTATAAAGTTTTGATTCTCCTTTCAGTGGAGGTAAAGAAATTAAGCCCCTAGACCAATTGAGAATGAGAAGATAAATCATTTTTCAATAATCTCTTGTGTGCTTGTGCTCATGCTCAGTCATTCGGTTGTGTCTGACTGTTCGTGACCCCACAAACTGCAGCACACCAGGCTTATCCGTCCTTAACTGTCTCCCGGAGTTTGCTCAGATCCAAGTTCATTGAGTCAGTGATACCATCTAACCATCTCATCCTCTGTTGTCCCTTTCTCCTCCTGCCCTCAATCTTTTCCAGCATGAGTCTTTTCCAGTGAGTCGGCCCTTCACATCAGATAGCCAAAGTATTGGAGCTTCAGCATCAGTATTTCCAATGAATATTAAAGATTGATTTCCCTTAGGATTTACTGGTTTGATCTCCTTGTTGTCCTAATTATTCTCTGTAGAGTCAGGACTTGTGTGTTATCAACTGCATGTTTGCAAACCCTAGTTTGGCTAACTCCTTGAAACGTCATAGTATTCTGAGTTAGTTGCCACTATTGTCTATTCATGAAATGCCCATAACACTTTACCAAATATATCAGGAAAGTAATCTTGTCAACATTAAAAAAATAATAATCTAAATGACTTGTAGTGATCTACTTCACTGTTCCCTCTGTTCTTATGATGCATTAACAATTTATAAATTCAGTCCTTAGTTTTTCTTGTTATAGACCACGTCTAAGAAAATTTTTGTTTCAAGAAGCAAGTAGACCTTTGTTTTTATCTATCTCTTCTTCCCTTTAGAATCTTATCACAATCTCAGCACAATCACTTGATGAAACTGTTTTTATATTGAAGGCTTGCAATGCCACCTTGTGGATAAGTGATGGCAGCAGTGGGCTACACAAGAGTACTTTCAACCCATGTGTGATTCATGTCAATGTATGGCAAAGCCCACCACAATATTGTAAAGAAATTATCCTCCAATTAAGGTAAACTAATTAATTTTTTAAAAGAGTACTTTCATATATTTTCTAGGAAATATGCTTAAATTTGAATCCTTTTAACTTGTCAAGTTTTAATTCAAGATTTTGCTTCCTAGACCAAAAATTAGTCACAGTCAGTGTCCTTCTTTGTCTTCTTAAGGTAGTAGTTGAAGAATAGACCATTTTGTTGCTGCTGAGAGCTTATTCTGGGTATTAATTTAAAATGCACAGGTCACCCAAGTGATCACATCAAAAGTTTCTGCTTTAATGATATACAGAGAGTGATATTTAAAAGTGCTGAGTTTCAATGGCAGATTTGTGATGGCTTGTTTCTGTTATCCCTATGGATAATTTCTATATACAAAAAGTAAGAATTTCTTGGATTGATCATAGTTAAGTAATATACATATATTATTATTTGTAATAGGTTTTAGAATCAAACTAGAACTATTTGCAGTGGTATAGTGTATTCCATATCCTGAATGATCCTCTCACTTTCTCCTACTGTAAACACCTAAAATGCTGAATAAAATAAAAAATTAAACAAATGTATCAATGAAATGAAAATCTAGAAATACTCAGAGATCAAACAGTAAATGAAAATACAAATTCAAAGAAGATATCTAGGCACTAAGGTTATCTTTTACCTTAAAGATATTTGCTAAAGCTAGGAACTTTGATTTTCGTATCTTTTTAGTGTGAGGTACAATGACTAGAGGCTGGAGACAAACTGATCTGTTGTCAGCAATTGTAATCAGATATCTTTGGCAAACAAGAAAAAATAACAACAACAACAACAACAACAAAGTTACCCCAGGCAGAGAGGGACAGATGACAATAAAAAGTGGTCCAATAGTTAATAATTAGCCTGCCAGTGCAGGGGAAATAGTTTTGATCCCTGGTTTGGGAAGATTCCACATTGCCTGGGATAACTAAGCCTGTGGACCACAATTACTGAAGCCCAGGTGTAATATACAGATTGTCTGATAAACTATGGATGGAGGTTCGTGACATTGTACACAAGACAGGGATCAAGACCATCCCCATGCAAAAGAAATGCAAAAAAGCAAAATGGCTGTCTGGAGGCCTTACAAATAGCTGTGAAAAGAAGAGAAGCGAAAAGCAAAGGAGAAAAGGAAAAAATATAAGCATCTGAATGCAGAGTTCCAGAGTAGCAAGAAGAGATAAGACAGCCTTCTTCAGCAGTCAATGCAAAGAAATAGAGGAAAACAAGAGAATGGGAAAGACTAGACATCTCTTCAAGAAAATTAGAGATACCAAGGGAATATTTCATGCAAAGATGGGCTCGATAAAGGACAGAAATGGTATGGACCTAACAGAAGCAGAAGATATTAAGAAGAGGTGGCAAGAATACACAGAACTGTACAAAAAAGATCTTCATGACCCAGATAATCATGATGGGGTGATCACTCACCTAGAGCAAGACATGCTGGAATGTAAAGTCAAGTGGGCCTTAGAAAGCATCACTATGAACAAAGCTAGTGGAGGTGATGGAATTCCAGTTGAGCTATATGAAATCCTGAAAGATGATGCTGTGAAAGTGCTGCACTCAATATGCCAGCAAATTTGGAACACTCAGCAGTGGCCACAGGACTGGAAAAGGTCAGTTTTCATTCCAATCCCAAAGAAAGGCAATGCCAAAGAATACTCAAACTACTGCACAATTGCACTCATCTCACACGCTAGTAAAGTAATGCTCAAAATTCTCCAAGCCAGGCTTCAGCAGCATGTGAACCGTGAATTTCCAGATGCTCAAGCTGGTTTTAGAAAAGGCAGAGGAACCAGAGATCAAATTACCAACATCCACTGGAACATTGAAAAAGCATGAGACTTCCAGAAAAACAGCTATGTCTGCTTTATTGACTATGCCAAAGCCATTGACTGTGTGGATCACAATAAACTGTGGAAAAATCTGAAAGAGCTGGGAATCCCAGACCACCTGACCTACCTCTTGAGAAACCTGTATGCAGGTCAGGAAGAAACAGTTAGACCTGGACATGGAACAACAGACTGGTTTCAAGTAGGAAAAGGAGTACATCAAGGCTGTATATTGTCAGCCTGCTTATTTAACTTATATGCAGAGTACATCATGAGAAACGCTGGGCTAAATGAAGCACAAGCTGGAATCAAGATTGCTGGGAGAAATATCAATAGCCTCATACATGCACCACCCTTATGGCACAAAATGAAGAACTAAAGAGCCTCTTGATGAAAGGGAAAGAGGAGAGTGAAAAGTTGGCTTAAACTCAACATTCAGGAAACTAAGATCATGGCATCTAGTCCCATCACTTCATGGCAAATAGATGGGGAAACAGTGGAAACAGTGGCTGACTTTATTTTTCTGGGCTCCAAAATCACTGCAGATGGTGATTGCAGCCATGAAATTAAAAGACGCTTACTCCTTGGAAGGAAAGTTTTGGCTAATCTAGGCAGCATATTAAAAAGCAGAGACATTACTTTGTCAACAAAGGTCCGTCTAATCAAGGCTATGGTTTTTCCAGTGGTCATATATGGATGTGAGGATTGGACTATAAAGAAAGCTGAGTGCTGATTCTTTTGAACTGTGGTGTTAAAGAAGACTCTTGAAAGTCCCTTGGACTGCAAGAAGATCCAACCAGTCCACCCTAAAGGAGATCAATCTTGGGTGTTCATTGGTAGGACTGTTGTTGAAGCTGAAACTCCAATACTTTGGCCACCTCATGCGAAGAGCTGACTCGTTTGAAAAGATCCTGATGCTAGGAGGGATTGGGGGCAGGAGGAGAAGGGGATGACAGAGGATGAGATGTTTAGATCATGTCACCGTCTCAATGGACATGGATTTGGGTGGACTCTGGGTGTTAGTGATGGACAGGGAGGCCTGGCTTCCTGCTGTTCATGGGGTCGCAAAAAGTCAGACATGACTGAGTGACTGAACTGAACTGAATATTTTTTTACATGGAAAGGCTTTTCCACATTGCTCACATTCATGGGGTTTCTCTCCAGTGTGATTCCTTTCATGTGTTTGAAGATAACTGGGATAAAGGAATGCTTTTTCACAGTTCTGACATTTATAAGGTAAATCTCCAGTGTGTGTTACTATGTGTTTTCGAAAAGTTACTCGCCACCTGAAGGCTTTCCCGCATTCCTTACACTCATAGGTATTTTCTCCAGTGTGGATTCTTTCATAGTCCTAAGGATTCTGGGTAGTAGTCAATTCTTTAGAACATGTTTTACATACATGTGGTATCTCTCCTCTGTAAAGTCATATGTGTGCCTATAAGGAACCAAAATGTTTGAAGTCTTTACCACACTGCTTACAATCACAGGGTTGTTCTCTGGTGTGAATTATGTCATGTATTCAGATTCTTTAAGACTTTTAAAAGCTTTTTTACATTGTTTACATTGATAGGGTTTCCCTCCATTGTGACTGCTTTGATTCATTGTAAGAGAATGGGGATAAGTGAATGCTTTCTCACATTTCTTACATTTAAAAGGTAAATCTCCAGTGTGTGTTACCACATCTATTCAAAAATTGATCTGCATGTCAAGGTGTTCCTACATTCTTTACATTCATAGGGTTTCACCCCTGTGTGAGTATTTTTGTGGCTCTGGAGTGATTTTTCATACAGAAAGACTTTTCCACATTGTTCACAATCATTGAGCTTCTCTCCAGTATGATTCCTTTTATGTGTTCTGAGAACACTGGAAGAAAAAAATGTCTCCCCACAATCTTTAAATTTATATACCTTTTCATGGTACTTTTGATGCTCTCTTGGTTTGTATTCAATGTGACATGACATGTGTCTATTAAGGGATGAATGACTCAAGAAGAATTTTCCACATGCACAGCATTCCCATGGTTTAAAACCAGCAGTTTTCTTCTTCACACTGAGAGTTAGAATAAGCTTCACATTTTCTCCCCAAAAATGAATCTTTCCTTTCAGAGAGTCTCTCTATCATAGGACTTTCTAATTTTCTCCCCTGGTTTTTGAACTGATCTTCAATGCCATGATCTTCCTGTCTTGCTTCTACTAATTTCAAATTCCTGAAGTTTTCTAATATCACATATTTGTAGAGTTTCCTCTGTGAAGAATCCAGTAAACACCACTCCTCAGGGTGAGTTTCACAGCCACATCTTCAAAGACCAATGAGTCCATTTCCAGGTTTCTTGGGATTATCTGAGTCACTTCCAAGGACTCCAACTACCAGTTAAGATGACAGGACAACTGAAGATGAGTAAGGGTGACTGGACAGGTAAACCAGAGAGGGAAAAACAGGATGCTGGCAACTCTGCACTGTGCAAGGAAGAAAACAATTCCCAGATTACTCATTCCTGATGTGTAGTAACTCATCTGTCATGCTCTTTCTCTTTCTTAAACTAGTTATGAAGCTAACAAGCTAAGTTATTACCATCTTCATTTTTTCCATATGGTATACTTCGAGCCATCTTTACCCATTTGTGCTACTTTTTTTTTTCCCAAACCTGCAGGATAAACACCTCTTTACAATTGATCTTTAATATTAACCTGAGGAAATGGATACTTTAACAGTAGATATTTGTTTTATAACTAGTTTTTATGTATTCCCTAGGGAAGATAGTTTTTCTTTTAACCTGATAACTACTGGCTGCTTTGTACTTATTGTTAACGTACTTAAACTTTTCTTCTTTGTTTAGAGAATATCTGTGCATTAAAGACTACATCATCCATTCACTAATTCACTTGTGTAGTTAATTAATATTTAATGAATGTTTGCTATAATATGTCAAGAATTGTGCTAGATAAGAGATACAGCAGTAAACAAGAAAAATGCAGTTCACAAAGACATATAAAACAAACTTAATAATGACCTCAGCTTGGACAATTTTTTTTGCTAACCAAAGTTATTATGGCCTGCATGCTAGGTAGCTTCAGTCATGTCTGACTCTCTGTGACCCCATGGACTGTAGGCCATCAGGCTTTTCTATCCATGAGTTTTTTGAGACAAGAATACTGGAGTGGGTTGCCACTTTCTATTCCAGGGGATCTTCCTGACCCAGAGATAGAACCCACATCTCCTGTGTCTCCTGCATTGCAGGTGGATTCTTTACCTGTTGAGCTATCAGGGAAGCTTTAAGTTATTCTCAAAGTAATCTAAAATCATTTTGAGCAATAGTAAATACTTTAAAATATCAATATGAATATTTGATTTCCTAGAGTTATTTTATAGACTGATAGCTTGATAGTTCTAAATAAATTACAAACTCCCTATTAGAAGTATCACCCAAAACTTTGGCCAAATATAATCTTGGGGATCTTTGACAAGTAAATCTATGACCATATATTTTGGGGACTAAGTAAAGCCATTTATTTTGTGTGGTCCTATCTTTCTTTAGCATGCTGTGATTCTCATGCATAGATTATTAAGTAAGATAAAAATGTATTTTCCCATAGGCTTAATCGAATCAGCTGGTAAAAGTCCTTGAATTCAAAAGAGTTCTTTATTTTGTAAGTCTTTATTTATGAGACAAAAACTTTTTGAAACAACAGAATCCAATTAATTTTAAATTATATCTATTTGTAATTTTGTATGTGTACGTGTATAATCTCACATATTTAATGTTAGACACTATATAAATCACCATAAGAGATAATATGTTATTCTAAAAATTATTGAGTTTTTCAAAGCCCATGCCCTTGGGCTTGGGCTTGGGCTTGGGATAAACTTACAGTTTATCACAAAATGGTTCTGGATATAAATTAAGTGCTTCAGGACTCTAAGAATATATATATATATATATTTTTTAATCTGAAAGCTCATTTTTTTAAAATTCAAGGTAATAACAATAGTCTTCTGTTTTCTGATTGTCTCCATTTTAGTACTTTTGCTTTACTTTATGTTTTGGCAGTTTTCCACAATTCTAAACTATTGCTATATATCTAGAATTATATGTCACACATATTTCTTGTTTCATTTATCTTGGGAGATTTGGTTGTTTTTTGTTTTTCTTTTTGTTTTGTATTTGGTCAAACTTTAGAGTATAGCTGTCAAAGAAATAGAGATAATGGAATTTTTTTCTTAATGATACCAGTTGTCCAACAGACCCTCCTATTCCACCATGGTATGCATTTCTCCAGGCAGGGCTTAAATCTGAATGGCCATGATAAAAATTGGATGTAACCAATAGAGTAAATGGATATTCCCTGTGCAGTTCATAAAGACTGCTATGTGATTAAATAGATGCATATTTTTTCCATTTCAATAAAAATCAATCAACCATGCATGTCTGTCCATACTGTATTCATTGACCCATGTTGTAAGTACTAAACATGGAATTTAAAGTAATTAATGATCCAGGATCTTTCTTACTTGCTCCTGTCTGTCTTCCCTTCACTGGAGTTAACTGTCTTCTTGCCTCCATCTCCTGCTTTCAGTCACATTCATACTTCTTTGGATATTTTGTTTGCTTTTAAAATAATTTTTGTGTCTAAGTCTTATTCTTTTTCAATGATTAATTTTCTGTTCATCTAGCCACTTTTATCTGGCAAAATCTATCTTGGGCAATTTACCTTTTCCAGCCAGTTTCTCATAAACCAGTTCTGACTCGTTGTGACTTGATGGAGTGTAGACTGTGAGGTTCCTCTGTCCATGGGATTCTCCAGGCAGGAATATTGGAGAGGGTTGTTATTTCCTTCTGCAAGGAATCTTCTCAACCCAAGAACTGAACCTGCATTTTTTACGTCTCCTGCATTGGCAGGCAGGTTCTTTACCTCTAGAGCCACATGTGAAAGTGAAAGTCACTCAGTCATGCCCGACTCTTCCGGACCCCCATGAACTATACAGTCCTGGAAATCTCCAGGCCAAAATACTTGAGTGGGTAGCCCATTCCCTTCTCTAGGGGATCTTCCCAACCCAGGGACCAAACCCAGGTCTCCCACATTGCAGGTGGATTCTTTACCAGCTGAGCCACCAAGGAAGCCATATGGGAAGCCCCAAAATAAATTATTTTTGGTTAAATATTTTCAGGTTATGCACATACATTTGGATGAACATTACTACTTGACGTCTTTCAAAAAATGTATACATTTTATATACTAAATATTTATTTAATTTTTTCACAATATTTTTCTATTATTCTTTTAATACACAAAGTGTCTGGAGTAAAATCTCGCCTTTTTATATGATATTGTAAATGTACATCTTCTCTTCTTTTTCCTGATTACTCTGGCTAGAGGACAATTAACATCACTGACTTTTTAAAAAAAACTTAAAATTTTATAAAATTTATATTTACTTAGTTATGATTTTCATTTGTCTATTAATTTATTTCATTCTATTAGTTCTTGTTAGATACATTTTGATAATTTTTCATTAGTGCTGCAACAGCGCACATAGAGTGGGTGGCTGCGATGGTGCACAGAGTGCAGGTGGCTGCAGCAGCGCACATAGTGCAGGCAGCTGCGATGGTGCACATAGCGCGGCCAAGAGGAGTTACCCCACGTCCGAGGTCAGGAGTGGCTGCCGAGACTGCCAGGCTGTGACAGCACAGGAACGACTGAGAGGAGCAACCCCACACCCGAGGCCAGGGTCAGCGGCCAGGAGGAGCAACCCCACGTCCAAGGAGCGATGGCTGTGCCGGTTCAGGAGGGCCTAGAGGAGCTATTCCACGTTCAAGGTCAGGAGGGGTGGTGGTGAGGAGATACCCCTTGTCCAAGGTAAGGAGCAGCGGGTGAGCTTTGCTGTAGCAGCCGTGAAGAGATACCCCATGCCCAAGGTAAGGGAAACCCAAGTAAGATGGTAGGTGTTGCAAGAGGGCATCAGAGGGCAAACACACTGAAACCATACTCACAGAAAACTAGTCAATCTAATCACACTAGGACCACAGCCTTGTCTAACTCAATGAAACTAAGCCATGCCCGTGGGGGCACCCAAGATGGACGGGTCATGGTGGAGAGGTGTGACAGAATGTGGCCCACTGGAGAAGGTAATGGCAAACAACTTCAGTATTCTTGCCTTGAGAACCCCATGAACAGTATGAAAAGGCAAAATGATAGGATACTGAAAGAGGAACTCCCTAGGTCATTAGGTGCCCAATATGCTACTGCAGATCAGTGGAGAAAAAACTCCAGAAAGAATGAAAGGATGAAGCCAAAGCAAAAAACAATACCCAGCTGTGGATGTGACTGGTGATAGAAGCAAGGTCTGATGCTGTAAAGAGCAATATTGCATAGGAACCTGGAATGTCAAGTCCATGAATCAAGGCACATTGGAAGTGGTCAAACAGGAGATGGCAAGAGTGAACGTCAACATTCTAGGAATCAGCAAACTAAAATGGACAGGAACAGGTGAATTTAACTCAAATGACCATTATATCTACTACTGCGGGCAGGAAACCCTTAGAAGAAATGGAGTAGCCATCATGGTCAACTAAAGAGTCTGAAATGCAGTACTTGGATGCAATCTCAAAAATGACAGAATGATCTCTGTTCATTTCCAAGGCAAACCATTCAATATTACAGGAATCCAAGCCTATGCCCCAACCAGTAACGCTGAAGAACCTGAAGTTGAACGGTTCTATGAAGATCTACAAGACCTTTTAGAACTAACACCCCAAAAAGATGTCCTTTTAATTATAGGGGACTGGAATGCAAAAGTAGGAAATCAAGAAACACCTGGAGTAACAGGCAAATTTGGCCTTGGAATACAGAATGAAGCAGGAAAAAGACTAATAGAGTTTTGCCAAGAAAATGCACTGGTCATAGCAAACACACTCTTCCAACAACACAAGAGAAGACTCTACACATGGACATCACCAGATGGTCAACACTGAAATCAGATTGATTATATTCTTTGCAGACAAAGATGGAGAAGCTCTACACAGTCAGCAAAAACAAGACCAGGAGCTGACTGTGGTTCAGATCATGAACTCCTTATTGTCAAATTCAGACTGAAATTGAAGAAAGTATGGAAAACCACTAGACCATTCAGGTATGACCTAAATCAAAACCCTTATGATTATACAGTGGAAGTGAGAAATAGATTTAAGGGACTAGATCTGATAGATAGAGTGCCTGATGAACTATGGAATGAGATTCGTGACACTGTACAGGAGACAGGGATCAAGACCATCCCCATGGAAAAGAAATGCAAAAAAGCAAAATGGCTGTCTGAGGAGGCCTTACAAAAAGCTGTGAAAAGAAGAGAAGTGAAAAGCAAAGGAGAAAAGGAAAGATATAAGCATCTGAATGAAGAGTTCCAAAGAATAGCAAGAAGAGATAAGAAAGCCTTCCTCAGTGATCAATGCAAAGAAATAGTGGAAAACAACAGAATGGGAAAGACTAGAGATCTCTTCAAAAAAATTAGAGATGCCAAGGGGACATTTCATGCAGAGTGGCTCGATAAAGGACAGAAATCGTATGGACCTAACAGAAGCAGAAGATATTAAGAAGAGGGGGCAGGAATACACATAATAACAGTAAAAAAAAAAAAAAGATCTTCACGACCCAGATCATCACAATGGTGTGATCACTCACCTAGAGTCCTGGAATGTGAAATCAAGCAGCCCTTAGAAAGCATCATTATGAATGAAGCCAGTGGAGGTGATGGAATTCTAGTTTCAGGATGTCAAATCCTAAAAGATGATGCTGTGTAAGTGCTGCACTCAACATGCCAGCAAATTTGGAAAACTCAGCAGTGGCCACAGGACTGGAAAAGGTCAGTTTTCATTCCAATCCCAAAGAAAGGCAATGCCAAAGAATGCTCAAACTACTGCACAACTGCACTCATCTCACACACTAATAAAGTAATGTTCAAAATTCTCTAAGCCAGGCTTCAGCAATACGTGAACCGTGAACTTCCAGATGTTCAAGCTGGTTTTAGAAAAGGCAGCGGAACCAGAGATCAAATTGCCAAAATCTGCTGGATCATCAAAAAAGCAAGAGAGTTCCAGAAAAAAAATATCTATGTCTGCTTAATTGACTATGCCAAAGCCTTTGACTTTGTGGATCACAATAAACTGGAAAATTCTGAAAGAGATGGGAATCCCAGACCACCTGACCTGCCTCTTGAGAAACCTATATTCAGGTCAGGAAGCAACAGTTAGAACTGGACATGGACAACAGACTGGTTCCAAATAGGAAAAGTTGTATGTCAAGGCTGTATATTGCCACCCTGCTTATTTAACTTACATGCAGAGTACATCATGAGAAACGCTGGGCTGGAAGAAGCACAAGCTGGAATCAAGATTGCCAGGAGAAATATCAATAACCTCAGAAATGCAGATGACACTACCCTTATGGCAGAAAGTGAAGAGGAACTGAAAAGCCTCTTGATGAAGGTGAAAGTGGAGAGTGAAAAAGTTGGCCTAAAGCTCAACATTCAGAAAACGAAGATCATGGCATCTGGTCCCATCACTTCGTGGGAAATAAATGGGGAAACAGTGGAGACAGTGTCACACTTTATTTTTTGGGGCTTCAAAATCACTGCAGATGGTGACTGCAGCTATGAAATTAAAAGACACTTACTCCTTGGAAGAAAAGTTATGATCAACCTAGATAGCATATTCAAAAGCAGAGACATTATTTTGCCAACAAAGGTCCATCTAGTCAAGGCTATGGTTTTTCCTGTGGTCATGTATGGATGTGAGAGTTGGACTGTGAAGAAAGCTGAGCACCGAAGAATTGATGTTTTTGAACTGTGGTGTTGGAGAAGACTCTTGAGAGTCCCTTTGTCTGCAAGGAGATCCAACCAGTCCATTCTGAAGGAGATCAGCCCTGGAATTTCTTTGGAAGGAATGATGCTAAAGCTGAAACTCCAGTACTTTGGCCACCTCATGCGAAGAGTTGACTCATTGGAAAAGACTCTGATGCTGGGAGGGATTAGGGGCAGGAAGAGAAGTGGACGACAGAGGATGAGATGGCTGGATGGCATCACTGACTCGATGAACGTGAGTCTCAGTGAACTCTGGAATTGGTGTTGGACAGAGAGGCCTTGAGTCCTGTAATTCATGGGGTCGTAAAGAGTCAGACATGACTGAGTGACTGAACTGAACTGAATTGAATGCTCATTTAGGTTTTTAAATTTTCCTCTTGATGAATTGAGATTTTATAGCTATGGAATTTTCCTTTCAGCTTCATGTTATAAAATCTATGTTTTCTGATATTAACATGCCCACTCCAATTTTCCTTACATTTGTGTCTGAATGATATATATTATCCAATATTTTCTCCTGACACATTTTTATATACATGGCATGCATTTTTCTGTTTGTTTCTTGTAAGCACTGTTTTGTTGTGCTTGTTTGACTTTTCTTCACAAAATGACAGTTCCTACTATCTGGGTTTATGTTTGTCCATTTACAATTATTGCAATAATTGGTATTATCAGTCTTAAATTGAGCTTCATGCTTGATGTTTTTTATTTTCCCATCTTTTATTTTATTGTTATATTTTCTTTGGTTTTCTGATTAAATAAGTGTTTTATGGTTTTACTTTAGCTACATCATTGAATATGTGAGACTGTTCTGTTGTTTTGGCATTTATCTATTGCCCTTGTTAATATAAGATGATAGCCGCTGGAGGGGTGGATGTACAGCAATGGAGTGGCAGCTGCGTGGTGCTGGAGTGACTTTGAGGAGATATTCCACTTCCAAGGGCAAAGGAGAAGCCCCAGAAAGACAGTAGGAGGGGCAAAATCATGTTTAGTATCAAACCCCACATATGCCAGAGATGCTCAGAGGGCTCAAATAAACCTGGTGTACAGCAGGACCCAGAGACCCCACAGAAACTGAAACAGAACTGTGTTTGAGTGTCTCCTGTGAAGGTACAGGTCAGCAGTGGACTGCTGAAGGGGCAGCGGCTCTGGGTGCAATAGACCTGGGTATGGCATAAGCTGTCTTGGAGGAGGTCACCAGTAACCCCACCATAGATCTGCCAGAATTTACACAGGACTGGGAAACAGACTCTTGGAGGGAACGAACAAAGCCTTGTGCTCACCAGGACCCAGAAGAAAGGAACAGTGACCCAAAAAGAGATTGATCCAGACTTGTCTGTGAGTGTTTAGGAGTCCTTGGTGGAAGCATGGGTCAGTGGTGGCCTGCTGCAGGATTGGGGGCACTGCATGCGGCAGTGCATGCATGGGACCTTTTCAAGGAGGTCGCCATTATCTTCATTACCTGCACCATAGTTTTGCGTCAGGTCAAATAACAGGAATGGAACACAGCCCTGCCCATTAACAGAAAAATTGATTAAAGACTACTGAGCATGTTCCCCCCCACCCACCCACTTCAGAACAAGACCCAGTTTCCCCTTCAGTCAGTCTCTCCCATCAGGAAGCTTCCATAAGCCGCTTATCCTTCTCCATCAAAGGGCAGACAGAATGGAAACCACAATCACAGAAAACTACCAATCTGATCACATGTACCAGAGTCTTGTCTAACCCAATGAAACTATGATCCATGTCATGTAGGGCTACCCAAGATAGACGGGTCATAGTGGAGAGCTCTAACAAAAGGTGGTCCACTGGAGAAGGGAATGGCAATCACTTCAGTATTCTTACCTTGAGAACTCCATGAACAGTATGAAAAGGCAAAAAGATAAGGCACTGAAAGACGAACTCCCCAGGTTGGTAGGTGCCCAATATGCTACTGGAGATCATTGAGAAATAACTTGAGAAAGAATGAAGAGACAGAGCCAAGCAAAAACAACACCAAGTTGTGGATGTGGCAGGTGATGGAAGTAAAGTCCAATACTGTAAAGAGCAAAATTTCATAGGAACCTGGCATGTTAGGTCCATGAGTCAAGGCAAATTTGAAGTGGTCAAACAGGAGATGGCAAGAGTGAACATCAACATTTTAGGAATCAGCAGCCTAAAACGGACTGGAAAGGGTGAATTTAACTCAGATAACCATTATATCTATTACTATGGGCAAGAATACCTTGGATGAAGTGGAGTAGCCATCATAGTCAACAAAAGAGTCTGAAATGCAGTACTTGGATGCAATCTCAAAAATTAGAGAAAGATCTCTGTTCATTTCCAAGGCAAACCATTCAATATCACAGTAATCCAAGTCTATGCCCCTACGAGTAATGCTGAAGAAGTTGAAGTTGAACGGTTCTATGAAGACTTACAAGACCTACTAGAATGAACACCCAAAAGAGATGTCCTTTTCGTTATAGGGGAGTGGAATGCAAAAGTAGGAAGTCAAGAAATACCTGGAAAAACAGGCAAATTTAGCCTTGGAGTACAGAATGAAGCAGCTCAGTTCAGTTCAGTCACTCAGTCAAGTCCAAGTCTTTGTGAACCCGTAGACTGCAGCACCCCAGGCCTCACTGTCCATCACCAACTCTGGGAGCTTACTCAAACTCATGTCCATTGAGTTGGTGATGCCATCCAACCATCTCATCCTCTGTCATCCCCTTCTTCTCCCACCTTCCATTTTTCCCAGCATTAAGGTCTTTTCAAATGACTTAGTTCTTCACATCACGGGACCAAAGTATTGGAGTTTCAGCTTCAGCATCAGTCCTTGCAATGAGTATTCAGGGCTTATTTCTTTTAGGATAGACTGGTTGGATCTCCTTGATGCCCAAGAGACTCTCAACACCATAGTTCAAAAGTATCAATTTTTGGGTGCTCATCGTTCTTTATATTCCAACTCTCACATTCATACATGACTACTGGAAAAACCATGGCTTTGACTAGATAGACCCTTGTTGGCAAAGTAATGTCTCTGCTTTTTCATATGCAGTCTAAGTTGGTCATACCTTTTCTTCCAAGGAACAAGTGTCATTTAATTTCATGGCTACAGTCATCATCTGCAGTGATTTTGGAGTCCAAAAAAATAGTCTGTCACTGTTTTCATTGCTTCCTTATCTATTTGCCATGAAGTGATCTGACCAGATGCTGTCATCTTAGTTTTCTAAATGTTGAGGTTTTTTTTTAAATTTTAATTTATTTTTAAAACTTTACAATATTGTATTAGTTTTGCCAAACATTGAAATGCATCCGCCACAGGTATACCCGTGCTCCCCATCCTGAACCCTCCTCCCTCCTCCCTCCCCATACCCTCCCTCTGGGTCGTCCCAGTGCACCAGCCCCAAGCATCCAGTATCATGCATTGAACCTGGACTGGAAACTTGTTTCATACATAATATTATACCTGTTTCAATGCCATTCTCCCAAATCTCCCCACCCTCTCCCTCTCCCACAGAGTCCATAAGACTGATCTATACATCAGTGTCTCTATTTCTGTATCGTACACAGGGTTATTGTTACCATCTTTCTAAATTCCATATATATGCATTAGTATACTGTATTGGTGTTTTTCCTTCTGGCTTACTTCACTCTGTATAATAGGTTCCAGTTTCATCCATCTCATTAGAACTGATTCAAATGTATTCTTTTTAGTGGCTGAGTAATACTCCATTGTGTATATGTACCACTGCTTTCTTATCCATTCATCTGCTGATGGACATCTAGGTTGCTTCCATGTCCTGGCTATTATAAACAGTGCTGCGATGAACATTGGGGTACACGTGTCTCTTTCCCTTCTGGTTTCCTCAGTGTGTATGCCCAGCAGTGGGATTGCTGGATCATAAGGCAGTTCTATTTCCAGTTTTTTAAGGAATCTCCACACTCTTCTCCATAGTGGCTGTACTAGTTTGCATTCCCACCAACAGTGTAAGAGGGTTCCCTTTTCTCCACACCCTTTCCAGCATTTATTGCTTGTAGACTTTTGGATCGCAGGCATTCTGACTGGCGTGAAATGGTACCTCATAGTGGTCTTGATTTGCATTTCTCTGATAATGAGTGATGTTGAGCATCTTTTCATGTGTTTGTTAGTGATCTGTATGTCGTCTTTGGAGAAATGTCTATTTAGTTCTTTGGCCCATTTTTTGATTGGGTCATTTATTTTTCTGGAGTTGAGCTGTAGGAGTTGCTTGTATATTTTTGAGATTAGTTGTTTGTCAGTTGCTTCATTTGCTATTATTTTCTCCCATTCTGAAGGCTGCCTTTTCACCCTGCTAATAGTTTCCTTTGTTGTGCAGAAGCTTTTAAGTTTAATTAAGTCCCATTTGTTTATTTTTGCTTTTATTTCCAATATTCTGGGAGGTGGGTCATAGAGGATCCTGCTGTGATGTATGTGGGAGAGTGTTTTGCCTATGTTTTCCTCTAGGAGTTTTATAGTTTCTGGTCTTACATTGAGATCTTTAATCCATTTTGAGTTTATTTTTGTGTATGGTGTTAGAAAGTGTTCTAGTTTCATTCTTTTACACGTGGTTGACAAGTTTTCCCAGCACCATTTGTTAAAGAGATTGTCTTTAATCCATTGTATATTCTTGCCTCCTTTGTCAAAGACAACGTGTCCATATGTGCGTGGATTTATCTCAGGGCTTTCTATTTTGTTCCACTGATCAATATTTCTGTCTTTGTGCCAGTACCATACTGTCTTGATAACTGTGGCTTTGTAATAGAGCCTGAAGTCAGGCAGGTTGATTCCTCCAGTTCCATTCTTCTTTCTCAAGATAGCTTTGGCTATTCGAGGTTTTTTGTATTTCCATACAAATTGTGAAATTATTTGTTCTAGCTCTGTGAAGAATACCATTGGTAGCTTGATGGGGATTGCATTGAATCTATAAATTGCTTTGGGTAGTATATTCATTTTCACTATATTGATTCTTCCAATCCACGAACATGGTATATTTCTCCATCTATTAGTGTCCTCTTTGATTTCTTTCACCAGTGTTTTATAGTTTTCTATATATAGGTCTTTAGTTTCTTTAGGTAGATATATTCCTAAGTATTTTATTCTTTCCGTTGCAATGGTGAATGGAATTGTTTCCTTAATTTCTCTTTCTGTTTTCTCACTATTAGTGTATAGGAATGCAAGGGATTTCTGTGTGTTGATTTTATATCCTGCAACTTTACTATAATCATTGACTAGTTCTAGTAATTTTCTGGTGGAGTCTTTAGGGTTTTCTATGTAGAGGATCATGTCATCTGCAAATAGTGAGAGTTTTACTTCTTCTTTTCCAATTTGGATTCCTTTTATTTCTTTTTCTGCTCTGATTGCTGTGGCCAAAACTTCCAAAACTATGTTGAATAGTAATGGTGAAAGTGGGCACCCTTGTCTTGTTCCTGACTTTAGAGGAAATGCTTTCAATTTTTCACCATTGAGGATAATGTTTGCTGTGGTTTGTCATATATAGCTTTTATTATGTTGAGGTATATTCCTTCTATTCCTGCTTTCTAGAGAGTTTTTATCATAAATGGATGTTGAATTTTGTCAAAGACTTTCTCTGCATCTATTGAGATAATCATATGGTTTTTATTTTTCAATTTGTTAATGTGGTGTATTACATTGATTGATTTGCAGATATTGAAGAATCCTTGCATCCCTGGGATAAAGCCCACTTGGTCATGGTGTATGATCTTTTTAATGTATTGTTGGATTCTGATTGCTAGAATTTTGTTAAGGATTTTTGAGTTTTAAGCCAACTTTTTCACTCTCCTCTTTCACTTTCATCAATAGGCTCTTTCGTTCTTCTTCACTTTCTGCCATAAGGGTGATGCCATCTGCATATCTGAGCTTATTGATATTTCTCCCTGCAATCTTAACTCCACCTTGTGCTTCATCCAACCCAGTGTTTATCTTGATGTACTCTGCATATGTTAAATAAGCAGGCTGACAATACACAGCCTTGACGTACTCCTTTTCCTGTTTGGAACCAGTCTTTTCTTCCATGTCCAGTTTTAACTGTTGCTTCCTGACCTGTATGCAGATTTCTCAGTAGGGCAGGTCAGGTGGTCTGGTCATCTCTTTAAAAATTTCCAATAGTTTGTTGTTATCCACACAGTCAAAGGCTTTAGAATAGGCAAAGCCTTACAGACTAAAGGCTAATAGAGTTTTTCCAAAAGAATGCATTGATCATAGCAAACACCCCCTTCCAGGAAAACAAGAGAATACTCTACACATGGACATCACCAGATGGTTAATACAGAAACAAGACTGATTACATTATTTGGAGCCAAAGATGTAGTAATTCTATATAGTCAGCACAAACAAGACCAGGAGCTGACTGTGGCTCAGATCATGAATTACTTATAGCCACAATCAGACTTAAATTTAAGACAAAAGCAAAAACCAATAGGCCATTCAGGTATGACCTCAATAAAATTCCTTACAATTATTTAGTGGAAGTGACAAATAGATTCAAGAGATTTGATCTGATAGAGTGACTGAAGAATTACAGATGAAGGTTTATGACATTGTACAGAAGACAGGGATCAAGACCATCCCTAAGAAAAACAAAGGCAAAAAGATTGTGTGAGGAGCCTTAAAAATAGCTGTGGAAAGAAGAGAAGCGAAAGGCAAAGGAGACAAAGAATGATATACCCACTTGAATGCAGAGTTCCAAAGAATAGCAAGAAGAGATAAGAAAAGCTTCCACAGTGATCAGTGCAAAGAAACAGAGGAAAACAGTAGAATGGGAAAGACTAGAGATCTCTTAAAGAAAATAAGAAATACCAAAGGAATATTTCATGCAAACTGGGCACATTAAAAGACAGAAATTGCATGCACCTAACAGAAGTGGAAGATATTAAGAAGAGGTGGCAAGAATACACAGAACTATACAAGAAAGATCTTCATGACCCAGATAACCACGATGGTGTGATCACTCACCTAGTACCAGATATCCTGGAATGTGAAGTCAAGTGGGCCTAAGGAAGCATCACTATGAAAAAAGCTAGTGGAGGTGATGGAATTCCTGTTGAGCTATTTCAAATCTTAAAGATGATACTGTGAAAGTGCTGCATTCAATATGTCAGCAAATTTGGAAAACTCAGCAGTCATTACAGGACTGGAAATGGTCAGTTGTCATTCTGATCTCAAAGGAAGGTAATGCCAAAAGATGTTCAAAGTACTGCACATTGCACTCATCTCATACACTAGCAAAGTAATGTTCAAAATTTTCCAAGCCAGGTTTTAACAGTATTTGAATTATTAACTTGCAGATGGTCAAGCTGGATTTAGAAAAGGCATAGGAACCAGAGATCAAATTGCCAACATCTGCTGGATCACTGAACAAGTTAGAGAGTTCCAGAAAAACTTCTACTTCTGCCTCATTGAGTATGCCAAAAACTTTGACAGTGTGAATCACAACAACCTGTGGAAAATTCTTAAAGAGATGGTAATACCAGGCCACCTTATCTTCCTCCTGAGAAATCTGTATGCAGGTCAAGAAGCAAAAGTTAGAAATGGACACGGAACAACAGACTGGTTCCAAATCAGGAAAGGAGTATGTCAAGGCTGTATATTTTCATCCTGCTAATTTAACTTATATGCAGAGTACATCATGAGAAATGTTGGGCTGGTAGAAGCACAAGCTGGAATCAAGATTGCCAGATGAAACATCAATAACCTCATATATGCAGATGGCACCACCCTTATGGCAGAAAGTGAAGAACTAAAGAGCCTCTTGATGAAAGTGAAAGTGGAGAGTGAAAATGTTGGCTTAAAACTCAACCTTCAGAAAACTAAGATCATGTCATCCGGTCCCATCACTTCATGGCAAATACATGGGGAAACAGTGGAAACAGTGGCTGATCTTATTTTTCTGGGCTCCAAAATCACTGCAAATGGTGACTGCAGCCATGAAATCAAAAGATGCTTACTCCTTGGAAAAAAGTTATGACCAACCTAGACAGCATATTAAAAAGCAGAGACATTACTTTGCTAACAAATGTCCGTTTAGTAAAGGCTATTATTTTTTCAGTAGTCATGTATGGATGTGAGAGTTGGACTATAAAGAAAGCTAAGTGCATAAGAATTGATGCTTTTGAACTCTGGTGTTGGAGAAGACTCTTGATAGTCATTTGGACTGCAAGGATATCCAACCAGTCTATACTAAAGGAGATCAGCCCTGAGTATTCATTGGAAGGACAGATGTTGAAGCTGAAACTCTATTACTTTGCCACTTGATGTGAAGAGCTGACTCATTTGAAAAGATCCTGATGCTGGGAAAGATTGAAAGCAGGAGGAGAAGAGGAAAACGGAGGATGATATGCTTGGATTGCATGACCAACTCAATGGACATGAGTTTGAGTAGACTCCGGGAGTCGGTGATGGTCAGGGAGGCCTAACATACTGCTGTCCTTGGGGTCACAAAGAATCAGACACGACTGAAAGACTGAACTGAACTGAACTGAATATAACAGTTATATTTAGAATCCACAAAATATCAGAAAATGAAATTAAGAAAATTCCATTTACAACAACACCATAATACTAAAATATTTAGGAATATATTTACCCAAAGAAGTGCTCTTAAGAAAATCCAACACACATGTAATTCAATAATTAAGAGTCAAATATCATAATTTAAAAAGACAACATATTTGAATAGAAAATCTCCAAATAACATATGCAATTGCCCAATAAGCACATGGAAATATGCTCAAAGTCATTATTCACTAGGGAAATATAAATCAAAACCACATGGTATATATACCATTTTTTATCTACTATAATGGTTAATTACAAGAAATCAGGCGATAATAAATTGAGCAATGATATGGAGAAATTGGAACCCTTATTCATTTCTTTTGGGAATGCAAATATTTCAATCAATCCTTTTAGAAAACAGTCTAGAGTTTCCTCAAACAGTTCAGCAGAGTGTTATCATATTATTAAGTAGTTCTCCTATATACATACCAACAATATTGAAAACATGCATCTGTATAAAAATTTGAACATGAGTATTCACAGCATCATTATTTATAATAGTCAAAAGATTAATATAACCCAAATATCCATCAACTGGTATATGAAACAAAATGTAGCAAACACATATCTAGAAATGCTCAGTCATGTTTGACTCTCTTCAGCCCCATGGACTTTAGCCCACAAGGTTCCTATGCCTATGGAATTTTCCAGGTAAGAATACTGGAGTGGGTTGCCGTTTCCTTCTCCATGGGATCTTTCTGATCCAGGGATCAAACCTAAGTCTCCTACATTTCCAGGTGGATTCTTTACCACTGAGCCACCAGGGAAGCCTGACATACACATATAGTAGAATCTTTTTAGTCATAAAGGTGAATGCTGATACGTGCTACAACATGAATTAACCTTAACATTATGCTAAAGAGAATGATTCAGATATAAAATACCACATGATGTATTATATTTATATAAAATTTCCAGGATATGCAAATCCATAGATGGAAATTGTAATACAAATTATAATTTTATTATTATTATTTAATAATATAATTACATATTATTATATAAATTATAATATTAAAATATTAATAATTCATGGGGATTGGGGAATGGGAAAATGGATATGTTTTTACCCCAGGGTGATGATAACGTCCTGAAATCAGAAAGTGATGATAGTTGAACATTCTAGTATGTGCTCAGTCACTCAGTTGTGTCCGACTCTTTATGACCCCAAGGACTGTAGCCAACCAGGCTCCTCTGTCCACTGGATTTTCCTCCCAAGCATATTGGAGTAGGTTGCCATTTCCTTCTCCAGGGGATCTTCCTGACCCAGAGATTGAACTCACATCTCCTGCATTGGCAGGCATTGGCAGGCCAATTCTTAACTGCTGAGTCACCAGGGAAGCCCAACAATCTAGTGAATATACTAAAAACCACTGAATTTTACACTTCAAAATGTGGGTTTCAAGGTAGGAATTATATAAGTAAATTGAAAATTAAGATAATGGAAAATTCTAAAAGTTTTTTGAATTTTATTTTTTCTGGAACATTTTTCCTCTATCATATCTAAACTCTCACATATATGATAAATTATTTTTTTTCCCCAAGGAGAATTCATCTATATCAAGTTACACTAAATTTTCTTTTTCTATGTGTATACCTGTGATAAGACCTCTCCATTTCTGCAATCAGTATCTGATACATGGTTACCATCACCGTATTTATTAATTTTACAAGGCAAAGTATAAATTTTATAACGAGAAACTTTTAACGAGTTTGCCTTTTTATAATATCTTAGTAACATTTGTATTGTAATTATTTCATTTTCAGTATGGATGGAGAAGTTAAAGCAGTATGTATGTAAAACCAAAAATAAACCAAATTAACCTCAGTAAGTTTTGATATGAAATCATTACGTTAAATGTATTTATTTGTGTGAACTATGCTGTGGAAAAATCTCACATGAGGATAATATAATTTTTAAGTAAGAAATCTAGTTAGGAACATATTTATTTTATTTATATTTGTCAGCATCTTAAAAATCAACTTAAATGTTATAAAAATTAACATTATTTGCAATAATACAGAAAAATAAATCTCTCTAATTGTGTAAGACATTGTATTTTATGGATGGATATATTAGTAAAACAAATGCTGTTAGGGTAGTTCCTTAAATATATCATAGGGTTGCTGTGATAATTAAATGAGTAGAAGTATTGGTAAAGTACTGAGGACACTATCTTAACAAATATTAGTGTGAAATAAAATTCATATTTTATGGAAAGAAAAGAAAAATTTAGACATAAAATTTTTCTCTGCCCTTTGATTTCCTTTCTCCCCTCTACTATGCATTGAGTTTTTGCCTTATACATTGACCAAACCTCTCCCATTGGCCAAAATCCTTGCTCTACAATAAAGGGGGACATTCTCCCAGTGCCAGTAAGACAATTCCTTGAAAGGTAATATTCCTTTTTTTAAAAAAAGATTGAAATATAGTTGATTTATAATGCTGTGTTAGTTTCAGGTGTAGAATAAAATGATTGCTATATATATGTATATAGATTATTTTTTAGAATTCTTTTCCATTGCAGTACATTATCACAAGATATCACATATAGTTCCATGTGCTATGCAGTAGGTCCCTGTTGGTTATATAGTAATAGTGTGTATATTTTCATCTCAAATTCCTAATTTGGGATGATATTCCTTCTTGATCTTCTAAGGGGTTATGACAACCCACCACTTTGTACTTGCAGATCTGAATTGTGTGGCCTGTCAGCAATAACTCATTTAATGCACAGCCCTCTGTCTAAAAACAAAAACAAAAAACACTTGTATTGCTTTGCTTTGACTACTAGTGGGTAGAATAGTTCTTGGAGCTTTCTGAGATGCTGTTTGTAGGTCATAATCTCAATTCGGCTTGAACAAAATTTTCTATTTCTTTCTTAGATCAACTGATTAATTTTTCTGTTGTCATTAATTATTATCTTCCAAGAAGTATGTGAGCTTCTGATGGCAGAGATTTTGGTTATTGATTCACTGTCTTTTCTCTAGTGTCTAGAAAAGTACATGGCATATGAAAGGCAGTCAATAAATAATCCCTGAAAAAAGATGTTAAGTGAATACAGGGACAGGAAGAAATGTCCTTAACCTCTTCTATATCACCAAAACTTGTGAAGCTATTTTAAGAAAGAGTTCTTAATTAATATAAGCTGATTTTTTCAATGAAGTTCCTAGAAGATTTGCATCTCTAAAAACAAAGCTAGGATGACTCACTGACGCTATTTGGTCTTGACAATTAAAGGTACCAAGTTCCTGTGATAAAAAATAAAACATTTTCAAGAGTGACCCTTAGCAATTGGAAACACAATGTGGAGCAGTTTTTTTCTGACATTTTCTAGGTTGTAAATATTCAGTTATTAAAAGATAGCTTTACTTGCACTGGCAAACTAGCTACCTTCTCTAATGATAGCTTTACTAAAAACATTCTCAAACAGCAATCACTTATCTTCTTTCATCCATTCCAACTAGGGATTATATGTTTTATGAAAGATAGCATTACTAGTCCTATGTCTGCTTCTGCCACTCTGATGATTATCACCATGATGCTCAATATCTTGAGGGAGCAAGATTTGGTGGTAGGTTAGTAATTTAACATCAACTAAATAGAAATTTTTAGCTTTTTAGTTGTCCTTTTATCACTAAGAAGTGTGACAGTATATGTCAAAGATAAAGTACCCAAATTGGCAGTGGTATTGCTTTTAGCTTTAATAGGAAGCATAAATCTGCCAAATGCACTGTGTGCACCCACAGTGCACAATAAGTGAATTTTGAAGGAACAAATTTTTTCTTTCAGTCATTGATGCTATATTATCTTAAAAAAAAAAAGAAAAGCAACATGGTTGCTCAGAAAAGTATCAGAGAATGGCTTAGTATTTCTACCAATCAAATATAGTATATGTAAAATCTGAGGAGCTTGAGGCAACAACATAATAAAAGATATTACACTCTTGTGTTCCTGATCAAAAGTGCCTGCTGTATTGACTGCTTCTGTATCATCATCTGATGTCATATCTTTGATCCATGTCTAATAATCTCAACAAGGTACAATCCATTTAAATTTTAAAATATGTTTTTATTAAAGCTTCTGTAAAGTTTTATTTTAACAAGATAACATATATTAAGCTAGAGAATCTAATAGGGCATCTTGCACATAGTAGAAGTTTGGAAGCGGCATGATATCATGGTAAAGGTCAGTGAACTAAGACACAGCCTGTCCCCTCAATAAGCATTTGTTCCTAATTTGTAACATGGATCTGATATTTTCCTTACTGGATTGATGTAGGTGTCAAGTGAAATAATTTATTAGAATGTCCTTTGAGGAATTTAAGAAACAGGCAACAAACGGTAAGTAGTGCTTATTACTATAAAGTTAATTTGATTTACTTTCCAACTCTGAAATGAACTAAAAAAAAGTGTACATATAATAAATAATTTATATATCTTCATTCAAATGTTTCAAATTACCATATGGAAACAATTTTAGACTTATAGAAAACTCAAAAAAATAGCAAAGAGGCTCCTTTATCCTCTTACTTAAATTCCCCTAATGTCAGCATCTTACACAACAATAGTATACTTATGTGAAATAAAATTCATATTTTATGAAAGGATTTAAAAAAATGTAAACTTAAAGTGCTTTATCCGCCCTTAGTTCCCCTCTCTCTTATCTACTATGCATTGTGTATCTGCATTATGCATTGACCAAACATCCTCTAATGGCAGAAATACCTACTCAACCATAAACAGAAATGTTTTGCTAGCATCAGTAAGACTACTCACTAAAGATAACATTCCTTCTTGCTTTTGTAAAGGATGACACTTGGGCTTCCCAGGTCATCCTAGTGATAAAGAACCCACCTAACAATGCAGGAGACATAAGAGACATAGGTTCAATCCCTGGGTCGGGAAGATCCCTTGGAGGAGGGCATGGAAATTCACTGCAATGTTCTTGCCTGGAGTGTCACATGGACACAGGAACCTGGAAATCTACAGTTCATAGGGTCACAAAGAGTCTGACACGACTGAAGCTACTTAGCATGCACGGATACATGATGAAGCTTAGATACATTATTTAATGCACAGCCTCGTGTCTCAAAAAGCTTATATTACTGTATTTTGACTTAAAACAGTCAGAATAGTTCTTGGAGCTTTCCGAGGTGCTGTTCCCAGGTTTAGTCCTTAATTCATCTCAAATAAAAATTTCCATTTATTTCTTAGATCAACTGATTAATTTTTCTTCACATTAAATCCAGGAAATTAAATTTACTGCAGTATTGTTAACTAATCTCTAGAATTCATTTTTACCAGTTTTCTCCCCAAGACCTTTTATCTGGTCTAGGATTCAATCCAGGATCCCACAGTTCATATCTTTTTAGTAGGTTGTATCTATTTAGTTTCCTCTGATCTAGATCCGTCCCTTGGTCTTTCTTTGTCTTTTATAACAAAACACATGAAGAGTATTAGGGGAGAGAAGAGGCCAAAGGGCAGAGAAAAATTTTTGTCTAAATTCTTCTTATCTTGCCATAAAATATGAATTTTATTTCACATTAATATTTGTTAAAATAGTACTCTTAGTATTTTGCCAATACTTCACTCATTTAACCGTAACAGGAACCCTATGATATAACAATTTTTTAAGAAATCACCTTAACAACAAACTTTTAAAGGGAAGTGTGTGTTTTTTCAGATAACAGGTTTGTAATAAGTGATATGGAATATAAACTAATATGTGAAGTTTGTTAAAATTTGTATCGCCACAATTATGGAGTCTCATGGGTATTAAAAATATTTGAAACTGTTGAGTTATATCCTCAATGTAAAATTAGAATGCCAAATGTTCTTATTCCATTAAGAGAAGATCATTCAGATTGTATGATGAACTTGATGTTTATTTTATTATATTCTCTGCTGTGCAGGGAAAAATTTTGTCCTGATTCATTCTAGCATAATTATAGTCTATAGCTACCATTCAATGTTTTATATTTAAAATTATCTGTAATAATATTGATCCATGCTCATGATCAGTCGTGTCCAACTCTTTGTGACCCTTTGGACTGTAGCGTGCCAAGATCCTCTGTCCATGGGACTATCCAGGCAAGAACACTGGAGTGAATTGCTATGCCCTCCTCCAAGGGATCTTCGTGACCCAGGGATCAAACTCACATCTCCTGTATCTCCTGCATTAATAACATCAGTATATATGTACAAAAATTTGTGAGCAGTAAGAATGGAAAAATAAAAATAAATCAACACAAAGATTATACATGCATAATAATTTGAAGACAGAGAAACCCAACCTAATTCTCAAAATTAAAACAAAACAAAGAAAAACAATACACACAGAGTCATCTGTAAAGAAAGAGTACAAACTACAGGGGAAAAACACATGTGATTTCAGGTTTCAGAGAGAATGTCTGGGAAACTCACTGCTTCCAACATAACAGTGAAAAAAGAAAAGAAAAAGAAATCAAAACAGTCCAGTGGCAGTGATTATAATATTCTTACTAAAAATAAATAACTGAAACTAATCACTGAAAAACAACAACAACAACAGACACACCCAGTATAAAAGGGCATTCTACAAACCTCCCCCATTGGCAGAAATACCTGCTTAAAACTAAAAAGGAACAGTCTCTTAACACCAAAATGACAACTCCTTAAAAGATAACATTCCTTTTCTTTTTAAAAAATTATGGCAAAACCAATACAATATTGTAAAGTAATTAGCCTCTAATTAAAATAAATAAATTTAAATTAAAAAAATTTTTGTACTGATTTATAGTTAACAATACTCTGTTTGTTTTAGGTGTACAACAAAGTGGTTCAGTTATATATATGTATATAGATTTACAGGCTCCCTAAAAGACTGAGATTTAATTATAGGTCCATAGAATGCCTCCCTTCTCTCCCCTGGGCTTACATTAATAGGGACTCTTATAAAACAGAATATAAGTGAAAGAACTGTACATCCCACATGATTTTTAAGAAGTCTCAAGGGAAACCCAAAGACAAAAGGGGCAACAGAAACAAGGAAAACAGGAAATTTTAGCATCTCACATCTATAACTACAGTTTGTAAAGACAAACTAATACCTAGATAAACATGAAATCTCACATAAAAGGCCTATCAAACAAGTCAATTTGAAAGGGAATAAGCAATTAATCCTGAATATTAATTTGAAGGACTGATGCTGAAGCTGAAGCTCCAATACTTTGGCCACATGATGTGAAAATACCACTTATTGGAAAAGACCCTGAAGCATGGAAAGATTGAGGGCAGGAGGATAAGGAAGTGACAGAGGATGAGATGGTTAGATAGCATCACTGACTCAATGGACGTGAGTTTGAGCAAACTCTGGGAGATAGTGAAGGACAGGGAAGCCTGGCATGCTGCAGTCCACGGGGTCATAAAGAGTAATGATTGAGCAACTGAACAACAACAAAAAGCCCATTAGCAGTTATTTAACAAGTGCATCACATACAGCTTGCAGCAAAAACATCAAGCATAACAACAACAAAAGTTTGAAGAACAGGGTTGGCATCAAAACTGAATTAGATATTACAGAAATTTTGCAATTATTAGACTTGCATACAAAAATATAGATTAATACACTAGGGCTCTAGTACTTCATGGAAAATGCCAGGTGAGATGAAGCACAAGCTGGAATCAAGATTGTGGGCAGAAATATCAATAACCTCAGATATGCAGATGACACAACCCTTATGGCAGAAACTGAAGAAGAACTAAAGAGCTTCTTGATGAAAGTGAAAGAGGAGAGTGAAAAAGTTGGCTTAAAACTTGACATTCAGAAAACTAAGATCATGGCATCTGGTCCCATCACGTCATGGCAAATAGATGGGGAAGCAATGAAAACAGTGACAGAATTGATTTTCTTAGGCTCCAAAATCACTGCAGATGGTGACTTCAACCATGAAATTAAGAGATGCTTTCTCCTTGGAAGAAAAGTTCTGACCAACCTACACAGCACATTAAAAAGCAGAGATATTACCTTGCAAACAAAGGTCTATCTAGTCAAAGTTATGGTTTTTCCAGTAGTCATGTTTGGATGTGAGAGTTGAACCATAAAGAAAGCTGAGCACCAAAGAATTGATGCTTTTGAACTGTGGTGTTGGAGAAGACTCGAGAGCCCCTTGGACTGTGAAGAGATCAAACCAGTCAATCTTCAAGGAAATCAGTCCTAAAAATTCATTGGAAGGACTGATGCTGAAGCTAGAAATCCAATAATTTGACCCCTGATGAACAGACTCATTGAAAAAGACCCTAATGCTGGGAAAGATTGAAGCCAGGAGGAGAAGGGAGGGACAGAGGATGAGATGATTGGAATGCATCACCAACTCAATGGACATGAGTTTGATCAAACTCTGGGAGTTGGTCATAGACAGGGATGCCTGGTGTGCTGCAGTCCACGGGGTCACAAAGAGTTGGACATGGCTGAGCCACTGAACTAGACTAGACTAGGGGGTCAAACAGAAAAAAAGAAAACTTGAAATTATGCAAAGACAAATTGGTAATGTAAACATGTGAGCAGACAGATGGAAATTCAAGAAATCAAAAACACCACAAAAATGAACAATATCTTTGATAAATTCTTTAGTTCACTGGACATGTCTGAGAAAAAAAATTGTCAAGCATGAAGAAATGTCTAAATAAAGTGCACAAACTAAAAGTGAGGAGAAAATGAATGAAAGGGGAAAAAACAAAATAGAATATTCAAGAGCTGTGGGAAAGTTATAAAGTATGTAATATAAGCATAGTAAAAGTAAGATAAGGATAACAAATATTGGAACAGGATACTGCAGAGTAGCAAAGAAAAATTCTGACAGAAGTTGGAATACCAAACCAAACATAAAACAAATGAAGAGGAAATTTTACCTATAAAGGAGTAAGTATAAGAAATACATTGGTCTTCTCAGAAAATACGTAAGCAGGAAGAAAACATACAATCTAGTGATTTGATACACGTATATGTTGTTTAAAAAATGACCACAATAAGCTTCAGTTCAGTCCAGCTCAGTCGCTCAGTCATGTCCAACTCTTTGCGACCCCATGAATCGCAGCATGCCAGGCTTCCCTGTCCATCACCAACTCCCGGAGTTCACTCAGACTCACATCCATCGAGTCGGTGATGCCATCCAGCCATCTCATCCTCTGTCGTCCCCTTCTCCTCTTGCCCTCAATCCCTCCCAGCATCAGAGTATTTTCCAATGAGTCAACTCTTTGCATGAGGTGGCCAAAGTACTGGAGTTTCAGCTTTAGCATCATTCCTTCCAGAGAAATCACAGGGCTGATCTCCTTCAGAATGGACTGGTTGGATCTCCTTGCAGTCCAAGGGACTCTCAAGAGTCTTCTCCAACACCACAGTTCAAAAGCATCAGTTCTTTGGTGCTCAGCTTTCTTCACAGTCCAACTCTCACATCCATACATGACCACTGGAAAAACCATAGCCTTGACTAGATGGACCTTTGTTGGCCAAGTAATGTCTCTGCTTTTCAATATGCTATCTAGGTTGGTCATAGCTTTCCTTCCAAGGAGTAAGTGTCTTTTAATTTCATGGCTGCAGTCACCATCTACAGTGATTTTGGAGCCCCCCAAAATAAAGCCTGACACTGTTTCCACTGTTTCCCCATCTATTTCCTATGAAGTGATGGGACCGGATGCCATGATCTTCATTTTCTGAATGTTGAGCTTTAAGCCAACTTTTTCACTCTCTACTAGCTTAGTTAATGTCAATCACCTTTATTGTTGTTGTGGTTCAGTCACTCAGTTGTGTCTGACTCTTTGCAATGCCATGGACTGCAGAATGCCAGGCTTCCTGGTCCTTCACTATCTCTCAGAATTTTCTCAGATTCATCTCCATTGATTAGGTAATGCCATCTAACATTTTCATCCTCTGTCACCCCCTTCTCCTCCTGCCCTCAATCTTTCCATGCATCAGGGTCTTTTCCAATGAGTCAGCTCTTCACATCAGGTGGCCAAAGTATAGGAGCTTCAGTTTCAGCATCAGTCCTTCCAATGAATATTCAGGACTGATTTACTTTAGGATTGATTCGTTTGATCTTGCTTGTCCAAAGGACTCTCAAGAGTCTTCTCCAGCGCCATAGTTGGAAAGCATCAATTTTTTGGCACTCAGCCTTCTTTATGGTCCAACTTTCACATCCATACATGACTACTGGAAAAACCATAGCTTTAATTATATGGACCTTTGTCAGCAAACTGATGTCTCTGCTTTTTAATACAATGTATAGATTTGTCATAGTTTTTTTTTTTTTTTTTACTTTATATAATCACAATTTTTTTTTTCTTGTTTTGAGAACAGTTAATATCTACTCTCAAAAAGAAAATCTACTCTCTTATCAACTTCCAAACATACAACATAGTTTGGTTAACTATAGTAACTATGCTGTACATTATATCCCAGAAGTGATAATCAGAAGTTTTTACATATTGATCACCTTCACCCATTTTCTCCACCCCATTCTTGCCAGTAGCAACAACCAATCTATTCTATGTATCTAAGAGATTATTACTGTTTTTATTGGAATTTAACTTATTTATAATGATGTGTTAGTTTCTGCTGTACAACATGTGAATCAGCCATATATAAACATATATTACCTCCCTCTTGAGTGTTCCTCCCACTCTCCCTTCTAGGTCACTGGGCTGAGCTCCCTGTGCTATACAGCAGCTTTCTGCTAGCTCTCTATTTTACATATGGTAGTGAATATATGTCAATGCTACTCTCTTAATTCATCCCACCCTCTCCTTCCCCTGCCTGTATCCATTTAGCTTTTAAGAAACACCCATACTGTTCTCCACAGTGACTGTACAAATTTATTTTCCCACAAACAGTATAAGAGGGTTCCCTTTTCTCCACATCCTCTTCAGGATTTGTTGTTTGTAGATTTTTTGATGATGGACATTCTGGGTGGTCTGAGGTGATACCTCATTATAGTTTCGATTTGCATTTCTCTAATAATTAGTGATGTTGAGCAACTTTTCATGTGTCTCTTTTCATCTGTATGTCTTCTTAAGAAGGTTGTCTATCTAGGTCATCTGCCCATTTTTTAATTGGATTTTGGGGGTTCTTTTTATATTGAACTCCATGAGCTGTTTGTATATTTTGGAAATTAATCCTTTGTCTTTGCTTCCTTCACAAATATTTTCTCCCAATCTGATTCTTGTCTTTCATCTTGTTTATGGTTTTGTTTACTGTGAAAAATCTTTTTAATTTTCATTAAGTCCCATTTGTTTATTTTTGTTTTATTTTTATTATGTTAGGAGGTGGGTCAAAAAAGATCTTACTGTGATTTATGTCAAAGAATTTTTTTTCCTAGGTTTTCCTCAAAGAGTTTTATAGTGTCCAATCTTACATTTAGGTCTTTAATTCATTTTGAGTTTATTTTTGTGTATGATAGGAAGTATTCTAATTTTATTCTTTTACATGTAGTTGGCCAGTTTTCCCAGCACCATTTCTTGAAAATACTGTTTTCCCCCCCTTGTATGTTTTTGTTTCCTTTGTCATAGATTAGGTGACCATAGGTGTTGAGTTTATCTTTGGGCTTTCCATCCTGTGCCATTGGTTTGTATTTGTTTTTGTGCTGGTACCACACTGATTACTGTACCTTTTGTAGTATAGTTTGAAGTTAAGGATCTTGATTCCTCCTGCTTCATTTTCTTTCTTAAGAATATTTTACTATTTGAGGTCTTATTGTGTTGTTGTTCTAATTCTGTGAAGAATGCCATTGGTAATTTGATTGGAATTACATTGAATCTATAGATTGTTTGGGGTAGCATATTCATTTTCACTATATTGATTCTACTAATCCAAGAATATGGTATATATTTTCCAACTCTTTGTGTCCTCTTTGATTTCTTCCATCAGTGTTTGATATTTTTCTTAGTACAGTTCTTTTGCTTCCTTAGGTAGATTTGTTGCTAGGTATTTTATTTCCTTTATTGCAATGGTAAATGGGATTATTTCTTTAATTTACCTTTCTGCTATTTAGTAATTAGTGTATAGGAATGCAAAGCTGTATTCTGAAATTTTTCTAAATTCGTTGATTATGTCCAGTAGTTTTCTGGTGGAATCTTTAGGATTTTTAATGTATAGTAACATACTATTTGCAAACAGTGACAGTTTTACTTCTTTTTCTTCTCCAAATTGTATTCCTTTTATTTCTTTTTCTTGTCTGATTGCCATGGGAAGTACTTTAAAAACTATGTCAAATCAGAGTGGTAAGAGTGGATATCTTTGTCTTGTTCCTGATCTTAAGTGAATGCTTTCCTTTCTCTCCATTGAGAATTATGTTTCTGTGGGCTTACTGTTTATGGACTTTATTATGTTTCTCTATATTGAAGAGTCCTTGCCTTCCTGAGATAAATCCCATGTATTAATCAAACTAACAAAAACTAAATACAAAGAAAAATTATTAAAATTGGCAAGGAAAATGCAAAAAATGACATCTAAAGGAATCCCTATAAGTTTACCAACTGATTTTTCAGCAGAAACTCAGTAGGCCAGAAGTGAGTGTCAGGATATATTTAAAGTGATGAAAGGAAAAAAAAAAAAAACCACAACCAGGATTACTCTACCCAGCAAGGATCTCATTCAGATTTGACAGATAAATCAAAATCATTACAGACAAGCACAGGCTCAGAAAATTTTGCACCATCAAATCAGCCTTAAGACAAATGACAAAGGTACTTCTCTATGCAGGAAACACAAGAGAAGAAAAAAGTCCCACCCCCCACCCCCAAAATATACCCAAACAATTAAGAAAAATGGCAATGGTAATAGGAATATATCTATCAATAGTTACTAAATGTAAATGGATTAAATGACCCAACCAAAGGACAGAGACTGCCTGAATGGATGCAAAAATAAGATCTGTGTATATGTTGCCTACAAGAGACTCACTTCAGACCTCAGGATACGTACAGTCTGAGAATGAAGGGATGGAAAAAGCTATTCCATGAAAATGGGAATCAAAGAAAGCTGGAGTAGCAATACTTATATCACACAAAGTAGACTTTCAAAGACTGTTATAAGATACAAAGGACACTACATAATGATCAAGGGTTAAATCCAAGAAGAATATATAACAATTGTAAATGTATATGTACCCAACATAGGACCATCTCTATATGTAAGGCAAATGCTAGCAACCATAAAGGGAGAATGTGACAGTAACACAATAATAGTGGAGGATATTAACACCCTGCTTTCAATGATGGACAGATCATCAAGACAGAAAATTAACAAGGAAACACAGACCTTAAATAACATATTAGACCATATGTACTTGATTAATATTTATAGACTATTCCATCCAAAGTAAGTAGAATACACATTCTTATCAAGTACACATGAAATATTCCCCAGGATTGATCACACACTGGGCCCCAAGATGAGCCTTGGTAAACTGAAGAAAATCTTCACTGAACAAAATCCTACAAGATTAGAAATAAACTACAAGAAAAAATATATAAAAAATATAAACACATGGAGGCTAAATAATACGGCCCTAAAATACCATACTACTGAAAGCAATGTTTGTATTTAATACATTCCCATTAAAAATACCTATGACATTCTTTAGAGAACTACAACAAATAATCCTAACATTTGTGTGGAATACAAAAGATTGCAAGTAACCAAGTAATTTTGAACAATAACAACAACAACAAAAAGGTATCATGTTCCCTGACTTTCGATGTCAATAAAGAGCTCAAAGTAGAATGGTACTGACACAAAAACAGATATACATATCAATAGAATAAAGAACAAAGGAACAGACACACACACATATGGTCAATTAATCTATAAAAGGAGCCAAGAATATATTATGGGGAAAAGAGAGCCTCTTTGATAAATGGTGCTGGAAAAAGTGGATAGCTATGTGTAAAAGTATATGCCCCAAACACTGATGCTGAGGAAGCTGAAGTTGGCCACCTCTGTGAAGACCTACAACACCAACTAGAACTAACATCAAAATAAGATGTTCTTTTCATCATAGGTAATTGGAAAGCAAAAGTAGGAAGTCAAGAGATACCCAGACTTGAGTGACTGAACTGAAATGAACTGAAAGAGAAACATTGAGCCATTCAGGTATGACTTAAATCCCTTATGATTAAACATAAGAAGTGATGAATAAAATCAAGGGATTAGATTTGGTAGACAGAGTACCTGAAGACTATGTATAGACGTTCATAACACTGTACAAGACACAGTGACCAAAACCATCCCAAAGAAAAGAAATTCAAGAAGGCCAAGTTGTTGTCTGTTGAGGCTTTACAAATAGCTGAGGAAAGAAGAAAAGAGAAACGCAAGGGAGAAAGGGAAAGCTATATTCAGCTGAATGCAGAGTTCCAAAGAATGACAAGGAGTAATAAGAAGGCCTTTTTTATTAACAATGCAAAAAAATAATAATAATAAAAATAAAAATAAAAAAATCAATAGAATAGGAAAGACTAGAGATCTCTTCAAGAGAACTGGATTTCTCAAGGGAATATTTCATGCAAGGATGGGCACAATAAAGGACAGAAACACTAAGGACCTAACAGAAGCAGAAGAGATTAACAAGAGGTGACAAGAATACATAGAGGGACTACACAAAAAGTTTCTTAATGACCCTGATAACCACAATGTTGTGGTCACTCACCTAGAGCAAGATATCCTGAGTTGTGAAGTCAAGTGGGCCTTTGGAAGAATTACTATGAACAAAGCTAGTGGAGGTGATGAAATTCCAGATGAGCTCTTTAAAATCCTAAAAGATGATGCAGTTAAAGTGTTGCACTCAATATGTCAGCAAATGTGAAAAACTCAGCAGTGGTCACAGGACTGGGAAAGGTATGTTTTAATTCCAACCCCAAACAAGGGCAATGTCAAAAGAATGTTCCAACTATCATACTCATTTCTCATGCTAGTAAGGTTATGCTCAAAATCCTTCAAGCTAGGCCTCAGCGGTATGTTAACTGAGAACTTAAACTGAGATGTGTTTAAAACAGGCAGAAGACTCAGAGCACATTGCCAACATTCCTTGGATCATGGAGAAAGCTAGGATTCCAGAAAAATATCTACTTGTGCTTCATTGACCATGCTAAATCCTTTGACTGCATGGATCACAACAAACTGTGGAAAATTCTTAAAGAGATGGGAATACCAGAATACCTTACCTGCCTCCTGAGAAGCCTATATACAGGTCAAGCAGCAACAGTTAGAACTGGGCTTGGAATAATGGACTGGTTCAAAACTGGGAAAGGAATGCATCAAGGTTATGTATTGTCACCCTGTTTATTTAACTTATATGCATAGTACATCATGTGAAATGCTGGATTAGATGAATCACAAGCTGGAGTTAAAATTGCCAAGAGAAATATCAACAACCTCAGATATGCAGATGATACCCTTTTAATGGAGAAAAAAAGGGAAAAGGAACAAAACAGCCTCATGATGATGCCTAAAGAGAAGAATGAAAATGATGGCTTAAAACGCAATATTTAAAACATAAGATCATGGAATCTGGCCCCATCACTTCAGGGCAAATGAAAGAGTGAAAAGCAGAAGCAATGACAGATTTTATTTTCTTGGCCCTCAAAATCACTGCAGACGGTGACTGTAGCCATGAAATTTAATGATGCTTGCTCGTTGGAAGGAAAGCTATGATAGCATATTAAAAAGCAGTTGGCAACACTCTATCATCAAAATTCCATATATTCAAAGCTATGGTTTTCCCAGTAGTTGTGTACAGATATGAGATTTGGACCATAAAGAAGGCTGAGCACTGAAGAATTGATGATTTGGTATTGTGGTGCTGAAGAAGACTCTTGAGAGTCTTGACTACCAGGACATCAAACCAGTCAATCCTAAAGGAAATCCACCCTGAATATTCATTGGAAGAACTATTGCTGAAGCTGAAGCTCTAATATTTTGGCCACCTGATGCAAAGAGACTACTCATTTTAAAATACCCTGTTGTTGGGAAAGACTGAGGGACAGAAGGAGAAGGGAGGTAACAGAGGATGAGATGATTAAATGATATCACCTATTCAATTGACATAAGTTTGAGAAAACTCTGGGACAGGGAAACCTGGCATGCTGCAGTCTATGAGGTGGCAAAGAGATGGACACAACTGAGTGATTGAACAACAATAAAACTGTGATGGCCAAGAAGCACATAGAAAGATGCTCAACAATACTAATCATGAGGGATATGCAGAAGTCTTTTAGTTTGTTGTAATCCCACTTTTTTTTTTTTTACTTTTGTTTCCTTTGTTTTTGATATCTAATTAAAAAAATTATTGCTAAGACCCATGTTAACATATACCTATGTTTTCTTCTGGCAGTTCTATGGTTTCGGGTCTTACACTGAAGTCTTATATCCAGTTTGATATGATTTTTGTGTATGGTATAAGATAACTGTTCAGTTTCATTCTTTTGCATGTAGCTGTCCAGTTTCCCAGTACCACTTATTTGATAGACTACCCTTTCCCCATTGCATATTCTTGGCTCCTTCACCAAAATTAATTGACCATCTATGCATTAGTTTATTTCTAGAGGATTATCATGTTATATTGGTCTTGTTCATTGTTTGTTTTTATGTCAATGCCATATTATTTTGGTTACTATAGCTTTTGTAGTATCATTTGAAATCAGGAAGTGTGATATACTTTTAATTTTTATCAAATTTGCTTTGTCTATTTGGAAACTTTCATGGTTTCATAAAGATTTTACAGTTGTTTTATTTCTCTGAAAACTACCTCTGATAGTATTAAGTATTGCATGAATCTTGAGATTACTTTGTGCAGTAAACATTTTTCACAGTAACCCTCTAAACCCATGAATATAAAATATGTTCCCATTTATTTGTACCATCCTCATTTCCTTCATCAGTGTCTTATAGTTTTGTAGTTTTCAATGTACAAATATTTCACCTCCTTCATTAAATTTATTTCTAGGTGTTTTATTCTTTTTGATGCAATTTAAAGTGGGATTATTTTCTTAATTTTTCTTTCTAATAATTCATACTTAGTGTGTAGAAATGCCAGTGATTTTTGTTTATTGATTTTGTATCCTGCTATTTTACTGAAAAATCACTTAGTATTTCTAAGGTTTTGGTGGAATATTTGGGTTTTGATATATAATATCATATGAAGATAGAGACAGTTTTCTTTCTTCCTTCTAGATGCCTTTTATGTTTTATTGCCTAATTGCTTCAGCTACACTTTCCAGTACTATGTTGAATAAAAGTGGTTAGAGTGGGTATCCTTGTATTATTTTTGATACTAGGTGAAATATTTTTGAATTTTCCACCATTGAGGATGATGTTCTCTGTGACCTTTGTGATTTTATAGCTCAATCATGCTGGCACTTTTTGTCTAACACATAATAAATTTCAAACTCCAAGAAGTAAAGCAGGGCATTCAACATAAGCAAAGTTGTTTTGTTGTTTTCTTTCAATTTATAAGCACTGTAACTCACACTAATTATAAATACATTCTATGTTAGTGTAGGAAACTGTTTTCCAGTTAATTGTCCTGATACCAGCCAATATTCAATCTAACAAGCAAGTCTTTTTTAAGGCTAACTCTTTCAATCATACCATGTTAACTTCCTCTGCACCTTGTTTAAAATAATGAAGGCTGAAAAGTCAGTGAGCTTAGCAAGCATATAAAAATTTTAGGAAAAAACAGAAATTAAGTACATAAAGAAAAAAAGATATATTAGAAGGTACAGATAAAGGAGAAAACAAAAACAGAGGATCAATATGGCCAACTGTTAGTTCTTTGAAAGAATAATAATATTGAAACATTTATAGCTAGACCAATGGAAAATAAAAAGCATGATGAAACAAGAAACACATATCATATTTAAAACAGGGGATATTATTAAAATTATATAAACATGAGAAAGTTTAGCAGGAATTTATCATAAATATGTCTTACCACTGGAAATAAAGATGAAATAGAATTTTTTTCTAATAAAAATACACTGGGGAAACATAAACTGTGAGTAGTTCCACACTATTAACAGCATTTAATTGGTAATGAAAAAGCTTTCTTAAAAGAAGCTCCGGGCCAAGATGGCTTCAATAATTAACTCTAGCAAAGACATTTGAAGAAGAAATAGTATCAGTCTTACCATAGGACTGTCTAATCCATGAAGGTAAATGCAAAAGTTATAAATAAAATCTAAGAAAGACAACGTGTGCAATATAGAAAAAGGGTAATATTGTAAAGTTAATTTTGGTTTATTTCCAGAATTAATAGTTGCTATAACAAGTGAAAATCATTATATGTGTTTTATCATATAAGTAGAAAAAAGAGAGGAAAGAATGTGATTACTTCAATAAATACTGAAAATGCATTTGATAAAATCCAACATCCATTTATGATAAAAATTTACTTAAACTAGAAATAGAAGGAGACTTTCTTAATCCAATATTAATTAACCTATAGCAAACAGCACATTTAATGGTAAAATGATGAAATATTTTGCACTGACATCTAGAATGAGACAAAGATGCCCACTACCTGCACTTTTATCTAATATTACACTAAGAGTACCACCTATTGCAATAATGTAAGTACAAATAAATAAAAATGATCATATTTGGAAAGGAAAGGAAATAATAAAACATCATTTTTATGTAATACACTTGTTTACATTGAAAATCCAAGAAAAATCACTTATTGGAATTAAGATTTGATATTAATAAACTTGCTGATATACATACAATTATATTTGTTTATAAACACACTGAAAGAGGATAAAGATAGACAGACAGTACTAAATAGATAGATAACTTAGAGGCAACAGAACATAGATACAGTTATTGGAAGTGTGGTACAAGGCTCAGATGAAGCTAAAAGCAAACTTCCATGAAAAGAGGAATAATGATCTTCAGTTCACTACTGTGTCCTTAATGTTTAGCACATTGCAGGCATTCAATGTTTGCTGAATGAATAAGTGCTAAGTGAATGAGCTATATAACCAACACTCCCTATATGTGCCCTCAGAGAAGTTGCATTTTTCAGAGAGCCTGAACTCAAGTTACAGGTAAGGAGTAAATGGTTCCAAAGCTAAAGATTACAGGACAAGGAAGACATGAAGCATGCATGGTCATTTTAGGAAAAATATCTTAAGTCAACTTGTATCCCTTAGAATTGATATTTATACATAAGAATTTTATAATTATAATTTTCTTTTGAAGACATTAAAATATTATCTCTTTATCATATGAATTCAGTTATTTTCATGCATCAATTAAGTTATTTGGACTCTGCTTGCAGGTTGATTAAATTAAAACATAAAGAATTCATCTGAAATTTAACAACATTGACCACTAAGTCTGACAGTTGGATATTGTTTGTGGACTCTTGGTTTTGACAACAAATAATAAAATAACATTAAAGAAACTCATACATTTTAAGAATAAAATATAATTCTTGTTCCTTAATTTTAAAAGTACAGTGTCCAAAAGACTGTGGGAGAGGGCAAGGATGGGATGATTTTGGAGAATGGTATTGAAATATGTATAATATCATATATGAGAAGAGTCGCCAGTCCAGGTTTGAGGCACAATACTGGATGCTTGGGGCTGATGCACTGGGACGACCCAGAGGGATGGTATGGGGAGGGAGGAGGGAGGAGAGTTCAGGATGGGGAACATATGTATACCTGTGGCAGATTCATTTCAATACATGGCAAAACCAATAAAATATTGTAAAGTTAAAAAATAAAATAAAATTTTAAAAAATAAAAGTACAGTGTCTCATTAAAGCTGGAAGCTAAATATAGATAAGAGAAAGTTGTTAAATTTAGTAATTTTATTAATGAAATTATGAACATGCTACCTATGATGTCCAGAATTTGTCTATTAGAGTTGTAAATTTCATAGGAATGTAAAAGTTAATGTTCCCTTAAGGAACACAAGCTGGTAAAGTAATGCTCAAAATTCTCCAAGCCAGGCTTCAGCAATACATGAACTGTGAACTTCCTGATGTTCAAGCTGGTTTTAGAAAAGGCAGAGGAACCAGAGATCAAATTGCCAACATCTGCTGGATCACGGAAAAAGCAAGAGAGTTCCAGAAAAACATCTACTTCTGCTTTATTGACTATGCCAAAGCTTTTGACTACGTGGATCACAATAAACTGTTGAAAATTCTTCAAGAGATGGGAATACCAAACCACCTGATCTGCCTCTTGAGAAACCTGTATGCAGGTCAGGAAACAACTGTTAGAACCGGACACGGTACAACAGACTGGTTCCAAATAGGAAAAGTAGTATGTCAAGGCTGTATATTGTCACCCTGTTTATTTAACTTATATGCAGAGTACATCATGAGAAACGCTGGGCTGGAAGAAGCACAAGCTGGAATCAAGATTGCTGGGAGAAATATCAATAACCTCACATATGCAGATGATATCACCCTTATGGCAGAAAGTGAAGAGAAGCTAAAAAGCCTCTTGATGAAAGTGAAAGTGAAAAAGTTGGTTTAAAGCTCATCATTCAGAAAATGAAGATCATGGTATCTGGTTCCATCACTTCATGGCAAATAGATGGAGAAACAGTGGAAACAGTGTCAGACTTTAAATTTTTGGTCTCCAAAATCACTGCAGATGGTGATTGCAGCCATAAAATTAAAAGATGCTTACTCTTTGGAAGGAAAGTTATGACCAACCTAGATAGCATATTAAAAGGCAGAGACGTTACTTCGCCAACAAAATTCCGTTTAGTCAAAGCAATGGTTTTTCCAGTAATCATGTATGGATGTGAGAGTTGGACTGTGAAGAAAGCTGAGTGCCAAAGAATTGATGCTTTTGAACTGTGGTGTTGGAGAAGACTCTTGAGAGTCCCTTGGACTGCAAGGATATCAACCAGTCCATTCTGAAGGAGATCAGCCCTGGGATTTCTTTGGAAGGAATGATGCTAAAGCTGAAACTCCAGTACTATGGCCACCTTATGCAAAAAGTTGATTCATTTGAAAAGGCTCTAATGCTGGAAGGGATTAGGGCAGGAGGAGAAGGGGATGACAGAGAATGAGATGGCTGGATGGCATCCCTGACTCTCAATGGACGTGAGTCTGAGTAAACTCCGGGAGTTGGTGATGGACAGGGAGGCCTGGCGTATTGGTGATTCACGGGGTCGCAAAGAGTCGGACACGACTGAGTGACTGAACTGACCTCAACTGAAGGAACACAGTCCCCTGGTAGAATAAATCATAGTATGATGATGCTGTTTGTCATTAGTTATATATCTAAGGAACGGTCTTCATCTATGTTTTAAAAAAATCAGAATTTAAAACATTATGAGAAATTGTATTTTCCTCCCTCATTTGCAATGATTATTTGACTTTAATTGTTTGTCTCAACTTAATGGTTCCTTTAACAAGATGAATTTTGTTTGCCACTTGTCCCTATTTCATTTGAGATATTATCAGAATTTTAAATTGTTAAAATGAAATAGAGATTTGTATTTGAATATTCACTAAAAATGTGCATCATGTTTATTACTAAAAATGATTACTTTGCCTAATGTAATTATCAAATATTGAGAAAGTATAACTATTTATTCACTCTTTGAATTTAGAAGTTAATGTTAAATAATTGGCTTATTTAAAGGGCAATAGAAAATAATGCTTTTAACCTATTGCTAGAAATGAGATTTATTCTCTTTTAGGACAAATTTTGACATCTTCATGCTAATATTTGAACTAGAAAACAAGAAGATAAAGGTTGGTAAATAGTGTTTAAAAATATGGCAGGATTTTCCAGCTTGGATATAAGCCAAGAGGCCAATAGTTGTATTCATTGCTGGCTGAGCAAGTCACAGTACCAGAGCTTGCAAGCTAAGAACGGTGGATTATACAACAGGGAAAGCAAGTCAGAATCACAGCTAATTAGAATTCCTTCAGGCTTTATCAATAGGTCTGAACAATACAGTAATTAAGTTATGACCGTGAAAACATGTCACTTTGATATTTTGGAGATGATGCAAACTAGCTTAATATTACCCAGTTCAAAAATAATCACTTAAGATCTTCCTCAAAGTGACACATGGAATATATCTTTGACTACTCTGATTTTTTTGTAATTGCTTCAATCAAAGCCAAAACTAATTTAATTTCTCAATAAAGAATATCATTGGTTCAATTACTGACTTTTTTTGTGCAGATGCATTTTGTACCAAAAAAAAAAAAAAAACAGTGAAGGAATGAAATATACTGATATCCTAATATCTTCAATTATCAAGACCTATGTTTGTACTTGTTATACACAGGGCAATTGTCATATTAGAAATAAAATTAATTTTTAGCATATTTAAAAATCAAAATCTTTGAAAGTCAGAATTCAACAAAGGAATATAGTCAAAAATAACTTAATAATTTTATTTTTAGAGTCTGATGGTGAATTGAGTCTAAAAATGAAATGTAAAAAGAATCCAAAACATGCCTCTACTTTTAAGTGTTGTTGTGTGATTTAATGAACTTCATATGAAAAGAATGACAGAGTTGACATCCTGCTTTCTTTATTTTGTATTTTTTAGAAACTGAAACCATTACACAGTGAATGTCATAGAATCATCTCCTTTAAATGGTTTAAGTGGTAAATGTTATGTTCGATAGATTTAATCATAATGCAAAATGTGAATGAAGTACTGATACATGTTACAACATGCATGAACATTGAAAACATCCTAAGAGAAATAAGCTATACAGAAAAGGCTAACTAGATCACACTCTTCTTGTGTGCTTTATATTCATCAAGGTTGTGAAAATGAGGGAAAATCTCAAGAACATTTCCAGGAAAGAAAACTGGATCAGAATGGAAAAACACATTTTCATACTGCGGGGCAGGTGATTAAAGTGAAAGTAGGCCTATGAATTGGATCCTAAGGTGAAAATCATAATGATTTCTCATTTGGGGGTTATGTGAGTGCTCCCTGGGAGACTGTCCCTTTTTAGAGTAAAACATAGTGAAAGTTGTCATTTAAATTGACATATGTGGTAAATCAATGATGAATGGGAAATCTGAAATTGCAGAAAAGGAGTACATTTTACTGCTACTGCAAATTTTCTATGTTTGAAATTATTAGAAAGTAACTTTTCCAAACAACATGTCAGTGCCAGCCAGAAAAGTAGATAAGATATCAAACTTTATCATAGGAGTCAAATCTACCCAGATCCAGTTCACTCAAAATGGTTAATCTAATTGCTTTTGTAGGAATCCACACATTATTAAGAGGTACTGTGGGGAGATGATATTAGTAGTCAATATGTCTTTGGTGTGGTGAATAATCTGGAATATGGTAGAAACAATAGGAGTTTTGAGTTACAATTTTTGGCATTGACCACCAAATGGTACAAGTAATACATTAATTTAGTAAAGTTGCACAATACAAAAGTACTACACAAAAATCAGTTGAGTTTATATACACTAATAAAGAAGTATCAGTAAAAAGAAATCCCACTTACAGTTGCATCAAAAAGAATAAAATATCTAGGTATATATTTAACCAATGACATGAAACACCTGCACAATGAAAAGTGTAAGACACTAATAAAGAAACAGAAGAAGAAATAAATATTCTAGAAAAATATTCTGTGATTGGGCATTGGAAAAATATTGTTAAAAAGTTCATCCTGCCAAAGCAGTGTACATATTCAATTTAATTCTTAATACAATTAAAATAGCATTTTTCACAGAAACAAAACAAACAACCCTATCATGTGTGTGGAGCCAAAAAGGACAAACAGGCAAATAGCCAAATAGGCAAAGTGATCCTAAGAAAAGAGAGAACAGCTGGAGTCAACTCGCTCCCCGACTTCAAACTACACTAGTTCTAAAACAGTGTGGAACCCACACAATAAAGGCTTATGAGCCAGAAGAACAGAACAAAGAACTCAGAGATAAACCCATGTGTATATGGTCAGTTAATTTATGACAAAGCTCCCAAGGACATACATTGGATAAATGATGCCAAGAAAGTCCTCTGGATAAATTATGCCAAGAAAATTAGATACCACACACCAAAAAAAAAAAAACACTGAAAACTGTCTATACTATACATAAAACTACCTGAAATTATTGTTTTCCATATCAAGACCTTCCTCTAGTGGCTCCTCTGAAAATAGGCCCCCATCAGTAGTCACTCATATACAGGACATTTCTCTCCACTTTTTCTTCACCTCTTCCAAGATGGGTCCTGAAGACACTGGGCTCCTGTCTCCATGGACAAGGACCAAGGTTTTTCAAAAGCTGAAGCTCCAGTATATCCTGAGGAGACTGACCTCAGGATCTGTGTGGACTTGGCCAGGTTTGTCCAGAAGCCAAAGCCTTGGGGAATCCAGAAGAGCCAACATGCTGCCTCCAATATTTAGAAAACTGCTCTGAGAACCAGGAAGAACAAGCTAAGCCTCTCTTCCCTCTCTGTCAGAGAGCTGCTCTTGAGTCCGAGGGGAGGGCAGCACCACCTGTAAGCCCTGACCCCATTCTGCCCTGGCAGCAGTGCTGCTGGGAGGGACACCACCACTCTGCTCTTGTGTCATACACCAGGTTTGGTGCTGTTCAGTGGGACGCCAGTGATATGGAATTTACTACTTTCAGCAAGCCAACAGCTATCCTCATGCCCAAGTCTGGCACTTTGGCTTTTGTGTGTGTCTTAAATTTTAGGCTACTTCAAAGTGGCAAAAATATGCACCTATGATTCCTTTAGAAGAGTAATAGTTTTAACTTAAAGGTTTAGCAATAGGATCCTTTTGATTTTTTTTTTTTTTATATGATGTGGAGAGTGCACTAGGTTTTTTTTTTTTTTTTTCCTCCTTAGGTTATTATTAATTGATCCCATCACAATTTTTGGAAAGGTTGCACTTTCCCCAATTGTCAATAAATTCAAATACTTTTGGCACCTTTGTTGACTGTAAATATGCAAGTATCTCTTCTATTATATCCCAATGGCCTTTTCTGTTCTTGCCCTTGCACTGAATCACCTTGATTCAGTTGCTATATGAGGACTGGTGAGTCAAATAATTGAAAGCTATTAAAAAACAATGAAAGTATCAATATACATTACTATGACTTGCTAGGAACACATAAGTTAGATTCTCTCTAAATAAAAAAACAGGAAGTATTAAAAAGTACTAATCATATTACAAGATATTTCTTAGCATTAAAATTAAAAATACAAGAATGTTCATAATAACCATTTATCATTGTTTTGTACATTAGTCAATATACAATAAGTAGAAAAAAGAGAAAAATGTATAACTCTTAGATATCCACTTTTCTTTCCTTTTTGAAAAGCAAGACACATATTCTGACAAAATATTTAAATGCAGAATATAACAAGATTGTGCTTAGAAAACCTAACATTAATAACTGTAAAAAAGTTAATATAAAGGACTTTAGCAAATTGATGAGATAAAATATTAATGTACAAATACCAGTAATTTTTCTCAAGCCAGCAGTAAAAAATATAAAATATGATAGAAAAATCATATTTACAAAATAAAAAAAAAAAGTTGGCTTAAAGCTTCAGAAAACTAAGATCATGGCATCAGGTCCCATCACTTCATGGGAAATAGATGGGGAAATAGTGGAAACAGTGTCAGACTTTATTTTTTTGGTCTCCAAAATCACTGCAGACAGTGACTGCAGCCATGAAATTAAAAGATGCTTACTCCCTCCTTGGAAGGAAAGTTATGACCAACCTACATAGCATATTGAAAAGCAGAGATATTACTTGGCCAACAAAGGTCCATCTAGTCAAGACTATGGTTTTTCCAGTGGTCATGTATGGATGTGAGAGTTGGACTGTGAAGAAAGCTGAGCACTGAAGAATTGATGCTTTTGAACTGTGGTGTTGGAGAAGACTCTGAAGGATTGATGCTTTTGAACTGTGGTGTTGGAGAAGACTCTTGAGAGTCCCTTGGACTGCAAGGAGATACAACCAATCCATTCTAAAGGAGATCAGTCCTGGGTATTCTTTTGAAGGACTGATGCTAAAGCTGAAACTCCAATACTTTGGCCACCTCATGCGAAGAGTTGACTCTTTGGAAAAGACTCTGATGCTTGGAGGGATTGGGGACAGGAGGAGAAGGGGACGACAGAGGATGAGATGGATGGATGGCATCACCAACTCGATGAACATGAGTTTGGGTGAACTCCGGGAGTTGGTGATGGACAGGGAGGCCTGGCATGCTATAATTCATGGGACACGACTGAGCGACTGAACTGAACTGAACTGAACTGAAGAGAGATATAAGCATGATATTTGCTATGAGACAGAATGTCATTTGGATAGGTCACTCTAAATCTTATAATTTCAATAAAAATGGAAAAATCATAATTTTTCCATGATATTAGTCTCTGCATTAAAAATGAACATTCATTTATATGTTTTCATGGCACATCCAGTTTCCCTGTATATAATGCTTAAATATATAGCTGTTGAGTTAAAAATAGAGACAACTTATTATTTAATATTAACTGTAACAGTTTTACCCACAACAAAAGATACAGAAGGTTGATGTATCTATATCATATTCCAATTTTTACTATGTAAAATGGTTTATCTATTATGACTACTTCAGTTCAGTTTAGTCACTCAGTTGTGACTGACCCTTTCCAACCCCATGGACTGCAGTGTGCCAGGCATACCTGTTCATAACCAACTCCTGGAGCTTGCTCAAATTCTTGTCCATCAAGTCGGTGATGCCATCCAACCATCTCATCTGCTGTCATCCTCTTCTCCTCTTGCTTTCAATCTTTCCCAGCATCAGGGTCTTTTCCAGTGAGTCGGCTCTTCACATCTGGTGACCAAAGTATTGGAGCTTCAGCTTGAGCATCAGTCCTCCCAATGAATATTCAAGACTGATTTATTTTAGGATTGACTGATTTGATCTCCTTGCAGTCCAAGGGCCTCTCAATAGTGTTCTCCAACACCATGGTTCAAAAGCATCAATTCTTCAGTGTTCAGTTTTCTTTATGGTCCAGCTCTCACAGCTATGGGAAAAAATCATAGTTTTGAGTAGATGGATCATTGTCAGTAAAGTAATGTCTCTGCTTTTTAATATGCTGTCTAGGTTTATCACAGCTTTTCTTCCAAGGAGCAAGCATCTTTTAATTTCATAACTGCAGTCACTATCTGATTTTTGAACCCTAGACAATGAAGTCTGCCACTGTTTCTATTGTTTCCCTATGTATTTACCATGAAGCAATGGGACCAGATGCCATGATCTTAGTTTTATGAATGTTGAAGACTCTTGAGAGCCCCTTGGACTGAAAGGAGATCCAACCATTCCATCCTAAACCAGATCAGTCCTGGGTGTTCATTGGAAAGACTGATGCTGAAGCTGAAACTCCAATACTTTGGCCACCTGAGGCGAAAAGTTGACTTCTTGGAAAAGAGCCTAATGCTGGAAAGGATTGGGGGCAGGAGGAGAAAGGGACGACAGAGGATAAGATGGCTGCATGGCATCATCAAATTGATGGACCTGAGTTTGAGTGAACTCCAGGAGTTGGTGACGGACAGGGAGGCCTGGCGTGCTGTGGTTCATGGAGTTGCAAAGAGTCGGACACGACTGAGCTACTAAACTAAACTGAAGAGAGTAAATGATAAAAGTTTTTATCACAAGGAAAACACCATTTTTTTTTGTATCTGCCAGTGTATGAAATGCTAAGCAAACTTATTGTGGTAATTATTTCACAGTATATATGTCAATCCCTTACACTGCCATCTTAAACTTATACATTGCTATATATTAATTATATCTAAAGTGAAGAGGAACTAAAAAGCCTACTGATGAAAGTGAAAGTGGAGAGTGAAAAAGTTGGCTTAAAGCTCAACATTCAGAAAACAAAGATCGTGGCATCCGGTCCCATCACTTCATGGGAAATAGATGGGGAAACAGTGGAAACAGTGTCAGACTTTATTTTTGGGGGCTCCAAAATCACTGCAGATGGTGAATGCAGCCATGAAATTAAAAGACGCTTACTCCTTGGAAGGAAAGTTATGACCAACCTAGATAGCATGTTCAAAAGCAGAGACATTACTTTGCCAACAAAGGTTCGTCTAGTCTAGGCTATGGTTTTTCCAGTGGTCATGTATGGATGTGAGAGTTGGACTGTGAAGAGGGCTGAGCGCCAAAGAATTGATGCTTTTGAACTGTGGTGTTGGAGAAGACTCTTGAGAGTCCTTTGGACTGCAAGGAGATCCAATTAGTGCATTCTGAAGGAGATCAGCCCTGGGATTTCTTTGGAAGGAATGATGCTAAAGCTGAAACTCCAGTATTTTGGCCACCTCATGCGAAGAGTTGACTCATTGGAAAACACTCTGATGCTGGGAGGGATTGGGGGCAAGAGGAGAAGGGGATGACAGAGGATGAGATGGCTGGATGGCATCACTGACTTGATGGACGTGAGTCTGTGTGAACTCCGGTAGTTGGTAATGGACAGGGAGGCCTGGCATGCTGCAATTCATGGGGTCGCAAAGAGTCGGACACGACTGAGCAACTGAACTGAACTGAACTGAACTGAAACCTGAAGCTAAACAAATGCCTCCAAATTAAAATTTCCTGTTTATCATTTACTTGATATTTCTATCATTTGCCTGATATCTCAGTTTTTCACTATATCATAAAAATCTATGAGAGAAAACATGTTTGCTTTTATTTATCATTGTAATTTAGGCATACAGTATAAAACATTTTGTGTATTTGTAACCCAATAAGTTTTTTAAAATAAATATACGTGTGTGTGCTAATTCATTTCATTGTGTGTGACTCTTTTCGACCCCATGAATTATAGCCCTCCATGCTGCTCTGTCCATGGGATTCTCCAAACAAGAACTGTTGTGGGTTGTCATTTCCTCTTCCAAGGGATCTTCACTATCTAGGGATGGAACTCTTATCTCTTACACCTCCTGCATTGACAGGCAGTTACCATTAGTTCCCAAAATATACATGTAGCTAAATAACCTCCTTTTTGCAAAATATGTCCTTTTGAATTTATATTTCATAGAAATTACATCTATAAAGGGCTGGCAATTCTGCCATTATCACTTTTTTTTAATCCTTAAGTCAGATATCATGAAATCATAAAATATTCAAGATGGAAGTAACTTTGGAATCAATCTGGTACAGCAGTCTTTAAACTTTATGGACTTACCCCAGGGACTACTTGAAGGCATTGTGAGGACAATTTTGATAAGTTGAAGCTTTGGAACTCCAACCCTGGGAAACCAACAGCTCTCACGTATTTTGTATATTGGAGTTCCACATGCTTTTAAGTTTAATAAAATACTTTCTAGTGCTACAAGTTTTTAAAAAATGCTGATATATATCAACTCCTTTCATTTTAATTGTAAGGAAATAGATTCTTTTTGAGGTAAAATAATTTTAATAAGGTCACCCAACTAGTTAATTTAAAAGTAAAACAAGGACACATGTAATCTGGTTCCCAGAGATGTCAATTGGCTACTTTACCCATCAATGGATTAATATTTCATTCTTAAGTAATATAATTTTAGCTCTAATTTAAATGAGTTAATATTGGCTTCTAATGCTTTCACTAACCAAACATAAGGGTCTATGTGGTGGCTCAGCAGTAAAGAATCCACCTGCAATGCAGGAAATGTGGGTTCAATCCTGTGGGTTCAGGAAGTTCCCCTGGATAAGGAAATGAAAACCCATTCCAGTATTTTGCTTGGGAAATTCCATGGACAGAGGAACCTGGTGGGCTATAGTCCATGGAGTCACAAAAGTGTCAGACACGACTTAGAGACTAAACTACAACCTATGTATGGCACTGAGTTTTAGGATCCATCATGTTTAAGCAAAAGTAATATAAGATTTTGTCTCTAGCAGATGAAGGTGGGTTTGGGTCCCAGTTCTACGACTTACTAGCACAAATTGTACACAATATTTAAAATCTTTGAGCTTCATTTTACTTATCTAGAAAATGAGAATTAATCAACTTTCAACTGGGTTTCCTTGGAGTATTAAATAAAACATATAAAAGTGCTTAGCACATTGTCTGGTAAGAGTTATCAATAAGGAAGTTTCCTTTTTATTCTTTCATATTAATTTTGCATTTACATTCCTATGAGTTTATAGATCTTTGGTTTATAAATATACTTGTAATTATCAAATTAAGCATGTATTTTGCCTATATCCAAGTAATTCAAATCCATCAATAAATAATTTATTTTCAATAAACATTATCAATAGTTGATAATATAAATTGTTATGAAATTATCAATAAATAACAGTGCATAGGTAATACAAAACATTATTTTGGTTTTTAACATTTCACATTTCACAGTCAAGTTCTAAGCTAATTACTACTTTCCTTTTGTAACATATATTTATCTTAAGCTAATAAATGAATATCTTTCATAATGCTACTATGACTAAATTCTACTTTGCACATTCAATAATTAGACTACAAGTCTTGTGAATGTTACCCACTATTCAATCTTATTTTTCTGGTGAGATTCTGTATGCCAATAGATGAACTTCTGTTAGAAAATGAGGAAATCTTGAAGCAAAAGAACTTTTTTTAATAGTGAAATATCTTACTTTGTTCTGAATCCTTGTTCATCTATTTTTGCCTGTTCTACAAAAGTAATCCTAATTAAACACCTATATATTATACATAATATATATGCATATATATTTCTTTAGAGAATGTTTTTATTCTCCACTTTTACACTGACATATCAGTGGGTATTATACAATCATTTAATAAGTAACTTACAATAAAGCCCAGTTTCCATGCTTAAAAACAAACTTTGAAATTCTTATTCTCTGGGGTTATCTATTGGTTAGATGTTAAAATTACAAATACTTTTTTTATATACACATTCTTAAAAGTACCTGACTCCTCATTTTTACTCTCCTATGGTAATACTGCTTAATTTTATTTTTTAAAATTAAGTTTCTTTAACTTACTTATTTAAACTATTTAATAGTCTTCTCATGTCTCCAGTCTACAGATGATGACATTATTCAGTCATAAATTGTTCTATTGAGGGAGAATTTGTGTTAAAATTTTGGATGACCTAAAACTGTGAGACACCATTTGAATTTCACATTTCACTGTCCATTATGATATAGTAAAATGCCATCCAAATTAAGCAACATATCTTTAAGTATTGATAACCCAGCCTCAACAGTTATTAACATTTTCCCAATAAACTGTGGAAAATTCTGAAAGAGATGGGAATACAAGACCACCTGACCTGCCTCTTGAGAAACCTGTATGCAGGTCAGGAAGCAACAGTTAGATCTGGACATGGAACAACAGACTGGTTCCAAATAGGAAAAGGAGTACATCAAGGCTGTATATTGTCAGCCTGCTTATTTAATTTATATGCAGAGCACATCATGAGAAATGCTGGGCTGGAAGAAGCACAAGCTGGAATCAAGATTTCAGGGAGAAATATCAATAACCTCAGATATGCAAATGACACCACCCTTATGACAGAAAGCAAAGAAGAACTGAGGAGCTTCTTGATAGAAGTGAAAGAGGAGAGTGAAAAAGTTGGCTTAAAGCTCAACATTCAGAAAACTAAGATCATGGCATCTGGTCCCATCACTTCATGGCAAATAGATGGGGAAACAATGGAAACAGTGGCTGACTTTATTATGTTGGGCTCCAAAATCACTGCATATGGTGACTGCAGCCATGAAATTAAATGATGCCTATTCCTTGGAAGGAAAGTTATAGCAAGCCTAGACAGCTTATTAAAAAGCAGAGACATTACTTTGTCAACAAGTTCAGTCTAGTCAAAGCTATGGTTTTTCCAGTAGACATGTATGGATGTGAGAGTTGGGCCTTAAAGAAGGCTGAACACTGAAGAACTGATGGTTTTGAACTGTGGTTTTGTAGAAGACTCTTGAGAGTCCCTTGGACTACTAGCAAATCAAACCAATCCATCCTAAAGGAGATCAGTCCTGGGTATTCACTTGAAGGACTGATGTTGAAGCTTAAACTCCAATATTTTGACCACCTGATGAGAAGAGCTGACTCATTTGAAAAGACCCTGATGCTGGGAAAGATTGAGGGCAGGAGGAGAAGGGGATGACATAAAATGAGATAGTTGGATGGCATCACTGACCCAATGTACATGAGTTTGGGTAAACTCTGGGAGTTGGTGATGGACAGGGAGGCCTGACGTGCTGCATTCCATGGGGTCACAAAGAGTTGGACATGACTGAGCGACTGAACTGAACTGAACTGATTTAAGTATGACCTAAATCAAATCCCTTACAATTATACAGTGGAAGTTACAAACAGATTCAAGGGATTAGATCTGATAGATATGGACAGACAGACTGTATCATTATTGGGAAATGAGTACATCAAGGCTGTATATTGTTATCCTGCTTACTTAACTTACATGCAGAATACCCCATGCAAAATGTCAGGAAAACACAAACTGAAATTAAGATTTCCAGGAGAAATATCAACAACCAGAGATATGCAGACGATATCACTCTACTGGCAGAAAGTGAAGAGGAACTAAACAGCCTCTTGATAAGAGTGAAAGAAGAGTGTGAATAAACTGGCTTGAAATTTGGTTCAGAAAACTAAGTTCATGGAATTTGGTCCTATTACTTCATGGCAAATACAAATGTAAAAAGTGGAAACAGTGATAGTTTTTATTTTCTTCAATTCCAAAATCACTGAGGACTGTGATTGCAGCCATGGAATTAAAAGATGCTTGCTCCTTGGGAGGAAAGCTATGATAAACCTAGACAACGTACTAAAGAGCAAAGATATCAGTTTTCTGATGAAGGCACATATGGTCAAACTGGTTTTTTTTCAGTAGTCATGTATGAATGTGAGATTTAGACCATAAAGAAGGCTGAGTTTTGAAGTGATGTTTTCAAATTGTGGTGCTGAAGAAGACTCTTGAGAGTCCTTTGGACTACAAGGAGAACAAGACAGTCAATCCTAAAAAAAAAAAAAAATCAACCCTGAATATTCATTGGAAAGACTGTTGCTGAAGCTGAAGCTCCAGCATTTTGGCCACCTGATGTGAAGAGCCAATTCATTAGAAAAAACCCTGATGCTGGAAAAGATTGAAGGCAAAGGAGAAGGGGGTGGTAGAGATAAAATGACTAGCATTACTAACCGAATGGACTTGAATTTGAGCAAATTCGGGAGATAGTGGAGAATAGAGGCACATGGCGAACATGGAGACCAGAGGCACATGGATAACAGAAGCACATGTCCATGAGGTCGACAAGAGTAGCACATGACTTAGCAACTGAACAACAAGAACAACATTCAATGCTAAGATATTAATTAAAATTTTAAGGTATATATTTTATCAATGGACTACTTCAGTATTCAATCATATTTTCATAACATATTTCATAACACTGAAATGCTCATGATAGCATTTAGTTGAGTAAATAAGACATAAAATTATATATAAACATATTTTCATTATCTCTTTCATATTTGATATTTTAAAGACAATTCATATTTGCTTTGTTGCCAATCAACATGTCTTCATAAAATCTGTAGCTAACTGATCAATTAACTTTTTTAAAAAAATTTAATTGGGGGCTAATTACTTTATAATATTGTGGTGGGTTTTGCCATACATTCACATGAATCAGCCATGGGTGTATATGTGTTCCCCATCCTGACACTCCCTTTCACCTCCTTCCCCATCCCATCCCTCAGGGTTGTCCCACTGCACCAGCCTTGAGCACCCTGCCTCATGCATTGAACCTGGACTGGCGATGTATTTCACATATGATAATGTACATGTTTCAGTGCTATCCTCTCAAATCATCACACCCTCGCCTTCTCCCACAGAGTTCAAAAGTCTGTTCTTTACATCTGTGTATCTTTTGCTGTCTCACATATAGGGTCATTGTTGCCATCTTTCTAAATTATATATATATATATATATATATATATATATATATATATATATATATATGTTTAGAACTAGCACCCAAAAAAGATGTCCGTCTCATTAAAGGGGACTGGAATGCAAAAGTAGGAAGTCAAGAAACACCTAGAGTAACAGGCAAATTTGGCCTTGGAATACGGAATGAAGCAGGGCAAAGACTAACAGAGTTTTGTCAAGAAAATGCACTGGTCGTAACAAACACCCTCTTCCAACAACAAGAGAAGACTCTATACATGGACATCACCAGATGGTCAACACCGAATTCAGAGTGATTATATTCTTTGCAGCCAAAGATGGAGAAGCTCTATACAGTCAGCAAAAACAAGACCAGTAGATGACTGTGGCTCAGATCATGAACTCCTTATTGCCAAATTCAGACTTAAATTGAAGAAAGTAGGAAAAACCACTAGACAATTCAGGTATGACCTAAATCAAATCCCTTATGATTATACAGTGGAAGGGAGAAATAGATTTAAGGGCCTAGATCTGATAGATAGAGTGCCTGATGAACTATGGAATGAGGTTTGTGACATTGTACAGGAGACAGGGATCAAGACCAGTCCCATAGAAAAGAAATGCAAAAAAGCAAAACGGCTGTCTGGGGAGGTCTTACAAATAGCTGTGAAAAGAAGAGAAGCAAAAAGCAAAGGAGAAAAGGAAAGATATAAACATATGAATGCAGAGTTCCAACAAATAGCAAGAAGAGATAAGAAAGCCTTCTTCAGCGATTAATGCAAAGAAATAGAGGAAAACAACAGAATGGGAAAGACTAGGGATCTCTTCAAGAAAATCAGAGACACCAAAGGAACATTTCATGGGAAGATGGGCTTGATAAAGGACAGAAATGGTAAGGACCTAACAGAAGCAGAAGATATTAAGAGGAGGTGGCAAGAATACACAGAAGAACTGTACAAAGAAGATCTTCATGTCCCAGATAATCACGATGATATGATCACTGACCTAGAGCCAGACATCCTGGAATGTGAAGTCAAGTGGGCCTTAGAAAGCATCACTACGAACAAAGCTACTGGAGGTGCCAGCAAATTTGGAAAACTCAGCAGTGGCCACAGGACTGGAAAAGATCAGTTTTCATTCCAATCCCAAAGAAAGGCAATGCCAAAGAATGCTCAAACTATCGCACAATTACACTCATCTCACACGCTAGTAAAGTAATGCTCAAAATTCTCCAAGCCAGGCTTCAGCAATATGTGAACGGTGAACTTCCAGATGTTCAAGCTGGTTTGAGAAAAGGCAGAGGAACCAGAGATGAAATTGCAAACATCTGCTGGATCATGGAAAAAGCAAGAGAGTTCCAGAAAAACATCTATTTGTGCTTTATTGACTATGCCAAAGCTTTTGACTGTGTGGACCACATTAAACTGTAGAAAATTCTGAGAGAGATGGGAATACCAGACCACCTGATCTGCCTCTTGAGAAATTTGTATGCAGGTCAGGAAGCAACACTTAGAACTGCACATGGAACAACAGACTGGTTCCAAATAGGAAAAGGAGTTCGTCAAGGCTGTATATTGTCACCCTGTTTATTTAACTTATATGCAGAATACATCATGAGAAATGCTGGACTGGAAGAATCACAAGCTTGAATCAAGATTGTCGGGAGAAATATCAATAACCTCAAATATGCAGATGACACCACCCTTATGGCAGAAAGTGAAGAGGAACTAAAAAGCCTCTTGATGAAAGTGAAAGTGGAGAGTGAAAAAGTTGGCTTAAAGCTCAACATTCAGAAAATGAATATCATGGCATCTGGTCCTACCACTTCATGGGAAATAGATGGGGAAACAGTGGAGACAGTGTCAGACTTTATTTTTCTGGGCTCCAAAATCACTGCAGATGGTGACTGCAGCCATGAAATTAAAAGATGCTTACTCCTTGGAAGGAAAGTTATGACCAACCTAGATAGCATATTGAAAAGCAGAGACATTACTTGGCCAACAAAGGTCCGTGTAGTCAAGGCTATGGTTTTTGCTGTGGTCATGTATGGATGGGAGAGTTGGACTGTGAAGAAGGCTGAGCGCCAAAGAATTGATACCTTCAACTGTGGTGTTGGAGAAGACTCTTGAGAGTCCCTTGGACTGCAAGGAGATCCAATTAGTGCATTCTGAAGGAGATCAGCCCTGGAATTTCTTTGGAAGGAATGATACTAAAGCTGAAACTCCAGTACTTTGGCCACCTCATGTAAAGAGTTGACTCATTGGAAAAGACTCTGATGCTGGGAGTGATTGGGGGCAAAGAGTTGGACATGACTGAGTGACTGATCTGATCTGATCTGATGTGTTAATATACTGTATTGGTGTTTTGCTTTCTGGCTTACTGCACTCTGTATAATAAGCTCCAGTTTCATCCATCTCATTAGAACTGATTCAAATGCATTCTTTTTAATAGCTGAGTATTACTCCATTGTGTATACATACCACAAATTTCTTATCCAGTCCTCTGCCAAGTGACCTCTAGGTTGCTTCCATGTCCTGGCTATTGTAAACAGTGCTGCAATGAGCATTGTGGTACACATGTCTCTTTCAATTCTGGTTTCCTTGGTGTGTATGACCAGCAGTTTGATTGCTGAGTCTTATGGCAGTTCTAATTTCAGTGTTTTAAGGAATCTCCACACTGTTCTCCATAGTGCCTGTGCTAGTTTGCATTCCCACCAACAGTGTAAGAGGGTTCCCTTTTCTCCACACCCTCCCCAGCATTTGTTGTTTGTAGACTTTTTGATAGCAGTCATTCTGACCAGAGTGAGATGGTACCTTATTGTGGTTTGATTTGAATTTCTCTGATAATGAGTGATGTTGAGCATCTTTTCATGTGTCTGTTAGCCATCTGTATGTCTTCTTTGGAGAAATGTCTGTTTAGTTCTTGGGCCCATTTTTTGATTGGGTCATTTATATTTCTGGAATTGAACTGCAGGTGCTGCTTGTGTATTTTTGAGATTAATTCTTTGTCAGTTGTTTCATTTGCTATTATTTTCTCCCATTCTGAAGGCTGTATTTTCACCTTTCTTATAGTTTCCTTTGTTGTGCAAAACCCTTTAAGTTTAATTAGGTCCAATTTGTTTATTTTTGCTTTTATTTCCAATATTCCGGGAGATGGGTCATAGAGGATCCTGCTGTGATTTATGCCAAAGAGTGTTTTGCATATGTTTTCCTCCAGGAGTTTTATGGTTTCTGGTCTTATATTTAGGCCTTTAATCAATTATGAGATTATTTTTGGGTACAGTGTTAGAAAGTGTTCTAGTTTCATTCTTTTACAAGTTGTTGACCAGTTTTCCCAGCAACACTTGTTATAGAGATTGTCTTTTCTCCATTGTATATTCTTGCCTCCTTTGTCAAAGATAAGGTGTCCATGCTACTGCTAAGTTACTTCAGTCATGTCTGACTCTGTGCGACCCCACAGATGGCAGCCCAGCAGGCTCCCCCGTCCCTGGGATTCTCCCGGCAAGAACACTGAGTGGGTTGCCATTTCCTTCTCCAACGCATGAAAGTGAAAAGTGAAAGTGAAGTCGCTCAGTTGTGTCCGACTCTTAGTGACCCCATGGACTGTAGCCTACCAGGCTCCTTCGTCCATGGGATTTTCCAGGCAAGAGTACTGGAGTGGGGTGCTATTGCCTTCTCTGAAGGTGTCCATAGGTGCATGCATTTATCTCTGGGCTTTCTATTTTGTTCCATTGATCTATATTTCTGTCTTTGCGCCAGTACCATACTGTCTTGATAACTGTGGCTTTGTAGTAGAGCCTGAAGTCATGCAGGTTGATTCGTCCAATTTCATTCTTTTCTCAAGATTGCCTTAGCTATTCGAGGTTTTTTGTATTTCCATACAAATTGTGAAACTATTTGTTCTGTTCTCTGAAAAATACTGTTGGTAGCTTGATAAGGATTGCATTGAATCTATAGATTGCTTTGGGTAGTGTACTCATTTTCACTATATTGATTCTTCCAATCCATGAACATGGTATATTTCTCCATCTATTAGTGTCCTCTTTGATTTTTTCATCAGTGTTTCATAGTTTTATATATATAGGTCTTTTGTTTATTTAGGTAGATTTATTCCTAAGTATTTTATTCTTTTCATTGCAATCCTGAATGGAATTAACTCTTTCTGTTTTCTCATTGTTAGTGTACAGGAATGCAAGGATTCCTATAGAGTTTTTGCGTGTTAATTGTATATCCTGCAACTTTACTGTGTTCATTGACTAGCTCTAGAAATTTTCTGGCGGTGTCGTTAGGGTTTTCTACGTAGAGGATCAGTCATCTGCAGAAAGTGAGAGTTTTACTTCTTTTCCAATCTGGATTCCTTTTATTTCTTTTTCTGCTCTGATTTCTGTGGCCAAAACTTCCAAAACTATGTTGAATAGCAGTGGTGAGGGTGGGCATCCTTGTCTTGTTCCTGACTTTATGGGAAATACTTTCAATTTTTCACCATTGAGGATAAGGTTTGCTGTTGGTTTGTCATATATGGCTTCAACTATGTTGAGGTATGTTCCTTCTGTGCCTGCTTTCTGGTGGGTTTTTATCATAAATGGATGTTGAATTTTGTCAAAGGTTTTGTCTGTATCTATTGAAATAATCATGTGGTTTTTATGTTTCAATTTGTTAATGTGCCAGACCCATCACAAACATGGAAATCAAAACTATAATAAAAAATCTTCTAACTAACAAATTCCCAGGACCAGATGGCTTCACAGGTGAATTCCACCAAAAATTCCGAGAAAAGCTAAAAGTTTTCCAACTCAAACTCTTCCAGAAAATTGCACAGGAAGGTAAATTGCCAAACTCATTCTATGAAGCCACCATCACCCTAATACCAAAACCAGACAAAGATGCTACCAAAAAAGAAAACTACAGGCCAATATCACTGATGAACATAGATGTAAATATCATCAACAAAATTCTAGCAAACAGAATCCAACAACATATTCAAAAGATCATGCATCATGACCAAGTGGGCTTTATCCCAGGGATGCAATGATTCTTCAATATTTGCAAATCAATCAATGTAGTACATACTTCTAGTTGCTATAGAACATGTTTGTTTGTTTGTTTTAAGCAGCAAAATCCATTATGGCAATGCTATTTACTTGGATTCCATTACAGTTATAAAATTTTACACTAATCTGTCACTTTCATCTAAGAATATCAAAGTGTTATACAAGCACAGCCTCTAAGCATAGTAATCCTCCTAACAGTTGGGGCAGGAGGGGAGCAGCAGAGAAAGGCCACTTCCACTTGTGCAACTCTCCATCTAAGCAGATCCCTGTCCAGGCCTAGGAAGACATTCTTACTGAGGGTTGCATGTAGGAACTTTAAAAATCTGAAAAAGTTCTTAGGTGAGTCTGCAGCATATTTTTGAGAAGTAAAGACAATGAGTTTTTTTGCTCTCTAGATAAAATATAATTCTCAAATTATATGACTCTTTTCTTATTGATGGAAACAGTAAGGAAGACTGGAGAGAGGTAAGCAAATTTCCATGATTTGTCATGATTTAAAAGGCAAAAATATTTTTGACCATTCCTTTTTTAAACTCTGTATTTTAAATCTATCTTTCCTTCTATATTTCACTACTAAAATGAACTTAATATTAGTAATCTGATAACCAGCATTTTTTAAATAAAAGAAGTATGTAACTATACAGATCATGGATAACCTGAGATAAAGAGTGATTTGATAGAATGAGTTATAGACACTGCCAAACAAATCTCTCAGACTATACCCTGTTTTTCTATTTTTCTATTGTTTTGTGCCTCTATTATTTAAGAGGTTATTGTTTACTTGGTCTTAATTTGGGTCCCAGGATTTTGACTATGTTTATATTTATTACTGCTCTGTTTCTAATAACAATTTTGTTGCACTTTTTACAAGAACAGGAAATTTATTGCACTAATTATTACCAGGTTAGCACTTCAACTTTAGACTGAATGTATAAATAGAGTTTTAAAATAAGATGAGAAAATCTTCATGAAATAAATTATTTTCTTTCTGTGATCCAAAAGCTCATTTATCTTAATTATTTTTGATGTTTTTCCCCATTATAGCTCAACTTTACATTTTCAGAGAACAAAAATCATTAGTTTCCTTTAAAAAGAGTGTGAATTCTGAAAGATGGCTTCCCTATAATTATTTCTGTCTCCTTAATAAAAGGTATATTGTTCAGCATGTCACAAGTAATTAAGAAAAACAGTTTATGCACAGTAAATTCTGCCCGGGAAAAATTCATCTGTTATGAATAACTCCCTATATATTCTGAGTAAATCTCACTGTTAAATTCTCAGGTCTAAATTGGCAATAACAAGTTGTATGCTTTGGGCAATGGGCAAAGAACATCAGAGAAAAGCAAATTTTTTGAAATAATGACATATTGAATTGAAATTTAAATCTACAAGGATACCATGCTGCCAGTTGACAAATCAGATAGAAATTAAATTTAAGCAGAAGTAGTGGTAGTGATTTGTGATAGTTGTTTTAGTTTTGCTGTGTTTGTTTTTGTTGTTGTTGTTATTTATTTATTTATTTTTTGCTTGTATTGTTTTGATCTAGATCAATAGAGTCAAAAGACAAAATTATATGAAAGACATGTGACTTAAATCAATTATAATTATTTACTAGACTTAGAGATTTTATATTTGTAAGTCATCTATTATACCTTCACTTTACAGGAGATTGTCCAGATATCTATAGATTATATTTCATGAAGTAATTATTAAAATATTCTATCTGCTAAGTATTTTCTCTTTTCGTTTCATTTTTATATACTTTAAATAGAAGCATTAAATTTTAGAATAAATAAATATTTATAATATATGATTAAAAAATTATCTTGCCATGAGGCTTCATGGTTATCAAATTGACTTTCCATTCCCACAGCAATTTGATCATTCCAATGCTAACTAAATTTAGTTACAGTTACTACTTAAGAAATACATTCTCATGAGCATGTTAAATGGTTAGTTCTTTCCCAAATGAAGTAAAATTTGACATTGGTATTGGTCAAAAGAAAATGTGTGTATGTGTAACTTTAGTAGAATCTGAAAACTCTTTCTTATAGTATGTTCATATCTAAACACTGGAGCTCTAAAGTTACTGTTTATCAAACACCAACTTTTCAAAAGGACTCAAGTTGCCTACAAGTTCAAAACACTTACTTGTCACTCAATATTTTCCATTTTATGTTTTTATTGTCATAGGTTGGGAGAGGATAATCATGACAAGTGTGAACTTGTCAGTGTTTCATCCTTCAAGAGACTTGAGAGGTTTTTACCATTCAGCTTGTTTTATAACCTGAATTTCAGATTTTGATGTCAATCCATTTCTTGCACTTCTGATGATTCAGATGACAAGGACTCAAGTTTAGGCATATTAGTTCTTTACATGTTATATGTATATTTATTTTCAATTTAAAGTTTAAACTTTAGTTTTTACCCTTTGTTCTTTAAGGTAATAATTTTTGTGATGCAGGGAAAGAAAATGTATGCATTTAAAATTTAGTAGTTTATTATTTTCTTTGATTTTAATTCACCTTGAAAGACACCAAGAGGTATGTTTATTTTTTTTCTTCATTGTAAAGAAGAAACTTATATGCTTTTAAAATACTTGTGCATATAAGTTGCATGGTATCTCTTTTGAGAATTTCAGTGTGATTTATTTATTTTTCTAACCGTTTATTTTGTTTTGGGGTATAGTCGGTTAACAAAGTTTTGACAGTTTCAGGTGAACAGCGAAGGGACCCAGCCATATATATATACATGTATCCAAATCTCCTAAGATTTCTTTTAAAAATAATATCATTTGTTTAATCACTTTTACAACAAACTGAATACACAATTCCAGAATCCATTGACTGTTTTATCAAGTGAGAATTATTTCATTTACTTGAAGTAACTTTGTTAATTCATGAATTGGTTTTGACTATTATTATGGAAAAATATAAAAATAGTGAACTCATTTATTCTGAATAAATAAAAACAAATAACAATTTCAGGCAGCAGAGTTTTTTCAACTTGGTAATTTAGACTAATAAGTAATAACAGATTATGTGATTACTCTGAAATATTAGTATACAATAATGAAGTTCCAATTTTAGGCAACATTTAGAAAATTCCATACACACATACAAAAGAAACATATTGGAGGAAACATCTACTCTATCTCTTCACCTTTCATAACTAGATGCTGCATTTAAAATAAAATATAAGCTTTAAGATATTATGGGTATAGAATCAGATTTTCTTCAAATTGTAACTATATCTTGTAACTATCCAAATGATAACCATCACAGAACAAGAATAATGTGAAATAGAACAAGAGTATCTACAAACTTGAATCTTAATAGGAAAAAAAAATGCAGATCAGAAAATCATTTCCTTTTTTTTTTTTTAGCTAAGGAGCATACTCAGATCTTGGTGAGAGGTATTGTGTTTAAATATAACCAAAATTCAACATATTTGTAGTGTGTACAAACTTTCCTAATAACTTCTGTAGTAAATAGTCCAAGGCTTTGGAAATTTAGAATGTTCTGTGGTGGATTTGTATCAAGTGGAGTAGATATGGTGAAAGTATACTGATTATGTTCATATACCTTTGCTTTTCTTCCATCAAAGTACAAATTTGTGTTCTTTAGCTGCTGGGGTCCAGCCCCGGTGGATCCAGGGAATTCGAAGTGGGGATGGCGTCGGCGACCTATTTATTTAAATATTGTATCAAAGATATAAAGAGTAATAGAATAAGGATAGCTCAGTGAGGAAATTCAGTGGAGAAAAGAGGCTGAATAATTCAGCCAGAAGGTAAGAGAAAGAAAAACATGGTGAGACCAAGTTTCGGTGAACAAGGCCCGCACTTTATTTTCCAAAGTAGTTTTTATACCTTAAGTTATGCATAGAGGATAATGGGGGAAGGGGTAGAGTCATGCAGCAAGCCAGGCTTTCTTCCTGCAAACTTATCATATGCAAAAGCTTAGGTGATTTGCATTGTCTTCTGGCCTGGAGGCCTGTTAACATTTTAAGACCCTTTCTTCAGAAAACTTATTTTTCTCTAAAGGTGATTGGTCAGGAGCCACCCTCCAAAAACATTAGATAAAGTTGCATTCCTACAGAGCAAAGGTGTGGTGGGCTATAACAAGAAAAAGAATTAACTCAAGGGTCCCAGGTTACAAACATTAAAGCTACTACTTACACCAATTATATTAATCAATACACTGCCAGGGACACAGCAGGTAAGGGATACGGAGACTTAGCAGCAAACATTGGCCCAACAAGTGAAAATCCCTTCACCAATACAATTTCTAACGGATCTTTTAACTACTCAAAAGAATCTGTGTTTAGACAGTTTAGAACATCTCCTGCCTCTCACAGTTGGGAGGCTCTGAACAATCACATGTGGCCAGAAAAACCTATTCAGGCAGACTAGAGGATTTCCAAAGGAGTTTGTAGGTTGAAACACTGTCACACCCAGGAATTATTAACTGGAGCTGTAAGCTAACTCTTTTTTCAGAGAGGTAGTGGGGGACAGCCCCCCGTAAAATCAGAGGTGTAGGTGAAGGCACAAAGCAGAAAGTAGGCAGACTCTGGTTTTTGGTGTAAATGCTCGAGAATTACCAGGGGGACTCCTGAGGCTCGATCCAGCCTTTTTGCGTATGCCAAGCCTCCTTCCTCATGACCTTTGTCATGGGTGGAGCTCCTCACGCTGGCTCCCAGCAGTGATAGAATTCCAGTTGAGCTATTCCAGATCGTGAAAGATGATGCTGTGCAAAGTGCTGCACTCAATATGCAATATGCATTCAATATGCAATATGCCGGCTCCCAGCATTTAGCTATCTGAATTACGTGGTTTGTAATACTAAAATTGATCAGCATTTAGGAGTTATTAAAATTTAGCACAGTGTTTTTTTTTTTTTCCTTTAACTTGTTATTGGGCCTATGACTCTTTGCGACCCCATGGACTGTAGCCTACCAGGCTCCTCTGTCAATGGGATTTTCCAGGCAATAGTACTGGAGTGGATTGTCATTTCCTTCTCCAGGGGATCTTCCTGACCCAGGGATCGAACCCAGGTCTCCTGCATTGTAGACAGATGCTTTACCGCCTGAGCCACCAGGGAAGCAGTGGAAAAACTGGTGAAATCCAAATAAAGTTTGGAGTTTAGTTAGTACTAATGTACCCATATTGATTTCTTAGTTTTGACTGGACCAAATTGATATGGCTTCCCTGGAGGCTCAAATGGTAAAGAATCTGCCTGCAGTGCAGGAGACCTAGGTTGGAAAGATACCCTGGAGAAGGAAATGGCAACCCACTCCAGTATTGTTGCCTGGGCAATCCTATGGACAGAGGAGACTGGTGGGCTACAGTCTGTGGAGTCACAAACAGTCAGACACGAGTGAGCAACAAACACTTCACACTTTCACATTGATATGAGATACTAATAGCATTTCTTAGTCTGTTCCAGTTTCTATAACAAAATGCCATAAACTAGGTAGCTTGGATACAGTAGAAATTTATTTTCACATCTCCAGAGGCTGAGAAGACCATGATCAACTCACTGGCAGATTCAGTGTGTGGTGAAGTTTCAATCTCTGTTTAATAGACAGCTATCTTCTCGCTGTGTTCTCACATGATTTAAGGTGATAAGGGAGCTCTCTGGAGTCTCTTTTATGAGAGTATTAATCCAATTGAAGTGGACTCTGCAATCATGACCTCCTAAAGGCCCTACCTTCAAATGCCATCACACTGGGGATTAGATTTCAATAAATGAACTTTGGGGTAATGAAATAGTGTATAAATTTCTGTCCCTGGTTCCCACATATCTGTGTCCTCTCACACGCAAAATGCATTCATTCCATTTCAATAACCTTGAAAATCTCAATTTCTTTCAGCATGGACTCAAAAATCTAAATTCAAAGTCTCCTCTAAATATCCTCTAAATCTGATATGTGTGAGACTTAATATTTGATTTATTCTGAGGCACATTTCCTTGCCACTGGGAAACGATAAAAGTTATGTGCTTCCAAGTATAATTGTGGAACAACCATAGGTTAGATGTTACATTTCAAAATGGGAGAAACAAAAAAGGAGGGAAAAGAAAGATAGGTCCTATGTAAGTCCTAAGAGGGCAAACAAAATTAACTCTTAAAGCTTAAAATAACCCTTTTGGGCTTGATGTTCTGCCTGGCAGGTTCACTGGGATAGAAACATCACCCTCCTGGCTTTAATGAATAAACCTGCAGCATCTCTTCCAAGCCAGAGGCATGGGCCCCCAGTTTTATCAGGAAGCCCTATCTTTTGAAATCTCATTGGAGTCAGCCATAACTCCCAGGTCTGTGCATTCCACACACCAGCAGAGATGGGACCCCATAGATACCATCATGTACAGAGTGCTGCCTGTACTCTTTGGAAGGTTGGCCTCCATACCTTACACCACACTGGGACCCACTGGAATTGCACCTGGGGCAGCTAAAGAGCATGGTACCAGAATGTTGGGGAGTGGAGCTTTCAATGTGATGTGACATTAAGCAGTGCAGTCAAAGGTCCCAGAGGTGGACACGGGTAGGCCACCCTACAAAATCTGTCTCCTAGTCTTGGCATTCTGGCCTGTCATGTGATTGGCAACCCTGATGATCTCTGAATTGCCTTCAGAGTCATTCTTCCATGGTCTTGAAAAATAGCTCCTGGCTTCTATTGAGATGGCTCATACTCATCTCTTTATGTTTCGTTGGCCACATCTTACTTATATTTTGATATATGGATAGGCTGAGAATTTTGCAAATCATTATTTTTTTGCTTAACAGTTCTATCTTTATGTCATTTTTCTCTTTTCGCATTTTACTATAAGCAATCAGGAAGAGCCAAACCATACCTTCATTACTTTGTTTGAAAATAGCTTTGGTTGAATATTCAATTTTATCACTCACAAGTACTATATTTTAAAAAAAACCCTAGAACACTAACACAATTCAGATAAATATTTTTTTGCTACTTTATAGACAATATCATTTTTCCTGTATTCTCCAGTAACATTTCTCATTTCCATCTGAGACCTCATCAGGATAACCTATACCATCCATATTTCTACAAATGTTCTGTTTGAGATTACTAAACTATTTCTAAGAAGTTTGGGACTTTCTCTACAGCTCTCTTCTTTTCTTTCTGAGCTTTCACCAAATCACCTTAATAATCTATTCACAGAAATGTAGGCTTTTCTAGAACACACTTTAAAACTCTTACAGCTTATACCCAATTCCAAAGCTGCTTTCACATTTTAGGCATTCTCAGTACTAACTCTGTATCAGTTCAAGCAGAAAGAAAATAAGATAGCTATTTAGATAAATTGTATAAGATATTCCAGGTTTATCATGTATATTTCATAATCCAGACCTGAAATTATCAATTTTTCTAAAGAATCCTATTTTTTTAAATGGGGAATGGTATTTGGAGATCAGAATTTAGAGGATTTGGGCAACAATTTCAATATTTTAAAAACTAGCAAATAAAGTGAAAAAATAAAATACTATTCCAATTTTCTGTGGGACTTTGGGGAAATTAAGATGCTTTACATAATTATTAAGTGGGTTTATATTAACAAGGCAACTTTGAAAATAAAAATGTATATGCTACTGACTGGGCTTCCTTGGTGGTGCCAGTGGCAAAGAAACTGCATGCCAATGCAGGAGACATAAGAGATGTGGGTTCGATCCTGGGTCAGGAAGATCCCCTGGAGAAGGGAATGGCAATCCACCCCAGTATTCCTGCCTGGAGAATCTCATGGACAGAGGAGCCTGGAAGTCTATACTCCATGGGGTTGCAAAGAGTCAGACATGACTGAAGTGACTGAATATGAACACAAGCATGTGCTGGTGGTGACTAAAATACAGTATCGACTCCATAAACATGAAAAAGAAAATAAATTTTGTCATGAGAAATAAAATACCCACAGATAGTTTGAGTAGCTATCCATCTACCTACCATCTCTTTCCCTCTCTCTCTCTCTCTCTCTCCATCCCTAAATAAACCACCAAAAAACAGGTAGAATGTATAAATGAGCTCAGTGAAGTTGAAAATTACAAAGTCAGTATAGTATATCTATCTATATAGGTAGATACAAGGAAATATTCAGCCATAAAAAGAATACAATTTTGCCATTTGTGGCATCATGGAAAAACTTGGAGGGCATTGTGTGTGTGTGTGTGTGTGTGTGTGTGTAAGCTCAGTCATATCATGGAAAAACTTGGAGGGCATTGTGTGTGTGTGTGTGTGTGTGTGTGTGTGTAAGCTCAGTCATATCTGACTCTTTGCAACCCCATGGACTGTAGTTCATGGAATTTTACAGACAAAAATATTGGAGTGGGTTGCCATTTTCTTCTCCAGGGCATCTTCCTGACCCAGGGATGGAACCCGAATCTCTTACGCCTCCTGCTTTGGCAGGCAGGTTCTTTACCACTGTATCAACTGGGAAGTCCTTTGAGGGCATTACGCTAAGTTAAGTATTTCAGAAAATGAAAGGCAAATGCCATATAATCTGACTTATATGTAGAATCTAACAGCAACAATAAAAACTAAGCCTGTAGAAATAGAACTCATTTGTGATTGCCAGAGGTGGGAGTTGTGGGTTGGCAACATGGATATATGTGTGAGATAGTCACTCAGTCATGTCTGACTCTGCAACAACGTGGGTGGTAGCCCGCCAGGCTCCACTGTCCATGGGATTTCCCAGGCAAGAATAGTGGAGTGGCTAGCCATTCCCTTCTCCAAGGGATCTTCCTGACCCAGGGATTGAACCCAGGTTTCCCATATTGCAGGCAGATATTTTACCCTCAGAGCCACCAGGGAAGACAATATTAAAGTTTGTTATGCACTCAAAACGTCAAAAGGTACAAACTCCCAGTTCTAATATAAATAAGTTATGGGGGGTGTATTGTACAACTTGCAGACCATAGTTAATAATACTACATTGTATATTTTAAAGTTGCTAAGACAATAGGCCTTGAAAATTATCTTCATAAGAAAAAAAAATCTGTAAAAAGAAAGAGAAGTCGCTCAGTCATGTCTGACTCTTTGCAATCCTGTGGACTGTAGCCTACCAGGCTTCTCCATCCATGGGATTCTTCAAGCAAGAATACTCTACAAGACCTTCTAGAACTTACACCAAAAAAATTATAGGGGACTGGAATGCAAAAGTAGGAAGTAAAGAAACACCTGGAGTAACAGGCAAATTCTGACCTTGGAGTACAGAATGAAGCAGGGCAAAGGCTAATAGAGTTCTGCCAAAAGAACACACTGGTCATAGCAAACACTATCTTCCAACAACACAAGAGAAGACTCTACACATGGACATCACCAGATGGTCAACACCGAAATCAGACTGATTATATTCTTTGCAGCCAAAGATGGAGAAGCACTATAAAGTCAGCAAAAACAAGACCGGGAGCTGACTGTGGCTCAGAGCATGAACTGCTTATTGCCAAATTCAGACTTAAATTGAAGAAAGTGGGGAAAACTACTAGACCATTCAGGTATGACCTAAATCAAATTCCTTATGACTATACAGTGGAAGTGAGAAATAGATTTAAGGGACTAGACCTGATAGACAGAGTGCCTGATGAACTATGGACAGAGGTTTGTGACATTGTACAGGAGACAGGAATCAAGATCATCCCCAATAAAAATAAATGCAACAAAGCAAAATGGCTGTCTAAAGAGGCCTTACATATAGATGTGAAAAGAAGAGAAGTGAAAAGCAAAGGAGAAAAGGAAAGATATGCTCATTTGAAAACAGAGTTCCAAAGAATAGTAAAGAAGAAATAAAAAAGCGTCCCTCAGTGATCAGTGCAAAGAAATAGAGGAAAACAATAAAATGGGAAAGACTAGAGATCTCTTCAAGAAAATTAGAGATACCAAAAGAACATTTTATGCAAAGGTGGGCTCAATAAAGGACAGAAATGATAGGGACCTAACAGAAGCATAAGATATTAAGAAGAGGTGGCAAGTATAAACAGAAGAACTGTGACCCAGATAATCACAATGGAGTGACCACTCACCTAGAGCGAGACACCCTGGAATGTAAAGTCAAATGGGCCTTAGGAAGCATCACTACGAACAAAGCTAGCGGAGGTGATAAAATTCCAGTTGAGCTATTTCAAATCCTGAAAGATGATTCTGTGAAAGTGCTGCACTCAATACATCAGCAAATTTGGAAAACCCAGCAGTGGCCACAGGACTGGAAAAGACAAGTTTCCATTCCAATCCCAAAGAAAGGCAATGCCAAAGAATGCTCAAACTACCGCTCAATTGCACTTATCTCACACGCTAGTAAAGTAACGCTCAAAATTCTCCAAGCTAGGTTTCAGAAATACATGAACCGTGAACTTCCAGATGTTCAAGCTGGTTTTAGAAAAGGCAGAGGAACAAGAGATCAAATTGCCAACATCCACTGGATCATGGAAAAAGCAAGAGAGTTCCAGAAAAACATCTATTTCTGCTTTATTGAGTACGCCAAAGCCGTTGACTGTGTGGATCACAACAAACTGGAAACTTCTTCAACAGCTAGGAATATCATACCACCTTAACCATCTCCTGAGAAATCTGTATGCAAGTCAAGAAGTACCTGTTAAAACTGGACTTGGAACAAGAGACTGGTTCCAACAATGGAAAGGAGTAGTATGTCAGGCTGTATATTGCCATCCTACTTATTTAACTTTTATGCAGAGTACATGATGTGAAATGCCAGGCTGGATGAAGCACAAGCTGGAATCAAGATTGCCAGGAGAAACCACCCTTATGGAAGAAAGCGAAAAAGAACTAAAGAGCCTCTTCATGAAATTGAAAGAGGAGAGTGAAAAAGTTGGCTTAAAACTCAACATTCAAAAAACTAAGATAATAGCATTTGGACCCATCACTTCATGGTGAATCAATGAGGAAACAATTGAAACAGTGAGAGACTTTATTTTGGGGGGTTCTAAAATCACTTCAGATGATTACTGCAGCCATGAAATTAAAATACACTTGCTCCTTGGAAGAAAAGCTATGACTAACCTAGACAACAGACTAATAAACGGAGATCCGCTGACAAAGATACATCTAGTCAAAGCTATGTTTTGTTTCCAGTAGTCATGTATGAATGTGGGAGTTGGACTCTTCAGAATGCTGAGCAGCAAAAAAATGATGCTTTTGAACTGTGGTGTTGGAGAAGACTCTTAAGAGTCCCGTGGACTGCAAGGAGATCTGATCAGTCAATCCTAAAAAGAAATCAGTCCTGAATATTCATTGGAAGGACCGATGCTGAAGATGAAACTTCAGTACTTTGACCACCTGATGTGAAGATCTGACTCACTGTGATAAAAACAGTGATGCTGGGAAACATTGACGGCAGGAAGGTCCCGGAAAGGGACTACAGAGGGTGAGATGGTTGTATAACATCACTGACTCAATGGACATGAGTTTGAGCAAGCTCTGGGAGTTGGTGATGGGCAAGGGAACCTGGTGTGCTGCAGTTCATGGAGTTGTAAAGAATCGGACATGACTGACTGACTGAAGTGAACTGAACTGATATATATGACTTTACACATATTCTTGAATATGATATTGCAGTCAAATCATTGGTGATATAAACAACATTTTCAATTGTTTCCTGTTATAAGACAGATTATTATTGAGGTCATTTAAATAACTATATTACTATGAAACTAAAACTGCTCAATAAATTTCTGAGTCCTGGGAATATCTGATAGAAAGGTAAATCTTTAAATTCTATTTACAGAAATATACTTTACAAGAGTGTATTAAAAAGCAGAGACATTGCTTTACCAACAAATGTCTGTATAGTCAAAGCTATGTTTTTTCCAGTGGTCATATATGCATGTGAGAGTTGGACCATAAAGAAAGCTGAGCACCAAAGAATTAATACTTTTACACTGTGGTGTTGAAGAAGACACTTGAGAGTCCCTTGAACTGCAAAGATCAAACCAGTCAATCCTAAAGGAAATCAGTCCTGAATATTCATTGGAAGGACTAATGCTGAAGCTTAAACTCCAATACTTTGTCCAACTGATCCAAAAAACTGACTCATTTGTAAAGACCCTGATGCTAGGAAAGATTGAAGGCAGGAGAAGGATATTATAGAGGATGAGATCATTGGATGGCAACACCGACTTGATGGACATGAGTTGAGCAAGCTCAGGGCAGTAGTGATGGACAGAGACGCCTGGCTGGCTGCAGTCCATGGGGTCCCAAAAGTGGGACTTGACTGAGTGACTGAACTGAACCCGCCCCCATATCACCTCCTCCTCCTAAAAAGTACTTTGGGCAAACAGCACATGAAGCAAAACCTTTAATAAATTAGATACGCTTATAACAGAAAATGGACAATGATAACATGGAAAATTTAAGAAGAGCTATGTGAAAGAGATGGGCATACCAGACCACCTGACCTGCCTCTTGATAAATTTGTATGCAGGTCAGGAAGCAACAGTTAAAACTGGACATGGAACAACCAACTGTTTACAAATAGGAAAAGGAGTACGTCAAGGCTGTATATTGTCACCCTGCTTATTTAACTTCTATTCAGAGTACATCATGAGAAATCCTGGGCTGGAAGAAGCACAAGCTGGAATCAAGATTGCCAGGAAAATATCAATAACCTCAGATATGCAGATGACACCACCCTTATGGCAGAAAGTGAAGAGGAACTGAAAAGCCTCTTGATGAGAGTGAAAGTGGAGATTGAAAAAGTTGGCTGAAAGCTCAACATTCAGAAAATGAAGATTGTGGCATCTGGTCCCACCACTTCATGGGAAATAGATGGGGAAATAGTGGAAACAGTGTCAGACTTTATTTTTCTGGGCTCCAAAATCACTGCAGTTGGTGAATGCAGCCATGAAATTAAAAGACACTTACTCCTTGGAAGGAAAGTTATGATCAACCTAGATAGCATGTTCAAAAGCAGAGACATTACTTTGCCAACAAAGGTTCGTCTAGTCAAGGCTATGGTTTTTCCTGTGGTCATGTATGGATGTGAGAGTTGGACTGTGAAGAAGGCTGAGTGCCGAAGAATTGATGCTTTTGAACTGTGGTGTTGGAGAAGACTCTTGAGAGTCCCTTGGACTGCAAGGAGATCCAATTAGTGCATTCTGAAGGAGATCAGCCCTGGGATTTCTTTGGAAGGAATGATGCTAAAGCTGAAACTCCAGTACTTTGGCCACCTCATGCATTAGAAAAGACTCTAATGCTGGGAGGGATTGGGGGCAAAGGAGAAGGGGATGACAGAGGCTGAGATGGCTGGATGGCATCACTGACTCGATGGACGTGAGTCTGGGTGAACTCCGGTACTTGGTGATGGACACGGAGGCCTGGCGTGCTGCAATTCATGGGGTCACAAAGAGTCGGACATGACTGAGCAACTGATCTGATCTGATCATTGCAGATGGTGACTGCAGCCATGAAATTAAAAGACGCTTACTCCTTGGAAGAAAAGTTATAACCAACATAGATAGCGTATTCAAAAGCAGAGACATTTCTTTGCCAACTAAGGTCCGTCTAGTCAAGGCTATGGTTTTTCCAGTGGTCATGTATGGATGTGAGAGTTGGACTGTGAAGAAGGCTGAGTGCCGAAGAATTGATGCTTTTGAAGTGTGGTGTTGGAGAAGACTCTTGAGAGTCCCTTGGGCTGCAAGGAGATCCAACCAGTCCATTCTGAAGGAGATTAGCCCAGAGATTTCTTTGGAGGGAATGATGCTAAAGCTGAAACTCCAGTACTTTGGCCACCTCATGTGACGTTTTGACTCATTGGAGAATACTCTGATACTGGGATGGATTGGGGGCAGGAGGAGTAGGGGATGACAGAGGATGAGATGGCTGGATGGCATCACTGACTCGATGGATGTGAGTCTGAGTGAACTCTGGGAGTTGGTGATGGACAGGGAGGCCTGGCGTGCTTTGACTCATGGGGCCGCAGAGAGTCATATATGACTGAGCGACTGAACTGAACTGATTGTGTAGAAAGAGAATAAAAGTTAGTATGGTGTATAAATGGGGTATAGAAGGAGACTTGACAAAACATTAAAGATATATGAAAGAGGAGCAATGTGGTTACAGTAAAAGAAATATAACAGTAACTCTAGCTTATCTTCTCTGTTATTTTCCTGAGGGTACTTTCTTTACATCAGTCTATATCCTACAATTTTAGTCTTCCCTTTTCTTTAGCATAAAGTCTTAGGTGAAAGACAAGTCAACCTACCTAATATTTGTGTAAACATTGCCTAGATTCAACATGATTAGCAGGCTGCAATACTCTTATTGAAGCAGTAATTCTCAACCATGGCTCCTCAAAGAAGCACATTCTAGGAGATTTTACATCTGCTTATGCCTGTTCCCAATACAAGTGTTTGTGCGTGTGTGTGTGCACGTACGCACACACACACACGCTCATTCACTCAGTCATGTCTGACTTGTTCAAAAGGTAAACATAAATATTTCACAATCTCTTATCAAAGAGCAGACCAATTTGTTGATGTTCAGTCGCTAGATTGTGTCTGACTTTTTGCGACCTCATGGACTGCAGAATTCCTTGTCCTTCACTATCTCCCAGAATTTGGCCAAGCTCATATCCATTGAGTAGGTGATGCTATCCAACCATCTCATCCTCTGTCATACCCTTCTCCTCCTGCCCTCAATCTTTCCCAGCATCTGGGTCTTTTCCAGTGAATCCACTCTTAGCATCAGGTGGTCAAATTATTGCAGCTTTAGCTTCAGCATCAGTCTTTCCAAAGAATATTCAGGGTTGATTTCTTTTCGCATTGATAGGTTTGATCTCCTTGCTATCCAAGGGACTCTCAAGATTCTATCACCACAGTTCAAAAGCATAAATTCTTTGCTGTTCAGTGTTCTTTATGGCCCAACTCTCACATCCATTCATGACTATTGGAAAATCATAGCTTTGACTATACAGAACTTTGTCACAAAGTGATGTATTTGTTTTTAATAATACACTATTTAGGTTTGTCACAACTTTTGTTCCAAAAAACAAGGATCTTTTATTTATTTTTTTGTACTTGCTTTTTTTTTTCTTTTTTTGATATAAATTTATTTATTTTAATTGGAGGCTAATTACTTTACAATATTGTGTTGGTTTTGCCGTTCATCAACATGAATCCACCACGGGTATACACTTGTTCCCCATCCTGAACCCATCTCCCACCTCGCTCCCCATACAATCCCTCTGGGTCATCCCAGTGCACCAGCCCCAAGCATTCTGTATCATGCATCAAACCTCGACTGGCGATTCATTTCATATATGATATTATACACGTTTCAATGTGATTCTCCCAAATCATCCCCCCCCTCCCTCTCCCACAGAGTCCAAAAGACAGTTCTATACGTCTGTGTCTCTTACTATCTTGCATACAGGGTTATCGTTACCATCTTTCTACATTCCATATATATGCATTAGTATACTGTATTGGTTTACATATTGCTGAAGCGTGGCTTGGGGAATTTTGAGCATTACTTTACTAGCGTGTGAGATGAGTGCAATTGTGCGATAGTTTGAGCATTCTTTGGCATTGCCTTTCTTTGGGATTGGAATGAAAACTGACCTGTTCCAGTCCTGTGGCCACTGCTGAGTTTTCCAAATTTGCTGGCATATTGAGTGCAGCACTTTCACAGCATCATCTTTCAGGATTTGAAATAGCTCAACTGGAATTCCATCACCTCCACTAGCTTTGTTCATAGTGATGCTTTCTAAGGCCCACTTGACTTCACATTCCAGGATGTCTGGCTCTAGGTCAGTGATCACACCATCATGATTATCTGGGTCGTGAAGATCTTCTTTGTACAGTTCTTCTGTGTATTCTTGCCACCTCTTCTTGATATATTCTGCTTCTGTTAGGTCCATACCATTTCTGTCCTTTATCGAGCCCATCTTTTCATGAAATGTTCCCTTGGTATCTCTAATTTTCTTGAAGAGATTTCTAGTCTTTCCCATTCTGTTGTTTTCCTCTATTTCTTTGCATTGACCGCTGAGGAAGGCTTTCTTTTCTCTCCTTGCTAGTCTTCAGAACTCTGCATTCAGATGCTTATATCTTTCCTTTTCTTCTTTGCTTTTCGCTTCTCTTCTTTTCTCAGCTATTTGTAAGACCTCCCCAGACAGCCACCTTGCTTTTTTCCCATTTCTTTTCCATGAGGATGGTCTTGAGCCCTGTCTCCTGTACAATGTCACGAACCTCATTCCATAGTTCATCAGGCACTCTATCTATCAGATCTAGGCCCTTAAATCTATTTCTCCCTTCCACTGTATAATCATAAGGGATTTGATTTAGGTCATACCTGCATGATCTGGTGGTTTTCCCCACTTTCTTCAATTTAAGTCTGAATTTGGCAATAAGGAGTTCATGATCTGAGACACAGTCAGCTCCTGGTCTTGTTTTTGCTGACTATATAGAGCTTTTCCATCTTTGGCTGCAAATAATATAATCAATCTGATTTCAGTGTTGACCATCTGGTGATGTCCATGTGTAGAGTCTTGTGTTGTTGGAAGAGGTTGTTTGTTATGACCAGTGCATTTTCTTGGCAGGACTCTATTGGTTTTTGCCCTGCTTCATTCCGTAGTCCAAGGCCAAATTTGCCTGTTACTCCAGGTGTTTCTTGACTTCCTACATTTGAATTCCAGTCCCCTATAATGAAAAGGACATCTTTTGGGGGTGTTAGTTCTAAAAGGTCTTGTAGGTCTTCATAGAACCGTTCCACTTCAGCTTCTTCAGCATTACTGGTTGGGGCATAGACTTGGATTACTGTGAGATTGAATGGTTTGCTTTGGAAATGAACAGAGATCATTCTGTCATTTTTGAGATTGAATACAAGTCCTGATGTTCAAGCTGGTTTTAGAAAAGGCAGAAGAACCAGAGATCAAATTGCCAACATCTGCTGGATCATGGAAAAAGCAAAAGAGTTCCAGAAAAACATCTATTTCTGCTTTATTGACTATGCCAAAGCCTTTGACTGTGTGGATCACAATAAACTGTGGAAAATTCTGAAACAGATGGGAATACCAGACCACCTGATCTACCTTTTGAGAAATTTGTATGCAGGACAGGAAGCAACAGTTAGAACTGGACATGGAACAACAGAATGGTTCCAAATAGGAAAAGGAGTATGTCAAGGCTGTATGTTGTCACCCTGCTTATTTAACTTATATGCTGAATACATCATCAGAAACGCTGGGCTGAAAGAAGCACAAGCTGGAATCAAGATTGCCAGAAGAAATATCAATAACCTCAGATATGCCAATGACACCACCCTTATGGCAGAAAGTGAAGAGGAACTAAAACCCTCTCAATGAAACTGAAAGTGGAGAGTGAAAAAGTTGGCTTAAATCTCAACATACAGAAAACGAAGATCATGGCATTTGGTCCCATCACTTCATGGGAAATAGATGGGGAAACAGTGTCAGACTTTATTTTTCTGGGCTCCAAAATCACTGCAGATGGTGACTGCAGCCATGAAATTTAAAGACTCTTACTCCTTTGAAGGAAAGTTTTGACCAACCTAGATAGCATATTCAAAAGCAGACACATTACTTTGCCAACAAAGGTCCGTCTACTCAAGGCTATGGTTGTTCCTGTGGTCATGTATGGATGTGAGAGTTGGACTGTGAAGAAGGCTGAGCGCTGAAGAATTGATGCTTTTGAGCTGTGGTGTTGGAGAAGACTCTTGAGAGTCCCTTGGACTGTAAGGAGATCCAACCAGTCCATTCTGAAGGAGATCAGACCTGGGATTTCTTTGGAGGGAATGATGCTAAAGCTGAAACTCCAGTACTTTGACCACCTCATGTGAAGATTTGACTCATTTGAAAAGACTCTGATGCTGGGAGGGACTGGAGGCAGGGGGAGCAGGGGAAGACAGAGGATGAGATGGCTGGATGGCATCACTGACTCAATGGACATGAGTCTGAGGGAACTCTGGGATTGGCTGACGGTCAGGGAGACCTGGTGTGCTGTGAATCATGGGGTCCCAAAGAGTTTGACACGACTGAGTGACTCAACTGAACTGAACTGATACTGTTTTGGTGTTTTTCTTTCTGGCTTACTTCACTCTGTATAATAGGTTCCATGTTCATCCACTTCATTAAAACTTATTCAAATGTATTCTTTTTAACGGTTGAGTAAATACTGCATTGCGTATATGTACCACAGCTTTCTTATCCATTCGTCTGCTGATGGACATCTAGGTTGCTTCCATGTCATGGCTGTTATAAACAGTGCTGCAATGAAGATTTGGGTACATGTGTCTCTTTCAATTCTGGTTTCCTTGGTGTGTATTCCAACAGTGGGATTGCTGGGTCATATCGCAGTTCTATTTCCAATTTTGTAAAGAATCTGCACACTGTTCTACATAATGGCTGTACCAGCTTGTATTCCCACCAACAGTGTAAGAGGGTTCCCTTTTCTCCACACCCTCTCCAGCATTTATCACTTGTAGACTTTTGGATCGCATCCATTCTGACTGGCGTGAAATGGTACCTCATTGTGGTTTTGATTTGATTTCTCTGATAATGAGTGATGTTGAGCATCTTTTCATGTGTTGTTTAGCCATCTGTATGTCTCTTTGGATAAATGTCTGTTTAGGTCTTTGGCCCTTTTTTTTATTGGGTCGTTAATTTTTCTGGAATTCAGCTGCAGGGGTTGCTTGTATAATTTTTTGAGATTAATTGTCAGTTGCTTCTTTTGCTATTATTTTCTCCCAATCTGAAGGCTGTCTTTTCACGTTGCTTATAGTTTCCTTTGTTGTGCAGAAGCTTTTAATTTTAATTAGCTCCCACTTGTTTATTTTTGCTTTTATTTCCAGTATTCTGGTAGGCGGGTCATAGAGGATCCTGCCATAATTTATGTCGGAGAGGATTTTGCCTATGTTCTCCTCTAGGAGTTGTATAATTTCTGGTCTTATGTTTAGATCTTTAATTCGTTTTGAGTTTATTTTTGTGTATGGTGTTAGAAAGTGTTCTAATTTCATTCTTTTACAAGTGGTTGACCAGTTTTCCCAGCACCACTTGTTAAAGAGATTGTCTTTTCTCCATTGTATATTCTTGCCTCCTTTGTCAAAGATAAGGTGTCCATAGGTGCATGGATTTATCTTTGGGCTTTCTATTTTGTTCCATTGATCTATATTTCTGTCTTTGTGCCAGTACCATACTGTCTTGATGACTGTGTCTTTGTAGTAGAGCCTGAAGTCAGGCAGGTTGATTCCTCCAGTTCCATTCTTCTTTCTCAAGTTACTATGGCTACTCGAGGTTTTTTGTGTTTCCATACAAATTGTGAAATCATTTGTTCTAGCTCTGTGAAAAATACTGTTGGTAGCTTGATAAGGCTTGCACTGAACCTATAAATTGCTTTGTGTAGTATACTCCTTCTCACTATATTGATTCTTCTGATTCATGAACATAGTATATTTCTCCATCTATTAGTGTGTCCTCTTTGATTTCTTTCACCAGTGTTTTATAGTTTTCTACATATAGGTCTTTAGTTTCTTTAGGGAGATATATTCCTAAGTATTTTATTCTTTTTGTTGCAATGGTGAATGGAATTATTCCTTAATTTCTCTTTCTGTTTTCTCATTGTTAGTGTATAGGAATGCAAGGGATTTCTGTGTGTTGATTTTATATCCTGCCACTTTACTATAATCATTGATTAGCTCTAGTAATTTTCTGGTGGAGTCTTTAGGGTTTTCTATGTAGAGGATCATGTCATCTGCAAACAGTGAGAGTTTTACTTCTTCTTTTCCAATTTTGATTCCTTTTACTTCTTTTTCTGCTCTGATTGCTGTGGCCAAAACTTCCCAAACTATGTTGTACAGTAATGGTGAAAGTGGGCACCCTTGTCCTATTCCTGACTTTAGGGGAAATGCTTTCACTTTTTCAACATTGAGGATAATGTTTTGCTGTGGGTTTATCATATGTAGCTTTTATTATGCGGAAGTATGTTCTTTCTACTACTGCTTTCTGTAGAATTTTTATCATAAATGGATGTTGAATTTTGTCAAAGGCTTTCTCTGCTTCTTGATTATCACTGAGATAATCATATGGCGTTTGTTTTTCAATTTTTTAATATGGTGTATTACATTGATTGATTTACGGTTATTGAAGAATCCTTGCATCCCTGGCATAAAGCCCACTTGGTCATGATGTATGATATTTTTAATATGTTGTTTGATTCGGTTTGCTAGAATTTGTTAAGGATTTTTGCATCTATGTTCATCAGTGATATTGGCTTGTAGTTTTCTTTTTTTTGTGGCATCTTTGTCAGGTTTTGGTATTAGGTGTTTGGTATTTGGTGGCCTCAAAGAATTAGTTTGGACATTTACCTTCCTCTCCAATTTTCTGGAAGAGTTTGAGTAGGGTAGATGTTAGCTCTTCTCTAAATTTTTAGTAGAGCTCAGCTGTGAAGCCGTCTGGATCTGGGCTTTTGTTTGCTCGAAGATTTCTGATTACAATTTAAATTTCTGTGCTTGTGATGGGTCTGTTACGATTTTCTATTTCTTCATGGTTCAGTTTTGGAAAGTTGTACTTTTCTAAGACTTTGTCCATTTCTTCCAAGTTGTCCATTTTATTGGCAAATTCCTGATAGTAGTCTCTTATGATCCTTTGTATTTCTGTGTTGTCTCTTGTGCTCTTTCCAGTTTCATTTCTAATGTTATTGATTTGAGTTTTCTCCCTTTGTTTCTTGATGAATCTGGCTAATGGTTTTTCAATTTTATTTATCCTCTCAAAGAACCAGCTTTTGGCTTTGTTGATTTTTGCTATGGTTATTTTTGTTTATGTTGCATTTATTTCTGCCCTAATTTTTAAGATTTCTTTCCTTCTACTAACCCTAGGGTTCTTCATTTCTTCCTTTTCTTGTTGTTTTAGGTGTAGAGTTAGGTTATTTTTTTGACTTTATTTTTTCGTTTCTTGAGGTATGCCTGTATTGCTATGAACCTTCCCCTTAGCACTGCTTTTACAGTGTCCCACAGGTTTTGGGTTGTTGTGTTTTCATTTTCATTCGTTTCTATGCAAATTTTGATTTCTTTTTTGATTTATTCTGTGATTTCTTCTGTGATTTTTTGGTTATTCTGCAGTGTGTTGTTCAGCCTCCATATGTTGGAATTTTTAATAGTTTTTCTCCTGTAATTGAGGTCTAATCTTTCTGCATTGTGGTCAGAAAAGATGCTTGGAATGATTTCAATTTTTTGAATTTACCAAAGCTAGCTTTATGGCCCAGGATGAGATCTATCCTGGGGAAGGTTCCGTGTGCACTTGAGAGAAAGGTGAAATTCATTGTTTTGGGGTGAAATGTCCTATAGATATCTATTAGGTCTAACTGGTCTATTGTATCCTTTAAAGTTTGTGTTTCCTTGTTAATTTTTTGTTTATTGATCTATCCATAGGCGTGAGTGGGGTATTAATGTCTCCAACTATTATTGTGTTAGTTAAGTTCCCCTTTCATACTTGTTAGCATTTGTCTTACATATTGTGGTGCTCCTATGTTGGGTGCATATATATTTATAATTGTTATGTCTTCTTCTTGGATTGATCCTTTGATCAATGTCGTGTCCTTCTTTGTCTCTTTTCACAGCCTTTGTTTTAAAGCCTATCTTATCTGATATGAGTATTGCTACTCCTGCTTTCTTTTCATCTCTATTTGCATGGAACATCTTTTTCCACCCCTTCACTTTCAGTCTGTATATGTCCCTTGTTTCGACGTGGGTCTCTTGTAGACAACATATATAGGGGTCTTGTTTTTGTATCCATTCAGCCAATTTGTCTTCTGGGGTATGCAACCCACTTACATTTAAGGTAATTATTGATAAGTATGATCACATTGCCATTTACTTTATTGTTTTGGGTTTGAGTTTATACACCTTTTCTGTGTTTCCTGTCTAGAGAAGTTCCTTTAGCATTTGTTGGAGAGCTGGTTTGGTGGTGCTGAATTCTCTCAGCTTTTGCTTGTCTGTAAAGCTTTTGATTTCTCTGTCATATTTGAATGAAATCCTTGCTGGGTACAGTAATCTGGGCTGTAGGTTATTTCCTTTCATCACTTTAAGTATGTCCTGCCATTTCCTTCTGGCCTGAAGAGTTTCTATTGAAAGATCAGCTGTTATCGTTATGGCAGTCCCCTTGTGTGTTACTTGATTTTTGTTCCCTTGCTGCTTTTAATATTTGTTCTGTGTGTTTGATCTTTGTTAATTTGATTAGTATGTGTCTTGGGGTGCTTAGCCTTGGGTTTATCTTATTTGGGACTCTCTGGGTTTCTTGGACTTGGGTGATTATTTCATTCCCCATTTTAGGGGAATTTTTAACCATTATCTCCTCAAGTATTTTCTCATGGTCTTTCTTTTTGTCTTCTTCTTCTGCGACTCCTATGATTTGAATGTTGGGGCATTTAACTTTGTCCCAGAGGTCCCTGAGATTGTCCTCATTTCTTTTAATTAGTTTTTCTTTTTTCCTCTCTGATTCATTTATTTCTACCATTCTATCTCCTACCTCACTAATCCTATCTTCTGCCTCCTTTATTCTACTGTAGGTTTGCTCCAGAGTGTCTTTGATCTCATTTATTGCATTATTCATTATGTAGTGACTCTTTTTTATTTCTTCTAGGTCGTTGTTAAACGTTTCATGCATCCTCTCAGTCCTTTTCTCCAGGCTGTTTATCTGTGATTCCATTGATTTCAAGATTTTGGATCATTTTCACTATCATTATTAGGAATCCTTTATCAGGTAAATTCCCTATCTCTTCCTCTTTTGTTTGTTTTGGTGGGCGTTTATCCTGTTCCTTTACCCACTGGGAATTCCTCTGTCTCTTCATCTTGTTTATCCTGCTGTGTTAGGGGTGGCTTTTCTGTATTCTGGCAGTTTGTGGAGTTCTCTTTATTGTGGAGTTTCCTTGCTGTAGGTGGGGTTGTACCCGTGGCTTGTCAAGGTTTCCTGGTTAGGGAAGCTTGTGTTGGTGTTCTGGTGAGTGGAGCTGGATTTCTTCTCTCTGGAGCGCAATGAAGGGTCCAGTAATGAGTTATGAGATGTCAATGGGTTTGGAGTGACTTTGGGCAGCCTGTATATTGAAGCTCAGGGCTATGATCCTGTGTTGCTGGAGAATTATGTGGTATGTATTGCTCTGGAACTTGGCCCTTCAGTGGTGCTTGGTTTCAGTGTAGGTATGGAGGCATTTGATGAGCTCGATTAATATTTCCTGGAGTCAGGAGTTCTCTGGTGTTCTCAGGATTTGGACTTAAGCCTTCTGCTTCTGGTTTTCAGTCTTATTTTTACAGTAGCCTCAAGAATTCTCCGTCTATACAGCACCATTGATAAAACATCTAGGTTAAAGATTAAAGGTTTCTCCAAAGTCAGGGACAACCAAAGATGTTCACAGAGTTACAAGGAGAAGAGAAGGGGGAGGAGGGAGATAGAGGTAACCAGTATGATATGAGGTGGAATTAAAAGAAAAGAGAGCAAGGTAGACAGTAATCACTTCCTTATGTGGTCTCCACAGTCTGGATCACTCAGAGATGTTCATGGTGTTATACAGAAAATAGAAGAGGAAGGAAAGAGACAGAGGTGGCCAGGAGGATAAAGGGGGGAATTAAAAGGAGCAAAGCAGATCCAGCCAGTAATCAGTTCCCTAAGTGTTCTCCACAGTCTGGAACACACAAAGAAATTCACAGAGTTGGATAGAGAAGAGAAGGGGGAGGGAGGAGATAGAGGCGACCTGGTGGAGAAAAATGGGAGTCCAATAAGGAGAGAGCAGTCAAGCCAGTAATCTCACTCCCAAGTAAAAATGGTTACTGAAGATTGGGTTCTTTTTTTTTTTTTTTTTTTTGACCTCATTTTAACATCTCTCTCTTTTTTTTAAATTTTATTTTATTTTTAAACTTTACAATATTGTATTAATTTTGCCAAATATCTAAATGAATCCGCCACAGGTATACCTGTGTTCCCCATCCTGAACCCTCTTCCCTCCTCCCTCCCCATACCCTCCCTCTGGGTCGTCCCAGTGCACCAGCCCCAAGCATCCAGTATCGTGCATCGAACCTGGACTGGCATCTCATTTCATACATGATAGTATACATGCTTCAATGCCATTCTCCCAAATCTCCCCATCCTCTCCCTCTCCCACAGAGTCCATAAGACTGATCTATACATCAGTGTCTCTTTTACTGTCTTGTACACAGGGTTATTGTTACCATCTTTCTAAATTCCATATATATGCGTTAGTATACTGTATTGGTGTTTTCCTTTCTGGCTTACTTCACTCTGTATAATAGGTTCCAGTTTCATCCATCTCATTAGAACTAATTCAAATGTATTCTTTTTAATGGCTGAGTAATACTCCATTGTGTATATGTACCACAGCTTTCTTATCCATTCATCTGGGACCTAATTAAACTTAAAAGCTGCACAACAAAGGAAACTATTAGCAAGGTGAAAAGGCAGCCTTCAGAATGGAAGAAAATAATAACAAATGAAGCAGCTGACAAACAACTAATCTCAAAAATATACAAGCAACTCCTACAGCTCAACTCCAGAAAAATAAATGACCCAATCAAAAAATGAGCCAAAGAACTAGACATTTCTCCAAAGAAGACATACAGATGGCTAACAAACACATGAAAAAATGCTCAACATCACTCATTATCAGAGAAATGCAAATCAAAACCACAATGAGGTATCATTTCACGCCAGTCAGAATGGCTGCAATCCAAAGGCTACAAGCAATAAATGCTGGAGAGGGTGTGGAGAAAAGGGAACCCTCTTACACTGTTGGTGGGAATGCAAACTAGTACAGCCACTATGGAGAACAGTGTGGAGATTCCTTAAAAAAATGGAAATAAAACTGCCTTATGATCCAGCAATCCCACTGCTGGGCATACACACTGAGGAAACCAGAAGGGAAAGACTGGGTTCTTAAAGGTACAAAATTGATAACAAATACCCAAAAGCAAAGATTAAAAGTCTAGAGTAGAAGTTGGATTTTCAAAAATACAATATTAACAAAAAAGAAAAAAAAAACAAAGTCACAAAAAATATATATATATATGAAGTTTGCTTTAAAAAATAGGCTTTTTCTTTTTTTGCAAAGTAATAATAGGTTATTAAAATGAAAATTAAAGGAGTAATAGAGGACTTAACAATTAAAAAATTAAAAATTAAATAATGATAGTAAAAATGGTAAAAATATATCTAGGACTTTCTCTGGTGTTGTTGTGGGCAGTGTGGGGTCAGTTCATTTTCGGATAGTTCCTTGATCTGGCTTATATTTCTCAAGATCTGTAGGCCCCTTCCTATGTAGTCAGTACTAACTACAGGGTTTTAATCTATTGCACCTGTCACTTCCAAGGAGGTTCCCTCTGTTTTAGCTTCTTCTGTTTCCTGGTCTCAGTGTCTAATTTCCACCCTGACACAAGGGTGCAGTGGTGGACACTTTTTTTGGCTCACGTGTTCAGTCATGCTGTGGGGAGGGAGGGAAGCTTCAAACAAATAACACGGGCATGTGTTCCCAGTGTCTCAGCCACACTGGGTTTTCCCCTGCTCACGGTGTGTGTAAACCCCGTCTATAACTGCTTAGGCTCTAGGTTGCTCTGCCGGGAACTGTCTGAGGCTGGCCCTGGGTTGTATGCACTTCTGAGGTCTAAGCTGCTCAGGTTGAGGTACTCGGGTAGTCCTCAGAGGCGCAGATTCAGTTGGGCCTGCGTTTTGTGCCCTTCCTAGGTCCGAATATCTCAGGTGACCAGGTGTTTTGTGAGCGTGGTCGCTGCGACTTATCACCTCACCTGTCCCTGAAGCTCTTTTTTCTGGCTGTACAACCGGTGCACCTTCTCAGGTGGATATCGACCATCCAGAATCTCAAGAACTCTTAGGAAGGAAGCCTGCTTGCAGTTTGATAGATAAGGCCTCTCTGGTGCTGTGATTGCACCTTTCTGGTTCTGCCTGCCCTTGCCTGCCTGTCACTGGAGGGGGATAGGCTCGTCTGCAGGCAGCTAGCTCTGCTCAGTCCTTTGTTCTGTGAGCGGGCCTGGCCATGTCTTAGGTTAGGGCTTTTCATGTGGTAGCTATCCCACAGTCTGGTTTGCTAGTCCAAGTTAGTTTCCTCAGATTGCCCTCGTGGCATTCAGGCCCCATCCAAGACTAAGTATATTTCGATTTCATGGCCGCAATCACCATCCACAGTGATTTTGGAGCCCAAGAAAATAAAATCTGCCACTGTTTCCATTCCCCCCCCCCCCTCTATTTGCAATGAAGTGATGGGGCCAGATGTCATGATCTTAGTTATTTGAATGTTGAGCTTTAAGCAAGCTCTTTCACCCTCCTCTTTCACCCTCATCAAGAGGCTTTTTTTCTGTTAAAGTGGCATCATCTGCATATCAGGAGGCTCCTTAGTTCCTGTTTGCTTTTTGCAAAAGGGGTGGTATCATCTGCATAGGTAAGTGACCACACCAACATGGTTATCTGGATCATTAAGACTTTTTCTGAACAGTTCTGTGTATCCTTGTACAGTTCTTCTGTGTACTCTTGCTAAAAATCTAGCTCTTCTAATATTGAGAAGACTTACCTCCCGAGTAGATAAATTCTTGATAAAGACAACAATAAGCACATAAAATTATTGTGGTAAGGCACAAAATTTTTTCTTTCAAGGCATATTATTTAAAAGGTAGAGAAAAATCTTTCACAATCTTTTATTAAAGGGCAGGTAAATATTTCATTGTAATTTGTGCTTTTTAACCCAGAGATAACCAAATTCTGATTTTGCACCAGAGTATTTTTGATGTCGTCTTACCTTTTAAAAATTTAAATGAATTCTTTCCAATCTTAGCTAGGTTAACAACACATGAAAGTCCTTTCCCAAGTTTCCTTTCTCACAATATTCTATCTACTCAATGTCTCTTCTTATTTGAAACAACTAGTCATTCTAATTTAAGAAAGAATTACTCACTGTTTTCCTTTAACAAAAAACATGTTCTTCATACATCTTTCCATATTCAAAAACCACATTTTGCTTTCCTTACATATTTTCATACACCATTGTTTTCTTTCACTCACATTTTGAAGTAATTTTAATTGCATATATTGATTAGAATTCTCCACCCTTAGAAATCTTCTAGTGAAAACTAAGAAGAAATTATGAACTGTTTATTATGCTAGCATTTTGTGTACTAAAAAGTTTATGACTGCATATCTTAATTTCTTGGAGTTTGTATTTCCTCATTGTAAATTTTTAATGTAGCACAAAACATTTTTACGAATAGATAAACATATCTTTAGTTCCTCTGTAATTAAAAGTCAAGAGTAGATACACCATAAAACAGAATTATTGTTAAAAAGTTTATTTTAAAACTTTTACCTTACTTATACCTAGTATATTTATTCTTAATAATTTTTTAGCTTATTCATGAAAAAATTCAAGACACTAAATAGCAAGCCATCATCTTATTTATCTTGCTGTTATATTTTGTAAGAGATAACACCAACATGACTTGCACACCCAAATAGAATAAAGTTATGTCTGTATTATTTTAATATTAGTAATTCTGAAGACATGCCTATATTAATTAGACTAACAAACAAGCTAGCTCTTATTTAGAAAAGATTATTCTAGATCATGTGAACTTGAAAAAAACCTATATTTCTGAGAGCATACTTAATTATATAAGTGCTTATTTTGGAGCTACTGTCCATGGGGTAGCAAAGAGTTGGACATGAATGAGTGACTAACACATTTATTGACTTCCCTCGTGGTTCAGATGGTAAAAAATCTATCCAGGTTCAATCCCTAGGTTAGGAAGATCCCCTGGAGAAGGGAATGGCTACCCACTCGAGTATTCTTGCCTGGAAAATTCCATAGACAGAGGAGCCTGGAGGGCTACAGTCCACAGGGTCACAGAGTCAGATACAACTGAGCTATTAGCAGTCTTGATTTTCCCCATCATTTCTAGTTCATTGAGTCCTGACAGCATTTATACCAACCAGGGTTTGTGAAGATCCTTGGAGTAGGAAATGACTACCCACTCCAATAATTTTGCAGGACATGACTGAGCTAATAACACACTCTATTTTTATTTAAGCCAATTAAATAAGCTCTTCACAAATTAGTTTTGGTATACCATCCAAAGGTAAAAATGTCACACATCTATAACAGACATAAACATGCATACAGATGCAAACAGAGACATGATATATTTCACTTTTAAATTCTAGCCATCAGACAGACACATCAATGCAAAGCTTTGTAAAAGAAGAGTTACATCCATGATGTTATATGGTAGAACATTGTAAAGAAACATTATGAAGCAATTTTCCTCAAAAAAAAAAAAAAAAAAAACAGGTCCAACTAGTGTTTCTGGTAGATGGAATACGTTAAAAGTATTTGTTCATATGACCAAAACATTTTACTAATATTTGTGGGAAAGAGTTTTAAAAGGTTTTATTTGCCTAATGTTCAAATAGTTTATCTATTTGATTTCTTGTAAGAACTCCCTCCTTGAAACTTGCATTTTAAGATTTGACTCTGGGTTCTGAAAGAAGTCTAAGTCAGACATACATCTCAGAAGCAAAGAGGAAGGATGTAAGCTTCTCCAAGAAATGTTTTGTTTCCTAAATCCAGATGTTTTACAGTATCTGTGAGCTTTTTGAGATGAATAGAGGAATTTTGGGGATTGATTAAAAATGATAGGTGAGTATTGAATTCTTTCTAGAGCTGCATTTCTGTTTTTGCAAATACTCCGTTTGTAAGACAAGAGCAGTTTTTTTTAATTCATTATAGAATTGAATTGCAACCTGAATGATATCAAGAACCTGACTCACCTTATATTATCTTCAGTTTATTTCTTTATGAGAGTAAGAAGATATTCAACTAATCTGAAAAACAAAAGATTCCTATGTTCTAGATTTAGAGCTGTGTCTTTGGAATCCTTCCACAACAGCTTCAGAATTTCCTTCTCAGTATGGTGCATAGTTTCATTTTAGTTTAAGAAAGAAGACCTTAAAACAAAGTCCTCTCAGATTCTTTTTTTTTTTTTTCCAGACTTTCAATATTATGTTCCAATAGGGCCAACTTCTGAGGTTAAAAAAAAAAAATCATTTAAAATTCTTTGTCAAGTTTCAGGTGGGAAAAAAGTAAGTATTCCTGGCAATATTTAACAACCACAAGAAGTGTCCCCAAAGGATACGTTCCTCTCAGAATCCAAAGCTACTATCAAAAATAACCAAAATAAAGAAAGGGAGCTAGTAATAATTGGTAGCAAGGCAGGAGATAGACGGATCCTAGACTGAGCAGCTGGAGTTTGTCCCTTGTGGACAGAAACTCCAAGATGAAAGTAACAACAGGAGGGAGGAGGAGCTGAGTCTTGTCCAGATAAAAGATAAAGAGGCTACATAGTTCTCATTCTTGAAGTCAAGGAGACATTCCCGACTACACATGTGTAGTGGGAATTCCTAATAATGTCCTTTCACAGCCTTAAGAAATTTCACAGAAATAGCACCTGGCAAAACAGCATATATCAAGAAACTGTATTGATGATTATTTTTCATGTACTAGAATAATAGCCTTCAGGGACAGACACAGAAGAAAGTATGACTGGGATCATAAAACCATGGACCTTGGAGTGCTGGGTTGGCATCAGGCATGAACGCTGCCTATTCAGTTCAGTTCAGTCTCTCAGTCATACTGACTCTTTGCAACTTGGACTGCAGCATGCCAGGCCTCCCTGTCTATCACCCCAACTCTTGAAGTTTATTCAAACTCATGTCCATTGATTCGATGATGCCATCCAAACATCTCATCCTTTGCTGTCCCCTTCTACTCCCACCTTCAGTCTCCCTGAAGAAAAGGTCTTTTCAAATGAGTCAGTTCTTTGCATCAGGTGGCCAAAGTTTTGGAGCTTCAACTTTAGCATCAGCCCTTCCAGTGAATATTCGACATTTATTTCCTTTAGGGTGGACTGGTTGGATCTCTTTGCAGTCCAAGAGACTCTCAAGAATCTTCTCCAACACTACAGTTCAAAAGGATCAATTCTTCAGTGCTCAGCTTTCTTTATAGTCCAACTCAAATATCCATACATGACTACTAGAAAAACCATAGCCTTGACTAGACAGATCTTTGTTTGCAAAGTAATGTCTCTGCTTTTTAATATGCTGTGTAGGTTGGTCAGAATTTTTCTTCCAAGGAATAAGCACTTTTTAATTTCATGACTGCAGTCATCATCTGCATTGATTTTGGAGCCTCCCAACATAAAGTCTGTCACCATTTCCACTATTTCCCCATCTATTTGCCAGAAAGTGATGGCTCCAGATGCCATGATCTTAGTTTTCTGAATGTTGAGCTTTAAGCCAAATTTTTCACTCTCCTCTTTCACTTTCATCAAGGGGATCTTTAGTTCTTTGCTTTCTACCATAAGGGTGGTGTCATCTGCATATCTGAGGTTATTGATATTTCTCCCATCAATCTTGATTCCAGCTTTTGCTTCATCCAGCCCAGTGAACACTGCCTAATGCACTTGCTAATTGTTCCCAAGACTAGCCCAAAAGGGAACAGCCTGGGGTAAACACAAGGAAATCTGGACTATGTCAATGTAGTCCATGACATTTATGGATATGTGATTAACACAGCATGTGTCTTGAGAAAGATAAGATCTGAGAAAGTCTTGTAGCCTGTAATTAGGGATAGAAGCTGGGCTCAGAGTGGACTCTGCACCTCAGTCCAATAGAGGCTGCAGATTCTCTGACCCATTGCACCAGATTTCATGTTCTGTCTTTATTTGTGTCACTTGCTCCTAGACCATTAGGGCAACGCACATGCACAGAAAGGCTCCTTTGGGTCAAAAAAGGAAGGGTTGTCACCCCATAGAAGGTAATGTAAACCGACCCATAGGCATCTTTGCTAGAATCCATTTGGCTAAATGATGAACATGCACACTGTGGAGAACCTTGAGTAAAACCAAATATGGACTCCAAGCCAGACAAACAAGATAATTGTCCAGAAAAAACCAGAAAGAAACATGCAACATAAAATTCAAGCTACCACGAGGGTGTAATTCTCTCTGAGCTTGCCTATGTGAGTCTATTGACACATACTCTTTTTCCTCCTAATAAACACTTTACTTATTTTTACTACTTTCAGTCTCTATGTGGAAATTTCTCTATGTAGAAAATTCAATTTCTACGTAGCTGATGGACTAAGACTATGTCACTGGCCTCTGGAACCTGCTGATCTAATGGTTAGGACTCAGCTTTCTCACTGCTACGGCCTGACTTCAATATTTGGCTGGGAACCAAAACCTTGTTCCAAGCCACTGCATGCTGAGGCCACCTGAAACCACTAGGACCCTAGCTGCAAATTGAGTGCAATCCACATTTCTATCTTGCTATATTTTGAGGGTCCCCAACTGACAGTTGCCAAGGCAAATTCTTAGGACATGAGATAGACAAGAAGGTAATAGCTGTCCCTGAAAGACAAAGATTCAATAACCAATGGGTGAAAAAGTGAAAGTGTTAGTCACTAAGTTGTGTCTGACTCTTCTCAATCCCATGGACTGTAGCCCACCAGGCTCCTCTGTCTATGGAATTCTCTAGGCCAGAATACTTGAATGGGTAGACATTCCTTTCTCCAGAGGATCTTCCCAACCCAGGGATGAAACTGGATCTCTCCCATATTGCAGGCAGATTCTTTACCCTCTGAGCAACCCAAAAGAAAATTCAGGAGTCACAATTAAAAGTTCTAACATTTACAAAAGTTTATTTTGTTTGTTTTCTGCTGCCAATCTGAATTTGAAAAACAAGGGACAATGTGAAATTGTACCTTCCTCTCTAGACCGTGAACCACAGATAGAGATCCAGGAGAGCTAACTTTAATAAGAATTCTCACTCTGCCAATTTTCTTGTATCTCAACTACAGTCTCTGGGAAAGTGGGACATTCTAACAGGTCTCATCTTGATCACCAGAAACAATAGGGGAGAAAAGATAATTTTTCCTCTACCTTTTACATGGGTGAGTAGTTGGCTGAGATCCCTTTTTCTCTAGGGTACTTTGTAAACAGATAAGCTTATTTAGGTGAAAAGTTCTCCACTGGAGCTACTGTAATTCAAGATTAACTTTGCTAAGGTTAAGCTACTTGTTCAGCCTTAAAAAATTATTCCTTTGAAGCTTCACACTGGATCTGGTCCAGTTCAAGACAGATCCAGTCCAACCCTGAATCCAGCGCAATTTCTAAATGGAATCTAGTCTGACTCTGGCTGGTATCTGGACCCAGTTCAGAAGAATAAATGCTCAAATAAAGTCTGACAGTGCATAACACAAAAGGTGCAGAACTAGCATCCTAGAAGGACTTACCAGTGACCTCCAGAGGCAGCAAGAAAGCAGTGAGAGCAAAGGGCTCCATAGATTTACTTTTTTCCTGGTTGCTTTTTGCTCCCTGGGACCATAGAAGAGTCCTCCAGATCTCTCTTCTGACACCAAGACTGTTGAAAGATAAACTGAGGCATATTAAAAATTTTGAGGAGGAACGAGATGGCGGAGGAGTAGGTGGATGTGGAATACATCTCTCTCCACAGATGCATCAGAAATACACCTTCAGACACAGAAGTGCATGTAGAATGCCAGGTGAGAGTGGACAGGAGTACATGACCAGTGGAAAAGAATATATAGACCCACACAAAACTCAGTAGGATGAAGGAACAAGGGGGAAAATGGGAGTGTTAGTAGAACTGGACCTGACCTTGGTGGGTGGGGGAACGGAAGCAGGGGTCCAATGCCCACATTAGGACAATTGCCTGAGACAGAGGAGAAACATTTAAGGCTGAGAGGGAAACAGCTGATCTGTGGCAGCCTAAATGGAATGAGAATCAGACAGTCCTTGCCGCAACCATACATACCCCAGACAGCGCAGTAGCTAGAAGCTGGAGTTTAGGGATTGTGGAGCAATCTCAGGGCAAGGGCTGGCTGTTGACTGCAGATAGATGATCGAGGGGATGTGAGGGAAGAGATTGTAGAGGGAAATGCCTGTGGAGGAAAGCCAGGCAGCCATGGAAGCAAGGCGATACTGCTGAGTCGTGTGTAGGGGGTGGACCCATCACCATAGGCTCTCTCTCCCTACATGCCAGCATTGGCAGCTGAACAATAGAAAGGCTGGCCCAGCAAATGCCAGAGGCACTGAAGTACAGAGTAGGATCCCACCCAAGGTGTCCCTTTAAGTGCCTAACGTGTCAGTCTACAGAGTAGGATCCCAGCCATGGGGGGCTCTCTATGGGTCTGATGTGCTGAACAACAAAGACCCCAGGCAAGGGAGCTCTCTAATTTCCTGGATGAGCAGTGCTGTGAAACTGGCCAAAGAGGCCTTCTGATCGCCAGCTACAAGAGGCTTAAAAACTCTGATAGGGCCATAACTCCTGCAATGAAGGCAGTCCATATCCCTGCACACTTGGAGTCACCAGGGTACCTGCAAGCCAAGCAGCTTCATTACCTTCATTACCTCTCATTGGGGCAGAGCTGTCACAGGAAAAAAAAAAAAGTCTTGTGTCGATGTGTGCAGGGTCACTTCAGTAGTGTCTGACTCTTTGCAACCCTGTAGACTGTGGCCTGACAGGCTTCTCTGTCAGGGAGGGGGATTCTCCAGACAAGAATACTGGAGCATATTGGCCAATACTGGTTTCCATACCCTTCTAGAGCACTATATTTCCTGCTGCTCAAGCCGCCAACTCCCCTGAGTACCTGGTGCTGCCAGAACCCTTGAAACCCAAGCAGCTGCACCACCTCTATACCTGGCCCTCACAGGGACAAACCCAAGTCCTCCAGGGCAGCCGCAGCACCAAACCCCAGTTGATGACCCACATGTAAAGGTGGAAATAAAACCACAATTGAAATCCAGGAGCAGTGTGGCTAAGAAAGAAGACCCCAAACCCTTCCACCAGCTGTACAATCTTCAGATTAAATCCATATGATCCACTAGGCAGACTCTGTGTCTATGGAGTATATAAAAGGTCAATGAGAGCTCCCACAAAATAAAACACACTAGTTCTGATAGCTGTGGATATTGGAGGCAAGAACACAGAGGAGTAGGATCAGATTACAATCTGAGCTGCCTCCACAGTAGGTCCGGAGATCAGCACAGTGTTAAGAGAGCATCCTAGAGAGGTGAAGTGGACTGTGACTCCCAGCGAGGGAAAGGATTCTGACAGCAGTGACTCAGGGGAAAAAAAAAATTTATTATTCTGATGTTTTGACTTCTTCTGTAGATACTTTGGGATCCGCCCCCCCCCCCTTTTTTATTCCCTCTATTCTAGTTGTTGATTTAATTGGCACTATGAAATCTAACTAAGGTTTCGAGTTTCTTCTTTTTTTCTCTTTTTCTCAGTCACATTTTTGATTGTTGTTATAAACCTCTGTTTCCATGTTGGGCTTTTGCAGTTCTTGGGAGTGTTTTTTGTTTTTCTTTTTTTTTATTCTAATTTTTTATTTTTTTAAACTTATTGTTGCCTTTTCTACATTTATTCCTTTGTTTGTTTTTCCTACTTTTCTTTCCCCTTTTAAGTTAAGCTGTAACATATATAAATCTTCTTCATCTACCTCTATTTAATTTTGCACATTTATTATTTCTTTCTTTTCTTTCTCTCCTTTCCTCTCAACATATTTGTTAGTTTTATTTTGATTGCTTTATTTCCCAATTGGCACTTTGCTTTAATTTTGTTTTCCAGTTTGTGCTTTAGCTAGTTTTGTTCTGGTAGGTATAATTTTTGGTTTCCTTTGTTCACCAGTTCCATCTATTGTACTTTATTTTTGTTGGACTGTTTTGCTTTTGCTGATGAGTGTATATGTATACATGTATATTCAGTCACACTTTTTATTACTGTTATAAAAACTCTGCCTCTACATTGGGTTTTTGCTTTTCTGTGTTTTCCTCCCCACCCACCCCCCCCCCCGCCTTTGTTCTTTCTTCTTCCATTTTTTCTCTCTTTTTTATAACTTTGATTTCTAATTTTAAACCTATTAATTTTTTCTACATTTATTCCTTTGTTTGCTTTCCATACTCTTCTTTTCTCCTTGCAGTTAATCTTTAATATACACAAATTTTCTTCATTTACCTCTATTTAACTTTGAATATCTATTCTTCCTTTATTTTCTTTCTTTCCTTTCTTCTCAACGTATTTGTTAGCTTGGTTTTCATCACTTTATTCACCACATGACACCTTGTTTTGTTTTATATTTTATTTATTTTTTTAATTAATTTTATTTTATTTTTAAACTTTACATAATTGTATTAGTTTTGCCAAATATCAAAATGAATCCACCACAGGTATACATGTGTTCCCCATCCTGAACCCTCCTCCCTCCTCCCTCCCCATACCATCCCTCTGGGTCGTCCCAGTGCACCAGCCCCAAGCATCCAGTATCGTGCATTGAACCTGGACTGGCATCTCGTTTCATACATGATATTTTACATGTTTCAATGTCATTCTCCCAAATCTTCCCACCCTCTCCCTCTCCCACAGAGTCCATAAGACTGTTCTATACATCAGTGTCTCTTTTGCTGTCTCGTATACAGGGTTATTGTTACCATCTTTCTAAATTCCATATTATATGCGTTAATATACTGTATTGGTGTTTTTCCTTCTGGCTTACTTCACTCTGTATAATAGGCTCCAGTTTCATCCACCTCATTAGAACTGATTCAAACGTATTCTTTTTAATGGCTGAGTAATACTCCATTGTGTATATGTACCACTGCTTTCTTATCCATTCATCTGCTGATGGACATCTAGGTTGCTTCCATGTCCTGGCTATTATAAACAGTGCTGTGATGAACATTGGGGTACACGTGTCTCTTTCCCTTCTGGTTTCCTCAGTGTGTATGCCCAGCAGTGGGATTGCTGGATCATAAGGCAGTTCTATTTCCAGTTTTTTAAGGAATCTCCACACTGTTCTCCATAGTGGCTGTACTAGTTTGCATTCCCACCAACAGTGTAAGAGGGTTCCCTTTTCTCCACACCCTCTCCAGCATTTTAATAAATTTATTTGTAGACTTTTGGATCGCAGCCATTCTGACTGGACATCTTGGTTTTTTTTTTCCAGTTTGTGATTTAGTTAGTTTTGTTCTTAACTGGTAAATATAATTTTTGATTTCCTTTGTTCACCAGATCAATCTACAGTACTTTAATTTTTTTGGACTCTCTTGACTTTGTTCATGAGTGTATATGAATATGTGTATATTCCATTATTTTAGTTTTATTTACCTGATTTCGTAACTTCCATTTGTCTGTGGTTCATCTTTGGTTTCTCGTTTTTGGATATTTGTTTTAATCTCGCTTAGTGTCATAACAAACCACTTGTGGAATCTTTGTTCCAGACCAGAGATCAAGCCCTGAGCCTTTGGAGTTGGAGACTACCAAAGAACGAACCTTAGGGAGGATCAAATAGTGAGAACTCACACAAATGAAACCACTTGAATACAAGACCCAGCATCGCTCAACCACCAGTAGCACCTGTGCAAGATACCTCATCTAAACAACAACAACAAAAAAATACAAACCCAATCATCAGCATACAGGATTGCCATCTCACTCAGCCTTGCACATCAGAGAAAAACAAACAAATAAAAACTCAAAACAAATCTCACCCTATACAAAGCTTAAACAAACCACTGAGCAAAAAAAAAAAAAAAAAAAGAAGAAGAATTAGACCTTCTTTAAGGAAAGAATTCAACTTATCTTGAAACCTGGTAAAAGGAGAAGTCAAACACAATAAGTTAAAAAAAAATGAAAAGACAGAGAAGTACTACACAAAAGAAGGAAAAAACTAGAAACATAGGAGTCCAAATAAATGAAGAAGAAATGGGTAAACTACCTGAAAAAGAATTCAGAATAATGATAGTAAAGATGACCCAAAACATTGAAAACAAAATGGAGAAAATTCAAGAATCAATTAATACATAGAAGAATTAAAAAAATAAACATTCAGAGACAAACAACAACATTACTTAAATTAAAGATACTCTAGAAGGAATCGAGAGCAGAATGTTTGAAGCAGAGGAATAAAGAAGTGATCAGGAAGGTAAAATAGTGGAAATACCTTCTGAAGAGCAGAATAAAGTAAAAGGAATGAAAATAACTGAGTATAGTCTCAGAGACCTCTGGGACAATAACAAAAGCACCTACATTTGAATTGTGGGGGTCCCAGAAAAAGAAGCAAAGAAGGCAGTGGCACCCCACTCCAGTACTCTTGCCTGGAAAATCCCATGGATGGAGGAGCCTGGTGGGCTGCCATCTATGGGGTTGCACAGAGTCAGACACGACTGAAGTGACTTAGCTGCAGCAGAAGAAGAGAAAAAGAAAGGGTATGAGAAAATTTTTGAAGAGATTATACTTGAAAATATCCTCCAAATGGAAAAGGAAATAGTCAATAAACTCCAAGAGGCACAAAGAGTACCATACAAGATAAATCCATGGAGAAACATGCAAAGATACATACTAATCAAACTAACAAAGGCTAAACACAAAGAAATAATATTAAAAGCAGCAAGGGAGAAGCAACAAGTAACATACAAGGGAAACCCCATATGCTTAACAGCTGATCTTTTAGCAGAAACTATGCAGGTCAGAAGGGAATGGCAGGATATATTTAAAGTACTGAAAAGGAAAAATCTACAACCAAGATTACTGTACCTGACAAAGATATCATTCAACATTGATGGAGAAATAAGTTTTTCAGACAAGCAAAAGTTAAGAGAATTCAGTACCACTAAAACAGTTTTACAACAAAGGTTAAAAGGAATTATATAGTCAAGAAATACAAGAGAAGAAAAAAAATATCTACAAAATCACCCCTAAACAATTAATAGAATGGGAATAGGAACATATATATCAATAATTACTTTACATGTAAATGGATTAAATGCTCCAACCAAAAAACACAAACTGGCTGAATGGATACAAAAACAATACCCATGTATATGCTATCTACAAGAAACCCACTTCAGACCTAAAAACATAAGGACTGAAAGTGAGAGGATAGAAAAATATATTTCATTCAAATGGGAAGCAAACAATAGCTGAAATAGCAATCCTCATATGAGACAAAATAGACCTTAAAATAAAAATAATTATAAGAGATAAAGGAGGACACTACATAATGTTCAAGTGATCAACCCAAGAGCAAGACATAAAAATTGTAAATATCTGTGCACCCCATATAGGAGCACCTCAATACATAAGAAAAACACTAACAGACAGAAAAAGAGAAATTAACAGTAACATAATAAGAGTAGGAGACTTTAACAGCCCACTCACACCATAGACAAATCATCAAAACAGAAAATTAATAAGGGAACACAAGTATTATATGATACGTTAGATGAAATGGATCTCATTGATATCTTCAGGACATTCCATCCAAATGCAGAAGAATACACCTTCTCAAGTGCACATGGAATATTCCTCAGCATAGAACACATCTTGGTTCACAAATTAAACCTCAGTAAATTTAAGAAAATTGAAATCATATCAAGGATCTTCTCTGACCACAATGCTCTGAGACTAGATATCAATTCCAAGACAAAACTGTAAGAAACACAAACACATGGAGATTAAACAACATGTCTCTAAATAACCAGCAGGTTACTGAAGAAATCAAAAGGGAAATTAAAAAATTTCTAGAAACAAATGACAATGAAAACATGACAACTCAAAACCTAGGGGATGCAGAAAAGGCAGTCCTAAGAGGGAAGTTGATAGCAGTACAACTCTACCTCAAGAAACAAGAAATACATGGAATAGACAGCCTAACATTACACCTAAAACAACTGGAAAAAGAAGAAGAAGAAGAACAACAAAACCCCAAAATTAGTAGAGGGAGAGCAATCAAGTGAAAGAGGAGAGTGAAAAAGTTGGCTTAAGGCTGAACATTCAGAAAACTAAGATCATGGCATCCGGTTCCATCACTTCGTGGCAAATAGATGGGGAAACAGTGACTGAATTTATTTTTCTGGGCTCCTGAATCACTCCAGATGGTGAATGCAGCCATGAAATTAAAAGATGCTTACTCGTTGGAAGGAAAGCTATGACCAACCTAAACAGCATATTAAAAAGCAGAGACATTACTTTGCCAAAAAAGGTCCGTCTAGTCAAGGCTATGGTTTATCCAGTGGTCATGTATGGATGTGAGAGTTGGACTATAAAGAAAGCTGAGTGCCAAAGAATTGATGCTTTTGAACTGTGGTGTTGGAGAAGACTCTTGTGAATCCCTTGGATTGCAAGGAGATCCAACTAGTCCATTCTAAAGGAGATCAGTCCTGGGTGTTCACTGGAAGGACTGATGTTGAAGTTGAAACTCCAATACTTTGGCCACCTGATGAGAAGAGCTGACTGACTGGAAAAGCCCCTGATGCTGGGAAAGATTGAGGGCAGGAGGAGAACGGCATGACAGAGGATGAGATGGTTGAATGGCATCACCGACTCAATGAACATGGGTTTGGGTGGGCTCCAGGTGTTGGTGATGGACAGGGAAGCCTGGCATCCTGTGATTCATGGGATCTCCAGGAGTCGGACACGACTGAGAGACTGAACTGAACTGAAACAGTCATAAAGATCCAAGCATAAATAAATGAAAAAGAAATGAAAGGAACAATAGTAAAACTAATAAAACTAAAATCTGGTTCTTTAAAAAGATAAACAAAATCGGCAAACCTTTAGCCAGTCTTATCAAGAAAAAAAAGAGAAGAATCAAATCGGCAAAACTAGAAATGAAAAAGGAGAGGTTGAAACAGTGCAGAAGTAAAAATGATTATAAGAGAATAATATGAATGAGTATATGTCAACAAAATGGATAATTTGGAAGAAATGGACAGCTTCTTAGAAAAGTTCAATTTTTCAAGACTGAACCATTAAGAAATAGAAATTATGAACAACTCAATTACAAGCACTGAAATTGAAGCTGTGATAAAAAAATCTCCCAAAAAAATCAATCCCAGGACCAGATGGCTTCACAGGAGAATTCTATCAAATATTTAGAAAAGATCAGATGCCTAGCCTTCTAAAACTCTTTCAGAAAATTGAAGAGGAAGGGGCACTTCCAAACTCATTCTACAAGGCCACCATCACTGAGATAGAAAAACCAGACAAAGACAACACAGAAAAAGAAAACTGCAGGCCAATATCACTGATGAACACAGATGCAAAAATCCTCGACAAAATTCTAGCAATAGAATTCAGCAGCACTTCCAAAAGCTCATACACCACGACCAAGTTGGGTTTTGGGTTTATTCCAGGATTTTTTCAATATATTCAAATCAATCAATGTGATACACCATATTAACAAACTGAAAGATAAAAACCATATGATAATTGCAATAGATGCAGAAAAAGCTTTTGAAAAAATTCAGCACCCATTTATACTTAAAACTCTTCAAAAAAATGGGCATAGAAGGAACTACCTCAACATAGTAAAGGCCATATATGATAACCCTACAGCAAACATTTTTCTCAGTGGTGAAAAACTGAAGGCATTCCCCATAAGATCAGGAACAAGACAAGGATGTCCACTTTCATCAGTATTATTCAACATAATTCTGGGTGTCCTAGTTATAGCAATCAGAGAAGAAAAAGAAATAAAAGGAATCCAGATATGAAAAGAAGAAGTAAAGCTCTCACTGTTTGCAGATGACATGATACCGTACACAGAAAACCCTAAAAGGTATAAGAAATTACTAGAGCTAATCAGTGAACTTAGCAAAGTTGTAGGATACAAAATCAATACAAAGAAATCACTTGCATTTCTATATACTAACAATGAAAAATCAGAAAGAGAAATTAAACAACCAATCCCATTCACCATTGCAACAAAAAGAATTAAATATCTAGGAATAAACTTGACTGTACACAGAAAATTATAAGACACCAATGAAAGAAATCAAAGATGAGATAAACAGATGGAGAAATATTCCATGTTCCTGGTTAGGAAAAATCAATATTGTGCAAATGACTATACTACCAAATGTAATCTATAGATTCAATGTGATCCCTATCAAATTACCAGTGGCATTTTTCACAGAACTAGAACAAAACATTTCACAATTCATATGGAAACACAAAAGACCTGAATAGCCAAAGCAGTCTTGGGAAAGAAGAATGGAGCTGGAGGAATTAACCTTCTTTACTTCAGATTATACTACAAAGCTACAGTCATCAAGACAGTATGGTAATGGCACAGAAACAGAAATATACAGCAATGGAACAAGATAGAAAGCCAAGAAATAAATCCATGCACCTATGGGTACCTTATTTTTTACAAAGGAGTTAAGAATACATATGGAGCAAAGACAGCATCTTCAATAAATTGTGCTGGGAAAACTGGACAGCTACATGAAAAAGAATGAAATTAGAATACTTCCTAATAACATACACAAAGAGAAACTCAAAATGGATTAAAAATCTAAATGTAAAACTAGAAACTATAAAACTCTAACAGGAAAACATAGGCACAATACTCAATGACATAAATCAAAGCAATATCCTCTATGATCCACCTCCTAGAGTAATGGACATAAAAACAAATGTACACAAGAGAAATCTGATTAAACTTAAAAGCTTTTGCACAGCAAAGGAAACTCTAAGCAAGGTGAAAAGACAATCCTCAGAATGGGAGAAAATAATAGCAAATGAAACAGCTGACAAACAATTAACTTCCAAAATATACAAGAAGCTCATACAACTCAACACCAGAAAAACAAAGCACCCAGTCAAAAAGTGGGGGATAAAAAACCTAAACAGACATTTCTCCAAAGAAAACATATGGATGACTAACAAATACATACACATGAAAAGATGCTCAACATCACTCATTATTAGAGAACACAAATCAAAACTACAATGAGGTAACACCTCACTCCAGTCAGAATGGCCATCATGAAAATGTCTACAAACAATAAATGCTGGAAATGGTGTGGAGAAAAAGGAACCCTCTTGCACTATTGGTGGGAATATAAATTGATACAGCCACTGTGGAAGATGGTATGGAGATTCCTTAAAAAACTAGGAATAAAACCACCATAAGACCTAGCAATCCCACTCCTAGGCATATACCCTGAGGAAACCAAGGTTGAAAAAGAGACATGTATCCCATTGTTCACTGCACCACTATTTACAGTAGTTAGCACATAGAAGCAACCTTGATGTCCATCAACAGATGAATGGATAAAGAAGTTGTATATATACACAATGGAATGTTACTCGGCCATAAAAAAGGAGTACATTTGAATCAGTTCTGATGAGATGGATGAACCTAGAACGTATTATACAGAGTGAAGTGAGTCAGAAAGTCAAAGATAAATATTGTATTCTAATGCACATATACAGAATCTAGAAAATTGTTTTGAAAAATTTATTTTCAGGGCAGCAGTGGAGAAACAGACATAGTGAATAGGCTTATGGACATGGGGAGAGGGGAGGAGAGGATAAGATGTGTGGAAAGAGTAACATGGAAACTTACATTACCATATGAAAAACGATAGCCAACTGGAATTTTCTGTACGGCTCAGGAAACTCAAACAGGGGCTCTATATCAACCTAGAAGGGTGGGGTGGGGTAGGAGATGGGAGGGAGGTTCAAAAGGAAGGGGATATATGTATAACTATGGTTGATTCATATTGAGGTTTGACAGAAAACAAAAAAATTCTATAAATCAATTATCCTTGAATAAAAATAAATTTTTTTTAAATTGAGAATTTAGCTGAACAAAAGTATATTTGATTTGGGCAGTACCAAATGGGAAGTATTTAGGAGTGTTCCTGAACAGAAATGCAAAGAGAGCCTTTTATAGAGAAAAAGTAGAACTAAGGTAAGGAGATTGTTGTTCAGCTTTAGTTTAAAGCCTAATTGAATGTGTCCCTAAGTTTCAATTTTTACCTTACTGGCTTAGATTTTGGTTTGCTTATAGGCAAAAATAATTGTTTACAGGCTTAGATTTTGGTTTGCTTACTTACATAGCCTGCCACAGCATCAGGGCCAGTCTAATGTCCTCTTTGTTTATTAATCAAATATATGCATATATGCTTAAGTATATATGCTAAATATAATTTCATATTAAAGTTATATATAGGGGTTTCCATTTCTACCAGCAATGTCATTTTTTTGCAACAGATTTATGAAAACTTCGATGTGAAAAAGAAAGATGAGATGACTCATAATAGTCTTTAGATGGAGCTCTTTCTCTTTAGAAATCACTGCTGAAACACATATTTTATTTAGCTGACCAAAAAAATAGAAATAGCTTGAATTATGTCATAGTCCAATAATGGATTTTTAACATATTAATTTTTAGCATGGCTAAAATAAAAAAAAAACTCACCTTAACGTGTTCAAGATCACACTGAACTCTAAAAAAAAAATCTAAATTAAAACCAATTCACAGTGTTGCTTGGTACATACACAAGTCAATTTCAATGCTGATATAATTATGAAGGCTTTATAAAGAGTAGAAGATGTTGTTAAATGGTTAATAAAGCTATATGTTTAAATTTCATAGTTTAAAGGAATACTCATGGGAAAATACCATAATTTTAATCAGACAAAAGTGTACCCCTGCGTTATAGCATTTTAAAGACAGAAGCATATATTTTGGCATAGCATGATCTCTGGCAAAGTGATTATTAGATAAAGCGGACAAAACTTGTAACTAAATAAGGAAGATAACTATTAGAAAATAATATGAGCAAATTGAGCAATAATCTAAATATTTCAAGGATGATTTTATATTAATCACCTTGATACTTCTTAAAAAGATTGACATTCTCTAAGAGGTTATATTGGGAATACTGTGAATATTTCCTTAGTTTATTCCCCACTGTACCGTGGACAAAGAAGGACCTTACCTACAATTTTGTGCTCAGAAATATTGTTCTCAGAATGTTTTCCAACCAAAGCATGATAAAAATTCCTAAAAGTATTCAGTCTTTTTCTTCATTCCAAATTATAAAATGGACAATGTCTGCATCACATACATAAACAGGAAGTCAAGGACAAAGTTCACTGAATAATTTTGAGAAATGTGATCTGATTGCTGTTTTAGAAGCGTGCCTTGGTGGCATTATATAGATTTATTTGACTGAGGAAATACAATAAACAGCAAGATTACTTAAGATAATCTTCTGTAGTCTTAAACGAGTGGTTATGAATGTTCTCTTTAGTGAATAGAGAGTGTAAATAAGAAAAAAAGAAATAGAGAGATAAGAGGAATTATTGAGGTAAGAATGATTATGAATATATAGAGCTAGGAGGTGATCAGAGAAGGCACAACCCACTCCAGTGTTCTTGCCTGGAGAATCCCAGGGACGGTGGAGCCTGGTGGGCTGCCGTCTATGGGGTCGCACAGAGTCGGACACGACTGAAGCGACTTAGCAGCAGCAGCAGCAGCAGGTGATCATCTGCAAGTAAAATTTGTAATGAGAAAAACATAATTTATTATTACTTGAGGTGAGTAATGCATCAAAGAAAGAATACATTGCAGAAAAATAAATTTTGAGGAAAGCAGTTTTATGTTAAAAACGTACAGGACTGAAAACAGAATAAATAGTGTCGTGCTGCTTACTATAGACTTCTATCACAATTAAATAAAGATAAATAGAACTAAATAAACTGGTTCTGAGGCACCCACAGTTCAGTCAGTCAGTTCAGTCGCTCAGTCATTTCCGACTCTTTGTCTCCCCATGGACTGCAGCACCCTAGGCTTCCCTGTCCATCACCAACTCCCAGAGCCTACTCACACTCATGTCCATTGAGACGGTGATGCCAACCAACCATCTCATCCTCTGTCGTCCTCTTCTCCTCCCGCCTTCAATCTTTCCCAGTATCAGGGTCTTTTCCAATGAGTCAGTTCTTCATATTAGGTGGCCAAAGTATTGGAATTTCAGCTTCAGCATCAGTCGTTCCAATGAATATTCTGGACTGATTTCCTTTAGGATGGACTGGATGGATCTCCTTGCAGTCCAAGAGGCTCTCAAGAGTCTTCTCCAACAGCACAGTTCAAAACCATCAATTCTTTGCTGCTCAGCTTTCTTTATAGTCCAACTCTCACATCCATACATGACCACTGGGAAAAAAACATAGCTTTGACTAGATGGATTTTTGTTAGTAATGTCTCTGCTTTGAAATATGCTGTTTGGTTTGGTCATAACTTTTCTTCAAAGGAGCAAGTGTCTTACTTTCAAGGCTGCAGTCACAATCTGCAGTGATTTTGGAGCCCAAAAAAATAAAGTCTGTCACTTTTTCCATTCTTTCCCCATCTATTTTCCATGGAGTGATGGGATCAGATGCCATGATCTTAGTTTTCTGAATGTTGAGTTTTAAGCCAACTTTTTCACTTTCCTCTTTCACTTTCATCAAGGGGCTCTTTAGTTCTTTGTTTTCTGCAATAAGGATGGTGTCATCTGTGTATCTGAGGTTATTGATATTTCTCCTGGTAATCTTGATTTCAGCATGTGCTTCATCCAGCCTGGCATTTTGCATGATATACTCTGCATATAAATTAAATAAGCAGAGTGACAACATACAGCCTTGATGTACTCCTTTCCTGATTTGGAACCAGTCTGTTTTTCCATGTCTAATTCTGAATGTTGCTTCTTGACCAGCATACAGATTTCTCAGGAGGCAGGTCAAGTGGTCTGGTATTCCCATCTCTTTAAGGATTTTCCACAGTTTTTTGTGATCCACACAGTCAAAGGCTTTGGGATAGTTAATAAAGTATAAATAGATGTTTTTCGGAAACTCTCTTGCTTTTTCCATGATCCAGAAGATGCTGGCAATTTGGTCTCTGTTTCCTCTTCCTTTTCTGAATCCAGCTTGAATATCTGGAAGTTCACAGTTCAAGTACTGTTGAAGCCTGTCTTGGAGAATTTTGAGCATTACTTTGCTAGCATGTGAGATGAGTGTAACTGTGTGGTAGTTTCAGCATTCTTTGGCATTGCCTTTCTTTGGGATTGGAATTAAAACTGACCTTTTCCAGTCCTGTGGCCACTGCTGAGTTTCCCAAATTTGTTGGCATATTAAGTGCAGCACTTTCACAGCATCATCTTTTAGGATTTGAAATAGCTCCACTGGAATTCCATCACTTTCAGTAGCTTTGTTTATAGTGATGCTTCCTAAGGCCCCCTTCACTTCTCATTCCAGGATGCCTGGCAATAGGTGAGTGATAACACCATCATGGTTATCTGGTTCATTAAGATCTTTTTTGTATAGTTCTTCTCTGTATTCTTGCCACCTCTTCTTAATACCTTCTGCTTCTGTTATGATCATACCATTTCTGTCCTTTATTTTGCTCATCTTTGCATGAAATATTCCCTTGGTATCTCTAATTTTCTTGTAGAGATCTCTGGTCTTTTCCATTTTCTTCTTTTCCTCTATTTCTTTACAGTGATTATTGAGGAAGGCTTTCTTATTTCTCCTTGCTATTCTTTGGAACTCTGTATTCAAATGGGTATATATTACCTTTTCTCCTTTGCCTTTTGCTTCTCTTCTTTTCACAGGTATTTGTAAGGCCTCCTCAGACAACCGTTTTGCATTTTTGCATTTCTTTTTCTTGGGAATGGTCTTCATCACTGCCTCCTGTACAGTGTGATGAACCTACATCTATAGTTCTTCAGGCAATCTGTCTATCAGATCTAAGACCTTGAATCTACTTGTCACTTCCACTGTATAATTGTAAGGGATTTGATTTAGGTCACACTTGAATGGTCTAGTGGTTTTCTTTTCTTTCTTCAACTTAAGTCTGAATTTAACAATAAGCGGTTCATGATCTGAACCACAGTCAGCTCCCAGTCTTGTTTTTGCTGACTGTATGGAGCTACTCGATCTTTGGCTGCAAAGAATATAATCAATCTGATTTTGGTATTGACCATCTGGTGATGTCCATTTGTAGAGTCTTGGGTTGTTGGGAGTGGGTGGTTGGTATGAACAGTGTGTTCTTTGGCAGAACTTTATTAGCCTTTGATCTGCTTCATTTTGTACTCCAAGGCCAAACTTGCCAGGTATCTCCTGACTTCCTACTTTTGCATTACAGTCCCTTGTGAAGTAAAGGACATCTTTTGTGGTGCTTGTTCTAGAAGGTCTTGTAGGTCTTCATTGAACTGTTCAATTTCAGCTTCTTCGGGATTATTGGTTGGGACATAGACTTGAATTACTGTCATATTGATTGGTTTGCCTTGGAAATGAATAGAGATCATTTTGTCATTTTTGAGATTGCATCCAAGTACTGCATTTTGTACTCTTTCATTGACTATGAGGGCTATTCCATTTCTTCTAAGGGATTCTTGCCCACAGTAGTAGATATAATGGTCATCTGAATTAAATTCACCCATTTCAGCCCATTTTAGTTCACTGATTCCTAAAATGTCGATGTTCACTCTTGCCATCTCCTGTTTGATCACTTCCAATTTTCCTTGATTCGTCAACCTAACATTCCAGGTTCCTATGCAATATTGTTCTTTACAGCATCGGGCATTACTTCTGTCACCAGCCACATCCACAGGTGGCCGTTGTTTTCACTTTGGCTCTGTCTCTTCATTCTTTCTGGATTTACTTCTCCACTATTTTTCAGTGGCATACTGGGCACCTACTGACTTGCAGAATTGAAAATTCAAAAAGATATGACACTGAAAGAGGCACCCACAGTTCAAGTCAAACCCAGAAACATTTGAATTTAGCTAGGAAAAGATTTCCTCTTCAAAGAAGACTCATCATTGTAACTAAAAGGAAATTACCAAGCTTCATATAACCAGCCTACCATTTCCATGCTTATCATATTTCTTTAGCAACCTATGCCTTCATATATACACACATGTATGATGGTAAAATCACCTGATTCTAATGGATTTTGAACTTTCTATAACAATTTCTCATTTTAAAACTCTGTTGTACTTTTTCTTTCTAAATGTGTTTTTAAAATATTGTTGACTCATTCAGCCAAGAATAAAGATATTTTTGTTATTAATACGCCAATTAAAATATATTTATATGGTGATAATCATATATTATTAAATACTACTTCATAATAATATCTGTTTTATTTTTAAAAATACCAACTCATTTTTCTGCTGAATTTATTTTTCAAAATATATGCATTCTATCATACAGTTTTCAGTGTACAGTCATATGATATTAAATTATCCTTTTAATGTGTATAATAAAAATCAGCGATCTGTATATTATATCTACATCTTGCCAATTGTGACAATTTAGTATAATGTTGACTCATTGGAAAAGACTCTGATGCTGGGAGGGATTGGGGGCAGGAGGAGAAGGGGATGACAGAGGATGAGATTGCTGGGTAGCATCACCGACTAAATGGATGTGAGTTTGAGTGAACTCTGGGAGTTGGTGATGGACAGCGATGCCTGGTGTGCTGTCATTCATGGGGTCGCAAAGAGTCAGACACAACTGAGCGACTGGACTGAACTGTGAGGGTATTACAATGTGATAACGGTCATATGAAGAACTGTGTGTAAATTACCCTGCTTCTCTAAGAAATTTCTGAATATATATATATATTCAGAATATATATATATATATGTATATATAATATGTTAAAATGTGACATAGAGCTAATGAGAAATAAGGTCCTTTGTCATTCTTATCTAGGGCAGTCTCAAAATCACCCATCACCAAACCCAAAGCAGTTTAGGCTGAAGACTGCAGTAGAAATTGCATTCTATTTACTTTAAATATAAATCAAAATCTTGGACTCTTGCTATCTTCTAGTGAGCCATATTATGCAGGAACACAAAATAATGGTGAGCACACTTAAGCAGGAAGAAAGAGAGAGGAAGAGAGGTGGGGAGACTGATTACAGATTTCTCTTGACAGAAAGCCCTGCCTGGGTTTGTTTCAACACAATGCCTCTGTCCATTTGTAAGCACATTCTAATAATGCAGTCAAACATCTAACCTTTCCTCTTACAGAGAAGCAGATTTTTGTTTTACTCTCAGAAAACATTTGCAAAAATATAATCTAAGCATCTGGATTTTTGAATGAATATTAGCAACTGTCATCAAAAGTTTTGGTATCATCTAAATAAAGGCAGAAACCCTAAAGCTGCCTGAGCAGCTTCAGAATAAGTTTGAGAGATGAAAGATAAGAAAGGAATAGTTACTGTGTAATAGGGCCTGTTGTTTTGTAAAAGAAATGTTAACAAATTGTAAAATATCATGTAGGAAACGAGTTGCCAGTCCAGGTTCGATGCACGATGCTGGATGCTTGGGGCTGGTGCACTGGGACGGCCCAGAGGGAAGGTATGGGGAGGGAGGAGGGAGGAGGCTTCGGGATGGGGAACACATGTATACCTGTGGCGGATTCATTTTGATATTTGGCAAAACTAATACAATTATGTAAAGTTTAAAAATAAAATAAAATTAGAAAAAAAAATAAAGTAAACAAATAGCTGAAAAAAAAAAGAAATGTTAACAAATTACTACCAAAAATAATTCAATTTAAATTATAAACAGTTTTCAGAAAAATATGGTTTGTATATGTCAAGAAAGCTCAATCAAATTTCGATAGTAACAAAACTAAAATGAAAGTAGTGCTTTGTGAAAAGAAAATTTAAAACTTTTGATGTTAGCATAAGGATACTCATTTCTAAAAGTTACTTGGATTTGTAATTTTTATTTTAGTAAAAACCTCTTTTATTTCATTTTGGTTAAAAGAAATAAAAATTATAAGTGATGTGAGCATATACCTACTTCAGATTTTGTAGGTGGTAGATTATTCAGCACTTTTAATATTCATGATTCTTCCTTTGTATGAGAATTATATTTGTCACTGTTGCAGAAAATAATTTCTTTACATTTCAATGAAAAAAGCACCAACCATTAGATGCTGAGATCTAAGATGAAAAATTAAAATATGTATATATATATATAAGAGAGAGAGAGAGAAAGATACACACACACACACACACACACACATCTATATAGCTCAGCTGGTAAAGAATCCGCCTGCAGTGCAGGAGATCCCAATTGGATTCCTAGGTCAGAAAGATCAGCTGAAGAAGGGATATGTTAAGTTGGTAAAGAATCCGCCTGTCAGTATAGCTGCTATCCAAAAGTCTACAAGCAATAAATGCTGGGGAGGGTGTCGAGAAAAGGGAACCCTCTTACACTGTTGGTGGGAATGAAAACTAGTACAGCCACTATGGAGAACAGTGTGGAGATTCCTTAAAAAAACTGGAAATAGAACTGCCATATGACCAAGCAATCCCACTGCTTGGGCATACACACCAAGGAAACCAGAATTGACAGAGACACATGTACCCCAATGTTCATTGCAGCACTGTTTGTAATAGCCAGGATATGGAAGCAACCTAGATGTCCATCAGCAGATGAATGGATAAGAAAGCTGTGGTACATGTACACAATGGAATATTACTCAGCCATTAAAAAGAATACATTTGAATCAGTGCTAATGAGGTGGATGAATCTGGAGCCTATTATACAGAGTGAAGTAAGCCAGAAAGAAAAACACCAATATAGTATACTAACATATTTATATGGAATGTAGAAAGATGGTAGTGATAACCTTGCATGCAAGACAGCAAAAGAGACACAGATGTATAGGAAAGTCTTTTGGACTCTGTGGGAGAGGGAGAGGTTGGGATGATTTGGGAGAATGGTATTGAAACATGTATAATATCATATATGAAATGAATCACCAGTCCAGGTTCGATGCATGATACAGGATGCTCAGGGCTGGTGCAATGGAATGACCAAGAGGGACGGCATGGGGAGGGAGGTGGGAAAGGGGTTCAGGATGGGGAACACATGTACACCCGTGGCAGATTCATGTTGATGTATGGCAAAACCAGTACAATATTGTAGAGTAATTAGCTTCCAATTAAAATAAATAAATTTATATTAAAAATAATTTATTTTTCATTGAAGCATAATTGCTTTACAGAATTTTTCTGCTTTCTATCAAACCTCAGCATGAATTAGGCATCAGTTCAGTTCAGTTCAGTCGCTCAGTCATGTCCGACTCTTTGGAACCCCATGAATTGCAGCATGCCAGGCCTCCCTGTCCATCACCAACTCCCAGAATTCACTCAAACACACATCCATCGAGTCTGTGATGCCATACAGCCATCTTATCCTCTGTCTTCCCCTTCTTCTTCTGCCCCCAATCCCTCCTAGCATGAGAGTCTTTTCCAGTGAGTCAACTCTTCACATGAGGTGGCCAAAGTACTGGAGTTTCAGCTTTAGTATCATTCCTTCCAAAGAACATCCAGGGCTGATCTCCTTCAGAATGGACTGGTTGGATCTCCTTGCAGTCCAAGGGACTCTCAAGAGTCTTCTCCAACACCACAGTTCAAAAGCATCAATTCTTGAGCGTTCAGCTTTCTTCACAGTTCAAATCTCACATCCATACATGACTACTGGATAAACGATAGCCTTGACTAGACGGACCTTTGTTGGCAAAGTAATGTCTCTGCTTTTAAATATGCTATCTAGGTTGGCCATAGCTTTCCTTCCAGGGAGTAAGTGTCTTTTATTTATTTATTTATTTTTTATAAATAGTATACCTGGAAATCGTGCTATTAATGAATGATTGATCACATGGGAACGCTCATAGCACAAGCCAAATAAGCAGATGAGATTACAGTTTGTATCTCAGACACTTACAGTTGTAAGTGTCTTTTAATTTCATGGCTGCAATCACCATCTGCAGTGATTTTGGAGCCCCCCAAAATAAAGTCTGACACTGTTTCCATTGTTTCCCCATCTATTTCCCATGAAGTGATGGGACCAAATGCCATGATCTTCGTTTTCTGAATGTTGAGCTTTAAGCCAACTTTTTCACTCTCCTCTTTCACTTTCATCAAGAGGCTTTTTAGTTCCTCTTCACTTTCTGCCATAAGGGTGGCGTCATCAGCATATCTGAGGTTCCTGATATTTCTCGTGGCAATCTTGATTTCAGCTTGTGATTCTTCCAGCCCAGCATTTCTTTATAGGTGCAGTATAATGCATTGTTTTGTTGTCATTCAGTCCTGTGTGACTGTAATACCATGTATAGTGAGATACATTTTAATAAAATTGCCAAAGCTAAAGACAAAAAAGACATTTGATTTTGAAATTTTTACTATAATGGCTTTGTCTTACAGTCTTTATTATTATTCATTTAAATTGTGAGATTATATTAAAATTCAGACTTTCAGCTGTGAAAATTTTTCTTTTTCATCACAATTATCTGTATGGTCACTCTATTGTGTGTTCATATAATTCATATTTTTTTCATTTCTTTCACTATTCTTTTATAAAAAATTCTCATATTTTTAATTTTAAAAATGTTCATTTATCAGGTGAATAGAATATATCTTTCAGTACGCCAATGCAAGTTGTTTGGGTTTTACACTTTAATGTCACATAATTGCTCAAAATTCTCCATAAATTCCAAGATACTTTTGCAATTACATTTTCAGAGCAATTGTCAACGAGTCTGCCAATTTATCCTTTATAGAGAGTATTTTTTTTTCCTTTTCTGGGTATTGGTGTGTCTCTTTTTATCCTTTCCACTGATCATTTTGTCTGACTTTCTGTAGATGCTGAGCTGCTTTCCTTATTACTCATAATGGTGACAATTATTAACCTTAAATATGGCAAAATTTTTGCATTCCAGTCCCCTATGATGAAAAGAACTTTTTTTTGTTGTTGTTTTAGGTTTAGAAGATATTGTAGGTCTTCATAGAATCGTTCAACTTCATATCTTTGGCATTAGTGCTTGGGGCATAGACTTGGATTACTGTGATGTTGAATGGTTTGCCTTGGAAATGAACCAAGATCTTTCTGTCATTTATGAAATTGCAACCAAGTACAGCATTTCAGATTCTTTTGTTAACTATGAGGACTACATCATTGCTTCTAAGGAATTTTTGCTCACAGAGGTAGATATAAAAGTAATCTGAATTAAATTCACCCATTCCAGTCCATTTTTGTTCACAGATTCCTAAATGTCAATATTCACTCTTGTCATCTCCTGTTTGACCACAACCAATTTACCTTGATTCATGGACCTAACATTCCAGGTTTTTTTTTTTTAATTTTATTTTATTTAACTTTACAATATTGTATTGGTTTTGCCATATATCAAAATGAATCTGCCACAGGTATACATGTGTTCCCCATCCTGAACCCTCCTCCCTCCTCCCTCCCCATACCATACCCCTGGGTCGTCCCAGTGCACGAGCCCCAAGCATCCAGTATCGTGCATCGAACCTGGACTGAAGACTAATTTCATATATGATATTATACATATTTCAATGCAATTCTCCCAAATCATCCCGCCCTCTCCTTCTCCCTCAGAGTCCAAAAGACTGTTCTATACATCAGTGTCTCTTTTGCTGTCTCATATACAGGGTTATTGTTACCATCTTTCTAAATTCCATATATATGCGTTAGTATACTGTATTGGTGTTTTTCTTTCTGGCTTACTTCACTCTGTATAATAGGCTCCAGTTTCATCCACCTCATTAGAACTGATTCAAATGTATTCTTTTTAATGGCTGAGTAATACTCCATTGTGTACATATAACACAGCTTTCTTATCCATTCATCTGTTGATGGACATCTAGGTTGCTTCCATATCCTGGCTATTATAAACAGTGCTGCGATGAACACTGAGGTACACGTGTCTCTTTAAATTCTGGTTTCCTCAGTATGTATGCCCAGCAGTGGGATTGCTGGATCATAAGGCAGTTCTATTTCCAGGTTTTTAAGGAATCTCCACACTGTTCTCCATAGTGGCTGTACTAGTTTGCATTCCCACCAACAGTGTAAGAGGGTTCCCTTTTCTCCACACCCTCTCCAGCATTTATTGCTTGTAGACTTTTGGATAGCAGCCATTCGGACTGGCGTGAAATTGTACCTCATAGTGGTTTTGATTTGCATTTCTCTGAGAATGAGTGATGTTGAGTATCTTTTCATGTGTTTGTTAGCCATCTGTATGTCTTCCTAGGAGAAATGTCTATTTAGTTCTTTGGCCCATTTTTTGATTGGGTTGTTTATTTTTCTGGAATTGAGCTGCAGGAGTTGCTTGTATATTTTTGAGATTAGTTGTTTGTCTGTTGCTTCATTTGCTATTATTTTCTCCCATTCTGAAGGCTGTCTTTTCACCTTGCTTATAGTTTCCTTTGTTGTGCAGAAGCTTTTAAGTTTAATTAGGTCCCATTTGTTTATTTTTGCTTTTATTTCCAATATTCTGAGAGGTGGATCATAGAGGATCCTGCTGTGATGTATGTCAGAGAGTGTTTTGCCTATGTTCTCCTCTAGGAGTTTTATAGTTTCTGGTCTTACATTTAGATCTTTAATCCATTTTGAGTTCATTTTTGTGTATGGTGTTAGAAAGTGCTCTAGTTTCATTCTTTTACATGTGGTTGACCAGTTTTCCCAGCACCACTTGTTAAAGAGATTGTCTTTAATCCATTGTATATTATTGCCCCCTTCGTCAATGATAAGGTGTCCATATGTGTGTGGATTTATCTCTGGGCTTTCTATTTTGTTCCACTGATCTATATTTCTGTCTTTGTGCCAGTACCATACTCTCTTGATGACGGTGGCTTTGTAGTAGAGCTTGAAGACATGCAGGATGATTCCTCCAGTTCCATTCTTCTTTCTCAAGATTGCTTTGGCCATTCGAGGTTTTTTGTATTTCCATACAAATTGTGAAACTATTTGTTCTGTTCTCTGAAAAATACTGTTGGTAGCTTGATAAGGATTGCATTGAATCTATAGATTGCTTTGGGTAGTGTACTCATTTTCACTATATTGATTCTTCCAATCCATGAACATGGTATATTTCTCCATCTATTAGTGTCCTCTTTGATTTCTTTCACCAGTGTTTTATAGTTTTCTGTATATAGGTCTTTAGTTTCTTTAGGTAGATATATTCCTAAGTATTTTATTCTTTTCGTTGCAATGGTGAATGGAATTGTTTCCTTAATTTCTCTATTTTCTCATTATTAGTGAATTTGTCATATATAGCTTTTATTATGTTGAGGTATGTTCCTTCTATTCCTGCTTTCTGGAGAGTTTTTATCATAAATGGATGTTGAATTTTGTCAAAGGCTTTCTCTGCATCTATTGAGATAATCATATGGTTTTATTCCAGGTTCTTATGCTATATTGTTCTTTGTTGAAAGCAGCTCAACAAGAAGTGTTTCTGAATGTGCAGTGTGGTGGGAAAATGATATACAAGACACAAGAATTCAATGAAAACTGAGGATCAGGGAGCCAACATCGCTCCAAGGTGAAGGTGCTGAAACTGAATCCGGGCCAGCTTTATTATACTCTCATCAGTGAAGGAAAGAATGTGCAGCGATTTAAGGGTTAACTCACGTGGTCTTCAGGGCCAAAGAACAAAGTGGTCATTAACCACTGAGTAACTAAGAAACAGTGATCAATAAGAAATCAGTAACTGAAAAAAAGAAAAAAGAAATCAGTAACTAAGACTAATATTCTTATCTATAGATTTTCCTCCAGATACGTAAAACGTGTGACTCTGAGACACCAGTTGGGAAGCAGTCTGGGGTCTGTTTTCTGACCCTAGGATTATATCTTGTTTTCAAGATTATGAACTGTTCCATCTGGAATTGTTCCAAGCGTCTCATGCCTTACCATCCAGTTTACCAAAAATTATAAATTCCTTTTATGGCCCTTGTCAGGGCCTGCTTTTCTTTTATTCTTCCTGTCTCCTAGAGTTCTTTACAGACTCAAACTTTACTTTCACCACCAGACACAACCACAACTAGGCATCATTTTCACTTTGGTTCAGCCTCTTCATTCTTTCTGTAGCTATTTATCTGTTCTTCCTCAGTAGTATATTGGGCACCTACCAACCTGAGGGACTTATCTTTCAGTGTTATATATTTTTGCCTTTTCATACTGTTCATGGGGTTCTCAAGGCAAGAATACTGATGTGGTTTTCTACTTCCTTCTCCAGTGAACCATTTTTTTTCAAGCCCAAACTAGCAGGGCCATGCTCTTCAGCTGCTCCACATAGCTGGATGACATGCCTGGTGCCCTGGTTGTCCCACAGATGGTCCTTGTTGATTGTGTAAACCTTCAGTAGCTATTAGGTGTTGATCAACATGTGGCCCAAGGTCAAGGCAAAAGCTCTGCTGGAGTGGCTTGGAAGGGAGGCTGGAGGAGGCTGGAGCCAATGTTGGAAGATGCCCAGGAGTGGATTGCACCCTGGCCTCTCCCCTGCTGTGGGGCACCCTGGGGCAGAGGAACTGGAATCAAAAAGTAGGAAGTCAAGAGATACCTGGAGTAACAGGCAAGTATGGCCTTGGAGTACATAATGAAGCAGAGCAAAGGCTAATAGAGTTTTGTCAAGAGAATGCAATAGTCACAGCAAACATCTTACAACAACCCAAGAGACGACTATATATGTAACTCACCAGATGGTCAATACTAAAATCATATTGATTATATTCTTTACAGAGATGGAGAAGCTATATATGGTCAGCACAAACAAGACCCGGAGCTGACTGTGGCTCAGATGATGAGCTCCTTATTGAAAAATTCAAGCTCAAAATGAGGAAAACCACTAGGCCACTGAGGTATATGACCTAAATCAAATCCCTTATGATTATACGGTGGAGATAATGAGTAGATTCAAGGGATTAGAACTGGTAGAAGAGTACCTGAAGAACTATGAATGGAGGTTCATAATATTGTACAGGAGTTGGTGACCAAAACATCCTCAAGAATAGAAAATGAAAGAAGGCAAAGTTGTTGTCTGAGGAGTACTTACAAATAGCTGAGAAAAGAAGAGAAGCGAAAGGCATAGGAGAAAGGGAAATATAAACTCATCTGAATGCAGAGTCCCAGAGAATAATAAGGAGAAATAAGATAGCCTTTTTAAGTGAACAATGCAAAGGAATAGAGGAAAATAATAGAATGGGAAATACTGGAAATCTCTTTAAGAAAATTTGAGATATTAAGGGAATATTTCATGCAAAGATAAGCACAGTAAACAACAAAAATGGTAAGGACCTAACAGAAGCAGAAAAGATTAAGAAGAGGTGGCAAGAATACACAGAAGAACAGTACAAAAAAGGTCTTAATGACCCAGAAACTCACGATGGTGTGGTCACTCACCTAGAGCCAGACATCCTGCCTTGAGTGGGATGAATTTTTATTTGAGTAAATTTGAGTGGGCCTTAATAAGCATTGCTATGAAGCATGCTAGTGGAGGTGATGGAATTCCAGTTGAGCTATTTCAAATCCTTAATGATGCTGCTGCTAAGGTGCTGCACTCAATATGTCAGCAAATTTGAAAAGCTCAGCAGTGGCCACAGGACGGGAAAAGGTGTTTTCATTCCAATCCCAAAGAAGGGCAATGTCAAAGAATGCTCAAATTACCATATAATTGTACACATTCCACATGCTAGCGATACTATGCTCAAAATCCTTCAAGCTAGTCTTCAGCAGTACATGAACTGAGAACTTCCGGATGTGCAAGCTGGGTTTAGAAAAGAAAGGGGAACCAGAGATCAAATAGTCAACAGCCACTGGATCATAAAAAAGCAAGGGAATTCCAGAAAATCATCTACTTCTTCACTGACTATGCCAAAGCCTTTGATTGTATGGATCACAACAAACTGTGGAAAATTCTTAAAGATATGGGAATATTAGATCACCTAACTTGCCTCCTGAGAAACCTGTATGCAGGACAAGAAGGAGCGGTTAGAACAGGACATGAAACAATAGACTTGTTCCAAACTGGGAAAGGAGTATGTCAAGGTTGTCTATTGTCACCCCATTTATTTAACTTATATGCAGAGTACATCATATGAAATGCTGGGCTGAATGACTCACAAGTTGAAATCAAGATTGCCAGGAGAAATATCAACAACCTTAGATATGCAGATGATATGACTTTAATGGCAGAAAGTGAAGAGGAACTAAAGAGCATCTTAATGAAGATGAAAGAAGAGAGTGAGAAATCTGGCTTAAAACTAAACATTCAGCCATTAAAAAGAATACATTTGAATCAGTTCTAATGAGGTGGATGAAACTGGAGCCTATTATACAGAGTGAAGTAAGGCAGAAAGAAAAACACCAATACAATACACTAATGCATATATATGGAATTTAGAAAGATGGTAACGATAACCCTGTATGCGAGACAGCAAAAGACACACAGATGTATAGAACAGTCTTTTGGACTCTGTAGGAGAGGGAGAGGGAGAGGGAGAGGGATGCTTTGGGAGAATGGCATTGAAACATGTATAATATCATATGTGAAACGAATTGCCAGTCCAAGTTCGATGCATGATACTGGTTGCTTGGGGCTGGTTCACTGGGAAGACCCAAAGGGATGGACGGGCAGGGAGGAGAGAGGGGGGTTCGGGATGTGGAACATGTGTATACCTGTGGCAGATTCATGTTGATGTATGACAAAACCAATACAATATTGAAATGTTAAAAAAATTAAAATTAAAAAAAAAGTCATCACAATAAAAAGAAATTAATTAATTTAAAAAAACATTCAAAAAACAATGATCATGGCATCCTGTCCCATCACTTTATGCCAAATAGATGGGGAAAGAGTAGTAACAGAGTCAGATTTCATTTTCTTGGGCTCCAAAATCACTGTGGACAATAACTGCAGCCAGGGAATTAAAAGACACTTACTCCTTGAAAGAACAGTTATGACAAGCAATCAGTTCAGTTCAGTCACTCTGTCTTGTCAGACTCTTTGTGACCCCATGAATCACAGCACGCCGGGCCTCCCTGTCCATCACCAACTCCCGGAGTTCACTCAGACTCACGTCCATTGAGTCAGTGATGCCATCCAGCCATCTCATCCTCTGTCGTCCCCTTCTCCTCCCGCCCCCAGTCTCTCCCAGCATCAGGGTCTTTTTCAATGAATCAATGCTTCGCATGAGGTGGCCAAAGTATTGGAGTTTCAGCTTTAGCATCATTCCTTCCAAAGAACACCCAGGTCTGATCTCCTTCAGAATGGACTGGTTGGATCTCCTTGCAGTCCAAGGGACTCTCAAGAGTCTTCTCCAACACCACAGTTCAAAACTTCAATTCTTCGGCATTCAGCTTTCTTCACAGTCCAACTCTCACATCCATACATGACCACTGGAAAAATGATAGCCTTGACTAGATGGACCTTTGTTGGCAAATGTCTCTGCTTTTCAATATGCTGTCTAGGTTAGTCATAACTTTTCTTCCAAGGAGTAAGGGTCTTTTAATTTCATGGCTGCAGTCAACATCTGCAGTGATTTTGGAGTCCAAAAAAATAAAGTCTGACACTGTTTCCCCTGTTCCCCATGTATTTCCCATGAAGTGATGGGACCCAATGCCATAATCTTTGTTTTCTGAATGTTGAGCTTTAAGCGAACTTTTTCACTCTCCATTTTCACTTTCATCAAGAGGCTTTTTAGCTCCTCTTCACTTTCTACCATAAGGGTGGTGTCATCTGCATATCTGAGGTTATTGATATTTCTCCTGGCAATTTTGATTCCAGCTTGTGCTTCTTCCACCTCAGCGTTTCTCATGATGTACTCTGCATTTAAGTTAAATAAGCAGGGTGACAATATACAGCCTTGACATCCTCCTTTTCCAGTTTGGAACTAGTCTGTTGTTCTGTGTCCAGTTCTAACAGTTGCTTCCTGACCTGCATATAGGTTGCTCAAGAGGTAGGACAGGTGCCCTGGCATTCCCATTTCTTGAAGAATTTTCCACAGTTTATTGTGATCCATACAGTCAAAGGCTTTGGCATCGTCAATAAAGCAGAAACAGATGTTTTTTTCTGGAACTCTCTTGCTTTTTCAATGATCTAGCAGATGTTGGCAATTTGATCTCTGATGCCTCTGCCGTTTCTAAAACCAGCTTGAACATCTGGAAATTCACGGTTCACATATTGCTGAAGCCTGGCTTGGAGAATTTTGAGCATTACTTTATTAGCGTGTGAGATGAGTGAAATTGTGCAGTAGTTTGAGCATTCTTTGGCATTGCCTTTCTTTGGGATTGGAATGAAAACTGACCTTTTCCAGTCCTGTGGCCACTGCTGAGTTTTCCAAATTTGCTGGCATATTGAGCGCAACACTTTCACAGCATCATCTTTCAGGATTTGAAATAGCTCAACTGGAATTCCATCACCTCCACTAGCTTTGTTCGTAGTGATGCTTTCTAAGGCCCACTTGACTTCACATTCCAGGATGTCTGGCTCTAGGTAGGTGATCACACCATAGTGATTATCTTGGTCATGAAGATCTTTTTTTGTACAGTTTTTCTGTGTATTCCTGCCACCTCTTCTTAATATCTTCTGCTTCTGTTAGGTCCATTCCATACCATTTCTGTCCTTTATTGAGCCCATCTTTGCATGAAATGTTCCTTTGGTATCTCTAATTTTCTTGACGAGATCTCTAGTCTTTCCCATTCTGTTTTTTTTTTTTTTTTGTCTATTTCTTTGCATTGATCAGCTGAGGAAGGCTTTCTTATCTCTCCTTGCTTTTCTTTGGAACTCTGCATTCTAATGGGTATATCTTTCCTTTTCTCCTTTGGTTTTCACTTCTCTAATTTTTACAGCTATTTGTAAGGCCTCCTCAGACAGCCATTTTGCTTTGTTTCATTTCTTTTTCTTGGGGATGGTCTTGCTTCCTCACTCCTGTAGAATGTCACGAACCTTGGACATAGTTTATCAGGCACCCTGTCTGTCAGATCTAGACCCTTAAATCCATTTCTCACTTCCACAGTATAGTCATAAGGAATTTGCTTTAGATCATACCTGAATGGTCTAGTGATTTTCCCCACTTTCTTCCATTTAAGTTTGAATTTGTCAATAAGGAGTTCATTATCTGAGCCATAGTCAGCTCCCAATCTTGTTTTTGCTGACTATATAGAGCTTCTCCATCTTTGGCTGCAAGGAATATAATCAATCTGATTTCAGTGTTGACCATCTGGTGATGTCCATGTGTAGAGTATTCTCTTGTGTTGTTGGAAGAGGGTGTTTGCTATGACTAGTGTGTTCTCTTGGGAAAATGATGTCAGCCTTTGCCCTGCTTCATTCTGTACTCCAAGGCCAAATTTGCCTTTTACTCCAGGTAGCTCTTGACTTCCTACTTTTGTATTCCAGTCCCCTATAATGAAAAGGACATCTTTTTTGGGTGTTAGTCCTAAAAGGTCTTGTAGGTCTTCTTAGAACCGATAAAGTTCAGCTTTTCAGCATTACTGGTCAGAGCATAGGTTTGAATTATGTGATACTGAATGGTTTGCCTTGAAAATGAACAGAGATCATTCTGTCATTTCTGAGATTACATCCAACTTCTGCATTTCAGACTCTTTTGTTGACTCTGATGGCTACTCCATTTCTTCTAAGGGATTCCTGCCCACAGCAGTAGATATAATGGTCATCTGAGTTAAATTCATCCATTCCAGTCCCTCTGAGTTTGCTAATTCCTAGAATATCAACTATTGAGATTTTCATAGCATTTTTATCTTTCAATTTGTTGATATGGTGTATCACGTTGATTGATTTGCATATACTGAAAAATCCTTGCATCCCTGGAATAAGCCTGACTTGATCATGGTATATGAGCTTTTTAATGTGTTGTTGAATTCTATTTGCTAGAATTTTGTTGAGAAATATTGAATTTATGTTCATCAGTGATATTGGCCTGTTATTTTCTTTTATTGTGTTGTTTTGGCCTTGTTTTGTATTAGGGTCATTGTGGCCTTGTAGAATGAGTTTAAAAGTGTTCCTTCATCTCAAAATTTTTGGAAGAGTTTCAGAAAAATAGGCATTAGCTTTTCTCTAAATGTTTGATAGAACTCCCTTGTGAAGCCATCTGGCCCCGGGCTTTTGTTTTTTCGGAGATTTTTGATCACAGTATCAACTTCAGTGCTTGTAATTGGCTTGTTCATAATTTTTATTTCTTCCTGATTTTTCTTGGGAGATTGAACTTTTCTAAGAATCTTTCCCTATCCTCTAGCTTGTCCATTTCATTAATATATAGTTGCTCATAATATTCTGTTATGATCCTTTGTATTTCTGTGTTGTCTTTTGTAACCTCTCCTTTTGCATTTCTAATTTTGTTGATTTGATTTTTCTGCTTTTTTTCCTTGATGAGTCTGGCTATTGGTTTGTCAGTTTTGTTTATATTTTTAAGAACCAGCTTTCAGTTTTATTAATCTTTGCTATGGCTTTCTTCACTTCTTATCCATTTATTTTTGCTCTGATCTTTATTATTTCTTTCCTTCTGCTGACTTTCATTTTTGTTTTTGTTGTTCTTTTTCCAGCTGCATTAGACTAGAGTTAGGTTGTCTTTTCAATGCTTTTCTTTTTTCTTGAGGTAGGAATGTATTGCTCTACAGAGCAGCTCTTAGAACTGCTTTTGGTGGATCCCATAGATTTTGGGTCATCATGTATTCATTGTCATTTGTTTCTAGGAATCTTTTGGTTTCCCTTCTTATTTATTTAATCAGCAAACTCTTTGTTACTTAGTAATGTTTTGTTTCATCTCCATGAGATTGTGATTTTTGCTATTTGTTTCTTTTTTCCTTTAGTTTATATTTATTCTCATAGTATAGAAGGTTTGTGACATTGTATAGGAGACAAGGGTCAAGACCATTCCCATGGAAAAGAAATGCAAAAAAGGAAATGGCTGTCTGTGGAGGCCTTACAAATAGCTGTGAAAAGAAGAGAAGCAAAAAGCAAAGGAGAAAAGGAAAGATATAAGCATCTGAATGCAGAGTTCCAAACAACAGCAACAAGAGATGAGAAAGTCTTCCTCAGCCATCAGTGCAAAGAAATAGAGGAAAACAACAAAATTGGAATGACTAGAGATCTCTTCCAAAAAAACTAGAGATACCAAGGGAACATTTTATGCAAAGATGGGCTCGATAAAGGACAGAAATGGTATGGACCTAACAGAAGCAGAAGATATTAAGAAGAGGTGGCAAGAATACACAGAAGAACTGTACAAAAAACATCTTCATGACCAAGATAATCACGGTAGTATGATCACTCACCTAGAGCCAGACATCCTGGAATGTGAAGTCAAGTGGGCCTTAGAAAGCATCACTACGAACAAAGCTAGTGGAGGTGATGGAATTCCAGTTGAGCTGTTTCAAATCCTGAAAGATGATGCTGTGAAAGTGCTGCACTCAGTATGCCAGCAAATTTTGGAAAACTCAGCAGTGGCCACAGGACTGGAAAAGGTCAGTTTTCATTCCAATCCCAAAAAAAGGCAATGCCAAAGAATGCTCAAACTACAACACAATTGCACTCATCTCACACGCTAGTAAAGTAATGCTCAAAATTCTCCAAGCCAGGCTTCAGCAATACGTGAACCATGAACTTGCAGATGTTCAAGCTGGTTTTAGAAATGGCAGAGGAACCAGAGATTAAACTGCCAACATCTGCTGAATCATCAAAAAAGCAAGAGAGTTCCAGAAAAATATCTATTTCTGCTTTATTGACGATGCCAACGCCTTTGACTGTATGGATCACAATAAACTGTGGAAAATTCTTCAAGAGATGGGAATGCCAGAGAGCCTGACCTGCCTCTTGAGAATCCTATATGCAGGTCATGAAGCGACAGTTAGAACTGGACATGGAACAACAGACTGGTTCCAGATAGGAAAAAGTGTACATCAAGGCTGTATATTTAACTTATATGCAGAGTACATCATGAGAAACGCTAGGCTGGAAGAAGCACAAGCTGAAATCATGATTGCTGGGAGAAATATCCATAACCTCAGATATGCCGATGACACCACCCTTATTGGAGAAATTGAAGAGGAACTAAAAAGCCTCTTGATGAAAGTGAAAGAGGAGAGTGAAAAAGTTGGCTTAAAGCTCAACATTCAGAAAATGAAGATCATGGCATCTGGTCCCATCACTTCATGACAAATAGATGGGGAAACAATGGAAACAGTGTCAGACTTTATTTTCTGGGGCTCCAAAATCACTGCAGATGGTGACTGCAGACATAAAATTAAAAGACGTTTGCTCCTTGGAAGAAAAGTTATGACCAACCTAGACAGCATATTGAAAAGCAGAGATATTACTTTGCCAACAAAGGTCCGTCTAGTCAAGGCTATCGTTTTTCCAGTGGTCATGTATGGATGTGAGAGTTGGACTGTGAAGACAGCTGAGTGCTGAAGAATTGATGCTTTTGAACTGTGGTGTTGGAGAAGATTCTTAAGAGTCCCTTGGACTGCATGGAGATCCAACCAATCCATTCTAAAGGAGATAAGCCCTGGGATTTCTTTGCAAGGAATGATGCTAAAGCTGAATCTCCAGTACTTTGGTCACCTGATGTGAAAAGTTGACTGTTTGAAAAAGACCCTGATGCTGGGAGGGATTGGGGGCAGGAGGAGAAGGGGACGACAGAGGATGAGATGGCTGGATGGCTTCACCAACATGATGGATGTGAGTCTGTGTGAACTCTGGGAGTTGGTGATGGACAGGGAGGCCTGGCGTACTGCGATTCATGGGGTCGCTAAGAGTCAGACACGACTGAGCAATTGAACTGAACAGAACTGAAGTGATTCTCATCATGTTTTGGTCAGAGTAGATACTTGATATGATTTCAATTTTCTTAAACTTACTGAGGCTTGATTTGTGTCCCAAGATGTGGTCTATGATGGAGAATGTTCCATGTACCCTTTAGAAGAAAGTGTATTCTTCTGCACTTGAATAGAAAGTCCTGAAGACATTAATTAGTTCCATTGGGTCTAATGTTTCATTTAAGGTTTGTACTTCCTTATTGATTCTGTGTTCTTATTATCTGTTCATTGGTGTAATTGTTGTATTGAAGTCCCCTACTATTATTGCTTTACTGTCAATTTCATCTCTTAAGCCTGTTAGCCTTTGCTTTATGTCTTGAAGTGCTCCTATGTTGGGTGCATAAATATCTACAATTTTTATGTCTTCTTTTTTGATTGATACTTCTTTGTCCTTTATATTATTCTTTATTTTAAAGTTGTTTTTTTTTTTTAAATAAAGATTGCCACTCTGGGTTTCTTTTGGTTTCCATTTGCATGGAGTATTTTTTCCATCTTTTTACTTTCAGTTTGAAAGTGTCTCTAGGTCTGAAGTGAATCTCTTGTAGGCAGCATATACATGGTCTTGCTTTTATATCCATTTAGTCTGTATCTTTTGTTTGGTGCATTTAATCCATTTATTTTAATGTAATTATTGATACATATATATATTTCTATTGGTATTTTCTTAATTATTTTGTGTTTGTTGTTGTAGGTCTTTCCTTTCTCTTTTGTTTTTACTGGCTATGTAAATCCCTTTAGTATTTGTTGTAAGGCTGCTTTGGTGGTGATAAATTCTCTTAACTCTTGCTTGTCTGTAAAGTGTTTGATTTTCCATCAATTTTTAATGAGATCTTTGCTGGGTGTAGTAATCTTGGTTGTAGATTTTTTTTTCCTTTCAATACATTGAATATATCCTGCCATTCTCTTCTGGCCTGCAGTGTTTATGCTAAAGGATTTACTGTTAATCATATAGATTTTTCCTTGTATGTTACTTGTTCCTTTTTCTTTGCTGCTTTTAATATTCTTTCTTTGTGTTTAATTTCTGTTAGCTTGATTAATGTGCCTTCATGTGTTTCTCCTTGGATTTATCCTGTAAGGGACTTTGCACTTCTTGGACTTGATTGCCTATTTCCTTTCCCATGTTGGGGAAGTTTTCAACTATAATTTCTTCAGAAAGTTTCTCAGTACCTTTTTATTTTTCTTCATCCCCTGGGACTTCTATAACTTGAATTTTGGTCTATTTAATATTGTCCCAAAAGTCTCTGAGGCTATCCTCATTTCTTTCAATTCTTTTCTCTTTATTTTGCTTTTCAGCAGTTATTTCCACCATTCTATCTTCCAGCTCACTTATCCATTCTTCTGCCTCATAATGTTATTGGTTCCTTATAGAGTATTCCTTTGGAGAAAGAAATGGCAACCCACTCCAGTACTCTTGCCTGGAGAATCCCAGGGATGGGGGAGCCTGGTGGGCTGCCGTCTGTGGGGTCGCACAGCATCGGACACGACTGAAGCAACTTAGCAGCAGCAGAGTATTCCTTATTTCAGTAATTGTGTTATTCATCTCTGTTTGCTTATTCTTTATTCATTCTATTTCCTTGGTGATTGTATTAACTGTGTTAAATGTTTCTTGCATATTCTCAATTCTATTTTCAAGTCTTCAGAGCATCTTTACTACCATTATTCTGAATTTTCTTTCAGGTCGATTGCTTATTTACTCTTAGTTTATTAGTTTATTTTTGTTTTTGTTTTGTTTTGTTTCTACCTTGTTCTTTCATTTGTGCTGTATTTCTCTGTCTTTTCACTTTTTTTTTCTAACTTGGTCCACTTGAGGTATCATTTTTCCAGGCTTTGGGGTTGTATTCCTTTTATTTTTTGCCCTTGGAGGGAAAGGTTGGTTGAGTGATTTGTGTTTAATTCTTGTTAGGTGTGACTTATCCCTATGTTCTAGTGGGAAGAGATCAAGAAAGTAATTATATAAATAATGGGATGTATACACACACTTACACACAGTTATAACCAAAATATTGTCAAGAAAAGAGTGTAGGAGTTTGACTCAGTGAATAAGGGAAACCAAAGTGATATTGACCAATTAAAAGCAGAGCTAGCTAATGCTCAATATGGAAAACTGAGCACGAGCAGAGTGCCAACTGGGTAATATAGCAAAGAGAGCTGAACAATTTAACTTACTTGTTGAAAAAAAATAAAAACATGAGGGAAAAAGGGGAGAAGAAAAAAGGGGGGAAAATGAGGAGAAGAGAGGGAAAATAGAAAAGGAAGGAGTGGAAAAGAGGCAAAAAAAAAAGAAAGTGAAAAGAAAAATAGAAGTATGTGAAAAAGATTTATATATATATATATATATATATATATATATATATATGTATGTATATATTCAGGGACAACTACAGCCAGTAAAGAACTATAAGAAAAGCAGTTGAATATATAAAAAACAAAATGAGAAAAATCACCAAAAAAAAGGGTGAAGAAGAAAAAAAAATCTTGAAATGATTATTTTTAAAAACACGAAAAAACAAAGAGGAAAACTCCACAGCACCACAAAAGGCTAATGGAGGGTAGAAATATGTAGGGGGAATAATTAGTGTGATTTATAAGGAAAACACACACACACACACACACACAACATTCTCAAGGTCATAGTTCTTCTTGGTTTTGGAGTCTGCCCCTATGGATGGGGCTGAGTTAGTGTCCTGTGATGTTTTCTTGGTTGGGGGAGCTTGTGACAATGTTCTGGTTCTGAAGGGCAGTGCAGCGTCCAGTAGTAAGTTTTGAAGTGTCTGTGTGATCAGTGTATCTTTGGGCTGTCCTTCTGGCTTTGGTAGTGTTAAACACATATATTTCTTCAGCCTCTTCAAATTAGCCCTCTCAGACTATCTTCACTGCCTCCTTGCCTCTGGAATCATTGCCTGTGCTTCTATTCCCCAGTCCGACCCTGCACTGCTGGCCAAACCTTGCCAGGTAAGGATTTGTGTGGATCTTTTCTCAGTTCCCCGACCAAGTCCTCTGCATTGTGGAAAACTGTGTCAGCTTCCCTCAGTCCCCTGAGCTCGCCCTCTATGTCATGGGGCTTGTGTGCACTTGTCTTTGCTCACCAGGCTTTCCTATATTTCGTCAGGCTTGTGTGCACTTATTTCATCTCACAGTCTGCCCATTATGTGGTGGGATTTGTGTGTTCTTATTTTGGCTCTTCAGCCCACCCTTTTTGCCACGGGGCTTCTAGGGGCTTTTCTCCATTGCCTGAGCCTGCCATCTGGTTGGGGCCACAGTCCGTGAACTGTTTACAGGCTGAGAAGTTCATATTTCTCTCTTTTAAGCCCTCTAAGTTCCTGCTTTGTCCGGTTTTTGAAGACTCCACAGCTCCCCCATGGGTCTGTCTAAAAGGGACTTTCCCTGTGCACAGGAACTCCTATTTTAGGACTCCTTCCCTCCCTTGGGGCACAAGCTCCTATCCAGAAATTCCCAGTCTTTTTCTTTTTATTGTCTCCATCTTCTCTCCTGGATGATCTCTTTTAAAGGAGGTCACCATTATCTTTATTACATCCACCATAGTTTTGCCTCTGGTCAAACAACAGGGAGGGAACACAGCCCCATCCATCAATTGAAAATCGGATTAAAGATTTACTGAACATGAACCTGCTCAGCAGAATAAGACTCAGTTTCACCCTCAGTCTCTCCCATCAGGAAAAAACTAACCAAAGTGATCACATGGACCACAGCCTTGTCTAACTCAATGAAACTATGAGCCATGCCATATAGGGCCACCCAAGATGGACTGGTCATAGTGAAGAGTTTTGACAAACGTGGTCCACTGGAGAAGGAAATGGCAAACCACTTCAGTATTCTTGCCTTGAGAACCTCATGAAAAAGCAAAAAGATAGAACAGTGAAAGATGAACTCCCCAGGGCAAGAGGTGCCCAATATGTTACTGGAGATCAGTGAAGAAATAATTCCAGAAAGAAGAAAGAGACAGAGCCAAAGTAAAAGCTACACCCAGTTGTGGATGTGACTGGTGATGGAAGTAAAGTCCAGTACTGTAAAGAGTAATATTGCGTAGGAACCTGAAATGTTAGGTCCATGAATCAAGGTAAATCGGAGGTGGTCAAAAAGGAGATGGCAAAAGTCAACTTTGACATTTTAGGAATCAGTGAACTAAAATGACATGGAACGAGTGACTTTAACTCAGATGACCATTATATCTACTACTATGGTCAAGAATTCCTTAGAAGAAATGGAGTAGTCATCAGAGTCAACAAAAGAGTCCAAAATACAGTACTTGGGAGCAATCTCAAAAATGACAGAATTAGTTTTGCCAAATATCAAAATGAATCCGCCACAGGCATACATGTGTTCCCCATCCTGAACCCTCCTCCCTCCTCCCTCCCCACACCATCCCTCTGGGTCGTCCCAGTGCACCAGCCCCAAGCATCCAGTATTGCGCATCGAACCTGGACTGGCAACTCGTTTCATACATGATATTCTACATGTTTCAATGTCACTCTCCCAAATCTTCCCACCCTCTCCCTCTCCCACAGAGTCCATAAGACTGTTCTATACATCAGTGTCTCTTTTGCTATCTCATACACCAGGTTATTGTTACCATCTTTCTAAATTCCATATATATGCGTTAGTATACTGTATTTATGTTTTTCCTTCTGGCTTACTTCACTCTGTATAATAGGCTCCAGTTTCATCCACCTCATTAGAACTGATTCAAATGTATTCTTTTTAATGGCTGAGTAATACTCCATTGTGTATATGTACCACAGCTTTCTTATCCATTCATCTGCTGATGGACATCTAGGTTGCTTCCATGTCCTGGCTATTATAAACAGTGCTGCGATGAACATTGGGGTACACGTGTCTCTTTCCCTTCTGGTTTCCTCAGTGTGTATGCCCAGCAGTGGGATTGCTGGATCATAAGGCAGTTCTATTTCCAGGTTTTTAAGGAATCTCCACACTGTTCTCCATAGTGGCTGTACTAGTTTTCATTCCCACCAACAGTGTAAGAGGGTTCCCTTTTCTCCACGCATTTATTATTTGTAGACTTTTGGATCGAAGCCATTCTGACTGGTGTGAAATGGTACCTCATAGTGGTTTTGATTTGCATTTCTCTACAATTATGTAAAGTTTAAAAATAAAATAAAATTTAAAAAAAAAGTTAAAGAGGAAAAAAAGAAAACAATAAAAAAGAACTATTAAAAATAATAATAAATGTCTGTTAATAACAACAACAACAACAGAATGACAGAATTATCTGTTTGATTCCAAGGCAAACCATTCAAAATCACAGTAATCCAAGTCTATGCCATGACCAGTAATCCTGAAGAAGCTCAAGTTGAATGGTTCTATGAAGACCTACAAGACCTTTTAGAACTCACACACCCCCCAAAATAAGTTCTTTTCATTGGGGACTGGAATGCAAAAGTAGGAAGTCAAGAGCTACCTGGAGTAACAGGACAATTTAGCCTTGGAGTAAAAAATGAAGCAGGGCAAAGGCTAACAGAAATTTGCCAACAGAATGCACTGGTCATAGCAAACACCCTCTTCCAACAACACAAGAGAAGACTCTACACATGGACATTACCAGATGGTCAGTGCCAAAATCAGCTTGATAATATTCTTTGCAGCCAAAGATGGAGAAGCTCTATAGAGTCAGAAAAACAAGACCAGGAGCTGACTGTGGCTCAGATCATGAACTCCCTTTTGTAAAATACAGGCTTAAATTGAAGAAAGTAGGGGAAATCACCAGACTATTCATGTATGACCCTTATGATTATACAGTGGGAATGACAAATGAATTCAAGGGATTCGATCTGATAGACAGAGTGCCTGAAGGACTATGGACAGAGGTTCATGATATTGTACAGGAGGCAGTGATCAAGACCATCTCCATGAAAAAGAAATGCAAAAAGTCAAAATGGTCACCTGACGAGGACTTACAAATAGCTGAGACATGAAGAGAAGCTAAAAGCAAAGGAGAAAAGGTAAGCTACACCTATTTGAATGCAGAATTCCAAAGAATAGCAAGGAGAGATAAGAAAGCCTTCCCCAGTGATTGATGCAAATAAATAGAGGGGGAAATAGAATGGGAAAGACTGGGGATCTTTTCAAGAAAATTAGAGATACCAAGGGAACATTTCACGCAAAGATGGGCTCAATAAAGGACAATAATGTATGGACCTAACAGAACCAGAAGATATAAGAAGAAATGGCAAGAATACAGAGAAAAACTATACAAAACAAGATATTCATGACCAAGAGAACCAGGATAGTGTGATCACTCACCTAGAGCCAATGCAAAATAAAGTGGACCTTAGGAAACATCACTACAAAGAAAGCTAGTAGAGGTGATGGAATTCCAGTTGATCTATTTCAAATCCTAAAAGATGAAGCTATGAAAGTTCTGCACTGAATATGTCAGCAAATTTGGAAAACTCAGCAGTGGCCACAGGACTGGAAAAGGTCAGGTTTCATTCCAATCCCAAGGAAAGGCAATGACAAAGAATGCTCAAACTACTGCACAATTGCACTCATCTCACACACTAGTAAAGTAAAGCTCAAAATTCTCCAAGCCCAGATGTTCAAGCTGGATTTAGAAAAGGCAGAGGAACCAGAGATCAAGTTGCCAACATCCGTTGGATCATAGAACAAGCCAGAGAGTTCCACAAAAACATCTACTTCTGATCTATTGACTACACCAAAGCCTTTGACTGTGTGGAATATTCTTGAAGAGATGGGAATACCAGGCCACCTTACCTTCCTCCTGAGAAATCTGTATGCAGGTCAAGAAGCAACAGTTAGGAACAGCAGATTGGTTCCAAATCGGGAAAGGAGTACATCAAGGCTGTATATTGTCACCTTGCTTATTTAACTTATATGCAGTGTACATCATGTGAAATGCTGGATGAATGAAGCATATGCTGGGATCAAGATTGCTGTGAGAAATATCAATAATCTCAGATGTGTAGATGACACCACCCTTATGACAGAAAACAAAGAAGAATGAAAGAGCTGTTGATGAAAGTGAAAGAGGAGTGAAAAAGTTGGCTTAAATCTCAACGTTCAGAAAACTAAGACCATGGCATCCAATTCAACCACTTCATGTCAAATAGATGGGGAAACAATGGAAACAATGACAGACTTTATCTTTGGTGGCTCCAAAGTCACTGAAGATGGTGACTGAAGCCATGAAATTAAAAGACACATGCTCCTTGGAAGAAAAGCTATGACCAACCTAGATAGCAAATTAAAAATCAGAGACATTACTTTGCCAACAAAGGTCTGTCTAGTCAAAGCTATGGTTTTTCCAGATGTCGTGTATGGATATGAGAGTTGGACTATAAATAAAGCTGTGCAGCAAAGAATTGATGCTTTTGAACTGTGGTGTTGGAGAATATGCTTTAGAGTCCCCTGGACTGCAAGGAGATCCAACCAGGCAATCCTAAATGAAATCAGTCCTGAATTTTCATTGGAAGGACAGATTCTGAGGCTGAAATTCCTATATTTTGGTCACTTGATACAAATAACTGACTCACTGGAAAAGACTTTGATATTCAGAAAGATTGAAGGCGGGAGGAGAAGGGGACCACAGAGGATGCAATCGTTGAATGGCATCACTGACTCAATGCACGTGAGTTTGAGTAAGCTCCAGGAGTTGGTGATGGACAGGCAAGCCTGGCGCGCTGCAGTCCATGGGGTGCAAAGAGTCAGACATGACTGAGTGACTGAACTGAACTGAACTGTACTGATCCTTTCTTCTACCTCATTTTAGGAAGCTTAACCTATTCTCCTGGAGGTCTGGGGCCTTCTGCTCTCGCCTAGAGGTTATTTTATGGGAGTTGTTTAGTATCATGATGTGTGTTTTATGTATTTCTCGGGAGTCGGGTGAACTCCCCTTCTTACTTCAATGCCATCTTCTTCCACTGCCTGAATCAGAACACTTTAAGGTTAAAATATCACTAAGTAAAAGGAATAGAGAACTGATATATGCTGTAACATAGTTGAATCTGAAAAGCACTATGTAAAGGCAAAGAAGTGATTTGTGTTGTGTGGTGAAAACCACTACAATATTTTAAAGTAATTAGCCTCCAATTAAAATAAATAAATTAATGTAAAAAAGAAGCAAAGTGAAAAGAATCCTTGTACTGTTTGATATTTTCGTTATATTTCCAGAAAAAGCAAGTTTATAAAGGAAAAATAAATGAATTAGTTTTATCAGGGTGTGGAAACAGGATTACCTGCAAATGAGCATGAGGAAGCTCTTTGGGGTGATGAAAATGTTCTAAAACTGGGTTTGGTGATGGTTGTAAAGAACTGTAAATTAACTAAAATTCATTAAATTGTATGCATAGACTATGCAAATTTTATAGTATATAAATTGTTATTCCAAAGCTCTTAAGCAAAGTGAGAAACCCTGCAAATATTATATTATTGAGGACGAGAGAGTCAAACTTTTCTAAAATTATTCTCAGCCAGTAGTGCAAAGGGTGGAAAAACTTTGGCACTGGTTTAGACAAAATGAGGTTTGTGCTGACTCTGATAAGAAAATTCAAAGGATCTGTTTCTGATATTTAACAAAATGTGGTTCTTTCCTCACTGTCCTTATAATTTGAGCTTATCTTGGTATTCTTAAAACAGTAGAATAGATGAATCTTGGATGTTTTCGTGAAGTTGTATAAATATTAGGATTTCTATGTTTATTGACAAGTTTATATATTAATTTGGAAAGAAATTGTCTTTCCAATATTTATTTTTCCCACACAGTAATATGCAAAAAGGCAACTACAAGATTTTTCTGGCTATTGATCATTTAACTGCAATATATCTAAATAGCTAAAAATCAACAATGAATTAAAAGAAAAAAAGAAATTAACAGAGCACCAAAGTAGGTACATTCAAAAGGAAAAGGATGTTACTGCTTTAAATTCAGAAGAACATCTTGGCACTACAACCTCCAAAAATAAATTCACTGAACTCCTAGAGAAAATAAGTTGGTTGGAAAATGATCAGGAACCTGCTGCATCCTCAAGCAATTATAGTCAACTTATCATGACCTCAACAATCACTCATGTTTTCATGTGCCTCTGGAGGAGAAACCATATGTGAATCAGTTTGAGGAAGGTACACAAGAAAAATTCTGTCTAGATATTATGCACATAACTTGTGGCAACCTGGAAATAACTTTTGCCAAAAACAAAGGCATTACATTACATTACATTATATTACAGTCTCTGGAAAACCAAAAATTGTTGCAAAAGCTCAGAAGGAGATTTTTGCCCATTTTGGGAAGCAAGTTTTAACTACAGCTTCCATTCCCAAGGAAAATTTTTGTTCCATTGCAGGCAAGACTAGAGAAAAACGACAAGACCTGCAACAAAAAGCTACAACCAACATTCAGACCTTATGCCCAGTTAACCACACCAGCTGGATCAATATTAGCACAAAAGAGGTCATGAGAAAGGCTCCATGTGAAGTCTTATTTACATCTACTGAACAAGACAAATATGCTGAAGAAAGGTTAGCTGTGGCAAAAGCATTTCCTTCTTTCGTTGCTGAACCATACAATAAAACTTTTGACAAAATCCTACAGAAAATAGAAGCACAAATCCACAATTCACCATCCTGGAAAATCCCATGGACGGAGGAGCCTGGTAGGCTGCAGTCCATGGGTTCACTAAGAGTCAGATACGACTGAGCGACTTCACTTTCACTTTTCACTTTAATGCATTGGACAAGGAAATGGCAACCCACTCCAGTGTTCTTGCCTGGAGAATCCCAGGGAAGGAGGAGCCTGGTGGGCTGCCATCTATGGGGTCACACAGAGTCAGACACAACTGAAGTGACTTAGCAGCAGCAGCAGCGCCAATCAGACACAAATAAGATTTCCTGAAAACAAGCAACAAGTACTTCAGGATCTGGATTTCTTAAAGAAGATTTTTGAGAATACTCCAGAGAAAACCACACCCATAGATGTGGAGATGAAATTGCAGCACAAGTGTACAATAGGTCCCAATTGCAATTCTGTCCAGGAGATCCTAAAAAGAACTGGAGTTTCTACAGAGATCTCACCCTCATACAGCATGTCAGATTCAGTGGCATATCATTATAAACCTGAAAGTTTAAGGAAGGAATTTACTGAAGACTACTTGAAGACCAAGATTTATACTCTTTCCTCCATCTCTGCACCTTCCTGGCTTCACAGATTTGTTATTGGTAAAAAAAGGTCATAATATATCCACAGTTACTCAGAACATGCTAGAAATTTGCAAAGAGTTTACTGGAGAAGATAAAATTACAATAGAGGGACCAACAGATGATGTTAAGCATGTTCAAGAGCAAATTGCGGTCATAGTAAAAGATATAATTAACAGGATGGATTATGCAGAAATTATATAAATTTCATAAATACCTGATAGGCAAGAAAGGTGCTTTTATAAATAGAATTAAATACAGGAATAAGGTTTCTGTGCAAATCTCACCTGAAAATGAAAATAACTTGATAAGAATTGAGGGGGAATCACGTGGTGTCCAACAGGACTTAACCACTAAACAAAGATTTCACCACACAATCATTGGACAGAAAGGTGAACGAATACATGATATCCGTAAGAAATTTCCAGAAGTTGTGATTACTTTTCCTGACCCAGCCCCCAAAAATGACATGGTCCAGCTTCAGTTCAGTCCAGTTCAGTCGCTCAGTTGTGTCCAACTCTTTGCAACCCCATGAATCGCAGCACGCTGGGCCTCCCTGTCCATCACCAACTTCCAGAGTTCACTCAGACTCACGTCCATCGAGTCAGTGATGCCATCCAGCCATCTCATCCTCTGTCATCCCCTTCTCCTCCTGCCCCCAATTCCTCCCAGCATCAGAGTCTTTTCCAATGAGTCAACTCTTTGCATGAGGTGGCCAAAGTATTGGAGTTTCAGCTTTAGCATCATTCCTTCCAAAGAAAACCCAGGGCTGATCTCCTGGGTTTTCTGGTTGGACTCCTTGCAGTCCAAGGGAATCTAAAGAGTCTTCTCCAACACCACAGTTCAAAAGCATCAATTCTTTAGCGTTCAGCTTTCTTCACAATCCAACCCTCACATCCATACATAACCACTGGAAAAAGCATAGCCTTGACTAGACAGACCTTTGTTGGCAAAGTAACGTCTCTGCTTTTCAATATGCTATCTAGGTTTTCCAGCTTAGAGGACCAAAAAGTGAATTAGAAAAATGCACACAATATTTGCAGGATGTGGTGACAGACATTGTAGAAAGTAGCTATTCCATAACAATTCCCATCTTCAAAAGGCTTCACAAAAATATCATTGGAAAAGGAGGTGCAAACATAAAAAAAATCTGTGCAGCAAGCAACACCAACATTATTCTTCCATCAACAAATAGCAACTCAGAAAATATTGTCGTCAAGGGAAGGCCAGAAAACTGTAAATTGGCTTGTGATTTCATTCTTTCAATTCAGAAAAAATATAGGCAATATTTCAGAAGTAGAAATTTCTGTTCCTTCAAACCTACACAAATCCCTTATGGACCCTAAAGACTGCTTGGTTGATGCAATCATGGAAGAATGTGGAAGCGTCCATATTCTCTTTCCAAACAACTCAGGACTTCAAAGAGTCATTTTTAGGGGACCTGCCCAAAGTGTTGAGAAGGCCAAGAAAAAACTGCTACAACTAGCAGAAGAGCAAAAGAAGAGTTATTCTGTGGTCCTCCATGTTAAACCACAGTATAAATTTCTCGAGTGAAAAGAGGCAATGCTTCCAGTCTGTGAAGAGGCTGGAGCACATTTCATTTTCCCTATCCCTGAAGATAAGGATCAAGAATTGATAACTATCACAGGGACAGAGAAGGCCATCAGAGAAGCACAAAGTAAACTGCATACTCTGATTACAAATATAGATATTGCAGTGGAGGACAAGATACTGATAAATCCTATGTATCACTAGCATTTTTTTTTGCAAAGGAGTCAGGTGTTCCAGGACATGCTTGAGGAGTATGGTGGTGTGATTATTAGCTTTTCACATTCATGAAAACAGAGTAACAAAGTCACAATCAAAGGAGCAAGACCTTGTATCAAAGCAGCCAAGAAATATATTTATGAAATTGTTGAGGACTTGGACAATGAAGTCACAACAGAATGTGTTATTCCCCAGAAGTTCCATAATTTTTTAATGGGACCAATGTGCTCTCGAGTCAGACAAATCACTAAAAATTACAATGTCCAAATCAAATTATCAGATAGAGAGGAAATTTCATTTACTAATAAAGAGCCAGCAATTCCAGAAAATAAGGAAGAAGGGGGAAAGATCACGACAAGAAATGCTTCAATTTCTCCAACAAAATGTGACAACATATTTATCTCAGGCCAAAAAGAAAATTGTGAAGCCACCTTTGAAGCCCTTAAGACTTTAATTCCTGTCACCACTGAAGTAAATGCTCCCTTTGATCTACAGTGTTACGTCACTGATCAAAAAATAAATAAATAAATAAATAAAAATAAAAGATACAGAAGATAATGGATGAGTGTGAAGTTAAAATACAGATATCAGTACCAGGATTAGAATCTGATATCATTTCCATCACTGGCCTTACTGGAGACGTAGGATGAGCCAAGGCTAAATTACAAGAACAAATCAAGACTCTACAAACTGAAATAGAAAATCTACCATTCAAAAATTTCAGACTCAACTTAACAGTAGATCCCAAATATCACCCCAGGATCATTGGTCGAAAGGGCTCAGTCATCACTCAGATTTGCTTAGAGCATAAAGTTAATATCCAAGAAAAGGGAGCAATGAGATACAGGACCAAATCACAATTGTTGGATATAAAACTAACACCCTAACTGCCAGGGATACAATAATGAAAATGGTGCATAAGTTCGAAAAATCAGTAACTATGCAAATTTCACTAAACAACCGTGTTTATGGTCACATTATTGGATTCCATGGAAAAGCCATTCATAAAATCATGAATCGATTCCAAGTCAACATCTGTTTCCCTCCTAGAGGAGTCCAAGATGCAAACATTGTAACAGTGACTGGAATCCCTAATAAGTTCACAAAAGCAATTGATCATATCCTTAGTCTAGAGGAGCATTTTCTGGTCGTTGTTCCAAAACCTGAGTTACAAAAGGAGCATATGAAGAAGGTGACTTTGTGTAATTTATTACATACTCCATCCAAGAGTTTTGCAGGAAAAGATGTTCCCTATACTGCAAACAACATTCAGAAGATTCCAGACATGAGCAGTTTTCAAGAATTTCCCAGCTTGGAGCATCAAGTGGACTCTGAGACTCACCCTTGGAGATGCAGTGACCCCAAACCAGAAATTGTCACAGCAAACTTGCATAACATGTCATAAAAACTATCTCTAAACTGACTCAGCTTCTGGATCTCATGTACATTTCTTACAATTTAGCTTCAATACATCCCTTCTTAAATCTTCCAAAATATTGAAAGGTTGTTGTTGAATCACGCGAATACACCGGGATTCTTGGCCCCCGGAGGAGAAGAATTCAATCCGGGGCCAGAGACGAGGCTTAATCGCTCAGAGCTTTTGTGTAATAAAGTTTTATTAAAGTATAAAGGAGATAGAGAAAGCTTCTGACGTAGGCATCAGAAGGGGGCAGAAAGAGTACCCGCCTGCTAGTCTTCAGCTATAAGTTTATATAAAGGTCGGGCAAGTTCCCCGTAACCCAGAATCCAAATGCGACAGTAACCTGTGATTCCCAAAAATCCTCTCAATTGTCTTAAAGTCATAGGTAGGAAATGATTTAGTATAGGTTTAATTCTCTCAGGGCCTATGGCCCTAGTCCCTTCTGATATGATTAGGCCCAGATATCTAACCGATTGTTGACAAAGCTGAGCCTTTTCTCTTGATGCCTTGTAACCACAGTCTGCCAGAAAGTTTAAGAAATCTTCTGAGGCTCGCAAACAAGCTTCCTCTGTCTCAGCACAGAGCAAAATATCATCTACATATTGTAACACCACTGCTTCAGAGCTATTAAAGTTTTGTAAATCCCGTGACAAACTTTGTCCGAATAAGTGAGGACTGTCACGAAATCCCTGGGGCAAAACTGTCCAGGTTAACTGAGAAGCTGGCTGCGTAGGGTCTTCAAAGGCAAATAGGAATTGACTTTCTTCCGCCAAAGGCACTGAATAGAAGGCATCCTTTAAATCAATTACTGAGAAATATTTGGCCCATTCAGGAATTTCAGACAATAGAGTATAAGGATTAGGCACCACGGGGTGTAAAGGAACTACAACCTCATTTATGATTCGTAAATCTTGAACTAGTCTCCATTCGATTTCTTTATACCCAAAATAAGAGTGTTGCAAGGACTGTTACAGGGAATTAATAGTCCCTGTCCTTTTAAATTTTTGATGATGGGTTTTAACCCTTCTTTAACTTCAGGTTTCAGTGGATACTGCTCCTTATGTGGAAATACGCGTGGGTCTTTGAGCTTAACAACTACAGGAATAGCATTTTGTGCTCGACCCTCAGATTTTCCATCAATCCATACTCTAGGATTTACATTTTGTTAAACTAAAGGGAGAGAAAGGGAGGGCTCCATATTCATGAAAACAGAGGCATGGACCTTGCTCAGTATATCCCTTCCCAAAAGGGGTGAGGGAGATTCTGGCACAATCAGAAACTCGTGTGAAAACAGCACAGAATCCCAGTTGCAAGATAAAGAATAACTGAAATAATACCTTTTGGCTCGTCCAGACAGTCCCATTACCAAAGCGGATCGGGAAGAAAGTGGCCACGGGCTTCAGTAAGCACAGAATAAGTTGCCCCAGTATCTAAAAGGAAATCGACGGATTGGCCCCCCACAACTATTAATACCCAGGGTTCCTCAGGTGTAATTAGGACAGGAGCTTGTGTGGGGACCCCTGGGCACCTTCAGTCCTGATTGTCTTGAGAGTCCGACCCGGGAGACCTACACCTCTGGGGGCAGTCTCTCTTCCATTGTGGTCCTTTGCAGACCAGACATGGAGCCGGGGGCGGCTTAGATGCCTGAGGGCAATCCCGTTTGAGGTGCCCCTCCTTTCCACTGTAATAGCAAGCCCATCCCTTTTCACCTGGGCCCCTCTGGGCATTTTTCTCAGGCTGTTTAAGAACGTTTTTCATAGCCATGGTGAAGGCTTCTGCCTTTTCCTTTGTCTTTTTTTGCCTTTCTTTTCCTCATATTCCCTACCATAATAGACTGTCTGAGCCAGTTGTAAGAGTATCTAAAGACTGATTTGGTCCATACGCCTGTTTTAATAGCTTGCGGCAGGTATCTGGAGCCAAGTGAGTGAGAAATCTATCCTTTAAGATCACTTTTCCCTCTTCACTTTTGGGATCAATCTCAGTGAATCTGCGAAGGCCTTCTCTCAGTCTATCTAGGAATTTACCAGGAGCTTCTTTCTATCCTCCTGTTCTATATCTGCCAATTTGCCATAGTTTAAAGGCTTAGAACGCGCCTGCCTAAGTCCCTCAAGAATACATCTAACAAAATGACTCTGATCACATCTTCCTTTAGCTGTGTTGTAGTCCCAGTCTGGTTCTATAGTTGGGACCACCTGATTCCCAGTGGGGAGGGCCACTATCTCGTTATCCCTCTTCCCTACTGATTCATTACCAAGCCACTCATCTCCATAAGCAACCGCTTTTCCCAAAACTCGAGTCTTTGACTCAGGAGTCAGCGTTTGTCCCAGGATATACATCACATCGTTCCAAGTGAGGTCATAAAGCAGAGTAACACCTTTAAAAGCTCTAATATATTTTTCTGGGTCCTCTAAATAGTCTCCCAGATCCTCCTTGATTCTTTGTATTTCTTGATAAGAGAAAGGCTTATTAACTCTCACAGACTGATTATTTCTCCCGGTGGGTGTTTCATAAAGAGCTTGTGTGGCTGTTCCTCAGTCTCTTTGGCTGCTCTGTGCATATGATCCCAGGGATAGATTGGAGAAACCTGTTTTTCCTCTTCTCTTTGTCTCCTGTCCTCCATCTCATCTCTTACTTCGATGGTCTGAGTTTCTACTGAAACCAGAGTAGTCTGAAGTCATACTGAGACAGGAGTTGTTTGGACCTCCATGTGGGCAGTTTGAATCCCAGTTTGGAGTCCCAGGTAAGGGGGCAAAGTAAGAGGATAGGAGGGAGTTGAAGGTTTCACGCCCAAATCTATAACCTTAGGACATAAGTCTGGCATATTTTGCAGAGAGGAAAAAGAGCAACACATATGCTACTTTACCCATTTTCCTTGTTCCTTACAGAACCAGTCTAATTGTAGAACAGTATTATACTTAAGAGACCCTCCAACTGGCCACCGTTCGCCGTCCTCCAATGGATACCATGGCCATGCAGGATCACATAGGAAGACCAGGTGTGTCTTCTTTAAGCCCTGGGGATCAAATCTATCCCAGTTTTTCAGGATACAGTTCAAAGGAGTGAGGCTGGAATTGTTAGCTCCCATCTGTAAGAGAAAAAAAAACGACCAGCACCATTTTTTCTACCGGAGGCGTCCCTCCCTGCTCTAGATGGGGGTGTAGACAGACGTTACACCAAAAGCTTTTCCTTCCTGGTCAGACTTAGTCTGTCCCTTACTGACGCAGGCGCCGTACTCGTCCCTCCCAGTTCTACCACCGAGATGGGGTGGGGATGTACCGGGTAGACTTGATAGCATCCCTACTTGACGTCCAGCTCTTCACTCTTAACCTTGCTTGCCTCTGATGTGACCCGGGGTGAATCAGAGTAACCTTCCGGAATGCCTCCCAAGCTAAGACTACCAGGGGAAACATTCATCACCTGAGTGCCTGTGCACGACCCTGAGTATTTCCTGACCACAATAAGACCGACTCGAACATAAAACTGAGATGTTCTTTCCAAGCATCACCATACCAGTATGACAGTCTCTTCTGATCCACTAAGAACCGGCGTCACCAAAGGAAAAAACCCATTGCAGTCCCAATCTGAGTAACCTTTAACCTCAGAGATGTTCTGGGAGCTAGAGCTCCATCTAGCTTTCAAACTTTTGATTCCTAGCGAGGCTAGACACTTTCTTGACTACCAATCCAAGTTTGGGACCTAAGCCACAGTACACAGTAACAGTATAGATCACAAGTCCCTTGAAAGTCTATGATCCGATAGATTAGGTTAGTACTTCTAATTCCCAAGGAGTTATGAAATGGTCAAAGAGACCGAAAAGTTTGACCAAGAAAGGAGAGTTTGGTCCACACGCTTTGCCCATTTCTGATCGGTTCCCGAAGGAGACATTGGGTGCCTCTTGGCATTGGCAGGTATGTATAACGCCCCAACAGGTTTCTGCCATAAGCCGTATGAGATCACCGTGGAATCGCAGAGCAGGGCTCCTTACTTGTTCATGCAGGGCATGCCATTCATTCACACAAGCACACCGTAGAGTTAGTAAAGCATGGCAGAAAACGTGTTCGCTAAGAGAACAAAGAATTAAAGCTCCAAGCATCCTTACCTTGTCCTGAAGGATCCTGGACGAGCGCCCAAGATGAAAGGTTGTTGTTGAATCACGCGAATACACCAGGATTCTTGGTCCCCGGAGGAGAAGAATTCAATCCGGGGCCAGAGACGAGGCTTGATCGCTCAGAGCTTTTGTGTAATAAAGTTTTATTAAAGCATAAAGGAGATAGAGAAAGCTTCTGATATAGGCACCAGAAGGGGGTAGAAAGAGTACCCCCCTGCTAGTCTTCAGCTGGATGTTATATAGTCACTAGCAGTCTGTTAATGAAAGAAAGAAATGTCTTAAAATTTAGAATGGCACCAGGCCCCTCACCCATAAGATGCATTTTGGGATAGTCTTGGCGCCAAATGGTTTATCCTGGGCCATAAAATGTTTAACTTGAATCTTGAAGAAGGACAGATCACCATACAAATAGTTTCATTTACATAGATTAGGAGAACAGTATCCATACTGGTTTGTCAAGTAGGTTCTGGGCCAAGTGGCGGAACCGACTTGGAGACAGAGTTTGGGGTAAAGGCATAGTACATTAGCATAGCTTAAGACGAACATTTCCATAAGAAAAAGGCATTGATTATCTCTAGGCTCAAGAATAGCTAACTTCAGGTGAAACCAGGTGTCATTATGGCAACACAGTATTTTAAGAGAAACCTCCCTTTAAATTTGTATAGAGAAGGAAAAAAATATTGCTAGTTTGTTTCCTCCTGCCGCTTAAGAGAGATAAAAATGTCTGACACTTGCAGGCTATTTCCTTCATTTGGAGAACCCTGGCCTTCCTGCCTGTTACCCTCTCAATATACTACAGTGATAGTAAACTGCTCAGTCCTGTGTGTGCAGTAATTACCAGTGTAGTGTCTAATTTCAACTCAACATTTGCCTTTGAAACTTCAATTTTGGGACAAACTTTCCATTACTTTAATGTAATTCTTTAAAATATTAAACTAATACCACATACTTCCTGAATTTCATAATTAGCTTACCATGTGATTTTTCATTTAACATTCATTAAGAGAATTCAACAATGTGGCAAGGAGATTACATCTGTCATCACTCCAAGGCATACATTTTGACTTCACAAAAACTAAAACTGATGGTGCTATTTTTACCCATTATCCACATGTTTTCTTACTTGAATTACACCTGGTGTTCTCTTTCATTGAGTGCAAGCAGCTTATTTGCCAACACCTGAAATGCTCGTCTAATTTGGTTTATATAATAACAGAGAGAAAAATAAACTTTGGACACCACCGCCTGTAGGGCTCAACTGATTATCATAGTGGTGATGTTAGAAGGGATAAGAAAGGCCAAGGGATGTTAAAAAAAAAAAAGAGTTACTTAGAATTGCCTTGGTTTTTCAGATGATGTTTCTAATTGTCATTTGGAGAACTGAGTCTTCCACGATTATTTTTCATTCTCCAGTCATATTGTTTTACCATTTTTGGTTAGTTTCTGCTGTACAACAATGTGGATCGCCTATATGTATACGTATATCCCCTTCCTTTTGAGCCTCCCTCCCAACCCCCATCTCACCCCATCTAGGTCATCACAGAGCACTGAGCTGAGCTCCCTGTACTATACAGCAGCTTGTCACTAGTTATTTTAACCATTATAGTGTATACATGTCAATACTACTCTCTTAATTCATCCCACACTTCCCTTCCCCTGCTGTATCCACAAGTCCATTCTTTATGTCCCCTAGATAAACATTTCAAAATGTCTCCTTTGGGAAAATATGTAAGACCTAAGAAAAGACTACATTTTTCTTTTTCTTTCCAGTAATCTAATAGTCTGGTAATGCCTTAAGGTCATGGTAAGAAGTGTTATTTTAGTGAATGTTGTGGGTCACCAATAAGATCCTTCCTGTAGAACTGAAGCACTTATTATTTATTCAGATGCTGTTGTAAACAGCTAATGTCTAGTGTCCACATCTACCCACCAGCAGCATTTTTCTCATCTGAAGTGAGCCAGCTTTCCCAAGGCTTGTCTCCTTCTAAGGGGTTGCATCAATCCAATGAGTAGTCAACCCAGACTCATTTCCACATTTTAGGACAACTCTGCATGACCATCTTAAGTCTAGAGCTCATGGTAAGCTCACATTACTTCTTTGCTGGGGCTGCATCTACACTAAATCCCTTCTGCCCAATTCTGCTTTTTTCATTCTCCAATAGGTGTTCATCCTAATATGATTTTCCAGTAGACTTTCTGTACCCAAATGTTCTCTGGGTCTGATGAAGCTATAGTTAGATGAACTGAGCTGAAAAGCAACCTTATTTGGGATAGAAGAGTTTGTTAAGGGAGGGGATGGAGACAGACGTTAATATCAGTGATCATGACCAAATTTTAGAGTGGCTCACTTTCTTTTAAATAATCTAAGTTTCTGTATACCCGCATATTGCCTTTCCAAAGTACCACAAATGCCTAGTGTCATCCAACAATTAATCTCTTAATTTAGTCTTGTTTTGCTTTTGCCATAGCATTTAGAATTAAAGGTTTTACATGACAATGTGCAAATTCTGAGACCATCACTTACTTCATCATGCTAAGGTGCTCTTCTTGTAAAGGTGGGTCTGGATAGCAGGTTGCAGAGAAAGGATGCTTGGGTCAAAGTAATGAACATACACATCTAGGTTAGGATAAGTGTGTGTGTGCTCAGTTGCTCAGTTGTGTCTGATTCTTTGTGACCTTATGGACTGTACCCCACCAGGCTCTTCTGTCCATGGAATTTTCCAGGCCAGAATACTGGAGTAGCTTGCTATCTCCCACTCCAAAGTTAGGATATACGTATATGCAATTTAACTAAGCATTACTAAATTTTCTTTCTTTCTACAAGAAGTATATTAATTCCTGGTGGTGCATATCTTCATCAACAACTGGTGTTACTAGCCTGGCCTAATGGAAATTGTATTAGCACAATATTGATTTCATGCCACTGAGTCAATGTCTATAATCATAGACATGTGCACTAACTTTTTGTCCTAACCCATTAAACTTAACAATTATTCTTCAGGTGAATCTGAGGTATGGTTATTCATCCTTGGAAAACATTACTAGCAGTATACCAGATATTTCTCTTTTACCCTCATGAGCCCCATCCCCAATATTACCATTGCTCATTAGAACCACTGTATGTCAACTTAGATTTTGCCACTATGGCACACTGAAATGAGTCCCATTGATGAACAAGTTAAATTTTCTCTAAGGCTAAATAATTTTCTGTTTTATACTTTACTTTTAAATATGTTTAGCCATTTTATTCAACAAAACCATCAGAGTATCTCCAATGAGATTAGATGAAATATTAAAATAGTTCAATAATAGATTGCATAAAAACAATAGTAATATTGATAAGAATAAAACAAACCTTATAGAAATGACAAAGCAAACTTCTCATACAATTTCCAAAAAGAAATAAAACTCCAAAAATTAAATATACATCAAAATTAAATTTGGATGTTTTCCCTGTTTTTTCTATGCTCTGAAATATTTTAAGTAGAATTGAATCATCTACTCTCTATAGGTTTATAGAATGAACTCTGAAACTGTGTACGCCTCATACACTTTTTTTTTTGAAAATTTTATTTACTTTTTTTAATTTAAATTTATTTATTTTAATTAGAGGCTAGTTACTTTACAATATTGTATTGCTTTTGCCATACATCAACATGAATCTGCCACGGGTGTACACATGTTCCCAATCTTGAACCCCCTTCTCACCTCCCTCCACATACACTCTTATTGGAAAGTTCTGTATTTTCTATAATAGTCATTCCATCTATTGAGTTTTTTTTTTTTTTTCCTGCTTGAGACAAATTTGATGTTTCATGTTTCTGGAAATTATCAAATTTACTTGTAGTTTTATAGTTTCCTACTTTTAAAAAATAGGTACCATGAACTTGATGGCCTGAAATAATAGAAATTTATTCTGTCACAGTTTTAGACACTAGAAGTCTGGATTCACTATATTGGCAGTCCTATATTTCCTCAAAATGCTCTAGGAGATAATTTGTTCTCAGTCTTTTCTAGATTTTGGTAGTTGCTGACAATCCTTTATGTTCTTTGGTTTTTACACATACCATTCCAAGCTCTGCCTCCATCTTCACAACCCTTTTCCATTGTATGTATCTGTCCCCATCACTTTTTTTCTTTATAAGGACACTGGACATTGGATTTAACCACACTCAGGTAACTGAGAATAATCTTGAGAATCTCTGTTATATCTTAAAAGATCATTTTTCCCAAAAAAGTTTGTATTCACAAATTCCATGGGTGAAAATGAGAGCACGCTTTATTTGGGGGAAGAGGGTAGTCACCATTCAACCCACTTCAGGTTGGATGCAAGAAAAATCATATGGAAAACACTAAAAACTATTTTTATTCATTCCAAACAATTGTAGAAACTTTAGGTGGATCATAAAATCAAATGTGAAAGTTATAGAAGAAAGCATGAATGAAATCTTAAATTATTTCCCAAGATTAGTAGTTAATAATGCCAAATTCCATAACAGATGCTCAGTAGTATTTGAGTGATAGATAGTAGAGAGAGGAAAATACTGGTTGTGATCAATCTGTGAGTGACTGTGAGGATAGCTTTGACATCATAAAAGCACCTTATATTGGGGGAAATATTTACCTTAGCAAATTGTGTACTCCCCAGATATTGCCATTTGAGACTTTTTTTTTTTTTTTTTTTACTTCAGGTGCAGTTCATATAGTTGCAGTGGTGGTGCATGCATGCTACATCACTTCAGTTGTGTCCAACTCTTTGCAACCCTATGGACTGTAGTCTGACAGGTTCCTCTGCCCACAGGATTTTCCAGGGAATAATCCTGGAAATTATGTCTCTTACATCCCCTGCATTGGCAAGCGAGTTCTTTACCACTAGCACAGTGGTGGTAGCCCAAGTCTAATTTGAGCAACTTCTTAATCAAATTTTCCTGTTGCCTTTGAGCCCAACAACTCTGCCACTCTAGTACTGTAGGACTATAGTCTCAGCTTAGTGACATAGCCTTAGCTATTTCCTCTCAGCAGATATCTTCATTTTATGATTTAGTTCATTGCCACATTCTAAGGAAAAGCATAGGTCAGTGAAATTACTAGAAAGAATTTACCCTATTTGAATTTTTTTTTCATCTGGAGAATCACAATTAACAGTTCCTTGAACTGTAGGTGATATTTCCATATTTTGAGCTACAAAATTATTAAACATTTTTATTTTAATATTAAAATCAATAATGCTGCCTTTTTTTTTTATGTTTGAACACTTTTCATATGTTTAATCAAGGGCCAGGCAAGATCAGCAAGTGTAGGAGACAGGAAGAATAAAAGAAAAGCAGGCCCTGGAAAGGGCCACAAAATAAATTTATTATTATTGATAAACTGGATGCTATAAGGCATGAGATTCTTGGAACAAGTCCAGAGGGAACAGTTCATAATCTTGAAAACAAGATATGATCCTGGGGTTAGAAAACCGACCCCAGACAGTTTCTCAACTGGTGTCTCAGAGTCACATATTTTACGTATCTGGTGGAAAATCTATAGATAAGAATATTAGCCTTAGTTACTGATTTGCTATTAATTACTGTTTCCTAATTACTCAATGGTTAATGATCATTTTGTTCTTTGGTCCTGAAGGCCACATAAGTTATAGTTTAACTTCCTGCATATTTTTTCATTCATGACTGGAAGTATAGTAAAGCTGGCTTGGATTCAGTTTTGTCCCCTTCACCTTGGAGCAGTGTTGATCCCCTGATCCTTGCTTTTCTCTGAATTCTTGTGTCTTGTTTCTCATTCTCTCACTGTATCATGTTTTTGGAAACCCTGCTTGTCGAGCTAGCCCACCTTGAGACATATCTTTGAAGCTCATATTGTAATTACTTGATTATTTTCCACCCAAGAGTGGACAAGGCAAATGAACTCAAAACTTTTATCTTTAGTTCCTTTCTTGGTCCTTGAGATAACTTACCATATAAGGTTATCAAATCAGCTTAACTTGAATAAGCAAGCTCATGTAACATGAAGCTTTACTAATAATTTCAAGGATACAAGCAAAAACAGATCTATAAAAAGGGGGAAAGTCTGGAACGTTGAGATTACATTCCTGAGATACATTCTTCCCACAACAGACATGAGTTCTTTGGTCTGAGTTGAAAGATAAGTAAGGTTATCAGTGACCTCACACAGCCCAGAGCATTTTAGGTTATGAAGCATCTGCATTTTATACTCAGGGAGTTAGATAGATATATACTATTTAACAAGGATTAGTTCATCAGAAATTCATACATTCTAGGATTATTTACCATGAACTGTTTTTTAAGCCAAAAACATCCTACTAATAATATTTCATTGATAAGGACACTGCTTTCTACTGGTATCACTAATCTATTGACCAACATGTTTAAAAGTGAGTTCTAATGACTTGTTTCCTATCTCTTCTTTCTTCAATACAGGAGAGAAATGGATCATAGTTGATTTTTTATATCCTCTTCTAACCTTAAACTAAGAATCGTTCAGGAGTATATCTAAAAACGTCTACATAGAAGTGAGTACACACAGTTCTAGTGCTCAGTATTATAGAGAAATTGACTATTTTGCACTTACAGATAAAATATTGTCTGTTCACTAATGGGCAGAAAAAGTGATAACCTCTTAGCTTTTACTAATTTTCTTCTATAAGGTTGTTTCTCCTAGTGATCACTCATAAGAACAACAATGACAACAACAGCAGCAATGACAAACTCCAGAAGCAACAGAATCTGATTTCCATAGTTATGACTATATTACTTAGAAATCCAGTTTCTGAAAAATGATAAGACAAGAAATAGGAAAGTGTAGCCCATACACAGAAAATAAAGTCATCAATATAAACTGACTCTGAGGAAGCTCAGATGTTGAACCTACTAGCAAAGATCGGGAGAAAAGGGAACACTTGTGCACAATTGGTGACAATGTAAATTTGTGCAACCACTATGTAAAATAGTATGGATGTTCCTTAAAAAACTAAAATTCAAACTACCATATCATTCAGTGATTCCACTTATGGATCTTTATCCCAAGAAAACAAAAACAAACATGAGATGATATACGTACCCCCAAGTTTGTTGAAGCATAATTTACAATAGCCAAGATAAGGAAACAACCTGAGTGTGCATCAGTATTTAAATGGATATAGAAAATTTGAGGTTAGTATATTATTCAGCCATAACTAACAATGACATCTATAGGAACTTGACTGCTTCAGTTCACAGATGGAGAGAATAAGAAATGCTGGTGGGATGTTTCTCCTGGTAAGTTATCATATACTTTGTTGAGAGATGAGGGGAAAGAAAGCCCTATCTTAGCCTCAGCAACTTGGAGTTCATTTTCCATCAAGCTGATAGAAGGAGAGGAAGAGGTTTATGGCTCAAGTGCCATAGAATCTTTCTAATCTTACTGACATATATTCGATTTTCTTGAATAAATGTTTTTAATTTATTTTCTGTATATGTTTATAATAATTTCCAGATACTTTGTTTGTACTTTTGTTTTGGTTTGATTGTTTGCTTTTCATTTATTTTTTAAATAAAATCAGTGGTTATGCTTATTTAATTGGGGCATGGGTCTGCCAAACTCCTTATGCTGCCATTATGGATATAAAATCTCTATATCTGCTTATTTCTTTTTTATTAATTCATTTTTATCATATTTTCCAAAATTATTGGTTTGTGACATACTGGAGAAAAGAAACAAACATCCTGAGATTAATTTGAGAAGCACTAAAGACCCTGCTTTGTGACTAGTTCATGAACGGCTCTTTTCACTCGGCAAGATCCTTCAAAACCAAATGACTGTTCATTTACACGCAGCAACACACACACACACACACACACACACATTCTACCCCATATACTCAACACCTCAGAATTCATTTGTGCACTTCATAGGACTGACATTTCCAAAGATGGATTATGTGGTTTGTATTCATTCTCCTTGACTACAGAGGTGTGTTGTGTTGTGCTTAGTCACTCAGTCATGTCTGACTTTTTGCAACCCCATGGACTGTAGTCCACCAGGTTCCCCTGTCCATAGGGATTCTCCAGGCAAGAATACTCAAGTGGATTGTCATGCCCTCCTCCAGGGGATCTTCCCAATGCAGAGATATAAACCAGGTCTCTGGCATTGCAGGCTGATTCTTAACATCTGAGCCATCAAAACATGGATGCAGCTTAAAACTGGAGGTTGGGACATGCACACAAATATCCTTGAGACTATGGGTTAAAATCATCTGTCTTCCAAAAGGTATATTTAATCACAAAATTCTAAAGATTTTGAAAATGGTAAAGTCGAGCTTGGTCTTTTCAGCATTGAGGTTTATTTGCAGAAAATGAGAAAAGGATATGTCAGTAAGTGAAAATAGGTAGGCAGTTTGTGGACAAATGTTATCATCTTGAATAATTTGTTGCTATGCTCAAGTGCTTCAACAGTGGGGAGCTTGGAATAGATTGATATGCAAGCAAGTTAAGACCTCCCAAGCATGGAATGTAAAAGCACTCTTACCAAAAAAGAAGGAAAAGTGAATGTTTTTCCTGGGAGTTCCTGAGCCATTGGAAAAATAAGCAGAGGGCTTTAAATCTGCTGCTGTCTCATCTCCCCAAACAAACCATGGTCTTTGTTGAAAAATAAAACTGATTCTGAATTTGTACTTTCCACAGTTATTTCACATAAACTTCTGAACTGCTTCCCTGGTGGCTCAGATGGTAAAGTATCTGCCTGCAAAGTGGGAGACCCGGGTTCGATTCCTGGGTCAGGAAGGTCCTCTGGAGAAGCAAATGGCAATCCACTTCAGCACTCTTGCCTGGAAAATCCCATGGATGGAGGAGCCTGATAGGCTACAGTCCATGGGGTCGCAAAAAGTCGAACACAACTGAGCGACTTCACTTTCACTTTCACTTTCTGAACTTCAACTTTTTTTTTTTGTCTAAGACATTTATGTTAACTCCTCTGAATATTTAGTTTACTAGAAGACAGGTGCATTCTCACCCCTTATTCTGTATTTAAACTATTTTGATGTGTTATTGCAATGTACCGATATAAAAAAATTGTTCTCATAGAGAAATATGGTATAAACAGAGAAGAGTATTTTGATAGTGTAATTGTGGATAATCTTTTTAGATATAGTAGCAAAACTCAATAATTGACAGCTTCTTAAAAGTTAGTTAAGAGTTTCTTAATGATTAATTTCAATGTGAAACTATCAACAAATCCTTCTTTGTTAAGTTAAAATACACTTTCACTTTTTGGCTGTGTGGCCCTGGGGCAGCCATGTGGAGATACCCCACAACCAAGGTCACAGAAGCTCCAGCAAGACAGTAGGTGAAGTCAAGTGGGCCTTAAGAAGCATCAATCACTACAAACAAAGCTAGTGAAGCTGATGGAATTCCAGTTGAGCTATTTAAAATAATAAAGGATGATGCTGTGAAAGTGCTGCACTCAATATGCCTGCAAATTTGGAAAACTCAGAAGTGGCCACAGGAATGGCAAAGGTCAGTTTTCATTGCAATTCCAAAGAAAGGAAATGCCAAAAAATGCTCAAACTACCACACAATTGTACTCATCTCACACGCTAGTAAAGTGATGCTCAAAAGTCTCCAAGCCAGGCTTCAGCAATACATGAACCATGAACTTCCAGATGTTCAAGTTGGAATTAGAAAAGGCAGAGGAATCAGAGATCAAGTTGTCAACATCCAATGGATCATCAAAAAAGCAAGAGAGTTCCAGAAAAAACAAACAAACAAACAAACATATATTTCTGCTTTACTGACTATGCCAAAGCCTTTGACTGTGGATCACGACAAACTGAGGAAAATTCTTCAAGAGATAGGAATATCAGACCACCTGACCTACTTCTTGGGAAATCTGTATGCAGGTCAGGAACCAACAGTAAAAACTGGACATGGAACAACAGACTGGTTCCAAATTGGGAAAGGAGTGCGTCAAGGCTGTATATTGTCACCCTGCCTATTTAACTTATATGCAGATTACATAATAAGAAACGCTGGGCTAGATAAAGCACAAGCTGGACTCAAGGTTGCAGAGAGAAATATCAATAACCTCAGATATGCAGATGACACCAACCTTAGGACAGAAAGCAAAGAACAACTAAAGAGCCTCTTGATGAAAGTGAAAAAGGAAAGTGAAAAAGTTGGCTTCAAACAGAACATTCAGAAAGCTAACATCATGACATCTGGTCCCATCACTTCATGGCAAATAGATGGGGAAACAGTGGAAACAGTGACACACTTTTATTTTGGAGGGCTAAAAAATCACTGCAGATGGTGACCGCAGCCATAAAATTAAAAGACACTTGCTTCTTGGAAGAAAACTCATGACCAACCTAGGCAGCTTATTAAAAACCACAGACATTACTTTGTCAACAAAGGTCCGTTTAGTCAAGGCTGTGGTTTTTCCAGTGGTCATGTATGGATGTGAGAGTTGGACTATAAAGAAAACTGAGCACCAAAGAACTTATGCTTTTGAACTGTGGTATTGGAGAAGACACTTGAGAGTCCCTTGGACTGCAAGGAGATCCAACAAGTCCATCCTAAAGGAGATCAGTCCTGGGTGTTCATTGGAAAGACTGATGTTGAAGCTGAAGCTCCAATATTTTGGCCACCTGATGTGAAGAGCTGACTCTTTGGAAAAGACCTTGATGCTGGGAAAGACTGAGGACAGGAGGAGAAGGGGACGACAGGATGACATGACTGGATGGTATCACTGACTCAATGGACATGGGTTTGGGTGGACTTGGGAGTTGGTGATGGACAGGGAGGCCTGGTGTGCTGCAGTCCACAGGGTCGCAAAGAGTCGGACATGACTGATCGACTGAACTGAACTGAACTTACACTTTGTAAGAAATTTTTACCATGCAAGAATTTGTAACATCATGTATTAGTGATTTGGAAAATAATCCATTAAGTCATGCAGGGCTTCTGTTCATTGACATATTTCAGTGTACATTTATAACATTGTATTTATTGATATCACTGTTAAAAAAACAAAAAATCAAACAAACAAAAAAACTTTAGTAACAAAAATGTCAAGCTCCTATTGGCAGATATATATTTTCCAAAATTCCAATTTTTAAAATCTTTTATATTGGTAACAAATGATGCACGTTTATTGTTTTTTGAATGGTAAGCTCCCTTTACTAACTTAATGGAATTTTATGCTAGATACCAAATTGTCAATAAATGCAGCTTTTCTGTCATTTATTTTTCAAGTAAAACTTGTAGCCATGAAAAAATGGCTTATTCTAGTTGCAACTAAAACAATCACACAAGTAATCTTCCTTGAAATAAATATCGTACTTCATTGTTCAACAGTTACTTTATGCATAATTTCATGTTTCATCTTATAAACTATATCATACATAAACATATATCTTGGACAGCAGGCTGCCGATATCTGCAACTCAAACAATCAATAATCACAGGCAAGAAAAACTAATAGAAAACCTTATTTCTCCTAACCAAAAAGAGTGGTCTAACAGAGCATTTGAGCTTTTAAATTATACCTGTCATACTCTAGCTGAACACCAACTAAAAATCTGCTCCCCAATAGCCCCTCAAGTTTTCCAGAGTCAGAGAGGTTAGCAGATTTTACACCTCACCTGATTCCAGTACAGCAGAAAAAGCTTTTCTAATTCCCAAATACAGTCATGTTCACCAGAAAGCATTAAAGCTATTCTCAAAGGAAAATTGAGAAAATTTACTACTGGTAAGTAAAGGTTGCTCAGTCATGTCCAACTCTTTGTGACTCTATGGACTATACAGTACACAAAATTCTCCAGGCCAGAACACTGGAATGGGTAGCCTTTCATTTTCCAGGGGATCTTCCCAACCCAGGGATTAAAACCAGGTCTCCTGTATTGCAGGCAGATTCTTTATCAGCTGAGCCACAAGGGAAGTCTTATTACTGGTAAACCTAAACTTAAAAGATAATTAATGGGAATTCTCTGGTGTTTCAGTAGTTAGGACTTTAGGCTTCTACTACAGGGGGCACAGATTTGATCCCTGATTAGGGGAACTAAGATCCTTCATACTGCATGGCCAGAAAAATAGTAATAACTAGTAGGTAAAGTTATCTATAGCAAAAAGTAAATAAAACGTAAGAAGACCTGGAACTTTGGAAAGGAAAGAAGAATGCTGAAACATATAAAAGCAGGAGCAATGTAATAGAGTATCCTTCTCATGAGTTCATTAAATCATATTTGATGATTGATTTAAAAATTATAACGTCATGTAGTGCTTAGTGTATATAGAGGAAATAAGGCAATTATATTTTAAATATGGGAAAAGCAAAGATAATTAATGAAAGTGAAGTTTTTAGATTTGGTTCAAAGTGACAAATGTCAATACTAACAAACTGTGATGTTATATATTTATGCTATAATAACCAGAACACCCACTAAGTAAAATATAATAGAATAATATACTCAGAAAATAGTATAAATAAATCAAGATGGAATCACAAAAACACAGTAGTACACACAATTCACAGGAAGACAAGAAATGAGAAACAGAGGAAAGAGAGGGTAAAAAATGAACTAAAAATAGAAATAATAAGATGGCATATATAAGCATTAATGTAGTAATAATTACCTTAAATGTAGCAGTCCCAATATACAAAATAAAGACAAAGATTGATAGAATGAATATTTAAAAAATGATTCTTCAACATGCTGTCTACAAAAAACTCATTTCAAATCCAATGCTATAGGTAGGTTGAAGTAAAAAAAAAAAAAAAAACATGAAAACATATGTGTTACCGAAAACTTGACCAAAATTAGTTTTAAAATGGGTATGTTAATAACAGATATAGTAGACCTGGGGAAAAAATAAAAAATACAGTTATAATTATTGACTTCAATGGTAACATATAGATTTCCTAGACACAAAATGAGCAAGAATGTAAAACAACAGAACAAAATCAAAAAGAACAGAAACAATATAAGGTAATTATCCTATATAGAATACCATACCTAATAAGAATAGAATATTTTTTTCAGTTGCCCATGGAACATCTACCAAGATTGAACTTATCTTGGGACAGAAAACATACCTCAGTATTTTTTTTATTATTATTATTTTTAATTTAATTTTATTTTTTAACTTTACAATATTGTATTGGTTTTGCCATATATCAAAATGGATCTGCCATAGGTATACATGTGTTTCCCATCCTGAACCCTCCTCCCTCCTCCCTCCCCATACCATCCTTCTGGATAGTCCCATGCATCCAGTATCATGCATCGAACCTGGACTGGCAACTCGTTTCATTATGATATTATACATGTTTTGATGCCATTCTCCCAAATCATCCCACCCTCTCCCTCTCCCACAGAGTCCAAAAGACTGATCTATACATCAGTGTCTCTTTTGCTGTCTTGTATACAGGGTTATTTAAATGATGTCATTCAGCACAGGTTTTCTGATCTTATTGGAATCAATCTAGAAATAAATAATAGAAGGGTAACAAGAAAGTGTATAAACAATTTGAAATTAAACAGTACATGTCTAAACAATCTATTGGTCAAAAACTATGTTTCAGATGGGGGAAAAAACAAGAATATAGAACTAAATGAAATGGAAATGCAGCATATCTACTGAAATATCAAGTAACTTTGAATCTTACAGATCATATGATGTAAGTGGCACAGCAGGTTGCACAGCAGCCTAGATCTGTTGCAAAGTGTTCTCTTATTTTGGGCTCCACCCAAAACTAATGGCTTATTAGGAAACACACTTTAATTAGGTATATTTTGTCCCCAAATCCAGAAAGTCCCATATGTCATTATGCCTTTCTTTTGATTTTAACAAGAGATGGATACAGCTATACTTTAACTTAGAAGGGATTTTGAAACATGCCCCATACAACTAGACCTCTAGAAATTTTACTGAGACAGAAGGTACCGAATTTTTGTCAAAATAATGTCTTATCATCTGACATGCAAATGTCTTACCAATAAGTCTAGAGTAGTTGGCATTTCCTCCACTTGAGAGCCAATCAGCTTAATATCACCAATAAAGTAAGTCAATGTGATTTCTTCTACAAGGTAAAGGTAATCAAGATGTTACCAGAACCCCTCTCAGACTTCAGACAATACTATAAAGCTACAGTAGTCAAAACAGCATAAATTTGGCACAAAAATATGTAGATCAATGGAACAGAATAGAAATCCCAGGAATAAATCCATGTAGTCATGGTCAGTTATTATTTGAAAAAGGAAGAAATGATATACAAAGGAGAAAAGACAGTCTGTTGAACACGAGTGTTGGGAAACCTGGACAACCTCATGTAAATTAGTAAAATAGAAACAATCCCCTCATCATAAGCAACAATAAACTCAAAATTGTTTAAAGACCTAAATAGAATACATGACATCATAAAACTCCTAGATGAGAACATTCTCTGAAAAAAATCATAGCAAATTTTTCTTAGATCAGTCTCAGGCAAAAGAAACAAAAGAAAAAGTTAAAAAATGGGACCTGATCAAATGTAAAACTTTTGCACAGCAAAGGAAACCTTAAAACAAAAATGCTCAACATTGCTAATTACTAGAAAAGTTCAAGTCAAAACTGCAAAGAATTGTTATTTCACATTGGTCAGGATGTCTTTCATCAAAAAGTCTAAAAATTAAAAGTGCTGGAAAGGGTGTGGAGGAAAGGGGACACTCCTAAACTTTTGAAGAAAATGTAAATTTGTAAAACCACTATGGGAAACAATATGAAGTTACTTAAAAATTAAAATTAAGCTAACACATGATTCAGAAACCTGCTTGCACGCATCTATGCAAAAAAAGACTAATTTGAAAAGATACTGTATATTACTGTTCATAGCAGCTCTTCTTAACAATAGCTAAGATATTGTTATTTTTCAGTGGCTCAGTTGTCTGACTCTTTGTGACTCCATGGACTGCAGCATGCCAGGCTTCCCTGTCCTTCACTCTTTCCCAGAGTTGGCTCAAATTCATGTCATTGAGCTGATGATGGCATCCAATCATCTCATCCTCTGCCACCCCCTTCTCCTCCTGCTCTCAATCTTTCCAAGCATTAGGGTCTTATTCAATGAGTCTTCTCTATCCGGTGGCCAAAGTATTGGAGCTTCAGCTTCAGCATCAGTATTTACAATGAAATTTCAGGGTTGATTTCCTTTAGGATTAACTGGTTTGATCTCCTTGCAGTCTAAGGGACTCTCAGAGTCTTCTCCAACACCACAGTTTGAAAGCATCAATTATTCGGCACTCAGCCTTCTTTATGGTCTAACTCTCATAAATACCTGAAAAACCATAAGTTTGATTAGACAGACCTTTGTTGGCAAAGTGATGTCTCTGCCATTTAATATGCTGTCTAGGTGTTTTTAGAGCTTTTCTTTCAAGGAGCAAGCATCTTTTAATTTTGTGGCTTCAGTCACTATCCACAGTGATCTTGAAGCCCAACAAAATAAAGTCTCTCACTGTTTCCATTGTTTCCCCATCCATTTACCATGAAATAATGTGGCCAGATGTCTAGATCTTAGTTTTGTGAATGTTGAGCTTTAAGCCAGCTTTTTAACTCTCCTCTTTCACCTTCATCAAGAAGCTCTTTGGTTCCTCTTCCCTTTCTGCTATTAGAGTGTTATCATCTGCATATAGAAGATTATTGATATTTCTCCCAGCAATCTTAATTCCAGCTTGTGTTTCATCCAGCCTGGCATTTTGCATGATTATCTCTGCCTTTAAGTTCAATAAGCAGTGTGACTAAGCCTTGATGTACTCCTTTCCCAATTTTGAGCCAGTTCATTTTTACATGTTCAGTTCTAATTGTTGCTTCTTGACCTGCATACAGGTTTCTCAGGAGGCAGGTATGTAGTCTGGTATTCCCATGTCTTTAAGATTTTCCAGTTTGTTATGATCCACAAAGTCAAAGTCTTTATCATAGTCAGTTAAGAATACAGTTTTTGTTGTTGTTGTTTGTGTCTTTTTAATCCCTTGCTTTCTCTATGATCCAAGAGGTGTTGGCAATTTGATCACTAGTTCCTCTGCCTTTTCTAAGTAAAGCTTGTACCTCTGGAAGTTCTGTTCACTTACTGTTGAAGCTTAGTTTGAAGGATATTGAGCATTACCTTGCTAGCATGTAAAATGAGTCCAATTATATGGAAATTTGAATATTCTTTGACATTGCCCTTCTTTGAGATTGGAATGCAAACTGACCTTTCTAGTCCTGTGGCCACTGTTGAATTTTCCAAATTTTCTGGTATATTGAGTGAAGCACTTTCACAGCATTATGTTTTAGGATTTGAAATAGCTCAACTGGAATTCCATCACCTGCACTAGCTTTGTTCATAGTAATGCTTCCTATGGTCCACTTGACTTCACACTCCAGGGTGTCTGGCTCTAGGTAAGTGATCACACCATCATAGTTGTATTGGTCATTAAGACCTTTTTGGTACATTCTTCTGTGTATTCTTCCTGCCTCTTCCCAATGTCTTCTGCTTCTGTTAGGTCTATACCCTTTCTGTACTTTATTGTGTGCATCGTTCCATGAAATATTCCCTTGGTATCTCTAACTTTCTTGAGGAGATCTCTAGTCTTTCCCATTTTATTTTTTTCCCTCCATTTCTTTGCATTATTCATTTAAGAAGGCTTTATCTCTACTTGTTATTCTTTGGAACCCTGCATTCAGATGGGTATATCTTACCTTTCCTCTTTTGCCTTTCACTTCTCTGCTTTTCTCAGCTGTTTGTAAGGCCTCCTCAGACATCCACTTTGCCTTTTTGCATTTCCTTTTCTTGGGGATGATTTTAATTAATTGCCTCCTGTACAATGTCATGACTCTCTGTCCATAGTTCTTCAGGAACTCTATCAGATCTAATCCCTTGAATCCATTTGTCATTTTCAGTATATAATCACAAGGGATTTTATTTAGGTCATACCTGAATGGCCTATTGGTTTTCCCTACTTTCTTTGGTTGAAGTTCAAATTTGCAATAAAGATTTAATGATGTGAGGCACAGTCAGCTCCCAATCTTATTTTTGCTTACTGTATAGAGCTTCTCCCTCTTCAGCTGCAAAGAATATAATCAACCTGATATTGATATTTACCATCTGGTGATGTCTGTGTGTAGAATCATCTCTTGTGTGTTTGGGAGAGGGTGTTTGCTATAATCAGTGCATTCACTTGGCATTGCTCTATTAGCCTTTGCCCCACTTCGTTTTGTACTCCAAGACCATACTTGCCTGTTACTCCAGTTATCTCTTGACTTTCTACTTTTGCATTCCAGGGCCCTATAATGAAAAGAACATCTTTTTTTTGGTATTAGTTTTAGAAAGTCTTGTAGGTCTTCACAGAACTGTTCAACTTCAGTTTCTTTGGCATTAGTGGTTGGGGTACATACTTGGATTATTGTGATATTGAATGGTTTGCCTTGGAAATGAATTGAGTTCATTTTGTCATTTTTGAGATTGCACCCAAGTACTGTATTTTGGACTCTTTTATTGACTTTGAGAGCTTCTCCTCTTCTTCTATGTGATTGTTTCCCACAGTAGTAGATATTATGGCCATCTGAATTACATTTAACCAACCCTGTCCATCTGAGTTCACTCATTCCTAAATGTTCACTCTCACCATCTCCTGTTTGACCACTTCCAATTTACCTTGACTCATGGATCTAACATTCCAGGTTCCTATGCTCTTTTGTTCTTTACAGCATTGGGCTTTACTTTCACCACCAGACACATCCACAACTGAGCGTCATTTTTGCTCTGGCTCAACCTCTTCATTCCTTCTCGAGTTACTTCTCTGGGTTTCCTCTGCAGCATATTGAACACCTACCAGCCTGGGTTGTTTATATTTCCGTGTCTTTTTTGTTTTTCCTTTTCATACTGTTCATAGTATTCTCAAGGCAAGAATGCTGAAATGGTTTGCCATTCCCTTATCCAGTGGACCATGTTTTATCAGAACTCTCCACTATGACCCATCCATCTTGGATGGCCCTACAAGGTATGGATCATAGTTTTACTGAGTTAGACAAAACTGTGATCCATGTGTTCAGTTTGGTTAGTTTTCTGTGGTTGTGGTTTACATTCTGTCTGCCCTGTGATGGGTGAGGATAAGAGGCTTGTGGAAGCTTCGTGATGGGAGGAACTGGCAGTGGGGGAAACTGGGACTTTCTCTGGTGGGCAAGGCCATGTTCAGTAAATCTTTAATCCAATTTTCTGCTGATGGGTGGAGCTTTGTTCCCTCCCTATAGCTTGGCCTGAAGCCAAACTATGATGGGGTAATGGTGACCAATTCCACAAGGAATTATGCCAGCAGGCCCACATCTCACAGGACTGCTCCTGCAGTCAGTGCCTTGCCCTCACAGCAGGTTTATGTTTGATCCACACCTCTGCTGGAGACTCCCAAACACTCACAGGCAGTTTGTCTCAGTCTCTTTTGGGGACACTGCTACTATCTCCTAAGTCCTAGTTGGCACAAGATTTCATTTGTGCCCTCCAAGAGTATCTGTTTTCCCAGTCCTGTGGAAGTCCTGTAATGAAATCCCACTGAACTTCAAAGTTAGATTCCCTGGGGAGAAGAGCAGTGACCCCCCCCACACACACACAAGAGACTAAGCCAGACCTGCCTGTGATTGTTTGAGGGTCTCTTGTATAGGCATGGGTCAGCAGTGGCCTGCCACAGGAACAGGGGTTCTGGTAGCAGCAGTCTTGTGAGGCATGGCATGTGTAATAAGTCCTCCTGGAAGACATCATCAATAGCCCCACCATACAGTCACCAGGTGGGAGATCCACAAACTGGAAGTTCTCCCATTGTTGCAACATTTCTATGCCACACAACAGATTTCCCAATTTGGGGATCCAACAAAGGAACTGAGAATCCCCAGGGAATCTAACTTTGAAGGTCAGCAGGATTTGATTACAGGACTTCCACAGGACTGTGGAAACAGAGACTCTTGGAGGGCACAAACAAAACCTTGTGTTCACCAGGACCCAGGGGAAAGAGCAGGGACCCCACAAAAGACTGAGCCAGACCTGCTTGTGAATGTTTGGGGGTGTCCAGCAGAGGCATGGGCCAACAGTTTCCTGCTCCGTGTTAGGGCACTGATAGAAGCAGTCCAGGGAGTCGTGGTGTACTGGCATAAATCCTTTTGAATGAGGTCTCAAAAAGTATCCATCGACAGGTGAATGGATAAAGAAGATGTGGTATATACACATACACATACTTATAAGCTATAAACATAATGAACTATTACCATTTTCAGCAACATAGATGGATTCAGAGAATATCATTCTATGTGAAGTAAGGCAGACAGAGAAATATAAATACAAATATTATATGATATCACTTATATATGAAATCACAAAAATAGTACAAATGAAATTATATACAAAACAGAAACAGATTCACGGACACATACACAAAACCTAGAAAAACCATAGCTTTGACTATATGGACTTTTGTTAGCAAAATGATGTCTTTGCTTAATATGCTGTCTTAGTTTGTCACAGACAAAGAAAAAACAAACAAACAAACAAAAACCTGCTTACCAAAGTGTGGGGGAAGGATAACTTAGGAATATGGAATTAAGAGATTGTTGTTGTTCAGTCGCTAAAAGGTATCCGACTTTTGCAATCCCATGCACAGCAGGCTTCCCTGTCCTCAACCATCTCCCAGAGTTTGCTCAAGTTCATGCTCATTGAGTCAGCGTTTCTGTCTAACCATCTCATCCTCTGCTTCCTCTTGTTTTAACCTTCAGGCTTTCACAGCATCTGGGTCTTTTCCCATGAGTCAGCTCTTCCAATCAGGTAGCCAAAATATTGAAGCTTCAGTTTCAGCATCAGTCTGTCCTTCCAATGAATATTCAGGGTAGGTTTCCTTTAGAATTAACTGGTTTGATCTCCTTGAAGTCCAAGGGACTCTCAAGAACCTTCTACAGCACCACAGTTCAAAAGCATCAATTTCTTGGCACTCAGGCTTCTTTATGGACCAACTCTCATATCCATACATGACTACCTGAAAAACCTTAGCTGTGACTAGATGGGCGTTTGTCAGCAAAATTATGTCTCTGCCTTTTAATATGCTGTCTAGGTTTGTTACAGCTTTTCTTTCAAGAAACAAGTGTCTTCTAATTTCATGGCTGCAGTCACCATCTGCAGTTATTTTAGAGTTTAATTCCCTCATAGCTCAGTCGTTTAAGAATCTGCCTGCTATGCAGGAGACCCAGGTTTTATTCCTAGGTTGAAAGATCCCCTGGAGAAGGAAATGACAACCCACTTCAGTATTCTTGCCTGAAGAATCCCATAGACAGAGGAGCCTGGCAGGCTACAGTCCATGGAGTCACAAAAGTCAGACATGACTTAGCAACTAAACCACCACCACTACTTCTACTGTTTCCCTTTTTCTTTGTCATGAAATGATGGGACCAGATGCCATGATGTTAGTTTTTTTTTTTTTTAATGTTTAGTTTTAACCCAGCTTTTTCACTGTCCTCTTTCAGATACAAACTACTGTATAAAATAAATAAACAGCAATAATGTACTGTAAAACACAGGAAAATATATTCATTATCTTAAAGTAAGCTATAATGGAAAATTATCTAAATATATATATATTCAGAAAGTAATCTGAATATACATGGTTCATATATGTATATATATAAATGACTCACTTTGCCATGCACCTGAAACTCACACCATATTGTAAATCAACTAGACTTGGGGGGGAAAAAATGTCAAGAGACAAAATTATGGCATCAAACTTGGGAGAGATGATAAATCCTTGAGGTAGGACAGCAGATATTTTTCTGGCCTTGCTAACCTAAGGAATACTCCTTCTAGTAGTCATTATTAACAAATATTGAAGATAAAAAAAAAAAAACATTTTCCAGAACAATGGCTGCATACCACGTACCAGAGGATTTTTTCATTTACTCAAGCAAAAAAAGAACACATTTGGGACAACAGCAGCATTAGAATCATTGCCTTGTTAGGTTTACCACAGTCCACTTTCATTATCTCAGGTCCAACTGTTTACATTCCAACCCAAATAAATGAGTTGAAAGAGGATGAGATGGGAATTACCACTCCTGTGTCCTTCAAGTTCTTGAAAGTGGCACTAATGTCTACAATCCTTTTAGGAACGTGGTATTGGTTTTGATTTAGAATGTTATTTTCCTCGGTAAGACACTTCTAGTGGATCTTCTTGGCCTTTTCTACGATAACAGTCTCTACTCCACTGGTCAGGGAGCCATTATTGGGATTCTTCCTGTTGTTAAGTATGTCTATTCCAATTCTTCAGTCTGGAATTGGGAAAATAACCACATCATCAGTCAGCTTAGTCTCTCAGTTGTGTCTGACTCTTTGCGACCCCATGGACTTCAGCACACCAGCTTTGCTGTCCAACACCAACTCCCGGAATTTGCTCAAACTCATGCCCATAGAGTCGGTGATGCCATCCAGACATCTCATCCTCTTTTGTCCCCTCCTCCTCCTGCTTTCAATCTTTCCCAGCATCAGGGTCTTTTCCACTGAGTCAGTTCTTCTCATCAGGTGGCCAAAGTATTGGAGTTTCAGCTTCAACATCAGTCCTCCCAATGAAAATTCTGGACTGATTTCTTTAGGTTTGACTAGTCAGATCTCCTTGCAGTCCAAGAGACTCTCAAGAGTCTTCTCCAACACCACATTTCAAAAGCATCAACACTTCGGTGCTCAGCTTTCTTTATAGTCCAACTCTCACATCCGTACAAGACTACTGGAAAAACCAAAGCTTTGACTAGATAGACCTTTGTTGGCAAAGTAATGTCTCTGTTTTTTAATATGCTGTCTAGGTTGGTCATAGCTTTTCTTCCAAGGAACAAACGTCTTTTAATTTCATGGCTGCAGTCACATCTGCAGTGATTTTGGGGCCCCCCAAAATAAAGTCTGTCACTGTTTCCGTTGTTTCCCCATCTATTTGCTATGAAGTGATGGGACTGGATGCCATGATATTGGTTTGTCGAATGTCAAGTTTTAAGCCAACTTTTTCACTCACCTCTTTCACTTTCACCACATTATGGATTCATGGAATCACTAGACCACTTTGAAATGAACTTGAGTTCATTTCTGTAAGACTCTATTCGGACTGGTGGACTGCAGTAATGTTTGCAGTCTCCTGGAATTGGTGTTAGCTTAGAGATAGTGTCCAGTGACAAAGTCAGTATTTTCCTTTCTCCACTTAACTGTCAGACTGGTAAGATGTTGTAAGCTATTTTGGAAAAGGCTGAGAGAATCAGTATAAATTTTTGGCAGTGTTGTGGAATTCTTTTTCTATGGGAGTTTGCTTCTCTGTTTTGGTGATTCAAGTTAGATTTCTGTTGGTTGATTTGGAATTCATTCACTTGTGTGTATGTGTGTGTGTGTGTGTGTGGTCAGTCACATCTGACTTTTTATGACCTCATGGACTGAAGGCCACCAGGCTCCTCTGTCCATGAAATATTCCAGACAACAATACTGGAGTGGATTGCCATTTTCTCTTCCAGGGGATCTTCCCGACTCAGGGATTGAAACCATCTCTTGCATCTCTCCTTCATTGGCAGACAGATTCTATACCACTGCACCATCTGAGAAACTTATATAGAGTTCAGGTAAACATTCAGTAGACTGCTCAATGGCAGTAGTTCTCACTACAATTTCTGTACTACAGAGACAAGCAATCACAGTACTCTTAAAGCATACTTTGTTCTCTCAGTCATGCTGAAAGACTCTTCCAGTGTGCATGAGCAGATATAATAAATCTCCAATATCCAAATCCCCCTAGCCTTTATATCACTTCCTCTATAGTATGTTAAGACAAGTCTAGCATTTTAACTTCATACACTCTAGGCTGCTATTTGGTTCATGTTTGAGCCAACCAAGAAAATAAACTTTTAGGTCCTTTATAACTCTTTGAACACTTCTAGAGTCCAGGATCTCTGTTTAACAGACCCAGACCAATAAATTTGGCTTCATATAATTTTATTTTCACTACTATCTCACTCTTAATATTAATTTCCACAATAAATTTCCCATATCTCTGTTTATATACACAGTAAAAATCATGCAATTGTTTTTGACTGTAGCATTGGTCCTCTTGGGTCCCAACTTATACCTCATCTATCACAATCCCCTGAGACTGAATCTAGTTATTCATCTTGAAACAAAAAGGGGTGGTAGAGGTAAGTCTAGAGGGGAATCACCTGTATCTTGCAAGGGATCTACCTCAGAAGAGGCCATTCTGGGTTCTTCAAGCAGAGTATGGTTAACCTCCTCAGAGAGGTAGAGTGGCTATTTATATTTTCAAAGAAAACGACAGAATTTAGGGGTTTGATATTTCTAGCTTCATTGAAATCTTCCAATATGTCCTTAATTCTAATTTTCAGAATGCAATTCCTCGTCAATCACTTTAAAGAAGATATTCTGGGAGGTTGGGGATTTAATCTGCTTTGAAGTTAATCACTTGGAGGATGAGATTCTGCATTTAATTTTATGAAATTTTAGCTCTGTCCATAGGAGATAAGAATTTCTTTCAGGGAAGGCATAGAAACTTTAAGTGTGAGCTGAGTATTTGAAAACTTGAGCTTATTTTTCTCATTCTATATATATATATATATTTCCCCCAGAAGAGTTAGGTGAAAGCATTAATCTCATTCCTCTCATTACATTGAGAACATTTTTTTTAAATTATTAAATTCATAGTTGTTTAGAATCTTGCCTTTGTAAGCATTTGATTTGAATAACCAGTGGTGATATTTCATATCTCTATTGTCATATCACACCATGGACTATCAGTGTCTTCTGTACCACTGAAAATAGAGTTATTAGTGTTTTTAAATGTATTTATATTACAGAACCATTACCATTAAAGAAACACAAGAATTCAGAAAACTGATCCTTAAGATTCTGCCCTTCCAGAACTATTCTTGATACCAAAATCTATATCAACAAGGGTTATTCAGATTGAGAGAGACAGACACAAACAGAGATTTATTTTAAGGAATATTTTTTTTTTTATTGTGGGGCTGCTAGTCTGAAATATGTAAGACAGTTTGGAAACTCATACAGGAGTTTATTCTCTAGTCCTGAGGTAGGATTTCTTCTTTCTCTAGGAAATCTTAGCTTTCCTTCTTTAAGCCTTCAGCTGATTGGGTGAAGTCCACCATTACCGTGAAAAAATTTCCTTCTTAAGATAAATGTATTTTGCATGTTAATCGGATTTACAAATTATCTTAACAGCATTGCTTAGATTAATGTTTGGTTAAATAATTGAGAATTATAATCCTGCCAAGTTGGCACATGAAATTACCATTACAGGGACAAATGACCAAAATTCAACTAAGATGAAATAGAAAAATTTGAGCAGTCTTAGAACCATTAAATAATTTGAATGTGCAGTTTAAAAACCTCTCTTAAAACACACACACACACACACACACACACACACAAACACAAAACTTTCCAAAATCAAATATCCTTGCCAAGATGGTTTCACTGGGAGAATTTCACCAACCATTTATAAAATAATTCAGACGTTTTATAATTTCTATCAAAAAATGGAAGAATAAAGAACACCGTGTGTGTGTTAAGTCACTTCAGTCGTGTTCAACTTTTTGCAACCCTATGGACTGTTGCCCACCAGGGTTTTCTGTCCATGGGATTCTCCAAGCAAGAATACTGGCATGATCTTCCCAACCCAGGGATGGAATCCACGTCTCTTGTGTCTCCTGCATTGGAAGGCAGGTTCTTTACCTCTAACACCATGTAGGAAGCCCAAAAGAACACTACCCCCCACATTTTATGCAACTCATAATTACCTTGATATCAAAACTGACACAAACTGTAGAAAATGAAAATTACAGATTGATATCTCATCAATTCAGACAAAAGTTCCCCACAGAATATTAACAAATTTAATCCAACAATGTTTAAAAAGAATTACACACTATGACTAAGTGGAATTTATACAAGATTTGCAACAATGTTACAACATTTGAACATCAATATAACCCATTATAAAGGATAAAGATGAATAATATTGTGACCATATCCATTGATTTAGAAAACATTTTTGAAAAACAATACATCTATTCATGAAAATAACCAACAAGAATTTAGAAATAGAGGGGAATTACTTTAGCTTGATAAATAAATCCCACCAAAACCTATAGCAACAAGAATTTAGAAATAGAGGGGAATTACTTTAGCTTGATAAATAAATCCCACCAAAACCTATAGTTAACATCATATATAATGATGAAAGAATGAATATGTTATCATTAAGATTGGGAGCAAGATGAGAATGTCTGCTCCTACCTGTCTTATTTCAATACAGTACTGAAAAATATAACCACTATAAAAAGGTAATATAAAGAAAATAAAAAATACAGAGGTGAAAAGAAAAAATAAATTGGCCCTATTTGCAAATTATGTGATTGTCTATGTAGGAAATTCCAGGAATTTACTAAAACTTCTCTATAACTAATTGAGGAGTTCAGCAAGGTCACAAGACACAAGATCAATCCACAGAATCAGTATCATTTTTACATATTAACAACCATATGTGAAAACTGAAATTAAAAGCATATATCATTTATAGTTGCTCCAAAAGTGAAATAGTTAAATATATGTGTAACAAAATGTACAGAATCTGTAGGCTAAAAAACAGAAAATGCCAATGAAACAAACCAAAATAAATGAAGAATCATACTATGCTAACAGAATGGAAAACAACATTGTAAAATTTCTCAGAAGTAATTTGTAGGTTTCATGGAAATAATACCAAAATCACTGAAAAAAAAATTTTTCCTAGACTTAGACAACTTTTTCTAAAATTTATGTGGAAAGACGTATAAACTATCTTACTGGTCTTAGAGTATTTGGAACAATCCTGAATATAATAGACTGGGCTGAATCACTGTATCCAATGTTAAGACTTATTATAATGCTATTTTAATCAAGATAGTATGGTTTTCTGCTGCTGCTGCTAAGTCGCTTCAGTCATATCCAACTCTGTGTGACCCCATAGATGGCAGCCCACCAGGCTCCTACATCCCTGGGATTCTCCAGGGAAGAAGAGTATAGAAACATAGATCAATGAAACAAATAGAGAACCCCTCCAAAATAATACACCCCAACATGCGTGCCTGCATGCTAAGTCGCTCAGTCATGTCCAACTCTTTTGTGATCCATTGACTGTAACCTGCCAGGCTCCTCTGTCCGTGGGATTCCCCAGGCAAGAATGCTGGATTGGGTTGTCATGCCATTCTCCAGACCCCCACACACAGGACCAACTGATTTTGACAAAGAATATAGAGTTTCCTTTTCCATCTTTTGCAAAAGTAATTTAATTAAGGAATTATAATCTTTCAACAACAAAAATGGCACTGAAACTAATAAATAACTGTGAACAAACAAAAACAAACCTTGGCCTAAACCAACAAGAATTATCCAACATGTGTGTATAGAGGTTTCCCACATCAACAAGCAATTCAATATGCTAGCAGGGTGTCTGAGAATTCAAATCAATTTTGACACTATCTCTCTGGAGATAGATTCCACAGATAAAGAGCTTAGTCCCACAAGACTTTACTCTCCCCTTCAGACGCCAGTAGCAAGCCATCATTGTTTCTTTCTCTTCTGACTTACTGGCTACAAATTGGAGGTTCCAACAACTCCCTCCAAATCTGGATGGAAATTCCAAGTCCAGGTTGTTACCTGTACTTCTGAACAATTGACTAAAAATCAGAGGTTCCCATACCCATTTGTCCCCAGGTTAAATTGCTCTGTTTTTAATGTCTCACAGAACTCAGGAAAACCTTTTTGCTAACAAAATTATTAATTTGTTACAAAAGATATTAAATTATATAAATCAACAGATGAAGAGATACATAGGGAAAAATCATGAGCAAAGGATCTTCTGTCCTCATGTGACTTGAAGCCCAGTTTGGTGGCACATGGAAGCATTCTGGTTCCCCAACATTGAAGTTCTCCAGAAAAGGGCCAAAAAAAGCTGTCATTAGGGTTTTTATGGGAATTTCATTACATAGTCAAGACTGACTAAATTACTGGCCAATGGTGACTGATTCAGCCTCAAGCTCCTCTCCCCTCTCAAGACAACGACGGATGCAACTGAAAATTCCAAAGCTCCAATCCCAGCAACCAGTCTCCATTTTTCAGTTCAGTTCAGTTGCTCAGTCATGTGTGACTCTTTGCGACCCCATGAATCGCAGCACACCAGGCCTCCCTGTCCATCATCAACTCCCGAAGTTCACTCATACTCACATCCATCAAGTCAGTGATGCCGTCCAGCCATCTCATCCTCTGTCATCCCCGTCTTCTCCTGCCCCCAATCCCTCCCAGCATCAGAGTCTTTTCCAATGAGTCAACTCTTTGTATAAGGTGGCCAAAGTACTGGAGTTTCAGCTTTAGCATTATTCCTTCCAAAGAAATCCCAGGGCTAATATCCTTCAGAATGGACTGGTTGGATCTCCTTGCAGTCCAAGGGACTCTCAAGAGTCTTCTCCAACACCACAGTTCAAAAGCAGCAATTCTTCGGTGCTCAGCCTTCTTCACAGTCTCACATCCATACATGACCACAGGAAAAACCATAGCCTTGATGAGACGGACCTTTGCTGACAAAGTAATGTCTCTGCTTTTGAGTATGCTATCTATGTTGGACATAACTTTCCTTCCAAGGAGTAAGCGTGTTTTAATTTCATGGCTGCAGTCACCATCTGTAGTGATTTTGGAGCTTCGCAAAAAATAAAGTCTGACACTGTTTCCACTGTTTCCCCATCTATTTCCCATGAAGTGATGGGACCGGATGCCAAGATGTTCGTTTTCTGAATGTTGAGCTTTAAGCCAACTTTTTCACTCTCCACTTTCACTTTCATCAAGAGGCTTTTGAGTTCCTCTTCACTTTCCGCCATAAGGGTGGTGTCATCTGCATATCTGAGATTATTGATATTTCTCCCGGCAATCTTGATTCCAGCTTGTGTTTCTTCCAGTCCAGCATTTCTCATGATGTACTCTGCATATAAGTTAAATAAACAGGGTGACAATATACAGCCTTGACGTCCTCCTTTTCCTATTTGGAACCAGTCTGTTGTTCCATGTCCAGTTCTCACTGTTGCTTCCTGACCTGCATACAGATTTCTCAAGAGGCAGGTCAGGTGGTCTGGTATTCCCATCTCTTTCAGTATTTCCCACAGTTTATTGTGATCCACACAGTCAAAGGCTTTGGCATAGTCAATAAAGCAGAAATAGATGTTTTTCTGGAACTCTTGCTTTTTCAATGATCCAGCGGATGTTGGCAATTTGATCTCTGGTTCCTCTGCCTTTTCTTTTTCTTTAAATTTATTTATTTATTTTTGAAAAGAGAAACATTTTATTTAAAAAAAATTGTCAGTGTTTTCCTGGAATCAAGGTTAGTGACATAACAGCTGTCTTAATCATCATTTATCAAAAATCCTTACATAATTCAAACTGGGTGCAATCAATATATATATATAATATCAGCATTGAAATTAGCTCTTTATTTCCACTGCTATAACGTAAAACATCTGAGTTTACATTCTCTGAATTTGAAATTGACTTTCAACAATTATTCAAAAAATTACTTCAGTGAACTTTAAATATATATTTACTTTCCGTTCTCAAATGGTCACATCATTTTCAAAAGAACCTGCTCTATTACTTTTATTTATTTATTTTTCTAGTGCAGGAATTTATTTATTATTTATTTATTTATTTATTTATTTTTATAAGATTTTTTAAAAATTTAATTGTATTTAACTTTACAATATCGTATTGGTTTTGCCGTACATCAAAATGAATCTGCCACAGGTACACATGTGCTCCCCATCCTGAACCCTCCTCCCTCCTCCCTCCCCACACCATCCCTCTGGGTCATCCCAGTGCACAAGCCCCAAGCATCCAGCATCAGGCATCGAACCTGGACTGGCAACTTGTCTCATACATGACATTACACACACTTCAATGCCATTCTCCCAAATCATCCCACCCTCTCCCTCTTCCACAGAGTCCAAAAGACTGATCTATACATCAGTGTCTCTTTTGCTGTCCAACATACAGAGCCATTGTTACCCTCTGCCTTTTCTAAAAGCAGCTTGAACATCAGGAAGTTCACGGTTCACATATTGCTGAAGCCTGGCCTGGAGAATTTTGAGCATGACTTTACTACCATGTGAGATGAGTGCAATTGTGCGGTAGTTGGAGCATTCTTTGGCATTGCCTTTCTTTGGGATCAGAATGAAAACTGAACTTTTCCAGTCCTGTGGCCACTGCTGAGTTTTCCAAATTTGCTGGCATATTGACTGTAGCACTTTCACAGCATCATCTTTCAGGATTTGAAATAGCTCAACTGGAATTCCATGACCTCCACTAGCTTTGTTCATAGTGATGCTTTCTAAGGCCCACTTGACTTCACATTCCAAGATGTCTGGCTCTCGGTGAGTGATCACACCATTGTGATTATTTGGGATGTGAGGATCTTTTTTGTACAGTTCTTCTGTGTATTCTTGCCACCTCTTCTTGATATCTTCTGCTTCTGTTAGGTCAATACCATTTCTGTCCTTTATCGAGCCCATCTTTGCATGAAATATTCCCTTGGTATCTCTAATTTTCTTGAAGAGATCTCTAGTCTTTTCCATTCTGTTGTTTTCCTCTATTTCTTTATATTGATCTCTGAGGAAGGCTTTCTTATCTCTCCTTGTTATTCTTTGGAACTCTGCATTCAGATGCTTATATCTTTCCTTTTCTCCTTTGCTTTTCACTTCTCTTCTTTTCACAGCTATTTTTAAGGCCTCTCCAGACAGCAATTTTGCTTTTTTGCATTTCTTTTCCATGGGGATGGTCTTGATCCTTGTCTCCTGTACAGTGACATGAACCTCCGTCCATAGGTGATTCCAAAAATTACCTCATTTACATAGTGGGAGGCATCTTTATTACTCTCAACACTTAGGAAATTCCAAGGCTTTTGGGAACAATGAGACAGCAATTGCGGATGAAGAACAAATATGTAGAAGAAATATATTCTATTCATCTGAATGACCAAATACATATGTCCTAGAAATCACAATATCACAGATGTTTTTATTTTATTTCTTTTTGGATAATTCTTAATTTTGGGGGGATATTTACATTTTTGTCCATTAGAGATACTTGCCTATAATTTTCTTTATTTGTAATGTTCTTGACTGGCTCATCCAAGGAGTGGTGGCTGTGTGGGCACAGGAAGGCCAAGAGGAGTTACTCCACGCTCAAGGTCAGGAAGGGTGGTGGTGAGGAGATACCCCTCTTCCAAGGTAAGGAGCAGTGGTTGTGCTTTGCTGGAGCAGATGTGAAGAGATACCCCACATCCAAGGTAAGAGAAACCCAAGTAAGATGATAGGTGTTGCAAGAGGGCATCAGAGGGCAGACACACTGAAACCGTACTCACAGAAAACTAGTCAATCTAATCACATGGGCCACAGCCTTGTCTAACTCAATGAAACTAAGACATACTGTGTGGGGCCACGCAAGACAGGCAGGTCATGCAGGTGAGGTCTGACAGAATGTGGTTCAATGGAGAAGAGAATGGCAAACCACTTCAGTATTCTTGCCTTGAGAACCCCATGAACAGTATGAAAAGGCAAAATGATAGGATACTGAAAGAGGAATGCCCCAGTTCGGTAGGTGCCCAATATGCTACTGGAGATCAGTGGAGAAATAACTCCAGAAATAATGAAGGGATGCAGCCAAAGCAAAAACAATACCCAGTTTGTTATAGAAGGAATATCTGATGCTGTAAAGAGCAATATTGCATAGGAACCTGGAAACTTAGGTCCATGAATCAAGGCAAATTGAAAGTGGTCAAACAGGATATGGCAAGAGTGAATGCTGCCATTCTAAGACTCAGCGAACTAAAATGGACTGGAAAGGGTGAATTTAACTCAGATGACCATTATATCTACTGCTGTGGGCAGGACTTCCTTAGAAGAAATGGAGTAGCCATCACGGTCAACAAAAGAGATAAATGCAGTACTTCGATGCAATCTCAAAAATGACAGAATAATCTCTGCTCATTTCCAAGGCAAACCATTCAATATCACAGCAATCCAAGTGTTTGCCCCAACCAGTAATGCTGAAGAAGCTGAAGTTGAACGGTTCTATGAATACGTAAAAGACCTTTTAGAACTACCACCCCAAAAATATTTCCTTTTCATTATGTGGGACTGGAATGCAAAAGTAGGAAGTCAAGAAACACCTGGAGTAACAGGCAAATTTGGCCTTGGAATACCGAATGAAGCAGTGAAAAGGCTAATAGAATTTTGCCAAGGTTCTGCACTGGTCATAGCAAACACCCTCTTCCAACAACACAAGAGAAGACTACACATGGACATCACCAGATGGTCAACACTGAAATCAGATTGATTATACTGATTATATTTTTTGCAGCCAAAGATGGAGAAGCTCTATAGAGTCAGCAAAAACAAGACCAGGACCTGACCGTGGCTCAGATCATAAACTCCTTATTGCAAAATTCACTACAAAATTGAAGAAAGTAGGGAAAACCACTAGACCATTCAGGTATGACCTTAATCAAATCCCTTATGATTATACAGTGGAAGTGAGAAATAGATTTAAGGGCCTAGATCTGATAGATAGAGTGCCTGAAGAACTATGGACTGAGGTTCGTGACATTGTACAGGAGACAGAGATCAAATGCTTTCTTGTATTTCTTGTTCTTGGGGATGGTCTTGCTCCCTGTCTCCTACACTATGTCATGAACCTCTCTCCATAGTTCATCAAGCACTCTGTCTATCATATCTAGTCCCCTAAATCTATTTCTCACTTCCCCTGTATAATCATAAGGTTTTTTTTTTTTTTTTAGGTCATACTTAAATGGTTTATTGGTTTCCCCCCTTTCTGCAATTTATGTCTGAATTTGGCAATACGGAGTTCATGATCTGAGCTACAGTCTGCTCCCAGTCTTATTTTTGTTGACTGTATAGATCTTCTCTATCATTGGCTGCAAAGAATATAGTCAATCTGATTTCAGTGTTGGCCATCTGGTGATGTCCATGTGTAGAGTCTTCTCTTGTGTTGTTGCTTAACAATAATGTATTATATATTTAAATTGTATTATGAAAGTAGATCTCATGTTAAAAGTTCTTACCACAATAAAATATAAATGTTATGGTATGAGGTTTATATCTGATTTCAGAAAAAATTATTTTGTAATATTAGTCTAATACAATAACTTTACAAAATTATTTCTAAGTATAGTCTTGTTACTTATATTTAGAAAAATAATGGGAAGTTCAAAACTTTCTCTTAAGAAATTCATCAGATATATTAGCACACATATAATGATGAAAACATATATATATATATTTATATGTTTGAAATTTTGGATATTATTCATATACACTAGTGGTCAAAAAGAAATTAGTTTCCGTCAATAAAAGAATATATTATTCCTTTTTTTTTGGTTTAATTTTTACCAAATTTATTAGTACTCTGTATACATACATATTACCTTATTTACTAGTACTACATGTAAATAAAATATCCCAATTTTTAGGAAAGCTTTTTCTTCACATCCACTCTCAAACTGTCTCAAAGAAGAAAGGATTTGACACGTGTCAAAGGCAATATGAAACACAAAAAGATATACAGTAATACTGTGTAGAGGGTTTTGCATGAAGAACAAGAGTCACAATTTTGCATTCTGGGTTATCTCATCTCTCTTTTCAGTTCCTCCCTAGTAGATCCTTTGCCAATTAAAATGAGAACAGAGCCAATGAGAATCATCCTCCATTTCTAAAGGTTTTATGTACCCTCTAATAGAATTTCTGCCAGGGAAATAAGTTGAGTCCTTGGGCAACAAATTTAGCTCACTAGGATAATGGACAATATGCAATTGGGTCTGAAGCTCATGGATCGTTCGCCTAGAGTATCATCTACGGATATATTACTTGAAAACCTTGTGAGGTCAGCAGTAGATATTTAAGCAGCTGCTCAGGATTTGCATATCTTAGATGCATTTAATATGATTAACATTACTGCCTACATAAAAAACTGATTATTTCTCTCTCACCGTAGATCCCAGAGAACAGTAAAACAGTACTTTCTTAGGGAGCTTTAAAATCTTTTCAGCGAAACCACTATGGTTTTGCTACATTATGAATTTTACTACATGGGTAGTGACATTAGAATATAGGAAGATTTTTAAGTTGTTTATGTGCATATGTAGGTGTCTGTATCTGTGTGCCTGTACTGAGTTGGGTAATTTATATTTTTCTAATACATACTCAAAGATGATCTTTTGCAGAGAAGTTAGAATAAGTAATAGCACTTTGCTTTCTCTTTGAGACAGTTAATGCCATACTTTTTATAGAGGCATCTTTTCTAAAATTTGGAGCTTAATTTTATTTTAATTTTTTGAAGCATATTATTAGTATTCTTGATAGCATTTTGCCTCTCTAGGAAGTCATCATCAGTCAAAAAAATAAGACACATTACATTCATTACCAGTTAAGCAATCTAAATATATTTTTATCCAAATTACTGCAATTTTAAATCACTTCCAAAAAGAGGGAGAGATAAATGCAAACGACCTGAGGCTAAAAATAGCTATAGAAACAGGTCCCAGAGGAAACTGAACACAAGACCAGCAAGATGAGAAGGAAAAACTGTCAGGAAGTTCTAGTGCACAAGTGGATTGATGCAGAACAAGGAAAGCTTTGGACAGCTAAAGAAATTAGACTTAATGTAAGTAATGAAGGGGATATCAAACACAGAAGGTTATTTTTACTAGAATTCTTCTTGACTTATAAATCTGCCTGTGCTTAATTATTGAATGGGCTTCTTTGGTGGCTCATATGGTAAAGAATCTGCCTGCTATGTGGGAGACCCGGGTTTGATCCTTGGGTTGGGAAGATCCCCTGGAGGACTACATGGCAACCCACTCCAGTATTCCTGCCCAGAGAATCCCCAAAAACAGAGGAGCCTAGTGGGCTACAAATCCATGGGGTCACAAAGAGTCAGACATGACTGAGCAACTAAGCGCAGCACGAATATTCTAAGCATAATTTCTGGAGAATGTGAAGACTAACATTTAAGATATTAGTAGCAATTTTCAAAATCAGGATACTCACTTGTTTTTATAAGGGTTGGTTTATTCTAGTTCTGATTTTAACATTCTTCATAAGTATGAGCTGCACTATTGTAGAGTTTATTTCCTGTGAAAATATACAGATACTTGACATCAGACTTTTTTCTTTCCATTTCATTACCACAGCATCCATAACCTACAATATATTTTACTTTTGTTGGCACGGTTCGTTTCACCATCAATCACTTTCTACTCATAAACAACAGGAAATAAGAAAATATGTAAATTTTCTGAAGAATACTGAAAAAAATGTTAGAATGTACCAAGGAAGAAGGTAGCAAGAAAATTATAACTGCAATTGAAGACTATAATTGCAAAAGGAAAGCCATGGCTAATGCAGCAGGACAATTAACTTAGTTACAATCATAATAGCAAGAATTGTTTTTTTCTAAATAATGTTATTGCTCATGAAAGATGAAGACTGTATTATTCTATAGATTAATCATATTATGCATCGTATTATGACAGTTACCTATTTAAGTATTCATGGTTTTAAAAAAACATACTTTCAAAGACATCCAAACTCTTCCAAAACCAATTTCTGCCTGTTTCTAAAGTAAATATGAAGCTTAAGCCTAATCTTCTGAAGTTTAAAATGTTTCATTGATTTTGACAATACATGTATAATGAATTGTATCAATGACATTGGTTACAAACCAATAAACTTAACATAGAACCTTATGCATAATAATTTTTATTTATAGATATTTAAAAGACTCTACACATATTTTGACCAATACTTATGATAATGAAGTCATTTATGGAAATCAAAGAAAAATATAAACAAATAATAAAATCATGCTTTTAATTTTGTTCACTAAGGTTATTTCTTCTAAGTAAGAAAATAATACAACTCTTGTATTTTCAAGACCACCATGCTGCCTTTCTAGTAAAATTTTGCATGATTTCATGGATACACACTTCATGATGATCAAAAGGATAGATAGAGGTTTTTTTTTTTTTTTTTTTTTAAGAATGTATCATTTGTGGCCTGATTTATGTCAATGAGTTCAAAATAAAACACTGGGGAAAAGGAGAAGAACAAGAAAGATAGGAATGAATACAAATGAATAGAATATCATACAGCAAGACAGACTCATATAAGAGAAATATTGATGAGGCATGTGTTACTCCTCATTAGAGAATTTTTTAAGCTGTTGAATTTAAAAAAATGAACAACCCCCCATTTTTTTAACTTAATTTTAATGCTTATAGTTAAGAAAAAAACAAACGAGCAGGTATTAGGCAGCTTTATGTTTCAAGCAAATCTCAAGACATTTAACCTTTGAAAATTGCAGTTTTCATTGTTTAAAGCAAGACTAAACAACATAAAATCAATTAATAGATTACACGGAAATTTCTGTTCTTTAGGACATAACAAGTTTTTTTTCTTGTTGTTTGTTTAATGTACATCTGGAGATGTATCTGGGAGAACACCATTCAGATGTGAAAGTACTAGTCAATTCTTCCCTTAACTCTGAAGCTTTTCTCTAATAGATGGCATGATTATCTTAATATTCTAATATTTAGAAACACTATAACTCTAAGAAGGCCTGCAATATTTTCATAATGATAATTTCACTAAGAACATGATTATTTCTAGCTTATATTTAGACAGTGAGTGTGTTCTAAGTCTCTTCATTCGTGTCCAATGCTGTGCGACCCTATGGACTGCAGCCTGCCAGGCTCCTCTGTCCATGGGATTCTCCAGGCAAGAATACTGGAGTGGGTTTCAGTGCTCTCCTCCAGAGGATCTTCCTGACACAAGGATCAAATCCAAGTCTCTTTCGTCTTTCTGCATTGGCAGTCAGGTTCTTTACCACTAGCGCCACCTGGAAAGAACATTATAAATCTTGACAAATAAACAAATGGTTTAGAAAGATTCCTGTAGTTTACAGTATACAGTGTTGGGATTTCAAATTAAGTAGTTATTAGAGACCCATAGAAAGTTTCCTGAAATATTATGCACATAAAATTCTATACTAATGCATTTGTGTGTATGTTCATGTTTGTGTGTGGGGGTGTAAAATCATAAAAGTGAATCACAGAATATACTCTATAGTGTTGAATTTTGCTACTTTAGTACTTATTCGTTATGATTGTTTTAGATACTTTCTATAACATGTAGAATAAATTAAAGAAAGAGTGAATAATTCTAGGAAATTAAACTTCTCTCTCTGCCTCAAATTTTACCATGCAGACATTAATACATTTTATTTCAAATATGCAATACTTATTGAATATATTGGATATATATATTCCACTAATATAATAATAAAGAAGTTTGTTACTGAATGTGTAAAATGCAGTTTTCATTTTTATGAATGAATTTATTCCTCCTCTAATTTTTCTTCTCACTTGCTTGAACGTGTAACCTAGGAGTGCTTGCTGAACCATAGGGTATATATATGTTTAGCTTTATTAACTAATGCCAAACTATTAAACAAAATAATTGATAAATTTACACTCACACCAGCAGTGTCCAACAATTCTCTTTTAGCCACATTATTTCTAAAGCTTTGTATTGTCCAATTTCTTTATTATTGTGAGATTAAATCATATAAATATTATACCATTATAGTCTTATTTTGTTTCTTTTCCTAAAATTCAGTTTCTTATGTTTATTGGCAATTTATATTTTTCTTCTATAAAATGCTTATTTATGCTTCTTTTTAAATTAAATCAAGGGACTTTGATTAATTTTTGTTTTTTTTCTCTATATTCTGGATACTAATACTACTTGTTTACACTGTTATAGATATTCGCTCTATATATGCTGTTCAGATTTTCATATTTTTAAGTTTCTTTTTAATATAAATTTATTTTAATTGGAGGCTAATTACTTTACAATAGTGTATTGGTTTTGCCATTCATGAACATGAATCTGCCACGGGTGTCTTAGGCTTGTTGCTGTTGTTGTTTAGTCTCTAAGTCCTGTCTGACTCTTTTGAGACCCCAGGGACTGTAGCCATCCAGGCTCCTCTGTTCATAGGATTTCCTAGGCAAGAATACTGGAGTGCATTGCCATTTCCCTCTCCAGTGCATCTTTCTGACCCAGGGATCAAACTCACATCTCCCACATTGGCAGGTGTATTCTTTACGACTGAGTCACCCAGGAAGACTCTTAATTATGTAGCACCCCAATTTATTTCTCATTTATTTTGCAGTTAGTATTTTGAAATTCTTCCCTATATAGATAGCTTAAAGATATTCCTTTATATTTTATTCTTTTATTATTATATTTATTTATTTAAAGGGTGATATTTATTTTTACTATAAATTTATTTATTTTAATTGGAGGCTAATTACTTTGCAATATTGTATTGGTTTTGCAATACATCAACATGAATCCACCACAGGTATACACGTGTTCCCAATCCTGAACCCCCCCTCCCACCTCACTCCCTGTACCATCTTTCTAGGTCATCCAAGTGCACCAGCCCCAAGCATCCGTTTTCATGCATCGAACCTGGACTGGCGAGGTGTTTCATATATGATATTATACATGTTTCAAAGCCATTCTCCAAATCATCCCACCCTCTCCCTCTCCCACAGATTCCAAAAGACTGTTCTATACACTTTATATTTTATTTTAAGGGGTTTATAAAAGTTAGAACTGGACGTGGGACAACAGACTGGTTCCAAATAGGAAAAGGAGTACGTCAAGTCTGTATATTGTCACCCTGCTTATTTAACTTATATGCAGAATACATCATGAGAAACACTGGGCTGGAAGAAGCACAAGCTGAAATCAAGATTGCCAGGATAAATATCAATGACCTCAGATATGCGGATGACACTACCCTTATGGCAGAAAATGAAGAGGAACTAAAAAGCCTCTTGATGAAAATGAAAGAGGAGAGTGAAAAAGTTGGCTTAAAGCTCAACATTCAGAAAACGAAGATCATGGCATCTGGTCCCATCACTTCATGGAAAATAGATGGGGAAACAGTGTCAGACTTTATTTTGGGGGGCTCCAAAATCACTGCAGATGGTGACTGCAGCCATGAAATTGAAAGACGCTTACTCCTTGGAAGGAAAGTTATGACCAACCTAGATAGCATATTCAAAAGCAGAGACATTACTTTGCCAACAAGGGTCCGTCTAGTCAAGGCTATTTTTTTTTTCATACATCATGATGTATGAATTTATTTATTTATTTATTTATTTATTCAAGCATTCATCCATTCATTGTTTATTTATCAATTTATTTATTCATCCATCCATTCATTCATTGTTGGAGTCAAGAGCTGTGCTGTATGTAACAGCTCTATTGCATGGGCTGGATTTGACAGATGGACTTGCATTAAAGTTTCCTTTTCTATTCTCTCACCATTAAATTTATGAACCAGGCTAAGTCATGGGAGTAGGAAGAAAAGCTTCAAACTTGGGCTAAGATTGGACAAAATTATCTAAGAGTTCCTGGAAAGGCTATGGTTTTTCCAGTGGTCATGTATGGATGTGAGATTTGGACTGTGAAGAAAGCTGAGCATCGAAGAATTGATGCTTTTGAACTGTGGCGTTGGAGAAGACTCTTGAGACTCCCTTGGACTGCAAGGAGATCCAACCAGTCCATTCTGAAGATCACCCCTGGGTGTTCTTTGGAAGGGATGGTGCTAAAGCTGAAACTCCAGTACTTTGGCCACCTTGTGCGAAGACTTGACTCATTGGAAAAGACTCTGATGCTTGGAGGGTTTGGGGGCAGGAGGAGAAGGGGACGACAGAGCATGAGATGGCTGGATGGCATCACTGACATGATGGACATGAGTCTGAGTGAACTCCGGGAGTTGGTGATGGACAGGGAGGTCTGGCGGGCTGCAATTCATGGGGTTGCAAAGAGTCAGACCACGACTGAAGTGACTTAGCAGCAGGAGCAGCAGTATATTTTGCAGTTCAGTTATTTTGTTATTCATCACTCTTTGTTCTTTAGTTCTTCTAGTTTCTTATTAAACTTTTTTTTTGTATTTTATTGATTCATGCCTCCTTTATTTCAGAGATTTGGGATCATCTTTTCTATCATTACTCTGAATGTTTGTTCAGTTAGGTTGCCTATTTCCTCTACATTTCTTGGGTCTTGTAGGTTTTTACCTTGTTGCTTCATCTGTAACATATTATTTTGTCATCCCTTTTTTGGTGAGTGGGGATATGTTCTTGTCTTGCTGGTTGTTTGATGTTAGGCATCCAGGTTTGGAGTTTGGAAGCAGTTGAATGGAACCAGATCTAGATGCTGAGATGAGGAGTACTGGGAGAGCTCAGAGCAATAAATATTCCTTGGGGCCTGAGGCTCTGTTAGTCTAGTGGTTTGGGCTCAGGGCTCCCATTGCAGGACTCCTGTTGGGGGCCAGAATGAGGTACTCCGCCCGTGGCAAAGGTCATGAGGAAGGAGGCTCGACATACGCAAAGGCGGGATCGAGCCTCAGGACTCCCCCTGGAAATCCTCGAGCATCTACCCCCATAACCAGAGCCTGCCTACTTTACTACTTTGTGCTCTCACCTACACCTCTGACTTTACGGGGGGCTGTCCCCCACCACCTCTTTCGGAGAAGGAGTTAACCTAGAGCTCCAGTTAATCAAAACTCCTGGGTGTGACAAGAGTGTTTTTACCTACAAACTCCTCTGAAAGTTCTCTGGCCTGCCTGACAGTCTTGTCCGGCCACATGTGATTGCTCACAGCCTCCCAACTGTGAGAGGCATGAGATGCTTTAAACCTTCTAAAAACAGGTTCCTTAGAAAAGTTAGAAAACTATTAGTATAAGTATAATGGGCTGATTAGAAATTGTATTGGTGATGGGTTTTTCATTTGTTGAGCCAATGTTTGTTGCTAAGACTCCACATCCCCTGCCCTTACACACATTAATGAATATATAGAAGAAATAAGTATTAACTTTTGATATTAATCACGTTAGACCTTAGGCTAAGTAAATTCTTTCCTTAACTAAAACCCACTATACCCTCACCATATAGGAATGTAACTTTATTTGGGTGGCGTCTGTTTTAAGAATAATCACCCTTGGAGAAAAAAGTGTTCTGGTTGACTGACCACGGTCACAAGGAGAGGGTCATAAATTGTCAGCAGGGCCCCTGGCCAGAAGATGATGTAACACCCCTAAGACCTCTGTATACATTTGTATGAAGCAACTGACTTTAATAAAAGTCAGGACTGCTGTCCCCATATGACTTTTGTATAACATCTCAGTGTATAAAAACAGACTGGAAAATATAGAATTGGGATCAGTTCCTCGAAAGACTGGTCTCCCCATGTCTCTCTTTCTCTCACTCTGGCTGAGTCTCCATCTGGAGCACGGAACCTGCCATGCTTACTAATTATGCCTGGGCTTCTAAGATCCGACTGGGGAGGCCTCAGTGTCTCCTCTCCTTCGGGAGAATGGAAGGACGCCTGTGGCCTACGTAAGTGGTGCAAGCTTCTTGTCTTGAAGTTTTATTGGTCTCCTGCATAAACCAAGCTACTCAGCCTCTTTTCTCCACTGAATTTTCCTACTGAGCTATCCTCATTCTATTACTCTTTATATCTTTGATGAATATTTAAATAGTCGCCTAAGCCCTTTCCACTTCAAATACCCTGGATCAGCCAGGGCTGGACCCTGGCAGACTCCCTGTCCATCACCAACTCCTGGATTTCGCTCAGACTCGTGTCCATCGAGTCAGTGATGCCATCCAGCCATTTCATGCTCTGTCGTCCCCTTCTCCTCCTGCCCCCAATCCCTCCCAGCATCAGAGTCTTTTCCAATGAGTCAAGTCTTCGCATGAGGTGGCTAAAGTACTGGAGTTTCAGCTTTAGCATCATTCCTTCCAAAGAACACCCAGGGCTGATCTCCTTCAGAATAGACTGGTTGGATCTCCTTGCAGTCCAAGGGACTCTCAAGAGTCTTCTCCAACACCACAGTTCAAAAGCATCAATTCTTCGGCACTCAGCCTTCTTCACAGTCCAACTCTCACATCCATACATGACCACAGGAAGAAAGATGAACAGCTTAAAAAAAAATCAACATTTCTTCTTGAAAGCCAGTTTAATTCACACTTGTCAAAACTTAGAAGCAATCAAGATGTATTTCATGAGGTGAAAGGATAAACTGTGGTATAAAGGAATGACATATTATTCAACACTTAAAATAAATGAGCTATCAAGCCATAAAAAGATAAGGAGAAATTTTAAATTCATATTACTAATGGAAAAAAAAAGCAATCAGAAAAGGTTACATAATATGTTTCTAACTATGTGACAGTCTGGAAAAGGTAAATTACGGTGAAAATACAAAGATCAAGGATTGCCAATGGTGTATGTGAGAGGAGCAATGAATAGGAAGAGAAGAGAAGATGTCTGGGGGAAAAAAAAGTGAAAAGCAGATTCTTTACCAACTGAGTTTAAGTAAGTAAATTTGATGTGTACTTTAAGTATAGATCCTTTTAATGGGTTTGGTGCATCACACTGCTGTGTGAGATAGCCACACCCAAAATGAAAACTGGTCCTCCTGCAGAGTATCAGAAGAAATCAACAAAAGTCGTACTTTGTACTATGGCAGTAATATTCCATGAACACTGCCTGTAATTATATATTGGAGGAAAAGAGAAATATTTTAGCAAGGAAAATAATTTGCTCGTTTCAAAGTATATCTACATTTCTATTTCCTTTCTATGCAATTATTTTACATATTTTCAAAATCTGTCATCTGCAGAGAGCTCTATGAACGCTATTAGCATAAGTGGCCCTCGAGTCAAAAATTAGGGCAGTGAATATACTCTCTATAATGTTATGATGGACAAATGTCACTATAAATTTATCAAACTTACAGAATATATAACACAACAGTGAACTTTAAGGTACTATGGATTTTGAGTAATTATCATGTATCAGTAATTCCTGCTAATAAATAATATACTGTTTTGGTGGCTGATATGAAATATGGGAGAGTTTACACATGTGGAAGCAGGGGAATATATGGGAAATCTTTGCACCTTGTTCTCAATTTTGTTGTAAACCTAAACCTGCTCCAAAAAAATAAAATAAATGAAATATAAAATACACCCTCCAAGAAACCAAAATTGAAAAAGGCTCATGTACTCCAGTGTTCATTGCACCACTATTTACAATATGGAAGCAACATAAATGCCCATCATCAGTTAAACGGATAAAGAAAAAGTGGTACATATATACAATGGAATATTACTCAACCATGAAAAGAAACATATTTGAGTCAGTCCTAATAAAGTGGATGAACCTAGAGCCTATTATACAGAGTGAAGTCAGAAAGAGAAAAGCAAATATCATATATTAATGCATATATATGGAATCTAGAAAGATGGTACTGATGAACCTACTTACAGGGCAACAATGGAAATGTAGACATAAAGAACAGATTATGGACACAGACTGCGAGAGAAGAAGGGGAGAGTGGGACAAATGGAGACAGTAACATGGAAGTATACACACTATCATGTGTAAAATAGGTAGCCAATGATAATTTGCTGTATGACTTAGGGAAACTGAGGCTCTGTAACAACCTAGAGGGGTGGGAAGGGATGGGAGGTGGGAAGGAGGTGATACATATATACCTATGGCTGACTCATGTTGATACTTGGCAGAAAAGAACACAATATTGTGAAGAAACTTACCTTCAATTAAAAATAAATGGTTGGGGAAAAAAAAAAAAAACCCTCAGCTTAACATTCAGAAAACGAAGATCATGGCATCCAGTCCCATCGCTTCATGGGAAATAGATGGGGAAACACTGGAAACAGTGTCAGACTTTATTTTCTGGGGCTCCAAAATCACTGCAGATGGTGACTGCAGCCATGAAATTAAAAGACGCTTACTCCTTGGAAGGAAAGTTATGACCAACCTAGATAGCATATTGAAAAGCAGAGACATTACTTTGCCAGCAAAGGTTCGTCTAGTCAAGGCTATGATTTTTCCTATGGTCATGTATGGAAGTGAGAGTTGGACTGTGAAGAAGGCTGAGCACCGAAGAATTGATGCTTTTGAACTGTGGTGTTGGAGAAGACTCTTGAGAGTCCCTTGGACTGCAAGGAGATCCAACCAGTCCATTCTGAAGGAGATCAGCCCTGGGTGTTCTTTGGAAGGAATGATGCTAAAGCTGAAACTCCAGTACTTTGGCCACCTCATGCGAAGAGTTGACTCATTGGAAAAGACTGATGCTGGGAGGGATTGGGGGCAGGAGGAGAAGGGGACGACAGAGGATGAGATGGCTGGATGGCATCACTGACTCGATGAACGTGAGTCTGAGTGAACTCCAGAAGATGTTGATGGACAGGGAGGCCTGGCATGCTGTGATTCATGGGGTCGCAAAGAGTCAGACACGACTGAGTGACTGAACTGAACTGAACTGAATATATTACTCAATATTAAAAAACTTAAATCCTTTTCTCTATAAATGGGAGCAAGTCAAGTATACCTATCTTATCACTGCTATTCAAGGTAGTATTGGAAGAAGATGAGAAGGTTAGATGGCATCACCAACCCAGTGGACATGAGTTTGAGCAAGCTCCAGGAGATGATGAAGGACAGGGAAGTTTGGCATGCTTCAGTCCATAGGATCACAAAGAGTCAGATATGACTGAGTAACTGAATGACAACCACAACATGTAAAGGAATGGAATTGAATAATTAGCATTTATTATATACAAAATAGTTTTAAAAATATGAAAGATTTTAACATAATATGAGACTGTAAACCCCTAGAAGAAAATACAGGAGAAAAACTTTTTGATATTGACCTTGGAAGTGGTTTCTTGGATACATCATAAGAGTAAGATTGCTGTTGTTGCTTAGTCTCTGACTCTTTTGCAACCCCATGGGCTGTAGCCCACCAGGCTCCTCTGTCCATTGGATTTCCCAGGCAAGAATACTAGAGTGACTTGCCATTTCCTTCTTCAGGGCATCGTCCTGACCCGTGGACCGAACTTGTATCTCCTACATTGCAGGCTGATTATTTTACCACTGAGCCACCTGGGAAGCCCATAAGTGAGATTACATCAAACTCAAGAGCTTTCCCATAGCAAAGAAATAATTAAACAAGTGAAATGACAACCTACATAATGAGAGAGAATATTTGCAAGCCATATACCCAATAAGGAATTACTTTCCAAAATATGTATAAGAACTTCTTATGCTTAGTAGAAATAGTAAAAATAACCTAATTAACGAATGAGCAAAGGATCTGAATAAATATTTCACCAAAGAAGACATGCAAGTGACTAATAAGTAAATGAATAAGTTGCTCAGCATCACTAATTATTGGAAAGATACAACTAAAAACCTCAATGTGATATCAAGTCCCACCTTGTAGGCTGATAAAAAAACAAACAAACCTAAAGATGACAAATGTTGGCAATGCTGTGGAGAAATTGGAACACTTCTACTTTTGAAGGTGAAGTGTATGTTTATTATCTTTATTATGGACGATGGCTATATGAGTGTGTACAAAAGTTCAAGCTCATCAAATTGCATGCACATTTACTATGTACATTTGTGCATATAGATTATACCCCAATAATCACGGCAAGAATTTTCTAGAGTTTCATAAGTTGATCATACAAAGTATATAGAAGTTCAAATGGCCAAAAGTTGCTGCAAAATTACTGAAATAAAATAATTATATAAATATACATACCCTGCCAAATGTCAAGGCTTGTTATAAATGTATAATTATTAAATTGGAATATTATTTGTGTAAAGGCAAACACGCTTAAAAATAAAAGTATGAAGAATAAAAAGAAACAAATTTATGGATTCATGTATATTATGGAAGTGACAGTAAACAGCAGTGGGGAAAGAAGGAACTAACTGAAAGATATGAGAAGAAAATTGGTCATTTATATGGAAAAGTATGCATCTCTAACTCAAAGCATCAATTTCTGAAACATTAAACATCTAAATTAAAAAATAAAATTCAGTTCAGTTTACCGGGGTCCAGCCCCAGTTGTATCCACATTCCCTTAGGAGGGCAGCATTGGCGATTAGAATAGCAAAGGCTGAGAGATTTTAGAGGCTCATTAATAACTGGTTTATGTGGGAAATAAGTAAAGTTTGTGATACCGAACTTGCTCTGAATACAGAGGCCACAGGCGCCCTCTCGAATAGCAGAAGGTGTCCCACCTTGGGCGCCTTCTCAAGTGGGTCTTAGAAGCCCAGGCAAATAAGTAGTCCCAGAGGACCCCCACGCTCCAATTATTTTGGCCTGAAAAGATAGAGAAGAAAAAGTGAGAAAAGGAAGCAAGAAAGAATAACACAGGGAGACCAAGCCTGTTGAGCAAGGCCCGTAGCTTTATTTTCAAAGGGAGCTTATATACCTTAAGTTGTGCATAAAGGATAATAGGGGGTGTGAAATCATGAAAAGTCAGCAGCCTTTGATCCTTATCGAGACCAGGCTTTCTTTTCTGCAAACTTATCGTATACAAATGTTTTTTTTTTTAGATGATTTCCATCATCTTCTGGCCAGAAGGCCTGTTAACATTTTATGACTCTGATAAAGGTTTGTCAACCATAAGACTTATTTTCTCTAAGAGTAATTATTTTAAAGTCTGGCGCCATCCTCTAAAGGTGTTAAATAAAGTTGCATTCCTATAGGGCAAAGGTGCAGTGGGTTTACAACAAAGAAAGAGTTTATTACCTCAAGGGTCTAAAGTTGTTAGCACCAAGGCCACTACTTATTTTTTCTACATACCAACTATATTAATTAATACACTTTTAAGGATACAATACAGGGGATGTGGAAACTTGGCAGCAAGCATTGGCTCAACAATGAAATCTTCTACTAGTTCTAACAATTTCTCTCTAAGAGGCTCTATACTATTTGAATATCTTAAGCTTCTCATGCCTCTCACCATTGGGAGACTGTAAACAATCGTATGCGTAGCTGTAGGACTCCGGGTAAACTTGTCAGGCAAGTTAGAGAGCCATTTGAGGGGTTTGGATTGAAACACTCCTATTATGCCCAGGAGGCTAATTAGCTAGAGCTCTAAGTTGATTTCCTTCAGAGAAAAGGTGATTGGGGATAGCCCTCCATGACTGTCAGAGAAGTCGGTGAAGGTCATGAAGCAGTAAAACAGACAGACTCAGATTTTGAGGTAGATGCTCAGGCAGGACCAGAGGGGCACCCCTCGAGTTCTGGCTTGCCTTGCTCACCAGAACTCTCCCACATGACCTTGTCATGGGTGGGGACTCCCGTGCTGGCTCCAGGCATCAGTTCAGTTCAGTTGCTCAGTCGTGTTCGACTCTTTGCGACCCCATGAATCGCAGCACGCCAGGCCTCCCTGTCCAACACCAACTCCCAGAGTTCACTCAGACTCAAGTCCATTGAGTCAGTGATGCCATCCAGCCATCTCATCCTCTGTCATCAACTTCTCCTCCTGCCCCACAAACCCTCCCAGCGTCAGAGTTTTTCCAATGAGTCAACTCTTTGCATGAGGTGGCCAAAGTACTGCAGTTTCAGCTTCAGCATTGGTCCTTCCAAAGAACACCTGGGGCGGATTTCCTTCAGAATGGACTGGTTGGATGTCCTTGCAGTCCAAGGAACTCTCAAGAGTCTTCTCCAACACCACAGTTCAAAAGCATCAATTCATCGGCACTCAGCTTTTGTCACAGTTCAACTCTCACATCCATACATGACCACTGGAAAAACCATAGCCTTGTCTAGACGGACCCTTGTTGGCAAAGTAATGTCTCTGCTTGTCAATATGCTATCTAGGTTAATCATAACTTTCCTTCCAAGGAGTAAGCATCTTTCAATTTCATGGCTACAGTCACCATCTCCAGTGATTTTGGAGCCCCCAAAATAAAGTCTGACACTGTTTCCACTGTTTCCGCATCTATGTCCCATGAAGTGGTGGGAATGAATGCCATGATCTTCATTTTCCTAATGTTGAGCTTTAAGCCAACTTTTTCACTCTCCACTTTCACTTTCATCAAGAGGCTTTTGAGTTCCTCTTCACTTTCTGCCATAAGGGTGGTGTTGTCTGCATATCTGTGGTTATTGATATTTCTCCCAGCAATCTTGATTCCAGCTTGTGTTTCTTCCAGTCCAGCATTTCTCATGATGTACTCTGCATATAAGTTAAATAAACAGGGTGACAATATACAGCCCTGATGTACTCCTTTTCCTATTTGGAACCAGTCTGTTGTTCCATGTCCAGTTCTAACTGTTGCTTCCTGACCTGCAAACAAATTTCTCAAGAGGCATATCAGGTGGTCTGGTATTCCCATCTCTTTCAGAATTTTCCACTGTTTATTGTGATCTTTGGCATAGTCAATAAAGCAGAAATAGATGTTTTTCTGGAATTCTCTTGCTTTTTCCATGAAAATAAATATCACCCTTTAAATAAATAAATATAATAATAATAAAAGAATAAAATATAAAGGAATATCTTTAAGCTATCTATATAGGGAAAAATTTCAAAATACTAACTGCAAAATAAATGAGAAATAAATTGGGGTGCTACATAATTAAGAGTCTTCCTGGGTGACTCAGTGGTAAAGAATACACTTGCCAATGTGGGAGATGAGAGTTTGACCACTGGGTCAGAAAGATGCACTGGAGAGGGAAATGGCAATGCACTCCAATGTTCTTGCCTAGGAAATCCTATGAACAGAGGAGCCTGGAAGTCTACAGTCCATGGGGTCTCAAAAGAGTCAGACAGGACTTAGAGACTAAACAACAACAGCAACAAGCCTAAGACACCCGTGGCAGATTCATGTTGATGTATGGCAAAACCAACACAGTATTGTAAAGTAATTAGCCTCCATTTAAAATAAATAAATTTATATTTAAAAAAACTTAAAAATTTGAAAATCTGAACAGCATATATAGAGAGAATATCTATAACAGTATAAACAAGTAGTATTTGTATCCAAAATATAGAGAAAAAAACATAAAAAATAATCAAAGTCACTTGATTTAATTAAAAAAGAGGCATTAATAAGCATTTTATAGAAGAAAAATATAAATTGCCAATAAACATAAGAAACTGAATTTTAGGAAAAGAAACAAAATAAGACTATAATGATATAATATTTATATGATTTAATCTCACAATAATAAAGAAATTGGACAATACAAAGCTTTAGAAATAATGTGGCTAAAAGAGAATTGTTGGACACTGCTGGTGTGAGTGTAAATTTATCATTATTTTGTTTAATAGTTTGGCATTAGTTAATAAAGCTAAACATACATATACCCTATGGTTCAGCAACCACTCCTAGGTTACATGTTCAAGCAAGTGAGAAGGAAATTTAGAGGAGGAATAAATTTATTCATAAAAATGAAAACTGCGTTTTAACATTCAGTAACAAACTTCCTTATTATTATATTAGTGGAATATATATATCCAATATATTCAATAAGTATTGCATATTTGAAATAAAATGTATTAAACTAATGTCTGCATGGTAAATTTGAGGCAGAGAGAAAAGTTTAATATCCTAGAATTATTCACTTTTTCTTTAATTTATTCCACATGTTATAGAAAGTATCTAAAACAATCATAACGAATAAGTACTAAAGTAGCAAAATTCAACACTATAGAGTATATTCTGTGATTCACTTTTATGATTTTACACCCCCACACACAAACATGAACATACACACAAATGCATTAGTATAGAATTTTATGTGCATAATATTTCAGGAAACTTTCTATGGGTCTCTAATAACTACTTAATTTGAAATCCCAACACTGTATACTGTAAACTACAGGAATCTTTCTAAACCATTTGTTTATTTGTCAAGATTTATAATGTTCTTTCCAGGTGGCGCTAGTGGTAAAGAACCTGACTGCCAATGCAGAAAGACGAAAGAGACTTGGATTTGATCCTTGTGTCAGGAAGATCCTCTGGAGGAGAGCACTGAAACCCACTCCAGTATTCTTGCCTGGAGAATCCCATGGACAGAGGAGCCTGGCAGGCTGCAGTCCATAGGGTCGGACAGCATTGGACATGAATGAAGAGACTTAGAACACACTCATTGTCTAAATATAAGCTAGAAATAATCATGTTCTTAGTGAAATTATCATTATGAAAATATTGCAGGCCTTCTTAGAGTTATAGTGTTTCTAAATACTAGAATATTAGGATAATCATGCCATCTATTAGAGAAGAGCTTCAGAGTTTAGGAAAGAATTGACTAGTACTTTCACATCTGAATGGTGTTCTCCCAAATTTATAGCCACATGTACATTAAAAAAAAAACAAACAAAAAAAACTTGTTATGTCCTAAAGAACAGAAATTTCCGTGTAATCTATTAATTGATTTTATGTTGTTTAGTCTTGCTTTAAACAATGAAAACTGCAATTTTCAAAGGTTAAATGTCTTGAGATTTGCTTGAAACATAAAGCTGCCTAATACCTGCTCGTTTGTTTTTTTCTTAACTATAAGCATTAAAATTAAGTTAAAAAAATGGGGGGTTGTTCATTTTTTTAAATTCAACAGCTTAAAAAATTCTCTAATGAGGAGTAACACATGCCTCATCAATATTTCTCTTATATGAGTCTGTCTTGCTGTATGATATTCTATTCATTTGTATTCATTCCTATCTTTCTTGTTCTTCTCCTTTTCCCCAGTGTTTTATTTTGAACTCATTGACATAAATCAGGCCACAAATGATACATTCTTAAAAAAAAAAAAAAAAAAACACCTCTATCTATCCTTTTGATCATCATGAAGTATATATCCATGAAATCATGCAAAATTTTACTAGAAAGGCAGCATGGTGGTCTTGAAAATACAAGAGTTGTATTATTTTCTTACTTAGAAGAAATAACCTTAGTGAACAAAATTAAAAGCATGATTTTATTATTTGTTTATATTTTTCTTTGATTTCCATAAATGACTTCATTATCATAAGTATTGGTCAAAATATGTGTAGAGTCTTTTAAATATCTATAAATAAAAATTATTATGCATAAGGTTCTATGTTAAGTTTATTGGTTTGTAACCAATGTCATTGATACAATTCATTATACATGTATTGTCAAAATCAATGAAACATTTTAAACTTCAGAAGATTAGGCTTAAGCTTCATATTTACTTTAGAAACAGACAGAAATTGGTTTTGGAAGAGTTTGGATGTCTTTGAAAGTATGTTTTTTTAAAACCATGAATACTTAAATAGGTAACTGTCATAATACGATGCATAATATGATTAATCTATAGAATAATATAGTCTTCATCTTTCATGAGCAATAACATTATTTAGAAAAAAACAATTCTTGCTATTATGATTGTAACTAAGTTAATTGTCCTGCTGCATTAGCCATGGCTTTCCTTTTGCAATTATAGTCTTCAATTGCAGTTATAATTTTCTTGCTACCTTCTTCCTTGGTACATTCTAACATTTTTTTCAGTATTCTTCAGAAAATTTACATATTTTCTTATTTCCTGTTGTTTATGAGTAGAAAGTGATTGATGGTGAAACGAACCGTGCCAACAAAAGTAAAATATATTGTAGGTTATGGATGCTGTGGTAATGAAATGGAAAGAAAAAAGTCTGATGTCAAGTATCTGTATATTTTCACAGGAAATAAACTCTACAATAGTGCAGCTCATACTTATGAAGAATGTTAAAATCAGAACTAGAATAAACCAACCCTTATAAAAACAAGTGAGTATCCTGATTTTGAAAATTGCTACTAATATCTTAAATGTTAGTCTTCACATTCTCCAGAAATTATGCTTAGAATATTCGTGCTGCGCTTAGTTGCTCAGTCATGTCTGACTCTTTGTGACCCCATGGATTTGTAGCCCACTAGGCTCCTCTGTTTTTGGGGATTCTCTGGGCAAGAATACTGGAGTGGGTTGCCATGTAGTCCTCCAGGGGATCTTCCCAACCCAAGGATCAAACCCGGGTCTCCCACATAGCAGGCAGATTCTTTACCATATGAGCCACCAAAGAAGCCCATTCAATAATTAAGCACAGGCAGATTTATAAGTCAAGAAGAATTCTAGTAAAAATAACCTTCTGTGTTTGATATCCCCTTCATTACTTACATTAAGTCTAATTTCTTTAGCTGTCCAAAGCTTTCCTTGTTCTGCATCAATCCACTTGTGCACTAGAACTTCCTGACAGTTTTTCCTTCTCATCTTGCTGGTCTTGTGTTCAGTTTCCTCTGGGACCTGTTTCTATAGCTATTTTTAGCCTCAGGTCGTTTGCATTTATCTCTCCCTCTTTTTGGAAGTGATTTAAAATTGCAGTAATTTGGATAAAAATATATTTAGATTGCTTAACTGGTAATGAATGTAATGTGTCTTATTTTTTTGACTGATGATGACTTCCTAGAGAGGCAAAATGCTATCAAGAATACTAATAATATGCTTCAAAAAATTAAAATAAAATTAAGCTCCAAATTTTAGAAAAGATGCCTCTATAAAAAGTATGGCATTAACTGTCTCAAAGAGAAAGCAAAGTGCTATTACTTATTCTAACTTCTCTGCAAAAGATCATCTTTGAGTATGTATTAGAAAAATATAAATTACCCAACTCAGTACAGGCACACAGATACAGACACCTACATATGCACATAAACAACTTAAAAATCTTCCTATATTCTAATGTCACTACCCATGTAGTAAAATTCATAATGTAGCAAAACCATAGTGGTTTCGCTGAAAAGATTTTAAAGCTCCCTAAGAAAGTACTGTTTTACTGTTCTCTGGGATCTACGGTGAGAGAGAAATAATCAGTTTTTTATGTAGGCAGTAATGTTAATCATATTAAATGCATCTAAGATATGCAAATCCTGAGCAGCTGCTTAAATATCTACTGCTGACCTCACAAGGTTTTCAAGAAATATATCCGTAGATGATACTCTAGGCGAACGATCCATGAGCTTCAGACCCAATTGCATATTGTCCATTATCCTAGTGAGCTAAATTTGTTGCCCAAGGACTCAACTTATTTCCCTGGCAGAAATTCTATTAGAGGGTACATAAAACCTTTAGAAATGGAGGATGATTCTCATTGGCTCTGTTCTCATTTTAATTGGCAAAGGATCTACTAGGGAGGAACTGAAAAGAGAGATGAGATAACCCAGAATGCAAAATTGTGACTCTTGTTCTTCATGCAAAACCCTCTACACAGTATTACTGTATATCTTTTTGTGCTTCATATTGCCTTTGACACGTGTCAAATCCTTTCTTCTTTGAGACAGTTTGAGAGTGGATGTGAAGAAAAAGCTTTCCTAAAAATTGGGATATTTTATTTACATGTAGTGCTAGTAAATAAGGTAATATGTATGTATGTATACAGAGTACTAATAAATTTGGTAAAAATTAAACCAAAAAAAAAGTATAATATATTCTTTTATTGAAGGAAACTAATTTCTTTTTGACCACTAGTGTATATGAATAATATCCAAAATTTCAAACATATAAATATATATATATATATTTTCATCATTATATGTATGCTAATGTATCTAATGAAATATTTGGCAAAACTAATACAATTGTGTAAAGTTTAAAAATAAAATAAAATTTAAAAAAATCATAACATAAAAAAGAGAAAGTTTTCAAATTCCCATTATTTTTCTAAATTTAAGTAACAAGACTATACTTACAAATCATTTTGTAAAGTTATTGTATTAGACTAAAATTACAAAATATTTTTTTTCTGAATTCAGATATAAACCTCATACCATAACATTTATATTTTATTGTGGTAAGAACTTTTAACATGAGATCTACTTTCATAATACAATTTAAATGTATAATACATTATTGTTAAGCAACAACACAAGAGAAGACTCTACACATGGACATCACCAGATGGCCAACACTGAAATCAGATTGACTATATTCTTTGCAGCCAGTGATGGAGAAGATCTATACAGTCAACAAAAATAAGACTGGGAGCAGACTGTAGCTCAGATCATGAACTCCGTATTGCCAAATTCAGACATAAATTGCAGAAAGGGGGGAAACCAATAAACCATTTAAATATGGCCTAAAAAAAAAAATCTTATGATTATACAGGGGAAGTGAGAAATAGATTTAGGGGACTAGATATGATAGACAGAGTGCCTGATGAACTATGGAGAGAGGTTCATGACATAGTGTAGGAGACAGGGAGCAAGACCATCCCCAAGAACAAGAAATCAAAATGGCTGTCTGAGGCGGCCTTACAAAGAACTGTGAAAAAGAAGAGAAGCAAAAAGCTAAGGAGAAAAGCAAACATAAACCCATTTGAATGCAGAGTTCCAAAGAACAGCATGGAGAGGTAAGAAAGCCTTACTCAGTGACCAATGCAATGAAACAGAGGAAAACAATAGAAGTGGAAAGACTAGAGATCTCGTCAAGAAAATTAGAGATACCAAGGGAACATTTCATGCAAAGATGGACTCGATAAAGGACAGAAATGGTATGAACCTGATAGATGCAGAAGATACTAATAAGAGGTGGCAAGAATACACAGAAGAACGGTACCAAAAAGATCTTCATGACCCAGTTACTCACGGTGGTGTGACCACTCATCTAGAGCCAGACATCTTGGAATGTGAAGCCAAGTGGGCCTTAGGAAGCATCACTACAAACAAAGCTAGTGGAGGTAATAGAATTCCAGTTGAGCTCTTTCAAATCCTAAAAGATGATGCTGTGAAAATGCTGTACTGAATATGCCAGCAAATTTGGAAAACTCAGCTGTGGCCACAGGACTGGAAAATCTATTTTCATTACAATCCCAGAAAAAGGCAATGCTAAAAAATGCTCAACCTACTGCACAATTGCACTCATCTCACATGGTAGTAAAGTAATGCTCAACATTCTCCAAGCAAGGCTTTAGCATTACGTGAACCGTGAACTTCCAGACGTTCAAGCTGGGTTTAGAAAAGGCAGACGAACCAGGGATCAAATTGCCAACATCTGCTGGATCATCGAAAAAACAAGAGAGTTCCAGAAAAAAAAAAATTCTATTTCTGCTTTATTGACAATGCCAAAGCCTTTCATTGTGTGGATTACAAAAAAAAACTGTGGAAAATTCTGAAAGAGATGGCAATACCAGACCACCTGACCTGCCTCTTGAGAAACCTGTATTCAGGTCAGGAAGCAACAGTTAGAACAGGACATGGAGCAACAGAGTGGTTTCATATTGGGAAAGAAGTAGAACAAGGCTGTATATTGTCATCCTGTTTATTTAACTTATATGCAGAGTAAATCGTGCAAAATGTCAGGCTGGATGAAGCACACATTAGAATCAAGATTTCCAGGAGAAATATCAATAACATTAGATATGCAGATGGCACCACCCTTATGACACAAAGCAAAGGCGAACTAAAGAGCCTCCTGATGAATGTAAAAGAGGAGAGTGAAAAAGCTGACTTAAAACTGAACATTCAATAAATTAACATCATGGCATCTGGTCCCATCACTTCATGGCAAATAGATGGGAAAACAAGGGAAACAGTGAGAGACTTTATTTTCTTGAGCTCCAAAATCACTACAGATGGTGACTGCAGCCATGAAATTAAAAGATGCTTGCTCCTTGGCAGAAAAGCTATGATCAACCTAGGCAGCATATTAAAAAGCAGAGACATAACTTTACCAAAAAAGGTCCATCTAGTCAAAGCTTTATTTTTCCCAGTATCCGTGTATGGACATGAGGGTCGGACCATAAAAAAGGTTGAACACCAAAGAATTGATGCTTTTGAACTGTGGTATTGAAGGAGACTCTTGGCAGTCCCTTGGACTACAAGGAAATAAAATCAGTCATTCCTAAAGGAAATCAGTCCTGAATAGCCATTGGAAGAACTGATGCTGAAGCTGAAGCTCCAATAATTTGATCACCCGATGCGAAGAACTGACTCATTGGAAAAAACACTCATGCTAGGAAAGACTGAAGGCAGGAGAAGGGGAAGACAGAGGATGAGATGATATGATGGCATCACTGCCTCGATGGGCATGAGTTTGTGCAAGCTCCGGGTGTTGGTGATGGACAGGGAATCCTGGCATGCTGCAGTCCATTGGGTTGCAAAAATTCAGAAACGACTGAGGAAATGAACTGAACTGAACTTATGAAGATGGCAGGACCTATATACCAATATGACATCAATATTTTGAAGAAATGATATTTTTTCACATCATAAATATATATTTAGATATATTCCTACCAGTTACACTGTTAGTTCCTGCTAAGTGCCCTTTTATGCCACTTTAGTTTCTACCAAAAAAACTTGTTTGATTAAATATTATTTTTTCCCAATTTTATGGCTGAGGAAATCAATAATTCTGTTCAATTCAGTTGCTCAGCCATGTCAAACTCTTTGCGACCCCATGAACCGCAGCACACCAGGCCTCCCTGCCCATCACCAACTTCCGGAGTTTACTCAAACTCATGTCCATTGAGTCAGTGATGCCATCCAGTCATCTCATCCTCTGTTGTCCCCTTCTCCTCGTGCCCTCAAACTTTCCCAGCATCAGGGTCTTTTCAAATGAGGCAGCTCTTCACATCAGGTGGCCAAAATATCGGTGTTTCAGCTTCAACAACTGTCCTTCCAATGAACACCCGAGACTGATCTCCTTTATGATGGACTGGTTGGATCTCCTTGCAGTCCAGGGAATTCTCGAGTCTTCTCCAACACCGCAGTTCAAAAGCATCAATTATTCAACCCTCAGGTTTCTTTAAAGTTCAACTCTCACATCCAAACATGACCACTGGCAAAACCATAACTTTGACTAGATGAACCTTTGCTGACAAAATAATGTCCCTGCTTTTTAATATGCTGTCTAGGTTGGTCATAACTTTCCTTCCAAGGAGTAAGTGTCTTTTAATTTCATGGCTGCAATCACCATCTGTACTGATTTCGGAGCCCCTAAAAAATAAACCTAGCCACTGTTTCCCCATCTGTTCCCCATCTATTTGCCATGGACCAGATGCCATGATCTTTGTTTTCTGAATGTTGAGTTTTAAGCCAACTTTTGCACTCTCCTCTTTCACTTTCATCAAGAGGCTCTTTAGTTCTCCTTCACTTTTTGCCATAAGGGAGGTGCAATCTGCATATCTGAGGTTATTGATATTTCTCCCAGAAATCTTGATTCCAGCTTGTGCTTCTTCCAGCCATGTTTCTCATGATGTACTCTGCATAGAGGTTAAATAAGCAGGGTGACAATATACCGGCTTGACATACTACTTTGGAACCAGTCTGTTGTTCCATGTCTAGTTCTGACTGCTGCTTCCCAACCTGCATACAGGTTTCTCAAGAGGCTGGTCAGGAGGTCTGGTATTCCCATCTCTTTCAGAATTTTCCACAGTTTATTGTGATCCACCCAGTCAAAGGCTTTGGGATAGTCAATAAAGCAGAAATAGATGCTTTTTGAGAACTCTCTTGCTTTATCCATGATCCAGCCAATGTTGGCAATTTGATCTCTTGTTCCTCTGCCTTTTCTAAAACCAGCTTGAACATCTGGAAGTTCATGGTTCACGTATTGCTGAAGCCTAGATTGGAGAATTTTGAGCATTACTCTACTAGCGTGTGAGATGAGTGCAATTGTGCAGTAGTCTGAGTATTCTTCGGCATTGTCTTTCTCTGGGATTCAAATGAAAACTGACCTTTTCCAGTCCTGTGGCCACAGCTGAGTTTTCCAAATATGCTGGCCTATTGCGTGCAGCACTTTCACAGCATCATCTTTCAGGATTTGAAAGAGCTCAACTGGAATTCCATCACCTCCACTAGCTTTGTTCATAGTGGTGCTTCCTAAGGCTCACCTGACTTCACATTCCAGGATGTCCAGCTCTAGGTGAATGTGAGTGATAACACCATCGTGATCATCTGGTTCATGAAGTTCTTTTTGGTACCATTCTTCTGTGTATTCTTGTCCCCTCTTCTTAATATCTTCCATTTCTGTCCTATTGAGCCCATCTTTGCAGGAAATGTTCCCTTGCTATGTCTAATTTTCTTGAAGATATCTCTAGTCTTTCCCATTCTATTGTTTTCCTCTATTTTGTTGCATTGATCACTGAGGAAGGCTTTCTTATCTCTCCTTGCTATTTTTTGGGACTCTGTATTCAAATGGGTATATCTTTCCTTTTCTCCTTTGCTTTTTGCTTCTCTTCTTTTCACAGCTCTTTGTAAGGTCTCCTCAGACAGCCATTTTGATTTTTTTGCATTTCTTGTTCTTGGGGATGATCTTATTCCCTGTCTCCTGCACAGTGCCAGGAACCTCTGTCCATAGATCATCAGGCGCTCCGTCTATCAGAGCTAGCCCCTTAAGTAGAGATACTAAATTAGCTCCATACACACAGATAATAGGAAGTAGAGCTGAGCTGTTTGATCTGTCTTTTGATATGAAATCATTAAATAATTGCTGAATGAATCAACGATCTAAACTTCTAAATGTATACAGCTTTCAGAGTGTTTTTGTGTTCTATTTTAGTCTGACAAGTATGAGTGTGACTGCATCACTACCTATCAGTTTAATCAGATTTAACCGACTTAAACCTTTTAAGGAACAGAATTAATTACCATAGAAAAGCATAAACAAGAATATCTTTGTCCTCAAACCACTTTTATTTCTTCCTTCTATTAATTTCAATCTCAGTTTCAAAATGCTAATTTTTGTTATGATAAAAAAAAATTATGCCAGATAAGTATTGTCTGACTATAAGAATTAGATCCCACTCCACTTTAGACTTTATAACCACATAACCTCCAAATTCAAGCAAACAAATAATGTGGAAGAAAATATTATAAGGAAACAGATTTCTGAATATGTTCGTTTCACATTGAAACAGATTTATAGTCCTTTATATTGTCCTGATTGGATGAAACTGTACTCAATACCCTCCTTCAATTGCAATCACAAACAGAGAGCATAATCAAGCCACAGCTGTGTTTGTTTTTGAAAAAAAGAAAAAAAAAAAACAACACCAAAATCAGGTGAAATGCACCTGGCTTGAGGTTTAATTTAATACAAGTCTGGCTCAGTTTTTTAATCTTTGCATACAAATGAGAATAGTGTGCCTACAACTTCTTTCTACGGTACATAATTAGGCAAGGTATAAATAATTTATAATATTTCAGACTCTGATAATTCATTCTCAATCATCACCTGAATCGTAAGTTCAGCCAGAATTATTTTATTCAAATAAATTATCTAATTTTTATCTTAAAACACACCTGTAAGCTCAGGGAAGGTGAATATTTTTATCACTGAAATACTATGAAGGTTGGAGAAAAATATTCTTATATACACCTGTGAGTCAGAATAAGAAGTACTATGCTGCTCTTCTAATACACATAGTTTTCATGTGTGCCACTTTAACAATTTATCCTACTGATAATTTTCATAACACTTCAATATTTGTTATGTTATTGGAATTGACCACCCTTCCCATTGAATTTTGATTTGTAGGCATGCAAGCATTTAATAGTATACTTAGAAATAGTATAATAGTAATGCTGCTGCTGCTGCTAAGTCGCTTCAGTTGTGTCCGACTCTGTGTGACCCCGTAGATGGCAGCCCACGACCCTCCCCCATCCTTGGGATTCTCCAGGCAAGAACACTGGAGTGGGTTTCCATTTCCTTCTCCAGTGCATGAAAGTGAAAAGTGAAAGTGAAGTTGCTGAGTCTTGTCCGCTTCTTAGCGACCCCATGGACTGTGGCCCACCAGGCTCCTCCGTCCATGGGATTTTCCAGGCAAGAGTACTCGAGTGGGGTGCCATTACCTTCTCCAAATAGTAATGCTAGAGAATTAATTTTTCAGGTATATTTTAGCATTGATATTAATACCATCAATGACTTCATTCTCAATATTAGTGTAATGATAATTTTATGTAAATCTGGACTTAATGATTTTCAAAACTATCACAGCAAGCATCCTTTCTGATCATACAGGAGCCCCTTCCCGCTGTCATTTACAGGATTCCTGGCAGCACTAAACTTTTATTACATTCTGGTGTCTAAATATTTCTGTTCAGTAATTCATATATCTTAGGAAGTGAAACATTAATCTATTATTCTAGATCAGGATTCAGTAAACTTTCTCTAAAAGGACAGATTATAAACATTTCACATTTTTCAGTCTATGAACTCTTTTATCAACTATCTCTAACTGGTGTTCTGTGACACCAGTTAGGAGAACCACTAAACTGGACGACTAATCTGCTGTTGTAGCACAAAGGAAGTCAAAGGCAATAAGCAAACACATGTATTTTATTATGTTCCAATTAAACTTTATAAACAAAAATAAGCAACAGGATGGATAATCATTTATCCTTTATTTACTCTTGTTTTATATCATTTAGATTGTTCTCTTCTCTCTTCTGAATAATAACTCATTAATCTTATGTAACAGTTTGTATTTTCTGCATTCTCAAACCAGGTTCATAGTTAACCTGTGTGCATGTGTGTACCAATTTAGCTATTTTAGCAGAAATAGTAGCATCTAAATATTGATTTTGAGACTGAAGCTTCCAATTTCTGTTTTCACATTGTTCCATGGCTATCATGTATTTATAAAAAGCTACAAGACTTTGATTCAATCCCTGGGCCAAGAATATCCCTTGCAGTAGGAAATGACAACCTACTTCAGTATTCTTACCTAGAAAATTTCATGGAGAGCACGAGCCCAGTGAGTTACAGGTCCACGGACTCAAAAAGAGTCAAACATGACTGAGCACAACAACACTCTTTGATAAAAGTAAAAGAAAATGTTTAAAAATTCACCATATGAATGTGGAATAAAATTAATTTCATCACAAAAGACAAGATCATTGAGAGGTATCTTAGGTACCATAGTTTTGATAAGTGCTTTTTCATATATAAGGCAAGACATTTAAGCATAGTTTGTTAGGTCAATGTTTATGGTACCGCTATTATGCCTGTGCTATAGATGTCATAAAGGAATTCATACAGAGATTCAGAATCTATCAAATATACAGGAATATATAATCTATCCATCTTATCACTAAGTAATTGTGAAATATGCAGTTCTCTGGCAAAGATATCTCCACAGAACTCACAAAATGAATCCAAGGGAAAAAAAAAAAAAGTAAACATTTGGTCACCTTATATAATATAGGGCACTTAGTAGGCAAAAGAGAATTTCAAACAACATTAACTAAATCAAAAGACTAATTTACCACTGACCCTCCTCAGTGCTGAAGCATCAGAAATGGGAATGAATGGGGGGGTGGTGAATAAAATAAGAAAACGCCTTTCTATCATGCAAAATAACATCAAGGGAGAGGGATTTATGGGAGTAAACTATAAATTATGTAAAATATACAAGTTCTGATCTTCTACTGTACTATATTTTCTTTAAAATTTTAAAGATACTCATGTGAATGTAAAACAGAAATATTCTGTTACTTTCCCACCTTGCCATAAAAAAAAAAAAACAAGATATATTTGACTGAGTATGCTTTCAGCTTAAGAAATTTAATCTTACCTTTATGACTTTCTGTTGCTGTTTCATGGAGAACATGTATTCTAACATCTCATTGGCAATGCCAATCATATTTATTTTTATTCATCTTCTTTCTGTGTATGAAATAATTTCTGAATGACATCTTTCTCACCACCACCTCTTACCACCACAAATATGTTCTTTGTATCTATGACTTTTTAAATTTTAGATTCCACACATGAGCTCAAGAGTAGGTCTTATTTCCCTAGATCTACAATACATTTCAAATAAGTTTTGTAAGACTTTTTTTTTTTATTCCAGTTAAAGCATTATGATATACTAAGAGAGATATCACAATAAACTGTGGGAAATACTGAAAGAGATGGGAATACCAGACCACCTGACCCGCCTCTTGAGAAACCTATATGCAGGTCATGAAGCAACAGTTAGAACTGAACATGGAACAACAGACTGGTGCCAAATAGGAAAATGAGTACATCAAGGCTGTATACTGTTACCCTGCTTATATAACTTATATGTAAAGTACATCATGAGGAACTCTGGGCTGGAAGAACCACAATCTGGAATCAAGATTGCCAGGAGAAATATCAATAACCTTATATATGCAGATGACACCACCCTTATGGCAAAAAATGAAGAGGAACTAAAAAGCCTCTTGATGAAAGTGAAAGAGGAGAGTGAAAAAGTTGGCTTAAAGCTCAACATTCAGAAAACAAAGATCATGGCATCTGGTCCCATAACTTCATGGCAAATAGATGGGGAAACAGTGGAAGCAGTGGCAGACTTTATTTTGGGGGGGGGGGTGCTCCAGAATCACTGCAGATGGTGCTTGCAGCCATGAAATTAAAAGACGCTTACTGCTTGGAAGGAAAGTTATGACCAATTTGGATAGCATATTAAAAACCAGAGACACTACTTTGCCAACAAAGGTCCGTATAGTCAAGGCTTTTTTCAGTGGTCACGTATGGATGTGAGAGTTGGACTGTGAAGAAGTCTGAATGCCGAAGAACTGGTGCATTTGAACTGTGGTGTTGGAGAAGATTCTTGAGAGTCCCTTGGACTTCAAGGAGATCCAATCAGTCCATTCTAAAGGAGATCAGCCCTGGGTGTTCTTTGGAAGGACTGATGCTAAAGCTGAAACTCCAACACTTTGGCCACCTCATGCAAAGAGTTAACTCATTGGAAAAGACTCTGATGCTGGCAGGGATTGGGGGCAAGAGGAGAAGGGGATGATAGAGGATGAGATGGCTGGATGGCATCACCGACTCGATGAACATGAGTTTGGGTTAACTCCGGGAGTTGGTGATGGACAGGGAGGCCTGGCGTACTGCAGTTCATGGGGTCGCAAAGAGTTGGACACGACTGAGAAACTGAACTGAACTGAACTGAAGAGAGATATAGGCATGATATTTGTTATGAGACAGAATGTGGTTTACCTAGGTCACACTAAATCTTATAATTTTAATAAAAATGGAAAAATCATAATTTTTACATGATATTAGTCTCTGCATTAAAAATGAACATACATTTATATGTTTCCATGGCACATAGAGTTTCCCTGTATATAATGCTTAAATACATAGCTTTTGAGTTAAAAATAGAGACAACTTATTCTTTAATATTAACTGTAACAGTTTAATCCAGAACAAAAATTACAGAAGGTGGATGTATCTATATAATATTCCAATTTTTACTATGTAAATATTTTATCTATTATGACTAGTTCAGTTCAGTTTAGTCACTCAGTTGTGACTGACTCTTTCCAACCCCATGGACTGCAGTGTGCCAGGCTTCCCTGTTCATAACCAACTCCTGGAGCTTGCTCAAATTCTTGTCCATCAAGTCGGTGATGCCATCCAACCATCTCATCCTCTGTCATCCTCTTCTCCTCCTGTTTTCAATCTTTCCCAGCATCAGGGTCTTTTCCAATGAGTCAGCTCTTCACATCAGGTGACCAAAGTATTGGAGCTTCAGCTTGAGTATCAGTCCTCCCAAAGAATATTTAAGACTGATTTAGTTTAGGATTGCCTGATTTGACCTCCTTGCAATCCAAGGGCCTCTCAATAGTGTTCTCCAACACCATGGTTCAAAAGCACCAATTCTTCAGTGCTCAGTTTTGTTTGTGCTCCAGCTCTCACAGCTACTGGAAAAAAATCATAGTTTGAGTAGATGGATCATTGTCAGTAAAGTAATGTCTCTGCTTTTTAATATGCTGTCTAGGTTTATCATAGCTTTTCTTCCAAGGAGCAAGCATCTTTTAATTTTATAGCTGCAGTCACCATCTGATTTTTGAACCCAAGACAATGACGTCTGCCACTGTTTCTATTGTTTCCCTACGTATTTGCCATGAAGTGATGGGACCAGATGCCATGATCTTAGTTTTATGAATGTTGAGTTTTAAGCCAACTTTTTCACTCTCTTACCTTCATCAAGAGGCTCTTTTGTTGCTGTTCACATTCTGCTATGAGAGTGGTGTCATCTGCGTATCTGAGGTTGTTGATATTTCTCCCAGCCATCTTGATTCCAGCTTGTGCTTCATCCAGTCCAGCATTTCACATGATGTACTCTACATATATGTTAAGTAAGCAAGGAGTTATATACAGTGTGATCTACTCCCTTTCCAATTTGTAACCAGTCCATTGTTTCATGTCCAGGTCTAACTGTTGCTTCTTGACCTGCATACAGATTCCTCAGGAGGTAGGTGATGTGGTCTGGTATTCCTGTAACTTGTAGAATTTCCCACAGTTCGTTGTGATCCACACAGTCAAAGACTTTAGCATAATCAATGAAGCACAAGTAGATGTTTTTCTGGAATTGTCCTGCTTTTTCTATGATCTACTGAATTTGGCAACTTGATCTTTGGCTCCTCTGCCTTTTCTAAATCCAGCTTATACATCTGGAAATATTTTGTTCACGTATTGTTGAAGTCTAGTGTGGATAATTTTGAGCATTACTTTGCTAGCCTGTGAAATGAGTGCAACTGTGCAATAGTTTAAACATTCTTTGGCAGTGCCTTTCTTTCGGATTGGAATGAAAACTGACCTTTTCCAGTCCTGTGGCCACTGTTGAGTTTTCCAAATTTGCTGGCATATTGAGTGCAGCACTTTCACAGCATCATCTTTTAGGATTTGAAATAGCTCAGCTGGAATTCCATCACCTCCACTAGCTTTGTTCATAATGATTTTTCCTAAGACTTTGCATTCCAGGATGTCTGGCTCTAGGTGAGTGATCACACCATTGTGGTTATCTGGTTCATGAAGATCTTTTCTGTATACTTCTTCTATATATTCTTGCCACCTCTTCTTAATATTTTCTGCTTCTGTTAGGTCCATACCATTTCTGTCCTTTATTGTGCCCATCTGCATGTAATATTTAATTGGTATCTCTAATTTTCTTGAAGAGATCTCTAGTCTTTCCCATTCTATTGTTTTCCTCTATTTCTTTACACTTAGGAAGGCTTCCTCATTTCTCCTTGCTATTTTTTGGAACTCTGCATTTAGATGGATATATCTTTCCTTTTCCCCTTTGCCTTTTGCTTCTCTTTTCTCAGGTATTTGTAAGGCCTCCTCAGACAACCATTTTGCTTTTGCTTTTCTTCTTGGTGGGGATGGTTGACCACGGCCTTCTATATAATGTTATGAACCTCTGTTCATACCCTTTCAGGCACTCCATCAGATCTAATTCCTTGAATCTATTTTTCACTTCTGCTGTATAATTATAAGGGACTTGATTTAGGTCATATCTGAACGGTCTAATGGTTTTCCCTAATTTCTTCAATTTGAGTCTGAATTTTGCAATAAGGAGTTCTTGATCTGAGCAACAGTCAGCTCCTGGTCTTGTTTTTGCTGACTGTATAGAGTTTCTTCATCTTTGGCTGCAAAGAATATAATCACTTTGATTTCAGTATTGACTGTCTGGTGATGTCCATGTCATCTTGCATTGTTGGAAGACAGTGTTTGATATGGCCAGTGCATTCTATAATATTCTCAACCTATAGGCTACCTGGAAAAGTTGAATTCCCAGCGTATGATTCATATGGTATATTGGTGGTTCCTTTCACATCAACACGAATTTATTTTTATTATATATCTGCACTTTCAAGTGTGTAATGTACTACTTTATCTACATAGCTCTAACTCCTTTTTGGAGGTAAAGGAGGAATGCTTATATTCCTTGAATGTAAATTAAAAGTAATCTAATGGCTAGTAATATTCTTGCACTTTCACAAAAAATATGCCAATGAGGGCTAGTTCCTTAGAAATCCTTAATATCTATCTGATTAGCTCAATTACTCTATTTCTTACTCACTGTAGAACTTATATGATCTCTGTTTCCCTTGTTATGATTGGACATTCCCTTCTGATTCTTACAGTTAATAGCACATTAACTTTATTTTGGAGGATGGGGGAGTTATTATTTTTAATCTATATTTGTGTCTTCATAAAAATTATATGGAAGTTGAACAAAGGCTTGCAATAAACCATTATTAAAACCCAGAAAAATCATGATTATGTTATTGAATAAAATTTCATATACCATTTTTTCCCTTCTTTTTACAGTAGTCATAGCATTTTTTATAAAAAATCTTGAGTAGTAGCTTTATTGGAAATCTTAATGCTTTCAATTTTTGAAATGTGCCATAAGAGTCTAAGTTATTTTTCTATTTTTTGAAACCTGTCACACATTTGTTATATATTCTTCAAGTTAAATTTCTATAAATATATTATAATGTTTTGAAGGAAAAGGAACTCCACAATATGAGTCTTAGAAAATGGAGTGTGTGGAGAATGTTCCTTGTGTATGCGCGTACTCAGTCGTGTCCAACTCTGTGATCCTATGGACTGTAGCCCACCAGACCCTGTCCATAGGATTTTCCAGGCAAGTATATGGGAACAGGTTGCCATTTCCTGCCCTATGGGATCTTCCCAACCCAGGGACTGAATCCACATCTCCTGGGTCTCCTGAATTTGTAAGCGGATTCTTTACCACTGAGCCACCTGGGAATCAGAATGTTCCTTACTTTATAAAATTCCTAATAATTTACTTCCCTGATATAAATCTCTTTCCTAGGAACATAAGAAATATTCTGATTAGTAACCACATCTTCATTGAAACCTTAAGATATGCTGAGAATCATTCTAGACACTGTTATGGAATAGAACATTAGTACGAAGTATTTATTAGTTAGGGACCCTGTAATCTTGTTGACATTTAATTTTTTCACCCCATCTGAAGTATGTGATTTTATAAAATATATTAGATTAACTACATTTGTGAGAAAGTAAGCTAATGTGCTTCTCACGTATTTGTCATAAATCATTATTCAATAATTTAATAGTTCTTTACACAAATGCCATTATGGTAGGATTCAAAAGCAAATGTGATAACAATTCAAAGAAGAATAATGCCTTTCTCTGACTTGACTAGGAGGCTAACATATACTTGACTAGGAGGCTAACATATTATTGGAGGAGATAGAAACAAACACCAGAGATAAATAAATATATATATATATAATTACACCAGAGATAAATGAATAAATATATATATATATAATTTATATATTTATATACTATTTATATATAATATATATAATTCACTTTTATGTATAGCAGAAACTAATACAACATTGTAAATCAACTATATCGCAATAAAAATTAATTAAAAAACCAAAACCAGATATCTCAAGTTAAGGGGGAAAACACCAACAGTGATAATAACCATTACTCACATGAACAAAAACATGAGAGTAAAACAAAAGAAGTGATTAATTTCATCTTATATACATACTTGTATTTCTTTTCAGGCAGAATTCCCAGTGAACAATTGCTTGTCACATGGTAAGCACTGAATAATGTTTGTTGAATAAATAAATAAGATTAAAGCAGTATTCTAGGAAAGTTTTGTGGAAGAGATATTTTGGTGAGTGTTATGAAATGGAAAGTATATTTTTAAGAGGAAAAAAAAAAAGGATAGGAAACACTTTCCAGGCAGAAAGAAAAACATAAGCAAAATTACAGGGACCAAAATGAATGACTTTTGTGAGGAGCAGCAATTAGCCAATTTTTGTGAAACAGTATCATACACATTAAAAGTTTATACTAGAAACAGTTCTTTAGGTACAAAATATGAATAGCAATGGATGAAAGACAAAGAAAATTAGATTTTATTCCAAGGGTAATCAGAAAATATTGACAATTTCTAAGAAAAAGAATGAAATACTGAGTTATTTGTTATAATGGAAAGAGCAAAAAAGGAAGAATCCGTCTCAAACGTTTGTAATTTTTTTAAAGTATTGTAAAATAAAAATTGAAAAGTCATCTCTATACGCCATAAGAAAACTTTCTTCAGACTAAGATGCGTTGTTTTCACATAGGTGATTTTCTCATAAAATTGGATCCTAGGTACACTGCCTAATTACCAGATGATGCCACGTGTTGCTGGGCTTTTTCACCTCATGAAATCTTGCCATGTGTCAATTCTGTATCAGATTCTTTCTTTCATTGGAGGTTTGGGGAATACTGACCTTGCATTTTAACAACTATAGTACAGGTTAGCTACTACCAACTTAGTAGAATCAAAACTGCTCTTGCACAATTGCACAAAAGTTTTAGGTTTAAATACTACTTCTTTATGACTATGCAATTACTTCTCGATAAAAATGTTTGTCATCAGCCTACCATTTAAAAAAGCATCTGATATCCATTATCTGATGCCTATTATATGTGCTGCAAACTTATTGACATGTGCATGCAATTATAAGGTGTCTTTTCTCATTTAGGGGAGCTTGAGACACTTTATTAACAGTAGCAAGTTGTATATTTTCCATGAGAATAAGAATTATCTCTAGCAAATGGTTTCTGAAAGTTTTCAACTAATCAATGATGCTAAAAAAAAAAAGGCAACTCTAAAATAATGACACAGAATGTGAGACTGATGCTAATGGCCTTGCCATGCTTCATCCTCCATAGTTGTCATTGTAGCTTTAAAACATTTAGTTTGAAATTTTTACATTAACTGAGGATGTGCATGTGGTTTTAAGCTGCCCTTTGTGACAGCTTATACAGTATTTTTTCAACAGAATATATTGTAAAAGAGCATGCCCTTGTCACCTTTCCATATATGCTTTTCAGCTGCCCATTATGTCTGCTGTAGTCCAAAAGGTTGTTTTATGTATAATAATTGGAAGGTCAGTATAATAATTGGAAGGTCCACAGTCATGCAGAATTTAAAATGTAGCCTCAAAAAGTAAACTGTATAGTTTATTGAATGTTATGACATTCAGAATAAACTGAATTTTTTTGTTAACTTTAATTAATTTCAGTTAGTTTGTGAATTTATATTAACCTTTGTAATCTCTCAAAAGCTTTAATATATTTTTTTTCAACAAAAAATCACTGGTTAGAGCTAAGTTAATTGTACCAATATTTAAACTGTGTAAGGCACTGTATTTCAGTGACCGATGTGATCATTTATGAGTAACCTATTACAATTTTTTAGCACAGAAGTGGCCTTTTTCTTGTAAGCAAAGGGCACATTTTACAGCTTTTTGCACATGCCTAATCTACTTAGAACGTTTTAGAGAAAAGTAAGATGTAGTTACAGCTTTTTGCACATGCCTAATCTACTTAGAACGTTTTAGAGAAAAGTAAGATGTAGTTACAGCTTTTTGCACATGCCTAATCTACTTAGAACGTTTTAGAGAAAAGTAAGATGTAGTGACATTTAGTTTTATTCTAGTTCATTGCCATTAACTTCCTGCTGCTTCAGATAGTTGTATATGGTCCTTTAAGAAAGAGAAAAAATCCTTTTCTGTATGCCAGTGAAACTTGTCAAAGAGGATAATAACAAAAGAATTGAAGAGCTTAATAATATATGTTAGTTATCTAGTGGAACTCTTAAAAATCCATAAGAGATTTATAAATAATCAAGGAGGTATACTTGAGAAGGTTTTCATCAAACAGGTCTTTACTAAAGCATCATTACTCCAAAAGCTGGCATTGCCTTTGAGCAGCAATTTCTTACAAGCTTCATTTCCACATACTTAAATTCACAGGAATAGTAGAAAGATCACAGAATAGAAAGTGATTCTGATTTTGAGTTTCTTCCCAATGTTGCAATTTCATTCAGAATACAATTCCATTCCCAATTATGCTAGGCCATTTAGTACAGTCAGTGCACCCTGTGGATCAATTCAGCTATGAACTTAACAAAGTATGGAAGCTTTCTATGAGCATATATTCAACCACGCATTTGCTATACTTTTTCTGCAGTGTGCTTAATGGACTTGGACATAAAATCTAAGGTGTTTTACAGATTGTTTGGTATGTATGGGAAATCACAGTTCAGAATGAAGTTTTCATTTCAGTTAATTTAATGTTTGGAGTCTGTCACTGAGAGATGAGTAGTTATACTGTGTGTGCACCAAAAGAATTAGATCTTCCTTTCCTCCTCCCTCATGGTCAGCTTTCCTTAAATGTGTTAATTAAACAGGTAAATGATTTGCAACAGAGAACATAGAAATTCTGCAAACATTGGAGAGCAATAAGATGAGAAAAAGTAAAATTAAAGATCAGATTTCATATAGAACCCTTTAGTACAAATTGGAACCTGCCTCAGTCTTAATAATTATTATTCTAGTATTAAAATTTCCTTTTCAGTGTTGGTTATGATTAAACTCCATATTTCAAATAGAAAATATTCCAAATTCCCATACTAATTAAAAATAGCAAAAAAATAAAAAATAAAAAGTTGAACCCAAACCTTGTGATAAAAATCTACTTTCATCTATTTAATGTATTAATGTTAAAGTTACATTTCCTAACTTTCAAAGCACAGGATGTGGATTGTAGAACAGAAATCACACTTGAGGAAACATCTCATTCTATTAGACTAATTTGGAGGGAAAATGTATCCAAGAAATATCTTTGTGTTCATCAGAGATTCTCATTTAATTATTATTTGGGTGCTTTATTAAAATACTTTTTATCAAATTTCTTGTGCTTTAATTCACTAAATTAATTTTTATTTCAACCATTGGATAAAATTAAACTTTTGCTCTTTTGTCCAGAAAACAAATGCTTTTTCACTTGGCTTTCCTTTGCTTGACATAATTTTACCTATTTTTATTTTTTAAATGAGATAGGTGGATTTCATTAAAATGTCTATGAAAATTATGAATTTTAATCTAAGAATATTACAGAATTATTGCATTTTCAAATGAAGACATAGTAATTTGATTATAAGGTTATTCAAGTTTGTAAATTCAAATGTGTATGGAGGGAAAATAATAATTTCAAGCTATGGTAAATTGCAATATTGTGGGTTTTTTTCTCTATTACATTTTCAGATCAGAACATTACCACTTATGTTTCAATGAGCTAAATGGAGCCTCATGTTAGAAAATAATCTTAAATGTATGTAATGATAGTGGCCCTTCTTAATAAATATGATATATAATCTAGATGCTGTGGTAATTACATGTACTCGGCACTAGAAAACTGTCTAAAACAGATTTAAACATCTTCTCCGATGGCTCAAATGTTAAATAATCTGCCCACAATTCAGGAGACCTGGGTTCTATCCCTGGGTTGGGAAGATCCCCTGAAGGAGGAAATGGCAACCCATTCCAGTATTCTTGCCTGGATAATTCCATGGGCAGAGGAGCTTGTCCATGGGATCCTAAAGAGTCTGACAGGACTGAGTGAAATACATATACATGATCAAGTAAACTATGGTATTTTCGAATTCAGGACATACCGTTCTCTTTCAATTGATTCTTTGGCTTCAGTTTTTGCTCACACACAGAAAAAAAAGTGAGTTGATTGAAACATTCAAAACCAACTGTCAGCTACCTACAAATACCTGCCTTGAAAAAGATAAGGAATGGTTTAGTTGTAGCCAAGAATGTGAGTAATTGGCTCTCTCTGCTTGTAAAAATAAGTCAATTCATTTTTATCCCTCTGTAAGAATTCTGTTTTGCAGCATTGATTTTCATGATTCTGTCTTCCAGGTCACTTATCCATTCTTCTGCCTCAGTTATTCTGCTATTGATTCCTTCTAGTGTATTGCTCTGAGAAGGCAATGGCAGCCCACTCCAGTACTCTTGCCTGGAAAATCCCATGGACGGAGGAGCTTGGTAGGCTGCAGTCCATGGGGTCGCTAAGAGTAAGACACGACTGAGCAACTTCACTTTCACTTTTCACTTTCGTGCATTGGAGAAGGAAATGGCAACCCACTCCAGTGTTCTTGCCTGGAGAATCCTAGGGACGGCGGAGCCTTGTGCCCTCTATGGGGTCGCAGAGAGTAGGACACGACTTAAACAACTTAGCAGCCGCAGCAAGAATTAAATTTGTCAAAGCAAATGTTCTAAATTAAAATTCCAGTGTTTTGCTTTAGAAATCAGTAAACATTTCAGACCCTCTGGACTCCGAGTTGGGGGAGGGTCCCGCTGAGCCCGCCTGGCTTTCGGTAAGCAGGCCGCCTGTGCACCGTGTGCGTCTGGCCAATCCCCGTGGTGAGCCCAGGAGGGGGACGCCGGGTCCCGGCTTCCAGGTCCCGCAGCCCTGAGGAGCCCGTCACGCCTGCCCTCACCCGAGCCCCAGACGGTGGTGCTTTGTGGGCATGGGCTGGGCCACCTCGCTAGAGACGGTGTCCCCAGGACTTGAGCCTTCAAGTTGTACTAGATGAAAGAGGGATCTGCCGAGGACAGACAGATGAGATGAGTGGACACGGCTCCTCCGCTGCACCTGGTGGGGTTGTGGCACGCTGGATTGGCCGGCCGGCATCCCAGGGGGCCCTGAACTTGTTTTTCTGGTGGCCTGGCCGTTTCTTGGTCTTTCTGTTGCCTGGACAGTGCCCATGTGCGGCCCTTGCTTTGCCTGCTTGCCACCCCTTCCAGTCGCTGCCGCCCCCATCCCCGCACGAGCAACTGCCCGTGCCCCCTTCTCCTGTCTGGGACCAAGCTGTCCTCGCCTCACGTGGGTGTCGTCGACCGGCCTCCTTTGGCAGGTGGCGTCCCCGGGCGGAGTAGTACCCTCAGTCCCAGAAAGGGGGTAACTGGCTAAGGCGGGTTGTGGGTGAGGGGCCTGGAGACGTGGGTACGAGGCAGGAGAGCGTTCTCCCTGGCCGGCTGTAGCTCTGGGTGTTGGCAGTGGTGATTGATATGTATTAGTTACTTACCTTCAACCTTTTCCTTGCACATGCATTTGTATGTCTTTGTTTCTCCTTATCCAACATCAATGTTTTGCTCACACAAAAATTCAAGAAATATATGGTTATTGATTGATTTATTGTTGTGAAAGAGACCAGTTAAATCTCACCCAATGAATACACTGAAAGGTTTCTCTCATTTGAAGAAAGAAAGCTATATAACTAAAAGAATGAGAACTTTTTCATGTTAATATTTTGTTGCTATTATCAAAATATGTAAGAAGTCTGATTCTTTAATATTTTCTAAAAATGCAAAATCATGAAGGGGTTCATTTTATTCAGAAAACGGAAAATCTCTGAAATAAGGGGTTTGTTTTACAAGTTTCCTTTATTCTCCAAACTTTCCTCTGAATGCCTCATTGTGTGTAAATTTTGGTCTTATGAAATCAGTCAAAATGAAACCAGGACAGAGAACCCTGAGAATTTAAAGCAGATGGACTTCAATGCAAGTGGGTTTTTTTTGCACATATTATGAAGGGGCTGAAAAGCCAAAGAGGAGACAGTGAGGCAACTGATGTAATAACAGCTCCTATTAAGGGTAGGCTGGAGAGATGTGAGGCATTGGGTGAAAGGTAAACTAAGGCAGGCCCATCTGATAGTGGCTAGAACCATGAAGGAAAAACTGCTGTTTATTCTGCCCTCCAGGCTCTAACCTTTACTTCCTTTATACTGAAGTTGACTCACTGAGGCTTCTGGGAAACACAGTCTATATGGTCAAACCTCCTTAGAACAGGGCAAGAGAGGGGCAAGCAGGCTGAAGATAAACATGGCAGAATATGGAATATATAGGGGACATGCACCTCCTGCACCCAACAAGTGAAAAACACATGGTAATAGCTCCAGAAATGCATGACAATTGATGGCTTTATTGAATACAAGGTATATGTTACATTAAAGGGTGAGAGGAGTTTTGGCTGCAGTCTTTCTGAGAATAAACATTAAGAAAGATTGCTAGACAAGGCAATTCTAATTCAGTTTTTCTTTCATGTTTTAGTTCATATTATTCTAGTTAGACAGAAATATAGGTGGATGAGTGTTATATTATATTATACAATATATGGGATACATATGTATCCCAGACATACACACACAAACATGAAATTAAATATGAAAACATTGAGAAAGGAGATTGCTAGATAAGGTAATTCTAATTCAGTTTTTCTTTCATGTTTTAGTTTGTATTATTCCAGTCAGACAGACATATAGGTGGATGAGTGTTATGTTATATAATATATGGGATACATATGTATACCAGACACACACACACAAACATGAAAATAAATATGAAAACATTGAGAATGGAGATTGCTAGACAAGGTAACGCTAATTCAGTTTTTATTTCATACTTCTCTAATCAGTCAGACATATCTGTGGAGCAACATATTTAACATACATATTTGTATGATATGTGTACTACACATACACACACACACACACATACTTAATTTGTATACATTACCACTTCAGTTTGACAAGCTATCTTGCACCATTAATTAAATGATGGATTTATACATTAATCATGTTCCTTGAGAGACCAAGATCTTAGCCCAAAAAGAGAGATTAGGTTTATCTTTCCTGCCTTTGATCCCTGTTTTGCAAATGTACTCATATCAAGAATCATTTATAATTTTATTCTCAATGTCATACTTTGCACACAGGTGCTGAAAAAAGTTTTAGATAACTCATTAAAGAGAATCATATGCAAACTTCATCAATTCTTAATGTACCTATAATAAGAACAAACACAATTCAAATATATAAATTATGAATGAAAGAATTAAAATGCCTGATCATTCAGTTTATTCCCCAAATGATTTCAAACTCTTTAATGGCAAATATATGGGGAAACAGTGGCACACTTTATTTTGGGGGGCTCCAAAATCACTGTAGATGGTGCCTGCAGCCATGAAATTAAAAGACGCTTATTCCTTGGAAAAAAGTTATGACCAACCTAGCTGCTGCTAAGTTGCTTCAGTCGTGTCCGACTCTGTGCAACTCCATAGACGGCAGACCACCAGGCTTCCCCGTCCCTGGGATTCTCCATGCAAGAACACTGGAGTGGGTTGCCATTTCCTTCTCCAATGCATGAAAGTGAAAAGTGAAAGTGAAGTCGCTCAGTCGTGTCTAACTCTTAGCGACCCCATGGACTTCAGCCCACCAGGCTCCTCTGTCCATGGGATTTTCCAGGCAAGAGTACTGGAGTGGGTTGCCATTGCCTTCTCCATGACCAACCTAGAGAGCACATTAAAAAGCAGAGACATTACTTTGCCAACAAAGGTCGGTCTAGTCAAGGCTATGGTTTTTCCAGTAGTCATATATGGATGTGAGAATTGGACTATAAAGAAAGATCAGTGCTGAAGAATTGATGCTTTTGCACTGTGGTGTTGGAGAAGACTCTTGAGAGTCCCTTGAACTGCAAGGAGATAAAACCAGTCAATCCTAAGGGAAATCAGTCCTCACTGTTCATTGGAAGGACTGATGTTGAAGCTGAAACTCCAATATTTTGGCCACCTCATGCGAAGAGCTGACTCATTGGAAAAGACCCTGATGCTGGGAAAGATTGAAGGCAAGAGGAGAAGGGGACAACAGAGAATATGATAGTTGGATGGCATCACTAAATCAATGGACATGAGTTTGGGTAAACTCTGGGAGTTGGTGATGGACACGGAGGCCTGGTGTGCTGCATTCCATGGGGTCACAAAGAGTTGGACACGACTGAGTGACTGAACTGAACTGATCTGAATACCAGCATGGGAAGGACAGAAAAGTTATTATCTCTGTCAGAGTGATCAAAACCTTGGAATCACCTGCATATTCTAGTTTTTGACCTTCATATACAATTAGGTGATAAGTGTGAAAGTTTTATTTTTTTTTTGTACTGTCTCTCATACCATCCTTTCCTTGTTATACCACCACCATTCATTCTTCAACATAGTTCTAAGTACTCAGTAATATGCAGTAATTTTTATAAATTCCTGACATTAACAGGAAGAGTTATGAGCAAATGGATTTATTTTTTGTTGTTGTTGTTCATGGAAAATCTCTTATAAGTTCTCTGGATTAACTGGCAGCTTCACAATCCTACCTGAGGCCAGCTGGAAAGAATTTTATGATAATGAAAGGTCATCACATAGCAATTTGTAAATAAGGAAAATTTTGATTGAATGGAAAAAATGATCCAGAAAACTAATCTTTTATTTTATTTTAATATTTTTAATTAATAATGTTATGTTCATTTCATGTGTACAATTACAACATAGTGATTCAGTATTTGTATAGATTATATGCCATTTAAACTTATTATCAAATAATGGCCATACTGTCCTATTTGTACAATATGACTTCATAACTTATTTACTAGTCTTATTGTGTATGTTTTATTATGCTTTATTTTTAATTGATTGATAATTGCTTTACAATATTAATTTGATGCCTGCCATATATCAAACATGAATTAGTCATAGGTGTGCATATGTCCCCTCTCTCTTGAACCTCTCTCCCACCTCCCACACTTACCCGCCTCTCTAATAGAGCCTGAGTCATGCAGCAAATTTCCATTGGCTTTCTATTTTACACATGTTAGTGTATATGTTTACATGCTACTCTCTCCATTCATCTCTCCATCCTCTCCCATGCCCTTCTCCATAAGTCTGTTCTCTGTGTTTGCATCTTCATTGCTGCCCTATGAATAGTTTCATCAGTAGCATCTTTCTAGATTCTATATAGATTTGTTAATATATGGTATTTGTTTTTTCTTTCTGACTTACTTCACTCTGTATATAGGCTCTAGGTTCATCCAACTCATTAGGACTGACTCAAATGCATTCCTTTTTATGGCTGATTAGTATTCCACTGTATGTATGTACCACAGTTTATTTATACATGCATCTCCCAATGGACATCTAGGCTGCTTCCATGTCTTAGCTACTGTAAATAGTGCTGCAATGAACACTGGGGTACAGGTGTCTTTTTCAGTTTTGGCTTACTCAGAGTATATGCCTAGAAGTGGTATTACTGGGTCATATGGTGGTTTTATTCCTAGCTTTTTAAGGAATCTCCAAACTGTCTTTTGTAGTGGCTGTATCAGTTTATATTCCCATCAACAGTATAGGAGGGTTCCTTTTTCTCCACACCCTCTCCAGCACTTGTTGTTTGTAAATTTTTTGTTGATGGCCATTCTTTTTTTTTTTTTGCAAAGATGTTATTTTATTATTTAAAAAATTATAACAAGGAACTGAAAAACATCTGTATGACCAATAACAGGGGAAGGGTGGAACAAATTGCAAAGTCTTTGTACTGTGCAATATATGACATCTGTTAAAAAGAATGCTTTGGGTTAAATGTATGGATTAGGAATAACAGATTAATTAGGGAGGGAACATTTTGGAGCAATGTTAATAGTATAATAACATTAAAATATGTGTTTGTATGTTTATAGAGAAGGATTTGGAAGGATGGACACACAACAAATGTTGTTATTGATTATCTTTGGTGAATAGGATTGGAGGAGAGTTGCTGGCAGGAAATCATTTTTTAAAAAATATATAGATCTATGGCTTTTTGACTTGTTAGAATATGTTCAAATTGTTAAAATATATTCGTCTCTTTCAGTTCAGTTCAGTTCAGTTGCTCAGTCGTGTCCGACTCTGACTGGAGTGAGGTGATACCTCATAGTTATGATTTGCATTTCTCTAATAATGAGCAGTATTGAGTATCTCTTTATGAGTTTATCAACCATCTGTATGTCTTCTTTTGAAAAATGTCTGTTAAGTTATTTTGCCCACTTTTTGATTGGGTTGTTTGTTTTTCTCATATTGAGTTGTATGAGTTGCTTGTATATTTTGGAAATTAATCCTTTGTCAGTTGTTTCATTTGCTATTATTTTCTCCCATTCTAAGGGTTGTCTCTTTATCTTGTTTATAGCTTTCTTTGCTATGCAAAAGCTTTTAAGTTTCATTAGGTCCCACTTGTTTGTTTTTATTTCCATTATTTCAGGAGGTGGGTCATAGAGGATCTTGTTATGATTTATGTCGTACAGTGTTCTGCCTATGTTTTTCTCTAAGAGTTTTATAGTTTCTGGTCTTACATTCCATTTTAATCCATTAAATCCATTTAATCCATGGTCTTCAATCCATTTTAAGTTGATCTTTGTGGATGGTGTTAGGGAGTGTTGTAATTTAATTCTTTTACACATAATTGTCTACTTCTTCCAGCATCACTTATTGAAGAGACTGTCTTTTTCCCTTAATATATTCTTGTTTCCTTTGTTAACATAAGGTGCCCATAGGTGTGTGGGTTTATCTCTGGGTTTTCTATCTTGTTCCCTTGGCCTATAATTCTGTTTTTATGTCAGTGCCATACTGTCTTGATGACTGTAGATTTGTAGTATTTCTGAAATCAGGAATCAACTTGATTCTTCCAGCTCCATTATTCTTTCTCAAGATTGTTTTGGCTATTTGGGGTCATTTGCGTTTCCATACAAATTGTGAAAAATTTTGTTATAGTTTTGTGAAAAATGCCATTGACATTTTGATAGAGATTGCACTGAATCTGTTGATTACATTTGCTAGTATAGTCATTTTCACAATATTGGTTATTCCATCCAGGAGCATGGAATATCCCTCCATCTGTTTATGTCATCTTTAATTTCTTTCATCTGTGTCTTGTAGTTTTCTGTATACAGCCTTTTGTCTCCTTAGGTAGATTTATTCCTAGGTATTTTATTCTTTTTGTTGCAATGGTAAATGGGATTGAGTCCTTAATTTCTCTTTCTGATTTTTCATTGTTAGTATGGAGAAATGCAAGTGACTATTGTGTATTGATTTTGTATCCTGTGACTTTACTAAATTCACTGATTAGCTCTAGTAATTTTCTGAAAGTGTATTTAGGGTTTTCTATGTACAGTATCATGTCATCTGCAAATAGTGTGAGAGTTTTCCTTCTTCCCTTCCAATCTGGATTCTTTTACTTCTATTTCTTCTCTGACTGCCATAGCTAGGACTTCCAAAACTATGTTGAATAATAGTGGTGAAAGTGGGCATACTTGTCTTGTTCCTGATCTTAAGGGGAATACGTTCAGTTTCTCACCATTGAGAATAATGGTTGCTGTGGGATTTTTGTATATGGGCTGTATTATGTTAAGGTAGGTTCCTTGTAAGACCATTTTTTGAAGAATTTTTTACCACAAATGGGTAATAGAATTTGTCAAAAGCTTTTTCTGCATCTATTGAGATTGAAGTGAAGTGAAAGTTGCTCAGTCGTGTCTGACTCTTTGCAACCCCATGGACTATACAGTCCACAGAATTCTCCAGGCCAGAATACTGAAGTGGATAGCCATTCCCTTCTCCAGAGGATCTTCCTGACCCAGGAATCGAACCGGGATCTCCTGAATTGCAGGTGGATTCTTTACCAGCTGAGCCACTAGGGAAGCTTCTATTGAGATTATCACATGGTTTTTATCTTTCAATTTGTTAATATGATGCATCACATTGATTGATTTGCATATAGAGGAGAATCCTTGCATCCCTGGGATAAACCCAAGTTGATTATGGTATACGAGCTTTTTAATATGTTGTATTTTGTTTGCTAGAATTTTATTGAGGATGTTTTATCTTTGTCCATCAATGATATTATATTGGCCTGTAATTTTTTTTCTTTTTTTTTTCTTTGTAGTGTCTTTGTCTGGCTTTGGTAGCAGGGTGATTGTGGCCTCGATGAATGAATTTGGAAATGTTCCTTCCTCTGCAAATGTTTGAAAGAGTTTCAGAAGGATAAGCTTTAGCTTTTCTTTAAATGTTTGATATAATTAATCTGTGAAGTCATCTGTCCCTGGAATTTTGTCTTATAGGAGGTTTTTGATCACACTTTTGATTTCAGTGCTTGTAATTAGCTTGTTTAAAACATCTGTTTCTCCTTCATTCAACCTTGGAAGGTTGAACTTCTCTAGGAATCTGTACATTTCCTATAGATTGTCCATTCTATTAGCATATAGTTACTCATAATAGTCTCTTATGATGTTTATTGCTGGGTACCAGCCCCAGCTGATCCAGGGTATTCGAAGGAGAGATGGCCTAGGCGACTATTTATATGCTAATTAGAGATATAAAGAATAATAGAATGAGGATAGCTCAGTAGGAAAATTCAGTGGAGAAAAGAAGCTGAGTAGCTTGGTTTATGCGGGAGACCAATAAAACTTCAAGACAAGAAGTTTGCGCCACTTACGTAGGCTGCAGGCACCCTCTCGAATAGCGGAAGGTGCCTCACCCTAGACACCTTCTCGAGTGGGTCTTAGAAGCCCAGGCATAATTAGTAAGCGTGGTGGGTTCCGCGCTCCAGATGGAGACTCAGCTGGAAGTTAAAGGGAAGAATGACATGGGGAGACCAAGCGCTGGTGAGCAAGGCCCATAGCTTTATTTTTAACAGGGGCTTTTATACCCTAAGTTACACATAATAGGGGATGCAAAGTCAGCAGTCTTTGATTCTTATCAAAAACCAGGGTTTCTTTCCTGCAAATTTATCGTATACAAATGGTTTAGGTGATTTACATCATCTTCTGGCCAGAAGGCCTACTAACATTTTATGACTCTTGACAAGGACTTATCAACAAAGACTTATTTTCTTTAAGAGTAATTATTTTAAGGTTTGGTGCCATCTTCCAAAGATAAAATTGCATTCCTATAGGGCGGATGTGTAATGGGTTTACAACAAAGGAAAGAATTTATTACCTTAAGGGTCTAAAGTTACTAACACCAAGGCCACTACTTATTTTTTCTATATACCAACTATTAATTAATACATATTCAAGGATACAATTTAGGGGGTGTGAAAACTTGGCAACAAACATTGACTCATCAATGAAATCCTTTACTAGTTTATTCTGACAGTTTCTAACTCTCTGAGAGGCTCTAAGCTATTTGAATATCTTAAGCTTCCCATGCCTCTTGAGGCTGGGAGACTGTAAACAATCGTATGCATAGCTGCAGGAGTCCGGGTAAACTTGTCAGGCGAGTTAGAGAGCCATCTGAGGGGTTTGGATTTAAACACTCCTAATTGCCCAAGAACTTTATTAATTGGAGCTGTAAGTTAACTCTTTGACAGAGAGAGCGAGATGGTGGTGGGGGACAGCCCCCAGTAAAGTCAGAGGTGAGAGCACAAAGCAATAAAGTAGGCAGACTCTGGTTTTTGGGGGGGAAATGCTCGAGAATATCCAGGCGGACTCCTGAGGCTTGATCTCGCCTTTGCGTATGCCGAGCCTCCTTCCTCATGACCTTTGTCACCAGTGGAATGCCTCACCGGCTCCCGGCACTTTATATTTCTGCATTGTCTGTTGTAACCTCTCCTTTTTCATTCCTAAATTTGATTTGATTTTTCTCCCTTTTTTTCTTGATTAGTAAGGCTTAATTTAGTTTATCTTCTGGAAGAACTAGTTTTTATTAATCTTTACTATGGTTTCCTTCATTTCTTTTTATTTCAGCTCTGATTTCTCTCCTACTAACTTTGGAGTTTTTTGTTGTTGTTGTTCTTTTTCTAGCTGTTTTAGAGATAGACTTAGGTCTTTGATTGAATGTTTTTCTTGTTCCTTGAGGTATGATTGTACTGCTATAGACTTCCCTGTGGGAACTGCTTTTGCTGTTTCCCATAGATTTTGGGTCATCATGGTTTTGTTGTCATTTGTCTGGGAATCTTTTGATTTCCCTTATTTTTTAAGTATCTTGCTCATTACTTAGAAATGTATTGTTTAATATCCACATGTTTGTGTTTTGTTTACAGTTTTTTTTCCAGTAATTTATTAGTCTCATAGTGTTGTGTTCAGAAGAGATGCCTGATATGATTTCAGTTTTCTCAAATTTACTGAGACTTGATTTGTGATCCAAGATGTGGTCTATCCTAAAGATTGTTGAATGTGGACTTGAGAAGTGTATTCTTCTGCGTTTCAATGGAAAGCCCTGAAGATATCAATTAGGTACATTTGGTATAATATTTCATTTAAAGTTTGTGTTTCGTTATTAGTTATTTGTTTTGATGATCTATCCCTTGGAGTACTGCATTTGATTCTAGCCAAAAGGCTGAGAAGCAAACAACTATGGATAGAGTTTCATAACATTATACAGGAGGCAGTGAAGAAAGCCATCCCCAAGAGAAAGAAATGCAAAAAGGCAAGATGGTTGTCAGAGGAGGCCTTGTAAATAGCTGAGGAAAGAAGAGAAGGAAAAGGCAAAGGAGAAAAGGAAAGATATATCCATCTGAATGCACAGTTCCAGAGAATAGCAGGAGAGATAATAAAGCCTTTTATGTGAACAATTCAAGGAAATACAGGGGAAAAAATAGAATGGGAAAGACTGAAGATCTCTTCAAAAAGTAGAGATTCCAAGGAAATATTTCATGCAAAGATGGGCACAATAAAGGACAGAAGTGGTATGGAACAAACAGAAACAGGACAGAAATGGTATGGAACAAACAGAAACAGAAGCTATTAAGAAGAGGTGGCAAGAATACACAGAACTATACAAAAAATATCTTAATGACCCAAATAACTATGATGGTGTGAACACTCACCTAGAGCAAAACATCCTTAACTGTGAAGTCAAGTGGGTCTTAGGAATCATCACTAAGAACAAAGCTAGTTTAGTTGAAGGAATTCCAGCTGAAATATTTCAAACCCTAAAAGATGATGTTTTTAAAGTGCTGCAGTCAATAAACCTGAAAATTTGGAAAACTTAGTACTGGCCATGGGACTTCAAAAGGTCAGTTTTCATTACAATTCAAAATAAGGGCAATGTCAAAGAATGTTCAAACTACCACACAATTGCACTCATTTCACATGCTAGCAAAGTAATGTTCTAAATCCTTCAAGCTAGGCTTCAACAGTATATGAACCAAGAACATCCAGATATACAAGTTGGATTTAGAAAATTCAAAGAACCAGAGAGCAAATTGGCAACATCCGTTGGACCATAGAAAAAGCTAGAGAATTCCAAGAAAAAACATCTACTTCTGCACCATTGACTATGCTAAAGCCTTTAACTGTGTAGATTTCAACTGTGGAAAATTCTTCAAGAGATGGGGATACTAGACCACCTTACCTATTTCCTGAAAAACCTGTATGCAGGTCAAGAAACAACAATTATAACTGGACATGAAACAACAGAATGGTTCAGAATTGGGGAAAGAGTGTGGCAAAACTGTATATTGTCACCCTGCTAATTTAATTTATATGCAGAGTACATCCTGCAAAATGCTGGGCTGGATAAAACACAAGTGGAATCAAGATTGTCAAGAGAAGTATCAATAACCTCAGATATGCCTACGACACCAACTTTATGGCAGAAAGTGAAGAGGAACTAAAAGGCCTCTTGATGGAGGTGAACGAGGAGAGTGAGAAAGCTGGCTTAAAACTCAACATTCAAAATGCTAAGATCATGGCATCTGATCCTATCACTTTCTGGCAAATAGATGGGAAAACAATGGAAACAGTGACAGGCTTTATTTTTCTGGGCTCCCTAATCATTTCAGATAGTGACTGCAGCCATAACATTAAAATATTTTTATTCCTTGGACTAAAAGCTACAACAAACCCAAGCAGCATATTAAAAAGCAGAGACATTACTTTGCCTACAAAAGTCCATATAGTCAAAGCTATCATTTTTCCAGTAGTCATGTATGGGTATGACAGCTGAAGAATAAAAAATGCTGAGTGCTGGAGAATTGATGCTTTTGAACTGTAGTGCTGGAGAAGACACTTGAGAGTCCCTTGGACAGAAAGGAGATGAAACCAGTCAATCATAAAAGAAATCAACTCTGAATATTATTCATGGGAGGACTGATGCTGAAACAACCTCCAATGCTTTGGCCACCTGATGTGAAGAGCTAACTCATTTGAAAAGAGATGAGATGCTGTTAAAAATATTGAAGACAGGAGGAAAAGGATATTAGGATAAGAATGTTGGATGTAATCACCACTTCAATGGACACCAGTTTGAGCAAACTCTGGGAGATGGTCAAGGACAGGGAAGACTGGTGTGCTGCAGTCCAAGGGTCGCAAAGATTCGGATATGAATTAGACACTAAACAAAAACAACCCTTGTTGTAAATGGGGTGTTAAAGTCTCCTACTTTAACTTGTGTTACTGTCAGTTTCTCCTTTTATGTTTGTTAGTTCTTGACTTATGTATTGAGGTGCTCCTATGTTGGGTGCATATATATTTACAATTGTTATATCTTCTTCTTGGACTGATCCCTTGAACATTGTGTAGTGTCTTTTGTTATCTCTTGTAATATTCTTTATTTTAAAGTCTATTTTGTCTGAAATGAGAATTGCCTCTCTGGTTTTTTTCTTTTTTTTTTTTAAATTCTATTTGCATGGAATATCTTTTCCTATCCTTTTACTTTTAGTCTGTATGTGTCTCTAGGTCTGAAGTGGGTTTCTTGTAGACAGCATATTTATGTGTTTTGTTTTTGTATTCATTCAGCCAACCTGTGTCTTCATTAGAGCATTTATTTCATTTAATTGCATTTTTAAAAATTTATTTTTATTATTTTTTTTTCTACTTTACAATATTGTATTGGTTTTGCCATACATCAACATGCATCCATCACGGGTGTACACATGTTCCCCATCCTGAACCCCCTTCCCACTTCCCTCCCCATACCATCCCTCTGGGTTATCCCAGTGCACCAGCCCCAAGCTTCCTGTATCCTGCATCAAACCTGGACTGGCGATTCGTTTCTTATATGATATTATACATGTTTTAATGCCATTCTCCCAAATCATCCCCCCCTCCTGCCCTCTCCCACAGAGTCCAAAAGACTGTTCTATACATCTGTGTCTCTTTTGCTGTTTCACGTACAGGGATGTTGTTCCCATCTTTTTAAATTCCATATATATGCATTAGTATACAGTATTGGTATTTTTCTTTCTGGCTTACTTCACTTTGTACAATAGGCTCCAGTTTCATCCACCTCATTAGAACTGATTCAAATGTATTCTTTTTAATGGCTCAGTAATACTCCATTGTGCATAAGTACCACTGCTTTCTTATCCATTCATCTGCTGAGGGACATCTAGGTTGCTCTCATGTCCTGGCTATTATAAACAGTGCTACGATGAACATTGGGGTACACGTGTCTCTTTCAATTCTGGTTTCCTCGGTGTGTATGCCCAGCAGTGGGATTGCTGGGTCATATGGCAGTTCTATTTTCAGTTTTTTAAGGAATCTCCACACTGTTCTCCATAGTGGCTGTACTAGTTTGCATTCCCACCAACAGTGTAAGAGGGTTCCCTTTTCTCCACATCCTCTCCATCATTTATTGCTTGTAGACTTTTGGATCGCAGCCAGTCTGACTGGCATGAAATGGTACCTCATTGTGGTTTGATTTGCATTTCTCTGATAATGAGTGATGTTGAGCATCTTTTCATGTGTTTGTTAGCCATCTGTATGTTTTCTTTGGAGAAATGTCTATTTAGATCTTTAGCCCATTTTTTGATTGGGTCGTTTATTTTTCTGGAATTGAGCTGCAGTGGTTGCTTGTATATTTTTGAGATCAGTTGTTTGTCAGTTGCTTCATTTGCTATTATTTTCTTCCATTCTGAAGGCTGTCTTTTCACCTTGCTTATAGTTTCCTTTGTTGTGCAGAAGCTTTTAAGTTTAATTAGATCCCATTTGTTTATTTTTGCTTTTATTTCTAATATTCTTGGAGGTGGGTCATAGAGGATCCTGCTGTGATGTATGTCGGAGAGTGTTTTGCCTATGTTCTCCTCTAAGAGTTTTATAGTTTCTGGTCTTACGTTTAGATCTTTAATCCATTTTGAGTTTATTATTGTGTATGGTGTTAGAAAGTGCTCTAGTTTCATTCTTTTACAAGTGGTTGACTAGTTTTCCCAGCACCACTTGTTAAAGTGATTGTCTTTTCTCCATTGTATATTCTTGCCTCCTTTGCCAAAGATAAGGCGTCCATAAGTGCGTGGGTTTATCTCTGGGCTTTCTATTTTGTTCCATTGATCAATATTTCTGTCTTTGTGCCAGTACCATACTGTCTTGATGACTGTGGCTTTGTAGAAGAGCCTGAAGTCAGGCAGGTTGATTCCTCCAGTTCCATTCTTCGTTTTCAAGATTGCTTTGGCTATTCGAGGTTTTTTGTATTTCCATACAAATTGTGAAATTATTTGTTCTAACTCTGTGAAGAATACTGTTGGTAGCTTGATAGGGATTGCATTGAATATATAACTTGCTTTGGGTAGTATAGTCATTTTCACTATACTGACTCTTCCAATCCATGAACATGGTGTATTTCTCCACCTATTAGTGTCCTCTGTGACTTCTTTCATCAGTGTTTTATAGTTTTCTATATATAGGTCTTTAGTTTCTTTAGGTAGATATATTCCTAAGTATTTTATTCTTTTTGTTGCAATGGTGAATGGAATTGTTTCCTTAATTTCTCTTTCTATTTTCTCATTATTAGTGTATAGGAATGCAAGGGATTTCTGTGTGTTGATTTTATATCCTGCCACTTTACTATATTCATTGATTAGCTCTAGTAACTTTCTGGTGGAATCTTTAGGGTTTTCTATGTAGAGAAGCATGTCATCTGCAAACAGTGAGAGTTTTACTTCTTCTTTTCCAATTTGGATTCCTTTTATTTCTTTTTCTGCTCTGATTGCTGTGGCCAAAACTATGTTGAATAGTAGTGGTGAGAGTGGGTACCCTTGTCTTGTTCCTGACTTTAGGGGAAAAGCTCTCAGTTTTTCACCATTGAGGATAATGTTTGCTGTGGGTTTGTCATATATAGCTTTTATTATATTGAGGTATGTTCCTTCTATTTCTGCTTTCTGGAGAGTTTTTATCATAAATAGATGTTGAATTTTATCAAAGGCTTTCTCTGCATCTATTGAGATAATCATATGACTTTTATTTTTCAATTTGTTAATGTGGTTCATTACATTGATTGATTTGCAGATATTGAAGAATCCTTGCATCCCTGGGGTAAAGCCCACTTGGTTATGGTGTATGACCTTTTTAATGTGTTGTTGGATTGTGATTGCTAGAATTTTATTAAGGATTTTTTGCATCTATGTTCATCAGTGATATTGGCCTGTAGTTTTCTTTTTTGGTGGCATCTTTGTCAGGTTTTGGTATTAGGGTGATGGTGGCCTCATAGAATGAGTTAGGAAGTTTACCTTCCTCTGAAATTTTCTGGAAGAGTTTGAGTAGGATCGGTGTTATCTCTTCTCTAAATTTTTGGTAGAATTCAGCTGTGATGCTGTCTGGGCCTGGGCTTTTATTTGCTGGAAGATTTCTGATTACAGTTTAAATTTCCATGCTTGTGATGGGTCTGTTAAGATTTTCTATTTCTTCCTGGTCCAGTTTTGGAAAGTTGTACTTTTCTAAGAATTTGCCCATTTCTTCCAAGTTGTCCATTTTATTGGCATATAATTGTTGATAGTAGTCTCTTATGATCCTTTGTATTTCTGTGTTGCCTGTTGTGATCTCTCCATTTTCATTTCTAATTTTATTGATTTGATTCTTCTCCCTTTGTTTCTTGATGAGTCTGGCTAATGCTTTGTCAATTTTATTTATCCTTTCAAAGAACCAGCTTTCGGCTTTGTTGATTTTTGCTATGGTCTCCTTTGTTTCTTTTGTATTTATTTCTGCCCTAATTTTTAAGATTTCTTTCCTTCTACTAACCCTGGGGTTCTTCATTTCTGTCTTTTCTATTTGCTTTAGGTGTAGAGTTATGTTATTTATTTGACTTTTTTGTTGATTCTTGAGGCTTGACTGTATTGCTATGAACGTTACCCTTAGCACTGCTTTTACAGTGTCCCACAGGTTTTGGGTTGTTCTGTTTTCATTTCCATTCATTTCTATGCATATTTTGACTTTTTTGATTTATTCTGTGATTTGTTGGTTATTCAGCATCGTGTTGGTCAGCCTCCATATGTTGGAATTTTTAATAGTTTTTTTCCTGTAATTGAGATCTAATCTTACTTCATTGTGGTCAGAAAGATGCCTGGAATGATTTCCATTGTTTTTAATTTACCAAGGCTAGATTTATGGCCCAGGATGTGATCTATCCTGGATAAGGTTCCATGTGCGCTTGAGAAAAATGTGAAATTCATTGTTTTTGGGTGAAATGTCATATAAATATAAATTAGGTCTAACTGGTCTGTTTATATCATTTAAAGTTTGTGTTTCTTTGTTAATTTACTGTTTAGTCGATCTATCCATAGGTGTGAGTGGGATATTAAAGTATCCCACTATTATTGAGTTATTGTTAATTTTCCCTTTCATACTTGTTAGCATTTGTCTTACATATTGTGGTGCTCCTATGTTGCATGCACATATATTTATAATTGTTATATCTTCTTCTTGGATTGATCCTTTGATCATTATGTAGTGTCCTTCTTTGTCTCTTTTTACAGCCTTTGTTTTAAAGTCTATTTTATCGGATATGAGTATTGTTACTCCTGCTTTCTTTTGATCTCTATTTGCATGGAATATCTTTTTCCAGCCCTTCACTTTCAGTCTGTATGTGTCCCCTGTTTTGAAGTGGGTCTCTTGTAGACAACATATATAGGGATCTTGTTTTTGTATCCCAGTCTTTGTCTTTTGGTTGGGGCATTCAACCCATTCATGTTTAAGGTAATTATTGATAAGTATTATCCCTTTGCCATTTACTTTATTGTTTTGGGTTCGAGTTTATACACCTTTTTTGTGTTTGCTGTCTAGAGAATATCCTGTAGCATTTGTTGGAGAGCTGGTTTGGTGGTGCTGAATTCTCTCAGCTTTTGCTTGTCTGTAAAGCTTTTGATTTCTCTCTCCTTCATATTTGAATGACATCCTTGCTGAGTACAGTAATCTGGGCTGGAGGTTATTTTCTTTCATCACTTTAAGTATGTCTTGCCATTCCCTCCTGGCCTGAAGAGTTTCTATTGAAAGATCAGCTGTTATCCTCATGGGAATCCCCTTGTGTGTTATCTGTTGTTTTTCCCTTGCTGCTTTTAATATTTGTTCTTTGTGTTTGATCTTTGTTAATTTGATTAATATGTGTCTTTGGGTGTTTCTCCTTGGGTTTATCCTGTTTGGGACTCTCTGGGTTTCTTGGACTCGAGTGATTATTTCCTTCCCCATTTTAGGTAAGTTTTCAACTATTATCTCCTCAAGTATTTCTCAAGGTCTTTCCTTTTGTCTTCTTCTTCTAGGACTTCTATGATTCGAATGTTGTGGTGTTTAATATTTCCCTGTAGGTCTCTGAGATTGTCCTCATTTCTCTTAATTTTTTTTCTTTTTTCCTCTCTGATTCATTTATTTCTATCTTTCTATCTTCAATTTCACGAATCCTATCTTCTGCCTCCATTATTCTACTATTTGTTGCCTCCAGAGTGTTTTTGATCTCATTTATTACACTATTCATTATATATTGACTCCTTTTTATTTCTTCTGGGTCCTTGTTAAACCTTTCTTGCATTTTCTTAATCTGTGCCTCCAGGCTATTTATCTGTGATTCCATTTTTATTTCAAAATTTTGGATCATTTTCACTATCATTATTCAGAATTCTTTATCAGGTAGATTCCCTATCTCTTCCTTTTTGTTTGGTTTGGTGGGCATTTATCCTGTTCCTTTACCTGCTGGGTATTCCTCTGTCTCTTCATCTTATTTATATTGCCTTTCTATATTCTGGCAGTTTGTGGAGTTCTCTTTATTATGGAGTTTCCTCACTGTGGGTGGGGTTGTATCGGTGGCTTGTCAAGGTTTCTTAGTTAAGGAAGCTTGTGTCGGTGTTCTGGTGGGTGGAGCTGGATTTCTTCTCTCTGGAGTGCAATGAAGTGTCTAGTAACGTTATGTGATGTCAGTGGATTTGGAGTAACTTTGGGCAGCCTGTATATTGAAGCTCAGGGCTGTGTTCCTGTGTTGCTGGAGAATTTGCATGGTATGTCTTGTTCTGGAACTTGTTGGCCCTTGAGTGGTGCTTGGTTTCAGTGTAGCTATGAAGGCATTTGATGAGCTCCTATAGCTTAATGTTCCCTGGAGTCAGGTGTTCTATGATATTCTCAGGATTTGGACTTAAGCCTCCTGATTCTGGTTTTCAGTCTTAGTTTTACAATAGTGTCAAGACTTCTCCTTCTATACAGCACCATTGATAAAACATCTGGGTTAAAGATGAAAAGTTGCTCCACAATGAGGTACACACAGAGAGGTTCATAGAGTTACATGGAGAAGAGAAGAGGGAGGAGGGAGTTAGAGGTGGCCCGAATGAGATGAGGTGGAATGAAAAGAGGAGAGAGCAAGCTAGCCAGTAATCACTTCCTTTTGTGCACTCCACAGTCTGGACTACTCAGAGATGTTCATGGAATTATACGGAGAAGAGAAGAGGGAGGAAGGAGACAGAGTTGGCCAGGAGGATAAAAGAGGGGGATGAAAAGGAGAGAGACAGACCCAGCCAGTAATCAGTTCGCTAAGTGTCCTCCACTGTCTGGAATACACAGAGATTCAGAGAGTTGGGAGAGAAGAGAAGGGGGAGGGAGGAGACAGAGGTGACCTAGTGGAGAGAAAGGAGAGTCCAAAGCGGGAAAGAGCAGTCAAGCGAGTAATCTCGCTCCCAAGTAAAAATAGGTACTGAAGATTGGGTTCTTAAAGGTACAAAATTGAAAACAAATACCAAAAAGCAAAGATTAACATTCTAGAGTAGAGGTTGGATTTTCAAAAATGCAATATTAAGGAAAAGAAGAAGAAAAAAAAACAGTCACAAAAGTTATTAAAAAATATATATATATATGATCAGATCAGTCGCTCAGTCTTATCCGACTCTTTGCAACCCCATGAATTGCAGCATGCCAGGCCTCCCTGTCCATCACCAATTCCCGGAGTTCACTCAAACTCACGTCCGTCGAGTCAATGATGCCACCCAGCCATCTCATCCTCTGTCGTCCCCTTCTCCTCCTGCCCCCAATCCCTCCCAGCATCAGAGTCTTTTCCAATGAATCAACTCTTCGCATGAGGTGGCCAAAGTACTGGAGTTTCAGTTTTAGCATCATGAAGTTTGCTTTAAAAAGTCTTTTTTTTTTTTTTGAAAATTAATAGTAGGTTATAAAAATGAAAATTAAAGGAGTAATAATAGAGGACTTAAAAATTCAAAAAAAAAGTTAAAAAAAGAAAAAAAGTAAAGAAAAAGAAAAAAGAAGAAATGGAAAAAAAGAAAAAAAATGAAAGTAAAAATAGTAAAAATATATCTAGGACTTTCTCTGGTGTTGTTGTGGGCCATGTGGGGTCAGTTAATTTTCGGATAGTTTCTTGGTCCAGCTTATATTTCTCAAGATCTATAGGCCCCTTCCTATGTAGTCGGTGCTAACTACAGGATTTTAATCTATTGCACCTGTCACTTCCAAGGCGGTTCCCTCGGTTTTAGCTTCTGTTTGCTGGTCTCTTCAGTGTCTGATTTCCAACCTGACACAAGGGGGCGGTGGTGGATACTTTTTTAGGCTCACTTGTTCAGTTGGGTTGTGGGGATGGAGGGACGCTGCAAGCAAATAACACTGGTGTGTGCTCCTGGTGACTCAGCCACACTGGGCCTGTCCCTGCTCATGGCATGTGCACCCTCCCTGCCCACACAGCTCAGGCTCTAGGTTGCTCCGCTGGGAACCGTCGGAGGCCCTCCCTGGGCTGCATGCACCTTCCAGGTCTAAGCTGCTCAGGTTCAGGCATTCAGGTAGTCCTGAGAGGCATAGACTCCGTTGGGCCTGCGTTTTGTGCCCTTCCAAGCTCCGAGCAGCTCGGGTGATGATGTGTTTGGTGAGCGTGGTCACTGCGACTTATGGCCTCTCCCGTCCCTGCCGCTCAGTTTTCTGGATGTACAACCGGCACACCTTCTCAGGTGGATGACTGTCCAGAACCCCAAGAAGTCTTAGTAACCAAAGAAACCTGCTTGTAGTTTGGTAGATAATGTCTCTCTGGGGCTGCGATTGCCCCCTTCTGGCTCTGGCTGCCTGTCACCGGAGGGGGATGGTCTTCAGCCAGCTAGTTTTGTTCCGCCCTTTTTTCTGTGCGCGGGCCTGGCGGTGTCTTAGGGCTTTACACGTTGTAGCTATCCCACAGTCTGGTTTGCTAGCCCAAATTTGTTCTCTCTGATTAGCCTCGGGGCATTCAGGCCCAGGTCCTTACTCTAAGACATGCAGCCCGCACCTCCCCGCCCAGCCTCTTCTTGGTAGTGGCAGGTGCAGGCATTCTCTGCTGTGGGAGTTACCGTTGGGCTCCTAATCTTATTTTTCCTCCCTGTTATGTTGCCCTCTGTGCTTCCAAGGCTCTGCACAGACTCGGCAGTGAGGGTGTTTGGAAACGTCTCTCTTTTTAAGACTCCCTTCCCGGGATGGAGCTCTGTCCCTACCTCTTTTGTCTCTTTTTCTGTCTTTTATATTTTTCCTACCTCCTTTTGAAGACAATAGGCTGCTTTTCTGGGTGCCTGATGTCCTCTGCTGGCATTCAGAAGTTGTTTTGTGGATTTTACTCAGCGTTTAAATGTTCTTTTGATGAATTTGTGGGGGAGAAAGTGGTCTCCCCATGTTATTCCTCCGCCATCTTATGACTGCCTCCCATTTAATTGCATTTAAAGTAGTTATTGACATGTATGTTTCTGTTGGCATTTTTTAAAATTGTTTTGCATATATATTTGTAGGCATTTTCTTTCACTTGTGTTTACTGGCTATATAAGTCCCTTTAATATTTGCTGTAAAACTGATTTTGTGGTACTAAATTCTCTTAATTTTTGCTTGTTTGTAAAGCTTTTTATTTTCCCATCAGTTTTGAATAATATCCTTGCTGGGGAGAGTGATCTTGATTGTAGATTTTTCACTTTCAGTACTTTAAGTTTATCCTGTCATTCCCTTCTGGCCTGCAGAGTTTCTGCTGAAAGATAAGCTCTTAATTGTATGGGGCTGCTCGGCATGAAATTTAGAGACTAGAAAGAGGCGAAAAGAATAGTGCCATCAACCCATGAGGATACCACTCCAAAATAATCCATGAGATTATTACTCAGAAAATGGTGGTGGGAATTCCCTGGACTCGTGATCAAGACTTTGCACTTCCACTGTAGGGGGTGAAGATTCAGTCCCTGGTTGGGGAACTAAGAGCCTACATGCTCTATGGCATGGCCAAATACTTTAAAAGAAAAAAAAAGCAATATTTTTAGAAACTGTGATAAATAACACACAAAAGAATTTTCCTTTTTAACTATTTTTAAGCATACAGTTCCAGAGAAGGCAATGGCACCCCACTCTAGTTCTCTTGCCTGGAAAATCCCATGGACAGTGGAGCCTGGTAGGCTGCAGTCCATGGGGTCGCTAAGAGTCGGACACGATTGAGCGACTTCACTTTCACTTTCCCTTGTTTGGTACTTGTTGCTTTTCCATTCCTTTTTTTTTTTTTTAATATTCTTTGAGTTTGATTTCTGTTAGCTTGATAAGATGGTTCTTGATGTGTTTCACCTTGGGTTTATCCTGTACGAAACTCTCTGTTCTTCTTGGACTTGACTGACAATTTTCTTTCCCATGTCTCTTCAAAGATTTTCTCAAAATTTTCTTTTTCTCTGCTTCCTCTGGGGACCCCTATAACTCAAACATTCTCCCAGAAGTCTCTGAGGCTATTCTCAATTATTTTCATTATCTTTACCTTTATTCTGCTTTTCAGCCATTATTTCCACCATTCTATCTTCCAACTCACTATCTGTTCTTCTGCCTCATTTATTCTACTATTGGTTCCTTCTAGAATATTTTTAATTTCAGTAATCGTATTATTCATCTCTACTTATTTTTATTTTATTTAGGTATTTGTTAATTGTATTAATTTCATCTTCACCATTCTATTTTTGAGGCTTTGGAATACCTTTACTATATTACTGTGATTTCTTTTTCAAGTAGCTTGCCTATTTCTCTTCATTCATTTCATCTTGTAAATTTTTACCTTGTTCCTTCATTTGTGCTGTATTTCTTTGTTTTTTCATTTTTCCCCTAACTTACTCCATTTGAGATTTCCTTCTCCCAGGTTTAGGGTCACATTCCTTTCTTACTTTTGCTTTCTGCCCTCAGTGGATAATGTTGGTTCAGTGGTTTCTGTTGACTTATGTTAGGGGTGATTAGTGCCTGTGCTCTAGTGGGAAGAGGTGATTTTTTGTTCTCCTTCTGGTGGGCAGGGCTGTGCAAGATGGTATATTTTGAAGCGTCTATGGGAATCTTGTCTGCTGATGATTGTTTTTGTGTGTGTGTTTTTTGTGTGTGTCTTGCTTTTTGTTTGGATGAGGTGTCCCGCACTCGGTCCTGTTGGCAGCTGAGTGATACCACGTTTTGTGCATGTGTATAGGCCTTCATGGAAGTTCTCACTAATTAATGCCCCCTGGGATTAGGAGTTATCTGGCAGTCTTGGATCCTGGATACAATGCTCCTCCTTCAATGATTCAAGCCCAGTCTCTGGTCAGGGGACTGAGACTCTAAATTTTTTTTTTTTTTTACGGGATTAAAGGGGATTAAAACAAAAACATCAAGAGAGAGAAAAAAAAATCATGACAAGAAATAAAAGCCAAACCCACAGAAATGGTAAATACAAGATCAGACAGAATTACAAAAACAATATGACATATACACACACTTATAAACACACAAATATAACTAAAGCATTCCAAGAAAAGAAGGTGCAAGTGATTGACTTGGTGAGCACTGGAAAGCAAAAATGACATAGACCAATTAAAAGCAGAGCTAACTAAAACTCAAAACGGAAAACTGAGACAAAGCAGAGTGCCAACTGGGGGATATAGCAAAGAAAGCATAACAAATGAATAAATATGGTGAAAAAACAACAAATGAAAACAAAGAGAGAGAGAAAAGAAGGGAAAGAAAAGAAAAAAGGAAGTAGAAGAAAAAATAGAAAAGCAAAAATAAATAGATGTATGTTAAAAAGATTTTTATGATATATATATCAAGGAATAGCTGCTGCTGCTGCTGCTAAGTTGCCTCAGTCATGTCCAACTCTGTGCGACCCCATAGATGGCAGCCCACCAGGCTCCCCTGTCCCTGGGATTCTCCAGGCAAGAAAACTGGAGTGGGTTGCCATTTCCTTCTCCAATGCATGAAAGTGAAAAGTGAAAGGGAAGTCGCTTAGTCGTGTCTGACCCTCAGAGACCCCATGGACTGCAGCCTTCCAGGCTCCTCCATCCATGGGACTTTCCAGGTGAGAGTACTGGAGTGGGGTGCCATTGCCTTCTCCTAAGGAATAGCTACAGAAGGAAAAAAGCAATAAGAGAAGCAGTCAAACAGAACAATTTTTTTTAATTGAGAAAAGGAAAAAAAAAAAAGGAAAAGTCCACAGTGCTGCAAAAGGCCAATGTAAAGGTAGAAGTATGTAGGGGGGATAGAAAGTGTATTTTTTTTTTAATTAAAAAAAAATAAAAATGTTGTAAACGTCATAGCTCTCCTTAGTTGTGAAGTCTGCTTCCCATGGATTCAATTGGACTAGTTCCCTGTTGATGATTTCCTGTTTGGGGAGACTTGTGCCTGTGTTCTGGTTGATGGTGCTTGATATTTTCTTTCTGAAGGGCAGCACCGCATTGGGTAGTATGTTTTGGGATGTATATGGGTTCAGTATGGCTTTGGGCAGCCTGTCTGCTCGTGTAGAGTGTTGTGTTTCTGTTTTGTTGAAGGATTGGTGTGGGGTATGTGGGAACTGGTGCTTGCTGGCCTTTGGGTAGCCTTTGTTTTGGTGATGAGATGGAGGTCTTTGGGAAGGGTCATGACTATTAATGTTTCCTGGGGTCAGGAGTTCTCTTGTGGTTCAAAGTCTTGGGTTTGAGACTCTCACCTCAGGGATTCAGGCTCAATGCCTATTTAAGGTCCAAGACTTCACAAGCCACACAGAACAAAAGATAAGTTCCCAACACTTGGTGAAGGCAACACTCAGCAACCAGTGAGGTTCACACCAACACCTTTAGTGTTTCTAGGAAAGTCTCTGGACCTGTTTTGGGCAGTATGGGCTGAGCTCAGTCTCAGGTCTGGTCTTATTCCCACTTGTAGCTGCTCCTAGTGTTTAGAGTTGCCCCTAGAGTTGCCCACCACAGATATGAGAGGTTGAAGGCCAAGGCTCATTAGGTGTCACTTTCTCTTGTGGACTGGGGAGAGAGGAGAATATGGCAGCCACACATGTGTTGTACTGCGGCGTGCCTCTGGCAGTAGTGACCTGTTGGATGTTGATATGGTCTGAGGTAGGTCTTGGTTTCTCCCAGAGGCAAAGGCCCCAATACAGGGTCCAATACATGCTTACAGTATTAGCATTCATTTTTAAAAATATAGTCTTTACAAATAAAGATGATTAATTGAAACTTTCTTTCATTTCATATTATTCCATTAATGATCCAGAGATGATGATACATGTTCAATCTATTTCCTTTCAAATTGCATTGTCTAGATATTTGATGCAAAGTGATGCAAATCTTTAATCAAGCTTTTGCTTTCTATATGACAATTCATTATTAGTTGGGAGCATTTCTTTACTTTTAAAGGTCATGTCATCTTCAAAATCGGACAGAACTCTACTTACTATCTCATTCTGACAGGTCTTACATGTATATATTTATTCTGCTTTGGCAAAGATAACCCACAGCTGATGTCATTGATGTGGATGAGCAGAAAGGAAGATAAAAAAGAAGAAAAGGAAGTAATATAAACTGGTTGCTGATTTTATTTCTTTTATTTAAAACATGAATAAAAATGTGTGTTGTACTCTGAGTACTATAAAAACTTTAAAAATACATTGTGTTACTGGACTCTTGACTTTTTATTTCACAACCTCATTTCAAATGAATATCCCTTTTTATTAAGGGATTGTATAACACCAAAATAATTAATGGATTAGTTTTAGATGAAGGATTAGTTTCTTAAATCCAAAGTACGCTATATGTATTTGTATAGTAAATCAACCAATAATTTTCAAATACAGTAGAAATTATAGTCTTATGTAGTACTAGTCAAGTTAGATTAATAGTTATTACTCAGATTAACGTCAAACTCTTAAAAGGGATAAAAAGAATCTCACCTCATATTAACTATCTTTGGTACATCAGTTCAGTTCAGTCGCTCAGTCGTGTCCCACTCTTTGCGACATAAGTTACCTCTAATAGAAGATGTTCCAGTGCATGGAATACTTTGTCAGTCAATATATTTAATTATCATTATAGCTGTAATAATAACAATGAAGTGAAGTCACTCAGCCGTGTCCGACTCTTTGCGACCCCATGGACTGCAGCCCATCAGGCTCCTCCGTCCATGGGATTCTCCAGGCAAGAACACTGGAGTGGGTTGCTATTTCCTTCTCCAATGCATGAAAGGGAAAAGTGATAATGAAGTCGCTCAGTCGTTCCTGACTCTTCACGACCCCATGGTCTGCAGCCTACCAGGCTCCTCTGTCCATGGGATTTTTCAGGCAAGAGTGCTGGGGTGGGGTGCCATTGCCTTCTTCCAACAGTGAACTAGGGTTCACTTTTCCCTACATCCTTAATTGTTATTTGTTGTCTTTTGATAATAGCCATCCTGACAGGTGTGGTGTAATAGCTAATTGTGGTTTTGATTTGCATTTCCTAGATAATTGTTGAACATCTTTACACGGGCCTCTTGTCTGTCTTTATGTCTTCTTTGGAAAGATATCTTTTCAGGTGTTCTGCCCATTTTTAATTGGGTTGTTTGCTCTTGTGATATTGAGTTGTATGAGATCTTTGTATATTTTGAATATTGCCATGGTCCAGCCCCGGCTGACCCAGGGAGTTCGAAGCGGGGATGGCATTGGCGAGGATCAGGATACAATAGCTTCAATTAGATATTAATTAGAGATATAAAGATTAATAGAATGAGGATAACTCAGCAGGAAAATTCAGTGGAGAAAAGAGGCTGAGTAGCTTGGTTTATGCGGGAGACCAATAAAACTTCAAGACAAGAAGTTTGCACCACTTACGTAGGCCGCAGGTGTCCTTCTGTTCTCCTGAAGGAGAGGAGACACTGAGGCCTCCCCGGTCGGATCTTAGAAGCCAAGGCATAATTAGTAAGCATGGCGGGTTCCATGCTCCAGATGGACTCAGCCAGAATTTGAGAGAGAAAGACATGGGGAGACCAGTCTTTCGAGGAACTGATCCCAATTCTTTATTTTCCATGGTCTACTTTTATATGCTGAGATGTTATTCAAAAGTCACGTGGGGTCAGCAGTCCTGACTTTTATCAAAGTCAGGTGCTTCATACAAATGTATACAGAGGTCTTAGGGATGTTACATCATCTTCTGGCCAGGGGGCTTGCTGACAATTTATGACCCTCTCCTTGTGATGGCAGTCAGTCAACCAGGACACTTATTTCTCCAGGGGTGATTATTCTTAAAACAGACGCCACCCAAATAAAGTTACAGTCCTATATGGTGAGGGTGTAGTGGGTTTTAGTTAAGGAAAAGAATTTACTTAGCCTAAGGTCTAACGTGATTAATATCAAAGGTTAATACTTATTTCTTCTATATATTCATTAATGCGTATAAGGGCAGGGGATGTGGAGACTTAGCAGTCAGCATTGGCTCAACAAATGAAAAACCCTTCACCAATACAACTTCTAATCAGCCCACTATACTTATACTAATAGTTTTCTAGCTTCTCTAAAGAACCTGTTTTTAGAAGGTTTAAAGCATCTCGTGCCTCTCACGGTTGGGAGGCTGTGAGCAATCACATGTGGCCGGACAAGCCTGTCAGGCAGGCTAGAGAACCTTCAGAGGAGTTTGTAGGTTAAAACACTCTTGTCACACCCAGGAGTTTTTATTAACTGGAGCTGTAAGTTAACTCCTTCTCCAAAAGAGGTGGTGGGGGACAGCCGCCCGCAAAGTCAGAGGTGTAGGTGAGAGTACAAAGTAGTAAAGTAGGCAGGCTCTGGTTATGGGGGTAGATGCTCGAGGATTTCCAGGGGGACTCCTGAGGCTCGATCGCATCTTTGCGTATGTTGAGCCTCCTTCCTCATGACCTTTGCCATGGGCGGAGTGCCTCACGCCAGCCTCCAACAGAATATTAATTCCTCATTAGATACATGGTTTACAGATATCTTCTCCCATTCAGTAGCTGGCTCTTTCATTTTGTTGATAGTTTCCTTTGCTGTGCAAAAACTTTTAGTTTGATATGTTGCCATTTGTTTATTTTGCTTTTGTTTCCCTCACCTGAGCAGACATACTCAAAAAACAATTGCTAAAGCCAATGTCAAATAGTGTGCTGCCTATGTTCTCTTCTAAAAGTTTAATGGTTTCAAGTCTTATATTTAAGTTTTTAATTCTGTTTATGCTTGTACATGGTGTGAGAAATTAGTCCAGTTTGATTCTTTTATATGGAAGAGTCCAGTTTTTTCAACACTATTTGTTGAAGAGTCTGTTTTTCCCCATTCTATATTCTTGCATTCTAAGCCATAGGTTAATTAACCATAAAAGTGTAGGTTCATTCCTAGGCTCTCTATCCTATCCATTGCTCAACATATCTATTTTAATGTCAAAATCATATTGCTTTGATTATTGTAGCTTTATAATATAGTTTGAAATTTGGGAGCATGATAACTCTAGTTTTGTTCTTCTTTCTCAAGATGTTTTGGCTATACAAGGTCTTTTATTATTCCATATAAATTTTAGAAATATTTGTTCTAGGTCTGTGAAAAGTGATATTTTAGTAGAAGTTACACTGGATCTGTAAATTTCTTAGGGTAGTACAATATTTTGAACGATTCATTTTTCCAATCTATGAGCAGAGAATAATTTTCTATTTGTTTATGTCACCTTCAATTTCTTTCATCAGTGTCTTATAGCTTTCTTAGTAGAAGTTTTTACCTCCTTGGGTAAAATTTATTCCTAGATATTTTATTATTTTTTATAAAATTGTAAGTGAGATTATTTTATTAATTTCCCTGATAGTTCATTTTTACTGTATTAAAAAAACAGATTTCTGTATATTAATTTTGTATCATGCAACTTTATTGAATTCATTGATGAATTTTAACATTTTTCTCATGGTGTTTTTAAGATTTTCTATGTATAGTATATCATTTGCAAACACAGTTTTACTCATTTCTTTTTAATTGAGTGCTTTACCCCCTGTATGTTGTGGCTATGATGTCCAATACTTCAGAATTTCTATTTGATTTTATTTGGAGTTTTGAACTCTTTGGTAAATTATTTCTTTTCTTCACTAATTTTATTCCTGAGCTCATTGAATGCAATTTTTCCCTTGCAGCTCACTGACTTTATTTGGGATTTGTTACTATTCAGCTAAGTCGTGTTTAACCCTTTGAAACCCCAAGGACTGCAGCATGGCAGGCTTCCCTGTCCTTCACCATCTCTTAGAGTTTGCTCAAATTCATGTCCACTGAGTCAGTGATGCCATTCAACCATCTCATCCTCTGTCATCCCCTTCTCCTGCCTTCAATCTTTCCCAGCTTCAGGGTCTTTTCCAATGAATTGGCTCTTCACATCATGTACCTGAAGTTGGGGCTTCAGCTTCAGCATCAGTCATTCAAATGAATGATCAGGCTTGATTTCCTTTAGGATTGACTGATTTGATATCCTTGCTGTCCAAGGAACTCTCAAGAGTCTTCAACAACACAGTTCAAAAGCATCAATTCTTCAGTGCTCAGTCTTCTTTGTGGTACAACTCTCACATCCATACATGACTACTGGAAAAACGATAGCTTTGACTATACAGACCTTTGTTGGCAAAGTGATATCTCTGCTTTTTAATATGTTGTCTAGGTTTGTCATAGCTTTTCTTCCAAGGAGCAAACATCTTTTAATTTCATGGCTAAGGTCACCACCTGCAGTGATTTTGGACCACAGGAAAGTAAAGTCTGTCACTGTTTTCTATTTTTCCCCATTTATTTGTCATAAAGTAACGTAACTGGATGCCATAATCTTCATTTTTTGAATTTTCCCTCTCCTCTTTCACCTTCATCATGAGGGTCTTTAAGTTTGAACAAGATGGCAGAGTAGTAGGTGGATGTGGATACATGAGGAATACACCTTCAGACACAGAAGTGCTTGCAGAACACCAGATGAGAAAAGACAGGAATACCTGACCACCAGAAAAGAATATATAGAACCAGCAAAACTCGATAAGACAAAGGAACTGGGGGAAAAAGCAGTAGCCTAAGGAGGACTGAACCTGCCCTCAATGGGTTTGGGAAATGAAACAGGGGTCCAATCCCCACAACAGGGCAAGTGTCTGGGTCAGAGGAGAAATATTTAAGGATGAGAGTGAAGCAGCTGATCTGTGGCAAACTAAATGGAATGAGAATCAGACAGTCCTTGCCACAGCTATACATACCCTGAACAGGGATATAGGTCCCCTAGAAGGCACAGTGACTGGGAGCTGGAACATATGGATGGTGGAGCAATCCCAGGACAAGGGCTGCTGTTGATTATGGAGAGTTGGACCAAAGGGATATTAACGAGGAGATTGTGGTGGGAAATGCCTGTGAAGGAAATTCAAGTAGTCATGGAAGCAAGGCGATACTGCTGAGTCATGCATAGGTGGTGGAGCCATCACCACAGCCTCTCTCTCCCCACATGCCAGCATCGGCAGTTGAATAATAGAGAAGCTGGCCCATTCAGTACCTGATGCTCAGAACAACAGAGTAGGACCTCAGCCAGGGCGCCCTTTTAAGTGCCTGATATGCCAGTCTACAGAGTAGGACCCCAGCCTGGGGGCCACTGTATATACTTGAACAGGTGAAGCTATGGAGAAAGACTAGCCAAAGAGGCCTTTTGATAGCCGTCTACCAGAGGCTCGAAAAAAGACTCTGATAGGGCTATAACTCCTGCAGCTGCAGCAGTCCATATCCCTGCACAATTGGTGCTGTCAAAGTCTCCATGACCCAAACAACTGTGGGACCTTCATGCTCAACCCTCACTGGGGCAGAGCTACCACAGGGGAAAAATAAGTCTTATGTCTATACACGTGGGGTCATTTCCATCGTGTCTGACTCTTTGTGACTCTGTAGAATGTAGACCGGAAGGTTCCTCTGCCAGGGGAGTTCTCCAGGCAAGAATATTGGAATGTATTGGCCAATACTGGTTGCCATACCCTTCTAGAGCACTGTATTTCCTGCTTCCCTAGCCAGGAAATCCCCTGAGTACCTTGTGCTGCCAGAGGCCCTGTGACTCAAGTAGCTGCACCACCTCCACACATGGCCCTCACTGGGGTAGACCCGAGTCCTCCAGGACAGTCTCAGGAGTAAACCCCAGTGGACCACCCACATGCAGAGATGGAAATAATACCACAATTGAAACCCAGGAGCAGTGTGGTAAAGGGAGAAGACCCAAAACTTTTCCACTAGCTGCACAAGCTGCAGATTAAATCCACATGATCAACTAGGCAGACTCTGTGTCTATGGAATGTATAAAAGGACACTGAGATCTCCCACAATAGAAAACACACTAGTTCTGATAGCTGTGGACATTGGAGGCAAGAACATACAGGAGTAGGACCAGATTAGAGTCTGAGCTGCCCCCACAGCAGATACCAGTGTCAGTATTGGAGAACACCCTAGAGAAGTGAGGTGGACTGTGACTCCCAGCAAGGAAAAGGAGGCTGACAGCAGACACTCAAGAAAAAAAAAAAAAAATATATATATATATATATAAATCTTATATTTTGACTTGTTTTTGTAGTTTCTTTTGGAATTATTTTATTTTTTTCCTCTCTATTGTAGTTGTATATTTTAATAGCACTTTGAAAACTAATTAAACTATTAATTTTTTAAATCATACTTTTTATTGCTGTTATAAACTTCTGCTTCTACATTGACCTTTTCAGTTCTGTGGACTTTTCATTTTTCTTCTTTTTCTTTTTTTATTTATTCTCTATTTTTTAATTTTAATTTTTTAACCTATTATTATTATTTCTACATTTATTCCTTTGCTTTACTTACTGTACTTTTCCCCTTGCAATTAATCTTTAATATATATAAATCTTCTTTATCTAACTATACTTAACTTTACATTTCTATTCTTTCTTTATTTCCTTTCTTTCCTTTCTTTTTCCTCATTGTATTTGTTAGATTTGTTTTCATTGTTTTATTCCCTAATGCTACCTTGCTTTAGTTTTGTTTTCCAATACTGTGCTTTAGTTAGTTTTGTTCTTAAATGGTGGATATCATTTTTGGTTTCTTTTGTTCACCGGGTCAATCTATAGTACTTTATTTTTTGGAGTTTTTTGATTTTGCTTATGGGCGTATATGTATTTTTGTATATTCCATTATTTTAATTATTATTTGCCTGACTTTGTAACTGCCACTTACTTGGGGTTCATTGTTGGTTTCTCATTTTTGGGTATTTGTTTAATCTCATTTAATGTCATAACAAACAACCTGTAGAGCTTCCCCTGAAAGATTATCTGCTAAACATACGGGGTTTCCCTTGTGTATTACTTGGTGCTTTTCCCTTGAAGCTTTTATTATTTATTTGTGTTTAATCTATTAGTTTGATAAGTATGTGGCTTGGTGTGTTTCTCCTTGGGTTTATCTTGTATAGAACTCTTTGCACCTCTTGGACTTGATTGGCTATTTCCTTTTCCATGTTGGAGAAATTTTTAACCATAATCTCTTCAAAATTTTTCTCATACCCCTTTTTTTCTCCTCTTCATCTGGGACCCCTATAACTCAAATGTTGGTGGGTTTAATATTTCCCCAGAGGTATCTGAGACCATACTCCACTCTTTTCCTTCTTTTTTAATTTTATTCTGCTCTTTAGCAGTTATTTCCACCATTTTATCTTCCAGCTCACTTATCCATTCTTCTGCCTCAGATATTCTGCTACTGATTCCTTCTAGAGTATTTTTAATTTCCTTAATTGTGTTGTTTATATGTTCATTCTTTAGTTCCTCTAGGCCTTTTTAAATTGATTCTTGCATTTTCTCCATTCTATTTTCAAGGTTTTTGATTGTCTTTACTATCATTATTCTGAATTATTTTTCAGGTAACTGCATATTTCCTCTTCATTTATTTGGACTTCTGTGTTTCTAGTTTGTTCCTTCAATTGTGCGGTATTTCTTTGTCCTTTCATCATCATCATCATCATCATCATCATTATTATTATTATTTACTTATTGTGTTTAGAGTCTCCTTTTCCCAGGATTTAAGGTTGAATTCTTTCTTCCTTTTGGTTTCCACTCTCCTAATGTTGGTTCAGTAGTTTGTACAGGCTTCCTATAATGTGAGATTTGTGCTGAGTTGTTTTGCTTTTTTTTTTTCCCCTCTAATGGGCACGGCTGAGTGAGTAGTAATCTTGTCTGCTGATGATTGCGTTTGTATTTTTCTCTTGTTTGTTTTTTGAAGGAGGCATCCTGCATAGCTACTCATAGTTGTGTGATGCTGGGTCTTGTATTCAAGTGACTTCCTTTGTGGTAGTCCTCACTATTTGATACTCCCTAGGGTTAGCAGTTCTCTGATAGTCTGGGTTCTTGGAGTCAGTGTTCCTACTCTGACCAAGATAGGGAGTTTATCATGCCCAGTGGCCCAATCAACATATGTTCAGTTGGGATGCTAATAAACCATATCAATATCCTTCTCATTGTCCTCTCTGTAACTAATTTCTTCCCCATATCAATTCAAATCCACAGTGTTACTGTTCTTACATTTCTGAAACATCTCATCAAAACACCCTCACGCTTGAAATAGTGAATGCTTCTAAACTGCTTTCATAATGAATTCTTAAATGTCTCTCATTCAGCCTCTACTTGTATTTTAAAATTATTTTTGTTTACCCCATTTCCACTTTTACTCCTTTTATATCACAATACATATAGTCTTAATTATAATCCTGAAAGGTAAAACTGTTGTTGTTATTTTAGACAGACATATTTAAAGTGGATAAATCTCTTGTTCAAGTTAAAAACAATAACAACAAAAACAAATACAAAAAGCCCTAATAGTTCATATAGCAAATCTGAGCCCTTATTTGTCCAACTACTAAGCCTCTGCTGTTTCTATTAATCCATATTTTTTTTTGTATATCAATTTATTTATTTTAATTAGAGGCTAATTACCTTACAATATTGTAGTGGTTTTTGCCATACAGTCAATTGAATTAGCCATGGGTGTACATGTGTTCCCCATCCTGAACCCCCTTCCCTTTTCCCTCCCCATCCCATCTCTCAGCGTTGTCCCAGTGCACCAGCCCTGAGCACCCTGTCTCATGCATTGAACCTGGACTGGCGATCTACTTCACATATGGTAATATACACATTACAATGCTATTCTCTCAAATCATCCCACCCTCACCTTCTCCCACAGAGTCCAAAAATCTGTTCTTTACATCTGTGTCTCTTTTGCTGTCTCGCATATAGGGTCATCGTTACCATCTTTCTAAATTCCATATATGTGCATTAATATACTGTATTGGTGTTTTTCTTTCTAACTTACTTCACTCTGTAGAAGATGCTCCAGTTTCATCCACCTCATTAGAACTGATTCAAATGTATTCTTTTTAATAGCTGAGTAACATTCTATTGTGTATATGTACCACAGCATTCTTATCAATTTGTCTGCTGATGGACATTTAGGTTGTTTCCATGTCCTGGCTATTGTAAACAGGGCTGTGATGAACATTGGGGTACATGTGTCTCTTTCAATTCTGGTTTCCTTAGTGTGTATGCCTAGCAGTGGGATTGCTGGGTCACATGGCATATTTTATATATTTCCTAGTGAAAAATAGTACTACTATTAAGATAGACAATCTGTAGGCCTCATGCCAAATCTCTAATTTGTGTTCTAATTGTGGGAGTCAAAAGATGGAAGAAAATAAGAAAGTGACTTTTAACATTTTAATCCTAGTATCAAAACATGAGAACTGAGAATGACCTTAGAATGATGAGGTAAAATAGAAGAGTTTCATACACACGAAGAGACACTTAGGATTTTTGAGTCTCTGGTTGACATCTTATCAATCAACAAATATTTTATTTCCAAATTCACTTTTTGGTCTCATTTCACACTCATATAATTAAGACAGCCTCAAAATACTATTCAAGAATGTTTTGGTCAGAACAGTAAATATTACTGCAGGGCTATATTTGAGAAAGCACCATAAAAAATGCTAGTCTGAAACTTAAGTATTTAGGATTAATTGTTCCAAATTGTTCATTGAGGATAGATAAAACATGAAATCTTTTGACTTTTATATTGTCAAATGCCCTATCTACAGAAACTTTTTTTTTTTTTTACAGAAAGCTTATCTTTCAGTGCCAGATGGTCATTTATTCGCTTGTATTCACCATCATAAGACACTCATCAAACTAGATAAAGGGTAGTTTGGGGTTCTTTGCTATATTCTCTGCTTATGTTCAAAGTTACAATTGCAATTTCAGATAACTCTGTGTGAAAAGACCAAATGACTAAACAGCAGCCTTGAAAAATCTGAAAATTATTTTTAAAAGGCTAGTGTCACATTATAACATACAAAGAATAGTGTCAATGATATTTTTTGTTGATAAAATATAGATTCATTTTAGAGTATATTTCAAGCTTACCCTGACATGAAATACTTAATAGAGAATCTTACTCCAGTTATGATTATGGAAAGAGGTAAGGAATACCACTCTTAAAAGGCATCATTTTAAACTAGGAAATTTTTTCTAACAAGCATTTAGGATAAATGTATCACTCATAGTCTTCATTGTTTTCATGATCTTTTTACTTAAGAAGTTGCATTTCCAACTCTTTAAGGTATTATTTTCCTACTTAAATTGTGGCTAATAGATTTTATTCAGCTTTAAATTTTGTTGAAAATTATAAGAAATTTGGTTAAGGCTACTATCAGTAACAATTGAGGAGACTGTTTAAAATGAAATAAAATTTTGTCATCAAAAAAAATCATCTCCATTGACCCATGTCTTATTATTGTCTAAAAATATTTGGCATCATTACAATCATTAATCTAACTTGACTTTTTAAGACAAAGCAAGAAAATGTTTATCCATAGAGCCTCTCAGTTCAGTTCAGTCGCTCAGTCGTGTTCGACCCTTTGCGACCCCATGAATCGCAGCACCCCAGGCCTCCCTGTCCATCACCAACTCCCGGAGTTCACTCAGGCTCACGTCCATCGAGTCAGTGATGCCATCCAGCCATCTCATCCTCTGTTGTCCCCTTCTCCTCCTGCCCCCAATCCCTCCTAGCATCAGAGTCTTTTCCAATGAGTCAACTCTTCGCATGAGGTGGCCAAAGTACTGGAGTTTCAGTTTTAGCATCAGTCCTTCCAAAGAAATCCCAGGGCTGATCTCCTCCAGAATGGACTGGTTGGATCTCCTTGCAGTCCAAGGGACTCTCAAGAGTCTTCTCCAACACCACAGTTCAAAAACATCAATTCTTCAGCGCTTAGCCTTCTTCACAGTCCAACTCTCACATCCATACATGACCACAGGAAAAACCATAGCCTTGACTAGATGGACCTTTGTTGGCAAAGTAATGTCTCTGCTTGCTTAATAACCATAATATAACTTTACTATATCTTTGACATCATTTCTGAGAGCATTCCTTCTCCTGCATGACCTTTTAAAATATGACTTTTATTTCCTTATAGTCAATATTTCTCAGAATCAAGGGAAGAAATTATGTTCATATTATCTTTTTATTTTCTATTACCCTTTCTTTTCAACTCCATTAATTTCTATCTCTTTTGAAAAAAATTATATATATTAATGTATATTACTATATATATATATAAACTCCCTGCTTCTTTATGTGACAAGTCTTTTCAGTATACCAAGCACTTCTCTTCCTTGTCCCTATCATTTAGAGACCATTCACCTATCTTCTTTTATTATACGTCTTTTCCACTATGCTGTCTTCCTTATTACCTTACTTCTTAGCATCACTGAGCATCAATTCAATGTCTATGTACACATCCCATTCAACATCTTTGCCTCACTGTTCTGTTAACTTCTATTCCATAAGCACTTTCTGCTTCACCCTACATAAGCCAACCTCTCTGATTTTGTCATCACTAAGAACATTTTACACACAAGTTCACTAATTCAAGCATCTTAGTATTTTACCATATTATTTGTTTATAAACCTAGCTTTTCAGCTACTACTTTCACAATTTGTTTTTTTTTTTTACTTTACACGATGTATGTAGAAATATCTTACCATCTCCACTCTGTTTTATTAATGTGTCATTATGTTGTATCACTCATTGCACCTGTGTGCTTCTGTCATTTTTATTTTTAATTATTTATTTAATTGGAGGCTAATTACTTTACAATATTGTAGTGGTTTTTGCCGTACACAGACATGAATCAGCCACACGCACACATATGTTCTCCATCCAGAACTCCCCCTCCCACGTCCCTCCACATCCCATTCCCCAGGATCAGTGCCCCAGCCCTGAGCACCCTGTCTCATGCATCAACCGTGGACCTGTGATCCACTTCATGTATGATAATACACAGATTTCAACACTACCATCTCAAATCATCCCACCCTTGCCTTCTCTCATAGAGTCCAAAATTCTGTTTTTACATCTGTGTCTCTTTTGCTATCTTGCATATAGGGTCATTGTTATCATCGTTCTAAATTCCATATATATGCTTTAGTATACTGTATTGGTGTTTTTCTTTCTGACTTACTTCACTCTGTATAATGGACTCCAGTTTCATATACCTCATTAGAACTGATTCAAATGCACTTTTAAATGGCTGAGTAACATTCCATTTTGTATATGTACCACTGCTTTCTTATCCATTCGTCTGCTGATGGACATCTAGGTTGCTTCCATGTCCTGGCTATTGTAAATAGGGCTGTGATGAATATTGGGGTACACGATTTTCTTTCACTTCTGGTTTCCTCAGTGTGTATGCCCAGCAGTGGGATTGCTGAGGCAAATGGCAGTTGTAATTCCAGTTTTTAAAGGAATGTCCACACTGTTCTCCATAGTGGCTGTACTAGTTTGCATTACCACCAACAGTGTAAAAGGGTTCCCTTTTCTCCATGCCCTCTCCAGCATTTGTTGTTTGTAGATTTTTGGATAGCAGCCATTCTGACAGGTGTGACATGGTACCTCATTGTGTTTTTGATTTGCGTTTTTCTGGTAATGACTGATGTTGAGTGTTTTTTAATCTGTTTGTTAGCCACCTGTATGTCTTCTTTGGATAAATGTTTGTTTAGTTCTTTGGCCCATTTTTTGATTGGGTCGTTTATTTTTCTGGAGTTGAGCTGCAGGAGTTGCATGTATATTTTTGAGATTAATTATTTGTCAGTTTCTTTGTTTCCTATTATTTTCTCCCATTCTGAAGGCTGTCTTTTCATCTTGCTTATAGTTTCCTTCTTTGTGCAAAAGCTTTTAAGTTTAATTAAGGCCAATTTGTTTATTTTTGCTTTTATTTTCCATTACTCTGGAAAGTGGGTCATAGAGGATCCTGTTGTGATTTTTGTTGGAGAGTGTTTTGCATATGTTTTCCTCTAGGGGTTTTATAGTTTCCGGTATTACATTTGGATCTTTAATCCATGTTGAGTTTATTTTTGTGTATGGTATTAAAAAGTGTTCTAGTTTAATTCTTTTAGAGGTGGTTTACCAGGTTTCCCAGCACCACTTATTAAAGAGTTTGATTGTCTTTTCCCCATTGTATTTTCTTGCCTCCTTTGTCAAAGACAAGGTGTCCATAGGTGCGTGGATTTATCTCTGGGATTTTTATTTTGTTCCATTGATATATATTTCTGTCTTTGTGCCAGTACCGTACTGTCTTGAAGATTGTGGCTTTGTAGTAGAGCCTGAAATCAGGCAGGTGGATTCCTCCAGTTCCATTCTTCTTTCTCAAGATTGCTTTGGCTGTTGGAGGTATTTCGTATTTCTACACAAATTCTGAAATTATTTGTTCTAGTTCTCCAAAAAATACTGTTGGTAGCTTGATAGGCATTGCATTGAATCTATAGATTGCTTTGAGTAGTATACTCATTTTCACTTTACGGAATCTTCCGATCCATGAACATGGTGTATTTCTCCACCTATTAGTGTCCTCTTTGATTTCTTTCATCAGTGCTTCATACTTTTCTATGTACAGGTCTTTTATTTCTTTAGGCAGATTTATTCCTAAGTGTTTTATTCTTTTCATTGCAATGGTGAATGGAATTATTTCCCTAATTTCTCTTTCCGTTTTCTTATAGTTAGTGTATAGGAATGCAAGGGAGTTCTGTGTGTTGATTTTATACCCTGCAACTTTACTATATTCATTGATTAGTTCAAGTAATTTTCTGGTGTAGTCTTTAGGGTTTTCTGTGTAGAGGATCATGTCATCTGCAAACAGTGAATGTTTTACTTCTTCTTTTCCAATCCGTACTTCATTTATTTCTTTTTCTGCTCTAACTGTTGTGGCTAAAACTTCCAAAACTATGTTTAATAGTAGTGTGAGTGGGCAGCCTTGTATTTTTACTGACTTTAGGGGAAATTCTTTCAATTTTTCACCATTGAGGATAATGTTTGCTGTGGTTTTGTCATACATGACTTTTATTTTGAGGTATGCTCCTTTTATGCCTGCTTTCTGGAGGGTTTTTATCATAAATGGATGTTGAATTTTGTCAAAGGCTTTCTGTGTACCAATTGAGATAATCATATGGTTTATATCTTTCAATTTGTTAATGTGGTGTATTACATTGACTGATTTGCAAATATTGAAGAATCCTTGCATCCCTGGGATAAAGCCCACTTGGTCATGATGTATGATCTTTTTAATATGTTGTTAGATTCTGTGTCCTAGAATTTTGTTAAGGACTTTTGCATCTATATTCATCAGTGATATTGGGCTGTAGTTTTCTTTTTTGTGACATCTTTTTCTGGTTTTGGTATTAGGGTGATGGTGGCCTCATAGAATGAGTTTGGAAGTTTACCTTCCTCTGTAATTTTCTGGAAGAGTTTGAGTAGAATAGGTGTTAGCTCTTCTCTAAATTTTTGGTAGAATTCAGCTGTGAAGCCGTCTGATCTTCGGCTTTTGTTTGCTGGAAAATTTCTGATTACAGTTTCAGTTTCTGTGCTTGGTCTGTTAAGATTTTCTATTTCTTCATGGTTCAGTTTTGGAAAATTGTAATTTTCTAAGAATTTGTCCATTTCTTCCTAGTTGTCCATTTTACTGGCATATAGTTGCTGATAGTAGTCTCTTATGATCCTTTGTATTTCTGTGTTGTCTGTTGTGATTTATACATTTTCATTTATGATTTTGCTGATTGATTCTTCTCCCTTGGTTTCTTGATGAGTCTGGCTAAGGGTTTGTCAATTTTATTTATCCTCTCAACGAACCAGCTTTTGGCTTTATTGATCTTTGCTATGGTCTCCTTTGTTTCTTTTGCATTTATTTCTGCCCTAATTTTTGTGATTTCTTTCCTTCTACTAATCCTGGGGTTCTTCATTTCTTCTTTTGCTACTTGCTTTTCATTATTTATTTGACTTTTCTCTGGTTTCTTGATGTAAGCTTGTATTGCTATGAACATTCCCCTTAACACTGCTTTTACTGAGTCCCACAGATTTGGGGTTGTTGTGTTTTCCTTTTCATTCGTTTCTATGCATATTTTGATTTCATTTTTATTTCTTCTGTGATTTGTTGATTATGTAGAACTGTGTTGTTTATCCTCTGTATATTTGTATTTTTAATATTTTTTTTCCTGTAGTTGACATCTAATCTTACTGCATTGTGATCAGAAAAGATGCTTGAGATGTTTTCAATTTTTTTGAACTTACCGAGGTTAGATGGATGGCCCAGGATGTGATCTATCCTGGAGAAGGTTCCATGTGCACTTGAGAAAAAGATGAAATTCATTGTTTTGGGGTGAAATGTCCTATCGATATCAATTAGGTCTAACTGGTCCATTGTATCATTTAAAGTTGTGTTTCCTGGCTAATTTTCTGTTTGGTTGATCTATCCATAGGTGTCAGTGGGGTTATTAAGGTCTCCCACTATTATTGTGTTACTGTTAATTTCCCCTTTGATATTTATTAGCATTTGTGTTACATTTTCCAGTGCTCCTATATTGGGTGCATCTATATTTACAATTGTTTTATCTTCTTCTTGGAATGACCTTTTGATCATTATGCAGTGTCCTTCTTTGTCTCCTTTCATGGCATTTATTTCAAAGTCTATTTTATTTGATATGAGTATTGCTACTCCTGCTTTATTTTGGTCTCCAATTGCATGAAATACCTTTTTCCAGCCCTTCACTTTCAGTCCGTATGTGTCCCTAGGTTTGATATGGGTCTCTTTTAAACAGCATATATAGGGGTCTTGTTTTTATATCAACTCAGCCAGACTTTGTCTTTTGGTTGGGACGTTCAAACCATTTGCATTTAAGGTAATTATTGATAAGCATGATCCCATTGCCATTTACTTTGTTGTTTTGGGTTCGAGTTTATAAACCTTTTCTGTGTTTCCTGTCTAGAGAAGATCCTCACTTATCCTATTTTATTCCTCAGTTATTCTATTTTTGGTTCCCTCCAGAGTGTTTTTTATCTCAGTTACTGCATTATTCATTGTTAATTGACTTTTTTTTTTTTACATTTCTTCTACCTCCTTGTTAAACATTTCTTTCATCTTCTCAATCCTTGTCTCCAGACTATTTATCTGTAACTCCATTTTGTTTTCAAAATTTTGGATCATTTTTACTGTCATTATTCTGAATTCTTTTTCAGGTAAACTCATCTCCTCCTCTTTTGTTTGATTTGCTGGGCATTTATCATGTTCCTTTACCTGCTGAATATTTCTCTGCCTTTTCATCTTGTTTAGGTTGCTGTGTTTGGGGTGGCCTTTCTGTATGGCTGGAAGTTTGTGTTTCCTCTTTATTGTAGAGGTTCCTCCTTGTGGGTGGAGTTGGATGAGTGGCTTGTCAATGTTTCCTGGTTAGGGAAGCTTGCATCAGTGTTCTAGTGGATGGAGCTGGATCTCTTCTCTCTGGCATGCAATGAAGTGTCCAGTAGTGAGTTTTGAGGTGTCTATGTGTTTGGTGTGACTTTGGGCAGCCTGTATATCAATGATCAGGGCTATGTTCCTGCATTGTTGGATAATAAGCATGGTATCTTGCTTTGAAATTTGTTGGCTTTTGGGTGGATATTGGTTTCAATGTAGGTATGAAGGCTTTTGTATGAGCTGTTGTTGATTAAAATTCCTTGGAGTCAGGAGATTTCTAGTGTTCTCAAGTTTTGAATTTAAGCCTCCTGCCTCTGGTTTTCAGTCTTATTCTTACAGTAGCCTCAAGACTTCTCCATCCATACTACACCGATGATACAACATCTAGGTTAATGGAGAAAAGATTCTCCACAGTAAGGGGCACTCAGAGAGGTTCGCAAAGTTACATGGAGAAGAGAAGAGGGAGGAGGGAGATAGAGGTGACCAGGATGAGAACAGAGGAATCAAAAGGAGAGAGACAAATCTAGCCAGTAATCAGTTGTCTAAGTGTTCTCCACAGCCTGGAATAACCAAAGATATTCACAGTGTTGGGTAGAGAAGAGAAGGGGGAGGGAGGAGATAGAGGTGACCTAGGGAAAAAAAAAAGGAGAGTCAAAAGGGAGAGAGGGCAATCAAGCCAGTAATCACACTCCTAAGTAAAATTGGTACTGAAGATTGTATTCTAAAAGGTACAAAATTGATAACAAATACCAAAAAGCAAAGATTAAAAATCTGGGGTAGAGGTTAGAGTCTCAAAAATACAGTATTAAAAAAAGCAAAATCACAAAATTTATAAAAAATATATATGAAATTTACTTTAAAAATAGGGTCTTTTTTTTGCAAGGTAATATTAGGTTATAAAAATGAAAATTAAAAGAGTAATAAAGGGCTTAAAATTTTTTAAAAGTTAATTTTTTTTTAATTATAATAATAAAATATATATAGGAATTTCTCTGGAGCTGTTGTGGGCAGTGTGAGGTCAGCTCAGTTACAGATAATTCCTTGTTCCAGCTTATACTTTCTCGAGGTCTATAGGCCCCTTCCAATGTAGTTGGTGCTAACTACAGTGTTTTAATCTGTTTCACCTGTCACTTCCCAAGCAGTTCCCTCTGTTTATTTTGGCTTATTCTGTTTGAAAGTCTCTTCAGTGTCTAATTTCCGCCCTGATACAAGGGGGAGGAAGTGGTCACTTATTTAGGCTCACTTGTTCAGTTGTGCTGTGGAGAGGGAGGAATACTATAAACAAATATCACTGGTGTATGTGGGGAGTGCTTGCAGTATCTGGGCCACACTGGGTTTGCCTCCACTCATGGCATGTGTGCCTTCTCAGTCTACACTTCTCAAGCTCCAGGTTGCTCTGCAGGGGGAACTGTCTAAAGCAGGCCCTGGATTGCATGCACTTCCCAGGTGTGAGCTGCTCAGGTTCAGGTTCTCAGGTACTCCACAAAGGCACAAACTTGGGCCTGGGTTTGGTGTCCTTCCCAGGTCCAAGCATCTCAGGTGAGCAGGTGCTTGATGAGCACATTCTCCCAGCTGGGTGGTGTGTCTTATCACCTCTCCAGTCCCACTACTCAGTTTCCTGGGTGTGCAGTGGGAGCGCTGTCTCAGGTGTGCTGTGTGTCTCATCTGGGGAGCTGACCTCTGGCTGCGACCCTCCTGGCAGATGTCAGCCATTTAGGATCCCAGGAAGATGTAGTTAGCAACTGGGAGCCTGCTCGCAGTTTGGTAGAGGGTGCTGTCTCTGGAGCCGAGATTGCCCCTCACTGGCTCTGGCTGTTGCCCCCCTGCCTCAGGGGGGCCAGTCCGCAGCTGGCTAGCTTTCCTCTGGTATTCGCTCAGTCTTTTGTTCTGTGAGCAGGCCCGGCAGTGCCTTAGGTTATATCTTTTCATGGGAAAGTTCTCTCTCTCTCTTGCTTTCTTTTCTTTTTTTTTCTCTCCACAGTTTGGGTTGCTATCTCACGTTAGTTCCTTCAGATTGTCCTCAGGGCATTCAGGCCCAGTCCTTACCCTAAGCAATGCAGCCCACGCCTCCCTCTTCAGCCCCCACTTGCTGGTAGTAGACACGAGTGTCTGAGCTACTTCTCTGGGAGTTGTGGTTAGGCACATAATCTGTGGATTTTGTTTATTTATTTTTTCCTCCTGGTTATGTTGCCCTCTGAGATTCAAAAACTCCTCATAGCCCCGCCAGTGAGAGGGTTTCCTTGTGTTTGGAAACTTCTCCTACACAACTCCCTCCCTTGGATGGATCTCCATCCCTAACTCTTTGTCTCTCTTTTTATCTTGTATATTTTGTCCTATCTCCTTTTGAAGACAATGGGCTGCCTTTCTGGGTGCCTGGTTTCCTCTGCCAGTGTTCAGAAGTTGTTTTGTGGAATTTGCTCAGTGTTCAAATGATCTTTCAATAAATTTGTGGGGGAGAAAGTGGTCTCCCTGTTCTATGCCTATGCTATCTTAGGACCGCCTCCCTGCTTCTGTCATTTTTAGAATTTGAGGTCTCTCACTCACTTTTATTCCCTGGATATTTTAGCTTATGGGTCATTAGTATTGTCTCTTATATTATTTTTACCAAAATATGTGATGACTTTAGTATCAGTTCAGATGATCCATATAACCTCTGAGTCTCCTAGTTCACTTCACTTTTTTACTTGTATACCACTTAAACTATCCATTCCCATGGTTATATGCAAGATCTAGTCAATGTGTCCTCTCCAAAATCTATTTAATCATCCTTCCCTCCATACACAAGCTTTTTAAAAAAAGAAAAATTTTGTATTGTGTTGGGGTGTAGTTGATTAGCAAACAATTTTCTTAAAGTTTCAGTTGAACAGTGAGGGGACTCAACCATACATATACATTTATACATTCTCCCCCAAACTCCCTTTCCATAACACTGAGTGAACATAAGCTTCTGACTTTCCTACTCACATCTTCTAGAAGAGCCACCACAATTTTCCCACCCTGTTATGACCATCAATTTCTTGATCCAATCAACTTTGCTGACTAATATTACCACACATCCTTACTTTCTTTATTATCCAACTTTGTATAGTATCTTACTTCCCTGGTGGCTAAGTGGTAAAGAATTCACATGCAATGCAGGAGACTCAGGAGATGTAGGTTCGTTCCCTGGGTCAGGAAGATCCCCTAGAGGAGGGCATGGCGACCAACTCCAGTATTCTTGCATGGAGAATCCCATGAATACAGGACCCTAGTGGCTCTTGTGGCTCCTGTAGAGCCTATGGCTCTGCAGTCCACAGGGTCACAAAGAGGCAGACACAACTGAAGCTACTTAGCACGCATGCACATATAATATCCAGCTGTAATCATTCTCTTGAATATTTACTCACATATCTTGGTCTCTTTTCCTTGTCTTATTCAAAAATACCCCAACTATTTTTAAATCCAACTTTGTACTCATTCTACATCCACATCAAAGCTGGTTAGGGGAAAACATACAATCATGTTAATTATACTAACTGATTATAAAGTTATGACTACCTTGTTAACTGGCCATCAGCGATGCTTAGGCATTCTATTACATTTCTGTGCTTAAGTCACTCCGTAAATTCTTCAGTTAATTTATCAGTCACATATTTCAAACTTTTTGTCGTTTCTTTCCAAATTCCAATCTTATGGTCACTCATTCATATATTCAATAACCGTGCTCATCAGCTCACTGAGAAACATAAGAAATATCAGAGAAATTCTATATTCTTGCACTATCAGATCATCTACCAAAGTCATGTAATCTTATTTATCTTTCTGTTACAACGGCTGAATTGTCTGTTTAGTCCAAATTAACCCTTTTTCACACACACTGGAAGCCATATCCAATCCAGTCCCAGTCTATTCAATGACTATGCTTTTGAAGCAATCTTCTCTCTCTTGTAACAGCATGAGTTTTTTTTTTTTTTTCTCATTCGCAATGTTTTCCTTGGTATACAACCATCTTTTTGAAATCCTTAATTATATCCCCAATCGCCTGAACCAGCGAATCAGTGAAATTGTTCAGTTGTGTCCGACTCTTTGTGATCCCCTCCATCCATGGAATTTTCCAGGCAAGAGTATTGGAGTGGGTTGCCATTTCTTCCTGCAGGGTATCTTCCCAACCCAGGGATCAAACTCAGGTCTTCTGCATTGCAGCAGACATTTACTGCTCAAATCTCTGTTCCCTTCTTATAAGAATCCTTTTAAAAAGTAGTATATCCTCACCTTGTGTAATTCTGGTCCTCCTACTCCTCCTTGAACACATTAAATTTGGCTTCACTTCACATCACTCCAGTGAAACAGAGCTGTTGGTTTCAAGACTACTAACGGCCTTAACATTGCAAAATCTAATAATCACATCTCCATCTTGTCATTATTTGATCTTCAAAGAGCATTGGACACAGTTATCACCCCCTGCTGTAGACTACATATTTTTGTCTCCCCAAAATTAATATGTTGCAATTGAATGTCCAATATGATAGTATTGGGATGTGGGGACTTTGAGAGGTTCCTAGGTCATGAGAATAGAGATATCATGAATGAGATTAGTGTCCTTATAAAAGAGACTCCACAGAATGTCTAATCCCTTTCACTACCCAATATGGTGACAAGAGGTCTACAAGAATCTAGGTCGTATATTACTTCCTGTTTAGCTGTGAAATCATTAAAGAACTAAATAGGGTGAAGAAAACATAATCTCTTCTCTGATACAAACATAAATGGAAAGTTAAAATATGCAAATGTTGTTCTTGTACCTCAGTTGTTGTTAGGTTGCTCAGCCATGTCCAACTCTTTGAAACTCAATGGAATGCAGCATTCGAGCCTTCTCTATCCTTCACTCTCTCCAAGAGTTTGCTCAAACTCATGTCCATTGAGTCAGTGATGTCATCCAACCATCTTATCTATTGCCCACTTCTCTTCCTGCCTTCAATTTTTCCCAGCTTCAGAGTCTTTTCCAATGAGCTGATTCTTTGCATCAGAGGGCCAAAGTATTCAAACTTCAGCTTCAGCATCAGTCCTTCCAATGAATATTCAAGGTTGATTTCCTTTAAGATTGACTGATTTGATCTCCTTGCTCTCCAAGAGATTCTCAAAAGTATTCTCTAGCATCAGTATAAAAGTGTCAATTTTTCAGTGCTCAGCCTTCTTTAGGGTCCAACTTTCACATCTATGCATGACTACTGGAAAAACCATACAGTCTTTGACTGTTAAGACCTTTGCTGGCAAAGTGATGTCTCTTTTTTTTAATATGTCTACTTTTCTCATAGCTTTTCTTCCAAAGAGCAAGTGTCTTTTAATTTCCTGGCTGCAGTCACCATCTGCAGTAATTTTGGAGCCCAGTAAAATAAAGTCTGTCACTATTTCCATTATTTTCCCATTTGTTTGCCATGAAGTGTTGGGACTGGATGTCATGATCTTAGTTTTTTGAATGTTGAGTTTCAAGTCAGCGTTTTCACTCTCCTACAGTTTCCCATGTGCTCCAGCTGCTAAAGAATCTGCCTGCAATGCAGGAAGCCTGGGTTCAATCCCTGGATTGGGAAGATCCCCTGGATAAGGGATAGGCTACCCACTCCAGTATTCTGGCCTGGAGAGGTATAGTCCATGGCGTCGCAAAGAGTTGGACACGGCTGAGCAACTTTCACTTTCATTCTCCTCTTTCACCTTCATCAAGAGAATATTTAGCTCATCTTTGCTTTCTGCCATTATGGTGGAGTCATCTGCATATCTAAGGTTATTGATATTTCTTGCAGGAATTTGATTACAGCTTATGATTCATCCAGCCCAGGATTCCACATGATGTATTCTGAATATAAGTTAAATAAGCAGGGTGACAATATACAACTTTGACGTCATATTTTCCGAATTTTGAACAAGTATGTTTTTCTATGTTTGGCCCTAACTGTTGTTTCTTGACCTGCACATGGTCTTCTCAGGAGGCAAATAAGGTGGTCTGGTATTCCTATCTCTTTAATAACTTTTCCACAGTTTCATGTAATTCACAAAGTCGAAGGATTTAGCATAATCAAAGAAGCAGAAATAGATATTTTTTTCTGGAATTCCCTTGCTTTTTTATGGTCCAGTATATGTGTGCAATTTGATCTCTAGCTCCTCTGCCTTTTCTGAATCCAGCTTGTGCCTCTGGAAGTTCTTGGTTCACATATTGCTGAAGTCTGGCTGGAAGGATTTTGAGCATTACCTTGCTAGCATGTGAAATGAGCACAATGGTATGGTAGTTTGAACATTCTTTGGCATTGCCCTTCTTTGGGATTGGAATTAAAACAGACATTTTCCAGTCCCGTGGTCGCTGATGAGTTTTCCAAATTTGCTGGCATATTGAGTGCAGCAATTTCACAGCATCATGGTTTAGGGCTTGAAATAGCTATGTTGGATCCCATCACTTCCACGACCTTTGTTCACAGTGATACTTCCTAAGGCGCACTTGACTTCACAATCCAGAATGTCTGGCTTCTGGTGAGTGACCATACCATCATGGTTATCTGGGACTTTATGACCTTTTTTGTACAGTTCTTCTGTGTATTCTTGCCACCTATTCTTAATCTTCCACTTCTGTTAGGTCCATGGCATTTCTGTCCTTTATTATGCTGATCTTTGCATGAAATGTTCCCTTGATATCTCATTGAAGAGCTATCAGATCAGATCAGTTGCTCAGTCATGTCTGACTCTTTGCGACCCCATGAATCACAGCACCCCAGGCCTCCCTGTCCATCAACCACTCTTGGAGTTCACTCAGACTCACGTCCATCGAGTCAGTGATGCCATCCAGCCATCTCATTCTCTGTCATCCCCTTCTCCTCCTGCCCCCAATCCCTCCTAGCATCAGAGTCTTTTCCAATGAGTCAACTCTTTGCATGAGGTGGCCAAAGTACTGGAGTTTCAGCTTTAGCATCATTCCTTCCAAAGAAATCCCAGGGCTGATCTCCTTCAGAATGGACTGGTTGGATCTCCTTGCAGTCCTAAGGACTCTCAAGAGTCTTCTCCAACACCACAGTTCAAAAGCATCAATTCTTCGGCTCTCAGCCTTATTCACAGTCCAACTCTCACATCCATACATGACCACTGGAAAAACCATAGCCTTGACTAGATGAACCTTTGATGGCAAAGTAATGGCTCTGCTTTTGAATATGCTATCTAGATTGGTCATAACTTTCCTTCCAAGGAGTAGGGGTCTTTTAATTTCATGGCTGCAGTCACCATCTGTAGTGATTTTGGAGCCCAGAAAAATAAAGTCTGACACTGTTTCCACTGTTTCCCCATCTATTTCCCATGAAGTGGTGGGACTGGATGCCATGATCTTCATTTTCTGAATGTTGAGCTTTAAGCCAACTTTTTAACTCTCCACTTTCACTTTCATCAAGAGGCTTTTGAGTTCCTCTTCACTTTCTGCCATAAGGGTGGTGTCATCTGCATGTCTGAGGTAATTGATATTTCTCCCGGCAATCTTGATTCCAGAAGCTTGTGATTCTTCCAGTCCAGCATTTCTCATGATGTACTCTGAATACAAGTTAAATAAACAGGGTGACAATATACAGCCTTCATGTACTCCTTTTCCTATTTGGAACCAGTCTGTTGGTCCATGTCCAGTTCTAACTGTTGCTTCCTGAACTGTATACATATTTCTCAAGAGGCAGATCAGGTGTTCTGGTATTCCCATCTCTTACAGAATTTTCCACATTTTATTGTGATCCACACAGTCAAAGGCTTTGGCATAGTCAATAAAGCAGAAATAGATGTTTTTCTGGAACTCTCTTGCTTTTTCGATGATCCAGAGGATTTTGGCAATTTGATCTCTCGTTCCTCTGCCTTTTCTAAAACCAGCTTGAACATCAGGAAGTTCACGGTTCACATATTGCTGAAGCCTGGCTTGGAGAATTTTGAGCATTACTTTATTAGCGTGTGAGATGAGTGCAATTGTGTGGTAGTTTGAACATTCTTTGACATTGCCTTTCTTTGGGATTGGAATGAAAACTGAGTTTTTCCAGTCCTGTGGCCACTGCTGAGTTTTCCAAATTTGCTGGCAGATTGAGTGCAGCACTTTCACAGCATCATCTTTCAGGATTTGGAATAGCTCAACTGGAAATCCATCACCTCCTCTAGCTTTGTTGGTAGTGATGCTTTCTAAGGCCCACTTGACTTCATATTCCAGGATGTCTGGCTCTAGGTCAGTGATCACACCATTGTGATTATCTGGGTCGTGAAGATCTTTTTTGTACAGTTCTGTGTATTCTTGCCATCTGTTAATATCTTCTGCTTCTGTTAGGTCCATACCATTTCTGTCGAGCTCATCTTTGCATGAAATGTTCCTTTGGTATCTCTGATTTTCTTGAAGAGATCCCTAGTTTTTCCCATTCTGTTGTTTTCCTCTATTTCTTTGCATTGATTACTGAAGAAGGCTTTCTTATCTCTTCTTGTTATTCTCTTGAACTCTGCATTCAGATGTTTATATCTTTCCTTTTCTCTTTTGCTTTTCGCTTCTCTTCTTTTCACAGCTATTTGTAAGGCCTCCCCAGACAGCCATTTTGCTTTTTTGCATTTCTTTTCTATGGGACTGGTCTTGATCCCTGTCTCCTGTATAATGTCACGAACCTCATTCCATAGTTCATCAGGCACTCTATCTATCAGATCTAGGCCCTTAAATGTATTTCTCACTTCCATTGTATAATCATAAGGGATTTGATTTAGGTCATACCTGAATGGTCTAGTGGTTTTCCCTACTTTCTTCAATTTAAGTCTGAATTTGGCAATAAGGAGTTCATGGTCTGAGCCACAGTCAGCTCCTGGTCTTGTTTTTGCTGACTGTATAGAGCTTCTCCATCTTTGGCTGCAAAGAATATAATCAATCTGATTTTGGTGTTGACCATCTGGTGATGTCCATGTATAGAGTCTTCTCTTGTGTTGTTGGAAGAGGGTGAAATGGACTGAAATGTACTGACTCAGATTAGGCACCCAATAAATATATGTTTAATGAGTGATGACATGTATAAGCAAATGAATAGATGAAAGATCAATTGGTCAAAGCATATCCATCTCCAAGACTTCTGTGCACTCAACACAGTAACTGACTCTCAGATTCTAGGATAGTCATCCTCAAATTGGGAGGAATATATCACCCTTCAAGAAGACACATTTGAATATCAGGGTTATGCATAGAAGCAGTTATAATTTCAGAAATAATTATTTGCTTTTATTTTAATATTTAATTAAATTTGAAATTTTAAATGATACTATACATAGATTGAAGGTAGGTATATGCCCAAGAAGAATGAAAACATGAATCCACATGAACACTCATATACTTATATTCATAGCAGTAGTATTAATAATACCAAATTAGAAATGATAGAAATGTCTATCAACCCTAACTGTAACAGAGAAACAAGATATATCCATAAAACAGAATATTACTCAGACCTTAAAAAATGAATTACTAGCTACAAAATGGATAAACTTTGAAAGCAACTAGTCACAAAAGACCACATATTGTGTTATTCCTTTTATATGAAATGACAATAATAGGAAAATCCTTAGAGACAGAGAGTAAATTAGTGGTTGCCTAGAGATGGAGTAGGAGTGAATAGGTTGTGGGTGCTCATGGGGCGATGCAAATGTTCTACTAGTTGATCTTGGTGATGGTTGCACAATTCTGAATATCTACAAAACATCAAATTGAATATCTACAAAACATCAAATTATACATTTTAAATGGATTTATTGTTTGGCATATGAATTATATGTCAGTAAAGCTTTGAAAATAAGAAAACGAATGTGTGATTTTTATATTTACTGGAAGTTGTCTTTCTAAAAATCACTTGAGGAAATCATATACTATAACAAAAACAAAGAACATAAGCTGACACTTCAGGGGATGGCATTCAAAATGATATACACTTGACTAAATGGTTTAACAAGATCTCTTATTGTCATTTTTCACCCATTCCATAGTGAACTCAGAAGGAATAGAAAAAAAAATTTACACTAAACAATTCAGGATTTTTGAACCAGTTTTTATTTTAATTTACTGATTTAACCTACTGATTTAATTTACATATTTACTCTACTGATTTACTATACTGATTTAATTTACTGATGTACTCTACCTCTAGAATACTTAAGGTTTTATCTTAATTGATAATCATACTATAAACTTAACATTCGGAAAACTATGATCATGGCATCTGGTCCCATCACTTCATGGCAAATAGATAGGTAAACAATGACAGTGACAGTGACAGACTTTATTTTTTGGAGCTCCAAAATCACTGCAGATTGTGACTGTAGCCATGAAATTAAAAGACGCTTACTCCTTGGAAGAAAAGTTCTGACCAACGTAGACAGCATAGTAAAAAGCAGAGACATTACTTTGCCAACAAAAGTCTATATAGTCAAAGCTATGGTTTTCCCAGTAGTCATGTATGAATGTGAGAGTTAGACTATAAAGAAAGCTAAGCGCCAAAGAACTGATGCTTTTGAACTGTGGTGTTGGAAAAGACTCTTGAGAGTCCCTTGGACTGCAAGGAGATCCAACCAGTCCATCTTAAAGGAAAGTACTGAATATTCATTGGAGGGACTGATGATGAAGCTGAAGCTCCAGTACTTTGGCCAGCTGATGCAAAGAACTGACTAATTTGAAAAGACCATGATGCTGGGAAAGATTGGAGGTGGGAGGAGAAGGGGATGACAGAGAATGAGATGGTTGGATGGCATCACTGACTCAATTGACGTGAGTTTGAGTAAACTCCAGCAGTTGGTGATGGACAGGGAGGCCTGGCATGCTGCAGTCCATGGGGTCACAAAGAGTAGGATATGACTGAGCAACTGAACTGACTCAACTGATATTTTAAAACTAAATAATAAATAATTAAAAAAATGATCTTTCCAATATAATACAACACAAATTGGGGAGATAGCACATATTGCATCGTCAGTAGATAGAGTACTGTCAAATGAGTAGATAAAACATCAGTTGAAATACAAATGAACCTTTTGACGCACATGCCAAAAATGTATACTATTGAATACATATAGCTAAAGCCTACTTCTAAGAATGATTCTAGTAGCAGTAGCTCAGAATCTAATTCAAAGTTATTTATTGAGCACTTACTGGAAATCATGTACAGATGTTGGTAAATAGAATGATGAATAGGACACAATCCTTTCCTTATAGATATAACTGTGAAATTGTTTAAAATGTGTTATTTATGAAGATTTGGAAATTGCTTAGCTCCAGTCAAATAATCAAAGATTATTAATACTGAGACTAAACTAGTATATAAATTAATGAAATTACAATGTAAGCAAATATATAATAACCTTCTCAAAGGAGTTTGGTAACAGAAGATTGTTAAAGTATAGACATAGAAAATGAAAAAAAAATTATAACCTTTTAATTATTATTCTTTAATGACCTGACACTCTACTATTTTACAATTCCAAGGTTTAGTACATCCACTCTATGTGGTTCAACAGTCTATCTAGCTTGTTAGCAAGTAATCCAGAATGCTAATAAATTGCTTCTTGAGGGTAATATTTTTCACTCTAATTATTATTATTCTATCCTCTGATTATTAACTAAGTTGTCCAGTTAGCCATGATACAAGGATCTTTGCACTTTGTCCGTGGTATTCTGATTACTGTAAAGATATTTTCCAAATGTAAATGAATCAATAAGCATGCTGATACACACATTAATCTCATATGCTTAGTCAATGTGAAGTATCACTTTCACTTGACTTCTCTCTAAAACAAACAGACAAAAAACTTTTAATAGACTGACAAATTCAAGTTTCTAGATCTGAAAACACAAATCCAGGTGACTGGAATGCTAATAAAAGACTGTTATGTGAAGAAGTGCTGTCTGATCATTCAGTTTCCTTCTCAAGTATCTGTCACTCTTTAAAAATTAAATTAATTTGGAGAGGTCTATACAACACAAATTAAACTGGTTCAAATTTGAACATTCAATTAAATCACATATATGAAGAACTAGGTCTGTAGTCATAGTCATTTTAATTTGCAGGGATAAAACAAACATAGAATAGGAAAGACTAGAAATCTTTTCAAGAAAATTGGAGATACCAAGGGAAAAGTTCATGCAAAGATGGGCACAATAAAGTACAAAAATGTTATGGATCTAACAGAAGCAGAAGATAATTCAGAAGAGGTACAAGAATACACAGAACTGTATAAAACAAGTCTTGATGAACCAGGTAATCATGATGGTGTAATCTCTCACCTAGAGCCAGACATCCTGGAATGTGAAGTCAAGAGAGCCTTAGGAACCGTTATTATGAACAAAGCAGAAGGAGGTGATGGATCTCCAGCTGAGCTGTTTCAGATCCTAAAAGATGATGCTGTGAAAGCACTGCACTCAATATGCCAGCAGATTTGGAAAACTCCACAATGGCCACAGGACTGTAAATGGTCAGTTTTCATTTCAATCCCAAAGAAGGACAATGCCAAATAATGTTCAATACCACAAAATTGCTCTCATTTCACATGCGAGCAAAGTAATACTCAAAATCCTTCAAGCTAGGCTCCAACAGTATGTGAACTGAGAACTTCCAAATGTACAAGCTGGATTTTGAAAAGGCAGAGGAACCAAAGATAAAATTGCCAACATCTGCTGGATCATAGATAAAGCAAGGGAATTCCAAAGGGGAAAAAAAAATCTGCTTCTTCTTCATTGACTGTGTGGATCACAACAAATTGTGGAAAATACTTAAGTGATAGCAATACCAGACAATCTTACTTTCCTCCTGAGAAGCCTGTATACAAGTCAAGAAGCAACATTTAAAACCAGAGGTTAAACAATGGACGGGTTCAAAACTGGGAAAGGAATGCATCTAGGCTGTATATTGTCACTCTGCTTATTTAATTTATATGTAGTGTAAATTTTGTGAAATGCCTGGATAGAAGAATCACAAGCTGGAATGAAGATTGCATAGAGAAATATCAGCAGCCTCAGATATGCAGGTGACATCACTCTAAAGGTAGAAAGGGAAGAGAAGCTAATGAGTATCTTAATGATGAGGGTGAAAGAGGAGACTGAAAGGCTGGCTTAAAACTCAACATTCAAAAAACTAAGATCATGGCATCTGGTCCCATCTGTTCATGGCAACGAGATGGGAAAAAAATGAAAACAGTGGAAGATTTTATTTTCTTGGACTCCAAAATCACTGCAGACACTGACTGCAACCACAAAATTAAAAGACACTTGTTCTTTGGAAGAAAAGCTATGACAAATGTAGACAGTGTATTAAAAAGCCGAGGCATAGCCTTGTTGACAAAGGTCCATATAGTCAAAGTTATGGTTTTTACAATATGGAAAAAGCTATAGTTTTTTGGTCCATTATATCTGGATGTGACAATTGGGCCATAAAGAAGTCTGAGTGCCAAAGAATTGATGCTTTCAAACTGTGGGTTTTTGATAAAACTCAAGAGTCCCGTGCACAGCAAGGAGATCAAAAAAGTCAATCCTAAGGGAATCAACACTGAATATTTATTGGAAGGATGGAAGCTGTAGATAAAGCTCCAATACTTTGGCCACCTGATATGAAGAGTAGACTGTTTGGAAAAGACCCTGATGCTTAGAAAGATTGAGGGCAAGAGAAGGGGGCGAGAGAGGATGAAATGGTTGGATGGCATCACTCACTCAAAGGACATGAGTTTGAGCAAACTCTGTAGGGTACTGAAGGACAGGGAAACCTCATGTACTGCAGTCCATGGGGTCACAAAGAGTTGGACATAACTTAGTGACTGAAAATCAACAAGACAAAATGATCTCTGTACAAATATATGTTCACCTGAGAAAAATGAATAGTATGCTCCTGTTGTTCTATATCTGTCTGTTCCCAAGTGAACTGAAATTGAGGGTTCTTTAACTATTATTCCAAATGTCTAGCTCTTGTTATCAGAGATGCTGATAATTCAAGTTCAAGTAATTATGCACCTTGTATCAGACAGTGGTCAAATATTTTTACCCAAGAATAGTTTGCTGATTATTCTAAGGGTCTTGCCTAAATATGTTTGCACACAAAGATTAACCCAACTTGTCATCATCATAACTGCTTTAAAATAAAAATAGAAAATTATAATTTTACAAAAATAAGTTCAGAGTAAGTTCAATAAGAATGATATGACACCATATTATCTTTTTCTGGTTGCCAGTTTATTGATTTTTGTATTATCATCATTTCAATTGTCCAACTTTTCCAGCAGCAAAGCCATTTTTCTTATGAGGGCTATCATTACAATGCTTAATTTTTAGCTTCTTCTCTTACAGTTTACTGATTCTAATGACCACTTTCCCTGAAAATAGGGAAATAAGAGTTGAGTACTATAGAGTGAAGAGCTTCAGAAATAGTGATAATTAGAATTAACTAGAAAACAAGAGCTAGACATTTGTAATAATAGTCAAAAAACCCTGTTTCAGTTCACATGGGAACAGACAGATTCCCACAACACTTCTTATATGGAACTTTCATACAGCCACTTGAATGATAAATATTTCTACCTATTACATAGGAATAATTTATGTTTTTACTAATCTTGATCCATCTCCTTTTTATGCACAGGATTATCTTTATAAATACAGTGATGCCAATGCACTTCCAATAATATTGTACAACAATGGAGATAAGTGAACTAAAAGTAGCACATTTATTAAAAAAACAAAACTTATAGAAATAAGGAGAAAGAAAACATCTTTTGGTATATTGAATATTTTCTATTACACATTTTCATACTTTATACCAAGTCAAGTAGGAAATCCTGAATGATGGAAATTATTCAGGATAATTTCTGTTCTATATAGTCAGCAGGAGCATGAAATATCTTCACTGTCCATTTTTTAAATTAAATGCATAATTACTATATGTAGAAACGGTAACCAAAGGTGGTGAATATATTAATAGTCAACATCCTGACACTAGCAACCTTTAGGAGAGTGATAGGTAAAAAGATAACCTACCCATTGAATTTATAGGCAACTACAAGCCTAAATGCATTTACATTTCTACCAATTTAATAGTATTAAAAATAAAAAGCAAGTTTATAAAATTATTTGGTAATGTAAAATAGGGATCATTGCACTCAAAATATTGTTGAGGAAGAAAAATAAGTAAAGCTGGTGTATGTTCTTCAATGAATTCTTGAATTATGGACTCTATGAAATGAGACAAAATATTAAGTGAATAATAACATGAAAAAGGAGCTAGTTGTTGAAGCAAATAAACACATAAAAGGAATATAATGATTTCAAACAAGAGGGTAAAAAAAAAATTAAAGCTCAATATATGAACTGATATTAGAACTATACTTAGTGTAATATGTAAAGAATGAAATGCAATCAATTATCTGTTGACTAAATAAATGAATTAATTAATTCAAAGTATGGATAACTGGATTTCTGAATCACAGACCAAGATGAAATTATCAGTACTTACAGTAAAAGATATAATATTAAAATAAACATGTAATAATCTAAATGAAACCCCGTGTTTTTAGATCAAAAAAAGCACTCTGAATATCAGGCAAAGTAAATTAAAAAATAAATTTACACATAATGTGGTAAAACTTACATTTCAAAGCCTAAAAAACTACACAATCATATAGATTTACAAAGGAAAAAGGATTAAGCTTTCATCAAGACTATTTTTCAAAACATTGCCATTCAACTGACCATATCAGGAAATATCTAAACTTCTAAAGGAAAAGCAAAGTTATGAATAATAATTTGATAATCAGTCAGACACCTGTTAAAGCAATAAACCATATCTGTTATGCAAACTGTTTAACATTTATTGAATAATAACTTTGAATGAAACAATAAAAGTAAAATATTCTCTAGTTAAGGAATTAATTAAATCACAATTTAAAAATTAAAAATAGAACTACTGTATGATCCAGCAATTTCACTCTTGGATATGTATCTAGAGGAAACCAAATGAGGATCTCAAAGAGATATCTATAGTTTCATGTTCATTGCAGCATTATTCACAGTAGCCAAGACATAGAAACAATCCAAGTGTTCTAAGTGCATCTATGATGCATGAATACAGAAGTATGTGTATATGGATAAATATCGACTTTTGCTTTCCTAAAGACTATTTCCTATGTTTTGAGATACTAGTTTATACTTTATGACAGTGTGTTTTTCTCTAATATCAGTGCTCAAGACACAGTGAAGCAAATTAAAAAACAAAATCAAAAACATTGAGGGCCGACTAGAGATATTACCACTAGTACACACATACATGCACACACACACACACACATACAGATAAATATACTATTCATCCATGAGAAAGAAGGAAATCTTGGCATTTGCAATAACATGGGTGAAACTTAAGGGTTTTATTATGAAATAAGATAAATAAAAATAAGATAAAGGCAAAATTGAAAAAATGCCAAACTTATAGAAACAGAGAATGGAATGGTGGTTGTCAGGGACTGGAGGTGGAAGAAGTGGGAACAGGTGTAATCAAAAGATTGTTGTTGTTCAGTAGCTCAGTCATGTCTGACTCTTTGCAACCCCATGGACATGGCATGGCAGCATGCCAGGCCTCTCTGTCTTTCACTACGTGCCTGAATCAGTTAGAATTAAGTTCAATTCTAACAATGGCCCCCAAATAAAAAGTAATTAAACATACTAGGTTTTTTTTTCACATAAGCATTTTAAACAAAGATTATGCAATTAAAAAGAGAATTTATTAAAAGCAATGTAATACCAGAGTATGGTGCCCGTATCATGGCAGCATAAGTCATTTATTTTTTGCCTTCTAACCTGTTTTGGAGCAATTTATTAGACTTCCATAATTTACAGAAACACCTTATGCCAAGGTAACTGGAAGGTTTATAGCCCACCTATGCATTAGAAAATAAACAAATCAAACCTTGGTGAGGCTTGTGGATCTTCAAGACCTGATGAGCCTGTTTCATGCTCCACTCACCAGAATAGGTCTGGGAGGAAAACTGCAAAGTGCAAAACTGGGAACATATCCAAGGACAAGAGAGAATTTGTAGAGGTCCAGCCTACTTCGGGGGGATTCCACAATGTACTAAGAGCAGGATAAGGATGAGTCTGGACACACAGAGAGGAAGGAATTCACCAGGACTGTCCCCCTTCCCAGGGTGATACTGCAAGGAGCTAAGCTTTTGATAGCAGCATCAGTAAATTTTCTGGCAGATTGAGGTGAAAAGTAGTGACCTCTCCCATGGAGAGGGTAGAAAGCAAAAAAGTAACTGACCATCTGGTTATCTCAGTTATGTGAGTTGCAACTAGGGAAATATATTTCTGCCCAACACTATTTTTTTTTATGAGGAGGGACTTTCATGACTGGACACAGGGAAAAGAAAGTAAAGGAAGCAGAGAAGAATATCAAAGGCCATTAATGCAATGCATTTCTTGCTGTCTGTTTCTGGACTTCACAAGGAAGTCTGCCCATAAACTTCTGGGAATACACCCACAGAGGATCTCCCTACTATGCCCATAGACACCCCCAGAACTACAAGTGTGAAACCCACACTTTCTTCCATGCTACTATCAGCTACTTGTGTATACTCTGGAGTACATCTGGGAGAGCCTGTTCAGTAGATTCAGAGGATACTAGATAATAAATCAAGGTCAGTGGGCAAGGGAAAAACAACAAATGAGCTGTAGTACCACCTTCTGAAATACAAAAGAAAAGTTTCTAACAGCCAGTCTATTGAAATGTAAGAATGAAATAAGATATAAAAACTTAGATAAGGAGGTAACTGCTACTTCAAATGTGAAAAGAGAAGTACATACCTACAAAAACTATAAAATTCAAGGAAATGTGATATCACAAAAAACTGATCATTCCTACAAGAAAACTCAGAAACACAATAAAACAAAATCAGGAACAAAATTAATAAACAGGATAAGTCATTTATAAAGAAGTTGAAATTATAAAAAGAGCCAAACAAAAATTCTGGAGCTGATGAATTAATTGAATGAAACAAAGGATGCAGTAGAGAACACCATTAACAGAGCAGATGAGATGGAAGAAAGAATACATAACATGGAGGATAAGAATATAGAAATAATTCAGTTAGAAGATGAGAGAACAAAGATTTTAAAAAGTGAAGGAACCATGGGAGAGTTACTGGAATCAGTCACAAAGGACATATTACAATAATCCATGTCCCAGAAGGAGAAGAGGGCAGACATTGTGTTTAAAGAAATAATAGCTTAGAACTTTCCAAACTTGGGAAATGACTTAAACACACAACATACAAGTCCACATACCTACTCAGTTCAGTTCACTTCAGTTCAGTCTCTCAGTCATGTCCGACTCTTTGCGACCCCATGGACTGCAGCAGGCCAGGCTTCCCTGTCCATCACCAACTCCTGGAACTTGCTCAAACTCATGTCCATTGAATAGGTGATGCCATCCAACCATTTCATCCTCTGTTGTCCCCTTCTTCTCCAACATTCAATCTTTCCCAGAATCAGGGTCTTTTCCAATAAGCTGGTTCTTAGCGTCAGGTGGCCAAAGTATTGGAGCTTCAGCTTCAGCATCAGTCCTTCCAATGAACATTCAGGACTAATTTCCCTCAGAACTAACCGGTTGGATCTCTTTGTAGTCCAAGGGACTCTCAAAAGTCTTCTCCAAAACCACAATTCAAAAGTATCAATTCTTTGGTGCTTAGCTTTTTTATAGTTCAACTTTCACATTGTACATGACTACTGGAGAAACCATAGCTTTGACTAGACAGATCTTTGTTGGCAAAGTAATGTCTCTGCTTTTTAATATACTGTCTAGGCTGGTCATAGCTTTTCTTCCAAGGAGCAAGTGTCTTTTAATTTCATGGCTGCAGTCACCATCTGCAGTGATTTTGGAGCCCAAGAAAATAAAGTCTGTCACTGTTGCCATTGTTTCTCTATCTATTTGCCATGGTGTGGTGGGACCAGATGCCATGATCTTAATTTTTTGAATGTTGAGTTTTAAGCTAGTTTTTTCACTCTCATCTTTCACTTTAATCAAGAGGCTCTATAGTTCTTCTTCACTTTCTGCCATAAGGATGGTGTCATACCTAGTAGACCACTCCATTATCTCATGGCAAAAAAGTCTTCTCCAAGACACATTATAATTGACATGCCAAAAATTAATGATAAATAATCTTAAAGGCACCCACAAGAGAAAAGAAACTAAGCTACAAAGAAACCTCAATTAGGCTATTAGTGGATTTCTCAGAAGAAACTCTACAGTCTAGGAGAGTAGAAAAAAATATTAAAAATGTGAAAAGATAAAAATTTCCAATCAATAATACTTTATCATGTAAATGTATCCTTCAGACAAACAAAAGCTGTGGGAGTTCAGCACCACTGGACCTGACTTACAAGAAATGCTGAAAGGAGTTCCTTCAAGTGAAAATGTAAAGATGCTTATCATCAACTTGAAAACATATACAACACAGAGGCAAAGGTGAAAAATAGAATTTGAAAATTGTAATTCTGTATTAAGTAGCTAGGTTAACCAATTAACTATAGTATAAAGGTTAAAGAAAATGAATATTAAAAATATATGACTATATATTTTAACAAATACACAGCATAAAAAAAAGTAAATTGTGATGTCAAAAATATAAAAGGAGAGGAGCAAAAGGATGAAGCCTTTAAAGATTAACAAAGTACTAGTAGCTTTGCTACTAGAATAAACTGCACTGCTTTATCTATGCTAACTGTCATTACAATGTTGATCATAGTACAATATATGAATACATCACATTAATATGTTGTACACATTAAATGTACACAATGTCACATGTAAACTATATCTCAATAAAAAGCAATATACTACCCTTAGAAGGATGAAAATATATTGTCCCATGAAACAGGGATAAGCTCTTCTGACAATAACAAAAAACACAGATTTCTGGTTTCTTGCAAAACATCAGAGCCAATATTTCTGCATGGCTTTAATAGTAGAATTGAGTAGGAACTATCAGCTTTAGAATGGGATTATGCCAAATAATATTGTAATCATTAAATAAATCATATTACATCCTTTTAATAGAAAAAATTAGGTTATTATAACTATGGTCATGTTTTCAGAAAGCCACATAAATTTAAAAGGTTATGTTAGGCAAAATTAGGTTATAGACAAGAATATATACAGTGCATGTGTGTATCTATTTATAAATATATCACATATATGTGAAAAACAAACTAAGATATATATATTTATATCTATATCTATATCTATACAAATATTTACCTTTGGTTTTCTCATTGATTTGTCAGACTTTTTATTTCACTTTCCATTTGGAGTTACATTTTTACATTTATATATATATTAACAATTTATTATCTAATAGATACTATTGAAGAACTAGAGCACCTGTTGTGTAATAGGAAAAACAGCTTTTATCAGTGTCATGCATTCACAAAGAAACAAAAATACTTCCACTAATATAAAAAAATGCAGAAACTAGAATAAATAGTCCATCTGAAGTTCTTCTGGGAAACATCTCATGTGAAATAAACCCAGGGAAAAGAGAATATTAACAAATATTTTCCAAAGAGAAATACTATAGTGAAAGCATTATTACTCATCATCCAATGTCTATTTTATAGCTAAGAAATATTTTATTCATTTTGTGACTTTTAGTATTCTGGTTTATTTTGAGATAATAAAGAAATGGAAATATCAGTTTCTGGAAAATCATATTTCATTTTCACTGATAATTTCTAAAATATGGTTTTCAGGAATTTGAACAAGTCTGTTTAATGTGTCCATAAATCTTGGCAAGGTAAAATGGATGGATACTACCATGTGACAGCTATAGCATGCCTAATGATGACAAATTGTGGAGAAGTGTGAGAGAACCAATTATTCTAAGGCCAACTATGGAATGTGGACTTTACTCATTAACCATTGTTTTCTCTAAATTCTGAACAACTTTAGTGTCAAATACACCTCCAGAAAGAGATGTATATTTTTTATATATTTTCTTGTGTTTTAACTAAAATAGATATTCTTAAGCTTTCACAATCTATTAAAATTTGAGAATCTCCAACAAAAACATAAATGATGTTTATGAAATAATAATTATTTTTAATATAATAAACATATATAATGAAAAATGTGTATATCAAATAAAAGCAGGAAAGGAAAATCTAATTTTCAAGTCTCTTTCATTCTTTTGCAGAACTTACAGAAACATCTTTTGTTTTCTACCTTTGTCCTTACCAAGAAATATTTTATTTAATCCTTTCAATTATGGAAGTATCTAAAAATGATGACAGTAATAACACAATTAATGAACAATATCAGTTAACAAATTCAATGCAGGTTATGTGGTAGGCTCTGGGTAAGTGATTTCCATAATTATCTCAGTGCTCATCACAGCCCTGTTAAGTGAATGTATCAATATAAAATAAGGTTAGATGACTAGTTTAACCTCATATATAATAGCTAGTGACAAGGTTGGGAGTACTGACCTAAAGCTCTATATTCTTAACCACTTCTATTCCTAGCAAATAACTGTTCTGAGAGGGTTATCAATAGGTAGCAGTCGCTGTGTTAACTTCTAGCTATATACTTTAGTAACAAGCTTGCTGTCCTCTGGAATTTACTCCTTATACAGAGAAACACTAAATATGTAAGTAAATAAGTTCAACAACAAAAACAACCTAGACATTGTGATATTTATTTTGAATGAAATGAACAAGGTGTTATAATAAAGAAAACAAGAGAGAGAAAGACACACATGACAGCACCCTGGAATTCCCTCTGAAGAGGTAGCATTTAAATTAAGGCCAAAAATTAAATACAAACAGCCACATGAATAGAAGTTGTTGGAGAGTGAGAAGGGAGAATTGCAGGAAGAGGCAAAAGTATAGCCATATGAAGTAAATATGGAAGAATTGGAATACTTGGAGAATCATCTGGCTGTTGCATAGTAAGTGAGGAGAAAATGCTAAGAAATAAGAAAAAAGGATAATGTGAGGCCTTGAAAAACTTAGCAAAGAGTTTGGCTTTTATTCCACATGTAAAGGAGAAGCCATTTGAAGGTTTTAAACAGAAGGATTTTAGTTATTCATTCAATGCATATTTACTGAATACCTATGTACAATGAAATATCCTAAATCCTACAGAAATAACATTGAACAAAAAAGAAAGTCATAGCCCTCAAGGTGCTTTTATGCTATCTAGTGGGAAAGGCAGAATAAAAACAAAGCAAGTGATAAAATATATATGTTTGGGTAGTCGCTCAGTTGTGTCTGACTCTTTCTGACCCCATGGACTGTAGCCTGCCAGGCTCCTCTCTCCATATAATTCTCCAGGCAAGTATACTGGAATGGGTAGCCATTCCCTCCTCCAGAGGATCCTCCCAACCAAGGAACCAAACCCAGGGTCTCCTGTATTGCAGGGAGATTTTTCTTTTACTCTTTGAGCCACCAGAGTGACCTGCCATGCCCTCCTCCAGGGGACCTTCCCAACCCAGGGAGGGATCTAACTCCTGTCTCTTATGTCTCCTACATTGGCAGGTAGGTTCTTTACCACTAGTGCAACCAGGGAAGCCGATAAGCATATAAAGAAGAACTAATACATATCTTTCCCAAATGGTTCCACAAAATTGAAGATGAATGGAACACACCTAAATTTATTCTAGGAGGCAGACATTACCATGATACCAAAACCAAAGACACTACCAAAAAAAAAAAAAAGAAAGAAAGTTATAGGTCAGTATCCTTGATCAACATAGATGCAAAAATCTTCAAAAATATCAGCAAATGGAATTCAACAATATATAAAAAGGGTCATACACCATAATCAAGTTAGACTTATTCCATGGAAACAAGGATGGTTCAAGATTTGCAATCCAATTAATATGGTACACCACATTAACCAAAGAAGAGATAATAACATGATCTCCTTTGTAGATGCAGGAAAAAAAATTGAAAAAATTCAACATCCATTTATGATAAAGATTCTAATCAAAGTGGGTAAAGAGGAAGCATATATTGTTCACTCACTAAGACCTGTCCTACTCTTTGTGACCCCATGGACTGCAGCACACCAGGCTTCCTAGTCCTTCACTATCTCCCAGAGTTTGGTCAAATTCATGTCCATTGAGTCAATGATGTCATCCAACCATCTCAGCCTCTGTTGTCCCCTTCTCCTCCTGCCCTCAATCTTTCCCACCATCAAGGTCTTTTCCAATGAGTCAGCTCTTTCTATCAGAGGTCCAAAGTATTGGAGCTTCAGCATCAGTTCTTCCAATGAATATTCATGGTTTATTTCCTTTAAGATTGACCAGTCTAATTTCCTTGCAGACCAAAGGACTTTCAAGAGTCTTTTCCAGCACTACACTTCAAAAGCATCCATTCTTCGGTATTCAGCCTTCTTAATGGTCAAACTCTCACATTCGTGCATGACTACTGTATAAACCACAGCTTTGATCATATGGACTTTTGTCGGCAAAGTGATTTCTCTGTTTTTTAGTATCTTGTCTAGGTTTGTCATAGATTTTCTTCCAAGAATCAAGTGTCTTAATTTCCTGGCTGCAGTCACCATCCACAGTGATTTTGGAGCCCAAGAAAATAAAATCTTTCATTGTCTCCATTTTCCCCCATATATTTGTCATGTGGTGATGGGACCATGATCTTAGTTTTTTGAATGTTGAATTTTAAGCCAACATTTTTACTCTCCTCTTTCACCTTCATCAAGAAGCTCTTTAGTTTCTCTTTGCTTTCTGCCATTAGGGTGGAGTTATGTGCATATAATGAGGTTATTGACATCTCTCCTGGCAATCTTGATTTCACCTCATGATTTATTTGCCTAGCATTTTGCATGATGTACTCTGCATATAATTTAAATAAGCAGGGTTGCAATATACAACCTTGTCACACTCCTTTCCCAATTTGGAACTAACCCGTTGTTCCATGTCCCATTCAAAATGATGCTTCTTGGCCTGCGTATAAGTGTCTAGGGAGGCAAATAAGGTGACCTGGTATTCCCATCTCTAAGAATTTTCCACAGTTTGTTCTGATCCATACAGTCAAAGATTTTAGAGTAGTCAATGAAGCAGAAGTATATGTTTTCTGAAATTCCCTTGTTTTTTCTATGATCCAGTAGATGTTGGCAATTTGATCTCTGGTCCCTCTGCCTTTTCTGAATCCAGATTGAACATCTGGAAGCTCTCAGTTCATGTACTGTTAAAGCCTAGCATGAAGAATTTTGAGTATTACCTTGCTAGCCTGTGAAATGAGCACAATTATATGGTAGTTTGAGCATTCTTTGGCATTTCCTTTCTTTGAGATTGGAATGCAACTGATCATTTCCAATCCTGTGGCCATTGCTGAGTTTTCCAAATTTGCTAGTATATTGAGTGCAACACTTTAACAGCATCATCCTTTAGGATTTGAAATAGCTGAGCTAGAATTCCATCACCCTACTAGCTTTGTTCACAGTAATTCTTTCTAAAGCCCATTTGTCTTCACATTCAAGGATGTCTGGCTCTACATTAGTGATCATACCATGATGGTTATTCAGGTCATTAAGACCTTTTTTGTATAGTTCTTCTGTGTATTCTTGTCACGTCTTCTTAATCTCTTTTATTCTATTAGGTCCTTGCCCTTTCTGTCCTATGTTGTGTCCACCTTTGTGTGAATCATTCTGCTTGTGTCTCTAATTTTCTTGATGAGATCTCTAGTCTTTCCCATTCTATTGTTTTCCTCTACTTTGCATTGTTCACTTGAGAAGACTTTCTTATCTCTCCTTGCTATTCTCTGGAACTCTGTGTACAGTTGGATATCTTTCCTTTATCCTTTGCCTTTCACTTCTCTTCTTTTCTCAACTATTTGTAAGGTCTCTTCAGACAACTGTTTTTCCTTCTTGCATTTATTTTGGGGGTGGGTCATTTTGATTACCACCTCCTGTACAATGTTACAAACCTCCATCGATAGTTCTTTAGGCACCCTATCTACCAGATTTAATCCCTTGAATCTGTCACCTCCACTGAGTAATCATAAGGCTTTAGGTTATACATGAATGATCTAGTGTTTTTTTCTACTTTCTTTAATTTGAGCCTGAATTTCACAATAAGAAGCTCATGATGTGAGCCATAGTCACCTCCAGGTCTTGTTTTGCTGAGTGTATAGAGCTTCTCCATCTTAGGCTGCAAGGAATAAAATAAATCTGATTTTGGTATGAATCACCTGGTAATGTCCATGTGTAGAGTAATCTCTTGTGTTGTTGGAAGAGGCTGTTTGCTATGACCAGTGTGTTCTCTTGGCAAAACTCTATTAGCCTTTGCACTGTTTCATGTTGTATTCCAAGGCCAAACTTGCCTGTTACTCCAGATACCTCTGGACTTCCTACTTTTGCATTCCAGTTTTCTATGACAAAAAGGACACCATTTTTTAAAGTTAGTTCCAGAAGGTCTAGTACGTCTTCATAGAACCGTTTGACTTCAGTTTCTTTAGCATTAGAGTTTGGGGCATAGACTTGGATTACTGTGATATTGAATGGCTTGCCTTGGGATTGAACCCAGATCATTGTTGTTTTGAGATTGCTTCCAAGTATTGCATTTTGGACTCTTTTGTTGACTGTGATGGCTACTCCATTTTTTCTAAGGGATTGAACCCAGATCATTGTTGTTTTGAGATTGCTTCCAAGTATTGCATTTTGGACTCTTTTGTTGACTGTGATGGCTACTCCATTTTTTCTAAGGGAATCTTGTCCACTGTGGTGGATATAATGGTAATCTAAATGTTAATTTGCCGATTCCTGTCCATTTTAGTTCGCTGATTTCTAAGATGCGGATATTCACACTTACCATCTCCTGCTGGACCAGGTTCTACTTACCTTGATTCATGGGCCAAAGATTCTAGACTCTTATGCAATGTTGTTCTTTATACCATCAGGTTTTACTTTCACCACTAGGCACATCCACAACTGTCCTTTCTTTTACCCTGCCTCTTCATTCTTTCTGGAACTATTTCTCTATTCTACCCCAGTAGCATATTGAACACCTACCAACCTGGGCAACTCATCTTCTGGTGTTATTTTATTTATTTATTTGCCTTTTCATACTGTTCATGGGGCTCTCAAGGCAAGAATATTGAAGTTGTTTGCCATTCCCTTCTACAGTAAATCATGTTTTGTCTGAACTCTCCACTGTGACCCATGCCTTTTGGGTGGCCCTGCATGGCATAGCTCATAGCTTTGAGTTACACAAAGCTGTTATCCATGTGATCATTTTGTGCCGGGAGCTGGCATATTGTATATTGAGTGCATATTGCATTTTGAGTGCAGCACTTTCCACAGCATCATCTTTCAGGATCTGGAATAACTCAACTGGAATTCTATCACTGCTGGGAGCCAGCGTGAGGCACTCTGCCCATGACAAAGGTCATGAGGAAGGAGGCTCGGCATACACAAAGGCGGGATCGAGCCTCAGGGGTCCCCCTGGAAATTCTCGAGCATCTACCCCCAAAACCAGAATCTGCCTACTTTCTGCTTTGTGCTTTCACCAACACCTCTGACTTTAAGGGGGGCTGTCCCCCACTATCTCTGTCTGAAAAAAGAGTTAGCTTACAGCTCCAGTTAATAATTCCTGGGTGTGACAGTGTTTCAACCTACAAACTCCTTTGGAAATCCTCTAGCCTGCCTGAATAGGTTTTTCCGGCCACATGATTGTTCAGAGCCTCCCAACTGTGAGAGGCGGGAGATGTTCTAAACTGTCTAAACACAGATTCCTTTGAGTAGTTAAAAGATTGATTAGAAATTGTATTGGTGAAAGGTTTTTTCATTTATTGGGCCAATGTTTGCTGCTAAGTCTCCATACTCCTTACCTACTGTGTCCTTGGCAGTGTATTGATTGATACAATGGGTGTATAGAAATGTAAGTAGTAGCCTCAATGTTTGTAACCTTGGACCCTTGAGTTAATTCTTTTCTTGATTGAGCCCACCTCACCTTTGCCCTATAAGAATGCAGCTTTGTCCAATGCTTTTTTGGAATTTTGGCTATATTTTTGTTATTGTGAATTTTGTTCTGGATGCTGTGGTATTGTAGTTCTCGCTTTTTCTGTCTGCCTTCTTATGGATGAAGATAAAAGGCTTGTTCAACCTTCTTGATGAGAGGGACTGGCTGTAGGGATAATTGGGTCTTGCTCTGGTGGACAGGGGGATGCTCAGTAAATCTTTGATCTGATTTTATGCTGATGGGTGGTGCTGTATTCCCTCCTGTTTAGTTGTTTAGCCTATGGCAACCCAGTCCTGGAGTCTTCAGACTCTATGGTAGGACTAAAGGTGATCTGCAAAAGGACGTATGCCAACACATGCTTCTCAGGACTTCTTTTGCCAGTACCCCAGTTCCCATGCAAGACATTGCTCACCAATGCCTCCTGAAGAGACCCTCAAACACTCATAGGCAGGTATGGCTTAGTCTCTCATGGGGTCACTCTTCCTTTCCCCTGGGTCCTGGTGCACACAAGGCTTTGTTTTGCCCCCCAAGATTCTCTGTTTCCCCCAATGTACACACTGCTATATTTAAAATAAATAATAGGCTAAATAGAAAAACTGCTGGGGACCAGCCCCAGCTGATCCAGGGTATTCGAAGGAGAGATGGCCTAGGCGACTATTTATATGCTAATTAGAGATATAGAGAACAATAGAATGAGGATAGCTCAGTAGGAAAATTCAGTGGAGAAAAGAGGCTGAGTAGCTTGGTTTACGCGGGAGACCAATAAAACTTCAAGACAAGAAGTTTGCACCACTTACCTAGGCCGCAGGCGCCCTCTCAAATAGTGGAAGGTGCCTCACCCTAGACACCTTCTCGAGTGGGTCTTAGAAGCCCAGGCATAATTAGTAAGCGTGGTGGGTTCCACGCTCCAGATGGAGACTCAGCTGGAAGTTAAAGGGAAGAATGACATGGGGAGACCAAGCGCTGGTGAACAAGGCCCGTAGCTTTATTTTTAACAGGGGCTTTTATACCCTAAGTTACACATAGACGATAATAGGGGATGCAAAGTCAGCAGTCTTTGATTCTTATCAAAAACCAAGGTTTCTTTCCTGCAAATTTATCATACACAAATGGTTTAGGTGATTTACATCATCTTCTGGCCAGAAGGCCTACTAACATTTTATGACTCTTGACAAGGACTTATCAACAAAGACTTATTTTCTCTAAGAGTAATTATTTTAAGGTTTGGCACCATCTTCCAAAGATAAAATTGCATTCCTATAGGGCGGATGTGTAATGGGCTTACAACAAAGAAAGAATTTATTACCTTAAGGGTCTAAAGTTACTAACACCAAGGCCACTACTTATTTTTTACTATATACCAACTATTAATTAATACACATTCAAGGATACAATTCAGGGGATGTGAAAACTTGGCAACAAGCATTGACTCATCAATGAAATCCTTTACTAGTTTATTCTGACAGTTTTTAACTCTCTGAGAGGCTCTAAGCTATTTGAATATCTTAAGCTTCCCGTGCCTCTGGAGGCTAGGAGACTGTAAACAATCGTATGCATAGCTGCAGGAGTCCGGGTAAACTTGTCAGGCGAGTTAGAGAGCCATCTGAGGGGTTTGGATTTAAACACTCCTAATTGCCCAGGAACTTTATTAATTGGAGCTGTAAGTTAATTCTTTGACAGAGAGAGAGCGAGATGGTGGTAGGGGACAGCCCCCAGTAAAGTCAGAAGTGAGAGCACAAAGCAATAAAGTAGGCAGACTCTGGTTTTTTGGGGGACAATGCTAGAGAATATCCGGGCGGACTCCTGAGGCTCGATCCCGCCTTTGCGTATGCCGAGCCTCCTTCCTCATGACCTTTGTCATGAGCAGAATGCCTCACTGGCTCAAACAATTTGAAAAGAATGGAAAAAATAAAATAAATAATGGAAATGATTAAAAAAATCATTGTAAAAATAATTATGCAATACCTTAAATGGGAAAAATTGGTAAAATAATAGATACATGTATATGTATTTCTGAATCACTTTACTGTACATCTGTAATGAAATTCATTTGAATCACACTATTTTTTTCTTTTTTATGCAAAATACTATAAAAACCTTCCAAGAAAATATACAACATTGCTAATCAATTATACTCCAATATTAAATAAAAAATTAAAGCATAGACAACCAAGGACCCACTGCATTGCACAGGGAATGTTGCTTGATATTCCATAATAACCTAAATGGGGAATATTTTGAAAAAGTATAGCTACATGTATATTATAACTGAATCACATTGCTGTACACTTGCAACCAACACAACATTGTTAATCAACTATGGTGCAATATAAAATAAAAATTTTTAAAAAGATCCATGGAATTTATAGCAGTGCAATTTATGATAGCCAAGATATGAAAGCAATCTAAGTGTTCACCAAAGGATAAACAGATATATGTATAACGGGATGTTCAGGCACATACACAAAAATAAAATTCTGCCATTTGTAGTAACACATGTAGACCTAGTGAATATTATGCTTAATGAAATAGTGAAATTAGTTAGAGAAAAACATACTATATGGTATCACTTATATGTTAAATCTAAAAAATATTAACAACAAATGTATTTAACAAAATAGAAACAGACTTACAGATACAGAAAACAGCTGTTTACCAGCTGGTATAGGCAAAGAGAGAAGGGCAACTTATGGTTATGGGATTAAGAGATGCTAACTACCATGTATAAAACAAATAAGTAACCAGCATATATTGTATAACACAGGAAATTATATTCACTGTCTTATATAACTTCTAAGGGAGTATAATCTGTAAAAAATACTGAATCACTGTGCTGTACATCTTAAACTAATATAGTATTTAAAATCAACTATGCTTTAATAAAAGTATTAGGGTAGCCCTAGTTTATAAAGTGAAATTTGAATAAGGTTTTTAGAAGAGATGAGTTATCAAACTTTGTACCCATAGAAGAGAGGATCATTCCAGCTAGAATACTTAAGGTGCAGCAAAGATAAGGGATACTGTAGAGTAATTTGTGATAATCATGAAAATATGCTGCTCATCCTTGTGTATGGCTCCAACTACAATCTTCTATATCCACCAAGGTGTTTGTACTAAGCCCATACTCTCACAGGTGTCAGATCTGCACCACGGTCCGATTGTTCTCCTGACTTCTTCACCTCCTTCCTCCAATAAATCTCTTGTACATCTGATGCTGTCTTGCCTAATTTTCACTGGACACAAATTAATGCCTAAGATTAATTAGTCTATACGAAAGTGAGTGAGGAAAGGATACTAAGAGAAAGTGGAGGACAGATGGCATAGAGTTACATATGGAATGACAAAGAAAACATTTTTCTGATTGAGATTGGTAACAGTACAGGGCTTTGAATATTTGATTTGTTACACCTTCTGCTTTGTATTTTAACAGGGTCACTCTTGCTGCTACCTGGAAAACAGAAGAAGTGGAGAAATTTTGTAGAATGCTTTCGCAATAATCAAATGAGAGGTCTTGGTGTTTTATGACTTTAAGATATGATGAAAAATGATCAGATTCATAGATCATGTAAATTTCAATGATGTGGTGTGTGATGAAGTGAAAGGATTTGGGATCGGTATTTCAGTTTAAGATATGGTAGACGAGATATTTATTAAACATCTAAGTGAAAATGATGAATAAACAGACATATGTCAAGAGTCCATATAATCGGTCCTGCTTTAAGAACTAAATATGGGTGTCTTCAGCATATAAATGGTAATTAACACATAAGAATGGAAGAAATAGCAAAGGAGATGAGGATAAATAGGAAGGAGAAAAAGTTTAAAGGATTAAGAACTAATTTCTGTAGGGATGATAAACAGTTTAGGGAACTATAGGTTCTACACAGCATTTTGGGCCATAGTTTAATGGTTTCCAGTTTAAAATGAGACAATTTCAAGAAGCATAAATATTGCACATTTTTTTAACTTTGTATGATGATAGAGGGTAAATAGATTTGTGATGATCATTTTGCAGTGTATACAAATATAAAATCATTGTGTTATACACATGAAACGATAACATTATATGTCAATTCAATTCAGTCGGTTAGTCGTGTCCGATTATTTGTGACCCCATGGACTGCAGCATGCCAGGCTTCCCTGTCCACCGCCAACTCCTGGAGCTTATTCAGACTCATGTCCATCGAGTGGCATTGCTTTTCTTTGGGATTGGAATGAAAACTGACCTTTTCCAGTCCTGTGGCCACTGCTGAGTTTTCCAAATTGGCTGGCATATTGAATGCAGCACTTTCACAGCATCATCTTTCAGGATTTGAAGTAGCTCAGCTGGAATTCCATCACTTCCACTAGCTTTGTTTGTAGTGATGCTTCCAAAAGCCCACTTGACTCCACACTCCAGAATGTCTGGCCCTAGGTGAAAGGCCTAGGTGAAAGAAGGCACTAGATAAAAGAAGCGAACGGCAAAGGAGAAAAGGAAAGATATACCCATTTGAATTCAGAGTTCCAAAGAATAGCAAAGAGAGATAAGAAAGCCTTCCTAAATGATCAATGCAAAGAAATAGGGGAAAACAATAGAATGGAAAAGACGAGTGGTCTCTTCAAGAAAGTTAAAGATACCTAGGGAATACTTGATGCTAAGATTGGCACAATAAAGGACAGAAATGGTATGTACCTAACAGAAGCAGAAGACATTAAGAAGAGGTGGCAAGGATATACAGAACTACACAAAAAGATCTTAATGACTCAGATAAGCAAGATGGTGTGGTCACTCACCTAGCGACAGACATCCTGGAGTGTGAAGTCAAGTAAACTTTAGGAAGCATCATGAGGAACAAAGCTAGTGGAAGTGATGCAATTTAAGTTGAGCTATTCCAAATCCTGAAAGTTGATGCTGACTTATTACACTAAGCATTATATTTTCTTGACTGATTCATGTTGCCACAAATGGAAGAATTTTATTCTTTTTATGGCTGAGTAATATTGCCCTATATGTATCCATTTCTCTGTTAATGGACACTTGGGTTGCCCCATACCTTGACTACTGTAAAAAGTGCTGCTATGAACATTGAATTGCATGTATCTTTTCAAATTGATGCTTTTGTTTTTCCTGGACATATACTCTTGAGTAGATTTTCTGGATCGTAGGGTAGTCCTATTTTTAGTTTTTTGAGAAACCACCATACTGCTCATCATAAAGCTGCAGCAATTTACATTTCCATCAAAAATGTATAAGGATTCACTTTTTTCCACAACCTTATCAACATTCGTTATTTATAGACTTTTTGATGATAGTCATTCTGACAGATGTGAGGTGATACCTCATTGTTATATTGATTTGCATTTTTAATAGTGATACTAAGTATCTTTTCATATGCCTGTTAGCAATCTGTTTGTCTCCTTTGAGAAAATATCTCTCTAGGACTTCTGCCCATTTTTTTATTGGGTTTGGTTTTTTTCTGATATTGAGTTCTATGACTGTTTATTTTGGATGTTAACCAATTAGTGGTAATACCATTTGCAAATAGTTTCTTCCATTTGGTAAGTTGTATTTTTGTATTGAAAGCAGCTTACTTAGCTGAGAAAAAGTTGCAAAATTTAATTAAGCCCATTTGTTTATTTTTTTTTCTTTTGTTTTAGGAGACCGATTTGAAAAAGTATTCCTATAATTTATGTCAACGAGTATTCTTCCTATGTGGAGGCAAATTTTCCCTTTATCTATACTTCAGGACTAAAATAAAATTTTTTTTTGCATAATCTGTATTTCTCACTAGAAAAATGTCAATATATCTTGATTTCAATATAAAAATCATTTGTTTGAAAGGAAAAAAGTACTGTTACATTGTTCTTGTTGTTGTTACACTGTGGCTATATCGTGACCCACTCTTTTTTGACCCCCATGGACTGTATCCCGCCAGGCTCTGTCCTTGGAATTTCCCAGGCAAGAGTACTAGAGAGGGTTGCCATTTCCTTCTCCAGGTGATCTTCCTGACCCAGGGATTGAACTCATGTCTCTTGCATTGTCAGGTGTATTCTTTACCACTGAGTCACCAGGAATTATATTATATATTTATTCCCCCCTTTTGTGCAGGTGCTGCACAAATAGAAACAAATAAAATGTCACTTTAACATATTGCATGCTCAAAATGATACTACAAAGTTGCAGTTAATTAGCTACCTGATACAGGCTTAAGTAAATGAAAATTATAAAGTGAACGGACAAATGAAACAGATGACTCTTGACAAGTACTATTTAACTTCAGCTCTCTACAAATACTGCTTAACTTTGCAGCTCAATTAATTGTTGATCTTACATATTAATTCAAAGAACAAGAACTCCTTATGTGTATGCCATTAATTATGGTGCTGGAAAATACTCTTGAGAATCCCATGGACAATAAGGAGATCAAATCAGTCAATTCTAAAGGAAATCAACGCTATTTACTGGAAGGACTGATGTTGAAGCTGAAGTTCCAATACTTTGGCCCCCTGATGTGAAGAGCCAAGTCATTGGAAAAGACCCTGATGCTAGGAAAGATTGAGGGCAGAAGGAGAAGCTGGTGACAGAGGATTTGATGGTTGAATGGCATCACCGATTCATTGGACATGGGTTTAAACAAACTCCTGGAGATAGTGAAGGACAGGGAAGCCTGGTGTGCTGTAGTCCATGAGGTCAAAAGGAGTTCTACACGACTTAGTGACTGAACAACGATAATGTTATTCACAAAAGAGTTAGACCCATTCCCCATTGTGTCTCTTTATAAATGCAAACCTGACCATATATTAAACTTGGTTTAAATCAAATGAAAGCAAAAATTTTGGAGATAAGGTCCATTTGAGGACATACATGAACATTGTATTATATTTTTACAAGATATAAAAGGGCTCTTTCAGCCCCATCTTGTTTACACTATTCAATTTACATGAATGTGAACATCTTTCTTTCTCATAAAATGAAAGTTATGTTAAATGATCAAAATTTTCAACATTACTTACCAACTTCAAGCTCGCTCTGCTTACTACATGATAGGCCAATGAATCTGAGAGGTGAGATGTTGAGGCAAGGAATACAGTTTTATTCAAAAAGCTGGCTGACTCAAAAGGTGGCAGACTAATGTCTCAAAGTAATCATCCTGTTGGGGTCTGGATGACAGTTTCTTAAATAAAACCAAAGAAAGAGGCAAAGAGTAGCTAAAGTCAAAAGGTAGAGGGACAGTAAAGTAAAAAGTCTTGTGAAATATAACTGGGAAGGGCCAGGCTTTGGAAGGGATCAGTTAATCTCTTTTTTGTAGCCATTAACAAGTGCGTGAATTAACTGACTCATTTGAAAAGACCCTGATGCTGGGAAAGATTGAAGACAGGAGGAGAAGGGGATGACAGAGGATGAGATGGTTGGATGGCATCACCGACTTGGTGGACATGAGTTTGAGAAAGTTCTGGGAGTTTGTGATGGACAAGGAAGCCTGGTGTGCTGCAGTTCATTGTGTCATAAAGAGTAAGATATGACTGAGCAATTGAACTGAATTGGAAAATCTGAATAATATTTCATTTTCAACCCCACAATTACTGAGAATAATATTCTAAGACCCTGCAACACAATTACTGAGCCCACATGCCATAAGTAGAGAAGAGAAGTCTCTGTGCTGGAAAAACAACAAAAATTACCACAAGCAATACTTGTAGGAAGTGACGCAGCCAAAGATATACATATATATATAGATAGATAGATAGATATAGATATAGATACACACACATATACATACATGCATTTAAAGACTCGTTCATGAAAATTCCATTCAGTTCAGTTCAGTTCAGTTGCTCAGTCATGTCCAACTCTTTGTGACCCCATGAATCACAGCACGCCAGGCCTCCCTGTCCATCACCAACAACCGGAGTTCACTGAGACTCATGTCCATCGAGTCAGTGATGCCATCCAGCCATCTGATCCTCCGTCGTCCCATTCTCCTCCTGCCCCCAATCCCTCCCAGCATCAGAGTCTTTTCCAATGAGTCAACTCTTCGCATGAGGTGGCCAAAGTATTCGGGTTTCAGCTTTAGCATCATTCCTTCCAAAGAAATCCCAGGGCTGATCTCCTTCAGAATGGACTGGTTGGATCTCCTTGCAGTCCAAGGGACTCTCAAGAGTCTTCTCCAACACCACAGCTCAAAAACATCAGTTCTTTGGCACTCAGCCTTCTTCACAGTCCAACACTCACATCCATACATGACCACAGGAAAAACCATAGCCTTGACTAGACTAACTTTTGTTGGCAAAGTAATGTGCTTTTGAATATGCTATCTAAGTTGGTCATAACTTTCCTTCCACGGAGTAAGCATCTTTTAATGTCATGGCTGCAGTCACAATCTGTAGTGATTTTGGAGCCCAGAAAAATAAAGTCTGACACTGTTTCCACTGTTTCCCCATCTATTTCCCATGAAGTGATGGGACCAGATGCCATGATCTTCATTTTCTGAATGTTGAGTTTTAAGCCAACTTTTTCTCTCTCCACTTTCACTTTCATCAAGAGGCTTTTGAGTTCCTCTTCACTTTCTGCTATAAGGGTGGTGTCATCTGCATATCTGAAGTTATTGATATTTCTCCCAGAAATCTTGATTCCAGCTTGTATTTCTTCCAGTCCATCGTTTCTCATGATGTACTCTGCATATAAGTTAAATAAGCAAGGTGACAATATACAGCCTTCACATACTCCTTTTCCTATTTGGAACACGTCTGTTGTTCCATGTCCAGTTCTAACCGTTGCCTTAAATTCCATTAGGAAAAAAAAAAAAGTTAAGATACATAGAAAAACTAATATTTGACCACAGAGGAAATTTTCTGGCAAGGTTAGAGCTCTATTCTACTATTATAGAAATAGGTAGAATCAGAATGACTTAAGCAAAGTCTGGCAGAAGTGAAACCATGAAAAAAATCATTTTGAATCAAGTAGTACACTAGTGTGGTACAAGATGGGATGTCTTATACAATTTTTAGGCAGCTGTAAACATCTCATTAAGTTACCTTAATGTGATAGCCTCAAATCAGAATAAAATGTAAAAAAAAAAGCTTTTCATAATTCTCTGAGACACACAGGAAGAACATCAATTATTTAGCCATATATAATCAAAGCATCATGCTATAAGCAAATTTACCCTGTGTTTACAACCATTATTTAGAAGTTTCTATGTATTTCCCTGTGTTCCATGAGGAATTAAAACTCTTGCCCTTCTTTCTGGGAGGTAGTTTCATGGTAAACACTAACTGGTTCTTCAAGAGATCTCTCACAGATTTATTTCACTTTTCCTCCTCTTCTTCCTAGATTCCCTCCTTTTTCTCATTCTGTCTCGTCTTTCTGTATCTCTGTTTCTCTTCAGTTCAGTTCAGCTCAGTTGCTTAGTCATGTCCAACTCTTTGGGACCCCATGGACTGCAGCACACCAGGCTGCATGTTCAGCACACCATGTTCAACATCAACACCTGGAGCTTATTCAAACTCATGTCCATTGAGTCAGTGATGCCATCCAACCATCTTATCCTCTCTCATCCCCTTCTCCTCCCACTTTCAATCTTTCCCAGCAACAGGATTTTTTTCAATAAGTCAGTTCTTCACAGCAGGTGGCCAAAATAATTGGAGTTTCAGCTTTAGCATAAGTCCTTCCAATGAATATTCAGGACTGATTTCCTTTAGGACGGACTGGTTGGATCTCCTTGCACTCCAAGGGACTCTCAAGAGTCTTCTCCAACACCACAGTTCAGAAGCATCAGTTCTTCATTGTTAAGCTTTCTTTATAGTCCAACTCTCACATCCATTCATGACTAGTGGAAAAACCATAGCTTTGAATAGGTAGACCTTTGTTGGCAAAATAATGTCTGCACTTTTTAATATGCTGTCCAAGTTGTCTAGGCTCCTCCGTCCATGGGATTATCCATGAATACTAGAATACTGGAGTGGGTTGCCATTTCCTTCTCCAGGGGATCTTCTCAATCCAGGGATCAAACCCAAGTCTCCCACATTACAGGCAGATGCTTTAACCTCTAAGCCACCAGGGAAGCCCTTCTTTCTTTATTTCTCCTAGGTTGGTCATAGATTTTCTTCCAAGGAGCAAGCATCTTTTACTTTCATGGCTGCAGTCACCATTTGCAGTGGTTTTGGAACCCAAGAAAATAAAGTATGTCACTGTTTCCATTGTGTCCCCATCTATTTGCCATGACGTGGTAGGACCAGATATGATCTGAGTTTTCTGAATGTTGAGTTTTAAGCCAACTTTTTCACACTCTTCTTTCACTTTCATCAAGAGGCTCTTTAGAACTTCACTTTCTGCCCTAAGGATGGTGTCATCTCCATATTTGAGGTTATTGATATATCTCCCAGTGATCTTGATTCCAGCTTGTGCTTCATCCAGCTTTCATCCAGACATTCATCCTGGATACTTAGCATTCATCCATGCTTCATCCAGGCATTTCACATAATGTACTCCGCATAGAAGCTAAATAAGCAGGTGACAAGATACAGCCTTGACATATTCCTTTCCCAATTTGGAACCAACCTGTTTTTCTATGTCCAGTTCTAACTGTTGCTTCTTGACCTGCGTACAGATTTCTCAGGAGACAGGTAAGGTGGTCTCTATTCCTAGCTCTTGAAGAAGTACGTTGTTATCCACACAGTTAAAGGCTTTGGTGTTGTCAATAAAGCAGAAATATATATTTTTCTGGAACTCTCTTGCTTTTTCAATGATCCAGTGGATGTTGGCAATTTAATCTCTCTTTCTCTTACCTCCTCCCAATCTATTGATTTCTTCTTTAACTATGAAGTGGAGGTGAGTGTGGCAGAAGAAATATCATAGTTATAAGATGGAGTTTTCTGGTTAAAGAATAAGATACTTAGTAAACATGCTGCTACAGAAAATTACCTCTTTTCTTCATAAGTTTTAAGGATATACTCTGAACACTTTTGTGATTAATGTTCTTTTGCCATTAAATGTATGTATGTGCATGCATTTGAACATAACCCATAAAGATTCAAATGCAAGATTATTTCCAGTGATCAAATGGAAACAATGTAAAATAAAAAATACAACTTTTTCCCAAACTTAAAAATGGTAGAACACCCACACATGTGCACCCATGCATGCATACACAGTATCAGAATTCATGACTCTGACTTTACTTATATAAAGAAACGTGTTTATTTGTAACTTATGCCTAGCTTTGAAATAGCAACTATTTTGCAGGTTTCTTAATAGTTCATACCCAGAGTCATAGCCCCATCAACTCAATTATGATGTTCTTTCCTGGTGAGGATTGGTATACATTTCTTTTCTGCACAGCACACCATGCATCCACAATCAGATGATCAGAGTTGGCATGTAAGACAAAGTGTATTTACTATATTCAGTCTATTGGCTTCAGCCAACTAGCACAGAATGCAGATATTCTGGCTCGGGTTATTCCTAATTTTCATTTCAGTCACTGGAGTCACTGTGGTCCAGATGACTTGCAGGTGTTTGCTTTCTAGGCACCATCTGTTTAGAATGGTGTCATAGAATTAGACACCATTTAGAATTTAGTCATTGAATGCTAATTTGTGCTTGTTTGTATGTTTTGTTATATTAGCAAATCACATGTATGAATTTGAATCCCTTGTTAACTAAAACAATGAAATGATTTAAGAATTAGGAAACATAGTTAAAGTAAGTGATAGAGAAAATTATTACTTATACAATGCAGGCAAAGAGATAAAGCCGAATCACAATTCTAGACTCCTGTTTGCTCAGAAGGATAAAGCTGAGGTGTACTAAAAGAATTATGAGGTTAAACAACTGACATAAATCTTTTTAGTTTATTTTTGTGTGCTCTTTATAAGTTTATGGTAGAGAAGGATCTTTCTGACTCAGAGATCGAACCTGGGTCTCCTGCATTGTAGGCAGATCTTTACAGTCTGAAGCACAAGGGAAGCATATGGTAAAAAAATGTAAAGCTAAATAATCCTGTATATTGGGTGAAAGATTAAGGAGCAACCTTGAAAACACATAGTCTCTCTTCAGTTATTCTAAGAAACATATGTTAATAAAGGTGAGTCCCAATTTTTTTTCCACATCTTACCTAATTCATATATTTAAATATACAATTAAAATATGAAATGGATATGAACATATAAAAACTACAAAATAAATTTCAGCCAAAAGATATCCTTAATAATTGAGACAAATATCTTCCCTCCTGGATGCACCTACTATTACCCATGAGAAGAAATCATTACTGGTTTCCTGACTTGGATAGGTACTTTGTTGTTCAGTCAGTCATGTCCAACTCTTTGCATCCCATGGACTGCAGCACTCCAGGCTTCCCTGTCCTTCACTATCTCCTGAGTTTGCTCATACTCATGTCCATTGAGTCGACGATGCCATCCAACCAACTCATCCTCTGTTGCCCCATCTCCTCCTCCCCTCAATCTTTCCCAATATCAGGGTCTTTTCCAGGGAATTGGCTCTTCGGATTGGATGGCCAAAGTATTGGAGCTTCAGCTTCAGCACCAGTCCTTCCAAAGACTATTCAGAGTTGAATTTCTTTAGGATTGACCGGTTAGATCTCCCTGCTGTCCAAGGGACTCTCAAGAGTCTTCTCCAGCACCACAGCTCAAAAGCATCAATTCTCAGCCTAATCTATGGTCTAACTGTAACATTTGTATATGACCATGGGAAAGACCAGAGCTTTGCCTAGTTGGACCTTTGTTGGCAGAGTAATGTCTCTGCTTTTAATATGCTGTCTAGCTTGGTCATAGTTTTTCTTCTAAAGACCAAGTATCTTTTAATTTCATGGCTATAGTCACCATCCACAGTGACTTTGGATCCCAAGAAAATAAAGTCTCTCACTATTCCCATTGTTGCCCCATCTATTTGCCACGAAGTGATGGGACCAGATGACAAGATCTTCGGTTTTTAAATGTTGAGTTTTAAGCCAGTGTGTTTCACTCTCCTCTTTTACCTTCATCAAGAGGCTCTTCAGTTCCTCTTTGCTTTCTGCCATAGGGGTGGTGTCATCTGCATATCTGAGGTTATTGATATTTCTCCCAGAAATCTTGATTACAGCTTGTGCTTCATCCAACCTGGCATTTTGCTGTACTCTGAATAGAAGTTAAATAAGCAGGGTGACAAGATACAGCCTTGATGTACTCCTTTCCCAATTTGGAACGAGTCCACAGTTACACGTCTATATATAGCTGTTGCTTCTTGACCTGCATACAGATTTCTCAAGAGGCAAGTAAAGTGGTCTGGTATTCCCATCTCCTGAGGAATTTTTCACGATTTGTTCTGATCCACACAGTCAAAAGCTTTAGCGTAGTCAATGAAGCAGAAGTAGATGTTTTTCTGGAATTCTTTTGTTTTTTTCTATGATTCAACAGATGTTGGGAATTTGATCTCTGGTTCCTCTGCCTTTTTGAAATCCAGCTTGAACATCTGGTAGTTCTTGGTTCGTGTACTGTTGAAGCCTAACTTGGAGAATTTTGAGCATTACTTTACTAGCATGTGCTGCTGCTGCTGCTAAGTCACGTCAGTCGTATCCAAATCTGTGCGACCCCATAGACGGCAGCCCAAGAGGCTCCTCTGTCCCTGGGATTCTCCAGGCAAGACTACTGGAGTGGGTTGCCATTTCCTTCTCCAATGCATGAAAGTGGAAAGTGAAAGTGAAATCACTCAGTCGCGTCCAACTCTTAGCGTGTGAGATGAGTGCAATTGTGCAGTAGTTTGAGCATTCTTTGACATTGCCTTTCTTTAGGATTGAAATGAAAACTGACATTTTCCAGTCTTGTGGCTACTGCTGAGTTTCCCAAATGTTCTGGCATATTGAGTGCAGCACTTTCACAGCATCATCTTATAGGATGTGAAATAGCTCAGCTGGAATTCCATCACCACCACTAGCTTTGTTAGTAGTAATGCTTCCTAAGGCCCACTTGACTTCACACTCAAGGATATGTCCTTGGCCTCAAATATTCAAGAAAATATTCAAAAGACTGTTAACATATTTAATGGATCTGGACAGAAAGTTACTCTTATTTAGTCAATGCATCCAAGATTACTGGAATCATGTCTTTGTTTGCTGATATCCTCATGGAAATAGGTCCACAGCTTCTGAGTACTTTGGAAGAAAGACATTTATCTTGGCTTTATTTCAGTAAAAAGTGAGATGCAAAGGGAAATATAGATCATTAGTGACAATGAGAGTGGGAATTTTCAGAGATAGCTGAGAACTGAGAAACATAATATCATCCCAATTGTAAGAAAAATAAAAAAAGTTCTTTATGAAAGAGTGTAAAATACTTCCATTACTTTCAATGAGATTTAAGTAGGAAGGAGAGATCAGAGTTTTAATTATTCTCTTATCTATTGACTAAGATTATAGTTAAAATATTATCTAACATGTAACCCACACTACAATTTAAATGCATGATGTTTTCAGCAAAAGAGTTTAATTTTCAAGAAATAAAAAAATATATATGTACAGATATATCTTTTGAAAAGAAATGAATGATATTGTCAATGGAATTTTATGTAACAAGTGTAAAGGAAACTTTTAATTATATATTTGTTTTACATACAAGAATGTTTATAATACTTATCATATTATAGATATATGTATTTTTAAAGGCAGAGAGTGAGAAAGGTACAGTGACAGACAACTTCATTCTTATAGAATGAGACTACATAAGAATGAGACTTTCTTTCCCTATTGATTGTGAAACAGTAAAGAATATTTGAAGAACATATGGAAGTGAGAAATAGCTTGCTTCAGTAGAACAAATTTATAGATGTGAAAAGAAATATAAACTTATCAATAAGTAGAAATATTTCGAGTAATTGGATGAAAATATATTTCTATTCACTTAGTTTTCTCTCCCACAGTACACCAACAGACAGGCCCTTAATTTATTTTTTCTTAGAACTTATCATAGAGGTAAGTAGACTATCCATTAGCTTTGACATTATATTTCATCAATTCCATGGAACATCCAAGACCTTATCTTCACAATATTGGTTAAAGTACAGAAGCAGTAAATGTCATGTCTGTCATTCTGAGCTGTACTGAGCCAATCCATGTTAGATTTACTCTGAGTAAATGTCAGTGCCATTGTGAGTACCTAGAGAATGTAAATTTTTTTCTACTGACAAGTGCTTGAAAATAAATTGTCTGGCTAGTACAATAGTAGCAAGCTAATGACTAGGTCTTGCTTCTTATAAAGATATGAAGACTGTCATGTAGCTCATTTGATTTGTCAGGAAGGATCACAGTACTGCTTCTATATGCATATTTTATGTAGGAGAATTAAGATGGCACTTCAGTTTAATAATTTCATGAAAAAAAAAACCTTTTTTTTAGTATGGTGCCCTTGTTTGTAATTTGATAAATAATTTCACCCAGTGTTAGTTATTTGTTTTTTTCTTCTTTTGTAATAAAAGGACAGGCTGTCTTTTACATTCTTGACAGACTTTCATGAATAGAGGATAAGAAAGTAAGTCACCAATTCAATATTGCCCATCACATCACTCTACCTACAATTACTATTTCTAAGTATTGCTTTCATTCTTTGAAACAGTCTCCATAGGCTACTCTAAGGATCATGTCTATCATACAGAAGAAGACAAGAGACTAGGTGAGGTGTTCTATAATGAGAGGATACAGGGAATTGAATGAAGGTGTCTCCTTTTCTTATTAGGAAACCACATATCTAGTACAATTTGACCTAGAAATAGAAAAGAAATTTTATTGCATATAAAATATTAAATAGATTAATGAAGAATTCTTCTTTCTCTCCCTCCAGAAATATTAATAATTTTACACATTGCTTAACATGTATACTATAATAAATAAGAGTGTGGGCTTTGGAGACAGTCAAGTTTGGCTCCATCAGTTTTTAGTCATGCAACTTTGAGTGTATTATATAATCTCTTTGAGTCTCAAGTTTCTGATCTATAAAACAAGGAAAATTATAGTTTACCTAAGAAATGTATTTTGAAGTATAAATGAGAGAATTTCTATAAAGCACTGAATGCAAACTGTGACAAATATAACTAACCCAAATAATGCCAGTTTATAGAGATATTAAAAAAAATATTTTCTCTCTTGCCCACCAAATTTCGATACCATTTGAAAGACACAGGAGTCAGACAGAGTGTAAACTATTATCATGTTAATGATAAGATGATGTGGTTTTGGATTTACAGCCAAACTGTTTTTCTAATATTCTCCTCTCTACCCTTCATCATAATAGAATCAGAGACAGGAAATTCTGAACTTCAAAACAAAGTTTACCTTACTGAGCTTACTATACTGTAAAGACTCCACCAGACTGTACCTTGTATTCAACCTGGCACATAAGAAGAACTAAGTGAGTGATACATGGAAATAGAGGCCAGTGGAATAGTTTCAAACAAAATGTCTCTTTATGGAAATAAGAGGTCAAGGGAGAGGAGGTTCCTGTCCACTGAGAACCACTGCAATGTTCATAATCATGTATTTTCTATCTTGGTGATATTAAAACTACCAAGGACCCAATATAAGAAAGACACCCGATGTATTCAGATACTTAGAGAAATTTCTAGAACTTAATCATGTTCTAACCATGATTACACACTTGATCTTAGCCAAAAGGCTGAGAAGCCTAAAGGCCAATGAAAATTTGAACTATGCTGTGTAGGACAACCCAAGATGGACAGGTCATGGTGGAGAGTTCTGACAAAATGTGGTCCATTGGAGAAGGGAATGGCAAACCACTTTAGTATTTCTGCGTTGAAAACCCCATGAACAGTATGGAAAGGTAAAAAGATAGGACACTGAAAGATGAACTCTCCAGGTTGATAGGTGACCAATAGGCTAGTGGAGATATAACTCCAGAAAGAATGAAGAGACGGAGACAAAGCAAAACCAACATCCAGTTATGGATGAGACTGGTGATGGAAGCAAGATCCAATGTTGTAAAGAGCAATATTGCATAGGGACCTGGAATGTTAGGTCCATGAATCCAGGAAAATTGGAAGTGATCAAACAGGAGATGGCAAGAGTAAATACGGACAGTTTAGGAATCAGCAAACTAAAACAGACTGGAATGGGTGAATTTAACTCAGACGACCATTATATCTACTACGGTGAGCAAGAATCCCATAGAAGAAATGGAGTAGTCATCATAGTCAACAAAAGAGCCCAAAATGCAGTACTTGGATACAGTCTCAAAAATGACAGAATGATTTCCAAGGCAAACCATTCAATATCATGGTAATCCAAGTCTATACCCCTGTATATAATCCAAGTCTATACCAGTAACCCTGAACAAGCTGAAGTTGAACAGTTCTATGAAGACCTACAAGACCTTCTAGAATTAACATCCAAAAAAGATGTCCTTTTCATTATAGGGAACTGGAATGCAAAAGTAGGAAGTGAATAAACACCTGGAATAACACACAAATTTGGTCTTGGAGTACAGAATGAAGCAGGGCAAAGGCTAATAGAGTTCTGCCAAGAGAATGCACAAGTCATAGCAAACACACTCTTCCAACAACACAAGACAAGACTCTACACATGGACATCACCAGATGGTCAACACCAAAATCAGATTGATTACATTCTTTGGAGCCAAGTTGGAGAAGTTCTATACAGTTAGCCAAAACAAGACCGGGAGCTAACTGTGGTTGACAAATTCAGACTTAAATTGAAAAAAGTAGGGAAACCACTAGAACATTCATGTATGACCTAAATCAAATCCCTAAAAATTATACAGCAGAAGTGAAAAATATATTTAAGGGACTAGATCTGATAGACAGAGTGCCTGATGAACTATTGATGGAGGTTCATGACGTTTTACAGGAGACAGGGGCAAGATCATCCCAAAAAAAGTGAAATGCAAAAAAGTTGGAGAAGGCCTCACAAAAGCTATGAACAGAAGGAAAGTGAAAAACAAAGGCGAAAAGGAAAGATAAACCTATTTGAATGCAGAGTTCCAAAGAATAGCAAGGAAAGAAAAGAAAGCCTTCCTCAGTGATCAGGGCAAAGAAATAGAGGAAAACAATAGAATAGGAAATACCAGAGATCTCTTCAAGAAAATTAAAGATACCAAGGGAATATTTCATGCAAAGATGGGCTCAATAAAGTACAGAAATCGTAAGGACCTAACAGAAGCAGAAAATATTAAGAAGAGGTGGCAAGAATACACAGAAGAACTGTACAAAAAAGATCTTCACGATCCAGATAATCACAATGTTGTGAACACTCACACTCACGTAGAGCAAGACATCCTGGAATGTTAAGTCAAGTGGGCAATAAGAAGCATCACTACAAATAAATCTAGTAGGGGTGATGGAATTCCAGTTGAGATATTTCAAATCCTGAAAGACGATGTTGTGAAAAGTGCTGCTCTCAGTATGTCAGCAAATATGGAAAACTCAACAGTGGCTACAGGATTGGAAAAGATCAGTTTTCATTCCAATCCCTAAGAAAGGCAATGCCAAAGAATTTTCATACTACCACACAATCGCACTCATCTAACACACTAGCAAAGTAATGCTCAAATTTCTCCAAGCCAGGCTTCAACAATACGTGACCGGTGAACTTCCAGATATTCAAGCTGGATTTATAAAAGGCAGAGGAGCAAGAGATCAAATAGCCAACACCCGTTGGATCATAGAAAAAGCAAGAGAGTTCCAGAAAACTATCAATTTCTTCTTTATTGATTATTAACATCTATTTCTGCTTTACTGACTATGCCAAACCTTTGACTGTGTGGATCACTGTAAACTGTGGAAAATTCTGAAAGAGATGGGAATACCAGACCACCTGACCTGCCTCTTGAGAAACCTGTATGCAGCTCAGGAAGCAACAGTTACAACTGGTTCCAAATAGGAAAAGGAGTACGTCAAGGCTGTATATTGTCACCTTGCTTATTTAACTTATAGGAAGAGTACATCATGAAAAACGCTGGGCTGGATTAAGCACAAGCTGAAATCAAGATTGCCGGGAGAAACCTCAGATATGCAGATGACACCACCCTTATGGCAGAAAGTGAAGAGGAACTCAAAAGTCTCTTGAAGAAAGTGAAAGAGGAGAGTGAAAAAGTTGGCTTAAATCTCAACATTCAGAAAACTAAGATCAAGGCATCTGGTCCCATCTCATCATGGCAAATAGATGGGGAAACAGGAGAAACAGTGGCAGACTTTATTTTTGGGGGTCCAAAATCACTGCAGATGGTGACCGCAGCCATGAAATAAAAAGACACTTACTCCATGAAAGAAAAGTTATGCCCAACCTAAACAGCATATTAAAAAGCAGAGACATTACTTTTCCAACAATGGTCCATCTAATGAAGCCTATGGTTTTTTCCAGTATTCATGTATGGATGTGAGAGTTGAACTATAAAGAAAACTGAACACAGAAAAATTGATGCTTTTGAAATGTTGTGTTGGGTAAGACTCTTGAGAGTCCCTTGGACTGCTAGGAAATCCAACCAGTCCATCCTAAAGGAGATCATTACTGGGTGTTCTTTGGTAGGACTGATGTTGAAGTTGAAACTCCAATGCTTTGGTCACCTGATGCAAAGAACTGACTCATTTGAAAAGACCTTGATGCTGGGAATGATTGAAGGCAGGAGGAGACAGGGACGACAGAGGATGAGATGGTTTGATGGTATAAACAGCTCAATGGCCATGCGTTTGAGTAAACTCCAGGAGTTGGTTATGGACAGGTAGGCCTGGCGTGCTGCAGTCCATGGGGTCACAAAGAATTGGACACAACTGAGAGACTGAAATAAACAAAAAACTAAATGAAGCCATGGTTATATTCTATTTCTTTCCTTATCTCTTTTTTACTATGATTTATTTTAAAGCCCTCACACTAATTTATGGTGTCATTTTTTTTTATTTATTCACTTTTATCTATATTTACACATGAACACTCTCTTAGATTGTTTTCCCCCTACATGTGACTCTTTTGTCATGGCAACAGAGGTGTTTTGTCTGACAGCTTTTCACCATAGCAGTTTGAAGGCAAAAAGTGACATTTTTTTAAAATTTTATTTTATTTTTAAACTTTACATAATTGTATTAGTTTTGCAAAATATCAAAATGAATCCGCCACAGGTATACATGTGCTCCCCATCCTGAACCCTCCTCCCTCCTCCCTCCCCATACCCTCCCTCTGGGTCGTCCCAGTGCACTAGCCCCAAGCATCCAGTATCGTGCATCGAATCTGGACTGGCAACTCGTTTCATACATGATATTTTACATGTTTCAATGCCATTCTCCCAAATCTTCCCACCCCCTCCCTCTCCCACAGAGTCCATAAGACTGTTCTGTACATCAGTGTCTCTTTTGCTGTCTCATACACAGGGTTATTGTTACCATCTTTCTAAATTCCATATATATGCGTTAGTATACTGTATTGGTGTTTTTCCTTCTGGCTTACTTCACTCTGTATAATAGGTTCCAGTTTCATCCACCTCATTAGAACTGATTCAAATGTATTCTTTTTAATGGCTGAATAATACTCCATTGTGTATATGTACCATTGCATTCTTATCCATTCACATGCTGATGGACATCTAGGTTGCTTCCATGTCCTGGCTATTATAAACAGTGCTGCGATGAACATTGGGGTACACGTGTCTGTTTCCCTTCTGGTTTCCTCAGTGTGTATGCCCAGCAGTGGGATTGCTGGATCATAAGGCAGTTCTATTTCCAGTTTTTTAAGGAATCTCCACACTGTTCTCCATAGTGGCTGTACTAGTTTTCATTCCCACCAACAGTGTAAGAGGGTTCCCTTTTCTCCACACCCTCTCCAGCATTTATTATTTGTAGACTTTTGGATCACAGCCATTCTGACTGGTGTGAAATGGTACCTCATAGTGGTTTTGATTTGCATTTCTCTGATAATGAGTGATGTTGAGCATCTTTTCATGTGTTTGTTAGCCATCTGTATGTCTTCTTTGGAGAAATGTCTATTTAGTTCTTTGGCCCATTTTTTGATTGGGTCATTTATTATACAATAATAATGAGAAAACATAAAGAGAAATTAAGGAAACAATTCCATTCACCATTGCAACGGAAAGAATAAAATACTTAGGAATATATCTACCTAAAGAAACTAAAGACCTATACATAGAAAACTATAAAACACTAGTGAAAGAAATCATAGAGAACACTAATAGATGGAGAAATATACCATGTTCATGGATTGGAAGAATCAATATAGTGAAAATGAGTATACTACCCAAAGCAATTTATAGATTCAATGCAATCGCTATCAAGCTACCAACAGTATTCTTCACAGAGCTAGAACAAATAATTTCACAGTTTGTATGGAAATACAAAAAACCTCGAATAGCCAAAGCTATCTTGAGAAAGAAGAATGGAACTGAAGGAATCAACCTACCTGACTTCTGGCTCTACTACAAAGCCACAGTTATCAAGACAGTATGGTACTGGCACAAAGACAGAAATATAGATCAATGGAACAAAATAGAAAGCCCAGAGATAAATCCACGCACATATGGACACCTTATCTTTGACAAAGGAGGCAAGAATATACAATGGATTAAAGACAATCTCTTTAACAAGTGGTGCTGGGAAATCTGGTCAACCACTTGTAAAAGAATGAAACTAGAACACTTTCTAACACCATACACAAAAATAAACTCAAAATGGATTAAAGACCTAAACATAAGACCAGAAACTATAAAACTCCTAGAGGAGAACATAGGCAAAACACTCTCCCACATAAATCACAGCAGAATCCTCTATGACCCACCTCCCAGAATATTGGAAATAAATGCAAAGATAAACAAATGGGACCTAATTAAATTTAAAAGCTTCTGCACAACAAAGCAAACTATAAGCAAGGTGAAAAGACAGCCTTCAGAATGGGAGAAAATAATAGCAAATGAAGCAACTGACAAAGAACTAATCTCAAAAATATACAAGCAGCTCAATTTCAGAAAAATAAATGACCCAATCAAAAAAAGGGCCAAAGACCTAAACAGACATTTCTCCAAAGAAGACATACAGATGGCTAACAAACACATGAAAAGATGCTCAACATCACTTTTTATCAAAGAAATGCAAATCAAAACCACAAAGAGGTACCATTTCACTCCACTCAGAATGGCTGTTATCAAAAGTCTACAAGCAATAAATGCTGGAGAAGGTGTGGAGAAAAGGGAACCCTCTTACACTGTTGGGGGAATGCAAACTAGTACAGCCACTATGGAGAACAATGTGGAGATTCCTTAAAAGCTGGAAGTAGAATTGCCTTATGACCCAGCAATTCCACTACTAGGCATACACACCGAGGAAACCAGAATTGAAAGAGACACGTGTATCACAATATTCATCACAGCACTGTTTATAGTAGCCAGGACATGGAAGCAACCTAGATGTCCCTCAGCAGATGAATGGATAAGAAAGCAGTGGTACATATACACAATGGAGTATTACTCAGCCATTAAAAAGAATACATTTGAATCAATTCTAATGAGGTGGATGAAACTGGAGCCTATTATACAGAGTGAAGTAAGCCAGAAAGAAAAAGACTGATGCAGTATATTAAGGCATATATATGGAATTTAGAAAGATGGTAATGATAACCCTGTATGCGAGACAGCAAATGAGACACAGATGTATAGAACAGTTTTTTGGACTCTGTGGGAGAGGGAGAGGGTGGGATGATTTGGGAGAATGGCATTGAACCATGTAAAATATCATATATTAAGTGAATCGCCAGTCCAGGTTCAATGCGTGATACAGGATACTTGGGGCTGGTGCACTGGAATGACCCAGAGTGATGGTATGGGGAGGGAGGCGGGAGGGGGGTTCAGGATGGGGAATGCGTGTATACCCGTGGTGGATTCATGTTGATGTATGGCAAAACCAATACAATATTTTAAAGTTATTAGCCTCCAATTAAAATAAATACATTTATATTTTAAAAAAATTCAGATATACTGATGACACCACACTAGTGGCAGAAAACAAAGGAACTAAAGAGCTTCTTGATGAAGGTGAAAGAGGAGACTGCAAAAGCTACCTTAAAACCCAACATTCAAAAAATGAAGATCATGACATCTGATCCCATCATATCATGGCAAATACATGGGGGGAAAAAATGGAAAAAGTGATAGACTTTGTTTTCTTGTGCTCCAAAATCACTTCAGACATAACTGGAGCCATGAAATTAAAAGACACTTGCCCCTTGGAAGGAAAACTATGACAAATTTAGACAGTGTATTAAAAAGCAGAGACATCACTTTGCTGACAAATGTCATATAGTCAAAGCTGTGGTTTTTCTAGTAGTCATGTATGGCTTTGAGAGTTGGACCATGAAGAAGGCTGAGTACTGAAGAATGATGCTTTCAAACTGTGGATCTGGAGAGAACTGTTGAGAGTTCCTTGGACAGCAAGGTGATCAAACCAATCAATCCCAAAACAAATCAACCCTGAATATTCATTGCAAGGACTGATGCTGAAGTTGAAGCTCCAATAATTTGGCCACCTGATGAGAAGAGCTAATTCATTGGCAAAAGACCCTGATGCTGGGAGAGATTGAAGGCAGGAGGAGCAGGATAGAGGATGAGATGGTTTCTTGGCTTCACCAACTCAATGGAAATCACTTTGAGCAAACTCTGAGAGACTGTGAAGGACAGTGAAGCCTGGCTTGCTGAAGTCCATGGGTTTGCAGAATCAGACACGACTTAGAGACTGAACTGAATGGAAATAAAAGAAATAAGCCAGAAAATGTTTCACTTCACCCTCTTCCTCGCATAGTTTCAGAGGAAAAGATGGATGTAGTTACTATCTTTGCTTCTCTATAGGCATGTTGTTTGTTTCCTCTGGCTTCTTTAAGAATATTTTCTTTATTTTTGATTTTCTGTAACAGAAAATAATATGCTATGGTGTAGTTTTATTTTTCCCATCATATTCTGTTTGGTGTTCTCTGATATGAATCTGTAGTTTGGTGTCTATCATTAATTTGTGAAATTCTCAATCATTATTTTTCAAATATCTCTTCTGTTATTTTCCCCTTCTTCTTCCAGTATTCCCTTTGTGTATATGTTATATCATTGTATACGGTCAATGAATATTCTGTTTTGTTTTTGTTTTTTTCGTCTTTTTCCTTGCTTTTAGGCTTTAAAAGATTCTATTCATACATTCCCTAGCTCAGAAAATCTGTGCTAAGCTGTGTTCAGTCTACGAATAAATTCATTAAAAGCATTCTTCATTTCTGTTACACTGGTTTTGATCTCTAGGAATTTTTTTCAGGTGGTTCTTTTCTAGGATCTCCTTCTCTCTGCTTACACTGCCTATCTGATTTTGCAAGTTGTCTAGCTTATTCATTAGCACTCTTAGCATGTTAATCATAGTTATTTAGTTCCCAATGTGATAACTGCAACATCCCTACAATGTCTGTTCTGATGAATGTTTTCTCTGTTCAAATTGTGTTGTTATTTTGCTTTTGTTTTGTAATTTTTTTCTTGATTCTAGTTATGATGTGCATGTAAAAGGAGTTTGCTGTAAATATGAAGTTTTTTTAATTTATTTTTTAGTTGGAAGAAAATTGCTTTACAATATTGTATTGATTTCTGCCATACAACAGTGCAAATCAACCATAATTATACATATACCACCTTCTCTTGAGCCTCCCTTCCCTCCTTCCTTCCATCCTACTCCTCTAGGTCATCACAGAGTGTCTTTTAGTAATGTTTTGATGAGTCATGAAGTGATAGGAAGTATTCTTCAGCCCTATGATTTGGACCTAATCATTTTGTGTGCTTATACTGTGAACGTAGCACTTCTCAGTTGTTTTTCTACCCTTTTAGCTTGGACACAATAATGAGAATGCACTGAAATAGGGCATTTCCCTTCTTCACATAGAAGGCTAAAGCTTGCAGTTGAGTATTTCCTTTTTCCCTGGTCAGTTAGGCTCTGAAAAATGCTAACTGATTAAGCTCCTTTTTCAGCTTCCCTGGTGGCTCAGACAGTAAAGATTCAGTCTGCAGTGCAGGAGACCCGGGTTCATTCTCTGGGTCAGGAAGATCCCTTGGAGGAGGAAATGGCAACCCATTCCAATATTCTTGCCTGGAGAATTCCATGGATGAGGAGCCTAGGGACCAAATCCAGGGGATTGCAAAGAATTGGACAGGACTGAGTGACTAACACTTTCAAGCTCTTTTTAGCTAGTTTCCCTTGAGGCTAACCTCTTTAAGAACAGAGTGCTCTGGCATATTTCAAATTTAATTCTTTCCTCTTACCCATTCCAGAAACCTGTGAGATTTTTCTGCTGTTTACTGTGGGAACCTGTTTGAACTCCTGGAGGTAACTCAATATTTTGTGAGTCTCCCTATAAATGAGTCTTCCTGGAATTTTAACTCTCGTAGTTCTTCACACAATCTCCAGCAATTCATCAGTTCAGGTTTTCCCATCAGGACACTGGTTCCCTTGGACTTTTCCTCTCATGAGTCTCTGCTTTGATAACCTGGAATTCCTACATTCACATTTCTGTGTCTTCAGGTTGGATGGTAGCAGTTTGTTCTGTATGCTCCCTTGTCTTATGGATCCAGATTTTTCAGCCTGTTCATCTTTTTACTTGTTGTTAGGACTGATGACTTTCAAGCTCCTTGCCTGTGGAATCAGAAACTAGAAGTCTAAGGCATATTTTTTGGTCAAAATTACATACGAATATTCAAAAGTAACTCAAAATGCATACCAAATTATTAAAGAATATTGTTAAGTATTTCATACTACCAAGGTCAAATTTCAGAGATGATACAAAACAGAGATAAGAAGGCCATAATTACATGTCATCTAGTGATAAATAGAAGCTCAAGAATACATCAAGAGAAAACAATAATACATTCATTATACATAAATGAACTAAGTCAATGTTGGACTCAAATGTAAACAAGGTTAGGGCAAATGTGAAGAAAAACTGCCCTGGGGTTTTTGAGAGGATCTTTGAGGGTTTGGACTTAGGCACATGCTTCAGTACTAAACATACAGCATGTCTGAATCACTGTTTTCTTAGATACAAATATATGAACAGTTGTCAAATAGAAAAGATAAAGATTGGCTAAAATAAGATTCTGATCAATAATTTAAATTGTATGTATGGAGTATTGGAAGGCAGAGAGTACATTTAAGACACTAAAGAAACTTTCATCTTGTTCTTTGCTGTGAAGACATGGACATGAAGTCTTGCTCATTGAGCAAGGAGCAAGGCTTTCATTATAAAAATATCAATGGGCACCAAGAGAGAACATAGAAGTAGTCCAAAATTTGGTCCCAACTTTGAAAACAAGCAATTGAAACAGTCAGTATTTCTGAAGTATAATTTTGTTTAAAGAAATTTATTGAAGTATAGTTGATTTACAATATTGTGTTAGTTTTCAGTGTACAGCAAAGTGATTCAGTTATACGCATATGTCCATTCTTTTTTAGATTCTTTTCCCACATAGGGCATTACAGAGTATTTAGTAGGTTTCCCTGTGCTAGACAGAAATACCTTTTTAGTTATCTATCGTGTTTATAGTAATCTGTATATGTCATTCTAATTTTGCCAATGTATTCCTCCCCTTAACTCTGGACACATTTGTTTTCTACATCTGTATCTCTATTTCTGTTTTGTCAGTAAGTTATTTTGCACCCATTTTTAAGATTCTGCACATAAGCAATCAGTTCAGTTCAGTCATTAAGTCATGTCCAATTTTTTGTGACCGCTAGGACTGCACCACGCCAGGCCTCCCTGTCCATCACCAACTCCCAAAGTTTACTCAAACTCATGTCCATTGTGTCCGTGATGCCATCCAACAATCTCATGCTCTGTTGTCCCCTTCTCCTCCTGCCTCCAATCTTTCCTAGCATCAGGGTCTTTTCAAATAAGTCAGTTCTTTGCATCAGGTGGCCACAGTACTAGAGTTTCAGCTTCAGCATCAGTCCTTCCAATGAATATTCAGGACTGATTTCCTTTAGGATGGTCTGGTTGGATCTCCTTGAAGTCCAAGGGTCTCTCAAGAGTCTTCTCCAACACCACAGTTCAAAAGCATCAATTGTTTGGAGCTCGGATTTCTTTATAGTCCAACTCTCACATCCATACATGACTACTGGGAAAACACACAAGCAATATCATATGATAATTGTCTTTCTTTGTCTAACTTACTTCACTCAATATGATAAGCCCCAGCTCCACCCATGTTTTTATTATTTCATTCTTTTATATGGCTGAGTAATATTCCATTGTATATATTTGCCACATCTTCTTGATCCATTCCTCTGTTGATGGACACTTAGGCCCTGTCTATTGTAAATAATATTTCAATGAACATTGTGGTGCATGAATATTTTTGAATTATTTTCTTTGGATATATACCCAGGAATGAGATAGCTAGACCATATGGTAGCTCTATTTAATTTTTTTAAAGGAACTTCTGTACTATTCTCCATAGTTGTTGGGTTGCTAAGTCATGTCTGACTTCTTGTGAACCCCTGGACTGTAACCCACCAGGCGCCTTTGTCTATGGGATTTCCCAGGGTTTCCCAGGGAGTGAGTTGACATTTCCTCCTCCAGGGGATCTTTCTTATCCAGGGATCGAACCCATATCTCCTGCATTGGCAGATGGATTCTTTATCACTGAGCCACTAGGAAGCATTCTCGATAGTGGTTGTACCAATTTACATTTTCACCAACAGTTTAGGGAGGGCTCCCTCTTCTCTACAACCTCTTTGGCACTTATTGTTGTAGATTTTTTTTTATAATGACCATTCTGATTGGTGTGAGGTGATACCTCATTGTAGTTTTGATTTGCAGTGTATTAAACCACCATTAAATATATATATATATATATATTTTATTGTTAGCTATGCAAGTGGTATAGTGGTAAAAAATCCACCTGCCAATGCAGGAGACATAAGATATTAGGGTTTAGTCCCTGGGTCAGGCAGATACCCTGGAAGAGGAAATGACAACTCACTCCAGTATTCTTTCCAAGAAAATTCCATGAGTGGAGGAGCCTGGTAAGCTACATTCCAGGGGGTAGACATGAGTGAGTGACTGAGCACACAAACACACACACATATGCAACTCATGTTATTTCTTGGAAGTCCTTCAGTGTATATCTGAGAAACTACTTGAATGTTGGTCCTTTGTTGCAGAAATAGTTTCTGTTAGTTGGATTAGAACTTACCTCATTTAATTTCACATTGATAGGAGCAGGGCATTTGAGTTGATATCTAGAATTTATTCCATAGATAACCAAAGGAAGAATCTTTACAAAATAAGTGTGTATTGGTAAATTTAAAATATCTGTGGAAATTGCTCAATTTAGAGGCAGAAATTACTGTAGGCATTAAGAGTCTCCTGTCAAAAGAAATTGATTTAAAAGAACTATTTACTCCTAAATAGACCAAGAGGTCACCTCTCACTACAAATGACCACTATACTGCTACACACTAATGTTATTCCTAATGATCTCCCTGTCTTTTTTACTAATTATTTGTAGCTCGCAGAATGTTTCACACTTATTTTAAATACAATAGTGAGAGTATTTATTTGTTTCTATAAGAATATATTACACCTTTTGGGGGCATTGCACATTTTTCTACTTTAAAACAAAATTATGTATGTAACATAAGAAAATCAGGGTAGTATATATTGTAGTTATATACAATCTATGTAGTATACATGTGACAGAACACCATATTTTTAAAAGACCAATCTAGTACTCTAAGAAGCTGTTAACTATTAATTTTGCTAGATTGTTGATTTGACATATATTTAGCAGAAAGAAACTTAAAATGTTTCAAAATAAATGTTTTCAAAATAAATGCAGCTGATTTAGTTAATATGTATATTATATATACATATATTATTATAGATTATATATACTTATATAGAGCTTCCCTGATAGCTCAGTGGTAAAGGATCCACCTGCAATGCAAGAAACCCAAGTTCGATCTCTGGGTAGGGAAAATCTCCTAGAGGAGGGCATGGCAACCCATTCCAGTATTCTTGCCCGGAGAGTCCTATGGACAGAGGAGCCTCATGGGCTACAGTCCATGGCATCACACAGAGTTGGAAACAACTGTAGTAACGTAGCACACATTCACATCTCACATGCTTATATAATATACATGTATATAATTTAAATACATGACTAGAGAATCGATTGGCATCTTTAAAGGAAAAATCATTGCCTTTACATTGTAAATTGCTGGCTATTGTGTCTTATTTCAGAGATTTAACATAGTTTGTTTTGCTTGAAATAAATCAGCAAAACCTAAAGAATTTAAGTTTAAGACTTTCAAGAAAGTTCTTAGATGCCTTTTTGAAAATGCAGATGTATTATCTCCTTTATCTGAATGTCAATTACTATGCTTGTAGTTCAGATATTATATGTCAAAATTCTTTTTTAACCTCAGGAGGCTTAATTAATTCTGAGTTCATTTTCTAGATTTTGTTTATGTGTGTTACATAAGGTTACTGTATATCAGGGTTTAAGATAATCAATTTATACATGAGATATTGTGGGGAGATAAGTAATTATCAGAAATGCAAATACAATTAACATAAGTTTGGAAGCAGGTGAGAAGTCTTTGTATTGTTACAAAACGTAAAATAATTTTGTCTAAAACTAGCACAGATAAAATAAATATTTAGCCTCTGTAAAATGTTATATCTATTCAAATAAAGTAGATATTCCTTTCCTGGAAAATAAAAATGCTATGGCATATATTTCAAAGATTTCAACATATGCCAGATAAATAGAAGAAGTGATGAACTGCACAAAAGAGAATATAAAGCAAATTTTCTCTGAATATTTCCTGATATGGTATGTCAAATTTTGACAGATGTGAAAAATGTTTAATCTATTGAGGGAAACTTTTAGAAGAAATTTTAGTTAATATAACTGTGTGAAGTGAAAGTCTTGTTGCTGTCTGATACCCAATTTTCTACTTGGGTATTTTCAAAATGTTAGTATTTGTGAAAGCTTATTAAAAATCAAGAACTGTTTTTATTTGGTTTATAATTGGCTTCACAACTTTAGAATCATATCATGTGAATAGTGTCAAAAATATCAAAATACAATTAGAGAATTTTTCAAAAAATAAGAAAATGTTGAATATATTTCATCCTGTCATATCTTGGAACCTAGATTAATTTGAAAAGGGGCTATATTTTCTCATTCCATTTGGACTAATTTGAGGATGAAACAATGTGTAGCAATTATTGTGGGAGTGCTCATTTGAATAATGGCTGCAAAAGAAATAGAGCCAATGTCAGAGCCGAAATGGACTCACAAATGACCACTACCTAAAAAATGTTATCTTGGATACATATGTAAAAATGACACAATGATCAAATTTTATTTACTACTGACATAAAAGCAATATATTAGTCACATCCTCTTCTAGAACTGAAGTACATAACAACAATGTGATTTTAATGCCAAACACCTGTAAAATATATTTCCATTAGATGACATGGAAAAGGATATATTTTTCTATCCTGATTTGTTCTGGAGGTGATTGAAATAAAATTAAGAACTGGCCATAAGGTCAGAGGCCTGGAAATAAAAGGATTGGAAGATTACTAATAAGGGGATCATAGGTAGAGGCCTGTGGATGGACATATGGGAATGGGAACAAAATGTGAATATTTTTATAACAAACATTAACACCTACCATGGAAGAGATACTGAGCAAAAAGTAGTAAAATGCTTTGGCCAATTGATATTCATCAGTTCAGTTCAGTTTTGTTGCTCAGTCATGTATTCATCAGCCTTTATCAATGGTCACCCTGGAACTGGCACAATGATCTTACCAACAGAATGGCCATAAGGGCAGAGATAGAGAATGCATATGGGTCCAACAACATCAGTTCTCAATTACCAAGGCTGATTTAAATACCACTTCCTCTGAATGTCTAATCTGGTAGCAAAAGAGAGCAATGATGAGTCCTCCATATGGCACTGTTCTTCAAAGACACCAACCAACCTCTTGGTATCAAGTTGACTAGACCAAACCCTTTTTATCTTATAAGAAACAGAGACTAGTTGTCACAGAGAAGAAACATATATTCTGGGTTTGAGTCTGCCTTTCTTATCTGCAGAAGCTCAGCAAGCAGTACTACCTGGAAACTTACAGAATTCCTTATCCAAAGCCATACAATCCCAAATAACTTAGCATCCATCAAGAAGACCCAATTCACAGCAAACGAGGTATGAGAGTGGCCCCACAAATATGGATTCTACTGATCATATCACATACTGCACCATCAAGAAGCAGCCAACTACATAGAGTAATAAAAGTACTTTAAAGCACATCTGAGTTAAAGCTTGGAAAGAAAACTCTGGAATAATGTGGTGTATGCATTAAATAGCACACCACTATATGATGCTGTGTCCCCAGCAGGAAAATTCTATGAGTCTTGGAACCAAGGAGTTGAAGCAGGATGAAGTCATTTACTATCAATCTTAATGAAATAGTGAAGGATTTTGTGCTGTACCTATAATTCCCTAAAGTTAGTCCTGCTCCTGCCATTGAACATGACAAGGATATAATTGTCAATACAAGCTATAGCTACTACAAGGCACTTCTAACTCTTTTTGTCTAGGAACCCACAGAAAACAAGAGGAGTCATAATAGCATCAGGGAGGAATATGTGGAGAACCTATGTGCTCTATCTGGGTGACTTTGGCACTTTCTTGCCCCATTGTAACTATGATTGTAGGTAGAGGTGTAGCCATCCAAGCCCGAGAATGGTATAATTACCAAAGACTAGTAACTCTAAGCAATGTGGGTTTGGATCACACCACCAGATGAGCCACTAAGACTTACCAGGGTGATAATTGAGAGTGAGAAAAATTTAAAACAGAGAATGAAAGAGGAAGTGTTATGGCACCAAGACAAACTATGGTTACAGTGATTGTAGTTCATCTCATTTCCCTCTGTATTCTAACTTTCTCCTAAGTAACAGTGGCTCATGGAACCATGGAGAAACTCCTTCCTGAATGTGCATGGAGAAACCATTCCTCAGTATTCATGGTGGATCTGTCCTAAGAAAATCATCAATTATCAAAATCCAAGTATCTTTAAGCCCCTTATATAAAATGGCATAGTATTTACATATAACCTATATGCATCCTCCTGTGTGCTTTAAATTGTCTCTAAATTACTTATAACACCTAACGAAATGTGAATGCTACATAAAGTGTTGACAGCCAGCACACAGCAAATTAAGGTTTTGCTTTTTGGAAATTTCTGGATTTTCTTTTCAAATAGTTTCAATCCACAGTTGGTTGAAATGACAGCTGTGAAACCCTTGGATATGGAGTGGCAACAGAAAATTGTTGTGCAAAGGGTGAAATGTGGCAATAATATAGATGTACCATTCAGATCTCCTACATGCGGAGCATAATCGACTAGTGGTCCAACCTGTTATTGTACCAAATCCACCATGTTCACACCAAAGCTGCATTTCCCATTGCCTGCTGCTAACCAATGACTGAGAATGAAAGGGTACTGGAGTACTAAGGCAGTGTATGAGATTTCTTTAACAGGTGACTTTGGATGAAGAACTCCTCATCAACTTTTCTAAAACAGTTTTTGAAGACTTTCTACCCAAACTTGCTTTCTTCCCAGTCTCCTTCCACAGTTGTCAGACCTGCATTGCACTTTAAATGCTCTCTTTCCACCTATTCTGCTTACATGCTTGTGTGCTAAGTAGCTTCAGTCATGCTCAATTCTTTGCGACCCTGTGGACTGTAGCCCACCAGGCTCCTCTGTCCATGGGATTCTCCAGGCAAGAATATTGGAATGGATTGCCATGTACTCCTCCAAGGGCTCTTCCTGACCCAGGGATTGAACCCTTGTCTCATAAATCTTGCATTGGCAGACAAGTTCTTTACCACTAGAGCTACCTGGGAAGACCCATTCTTATTACCTCTTCTAATAAATGTCTTATACAGCTAATCTTGGTTTGGAATCTGTTTTCAGGTGATACAAAGTATCAGGATTTCTTTATCATTAATATCTTTTAATCAGGAAAAAAGATATTTCATATTCTCGATATTCAATTAATGTTAAACAATGAGTAATATAACTAAGAATAAAGTGTTTTTTGTTTTAGTTTGTTTTTACATGGAAAAGCAGCCATCATTCAATTTTTCTTTTGCATTTTATTAAACAGACAATATTAAAGTTTCTTTCTATAAAATAGAAAGCTTTTGTTAAATTATCTGGATAACCACTTAATATTTAAATTGGTTTCACCATTGTTAAGTGCAGGCTCAATTGTAGGATTGAAGTATTTAGAGTTCATGTTTCCATTTACTCATTTAGCCTCTCTGATAGGGTATGAGTATATTCACAAGAGGGATTTTCTATGGTAAATTGTTATATAAATTATGATAGTAATAATAATAATGACTAATCGTTCCCTATTATCTATTCTTCCCATCTAACAATGGCCCCAGTTTAAGCTGAGTACAAGGTTGTTCTGAATATATATGGATTACCTTCTGGATTGGTATATTTATAATATATTTCTGGTCAAAGAGCTGGAAGTGGATATATGTGCAAATTCTAGACACTTCCTGAAAGGAGTGAGTGTGACTATCTTTGCTGCATACTGCTGATTTCAATGCAAATATGACAGGAGTTCAAGAAACCATACTATAGTTTCTCCTACTGGAGCTGGCTCTCAAGAATGCACTTTGGAGAATTCACAAGGAGTCAGTATGAGGGTAGGAGGTGGGAAATAGACAGCATCTGTGGCTTTATGGATGCCTATGTACTTAGTGAGAGAGATCCCCAAGTGGAACAGACCCAAAGAGGTCTGTGAGCAGACCTTCTGCTGAAGTCCCAAAGCATTCACCAGGAAACACATTCCTTCAGTTTCCTGTGATATTCTTACCTGCCTTCTTCCCTTTCCTTTCCGTTCCCCCAGGCATGGATGTAACCTCCTCAGAAACCTGGTTGTTGCCAGGACAGAAATGAGTTTCTCCAGCCACAACCTACACAACTGGAGTAGCTGGGAAGTTACTCACCACTTTTTTTTCTACCTCATCTGATGGAGAGGTTGCCACTGATGCTACCAAAAGTCCAGTACCTTGCAGAGTCACCCTGAGACAGGATGCTCCCTTAAAAAGTATTCCCTTCTCTATCTAAACTCATTTACTTCCCACTCTGACAATATGCCAGATTTTCCCATTAGGGAGACTGGACTCTCACAAATTATTTCACCAATGGGTATCTGACCAGTTTGGCACATTTTCCTAATCTTGGCAAGTGGGGGTGGCATAGGCTTACTGACTCCTTTGGATGTGCAACCCTCACTGAGGTTCTTTCCCACCACTTCCAAATGCACTTGTGAGTAGAAACCAACTGGGTGTTTTGGTATAATGTACAGAGTGAATTCATTTATGGATGCCCACTTTTTAATAAAGGAATGACTCAGGCTACCATGATGCCTAAATCGCTTTGCTCCACCATGAGTGCTCAGTTGTAGCCAACTCTTTGTGACCCCATGTAATGTAGCCCACCAGGCTTCTCTGTCCACAGAATTTTCCAGGCAAGAATACTGGAGTTGCCATTTCCTAGTCTAGGGTATCTTCTTGACCCAGGGATTGAACCCACATCTCTTGTATTTCCTGTATTGGCAAGTGGATTCTTTATCACTGCACCACCTGGGAAGCCCTTGCTCCACCATCTTCACTAGAACTTGATATTGTCAGCTTTTCAAGTATTAACAATTTCAATACATGTGTAGTGATATGTCGTTGTTTTTATTTGCATTTCCTTGAAGACATATGATGAGGAGTAGCTTTTCATATGCTAATTTTCCCACTGTATTTATTATTTGGTGAAGTGTCTGTTAAGGTCCTTGGCCCATTTTTTCTTATTGTCGAGATTTGAGTTCTTTGTATGTTTTGGGTAGCAGTCTTTTATCAGGTATATCTTTTGCAAACATTTTCTCTAGTCTGTTGTTTGTTTTTCATTCTCTTGAAAGTGTTTTATTTTTTCCCCCCTTAAGAGCAGAGATTATTTTACTTTTACAGAAGTCCTGCTTATCAGTTCTTTCCTTCATGAATTGTAGTTTTGATGTTGTACCTAAATATTAATCACCAAAACCCAGTGATCTAGGTTTTCACCTATGTTCTCTTCTAGGAATTTTACAGTTTTTTCATTTAGGTTGTAATCATGTAGAGTTACTCTTTTGAAAGATATAAGGTCTGTGACTAGATTCACTCTTTTGCTATATTGGATGTCCAGTTTTTCCAGTCCCAGTTTTTGAAATAACTAATATTTTCTTCATTGTATGTTGATCCTGTGTCAAAGATCAGTTAATTATATTTAAAGAAGTTATTTTTGAGCTATCTATTCTATTTCTCTCTCTCTCTCTCTCTCTCTTTTTTTTTTTTTTTTTTTTTTTTGCTAATACCACACAGTCTTGATTACTCTAGCACTATAGCAAGTCTTGCTGGGTGGTGTCAGTCCTCCAACTTTGTTCTTCTCCTTCAATGTTGTATTTTGCCTCTGCAAATAAACTTAAAAATCAGTTTATTGATATTAAAAAATAACTTACTGCGGTTGGAAAGATCCACTGGAGAAAAGATAGGCTATAGGCTACCCACTCCTGTATTCTTGGACTTCCCTGGTGGCTCAGCTGGTAAAGAATCTGCCTGCAATGTGGGAGACCTGGCTTCAGTCCCTGGGTTGGGAGGATCCCTTGGAGAAGGGAATGGCTATCCAACCAGTATTCTGGCCTGGAGAATCCCATGGACTGTAGCCCATGTGGTTGCAAAGAATTGGACAGGACTGAGCAAATATCACTTTCACTTTCATATAGATCTTAGAAATATTTTGTTGGATTTATACATAAGTGTTCTGTGCTGGGGGCTAATGTAAATGTTATTGCTCTTTTTATTTCAATTTTTACTTGTACATTTATGATATATAGGAAAGCAGATTTCTTTACACTAACCTTGTATCCTGCAACCTTGCTATAATCATTTATTAGATCCAGGAGTGAAAAGGAGTGGTGAGTGGGGACATTCTTCTATTGTTCTTGATCTTAGTGAGAAAATTCATTCATAGGTATTATGTCAGCTGGAGGTTTTTTGAAGATATTCTTTACCAAGTTTAGAAAATTATTTTGTACTCTTAGTTTGCTGAGAGTTTTTAATCATAGATGTTATATTTTGTCAAATGTATATTCTGTATCTATTGATATGATCATGCAATTTTTCTTCTTTAGCTTGTTAATGTGATGAAACGCATTAATTGATGTTCAAATGTTGAACCACACTTGCATAACTGGGATAAATTCACCTTGGTCATAGTGTGTAATTTTTTATACATGCAATTTGATTTCCCAATATTATGCTGAGAAATTTTACATCAATGTTCATGAGAGATATTGGTATATAGTTTTCTTTTATTGTAATGTCTTTATCTGGTTTTAAATTTAGGATAATGCTGGCCTCATAAAATAGGTTTGGACATACTCTTTCCACTTCTATTTTCTGAAAGATATTATAGAGAATTTGGTAGAACTCACCAGTGAACCCATCTGGACCTAGTGCATTCAGTTTTGGAAGTTGATTGATTATTGATTACATTTCTTAAAATATATAGGCTGAAAAAAAAAGATATAGGCTGATTCATATTCTCTATGACTTCTTATGAGTTTTGGTAAATTTTATCTGTCAAGAAAATTTTCAACTAAAGTTATCAAATGTGTAGACATAGAGTTGTTCATAGTATTTCTTCATTATCCTTTTAATGTTAATGAGCTCAGTAGTGACAACACTGTCTTTCATTTCTGATATTAGTAATTTGTGTTTTCTTTTTTTTTAAATTAGCTTTACTAAAGCCTTCTTGATTTTATATTTTTTAAAAGTGTGCAGCTTTGGTTTTTTATTGATTTTCCTTGTTGATTTTCTGTTTTCAATTTCATTCAGTTCAGCTCTAATTTTTCTCTCTTTCCCTCTGAATCTTTTCAATTTAATTTTCTCTTCATTTTCAAATTTTCTAAGATAGAGGCTTAGATAATTAATTTTAGATCTTTATTATTTTCTAGAGTATGTATTCAGTGAGGTAAACTTTTCTCTAAGCTTTCATTGCATCCACACATTTTAATAAATTGTATTTTTACTTTCTTTTAGTTCAAAGTAATAATAGTTGTTTTCTTTGACTTATGCATTGTTTAGGAAGGTATGACTGTTTGTTTATTTTATTCAAGTATAGTTTATTTACAGTGTTGTGTTAATTTCTGTTGTACAAAAAAGTGATTCATTTATATATACTCTTTCCATTATTGCTTTCCATTATTGCAATATTCCAATATTGCACAGGATATTTAATATAATTCTCTGTGCTATAGAGTAGAACCTTGTTGTTTATTCCTTCTATATATAATAGTTTGTATCTATTAATCCAATCCCAAACTCCCAATCCATCCATCCCTTTCCCCACCTCCACTTTGGCAACCACAAGTCTGTTCTCTATGTGCATGTCTGTTTTGTAGATAAGTTCATGTAATATCTTAAATTCCACATATAAGTGATATCATATGGTATTTTATTTTTCTGACTTATTTCACTTAGTATGGTAATCTCCAGTTGCATCTATGTTGTTGCAAATGGCATTATTTTATTCTTTTTTTATGGCTGAATATTATCTCATTGTATGTATGTACTGCATTTTCTTTATCCATTACACTGTTGATGGATATTTGCATAGTTTCTTTGCCTTGGCTACTACAAATAGTGCTGTTATGAACATAGAGGTGGATGTATCTTGTTTAATTATATATGCTCAGGAATGGGAATGCTGGATTATATGGACTTTTCTTAAATGATTTTTTGAAGAGCCTCCATACTGTTTTCCATAGTAGCCTCACAAACTTACATTCCCACCAACAGTATAGGAAAGTTCTTTCTTCCATACCTCTCCAGCATTAGTTATTTGTAACCTTGTTATTGATGGCCATTCTGATCAGTGTGAGATGATACCTCACTGTTGTTTTGATTTTCATTTCTCTAATAATTAGCAATATTGAGCATCATTTCATGTGCCTGTTGGCCATCTGAATGTCCTTTAAAGAGATATCTATTTAGGTCTTCTGTCTATGTTTTATATTGAGTTGTTTTGTTGTTGTTGTTGTTGCTGCTGCTGTTAAACTGTTTGTATATTTTGGAAATTAAGCCTTGTCGGTGGCATCATTTGCAAATACTTTCTCCCATCCCGTACAATGTCTTTTCACTTTGTTTATGGCTTCCTTTTCTGTACAAGAGCTTGTAAGTTGGATTAGGTCCCATTTGTTTCTTTTTGCTTTTGTTTGTATTGATATTGCCACAAAAACAGACATATGGGTCAATGGAACTGAATAGAGAGCCCAGAAATAAAACCAAACACCTATAGTCAATCAATCTTCAACAAAGGATGTAAGAATATAAAATGAGAAAACTGCAGTCTCTTCAGCAAGTGATGCTAGGAAAGTTGGTTAGCTGCATGTAAATCAATGAACTTAGAATACACCCTCTTACCATACACAAAAACAAACTCAAAATGACTTAGAATCTCAACTACAAAACATGGCACCATAAAACTAAAAGAAAACACAGGCAAAACATTTTCTGACCTAAGTTATACCAATGTGTTCTTGGGTCAGTGTCCCAACTCGATTGGTATCTCTCTTTTAATGTGTCCAATTTCACCATATTTCCATATTTCTTCAAAGGTATTATTGTTGAAACAAGAAATTTATCAATTTAATTGATCTTTTTGAAGAAGCATATTTGGTTTTCTTGTTATTATTATTTATCACACTGTAAGGTATGTGGGATGTGAGATCTTAGTTCCTCTACCAGGGATCAAATCCACTTTCCTTGCAGTAGAACTGGGGAGTCTTAAGCACTGAGCTGCTGAGGAAGTCCCTATTGTCTATTAATTTCATCTTCTCAATTCCATTGATACTGTACAAATTTTTATTATAGTTTATTTTTCTCTACTTATTTTGGATTTAAATTTCTCTTCTTTATCTAGATTCCTAAAGTGAGAGCTTAGATTATTGGTTTTAGATCTTTATTTTTTACTAATATAGTAAATCAATGCTATATATCTCCTTATAATCACTACTTTCATTGCATTTTCCTTATCATTACTACTTTCATTGCATTTTCCTTATCATTTATCAAAATATTTTTAAAGTCTCTTGAAATTTTTTCTTGGATCAAAGTGTTGGTCAGAAATGTTTATTTGTTGTTGTTCAGTGGCATGTGTCTAATTCTTTGTGACCCCATTGACTGCAACATGCCAGGCTCCCCTGTCCTTCACTATCACACAGAGTTTGTTCAAAATCATGCCCATTGAGTCAAGGATGCCATCCAACTATCTCATCTTCTGTTGCCTGCATCTCTTCCTGCCCTCAATCTTCCCCAGCATCAGAGTCTTTTCCAATGAGTTGGCTCTTCACACCAGGTGGTCAAAAGTATTGGAGCTTCAGCTTCAGTGTCAGTCTTTCCAATGAGTATTCAGGACTGATTTCCTTCAGGATTGACTGGCTTGATCTCCTTTCTGTCCAAGGCACTCTCAAAAGTCTTCCCTAGCAACATAGCTTGAAAGTATTAATCCTTAGGTGTTCAGGCTTCTTTATGCTCAAACTCTCACATCCATACATGGCTACTGGAAAAACCATAGCTTTTACTATATGGACGTTTGACAGCAAAACAATTTCTCTGCTTTTTAATATGCTGTCTAGGATTGTTATAGCTTTTCTTCCAAGGAGCAAGCATCTTTTAATTTCATGGCTGCAGTCACCATCTGCAGTGATTTTGGAGCCCAAGAAAATAAAGTCTGTCACTTTTTCTGTTTCTTCTCTACTTGCCATGAAGTGATGGGACCAGATGTCATGATCTTACTTTTCTGAATGTTGAGTTCTAAGCCAGCTATTTCACTCACCTCTTTCACTTTCATCAAGACGCTCTTCAGTTCCTTTTCCCTTTTTGCCATTAGTGTGGTATCATCTGCATATCTGAGGTTATTGCTATTTCTCTCAGCAATCTTCATTCTAGCTCGTGCTTCATCCAGCCAAGTATTTCGCCTGATGTATTCTGTATATAAATTAAATCAGCAAGGTGACAATATACAGCCTTGAGGTACTCCTGTCCCAGTGCTGAGCCAGTTTATTGTTCCTTGTCTGGTTATAACTTTTGCTGTTTGACCTACATACAGGTATGACCAATGTGTCAGTTAGAAATCTTTATTTAATGTACAAGAATTTGGGGATATGTCAGCTATCTTTCTATTGTTGATGGTCTTCCCTGGTGGCTCGGTAGATAAAGCATCTGCCTGCAATGCAAGAGACCCAGGTTTTATCCCTGGGTTGGGAAGATCCCCTGAATGACTACCCACCCCAGTATTCTTGCGTAGAGAATCCCACGGACATAGGACCCTGGTGGGCTACATTCCATGGGGTAGCAGAGTCAAACACAACTGGGTGACTAATATACACACTTTCTACTATTGATTTCTAGTTTAATGCTACCATATCATAGTCTTTTACATGCATTAAATTACATATAACATTATATTGGTTTCAAGTGCACAGCATGATTTGGTATTTGAATATATTTTGAAATGGCCACCACAATAAGTCGAGTTAACATATGTCACCATACCATAGATACGTTTTTTTTCTTATGGTGAGAAGTTTTAAGCTATAGAGAGCTACTCTCTATATATTTTAATCATGTAAATTATATTCAATAGCAGTATTAATAAACAGGAATTTATTAACATCTTAGGGACATCAACCAGTCCATTCTAAAGGAAATCAGAGCTGAATATTCAATGGAAGGACGGGTTCTGAAGCTGTAACTCCAATAGTTTGGACACCTGATGTGAAGAACTGACTCATATGAAAAGACCCTGATGCTGGGAAAGACTGGAGGCAGGAGGAGAAGGGGATGACAGAGGATGAAATGGTTGGATGTCATCACCAACTCAATAGACATGAGTTTGAGTAAACTCTGGGAGTTGATGATGGACAGGGAAGCCTGACATTCTGGAGTCCATGGAATCACAAAGAGTTGGACATGACTGAGGGACTGAAATGAACTGAATTGAACAGAGGAACATCATGTCATCTCTGGATTCCAGTTATTCCATCTCAAAGCATCTAAAACTTTCCTTCAGTTTAATTTGATATTTTCATATTTTAGTTCATACTTTTAAAAGCTAATAAAGGTAATAAATCAGACACAGCTTAGCGACTGAACAGCAACAAAAGGGTAATGAAATTAAGTAATCTTTCTTCTTGCATTCTAAATTGAGTCTATGCATTTTCTTTTAGTTAGTTTTTATTAGTTATACTACAATAACAAGTAACTCAATATTTGTTGCGTAAAAAACAATGTGTATTATTATATTAGCTCATGATTAATGTTGCTTGCAGAAATGTATAATCCTTTTAGGAAAAAGGAGAGTAAACATTTGGAGACAATAATGCAATTGTGTGTGTGTGTGTGTGTGTGTGTATCTGTGTGTGCTCAGTCCTGTCTGACTCTTTGCAACCCCAAGGATCGTAACATACCAGGCTCCTCTATCTATGGAATTTCCAGGCAAGAATACTAGAGCAGTTTGCCATTTCCTAGTCCAGGGAATCTTCCCAATCCAGGAATTAAACCAGTGTCTCTTGTGTCTCCTGCATTGGCAGCAGATTGTTTACTACTGAGCTACCTGAGAAGCCTAACAATGCAATTTATTGTGAAGCCAGACTTCAGCAATATGTGAACCATGAAACTCCAGATGCTCGAGCTGGTTTTAGAAAAGGCAGAGGAACCAGAGACCAAATTGTCAACATTAGCTGGATCATCAAAAAAGCAAAAGAGTTCTAGAAAACAATTATTTCTGCTTTATTGACTATGTCAAAGCTTTTGACTGTGTGGATCACAATCAACTGTGGAAAATTCTGAAAGAGATGGGAATACCAGACCACCTGACCTAATTCTTGAGAAACCTGTATGCGGGTCAGGAAGCAACAATTAGAACCAGACATGGAACAACAGACAGGTTCCAAATAGGAAAAGAAGTATGTCAAGGCTATATATTGTCGCCCTCCTTATTTAACTTCTATGCAGAGTACATCATGAGAAACGCTGGGCTGGAAGAAGCAGAAGCTGGAATCAAGATTTCCAGGAGAAATATCAATAACCTCAGATATGCAGATGACACCACCCTTATGGCAGAAAGTGAAGAAGAACTAAAGAGCCTCTTGATGAAAGTGAAAGTGGAGAGTGAAAAAGTTGGCTTAAAGCTCAACATTCAGAAAACGAAGATCATGGCATCTGATCCCATCGCTCCATGGGAAATAGATGGGGAAACAGAGGAAACAGTGTCAGACTTCATTTTTGGGGGGGTTCCAAAATCACTGCAGATGGTGATTGAAGCCATGAAATTAAAAGACGCTTACTCCTTGGAAGGAAAGTTATGACCAACCTAGATAGCATATTCAAAAGCAGAGACATTACTTTGCCCACAAAGGTCTGTCTAGTCAAGGCTATGTTTTTTCCAGTGGTCATATATGGATGTGAAAGTTGGACTATGAAGAAAGCTGAGCACCGAAGAATTGATACTTTTGAACTGTGGTGTTGGAGAAGACTCTTGAGAGTCCCTTGGACTGCAAGGAGATCCAACCAGTCCATTCTAAAGGAGATCAGTCCTGGGTGTTCATTGGAAGGAGTGATGCTGAAGCTGAAACTCCAGTACTTTGGCCACCTCATGCAAAGAGTTGACTCATTGGAAAAGACTGATTCTCGGAGAGATTGGGGGCAGGAGCAGAAGCGGACGACAGGATGAGATGGCTGGATGACATCACTGGCTCGATGGACATGAGTTTGGGTGAACTGCGGGAGTTGGTTATGGACAGGGAGGCCTGGCATGTTGCAATTCATGGGGTCGCAAACAGCCAGACACGACTGAGTGACTGAACTGAACAGAACTGAGACAGCATATTAAAAAGCAGAGACATTGTCAACAAAGGTCCATCTGTTCAAGGCTATGGTTTTTCCAGTGGTCATTTATGGATGTGAGAGTTGAACTATAAAGAAAGCTGAGCATTGAAGAATTGACACTTTTGAATTATGGTGTTGCAGAATACTCTTGAGAGTCCCTTGGACTGCAAGGAGATCCAACCAGTCCATTCTAAGGGAGATCAGTCCTGGGTGTTCATTGTCAGGACTGATGTTGAAGCCGAAACTCAAATACTTTGGCCACCTGATGCAAAGAGCTGACTCATTTGCAAAGACCCTGATGCTGGGAAAGTTTGAGGGCAGCCAGAGAAGGGGACGACAGAGGATGAGATGGTTGGATGACATCACCGAATCAATGCACTTTAGTTTGGATAAACTCAGGAAGTTGGTGATAGACTGGCAGGCCTGGTGTGCTGTGATTCATGGGGTCCTAAAGAGTCAGACACAACTGAAAGACTGAACTGAACTGAACTCTCCTCTGTATTTGAGGAAACTGCAGATTTGTCTTAGAGAATTAAGGTTACATACTAAGGTTTATTCTACTTATATTCAAAAGGAAATGTATGTATAAAAGAACTCATTCATTTTTTCTAACAGTTACTTAGAAAAGAATTTAAATACCATAATTCCAGAATATATTGGAAACTATCCTACAGAAGAGTCATGTGAAAGAATCAGGAATATTACTCAACACATGATACCAACTTACCTACAATCATTGTGAACCTGATTTTAGAATTTATGTCTCAGTGTATTTCTGAAGTATTTTACTTTTGTTTAAAATAACCAAGTTCGTACTTCTTAGCTTGTATTTTGGCTCCTCAGACTTTATCCCTTTTTGCCTGAAGTTACTTCCACAAGCATTTTTCACAGGCCTCTCATAACTGAAGTCTATCAGAAAACCCACTGCTAAATTGTCGTCTTTTAAAATATCAGCTTCAAACTCAGTAGAATCCAGAGTTTGCCATCCTTCTGCTTTCCATGAGCTTTTTCAATTATACAACTTACGTAAATGCCTTCTAGTTCATTCAAATTAATGTAGTTGTATATATATTCATAATAACTTCAAGTTCTAGGTTTGCTTTGTTTCATTATAGCCACACATATGAAGTGACTGCTATTTCCATTTTCCAAATTAATCCTTACTACTTATCAATACTTCTAATTAAATATTATTTTCAAAGTAGAAAGTGCAAAGATGAAGAAATGTATCATTTATGATCATCTGTACCATATAATCATTTTTTATGTGTGCCAAAATCTTATTATTTTATGTATGCCAAATCTTCCAAAAAATTAAAAAGGAAAAGCAAAGAAAAATTAACAAAAATAGACATAAAATTTAAAAAAATTAGCCTTAGCATTACTACTAACACTGCTTCAAAAAAAAAAGGAAATAAAATTGTTGAGTATCTAATATGTCCTTGAAAACTTTGATAGAACCTAGAGGTGTCAAGATGAATGCTTACAAGGTCTGTTGCACTCAAGGAGATATACAACTGAAAAATTTAGTTCAATTTGATAAATGTTCTTATGAAATCATGCACAAAAATGCCATGAAAATATATAAAGCTTATAACTAATTCTGCCCAGGAAATTAGGGAAAGTTTCACAGAAGAGAGGACAACTTATTGATCAATTTTCTCTCCCTTGCTTCTTTTGATTTTACTGCTTATTCAAACCACCCACACAACTTTGTGGTCTCCCAATCTATACTTCCTCATTTCAATCAATAGCTAGAAAACTTAGACTGATTCTTTACTCATTATTCTCCCTCAATCCCAGATTCCACCTTTCAGCAGTTCATGTTACCTTTATCTCTCAAACATATCACCATTCCATCCACTTCTCTCAACATTTATTACCACCATCCTATTTCAAGTACCATCATCTATCTATCTTCTGAATTACTGCAATAGCTTCCAAATGGATTTTCCCAATTCCACTATTGGCCATGAACAATTCCTTCTCCACAAAGAAGCTATTAGTCATTACACAAAGCTGCTATGACAAAGAAACTCCAAAGTACAGTGGATTTAATAAGATGTATCTGTATTTCTCTTTCATGTAACACTTCAGGTATAAGCAGTCCAAGACTGGAACACCAGCTCTGTGTTCTCAATATTTAGCTTTCATCTCTGGGCTCAAAACAGTGTCTCCAAGTTTTTATCAGATGCCAGAGAATAGGGAGGAAAGAAACAGCTCAGGAAAGTGAATGCTCATTCCTTTTAAGAAGAAGTCCTAAAAGTGACCTATATTATATTACCATTTCCATGGGCCTGAACTTAGTCATATGGCCACATCTAGATGAATGTGGAAGTTGGGAAATCAAAATTTCATTAGTTGACTGTAGCCCAGTCAAGTCTTTGTTATTTAAAAAAATGGAGGAATAGATATTGTGAGACAGCTAACAATCTGATGCTTTGACCTTTTAAAAACAAAAACAAAAATTACACCATGTTACTTCCCTGTTTAAAACATTCTGTGGTTTCTTTTCATTGTATTATGGAACCCTATTTGTTTCATTAATGACACTTACTAAAAGTTGTAATTGTATATTTAGTCATATACTTTTTATTGTTTTCCATTTCCTCTAGTTCAGTTCAGTCAGTCAGTCATGTCTGACTCTTTGCAACCTTATGGACTGCCCACGTGAAGCTTCCCTGTCCATCACCAGCTCCTGGAGCTTGCCTCAAACTCATGTCCATCAAGTCAGTGATGTCATCCAACCATCACATCCACTATTGTCCCCTCTTCTCCTGTCTTCAATCTTTCCCAGCATCAGGGTCTTTTCTAAAGATTCAGTTCTTCTCACCAGATGGCCAAAGTATCAGAGCTTCAGCTTTAGCATCAGTTCTTCCAATGACTTTTCAGGACTTATTTCCTTTAGGATTGACTCGTTTGATCACCTTGCTTTCTAAGAGACTCTCAAGAGTCTTCTTCAGCACCACAACTCAAAAACATCAATTCTTCAGTGCTCAGCTTGCTTTATGGTATAACTCTCACATCCATATATGACTACTGGAAAAAACATAGTTTTGACTAGATGGGCCATTGTTGGTAAAGTAACATCTCTGCTTTTTAATATGTTGTCTAGGTTGGCCATAGCTTTTATTCCAGGAAGCAAGTGTCTTTTAATTTCATAGCTGCAGTCACCATCTGCAGTCATTTTGGAGCCCAAGAAAATAAAGTCAGTCACTGTTTCCACTGTTTCCCCATCTATCTGCCATGAAGTTATGGGACCAGATGCCATGATCTTAGTTTTTTGAATGTTGAGCCTTAATCCATAGAACACTATGGATTAAAATAAAGATTTAAAATTTTCCAGAGATAATAGTAAATAAACAACAACAAAAAAAAACAGACAGCAGATTATGTCATTCAGGATATGCCCTGACACACACAACTAGGTCGTGCCATTTTCCTATTAAAAATAATGTCACTAAATATTAACCTCAGACATGGTTACTTTGGGACCTTGATAAATGAGATAAAATAAGACTGCTTCATAAATTTTTCTAAACAAAGAACAACAAAAAATGGGGTGGGGCACTATAAAACTAATAAGTAACAAAAAATTCTTCTCTTGATCAACATGAATGAGTGCCACTTCTTTAGCAATTATAATGTTAACCCCATTCTAGTCTCTATCCTATAAATAAAATTTATTGATATATGCAATCTTACAAATGATCTCACATTACAGTAGTAGTCAGTATATAATTAACCTCCATTTTGTTAGAATTTCCTCCAAATCACCCAGTCAAAGCCCAATTCATATATTCAGTAATTTTTTTTTTTTTTTGCATCTGCTTACTCAGATACCCCATAATTCTCCATGGTGCGTATTTTCCCCCACTGCAATGAGTAATAGATACCACTTGTTCAGCTATAAATAAGTTCCTGGTTGTCTGGCTGAGTAGAATTGAAAGCAGATAGAATACTTTCAAATGAGTAAAAGCTTTACTGAAAGCTAATTCACTGCTACTAACAATGGAATACTTTTCCCAAATTGTTTGGAAAAAAGAAAGTTAATACTTGAGTTCTGACCAAGTAAGAATATGTTTTAACAATAAGAATGGCATAAACACATTTCAAAAAAATAAAACTATAGGATATAGTTTTCTAATTAACATTAAAAGATATTCTAAAGGAAAGTGACCTGGGTAGAAGGTCTGAGATAAAAGGAATCAGAAGCACCTTAAAGGATATCATAAACTTGTGAGATGAAATAAACATTGACTTATAATAGTAATTTTTGATCTTGAAAAGAGAGAATGAGAAAGAAAGACATAAAAAAAATAGCTTACAAGCTGGGAGGTGTTTTTGATGGAGTTTAATTTACACTGGGTTACTTGTTTTTCCAAGAAGAAAGAAAAAGCACTGGATAACTTTAGACTCTAATAACTTAGGTAGGTTTGAGGGATTACTATTAATATCAAGTGCAAGTGTTCTTTTTTGTTTGATGTAGAAGTTCCAGAATTAGATTGTGGTGAGAGGTTGCACATCATTTCTAATGTACTAAAATCCACTGAATTGCACACACTGTAAATTTTTAAAACAGTAATTTGATGAGAACTTATTTTTATTATAAAATAAAAATGTATATCGTAGATTACAAAATCTACTTTTCAGAAAGATACAAACTACTGATCCTAACTCGAGAAGAAATAGAAAATCTGACCAGATTTATAAATAAAGAGCTTGAATTGGTCATGTAAAATATTCCTACCAATAAAGCCTTGGAGAAGATGGCCTTATTGCTGAATTCTCTCCCCTGGAGAAGGGCATGGCAACCCACTCTAGTATTCTTGCCTGGAGAATCCCTATGGACAGAGGAGCCTGGTGGGCTACAATCCATGGGGTCACAACGAGTCAGACATGACTGGGCATCTAAGCACAGCACATCAAAAACTTTAAAAGAATACTACCCATCTGTCACAAAATCTTACGATAAATAGTACAGAATATTTCTTAACTTATTATATGAGTCAAATAATGATTCCAAACCCAGACAAATATATCACAAGAAAACTACAGATAAATATTCCCTATGAAAAATAGGTGCAAAAATTTTCAATGAAATACTCACCAACTGAATCCAGCAGCAAATAAAAAGGATTTTTACCATGATCAAGTTGGACTTATCCTGATATATGGTATCAACAAAAATTCCACTAGAAACTTTATACTTAATGTCAAAATACTGAATGTTTTCTTCTTAGGTTCAGGAATTAAACAAGACGCTTGCTTTTGCTACTTCCATTCAACACTGTACTGCAGGTTGTAGCCAGAAAAATTAGACAAGAAAATGAAATAAAAACATACAGGTTGGAAAAGAAGAGGTAAAACTATATTTGCAGATAACATGATTTTTATATAGAAAAACCTAAAGAATCAACTAAAAATCTATTAATATTAGAACAAGATTGCAAAATACAAGATCATTATACAATAAACTTAATAAATGTAAATATATAATGAAAGTTCTACCTTTCTTATTTTTAACAATACAAGGAGAGCTACTGCCACTGTATCCATTCTACATTGCACTGGATGTGCTAACAACTGAAGTAGGCAAAGAAAAAGAAAGGCATGAGAACTGGAAAAAAGGATGATACAGAATTTGTGTTTATAAATTCTATTATAATTAAGACTTTGTCAAGGTTGTTGGATAAAAATCAATGTAAGTATAAATTGAAAAATTGCTAGCAACAAACAAAATATGCAACTTAAAAGAAAGCCTTCAAAATAACATTCAGATGTCAATCATGTATGGGTGTCTTTAAAAGTGTAAACCTCTAGAAGGAATTTTTTCTCGTATTAGTAAAAGTCAAATATAACTCAATAGAGAGCTGTATCATATATTTGCCAGGAAATCTCAGTACTATAAAAATGTCAATTGTTTCCCAAATTGATGTATAAATTCCATGAAATACCATATATCTTCCAATAAAACTTCCTTGCAGAAGTGAAAATACTATTCTAAAATTTAACAGGATACGCCATGGGTCAAGAATAGCCAAGTCTTTATCAAAAAAGGAGAACAATATGGAGGATGTGATCTTGCTATATACTAAGACTCATTACAAAACTATAGTAATTAAGACAGTGTGATAATTACACAAAGATAGACCAGTAGGATGGAATACAACTCTATCCAGAAACATATTCTTACATATATGGACACATGTATGGTGCATTTTGAATACAAACTAGGGGAAAATAATGTATTTTTCAGTAAATGCTTTCAGGGCAATTCATATACACATAAAAAGGACTCCAACATGTAGTCAGACACAGCAATGAAGTGCAGGTAGATTAAAATCTCAAATCTGAAAAGTAAAATTTTGAAAAGTTTAGGAGATAAAACATAATTTTGTAATGATCATAAGGCAGGCAAGGATTTCTTAAACAAGACACACACACACACACACACACACACACACACACACATGTAATACAAAATGTTGCTAGACTCATCATCACTAAAAATTAAGAACATCTGTTCATCAAGTTATATCATAAAATGAGTAAAGTACAAGCTCAAGTTTGGTAGAGTTATTGGTAACATATAAAATTAACAAAGGGTTAATATGGAAAACGTGAAAGTAACTTCAACAAAGACAAAAAGACAGCTCTGTAGAAATATTGGCAAAACTATTAGAATCAATGTTTCATAAAAAAGAAAACCCAAATAGCCAATAAACTAGGGAAAATGTACTCAACTTCATAAGTGATCAATCAGTTCAGTTCAGTTGCTCAGTCATGTCCGACTCTTTGCAATCCTGTGGACGGCAGCACACCAGGCCACTCTGTCCATCACCAACTCCTGGAGTTCACTCAAATTCATGTTCATAGAGTTGGTGATACCATCCAACCATCTCATCCTCTGTTGTCCCCTTCTTCCACCTTCAATCTTTCCCAGCATCAGGCTTTTTTCAAATGAGTCAGCTCTTCACATCTATGCCAAAGTATTGGAGTTTCAGCTTCAGTACCAGTCCTTCCAATGAATATTCAGGACTTATTTCCTTTAGGATTAAATCTTCTTGCAGTCCAAGGAACTCTCAAGAGTCTTTACCAGCAACACAGCTCAAAAGCATCAATTCTTTGGTGTTCAGCTTTCTTTATGGTTCAACTCTCACATCCATACATGGCTACTGGAAAAACCATAGCTTTGACTAGATGGACCTTTGATGGCAAAGTAATGCTTTTGAATATGCTGTCTAGATTGGTCAGAACTTTTCTTCCAAGGGGTAAGTGTTCTTTTTATTTCATGGCTGAAGTCACCATCTGCAGTGATTTTGGGGCCCCCAAAAATAAAGTCTGTCACTGTTTCCACTGTTTCCCCATCTATTTGCCATGAAGTGATGGGACCAGATGCCACGATCTTCGTTTTCTGAATGTTGAGTTTTAAGCCAACTTTTTCACTCTCCTCTTTCACTTTCATCAAGAGGCTCTTTAGTTCTTCTTCACTTTCTGTCATAAGGGCGGTTTCATCTGCATATCTGAGGTTATTGATATTTCTCCCAGAAATCTTGATTCCAGCTTGTGCTTCATCCAGCCCAGCATTCCTCATGATGTACTCTGCATATAAGTTAAATAAGTGGGGTGACAATGTACAGCCTTGACGTACTTCTTTCCCTATTTGGAACCAGTTTGCTGTTCCATATCCAGTTCTAACTTCTGCTTACTGTCCTACATACAGATAAGTGATCAGGCAAATACAAATTCTAAATAACAAAAAATAGCACTGCAGTTCTATTAGACTGGCAAAAACTATGAAGCCAGTCTATATCAGATGCTAACAGGGATGTGCTGCAAAGAGATGTTTCATATAACACTGACTGGCATCTAAGTTGGCACACTGTGTGAGATAATTGGTTATTAATCTCCCCAAGATATGCAGATCCTATTATCCAGTTATCTCACTAAGAGGAAAATATTTTTAAAACTCTCATATGCACTGGGAAATATATTAGTATCTACATGGTGTCATTTTTCACAATAAGCAACATGATGATGGAAGAAATTTTCACATATTGAGGTCAGTAAGAGGAAACCATTCTGGCTTATGCATGATTTGACCTGAACAGGCAGGTCAAATTGTGTGCTAAGGCAGCTTGACTTTCATGCTAAGTCATGTCTGACTCTACGACCTTATGGATTTGTAGCCTACCAGGCTCCCCTGTCCATGTAATCCTCCAGGCAAGAATACTGGAATGGGTTGCCATTCCCTTCTCCAGGGGATTTTGCCGACTCAGGGGTTGAACCTGCGTCTCTTAAGTCTTCTGCATTAGCAGGCAGGTTCTTTACCACTAGCTCCACCTAGTGGGAACAAGAGAATGCAGTATCCTGATAATGTCCACTTTGAAGTTAAACTACTCCTTTCCTGTGATGCCCTTTCTAGTACTCTTTGGAAGATAAGATTCCTTTCCCAAATGCCAACGTAATGCTAACTCATTGTGTTCATGCTAATCTATTTCTTCTGAAATCTTAAAAAAATATATCCCTGTCATGCTTGATGTCCTTTGCTCTGAAAAAATATAAAATTTTCCTGAAAACCATGTTTCTCTGGAACATTTTCTCAGTTATTTGAGAGGTTGTTTTCTGGGCTATAGACTTTGATAAGATCTTAGATAAAACTGAACTTGCAACTCTCTAATGAATTTTTCTTCCAGTCAACAATGAAATAATCCAAGTATTTGTTAGTAGTATAACTGGCAAACAGAACATTATAGAGCAACGAAAAGAGAAGAACTGAAACTGTGTGGAATATGGGTGAATTTGACAAGCATAATGCTAAGCAAAGTAAGACAAACACAGAACAGTGTATAATGTATGATCCGCATTATAAACATTTCAAAGATAGAAAAAATAATCTAGGTTATATAGTGATACCTACATAGATGATTAAACTATAATGAAAGAAAGTGTATTATTATTATGAAAATTGGGCTTCTTGTTTTCTCTAAGTAGGAGAAGCTTATTTAGTTGAGTGAGGGTGAATGTGAAGCTTTTAAGTACTGGCAATATTCTGTTTCTTGACCAGAATATGGTTATATCAGTTTTCACTTTATAAATATTAAGTTGAACATATAGGTTGTATGCCCTCTTTTGTACAGTATTCTTGCTTGGAAAATCCCATGGATGGAAGAGCCTGGTAGGCTATAGTCCATGGGGTCACAAAGAGTCAGACCCGACTGAGTGACTTCACTTTCTTTTCCTTTTAGAAACTGCAACTCTACTTATTCTTGTGTACTCTTGACCACATTCTTATTATCTCCTAATTTTTATCCACCAGTTATCTGCCTACCCACTCACTCACTCACTGTGTTTTTAGTCCCTCAAGTGGTACCTTATGATTTTCAAATATGATAATGTCTCTTCAGCTTTAAAACAATATGAACAACAGCTACAATAGTAACAATAATAAATATTATTGTTTCTGATTTTGGTTATTTCTCCAAATCATGCTATACTACTATCTCTATTTACTACAGTTTTGTTTATATGTTCACTGATCTCTTGAAAGTATTTTTTTTCAAAGATAACCAATGATAGAAAAAAACAAATTCCATGACTTTTTTAGTGTCTTTAAAAATCAGCATTTTATTCATTTGTGTACATATACATACATGCATGCGTGTGTGCATGCTAAGTTGCTTCAGTCATGTCCTCTGTATGGCTCCTCTGTCCATGGGATTCTCTAGGCAAGAATACTGGAGTGGGTTTCCATGACCTCATTCATGGGATTTTCTTGACCCAGGGGACTGAACCCGCATCTCCTACATCTCCTGCATTGTCAGGTGAGTTCTCTACTACCAGCACCACCTGGGAAGCCCATACACATACACACATAAATACAATATATTGACTTACCTGGTGGTATTACATCTTTACATACTAAATATTTCTGAAAAGGCATGATGTAAAGAAATCTAATTCATTTTTATTCAAGCCAGTGTGCATTAAACTGATGAGATTCTTGTACAAACATGCAGCAGAGACCCATTAATATCCCAGTGCATTTCAGAAATACTAATCTAAGAGTTATCCTATCTGCAAGTGAATATAAATTTTTGGTTATTAAATATAATTCATTGTAAATAAGCATGTACTTAATTATTGGTATTCAATCAGGGTTGTGTAATGCTGAGATGCATGGTAGTAATTGCGCAACATAAGAACAAAGTACAAACTGTGTTTAGTACTGCCTATTATATAGGGAGCAGAGTAAAAATGAAGCAGTTAATAAGCCCTTAATATCAATAGTATGTGCATTCAATAACATCTTATTAGAATATTAGGTAAATCACAAAGTGTCCATCACTCTGGTAGCTTGGAATGGTAGTTACCACCCATGCCCAGGATAAAGCTTGCTTATGAGTGTGTTAGTCACTCAGTTGTGTCCGACTCTTTGCAACCCCTCTTTGCAACCTGCCAGGCTTCTCTGTCCATGGAATTCTCCAGACAAGAACACTGGAGTGGGTTGCCATTTCCTTCTTCAGTTGCCATTCCCTTCTTCAAAACTTGCTTATTTTATGTCCATCAGACATTAGTCTTTACTGAATCATATGTGTCCCCTTTCAAAAAAAAAAAAAAAAAAAAAGGATTTCAATATACCTTCACATCTCCTGCATACCTTGGACAAGTTAAATAGCCTCTCAGAGATTCATTTTCATCATCTGAAATGTGAGAATAATAAGAGATCATATCTCAAAATATTGTTTTAAAGATTTACTTTTGTAATACACATAATACACATTATGTCATAAAATAGTTCTGGACCTCTAAGTAAGTGCTGAGTGAATGTTAGCTAAAAGTAACAGCAGTAGCAGAACCTTCAATAGGTAACTAATTCCATGGCCCATTCCTAATTTCTATAAACTGGGGATAATCTGAGTTATGGAGTAAGAGTGAATGACACAATATTAACATAACATTAACATTAATATTAACATAATATAACATTAATATTAACATAACATAACATTAACACATTAACATTAATATAACTTTGATATTTCCCCAGACTAAATGATCCTACAATATTGTTTCCTAATTTGCAACCATGATCTTGTCACTCCCTACCTCATGATATGGCCTCCCATCTCTTTCAAACTAAATGACAAACTTCTTTGGTTTATCACAGCATTCTATGTGATACAGACTCTGCCTCAAATCTAAATTTCACCCTTAGGTATCACCATTTTTCTACTTAAACCCTCTTCTATAGGCATTTTTTTTCTGATAAGTGCTTTCCAGATGTCTCTTATGTGTGTTTATTGCTTTTTTGCTTTTGTTAATAAACTTCTTATATCTCATACATTTTCTTTAACTGACATAGTCCCACTCCTTACGGATTCCACAGCAATTAGTAAAATGTTCTTTATTGTGCACCATCCATTTATTCTTTCATTCAACAAATATTGATATACAATACTATGTGAGAATTCTGCTGTAAACACTAGAGACACTCTTCATAAAGTAAAAACTCAAATGGGAAATATAGTCATTTACAAATCACTACAAGTGTGATGCATGTTTAAAAGAAAGGGAAACATTAGCTATAAAAATGTATAACAAAGGAGCTAACACACTAGCAATAAAATTTTTCCTGCAAGAAGCCGTATTTTAGCAGAGTGAGTTGGAGTAAAAGTTCCAAAGGGTTTAGCAAAATGGAGCTGGTATTGGGGGTGGGAGTGGAGAGTTGAGATCTTCTAGCCAGAGAGAACCACATATATGAAGGCTGTAAGTCAAAAAGAGTAAAACATTTGTTAGACTAAAAGATATTCAGTATGGCTATAATATGATGTGATGAAGGAGAAATATTGGGCACTAATAGAAAATATGGGCTTCCCTGGTGGCTCAGTGGGTAAAGAATCTGCTTACAATGTGGAACACCTGGGTTCGAACTCTGGAATGGGAAGATTCTCTGGAGAAGGGCATGAAAATCCACTCCAATAATCTTGCCTGGAGAATTCCATGGACAGAGGAGCTAGAGACTGTCCCTGTGGTTGAAAAGAGTTGAACTGACTAAGCAACCAAGCACAGCACACACAGCACAAGAGAAAATATAATATGTGCAGGGGCTTCCCTCATAGCTCAGCTGGTAAAAAATCTGCCTGCAGTGCAGGAGACCACAGTTCAATTCCTGGGTCAGGAAGATCTGCTGGAGAAGGGATAGGTTGCCCACTCCAGTATTCTTGGGCTTCCTTTGGGGCTTAGCTGGTAAAGAATCTGCCTGCAATGTGGGAGACCTGGGTTCAATCCCTGGGTTAGGAAGATCCCCTGGAGAAGGGAAAGGCTACCCACTCTGGTGTTCTAGTCTGTAGAATTCCATGGGGTCACAAAGAGTCAGACACGACTGAGCGACTTTCAACTTTCACTTTTCACTTTCACTGAAACAAAAGAGACATTTTGTCATAATAATTGTGTTAGGTTTGCTGTGTGTTAAAATAGTGTATATTAGATTACGAAGTATGCCAGTTATCTTTGTTTCTGAAAACTTTCAGTGAAAAATCACACACACACATACACACACACACACACACACATATATCTATAAAATTATATACATATACATATATATGTATATAATTCTCATTTGGAAATTCTGTAACATACAGATAATTCATCTCCTTGGACTTTACAAAATTTTTTACAAATTATGCCTTTGTTCACGGAATTTCAGGTTTCATATATTAAATATAAAGAATGTGACCAGATTTAGACACTAAGTTTTTGTTTGTTTGCTTGTTTGTTTTGTTTTAGAAATATCTATGTAAGGATTTTAATAGGTTTACTGTGTTTTTGTACTTGTTGAAAACTAGTTCAACTAGTCTAATTCTACTAGTTGAAATGCGTATAAGTTTAAATCCTACAGAGTTTAAATGAATAAAATAATTATCAGAAATTCAGCTAGAAAAACACAGTCTTAGGGATATTCGCAGGATTATTGGATAATTACAAAATAATTCCACTTTCTTTTTTTTTTTGAAGCTTTTTTATTTTTTTATATTTTTTTTAAATTTTATTTCATTTTTAAACTTTACATAATTGTATTAGTTTTGCCAAATATCAAAATGAATCCACCACAGGTATACATCTGTTCCCCATCCTGAACCCTCCTCCCTTCTCCCTCCCCGTACCATCCCTCTGGGTCGTCCCAGTCCACTTTCTTATAAATAGAATTCTTTTTTCTAGTATTCATGGGACAATGTACTGCCCCTCCCCTTCACCTCCACCAGCTCCTCAGCCCAGCCACTCCTGCTTCCCCTGCTACTATCTAAGTCCTCACACTGAATGCCACTTCCTCCATAAAGACTTCTTGCTTACTCCCTTCTTAGAATTGTTTTTTTTAAATTGAAGTGTAGTTGATTTACAGTTTTGTGTTAGACTCTAGTTTACAGCAAAGTGATTCAGTTATATATATTCTTTTTCAGATTCTTTTCCATTATAGGTTATCACAGGATATTCCCTGTAGGATTAAAATCCTTAGTGGGATTTTATTTTTAACTTAAGCACTTTATTTTAAAGGTCTTGAATGTTTCAGCTATAGGAAATATTGCATAATTTAATTGTTTGATCATTTGTGTATAAGAAACATTTTGTCACAAGCCTCGGTTATATTTGTTTTATAGCATTCCATGTTAATTGTTCAAAGAGCATATTTTTCCTTGTGAGAGTTCAGTCTTCAGTTATGGCCATTTGCTTATGATCCATGGCCTTGCCTTAACTGACATTAATTGATTTCCGTTTTTTTTAAATAAGGCAAAGAAGAAATTCAATAGAAAGTAATGTCAAACAATATAATTTGTGTGGAAGTTGGTTCCTTGTTTGTGACTTATGAGATAGTTAAGATGGTTTTGTGTGATCAGTTTGTAGAATAGTGATTTTCTGAGAGAAGGAAATATTCAATCCATAGTCCCTAGAGACCAAACAGAAATGACCCTATAAGGGCAAACGTGTTTTTATCCAAACAATACAAAATTCTTTCAAAATGCAGAGGGAAAGGACTGCAAGTTTTTCTTGCTTTGCTTTATAAACCAAATCACTCACTTAGAATTTCCATATACACTTTTAACAAGTTGCCTATGATTTGCCAGAAAAATTCTTAAAGATATAGCTGCCTCTTCAATTATACAGATATCCATTGTATTTGACTTGTATTTGAGAAGAAACCATCTTTATATTTAAACAACCTGAAATAGCTCTTAAAATTTTATTTCTATTCTAACTAATAAAATAGGATAAAGGCAGAAGGTGAAAATATTTTTATATGTAGAGTAAAAGACAATAATCTTTCCTACTAGAGGTTCTTTAATAGTACTTGAGATATGACTGCATTGCACTGATTGAATGCCAGAGGTTTTTTTTTTTGGTAATATCACATTACATTTTGAAGTCTTATTTACTGAGGCATAACTTATATTGAGTAAAATTCATCCTTTTTAGTATGCAGTTTTATGAACTTGAAAAATGCATATGACATGCAAAGTCAAGATACAGAAGCTTCATCAAGGAGAGCAATTCCATCCTATACCTTTCTAGTCAACCCTTCCCAACATGCCAGCCTCTGACAACCACTGATAATGTTCTATCCTTACAGTTTTACCTTTTACAAAAATGCTATATAAATTGTATTTATAATATGTAGCTTTCTGAGTCAGACTCTTTCACTTAGTATAAGGCATTTGAGAGTTCTATGTGATGTTTGTGTATAATTAATTCTTTCCTTTTTTATTGAGAATCTTTCTATCATGTGAAGTTATCACTGTTTATATAGTCATCAGTTGATGCAGTTTCCACTTTTAACTGATTGATACTAAAGCTGCTACAAATATTCACATACAAGTTTTTGTATGAACATAAGTTTTTACTTCTCTTGGGCAAATACCTAGAAGTGAGATTGTAAGCATAGGTAATGTATGTATTACATTATGTAAAATATGCATATATAACAATATAAGAAACTGCCAATCAGTTTTCCAAACTGACTATATCATTTTTTCATTCCCATTAGGAAAGAGAGACTTCTAGTTGTTCCATGTCTTTACAGTTTGGTATTCAGACTTTTATTAGACATTCTAATAGGTTTGGAATGATATCTCATTGTGATTTAATTTGCATTTTCCTAACTGGGGCTTCCCAGTTACCACTAATGGTAAACAACCCACTTGCCAATGCAGGAGACACAAGAGACACAAGTCGTAAAACATAAGAAAGGCATGGCAACCTACTCCAGTATTCTTGCCTGGGGAATCCCCATGAACAGAGGAACCTGGCAGGCTACAGTCCAGACACAACTAGAGTCAGGCACAACTGAAGTGACTTAGCATGCACACAATGATTAATTGTGCTGCATACCTTTCATGTGGCAATTTGCTATCCATATACTTTACCTGGTGAAGTGCCTATCCAAATTTTTACACATTTTTTATTGGCTTTTCAAAAAATTATTATCTGTTGAGAGTTCTTTTCTGTTCTGTTAATTCTTTGTCTAATATGTGAATTGCAAATATTCCCTTTTACACTTTTGTATAAGTAAAAAAAAGAAGTTTTAATGTTGATCAAAGATTATGTTTTAACTAAGAAAATTTTGCCAAGTCAGGCCCTCAAATGTTTTTACCTGTGTGTGTTAACATGTTTGGTAACTAGGATCGATTTTTGTGGTAAATTTTGTATATGATGTGAGGTGTGTGTCTAGCTTTAGTTGAATTTCTTTTTTTGACTAGAGATATTTACTAATATTTGTCATTTTAGTGAAAACACTATTCTATGTTGATCAAATTGTTTTTGTATCTTTTTAATACATATATGTGTGAATTTATTTTTTGGCTTTCTGATCTCTTCCACTGATATATGCATTAATCATTTGTTCAATACCACATTGTCTTGATTACTGTAGATTTATGTTACCTAAAATCAGGTAGTATGAGCCCTTAATCTTTGTTTTGTTTTGGCCATTTTACTTTCTCTGTTTTCCATACAATTTTTGAATCAAATGTGATTCAACTAAATTTTCTACTTAGAATTTGATTAGAATTGCATAACATCTAGACATCACTATTGAGTATTTTCCATGAAAATGCTATACTTGTATTTATATAAATTTTTGAAAATCTGTGTCTTGTAGATTTCACCATACATACTTTGAACATAATTTTTTAAAATCTATACCTAGAATTTTGTTTTTTTGTTTTTATGTGTTAGTTTAATGGCACTTTTATTTTAGTTTTATTGAGTTATAATTAGCATATAATATATTGTATAAGTTTAAAGTGTAAAATATAATTTGATACTTGTATACATTATGAAGTGTTTCCTAGAATAATTTTAGTTTAATGTCCATCATCTTGTACATTATAAATACTTTTTTCTTGTCAGGAGATGTACTGTCAATTTTCAAATATGCAGTATAGTACTGTTAACTGTAGTCAACATGATGCACAGTACATACCCAGAATTTGTTAATCTTATAATGGAATTCTTGTATCTTTCTCCTACACCCCAGCCTCTGGCAAATACCTCATATGTTTTCTGTTTCTGTGAATTTGTTTTTTTAAGATTCCACATATAAGTGAGCTCATATAGTACTTGTCTTCCTCTATAATGCCCTTGTGCTTCATCTGTATTGCTGCAAATAATTTCCTTCTTTTTTGTATATATATACATATATATGTATGTATGTATCATATGTATACATGATATATGTGTATATATATGTGTGTATCATATGTATACATGATATATATATATGTATGTGCATATATATATATATATATAGTCACATTTTCCTTATCCATTCATTCCTCAGTGAACATTTAAGTTGTTTTCATGTCTTAACTATTGCAAATAATATTACAGTAAATATGGGAGTGCAAATATCTCTTCAATATAGCTCTTTTATTTCCTTCATATACCCAGAAGTAGAATTGATAGATTTTATAGCAGTTCTACTTGTAAAATTTTAAATCCTCCATACTATTTTCTATAGTGGCTGCATCAATTTACATTCCTACCAACAAGGCACAAGGGTTTACTGTTCTCCACATCCTCTCCAGCAATTGCTTTCTCTTGTCATTTTGATAATAGTCATCCTAACAATTGTGAGCTAATATCTTATTGTGTATTGTGACTTTTATTAATATTTCTCTCATGATTAGTCATTTTGAGCACTATTTCATATGCCTATTGATTATTTGAATATTTTCTTTGAAAAAGTTTCTACCCAGGTCCTTTGGGCAGATTATTTTTGTTTGTTTGCTTTTTTATTTTTTGTTCTTTTTGTCTGTGGTTGGAAAATATAAATACTTTCTCCAATTTTGTAGGTCATCTTTACATTTTGTATATTGCTTTTTGATATATAGAAGGTTTTTGATAGGATATAGTTTTGTTGAATTTTGTTTTTATTGCTTGTGTCATATCCAAAAAATTGTTCCCATGACCAATGTCAAGGAGCTTTCTTCTTATACTTTTCTTCTAAGAGTTTTATAGTGTCAGGTCTTACTTACACTATAAATTTTAAGTTAACCCTTGTGTTATAAGAAAGGGGCCTAGTTTCATTCTTTTGCATGTGAATATCCACTTTTCCCAACACTATTTATTGAAGAGACTGTATTTTTTCTCCATGGAGTGGTTTTAGCTCCCTGTTAAATATTAGTTGACTACATATATATTGCTGGGTTCCCAGTTTTCTTCTATTGGTTAATCTATCAGATTTCATGCAGTACTGTACCATTTTGATTGCTATAGCTTTGTAATATAGTTTGAAATAAGGAAGTGTGATGCCTCCAACTTTCTTATCCCTCAGGATTATTTTGGTTATTCAGGGTTTTTCTGTGATTCCAAACACATTTTAAGGATGTTTTTCTACTTCTGTAAAAGATCCCATTGGAATCTTGATAAAGATTGCAATGAATCTATAGATGGTCCTGGGTAATATGCATATTTTAAATGTATTAATTCTTTAATCCATGAAAATGGGATATCACTTCATTTATTTGTGTCTTCTAAGATTTCAACCCTGAAGAGTTTTCACTGTACAGACCTTTATCTTCTCATTTAAATTTCTTTCTAAATATTTCATTCTTTTTGATGCTATTGTAAACAAAATGGGTCTTTTTAAAATTTTTTTGCAGATAATTTGGTGTGAGTGTATTGAAATGTCACTGATTTTTGTAAGTTGGTTTTGTATCCTGAAACTTCATTTAATTTGTTGATTACATTTAATAGCTTTTTGGTAGACTTTCTATATATTTAATCATATAATCTGCAGAGATTTTACTTCTTCCTTCTTAATTTGGATGACTTTCATTTCTTTTTCTTGCCTAATTTCCCTGACTAGGCTTTCAAATACTATGTTGAATATAAGTGATGAATATAAGCATCTTTGTATTGTTCTTGATATTAGAGAAAAAATTTCAGCTTTTCACTATCGAGCATAATGTTAGCTGTGGGCTTGTCTAAGTAAATAATCACAACTTTGGTTAAGCAACACAATTTATTTCTTCTGTTCCCATCTATTTTATTTATCCTTATTGAACTGGATAAGACTTCCAGTACAATGTTGAGTAGGAATGATGAAAATAGGCATTCTTGTACTATATCCAAAAGGGGGAAAACTTTCCATTTTTGAACATTAAATTTGATGTTAGTTACAAGTTTTTGTAGATGCCTTTATCACCTTAAAGATCTTTCTTTGTATTTTGCTTCCTGAAACTTATATCATGAATGCATTTGAACTTTTTCAAGTGATTTTCCTAAACCAATTGTGTGGAGCTCTTGGTTTTATGTTTAATCCATTGATATGCTGATTTATATTAATTGATTTTTAACAAATATATTGAGGTATAGTTTATGAATCACAAAATCTACTATTTTCTAGTGTACAGTTTAATGATTTTAAGTAATTTTTCCAAGTGGTGTGACCATCATCCTATATCTGCTTTAAAACATTTTCATGCTCATATATCATGCCTTACATATATGTGTAACCAGGTGGTGGATGCGGTGGAGGCAGAGGGACACCAGGCAACACAGGTGGCTGGATCCCTGGAGACAGGGGCACCACAGTGGGGTTGCCTTGCATGTGAGGGGCTCCTGGAGAAGCTGTGGCAGCTGGATGTTGCTGTTTCCATGAAAGAATGGACCGTGGGACAGTGCTGGTGGTGGTAGTCCTTGTATTTTGCCACCCTGGCAAGGGGGTTCTGAAAGCCATACTGCTGCTGGATGGAGGGGGTGTCAGAAGCTGCAGCTGGTGTTGGCATGGGGTAAGAGGACCAGAGAGATGCAACAGCAGTGGGCAGTGTCATCATATATTTTCCTTGATGCAGGCAATAGACCCCAGAGTCCACAAGTGCACTTTCCAGGTATCATCTGAATTTTACTCTGAGCTAACTAAGGGTCACCAGCCTCCACACTTCATACACACTGTGGTAATGTTGTGGGTCTCCAAGCTCTGCCAGGGTCTAAAGATTCTGTTATCATCTTCGCAAAGTGTCCTGTTCAAGCGAGCCTGCTCTCGAAGCTGCACCTTCTGTAGATCATTCTGGTCCTCAGGGATATCTATATCTTGCTTCAGGATGTTTCTTCTCCACTGCTATTTTCACATTCTCCTGGCAGTCACCAGGGTGTGAAGGGACTCATCTTCTCCTGGCAGCATCTGGCTATCTTTAATCCTTACTTTCCCTTCTTTCACAGAGCCTTTCCCTGCAATCAAGATCTTGGCATTACGTTCCTTCTCTGTGTTCTTCAAGGTATTCCTTCTGGGCCCACTTAGGAGCCACACAAAGCTGATTTCTGGATACTCATATTGTGGGATCATTACTTTATTGCACACACATGTTGCTGGAGGTTTTTAATCTGTAAGAGGCTTGAAATCAGGGTTGAGGGAAGCCATTTTGGCAACGATGTTATTTTGTTCCTCCTCAAGCTTCTTATGGGTATGGAAGTCACGAGTGTTAAGCCTCTTTCCCCTCACAATTGTAGATGGGCTCTGGGGAAGGGGACGTGTCCCCCAGGTTAGAGGAGATGCCCAGGTCTCCTGTGCGCAGTTTGCAAGTCAGGGCTTCTAGCTGCAGTTGCACTATATAAGATTTTTCTTGTTCCCAAGTAAGTACAGGGGGGATAAATGTAGGCATTCCTGGAATCACAGTCTTGTGATTGTGTGTTCCATTGTGTCTTGGTTCCTGAAGCTCCTCTTCCACTTCTTACTGGGGAAGCCCAGCGGTGGCTTCTGAACTTTGCGAATCTTCTGAAGAGAGCCTGTGGAGCCCACCACCTGGATTGGGCCAGGCCTAGGCAAGAGATTGGAATTTGTGGCCTCTAATTGGTGGAGATTTAGCCCTTCTGATGGGTGTTGGGACTGGACTGACCTTTAGGCCAGGCGAGGAAATGGCACTGAACCTGAAGAGCTGGGAGGTGCTGCAGGGTGCACTTCATTTGTTACTGCAGATGCCAATTTAAAATTAATCCCTATTTTCATTCATCTGTGAATTTGACTTGTCTGGATATTTCAAATTAATGTAATCATGTAGCATATGGTCTGCTGTATCTGGCTTCTTTCACTTAGTATAATGTTCCCAAGGTTCATCCATGTTGCAGTTTGAATCAGTACTTCATTTCCTTTCATGTCTGTGTAACATTCAATTGGACCCATATAACACATTTGCTTATTCATTCATCAGTTGGTAAATGTGAATATTTTTTCACCTTTTAGCTATTATGATTAATGTTGCTACAAACATTGATATATAAGTGTTTTCATGAACACATGTTTTTTATTTATCTTGGCTTATATACCTAGGAGCAAACTTTCTGAGTTATATGGTTATGATATGTTTAGCTTTTGAAGAAACTGCAAAATTGTTTTCTGCATAACAACTCTACATTGCCACCAAAAAATTTATGAGGGTTTCATCTTTGCCAACATGTGTTAGTGCTTCTCTTTTTGATTGCAACCATCCAAATGGTTGTGAAGAAGTATCTCATTGTGATTTGTAGTGTTATTTCCCAAATAATTAATGGCATTGTCTTTTCATGTGCTTATTGGCCATTTGTTTATTTTCTTTTGATAAATGTCTGTTCAAATCCTTTGTCCTTTTTAAAACTGAGTTGCTTTTTATCAGTTGTGAATTTTTTTAACATATTCTAGATACTAGACTTTTGTTAGACATGTGGTTTGAAAATTTGTTCTCTCATTTTTCAGTTGTATTTTTGCTTTACCGTGTTCTTTGAAGCATGAAAGTTTAAATTTTTATTGAAGTTGATTTATGTAAAAGTTTTAAATTTTGATTAAGCCAAATTTATTGTTTCCTTTGTTGCTTGTATTTTAGATGTCATATCTAAGAGTACACTGCTCTATCCAAAGTCACAAAAACCCATAAGGTTGTTTTCTAGCAGTTGTCTATTTTCAGGACTCACATTTAGGTTTTGATCCATTTTAAAGTGAGTTTTGTGTAAGGTATAAAGTGTCAGCACCGTTTGTTGAAAAAGATGATCCCTCCCCCACACCTCCACTGAACTGATTTTAATCAATTGGATTTAAACATGAGGGCTTGATTTTTGAAATTTTATTCCTTTATGGCTTCATCCTTTAGCCTCATTGTTATTATTTTTGTTGTACAAGTTACATGTTCATACATTATAAGCCCTTCAACATAGTTGTATTAACATAACTATGACTTTAAGGATTACATTTTAATTCAGATATGAGAAGAAAATAATTATGAATGAAAATACATTTATGCTATTTTTTATAGTTACCTATTAATATATAACTACCTTCAGTTGTGTTCTATACTTCTTCACATGAATTGGAATTACTGTCTTGTGTCCTTTAATTTCAGCCTGAGATATTCACTTTAGTTTTCCTGTGGGCTGGGCAGATCTGCTAAGAATGTTTTCTCTCAGCTTTTATTCATACATTATTCTTTTTTAATTTCTGATATACAGTCATACTAGACATAGAATACTTGGTTCACAATCCTTTTTTCTTTCAGCTCTTTCAATATGTCAATCTATATCTTTATTGATATTCTGCATTTGATGAGATGCTATTCCTATTTTATGAGAAGTATATCTAGTGTTCATAGCTAACACTGTAAAAACTGAAGGGTTTCAAGGTAACTATGGAGCTAGAGTTGCATCCAGTCCCATCCATTCATGGCAAATAGATGGGGAAACAATGGAAACAGTGAGAGACTTTATTTCTTGGGCTCCAAAATCACTGCAGGTGGTGACTGCAGACATGAAATTAAAAGATGCTAGCTCCTTGGAAGGAAAGCTATGACAAACCTAGAGAGCACATTAAAAAGCAGACATTACTTTACCAACAAAGGTCAGTCTAGTTAAAGCTATGGTTTTTCCAGTAGTCATGTATAGATGTCAGAATTGGACTATAAAGAAAGCTGAACACCAAAGAATCGATGTTTTTGAACTCGTGTTGGAGAAGATGTTTGAGAGTCCCTTGGACAGCAAGGAGATAAAACCAGTCAATCTTAAAGGAAATCAGTCCTGAATATTCATTGTAAGGACTGATGCTGAAGCTGAAACTCCAATACTTTGGGCATCTTATGTGAAGAACTGACTCATTGGGAAAGACCTTAATGCTGGGAAAGATTGAAGGCAGGAAGAGAATGGGACAACAGAGGATGAAATGGTTGGATGGCATCACGAACTCAACAGACATGAGTTTGAGCAAGCTCTGGGAGTTGGTGATGAACAGGGAAGCCTGGTGTGCTGAAGTCCATGGGGTCTCAAATAGACATGACTTAGAGACTGAACTGAACTGATAGAGCTATACAAGGGGATGAGAAGAGATTAAGTAAAAATATTACAGAACTTGCTTTTCTTAGCAAGGTTCAACAGTTTTTCTTCAATACACTTGAAACTGTTGCATTTGGTTAATTTAAAGAATTTTCAAAAAGCTGATTTCACAATGCTAGTATTTTCATTGCTTTTAGGGAAGAGTGGATACACAGACTTCCTTATTCTCCCTTTTAGGAGATATCTCATACAGTTTGATATTTGAATGTTGAACTAACTTTGTATTCCAGGGATAAACTTCAGTTCATCTTAAGTTATCATCCTATTTCGGCATTAATAATGTGACTTCATAATATTTGTTGTGTATTTCTGTGTCTGTATTAGTGAAATATATTTGCTTATAACTTTGATTTAATGCTTTTGTTTAGTTATAGTCTAAGGGAAGAGGCAAGGGTCAGCAGTGGCCTGCCACAGGGACAGGAGCTCTGGTTGTAGCAGACCTGGGTGACACAGCATGTGGTATAAATCCTCTTGGAGGAGGTTGCCATGAGCCCTACCAAAGAGCCACCATAAAGTTCTAGGACCCACAACAGATTTCCAAACCTGGGGATACAGGAAAGGGACTAAGAACCCCCAGCGAATTTGACTTTGGAGGTCAGTGGGATTTGATTACAGAACTTCCACGGGACTGTGGATAAAGAATCTTGGAGAGCACAAATAAAACCTTGGGCACACCAGGAGCCAGGAGAAAGGAGCAGTGTCCCAAGAGACTGAGTCAGGCTTGCCTGTGAGTGTCCAGGAGTCTCAGGTGGAGGCATGGGTCCACAGTTTGGCCTCAGGCCAAATAATAGAGAAGGAACAAAGCCCCACCCATTAACAGAAAATTGGATTAAAGATTTACAGAGCCCCCCCCCCCCCCGCCGCCATCAGAACAAGACCCAAGTTCCACCACAGTCATTATCTCTCATCAGGAAGCTTCCATAAACCTCTTAAGCTTATTCATCAGAGGGCGGACAGAATGAAAACCACAATCACAGAAAACTAAACAAACTGTTCACATGGACCACAGCCTTGTCTAACTCAATGAAACTATGAGCGATGCTGTGTAGGGCCACCCAAGATGAACAGGTCATGATGGAGAGTTCTGACAAAACATGGTCCACTGGAGAAGGGAAGGGCAAACCACTTCAGTATTTTTGCCTTGAGAACACCATAAACAGTATGAAAAGGCAAAAAGATATGACACTGAAAGATGAACTCCCCAGGTGAGTAGGCGCCCAATATGCTACTGGAGATCAGTGGCGAAATAACTCCAGAAAGAATGAAGAGACGGAGCCAAAGTGAAAACAACACCCAGTTGTGGATGTGACAGTGATGGAAGTAAAGTCCAATAATGTAAAAAACATTATTGCATAGGAACCTGGAATGTTAGCTCCGTGAATTGGTAAATTGGAAGTGGCCAAACAGGAAATGGCAAGAGTGAACATCAACACTTTAGGAATCAGTGATTTAAAATGGACTGGAATGGATGAATTCAACTCAGATGACCATTATGTCTACTACTGTGGGCAAGAATCCCTTAGAAGAAATTGAGTAGCCTTCATAGTCAACAAAAGCACTACTTGGCTGCAATCTCAAAACTGACAGAATGATTTCTGTTCATTTCCAAAGCAAAGCATTCACTATCATAGTAATCCAAGTCTATGCCCCAACCATAAATGCCAAAGAAGCTGAAGCTGAATGGTTCTATGAAGAACTACAAGATCTTCTAGAACTAACATTAAAAAAAAAAAAAGATGTTCTTTTCATCATAGGGAATTGGAATGCAAAAGTGGGAAGTCAAGAGTTACCTAGAGTAACAGACAAGTTTGGCCTTGGTGTACAAAATGAGGCAGGGCAAAGGCTAACAGAAATTTGCCAAGAGAACACACTGGTCATAGCAAACACCCTCTTCCAACAACACGAAAGACAACTCTACACATGGACATCACCAGATGGTCAATACCCAAATCAGATTGATTATATTATTTGCAGCCAAAGATGGACAAGCTCAATGCACTCAGCAAAAACAAGGTTGGGAGCTGACTGTGGCTCAGATCATGAACTCCTTATTGCAAAATTTAGAGTTAAATTGAAGAAAGTACAGAAAACCACTAGAACATTCAGGTATGACCTAAATCGAATCCCTTAAGATTATATAGTGGAAGTGATAAATATATTCAAGGGATTGGATATGATAGACAGAGTGCTTGAAGAACTATGGGTGGAGGTTTGTGACATTGTACAGGAGGCAGGGATCAAGATCATCCCCAAGAAAAACAAATACAAAAAGGCAAAGTGGTTGTCTGAGGAGACCTTGAAAATATCTGAGAAAAGAAGAGAAGTTAAAGGCAAAGGAGAAAAGGTATACCCATGTGAATAGAGTTCCAAAGAATAGCAAGGAGAGATAAGAAAGCCTTTGACAGTGATCATAAAAAGAAATATAGGAAAACAATAGAATGGAAAAGACTAGAGATCACTTCAAGAAAATTAGAGATACCAAGGGAAAATTTCATGCAAAGATGGGCACAATAAAGGACAGAAACTGTATGGACCTAACAGAAGCATAAAATATTAAGAAAGGGTGGCAACAGTACACAGAAGATCTATACAAAAAAAAAACAAAACTTAATGACCCAGATAACCACGGTTGTGTGGTCACTCACCTAGGTCAGTGATCACTCACTCTAGAGTCAAACATCCTTGAGTGTAAGTGGGCCTTATGAAGCATCACTACAAATAAAGCTAGTGGAGGTGACAGAATTCCAGTTGAGCTATTTCGAGTCCTAAAAGATGATGCTATGAAAGTCCTGCACTCAATATGCCAGCAAATTTGGAAAACTCAGCAGTGTCCACAGGACTGGAAAAGGTCAGTTTTCATTCCAATCCCAAAGAAAGGCAATGCCAAAGAATGTCCAGACTATGCACAATTGCACTCATCTCACATTCTAGCAAAGTAATGCTCAAAACTCTCCAAGAAAGAATTCAACAGTATGTAAACTGAGAACTTCCAGATGTTCAAGCTGAATTTTTTAAAGACAGGAACTAGAGATCAAATTGCCAACATCCATTTGTTCATAGATGAAGCAAGAGAATTCCAGAAAAAAGTCTGCTTTATTGAATAAGCCAAAGCCTTTGATTATGTGGATCACTACAAACTGTGGAAAATTCTTAAAAAGATGGGAATACCAGACCACCTTATCTTCGTCCTGAGAAATTTGTATGCAGGTCAAGAAACAACAGAAACGGACATGGACCAACTGACTGGTTACAAATTGGGAAAGGATTACATCAAGGCTGTGTATTGCCACCCTTCTTATTTAACTAAGATCATGGCATCCTGTCCCATCACTTCCTTGCAAATAGATGGGGAAACAGTGGAAAGAGTGACAGATTTATTTTCTTTGGCTTCAAAACGACTGCAACCATGATGACTGCAAAAATGAAACTAAAAGATACTTGCTCCTTGGAAGAAAAGCTATGACAAACCTAGAGATCATATTAAAAAGCAGAGACATTACTTTGCCAACAAAGTCAAAGCTATGGTTTTTCCATTCTTCATGTATGGATGTGAGCGTTTGACCATAAACAAAGCTGAGTGCCAAAGAATTGATGCTTTTGAACTGTGGTGTTGGAGAAGACTCTTGAGAGTCCCTTGGACTGCAAGGAAATAAAACCAGTCCATCCTAAAGGAAATCCGTCCTGAATATTCATTGGAAGGTCTGATGCTGAAGGTGAAACTCCAATACTTTGGCTACCTGATGTGAAAAACTCACTCCTTGCAAAAACCCTGATGCTGGGAAAGATTGAAGGCAGGAGGAGAAGGGGACGACAGACGATGAGATGGTTGATGGCTTCACCAATCTGATGGACATGAGTTTGAGCAAGCTCTGGGATTTGGTGATGGACAAGGAAGCCTGGTGCGCTGTAGTCCACGGGGTCACAAAGTGTCAGACATTACGGAGAGACTGAACTGAACTGTTGTCTGCATGAAAGCAGCTTTAAATCTTTGCTCTCTTGTGTGGTGCAGAACATTTTTAGAGTTGATACTACTATCTTTTCAAGGATGGGTATACTTCATTAGTGAGGCCTCCTCTATCTAAAGTTTTTTTTATTGGAAAATGTGAGATAATAGTAAATACATGCATTGATCTAGACCTCTGGTACCTGAAGTAGAACTGCCAAAACCCTTGTAATGTCCTAAGTTATAAAAGCACTAGGAGCATCTTTTGTTCTCATATTTTGGTCTTTGACTCTCACTCTTGACACAGAGTTCCTAAATCCCTTAGAATTCCCTGGGTGATAGTAGTGCTTTTATCCTTTACTATATAATGAACTGTTAGATGTAAGTGAATGCTTCCCTGAGTTCTGTGAGCTCTTCTAGCTAATAATCAAATCTGAAGAAAAGGAGGTCATGGGAACTTCTGACTTGAAACCAAATTAGACAGAAGTTGTAGATAACATGGAGACCTACTACTTGTCATTGGCACCTGAAGTGATGTGCAGTCTCACAGCACTGAACTCTCAACCTATGGTATCTGACACTGTCTTCGGGTAGATAGCGTCAGAATGTAGTTAAATCATAAAATATTCAACTGATGTCACAGAGAATTGCCCGCTGTGGGAATGAAACCCACACATCAGATGTCAGAAGCATTGTTTGATAGTAGTGTGAGAATAAATGAGAAACACACATGAGAAGTGAGCTTTTTTTTTTTTTAATTCAGAAGTATTTTTAACTATAAATTTAAATCATCAATTTATCTATCTCTTCTTGACTGTCATGTGGTAGTTGCTGCTGCTGCTAAGTTGCTTCAGTCGTGTGCGACTCTGTGCAACCCCATAGACTGCAGCCCACCAGGCTCCCCCATCCCTGGGATTCTCCAGGCAAGAATACTGGAATGGGTTGCCATTTCCTTCTCCAATGCAGAAAAGTGAAAGTGAAGTCACTCAGTCGTGTCCGACTCTTAGCGACCCCGTGGACTGCAGCCTACCAGGCTCCTCCGTCCATGGGATTTTCCAGGCAAGAGTACTGGAGTGGGTTGCCACTGCCTTCTCTCATGCAGTAGTTATCTTTCACCAATTTATACATTTCTTATCATTTTGTCAAATTTATGGGTTAATGTTATTTGTCTCTTTTTGTGGATCAGTTTGGGTAAAGAATTCTCAATTTTATTAATATGGTGAAATAGTCCACTTTTGTTTTCATTATTTTGTCCATTCATTTCTGTTTTCAATTTTTTAATTTCATAAATTTATCCTCATTATTATTACTTCCCTTGCTCTGTTTCCTTAGGGTTCAAAATACTCTTTTCCTTTTGCTTTCTTATGTTGGAAGTTTAGATCATTGATTTTAGACCTTCCTTATTTTCTACTACAGATCTTCCTTGACTTATGATGGGACTAAATCCCAATACATTTATTGTAAATTAGAAACGTTGTAAGTAGAAAGTGCAAAATACAGTTAATGTGCCTAAGGTACCAAACATTAGTTCAAGCTACCTTCCTTAAACATACTCAAAACACTTAAACTGACCTACAGTTGGGTGAAATCATTTAGCACAAAGACTATTTTACAATAAATCATTAAATAGCTCTTGTAATCTGCTGAATGTTGTGCTGAAAGTGAAAAAAAATGGTTGTACAGGTACAGAATGATTGCAAGCAATTTCTAGTTTAATTCCTCTGTGGTTAGGAACATACTTCATATGATTTCAATTCTCTAAATTTGTTGAGTTTTGTACTATAGAACATACTTTGCTCTATCTTGGTGAATCTTCTATATGCATTTTAAAATGATCTATTCTAAGATGTAGTGTTTGTAAATATCAAATTGGTAGATTATGTTTTGGGTTTTTTTTTTTTGTCTTGTTCCATGATTACTGAAAGAAAAGGATTTGTTTCCAACATAATGGTGAACTATCCTATTTCTCCCTTTTAGTTTGATCAAATTTTTCTTCATGTATTTTTAAATTCTGTTAGATGCATATACATTTAGGATTGCTATGTCATCTTGGTGAATCAGACTATTTAGGATTGCTATGTCATCTTGGAAAATCAATCTATTTACCATGAGGTCATGTCTCTCTTCATCCCTGATATTTTTATTCTTCTGAAGTTTACTTGTCTAAGATAGAAATGTTAGTTTTCTTTTTTGATTAATTCATGCGTGGCATTGATTTTTTTAATCCCCTCATATTTAAAATAGTTTCTTTATAGACAGAATATAGTTGTATCTTTTCTTTACAGTATTCTCTTTGCCAATGTCATTAATTTATTTGTTTAAACCATAGTTTGGCAAGCATTTTTTTAAATAAAGGGACAGACAATAAATATTTAAAGTTTGCAGTTCTTATACCACTTTCCAAAATACTTAATTCTACTGTTATTCCATGAAAGCAATCACAAAAATAGGTAAAGGTGTGATCATAGATGTGTTCTAATAAAACTTTGTTTACCAAAATAGACAACAAACAGATTTATCCTATGGGCTGTAGCTTACCAACTCCTGATTTAGAACATTTACACCTAATGTCATTATTTCCTTTTATTAGTATGGCTGACATTAAACCAACAGGATCCTATATGTTTTCTCTTCATTGTATCTGTTCTATATTTCTTTTTTTCCCCTCTTTTTATGTCTGCTTTTGGATTGAGTGTTTTATTATTGCATCTTATCTCCAGTAGTGACTCATTATTTGTAAGGTTTTTTAATATTTTGAAGAATTATTCTGATGTTTGCAATCTATATCTTTAATCACATATACTTTCAAAAATATTATACTGTTTTACATGTACTGTATGGATCCTTTGACAATATGCTTCTAACACCACCCCCTTATATTTTGTGATTTTACTGTTGCACATTTTATCCTTATGTGACACATGAACCTACAACAGATTGCTACTACAGTTTTTCCAGTAATCATGTATGGATGTGAGAGTTGGACCATAAAGAAGGCTGAGTGCTGAAGAATTGATGCTTTTGAACTGTGGTGCTAGAGAAGACTCTTGGTAATCCCTTGGACTGAAGGGACATCAAACCAGTCAGTCCTAAAGGAAATCAACTCTGAATATTCACGGGAAGGACTGATGCTGAAGGACTGATGATCTAATACTTTGGCCACTGATGTGAAGAGCCCACTCATTGGAAAAGAGCCCATTGCTGGGAAAGATTAAGGGCAGGAGGAGAAGGGGGTGACAGAGGATGAGATGGCTAGATATCATCACTGACTCAATGGACATGGATTAGAGCAAACTCCTGAAGATAATAGAGGACAGAGAAGCCTGGCATGCTGCAGTCCATCACATGGCAAAGAGTCAGATATGGCTTAGCAACTCAACAACAACAACAGTAAAGTATCTTCTTGAAGAAGGGATCTCTGGAACTGTGGTTTGAATATTTTCATTATTTTCAGAAAAATCTTGACCAATATGTCTCCAAATATTTCTTTCCAGCCTATTTACTGTCAATTCTCCTCTTGTGTTCTAATTATCTGTATGTCAGATAATTTGTCTCATAATTATGTCTCAGATATTTATTGTCTCGTAGCTCTTGGGCACTCTATTCTCTCTCTTTTTCAATCTGTTTTCTATGTTTTATTGGGTAATTTATATTAACCCATTTTCAAGTTTACTAATGCTATCCATAGGGGCTTACCATAGAATGATTCTTCATTGATCTCAGGATCCCTATGTGTGAGACACAAAACTCTTTCTCCAAACACATCAATTCAGTATTTAATAGAATTTTAAGCAAATATTTATTAAGCTCCTACTGTCTATCAGGCAAGGTGTCTATCAGGGTGCAAGGTGTTAGACATCAGTGAACTAACGAGGCATAGTTGTTGCCCTAATGAGCTTAAATCTAGTGACATAAACTGAAAATCAAATAATCATACTAATGAATGTCTAATAACAGAGGGAAAAGATCCGAATAAATATAGCACCATGAGAATCTATAGTGAAGTAATCTGACCTAGACTTGAGGGGTGTAGATTTGAGGGTACAAATGAGGTTAACTAGGGAAATACTTTTGACAAAGTTGTATTTGAGCTGAGCTCTGAAGAATGAAAAGATGTCTATAAATGATTATTGGAAGCAGATGGATGTGTGAAAAGCTGTGAAACAAGCTAGTAGCATACACAAATGCCTTGTTTTGAGACACAGTGAAAGCACATTTAAATAGCTTAAATGTGGGATGAGGAGAGCAAGGGAGACTGTGGTTTGAGATAAGACTGGAAGAATAGGTAGAATCCAGACCATACAAGGCCATATAAACTATGTTAGGTTTTGTCTGTATTGTAATAGCAGTTTGAAACTATTTAGGGATTTTCAGTAGTGAGTTACCTAAGGAGATTTGCATTTTCTTAATATCATTTTGGCTTCAGTGTTATGAAAAGTGTAGAAAGGTCTTGAACAGAAGTCAGGAGTTAGAAGATTGCAGTACTAACTCAAGAGAAATTTTTTTAGTAGTTTAGAATCAGGAAGAGAAATGGAAATGGAGAATGAGAGACATGGATGTGTCTGAAAGATATTGGGAGGTAAACAGGATTTGATGACATTGTGGAAGAAGGAGCAGAGAGAGAAAATTAGTTGTCAGGGCTAACTCCTATATTTCTAGGTTTATGGTGGTACCCACTAAATCAAAAAGAGAATGATGAAAGAAGATCATGTTCAGGCATGGAGGATCACCCAGTTTCATCTTGGTCCTGTAATATTTTGAATTTCCTTAGAAACAACCTAGAAGATATTCTAGTTAGATAAAGCATTCTTAAATATGGATTACAGAAGAAAGTCCTATGATGAAGATAAAGATTTGAGAATGGACAGCATATAAATAGGACAGTTGCAGACCTAGGGAGTTTGCATGAGAGAATATAAAATGAGAGAATAAGAGGGCCTGCCATTCAAAGTGGATGGACTGCAATATTGACTTAATGGATAGAGAAAATGAGCCTGCAATGAAGATAGAAAAGAAGTGAACTGTTAGGGAAATGAAAACTCTCTAAAGTTAGAAAAGAGGGGTTGCTCTGTGTGGTTTTTGTTTGGAAGACAAGGGACAAGAATATTTCATAATGTAAAGTGTAGTCAGGAGAATCAAATTCTGCTAAGAAGTCAAGAAAGATGAAGACTGAGAAATGTTTATTAGAGACACAAAGTCACTAGTGACCACAGAACAGAAGTTTAAATTGAATGATAAAGACAAAAATCAATTATATTCAATTAAGGAATAGAGGAGACTAGCTGTTAATAGATGAAAAAAGGGTGGTAGCTTAAGGAAATACATAATTTAAAAAGATTGTTTTTAATAGGCAAGGTCTCTTCTCATTGAGTGAATAATAAAAATACTTTTTAATGCTGAAATAATAATATTCATGATTTTGTAGACATGGATTTTTGGCTAAATACACTAAACAAAGAGGCAATATATAGAAAAAGCTTCTGTGAGAGAGCAGCATTATTGGTCAATAAGGCACGGGTATGTGTGTTTTTGGTCACTTTCTTTCCTGTAGTCCTTAGGTCTCAGCTTTCTACCTCAACAGAGTCAGTTACCATTCCATCCACCAAAACTCTGTCAATACTTCTAAAATGCTGTTGTCTATTTCCTCCTTTTCTATTTTATTTGTCCTTGTAAATTGAAACTTTTTGTACCTTCATTGTGATGTTTCATAAGGGCATGTTTTACCATATTAGCTAGAAATTTGCTTACATTTTAAGACCTGAGCAGTCATTTCTAAAAAGTGTTCTTAAGTATAATTTGACAAAATAGTACTTTTTAAAGTAGTATATCTTTTATTTATTTATTTATTTATTTATTTTTACTTTACAATATTCATTTCAGGTGATTGCAGCTTCAGACTTTTTAACCAACAATTGGTGCATCCTTCTGTCAAATATTATGGAACTGTTGAAGGTACTCCTTTAAAAAGTCATTTTACCTAATTGGTTTTTTATAGTTGGATGCTTAATTGATTCAAACACATTAGCAACAGTTTGTAAATCAAATTAATAGCTCCACTAAAAATTGATATCATTGTTACATCAAATAAATTAATGCTTTAGTCGTATAACTTGTTGGAGAAGAAAATGGCAACCCACTCCAGTATTCTTGCCTGGAGAATCACAGGGACAGAGGAGCCTGGTAGGCTGCCATCTAAGGGGTTGCACAGAGTTGGACATGACTGAAGCGACTTAGCAGCAGCAGCAGCATATAATTTGTATTCAAATAACTTACAAAGAAAACTAAATGTACAGAATGAAAGAACTTCAAAATATGTCTCTTGAGAGGTATTTGAATTTCATTTGCCTGTTACAATTTGAAACAATTCAATGTGTTAGAGCTGAAAGTGAAGTTCATATGACACTAAAACTGTTAGAGATGTATCAATGCATTTCAAAAGACAGCATATTCTAAACATGTACTTTTGCAATGACATGCCAGTCGATGAGAAATCACAGTTTAAGTTATTTTTTTCCCCCCATTTAAATTTCTGTGGTAGGATTGAATAGACATTTTTATGAAGTCAATTTTTTATGGCTTGATTTAGAGTGAATGACAGAGTAGATAAATACACACAAGTACAGTAAAAATGTACATAAATGCAGGGGAAATAATAAGGTTTTTATTGTATTTTCAAGAAGAAATGGAGAATAAATTCATGCAGATTGGCCCTTTAGGGAAATTTACAATAGTAATTAAAACATTTAGTTACGTGAATTTGACATTTCTTCAGCTTTATTTATGTGTGTGTGTGTATATATATATATATATATATATATATATATATATATATAGAGAGAGAGAGAGAGAGAGAGAGAGAGAGAGAGTGAATGGGTGCAATTTCACATCATTATCCAGAACAAACAAGTATACAGTCCTGTTTTCTTACTTCTTTCTTATTTGAATATAGGTTTACAAATATATCCCACTAAAGCTCAAGAGCAATCCAATCCATAATACATGTGAGTCTTCCTTAATCTTAACAAATAAGACTTGATCATCAGGGAAGAGGTGTAAATCCTGAGGCTTAAAAACAACAAAGGTAAAACAAACAAACAAGCAAATAAAAAAAACAGCCTAGGACAACCTGCAAATACTGAATCAATACACTTTCTGACAGGTACATTCTAAGAGAGTGAATGATCCTCAGGCTTCTATTCAAAGTGAGGATGAAGTTGGATGGCTGAAAAGAAGAAAGACAAAAGAAATGCTAAAAAGTGTAGGGAAGCAAGTCCTTTCTGTGGCAAATTAGGTCACACTAACAAGCAGCTCTGCTGAAGAAAATCAATATTCAGCACATAGGGCAGTCATGGTCATCCAGGGTAATGATTTTAGAATTTAGTCTGAAAGATTGACAACCTTTCCTGAATTCAACTGTTAACCTGACTAGACTTCTAATCATAGTCTGCTCTCCTAAATTCCTTATCACTATGTTTTGCCCAAGTCAGAAAACCAAATACTCACTTGCACTGTACCAGTGAGTGGCTAAAGTAGGAAAAATGGTCCCCAACATAAAGCCTTAACAGCTCCTTCTAAGGCATGATTAGATATGCACATATTTTATGCATCTTATAAAAATCCAGATGCTTAAAACATTATTGTAATGACTGGTTGAGTAAGATATTTTAAAAAGTGAGATTAAGCCAGATAAAGCATTAGCTATAGGAGGTAAACTTGACAAGTACAGTCCAATAATGTAATGGAGTTTATAATTACTTGGTCATATATTTTCATTGACTCTTGAAATTAGGTTTTGTCACAGTTTTGCCAATTCTGGATTAGAAATACATGTATGAGATTTAGTTTTTAGTTGTAACAGACAGAATATTATTATTCAAGGCAAAGAAGTACAAGAGCAAAGGTTCATTTTGTTAAATGGGAAATGGTGCTTATTAAACCCTTCTCTTGGAGATTCATAATATGTAAAATTAGCATGTTAATACACTGAGAAGTCTTGCAACTAAAGAAACCCTGTTTAAATTGCTTCTAAATCATTGTACTTGCACAGATAAAGATTTTCTACATCATAGCAGTTTTTTGTTGTTGTTGTTGTTGTTTGTTTTTTAATGCCAGCTAGAATGATCCAAAATAAATCAAATACTTCTCATCTACCTACTTTGCAATCAGGATTGCCTGGAATAATATTAAGTAATATATGAAAAAGTCATGATAGTCATGATAGTATAGCTAGATTTTTAAAACAAAACTCTGCCAAAGTTATTTTCAGGAACAATTTTGCTTGATATTGACATAGCACTGAATTTTAAATGCATTAGCCAGTGATGAAACATTTTATTTTCATAAGCTTTAATATAAAGCTCAGTGGTTCTTTCAACTATTAGATTTTATGAATTTATCACAGACTCCAAGAACAATTTTGTAGGACTATTGTCTCTAATCTTTTATCATCCTCCTTGATAACTATGGCAAACTCCATATTTCATGTGACTGCATTAGCCTTGGTTAAGGGAAGTTCAAGGTATAGATGTTTCTATTCTACCAAGGTTTTCTGTATTGAACCTGTAATACCTACCTTTATACAGAGATATAACAATAGACAAGACAGAAACCTGTAGAGTGTTATTTGCTGTCATGTCTGACTCTTTGCAACTGACTGTAGCTTACCAGGCTCCTCTGTCCATGGAATTCTCCAGACAAGAATACTGAAGTGGATAGCCCTTCCATTCTCCAGGGGATCTTCTCAACCCAGGGATCGAACCTGGGCCTCCTGAATTGCAGGCAGATTCTTTACCATCTAAGCCACCAGAGAACATGTATATAAAACAATTATTAGCCTTTATTTTTTTATTGTATTATTTATTATCTATTTTTAAAATTTATTTATTAGCCTTTAAATTAAGGTTAGCATATACTTTATTTCCCAAAATTTGACATCTTTAAGACTAATAGAGGGTATATTAAACATTAAAGTTCTGACTTGTCCATCATTTAGCTCACAAAATGGAGTAACAGACCTTTATGTTAGTGGTGATTTTCCACCAAAAACTCCCCTGTTTCATTTTTATAATTAAAAAAAAAAAAAAAAAACAGTTCAGTTCAGTTCTGTTGCTCAGTCTTATCTGATTCTTTGCGACCCCATGAAAGGCAGCACACCAGGCTTCCCTGTCCATCATCAACTCCTAAAGCTTGATCAAACTCCTGTCCATGGACTCAGTGATACCATCCAACCATCTCATCCTCATCCCCTTTTCCTCTTGCCTTCAATCTTTCCCACTATCAGGGTCTTTTCCAATGAGTCAGTTCTTCGCATCAAAGTATTGGAGGTTCACCTTCAGCATCAGTCCTTCCAATGAATACTCAGGGTTGATTTCCTTTAGGACTGACTGGTTTGATCTCCTTGCAGTCCAAGGGACTCTCAAGAGTTTTCTCCAACACCACAGCTCAAGAACATCAATTCTTCGGTGCTCAGCTTTCTTTATCGTTCAACTCTCACATCCATACGTGACTACTGGAAAAACTATAGCTTTGACTAGACTGACATTTGTTGGCAAAGTAATGTCTCTGATTTTTAAAATGATATCTAGGTTTGTCATAGCTTTTCTTCTAAAGAGCAAGTGTCTTTTAATTTCAAGACTGCAGACACCATCTCCAGTGATTTTGGAGCCCAAGGAAATAAAATCTGTCAATCTTTCCATTGTTTCCCTGTCTATTTGCCATGAAATGATGGACTGGATCCCATGATCTTATTTTTTGGAATGTTGATTTTTATACAACATTTTCACTCTCCTCTTTCACTTTCATCAAGAGGCTCTTTAGTTCCTCTTCACTTTCTGCCATTAGCGTGGTGTCATCTTCATATCTGAGGTTATTTATACTTCTTCTGGCAATCTTGATTCTAGCATGTGCTTCATCCAGACTGGCATTTTGCATGATGTACTCTGTATATAAATTAAATAAGCAGGGTGACAATATATACCTCACATGCTCCTTTCTCAATTTAGAACCAGTCCATTGTTCCATGTCCAGTTTTAATTGTTGCTTCTTGACCCGCATACAGATTTCTCAGGACGCAGGTAGGTGGCCTGGCGTTCCCAGCTCCTGAAGCATTTTCCACAGTTTGTTGTGACCCACACAGTTAAAGGCTTTAGCGTAGTCAATGAAGCAGAAGTAGATGTTTTTTTCTGGAATTCCCTTGCCTTTTCTATGATCCAGCGGATGTTTGCAATTTGATCTCTGGTTCCTCTGCCTTTTCTAAATCCAGCTTGAACATCTGGAAGTTCTTGATTCACGTACTGTTGAAGCCTAGCTTAGAGAATTTTAAGCATTATTTTGTTAGAGTGTGAGATGAGTTATAAAAAAGAAAATTGGAGGAGGTAATATATCTGATTTAAAGTGTTGTGTTAGTTTCACGTATAGAGAAAAGTGATTCAGCTAGATATATACATGTAATTTACTCATTTTAGATTCTTTTTCTCATATAGATTACCACAGAATATTGAGAAGACTTCCCTGTGTTATAGAGTAGGTCCTTTTTGGTTATCTATCTTATATACAGTAGTGTGTGTGTGTGTATCTGAAGCTTCTGATTTATCCCTTCCCCCACGTTTCCTATTTGGTTACCTTAAGTTTGCTTTCAACATCTGTAAGTCTGTTTCTGTTTTGTAAATAAGTTCATTTGTTTCTTTTCTTTTTGTGAATTCAATTCCACAAATGAGGGTTGTCATATGATATTTGTCTTTGTCTGACTTACCTCACTTAGTATAATAATCTCTAGTTCTATCCATTTTGCTGCAAATGGTGTTGTTTCATTCTTTTTATGGCAAAGTGATATTTCATTGTATATATGTACCACATCTTTATCCATTCCTCTATTGATAGATATTTAGATTGATTCCATGTCTTGGCTATTGTAAACACTGCTGCAATGTACCTCAGGATGCATGTATCCTTTCAGTTTATGATTTTCTCCAGATATATGCCCTGGAGTGGGATTGCAGGATCATATGTTGGCACTGATTTTAGGGAACATCCGTACTGTTCTCCACAGTTACTGTACCAATTCACATTCCCAAACACTGCCCTTAGGCAAAGAGTTCTCAATGTTTTGAATAAGATCTATCCTTTTTGGCAGAGACTTAGAGATTCTTGTCCATATGACCCACTTTCGTCCTAGTCATAAATTCTATACCACTCCACAGGAATAGAGATTGGGGTCCCTCACTTTTAGGGATGATAATCCAGTTCTACAATTAAGTAAGGTGGGGAGTGAATGAAAATTCTTCTTCTACTTGGCTTGCCCTTCTGACATGGAACCTCGACCATATAAGAACATTAGGACAGAAGCCCACAGTATTCTCAGCTTGCTATAGCTGCTTACTTGAAAGTAAGTTTGTACAATATGTATGTGGCTGGGGGACAGAGAATGAATAGTGCATACTGCTTGTCTTTCCCAGGGTTGAACTGTAGCTCCATACTGGAAGTAGGCAAAGAGAGAGCTTGTCTTCTTGACGGCACACACACCCAGAGTAGTGTTGTAGAGTTGCTGGGAGTTGAAGAGTACAGCTGTATATGAAACTCAGTGTGTAATCTTTCAGACCCAACTACAGGCAATGCAAAGCCTTTGCTTGGCAGACCACAAGGGAGGAAAGCTACCCTCTCCACCTGAGATGTGGTGCACTGTCAACAGATTACAGTGTAGAGACAGTTTCAATCAAGGACTAAGGTAACCCCTGGGTCAGCCATGCTCATATACATATATGCCTTCCTAGCTAACGTGCCTCCATTCAGAGACTTTCATATCTGGGGACCTCCACTGAGGCTCTTTTCAGGCACTTCTGCTAAGACCTCCTTGTAAGGCTTCTTTGACTTAGATATTTTTTCCCTTCACTGACCCAGTACTTTTGACATCTGACTCATTTCTAGACTTTCCCCTTCTTCTGAGCCATAGTTCTCAAGGTCCATAAAGTAAAAGAATGTTTGGTTCAGGGCTCTTTGGAAGAGAAATGATTCCCATCATTCCCATTACTTGCACTGCATGCCATCTAACTGATGCTCACCCTGTGTACTTCCCTGGGGGAAAAATGGAATATCAGGGAAGCAGCACATTTTTCCTTTATCTCTTGCCTGCACTACTACAGTAAGTGAATAAATGATTGATTATTACTTTCAGTTTGACTCTTTGTCCTAATAGACCACCTAAACACCTGGTAGGTGGTGAGTAATGGAGCAGAAGGTCATGGCTCAAATGTCAGAGTTTCATGTTTTTTTCTTACTGAGATTTAGTAAATTTTCTCACAAGAAAGTTTTCCATTTTCTATATGCCCTTAGGGCAGTTTCCATAGATTTTAAATGAATGTTTTCTATAATTTTTACCAAATAGGTTGCAGTTTTGCTGGAGAGAGAGTCTAACTCCATCACTCCAGAAGTTATATTTAAATTCCTGAGCTATATTCTTGCTAAGGTGATAATTATGTTACTGCTGCACATGCAAATTGTTCTCTTTAAAAAAAGTGACTTAATGTCAAAGATAAAGCAAAATGGAATTGTTTGAGCTTGTTAAAATTAGAGACCAGACCTGGAAATTTCCTTAGCAGATAAAACCATTTAAGCCACATGAGCAAAACTAAAGGTAACCTGTTTCATGAATATAAGTGAAACTTAGGCAGGGAACTTAAGTCATCTTTCTAAAAATGGTATAAGATATTGATTTTTCCATGGTCAGAATACTGGAGTGTGCACCCTTTCCCTTCCCCAGGGAATCTTCCCAACCCAAGGATTGAACCCAGGTCTCCTGTATTGCAGGTAGATTCTTTGCCAGCTGAACCACAAAGGAAGGCCAAAAATACTGGAGTGGGTAACCTATTCCTTCTCCAGCGGATCTTCCCCACACAGGAATTGAACCAGGGTCTCCTGCACTGCAGGTGGATTTTTTTTATTATTATTATTTTTTTTTTATTTTACAATATTGTATTGGTTTTGCCATACATCAACATGCATCTGCCATGGGTGTACAAGTGTTCCCCATCCTGAACCCCGCTCCCACCTCCCTCCCCATACCATCCCTCTGGGTCATCCCAGTGCACCAGCTCCAAGCATCCTGTATCCTGCATCGAACCTGCAGGTGGATTCTTTAACTGAGCTATGAAGGAAGCCTGAATTTTCAAAAATCATTTATTTATTTGGCTGCACTGGGTCTTAGTTGCAGCAAACAGGATCTTTGATCTCTGTTGCAGCATGCAGGATCTTTACTTAGGGTATGCAAACTCTTCCCTGGTGGGTCAGACTGTAAAGAATCTGCAAGCAATGTGTGATACCTGAGTTCAATCCCTGGGTTGAGAAGATCCCCTGGAGAAGGAAATGGCAACCCACGCAGGTATTCTTGCCTGGAAAGTCCCAAGGACAGAAGAGCCTGGTGGGCTACAGTCCATGGGGTTGCAAAGAGTCAGACATGATTGAGTGGCTAATAATACACACACACACACACACACACACACATGCAAATTTTAGTTGTAGCATGTGGGATCTGGTTCCCTGATGAGGGATGGAACCCAAGCTTTCTGCATTGGTGCAGGGAGTCTTAGCCACTGGACCACAAGGAAAGTCCCAAGATGATGATTTTTAACCAATTCCCTACTGTCTGGAAACCCTCGCTGTAACAACCAATCATAGTAAAGGTTAAACAACTTCCTCATTTTCACTTCATAAGTCATCCTGTAATATCATTCTCCTGAGCTTCATATCAGTTTTAAATTTGAATGCTACTGGTTGGTGAACTGTTCTTATATGCACACTAAACTCTTACTATTTATTGGTTTGGTGGTTTTAATTTTGTATTTCTGGATTTCTGACAGGCTAATATATACATTTATGTGTTGTTGCCCTGAGGTAGTAAGAGGGCAAAGGACAATGGTATTCCATGAAACTATTGCTACATATGAGAATATACATGATCCAAAGTGTAGGTAACACTAATATGCATGCAGTGCGTTAAAATAGATTCTCCTTACATAGTCCAAAAATGCTTTCAACACCTTCAAGAGTCATTTTTAATGACACATTTGAAGTTGTTTGCCAGTACACCAAAGGGAAGTGACACTCCTTCCCACAAATAAAAACACATTAGACCTTCTTCCAGAGCTACTGAGATTGAATGTCATTTGCCAACTCCACTGCATTGTGATGTTTTTGATGAAATAAGGAGACTATGTTTTTATCCATCCAAAATTTTCTGGACGAATCAGTTTATGTATACACTTACTGACTGAAGGACATCTTGATTATTTTCAGGTTTTGGGAATTACAAATAAAGCTTCTGTCAGAATCCAAGTGAAGATTTTTGTGTGGACATATGTTTACAGCTAATTTGGTAAATAGCAAGGAGTGAAATTGCTGGATCATATGGTAAGTGCCCAGCTGACTTCCAAAGTAGCTATGTCGTCCCATAAGAAATCAATGAGAGTTCCTATAGTTCCACATCCTCACCTGCATTTGTGGCTGACAGTGTTCTGGATATTTTGCCATTCTAATAGCTATATAGTGGAAAAGGAAATGTCAAACCACTCCAGTATTCTTGCCTGGAGAATCCCATGGACAGAGGATCCTGGTTGTCTGCTGTCCATGGGGTTGCACGGAGTTGGACATGACTGTAGTGATGTAGCAGCAGCAGCAGCAGTAGCAGCAGCTATATAGTGGCATCTCATTGTTGTTTTAACTTTCAATTCCTTAATGACATCTCATGTGGAGCCTATTTTGTAAAGTTATTTTCCCCCTGTCTCTGGTCTTTCCTTCATTTTTTTTCCCTCCAAATTCTGTCACTTAGTTTATCCCACTCATATTAAAAACATCTATATTTTACATGTACATACTACAATCTTCTGATGATTGTTAACTTCTGATTCTTAACTGTATAATTAGGCCTTTAGTGTCTGCAAAACTCCTCATTATGTACTTGGGAACACCAGTTTCCTAGAAGTGCTGGCTCCATTCCTCTAAAAAGTAGAAAAGTCCCATATTCATGATATTTTTTAGCTTTCTCAAATTATAAAATTGTGTGTTATTGGAGGCCAACATGGATGACTCTTCAGCGTTTTTAACTTAATTCTATTTGATCATGAAATTTAAGATATACATCTTAAATTTTGTTTTCAAAGAGGATAATAAATTAATACAAACTATTGAAGTTTTTGTGGAATATTAAAGTTGAATAGTCACAAGACTATTGAAGTTTATTTTTTAATCACCCAGCATAGGCTCTTTTTCTTCCCCTCTTCAACAATGGGCTCCTAAGATTCAATCTTCAACATTTTCATGCATATAAGTTTCCCATCTCCATTTCTGAGCAGTCTCATGTTTCTTGGGAAGAATAAATAGAAATGCAAGAATTATGCTGCCAAAATTGTTCTAAGTAATCATGGATAGTGCTTCAGTAAATGTTTGTTGACATAATCCTTTTCAGGTATCTAGAAATAAAAGATGGAAAAAATGCAGTCACCAGCAGGTTTGGACGATGAGTGAGAAATCACTATAGATGAGCTCTATACATTCATCAGCAATTTCCAGCAGTTTCTGCAATGAACAGCAGTAAAATAAGTATCCTTATATCAACTGCTAGCTTGATATCTCTCTTGGTAGTTTTACGTGATTTCAGCAGCTATGCAGTGCTGGCGCAGCAAGTGGCAGCTGCGCAGTGCTTGAGTGGTGAGTGGCGGAGAGGAGATACCCCACGTCCAAGGTCAGGAGCAGTGGCTGCACTTCTCTGGACCAGCTGTGTGGAGATACACCATGTCCAAGGTCAGAGAAACCCCAGTAAGACGGATGGCACTGAGACAGCTGTGAGGAGATACCCCAGTTCAAAGGGCAAAGGAGAAGTCCCAGAGAGAAAGTAGGAGGGGCAAATTCATGTTGAGAATCAAACCCCATTACCACCAGAGACACTGAGAGAGCTCAAATAAACCTTGTGCACACCAGGACCCAGGGATTCCACAGCGACTGAGACAGAACTATGTTTGCGCATCTCCTGTGGAGGCACTGGTTGGCAGTGGTCTGCCGCAGGGACAGGGACTCTGGGCTTGGATATGACATAAGTCTTCTTGGAGGAGGTTGCCATTAACCCCACAATAGAGCTGACAGAACTTACATAGTAATGGGAAATAAATTGTTGGAGGGAACAACAGAGCCTTGTGAACCAGGAAACAGGAGAAAGGAACAATGACCACACAGGAGACTTACCTGTGGGTGTCTGGGAATCTCCAGTGAAGAAGTGGGTTGGTGGTGGCCTGCTGTAGGGTTGGGGGCATGGACTGTTTCATTAAATGCTTGGGATCTTTTGAAGGAGGTCACCATTATCTTCATTACCTCCACAATAGTTTCAGTTCAGTTCACTCGCTCAGTCGTGTCCAACTCTTTGCGACCCAATGAATTGCAGCGCTGCAGGCCTCCCTGTCCATCACCAACTCTTGGAATTCACTCAGACTCACATCCATCGAGTCGGTGATGCCATCCAGCCATCTCATCCTCTGTCGTCCCCTTCTCCTCCTGCCCCCAGTCCCTATCAGCATCAGAGTCTTTTCCAATGAGTCAACTCTTTGCATGAGGTGGCCAAAGTACTGGAGTTTCAGCTTTAGCATCATTCCTTCCAAAGAAATCCCAGGGCTGATCTCCTTTAGAATGGACTGGGTGGATCTCCTTGCAGTCCAAGGGACTCTCAAGAGTCTTCTCCAACACCACAGTTCAAAAGCACCAATTCAGTGCTCAGCTTTCTTCACAGTCCAACTCTCACATCCATACACGACTACTGGAAAAACCATAGGCTTGACTAGACGGACCTTAGTTTGGCCCCAGGTAAATAGTAGGGACGGAACACAGCTCAACCAATCAAAAGAAAATTGGATTAAAGATTTACTGAGCATGACCCTGCCCCTTAAAACAAGAACCAGTTTCCACCTCAGTCTGTCTCTCCCATCAGGAAGCTTTCATAAGCCTCTTATCCTTTTCCATCAGAGGGCAGACAGAAAATCTGCCCTCAGATTTTTTTCACAGATTATGAAAATCACAATCACAGAAAACTAACCAATCTAATCACATGGACCACAGCCTTGTCTAACTCAATGAAACTAGGAGCCATGCCGTGTAGGGCCACCCAAGAAGGATGGGTCATGGTGGAGAGTTCTGACAAAACGTGGTCAATAGAAAAGGGAATGGCAAACCACTTCAGTATTCCTCCACTGAGAACCCCATGAACAGTATGAAAAGGCGAAAAGATAGGGCACTGAAAGATGAACTCCCCAGGTCATTAGGTACCAAATATGCTGCTGGAGATCAGTGGGGAACTAATTCCAGAAAGAATGAAGAGACAGAGCCAAAGCAAAAACAACACTCAGTTGTGGGTGTGAGTGGTGATAGAAGCAAGGTCCAATGCTGTAAAGAGTAATATTGCATAGCAACCTGGAATGTTAGGTCCATGAATCAAGACAAATTGGAAGTTATCAAACAGGAGATGGCAAGAGTGAACGTCGAGATTTTAGGAATCAGTGAACTAGAATGGACTGGAATGGGTGAATTTATCTCAGATGATCATTATATCTACTACTGTGGGCAAGAATCCCTTAGAAGAAATGGAGTAGCCATCAGACTCAACAAAAGAGTCAGAAATGCAGTACTTGGATGCAGTCTCAAAAGTGACAGAATGATTTCTGTTCATTCCCAAGGCAAACCATTCAATATCACGATATTCCAAGTCTATGCCCAGACCAGTAACACTGAAGAAGCTGAAGTTGAACAGTTTTATGAAGATAAAGAAGATATCTTAGAATTATCCCCTGCCAAAGATGTACTTTTCATTATAGGGGAGTGGAATGCAAAAGTAGGAAGTCAAGAAACACCTGGAGTAACAGGCAAATTTATTCTTGGAGTAATGAATGAAGCAGGACAAAGGCTAATAGAGTTCTGCCAAGAGAATGCACTGGTCATAGCAAACACCCTCTTCCAACAACACGAGAGAAGACTCTACACATGGACATCACCAGATGGTCAACACTGAAATCAGATTGATTATATTCTTCGCAGCCAAAGATGGAAAAGCTCTATACAGTAAGCAAAAACAAGAAAGAGAGCTGACTGTGTCTCAGATCATGAACTCCTTATTGCCAAATTCAAACTTAAATTGAAGAAAGTAGGGAAACCACTAGACCATTCAGGAATGACTTAAATTGGATCCCTTTCAATTATACAACGGAAGTGATACAGGATTAGATGTGATAGACAGAGTGCCTGAAAACTATGGAGGGAGGTTCCTGACATTGTATCGGAGGCAGTGATCCAGACCATTCCAAGAAAAGCAAAAAGGCAAAATGGTTGTCTGAGGAGGCCTTACAAATAGCTGTGAAAGGAAGAGAAGGGAAAGGCAAAGTGGAAAAGGAAAAATATACCCATTTGAATGCAGAGCTTCAAAGAATAGCCAAGAGATAAGAAAGACTTCCTCGGAGATCAATGCAAAGAAATAGAAGAAAGCAATAGAATGGGAAAGACTGGAGATTTCTTCAAGAAAATTAGAGATACCAAGGGAACAATTCATGCAAAGATGGGCTCAATAAAGGACAGAAATGGTAGGGACCTAACAGAAGCAGAAGATATTAAGAAGATGTGGCAAGAATACACAGAAGATGGGCTCAATAAAGAACAGAAATGGTAGGGACCTAACAGAAGCAGAAGATATTAAGAAGATGTGGCAAGAATACACAGAAGAACTGTACAAAAAAGATCTTCATGACCCAGATAATCAAGATGGTGTGATCACTCACCTAGAGCCAGGCATCCTGGAATGTGAAGTCAAATGGGCCTTAGGAAGCATCACTACAAACAAAGCTAGTGGAAGTGATAGAATTCCAGTTGAGCTATTCCAAATCCTTAAAAAAGATGCTGTGAAAGTGCTGCACTCAATGTGCCAGCAAATTGGAAAACTCAGCAGTGGGCACAGAACTGGAAACTGTCAGTTTTCATTCCAATTCCAAAGAAAGGCAATGCCAAAGAATGCTTAAAGTACCCCACAGTTGCACTCATCTCAGATGCTAGTAAAGTAATTCTCAAAATTCTCCAAGCCAGGCTTCAGCAATACATGAACCATGACCTTCCAGATGTTCAAGCTGGTTTTAGAAAAGGCAGAGGAACCAGAGATCAAATTGCCAGCATTCGCTGGATCATCAAAAAAGAAAGATAGTTCCAAAAAAACATCTATTTCTGCTTTATTGACTATGCCAAAGCCTTTGACTGTGTGGATCACTATAAACTGTGGAAAATATTGAAAGAGATTGGAATACCAGACCACCTGACCTGCCTCTTGAGAAACCTGTATGCAGGTCAGGAAGCAACAGTTAGAACTGGACATGGAACAACAGCCTGGTTCCAAATAGGAAAAGGAGTACATCAAGACTGTATATTGTCACCCTGCTTATTTAACTTATATGCAGAGTACATCATGAGAAACGCTGGACTGGAAGAAGCACAAGCTGGAATCAAGATTGCTGGGAGAAATATGCACATATTTCTCAGATATGCACATGACACCACCCTTTTGGCAGAAAGTGAAGAAAAACTAAAGAGCTTCTTGATGAAAGTGAAAGAGGAGAGTAAAAAGGTTGGCTCAAAGCTCAACATTCATAAAACAGAGATCTGGTACCATCACTTCATGGCAAATAGATGGGGAAATAGTGGAAACAGTGGCAGACTATTTTTTTGAACTCCAAAATCACTGCAGATGGTGACTGAAGCCATGAAATTAAAAGACCCTTGCTCCTTTGAAGAAAAGTCATGACCAACCTTGGCAGCATATTAAAAATCAGAGACATTACTTTGCCAACAAAGGTTCATCTAGTCAAGTCCAAGGTTTTCCAAGTTGTCATGTATGGATGTGAGAGATGGACTATAAAGAAATCGAGATGCCAGTCCAGGTTTGATGCACGATACTGGATGCTTGGGGCTAGTGCACTGGGACGACCCAGAGGGATGGTATGGGGAGGGAGGAGGGAGGAGGGTTCAGGATGGGGAACACGTGTATACCTGTGGTGGATTCATTTTGATATTTGGCAAAACTAATACAATTATGTAAAGTTTAAAAATTAAATAAAAATTAAAAAAAAAGAAATCTGAGCACAGAATAATTAAAGCTTTTGAACTTGGAGAAGACCCTTGAGAGTCCCTTGGACTGCAAGGAGATCCACCCAGTCCTTTCTAAAGGAGATCAGTCCTGGGTGTTCATTGGGAGGACTGATGTTGAAGCTGAAACTTCAATACTTGGGCCACCTGATGCAAAGAGCTGACTCATTTGAAGAAAAAAAAAAAAAAAACCCTGATGCTGCGAAAGGACGACGGAGGATGAGATAGTTGGATGGCATCACCGACACATTGGACACGAATTTGGGTAAACTCTGCAAGTTCGTGATGGACATGGAGGCCTGGCTTGCTGCATTCCATGGGGTCACAAAGAGTCAGACAAGACTGAGCGTCTGAACTGAACTGAGAACATGATATGTACTCATCATTTGGACTTATATCTATCCTGTGATCGAAGAATATCTTCAAGAACTAGCTTTTAAACTTAGTTGACCTAAATTCTCATTGAAAAACGTATCACACATGTCAAGCAGTGTACATATACATATGTAAAAAAAATATCAAAAATTTCTTACACTTGCTATGAACAAGGCACTCTGATATATTTTAGTCTATTCAATTTCCTTTGAAAAAAATGTTGATCCTTGCCGGGAGTCGGCATATTACATATTGAGTGCATATTGCATATTGAGTGCAGCACTTTTCAGGATCTGGAATAGCTCAACTGGAATTCTATCACTGCCAGTAGCCAGCGTGAGGAACTCCACCCATGACAAAGGTCATGAGGAAGGAGGCTCGGCATACGCAAAGGCGGGATCGAGCTTCAGGAATCCCCCTGGAAATTTTCCAGCATATACCCCCAAAACCAGAGTCTGCCTACTTTCTGCTTTCACCTACACCTCTGACTTTACGGGGGGCTGTCCCCCACTACCTCTCTGAAAAAAGAGTTAGCTTGCAGCTCCAGTTAATAATTCCTGGGTGTGACAGTGTTTCAACCTACAAACTCCTTTGGAAATCCTCTAGCCTGCCTGAATAGGTTTTTCCGGCCACATGTAATTGTTCAGAGCCTCCCAGCTGTGAGAGGCATGAGATGTTCTAAACTGTCTAAACACAGATTCTTTTGAGTAGCTAAAAGATTGATTAGAAATTGTATTGGTGAAGGGATTTTCACTTGTTGGGCCAATGTTTGCTGCTAACTTTCCATATCCCTTATCTGCTGTGTCCCTGGCAGTGTATTGATTAATATAATTGGTGTAAGTTGTAGCTTTAATGTTTGTAACCTGGGACCCTTGAATTAATTCTTTTTCTTGTTATAGCCCACCACACCTTTGCTCTGTAGGAATGCAACTACAGAGCAAAGTTATCTAATGCTTTTTGGAGGCTGGCGCCTGACTTTAGAATAATCACCTTTAGAGAAAAAGGCCTCCGGGCTAGAAGATGATGCAAATCACCTAAGCTTTTGCATATGATAAGTTTGCAGGAAGAAAGCCTGGCTTGCTGCAAGACTCTACCCCTTCCCCCATTATCCTCTATGCATAACTTAAGGTATAAAAACTACTTTGGAAAATAAAGTGCGGGCCTTGTTCACCGAAACTTGGTCTCACCATGTTGTTCTTTCTCTTACCTTCTGGCTGAATTATTTAGCCTCTTTTCTGCACTAAATTTCCTCACTGAGCTATCCTTATTTCAGCCTCTTTTCTCCACTGAATTTCCTCACTGAGCTATCCTCATTCTATTACTCTTTATATCCTTAATTAACATTTAATTAAGCAATTGTTTCCTGATCTTCGCCTACGCCGTCTCTCCTTCAAATACCCTGGATCAGCCGGGGCTGGTCCCCGGCAGATCCTGACAAACTCAATTCTTTTGATTACTCACCATTGGGTTTCCAATAGTGATTTTGTATTTTAAGAGACTCTTAAGAATACATATATGGGAGAATATCAACATAAAAAAAATTGCAATTCTTCTATGGATGATATATCTTTTCTCTTTCATTTGTTAATACTATTTAAAAAATTTTGGCCTTTCTTATTAGTATTTCATTGTATCTCATTGTGATTTTATGTGCATTTTCCTAGTGGGTGATGATATTTACCATCTTTTAATGGAGATCCAAACAGTCCATTCTAAAGGAGATCAGTCCTGGGTGTTCTTTGGAAGGAATGATGCTAAAGCTGAAACTCCAGTACTTTGGCTGCCTCATGCGAAGAGTTGACTCACTGGAAAAGACTCTGATGCTGGGAGGGATTGGGGGCAGGAGGAAAAGGGGATGACAGAGGATGAGATGGCTGGATGGCATCACTGACTCGATGGACGTGAGTTTGAGTGACCTCCGGGAGTTGGTGATGGACAGGGAGGCCTGGTGTGCTGTGATTCATGGGGTCACAAAGAGTCGGACATGACTGAGCAACTGAACTGAACTGAACTGAATGTGTTTCTTTGCAATCATTATATCTACTTAGAAGAAATGTCAGTTTTTAATTTTTATGAGATACAGTTTATAATTATTTTTCTTTTTGTAGGTTGTGTTTTGGTGTCCATTCTAAGAATTCCTCATTACCCCTAGATCCTGAAGATGTTTTGCATAGTTCTTTTCCTAAAATATTTATAGTTTTATATTTTTTATTTGAGTTCATGATCCATTTTTAAAAATTTCATCTTGTATAAAATGTGAAGTTTAGATACATGATCATTTTTTCTTAGTGATGTCCAGTTTCTATGTACTATCTGTTGACAAGGCTACCCTTATTCCATTGAAGTGCTCTTGCAACTTTTTTTTTTTAAAGATGATTGGATTGAGCATATTTGTGTGGATCTACTGGATATTCCATTATCTTCTGTTGATCTATGAATCTGTCCCTTTGTTATATCACACTATTTTAAATATTGTAGCTATATAATAGAATTTAATATCAAGTTAAATGCTTTTACCCACTTTCTTCTTCCTTGTCAATATAATTTTAGCAATTTTCCATACAAATATAATAATAAGGTAGTGTATAACTATAAAAAATTTCTTATTGTGATAGGAAATGCATAAATGCAGAGATAGATATGGGTAGAATTGGCATCTTTACAATGTTAAAGTTTCCAATACATGTCTCTCAATTAATTTAGGCCTTCTTTGATTTTTTTTCATCTATATCTATCATTTTCAGTATTTCAGTGTGTATTATATGATACTTCTTTAAATGTTTGATATAATTCCCCAATGAAATCATCTCAACTTAAAAATTTCTTTTTTGAGAAAATTAAAATTATAATTTCAATTTTATTAATGGTTAAAAGCTGTTTATGTTGACTACTTTATCTTTGTGAAATTTGTAATTTTGTGGTTTTTGAGAAATTCAATGTCAAATTTATGAAAATGATATTGCTTGTGGCATTCTGTATTTATTTTTTTCCATTAAACTATGTTACCTGTTTAATCAGAAATTAGGTAGAGTGATAATGAAAAGAAAATGAGTAAAGAGGTGCAATACATCTTTTAAAAATTGAACTATAGCAGATTGTCAAAGAATAGTCAACCTACCACACAATTGCACTCATCTCACAAGGTAGTAAAGTAATGCTCAAAATTCTCCAAGCCAGGTTTCAACAATAAGTGAACCATGAACTTCCTGATGTTCAAGCTGGTTTTAGAAAAGGCAAAGGATCCAGAGATCAAATTGCCAACATCTGCTGGATTATCGAAAAAGCAAGAGAGTTCCAGAAAAACATCTATTTCTGCTTTATTGACTATTCCAAATCCTTTGACTGTGTGGATCACAATAAACTGTGGAAAATTTTGAAAGAGATGGGCATACCAGACCACCTGACCTAATTCTTGAGAAACCTGTATGCAGGTCAGGAAGCAACAGCTAGAACTGGACATGGAAGAGACTGGTTCCAAATAGGAAAAGGACTATGTCAAAGCTGTATATTGTCACCCGGCTTATTTAACTTCTATGCAGAGTACATCATGAGAAACACTGGGCTGGAAGAAGCAGAAGCTGGAATCAAGATTGCCAGGAGAAATATCAATAACGTCAGATATGCAGATGACACCACCCTTATGGCAGAAAGTGAAGAGGAACTAAAAAGCCTCTTGATGAAAGTGAAAGTGGAGAGTGAAAAAGTTGGCTTAAAACTCAACATTCAGAAAACGAAGTTCATGGCATCTGGTCCCATCACTTCATGGCAAATAGATGGGGAAACAGTGGAAACATTGTCAGACTTTATATTTTGGGGCTCCGAAATCACTGCAGATGGTGATTGGAGCCATGAAATTAAAAGACACTTACTTCTTGGAAGGAAAGTTATGACGAACCTAGATAGCATATTAAAAAGCAGAGATATTGCTTTGTCAACAAAGGTCTGTCTGGTCAAGGCTATGGTTCTTCCAGTAGTCATGTATGGATGTGAGAGTTGGACTGTGAAGAAAGCTGAGCACCAAAGAATTGATGCTTTTGAACTGTGGTGTTGGAGAAGACTCTTGAGAGTCCCTTGGATTGCAAGGAGATCCATCCAGTCCATCCTAAAGGAAATCAGTCCTGGGTGTTCATTGGAAGGAGTGATGTTGAAGCTGAAACTCCCATACTTTGGCCACCTCACCTGAAGAGTTGACTCTTTGGAAAAGTCCTTGATGCTGGGAGGGATTGGGGGCAGGAAGAGAAGGAGACGACAGAGGATGAGATGGCTGGATGAAATAATCGACTCGATTTGGTTTGGGTAAACTTCTGGAGTTTGTGATGGACAGGAAGGCCTGGCATGCTGCGGTTCATGGGGTTGCAGAGTCGGACATAACTGAGCGACTGAACTGAACTGAATATTGTGTTAGTTTCAGGTATAAAGCAAAGTGATTCAGTTATATTTGTTCATATTGTATTCCATTATAGGTCATTACAAGATACTGAATATTATTCCCTCTGCTATACAGTAAACAATATTTGTTATCTGTTATATGTATCGTACTATGTTAATCCTATACTCCTAATACGTCCCTCTTTTCCTCCCTATCCCCATTGATAAGAATGTTTGTTTTCTACATCTATTAGTGAGTCTGTTTCTGGTTTGTGTATATAGATTTATTTGCATTAATTGTTAAATACCACATAAAGTAATATCACATCTGTAGTGCTTTATTGTGGACATATTTTTAATGATAAGTTAGGGAAAAGTTTGGTGAAATTTTTATTGAGATATAATTTATATGTTGTTCAGTCATTAAGTCGAGTCTGACTTTTTGTGACCCTGTGAACTGCAGCACACCAGTCTCCTCTATCTTCCACAATCTCTCAGAGTTTCCTCAATTTTATGTCCATTTCTGATGCTATCTAACCATTAAATTCTCTATGACTCCTTTCTCCTTTTTCCTTCAATCTTTCCCAGTATCCAGGTCTTTTCCAATAAGTTGACTCTTGGCATCAGGTGGCCAAAGCATTAGAGATTTAACCTCAGCATCAGTCCTTGCAATGAATATTTAGGGTTGATTTCCTTTAGGATTGACTGGTTTGATCTCCTTGATGTTCAAGAGATGCTCAAGAGCCTTCTCCAGCACCATAGTCCTAAAGCACCCATTCTTCAGTGCTCAGTGTTTTTTATGGTTCAAGTCTCATATCCATACATGACTATTGGATAACCCATAGCTTTGACTATACAGACCTTTGTTGTCAAAATGATGTCTCTTCTTTTTAATACACTGTGTAGGTTTGTTAAAGTTTTCATTCCAAGGAGCAAGCATCTTTTCATTTACTGGCTGAAGTCATCATCAGAAGTGATTTTGGAGCCTGAGAAAATAAAATCTGGCACTGTTTCCACTTTTTCCCCTTCTATTTGCCATGAAATGATGGGACAGGATGCCATGATCTTAGTTGGTTTAGTGTTGAGTTTATAATTGATATACAACACTGTAATATTTACAGATATACAACATAATGATTCAACCAATATTTGTATATATTGCACCACAATAAGTCGAGTTAACATCTATTACTGTGCATAATTACAGAATTTTTTCTTGTACTGACAATTTTAAGATTTATTCTTAGAGAAACTTTCAAATAGGCAATACAGTATTACTAACTATAGTTGCCATCCTGTGCCGTGCATCACCATGATTTACTTATTTTATAACCGGAAATTTGTACTTTTTACCCCCTTTAACCATTTTGGCCGTCCACCTATCCTCTCACTTCTGACAACCACCAGTTTGTTTTCCTTAAATATGAGCTTATTGTTCTGTTTTGTTTTGATTCCACATATAGTTGAGATCCTATGATTCTTGTTTTGACTTATTTCACTTAGTGTAACACTCTCAAGGCCCTTCTAAGTTGTTGCAAGTGGCAAGATTTAATTCTTTTTAAAAGCTGAATAATATTCCTCTGTGCATGTGTATGTATATGTGTATCACATTTTCTTCATCCATTCATCTATCAGTGGCTGTTGTAAATAATGCTGCATTGAATTTGGGATTGCATATTTCTGTTCAAGTTTGTATTCTTGTTATTTTCATATATATACCCAGCAATGAAATTGCCAGAGCATACAGTAGCTCTATTTTAATTTTTTTGAGGCACCTCCATATTGTTTTCCATAATGGCTGTACTAATTACCTTTGCATCAAGAGTGTACAAGGGTTTCCTTTTTTCTATATCTACATCAACACATTATTCTCTGTCCTTTTGATAATCACTATTCTGACAAGTATAAGGTTATATCTCATTGTGATTTTGATTTGCATCTCCTTGATGATTAGAGATTGTTGAGTATCTTTTCATGTACCACTTGTTGTTAGAGGTTTGTCAATTTTTTGTTGCATTGATTTCCTCTACTATTTTCCTGTTTTTATTTTCACTGATATCTCCTGTTGTCTCTATTGTTTCTTTAATTCTTCAAGAATTTTCCAACATATATTTAGGAAATACAGTGTATTTCCATGTACTGTTTAGGATTATGTTGTTTTTGTAAAATTTCCTTTTTTTCCTGCTTTTGATTTCTAGTTTGATACCATTATGGACTAAGAAATAATATACAAATGTGTATTCTGCTGTTGTTGAGTAGACTGTTCTTTAAACATCAATAAGATTCTATTATTTGATGTGTTTCTGGGTCATTTTATATTTTTGTTGATTTTTCTCTTTAGTAGTTCTATTAATTGCAGAGAATGTGGTGTTGAAGTCATCATCTACAACTGTGAATGTCTATTTCTGCTTTCAGTTCTATCAGTTTTTACTGATCTATTTTGAACCTTCATTGTTTGTTGCACAGACATTTAAGATCATTGTACCTCTCTCTGGTATGGTATATTGATCATTTTTATCATTATGTAATGTTCTTCTTTGACTGTAATTATTTTTGTTGTTGCTCTAATGTCTACTTTATCTGATACTAATATAGCCATTCCTGCTTTATTTTGATTAATGTTTACGTGGTACAGGCATACGTGGTACAGGCATACCTCATTTTACTGTACTTCTTTTTATTGAACTTCACAGATATCATGGTTTTTACAAATTGAAGACTTGTGGCAAGCCTGCATTAAACAATCCTATCGATACCATTTTTCTAACAAGATTTATTCACTTTGTATCTCTGTGTCACACTGTGGTAATTTTTGCAACATATACATTTATTATTATCATATTTTAATGGTATTTTATGATCAGTGATCTTTGATGTTACTATTTTAATTACTTTAAGGGTGTCAGAAAGTGTGCCCACATAAGATAGCTAACTTAATAAATGTGTGTGTTCTGACTACTCCACCAACTATCTATTCTCCCATCTCTCTCATTTTCCTCGGCCTCCATATTCTCTGAAACACAGAAATATTGAAAATAGACCAATTAATAGCACAGTGTTGTTGCTGTTCAGTCACTAAGTCATGCCCAACTCTTTGCAATCCAATAGACTATAGCACTTCAGGCTTTGCTGTCCTTCACTAACTCCCTGAGTTTGCTCAGATTAATATCCATTGAGTTGATGATGCCATCCAACTATCTCACCCCCTGTTACCTTTGAACCCTCCTACCCCCAATCCTTCCCAGCATCAGGGCCTTTTTTAATGAGTCAGTTCTTCGCATCAGGTGGCCAAAATATTGGAGCTTTAGCTTCAGCATCAGTCTTTCCAATGAATATTCAGTGTTGATATTCTTTAGGATTGACTGGTTTGATCTCCTTGCAGTCCAAGGGACTCTCAAGAGTCTTTTCCAACACAACAGTTCAAAAGCATAAATTCTATGGTGTTCAGCTTTGTTTATAGTCCAACTTTCACATCCGTACCTGACTACTGGAAAAACCATACCTTTGGCTAGACAGACCTTTGTTGGCAAAGTGATGTCTCTACTTTTAAATACACTATCTAGGTTTGTCATAGCCTTTCTTCCAAGGAGCAAGGGGTTTTTAATTTCATAGCTTAAGTCACCATCCACAGTTATTTTGGGGCCCAAGAAAATAAAATATGCCATTGTTTTCACATTTTCCCCATCTACTTGCCATGAAGTGATGAGCCCAGATGCCATGATCTTAGTTTTCTGAATGCTGAATTTTAAACCAGCTTTTTCAATCCTGTCTTTTGCCCTCATCAAAAGGCTCTTCAGTCCCTCTTCACTTTCTGCCATTAGAGTGTTATCATCTGCATATTTGAGATTGTTATTTCTCCCAGCTATATTAATTCCAGCTTCAGAATTATCCATCCTGTCAGCATTTCCCATGATGTACTCCACATATAGGGGTCTCCCAGGTGGCTCGGTAGGTAAAGAATCCACCTGCAATGCAGGAGTTCCAGAGGATGCAGGTTTGATCCCTGGGTCTGGAAGATTCCCTAGAGGAGGACATGGCAACCCACTCCAGTATTCTTGCCTGTAGAATCCCATGGATAGAGGAACCTGGCGGGCTACAGTCAATAGGGTTGCAAAGAGTCAGACACAACTGAGGCGACTGAGCACACATGCACTCTATAAATAGGTTATATAAGCAGAGTTGCAATATACAAACTTGCTGTACTCTTTTTCCAATTTTGAACCAATCTATTGTTTCATGTCTGGTTCTAGCTGTTGCCTCTTGATCTGCATACAGGTTTCTCAATAGAAATGTAACGTGGTCTGGTATTCTCATCTCTAAGAATTTTTCACGGTTTGCTGTGATCCACGGTCAACAGCCTTCATGTAGTCAATGAAGTAGAAGTAGATTTTTTGGAATTCACTTGTTTTTTTCTATGACCCAATTGACGTTGGCAATTTGATCTCTGGTTCCTTTTCTAAACCCAGCTTGCACAACTGGAAGTTCTTGGGTCACATACTCTTGAAACCTAGCTTGAAGATTTTTGAGTATTACCTTGATAGCATGTGAAATGACCACAATTGTCTGGTATTTTGAACATTCTTTGGCATTACCATTTCTTTGAAATTGTAAGCAAAACTTGACCTTTTCCAGTCCTGTAACTATCACTGAGTTTTCCAAATTTGCTGGTATATTGAATGCAGCACTTTAACAATGTCATATTTTGGGACTTGAAATTGTTCAGTTGGCATTCTATCACCTGCACCAGCTTTGTTGGTAGTAATGCTTCCTAAAACCCACTTGATTTCACCTTCCAGGATGTCTGGCTCTAGGTGAGTGATCACACTATTGTGGTTATCTGGGTCATTAAGACATTTTTGTACAGTTTTTCTGTGTATTCTTGCCACTTCCTCTTAATCTCTTATCCTTCTGTTAAGTCTTTGCCACTTTTGTCTTTATTTTGTCTGTTTCTGAATGTAATATTCTATTGATATCTCCAATTTTCTTGAAGAGATCTCTAGTCTTTCCCATTCTATTGTTTCCATCTATTTTTTTTTTTTTTTTGCATTTCTCACTTAAAAAGGCTTTCTTAGCTCTCCTTGCTATTCTCTACAGCTCTGCATTCAGTTGGGTATATATTTCACTTTCCTCTTTGCCTTTCACTTTTCTTTTCTCAGTTATTTGTAAGACTTTCTTAGGCAACCATTTTGCCTTATCATATTTCTTTTTCTTTGGGATGGTTTTGTTCACCACCTTCTTTACAACGTTACAAACTGTCCATAGTTCTTCAAGCACACTGTCTATTAATGTAGCTCCTTGAATCTATTTGTCACCTCTACTGTATAATCCTAAGGGATTTAATTTAGGTCATACCTGAATGGTCTAGTGTTTACCCATACTTTCTTCAATTTAAGCCTGAATTTTGCAGTAAAGATCTCATGATCTGAGCCACAATCAGCTTGAGGTCTTATTTTTGCTGACTGTATAGAGCTTCTCAATGACCTCAAAATATTCACAATAAAAAGAAGAGTTGTACAGCTCTCACTTTAAATCAAGAACTAGAAATATGCTTGGTGAAGAAGGCGTGTAAAAAGCCAGGATAGGTTTAAACCTAAACCTCTTGAACCAAACAGCTAGCTAGTTCAGCTAGTTGTGAATGCAAAGAAAAGTTCTTGAAGCTAACTAAAAATGACATTCCAGTGAATACATGAAGGATAAGAAAGCAGAATATCCTTATTCTTGACATGGAGAAAGTTTTAGTAGTCTAGTTAGAAGAACAAACCAGTCACAACATTCCCTTGAGCCAAAGTCTAATCCTAAGCAAGCACCTAACTCTATTCCACAAAGAGGTTCAAATGGCTACATTCAAGGGAATTTGGAAATTGATTCTAACCCTCATGGATGACTTTGAGGGATTCAAGACATCAGTGGAGGAAGTAATGGCAGATGTGGTGGAGAGCAAGAAAACTACTGTGAATAAGTGATAGTCACTCACTCATGTTCGACTCTTTGTGTTCCCATGAACTGTAGCCTACCAGGCTCCTCTCTCCATGGAATTCTCCAGGCAAGAATCCTGGAGTGATGCCAAAAATAATTCCAAGTCATAGAATTGAAGGAAGTCATCTTTTGTCTTCAGACAGTCTCGAGAATTGTATGAATAGGAGGAAGATAGCATTTGCTACAGTCTTACCCTTACACCACTCATATACACTCATGTCTCACTTAATGTACACTCTGTCTTATCACAGATCCTTTACAGTAGTTTCCAGTTGTAATTTCTTAACAAAAAAAGCTTCTGCACAACAAAGGAAACTATTAGTAAGGTGAAAAGACAGCCTTCAGAATGGGAGAAAATAATAGCAAATGAAGCAACTGACAAACAACTAATCTCAAAAATATACAAGCAACTCCTACAGCTCAACTCCAGAAAAATAAATGACCCAATCAAAAAATGCGCCAAAGAACTAAATAGACATTTCTCCAAAGAAGACATACAGATGGCTAACAAACACATGAAAAGATGCTTAACATCATTCATTATCAGAGAAATGCAAATCAAAACCACTATGAGGTACCATTTCATGCCAGTCAGAATGGCTGCGATCCATAAGTCTACAAGCAATAAATGCTGGAGAGGGTGTGGAGAAAAGGGAACTCTCTTACACGGTTGGTGGGAATGCAAACTAGTACAGCCACTATGGAGAACAGTGTGGAGATTCCTTAAAAAACTGGATGATGATCCAGCAATCCCACTGCTGGGCATACACACTGAGGAAACCAGAAGGGAAAGAGACACGTGTACCCCAATGTTCATCGCAGCACTGTTTATAATAGCCAGGACATGGAAGCAACCTAGATGTCCATCGGCAGATGAATGGATAAGAAAGCTGTGGTACATATACACAATGGAGTATTACTCAGCCATTGAAAAGAATACATTTGAATCAGTTCTAATGAGATGGATGAAACTGGAACCTATTATACAGAGTAAAGTAAGCCTGAAAGAAAAACACCAATACAGTATACTAACGCATATATATGGAATTTAGAAAGATGGTAACAACAACCCTGTGTATGAGACTGCAAAAGAGACACTGATGTATAGATCAGTCTTATGGACTCTGTGGGAGAGGGAGAGGGTGGGGAGATTTGGGAGAATGGCATTGAAACATGTATAATATCATGTATGAAACGAGTCGCCAGTCCAGGTTCGATGCACGATACTGGATGCTTGGGGCTGGTGCACTGGGACGACCCAGAGGGAGGGTATGGGGAGGGAGGAGGGAGGAGGGATCAGGATGGGGAACACAGGTATACCTGTGGCGGATTCATTTCGATATTTGGCAAGACTAATACAATATTGTAAAGTTTAAAAATAAAATAAAATTAAAAAAAAAAGGAATACAACAGAAGGGTAAATGGGATAACCATTAGTACCTGATGCTATAATTTTCCTGATGTTATTCTTTTGCTTTACCATAAATTCTAGATTTTCTTTCCCTATCTTCAGAATACAATCCTGATCTGAATTGTCTGCCAAGTTGAGAGACCTAGACCTTCATCTCTACAAGATTTAAGCCTTCTGGATACCTTGTTCTTATCAGTCTGTCATTGCTACAATTTTTCTCTTCCTATTAATATCCAGTATGGAAGCACAAAATGGAATCTCAATGACTATCCCCATTTTGGTGCAGTAATCATAGCTCTTTGTGAAATAACTTTCAATTACCGCTACTGGTATGTAAGACTTTCTTTTGCTACTGTTCTACTTGTAGAAGAAACCCAAAAAGACCCATTTCAGCCATAGATTTTGATTTTATAGGCCTCTTCTTGTGTTCACTAATGGAAGCTCCTTCTGTGGGAAGCAGGGACCATGGAACCTAAAGTTGCTGGAAAAGAAATAATAAATTCCTCAGTGCTGGCGAGTGTACCATTTCTACTCCTACCACTTTGTTCCTAAATCATGTGTTCTATCTTTAGGGGAACAGCATGATAAAATTTACATTAGCTTAAGGGATAAATTATATCCTTAAGAAGAGTATAACATCTGAGATTATTTCCAAGCCAGTACCTTAGTCGCACCATCAAGAGATTGTTTTAATGTTCCATAAGGCTGGAAGCTTCTGGGTGATATAATATATGGTATAAGCGATGAATTCTTTGATCATGTGCTAATTGCGGCAGCATTTTTGCTAAAAACAAATAAACAAGCAAACAACAGCAAAACTGTCCCCTTGTTCCAAGGTTGTATTATGTGGAGCTCAGGGTGGGTAAATTTGACACTCTGTGCGTCCCTGAGTAGTAATGCTAACAGAAACAGTATGAACATCCATACTAAGAATTCATGTCACTCTTAGTAAGGACCATCCTCTCTTGTGGAAAGAGTTGTATGTAATCAACTTCCCACCATGTGTCTGGTTGTTGTTCTCTTAGAAGGGCTTGCTATATTAAGAGCCCAGTCTCAGTCTTTGCTGTTTACGGATCAGATATTTAGCAGTGGAAATAGGTAAATTAGCCTTGATGAGATTGAGTCCATGCTTTTGAGCCTGTGCATAAATGCCACTTTTGTTACCATGTGTCATGGTTGTATAGCAACCCCTCCCTCAAAATATATGTCCACATCAGAGTCCTAGAACCTGTAAATGTTACATTATTTGGAAAAATTATCTTTGCCTATGCAATTAAGATAAGGAACTTGAGATCAGTGTGAATTATCGGTGTGGGCTCTGAATTCACTAACAAGTGTGTTATGAGACACACAGTAGAGACATAGACAGGGGAGGAGGAGGCAATGTGAAGGAGGCAGAGATGGAAGTAATGCAGCAACACACCAATGAAAGCCAAAGATTGCCAGCAGTCACCAAAGGCCATGAAAGAGGTACAAAATCAATTCTTATCCAAAGCTTTGGGAGAGAGGACAACCTGGTTGATATCTTGATTTTGGACAGCTGATCTCCTTAATTGTGAGAAAATAAATTTCCACTGTTTTTAGCCACCAAATTCGAGGTGATTTTTTAAGGCTGGCCTAAAAAACCTATACTATGATTACTGTATTCATAATTTTATTCTCTAAGCCATTGGGTGGGAGAGAAGACAAACTAGAAGAAATCCACTAAAACAGTCATTCAATCCACTCGGTTGCTCAATGCCTCCTCTACAGTGGTGTCAGGTGAGCATTGACTTGAGACAATGATCTGCACACTTTGTTCCTACTCCTGTAGTCTCAGTCACATTTATCTCTCTCTGACTTCATGATCTTCAATCTTCAAATCTTGCTCATTCCAGACTTCCAGTAATCAGTCAAATGATTCCTCACTACTTTGGTGGAGAGAGTGCCCTCTGGAGCCTGCTGAGGAAGATGTTCAGATGATAAGTTTTATGGTCTCCCATAGTTAATCCCTTCTAGCATGTCCATCATTTTTTGGCTTCTACCTCCTTCACTGATGTCTTGGCAAGGCAGTTCAGACATATATACCTCATTTTCAGTGGAGAATCTTTTCTTTATTCACATTGATCATAATCCACATAATTTATAAATGTGATATGACTGCTGCCCCCTGAATGGCTCCCGTGGTTAGAAAACACCTCAAACAGAGTTACAGGAAGACCTTAATGTGTCTAGAAATTATTTTCAAGGATTTGGGTCAGGGCACTAGCAGCACCTGCTACAAATGTCAAAGATTAAATTATAAGTAATAGGTTCAAATACATCTTGATTAGAATCCTGACTTTATTTGTTGTTTTCTGTTGTTGTGGTCATTGTTGTTTGTCCATTTGTTTTTCAGCCATGCTGTGGCTTGTGTGATCTTAATTCCTGACCAGGACAAGGACTGAGTCTAGTCGTTCAGCAGTGAAAGCACAAAGTCCTAACAACTGGAAAGTCAGGGAATGCCCCTGGCTTTACTTGTTAACAGCTTGGTGATCTTGGGCCACTCTTTTATTCACCTGAGCCTTTATTTCCACATTGAACATAAGTAATTTAAAATAATTTGCTTTATAATTTGATAGGAAAATTAGGGTAAAGTAAATGAATTGCTTAACACAATGCCCAGCACAAAGCTAAAAACCTTTGCAAATGAAACCAAAAAATCCTAACTTATTTGACTCCAAGGCCTATTTTTTGAAGAGGGTTAACAGAAGTCATGTTATACAGCATCATGCTTCCATATTCTGTTATTCCAAGATAAACTTGTAGGATTTTAGTTCCCTGACCAGGGATTGAACCCTGGCCTCAGAAATGAAAGCATAGAGTCCTAATTACTGGACGGCAAAGGAATTGTCAGGTTAAAGTCAGCTTAAATGTAACACTGAAACTTGGTAATAATTTCTGATGGATTAATACACAAACAGCATTCAGTTCCTGAAAAACTATATATTCCCTCAAGTATTTAGAAATGGGATTTCTATAAGTTCCTTGCTGAAAACTTCTTTCAAGTGTCCTAACAAATATTTAATTGATTACACTTAGACATCATCTGATTAATATGCTATGCTTTGCACTTAAAAATACATATGAAGAAGTGACTATTTGCAATTCTTAATTCTGAATTCCACAATATCTTTCTAATTGACATATCTTATGTCCTACATTAACTTAAATAGTTCAAAGGACTGTTTATGTTGCAAGAGATTTAGAAATGCTTTACATGGTTTTCTGTCACTTTAAGTTAGGAAGCAATTAACAAATGACCTCTATTATCTTGTTTTATTTCTCTTCCAGGCAGTTCACATTAGAATTCACTACTGGATTGCAGATGACTCTTGTCACCTTGGGAAACTATTAAACCAATCAATTTCCTCCCCAAGGTTGGCATTAACTACTGACATTTTAAGTGCCCAACAGTATTGACGATCCTTGTAATGCTTAAAAATTTTGTCTAAAGCCATTCATGGCCTGCTTTTGTGTGTTTAGAATGGGATTAGATGAAGTTTTCTCACCAGTGGTGTTATTCTCTTCCACATCTTGCTGATTTGGGGCATACTTTTATAAAATGCTGCTTCTTCTTACGTACCTCTCATGTCTTGGGAAAAAAATAAGGGTAAATATAGGATCCCAAAAGCTTGATTACTGCATTACCTGTAGCAAGTTACTCAAGCTCTCTGAGCTGCAATTTCATTTTTTTTAAGTAGATATAATCATGAGCTTACGTGAAGACTAAATTAAATAGCATATGTGAAGAAACAACAAAATGTGCATTTAATCAAAAACCAAATTGAAACATTGGCTACACTCTTCCAGGGGGTCTGTTGACCAGAAATAGCATAAGATTTAATGCTGATAGTCTCTGCAGTCTAATCCCTGACAGTAGCACATGAAATAATTAGTCTGATTTTTTAAACTCCTTCTTTTAGGCAAATAGTTTAGTATTAACTGTATCCCTTTCTGTTGGACAAGATGAAGACTTGAAAATATGAGGTCAAAATTGCTAGGAGGCTCAATGTACTTTTCTACTCACTTCCCTGACCTCTTCCTAAAGAAACAAACATATAGGATTCCTAATATACCAAAGAAATTGCAATTATCACATGGACTGGGAAAAAAATTTTTCCTGTAACGGCCAGGGCTTGAAATTCCAATTGTTGTTCAGTTGCCAAGTTGTGTCCAACTCTCCATGATCCCATGGACCACAGCATGCCAGGCTTCCCTGTCCCTCATCATGTCCTAGAGTATGCCCTTGTTCATGTCCATTGCATCAGTGATGTCATCCAACCACATCATACTCTGTCACCTCTTTTCCTTCTGCCTTCAATCTTTCCCAGCATCAGGGTCTTTTCCAGTGAGTCAGCTGTTCACATCAGGTGGCCAAAGTATTGGAGTTTCAGCTTCAGCGTCAGTTCTTCCAGTCAGTATTCAGGGTTGATTTCCTTTAGGATTGACTGGTTTAAAATTTCAATAGGGGCCATCTATTAGGGTTTTATTTAAATAAGACAGACAAACTATATTTGACACAAATAAAAATGCATATTATATGTCTGTGTATAACTTTTCTTCCTGTAGAATTCTTTAGATCTTAAAGAGTGTGCAAGTCTTTGTACATATATTAATTTGCACATAAAATATTAAGATTCACAACCAACACATACATTAATTAAGAGTGTTTTGCACTCTTTGTGTGCTCAGTGCCATACCAGAGCTTTGGAGTATGCAAAAGAAATATAACATAGTTTTCTACCAAAGAGAATGAAAACTGGTTGCAGAGATCAGACTAGCATACACAAAGAGATCAACACATAAAAATGTAAACTAGCTCATAATCATGTGCTTAATCATGCACAGAGCAGATTATAAATTCTTGACAAAAGGGATATGATTTAAAGTGTGGCTAGTTAGGAACTGTTACATGGAAGATATGTGTCTTAAGGTCAAAACTTTGGGAGACATTTACTTTAGACCTTGGTTACATCTTTAGAAATATAGGGGTGGAGTTCTCTTCAATGATTGTTTAATATTATTCTTTCTACAGACAACCCTTATGTCCCAAAACATCCAAAGAAATTTAAATCACATGGAACAAGTTATTTCTGGAAACTTCATGGGTACCGTAATGATTGTATGTATAAAAATATTTTTTAAAATACTACTGATTCATTTTAATCTGTTTGTTGAAGACATACTCTGTGTTTTTCAGCATATATGAAAAATATCTACAGACTAAAATATTTTTCACTGTATCAGCATAAATTTTGGATTTAAGCTCATAAACCATTTATAAAAAATATGTGTATTTTGAAGTAAGTATTGTTTTTGAACTTTGAATTGGGTTCCTGAAAAAGGTGATGAAATGATATCAGTCTAAAATTCTTTCATAGGGAGGAAAAATACTATAATGAAGGGCCACATCCCCAACCACGGGTTCTCATTCATTCAATCATTCAGTCATTTACTTATTAAACAATCTCTTCCATGTCAGTGCCATGCTAAGTGCTAACCATACAGTAATGAATGAAACAGACCTTATTCCTGCCCACATGGGGCTTAGTCTAATGGGGCAGGCAGACATTAAGCAAACAAATAAATGTAGAATTGTCAATTGCTATTTGTTATTTAACAAAAAGAGCTGAAAGAGACAATGGAGAAAAGCTAGACTGTCCCAGAGAAGGCTTCTTATAGGAGATGATTTCTAAAAGAAATTAACCATATTAAAAGCCTGTGAATGAACATTCCATCCAGAAGGACCAACATGTACATATTCAAGAAGCAGAAAAACTGCTGTGGTTCAGGCACATAAAACTAAAAAAAGAGAGTGACATCAGATGAGGTTGAAAAGGCAGCAGTGGCTAAAAGCTTAGGGGAGTTCCTGTAAGCCACTAGACTTTATTCTAAGTGCATTAAATGATGTGTTGAGTTTGAAGACGATGAATGATATAATTTTATTTACATGGTATAAAGATTATTTTTGCTTATTTGTAGAGAAAAATTAGAGGTGTGTGAGGAAGAAAATGCATAAGTCCAGTATTTGTTTGCATATTAAATAAACTAAAAATGATGTGCCTTTATTCCACATGAAATAAAACTTTCACAATTATGTATGTTATGTATAATATCATATATGAAACGAGTCGCCAGTCCAGTTTTGATGCACAATACTGGAAGCCTGGGGCTCATGCACTCGGATGACCCAGAGGGATGGTATGGGGAGGGATGAAGGAGGAGGGTTCAGGATGGGGAATACATATATACCTGTGGCAGATTCATTTTGATATATGGCAAAGCCAATACAATATTGTAAAGTTAAATAAAATTAAATTTAAAAAAATGGGACAGGACAGTGATAATTGGAATGTAAAGCTGATAAAAGCAGAGACTTCATTTATCTTATCTTTAATAAGTAGTACTTAGTACTAAGTATATAGTAATTGGTAAAAAATATTGACTAATTCTTGGATTAATGAATAAAATAATTTTTGTTTACTGTGGCTTATATAACTGATTTCTGAAAGAATGACTATTACTTGCAGAAGAACTGGGGCTTCTCAGTACAGGAGAATTTAATAAAATACCATGCCAGAGTCTGAGATCCAGTAATAACTACACAATTAACTCTTCTCTAAATGGAAGAAGATAGTATATAATACTGCAATGAATAATATAATTTGCATGCTGCTTGTTAAAAACAAAATAAATAGTAAAATGAGTATAATAGGCAAAGTATTATGAACAGTGTATTATTATGAGGTGGATTATGACTCTGAAATGAAAACTGATTGTAATGAGATCAGAAGATTACAGCAACGAAAAAATTAAAAGCATAAGAGTTTCCTTCAGTACAATTCAGTTCAGTCACTCAGTCGTGTCTGACTCTTTGCAACCCCATGAATCGCAGCACGCCAGGCCTCCCTGTCCATCACCAACTCCCAAAATTCACTCAGACTCACGTCTATCGAGTCAGTGATGCCATCCAGCCATCTCATCCTGTCGTCCCCTTCACCTCCTGCCCCCAATCACTCCCAGCATCAGAGTCTTTTCCAATGAGTCAACTCTTTGCATGAGGTGGCCAAAGTTATGGAGTTTCAGCTTTAGCATCAGTCCTTCCAAAAAAATCCCAGGGCAGATCTCCTTCAGAATGGACTGGTTGGATCTCCTTGCAGTCCAAGGGAATCACAACAGTCTTCTCCAACACCACAGTTCAAAAGCATCAATTCTTTGGCACTCAGCTTTATTTATAGTCCAACTCGCACACCCATACATAACCACTGGAAAAACCATAGCCTTGACTAGACGGAACTTTGTTGACAAAGTAATGTCTCTGCTTTTTAATATGCTGTCTAGGTTGGTCATAACTTGTGGGGAGCGAGCTCTGCCCCTGGCAAAGGTCATGAGGAAGGAGGCTTGGCATACGCAAAGGTGGGATCAAGCCTCAGGAGTCTCCCTGGAAATTCTCGAGCAATCTACCCCCCAAACCAGAGTCTGCCTACTTTCTGCTTTGTGCTTTCACCTACACCTCTGACTTTACGGGGGGCTGTCCCCCACTACCTCTCTGAAAAAAGAGTTAGCTTACAGCTCCAGTTAATAATTCCTGGGTGTGACAGTGTTTCAACCTACAAACTCCCTTGGAAGTCCTCTAGCCTGCCTGAATAGGTTTTTCCGGCCACATGTGATTGCTCAGAGCCTCCAAACTGTGAAAGGCATGAGATGTTCTAAACTGTCTAAATACAGATTCCTTTGAGCAGTTAAAAGATTGATAGAAATTGTATTGGTGAAGGGATTTTCACTTGTTGGGCCAATGTTTGCTGCTAAGACTCCATATCCCTTATCTGCTGTGTCCCTGGCAGTGTATTGATTAATATAATTGGTGTAAATAGTAGCTTTAATGTTTGTAACCTGGGACCCTTGAATTAATTCTTTTTCTTGTTATAGCCCACCACACCTTTGCTCTGTAGGAATGCAACTTTATCTAATGCTTTTTGGAGGCTGGCGCCTGACTTTAGAATAATCACCTTTAGAGAAAAAGGCCTCTGGGCCAGAAGATGATGCAAATCACCTAAGCTTTTGCATATGATAAGTTTGCAGGAAGAAAGCCTGGCTTACTGCATGACTCTACCCCTTCCCCCATTATCCTCTATGCATAACTTAAGGTATAAAAACTACTTTGGAAAATAAAGTGTGGGCCGTGTTCACCGAAACTTGGTCTCACCATGTCGTTCTTTCTCTTACCTTCTGGCTGAATTATTCAGCCTCTTTTCTCCACTGAGTTTCCTCACTGAGCTATCCTCATTCTATTACTCTTTATATCCTTAATTAACATTTAATTAAGCAATTGTTTCCTGATCCTCGCTGACGCCATCCCAGCTTCGAATTCCCTGGATCCACCGGGGCTGGACCCCGGCAATAACTTTCCTTCCAAGGAGTAAGTCTTTTAATTTCATGGCTGCAATCACCATCTGCAGTGATTTTGGATCCCAGAAAATAAATTCAGCCACTGTTTCCACTGTTTCCCCATCTATTTGCCATGAAGTGATGGGACCAGATGCCATGCTCTTAGTTTTCTGAACGTTGAGCTTTAAGCCAACTTTTTCACTCTTCTCTTTCACTTTCATCAAGGGGTTCTTTAGTTCTTCACTTACTGCCATCAGGGTGGTGTCATCTGCCTATCTGAGGTTATTGGTATTTCTCCCGGCAATCTTGATTCCAGTGTGTGCTTCCTCTAGCCCAGCGTTTCTCATGATGTACTCTGCATATAAGTTAAATAAGCAGGGTGACAATATAGAGTCTTGATGTACTCCTTTCCTAGTTTGGAACCAGTCCATTGTTCCATGGCCGGTTCTAACTTTTGCTTCTTGACCTGCATACAGATTGCTCAGGAGACAGGAAAGCGGTCTGGTATTTCCATCTCATGAAGAATTTTCCACCGTTTCTTGTGATCCACACAAACAATAGCGTTGAAAGCAAGTGAAAGTTAAAGTCGCTCAGTTGTGTCTGACTGTTTGCAACCCCATACAGTCCATGGATTTCTCCAGGGAAGAATACTGGAGTGGGTAGTGTTTCCCTTCTCCAGGGGATCTTCCCAACTCAGGATCAAACCCAGGTCTCCCACATTGCAGGTGGATTCTTTACTGCTAAGTCGCTTCAGTTGTCTCTGACTGTGCAACCCCATAGACAGCAGCCCACCAGGCTCCGCTGTCCCTGGGATTCTCCAGACAAGAACACTGGAGTGGGTTGCCATTTCCTTCTCCAATGCATGAAAGTGAAAAGTGAAACTGAAGGCACTCAGTCGTGTCCAACTCTTAGCGACCCAATGGACTGCAGCCTACCAGGCTCCTTGGTCCATGGGATTTGCCAGTCAAGAGTACTGGAGTGGGTTGCCATTGCCTTCTCCAGATTCTTTACTAGCTAAGCCAAAAGAGGAAGTCCAAGAATATTGGAGTGGGCAGCCTATCCCTCATCCAGCAGATCTTCCCGACCCAGGAATCTTGCCAGGATGTCCTGCACTGAGGGCTGGTTCTTTACCAACTGAGCTATCTGGCATTGTCAGTAAAGCAGAAGCATATGTTTTTTTTGGAACTCTCTTGATTTTTCCATGATCCAACAGATGTTGGCAATTTAATCTCTGGTTCCTCTGCCTTTTCTAAAACCAGTCTGAACATTTGGAGGTTTTCGGTTCATATACTGTTGAAGACTCACCTGGACAATTTTGAGCACTACTTAGTTAGTGTGTGAGATGAATGCAGTGGTTTGAACATAGTTTGGCATGGCCTTTCTTTGAGGTTGGAATGAAAACTAACCTTTTCCTGTCCTGTGGCCACTGCTGAGTTTTCCAAATTTGCTGACATATCTACTACAATAGTTTAATGGCATCATCTTTCAGGACTCAAAATAACTCAGCTGTAATTCCATCACCTCTGCTAACTTTGTCTCTAGTCATCCTTCCTAGAGTCCATTTGACTTCAGACTCAAGCATGTCTGGCTCTAGGTGAATGATCATACAATTGTAGTTATCTGGGTCATTAAGATCGTTTTTGTATAGTTCTTCTGTGTATTCTTGCCACCTTTTAAAAATATCTTATGCTTATGACCCAGCAATCCCACTGCTGGGCATACACACCGAGGAAACCAGAATTGAAAGAGATACGTGTACCCCAGTGTTCATTACAAGCACTATTTATAATAACCAGGACACGGAGGCATCCTAGATGTCCATCAGCAGACGAATGGATAAGAAAGCTGTGGTACATATACACAATGGAGTATTACTCAGCCATTAAAAAGAATACATTTGAATCAGTTCTAATGAGGTGGATGAAACTGAAGCCTATTATACAGAGTGAAGTAAGCCAGAAAGAAAAACACCAATACAGTATACTAACGCATATATATGGAATTTAGTAAGATGGTAAGGATAACCCTGTATGTGAGTCAGCAAAAGAGACACAGATGTGTAGAACAGTCTTTTGGACTCTGTGGGAGAGGTAGAGGGTGGGATGATTTGGGAGAATGGCATTGATGCATGTTTAATATCATATAAGAAAGGAATTGCCAGTCCAGGTTCGATGCAGGATACAGGATACTTGGGGCTGGTGACTGGGATGACCCAGAGGGATGGTATGGGGAGGGAGGTGTGAGGGGGGTTCAGGATTGGGAACACATGTACACCCGTGATGCATTCATGATGATGTATGGCAAAACCAATACAATATTGTAAAGTAATTAGCCTCCAATAAAAATAAATAAATTATAAAAATAAAAATATCTTCTGCTTCTGTTAGGTCCTTGCTATTTCTGTCCTTTATTGTGCCCATCTTTGCATGAAATATTCCCTTGGTATCTCTAGTTTCTTTGAAGAGATCTGTAGTCTTTCCCATTTATTGTTTTCCTCTATCTCTTTGCATTGATCACTGAGGAAGGCTTTCTCGTCTCTCCTTACTATTCTTTGGAACTCTGCATCCAGATGGGTATATCTTTTCTTTTCTCCTTTGCCTTAACTTCTCTTCTCTTCTCAGCTATTTGTAAGGCCTACTCAGATAACCATTTTGCCTTTTTGCATTTGTTTTTCTTTTTTTTTAATTTAAATTTATTTATTTTAGTTAGATGCTAATTACTTTACAATATTGTACTGGTTTTGCCATACATCAACATGAATCCACCATGGGTGTACACGTGTTCCCAATCCTTAACCCCCCTCCCACCTCCCTCCACATACCATCCATCTGGATTATCCCAGTGCACCAGCCCCAAGCCGACTGTATCCTGCATTGAACCTGGACTGGCGATTCGTTTCTCATATGATATACATGTTTCAATGCCATTCTCCCAAATCACCCCGCCTCCCTCTCCCACAGAGTCCAAAAGACTGTTTTTCTTTGGAATGACATTGATCACTGCCATCTTGTTCTGTGCCCATCATTAAACACAAAACTCACAAAAAATCTCCATTTTAAAGGTAGGAAATAAAAATATTCCAAGACTTTTATGGTTCACTCTTAGAGCTAATGCAAGCAGTTAGTATGGTCCCTGGCATTAATCTATCAGTATCATTGTTCCCACCGCTCAAAAATGAGATTCTACAGTTTGATGGGTCTATCCTCCAAACGGAAATGTGCAATATTAAAGCACAGAAATTGGGGTCACATTCATAGCATCAGTGATCTATGAACTTATGCTTACATCTACTACACAGTATTGGGTCATGTTCTAATTTCTTTGCTCTAACTTGCCTCTGTTTCTCTAAACTATCTTCAGCAGTGAAAGATGTTAAAATTTACATTGTTTAAATGTTTATAAAGAAACAAACACTCATTTTACAGTATCCCCTACTCTAAATAGAGTTCTGACCACAATATAATTCTTTGCCTGGAAAAGCAACATCTTCAGGCTTTGATCAGATCCGTTTTTAATATCTGGAAATTTTTATGAATTATAATAAACTGATAATGACATATGCCTTGTGTTTATCTACTCACAGAATAAGTCTCCTTACTTGTTTTCAATAAGTCTTATTCCCATATTGCCTTACCTTTAGCAACTTTTCCATACAATGCCCAGGTAAGAAGGTATTTGGAAAAACTCTCCTCAGAACTATGTTTATATATACCAAATTCTTTTCAGTATTTTATATTAAGGATTCTCTCTTATAACATATTTCAGCAAAAATTGTTGGAATGACTTTTGGGGAATAAGAATAAATAATTAAGATGCAGCTTCACTTTTAGTAAATTTCATCATATACATATGATTTAGTTGTATAATGGTTTATATCCTATTTGTGTACTGGAGGCTAAACTTCACAAAAGTCATGGGGTGTGTAATTTTATATTTTTAAATACAGTAATTATAAAATTGTTTAAATAAAATTACGTGTGCTATTTGCATTCTAAAACAGAATGATCTTGGTTACAACCAAAAAATAAATTGTTCAAATGACTCAGCTGAAAATGAGTTAAAATTCACTAAAAAGCTAGATTTGTGTTTTAAATTTATATAAAATCAACAATGAAATAAAACTAAAGATGCAACTTAGCGATTATTTTATGTGTGTGTGTGTGTGTTTTCTTTGGGCCATGCAGCATGTGGGATCTTAGATCCATTACCAGAAATTGAAACCATGCCCCTAAGTGGAAGCACAGAGTCTTAACTACTGGACCACGAGAGAAGTCACTTTTTTGTGTGTTTTTGAAGAGACTAAAGAACCTAACTTTTAAGCATTGCTTTTTTAGAGTCAAGAATAAAAGAAGAATTATTAGTGCAGAATCTAGATACAAATGGAGCATTAGTGGGTCAAAAGCCAAGAAAATTAGTTAAATAAGTAGATATATTAAAAAGTAAGCAGTGCGACTAAGAAACCCAAATGTAGAAGCTGAATACCTTAAACAAAGTCTTGTAAGACGACAGTTGGTCAACAAATTGGTTCAATTCAGTCTTGAACATACAAAATCACGATAGAGTTAAGGACAAAACTAATTAGAAATGTAATTAACTTAGAAGATCAAGTTAGTGAGGATAAGCTAAAAGGATACATAACAGAGTTACATATAAAACTGAAAAATACTGAAGGTGAGGATGAAAGAATATCATGCTTAGTCACTCAGTTTTGTCTGAGTCTTTGCAACCCCATGGACTGTAGCCCTCAAGGCTGCTCTATCCATGGGATTATCATGGCAAGAATACTGGAGTGGGTTGCCATTTCTTCCTCCAGGGTATCTTCCCAACCCAGGAATCAAACCTGAGTCTTCTGCATTGCAGGTGGATTCTTTACCACTGAGCCATCTGGGAAGGTCATTGACTGCAAGGTAACCTATCACAAATAAAAATTAAAAATGGATTATATTTTTCTGTGTACAATAAAGATTGAGTTATGAAGAATAAATTATTAGAAAGGAATAAATCATTTCCAAAACCTAGCAAATGCTTTTGTAAAGTCACCACACTTTTGCTGGTAGAATACTTTTTAGCCTCTCCATCCATATAGCTCAGTGTTACATAAAGGATGGAATATGGAAAGCATGTTAAATCTCTTGATTTAAAATTTCTTGGTAAGGGTCCAGGAATATACATTCCAATAATTCTCAAGATTCTGACACATACTAAAGTTTAAGAAACAACACTTACCTATATTTCCTTAATATACTTAATTTAGATTTCAATAGTGATGACCATCGATCAACAAGGTTTGAGCAGAGGAATGACATAATAAGGTTTATGGTCTCCATGTTGAAAATAGTCTGTAGGAGCAAGTGTAGAAGCAAAGAGACCAATGTGAAACCTACTGTAGTAATCAAAGTGAGAAATGATGGTGGATCGGACAAAGGACACGACAGTAATGGTATTGTCCTTCTTGGTTTCAAGTCAAACTGTCATCCAATTCAATTTGCTAAGATAAACGCACCCAATGGTGATAGTCAGTGATCTCTTGGTTACACATTGCAAATCTGTAAGAGAAACAAAAAGTAATTCATTGGCTCATGCAACTGAGAAGTCAAAGAATAAAATTTTAAGGTATAAAACCATGCTGTCAACTGTCTCAGTCTACCACTTGCTCATTTTTTATTTCTAACTCATAGCTCTACATTTTGTGTTAACCCACTTCTTTTATTAAAACAAGGTTTCTCTGTGTGGTAATGGAAGTTGGGAGATAATATATCTGCACATAGATCTGGGATTATGTGTTTCTAGCCTGCAATCCCAGATAAAGTAGAAAATATTATTTTCCTGTATTTACATAAAACTTTGAGGAAAATACTTGATTGTTCTGGGTGCCTTTCTTTGGGAAAATTATTGAGACCAAGGAAATAGGTTATTATAAATTATCAGGACTAAGTCAGATGGTCATCATTATCATCAAGATATTAGGTTCTATTTTGTCAACACAGTTGAAACCACAGCATGGGTAAGGGCTAGTTACCCACAGAATGAAGTTGAGGTTACTAGAAAAAGTGGAAGAAATGCTGAACAGATTAAAAATTATGAGACATTCACTATAACTTGTTTTAAGATTGAGAATTATGCTTGTGTATTAACAAAATTATCCTTCAGTTTCCTTTGTAGAAGACATTTTCCACTTTAGAAAATTGTTACACTAATAATAAAAACTTTATTATTATTATTTTAATAGAAGAAATAAGTCACAACTGTAATACTATATCCAAAAATGATACTAGTAATTAAAAAAATCATAAAAATTACTGCAGTCATGTAAATGATCATAGAAACAGCATTTGGCTGCTTAATTAACACTTATGTTACTTCTTTTTTATAATTAATTCATTAGTCATTCTACTGGAGCAGTTAAAGAAACTAATTACTTTAAATTTTCATGACTACAAATGAATGAATTGCATTGTGGCCATTATTGACATTTATTTTCCTTACAATAATGCAAATAGTATGCCACTTCATTTTCTTTGAAATGAGAAAGAAAACAAAATATGATTATTAAAAATAACAAACAGATAATCTGTTTAGAAATCTATTTATAATGAAAGAGCAAGACTCTGAGAGAAAATGTTGATCACAATCCTTCTTCAGATTAAACATGCAAATCCTAAGTATAACATAAACTATAATTTAATTCAATGAATCAAATATTTATAAAATCCATTTACTGATTTCAAACAAGATAAGAGAAAATAGTGGGTTCACAGTAAAGAGATTTTGGTTCTAGTTTTAGCTCTAGATAGGCAGGGTTCTAAAATGGCCTGATTTTCCCTCTCTCTAATCCCTGAAGCACTTTGATATTATGAGAGCTCAACCTTGTTATTATTTTGCTATATGGCACAGCTGCTTTTTCCAGGTGGTGCTAATGGTAATAGTAGCTGCCTGCCAGTGAAGGAGACATAAGAGATATGGTTTCATTTCCTGTATCAGGAAGATCCCCTGGAGGAGGGCACAGCCACCCACTCCAGTATTCTTGCTTGGAGAATCACATGGACAGAGGAGCCTGGTGGGCTATAGTCTATAGGGTCACAAAGAGTCAGACATGACTAAAGCAACTTAACAGGCATGAACTCATGGCACAGTTGACCTGAAGATAGGCGGAATATCTTTAATTGTTTAGGTAGGCCCAATGTAATCACATGCATCCTTTAAAACAGTTTTCTCTAACAGAAGAAGAGGTTGAAAAAACAGAACTTGATGTTCTGCTTCTGCTTTGAAGATGGTGAAGATGTTAGAAAGAAGGTGTGTAGCCTGTTGAGTGGAGAGCCAGTCTCAGTTGGCAGTCAGGAAGGAAACAAGGACCTCAGTTCTACAATCACAGAGAATGAATTTTATTATTGACCTGAATAAACTTGGAAGCATATTTCCCCCCTAAGGCTTTAGATAGGAGACTAGACCTGCCTGCATATTGATTTTAGTCTTGTAAGACCCTAAGGAGAGACTCCAATTGAACCCACCTGGATTTCTGATATACAGAAACTGTGATATAATAAATGCGTGCTATTTTAAGCTTATACATGTGTTACAGCTACAGAAGAAATCTAATATAGCTGCTGAGAGGTGAAGTGAGTTAAGGTCTGTGGATCTCCATTTCCACTCCTGTTAGGTGAACTACTTGGACTGCATTTTTATCAGCTAATCAGGTGTTTCATGAAATAATATTCTGGGAGATGTTAATGACTCAAATTTGAAAATGTATATGTTTGTGCATGTGTGCTCAGTCACTTCAGTCATGTCCTTTGTGACTCTATGGACTTTGTCTGCCAGGCTCCTCTGTCCATGAGATTCTCCAGGCAAGAATACTAGAGTGGGTTGCTGTGTCCTCCTGTACGGGATCTACATGACCCAGGGATCAAACCAGCATCTCTTATATCTCCTGAATTGTAGACATGTTCTTTACCACTGACTCACCAAGGTAGACCCATATGTGTCTAATGGTCAAATAAATTTAGCAACTCTATCATAACAACGGAGAAGGCGATGGCACCCCATTCCAGTACTCTTGCCTGAATTCCATGGATGGAGGAGCCTGGTAGGCTGCTGTCCATTGGGTCGCTAAGAGTCAGACACGACTGAGTGACTTCACTTTCCCTTTTCACTTTCATGCATTGGAGAAGGAAGTGGCAACCCACTCCAGTGTTCTTGCCTGGAGAATCCCAGGGACGGGAGAGCCTGGTGGGCTGCTGTCTATGGGGTCGCACAGAGTCAGACACTACTGAAGTGACTTAGCAGCAGCAGCAGCTATCATAACAAAAGATTCTGAACAGTCCTTCGTTTTTTAAAACAACTTCATTTTTATCCATGAGTATTTTAATATCTTTAGCACACATATAAACCAATATGAATTCAATGTGGAGATATTCAGGACAAGAAAATTGCATTTTCTCTTTCTATAATTATTTTCCATTATAAAAATGGATGAGTATTGTATAGGAATATGTATAGTAAATATTTTAAAACTTTTTCTGAAAAAACTAAGTCCCAGTTTCAAATAATTTCTCTTGCTTCCAGTAAATGTTATTTCATATATTATAATTTTTTAGTCAAAAAGGCATGTTGACCAATGATGATACTTTACAAATATTCATCAGTTGACACATTATATTACATTCTGCTTGAAGAGAAAGAGCATATTATTAGATAATGTATATTAAGATTTATATTTGTAGCCATATTGCACTATTTGTATTCATTTTCTATTTGAAGCTTATCAAGAAGTTTCCTAAAACTATATCCTCTATCTTTGCTAATTATTTTTTCTTTATTTTTTGCCAATATATATCCTTCTTGTCATTAAAAACTCAATACAAATAGTACTCTTAAAGAAATAATCTGACTGTCTAGAGTAACATACCCACACTTTTAACCAACCTGTTTTAATTCTATGTATACACAAAGAAAATGGATCTTAGCTATTTTGATAACTACTTCTGAGTAATTTAGTCACAAGAGTATCTTCTTTTGCAAATCTGACCTTAGACATGATATTTTCTTCTACTTTACTAGGCAGTAGCTAATCTTATTTGGAAACTATGAATGCCTAGATTTTTAAATCAATATATGTTTTTAAATTGCAGAGATAATGTGAAGATAAATGATTTTAAAGGTGTGGATTCCTTTTAAAGTTTTTCAAAACTCAAGTTCTATATACCTTCTTCACCTGACCAACTTTGACAGTTTAATCAGAAAGCTGCCAGCACATATTACAAAATGCTACTAATTTTTTTTTCAAAAATGCTTTCTAACAAATAACTTGTCAAAAGAACATCCAGATAATTTTTTGATACTGTCTCAGAGTTTCAGTGTTGAGTTCCACAAACCTTATTATGAGTTAAATGTTGACAATCCATTTGTATAAAATAACTTTTTAAATTTTATAATTGATTTTTAACATTAGCTGTGAAATATGGTTCGTTAAACAAACTTGCCTTCCTCATGTAAAACAGCTTGATGGACAGCACTCAGATGGAAATATTAAATCTAATTCTTGCCAAATAATCCATTGTGAGATTTGACTAAATCAGTACACTTTTCTGGGTCTTGGTTTCTCATGTAATAATGACCTCTAAGTGCCTTTCAATGCCTAATTTTCTAGAAATATGAATATTATTGTTTGAAATGACAACATGCTTGAATTTCTATAGTCAAAAATATTTGTTGCTCTTATCTAGCATTTCACTACTGAGATCAAGCATTATTTTATACTTTTTACCCACAGAGATATATAAAAGTATTATAGATAATGTAAAATGTTTAAAACATATATGTAGCAACTAAATAGGAAAAAATAATTTGCAAGAGTGTTAATTGTATCTCCAGTTTGAAATATATTTTTATTGTTTTATTAAGAATATTTATATTGCTTACAAGTAGCATTATTAGTCCCTGCTGATATCAGTCAGAACTAGTTAATTTCAATCAGAACTGATTTTTCTTTCCACCATACTCCAATGGCATTTTATATCTCTATTGTTGTATTCATTTTAACCTTTCATGACTTAGAGATATTTCTGTATAAAAAGCCTCTTACTGAAGGTGAAAGAGGAGAGTGTAAAAGTTGGCTCATGGTTTCCAATTCCATCACTTCATGGGAAATAGTTTGGGAAACAATGCAGACAGTGACAGATTTTATTTTCTTGGGTTTCAAAATCACTGCAGATGGTGACTGCAGCCATGGAAGAAAAGCTATGACAAACCTAGACACCATATTAAAAAGCAGAGGCATTACTGACAAATGTCCGTCTAGTCAAAGCTATGGTTTTTCCAATTGTCATGTATGGATGAGAGAGTTGGAGCATAAAGAAGGCTAAGCACCAAAGGATTGATGCTTTTGAACTGTGATGTTGGAGAAGACTCTTGAGAGTCCCTTGGACTGCAAGGAGATCAAACCAGTCAATCCTTAAGGAAATCAGTTGTGAATATTCGTTGAAGGACGGATGCTGAAGCAGAAGCTCCAGTATTTTGGTCACCTAATGCGAAGAGCTGACTCATTAGAAAAGACCCCAATGCTGGCAAATATTGACATCAGGAGGAGAAGGGGATGATGGAGGATGAGATGGTTGGATGGCACCAATAACTCAAAAGACATGAGTCTGAGCAAGCTCCGGGAGATGGTGGACAGGTTAGCCTGATGTGCTGCTGTCTGCTAAGATTAATGTTTCCACTTTTTCACAAAAGAAAAATAAAGCACAGTGGTTATGTTACTTACAAGATCATGTAACTGATTAATATGAGAAGTTTAATGAAGCAATGTGAGAATTTTAAAATATGTATTCTTTTAAAGAGTTATACATCCCTTTGGGCAGATTTGATAATATAGACAAACCAAATGAACAGTCACTAACGATGATAGCAAGAAAGCATGAAGAATTGGAGAGCTAGGTTTTGCACCTGTATGATTTTAAAAGCCATCACCAAAGGAAAAAAAATATATATGTATATATATATACATATATATATATATATATTTATGATTCAGCATTAAAGCAGGCACAAAAATAGAGCAGTAGGGAGTAAATTGACATTAGTGAAGTGATTTTCTTTTTTCCAGTGGGATAATACACTTTAACATTTTTTTAAAAACCCTATAGATAAAGTTGTGTGATATTTTGTATCCAAGATTCCTATTAAAGGCTAGGCCAGCAACTGAAAGGAGAAGAAAATGTCAATCCCTTAGGGAAAAAAAAAAAAAGGCATTCAAAGCCAAGGCTGGTATGCAAGACCACGATTCACTATTCACTATTCATTTTGTACATGTGTGCAACCTGACTTACCTTTCTTTGAAAATAACTAGAGTAGATGAAATACACTTATAAAAAAAACCTAAAATCATCCATAAGCTGATAAGAAACTAGGAATTTTCGAATTCTAGAAAATAATTAAAATAATAGAAATAAGCCTGCTATCAGGATATTTGCTATACCAGAAGAACTTGTACTTCTATTTTTACTGACTTATAAGGGAAAAAGCGTACAGGAATAAAGCCTAGAACCACCAGAACTTGGAGTCTGACACAGTAATTATTCCCACTCTAAATAAATTGAGTTTCCCAAATGTTCCATCCTTAGTATAAAATATATACTAGAAATAAACCTCTACTTTCCAGGGAATACAAAGGAAACTTGCATGTCTTGAACCAGCATGCTAACTGAAATGAAAAATTATGCTTCTTCTAATGATTTATAACAGCAAGCCCATCATCATGTGGCCTTGTAACCTAAATTTTGAACTACCTGGGTGGTTCAAAAAATAAAATTTGGAATTTAATTTTTTTTTTTTTCTGACTGGGTAATGTTTTCATTCTGGTGCTTGGCAGAATCAAGTCCAAATCTTCTTTGGAAGAATGAGAGGCTAAAAGACACAAATATTATTACCAAAATGTCAGAGTTTTAGAAGCTGAGAAAAGAGAGGATGTGGCAAAGGAAATACTTAAAGGGAATATGACTGATACATCCACTAAACTGATGAAAGAAAATCATCTACAGATTCAGACAGCCTAATGAGTCCCAAAGATGATAATTAAAGGAAATATACAATTCAGGCTATTTAAAAAAAATGTAAGTACAAAGAACCTGGTTAATTCAACAAGCGAATTGTAGGGAAAAGGATACAAGGAACTACATATTAAAATGGACTTAAGAAACACTATCAACCAGCTATATATATGGTTGTTGTTTGATGCTGATTCAAATTGTTTAAGAGAAGAAAAACACATTTCAAAGACAACCTGAGAAACTCCAAGCTCTTGCACTCACTGAGAAATTACTGAGAAAATATTATTAAAATTTGCATCTGTGAAAAAGTTACTATGATTTTATAAAAGAGCACTTACCTACATATGCTAACTTTATTTTATAAAATGATAATTTGAACTTGCTTCAAAATAATAGTGTTGAATGGTGATGGTGGTTGTTACAGGTCTAGCTGAAGCAAGATTAGACATAAGTTGAGATATATTGACGGGGGATGATGTTTATACATAAAGGTTAATTAAACCATTTTCTCTGCTTTTCATATGTTAGGAAATTATGCAAAATAAAAAAAATTAAGCATAATTGTAAAACTGGACATAGGAGAATGAAACTGAAGAAAAACCACCTCTCCCACACTTAAAGGCAGCCATAAAAAACATAGAATATCATCTTTTTTTAAAAGAAAGGATATATAGCTGACTTCTCAAGAGCAAATATGAAAGCCAGAATATTGAAGAATAATATCAAAATTCTGAGAGAATATAATTATAAATTAAATTTACATGTTAAGTGAAAGTCTTTCAGAAGCAAGGGGTAAATTGAATATATTTACAGAAGGTTTTTTCAAAAAAGAGGCTCTATTGGAAACTCTGCTGCTGCTGTTCCTGCTAAGTCGCTTCAGTCGTGTCTGACTCTGTGCGACCCCATAGACGGCAGCCCACCAGGCTCCCTTGTCCCTGGGATTCTCTAGGCAAGAATACTGGAGTGGGTTTCCATTTCCTTCTCCAGTGCATGAAGGTGAAAAGTGAAAGTGAAGTCGCTCAGTCGTGTCCAACTCTGAGTGTCCCCATGGACTGCAGCCTGCCAGGCTCCTCCATCCATGGGATTTTCCAGGCAAGAGTACTGGAGTGGGGTTCCATCGCCTTCTCTGATTGAAAACTCTAAGTGATTCAATTAGGCAAAAAAAGGAATGATCCCAAATACAATATGACAAATATGAAGATAATCTATGTGAATATGAAAACTGATGGCATAAAATGAAAATATCATCTATGATTTTTTTAAATTTTATTTTCTAACTTTACAATATTGTATTGGTTTTGCCATATATCGAAATGAATCCGCCACAGGTATACGAGAAGGGAGAACAATGTATAATTTACGTACAAGAGATCAAATCATATAAATTAGGGTATTATCACAATTAAAGTTCTCTAAGATTCTAGTACTGACATGGAGGAAACTTTTAAAATGAAATATTTTTCGCAGGCCCAACTAAGTCTGTGCCTTGGTGAAGTAACCGAGAACCTGAACCTGAGTGGCATAGATCTTGAAAGTGCACGCAACCCAGGGCCCACCTTAGACAATTCTCCAGCATACCAACCTGGAGCCTGAGCAATGTAGACCAAGAAAGCACACACACCATGAGTGGGAGAAACCCAGTGTGGCCCAGACAGTGAGCACTTCCCAGACTCACCAGTGATATTTGTTTGCAGTGTTCATCCCTCCTCGCAGCACAATTGAACAAGTGAGCCTAAATAAATGATCACCTTCACCGCCTTGTGTCAAGGCGAACGTTAGATACTGAAGAGACTTGCAAAAAGAGGAAGCCAAAATAAACAAAGAGGGAATGGCTTTGGAAGTGACAGGTGCAACACATTAAAACCCTGTAGTTAGCAATGGCTACACTGGAATTGACCTACAGAACTTGAGAAGAAGTATAAGGTGGAACAAGGAATTATCTGAAACTGAATTGACCACACACTTTCCTCAACAGCTCCACAGAAATTCTTAGATATACTAATACAATTATGTAAAGTTTAAAAATAAAATAAAAAGAATTTCTTAGATATACTTTACTATTATAATTTTTTAATTTTAAGAATACTTTATTACTTCAATTTAATTTTTCAAACATACTGTTTCCTTGAAAAAAGACACTCTTTTTAAAGAAAATTTCATTTTTTTCATATAATTTTTGCAATTTTTTTGGTTTTTTTTTAATGTTGAATTTTTGAGAGTATAACCTCTACTCTAGATTATTAATCTTTGCTTTTTGGTATTTTTATCAATTTGGTACCTTTAAGAATCCAATCTTCGGTATCCATTTTTACTTAGGGAGTGTGATTACTGGCTTGATTGCTCTCGTCCCTTTTGATTCCCCCCCTTCTCCACCTGGCCACCTCTATCTCCCTCCTCCCTCTTCTCTTTTTCATGTAACTCTGTGAACCTCTCTGGGTGTCGCTTACTGTGGAGAGTCTTTTCACCATTAACCTAGATGTTTTATCATTGGTGTTGTATGGATGGAGAAGTATTGAGGATACTGTATGAATAAGACTGAAAGCCAGAGGCAGGAGGCTTAAATCCAAAACTTGAGAACACCAGAAAACTCCTGACTCCAGGAACCATTAATCAAAAAAAGTTCATCCAAAAGCCTCCATACCTACACTGAAACCAAGCTCCATCCAAGGGCCAAAATATTTAAGAACAAGACACATCAACCTAATTCTACAACAATGCAGGAACAAAGCCCTGAGCACAAAAATACAGGCAGGCCAAAGTCACACCAAATCCATAGACACCTCAAAACTCACTAATGGACACTTCGTTGCACTCCAGAGAGAAGAGATACAGCTCCACCCACCAGAATATTGATGCTAGCTTCTCTAACCAGGAAACCTTGACAAGGCACTTGTCCAACCCTACCCACAAGGAGGAACCTCCACCATAAAGAGGAACAAAAAACTTACAGCATACAGAAAGACCACCCCAAACACAGCAACATAAAAAAAGGTGAAAAGACAGAGAAATATTCAGCACGTAAAGAGGAGAGTGAAAAAGTTGGCTTAAAGCTCAACATTCAGAAAACTAAGATCATGGCCTCTGATCCCATCACTTTATGGGAAATAGATGGGGAAACAGTGTCAGACTTTACTTTGGGGGGCTCCAAAATCACTGTATATGGTGACTGCAGCCAGGGAATTAAAAGATGCTTACTCTTTGGAGGGAAATTTATGATCAACCTAGACAGCATATTAAAAAACAGAGACATTACTTTGCCAACAAAGGTTCATCTAGTCAAGGCTATGGTTTTCCCAGTGGTCCTGTATGGATGTGAGAGTTGGACTGTGAAGAAAGCTGAGCACTGAAGAATTGATGCTTTCGAACTGTGGTGTCGGAGAAGATTCTTGAGAGTCCCTTGGACTGAAAGGAGATCCAACCAGACCATTCTGAAGGAGATCAGCCCTGGGTGTTCATTGGAAGGACTGATGTTGAAGCTGAAGCTCCAATACTTTGTTATGCGAAGAGTTGACTTATTGGAAAAGACCCTGATGCTGGGAGGGATTGGGGGTAGGAGGAGAAGGGGACGACAGAGGATGAAATGGTTGGATGGCATCACTGACTCGATGGACATGAGTTTGGGTAAACTCCGGGAGTTGGTGATGGACAGAGAGGCCTGGGGTGCTGTGATTCATGGGGTCGCAAAGACTTGGACATGACTGTGTGACTGAACTGAAAGGAACATGATGAAAGTACACCAAATCAAACACGAGGAGGAGATAGGGAGTCTACCTGAAAAAGAATTCAGAATAATGATAGAAAAATGATCCAAATTTTTGAAAATAAAATGGAGTTACACATAGTCTGGAGACAAGGATTGAGAAGATGCAAGAAAAGTTTAAACAGGACCTAGAAGAAACAAAGAATAGTAAAGCAATAATGAATAGTGCAATAATTGAGAACAAAAACACTCTGGAGGGAAGCAAAAGTAGAATAACTAAGGTAGAAGACAGAATAAGTGAGGAGGAAGAGAGAATTGTGGAAATGAATGAAACAAAGAGAAAAAAAGAATTAAAAGAAATGAGGACAACCTCAGAGGCCTCTGAGACAATGTTAAATGCCACAACATTCTAGTCATAGGAGTCCCAGAAGAAGACAAAAATAAAGGCCATGAGAAAAATTTTTTTTTTAATTGTTAAGGGTTATTTTTTTATAATTTTATTTTATTTTTAAACTTTACAATATTGTATTGGTTTTGTTAATATCGAATCCGCACAGGTATACGTGTGTTCCCCATCCTGAAACTTCCTCCCTCCTCCCTCCCCGTACCATCCCTCTAGGTCGTCCCAGTGCACCAGCCCCAAGCATCCAGTATCATGCATCGAACCTGGACTGGCGACTCGTTTCATACATGGTATTATAGATGTTTCAATGCCATTCTCCCAAATCATCCCACCCTCTCCCTCTCCCACAGAGTCCAAAAGACTGTTCTATACATTAGTGTCTCTTTTGCTGTCTTGTACACAGGGTTATTGTTACCATCTTTTTAAATTCCATATATATGCTTTAGTATACTGTATTGGTGTTTTTCTTTCTGGCTTACTTCACTCTGTATAATAGGCTCCAGTTTCATCCACCTCATTAGAACTGATTCAAATGTATTCTTTTTAATGGCTGAGTAATACTCCACTGTGTATATGTACCACTGCTTTATTATCCATTCATCTGTTAATGGACATCTAGGTTGCTTCCATGTCCTGGCTATTATAAACAGTGCTGCGATGAACATTGGGGTACACGTATCTCTTTCAGTGCTGGTTTCCTCAGTATGTATGCCCAGCAGTGGGATTGCTGGATCATAAGGCAGTTCTATTTCCAGTTTTTTAAGGAATCTCCACACTGTTCTCCATAGTGGCTGTACTAGTTTGCATTCCCACCAACAGTGTAAGAGTGTTCCCTTTTCTCCACACCCTCTCCAGAATTTATTGCTTGTAGACTTTTGGATCACAGCCATTCTGACTGGCGTGAAATGGTACCTCATAGTGGTTTTGATTTGCATTTCTCTGATAATGAGTGATGTTGAGCATATTTTAATGTGTTTGTTAGCCATCTGTAAGTCTTCCTTGGAGAAATGTCTATTGAGTTCTTTGGCCCATTTTTTGATTGGGTCATTTATTTTTCTGGAATTGAGCTGTAGAAGTTGCTAATATATTTTTGAGATTAGTTGTTTGTCAGTTGCTTCATTTGCTATTATTTTCTCCCATTCTGAAGGCTGTCTTTTCACCTTGCTTATAGTTTCCTTTGTTGTGCAGAAGCTTTTAAGTTTAATTAGGTCCCATTTGTTTATTTTTGCTTTTATTTCCAGTATTCTGGGAGGTGGGTCATAGAGGATCCTGCTGTGATGTATGTCGGAGAGTGTTTTGCCTATGTTCTCCTCTAGGAGTTGTATACTTTCTGGTCTTACATTTAGATCTTTAATCCATTTTGAGTTTATTTTTGTGTATGGTGTTAGAAAGTGCTCTAGTTTCATTCTTTTACAAGTGGTTGACCAGTTTTCCCAGCACCACTTGTTAAAGAGATTGTCTTTAATCCATTGTATATTCTTGCCTCCTTTGTCAAAGATAAGGTGTCCATAGGAGTGTGGATTAATATCCTGGCTGTCTATTTTGTTCCATTGATCCACATTTCGGTCTTTGTGCCAGTACCATACTGTCTTGATGACTGTGGCTTTGTAGTAGAGCCTGAAGTCGGGTAGGTTGATTCCTCCAGTTCCATTCTTCTTTCTCCAGATAGCTTTGGCTATTTGAGTTTTTTTTGTATTTCCATACAAATTGTGAAGTTATTTGTTTTAGCTCTGTGAAGAATACCATTGGTAGCTTGATAGGGATTGCATTGAATCTATAGATTGCTTTGGGTAGTATGCTCATTTTCACAATATTGATTCTTCCAATCCATGAACATGATATATTTCTCCATCTACTAGTGTCCTCTTTGATTTCTTTCACCAGTGTTATAGTTTTCTATATATAGGTCTTTAGTTTCTTTAGGTAGATATATTCCTAAGTATTTTATTTTTTCCGTTGCAATGGTGAATGGAATTGTTTCCTTAATTTCTCTTTCCGTTTCCTCATTATTAGTGTATAGGAATGCAAGGGATTTTTGTGTGTTGATTTTATATCCTGCAACTTTACTATAATCATTGATTAGTTCTAGTAATTTTCTGGTGGAGACTTTAGGGTTTTCTATGTAGAGGATCATGTCATCTGCAGTGAGAGTTTTACTTCTTCTTTTCCAATTTGGATTCCTTTTATACTTGAGGAGATAATAGTTGAAAACTTCCCTAAAATGGGGAAGGAAATAGCCACTCAAGTTCAAGAAACTCAGAGAGTTCCAAGAGGCTTAAACCCAAGGTGAAACACCCAAAACACATATTAATCAAATTAGCAAAGATCAATCACAAAGAATAAATATTAAAAGCAGCAAGGGAAAAACAACAAACAACACACAAGGGGATCCCCATAATGGTAACAGCTGATCTTTCAGTAGAAACTCTTCAAGCCAGAAGGGAATGGCAGGACATACTTAAAGTGATGAAAGAGAAAAACCTTCAACCCATATTACTGTATCCAGCAAGGATCACATTCAAATATGAAGGGGAAATCAAATCTATGCAGACAAGCAAAAGCTGAGAGAATTCAGCATCACCAAACCAGCTCTCCAACAAATGATAAAGGATCTTCTCTAGACAGGAAACACAGAAAAGGTTTATAAATTTGAATGCAAAACAACAAAGCAAATGGCAACAGGATCATACTTATCAATAATTACCTTAAATGTAAATGGGTTGAATGCCCCAACCAAAATACAAATACTAGCTGAATGAATACAAAAACAGGACCCCTATATATGTTGTCCACAAGAGACCCTCGTCAAAACTAGGGACACATACAGACTGAAAGTGAAGGGCTGGAAAAAGATATTTTATGCAAATGGAGCCCAAAAGATAGCAGGAGGGGCAATACTCATATAAGGTAAAATAGACTTTGAAATAAAGGCCGTGAAAAGAGACAAAGAAGGACACTACATATTGATCAAAGGATTAATCCAAGAAGATATAACAATTATAAATATATATGCACTCATCATAGGAGCACTGTGATATGTAAGGCAAATGCTTACAAATATGAAAGGGGAAAGTAACAATAACACAATAATAGTGGGAGACTTTAATACCCAACTCTCACCTATGGATAGATCAACTAAATAGAAAATTAGCAAGGAAAAACAAACTTTAAAAGATACAATGGACCAGTTAGACCTAATTGATAGCTATAGGACATATCACCTCAAAGAAATGAATTTTACCTTTTTCTCAAGTGCACATGGAACCTTCTCCAGGACAGATCACACCCTGTGGCATAAATCTAGCCTTGATAAATTCAAAAAAATTGAAATCATCTTGAGTATCTTTTCTGATCACAATGAGGTAAGATTAGAAGTAAACTACAGGAAAAAATATTAATATAAAAGTATATGGAAGCTAAACAACTCACTCCTGAATAACCAACAAATCACAGAAAAAATAAAAAAATAAATCAAAATATGCGTAGAAATGAATGAAAATGAAAACACAACAACCAAAACCTATGGGATTCAGTAAAAGCAGTGCTAAGGGGAAGGGTCGTAACAGTAGAAGGTTAGCTCAAGAAACAGGAGATAAATCAAATAAATAACCTAACTCTACACCTACAGCAACTAAAAAAGGAAGAAATGGAGAACCCCAGGGTGAGTAGAAGGCAAGAAATAACAAAAATTAGGGCAGAAATAAGTGAAAAAGAAAGAAAAGAGACCATAGCAAAAATCAACAAAGTTGAAAGCTGGTTCTTCAAGAAGATAACTAAATACACAAACCATTAGCCATACTCATCAAGAAACAAAGGAAGAACAATCAAATCAACAAAATTAGAAATGAAAATGGAGAAATTGCAAGAGACAACACAGAAATACAAAGGATCATAAGAGACTACTATCAGCAACGATATTCCAATAAAATGGACAACTTGGAAGAAATGGACAAATTTTTAGAAAAGTATAACTTTCAAAAACTGAACCAGGAAGAAATAGAAAATCTTAATAGACCCATCACAAGCACAGAAATCAAAACCATAATCAGAATTCTTCCAACAAACAAAAGCTCAGAACTAGATGGCTGCACAGCTGAATTCTACCAAAAATTTAGAGAAGAGTTAACACCTATCCTACTCAAACTCTTCCAGAAAATTGCACAGGAAGGTAAAGTTCCAAATTCATTCTACGAGGCCGCCATCACCCTAATACCAAAACCAGACAGAGATGCCACAAAGAAAGAAAACCACAGGCCAAAATCACTGAAAAACATAGATGCAAAAATCCTTAACAAAATGCTAGCAAACAAAATCCAACAATATGTTAAAAAGACCAAACATCATGACCAAGTGGGCTTTATACCAGGGATGCAAGTATTCTTCAACATTCTTAAATCTATCAATGTGATACACCACATTAACCAATTGAAAGATAAAACCCACATTATTGTCTCAGTAGATGCAGAGAAAGCCTTTGACAAAATTCAACATCCATTTATGATTAAAAAAAAAAAAAAAACTCCAGAAAGCAAGCATAGAAGGAACATACCTCAACATAATAAAAGTTATATATAATAAACCAACAGCAAACATTATCCTCAATGGTGAAAAATTTAAAGGATTTGCCCTAAAATCAGGAACAAGACAAGGACGCCGACTCTCAACACTGCTATTCAACTTAGTTTTGAAAGTTTTGGCCACAGCAATCAGAACAGAAAAAGAAAGAAAAATAATCCAGACTGGAAAAGAAGAAGTAAAATTCTCATTGTTTGGAGATGACATGATCCTTTACATAGAAAACCCTAATGACTCCACCAGTAAATTACTACAGCTAATCAATGACTATAATAAACTTGCAGGATATAATATTAACACACAGAAATCCCTTACATTCCTATACACTAACAATGAGAAAACAAAATGAGAAATTAAGGAAACAATTTCATTCACCATCGTGAGAGAAAAAAAAAAAACTTAGGAATAAATCTACCTAAAGAAATATCAGACCTATATATAGAAAATTATAAAACACTGGTGAAAGAAATCAAAGAGGACACTAATATATGGAGAAATATACCATGCTCATGGATCGAAAGAATCAATATAGTGAAAATGAGTATACTACCCAAAGCAATCTATAGATTCAATGCCATCCCTATCAAGCTACCAACGGTATTTTTCAGAGAATTGAAACAAATAATTTCACAATTTGTATGGAATTACAAAAAAAAAAAAAAACCCTCAAATACCCAAAGCAATCTTGAGAAAGAAGAGTGGAACTGGAGGAATCAACCTGCCTGACTTCAGGCTATAGTGTAAAGCAACAGTCATCAAGACAGTATGGTACTAGCACAAAGACAGAAACACAGATCAGTGGAACAAAATAGAAAGCACAGAAATAAATCCAAGCACCTATTGACACCTTATCTTTGACAAAGGAGGCAAGAATATACAACGGAGAAAAGACAATCTCTTTACCAAGTGTCCTGGGAAAACCGGTCAACTACTTGTAAAAGAATGAAACTAGAACACTATCTAACACCATACACAAAAATAAACTCAAAATGGATTGAACATCTAAATGTAAGACCAGAAACTATAAAACCCCTAGAGGAAAACATAGGCAAAACACTCTCTGACATAAATCACAGCAGGATTCTCTAGACCACCCTCCCAGAGTAATGGGTATAAATAAAAATTAAGAAATGGGACCTAATTAAACTTAAAAGCTTTTGCACAATAAAAGAAACTATAAGCAAGGTGAAAAGACAGCCTTCAGAATGGGAGAAAAAATAGCAAATGAAAGAAAGAAGGAAAAAAAGTGATTTCTTTCAGTTGTGTCTGACTCTTTGCAACCCCCGTGAACTATAGCCTACCAGGCTCTTCTGTCCATGGGATTCTCCAGGAAAGAATACTGGAGTGAGCAACTGACAAAGAATTAATCTCAAAATTATACAAGAAACTCATGAAGCTCAATTCAAGAAAAATACACAACCCAATACAAAAATGGGCTAAGGAACTAACAGACATTTCTCTAAAGAAGATATACAAATGGCTAACAAACTCATGGGAAAAAATGCTCAACATCACTCATTATTAGAGAAATGCAAATCAAAACTACAATTAGGTATCATCTCATGCCTGTCAGAATGGCTGCTATCACAAAGTCTACAAACAATAAATTCTGGAGAAGGTGTGGAGAAAAAAGTATCTTCTTACACTGTTGGTTGGAATGCAAACTAGTACAGCCACCATGGAGAACAGTATGGAGATTCCTTAAAAATCTGGAAATAGAACTTCTATACGACCTAGCAATCCCACTGCTGTGCATACACACAAAGGAAATGAGAACTGAAGGAGACACATGTACCCCAATGTTCATCCCAGCCATGTTTACAATAGCCAGGACATGGAAGCAACCTGGATGTCCATTGGCAGATAAATGGATAAGAAAGCCATGGTACATACATACAATGGAATATTACTTGGCTATTAAAAGGAATGCATTTGAATCAGTTTTAATGAGGTGGATGAAATTGGGGCCTATTATAGTGGGTGAATTAAGTCAGAAAGAAAAACATCAATACATATATTAATTCATATATTTGAAATTTAGAAAGATAGTAATGATGACCATTCCAGGAGGAGCAACCCCACCTCCAAGGAACACTGGCTGCGCGGGCACAGGAGGGCCTAGAGGAGCTATTCCACGTTCAAGGTCAGAAGGGGTGGTGGTAAGGAGATACCTCTCGTCCAAGGTAAGGAGCAGCAGCTACGCTTTGCTGGAGCAGCCATGAAGAGATATCCCACGTGCAAGGTAAGAGAAACCCAAGTAAGACAGTAGGTATTGTAAGAGGTCATCAGAGAGCAAACACACTGAAACCATAATCACACAAAACTAGTCAATCTAATCACATTAGGACCACAGCCTTGTCTAAATCAATGAAACTAAGCCATGCCCATTGGGGACACCCAAGATGGGCGGGTAATGGTGGACAGGTCTGACAGAATGTGCTCCACTGGAGAAGGGAATGGCAAACCACTTCAGTATTCTTGCCTTGAGAACCCCATGAACATTATGAAAAAGCAAAATGATGGGATACTGAAAGAGGAACTTCCCAGATCAGTAGGTGCCCAGTAGGAGATCAAAGGAGAAATAACTCCAGAAAGAATGAAGGGATGGAGCCAAAGCAAAACAATACCCAGTTGTGGATGTGACTGGTGATAGAAGCAAGGTCTGATGCTGTAAAGAGCAATATTGCATAGGAACTTGGAATGTCAGGTCCATGAATCAAGGCAAATTGGAAGTGGTCAAACAAGATATGGCAAGAGTGAACGTCGACATTCTAGGAATCAGCGAACTAAAATGGACCAGAATTGGTGCATTTAACTCAGATGACCATTATATCTACTACGGTGGGCAGGAATCCCTCAGAAGAAATGGAGTAGCCATCATGGTCAACAAAAGAGTTTGAAATGCAGTACTTGGATGAAATCTCAAAAACGACAGAGTGATCTCTGTTCCTTTCCAAGGCAAACAATTCAATATCACAATAATCCAAGTCTACGCCCCAACCAGTAACGCTGAAGAAGCTGAAGTTGAATGGTTCTATGAAGACCTACAAGACCTTTTAGAACTAACACCCAAAAAAGATGTCCTTTTCATTATAGGGGACTGGAATGCAAAAGTAGGAAGTCAAGAAACACCTGGAGTAACAGGCAAATTTGGCCTTGGAATACAGAATGAAGCAGGGCAAAGACTAATAGAGTTTTGCCAAGAAAATGCACTGGTCATAGCAAACACCCTCTTCCAACAACACAAGAGAACACTCTATACATGGGCATCACTAGATGGTCAACACTGAAATAACATATATTCTTTGCAGCCAAAGATGGAGAATCTCTGTACAGTCAACAAAAACAAGACAAGGAGGGGACTGTGGCTCAGATCATGAACTCCTTATTGCCAAATTCAGACTTAAATTGAAGAAAGTAGGGAAAACCAGTAGACCATTCAGGTATGACCTAAATCAAATCCCTATGATTATACAGTGGAAGTGAGAAATAGATTTAAGGGATTAGATCTGATGATAGAGTGCTTGAAGAACTATGGACTGAGGTTTGTGACATTGTACAGGAGACAAGGATCAAGACCATCCCCATAGAAAAGAAATGCAAAAAAGCAAAATGGCTGTCTGGGGAAGCCTTACAAATAGCTGTGAAAAGAAGAGAAGTGAAAAGCAAAGGAGAAAAGGAAAGATATAAGCATCTGAGTGCAGAGTTCCAGAGAATAGCAAGAAGAGATAAGAAAGCCTTCCTCAGCGATCAATGCAAAGAAATAGAGGAAAACAACAGAAGGGGAAAGACTAAAGATCTCTTCAAGAAAATTAGAGATAGCAAGGGAACATTTCATGCAAAGATGGGCTCGACAAAAGACAGAAATGGTATGGACCTAACAGAAACAGAAGATATTAAGAAGACGTGGCAAGAATACACAGAAGAACTATACAAAAAAGATCTTCAAAACCCAGATCATCACGATGGTGTGGTCACTCATCTAGAGCCAGACATCCTGGAATGTGAAGTCAAGTGGGCCTTAGAAAGCAAAACTACCTTTCTAAATTCCATATATATGCGTTAGTATACTGTACTGGTGTTTTTCTTTCTGGCTTACTTCACTCTTTATAATAGGCTCCAGTTTCATCCACCTCATTAGAACTGAGAAAGATGGTAAAAAATAACCCTGTAAAGAGACAGGAAAAGATACATTGAAGTATAGAACAGTCTTTTGGACTCTGTGGGAGAGGGAGAAGGTGGGATGATTTGAAAGAATGGCATAGAAACATGTAAAATATCATATATGAAACTAGTCACCAGTCCAGGCTTGATACACGATACTGGATGCTTGGGGCTGGTGCACTGGGACGACCCTGAGAGATGGTAAGGGGAGGGAGGAGGGAGGAGGGTTCAGGATGGGGAACACGTGTATAACTGTGGCAGATTCATGTTGATATATGGCAAAACCAATATAATAATATTGTAAAGGTAAAAAGTAAAATAAATACAACTAAAAAAAAAAAAGAAAGCGTCACTACAAACAAAGCTAGTGAAGGTGATGAAATTCCAGTTGAGCTATTTCAAATCCTGAAAGATGATGCTGGGAAAGTGCTGCACTCAATATGCCAGCAAATTTGGAAAACTCAGCAGTGGCCACAGGACTGGCAAAGGTCAGTTTTCATTCCAATCCCAAAGAAAGGCAATGCCAAAGAATGCTAACTACCACACAATTGAACTCATCTCACATGCTAGTAAAGTAATACTCAAAATTCTCCAAGCCAGGCTTCAGCAGTACGGGAACCATGAACTTCCAGATGTTCAAGCTGGTTTTAGAAAAGCCAGAGGAACCAGAGACCAAATTGCCAACATCCGCTGGATCATCGAAAAAGCAAGATAGTTCAACAAAAACATATATTGCTGCTTTATTGACTATGCCAAGGCCTTTGACTGTGGATCACAATAAACGGTGTAAAATTCTGAAAGAGATGGGAATACCAGACCACCTGAACTCTCTCTTGAGAAACCTATATGCAGGTCAGGAAGCAACAGTTAGAACTGGACATGGAACAACAGACTGGTTCCAAATAGGAAAAGGAGTACATCAAGGCTGTATGTTGTCACCCTGTTTATTTAACTTATATGCAGAGTACATCATGAGAAATGCTGGACTGGAAGAAACACAAGCTGGAATCAAGATTGCCGGGGGAAATATCCATAACCTCAGATATACAGTTGACACCACCCTTATGACAGAAAGTGAAGAAGAACTAAAGAGCCTCTTGATGAAAGTGAAAGAGGAGAGTGAAAAAGTTGGCTTAAAACTCAACATTCATAAAACTAAGATCATGGCTTCCGGTCCCATCACTTCATGGGAAATAGATGGGGAAATAGTGGAAAGAGTGTCAGACTTTATTTTTGGGGGCTCCAAAATCACTGCAGATGGCGACTGCAGCCATGAAATTAAAAGCCACTTACTCCTTGGAAGGAAAGTTATGAGCAACCTAGATAGCATATTCAAAAGCAGAGACATTACTTTGCCAACAAAGGTCCATCTAGTCAAGGATATGGTTTTTCCAGTTGTCATGTATACATGTGACAGTTGGACCTTGAAGAAAGCTGAGCGCTGAAGAACTGATGATTTTGAACTGTGCTGTTGGAGAAGACTCTTGAGAGTCCCTTGGACTGCAAGGAAATCCAACCAGTCCATTCTAAAGGATATCAGCCCTGGGATTTCTTTGAAAGGAATGATGCTAAAGCTGAAACTCTAGTACTCTGGCCACCTCATGCGAAGAATTGACTCATTGGAAAAGACTCTGATGCTAGGAGGGATTGGGGGCAGGAGGAGATGGGTACGACAGAGGATGAGATGGCTGGATGGCATCACTGACTCGATGGACATGAGTCTGAGTGAACTCTGTGATTTGGTGATGGACAAGGAGGCCTGGCATGCTGCGATTCATGGGGTCGCAAAGAGTCGGACATGACTGAGCAACTGAACTGAACTGAACTGAACTGAATGATGACCCTATATGCAGACATCAAAAAAGACAGATGGAAAGAACAGACTATTGGACTCTGTGGGAAAAGGCGGGTTGGGATGATTTGAAAGTATAGCATTGAAACATATCGCCAGTCCAGATTTGATGCATGTGGCTGGGTTGTCATGGCTGTTGCTCTGGGATGACCCTAACAGATTGGATGGAGAGGGAGACTGAGGGGGTTCAGGATGGGGAACACATGTACTGTCATGGATTATTCATGTGAAAGTATGGCAAAACTACCAGAACATTGTAAAGTAATTAGCCTCCAATAAAAATAAAAATAAATAAATAAAAGGGATAGAGGGGCAGTCCTAAGATGGCGGAGGAATAGGACGGGAAGACCACTTTCTCCTCTACAAATTCATCAAGAGAACATTTGAACACTAACTAAATTCTACAAAAAAAAAAAAAAAAAAAACTTCTGAATGCCAGCAAATGACATCAGGCACCTAGAAAAGCAGCCCATTGTCTTCGAAAGGAGAAGCAGAAATCTTGAGGCTATTGTAAAAATAAGACTGAAAACCAGAAGCAGGAGGCTTAGGTTGAAATTCTGAGAACACCAGAGAACTCCTAACTCCAGGGAACATTAATTGACAGGAGCTCATCAAATGCCTCCATACGTACACTGAAACAAAGCACCACCCAAGGGCGAACAAGTTCCAGAGCATGATATACCACACAAATTCTCCAGCAACACAGGAACATAACCCTGAGCTTCAATATACAGGCTGCCCAAAGTCACTCCAAACCCAGTGACATCTCATAACTCATTACTGGACACTTCATTGCATTTTAGAGAGAAGAAATCCAGCTCTACCCACCAGAACACCGACACAAGCTTCCCTAAACAGGAAACCTTGACAAGCCTCGCATAGAACCCCACCCACACCTACGAAACATCACAATAAAGATAACTCCACAAACTGCCAGAATACAGAAAGGCCAACCCAAAGACAGCAATATAAACAAGATGAAGAGACAGAGGAATACCCAGCAGGTGAATGAACAGGATAAATGCCCACCAAACCAAACAAAAGAGGAAGAGATAGGGAATCTACCTGATAAAGAATTCCGAATAATGATAGTAAAAATGATCCATTTTATTGAAATCTTGAAAACAATATGGAATCACAGATAAATAGCCTGGAGACAAGGATTGAGAAGATGCAAGAATGGTTTAATAAGGACCTAGCAGAAATATAAAAGAGTCGATATATAATGAATAATGCAATAAATGAGATTAAAAACACTCTGGAGGGAACCAACAGTAGGATAGCTGAGGGAGAAGATAGGGTTAGTGAGGTAGAAGATAGAATGGTAGAAATAAATGAATCAGAGGGGAAAAAAGAAAACGAATCAAAGAAATGAGGACAATCTCAGAGACCTCTGGGGCAATGTTAAACACCCCAATGTTCAAATCATAGGAGTCCCAGAAGAAGACAAAAAGAAAGACCATGAGAAAATACTTGAGGAGATAATAGTTGAAAACTTCCCTAAAATGGGGAAGGAAATAATCACCCATGTCCAAGAAACCCAGAGAGTCCCATACAGGATAAACCCAAGGCAAAACACCCCAAGACACATATTAATCAAGTTAACAAAGATCAAACACAAAGAACAAATATTAAAATCAGCAGGGGAAAAACAACAAATAACCCACAAGGGGATTCCCATAAGGATAACAGCTGATCTTTCAGTGGAAACTGTTCAAGCCAGGAGGGAATGGCAGGACACACTTAAAGTGAAGAAATAAAATAATCTACAGCCCAGATTGCTGTACCCAGCAAGGATCTCATTCAAATATGAAGGAGAAATCAAAAGCTTTACAGACAAGCAAAAGATGAGAGAATTCAGCACCACCAAACCAGCTCCCCAACAACTGCTAAAGGATCTTCTCTAGAAAGGAAACACAAGAAGGGTGTATAAACTCGAACCCAAAACAATAAAGTAAATGGCAACGGGATCATACTTATCAATAATTACCTTAAAGGTAAATGGGTTGAATGCCTCAATCAAAAGACAATACTGGCTGAATGGATACAAAAACAAGACCCCCATATGTGTTATCTACAAGAGACCCACCTCAAAACAAGGACACATATAGACTGAAAGTGAAGGGCTGTAAAAAGATATTCCATGCAAAGAGAGACCAAAAGAAAGCAGGAGTAGCAATACTCATATCAGATAAAATAGACTTAAAAACAAAAGATGTGAAAAGAGACAAAGAAGGACACTACATAATGATCAAAGGATCAATCCAAGAAGAAGATATAACAATTATAAATATATATGCACCCAACAGAGGAGCACCACAATATGTAAGACAAATGCTAACAAGTATGAAAGAGGAAATTAACAATAACACAATAATAGTGGGAGACTTTAATACCCAACTTGCACCTATGAATGAAAGAAAGTGAAAGTGAAGTCACTCAGTCATGTCCAACTCTTTGCGACCCCATGGACTGTAGCCTACCAGGCTTCTCCGTACATGGGATTCTCGAGGCAAGAATAGTGGAGTGGGTTACCATTTCCTTCTCCAGGGGATCTCCCCGACCCAGGGATCAAACCCACGTCTCCCACATTGGAGGCAGATGCTTTAACCTCTGAGCCACCAGGGAAGCTCTACACCTATGAATAGTTCTACTAAATAGAAAATTAACAAGCAAAAACAAACTTTAAATGATACAATAGACCAGTTAGACGTAATTGATATCTATAGGACATTTCACCCCAAAACAATGAATTTCACCTTTTTCTCAAGCACACACACAACCTTCTCCAAGATAGATCACATCCTGGGCCATAAATGTGCCCAACATAAGAGCACCACAGTATGTAAGACAAATGCTAGCCTTGGTAAATTCAAAAAAATTGAAATCATTCCAAGCGTCTTTTCTGACCACAATGCAGTAAGATTAGATCTCAATTACAGGAGAAAAACTATTAAAAATTCCAACATATGGAGGCTGAACAACATGCTGTTGAATAACCAACAAATCATAGAAGAAACCAAAATAGAAATCAAAATATGCATATAAATGAATGAAAATGAAAACACAACAACCCAAAACCTGTGGGACACTGTAAAAGCAGTGCTAAGGGGAAGGTTCATAGCAATACAGGTATACCTAAAGAGACAAGAAAAAAGGTAAAATAAATATTCTAACTCTACACCTAAAGCAACTAGGAAAAAAAAACCAACAACAACAACAACAAATGAAGAACCCCAGGGTTAGTAGAAGGAAATAAATCTTAAAAATTAGGGCAGGAATAAATGCAAAAGAAACAAAAGAGACCATAGCAAAAATCAACAAAGCCAAAAGCTGGTTCTTTGAGAGGACAAATAAAATTGACAAACCATTAGCCAGACTCATCAAGAAACAAAGGGAGAAAAATCAAATCAATAAAATTAGAAATGAAAATGGAGAGATCACAACAGACAACATAAAAATACAAAGGATCATAAGAGACTACTATCAGCAATTATATGCCAATAAAATGGACAACTTGGAAGAAATGGGCAAATTCTTAGCAAAGTACAACTTTCCAAAACTGAATGAAGAAGAAATAGAAAATCTTAACAGACCCATCACAAGCACAGAAATTGAAACTGTAATCAGAAATTTTCCAGCAAACAGAAGCCCAGGTCCATATGGCTTCACCAGAGATGGCAATGGCACCCTACTCCAGTACTCTTGCCTGGAAAATCCCACAGATGGAAGAACCTGGTAGGTTGCAGTCCGTGGGGTCACTTAGAGTCAAGCACGACTGAGCGACTTCACTTTCACTTTTCACTTTCATGCATTGGAGAAGGCAACGGCAACCCACTCCATTTTTCTTGCCTGGAGAATCCCAGGGAAGGGGGAACCTGGTGGGCTGCCATCTATGGGGTCGAACAGAGTCAGACATGACTGAAGTGACTTAGCAGCAGCAGCAGACGGCTTCACAGCTGAATTCTACCAAAAATGTAGAGAAGGGCTAACACCTATCCTACTCAAACTCTTCCAGAAAATTGCAGAGGAAAGTAAACTTCCAAACTCATTCTATGAGGCCACCATCACCCTAATACCAAAACCTAATAAAGATGCCAAAAAAAAAAAAGAAATGCAAAAATCCTTAACAAAATTCTAACAATCAGAATCCAACAACACATTAAAAAGATCATACATCATGACCAAGTGGGCTTTATCCCAGGGATGCAAGGATTCTTCAATATCCACAAATCAATCAATGTAATACACCACATTAACAAATTGAAAAATAAAAGCCATATGATTATCTCAATAGATGCAGAGAAAGCCTTTGACAAAATTCAACATCCGTTTATGATAAAAAAATCTCCAGAAAGCAGAAATAGAAGAAACATACTGCAACATAATAAAAGCTATATATGACAAACCCACAGCAAACATTATCCTCAATGGTGAAAAATTGAAAGCTTTTCCTCTAAATTCAGGAACAAGACAAGGGTGCCCACTCTCACCACTACTATTCAACATAGCTTTGGAAGTTTTGGCCACAGCAATCAGAGCAGAAAAAGAAATAAAACAATCCAAATTGGAAAAGAAGTAGTACAACTCTCACTGTTTGCAGATGACATGATCCTCTACTAGAAAACCCTAAGACTTCACCAGAAAATTACAAGAGCTAATCAATGAATATAGTAAATTTGCAGGATATATAATCAACACACAGAAATCCCTTGCACTCCTATACACTAATAATGAGAAAATAGAAAGAGAAATTAAGGAAACAAATCCATTCATCATTGCAATGAAAGAATAAAACACTTAGGAATATATCTACCTAAAGACACTAAATACCTACATATAGAAAACTATAAAACACAGGTGAAAGAAATCAAAGAGGACACTAATATATGGAGAAATATACTGTGTTCCTGGATTGGAATAATCAATATAGTGAAAATGACTATACTACCCAAAGCAGTCTATAGATTCAATGCAATCCCTATCAAGCTACCAACAGTATTCTTCACAGAGCTAGAACAAATAATTTTACAATTTTTATGGAAATACAAAAAACCTCGAATAGTCAAAGCAATCTTGAGAAAGAAGAATGGAACTGGAGGAATCCACCTCCCTGACTTCAGGCTCTACTACAAAGCCACAGTCATCAAGACAGTATGGTATTGGTACAAAGACAGAAATATAGATCAATGGAACAAAATAGAAAGCCCAGAGATAAATACACGGACCTATGGACACCTTATGTTTGACAAAGGAGGCAAAAATATAGAATGGAGAAAAACAATCTATTTAACAAGTGGTGCTGAGAAAACTGGTCAACCACTTGTAAAAGAATGAAACTAGAACATTTTCTAACACCATACACAAAAATAAACTCAAAATAGATTAAAGATCTAAACATAAGACCAGAAACTATAAAACTCCTAGAGGAGAACATAGGCAAAATACTCTCCAACACACATCACAGCAGGATCCTCTATGGCCCACCTCCCCGAATATTGGAAATAAAAGCAAAAATAAACAAATGGGATGTAATTAAAATTAAAAGCTTCTGCACAACGAAGGAAACTATAAACAAGGTGACAAGACAGCCTTCAGAATGGGAGAAAATAATAGCAAATGAAGCAACTGACAAATGATTCATCTCAAAAATACACAAGCAACACCTGCAGCTCAATTCCAGAAAATTAAATGACCCCCCCCCCAAAAAAAGGGCCAAAGACCTAAACAGACATTTCTCCAAAGAAGACATACAGATGGCTAACAAACACATGAAAAGATGCTCAACCTCACTCATTCTCAGAGAAATGCAAATCAAGACTACAATGAGGTACCATTTCACGCCAGTCAGAATGGCTGCTATCCAAAAGTCTACAAGCAATAAATGCTGGAGACGGTGTGGAGAAAAGGGAACCTTCTTACACTGTTGGTGGGAATGCAAACTAGCCACTACGGAGAACAATGTGGATACTCCTTAAAACCTGGAAATAGAACTGCCATACGACCCAGCAATCCCACTGCTGGGCATACACACTGAGGAAACCAGAATTGAAAGAGACATGTGTGCCCCAATGTTCATCACAGCACTGTTTATAATAGCCAGGGAATGGAAGCAACCTATTAAATGTCCATCAGCAGATGAATGGATAAGAAAGCTTTGGTACATATACACAATGGAGTATTAGCCATAAAAATGAATACATTTGAATCAGTTCTAATGAGGTGGATGAAACTGGAGCCTATTATACAGAGTGAAGTAAGCCAGAAAGAAAAACACCAATACAGTATACTAATGCATATATATAGAATTTAGAAATATGGTAACAATAACCCTGTATATGAGACAGCAAAAGAGACACAGATGTATAGAACAGTCTTTTGGACTCTGTGGGAGAGGGCGAGGGTGGGATGATTTGGGAGAATGGCACTGAAACATGTATAATATCATATGTGATACGACTCACCAGTCCAGGTTTGATGCATGACACAGGGGGCTTGGGGCTGGTGCACTGGGATGACCCAGTGGGATGGTATGGGGAGGGAGGTGGGAGGGAGGTTCAGGATGGGGAACATGTGTACACCTGTTCGGATTCATGTTGATGTATGGCAAAACCACTACAATATTGTACAGTAATTAGACTGCAATTAAAATAAATAAATAAAAATAAAAAGAATAAAAGGAAATATTTTATATTAATAATTTATATATTACTGATAATCCTAGGGTATTTATTAAAGAATAGAATTAGTAAAATTTTCAAACTAAAATGAGGAAAACAGAAATATGATAAAAAAATTTAAAAACTGTAAAGAAGAGAAAATAAACATAAAATATAGTGGTAGATATAAATCTAAATATGTACGTCATTATAAAAACTAAAAAGAATATTTAGCTAGAAAAGAAATATTCAGATCAGAATATATATTCAATTTACACAGGACACTTCTAAAACACGGATTTTGAAAGTTTTAAAGTAAATTTAGGAAGAAAACATTAATCTAGAAGAAAGTGAATCAAGACAGCAGAGTAAAAGGATGTTGAATCCACCTCTTCCCATGAACACATGAAAAATACATCCACACGTGCAACAATGCTCACTGAAAACTAACTCTTCACTGGCAGAAAGACTCTTGGACAACGAAGGCTGTAAGAAAGTTCAGTTTAGTTCAGTCACTCAGTGGTGTCCAACTCTTTGAGATTCCAAGGACTATACCAATCGAGGCTTCCCTGTCCATCACCAACTCCTGGAGCTTGCTCAAATTCATGTCCATCAAGTCGGTGACACTGTCCAATCATCTCATCTCCTGTCCTCCCCTTCTCCTCCTGCCTTCAATCTTGCCCAGTTTCAGGGTCTTTTCCAAGAGTCAGTTCTTTGCATCAGGTAGCCAAAGTACTGAAGCTTCAGTTTCAGTATCAGTCCTTCCAGGAAATATTCAGGACTGATTTCCTTCAGGATTGACTGGTTTGATCTCCTTGCTGTCCAAGGGACTCTCAAGAGGCTTCTCCAACACCACAGTTCAAAAGCATCAATTCTTTCATTCTTAGCCTTCTTTAAGGTCCAACTTTCACATCCATACATGACTACTGGAAAAATCATAGCTTTGACTAGACAGACCTTTGTCAGCAAAATAATGTCTCCACTTTTTAATATGGTGTCCAGGTTTGTTATACCTTTTCTTCCCAGGAGCAAGCATCTCTTAATTTCATGGCTGCAGTTACCATTTTCAGTGATTTTGGAGCCCAAGAAAATAAAGTCTGTCACAGTTTGCTTTGTTTTCCCATCTATTTACATGAAGTGATGGGACTGGATGCCATGATCTTAGTTTTCTCAATGTTGAATTTCAAGCCAGCTTTTTCACTCTCCTCTCACTTTCATCAAGAGGTTCTGTGAAATAGGATACCTAAACTAAGAAGGCAGAAAATAACAATTGTCAACAAGTATGTGGAGAATTTTGAAACAACATATCCTTCTTGTAGTAATGTAAAATGATGCAGCTGCTTTGGAAAACAGATATTATATGTATATATATACATATGTGTGTGTGTGTTTGTATAACCTTATAATATATTACCTTATAACACATATATGTGTATACACACACACACATTACCTTATAACTCAACAATTCCACTCCTAGATATATACCCAACAAAATTGAAAACACATGATGACACGAAACATAAATGGATGACCATTATAACATTACTCAAAATAACCACCCCCACAGTGGAAACAAACCGAATGGCCATCAGCTGCTGAAAGGGTAACCAAAATATGGTATATACATAAAATAGGATATTTTTCAGCCTTCAAAATAAATAAAATTCTGATACATGTTACAAATCATAATAAGTTAAAGAAGCTGGACACAAGTTAATGAATAATTCTATTCATATGAAATATCCAGATTAGGTTAAGCAAATTTATAGATGCAGAATCTGTTTATAGTGGTTTCAAGGGGCAGAGGAATTTGGAATGACTGCTAATGTGTATGAGATTTTTTTGTGGGGAGTGATGCCTTTATTTTATTTTTATTTTTTTAATTTACATTTATTGGTTTTAATTAGAGGCTAATTACTTTACAATATTGTATTGGTTTTGCCACACATCAACATGAATCCACCACGGGTGTACACGTGTTCCCTATCCTGAACCTCCCCCCACCTCCCTCCCCATACCATGCCTCTGGGTCATCCCAGTGCACCAGCCACAAGCACCCTGTGTCATGCATCACACCTGGACTGGTGATTCATTTCACATATGATATTATACATGTTTCAATGCCATTCTCCCAAATCATCCCACCCTCGCCCTCTCCCACAGAGTCCAAAAGACGGTTCTATACATCTGTGTCTCTTTTGCTGTCTCGTATACAGGGTTATCGTTACCATCTTTCTAAATTCCATATATATGCATTAGTATACTGTATTGGTGTTTGTCTTTCTGGCTTACTTCACTCTGTATAATAGGCTCCAGTTTCATCCACCTCATTAGAACTGATTCAAATGTAGTCTTTTTAATGGCTGAGTAATACTCCATTGTGTATATGCACCAAAATTAGAGAATAGTTTTATTCTATTGTGTGATGGTTACATAATTTTGTGAATATACTACTGAAATCACTTTATTGCATACTTTGAAATGAAATTTTAGAATACATAGATTATGTTTCAATCAAGAAAAAAAGAGAATTGCAAGCATGAAGTAAACTTTTGAATCTGAAATATGTTTAATTTTCCGACTAATAAAACATGAAGCTCATTTTGTTTCACTAATGAAATCTGTAAAACATTGAAGAACAAATGAATGCAGTGTTTTGCAAGTTCTGGCAAGGTGTAGGAACAGAAGGAACAATCTCCAATTCATTTTATAAAGCTAGAATTACATAGATAAAAAACATGAAAATGACAGTATTAAGAAACTATTGTCCAATCTCACTTATGAAAACAGAAAATGTTATGGAAAAATCATACACAGGAATTCTCTAGTGGTCCAGTGGTTAGGATTCAGAAATTTCACTGCCATAACCTGGGTTCTATCCCTGGTCAGGGAACTAAGATCCTCCAAGCTGCATTGTGTGAACAAAAATAAAAATATTTGTGTGTGTGTGTGTGTGTATGAATTCTATAGTCCATAAAAAAGAGAATATATCATTATAGCTTAACCCCAGAATTCAAGCTTTAATATATTCAAAAATAATATAATTAACCATATTATCAAGCAAAAGGGAAAAGATCACATGATCAGTTCAATAGTTGAAGAAACATAATTTAATAAAATTAGATATTCAACAGTACAAACAGTAAAATAATAATTGAAAATTAAAAATCATTTAGGAGATCAGGGAATTCCAGTGTGGAATGTAGTGTTTTATAAGACAATCTATACCCACACACTTGGAATTCCTTGGCCACCCAGTTGTTACGACTCCATGTTTCCACTACTAGAGGCCTGGGTTCAATTCCTGGTCAGGGAAATAAGACCTCGCAAGTTGTGTGACACAGACAAAACACACAAACACATACACACACACACCCTACAATCAAATAATTTTGGCAGGAATATAAAATAGACACAAGGTCAGTCTCTTTAACAAGTGATGTGGGAAGGTTGGACAGCTGTATATAAACTAATGAAATTAGAACACACCCTCACATCACACACAAAAATAAACTCAAAATGGCTTAAAGACTTAAATATAAGACATGACACCACAAAACACCTAGAATAAAGAACAGATAAAACATTATCTGACATAAATCATGACATTGTTTTTTTAGGTCAGTGTCCTGAGGCAAAAAGAGAGAGAGATAAATAGAGAAAATAAGCAAATGTGACCTAATCAAATTTACAGACTTCTGTAAGAAGTCTGTATAGAAAAGAAAACCATAAAAGCTACAAAAAGACAAGCTACAGACTGGAAGAAAATATTTGTAAATGATGCAACTGACAAAGGCTTAATTTCCAAAATATATGAACAAACTTATACAACTCAGCAACAACAACAGCAATAAAAGAATGCACAGAAAACCTACACAGACATTTCTCCAAAGAGATGGTCAGCACTCAAATGGAATGATGCTTAACATCACTAACTATTAGAGAAATGCAAATAAAAACTGCAATGAGGTACCAGCTCACACCTATCAGAATAGCCATCATTAAAAAGTAAAATACTGGAGAGGGTTTGTAGAAAAGAGAACCCTGCTATGCTATTGGTGGAGATGCAAGTTGGTGCAGCTTCAAGGGAAACCAATATGGGGGTTTCTCAGGAAACTAAAAATAGACTTAACACATGATCCAGCAACCCCACTCCTGGGCATACATCTGGACAAAAATATAATTTAAAAAGGTACATGCACCACTATATTAATAGCAACACTATTCACAATACCCAAGACATGCTGCTACTGCTGCTGCTAAGTCGCTGCAGTTGTTTCTGACTCCTTGCGACCCCATAGATGGCAGCTCACCAGGCTCCCCCATCCCTGGGATTCTCCAGGCAAGAACACTGGAGTGGGCTGCCATTGCCTTCTCCAAAGCATGAAAGTGAAATGTGAAAGTGAAGTCGCTCATTCGTGTCTGACTCTAGCGACCCCATGGACTGCAGCCTACCAGGCTTCTCCATCCATGGAACATCCTAAATATTCATCAAAAGATGAATGGATAAAAAATATGTGAGATATATATATATATATATGTGTGTGTGTGTGTGTATAAATATATACAATGAAATAATATATAGTATATAAATTATACATATTTTGTATATATATATATATATATATATATATTGTTTGCCGAGCAGCAATGAAGACCCATAGAGAACAGACTTATGAACAAGGGTTGGGGAGAAGAAGGTGATGGTGAGATAAATGAAGAGGGTAGCATGGATGCATACACACCAACAAATGTAAATAGATGGGAAACAGGAATTTGATGTATGACTCAGGGAAATCGTACTGGGGCTCTGTAATAACCTAGAGGGGTGACGATGGGTGGGAGATGGAATGGCGATCAAGAGGGAGGGGACATATGTACACCAACGCTTAATTCAAGTTGATGTGTGACAGAAATCAAATCAATATTGTAAACCAATCATCAATTAAAAATAAATCAATAAATATTTTTAAAAATATGGTATATATATATACACAATGGAATATTATTCAGCCATAAAGAAGAAAGAAATAATGCTGTTTGCAGCAATATGGATGGACTTAGAGATCATTATCTGAGAAGGCAATGGCAACCCACTCCAGTACTCTTGCCTGGAAAATCCCATGGATGGAGGAGCATGGTAGGTTGCAGTCCATGGGGTCTCTAAGAGTCGGACATGACTGAGCGACTTCACATTCACTTTTCACTTTCATGCATTGGAGAAGGAAAATGACAACCCACTCCAGTGTTCTTGCCTGGAGAATCCCATGGACGGTGGAACCTAGTGGGCTGCTGTCTATGTGGTCACACACAGCTGGACACGACTGAAGTGACTTAGCAGCAGCAGCAGAGATCATTACACTAAGTGAAGTAAAAGATAAATACTATATGATATCACTTATGTGTGGAATCTAAAATATGACATAAATAAACATATATATTATGCAAAATTAAAACAGACTCATAGACATACAGAACAGACCTGTGGTTGCCATGGGGGAGAGGGTGTGGAGGAATGATGGTCTGAGAGTTTAGGACTAGCAAATGAAAATTGCTATATATAGAATGGATAAATAGCAAAATCCTACTGTATAGCACAGGGAGCTATATTCAATATTCTGTGATAATACATAATGGAACAGAATATTTTAAAAATTATACATATATATACTAGAATCACTTTGCTGTTCAGAAGGAAACTAACACAGCATTGTAAATTAATTATACATCAATAAACAGAAAATATTAAAAAAAAAAAACATTTTGCCAACAAAAGCATGAAATAACCTCATTGAAGCAAGTGTGTGTGTGTGGGGGGGGTAGTTTTAACCTAACTTTGGGAATGAGTGGATTCTGAAAAACTAAAGATAAAAGAACTGAATATTAGCACCATGAAGGCAATGGCACCCCACTCCAGTACTCTTGTCTGGAAAATCCCATGGACAGAGGAGCCTGGTAGGCTGCAGTCCATGAGGTCGCTAAGAGTTGGACACGACTGAGCAACTTCACTTTCACTTTTCACTTTCATGCATTGGAGAAGGCAATGACAACCCACTCCAGTGTTCTTGCCTGGAGAATCCCAGGGATGGGGGAGCCTGGTGGGCTGCCGTCTATGGGGTCGCACAAGACTGAAGTGACTTAGCATTAGCATTAGCATGTAGATAATGTTGTTTCCCACTAAAGAATGGGTTATCAATTCTGATATTGATATACCTGTGTACTGGAATTGAACAAGTACATAATTGCAATGCAAATGCCAGGAGCCATGTTTCTCACTATTGGAGTGAAAGTTTACAAATAAGCAAAAGAAAGGAAAAGGCTACAATTTTCTATGTGGTAATGAATTAGATTTTGAAGCATAAGTTATGAACTCATAAGTTTAATATAGCTATGTATGGTTAGATACAAAAGTATATATATATTACTATGTACACACAAATTTCCTTGCTCTGTCAAGTGAGACAGCCAGGAAGTAGTAGTACTATCATAGTAACACCTAATGCCACATCTTGGTTTCTAATACAATTCTCCAAGAACATTTGTATGAATATTTAATTAGTGTCCTTTGTGGAATATGCATTCTATGAAAGCAAGAATTGTGTTTTGCATATTATATCTTTACCAACTAGTGTAGTCTGAGCCTTAATAAGCATTTGAAAATATTTATTGAATGTATGAATCAAAGAAATGTTTATAGAAATTTTAACTATCCTAAAGCATGACCAAAGTATGTTTTTTAAGAGCAGGAATAATGTGTTTTTCTGTATGTATAAACCCTTTGGTTTGAATTTTGTTTGGTATATATGACTACTTGGGAAATACTTGCTGTTTTTAGAAAAATTAGTCCATTGCCTATCTCATAAGAACTCTGAATTCTGGTAAGTCATTAAATAGAAAATAAAGATAAAGAAGAATTGAGAAGAAAGAAGAGAGTATTAGCAAAGAAGGAAGTATCAGTTAATTCACAGAGCATACAACAGTAATGTAGAAGGCAGAGATATTACTTAAAGGACCCAGATTTCTATAGAGGAGAACATAGAATATGCTTTATACACATGGAAATTATTTTCTCAAAATCTACAAAAACATATCCTCATAAGTGTCAACTGGAAAAAGAAATGCACAACCTATAAGTTGAGAAGTATATTTTATCTGATGGAGTTTCTGAGGACTTAAGCCCAGAAGGCAGCCTCTCAGCTATGAGGGACTCTTCCAAAGAGGTAGGAGAGGAGCCGATACATAAGAGTTTTACAACAAAAATCAGGTAGTTGGAACATGAAAGATTACCGTTAAAGGGAGCTGGACATCTCAAGCTAATGAATTTAACACTTTTCTAAATATGTGAAGATGCAAGAGTCTGGGCTCATTGAAATCATTCCTTTGACAGCCACCTCAGCTATCTGGGACCAGTATTCTGTGTTTTCTCATCTTGAATCCATAAGGTTGCCCCATGGGGTGAGCTGTGGTGACTGAGGGCTTCGTGGCTACAATATCATTTGTTTACTGACATGGCAGGTGACATTCTTCATCCACATAAGCATCACAGATGGTTCCTGTAATGTAATAGTTAAAAGAGATCAATTGATAATTATTTTTGATTCCAAAGAAGCACCCCTAAAAACTGCTGCATACCCTCTCAATGCCCAATCACATACTTATCATTAATGTGCACACCAGGCAGATTTCTAACAACTAGAAACTGTGACTCACTGCTGAGGGTTTTCTCTGGCTTCTCCAAATCACTTTCTGAAAATGTAGAGTAAGAAATAAATTTGAAAGAGTTATCAATAAAAGCCCCCACATGTAGTTCTCAACCAATGACTGGCTTATGAATAAAACCCTACCTTCCTCTCTCTTTGGATAGAGTAATCCTGAAATTCTACACTGACTCTCAGAGATCTAATTGTGATCATTGATCATGTTGAATGAAAATTTAAAAAAGCACAACCTAAAAGTTGAGAGTTGTATTTTATTCAGGGGACAAAAATGAGGGGTAAGCTTGGGACACAGTGTTCCAAAGAGGCAAGAGAAGGAGCCAGGATACTCAAGAATTTTTGCAACAAAGACCAGGTAGTCTAGAACATCAAAAGATTACTGTTAATTAAAGAAAATTAGATATCTCAAGTTAAGGAATTTAGCATTTTTCTATGTATGGGAAGATGCAATAGTCTTGATAATTGAAATCATTCCTTTGATATCACTTCAGCTATCTGGTGGCAGTAACCCATCTCTTCTCATCCTGAATCCCCTCAGGGAGAACCAGTGGGTTGGCTGCAGCAGCTGACTGCTAGATGAGGAAGGGTGAGATCCTCCATCCTGAGTTCCCTCAGGGCTCACCAAAAGGATGGCTGTAATGCAATGGTTTGATGGGTGCAACATTCTGTGTTTATTGAGACATGTAATATTTTTCCATCCAAAATAACTTGCTTGAAAATGCAACATCTTAATGACTTCTTTCATTCATTTTATTTTCTCTGTCTCATTTGTTTGCTTCCTTACCAGAATTTATGAAGATCACCAACAAAATAAACTACTTGCCCTTGAATCCTTGTCTCAGGTCTTCTTTTGGAAGAACTGAAACTAAGACATTCTACTTGAAGCTATGATAGAAATTTTATGTTTGAATAGAGTTTTGTTAACTGGATGGGATTTCACCAGGTGAATCAGATTTGGCAAAGTTATTCCATGCAGAGGGAACAGCATGACAAAAAAACACAAATGTAAAACAGTGTATGTTTGATAAACATTTTTAAAGCTAAATAAATATAGAGTTCTGTTAGATAATAGCAGGAATTAAGTGGTGAAGTATTCTGATGCTTAAAGTCGATCAGTCATATCCGACTGTTTGCGACCCCATGGACTAGTCCATGGAATTCTCCAGGCTAGAATACTGGAGACGGTAGACTTTCCCTTCTCCAGGGGGTCTTCCCAACCTTGGTCTTTTGCATTGCAGGTGGATATTTTTTTTTTTTTTTTACCAGCTGAGCCACAAGGAAAGCCCAAGAATACTGGAGTGGGTAGCTTATCCCTTCTTCAGCAGATTTTCATTACCCAGGAATTGAACCGGGGTCTCCTACATTGCAGGTGGATTCTTTACAAACTGAGCTATCAAGGAAGCCTTACTGATTAAGTAAATCAGATTTTAGCCTATAGATAATGAAAGCATTTTCATACTCAGACAGGCACTATCTTCAGATTTTCTCATCTCATGGGGGAGATATTGTAACACTCAGAACTACAATTTTTCTTGAGAATATTTCTGAGCTTTATAGTTTCAGCATGTGACTCTTTTTTTCCACTAAAATAATTTCTGAAAGTTAATAGAGAGTATTTAGCCAAGCAATTAATGTAAACCACATATAAGATTGGTTTAAACAGGATTCATCATTTTTAAAATGACATAAATGTGATGTGAATGACAAAGAAGTCTGTTTCATCGTGTAAAAGTGATAGGGTAATCTATATTAAAATAACTGATTAAATTACACATGAAACCAATTACAACTGCCTGTGACATATAAGCCATCAGACACCAGTGTTAGCAATATTTTAGCAAGTTTTTTCTTAATGACCTTGAAGGATATTGACATTCCTGTTTCATTGTAACACAAGTAGCGTCTTTCAGGTCAATGACCCCCAAAACCCTCTAGTTGGTGATATTTCAGTCTACCTCAGGAGGTGTTAATTCAATAATAAACCAGTTATTTGCACATATTTTTTTAAAGAAAAGGTTTAAAAGTATAGCAGGGTCAGAAAGAAGGCAGGGGACAGTAACTGCATTTGTTGTCCAGTGTTCTTTGCAGGGAAGCTTGACAACAGCTATCTCATGGGCAACAGAGAGGTCATTGCCTGTAGGGTTGACAGACTGGAAGGCAGTCCTTCTATTGTTTACCCTAGTACAGGAGCCTATATAATAAACCATATGCCTAAGGCTTTCAGAATACAAGGTTTTTTATAGCAGAGATGGACTATTTCCTTGGGGCCCCAATTTCTGAATTCAAAACCAAAGAAATTATATATTAACCCTAAAGTTTAATAGACACTTGGTTTTTAAAATCTTTATGTCATGGAAATCACTGACTAATTTTCTTCCCTCTAAAACAAAATAAAAATAGTAGATATAATGCAAATTGATAAAAAAAAAAGTAATCCATATTTTTAATAATGGTTTTGTTGTTGTTGTTGATGTGAGGATTAGAGAGTTTAGAGTTTCATTAGCTAAGCCAATAGAAATACTAATGAGTAAAATATCTCTTCAAGGAATGGAATTGTTCAATAAGGTGACTATCATTCAACAATGTAAAATAGTGATTTTAAAATCTCTTCCACAGCTTTAAAAAGACTAATACATGACAAGCCTCTGTCAATATTAACATGTAAACATATTTTTCTCTGAACAGTGCCACCCCATATTTTTCTTTTACTCTGCTTTGAGTTTGGTCATAAACAAATCTATATTTATTAATGGTAGAAAAATGTGCAACAATTACTTGCTGCAACTGGCATTAAATGCATATTTAGGGGGAGAATATAAACAGTTCTGTTAGTATTTATCCATGGAACGAAAACTAAAAAGAACTTCAAATGAAGGCAGGTCAATCAAACTAGAAATTAGAACAAAGCTATTATGACTATATAAAAATAATGAATAAATTATTTTTGAAAGCTAAAGATTCTATGCAAACAATCTTTAAGATAGAACATTCAAATGCAGATAAAAGAAAAGAAATAGTGAGATAATAATGGTAAAAAGGAGAAAACAGAATGAAAAGATGGGAAAAGAGAAGCTGAAAAGGCCTAACAAATTTCCTTTTCTAGAACTTTCTGCCTGATTTGCATCACACTTACCTTCTACTCAAGCAGAAAGATGACCCAACCTGCCCTTCAATTTAATAGTATAGTCAGCCCTCTGTATCTAAGGTTTCTGCATACAAGGATTTAGCTTACCACTGATTAAAAATATATTTTATTTTTCAATCCAGAAAGTTCCAGAAAACAAACTTTGAATTTGCTGCAGGCCAGGAGCTATTTATACAGTGTTTACATTTTATTATATAAGTAATCTGGAGATGTTTAAAAGTATATAGAGGGTATGTTTAGGTTATATGCAAATACTACAATATTATTTATAAGTCACGTGAGCATCCAGAAATTTTTGTATTCAAGGGCAGTGGTGGAGTGGTGATGTCCTAGAACCAAATCCCTATTGAGAAAAGAGATAGCTGGGCTCCAGGCTAGGCATTTACAACTGGCCTCGTGTTCATACCTTCTGGGATGAGAAGAAGATGCACTCCAGGCTGGACATTCATCACCAGCTCCATATTTACATTTCTTGAAGCAAGAGGAAAATGGGCTCCAAGACTACATATTTATGGCTGAACTCCTATCTATATTTTGATATCTACACTTCCATATCAAAACCATCTACAGGAAAAGGGTAAATAACTGGACTTTGGGCTAAATTTTTATGGCAGGGACAGAGTGGGGTTAACCTGTTAAAAGATTAGGTCACTCACTCCACATCCTTGGGAGTATGTGACTATACATGTGATTGCACATGCACAAAAGCCTACATGGGCCCAAAAAGGCAGGAAATGCCAGGACCATAGTACTTTGCCACTCCCTCCCATAAACCTTTCCTGTGGGATCCATCTTAACTGAGCAGTGTTTGCACACCCAGGGGAGTGTCCAGAGTCAAAATAGCCATGGAGTCAAAACAATATGATTGGTCAAAAAGAAGACAAAGACCCAGAAGACGGCCCCCATTATAAAGGATTTAAACTTCCCAAAGCCATAACTCTTTCTATGAGTATGCCCGTGTGTTTTTCCACATGTAACTTTTCTTTTCCAATAAAATTTTTATTTTTATCTTTACTTTCTACCTCCTCCCCTGAATTCTTTCTTGACAAGACAGACAAGAGCTTGGGACTTAGGACCTAACAGGTGGCCCCTGCTGGCTAGGACTCCCAGTCCAGGAACTAAAATCATGCTTCCAACTACTGCTTATTGCTGTTTGCTGCAAGCTGCCGCTTACTGTTGTCTCTGTCCAAAATCACTATGGATACAAAGTGATGACTGTACCTGAAATATGAACACAGAGTGTGGATAGGAGCTCTTAACAGGGAGTATGACTTTGAGTCTGGAATTATTTGGGACACAGAATCAATTATTTTTTAACCTTATTTATTTTACCCTTGACTTTCTCTGAAATAAATAATAATGAAGTGAAGTCATAGATGACCAATTGATTTTTCACTAAGCAAGACTAAAGGGAGGTTGTCATTAGTATTTTCCATGTAACAGGAGAGAGATTAAAGTATTTTTTAAAGTAATATGTGCAAAGAAGAAAAGATTCTATTTTTCCAGAAATGGCACATTATTATCTTGCTTTTCAAAATTAATGAAATATTTTTTCTTGAATACTAGGATTTTTAATTTAATGAAATGAGCATTGTCTTATCATTTTAAATAGACACTTTAAAAGGAAGGCATTTTGTAACATAAATATACTCAAAAAGTATTTAGATGAAAAAAAGTTTAGTCTTCCATAACACTCATATAGCTTTGCTAAATTGAAGTAAAACAAGAATGGTTTTAAAAATTATACTTATGTGATATTGCTTAATTCATTTGTTGCAAATACACTTTGAAAGAAAAGTATTCTAATTTATGTTTTTAAAGTATTCAGGTTGTGACCAAATTAAATACAAATACAAATTAATCTAAAATTCCCAGTAAATAAATGCTGAGGTTATTATATGAAATCAACTGTCATATACATGGGGTAATGTCTCCATAAAGTTATTTATCATCTTTCAGCAATAACAACTCGTTCCACGTAATTGCTAAGTAACAATCACATAGCTATTTGTTAGTGGTGAACACATTGACATAGACATTCAGTTAAATCATCCTACTAACAGAAATATCATTCAGAGAGACAAATGTTATTGGGTTTTACATTGTTTTGTTTACTTTCTATAATTCATCATATTGTAATTCTTTATAATATAACAATTTGAAATGTTATTTACATGCATATTTATAAGATAGAATTATGGAATAAGGAGGGTTAAGTGTTTGACACTGATAGCTATATTTCTCTATCTTGAGAGAATAATCATATGTGTTTCAAAAGCTGCTAAGCTGTCTCATTAGTGGAAATATTATTCCAAAATGGAGCTTTGAAAAAATAGCCTAATTTCACAAAAAGAGATGTTTCACAGAAAATGACATCTTCTGTGATTGGCATCAATATTGATGTTCTCATATTACAGAATAGGAATTTCATTCCTTCATTTAACCAAAACATTTGGAATGCCTACTATGTGCCAGGCACTGGACTAAACACTAAGAATACAGTAATAAGGAATTCATGGTCCTTGCCTTTGCTTTTTAAAGCAAGAAATATATTCAATAATTAATTACACTAATGACAATTGTTATGGATGTTTTGAATGACAATGAAGAATGCAAACAGAGCATCATGAGAGGGTATCTGACCTAGACTGAAAAGAGGGTTCAAATGCTTTGTTAAAGAAATGACATTTAAATTGGTATTGGAAAGGTAAATTGTAGAATGAATTGGTTAGTTAATGGATGAGGTGAAATGTTCCAGAAAAAGAGAATACACTAGAATGAAGTGATATGAGATGTACCATAGTGGAACTACAAGAAGGACTTAACAGCTTGAATAGAATCAGATCACTTTCAGTGAGAGTGTTAGAGATGATGATATATTTAACAGCCAGATTCCATAGATCTTTACAGGCCTAGATACATATGGTAAAGACAGTTTATATATAAGAAATATACTTTTTACATGTGAAAACAGAAGGCATTAAAAAGAAGGGGAAATACACAACCAGATTTTTGTTTTAAAAGTTACTATAGAGTTTGAATCTCTAAAAGATGGCACACTAGGAGCTTCCAGGCCTTAACTTCCCCATGGAAACAGAGGAAGAAGAAGAAGAAGAAGAAGAAGAAGAAGAAGGAGAAGGAGAAGGAGAAGGAGAAGGAGAAGGAGAAGGAGAAGGAGAAAGAGGAGAAGGAGGAGAAAGAAGAGAAGAAGAAGAAGGAGAAGGAGAAGGAGAAGGAGAAAGAGGAGAAGGAGGAGAAGGAAGAGAAGAAGAAGAAGAAGGAGAAGGAGAAGGAGAAAGAGGAAGAAGAAGGAGAAGGAGAAGGAGAAGGAGAAGGAGAAGGAGAAGGAGAAAGAGGAGAAGGAGGAGAAAGAAGAGAAGAAGAAGAAGGAGAAGGAGAAGGAGAAGGAGAAAGAGGAGAAGGAGGAGAAGGAAGAGAAGAGAAGAAGAAGGAGAAGGAGAAGGAGAAGAGGAGAAGGAGGAGAAAGAAGAGAAGAAGAAGAAGAAGGAGAAGGAGAAGGAGAAGGAGAAAGAGGAGAAGGAGGAGAAGGAAGAGAAGAAGAAGAAGAAGAAGAAGAAGAAGAAGAAGAAGAAGAAGAAGAAGGAGAAGGAGAAGGAGAAGGAGAAGGAGAAAGAGGAGAAGGAGGAGAAGGAAGAGAAGAAGAAGAAGAAGAAGAAGAAGAAGAAGAAGAAGAAGAAGAAGAAGAAGAAGAAGAAGAAGAAGAAGAAGGAGAAGGAGAAGGAGAAAGAGGAGAAGGAGGAGAAGGAAGAGAAGAAGAAGAAGAAGAAGAAGAAGAAGAAGAAGAAGGAGAAGGAGAAGGAGAAGGAGAAAGAGGAGAAGGAGGAGAAGGAAGAGAAGAAGAAGAAGAAGAAGAAGAAGAAGAAGAAGAAGAAGAAGAAGAAGAAGAAGAAGAAGAAGAAGAAGAAGAAGAAGAAGAAGGAGAAGGAGAAGGAGAAGGAGAAGGAGAAGGAGAAGGAGAAGGAGAAGAGGAGAAGGAGGAGAAGGAAGAGAAGAAGAAGAAGAAGAAGAAGAAGAAGAAAGAAGAAGAAGAAGAGAAAGAAGAGAAGAAGAAGAAGGAGAAGGAGAAGGAGAAGGAGAAAGAGGAGAAGGAGGAGAAGGAAGAGAAGAAGAAGAAGAAGAAGAAGGAGAAGGAGAAGAGAAGAGGAGAAGGAGGAGAAGGAAGAGAAGGAGAAGAAGAAGAAGTAGAAGAAGAAGAAGAAGAAGAAGGAGAAGGAGAAGGAGAAGGAGAAAGAGGAGAAGGAGGAGAAGGAAGAGAAGGAGAAGGAGAGGAGAGGAAGAGGAAGGAGAAGGAGAGGAAGAGGAAGAGGAAGAAGAGGAAGAAGAAGAGGAAGAGGAAGAAGAGGAGGAAGAGGAAGAGGAGGAAGAAGAGGAAGAAGAGGAGGAAGAGGAAGAGGAGGAAGAAGAGGAAGAAGAGGAGGAAGAGGAAGAAGAGGAGGAAGAGGAAGAAGAAGAAGAGGAAGAGGAGGAAGAAGAGGAAGAGGAAGAAGAGGAGGAAGAGAAAGAAGAAGAAGAGGAAGAGGAGGAAGAAGAGGAAGAGGAAGAAGAGGAAGAGAAAGAAGAGGAAGAGGAAGAAGAGGAAGAGGAAGAAGAAGAGAAGAAAGGAAGGAAGAAAATAAAAAGACTGGCTAAACAATAGCTTGATAGCAATTGTCAAAAGTGATGAAAGGTGTACAGCACCTCAAATAAACACTCAGTAAAGAAAAAGCCAAAATGAAAATAGTAGAAAACTTCATGGTACTTTTATTTACCCTTGCCACATCATGTCCCCAGCATAGTACAGTGTAGTCTCAGGGAAGTGACAGTCTAGTTTCCAGTTCCCTCCACTGAATCACGAGGAGTATGTTTGACCTTATTCATGATGTTCTTTTCTGTCTGGAAGGCTTCCTCATGGATAGGACTCTATTTTACATAACTCAGATCTCACAAAAGGATGGGCTTTAAAGCTTGAATCTCATGCTAGTAAAAACTGCAGGAAGCAGCAACCATTACAAATGGAACCTGTAGCAAGTTGATAGGTCTATAGACATCTGTACCTTTTGCTGTGACCTCACATGGTGGAAGGAGTGAAGTTCTCAGGTATCTTTCATAAGGGCAAGAAACTGATTCCTAAAGGCTCAGCCTCAATGACCTAATCATCTTCTAAAGTTTTCATCTTCTAATATCATCAGATTGGATATTAGAACTTCAGCATATAAATTTGAAGGTAGGGAGCACACAAATATTCATAACATAGCAACTTCCATACCCCACTTTCAACAGCTGGTAGAGCATAAAAAGAGGCTCATAAGGAACCAGAGGACTTGGAGAGTATAGGATAGCATAATATGTATTTTTTTTAAAAGCACAACACATAAAACATTGTCCAGGATAGATCATATGTTAGTCCACAAAACAAGTCTTGATGAATTTTAAAAAATTGAAATGATACCACATATCTTTTCTGATCACAGTAGAATTAATCTAGAAATCAGTAACAGAAAGGAAAGAGGAAAATCCACAAACACGTGAAAATGAAACAACATATATACCCTATTTCCCTTGTAAATTTTACAGGGGAAGTTATAAAATATCTTGAGACAAATTACAATGAAAACATAAAGTACCAAAATTTATGAGAGACAGTAAAAAAATATGGTTTCAAGGAAATTATTGTTGAAGGGAATATCTTTGTTTTCAGATGGCATAAGCTTTTATATAGAAACCCTTAAAGTTTCCACACATAAAACTATTAAGACTAACAAATACAGTGAAGTTGCAGGACAGAAAATCAAATGCAAAAATTAGTTTTGTGTCTATGTAATGATAATGATTATTCTGAATAAGGAATTAAAAAAACAATTCTATTTACAATAGCATTAAAAGGAGTAAAATACTTAAGAATAAACTTAAGTAAGGAGGCAAAAGACTTGAAAACTAAAAACTAGAATATGTACTGAAAATTATTAAACCAGATAAATAAATGGAAAGATATCTCAAATTTATAAATTGGAAGACTTGGGAAGATATCAATATCACTCACAGCAATCTACAGATTCATTAAAATACCTATCAAATCCCAACAATGTTATCAGCAGAAATAGAAAATTTTATCCTAAGTTTTATATGGAATTTCAAAAGATCTTCCAAATCAAAATAATCTTGAAAGTGAAAGTAAGGTTGGAGCTCTCACATTTCTAATTTCAACTTTTCTACAAAAATACAGTGTGGTACTGGCATAAAGAGAGACATATAAACCAGTGGAATAGAATATAGACCCAGAAATAATCCCCCAACATACATGTTCAAATGATTTTCAACAAAAGTGCCAAGACCATTAAAAACAGAAAGAACAATCCTTTCAAAAAACTGTTTTGGGAAAAGTGGCTACCCACTGAAAAGGACTCTTACTTTATACAAAAATTAACTCAACATTGAAGCTATCATTGATATATTTAATGTCATAAAGTTTCCCCTTATTTTTTAAGTGTTTTTTAACTTTAATTCATATTTAATCTAAACTCAACATAGAGAAAAGATTAAATATGAGTTAAAGTTAAAAAACTCTTAAAAGAAAAAATAAGGGGAAACTTTATGACATTAAATATATCAATGATAGCTTCAATGTAAGAACAAAATACAGGCAAAAAATTCAAAAAATAGATATATTGGACTTCATTGAAATTAGATTTGAACAACAAAGGACATTATTAACAGAGTACAAAGTCACTCATGAAATAGAGGAAAACTATGTGAAAATTGTATATTCAATAATAGTTTACTTTCCAGAATATACCAAGAATCTCCACATCTCAACAACAAGTATACAACCAAATTTAAAAATGGGTAAAGATTTTTAATAGACATTTCACCAAAGAAAATATACAAATTTCCAGTAAGCACATGAAAAGATGCTCAAAGTCACTAATGATTAATGAGACGCAAATAAAAAAATGACAATGAGATATCACTTCACACATTTTAGGATAATTATCATAGGAAAAAATTAAGAAGAAAATAAGTGTTAGTGATGATGTCAAGAAACTGAAACCCTTCTGCATTTTTAATGGGAATTTAAAATCATACACTCTCTGTTGAAACAGTATGGCATTTCCTTGAAAATTAAATGCAGTATTATATGATCTAGCAATTCTACTTCTAGGTATATATTCAACATAATTGAAAGCAGAGAGTTGAAAACACATTTGTACACCAATGTTCATAGCAATATTATAATAGCAAAAAGATGGAATCAACCCAAATGTCCATCAGTGAAAGAAAAAAAAATGAACAAAATGTGGTATATACATACAATGCAATAATTTTAAACCTAAGAAAATAATGAAATTTTGACACTTGCTACAACATGGATAAATCTTTAGGAAATAAGCCAGATACACAAGGACAAATATTGCACAATTCCAATTATATGAGGTCCCTCAGTTCGGTTCAGTTCAGTTCACTCGCTCAGTTATGTCCAACTCTTTTCAACCCCATGGACTGCAGCATGCCAGGCTTCCCTGTCCATCACTAATTCCTGGAGCTTTCTCAAACTCATGTTCTTAGAGTCAGTGATGCCATCTAACCATCTCATCCTCTGTTGTCCCCTTCTCCTCCCACCTTCAATCTTTCCCAGCATCAGGGTTTTTTCCAATGAGTCAATACTTTGCATCAGGTGGCCAAAGTATTGGAGTTTCAGCTTCAGCAACAGTCCTTCCAATGAGTATTCAAAACTAATTTCCTTTAGGATTGACTTGTTTTGATCTCCTTGCAGTCCATCAAGAGTCTTCTTCAATACTGCAGTTCAAAAGCATCAATTCTTCTGTGCTCAGATTTCATTATAGTCCAATTCTCACATCCATACATAACTACTGGAAAAACCATAGCTTTGACTAGATGGACTTTGTTGGCAGAGTAATGTCTCTGCTTTTTAATATGCTGTCTAGGTTGATCATAGCTTTTCTTCCAAGAAGCAAGTGTCTTTTAATTTCATGGCTATAGTCACCATCTGCAGTGACTTTGGAGCTCGAAAAATAAAGTCTTTCACTATTTCCATTGTTTCCCTATCTATTTTCCATCAAGTGGTAGGACGAGATGCCATGATGTTAGTTTTCTGAATGTTGAGTTTTAAGCCAATTTTTTCACTCTCATGTTTCACTTTTATCAAGAGGCTCTTTTCTAGAGCTCCCTAGGACAGGCAATTAATAGAGGCACAAAGTGGAATAGTAACTGTCATGGGCTGGGAGTTATAGGTATAGAGTTTCAGTTTCAGGAAGATGAAAAATTTCTGGTAACGGATGGTGGTTATGCAACAAGGTGAATGCACTTAAGGCCAACAAACCATATACTTAAAAATCGTTAAAATGGTAATTTTTTGTATTATGTATATTTTACCACAGTAAAGTGAAAGTGGAAGTTGCTCATTCGTGTCTGACTCTTTGAGACCCCGTGGACTATACAGTCCATGAAATACTCTAGGCTAGAATACTGGAGTGTGTAACCTTTCCCTTCTCCAGGGGATCTTCTCAACCCAGGGATTGAACCCAGGTCTCCTGCATTGCAGGCAGATTCTTTACCAGCTGAGCCACAAGGGAAGCCACCATAAAAGAACCCAAAAAAAATTACTGTGGCTGCAAACATGGAAAATTGATTTGAAGAAATAAAGGAATATTTAGAAACCATTTCTAAGTCTATTTACTGGAGTCTCATGAACTTTTAGTTTGTAGTAGGGGATAATTAAAATGGCTATTTCTGTAGAAAGTTTGCCAAAATTGTTATTTAGTACCAGTGGAAACACAGACCCCGTACAGAGGAAGGTTACCAAGGGCATTAACTTCATTGCGAAATGCAAAATTTTCACAAGAGGATAAAGATCAATGACCATTTTAAGAGGAATAAAATTGGATATGTAACTTAAAGCAAAGATCCCATAGAATGAATGCCTGTCAAATTAAAAAAAAATAGGAGGAATATTTATTGATGAAGGAGCACAAGCCAAGGGCCTTATGCCTCACAAAAGGGCACCTACACTTGTGACATGTATTAGGTGTTTTTAGTTTAATGAGAAGTGTGTCCAGTCAACATTTTCTAAGTAGGGGAGAGAGAAAAGGGGACAAATTATATGTTTCTGCACATTCTGGACAACAGCATTTTGATTTTATTTCATTTTCATGGTAGTTTCACATGCCTAGAGGAATTCTTTATATATCACAAGGTATTTCTCCAATATTCAGGAGTCCTCAAGACCATCCTTACTTCTGGCACCAACTGAAAGTTTGGGGATTGTCATGACTACCCTCAATTCAATTATTCCCTAGAAAAAGTGAAAGTGAAAATTGCTCATTCATGTCTGACTCTGAGACCCCATGGACTATACAGTCCATGGAATTTTTCCAGGCCAGAATACTGGAGTGGGTAGACTTTCCCTTCTCCAGGGGATCTTCCCAACCCAGGGATCGAACCCAAGTCTCCCTCTAGAATGACTCATACAACTTGGAAAAGTTAATATGATCATGGTTATATGTAGTCTATTATAGTGAAAAATTATTGATTAAAATCAACAATAAGTAAAGACACATAGGACAAGGTACAGGAGAATTCCAGGGATGGGTTTCCCTTTGTCTTCTCCAGTGGAGTCCTGTGGGCACTGCTAAATTCTCCTAGCATTGACGTGTGGCAATATATATTGAGTATTGTCAATCACGGAAGCTCACCTAAGCCTTGATATTCAGACAATTTAGTAGTACCCTGGTTGACATTGTTGACTGCTTGCATGGATGACCTTAGTCTTCATACCTTCCAGAGGTTGAGTTGATAGCACATGGCTTAAGCACCTACCACCGCCAAAATCATATTACTAGCATAAACTATCTGGTATGGCCTAAGGCTCTCAGATAAGCAAGGACACTCTTATCAGGCAGGACATTCTAAAGACTTAGCCAATACTTTCAAGAGCAAAGTCCAAACCTCTCTTTGTGCAAACCTCCTTTTGTACAAATTTCCCTTTGTCCATGGTTAATCATATATGGAATATCTACATGAAAGAAAAGAAAACATAGAGTAACAGATTTGGCAATTGATTGGCAATAGATTAAGATACATATCCTTAGGCCACTGGTTCATTTCCGTCTCCAAAGAGGTGCTTAAACTTGGCTTCCCTGATACCTAAGTTGGTAAAGAATCTGCCTGCAATGCAGGAGACTCTGGTTAGATTTCTGGGTCGGGAAGATCCTCTGGAAAAGGGATAGGCTACCCACTCCAGTATTCTTGGGTTTCTCTTGTGTCTCAGTTGGTAAAGAATCCGCCTGCAGTGAGGGGAAACCTAGGTTCAATCCCTGGGTGGGGAAGATCCCCTGGAGAAGGGAAAGGTTACCCACCCTAGTATTCTGGCCTGGAGAATTCCATGGACTGTATAGTTCATGGAGTCGCAGAGAGTCAGACAGGACTGAGCGACTGTCACTTTCACATCTTCTCCAGAAGAGGGCAGTATCAGATTTAAAAAGCATTCATCTAATTTTGCCTGGAGAAGGAAATTGCCACCCACTCCAGTATTCTTGCCTGGAGAATTCCATGGACAGAGGAGCCTGGCAGGCTACAGTCCATGGGGTGGCAAAGAGTCAGACACGACTGAGCCACTAACATGGAATATATCAAATTTAAAAGTTCCATGGATTTAATAGAAGCAGGAAAGAAATAACAAAACCAAATTAAACAAATTGAAAAATACACTTACACCAAATACTCAGATAAAATGTGAGTATTCTTAATATATAAAAAACTTGTTTCAAATAAGGAAAAGATAAATAACCTAATAACATTAACAATAATAAAAATTCTAATATTCAACAAACTATATAATACTCACTGGTTTTGGTGTTTCACATAAAATGTTTAATCTTCACAAAATACTATGAGGTAGTTACTGTTATTATCTTTTTCTTATGTATGAGAAATGGGAGGGAGAGCTGAGTGCTATTAAATTATTTTCTCAGCAATAAACAGTAAATTTCTAAAAGAAATAAATCAAATGGTTACTAAAAATGACAAACTGTCCAAAGAAATACAAAATAAAATTATAATTAGAAAATCTTATTTTCCAATTAGATACATGATGATGAAAACATTGATAATGCTTAAACTTAGTAAGAATTTGATGAAGTAGGCCTTTTATAAACTGCTAAGTGGAATATAGTGATAGTAATATTAGAGTGCAATTTCACAAAAGCATCGTTCCCTGATGCTGCGAAAGATTGAGTGCAGGAGGAGAAGAAGGCAACAGAGGATGTGATGGTTGGATGGCACCACCAACTCAACTGACATGAGTTTGAGCAAACTCTGGGAGATAGTGAAGGACAGGGAAAGCAGTCATGCTGCAGTTCATGAGGTCACAAAGAGACAGACACAACATAGTGACTGAACAACAACAACAATCTTACAAGTGTTATACATGAATATATCCATATTCCTAGCAATTTCACTTATTAAGCCTAAAGAATTAATCAGAAATGAAAATATTTGTTTACAAGGATATTCATTAAGGAAACTTGGAAAATATTGAAAAGCTGTATAGAATCTAGTTGGTCAGCCATAGGAGCCATTTGATTTAGCCATATTCTGGAAAACTATAGCCATTAATCATGTATTAATCCCTGAAAAGACCCAACATACAATATTTAGTGATAAACAGCAGGATACAAAACAGTATACACTTTTTAGTATATACATATATACATACAAACATATACACATATATGCAAATATACATCTTATGCATAGATTAGACTGGATACAGATGTGGTAAGTACTAACAATGTCATCCCCTGATGGTAGACTTACAGGTGATATTCTGTACTTTTCTGTTTTCTCCAAAATTTCTCAAATGAGAAAAATATGCTATGAAAAATTTTAAAGAAAAATAACAATTGCAAACTGGTAATTTCTTGGATTCAACTATTTGAAGTCAAAAGAATAGTCTGTTTCTGGTAAAATGACATAAGCTTGGTGTCTAGAAAAGATACAATTCATCAATAAATGGAATAAAAGAAAACCCATAATGCCATCTCTATGAATAAAGGAAGTATGATTAAGAGTAGTATCTCTTATGGCTTTCCACTCTCTTTTTTAGGTGCAATCACAAGAGTTTTACTGTTAAACATCACTAGCATATTGCTATATTTCATTCCAGCCTTTATATTTTCAAATGCAAATTAATTTTAAGGAATTTTAATACAAAACTAATTTTTCTAATTTTATTTAATTGTATCTAATTTTATAATTTTATCAAAATTAGAATGTTACTCAATATACTTTCGTAGACTGAATTTATATATAGGTCTTTCCTTTAGCTCAAATGGTAAAGAATCTGCCTGCAATGCAGGAAACCCAGGTTCAATCCCTGGGTAGGGAGAAATTTATATATACAATATTATTATTTTCCCATGACTTGAAATATCTGAAAAATGATTAATTTATCATGACTGCATAGTATTTATATCACTGAATTTAAATATTTAGGTGGTTTTGTTAAATGTGTCTTGAAACCTAAACTGCCTTTTATTTTTCTTTAGATTATAACTAAAAATGATTAATATGCATTTTGAGATATGACAGAAATGTAAGGGAATGATGTCAAAACTCTTTTCCATTAACAGTCATATGTTTTCTCATATAATAAGACATAAAAGGAAACCTAGCCCATAAATTTCTCTCCAATCAGATTTCATCTTTTTAAGGTCCTTTTAGAAACACATATGCCCTTATATACTGAGTCACTAAATTTTCACACAAATAATTTAAGCATATGATTTTCTCCAAGACAGATTAACCTGGAATACCTTTTGAACTTGGGTAGGAAAATGGAAACAGAAGAAAGAGTGACCCAGGGAGGCTGTCAGGCAAACTATTTACTTTATACATTTTACCAAGATTGACCCTCTTCATTAGCCTTCTACAAATAATTTGGTTCCTTTTGGAGTCAAGTAGGGCCGTGTGGGAAAGCTAAAGAGAGAAGGGGGATACTCTGCACTATTAGTCTTAATATTTGCCTAATGCCAGCAGTGAAAGACCCTACACATTTTCATCTTTCTTTTCTTATACCTTTATTATGACACTTCTCTTGTTGCTTTTTGAGACTAATAGGGGTGAAACTAAAACTAAATAAATTCACTTCTATATTCTACTCCCCAATTAAAAAAAAATCAGAATCCCACTATAGAAATGTCATCTGATAGATTGATTGTAGTCTGATTTTGAACTTCATGTAATTTTACAGCCCTCATTGCTGGAAATTACTTTTTTTTGTGCATCATTACTTTAATATGACACAAGAATGAAGTATTATAAAGCTTAACCATTGTTGATTTATCTGAAATGAGTTAAAGTCCTCTCTCCCTTTTATCAAAAAGTTGTATGTGCATTCTTTCAAAGAAATTATCTTATAGGTGTTCAGCATGGTAACTATTCTTGTTGCTACCATCTTGTATGCATGTATGTTGAAAGCACTTCAGAAATAAAATTGCAGCATTTTCCTATATAAAGATCAAATAATAACAATCCTCTTTACAATGGTTTGACTTTGGAAATAAATCCATTTTGTTTGCTGCTTAACAACTTGAAATCCTCTAGGTGTTTGTACATTGATTTTTTAAATCAATTGTTCAAGAATCTTTCTAAGTGAAAGATTGATAGCTAAGTTTAGTACCTATTTAAATCACTCTTCTAACACAGAACACATAATCATTTTCTTGCCTCTTGAAATCCAAGTAGTCCTCTAATAGTCTTTATCACATAAAGTCAAAAGACTTTAAAACAAGTTGCATTTGTGCACTTTGAGTTCATATAACTTGATTTATTGCTTGTACTAAGTCCAATATTAGTGGTTGAATTCAATTTAGATTTGATTATATCTGTTTGCTGCCTCTGCATTTTATTCAGACGCTGCAGATCAGGTTTTTATGGTAATAAATGATCATTGTCTTGAAGGTCTGTTCGTTCCTTGTGTAATTGTGGTATGCTAGTATTCTTGAAGTAGCAATACTATATAATTGTTTCCTCTCTCTAATTCTGCTGCTTCTTAGGTGGGGAATGTTATTGTCATTGCCTCTGGGAAGGGAGAGTTACAGCAAGAATGAAGAAAGAGAGAAAGAAGAAATATTCAATTTTTTAGAATTTTAAAATCTTGGACTCTTATAAAACTCGAGTCACAGAAGTTTGGTTGCTAATCTATTATTTTTCTTTCCATATCAGAAAAGACATTGGGAAATGGGGTAAAGATCAGAGGGAAAAACACTAGGTGGTTCTGGGAATGAAGCTTTGTTTTTGTTATTTCCCAGACTAATTTTGGATCAGGATGGGAAGTAAGTGATCAATGTAGATTTGTGGTGATCAAGAGCAGAAGCAATATATGCAACTCTATTCAGTTAAATTTTGAAAAGGAAACAAGACCCCAAGGTTTTGTATCATTTACACTGTATGACAGTAGTAATGTACATCAGCACTATGAGTTTGGACCTGTGTTCACAAAATCAGATGTATACAGTGATATGCTAGATAACAAAAATATGTAAGGTGAGCTTGTCTAAGACACTAAAGTGTGTTAAAGCTATGCTAAATTTAAAGCATATGTTCTATATAAAGTAGAAGTAGCTACCCAAATTCAGTCAGCTGTTGTCAGATAAGAATATATACTCAGTTTTGCCTGCTGTTGCAATTTTGTAAAAGAAGACAAATCTGATTTCTTATGTCAAATATCTCAATTTTTAAAACACAATGTAAGCCAAACAAATATATCCATGGGTGAGACGTGACTCATAATCCACTCTATTTCAGGAATAATAGCACAAATTGGTCTTAAAATATCTGGTAGCAATATGTGACAAGAAACAACACTGAAAACTGCACAGACATGGTACAGAGAGCTAACAAATGTGAAGAATCCTTGTGGGGAGGTAGTTTAGACAATGAAGCTGTGATCTACATGTTCTGATAGTGATACTGAATGTCTCAACATATGCCAACATAGAAAGATGATGCCAAAGACTTTTCTCCACATATATTGTCAAAATATAAGCCCCATAGAACTTGCACATAACTGGGAAAAAAAGTGGGGAGAATTTTAAAAATTGACATTATATTATGATCATCCAGAAATACAGAACTTTAAAAATGCAGTATGTTTAATCACAGAAAAATAAAGGTATGTTTCTCACCTGAGTTTGAAGACAGTGATTAATATTGTCTGTACAAAGAAAAAATATCTATGTTGAATATGAGGTATTATCAAAAAGCAAATGGACAGTTGGAAACATCCAGTTTCAGGATGACAAATTGGGGCATACTAAAATCTGTTGTCTCTCTCCCACTTGAAAATCAAATAAAATATAAGGTATCATAAAAATTAAATTAAAAAACTTTCCACACTTTGAAACAAAAAGTAAAGTTTCTGTGGAGTAGACATTGTATGTCCTCCCTAACAGAAGAAAAAATAAAGGGTGCTATAATGTATATGTATCATCACTACAATTAATATGGGAAACAAACATAGTTGCTAAAAGACAAATGTAGCCTAGAACATGTACAAGAGGATTATGCTACAGAAAAAGGAATCCAGAATTTAACAACAAAGATCTAAGAAAAACTGATTGTTTGAAATGGACTCACTAAACTCAACAAATGGAAAACTAAACCTGAGGATATATATGTGTGTGTGTGTGTGTATACATATATATATAGTGAACTTAATATTAGTAAATTTAATATCCTCACAAATTGGAGTAAATATTCGATATAAAAACAAATGGATATGAAACACAAACAATTAAAGAACTTGTAAAATTGAATTAAAACATCACCAGATGCCCTAAATAAACATGAAATATCTAAAGGACAAAAAAATAAAATTTAGGAGCAATATCATATTGAAGAATTCTGTTGTAATTTGGCAGAAAGAAATGGAGAGATTGAAAATATGTAATAAAAACAAAGAGACACGAAGACCAACTCCATAAGTTTTAATATTTATATAAAAGGAAAAATGGGAGGGAAAGAGATGGTTGGATAGCATCATCAACTCAATGGACATGAGTTTGAGCAAACTCAGGGAGACAGTGAAGTATAGGGAAGCCTGGTGTGCTGCAGTCCATGGGGTGGCAAAGAGTCAGACACGACTGTGACTGAACAGCAATAGGAGGGGAGAATACCAAGAATGGAAATGACTCACCATTGAAGAAATAATGGTCAGTGATTTTCCAGGGGTTTCCAGAATTTAACTGAGAATATTTGCATATATTTATTTTTTGGAGAACTATGCTTTATTGGAGGCATTACTGAGATTTAAAATCAATCCCATACCTATACATACTTTTTAAATGAACTTCACTGTTAAACATGATAACAGTTGTTGATGATAATGAAACAAACTTGGATATCAAAAGCAAAAAGTTAGTAAAAATGCTATTCATCGATAAATTACACACACATGCATATGCACACACATACACATCTAAAGAATTAAAGAGTTAATAAATCTTGAAGGAAATAACAATATAGTTGAAAGTGAATGAAAAATCATATCTAAACTTAAAGGTCACAGTTAAATTTTTAATATTCTTATTAATAGTTGCTTTTTAATTATTTGTTAACATTTTCTAGCTTATTGTACTGCAAGAATTCACTTTTACCATTTTCTTCTCATCATAAATTTAAGGCTATACATGAACAAATAGAAGCTGGGTATAAAGATAGGGAAGGAAAGGACTAAACTGTCACTATTTGTAGACAATCTGATCATTTACCTAAAAAGTTCAAGAACATTAACATCTATTATAATTAATAAGAGAGTTCAGCATTTTTGCCAGATACATGACTCCTGTACAAAAATCCTTAACTTTCTGTTTTCTTTTCAGAAACAAAGGGAAGTTCAATAGAAAATAAAAGATCACAATCTCAAACAGGACCCCACAGCATATAAATATGAACTTAGCCAAAGTGAAGTATAAAAAAAGAACTGGAGGAAACTCTAGAATATTGAATATCAGCGGACAGGTATATCTATCATTGAAATTACAGATTGCAATAGCTTAACTTTACATAATTTTTAAAAAATATTAAAGACCAGTAGATTTCACTTTAAGATCAAGTTGCAAGATCAATACTTCAGTATATGTGCCTGTCTTGCCAATTATTTGTTTTGTAAAGGATGATCTACAAACCAGAAGTTGACAATTTTTTTTTTCCTGTAAAGGGCCAGAAGATAGATTTTTTAGACTTTGAGGGTCACAGCCTCAGTTACAACTAATTACTTCTGCTGTTGAGGTACCAAAGCAGCGATAGATGATACAAAACATATGACCACAGCTGTACTCCAATAAAAGTTTATTTTAAAAAACCAGTGGGCTGGATTTAGCACATAAGACATAGTTTGTCAATCCTTGCTATAATGCCTTTGAACATTTTGCTTGCTTCTAAAAAAAGCAAAAACAAAAACAAAAACAGTAGTTCCTCCATGCATACAACATCACATCCAAACTCCTGACAATGATATTTAAGTCCCAGCACATTCTGCTTCCAAATGCCTTTACAATCTTGTTCCCTTCTCTCCAATCTTGTCTACTCATATGTATTATATTCAGTATACTTCAACTCCTGAATTTTTGTCTTGCTATAAATAGCCCTTGAATTTTCCTTTGATTTAGTTATTCTGTCATGCATTTGGAAAATATTTACTTAATGCTTGTTATGTCCCATGTACTTTGCTAGAATGCTGAGAATAAAGTGCGGAAAAAAGTGACACTATCTCTAGTTTCAAAAAGCTACATTTGAGTGTGATTTACAGATAAGTAAGCAACTGAAGAATCATATGATATATCATAAGACAATAAAAGATGTTAGGTGAACAAAGAAGTAAAGATATAAAAGGTTTGATTTTATCATTTTTCAATTGAGTTGATGTTTAGACCATTTGTTTTAAAAATGCGTAGTTTGATTTCAAAGTTTATAAATCTTACAATTTTAATAAAACATACCCACATGCCTGAACTTTCAATAGAAAAGCAATTTCAAGAATAAACTTTAGCCATGTTAAGACCTTGATACATTGTCTATATACTGCAATTAAACTGTGTACAATATCAGCCTTTGTTGGTGGTATTCAGCTTTGATTTCTACCGAGTTTAATTTTTCATTAATTAAATTTGATTTTTTCATTAAAAATTTTTATTTTTAATTTCATGGATCAATGCTTGAAATCTAATTTAGTTCATACTCAATAATACATTTTATTATGCAAAACTAACTATTTTAGCTTTTGTCAATTTTTTATATTGATTAATGGTCACAGTCATAATCATTATATTTATTGATTACATTTCTTAAGGTTAAGACATTAAACAGTGGCATCCAAATATCCATAGGACCAGATGATAGGACCAAATCTTCCCAAGAGTATTCTAAATTGAGACCTGAGGATGAGCAAGAGTTTACCAGGTAAAGGTAAAAATGGGGTTGGGGGTGGGGCATGTAAAGAGACTTCCAATCAAAGACCCAGAGGTGAATAAAAGAATGATGTGTCATAAATTTTGGTACTGGAATTTTGCTTGTAATTTTTCTCTCACCTATTATTTTCTTCTTCTTCCCTATCTGTTAACATCATTAGCCTGTTATAAAACAAATTCAATTTATATTTGAAAGACATGACAACTATTATTTTTATTTGTCTAATGCATATATTGCATAAAAATGGATGTTCATGATTACTCCATAAGCTAAAGTAGATATTTGAAATATGCTAGAGATAGATAAGATTAAGTGGAGAGCATAAGGTAGATGATCAGCCATGATTCTGGTAGGTTGTTATTAAGTAAACATAAAGAGGAGAAAGCCACATCATATTCAACATTTAATTTGCATGTGTCCTCTGCTCTAAATAAATATAATTAAACTTAAGTCTTCAATTTTGTGCATGGACTTTGATTTAAATGATCGTTGTTATACTATTCTCTTTTCTTATTAAAATGAAGATGAATAAATACAGAACTCTTATCCTATGGTTAATGATTACTTTGGTGATCTCAATTAAATATCTTCTTTAAACAAGAATATAAGCACTACTACTCCAGTTCAATCTGAAGCTAAACTCGTATTTTGCTGAATGTGGCACTGTTAATAGAATTTTAATACATATCAATGAATATCAAAGTATATTCAAATTCATTATTGTTCAAAGCCTATTATGATTGATGCTTACTTGTAAGTGAACTAAACGGAAGATTCTATGTCTAAAATTTTGTGACAAGACAGGAGGGTTAGATAAAAAATTAAGTGAAATTTTATCATGTACTCAAATAGAATCAAACATTCTTTTTCATAGTTATCTTTTTTTAAGCCAAAACAGGCTATAAGTCCATATACAGGAAGGCTATGTTTGAATAAAGCAATGATCCTTTTTTTGTTATGCCCTCAAACTAGATGGAGTTCAGACACGCTATTTTGCTTTGACAGCCTGTAAACCTGAAAGAGGAGAGGGAAAAAGTTGGCTTAAAGCTCAACATTCAGAAAACGAAGATCATGGCATCTGCTCCCATCACTTCATGGGAAATAGAAGGGGAAACAGTGGAAACAGTGTCAGACTTTATTTTGGGGTCTCCAAAATCTCTGCAGATGGTGATTGCAGCCATGAAATTAAAACACACTTACTCCTTGGAAGGAAAGTTATGACCAACCTAGATAGCATATTAAAAAGCAGAGACATTAGTTTGTTAACAAAGGTCCATCTAGTCAAGGCTATGGTTTTTCCAGTGGTCATGTATGGATGTTGGAGTTGGACTGTGAAGAAAGCTGAGCGCTGAAGAATTGATGCTTTTGAACTGTGGTGTTGAAGACTCTTGAGAGTCCCTTGGACTGCAAGGAACTCCAACTAGTCCATCCTAAAGGAGATCAGCCATGGGATTTCTTTGGAAGGTATGATGCTAAAGCTGAAACTCCAGTACTTTGGCCACCTCATGCAAAGAGTTGACTCATTGGAAAAGACTCTGATGTTGGGAGGGATTGGGGGCAGGAGCAGAAGGGGACGACAGAGCATGGGATGGCTGAATGGCATCACTGACTCGATGGACGTGAGTGTGTGTGAACTCCATGGGTTGGTGATGGACAGGGAGCCCTGGCGTGCTGCGTTTAATGGGGTGGCAAAGAGTCGGACACGACTGAACGACTGAACTGAACTGAACTGAAGTTTTAGGTTAGAATTGCTAGGGAAATGACAGATCTGTGAACTAAAAAGGAAAGGAAAGAAGAAAGCTAGAGGGGAGGCTTTGAAGATGGATATTGAAGGAGTAATTCCTGTTTTCAACAAGTACTGTGCTTACATCTAACTGTTTGGGTTATAACATCAAAAGAAAAAATAATATTACCAAGGACTTTAGGAGACTGTGTTTTAGGAGACTTTAGGTATCTCTCACTGTCACCTTTATATTTCTTCACTTAATAGAGCAGGAAACTTAACTAAATATACCTTGGTGTTATCTATATTAAAACAAAACAAAACAAAAACAAACAAACAAAAACGGTGCTGTATTTGGAAGCTGTAGCTTCTTCAATCTAGAAGAGCTAGTTGCTATTAATCAACATGAACACTGGATGGCAGTCCTCACTAATAATACAAATAAATGCTCTTGATAAACTTAGAAAGACAGATTTCAAGTAATACCCTAGGCAGTTGCCAATTTTAACAGCTAAGAAGTTCACAAAGAAGAACTTAGAACAAAGATAATGACAGAATCAGAATGTCAAAAATAGCGAGATTGTTTGGTATCATCATGAATATGTGAACATGTTTCAGTTGATTTGACAATATTGTACACCAAAACCAGCTTTGTAAGTTTTACTCCAGTTACTACTAAATGCTCATTCTTAGACCACAAATTAGATTCACCTCCTTTATTGTCATCTGAAACCCAGTCCTGGCTGAAGCTATAGCTAGTGTGATTATAGTCTGAGGTGAATTTGCCTCAAGGAGAACTTTTTTTTTTTTGTCCTTCATATATTTTATTTATGGTATTTTTATGCTGTGTTACTTTCTTAAATCACAATGAATGCATTCTGTTGTAGGACCCAGTGTCCTGGCAATTGTGTTTTTCTTTCTTTCTTTTTAATTTAAATTTATTTATTTTAATTGGAAGCTAATTACTTTACAATATTGTATTGGTTCTGCCACACATCAACGTGAATCTGCCACAGGCATACATGTGTTCCCATCCTGAACCACCCTCCCACCTCTTTCCCATACCATCCCTCTGGGTCATCCCAGTACACCAGACCCAAGGATCCTGTATCGAACCTGGACTGGCGATTCGTTTCTTATATGATATCATACATGTTTCCATGAAATTCCCCTAAATCATCCCACCCTCTCCCTCTCCCACAGAATCCTAAAGACTGTTCTATACTCAAGGAGAACTTTTAAGTTTGCTTGATCTCATCCTCAAAAAGTAACTCTGGTGTTTTCTTTCCTGTTTGTTTAATCATCTTCTAATTTTATAACCAAGGTTCCTCCAAATTACAAATGATACATTTGTATATTTGATTTTCATGTCTGGAAGGAACACTTAATATTAGGATGTTTTAGATAGTTTTATGTTTGTACACTGTATAAGCTTGGATCAATGAAATAAAATTGTTTTGAATTTGAATCCCAACACTGCCACTAACAAGCTGGGTAAAGATGGCAAGTCAATTTTCTAAACTATAAAATGGATGGATCCATGAAATGATACCCTTTCATAGATTTGATGTAAGTTTTAAATAAAAATATTTGTGTATAGTGCTTCAGATGATATTAGACACATTGAATGCAGTCAGTGAAATTAGTTATTTTTATTATTACCATTATCAATTTCTGTAATATCATATATTCCTTTTTCCTGAACATTTTATTAGATAAACAGCTAACCAAAAATATGTGTTACTGGTTTAAATTCTTAATTAACTTGTATCAGATTGCAGGGCAGTATCTTCAATTTAGAGGCAGTAACTAAGAAAACAAAACAATGACAATAAGGAAGAAATCATATTTTTCTATCCTTCATAAATTGTTAACTGAATGCTCTGAGCCTGCCTATCTGTTGTAGAAAGATGAAATACTGTTATTTCTGAAAACACATTCTTTCTTTAAATTAGGTCAGTTGCAGCTACTTTTTCTAACTTTCTTGCTATTTGGGGAGGCAATAAGATGAAATTCATTTTCTGAATTGTTTACCAGTGGGGCCTTTAGCTTGCAGAATAGAAGTATAATAATTTCTCACATATGGATTCACTTAATATCTAATCCAACTTAAAGTTATATAGAAACAAACAATCAAAAATCTTAAGGTTTCTTTGGTCCATGCTTCTCAATATTAGGAAGAGCCACCATAGTGCTTTTTCTGCTTAGAGATGATATTAAGGTTACAAGATTTGTATAAAGGCATCAAAAATGCTCCTCCTTTCTGATTCAAAATTCTCATTGTCTCTGTAATGAGAGAGACTATTTGCGTAGTACTATGAAATCTTCTGTGGAAATAAGTGAATTTAGATGATAATGTTATAATCCTGGAGGAAAATGGGCTAAGTAAGGAGTCCAGATGTGAATTTTTCTGTCCTAAAATGCAGAACTTTATGAGGAATACATACATAGGGAGTGTATTTCCTCAGGGCAAACACACAGTATGTTAAAACAAGCATATAGATGTATGTGGCAATTATATGACTAAATTATACAAAAATGAAAATGTCCTGGTTTAAATTTTATTAAAGCTCTGAAAAGATTATTTTTATGCAGTTGAGGTAAGTGAGGGGTTAACCTAGATTCCAATATCAAAACAAAACAAAACTACATCCTTGAAATCTATGCTTACTACCCCAAGTCAGTTTTCAATTTCTGCCTTGCATAAGGTGAAGCTGAATCAGTGCTTGTCTAGGAATAATTTATTTTTGAAAAAGAAAAGCTCTAAAATAATTAGTAAATGCTAAATTTAAATATGAAAAACTCCATGTAAGACTCCACATAAGGAAATTGAATGCTTCCTTTTTCCTCAGTGACACCTCCTCCAATTCAGTAGCATGCAGGCAATAAAGCAAATAAAGGGTTAAAATATGTTCCTTCTGATAATCTGTGATATATGTGAAAGTAGTTCTTTCCATGGTAAATACTTATAATTGTTAACTTTGTTAGGTTTGAAGGAAGGGTTCCAGATTCTCAATTTTGTTAGACTGTAATCCTGTTACCACACGTGCTAATTTCTCAGGATAGTCCTGGTTTATAACCATTCTCCTAGAAACACCAATAGGTCAACTTTAACCCTCAAATGTCCTGGTTTGTGTAATAAATTATATGATCATAGGGTGTGTATTAGTCCCTCAGTTGTGTCTGACTCTTTTTGACCCCATAGACTATAACCTACCAGGTTCCTCTGTCCATAGAATTCTCCAAGCAAGAATACTGGAGTGGGTTGCCATTCCCTTTTCCAGGGGATCTTCCTGACCCAGTGATCAAACCCAGGTCTCCCACATTTTAGGCAGATTCTTCACTGACTGAGCTACCAGGGAAGAAATGAACATCATCCAAAACAAAGTTTCTCAGCAGTGTTAATTGTTTCAAGAGCAAAATAGACATATCATTTATTTTCCTATCTTACAGCACTGAGAAGTTAGTATTGGTGGTGGGCATTATGAAGATACTACATAGAACTCAATTAGGACTTCTGTGTGGGAAAAGATTTAGTGTACTGGAGCCTTAAACAAATATGGAGAGAACCGAAGGATCCTTTCATTTTCCATTTCAGAAAGCTGTCAGACAATTCCTCAAAAAGAATCAAGTATAGAATTAGCATATGGCCTATAAATTCCACTCAAGAATATAAACTCAAAAGAATTGTAAGCAGGTATTTAAACAAATATCCGCACATAATGTTTATAATAACACTGTTCCTAGTAGTCAAAATCCAAATGTACTTCAACTAATTAATGAATAAACAAAATGTGGCATATCTATCCAATGAGATATTGTTTGTCAATAAAAAAGAAAAAAGTAATGATGCATGCTACAGCATGGATAAATCTTCAAACACTATGTGGGGTGAAATAAAGTTACGTTTTTCTAATACCACTCATATGAAATAGCTTGGAAAGGCAAATTCATAGAGACAGAATGTAGATTAGTAGTTGGCAGGGGCTGAGAGAAGGTGAGGGAAGTTAGAGAGCTACTGCTAATATGTATGGTCTTTCTTTGGGGAGAGTTAGAAAAATGTTTCAGAATTAGAGAGTAGTGATATTTACTTAACTGTGGATATACAAAACACCACTGAACTGTACATTTTAAAAGAGTGAATGTTAGCCATCTGTATGTCTTCTTTGGAGAAATGTCTACTTATTTCTTTGGCCCATTTTTTGATTGGGTCGTTTATTTTTCTGGAGTTGAGCTGCAGGAGTTGCTTGTATATTTTTGAGATTATTTCTCTGTCAGTTGCTTCATTTGTTATTATTTTCTCCCATTCTGAAAGCTGTCTTTTCACCTGCTTATAGTTTCCTTTGTTGTGCAGAAGGTTTTAACTTTAAATAGGCCCCATTTGTTTATTTTTGCTTTTATTTCCAATATTCTGGGAGGTGCGTTATAGAGGGCCCTGCTGTGATTTATGTCAGAGAGTATTTTGCCTATGTTCTCCTCTAGGAGTTTTATAGTTTCTGGTCTTACGTTTAGATCTTTAATCCATTTTGAGTTTATTTTTGTGTATAGTGTTAGAAAGTGTTCTAGTTTCATTCTTTTACAAGTGGTTGACCAGTTTTCCCAGCACCACTTGTTAAAGAGATTATCTTTTCTGCACTGTATATTCTTGTCTCCTTTGTCAAAGATAAGGTGTCCATGGGTGCATGGATTTATCTCTGGGCTTTCTATTTTGTTTCAATGATCTATATTTCTGTCTTTGTGCCAGTGCCAAACTCTCTTGATGACTGTGTCTTTGTAGTAGAGCCTGAAGTCAGGCAGGTTGATTCTTTTTTTTTTTTTTTTCAATTTGGGTATTTTTTATTTTTTATTTATTTTTTTTTTCTTCCAATTTTATTTTTAAACTTTACATAATTGTATTAGTTTTGCCAAATATCAAAATGAATCCTCCACAGGTATTCCAGTTCTTATTTCTCAAGATTGCTTAGGCTATTCAAGGTTTTTTTTTTTTTTTTTTTTTGTATTTCCATACAAATTGTGAAATTATTTGTTCTAGCTCTATGAAAAAATATCATTTGTAGTTTGATAAGGACTGCATTGAATCTATAGATTGCTTTGGGTAGTATACTCATTTTCACTATATTGATTCTTCTGATCCATGAATATGGTATATTTCTCCATCTATTAGTGTCCTCTTTGATTTATTTCACCAGTGTTTTATAGTTTTCTATATACAGGTCTTTTGTCTCTTTAGGTAGATATATTCCTAAGTATTTTATTCTTTTCATTGCAATGGTGAATGGAATTGTTTCCTTAAATTCTCTTCCAATTTTCTCATTATTAGTGTATAGGAATGCAAGGGATTTCTGTGTGTTGATTTTATATCCTACAACTTCACTATATTCATTGATTAGCTCTAGTAATTTTCTGGTGGAGTCTTTAGTGTTTTTTATGTACAGGATCATGTCATCTGCAAACAGTGAGAGCTTTACTTCTTCTTTTCCAATTTGAATTCCTTTTTATTTCTTTTTCTGCTCTGATTGCTGTGGCCAAAACTTCCAAAACTATGTTGAATAGTAATGGTGAGAGTGGGCACCCTTGTCTTGTTCCTGACTTTAGAGGAAATGCTTTCAATTTTTCACCATTGAGGATAATGTTTGCTGTGGGTTTGTCATATATAGTTTTTATTATGTTGAGGTATGTTCGTTCTATGCCTGCTTTCTGTAGATTTTTTATCATGAATAGATGTTGAATTTTGTCAAAGGTTTTGTTTGCATCTACTGAGATAATCATATGCCTTTTATTTTCCAATTTGTTAATATGATGTATTACATTGATTGATTTGCAGATATTAAAGAATTCTTACATCCTTGGGATAAAGCCCACTTTGTCATGATGTATGATCTTTTTAATGTGTTGTTGGATTCTGATTGCTAAAATTTTGTTAAGGATTTTTGCATCTATGTTCATCAGTGATATTGGCCTGTAGTTTTCTTTTTTTGTGGCATCTTTGTCAGGTTTTGGATTAGGGTGATGGTGACCTCATAGAATGAGTTTGGAAGTTTACCTTTCTCTGCAATTTTCTGGAAAATTTTGAGAAGGATAGGTGTTAGCTCTTCTCTAAATTTTTGGTAGAATTCAGCTGTGATGCTGTCTGGACCTGGGCTTTTATTTGCTGGAAGGTTTCTGATTACAGTTTCAATTTCTATGCTTGTGATGGGTCTGTTATGATTTTCTATTTCTTCCTGGTTCAGTTTTGGAAAGTTGTACTTTTCTAAGAATTTGTCCATTTCTTCCAAGTTGTCTATTTTATTGGCATATAATTGCTGATAGTAGTCTTTGATGATCCTTTGTATTTTGTTGTTGTCTGTTGTGATCTCTCCATTTTCATTTCCATTTTATTGATTTGATTTTTCTCCCTTTGTTTCTTGATGAGTTTGGCTGATGTTGTGTCAATTTTATTTATCTTCTCAAAGAACCAGCTTTTGGCTTTGTTGATTTTTGCTATGTTCTCTTTTATTTCTTTTGCATTTATTTCTGCCCTAATTTTTAAGATTTTTTTCCTTCTAATAACCCTGGGATTCTTCATTTGTTTCTTTTCTAGTTGCTTTAGGTGTAGAGTTAGGTTATTTATTTGACTTTTTTTCTTGTTTCTTGACGTAGGCCTGTATTGCTATGAACCTTCTCCTTAGAACTGCTTTTACAGTGTACCACAGGTTTTGGGTTGCTGTGTTTTAATTTTCATTCAATTCTATGCATATTTTTAATTACTTTTTTAATTCTTCTGTGATTTGTTGGTTATTCAGCAGCGTGTTGTTCAGCCTCCATATGTTGGAATTTTTAAAAGTTTTTCTCCTGTAATTGACATCTAATGTTACTGCCTTGTGGTCAGAAAAGATGCTTGGAATGATTTCAATTTTTTGACTTTACCAAGGCTAGATTTATGGCCCAGGATACGATCTATCCTGGAGAAGGTTCCGTGTGTGCTTGAGAAAAAGGTGAAACTCATTGGGGGTGAAATGTCCTATAGATATAAATTAGGTCTAACTGGTTATTGTATCATTTAACATTTGTGTTTCCTTGTTAATTTTCTGTTTAGTTGATCTATCCATAGGTGTGAGTAGGGTATTAAAGTCTCCGACTATTATTGTGTTATTGTTAATTTCTCCTTTCATACTTATTAGCATTTGTCTTCCATAATGCAGTGTTCCTATCTTGGGTGAATATATATTTATAATTGTTATATCCTCTTCTTGGATTGATCTTTTGATCATTATGTAGTGTTCATCTTGTAGTCTCTATTCACAGCCTTTGTTTTAAAGTCTATTTTATCTGATATGAGTATTGCTACTCCTGTTTTCTTTTGGTCTCTCTTTGTATGGAATATCATTTTCCAGCCCTTCACTTTCAGTCTGTATGTGTCCCTTGTTTTGAGGTGGGTCTCTTGTAGACAACATATATAGGGGTCTTGTTTTTGTATCCATTCAGCAAGTCTTTGTCTTTTGTTGGGGCATTCAACCCATTTTACATCTAAGGTAATTATTGATAAGTATGATCCCATTGCCATTTACTTCATTGTTTTGGGTTAGAGTTTATACCCCCTTTCTGTGTTTCTTGTCTAGAGAAGATCCTTTAGCATTTGCTGGAGAGCTGGTTTGGTGGTGTTGAATTCTCTCATCTTTTGCTTGTCTGTAAAGCTTTTGATTTCTCCTTCATATTGAATGAGATCCTTGCTGGGTACAGTAATCAGGGCTGTAGGTTATTTTCTTTCATCACTTTACATATGTCCTGCCATTCTCTCCTGGCCTGAAGAGTTTCTACTGAACGATCAGCTGTTATCTTCATGGGAATCCCCTTGTGTGTTATTTGTTGTTTTTCCCTTGCTGCTTTTAATATTTGTTCTTTGTGTTTGATCTTTGTTAATTTGATTAATATGTGTCTTGGGGTGTTTCACCTTGGGTTCATCCTGTTTGGCACTCTCTGGATCTCTCAGACTTGGGTGATTATTTCCTTCCCCATTTTAGGGAAGTTTTCAACTATTATCTCCTCAAGTATTTTCTCATGGTCTTTCTTTTTGTCTTTTTCTTCTGTGACTCCTGTGATTCGAATGTTGGGGTGTTTAAAATTTTCCCAGAGGTCTCTGAGATTGTCCTCATTTCTTTTAATTAGTTTTTCATTTTTCCTCTCTAATTCATTTATTTCTATCATTCTATCTTGTACCTCACTAATCCTATCTTCTGCCTCCATTATTCTATTTTTTGTTCCCTCCAGAGTGTTTTTGATCTAATTTATTGCATTATTCATTATATATTGACTCTTTTTTATTTCTTTTAGGTCCTTGTCAAGCCTTTCTTGCATCTTCTCTATCCTTGTCTCCAAGCTATTTATCTCTGAATCCATTTTGATTTCAAGATTTTGAATCATTTTCACTATTATTATTTGGAATTCTTTATCAAGTAGATTCCCTATTTCTTCATCATTGGTTTTGTTTGGTGGGCATTTATCCTGTTCCTTTACCTGCTGAGTATTTCTGTGTCTCTTCATCTTGTTTATATTGCTTTTGTTGGGGTAGCCTTTGTTGGGGTAGCCTTTCTGTATTCTAGCAGTTTGTAGAGTTCTCTTTATTGTGCAGTTTCCTCACTGTGAGTGGGGTTGTATGGGTGGCTGGTCAAGGTTTCCTGGTTAGGGAAGCTTGTATCGGTGTTCTGATTTTTGGGGCTGGATTTCTTCTCTCTGAAGTGCAATGCGGTGTCCAGTAATGAGTTTTGAGATGTCAATGGATTTGGAGTGACTTTGGGCAGCCTCTAATATTACAACTCAGGGCTGTGTTCTTGTGTTGCTGGAGAATTTGTGTTGTATGTCTTGCTCTGGAACTTGTTGGCCCTTGGGAGGTGCTTGGTTTCAGTGTAGGTATGGAGGCGTTTGATGAGCTCCTGTCAATTAATGTTCCCTGGAGTCAGGCATTCTCTGGTGTTCTCAGAATTTGGAGTTAAGCCTCCTGCTTCTGGTTTTCAGTCTTATTTTTACAGTAGCCTCAAGACTTCTGCTTCTCCTTTTGAAGAAAATGGACTGCTTTTCTGGGTGCCTGATGTCCTCTGCTGGCATTCAGAAGTTGTTTTGTCGAATTTACTCAGTGTTCAAATGTTCTTTTGATGAATTTGTTGGGGGAGAAAGTGGTCTGCCCGTCCTATTCCTCCGCTATCTTAGGACCGCCTCCAATGTCATTTATTTTCATTCACTGCTCTATCTACCAACCTTGTGAAGAAAATTACATTGCCCGTTACAGCATCATTTGACATTTTCTCAGAAAAGGAAGAATTACCACTTATTAGTATTTCATGGTAGAAGTGAGTAATGTCCTCAACACTATGCAATATCATATTCTGCAGAGAGTACTAGAAAGAATTTTTGGAAAGAGACAAATATTTCTAAGTACTGCAAATGCCTGGATTTATAGAAATATCTGAAATAGGTAATTAGTTAACAAAGGCTCTGTTTGAACCTTCATATACTAAAAATTCAGAGTAAAAGTGTGAGATTTGCACAGTGGCAGTATCCTAGCCAATTACGTTTATCCGAGGTGGGATTATTGCTAATTGAAATTTTTCTCAAAGTAAAAGTGTGTCTGAAATAAAGAGTATCTGCAAACACTGCCCTTTCCCTATATACATACTTGAGTAAAAAGGTGCTTAATCATTATAAAAGTAGCCTGTACTTTTTTTTTTAATGCAAGCTAACATAATTGCCTTTTACTTAAATTGATTGTTTAGTGTATTTAGCCAATTTAACTTGTTAAATGTTTTAAATGTCTTACCAGAATTTCCAAATGTAGCTTCTTTGTTTTTATTTCCTTCTCTACCTTGAGAGGAATCCTTTCTTTATTATCCATTTCTTACTAGGAAGAACAAGCTTCTTTGAGGAGAAAATATATCCACAGTTCCTTTTAGTAACAGTTTGTGTAGAACAATAACCAATATAAAGATGAGGCAGGCAGATCTTTTAGGCCTGCTGCCACCTGCTGTTTGTTTTATGCATGAGAGATTTCTGATTTTTTCTGAATATAAACTTGTTATCATGACAACTCATGGAAATATTTAAAAAAAAATTATTTCCCCCTTTTTCACGGGGTTATAATGTTCATATGCAGTAAGATACAAAAATTAATAATAGTATATTAACTATAGTAAACTAATATTAATATAATGAAAAGTAATATTAATACTTAATACTATACAGGTTGAAGATTTAGGAAAAATGACCATGCCCATATAATGCTCACTCAGATCAAGATACAGAGTATTTTCAAAACCACAGATGGTTCCTTCATCCCCCTTACCTCTCAACTTCTCAGAGTTAACGACTATTCTGACATCTATCACTACAAGATAGTTTTTCCTATTCTTGATAACAGAAATTAAATTATATAATATTTACTCCTTTGTGCCTGACTTCTTTCAGGACACATAATATCTGTGAGATTCATTCATGTCATTGCATTTGCTAGTAGTTCATTTCTCTTGATTATTTAGTATTCCATTGTGTGGATAAGCCTGAATATGTTTATTCACCCCCTAGTTCATGGGCATTTCAGTTGTTTTGTTTTTTGCTATTTTGAATAAATTCATGTAGATACACTTATAAATGTCTTTTGGTAGACTTATTCATTTTTCTTTGGTATATACCTGTAAATGGAACTGCTCATTCATCAGTTCAGTTCAGTTCAGTTGCTCAGTCGTGTTCGACTCTTTGCGACCTCATGAATTGCAGCAAACCAGGCTTACGTGTCTATCACCAACTCCCGGAGTTCACCCAGACTCACGTCCATCTAGTCAGTGATGACATCCAGCCATCTCATCCTCTGCCGTCCCCTCTCCTCCTGCCCCCAAACCCTCCCCGTATCAGAGTCTTTTCCAGTGATTCAACTCTTCGCATGAGGTGTCCAAAGTACTGGAATTTCAGCTATTGCATCATTCCTTCCAAAGTAATCCCAGGCTGATCTCCTTCAGAATGGGCTGGTTGGACCTCCTTGCAGTCCAAGGGACTTTTAAGAGTCTTCTCCAACACCACAATTCAAAAGCATCAATTCTTCAGCGCTCAGGCTTCTTCGCAGTCCAACTCTCACATCCATACATGACCACTGGAAAAAACATAGCCTTGACTAGACGAATTTTGGTGACAAAGTAATGTCCTTGCTTTTGAATATGCAATCGAGGTTGGTCATAACTTTCCTTCCAAGGAGCAAGCGTCTTTTAATTTCATGGCTGCAGTCACCATCTGCAGTGATTTTGGAGCCCCCCCCCCCAAAAAAAGCGACACTGTCCCCACGGTTTCCCCATCTATTTCCCATGAAGTGATGGGACCAGAGGCCATGATCTTCGTTTTCTGAATGTTGAGCTTTAAGTCAACTTTTTCACTCTACACTTTCACTTTCGTCAAGAGGCTTTTGAGTTCCTCTTCACTTTCTGCCATAAGGGTTGTGTCATCTTCATATCTAAGGTTATTGATGTTTCTCCTGGCAATCTTGATTCCAGCTTGTGCTTCTTCCAGCCCAGCATTTCTCATGATGTACTCTGCATAGAAGTTAAATAATCAGGGTGACAATATACAGCCTGGACCTACTCCTTTTCCTACTTGAAAGCAGTCTGTTGTTCCATGTCCAGTTCTAACTGTTGCTTCCTGACCTGCATACAAATTTCTCAAGAGGCAGATCAGGTGGTCTGGTGTTCCCATCACTTTCAGAATTTTCCACAGTTTATTGTGATCCACACAGTCAAAGGCTTTGACATAGTCAGGAAAGCAGAAATAGATGTCTTTTTGGAACTCTCTTGCTTTTTCCATGATCCATCGGATGTTGGCAATTTGATCTCTTTTTCCTCTGCCTTTTCTAAAACTAGCTTGAACATCAGGAAGTTCACGGTTTACATATTGCTGAAGCCTGGCTTGGAGAATTTTGAGCATTACTTTACTAGCGTGTGAGATGAGTGCAATTGCACAGCAGTTTGAGCGTTCTTTGGCATTGCCTTTCTTTGGGATTGGAATGAAAACTGACTTTTTCCAGTCCTGTGGCCACTGCTGAATTTTCCAAATTTGCTGGCATATTGAGTGCAGCACTTTCACAGCATCATCTTTCAGGATTTGAAATAGCTCAATTGGAATTGCATCACCTCCGCTAGCTTTGTTCGTAGTGATGCTTTGTAAGGCCTGAGCCCAGGGGTGGCGGCAGGGAGGACCAACCCCATGTCCAAGGAGCCGTGGCTACGGGGGCTCAGGAGGGCCTAGAGTAGCTATCCCATGTTGAAGCTTAGGAAGGGCAGTGGTGAGGAGATACCCCTAGTCCAAGGTAAGGAGCAGCGGCTGCGCTTTGCTGGAGCAGCCATGAAGAGATACCCCACCCCCAAGGTAAGAGAAATCCAAGTAAGACCATAGGTGTTGCAGTGTGTCTGCCCTCTGATGCCCTCTTACAACACCTATGGTCAACAAGAGTCCGAAATGCAGTACTTGGATGAAATCTCAAAAACGACAGAATGATCTCTTTTCGTTTCCAAGGCAAACCATTCAATTTCACAGTAATCCAAGTCTATGCCCCAACCAGTAACACTGAAGAAGATGAATGGTTCTATGAAGACCTACAAGACGTTTTAGAACTAACACCCAAAAAAGATGTCCTTTTCATTATAGGGGACTGGAATGCAAAAGTAGGAAGTCAAGAAAACCTGGAGTAACAGGCAAATTTGCCCTTGGAATACAGAATGAAGCAGGCCAAAGACTAATAGAGTTTTGCCAAGAAAATGCACTGATCATAACAAAAACCCTCTTCCAACAACACAAGAGAAGACTCTATACATGGACATCACCAGATGGTCAACACCAAAATCAGATTGATTATATTCTTTGCAGCCAAAGATGGAGAAGTTCTATACAATCAGCAAAAACAAGACCAGGAGCTGACTGTGGTTCAGATCATGAACTCCTTATTGCAAAATTCAGACTTAAATTGAAGAAAGTAGGGAAAACAACTAGATCATTCAGGTATGACCTAAATCAAATCCCTTATGATTATACATTGGAAGTGAGAAATAGATTTTAGGGCCTAGATCTGATAAGTGTCTGATGAACTATGGTTCGAGGTTCGTGACATTGTACAGCAGACAGGAATCAGGACCATCCCCATGGAAAAGAAATGCAAAAAAGCAAAATGGCTGTCTGCGGAGGCCTTACAAAAAGCTGTGAAAAGAAGAGAAGTGAAAAACAAAGGAGAAAAGGAAAGATATAAGCATCTGAATGCAGAGTTCCAAAGAATAGCATAAAGAGATAAGAAAGCCTTCCTCAGTGATCAGTGCAAAGAAATAGAGGAAAACAACAGAATGGGAAAGACTAGAGATCTCTTCAAGAAAATTAGAGATACCAAGGGAACATTTCATGTAAAGATGGGCTCGATATAGGACAGAAATTGTATGGACCTAACAGAAGCAGAAGATATTAAGAAGAGATATCGAGAGTACACAGAAGAACTGCACAAAAAAGATCTTTATGACCCAGATAATCATGATGGTATGATCACTGACCTAGAGCCAGACATCCTGTAATGTGAAGTCAAGTGGGCTGTAGAAAGCATAGTGTGCTGGTCGCAGCCACGTCCGAGGTCAGAGGTGGCGGCCAGGAGGAGCTACCCCATGCTCATCCATAGGAGAGGCATATGGTTAAATTCAGTATACATTGTCCAGTAGTTTTCCAAAGGGTTTGTATCATTTTACCCTCCCACCAACAACTTGTGAAGATTATAGTCTCTATACATCTTTGCCAAAACTGACCTTGTCAATATTTAATTATAATCATTCTAGAGGGTGTGAAGACTGTGGCTTCATTTTGAAGCTCCCTGATGAGGAATTATATGACCTTTTCATGTATTAGCCATGTGGATATCCTTGAAATATCTGTTCTAGTTTCTCGTCCATTATTAACTAGTTTGTCTTTTTCTTTATTGCTTTGTATGAATTCTTTGTAAATTCTGTATACAAGGTTTTTCTTGCCATGTGTACCTGTGTGTGGGTGGTGTGTGTCTGTGGAGACATTTTCCCAGTCTGTGGCTCACATATTTGCATTTTAACTTCATGTGTTTGTGAAAATAATCTTTCATGAATTTTGAAGAACTTCTATTAAGTCTCTGTTTCCTAAGCCACAGAAATTTATATGCTATGAAAGATGCTTGCTTTTATTTTTCCCAGAAACATTTGCTTTCTACATAGCATGAGGGTTAGATCTGTAGACATTTTTGTTTCTATAATGGTAAACCTAATTGCTAATCCCCAAGAGCTAACTGATTACAATCCTAGGTGGGAACCTGAATTAACAGAAAGGGTGATTACATAAACCAGATGCTTCTAAAGGAATTTATAACATTGTCTTAAGGTTTTACATTTCAGGAAGAACTAATCGTCCCCCAGAGGCTGATTTATGTATCAAATGGTTAAAGTAAGAGCATAGGGTGCTTCTTATTATTTTTACAAGGAGACTCAAAAAGAGGGGAGGGATAATTGCTTCTATTTCACTTTTTAAATGGGTAAAAGTATTATTTCTGCATCCTTTTCCAACAGTAATGCCACCACTTTTGGAAGATGTTATAATCAGGCTTTCATCATATCACCTTTTAGGGTGCTAGTTGAGGGGAACTGATGCTGCAGTGTTTCTCTGCTTGTTTATTTCATTATGAGTGAAGGACCTACTACTGTACAGCACATGGAGCTTTGCTCAATATTATGTAAATATCTAAATGGGAAAATTATTTGAAAAAGAATAGATACATGTATATAGATAGATAGCTGAATCACTTTGCTGTACATGTGAAACAAACACAGCACTGTTAATCAACTATGGTGGTGGTGGTTTAGTCACTAAGTCATGTCTGACTCTTGTGGCCTCATGGACTGTAGCCTGCCAGGCTCCTCTGTTCATAGAATTTTCCAGGCAAGAATACTGGAGTGGGTTGCTATTTCCTTCTCCAGGGAACCCAGGGATCGAACACACATCTCCTACATTACAAGCGATCTCCTGTATTGCAAGTGGATTCTTTACCACTGAATCACCTATATTTCAATATAAAATAAAAAGTTAAAAAAATGCCAAACTCTGATTCAGATGCTTGGTGTCTATTCAAGTATATAAAAATACATAACTGTGCACTTAAGATAATATTTAAATTTGTCCACAGTTTCTGACTTTATTACTTTTTAGATATATTTTTCAATATGAATTTTGTGGTTGCCCTAGAAACTGCAGTTGTGGTGATGGTGGTAGTTTAGTTGCTAAGTTGTCTCTGACTCTGTGAAGCTGTGAACTGTAGCCCGCCTTGGGCTCTGATCATGGGCTGTCCCAGGCAAGAGTACTGGAGGGGGTGGCAATTCCCTTCTCCAGGGGGTCTTCCCAACCCAGGGATAGAACCCTAGTCTCCTGCATTGCAGGCAGATTCTTTACTGATTGAGCAGTTTAATTAGTATTTTACCACATCACAAACAAGACAAAAGCTTGACAATATACTTACCTCCCTAACTTTTTGCCTGTTGTCATATATTTTATACCTACATATTTTATAAACTGCACAAGACATTTTAATTATTGTTTAAGGATTCAAGAGTCTTTTATGTTTAACTGTTTAAGTATTCCATCTACAAATCCATTTCATCCATCATTTGCTCTCTTTTGCTATCTTAATTTTAGGTATTTTAAAATCCCTATATGGATCGTCTCTGTGACTGCTATTATGTCCTGATTATCAATCACTTTCCTTCTTGTTCGCATGACAGAGATTATCTTATTGTGTGCCATGCATCATGTATAGGATAATTTTCAAGTTCTGGATTATGTGTTCCTCTAGGGAGTGTTAAATTTTGTCCTGGAAAATTAAATTATTGAACGATCACTTTGATTCTACTGAGGTTTGGTTTTAGAATTTATTTTTAGGAAAGAGATCAACTTATTTCATATTTCCTTTACACTAGGGCTTAGAGTGTGATTCTTTCACTAAGATGTGGCTTTTCAGGAGTCTCATTGGAATGCCTTAAAGCATGCACCATCACTTTTGCATTCTGGCTAGGGGTGACTCTAACACTTTCCCAGCAATGTCTATCTCACCTTTGAAAATTCTGTACAACTCTTCAGTGTCCTCAGCAGTTATTTTCTGCTAGACTTCCTAGGGTTTCACCCTTAAATATACAGCTTAAGAACTGCTGGACCCAAGGGTAATTTTAAAACAGATTTTTAGGACTCCTTCCCAGAAGCTCTGTATTCCCAGGTACCCTGCTGCCAAGTCCCAACCACCTTACACACTATGAATATTTATCTCTGTTTCCTCTATCTAGTGAAACTTTCATTTTCTGCTTCGACTTAATATCCCTAAGCTGTTCTTTGTAAAGTGTCATTTTGAAAATAACAGAGAAAGGTAGGGTAAAAGTGAGGTTTACCTCATATACTGCCCTTCTCTTATGGATCATGGTTGTCCATTTACAAATGTCAGTTATGCCTAAACAGTTTTGTTAGTTTTTCAGCTGAAAAAAAATTGTTATGGTATGAGAGTATGTCTCATACCAGATCTCAAAGGTTAATATGATTTTAAAATACAACAGTCTTTGAGTAACTTACAAACCTCTGAGTAACTAGTGAATGTTCCTTGAAGGAAAAATGTTTTTTCAGCTCATAACGCTATGATGGAGTTTATGCAGTTTTAAAACATGAATTCAAGCAATACCTGTCTATATCCATTCTCAGTAATAGGGTTCCACCTAAGTTCATATAGTGTGGTTGAAATTCATACACCACAATCATGGGTAAGGGGAATTTCTTTTACAACTTTATTGATAAATATTTCATATAATTCACTAATTTAAAGTTTAAAATTCAGTGTTATTATTATATTCACCAAGTTGTGCAACCATCCCTACAATTTAATGTTAGAGGATTTTCACTATCACCAAAAGAAACACCATATCTAATAGCAGTCTAACCCCATTTTTATTTTCGTCTACTTCCAGACCTCAGTATCCACTAACTGATTTTTTGTCTCTATGAGTTTGCTTATTCTGGACATTTCACATAAACAGAATCATATAATATATGAATCTTTTGTGACTGGCTTCTTTTAGTTTGCCTAATGTTCTCAACAGCTAAGGCTTTTCACAGTTAGTTTATCTCCTATGTTTACATTTTATTAAGTTATAGATATATGGAGAGACATACATATAATTTATGTTAACAAAACCTTCCATTTTAAAGTGTATAATTCCATGAATTTTAGTATATTCACAATATTCTGCAACCATTACCACAATCTAATTCCAAAATATTACCATCATCCCACAAGGTAGACCCAGACTTGTTAGCAATTATTTCCAAATCCACTATTTCCCCATCCCCTGAAAAACAGTCATTTATCCTCTCTATACAGTCATTTGCTTATTATAGATATTTTGTAAAGTAGTGTGATATAATATTTGGTCTACTGTTTGTGACTGCTTTCACTTAGCATAGTGTTTTCAAATTTCATCCACAGTATAGCACATATCATTAACTCACTTTTTAAAATTAAATAACACACCCTTGTATGGATGTACCACATTGTGTTTATTTTATTTTTTAATTAATTAATGGAATCTATTCATTTTAATTGAAGGCTAATTACTTTACAATATTGTAGTGGTTTCTGCCATACATTGACATGAATCAGACATGGGTGTACATGTGTTCCCTATCCAGAACCCCCCTCCCACCTTCCTCCCCATCCCATCCCTCTGGGTCATCCCAGTGCCTGAGCACCCTGTCCCATGCATAGAACCTGGAGCGACGATCTGTTTCACATATGATAATATATATGTTTCAGTGCTATTCTCTCAGATCACCCCACCCTCTCCTTTTCCCACAGAGTCCAAAAGACTGTTCTATACATCTGTGTCTCTTTTGCTGTCTCGCATATAGGGTTATCCTTACCATCTTTCTAAATTCCATATATATGCGTTAGTATACTGTATTGGTGTTTTTCTTTCTGGCTTACTTCACTCTGTATAGGCTCCAGTTTCATCCACCTCATTAGAACTGATTCAAATGCATTCTTTTTAATGGATGGTAATATTCCATTGTGTTTATAAATTTATCAGGTAATGGATATCTGTGCTCTTTCCACTTTTTGACTATAATGAATAATATTTCTATGATCATTCCTGCAGAAGTTGCTATGAACATGTGTTTTCCATTCTCTTGGGTCTATACTTATGAGTGACAATTGCTAGTTCATGTGATACTTTTATGTTTAGTATTTTGACTAACTGCCAAACTTTTTTCCAAAGAGGCTGTACAATTTACAATCCCACAAGTAATGTGTGAGTGTTTCTGTTTCTATGCCTCTTCACTAACACTTGTTATAGTTTACCTTTTTTTTAAATTTATAAATCATGTCATTTATCTGAAGACTCTTTTCTTACCATATACTCAAAAAAATTAGTACTGAGATCTTATATTATTCTAAGTTGTTCCCACCTTGATTTCCCTGAGGCAGTAAATATGGTTTAGCATTAATGGCTAAATGATTACAGAAAAATAATCTACCTTACCAATAGGAAAACATAAAACAAAAATCATTTTAAAAAATCCATTTTATGCATTGTTATTGTCTGTTGCTATAGGAAGAACTTCATACATTTAAAGTTTCCTTGTTAGATACATGAGTTATTCAAATTGGTGTACTTAAGACTGAGAAAAGGGCTTGGGTTTTCAGGGACCAAAACATCAAACTTAAAAATTCTGATTGGATCCAATCCCTATGCATGCTTTAAAATGTCATAGATAAGTTTGATTTGCTGTCAGTATAGGAAAACACTGATGAACATTGTGGTGATATGGGGGCCAGAGGAAATAGCTAAGTATATTTCCAAAAAAGTGCTTCTTATTTGAAGACATGGGAAATCTTTAGAAAACATTACCTTTCACAATAAAGTAAAGCAGGTTTACAGATGTTGCCAGTTTGCTGTCACTACAAAAGAAAGAAAGAAAAATCTTAAATACTATTAGCACCTGATATTCTTCTCTATTGACCATGGAATACAGAACACTCTTAGAACATTGTTTGTAAACCAAACTGCCTAGTTAATTCTTAGTTCTGCCACTTATTAGCTGTATATGTACTTTGAGAAAGTTACCACACTTGGGTCACATTTATTTGTTTGTCTTTTGTAAATTAGAGTAAAATTAAAATAATTATATATACTTCATGAAATTGCTGTTGTGGTTGTTTAGTCTCTAAGTCATGACTGGCTCGTGTGACCCAGTGGACTGTCCTGTGAGGTTCCTCTGTCCATGGAATTTTTCAGCCAACCATACGGCAGTGGGGTGCCATTTCCTTCTCCAGGGGATCTTCCCAACCCAGGAATCAAACTTGGGAATCCTGCATTGGCAGGCAGATTCTTCACTGCTGAGCCACCAGGGATTCCTTGTAGGGATTAGTTAATATATGTGAATGCTTAGTGCAGTATCTGACACTTACCTGCTAAATAAATGACTTTTTCCTCTTGGAATAAAATATCTTACTCAATTCACATTGGATTGTAGATTCTCACAGATAAATCATTTGCAGAGTTGGAAATATGCATTCAATATTAATATTTTTTAAGAAATTTCTTGATGCACTTGAAACATGCCATATTGTTTCTTTGATAATTATAAGTTGAATCGATAGAAAGTTTTCATATGTTGAGAAGATATAGATGTTTATGTTATAAATATTGAATCTTAACAAAGATGCTGGAAGGAAAACATCACAAGCATTTGTGAAAAAACATGACCCTTAACATGATATTTATTTTGAATGTTTCAATTTCAAAAAAAAAAAAAGAGAAACATTAAATTTGGTTTCTCTAATCTTTTTCTTATTTAAGTATAGTTGATTTAAAATATTTTGTTACTTTCAGGTGTACAGTGTAATGATTCAATATTTTAACAGATCTTACTCCATTATAGGTAATGGGCAATGGGTATATTTCCTGTGCTATATAGTATATCCTTTCACTCATTTATTTTATATATCACTTCAGTTCAGTTCAGTTGCACAGTCATGTCCAACTATTTGTGATCCCATGGACTGCAGCACGCCAGGCTTCCTGATCCATTACCAATTCTCAAACATTGGCTAAACTCATGTCCTTTGGGTTGGTGATGCCATCCAACCATCTCATCCTTTGTCATACCCTTCTCTTCTGGCCTTTAGTCTTTCTCAACATCAGGGTCTTTTCTAATAAGTCAGTGATTCGCATCAGGTGGCCAAAGTATTGGAGCTTCAGCTACAGCATCTGTTCTTCCAATGAATATTCAGGACTGATTTCTCTTAGGATTGACTGCTTTGATATCCTTGCAGTCCAAGGGACTCTCAAGAGTCTTGTCCAACACTACAGTTCAAAAGTATCAGTTCTTCAGCTCTCAGCTTTAGTTATGGTCCAACTCTCACATCCATAAATGACTACTGGAAAAACCATAGCTTTGACTAGCTGGACCTTGGTCACCAAAGTAACGTCTCTACTTTTGAATATGATGTCTACATTTCTCATAACTGTTCTTCCAAAGAACAAGCACCTTTTAATTTCATGGCCGCAGTCACCATCTGCAGTGATTTTGGAGCCCCCAAAATAACGTGTGTCACTGTTTCTATTGTTTTCCCATCTATTGGCCATGAAATGATGGGACTGAATGTCATGATCTTAGTTTTCTGAATGTTGTGTTTTAAGCCAGCTTTTAAACTCTCCTCTTTCACTTTCAAGAGGTTCTTTAGTTCTTCTTTGCTTTCTGTCATAAGAGTAGTGTCATCTGCCTATCTGAGGTTATTGATATTTCTCCCAGCAGTCTTGATTCCAGCTTGTGCTTCATCCAGCCAGCATTTTGCATGATGTCCTCTGCTTAGAAGTTTAATAAGTTATTGACCCTTGACATACTCTTTTCCTGATTTGGAACCAGTGTGTTGTTCCATGTCCAGTTTTAGCTGTTGCTTATTGACTTACACACATATTTCTCAGGAGGTAGGTAAGGTGGTCTCTTATTCCCATCTTTTGAAGCTCTTCCCACAGTTTGTTGTGATTCATACAGCAAGGCTTTGAGATAGTCAATAAGGCAGAAGTAGATGTTGTCCTGGTAGTCGCTTGCCTTTTGGATGAATCTGTGGATGTTGGCAATTTAATCTCTGGTTTCTCTGCCTTTTCTAAATCCAGCTTGAACATCTGGAAGTTCACAGTTCATGGACTGTTGAAACCTGGACTGGAGTATTTTGAGCATTAATTTGCTAACGTGTGAGATGAATGCATTTTGTGGTAGTTGGAAGATTCCTTATTATTGCCTTTCCTTGGGATTGGAATGAAAACTGACTTTTTCCAGTCCTGTGGCCACTGCTGAGTTTTCCAAATTTGCTGGCATATTGAGTGCAGCACTTTCACAGCATCATTTTTAGGATTTGAAACAGCTCAACTGGAATTCCATCACCTCCAAGAGCTTTGTTAATAGTGATGCATCCTAGGACCAATTTGACTTCACATTCCAGGTTGTCTGGCTCTAGGTGAGTGATCACACTATCGTGGTTATCTGGGTCATGAAAATCCTTTTTGTATAGCTCTTCTGTGCATTCTAGCCACCATTTCTTAATATCTTTTGCTTCTGTTAGGTCCATACCATTACTGTCCTTTATTGTGCCCATCTCTGCATGAACTGTTCCCTTGGTATCTCTAATTTTCTTGAAGAGATCTCTAGTCTTTACCATTCTATTGCTTTCCTCTATTTCTTTGCACTGATCACTGAAGAAGGCTTTCTTATCTCTCCTTGCTATTCTTTGGAACTCTGCATTCAAATGGATATATCTTTCCTTTTCTCCTTTGCCTTTTTCTTCTCTTCTTTTCACAGCTGTTTGTAAGGCCTCCTCAGGCAACCATTTTGCCTTTTTGCATTTTTTTTTCCTTGGGGATGGTCTTGATCACTGCCTCCTGTAGAATGTTATGAACCTCCATCCATAGTTCTTCAGGCACTCTGACTATCAGATCTAGTCCCTTAAATCTACTTGTCACTTTCACTGTATAATCATAAGGGATATGATTTAGGTCATACCTGAATGGACTAGGGGTTTTCCACAGTTTCTTCAATTGAAGTCTGAATTTAGCAGTAAGGAGCTCATGAAGGAAGGAGCAGGAAGTCAGCTCCTGGTCTTGTTTTTGCTAACTGTATAGAGCTTCTCCATCTTCAGCTACAAAGAATATAATCAAATCTAATTTTGGTATTGACCATCTGGTGATGTCCATGTGTAGAGTTGTCTCTTGTTTCATTGGAAGAGTGTATTTGCTATGACAGGAACGTTTTCTTGGCATAACTGTTAGCCTTTCCCCTACTTCATTTTGTAATCCAAGGCTAAACTTGTCTGTTACGCCAGGTATCTCTTGACTTCCTTCTTTTGCATTCCAGTCCCCTATGATGAAAATGACAGTTTTTGTTTGTTTGTTTTGGTGTTAGTTCTACAAGGCCTTGTAGATCTTCATAGAACTGTTCAACTTCAGCATTACTGGTTGGGGCATAGACTTGGATTACTGTACTATTGAGTGATTTGCCTTGAAAATGAACCAAGTTTATTCTGTTGTTTTTGAGATTGCAACAAAATAATGCATTTTGGACTCTGGTTGACTGTGAGGGCAACTCCAGTCTGTAATTCAAACAACTCACTCACCAGGGCCAGTGTCCACCCATACAACTTCTTTTTTCCTTTTAATCACCTCCTAGGGACATAGGTTTCTATATGATGTTTTTCTTCCCTTGCTACCCAATTACATGTGTATATTTCCTTACAGACTTTGATATATAGGAGTCCTTCTGCCAGTTTTAAGTTAGTTTCTCATGGAAATTTTTCCACATATAGATGTATTAATTATTTGTGTGTTCATAGGGGAAAATGAGTGCCACATCTTCCTACTCAGCCATCTTGGTATATCTTCCTCCCATGCAATACTTTTTGAATATATTAAGCTCATTTCTCTAGCAAATTTGTAGTTTATTTCAAGGAATCACAATTCAATGTAGTTTTATAGAACAAAAGTGCTATGACTTCTTTCTTGTGGTAGAAAAATATATCCCAGGAAAAGAGATGATTTTCATAGAGAACTTTGTATCTATCAGTCTAATTTTAGGATATTTTTTTGCAAAGATAATGAAGTACTTGGCCTTTATTTTTATTTCCCCCAATTTACAGTCTTAAACAAAACTTCATTGACAAAATGACATTAATTTATGTATATGTTGAGTGTCCGTATACAGCTTGAGAAATATAATGACATTTACTTTTCTTGGTATAATACACAAAATATGAAAAAGAAAAATAATAGTGCAAATTAAAACTGAATTTATGATGGAGGATGATATTTGAGATGAATACCACAGGTAAAGAGGAACAAAGAAAAATACTTTAAAGTGTTCACATAGAAAAAGACAGATAAGGAAAATGGAAAATCATACATGCAGATAAGTGCTGTACAGAAATAAAAAAACAAAAACATGGAAAAGAAAACTCAACTATAAAAATGAATGCATTTGAGTCAGTTCTAATAAGGTGAATGAAACTAGAGCCTAATATACAGAGTGAAGTAAGTGACAAAGAGAAAAAGAAAGACAAATACTGTATCAGTTCAGTTCAGTCACTCAGTCGTGTCCGACTCCTTGAGATCCTGTGAACTGCAGCACGCCAGGCCTCCCTGTCCATCACCAACTCCCAGAGTTCACTCAAACTCACATCTATTGAGTCGGTGATGCCATGCAGCCATCTCATCCGCTGTTGTCACCTTTTCCTCCTGCACCCAATCCCTCCCAGAATCAGAGTCTTTTCCAATCAGTCAACACTTCACATGAGGTGGCCTAAGTTCTGGAGTTTCACCTTTAGCATCATTCCTTCCAAAGAACACCCAGGGCTGATCTCCTTTAGAATGGAAGTTTAAAAAAAAAAATAAAAAAAATAAAAAAAATAAAAAAATAAATAGAATGGACTGGATGGATCTCCTTGCAGTCTGAGGGACTCTCGAGAGTCTTCTCCAACACGACAGTTCAAAAGCATCAATTCTTCAGCGCTCAGCTTTCTTCACAGTCCAACTCTCACATCCATGCATGACCACTGGAAAAACCACAACATTGGGCTAGACGGACTTTTGTTGGCAAAGTAATGTCTCCACTTTTCAATATGCCATCTTGGTTGGTAATAACTTTTCTTCCAAGGAGTAAGCGTCTTTTAATTTCATGGCTGCAGTCACCATTCGCAGTGATTTTGGAGATCTCTTCAAGAAATTAGAGATACCAAGGGAATATTTCATGCAAAGATGGGCTCGATAAAGGACAGAAATGGTATGGACCTAAGAGAAGCAGAAGATATTAAGAAGAAGTGGTAAGAATACACAGAAGGACTGTACAAAAAAGGTCTTCACGACCAAGATAATCACGATGGTATGATCACTCACCTAGAGCCAGACATCCTGGAATGTGAAGTCAAGTGGGCCTTAGAAAGCATCACTATGAACAAAGCTAGTGGAGGTGATGGCATTCCACTTGAGCTATTTCAAATCCTGAAAGAGGATGCTGTGAAAGTGCTTCACTCAATATGCCAGCAAATTTGGAAAACACAGCAGTGGCCACAGGACTGAAAAGGTCAGTTTTCATTCCAATCCCAAAGAAAGGCAATGCCAAAGAATGCTCAAAGTACTGCACGATTGCACTAATCTCACATGCTAGTAAATTAATGCTCAAAATTCTCCAAACCAGGCTTCAGCAATACATGGACCGTGAACTTCCAGATGTTCAAGCTGGATTTAGAAAAAGCAGAGGAAGTGAAGATCAAATTGCCAACATCTGCTGGATCATCGAAAAAGCAAGAGAGTACCAGAAAAACATCTATTTCTGCTTTATTGACTATGCCAAAGCCTTTGACTGTGTGGATCACAATAAACTGTGGAAAATTCTGAAAGCGATGGGAATACCAGACCACCTGGCCCACCTCTTGAGAAACCTATATGCAGATCAGGAAGCAACAGTTAGAACTGGACATGGAACAACAGACTGGTTCCAAGTAGGAAAAGCAGTATGTCAAGGCTGTATATTCTCACCCTCCTTATTTAACTTCTATGCAGAGTACATCATGAGAAACGCTGGTCTTGAAGAAGCACAAGCTGGAATCAAGATTGCCGGGAGAAATATCAATAACCTCAGATGTGCAGATGACACCACCCTTATGGCAGAAAGTGAAGAGGAACTAAAAAGCCTCTTGATGAAAGTGAAAGTGGAGAGTGAAAAAGTTGGCTTAAAGCTCAACATTCTGAAAACGATGATCAAGGCATCTTGTCCCATCACTTCATGGGAAATAGATGGGGAAACAGAGGAAATACTGTATATTAACACATATATATGGAATCCAGTACTTTGGCCACCTCATGCAAAGAGTTGACTCATTGGAAAAGACTCTGATGTTGGGAGGGATTGGGAGCAGGAGGAAACGGGGACGACAGAGGATGAGATGGCTGGATGGTATCACCAAGTCAATGGACATGAGTTTGGGTGAACTCCTGGAAAGTGTGATGAACAGGGAGGTCTGGCGTGCTGCAATTCATGCGGTTGCAAAGAGTCGTGCAAGACTGAGTGACTGAACTGAACTGATGTAATCGAGAAAGACTGGTAATCGTGATCCTACATGCATGACAACAAAAGAGACACAGATGTAAAGAACAGACTTTTGGATTCAGTGGGAGAATGCGAGGATGGGATGATTGGAGAAAATAGCATTGAAACACGTATATGTAAAACAGATGTTCAGTGCAAGTTCAATACATGAAGCATGGGACCCAAAGCCAGTGCTCTAGGACAATCCAATGGGATGGGGAGGGGAAAGAAATGGATAGGAGTTTTAGGATGGGGGAACACAGGTGTATATATGATGATTCATGTTGATATATGGCAAAACCTACCACAATACTGTAAAATATTTATCCTCCAATTAAAATAAATTTTAAAAAGTTGTAATAAAGTGGTCTTTAAAATAAAGATGAAGCTAATATAATATCCAGTCCCGTCACTTCATGGCAAAGAAATGGGGAAACAATGGAAACAGTGATAGACTTTATTTTCTTGTGCTGCAAAATCACTGCAGATGGTGACTCCAGCCATGAAATTTAAAGATGCTTGCTTCTTAGAAGAAAACCTGTGACAAACCTAGACAGCATATTAAAAAGCTACTTTGCTGACAAAGGTCCATCTAGTCAAAGCTATGGTTTTTACAGTAGCCATGTATGAATGTGAGAATTGGACCATAAACAAACCTGAGTTCTGAAGAATTGATGCTTTTGAACTGTGGTGTTGGAGACGACTCTTGAGAGTCCTTTGGACTGCAAGGAGATACAACCAGTCCATCTTAAAGGAAATCAGTCCTGAAACTTCAATACTTTGGCCACCTCATGTGAAGAGCTGACTCATTGGAAAAGACCCTGATGCTGGGAGGGATTGGGGGCAGGAGGAAAAGGGGACGACAGAGGATGAGATGGCTGGATGACATCACCGACTCGATGGATGTGAGTTTGAGTGAACTCCTGGAAATGGTGATGGACAGGGAGGCCTGGCATGCTGCGATTCATGGGGTTGCAAAGAGTCGGACACGACTGAGCGACTGAACTGAATATTAAGAAAACTGTCAAAATAATTAGCCATATTAATAAATAAAAGGAGAGTAAAATAGTAATAGAAAAATTCATTGATATCATAAGGGAATCATTATGTTTAATGGGGAAACATGAGAGGCATTACCATTAAAGTCAAAAGAAGAAGCAACTGCACAATTGTATTTACCATTGTTTTCTAAGCAATCACTTACACAATTAAACAAGATAAATAAGCCTAAAGACTAACTATCTTGAAAAAAAAAAGACTCATTAAGATTCAGGTTATCTAAGTAATATATAAATATTACTAATTTTCGTATATGACAATAGCCAATTGGAATAGGCAATGCAAGAAAATATACCATTTCTAATAGCAGCAGGTCAAGAATAAACTTAACAATCATATTGAATCTATTTGAAGAAAATCTTAAAACTTTACTGGAGTGAAGTGAAATGAAGTGAAGTTGCTCAGTCGTGTCTGACTTTTTGCGACCCCATGGACTGTATAGGCCATGGAATTCCCCAGGCCAGAATACTGGAGTGGGTAGCCATTCCCTCCAGGGGATCTTTCCAACTGGAGTGATGGCAGGCAAATAAATGCTTCTCTGGGGGCTGTTCTTCTCAATTTCCTTCACAGCAATTTTTTTTATAGGATTGTATGTGGAGACTATTAATTAATATCTCATCATGTTCTCTCTCTGTTGAGGTAAAATTTTCATAAAGCAAAACACATAAATCTCAAGTGTACAAGTTTGACAATGCAACAAAATCACCACCAATTCAAGAAATTGAAGATTTCTATCATCCTTGTAAATTCCCCTTCCAGTCATCCCCTTTCACTCATACACAATGACATTTCTTATTTATATTAATTTAAATGCATTTTCCAATTATTGAAGTTTACAGAAATGGAACCCTTTATTATATACATGCAGTAGATTGAATGTCTTTAGCAACATCCCCACCAAATTCATATTCTGAAACTTAATTCTCAATATATGATATTAAATATCAGGTTATATATTCAAGTCTTTAATCTTGAGTTAACTTTTGTATATGGTGTAAGATAATGGTCCAGTTTCATTCCTCCAAACCCAGAGGTGATTGGCTGAACTCTGTTTCAAAACAATACAGCTATGTAATAGTGGTTTTAAATTTCCGGAACAAGTACTCATAAAATGTACTAAGATAGCTCTGAAATTATGGAGCATACATAGAACAAGGTCTACCTTACATTTTTCCAATACCCAAGCATATTAAGCCTGTGTTTGCACCTTAAGATAGTGAAAAATTACTGAAATCAGTAGAGAGATGGATGCTTCCAATGTGGCTAAATTTGAAGAACATTAAGTTATCCCTCCCTCACTTCAACATTCCTCTCCTCGTCTCTTACCAAGGATGCCATACACATTTCATTTTTCTCCTCCTCCCTTCATTCTCCCCCTACTACAGTTCCGCTTTTTTATGTTCATTTCTCTCTCCCTTCTCCTCTTCTTTTTTTTATCTTCTCATCATCTCCCTAGAAGAATGTTTTCAATTTTTCCACTGACTTAATTTTGCCCTAAAGGAGTATGTTATTGCTAGCACAAGGAAATATAAACAGCACCAAGATGCAATAAGTCCATTGCCTTCTACATGCATTTCCTAAGTAACTTTAAAAGTGGTTGAAAATCCTGTGGAAATTATATCCTAATAGAAACCTGCCTGTGGCTCTAATGTCACTTTGCCACATTATAATAATGGCACAATGTTTGTAATTGCTTTGTTATATAGGACTAAAATACTTATCATTAAAAGAATTCTTATAGTATTATTTGGAATTTGGCATTTTGTCTAGATAAAAAATATTCATGTGGACTAAAAGGATATTTTAAGAAATATAAATAAATTTTAGAATTGCCTTTCTTTATGCAGCAATACTATGGAGAAGGCAATGGCAACCCATTCCAGTGTTCTTGCCTGGACAATCTCAGGGACGGCAGAGCCTGGTGGGCTGCCATCTATGGGGTTGCACAGAGTTGGACACGACTGAAGCGACTTAGCAGCAGCAGCAGCAGTATGCAGCAATACTTATTCTGACTTGTAACTCTGTAATATACAGCAAAGCATTTTCTACTGCCACTTCAGTGTTTTAAAAAGTTTTCCCCTGATCTCTCAAAGAAAAGGAATGTTATCACTATAATTGGATAGTCTGTGACAATATGTTATAATTTCTTTATTAATCATGATCCTTAATGTAGAGAAAATGAAACCTCAGTGTGTTTGAATTCAGTTGCCTTGCCAAAGTTAATTGCTCCTCAAGAGATGCCGACCTTGGGATGTGCTGGGAGTGTAAAAAAGAACAACTGCTGACTTTAGTATCTTATTTTCCAGTGAGTTGATATTTTTCATGTAAATAGTCCCAGTGTTCCTCTTAGATTAACAGATCAACAAATAATATGTTATGTTGTAAAAGAAGCAAGCAACAGGACAGTGGGAACATAACAGAAGAATATTTAAAGGACATAGACTCATTATAATAAACACATTTAAATGACAGCATCAGCTGTCACTTGCCACATTATAATAATGTGGCAAATACACCAGAGTGTATTTACCTTTTTCTATACTATCCAAAATGAGTAGAGCATCGAGCTTAACATACAGTAGTTTTCAATTTAAGTACCTTGTATGGTTTATTAATAAGAGGCCATTTTGTATTATTTTTCAGAATATATTTTAGGCATAATGTACCCTCACATAATAAAATCATTTTAGTACAACTAAAATTTCCAGAGAATCAGTATCTAGTTCCAATAAAAGTGTGCTTAAGACAACTGATACTCTAGAAGATTAGATGTTGTAAGACACTTTCAAAATAATTTTTCCTCTAGCCTGTCTCCTCTAAAAAACCCTATTATTAAGTAAATCACAAAAGATTTACATACCTGAACTCTAATGCTATAATCCCCATAGAAATTATTATATTGATTTGCAATTTAGTATTATTACCATAGTTTTTTTTTTTTTTTTACTCACAGTCAGTATAAGATGTGTTTATTTAACATGCCTTTCTAATAGTTTTGTGTAAACTTCATGGATTCCACTGTCTATTATGTTACTCAAAGCTCTCATGATGTACTCATGCAATAAATATGTTTTTAATGTCAGTTCCAAAAAACAAGTTCTTATTCTAGTGTTATGCTTCATGTAACATGTTAATAAGAGGCATGAACCTGACACATGCTGTAATCTATGGAGTCGCAAAGAGTCAGACATGACTGAGTGACTGAACAACAATGAAAAAAACCTGACACATTTCAAAGTTTGGAAGTGAGCACACTAAATTAAATAATAATAACAAAAGTATATATTCATGATATGAAACATTATATATTAAATATCTTAGTATGAAGCAAATTTATATGTGATGATTTTAATTCATTTTTAGATTTGGGGAAAAGAGAATGAGGGTTGGGGTGAAAGTTAAATAACAATTTTCAGATAATTAAATTGCTAGTTGAAAGAGACAGATCAAGCTCATCATTTTCAGTCTTCTTAATTACTTCAGTCTTCTTAATGAGACTTAAATCTACCAGTTGTTCATCTTGTTATTTCTGTGATAACTGAACTCTATATAGCACCCATTCTACCCCTACAACTCTGTAATATCTCCTTCACCTCTTAAAAACATGTTTCACAAAACAGAACTGGCTTCATAGATTTTCTGTCAGAAACTATAGAGACACTCAAAGAATCACAGAACTGAGAGAGAGTTCAAAATTTGGTTCATCTCTAAGCAGTGGTATGTTGGTAAATGTTTATCAAGAATGATTTTCTCAAAATATAAAGTCTTGATTTTTAGAGTTCTTTGATTTCTGTAGTGCAAATACTCACTCTGTGTCTAATTTTAAGCTATCAGTAAACAGTTGTCAATGAACTCAGCTGGGAAAAGATGGGTGCAATCGGAAATCAACTGCCTATTTTCTAGCTTCAGCATATCACTAGACCAAAGGGATCATCATTTAATCCAGGTACTCCTAGAATGATGACAGCCAGCAGATAGTGGTTACTTGGCAGCTTATTAAGTTGTTAATCATCTCTACTATTGTGTTCTTTCCATTTAACCTAGCTCCTGTTACAACCTATGTAAATTTCACTTTCTGTTATTTGGAGATGAAATTTGACTCAGTTCAGTTCAGTTCAGTTCAGTCGCTCAGTCATGTCTGACTATTTACGACCCCATGGACGGCAGCCCTCCAGGCCTCCCTGTCCATCGCCAACTCCCAGAGTTTACTCAAACTCATGTCCATTGAGTCAGTGATGCCATCCAGCCATCTCATCTTCTGTTGCCCCCTTCTCCCCCTGCCTTCAATCTTTCTCGGCATCAAGGTCTTTTCAAATGAGTCAGCTCTTCACATTCAGCTTCAGCATCAGTCCCAATGAATATTCAGGACTGATTTCCTTTAGGATGGACTGGTTGGATCTCCTTGCAGTCTAAGGCACTCTTTGAGTGTCTCCTGTGTTCGAGTGTCTCCTGTGGAGGTATGGGTCAGCAGTGGACTGTCACGGGGGCAGGGGCTTTCCCACCAAAGAGTTGCCAGAACTTACACAGGACTGGGAAACAAACTCTTGGTGGGCACAAACAGAACCTTGTGCACACCAGGACCCAGGAGGAAGGAGCAGTGACCCCACAATAAACTGACCCAGACTTGCCTCTAAGTGTCCAGGAGTCTCTGGCAAAGGCATGGGTCAGCAGTGGCCTGCTGCAAGGCTGGGGGCACTGAGTGTAGCAGAGCATGCATGGGACCTTTTGAAGGAGGTCACCATTATCTTCATTAATCTACCATAGTTTGAAGTGAAGTGAAAGTCGCTCAGTCATGTCTGACTCTTTGTGACCCCATGGACTGTATAGTCCATGGAATTCTCCAGGCTAGAATACTGGAGTGGGTAGCCTTTCCCTTCTCCAGGGTATCTTCCCAACCAAAGGATTGAACCCAGGTCTCCTGCATTGCAGGCAGATACTTTACCAGCTGAGCCACAAGGGAAGCCCACCATAGTTTGGCCCCAGGTAAATAACAGGAAGGGAACACAGCTCCACCCATCAACAGAAAATTGGATTAAAGATTTACTGAGAATGGCCCTGTCCATCAGAACAAGATCCAATTTCCCCCTCAGTCAGTCTCTCCCATCAGGAAGCTTCCATAGGCCTCTTACCCTTCTCCATCAGAGGGAAGACAGACTGAAATCCACAATCACAGGAAACTAACCAATCTGATCACATGGACCACAGCCTTGTTTAACTCGATGAAACTATGAGCCATGCAGTGTAGGGCCACTGAAGATGGATGGGTCATGGTGGAGGGTGGTGGTCATGGGACCACATGGATAAAATGTGGTCCACTGGAGAAGGGAATGGCAAACCACTTCAGTATTCTTGCCTTGAGAACCCCATGAACAGTATGAAAAGAAATTTGACTGGTTCATAGTAATTTTTTTAAGTTCAGACTTTCTGTCTTTGAAGGTCTTTAAGTGACCTTTTAGCATTCCCTTCTAAAATGCTCACCTGAACTTGCTTTTATTATCCTTTAAAGCCTACATAGAGCTTTTTATCTGATGACCAGCGAATCATGTTTGCTGGTCCATTTGCATTTCACCCTTAAACAGCAGGGATTTGAACTGTGAGGCATCCACTTATAAGCAGATTTTTTTTCAATTAATACATACTGTGTTTGTGATCTAAGCTTGGTTGAATCCATTGATGCAGAATCCATAGGTATGAAAGGCCCACTATGAGTCTTAGCATCAGAGGATTTTGGTATCTGTGGCAAGTCCTAGAACCAATCCTCAGCAAATGCCAAGGAATGACTATAGTTTAGCTTGATTTAGGAAGTTTGTTCAAGTTGTACTGGCTCTCACATTATTCACTGGCACTTTTATCAACTGCATGAGTAGAAAGAAATTATTTTCAGTTTATTTAAACTTTCTTATTAATACTTGGCCACATTTTGGTACATCCTATATATTTGGTCCTCTTCTTTGGACTCTCCAGTTTTCTTCCTTTCCTTTTCTTCTTTTCACTGTTCTTTACCTTCATTTCATTTATAAGGACCTACCTCTATTACTGTGGGAGAGAGAGGGGGGATGATTTGGGAGAATGGCACTGAAATGTGTATAATATCATATAAGAAACAAATTGCCAGTCCAGGTTCGATGCAGGATAGAGGATGTTTGGGGCTGGTGCAGTAGGATGACCCAGAGGGATGGTATGGGGAGAGAGGTGAGAGGGGGGTTCAGGATTGGGAACACATGTACACCCATGGAAGATTCATGTTGATGTATGGCAAAAACAATACAATATTATAAAGTAATTAGCCTCTAATTAAAATAAATAACTTTAAATTAAAAAAAGAAACTGACTACACTTTTTCTAATAATACTTGACACCTCTACTTCACACACAAAGATTACACTATTGACCCACTACTATAGCATTGGTGAATATGATAGAAGTCAAGGTAAGAGGGGCCTGAGTTTAAATATCACATTAGCAATGGAGCTTTGGGTTGATTGCTTAAACTCTTTGAGCCTTATTTCCCTTTTTTTGTAAAATACAAATAATATCTGCATTATGAGTTTGTTGTTAGAATGAAACAGTGTGTGTATCTTTCTTGGCCTGATGTAAGAGCTGAATAAATGATAGCAGGGATAGTATTGTAGTAATACAATAAATTATACCTTAATATTAGAAATAAATGTACATTACATAAGCTTTTAAAATATGTCACATTACTCTTTTTCAGTTATTTATATGAACTTTGGGGACCTGTTTGCTAGGACACTGGCAAGAGATCAAAGTATATTTTCTATGAAATCCCATCAGCAAAAATGTTTAAAATTAATGAATTATAGAGGATCTTCAAAATCATTTTTGAGACAAAATGAACACTTTTCAATCCTTTGATATGGTACATGTTTGCCCCCAGCAAGTTGTTGTTGTTCAGTAGCTTAGTCATGTCTGATTCTTTGGGACTCCATGGACTACAGCATACCAGGATTCCCTGTCTTTCACTATCTCCCTGAGTTTGCTCAAATTCTTGTCCATTGAGTCTGTGATGCCATCCAACCATCTCATCCTCTGTTGCCCACTTCTCCTCCTTCCCTCAATGCACCCTCAGATGCATCAGGGTCTTTTCAAATGTGTTGGCTACACATATCAGGTAGCCAAAGTATTGGAGCTTCAGCTTCAGAATCAGTCCTACCAGTGATTCAGTTCAGTTCACTTCATTCACTCAGTAGTGTCCGACTCTTTAAGACCCCATGAATCACAGCAGACCACGCCTCCCAGTCCATCACCTACTCACGGAGTTCACTCAGACTCTCGTCCATCGACTCAGTGATGCCATCCAGCCATCTCAACGTCTACCGTTCACTTTTCCTCCTGCCCTCAATCCTTCCCAGCATCAAAGTCTGTTACAATGAGTTAAGTCTTCACATGAGGTGGCAAAAATACTGGAGTTTCAGCTTTAGCATCATTCCTTCCAAAGAAATCCCAGGGCTGATCTCTTTCAGAATAGACTGGTTGTATCTCCTTGCAGTCCAAGGGACTCTCAAGAGCCTTATCCAACACCACAGTTCAAAAGCATCATATTCAGTCCTCAGCTTTCTTCACAGTCCAACTCTCACATCCATACATGACCACTGGAAAAACCATAGCCTTGACTAGACGGACCTTTGTTGGCAAAGAAATGTCTCTGCTTTTCAATATGCTATCTAGGTTGGTCATAACTTTCCTTGAAGGGAGTAAGTGCCTTTTAATTTCATGGCTGCAGTCACCATCTGCAGTGATTTGGGAGCCCAAAAAAATAAAATCTGGCAATGCTTCGAATGTTTCCCTGCCGAGGACCAGCCCCGGCTGATCCAGGGTATTCGAAGGGGAGACGGCGTCGGCGACTATTTATATGCTAATTAGAGATATAGAGAACAATAGAATGAGGATAGCTCAGTAGGAAAATTCAGTGGAGAAAAGAAGCTGAGTAGCTTGGTTTACGCGGGAGACCAATAAAACTTCAAGACAAGAAGTTTGCACCACTTACGTAGGCCGCAGGCGCCCTCTCGAATAGCGGAAGGTGTCTCACCCTAGACACCTTCTCGAGTGGGTCTTAGAAGCCCAGGCATGATTAGTAAGCGTGGTGGGTTCCGCGCTCCAGATGGAGACTCAGCTGGAAGTTAAAAGAAAGAATGACATGGGGAGACCAAGCGTTGGTGAGCAAGGCCCATAGCTTTATTTTTAACAGGGGCTTTTATACCCTAAGTTACACATAGAGGATAATAGGGGATGCAAAGTCAGCAGTCTTTGATTCTTATCAAAAACCAAGGTTTCTTTCCTGCAAATTTATCGTATACAAATGGTTTAGGTGATTTACATCATCTTCTGGCCAGAAGGCCTACTAACATTTTATGACTCTTGACAAGGACTTATCAACAAAGACTTACTTTCTCTAAGAGTAATTATTTTAAGGTTTGGCACCATCTTCCAAAGATAAAATTGCATTCCTATAGGGTGGATGTGTAATGGGTTTACAACAAAGGAAAGAATTTATTACCTTAAGGGTCTAAAGTTACTAACACCAAGGCCACTACTTATTTTTTCTACATACCCACTATTACATATTCAAGGATACAATTCAGGGGATGTGAAAACTTGGCAACAAACATTGACTCATCAATGAAATCCTTTACTAGTTTATTCTGACAGTTTCTAACTCTCTGAGAGGCTCTAAGCTATTTGAATATCTTAAGCTTCCCATGCCTCTCGAGGCTGGGAGAGTGTAAACAATCGTATGCATAGCTGCAGGAGTCCGGGTAAACTTGTCAGGTGAGTTAGAGAGCCATCAGAGGGGTTTGGATTTAAACACTCCTAATTGCCCAGGAACTTTATTAATTGGAGTTGTAAGTTAACTCTTTGACAGACAGAGAGCGAGATGGTGGTAGGGGACAGCCCCCAGTAAAGTCAGAGGTGAGAGCACAAAGCAATAAAGTAGGCAGACTCTGGTTTTTTTGGGGGAAAATGCTCGAGAATATCCGGGGGGACTCCTGAGGCTCGATCCTGCCTTTGCGTATGCCGAGCCTCCTTCCTCATGACCTTTGTCACGAGTGGAATGCCTCACCGGCTCCCCGCATCTCCCCATCTATTTCTCATGAAGGGATGGGGCCAGATGCCATGATCTTCGTTTTCTGAATGTTGAGCTTTAAGCCAACTTTTTCACTCTCCACTTTCACTTTCATCAAGAGGCTTTTTAGTTCCTCTTCACTTTCTGCCATAAGGGTGGTGTCATCTGCATATCTTAAGTTATTGATGTTCCTTCTGGCAATCTTGATTTCAGCTTGTGCTTCTTCCAGCCCAGCTTTTCTCGTGATGTACTCTGCAGAGAAGCTAAATAAGCATGGTGACAATATACAGCTTTGACATACTCCTTTTCCTATTTGGAACCAGTCTGTTGTTCCATGTCCAGTTCTAACTGTTGCTTCCTGATCTGCATATAGGTTTCTCAAGAGGTGGGCCAGGTGGTCCGGTATTCCCATGTCTTTCAGAATTTTCCACAGTTTATTGTGATCCACACAGTCAAAGGCTTTGGCATAGTCAATAAAGCAGAAGTAGATGTTTTTCTGGAACTCTCTTGCTTTTTCAATGATCCAGCGGATGTTGGCAATTTGATCTCCAGTTCCTCTGCCTTTTCTAAAAGTAGCTTGATCATTTGGAAGTTCATGGTTCACGTATTGCTGAAGCCTGGCTTGGAGAATTTTGAGCATTACTTTACTAGCATGTGAGATGAGTGCAATTGTGCGGTACTTTGAGCATTCTTTGGCATTGCCTTTCTTTGGGATTGGAATGAAAACTGACTTTTTCCAGTCCTGTGGCCACTGCTGAGTTTTCCAAATTTGCTGGCATATTGAGTGCAGCACTTTCACAGCATCATCTTCCAAAATTTGAAATAGCTCAATTGGAATGCCATCACCTCCACTAGCTTTGTTCATAGTGATGCTTTCTAAGGCCCACTTGACTTCACATTCCAGGATGTCTGGCTCTAGGTGAGTGATCCTACCATCGTGATTATCTTGGTCGTGAAGATCTTTTTGGTACAGTTCTTCTGTGTATTTTTGCCATCTCTTCTTAATATCTTCTGCTTCCATTAGTCCATACCATTTCTGTCCTTTATCAAGCCCATTTTTGCACGAAATGTTCCCTTGGTATCTCTAATTTTCTTGAAGAGGTCTCTAGAGTTTCCCATTCTGTTGTTTTCCTCTATTTCTTTGCACTGATCGCTGAGGAAGTCTTTCTTATCTCTTCTTGCTATTCTTTGGAACTCTGCATTCAGACGTTTATATTTTTCCTTTTCTCCTTTGCTTTTCACTTCTCTTCTTTTCACAGCTATTTGTAAGGCCTCCTGAGACAGCCATTTTGCTTTTTTGCATTTCTTTTCCATGGGGATGGTCTTGATCCCTGTCTCCTGTACAATATCACGAACCTCCATCCATAGTTAATCAGAAACTCTATCTATCAGATCTAGGCCCTTAAATCTATTTCTCACTTCCACTGTATAAGCATAAGGGATTTGATTTAGGTCATACCTGAATGGTCTAGTGGTTTTCCCTACTTTCTTCAATTCAAGTCTGAATTTGGCAATAAGGAGTTCATGATCTGAGCCGCAGTCAGCTCCTGATCTTGTTTTTTGTTGACTGTATAGAGCTTCTCCCTCTTTGGCTGCAAAGAATATAATCAATCTGATTTTGGTATTGACCATCTGGTGATGTCCATGTGTAGAGTCTTCTCTTGTGTAGTTGGAATAGGGTGTTTGCTATGACCAGTGCGTTTTCTTGGCAAAACTCTATTAGTCTTTGCCCTGCTTCACTCCGTATTCCAAGTCCAAATTTGCCTGTTACTCCAGGTGTTTCTTAACTTCCTGCTTTTGCATTCCAGTCACCTATAATGAAAAGGACATTTTTGGGGAGGTGTTAGTTCTTAAAGGTCTTGTAGCTCTTTATAGAACCGTTCTACTTCAGCTTCTTCAGCATTACTGGTTGGGGCATAGACTTGAATTACTGTGATATTGATTGGTTCGCCTTGGAAACAAAAAGGGATCATTCTGTCGTTTTTGAGATTGCATCCAAGTACTGCATTTCAGACTCTTTTGTTGACCATGATGGCTACTCCATTTCTTCTAAGGGATTCCTGCCCACAGTGTAGATATAATGTTCATCTGTGTTAAATTCACCCATTCCAGTCCATTTTAGTTTGCTGATTCCTAGAATGTCGGTGTTCACTCTTGCCGTCTCCTGTTTGACCACCTTCAATTTGCCTTGATTCACGGACCTGACATTCCAGGTTCCTATGCAATATTGCTCTTTACAGCATCGGACCTTGCTTCTATCACCAGTCACATCCACGGCTGGGTACTGTTTTTGCTTTGGCTCCATCCCTTCATTCTTTCTGGAGTTATTTCTCCACTGATCTCCAGTAACATATTGGCCACCTCCTGACCTGGGGAGTTCCTCTTTCAGTATCATCATTTTGCCTTTTCATACTGTTCTTGGGGTTCTCAAGGCAAGAATACTGAAGGTGTTTGCCATTCCCTTCTCCAGTGGACCAAATTCTGTCAGACCTCTCCACCATGAACTGCCCATCTTGGGTGGCCCCATGGGCATGGCTTAGTTTCGGTGAGTTAGACAAGGCTGTGGTCCTAGTGTGATTAGATTGACTAGTTTTCTGTGATTATGGTTTCAGTGTGTCATTCCTGTGATGCCTTCTTGCAACACCTATGGTTTTACTTGAGTTTCTCTTACCTTGAACATGGGGTGTCTCTTCATGGCTGCTGCAGTAAAGTTCAGCCACTGCTCCTTACCTTGGTCGAGGGGTATCTCCTCACGGGCACCCCTCCTGACCTTGAACGTTTGGAATAGCTCCTCTAGGACCTCCTGCACCTGCACAGCCACCACTCCTTGGATGTCGGGTGGCTCCTCCCAGCTGCTGCCCCTGACTTTGGATGTGGCATAGCTCCTCTGGGCTGCTCCTGTGCTGTCACAGCCTGGCATTCACTACACTATCTCTCTAGCTTTAAACACACCAAAATGCACTGACTCTTTCACTTCTTCTACCAACATGTGTATAGTTGTGGCCTCTCCAGTATATATTTCTGTAGATTGGCTTTGGTATTTGCACGTGCCCCAGTGGTGCTATACTAAATTAAGCAGGTCCTTTTGGACACTATTTTTTTTTTTAATCTTGAAAATTGATTCAAGGGCCTACGCATATTAGAATCACTTGTAAACTTTTTGTTTATAGATAATTAATAACAGTTGAAATGTTGGCTCTCATTGAGCCCCAAATCACTTGGCCATTCTATTGTTTCTACTGGGGAGGAGGAAATTTTCCTCTACTCTTCTAGGTCCTAGGAATTAAATTGACATGAGACAGATTTGTAGGCTGAAATAAAATTAAAGTTTAATAACATGTATACATCAGAGAAGGCTTCCCAGGTGGTAGTAGTGTTAAAAACCCCACCCCACCCCCTGCCAATGCAGGAGACATAATAGACATGGGTTTGATCCCTTGATAGGGAAGATCCACCAGAAGAGGGCATGGCAACACACTTCAGTATTCTTGTCTGGAGAATCCCATGGACAGAAGAGCCTGGCAGGGTATAGATCATAGGGTCACAATAAGTTGGATATGAGAAGTGACAGAATACATACACCCATACATAAGAGAGACCCAGGAGAGCTGAGCAACACATAAAAATGGTTGAAACATTCACCTTGAATGCTATCTTAAGCTAAAAACAAAAGAGAATGTTGAAGGGAGTGGTTTGGTACTTCAAAGGAGATAAACACAAATCAGGCAGAGATGGCAAAGCAAATGTGTGGCTTAAAAAATGCTTGCTGGGTCATTCCAGACATACAGGACACAGAGTGGTCTTGATCTTTAAGAATTTCTCCACACTATATCTAGCCCATATTCTTTGCAGGTATTCCAAGTGATAACTCTATTCTTGTAATAAGCCATCTGTCTAAATTCTTCAGGCATTTAACAGTTCAGTTCAGTTCAGTCGCTCAGTCGTGTCCGACTCTTTGCGACCCCATGAATCACAGCATGCCAGGCCTCCCTGTCCATCACCAACTCCCAGAGTTCACCCAGACTCACGTCCACTGAGTCAGTAATGCCATCCAGCCATCTTATCCTCTGTCGCCCCTTTCTCCTCCTGCCCCCAATCCCTCCCAAAATCAGAGTCTTTTCCAATGAGTCAACTCTTCGCATGAGGTGGCCAAAGTACTGGAGTTTCAGCTTTCCCATCATTCCTTCCAAAGAAATCCCAGGGCTGATCTCCTTCAGAATGGACTGGTTGGATCTCCTTGCAGTCCAAGGGACTCTCAAGAGTCTTCTCCAACACCACACTTCAAAAGCATCAATTCTTCGGCACTCAGCCTTCTTCACAGTTCAACTCTCACATCCATACATGACCACAGGAAAAACCATAGCCTTGACTAGACGAACCTTTGTTGGCAAAGTAATATCTCTGCTTTTGAATATGCTATCTAGGTAGGTCATAATTTTCCTTCCAAGGAGTAAGCGTCTTTTAATTTTATAGCTTCAGTCACCATCTGCACTGATTTTGGAGCCCCCCCAAAAATAAAGTCTGACACTGTTTCCACTGTTTCCCCATCTATTTCCCATGAAGTGATGGGACTGGATACCGTGATCTTCATTTTCTGAATGTTGAGCTTTAAGCCAACTTTTTCACTCTCCACTTTCACTTTCATCAAGAGGCTTTTTAGTTCCTCTTCACTTTCTGCCATAAGGGTGGTGTCATCTGCATATCTTAAGATATTGATATTTCTCCCGGCAATCTTGATTCCAGCTTGTGGGTCAAAGTTTCTTCTGGAGTCTTATCTCTGGGCCTCAGTTGTTTTCAGCTCAAAATAATCTGCACACCAGAAATATTTTATCTTGGTAAATTCTGTCCCCCTACATTTCTTAAGAAATGGTTCAGAAACCCATGGCATTAATAAAATAATGGTGGTGGTGGTTTAGTCGCTAAGTTGTGAACAACTCTTGTGACATCATGGACTATAGGCTACCAGGCTCCTCTGGAATTTCCCAGGCAAGAATAATGGAGTGGGTTGCCATGCCCTCCTTCAGGGAATCTTCCCGACCCTCCTCCAGGGATCGAATTCATGTCTGCTGCATCACAAGCAGTCTTTTAGCATTGCTGGCAGATTCCTTACGGCTGAGCCACCAGGAATTCCCAATAAAGTAATAGTACCCTGGAAGACCTGATTTTTCAGCTCAGGAATTGCTACAGGTCTGGCCTGGTCTCTCAACCCTTTTTTCCTGATCCCAAACATTTCTTAACAGTCCTCTTTACTGTCCAACCAATCACTACATCTGTAACAAGATTATATTTTGCTCAAATAGTTTCTAGTCAGTAACCTTGAATTTAGTCACTCAAATTGTGGACCTGCTGTTTGAATTATTTTGTTTCAATGTCCTACTTAAATTGGAGTACTTGGTGACTTAAATTTAGAAATGTTCCCAAGATCAGCTCCCACTAACCTTATTCTTGACCTGTGGTCTTATCATTAACACATAACGGATTTGAAATAGTCATATAGAACTTTTGGGGAAAGGGTATAAAGCAAACTACTTAATGGTAAAAAGTATACCTGGCTACTTTTCCAAATAAAATTTGTAAGGAATGTATTAAGCATAGCTTTACTAAAATTTCAAAAAAAAAAAAAACAAACTCTGTTTTAGCCATAAGGTGAATATTTTAGCCCAGTATTAATATAATTATGGAAAATTTTTGTAATTAACACAGACTACCTGAAATTGTGAAATCCTAAATATCTGTTATGTTGGATTAACATGAAAAATTATTTGGATGAATAAAGCATGACTTACATTTGGAAATACTTATCAGCAATTATCATATTTAACATATCTCTTATTAAGGAATAGTCAAATGCAAAGTAGTTTGTAACAGATGGAGGGTGTACTCAAAAAAGAAGCATTTATTTAAGAACATGTGTTTTTAATATTCTTTCCCAATGAACTTTCAGGTCCAATAAACATAAATATTCATATTTTAATAAACTTCCCTGAAAGACCACTTTAATGAACAAAATCTTTTCACAGAACATACTATTATTATATGCTGATAAATTCCTCATTGATTTAGATTACAGGGTAGGCTTGGAAGAGTTGGCAAAAAAAAAATGCAGGGAGATTAGTTGTTTTTTAGGTTTGGAAGGTTTACAAAGTAATTCACTTCCCTCATTTGCTTCTCTGTGAAGAGTTTTTACAACATTCACAGAAGCTCAGCTACTCAAGAATATATAATATTTGCTTGATTGATGACTGACTGAGGAAAGGTAACTAATTTCAGGCATATAACAGTCTGTTTAAAGCTATGGAGACCTAAAATATTAAGAAAATTTCTCTGAAATGATACAAATAACATGTGCATAGAATTTTTCCTCATTGTTTTATTTTCTATTTCCATTTGCTAAAGCAATTTTCTACTCTTTTCCTTAGTTACATATTTTATGCTACTCACTCAGTGCAAATAGATGGCAAAATGATCACTCTGAAAGCATTTAGCAGATTCAGCATTACCTCTTTTTTTTTTTTTCATTTTAGCCTTCAGTTCAGTTCAGTCACTTTGTCATGTCCGACTCTTTGTGACCCCATGAATCGCAGCACGCCAGGCTTCCCTGTCCATCACCAACTCCCAGAGTTCACCCAGACTCGTCCATTGAGTCAGTGATGCCATCCAACCATCTCATCCTCTGTCGTTCCCTTCTTTTCCTGCCCCCAATCCCTCCCAGAATCAGAGTCTTTTCCAATGAGTCAACTCTTCACATAAGGTGGCCAAAGTATTGGAGTTTCAGCTTTAGCATCATTCCTTCCAAAGAAATCCCAGGGCTGATCTCCTTCAGAATGGACTGGTTGGATCTCCTTGCAGTCCAAGGGACTCTCAAGAGTCTTCTCCAACACCACACTTCAAAAGCATCAATTCTTCGGCACTCAGCCTTCTTCACAGTTCAACTCTCACATCCATACATGACCACTGGATTGAACCAGGATCTCCCGTATATAGTCTTGACTAGATGGACCTTTGTTGACAAAGTAATGTCTCTGCTTTTTAATATGCTGTCTAAGTTGGTCGTAACTTTACTTCCAAGGAGCAGGCGTATTTCATGGCTGCAGTCACCATCTGCATTGATTTTGGAGCCCAGAAAAATAAAGTCAGCCACTGTTTCAGCATCTATTTGCCATGAAGTAATGGGACTGGATTCCATGACCTTAGTTTTCTGAATGTTGAGTTTTAAGCCAACGTTTTCACTCTCCTCTTTCACTTTCATCAAGTGGCTCTTTAGTTCTTCTTTACTTTCTGCCATAAGGGTGGTGTCATCTGCACATCTGAGGTTATTGATATTTCTCCCAGCAATCTTGATTTCAGCTCGTGCTTCCTCCAGCCCAATGTTTCTCATGATGTACTCTGCATATAAGTTAAATAAGCAGGGTGACAATTTATAGCCATGATGTACTTCTTTCCTATTTGGAACCAGTCTTTTGTTCCATGTCCAGTTCCAACTGTTGCTTTCTGACCTGCACACAGGTTTCTCAAGAAACCTGTTTTTTTGTTGTCTGGTATTCCCATCTCTTTCAGAATTTTCCACAGTTTGTAGTGATCTGCCCAGTCAAAGGCTTTGGCATAGTCAATAAAGCAGCAATAGATGTTTTTCTGGAACTCTCTTGCTTTTTCGATGATCCAGCAGATGTTGGCAATTTGATCTCTGGTTCCTCTGCTTTTTCTAAAACCAGCTGGAACTTCTGGAGGTCCATGGTTTATGTATTGCTGAAGACTGGTTTGGAGAATTTTGAGCATTACTTTACTAGCGTGTGAGATGAGTGCAATTGTGCAGTAGTTTGAGCATTCTTTGGCATTGCCTTTCTTTGGGATTGGAATGAAAACTGATCTTTTCCAGTCCTGTGGCCTGGAAAACTGCTGACTTTTCCAAATTGATGGCATATTGAGTACAGCTGTCGGGAGCCGCGTTAGGCGTTACTGACAAAATGGAGGCACAGCCCCAACCCCCTCTCCTCATATAGCAGGCCCGACCCCGGGATGAAGGAGTTAGGCCTTGTGATTCTGACTTGTTCTTTCCTTTTTTCACTTGAGCTGGCTGGAAAGAATGTTAAAGTGATTAAGAGAAGCATGAAAAAACACAAAACCTTCTGCAGTTGTGCCAGAAAATAAAATAATCATTGACATTTGTTCAAGGATCTTTACAAAGAGTGTTCCAGGATGAGCACGTAGGCTGAAGCTTGAGGCCATGGGAAGGATTGTTTTCTGAGACCTGTTTGTGAGGGAAATATTTATGGCAAAAGGAGTTTGCTAAGTTTAGTGTTTAGGAATATTTAAGAATATTTAGAAGCCTTTTAAGGAGATAGTGATCTTAAGATGCTAGGGGCAAACAGGATTTAGAAAGATAAGAAACAAACTGAGGAATGGGTCATTAATTACAATGTAATCACAAGTTAAGTATAGTTCATTTAAGAGAAAGTAGATAATAGACAGTAAAGCCGATACTGAGAGAATCACTGAAGCAGGAACTCTGTTTGAAGGACAACAGTGATTTCTGGAGACAATAAATCTGGGTGGGGAAAACTTAAAATATCAAACCTCTGACCTAATGCTTTTGTCAAAGTATAAAAGAAAACCTGAAGCTTGAAATAAACATGTAGTTCTGTACTGTGAGTCAGAGGCTACATCATTGTCTGCTGACAACGCTCACCCCTTCAGGCTGACTCCCTGGCTGCTGGAGCTGAACTCTGGCAAACACTTTCACAGCATCCTCTTTCAGGATTTGAAATAGCTCAACTGGAATGCCATCACCTCCACTAGCTTTGTTCATAGTGATGCTTCTTAAGGACCACTTGACTTCACATTCCAGGATGTCTGGCTCTAGGTGAGTGATCTCACCGTTGTGATTATCTGGTTCACAAAGATTTTTTTTTGTAGTTATTCTGTGTATTCTTGCCAACTCTTCTTAATATCTTCTGCTTCTGTTAGGTCCCTACAATTTCTATCCTTTATTGAGCCCATCTTTGAATGAAATCTTCCCATTGTATCTCTAATTTTCTTGAAGAGATCTCTAGTCTTTCCCTTTTTATTATTTTCCTCTATTCCTTTGCATTGCTCACGTGGGAAAGCTTTCTTATCTCTCCTTGCTATTCTTCGGAACTGTACATTCAAATGGGTATATCTTTCCTTTTTTCCTTTGCTTTTCCCTTCCCTTGTTTTCACAGCTATTTGTAAGGCTTCCTCAGACAGCTATTTTGCCTTTTTTTTTTCTTGGATATGGTCTTGATCCCTGTCTTCTGCACAATGTCATGAACCTCCATCCATAGTTCATCAGGCACTCTATCAGATCTAGTCCCTTAAATCTATTTCTCACTTCTACTGCATAGTCATAAGGGATTTGATTTAGGTCATACCTGAAAGGTCTAGTGGTTTTCTCCACTTTCTTCAATTTCAATCTGAATTCAGTAATAAGGAGATCATGATCTGAGCCACAGTCAGCTCCCGATCTTGTTTTATCTGACTGTATAGAGCGTCTCCATCTTTGGCTGCAAAGAATATAATCAATCTGAATTTGGTGTCAGCCATTCTCTTGTGTTGTTGAAAGAAGTTGTTTGCTATGACTAGTGCGTTCTTTTGACAGAACTCTGTTAATCTTTGCCCTGCTTCATTCTGCACTCCAAGGCCAAATTTGCATGTTACTCCAGATGTTTCTTGACTTCCTACTTTTGCACTGAAATCCCCTATAATGAAAAGGACATCTTTTTTGGGTGTTAGTTCTAGAAGGTTTTGTATGTCTTCTTAGAACTGTTCAACGTTATTCTGCTTCTTCAGTATTACTGGTCAGGGCATAGACTTGGATTACCATGATATTGAATGGTTTGCCCTTGAAACAAACAGAGATCATTCTGTCGTTTTTGAGATTGCATCCAAGGACTGCATTTTGGTCTTTTGTTGACTCTAATGGCTACTCCATTTCTTCTAAGGGATTCCTCCCCACAGCAGTAGATATAATGTTCATCTGAGTTAAATTCACCCATTCCAATCCATCTTAGTTCAGTGATTCATAGAATGTCAATGTTAACTCTTGCCATCTCCTGTTTGACCACTTGCAATTTGCCTTGATTCATAGACCTAACATTCCAGTTTCCTTTGCAATATTGCTCTTTACAGCATTTAGCCTTGCTTTTATCACCAGTCCCATCCACAACAGGGTATTGTTTTTGCTTTGGTTCTGTCCATTCATTCTTTCTGGAGTTATTTCTTCACTGATCTCCAGTAACATATCGGGCACCTACTGACCTGGGGAGTTCCTCTTTCAGCATCCTATCTTTTTGCCTTTTCATACTGTTCATAGGGTTCTCCAGGCAAGAATACTGATGTGGATTGCTGTTTCCTTCTCCAATGGACCACATTTTGTCAGACCTCTCCCCCATTACCTGTCTGTCTTGGGTGCCCCCACACTGCATGGCTTAGTTTCATTGAGTAGAAAAGGCCGTGGTCTGTGTGATCAGATTGGCTGGTTGTCTGTGATTGTGGTTTCAGTCTGTCTGCCCTCTGATGCCCTCTCTCAGTGCCTACCATCTTACTTAGGTTTCTTTTACCTTGGACCTGTGGTAGCTCTTCACGGCTGCTCCAGTAAAGCACAGCTGCTGCTCCTTACCTTGGACATGGGGTAGCTCCTCTCAGCCACTGCCCCTGACATTGAATGTGGGGTAACTCCTCTCGGCCACCGCCCTGACCTTCGACATAGGGTAGCTCCTCTAAGCCACACTTCTGCACAATTACAGCTGCTACGCCCTACTTCCTATTATTCTGCTTCCCCCTTCTCTTTTCCCACTGGTAATCACTAGCTTGTTCTCCATATCTGTGACTCTGCTTCTGTTTTGTTATATTTATTTTTTTGTTTTATTTTATAGATTTTTATGCATATAAGTGACAAAATACAGTATTTTTCTTTATCTGATTTACATACTTTGTATTTTTTAAAAGACCACTGTGTCCATATAGATGTAATGTGACTTAATCACCAAATATCTGTAGACATGAGTTTGAGTGACAAAGTCAAAGGAAAGAAAGTGAATGTGTTAATCATTTAGTTTTGTCCAACTCTTGGTCTTTGTGATCCCATAGACTCTGCCAGGCTCCTCTGTCCATAGAATTCTCCAAGCAAGAATACTGGTGTGGGTAGTCCTTCCCTTCTCCAGGGGATCCTCCTGAACCAGGGATTGAACCAGGATCTCCTGTATCACAGACAGATTCTTTACCATTTGAGCAAGAATACTGGTGTGGGTAGTCCTTCCCTTCTCCAGGGGATCCTCCTGAACCAGGGATTGAACCAGGATCTCCTGTATCACAGACAGATTCTTTACCATTTGAGCAAGAATACTGGTGTGGGTAGTCCTTCCCTTCTCCAGGGGATCCTTCTGAACCAGGGATTGAACCAGGATCTCCTGTATCACAGACAGATTCTTTACCATTTGAGCCACCAGGGAAGGTGCTTTAATACAGTAATGACAAATGCAATCAGAAAAGTTAGACCCTAAATACAACTTCAACCTTACTAAAGAAGGCTGCAAACACTGATTGCTGTCAAATATAAATTATAGCCTTGAGAGGTTTCCAATAAATTTTAAACAACCAGAACAGTAACTCAGTAACTAGAATGAGATTTGTTTTGTGACTTTTTAAAATCACCTAAAATATTATTTGCACTATGAAGAAATAGTTCATTTGTCCTTACTCAAAATAGATTTGTTGACCAAAATATACTTTCTTTTGATAAAATGATTTCTACTGTGTCCTTTGTTTGATTAAATATTTGTTTATTTGGCCCATTTAAGATGGCATCTGTGAGCATTATGTTCCTTACTCAAATACTGAAATTATTTCTCTGTTTCAGGTATTACAGATATCATGATTAAAAAGAAAGGAGATATACATTTCATATTACTATGGTCTAGGCAAAGATAAAATATTTTCTACTTGGTTTCTATTACCTTAATGATAAGTATGGGTAGTTATTATTAGCATTGTCTAAATCATAGTGAAAATGTAACTTCTCTGTGTGGAACTTTATTCATCTAGAACATAGAAATCATTGACATATTTTTGAAACATATAGTTTATTGTAGAGTTCTATCAATGATTAAATATGTCTTATTGATATGCACATTAATTATAAAATGAATCAGCTAGAGAAAAGTATATGTAAGTGCCATTTAACTGAAAAAAGTTTTATTAATGAAAATGAGTCAAATTTCCATATAAAAGCTTCTCTTTTCTCAGGTAGATCTTCACTGACCTACTAATGTAATTACATAAGTCGAACTTAATTTTATGTGTTAATTTGATTAGATTAGTTGTTAGATTAGCAGGTAAGATGATGAGCTGTTTATAAGTCTTAAATCTATTTATAAATTTCCAAAGATTGATACAACAGTGAAGAATATATTACCTTATGTACATTATTTACCAGTATAAGGTTTGTGATGAAACACAGGTATATTCTATGGTATCAAAAAGACAAAATTAGGCTTCAAATTGGCAACAATATGAACTGTTTGCAGTGGATTTTCTTATTTTATATGTTAATATTTGTTAACTACCAAAGTTTTAAGAAATTTTTCTGATATATATTATGATTGTCTTAAAGAAAGATAAATGGTGACAGTGGAGTGATTTTGGAACTGTTATCTAAACAAGGATCACTCCAGCATGTCAAAGACAAAAGTCATTGAAGTCCTACCTCTGAATACCTAGAAGTTATCATAACACAGATATCAAGTCACTAGTATACTGATAAGTTCAATTCAATTCAACAAATATCTATTATGCAACTACTACGTACCAGGTAGGCTTCACAGGTAGCTCAGTGGTAAATAATCGGCCTGAAATGCAGGAGCCATAAGAGAGGGGGATTTGATCCCTGGGTCAGGAAGATTCTCTGGAGGAGGGCTTGGCAACCCACTTCAGTATTCTTGCCTGGAGAATCCCATGGAGAGAAAAGCCTGGTGGGCTACAGTCCATAGGGTCACAAAGAGTCAGACAGAACTGAAGTGGCTTAGTGTGCAGGCACACGTGTACCAGCAACTTTTCTGGGTATTAAGCATACAATGATAAACAAACTCGTTCATTTCCTCAAGGAAACTATGTCTAATGGGAGAAAGAGAATCTTATCCAACACAAACTTCATCATTATCATTAGCTGGTGATGGCTTTAGAGCTTGGAGATGGAAGACTGCTGAAGAGATTTGTTATTAGCTGCACTGGTAGTAGAATCTAAGCCATGCTACTTGGCAACTGGTGGAGACCTTGCATGTCTTTATAAATTACTTACACATAAAAATGTTACATTGTGTACTCAAAGAGACTATATACCTTTTACTTTTTGATGATTTTTCTTGAGTATTCAAAAGTGCTTTGTAAAAACTATCCTTTATTGATTTCAATAATACTGCCCTTCCTTTTTCCAACTTAAAAAAAAAAAGAAAAAGCTAAAAATAGGCAGTTAATCCATAAGAATTATGGAGAAGAAACTGAATTGACTGAAACATTGTTACATTTGGATACGAATATGTCCAAATGTCCTACTTACACAGGTAGTGAATGTTTAAAACAAACACAGAAATTATATAAATTATGACTGTAGTCAAAGACAATTTTAAATATTTCTGCTGCTACTGCTGCTAAGTCGCATCAGTTGTGTCCGACTCTGTGCGACCCCATAGACAGCAGCCCACCAGGCTCCCCCGTCCCTGGGATTCTCCAGGCAAGAACACTGGAGTGGGTTGCCATTTCCTTCTCCAATGCATGAAAAGTGAAAAGTTAAAGTGAAGTTGCTCAGTCGAGTCCGACTCCTAGTGACCCCAGGGACTGCAGCCTACCAGGCTCCTCCATCCATGGGATTTTCCAGGCAAGAGTACTGGAGTGGGGTGCCATTCTAGCCATGCTATAATAATAAGTAATAACTTTCTTATCTCAACATAAAAGACAAAAACTTTCATTAGGTTTCTCTACCTAGGCATTATTGATATATTGAGCCAGGTAAGTCTTTGTGTTGAGATGCGTGGCTATTTAGTGCATTATAAGTTGTCAATCCATGTTCCTGACATTTACCCACTATATACCAGTAGCTCCTCCTCAGTTTTGATAATCACTGACTTTCCAGATATTGCCAGATATCCCTCAGTGAAGAGAGAGATATTATGTCCCTGTGAAAGCCACTGTGTTTCAGGGCACCATGTATATTTACAGTGGACTAGAAGCATTCCCCCTAAGATCAGGAACAAGACAGTTATTCGCACAACTTCAATACTGGACCAGAGATCTAGTCAGTGCAGTCAGATAGGAAAAATAAATAAAAGTTATCCAGACAGGAAATAAGTAAAAGCTGTCTTTACTTGCAGATGACATTGTCATCTAAGTAGTAAATCAGATGAAATGTAGAAGAACACTACTAGAACAAATAAGTTAATTTAGAAAAGATACCAATCAGTGCACAAAGTTCAATTGCGGGAATCTCTTGGTGGTCCAGTGGTTAGGACTTTTCACTTTCACTGCTGTCGACACTGATTCAATCCCTGGTCAAAGAACTAAGATTCTGTAAGCCACTGGGCATGGTCAAAAAACAATTGATTGTATTTCTATACAGTAGCAGTTAATATAAATATGAAATTAAGAAATTATTTCTGATTCTGGTCCAAGATGGAGGTTTTGGAAAACTCTGAATGTACCTCCTCCTATGGATTTATTAAATTAACACTTACATATAGATTCTGCTCCAGCCAGCCTGTTTAAGATTCCTGGGACAGGCAGTCTATACAGGGGAAGTTCCTATACAAGACCACACCTTTAAGACAAGGAGAGGTAGCTGTTTTAGCTAATTCATAAGATCAGAGCCAGAATATCAAACAAAATGAGGAGACAGAAAAACATGTTCCAGGCAAAAGGACAAGATAAAACCCCAGAAAAACTCCAAAGAAAGAGAGATAACCAATTTACCCAATAAAGTGTTAAAAGTCATGATTATAAATGTGCTCAGTGAATTAGGAAGAGGAATGCAAGGACAGAGTGAGAGCTTCAAAAACGTGTAAGAAAATAGAAGAAAGAACTTATCAGACCTGAAGATTACAATAAGCAAATGAAAAGTACACTAGAGGAAATCAACAGCAAATTATATGATACAGGAAAGTGGATCAGTGATAGAATAGTGGAAATCACCTAGTCAAATCAGCAAAAAGAAGGAATCATTAAAATAATCAGAATGGTTTGAGACGTCTGACATTAAACATATTCACTCCACGTTATAGAGGTCCCAGAAGGAAGACAGAGAAAATGGTAGAAAACTTACTTGAAAAAAATATGACTGAAAATTTCTCTAACTTAGAGAAGGAAGCAGATATCCATGTCCATGAAGCACAGAGAATCCCAAACAAGATGAACCCAAAGAGGTCCACAAAAAGACATTATAATTAAAATGTCAAATATTAAAGATAAAAATAGAATTTTAAAGGCAGCAAGAGAAAAACAATGCATCTCTATAAGAATGTCAGCTGTTTTTTCAAAAGAAATATTGTGGGCCAGGAGGGACTGGCATAATATGCTTTAAGTGCTGAAAGGAAAAAGTGTTATAACCAGTAATAGTTACTCAGAAATGTTATTAATATCACTAAGAATTGAAGGAGATATAATTTTTCCAGATAAGCAAAATATGAAGGAGTACATCATCACTATAATAGCCTTACAAAAATATTAGAGTCTTCATTAAGCAGAAAAGACCAAAACTAGAAAAAAGAAAAAAATCTCAGTGATTAAGGCAAATATGGCATCACAGACTCAATGGACATGAGTTTGAACAAGCTCTGGGAGATGGTGGACAGGGAAGCATGGCATGTCTCAGACCATGGGGTTGCAAAGAGTTGGACAATACTGAGTGATTGAACAAACAAATAAAATAGAAAAAGCAATGGATAAGCCACTTAAAAATCTAGTATAAAGGTTAAAAGATAAAAGTAGTAAAACCAACTATAGCTGTATTAAGCAATTAAAGGAAATACTAAATGAGATGGAAAATATGATGTCAAAAATAAACTGAGAGGTAATAAAAAGGTAGAATTTTTAAAATGCATTCAAACTTAAATGACTATCAGCTTAAAATATACTGCTATGCATATGTAGGCCAATATTTATGAACCTCCTTGTAATCACAAACCAAGAGCACATAATAAATACACAAAAATGCAGAGAAAAGAACCTAAATGTAGCATTAAAGAAAATAATCAAACAACAAAGAGACCAGAGAAAAGAAAGAGAAGAAACAAAAAAGAAAGAAAGAAAACAATGAAACATGGCAATAAGTACATACCTATCAATAATCACTTTATAAGTAAATGTACTGAATACTTTCATGAAAAGACACAGAAAGGTTGACTGGATACAAGAACAAGACTCATATATATGCTGCATATTAGAGACTCACTTCAAATTTAAAGTCGCACACAGACTGAAAGTGAAGATTAAAAACAAGTGTTCAATTCAAATGGAAACAAACAGAAAGGGTAGTACCACTTATATCACACAAAATACACTTTAAAACAAAGAGTATAACAAGAACTAAAGAACTGATCAAGGTTGAATTCAAGAAGAAGATATAGCAATTGCAAATGTATTAATATATGCTCCCAACATGGGATCATATATGTTTACAACATGCTCCCACAGAAAGCAAGTATTAACAGATAAAGGGAGAAATTGATAGTAACACAATAAAAGAAGAGGACTTAAACATCCCACTTATATCAATGGACATATCATCCAGACATAAAATCAATACAGAAAAAATGACTTTAAATGACATTTAGATTAGATGGAATATATTATATTATATATATATATATAAAATCTCTAACTGTGGAACATTCTTAAAGAGATGGGAATACCAGACCATCTTACCTGTCTCCTGAGAAATCTGTATGCAGGTCAAGAAGCAACAATTAGAACCAGACATGATAGTCAAAAGCAGAGACATTACTTTGTCAACAAAGGTCCGTCTAGTCAAGGCTATGGTTTTTACAGTAGTCATGTATGGATGTGAGAGTTGGACTGTGAAGAAAGCTGAGTGCTGAAGAATTGATGCTTTTGAACTGTGGTGTTGGAGAAGACTCTTGAGAGTCCGTTGGACTGCAAGGAGATCCACCCAGTCTATTCTAAAGGACATCAGTCCTGGATGTTCTTTGGAAGGAATGATGCTAAAGCTGAAACTCCAGTACTTTGGCCACCTCATGTGAAGAGTTTACTCATTGGAAAAGACTCTGATGCTGGGAGGGATTGGGGGCAGGAAGAAAAGGGGACGACAGAGGATGAGATGATTGGATGGCATCACCGACTCGATGGATGTGAGATTGAGTGAATGCCAGGAGTTGGTGATGGACAGGGAGGCCTGATGTGCTGCAGTCCATGGCGTCACAAAGAATTGGACAGGACTGAGCGATTGAACTGAACTGATGGAACAACAGACTGGTCCCATATGGGCCAAGGAGTATGTCAAGGCTGTATATTGTCACTCTGCTTATTTAACTTCTATACAGAGTACATCATGAGAAATGCTGGGCTGGATGAAGCACAAGCTGGAATCAAGACTGCCAGGAGACATCAATAACCTCAGATACGCAGATGATACCAACCTCATGGCAGAAAGTGAAGAAGAACTAAAGAGCCTCTTGACGAAAGTGAAAGAGGAGAGTGAAAAAACTGGCTTAAAGGTCAACATTCAGAAAACTAAGATCATGCCATCTAGTCCCACCACTTCATGGCAAACAGATGGGGAAACAGTGAAAACAGTGTCAGTCTTTATTTTCTTGGGCTCCAAAATCACTGTAGATGGTCAGTGCAGCCATGAAATCAAAAGACGTTTGCTCCTTGGAAGAAAGGTTATGACCAACCTAGACAGCATATTAAAAAGCAGAGACATTGCTTTGCCAAGAAAGGTCCATCTATTCAAAGCTATGATTGTTCCAGTAGTCATGTATGGATGTGAGAGTTGGATCATAAAGAAAGCTGAGCACCAGAGAATTGATGCTTTTGAACTTTGGTGTTGGAGAAGACTTTTGAGAGTCCCCTGGACTCCTAAAGGAAATCAGTCCTGAATATTCATTAGAAGGACTGAGGCTGAAGCTGAGACTCCAGTATTTTGGCCACCTGATGCGAAGAACAGACATTGGAAAAGATCCTGATGCTGGGAAAGATTGAAGGCAGAAGAAGGGAACCACAGAGGATGAGATGGTTGGATGGCATCACCGACTTGATAAACATGAGTTTGAGCAAGCTCCAGGTTTTGGTGATGGACAGGGAAGCCTGGCGTGCTGCAGTCCATGGGGTCATAAAGAGTCAGACAGGACTGAGTAATTGAACTTAAACCTGAATATGGCTCCGTCCCAAAGCAGCAGAATACAGATTCTTTTCAACTGAAATAGCATAGGAACATGGCTGCAATAAAATAGGCACTATCAAGTACTGGTATGTATGTGAAATAACTAAATCTCTCATACAACCCTCATGTAACACTATGTTAAATGGTACAACTACTGCCAAAAAAATTTAGTGATTTCCTACAATGTTAAACTCACTATATGATCAAGCCATACCACTCATAGGTATTTACCTAAAATCAAAGAAATAAATATTCACTGAATGATTTTTACATGAATACATATAGCAGCTTTACTTTTAAGAACCAAAAAGTGGAAATAAGCCAAGTATTCATCAACAGGTGAAAGAATGAACAAACTAGCATATCCATGCAATTAAATGTTAATTAGCAATAAAAAGGAAGAGAATGTTTGTACAGGCAACTGCATGAATAAATCTTAAAATAATTATGATGAGTGAAAGAAAATAAGAAAAAGTGGTATATGCAATTATATCATTTACATGAAACTCTGGAGTAACAAAGGTCAATAAAGTTATTATATATTAAACATATTTAATACATAGGCAGATTTATACAGGTATAATTAACACACAATAACCTGAAATAATTTAATATTTTATTTAGATTTTTAATTACATACGTGTATATATACATACATATATGATATGTTAATATTGCCTGAGTTTCCAAAGTATAGCAATATGGATCAACATTCCCTATTATTATCATTACAGAGAAACTCAAACTATATGGAGTTAATTAAGCAGAGACTATTTGCTGAGTATAGGGTAGTGTTGTTATATTTTTTTTCTGTTCAAAGTGGTACAATACTGCTGCTGCTGCTGCTGATGCTACAGTTTGTGAAAAGTTGATGCAAAGAACTGCTATTAATTAAACATAGACATAATTTATTTTAAAATTTCATGGTAGGTTGAATTCCATTGGCTTTACTCATAAGAGGCAATAATAGAGATTACTGGTGTACTATTAAATGTATTTTTCAGGGAATTGGGTGCAATCTTGAAGCCCTGAAGGCATTTCCTATGCATTATAAATTATATGGTAATGTTATCAATTATTTGTAAAAATTACTCAGTTTTCCACTGAAGCAAAAAATAAGCAATCAATTCACACAATTGGATTCATAAATGATATTTTCTTTAAAATTGACATTTGAAATATTTCTACTTCGTTGATAATCAGTTATATACTGTTTTAACTAGTGAAATGTGAAGTTTTATTGCTCCTTAAGATTGGAGCAATAAATTTACTCCCAGATTTTATGATCAACCCATTGAAGGACTTTTTCTTTCTCAATGCAGCTATTTCTAATTATGATTGCTGGAGTATTATTGGATTTAGAAAATATGAATAAATAATGAATAAACCTAATAATAAAAGCTGGGCACAAAACAAAATGCATCTTTGCTGTGATCTATTATTGCAGAAGGAAAAGGTCAGGCAGCATCCAATCTGAAGACTTCTTCCTTTTTTCCCCTCTTACATAGTGAGTTCTCCCTTCACAATTCTCTCAATTACTACTTATAAACCCACACATAAAGATGTACATACATGCAACATGCACACTTGCATACATACTTACTGAAGAAGATACTGTTACACACGGATGTTAAAAACTATTTTAAAGTTTGTTCACTGAACAAGAATCCTGTAATCAAGCAGAAAGAGCATCTGAAAATCAAACTGCTCAGTTCACTTAACACTGTGCTCTGGTTAAGGATTGCATCTGCTCTAGGCAAGATGTGGCTTTTTATATTTCTGCACAGAAGCCCAAGTGGGCTAGCAGCAGCTCTGATGGACATGACAGACTTACAGTCATCATGGTTAGAAAGAAAGAAAATAACTCTAAAGAGTTATTCATAGTAAACTGACCCCAGTGATGAGATTTACCCTTTGAAAATACACAAACCAAAATTAATGGAGATTTATTGGTAAGACTATGGATACATGTGTGGAAGAGTAGGAAATCACCGTAACAATCACTATGGAAAGCTGGAGATACATAAAGAACCCTTAACTAAGTTATACTGTAATTCATTGCTCCAAGTTCCAATGTTTCTCTAAAGATGTGCTGTTTTTATATATTAATCCTGTTTTGGTTTTGCTGAGCTTATAGCACATGTGTGTTACCCTGTTTTGATAAAAATTTTCAAATTTTTCATTCAATATTTCCTGAAATATTTCTGACCCCATTTAAACTTTCCTCTCCTTTTGGGATTTCAATTACATATATGTTAGGCTGACTGATACTAAACATAACTGAAGCTCTGTCAACTTTATATTTCTATCTTTTTTATTCCTTTTATCTGTGTCAATAGTTACTATTGTTCTATCTTTAAGTTCACTCATTCTTTATCTTGACTAATCAAAATTTAACCTCGTCCAATAAATTTTGTTTCAGAGAGTATTTTTTTTAGTTCAATGATCTCTATTTCTTTTTACAGTTTCTATATCTATCCTGAAATTTTGCACCATTTTACCCACTAAACCAACTTTTTTTTTTTTACTTTACAATATTGTATTGGTTTTGCCATACATCAACATGAATCTAAACCAACTTTTAACATATTTATCATAGTTATATTAAAGTCCTTGTTTGCTAAATCTAAGATGCCTGAGGTTCTATTTCTATTAACTGTTTTTCTCTTGACCATGGCTCACATTTTCCAGCTTCTTTGCCTGACTACCAATGTTTACTGTGTACAGGACATTGCAGATGATATATTACAGAGACTCTAGATTCTGTAATGTTTCTCTGAAGTGTATTGAATTGTAATTTAATGAATCAACTTGGCCTTATGGAGGCATGGATTTAGGTTTTGTTAGGAGAATCCCAGGGACAGGGGAGCCTGGTGGGTTGCTGTCTATGGGGTCACAAAGAGTCAGACACAACTAAAGTGACTTAGCAGCAACAGCAGGGTGGACTTATTTTGGCTTTATACTCTTTAGGATATACGTTATACTCTCTGAACATTGTCTATATTTCTTAAATATATCCTTCTGGATTTTCAATGGAAAACCAAAGATTTTTACCAAGCCTCTTTAACTCATTGTATTTTGAATTCCAAACTTTGATTTTCAAATTAAAACAGATGCTAAAATCTCTTTTCAGTTCTTGCAGATATCATCTGTTCTTTTCCACTACTTTATTTGAAGTCTTATTTTTTGCATGCAAGTTTAAGTTTCAGCAAAAGATTTGAAGGGAATTTAATTGGGAATTTTGAAGGCTCCACTTCTGTCTCCTTTCTTTCTAGAATATCTTCTTTGTTTCCACACGAAGTCTGTTCTTTCACCCCATTAGAACCCCATCTCCCAAGTATGTGAGAACTGGGGATTCATCTAAAGGGAAAAGCTTTTAGTGAGATGTGGATCTCACTTAACTGGCTTCACTGGTTTAAGAGTTGAATTTTCTTCAGTCTCTGTCTGTTCTTGGTTATTTTTCAATATTTTCAAGCTACTGTTGTTATTGTTTTCATTTTGCTGTAAGTCTACAGTTATTATTGCTATGGAGAAATAAGATACTAGAAGTTGGGAATCTGTTTTATGTCCCATCAAATTTAAAGATGAACTCATTATTCTGACAAAAAAGAATTCTTAACTGGAGTACTATCAACTCTGACACCATCTCTTCTTCAGTTCACTTCAGTCGCAGAGTCATATCTGACTCTTTGAGACCCCATGTATCTCAGCACGCCAGGCCTCCCTGTCCATCACCAGTTCCTAGAATTTACTCAAACTCGTGTCCGTTGAATCTGTGATGCCATCCAACCATCTCATCCTCTGTTGGCCCCCTCTCCTACCGCCTTCAATCTTTCTCAGCGTCAGGGTATTTACAGATGAGTCAGCTCTTTATGTCAGGTGACCAAATTATTGGAGTTTTTGTCTCAGCATCAGTTCTTACAATGAATATTCAGGACTGTTCCCTTTAGGATGGACTGGTTGGAACTCCTTGCAGTCCAAGGGACTCTCAAGAGTCCTCTCCAACACCACAGTTCAAAAGCATCAGTTCTTTGGTGCTCAGCTTTCACATTCATACATGACTACTGGAAAAAACATAGCCTTGACTAGATGGACCTTTGTTGGCAAAGTAATATCGATACTTTTTGATATGCTATCTAGGTTGATCAAAACTTTCTTTCCTAGGAGTAAGCGTCTTTTAATTTCATGACTGCATTCACCATCTGCAGTGATTTTGGAGCCCCCAAAAAATGAAGTGTGCCACTGTTTCCCCATCTATTTGCCATGAAGTGATGGAACCAGATGCCAAGATCTTAGTTTTCTGAATGCTGAGCTTTAAGTCAACTTTTTCACTCTCCTCTTTCACTTTCATCAAGAGGCTCTTTAGTTCTTCTTTGCTTTCTTCCATAATGGTAGTGTCATCTGCATATCTGAGGTTACTGATATTTCTCCTGGCAATCTTGATTTCAGCTTGTGCTTCATCCAACCCAACGTTTCTCATGATGTGCTCCTCATATATGTTAAATAAGCAGGGTGACAATATATAGCCTTGACATACTCCTTTCCCTAATTGGAACCAGTCTGCTTTTCTATGTCCAGTTCTAACTGTTGCTTCCTGACCTGCATACAAATTTCTCAAGAGGCAGGTCAGGTGGTCTGGTACTCCAATCTCTTGAAGAATTTTCTAGAGTTGATTGTGATAAACAGAGTCAAAAGCTTTGAGATATTCAGTAAAGCAGAAATATATGTTTTTCTGAAACTCTTTTGCTTTTTCAATGGTCCAGCAGATGTTGGCAATTTGATCACTGGTTCCTCTGCCTGTTCTAAAACCAGCTTGAACATCTGGTAGTTCATAGTTCAGATATTGTTGATGCCTCACTTGGAGAACTTTGAGCATTAGTTTACTAGTGTGTGAGATGGGTGAAGTTGTGTGATAGTTTGAACATTCTTTGGCATGGGCCTTTCTTTGGGATTGGAATGAAAACTGACCTTTTCAGTCCTGTGGCCACTGCTGAGTTTTCCAAATTTGATGGCATATTGAGTGCAGCACTTTCACACCATCTTCTAGGATTTGAAATAGCTCAACTGGAATTCCATCACTCCCACTAGCTTTGTTCTTAGTGATGCTTCCTAAGGCCCACTTAACTTCACATTCCTGGATGTCTGGTTCTAGGTGAGTGATCACAGGATCATGATTATCTGGGTTGTGAAGATATTTTTTGTACAATTCTTTTTTTATTCTTGCCACCTCTTCTTAATATCTTCTGCTTCTGTTAGGTCCATACCATTTCTGTCCTTTATCGAGCCCATCTTTGCATGAAATGTTCCCTTGGTATCTCTACTTTTCTTGAAGAGATCTCTAGTCTTTCACATTCTACTGTTTTCTTCTATTTCTTTGCACTGATCACTGAGGAAGGTTTCTTATCTCTCCTTCTATTCTTTGGAATTTTGCATTCAAATGGATATATCTTTCCTTTCCTTTTCTCCTTTGCTTATCCCTTCTCTTACTTTCACAGCTATTTGTAAGGCCTCCTCAGACAGCCATTTGCTTCTTTGCATTTCTTTTTCTTGAGGGTGATCTTGATCTCTGTCTTCTGTACAATGTCTCGAACCTCCATCCATAGTTCATCAGGCATTCAGACTATCAGATCTAGTCCCTTAAAACTATTTCTCACTTCCACTGCATAATCGTAAGGGATTTGAATTAGGCCATACCTGAATGGTCTAGTGATTTTCCCTACTTTCTTCAATTTAACTCTGAATTTGGTAATAAGGAGTTAATGATCTGAGCCACAGTCAGCTCCTGGTCTTGTTTTTGCTGACCGTATAGTGCTTCTCTATCTATAGCTGCAAAGAACATAAATCAATCTGATTTAAGTGTTGACCATCTGGTGATGTTCATGTGTAGAGTCTTCTCTTGTGTTATTGAAAGAGGGTGTTTGCTATGACCAGTGCACTCTCTTGGGAAAACTCTATTAGCTTTCGCCGTGTTTCATTCTGTACCCCAAGGCCAAATTTGCCTGTTACTCCAGGTTTTTTTTTTCTCCCACTTCCTACTTTTGCATTCCAGTCCCCTATAATGAAAAAGACATCTTTTGGGGCATGTTAGTTCTAAAAGGTCTTGTAGGTCTTCATAGAACCGTTCAACTTCAGCTTGTTCAGCATTACTATTTGGAGCATAAGCTTGGATTACCGTGATATTGAATGGTTCACCTTGGAAACAGAGATCATTCTGTCATTTTTGGGATTGCATCCAAGTACTGCATTTTGGACTCTTTTGTTGGCTCTGATGGCTACTCCATTTCTTCTAAGGGATTCTTGCCCACAGTAGTAGATATAATGGTCATCTGAGTTAAATTCACCCATTCCAGTCCATTTTAGTTCACTGATTCCTAAAATGTTGACTTTCGTTTTTGCCATCACTTGTTTGACAGCTTCCAATTTGCCTTGATTCATGGACCTAACATTCTAAGTTCCTATCCAATATTGCTCTTTACAGCATTGGACCTTGATTTCATCACCAGTCACATCCACAACTGGGTGTTGTTTTTGCTTTGACTCTGTATCTTCGTTCTTTCCGGAGTTATTTCTCCACTGATCTCTAGTAGCAATTTGGGCACCTACTGACCTGGGGAGTTGATCTTTCAGTGTCCTATCTTTTTGCCTTTTCGTACTGTTCATGGGGTTCTCAATGGAGGAATACTGAAGTTGTGTGTCATTCCCTTCTCCAGTGGACCACGTTTTGTCAGAACTCTCCACTATGACTTGTCCTTCTTGGGTGGCCCTACACAGAATGGCTCATTGTTTCATTAAGTTATACAAGGCTGTGGTCCATGTGATTAGATTGGTTAGTTTTTTGTGATTGCAGATTTTCAGTCTGTCTGCCCTCTGATGGAGAAGGATAAGAGGCTTATGGAAGCCTCCTGATGGGAGAAACAGATTGAGAGGGAAACTGGATCTTGTTTTGATGGGCAGGGCCATGCTCAGTAAATATTTAATCCAATTTTCTGTTGATGGGTGGACCTGTGTTCCTTCCCTGCATGGCCCTGGAGCAGCGAGTGGCTGAAAGGACATACCTCATGTCTAAGGTCAGGAGCAGCATCTGTGCTTTGCTGGGCCAGCCATGAGGAGATAACATATGTCCAAGTCAGAGGAACACCAGTAAGAGAGTAGGTGCTGAAGTGGCTGTGAGGAGATACCCCATGTCCAAGGGCAAAGGAAAAACCCCAGCAAGATGGTAGGAGGGGTGAATTCACATTTTTAATCAAACCCCATTTCCACCAGAGATGCTCAGAGGGCTCAAACAAACCTTGTGTGCACCAGAACCCAGGGACCCCATAGAGAGTGAGACAGAACTGTGTTTGAGTGTCTCCTGTAGATGTATGGGTCAGCAGTGCACTGCCACAGAGACAGGGGCTCTGGGTGCAGCAGACCTGGGTATGACATAAGCCCTCTTGGAGGAGGTCACCATTAACCCCACATACAGCTGGCAGAACTTACACAGGGCTGGGAAATAGACTCTTGGAGGGGACAAACAGAACCTTGTGCACCAGGACCTAGGAGAAGGAGCAGTGACCCCACAAGAGACTGACCAAGTCTTGCCTGTGAGTGTCCAGGATTCTCCAGTGGAGGTGTGGGTTTGTGGTGGCCTGCTGCAGTATTGGGGGCATTGAGTGTAGCAGTACATACATGGGATCTTTTGAAGGAGGTCACTATTATCTTCATCTCTTCTTACACTCCATTTAATTTTTTCAAGTCCAGGAACACTGGTTCCTGCCAGTTCCTTGAATAGAATAAAACTTGAGCTTACCTCTAAGTTGCATTCAGCACTCGATCATTGGACACTGGCATGATTAACACCTTTCTTCCTTCAGACTTTACTCAAGTGCATCCTCTTCAGTAGGACTTTCCTTAATCACACTAAATAAATGTCAGCTCTCACATGAACTTTTTATCTTCCTTCTCTGCTTCTTTTTATCTTTACCTTTATCAATATCTATATCTAACATGTTTGTACATTATACAGCCACAAAATACATTTCTTAAATTTACAGTAAGTTCCCTAAAGATTAGCCTTTAAGTTGCAAACTTTCAAAGATGAAAACATGCTACTACCCAGACATCACTGGATCATTTTTTTTAAGAGGGTAGATTGAACCGAATCCAGCAAGGAACCAAAACCTGTGGCATCACATCAAGCATGTATGAAATTGCAGCTTGCCCTCCGTCTTCTTTTGCTAATGATCCTTCAATTCTACCATCTCATAAACTTCCCTCTCACCTCCAGTCAGTAACTCATCTTACCTGTTCACTTGATGCCAGCCCATGTATGCCAGCTGTTGTACTGTACTACTGCAATTTTCAAGGTACTAAAGAAAAGAAAGAAAGAAAGTCACTCAGTCGTGTCTGACTCTTTGTGAGCCCATGGACTGTAGCTGACCAGGCTCTTCTATCCATGGATTTTCCATGCAAGAATACTGGAGTGGGTTGCCATTTCTTTCTCCAGGGGATCTTCCAGACCCAGGAGTTGAACCCGGGTCTCCTGCATTGTAGGCAGATGCTTTACCATCTGAGCCACCAAGGTACTATACTATAAGATTAAAGATGCTTTCTTTTTTTGTTTTTTTAATACAGTATTTGTGTGAAAAGCATTATAAAACTTACTGCAGTACAGTATTATATAGCTGATTGTGTCAGTTGGGTACCTAGGCTAACTTTGTTGGACTTACAAACAAAGTGGAGTTACAAACATGCTCTCAGAATGGAACTTGTTCATATGCAGGGGATTTATTTATTTATTCACTTATTGTCCCTCTTATATAAAATAAATCCTCTGATCGCAAGGATTTGTTCTTATGTTTTAGTTTACTGCTATGTCTCCAATAGAATTCCCTGGTGGCTCAGACAGTAAAGAATCTGCCTGCAATGTGAGAGAACTGAGTTCAATCCCTGGGTTGGGAAGATACCCTGGAGAAAGGAATGGCAACCCACTCCAGTATTCTTGCCTGGAGAAATCCATGGACAGAAAAGCCTGGAGGGCTACAGTCCATGGGGTCACAAAGACATGACTGAGTGACCATCACTTTCACTTTCTTTCCTCAGTACCTTCTGTATTCCCAGTGTTAAGAAAAGTTTATGAAACATAGAAGTTACTAAAAAATATTTTAACTGAGTTAATTAATTAATGAACAACACTATTTTCATTATCTGTTACTGCATTAGCATGTTTTCAAAAGTTAACCTGTTAGGAGGGGACCAGTATTTTCTACTATATTCCTTGCTTAAAGCCACACATTTGCAGGCAATATAATACAGAAAGTTAAGGCCTGAATTTGACAGAATATATTATTCTGGTATACTTTCCAAATTTATAAGAAATTTCTTCTTTCATTTAACTAAATAAATTTCCATCTTTATTATTACTGAAAATGTGAGAGGTAATAAAACTAAGCATGTAAACACATATATCTGTACATGTGTTTAATGTGTTTGATTAAATGTTTATACAGAGTCTAGAAAATAGCATATTAAGTGAGCCAGATAATACAGCTACTATTTTCCCATTACAATATAAAGTTAACATTGACTCTCATTAGATAATCTGCTCATGTAATTTGCACAGCTCAAAGGATTCTAACTTTAGAAAAGATATATCTACCACCTTACTTTTCTTTACAGTTTTTTTTTTCCCAACAAATGTAAACAATACTTTTTTAAATGAATAGAATTTTTCTTCAAGACATCTAGACTGAAAAGTGACCATTTGGGGTAAGTAGAATAATAAAGTGGCATCAAGTTTTCATTTTAAAAGATTCAGTATTCAGTGTCTTTGGAAGAAAATACTCTCCTTTTCAATCACGTTGGTACTTCAGATGTGATTGACAGTTTTCTTTTAGAGGCTATATAGCACAGAATACATAAAGTAGACTAGACCAACATGCTACTATTATTTTTGACTGGAAAAAGCACATCTAGCAACAAATAACAATTGATTGTCCTTTATGTACATGAAACATGATAGATGACCCTGTGGAATATACATTCCAAATGATCACCGGTGATTTAATTTTGACACATAATTTATTTTGATTATGTTTATAACTCTTGGGAAATGTGTTTCTACTTCTTACACTATTGAATAACTTGCTGGTAATTGATAAGAAAGTCTAAACCCCATTTTAGGAAAGAAGGAAATAAAATGCAGCTGATACACTATTTTGCTTCTTATAAAATTATGAAAACTTTATTTTCTTTGTTTTAAATCAGAGGGCTTATTTATAAAGTTTATAATTATAGATATAAGTATGACGTTTTCTTTCTTTCTTTCTTCTGACTGTTTTCATAGCTGAAGATTGACAAAAATATTGTTCATGACAATTTTAATATGGGGGCTAAATTATTATAGAAGTCTGTGAATGAATAGGCTTGAATTATCAGTGCAGGAACACAGAGAGAAAGTTTTAGCATATGCATTGTAAGATTGAACCAATTGCAATGAGTAAAAGAAAAACCAATATTATTTGAAGACATTGCAAAAAAACTCTGCAAGGTAAACTTGCCTCTAACTAGAAATTGAAATGATTTACTTTTATATCTCTAATTTAATTACTTCTTGTCCCTGCTTGTTTTAAGTTTTAACATTTTTCTATACATTTATAATCCAACTTATTAGTTAATTTTACATGTTAGGAATCAAAGAAAAAAGGTAAAATCCAAGGGGAGAAAGAAGGGAATAAAATAAGAACTGATAAATTAAAAAGCTTACCTTTAGTTAGTCATTGCTATCTACAAGGTAGATTACTGAAAGCTTTACATGAAATATTTCATTTAATACTGACAAAATCACTATGAAGTAGGTGATACCACTACTTTCATCTAGAAGAGAAAACTTGGAGAGGTTAGATATCTTACCAAAACTGTATAACTACCAAGCAGAACAACTTGAATCCTGGACTGACTTTTCTGTGTGCACTGTGAGTGTGTTTATGCATGTACACATAAGTGTGTGTGTGTGTTTTTAAATAAAATATCACATATAGAAGTCATATGCCACTTGAAGTTACCTTTTGAAGTTATCTTTTGAAACCTTTTGAAAAAGTTACCTTTTGAAGTTATCTTTTGAAACCCATCTTTACATTTTAATAGGTTCCCATTTATTGGCTTTCACCTTTCCAAAGTGGAATTCAAAACTCTTAGTTTCTTGATCTCCCTTTAAACTAGGCTGCACTTAAATGATTTTTCAGATACACGAACTTGAGAGCCTAATTCCTATTCAAGCAGCATGACAAAAGATTCTGAGTTGGCCAGTCTCTGAGGAGGCCATGTATTGCTATGGCCTAAGTCATGAAAGACTCATCCAGTTTTGTACATCAGTTATAGTGGTTGCAATAGATTTGAGAACCCAGAAACTGGAATATGGACAAGAACACTGCTGGCAACAGCAGAAGTTGCTTCATCAGTCCAGTTATTCAGTGTGATTCTTAATATTGTGACTGGAAGTTTACCTTCAAGTCTACTTTTCTGGCACTGCTAAAATTCTATGAACTTTGTTCAGTTCAGTTCAGTCACTCAGTTGTGTCCGACTCATTGCGACCCCATGAATCGCAGCATGCCAGGCCTCCCTGTCCATCACCAACTCCCGGAGTTCACTCAGACTCACATCCATCAAGTCAGTGATGCCATCCAATCATCTCATCCTCTGTTGTCCCCTTCTCCTCTTGCCCCCAATCCCTCCCAGCATCAGAGTCTTTTTCAATGAGTCAACGCTTCGCATGAGGTGGCCAAAGTACTGGAGTTTCAGCTTTAGCATCATTCCTTCCAAAGAACACCCAGGGCTGATCTCCTTTAGAATGGACTGGTTGGATCTCCTTGCAGTCCATGGAACTCTCAACAGTCTTCTCCAACACCACAGTTCAAATGCATCAATTCTTCGGCGCTCAGCCCTCTTCACAGTCCAACTCTCACATCCATACATGAACACTGGAAAAACCATAGCCTTAACTAGATTGACCTTTGTTGGCAAAGCAATGTCTCTGCTTTTCAATATGCTATCTAGGTTGGTCATACCTTTCCTTCAAAAGAGTAAGCATCTTTTAACTTCATGGCTGCAATGACCATCTGCAGTGATTTTGGAGCCCCCAAAAATAAAGTCAGCTACTTTTTCCACTGTTTCCCCATCTATTTGCCATGAAGTGATGGGAAAAGATGTCATGATCTTAGCTTTCTGAATGTTGAGCTTTAAGCCAACTTTTTCACTCTTCTCTTTCACTTTCATCAAGAGGCTCTTTAGTCCTTCTTCACTTTCTGTCGTAAGGGTGTTGTTATCTGCATATCTGAGTCACATTGGGAGTCATCAAAAGGTGTACAAATAATAAATGCTGACAAGGATGTGGAGAACGGGGAACCCTAGTGCACTGTTGGTGGGAATATATATTGGTGCAACCATTTTGAAAGCAGTATGGAGGTTTCTCAAAATACTAAAAATAGCACTATAATTTGATCCAAAAATTCCACTTCAGGGTACATACTTAAATGAAAACACTAATTTGAAAAGATAAGTGCACTTCAGTAATCATGGCAGCATTATTTACAATAGCCAAATATGGAAGCAACTTAAGTGTCCATCAAAATATGAATGGATAAAGAAAATATGTTTTATATATATATATACATATATATATAATGTATATATTTATATAGACACAATGAAACAGCCATATAAAAATAATAAAATTTTGACATTGCAACAACTTGGAAGGACGTGGAGAGTATTATGTTTAGTGAAGTTAGAGAAAGACAAATGTTTTTACATTGCCACTTATATGTAGAATCTAAAAAAAAAAAAGAGAGAATAAATATAACAAAAATGGAAACTGACTCACAGAGAACAAACTAGTGGTTACTAATGGAGAAAGAAAAAGAAATAATTGTATCTCATGGTTAAGGGATATATTTTTATTCTTTTTTTTAAAATATAAATTTATTTATTTTAATTGGAGGACAGTTACTTTTAAACTTCAATGAACCAGAATGAGTACTGATCATTTAACTTAAGTTGTTCTTTAATAAAGTGTTGAAAAGTGAAAGTGAAAGTGAAGTCACTCAGTCATGTCCGACTCTTTGCTACCTCATGGACTGTAGACTACTAAGCTCCTCCATCCATGGAATTTTCAAAGCAAGAGAACTGGAGTGGGTTGTTATTTCCTTCTCCAAGGGATCTATCAGACCCGCCCCCCCACTGAACCCGTGTCTCTGCATTGCAAGCAGACGTTTTACTATCTGAGCCACCAGGAAAGCTAAATGTTATAGTTACTTAATTTTAATATTTATCATTGCCATTATGAACTGCTGTATTTTCCAGCAGTTCATAATGGCAATGATAAAACTGCTGTATTTTCCAGCAGTTCATAATGGCAATGATAAATATTAAAATTAAGTATTAATTTTGATGCCCTATGAAGTTTGAAGTCTATTATATTACAGTGTGCCTTAAATTTACAATACACTACAATAACATATATACAGAATAGTGAAAAATAAAACATACATTAGCAGTCTCTAAAAGAAGTTTCTTAAAGTAGATGTAAAGCTTATATTGTCTTTTATGTACATAATCATTCTAATTCCAAAAAATATTTCTCTTAGAATTTTGTTCTGGAAATAAAGTACTATAAATCAATCAGATAAGACAATAAAATATGATATGGAAGGCTTCCAAAGATATCAGTTCAAAGAGATAGAGGAAAACAGTAGAATAAGAAAGACTAGAGATCTCTTCAAGAAAATCCAACAACACATTAAAAAGATCATACACCATGACCAAGTGGGCTTTATCCCAGGAATGCAAGAATTCTTCAATATCCACAAATCAATCAATGTAATACACCACATTAACAAATTGAAAAATAAAAGCCATATGATTACCTCAATAAATGCAGAGAAAGCCTTTGATAAAATTCAACATCCATTTATGATGAAAACCCTCCAGAAGGCAGGAATAGAAGGAACATACCTCAACATAATAAAAGCTATATATGAAAAACCCACAGCAAACAGTATCCTCAATGGTGAAAAATTAAAAGCATTTCCCCTAAAGTCAGGAACAGGACAAGGGTGCTCATGCTCACCACTACTACTCAACATAGCTTTGGAACTTTTGGTGACATCAATCAGAGCAGAAAAAGAAATAAAAGGAATCCAAAATGGAAAATAAGAAGTAAAACTCTCACTATTTGCAGATGACATGATCCTCTACATAGAAAACCCTAAAGACTCCACCAGGAAATTACAAGAGCTAATCAATGAATATAGTAAAGTGGAAGGATATAAAATCAACACACAGAAATCCCTTGCATTCCTATACACTAATAATGAGAAAATAGAAAGAGAAATTAAGGAAACAATTCCATTCACCATTGCAACAAAAAGAAAAAAATATTTAGGAATATATCTACCTAAAGAAACTAGAGACCTATATATAGAAAACTATAAAACACTGCTGAAAGAAATCAAAGAGGACACTAATAGATGGAGAAATATACCATGTTCAGGGATCGGAAGAATCAATATAGTGAAAATGAGTATACTACCCAAAGCAATTTATAGATTCAATGCAATCCCTATCAAGCTACCAATGGTATTTTTCACAGAGCTAAAACAAATAATTTCACAATTTGTATGGAAATACAAAAAAGCTCGAATAGCCAAAGCAATCTTGAGAAAGAAGAATGGAACTGGAGGAATCAACCTGCCTGACTTCAGGCTCTACCACAAAGCCACAGTCATCAAGACAGTATGGTACTGGCACAAAGACAGAAATATAGATCAATGGAACAAAATAGAAAGCCCAGAGATAAACCCATGCACCTAAGGACACCTTATCTTTGACAAAGGAGGCAAAAATATACAATAGAGAAAAGACAATCTCTTTTAATAAGTGGTGCTGGGAAAACTGGTCAACCACTTGTAAAAGAATGAAACTAGAACACTTTCTAACACCATACACAAAAATAAACTCAAAATGGATTAAAGATCTAAATATAAGACCAGAAACTATAAAACTATTAGAGGAGAAAATAGGCAAAACACCCTCCAACATCCATCACAGCAGGACCGTCTATGACCCACCTCCCAGAATATTGGAAATAAAAGCAAAAATAAACAAATGGGATCTAATCAAAATTAAAAGCTTCTGCACAACAAAAGAAACTATATGCAAGGTGAAAGGACAACCTTCAGAATGGAGAAAATAATAGCAAATGAAGCAACTGACAAACAACTAATCTCAAAAATATACAAGCAAATCCTGCAGCTCAATTCCAGAAAAATAAAGGACCCAATCAAAAAATGGGACAAAGAACTAAATAGACATTTCTCTAAAGAAGACATACAGGTGGCTAACAAACACATGAAAAGATGCTCAACATCACTAGTCATCAGAGAAATGCAAATCAAAACCACAATGAGGTACCTTTCACACCAGTCAGAATGGCTGTGATCCAAAAGTCTACAAGCAATAAATGCTGGAGAGCATGTGAAGAAAAAGGAACCCTCTTACACTGTTGGTGGGAATGCAAACTAGTACAGCCACTATGGAGAACAGTGTGGAGATTCCTTAAAAAAACTGGAAATAGAACTGCCTTATGACCCAGCAATCCCACTGCTGGGCATACACACTGAGGAAACCAGAAGGGAAAGAGACACGTGTACCCCAATATTCATCACAGCACTGTTTATAATAGCCAGGACATGGAAGCAACCTAGATGTCCATCAGCAGATGAATGGATAAGAAAGCAGTGGTACATATACACAATGGAGTATTACTCAGCCATTAAAAAGAATACATTTGAATCAGTCCTAATGACGTGGATGAAACTGGAGCTTATTACGCAGAGTGAAGTAAGCCAGAAAGAAAAACACCAATACAGTATACTAATGCATATACATGGAATTTAAAAGATGGTAACAACAACCCTGTATGCGAGACAGCAAAAGAGACACAGATGTTTAGAATAGTCTTCCATGGGAGAGGGCTGGGTGGGAGGGATGATTTGGGAGAATGGCATTAAAACATGTATAATATCATATAAGAAACGAATCACCAGTCCAGGTTTGATGCAGGATACAGGAAGCTTGGAGCTGGTGCACTGGGATGACACAGAGGGATGGTATGGGGAGGGAGGTGGGAGGGGTGTTCAGGATGGGCAACACATGTACACCTGTGGCAGATGCATGTTGATGTATGGCAAAACCAATACAATATTATAAAGTAAAATAATAATAATTTAAAAAGACAAAAAAAGAAAGTACATTTCTAAAACAAAACAAAAAATAAAATAAAATAAATGACGAGTTCTCCAAAAAAAGAAAATCAGAGACACCAAGGAACATTTCATGCAAAGATGGGCATAATACATGACAGAAACAGAGAAACAGTATGGACCTAACAGAAACAGAAGATATTAAGACAAGGTGTAAAGAATACACAGAACTATATAAGAAAGATCTTAATGAGCCAGATAGTCACGATGGTGTGATCACTCACCTAGAGCCAGACATCTTGGAGTGTGAAGTCAAGTGGGCCTTAGGAAGCATCTCTATGAACAAAGATAGTGGAGGTGATTGAATTCCAGTTGAACTATTTCAAATCCTAAAAGATGATGCTGTGAAAGTGTTGCACTCAATATGCCAGCAAATTTGGAAAACTTAACAGTGGCCACAAGACTGGAAAAAAATCAGTTTTCATTCCAATCACAAAGAAAGGCAATGCCAAAGAATGTTCAAATTACTACACAATTACATTCATTTCACATGCTAGGAAAGTAATGCTCAAAATTATCCAAGCCAGGCTTCAACAGTATGTGAACTGAGAACTTCCAGATGTTCCAGCTGGATTTAGAAAAGGCAAAGAAATGAGTGATCAAATTGCCAGCATCTGTTGGATCATAGGAAAAACAAGAGAATTCCAGGAAAACATTTACTACTGCTTCATTTACTGCACTAAAGTATTTGACTGTATGGGTCACAACAAACTGGAAAATTCTTCAAAAGTTGGGGATACCAGACCACCTTACCTGTCACCTGAGAAACCTGTATGCAAGTCAAAAAGCCACAGTCAGAACTGGACATGAAACAATGACTGGCTACAAATTGGAGTACATCAAGGCTGTATCTTGTCACCCTGCTTATTTAACTTCTATGCAAAGTACATCATGCAAAATGCCTGGCTGGATGAAGCAGAAAATGTAATCAAGATTGCTGGGAGATATATCAAATAACCTTAGATATGCAGATGACACCACTCTTGTGACAGAAAGCGAAGAGGAAATAAAAATCCTCTTGATGAAGGTGAAAGAGGAGACTGAAAAAGCTGGCTTAAAAGTCAACATTCAAAAAACGAAGATCATGGCATTCAGTCTCATCACTTCATGGCAAATATATAGGGAAAGAATAGAAATAGTGACAGACTTTATTTTCTTGGGTTCCAAAATCACTGCAGATGCTGACTGCAGGCATGAAATTAAAAGACGCTTGCTCCTTGGAAGAAAAGTTATGACCAACCTAGATAGCATATTAAAAAGTAGAGAAATTACTTTGCTGACAAAGGTCTGTCTAGTCAAAGCTTTGGCTTTTCCACCAGTCATATATGGATGTGAGAATTGGACCACAAAGAAGGATGAGCACAAAAGAATACATGCTTTTGAACTGTGCTGTTGGAGAAGACTGTTGAGAGTTTCTTGGGCTGCAGGGAGATAAAAGCAATCTATCCTAAAGGAAATCAGCCCGAAATATTCATTGGAAGGACAGATGCTGAAGCTGAAACTCTAATACTTTGGCCACCTGATGTGACGAGCCAACTCATTAGAAAAGACTCTGTTGCTAGGAAAGATTCAAGGCAAGAGAAGAAGGGGACAACAGAGGATGAGATGGTTGAATGGCATCACTGACTCAATAGACATGAGTTTGACCAAAATCCAGGAGATGGTGAAGGACAGGAAAGCCTGGTATGCTGAAGTCCATGGGGATCTCAAAGAATCAGACATGACTGAGCAACTGAAGAATAACAGCAATAATGGAAGCATTGGGAAAAGGTAAAAGTAAAATTATCATTTTATGCAGATGCTATGATTGTATTAAGGAAACCTTAGAAAATCTATTTCAGAAACAATTTGAAGCAATACAAATCTTTAGAAAGCCATTCATAAATTTAATATACACAAAGTGATAGTTATTTTATAAACTAGCAGTAGTCATTTAAACATAAAATAAAACATGATAATATGAAAAACAAAACATAAAATATTTAGCGATGTATTCAAGAGGAAATGTTTAGGACCAATTTGAATAAAACTTTGAAACTTACTTATGCCTGCTAAAAAAAGAAGAAAAAAAAAAACTTAACTGCAGAGATATATATCCTTCCTTAGATAAAATGGACATTAAGTGTATCAATTCTCTTTAGTTAATCAACAATTCCAATGCAATCCCAAACAAAATCCTAATTATGATTTTAAATATCCTGAGGAAATTAAACTAAAGTTTATCTGAAAGAAGAAAATATCAAGAAAATTCTGAAAAAATAGGTTTCGCCCTACGCTCCTTTCTGTATAAACCTTCCATTTGTACAAATCCTCAGATTATCTTCCTATTTGCCTAATGGATCAGCGCCTGATTCATGAATCACTTAATAAAGTCAATAAGATCTTTAAATTAACTTGGATAAATATTTCAGATCAGATCAGATCAGTCGCTCAGTCGTGTCCGACTCTTAGTGACCCCATGAATCACAGCACGCCAGGCCTCCCTGTCCATCACCAACTCCCGGAGTTCACCCAGACTCACGTCCATCGAGTCAGTAATGCCATCCAGTCATCTCATCCTCTGTCGTCCCCTTCTCCTCTTGCCCCCAATCCCTCCAAGCATCAGAGTCTTTTCCAATGAGTCAACTCTTCACATGAGGTGGCCAAAGTACTGGAGATTCAGCTTTAGCATCAATCCTTCCAAAGAAATCCCAGGGCAAACCTCCTTCAGAATGGACTGGTTGGATCTCCTTGCAGTCCATGGAACTCTCAAGAGTCTTCTCCAACACCACAGTTCAAAAGCATCAATTCTTCGGCGCTCAGCCTTCTTCACAGTCCAACTGTCACATCCATACATGACCACAGGAAACACCATAGCCTTGACTAGACGGACCTTTGTTGGCAAAGTAATGTCTCTGCTTTTGAATATGATATCTAGGTTGGTCATAACTTTCCTTCCAAGAGGTAAGTGTCTTTTAATTTCATGGCTGCAGTCACCATCTGCAGTGATTTTGGAGACCAGAAAAATAAAGTCTGACACTGTTTCCACTGTTTCCCCATCTATTTCCCATGAAGTGATGGGACCGGATGCCATAATCTTCATTTTCTGAATGTTGAGCTTTAAGCCAAATTTTTCACTCTCCTCTTTCACGTTTATCAAGAGAATTTTGAGTTCCTCTTCACTTTCTGCCATAGGGGTGGTGTTATCTGCATATCTGAAGTTATTGATATTTCTCACACCAATCTTGATTCCAGCTTGTGTTTCTTCCAGTCCAGCGTTTCTCATGACGTACTCTGCATATACGTTAAATAAAGAGGGTGACAATATACAACCCTGACATACTCCTTTTCCTACTTGGAACCAGTCTGTTGTTCCAGTTCTAACTGTTGCTTCCTGACCTGCATACAAATTTCTCAAGAGGTAGATCAGGTAGTCTGGTATTCCCATCACTTTCAGAATTTTCCACAGTTAATTGTGATCCACACAGTCAAAGGCTTAGGCATAGTCAATAAAGCAGACATAGACGTTTTTCTGGAACTCTCTTGCTTTTTCCATGATCCAGCGAATGTTGGCAATTTGATCTCTGGTTCCTCTGCATTTTCTAAAACCATCTTGAACATCAGGAAGTTCACGGTTCACATATTGCTGAAGCCTGGCTTGGAGAATCTTGAGTATTACTTTACTAGCGTGTGAGATGAGTGCAATTGTGCAGTAGTTTGAGCATTCTCTGGCATTACCTTTCTTTGGGATTGGAATGAAAACTGACCTTTTCCAGTCCTGTGGCCACTGCTTAGTTTTCCAAATTTGCTGGCATATTGAGTGCAGCACTTTCACAGCATCATCTTTCAGGATTTGAAATAGATCAACTGGAATTCTATCACCTCCACTAGCTTTGTTCATAGTGATGCTTTCTAAGGCCCACTTGACTTCACATTCCAGGATGTCTGGTTCTAGGTGAGTGATCACACCATCGTGATTATCTGGGTTGTGAAGATCCTTTTTGTACAGTTCTTCTGTGTATTCTTGCCATCTCTTCTTAATATCTTCTGCTTCTGTTAGGTCCATACCATTTCTGTCCTTTATTGAGTCCATCTTTGCATGAAATGTACTTTTGGTATCTCTGTTTTTCTTGAAGAGATCTCTAGTCTTTCCCATTCTGTTGTTTTTCTCTATTTCTTTGCATTGATCGCTGAGGAAGGCTTTCTTATCTCTTCTTGCTATTCTTTGGAACTCTGCATTCAGATGTTTATATCTTTCCTTTTCTCCTTTGCTATTCACTTCTCTTCTTTTCACAGCTATTTGTAAGGCCTCCCCAGACAGCCATTTTGCTTTTTTGCATTTCTTTTCCATGGGGATGGTCTTGATCCCTGTCTCCTGTACAATGTCGTGAATCTCATTCCATAGTTCATCAGGCACTCTATCTATCAGATCTAGGCCCTTAAATCTATTTCTCACTTCCACTATATAGTCATAAGGGACTTGATTTAGGTCATACCTGAATGGTCTAGTGGTTTTCCCTACTTTCTTCAATTTAAGTCTGAATTTGGCAATAAGGAGTTCATGGTCTGAGCCACAGTCAGCTCCTGGTTTTGTTTTTGCTGACTGTATAGAGCTTCTCCATCTTTGGCTCTGAAGAATATAATCAATCTGATTTTGGTGTTGACCATCTGGTGATGTCCATGTATAGAATCTTCTCTTGTATTGTTGGAAGAGTGTGTTTGTTATGACCAGTGCATTTTCTTGGCAAAACTCTTAGTCTTTGCCCTGCTTCATTCCGTATTCCAAGGCCAAATTTGCCTGTTACTCCAGGTGTTTCTTGACTTCCTACTTTTGAATTCCAGTCCCCTATAATGAAAAGGACATCTTTTTTGGGTGTTAGTTTTAAAAGATCTTGTAGGTCTTCATAGAACTGTTCAACTTCAGGTTCTTTAGCATTACTGTTTGGGTCATAGACTTGGATTACTGTGGTATTGAATGGTTCCCCTTGGAAATGAAGAATTTCCATTACTTGCAACTAAAACCTTTCTGACTGATGCACATATATTATCTATTTTAATGTGTTGCATCATAACAACATTTCCCACTTTGTTCCTTGGGCAAAACTAAATTCCAGTTGAATCTAACATTTACTTCCAAAAAAGAAATCATAATATGTTATTAGAAAATATGGACATGAGATACCTTTACAAATTTAGTGCTAGATGCATGTAAGGAATTGCAGTTATTCCAAACAGTAGAATTTCAGAATTAGTACAAAAATTAATTGTCCTTCATATTTTGAATGGGTCATCAATGAGCTACAGAAATGGAGGTCTCTGCTCTTGAATAGGGATTTTTGTCAGTTTGATTAGATGTTTTAGTCCTATCCAATTTCTCTGAGATGATGCACTATGAATGGTGTATGATATACACCATGCTCCCACATCCCACAAAGAGGTACTCTTTGGGGGGTTTGAATTGTAATAATATGCAATTAAAAATAATGTTGTTATAAGTTTTACTAAATGCTCTTTGAATGCAAAACACAAATCTTTTACTACAAATGTTGTTACAACCCTAGTTCTTATATTTCTTACTAATGATAAATTATAGATGAGAAATAAGGAGGATTAACCAGATACAGTCATTAGATACTTAGCAACCTAAAACATTTCATTAATGATTTCAGAGACTAGTAGTATTTGCTACTGTTCTCTTGTGAATTTAGCTTTATGTTTTATTTTACAACATTCAACATATATTCCATTTCTTCAAAAGAGCCTTTTCTTGAAATTGCCTCATCATGAAACTACTGAAATTTGCAAAGGTGTGTATCCAACTTGAATTGTAAACAGAAAAGAACTGAAATCTTTGTGCAAAATAAGAGGTTATAGTTTAATAGAAATACTTACTGGAAAGGACAACTTTCTTAATCTAATATATGAAAATACTGAAGAAAGAATTATTAGACATGAAATTAAGAGAGTATATCTCACTTGGCAAATAATACATTTAAATTCCTTCATCCATTCTAAATATATTTATTAAATATATATGTAGTGATATTCAATGAACCAACCAATTAAGACAATGCCTCTGCCCTTAGAGAAACAAAAAGATAATGGAAAGTTCATACATTAACCAAATAAAACAACTACATAATATAATTACAAGAATCAATATCTTGTTTGCAAAAACACAAAAACAAAAATATAAACAAATCTAGAAGTAAATCTAAGCATCATACAAACGTGTTTCTCCATAAGTTATTAAGTATAATCAGAGAATGTTATAGCCAGAATAGAATTATAAACTCAACTTGTCTGTGTTCTTTTACTAAGGTGAAAACTGGCATAAGAAAATTAAACAATTTGTTTCAAGGTAGCCTAGCACTAGCAGAGATAAGACTATATAACTAGGTTGTATGAATCCTAGTCTAATATTCTTTCTGTTATATTATGCTGCCATAATGGACATTTAGATGAATATTGGTAAGTCCCTTTTTCATGTTCAGGAAATATATATTATTAGGAAGATAAAGTCTAATATTTTATTAATGTTTCCATCTTCTTATATGGGGTTTATGCAAAAGAAGAACAGAACATTTAACAAAATCCTGGACTGTAAATTTTTACTTCCTTCAAGGTTTTATTTCAATTGCAAGGGGCCTATATAGGGATAAGTATGCATCTATTTATACTGAAGGATTTCCTTGTAGGCTAATTAATTCTTGCAAGGATTTTTTTTTTTTAACCAGAATAGACTCTCAATGAAAAAAAATAAGCTCATTGAAAGGCTAATGTCTTTTCAGGAATCAACTTAGATTTTTAATCAACAGGTTAGAGCTAATCTTTCCTGAACCACCTCAAGGTTATCAGTTGTCAATGGATTCAAAAAATTTTTAAGTATCTGTGCTTATGGAAAAAACCTTGGACACAAATCATATCGAAATCACTTGTGCTCAGATGTGGAATGTGGTATGAGAACGCAGAGCTGCTGTTAATCTGTCTCACTGGTAAGAGGTACAGCCTGAATGGCACATTATACAAATAAATTCTGACTCAGATATATACAGGAACTGTAATCAAGCTAAAAAAAAATTATTGCTTTATAAAATGTTAGATTCGGTGTGTTCATTACAAGTAAATAATTGAAACCCTCTGAAGAACTTCCAAGTTTTATATGAGTCAGGGTTCTCAAGAGACACAGAATCAATAAGATTAAATAGATCCAGTAGGCTATTAATTTATTTAGAGGTATACCAGACCACCTGGCATGCCTCTTGAGAAACCTATACACAGGTCAAAAAGCAACACTTAGAACTGGACATGGAACAACAAAATGGTTCCAAATAGGGAAAGGAGTATGTAAAGGCTGTATATTGTCACCCTGCTTATTTAACTTATATGCAGAGTATCTCATGAGAAACGCTGGGCTGGAATAAGCACAAACTGGAATGAAGATTGCCGGGAGAAATATCAATAACTTCAGATATGCAGATGACACCACGCTTATGGCAGAAAGTGAAGAGGAACTAAAAAGCCTCTTGATGAAAGTGAAAAAGTTGGCTTAAAGTGCAACATTCAGAAAACTAAGATCATGGCATCTGGTCCCATCACTTCCTGGGAAATAGATGGGGAAACAGTGGAAACAGTGTCAGACTTTATTTTGGGGGGCCCCAAAATCACTGTAGATGATGATTTCAGCCATTAAATTAAAAGACGTTTACTCCTTGGAAGGAAAATTATGGCCAACCTAGATAGTATATTGAAAAGCAGAGATATTACTTTTCCAACAAAGGTCCATCTAGGCAAGGCTATGGTTTTCCAGTAGTCATGTATGGATGTGAGAGTCGGACTGTGAAGAAAGCTGAGTGCCGAAGAATTGATGCTTTTGAACTGTGGTGTTGGTGAAGACTCTTGAGAATCCTTTGGACTGCAGGGAGATCCAACCAGTACATCCTAAAGGAGATCAGTCCTGGGTGTTCTTTGGAAGGAATGATCCTGAAGCTGAAACTGCAACAATTTGGCCACCTCATGCGAAGTGTTGACTTATTGGAAAAAACTCCGATGCTCGGAGGGATTGGGGGCAGGAGGAGAAGGGCACAACAGAGAATGAGATGGCTGGATGGCATCACCGACTAGATGGACATGAGTTTGACTGAACTCCGGGAGTTGGTGATGGACATGGAGGCCTGGTGTGCTGTTATTCATGGGGTCGCAAAGAGTTGGACACGACTGAGAGACTGAACTGAACTGAACTAGGTGATTTACATTTTCAAGAGATGGTTGTTGTTGTGCTAAGGGCAACTACAAAGGGAAAAAAAAGCTGCACACTAAACATTATAAAACATAAGAGTTTTGTAAAACATTTCTGAATAGAAAGCTGAGGAGAGGAAGTATCTTAGGACTTTATAACTCTGTGCCTTTTATATCAGACCAGAGACTTTGATGACTGATGTTCAGGGTGAGGCATTAGTAGGACAAATAGAGAAATAGTATAATCCTCTCAGACACAGCCAGAGCATCTCTCTGTGATGATAAAGCCTTCCCTTTGTTTCTCCCCCTGCTGACCAACATGGCATTATTTAATTTAAAATTCCCTCTGCCTGCCTAGCTTTGTAGCCTGGGCACAGCTGTCAAAGTGTGAAAGCAAGGTTGTTGTTCGTTATGTTGCCACTGCTCTATGATTTCTTTCCTTCCCTCCCTCACCAATTTTAACTCCTGAGTCAATACAGTATTTTTAAATATTACTCATATCATAATTCTTAGTGATTTATTGAAGGTTTTGGTTTCTGTGTTTCTGAGCTTCCTCTCCTCTAATGATCTTGGTCCACCAACTCTGAGACATTCCCTTCCAACACTCTAAGGCCACACCCACAGGTGAACATAGTGGAAAATAAAAGCACACATCTATGTTGATTAGTTTCACTTTAAATTCATGACCACTAACCTCAAATGTTGCCCTTTAATCTCTCTCTAGTATCTTCATTTATTGCATTCCCTATTCCATTCTACTAGATGGCCATTATAGTTTCTTGTTTTCACACCCCCAAAACTTTTTTCATGCTCCTCAATCCAATGTAATGACAGTTCCTTGATCACCGAGAAAATCAGAACAATAAGAAAAGCAGTTTCTCATGTCTCTCCAACACCTGTCTGTATGTATTTGTGCACATATATTCTACCTAGAAAGGCTATTACTATAGATTAACTGATCATGATCTTATTTAAGTGCAGCTCCTCTACTTGGAATTTTCATTCCTTTTCACACGTTTAGCATCATTTCACTAATTCTCAATTCTCTCTCACATTATTAATTTTTCCCTCTATTGGATCATGTTCATCAGCATATAAGTGTGCTGCATTTACTCTCTGCTTTAAAAAAGTGCATCTTAACTCTTCAGCATCTTTCTGTGCTTGCATGTGTGCTCAGTCTCTTCAGTTTGTCTGACTCTTTGTGACCCCATGGATTGTAGCCCACCAGGCTCCTCTATTTATGGAATTCCCCAGGCAAGAATACTAGAGTGGGTTACCATGCCCTTCTCCAGGGGATCTTCTGGACCCATAACTGAACCAATGTCTCCTGAATTGCAGGCAGATTCTTTACCATCTGAGCCACCAGGGAAGCCCCTCAGCGTCTTTCTACTCCCTTTTAAAGTAAAACTTTTCATGAGTTGTCTGTACCTTCCATCTCCTAAATTCTCTTCACCCATTTTCTGTGTTTTCCAGTCAGACAATTGCTTCTAATCACTGTACTGAAAATAGCTTTCATTGAGGGCCCCAATAGCTCCATATTACTAAATGTAATATTCATCTTTTTTAATCTACCAGTAGAAATTCCTTTTTTTCTCTTTGTTTCCATGACATCACACAATACTTGTTTTCCTCCTCCAAACTCAATTTTGCTTCTTGGTCTCCTTTTTTATCCCTCCACATTTACCTATATGACCCAAGATCCACACTTTAAACTTCAATTCAATCTATTGTCATTACAGTGATCTCCTCTGGTATCATGCCTTTAAAGACCACCTTAAGACTAGATCTATAAAATAGAAGTCTTGTGATCCTTACCTATGAATTCCTGACATATATATCCTAATTCTTTCCTGATGTTTCCTTTTAATGTCTACTGTGCATCTCAATCCTAACATAGCTAAGATTAAACTTCTTAATTCCACTCTAGATTTATTCAAAACATAATGTTCTTGATCTCAGTAATAGAAACTCCTTCCTGTGCAAATCAAAATTTTTAGAGCTGTCTTTAATGTTTCATTTACTTTTTTTCCTCTTACATTCCATATCAGATCACCAACAATCCTCTTGATGCTGTATCCAGAATCTGATCACTTCTCACCATCTTCACTGCTGTTCACCTTATCCAAGCCCTGTCATCCATCATCTGGTCAATTGTAGTATTCTTATTTTAGAGCTTCCTGGTTCTGTGCTTTAGCCCTTCAGTTTATCTCAACATAATAGCCTGGATATATCTAACTAAAATCCAAGTCAAACCATGTTACAACATTGTTCATTGCTGTACATGATTTGACTCTCAAATTCCTCTATGAACTTCTCACCATACTGGCCTCCTCACTGTTCACTGAAAATGCCAAGTAGACCTCAAGGATATCACATATGCTGTGCCTTCTGCCTGAAATGCTCTTTCCCGCATAAAACATAGTTCTCTCTCTCACTTTCTTCAAATATCTATTCAAATGTTCCCAAACTACAGATGATTTCCCTCATCACCATATATAAAATAGCAATGTCATCCACATCTAATCATACATCTCTGCTCTTTGCTCTGTTTTTCTCTGTAGCACTTATCATCATTTAGCATATTTTATATTTACTTGCTTATTTGTTTACTCCTCTCCATCACCATTTGAATGCAAATTTCATTAGGGCTGAGCCTTGATTTTGTTAACTGCTTTATGCTCACTGTGTACCACTTCAGTGGCTCTGTTGTTCAAAGACTTTACAGTTGACCCTTGAACAATATGGATTTGAATGGTTTAGGTCCACTTATACACAGTTTTTTTTAAAGTAGTTCATGACCCGAAGTTTGCTGTTTCCACAGATGCAGAACAGAGAATATGGAAGAGCTGTATACACAAAGGGCTGGCTGTAAATTATAAGTGGATTTTCCACTATGCATCAGTTTGATGCCTCTAATTACTGCTTTTTTTTTCAAGGGTGAACTGAATATTCACTATCTTTTTTGGAAATGTTTTTTGATGTTTAACATTTTTTAAAATCGTTAGATGGTATTGCCTTTTTCCAGCTGTGGGATTGGTCCTAGAGGTGTTATTTACTCTTGTGAATACCGTGCATGTAATATCTTTTACTTTTGTATTCCAACATGAATGAAATGAAGAAATTCAACTCAAATGTCTTTTCCCCGTAGTTAGTTCACAAAACAATTGGCCTATCTTTTTCTTTTCTTTATTCCTCTATAAAAACTGAAAATGATTTTTTTCTTCAAGTAAAACACATGATCTTTTTTGTGTATATTCATTTTTAAGTCCTCTGAGAAAATATAATCATCTCCACATTGTTCTTTACATTAAGAAGACTTTTAAAAAGGTAATTTTCCACTCAGAGGCTAAATTTTAGGAGTGAGAATGTTTCCAGGTTCTTGAGTGTCCTAGGTTATCAAAGCACATACATAAAGATACACACATATACTGTATCCCTCTCTCTCTCTCTCTCTCTCTCTCTCTCTCTCTCTCTCTCTCTCACACACACACACATCACACATATCACAAATACTAAGATTACACTTGGAATGGCTAACTGCCATACCTTCCTCCTCCCACACTGGTGTTGCTTGGTCTGGCTGGAGGGAACCAATTTGAGTCTCCTGGGAATAATTACTGTGGGAAACTGCTGATCACATGAACTTTACCTTTTTCTAATTTTTTATCTTTCTGGTGAGTTTCAGAGATTGTTTTAAGGTGGAAAGAAATTCAATTCCAAAGTTATTTTGAATTACTAGCTTAAAAATATCTTTGCTTCAACTGTACCAGTTCTAGGTAGCATCATAGTAATCAGGCTGTGTGGTGCTTAAGTGGTGGCTGCACAGTGCTCGAGTGGCTGTGAGGCGATACCCCACATCCAAGGGCAAAGGAGAAGCCCCAGTAAGATGACTGGGAAGTTTCTACTCAGCTGTCTTCAAGATCACTCCTTCCTTCCTTGACTGTGCTGAAATCATCAAGGGCAGGAGATATTCCATGTCTGCTGTTAGGCACTGGAGTGGTGGCTGCATGGTGCTGGAGTGACTTTGAGGAGATACCTCATGTATAAAGGCAAAGGAGAAGCCCCAGCAAGATGGTAGGAAGGACAAAATCACGTTTAGAATCAAACCCCATACACGCCAGAGATGCTCAGAGGGCTCAAACATACCTCGTGTGCACCAGGACCCAGAAACCCCACAGAGACTAAGACAGAACTGTGTTTGAATGTCTCCTGAACAGGGACATGTCATCAGTGGACTGTTGTGGGGACAGGTGCTCTGGGTGATGTAGACCTGGGTAAGGCATAAGCCCTCTAGGAGGAGGTCACCATTAACCCACAATAAAGCTGTCAAAACTTACACAAGACTGGGGAAATAGACTCTTGCAAGGCATAAATGGCACCCCACTCCAGTACTCTTGCCTGGGAAATCCCATGGATGGAGGAGCCTGGTAGGCTGCAGTCCATGGGGTCGCTAAGAGTCGGACACGACTGAGCAACTTCACTTTCACTTTTCACTTTCGTGCATTGGAGAAGGAAATGGCAACCCACTTCAGTGTTCTTGCCTGGAGAACCCCAGGGATGGGGGAGCCTGGTGGGCTGCCATCTATGGGGTCGCACAGAGTTGGACATGACTGAAGTGACTTAGCAGCAGGGCACAAACAGAACCTTGTGTGCACTAGGACCAAGGGGAAAGGAACAGTGGATCAGCAGGAGACTGATCCAGACTGGCCCGTGAGTGTCCAGGAGTCTCTGGCAGAGGCATGGGTGACAGTGACCTCCTGCAGGGTTTGGGGCACAGAGTGTAGCAGTGATGGGACATTTTGAAGGAGGTCACCACTATCTTCATTACTTCCACCATAGTTTGGCCTCAGGTCAAATAAGAGGGAGGGAACACAGCCCCACCCTTCAAAAGAAAATTGGATTAAAGATTTACTGAGCATGGCCCTACCCATCAGAATAAGACCCAACTTTTCCCCTCAGTCAAGCCCCTTATCCTTGTCCACCTGAGGACAGACAGACTGAAAAGCATAATCACAGAAAACTAATCAATCTGATCACATGGATCACAGCTTTGTCAAACTCAGTGAAACAATGATCCATGCCACATAGGGCTACCCAAAAGAGATGGGTCATGGTGAAGAGTTCTGACAAAATGTGGTCCACTGGAGAAGGGAAAGGCAAACTACTTCAGTATTTTTGCCTTGAAAACCCCATGAACAGTATGAAAAGGCAAAAAAAAAAAAAAAAAAAAGACACTGAAAGAAGAACTCCAGAGGTCTGTAGGTGCCCAATATGCTACTGGAGATCAGTGGAGAAATAACTTCAGAAAGAATTAAAAGATGGAGCCAAGCAAAAACAACACCCAGTTGTGGATGTAATTGGTGATGCTGTAAAAAGCAATATTGCATAGGAACCTGGAACGTTAGGTCCATGAATCAAGGCAAATTTGGAAGTGGTCAAATAGGAGATGGCAAAAGTGAACATCAACATCTTAGGAATCAGTGAACTAAAATGGACTGAAATGGGTGAATATAACTCAGATGACCATTATATGTACTACTGTATGCAAGAATCCCTTAGAAAAAATGGAGTAGCCATCAGAGTCAACAAAAGATTCTGAAATGCAGTACTTGGATGCAATCTCAAAAATGACAGAATGACCTCTGTTTGTTTCCAAGCCAAATCATTCAATATCATAATTATCCAAATCTATGCTCTAAGCAATAATAATGAAGAAGCTGAAGTTGAATGGTTCTATGAAGACCTACAGGACCTTCTAGAACTCACACCCCAAAAAGATACCCTTTTCATTATAGGGGACTGGAATGAAAAAGTAGGAAGTCAAGAATTACCTGGAGTAACAGGCAAATTTGGCCTTGGAGTACGGAATGAAGCAGGGCAAAGGCTAATAGAGTTTTGCCAAGAGAATGCATTGGTCATAGCAAATACACTGTTCCAACAACCCAAGAGAAGACTCTACACATGGACATAACCAGATGATCAAAATCAAAATTAGATTGATTATATTCTTTGTAGGCAAAGATGGAGAAGCTCTATACAGTAAGCAAAAACAAGACCAGAAGCTAACTGTGGCTCCAATTAAGACTTAAATTGAAGAAAGTAGGGAAAACCACTAAACCATTCAGTTCACTTCAATTCAGTCTCTCAGTCGTGTCCGACACTTTGCGATCCCTTTAATTACAGCGTGCCAGGCCTCCATGTCCATCACCAACTCCTGGAGTTCACTCAAACTCACGTCCATCGAGTCGGTGATGCTATCCAGCCATCTCATACTCTGTTGTCCGGTTCTCCTCCTGCCCCCAATCCCTCCCAGCATCAGTCTTTTCCAATGAGTCAACTCTTTGCATGAGGTGGCCAAAGTACCGGAGTTTCATCATTCCTTCTAAAGAACACCAAGGACTGATCTCCTTTAGAATGGACTGGTTGGATCTCCTTGCAGCCCAAGGGACTCCCAAGAGTCTTCTCCAACACTGCAGTTCAAAAGCATCAATTCTTGGGTGCTCAGCTTGCTTTATAGTCCAAATTTTACATCCATACATGACTACTGGAAAAAGCATAGCCTTGACTAGATGGACCTTTGTTGGCAAATGTCTCTGCTTTTCAATATGCTATCTAGGTTGGTCATAAGTTTCCTTCCAAGGAGTAAGTGTCTTTTAATTTCATGGCTGCAGTTACCATCTGCAGTGATTTTGGAGCCCAGAAAAATAAAGTCTGACACTGTTTCCACTGTTTCTCCATCCATTTCCCATGAAGAGATGGGCCTGGATGCCATGATCTTCGTTTTCTGAATGTTGAGCTTTAAGCCAACTTTTTCAGTCTCCTCTTTCAATTTCATCAAGAGGCTTTTTAATTCCCCTTCACTTTCTGCTATAAGGGTTGTGCCATCTGCATATCTGAGGTTATTGATACTTCTAGCAATCTTGATTCCAGCTTGTGCTTCTTCCAGCCCAGGGTTTCTCATGATGTACTCTGCATATAAGTTAAATATGCAGGGTGACAATATACAGCCTTGATGCACTCCTTTTCATATGACCTAAATCAAATCCCTTAAAACTACACAGTGGAAGTGAGAAATAGATTTAATCAATAAGATCTGATAGAGTTCCTGAAGAACTATGGACTGAGGTTCGTGAACTTGTACAGGAGGCATAAATCAAGACCATCCCCAAGAAAAAGAAATTCAAAAAGGCCTCTGAGGAGGCCTTACAAATAGCTATGAAACGAATAGAATCTAAAGGCAAAGGAGAAAAGGGAAGATATACCTATTTGAATGCAGAATTCCAAAGAATAGCAAGGAGAGATAGTAAAGGCTTCTTCAGTGACTAATGCAAATAAATTGAGGAAAAATTAGAATGGGAAAGACTAGAGATCTCTTACAGGAAATGAGAGATACCAAGGGAATATTTCCTGTAAAGATGGTCACAGTTAAGGACAGAAATTGTATGAACCTAACAGAAGCAGAAGATAGTAAGAAGAGATGGCACACAGAAGAATTATACAAAAAGATCTTCACAACCCAGATAAACATGACTGTGTGATGACTCACCTAGAGCCAGACATCCTGGAATGTGAAGTCAAGTGGGCCTTAGGAAGCATCACTTGAGCAAAGCTAGTGGAGGTGATGGAATTCCTGTTGATCTATTTCAAATCCTGAAAGATGATGCTGTGAAAGTGCTGCACTCGGTATGCCAGCATATTTGGAAAACTCAGCAGTGGCCACAGGATTTGAAAAAGTCAGTCTTCATTCCACTCTCAAAGAAAGGCAATGCCAAAGTATGATCAAACTAGTGCACAGTTGCCCTTATCTCACATTCTAGCAAAGAAATGTTCAAAATTCTCTAAGCCAAGCTTCAGTAGTACGTGAACCATGAAATTCCACATGTTCAAGGTGGATTTAGAAAAAGCAGAGGAAACAGAGATCAAATTGCCAACATCAGTTGGATCGTTGAAAAAGCAAGAGAGTTCCTGAAAAACATCTACTTCTGCTTTATTGACTATGCCAAAGCCTTTGACTGTGTGGATCACAAAAAACTTTGGAAAATTCTGAAAGAGATGGGAATAACAGTCCACCTGATCTCCCTTCTGAGAAATCTGTATGCAGGTTTAAAAGCAACAGATAGAACTGGACATGGAACAACAGACTGGTTCCAAATCGGGAAAGGAGTACAACAAGCCTGTATATTGTCACTTTGCTTATTTAACTTATATGCAGAGTACACCATGAGGATAGCTGGGCTGGAAGTAGCACAAGCTGAAATCAAGATTGCTAGGAGAGATATCAATAACCTCAGATATGCCGATGACACCACCCTTATGGCAGAAAGTGAAGAGGAACTAAAAAGCCTCTTGATGAAAGTGAAAGAAGAGAGTGAAAATGTTGTCTTAAAGCTCAGCATTCAAAAAACGAAGATAATGGCATCTTGTTCCATCACTTCATGACAAATAGATGGGGAAACACTACAAACAGTGACAAACTTTATATTTTGGGGCTCCAAAATCACTGCAGATGGTGACTGCAACCATGAAATTAAAAGACGCTTGCTCCTTGGAAGAAAAGCTATGACCTACCTAGACAGCTTATTAAAAAGCAGAGACTTTACTTTGCCAACAATGTTCCATCTAGTCAAAGCTATGGATTTCTGAGTAGTCATGTGTGGATGTGAAATTTGGACTATAAATCAAGCTGAGTGCTGAGTAATTGATGCTTTTGAACTGTGACGCTCGAGAAGATTCTTGAGAGTCCCTTGGACTGCAAAGAGATCCAACCAGTCCATCTTAAAGGAAATCAGTCCTGAATATTCATTGGAAGGACAGGTGTGAAGCTGAAACTCCAATACTTTGGCCACCTGATGAGAAGAACTGACTCATTTGAAATGTCTGTGATGCTTGGAAAGATTGAAGGGGAGTAGGGGTAGGGGAGTAGGGGATGACGATGAGATGGTTGGATGGCATCACTTACTCAATGGACAAGAGTTTGAGTAAATTCTGGGAGTTGGTGATGAACAGGGAGACCAGGCGTTCTGCAATCCATGGAGTTGTAAGGAGTCAGACATGACTGAGATACTGAACTGAACTGAACTCAACCAGGGATTAGAGAAAAGCCTGATACTTCTTGCTTTCTCTCCTCCAATAATCATTTCTCAAGTTTTCAGCTCTTTGCTACTTTTTCCTCTCTAAATAATGCTTAGAAAGCATACCTATCTCATATAAGGTTTTGCTGCACAGATGTTCTATTATTAGATTGAGCTTGCTAAGTACAGATCTAAATGAATCATTGTCAGTAACACCCTCAATTTTCCATGTAGAAGAATTGTCCTTCTATGTCTATAAATTAGCATCAACATTTACTCACTTTTTCAGATTGGAAATGTTGAAGTCTTTCTTTCCTTTTAACTAATATTTATTGAGCATTTATTATTGCAAGACACCGTGAAAAGACCTGGGAAATTTTGTTTACTTAGACCTGTTCTTTTTTAAAAAAATGTCCCCTATATTTGTTTGACCTCCCCAGTGTTCATCAGTCTTTCATTCCCAAATTAGTCTCAATCTGTCTAATATAGTGCTTCATAAGCGTTTTATTGGTTGTGTTTTGGATAAAACTTTCAATTCCCCTTCACTGGCAGTTTGATAAATCCCCACCCCAATCTTTTCCCTTATCTATATTTTTGAGATTAATCCCTTGTCAATTGCTTCATTTGCAAATGTTTTCTCCCATGCTGAGGATATTCTTTTCATTTTGTTTATGGTTTCCTTTGCTTTTAAGTTTAATTAGGTCCCATTTGCTCATTATAATTTTTATTTTTATTACTCTGGGTGAATTACCTACCAAAGGAGTCAAAAGACCTGTACAAGATACTGATGAAAGAAATCAAAGATGACCCAAAAATATGGGAGACATACCATGTTCTCTGGTTGAAAGAATCAATATTGTGAAAATGACTATACCACCCAATGCAATATCCAGATTCAGTGCAATTCCTATGAAATTGCTAGTGGCATTTTTCACAGAATTAGAACAAAAGTTTTTATAATTTGTGTGGAAACATAAAAGACTGCAAATAGCCAAAGCAATTTGAGAAAGAAAACCAGAGCTGGAGGAATCAGGCTTCCTGACTTCAGACTATCCTACAAAGCTAGTCATCAAAACAGTATGAAACTGACACAAAAACATAAATACAGATGAATGGAACAGGATAGAAAGTTTGGAGATAAACCCATGCACCTAAAAGTTATTTAATCTAGACAAAGGAGGCAAGAATAAACAATGGAAAAAAAAATCTCCTCAATAAGTGGTACTGTGAAAATTGGACAGCTAAATGTAACAAAAATGAAATTAGATCATCCCCTAACATCATACATAAAAATAAACTCAAAATGGATTAGAGATCTGAAATGTGAGTCAGATACTATAAAATTCTTAAAGGAAAATGTAGGCAGAACAGTGAGAAACCTTTCTAAACTCAAGCGGCTGGATTGGCCCTCTCATCCAAAATTTAATTCACAGACTCCTTAAGGATTTAATCAAGGATAAATACAAATTTTAAAAGTCTTTTCCAAAAGTAGCAAGGCCTTAGTTATCTGAGAAAATGAATTTAATTTATTCATTTAATTGTACTGTTATTTATACACTAGTAAGTTTATATTGTAATAATTGATTCATAACTACGCTTTGAAGTGAAGCTATGAGATCTCTAGTTACATCTGTTTATAAGCCTGTGTGCACATTATGCACATGTTTCTACATTTATATGGTATTATTGAAATTAAATTTATAAAAGATCTCTATTTCATTGACTTAAAAGTAAGTAATTACAAACGAATTAGCTTCTCTGGTGGCTCAGATGGTAAAACGTCTGCCTGCAATGTGGGAGACCCGGGGTCGTTTCCTGGGTTGGAAAGATGCCCTGGAGAAGGAAATGGCAATCCACTCCAGCACTCTTGCCTGGAAAATCCCATGGATGGAGGAGCCTGATCGGCTACAGTCCATGGGGTTGCAAAGAGTAGGACACGACTGAGCGACTTCACTTTCTTTCTTTCTTTCAGAATGAATTTCAAGTTCACGTGATTTAAGAAATATTTGCTGCTACTGCTAAGTCGCTTCAGTCGTGTCCGACTCTGTGCAACCCCATAGATGGCAGCCCAGCAGGCTCCCTCGTCCCTGGGATTCTCCAGGCAAGAACACTGGAGTGGGTTGCCATTTCCTTCTCCAATGCATGAAAGTGAAAAGTGAAAGTGAAGTCGCTCAGTCGTGCCTGACTGTTAGCGACCCCATGGACTGCAGCCTACCAGGCTCCTCTGTCCATGGGACTTTCCAGGCAAGAGTACTGGAGTGGGGTGCCATTGCCTTCTTCCAAGAAATATTTAGTATTAATTTAATAGCTGGTGTTAAAGTTAGTTTAATCTTGTTGGTTTAATTGGTACAGACATCTCTGTGGAAACATTGACATTGAATATTGTAGTTTTTTTGTACTTTGATTTACTATTTATTAATAGTTTCATTTTATTTATTTTGCAGACTTAGCAAGAAAAATTAAATTGGTAAGATGATATTTTCATGAGTTATAAAATAGAAATAAATGAGATAAGAATTTTTGGTGAACTATTTAAGAATAATTATGTTTGAAGTATGTATGTCAAATAATTTCTCCAGAATTTTTTATTAATTTGAAACTTTTGATTTTTTCTACTTTAATTTAAATGATGGGAATCAACTGAGCATCTAGACCATTTCAAATAAGTAAAATACTGGAACATTAATTGATAAATTCCTGAATTTACCTACTTTTGTCTTCTTATGAGAGAAAAACTAAAGATATTTGGGTTTATTATGCACACATTTTGTACCACATGGAGAAAAAAAATTATACTACAGAAAATATATGGTTCTCCGGATGATGAAATATGTTCATAAGTTTGCCAAATCAGGAAATGGTGGTGTTACAAATAGTTCACAATTAATTGCTTCTTGGTTTTAATTTCTTTCTTCTTTGGGTTAAAATTGTAATATATGTAATTAAAACTATAGGGATAATAAGGGAAACATTTCAGGAAGCAAGGAAATTAGAATGTGTACTTTCAATAAAAGAAAAGGGTATAAGAAATAGAACTTCATTTTGTTAAGCAAAAATAAATTAATTTTGTCCTGGAGAGAAAGGAAGAAAGAAAACAAGTAGGACAATTCTGAATGTGAAAAGAAGGTTTGTGGTAAAGGAAACCAAGAAAAGTTTTGTACATGGTGAAGATTGATTAAGATTAAAATAAACTTAATGGAGTAAGCAAATTTTAATATTAAAAGTAAGCTGGCACAAAACTAGAATTTGTTTTTTCTCTCTGTGTTAAAAGTTTCTTGGAATATTGATCTACTTTTAGATTGTAAAGTTTCCCTACCTCCTTTTGAGTAGTCTGTTGAAAGTGAGTGAAGTCGCTCAGTCCTGTCCAACTCTTTGCGACCCCATGGACTGTAGCCTATCAGGTTCCTCCGTCCACGGGATTTTCCAGACAAGAGTACTGGAGTGGGTGAAGATACCTTCACCAGGGTATCTTCCCAACCCAGGGATCAAAACCAGGTCTCCTGCATTGTAGACAGACGCTTTACTGTCTGAGCCACCAGTCTTTTCAAAATGATCCACATAAAGATAAAAGTATTTTATTGTCACTTTGGTTGACTGAGTAAACATTGTTTTACAGTGACCTACGACTGCAGATGGTGATTGAAGCCGTGAAATTAAAAGACACTTACTCCTTGGAAGGAAAGTTATGAACAACCTAGATGACATATTTAAAACAAGAGACATTACTTTGTCAACAAAGGCCTGTCCATTCAAGGCTATGGTTTTTCCAGTGGTCATGTACGGATGTGAGAGTTGGAGTGTGAAGAAAGCTGAGCACCAAAGAATTGATGATTTTGAACTGCGGTGTTGGAGAAGACTCTTGAGAGTCCCTTGGACTGCAAGGAGATCCAACCAGTCCATTCTAAAAGAGATCAGCCCTGGGTGTTCTTTGGAAGGAATGATGCTAAAGCTGAAACTCCAGGACTTTGGCCACCTCATGTGAAGAGTTGACTCATTGGAAAAGACTCTGATGCTGGGAGGGATTGGGGGCAGGAGGAGAGGGGGACGACAGAGGATGAGATGGCTGCATGGCATCACCGACTCAAAAGATGTGAGTTTGAGTGAACTCTGGGAGTTGGTGATGGACAGGGAGGCCTGGCGTGCTGCAATTCATGGGTTCGCAAAAAGTCGGACACAACTGAGCGATTGAACTAAACTGAACTTATGATCCTGTTTGACCAAATGTTTTAAAACCTTTTGATATCTTTGGCAAACTTTACCACGTCAAATTCTAAATTAAATTCTTTTGACCTCTCTCTGATTTTGGGATGTTTCAATGGGCCCCTGAAATGTTCCAAAGAGCGATATTAAACTAATTAAGTTTATTTGGGATTTGGTTAAATTACACAGGATACATTGTCTAATAAATGATGATAAAACCTTCTTAAGTCATATTGTATAGGCAAATGCCATTAATATAAGTATTCCTGAAAGTTTTATGCAATTCATAAAAATCTTGTATGCCTTGCTAAAATGTTATTAGTCATAATTCTAGTTTTATCTTAAAATGTTATATGTCACAGAGATAACCAAGTTGTCAACTGCCTTATAACCAGACCTTTAACTGTACCATTTTAAGTATTTTGTCATTTATAGACAGTGATTATTTTACACTGATGCTTTTATAAAAGCATCAAGAAGATTCATAAAAAGGAAATATTGACAAATACAAGTTTATAATGACTTTTAGATGGTACCACTGAACTGGGTAAAAAAAAATCATAAAATTCTAATGAAAAGCCTGATGATTTTAGATCAACAGGAATTAATTACATGAGAGAATAAACTGATAAATGTGATTTATAATTTTAGGACATTTTATCTGAAATATTACTGGCATTTTATGTTTGCTTTTCAGTAAGTGTTTCCTCTTACACTAACTATGACCTACAACAAGTTGACAATGTATATCTTCATAAGCAAAGATGAAATATTTTTCTCTCTCTACTTGAGCCTTCTAGAATTTGGCATCACCAGTTGACTCCCCTCTGGACTTGATGGCTTACTGCAACTAGATTACAACTAGTTATAGTAATCACTGTTTTAATTTGTTCTCTTTATTTGTTTTCAAATTGTTTATGATTTGTGTCTCTCTCTGCTCTACTATGATCTTGTAAATGTTACTATATTTCTTATATCCTATCTATTTTATAAGATTGTTGTCTCTTGCATTGCTCAATGTGTAACCAAGCCTCTGACAAAATTAATGATCACCAAACATCTTGATACAATTGATCATATATATGAAATTCTATATAGAATTATTATAAAAGTACAGTTCTAGATATAGGAAGAAGCAACAAGGGAAAATATTTCCTGGACCATAAAGCTAGTAAGACAAACTATCCAGAGAATTTTAGACTATGAATAAGGCCTAATCCAAAAAAATAGCACATTGATCTATCAACAAAATCCTTGTCTGATATAAGAATGAGAATTCCTAGTGCTCTGGAACAAATTGGTCATGAATTGCCTCCCAAACCTTGATTGACTATATGACCAAGAGGGAGCACTGTGGACAAATATGTTACCTGCCTTTTCAATAATAAAAAAATGGGCCCCTCGGGTATTTCAGTGGTAAAGGTACCTCCACCTTTACCAATGCAGGAGCCACAGGAGACTTGGGTTTTATCCCTGGGTAGGGGAGATCCTCTTGAAGGGGAAATGGCAACCAATTCCAGTATTCTTGTCTGGAAAATTCCATGGACAGAGGAGCCTGGTGGGCTACAGTCCTTGGGGTCCCAAAGAGTCAGACACAACTGAGCGACTGCAAGTTATCAAGCTATCAACCATTGCAGATACCCCAATGGAGAAAAACATGATACTGGCTCTAGATAGTTAAGATGCATATTGAAGGTATAATTTCAATGAACCCAGAATTTTGCACCTTCACACACACAGAAAAGTACTAAAATCATTAATTTGAGACATCTGGTTTTTATGCTTAGCAGTAATCTTTTGATATTTGACTGCCTGTTTTGTTTGTTTGTTTGTTTTTAAGCAAAACACCCTATATATCCTGTCTCCTCCTTTGGAAGAGTTCCTCAGCACTGTCTGAAAGGTGATCTCCCAAGATATAATCCTCAGTAAGTTCCCCAAATAAAACATAACTTGCAACTTTTAGGTTGTGCATTTTCCTTCAGTTGACATTCCCCTGCTATTATTCTATGTGTTAGTTGATTTTAATAAATACTTTCAAGTCTTCAATTGAAAGTCAACACTATTAATTTTCTTAAACTTTCAGACTATCTAATTAGGAAATATCAAACAGATCATCCTGATACAAAAATTACTTTCTTAGTTCCTCTTTTACTTAGTTAAGAGTTAAAACTGTTAAGAGACATAGCACTATGTTATGTCTCTAGTGGGAAAACCTAAGTTGACACCTTTAAAAATCAAGAGGCAAGCCACATATTTATTTATATTGAAAAACTGTTTATGAACAAGCTTATTTTGCTTAATTATAACTGGTTAGGAAGGAAAAGGCCCAAAAAAGGGATTGGGAGTGGGGGAGGACAGAATTGGAGCAATGTGCTTGAAACAGTCTAATACCAACAAGTCTATATCTCATTAAAAAGTTCAGAATCAATACAGACTAGTCAGCTCCATCAGTGCTCAGTTTTTTCAGTGTTGGTTGTTGTGGAAAAGGGGGATTCACAGGGGCAGCAATGTTGCCCTCAGATGTCCCAACTTGTTATACATAGGCAATGAGTCAATTGGCTGATTTCACAAAGAAAACCTAAGCAGGTGTGCAAGCTGAATCTTCAGGCTGTTACCTTATTCATCATTGTCATATAGAACACAGCTAGTTAATCACAAGACATTCCGGCCAGACATCCTTCACCACCACCTCAAATCACTGCCTCTCCCAAAATACTGAAGTGCAGGCCCTTAAAAAGATGAGAGGAAACAGAAAAATTGTTAGAACCAGTATTTTTTACCTCCCAAAATATACAAAGTACATCTGGAATGTTACTTTTTCAAGAAAAAAATAATTATACCTTATAAAGATTACATAGATGGCTTCATTAAAATGAGTTTTTGAAAATGAAGGTCCAAGGTTTTCTTCCATTAATATGAAGATTTTCATAGACAGAAGGGGACACTATAATATGTAATTAGCCATTGTGAAAAATAAAATGGTGATTAGTAATTAAAGATGAATGTAAAGTAGCCATGATATCCATTTCTTATTCAGATGGCAGATACATATTGCATTTTGCAAAGTTCATTTTTTTAAAATATTATGTAAAAACATACAAACTCTTGTTTCATTGACATGTAGCTCTTTGGCACACTATAATGAAAACTAAATGTTAAGACTAAATGACATAAACCATTAAAAATGGATTAATCAAATTACTTTTTCTGTTGTTTGGATCTTTATATTTGCCCTAATAATATTCCAACTATTTACTTTATACTTAATGAAATGCAATGATATCAGAGTATTATTTTTTTTATTTTTTATTTTTTAAATTTTATTTTATTTTTAAACTTTACAATATTGTATTCGTTTTGCCAAATATCGAAATGAATCCACCACAGGTATACCTGCGTTCCCCATCCTGAACCCTCCTCCCTCCTCCCTCCCCTCCCCTCCCTCTGGTATTATTGATTTTGTGCTTGAAAGTTTGGCCTCAGTGTAATTTTTATGCATAACAGTTATAGAGAATGCAAATTGTTCACATTATATTTCATTATATTCTACTAGAAAATCAATGCCTTATGCATGTTGCAGAATATTTTTTTCATAGTTCAACTACTTTATGAAGTTGTCTTTGACTTATAAAAAATTCTTGACTAAATGAAAAATGTGCATTGTCATTTGCTTTTATAAATAGTACTTTTAAATTTCTGGAACATCTAGTTATATTTAAAGGAAGTTTTCAGCCACTGCTCCTACACATTGAGGTCAGAGTGGGAATAATTGTGGTTTTTATTTTGAAATAGAACTTCAACCAAATTTATTAAAATCTTAGGCAATTAACTGAATTATTCAACAAATTTGACTATGGAGATGAGAAGACAGAGTAATTTACTTATGCTAGTAAGCCAAAATTGTTTTGCCTGTCCCTACCTACATTACACTTCTGTCATAGGGCTGTGTCTTTTGGGATATACATCCAGGTCACAGGTCTTTTGGGGTATACATCCAGGTCACAGAAAGGTAGTGAAAGTGAAAGAAAGTGAAGTCGCTCAGTTGTGTCCTACTCACAGAAAGGTAGTTGCCTAAAAAACACTATTTGATTGACAGTAAAATGATATTTTTGTCTCTAAGTAAAAATTGTCTGTCTTTCTACCTGGTAAATTTAAGTTTTATCCCTTGAGTAAAATATTTATTTCCAACTTATAATGTTTAAAATGGTGCTTTTTAGGTAGCTCAGTGGTAAAGAATCCACCTGCCAATGCAGGAGACTTGGGTTTGATCCCTGAGTCAAGAAGATTCCCTGGAGAAAGAAATGGCTGCCCAGTCCAGTATCCTTGCCTGGGAAATCCCATGTCATAGCTTGAGTAATCTTAATTAGTTTTGTATGATGAAATTTATATGATTTATTTAGGTTATAAAATGCTTTCTTCTGTGATGTAAAAAGATCAAAGTTCTATAGAAACTAGACTGTTGACTGTAACTTGAACAGTTCAGATTTCTTGTCTAATTCTTCATGACACAAGACTACAGCATATTTCCCTATATCTTTCAAGTAACCTTATTCATTGAAGACAATCTCATGTGTCTTTCTACTGTGCAACCTTTAGAATCCTGGAAGAAATGAACTTTTCACATAATTGAAGCTACAACTTTATTCTACAGTTTTCTCTACTGTTTAAGTCATTTGGGGTGGGAATCTTGAGTGAATGACATAATTTTCTGTCTCCTTTTAAACACAAGATACTGAAACTAAATTCAGTCCCCTGCTGCTGCTGCTGCTGCTGCTAAGTCACCTCAGTCGTGTCCGACTCTGTTCGATCCCATAGATGGCAGCCCAGCAGGCTCCGCTGTCCCTGGGATTCTCCAGGCAAGAACACTGGAGTGGGTTGCCATTGCCTTCTCCTATGCATGAAAGTGAAAAGTGAAAGTGAAGTTGCTCAGTCGTGTCTGACTCTTAGCGACTGCAGCCTACCAGGCTCCTCCATCTATGGGACTTTCCAGGCAAGAGTACTGGAGTGGGGTGCCATTGCCTTCTCCGAAATTCAGTCCCCTACCACCTATTAATTTCTATAATCAATTTAAAAAAGTACTTTAGTAAGTTTTCTCAGGTTTTAACAAAATAGATCAAAGTTCAAACAAACCACAGAATAACGCCTACCTCCAAACCAGAAAGCCAGGTGTGAACTACCACTGACTGAAAACTTTCTTTGTATATAGTTATGTCAGGAAAGTGTGTAATTCCCTTGGTTCTGTATTGCTGCAGCAAAGATTTGAAATGGTGGACCAGTGTTACAGATTGGTTACAGCTCAGAGTTATATTTGGCAAAAGATAGTACACCCTCGAGGAGTGAGGGCAGGCTGACTGCTAAGGAGAGGCCTCAGTCTGGTTTGGCTTCCTCCCCTACTTGTCTCCTTCCCCGCTTGTCTGCCCTATGCAAATTGGGATGGCCAAGAAGGGGGCATGTTTTTTTCATCTGAAGTTCTCACTCCTGTCTGTGGATTTTCTTTTGTTCCATTTTCATGGGTTTTTCCCTTTCTTTATCTTTTAGCCACCACCATTTTGGGCTCCACAATCTCCTATTCTAACTACCTAACAGTTATGAGACAGTTAATTCTTAGCTAGGTTGATAAGAAGTCTGAGGTCCCCAAGAAGGAGAAAGGGGTCTGGGAGTCTCAGGATAAGAAAAGGACAAATCTTAGTCACATAAGTCACATTCTTCTTTAAGCCCAGAGTACACAACAAAACAACTCATCTTGTTCAAGGATAAGTTTTTATTAAACTTAGTACAGATGATTATATAACAACAATTCATACTGTTGTAGGATGTTTCTCTTTCTTTTTTTTTTCCTGTGGTTCTTTTTTTATTTGTTTGTTTTGTTTTCAGTTTGATTTATTTATTTATTTTATTTTACAATATTGTATTGGTTTTGCCATACATTGACATGAATCCACCATGGCTGTACATGTGTTCCCCATCCTGAACCCCTCTCCCACTTCCCTCCCCATCCCATCCCTCTGGGTCATCCCAGTGCACCAGCTCCGAGCACCCTGTATCATTCATCGAACCTGGACTGGCGATTAGTTTCACATGTGATAATTTACACGTTTCAATGCCATTCTCCCCTATCATCCTGCCCTCAACCTCTCCCACGGAGTCCAAAAGACTAAGAACCTTCTGACTAATCCTATCATCTTACAGTGTACGTTGTGGGAGTGGGTTTGGTAAGATATTTCTATTGTTTGTTAGAATCTTATTATCTTAAAATGTAAATTGTCTCCTTTATAACATGGAGACATTCTTTTGATTTACTGTAATGACCAACTGAAAAGTGTATATCTCCTTTGCTAAGACTAGCGAGGGGGTACTCTCTGGCCCTCATTCTGATGTCAGTGTCAGAAGCTTTCTCTGTTATTTTTCACTGTAATAAAACTTCTGCCACACAAAAGCTCTTGAGTGATCAAGCCTTGTCCCAGGTCCCAGAGTTAAATTTTCGTTGGAGAACATGAATCTGACAACATTCACGGTAAGCTATCAGTTAGTTATTGCTAATGGTGTAAAATTGCCATTTTTAAGATCACTTAATTTTTGTAAATACATTCATAGCATATTAAGATATATTGATTCTTATATATGCACTATCTACTGCCCCAGTGAATCCTGCTTACTTTTTTGTTGTGATTGTTCTTTTATCAGAGAAGGCAATGGCACCCCACTCCAGTACTCTTGCCTGGAAAATCCCATGGATGGAGGAGCCTGGTAGGCTACAGTCCATGGGGTTGCTCAGAGTCAAACACGACTGAATGACTTCACTTTCACTTTTTCACTTACATGCATTGGAGAAGGAAATGGCAGCCCACTCCAGCGTTCTTGCCTGGAGAATCCCAGGGGCAGGAAAGCCTGGTGGGCTAACGTCTATGGAGCCACAGAGAGTCGGACACAAGTGAAATGACTTAGCAGTAGCAGTTTTTGATTGTTAAGCATATGCTTATTAAGAACCTACAGACCACAAGGAAGAGCAGACAAATTAAACAAGGTCCATTTACTCAGTAAACTTGCGAAAAATTGGAGTTTCCTATTTTTCTTTTTTTTCTAATTTTATTTTATTTTAAAAATTTACATAATTGTATTAGTTTTGCCAAATATCAAAATGAATCCGCCACAGGTATACATGTGTTCCCCATCCTGAACCCTCCTCCCTCTTCCCTCCCCATACCATCCCTCTGGGTCATCCCAGTGCACTAGCCCCAAGCATCCAGTATCGTGCATCGAACCTGGACTGGCAACTCGTTTCTTACATGATATTTTACATGTTTCAATGCCATTCTCCCAAATCTTCCCACCCTCTCCCTCTCCCACAGAGTCCATAAGACTGTTCTATACATCAGTGTCTCTTTTGCTGTCTCGTACACTGGGTTATTGTTACCATCTTTCTAAATTCCATATATGTTGGTGGGAATGCAAACTAGTACAGCCACTACGGAGAACAGTGTGGAGATTCCTTAAAAAACTGGAAATAGAACTGCCTTATGATCCAGCAATCCCACTGCTGGACATACACACTGAGGAAACCAGAAGGGAAAGAGACACGTGTACCCCAATGTTCATCGCAGGACTGTTTATAATAGCCAGGACATGGAAGCAACCTAGATGTCCATCAGCAGATGAATGGATAAGAAAGCTGTGGTACATATACACAATGGAGTATTACTCAGCCATTAAAAAGAATACATTTGAATCAGTTCTAATGAGGTGGATGAAACTGGAGCCTATTATACAGAGTGAAGTAAGCCAGAAGGAAAAACATAAATACAGTATATTTTTCATTTCTTTCTATCAATCTTTCCTATATCCTATAGATAGATACTCAAAAATGTGCTCAGAGAAAATTCTTTGTTGAATTCTGAATTACACAGGGTAGCAAAGGAGGAAAAGTTTCAGTTCAATTCAGTTAAGTCACTCAGTTGTGTCCGACTTGTGGCGACCCCATGAACCGCAGCAAGCCAGGCCTCCCTGTCCATCACCAACTCCTGGAGTCCACCCAAACCCATGTCCATTGAGTCAGTGATGCCATCCCGCCATTTTCTCCTGCCCTCAATCTTTCCCAGCATCAGGGTCTTTTCAAATGAGTCAGCTCTTTGAGTCAGGTGGCCAAAGTATTGGAATTTCAGCCTCAGCATCAGTCCTCCCAATGAACACCCAGGACTGATCTCTTTTAGGATGGACTGATTGGATATCCCTGAAGTCCAAGGGACTCTCAAGAGTCTTCTCCAACACCACAGTTCAAAAGCATCAATTATTTGGTACTCAGCTTTCTTCACTGTCCAACTCTCACATCCATACATTACCACTGGAAAAACCATAGTCTTGACTAGACAGACCTTTGTTGGCAAAGTAATGTCTGTGCTTTTTAATATGTTGTCTAGGTTGATCATAACTTTCCTTCCAAGGAGTAAGCATCTTTTAATTTCATGGCTGCAATTACCATCTGCAGTGATTTTGGAGCCCAGAAAAATATAGTCAGCCACTGTTTCCAGTTTCCCCATCTATTTGCCATGAATTGATGGGGCCAGATGCCATGACCTTAGTTTTCTGAATAAGCAGTAAAAAATATTATTAGTACCTGTGATCAGATTCAATTTTAAAAAAATGAAGCAATATATCTGGATGACAAAACTATATTAAGTAACTAATGTCCTGCTGATTACAAAAAGGATTTGATGTCTCTGTCAGTTCAATTCATATTCTCTTTAAAAGGCTGAAAAATCAATCAAAGCACACAAGGTTGACTTTACCATTTCCATTATCTTTATAATCCAATTGAATCAGATACTCACCAAATTATTAGTCAATGTCGAACTTTCATGGTATCTGATTAAATGAATTTGGATGCAATGGTCATCCAGATTTACTATAAACAGAGCACTCCATTAAGTGTGTTATCATTGATATGGTGTCTAGGGCAGTAATATATATCCTGATCTTATTAGCTTCCACCTGTAAAGAACAATATTGGATAGGAACCTGGAATGTTAGGTCCATGAATCAAGGTAAACTGGACGTAGTTAAGCAGGAGATGGCAAGAGTGAACATTGACATCTCAGGAATCAATGAACCAAAGTGAACAGGAATGGTCAAATTTAACTCACATGACAATTATATCTACTAATGAGTGCAAAAACCCCTTAGAAGAAATGAAGTAGTCCTCACAGCCAACAAAAGAGTCTGAAATGCAGTACTTGAGTGCAATCTGTTAAACGACAGAATGATCTTGGTTCGTTTTTAAGACAAATAATTCAATATCATAGTAAAAACCAAGTCTATGCCCCAACCACTAATGCCAAAGAAACTGAAGTTGAACGATTCTGTGAAGACCTACCAGACCTTCTAGAACTAACACCAAAAAAGATATCCTTTTCAATATAGGGGGATGGAATTCAAAGTAAGAAGCCAAGAGATTCCTGGAGTAACAGACAAGTTTTGCCTTGGAGTACAAAATGAAGCAGGGCAAAGGCTAACAGAGTTTTGTCAAGAGAATGCACTGATCATAGCAAATGCCCTCTTCAAACAACACAGGAGACAAATTTACACATGGATATCACCAGATGGCTGATACCAAAATCAGATTAATCTTTGGACAAAGCCGGAGAAACTCTATACAGTCAACAAAAACAAGACCTGGAGCTGACTGTGGCCCTAGTCATCAGCTCCATATTGTAAAATTCAGACTGGAATTTAAGAAAGTAAGGAAGACCACTAGACCATTTTAGCATGACTTAAATCATGACCTTTATGATTTTTCAGTGGAGATGAATAAAAATTAAATTGATAAGATCTGGTAGACAGAGTGCCTGAAGAACTATAGACAGAGGTTCATAATACTGTACAAGAATCATTGACCAAAATCATCCTCAAGAAACACAAATGTAAGATGGCAAAGTGATTGTCTGAGAAGACCTTGCATACAGTTGAAAAAAAGAAGAGAAGCAAAAGACAAAGAAGACAGGGAAATATGTACCAAACTGAATGCAGAGTACCAGAGAATAGCAAGGAGAGATAAGAAAGCCTTCCTAAGTGAAAAATGCAAAGAAATAGAAGAAAACAAAAGAATGGGAAAGACTAGAGATCTCTTTTAAAAAAATTAGAGATCCCAAGGGAACATTACAAACTCCTAGATACAGAGATCAGATTGAGAGTGAGTCAGTGAGTGAAGTCGCTCAGTCGTGTCCGACTCTTTGCAACCCCCTGGACTGTAGCACATTGCAGGCAGTCACTTTAACCTCTGAGCCACCAGAGAAGCAGCACTGGGCTTCCCTGGTGGCTCAGATAGTAAAGCGTCTGCCTGCAATGTGGGAGACCCAGGTTTGATCCCTGGGTCGGGAAGACATCCTGGAGAAGGAAATGGCAATCCACTCCAGCACTCTTGCCTGGAAAATCCCATGGATGGAGGCGCCTGGTGGGCTACAGTCCATGGGGTTGCAAAGAGTTGGACATGACTGAGCGACTTCACTTTCACTAAGGGAACATTTCATGCAACGATGGGCAAAATAAATGACAGAAATATTAAGGACCTAACATAAGAAGAAAGAGATTAAGAAGTGGTAAGAATACACTGAAGAACTATACAAAAATGGTCTTAATGACCCGGGTAACCATGATGTCTGGCTCTAAGTGAGTGATCACACTATCATGGTTATCTGGGTCATTAAAGTCTTTTCTGTATAGTTCTATGTATTCTTGCCACCTTTTCTTAATATCTCCTGCTTCTGTTAAGTCCATATCCTTTCTGTCCTTTGTCATGCCCATCTTTGCATGAAATGTTCCCTTGGTATCTCTAATTTTATTGAAGAGATCTATAGTCTCCCATTCTATTGTTTTCCTCTATTTCTTTGCATTGTTCACTTAGGAAGGCTTTCTTATCTCTCCGTGCTATTCTTTGGAACTCTGCGTTCAGATGGGTGTATCTTTCCTTTTCTCTTTTGCCTTTCACTTGTCTTCTTTTCTCAGCTATTTTCAAGACTTCCTCAGACAACCATTTTGTCTTTTTGCATTTCTTCATCGAGAGGATGGTTATGATCACTGCCTCATGTACAATGCTATGAACCTCCATCCATAGGTCTTCTGGAACTCTATCAGATCTAATTCCTTTAATCTATTTGTCACTTCCACTGTATAGTCGTAAGGGATTTGATTTAGGTCACACTTGAGAGGCTTTCCCTCCTCTCTTCAATTTAACTCTGAATTTTGCAATAAGGAGTCATGATCTGAGCCATAGTCAGCTCCTGATCTTGTTTTTGCTGTCTATATAGAGCTTCTCCATCCAGAATATAATCAATCTGATTTTGGTGTTGACCATCTGGTGATGTCCATGTGTAGAGTTGTCTCTTGTGTTGTTGGAAGAAGGTGTTTGCTATGGCCAGTGTGTTCTCTTGGCAAGACTCTGTTAGCCTTTGTCCTGCTTCATTTTGTACCCCAAGACCAAACTTGCCTGTTTCTCCAGGTATCTCTTGACTACTTACTTTTGCATTCTAGTCCCCTATGATGGAAAAGTTATCTCTTTTTTTGTTGTTAGCTTTAGAAGGTCTTGTAGATCTTCAGAAAACCATTTGCTTCAGTTTCTCTGGCATTAGTGATTGGGGCATAAACTTGGATTACTGTGATATTGAATGGTTTGCCTTGGAAACGAACCGAGATCATTTTGTTGTTTTTGAGACTGCACCCAAGTACTGCATTTCTGACTCTTCTGTAGACTATGAGGGGTACTCCACTTCTTCTAAGGGATTCTTGCCTGCAGTAGTAGTTATAATGGTTATCTGAATTAAATTTGCACACTTCGGCCCATTTTAGCTCACTGGAGCAGAGATGCAAAAATTTTGAGGCAAAATGCAGTGTGTATACCTTTGCTTGGCAAAGCAATAAAGTTATCCTTTTCTATTTCACCCAAAATTTTGTCTCCAGTATTTGATTCAGCACCAGTGTACAGAAAGGCCAACTTTTCAGTAACAATGTCTCATTTAGTGAAAGAGAAACTGATAGGTAAGAATTGGATTTATTTAAAGAGGAACATTCCATAGACAGAGTGTGGGCCCTCTTAGAAGGCAAGAGGCCCCAAAATAAGGGGTGGTCAATTTTTATGGGCTAAGTAATTTCACAGGCTAATGAGTGGAGGAATTATTCCAACTATTTCAGGGAAGGGACAAGGATTTCCAGGAACTGGGCCACCATACACTTTTTTACCCTTTGTGGTTTGCCTCAGAGCTGCCATAGCACTGGTGGGTGTGTCATTCAACTAATGTATTACAATGAGCTTATAATGAGGCTCTGGGCGTACTGGAAGTCAAGTCTTCTGCCATCCTGGACCTAGTTGGTTCTAACCAGTTTTTGTTGGCTCAGCTGGTAAAGAATAAGCCTGAAATGCAGGAGACCTGGATTCGATCCCTGGGTTGGGAAGATCCCCTGGAGAAGGGAAAGGCTAGCCAGTCCAGTATTCTGGCCTGGAAAATTCCATGGACTGTATAGTCTATGGGGTCGCAACGAGTCGGACATGACTGAGCGACTTTCACTTTCATGTTTATGTCAGGGATGCCCTGATGGTTCAGTGGTTAAGAATCTGCTACCAGTGCAAGAGATATAAAGTTTGATATCTGGAAATGGCAACCCAATCCAATATTCTTTCCTGGAGAATTCCATGAACAGAGGAGCTTGGTGGGCTACGTCCATAGGGTGGCAAAGAGTTGGACATGACTAAGCGACTAAACAACAACATGACTATGTCATTCCTTTTAGTTTGTGTCCTGCCCCCTTCCCTCCTGTTTCATAGTGCATGATGAGGGCTCAGTTGCTCGTTTGTATCTAACTCTTTGTGACCCCATGGACTGTAGCCCATCAGGCTCCTCTGTCCAAGGAATTTTTCAGGCAAGAATGCTAGAGTAGGGTGCCATTTCCTGCTCCAGGGGATCTTTCTGACACAGGGATCGAACCCATGTATCCTGCATTGGCAGGAGGATTCTTTACAACTGTGACACCTAAGAAGCTGTTTCATAATGATGTACCACCAAAAAAAATTTTAATTATCTATCAGCCGATAACTTGATTATATCCAACCTCAGTTTCATTAAAAGCAGAAAATTAAAATCCATTTGATTTGCAAAACAATTTACTTCATAGTCTTTAGTGTCATTTACTTTCCCAATCGCAATATTGAAAATGGTTATTGGGTGCCCCACATGCTTTATACTCTGAGGCTCTGTCCCAAAGCAAGATCCCTGGTAAAAGAGGACTATGTCTTTCTTCTATATGTAGAAGGGGAGATACAATAATGACAGTGAGAGAGTAAAGCCTCTGTGACATTTTCCTTTTGGATACAACAATTTTAACAAATAATATTTGTTACTTGAAATCCAGAATTTGATTATTTTGAAACTATTAGAGTGTCTTTATATAACTCCAAGGGCACATGTACCCCAATTTGAAGACTGTTGATGTGTGGAATGCTGAATCCTAAAGCTTTTGATAAAGTCCCTTAGTAATGTGAATATCTGTAGATAAGCTTGTGACTTCAAAAGAACCCAATTTCCATTTGTTCACGTATGAAATTTGAAACAAGGTAAATCTACTCCCCCTGTGGATTGTTTTGTTTTGATGATTAGTAAAGTCAAGAATAGAAAAGGAGATGCCATTTTTTTTCTCTCCAAATGGTGTCTTTCATTTCTCACAGCATGCCACATGCATTCTAAAGCAGCTTTAAATGATAACATGCAAGACCAACAAGAGAAATTATTGAAAGTACAGAATGAAATTCTTGAGAAAAATTGAGAGAAAAGAAGGTGCATGGGATAGTTACTATATTTTTTATATTCATTCATTTGTGCATTCATTCAGCAAATATTTATTGAGCATCTTCTATACATAATGTACCTTTCTAAGAACTTGGAACACTGCATTGTACAAAAGGACAGAGATCTCTCCTTTCATGCAGCTTATGTTCTAGTGAAGAGAGGCAGACAATAATCAATAAGCATAGTAAAAAGTCTACTTTATAGTGAGCTAGAAGAGAATAATTGTGTTACAGCTAAAAACGTAACGGCTTTAAGGGGGATTGCAACTGGGAAGTAAGGGAGTTCTGAGAGTGGAAGGAGCAAACAGTGAAGGGCTTTGTAAGACACTGTGAGGGACTCCTAACTTTATTTTGGCTAAATAGGGAGACATTATACATTTTCATTTGTTTTATATTTTATCCTTTGTATTCCCTGGTAGCTCAGCTGGTAAAGAATCCACCTACAATTCAGGAGACCCCAGTTCGATTCCTGGGTCAGGAAGATCCACTGAGGAAGGGATACGCTGCCCACTCCAGTATTCCTGGGCTTCCCTTGTGGCTGAGCTGGTAAAGAATCCACCTGAAATGCAGGAGGCCTGGGTTCGATCCCTGGGTTGGGAAGATCCACTGGAGAAGGGACTGCCTATCCACTCCAGTATTCTGGCCTGGAGAATTCCATGGACTACAGTCCATGGGTTCACAAAGAGTTGGACACTTTCATATTTTGTTCTTAGCACTGAAGTGGCATGTTTATATCATGACATGACATGATCTAAAATGGTCGTTCTGGCATTCCTAATTTGTTTCCTTTTTAAGAAATTGAAAAATCCGAATCAATGATATTTATGCAAATAAAGGAATACTGAGAATGAGTTATTTTCAGCTCTATCCTCTAACCTTTCAAAGAACATTCATTGAGAAGTGTTGATTGAAAACCACTATATGTCAGACACTGTAGCAAATACCAGTGGTCAGTATCAACAAAAAATGCACAAACGTATCTGTGCTTAGTCATTCAGTTTTGTCCAACTCTTTGCGATCCCATGGATTGTAGCCCACCAGACTCCCCTGTCTGTGGGGATTTTCCAGGAAAGAATACTGGAGTGGGTTGCCATGTTCTCCAGGGGATCTTCCCAACCCAAGGATCAAACCCAGGTCTCTCACATTGTGAGCTGTTTCTTTACTGTCTGAGCCACAGGAGAAGCCCTCTAACTAGAGACAAATGTCTCTAGTTATGTTTTATTTGGGGACTTTATGGAGGACTATAGCCTGTAGGACTTCCCTGATGACTCAGAAGGTAAAGCATCTGTCTGCAATGCAGGAGACCCGGGTTCGATCCCTGAGTCAGGAAGATCCCCTGGAGAAGGAAATGGCAACCCACTCCAGTACTGTTGCCTAGAAAATCCCATGGATGGAGGAGCCTGGTAGGCTACAGTCCATGGGGTCACAAAGAGTCGGACATGACTGAGTGACTTCATTCACTTCTTCATAGCCTGGGAGATAGCGTCTCAAATAGGGCTGAGGGATTTTTCCAAAGAGTTGATGGAAGAGCCATGATATACAGTGGTTTCACTGACAAAAAAAAAAAAAAAATGTAGTCAAATATCAAAAGAATACTGCTAAAGACAAAAACAAAACATCTCAAGTTGATGATTTTACTGCTTTTCTATTTATGAGAAGTTGCAAAAGTCTGGGCTCATTGAAATCATTCCTTAGATATGCATCTTAACTATCTAAGGCCAGTATCCTAGTTTTCTCCATTCTGAATTTCCCTCAGGGTTTACCATCAGGGCATCTGCCACGTCTGATGGTTTGATAGCCAATAACATTTTTTGTTTACTGTAGTGACAGGCAACGTTTTTTTTTTTTTTGGTCCCAAAAAAGAAAAGACATGGGATTCTTTCCCTGAAGGAATTTATAGTCTAGTGGGGGAAACAGATGTAAACACACATGAACCAAATTATTTAGAGGAGCTTTCATGAAGAAGGAATTCAAGGATTCTCCAACTTTGAGTGATGCCTTGAAAATAGACCCACAAAGTATTTATTTGAGGAAAATATTTTATTTATTTTGGCAATACAGAGATACTTAGGTGTGTGTGACTCATAGTCTTTACTGTGGCATAGAAAAGTATAGGAGCAAATATACTAACATTTTCTTGATTTGGACTTTACTGTGATGATTTATTCATTCCATCAATACTTGTTAAAATATCTATAACGTTGCAGGTATTTAAAGTATACTCATTTTCCCCAAAATTGGAATCACATAGAACACTATTCTAAAAGGTATTGATTGTACTGTGATCAAAAAGTTTGGGATATGCTATTTTCTATATCTCTTTCTCTTAGAAAGGCAGTGTTCACTACTAAATTAAGGTCTTCCAGGTATCTGACAATAAGGAAATTTGTTTAAAAGTGTTTATCTGAGTGCTTCCTAAACTTATGGAAACTTGACACAACTCTTTCTACAGAACAGTATTTGGCAGTACACAAGTCTGGAAATTTTTGAGGTTGATAAAATATTTTCTGTCCTAACTACCTATCCTAGGCTCACTGTGCAATTGTGTGTGTGTGTGTGTGTGAATGAAAAATGAGAGAGATAGAGCTGGTATGTATAATCTAAAATCCATTAGATAAGTCGCACTAAAGGTCAGGGACTACTAATTACAAAAATAGCTTGACTCCAATTTTAGGACATCCTAGGATGCTATTATATTGTTTTAGAAAAAAATCTTAAAATAATATATAATTTTTAAAGATCGTGATTTCTTTACTGACTTGCCAGGTGGCTCAGTGGTAAAGAATCCGCCTGCCAATGTAGAAGATGCAGATTTGATTCCTGGGTTGGGAAGATTCCTTGGAGGATGAAATGATAATCCACTTTAGTATTCTTGCCTTGAAAATCCTGTGGACAGAGGAGACTGGTGGGCTATAGTGCATCAAGTCACAAAGAGTCCAACATGACTTAGGAACTTGAGAATGCATGTACACACCATTTATTTACAAGAAAAAAAATCCCTTATGTCCTAGATGGCTGTATCAGTTATTTTTTAAATCAACTGTCCATAGGGGCTAAAATATACCAGCCAGACAGCCTTGTGCCTATGCCAGGATATAAAAAATATTGAGTTCTAAAATGGATTTATTCAACTCTTTGTTGGTATCTTGGGTGCATTCCTTCAGGAAAATTATCACTATTATCTTTCCTAACAGACATCCTGGAATGTGAAGTCAAGTGGGCCTTAGAAAGCATCACTACAAAGCTAGTGGAGGTGATGGAATTCCAGTTGAGCTATTTCAAATTCTGAAAGATGGTGCTGTGAAAGTGCTGCACTCAATATGCCAGCAAATTTGCAAAACTCAGCAGTGGCCACAGGACTGGAAAAGGTCAGTTTTCATTCCAATCCCATAGAAAAGCAATGCCAAAGAATGCTCAAACTACCACATAACTGCACTCATCTCACGTGCTAGTAAAGAAATGCTCAAAGTTCTCCAAGCCAGGTTTCAGCAATGCGTGAACCATGAACTTCCTGATGTTCAAGCTGGTTTTAGAAAAGGCAAAGGCCCAGAGATCAAATTGCCAACATCCGCTGGATCATCAAAAAAGCAAGAGAGTTCCAGAAATACATCTATTTCTGCTTTATTGACTATGTCAAAGCCTTTGACAATGTGGATCACAATAAACTGTGGAAAATTCTGAAAGAGATGGGAATACCAAACCACTTGACCTGCCTCTTGAGAAATCTGTATGCAGGTCAGGAAGCAACAGTTAGAACTGGACATGGAACCACAGACTGGTTCCAAATAGGGAAACGAGTATGTCAAGGCTGTATATTGTCACCTTGCTTATTTAACTTATATGCAGAGTGCATCATGAGAAATACTGGGCTGGAGGAAGCACAAGCTGGAGTCAAGATTTCCAGGAGAAATATCGATAACATCAGATATGCAGATGACACCACTCTTATGGCAGAAAGCGAAGAGGAACTATAAAGCCTCTTGATTAAAGTGAAAGTGGAGAGTGAAAACTTGGCCTAAAGCTCAATATTCAGAAAATGAAGATCATGGCATGTGGTCCCACCACTTCATGGCAAATAGATGGGGAAACAGTGGAAACAGTGTCAGACTTTATTTTTGGGAGCTCCAAAATCACTGCAGATTGTGATTCCAGCCATGAAATTAAAAGACGCTTACTCCTTGGAAGGAAAGTTATGACCAACCTAGATAGTATATTGAAAAGCAGAGATATTACTTTGCCAGCAAAGGTCCATCTAGTCAAGGCTGTGGTTTTACAAGTGGTCATGTATGAATGTGAGAGTTGGACTGTGAAGAAGGCTGAGTACTGAAGAATTGATGCTTTTGAACTGTGGTGTTGGAGAAGACTCTTGAGAGTCCCTTGGACTGAAAGGAGATCCAACCAGTCCAACCTAAAGGAGACCAATCCTGGGTGTTCATTGGAAGGACTTATGCTGAGGCTGAAACTCCAATACTTTGGCCTCCTCATGCGAAGAGTTGACTCATTGGAAAAGACCCTGATGCTGGGAAAGTTTGAGGGCAGGAAGAGAAGGGGACAAGAGAAGATGAGATGGTTGGATGGCATCACTGACTTATGCACATGAGTTTGGGTGAACTCCAGGAGTTGCTGATGTACAGGGAGGCCTGGCATGCTGTGGTTCATGTGGTCACAAAGAGTCAGACACCACTGAGCTACTGAACTGAACTGAACAGTAAATAAATTTGACATTTAAAAAAGAGTTTAGTTGTAGTTGATTAATTTTTACATCAATATATTGACTTTTGTCTGGCATAACTATCATTAAACTACTCAAAAGCCTTTCTTTAAGAAAAATAATATCTTTTGAAGTCAGTTTTTAGAAGTCATATCTCTGTCTCCATCCTTGCTTCTCTTCAATCCATTGTCTGCCCCTCAACCTGACTGGAGCCTTCTAAAATTTTAGCTCTGTAAATGCATCTTCTTAAAACATTTCAATACCCTTCCCTTTATCCACAGAATTATACAAACTTCCAACATAATTTACAGGAATCCTGCAGAGCAGGGACCTATCTACCTCATTAGCTCTATCTCTTATCACTCCCCACTTTTTACCTTTCCTTTGGCCACCCTGAAGTGTATGGAGTTCCTTCTATATTCTACAAACTCTCACTTTTGACTAAGCTATTCCTTCTATTTCATATACTTTAAAAAAAATTAAGTCTTTATTGAGTTTGTTACATTGTTTCTGTTTATGTTTTGATTGTTTGTCTCGAAGCAAGTGGGTCTTAGCTCCCCAACTCAGGATCAAACCCATGCCTGCTGCATCAGAAAGTGAAGTCTTAACCACTGGACCACCAGGGAAGTACATTTTGTACACTTTTTTTTACTATCTCCTCTTCATCTTTTTAGCCCACACATACTCAATGTTCTCTTCTAAGATGTCACTTCTTCAGGGTATCTTTCTATAACCTCTAAGACCAAGTAAGCTAAATGTTTTTCAAAAGTACTCCCATAGCATTTTTTTTGCAGCCCCCCTATTTTGTAGCTATCACATCCTACTGAAATAGTCTATAACTAATACAAACTTAATAATTATTTGAGAGACTAAAAGAACCACAATGTATGTTTCAACTAAATAAGACAAAAAGGATAATATTCTATTTCTTAAACTTAAAGCACTTCTTTTAAGTGGTTATTTACATTTCACACACATTGTTGCTTAATTGAATTTAGCCTCCTGATAATTTTTTCCAATACCGTTAAGACAGAATACTGATTTATACATAGACTTCTTAAGGGGAATGCATACACTAATTATTTTGCTTCCTTTTTGGAAAGAGGCTGAACCTCAAAGGAAGAAATATAGAGTAGAATTTTGAGGATTTGGCCAATAGCACATTATTCTACTCCAATGAATGAACTATTGATCAGATCGCTAAGAATTTTAGCATGTTTAAGGCTGGCAGAGAAAGAATTAGGATACGATTGTACAGAATCTTGATGTTTACCCATAAACTTTATACTTTTCTCACAGGGGCATAACATGACTGATTAAAAACTCAACACTGGTATTTCACTAGAGCAACATATGTGTGTATTCAATCATCAATTAAATCCATCGTTTTCATTTTCATCCAAATCTGTTCTTCTTCCTGTCTTCCTTATTCTGTTTAATAATATCATCATTTAAGCTATATAAACCTCTACATTAGACTTATTTTTCTCTCATTGCTAACATTCACTTGCTTTGTAAAGTCCTGTCAATTATACTTATAAAGCAACCAATTTTCTTTCATCCTTATAATTACTGTCATATTTCAGACCATTATCTTCTCTTCAATGATTTTCTAATTGACTATCCTACCTGAAGACTCACCCCATCAAACTCATCCTTCATAACATAACTGTAAAGGGAGTGTTCTCTGGAACCATAGTGTCAGAGTTTATTACCCTGTTTCTGTCACTGCAGAGCAGATCAGATCAGATCAGTCGCTCAGTCGTGTCCGACTCTTTGCGACCCCATGAATCGCAGCATGCCAGGCCTCCCTGTCCATCACCACCTCCCGGAGTTCACCCAGACTCACGTCCATCGAGTCAGTGATGCCATCGATCCATCTGATACTCTGTCGTCCCCTTATCCTCTTGCCCTCAATCCCTCCCAGCATCAGAGTCTTTTCCAATGAGTCAACTCTTCTCATGAGGTGGCTAAAGTACTGGAGTTTCAGCTTTAGTATCATTCCTTCCAAAGAAATCCCAGGGCTGATCTCCTTCAGAATGGACTGACTGGATCTCCTTGCAGTCGAAGGGACTCTCAAGAGTCATCTTCAACACCACAGTTCAAAAGCATCAATTCTTCGGCGCTCAGCCTTCTTCACAGTCTAACTCTCACAACCATACATGGCAACAGGAAAAAACATAGCCTTGACTAGATGAACCTTTGTTGGCAAAGTAATGTCTCTGCTTTTGAATATGCTATCTAGATTGGTCATAACTTTCCTTCCAAGGAGTGTCTTTTAATTTCATGGCTGCAGTCACCATCTGTAGTGATTTTGGAGCTCAGAAAAATGAAGTCTGACACTGTTTCCACTGTTTCCCCATCTATTTCCCATGAAATGATGGGATCAGATGCCATGATCTTCGTTTTCTGAATGTTGAGCTTTAAGCCAACTTTTTCACTCTCCACTTTCATTTTCGTCAAGAGGCTTTTTAGTTCCTCTTCACTTTCTGCCATAAGGGTGGTGTCATCTGCATATCTGAGGTTATTGATATTTCTCTCGCTAATCTTGATTCCAGCTTGTGTTTCTTCCAGTCCAGCGTTTCTCATGATGTACTCTGCATATAAGTTGAATAAACAGGGTGACAATATACAGCCTTGACGTACTCCTTTTCCTATTTGGAAATAGTCTGTTGTTCCATGTCCAGTTCTAACTGTTGCTTCCTGACCTGCATACAGATTTCTCAAGAGGCAGGTCAGGTGGCCTGGTATTCCCATCTCTTTCAGAATTTTCCACAGTTTATTGTGATCCACATAGTCAAAAGCTTTGAAATAGTCAAGAAAGCAGAAATAGATGCTTTTCTGGAACTCTCTTGCTTTTTCAATGATCCAGCGGATGTTGGCAATTTGATCTCTGGTTCCTCTGCCTTTTCTAAAACCAGCTTGAACATCAGGAAGTTCATGGTTCACATATTGCTGAAGCCTGGCTTGGAGAATTTTGAGCATTACTTTACTAGCGTGTGAGATGAGTGCAATCGTGTGGCAGTTTGAGCATTCTTTGGCATTGCCTTTCTTTGGGATTGCAATGAAAACTGACCTTTTGCATTCCTGTGGCCACTGCTGAGTTGGACAAGTTATTTAAACTCTTTGCACCTCATTATCCTTATCTGAAAGATAGGAATCACAGTAATGTGTATTTCACTGGTTTATTCTAAGTACAAAAATACATAGCACATAGAATTGTGCCTGGCACACGGCAAAAGTTGCATATGCATGAGCTAGTGACAGTAGTAATAGTAATAAAACCTTTGTGACCCTATTAGTCCCCTGCTTAATTATTGCTAGGTCCACTTTCCTTATCATGGTACATAAGGCTTTTCACAAACTAAAACCAGCTGATGGATTCCATCTCTATTTCTAGCTACCAAAGAGCCTATATTCTAGCCACACTGAACTACTTAACATTGTCTGAACTAAACAGACAATTGGCAGAACTCTACATTTCTAGAATGTCATCTGGAAAATACTTATCTTTCCTTAAATATTCTCCTCTAGCATTGCCTACTATCTATAAACTTAGCTTACTTTGAAACAAAATATATTGGTTTTTTTTTTTTTTTTGCATCCTCCACAATGCTACTTTATATATTCTTCTAACATTTCCATGGGGTTACAAACAGTTGGACATGACTCAGTTTGCATGCACACACAATATTTATTTAACAGATTATTTAACAAATATTTCAGTTCAGTTCAGGAAATTAATTATCCTGCAGGAACTAAGGCCCCTATCCAAGAGGGGGATGGTAACTACATGCTAAGACCCTACAGCGGTCAGAACTAGAAGGCTGATGATTGAGATTTCAGGAACACCACCCTGTTACCTCAGTCAGTTCAGTTCACTCAGTCATGTCCAATTCTGTGATCCCATGGATTGCAGCATGCCAGGCTTCTCCATTCATCACCAACTCCTGGAGCTTGCTCAAACTCATGTCCATTGAGTCAGTGATGCCATCCAACCATCTCATCCTCAGTTGTCCCCTTCTCCTCCTGCCTTTAATCTTTCCCAGCAACAGAGTCTTTTCATATGAGTCAGTTCTTTACATCAGGTGGCCAAAGTATTGGAGTTTCAGCTTCAGCATCAGTCCTTCCAATGAATATTCAGGACTGATTTCCTTTAGGATGGACTGGTTGGATCTCCTTGCAGTCCAAGAGACTCTCAAGAGTCTTCTCCAACACCACAGTTCAAAAGCATCAATTCTTTGGTGCTCAGCTTTCTTTAGAGTCCAACTCTCACATCCATACATGACTACTGGAAAAACCATAGCTTTGATAGACAGACTTTTGTTGGTAATGTCTCTGCTTTTTAATATGCTATCTAGCTTAGTCATAGTTTTCTTCCAAGGAGCAAGTGTGTTTTAATTTCATGGCTTGCAGTCACCATCTGCAGTGATTTTGGAGCCAAAGAAAATAAAGTCACTGTTTCCATTGTTTCCCCATCTATTTGCTGTGAAGTGATGGGACCAGATGCCGTGATTTTAGATTTTTGAATATTGAGTTTTAAGCCAGCTTTTTCACTCACCTCTTTCACCTTCGTCAAGATGCTCTTTAGTTCCTCTTCGCTTTCTGCCATAAGAGTGGTGTCATCTGCATATCTGAGGTTATTGATATTTCCCCAGCAATCTTGATTCCAGCCTGTGCTTCATCTAGCCTGGCATTTTGTATGAAAAACACTACATAAGCAGGATGACAATATATAGGTTAGATATATTCCCTTCCCAATTTGAAACCAGTCTTTTTTTTTCATCTCCAGTTCTAGCAGTTGCAACTTGACCTGCATACAAATTTCTCAAGAGGCACGTCTGGTATTTCCATCTCTTTCAGAATTTTCCACAGTTTATTGTGATCCACACAGTCAAAGGCTTTGGCATAGTCAATAAAGCAGAAATAGATGTTTTTCTGTAACTCTCTTGCTTTTTTGATAATCCAGTGGATGTTGGCAATTTGATATCTGGTTCCTCCACCTTTTCTAAAACCAGCTTGAACGTCTGGAAGTTCACGGTTCATGTATTGCTGAAGCCTGGCTTGGAGAATTTTTAAGCATTACTTTACTAGCATGTGAGATGAATGCAATTGTGTGGTAGTTTGAAAATTTTTTGGCATTGCTTTTACTTGGGATTGGAATGAAAACTGACCTTCTCCAGTCCTGTGGCCACTGCTGAGGTTGCCAAATTTGCTAGCCTATTGAGTGCAGCCCTTTCACAGCATCATCTTTCAGGATTTGAAGTAGCTCAACTGGAACGCCATCACCTCCACTAGCTTTGTTCATAGTGATGCTTCCTAAGGCCCACTTGACTTCACAGTCCAGGATGTCTGGCTCTAGGTGAGTGATCACACCATCGTGATTATCTTGGTCGTGAAGATCTTTTTTGTACAGTTTTTCTGTATATTCTTGCCACCTCTGCTTAATATCCTCTGCTTCTGTTAGGTCCCTATCATTTCTGTCCTTTATTGAGCCCGTTTTTGCATGAAATCTTCCCTTGGTATGTCTAATTTTCTTGAAGAGATCTCTAGTCTTTCCCATTCTGTTGTTTTCCTCTATTTCTTTGCATCAATCACTGAGGAAAGCTTTCTTATCGCTCCTTGCTATTCTTTGGAACTCTGCCTTCAGGTGCTTATATCTTTCCTTTTCTCCTTTGCTTTTTGCTTCTCTTCCTTTCACAGCTATTTTTAAGGCCTCCCCAGGCAGCCATTTTGCTTTCTTGCATTTCTTTTCCATGGGGATGATCTTGATCCCTGTTTCCTGTGCAATGTCATGAACCTCCGTCCATAGTTCATCAGGCACTGTATCTATCAGATCTAGGCCCGTAAATCTATTTCTCACTTCCACTGTATAATCATAAGGGATTTAATTTATGTCATACCAAAATGGTCTAGTGGTTTTCCAGTTTCTTCAGTTTAAGTCTCAATTTGGCAATAAGGAGTTCGTGATCTGAACCACAGTCAGTTCCTGGTCTTGTTTTTGCTGACTGTATAGAGCTTCTCCATCTTTGGCTGCAATGAAGATAATCAATCTGATTTTGGTATTGACCACCTGTTGATGTCCATGTGTAGAGTCTTCTCTTGTATTGTTGGAAGAGGGTGTTTGCTACGAACAGTGCGTTCTCTTGGCAAAACTCTATTAGCCTTTTCCCTGCTTCATTCCATATTCCAAGGGCAAATTTGCCTGTTACCCCAGGTGTTTCTTGAATTCCTACTTTTGCATTCCAGTCCCCTATAATGAAAAGGACATCTTTTTTGGTTGTTATTTCTAAAAGGTCTTGTAGGTCTTCATAGAACCTTTCAACTTCAGCTTCTTCAGCATTACTGGTTGGGGCATAGACTTGGATTACTGTGATATTGAATGGTTTGCCTTGGAAATGAACAGAGATCATTCTATCATTTTTGAGATTGCATCCAAGCACAGCATTTCAGACTCTTTTGTTGACCATGATGGCTACTCCATTTCTTCTAAGGGATCCTTGCCCACGGTAGTAGATATAATGCTCATCTGAATTAAATTCACCCGTTCCAGTACATTTTAGTTCGCTGATTCCTAGAATGTTGACGTTCAGTCTTGCCATCTCCTGTTTAACCACTTCCAATTTGCCTTGATTCATGGACCTGACATTTCAGGTTCCTATGCAATATTGCTCTTTACAGCATCGGACTTGCTTCTATCACCAGTCACATCCACAAGGGGTATTATTTATGCTCTGGCTCCATCCCTTCATTCTTTCTGGAGTTTGTTCTCCACTGATTTCCTGTAGCATATTGGGCACCTACTGACCTGGGGAGTTCCTCTTTCAGTATCCTGTAATTTTGCCTTTTCATACTGTTCATGGGGCTCTCAAGGCAAGAATATTGAAGTGGTTTGCCATTCCCTTCTGCAGTAACATTCTGTCAGACATTTCCACCATGACCCGTATATCTTGGATGGCCCTACATAACATGGCTTAATTTCATTGAGTTAGACAAGGCTGTGGTCCGTGTGATCAGATTGACTAGTTTTCTGTGATTATGGTTTCAGTGTGTCTGCCCTCTGATGCTCTCTCACAACAACTACCTTCTTACTTGGGTTTCTCTTACCTTGGACGTGGGGTATCTATTCACTGCTGCTTCAGCAAAATGCAGCCACTGCTCCTTACCTTGGACGAGGGGCATCTCCTCATGGCCGCCCCTCCTGACCTTCAACGTGGAGTAGCTCCTCTCCACCCTCCTGCACCCGCACAGCCACCTCTCCTTGAATGTAGCGTTGCTCCTCTTGGCCGCCTCCCCTGGCCTCAGGCTTGGGGTAGTTCTTCCTGGCCGCCGCCCCTGACCTTGGACCTGGGGTAGCTCCTCTCGGCCACCGTCCCGACCTTGGGCAAGGGGTAGCTCACCAAGGCCACACTTCTGCGTGGTCCATCACAGCTGGCTGTCCTTAGTTAGGACAACAACACAGAGCATCCTATGGTATATAATGCTCCTAGAGGTAGATACACTATCAGATGCATCTGAGGCTCCAGGGAAAACAAAGGTCAAATCTTTCATTATTCCCCTCTGCTATAATCTATATGTGCTTAATAATAGCTTAAGACATTTGTCTTCAGTTCAGTTCAGTTCAGTTGTTCAATCTTGTCCAACTCTTTGAGACCCCATGAATCGCAGCACGCCAGGCCTCCTTGTCCACCATCAACTCCCAGAGTTCACTCAGATTCATGTCCGTTGAGTCAATGATGCCATCCAGCCATCTCATCCTCTGTCGTCCGCTTCTCCTCCTGCCCCCAATCCCTCCCAGCATCAGAATCTTTTCCAATGAGTCAACTCTTTGCATGAGGTGGCCAAAGTACTGGAATTTCAGCTTCAGCATCATTCCCTCCAAAGAAATCCCATTTGTCTTACAGTTTGATTATTATTGAGATGGGCATAATAAGAAGTCTCTCTCAGATGAAATATTATTATTCAAAAAATTTAGTCTTATATATAAAATCGTATTTATTCTGTTCATCCTATCGTGCTATTAAACTGTGGTTCAAAAATAACATCGTAGAAGTCAGGAAATGTCTATGCAACGTGCATTTTTGACAAGTGGTATATTTACAAGTATATTTGTCAGGCTTGTAACACTACTTAAAAGTCATATTTTTCATTTGTCTTAAAAGACAAATCCTCATATCAGTGTAAAAGTTACTTTGTACCTATTAATACATAAACACTGGCTTATAGAACATAAGCTACACTTTTGAAATGTAAACCCACACAAAACCTCATGAGTTCTACAGAATTTGAATAAGTACATTTCAATAAATTTAAGCCTAACATATCATTTTAATGTTCAGCTCTGTCTTCCTATCACAGAAATTATGAATAATCCTTTGGAAGGTTAGTTAACTTGTTTTTGTCACTGTCTGGAGGAATCCAGGTAATTGTTGAATAAAATGTGTGACTGGAAGGCAACATATATTAGTCACTTTTGAAAATTTAACCATAAAGACAATATTCTTTCTATCTAGGATGTAATAACTACCAAGATGGGCTTCCCAGGTTGGTAAAAAATCCGCCTGTCAGTGCAGGAAACACAAAAGACAAGGGTTCAATCCTGGGTCTGGTCGATCCCCTGGAGGAGGAAATTACAACTCACTCCACTATTCTTGCCTGGAAAATTCCATGGACAGAGGATCCTGGAGGGCTACAGTCCATGGGGTAGCAAAGAGTTGGACACATACCACTGAGCACAGCTGACTCACAACAACCTATTATTGAATATTTACTATGTGCCAGGCACAATACTAGGCATTTTTCACACCTTATTTTTAGATAAGAAATAAGAAAAACTTTATAAAATGGATATTATTATCCCAGGAAAGATATAAACATCTGAATGCAGAGGTCCAAAGAATTGCAAGAAGAGATAAGAAAGCCTTCTTCAGCAATCAATGCAAAGAAATAGAGGAAAACAACAGAAGGGGAAAGACTAGAGATCTCTTCAAGAAAATCAGAGATATCAAAGGAACATTTCATGTAAAGATGGTCTTGATAAAGGACAAAAATGGTATGGACATAACAGAAGCAGAAGATCTTAAGAAGAGATGGCAAGAATACACAGAAGAACTGTACAAAAAGGATCTTCACGACCCAGATAATCATGATGGTGTGATCACTGACCTAGAGCCAGACATCCTGGAATGTGAAGTGAAGTGGGCCTTAGAAAGCATCACTACAAACAAAGCTAGTGGAGGTGATGGCATTACAGTTGAGCTATTCCAAATCCTGAAAGATGATGCTGTGAAAGTGCTGCACTGAATATGCCAGAAAATTTGGAAACCTCAGCAGTGGCCACAGGACTGGAAAAGGTCAGTTTTCATTCCAATCCCAAAGAAAGGCAATGCCAAAGAATGCTTAAACTACTGCATAATTGCACTCATCTCACACACTAGTAAAGTAATGCTCAAAATTCTCCAAGCCAGGCTTCAGCAATATGTGAACCATGTACTTCCTGATGTTCAAGCTGGTTTTAGAAGAGGCAGAGGAACCAGAGATCAAATTGCCAACATTCGCTGGATCATGGAAAAAGCAAGAGAGTTCCATAAAAACATCTATTTCTGCTTTATTGACTATGCCAAAGCCTTTGACTGTGTGGATCACAATAAACTGTGGAAAATTCTGAAAGAGATGGGAATACCAGACCACCTGATCTGCCTCTTGAGAAATTTGTATGCAGGTCAGGAAGCAACAGTTAGAACTGGACAAGGAACAACAGACTGGTTCCAAATAGGAAAAGGAGTATGTCAACGCTGTATATTGTCACCCTGTTTATTCAACTTATATGCAGAGTACATCATGAGAAACGCTGGACTGGAAGAAACACAAGCTGGAATTAAGACTGTCGGGAGAAATATCAATAACCTCAGATATGCAGATGACACCACCCTTATGGCAGAAAGTGAAGAGGAACTAAAAAGCCTCTTGATGAAAGTGAAAGTGGAGAGTGAAAAAGTTGGCTTAAAGCTCAACATTCAGAAAACGAAGATCATGGCATCCAATCCCATCTCTTCATAGGAAATAGATGGAGAAACAGTGGAAACCGTTTCAGGCTTTATTTTTCTGGGCTCCAAAATCACTGCAGTTGGTGACTGCAGCCATGAAATTAAAAGATGCTTACTCCTTGGAAGGAAAGTTATGACCAACCTAGATAGCATATTGAAAAGCAGAGACATTACTTTGCCAACAAATGTTCATCTAGTCAAGGCTATATTTTTTTCCTGTGGTCATGTATGGATGTGAGAGTTGGACTGTGAAGAAGGCTGAGCACTGAAGAATTGATGCTTTTAAAGTGTGGTGTTGGAGAAGACTCCTGAGAATCCCTTGGACTTCAAGGAGATCCAACCAGTCCATTCTGAAGGAGATCAGCCCTGGGATTTCTTTGGAAATAATGATGCTAAAGCTGAAACTCCAGTACTTTGGCCACCTCATGCAAAGAGTTGACTCATTGGAAGACTCTGATGCTCGGAGGGATTGTGGGCAAGAGGAGAAAGGGACGACAGAGGATGAGATGGCTGGATGGCATCACTGACTCGATGGACGTGAATCTGGGTGAACTCCGGGAGTTGGTGATGGACAGGGAGGCCTGACGTGCTGCGATTCATCGGGTCGCAAAGAGTCGGACACGACTGAGTGACTGATCTGATCTGATTTAACAATGCTAATTGACAGAACAAGGATATGAATCCAGGTTTAGACACAGTGCCTACATTATCAGAATTCTACAATAAGCATAATCTAAATCAAAGAAATCTCCAACCAGTGATAATACATGTTTAACTTGATAGAACATGTTTATTTACAGGATGGTTGCAAAATGATGTAGCCAGTGCTACAGCACTGTTTGAAAGCACAGATCTATTGGTTACATAAAATCTTTTGATATACCCAGAAACTTCTGAGCCTGATTTTTATGTCTATTAGAAGACACCTAAATGCAGAGTTGAGCAAAATGAGTAAATAAAAGATTAAGTTTCATATAAATTATGAAATTATTGATACAAGATGAACCTAAGAAGTCCAGCACACCAGCTGGAACTAGTGTTGATAGATAGGTGTGTGATAAAATAGGCACTGGGCTTCCTCTAGAGATGCTGTATGGATGATTCTTCTAAAGCAGTTGTTCCTAACCTTTTTTTTTTTTTTTCCCCTTATGGAATCTTTTGAGAATCTAAGAGCTATGGACTCTTTCCACTGGGGAAAATATGCAAATATACAGAATTTTAAATAACATTACAAGGAGTGCATTTCCTTCCCAGGTGGCTCAGTGGTAAAGAATCTGCCTGCCCATGCAGGAGCCACAGGGGACACAGGTTCAATCCCTGGAGGAAGAAATGGTAACCCACTCCAGTATTCTTGCTTGAGAAATTCCACAGATAGAGGAATCCAGCAGTATACCATCCATCAGGTCCAAAAAGAATCAGACAAGAATGAGCGACTGAACAAGAACATGAGCCCACAAGGTGTTCATAGCCCTTCTGAATCCCATTTATGCCCTGGCAATATAGACTTAAGAATTCTTACTGTAGAAACCTCTCTGGTGGTCCAGTTGTTAAGGCTCTATACTTCCACTGCAGGGAGCATGGGTTCAATCCCTGGTCAGGGAACTAAGATCCCTATATGACAAAGCCAAAATAAAACCTCTTATTGTATAGCTCTTTTCTTCAGACACTTTCTTTGCAACAAGGATACTTGGACTTATTTGAAATAATAATAATTAACAATAATTAGAGCCGTTGCCTATCAATCTAATTAACAGAAAGATATTTTTACTTTATTATCATTATTATTTCTGAAAGGCATAGCTATCACAACACAAAGTTAAAACTGTATGTTGTGTAAGCCTAAGAAACCAGTTTAGGATAGTTCCTAAGTCTTCTTCTTGTCTCTGATAATGATTTCCCTCATTTTATTTGTAAGTATATTGTCATCTCCTAATCTCAGCTAGTTTAATATACGTAAAAGAGAAAGTATTCTATTCTACCTTCAAAAATATTTTGCAATCAACACATTTTCTTTAATCCAAAACATCGATTTTAGTTTCTACTTAGCTTTCAGTCATTTCAGTCGCTCAGTTTTTTCCTACTCTTTGCAACCCCATAGACAGCAACATGCCTGGCTTCCCTGTCCATCCCCAACTTCCAGAACTTGCTCAAACTCATGTCCGTTAAGTCTGATGACATCCAACCATCTCCTCTGTATTTACTTTTAAATATGGACAAATTAGTCTGGTTAAATAGAAAAAATGCAAAAAATTAAAAACTAAAACCAATTTAATATAATGTGAATAGTATGCTCTATGAATTGTCCACCTCATGAGCCATGAATGTGAGCTCTAGCTAAGATTCAAGGGTTAAGAAATTCACACGATGGGATAGAGACATTTGTAAAGAGTTTGACAGCTATGTGTGAGATAAAAGATACAGCTGCTTTAGTTTTGCTCAAGAACATAAACATGTCTATGAAATAACACTATAGGGGGACTCCAAGTAGATGCAGTCTATCTAGGTGTTAAAGGTCAAATGCTCAGAAGAGCAATTTTCCACTAAAAGTGTCTTAGTTTGATTGAGACACCCAGAACTTTGGTGAGACAGTGGTACAAGTTTTCTCCATGTTCTCATTAGATATATGGAGTCAGAATGAGAATCAAGGTGAAAAACGTGATTCTTGAACAAAATTCAGTATTAAGATGCTCATTTCAACATTATGATTCAGACTATTTTAGGCAAGTTATTTTCCCAAATGTTCTAGACACAGGAATAAAAGCCCACCATCTGCAGATAGTTTTGTTTAGCTTGTACAATATGCTTTGATGAACTTGAATGTCCTTCAATGTGCATTCACTCTCAATTTATCTCAGGCCCCACCACCATCTTATCACTTTATTCTCTCTCCTTCACCTTTTATGGTTATTTTCTTGGGTGTTGAAAGCATTTGAGTTTGAGACCCTATAGCTAGAGTGGAAAAATAATTATTAACACTTTCCTGATATAAGAATTCTTATTTATATAAGGATACTTATTTATTTTGTAACTAAAATACTTTACCTAAATATGAAATTGTGAATTAGAGCTGAAGGTGGGTACAACTCAAACGCTGATGAGATGATCAGTCAGACAACAAATATTTGTTTAGTGAGTGACCATTATTTTCTAGGCAACCCCAGGCATGGGGATAACATGCATCAAAGAGATACGCATGGTTCCTGTCCTCATGGAGTATCCAGTGTGGCAGCGAAGCTTTCAATGTAGAATCACTGAAATGATTAGAGAAAGCCTTAATAAGAAATCCAAAGTACATTTATAAAAAAAAAAATGCAAAAACGTACTGAGATATAGAAGCTACTTTGAGAGAAATACTATGGTCTGATTCAAGAGGAATGAATATTGGAAAAATATGACTTCTTCTCAAATTAATTGCAGCTGTAATACAATCCCAATCAAAATTTAAATAAGATTTTTATGTATTTTGACAAAATGATTCTAAACTCCACATAGTAGAGTGAACAGATAATATAAAATAAAAATTTAAAAAGTGACAGCATTATCAAAACATATTATAAAACTACAGTGAAACAGAGTAATAAAAACTCTTTTTATAATATTCAATTCTTGATAAATGAGGCATCACAAATTTTAGGGTAAATAAAGAATCATTTCAGAACAGTACTGTGATGATTGGTTAACTGTAAAGACAAATGATGTTACATTTTCTTCTCATAAGATATATCACAATGAAAATCCAGATGGTCTAAATAGTTGAATGTAAATCATCTAAATATAACTGGAAAATATAAAATATATAGAAAAACAAGTCATAAAAGAAAGAAACTGAACATTAATCCACCATCTGAATAGTAAGAGCACTATTTTTCTAAGATTAAAAACAAGGCAAGAAAGGAAAATGAATAGATTGGACTATACAGAAATTAAATTTCTGATTCTTAGAGAAGATGATTTATTAAGATGAAAAAAAACTGTTAAAACAAAAATGTTATAATAAAATTATATTAAAACAAAGAATGAAAATCTTAGCTTATATATGTATATAAATTCATGTATATATATACATGAATTTATATATATATATATATATATATATATATATATATATATATATAAGCACTGAAGGCCTCAATAGACAAATGAGCAAGAACATAAATTGATAGAATGTAAAATGTGAATGGGTAAATAAGATAAGAAAACACTTTCAACTTCATTATCAGAGAATTACTAATTGGATGTACTTGTTTATTAATTTAACAATATTTTTCTGGTGAAAATATTCAAGCATGGATTTAATAAAAGAAGATACACATTTTTGCTATATTCATTGGAAGGACTGATGTTGAAGCTCCAATACTTTGGCCACCTAATGCAAATAGCAGACTCATTGGAAAAGACCTTGATGCTGGAAAAGGTTGAGGGCAGGAAGAGAAGAGGGTGACAGAAGATGAGATGGTTTGATGGCATTACCAACTCAATGGACATAAGTTTCAGGAAACTCAGGGAGATAATGAAGGACAGGGAAATCTGGCATGCTGAAGTCCATGTGTTCACAAAGAGTTGGACTTGACTGAATGACTGAATGACAACAAATAAACTGGAACAATTTTTCCATAAGGCAGTTTGTCAATATGCATTAAGAATGATAAAAAGGTTCATATGTTTGACATTTTGCATCATGATATAGAAGCCTACAAAAAAAAAGATCAAATTGCCAACATCTGTTGTCTCAAAGAAAAAGCAAGAGAATTCCAGAGAAGCATCTAAATCTGCTTTACTGATTACTCCAAAGCCTTTGACTGTGTAGATCACAACAAACTGGAAAATTCTTCAAGAGATGGGAATACCAGATCACCTTACCTGCCTCCTGAGAAATCTGTATGCAGGTCAAGAAGCAACAGTTAGAACTGGACATGGAACAACAGACTGGTTCCAATTTGGGAAAGGAGTATGTCAAGACTCTATATTGTCACCCTGCTTATTTAGCTTATGTGCAGAGTACTACGAAATGCCAGCCTGGATGAAGCACAAGCTGGAATTAAGATGCAAGGAGAAATACCAATAACCTCAGATATGCACATGACACCACTCTTATGGCAGAAACTGAAGAGGAAGTAAAGAGCCTCTTGATGAAAGTGAAAGAGGAGAGTGAAAAAGCTGGCTTAAAACTCAATATTTGAAAAACTAAGATCATGCCATCTGGTTCCATCACTTCACAGCAAATAGATGGAGAAGCAATGGAAACAGTGAGAGACTATTTTCTTGGGCTCCAAAATCAATGCAGATGGTGACTGCAGCCATGAAATTAGAAGACACTTGCTCCTTTGAAGAAAAGCTATGACCAGTCTACACAGCATATTAAAAAGCAGAGAGATTACTTTGCCAACAAAGGTCCGTTTATTCAACGCTATGGTTTTTCCAGTAGTCACATATGAATGTGAGAGGTGGACCATAAAGAAAACTGAGTGCTTAAGAATTGATGCTTTTGAATTGTGGTGTTGGGGAAGTCTCTTGTGAGTTCCTTGGATGGCAAGGAGATCAAACCAGTCAACACTAAAAGGAAATCAATCCTGAATATTCATTGGAAGGACTGATGCTGAAGCTGAAACTCCAATAATTTAGCCACGTGATGTGAAGCGCCAACTCAGTAGAAAAGACCCCAATAACTGCAAAAGATTGAAGGCAGGAGGAGAAGGGGACAACCGAGGATGAGATGGTTGGATGGCATCACAGACTCAATGGACATGAGTTTGAGCAAGCTCCAGGAGTTGGTGATGGACAGACAGGGAAGCCTGGTGTGGTGCAGTCCATAGGTCCACAAAGGGTCAGACACGACTGAGTGACTGAACTGATAGAAGCCTACTGGGGCTTCCCAGGTGGTGCTAGTGTTAAAGGACACACCTTCCAAGAGATGTGTGTTTGATCACTGGGTTGATAAGATCCCCTGGAGGAGGGCATGGCAACCCACTCTGGTACTCTTGCCTGGAGAATCCCCATGGACAGAGGAGCCTGGTGGGCTGCAGTCCATAGGGTCTCACCGAGTCAGACATGACTGAAGCAACTTAGCATGCATAGAAGCCTATATTAAGGAACTAAACAGAAACAAAGGAAATCATCAGAGATGCTAGGATTAATTTCTCAAAGATGTTCTTTGATCCACTGTATATAATAGGAACACACTGGAAAGAGCAAAAATATTCAGTGAAAAGAAAATTCAAGTAAGTTATAGAACATTATATAATTATTAAAGTATTTTGCAAAGAGTTTTTAGTAACTTGGAAATAATGGCTAAAGTAATACCTAATAGTAACTATTGCATGCTGATGATGTTCCAGGCATTTTACTATGGGCTTAAAATACATTATTTCATTAAAGAAAAAATAATTTAATGGAGTTGGGGGAGTTGAGGACGGGAGTTGAATACAAAGTCAATATGGTATAACTTCAACAATATTACATATATAGAGAAAAAAAAAAGATTGAAAGAATATATGCACAAATACATTCCCAACATTTCTGGTTTATTTTTTATTTTTTTGTACTTAATTACAGTTAGAATTTCTTAAAGAAATATTTATATATTAACATAATCAGAAACAAACATAGAGATAATGACCATATAAATGTGATACCTCAGTAAAGAGACCTGCTTGACTCTGTTTCTTACCCTCTCTTATGCTCTGATACTTTCATCCTTAATTCATGTCCAACTACATCTATGCAGCAGAATTGAAGAGGTCAAATGTTATGCTTGTCTTCACACAATGTAGAGATTTATATTATATCATTTATTTTTGAATGTAATATAAACTGAATTAGTTAATATCTTATATGTGCTGTGCTGTGCTGGCTCTTCAGTCGTGTTTGACTCTTTGTGACCCTACCAACTGTAGCCTGCCAGGCTCCTTTGTCACTGGGATTCTCCAGGCAAGAATACTAGAGTGGGTTGCCATTCCCTTTTCCAGGGGATCTTCCTGACCCAGGGATAGAATGCTCATCTCTTAGATTTCCTGCATTGGCAGGCAGGTTCTTTACCCCTAGTAGCACCTGAGAAGCCCCAGTTAGTTTACATATGTAAGTAATAAAAAAAAGTCAAGTAAATGAATTCAATTCCGGATATTCTATCAACAAATTAAAACTAAGTATATATAATCCAGTTGCATTCATAGATGCAGAAACAGTGGAAACAGTGACAGACTTTATTTTGGGGGGCTCCAAAATCACTGCAGATGGTAACTGCAGCCATGAAATTAAAAGACCCTTGCTCTTGGAAGAAAAGTTATGACCAACCTAGACAGCATATTAAAAAGCAGAGATATTCCTTTGGTCCATCTAGTCAAAGCTATGGTTTTTCTAGTAGTCATGTATGGATGTGAGAGTTTGACTACAAAGAACACTGAGCACCAAAGAATTGATGCTTTTTTAACTGTGGTGCTCATGCTGTTTGCCGGGGACCAGCTCCGGCTGATCCAGGGTATTGGAAGGAGAGATGGCGTAGGCGAAGATCAGGAAATAATTGCTTAATTAAATGTTAATTAAGGATATAAAGAGTAATAGAATGAGGATAGCTCAGTAAAATTCAGTGAAGAAAAGAGGCTGAAATAAGGATAGCTCAGTGAGGAAATTCAGTGGAGAAAAGAGGCTGAATAATTCAGCCAGAAGGTAAGAGAAAGAACGACATGGTGAGACCAAGTTTTGGTGAACAAGGCCCGCACTTTATTTTCCAAAGTAGTTTTTATACCTTAAGTTATGCATAGAGGATAATGGGGGAAGGGGTAGAGTCAGGCAGCAAGCCATGCTTTCTTCCTGCAAACTTATCATATGCAAAAGCTTAGGTGATTTGCATCATCTTCTGGCCCGGAGGCCTGTTAACATTTTAAGACCCTTTCTTCAGAAAACTTATTTTTCTCTGAAGGTGATAAGTCAAGCGCCACCCTCCAAGAGCATTAGATAAAGTTGCATTCCTACAGAGCAAAGGTGTGGTGGGCTATAACAAGAAAAAGAATTAACTCAAGGGTCCCAGGTTACAAACATTAAAGCTACTACTTACACCAATTATATTAATCAATACACTGCCAGGGACACAGCAGGTAAGGGATATGGAAACTTAGCAGCAAACATTGGCCCAACAAGTGAAAATCCCTTCACCAATACAATTTCTAATCAATCTTTTAACTACTCAAAAGAATCTGTGTTTAGACAGTTTAGAACATCTCCTGCCTCTCACAGTTGGGAGGCTCTGAACAATCACATGTGGCCGGAAAAACCTATTCAGGCAGGCTAGAGGATTTCCAAAGGAGTTTGTAGGTTAAACACTGTCACACCCAGGAATTATTAACTGGAACTGTAAGCTAACTTTTTTTCAGAGAGAGGTAGTGGGGGACAGCCCCCTGTAAAGTCAGAGGTGTAGGTGAAAGCACAAAGCAGAAAGTAGGCAGACTCTGGTTTTGGGGGTATATGCTCGAGAATTTCCAGGGGGACTCCTGAAGCTCGATCCCGCCTTTGTGTATGCCGAGGCTCCTTCCTCATGACCTTTGTCATGGGCAGAGTTCCTCACTGGCTCCCAGAAGTGATAGAATTCCAGTTGAGCTATTCCAGATCCTGAAAGATGATGCTATGGAAAGTGCTGCACTCAATATGCAATATGCCGGCTCCCGGCAGCTGTTCATTGGGTTCTCAAGGCAAGAATACTTAAGAGGTTTGCCATTCCCTTCTCCAGTGTAGAATCCAGGTAGCTCAAACTACTGCAGAATTGCACTCATCTCACATGTTAGTAAAGTATTGTTCAAAATTCTCCAAGCCAGGCTTCAGCAATATGTGAACCATGAACTTCCAGATGTCCAAGCTGTTTTTAGAAAAGGCAGAAGAACCAGAGATCAAATTGCCAGCATCTGCTGGATCATCAAAAAAGCATGAGCATTCCAGAAAAACATCTATTTCTGCTTTATTGAGTACGCCGAAGCCTCTGACTATGTGGATCACAAAAAACTTTGTAAAATTCTTCAAGAGATGGGAATAACAGTCCACTTGACCTGCCTCTCTAGAAACCTGTATGCAGGTCAGGAAGCAGCAGTTAGAATTGAACAAGGAACAACAGACTGGTTCCAAATAGAGAAAGGAGTACATCAAGGCTGTCTACTGTCACCCTGCTTATTTAACTTATATGCAGAGTACATCATGAGAAACACTGGGCTGGAGGAAGCACAAGCTGGAATCAAGATTGCTGGAATCAAGATTGCTGGAAGAAATATCAATAACCTCAGATATGCAGATGACACCACCTTTATGGCAGAAAGTGAAGAGGAACTAAAAAGCCTCTTGATGAAAGTGAAAGTGGAGAGTGAAAAAGTTGGCTTAAAGTTCAACATTCAGAAAATGAAGATCATGGCATCTGGTCCCATCACTTCATGGGAAATAGTTGAGGAAACAGTGGAAACAGTGAGCTTTAAGCCAACTTTTTCACTCTCCACATCAGGGGCGGAGGCCGGGAGGAGCTACTCCATTCCCCCGTGCCCAAGGCCAGGGGCAGCGGCCAGGAGGAGCCACCCCATGTACGAGGCCAGAGGTGTCGGCCGGGAGAACCAACCCCATGCCCAAGGCCAGGGGCAGCGGCTGGGAGGAACAACCTCAGGTCCAAGCAGCCGTGGCTGCATGGGTGCAAGAGGGCGTAGAGAAGCTATCCCATGTTGAAAGTCAGGAAGGGTGGTGGTGAGGAGATACCCCTCATCCAAGGTAAGGAGCAGCAGCTGCACTTTGCTGGAGCAGCCGTGAAGAGATACCCCACACCCAAGGTAAGAGAAGCCCTAGTAAGATGGTAGGTATTGCAAGAGGGCATCAGAGGGCAGACACACTGAAACCATGCTCACAGAAAACTAGTCAATCTAATCACACTAGGACCACAGCCTTGTCTAACTCAAAGAAATTAAGCCATGCCCGTGGGGCAACCCAAGAAGGGCAGGTCATGGTGGAGAGATCTGACAGAATGTGGTCCACTGGAGAAGGGAATGGCAAACCACTTCAGTGTTCTTGCCTTGAGAACCCCATGAATAGTATGAAAAGGCAAAATGATAGGATACTGAAAGAGGAACTCCCCAGGTCAGTAGGTGCCCAATATGCTACTGGAGATCAGTGCAGAAATAACTCCAGAAAGAATGAAAGGATGGAGCCAAAGCAAAAAGAATACCCAGCTGTGGATGTGACTGGTGATAGAAGCAAGGCCCAATGCTGTAAAGAGCAATATTGCATAGGAACCTGGAATGTCAGGTCCATGAATCAAGGCAAATTGGAAGTGGTCAAACAAGAGATGGCAAGAGTGAATGTCGACATTCTAGGAATCAGCGAACTAAAATGTACTGAAATGGGTGAATTTAACTTAGATGACCATTATATCTACCGCTGCAGGCAGGAATCCCTCAGAAGAAATGGAATAGCCATCATGGTCAAGAAAAGAGTCCAAAATGCAGTACTTGGATGCAATCTCAAAAACGACAGAATGATCTCTGAATACGGAATGAAGCAGCGCAAAGACTAATAGAGTTTTTCCAAGAAAATGCACTGGTTCCAACAACACAAGAGAAGACTCTACACATGGACATCACCAGATGGTCAACATAGAAATCAGATTGATTATATTCTTTGCAGCCAAAGATGGAGAAGCTCTATACAGTCAACAAAAACAAGACCAGGAACTGACTGGCTAAGATCATGAACTCCTGATTATCAAATTCAGACTGAAATTGAAGAAAGTAGGGAAAACCACTAGACCATTCAGGTATAACATAAATCAAATCCCTTATGACTATACAGTGGAAGTGAGAAATAGATTTAAGGGTCTAGATCTGATAGATAGAATGCCTGATGAACTATGGAATGAGGTTCGTGACATTGTCCAGGAGACAGGGATCACGACCATCCCCATGGAAAAGAAATGCAAAAAAGCAAAATGGCTGCCTGGGGAGGCCTTACAAGTAGCTGTGAAAAGAAGAGAAGCGAAAAGCAATGGAGAAAAGGAAAGATATAAGCATCTGAATGCAGAGTTCCAAAGAATAGCAGGAAGGGATAAGAAAGCCTTCCTCAACTATCAATGCAAAGAAATAGAGGAAAACAACAGAATGGAAAAGACTGGAGATCTCTTCAAGAAAATTATAGATACCAAGGGAACATTTCATGCAAAGATGGGCTCAATAAAGGACAGAAATGGTATGGACCTAACAGAAGCAGAAGATATTAAGAAGAGGTGTCATGAATACACAAAATAACTGTACAAAAAAGATCTTCACGACCAAGATAATCACGATGGTGTGATCACTGACCTAGAGACAGACATCCTGGAATGTGAAGTCAAGTGGGCCTTAGAGAGCATCACTATGAACAAAGCTAGTGGAGGTGATGGAATTCCAGTTGAGTTCTTTCAAATCCTGAAAGATGATGCTGTGAAAGTGCTGGGGTCCAGCCCCGGCTGATCCAGGGAGTTTGAAGCGTGGACAGCATCAGCGAGGATCAGGATACAATAGCTTCAATTAGATATTAATTAGAGATATAAAGAGTAATAGAATAGCTCAGTAGGAAAATTTAGTGGAAAAAAGAGGCTGAGTAGCTTGGTTTATGCGGGAGACCAATAAAACTTCAAGACAAGAAGTTTGCAGCACTTACGTAGGCTGCAGGCGTCCTTCCTTTCTCCTGAAGGAGAGGAGACACTGAGGCCTCCCTGGTCAGATCTTAGAAGCCCAGGCAGAATTAGTAAGCTTGGTGGGTTCCACGCTCCAGATGGAGACTCAGCCAGAGTTTGAGAGAGAGAGCAACATGGGGAGACCAGTATTTCGAGAAACTGATCCCAGTTCTTTATTTTCCATGGTCTAGGTTTATACACTGAGATGTTATGCAAAAGTCACGCGGGGTCAGCAGTCCTGACTTTTATCAAAGTCAGGTGCTTCATACAAATGTATACAGAGGTCTTAGGGATGTTACATCATCTTCTGGCCAGGGGGCTTGCTGACAATTTATGACCCTCTCCTTGTGATGGCAGTCAGTCAACCAGGACACTTATTTCTCCAGGGGTGATTATTCTTAAAACAGACGCCACCCAAATAAAGTTACAGTCCTATATGGTGAGGGTGTAGTGGGTTTTAGTTAAGGAAAAGAATTTACTTAGCCTAAGGTCTAACGTGATTAATATCAAAGGTTAATACTTATTTCTTCTATATATTCATTAATGCGTATAAGGGCAGGGGATGTGGAGACTTAGCAGTCAGCATTGGCTCAACAAATGAAAAACCCTTCACCAATACAACTTCTAATCAGCCCACTATACTTATACTAATAGTTTTCTAGCTTCTCTAAAGAACCTGTTTTTAGAAGGTTTAAAGCATCTCGTGCCTCTCACGGTTGGGAGGCTGTGAGCAATCACATGTGGCCGGACAAGCCTGTCAGGCAGGCTAGAGAACCTTCAGAGGAGTTTGTAGGTTAAAACACTCTTGTCATGCCCAGGAGTTTTTATTAACTGAAGCTCTAAGTTAACTCCTTCTCCGAAAGAGGTGTTGGAGAACAGCCCCCCATAAAGTCAGAGGTGTAGGTGAGAGCACAAAGTAGTAAAGTAGGCAGGCTCTGGTTTGCGGGGTAGATGCTCAGGGATTTCCAGGGGGACTCCTGAGGCTTGATCCCGCCTTTGTGTATGTCGAGCCTCCTTCCTCATGACCTTTGTCGTGGGTGGAGGTCCTCCTGGCGGCTCCCCGCATGAAAGTGCTGCACTCAATATGCCAGAAAATTTGGAAAACTCAGCAGTGGCCACAGGACTAGAAAAGGTCCGTTTTCATTCTAATCCCAAAGAAAGGCAATGCCAAAGAATGCTCAAACTACAGCACAATTGCACTCATCTCACACGCTAGTAAAGTAATGCTCAAAATTCTCCAAGCCAGGCTTCAGCAATACATGAACCGTGAACTTCCTGATGTTCAAGCTGGTTTTAGAAAAGGCAGAGGAATCAGAGATCAAATTGCCAACATCCACTGGATCATGGAAAAAGCAATAGAGTTCCAGAGAAACATCTATTTCTGCTTTATTGACTATGCCAAAGCCTTTGACTGTGTGGATCACAATAAACTGTGGAAAATTCTTCAAGAGATGGGAATATCAGACCACCTGACCTGCCTCTTGATAAACCTGTATGCAGGTCAGGAAGCAACAGTTAGAACTGGACATGGAACAACAGACTGGTTCCAAATAGGAAAAGGAGTACATCAAGGCTGTATATTATCACTCTGCCTATTTAACTTATATGCAGAGTACATCAAGAGAAACGCTGGACTGAAAGAAGCACAAGCTGGAATCAAGATTGCCAGAAGAAATATCAATAACCTCAGATAAGCAGATGACACCACCCTTATGGCAGAAAATGAAGAGGAACTAAAAAGCCTCTTGACGAAAGTGAAAGTGGAGAGTGAAAAAGTTGGCTTAAAGTTCAACATTCAGAAAATGAAGATCATGGCATCCGGTCCCATCACTTCATGGGAACTAGTTGAGGAAACAGTGGAAACAGTGACAGACTTTATTTTTTTGGGCTCCAAAATCACTGCAGATGGTGACTGCAGCCATGAGATTAAAAGACGCTTACTCCTTGGAAGGAAAGTTATAACGAACCCAGACAGCATATTAAAAAGCAGAAACATTACCTTGCCCACAAAGTCTTTCTAGTCAAGGCTATGGTTTGTCCAATAGTTATGTATGGATGCGAGAGTTGGACTATAAAGAAAGCTGAATGCTGAAGAATTGATGCTTTTGAAGTGTGGTGTCAGAGAAGACTCTTGAGAGTTCCTTGGACTGCAAGGAGATCCAACCAGTCCATCCTAAAGGAGGTCAGTCCTGGGTGTTCATTGGAAGGACTGACATTGAAGCTGAAACTCCAATACTTTGGCCACCTGATGTGAAGAGCTGACTCATTGGAAAAGACCCTGTTGCTGAGAAAGATTGAGGGCAGGAGGAGAAGGGGACTACAAGGGATAAGATGGTTGGATGGCATCACCACCTCAATGGACTTGGGTTTGGGTGGACTCCGGGAGTTGGTGATGGGCAGGGAGGCCTGGCGTGCGGGGATTCATGGGGTCACAAAGAGTTGGACACGACTGAGCAACTGAACTGAACTGAACTGAACTGTGGTGTTGGAAAAAACTCTTGAGAGACCATTGGACAGTAAGGAAATCAAGCCAGTCTATTATAAAGGAAATCAGTCCTGAATATTCATTGGAAGGACTGATGCTGAAGCTGAAATTCCAACACTTTGGCCACCTGATGTGAAGAACTGTGTCATTTGAAAAGACCCTGATGCTGGGAAAGATTGAAGGTAGGAGAAGAAGGGGACGAGAGAAGATGAGATAGTTAGATGGCATCACCGATTCAATAGCCATGAGTTTGAGTAAACTCTGGGAGTTGGTGGTGAACAGGGAGGCCTGGCATACTGCAGTCCATAGGGTCACAAAGAGTCAGATATGACTGAGTGGCTGAACTGAACTGAACTGAACTGAGTCCTGTTACATTCATATTAGGAATATGCATATATATCTCATACATATTCAATACTAATAAGATAAAATTCAGTTATATTCATGAGAAACAAGTTCCCAATAATTTGTGATAGTTAATCTACATGGAACAGCTTCTCAGCTGCCCACTTATTTTATTAAATTTAAACTGCAGTGAAGTTTCCTTAAGGATAGCAAATTGCATCTGCTTTTTGATGTCTTCTTTTTGATCTGCTCTAAATAATAATCCCTACAATATATCTTATTATTGAATACACTGATACCAGTCTGTCATGAGAGTCTTTCAAGATTAAAATCTGTGTTTTCCACAATTTCATCTATAACACCACTTTCAATGTCCTAAAAAAAAAATTATGGACACAAAAAACTGTTTTCCAAAATTCTTACATTCAAGATTTTTCTTTAAACTTTATTATATAATAGATTCAGTAACTTCCCCACTTTGTCTATGAATTTTAATAGATAGTTGTTGTTTACTTGCTACAAGTATATGCAACTTATTTCTATATCTATAGATATGATACCTAAAAAGAAAAATCTTGGTACACCCAAATCAGATAATCCAAGTGTACATGATAAAAAGATATATCTATCTTTCTTAACTCTGTTCCCAGTATTCTAGAATCTCTGTTTGACTGACTTCTTGATGTGAATGTGTAGAACCTACCTGCTTGCATCTTTCCAGTCATTGGAGAAGTGTAGCTTCTAGACATTGAATTTTAGCACTTCAGTGCACATGGCCAGCATACTGATTCATCTTGATATATAGTCATTAGTAACTTCTTTTTCAAGAACATTTTGCTCTCTGATAAAATCTGGAGAAAAAAGATACTACTATTAAATTCACATTTTTTTTTAATTTAAAATCGTTTTCATCCTTGAAACATTGCACATAAGTTAAGAAATATATCTTCCATCCATTAATCCATTTTTTCTAGATCTTTTTAATTCATTTTTCTATCTGTCATGGTTCATTTTGAAATAAAACAACAACAAGTAAGTAATGACATGGCATCAGTATTGTGCAGGGGAAATCTGGCTAAAACTGGGCAGGCTGTGCATTGCTGCACCATATTCTAGAATCTGAAGCTCTCTTTACAGTCTTTATTTACTCTTATCGGTGTTCAGATATATTTAGGAGGACCTGAAATCCTGACTCAAGTTAGTCACATACACAAAAGACCTGCTAAACAACAAAATTCCAAATTATTAATTACCAATGATGAAATAATGACACAGGAAATAAGTATATAAATAAACGCTATATTAATTCATTACCCCCAAATGTCCCTGTATTCTGTACATTTTTTCTCCAGTAGGTCGCCAAACATTGGAAGTTAAATCATATTAGGTTATTATCTGAGTATAGAATCAGACAAAAGGAGTTAGATAAATCAATATTAAATGATAGGAGTTCAATATAATTTAATATATTCTTGCAAATGGAAGCAGAAATTCTCAAAGTCTAATGACTAAGATTCTCTTTTTCTTTGTTGTTCAGTTGCTCAGTCATGTCTGACTCTTTGCGACCCCATGGACTGCAGCACACCAGGCTTCCTTGACCTTCACTGTCTCCCAGAGTTTGTTCAGACTCATATCCATTGAGTCAGTGAAGGCATTCAACCATCCAGATTGGACCAGTGTTAGCCCCTATGGCTCACCATTTTATACAGTTATAATTTCCATATCCATAAGTGTTGATCTTAGGGTTGAAGATCAGTAGTTAAATAGAGTGGGAGCGCACTCACTATAACATATATTTCCTTGCTACTGTGCATATTTCCTGTTGTCATCAGCATTATCAGTCAGTGTCTGGTCAGGGAAATATAAATCACCATAGTATCAATGAAAAATTAATCCGTTGATCTAAGAAAGAACTGGAAAATTTTATTCAAACTAAATTTGAGGATTATAACTTAGGAAGAGCATCCCAGAAAGTTCTGAGCTCTGTTCCATGCATTAAAAGTCAAGACAAAGCTATAAGCTTTTTGAGATAGAGGGCTATACACTAAATGAGATATCATTGACAGTTTACACAACCCAGATCTAAGTGTCATCATGGTGGGTCATGTGACTTCTTACAAGATTCAGAAGAAATGTGGTCTTTTAATAAGCGTTAACACTGGGAGAATTCTGCTCTTTATGATTGAGCCGGTATTTCTGCCAATGGGGGAAATGTGGTTGATGCATAATGCAGATACACAAAGTACAGTGAGGGGAGAGAGGAGGCCAAAAGGCAGAGAAAACTTTTGTGTTTAAATCTTTCTTGTTTTTCCCTAAAATATGAAGTTTATTTCACAATAGCTTTTTCAAACAATGGAAATTCAATTTAGAGACCTGACACCAAGTGTTAAAAGAACTGAAAACCACAAAGGGCCCTAGGTAACACCATTTTGCTTCTCTAGTGTGTTAGTCACTCAGTCATGTCCGACTCTTTGCAACCCCCATAGATTGTAACCCACCAGTTTCCTTTGTCCATGGAATTTTCCAGGCAAGAATACCAGAGTGGGTTGCCATTCCCTTCTCCAGTGTATCATCCTGATGCAGGGATCGAACCCGGGTCTCCTGTATTGCAAGCAGATTTTCTACCTCTGAGCCACCAGGGGAGCCTAGGGATAAATTGGTTCTTCTAACCTTGGATTATTAGTGTGGGATGGAGGAATGTGTTTTTACAGTTGAAATGTCTCTGCTGATTTTTCTCTTGGCATATATATCCAGTTATTACAATATATTTTGTAATATGACAGCCACCTATTATCAAGGTATGAACTGAAATACTTTCCAATTAAAATCAATTTGAAAACGATTATCAATTTCCAAAGGTAATATTCATTGTCTAGCTGCTAAGTTGGTAGTTAAAAGTTTGGGAATATAATATTAGCTATAAAGAAGATCCTTTATCACGTAAAAGAAAACCTCACATAACCTTTGGTCTTTATGACTTCATTACACGAAGATCATTTATTGGAAGATGGGCATTTTATAATGGATAGCAAGGCTCAATAACTGAGCAATAGGCTTGAAAATTCTGGTAGGTAGCTTTAAGCTTTTATTTTGGCTAAATACTGACAATCCACCCTTGTTTTCTTGCCTGGAAAATCCCATGGTCAGAGGAGCCTGGTGGGCTACAGTTCATGGATTCTCAAAGAATCAGACAAGACTGAGCAACTGAGCACACAAATACTTTACTAAGTGACATTACCAGTTATTTTTAAATGTGCATTAAGCTAGATGAGGATGTTGGGAAAATATATATATTTTTGTTTAAATATGAAGTCTATAATTATTTCTACCTTTCATTCTCCTACTCACAAATACTTTGGACAAAATTAGAAAATGTCTCAGGAGACAATTTGGTTTCTGACATAGTTTTTTTTTTTTTCCATTTATAAATGATTATGTATAATTTCAAAATAAAGTCTAAAACATTTGGAGCTTTGCCTTTAATTGTTTTGTAAGTAGCCTAATTAATCTTGCAAGGCATGAATTTGATACCTTACAGTTTACCAATCTCAAAGCTTAAGGACACCTTATGGCAGGGATTGGAAACTCAAGTGCCTAAAGGAGTGAAACAAATATACTGAGTTAATAAAGCTATCAAGCACAGCTTTGTGTTTTTGTCCATAGGTGCAGATCTGCCAATTGTCCATGAGAAGTCAAAAATCCAAATACATATATAAAATCTCATGGTTTTTAAATGATAAAAAAGTCTAAAGTATTTTTTAAGCAGTATAATAAATAAAATATATTTGGTGGTTTTGATTTGGCCCACCGGCCACCAGTCACTAACTGTTGATAATGTACAGGAATAGGGATGCAGTAAGTAAACCAATAGCTCATGTCCCCAGGTGTCCTCCCTGAGGGACCATTATTTTGAGGGGGCAATAAGCCTCTTGCATTACATGAAACTAATACTCACTACATAGCAGATATTATGCTAGGTATTTCATGTGCATTATCTTATTTAATACACGCTTCTTACTCATTAGTAGTTATTGTCTCTGAAGAAACTTAAAAGACTATACAATTTGTCTTGTGCAAGTAATAAAATAGCAGAAAAAAAGACTCAAGCTGGATTTGACTGATTCCAAAGATTACATCTTAATGACTCACTCTACCATACTAGCTTTTAAGAACCCCAGGGTTATGATACACAAAAGCCTTACAGATTAGGGTAAAAATATTCTAGAGCTGGCTGGAAGGAAGGTGAATGATGAGAAAATGGTTGTAAGGAAGAAGAGTAAACAGAAGGAGGAGTAAACAGAAGGAGAAATAAACAGAAGTGTGATTTCAACATCATCACCTATAATCTTTATTTTCCACTCACCCAATTTTATCAGAGACCTAGAGACTCTATCAGCTACCACTCTCCTCCTTGTATCTTTGACTTCTTTCTCTATAATCTCCATCAACATTCAATGCCTACTCTCTCTTATTAAATGAAGAATGATAGTAACAATAACACCTTTGACTCTTCTCCTTCAACTACAGCTCTATCTCCTGTCCTTCATAGCCAAACTTGTAGAATTATCTATTTGTGTTCTTTGTTTCCATTTCCTCACCTATTATACATGATTTAACCCATTTAGTTGATTTTTGTTCCCATTTTTCCACCAAAATTTCTCATACTAAATTTACCAATGACATTTATATCACTATATTCAATCTAGTTGCTCCAGTTTTGACCTCTAAGCATTTGACAGCATTTGATATAACACTGTCTTCACAAGATATTCTCTTCCCTTGACTTCTATTTCCTGAACTTCCTCTTACTTCTTTGTATGTCCTTCTCAGTGCCTTTTGCCAGTTCATCCTCTTTTAGATATGACCCTTAATTGGTAAAGTACCTCAAGACTCTATGTTAGGCTTTATTTTCTTCATACACTCACCATTATTCCTTGGCCATCTCATCTACTCTCATGGCTTTATACACCATCTATATGTTGATATATCTCAATATCATACCCCAAGTTCACCTTCCTTGATTAGTATGCATAACTGCCTACTTAACATTCCTACTTGGATAATTCATGTAGATCTCAAACAGACAAAACCAAAATTTAACAGTTCATCTCTTTCATGTTATTTTCCTCCTAAATCTTTCCCAACTACAGAAATACATCATTATTCATCAAATTTGCTTGAACCAGAAAGCTGAAAGTCATCCCTGATATCACCTCCTATTGTCATACTCTTTACAACAAATTACTCAACCAAGTGCTATTGATTCTATTTCTGAATTATTTCTTAACACTGTCCATTTATCTTAGCCCACACTAATAGCAGTCTAGTCTAACCACTTATCCCCCACCTATTCAATAGGCCTCAATTCGTATCCCTGCATCCATATGTTCTTTGCTTATTGTTATGTTATTTATGTTTTCATGATTGATAAGATCAACCTCATAAGATTATGGATACCTGAACATTTATACAAAGATAAGTAACAAAGGTAGCATTAAACTAACCATTTCCAATTAGACTTCTTGCCTTCCAATTAGACTTCTGTCTCCTAATTTTTAAAAAGACACAGAGAACTAAGTCATCTAGTAGGAGAAGTGAAGTAGTGTATGTCTGTGGGTCTCTACGTTAAAGGCAAGAGCTTCAAGGTATCACTCTGTCAAGTCTCCATTATATTGGCCTCAGAAACCTTAGTGGGAGAAAGAACAAGCAATAGAGTTAACTAACATGTAAGGCCACCAAAACTGTAATTCATAGAGACTTGGGAGGCCATGTTTCAGGAGTTAAGAGTATATGTATCTGAAAGTGATAAGGAAGCCTGACACAGCCTACAGGAATAGGGGAGAGTACAATGGCAGCAGCGAAACTGAATCATACATCTCAGGATACAATTTCTTTAGGATAAATCTTTATAATTGGAATTTATGGGTCAAGTGTATGTGATTTATAAGGTTTTTGTTAATATTCCTAGATTTCCATCAAAAAATTTTGTGGTAATTTATAATCTCACCTGGAGAAAGCAGTGGCACCCCACTCCAGTATTTTGCCTGGAAAATCCCATGGATGGAGGAGCCTGGTAGGCTGCAGTCCATGGGGTCACTAAGAGTCGGACACGAATGAGTGACTTCGCTTTCACTTTTCACTTTCATGCATTGGAGAAGGAAATGGCAACCCACTCCAGTGTTCTTGCCTGGAGAATCCCAGGGACAGGGGAGCCTGGTGGCTGCCATCTATGGGGTCACACAGAGTCGGACACGACTGAAGTGACTTAGCATAGCATAGCATAATCTCACCAGTAGTATATAAGAATATCCATTTCACATACAATATTTGAAATTAAGAAACTGAGTAAAAATAAATTCTTGCCTTTTGCTCATGGCTATGGTTTCACTGACTATATTATTTTATCTCCAGCTATTCTTAAAAAATCCTGTTATTTTTTGCTTAGCTATAGTCTTACAATCATTTCCATATAAAGTAATGGAGAAATAAAAGCTGTCATTTTTGAATGATCACAATATTCCATGTACTATTGTGAAGTATTTCATTAACTTAAAGAATTCTCAAAATAGCCTGGGAAGAAGAAATAAAGCTATTTGTCCACAATCTCTGATAGTAACTGGTAGAGCAAGAATATCAACTTGGATAATCAGACTCCAAATCCTGTGCTGTGGAGCACTGTGCTATTACTATCAGTTTCTCTCTTTCATTATGAAAGATATAACTATAGGATCAGTGGGAAAGTCTATCTATATTCAAATATTTATTATTAAATTGTTTCAGTCCTTGGGCCTATTATAAATTAAATTTGCTCTATAGTAGATGTTCATAGTAACTAATACAAATCAAGAAATGCTGAATGGTCACACTATTTCTAAACAAATTCATCTTCAGTTTTACATATAATTTCCATATAGTTCCTATTTTAAGATATTATTTATTGCATGTGGCAGTTATTTATATCATTTGACAATTCTAAATTGTCCCAATTATAATTATGAAAATCACATAGACAAATATTTGGATATAATTATAATGGGGATGGAGAAAGTAGTCTCATCAATATTACCATACACTACTAAATTACTTTCAACAATTAATTTTAAGACTTTATCCAGTCTCAAGCATTATTGTCCTTATATTGCTAATATATGCTAGAGCTTTTTGGTTTTAAACTGACAATAGGGGAGGAGCCAAGATGGCGGAGGAGTAGGATGGGGAGAACACTTTCTCCCCCACAAATTCATCAAAAGAGCATTTAAACGTCGAGTAAATTCCACAAAACAACTTCTGAATGACAGCAGAGGACATCAGGCACCCAGAAAAGCAACCCAACTCTTCGAAAGGAGGTAGGAAAAAATATTAAAGACAAAAAAAAGAGACAAAAGAGGGAGGGACGGAGTTCCGTCCCGGGAAGGGAATCTTAAAAAGAGAGAAGTTTCCAAACACCAGGAAACCTTCTCACTGCCGAATCTGTGCCGAGCTTTGGAAGCACAGAAGGCAACATAACAGGGAGAAAAAATAAATAAACAATTAAAACTCGCAGATTGCGAGCCCTACGGTAACTCCCCGAGCGCAGGATCGGAGAAGCAGTGCAGACGCCTGCATCCGCCATTAGCAAGCAGGGGCTGGGCAGGGAGGCGTGGCGCGGGCTACATCGCTGAGAGTAAGAATCTGGCCTGAATACCCTGAGAGCTATCTGAGCGAAATAATTTGGGCTAGCAAACCAGACTGTGGGATATCTACCACGCAAAAAGCCAGCCCTAACCTAAGACCGCCAGGCCCACACACAGAACAAAGGACTGAACAGAGATAGCCGGCTGCAGACCTTCCCCCTCCGGTGACAGGCAGCCAGAGCCGGAAGGGGGCAGCCCCAGAGAGACATTATCTATAAAACTGTAAGCAGGCTTCTTTGCTAACTAAAACTTCTTGGGGGTCTGGACGGTCAACATCTGCCTGAGAAGGTGCGCCGGTTTTACACCCAGATAACCGAGTGGCAGGGAGGCGATAAGTTGCAGAATTGGCACTCGCCAAACACCTCATCACCTGAGCTGCTCGGACCTAGGAAGAGCACAAAACGCAGGCCCAACTGAGTCTGCACCTCTGAGGACTACCCGAGTGCCTGAACCTGAGCGGCTTGGACCTGGGAGGTGCATGCAACCCAGGGCCGGCCTCGGATTGTTCCCGGCGGAACAACCTAGAGCCCGAGCAGTGTGGGCAGGGTGGCTACATGCGCCGTGAGCGGGGGCAGACCCAGGGTGGCTGAGGCACTGCGAGCACACACCAGTGTTATTTGTTTGCAGCATCCCTCCCTCCCTCCCCACAGCGCAACTGAACAAGTAAGCCTAAAAAAAAAAAAAAAGTGTCCTCCACCATCCCCTTTGTGTCAGGGCGGAAACCAGATACTGAAGAGACTAGCAAACAGAAGAAGATATAACAGGGAAACGCCTTGGAAGCTACAGGCAATAGATCAAAACCCTGTGGTTACTATGGACTACACAGGAAGGGGCCTATAGATCTTGAGAAATATAAGTCTGACCAAGGAACTAGCCAAAAATGAACTGAACCCACAACACCCACAACAAAACCAAGAAAGTCCTAGATATATTTTTATTATTTTTATGATCATTCTTTCTTTTTTTTTAATTAAAAAAAATTTAAGTCCTCTATTGTTCCTTTAATTTTCACTTTTATAACCTATTACTTTGCAAAAAAAAAAAGACCCTATTTTTTTCTTCTTCAGCAAACTTCATATATATATATTTTATAATTTTTTGACCTTGTTTTTTTTTTTTTCTTTTTTTCTTCTTTTCTTTAACATTGTATATCTGAAATTCCAAACTCTACTCTAGATTTGTAATTTATGCTTTTTGGTATTTGATATCAATTTTGTACCTGTATTTTCTTTATAATTTTTGTGACATTGTTTGTTTTCTCTCTTTATTTTTCTTCTTTTTTTATTTAACATTGTATTTTTGAAATTCCAAACTCTACTCTAGATTTTTAATTTTTGCTTTTATGTATTTGTTACCAATTTTGTACATTTAAGAACCCAATCTTCAGGACCCATTTTCCACTAGGGAGCGAAATTACTGGCTTGACTGCTCTCTCTCCCTTTGGACTCTCCTTTTTCTCCACCAGATCGCCTGTGTCTCCTCCCTAACCCCTCTCCACTCTACCCAACTCTGTGAATTTCTGTGTGTTCCAGACAGTGGAGAACACTTAGGGAACTGATTACTGGCTGGATCTGTCTCCCTCCTTTTCATTGCCCCTTTTATCTCCACTCTACCCAACTCTGTGAATTTCTGTGTGTTCCAGACAGTGGAGAACACTTAGGGAACTGATTACTGGCTGGATCTGTCTCCCTCCTTTTCATTGCCCCTTTTATCCTTCTGGCCACCTCTGTCACCTTCCTCCTTCTTCTCTTCTGTATAACTCCGTGAACATCTCTGAGTGGTCCAGTTGTGGAGTGCACATAAGGAAGTGACTACTGGCTAGCCCACTCTCTCCACTATTGATTCACCTCATCTCATCTGGGTCACCTCTAACTCCGTCCTCCCTCTTCTCTTCTCCATGTAACCCTGTGAACCTCTCTGAGTGACCCTCACAGTACAGAAACTTTTCATCTTTAATGTAGATGTTTTATCAATGGTGCTGTATGGAAGGAGAAGTTTTGAAACTACTGTAAAATTAAGACTGATAACCGGAAGCAGGAGACTTAAGTCCAAACCCTGAATCCAGGGAACTCCTGACTCCAAGGAACATTAATTGACAGGAGCTCATCAAGTGCCTCCATACCGACAATGAAACCAAGCACCACACAAGGACCAATAAGTTCCAGGGCAAGACATACCAAGCAAATTCTCCAGCAACAAAGGAACACAGCCCTGAGCTTCAAGATACAGGCTGCCCAAAGTCACCCCAAAACTATAGACATTTCATAACTCATTACTGGACATTTCATTGCACTTCAGAGAGAAGAAATACAGCTCCACCGACCAGAACACCGACACAAGCTTCCCTAAACAAGAAACCTTGACAAGCCACCTGTACAAACCCACACACAGTGAGGAAATGCCACAATAAAGAGAACTCCACAAACTGCCAGAATACAGAAAGGACACCCCAACTCAGCAATTTAAACAAGATGAAGAGACAGAGGAATAGCCAGCAGATAAAGGAACAGGATAAATGCCCACCAAACCAAAGAGGAAGAGATAGGGAATCTACCTGATAAAGAATTCCGAATAATGATAGTGAAATTGATCCAAAATCTTGAAACTAAAATGGAATCACAGATAAATATCCTGGAGACAAGGATTGAGAAGATGCAAGAAAGGTTTAACAAGGACCTAGAAGAAATAAAAAAGAGTCAATATATAATGAATAATGCAATAAATGTAATCAAAAACACTCTGGAGGCAAAAATAGTAGAATAACAGAGGCAGAAGATAGGATTAGTGAATTAGAAGATAGAATGGTAGAAATAAATGAATCAGAGAGGATAAAAGAAAAACGAATTAAAAGAAATGAGGACAATCTCAGAGACCTCCAGGACAATATTAAACGCTACAACATTCGAATCATAGGGGTTCCAGAAGAAGAAGACAAAAAGAAAGACCATGAGAAAATACTTGAGGAGATAATAGTGGAAAACTTCCCTAAAATGGGGAAGGAAATAATCACCCAAGTCCAAGAAACCCAGAGAATCCAAAGAGGATAAACCCAAGGAGAAACACCCCAAGACACATGTTAATCAAATTAACAAAGATCAAACACAAAGAACAAATATTAAAAGCAGCAAGGGAAAAACAACAAATAACACACAAGGGAATTCCCATAAGGATAACAGCTGATCTTTCAATAGAAACTCTTCAAGCCAGGAGGGAATGGCAAGACATACTTAAAATGATGAAAGAAAATAACCTACAGCCCAGATTATTGTACCCAGCAAGGATCTCATTCAAGTATGAAGGAGAAATCAAAAGCTTTTCAGACAAGCAAAAGCTGAGAGAATTCTACTCCACCAAACCAGCTCTCCAACAAATACTAAAGGATATTCTCTAGACAGGAAACACAAAAATAGTGTATAAACTCGAACCCAAAACAATAAAGTAAATGGCAACGGGATCATACTTATCAGTAATTACCTTAAACGTAAATGGGTTGAATGCCCCAACCAAAAGACAAAGACTGGCTGAATGGATACAAAAACAAGACCCCTACATATGTTGTCTACAAGAGACCCACCTCAAAACAGGGGACACATACAGACTGAAAGTGAAGGGCTGGAGAAAGATTTTCCATGCAAATAGGGACCAAAAGAAAGCAGGAGTAGCAATACTCATATCAGATAAAATAGACTTTAAAACAAAGGCTGTGAAAAGAGACAAAGAAGGTCACTACATAATGATCAAAGGATCAATCCAAGAAGAAGATATAACAATTATAAATATATATGCACCCAACACGGGAGCACCACAGTATGTAAGACAAATGCTAACAAGTATGAAAGGAGAAATTAACAATAACACAATAATAGTGGGAGACTTTAATACCCCACTCACACCTGTGGATAGATCAACTAAACAGAAAATTAACAAGGAAACACAAACTTTAAACAGTACAATAGACCAGTTAGACCTAATTGATATCTATAGGACATTTCATCCCAAAACAATGAATTTCACCTTTTTCTCAAGTGCACATGGAAGCTTCTCCAGGATAGATCACATCCTGAGCCATAAAGCTAGCCTTGGTAAATTACAAGAAATAGAAATCATTCCAAGCATTTTTTCTGACCACAATGCAGTAAGATTAGATCTCAATTAGAGGAGAAAAACTATTAAAAATTCCAACATATGGAGGCTGAACAACACGCTGCTGAATAACCAACAAATCACAGAAGAAATCAAAAAAGAAATCAAAATTTGCATAGAAACGAATGAAAATGAAAACACAACAACCCAAAACCTGTGGGACACGGTAAAAGCAGTCCTAAGGGGAAAGTTCATAGCAATACAGGCACACCTCAAGAAACAAGAAAAAAGTCAAATAAATAACCTAACTCTACACCTAAAGCAACTAGAAAAGGAAGAAATGAAGAACCCCAGGGTTAGTAGAAGGAAAGAAATCTTAAAAATTAGAGCAGAAATAAATGCAAAAGAAACAAAAGAGACCATAGCAAAAATCAACAAAGCCAAAAGCTGGTTCTTTGAAAGGATAAATAAAATTGACAAACCATTAGCCAGACTCATCAAGAAACAAAGGGAGAAAAATCCAACCAACAAAATTAGAAACGAAAATGGAGAGATCACAACAGACAACACAGAAATACAAAGGATCATAAGAGACTACTATCAACAATTATATGCCAATAAAATGGACAACGTGGAAGAAATGGACAAATTCTTAGAAAAGTACAACTTTCCAAAACTCGACCAGGAAGAAATAGAAAATCTTAACAGACCCATCACAAGCACGGAAATTGAAACTGTAATAAAAAATCTTCCAGAAAACAAAAGCCCAGGTCCAGATGGCTTCGCAGCTGAATTCTACCAAAAATTTAGAGAAGAGCTAACACCTATCCTGCTCAAACTCTTCCAAAAAATTGCAGAGGAAGGTAAACTTCCAAACTCATTCTATGAGCCCACCATCACCCTAATACCAAAACCTGACAAAGATCCCACAAAAAAGAAAACTACAGGCCAATATCACTGATGAACATAGATGCAAAAATCCTTAACAAAATTCTAGCAATCAGAATCCAACAACACATTAAAAAGATCATACACCATGATCAAGTGGGCTTTATCCCAGGGATGCAAGGATTCTTCAATATCCGCAAAACAATCAATGTAATACACCACATTAACAAATTGAAAAATAAAAACCATATGATTATCTCAATAGATGCAGAGAAAGCCTTTGACAAAATTCAACATCCATTTATGATCAAAACTCTCCAGAAAGCAGGAATAGAAGGAACATACCTCAACATAATAAAAGCTATATATGACAAACCACAGCAAACATCCTCAATGGTGAAAAATTGAAATCATTTCCTCTAAAGTCAGGAACAAGACGAGGGTGCCCACTCTCACCATTACTGTTCAACATAGTTTTGGAAGTTTTGGCCACAGCAATCAGAGAAGAAAACGAAATAAAAGGAATCCAAATTGGAAAAGAAGAAGTAAAACTCTCACTATTTGCAGATGACATGATCCTCTACATAGAAAACCCTAAAGATTCCATCAGAAAATTACTAGAAATAATCAATGACTATAGTAAAGTTGCAGGATATAAAATCAACACACAGAAATCCCTTGCATTCCTATACACTAATAATGAGAAAACAGAAAGAGAAATTAAGGAAACAATTCCATTCACCATTGCAACGGAAAGAATAAAATACTTAGGAATATACCTAAAGAAACTAAAGACCTATATATAGAAAACTATAAAACACTGGTGAAAGAAATCAAAGAGGCCACTAATAGGTGGAGAAATATACCATGTTCATGGATTGGAAGAATCAATATAGTGAAAATGAGTATACTACCCAAAGCAATTTATAGATTCAATGCAATCCCTATCAAGCTACCAATAGTATTCTTCACAGAGCTAGAACAAATAATTTCACAATTTGTATGGAAATACAAAAAACCTCGAATAGCCAAAGCGATCTTGAGAAAGAAGAATGGAACTGGAGGAATCAACCTACCTGACTTCAGGCTCTACTACAAAGCCACAGTTATCAAGACAGTATGGTACTGGCACAAAGACAGAAATATAGATCAATGGAATAAAATAGAAAGCCCAGAGATAAATCCACGCACATATGGACACCTTATCATTGACAAAGGGGGCAAGAATATACAATGGATTAAAGACAATCTCTTTAACAACTGGTGCTGGGAAATCTGGTCAACCACTTGTAAAAGAATGAAACTAGAACACTTTCTAACACCATACACAAAAATAAACTCAAAATGGATTAAAGATCTAAACGTAAGACCAGAAACTATAAAACTCCTAGAGGAGAACATAGGCAAAACACTCTCTGACATACATCACAGCAGGATCCTCTATGACCCACCTCCCAGAATATTGGAAATAAAAGCAAAAATAAACAAATGGGACCTAATTAACTTAAGAGCTTCTGCACATCAAAGGAAACTATTAGCAGCACATCAAAGGAAACTATTAGCAAGGTGAAAAGACAGCCTTCAGAATGGGAGAAAATAATAGCAAATGAAGCAACCGACAAACAACTAATCTCAAAAATATACAAGCAACTCCTACAGCTCAACTCCAGAAAAATAAACGACCCAATCAAAAAATGGGCCAAAGAACTAAATAGACATTTCTCCAAAGAAGACATACAGATGGCTAACAAACACATGAAAAGATACTCAACATCACTCCTTATCAGAGAAATGCAAATCAAAACCACTATGAGGTACCATTTCACACCAGTCAGAATGGCTATGATCCAAAAGTCTACAAATAATAAATGCTGGAGAGGGTGTGGAGAAAAGGGAACACTGTTACACTGTTGGTGGGAATGCAAACTAGTACAGCCCCTATGGAGAACAGTGTGGAGATTCCTTAAAAAACTGGAAATAGAACTGCCTTATGATCCAGCAATCCCACTGCTGGGCATACACACTGAGGAAACCAGAAGGGAAAGAGACACGTGTACCCCAATGTTCATCGCAGCACTGTTTATAATAGCCAGGACATGGAAGCAACCTAGTTGTCCATCAGCAGACGAATGGATAAGAAAGCAGTGGTACATATACACAATGGAGTATTACTCAGCCATTAAAAAGAATACATTTGAATCAGTTCTAATGAGATGGATGAAACTGGAGCCTATTATACAGAGTGAAGTAAGCCAGAAGGAAAAACATAAATACAGTATACTAACGCATATATATGGAATTTAGAAAGATGCTAACAATAACCCAGTGTACGAGACAGCAAAAGAGACACTGATGTATAGAACAGTCTTATGGACTCTGTGGGAGAGGGAGAGGTTGGGAAGATTTTGGAGAATGACATTGAAACGTGTAAAATATCATGTAAGAAACGAGTTGCCAGTCCAGGTTCGATGCACGATACTGGATGCTTGGGGCTAGTGCACTGGGACGACCCAGAGGGATGGTATGGGGAGGGAGGAGGGAGGAGGGTTTAGGATGGGGAACCTCTGTGGCGGATTCATTTTGATATTTGGCAAAACTAATACAATTATGTAAAGTTTAAAAATAAAATAAAATTAAAAAAAAATAAACTGACAATAGTGATGACTAGCATACCTATAATATTTCCCCAAACACTGTTTTGCTCTCCATACTAGCCCCCTGAGGTATGTCTATTATTGTTATTATCTTAATCATTATAGACAAGTGATTCCTTAGGCGATTCAGCTAATGAAGTGATAAAACCAAGGTTTAAATTCATTGTTTCAAAGCCCAAGCTCTTTCTTCAACAAATATCTGCTTTTCCTCAACATTTTAAGGAGCTGGCCACCTCATGTGAAGAGTTGACTCATTGGAAAAGACCCTGATGCTGGGAGGGATTGGGGGCAGGAGGAGCAGGGGACGACAGAGGATGAGATGGTTGGATGGCATCACAGACTCGATGCACATGAGTTTGGGTGAGCTAGGGGAGTTGGTGATGGACAGGGAGGCCTGGCGTGCTGTGATTCTTGGGGCGCAAAGAGTCGGACATGACTAAGAGACAGAACTGAACTGAACTGAACAAGCAACAAAATAATCAAATATGAAGCAAAAGAGCTGACTAATGATGAATCAGTAAATCAAATTTCAAACACTAAGTAATCCTCATATGACCTCAGACATGGTGGCATGGTAGATTATGAGAGTTTTACTTGAGGACATGCTGTGTTCCTTCTCCAACAAGAACACCTACCTCATTGTGTGATTCAATTGGAAATGAGGAGAGCAGCCAGTATTAATCAAGCTGTAGAGAATTTTTTTTCAGCTTGCTTTTTCTTCAAAGTAGAGCAATTTCCTTGGTCATTTCTTTGTTCTTTTTTCTGCATTATATGATTGCCTTTGGGGCGCTACATACTGAAGAATTGTTATTGAATTGGGCATAAGCTCTTAGTGCAACGTTTTCAAACCAACAGACCATTACAGATTAGTATTTGTTTCAGATTTAGTGATCAAAGAATGACACTGAACATTTAATACATTTTCTTTGGTTGACTGTTCCTAATACCTATACTTCCATAAGTGGTTGGCTGTAGGCTGCCTGGATAAAAAGAACTTTAGAACTGGACAAGAGCTTAGGGAGTACCCAATACTTCATATCTGCAACATTATTCCTCATATCTAATATTTGATTTTGTCTTTTAACTGTCGTTTGAGATAAAGTTTTGGAAATTTTCTACTTCATCAAAAATAACTATAAGAAATATGTACAGAACTGAATAAAACACTCAGGACAGTGGTTATAAACATTTATTACAGTAATAAATTTTACTTTTTTTTGTGATTTTGATTTAATCAAATTTTGCTAAAACAAAATATATAAACTCTTTTTATAAAGTGCATTCTATTTTGAATATGCACACAAAATAAGTATAGTACTAAAAAAAGACCTTGAAATCATCTAGTTGAAGAGTTTTCAAACCTTTTTTCCTATCTCAATGTTTTTGGCAGTGATTCTCAAAAACTACTACACTTCTCCACAGTGCTAATCATAGGGAAATGCAAGTCAAAACCACAAGGAGAAATCAACTCACATTTGTTAGAATGGTTATTGTCCAAATAAAAGAAATAATTTCTGGAAAGGATGTGGAATAAAAGAAAGCCCCACCCATCAACAGAAAAATGGATTAAATATTTACTAAGCCTAGCTCCACTCATTAGAGCAAGACCCAGATTCCACCACAGTCAGTCCCTCCCATCAGGAAGCTTCCAAAAGCTTTTTATCCTTATCTGTCAGAGGGCAAACAGAGTGAAAACCAAAATCACAGAAATATAACCAAACTGATCACATGGATCATAGCCTTGTCTACTCAAAGAAACTATGAACCATGCCATGTACGGCCACCCAAGATGGATGGGTCATGTTGGAGAGTTCTGACAAAACATGGTCCACTGGAGAAGGGAATGAAAAACTACTTCAGTATTCCTCCCTCCCATGAACCATATGAAAAGGCAAAAAGATAAGATAGTCTTCCTAGGTGATCATGCAAAGAAATAGAGGAAAACAATACAATCAAAAAGACCAGAGATCTTTTCAAGAAAATTAGATATACCAAGTAAATATTTCATGCAAAGATGGGCAGAATAAAGGACATAAATGGTATGGACCTAACAGAAGCAGAAGATATTAAGAAGAGGTGGCAAGAATATACAGAAGAACTGTACAAAAAAGACCTTCATGACCCAGATAACCACGATGGTGTGATCACTCACCTAGAACCAGACATCCTGGAGCCCGAAGTCAAGTTGGCCTTAGGGAAGCATCACTATGAACAAAGCTAGTGGAGGTGATGGAATTTCAGCTGAGTTATTTCAAATCTTAAAACATGATGCCGTGAAAGTACTGCATTCAATATGCCAGGAAATTTGGAAAACTCAGCAGTGGCCACAGGACTGGAAAAGGTCAGTTTTCATTCCAATCCCAAAGAAAGGCAATTCCAAAGAATGACCAAATTACCACATGCTTGCACTCATCTGACACACTGGCAAAGTAATGCTGAAAATTTTCCAAGCTAATTTTCCAAGCTAGGCTTTAACAGTACCTGAACCATGAACTTCCAGATGTTCAATCTAGATTTGCAAAAGGCAAAGGAACCAGAGATCAAATTGCCAACATCTGTTGTATCATAGAAAACGCAAGACAATTCCAGAAAAACATCTACTTCTGTTTCATTGACTAAACTAAAAACTTTGACTGTGTGGATCACAACAAATTGTAGACAATTCTTCAGTTCAGTTCAGTCGCTCAGTCATGTCCGACTCTTTGCGACCCCTTGAATCACAGCACGCCGGGCCTCCCTGTCCATCACCAACTCCCGGAGTTCACCCAGACTCACGTCCATCGAGTCAGTGATGTCATCCTGTCATCTCATTCTCTGTCATCCCCTTCTCCTCCTGCCCCTAATCCCTCCCAGCATCAATGTCTTTTCCTATGAGTCAACTCTTCACATGAGGTGGCCAAAGTACTGGAGTTTCAGCTTTAGCATCATTCCCTCCAAAGTAATCCCAGGGCTGATCTCCTTCAGAATGCACTGGTTGGATCTCCTTCCAGTCCAAGGGACTCTCAAGAGTCTTCTCCAACACCACACTTCAAAAGCATCAATTCTTCGGTGCTCAGCTTTCCTCACAGTCCAACTCTCACATCCATACACGACCAGAGGAAAAACCATAGCCTTGACTAGACGGACCTTTGTTGGCAAAGTAATGTCTCTGCTTTTCAATATGCTATCTATGTTGGTCATAACTTTCCTTCCAAGGAGTAATTGTCTTTTAATTTCATGGCTGCAGTCACCATCTGCAGTGATTTTGGAGCCCAGAAAAATAAAGTCTAACACTGTTTCCACTGTTTCCCCATCTATTTCCCATGAAGTGATGGGACAAGATGCCTTGATCTTTGTTTTCTGAATGTTGAGCTTTAAGCCAACTTTTTCACTCTCCACTTTCACTCTCATCAAGAGGCTTTTGACTTCCTCTTCACTTTCTGCCATAAGGGTGGTGTCATCTGCATATCTGAGGTTATTGATATTTCTCACGCTAATCTTGATTCCAGCTTGTGTTTCTTCCAGTCCAGCATTTCTCATGATGTACTCTGCGTATAAGTTAAATAAGCAGGGTGATAATATACAGCCTTGACGTACTCCTTTTCCTATTTGGAACCAGTCTGTTGTTCCATGTCCAGTTCTAACTGTTGCTTCCTGATCTGCATACAGATTTCTCAAGAGGCAGGTCAGGTGGTCTGGTATTCCTACCTCTTTCAGAATTTTCCACAGTTTATTGTGATTGAGATGGGAATATGAGACCACCTTACCTCCCTCTTGAGAAACCTGTGTGCAGATAAAGAAGCAACAGTTAGAACCGGACATGGAACAAGGGACTGGTTCCAAATTGGGGATGTAGTATGTCAAGTCTGTATACTGTCACCCTGCTTATTTAACTTTTAGTGCTTCCCTGAAAGCTCAGTTGGTAAAGAATCCACCTGCAATGCAGGAGATCCCAGTTCAATTCTTTCTTTAGGAAGATCCACTGGAGAAGGGATAGGCTACCCACTCCAGTGTTCTTGTGCTTCCCTTGTGGCTCAGCTGGTAAAGAATCTGCCTGCATTGTGGGAGACCTGGGTTTGATCCCTGTGTTGGGAAGATCCCCTGAAGAAGGGAATTGGCTGAGCCACTTTCACCTTCACTTATTTAACTTCTATTCCCAGTACATCATGTGAAATGCAGGGCTATATAAAGCACAAGCTGGAATCAAGATTCCCGGGAGAAATATTGATTACCACAGACATGCAGATGGCACCATCCTTACAGCAGAAAGTGAAGAGTAACTAAAGAGCCTCTTGATGAAAGTGCAACAGGAGAGTGAAAAAGTAGGCTTAAAACTCACCATTCAAAATACTAAGATTATGGTATTCGATCCCATCACTTCATGACAACTAGATGGGGAAACAATGGAAACAGTGAGAGACTTGATTTTCTTGGGCTCCAAAATCACTGCAGATGGTGACTCCAGCCACGAAATTAAAAAAAAAAAAAAAAAAAAAAAGCTTGCTCCTTGGAAGAAAAGCGTATGGCCAACCTAGACAACATATTCAAAAGCAGAGACATTAATTTACCAAAAGATCTGTCTATTCAAAGCTATGGTTTTTCCAATAGTCATGTATGGTTGTGAGAGCTGGACTATAAACAAAGCTGAACACCTAAGGACGGATGCTTTTGAACTTTAGTGTTGAAGACTTTTGAGAGTCCCTTGGACAGCAAGGAGATCAAACCAGTTAATCCTTGCCGAGGACCAGCCCCGGCTGATCCAGGGTATTCGAAGGGGAGACGGCGTCGGCGACTATTTATTTATTTATCAAAGATATAAAGAGTAATAGAATGAGGATAGCTCAGTAGGAAAATTCAGTGGAGAAAAGAAGCTGAGTAGCTTGGTTTACGCGGGAGACCAATAAAACTTCAAGACAAGAAGTTTGCACCACTTACGTAGGCCGCAGGCGCCCTCTCGAATAGCGGAAGGTGTCTCACCCTAGACACCTTCTCGAGTGGGTCTTAGAAGCCCAGGCATGATTAGTAAGCGTGGTGGGTTCCGCGCTCCAGATGGAGACTCAGCTGGAAGTTAAAAGAAAGAATGACATGGGGAGACCAAGCGTTGGTGAGCAAGGCCCATAGCTTTATTTTTAACAGGGGCTTTTATATCCTAAGTTACACATAGAGGATAATAGGGGATGCAAAGTCAGCAGTCTTTGATTCTTATCAAAAACCAAGGTTTCTTTCCTGCAAATTTATCGTATACAAATGGTTTAGGTGATTTACATCATCTTCTGGCCAGAAAGCCTACTAACATTTTATGACTCTTGACAAGGACTTATCAACAAAGACTTATTTTCTCTAAGAGTAATTATTTTAAGGTTTGGCACCATCTTCCAAAGATAAAATTGCATTCCTATAGGGCGGATGTGTAATGGGCTTACAACAAAGAAAGAATTTATTACCTTAAGGGTCTAAAGTTACTAACACCAAGGCCACTACTTATTTTTTACTATATACCAACTATTAATTAATACACATTCAAGGATACAATTCAGGGGATGTAAAAACTTGGCAACAAGCATTGACTCATCAATGAAATCCTTTACTAGTTTATTCTGACAGTTTTTAACTCTCTGAGAGGCTCTAAGCTATTTGAATATCTTAAGCTTCCCGTGCCTCTGGAGGCTAGGAGACTGTAAACAATCGTATGCACAGCTGCAGGAGTCCGGGTAAACTTGTCAGGCGAGTTAGAGAGCCATCTGAGGGGTTTGGATTTAAACACTCCTAATTGCCCAGGAACTTTATTAATTGGAGCTGTAAGTTAACTCTTTGACAGAGAGAGAGCGAGATGGTGGTAGGGGACAGCCCCCAGTAAAGTCAGAGGTGAGAGTACAAAGCAATAAAGTAGGCAGACTCTGGTTTTTGGGGGGAAAATGCTCGAGAATATCCGGGGGGACTCCTGAGGCTCGATCCCGCCTTTGCGTATGCCGAGCCTCCTTCCTCATGACCTTTGTCACGAGTGGAATGCCTCACCGGCTCCCCACAAATCCTAAATGGAATCAGCCCTGAATATTCATTGGAAGGGCTGATGCTGAAGCTGAAGCTCCAATATTTTGGCCACCTGATGTAAAGAACTGAATCATTGGAAAAGACCCTGATGCTGGGTAGATTGAAGGCAGGAGGAGAAGGAGACAACAGAGGGTGAGATGGTTGGATGACATCACCAACTCAATGGACATGAGTTTGAGCAAGCTCTTGGAATTGGTGATGGACAGGGAAGCCTGACATGCCTCAGTCCATGGGGTCGCAAAGAGTTGGACATGACTGAGGGACTAACACAGTAGAGAAACAAATGGAAAAGTGGTGTTACCTATAGACTTTGTGGTTTTCAGTTCTTTCAACACTTGCTATCAAGTCTCTAAATTTAATTTCCACTGTTTAAAAAAGCTATTGTGAAATAAAATTCATATTCTAGGGCAACACAAGAAAGGTGGCTGGATGGCATCCTGACTCAATGAACATAAGTGTGAGCAAGCTCCAGGAGTTGGTGATGGACAGGGAAGCCTGACATGCTGCAGTCCATGGGTTTGGAAAGAGTCCGACATGAATGAGCAACTGAACTGAACTGTACACCTTTGGTGGGAATGTGAATGGTACTACCATTATGAACCACAATATAGAGTTTTCTCAAAAACTGAAAACTAGAGCTACCATATGATTCAGCAATTTTACTTCCAAATATGTATCCAAAGGAGATTAAACTACTATCCTGAATAAATATCTGCACCCACATGTTCATTGCAACATTATTTACAATAGTCAAGACATGGAAACAATTTTTGTCCATTGATGAATGAGTGTTTCTTATTTTAAAGTATACACACAGAGAGGAATACTATTTAGCTCATAAAAATAAGGAAATTCTGTCATTTGCAACAATATGTATGGACTTTAAGGGCCTTATTCTAAGTAAAATAAATCAGACAGAGAAAAACAAATACTTTTGATATCATTTATATGATGAATCAAAAAAAAAAAAAAAAAAAAGAACTGAACAGATTGGTAGTTGCCAGAGACAAGAACTGGAGTGAGGATGAAATGAGTAAAGGTGGTTGAAATATACAAACTTCCATTTATAAGATTAATGATTCTGGGGATATAATGTCCAGCATGGTGACTACAATTAAAAATACTGTTTTGTAAAAGCTCCCATCACAAGGTAAAAATATTTCTAACTATGTGACATGATGAATATTAACTATATTTATTGTAGTAATCTTTTCACAATATGTACATACATAAAATCCTTATTAAGTACACCTTAAACCAATACAATATTATATGCTAATTACATGTCTAGAAAACTGGGAAAATAATAGACTGTCAAAAAGTTAAACTCACATGCAACAGCCTAGTAAACATGACACTGATTTCTTAAAACAGTCTGAGAATCTTTAATGATTACTCCCTGTCTGCTTGTTCAGGCAAGTAACACTCACTGATGGCCCAAATGCTAAATCTGTATTTATCTACCTCTCTTCGCCTTGTCATTTTTTTCTCTGTGGTGTAAACTGCCTAAACAATTGGATTTTAAGAGATACTTAGCCAACTTATAATTTAAAATACATATATTAAAATAGCTAAAGAACCCATATTTTTCGTGAGAAAGTATCAGAAGCCATGATTATGAGCGGCAATGCCATTTAGGTATGTATTTTGAAAAACCTCAGGGTACTTCTGATACATCCCCTGAAGTGTTATAGCCAGTTTCCATATAAGATTCAAAGATTTAGTTTAACTTCCTTAATTTTTTGAACTAGAAACTGAGGTTCAGAGAGATGAAATGATTTACTCAAACAGCTGTTTTTGAAAATCAGAGTTAAGCCCTTTTCAATATACCATATTGAAACTCCCTATTCAGATATTCATGACTCACAAAAGCTATTTCCTATCCTCCCCAATCTTGCATATTCTTTAGTAACCACTATGGTTTGGGTCAGATTCTGGTATATCACGTGTATTAGAAGAGGATACACTGTCTCCCCAGACCAGAAGACTAATCTTTATCAGCCTAAGTCAATTACTGTTATTTGATTCCCTTTAATCATTCATTTGGAGAAGGCAATGGCACCCCACTCCAGTACTCTTGCCTGGAAAATCCCATTGGTGGAGGAGCCTGGTAGGCTGCAGTCCATGGGGTAGCTAAGAGTCGGACACAACTGAGCGACTTCACTTTCACTTTTCACTTTCATGCATTGGAGAAGGAAATGGCAACCCACTCCAGTGTTCTTGTCTGGAGAATCCCAGAGATGGGGGAGCCTGGTGGGCTTCTGTCTACCAGGGGTCTCACAGAGTTGGACACGACTGAAGTGACTTAGCAGCAGCAATAGCAATCATTTATTGGGAAAGTCACAGTCAATGAGCCAGATGGAAAATTGTACACAGGTAGCTTTTGGGAAAGTTGTTCTCACTCTTAACAGGGATCATAAGGAAGTTTGAGGATATATTAATATCTGCAGTTGCAGCAGCCATTCTGTATTTCAAATACAACAAGCCTAAAGACAAAAGCCAATAAGGTTAAAAAAAAATTGAAGATCATAAAAATATTGAAGAATATGGATTTTTTTTTGCAGACATTGTAGAGTCACTGAACTAACCAATCTTGAAACCACCATATTTCCAGAATTCTTGTTTAGTGAATTAATAAATCTCTATATGATTTACACATTATTTGACATAAGTCTTCTGTGCTTTACTATTTAAAGCATCTTGAATTGGTTTTTTTAGTACTTGGAGTCAAAATAGTTTTGAATACACAAGCTCCAATACTTTGGCCACCTGATGTGAAGAACTGACTCATTGGAAAAGACCCTTATGCTGGGAAAGATTGAGGACAGGAGGGGAAGGGGCGACAGAGAATGATATGGTTTGATTGCATCACCAACACAGTGGACGTGAATTCGAGCAAACTCCGGGAAAAAGTGAAGGACTGGTAAGTGTGGCATGCTGCCATTCATAGGGTTACAAAGAGTTGGACACGACTGAGCAACTGAACAACAACAAATTAGAGGGTTAGAACGTTTATTTATACTTAAAAAAAAGAAAACAATTCTGCAATGCAATATGGTGGAGGGAGAGGACAGTTAATATTAAAGACTAATTAATAAAGACCTTGTTGACTACAGTTTGGGGTCGGGATGACTTGGGAGAATGGCATTGAAACATGTATAATATCATATAAGAAACAAATCTCCAGTCCAGGTTCGATGCAGGATACAGGAAGCTTGGGGCTGGTGCACTGGAATGACCCAGAAGGATGGTATTGGGAGGGAGGTGGGAGGGGCGTTCAGGACTGAGAACACATTTACACCCGTGGCAGATTCATGTTGATGTATGGCAAAACCAATACAATATTGTAAAGTAATTAGCCTCTAATTAAATAAATATATAAAACAAAAAATCATTTTTTTCAATCAAAACAGTGGAGCAATCAGAAATGAAAGTAACTGGAAACCACCATCACAATATCAATTATCTATTGCTTATATTTCCAAATGCCCTGCATTTCTGTAGGTCTTGGACTTACTAACATCACGCTGGATTAATTAAAACAAGATATCTTGAAAGAAAAAAGACCTTGTAATTTAATATGTGTTCCTTTTGAGAGAACATGAGAACTCCAAGAAACAGCTCCTTTAATATAATTTTAATGCTAACAGCAAAGAATATCAATGAGATCTGCAAAGGTTATACTTCTAGGTTTAGTAGTGTTGCTTATCATTATTAAAGTAAAATGAATCTCTATAAAATTTTAATTTTATGCTTAATTGGCATTTTGAAATTTTAAAATTTATCTTCATTACCTTGTATTGCTATGCATCCTTATCCTCTGGCTAAAATAGCCTTGAAATTTGTATACTTCTGTATTTTGTCTTGTTAGTTCTATGCTTGAATAGATATGCAAATATATAATCTGAGATCTGTGAAACTCTTTGCTTCTTCTGTTCTTCCAAGTTGCACTTGAATTATCCAAGACCATAGAGAAAACATCTGAGAAAGATCACAAAACCTTTTCAAATCCTTGAGCTACACAGGGAATCTCAAGACTCATATGCACCAACGTAATATCCAGAGCCTCCAAATTTTCTCTCTTGTAAATATGAACTCTTCTAAATTATAAGATATTGTATAGAAGTGGCTATAAAAAGTGAGCATACCTACCCTGGAGTATAGACTCTACATTGATAGTGTGATTGAAATGTGTCAGAAAGAGTCTCCAACCACCCTAATATCTCTCTATTTGCTGCCATAGGATCTAAAACATCACTGTTACAATAGTTATTGCTCATAACTATTCTCTTTCTTAAAGCCAAAAATTATAAATTAACAATATAGACATTAGTTGATCAGTGGCTAAAATAAAGAATAAATGAGATAAAAAGAATGTGCATCTATCTGTCTATATATGTGTACACACATTTATATTACATATATAACTGAATCACTTTTCTATACACTAGAAATTAACACATAACTGTAAATCAACTACCAGTTCAGTTCAGCTCAGTTCAGCCGCTCAATCGCGTCCAACTCTTTGCGACTCCATGAATTGCAGCACGCCAGGCCTCCCTGTCCATCACCAACTCCCAGAGTTCACTCAACCTCACATCCACTGGGTCAGTGATGCCATCCAGCTATCTCATCCTCTGTCACCCGTTCTCCTCCTGCCCCCAATCCCTCCGAGCATCAGAGTCCTTTCCAATGAGTCAACTCTTTGCATGAGGTGGCCAAAGTACTGGAGTTTCAGCTTTAGCATCATTCCTTCCAAAGAACACCTAAGACTGATCTCCTTCAGAAAGGACTGATTGGATCTTCTTGCAGTCCAAGGGACTTCCAAGAGTCTTCTCCAAGAATACAGTTCAAAAGCATCAATTCTTGGGCACTCAGCTTACTTTATACTACAAATTTTACATCCGTACATGACTACTGGAAAAACCATAGCCTTGACTAGATGGATCTTTGTTGGCAAATGTCTCTGCTTCTCAATATGCTATCTAGGTTGGTCATAACTTTCCTTCCAAGGAGTGAGTGTCTTTTACTTTCATGGCTGCAATCACCATCAACAGTGATTTTGGAGCCCCCCAAAATAAAGTCTGACACTGTTTCCACTGTTTCCCCATCTATTTCCCATGAAGTGATGGGACCAGATGTCATGATCTTTTTTTTTGAATATTGAGCTTTAAGCCAACTTTTTCACTCTCTTCTTTCACTTTCATCAAGAGGCTTTTTAGTTCCTCTTCACTTCTGCCATAAGGGTGGTGTCATCTGCATATCTGAGGTTATTGATATTTCTCACAGCAATCTTGATTCCAGCTTGTGCTTCTTCCAGCCCAGCATTTCTCATGATGTACTCTGCAGAGAAGTGAAATAAGCAAAGTGATAATATACAGCCTTGACATACTCCGTTTCCTATTTGGAACTAGTCTGTTGTTCCATGTCCCATTCTAACTGTTGCTTCCTGACCTGCATATAGGTTCCTCAAGAGGCAGTTCAGGTGGTCTGGTATTCCCATCTCCTTCAGAATTTTCCACAGTTAACTGTGATCCACACAGTCAAAGGCTTTGGCATAGTCAATAAAGCAGAAATAGATGTTTTTCTGGAACTCTCTTGCTTTTTCCATGATCCAGTGGCTGTTGGCAATTTGATCTCTGGTTCCTCTGCCTTTTCTAAAACCAGCTTGAACGTCTGGAATTTCACAGTTCACTTATTGCTGAAGCTTAGCTTGGAAAATTTTGAGCATTACTTTACTAGCGTGTGAGATGAGTGCAATTGTGCTGTAGTTTGAGCATTCTTTGGCATTGCCTTTCTTTGGGATTGGAATGAAAACTGACCTTTTCCAGTCCTGTGGCCACTGCTGAGTTTTCCAAATTTGCTTGCATATTGAGTGCAGCACTTTCACAACATCATCTTTCAGGGTTTGAAGTAGCTCCACTGGAATTCCACCACCTCTACTAGCTTTGTTCATAGTGATGCTTTCTAAGACCCACTTGACTTCACATTCCAGGATGTCTGGCTCTAGGTGAGTGATCACACCATCGTGATTATCTTGATCCTGAAAATTTTTTTTGTACAGTTCTTCTGTGTGTTCTTGCCACCTCTTCTTAATATCTTTTGCTTTTGTTAGGTCTGTACAATTTCAATCCTTTATCAAGCCCATCTTTGCATGAAATTTTCCCTTGGTATCTCTAATTTTCTTGAAGCGATCTCTAGTCTTTCCCTTTCTTTTGTTTTCCTCTATTTCTTTGCATTGATCACTGAGGAAGGCTTTCTTTTCTCTCCTTGCTATTCTTCAGAATTTTGCATTCAGATGCTTATATCTTGCCTTTTCTCTTTTGCTTTTTGCTTCTCTTATTTTCACAGCTATTTGTGAGCCCTCCCTAGACAGCCATTTTGCTTTTTTTTCCATTTCTTTTCCATGAGGATGGTCTTGATCCCTGTTTCCTGTACAATGTCACAAACCTTCATCCATAGTTCATCAAGCACTCTATCTATCAGATCTAGGCCCTTAAATCTATTTCTCATTTCCACTGTGTAATCATAAGGGAATTAATTTAGGTCATATCTGAACGGTCTAGTGATTTTCCTTATTCTCTTCAATTTAAGTCTGAATTTGGCAATAAGCAGTTCATGATCTGAGCCACAGTCAGCTCCCGGTCTTGTTTTTGCTGACTGTATCTAGCTTCTCCATCTTTGGTTGCAAAAAATATAATCAATCTGTTCTATACATCTCTGTGGGAGAGGGAGAGGGTGGGTTGATTTGGGAGAATGACACTGAAACGTGTATAATATCCTTTATGAAACAAATGGACAGTCCAGGTTTGATGCATGATACAAGATGCTTGGGGCTGGTGCACTGGGATGACCCAGAGGAATGGTATGGGGAGGGAGGTGGGAGTGGGGTTCAGGATGGGGAACAGGTGTATACCTGTGGTGGATTCATGTTGTTGTATGCCAAAACCAATACAGTATTGTAAAGTAATTAAAAATAAATAAATAAATAAAAGAATAGAATCAATCTGATTTCAATGTTGACAATCTGGTGATGGCCATGTGTAAAGTCTTCTCTTGTATTGTTGGAAGAAGGTGTTTGCTATGACCAATGCGTTCTCTTGGCAAAACTCTATTAGCCATTGCCCTGCTTCATTCTGTATTCCAAGGCCAAATTTGCCTGTTACTCCAGGTGTTTCTTGACTTCCTACTTTTGTATTTCAGTCCCCTATAATGAAAAGGACATATTTTGGGGGTGTTAGTTCTAAAAGGTCTTGTAGGTCTTCATAGAAGCATTCAACTTCAGCTTGCTTCTTCAGCATTACTGGTTGGGGCATAGACTTGGATTACTGTGATATTGAATGGTTTGCCTTGGAAACGAACAGAGATCATTCTGTCGTTTTTGAGGTTGCATCCAAGTACTACATTTCAGACTCTTTTGTTGACCATGATGGCTATTCCATTTCTTCTAATGGATTCTTGCCCACAGTAGTAGATATAATGGTCATCTGAGTTGAATTCACCCATTCCAGTCCATTTTAGTTCAGTGATTCCTAGAATGTTGGCATTCAGTCTTACCATCTCCTGTTTGACCACTTCCAGTTTGCCTTGATTCATGGACCCGACATTCCAGGTTCCTGTGCAATATTGCTCTTTACAGCATCAAACCTTGTTTCTATCACCAGTCACATCCACAACTGAGTACTGTTTTTGCTTTGGCTCCATCCCTTCATTCTTTCTGGAGTTATTTCTCCACTGATCTCCAGTAGCATATTGGGCACCTACTGACCTGGGGAGTTCCTCTTTCAGTATCCTATCATTTTGCCTTTTCATACAGTTCATGGGGTTCTCAAGGCAAGAATACTGAAGTGTTTTGCCATTCCCTTCTCCAGTGGACCACATTCTGTCAGATCTCTCCACCATGACCTGCCCATCTTGGGTTGCCCCATGGGCATGGCTTAGTTTCATTGAGTTAGACAAGGCTGTGGTCCTAGTGTGATTAGATTGACTAGGTTCCTGTGAGCATGGTTTCAGTGTGTCTGCACTCTGATGCACTCTTGCAGCACCTACCATCTTACTTGGGTTTCTCTTACCTTGGGTGTGGGGTATCTCTTCAGGGCTGCTCCAGCAAAGCACAGCTACTGCTCCTTACCTTGGAAAAGGGGTATGTCCTCACCGCTACCTTTTCTGACCTTCAACATGGGATAGCTCTTTTAGGCCTTCCTACTCCCATGCAGCCACTGCTCCTTGGACGTGGCAGTTGTGACCGGCACACTTAAGCACGGGCGGCTGCAATCGGCACACTGAAGCACGGGTGGCTGCGACCATTACTCAGTCATTAAAAAAAGACATTCGAATCTGTTCTAATGAGATGGATGAAACTGGAGCCTATTGTACAGAGTGAAGTAAGCAAGAGAGAAAAACACCAATACAGTATACTAACGCATATATATGGAATTTAGAAAGATAGTAATGACAACCCTGTATGCAAGACAGCAAAAGAGACACAGACGTATAGAACAGTCTTTTGGATTCTGTGTTTGGGGAGATGATTTGGGAGAATGGCATTAAGACATGTATAATATATAAGAAACGAATCACCAGTCCAGGTTTGATGCAGGATACAGGAAGCTTGGGGCTGGTGCACTGGGATGACCCAGAGGGATGGTATGGGGAGGGAGGTGGGAGGGGGGTTCAGGATGGGGAACATGTGTACACCTGTGGCAGATGCATGTTGATGTATGGCAAAACCAATACAATATTGTAAAGTAAAAATAAATAAATAAATACATATTAAAAAATAAATAAAACTAGCTTGAACATTTGGAAGTTCACGGTTCACGTATTGCTGAAGCCTGGCTTGGATAATTTTGAGCATTACTTTACTAGCGTGTGAGATGGGTTCACCTGTGCGGTAGTTTGAGCATTCTTTGGCTTTGCCTTTATTTGGAATTGAAATGAAAACTGACCTTTTCCAGCCTTGTGGCCACTGCTGAGTGCTCCAAATTTGATGGCATGTTGAATGCAGCACTTTCACAGCATCATCTTCCAGAATTTGAAATAGCTCAACTGGAATTCCATCATGTTCATTAGCTTTGTTCATAGTGATACTTTCTAAGGCCCACTTGATTTAGTTTTCTGAATATTGAGCTTTAAGCCAACTTTTTCACTCTCCTCTTTGTTGTACATCAACGGTAGCTACATCAATTTACATTTCCACCAACAGTACACATGTTCCTTTTTCTTCACATCCTTACAAACACTTACTTGTCTTTTTGATGTGAGTCTCTTTTAGGCAGTATATATATATATGGGGTCTCGTTTTTGTATCCATTCAACCATTCTATGTCTTTTGATTGGAGGATTTAGTCCATCTACATTTACAATGATTATTGATACACATGTACTTTGGCCATTTTGTTAATTATTTTGGTGTTGTTTTTGTAATTCTTTTTTGTTCCCTGACCTTGGAGAAGTGGGCTTACTCAGAAGACGTTCTATATTCCTAACAGTGTACTTCCTTCTGGTCACCAGAGCTGTATGCTCTCGTTGTACCCCTTATATGTGTTGCATGGGCCCTTCTTTTGTGGCAGGTTGACTACTGTGGTCAGTCTATTAGGAATTTCTGGCCCCTGGTCCTGAGTTGTGTAGAGACTGTTAGCTATTGGCGAGTAGGAACCGGGTCTCAGGTAGGTGGTTGTGGATCTGGGGCCCTAGATATAGTGTATGCCTCCTGCTGGGAGTAGCTGGTTCCTGACACAGCTGGTTACAGGGCCTGTGGTATCCCAAAACTGCTGTCATCCCATTGGTGCATGGGACTGTGGCCCAGGGAGTCTCTGGGCTAGTGTCTAGCACCAGCTCACTGGTAGGTGGGAGCTGGTTTCTGAGGAAGCTTTGAATTCTGGGGGTCCTAAGGCAGATGGTGGGTGGGGCTGTTTTGCTGCCCAGCTAGCTGATTGGCCTGAAGTGTTCTGGTGACGGTGCTGGGAAAGTGAGATTCTTTCGCTAAAATCTAGAGGGAAGGTTCCAAAATGGAGTTTGTTACCACCAGTATCCCATTGTAGAACTATCTCCCCAGAATGGTTGCCACAAGTGTCTATGTTACCAGGGTGAGTTCTGGTTGACTGTTGCCTCCTTGGGAGCCTCTCAAAGAGACCCAGAGTCCTTTCAAATTACTGCTATTTTCTAAGTCAGAGTATGTGAGATTCTGTGTGCACTCTATAAGAATGGAGTTTCTATTTGCTACAGTTCCCTACCTCTCTTGAAAGGAAGCCCCATTAACCTTCAAGCCAAGGTATTCTGAAGGTTCACCTTCCAGGTTCAGGCCCCCTAAGCTGGAGACTCCATTGTAGGATTTGGACCCTTCACTCCTTGGGGGGACCTCTGCAATTATAACTATTATTCCACTTGTGGGTCACCCACCCAGTGGTTTGTGTCTCGACCCTACCATGACTCTGCTCCTCCTACCCATCTCATTGTGGTTCCTTCTTTATGTCTTTAGTTGTAGACCTTCTTTGCCAATATTCAAGTCTTTCTCATCAATACAGCAAGTCCCCTACATATGAACAAGGTCCATTCCAAGAGTGTCTTTGTAAGTCCAATTTGTTCTTAAGTCCAACAAAGTTAGCCTAGGTATCCAACTAACACAATTGACTATATAACACTGTGCTGTAATAGGTCTATAATACTTTTCATACAAATAATACATAAAAAAGAACACAAAAAATAAAGCATTTTTAATCTTACAGTACAGTACCTTGAAAAGTACAGCATTATATTACAGCAGCTGGCATGTGGAGCTGGCATCAAGTGGACAGGCAAGAAGAGTTACTTACTGGAGAAGGGAGATGTTAGATCTGAAACATTGTCAGAAACAGGAAATGGGTCACAAACTGCAATTTAACTCACACCTGATGTTGATGGAATGTGTGTCCTCATCTTTGAAATCTTGCAGCTTAAAGGTTCAAGTGTAAGAGACTTACTATTGTGATTTGTAAATAGTTGCAATTTTGTGTGCCTGTGGGAGGAGGTGAGCTCAGGGTCTTCCTACTCCACCATCTTGGCCATTCCTTAGTATCTCAATAGATTTTTTTTAATTGACAAAATCAACATCTATTCATTATAAAATATGTCAAGTAGTAACAGAAGGAAATTACTTCAATATACTAAAGGCCATATAGGAAAATATCACAATTAACATCATTCTCAAAGGTCAAAACCTGAAAGTTTTTCCCCTCAACATCAGGAAACAGACAGTGGTGCCCACTCTAAGCATTTCCATTGAATATAGTACTAGAAGTCTTAGCCAAATAAATTAGAAGTCTTAGCCAAGAAAGGAAGAAGTATAATTACCTGTTTTTAGATGACCTGATCTTTTAAGTAGAATACCCTAACAACTCAAAATAATATGTTAGAAATAATTTAAAAAATAAAAAATTTTGAAGGACATAAAATCAACATTTAAAGGCTAGTTGAGCTACTGTACACTAACAAGTAAATATCTAAAAAGGAAATAAGAAAAAAATAATCCCATTTACAATAGCATCAAAAAGAGTAAAACATTTAGAACTAAATAACCACAGAAGTGAGAAACTTGTATAGTGAAAATTATAAAATGCTGGTAAAAATTATTTTAAAGATAAAAATATATAGAAATACACCTATGTTCATGGATTTTGAATATTAACATTGTTAAAATGTCCATACTACATAAAGCAATCTACATTTTCAATGTATCTGTACCATCACCCCAATGGCATTTTTACAAAAATATAAATATAAATATAAATATATATATATATATATATAATTCATATAGAAGCATAAAGGATCCTGAATAATTAAAACAATCTTGAGAAAGAAGGGTAAAGTTTGAATCATCTTCTGATTTTGAAATAAATTATGAAGATACAATAATTTAAACAATATATTACTAACATGAAGACAGACAGATAGACCAATTGAACAGAAGAGAGACTCCAGAAATAAGCCCATGCATACACAGTCAACTGATATTTAGCAAGAGAGCCAAGAAAATACAGTAAGAAATGACAGTCTCTTCAACAAATGGTGCTAAGAACACTGGATCAGATCAGATCAGATCAATCAGTCGCTCAGTCCTGTCCAACTCTTTGCAACCCCATGAATCGCAGCACACCAGGCCTCCCTGTCCATCACCAACACCTGGAGTTCACGCAGACTCATGCCCATCGAGTCAGTGACGCCATCCAATCATCTCATCCTCTGTCGGTCCCTCCTGCCCCCAATCCCTCCCAGCATCAGAGACTTTTCCAATGAGTCAACTCTTTGCATGAATTGGCTAAAGTACTGGAGTTTCAGCTTTAGCATCATTCCTTCCAAAGTAATCCCAGGGCAGATCTCCTTCAGAATGGACTGGTTGGATCTCCTTGCATTCCAAGGGACTCTCAAGAGTCTTCCCAACACCACAGTTCAAAAGCATCAATTCTTCAGTGCTCAGCCTTCTTCACAGTCCAACTCTCACATCCATACATGACCACTGGAAAAACCATAGCCTTGACTAGACGGACCTTTGTTGGCAAAGTAATGTCTCTAGTTTTGAATATGCTATCTAGGTTGGTCATAACTTTCCTTCCAAGGAGTAAGTGCTTTTAATTTCATGGCTGCAGTCACCATCTGCAGTGATTTTGGAGCCAAGAAAAATAAAGTCAGCCACTGTTTCCACTGTTTCCCCATCTATTTCCCATGAAGTGATGGGACCGGGTGCCATGATCTTCATTTTCTGAATGTTGAGCTTTAAGTTAACTTCTTCACTCTCCACTTTCACCTTCATCAAGAGGCTTTTTAGTTCCTCTTCACTTTCTGCCATAAGGGTGGTGTCATCTGCATATCTGAGGTTATTGATGTTTCTCCCAGCAATCTTGATTCCAGCTTGTGTTTCTTCCAGTCCAGCGTTTCTCATGATGTACTCTGCATATAAGTTAAATAAGCAGGGTGACAATATACAGCCTTGACGTACTCCTTTTCCTATTTGGAACCAGTCTGTTGTTCCATGTCCAGTTCTAACTGTTGCTTCCTGACCTGCATACAGATTTCTCAAGAGGCAGGTCAGGTGGTCTGGTATTCCCATCTCTTGAAGAGTTTTCCACAGTTTATTGTGATCCACACAGTCAAAGGCTTTAACATAGTCAAGAAAGCAGAAATAGATGTTTTTCTGGAACTCTCTTGCTTTTTCCATGATCCAGCGATTGTTGGCAATTTGATCTCTGGTTCCTCTGCCTTTTCTAAAACCAGCTTGAACATCTGGAAGTTCACGGTTCACATATAGCTGAAGCCTGGCTTGGAGAATTTTGAGCATTACTTTACTAGCATGTGAGATGAGTTCAATTGTGTGGTAGTTTGAGCATTCTTTGGCATTGCCTTTCTTTGGGATTGGAATGAAAACTGACCTTTTCCAGTCCTGTGGCCACTGCTGAGTTTTCCAAATTTGCTGGCATATTGAGTGCAGCACTTTCACAGCATCATCTTTCAGGATTTGAAATAGCTCATCTGGAATTCTATCACCTCCACTAGCTTTGTTTGTAGTGATGCTTTCTAAGGCCCACTTGACTTCACATTCCAGGATGTCTGGCTCTAGGTCAGTGATCACACCATCGTGATTATCTGGGTCATGAAGATCTTTTTTGTACAGTTCTTCTGTGTATTCTTGCCATCTCTTCCTAATATCTTCTTCTTCTGTTAGGTCCATACCATTTCTGTCCTTTATCGAGCCTAGGCCTTACACATAGCTGTGCAAAGAAGAGAAGTGAAAAGCAAAGAAGAAAAGGAATGATATAAACATCTGAATGCAGAGTTCCAAAGAATAGCAAGAAGAGATAAGAAAGCCTTCTTCAGCGATCAATGCAAAGAAATAGAGGAAAACAACAGAATGGGAAAGACTAGAGATCTCTTCAAGAATACTGGATATCCACATGCAAAAGAATGGATTCAAACTTTATCCTACAATATGTAGAGATCAAATCAAAATGAATGAAGGACTTAAAATAAGACCTGAAACTGTAAAACTCCTAGAGAAAAAATTGGAGAAAAATTCTTGAAGTTGGCCTCTCAATGATTTTTTGAATACAACATCAAAAGCATGAGAAACAAAAGCAAAGCTAATCATTAAACGAATACTATTTCTAACTAAAACGCTTCTCTAGAGTAAAGGAAATTATCAGTTTGTAATGCAAACCTACAGTATGGGAGAAAATATTTGCAAATCATATATATCTTATAATGAGTTAATACCCAAAATATATAAGGAATTCATACAAAGTCAATAGCAACAACAACAAAAATAAAACCAAGAACAACCACAAAAAATAAAATTAAAAAGGCAAAGGACCTGAATTGACATTTCTGCAAAGAAGACATACAAATGGCCAACCGGTATGTGTAAGTGTGTTCAACATCATTAATCATTAGGGAAGTGAAAATGAAAATCACAGATACTACCTGACACTGTTAAAATGGTGATTACCTGAAACAAATGAACAAATAAAATGATATAAAAATTGTTGCTGAGGATGTACAGAAACTGGAATCCTTGTGCCCTGTTACTGGGAATGTAAAATGGTACAGCCATTGTAAAAATAGTATATTTTTTACACAAAAAATTAAAAATAGTACTACCATATGATGTAATAATTCCACTTCTAGGTATATTTACAAGAAATGAAATCAAGATCTGAAGAGATATCTGTACTCCCATGTATTTTGCAGAGCTATCCACAATAATCAACATATGGAAACAACACAAGTGTCTATTTAGATGAGTGGATAAAGAAAATGTGATATATGCATACAATGGAATATTATTTAGCCTTCAAAAGAAGGAAATTCTGTCATACAAAAAACATAGATTAATCTCAAAGATATTATGGTAAGTGCAATAATCCAGAAGCACATGAACAAATATTATGTGAGGAATTCAAAATAGACTCATCAAAGCAGAAAGTATAATTGTCTTTCTGGGAGCTGAAGAGAGGGGCAAATAGGGAGTTGCTCTTCAATAGGTATAAAGTTTCAATTATATAATTGAGTTCTACCAATCTTCAAAAAATAGTTTAACAGTATGCCTATAGTTTAACAATATGTATTGCACACTTAAAATTTTGTTAGGAGGGTAGGTATTATTTTAAGTTATACTTACCACAATAAGGTAAAAAGAAAAAAAAATCCTCAGTTGAATGCAAAGTGAGTTGTAAAATACAATTTGACAAATTTTGGCCACTAAATCAGGAATAAAGTAATGGTGTCATTTCTCATCATTCCTATTCAGCATTATAATGGAAGCCCTAGCTAATATAATACAGAAAAAGTAAAGAAAAATTATACAGACTGTTAGGAAGAAATAAAAATGTTTCTCTGCAGATGATATGATTATCTGTGTAAAGAATCACATGAATCAACAAAAAATGTCTTGGAACTAATTAACATTTAAGAATTACAACAAGGTTGCAGAATACAGGATTAACATACTAAAGTCAATCATTTTTCTGTATACCATGAACAAATTGAAATTTGAAATTAAAAATAGGATACCAAAATCAACCCTGAAAGTTCACTGAAGAACTGACATTGAAATTGAAGCTCCAGTACTTTGGCCATCTAATGTGAAGTGCCAACTCATTGGAAAACATCCTGATGCTGGGAAAGATTGAATGCAAAAGGAGAAGGGGGGTGACAGAGAATGAGATGGTTGGATAGCTAGCATCACTGACTCAATGGATGTGAGTTTGAGCAAACTTCAAGAGATAGTGAAGGACAGGAAAGCCTGGCCCACTGCAGCCCATGAGGTCATAAAGAGTCAGACATGACTTAGCAACTGAACAACAACAACAACAGTAGCACACAAAACATTGAAATACCTTGGTATAAATCTAACAAAATATATACAAGATCTACATGAGAAAAACTATAAAACAAGTGAAAAAATTTAAAGATCTAAGTAAATGAAGAGATATTCCATGTTCATGGAGGGAAAGGCTCAATATTGCTAAGATTCCAGTTCTTTCCAAATTGATTCTTAGATTCAACACAATGTAATCAGTCTCATTAAGTTGTTTTGTGGATATGCATATTGACAATTTGACTCTGAAGTTTATATAGAAAGGCAAAAGACCCTGATTACCAACACAGTGTTGAAGGAGAACAATCAAAGAGTGCTATGGTCTGAAATATTTGTCTCCTCAAAATTCACATGCTGAAATCCTAATTCCAAATATGATGGTGTTAGAAAGTGGGGCCTTTGGGAGATGATTAGATCATGAGGATGGAGCCCTCTTGAATAAGGTTAATGCTGTTATAAAAGAGATTTCCTAGCGCTCCATAGCCCCTTCCACTATGCTACGAGGAAACGAAATGTCTATAACCTGGAGAGGGTGCTCACTACAACCTGATTATGCTGGGGCCTTGATCTTGGACTTCTAGCTTCCAGAACAGTGAGAAATAAAAGTCTGTTTATAAACTACCCAGTCTATAGTATTCTGTTATAGAAGCTCAAACAGACTAAGAGAGAAGGCTAACACTACTTAACTTCAAGACTTTAAAAGCTACAATAATGAACACAGTGTAGTATTGGTGGTGGTGGTGGTGGTGGTGGTGTGTGTGTATTCAGTCAGTCAGCTGTGTCTGACTCTTTGGGACACCATGGTATTGGTGGAAGAGTAGACAAATAGATCAGTGCAACAGAAAGACACACACACACACACACACACACATATATATATATATACATATTACACTGAAATGTGGCCAATTGATCTTTGAAAAATGAGCAAGTAAATTCAGTGGATAAAGGGAAGTCTTTTAAAATAAATGATGTCAGAACACTTGGGAATACTTAGGTTAAAAAAAAAAGTATCTAGACACAGACCTTACACATTCCATGAAAATTAACTCAGATTGTATCATAACTGTAAAATGAAAAACTAGCAAATAACATTGGAGAAAACCTAGATTTCCTTGGGTTTGGTGATGACTTTTTAGATATGACACCATACCATGAAAGAAAATACTGGATAAATTGAATTTTACCCTATGAAAGACACCATTAAGAAAATAAAAATACAAGCCACAGACTGGAAGACAGTATTTGCCAAATAAATATCTGATAAAGATCTTGTATCCAAAATATACAAAGAATTCTTAAAATTCAACAGTAAGAAAACTCAGTTCTTATGGTAAATAATATAGAAAAGTGCTCAACATTTTGTCTCTTCAGGGAATTGCAAATTACAGTAGCAATTAGATACCACTACATACCTATTATAATGGGTAAAATCAAAAATTCTACCAACACTAAATACTGGCAAGACTGTGATGCCACGGGAATTTATTCATAGCTTGTAAGAGCACAAAATTATACAAGCCACTTAGGAAACAATTTGGCAGTTTCTTGAAATATTAAATATACTCTTACCATATGATCCAGCCGTCACTGTCCTTGATATGCACTCACTCAATAAGTTGAATACATGACCACAAAGAAACTTCCACACAGATGTCTATAGAAACTTTATTAAAAATTCCCCAAACTTGTAAACAAAGATGCCCTTCAATAGATGAATTGATAAGCAATCTGTGCTATAGTCACAATAAAAAGAAATGAGCTATCAAGCCACAAAAAAAAAAAAAAAAAAAAAAGACATGGGGAAAATCTGAATGCATATTGTTGAATGAAAGAAGTTAATCTGAAAGTTTTCATATTGTATGATTCCAACCATATGGCATTTCGGAAAGGCAAAACTATGAATACGGTAGAAAAAGCCATGGTTATCAGGGGTTTGTTGAAAAGGGAAGGATGCATAGATAGAGCACTGGGGATTTTTAAGGAAGTGAAAATATTCTGTATGATACTATAAAGGTGGATATATGACATCATACTTTTGTCCAAATCGATTCAATGTACAAGAAGAGTGAACCTTAATGTAAACTATGAACTTTAGTAATACTATATCAATATTGGTTCATCAATTGTAATAAATGTAGCACATGAATGAAAGATGTTAATAATAGAGAAAACGGGGAGTCGGAGGCGGGGGGCCGGGCAGATGGAGTAGCATACAGGTGCTCTCTGTAGATTATGCTCGTTTTTTAGTAAGCCTAAAACTCCTCTAAAAAATAACTTATCTATTAATCTATCTATGGGCTTCCCCAGGGACTCAACGGTAAAAAATCCGCCTGTCAATGCAAGAGACGCAGGAGGCCTGGGTTCGATCCTTGGGTAGGGAAGATCCCCTGGAGGAGGGGATGGCAACCCACTCCAGTAGTCTTATCTGCAGAATCCCATGGACAGAGAAGCCTGGCAGGCTACAATCTATGGGGTCACAAAAAGTCAGGCACAACTGAAGCAACTGAGCATGAATGTGTATGTGTGTGTATATATATATATATGTGTGTGTGTGTGTGTGTGCTCAGACGGTAAAGCGTCTGTGTGCAACGCAGGAGACCCAGGTTCGATCCCTGGGTTGGGAAGATCCCCTGGAGAAGAAAATGGCAGCCCACTCCAGTATTCTTGCCTGGAAAATCCCATGGGCGGAGGAGCCTTGTAGGCTACCGTCCATGGGGTCGCAAAGAGTCGGACACAACTGAGCGACTTCACTTTCACTTTCATACACTGTGTGTGTGTGTGTGTGTGTGTGTGTGTATTGCAATATATATATTGCATCTTTGGCTTCTTTAGATGATTAGCTATGATTTATCCTAAAATTTAGAGAGCAGTTTTTCCCTATTTCTTCTGGTTTTAAGACCATAAATCATTTTAATCAAGATGTTTTTATACATCATCAGTCTCTTGGTTTAGTTGTTTATAGTCTTCTATAGGCCAATATGACAAATTTGGCGATCTTGAAATCTAAGCAAAAGGTTTATAATAATCAGTACTATATTTCCCTGTGTTTATTTTGCTCTGTTTGCATATTATAAATGTGGCTATACTACTACTCTTTCGACGTTTAGCTTTGTATTTCATGTCATTCAATATCAACTACAATGATCAAAAAGGAAAATAATCAGTGTATCTTTTCAATTTTCCTTTCTCAGTTTATTCATTTTGTCTCACATAATCATTAGTTAATATTTAAAACCTTTATAGGATTCACTTGATTATGACTCATTTTTTTTCTTTCAATTAACAAGACCATGATGAAAAATGACATGCTTTGGACTATGGCATTGAATTTGAAAGGCTTTGTTTCTAGTCTTGGTCTTTATGCAAATGATCTTATTAACCTTGAACAAGAAACTTTTATTCTGTTTCTAACCTTCTGGGAAATACAAATGTCATGTACCTGGTAATTAGTGTCTACTTCATAGCTTTTCTATCCATAATGCTTCTCAAAATAAAGCCTATAGAGATATGAATAGTCTTAAGTAACCTGTAATCTTGCTGCAGTCAGTTTTACTGTGTTTTGTGCATTATAGATAGGTCTTTATATTATCCTAACTACATGCTTGTGTCTCATATATTTATTTTTTCCCTGCTGCTTTCCAAAATCAATTTGATATGTGGACAGGGACTGTTGTGAGTTTATCTCACTTTGATCAGACTCGAGAGGAGATCATTGTGCACTTACACAAAAGATGCTATTGCTTGTGCTTAATTTTTTTTAATGTTATCCTAGGATTAACTCAATAAGGAAAGGAGGGGGGGAAATGTACTTTTAAAATAAGATTGCCTAACATGCTCTAGAGCAAGAGTCAAACTCATACCTACAGAGATCATCAAGGTTTCAGCTATCCAGATATGTAACAATTTTGAGTAGTGGGACTGTGACAAATTGAGTCACAAGCCCCATGTAAAGGTGGTATGCACTACTCTATCCAAGTTGATTGCTTCCATGAATGTCAATATTATTGCATGTTCTTATTTTTTCAAAACAAGCTGAAAATGCAATTTTAAAATTTAAAATAATAATATTTTTAATTTTAAGATAAATTTTACATATATTTGAGTCAAACCAAACAAACCAGTGAGCCAGACTCAAGTCATAAGCTAATTTCAGATTTTAATCTACTTTCACAATATTTTTTTAAGTTTGAAACACACGTTTTCTGCTTTGAAGTATGAATATAATTGAGGCCTGTATAGTCACATAAATTGCTAGGATGTAGCTACAGTGGAATGAGGACTGATTTCTCTGTCTTACCATATCTTTGTACTGGAAGAATTTCATAAAGAATAAAAAGAGCCTGAACTTAACAATAATGGATTTTTAACATAAACAAATATCTAAAAGAAATTACATGCTCCTGATGAAATATCAGATCAGATCAGTTACTCAGTCGTGTCAGACTCTTTGCGACCCCATGAATCGCAGCAGGCCGGGCCTCCCTGTCCATCACCAACTCCCGGAATTCACCCAGACTCACGTCCATCGAGTCAGTGATGCCATCCAGCCATCTCATCCTCTGTCGTCCCCTTCTCTTCTTGCCCCCAATCCCTCCCAGCATCAGAGTCTTTTCCAATGAGTCAACGCTTCGCATGAGGTGGCCAAAGTACTGGAGTTTCAGCTTTAGCATCATTCCTTCCAAAGAAATCCCAGGGCTGATCTCCTTTAGAATGGACTGCTTGGATCTCTTTGCAGTCCAAGGGACTCTCAAGAGTCTTCTCCAACACCACAGTTCAAAAGCATCAATTCTTCAGCGCTCAGCCTTCTTCACAGTCCAACTCTCACATCCATACATGACCACAGGAAACACCATAGCCTTGACTAGATGGACCTTTGTTGGCAAAGTAATGTCTCTGCTTTTGAATATGATATCTAGGTTGGTCATAACTTTCCTTCCAAGGAGTAAGCATCTTTTAATTTCATGGCTGCAATCACCATCTGTAGTGATTTTGGAGCCCAGAAAAATAAAGTCTGACAGTGTTTCCACTGTTTCCCCATCTGTTTCCCATGAAGTGATGGGACCAGATGCCGTGATCTTCGTTTTCTGAATGTTGAGCTTTAAACCAACTTTTTCACTCTCCACTTTCACTTTCATCAAGAGGCTTTTTAGTTCCTCTTCACTTTCTGCCATAAGGGTGGTGTCATCTGCATGTCTGAGGTTATTGATATTTCTCCTGGCAATCTTGATTCCAGCTTTTGTTTCTTCCAGTCCAGCGTTTCTTATGATGTACTCTGCATATAAGTTAAATAAAAAGAGTGAGAATATACAGCCTTGACAAACTCCTTTCCCTATTTGGAACCAATCTTTTGTTCCATGTCAAGTTCTAACTGTTGCTTTGTTTTAATATAATTGATCCTAAATATGCAAGAATAGAAATGAAAAGATTTTCTCTCCCTGAGCCTCTATTCCTACTTCCCAGAAGTATCCATTATCAAGTCTCTTACAGATCCTTTCACAGATTTTATTTTTACAAATAGATTCCTATAATGCATTCTGCTTTGCAACTTAATTTCTCTTAATATCAATATTTATTGGCCATGTTCCATATCATATAATATACATTTACTTTCACTCGTTTTAATGGTATGCAACTGTATGCTTGTAACCATAAATTTACTAAATCAGTCCTCTGTTGATAGACATTATTTTTTATTAGTTTTTTTCTTAATGATTACAAGTACAAAAATGCTATGCTGAAAATCATTTTATGTATATGCTGGCAGACTTTTGCCTGCATATATATAAGATAAATTCCTTACAGAAGGAGAGTATGCATTTTTAAAAAGATGCGTGTTGCCAGATTGGGATTCAGAATAGGCTACAGAAATTTATATTCCTGGCACAGGTAGATGAGTGGTATTTCTTCACTCTCATGCCAATATTTCAGAGTAATCTATCGGCCATGAACATTGTGTATGCCAGGGGCATCAATCAGTATGTCTTACATAGGGAATGAAGAAAATTATCTAATCCAGTGAGTTGTTCAAATGAGGTCAGTTAAAATAGCTTCAAGTATTTAATCCTCTTTATGTCATGTGTTGATAGTTTTTCCCCACTGAACTCTGAATCAAGTAGAATAATCTTAGATAATCTCAATGGAAGTCACACATATAAACTTTCACAGACCTTTGCATGTCCGAATTAAATGCCTTTTGAATAAAATTAAAATTCAGAGGGAAACTGTAGGAATATCTTCTTCATAAAGGCAAAGAACATATGTAATTGTCGTATGAAGATGTCTTAACAGCACTCTAATAAAATAGGCAAAGGACATAAAAGGAGAATTTCCAAAAGAAAAAATACAGCTGACAAGAAATATAAGAAATTATATTCACTCAAGTTAATAACTACAGCTACTCAAATCTACCATGTTTTACTTATAAAATTCTTAAAGGTGAAAATAATTGCTATTTCTCAGTGCTCATGACAATGTAGTGAGAAGATATCATAAATTGGTACAGCAAGCTGTAAAACTTCAAGCCTTTTCAGTATCCAGATTTAACCTGAATTTCCCTAGGCTTCAAAGCCAACTGGAATAAGCAAGTCACAGTAGCATCATGACTCAAATTTTCTTGCCTTTAGGTTCTTACTTATTCAGATTTTTACTCCAGTTCACTGCATAATCTGTCTGTCCTCCACAAGCACTTCTGAGAGTTCCCAGGCAGTGTTTCTTATGCATTCAAAAATGAGAACATATGCTATATACATTTCCTCTTCTATCAGATTTCCACTGGAATTCCACCATATCCAATCAGTGTAGGAGGTAAATAACCACCATCTTCAAAGAATGTTCTGTTTTGTTTTCCTCCTCCTGACTTATTTCACTCTGTATAATAGGTTCCAGGTTCAATGTATGGCAGAAACCAAAGCAATATCGTAAAGCAATTCTTCTTCAATTAAAAATAAATAAAATTTTAAAAAAGGAAGAAAAAGAATGCTCTGCTTTGGAGAGTGCTGCATATACTTTCAAGAAACAGACTCCAGAACTCAGCAATAAAAATGACGACCCAGAGGGAGGGTAGGGGAGGGAGGAGGGAGGAGGGCTCAGGATGGGGAACGCGGGTATACCTGTGGCGGATTCATTTCAATATTTGGCAAAACTAATACAATATTGTAAAGTTTAAAAATAAAATAAAAATAAAAATTATTATTTATAAAACTATTAGAAAATCATCCCATACTATGGATCCCCTCATCCTGCTATTATACCTTCTTATGATAAGGAGATGATGTTGAAAAGGGATTACTACAAAGAAGGCGAAGTATTTATTATGTGATACAGATTTTGACCCTGGGAGTCAAGGACAGTTTTCCAAGAAGTACAATTGAGCATCCTAGTTTGGTTTTATGCACACATATCTAATTATAATTTTAAACTGGTTTAATTTTTCTGTTGCTAACAGTAGACTCTGATGTAACTAGGTTTATGTAAAAAATGAATCATGTTTAGGTCAAAATTAACAGCTTATATCTTCTTTTCATAGGAATATCAGAGAAAGGGTTTACTCCTTAATGCAATTTCGGGAAAAAAAAATTGGCAAGATGAGTACTGAGGAAAACAGTGAGAAGATCAAATATAGAATTTAATATATAGAAATACCTACAATAAATTGTCAGATACAGAAAAAATACATTTAGATATGAAATTCATAGGTTTCTAAGATTTTCTGTTTGGTTAGTGACAACTCTTCTTTTTTGTTATATCATAGTAGATAATGATGGTATTTCCATCAGTGAAACTAAACTAAAATGTATACTTGATAAATGTCTTGGCTCTAAAATTGAATGATCCAATAATTTTCAGGCCTAAGAAAAGTAACTCTAATCTTGAGTGATTTCTATCCCTTCCCCAAACCCCCAAATCTGCTTGTAACTAAAATATTTGGGCCAAAACTGTTTGCAACTAGAATTAAAATTAAAATATAGGAATGTTAGAACCATTAAACTATTTTAAACTATTTTAATTTTTATATTCTTAAGCATTTTCTTATCCTTTCTGGGCCAGGTGGAATTATCCTCGAAGAAAAATATGCAAAGGAAAGAAATCTTAAGAAGTAATTCTTTTCTGTAAACTACATGTAAGCTACCTTAGAAGATTATCTGGAATTCAATAGTTCTAATATTTTCTTACAATTAGATAGAATGCTTTAAAGGCAATAATTACAGTCCAGATGATTGCTTGTTAAGTCTTGCTAGTGCCAATTTCCAGAAATATTAACAAGAACCAAAAATGTCATGTACTTAAGAGTGTAAAACTGTAGAAAAGCAACTTATTTATATAAATTTGTACATTACAAGAGGGAAGGTAATGCTTATCTTACTATTGTTGTTAAAGTAACAACTGAAATCTAACCAATTACATTACTAATGGGTGGAAAAGTACAATGTGTAATTTGATAGAAGAAAGCCCTAATCATCTTGCTCCACGCTTAGCAAAAGTAGAGACTTGTACATCACCAAAAGGAACTGACAAAAGAAAAGGTCTAAATATTTGGTGGAAGCCACAATTCAGCGGCATGCTTTGATTTTCTACAAATGAACTATATAAACCAGAAGAGCAATATCTAAGTTTGAGATCCCCCCCCCCCCGCCAACTTTCTGATACCTGTGTTTAAAATAGGGGATCAAAATCTTACCATTTTGCTGGGTTACCAGATATATTGAATAGGGCCTAGATAGGCTCAGTTTTATTATTAAAATAGTTCTTTTTTATGTATATGCATCCTTTATACCAAAGCCATTTTACACTTTATCTGCATTCCTATATACTGCATAAGTTAATGAATAGAGGGTATATCAGTCATACAAAGTTGCTTCTTTATTCTTATCCTGATATTTTTACTAGGTATCTTCTAAATCAAAATGGTAGGACATAACCACTCTATATAGCCTACAAACTACAAAATAGGAAGGGAAACAGATCCACATTAATGTCCCTTAGTTAATACTTCTCTGGATGGGTGATGTTGCACAGCAAACTGACATGTGTGCTGTGCTTAGTCACTCAGTTGTGTCTGACTCTTTGAGACCCTGTGGATTATAGCCCACCAGGCTCCCCTGTCTGTGAGGTTTCTCAGGCAAGAATACTGGAGTGGGTTGCCATATCCTCCTCAGAGGATTTTCCCAACCCATGGATCAAACCCGTGTCTCATGTCTCCTGCATTGGCAGGCGAACCCGTGTCTCATGTCTCCTGCATTGGCAGGCGGGTTCATTTGCCACTAGTGCTACCTGGGAAGCCCAATCACACTGCAAAATTAAAGACAGCTTTTGTCAGGGCCTTCATGTGGAAATAACTTCCCACCAAAGGAATTTAGCAAAGAAACATTTTTATGTCTAAAACATAAGTCAGAACACAAAGCCAGCAAAGAGAATGAACACAAGGAAGGCAAGAAGCTAAATAAAGCTGGGAGACAACAAACAGCAAATCCATATAAGGCCTGCATTTCACATATTTAAGGATACCATCTATGTTTAAAAGGCTTTTCCCTACTCTGGTACAACAAGCATTCCACTGTGTGGATAAGGCACTTGGGACACAGATGAGTGTGGTATGGTGTGTGCCTCAAGGATTTTACAGTCAAATCAGAAAAGATGATCAAAATCACATGGGATCAATAAAGAAGAATGCTGCCAACTATATGGTCCTTAGGAACACACAAAAAAGAGACATTTCTCCCCTGATTTGGCAGTCCAGGGAAAGCTTTCTAGAGTAGGTGGTATCTTAGTGGAATCTTGAAAGATGAGCAAGCGTTATCCAGAAAGCAATTTAAAGATAGATAGGGAGATGACAGGCTTCCCAGGTGGTGCTAGTGGTAAAGAACCTGTCTGCCAATGCACAAGACATAAGGGACGTGGGTTCGATCCTTGGGTCAGAAGAGCGCCTGGAGAAGGAAATAGCAACCCACTCCAGTGTTCTTACCTGAAGAATCCCATGGACAGAGGAGCCTGGCAGGCTACAGTCCATGAGATCACAAAGGGTCAAACACAACTGAAGCGACTAAGCATGTAGGGAGATGAAGAAATCATAACATGTTTGAAAACCATAAGAAGTTTGAAATTAGATCATCAAAGATGAGACAGGGAAGGGTGAGATATAAGATTGGAGAAATATGGAAACAGATTTTTAACAACCTGGAATAGCAAGCGAAGAATGTGAGGTTTTATTTTGTAAGCAGTGAAAAACCCCAGAATTATCCTAAACACAGAGTAGTATGATCAGTTTTGTATTTACCTATATTCGTATGATGATATGTTATTGTGGGAGGAGTTTGTAATTTCCTGAGTTCTGTCTCGTCACAATAAAAATTCGAAGCAACGGACGGACCAGCATTATAGCTCTTGGATGGCCCAGTGTCACAGCTCCATATTACGGCTCAGTTTTATTCAGAAAGTAAAGGAAAATACATCCTCGAGGCGTGAGGAAATGCCAACCCAAAAGACGTGAAGAGAAGAGAGGCACCCAGCCCAATGTTGGCTCCTTTTCTTTTGTTTTTTTTCTCCTCCCCCTGGACCAGCCCTATGTAAACTGGGCTAGCCAAGTGTACTCTTTCTTTTACCTGAGGTCCTCACTCCAGTCCTTGGACCTTTCTTTGTTCTATTTTTGCAGGTTTTTCTCTTCCTTCTCTTTTAGCCACCACCATTGTGGACTTCTTTTTCCTATTCCAACTACTTAACATTCCCCCCTCAAGAGACAGGAAGCCCAATTCTTTGGGAATAGGGGCATCCATGTATTTCTGGCTACTTTCTGCTGCAATGGGATGGCGAGGGGCATTGGGCCACCCCCTCTTGCTAGTCTCAAGCCTGAGAGTCCAATAAGTCCTATAAGTGTCCATCTAAGGGTGAGTGATATTTTCTATGGTCAACTATAGTTTTATATATCTTTGTTGAATTGGCACTGCATGTTGTAGGTTGTTGACCTGGGCAGAAACAAAAAGGGTTAGACAATTGACAATACATGGGGCAATCCTAAGAAACATCAATATGGTGATAACAATGACTAGGAGGATCATTCAGTTCAGTTCAGTTTAGTTCAGTTGCTCAGTCGTGTCCTACTCTTTGTGACCCCATGAATAGCAGCATGCCAGGCCTCCCTGTCTATCACCAACTCCAGGAGTTCACCCAGACTCACGTCCATCGAGTCAGTGATGCCATCCAGCCATCTCATTCTATGTCGTCCCCTTTTCCTCCTGCCCCCAACCCCTCCCAGCATCAGAGTCTTTTCCAATGAGTCAACTCTTCGCATGAGGCAGCCAAAGTACTGGAGTTTCAGCTTTAGCATCATTCCTTCCAAAGAAATCCCAGGGATGAACTCCTTCAGAATGGACTGGTTGGATCTCCTTGCAGTCCAAGGGACTCTCAACAGTCTTCTCCAACACCACACTTCAAAAGCATCAATTCTTTGGCACTCAGCCTTCTTCACAGTCCAACTCTCACATCCATACATGACCATTGGAAAAACCATAGCCTTGACTAGACGGACCTTTGTTGGCAAAGTAATGTCTCTGCTTTTGAATATGCTATCTAGGTTAGTCATAACTTTCCTTCCAAGGAGCAAGCATCTTTTAATTTCATGGCTGCAATCACCACCTGTAGTGATTTTGGAGCCCCCCAAAAATCAAAGTCTGACACTGTTTCCACTGTTTCCCCATCTATTTCCCAAGAAGTGATGGGATCAGATGCCATGATCTTCATTTTCTGAATGTTGAGCTTTAAGCCAACTTTTCACTCTCCACATTCACTTTCATCAAGAGGCTTTTTAGTTCCTCTTCACTTTCTGCCATAAGGATGGCGTCATATGCATATCTGAGGTTATTGATATTTCCCCCAGCAATCTTGATTCCAGCTTCTGTTTCTTCCAGCCCAGCGTTTCTCATGATGTACTCTGCATATAATTTAAATAAGCAGGATGACAATATACAGCCTTGACTTACTTTTTTCCTATTTGGAACCAGTCTGTTGTTCCATGTCCAGTTCTAACTGTTGCTTCCTGACCTGCATACAGATTTCTCAAGAGGCAGGTCAGGTCAGGGTCATTAGCCAACTCCAAATTCCCCCTCACCAGGAGGAAGATCTCCCAAAAAGAGACTGTTGCCATCCCAAGAACTCTCCAGCTTGTTCTTTGAGATTCTGTAGGGTATGAATTTTTTTTGAGGACTGTGAGACTTTCTTTAACTTAGCTGGAGGGATTCAGCCAGAAACAACACATCTCATTCAAGATGGCTCAAGTCTCTCCTTGTTCAGGGAACAGGAGATCTATCTCTTGTCTGTTTTGAAATACAATACCTGCCAATATGTGTTGGCTCTTTAGAGCTGTCCTGAGAAATTTTGTCATTAGAAACTTAATTTTGGGGATGTTCATTAGAATGACACTCATTTGCAGTCCTCAGTAGGTAGCTGAGATCTCCCAGGAGCTCACAGGTGTATTGAGTGTCCTCTTCTGTTTTCTTCCATGGCTCGACTTGTAAGTAATGAATCCAGGAGTCATGTCCTGGTACCTTGACTGATGTGGGGGTAGAAAGTATTACAGGGTAGAGGCCCTTCCATGTGGGCTGGAGATGAGCCTTTGGGGGCCCATCTTTCTAGACTTTAATTAGAACTTGAGTTCCTGGAGCATATAGTGGTGACTCCTTACAATCTTTTGGGTTCTGGTTGACACACCATAAGCGTATATCCTTTTGGAATTGCCCAATGGTTATGGTATAATATCAGAAGGTCTGGGTCTCTGGATCTAGGAAGAGGTCATTGACATAAACGAAAGGTCTCCCACACAGCATCTCACAAACACTAAGACCAACCTGTTCCTTAGGGGCAATACAGGTGCAGAGGAGATCTATTTGTAGAGCCTCCTTCCATCCCAGAGATGTCTCCTGGGTTATTTTTTTTATTGCTAATTTTAAGAATTGGCTGGCTCTTTCTACTTTTCCTGAAGACTGAGGCCTCCAGGAACAATGGAAATAATAAGTAATGCCCAATGCTTTAGAGACCCTTTGGGTGACCTTAGAAGTAAATGATGTCCAATTGTCACTTTGTAATGACCTGGGCAGAACAAATCTTGGAATGATTTCATGAAGCAGGTTTTTTCCCACCTCCTCAGCCTTCTCAGTCAGGGTGGGAAAGCGTTCAATCCATCCTGTGAATGTATTTATCATGACTAATAGGTATTTATACCCTTGAGAAATTGGCATCTGGGTGAAGTCCATCTGCCAGTCCTCTCCTTGGTAAGTCCCAAGTCTTGGACAGGTTGGGCCAGCTGTGGTCTTTGAGCTCCTTGAGGGTTGTTTAATGGGCAAGTGGGACAAGAGGAGACCACTTGCCTTACAGTTGTTTGGAGGCCTGTTCCTCTGAAGAATCTTTCTAGCAATCTTTAGAGGGCCTTTTCACCTAAATGAGTGGTGGCATGTAAGGAGTTAACCAACTTCCATTGGAAGTTTCCAAGAAAAAAAAGGTTCCTTTTGGAACCACCCCATATGATCTACTTGAAAGCCCTCAGTCTTAGTCTCACCTTCAGTATATGAAGGTGTTTCTGGCAAATTAGTCTGTGGAACTAAGCTAGCAACCCCTATTAGATCGTTGTTCTATAACACTGCTCTCTTAGCTGCCTGATCAGCTGCTTGGTTCCCTCATGCCACTTTCGTGCTCCCTTTTTGGTATCCTTTACAATGGGAGACTGAAACCTCAGTGGGCAGATGAACTACCTCCAAGAGCCTAAGGATTTGATCATCATATTTGATTGGGGACCCTCAGGTGGTCAAGTGGCCTCTTTCTTTTCAAATGGCAGCATGTGCATGTAGCACCAGAAAGACATACTTGGAGTCGTGCAAATGGTTGCTCTTTTTCGTTTTCTCAGCTCTAAAGTTCAAGTCAGGGCTATAAGCTCAGCTAATTGGACTGAAGCACCTGGTAGCAAAGGTTTAGACTCTATGTTCCCCAAATTAGAAACTACTGCATATCTGGGTCTTATTTTCCATCCAAGACAAAGCTACTTCCATCAGTGTACCAGATTTCCTCAGGATTTGTCAGAGGATCTTCCGACAATCCCTCTCAGGGCTTTGTCCAGTGGTCCAAGGTTTCTAGGCAAGAGTGAAAGGGGATAGATCCCTTGGGGGTAGTCAGAAGGGTGGCAGGTTTAAGATCCTCAGAAGGGGACACAGTCAGGCCTAGATTTTCCACCAGTACTACTTGATATCTGAGGATTCTTTGATCAGACATCCATAAATGGTGTCTCCCATTCTAGAGTTGTTTCACTTGGTGCCTGGTAAAAATAGCTAGTTTGCCCCCAAGAGAGAGTTTTAAAGCATCTTCTATCTTGAGATCAGTGGAGAAATAACTCTAGAAATAATGAAGAGATGGAGCCAAAGCAAAAAGAACACCCAGTTGTGGGTGTGACTGGTGATAGAAGCAAGGTCAGATGTTGTAAAGAGTAATATTGCATAGGAACCTGGAATGTTAGGTACATGAGTCAAGGCAAATTGGAAGTGGTCAAACTGGAAATGGCAAGAGTGAATGTTGAAATTTTAGTAATCAGCAAAATAAAATGGACTGGAATGGGTGAATTTAACTCAAATGACCATTATATCTACTACTGTGGAAAAGAATCTCTTAGAAGAAAAGGAGTAGCCATCAGAGTCAACACAGGAGTCCCAAATGCAGTACTTGGATACAATCTCAAAAACGACAGAATGATCTGTTCCTTTTCAAGGCAAACCATTCAATATCATGGTTGCTGCTACTGCTGCTGTTAAGTTGCTTCAGTCGTGTCCAACTGTGTGCAACCCCACAGATGGCAGCCCACCAGGCTCCCCAGTCCCTGGGATTCTCCAGGCAAGAACACTGGAGTGGGTTGCCAATTCCTTCTCCAATGCATGAAAGTGAAAAGTGAAAGTGAAGTCGCTCAGTCATGTCCAACTCTTCACGACCCCATGGACTGCAGCCTACCAGGCTCCTCCGCCCATTGGATTTTCCAGGCAAAAGTACTGGAGTGGGGTGCCACTGCCTTCTCCGAATATCATGGTAATCCAAGTCTATTCCCCGAACAGCAATGTTGAAGAAGCTGAAGTTGAACAGTTTTATGAAGATATACAAGATGTCTTAGAACTAACACCCCAAAAATATGTCCTTTTCATTATAGGAGATTGGAATGCAAAAACATGAAGTCAAGAAACACCTGAAGTAACAGGCAGATTTGGCCTTGGAGTACAGAATGAAGCAGGGCAAAGGCTAATAGAGTTTTGCCAAGACAGCACATTGGTCATAGCAAACACCCTCTTCCAACAACACAAGAGAAGATGCTACACATGGACATCACCAGGTAGCCAACAATGAAATCAGCCAAAGAGGGAGACGGTCTATACAGTCAGCAAAAACAAGGCTGGGAGCTGACTGTGGCTCAGATCATGAACTCATTATTGCCAAATTCAGAGTTAAAATGAAGAAAGTAGGAAAAACTACTAAAGCATTCAGATCAGATCAGATCAGATCAGTCACTCAGTCATGTCCGACTCTTTGCGACCCCATGAATCGCAGCACGCCAGGCCTCCCTGTCCATCACCAACTCCCGGAGTTCACTCAGACTCATGTCCATCGAGTCAGTGATGCCATCCAGCCATCTCATCCTCTGTCATCCCCTTCTCCTCTTACCCTCAATCCCTCCCAGCATCAGAGTCTTTTCCAATGAGTCAATTCTTTGCATGAGGTGGCCAAAGTACTGAAGATTCAGCTTTAGCATCATTCCTTCCAAAGAAATCCCAGGGCTGATCTCCTTTAGAATGGACTGGTTGGATCTCCTTGCAGTCCAAGGGACTCTCAAGAGTCTTCTCCAACACCACACTTCAAAAGTATCAATTCTTTGGCACTCAGCCTTCTTCACAGTCCAACTCTCACATCCATACATGACCACAGGAAAAACTATAGCCTTGACTAGACAAACCTTTGTTGGCAAAGTAATGTCTCTGCTTTTGAATATGCTATCTAGGTTGGTCATAACTTTCCTTCCAAGGAGTAAGCGTCTTTTAATTTCATGGCTGCAGTCACCATCTGCAGTGATTTTGGAGCCAAGAAAAATAAAGTCTGACACTGTTTCCACTGTTTCCCCATCTATTTCCCATGAAGTGATGGGACCGGATGCCATGATCTTCATTTTCTGAATGTTGAGCTTTAACTTCTTCACTCTCCACTTTCACCTTCATCAAGAGGCTTTTTAGTTCCTCTTCACTTTCTGCCATAAGGGTGGTGTCATCTGCATATCTGAGGTTATTGATATTTCTCCTGGCAATCTTGATTCCAGCTTTTGTTTCTTCCAGTCCAGCGTTTCTCATGGTGTACTCTGCATATAAGTTAAATAAACAGGTGACAAAATACAGCCTTGACGAAATTTTTTCCTATTTGGAACCAGTCTGTTGTTCCATGTCCAGTTCTAACTGTTGCTTCCTGACCTGCATACGAATTTCTCAAGAGGCAGGTCACTTGGTCTGGTATTCCCAACACTTTCAGAATTTTCCACAGTTTATTGTGATCCACACAGTCAAAAGCATTCAGGTATGACCTAAATCAAATCCCTTACAATTATAGAGTGGAAGTGAGAAATAGATTTAAGGGACTAGATCTGATAGAGTGCCTGATGAACTGTGGATGGAGGTTCGTGACATTGTACAGGAGACAGGAAACAAGACAATCCCCCAAAAAAAGCAACACAAAAAAGAAAAATGGTTGTCTAAGGAGGCCTTAAAAATGGCTATGAAAAGAAGATAAGGGAAAGCAAAAGAGAAAAGGAAAGATATAACCATTTGAATGCAGAGTTCCAAAGAATAGCAAGGAGAGATAAGAAATCCTACCTCACTGCTCAATGCAAAGAAATAGAGGAAAACAGTAGAATTTTAAAGGAAAGACTAGAGATTTCTTCAAGAAAATTAGAATACCAGGGGAACATTTCATGCAATGATGGGCTCAATAAAGGACAGAAGCTGAAGATTTTAAGAAGTGGCAAGAATACACAGAAGAACTGTACAAAAAGGATCTTCATGAACCAGATAATCAAGATGGTGTGATCACTCACCTAGAGTCAGACATCCTGGAATGTGAAGTCAAGTGGGCCTTAGGAAACATCACTATGAACAAAGCTAGTGGAGGTGGTGGCATTCCAGTTGAGCTATTTCAAAACCTGAAAGATGGTGCTGTGAAAGTGCTGCACTCAACATGCCAGCAAATTTGGAAAACTCAGCAGTTTTCCAGGCCACAGGACTGGAAAAGGTCAGTTTTCATTCCAATCCCAAAGAAAGGCAATGCCAAAGAATGCTCAAACTACTACACAATTGCACTCATCTCACACACTAGTAACGTAATGCTTAAAATTCTCCAAGTCAGGCTTCAGCAATACGTGAACTGTGAACTTCCAGATATTCAAACTGCTTTTAGAAAAGGCAGAAGAACCACAGATCAAATTGCCAACATCTGCTGGATCATCGAAAAAGCATGATAATTCCAGAAAAATATCTATTTATGCTTTACTGACTATGCCAAAGCCTTTGACTGTGTGGATCACAATAAACTGTGGAAAATTCTGAAAGAAATGGGAATACCAGTCCACCTGACCTGCCACTGGAGAAATCTGTATGCAGGTCAGGAAGCAACAGTTAGAATTGGTCATGGAACAACAGACTGGTTCCACATAGGAAAAGGAGTACGTCAAGGCTGTATATTTTCACCCTGCTTATTTAACTTATATGCAGAGTACATCATGAGAAACGCTGGCCTGGATGAAGCACAAGCTGGAATCAAGATTGCCGGGAGAAATATCAATAACCTCAGATATGCAGATGACACCACCCTTATGGCAGAAAATTAGGAAGAAGTAAAGAGCCTGTTGATGATAGTGAAAGAGGAGAGTGAAAAAGGTGGCTTAAAGCTCAACATTCAGAAAACTATGATCGTGGCATCTGGTCCTATCATTTCATGGCAAATAGATGGGGAAACAGTGTCAGACTTTATTTTTTGGGGGTTCCAAAATAGCTGCAGATGGTGACTGAAGCCATGAAATTAAAAGCATATTAGACAGCATATTAAAAAATAGAGACATTACTTTGCCAACAAAGGTCCATCTAGTCAAGGCTATGGTTTTTGCAGTAGTCATGTATGGATGTGAGTGTTGGACTATAAAGAAAGTGGAGCACCAAAAAATTGATGCTTTTGAACTGTGTTGTTGGAGAAGACTCTTGAGAGTCCCTTGGACTGCAAGGAGATCCAACCAGTCCATCCTAAAGGAGATCAGTCCTGGGTGTTCATTGGAAGGACTGATGTTGAAGCTGAAACTCCAATACTTTGGCCCCCTGATATGAAGACCTGACTCATTTGAAAAGACCCTGATGCTGGGAAAGATTGAAGTCAGGAGGAGAAGTGGATGACACAGGATGAGATGGTTGGATGGCATCATCGACTCAATGGAGATGAGTTTGCATAACCTTTGAGAGTTAATGACGGACAGAGATGCCTGGCATGCTGCAGTCCATGGGATCATGAATAGTTGGGCATGAGTGAGCGACTGAACTTATCTGCCTTGATCAGGATTGCAATAGCTGCAAGATTTCAAAGGCAGGGAAACATCTCTTCCCAATAAGGGAGGAGGACACTTAGGAAGCACCTGAGAAACTGGTTGGAAAATATTTGTCAATCCCAGTAACAAAGAAGTACTTGGGTGAATCTTTTAGTAATTGTTTTTTCTGTAGCACCCAAAATGATATAAGTTTGAGAGAAATCTCCGGAGTAGGAGGTCAGGGCAGTGTAGGTAGCCCCTGGGTCAACCAATAAATTCTCAGACCTACCTGCCACATCCAGTTGCACCCTTGGCTCTAGCCCCATGATGGTTATCTGTGACAGGCAGGCTGACTGGAGTGGGCTGCTTCAGTCCTGTTGAACCATTGTGAGGGAAGGCTTGACACTTGACCTTAAGGTTCTTAGGTCCCGAGAACAGAGTACCACCCAATGTCTCAATTGTTGGCATTTTAGCAAGCTGTTTTAGGAGACCTGTCACAGTTTGGACACTCATTGGACAGGCCCAATGCCCCGCCTGTATACAGATTAGGCCTTTGCCTCCTGCTTTGTCCTTCAAGGATTCGGGGTTTGCCATAGGGCTTCCCTGGAGGGCAGCCAGCATCTAGGCATGCCTTCTCTCTCTTTTTTCTCCCTTTCCTGAGCCTCAGCCTCCCTCTCCTGTTCTCTGTTATAAAAGGTATTGGTGGCTGTCTGGACCATCTCATCTAAAGAAGAAGCAGGGTCCTGCTGCTGTAGGTGTTGTAACTTAATTCTGATATCTGATGCACATTGGAACAGGAATTTGTCCTTTAAAATCACCTGTCCCTGATAAGAGTCTAAGTCCAGATTGGTAAACTTTTTGAGGACCTCTTTTAGCCTTTCCAGAAAGGTGATGTGGTTCTCGTTGGGCTCCTGAGTTATTGCTGAGAACCGGGCATAGCTGATTACTTTTTGCTGGGATGCTTTCAGTCCTGGTTTCACACAGATTAGAAAATGATCCCTACCCAGACGTGCTTAGGGTCATTATAATTCCAATTAGGATCTGAGGAGGGGACTGCAGTTTCCCTTACTGGGTATTTATTGCTTGATATGTGAAGCCCCACAGCATATCTTCAGGCTTCCTTTAAGACCTTAGCATGCTCAAGGTCAGATAATGTTTGACTACATATGATCATGATGTCCTTCCATGTCAAGTCAAAGGCCAAGGTAATGTGTTGGAATGTATCTATATATTTGCCTGGGTCATCTGTATAGCTTCCCATGTCTTGTTTATCTGTCTTAGTTCTAAGAGGGAGAAGGACTTATGGGCCCAGATTGGTCCGAATTTTCCTCCAGTTTCAACTAAGGGAAATACTTGAGTTGTCTTTTGTGGAGGGAGTGCTCCCAGATATGGGGGCACGTTTGGATACAAGGAAGGAGCACCAGGCACCTCGGGAGCCATGGGAGGTGACCCTTCATGGTGGGGTTCTTTCTCTTGGTTGTCTGTGCCTAACACCATTTGCCTAGTAGGCTCACTTTTAGGGCATACAACAATCCCATACTTAAGACAGAGTTTCTTCACATCTCTTAGTTGGAAGAAAATTTGAACGTAGGGGATCTCTGTCCATTTCCCTTGTCTTTTGCAGAATAAGTCTTTAGGATGGTATTGTAACTTAAACTCCCATCTTCAGGCCAGTGTTCTTGTCCCCCAGAGGAGACCATGTCCATGCAGTGGCACAAAGTAATTTTAAGCAACTTCTCCTTAGAGTTAGAGGATCAAACAGTTTCCAATTATCAAGGATGCATCTCAAGTGCATCTGTTGGGAAGTGGATTGGTTATTTCCCATTGGAAAGACAGTGATGACAGGGAGGAAAAGAAAAAGAAAAAAGAAAATACCAATAGGCCTCCTTCAATTTCCATGGGTGGACTTCCTTAGGGGTGAGTCATTTTGAAGCTTATCCTACCCAGTACTGTTGCAACCTGCAGATCCCCAGGCAAGCTGAGGCATGACAGCCTCAGGGAGATTGAATCTCCAGGCAGGTCGAGGCAGGTCGGCCTCCTGGGACCCCTGGACTAGCAGATCCCTGAGCAGGTTGAGGCATGACAACCTTTCGAGGGCCAGGTCCTAGGCAAGTCAAGGCAGGTCAAGCTCCTGGGACTCCCAGACTGGAGTTGGGCATCCCCAAGGTCTCCAGCATGACCAGTGTTGGGTAGGATTAAGGGGTTGTAATTTTAACTCATTACCAGTTTATTCACCACAGATGGGAATAGATATCATGATGTAAAGCAATCCAGGCCTGGGCCATGAGACTGGGAACTTAGTGAAGCAGCCATAAACCTTATCCTTTTATTGCTCTAAGGGAATGAAAGTTACTGATTTCCTCCCCAAGTCCTCCATAAGAGCAATTTAGGGTGTTTCCAATAGTAAACATTTCATTGTCATAGAACCACTTTAGGTAATAACAGAATTAGTGACAAAGGAGTGGATAATCTGGTCCTGTTAGAGGCATTAAGAGTATTTTAATAACAAGCTGGGTGGAGCTATGTTGCCTACAGGGGGCAGGGTGTTGGTTGTAGGAGTTAGTAAGTGACTTAAGAACAAACTGATAAGAAGCAACAGACCAGATATTCCATAAAAGTGGAGTGGAGATTTGATCTGGGAGTATGTTTGTAACTTTAGAAGGGTGATAAGGGTTTGGGCCCAAACGGCCTGCAGGGCTAACTCCAAAAGTGGCAAACATTATCCCTGGAAGCCCAAATGCCCTTGAAGGAATGCCACCAACAGATGGACTTCTAGCAGGCATTGTGTGCCTGTCACCTGCCCTTGCGGGTTCACTGAAGGATGCTGTTGTTGCACATGTTGTAGGAAACATGGAAGATGAAGGCCTAACTATCTAGAGGGATTGAATATTATATTGTATTTCCATCCCAAGGGCCAGCTATTTTCTGATTGTCCCTCCAGAAGATTGTAGAGGCAACATTGTAGGCATGCATGGGGCTCAGGAAAAGAGCATGAAACAGGAGGGAAGGGGGCGGGGCACAACTTTTGAAAGAATGATATAGCCCAAGGGCATAACATGAACTGATTAAAATCAAATGGGTCCGAGATGACAAGTCAAATTCAACTAAACCTTGATCCCCAATCTGTAAGCTAAATGTCACACTCAGAGGTGGCAAGAACTGTGGTAAGGCACCGTCAAAAGACAGAAGAGTATGTTGTTCCCCAATGGTTGGGATGATCTTCCCACTCGTTAGCATATGAATTCACCCAGCTTTTGAAAACTAGCCACGCCACATTCCATGGCCACAGCACTTGCTCTCTGTGATGGCCCACACCCTGTGGAGTGTGCTCCTCTCTAAATCCAAACAATCCACCTCTTACCTATCATTGTGTCTCTCACTGAATATTTGCAATGAGACATCAGAGCCTAAATGCCATTAGGTCCTGAAGCCAGGCACCATGGGTTTTGGCTGGGCTCAAGTCCCAGGAGAGAGAAGCTGAAGGACAGGAGGAAAAAACAGTGATAAAAAATATGCGGAGGAATCCCCTTCATAACCTGCTGGAAAATCTGCTAAATACCTGACCTCTGCTCAAAGTTTTCATTAGCCTGATCCTTGGCACAAAGAAGATTAAGGACAGAAGAACCCCCACCAACTTGGGCAACAACTACTGGGGCCCAGCAGATAGTGGAGCCTTTGGGATACAAAAAGTCCCTCAATTGCACCCACTGCCACTCGCCTATTTGCCTTCATTCTGTTAGGCATATGTCCTTCCACCATAGGAGCGAGGACCTCCTACCTTAACCGGAGGTCTTCTGGAATTTAAAACTGAGCCAAGCGAGCTTTCTGCTGAGTTTGTTTTTTGCTGTCCCAGTTTCCAGTATGCTGGGCTTTTTGTCACTTTCCCTGTGCTGGGTTTTCATCATGTTCATCTTCCACCACAGGAGCTTTTGCTGAGTTGGGCTCCTGTTGTGCTTGGCCTCCTCCTTGTGGGGACTGAGCGAGGTTGTTTTAGCCAGGTTAAATCTGAGAAATGGCACCATAGATGTGGGGGAAGTTTGTAATTTCCTTGGTTCTATCTTGTCGCAACAAAAATTTGAAGCAACAGAGGGACCAGCATTACAGCCCTTGGATGTGTTAGGTAGTTAGAATAGGAAACAGGAGTCCAGAATGGCAGTGGCTAAAAGGCAAGGAAGGGAAAAGCCTGCGAAAATAGAACAAAGGAAGGTCCGAAGACCTGAGTGAAGACCTCAGGTAGAACAAACAGCATTTTTGGCTAGCTCAATTTACATAGGGCAGGCCCAGAGGGAGGGGGAAAAAAAACATATAAAAAGGGGAGCCAAAGTTCTCTCTCTCTGTTTCTCCCTCTCTCCCTCGCGTTGGCGCACTTTTCTCTTTGTGTCTTTGTGTCGACATGCCCTTATGCCTCAAAGATGGATTTTCCTGCTATTTTATAAATAAAATAGAGATATAACATGGAGCTGTAACACTGATTTGTCTAGGAGCTATAACACTGTCTGTCCAAGACCTGAGAGCTGTGATGTGCCAAGGGCTTTAATGTCCGTCACTCCAAATCTTTGTTGTGATGAGACAGAACCCAGGAGCATACACTCACCTGACATCTATGGTGTCATGACTCGGGTTTAACCTGACTGAAACAACTTCGGCATGGCCCCCGCAAGGAGGAGGCCAAGCACAGCAGGAGCCCAACTCAGCTAAGCTCCCGTGGTAGAAGCAGAACACGAAGAAAACCCAGCTCAGGAGAAGTGACAAGAGGCCCATCATGCTAGAAACTGGGACAGCGAAAAACAAACTCAGCAGAAAGTTCATGTGGCTCAGTCTCAGATTCCACAAGACCTCCGGTTAAGGTAGGAAGTCCTCACTCCTATGGCTGGAGGGACATATGCCTAACAAAATCTTAATTCCTTTACAATCTCTTGTTTCTTGTTTCCTTGAACCCCCCGTGAACAGGAGGGCATCAGTGGGCGCAATTGAGGGTTTCTGGAGAGGCTACTCTTTGGTATGTCCTAAAGGCACTATCTGCTGAGCCCCAGTAGCTGTTACCCAAGCCAGTGGGGGTTCTTCTGTCCTTACTCTTCTTTGTGCCAAGGAACAGGCAAATGAAAACTGGGAGCACAAGTCAGATATTTAGCATATTTTCTGGAAGGCTATGAAGGGGATCCTTTGGCATGTTTTTCCCACTGCTTTTTCCGCCTGTCCTTCAGCTCTCTCCCAGTACTGGAGCCTGGCCAAAACCCATGGTGCCTGGCTTCAGGACCTAATGACATTCAGGCTCTGATGTCTCATTGCAAAAATTAAGTGAGAGACAAAGTGATAAGTAAGAGGTGGATTTGTTAGGATTCAGAGAGAAGCTACACTCTTCAGGGTGTGGGCCATTGCTGAGGGCAAGGGCTCGGGCCATGGAATGATCCCTGGCTAGGTTTTGCTAGGGAGGTGAATTCATATGCTGATGAGGGGGAGGATCATCCAAACCATTGGGGAACCACCTCCTCCTCTGTCTTTTGACAGTGCCTTAGCACAGTTCCTGCCACCTTTGGGTGTGTCATTTAGCTTACAGATTGGGGATCAAGGTTTAGTTGAATTTGACTTGTCATCTTGGACCCAGCTGATTTTAATTGGTTTATGTTATACCTTTGTGCTATGTCACTCTTTCAAAGGTTATGCTCTGCCCCCTTCCCTTCTGTTTCATGCTCTTTTCCTGAGCCCCATGCAGGCCCACAATGTCACCTCTACAATCTTCTAGAGGGACAACCAGAAAATAGCTGGCCCTTGGGAGGGAAATACTGTATAATATCCAACCCCTCTAGATATTCAGCTCTTCATCTTCCATGTTTCCTACAACATGTACAACAGCAGCATCTCTCAGTGAACCTGCTAGTGTAGGCGACAGACACACAATGCCGGCTAGAAGTCCATCAGTTAGCATCCCTTCAAAGGCAATTGGGCTTCCAGGGATAATGTTTGCCACTTTGGGAGTTAGCCCTGCAGGCCGTTTGGGCCCAAACCCTTATCACCCTTCTCCTAAAGTTACAAATATACCCCTGGATCAAATCTCCACTCCACTTTTATGGAACATCTGGTGTGTTGCCTCTTAACAAATGTGTTCTTAAGCCAATTACTAACTCCTACAATCAGGACCCTGCCCCCGTGTAGACAACATTGCTCCACCCAGCCTACTATTAAAATACCTTAATGTCCCTAACAGGGCCAGATAGCCCACTCCTTTGTCACTACTTCTGTTATTACCTAAAGTGGGTCTATGACAACAAAATGTTTATCACTGGAGACACCCTAACCTGCTCTTATGGAGGACTAGGGAAAGAAATCAGTGACTTACAATCCCTTAGAACAGTAAGAGAATAAGACTCATGACTGTTACACTGTTTCCCAGTCTCAGGGCACAGGCTCATATTGCTTTACATCATAACTATTCCCATCCATGGAGAACAAACCAGCAATAAGTTAAGATTACAACCCCTTAATCCTACCTAGCCCTGGTCATGCTGGAGACCTTAGGGACACCCAACTGCAGTCTGGGGGTCCCAGAAGGTCAACCTGCCTTGACCTGCCTAGGGATCTGGTCCTTGAAAGGTTGTCATGCCTCAACCTGCTCGGGGATCCTCCAGTCCAGGGGTCCCAGGAGATCGTCACGCCTCAACCTGCCTGGGGACCCAATTCTCGGGAGGCTGTCACGTCTTGACCTGCCCGGGGATTCGGTCTCCAGGAGGCTGTCACACCTCAGCTTGCCTGGGGATCTGCATCCTGATCCGGGGATGCCTGGCTCTCAGGTTGCAACAGTACTGGGTAGGATAAGCTTCAAAAAGACTCACCCCTAAAAAAAAAAAAAAAAAAGACTCACCCCTAAGGAAGTCCACCCATGGAAATAGAGGCCTATTCGTTTTTTTTCTTTTTATTTTCCTCCTTGTCATGACTGTCTTTCAGATGGGAAATAACCAATCCACTTCCCGGCAGACACCCTTGAGATGCATCCTTGATAACTGAAAGCTGTTCGATCCTCTAACTCTAAGGAGAAGTTGCTTTAAATTCTTTTGTGCCACTGTGTGGCCACAGTATCCACTAGGGGACAAGGAACACTGGCCTGAGGATGGGAGTTTAAATTACAATACCATCCTGCAATTAGAATCATTCTGCAAAAGACAAGGGAAATGGTCAGAGATCCCCTATGTCCTAATTTTCTTCTGACTAAGAGATATGAATGAACTCTGTCTTAAGTATGGGATTGTTGTATGCCCTAAAAGTGAGTCCACTAGGCAAATGGTGTTAGGCACAGGCAACCAAGAGAAGGAACCCCCCATAAAGGCTCACCTCCCATTCCCCCAAAGAGACTGGAGCCTTCCACAGCTCCTGAGATGCTTGGTGCTCCTTCCTTGTATTCAAACGTGCCTTCATATCCAAAAGCACCTCCTTCACAAAAGCCAGCTCGAGTATGTCCCTTAGTTGAAACTGGAGGAGAATTCAGACCAACCCGGGTCCATAAGCCCTTCTTCTTCTTAGAACCAAGACAGATAAACAAGATGGAAGCTATACAGTTGACCCAGGCAAATATATAGATACATTCCAACATATTATCTTGGCCTTTGACTTGACATAGAAGGACATCATGGTCATATTTAGTCAAACTTTATCTGACCCTTAACATTCTAGGGTCTTAAAGGAAGCCCGGAGGTATGCAACAGGGCTTCACATGTCAAGTGATAAATACCCAGTAGGGGAAACTGCAGTCTCCTCCTCAGATCCTAATTGAAATTATAATGACCCTAAGCACATCTAGGAAAGGGATCACTTTCTAATCTGTGTGAAGGCAGGACTGAAAGCAGCCCAACAAAAAGTAATCAGCTATGCCCCGTCCTCAGCAATAACTCAGCCCAATGAGAACCCCATTGCCTTTCTGGAAGGGCTAAAAGAGGCCCTCAAAAAATTTACCATTCTGGACTTAGACTCTTACCAGGGACAGGTGCTTTTAAAGGACAAATTCCTGTCCCAATGTGCATCAGATATAAGAATTAAGTTACAACAGCTACAGCAGCAGGATCCTGCTTCCTCTTTAGATGAGATAGTCCAGACAGCCACCAATACCTTTTATAACAGAGAACAGGAGAAGGAGGCCAAGGCCCAGGAGAGGGAGAGAAGGAAAGAGACAAGGCATGCCTAGATGCTGGCTGCCCTCCAGGGAAGCCCTATGACAAACCCCAAGTCCTTGAAGGACAAGGCACAAGACAAATGTCTAATTTGTAGACAGTCGGGGCATTGAGCCAAAGAGTGTCCAAACTGTGACAAGTCTCCTAAAACTGCTTGCTACAAATGCCATCAACTGGGACATTGGGCAGCACTCTGCCCTTGGGACCCAAAAGCCTCAAGGTCAAGAACCAAGCCTTCCCTCACAATGGCTCAAGGGGACTGAAGAGGCCTGCTCCAGCCAGCCTGCCTGTCACAGATAACCATCACGGTGCTGGAGCCAAGGGTGCAATTGGATGTGGCAGGTAGGTCCGAGAATTTCTTGGTTGACATGGGGGCTACCTACTCTGTCTTGATCTCCTACTCCAGAGCCTTCTTCTCCCAAACCTGTACCATTTTGGGTGCTATAGGAAAAACAACTACTAAAAGATTCACCCAAGTGCTTCTTTGTTGCTGGAATGGACAAATATTTTCCCACCGGTTTCTGGTGGTCCCTGAGTGTCCTATTCCCTTAATGGGAAGAGACATACTCACTAAACTGGGGACCACCCTTGTGATGGGAAGTGTTTCAGCCCCTGGAACCCTACAGCTCCTGGTTACTACTGAAGAATTAATTACACATTCTCCAATAGAGAGGGACCAAAAACTATGGAAGGACAAACTTAAACCCCAGGTGTGGGACCAGGGGATTCCTGGATGAGCCAACCAGGCTGAACCGGTCATCATTGTCCTCCAAGATGCCACCCGGTTTCCTAACTGGAAACAATATCCCCTCAAAAGAGAGGCTCAGGAGGGACTACAGCATTGAATAAATAAATTCCTTGCTTGTGGGCTATTGGTCCCCACCAATTTGCCACGTAACACCCCAATCGTCTCAGTAAAGAAAACGGACGGACCCTGGTGAATGGTTCAAGATCTCTGGATCATAAATGAAGCTGTAGTCTCCCTCCATTCCACAGTACCCAATCCCTATGTAATCTTGGGGTAAATCCCATCCAGTGCCAAGTGGTTTACAGTCTTGGATCTCAAAGATGCATTTTTTTGCATACCACTGGCTAAAGAATCCCAATGTCTTTTTGCATTTGAGTGGGAGGCCCCAGGAGAAAAACACCAACAGATGACTTGGGCAGTATTACCTCAGGGGTTCAGAGATAGTCCCCACTTGTTTGCACAGGCCCTTACCTAGGATCTCCTAAACCTGGACCTGGGACCTAATGGGAAAATATTACAATATGTAGATGACCTACTAATCTGCTCTCCAGATGAGAAAAGTGCCCAACAACATGCAATTCAGGTTCTAATTTTTTTGACAGAAAGGGTATATAAAGTCTCCCTTGCTAAGGCACAGATGGTCGGGACAAAGGTCACTTACCTGGGAGTTCAGATTGCACACGGGTGCAGGAGGCTGTCTTCTGATCGGGTACAAGGAATCTTCCAGTTGCCCTCCCCCACAACTCGAAAACAATTGTGAGCTTTCCTGGTGCTAACTGGGAATTATAGAATCTGGATACTCAACTATGGTCTAATTGTCCAGTCTTTATATGAAAGCTTAAAGGGACGGGATGATTCAATCCCACTAATGTAGGGAACTCCTCAAAAGAAGGCAGAGGTTACACTAAAACAGGCCTTAACTCAGGTACCTGCCTTGAGGTTGCCAGACACAGAAAAAGCATTCCAACTTTATGTCCATGAAAGAGAGAAAATAGCCTTGGGAGTGTCAACTCAAAGGTTGGGATCTGAGCCCCAGCCTGTAGCTTACTTATCCAAGAGGCTAGATCCAACAGCCTGAGGCTGGCCCCCCTGCCTTCGGAATCTTGCAGCTATTGCAACCATGATAGAAGATGCTTTAAAACTCTCTCTTGGGGGCAAACTAACTATTTTTACCAGCCACCAAGTAAAACAACTCCTAAATGGGAGAGGCCATTTATGGATGTCCGATCAAAGAATCCTCAGATATCAAGTAATGCTGATGGAAAATCCAGACCTCACTATACCTCCTTGTGAGGTTTTTAACCCAGCCACTCTCCTGCCTAACCCAAGGGCTCTCTCCCCTTTCACTCCTGTCTAGAAACTTTGGACCACTGGACAAAATCCCAAGAGGGATTGGCGGAAAATCCTCTGACCAATCCTGAGGAAATCTGGTACACTGATGGAAGCAGCTTTGTCTTAGACGGAAAGAAGAGCTGGATATGCGGTAGTCTAAAACTTTGAGACTCTCAAGCGTCTTCTCCAACAGCATAGTTCAAAAGCATCAATTCTTCGGCGCTCAGCCTTCTTCACAGTCCAACTCTCACATCCAGACATGACCACTGGAAAAACCATAGCCTTGACTAGACAGATATTTGTTGGCAAAGTAATGTCTCTGCTTTTGAATATGCTATCTAGGTTGGTCACAACTTTTCTTCCAAGGAGTAAGCTTCTTTTAATTTCATGGATGCAGTCACCATCTGCAGTGCTTTTGGAGTCAAAACAAATAAAGTCCGACACTATTTCCATGTTTCCCCATCTATTTCCCATGAAGTGATGGGGCCAGATGCCATGATCTTCGTTTTCTGAATGTTAAGCTTTAAGCCAACTTTTTCACTCTCTTCTTTTACTTTCATCAAGAGGCTTTTTAGTTCCTCTTCACTTTCTGCCATAAGGGTGGTATCATGTACATATCTGAGGTTATTGATATTTCTCCCGGCAATCTTGATTCAAGCTTGTGCTTCTTCCAGCCAAGGGTTTCTCATCATGTACTCTGCATGTAAGTTAAATAAGCAGGGTGACAATATACAGCCTTGAGGTCCTCCTTTTCCTATTTGGAACCAGTCTGTTGTTCCATGTCCAGTTGTAACTCTTGCTTCCTGACCTGCACATAGGTTTCTTATGAGGCAGGTCAGGTGGTATGGTATTCCCATTTCTTTCAGAATTTGCCACAGTTTATTGTGACCCACACAGTCAAAGGCTTTGGCATAGTCAATAAAGCAGAAATAGATGTTCTTCTGGAACACTCTTGTTTTTTCGATGATTAAGTGGATGTTAGCAATTTGATCTCTGGTTCTTCTGCATTTTCTAAAACCAGCTTGAACACCTGGAAGTTCATGGTTCATGTATTGCTGAGGCCTGTCTTGGAGAATTTTGAGGATTATTTTACGAGAGTGTGAGATGAGTGCAATTGTGCATTAGTTTGAGCATTCTTTGGCATTGCCTTTCTTTGGGATTGGAATGAAAACTGATCTTTTCCAGTCCTGTGGCCACTGCTGAGGTTTCCAAATTTGCTGGCATATTGAGTGCAGCACTTTCACAGCATCATCTTTTAGGATTTGAAAGAGCTCAACTGGAATTCCATCACCTCCACTAGCTTTGTTCATAGTGATGCTTTCTAAGACCCACTTGACTTCACATTCAGTATGTCTGGCTCTAGGTGAGTGATCACACCATCATGATTATCTGGGTCATGAAGACCTTTTTTCTACAGTTCTTCTGTGTATTCCTGCTACCTCTTCTTAATATCTTCTGCTTCTGTTAGGTCCTTACCATTTCTGTCCTTTATCGAACCCATCTTTGTATGAAATGTTCCCTTGGTATCTCTAATTTTCTTGAAGAGATCTCTAGTTTTTCTCATTCTGTTTTTTCCTCTATTTCTTTGCATTGATTGCTGAGGAAGGCTTTCTTATCTCTTCTTGCTATTCTTTGGAACTCTGCATTCAGATGTTTATATCTTTCCTTTTCTCCTTTGCTTTTCACTTCTCTTCTTTTCACAGCTATTTGTAAGGCCTCCCCAGACAGCCATTTTGCTTTTTTTTACATTTCTTTTCCATAGAGATGGTCTTTGTCCTTGTCTCCTGTAAAATGTCATGAACCTCCGTCCATAGTTCATCAGGCACTCTATCAGATCTAGTCCCTTAAATCTATTTCTCACTTCCACTGTATAACGATAAGGGATTTGATTTAGGTCATACCTGCATGGTCTGGTAGTTTTCCATACTTTCTTCAATTTATGTCTGAATTTGGCAATAAGGAGTTCATGATCTGAGCCACAGTCAGCTCCCGGTCTTGTTTTAGTTGATTGTTTAGAGCTTCTCCATATTTGGCTGCAAAGAATATAATCAATCTGATTTCGATGTTGACCATCTGGTGATGTCCATGTATAGAGTCTTCTCTTGTGTTGTTGGAAGAGGGTATTTGCTATGACCAGTGCATTCTCTTGGCAAAACTTTATTAGTCTTTGCCCTGCTTCATTCCGTATTCCAAGGCCAAGTTTGACTGTTACTCCAGGTATTTCTTGACTTCCTAGTTTTGCATTCCAGTTTCCTATAATGAAAAGGACATCTTTTTTGGATGTTAGTTCTAAAAGGTCTTGTAGGTCTTCATAGAAAAGTTCAACTTCAGCTTCTTCAGCATTACTGGTTGGGGCATAGACTTGGATTACTGTGATATTGAATGGTTTGCCTTGGAAATGAACAGAGATCATTCTGTCGTTTTTTAGTTTGCATCCAAGTACTACATTTCAGACTCTTTTGCTGACCATGATGGCTACTCCATTTCTTCTGAAGGATTCCTGCCAGCAGTAGTAGATATAATGGTCATCTGAGTTAAATTCATCCATTCCAGTCCATTTTAGTTTGGTGATTCCTAGAATGTTGACATTCACTCTTGCCATCTCCTGTTTGACCACTTCCAATTTGCCTTGATTCATGGGCCTGACATTCCAGGTTCCTATGCAGTATTGCTCTTTACAGCATCAGACCTTGTTTCTATCACCAGTCACATCCACAACTGGGTACTGTTTTTGCTTTGGCTCCATCCCTTCATTCTTTCTGGAGTTATTTCTCCACTGATCTCCAGTAGCATATTGGGCACGTACTGACCTGGGGAGTTCCTCTTTCAGTATACTACCATTTTGCCTTTTCATACTGTTCATGGGGTTCTCAAGACAAGAATACTAAAGTGATTTGCCATTCCTTTTTCCAGTGGACCACATTCTGTCATCCCTCTCCACCATGACCCACCCATCTTGGGTGGCCCCATGGGCATGGCTTAGTTTCATTGAGGTAGAGAAGGCTGTTGTCCTAGTGTGATTAGATTTACTTGTTTTCTGTGATCATGGTTTCAGTGTGTCTGCCCTCTGATGCCCTCTTGTAACACCTACCATCTTACTTGGGTTTCTCTTACCTTGGATGTGGGGTATCTCTTCACAGCTGCTCCAACAAAGCGCAGCCCCAGCTCCTTACCTTGGACGAGGGGTATCTCCTCACTGCCACCCCTCCTCATCTTGAGCGTGAAATAGCTCCTCTAGGCCTTCCTGCACCTGTGCAGCCACCACTCCTTGGACTTGGGGTAGCTACTCCTGGGCATCGCCCCTGGCCTTGGGCAGTGGGTAGCACCTCCTGTCCGCCGCCCCTGACCTCGGACATGGGTTAGCTCCTCTCAGCTGCTCCTGTGCTGTCGCAGCCTGGCACTTTCGGCCACTGCCTCTGACCTCGGATGTGGGGTAGCTCCTCCCGGCCACTGCCCCTGACCTCTCCCAGTGTAAAGGACACCAAAAAGGGAGCACAGAAGTGGCACGAGGGAACCAAGCAGGTGATCAAGCAGCTAAGAGAGCAGCATTGCAGAACAATGACCTAATAGTGGTTGCCACCCTAGTTCCACAGACTAATTTGCCAGAAACTCCTTCATATACTGAAGGTGAGACTCTTAAAGCTAAGAGTGAGAGCTTTCAGGATCATATGGGGTGGTTCCAAAAGGAGGGACTCTTTTTTCAGCCTGGGAACATCCAATGAAAGTTGGTTATTTCCTTACATGTCACCAGTCATTTAGGGGAAAAGGCCCTCCAAAGATTACTAGAAATATCCTTCAGAGGAACAGGCCTCCAAGCAAATATAAGGCAAGTGGTCTCCTCTTGTCCCACTTGCCAATTAAACAACTCACCAGGAGCTCAAAGACCCCAGTTGGCCCAGCCTGTCCAACGACTTGGGGCCTACCCAGGAGCGGACTGGCAGATGGACTTCACCCAGATGCCAGTTTCTCAAGGGTATAAATACCTATTAGTCATGATAGAGACATTCATAGGATGGATTGAAGGCTTTCCCACCTGAACCTAGAAGGCTGAGGAGGTGGTAAATAAAAACTGCTCCATGAAATTAGTCCAAGATTTGGTCTGCCCAGGTCATTACAAAGTGACAATTGGACGTCGTTTACTTCTAAGGTCACCCAAGGGGTTTCTAAAGCATTGGGCATTACTTATTATTTCCATTGTGCCTGGAGGCCTCAGTCTTCAGGAAAAGTAGAAAAAGTCAACCAATTCCTAAAATCAGTGATAAAAAGATAACCCAGGAGACCTCCCTGGGATGGAAGGAGGCTTTACCAATAGCTCTCCTCCACACCCGTATTGCCCCTAAGGGACAGGTTGGTCTTAGTCCTTATGAGATGATATATGGGAGACCTTTTGTTTATGTCAATGATCTCTTCCTAGATCCAGAGGTTCAGACCCTCCAGTCTTATACCATGGCCACTGGGCAATTCCAACAGGATATACCATTGTGGGGTATGAACCAGGACCCACAAGATTTCTAAGGAGTCACCATTGTATGCTCCAGGGTCTCAAGTCCTAATTAAAGTCTGGAAACATGGGTCCCCAAAGACTCATCTCCAGCCCACATGGAAGGGCCCCTACCCTGTAATACTTTCTACCCCCATGGCAATCAAGGTTCCGGGACATGATGCCTGGGTTCACTACTCACATATCAATCCATGGAAGAAAACAGAAGAGGATACTCAATACACCTGTGATTCCCTGGGAGATCTTAGATACCTATTCAGAACTACAAATGAGTGCCATACTAGTGAACACCCCCAAAATCTGGTTTCTGGGGATAAGATTTCTCAGGATAGCTCTAAAGAGCCAACACAGCTTGACAGAGATTGTACTCCAAAACAGACAGGAGATAAATCTTCTGATCCCTGAACAAGGAGGGACTTGAGCCATCCTGGTGATGGGAATTTGGAGTTGGCTAATGCACCTACTAGTGCTTGTTGTGCCATATTGATGCTGCTTATGATTGCTCCATGTATTATCAATGGTCTAATCTGTTTTGTCTCTGCCCTGGTCAACAAGCTACAACAAGCAATGCCAGTTCAATAAAGATATTAAACTACAGCCGGCCATGGAAAATATCACTCACCCTTAGATACCCCTATAAAAATTCTGAGGCCTGAGACTAGCAAGAGGGGGAGGCCCAATGCCCCTTGCCACCCCAGTTGAGCAGGAAGTAGCCAGAAAAGATCTCGATGCCCCTATTGCCAAAGAATTGGGCCTCCCATCTCTTGAGGGGGTAATGTTAGGTAGTTAGAATAATAAACAGGAGTCCAGAATGGCGGTGGCTAAAAGTCAAGGAAGGGAAAAGTCTGAGAAAATAGAACAAAGGAAGGTCAAAGGAAGGTCTGAGTACCTGAATGAGGACCTCAGGTAGAACAAACAGCACTCCTGGCTAGCCCAATTTACATAAGGCAGGCCCAGGTGGAGGGAAAAAAACAAACAGACATATAAAAAGAGGAGCCAAAGTGCTCTCTCTCTCTCCCATGCGCTGGAGTGCTCTTCTCTTTGAGTCTGTGGGTCGACATGCTTTCACACCTCAAAGATGGATTTTCCTGCTATTTTATAAATAAAATAGAGCTATAACATGGAGCTGTAACACTGATTTATCTAGGAACCATAACACCGTCTTTCCAAGACCCGAGAGTTGTGACGTGTTGAGGGCTTTAATGTCTGTCACTACAAATCTTTGTTGTGATGAGACAGAACCGAGGAGCATACACTCGCCTGACAGACAGACCTGTGTCACAGCCCTTGAATGGACCAGTGTTACAGTTCCATGCTACAGCTCAGTTTTATTCTGAAAGTAAAAGAAAATACATCCTCAAGGAGTGAGGGAGTGCCAACCCAAAAAACGTGAAGAGAAGAGAGGTCCCTGGCCCAAATGTGGCTCCTCTTTTTATATGTTTTATTCTTCTCCCCCTGGGCCTGCCCTATGTAAATTGGCTAGCCAGGAGTGCTGTCTGTTTTACCTCAGGTCCTCACTCTAGTCCTTGGACCTTCCTTTGTTTTATTTTCATGGGCTTTTCCCTTCCTTGTCTTTTAGCAACTGCCATTCTGGACTCCTTTTTCCTATTCAAACTACCTAACATTATGATGGATGGATTAGAGAGGAAGTGGGAAAAGTAGTTAGTATGTTCTTACAATACTCCATAAAAGAAGCAGCTGAATTTTGCTAATGGAAGTAAAGGTGAAGAGGATGAGAAGAGTCTGAAATACACAGAAATAAAATCAAATACAGTAGATATTGATTGGATGTCAAGAGAAAGACTAGAATGAACCCAGGGTTTCTTATGTTAGTAATTAGATGGGTAGGGAAGCCATTTACCGTGGTCTAGAATGCAGAAGCAAGAATAGTTTTAAGTAATGATGTGAGAATTTCAGATTTGAATATTTGGAATTTGAAGAACCCATAACTTATATTGAAGTGCATACCATCAATAGGTTGGTTATATATATATATATTTGAGCTCAAGAAGGAGATTAACATTGGAGATAAAGATTTTAAGAATTATCCATTCACATTCTTTTTAAAACTGTGGAAATAAATAAGATTTGTCAACTACAAATTGGGACTTGCCAAGATCATTGCTGATGACTAAACAACAAAGGCATTTGCCATCTGCTTCCGTGGAGACTGAACCCTGCACTGTTGCAGCTGTTGACCTTCAACACCCTCTGAGGGAGTTCAGGGTGGAGTAAGGCACTCTGTGTTCCAGGCAATCTGGTGGTACAGGTCTTTAGATAAATGTTTTAGGAACAGATTTTATGATCTCAGTTCTTGCATCTCCTCATATCTAGAAAAACAATAAATCCCTTCTTGGTGACATCAGATCCCAGTGACTAGCAGAAAACTTTTTCTAAAATGAATGCTTAATGCTAATGACTCCCCCCCCTTCACCAAATCCTATATACTGACCTTCCCCTACTACCCCTTTGAAGCAGTCTCTCAGAGTTATCTGATGTGCTGCCTCCAAGACTGCAGTTCTCATTTTGCCCCAAATAAAGTTAACTCACAACTCTCAAGTTGTACATCTTTTTAGTCAACAGATTGAAAGAGAAAAGCATTTTTATATAGGGAGCCCTGGGCAATCCCCATGGTTAAAAGGAGAGAAACCCATGAAGGTGAACAAGAAGAAACTACTAGAAAAGTAGAATAAACTGGGAAATGAAGAGTTAATGAGAATAGGGGAGGAAAATACAAAATGCAAGAGAATTCTAGCAAGACAATGGAAAATGTCCCCTTAGATAACATAGCAATCACTTGAAACCCTTTCAAGAGTAATTGTTGGTAGCGTTGTTGTTAGTGGAAGTTAGATTGTTGTGGCTGAGAAGTAATGGAACTTAAGGATTAAAAGATGATGTGAAAATTACAATTTGAAAAGTCTGACTAAGAAGAGAAGGAGCAATAGGACAATGGCTAGAGTAAAATATATCATCATGAGATGGTTATTTGTAAAAATATCTTTGAGGAACATGAAATTCACCAATTTAAATGAGCAATCAAGTGGCATTTAATACATTTACAATGTTGTGCAACCACCATCTAGATACAGATGTATCTAGTTTCAAAACATTTCCATCATTGCAAAGAAAAATCCCTTAACCATGAAGCTGTTTTGCCCCATTCCTCTATCTGCTAACCCTTGAGAAACACCAGTTTGTATTCTCCCACTATTGGTTTATCTATTTTTTTCATTTAATATAAATTCAGTCATATAATATGTAACCTTTTGTGCATTATTTCTTTCACTTAACATTTGTGAGGTTTATCTGCATTGTAGCATGTATCAGTACTTTATTCTCATGGCTAAATAATATAAAAATTGGAGGTATATACTATAAATTGTTTATCCATTCAAATAGTAATAGACATGTAGGCCACATACACCTTTTGACTATTGTGAATGGGGCTGCCATGAACATGTTTGTCATATATTTGTTTAATTACTTATTTTTAATTTCTTAGGATATGTACCTAGGAGTGGAAATCCAGGGTCATATGGTAATTCAATGCTTGACTTGTTTGAGGAACTGCAAATTGTTTTCCAAATTGGAAAGGAAGAATTAAATTACTTCTGTTCATAAATAACATGGCATTTTATCTAGAAAACCATAATAACAGCACAAAAAAGTGTTAGAATTAATAAACAAATATAGTAAATTTTCAGGATAGAATATCAATATACAAAATCAGTTGCATCTCAATACAACTCTAAATGGATTAATGATTTAAATGTAAAACTTGAAACTTTAAATTCCTAGAAGAAAACATAGAGACAAACCTTTTTAACATTGCTCTTGGCCATACTTTCCTCATATGATATCAAGAGTTCACGAACATAGACAAGTGGGAGAAAATAAACTAAAAGTCTTCTACACAACAAAGGAAACAAAATTCCAATCTTTGTAATAAAAGAAAATATTTGAAAACCATGTATTTAATATGGGACTTAATATCCAAAATGCATAGGGAAATCATACAATTCGATAGCATTAATGCAAATAGCTCAATTTTATAAATGGGCAAATAAATTGAATAGATATTTATTCACAGAAGATGTACCAATTGTCAACACATAAGTGAAAGGTGTTCAAATCAAGGAAATGCAAATTAAAAGGACAATAAGATATCACCTCAGACTTATTAAGATAGTGATTATCCTTAATAATAATAATAATGATAATATAACTATTTTAAAAGATAAGAAGAAAAGATATCTCTTTTAAACTGTTGGTAAGAATGTAAACCGGTGTTGTCATAATGACAAATAGCATGGAATTGCCTTCAAAATTTTAAAATATAATTACCGTATGACCTAACAATCACACTTCTGGGTGTATATACAAAAGAACTCGAATCAGTATCCAAGAGATATCTGAACTCTCATGTTCAGTGTAGAATTATTTACAATAGCCAAGAGGTAGAAACTAAATAACCATCAGCAGATGAATGACTCAAGAATATATGACATATATGTTCAGTTCAGTTCAGTCCTTCAATCATGTCTGACTTTTTGTGGCCCCATGGACTTCAGCACGCCAGGCTTCACTGTCCATCACCAACTCATGGAGCTTGGTCAAACTCATGTCCATAGAGTTCGTGATGCCATCCAACCATCATAAACTCCATTGTTCCTTTCTCCTCCTGCCTATAACCCTTCCCAGCATCAGGGTCTTTTCCAATGAGTCAGTTCTTCACATCAGACAGCCAAAGTGTTGGAGTTTCAGCTTCAGCATCCAATGAGTCAGTTCTTCACATCAGACAGCCAAAGTGTTGGAGTTTCAGCTTCAGCATCAGTCCTTCCAATGAATACTCAGGACTGATTTCCTGTAGAATTGAATGCTTTGATTTCCTTGTAGTCCAAGGGACTCTCAAGAGTCTTCTCCAATACCACAGTTCAAAAGCATCAATTCTTTGGTGCTCAGCTTTCCTTATGTTCCAATTCTCACATCCATACATGACTTGAAAAAGCCATACCTTTGACCAGACGGACCTTTGTTGGCAAAGTAATGTCTCTGCTTATCAATATGCTGTCAAGGTTGGTCATAGCTTTTCTTCCAAGGAGCAATTTAATTTCATGGCTGTAGTCACCATCTGTGGTGATTTTGGAGTCCCCCAAAATAAAGTCCCTCACTATTTCCACTGTTTCCCCATCTACTTGGCATGAAGTGTGGGGACCAGATGCCATGATCTTAGTGTTTTCAATGTTGAGCTTTTAAGCCAACTTTTTCACTCTCCTCTTTCACTTTCATCAAGAGGCTCCTTAGATCTTCACTTGCTGCCATAAGGGTGGTGTCATCTGCATATCTGAGGTTATTGATATTTCTCCTAGCAATCTTGATTACAGCTTGTGCTTGATCCAGTCCATCGTTTCTCATGGGGTACTCTAAATATAGGTTAAATAAGCAGGATGACAATATACAGCCTTGATGTACTCGTTCCCCAATTTGGAACCAGTCTGTTGTTCTGTGTCCAGTTGTAACTGTTGCTTCTTGACCTGCATACAGGTTTCTCAGGAGGAAGGTAAGGTGCTCTGATATTCCCATCTCTTGAAGAATTTTCCAGTTTGTTGTGATCCACACAGTCAAAGACTTTAGCATAGTCAATGAAGCAGAATTAGATGAACTTCTGGAATTACCTTGCTTTTTCTATGAACAAACAGATGTTGGCAGTTTGATCTCTGATTCCACGGCCTTTTCTCAATCCAGCTTGAACATCGGAAGTTCTCTGTTCATGTACTGTTGAAGCCAAGCTTGGAGAATTTTAAGCATTACTTTACCAGCATGTGAGATGAGTGCAATTTTGCAGTAGTTTGAGCATTCGTCTTTCTTTGGGATTGGAATGAAAGCTGACCTTTTCCAATCCTGTGGCCCCTGCTGAGTTTTCCAAATTTGATGGCAAAATGAGTGAAGTACTTTCACAGCATCATGTTTTAGAATTTTAAATAGCTCAAATGGAATTCCATCACCACCATTAGCTTTGTTTGTGGTGATGCTTCCTAAGGCCCACTTTACTTCACATTTCAGGATGTCTGGCTCTAGGTGAGTGATCATACCATAGTGGCTATCTGGGTCATGAAGATCTTTTTTTGTATAGTTCTGTGTATTCTTGTCACCTCTTCTTAATATCTTCTGCTTCTTTTAGGTCCATATCATTTCTGTCCTTTATTGTGCTCATCTTTGCATGAAATTTTCCCTTGGTATCTCTAATTTTCTTGAGGAGATCTCTAGTTTTTACTATTCTATTGTTTTCCTCTATTTCTTTGCATTGATCACTGATGGAGGAAGATCACAAAATGAAGAAGGGCAAAGGCTCATAGTGTTTTGCCAAGAGAATTCACTCATCATAGCAAACACAGTCTTCCAACAAGAGAAGACTCTACATATGGACGTTACCAGATGGTCAATACTGAAATCAGATTGATTATATTCTTTGCTGCCAAATATGGAGAAGCTTTATACAATCAGCAAAAACAAGACCTGGAGCTGACTGGCTCAGATCATGAACTCCTTACTGCAAAATTCAGGCTTAAATTGAATAAAGTAGAGAAAACCACTAGACCATTCAGGTATGATCTAAACCAAATCCCTTTCGATTATACAGTGGAAGTGACAAATAGTTTCAAGGGATTAGGTCTGATAGGGTGCCTGAAGACTATGCACAGAGGTTCATGACATTGTATAGGAGGCAGTGATCAAGACCATCCCCCAGAAAAAATAAATGCAAAAAGGCAAAATGGTTGTCTGAGGAGGCCTTACAAATAGCTGAGAAAAGAAGAGAAGCTAAAGGCAAAGTTGAAAAGGAAAGATATGCCCATTTGAATGCAGAGTTCCAAAGAATAGTAAGGAGGGACATATGTACAATGGAATATTATTCAGCCTTCCAAAAAGGAAATCCTCCCTGTTGTGACAACATAGATGAACATGGAGGACATTATGTTAAGTGAAATAAGCCCGATACAAAAGCACAAAAACTACATTATATCACTTTTATGAAGAATTTAAAATAGTCAAGGTCCTAGAAGCAGAGAGTAAAATGGTGGTTTCCAGGAGCTGGGAGAGGGGGAAATGGTAAGTCAAAAAATACTAACTTTCAGTTTATATGAGATGAAGAAGAAATGGAAATCTACTGTACAACACAGTTCCTATACTTAAGAGTACTGTATTATATACATAAAAGTTTCTTAACAGGGTAGATTTCATTTGTGTTCTTATAATAACAGTAATAGGAACAATAATAATAAATCAGTTGGCTAGGCTGTTTACCAGTCTGCTCTAGCCTTCTTTTCCTGCTTGAATTGATACCAGATATCAGATACAGATAAAAATTCGGAGTCATCTCAGGTCTTTTCTGAACTTGTGTCCTGCATTGGACATATTTGTGACTTTTTAAATTCCAAAACTTTTAGAATATAATAATTTCCTGAATAACCTCTCTCCCTAGCTTTTATTTTTCCCCAGCGAGTACATTATGGAGTTCATTGTCTCAATGGTCACCTTTGCCCCAAGTAAACACTGACTTTTATTTTAACTTACAATATTTTTGAACAAAGCACTTAATTGTAAATTTTGCCTTTTCTCAACCCTGAAGGCATTCAAAGTTAGGCAAAACATAGACCAAGTGCCTAGTGCCATTTCAGGTAGCCTCCTGACTGGTTAGAACAAACAAATAAGAACTTGTGTATAAGAAATGCACTTTTCTTTGGAACCAGGGACTGGGGTTCTACACTTGGAATTGTGACTGGATGTCTTCAAGACCATCTCTGACCTAAGGGCAGGGTAAGGAAAAATCAAGTAAAATGCCTCAAAACTTTCTTAAGACTTTAAGTTGCCTATTCATTGATACAGCATTCACTTGGTTGCTATAAACCTCTGATTGCTTTCCAGAGTTCTGACAAAGTTGGGTTTGACTGTTTCTACTTTTTTTTTTCCTGTGGAGGGACTGGAGTTTGGAGCTGCCTATTCTGCAATTTTACTTATGCCACTCCCCATGAGAAACTTTACTTTGAAATGGAAGAAACCTGAGACTATTTTAAAGCTCAATGAGAGAATCAATGGAGAGGTAAATATTGAATATAGAAAAGAGGAGGTGATAATTGATGAAGAAAGTTACCAGAAAAGCTGAGAGCTAAAGTGTGAAAAACTATAAGGCATAAAGAATTGCAGCTCTTTTGATTGATATGTGATCTTAAACAATTTTATTTTAATAAAGGAATTAGATGGAGGTATGAAGAAGTTGAAAGCATTGCTGACCATATATTATTAATAATTTTAAAGAATTCTCAAGGGAAAGGTTAAAGATTTGTGGGGGTGGAGAGTTCACTAAATGATATTTCTGAAGAGATAAGAGTTTACTAAAAATTAAATTAACAATATGTTGTACATAAAAAATTTAAAGTTTATTGAAATTTCATTTTTCCTTGAAAGAATAACAAAATATAACCACAGAATGTGTTGCATTCAGGTTGGGGAGAGTATAGAATAGAAAGTATACTCATAAACCCTTTGTGGGGTATAAATATTTAGAAGCAATCCAGTTTCGATCCTAATTTAAAATGTGTTCTCCCTTTGACTCAGCAATTATATTGTAGGAATCTCTATTCTTGCAAGCTTACACAAGAATATGTGTATAAGGATATTCACTTCAGCCTTTGTGTAAGGCAACAATTTTAAGACTACATAACTATCCAGAAATATTGAAGAGGAAAAGTTGAAATTTTACATAACCTCCTGCCTGTTCTTCCCCTGTAACTCAGCTTGCTCCTTGCAAAGTCTGGATCACGTAGGTCATGTAGTCTCAGAAAGTGGGGAGTTGCAATACTAGCAACTGGAGCTTATCTCACTCAGCCGTGTCCTTCTCTTTGCAATTGTCCAGCCCTGTTAACCTGCTTAATCATGCCTTCCCGTGTAAAGGTCAGGCATCCCCCTCCCCATCTTGACTGCTGTTCCTGTGCACAAAACCCCTTAGTTTAAACCAGCCTTTTAGAGGGGGAGGTCCTAAGATGGCAGAGGAATAGTATGGGGAGACAACTTTCTCCCCCACAAATTCATCAAAAGAACATTTGAACGCTGAACAAATTCCACGAAACAACTTCTGAATGTTGGCAGAGGACATCAGGCACCCAGAAAGGCATCCCATTGTCTTTGAAAGGAGATAGGACAAAATAAAAAAGATAAAAAGAGAGACAAAAGAGATAAGGACAGAGAGGCATCCTGGGAAGGGAGTCTTAAAAAGAGAGAAGTTTCCAAACACCAGGAAACACTCTTACTGGCGGGCCTGTGGCAAGTCTCGGAATCACAGAGGGCAACATAAATGGGAGGAAAAATAAATAAATAATTAATCAGAGCCACAGATTATGTGCCTAATGGCAACTTCCAGCAGAGAAGCAGCCCAGATGGCAGCATCCACCACTTTAGGGTAAGGACCAGGTCTGAATGCCCCGAGGGCAATCTGAAGGAATTGGCATGAGATAGCAATCCAGACTGTGGGATAGCCAGGGAGAGAGAGGAAAAAGAAAAGAAGAGAGAGAGAGAGAGAGAGAGGACAATCCTGTGAAAAGCCTTAAGCTAAGACACTGCCAGGCCTGCTCACAGAAAAAAGGACTGAGCAGAGCTAGCTGGCTGAAGACCGGCCCATCCCCAGCCAGAGACAGGCATGTGGGGGCAGCCAGAGCCAGAAAGGGGCAATCATGGTCCCAGAGAGGCATCCTCTACCAAACTGCAAGTAGGCTTCATTGCTAACCAAGACTTCTTGGGATTCTGGATGGTTGACATCCACCAGGAGGGTTATAGCCAGAGATCAGCTCCCCAAAAGAGACACGTGGCACACCTGAGAAGGCACGCCCATTGTACACCAAGAAAACTGAGTGGCTGGGATGGGGGAGGAAATAAGATGCAACCCTCACCTGGGGGTGACTGTGCTCGCCAAGCACCTGATCACCTGAGCTGCTCAGACCTGGGAAGGGCACAAAGCGCAGGCCCAACCGAGTCTGCACCTTTGTGAAGTACCCAAGAACCTGAACCTGAGCAACTTAAACCTGGGAAATGGATGGAACCCAGGGCCCATCTCAGACAGTTCCCGGCAGAGCAATCTAGAGCCTGAGAAGTGTAGACCATGAAAGCACACATGCTGTGAATGGGTGCAAACCCAGTACGGCTGAAAGACTGAGAGCACTTCCCACACACCAGTAATATTTGTTTGCAGTGTTTTTCCCTCCCTACAGCATGACTGAACAAGTGAGCCAAAAAACGTGACCACCATCGCCCCCTTGTGTCAGTGCAGAAATTAGACACTGAAGAGACCAGCAAACAGAAGAAGGTAAAAAAATAATAAAATAAACAGAGGGAACAACTTTGGAAGTGACAGGTGAAACAGATTAAAACTCTAGTTAGCATCAATTACACTGGAAGGGGCCTATACATCTTGAGAAGTATAAGCTGGATCAAGGAACTATCTAAAAATGAACTGACCCCACACTGTCCACAACAGTTCCAGAGAAATTCCTAAATATATTTCTACTATTATCATTTTTAATTATTATTTTTTTAAATTTTAAGTCCTCTATTACCCCTTTAATTTTCATTTTTATAACCTATTATCTTGTAAAAAATACCATTTTTTAAAGCAAGCTTCATATATATTTTTTATAATTTTTGTGACTTTTTTTTTAATATTGTATTTTTGAGAATCTAACTTCTACTCTAGATTTTTAATCTTTGCTTTTTGGTATTTGTTATCAATTATGTACCTTTAAGAACCCAATCTTCAGTAATCATTTTTACTTGAGAGTGAGATTATTGCCTTGATTGCTCTTTCTTCTTTTGACTCTCCTTTTTCTCCACCAGGTCACCTCTATTTCTTCCCTCCCTCTTCTCTTCTCTACCCAGCTCTGTTAATCTCTTTGTGTGTTCTTGGCTGTGGAGAGCACTTAGGGAACTGGTTACTGGCTAGATCTGTCTCTCTCCTTTTGATTCTCCCTTTTCTCCTCCTGGACACCTGTGTCTCCTTCCTCCCTCTTCTTTTCTCTGTGTAACTCCATGAACATCTCTGGAGGGTCCAGACTGTGGAGAGAACATAGGAAAGTGATTACTGGCTGGTTTGCTCTGTCCCTTTTGATTCTCCCACTTCTCCTCCTGGTCACCTCTATCTCTCTCCTCCAACTTCTCCATGTAACTCTGTGTACCTCTCTGGGTGTCCCTCACTGTGAATAAACTTTTCATCATTAAGCTACATGTTTTTATCATCATGCTGTATATAAGGAGAAGTCTTGAAGCTACTGTAAGAATAAGACTGAAAACCAGAGGCAGGAGGCTTAAGTCCAAATCCCAGAACACCAGAGAACTCCTGACTCCAGGGAACATTAATTGATAAGAGCTCATCAAAAGCCTCCATACCTACACTGAAACCAAGCACCACCCAAGAGCCAACAAGTTCCAGAGCAAGACATACCAAGCAAATTCTCCAACAACACAAAAACATAGCCCTGAGCTTCAATATACAGGCTTCCCAAAGTCACACAAAACCCATGGATATCTCAAAACTCACTACTGTACACTTCATTGAACTGCAGAGAGAAGAAATCCAGCTCCACCCACCAGAACACTGACACAAGCTTCCCTAACCACGAAACCTTGACAAGCCACCCGCCCAACCCCACCCACAGTGAGGAACCTCCACAAGAAAGAGGAACCACAAACTGCCAGAATATGGAAAGGCCATGCCAAGTACAGCAATATAAACAAGAGGAAAAGGCATAGAGATATTCAGCAGGTAAAGGAACAGGGTAAATGCCCACCAAACCAAAAAAAAGAGGAAGAGTTAGGGAATCTACCTGATAAAGAATTCCAAATAATGAAAGTGAAAATGATCCAAAATCTTGAAAACAAAATGGAGTCACAGAGAAAGAGCCTGGAGACAAGGATTGAGAAGATGCAAGAAATGTTTAACAAGGGCCTATAAGAAATAAAAAGGAGTCAATATATAATGAATAATGCAATAAATTAGATCAAAAACACTCTGGAGGTAACCAACAGTAGAATAATGGAGGCAGAAGATAGGATAAGTGAGGTAGAAGAAAGAATAGTAGAAATAAATGAAGCAGAGAGGAAAAAAGAAAAAAAAATAATTAAAGGAAATGAGGACAACATCAGAGACCTCTGGGACAATGTTAAACGCCTCAACATTCGAATCATAGGTGTTCCAGAAGAAGAAGACAAAAAGAAAGACCATGAGAAAATACTTGAGGAGATAATAGTTGAAAATTTCCCTAAAATGGGGAAGGAAATAGTCACCCAAGTACAAGAAACCCTGAGAGTCCTAAACAGGATAAAATCAAGGCAAAACACCCCAAAACACATATTAATCAAATTAACAAAGATCAAACATAAAGAACAAATATTAAAAGCAGCAAGGGAAAACAACAAAGAACACACAAGGGGATTCCAATAAGGATAACAGCTGATCTTTAAATAGAAACTCTTCAGGCCAAGAGGGAATGGCAGGACATACTTACAGTGATGAAAGAGAAAAACTTACAGCCCAGATTACTGTACATAGCAAGGATCTCATTCAAATATGAAGGAGAAATCAAAAGCTTTACAGACAAGCAAAAGATGAGAGAATTCAGCACCACCAAACCAGCTCTCCAACAAATGCTAAAGGATCTTCTCTAGACAGGAAACACAGAAAGGGTGTATAAACTCGAACACAAAACAACAAAAAAAGGCAACAGGGTCATACTTATCAATAATTAGCTTAAATGTAAATGGGTTGAATGCCCTGACCAAAGACAAAGACTGACTGAATGGATACAAAAACAAGACTCCTATATATGTTGTCTACAAGAGACCACCTCAAAACAAGAGACACATACAGACTGAAAGTGAATGGCTGGAAAAAGATATTCCACAGAAATAGAGACCAAATGAAAGCAGAGGTAGCAATACTCATATCAGATAAAATGACCTTAAAGTAAAGGCTGTGAAAAGAGACAAAGAAGGACACTACATAATGATCAAATGATCAATCCAAGAAGAAGATATAACAATTATAAGTATGTATGCACCCAACATAGGAGCACTGCAATATGTAAGGAAAATGCTAGCAAGTATGAAAGGGGAAATTAATAATAACACAGTAATAGTGGGAGGCTTTAATACCCCATTCACACCTATTGATAGATCAACTAAACAGAAATTTAACAAGGAAACACAAACTTTAAATGACACAATACACCATGTAGACCTAATTGATATGTATAGGACATTTCATCCCAAAACAATTAATTTCACTTTTTTCTCAAGCGCACATGGAAACTTCTCCAAGAGAGATCACATCCTGGGCCATAAATCTAGCCTTGGTAAAAAAACTGAAATCTTTCCAAGCATCTTTTCTGACCACAATGCAGTAAGATTAGATGTTAATTACAGGAGAAATACTATTAAAAATTGCACCATATAGAGGCTGAACAACATGCTGCTGAATAACCAAAAAACCGCAGAAGAAAAAAAAAACAAATTAAAATATGCATTAAAATGAATGAAAATGAAAAATCAAAACCCCAAAACCTATGTGACATGGTAAAAGCAGTGCTAAAGGGAAGGTTCATAGCAATACAGGGTTACCTCAAGCAACAAGAAAAAAGTCAAATAAATAACCTAACTTTACACCCAAAGCAACTAGAAAAGGAAAAAATGAAGAACCCCAGGGTTAGTAGAAGGAAATAAATCTTAAAAATTAAGGCAGAAATAAATGTATAAGAAACAAAAGACACCATAGCAAAAATCAACAAAGCTAAAAGCTGGTTCTTTAAGAAGATAAATAAAATTGACAAAGCATTAGCCAGAATCAACAAAAAACAAAGAGAGAAAAATCAAATCAACAAAATTAGAAATGAAAATGGAGAAATCACAAAAGACAACACAGAAATACAAAGGATCATAACAGACTACTATCAGCAAATATATGCCAATAAAATGGACAGATTTGAGGAAATGGACAAATTCTCAGAAAAGTAAAACTTTCCAAAACATAATCATGAAGAAATACAAAATCTTAACAGACCCATCACAAGCACGGAAATTGAAACTGTAATCAGAAATCTTCCAGCAAACAAAAGCCCAGGACCAGATGACTTCATAGCTGAGTTCTGCCAAAAGTTTAGAGAAGAGCTAACATCTATCCTACTCAAACTCTTCCAGAAAATTGCAGAGGAAGGTAAATGTCCAAACTCATTCTATTATCATCACATAATACAAACACCAGACAAAGATGCCACAAAAAAAGAAAACTACAGGCCAATATCATTGATGAGCATAGATGCAAAAATCTTTAACAAAATTCTAGCAAACACAATCAAACAACATATTAAAAATATCATACATCATGACCAAGAGGGCTTTATCCCAGGGATTCAAGGATTCTTCAATATCCACAAATCAATGTAACACACCACATTAACAAATTGAAAGATAAAAACAAAATGATTATCTCAATACATGCAGAGAAAGCCTTTGACAAAATTCAACATAGATTTATGATAAAAACCCTCGAGAAAGCAGGAATTGAAGGAACATCAGTTCAGTTCAGTCCCTCAGTCTTGTCCGACTGTGACCCCATGAATTGCAGCATGCCAGGCCTCCCTGTCCATCAAGAACTCCCGGAGTTCACTCAAACTCATGTCCATCGAGTATGTGATGCTATCCAGCCATTTCATCCACTGTCGTCCCCTTTTCCTCTTGCCCCCAATCCCTCCCAGCATTGGGCACCTACTGACCTGGAGAGTTCCTCTTTCAGTGTCCTATCATTTTGCCTTTTCATACTGTTCATGGGTGCTGGGGTCCAGCCCCGGTGGATCCAGGGAATTCGAAGCAGGGACGGCGTCGGCGAGGATCAGGAAACAACTGCTTAATTAAACTTTAATTAAGGATATAAAGAGTAATAGAATAAGGATAGCTCAATGAGGAAATTCAGTGGAGAAAAGAGGCTGAATAATTCAGCCAGAAGGTAAGAGAAAGAACTACATGGTGAGACCAAGTTTTGGTGAACAAGGCCCACACTTTATTTTCCAAAGTAGTTTTTATACCTTAAGTTATGCATAGAGGATAATGGGGGAAGGGGTAGAGTCAGGCAGCAAGCCATGCTTTCTTCCTGCAAACTTATCATATGCAAAAGCTTAGGTGATTTGCATCATCTTCTGGCCCGGAGGCCTGTTAACATTTTAAAACCCTTTCTTCAGAAAACTTATTTTTCTCTAAAGGTGATAAGTCAAGCGCCACCCTCCAAAAGCATTAGATAAAGTTGCATTCCTACAGAGCAAAAGTGTGGTGGGCTATAACAAGAAAAAGTATTAACTCAAGGGTCCCAGGTTACAAACATTAAAGCTACTATTTACACCAATTATATTAATCAATACACTGCCAGGGACACAGCAGGTAAGGGATATGGAAACTTAGCAGCAAACATTGGCCCAAAAAGTGAAAATCCTTCACCAATACAATTTCTAATCAATCTTTTAACTGCTCAAAGGAATCTGTGTTTAGACAGTTTAGAACATCTCATGCCTCTCACAGTTGGGAGGCTCTGAACAGTCACATGTGGCTGGAAAAACCTATTCAGGCAGGCTAGAGGATTTCCAAAGGAGTTTGTAGGTTGAAACACTGTCACACCCAGGAATTAACTGGAACTGTAAGCTAACTCTTGTTTCAGAGAGAGGTAGTGGGGGACAGCCCCCGTAAAGTCTGAGGGTATAGGTGAAAGCACAAAGCAGAAAGTAGGCAGACTCTGGTTTTGGGGGTAGATGCTCAAGAATTTCCAGGGAGACTCCTGAGGCTTGATCCCGCCTTTGCGTATGCCAAGCCTCCTTCCTCAAGACCTTGGCCAGGGGCGGAGCTCGCTCCCCGCACATGGGGTTCTCAAGGCAAGAATACTGAAGTCGTTTGCCATTCCTTTCTCCAGTGGACCACCTTCTGTCAGACCTCTCCACCATGACCCTCCTGTCTTCGGTGGCCTCACAGGGCATGGCTTAGTTTCATTGAGTTAGACAAGGCTGTGGTCCTAGTGTGTTAGATTGACTAGTTTTCTATGGTTATGGTTTCAATGTGTCTGCCCTCTGATGTCCTCTCGCAACCTACCATCTTATTTGGGTTTCTCTTACCTTGAACGTGGGTTATCTCTTCAGGACTGCTCCAGCAAAGCGCAGCACCAGCTCCTTACCTTGGATGAGGCGTATCTCCTCACTGCTACCTCTCGTGACCTTGAACCAGGAGTAGCTCCTCTAGGCCCTCCTGCATCCATGCAGCCACCTCTCTTGGCCACTGCCCTTGACCTCGGACGTGGAGTAGCTCCTCCCGGCCAGCATCCCTGGGCTCGGAGGTGGGGTAGCTCCTCTTGGCCACGCTTGTGTGCCGTTGCAGCCACCTGCGCTTGTGTGCCGTCGCAGCCGCCCGCACAATGGAACATACCTCAACATAATACAAGCTATATATGACAAACCCACAGCAAACATTATCCTCAATGGTGAAAAATTGAAAGTGTTTCCCCTAAAGTCAGGAACAAGACAAGGGTGCCCAGTCTCACCACTACTGTTCAACATAGTTTTGAAGTTTTTGCCACAGCAATCAGAGATGAAAGAGAAATAGAAGGAATCCAGATTGGAAAAGAAGAAGTAAAACTCTCACTGTTTGCAGATGACATGATTCTCTACACAGAATACCCTAGAGACTCCACCAGAAAATTACTAGAGCTAATCAATGAATATAATAAAGTTGCAGGATATAAAATTAACACACACACATCCCTTGTATGCCTATACACTAACAATGGGAAAACAGAAAGAGAAATTAAGGAAACAATTCTACCACCATTGGAACGAAAATAAGAAAATACTTAGGAATATATCTACCTAAAGAAACAAAATATCTATACATATAAAACTATAAAACACTGATGAAAGAAATCAAAGAGGACACAAATAGATGGAGAAATATACCATGTTCATGGATCAGAAGAATCAATATAGTGAAAATGAGTATACTACACAAAGCAATCTATAGATTCAATGAAAATCCTATCAAGCTACTGACAGTAGTTTTCAGAGAACTAGAACAAAAAATTTAACAATTTGTATGGAAATACAAAAAAATCCTTGAATAGCCAAAGCAATCTTGAGAAAGAAGAATGGAACTGGAGAAATCAACCTGCCTGACTTCAGGCTCTACTACAAAGCTTCAGTCATCAAGACAGTATGGTAATGGCAAAAAAACAGAAATATAGATCAATGGAACAAAATAGAAATCCCAGAGATAAATCCAGGCATGTATGAACACCTTATCTTTGACAAAGGAGGCAAGGATATACAATGGAGAAAAGACAATCTCTTTAACAAGTGGTGCTGGGAAAACTGGTCAACCACTTGTAAAAGAATGAAACTAGAACACTTTTTAACACTATACACAAAAATAAACTCAAAATGGATTAAAGATCTAAATGTAAGACCAGAAACTATAAAACTCCTAGAGGAGAACAAAACAAAACACTCTCTGACATAAATCATAGCAGGATCCTCTATGACCCACCTCCCAGAATATTGGAAATAAAAGCAAAAATAAACAAATGGGACCTAATTAAAATTAAGTCTTTGCACAACAAAGGAAGCAATAAGCAGGGTTAAAAGACAGCCTTCAGAATGGGAGAAAATAATAGCAAAAGAAGCAATGGACTAAGAATTAATCTCAAAAATATACAAGCAACTCCTGCAGCTCAATTCCAGAAAAAATAAATGACCCAATTAAAAAAATGGGCCAAAGAACTAAACAGACATTTCTCCAATGAAGACATACAGATGGCTAACAAACACATGAAAAGATGCTCAACATCACTCATTACAGATAAATGCAAATAAAAACCACAATGAGGTACCATTTCACGCCAGTCAAAATGGTTGCTGTCCAATAGTCTACAAGCAATAAATGCTGGAGAGGGTGTGGAGAAAAGGGAACCCTCTTACACTGTTGGTGGAAGTGCAAACTAGTACAGCCACTATGGAGAACAGTATGGAGATTCCTTAAAAAACTGGAAATAGAACTGCCTTATGACCCAGCAATCCCACTGTTGGGCATACACACCGAGGAAACCAGAATTGAAAGAGACACAGGTAGCCCAATGTTCATCGTAGCACTGTTTATAATAGCCAGGACATTGAAGCAACCTAGATGTCCATCAGCAGACGAATGGGTAAGAAAGCTGTTGTACATACACATAATGGAATACTACTCAGCCATTAAAAAGAATACATTTGAATCAGTTCTAGTGATGTAGATGAACCTGGGGCCTATTATACAGAGTGAAGTAAGCCAGAAAGAAAAACACCAATACAGTATACTAACACACATACATGGAATTTAGAAAGATGATAATGATAACCCTATATACGAGACAGCAAAAGAGACACAGATGTATAAAACAGTCTTTTGGACTCTGTAGGAGAGGGCGAGGGTGGGATGATTTGGGAGAATGGCATTGAAGCATGTATATTACCATATATGAAATAGATCACCAGTTCAGGTTTGATGCATGAGACCGAGTGCTCAGGGCTATGCACTGGGATGACCCAGAGAAATGGGATGGGGAGCAAGGTGAGAGGGTGGTTCAGGATGTGGAACACATGTACACCCATGACAGATCTATGTCAATGTATGGCAAAACCACTACAATATTTTAAAGCAATTAGTTTCCAATTAGAATAAATAAATTTATATTAAAAATAATAATAAAAATTTAAAAAACAGCCTTTTAGCAGCTAGTTTTTCCAACTATAGTCTGTCTATAAAAACTCTGTAACCCCTGTGCTGGGGCTCAGAGGTTGGAGTGTTAACTCCTCTGGGCCCATTAGCATTATAAACCTGAATTCTCCAACACTCCGAGTATGGTGCTTGGTTTCTCAATTACTAGTTTCTGCAACAATATAAGTAAAAAATTACCCACAAACCTGATGTGTATGTAGTTGGATCCTACATACTGTAGTGTGTATGCCTCTGTGTACATGTTGCTTTAAGCCCAGATGACTGAAAAGATCCATGCCAAAACTTTGTCATTCATCCTAGGGTTTTAAAATGGGGAAGGATTATTTTCACTGCTTACTTTATTTGTATTTACATACTTTTATTTTCACAATGACCATGGCTTACTTTTCAATTAAAAAATGATACTTTATATTGCAAATAAAATTCACAATGCATAGCACAGTATCTTTATGTTACCCATCATCAACCCCAAAGGGATACATGAATTGTCAAGCCTTCTGATGAGAAGTATAACATGGCAAGATGACTGACCCAAGCTTACATTCTATGAAGAAATACTAGACTTTAAGAAAAGCTTCCATTTGTTGAGAAGTAAGCTTTTCTTTTATTTCCCTGTTTCTTTTTTCATGTCCAAACAGAATGAAAGGATTAAGCTTATTTGGTATGTATAAAGTTCTTTATTCAAAATACAGTTCTTTTTCAAAAAACAGTGGTATTTTCTTACCACTGCATAATAGTTTTCCAATTTCTTAAATAAATATTCTATGTGCCTAGCATGTCATTTTCCTTCAGCTGTGTTAACACGTGATTTTTAACACTGAGTTTACAGAATATGGCATTTTCTGTTTCTGGTCATTTTCGCATATATACTGTGGGAGTGCATGCATTCTTTAAGAAATAAAATATATAATTCAGGACTCATGTATATATGTATTACGTTGCTCCCTGTATTCGGATTCAAAACCACTCCTACATGTTCTAGAAATCATTGATTTCTGCAAGTAGATAATTCCCTGAGCATTTTGTGGGGTAACATTTTACTGATGATGTCATCCTATACCCACATAATCGGTTTTTCTGAAGCAGTTCTGCTGAACAGACGGGGCTTATATCACTGTCTGCAGCAATGGAAGAGATTTTTTTTTTTTTTTTAACTTCTCTGAATTTTTTTTAGGTATGATTTGGAGATCAAATTATCTCTCTTCCCCAGCTTTCTTGTTACCATCTGCAGTCAGTATACATTATGCACAGCACAAATCATCCCCAGTTCCCATTTCATTTGTGCACTTTCTCATAATGAAGGACAAAATTGATTTCAGAGTCATTGAGAGGGGCAGCTTTAGAAATTGATATTAGTTGAAGATTTGAGTGTGCTTTGTTCCCAAGAGTGGAAATTAGTTATCAATTTTGATTAAAATCTGTAATAGTTGCAATAAAAATGAAGCAAATTTACTTAAAAAGATAAATTGATTGTCTCTGTCCAAGAAACTGCCCAAATAAACAGAACCTATTTTACTTAAATATTTTCATGTTAATGTATTTGTACACATAAATCTTATACTTACAGGTAATTTCAGAAGCACATTATATGTATAGATAAAAAAGCACTTATTCCAGAAACTATGTACAATTTATGTGCACACAGGAAATTACTACACAATATTCACTTCAGGAATCTGTATTTTGAGAGAAGACAATGTCATAGATGAATGCCCTGCAAATTATTCTATAGTAAACCTGGAGAAAGTCAAAATGAAAATATGATATCAGAATTTTTAAAAAATAACCATGAAATCCCTACAAATGCTACAGCACACCTATATTTCTTTGATGTCAGCATTCATGAATTATAATTTATATATAAGCATGGACTTATTCTTGTCAGAGCTCAAATATTATTAGATCATTCCAATCCGACTTTTGCCATGCAAATTGCTAATGCAATATCATAGCTAAAAGTTACATAAAGCCACCAGAGTACTACTATTATAAAACTGTAAAAATGCAGAGTTACTCAAATCAGAAGCCATTTATAACTCTGCTATTTCAGCTAAAATACATTACAAATTTTCCTTTTTTGACCAAGTTGAGGAAATATATATGTACTATGAAGATGACACCTTTTACAAGGAATAAACTTTTAATATTTAGGAATTAGATTCCTGTATAAGGATTATTAATGATGGTAAGGTAATCAGTCCTTGATCTGTCATCTCCCAAGTTCCCTTATGCTACTCAATAAAAGACAAAACTAGCAAAAGTATTGAAAACAAAAGATTTGGAACAATTCAGTTGCTTGCCAGGGTATGGGGTGAACTCCAACTAGCTTTCACACCAGGGGAGCTAGGCAGACAAAAGTATATATTGGTTGTCTAAATTAGTCCACCACTGAAGAAAAACAGCACAGAGAGCAAAGGTGTAGTCTTTTACTTTGCCCTCCCCAGCCCACGCCTGTCTTACTTACCCATAGGTTTGTAGCAGTCATCTGTTCAGACAGTTCCTAAAACAGCCAGAACTGCTTCATTCTCACAAGCCCAAAGGTTACTTTCTCTCTGCATCGATTTAGAAAGAATAATATATATATACAGCACATATATAAGGGCCATAGAAGCAGAACACACTGTTAATTAATTACAGCTTTTCTACATATAGTAAAAGAAGAATGACATACAATCTAGTGTATAAATTGCTCCCCTCATAAGAAAAAAAACAACAAATAAATGAATAAAACTCTGCAGTGAATATACTGCAATGTTTCCCTCAGTTCAATAGAGCTGTGTCTTTTGGTAGCCTACTGCCCTGCCACTCACTAGCTATATGGCATTGATCAAGCTGTTTAACCCTTCTGAGCATGTTTCATCTTTAAAACGAATATAAAATGACTCTCAGTTGTATGTGAACATAGAGAAATATATATTTAAGTGCCTAACATAGAATTTGGTTTATAAGTGCCCAATAAATATTATTCTCCCTTCTTGTGACATAAACTAATAATATTTGCAAGATTGTTGGGTGTATAGTTTATGTTGGACATGAACTGTGATCCAATAATCTCACTTTGCAGAATCTAGCTTAAGGAAATAATCAGATTTTTAAAACTCTTATCTCATATAGATGCTTCCTGCAACATGATTCAGAATAGTACAATGTAAATATTCTAAATAGCAAAAATAGACAAATATGATGAAATATAGAAAGGCCATTAAAAATATGATTGTGAGAAGTTTTCAGTAGCATGAAAAAATGTTAAATTTGTAATGTTGAAAAGTAATATAAATATTTTATACAAGGAAAAATGCATTACAAATAACAGAAAATAAAATAGTAAAATGTTAATGTTTGCTTTCAGTGGTAGGAAATAGGGTTATTGTATTCAGATAAATACTTTCCTGTTATATTCAAATTTTCTAGAATAAAGATATATATTTTACTTTTACAATTAAAATTCTATTTAAATAAATGCAGGAGAATAGAAATTATTTGTCTCAGAGTATGATTTTACCTGCATTTTACTCTAAACACCTGTATTAGTCTACTAAGACTGCCATAACAAAGTACTACAGATTGGGTGGCTTAGTCCTGGAGGCTATAAGTCCAAGATCAAGGTGTTGGGAGGGTTGGTTTCTTCTGAGGTCTCTCATATTGACTTGTATATGGCTGTGTCCTAATTTCTTCTTATTATATGGACACTGTTCATATTGCATTAGATTCATATTAGATTAAGGCTAACCCTAATGATCTCATGTTAACAATGATTTATTTAAAGACTATCTCCAAATCCAGTCACATTCTAAGATACTGGAATTTAGGACTTCAAAATAATGTATTTGGAGGAACATATTCAGTCCATAATAACACTTATTAGATAATTTACCTGACCTAATTTTTTACTTCATAAAGAAGTCAATTATAAGAGACAAAGTATAGATAACATGATTTACTGAAGTCAACAGATTTGCTTTTTTATCCCAACTCTGTCACTTGGTAACTATAAGACTTTGGTCACGATAGTCAAGCACTCTGAGTCTCAGCTTCCTGACCTGAAAAATGGGGGTTATAACATGTCTTATAGGTTTCTTGTGAATATTAAAATACTTTACATAAGGCAAATATCAAAATATCTAATAAAAGCAAATATTAAACAAATTTGACTTCCTTTTCCTTTTCTCCCTTTAGTGAGGACTGCTTCAATATCATCTCAACTGGAGACATTTTTCAAATTCATCCTTTTTTTCCTGACCTTTTTCTCAGAGACAAAACCCTCTATCCATGTTCTCAGTTCCACTAACTCCAGTCCCCATTGTTGCTTGACTCCATAAAAATAAATTTGAATTCATATATCAGGTCTTTCACTCACTGCCTGTGTGATCTTGGGATAGTCAGTTAACTTCTCTGAGTTCATTCCTCATATGTAGAATGAGGGTAATGATACCTATCTCATAGGTTTGTTGTGCCTGGAATTGTTATCCAGCTTCTGTAAATATTTTGCTAAAATAATATTGATAATAAAAACATTTGTTGAGCATTTATGTATTATATAGTGTGCCAAATATTTTACATATTTTGTTTGATGGAATTTTAACAAGAACTGTACCACATGGCTTAATACATTATTTTTTATTTTGTGTAACTTACAGTAACATGGCCTTTTCTAGCCTTTAGCCAAATAAATTTTATTAATGAAAGAGTAAAAAATTGACATTAAAATATCCAGAAAATAAAGTGCAAGCATTCTTGATATATATATTTCATTCCCACATTTAATACAATGTTATAGAAATATTTTCTTGTAAGAATGAAGAATAACATTTCTATATTCCCTGATGTCCTCACTTCTAATGAAAGAACAAAAGGCAGCCTGGGTCATGAGAGATCAGCATCACAAGAGTGGAAAGTTAGAAAAAGTGTTAAGGATATAAACCATTCTTTGTTTATCTAAAAATTAGTTATATTCAGATACATATATACACACAGAAGCAAAAGGTGTTCTTTCATTGATGTTGGACATTTTAATTTTTTCTGCATTTTTTTCAGCTTCTATTTTTCTTCCATCAAAATATCCTTCTGGGGTCCATTCTCAATAATGAATATTTATTATGAGGATAGTAGACAAAATAAAATTTAAATTTTAATCTGTCATTCTAAATAACAGAGGTGTAGCTCATATATTGTTTTCAGTTCAGTTCAGTTCAGTCACTAAGTTGTGTCTGACTCTTTGCTACCTCATGGACTGTAGCAGTCCAGGCTTCCCTGTCCATCACCAACTCCCAGAGCTTACTCAAACTCATGTCCATAGAGTAGGTGATGCCATCTGACTATCTCATCCTGTGTCATTCCCTTCTCCTCCTGCCTTCAATCTTTCTCAGCATCAGGGTCTTTTCCAATGAGTCAGTTTTTCGAATAAGGTGGACAAAGTTTTGGAGTTTCAGCTTCAGCATCAGTCCTTCCAATGAATATTCAGGACTGATTTCCTTTAGGATGGACTGATTGGATCTCCTTGCAGTCCAAGGGACTCTAAAAGTCTTTTCCAGTCTGTTCAAAAGCAGTTAATAAGACAATGGCACCTGCCATTTTGGATATTATGTACCACCCAAATGACATTGTGTTGAAAAGGAAATATGCAAACTGTGCATCTTTCTGCACAGTGCAAATATTTGAAGACTAATACTGACCACAAGAACATCTTAAGGAAAACTAAGTTGCTTTTTCAGTTCATCTTCTGTCTTCACTTTGAGCTCATAGTAAAAGCCTTAGTAACACACTTCTTCAGCAGTGACTAATTTCTTTTACCTCTTAAATATCTTTTATATATATTCTCTACTCTATTCACACCATCCTCCATGATTCAACCACCATGACATTTCTAAAATTCGAAGCATGTGCCTACCACATTTAAAACTTATTAATCACCCTTCTCACCACCATTACCTTTAGTATAAATTTCAAATTCTTCAGCTGGCAAGGAAGGCCCTTCATGTTCTCACTCCTGCAAATCTCACTTGCCTTTCCTTTGTCTCACCATGCTGTTTTCACAAAAACTCTTTGCCTCAGCTCTTTTGAACATGTTGCAATGCTGTCCTTCAGATGTCAGAATGGCTTGTATCCTCAAATACTTTTCTAGTCAAATACTTTGTTCCAGGGCTCAGGACAGGGTGAGTCAAACAAGGCATCCAGGACACAAAATTTAAGGAAATGCTCACTTTCAGGCTTGTATAATTGCAAGATTAACAACTGAGAGTGAGTGCCTCCTTAAACTGTATGCTTTAAGTGACTCCCATTCCTCAACTTAGTACCAGCCTTCTCAGTTACACCCCTTAACCACTCCATGGCTCAACTGTTACCAAACACAAGTTCATGTACCTGGTGTACTATGAGGCCAAACAAATTTAAAGGTCAGAGTGAGAAAGTTTTGTTGCAGGACCAAGCAATGAGAACAGATGGCTCATGTTCAAAACAACAACAACAAAACCCTAACTCCTCAACAGTTTTCAGAAAAGCTTTTTTAAAAGGCCAAGTAAGGGAAGGGTGTCCCAAGGTATGTGATCAGCTTGTGTACAATTCTCTGATTGACAGTAATCAATCCTTAGGCACCATAAGGTCTGGGGGCTACTGCTAATGATCAAGTATTTCCTTTCTTCCACTTGGTGGTGGTTTTAGCACCTGAAAAACTCAGGAAAGAGGCATCATGTGTTGTTATCTATGTAGTTCAGAGAGGAGCTAAAATAGAGGATATGGGGGAGAGGTCTGTCCCAGAAAGGGCTCACAGGGTCCTTCTCAGTTACACAACATATCTTCCCCACCTTTTTTTTAATTTCCTCATGGAATTAATCAACTTGTGACATATATATTTACTTACAAATTTGTCAGTTTTTTCTGCCTCCAATACAATATAAGCTCTATGAGAACAAGACTTTTAAGTTTTATAGTGCTGTGTATCTAGTGCATAGGATACTGTCTAGAACATAGTAAGTACTCAATACATATTTGTCAAATGAAGGTAGTGCAAATCTACTTGTAATTTCCACAATCCCTTCTCTACCACTTAAATATGCTGTTCTATCTGATCTCATTTCTTCACAGCAAATAGGAGGAGAAAAAATGAAAATAGTGACAGGTTTTATTTTCTTGGGCTCCCAAATCACTCTAGATGGTGACTGCAGTCATGAAATTAAAATTTGCTTGCTCCTCAGAAGGAAACCTATCACAAACCTAGACAGGATATTAAAAAGCAGAGACATTACTTTACCAGCAAAGGTCTGTAGAGTCAAAGCTATGGTTTTTCCAGTAGTCATGTGCAGATGTCAGAGTTGGACCCGAAAGAAGGCTGAACACTGAAGAATTGATACCTTTGAACTGTGTTGTTGGAGGAGACTCTTGAGAGTCCCTTGGATTGCAAGGAGATCAAACCAGTCAATCCTGAATACTCATTGAAAGGAATAATCCTGAAGCGTCAATATTTTGACTACCTGATGTGAACAGCTGACTCATTGGAAAAGACCCTGATGGTAGGAAAGATTGAAGGCAGGAAGAGAAGGAGATGGACGACATAGGATGAGATGGTTGGATGGCGTCATCAACTCAGTGGACATGAGTCTGAGCAAACTCTGGGAGATAGTGAAGGACAGGGAAGCCTGGCGTGCTACAGTCCATAGGGTCTCAAAGACCCACACGCAATTTAGTGACTGAACAACAATAACAACTTCCAGAAATGCCTTCCCTACCTCAATATGTCAGGTTAACTCCTACAAGCTCTTGTGAATTGACTCAAGTCACTTTCTCTTGGAAGCCTTCCCTAACTTTCATTAAGCTTAATTAAGTTCCCTTTCAGCAACACTTAATACTGTCACAATGTATGATGACTGTGTGTCTTGTCCATAGTCCCAACTAGACTGTGATTTCCTTGAAGGCAGTGAATCCCTGACCAGGTCAGCTTGGTATAATATAGTGTCTGAAGACACTGAGACAGAAGCTTGCATTCTGACTTAGCTACTTGTTCAGTGGACAAATCACTTAATCTCAGTGCACATCAGTCTCCTTATCTGAAAAAATGAGGACAATTATGCAAGCCTTATATAGAGGTTGTGAAGGTAAAATGAAGATGTGTACATAAAAAAGCTTAGCATTTTGCCCAACATATAATACTCATTTAAAAATGGTAAATATTATTTTCTCAACCACCCCTCACAAGCACTTAAAAGAATCCCAGTTATAGGGTAGGTGCTCATATGTGTTTAAATCAAGGAATAGCTTCTTCACACTGTATTTACAGGTTGTTGTAATTGTTCAGTCACTCAGTTGTGTCTGACTCCTTGTGACCCCATGGAATGCAGCATGCCAGGCTTCCCTGTCCTTCACCATCTTCTGGAGCTTGCTCAAACTTGTGTCCATTGAATCAGTGATGCCATCCAAACATTTCATCCTCTGTCATCCCCTCCTCTTCCTGCCTTCAATACTTCCCAGCATCAAGGTCTTTTCTAATGAGTCAGGTCTTCTCATGAGGTGGCCAAAGTATTGGAACTTCAACTTCAGTATCAGTCCTTCCAATGATTATTCTGCACATGTCCTCACAATTTAACATTGTAGATCTTCCTTTGCATGGTATTCTAGAGTCAGCTCATCCCAGCTTACAAGAGCTTGAATGTGTGCATCTCTTCTCAATTCTGTGTTTAATATTGTCTTATTATTAGCTTGAAGTCAACAATGATGGGAGAATTTACACAATGTAAATCATTAAATGTTATAAATTAGGGCTTCCCCTTTCCCCTCCCAAATCAGTGTATTGGTCCACCTTTGGTCAGCAATATAAGAAGGAATAGTGAAGATAGTACAGATGATAATGAGTGGAATTTATATAAATTGTGGCAAAGTCTACTAGACTACTACATGTCCAAGTCTAGGTAAGATAATAAGATCATCTAGGTAAAAAACATTGGCTTTTTATAATTCAAATATATTGTAACAAAAAGCATGTTTAACAAAGAAGCAAAGTGAATCATGCTAGACATATTAATTATATGGCGTCTGAAAAGGAGTAAAATTTGTTTAAAGGTAAAATAGCATGATGTGATGAGTTTATAAAATCTCCCTAGGAGATATCTGTGTGATCTAGAGCTAGAGAAGAATATGGCATTTGGGTTTCAGGTAATACAGAAATACTGTCTCTCTTGATTAAAATCAATTATCCAGGTCTGATGAGTTTGAAGGCCTTTCTAGAAGCATAGTATAATGGACACTATAGTAGCCATATCACTCTCTAATCTCAAGCCTATCACTTGACTTAAACCTATCACTATCAAAATAGATCACAAATAAAATGGGATAAGATTTTATGTCTTGGTGAGACAATTGTGAGGATCAAATGCAATGGTGTTTTGAAAAATTTTTGATGAATCTTAACATGCTAATTTAAATTATTAATATGATGATGAGGCTGTGACTGATTTTATGGTCTTTGTTTCATTTTACTATCAGATTAATTGTCTGCTGAATTAATTTCTGCCTCACTAGGAGGCAAGCTGGTAAAATTGGTAATGACTAATGAACTCTGTTAAGAAAGCTGAGCACCGAAGAATTGATGCTTTTGAACTGTGATGTTGGAGAAGACTCTTGAGAGTCCCTTGGACTGCAAGGATATCCAACCAGTCCATTCTAAAGGATATCAGCCCTGGGTGTTCTTTGGAAGGAATGATGCTAAAGCTGAAGCTCCAGTACTTTGGCCACCTCATGTGAAGAATTGACTCATTGGAAAAGACTGTGATGCTGGGAGGGATTTGGGGCAGGAGGAAAAGGGGACGACAGAGGATGAAATGGCTGGATGGCATCACTGACTCGATGGACGTGAGTTTGAGTGAACTCCGGGAGATGGTGATGGACAGGGAGGCCTGGCGTGCTGTGATTCTTGGTATCACAAAGAGTCGGACGTGACTGAGTGACTGAACTGAACTGAACTGAATGAACTCTGACAATAAATATTGGCATTATAAAAATAAAATATACTCAATCTACATCAATTTTATTTTTTAATCATAGTGACCAACAGAGACCTCAGAAGTTCTCTCTTTATAGCCGTTGGTTGAGAGAAATTATTCTTCTATCATGATATCTCTAATACCCCCTTCGAATAGTAGTTCTGAAAAGGGAAGTGGAAAGAAAATTACTTGTTGGAAGAAAGCCTCATTGCTCCCTTATACTGCAATGTTTTTAGCCATATTTATTGTAGATTTTGTCAGATTATAAAAGAATTGTAGATTTATTGGAGAGCTGACTTTAATTCCACTTGTCTTTGTTGCAAAAATAGTCCCTACCTTCTCATAGTTTCCCATCTAAAGCAGGCATCAGTGATTTAGAATAGCTATACAAACACTAAACCTGATCATAAAGGAAGGGAATGTAGTTGGTGTGTTATTATACAGAGAAACAGGATAAGCAACAGAACCAACAAAAGAAAAAAGAATTTCTCATTTAGATTTTGCATTACCTAGGAGCCTGACTTCTGGTTCAATACTCAGCTCTGTTACTGGCACAATACACTGCCTTGGGCAAATCACTTAATCCCCTGTGTGCTTGACTCTGTGAAGAGAGTGAAGAAAAGACACAGCTTAAAGTTTATGCAACACTTAAGATTCCTGAAAGCAGAATGTGACAGCACATTCACACACACACACACACACACACACACACACACACACACACACACACATATATATATATATAAAATGCAGTGGCTTAAAATATTGATTAAAATGCAACAGCATTTGTCTAATGTCTTCTGAATTATGTCAAAATTCAGATACCTTCAAAATCTCTGGCATAGTAATTATCTTTGATAATTATTCCCCATCCAGTCTCCAGTCGTTTTTTTTTTTTTTTTTTAATCAAAGAAGCTTTAAAAATCAAGGACAGATCAATTGATCGAGATTCATAAAGTCTTCCAAGTGAGGTAAAGATAATTCTTGCTTTGTAAATGGAAAATGATTAAGATCAGAGTATTAATAGAAGGCTACAAAACAATATGAATTTCTGTCAAAATTCTCATGCATATTTTCTGCAAAGATTTAGAAAAAATAGAATCCCATGGATGAGTAATATTAGTATATACAATGTTATTTGGAATTATTGTTAAATTGTTCAGATCACTAAGGTACTTTTCAGTAAATTACAACCATTTTGCCAGTATAGTAGAATCCTGACACTGAATGCTTCTCAGAGCATTCAGTTTGTGTAGGACAAACCACCATGAGTTTCCTACTATATTTTAATGTTTTCAGAAAATATTCATATGTCATGTGTTAACATATATGATTTTAACTTTTACATACCATGGCTTATAAGACCATTTATAGTGGGTAGGCATCTAGTTTCACTGCTACTTACGAGTTGTACCGGTGTAAAATGCCTTACTCTTTTGGTGAAACATAATCCTAATTATTCTCTAAACTATAATATTTAATCCCTTTTAAAAGTATTCTTTCAAAATTCACAAAAAAAGCAGTATGTAAAAATAAGATACAAAATAGTTATTTTAGCTGCCTTAAGGCAGCATCATATTCTCACAATCCCAGAAAGACAGTGCTTAATCCTTGCCATCAGAATCTCCAGAGAAGAAGAAATTACAACTTTTCTTTAAATTACGTACAACTGATCAAGTTTCCACTCTATAGTCTTTGGAGCTGAATGCAGGGAGACTAAGTATGGCAGTTTGAAATTTCTAGCCATATTCAAACCCAAACTAATAAGTCTAGAACTTGACAATAAAATAACATGTGTCCCCAGTGACAAGATGAATTTGTTTCATGAATTCCGATATAATATCCTTACACATAAAATGGCAAAATCTTGTTTTGGTAAATCTGGTTCATTTAGTAGAAACAAGGAAGCTATAAGACACATACCAGAAAAGCCTAATTTAGAGGATTATCCTAATGGTGTAAAGCAAAGAAAAATCACAACTGGTTTTCCAAGATGCAGTACAAATAACAGTTCTCCAAATGCTTCAAAGTTTCCTTTTTATCCACAGAACAAAGAATAACAGTGAGTAAATGACACATGCATGTCAAGATTCAGATTTCATCAATATGATTGATGCTTATTTGCTTTAGTCTAAACCAAGGATTCTTAAAAAAAAATTCTCCTTTAGGCATGAATGCTAGATTGGCTTAACTGATAACTTGGGAGTAGTTTCATGTACAAAATGTATTCACTGCTTCTTGTATTTATTCATTCATTTGAAACAGTTTTGAGGCAGTCTCGACATTTATTACACTTAGAATTTTACATAACTGTCATGTTTATAATTTCTTCTTTTCCATTCCATCTATATTTCTTTATCCTTCCGCCAGTTCAGTTCAGTCACTCAGTCGTGTCCGACTCTTTGAGACCCCAAGAATCGCAGCACGCCAGGCCTCCCTGTCCATCACCAAATCCCGGAGTTCATACAGACTCACGTCCATCGACTCAGTGATGCCATCCAGCCATCTCATCCTCTGTCGTCCCCTTTTCCTCCTGCCCCCAATCCCTCCCAGCATCACAGTCTTTTCCAATGAGTCAACTCTTCACATGAGGTGGCCAAAGTACTGGAGTTTCAGCTGTAGCATCATTCCTTTCAAAGAAATCCCAGGGCTGATCTCCTTTAGAATGGACTGGTTGGATCTCCTTGCAGTCCAAGGGACTCTCAAGAGTCTTCTCCAACACCACAGTTCAAAAGCATCAATTCTTCAGTGCTCAGCCTTCTTCACAGTCAAACTCACACATCCATACATGACCACAGGAAAAACCATAGCCTTGACTGGACGGACCTTTGTTGGCAAAGTAATGTCTCTGCTTTTGAATATGCTATCTAGGTTGGTCATAACTTTCCTTCCAAGGAGTAAGCGTCTTTTAATTTCATGGCTGCAGTCATCATCTGCAGTGATTTTGGAGCCCCCAAAAATAAAGTCTGACACTGTTTCCACTGTTTCCCCATCTATTTCCATGAAGTGATGGGACCAGATGCCATGATCTTCGCTTTCTGAATGTTGAGCTTTAAGTCAACTTTTTCACTCTCCACTTTCACTTTCATCATGAGGCTTTTTAGTTCCTCTTCACTTTCTGCCATAAGGGTGGTGTCATCTGCATATCTGAAGTTATTGATATTTCTCCTGGCAATTTGATTCCAACTTGTGTTTCTTTCAGTCCAGCATTTCTCATTATGTACTTTGCATATAAGTTAAACAAGCAGGGTGACAATATACAGCCTTGATGAACTCCTTTTCCTATTAGGAACCAGTCTGTTGTTCCATGTTCAGTTCTAACCATTGCTTCCTGACCTGCATACAAATTTCTCAAAAGGCAGATCAGGTGGTCTGGTATTCCCATCTCTTGAAGAATTTTCCAAAGTTTATTGTGATCCACACAGTCAAAGGCTTTGGCATAGTCAATAAAGCAGAAATAGATGTTTTTCTGGAACACTCTTGCTTTTTCCATGATCCAGTGGATGTTGGCAATTTGATCTCTGGTTCCTCTGCCTTTTCTAAAACCAGCTTGAACATCAGGAAGTTCATGGTTCACATATTGCTGAAGCCTGACTTAGAGAATTTTAAGCATTACTTTACTAGCATGTGAGATGAGTTCAATTGTGCAGTAGTTTGAACATTCTTTGGCATTGCCTTTCTTTGGGATTGGAATGACAACGGACCTTTTCCAGTCCTGTGGCCACTGCTGAGGTTTACATATTTGCTGGCATATTGAGTGCAGCCTTTCACAGCACCATCTTTCAGGATTTGAAAGAGCTCAACTGGAATTCCATCACCTCCACTAGCTTTGTTTGTAGTGATGCTTTCTAAGGCCCACTTGACTTCACATTCCAGGATGTCTGGCTCTAGGTCAGTGATCACACCATCGTGATTATCTGAGTCATGAAGATATGTTTGTACAGTTCTGTGTATTCTTGTCACCTCTTCTTAATATCTCCTGCTTCTGTTAGGTCCATACCATTTCTGTCCTTTATCGAGCCCATCTTTGCATGAAATGTTGCTTTGGTATCTCTGATTTTCTTGAAGAGATCTCTAGTCTTTACCATTCTGTTGTTTTCCTCTATTTCTTTGCATTGATTGCTGAAGAAGGCTTTCTTATCTCTTCTTGCTATTCTTTGGAACTCTGCATTCAGATGCTTATATCCTTCCTTTTCTCCTTTGCTTTTTGCTTCTCTTCTTTTCACAGCTATTTGTAAGGCCTCCCCAGACAGCCAGTTTGCTTTTTTGCATTTCTTTTCCATGGGAATGGTCTTGATCCCTGTCTCCTGGACAATGTCACGAACCTCAGTCCATAGTTCATCAGGCACTCTATCTATCAGATCTAGGCCCTTAAATATATTTCTCACTTCCACTGCACTTTGATGGAGCAGCAGTGAAGAGATACCCCACGCCCAAGGTAAGAGAAACCCATGTAAGATGGTTGGTGTTGCAAGAGGGCATCAGAGGGCAGACACACTGAAACCATACTCACATACTCATACTCACTAGTCAATCTAATCACAGTAGGACCACAGCCTTTTCTAACTCAATGAAACTAAGCCATGCCCATGGGGCAACCCAAGATGGGCAGGTCATGGCGGAGAGATTTGACAGAATGTGGTCCACTGGAGAAGGGAATGGCAAACTACTTCACTATTCTTGCCTTGAGAACCCCATGAACTGTATGAAAAGGCCAAATGATAGGATACTGAAAGAGGAACTCCCCAGGTCAGTACGTGCCCAATATGCTACTGGAGATCAGTGCAGAAATAACTCCAGAAAGAATGAAGGGATGGAGCCAAAGCAAAAACAATACCCAGCTTTAGATATGACTGGTGATAGAAGCGATGCTCAATGCTGTAAAGAGCAATATTGCATAGGAACCTGGAATATCAAGTCCCTGAATCAAGGCAAACTGGAAGTGGTCAAACAAGAGATGGCAAGAGTGAATATCAACATTCTAGGATCAACGAATAAAAATGGTCTGGAATGGGTGAATTTAACTCAAATGACCATTATATCTACTGCTGCAGGCAGGAATCCCTCAGAAGAAATGGAGTAGCCATCATGGTCAACAAAAGAGTCCAAAATGCAGTACTTGGATGCAATCTCAAAAACGACAGAATGATCTCTGTTCGTTTCCAAGGCAAACCATTCAATACCACAGTAATCCAAGTCTATGCCCCACCGAGTAATCCTGAAGAAGCTGAAGTTGAACGGTTCTATGAAGACCTACAAGACCTTTTAGAACTAACACCCAAAAAAGATGTCCTTTTCATTATAGGGGACTGGAATGCAAAAGTAGGAAGTAAAGAAACACCTGGAGTAAAAGGCAAATTTGGCCTTGGAATAGGGAATGAAGCAGGGCAAAGACTACTAGAGTTTTGCCAAGAAAATGCACTGGTCATAACAAACACCCTCTTCCAACAACACAAGAGAAGACTCTATTCATGGACATCACCAGATGGTCAACACCGAAATCAGATTGATTATGTTCTTTGCAGCCAAAGATGGAGAAGCTCTATACAGTCAGCAAAAACAAGACCAGGAGCTGACTGTGGCTCAGATCATGAATTCCTTATTGCCAAATTCAGACTTAAATTGAAGAAAGTAGGGAAAACCACTAGACCATTCAGGTATGACCTAAATCAAATCCTTCCCCCAATATACTGTTATTTTCATCCCACTCTTTGTCTAAACCTTTAATCAGTCACTTTATACTCAGTAAGGGAATCATCCAAATAATCATCTCAACTGTTTTAATTCTATTGCTTATGTTACATATCACCCACTCAAGACATCATCATAAAGCAGTTTTTAACCATACATCTTAATTTTCTAGGAAGTATAAAAAGCTTCCCGTCACTCCTACATACACACAACTATTCTCATTCCCATTCATTCTCTCTGTCTCTACTTCTCTCTCTGCCTTCCACCCTTCCTGCCTCTCACCATCTTTTTATCTCTCCCCAAGAAGTTCTCTTATAAGTTGTGTTGGGAAAGATTATTTTCCAGAGGTACTAATAGAAAATCGGACAAATAATGTCTTAAATATGTAAGAGTCTATTTTTCTCACTTAAAAAGTTATCAATAAGTAAACAGTCCAAGGTTGGTAATGTGGCCTCACTATGCCAAGCTGCCTCCCTTTCTCTGCATTGTTAACTACAGGCAGATGGATAAGGGAAAAATACTCACTGCAGGTGAGTCTCTCTCTCTCTCTCTCTCTCTCTCTCTCTCTCTCTCTCTCTCTCTCTCTATATATATATATATATATATATATATATATATAATAAACAGATATATCATATCTATATATGATATATACATATATATATATCAGATAAACAGTAGCTCTCTTGGAAGACAGCTTGGGTAAAATTCTGCATATATCTCACTAGCCAGAATAAGGTTACAATGGCATGCCTAATGGTAAGGGGGTCTGGTAAATGTATTAATAGCTTTCCTTCCTGAAAATGAAAAACACACTATGTCAGTACCCCCCCCCCAAATATAGCCCTATTAGCAAGGAAGAAAAGAAGAATTTTTAAAAGAATTGATATTAGATAGGCAATTAGCAACAGTTCTTACAAAGATCAGAGAAAAAAATAGCTTAGTCCTCCAAAACATACAAGAGGTTCAGTTAAGAATGAAATATAGTTTTTACTGGGAAAAGAACTTGTCAACGGACTGAGCAAGGGATGTTTTCCTCTCTTAGTTCTCTATTTTTTTTTTAATAGATTAGAAAATGTGAGATTGAGATTAGAAGTCCTAAAAATTGGCCTATGCTGCTCTTGGTGTATAATACCTCCTCTAAGCTACTATTAACATAACAGAGGGAAATGGAAGACAGATCACCTACTTCTTCATATATTTTTCTAGTTATTATGTTGCTTCTTTCAAGTTATGGACAATTTGTAAATATATGAACATTTAAAAAATATTCTCTAATTTGGCCATGACTGATTATAATCAGCATGAAAGATGAGAACCTAACACTGAACCTCAAAGATAAACAGGACCATGATATGAAGAGAAGAGGCTACTCCAAGTATAGGAAACAGGTTTATAAAGGGCTCACACTTACACAAGACCTTGAATTTTCTGATTTAACATTTGTACATGTCTGATTTCATCCACAAGCTTCAATCAAAGAATGATGTGATACAGAAGAAAGAAAATAGAAATGTCATACACCAATCCAGAATCCAAAGCATCATTACTCACTGGCAGCAGGCAGCATTCATAGCTCCAGTGCTACCTGGGGCAGTCCAAAAATCTGTAGGCACTGCATGAAATAAAAAGAGGTCACATCCCTGCTATTTCCTGTTCCCATTAAAGTAACTGAAGACAAATTTTTTCTTGCTAACTAGTACTCTCTGCTTATCAGAATTTATGGTCCATTATTAATTGAATAGTTTTATAGAATGGATGTGTTATATTAGAACACTGAAAAGGTCAATGTTTTAGTTGTTGATATTTTCTACAGAATATAATTCTCACCTATTTTAATGAGTGATAGAACATTTAGTGTGACTAATGCCTAATACCTAATAATAATGATTATGACCACTGTGTTAAAATATGAACAGTTCATTTCTCTGACAACAAAGCACTAAGAACATACCAAAGGCATAATGCAAAACAATGACACGGGTGCTCTTAATGGTATCTTAATGGCCTCCAGCATTGCATACATGCAGGGGGAAAGCAAGGTTATATGGCAGATTTATAGAATACTAAGATTTGAGCAAACACTTTTTTTTTTTTTTTATCAAACCACTCCAAATTCTACAAAGTAAAAATGACAATATGGCAGACTTCAGCACTTTGACAAATTTCATTGTAGAATAACCTGTCAGTAAGATGAATTCACTAATTTATTAAACAAACATTTCAGTGTTTATTATAAATAGAATATTGTACTCATGAATTTGGGATAATGAGTGTGAGGTGGTGTTTATATCCCAAGAGAGTGGATGAGGATAAGAGTGAAGTAGTAGATGGCTACATGCAGAGGTTTATTAATGGTAATACACAGAATATGTTGTGGCATGATTCAGATCCCATTGAGCATAAATATCCTCAGTCTTTCAGGCTAAAAGTGTTTAAAATACTCATCATGTTACCAATTCAGATCTGGGCCAAATATGCCAGGGTCAACTTGTGTGTGGTTAGTGGGCCGACTCAGTAAAGCCAATCTACTGACACAAGGCTGTGGTGAAGGAAAGTTCAGAATTTATTTTAAGGCACCATACAAGAAGTCCAGTACAGCTGGTGCTCAAAAACCTGGAACTCCCTAATGAGTTTCAGGAGAGCATTTTTAAAGGCCAGGTGAGGGAGTGGGGTATGTGATCAGCTCATGCACAATTCTCTGATTGGTTGATGGTGAGGTAACAGGGTAGTGTCACAGGAATTAACATTATCAGTCCTCAGGATCCAGTAGGTCTGGAGGCTAAGTGTTCTTGGTCATCAGGTAGTTAATTTCTTTCATTTGGTTGGGGTTTTCACATCTGTAAAACAACTCAGGAAATGTGCATCAGACGCTGTTATCTAGGTATAACAGTAAGGCAAGGAGCTAAAGCAGAGGGCATGAGGAATGGCCTATTCCAGAAAGGATCTTATTCTGCTACACTCCTATCACCATGGTACCAAAATACTGATGAAATACAGAACTTAGACACAATACAAAGTGCTCAAATAGACAGCCAAAGTAAAATTAACATTCTTAGGTGAATGGTACAAAAAATGGTATTGGGTGCAACACGCTTGATGGAAACAGAACCTCTGAGGTAATTGGATAAATTAGAAGTAATTGAATAAAGATGTGGTCTAAAGTAAGGTTTATGCAAATTCATAAGTAAAAACTGAGATTAAAGATCTTGGACTTATCAATCCCAATGTGACAAGAAGGGCATGCAACTCAGTAAAAACTATCTGTTCCTTGAAAAAGAACCTAGGCACAACCAGATTAGAAGGTATTATATTCATCACATGGTTGACATCTCACAAAGTACTTTGTATGATCGTTGTGGTGAAAGTGAAATTTGTTCAGTCGTGTCCGACTCCTGGCGACCCCATGGACTGTATAGTCCTTGGAATTCTCTAGGTCAGAATACTGGAATGAGTAGCAGTTCCCTTCTCCAGGGTATCTTCCCAACCCAGGGATCAAACCCAGGTCTCCCACATTGCAGGCAGACTCTTTATTATCTGTCATAAAGAACAGACTTTTGGACTCAATGGGAGGAGAGGGTGGGATGATTTAAGAGAATAACACTGAAACATATACATTACCATATGTAAAACAGATACCTAGTGGGAGTTTGATGTATAATGCATTGTACCCAAAGCTCTGTGACAACCTGAAGGGATTAGGTGAGGAGGGAGGTAAGGGGGGTAGTTCAGGATGCAGGGGGGGGAACACATGTATACCTGTGGCCAATTCATGTTGATGTATGGCAAAACCATCACAATATTGTAAAGAAATGATTATCCAATTAAAATAAATAAATAAATTTAAAAAATACTTAGTTTGGAGAACTATATAATACGCACAGGGACAGTCAAACTCAGTTTAACAACGCTTTTGTCTTCAAAAAAACAAAAACCCACATAAGTATTACTGATAGAGATAAAGAAAGACTACATAGTATTCATATAAACAGCCAAACTCAACAAAACCATTATTTTTTTTTAATTGCATGTTTTTGGTGGATATGGAGTCCTAGGCTGGATTAACACTTCTATTACAGACAAGGTTCTGGTTTCCAGGACTAGCCAAATAAAGTAAGAATAATCTTTTACAGATTTTGTCACCAAGGTTAATTTTTGTTTGTATATGCTAATATTAGACTATGTTTTACGGAAAAATTCTTTTCAATTTTTTGTGTCTACCTTTTGGTCCAGAAGTATACTTCTAGGAATCTGTTCCACTGAAAAGCCTACACAGGTGCACAATTATATATACATACAGATTTGTGCATTTTTTACACCATTTGTAATAGGGACAGCATGGGAGCAATCTGAATGCATATCAATGATGACAATGAAAGAGGAGAGTGAAAAAGTTGGCTTAAAGCTCAACATTCAGAAAACTAAGATCTTTGCAACTGGTCCCAACACTTCATGGCAAATAGATGGGGAAACAGTGGAAACAGTGGCTGACTTTATTTTTCTGGGCTCCAAAAACACTGCAGATGGTGATTGCAACCATGAAATTTAAAGACGCTTACTCCTTGGAAGGAAAGTTATATATAAATTTGTATACTGTACAAATTTAAGAAATAATTCAGTAGATCTATATGTACTAAAGAATGCTCAAACTACTGCACAATTGCACTCATCTCACATGCTAGTAAAGTACTGCCCAAAATTCTCGAAGCCAGGCTTCAGCTATATGTGAACCATGAACTTCCTGATGATCAAGCTGGTTTTAGAATAGGCAGTGGAACCAGAGATCAAATTGCCAACATCCACTGGATCATGAAAAAAGCAAGAGAGTTCCAGAAAAACATCTATCTCTCCTTTATTGACTATGCCAAAGCCTTTGACTGTGTGGATCACAATAAACTTTGGAAAATTCTTCAAGAGATGGGAATACCAGACCACCTGACCTGCCTCTTGAGAAATCTGTATGCAGGTCAGGAAGCAATGGTTAGAACTGGACATGGAACAACAGACTGGTTCCAAATAGGAAAAGGAGTACATCAAGGCTGTATATTGTCACCCTGCTTGTTCAACTTATATGCAGAGTACATCATGAGAAACGCTGGGCTGAAAGAAACACAAGCTGGAATCAAGATTGGCACAAGAAATATCAATAACCTCAGATATGCAGATGACACCACGCTTATGGCAGAAAGTGAAGAGGAACTAAAAAGCCTCTTGATGAAAGTGAAAGTGGAGAGTGAAAAAGTTGGCTTAAAGCTCAACATTCAGAAAACGAAGATCATGGCATCTGGTCCCATCACTTCATGGGAAATAGATGGGGAAACAGTGGAAACATTTTCAGACTTTATTTTTTTTAGGCTCCAAAATCACTGCAGATGGTGACTGCAGCCATGAAATTAAAAGACGCTTACTCCTTAGAAGGAAAGTTATGACCAACCTAGATAGCATATTCAAAAGCAGAGACATTACTTTGCCAACAAAGGTCCGTCTAGTCAAGGCTATGGTTTTTCCTGTGGCCATGTGTGGATGTGAGAGTTGGACTGTAAAGAAGGCTGAGCGCCGAAAAATTGATGCTTTTGAACTGTGGTGTTGGAGAAGATTCTTGAGAGTCCCTTGGACTGCAAGAAGATCCAACCAGTCCATTCTGAAGGAGATCAGCCCTGGGATTTCTTTGGAAGGAATGATGCTAAAGCTGAAACTCCAGTACTTTGGCCACCTCATGCGAAGAGTTGACTCATTGGAAAAGACTCTGACGCTGGGAGGGATTGGGGGCAGGAGGAGAAAGGGACGACAGAGGATGAGATGGCTGGATGGCATCACTGACTCGATGGACGTGAGTCTGAGTGAACTCCGGGAGTTGGTGATGGACAGGGAGGCCTGGCGTGCTGCGATTCATGGGGTCGCAAAGAGTCGGACACGACTGAGCGACTGAACTGAACTGATATGTACTAAAATAATAACATAACCGAGGTAAAGTACTAAGTGAAAATAGCCAAACTTCAAGTAGCAAAAGAAATACTTCCTTTCTTTGTCTCTCTCATGCACATACACACAAATACACATCTCAAATCTGATACATATGTGTGTGAGAGAAAGGGGAGACAGAGAGATCTGAGTGGTAAGTGACAAATTACTTTGCATATTTCTTATTTCATGAATTTGTGGTTTGACTTATTTTAAAAGAAACATTTATTATTTCTGTAACTAAAATTATTTAACTGACACAAGTTATTTTGCAAATATCCCAATAAATGATTCCTTTTTATATAGTTTTTCATTGGTCTCTAAGGAGTATATGTCCACATGGGTGCAGTTTCACATGAGTTTACATACACGTATGTTTTACATATAGCCTAAGCTCAATAAACATATGAAAGTATGAGTAAATACACAAAAGAAATGCTCAGGGATAGAACTAAGGAAAGAATAAAATGTTCAGAATTATTGTTTTTATTTAATGAGTTAAAACAGAGTATCCATTATTTTATTTTCTGAAATAGTGTAACTTCCTTTACTTGAATATTCTATCAGACCAAAAAAAAAAAATCAAAAACAAAAAAGACCCTTTTTTGGTTCAGGAGGTATTTTCTTGAATTTTAAATGAAGCAGTTGAAATTATTGACGAAGATATGATTATATACTTATTTTACTTCTGAATCTTATAAAGTCTATTATTCCTTTAAGCAAAATAGCACAGGAAAATTATTTTTATCATAGATGTTTTATCCTCTTTACAGAAAAACATATTTCTCACTGTTCCTATTGTCTCACATAGTTATAAATCCTTTGAACAAATGACTTTGGGATTTCTGGTTCTCTTCCAGGTTGTGGATATAGTACACAGTGTAATATTAATGATTCTAACTGAGATTAAGTTGAGTCATTTGCCTAGCACATTTCATCATTAGTCCAGTAGCATTCTTAGCCATTCTCTGCAGTTCTATCATCAGACACTAATTAAAATATTCTAAGGATAGGTAAGACTTCATTTTTCCTCAAAGTTTCTGCTTCAGAAACTTATTTAAATATATTACTCAAATTCATAGTTTTAAAATACCATCACTTTTAACCCACTCTTATTCAAAGATTTCTAATCACCTGTTTTTATATTTTCATATTTCCCTTGTACCACAAAGTTGCTGCTGTTTTGGTTATGGGATAAAATTGAAAGTGAAAGTGAAAGTGTGTCCTCAGTTGTGTCCTACTCGTTGCGAAACCATAGACTATACAGTCCATGAACTTCTCCAGGTCAGAATATTAGAGTGGGTAGCCGTTCTCTTCTCCAGGGGATCTTTCCAACCCAGGAATTGAACCCAGATCTACCACAGTGCAGGCGGATTCTTTAACAGCTGCGTCACTAGGAAAGTCCCATTATACATAAAAATAAAGGCATATATATATACATATATATATATATATAAATGAAGGAAATACTGGTTTGTGGGACAAAAATATTCAACTTATATATCTTGCAGTATAGAAACAGTTGTTGTCACTCAAGTATACAGAGCATTGCTATTTTTTTCCTCTTTCTTCCTTTAAGGGTAAAATAGAAATAGAAATAAAATATGACAGTGCAATTCTGAACAAAATTTTTGTCTACCAATTGGTTTACCTGCATGTGAATATTTTATCATCACATTTTCTTAGTACAATCACACCACAAACACAGGGAAAATTTACAGCTGTGAATTGCTAGAATATTTTCTAAACTATTATGTGAAAGATGCTTATAACAGTACAGTAGGAGGGACAGTATGTCTGCTCTGAAAGCCATTTGCCTACAGATGGTTTCATTTTACTCAGTGGCTTTAAAACAGGGATAATGATGTGGAAGATCATGCATTTTTCTAGTTACATTTACACATTTATTGGAAGTAGTTCAGATTTTCCAATTTATATAGGGTTTCTATAGTATTTTTATTCCTGAGAGAGATGTTCATAGGAAAAATTTTTACTTAAGCAATTTACTTGTTGAGAGGAAAGTTTCAGAAAAGGGAAGGGACTAGAAAGGCAAAGCATGTCTTTAATTATAAATCACAACGTTGAAAAGAGGTGAGCTGGGGGAGGAATAGCAAAAGTGGGGTAAGGGCATCTTGTTTGTGTGTCAAATACAAAACCCCAGGAGGGAATGATGACGCCATCAGAAATGCACCTTGCTGCTGGCTCTCTGACCTCTCATTTTCTCTGGAGCATATTCAGTATCCCCATAACACACAAAGCAAATTTTCTTATCTTGTTCATGGTAAAAATACAAGCAAGCAGAGTATAAGAAGAGAAGGACATGAGCACAAAGACCAATTTGTGAAGAGAGCAATCATGCCCTTCACTTAATATGCCAAGTACAAAAGGCCTGTTGTTTTCCTTTGTTTTATTCTCACTCCTTCTGCAACAATAGATAGATTTTTTTAAGTATGAATTGTCTGTTAGTATGGATGGTTAGTTTGTACACATATGTTCATAGATTATGTATATGTATTTTAGAGCAATGAAATTTTTGAAAGAATAATATATTTATATTTTTTCTACTGTTTATTTGCTAGAACTTTTTCTTGCTTTAAAATGGATGCCAGGACCATCAACAACATTCTGAATATGCAGAAATTCCCTACACACATAAAACTGTACTTGTGGTAGTTCTTCTTTTTAATAACTTAAACATGTATGTGATTGGAAAGGAGACTCTAGGTAGTGCCCTGGATAACTCCTAGAAGTCCATTCAATTCTCTTGAAGGTTTATTTTACCTTTATCATTAGAAGGCAGTTTACAGATTTCTTAAAGAGCCAACAGATGGCAGCCAAGACTTTCAGATTAGCACAGAAATTTTATTTGCACAATTATCCCCAAGCAGCAATTACATGTCTAAAGACAGAGCTGTCATTTTTAAGCCCAGCAACCTTAAAACTGTTAAAGTATTTTTTTCAGGCAAAAATAATAATTAAAAAAAGTCTCTTTGCTTTTAAAGGATCAAGCCCAGCTTCAGTTTCATAGTTAAAATTTCCTTCTTGTGCGTTTATGTAAGATTTACTAAAAATGATAAACATACCCATATAACATATTTTTTTATTTGCCAATTGAAACAAGAACCAAAATGCACAAGATTTCAGTAAGCCTCACATTTCCATTTAACATAAAACTTCGAGGAGTGCTGCAGTTATGGGAGTTAGTTTTCAGTCCATTTTCCTAAAACTTAAAGAGTGCTGCATTTGCCAAGAGGTTTACATTAGACTGTAATATTAGAAAAATCTGACTTCTGGCACAAAATGATTATTAATATTTTTAATATACTCAGATGAACTCCTTAGAATAAAAATTATTGAGAAAATTAATGTCTATCATCCATTTAAAATGTTCACATCAGTTTATTATGCTCAATGAGTCTCAGCTGAAATACATTTGCAAGGGGAAAAAAAATCACCTGCCAAAGACCATAATACATTTCAAGTTGGCTTTGAGAGGGGGAACTTTTCTATTAGTCTCCAGTATTACTTCATGTCAAAAATATATTACAGGCAATTCTCAATTATTCAGAAATGTATTATCCAGGCCTTTTGTCTGGATTTCTTTATCATCCTACTACCTAACAAATGAATATTTTAATTTATTTAGCTATTAAAATATCTGAAAGTACTTGGGTCTCAACCACTTCCTCATAGTCATTCACTACTTTCCCTGAGCTACCTCTAAAACTTGTAGTTCTATTATGCCTCTCAACAAGTTGACTGAACTTGTTTACATATCTGTCTCACCATCATCAAAACTGTGAGTTCCAGGAAAAATTATGTCATCCATTTCTATATTGCCATTGCTAAGCAAGTAGTTGAAATTCAGAAATAAAGTGAAACTGACTCAAACAACGTGACTTCTTTTCAACACTAGTACTAAATGTTCATTATATTCCGAGCACTTTATTAGGAGATTTAGGAAGATGCAAAAGAAATGGAAAACTTTCTCTGCCCTAGAGATGATAATCATCTTTTAAAATACAGGCTTGCTTAAGAAAAGGTACAAAAATCATTATTTTTTAAAATATAAATTTATTTATTTTAATTGGAGGCTAATTATTTTATAATATTGTATTGGTTTTGCCATACATTGACATGAATCCACCACTGGTGTACACGTGTTCCCCAGTGTGAACCACCCCCCCCACCTCCCTCCCCATACCATCACTCTGGGTCATCCCAGTGCACCAGCCCCGAGCATCCTGTATCATGCATAGAACCTGGACTAGTGGCTCATTTCACATATTATATTATACATGTTTCAGTGCCATTCTCCCAAATCATCCCACCCTCACCCTCTCCCACAGAGTCCAAAAGACTGTTCTATACATCTGTGTCTCTTTTTGCTGTCTCGCATACAGGGTTATCATTACCATCTTTCTAAATTCCATATATATGCATTAGTATACCGTATTGGTGTTTTTCTTTCTGGCTTGCTTCATTCTGTACAATAGGCTCCAGTTTCATCTACCTCATTAGAACTGATTCAAATGTATTCTTTTTAATGCCTGAGTAATACTCCATTGTGTATATGTACCACAGCTTTCTTATCCATTCATCTGCTGATGGACATCTAGGCTGCTTCCATGTCCTGTCTATTATAAACAGTGCTGCTATGATCATTGGGGTACACCTGTCTCTTTCAGTTCTGGTTTCCTTGGTGTGTACGCCCAGCAGTGGGATTGCTGGGTCGTATGGCAATTCTAGTTCCAGTTTTTTAAGGAATCTCCACACTGTTCTCCATAGTGGCTGTACTAGTTTGCATTCCCACCAACAGTGTAAGAAGGTTCCCTTTTCCCCATACCCTCTCCAGCATTTATTGCTTGTAGACTATTGGATAGCATCCATTCTGACTGGCATAAAATGGTACCTCATTTTGGTTTTGATTTGCATTTATCTGTAATGAGTGATGTTGAGCATCTTTTCATGTGTTTGTTAGCTATCTGTATATCTTCTTTGGAGAAATGTCTATTTAGGTTTTTGGCCCATTTTTTTGATTCAGTCGTTTATTTTTCTGGAATTGAGCTGCAGGAGCTGCTTGTATATTTTTGAGATTAATTCTTTGTCAGTTGCCTCATTTAGTATTATTTTCCCCCATTCTGAAGGCTGTCTTTTCACCTTGCTTATAGTTTCCCTTGTTGTGCAGAAGTATTTTTTAAATTTTAATTAGGTCCTATTTGTTCATTTTTGCTTTTATTTCCAATATTCTGGGAGGTGGGTAAAAAAAAATCATTCTAAACACAAATTATTGTGATGCAAATAAATATGCAATTTTAAAGAGCTACAAAGTTTGGGCCAGCTATCTGGAACAAGAGTCAACAATCAAGGCCAAAGTTCAGATTTTGGTTGTCAGGTGGTAGTTTAAACCTTTTTGAGGGATGAAATCTCTGAACTGTTAAAAGATCAAAGATTATACCTTGAAGGGCATCCAGAATTAGAGAGCAGAAGAAATAAAGGGGCTAGCAGACATCAAGAATACAACAGACTGAGAAATATAAAAACAAGAGAGCAACATCCTAGAAGCAAGTGATGGCAAGAAGTTTTAAAGAAGGCATGGTAATAGAGAGATCAAGAACAGCTGACACTAACTGTAAAGAAAAAGAGGGATTAAGCACGATTGCCTAGGATGAAATCCCTAGCGGATGAACTTAGAACAGCTTTTGGTGATTTGTGAAGAGAAGATAACCACTTAGCAGAGAACTGATGCAAGTTTTTTTTTGTTGTTGTTTTTGTTTGCTATTTTTTTCTGTTTCTGTTTATGGGTGTATTTCATTTGCTTCTTTTCTTCTCTCTTTTTTGGGTTGTTTCAGAGAATTTTACCTAGATAAATAAACACAATTAGATATCCTGAAGTGGTGTACAATGAAAGAGAAATCAAACCAGCTTATTGTGTATCATCTATGGCCTTCTTTACAACTAAAGCAAATAAAAAGGGCTTTCTGTTTTAATGTAAAAGTCAGAAAAATGTGATAATTTTTTTTGGTCTCTTTAATATCACACACAGCTACAAGATTTCTAATTACAATAAGAAAAAATTGATATTGGTTTACACATATCCACTTATAAACATAGTGAAAGTGTTAGTCACGTCCAACTCTTTGTGACTCCATAGACTGTAGCCCACCAGGCTCCTCTGTCCATGGAATTCTCCAGGCAAATACCTGGGGTGAGTTGCCATTCCCTTATCCAGGGGATCTTCCTTATCCAGGGATCATACCAAGTTCTCCTGTATTGGAAGTGGATTCTTTACCATCTGAGCCACTCAGGCCATTGTAATAAAAAAGCATAACAATTCCACCTAAGTTCTTAATACTTTTTAGTTTTCACTTATAGACAACGCTGAAGTTGTTCCACTGTACACAATTATTTGTGTGTGTGTGTGTCTTGTTTTACATTTGTTGAAATTTAAGTTTGTGGTTAAAATGAGTCAGTAAATCTATTAACATTGCTTATCCATAATAAAAATTTGGTCTCTACAAATTAACTTAAATATCTACATGACTATTAACATACCTTTTATAAGAAACAGAAAAGGAACACAGAAAAAGTCATTATCTTTTTTTGTTTTTGCAAGACCTAGTAAGAGTAACAATGTCTATTCTGGTCCTCATCTCCATCTTTTGTGAAAGCTCTAGATTTTAAAGGTTCCTCCCAGCTAAATCTGAGTTATCAGAGGTTATATCATGTGTATTAATAAAATAGTTTTCTTATCTACCAATTATCACTACCCATTTCCTTTCTGTCTTCTATAGTTGCCCTCCAGTGCTACAACTACAGTCACTGCAGTATAACCTACTTCTCTGGTTTAGCTCCCTACTCAGGCTAATGCACCTACCCCTTTCCTCCAAGGGCAGTCATCACAAAATAGTGCTCTACACTTAGCTCCCACTTGTGTTTCCCTCAGTGTTGACTATAGCATATGTTCTCAACTCCTATAATGATCTGAGTAAAGCAAGTCCTTTAGAATTGATTCACTTTTTATAGCCCACTCTCTGTGATAACTGGGCATGAATTTGTGGGAACTGTGCTGTAGAACAATCTGGGTGCAGGTGCCATGCTTCACTCAAAATCCTCTTCTTTCTTCAAAGTGGGCAATTCTTTTAGAGTTTATGGTTCAGTTCTCAAGGCTTTGTTTCCAGGGAGAAGGGTTATTTCTTAAGAAGTCTCTTTCCTCATCCCTCACACAAACAAGAACCTAGTGGTCATAACATTAGCTTTGGAGGTATATCTTTTTTCCTGAACTGAAGGCTACTTATCTATCAATCTAGAATAACTATTACAATGTAAAGTACACTTAGTAGCCCTCAATTTCATTACTCTAATCTCTCTTCCCTTGATTTTCAGTGGAATTTGAATATGCAAACAACATCCAAAGAAAGGTGCAGAGATTTGCAGAGCAGGGAAAAAAAATAGAATTTTGCTGATGCAACTGAGCATATGCCCTTTAGAAAATTCTATGTAAGTAAATGTCATTACATATTAGCAAAATTGCCAAAGTAGGGAATTTCAGTAGTAAAACCAGGATTTGCTTGCTGGAACAAAATAGAAATTCTTCTAAACATTGCTGTATATTTTGTGAAATATTAAAAAAAATTCTAAAATATATTTTAAAGGAAACTGTTTTATTAATTAATAACGTAGAAAAATGCTGAATAAACTAGAGCTTGCCCTTACATTTAAGAACTCTACAAATGGTCAAAGAAATGAGAACAGAAAACATGTTAAGCCCTTCTTTGCATCTAGCTACTTTATATTTCCTCTAGCTACTCAATAAACATTAATGGATGAACGAATGTAGAAATGAATAAATGAATGATTTTAAAAGTATGCTAACAAAATAGTGGTTGAAATACTTGATACTGAAGTGTATAATGAATATCCTTTCACTTTTTTTGATACTTATTCTGTTTCTGAGGCAGGAAATGCTCTTCTTCCATCCTTTGATTTTCTGGTGGGTGTGCAGATAATTTTGCCTTTTCATACTGTTCATGGGATTCTCAAGGCAAGAATACTGAAGTGCTCCCTTCTCCAGTGGACCACGTTTTGTCAGAACCCTCCACAATGACCTGTCCATCTTGGGTGGCCCTAAATGGTATGGCTCATAGCTGCATTGAGTTAGACAAGGCTCAGGAGGGCCTAGAGGAGCTATCCCACAGTGAAGGTCAGAGGGGCAGTTGTGAGGAGATAGCCTTCGTCCAAGGTAAGGAGCAACGGCTGTGCCTTGCTGGAGCAGCCGTGAAGAGATACCCCACGCCCAAGGTAAGAGAAACCCAAGTAAGATGGTAGCTGTTGCAAGAGGGCATCAGAGGGCAAACACATTGAGACCATACACACAGAAAACTAGACAATCTAATCACACTAGGACCACAGCCTTGTTTAACTCAATGAAAGTAAGCCTTGCCCGTGGGGCAACCCAAGATGGGCGGGTAATGGTGGAAAGGTCTGACAGAATGTGGTCCACTGGAGAAGGAAATGGAAAACTACTGCACTATTCTTGCCTTGAGAACCCCATGAACAGTATGAAAAGGCAAAATGATAGGAAACTGAAAGAGAAACTTCCCAGGTCAGTAGGTGCCCAATAGGCTACTGGAGATCAGTGGAGAAATAACTCCAGAAAGAATGAAGGGATGGAGCCAAAGCAAAAAGAATACCCAGCTGTGGATGTGACTGGTGATAGAAGCAAGGTCTGATGCTGTTAAGAGCAATATTGCATAGGAACCTGGAATGTCAGGTCCATGAATCAAGGCAAATCGGAAGTGGCCAAACAGGAGATGGCAAGAGTGAATGTCGAAATTCTAGGAATCAGCAAACTGAAATGGACTGGAATGGGTGAATTTAACTCTGATGACCATTATATCTACTACTGTGGGCAGGAATCCCTCAGAAGAAATGGAGTGGCCATCATGGTCAAGAAAAGAGTCCGAAATGCAGTACTTGGATGCAATCTCAAAAATGACAGAATGATCTCTGTTCGTTTCCAAGACAAACCATTCAATATCACAGTAATCCAAGTCTATGCTCCAACCAGTAGCACTGAAGAAGCTGAAGTTAAACGGTTCTACGAAGACCTACAAGACCTTTTAGAACTAACACCCAAAAAAGATGTCCTTTTCATTATAGGGGACTAGAATGCAAATGTAGGAAGTCAAGAAACACCTGGAATAACAGGCAAATTTGGCCTTAGAATATGGAATGAAGCAGGGCAAAGACTACTAGAGTTTTGCCAAGAAAATGCACTGGTCATAACAAACACCCTCTTCCAACAACACAAGAGAAGACTCTATTCATGGACATCACCAGATGGTCAACACCGAAATCAGATTGATTATGTTCTTTGCAGCCAAAGATGGAGAAGCTCTATACAGTCAGCAAAAACAAGACCAGGAGCTGACTGTGGCTCAGAACATGAACTCTTTATTGCCAAATTCAGACTTAAATTGAAGAAAGTAGGGAAACCCACTAGACCATTCAGGTATAACCTAAATCAAATCCCTTATGATTATACAGTGGAAGTGAGAAATCGATTTAAGGGCCTAGATCTGATAGATAGAGTGCCTGGTGAACTATGGAATGAAGTTCTTGGCATTGTACAGGAGACAGGGATCAAGACCATTCCCATACAAAAGAAATGCAAAAAAGCAAAATGACTGTCTGGGGAGGCCTTACAAATAGCTGTGAAAAAAAGAGAAGTGAAAAGCAAAGGAGAAAAGGAAAGATATAAGCATCTGAATGCAGAGTTCCAAAGAATAGCAAGAAGAGATAAGAAAGCCTTCCTCAGTGATCAATGCAAAGAAATAGAGGAAAACAACAGAACGGGAAAGACTAGGGATCTCTTCAAGAAAATCAGAGATACCAAAGGAACATTTCATGCAAAGATGAGCTTGATAAAGGACAAAAATGGTATGGACCTAACAGAAGCAGAAGATATTAAGAAGAGATGGCAGGAATACACAGAAGAACTGTACAAAAAATATCTTCACGACCCAGATAATCACGATGGTGTGATCACTGACCTAGAGCCAGACATCCTGGAATGTGAAGTCAAGTGGGCCTTAGAAAGCATCACTACGAACAAAGATAGTGGAGGTGATGGAATTCCAGTTGATTTATTCCAAATCTTAAAAGATGATGCTGTGAAAGTGCTTCATTCAATATGCCAGAAAATTTGGAAAACTCAGCAGTGGCCACAGGACTAGAAAAGGTCAGTTTTCATTCCAATTCCAAAGAAAGGCAATGGCAAAAAATGCTCAAACTACCACACAATTGCACTCATCTCACACGCTAGTAAAGTAATGCTCCAAATTCTCCAAGCCAGGCTTCAGCAATATGTGAAATGTGAAATTTCTGATGTTCAAGCTGGTTTTAGAAAAGGCAGAGGAACCAGAGATCAAATTGCCAACATCTGCTGGATCATGGAAAAAGCAAGAGAGTGCCAGAAAAACATCTATTTCTGCTTTATTGACTATGCCAAAGCCTTTGACTGTGTGGATCACAATAAACTGTGGGAAATTCTGAAAGAGATGGGAATAGCAGACCACCTGATCTGCCTTTTGAGAAATTTGTATGCAGGTCAGGAAGCAACAGTTAGAACTGGACATGGAACAACAGACTGGTTCCAAATAGGAAAAGGAGTATGTCAAGGCTGTATATTGTCACCCTGTTTATTTAACTTGTATGCAGAGTACATCATGAGAAACGCTGGACTGGAAGAAACACAAGCTGGAATCAAGATTGCTGGGAGAAATATCAATAACCTCAGATATGCAGATGACACCACCCTTATGGCAGAAAGTGAAGAGGAACTAAAAAGCCTCTTGATGAAAGTGAAAGTGGACAGTGAAAATGTTGGCTTAAAACTCAACATTCAGAAAACGAATATCATGGCATCTGGTCCCATCACTTCATGGGAAATAGATGAGGAAACAGTGGAAACAGTTTCAGGCTTTATTTTTCTTGGCTCCAAAATCACTTCAGATGGTGACTGCAGCCATGAAATTAAAAGACGCTTACTCCTTTGAAGACAAGTTATGACCAACCTAGATAGCATATTGAAAAGCAAAGACATTACTTTGCCAACAAAGGTCCGTCTAGTCAAGGCTATGGTTTTTCCTGTGGTCGTGTATGGATGTGAGAGTTGGACTGTGAAGAAGGCTGAGTGCCAAAGAATTGATGCTTTTGAAGTGTGGTGTTGGAGAAGACTCTTGAGAGTCCCTTCGGCTGCAAGGAGATCCAACCAGTCCATTCTAAAGGAGATCAGCCCTGGGATTTCTTTGGAAGAAATGATGCTACAGCTGAAACTCCAGTACTTTGGCCACCTCATGCGAAGAGTTGACTCATTGGAAAAGACTCTGATGCTGGGCGGGATTGGGGGCAGGAGGGGAAGGGGATGACAGAGGATGAAATGGCTAGATGGCATCACTGACTCGATGGACGTGAGTCTGAGTGAACACCGGGAGTTGGTGATGGACAGGGAGGCCTGGCGTGCTGCAATTCATGGGGTCGCAAAGAGTTGGAAATTACCGAGCGACTGATATGATCTGATCTGATCTGTAGTCCATGTGATCATTTTGATTAGTTTCCTGTAATTGTGGTTTTCATTCTGTCTGCCCTCTGAGGGATAAAGATAAGAGGCTTATGGAACCTTCTTGATGGGAAAGACTAACTGTGGGGGAAATTGGATCTTGTTATTATGGGTGGGGCCAATCTCAGTGAATCTTTAATTTTCTGTTAATGGGCATTTCTGAGTTCCCTCCCTGTTGTTTTACCTGAGACCCAAATATGGTGGAGGTAATGAAGATAATGTTGCTCTCATTCAAAAGGCCCCGTGCATACACTACCCCACTCAGTTCCCTCGACCCTGAAACAGGCCACTACCAACTCATACCTCTGCCAGAGAATCCTGGACCCTCATAGGCAAATCTATGTCAGTCTCTTGTGGGGTCACTGCTGCTTTCTCTTCAGTCGTGGTGCACACAAGATTTTGTTTGTACCCTCCAAGAGTTTGTTTCTCCAGCCTCGTGCACGTTCTGGCAGCTCTATATGGGGTTAATGGCAACCTCCTCCATGAGGGTTTATGCCACACCCAGGTCTGCCTCACCCAGAGCCCCTGCCCCTGTAGCAGGCCACTGCTGAGCCGTACCTCTGCAGGAGACACTCAAATACTCAAAGGCAGGTCTGGCCCAGTCTCTGTGGGATCTACAATTAGCATATGAAATTACCTAGCCCATAAAAAACTAACCATGCCACATTCCATGGCTGCCACACTCACCCTCTGCGATGGCCCAAACCCTTGGAGTGTGCATTTCTCTGAATCCAAACAAATCTACCTCTTACTTATTGCTGTGTCTCTCATTGAATTATTTTTGCAATGAGCTTCTGAGCTTCATTAGGTCCTGAAGCCAGGCACAGTGGGTTTTGGCTTGGCTCAAGTCCCGGTAGGATACAACCAATTGACTAAGCATAGCACAATCCATGGCATGTAGGTTTGAGTCCCAATCTTTGGTAAACAGATTCAAACACAACTTTCAGAAATGGAATGAAGATGACCTGCACAATACTTTGTAAGTGGTGGAAGAGATGGAGAGGAGCTGAAGGATGGGAGGGAAAAGCAGTGGTGAAAACAGGTCAAGGAATCACCTTCATAACCTGTCAGAAAATGTGCTAAATATCTGACCTGTGCTCAGAGTTTTCAATGACCTGATCTTTGACACAAAGAAGATTAAGGACAAAAGAACACTCACCACTTGGGCAACAGCTATTAGGGCGCAGCAGATACTGGAGCCCTCAGGACACATGGAGGAGTAGCCTCTGTCAGAGAATGAGATGACTGGATGGCATCACCAACTCAATGGACATGAGTTTGAACAAGGTCCAGGAGTTGGTGGTGGACAGGGAAGTCTGGCATGCTCCAGTCCATGGGGTCACAAAGAGTTAGACATGACTGAGAGACTGAATGGAACTGTGCAGATAATTAACCCACCCTCTTAGACTGAAAATTGAGCAAAGTGACAAAGGGTGGTAAGAGTAGGACATACATGAATCTGGAGCTCAGGAAAAAAGCTTGTCAGAAGACATTCATCACTGCACAACTGGTAGATGAAACCATGGATATGGAGGTCATTGCCTAGGCAAAATGTGTGAGAGAAATGAAAAAAAAAATGAAGTACAAAAGGTTAGTATTTTAAAAGTGTGATTACAAATCCTGCTGAAAATAGAATTTTCCTGCATACTCTCATATGGCAATGAATATTGAGAATAAAAACAAGTCACTCAAGTATATTTATAACATTTAAAAATATTGTTGAGGGGGGCTACCCTGAGATGGTGGAGGAATAGGACAGGGAGACCACTTTATTCCCCACAAATTCATCAAAAGATTATTTGAATGCTGAGCAAATTCCACAAAACAACTTCTGAACGCTGGCAGAGGACACCAGGCACACAGAAAGGCAGCCCATTCTCTTTTAAAGGAGGTAGGACAAAATATGGAGAAGGCAATAGCACCCCACTCCAGTACTCTTGCCTGGCAAATCCCATGGATGGAGGAGCCTGATGGGCTGCAGTCCATGGGGTCTCTAAGAATCAGACACGACTGAGCGATTTCACTTTCAATTTTCACTTTCATTCATTGGAGAAGGAAATGGCAACCCACTCCAGTGTCCTTGCCTGGAGAATCCCAGGGATGGAGGAGCCTGGTGGGCTGCCATCTATGGGGTAGCACAGAGTCAGACACGACTGAAGCGACTTAGCAGCAGCAGCAGCAAGACAAAATATAAAAGACAAAAAGAGAGACATAAGAGTTAGGGATGGAGACCTGTCCCAGGGAGGGAGTTGTGAAAGTGGAGAGGTTTCCAAACATCAAGAAACCCTCTCACCAGCGGGTCTGTGGGGTTTTGGAATCTCAGAGGGCAACATAAGCGGGAAAAAAAAAAAAAAAAACTACAGAATACTCGCCTAACCACAACTCCCGGTGGAGAAGTAGCCCAGATGCTTGCGTTGGCCACCAGCAAGCAGGGGCTGAACAGGGAGGTGCAGGTTGCATGCTTAGGGTAAGGACCGGGCCTGAATGCCCTGAGAACAATCTGAGGGAGCTAACGTGAGATAGCAATCCAAACTGTGGTTTAATCAGAGAGAGAGAAAAGAAAAAAGAGAGAGAGAGAGAACTTTCCAGTGAAAAGCTCTAACCTAAGACAGAGACTGGTCTGCTCATAGAACAAAGGATTGAGCACATACCAGAGGAGAGCTATCCAGCTGCAGAACCGGCCCATCCCCTTGTCAAAAGCAGTGAGGCAGGCGGTAACAGCCAGAGCTGGAACGCAAGGGGCAATCTCGGCCCCAGAGACATATCCTCCATCAAATTGTGAGCAGGCTCCCAGTTGCTAACCAAGTCTTCCTGGGATCCTGGACTGTTGACATGCACCAGGAGGGTCGCAGCTTGAAATCAGCTCCCCAGAGGAGATACATGGCACACCTGAAATGGCACTTTCACTGCAAACACAGGAAACGGAGCAGCTAGGAACGGGGAGGTGATAAGACGCACCACACATCGGGGACAGTGTGCTCTCCAAGCATCTGGTCACCTGAGATGCTCAGACCTGGGAAGGGCACAAAACACAGGGCCAACTGAGTCTGTGCCTTTGTGGGATGCCCAAGAACCTGAACCTGGCTTAGACCTGGGAAGTGCACACAACCTGAACCTGGCTTAGACCTGGGAAGTGCACACAACCCAGGGCCCACTTTAGACAGTTCCCCTACAGAGCAACATGGAGCCTAAGCAGTGTAGATTGGGAATGCACACACGCCATGACTGGGGGCAAACCCAGTGTGGCCCAGATACTGGAGCACTCCCAGCACATGCCAGTGTATTTGTTTGCAGTGTTCCTGCCTCCCCACAGCACAACTGAATGAGTGAGCCTAAATAAAGTGACCACTTTCGCCCCATTGTGTCAGGGCAGAAATTAGACACTGAAGAGACTTGCAAACAGAGCAAGCAAAAACAAAAAAAGAAGAGGGAACCGCTTTGGAAGTGACAGGTTCAAGAGATTAAAACCCTGTAGTTACCATTGACTACATTGAAAGGAGCCTATAGAACTTGAGAAGTATAAGCTGGAACAAGGAACTATCTGAGCATGAACTGCCCTCAACACCTCCAGAGAAATTTCTAGATATATTTTATAATTATTTTAATTTAATCTTTTTTATTTTAAGTTCTTTATTAGTCTTTAATTTTCGTTTTATAACCTACTGTTACCTTGCAAAAAAACCTATTTTTAAAGTAAGTTTCATATATATATATATATATATATATATATATATACATATATATATATATATATATACACGCCAGAGTCCAGCTCCAGCAGCCAGGGATTCAACCTGAAGAGATGGACGTTGTCAGTGATGATGATGTAGCCTCTGACTCATAGTATGGGACTACATGCATATTTCAAGCTTCAGGTTTTCTTTTATACTTTGACAAAAGCATTAGGTCAGAGGTTTGACATTTTTAGTTTCCTCCACCCAGATGTACTGTACTTAACTTGTGATTACATTGTAACTCATGCTACATTCCTCAGTTTATTTCTTATCTTTCTAAATCCTGTTTGCCCCTAGCATCTTAAGATCATTATCTACTAACAATTCTTCTAGCTATTCTTAATTAATCCTAAGCCTTAAACTCAGCAAACTTCTTTTGCCATAAACATTCCCCTCACAAACAGTTCTCAGATAATAATCCTTCCTGTGGCCTCAAGCTGCTCATCCTGGAACAGTCTTTGTAAAGATCCTTGCACAAATGTCAATGGTTATTTTATAGGTATTTTCTGGGCACAACTGTAGAAGGCTTTGTCCTTTCTCATGCTTCTCTCAAGCACCTTAACATTCTTTCCAGCCAACTCAACCAAAGAAAGGAAAGAACAAGTCAGAATCACAAGGCCTAACTCCTTCATCCCAAGACTGTGCCTGCAAGATGAGGAGAGGGGGTTGGGGCCATGCCTCCATTTTGTCATTAATGCCTAATGCAGCTCCTGACATCTCCCCCTTTCTTATTTTTTAGAGCATAAGTATGAAACTCAGTAGATAAAGCAGAGACACTTTGGTTAAGTATTCTGAAAAGGCACGGGGCTATTACACAACTCAGAATCATAGGCATAAGCACATGGCCACATGAATCATTATTATAACAAAGGATCCATGGGAAAGATATCCCTCCAGATTTTCAAAGAGGGAATTAGAAAGCCATTGAGAGGAAAAGTCAGACTCCACCTGCTTCATATTCTGAATATCCTGATGTAACTTATAAATATTAATACTAAAATCTGAATGATTCCAGACGCCTAAAATATGATTCCTAATGTGTTCTCAAGAATGTACAGAATCATTCACTTGTAGAGGGGGAACACACATCTATTTAATTTCAGCATGGCACCTTAAAGACAACTTAATTTTTAAATTCGTAATTTCTTGCCCTATAAGCAGGACTGCTACTTTTAAAGCATTGACCTTATTTTCTATTTTCCTGTCTATAATTTCCTGTGTAGTAAGAGCTACGGAGACATTTCTGGACAGCTGATCGACAAACGAGGCAGTATATATTTCTCTTGACAGGGCAACAGCAGAAACTGTAACTTAAGCAATTATGGCAATCAAGGCAATTATTCCCACAATCAGAGCTGCAATGAATCTCTTAGGTGGAGAAATTAAGCCATTAAATTCATACAAAACTTTCAATGCATAATCATCAAACCATTGTCCCTCTAATTTTACAGGAACCATCAAATATGGTGGTTGCTTTACAATCATCACAGCCTTATAATTACTATAATCATTCCCATCAACACAATTTGATATAAAACAATCCACACCTTCAACATTATAAACAGTTTCTCCTTCAAAACTCTCCTTCAAAACTTCTCAACTCATTCTGATTTCTGGCCAACAAAAATGCATATGGAGAATGTGTGCAGGCCCATACAATATATCTTTGTTCATTTAAAGGTCTATGTAAAATCACAAGTGCCATAGCAGCCAATGCTCTCCATAGTTCAGGCTGCATGGGACCTTTTCCATTGAAACTCACTAAAGGAGGAACCCATCCATTAACTTGCTACCTAGTAATTGCTAAAGGATAAGGAATGAATGAATCATTCCATAGGGATCTATGAGGTTCTTAAAAAATCAAGTTCAATTGTTGATCCGAAAGATAGGGACACCCCGATTCAGTCAGAAAATGTCTGGTGGCAACAGTGGGAATAGATAACTTTATGGCATACATGCATTCTTTCCAACAAGGAAAGCCAGAAATTCTGCTTATGCTTTCCCAGGCCTATAGTCCTTGTTCATCAGAATCCGGAGGAGGGAGTGCACAGCTCAGAAAGTCCTTTAAATGAGGGGCTGCCTGTTTTATGGCATCATATAGTCTTCCCTGCGCCCCTGGCATCAGCAGCTGTAAGGACCAAAAGTCTCTTTTGCCATCACTTCTTGGAGAATCAGTAAGCATGCCTTTTAAGGAAGTGCTAACACATCCATTCAACACCAGAGCTGATCCTTGTAAGGAGGAAGGTATAGCAAAGCAAAAAGGTGGATAAACGGACACGCCTGAAAAATTGAAGGGAGCGCTGACCACTGTTTTAGCATTATTAGGATAGATAGACCTCTGCCCAAAAGAAGAGTATCATTAACAAAAACACAAATGGGCTCATTCATCCAATCAACAGGCTGGAAAGAAGGTGGATTAGGCAAATAGGCCCAATGAACCTTTTCTGCACTGGAAGGCCTCGGCTGACAAGCCAACACAGCAAGCATAGCCACAAACATTACCATAGGAGTGGCCTCATGTCTCCCCCTTTCTATTAATTCTTCAGCCTGTTGAGCGAGATGTTTCAGCTGGCCCCTAGTTGGCACCATGCTGGAGGTAGTTGCTTGAGTATGATGATGGTGATGAGATGGAGCAGAATACGGTTGGACTTGATTAGCATGTCTCTCCTGAAGCGCCAGGTGCCTGAAGCGATGTACTAGCGGTAAAGCCTCAGGTGAAGGGTCACTCACCCTTGGGCTTCTCCTTGGCTCCCTCAGGTCCAGACTCAACGAGCTTCTGATCTCCCCATCTTTCCTCGGTCCCAGGCTCCAGGACCCCAGAGATCTCAGTGACCTCAGGGGTCTTTGTGATCCTGGAGGTCTCATGGGACCAGACACGTTGAATTAGTCTTTCAGGAATCCAAACAGGAGAAGTGGAATCCTGTGGAAACACACAAGCATACCCTCTCCCACAAGTTAGCAACGCATCTGGCCCTCTCCATTCTCCTGTAAGGAGTTCTTTCTACTTGACCAAAGGCAGAGTCATAGCCCCTTCAGGAATCCAGTGTCTCATCATTGCAGTCTGCCCCTGTGTGTCCATGTTTAAATGATTAATTAGAAACAAAGCATGGTGTAAAACATGATGTGAAAAGGAATACTTAAATTCTTCCTGCCTTAGTTTAACTATCTGATTTTTTAAAGTCTGGTGTGCCCTTTCCACTATGGCTTGGCCTTGGGAATTAACTCCTAAAGGTGGAGATGGATTAAATGTTGGGCAATTTGGACACAACTATTTGTCTGGCTGCTTCCCTAGGGATATGAAACTCATACCTTAAATGAGCTGCATTTTGATGGTGAATTTTGTGAAAATTTTTGGCCTTGTCAATCTTTTAATGTAAGTTTAAAGCAATTACTTTAGTTAATGCATCTGCCAAAGCATTTCCTTCATGCAAATGGCCGGGCAAGCTGGAATGGGCTCTAATATGTCACAAAAAAATATTTTTTTCTCTATGTTTAATCTCCTCCTGTAAATCAGATAACAAGGAAAAAATGGTAGTTTAGTTTTCTGGAATATTAGCAGTCTCAATATGGGGAAACAACCCTACAATATATCAGGAGTCAGTCAGAAGATTGAAGGTACAGTCTCTTAAATGTTGAAAAGCCCAAATAACCACCCTCAACTCAGCTCTCTGGACCAATGTCTCTTCAGTTACCTGAACATGGGATTTTCCATCAATAATTGTGACTGCTTTACCGTTAGAGGAACCATCTGTGAAAACTAAAATTGCCCCTTCCAAAGGTTGAATAGAAAATTTCTTCAGAAAAATCAGTGGATGTGCTTTCAAAAAGTGCAAAAGGGGGCTTGAGGGCAAATGAAACAAAATTTGACCCCTGAAATCTATCAGGGCAACTTGCCAATCATCACTATTTTGTAAAAGAAATTGCAGTTGATCATTATTGAATGGAATCACTATATTTGCTACTTCCATTCCAAAAAGTTCCACACTTCTTTTTCTACCTTTTAGAAATTGTGCCACCAAACTGGGATAAGACAAAACTATTTTTCTTGGCATCAGTGGTAGATGGAGCCATTCCAATGGGCCTTCTTGCCACAAACATTTGGTAGGTGTATGTTCCGTGGTGAGAATAATTAAATCCCATTCTCTGGTAATATTATTCCTAATTAACTGATCATTTAAAGCCTCATCCACTTTAACAAGAGCCGATTCGGTCTTACTAGTCAATTCTCTCTTAGAACTGGGATTAGGATCGCCTTTTTTTTTTTTTTTAATTTTATTTTATTTTTAAACTTTACATAATTGTATTAGTTTTGCCTTTTAAGAAATCAAACAGAGGATTTAAATCTGCAGTGGTCAGTTTTAAATGTGGGTGTATCCAATTAATATCCCCTGGAAATCATTTAAAGTTAGTAAACAATCTCTCCACAGCTGCAAAGGGGCATGACTCACAGTATGGGTACTTAATACCCTCCCTAAATAAGAGAAAGGAGGATTTACTTGTATCTTACCTGGAGCTATCTTTAAACCCCAGTTTTCCAAGGCCTCAATAAATTCAGATAAGATTTCTTGCAACAAAGCTCTGTCCTTATGAGCTGCCAAAATATCATCCATATAATGTATCAAATACAGATCTTTATACTTTCCTCTAACATTTTGCACAGCTTGGTCTACAAATTTCTGACACAAGGTGGGTATATTTTTCATTCCCTGAGACAAAACCTTCCATTGAAATCTTCTATAGGGCTGTTTAAAATTAGCTGAAGGGAGACTGAAGGCAAACAGCCAGGGGGATGGTAAAGAAACAATCCTGTAGATCTATGACTATCACATTATATTGAAAAGGCACAGCTACTGGGGAAGGGAGGCCCGACTGGAGGGCCCCCATGTCTTCCATAGTTGCATTTATAGCTCTCAAATCTTGTAACAATCTCCATTTTCCTGATTTATTCTTAATGACAAAACTGGAAGTATTCCAGGGGCTATTAGAAGGCTCTATATGGCCCGCTGCCAGTTGTTCCATAATAAATCCTCAGCTGCCTGCAGCTTTTCAGCTGTTAAGGGCCATTGCTCCACCCATACCGGATCATCAGATTTCCAGGTAATAGGGTCAGCAGCAAAAAAAACAGCCTCTAGGATAAATTTGAATATCCCAGATATTCTCTATTCGTGTTAGGAACTGCCTCTAATGGAGAAGCAATTCCCTGATGATCTTTACCAAGCCTCTTATCAGGATTATACCTCATTTGCAGCATTTGATTAGTAACCTTTCCATCTGGGCTGTTTAAAAGCATTCCCATCTGAAATAATATATCTCTCCCCCATAAAGAAAAAGGTAGTGAAGGAGTCACATATGGACAAAAGGTGCCTTGTGCCCCCTTTTCATCTGACCATGTCAAAATTTGTGAGCTCTTAGCAACAGAGGATACTGACCCTATTCCTACCAATCCAGCATTGGTCAGATGTGTCAGCCAGGATGAGGGCCCATCTTTTCCAGCAATGCAAGAGACGTCTGCTCCAGTATCTAACAGCCATGACATTTTATTTTCTTGAATTAAAACATCTTTCAAAGGCTTAGAAGCTGTAATTTCCTGCACCCCAAAAGCTAGATCAATGGATCTGAATCCTCTGGGGTCCCTAGCTTGAGAAATCAAGGTTTTTCTTGTCTGATAATAAGGTAAAAACAAAAGCTGTGCTATTCCTTTACCTTTATTAATTTGCACAGTTCTGGCAGGTGGCAAGATCAAAACTTTATTTTCCCCAGTATAATCATAATTTACTACACCAGTTCAGTTCAGTTCAGTCACTCAGTGGTGTCCGACTCTTTGCGATCCCATAAATCGCAGCACGCCAGGCCTCCCTGTCCATCACCAACTCCCGGAGTTCACCCAGACTCACATCCATCAAGTCAGTGATGCCATCCAGCCATCTTATCCTCTGTCGTCCCCTTTTCCTCCTGCCCCCAATCCCTCCCAGCATCACAGTCTTTTCCAATGAGTCAACTCTTCGCATGAGGTGGCCAAAGTACTGGAGTTTCAGCTTTAGCATCAGTCCTTCCAAACAAATCCCAGGGCTGATCTCCTTCAGAATGGACTGGTTGGATCTCCTTGCAGTCCAGGGGACTCTCAAGAGTCTTCTCCAACACCACAGTTCAAAAGCATCAATTCTTTGGCACTCAGCCTTCTTCACAGTCCAACTCTCACATCCATACATGACCACAGGAAAAACCATAGCCTTGACTAGACGGACCTTTGTTGGCAAAGTAATGTCTTTGCTTTTCAATATGCTATCTAGGTTGGTCATAACTTTCCTTCCAAGGAGTAAGCATCTTTTAATTTCATGGCTGCAATCACCATCTGCAGTGATTTTGGAACCCCCCAAAATAAAGTCTGACACTGTTTCCCCATCTATTTCCCATGAAATGATGGGACTGGATGCCATGATTTTCAGGCACTACCAAAATTCCTTGAAGAGAGAGAGAGCGCTACACCCTAGCACAAGCCCTACAATGCCCTCAGGCAGGGGGCCAGCCACTCCTGTTGGAATCAGACTAACCAATACATCAGGGTTGGTTAATATTGTTGCCATGGTGGAACTGAGGTCCAGTCCTGCACTACCTGAGGTTGCTCTAAGGAGTTCCGAGACGGAACAAAGGGAACAAAGGGATTCAACGCAACTGCCCTTATGGTTGTCTGGGGCCGGGGCTGCCCCTTCTGCCCATTTCCCTGAAACAGGGAAAAGTTACTTTCTTGTACTTGGAGGGTGAGCGTAGTCCCATTCTTATGAAATTTAGATCTACAGTCTTTTGCCCAGTATTTCTGGCACTGGGGGCAAAGTGCCTTTGGGGGGTTGGTATTTGTCTGTATTGTCAAGGCTTGTTTTCCCTGCTTGGCAGGACATTTCCAGCAAAAAAGCCCCATTTGGCCACAAGAAAAACATTTTTTATTTGTAGAATCATTTCCATTAGGATTAATCTTTTTTTTTTTTTTCTTTAGCCTGGGTGAGGCCCCTCGAGGGGGTTTTCTCCAAGGAGCAGGCTCTGTATATTGTGCATGCTTCTGCTTTAAAAGCTCCATTGTTTTTTTTTTAAAAAACTCTTTAATCTTTCTGAGCCTTAGGCAATGCTCTGGGAGGCTTTGGGGGCAAAGTGGGGAACTCCTAGGCCCTGGGAGGCACAAGCGGAGGTGGTGGTGATTGTCTTGAACCAGAAAGTAGTGAATAAATTTTTAAAGGTTTGCGTAGAGGGGGAGGGGGCTCGCCAGTGCACCTGGCCGCAGCGTCCTGTAAGCCCTCTCCTTCTTCGGGAAGAAGTCTCGAGGGAGGAGCACAGTCTCCCTCCTTTTCTTCATCAATGGCAGAAAATATGATCTGCGCAGAAGGTGGAGACCCACCATCGACCACTATAGCTTCCCCCATAAGCTATCTAACAGCCTCATGATGGGAGTCCAGGATGTTTCTAATCATATTACACAGAGCAAAAGAATCTACAGGAACCTTTTCTGGCCCATGCAAAGTATAAAACAAACGTAGAAATTTAGACAGCCTTCCTGTGCTTACTTTAACGCCTCTGCCTCTATGGGCTAACATATGAAGTAATATTTCAATAAACATTTGTCTATTCTTAGATGCAGAGAAACCCATTCTTCTAGAGAATATTCTTATTCATTCTGTACCCTCCTCACCCTGCCTAAACTGCAGAGGGGTGCCAGTCCCCCACAGGTACAATCCTAAGTGTCCTGCGTTACAATCACAAATTACTTACTATTCAGTGTCCCCTGTTTGGGTGCCACTTGCCGGAGTCCAGCTCCAGCAGCCAGGGATTCAACCTGAAGACACAGATGGTGTTGGTGACAATGACATAGTCTCTGACTCATAGTATGGGACTACCTGCTTATTTCAAGCTTCAGGTTCTCTTTTATACTTTGACAAAAGCATTAGGTCAGAGATTCGACATTTTTAGTTTCCCCCACCCAAATTTACTGTGCTTAACTTGTGATTACACTGTAACTCATGCTACATTCCTCAGTTTATTTCTTATCTTTCTAAATCCTGTTTGCCCCTAGCATCTTAAGATCATTATCTCCTAAAATGGCTTCTAGTTATTCTTAATTAATCCTAAACCTTAAACTCAGCAAATTTCTTTGCCAGAAACATTTCCCTCAAAACAGGTCTCAGATAATAATCCTTCCCATGGCCTCAAGCTGTGGCCTATGTGCTCATCCTGGGGCATTCTTCATAAAGATCCTTGCACAAATGTCAATGGTTATTTTATAGATTATTTTCTGGGCACAACTGTAGAAGGCTTTGTCCTTTCTCATGCTTCTCTCAAGCACTTTAACATTCCTTCCAGCCAACTCAACCAAAGAAAGGAAAGAACAAGTCAGAATCACAAGGTTTAACTCCTTCATCCCGGGACTCTGCCTGCAAGATGAGGAGAGGGGGTTGGGGCCATGCCTCCATTTTGTCAGTAAAGCTTAATGCGGTTTCTGACATATATATATATATATATATATATATACACACACACACACACATATATATACATACACATTTTTTAGTTTTTCTGATTTTGTTTTGTTCCTTTTAAATATTGTATTTTTGAGAGTCTACCCTCTATTCTAGATTTGTAATCTTTGATGTTTAGTATTTGTTATCAATTTTGTACCTTGAAGAATGTAACCTTCAGTATCCATTTTTACTTAGGAGTGCAATTACTGCCTTGATGGCTCTCTCCACTTTTGACTCTCCTTTTTCTCCTGCAGGTCACATCTATCTCTTCCTGCCCCCTCTCTTCTCTATCTAACTCTGTGATTCTCTTTGTGTGTTCTGGGCTGTGGAGAACACTTAGGAAACTCATTGCTGGCTAGATTTGTCTCTCTCCTTTTGACTCCCCCTCTTCTCCTCCTAGTCACCTCTATTTCCTTCCTCCCTCTTCTCTTCTTTATGTAACTCTCTGAACCTTTCTGGGTGTCCCTCACAGTGAAGAATCTTTTCACTATTAACCTAGATGTTTTTACCATCTGTGCTGTATGGATCGAGAAGTCTTGAGGCAACTGTAAGAATAAGACTGAAAGCCAGAGGCAGGAGGCTTAAATTCAAAACTTGAGAATACCAGAAAACTCCTGACTGCAGGGACCATTAACTGACAAGAGATCATCCAAAAGCCTCCATACCTACACTGAAACCAAGCTTTACCCAAGAGCCAACAAGTTTCAGACCAAGACATACCACACTAATTGTCCAACAATGCAGGAACATAACCTGGAGCATTAAATTACAGGCTGTCAAAAGTCACATCAAGCACATAGACACCTCAAACATCAATACTGGATACTTCAGAGAGAAGAGATCCAGGTCCAACTACCAGAACACTGAAGCAAGCTTCCCTAAAAATCTAGAGTAGAGGTTAAACTCTCAAAAATACAATATTAAACAAAAGGGGGGGTAGTCCTAAGATGGCGGAGGAATAGGATGGGGAGATCACTTTTTCCCCCACAAATTCATCGAAAGAACATTTGAACACTGAGCAAATTCCACAAAACAACTTCTGAATGCTGGCAGAGGACATCAGGCACCCAGAAAGACAGACCATTGTCTTTGAAAGGAGGTAGGAAAAAAAATATAAAAGATAAAATGAGAGACAAAAGAGGGAGGGACAGAGATCCATCCTGAGATGGAGTCTTAAAAAAAAAAAGTTTCCAAACACCCAGAAAAACTCTCAGTGGAGAATCTGTGGTGAGCCTTGGAATCTCAGAGGGCAACATAACTGGGACAAAAAATAAATAAATAATTAAAACCCACAGATTACATACCTAAGGCAACTCCCAGCAGAGAAGCAGCACAGACACTTGCATCTGCCACTAGCAAGTGGGGGCTGGGCAGGGAGTCGTGGGCTGCATCACGTAGAGTAAGGACTGGGCCTGAACGCCCCAAGGGCAATCTGAGGGAACAAACTTGAGATAGCAAAACAGACTGTGGGATAGCTATACCACAAAAAGCCCTAACCTAAAACACTGTCAGGCCTGCTCACAGAACAAAGGACTGAGCCAAGTTAGCTGGCTGTGGACCAGTCCATTCCCCCCCGGGAGACAGGCAAGCGAGGGCAGCCAGACCCAGAAGGGGGCAATCACAGCCCCAGAGAGGCATCATCTACCAAACGGCAAGCAGGCTTCATTGTTAATCAAGACTCCTTGGGATTCTGGGCGGTCGACATCTGCTGGGAGGGTCACAGCCAGAGATCAGATCCCCAGAGGAGACACAGGGCACACCTGAGAAGGCGCGCCCATTGTAACCCAGAAAACCAAGCGGCTGGGACGGGGAAGGAGATAAGTCACAGCTCGCCAAGTACCTGGTCACCCGAGCTGCTGTGATCGGGGAAGAGCGCAAAACACAGGCCTAATCAAGTCTGAGCCTTTATGGAGTACCCAAGAACCTGAACCTGAGTGACTTTGACCTGGGAAGTGCACTCAACCCAGGACCAGCCTCAGACAGTTCCTGGCACAGCAATCTAGAACCTGAGAAATATAGACTGGGAAAGCACAGACACCGTGAGTGGGGGCAAACCCAGTGTGGCCGAGACACTGGGAGCACTCCCCACAGATGCCAGTGATATTTGTTTGCAGTCTTCCTCCCTTGCCACAGCATGACTGAACAAGTAAGCCTTAAAAAAATGACCACCACCGCCCCCTTGTATCAGGGTGGAAATTAGCCACTGAAAGGACAGCAAACAGAAGCTAAAATAGAGGGAACCACTTCAGAAGTGACAGTTGCAATAGATTAAAACCCTGCAGTTAGCACCAACTACATAGGAATGGGCCTATAGATCTTGAGAACTGTAAGCCGGATCAAGGAACTATCTGAAAATGAACTGACCCCACACTGTCCACAACAATAACAAGAGAGAAAGTCCTAGATATATTTTTACTATTTTATATATATATATATATATATATATATATATATATATATATTTAATTTTTAAAAAATTTAAGTCTTCTATTACTCCTTTAATTTTAATTATATATATAATTTTTGTGACTGTTTTTTTTTTCTTTAATATTGTATTTTTTAGAATTTAAACTTTACTCTAGATTTGTAATCTTTGTTTTTTGGTATTTGTTATCAATTTTGTACCTTTAAGAACCCAATCTTCAGTACCCATTTTTACTTGGGAGTGAGATTACAGGCTGGATTGCTCTCTCTGCCTTTGGACTCTCCTTTTTCTCTACCAGGTTGCCTCTATCTCTTCCCTCCCCCTTCTCTTCTCTACCCAGCCCTGTGAATCTCTTTGCATGTTCCAGGCTGTGGAGAACACTTAGGGAACTGATTACTGGCTGGATCTGTCTCTCTCCTTTTGATTCCCCCTTTTATCCTCCTGGCCACCTCTATCTCCTTTCTCACTCTTCTCTCCACTGTGTAACTCCGTGAACATCTCTGAGGGGTGCAGACTGGGCAGAACACATAGGGAAGTGATTACTGGCTAGCTTGCTCTCTCCTTTTTTGATTCCCCCTCTTTTCCTCTTGGTCACCACTATCTCCCTCCTCCCTCTTCTCTTCTCCATGCAACTCTGTGTACCTCCCCAGGTGTCCCTCACTGTGAAGAAACTTTTCATCATTAACCTAGATATTTTATCATTGGTGCTATATAGATGGAGAAGTCTTGAGGTTACTGTAAGAATACGACTGAAAACCAGGGGCAGGAGGCTTCAGTCCAAATCTTGAGAACACCATAGAAATCCTCATTCCAGGGAACATTAATTGATAGGAGCTCATCTGACGCCTCCATACCTACACTGAAACCAAGCACCAACCAAGGTCCAAAAAGTTCCAGAGAAAGACATACCACACAAATTCTCCAGCAACACAGGGACATAGCCCTGAGCTTCAATATACAGGCTGTCCAAAGTCACACCAAACCCACTGACATCTCAAAACTCATTACTGGACACTTCAGTGCACTCCTGAGAAGCGAAATCCAGCTCCACCCAACAGAACATCAACACAAGCTTCCCTAACCAAGAAACCTTGACAAACCACACATCCAACCCCACCCACAGTGAGGAAACTCCACAATAAAGAGAACTCCACAAACTGCCAGAATACAGAAAGGCCACCCCAAACACAGCAATATAAACAAGATGAAAAGGCAGAGAAATACCCAGCAAGTAAAAGAACAGGATAAATGCCCACCAAACCAAACAGAAGAGGAAAAGATAGGGAATCTACCTGATAAAGAATTCCAATTAATGATAGGGAAAATGATCCAAAATCTTGAAAAAAAAAATAGAGTTACTGATAAATAGCCTTGAGACAAAGATCGAGAAGATGCAAAAAATCTTTAACAAGGACCTAGAAGAAATAAAAAAGAGTCGGTCAATAATGAATAATGCAATAAATGAGATGAAAAACACTCTGGAGGGAACTAAGAGTAGAATAATGGAGGCAGAAAACAGGATTAGTGAGGTAGAAGATAGAATGGTAGAAATAAATGAAACAGAGAGGGAAAAAGAAAGAATTACAAGAAATGAGGACAACCTCAGAGACCTCTAGAACAATGTTAAATGCCCCAACAATCGAATCATAAGAGTCCCAGAAGAAGAAGACAAAAAGAAAGGCCATGAGAAAATACTTTAGGAGATAATAGTTGAAAATTTCCCTAAAATGCAGAAGAAAATAGTCACCCAAGCTCAAGAAACCCAGAGAGTACCAAAAAGGATAAACCCAAGGCAAAACACCCAAAGACACATATTAATCAAATTAACAAAGATCAAACACAAGGAACAAACATTAAAAGCAGCACAGGAAAAACAACAAATAACACACAAGGGAATTCCCATAAGGATAACAGCTGATCTTTCAATAGAAACTCTTCAAGCCAGGAGGGAATGGCAAGACATACTTAAAGTGATGAAAGAAAAGAACCTACAGCCCAGATTACTGTACCCAGCAAGGATCTCATTCAAATATGAAAGAGAAATCAAAAGCTTTACAGACAAGCAAAAGCTGAGAGAATTCACCACCCAACCAGCTATCCAACAAATGCTAAAGGGTCTTCTCTAGACAAGAAACACAGAAAGGGTATATAAACTCGAACCCAAAGCAATAAAGTAAAATGCAATGGGATCATACTTATCAATAATTACCTTAAATGTAAATGGGTTGAATGCCCCAACCAAAAGACAAAGACTGGATGAATGGATACAAAAGCAAGACCCCTATATATGTTGCCTACAAGAGACCCACCTCAAAACAGGGACACATAGAGACTGAAAGTGAAGGGCTGGAAAAAGATATTCCACACAAAGAGAGACCAAAAGAAAGCAGGAGTAGCAATACTCATATCAGATAAAATATACTTTAAAACAAAGGTTGTGAAAAGAGACAAAAAAGGACACTACATAATGATCAAAGAAACAATTCAAGAGGAGATATAGCAATTATAAATACATATGCCACCAACATAGGAGTAGTGCAATATGTTAGACAAATGGTAACAAGTATGAAAGGGTAAATTAATAATAACACAATAATAGTGGGAGACTTTACTACCCCACTCAAACCTATGGATATATCAACTAAACAGAAAATTAACAAGGAAACACAAACTTTAAACTATACAATAGACCAGTTAGACTTAATCGATATCTATAGGACATTTCACATAAAAACAATGAATTTCAACTTTTTCTCAAGTGCACATGGAAACTTCTCCAGGAGAGATCATATCCTGGGCCATGAATCTGGCCTTGGTAAATTCAAAAATTTGAAATCATTCCAAGCATCTTTTCTGACAACAATGCAGGAAGATTAGATGTCAATTAGAGAAGAAAAAATTTTAAAAATTCCAACATATGGAGGCTGAAGAACATGCTGCTGAATAACCAACAAATCACAGAATAAATTTTAAAAGAAATCAAAATATGCATTAAAACGAATGAAAATGAAAACACAACACCCCAAAACCTATATGACATGGTAAAAGCAGTGCTAACAGGAAGCTTTATAGCAATACAGGAAACAGGAAAAAAAAAAGTCAAACAAATAACCTAACTCTACACCTAAACCAACTAGAAAAGGAAAATAGAAGAACCCCAGGGTTAGTAGAAGGAAAGAAATCATAAAAATTAGGGCAGAAATAAATGCAAAAGAGACAAAAGAGATCATAGCAAAAACGAACAAAAGCTGGTTTTTTGAGAAGTTAAATAAAATTGACAAACCATTAGCCAGATTCATCAAGAAACAAAGGGAGAAAAATCAAATCAATAAAACTAGAAATGAAAATGGAGAGATCACAACAGACAACACAGAAATACAAAGAATCATAATAGACTATTATCAGCAATTATATGCCAATAAAATGGGCAACTTGGAAGAAATGGGGAAAAAAAATTCTTACAAAAGTAAAACTTTCCAAAACTGAACCAGGATGAAATGGAAAATATTAACAGACCCACCACAAGCATGGAAATTGAAACTGTAATCAGAAATCTTCCAGCAAACAAAAGCCCAGGACCAGACGGCTTCACGGCTCAATTCTACCAAAAATTTAGAGAAGAGCTAACACCCATCCTACTCAAACTCTTCCAGAAAATTGCAGAGAAAGGTAAATTTTCAAACTCATTCTATGAGGCCACCATCACTGTAATGCCAAAACCTGACAAAGATGCCACAAAAAGAAGAAAACTGCAGGCCAATATCACTGATGAACATAGATGCAAAAATTCTTAACAAAATTCTAGCAATCAAAATCAAACAACATATTAAAAAGATTATACATCATGACCAAGTGAGATTTATCCCAAGTGAGATTTATCCCAGTGATGCAAGGATTCTTAAATATTTGCAAATCAATCAATGTGATATACCACATTAACAAATTGAAAAATAAAAACCATATGATTATCTCAACAGATGCAGAGAAATCCTTTGACAAAATTCAACATCCATTTATGATTAAAAACCCTCCAGAATTCAGGAATAGAAGGAACATAGCTCAACATAATAAAATCTATATCTGACAAACACACAGCAAACATTATCCTCACTGGTGAAAAATTGAAATCATCTCCCCTAAAGTCAAGAACAAGACAAGGGTGCCCACTCTCACCACTACTATTCAACATAGTTTTGGACGTTTTGGCCATAGCAATCAGAGCAGTAAAAGAAATAAAAGGAATCCACATTGGAAAAGAAGAAGTAAAACTCTCACTGTTTGCAGATGACATAATCCTCTAAATCGAAAACCCTAAGGATTCAATAAGAAAATTACTAGAGCTAATTAATGAATATAGTAAAGTTTCAGGATATAAAATCAACACACAGAAGTCCCTTGCATTCCTATACACTAATAATGAGAAAATAGAAATAAAAATTAAGGAAACAATGCATTCACCATTGCAATGAAAAGAATAAATTACTTAGGAATACATCTACCTAAAGAAACAAAAGACCTATATATAGAAAACTATAAAACACTGGTGAAATAAATCAAAGAGGACACTAAGAGTTGGAGAAATATACTGTGTTCATGGATCAGAAGAGTCAATATAGTGAAAATGAATATACTACCCAAAGCAATCTATAGATTCAATGCAATCCTTATCAAACTACCAATGGTATTTTTCACAGAACTAGATCAAATAATTTAACAATTAGTATGGAAATACAAAAAACCTCGAATAGCCAAAACAATCTTGAGAAAGAAGAATGGAGCTGGAGGAATCAATCTGCCTGACTTCAGGCTCTACTACAAAGCCTCAGTCATCAATACAATAAGATACTGGCACAGAGACTGAAATATACATCAACAGAACAAAATAGAAAGCCCAGAGATAAATCCACACACCTATTGACACCTATTCTTCGACAAAGGAGGCAAGAATATACAATGGAGAAAAGACAATCTCTTTAACAATTGGTGCTGGGAAAACTGGTCAACGACCTGTAAAAAAATGAAACTAGAACACTTTTTAAGACCATACAAAAAAAATAAATTCTAAATGGATTAAAGATCTAAACGTAAGGCCAGAAACTATAAATCTCCTAGAGGAAAACATAGACAAAACTCTCTTCGACATAAATCACAGCAGCATCCTCCATGACCCACCTCCCAGAATATTGGAAATAAAAGCAAAAATAAACAAATGAGAACTAATTAAAATTAAAAGCTTTTGCACAACAAAAGAAACAATAAGCAAGATGAAAAGACAGCCTTCAGAATGGGAGAAAATAATAGCAAAAGAAGCCACAGACTAAGAATTAATCTAAAAAATATACAAGCAACTCCTGCAGCTCAATTACAGAAAAATAAGTGACCAATCAAAAAATGGGCCAAAGAACTAAACAGACATTTCTCCAAAGAAGACACACAGATGGTTAACAAACACATGAAAAGATGCTCAACATCACTCATTACAGAGAAATGCAAATCAAAACCACAATGAGGTATCATTTCACGCCAGTCAGAATGGCTGCTATCCAAAAGTCTACAAGCAGTAAATGCTGGAGAGGGTGTGCAGAAAAGGGAACCCTCTTACACTGTTGGTGGGAATGAAAACTAGTACAGCCACTATGGAGAACAGTGTGGAGATTCCTTAAAAAACTGGAAATAGAACTGCCATATAACCCATCAATCCCACTGCTGGGCATACACACCGAGGAAACCAGAATTAAAAGCGACATGTGTACCTCAATGTTCATCGCAGCACTGTTTATAATAGACAGGACATGGAAGCAACCTAGATGTCCATCAGCAGACGAATGGATAAGAAAGCTGTGGTACATATACACAATGGAATATTACTCAGGCATTAAAAAGAATACATTTGAATCAGTTCTAATGAGGTGGATGAAACTGGAGCCTATTATGCAGAGTGAAGTAAACCAGAAAGAAAGACACCAATACAGTATACTAATGCATATATATGGAATTTAGAATGATGGTTATGATAACCCTGTATGCGAGACAGCAAAAGAGACACTGATGTATAGAACAATCTTTTGGATTCTGTGGGAGAGAGCAAGGGTGGGATGGTTTGCGGGAATGGCTTTGAAACGTGTGTATTATCATATGTGAAATGGATCACCAGTCTAGGTTTGATGCATAATACAGGGTGCTCGGGGCTCGTGCACTGGGATGATGCAGAGGGATGGGATGGGGACGCAGGTGGGAGGAGGGTTCAGGATCAGGAACACATATATACCAGTGGCAGATTCATGTTAATATATGGCAAAACCAATACAATATTTTAACATAATTAGCCTCCAAAAAATAAATTAATTAATTAAAAATTAAATAGAGTAAAAACAAAATCACAAATGTTATAAAATATATATGATATTTACCTTAAAAACAGGGTCTTTTTTTGCAAGGCAATATTAGGTTATAAAAATGAAAGTTAAAGGAGTAATGAAAGACTAAAATTTTAAAAAAATTAAAAATTTATAAAATGATAATAGTAAAATCTATCTAAGGATTGCTCTGGAGCTGTTGAGTGCACTGTGGGTTCAGTTCAGTTTCAGATAGTTTCTTGTTCCAGCTTATACTTCTTCTCAAGGTGTATAGGCCCCTTCCAATGTATTTGGTGCTAACTACAGGGTTTTAATCTGTTACACTTGTCACTTCCAATGCGGTTCCCTCTGTTTATTTTGACTTCTTCTGTTTTCAAGTCTCTTCAGTGTCTAATTTCTGCCCTGACACAAGAGGGCAAAAGTGGTCACTTATTTAGGTTCACTTGTTCAGTTGTGCTTTGGGGAGGGAGAAAAACTGCAAAGAAATATCACTGGCATGTTGAGGAGTGTTCACAGTGTCTGGGCCACACTGGGTTTACCCCTGCTCATGGCGTGCATGCTTTCCCTGTCTACACTGCTCAGGCTCCAGGTTGCTCTGCAGGGGAACTTTCTAAAGTGGGCCCTGGGTTGTGTGCACTTCCCAGGTCTAAGCCACACACATTCAAGTTCTGGGGTACTCCACAAAGGCACAGACTCGTTTGGGCCTGCACTTTTTGCCCTTCCCATGTCCGAGCACCTCAGGCAACCAGGTGCTTTGAAAGCACACTCTTCCCAGGTGTGGCGGTGAGTCTTATCACCTCCCCCATCCCAGCCGCTCGGTTTCCTGGGTGTGCAATGGGAGCTCTGTCTCAGGTGTGCTGTGTGTCTCCTCTGGGGAGCTGATCTCTGGCTGCCACCCTCCTGGTGGATGTCAACCGTCCAGGATCCCAGGAAGACTTGGTTAGCAACTAGGGGCCTGCTCACAGTTTGGGAGGATGCCATCTCTGGTGCGGAGATTGCCCCTCTCCCTCTGGCTCTGGCACTTGCTTGCCTGCCTCTCTGCCTCTGGTGGTGGGTGGGCCAGTCCGCAGCGGGCTAGCTCTCCTCTGGTATTCTCTCAGTCCTTTGTTCTGTGTGCAGACCCGGCAGTGCCTTAGGTTAGAGCTTTTAGCAGGAAACTTCTCTCTCTCTCTCTCTCTCTCTCTCTCTTTTTTTTTTTTTCCTCTCTGGCGAACCCAAACCATAGTTTGGGTTCCTATCTCACCGTAGTTCCCTCAGATTCCCCTCAGGGCATTCAGGCCTGGTCCTTAACTTAAGCAATGCAGCCCATGCCTCCCTTTTCAGTCATCACTTGCTGGTTGCTGATACGAGAGTCTGGACTACTTCTCTGCTGTGAGTTGCCATTAGGCATGTAATCTGTGGATTTCACTTATTTATTTATTTTTCCTCCCCATTATGTTGCCTTCTGGCAGTCCAAAACTCCCCACAGACCCGCCAGTGAGAGGGTTTTCTGGTGTTTGGAAACTTCTCCTCTTTTAAGACTCCCTTCACAGGATGGGTCTCCATCCCTAACTCTTTTGCCTGTCTTTATATCTTTTCTATTTTGTCCTACCTCCTGTGGAAGACAATGAGCTGCCTTTCTGGGTGCCTGATGCCCTCTGCCAGCATTGAGAAGTTGTTTTGTGGAATTTGCTCAGCGTTCAAATGTCCTTTAGATGAATTTTTGGGGAGAAAGTGGTCTCCCTGTCCTATTCCTCTGTCATCATAGGACTTCCACCACTGCTGGAGCCTTTAATACCCCCACTCACACCTATGGATAGTTCAACTAAGCAGGAAATTAGCCAGGAAACACAATTTTAAATGATTCACTTGACCAACTAGACCTAATTGATATCTATAGGACTTTTCACCCCAAAACAATGAATTTCACCTTTTTCTCAAGTGCATGTTGAACCTTCTCCAAGATTGATCACATCCTAGGCGATAAATCTAGCCTTGGTAAATTCAAAAAATTTCAAATCACTCCAAGCATCTTTTCTGATCACAATGTGGTAAGATTAAATGTCAACTAGAGGGGGAAAAAAAACCCTATTAAAATATAAACATATGGAGGCTGGATAACCAACATATCACAGAAGAAATCAAAAAGGAAATCACAGTATGCATATAAATGAAATAAAATAAAAAAATAATACCCAAAACATATGGGATTCAGTAAAGGCAGTGCTAAGGGGAAGGTTGATAGCAATGCAAGCTTACTTCAAAAAACAAGAGAGAAATCAAATAAATAACCTAACTCTACACCCAAAGCAACTAGGAAAAGAAGAAATGAAGAACCCCAGGCTTAGAACAAGGAAAGAAATCATAAAATTTAGGGAGGAAATACATGAAAAAGAAACAAAGGAGACTATAGCAAAAATCAACAAAACTAAAAGCTGGCTCTTTGAGAAGATAAATAAAATAGACAAACCATTAGCCAGACTCATCAAGAAACAAAGGGAGAAGAATCAAATCAATATAATTAGAAATGAAAATGGAGAAATCACAACAGAAAACACAAATACAAAGGATCATAAGAGACTACAATCAGCAACTATATACACAAAAAAATGGACAACTTTGAAGAAATTAACAAATTCTTACAAAAGTATAACTTTCCAAAACTGAATCAGGAAGAAATAGAAAATCTTAACAGACCAATCACAAGCACAGAAATCGAAACTGCAATAAAAAATCTTCCAACAAACAAAATTCCAGGACCAGACGTCTTCACAGGTGAATTCTGCCAAAAATTTAGAGGAGATCTAACACCTCTCCTATTCAAACTCTTCCAGAAATTTGTAGAGGAAGGTAAACTGCCAAACTCATTTGATAAGGCCACCATCACCCTGATACCAAAACCAGACAAAGATGCTGCAATAAAAGAAACTACAGGCCACTATCACAGATGAACACAGATGCAAAAATCCTCAACAGAATTCTAACAAACAGAATCCAACAACATATTAAAAAGATCATACATCATGACAAATGGTCTTTATCCCAGGGTTGCAAATATTCTTCCATATTCACAAATCAAACAATGTGATACACCACATTAACCAACTGAGAGATAAAAACAATATGACTATCTTAATAGATGCAGAGGAAGCCTTTGACAAAATCAAAATCCATTTATGACATAAAAAAAAAAAACCTCCAGAAAGCAGGCATAGAAGGAACATGCTGCTGCTGCTGCTAAGTTGCATCAGTCATGTCCGATTCTGTGCGACCACACTGACGGCAACCCACCAGGCTCCACCATCCCTGGGATTCTCCAGGCAAGAACACTGGAGTGGGTTGCCATTTCCTTCTCCAAGAAGGAACATATCCCAACATAATAAAAGCCATATATGATAAACCCGCAGCAAACATTATTCTCAATGGTGAAAAATTGAAAGCATTTCCCCTAAAGTCAGAAACAAGACAAGGGTGCCCCCTCTCACCACTATTATTCCACATACTTTGGAAGTTTTAGCCACAGCAATCAGAGAAGCGAAAGAAATAAAAGAAATCCACATTGGAAAAGAAGAAGTGTAACTCTAACTGTTTGAAGATGACATGATTCTCTACATGGAAAACCCTAAAGACTCCACCAGAAAATTACTAGAGCTAATCAATGAATATACTAAAGTTTCAGGATATAAAATTAACACACAGAAATCCCTTGGATTCATGTACACTAACAATGAGAAAACAGAAAGAGAAATTAAGGAAACAATTCCATTCACCATTTCTAGAAAAAAAATAAAATACTTAGGAATAAATCTCCCTAAAGTAACAAAAGACCTATATATAGAAAACTATAAAACACTGATGAAAAAATCAAAGAGTACACAAATAGATGGAGAAATATACCATGGTCATGGATCAGAATAATCAATCTAATTAACAGAATATACTACCCAAAGTAATCTACAGATTCAGTGCAATCCCTATCAATCTAACAATGGTATTTTTCACAGAACTAGAACAAATAATTTCACAATTTGTTTGGAAATGCAAAAAACCTCGAATAGCCAAAGCAATCTAGAAAAAGGAGAATGGACTGGAGGAATCAATCTGCCTGACTTCAGACTATACTACAAGACACAGTCATCAAGAAAGTATGGTCCTGGCACAAAGTCAGAAATATATATCAATGGAACAAAATAGAAAGCCTAGAAATAAATCCATGCACCCAGTGGAGGTGATGGAATTAAAGTTGAGCTATTTCAAATCCTGAAAGATGATTCTGTGAAAGTGCTGCACTCAATATGCCAGCAAATTTGGAAAAGTCAGCAGTGGCCACAGGCCTGGAAAAGGTCAGTTTTCATTCCAATCCCAAAGAAAGGCAATGCCAAAGATGCTCAAACTACTGCACAATTGCACTCATCTCACACACTAGTAAATTAATGCTCAAAATTCTCCAAGCCAAGCTTCAAAAATAAGTGAACCGTGAAATTCCAGATGTTCAAGCTGGTTTTAGAAAAGGGAGAGGAACCAGAGATCAAATTGCCAACATCTGCTGGATCATCAAAAAAGCAAGAGAATTTCAGGAAAAAAAAAAAAACACATTAATTTCTGCTTTATTGACTATGCCAAAGTCTTTGACGGTGTGGATCACAATAAACTGCGGAAAATTCTGAAAGAGATGGGAATACCAGACCACCTGACCTGCCTCTTGAGAAACCTATATGCAGGTCAGGAAGCAACAGTTAGAACTGGGCATGGTACAACAGAATGGTTCCAAATAGGAAAATGAGTACTTCAAGGCTGTATATTGTCACACTGCTTATTTAACTTCTATGCAGAGTACATCATGAGAAACACTGGGCTGGAAGAACCACAAGTTGGAATCAAGATTGCCGGGAGAAATATCAATAACTTAAGATATGCAGATGACACCACCCTTATGGCAGAAAGTGAAGAGGAACTAAAAAGCCTCTTGATGAAAGTGAAGGAGGAGTTTGAAAAAGTTGGCTTAAAGCTCAACATTCAGAAAACTAAGATCATGGCATCTGGTCCCATCACTTCATGGGAAATAGATGGGGAAACAGTGGAAACAGTGTCAGATTTTATTTTCTGGGGCTCCAAAATCACTGCAGATGGTGACTGCAGCCATGAAATTAAAAGACGCTTACTCCTTGGAAGGAATGTTATGACCAACCTAGATAGCATATTCAAAAGCAGAGACATTACTTTGCCAACAAAAATCTGTCTAGTCAAGGCTATGGTTTTTCCTGTGGTCATGTATGGATGTGAGAGTTGGACTGTGAGGAAATCTGAGCTCCGAAGAATTGATTCTTTTGAACTGTGGTGTTGGGGAAGACTCTTGAGAGCCCCTTGGACTGCAAGAAGATATAACCAGTCCATTCTAAAGGATATCAGTCCTGGGTGTTCTTTGGAAGGAATGATGCTAAAGCTGAAACTCCAGTACTTTGGCCACTTCATGCGAAGAGTTGACTCATCGGAAAAGACTCTGATGCTGGGAGAGATTGGGGGCAGGAGGAGAAGTGGACAACAGAGGATGAGATGGCTTTATGGCATCACCGACTCGATGGATGTGAGTTTGAGTCAGCTCCGGGAGATGGTGATTGGCAGGGAGGCCTGGTGTGCTGCAATTCATGGGGTCACAAAAAGTCAAGCACAACTGAACAACTGAACTGTACTGAACTGATGGACACCTTATCATTGACAAAGGAGGCAATAATATACAATGGAGAAAAGACAATTTCTTTAACAAGTGTTGCTGGGAAAACTTGTCAGCCACTTATAAAAGAATGAAACTAGAACACTTTCTAACACCATACAAAAAAAAAAAAAACTCAAAATGGATTGAAAATCTAAATGTAAAAGCAGAAATATAAAACTCCTAGAGAAAAACATAGGCAAAACAGCCTCTGCCAAAAATCATAGTAGAATCCTGTATGACCCACCTCCCAGATTAATGGAAATAAAAGCAAAAATAAACAAATAGGACCTAATTAAACTTAAAAGATTTTGGACAAGGAAGGAAACTTTAAGCAAGGTGAAAAGACAGGCTTCAGAATGGGAGAAAATAATAGCAAATGAAGTACCTTACAAAGAATTAATCTCAAAATATATAAGCATCTCATGGAGTTCAATTCAGGAAAAATAAGCGATCCAATAAAAAAAATGGGCCAAAGAACTTGACAGACATTTCTCCAAAGAAGATATTACAGATGGCTAAAAAACACATGACCAGTGCATTCTCTTGGCAAAACTCTATTAGCCTTTGCCCTGTTTCATTCCGTATTTCAAGGCCAAATTTGCCTGTTATTCCAGGCGTTTCTTGACTTCCTACTTTTGCATTCCAGTCCCCTATAATGAAAAGGACATCTTGTTTGGGTGTTAGCTCTAAAAAGTCTTGTACGTCTTCATAGAACCGTTTAATTTCAGCTTCTTCAGCGTTACTGGTTGGGGCATAGAATTGGATTACTGTGATATTGAATGGTTTGTCTTGGAAATGAACAGAGATCATTCTGTCATCTTTGAGATTGCATCCAAGTACTGCATTTCGGACTCTTTTCTTGACCATGATGGCTATTCCATTTCTACTGAGGGATTCCTGCCCACAGTAGTAGATATAATGCTCATCTGAGTTAAATTCACCCCTTCCAGTCCATTTTAGTTCGCTGATTCCTAGAATGTCAATGTTCACTCTTCCCGTCTCCTGTTTCACCACTTCCAATTTGCCTTGATTCATGGATTTGACATTCCATGTTCCTATGCAATATTGCTCTTTACAGCATAGGACCTTGCTTCTATCACCAGTCACATCCACAACTGGGTACTGTTTTTGCTTTGGCTCCATCCCTTCATTCTTTCTGAAGTTACTTCTCCAGTGGTCTTCAGTAGCATATTGGACACCTACCGACCTGGAGAGTCCCTCTTTCAGTATCCTATCATTTTGTCTTTTCATAGTGTTCATGGCGTTCTGAAGGCAAGAATACTGAAGTGGTTTGCCATTCCCTTCTCCAGTGGATCACATTCTGTGAGACCTCTCCATCATGACCAGTCCGTCTTGGATGGCCCCACAGGGCATGGCTTAGTTTCATTGACTTAGACCAGGCTGTGGTCCGTGTGATTAGGTTGACAAGTTTTCTGTGATTATGGTTTCAGTGTGTCTGCTCTCTGATGCCCTCTCACAACACTTAGCATCTTACTTGGGTTTCTCTTACCTTGAATATGAGGCACCCTTCATGGCTGCTCTAGCAAAGGGCAGCCGCTGCTCCTTACCTTGGACGAGGGGTATCTCCTCACCACCGCCCCTCCTGACCTTCAACGTGGAGTAGCTCCTCTCCACCCTCCTGCACCCATGCAGCCACTGCTCCTTGGACATGGAGTTGCAAAGATGATGCTGTGAAAGTGCTGCACTCAGTATGCCAGCAAATTTGGAAAACTCAGCAGAGGCCAAAGGACTGAAAAAGGTCAGTTTTCATTCCAATCCCAAAGAAAGGCATTGCCAAAGAATGCTCAAACTACCACACAATTGCACTCATCTCACACGCTGGTAAAATAATGCTCAAAATTCTCCAAGCCAGGCTTCAGCCGTATATGAACCATGAACTTCCAGATGTTCAAGCTGGTTTTAGAAAAAGAAGAGGAAGCAGAGATCACATTGCCACCATCCGCTGGCTCATGGAAAAAGCAAGAGAGTTCCAGAAAAACATCTATTTCTGCTTTATTGACTATGCCAAAGCCTTTGACTGTGTGGATCACAATAAACTGCGGAAAATTCTGAAAGAGATGGGAATACCAGACCACCTGACCTGCCTCTTGAGAAACCTATAAGTCAGGAAGCAACAGTTAGAACTGGACATGGAACAACAGTCTGGTTCCAAATAGGAAAAGAAGTACGTCAAGGCTGTATATTGTCACCCTGCTTATTTAACTTATATGCAGAGTACACCATGAGAAATGCTGGACTGGAAGAAACAAAAGCTGGAATCAAGATTCGCGTGAGAAATATCAGTAACCACAGATATGCAGATGACACCACCCTTATGGCAGAAATTGAAAAGGAGCTAAAGAGCCTCTTGATGAAATTGAAAGAGGACAGTGGAAAAGTTGGCTTAAAGCTCAACATTCCGAAAACTAAGATCATAGCATTTGGTCCCATCAATTCATGGGAAATAGATGGAGAAACATTGGAAACAGTGTTGGATTTTATTTTTCGGAGCTCCAAAATCTCTGCAAATGGTGATTGCAGCCATGAAATTAAAAGATGCTTACTCCTTGGAAGGAAAGTTATGACCAACCTAGATAGCATATTCAAAAGCAGAGACATTACTTTCCCAACAAAGGTCCGTCTAGTCAAGCTATGTTTTTCCCAGTGGTCATGTACGGATGTGAGAGTTGGACTGAGAAGAAAGCTGAGCACCGAAAAATTGATGGTTTTGAACTGTGGTGTTGGAGAAGACTCTTGAGAGTCCCTTGGACTGCAAGAAGATCCAACCAGTCCATTGTAAGTGAGATCAACCCTGGGTGTTCTTTGGACGGAATAATACTAAAGTTGAAACTCCAGTACTTTGGCCACCTCATGCAAAGAGTTGACTCATTGAAAAAGACTCTGATGCTGGGAGGGATTAGGGGCAGGAGGATAAGGGGACAACAGAGGATGAGATGCCTAGATGGCATCACCGACTCAATGGACGTGAGTTTGAGTGAACTCTGGGAGTTGGTGATGGGCAAGGAGGAGTGGTGTGCTGCAATTCATGGAGTCACAAAGAGTCGGACATGACTGAGTGACTGAACTGAACTGAACAAACACATGAAAAAATGCTCAACATCACTCATTATCAGAGAAATGCAAATCAAAACCACATTGAGGTACCATCTCATGCAGTCAGAATGGCTGCTATCAAAAAGTCTAAAAACAATCAGTGCTGGAGAGGGTGCAGAGAAAATGGAACCCTTTACACTGTTGGTGGGAATGCAACATAGTACAGCCACTATGGAGAACAGTTTGGAGATTCTTTAAAAAACTGGAAAGAGAAATGTCGTAATACCCAGCAATCCCACTGCTGGGCATACACGCTAAAGAAACCAGAATTGAAAGAGGCACATGTACACGAATGTCCATCCCAGCACTGTTTACATTAGCCTGGTCATGGAAGCAACCTAGATGTCCATCAGAAGACGAATGAATAAGAAAACTGTAGTACATATACACAATGGAATATTATTTAGCTATTAAAAATGCATTTGAATCCGTTCTAATGAGGCAGATGAAACTGGATCTTATTATCCAGAGTGAATTAAGTCAGAAAGTAAAACACCAATACAGTATATTAATGCATCTATATAGAATTTATAAAGATGGTAACGATGACTCTATATGTGAGACAGCAAGAGAGACACCTATGTAAAGACCAGATTTTGGACTCTGTGGGAGAAGGCAAGCATGGGATGATTTGAGAGAATAGCATTGAAACATGTATATTACCTTATGTGAAATAAATCACCAGTCCAGGTTCAATGCATGAGGTAAGGCACTTAGGGCCAGTGCACTGGGATAACCCTGAGGGATAGAATGGGAGGGATGTAGGAAGGGGGTTCAGGATGGGGGACACATGTACACCCATGGCTGATTCACACCAAACTGTGGCATATACCACTACAATACTATAAAGTTAAAAAAAAAAAAGAAAGAAAAAATAACTTTATGATATATCTATTCTGTGGAACATTGTGCAGCTGTGAGAAAGGATAATATAACGTTATGCTATGGACTGGCCTCTAAAGCAAAATATAAAATAATGCTCATCAACTGCTTCCATTTGTATGCAAAAATAATGAAAAGGATATTTTCATTAATATAACAAAATGGAATATAGTGGGCTGGCCATAAATTTCCTTCAGGGATTTTTCTAAGATGGTATCAGTTCAGTTTGGTCACTCTGTTGTTTCTGACTCTTTTTGACTCCATAGACTGCAGCACGCCAGACTTCCCTGTCCATCACCAACTCCCAGAGCTTGCTTAAACTAATGCCCATGGAGTAGGTGATGCCATCCAACCATCCTATCCTTTGTTGTCCCATCTCCTCCTGGCTTCAATCTTTCCCATCATCAGGGTCTTTTCCAATGAATAAGTTCTTTGCATTAGGTGGCCAAAGCATTGGAGTTTCAGCTTCATCATCAGTCCTTCCAATGAAGATGGTATGGAAAAATTAAGATAGTAAGATGGTATGGAAAAGTCCAAATGAACTTTTTGGCCAACCCAATGCTATATGTCAGGCATCACACTAAAGATTAATCTCAGTTAATCTTTAAACAAATAATAAATTCACATGGCATTTCTGTCTCCATTTTACAGATGAGGAACCTAAGGCTAAGAGGTCAGAAAACCTCCCCAAATTCATCAAATATTTATTGAGCACTTAGTATATTCCAGACATTCTCCTAGGAGCTGAGGATGTATCAGTGAACATACAAGGATGTTTGCCTTATGGTGCTTATGTCCTAGTGAGGAGAGATGGGCAATAAAAACAAACATAATAAATAAGTTAATCATTAACATTAGAATATGATATGTGTTATGAAAAAAATGGAGCAGGGCAAGGGGAATTGGAAAGGAATATAGGGTTGGCAGATTTCTATTTTTAATAAAATAACCAGAGTAGGTCTCAATGAGAAGGTGGCATTTGACTTTAGGCCTAGAAGGAGGTAAGGCAGCGAGCCATGCTGATATCTGAATGAAGAATATTTCAAGCAGAAAGGACAGCCAATCCTAAGGCCCCGAGACAAGAGTGTTAGAACAGCCAATGTTGCTGGAACCAAGTGGACCAATGAAATAATATCTAATCCAGGAATCAACAAAGTTGGTTTTTTTTTTTTTTTTCCTGTAAAGGACAAAGTAGTAAATATTTTAGATTCATGACCATATAGTCTATGTCACTACTCAACTCTGCCTGTGGCATGAAAGCAGCCATAGACTATATGGAAATGAATGAGAGTAGTTGTGTTCCAATGAAGCTATTTATGGACACTGAAATTTGATCTTTATATAACTTCACATGTAACTAAACATTGTGTTTGATTTTTTTCAAATATTTAAAAATATAAAAAAAAAATTCTTGGGTTGTATAAGAACAGACCACAGACTGGATTTGGCCTAAAGACAATATGTTGCTAACCTAGATCCAGGAGATGAGCTCAGAGATATAATAGCATAGAGGGAAGGAAATAATGGTTTAATGGCTCTCCGAGCTTCTTCTAGTTTTTTTTTTTTTCTCTCATTTTCCTCTCACAGATACTCATGTTAATAAAAAGTATTTCATAAGCAATCCTGTTTTTGTGTTTTGGCATTTACTTCTCAAACGACCCAAACTGGCAAAAGTGGGGCCAGGAGTGGTCCAAGAAAGCAAATAGTAAGGTATGGATTTGGAACAGTCTTATCTAGCATCTGGGAGCAAAGAGAACAACTAGTTAGTAGGTAATCACATATAGTCACTGGGACAAGATGGTGACTCAATCACTAAATATTTTACCATGGTTGTCTTAAGAAAATGTCCCAATCTCCATTGGGACAATGGAGAATATAATGATGTAAACATGGAAAAGTCTTAGTCCATTTATGCTGCTATAGCAAAGTACCACAGGCGGAATAGCATTTAAACAACAGAAATTTAGTTCTCACAATTCTGGAAGCTGTAAGCTCAAAATCAGTGTGTCGGCATGGTAGAGTGAGAGTCTTGTTCCAGGTTGGAGATTTCTTACTGAACCTCACATGGAAAAGGGGACAAAGTAGTTCTCCTGGGCTTCTTTCATCAGAGCACTAATTTTATTCTTGAGGGCTTTACCCTGATAAACTAATCACCTCCCAAAGACCACAACTCTATAGCACCGGGCATTTGGATTTCAACATGCATTTTGGGGGAACACAAATATTTAGACTAGAGCAAATGCCTACAAGAATAGCAGAGCTGGCTGGTTAATAGTAAGTCATATTGACACTTTGTAAAAGGATAAAAAGAGACTAAGGACCATTAACAAGTAATTAATACTTAAGTATTACAGCCATAGGCCTCTGGTCATTTTCAAGTACTTAGCTCTTAGGTAGAAGGGGAGACAAAAATGAGTGGCAGGATGAATATCTAATTATTATGTTTACATAACTTTTATTGAAGGCAAGTCAGTTATGGAAAAGTCAAGGCCTTGATAGAAAAAAAAAAAAAAACCTGAAATCTCTGAACCTTTAAAAGAGCGTATCTGGATATATGCCTTTAATGCTGTTGGGTCTACAGTTGGTGGACCCCAAAAAATTCTGTGGCCCTGAAGACATGGCCTAGCTTTCTTCTGTAAAATCTAGCACTTCCCCTGTGCTAGAGGACAATGATAAGAACTATTTTTCACAAAGCAACCAGTGAATATTCTCAGAAACTGCCGACATCTCCTGTCCTGATTATCAGGATGATAACAGATTGAATCCAAGAATAATGCAGCTGAGAACATGTTGGGCCTTCAAAGAAAGAGAAAAGGTCATAAAGAGTTACAGAAAGTACCTATGTTCTGCAAGATCCAGTGAGTACTCCTCAGATAGGACTTGGAGAGTGTTTTATCTAAAGAGGCTGGAATGTAAGACTGGATATGCAAGAATTAGTTATCCTGTGAGCAATTCTTTGGGAAATGGGCTTTAATATCCTAGCAAGTATCCCAGGGAATGAAGGACCTCTTTTCTGATGGTGATTCTTAGAAACATAGAGAAAACAATGTCCCATGATGAAGAAGTGGAGATGACTAAGGCTCTCTCACATAAAATAGAGGAAGAAATACAAAGTCTCAGGGAGGTGAGCAGAATGAAAAGACTATATTCCAATATGCCAAAGGACCCAGCTGAGGATGATATGAACCCAGCTGAGGATGATATGAATGACCCAGAGGATAGACCATTCCACCAATGTCACAGGAATATACTGGAGAGAGGGGCACCAACCACACTAAAAAGTATAGTGATGGGTCTCCTGTGCAGAGTAGGGATGATGATAGGAAAAGTGGTCACAGAACTGGGCTGGTTAGTATCCATGGGGATGATAAGGTCCTGAAATAACAGAGTAGGGCATGGCTTAACTGCCAAATGCCACAGCAAACAACAATATTACAATGGCAACTAGGAAAGCTTTACTCATAGTGAGTTTTGAATTTAGTTAATAGAGGCAGGTAGATGAACATAAGAGTGGAAACACAGTGTATAAAATTTTTTGAATCACACAGTAATGCTCACCAGAAAATGCTGGGGTCCAGCCCCGGCTGATCCAGGGTATTAGAAGGGGAGATGGCATCAGCGACTTATTTAAATATTCAACAAAGATATAAAGAGTAATAGAATGAGGATAGCTCAGTAGGAAAATTCAGTGGAGAAAAGAGGCTGAGTAGCTTGGTTTACGTGGAAAATCAATGTAACCTATGACACCAGGTTAGCTCTAACCACGGAGGCCACAGGCGCCCTCTTGAATAGCAGAAGATGCCCCACCTTAGACACCTTCTGGAGTGGGTCTTAGAAGCCCAGGCAAATAAATGGTCGCAGAGGACCTCTGCGCTCCAGGTGGAGACTCAGCCAGAATGTGAAAAGAAAGAATGACATGGAGAGACCTAGCTTGGGTGAGCAAGGCCCGTAGCTTTATTTTCAACAGGGGCTTTTATACCCTAAGTTACACATAGAGGATAATAGGGGATGTGAAATCATGCAAAGTCAGCAGTCTTTGATCCTTATCCAAAACCAGGGTTTCTTTCCTGCAAATTTATCCTATACAAATGGTTTAGGTGATTTACATCATCTTCTGGCCAGAAGGCCTATTAACATTTTATGACTCTTGACAAAGGTTTATCAACCTTAAGACTTATTTTCTCTAAGAGTAATTATTTTAAGGTTTGGCGCCATCTTCCAAAGGTGTTAGAAAAGTTGCATTCCTATAGGGCAGAGGTGCAGTGGGTTTACAACAAAGGAAAGAATTTATTACCTTAAGGGTCTAAAGTTGCTAACACCAAGGCCACTACTTATTTTTTCTACATACCAACTATATTAATTAATACACATTCAAGGATACAATACAGGGGATGTGGAAACTTGGCAGCAAGCATTGGCTCATCAATGAAATCTTTTACTAGTTTTATTTTGACAGTTTCTAAATCTCTGAGAGGCTCTAAGCTATTTGAATATCTTAAGCTTCCCGTGCCTCTTGAGGCTGAGAGACTGTAAACAATCGTATGCATAGCTGTAGGAGTCCAGGTAAACTTGTCAGGCGAGTTAGAGAGCTATCTGAGGGGTTTAGATTTAAACACTCCTAATGCCCAGGAACTTATTAACTGGAGCTGTAAGTTAACTCTTTGTCAGAGAGCGAGATGGTGGTGGGGGACAGCCCCCAGTAAAGTCAGAGGTGAGAGCACAAAGCAGTAAAGTAGGCAGACTCTGGTTTTTGAGGGTAGATGCTCGAGAATATCCAGGGAGACTCCTGAGGCTCGATCCCACCTTTGTGTATGCCAAGCCTCCTTCCTCATGACCTTTGTCATGAGTGGAGTGCCTCTCACCAGCTCCCGGCAAGAAAACATCCACCACAGAGAGGCACTGAACAGCCAAGTACTCAAAATGAGTACAGTAGTAATGTTAACCACTCAGTGGTGTCCAACTCTTTATGACCCCCCCAGACTGTAGCCCACCGGGCTCCTCTGTCTTTGGAATTCTCCAGGAAAGAATTCTGGAGTGGATAACCATTCCCTTCTCTAGGGGATCTTCTTTACCCAGGGATCGAACCCAGGTCTCCCATATTGCAGATATATTCTTTACTATCTAAAGAATATGGTAAGGGAAGCTCACAATGACTGTACCAGTTGATATTAATTAGCCTTTATCATCAGCCAGCTCACACTTAAACAATGGACACATGGATATCCACTTACCAAAACTAATCTAACATGGCCTCTGAATGTCCAAACACTGAGCAGTAGGAACCAAACCTGAAACCCCTGTATGGCACTATTTACTAAGGAAATCAAATTGAATATATTTGACTCCTTTCATCTTGGAAGGACCAGCAGTTTATCTTCACAGGAATAGATAGCTATTCTGGGTATAGGTCTTCTTTTCTTGCTCTCAGAGCCTCAGCCTGCACTACTACTTATAGGTTGGCAGAATACCTGCTCATGGCAAAAATTCCATATACCATAGCATCTGACCAGATGACTCACTTCACAATGAAAAAGGTGCAGTAGCATGATCAATATACCTCACTATCCATAAGTAGCTGAACTCAGAATTATGGACTTGGTTTATGAAGGTGTAACTGAAGCATGAAATCTAAGGCAAAACTTTCAAAGAATGGAGTGCCATACTTCCAGATGCAGTGTATTCATTAAATCAGATACCCCTATATGGTTTTATGTACCCAGTAGTAAGAATACTTCCCAGGTGGCACTAGTGGTAAAGAACCCATTTGCCAAGGCAGGAGATGTAAGAGACTTGGGTTCAGTCCCTGGGTTGGGAAGATCACCTGGAGGAAGGCATTGCAACCCATCCCCGTATTTTTACCTGGAGAATACCATGGAAAGAGGAGTCTGGTGTGTCCATAGGTTCACAGAGTCGGAGATGACTGAAGCAATTTAGCATGCACCCATGCACAGGAAGAATACATGGGTCCTAGGACCAAAAGATAGAATCAAAAGTGGGTTCACTTACCATCACTTCCAATGACCCATTATGGGATTTTGTGATTCTTGCCCCCACAACGCTGGACTCTGCAAGTTTAGAGTCTGGTCACCAAAGAAGGTATTTTGCCAGGGGACACAATAAAAGTTCCACTGAACTACAGATTGCAGCTGCTACCAGGACACACTTACTTGCACCTAGGAAAAAGGAGGCAAGAAGAGGAGTCACATATCTTGGCAAGTATCATTGAGCTTAAACAGCAGAGCTTCTTTTATGAAATGGATAACAGGAGGAATGTATGGAGAAATCAATTGATCCATGAATTGGTCAATTGGAAGGTCCCTCCCTTCACTTCCTTGATCCATCAAAACTCTGAGCAGACAAGTACAGAAGTTGAAGACCGAGGAGACCATTATCATCAATGGTCCAGACTCCTTGAGAATGAAGGTTTGAACCCCACCATTAAGACCTGCAAAAGTAATTCAGGAGGGTGAAGGGAATTTAGAGTAGAAGAGGAATAGGATGCGTTTCAGATGTGGCCCAAAGATCAATTGCAGAGTCTGATGGTGAAGTTCATCCCACTAACCTCTGTATTCTAAGTTTCCTCTCAGATAGAGAGCATAGGAACTATAGATAAGCTTCTTCTCATACATGTGTGGAAGAGTAGAGGTGTGGGCCCAGAGGTTGACTGTGGTAACCAAGAGAATGCATCTTCTAGATCTCTACTACAGGGTGCATTGTTGATCAAGAGGCCCATCTACTCTGTCTGGAAATACATGACAATGTTTAGGCCAAGGCCCATAGTTTCCAAGGGCTTATCCCAGCCAGTGATTGAGTACAGCTGAGAAACTAAAGCAGGCCTGTCTCTAGGAGATGTGGGCCTCTTATAATGGGCTACTTTGGATTCAAGATTTCTTGACAGCTTTGTGAAACTTTCCTTGAACTGCATTACAGTTGAAAATGCTTCCACCTGACCTCCTTCCCTTCCTTCCCTCTTTTCTTAACTGGGAGTCAGACTTCCATAGTCTGTCAGTGTCCTTATGGACTATCAGTTTTTCCAGTCACTACCATCTCCCTCCCTGCTTTTTCTAAGGGACGTTTCCTTTGATAAATTTCTTACATGGTTGAATCCATCTTGGTGTCAGTTTTCTTGGAGGACCAGCTGTAATACACTGTGTAACCAATAGGATACTGCAGAAATAACAGAGTGTGATATCTGACACTAGGATCAAAACAAGTATTATGACTTCTACCTTGCTGTCTCTTGGATCATTAATTCTAAGTAATGCAGTTAATTATATCATGGAGATACCCTAGCAGTCTTAAAAACAGAGCAAGTAAGGAAAAGTTATAGACTTTCATTCACAGGTAGCACTGATTTGTCTGCCATATGAGAAAGCCATATTGGAAGAGGATCCTCCAGTTTTAGTCAAGCTTTCAATAGACTACAACCCCAGCAGACATATTTACCACAGCTTCATGAGAGATCTTGAGCCAGAAAGACACAGTTAAACCCCTCCCAAATCACATTCACCATTGCAACGAAAAGAATAAAATACTTAGGAATATATCTACCTAAAGAAACTAAAGACCTATATATAGAAAACTATAAAACACTGATGAAAGAAATCAAAGAGGACACTAATAGATGGAGAAATATACCATGTTCATGGATTGGAAGACTCAATATAGTGAAAATGAATATACTACCCAAAGCAATCTATAGATTCAATGCAATCCCTATCAAGCTACCAACGGTATTCTTCACAGAGCTAGAACAAATAATTTCACAATTTGCATGGAAATACAAAAAACCTCTAATAGCCAAAGCAATCTTGAGAAAGAAGAATGGAACTGGAGGAATCAACCTGCCTGACTTCAGGCTCTACTACAAAGCCACAGTCATCAAGACAGTATGGTACTGGCACAAAGATAGAAATATAGATCAATGGAATAAAATAGAAAGCCCAGAGATAAATCCACGCACCTATGGACACCTTATCTTTGACAAAGGAAGCAAGAATACACAATGGATTAAAGACAAACTCTTTAACAAGTGGTGCTGGGGAAACTGGTCAACCACTTGTAAAAGAATGAAACTAGAACACTTTCTAACACCATACACAAAAATAAACTCAAAATGGATTAAAGATCTAAACACAAGACCAGAAACTATAAAACTCCTAGAGGAGAACATAGGCAAAACACTCTCTGACATAAATCACAACAGGATCCTCTATGACCCACCTCCCAGAATATTGGGAATAAAAGCAAAAATAAACAGATGGGACCTAATTAAAGTTAAAAGCTTCTGCACAACAAAGGAAACTCTAAGCAAGGTGAAAAGACAGCCTTCAGAATGGGAGAAAAAAATAGCAAATGAAGAAAATGACAGAGAATTAATCTCAAAAATATACAAGAAACTCCTGCAGCTCAATTACAGAAAAATAAACGACCCAATCAAAAAATAGGCCAAAGAACTAAATAGACATTTCTCCAAAGAAGACATACAGATGGCTAACAAACACATGAAAAGATGCTCAACATCACTCATTATCAGAGAAATGCAAATCAAAACCACTATGAGGTACCATTTCATGCCAGTCAGAACGGCTGCGATCCAAAAGTCTGAAGCAATAAATGCTGGAGAGGGTGTGCAGAAAGGGAACCCTCTTACACTGTTGGTGGGAATGAAAACTAGTACAGCCACTATGGAGAACATTGTGGATATTCCTTAAAAAACTGGGAATAGAATTGCCATACGACCCAGCAATCCCACTGCTGGGCATACACACCGAGGAAATCAGAATTGAAAGTGACACGTGTACCCCAATGTTCACTGCAGCATGGTTTATAATAGCCAGGACATGGAAGCAACCTAGATGTACATCAACTGATGAATGTATAAGAAAGCAGTGGTACATATACACAATGGCATATTACACAGTCATTAAAAAGAATAGTTTGAATCAGTTCTAATGAGGTGGATGAAACTGGAGCCTATTATACAGAGTGAAGTAAGCCAGGAAGAAAAACACCAATACAGTATACTAACGCATATATATTGAATTTGGAAAGTTGATAATGATAACCCTGTATGCGAGATAGCAAAAGAGACACAGATGTATAGAACAGTCTTTTGGACTCTGTGGGAGAGGGAGAGGGTGGGATGATTTGGGAGAATGGCATTGAAACATGCATAATATCATATATGAAATGAATCGCCAGTCCAAGTTCGATGCATGATACTGGTTGCTTGGGGCTGGTGCACTGGGACAACCCAGAGGGATGGTATGGGGAGGGAGGAGGGCGGGTTCTGAATGGGGAACCCGTGTATACCTGTGGCGGATTCATGCTGATGTATGGTAAAACCAATACAATATTGTTAAGTAATTAGCCTCCAATTAAAATAAATAAATTTATATTAAAAAAACTGTGTGCAACAGCAAATACTTTTAATTACTTTAAGCTGCTAAATTTAGGGGCAATATGTTGTGTGTTCAATAGACAATATACCTTGAAGTGATATACTCTTTTTTTAAGTGATGTAGATTCAGAAACAAATGACCATAAATATATTCTCTTGTTCATAAGTAAGGAGGTGAGAAGATGATTTCTATATAAGTTAAAATCCATAGGCTAATTCAAAATTCAGTACACCTTTAATGAGTGAATTCTTTGAGTGCTGTTACAATGGTCTCAGATAAAATTTTTATATTAGAACTGTGAATTTAAAAAAATCTTATTTAAGAATAATAAACATTTCTATATGTAATTTCCCATCAAGCTTAAGGTCTTGTTAGCCTACAATTATTCAAGGAATACACTCTGGATTTCCCATAATGATCATGTATTGATTTTTCAAGAACCAATGCCCAATCAGTAAAACATGCCAGTAGGAAATGGTAGCTTAAAGAAAAAGGCATATTATATAGTCTTAGGATGAAAGAGCGAGAGAGAGAGTGAAACTAATGACTTCTTTGTATTCCTCAGACAGCCAGAGAGGTAGGCTGGAAAATGGATTTCAGCAGTCTTCACCACTAATCTTCAGTTGGCATGCTTTAGTGCCATTCCCGTCTATCACACAAAACCCTTTATATGTCCATGGGGAAAAAAGTCACATTTCACACTCAGAATTGATTGCTGCTATCCAGAAAGAGCAATGAAAGTGTAAGCAACACTGCATAACTTCTAAATTAAAAAAATCTCATTTTAGTATAATTGATATATAAATGACTGACATTTAAACAAATGTTTCAAAATAGTTCTGAATAATTAGAAGCCATTACCAATTTATGGAAGCTCTGCTATTTTTATTCTTATGTTAGCCTTTTCATCTTTAGCAGGGTTCTCAGTGGGGAGGAAGATTTTGCCCCCTGGAGACATTTGTCTATATATAGAGATAGGTTTTGGTTGTCGGAGCTGGGGAGAGGGTACGACTGACATCTAGTAGGTAGAAGTCAAGAATGCCAATAAACATCCTACAATGCACAAGATAGCCCCCAAACGCAAAGAATGATCTGTTCCAAAGTGTCAACAGTCCCCAGGTTATTAAATCCTTAATTAAAGAGTCTGTGGTACGGTGTGATTCAGGTCCAACTCTTTGTGACCCCATGGGCTGTATCCTGCCAGGCTCCTCTGTCCATGAACTTTCCCAGGCAAGTAGAGTGGAGTGGGTTGTTGTTTCCTTCTCTGAAGAGTCTAAATATTCTCTTTAAGTTGTTTTTGAAGGCAAGCACAAAAGTTAAAGCTTACTCTCAATTGAGCTTTAGTAATTTAGCTGACAAGTGTTCTATAGATTAAAAGGGTAAACAAAAGTTACCACTATGAAGTCTATTAGATAAAAATGTTCAACTTTCTGGAAAAAGTTGAAAGGTATGCTAAACAGATGAAGGACTAAAATGAAAAAAAAAATATCAGCTGATTGTGGTTGTTTTCACAACCTATTAATCACAAAGTTGATTTTTTTAAAATTTATTTATTTTTAATTGAAAGATAACCACTTTACATTAATGCATTTGTTTCTACCAAACATCAACATGAAACAGCCATAGTTTTACCTATGCCCCCTCCCACCTGAATCTCTCCCACCTTCCTCCCCATCCCACCCCTCTAGATTGTTACCTACCAAGCCCTGGTTTGAGTTCCCTGAGTCATACAGAAAATCCCCATTGGTTATCTGTTTTAAATATAGCAATGTGTGTTTCCATGTTACTTTCTCCATTCCTCCCACCCACTCTTTCTTCCCCTCCCCAGCTATGTCCATTAAGTCTGTTCTCAATGTCTGCATCTCTATTCCTATTCTGCAAAAGTTCATGATTTAAAACCATACAAATTTATTTCTCACAATTTCGTAGGTTGGAAGTCTGACCCAAGTCTCACTGTGACAAAATGAAGGGGTTGGCAGGGCTGTATTTCTTTCTGGAGGCTCTAGAGGAAAACCCTTGCCTTTTCCCGCTTGTAGAGACCACCAGTGTTCTTTGGTTCATGGCCCTTTTCCTCCATTTTCAAAGCCAGCAAAGGCAGGGCAAGTCATTCTCCCATAGCATCATTCTGAACCCTTCCTTTGCCTTCCTCTTCCACATGTGATTACATTGGTGCCACCCAGATGATCCTTAACTCCTCTCTGTCATGTAATGTCACATATTTATAGATCCAGGGGAGTTAAGACATGAACATCTTTGGAAGGGACATTATTCTACTTAACACAATATCTAAAGAAACCTGAAATATTAGATGGTTCAGCATTTACCAATGAGTATAATAAGAAGGTAGTTTGTGTTCAACAAACTCTCAATTAGCTGTTTTGATATTATACTTAAAAACCAATATGCCAACCTTGATCTGATTAACTCCTTGGTTGTAAGTCCAAACAACTTTTTCTTACAGAGAGAAACACACTCTAACTTATTAAGTTCCAATGAGTGAATAGTGCAAATATAATCTCTATATAACTGAAGGAGGGCATGGCAATCCACTCCAGTATTATTGCCTGGAGAATCCCCATGGATAGAGGAGCCTGGCAGACTCCATGAGGTCACAAAGAGTCAGACACGACTGAGTGACTAAGAACAGCACAGTCTCTATATCATATTGAAATCAGAAACTATCTTCAACTTTTGAACTTTGTCCTCTATTTTGCTGTAAAATTTGTTAATGCTGTCATAATTGTTTCTCTATCTCTTTCATATCAGCTTCTCTAAGTTCATCTTATTAGGGAGGTTGATACCAGAGGAAAAATCCCTCCAGACTGCTTTATATTTCTAGAAATAATCCATGTAACATCTCTTTCTGTTATATTGGTCTCTGTGGACCTAAAAATATTACAAAGATGTTTTTAATAAGGGGAAAAAAGTCATGTGTTAATGACTGACATCTGCAATCATAATAAAAAATATCAAAGAGGCAAAGAAATATCTGTGTTGTAAAAGACTGTAATTTTTCCAGGTTCCAGGTCTATATGCAATTTCCTCCTTCTTACACATCAGATAATCCAACATGAAATGCCTCAGGATGGTCATTATTGGTAAGTTATTGTGTGATCTCAGTTCAAAAATTACCAGACTAGAAACAAATTGTCTAGGTCCAGGAGAAAAATAATAATAAATAGCTCTTAGGTGTTAATTTCTCTGTTACTCAGAGCCACTGAAAAATGGATGAAATGACAGTTCTTACAATTTGTCTATCTGAAATTATGATTCAGACTTTCAAGGATGACTTCTTGACTTTAAATATCATAAGAAAATAATTAGAAAGTGTTTTCATGTGTTCTTCTATATACCATTTTGAGTCTTTTGGAATAAAAGTACTTGTCCAAAAAACAAACAGATGCTATCATAAACTCAACCCCACATAAAGTTACATATCAGCAGAGACATAGACAAACTCACATCTATGGTATTAGTGTCAGAAATTCATTTGGTGTGCACCATCACAAATCTATCAACTCACTCATATTAGTAAAGAGATATATTGCTCATAAATGTTTATGACATGATGTACATTTCTATATAGGGCAGTTGGTGGCTAGGCTCTTTTTTTAAAGAACAGAGAACAGTCAACAGGACATAAATGACAGTGCTGATAGATACTTTTACAGCATCTACCTCTGTGTGCTGCTGATGCTAAGTCACATCAGTTGTGTCCAACTCTGTGTGACCCCATAGACAGCAGCCCACCAGGCTCCTCCGACCCTTGGATTCTGCAGGCAAGAACACTGGAGTGGGTTGCCATTTCCTTCTTCAGTGCATGAAAGTGAAAGTGAGGTCACTCAGTTGTGTCCGACTCTTTGTGACCCCATGGACTGTAGCCCACCAGGCTCCTGCATCCATGGAATTCTCCAAGCAAGAGTACTGGAGTGGGTTGTCATTGCCTTCTCCACTGACTCTGTGTACATATACTGAATTTAGTGATTAGAAACACATTGGAAGAAAACATGCACACTTCATTATCTGGTATAATTGGTATTGGACATACTATCTAAGCTAGCTTTTATCATACTGTCAGAACCAATGAATATCAAAGACAGTTTCAAACTGAAATAAATGCACTTCAGCAATAACTGCTTCAGGAGACAGTGACTTTACGTAATTCAATATTCCTATCTTGGAACAATTATGTTAGCAGCAAGTTGTTCTTACCTTGGCTAGACAGCATGACATTGGTGTCATCCATTCTGTCAGAGCGACCTTCTAGAGATGTTAGTAGGTTTGTCATGGCCATTTGTGTGATCAACTTTTGACCTCTCTGAAAGAACTCTTCACGGAACCAAATCATTTCTGTAATCATTGGTGTTAGCTAAGAGAAAGGTTTAAGACTAAGGGCCAAAAATTTGTGAGATAGCCTCCATTTTAGGAAATAAATCTGTAACTCCCAAATGGTGTTGCCTGCCAACTTACTTCAATAGCAATTGGCCAATTACCAATTATTAGGACTTTTTTAAAAAGACAGAACAAACGACTGATACCACAACCTGAATAGGTCTGATCTTGACACAGTTTCTATGTGATATCTCCATTTAAAAAATGACTTCATACTCTATTTTCTCCTTGTTCAATATTTGCTATTTTATCAAAAAGCTAAACTATACTGGGAAAAAAATCATGATATCTCTATAATCAAATGGTTTCCATTTAGTCATTTGTCACTTCTCCAATAAATATTTGGATTTAGTTGCTTTTCCCATTTAACTACAGATATGTGATAAGATTGTATTAGAAAATTAGATAAGTATTTAAATATCCATGTATTTCTAAAGACAGACTTTGAAAGATTCAGATCAGGACAAAATATTGACTTTTTAAAATTTTACTAACTATTATATAGTTAGTAATATATTAGTTATATTACTAACTATTCTATCTTGACCCATAGGCCAGTATCCATGTACATCTCATATTGGTATTAATCAATATTTATTTCAACTCTTTCCATTACATTGTCTATTTTGTTCATTAAAATGTAAAACATAAACATAGGTAGTCCCCACTATAGTGCCTGACACATAGTAGGTGATGAACAAACTTTACCTATTTTCATTTTTACACATCTATATACAACTGTTGACTAAAAAAAATGCACAACTTAAAAGTTGAGGATTATGTTTTAATTGGAAGCCGTGCTGAGGACTTAAGCCTAGAAAACAACCTCACATATAGCTCTGAGGGACTGCTCCAAAGAGGTAAGGGAGGAGCCAGGATACATAGGAGATTTTGCAACAAAAATCAGGCAGTCAGAACATGCAAAGATACTGTAAGTTGGAGAAAACCAGACATCTCAATGTAGTGCTTTTCTATGTATGGGAAGATGCAAGAGTCTGGGCTCATTAAAATCATTCTTTCCGTATGCACCTTACCTATCCACAACAGGCTTCCCTGGTAGCTCAGCTGGTAAAGAATCTGCCTGCAATGCAGGAGAACGCAGTCCAATTCCTGGGCCAAGAAGATTCCCTGGAGAAGACACAGGCTACCCACGCCAGTATTATTCTTGGGCTTCCCTGGTGGCTCAGACAGTAATGAATCTGTGTGCAATGCAGGAGACATGGGTTAGATTCTACTCTTCTCCATCCTGAATCCCCTCTGGGGGCACAGTTGGGACTGCTACAGTGGCTGATGGCTTGATAGCTACAACATGCTTTGTTTGCTGCCATGGCAGGCAAAAGTTTTCTCCACACAGCCTTAAGTTAGACATATGTCTTATCAGATGACTCACTTAGACAGCAAATGTCATGCAACATTACTACAGTATTCATCCTTGACCACGCCATCCACATCATTTCCCAAGATATATATATATATATATATGTGTGTGTGTGTGTGTGTGTGTGTGTGTGTGTGTGTGTGTACAGTGGTTTGAATTGGAGTAGGAAAACAATGAAGCACTACTAGTTTAGTTAACTTTGTCAAGCATCATGGTAAGCCCTTCACATACTGCTATAGGTTAAATGTTTGTATCCCAACCAGAATTTATATCTTCAAAACCTAATTACTGATACAGGACACCCAGGTGTGACCCCTGAGTTGGGAAGATCCCCTAGAGAAGGGAATGGCTACTCACTCCAGTATTCTTGCCTGGAGAATTCCGTGGTCAGAGGAGCCTGGAAGGCTATAATCCATAGGGTCGCAAAGAGTCAGACAGGACTGAGTGACTAACACACACATACACACACACACACACACACACACACACACACACACACTTGTACTAGGAACAGGCATAGGCAGATGTAAAATCTCCTAAAATGGGGGTGGGGATGGGACCTTTGGGAAGTAATTGGAACACATGCATATAACCCTTAAGATTGGATTAGTGTCCTTATAAGAAGAGACAGAAGAGAATTTGCTTTCTCTCTCTCTCTACTCTCCATCCTGTAAGTGTGATACAGGATGTCCTGGCACTTCAATCTGGTGTTTCAGAATGGCAAAAAATAAATGTTTGTTTAAGCCACTCAGACTACAGTGATTCTGTTATAGCAGCTCAAACTAAGACACATACATTATGACATTTAATACTCACAAAAAACCTCAATGAGTTTGGTCATATAATTAATGTCATTCTACAGATAAAGAAACTGAAGCACAGAAAACATCAACAGCATGCCCATGATCACATAATTTGATCAGCAGGTTGAGTATGTGACATGAGCTTCTGCCCATAGGACCTCTAAATCAAGCCAAGTCAAAGAGAAAGTCTAACAACTATAGCCACCTTTTTCAAATCATGTCTGATAAATTGTTATAATGTGAAGTGACAACTACTCCCAACTTCTCCATGACATTAGGATAACATTAAAGTTGTAATAAAAAGACAAGTCAAAGCATGTCTTCTATTTTTTATATGCCCTGGTTGTCTGCGGTGGGATGTTTTTACACAGAAGAGTTTCAACAAGTTCATGTGCCTTAATATCTTTGAGGGCAGAAGTAGGTTCTATCGGATAGACAAAACAATGTATTGAGTACCTACTCTATTCATAGTCCTATACTTAACCTTGTGGGAAGGAATAAAAAAGTATAGACACAGTTTGTATCAGTTTGTATAAATTCAACAATTTGATTGAATGAAAACTGATAGAAACATTTGCAAATATGTTTCCTTTTGAGGCACTAAAATTGTATTATCTTTCATGTCAGCCACATGAAACATTTGACTATTAAAGACATAAACATGTGGCTAATGCCACAGCTGACATATACTATTTTGCTTCTATTGGGTTCAGTTCAGTTCAGTCACTCAGATGTGTCCGACTACTTGTGACCCCATGAATCGCAGCACACCAGACCTCCCTGTCCATCACCATCTCCCAGAGTTCACTCAAATTCATGTCCATCAAGTCAGTGATGCCATCCAGCCATCTCATCCTCGGTCATCCACTTCTCCTTCTGTGCCCAGTCCCTCCCAGTATCAGAGTATTTTCCAATGAGTCAACTCTTTGCATGAGGTGCCCAAAGTACTGAAGTTTCAGCTTTAGCATCATTCCTTCCAAAGAACACCCAGGGATGATCTCCTTTTGAATGGACTGGGTTGGATCTCCTTGCAGTCCAAGGGACTCTCAAGAGTCTTCTCTAACACCACAGTTCAAAAGCATCAATTCTTCAGTGCTCAGCTTTCTTCATCAGTTCAGTCACTCAGTCGTGTCCGACTCTTTGTGACCGAATGAATCGCAGCACGCCAGGCCTCCCTGTCCATCACCAACTCCCAGAGTTCACCCAGACTCACTTCCATCAAGTCAGTGATGCCATCCAGCCATCTCATCCCCTGTCGTCCCCTTCTCCTCTTGCCCCCAATCCCTCCCAGCATCAGAGTCTTTTCCAGTGAGTCAACTCTTCACATGAGGTGCCCAAAATACTGAAGTTTCAGCTTTAACATCATTCCTTCCAAAGAAATCCCAGGGCTGATCTCCTTCAGAATGGACTGGTTGGATCTCCTTGCAGTCCAAGGGACTCTCAACAGTCTTCTCCAACACCATTGTTCAAAAGCATCAGTTCTTCAGTGCTCAGCCTTCTTTACAGTCAAACTCTCACATCCATACATGACCACAGGAAAAACCATAGCCTTGACTGGATGAACCTTTGTTGGCAAAGTAATGTCTCTGCTTTTGAATATGCTGCCTAGGTTGGTCATAACTTTCCTTCCAAGGAGTAAGCGTCTTTTAATTTCATGGCTGCAGTCATCATCTGCAGTGATTTTGGAGCCCCCAAAAATAAAGTCTGACACTGTTTCCACTGTTTCCCCATCTATTTCCCATGAAGTGATGGGACCAGATGCCATGATCTTCGCTTTCTGAATGTTGAGCTTTAAGCCAACTTTTTCACTCTCCACTTTCACTTTCATCAAGAGGCTTTTGAGTTCCTCTTCACTTTCTGCCATAAGGGTGGTGTCATCTGCATATCTGAGGTTATTGATATTTCTCCCAGCAATCTTGATTCTAGCTTGTGTTTCTTCCAGTCCAGCGTTTCTCATGGTGTACTCTGCATATAAGTTAAATAAGCAGGGTGACAGTATACAGCCTTGATGTACTCCTTTTCCTATTTGGAAGCAGTCTGTTGTTCCATGTCCAGTTCTAACTGTTGCTTCCTGACCTGCATACAAATTTCCCAAGAGGCAGATCAGGTGGTCTGGTATTCCCATCTCTTTCAGAATTTTCCACAGTTTATTGTGATCCACACAGTCAAAGGCTTTGGCATAGTCAATAAAGCAGAAATAGATGTTTTTCTGGCACTCTCTTGCTTTTTCCATGATCCAGCGGATGTTGGCAATTTGATCTCTGGTTCCTCTGCCTTTTCTAAAACCAGCTTGAACATCAGGAAATTCATGGTTCACATATTGCTGAAGCCTGGCTTGAAGAATTTCGAGCATTACTTTACTAGCACGTGAGACGAGTGCAATTCTGCGGTAGTTTGAGCATTCTTTGGCATTGCCTTTCTTTGAGATTGGAGTGAAAACTGAGCTTTCTTCATAAACAGATGTTATTCTTAAAATTAATTTCACTAGTTTCTTTTTATTTTTTTTAATGTGGTAAATACTAGACAATGTAAAATTACATATGTAACTCATGTTCAATTTCTATTGGAATGTATTAAGACTGAAACATGATATAAAACACACAGAACTGTATTTTGGTGTTGGTATGATAGTAATTTCATGACCAGTTCTTTCATTTTTTTTGTTTTGTTTGTTGCTCACTTGGAACCTGTGTGTGCATGATTGGATGGTATTCATTAGTACCCCTTATGTATTTTGTAATAACTTTATACTCTTCATCATGTGCTCCTTTCCAGAGGATTAGGCTTTTCTTATATTTATGGAAGACTCAGTTACCACAAATCAGGGAAAGCAAGGCAGGAAAACAAATGTCTTAACTACCTTAATCAGTTACTGTAGGTTTTTAACAGGAGGATGGAATCTTGTGTTCATTTCATTACAGAACAGTCCTGATCCATAATCCAGTCATGATTTTTCTAGTTTATTACAGAGAATCAATTGTTCTTTAAGTTATGCTGTGATGGGGCCGTGCTGTTTTGCCTAATTCCAAATAGAACACAGTCATTATGAAAGTGAGAGGGCAGTTGTTTTGAATTGAATCCATACTCTGTTGCTTACTCAGTGGGGATATAACATATAACATAACTGAATAGTTTATTCTCTTTCATATTATGTTTATTTCTATTAGTTTCAAAACAATAGTCAATTATATTCATTACATTGAAGGATATAACTTAGTTTAATGGAAGTCTGAAGATAACAGGGCTTCCTATCATATCATCACACACAGTATTTATTGAGAAATCTAAATGTGCCAAGAGCAAACAACAAAAATAAACACAACAGAATGTTTGAAGTTTGCAGTGTATGGTTGTGTAAATTCAGTAAAGATAGAAATCTGTGTAGAAACTTTAATAAAATACACAACTGCATGACAGATTATGGGGTAGTGGCTAGGAGCATGGACTTCAGAATCAAAATATTTGAGTTTTAGTGCTGGCTCCATGACCTCCTAACTGTCTGAACTTTGGCAAGTTATATATCTATAAAACGTGTCTTAAAGTTCCTTATTTGTCAGATCATGTGTATAATAGGACCTAATTATAGGACTTATTGTAGAGATTGAGGCAATGCATCTAATAGGGTATACAAAGCATAGCACCTGGCCAAAATGTATTCCTTACTCAGTGTTAGCTATCATATCATTAAGTGAAGGGGAACATTGATATAATACATTTCAAGCTATATATAACATGATCAGATCAGGACTGCAACTGGTTAATAGGAAGTAGCTTCATTTTGAAATAAATATATCTAAAACAATTATATGAATTCCTATACTTTATAGACCCTGAACCATACAACTCAAGACCTGATTACTACTGACTTATATTATTTTCTCCTTGTTTAATTTATGTATGGCTCTTTTCTGGCTTTTAAGAAGCATCTTAGGAAATATGTCAGGCACACCATAATAGAGGCAACACAACCAGGTATTGGTATACTTCGGTAACCTTCTGAATTTGATTAGAAAATGTAAAACTTTCAGCTCAACTTTTTCCCTCTTAAACGAATCTTTTCTAGTCCTTCAACATACTTACTTATGTTGTACAACCATCTTACTGCAAACATGGCCAGTGTGAGGGTTCTGACAACCTATTTATAAACATACATGTTCCTTCCACATTTGTGCTTCCTGCCAGTCAAGATGATCTTGCTGTTTTGTTTAAAATCTATACTTGAAAAGAGAAATGTGTCATTAATCATCTTTCTTTCCATCCAAATATTTCTGATCTTTTCCTTACACCTTTTCTTCTGTTGTTTTTAAATACATGTTAACTACTTTTTTATGATCTTCTGTTACCTAATACTGCTTATTGACTTTCAATCATTTTACATTTATTTTTAACAAAGTCAAGTTATTTTTGAAAACTATGTTATATTTGAATTTTTGGCTACTGTGCATACCTGACAGCAGCTATACACTTAATAAGTATTTCTTCTGCTTTTCTTCTTCTACTTATAAATTTTAGACTAGATCCTCATGAATGCATAAACATAAAGTACTAAAGTAGCAGTCTCATGTTTTAGTGTGCATGTAAGCTAAGTGGACGTCTTATTAAAATACAGACTCATGGTACCAATCCCCAAGGATTTTGACTCAACTTTAGGCTCAGCCCCAGAAATTTCCACCTTAATAGGCAGACCCCAACTGATTTTAATACAAGGAAGCAATTTATACAAGGAAGACACTTTAAAAACCATACTTTAAAAAGCATGTATGGTTTAAAAAGCAAGGTATGTTTTATCTCCTAAAACATACCAAGTTGAAGAAAGCAAAAATATAGTCACATATCAGTCTCATAAGCCTTTCTTTCTCATTTTCATATATACTATTTTCACATATACTATTCTCCCCTGGACTTTACTAGCAACTACTGTAATGTAATAAGCTATACATATTCCTCCATCACTCTGATTTTTCAAAAAAAGCTGAGAAGAAATGAGGAAGGATATTGACTGATTTTTGTGTTGTTTATCAGTTTGAGGTTTTTGTTTTTGTCTATTTGGTTAACATTTAATGATTGCTTACTATTTGCAAGCCATCATGATAGATCATTGCCTAGACCTACTATCACATTTAATATTCACAGTGATCTAGTGAAATATGTGGTATTATAAGCTCTGTTTTATGGATGACAACTAAGTTTAAGTTTGCCTTACCCTATCTGAACATTCCAAAATCCCAGATTGCAAAATTATCTAAAAATGTGTTCTTTAGCACAAACATCATGATATTCACTATCTCTCAGTTTTAAATTGATGGGAGTAAATTTCTGGTACATTCCAGAATTTTAGTGCAGGAAGGAAAGAGTAAAATAAAGAATTGAGACAAAATAGCTGTAACATAGAATATTTGTTAAATTTGGTGTGCAAAAACTCCATTTGAGAACAATTGTAGATATATCAAAAGGAAGTTTATTTATTTTGGATTCTAAAACAACAAACTGGGAGAAAATTGATCACAAATCAAATTATTGAAATGATTTAAAATTTTTCTTCTCTATGCACAGGTCAAATCCATGTATAACAACTTTGATAATTCAAATCTTACCACTTATTATAATTTTATGGCATTGAACATAGTTTGCAACAAGCAGGCTAATTAATGTTTTCACATAATGTGCAAAATTTGTACTTTGTAGTTATTTCTGTGAAGACTGAATTCCAGCTTTGCTCTGGGCATGGTGACATGTAGGGATGTCCTCACATAAGGCTAAGGGATTTTCCTGAAAGGGGAGACCCGTTTTACAAAAGACCTGTGTGATGGAGAGGGAGGTGGGAGGAAGGTTCAGGATAGAGGGACACATGTGCACCCATGGCTAATTAACGTAGATATATGGCAAAAACCATCACAATATGCAAAGTAATTATCCTCAATTAAAATAAATTAATAAATAAAAATAAAAAACTAATAATTTTTGTAGACTTAAAAAAAAAAAAAAAAAGAAAGACCTGTTTCCAGGAAGAGTTGGGTGGAATTCAGCGTGCAAATCCACATGCCCTTTAAAGAAGACAAAGTCAACCCTTCCTAGTGCATCTTTACCCTGTGGACTGATCCATTTGGGAAGTCTGTGTATGTAAGAGTTTGCTGAAAGCAAGGCAGAGACTGAAACAAATCACTGTAGGCACCTGCATGTAGCTGTGATCAGATGCGCACACAATCTGTGTTGTGTGAATTCTATAGGATGAGTCATAAGTGAGGCTGGTAATTACAATATAAATATACATACCAGTGTTTTTTTCTTCCCTTGTAAAAGATTAATGAGCATGACCTCCTCTCAAAACTTCATTAAATAAGGATTAGGTCATCAGGGAAAGCAGTAGTTTGTTTCTTTTTCCAAAGTCTGCAAGTTAGAACTGGTTTCTAAACAATTCAGGCCAGTGTAGCTGGAGGAGGTTGGCAGGGAGGGGCTGAAATGGCTACAGTGAAGACTAAGGAAGGTGGGAGCAAAGTAAAAACATGGGAAAAGAGAGAGAAGGCAAGAGCAGGTGATATGGGACCCAGGGAGGCCCCAAAGAGCCTTGTTCCTCAAGCAGAGGAACTCCAAAGGTGCAGGGAAAGCTGGGGTTTCTTCCTAGGCCCCCCCAGGCCCAGTCCTTAATCTCAAGCTGATGCTTGTAAATAAATGGAAATATTAGCCTCTGGAGATGCTGCTGGGCCCTGCCTTAGGCTCTGGGTGGCCATGTTAGTTAATTCTGGAAATAACAGAGGCAAGAGAGAGCAGGCTGCAATTCTGGTGAGGATTTCAGCCTCGGGGAGCTGACTTTGGTTCTCTTCTCCTTCCCCATTTCCTTCCCCTGCACAATGGTCCATGACAAAGACTGGAATTCCTGGACCTGTGCAGTCTGAATGGGCTTAAGAGAAGCAAGACCCTCAGGATGCCCAAGCCCTGACCTGGGACAGGTCCACTGGGTGACTTGCCTGGACAGGGAGGCAGCCACTGACAAGAGCTGCCCACAGCAACTGCAGAGCAGTTGGGGCTTGTGCAAGCATGTATAAATGCCTCCATGACACACAAATGATGTGCTGAGAGCCACAGTCACAGATACAGCAGAAGATAAACATTTAGGAACAGTCCACAGCAGGGGCTGGAGTCTCTGGTCCCAAGCAGGTGGGAGCACTGGGAAAGTATTCAGGAAGGTCTTCGGGGAGGCTCAGTGGTTTCCCTTGGCCAGAATCTCATCAGGAAGCATGACATTTCATTTTCCCGATTTGGAAGTAGGCTTGGCTCCCAGATCATGGACCAGTGTAGGGGCCACCCAAAGTAAAGAAAATGCCCACATCACTTGTTGGAGATTGAGTCTGAGCCCAGGTAGGGTATTTGAAATCTGAGGTCCCCTCTCTGGGAAGGAGAAATCTAGATAAGGCTGTGACCAGAAGAAACCAAGTCTGGACAGTGCCCAGGAAGTACAGCAGAACTGTGGGCCAACCCTGAGCATCCTGCTTAACGCCCAGAGTCCTGCTAGCATCCTACTTGGAGAGAGAGTTTCCTCTGATGCCAGGTCAGGTGAACAGGAACCAGGGTTTGGGGAATATAAGACATTCCCTTATAAGGTAAGGAACATAAGACAGAGGCTGTCCCTATCACTCTGCACCTGATGTGTTCCCAGTGACCTTTGACCCCAGTGTGGTCAGAAAAAGCAGCTGGTCCAGGTAGGGAATGAGGGTGAGGGATGGAAGGCAGGGGCACTGGGTGTGTAGACATCGAACGGGGAAGCCTCTCTGGGACTCGGCACCAGCTGGGGCTGAGAATGCAAAACTCCTACAAATAACTGCTCTCTTCACCTCTCCAGTTGGACTTATTAAGGGTGAAGCAGCAGAGGACTGGGGAGGGATCATTTTCTACAGGATGCTATGCACGTGCTATATAATCCAACACACACACACATATACTCATAATCCAGCAGCCCGCATCTCTCATCGTGGTGGACAAACTTAGCTAGTGCCAGAGGAGAGGGAATGGAAAAGGATGTCCTAGAACTTTCTCCTCCCAGAACGCCCAGTTCTCAGGGCTCAGACCAGAGTGTATCACGAGTGGAGGCCAGCTGTAAGGAGCCCCCAGAAGTCATCTTGGTCAGGGAGCTTTCTGAATGGCTGAGTGGAGGTGTGGGAGGTAGGCAGTGAGGAAAAAGAAATGAGGTGGTCACATAACAGAAGGCGGCAGAAATGGACAAGCAAGCATGCCCCAGAGAGGTCCAGAGTGCAAATGCCATGCATTTCCAAGCAATGTGCATGTGCTGTGCTAAGTTGCTTCAGTCGTGTCCAACTCTTTTTGACCCTATGGACTGTAGCACATCTGGCTCCTCTGTCCATGCAGATTATCCAGGCAAGAATATGGGAGTGGGTTGCCATGCCCTCCTCCATGGGATCTTCCCGACCCAGGGATTGAATCACATTTTTTATATCTCCTGATTGGCAGGCAGGTTCTTTACCACTAGGGCCACCTGGGAGCAATATGCAAAAGTGCCCAAACTTCGACAGTCTTGGGGTGGGGCCTCTGAGAATAGATGTTTGCAAAGGAACAGCTGAACCCCTCGGCCAGATCTCAGGACCACCACCCTTCAACTGTTCCCTCCACTAAGCTGGCACTCAGCTCTGCATCACTGCCCCATCTTTTGCTGTAACCTACCATGCAGACATCTAAAGAGCCCAGGACTGCTGCTTGTCAAGGAGAATTGAGAGCAGATGGTGTCAGGCACATAGACAAGCACACACAGACTGGTCCCATGAGCCTGCCAGCATGAACCTTTTGCCCTAGTCTCCACAGCCCAGGGGCTCCACATTCAGTGTAATTTTCCTGTCTCTACCATCCCCTAGGCCCCACTGATCAACTCTACGTCTTCCTGGAGGGTCCCCTGGGTTTGCAGCCTTGAGGGAGTGAACAGGCATAAGTCTAGGCTGCGGGGAAGTCACTGGGCTTAGGGATCGAATGCTCCTCTCGTGCATTAGCAGGTGGGTTCTTTACCACTGAGCCACCAGGGAAGCTCTCTTAAGGTTAGTTGCTGCTGCTGCTGCTGCTGCTAAGTCGCTTCAGTCATGTCCAACTCTGTGTGACCCCAGAGATAGCAGCCCACCAGGCTCCCCCATTCCTGGGATTGTCCAGGCAAGAACACTGGAGTGGGTTGCCATTTCCTTCTCCAATGCATGAAAGTGAAAAGTGAAAGTGAAGTCACTCAGTCGTGTCCGATTCTTAGTTACCCCATCGACTGTGGCCCACCAGGCTCCTCCATCCATGGGATTTTCCAGGCAAGAGTACTGGAGTGGGGTGCCATTGCCTTCTCCGCTTAAGGTTAGTGGTACCTGCTAATTGTCAGAAGAAGGAGGGCATAAAATGCCATTGCCTTCTCTGCTTAAGGTTAGTGGTACCTGCTAATTGTCAGAAGAAGGAGGGCATAGCAACCCACTCCAGTATTCTTGCCTGGAGAATCCCCATGGACAGAGGAGCCTGGCAGGCTACAGTTCATGGGGTCACAAAGAATCGGACAGGACTGGGTGACTAAGCACAGAACAGCACAGCACACATTTGTCAAAAAACAGTGGCTTATTTTCCTTCCTCATTCAACTTGGCCTCTCTGCTGACTTTAACACTGCTAATTCTCTTTCCATTCAAGAAATAAACTAGTGCAGTGCTACCAGGCCAGCTAGGCAACCTTACCCTCTAATGGTACGTCTCTGGCCTCCTAAGCTGGTAGAGGTCAGAGTAGGGGAGGAGAAGTGGCTTGGGAGCTGAGGCAGCTGAAAGCTGTTCCCTTGTCCAATGGTCACAGCTCTGTAGACCTCCAGAAATGTCCAAGGTGAGACAGACAGTGGTTTTGACTTGGCAGTTTCTCCAGTATGTCTACTGTGAGCTTGGTGAAGCTTCCCCCACTGATTTAAATTGCTATCCAAACTTTAATATATTCTCTAAGTCTGAATGAATATGGCACTGTAAATAAGGAGAGAAAGCAAAGGTCAGATTTGGGTGATATTTGACGTAGAAAACTCAGGAATTGATAATGAGAGTAGGATGAAAGAAAGCAAAGTTATGTGAGGTTTGTACCTTGTGAGACTGAATGAATGGGTGACATTCTTAATCAAGTCTGATAGTATAGGAAGAAGGTTATGTTTAGGATAGAAGATAATTTTCTTCTGTTTCAGTATGTCACTATGTCTTTTGGAATATTAAGTTGGAGATGTGAAATAGGCAGTTAGTTATATGAATCTAGAACTTAGTATAGGATGTGAGCTGGTATTTGGATAACCATCAGCTTGTTGATAGTAAATGAAGCCATTGGAACAATTTGGATAACCTAGGTTGAGTGTATGTATAAATATAGATATAGATATAGATATAGACATAGATAGATCCGTAGATAGATAGTCAGAGATAACCCAGTAATGATTCCTGGGAAATTCCAAAATTTGAGGAATTTGCAATGAGAAGTAACAAACTTAATTGAAAAGTATGGTCAGAGTGGTAAAAAGAAAATCCAAAATAGTACCATATATGAAAACAAAGGGAATAATTTCTTGAATGGAAAAGGAATTAGCAGTGTTACATTCAGCAGAGAGGCCAAGTTGAAAGAGGAATGAAAATAAGCCACTATTTTTGACAATTAGCTGGTACCAATAACCTTAAGGGGATTTCTCTGGTGACTCAGTGGTAAAGAACCTGCCTGCTAATTCAGAAGATGCAAGTTCGACCCCTGCATCAGGAAGATCCCCTGGAGAAGGAAATGGTAACCTACTCCAATATTCTTGCCTGGGAAATCCCATGGACAGAGAAACCTGATGGGCTACAGTCCATTGGGCCACAAAAGAGTCAGATATGACTAAGGAACTAAACAACAGCAACAATAACCCTAAGAAGAATTTACATATAGTAGCTGAGGAAGAAGCAATATTCTAATCTTTTGATACTAATATTAATATCATTGTCTTATATATCATATGCCTCATGTCTTCACCCTTAAATATTTATTCCTAACAGATTCATGAGTTATATTACTAATAGCACTTTATGATATTCAGCCTCAGAGAGGTGAAAACAATTGCACAAGAGGTCATTCAGTTAGTGAATGCTGGGGTCAAACCAATTTCTTTATTGAAAAAGCCTTACTCGAATTCACAAACATCAGTTTCTTTTCTATCCTCCTGAAAGAAATATGAAAATAAACTCATTTTTTTCTTTTTTAATCTTTTTTTCTGACTTCAAATATTATGTTCTTTCCATTTTACCACATTGTGTTTCTGATATACTGCTTTTGGAAGATGTTTTGTCCTGGTGCTGGGATGGGAATGGTAGTACTTAAAAAAAAAAATGTAGTCTCATGGGAGAGTTTAAGATGAAGGAGATTTAAGCACACTGATAAATTGGAGTGACAGAAGCAAAGGATCCAACTGAATACAGAGGAATAAGGAGATTATTGGGCTTCCCAGGTGGTGCTAGTGGTCAAGAACTTGCCTGCCAATGCAGGAGATTTAAAAAGATGTGGGTTCAATCCCTTGGTTGGGAAGATCCCCTGGAGGAGGACATGGCAACCCACTCCAGTATTCTTGCCTGCATAATTTCCATGGACAGAGCAGCCAGATGTGCTATAGTCTATAGAGTCGCAAAGAGTCAGACATGACTGAGCACAGCACAAGGAGATTATTAATGGAGGATGCAGGAAGCTTTGGGATAGACAGCACAAGCAACTTAATTTCAGACAAAATGTTACATTCTTTTTATTCTGAGACAAGAGGGTATGACTACATTTTCATCATACCCTCTACCGTAGAGGGAAGTTGGTGTTCCCAGCTTTATTTTCTCTGTGACTAAGGGACATTTTTGCCTTATATTGTGGGTGACAGACGTAGAGGCTAAAGGAGAATGATAAAACTCTGAACCAGCTGCCATGGGAAGTGTGATCAGGAGCTGCCTAAGAATTACCAAAAACATTATTAAGCAGTAGGGGAAAACTAATTGAGAAACAACCTATTCATAGTGCTTCCAAGTTTCAGTTATGTGGCTAATTGCAAAAGTGGCCCCAAACTTCCACTCCTATCTATACCCACTTCCCTTGCAATGTGACATTGCAGCCCTTACTATCAAAAAATGGAATATATTTCTCCACTTTTTGAATCTTGTCTGGCCTTGTGATTTATTTTAGCAAATAGGATGTGGTATAAATGACATCATATCAGTTCTGAGTTTAGATTTCAAGAGACCCGGCAGACTCCAACTCTCCCTCCTGGAACTCTTCTGTCACCATGTGAACAAGACCACTGTATCTGATAGATGATGAGAGACATGATGTCTGGTTGCCCTCCATTACCCGAGGTGAGAACCAGCCAACACCTAGAAGCAGGGGCATCTTGCTGACACTTGAGGAAACACAGTCAAGGTCAGAAGAAGCTCACATATGGACCTGAGCTAAATTGCCAACGCAGAATCATGAACTAAATGAAAGACTGTTGTCATAAATCATTGAGTTTGCAGGTGCTTTTTAATACAATAATCACCCAATGATATGAGTATGTGATTTCTCACCCTCCAAACACCTAGAAGTCTTGCTGTAGGATTGGTGAATAAGTAGTTGAATTTATTCAGTCAGCATCTTGGACTCTTGCAGAGGTGGGCAATAGGACAAAGGGACAAGAGAATTATGTTTCAGAACTTGTTTGTAAAGTGATCAAACACAAGGTCCAGACAGGCAAGGGATGTAAATGAAGCCATGGATTCACTAACAGGATAGACTAAACTTGGGGGAGAGGGAAGGCGTTAAGGGATCAGCATCACAAACATATGCCTTGACTTTTAAGACATGTCCTTAGTACAAAGGCAAAGACATTTATATTGTATGTCTTTATGGGGAAAGACAGCAGATAAGCAAACTTTCCTTCTAAATCTAAACTGCTCATTACCTATTAACTATCACTTTAATTGCAAACAAATGGCTAATGTATGTGTCTGAACACTGTAACAAGAATTCCAAAAACAAATATATTTTTTTAAGATGCATTATACTTTAAGAATTAGTGACATAACAAATGCATTCAAGTTAACATAATATGATGAAAATGTCATTCATTTTAAAGCAATTCACAGGGAGCATATTAATCAGTCCTAGGTTGCCTTGAAAAGAATACATTACATTTTTTTTTAAGGAACACATTATTTCCACTGTGTGAAAATAGGGAAAAAATAAAAAAAAAAAGCATGTCATTTGATGAAATCCTTTGGTCTGAACATGAGAAAGAAGTCAAAAGGATTTGTAATTTGCTCTCTATAATCTTCAGAAATGGCTGCCTGGGTAGCTCAGCTGGTAAAGAAACCGCCTGCAACGCAGGAGACATTGGTTCCATTCCTGGGTCAGAAAGTTCCCCTGGGGAAAGGAAAGGCTACCCACTCCAGTATTCGTGGGCTTCCTTGGTAGCTCAGACAGTAAAGCATCCCCCTGCAATTCAGGTGACCTGGGTTCAGTCCCTGCATTGGGAAGATCCCCTGGAGGAGGGCATAGCAACCCACTGCAGTATTCTTGTCTAGAGAATCCCATGGGCAGAGGAGCCTGGAGGGCTAATAGTCCATGGGGTTGCAAACAGTCAAACATGACTGAGTGGCTAAGCATAGCACAGCACAGCACAGCACAGCAAATTTCTGAAAACCCTACAACTTCTGAAACAAATTGAATTCAACAGACCATACCTAACCACAGTTAGCTGTCAATAAGCACATGTGTATGCTTATTTACTGCGTAAGAAGACCACTTTGTCCAGAATTACTGAAAATCATGTACTGTACTTCCAAAATCGACTTCCAAAAATGGAAAGAAATGTAACTTCCAGTGAATTACCCAAAGGACTCTTTCTGTTAACTACCAGTTGTGTCATCTCTCTGAGCCACTTGGCATGGCCTGAATATTGCAATGAGGATAAGGAAAGGTCCCTGGTGACTTAACCACCAATACACAAACCTCCATTTTGTATGCACAATAGAAAATTAGTTTGGCAGCCACAAAATTTGTCTCCTAAGAACTGGCTGGTTTTCATGTTATGAATGAGCAAGATTCATTTTTTTATTGAGGAAGTCCTCATTATATCTGTAAGTACCCATCTAATTCTATTTCTTCTAGAAATAGACTAGGGGCACTTTCTGTGTCTCTAGTTACCTCAAACTCTACCTTTATCTCTTTTTCTTTATCTCCAGATCAGTCTCTTGCTACCTCAATCTCCCTCTTGTCCAATTGCTACACACACACACACACACACACACACACACACACACACACTGGTTTGTAGTACTAAAGGTAATTATCAAATGTGGCTCACAAATATTTGTCAGTTTGAACAAGAAAGTCCCCTTAGATCATGTGTTAATCTAAGGAGTTTGATAACACATACAGATTCCTTGGCCCCACCCTCAGAGATATAATTTCTATACATCTAGAATTAGATGCCAGTAGTCATATCTTTTAAGTTTTTTACATGATTTTCATGGTCAATCAGGCTTGAGATTCACTTCCTTGTAGGTATAAAGAGGCCACTCCTATTCTTTACTGCACTTTCAAAATACCATCTCCCTCAGATAATTTCTCTTTATGTCTGGATGCCTACCCAAAGAAATGTTCAAAAAAGTAGAGGCTCAATATTCCCTACTCTTTAGGAAAACCTATCTTTGGGGGAAAATATCCTCCCACAGACATATGCTTGCAAAAGGAAAAGAGGGCCTGCTTCACTACACAGGTTCAAACACTTGTCTATCTACCCTATCCCTTCAATAGCAAATAGGATAAGGAAAGGGGAAGAGGAGATAATATTTGCTAAAGCACCAAAATATTTGCCAAAATATGAGCTAGAAGGTTTTGCATAATCTCATTTGATTTTTCTAACAAGTGTACAAATTAGTATGAGCAAACCCAACTTATGGATCAGGAAACTGATGCTCAAAGAGAACGAATCTACTCATAATGGCATAACTAACATGGAGTAGAACAGAGATTCAAAGCATGTTGTCATTGACCTATATTTAGGAAACCACCCTGATAGTCACAGCCTCCATACACGCTAAACATATATTTCATTTTTCAGCCTAAAAGGCATACAGTGTACTGGAATGAACAGTGTGTTAGAATGAAATAAGAGTACCGAACTCTGGTTTCCAGCCACAGTTCTTCCCCTAATTAGCTTTTGTGACCTTTGTGAACATTCTTACATTTTTGGGGCCTCATATTTCTCATCTATTAAATAAAGATGGGGTGGGATGTAATTTCAAATTTGTCACCCTTAAATATCTTTGCCTCCTCTACTCTTCTCTATCCTTGAATGTCCAGTACAGACTATATTGCATGCATTACCTGGCATTTTTAGAACATGTCCTTCCTAAACACAGAATAAGTCTGAGGCAGTGAATGTTCATCTCCCCTTATATATTTGAAATGTTTTGTATTACGTCCTATTGTCCCTCATACATGATTCAGTACTGGTCAATAACTGTCAAACTCACCACCCCTAAAATATCTCAGTTCACTCATCTGTTTCAGGATGCATTCCAATTCTGATGTCTGTTGCTTACTTTGTGTTTGTAATGCATATAAGTAGAGGTTATTGTAGGGTTTCTAATTATAGAACTACTCTTTGGAGAAATATTTTTGTTCTTTTGCAAAACTGACTATGCTTCAGAGCAGTGCATTAGGAGAGAGCCTCCTCCACATCAAAAGGTATATCCTAAGCAGAAGTATTAGCACCTGGAAAGAAAATACTATCATGAACACACAAGTGAAATACACAGACATGTTTAACTAGAAAGAATACTGCAAAAATTGTGAAGGGACCTGAACCTGAGTTCAAGTTCAGCTACTACTAGATGTTTAACCTTGGATAAGGCATTTGACTTTCCAAGATTCACCTCTGTAAATGATTCTCCAAAGGCAATGAAATATTTGAGCACAAAATAGGTGAGCTTGAAGATCTCTGCAATCCTCTAGGTTTCCCCCAGACAATTCATTATCCCTTTCTCCTCTCTACTCAAATCTCTAACACCTTCTTTTTATTTCCTATTTCACTAAGGAAACAACAATGAGAAGAAAACATCCACAAGCTTCCAACACAATGTCTTCATCTGCCTGCATCTGTGCTCATATACTCTGACTTCTTTCCTGTTACAGTGAAAGACAAATATCCAAAATAAGACCAACACTCCATTTGTGCACTGAATCCTGAGCCCCTGGTCCTTACTCAAGGCCTCTGATCCTGCAACTTCTCTCCTGTGTCACATATTTCTCCCTTCTCCTAGATCATTCTCATCAACTAACTTGTTCTCATATTCTAGGATCTCTTTTTAAATTAAAAAAAAAAAAAACTTTTGAAAACACTTTGAGCCTCATGTCCTTCTCTAGGTACCTCCAAATTATCTTTACAGCAAGACTTCTCTAAAGAGTGGTCTATATTTTCTTCCAAGTCCTCTCAACTGACTCAAAGATCACTTTTTTGTTCTTTATTTCACGTCTTAACAGGATTTGACAGAGTGAGCCACTCCATTCTTCCCTTGGCTTTCAGACATCACACTGTCCTGACTTCTCTCCTGTTTCAATGGTTACTCCATTTCAGAGCTCAATACTCTATATATCGAACTCTAGTTTCATGATGCAAAACATCATCAGTGTGCTGTGCATGCTCAGTCACTTTGGTTTTGTCTCTTTTTGAAAATATGGACTGTAGCCCTCCAGGCTCCTTTGTCCATGGGATTCTCCAGGCAAGAACACTGGAGTGGGTTGCCATGCCCTCCTCCAGGGGATCTTCCCAACCCAGGGATTGGACTGGTGTCTCCTGAGCCACTGAGCCACCTGGGAAGCCCCATAAGTGTGCTAACAGCCCTCCAATTTATATCTCCATATAACACTTCTTTAATGAATGCCATATTCATATATCCACTTGCTTACTCAATAACTGGAAAGGCATTAGCATTTACTGCTGTAGAATATGGGCTTCCTAGGCAACCCCATGACCTGTGTAGGACCCCTCCATGAGTAGTCTTTGTATTAGAGCTCCCCGGTGGGGCTAGTTGAGACTTTCTCAGGGTTGTACTCAGTGTGAGGCAACTTCCTACCGAAGGTATCCTAAGCTCAAACCTGGCAGCCAAATGTACTCTAATAGCAAGTTATTTCTTGAAGGGAGATTTGATTGAACACTTTCAGGGCTCCCACAAAAGCTACATCTTTGAGCTCAGAGTCACCAGCACTGGCAGTGAAGTACCTCTTCCTCAGAGGTCTGAGTTTCAGCTGGGGGAGGATCCCCCTCTAAGCTTTGAATGTATAATCATTCAACCTCTTTCCTTTTGTTCCAGTCTTAGGGGTGATAGCTCTTTCCCTTATTTGCTACTTGCATGATACCTCAGAATTCTCTTTTGACTCTTTCAGTTGCCTAGTTAAAATGACTAGTTAAATACTTAGTTTAAAAATTGTTTAAAATTCTCTCCATTCAAATAAGTGGTGTTTTTATTTCCTGTTTGGACTTTACTTGATGCCAGCATTATCTAATGACTTTCTCTTGCAGTTAATGAAGATTCAACTGTCTTTCCCAAACCTTGACCCATATTCGCTAAACCTAAGCATATTTCTCATTCCCCAATCTTAGTTACATTCTATCACTGTTATATCATAAATCAGTTCAATGTTTAAACTATTTGACTATGCTAAAAGCTAGTCTCAATTCAACCTCATACCTGACCAGAGAGCTTTGGGTTTTGTTTGAGCTAATGATTGTCTTGATTTCTATATATGATACCTTTCTTAATCTCAACCAGCACTCTTCCTTGATTATATAAATGTTCTCCAATATGTTCAAACATATTTTATTATTATTACTCTCTTGAAGACCTCTATCAGAGCCTTCTATATCTGGGAATTCTGATTGTTCCCTAGGCCAGCTATATAACTGTTGTCTCGGGAATTCCTGTCACCAGTTCCTATCACCCTGGAGCTTTTTTGGAGCCACCCTTTCGTGTGTTGGATCTTCTGTTTACACCTATTTTTAATCAGACCCTTCTTTAATACACAAGACAGCAGCTGATTGACAGTGCCTATCAATATCATAAATTTTAAAGCTAAAAGAAATGAAGATGAAATGTATAAAATTTCAGTTGAAGTAATGGAAAGTCAAGGCAGGAAATATTTACTAACAACGTGAGAGATTGTAATATGACTTTTGGACTCTTATGCATATTTCATCTTCTTCAATGTCTGATCTACAAAGAGCCTGAATAACAAGAGGAATTTGTCAGATGCTCACTCACTACAAAACTAATTTCAAAGAAACTAAAATGTCCACTTCGATTATGTGCTCAAATTATATTCAGAGCAGTAATGCCACCACCATTAAATAATTTCTAATTGCCTCATTAGCTAGAATTTGCAGAAAATGCAGTGGACCAGAAATCTGCACTTGTATGTATCTGTTTTTCTTTGTAAGTTAAGATATTGGCCATGAGCATGTGACAAAAGTAACTGAAACAGGAAACGGTTACTATTTTAATAACAACTAACTTGGCTCAATTGACTTTGAAATTCGTTTGCAAAGAGGCTCCCATAGAAATAAATAAATTCCATATCCAAAGTAAAAAGAAAACAAAACAAGCCAAAAGGGGTTGGAAGTGGGGAAAGGATAGGCACAAATGCCAAGGAGAAAGGTCTAATATCAAGTTCAGTCCACAAAAATATGATGTCATGTCATGCACAACAAAGACAAACTAATTGTTTCAGATTGATTTCAACAAAAGTGTGATTGGTTTCATTCTTGAGGAAGAAAGAGAAGGAAAGAACTATCAATTGTTTTGACCAGGAGAGAAACATTATATTTTAAACCATTGGCCTGAATTTGTGTTATAACAAAGATAAAATTACAATAAATCTTAATAGTAATGCCAAATAGAAAGTCTTATTAGGACTTAGAAGCCAGTCTTTTAAAACTAAACATTCTCCAAAAGATGTTTTCAACTAGCTGCACCCTTTTTGTTGTTACTTTAAAAGCTACCACAAGAGGGCAATAGCTCTAGGCCTCACTGCAGCTTCCTTCCGTTTCAAACTACAGAGGGTCAGGTTTTTTCAGATAACAGCCTGGAGATGGCTCACATTTTTCCACAGTGCAAGTGTGTCTGCAAGGTCTTACAGCTCACAGTTAGGCAGCATCCACTGAAGTCCAAAACTTATATAACACTGTATTGTGCTATTGCAGTAGTTCTCTTCTCTGACTCTGCATTAGTGCCATCTGGGGTGCTTTAAACACACACACACACACACACACATACACACACACACAAATGATGCCTGAAGAATGTCTCATTCAGTATTGGAATACTTAAAAAATTTCCTCAGTAAGGCTGTCACAGATAAGAACAATGTGAAACCCAGCCTCAGGATATTAGAAAACAGTATTAAGGAATTTGAGGATTTCACATTCGTGTGAGTACCCTTTCCTTATTTTATCTGCAGTCATTTCAGGGGATCTTATAATGAAGGAAAAGCTTGAATCATCTTTCTGACTATTTATTTTATTCAGCCCAATAGTTTAGATTAGGCTGCCTGTATCAGTCTACCTTTTATAATAAAAGGTTTATGCTCATCTGGAAACTTAAATACTTTTTAAAGGGGGCAACAACATTTTATTATTATCTCTAATAAATTATTGCTAGGAAATCTTTAGCAGAATTCATGTTGCAGACTGTCAATCCAGCTCAATGCCACAGACATCACCTTAATGTAAGAAGGAGCAGAGATGCAAATCCTTATGTGAACAATGATCAAATTAATAAAGGATATTTGTTCTAATTAACACAGATCTCATTCCAATTTTAACTTCATAGACATTACAGAAATAAAATGTTTTGGAACTCAGAGTGAGTCTAAAGTCTTCGTGAATAATTAAAGATTTGTTTTCAAAGCCATTAAAAACAAAATTCAAAAACCAGATTCAACAGCTAAAAAAAGGAGAAACATACCAAAGATTCTATTGCTATAGTTTGAGCAAAGATGACAGGCTGATTTATCTAGATTATCTATTGTACTACTAGTATATAACAAATGGTAGAAAGAGGTTTTGTGTCAGACAAATGTTTTTAAAATCCTGATTTATAAATTTCTTAACTATGCATCATAGGTAAAATACTTAACCTCTCTGTTTTTTCTTGTGTAATAATGGGACTAATTACTACATCACACCATTGTGTCAATGAAATGGGGCAATCAATGCAGAGAAAATGCCAATAGGTAACTTAGTACATGGCAGATGGTATTAGATACTGTTCTAGTAACTGACTTTTCAAAGTCTGGAATGTTCTATAGTTGCTGCAACTGCTGTTCATTGCTTGATCCTTAGGTAAGGCCCAGGATGATTAATGTCTGATCACAAGCTTTATGCTCACAATATGGTGTTTCCCATTCAGCTGCTGCTATTCACAGCTCACTGCACCCCCCTCCCCCACAAAAACCACCCTTCACCAGGGCTTAATCATGATGCATCAGTGAAACTACAACCAGATGACTGACCAAACAACAACAACAACAACAAAACAGTGAAACAAAGTCACGTTGAAATGTTAATGGGGACAAGTTCTGCATTTGCCCATCTCTTGGAAGCAAATGGATTTTCAATTAACATTTCACTGTCAGATTGGGATAGGTCTGTCTTATCGTATCTTTGTGACCCTTTCTCCTCCAGAAGTGAATAGAGCAGCAGCATAAAATAGGAAGTATAAGTTATATTCTATTGAAAGTGTATATTTACTTTAACATTTACTAACATGTGTCCAAGTTATCTGAGCAAGCTCCTCAGAAGCAGAAACTATGTCTATTCATCTCTGCATTCTGTTCAAGCTCAAGAACTGGTACTAAAGATATGCAAATTAAAATAAGACTATCCATCCATCTAGTTTGCAAAACCTGAAAAGTATGAAAATATCCATTTCTGGCAATAATCCAAACCTTTTTGGAATCAGTGATATGTTTAACAAGCCTTAAAAATACCCTTGCCCTTTGATATGGCAATCACAGTAATCAAGCCTAAATGGAGATTTAGAGAATGTTGAAAGTTAGAGTTTCAATGTTCACACAGTGTTGCTTATAATACAAAAATAAACTAAGACTACTGGTGGGAGACTAGTTAAATATAGTGCATCTATAAGATTAAATACTATATAATTATCAAAAATGATGTCAAGGGAACTATTTCCTGGCTTTGAAAAGATATGTTCATAATATACTAAGTGATAGAAGCATACCACAAATAGTACAATCACATTTTTGTCTAAAATAAAATAATATTATATATACTTGAAACTATTCTGGGAGCCTGGGAGTATATACTCTAAAATATAAACAATCATAACTTTAAATGATGAAATGACAAGGGACTGTTTACTTATTTATACATTTCTGCATTAATTTCTATAGCAAGTATGTATTAGTTTCTATTCAATTGAAGTTTAGATATTTGGAAATATTCAGATAGATAGAAAACTACAAAGAGTAATGAAACAATTACCCTTGTAAGCTTTATTCAGAATAGATATTAACATTTTGGCAAATCTGTTTCATCTCTCTCAATAAAAATAAAAATGTGATACAGCTATTCCTTTCTGCTTCACAGAGGTAAACATTACTCTCAAAGTTTATGTGCATCTTTCCTGTGAATATATATTTTTCTATGTATTTATAGATAAATTATTATTTTGTTTTAATTTTCAAACAAATAATGCTATTGTCATTATTATCATAACCATCATCATCACTTTAGTTAAGCTTTATCAAGCAGCTTTACCAGTATAAACTCATTACATTATGCTGTACTGCCTCACTATACAAATTTACTTGGATAAATTTTATATGTTTTTGTGTTGAAGTGGTATGTACTGCTACCCCAAAGTGAATCTAATTTGCACTTTATTTAATTTCTCTTGAGGCAAAGGTTTTCTGTTTTGTTTAATTTATTATTTTGCTTTGTATTTGTGAATTCTCTTTTCATTTCTTTGATAGATTCAATATATTGAACATAATATTATTTATGTATTCAATCTTATATCAGCAAAATAGCTAGATAATTAACACCCTTTTCTTTATTCTTTAGAATATGTAGCATTATGTAGATAGAGACTTCAGGTGCCTCAGGTCAGTACTTTTGTTCAGGGGGGAAAATTTCTATTGATGTTTGAGATTGAAATATTCATACAAAAGAAAGATCTTATTTGGCAGTGATATAATTCATCTTAAGTCAAGACACATTTCATTATTTCAGTTGAGAAGCTATATTTTATTTATAATGGCTTTCCAATGCTAAATGGCAAAAATCTATTTTATAAACTAATAACAAAATAAAAATGAGAATTGCCCTTATCCTTCCATTTTCAATTTGAACCTAATCTCATCCTCATTCTTAGTAAAGTTTCAAGGCCCAATGTCACAATTCTTGTTGAATTTCTTATCCTTTTTGTTCTTTTCACATATGACATAACCTTTCAACCACACCTGGTATTTATGCGGCTCCTCAGATTTGGTCAACATGTGCCACTTAAAGCCTTAAAAGAGGAGGATGGGTATCAGTGAGTTGAAAAAAAATGAAAGATAATGGAAGAAGTATTGATCCATTTGACCATTTTCACAGATGTAGCCTGGAGGATTGCTGGTTCTATTTCAAATAATAACTTTCAAAAGCTTCCATAAGATGTGAAGCTGTATACACAAGAGACTATTCATTCCTTATTGACCTAATTTAAAGAAACCATACTTTACCCTCACAAAAATAGAGAAAAAAACAATTTTTTAACCCTAACCTGAAGCACCTTAGGATTTAACAGCCTTTCCATTCTTTTTAGAGTTTTTAAGGAAGACAGACAAGGAATCTAATGTGGGAATTTGCCTTTAGACTCTATCAACTATGATGCTATGTTCTAGTCATAATTGACTAGGTAATCCTATAAAGAAATAAAATTTGGGTGTCTGCTCTTAGCCTAAAGTAGAAACATGTTTAATCCTATTTAGACATCAACTATCATGTTAGATAATTTGTAACGATGAGGTATCTATTACTTGCTGTTATGTAGCAAGATTAACATTTATACCTGTGAGGCCTAAAAATCTTGTGTGCTAAAATAATTCATTTTGTGGAAAGGGATAGTTAAAGACTTTTATCCCACAAACTTTTCATTGTTCCAAGGAGCATTATAAGCTATATTCTCAATGTGTCTATTTCATATATTTTTTATTTTAAGAGATACTTCTATATAACAGTTAGCAGACATCTGAACTTTGAAAATGTGATTTCCCATTCCCAACTCTTGGGTACACTTTTACAGCTTAGTGAATCTCAAATTATGAAATCTATGCTTTTTCAGTTGACTGGACTCATTATCTTACAAAGGTTAAGAGAGCAAGCCTTGAAGTTAGCTCACCAGGGACTGAATCACTGATCCGTCTCTTCATTGTGTGACTCTGGAGAAGTTATTTAACCTCTCCTTGCCTCAGTATACTCATCTGTAAAGTGGAATCAATAACAATACCTATTTCTAGGGTTGTAAAATGAAGATTAAATGAATTAATAAGCATAAAGTATTGTGAACAGAATGTGGCATGGAATAAATGCTACATAAGTATTAGTATTCTGTACATTCTTCACATTATGATCTTGGTTTCTGACATTTCTTCATAGAAATTCTCAATTTGCAAGTTTGAAAGTATCTAGATCAGAATCATTTTAGGTACAGATTATCTATGTTTTTGTTTTTGCATTTTTACATTTTTTTCTTGGTTTTTTTTGTTTCATTATTTGACTTTTGTAGATAAGAATGATCAAGAAAATCTGGAACAGCAAAAAAAAGTTTGCTGTTCGCTCCATTTTAATTTGAGGAGTAAAACATGCATCAATTTTCTCCTGTGAGAACAGTATTATTAGTTGAATTTGTTAGCAAGAATGCTACTCACTAAATTACCATTTACATTGATTATTTGCTCTTGCAGGTTTCTGGATCATTTCTATTGCTATGCTTGTTTTGTTAGCCATGAATTTGCCTTCTTTTTCTTTCTTTTTTTTTTAAATTTATGCTAATTTTATTTTAAATTTAATTTTATTTTTTAACTTTACAATATTGTATTGGTTTTGCCATATATCAAAATGAATCCGCCACAGGTATACATGTGTTCCCCATTCTGAACCCTCCTCCCTCCTCCCTCCCCATACCATCCCTCTGGGTCGTCCCAGTGCACCAGCCCCAAGCATCCAGTATTGTGCATCGAACCTGGACTGGCAACTCGTTTCATATGTGATATTATATATGTTTCAATGCCATTCTCCCAAATCATCCCACCCTCTCCCTCTCCCACAGAGTCCAAAAGACTGTTCTATACATCAATGTCTCTTTTGCTGTGTCATATACAGGGTTACTGTTACCATCTTTCTAAATTCCATATATATGCGTTAGTATACTGTATTGGTGTTTTTCTTTCTGGCTTACTTCATTCTGTATAATAGGCTCCAGTTTCATCCACCTCATTAGAACTGATTAAAATGTATTCTTTTTAATGGCTGAGTAATATTCCATTGTGTATATGTACCACAGCTTTCTTATCCATTCATCTGCTGATGGACATCTAGGTTGCTTCCATGTCCTGGCTATTATAAAGTGCTGCAATGAACATTGGGGTACAGGTGTCTCTTTCAATTCTGGTTTCCTCAGTGTGTATGCTCAGCAGTGGGATTGCTGGATCATAAGACAGTTCTATTTCCAGTTTTTAAAGGAATCTTCACACCTGTGATTTTGTCCTGGCATTAGTTCTGGGATCTACTCATTGATAGCTGTCAAAATTTAATTTTACTGTCAAAAACATAATGAAAATTTAATCTGTATTGCAGAATGTTCAGACATATGCGATGTTCAGGAAGAGTAGAGAAGTTCTTAACAAGTCTTCTTAACATATCTAAGCTTGGTGCTCTTCTACTTAGACTGTGAAAGTCCACTTAAAGTGGAGGGCAGGGTAAAAACAATTTGCCTACAAATATTAGAAACACCTACAAAATTTGATTTTTCATTTACCTCTTACTTGATGATGACCACTTTTCCTATTACTTATTAAATCTTGAAATACTGAGAAAAATTTGGAGAAATAAGAAAAGTCCCTTTTACTTGACATCTTTTGATCCCTGAATATCTTACTAAAATCCTAATAATATTATTGGCTGTTTATTTATGCACATACAAGAAGGCAAGCACTGCTATATAGATAATTTGAATAGTTTAAATATTTTATTCTTATTTTACAGAGGTCAAAATTGAGACTCTAGAGGTTAAAAAACTTGCCTAAAGTTATGTACCCTGGTAAGTAACAAAACTACAATTGTTGTGCTCTTTCTATTTCACTTAGTAATGGTGAGATAGAGAAATTTGGAAAATATGACCTAGATCTCGGAGTATTGCATGCCCATTGACATTTTTGTCACTCCTATTACACACACAAAGACACATGCCTCAAATGAGTTTACTACTACTATTTTCCTACAGAAATAGCTGTCTTCATCTATCAAAATTTTAAATTTAAGCTTCAATCCATAACATATAGTTTTCAAAATATAGTAATACTACAGTAAGACAGGCTATAATAGAGACTGTGTGTGTGTGTGTGTGTGTGTGTGTGTGTGTGTGCGTGCTTCTCCCACACCTCCACTCCTGGCCTTCCTCCAGAAGACAGAATACTAAACACTTCATTTTTGCCCTAGACAGCAAATTTGAGTTTTTCTATTTGTTTTGATTTGAGAAAACTGAGTAAAAAAAGATTATAGAACTTTTCAAAAGCCAGACAATGATGAAACTAAATCTAAGAATCTTAATGCTGATAAGTCCAATATCAAACCTATATGCAAACCCTTACATCCTCCAATTTTTTGGCTGTAAGCATATGATGCACTTTTTTCTTTTTCACGTTAACTAAGAACAATGTCTATAGTATAGTTAAAATATAATAAAAATGATAATATAGGTTTGAACAAATGTAAAATTACATATATCCATCATTATGATATGAAACAATATTTTCACTGCCCTAAAAATCCTCTGGGCTCTGCCACTTTATCTCTCCTCCCTTCTCACCCCTGACAACCACTGATTTTTTTATTGTCCTCATACTTTTACCTTTTCCAGAATGTCATAGTTTTGGAATCATATAGGACATAGCCTTTTAAGATTGGCTTATTTCACTAGGTAATATGCTTAGAGTAAACCCTAAGACAGACTATGAACTTTGGGTGATTATAAAGTGTCAATATAGGTTCATCCTTGGTGAAAAAAAAATACCATTCTGATGACCGATGTTGATAATAGGCTTTCTGATAGGGCTTCCGTGGTAGCTCAATTGGTAAAGAATCTGCCTGCAATGCAGGAGATTCCAGTTCAATTCCTGGGAAGGGAAGATCCCCTGGAGAAGGGATAGGCTACCCACTCCAGTATTCTTGAGCTTCCCTTGTGGCTCAGCTGGTAAAGAATCTGTCTGCAATGTGGAAGACATGGATTCGATCTCAGTGCTGGGGAGATCCCTTGGAGAAGGGAAAGACTACCCACTTCAGTACTCTGGCCTAGAGAATTCCATGGCCTGTATAGTCCATGGGGTTGCAAAGAGTCAGACACAGACTGAACAACTTTCACTTTCATACATGTGTGAGAGCAGGAAATATATGGGGGTTTCTCTTATATGTCTGTTATGTCCCTCTCAATTTTGTTGCAAACACAAAAAAAGCTTTACAAAATAACAAAATAAATAACAAAATAAAGTTGTTTAAAAAAGGTAATGTCTTTGGGAAAGTAGATATACAAATAAATTAATCTTGAACAGGAAAATGATTTAAGATATAAATAGCTACATAAAATAAGATCTCTAGAATATAATAACAGGTTGATTTTAAAGAAGCAAAAGTAATATCAAGATGTGAAAAAATGGACAGAGGAAATTTAATGTATTTTTAAATTTTTATGTTTTATTTTTTATTGTAGGATAATTACAGTATTGTGATTTAAACAGAAAATGTTAAATCTCTGAAACCAAAATGAGATTTATTTAATAACTAGTCAAGAAAGTGAAGTTGTTCAGTCATGTCTGAAGCCTACCAGGCTCCACCATCCATGGGATTTCCCAGGCAAGAATAATGGAGTGGGTTGCCATTTCCTTCTCCAAGGGATGTTCCCGACCTAGGGATCAAACCCAGGTCTCCCACATTGCAGGCAAACTCTTTACCATCTGAGCCACCAGGGAATCTCAACTAGTCAAGGTGTCACATAAATCATTACAACTAGCAAATGGGATAACTTTCAATTAGTATGTATACATGTATAATGATAGAGCAAAAGAGAGAGAGAGAGAGACCATGTTTATTCTGTCTGTTACAAGGACAGGGGAGCAGGAAAGAAGAGCTCGAGGAGAAATCATTCCAGTAATCAGTGAGCAATTTCAGACACCCATGTACACATCTGGCAAGATAAGCAGATCCATAAACTCTGCCCAGCAGATCTCATTAGTGATTTTGAAAGGGATTAGATATCAATCATCACCTCTATATGCTTCCTGCATAACAGTCTGCTTGATACAATATGCATGACTCATAAGGCTAGTAGAGTCTTAGGTAAAATATGAATGAAAACATATTTATGTATAGAAGTTAAGCTCTCTTCAAAGCATATAGAAGGGCATTCAGTTTATGTCTCTCATTATCATCACCAAAGGGATTTACTGTAAACACTTCCATTGATTGTCAAATGACATAACAATATATCATGTGTTCTGATTTAAGAAAAATAGGGCTTAAATGTTATTACAAATGAGATTTAATTTGAAACAATAAATCCTGTAATTGGATAGATTTTAACAAAATGAAAACCAAAGACACTTGCTCCTTGGAAGAAAAGCTATGTCCTACCTAGACAGCATATTAAAAAGCAGAGATGCTACTTTGCCAACAAGGGTCCATCTAGTCAAAGTTGTAGTTTTTCCAGTAGTCATGTATGGATGTGAGAGCTGGACCATAAAGAAAGCTGAGCGCCAAAGAATTGATGTTTTTGAACTGTGATGTTGGAGAAGACTCTTGAGAGTCCCTTGGACCACAAGAAGGTCCAACTAGTCAATCCTAAAGTAAATCAGTCCTGAATATTCATTGGAAGGACTGATGCTAAAGCTGAAACTTTAATACTCTGGCCATTTGATGCAAAGAACTGACTCATCGGAAAAGACCCTGATGCTGGGAAAGATTGAAGGTGGGAAGAGAAGGGGACGGCAGAGGATGAGATGGTTTAATGGCATCACTGACTCTATGGACATGAGTTTGAGTAAGCTCCGGGAGTTGGTAATGGACAGGGAAGCCTGTCATGCTGCAATCCATGGGTTGCAAAGAACCAGACATGACTGAGCGACTGAACCGAAGACAAATTTTCTGAGAAACTGATGTTTCCAATGACAGGCTATAAGCGGTTTATAACTTTGGTCCAGTCTGCACATTATTTATTTTACTGTAAGGAATATGGGGCTACATCTAAAGTAATCCCCACTCCTCAGTAGGCGACCAAAGCTGCATATACTTCTCACCATGCAGGGCTTATTTTCAGCACAGGAAAAGACTGAACCAACAACCCAGGCTGTCAGAAAAACAGCAGGGGCAGAACCATGATGGAAACATGTTTAAAATAGTAAACACCCCCTACTCACTACACATTTGACAATAAACTGTGCCCTGCAGGGAACAAAATTATTTGAAGTGTAGTCCTCCAAAAAATGGTTAGAAACCATTCCCAGTTGTACTTTTAGTGTTCTAAAATTGATTGCAGCTGCCTAGTTATTGCATAGAGACTGAACTTTGCAGTTGCAATCAAGGATGTCAAACATCTTATAGAATATTAAATATAAAAATGTGAGTCATGAATTTTAAAACCAAGGAGAGAAAGGAAGGAAGGATAAAGGGAGGAAGGAAAGGAGGGAGGGAGATAAAGAAAGAGGGAAGAAGGAAGGAAGCAAGGAATGAAACCAGTCAGGGATATATGAGCTGTTTTTTGCTTTATGTAATAAAGACAAGCTATTCAAATACTGTCAAAAGAAGAGGAATTGATAAAAAAAAAAAAAACTTAAAAATGGTAAATACACAATTTATCAGCCAAATCAATTCTGTATTACTTGTACAATAAGAAACAAATGAGTAAAAACTAAGGGATATAAAAGGAGGATGGAAAGGCATAATGGGAGACTCTCTTGGAGTTGCTTTTGACAGTAAACACTCTCTTTATGTATATTGTAAGTTTAATGTTGACCACTGACACCTAGGAGAAAAGGAAAGATATATCCACCTGAATGCAAAGTTCCAAAGAATATCAAGGAAATATAAGAATGCCTTCTTCTGTGACCAATGCAAAAAAAAAAAAAAAAATAGAGTAAAACAGGAGAATAGAAAAGTCTTGAGATCTCTTTAAGAACATAGAGATACCAAGGGAACTATTCATGCAAAAATGGGCACAATAAAAGACAGAAATGGTATGGACCTAACAGAAGAGGCATAAGATATAAAGAAGAGGTGGCAAGAATACACCAAAAAAACTATACAAAAAAAGATCTTAATGATCCAGATAACCAGAATGGTGTAGTCACTCACATAGAGCCAGACATCCTGGAGTGCAAGGTCAAGTGGGCCTTAGGAAGCATCACTATAAAGAAAGGTAGTGGAGATGATGGAATTCCAGCTGAACTATTTCAAATCCTAAAAGATGATGCTTTTAAAGTGTTGCACTCAATATACCAGCAAACTTGGAAAACTAAGCAATGGTCATAGGACTAAAAAAGGTCAGTTTTCATTCCAATCTGAAAGAAGGGAAATGTTAAATAATGTTCAAACTACAGCACAAATGCCCTCATCTCTTGCACTATCAAAGTAATGCTCAAAATTTTCAAGCTAGGCTTCAACATGATGTGAACCAAGAACTTCTGGATGGTCAAGCTGGATTTAGAAAAGGCAGAAGACCCAGTGATCAAATTGTCAACATACACTGGATCATAGAAAAAGTGGGAGAATTCCAGGAAAACACCTACTTCTCCTTCACTGACTACACTAAGTCTTTGACTATGTGGATCAAAACAAACTGTGGAAAGTTCTTAAATAGATGGGAATACCAGAAAACCTCACCTCCCCCTGAGAAATCTGTATGCAGGTCAAGAACCACCAGTTAGAATGACATGTGGGCTCTGTTTTGGGGTTGTCCTAAGATGGCAGAGGAATAGGACAGGGAGACCACTTTCTCCCCCACAAAGTCATCGAAAGATCATTTGAACACTGAGCAAATTCCACAAAACAACTTCTTAACGCTGGTGGAGGACACCAGACACTCAGAAAGGCAGTCCATTGTCTTTGAAAGGACGTAGGGTTGCATAGAGTCAGACACGACTGAAGTGACTTAGCAGCAGCAGGACAAAATATAAAAGATAAAAAGAGAGTCAAAAGAGTTAGGGACAGAGAACTTTCCCGGGGAGGGAGTTACAAAGAGAAGTTTCCAAACCCCAGGAAACCCTCTCATGGGTGGGTCCGTAGGGAGCTTTGAAATCACAGAGGGCAACATAACTGGGAGGAAAAAATAAATAAAACCCACAGATTACACGTCTAACCACAACTTCCAGCAGAGAAGTAGCCCAGACACTCGTGTCCAGCACCAGCAAGTAGGGGCTGAACAGGGAGGTGTGGGCTTCACTGCTACGGGTAAAGACCAGTCCTGAATGCTCTGAGGGCAATCTGAGGGAGCTAATGTGAGATAGAAACCCAAACTGTGGTTTGAGTTTGCCAGAGAGGAAAAAAAAAAAAAGACAGAGAGAGCGGACTTTCCTGCGAAAAGCTCTAACCTAAGGCCTGCACACAGGTCTGCACACAGAACGAAGGACTGAGAGAATACCAGAGGAGAGCTAGCCTGCTGCGGACTGGCCCATCCACCACTGGAGGCAGAGAGGAAGGCAAGCAACAGCCTGGGCCAGAGGGAGAGGGGCAATTTTGGCACCAGAGACAGCATCCTCCACCAAACTCTGAGCAGACCCCAAGTTGCCAACCAAGTCTTCCTGGGATCCTGGACGGTTGACATCCACCAGGAGTGTTGCAGCCAGAGATCAGCTCCCCAGAGGAGACACACAGCACACCTGAGACAGTGCTCCTGCTGCACACCCAGGAAACCAAGTGGCTGGAATGGGGGAGTTGATAAGATGCACTGCCACACCTGGGAAGAGTGTGCTCACCAGAGGTGCTCGGACCTGGGAAGGGCACAAAATGCAGGCCCAACCGAGTCTGTGCCTTTGTGAAGTACTCCAGAACCTAAATGTGTGTGGCTTAGACCTGGGAAGTGCACGCAACCCAAGGCCCGCTTTAGACAGTTACCCTGCAGAGCAACCTGGAGCCTGAGAAGTGTAGACTGGGAAAGCGCACAAGCTGTGAGCGGGGGTAAACCCAGTGTGGCCCAGACACTGCAAGCACTCCTCATACATGCCAGTGATATTTGTTTGCAGTTTTCCTCCCTCTGCAAAGCACAACTGAACAAGTGAGCCTAAATAAGTGACCATCTCCACCCCCTTGTGTCAGGGGCGGAAATTAGAGACTGAAGAGACTTGCAAACAGAAGAAGCCAAAATAAACAGAGGGAAGTGCTTTGGAAGTGACAGGTGCAACAGATTAAAACACTGTGCTGCTGCTGCTGCTAAGTTGCTTCAGTCATGTCCGACCCTGTGCAACCCCATAGATGGCAGCCTACCAGGATCTCCCGTCCCTGAGATTCTCCAGGCAAAAACACTGCAATGGATTGCCATTTCCTTCTCCAATGCATGAAAGTGAAAAGTGAAAATGAAGTCGCTCAGTTGTGTCTGACCCTCAGCGACCCCATGGACTGCAGCCTTCCAGGCTCCTCTGTCCATGGGATTTTCCAGGCAAGAGTACTGGAGTAGGGTGCCATTGTCTTCTCCTAAAACCCTGTAGTTAGCACCAAATACATTGATAGGGGCCTATAGACCTTGAGAAGAAGTATAAGCTGGAACAAAAAACTATCTGAAACTGAACTGACCCCACAGTGCACTCAACAGCTCCAGAAAAATTCCTAGATAGATTTACTGTTATCATTTTATAAATTTATAAAATTTATATTTAAAAATTTTAAGTCCTTTGTTACTCTTTAAACTTTCATGTTTTTTAATTTAAATTTATTTATTTTAATTACAGGCTAATTACTTTACAATATTGTATTGGTTTTTCCATACATCAACATGAATCTGCCATGCGTATACTTATAACCTACTATTGCCTTGCAAAAAAAGTCCCTACTTTTAAAGTAAATTACATATATATATATATATTTTTTTTTTTAATAATTTTTGTGATTTTTTTTAATATTGTAATTTTGAGACTCTAACCTCTACTCTAGACATTTAATCTTTGATTTTTGGTATTATGAATTTTTTACCTTTAAGAATCCAATCTTCAGTACCCATTTTTACTTAGGAGTGTGATTACTGACTTGATTGCCCTCTCTCCCTTTTGACTCTCCTTTGTCTCTCCCAGGTAACCTCTATCTCCTCCCTCTCCCTTCTCCTCTCTACCCAACTCTGTGAATCTCTTTGGGTATTCTGGCCTGTGGAGAACACTTAGGAACTGATTATTGGCTAGATCTGTCTCTCTCCTTTTGACTCCCCCTCTTCTCCTCCTGGTCACCTCTATCTCCTTCCTCCCTCTTCTATTCTATTGTAACTCTGTGAACCTCTCTGAGTGTTTCAGGCTGTGTAGAGCACATAATAAATTGATTACTGGCTAGTTTGCTCTCTTCCCTTTTGATCCCCTCCCTTCTCCTCCTGGTCACATCTATATCCCTCCTCCCTCTTCTCTTCTCCATGTAACTCTGTGAACCTCTCTGAGTGTCCCCCATTGTGGAGAATCTTTTCTCCATTAATCTAGATGTTTTATCATCGATGCAGTATGGATGGAGAAGTCTTGAGGCTACTGTAAGAATAAGACTGAAAAGCAGAAGCAGGAGGCTTAAATCCAAAACATGAGTAGACCCCAAAACTCCTGACTCCAGGGAATATTAGTCAACAAGAGCTCATCCTAAAACCTCCATACATGAACCAAGCTTCACCCAACAAATTTCAGAGCAAGACATACCACATTAATTCTCCAGCAACACAGAAACATAGCCCTGAGCATTAAACATACAGGCTGCCCAAAGTCACACCGTATCCATAGACACCTCAGAACTCACTACTGGACACTTGATTGCACTCCAGAGAGAAGAGATCCAGCTCTACCCACCAGAACACTGATGTAAGCTTCCCTAATCAGGAAACCTTGACAAGCAACTCATCCAACCCCACTCACAGAGGGTAACCTCCACAATAAAGAAGAACCACAAACTCCCAGCATACAGAAAAGCCACCACAAACACAGGAATCTAAACAAGATGAAAAGGGAGATAAGTATTCAGCAGGTTAAGGAACATGATAAATGCGCACCAAATCAACCCAAAGAGGAGGATATATGGAATCTACCTGAAACAGAATTCAGAATAATAATAGTAAAAATGATCCAAAATCTTGAAAACAAAATGGAGTTACAGATAAATAGCCTGGAGACAAGGATGGGGAAGATACAAGAAATGTTTAACAAGGACCTAGAAGAAATAAAAAAGAGTCAGTCAATAATGAATAATGCAATAACTGAGATAAAAAACACTCTGGAGGGAACCAACAGTAGACTAACTGAGTCAGAAGATAGGATAAGTGAGGTGGAAGATAAAATGGTGGAAATAAATGAAGCAGAGAGGAAAAAAGAATTAAAAGAAATGAGGACAACCTCAGAGACCTCTGGGACAATGTCAAACGCCACAACATTCAAATCATAAGAGTGCCATAAGAAGAAGACAAAAAGAAAAGACATATGAAAATACTTGAGGAGATAATAGTTGAAAACTTCCATAAAATGGGGAAGGAAATACCCACCCATGTCCAAGAAACCCAGAGAGTCCTAAACAAGATAAACTCAAGGCAAAACACCCCGACACATTTTAATCAAATTAACAAAGATCAAACACAAAGAACAAATATTAAAGCAGCAAGGGAAAAACAACAAATAACACACAAGGGGATTCCAATAAAAATAACAGCTGATCTTTCAACAGAAATTCTTCAGGCCACAAAGTAATGGCAGGACATACTTAGAGTGATGAAAGAGAAAAACCTACAACCCAGATTACTGTGCCCAGCAAGGATCTCATTCAAATATGAAGGAGAGATCAAAAGCTTTACAGACAAGCAAAAGCTGAGAGAATTCAGCACCACCAAACCAGCTGTTCAACAAACACTAAAGGATCTTCTCTAGACAGGAAACAAAGAAAATGTGTATAAACGCCAAACTAAAACAACAAAGTGAATGACAACGGGATAATACTTATAAATAATTACCTTAAATGTAAATGGGCTGAATGCCCCAACTAAAAGACAAATACTTGCTGAATGGATACAAAAACAAGACCCTTATATATATTGCCTACAAGAGACCCACCTCAAAACAAGGGACGCATACAGACTGAAATTGAAGGGCTGGAAAAAGGTATTTCATGCAAATGTAGTCCAAAAGAAAGCAGGAATAGCAATACTCATATCAGATAGAATAGACTTTGAAATAAAGGCAGTGAAAAGAGACAAAGAAGAACACTACATAATGATGAAAGGATCAATCCAAGAAGAAGATATAGCAATATTAAATATATATGCACACAGCATAGGAGCGCCACAATATGTAAGGCAAATGCTAACAAGTATGTAAGGGGAAATTAACAATAACACAATAATAGTGGGAGACTTTAATACCCCACTGACACTTATGGATAGATCAACTAAACAGAAAATTAGCGAGGAAACACAAAATTTAAATGATGCAATGGAGCAGTTGGACCTAATTGATATCTATAGGACATTTGACCCCAAAACAATTAATTTCAGCTTTTTCTCAAGTGCACACAGAACGTTCTCGAGGATAGATCATATACTGGGGCATAAGTCTATCCTTGGTAAATTCAAAAAATTCACGTCATTCCAAGCATGTTTCTCGATCACAATGCATAAGAAGACTAGATGTCAACTACAGGGGAAACAAAACAAAACAAAACTATTAAAAATACAAACATATGGAGGCTAAAAAACACACTTCTGAATAACCAACAAATTCAAAGAAGAGATCAAAAAAAATCAAAATATGCATAAAAATGAATGAAAATGCAAACACAACAGCCCCAAACCTATGGGATTCAGTAAAAGCAGTGCTAAGGAGAAGGTTCATAGCAATACAGGCTTACCTTAAGTAAGAAGCGAAAAGTCAAATAAATAACCTAACTCTACACCCAAAGCAACTAGAAAAGGAAGAAATGAAGAACCCCAGGGTTAGTAGAAGGAAAGAAATCTTAAAAATCTGGGCAGAAATAAATGAAAAAGAAACAAAGGAGACCATAGCAAAAATCAACAAAGCTAAAAGCTGATTCTTTGAGAAGACAAATAAAATAGATAAACCATTACCCAGACTCATCAATAAACAAAGGGAGAAGAATCAAATCAACAAAATTAGAAATGAAAATGGAGAAATCACAACTAACAACACAGAAATACAAAGGATCATAAGAAACTACTATCAGCAACCATATGCCAATAAAATGGACAACTTGAAAGAAATGCCTGAATTCTTAGAAAAGTATAATTTTCCAAAACTTAACCAGGAAGAAATAAATAATCTTAGCAGACCCATCACAAGCACAGAAATTGAAACTATAATGAGAAATCTTTTAGCAAACAAAATCCCAGGATGAGATGGCTTCACAGCTGAATTCTACCAAAAATTTAAAGAAGAGGTAACATGTATCCTACTCAAACTCTTCTAGAAAAATGCAGTAGAAGGTAAACTTCCAAACTCATTCTATGATGCCACCCTAATACCAAAACCAGACAAAGATGCCACAAAAAAAGAAAACTACAGGCCAATATCATTGATGAACATAGATGCAAAAATCCTTAACAAAATTCTAGCAAACAGAATCCAACAGCATATTAAAAAGATCATACACCATGACCAAGTGGGCTTTATCCCAAGGATGCAAGGATTCTTTAATATCCACAAATCAATCAATGTGATACACCACACTAACCAATTGAAAGATAAAAACCATATGATTATCTCAATAGATGCAGAGAAAGCCTTTGAAAAGATTCAACATCCATTTATGATAAACACTCTCTAGAAAGAAGGAATAGAAGGAACATACCTCAATATAATAAAAGCCATATATTATACACCCACAGCAAACAATATCATCAATGGTGAAATACTGAAAGCATTTCCCCTACATTCAGGAACAAGACAAGGGTGTCCACTCTCATCACTACTATTCAACATAGCTTTGGAAGTTTTAGCCACAGCAATTGGAGCAGAAAAGAAATAAAAGGAATACAGATTGGAAAAGAAGAAGTAAAATTCTCACTGTTTTCAGATGACATGATCCTTACCTAGAAAACCCTAAAGACTCCACTGGAAAATTACTAGAGCTAATCAATGAATATAGTAAAGTTATAGGCTATAAAATTAACACACAGAAATCCCTTGCATTCCTATGCACTAACAATGAGAAAACAGAAAGAAATTAAGGAAGCAATTCCATTCACCATTGCAATGAAAAGAATACAATACTTAGGAATAAATCCACCTAAAGAAACAAAATATCTCTATATATAAAACTATAAAACACTGATGAAAGAAATCAAAGAGGACACAAGTAGATTGAGAAATATACCATGTTCATGGCTCAGAAAAATCAATATAGTGAAAATGAGTACACTACCCAAAGCAATAAATAGATTCAGTGCAATCCCTATCAAGTTACCAACAGTATTTTTCAGAGAACTAGAAGAAATATTTTCACAATTTGTACGGAAACACAAAAAACTTCGAATAGCCAAAGCAGTCGTAAGAAGAATGGAACTGGAGGAATCAACCTGCCTGACTTCAGACTCTATTACAAAGCCACAGTCATCAAGACAGTATGGTACTGGCACAAAGACAGAAATATAGATCAATGGAACAAAATAGAAAACCCAGAAATAAATCCATGCACCTATGGACACCTTATCTTTGACAAAGGAGGCAAGAATATACAATGGAGAAATACAATCTCTTTAACAAGTGTTGCTGGGAAAATTGGTCAACCACTTGTAAAAGAATGAAATTAGAACACTTTCTAACACCATACAAAAATAAATAAATAAATAAATAAACTCAAAATGGATTAAAGATCTAAAGTAAGACCAGAAACTATAAAACTCCTAGAGGAAAACGTAGGCAAAACACTCTCTGACATAAATCACAGCAGGATCCTCTATGACCCACCTCCAAGAGTAATGGAAATAAAAGCAAAAATAAACAAATGTGACCTAATTAAGCTTAAAAACTTTTGCACAACAAAGAAAACTATAAGCAAAGTGGAAAGACAGCATTAAGAATGGAAGAAAATAATAGCAAATGAAGTAACTGACAGATAATTAATCTCAAAAAAATATAAGCAACTCCTGAAGCTCAATTCAAGAAAAATAAATGACCCAATCAAAAAATCGACCAAAGCAGTAAACAGACATTTCTCTAAAGAAGACATACAGAAGGCTAACAAAGGAAGACATGAAAAGATGCTCAATATCACTCATTATCAGAGAAATCCCAATCAAAACCACAATGAGGTACCATCTCATGCCAGTCAGAATGGCTGCTGTCAAAAATTCTACAAATATAAACGCTGAGAGGTTGCAGAGAAAAGGAACCCTTGTATACTCTTGTTGGGAATGCAAACTAGTACAGCCACTATGGAGAACAGTGTGGAGATTCCTTTAAAAACTGGAAATAGAACTTCCATAAGACCCAGCAATCACACTGCTGGGCATACACACTGAGGAAACCAGAATTGAAAGAGACATGTGAACCACAATGTTCATCACAGCACTGTTTACAATAGCTAGGACATGAAAGCAACCAGATGTCCATCGGCAGAGAAATGGATAAGAAAGATGTGGTACATATACACAATGGAATATTACTCAGCCTTTAAAAAGAATGCAATTGTATCAGTTCTAATGAGGTGGATGAAACTGGAGCCTATTATCCAGAGTGAAGTAAGTCAGAAAGAAAAACACCAATACAGTATATTAATGCATATATATGGAATTTAGAAAGATGGCAAGGATGACTCTATATGTGAGACAGCAAAAGAGACACAGATGTAAAGAACAGTCTTTTGGACTTTGTGGAAGAAGGCGAGTGTGGAATGGTTTGAAAGGGTAGCGTTGAAACGTGTATACTATCATATGTGAAGCAGATTGCCTGTCCAGGTTCAATGCATGAGACAGGGTTCTCCGGGTTGATGCACCAGAATGACCCTTGGGGATGGATGGGAAGGGAGGTGGGAGGGTGGTTCTGGGTGGAGAACACATGTACACTTGAGGTTAATTCATGCTGATGTTTGTCAAAAACCACTACAATATTTTAAGGTAATTAGTCTCCAATTAAAATAAATAATTTTTTTAAAAGGAAAAAAGTACCACACGTGGAACAATGGACTGGTTCTAAATTGGGAAAGGAGTACATCAATGCTATATATTGTTACCCTACTTATTTAACGTATATGAAGAATATATCATGTGAAATACTGGGCTGGATAAAGTACAAGCTGGAATCAAGATTGCCAGGAGAAATATTAATAATCTAAGATATGCAGATGACACTACCCTTATGGCAGAAAGCAAAGAGGAACTGAAGAGCCTCTTGATGAAAGTGAAAGAGTGAGTGAAAAAGCAGGCTTGAAACTCAGCATTCAAAAAACTAAGATCATAGCATCTGGTCCCATCACTGTGTGTCAAATAGATGGGGAGTCAATGGAAACAGTGACAGACTATTTTCTTGAGCTTCAAAATCACTGCAAATATTGACTGCAGGCATGGAATTAAAAGTCACTTACTCTTTGCAAGAAAAGTTATGACCAACACAGACAGCGTATTAAAAGCAGAGACATTACTTTGATGACAGCTATGGTTTTACCAGTAGTCATATATGGATGTGAGAGTTGGACTACAAAGAAGGCTGAGCAGCAAAGAATTCATGCTTTTGAACTGTGGAGTTGGAAAAGAGTCTTGAGAGTCCCTTGGACTGCAAGGAGATCAGACCAGTCAATCTAAAGGAAATCAGTTCTGAATATTCATTGGAAGCCCTGATGTTGAAGATGAAGCTCCAATATTTTGACCACATCATGTGAATAACTGACTCACTAGAAAATACCCTGATGCTGGGAAAGATTGAAGGCAGGAGAAATGGATGGCAGAGGATGAGATGGTTGGATGGCATCACTGACTCAATGGAGATGAGTTTGAGCAAGCTCCGGCATTTGGTGATGGACAAGAAAGCCGTGTGTGCTGCAGTCCACATGGCTGGAAAGTGTCAGACATGACTAAGCAACTGAACTGAACTGCTATCTGATTCTATATTAAGGATCAATAAAAAAAATAAGAAAGATTTGAAAAGATAATTTTACTGGACTCAACATATCTTTGAAAAAATAGCTCTACTCATTTTCAAAGATAACCCCAAGGGAGAGCTGGGGAGGATTGTGTTAGCAAAAGTCTTTTCTAATACTATCTTTGAAAAAAGAACAGACTTGAAGGAAACTAATAGTCAAGTGACACTTACTGCTATAATTTTGCTGTCCTTTCAATCCAGGTTTGCTTTATTGATTTAATAGTATGGATATTTCTTAAGCTAAGATAATAATTACATATAAATACTATATAAAATGTACTGTGTACATATAGTCAGTTCTGCTACAATGCTATAACATAGAGTATGTGTTCAGAATATCACTGTACCATACAAATTGTGCAGTAAAATATACGGGGTTCATGGGAAAATGGGGTTAGGATGAAGTCTTTAAGTTTTGTGTGCCTATTCTTCTTTTTCCATGATCCTTATCATTTTTACTGTGCAGTACTGTACAGTGATTTCTAGGAATACTTATGTATTGGAATAAAATCATACTTTCAAAACAAGCATTATAGCAAAATCTCTTGGATACGTATAGCATATATCCAACCCAGGAAAAAAGCCCTCCTTTCCTCACCCCAGGGTTTCAAACTTAACATGATTGTTCACCCATTAATCTCTTGTATTGAAATAATTATCATCACAGTTTTGAGTGAATACTAAGTTCAATCTCTTCGTTTAAGTGAAGTACCCAGATGGCTGGTAAATAGACTGCATCTTTAAATTAGAATGACCCAAACATTTCTTTTCTGATTTACTATCAAGTAACTGATATTCTATTGACAAAGAACTGTTATATACCTTAATCCAAATTGCTGCATAAGGACTCTGAATAGTAAGAAAATAAAAAGATTTCGAAAAATGTGAGTTGTGAATGATCAGTTCTTATTTCATATGCTGCTGCTGCTGCTAAGTCACTTCAGTTGTGTCTGACTCTGTCCGACCCCATAGACGGCCTCCTACCAGGTTCCTCTGTCCCTGGGATTCTCCAGGCAAGAACACTGGAGTGGGTTGCCATTTCTTTCTTCAATGCATGAAAGTGAAAAGTGAAAGTGAAGTTTCTCAGTCGTGTCCGACTCTTAGTGTCCTCATGGACTGCAGCCTACCAGGCTCCTCTGTCCATGGGATTTTCCAGACAAGAGTATTGGAGTGGGGTGCCATTGCCTTCTCATATGCAGGTTTTTCTTAATATATATTTTTATTCCATCAGCTGGGCTTAAAATTTTACATGGATATTGCATTATTCTATTTATAGCAGCATATTTAGAATAAAATTAGCTTAAATCTATACTCTGATTTTAGAATATTATAGGGGGAAGGCCAGGAGGAGCTACCCGATGCCCCCACACCCGAGACCATGGGTGGCGGCCAGGAAGAACAACCCCACGTCCAAGGAGCAGTGGCTGCGTGGGCGGAGGAAGGGCTAGAGGAGCTATCCCACACTGAAGGTCAGGAAGGGCAGCAGTGAGGAGATACCCCTCATCCAAGGTAAGGAGCAGCAGCTGCGCTTTGCTGGAGCAGCCCTGAAGAGATACCCCATGCCCAAGGTAAGACAAACCCAAGTAAGATGGTAGGTGTTGCAAGAAAGCATCAGAGGGCAGACACACTGAAACCATACTCACAGAAAACTAGTCAATCTAATCACACTAGGACCACAGCCTTGTCTAACTCAATGAAACTAAGCCATGCCAGTGGGGCAACACAAGATGGGAGGGACATGGTGGAGAGATCTGACAGAATGTGGTCCACTGGAGAAGGGAATGGCAAACCACTTCAGTATTCTTGCCTTGAGAACCCCATGAACAGTATGAAAAGGCCAAATGATAGGATACTGAAAGAAACTTCCCAGGTCAGTAGGGGCCCAATATGCTACTGGAGATGAGTGGAGAAATAACTCCAGAAAGAATGAAGGCATGGAGCCAAAGCAAAAACAATACCCAGCTGTGGATGTGACTGGTGATAGAAGCAAGGTCTGATGCTGTAAAGAGCAATATTGCATAGGAACCTGGAATGCCAGGTCCATGAATCAAGTCAAATTGGAAGTGGTCAAACAAGAGATGACAAGAGTGAATGTAGACATTCTAGGAATCAGCAAACTATAATGGAATGGAATGGGTGAATTTAACTCAGATGACCATTATATCTACTACTGCAGGCAGGAATCCCTCAGAAGAAATGGGGTAGCCATCATGGTCAACAAAAGAGTCCGAAATTCAGTATTTGGATGCAATCTCAAAAACAACAGAATGATCTCTGTTCATTTCCAAGGCAAACCATTCAATGTCACAGTAATCCAAGTCTATGCCCCATCCAGTAACGCTGAAGAAGCTGAAGTTGAACGATTCTATGAAGACCTACAAGAACTTTTAGAACACCCAAAAAAGATGTCCTTTTCATTATACGGGACTGGAATGCAAAAGTAGGAAGTCAAGAAACACTTGGAGTAACAGGCAAATTTGGCCTTGGAATACGGAATGAAGCAGGGCAAAGACTAATAAAGTTTTGCCAAGAAAATGCACTGGTCATAACAAACACACTCTTCCAATAATACAAGAGAAGACTCTATACATGGACATCACCAGATGGTCAACACCAAAATCAGATTGATTATATTCTTCAGAGCCAAAGATGGAGAAGCTCTATACAGTCAACAAAAACAAGACCAGGAGCTGACTGTGGCTCAGATCATGAACTCCTTATTACCAAATTCAGACTTAAACTGAAGAAAGTAGGGAAAACCACTAGACCATTCAGGTATAACCTAAATCAAATCCCTTATGATTATACAGTGGAAGTGAGAAATAGATTTAAGGGCCTAGATCTGATAGATAGAGTGCCTGGTGAACTATGGAATGAGGTTCATGCCATTGTACAGGAGACAGGGATCAAGACCATCCCCATGGAAAAGAAATGCAAAAAAGCAAAATGTCTGTCTGGGGAGGCCTTACAAATAGCTGTGAAAAGAAGAGAAGCGAAAAGCAAAGGAGAAAAGGAAAGATTTAAGCATCTGAATGCAGAGTTCCAAAGAATAGCAAGAAGAGATAAGAAAGCCTTCCTCAACTATCAGTGCAAAGAAATAGACGAAAACAACAGAATGGGAAAGACTAGAGATCTCTTCAAGAAAATCAGAGATACCAAGGGGATATTTGATGCAGAGATGGGCTCGATAAAGGTCAGAAATGGTATGGACCTAACAAGCAGAAGATGTTAAGAAGAGGTGGCAAGAATACACAGAAGAACTATACAAAAAAAGTCTTCACGACCCAGATAATCATGATGATGTGATCACTGACCTAGAGCCAGACATCCTGGAATGTGAAGTCAAGTGGGCCTTAGAAAGCATCACTACAAACAAAGCTAGTGGAGGTGATGGAATTCCAGTTGAGCTATTTCAAATCCTGAAAGATGATGCTCTGAAAGTGCTACACTCAATATGCCAGCAAATTTGGAAAACTCAGCAGTGGCCACAGGACTGGAAAAGGTCAGTTTTCATTCCAATCCCAAAGAAAGGCAATGCCAAAGAATGTTCAAACTACTGCACAATTGAACTCATCTCACATGCTAGTAAAGTAATGCTTAAAATTCTCCAAGTCAGGCTTCAGCAATATGTGAACCGTGAACTTCCTGATGTTCAAGCTGGTTTTAGAAAAGGCAGAGGAACCAGAGATCAAATTGCCAACATCCACTGGATCATGGAAAAAGCAAGAGAGTTCCAGAAGAACATTTATTTCTGCTTTATTGACTATGCCGAAGCCTTTGACTGTGTGAATCACAATAAACTGTGGAAAATTCTGAAAGAGATGGGAATACCAGACCACCTGACCTGCCTCTTGAGAAATCTGTATGCAGGTCATGAAGCAACAGTTAGAACTGGACTTGGAACAACAGACTGGTTCCAAATAGGAAAAGGAGTACGTCAAGGCTGTACATTGTCACCCTGCTTATTTAACTTGTATGCAGAGTACATCATGAGAAACGCTGGGCTGGAAGAAACAAAAGCTGGAATCAAGATTCGCGTGAGAAATATCAGTAACCTCAGATATGCAGATGACACCACCCTTATGACAGAAAGTGAAGAGGAACTAAAAAGCCTCTTGATGAAAGTGAAAGTGGAGAGTGAAAAACTTGGCTTAAAGCTCAAAATTCAGAAGACAAAGATTATGGCATCCGGTCCCATCACTTCATGGGAATTAGATGGGAAACAGTGGAAGCAGTGTCAGACTTTATTTTTGGGGGCTCCAAAATCACTGCAGATGGTGACTGCAACCATGAAATTAAAAGAGGGTTACTCCTTGGAAGACAAGTTATGACCAACCTAGATAGCATATTCAAAACTAGAGACATTACTTTGCCAACAAAGGTCCGTCTAGTCAAGGCTATGGTTTTTCCTGTGGTCATGTATGGATGTGAGAGTTGGACTGTGAAGAAGGCTGAGTGCCAAAGAATTGATGCTTTTGAAGTGTGCTGTTGGAGAAGACTCTTGAGAGTCCCTTGGACCGTAAGGAGATTCAACCAGTCCATTCTGAAGGAGATCAGCCCTGGGATTTCTTTGGAGGGAATGATGTTGAAGCTGAAACTCCAGTACTTTGGCCACCTCATGCGAAGTGTTGACTCTTTTGAAAAGACACTGATGCTGGAAGGGATTGGGGGCAGGAGGAGAAGGCGATGACAGAGGATGAGATGGCTGGATGGCATCACTGACTCAGTGGACATGAGTCTGAGTGAACTCTGGGAGTTGGTGATGGACAGGGAGGCCTGGCATGCTGCGATTCATGGGGTCGCAAAGAGTCGGACATGACTGAGCGACTGAACTGAACTAAGGGGGAAGGAGAATGAAAGAGCTGAGAGGTGTTAATACACAAAATATAACCAAAATATAACATTAATTTTAAAAATTTAAATTACAAAGGGCAAGAGGGAAAAAAAAAATCAACCCATATGGGCTTTCATAGTTTAAATAACAGGAGTTACCATAGTTTGTTCAGTTATACCTTTGCAGCTGTTTTCCGTAAAAGGAAAGATAGTTTCTTAGAAAAATCTCTATGTTAATCAATGCTAAGAGGTAACATAACAGGAACCATCATCTATTGCTAGTAGATGTGCACAATGATACAACTACTTTGGAAAACTGACAGTTTATATACAAACTTAAACATATATCTACCTTATGAACCAGAAATTCCACTCTTAGGTTTGCATCCAGGAAAAGGGAAAATATCTGTCTGCCAAAAAAAAAAAAAAAAAAAGTTTTGTATAAGAATGTTTATGGGAATTCCCAGGTGCTCCAGTGATTAGGACTCCCACTTTCACTGTCGTGGCCCAGGTTCAGTCCCTAGTCTGGGGACTAATATTTTACAAACTGTGTGGCACAACCAAAAAAAAAAAATAATAACAGAAAAAAAGTATTATAAAAGAATATTTGTAGCAGCTTTATTTGTAATAGCTAAAAAATAAACATAATCCAAACATCATTATATGGGAAAATGGGAAAAACCTGTGATATATTCATGCTGCAGATTACTCTTCAGCACTAACATGAAATGAACAACACAAAGAAAAAAGGTCAATCTTGTAGATATTACTTTGAGCAAAATAAGGCAGACACAAGATCACACATCATATGACTACATGGATATGAACTGAAGAATATGTAAAACTAATCTACCTTGGTAGAAATTACAATAGTGGTTACTGTTGCTACATGATAATAAATTACTGTGACCTATAAATCCATTAGACAGTGTAAGTATGTGATGTATGTGATGTGAGATCAAGAAAGGAATCTACTGATTCATGAGAAATTGAAGGCCTGAAAAGTGGTCAGAAGTGATCAATGCAACAAGAACTCAAGCAGTGTGGTAGGGGAGAGTCTGAATCTAAAGGAGAAAAGAAAATGGTGATCTTGAGATGAAGTAGTTAAAACAAATTCTTTTCCTCATCAAAGAATAATAGTCTCTGGGTGCTCTATACTTAATTTCTGGGTTTCAGGATAATTAAGGGAGGCCTTTGAATAACCTGTTTGTCTCAGCAGTCTGAGAAAAGCAAGATAGAGATAACTCATGAGGTTTAAAAAATGAATGACTGAATATCAGGAGCCCACGTTCAAGAGATAATGCAATTCTTTTGGAACAACACCTCTTGCTTTTAGCCTTTGTAAGTGAGATGAACAGCATTTAAAAGACAGACATCTGGCAAGCTAGTATAGAGGTCTTGCCAGCTTCATATACTAGCTACAAACTTATGATAAGGTCTTTATAAAGAAGTGATTAAATTAAAATGAGCCTATTAAAGTGGGGCTTAATCCAAATATGGCTGGGATTTTTATTTTAAAAAAAAAAGAGACACCATGGACGTATGTGTACAGTGGAACTATCATGTGAAGAGGCATCAAAAGGGAAGTCATCTGTAAGCCAAGGAGAGGATTCAGAGGAAACCAACCATCCTGCTACCTTTATCTTTTATTTCCAGCCTCCATACATGTTAGAAAATAAACCTCTTGGTTTATGCCTTCCAGTCTATGGCATTTTGTTATGGCAGCCCTAGAAAACTAATGCAGATACTACACACACACAACATACAAATAATGATTGAATACAGCTCACCTTTTGAGATTGGAGAAAAAATTAGTATAGCCACTATGGAGAACAATATGGAGGTTCCTCAAAAAGCTAAAAATAGAGCTACCATATAACTCTGCAATCCCTTTCTTGGGCATATATTCATATAAAAACATGATCTGAAACAATACATGTATCCCAAAGTTCATTGCAGCACTGTTTAAAGTAGCCAAGACATGGAAGCAACCTAAATTTCCATCAACAGATAAATGGATAAAGAAGATGTGATATATATGTACAATGGATTATTATTCAGCCATAAAAAATAATGGGGCAATACCATTTGCAGCAACATGTATGGACCTAGAGATTGTCATACTAAGTGAAGTCAGTCAAGCAGAAAAGTGGTATCATGATATCACTTATGTGTAGAATCTTTAAAAAAAGTTGTGCAAATGAATTTATTTACAGAACACGAGTAGAGTCACAGACATAGAAAACAAAATTATGGTTACCAAGGGGGAAAGGGGGGAAGATATAAATTGGAGATTGGGATTGACAAATACACACTAGTATATCCCTGTTAGCTCAGCTGGTAAATGAGCCTGTCTGCCAATGCAGGAGAAGTGTGAGGTTTTGGTTTGATTCCTAGGTCAGGAAGATCCCCTGAAGGAGGAAATGGCAATCCACTCCAGTATTTTTACCTGGAGAATCCCATGGAACAGGAGCCTGGCACCCTGCAGGCCATGAGGTTACAAAGAGTTGGACATAAATTTGTAACTGAGCATGCCCACACATGTATAAAATAGATAATAATAACCTACTGTATAGCACAGGGAACTCAAAACTCTGTAATGACCTATACGGGAAAATAATATAAAAAAGAGTGTATGTATGTATGTATGTATATATAACTGAATCACCTTGCTGTACAGATGAAACTAACATAACATTGTAAATCAGCTATATTCCAATAAAAGGTAACTGAAAATAAATAAGTTATTTTTTTTTAATTAGCCAAACTAAAACTAACTAAATAAAAGATCCTTCAGTTGGGAGATGAAATCAGAGGCCTTGTGAAAAGTAGAATATTGTTTCTTCTGAGAGAATATTGTTTCTTCTTTCTTTCAGAAGAAACCAGCTAAAAGAGCACTTAAAAATATTGTATAATTTCAAATATAGAGATTCCATTTCTTTCACAATATTGGTTATGCAGACACCATCTCTTACAAATTGATAAATAGCAAGTTTACAAATAAAACAAACAATTCTGTAAATGATTATATTTGAAACAAATAGCAATTCTAACCAAAGTGTTGAGCCCCTTACTTAGACAAATAAGAAAATCTACTTTGGAACAAATAGCTAATAAACTTTTAAAATCAATACAAAGTTGCTATGCCTAACTCTTCAAGGATCATTTTAAAATAAAAATCATTAGATTGGGAAGAGAGAGAAAATATGTTAAAGTGAGGAATTATTTACAACATCCTCAGAAGTACTATGTATGTCTAGAAACCCAGTAGGCTAACTGAATATTAGAAGTCCCGGAGAGAATTTTAAACTGTGCATGTTCACTATAAATCCAGACACATTTTGGTTATTTTTAGCTGAGGAGTCAACCTGACATGGTTCTTTCTTTGCAGGAGGGGCTAACCATGAGCTTCATGGGAGGTAGAAAAGCAGGGCATATTGAAGCAGAAAGCCAGTCCCTCAAAATTGTGATCCTTAAAGTCTTGGGGAAAAAAATGTCTCTGGCCATCCATCTGTCCTTCTCCGGGAATCTGGTTAAAAATGAACTGTCCCTGAGTTAAAAGAGTATTAGGGTACATGAAATTTATCCAAAACAATGATTTTTGGAAAGTGAGGAAGTATAATTGTGCTTAAGAGTTTATGTTCTCCAGTTTACAGGGGCTTGCTGCTAGAGATTAGGAGATGTGAAGAGAGATTTTAAGAAGTAAAGAAAAAAATTGATCATGTGTGACTTAATAATATAGAAAACTCTCCAATTAACAGTATGCATTTACTGAGCACCTACTGTACACCAGCTATCTTGAAAGGTGCTGGATATACTAAGACCAAGATGGCATAGTTTCTGAGTTTATTCCTTGAAACAGATCTAGCATGATTTTCCTCAAGAGAAATTGAATAAAGACAGCCATGGACTACTGACTCCCTTATAATGTTTATCTATTGTCCTCCCTCTGAGCACTTCAAGAAAAATTCAAATCAGTAAAGGAAATATGAATCCTATGAAGTTTCAGAGATCTCTTAATATATACTCTTAATATATATGAATACATCCAAATTATACTGGTAACTACATTCTTTATTTCATACCCTGTTAATACAAGCCACCTTTTGCATTCATTTATTCACTTACTAATCACCTACTGAGATTCAACTGTGTGATGGGGCACTGGGCTGGACACTGAGGATATGATTAAGAACTTAATGGAGCTCAGAGTCAAGGTTAAAATAAAAAGTCGATAACAACATGCCAACCGAGATATCATTTATATGTATATATAAATTAGTAACCCTTGACCATTATAACTTTAAATTCCAACTTACAAATCTTATTATATTCTCTAAGCAGATTTCATTTGAGCTGTATTATATGGAAATGGATGATTCCTTTAAAAATAAATTACTTTTAGTAGCTAAAATCAGAACTGCTAATTGAACCAGCTGTTAAATAATCAAATTGCTTACAGTTATTCATTTCCTTTACTGTAACAGAATAATGCGCTCCCATGCTCACCATGTCATTTGTAAGACCTACTTTTAGGTGAAGTACACTTCCCTATCCAATTAACAGGGGTGACCATATGACATGCTTTGGTCAATAGAATGCAGATAGACATGATAGACTCCATGTCCTATAAGAGGCATTCAATTGGATTATATACCCTTTTTGCTATGTTCTGAGAATTAGAAACAAATGCTGACCTACAGTCTACATATAACATGAAGAAAAAAATAAGCCCTTGCAATTTTGAGACTGTTTATTACAGTAAACCTTACTAATACCTGACTTTTACTTGGATTTCAATTGACATAATCCAGAGTAGTTTCACAAGTTAATATGCTAACGTAGGTATAAAGAGGGGAGAAGGCTCATCCTTCTTTGAAAGGTACCAGCAGACCAAAAAATTGAAATTTAAAATGGCTATGTGATCCATGCTAATCAAAACCTTTGAGTAATATTATTAATGGGAATAAGTAAATAGCTAATGATTTTTTGGCTTTCAAAATTATACCAACTCATCTGTTATCTTTCAATGATTAGTATTTAGATATTTTGTAACAAATGATGGAAATTCAGTTTTAAATGTCTAATTTTCCTAATTTAAAATTTAATGTAGCTTTCTAAACAAAATTAGTTTTATATCCATTATAGAGAGTCCCTAAGTATTATACATTGATTGCAGTAGTGTTTCTCAGTGTGTGGTTGAAAGAACATCTAAATGCATAGTAATCACTGGAGATGCTTGTTAAAATGCAATTTCACATCCAACCCTACCTCAAACTTCTTGAATCAGAATCTAGCAGTGAATGAACAGAAAGTCCTTAAAACATTTTAAAGAAGCTCTCCAATATTTCCGATGCAAACTTGAGTTTGAAAATTATCTGTTTTAACTTTCCTGTTATTGTTCATATCAGTGTTAGTGAATTCAACTATCCCCTGTCTTCAACCTAAGTGCAGTTTCAATTGTTTTAGCTAGAAAGCATCTTGAGTTGAATAAACAAATATAACGTTGTAAAACAGTAAGCTTTGCTTATAGATAAAAAAAAAAAAAAAGTGGTGCTTGTAATTGTTATCAATAATCATGCCAAGGTGGAGAACGGGAAGAGTTCTCAGAAGATTGTCTTGAATTGTTTGTGGAATAGTGGAACCGTTTAAGTTACTTATATATCCACAGAAAGTCTTGTTTTAATTACCCAGCAAAAGTACACTATGAGCTCTGCCAAACAAAGTCCTCATTTTCTGAAAGTACCTTCTCATGGATTCAGGAGATATTTTCATTACTCCTTTAATGATCAAATATAATTCATTCCTCAAAAGCACTGCCCTCCTAAATTATAATCATGGGCCTAGGTTTGCAGAATTTTGAAATTAGAAGGGACTTTAGAGATTATCTAGCTCAATGATATCATCTAGTAGATGAATAAAGTAAGATTTGCAAAGACATGAGATAGCTTAACTGCAGGCCTGCTAACTAATTATTATATTTTATAGCCAGACACTGGAAATAACAGTCCAGGATCTGTAGACCATGGAATTCTAAAAAGGTTTATTCCTTGGTGTTGGGAGCCACATTAGGCATTACTGACAAAATGGAGGCATGGCCCCAACCGCCTCTCTTTGTCCCACAGGCACTGACCCAGGATGAAGGAGTTAGGCCTTGTGATTCTGACTTATTGTTTCCTCTCCTCAGCTGAGTTGACTGGAAAGGAATATTAAGGTGCTTATTGTTCCTGAGAGGAGCATGAGAAGGCACAAAGCCTTCTGCAGCTGTGCTCAGAGAATAATTCATAAAGTTAATCATTGACATTTGTTCAAGGACTTTAACAAAAGAGTGTTCCAGGATGAGCACATTGGCCACAGCTTGAGGCCATGGGAGGGATTGCTATCTGAAGCCTATTTGTGAGGAAAATGTTTATGGCAGAGGAGTTTATTGAATTTAGGGCTTAGAGACAATTAAAATAGTTAGAAGTTAAAGATTTAAGGATTGTTGCAATGTTAGCATATTTTACTATAGCTTATAGAGGTTAGGAATTTTAGAGATACTAATAGCTAGAAGCCTTTTTAAGAGAGTGAGCTCAGGATGTTAGGGGCAAACAGGATTTAGAAAGATAAGAAATAAACTGAGGAATGTAGCATGAATTACAATGTAGTCACAAGTTAACTATAGGACACATAAGAGAAAGTAGATAATAGATGGTAAAGCTGACTCCGAGAGAATCACTGAAGCAGGAACTCTGAAGGGCAACAATGATTTATGGAGATAATAAATCTGGGTGAGGGGGAACTGAAAATGTCAAACCTCTGACCTAATGCTTTTGTAAAAGTATAAAAGAAAATCTTAAACTTGAAATAAACGCACAGTCCAAGAAAATTGAGAGGCTGTGTCGTTACCCACCGACACCGTCCCTCCCTTCAGGTTGAATCCCTGGCTGCTGGAGCTGGACTCCAGCACCTTGGGATAAAACAAGGAATATAAATTCATCCAACAAACAAGTATTAAGCTTCTACTCTGTGATGGGGGCTTTGTTAAACCCTTAGCAGGCAAGGATAAATAAAAGATAATCCCTGTTCTGAGAATTCATAATTGGTTAGAGAATAATGGTTATTCCTCAGTGCATGACAGAGACTGTTATTCGGTTTATAGATGGAGAAACTGAAGCACAGAGAGATTATGCAAACTGCCTGAAACCTCATAGCTAGCCTACCAAGGGACTGTACTAGTTTGCTAGCATTGCCGTAACAAAGTATGACAAACTGAGTGGCTTAGAACAACAAAATTGCATTGTCTCACAGTTCTGGAAGTTAGATGTTGATATCAAAGCAGCAATAGGGTTGGTACCTTGCGACAATTGTGGGAAAGAAATTGGTTCCATGCCTCTTTTCTGGTATCTCATCATTTCATAATATCTGGGCCTTTCCTGACTTCTGCTGCAGCACCCCAATTTCTGTCTTCATCTTCACATGGTGTTCTCTTTGTGTGTACATCTATGTCCAAATTTTTCCCTTTTTTAAAATTTTATTTTTTATTATAAATTTATTTATTTTAATTGGAGGCTAATTAATTTATAATATTGCATTGGTTTTGCTATATATCAACATGAATCCACCAAAGGTATACACGTGTTCCCCATCCTGAACCCCCGTCCCACCTCCCTCCCCGTACCATTCGTCTGGGTCATCCCAGTGCACCAGTCCCAAGCTTCCTGTATCCTGCATCGAACCTCGACTGGCGATTGGTTTCACATATGATATTATACATGTTTCAATGCCATTCTCCCAAATCATCCCACCCTCGCCCTCTCCCAAAGAGTCCAAAAGAGTGTTCTATACATCTGCGTCTCATATATATGCATTATTATGCTGTATTGGTGTTTTTCTTTCTGGCTTACTTCACTCTGTATAATAGGCTCCAGTTTCATCCACATCATTAGAACTGACTCAAATGTATTCTTTTTAATGGCTGAGTAATACTCCATTGTGTATATGTACCACAGCTTTCTTATCCATTCGTCTGCTGATGGACATCTAGGTTGCTTCCATGTGCTGGCTATTATAAACAGTGCTGCGATGAATATTTGGGTACACATGTCTCTTTCAATTCTGGTTTCCTTGGTGTGTATGCCCAGCAGTGGGATTGATGGGTCATATGGCAGTTCTATTTTCAGTTTTTTTAAGGCATCTCCACACTGTTCTCCATAGTGGCTGTACTAGTTTGCATTCCCACCAACAGTGTAAGAGGGTTCCCTTTTCTCCACACCCTCTCCAGCATTTATTGCTTGTAGACTTTTGGGTAGCAGCCATTCTGACTGGCGTGAAATGGTACCTCATTGTGGTTTTGATTTGCATTTCTCTGATAATGAGTGATGTTGAGCATCTTTTCATGTTTGTTAGCCATCTGTATGTCTTTGGAGAAATGTCTGTTTAGTTCTTTGGCCAATTTTTTGATTGGGTCATTTATTTTTCTGGAATTGAGCTGCAAGTGTTGCTTGTATATTTTTGAGATTAATTCTTTGTCAGTTGCTTCATTTGCTATTATTTTCTCCCATTCTGAAGGCTGTCTTTTCACCTTGCTTAGAGTTTCCTTCCTTGTCCAAAATCTTTTAAGTTTAATTAGGTCCTTTTTAAAAAATTTTTGCTTCCATTTCCAATATTCTGGAAAGTGGGTCATTGAGGATCCATCCTGCTGTGATTTATGTCGGAGAGTGTTTTGCCTAAGTTCTCCTCTAAGAGTTTTATAGTTTCTGATCTTACATTTAGATCTTTAATCCATTTTGAGTTTATTTTTGTGTATGGTGTTAGAAAGTGTTCTAGTTTCACTCTTTTACAAGTGGTTGACCAGTTTTCCCAGCACCACTTGTTAAAGAGATTGTCTTTTCTCCATTGTGTATTCTTGCCTACTTTGTCGAAGATAATGTGTCCATAGGTGCGTGGATTTATCTCTGGGGTTTCTATTTTGTTCCATTGATCTATATTTCTATCTTTTTGCCATACTGTCTTGATGACTGTGGCTTTGTAGTAGAGCCTGAAGCCAGGCAGTTTGATTCCTCCAGTTCCATTCTTCTTTCTCAAGATTGTTTTGGCTATTCTAGTTTTTTTGTATTTCCATACAAATTTTGAAATTATTTGTTCTAGCTCTGTGAAGAATACCGTTGGTAGCTTGATAGGGATTGCATTGAATCTATAAATTGCTTTGGGTAGTATACTCATTTTCACTATATTGATTCTTCCGATCCATGAACATGATGTATTTCTCCATCTGTTAGTGTCCTCTTTGATTTCTTTCACCAGTGTTTTATAGTTTTCTATATATAGGTCTTTAGTTTCTTTAGGTAGATATATTCCTAAGTATTTTATTCTTTCCGTTGCAATGGTGAATGGAATTGTTTCCTTAATTTCTCTTTCTGTTTTCTCATTATTAGTGTATAGGAATGCAAGGGATTTCTGTGTGTTGATTTTACATCCTGCAACTTTACTATAATCATTGATTAGTTCTAGTAATTTTCTGGTGGAGTCTTTAGGGTTTTCTATGTAGAGGATCATGTCATCTGCAAATAGTGAGAGTTTTACTTCTTCTTTTCCAATTTGGATTCCTTTTATTTCTTTTTCTGCTCTGATTGCTGTGGCCAAAACTTCCAAAACTATGTTGAATAGTAGTGGTGAAAGTGGGCACCCTTGTCTTGTTCCTGACTTTAGGGGAAATGCTTTCAATTTTTCACCATTGAGGATACTGTTTGCTGTGGGTTTGTCATATATAGCTTTTATTATGTTGAGGTATGTTCCTTGTATTCCGGCTTTCTGGAGGGTTTTTTTTTTTATCATAAATGGATGTTGAATTTTGTCAAAGGCTTTCTCTGCATCTATTGAGATAATCATATGGCTTTTATTTTTCAATTTGTTAATGTGGTGTATTACATTGTTTGATTTGTGGATATTGAAAAATCCTTGCATCTCTGGGATAAAGCCCACTTGGTCATGGTGTATGATCTTTTTAATGTGTTGTTAGATTCTGACTGCTAGAATTTTGTTAAGGATTTTTGCATCTATGTTCATCAGTGATATTGGCCTGTAGTTTTGTTTTTTGGTGAAATGTTCGTCACGTTTTGGTATTAGGGTGATGGTGGCCTCAAAGAATGTGTTTGGAAGTTTAGCTTTCTCTGCAACTTTCTGGACGAATTTGAGTAGGATCGGTGTTAGCTCTTCTTGAAGTTTTTAGTAGAATTCAGCTGTGCAGCCATCTGGACCTGGGCTTTTGTTTGCTGGAAGATTTCTGACTACAGTTTCAATTTCTGTGATTGTGGTGTTTCTGCTAAGATTTTCTATTTCTTCCTGGTTCAATTTTGGAAAGCTGTACTTTTGTAAGAATTTGTCCATTTCTTTCACGTTGTCCATTTTATTGGCATATAATTGCTGATAGTATTCTCTTATGATCCTTTGTATTTTTGTGTTGTCTATTGTGATCTCTCCATTTTAATTTCTAATTTTATTGATTTGATTTTTCTCCCTTTGTTTAACTAATCTGGCTAATGGTTTGTCAATTTTATTTATCCTTTTAAAGAACCAGCTTTTGGCTTTGTTGATTTTTGCTATGGTCTCTTTTGTTCATTTTGCATTTGTTTATTCCCTCATTTTTAAGATTTCTTTCCTTCTCCTAACCCTGGGGTTCTTCATTTCTTCCTTTTCTAATTGCTGTAGGTGTAGAGTTAGATTATTTATTTGACTTTTCTCTTGTTTCTTGAGGTATGCCTGTATTGGTATGAACCTTCTCCTTAGCACTGCTTTTACAGTGTCCCACAGGTTTTGGGTTGTTGTGTTTTCATTTTCAATTGTTTCTATGAGTATTTTGATTTCTTTTTTGATTTCTTCTGTGATTTGTTGGTTATTCAGCAACGTGTTGTTCAGCCTCCATATGTTGTAATTTTTAATAGTTTTTCTCCTGTAATTGAGATCTAATCTTACTGCATTGTGGCCAGGAAAGATGCTTGGAGTGATTTCTATTTTTTTGAATTTACCAAGGCTAGTTTTATGGCCCAGGATGTGATCTATCCTGGAGAAGGTTCCATGTGCACTTGAGAAAAAGGTGAAATTCATTGTGTTGGGGTGAAATGTTCTATAGATATCAATTAGGTCTAACTGGTCTATTGTATCATTTAAAGTTTGTGTTTCCTTGTTAATTTTCCATTTAGTTGATCTATCTATAGGTGTGAGTGGGGTATTAAAGTCTCCCACTATTATTGTTTTATTGTTAATTTCCCCTTTCATACTTGTTAGCTTTTGTCTTACATATTGTGGTGCCCCTATGTTGGATGCATATATATTTATAATTGTTATATCTTCTTCTTGGATTGACCCTTTGATCATTATGCAGTGTCCTTCTTTGTCTCTTTTCACAGCCTTTGTCTTTAAGTTTATTTTATCTGATATGATTATTGCTATTCCTGCTTTCTTTTGGTCTCTATTTGTGTGGAATAGCCTTTTCTAGCTATGTGTATGTGTCCCCTGTTTTGAGATGGTCTCTTGTAGACAATATATATAGGGGTCTTGTTTTTGTTCCATTCAGCCAGTCTTTGTCTTTCCGTTGGGGCATTCAACCCATTTATGTTTAAACTAATTATTGATAAGTATGATCCCATTGCCACTTACTTTATAGTTTTGGGTTCGAGTTTATACACCTTTTCTGTGTTTCCTGTCTAGAGAAGATACTTTAGCATTTGTTGGAGAGCTGGTTTGGTGGTGCCGAATTCTCTCAGCTGTTGCTTTTATGTAAAGCCTTTGATTTCTCCTTCATATTTGAATGAGATCCTTGCTGGGCACAGTAATCTGGGTTGTAGGTTTTTCTCTTTCATCACTCTTAGTATGTCCTGCCATTACTTTCTGGCCTGAAGAATTTCTATTGGAAGATCAGCTGTTATCCTTATGGGAATCCCCTTGTGTGTTATTTGTTGTTTTTCCCTTGCTGCTTTTAATATTTGTTCTTTGTGTTTGATCTTCGTTAATTTGATTAAAATGTGTCTTGGGGGGTTTTGCCTTGGGTTTATCCTGTTTAGGACTCTCTGGATTTCTTGGACATGGGTGGGTATTTCCTTCCCCATTTTAGGGAAGTTTTCAACTATTATCTTCTCAAGTATTTTCATATGTCCTTTCTTTTTGTCTTCTTCTTATGGCACTCCTATGATTTGAATGTTGTGGCGTCTGACATTGTCCCAGAGGTCTCTGAGATTGTCTTTGTTTCTTTAGTTCTTTTTCCCTCTCTGCTTCATTTATTTCCACCATTTTATCTTTCACCTCACTTATCCTATCTTCTGACTCAGTTAGTCTACTGTTGGTTCCCTCCAGAGTGTTTTTTATCTCAGTTATTGCATTATTCATTATTGACTGACTCTTTTTTATTTCCTCTAGGTCCTTGTTAAACATTTCTTGCATCTTCTCCATCCTTGTCTGCAGGCTATTTATCTGTGATTCCACTTTGATTTCAAGATTTTGGATCATTTTCACTATTATTATTTGAAATTCTTTTTTTTTAATTTTATTTTATTTTTAAACTTTACATAATTGTATTAGTTTTGCCAAATATCAAAATGAATCCATCACAGGTATACATGTGCTCCCCATCCTGAACCGTCCTCCCTCCTCCCTCCCCATACCATCCCTTTGGGTCGTCCCAGTGCACTAGCCCCAAGCATCCAGTATCATGCATTGAACCTGGACTGGCATCTCGTTTCGAAATTCTTTATCAGGTAGATTCTCTACCTGTTCCTCTTTTGTTTGGTTTGGTGGGCATTTATCCTGTTCCTTTACCTGCTCTATATTCCTCTGTCTCTTCATCCTGTTTATATTGCTGTGTTTGGGGTGGCCTTTCTGTATTCTGGCAGTTTGTGAAGTTCTCTTTATTGTGGAGTTTCCTCACTGTGGCTGGGGTTGTACAGGTGGCTTGTCAAGTTTTCCTGGTTAGGGAAGCTTGTGTCGGTGTTCTGGTGGGTGGAGCTGGATTTCTTCTCTCCGGAGTGCAATGAAATGTCCAATAATAAGTTATGAGATGTCAGTGGGTTTGGAGTGACTTTGAGCAGCCTGTATATTGAAGATCAGGACTGTGTTCCTGCATTGCTGGAGAATTTGCTTGGTATGTCTTGCTCTGGAACTTGTTTACCCTTGGCTGGTGCTTGGTTTCAGTGTATGTATGGAGGCATTTGATGAGCTCGATTAATGTTCCCTGGAGTCAGGAGTTCTATGGTGTTCTCAGGAATTGGACTTAAGCCTCCTGCTTCTGGTTTTCAATCTTATTTTTACAGTAGCCTCAAGACTTCTCCATCTATACAACAATGTTGATAAAAAAACATCTCCTTTTGAAGACAATGGGCTGCTTTTCTGGGTGCCTAAGTCATCTGCTGGCATTCAGAAGTTGTTTTGTGGAATTTACTCAACGTTTAAACGTTCTTTTGATGAATTTGTGGGGGAGGAAGTGGTCTCCCGTCCTATTCCTCTGCCTTCTTAGGACCGCCCCAAATGTCTCCCTTTTTATAGACATACCAGTCATGTTGGATTAGGGATTGTTTGTTTGCAACCTTAGGAGTTCTCGTGTTAAATATGAAACTGGGCCACATACTTGGAGGACAACGAGAGACTGAAGAAAGAATTAGACCACCCCAGATTGGTAGATGGCAGTTTTAATAAGCAAAGGAACTTAAATATGAGGTTTGTCCTGGGTGGCCACAAGACAAGTAGATCTCTGCACTTATCAGCCAGAATCTTACAAGTTTATAGGTAGACCTTGATGGGGTTGTCATTTACCTAGTCCAAATGATGTCAACAATACATTGTTATCTCAAGGATGCATTCTTGAAATATCTCCTAGCATAAGAATGGTGGGCAGAACATACATTCCAAGGACAGAGGAGGAAGTGAGGAGCCTCCAATCACCCAGGTCCAACTCCTGGGTCAACAAGCAGTCACCTCTTCTTGATGACCTCCTTATATAGCACCCTCCAACTTCAGTATGACCTCACCTTAACTAATTCTATCTGCAATAACTCTATTACAAATTAAAGCCATATTCTCAGGCACTAGGGTTTAGGACTTCAACACAGGAATTTAGGGGACACAATTTAACTCATAATAATCCATCCTCTAGCCCTCAAACATGCATAGCCTTCTCATATGCAAAATGCATTCACCATCTTACTACATCCTCAAAGTGTTAATCCATCCTATCCAGTATCAACCAGACGTTGAAAAACTCATTCACATATTATCTACATCAGGTATAGGTGAGACTTGGGGTAAGATGCATCCTGGGGCAAAATCCCTCTCCATCTGTGAACCTGGAAAACCAGATAAAAAATTTTGTGTTTCAAAATACAGTGGTAGGAAAGGTACAGGATAGACCTTCCCATTCCAAAAGGGAGAAATCAGAAGAAAAAGGGGGTCACAAGCCCCTAGCAAGTCCAAAAGCTAGTAGGTAAATTTCTTTAGCTTTTACTGTTTAAGAATAATAATCTTTGACTTGAAGCTCTGTCCTCTACACCAACTAGAGTTACAGCCATATCTCCTCAGGTCTGGATACAGACCTTGTATCCTCAGCCCTAAGTAGCAGCCTTGCCTCATGGAACAAGGCTAGCCACTGAAACACTTTGGGGTCATTTTGCTGAAAGGTAACTCGGTTTTCAGCCAAATATCTTTATAGATGTATTTTCTTCATATATAATCTCAGGAATCTAGCAACCTTCCTTCGTTTCCTCCCCTCTGTCTCCTTCAGTCCAAGGTGGCAACATTTCTCCTGAGATGGTGATTGGATACAAAAGGCACACACCTAATCTCTTTAGCAAATGGTTGTCCAGTCACAACCTTAATGTTCTTTCCACAGCATACTTTTTTTACATTTTCGGTAATAGGGACAGGTTTAGAATTTTTCAAACCTTCAAGTTATGGGTTTTTTAAACTTTTTTTTAATATTGGAATATGTTTGATTAACAGTGCTGTGTTCGTTTCAGGTGTACAACAAAGAGATTCAGTTATACAAATACAAATATCTACTTTTTTCAGATTATTTTCCTATATGGGTTATTACAGAATATTTAATAGAGTTCCCTGTATTGTACTGTTATTCAGTAGGTCCTTGTTGTTTAATTTTTTTTTTCAATCTGTCTCTTTCCTTTCACATTATGTGTGGCAAGAAGAAATCAGGCAACATCTTCAACACTTTGCTTAGACGTCTCATCAGCTAAGTATCTAAGTTCATCCCTTATAAGTTCTACTTTTCTTTCAATAAAACAAAATTTAGCCAGGTTCTCTGCAGCTTTATAATAAGGGTTGACTTTACTCCAGTTTCCAATAACGTTTTCTTCATTTTTACCTAAGATTTCAGCAGAAGTATCTTTAATGTTAATTTTTCTTACAGCATTCTTGTCATGATGATATATGCATTCTCTGACAATAAGAGCTTTCTCTACAAATCACTTTTCATTCTGAATCCTCATCAGAATCTCCTTTAACATCCATATTTCTATCATCAGTCTCCTCAAGGTAATCTAGTCTTCTTCTATCAAGAGCCTCAAAGCTCTTCTATCCTCTACCTTTCCTTACCCAGTTGGAATGTTCGAAGTCACTTCCACATTTTTAGATATTTGTTACAGAAGGGTTCTGCTGATGAACCAAAATCTGTTAGTTCACTAGGATTGCAGAAACAAAGTACTACAAAGTGATCACTCAGACAACAGAAATTTATTGTCTTGCAGTTCTGGTGGCTAGAAGATGAGATAAAGATGTTGGTAGGGCTGATTCTTTTTCATGGCTTTGAGAAAGAAATCCATTCGATGCTACTCTTCTAGCTTTTGTTGGTTTGCTGGCATTATTTGGCATTCCTTGGCTTATAGAAGCATCACCCCCATCTCACATTCATCTTTGTATGATGTTATTGTTTGAACATGTCATTGTCCAAATTTACCCTTTTTCTTAAAGTCAGCTGTCATATTGGATTAGGAGTCCACCCCATTGCAGTATGACTTCATCTTAAGTAATTATTTCTACAATGACATTATTCCCAAATAACGTCATGATATGAGGCACTGGGGGATTGGATCTTAACATATGAATTTTCAGTTCAGTTCAGTCATTCAGTCATATACAACTCCTTATGACCACATGAATCGCAGCACACTAGGCCTCCCTGTCCATCATCAACTCCCGGAGTTTACCCAAACTCATGATCATCGATTCGGCAATGCTATCCAGCCATCTCATCTTCTGTCATCCCCTTCTTCTCCTTCTCCCAATCCCTCCCAACATCAGGGTCTTTTTCAGTGAGTCAACTCTTTGCATGAGGTGGCCAAATTACTGGAGTTTCAGCTTCAGCATCAGTCCTTCCAATGAACACCCAGAACTGATCTGCTTTAGGATGGGCTGGTTGGATCTCCTTCAGCCCAAGGGACTCTCAAGAGTCTTCTCCGATACCACACTTCAAAAGCATCCATTAATTTAGCTCTCAGCCTTCTTCACAGTCCAACTCTCACATCCATACATGACCACTGGAAAAACCATAGCCTTGACTAGACGGACCTTTGTTGACAAAGTAATGTCTCTCGTTTTTAATATACTATCTAGGTTAATCATAATTTTCCTTCCAAGGAGTAAGCATCTTTTAATTTCATGGCTGCAATCACCATCTGCAGTGATTTTGGAGCCCCCCAAAATAAAGTCTGACACCGATTCCACTGTTTCCTTATCTATTTGCCATGAAATGATGGAACCAGATACCATGATCTTTGTTTTCTGAATGTTGAGCTTTAAGCCAACCTTTTCACTCTCCACTTTCACTTCACCAAGAGGCTTTTTAGTTCCTCTTCACTTTCTGCCATAAGGATGGTGTCATCTGCATATCTGAGGTTATTGATATTTCTCCCGGCAATCTTGATTTCAGCTTGTGCTTCTTCCAACGCAGCGTTTCTCATGATGTACTCTGCATATAAGTTAAATAAGCAGGGTGACAATATGCAGCCTTGACATACTCCTTTTCCTATTTGGAACCAGTCTGTTGTTCCATGTGCAGTTCTAAATATGAATTTTAAGGTCATACAAGTCAACTCACAATAAAGGTAAAGGCAGGATCTCATTTCAAACAACCTAATTCCGGGGTTTGTACATGGAAACACTCTGTTAAATATGTGCTATAGTAAAAGTACTAATCTCTATATGAACCCAGATGAATAAGCAGTTACTTATATCTAGTGAACAGTGACTGGAGATTGGAGGATACTTTCCAAAGAGGTAATGATTGAGCTGAATTATGAATCAGAGTTCACAACACAGAAAGAAATGCATGAGTAAGGGCACAAAAGTGAAAAGGTAATTAGTACACCACCATGACTCCCTCATACTACTGCAATAGCCCACTAATTGGTTTCTTTGTTTCAGTTCCTGCCCCAGTATGGTCAATTATGTATCAGCAGCCAGAGTAATCTTTTTCACAAAGGCAAGTTATATCATGTAATTTCCCTGCTCTCAACTCTCCAATAATTTCTCATCACAGTTGGATGAGTTAGAGTATTCACCAGACCCACAGGAGCGATATGATCTGACCTGTACCTAGCTTTCAAACATCAATTCCTGCCACTCTTGACCTAGCTTTTTATGACATAGTTAAACTGCTCTGTCCCCTGGCTGTTTCCAATTTCAGAATATTTTTCTCCAGATTTTCACGTGATGAATTTCTTCTCATCATTCAGGGTTCAACTCAAACGTCAATTTCTCAAAGAGGCCTTCTCTGATCAGTCAGGCTAAGTAACCCTCTCTCAGTCATTCTTTATCTCATCTTACACTATTTTTTTCCATTGTGGCACTGGGCTGTGTCACACAAATAAATCATTGTGTATTTACTTGTTTCTTTATTGTCTGTCTTCCTTCTCCAGAATGTCAGCTCAATGAAATCAGCTCAATGAAATCAGCTCAATGAAATCAGTCTTATTCATGGTTCTATCTCTTACATACCTGACACTTTATAAATGCTAAATAAATGCCACTATTCAAGAACATTTGACAGAGTTATACTGGCAGAAACCACAATAGAATAGGAAGAAGGGTAAATAAGGGTAAAAAGTAGAGCAGTGAGCACAGATACCTTTTTAAAGGAATCTGTGTGTTGAAGAAGAGAAACTGGTTTACAGCTAATATGATTAGTGAGGATTAGGGGAGATTTTTATTTTTGGTTCTTGGTTGTAATTGTCATCACAGATTACCACATACAGAAACTAATTAGGAGAAAATGAAGAGGTGGTGGAAGGAAAAGGAAGAGGAAAGGGAGGAAAGGAAGATATAAAAAAAAAGGAGAGAAAAGAGAGAGGGAGAAAAGGAGAGAGAGAGAGAGGTTAGCTATATAGGAAAAAGAGGATAATAGATTAAATAAAGTCCTGGTGGAAATGGATGGTATGAGTTCAAGAGCACCAAGAATAGGTTATCTTTAGAAGAGAACAGAAGCACATCTTCCTCTGAGACAAAATTCAGTGAGACAGACAGATGTGAAAGTACAGGCATATTTGAAAGCTAAGGGATGTTGAAGAATATCACTGAGTTAGGCTGCTAAACCCTTTGTTAAAATGAAGTGTAGAAAGGGCAGGGATCTTAATAAAATTGGTAAGGTTTAGAACAGCTATTGTGGGGTACAGAAAAGGGAACCAAGTAGGACTGTGTAGAAAACTTCTTAGCTGTCTTGACAGCTGAAGTTGAGGATCATAAATTTGTATTGGATCTAATCTAAAAGGATACATGCTTTTCCTCCAGGATAACTCTATAGCCCTGAAGCACAAGAGGGAAAAATTGAATGTTGCAGAGATGGTGATTACCAGGACAAGGTGAACAGAATATTCAGAGAGCTGGAAAGAATATAGTTGAAGTATTTAGCCATTTTAACCAATTAGTGAAAGAAGTAGAGCTAGAAGGAAAGCAACAATCAGGAGACCTATAAGATGTATACTGGAAGCAAGGAATTGTAAAGACACTGTGTTGTGACCAGAGAGTTGGAGGCAAAAATTTGAAGAAAAAAGAAACAAATATGAACTGAAGGAAGGATGAATGTCAAGGAGATAGCAAGAATTTGGGGGAAAAAACTGTTCTCCATCTTGATTGTGATATTGGTTTTTTGGCTATATACAGCTATCAAAACTTATATCAGTTTGTACATTTTAAATGAATGTGCTTTATTGTATATGAGTTATTCCTCAATCTAGCTTATATGAGAAAAGTATTTTTTTAGTGAAAAAAAGTAAGTAACAGCAATTTCAGGTTGAAGTCATGTTGCTATAATATAATATTGATGAAAGTCACTAAAATAGAAACTTAGAAATTGCAAAGCCAGGTATTGGCAGTTGCCAAAGATTAGTAGGGGTACTGAGTAAGTCAGATTCACAGTCCCCAATGCCCATCTAGTAATCTGGGTGCAGGGTTTTTGAAGGAAGAAGTTTATCTGCTTTTCTTTGCTTTTATCCTTCCAGTTTTATTGAGATACAAATGACAAGCAGCACTGTATAAGTTTAATGTACAGTGTAATAATTTGACTTATATACATCAAGAAATGATTATATAAGTTTAGTGAACATCCATCATTTCATGTAGATGTAACATTAAAAAATAGAAAAAAATTCCTTGTGATGTGAGCTCTTAGAATTTACTCTGTTAACAACTTTCATACAATGAATATTTTATCATGTTGTTTATTACATCCTTAGTACTTATTTATCTTATAACTGGAAGTTTGTACATTTTGACTACCTTCATCCAATTCTCCCTCCCTCTCTTTTTTTTTAAATTTTATTTTATTTTTCAACTTTACAATATTGTATTAGTTTTGCCAAATATCGAAATGAATCCGCCACAGGTATACCCGCGTTCCCCATCCTGAACCCTCCTCCCTCCTCCCTCCCTTACCCTCCCTCTGGGTCGTCCCAGTGCACCAGCCCCAAGCATCCAGTACCGTGCATCGAACCTGGACTGGCGACTCGTTTCATACATGATATTATACATGTTTCAATGCTATTGTAGAAAGATGGTAACAATAACCCTGTGTATGAGACTGCAAAAGAGACACCGATGTATAGATCAGTCTTATGGACTCCCTCCCTCTCTTTCCCCACCTCTGGTAACCACAAATCTGATCTCTTTTTATAAGAGTTTGTTTGTATGTATGTTTTGGGCATATAATTGACCTACAACACTTTGTTACTTCCTGATACACAACATATTGGTTTGATATTTCTGTACATTTCAATATGATCATTATGATGTTGCCATTTGTTACCATGCAAGGATATCACAAAATTATTGACTATATTCTTCACACTGTGCACTTCATGTCCATGACTCATTTATTTCGTAATTGACTTTGTACCTCTTAACTCCCTCATCTATTTTTCTCCTCCAACCATTACCCTCCCTGTGGCAACAATGTTTGTTCTTTGTATCTATAACTCTGTGTTTAGTTGGGTTTGTTCATTTGTTTACATTTTTAGATTCCACATATAAGTAAAATCATAAAGTATTTATTTCTCTTTTTGGAGTTGGTGTTGCCCCACAGATGAGCAGGGGTGGGGTGGGGTGGTCTTGGGGTCACTGGGGGCTCAGGGAGCCTAAGACAGCTAGAATGCTAGTGGGTGGTGCTGTGTCCCTGCCCAGGGAGCTGCTTGGCATGTAGCATCCCAGGACTGGTGCTGACAATAGTGGGCCAGGTCCCACCACTAATAAAGTAGAGGGAGGATACCAAAATGGCATTGCCAACACCAGTGTCCTCATGGAGGCATAAGCTTTAAAAAATATCTGCTGCCAGCATCTATGTCAAGACAGTGAGTCCCAGTTGCTGCCTGCCTCTCTGGGAGAATCTTCCAGATCAGCAGGTGAGTCTGACCCAGGCTCCTTTCAAATGACTGCTTCTGCCTTTGATGAGTACATAAGATTCTGTGTGCTCTCTTTAAGAGTGGAGTCTCTATTTCCCACAGTCCTCTGGCGCTCCTGAAATTAAGTCCACTAACCTTTAAAGCCAAAAATGATGAGGGCTCATCCTCCTGGTGCAAGACCCTTGGCTTGGAATATTGATGTGTAGCTTGGATCCTTGGATCCTTTGGGATAACCTTTGCAATTATAATTATCCTCCCATTTGTGGGTTACCTACCCAGTGGTATGGGTCTTGGCTGTATTGTATCTCTGCCCCTTCTACCCATCTACTTGTGGTTCTTTCTTTGTATCTTTAGCTGTAGATTTTTTCTGCCATTCTTCTATTTTCATTGATATTTGCTCTGTACATTGTTGTAACTTTGATGTGCCTATGGGAGACACGAACTCAGGTCTTCCTACTCTGCCATCCTGGCCACTCCATTCACTGAAGTTTTGAAGGAAGCATTTTAATTGTCCAGTTATTATATCATTTGTTTGGGTCAGTTTAGTTCCAATTGACAAGTCCAGATTATATAGGTGCAATACTGTCAAAATTATTTATAAGAAATGCAAATATAGTCAATAAAAGCTCAAAGGAAAGGTGAAGTATTAAAATCAGGATTATTACCCTGTATTGAAGAAACCAAAACCACTATATGAATCAACACAAAATACCATTTACATGACTATGTTTCTTGTAATGAAAGTTCTCTTTCTTTGGGATGTTGCTTTTTCTAATCAGGTTGCTGTTTTAAGTCTTATCTTTTATTACCCATTTTCCTACCTAAACAAATATAAAAATCTCATTCTTTTTCAGGACACTAGGTTTCCTCAATTCATTCTCATAATGAAATATTATGAAATATAGAATACAGAAAAATAAGTAAATTAGTTTCCAAAATTAGAATTTGTCTTAAAAAAAAAACTGTAAGCATATTTCTGGCCAGAATATAACAGATTTTTCATGCAATCATTAAGATATCTGTCTTATAACTGTCAATTTATTTGAAAAAAAATAGCATTTCCACTGAAGGAGTAACAATCTAAAAGTTGCATTCCAGATATAAAAATAAAATGACTTCATTTTCATTCAAATGTACATATACATAAATACATACAAATTCTACAATCAGATATAGTATAATAAGGAAAATAAATTGATCATTTAGTAATCATTATAAAAAATTTTCAGAAGAATCTCACTCCACTGTCCATTTTATTGTGTATCACAAGGTTTGAATAATTACCTGCATGATTTTTCCCCTCTTCCTAAAATACACACACACACACACACACACACACACACACACAGAGTTTGTTGGTTTGTTTGTTTGTTTTTTTCCCACCAAAACGAAATTCAAAATACAGTAAACTCTCAGTGTATGTGCAGCCTGGATGGAAAGCAAGTTTGAGAGCGAATAGATACATGCATATGGCTGAGTCCCTTCACTGTGCACCAGAAACTGCCACAACATTGTTAATCAGCTGTACCCCAACATAAAATTAAAAGTTAAAAAAATACAGTAATGACAAGTCAAGAAAAGAAACAATTGCAGTAAAATGTGATATGAAAAAAATTGTGAAGATTTCACATACTTTGAAAATTCTTGATTATCTCTAAGGCAAAAAAGAAGGACCAACATTAATTAATCTTGAACATGGTATTCTGATTTAAAATTAATTTTTTTTAAAAAAGAAACAGTGATGAAACATCAACTATAGTACCACAATCCAGAGATAATCAATGCTACACTGTGTATATATAAACTTTCTATCATTCAATGGGTATATGCACATATCCAAGTATACCATATACAATCTATATATGTTTGTATATAAGTGTTGTAAATTTGCATTACACTGTACATGATTTCTACAATTTTCTTTTAAAATTATTTGTACACTATAAATATTTTATTAAAATGTTTTATAAAACATTTCTTTAAATGGCTTCATAGGACAATATGCATATATTATAAGCTATTTGCTGTCGTTTTTTTGTTGTTGTTGTTGTTTTTGTTGCTGTTCAGTTGCTCAAACCTGTCAGACTGCGATCCCAAAGACTGCAGCACTCCAAGCTTCCCTGTTCTTCATCTCCCAGAGCTTGCTCCAATTCATGTCCATAGAGTTGGTGATGCCATCCAACCATCTTGTCCTCTGTCATCCCCTTCTCCTCTTGCCTTCAATATTTTCCAGCAACAGTCTTTTCTAATGAGTTGGCTCTTCCCATCGGCTGTCCAAAGTACTGGAGTTTCAGCTTCAGCATCAGTCCTGCCAATGAATATTCAGGATTGATTTCCTTTAGGATTGACTGATTTGATTTCCTTGCAGTCCAAGAGTCTCTCAAGAGTCTTACCCAACACCACAGCTCAAAAGCATCAATTCTTCAATGCTCAGCCTTCTTTATGGTCCAAATCTCACATCCATACATGACTGCTGGAAAAACCAGAGCTTTGTTAGACAGACGTTTGTTGGCAAAGTAATGGCTCTGTTTTTTATATGCTGTCTAGGTTGGTCATAGCTTTTCTTCCAAGGAGTATGCACCTTTTAATTTCATGGCTACACTCACCATCTGCTGTGATTTTGTATCGTTAAGAAAATAAAGGCCTGTCACTGTTTCCATTTTTTCCCCATCTATTTGCCATGAAGTGATGGGACTGGATGCCATGATCTAGTTTTTCAATGTTGGGTTTTAAGCCAGCTTTTTCACTCTCTTCTTTCACTTTCATCAAGAGGCTCTTTAGCTTCTGTACACTTTTTGCCATAAGGGTTGTGTTATCTGCATATCTGAAGTTGTTATTTCTCCCAGCAATCTTGATTCCACCTTGTGCTATGTCCAGCCTGACATTTCACATGATGTACTCTGCATATAAGTTAAATAAACATGGTGACAATATACAACCTTGACATACTGCTTTCCCAATTTGGAACCAGACCATTGTTCCATACCCTGTTTCTACTGTGCTTCTTGACCTGCCTACAGGTTCTCAGGAGGGAGGTAAGGCGGTCTGGTATTCCCGTCTCTTTAAGAATTTCCCAGTTTGATATTCTTTGCGCCATATTTTTTTTCAATTCGGGATTATCTTTCTTTTATCTCTTTTAATCCTCACATTATTTTCAGTTAGATAATGATATTATTTTTACAAAGATAAACCTAGCATGACCAGCTGTCTTTGTTTCCTCATGACTTTTCCAATTTTGGCACTTAAAATACAGAATCCCTGGATACCTTTAGTCACCCACAAATTGGAATGATTTGTCACACTAGAATTGAGGTTGAGGCACTTACATGGTTCACTCAAAGTAGCCCAACATGTATGTAATTGATGGAGCTGAGGTTAAATCCAGTTCAGACTCCAAAGCCCATATTTTAACATTTGTATACATTCATATGATCAATGTGGTATTATAAATCTTACAGAAAAACTTGCTGGAACGCTAGCTGACCAGAGACAAAAAATTAGATCATACTAATCCCTTACACTAGAATAAATTATTGATGAATAAAAACATTAAATGCAAGCTCTGGATGAAAACATGATGAATACATGGCAATCTTGGGTAAATACAGAACTCTAAACATTGCACAAAGCTAGAAACCAGAAATGAAAGAACAAAATAAATATTATTTCACTAAAACACTTATCAGTAGGGGCTTCTCTGTTGGTCCAGTGGCTAAAGCTCCATGTCTAATGCAGGGGACCTGGTTTTGATCACTGGTCAAGGAATAGATCCCACATGCCATAATTAGGAGTTCACATGCTGCAACTAAAAATTCACACCATGCCACAGCAAAGATCAAAGATCTTACATGCCACATCTAAGACCTGGCACAGCAAAAAATAAATAAATAAATACTTTAATAACTTAAATAAAAAACACATTTATAACTTAGAACATGACAACAACTTTTTAAAAGGATAATAGGGAAAATACTTGCAAACATAGATGTAAATGATTAATGACTGAATATATAAAAACCTAAAAATTAACAGGAAATAGCTAAATTCTATTACAGAAGAGTGGACAAAGGACATTAATAATCACTTCAAAAAGAAGTATGAATGACTAAAAACACATGAGTAAAATGTTACAATTTTAGTAGTGACAAAATTTACAAAAATTACAAAATGCTGTTTTTCCTAAAGCAGATTAACAAAGATTTAAAAGATGAATAACACCTAGTGCTGATGTTGTATGGGTAAAATGGGTCCATCATACAAACACGGTGCACGTATAAAAAACAGGAAAACATGCAATGCATTTTGTAATATAAATCAGAAGCCTTAAAATGCATTTTTTAATCCAAAATATCCCCTTTCAAGATGCTACCTAAGAAATAATCTGACAAATTTACAATATATATTATACACACACACCACACACACATATATATATTATACACACACCACACACATATATGTATTACACACACAAAAAAATGTTTCATTCTATCACTGTTTATATATCATATAACTAAAACAACTTAATACTATCCATTTGGATTAGCTTCATAGATTTGGCACATTCTTGCAATGCAATTGCTGTTTCAGTCCTCAGTTGTGTCCAACTGTTTATGACCCCATAGGTTTCAGCTTCAGCATCAGTCCTGCCAATGAATATTCAGGATTGATTTCCTTTAGGATTGACTGATTTGATTCCTTGCAGTCCAAGAGTCTCTCAAGAGTTCTTTACCCAACACCACAGCTCAAAAGCATCAATTCTTAAATGCTCAGCCTTCTTTATGGTCCAAATCTCACATCCATACATGCACTGCTGGAAAAACCAGAGCTTTGGTTAGACAGACGTTTGTTGGCAAAGTAATGGCTCTGTTTTTTTAATATGCTGTCTAGGTTGGTCATAGCTTTTCCAAGGATATGCACCTTTTAATTTCATGGCTACACTCAACCATCTGCTGTGATTTTGTATCGTTAAGAAATAAAGCCTGTCACTGTTTTCAATTTTTCCCCATCTATTTGCCATGAAGTGATGGGACTGGATGCCATGATCTTAGTTTTTCAATGTTGGTTTTAAGCCAGCTTTTCACTCTCTTCTTTCACTTTCATCAAGAGGCTCTTTAGCTTCTGTACACTTTTTGCCATAAGGGTTGTGTTATCTGCATATCTGAAGTTGTTATTTCTCCCAGCAATCTTGATTCCACCTTGTGCTATGTCCAGCCTGACATTTCACATGATGTACTCTGCATATAAGTTAAATAACATGGTGACAATATACAACCTTGACATACTGCTTTCCCAATTTGGAACCAGACCATTGTTCCATACCCTGTTCTAACTGTTGCTTCTTGACCTGCCTACAGGTTTCTCAGGAGGGAGGTAAGGCAGTCTGGTATTCCCGTCTCTTTAAGAATTTCCCAGTTTGTTGTGACCACACAGTCAAGGCTTTTAGTGTAGTCAATGAAGCAAAAGTAGATGTTTTCTAGAATTATCTTGCAGATGTTGGCAACTTGATCTCTGGTTCTGCTGCCTTTTCTAAATCTGGCTTGAAACATCTGAAAGTTCTCAGTTCATGTATTGTTGAAGCCTAGCTTGGAGAATTTGAGCATTACTAAGCTATTTAGGCATTCCCAGTTCATGTATTGTTGAAGCCTAGCTTGGAGAATTTTGAGCATTACTAAGCTATTTAGCCATTCATGTGTAGGTATGTAGGTTCTTTCCAGTTTTCTCTTAGCATAAATAAGACTTAGAGAAAGATTCACCTATATCCTTGTGCATAGTTCTGATTATTCACAATAATTTTCTAGAAGCACAATTTAGGGGCAAGGCAATAGGACTGATTTTATTTCATTTTTCATATTGAAATATAGTTGATTTACAATATTAGTTTCAGGTACGCAAAATTGTGATTCAATATTTTTATAGAATATATTCCATTTAAAATGATTAAAAATAGTTTATTTCCCTGTACTGCATAATATATGCTTGTTGCTTATTTATTTATACATAGTAGCTTCTGTTTCTTAATCCCTCCTATCTCTCCCCTCACCCTTTCCCTCTCTGCACTGGTAACCATTAGTATATTATCAATAGCTGCTTCTGTTTTGTATACACACACACACACACACACACACACACACACATATAGATTCCACATATAAGTGATTACATACAGTATTTGCCTTTCTCTGTCTGATTATTTCACTAAGCTTAATACTCTCTTGATCCATCCATATTTGTAAATGGCAGAATATAATTGATTTTATGGCTGAGTCATATTTCACTATCGTATATATACTTACACATCTTTACATATTCATCTGTTTTTGATGGGCACTTAAATTGCTAACATTGGAGAAGGCAATGGCATCCCACTCCAGTACTCTTGCCTGGAGAATCCCATGGACGGAGGAGCCTGGTAGGCTGCAGTCCATGGGTCGCTAAGAGTAGGACATGACTGAGCGACTTCCCTTTCACTTTTCACTTTCATGCATTGTAGATGGAAATGGCAACCCACTCTAGTGTTCTTGCCTGGAGAATCCCAGGGATGGGGGGGCCTGGTGGGCTTCCATCTATGGGGTTGCACAGAGTTGGACATGACTGAAGTGACTTAGCAGTAGCAGTAGCAGTATGTTGCTAACATATCTTGGCTATTGTAAGTAATGATGCTGGAACATTGGGGTACATGTATGTTGTCATTTTCATGTATTTTTTTTTTGGATACCTACCCAGTAGTGGAATTGCTGGATTATATGGTTATTCTATTTTTTAGTTTTTTGAGGGACCTCCATGTTGTTTTTCATAGTGGCTTCACCATTTTAAAATCCCACAACAATGTACTATTATTCCCTTTTTCTCCACATCCTCACCAACATTTGTTACTTGTAGACCTTTAAGTGAACCCATTTTGATAGATGTGATGTGATGTCTCTTTGCAGTTTATTTGAATTTCTCCCAGGACTAGCTGTTTTCAGCACTTTTCTTTCTTGTGTCTGTTGGCTATCTGTATATCTTCTTTGGAGAAATGTCTGTCCATTGAGGTCTTCTGCTTTTTTTCAATCAATTTTTTTTTAATGCTGAGTTGTATGAATGCTTTATATATGTTGGATATTAATTCCTTATAGGTCATATACTTTGCAAATATTTTTTTTCCAATTCAGTGGATTATCTTTCTTTTATCTCTTTTAATCCTCACAATTATTTCAGTTAGATAATGATATTATTTTTACCAAAGATAAACCTAGCATGACCAGCTGTCTTTGTTTCCTCATGACTTTTCCAATTTTGGCACTTAAAATACAGAATCCCTGGATACCTTTTAGTCACCCACAAATTGGAATGATTGGTCACACTAGAATTGAAGGTTGAGGCACTTACATGGTTCACTCAAAGTAGCCCAACATGTATGTAATTGATGGAGCTGAGGTTTAAATCCAGTTCAGACTCCAAAGCCCATATTTTAACATTTGTATACATTCATATGATCAATGTGGTATTATAAATCATTACAGAAAAACTTGCTGGAACAGCTAGCTGACCAGAGACAAAAAATTAGATCAATACTTAATCCCTTACACTAGAATAAATTATTGATGAATAAAACAATTAAATGCAAGCTCTGGATGAAAACATGAATGAATACATGTGCAATCTTGGAGTAAATACAGAACTCTAAACATTGCACAAAAGCTAGAAACCAGAAATGAAAGAACAAATAAATATTATTTCACTAAAACACTTATCAGTAGGGGCTTCTCTGTTGGTCCAGTGGCTAAAGCTCCATGCTCTAATGCAGGGGACCTGGTTTTGATCACTGGTCAAGGAATTAGATCCCACATGCCATAATTAGGAGTTCACATGCTGCAACTAAAAATTCACACATGCCACAGCAAAGATCAAAGATCTTACATGCCACATCTAAGACCTGGCACAGCAAAAAATAAATAAATAAATACTTTAATAACTTAAATAAAAAACACATTATAACTTAGAACATGACAACAACTTTTTTAAAAGGATAATAGGGAAAATACTTGCAACATAGATGATAAATGATTAATGACTTGAATATATAAAAACCCTAAAAAATTAACAGGAAATAGCTAAATTCTATTACAGAAGAGTGGACAAAGGACATTAATAATCACTTCAAAAAGAAGTATGAATGACTAAAAACACATGAGTAAAATGTTACAATTTTAGTAGTGACAAAATTATACAAAAATTACAAAATGCTGTTTTTCCTAAAGCAGATTAACAAAGATTTAAAAGAATGAATAACACCTAGTGCTGATGATTGTATGGGTAAAATGGGTCCACTCATACAAACACGGTGCACGTATAAAAACAGTAAAACATGCAAATGCATTTTGATAATATAAATCAGAAGCCTTAAAATGCATATTTTTAATCCAAAAATATCCCCTTTCAAGATGCTACCTTAAGGAAATAATCTGACAAATTTACAAATATATATATACACACACACACACACACATATATATATATATACACACACACACACACATATATGTATATACACACACAAAAAATGTTCATTCTATCACTGTTTATAATATCATATAACCTAAAACAACTTAATATCTATCCATTTGGATTAGCTTCATAGATTATGGCACATTCTTGCAATGCAATTGCTGTTCAGTCCCTCAGTTGTGTCCAACTGTTTATGACCCCATAGACTGCAGCACATCAGGCTTCCTCATTCTTCACCATCTCTCAGAGCTTGCTCAAACTCATGCTGATTGAGTCAATGATACCATCCAACCATCTCATCCTCTGTTGTCCCCTTCTTTTCCTGCCTTCAATCTTTCCCAGCATCAGGGTTTTTCTAATGAGTTGGCTCTTCACATCAGTGGCCAAAGTATTGCAGTTTCAACTTCCGCATCAGTCCTTCCATTGACTATTCAGGACTTATTTCCATTAGGATTGACTGGTTTGAACTTGCAGTCCCAGGGACTCTATAAAGAGTCTTTTCCAACACCTCAGTTCAAAAGCATCGATTCTTCAGTGCTCAGCCTTCTTTATGGTTCAACTCACATCCATACAGGACTACTGGAAAAACCATAGTTTTGACTAGACAGATCTTTGTTGGCAAAGTAATGTCTCTGCTTTTAACATGCCGTCTAGGTTTGTCATAGCTTTTCTTTCAAGAAATAAGTGTCTTTTAATTTCATGACTGCAGTCACCATGTGCAGTGATTTTGGAGCCCAAGAAAATAAAGCCTGTCACAGTTTTCATTGTGTCCCTATTTGCAATGAAGTGATGGGACCAGATGCCATGATCTTAGTTTTCTGAATGTTGAGTTTTAAGCCAACTTTTTCACTCTCTTCTTTCACTTTCATCAAGAGGGTCTTTAGTTCCTCTTCGCTTTCTGCCATAAGTGTGGTATCCTCTGCATATCTGAGGTTATTGCTATTTCTCCCAGTAATCTTGATTCCAGCTTGTGCTTCATCCAGCCCAGCATTTTGCATGATGTACTCTGCATATAAGTTAAATTAGCAGGGTGACAATATACTGCCTTGATGTATTCCTTTCTGAATTTGGAACCAGTCCATTGTTCCATACCTAATTCTAACTGTTGCTTATTGACCTGCATACAGATTTCTCAGGAGGCAGGTAAGGTAGTTTGGTATTCCCATCTGTTTAAGAATTTTCCAGTTTGATATGATCCACACAAGGCCTTTAGCATAGTCAGTGAAGCAGAACTAGATATTTTTTGGAATTATCTTACTTTTTCTACAATCCAACAAATGTTGGTAATTTGGTCACTGATTCCTCTGCCTTATTTAAGTCCAGCTTGTACATCTGGATCCTCAGTTCACATACTATTGAAGCCTAACTTGAAGGATGTAAGCATTGCCTTGCTAGTATGTGAAATGAGTGCAATTGTGTGGTAGTTTGAACACTCTTTGGCATTGCCCTTCTTTGGGACTTGAATGAAAACTGACCTTGATGGAAATAAATAAGAGGCTGAGAGAGGTTAGCAGAAGGACTTAGATCCATATTTATTTATATGCAGGGCTTAACTTCCTCTGAGTAGACACATGTCAAGGATTCAACTACATGGAGTAATCAAATTTGTTTCAAGACATGCTTAATATGTGCTATAATCAATCAAACCCCTTATGATCTGAGAGTCTAGAGAGCAGAGCACACATGACAGTTAAAAAGTCTTTACAAAAGGGTGGTGAATTCTGTCTGTATCCTATAATCAACAGAGATATCACCACCAAACTGCCTGAATATTCAATACATGTGAATTCTGCTCCAGTACAGCTTTTTCTGGACTGTGACATTGATCACCTGCTCAGACTCTTCAATTTGTCTCTTCTTCTATATTGATCTCTGACTATTTGCAGGTCATCCCCTTCAAGTATATTAAAATATAAGAAATTGCCAATATTTATCCATTTTGTACCAACTGAAAAGACAATTCCACATGTTCAAACTTCCTATTTGAAAGCAAAACAAAACAATTCCTCCATGTCAACATTCTGAAATACTTTTTTTTGCACTCATTGAGGCAAATGTCTTGCTCCTCTGCTGCCTGCATTGCAGATACTACAAATGAGCTGTAAGTTGCTGCTGTTGGCAATGTGAATGAAGAAGGTATTCATCAAACTTATTGTACAAATTTTAATATTTATAGAGATTTCAGTAAAGCTAGTCACTATTGCTACAAGTCTGACAAGTTCACATCCATGAACAAATTTTCAAGTTATTGTTCTCATCTTAAAGCAGGGATAAGAATGGAACCTGCCTCATATGATTATTGTTGTTTAGCTGTTCAGTCATATCTAAATTTTTGTGAAACCATGGACTATAGCCTGCCAGCCTCCTCTGTCTATGGGATTTCCCAGGCAACAATATTGCCATTTCTTTCTACAGGGGAATCTTCCTGAGCTAGGAATCATGCCTGCATCTTTTGCGTTGCAGGCTGATTCTTTACTGCTGAGCCACCAGAGAAGCCTAGGATATTTACATGAGATAATACATGTGAAACATATTTAATACAGGCAGACACATAACAAATGCTCAACTAAGAGCTTTCTAGCCTCTTAAAAAAAAACATTTTTTATTATTTAGCATAATCTTAATCATGAGATAGAGTCTAGACACCAGAATTGCAAAATAGGCAGCCCTTTGCAATTTGCAGTGGGAAAAAGGCAGAGGAAATGCTTTGCTCTAAAGTCTCCATGAAAGGGCCCAGCTATTCAGCATCTGACCAGCCATTCTACTCGCCTTTCAATCCCAGTGAAAGTGAATTATACAGTCATTTGAAGTACAGACCGAATTACAGGGCAAAAGAGAGCTCCCCTTTCTACAATTACATCTAGGGAATATTATTTTGTCTATGCAAAGAAGAAACATTATTCTTAGAGAATTATTTACCACAGTTTATAAACTGACCTTGTAAGATTTTAAAAAATGCAATCCTCAATTAGGCCTTGAAAATATAAAGTGGATATAGCTACAGTTGAAGGCACTTCATTTGGGTTTACAACAGCTCAAGTAACTCATTCCTTTTTATGGCTGAATAACATCCCATTGTATATATGTATGTACCATGACTTCTTTATCCATTCATCTGTTGATGGAAATCAAGGTTGCTTCCACGTCCTGCCTATTGTAAATAGTGCTACAGTGAACATTGTGGTATCTGTGTTGTCTTTTTCATTTTAATCATTCTCATGGGTTGATAGTGGTATTATATTGTGATTTTTATTTACATAACCAGAAGGGCCAATGAGATAGGGAGAATATAGTTAGACTTTTAGAGAATATAGTTCAGACTTTTTCCCCACTTGGATATTTTGTTTGTGAGTATATATTCAAGTATTTTCTCATTTCTCTTTTGGACTATCTGCTTTTCTATGTATTTTTAGGAGTTTTAAAAATACTAGATATGAGTTATTTATGTTATCTATTTTTCAATGAAATTTTCATTTTAGAATAATTTTAAATTAATAGAAAAATTGGGAGAATAATACAGAGAGTTGACCCCCCATCTAAGATATCATCTTATTAAAGTCTTAGAATGGTACACTTGTGAACATGTATTGATTCATTATTATTGACTAGACTCTGTGCTTTATTCATATTTCATTGGTTTTCCTCTGGAGGTACCTTTTATATTCCAGTATCCCATCCAGATTATCACATTACATTTGCTTATCACATCTCCTTAGACTCCTTTTGGCTATCACAGTTAGTCAGACTTTTCTTGTTTTTTTATGAACTTGACAGTTCTGAGGAGTACTGGTCAGATATTTGCAGAATGTCCCTCAAGTGAGATTTTTGACTGGCTTTTTATTTTCAAATATATGATGCCCATATATTTCTCCAGTAATATTTCTTACCATAGCATCTTCATGATATTATATTATATTAATATGCTATATAATAGCATATTCATGATATTATTTTAGCTATATCAATTTTCTTTTGAAATCTACTTGCATAGTACATCTTTTTTTGTGATTTTATTTATTTTTTTTATATTTTTTTCCTATAGCTAATACTTTTTTTTTAATTAATTTTATTTTATTTTTAAACTTTACATAATTGTATTAGTTTTGCCAAATATCAAAATGAATCCGCCACAGGCATACATGTGTTCCCCATCCTGAACCCTCCTCCCTCCTCCCTCCCCCTACCCTCCCTCTGGGTCGTCCCAGTGCACCAGCCCCAAGCATCCAGTATCGTGCATTGAACCTGGACTGGCATCTCGTTTCATACATGATATTTTACATGTTTCAATGCCATTCTCCCAAATCTTCCCACCCTCTCCCTCTCCCACAGAGTCCATAAGACTGTTCTATACGTCAGTGTCTCTTTTGCTGTCTCATATACAGGGTTATCGTTACCATCTTTCTAAATTCCATATATGTGCGTTAGTATAACTGTATTGGTGTTTTTCCTTCTGGCTTACTTCACTCTGTATAATAGGCTCCAGTTTCATCCACCTCATTAGAACTGATTCAAATGTATTCTTTTTAATGGCTGAGTAATACTCCATTGTGTATATGTACCACTGCTTTCTTATCCATTCATCTGCTGATGGACATCTAGGTTGCTTCCATGTCCTGGCTATTATAAACAGTGCTGCGATGAACATTGGGGTACACGTGTCTCTTTCCCTTCTGGTTTCCTCAGTGTGTATGCCCAGCAGTGGGATTGCTGGATCATAAGGCAGTTCTATTTCCAGTTTTTTAAGGAATCTCCACACTGTTCTCCATAGTGGCTGTACTAGTTTGCATTCCCACCAACAGTGTAACAGGGTTCCCTTTTCTCCACACCCTCTCAAGCATTTATTATTTGTAGACTTTTGGATTGCAGCCATTCTGACTGGTGTGAAATGGTACCTCATAGTGGTTTTGATTTGCATTTCTCTGATAAAGAGTGATGTTGAGCATCTTTTCATGTGTTTGTTAGCCATCTGTATGTCTTCTTTGGAGAAATGTCTATTTAGATCTTTGGCCCATTTTTTGATTGGGTCATTTATTTTTCTGGAGTTGAGCTGTAGGAGTTGCTTGTATATTTTTGAGATTAGTTGTTTGTCAGTTGCTTCATTTGCTATTATTTTCTCCCATTCTGAAGGCTGTCTTTTCACCTTGCTAATAGTTTCCTTTGATGTGCAGAAGCTTTTAAGTTTAATTAGGTCCCATTTGTTTATTTTTGCTTTTATTTCCAATATTCTGGGAGGTGGGTCATAGAGGATCCTGCTGTGATGTATGTCAGAGAGTGTCTTGCCTATGTTCTCCTCTAGGAATTTTATAGTTTCTGGTCTTACGTTGAGATCTTTAATCCATTTTGAGTTTATTTTTGTATATGGTGTTAGAAAGTGTTCTAGTTTCATTCTTTTACAGGTGGTTGACCAGATTTCCCAGCACCACTTGTTAAAGAGATTGTCTTTAATCCATTGTATATTCTTGCCTCCTTTGTCAAAGATAAGGTGTCCATATGTGTGTGGATTTATCTCTGGGCTTTCTATTTTGTTCCATTGATCTATATTTCTGTCTTTGTGCCAGTACCATACTGTCTTGATAACTGTGGCTTTGTAGTAGAGCCTGAAGTCAGGTAGGTTGATTCCTCCAGTTCCATTCTTCTTTCTCAAGATCGCTTTGGCTATTCGAGGTTTTTTTTATTTACATACAAATTGTGAAATTATTTGTTCTAGCTCTGTGAAGAATACTGTTGGTAGCTTGATAGGGATTGCATTGAATCTATACATTGCTTTGGGTAGTATACTCATTTTCACTATATTGATTCTTCCAATCCATGAACATGGTATATTTCTCCATCTATTAGTGTCCTCTTTGATTTCTTTCACCAGTGTTTTATAGTTTTCTATATATAGGTCTTTAGTTTCTTTAGGTAGATATATTCCTAAGTATTTTATTCTTTCCGTTGCAATGGTGAATGGAATTGTTTCCTTAATTTCTCTTTCTGTTTTCTCATTATTAGTGTATAGGAATGCAAGGGATTTCTGTGTGTTGATTTTACATCCTGCAACTTTACTATAATCATTGATTAGTTCTAGTAATTTTCTGGTGGAGTCTTTAGGGTTTTCTATGTAGAGGATCATGTCATCTGCAAATAGTGAGAGTTTTACTTCTTCTTTTCCAATTTGGATTCCTTTTATTTCTTTTTCTGCTCTGATTGCTGTGGCCAAAACTTCCAAAACTATGTTGAATAGTAGTGGTGAAAGTGGGCACCCTTGTCTTGTTCCTGACTTTAGGGGAAATGCTTTCAATTTTTCACCATTGAGGATACTGTTTGCTGTGGGTTTGTCATATATAGCTTTTATTATGTTGAGGTATGTTCCTTGTATTCTGGCTTTCTGGAGGGTTTTGTTTTTTTATCATAAATGGATGTTGAATTTTGTCAAAGGCTTTCTCTGCATCTATTGAGATAATCATATGGCTTTTATTTTTCAATTTGTTAATGTGGTGTATTACATTGTTTGATTTGTGGATATTGAAAAATCCTTGCATCTCTGGGATAAAGCCCACTTGGTCATGGTGTATGATCTTTTTAATGTGTTGTTAGATTCTGACTGCTAGAATTTTGTTAAGGATTTTTGCATCTATATTCATCAGTGATATTGGCCTGTAGTTTTGTTTTTTGGTGAAATGTTCGTCACGTTTTGGTATTAGGGTGATGGTGGCCTCAAAGAATGTGTTTGGAAGTTTAGCTTTCTCTGCAACTTTCTGGACGAATTTGAGTAGGATCGGTGTTAGCTCTTCTTGAAGTTTTTAGTAGAATTCAGCTGTGCAGCCATCTGGACCTGGGCTTTTGTTTGCTGGAAGATTTCTGACTACAGTTTCAATTTCTGTGATTGTGGTGTTTCTGCTAAGATTTTCTATTTCTTCCTGGTTCAATTTTGGAAAGCTGTACTTTTGTAAGAATTTGTCCATTTCTTTCACGTTGTCCATTTTATTGGCATATAATTGCTGATAGTATTCTCTTATGATCCTTTGTATTTTTGTGTTGTCTATTGTGATCTCTCCATTTTAATTTCTAATTTTATTGATTTGATTTTTCTCCCTTTGTTTAACTAATCTGGCTAATGGTTTGTCAATTTTATTTATCCTTTTAAAGAACCAGCTTTTGGCTTTGTTGATTTTTGCTATGGTCTCTTTTGTTCATTTTGCATTTGTTTATTCCCTCATTTTTAAGATTTCTTTCCTTCTCCTAACCCTGGGGTTCTTCATTTCTTCCTTTTCTAATTGCTGTAGGTGTAGAGTTAGATTATTTATTTGACTTTTCTCTTGTTTCTTGAGGTATGCCTGTATTGGTATGAACCTTCTCCTTAGCACTGCTTTTACAGTGTCCCACAGGTTTTGGGTTGTTGTGTTTTCATTTTCAATTGTTTCTATGAGTATTTTGATTTCTTTTTTGATTTCTTCTGTGATTTGTTGGTTATTCAGCAACGTGTTGTTCAGCCTCCATATGTTGTAATTTTTAATAGTTTTTCTCCTGTAATTGAGATCTAATCTTACTGCATTGTGGCCAGGAAAGATGCTTGGAGTGATTTCTATTTTTTTGAATTTACCAAGGCTAGTTTTATGGCCCAGGATGTGATCTATCCTGGAGAAGGTTCCACGTGCACTTGAGAAAAAGGTGAAATTCATTGTGTTGGGGTGAAATGTTCTATAGATATCAATTAGGTCTAACTGGTCTATTGTATCATTTAAAGTTTGTGTTTCCTTGTTAATTTTCCATTTAGTTGATCTATCTATAGGTGTGAGTGGGGTATTAAAGTCTCCCACTATTATTGTTTTATTGTTAATTTCCCCTTTCATACTTGTTAGCTTTTGTCTTACATATTGTGGTGCCCCTATGTTGGATGCATATATATTTATAATTGTTATATCTTCTTCTTGGATTGACCCTTTGATCATTATGCAGTGTCCTTCTTTGTCTCTTTTCACAGCCTTTGTCTTTAAGTTTATTTTATCTGATATGATTATTGCTATTCCTGCTTTCTTTTGGTCTCTATTTGTGTGGAATAGCCTTTTCTAGCTATGTGTATGTGTCCCCTGTTTTGAGATGGTCTCTTGTAGACAATATATATAGGGGTCTTGTTTTTGTTCCATTCAGCCAGTCTTTGTCTTTCCGTTGGGGCATTCAACCCATTTATGTTTAAACTAATTATTGATAAGTATGATCCCATTGCCACTTACTTTATAGTTTTGGGTTCGAGTTTATACACCTTTTCTGTGTTTCCTGTCTAGAGAAGATACTTTAGCATTTGTTGGAGAGCTGGTTTGGTGGTGCCGAATTCTCTCAGCTGTTGCTTTTATGTAAAGCCTTTGATTTCTCCTTCATATTTGAATGAGATCCTTGCTGGGCACAGTAATCTGGGTTGTAGGTTTTTCTCTTTCATCACTCTTAGTATGTCCTGCCATTACTTTCTGGCCTGAAGAATTTCTATTGGAAGATCAGCTGTTATCCTTATGGGAATCCCCTTGTGTGTTATTTGTTGTTTTTCCCTTGCTGCTTTTAATATTTGTTCTTTGTGTTTGATCTTCGTTAATTTGATTAAAATGTGTCTTGGGGGGTTTTGCCTTGGGTTTATCCTGTTTAGGACTCTCTGGATTTCTTGGACATGGGTGGGTATTTCCTTCCCCATTTTAGGGAAGTTTCAACTATTATCTTCTCAAGTATTTTCATATGTCCTTTCTTTTTGTCTTCTTCTTATGGCACTCCTATGATTTGAATGTTGTGGCGTCTGACATTGTCCCAGAGGTCTCTGAGATTGTCTTTGTTTCTTTTAGTTCTTTTTCCCTCTCTGCTTCATTTATTTCCACCATTTTATCTTTCACCTCACTTATCCTATCTTCTGACTCAGTTAGTCTACTGTTGGTTCCCTCCAGAGTGTTTTTTATCTCAGTTATTGCATTATTCATTATTGACTGACTCTTTTTTATTTCCTCTAGGTCCTTGTTAAACATTTCTTGCATCTTCTCCATCCTTGTCTGCAGGCTATTTATCTGTGATTCCACTTTGATTTCAAGATTTTGGATCATTTTCACTATTATTATTTGAAATTCTTTTTTTTAAATTTTATTTTATTTTTAAACTTTACATAATTGTATTAGTTTTGCCAAATATCAAAATGAATCCATCACAGGTATACATGTGCTCCCCATCCTGAACCGTCCTCCCTCCTCCCTCCCCATACCATCCCTTTGGGTCGTCCCAGTGCACTAGCCCCAAGCATCCAGTATCATGCATTGAACCTGGACTGGCATCTCGTTTCGAAATTCTTTATCAGGTAGATTCTCTACCTGTTCCTCTTTTGTTTGGTTTGGTGGGCATTTATCCTGTTCCTTTACCTGCTCTATATTCCTCTGTCTCTTCATCCTGTTTATATTGCTGTGTTTGGGGTGGCCTTTCTGTATTCTGGCAGTTTGTGAAGTTCTCTTTATTGTGGAGTTTCCTCACTGTGGCTGGGGTTGTACAGGTGGCTTGTCAAGTTTTCCTGGTTAGGGAAGCTTGTGTCGGTGTTCTGGTGGGTGGAGCTGGATTTCTTCTCTCCGGAGTGCAATGAAATGTCCAATAATAAGTTATGAGATGTCAGTGGGTTTGGAGTGACTTTGAGCAGCCTGTATATTGAAGATCAGGACTGTGTTCCTGCATTGCTGGAGAATTTGCTTGGTATGTCTTGCTCTGGAACTTGTTTACCCTTGGCTGGTGCTTGGTTTCAGTGTATGTATGGAGGCATTTGATGAGCTCGATTAATGTTCCCTGGAGTCAGGAGTTCTATGGTGTTCTCAGGAATTGGACTTAAGCCTCCTGCTTCTGGTTTTCAATCTTATTTTTACAGTAGCCTCAAGACTTCTCCATCTATACAACAATGTTGATAAAAAAACATCTCCTTTTGAAGACAATGGGCTGCTTTTCTGGGTGCCTAAGTCATCTGCTGGCATTCAGAAGTTGTTTTGTGGAATTTACTCAACGTTTAAACGTTCTTTTGATGAATTTGTGGGGGAGGAAGTGGTCTCCCGTCCTATTCCTCTGCCTTCTTAGGACCGCCCCAAATGTCTCCCTTTTTATAGACATACCAGTCATGTTGGATTAGGGATTGTTTGTTTGCAACCTTAGGAGTTCTCGTGTTAAATATGAAACTGGGCCACATACTTGGAGGACAACGAGAGACTGAAGAAAGAATTAGACCACCCCAGATTGGTAGATGGCAGTTTTAATAAGCAAAGGAACTTAAATATGAGGTTTGTCCTGGGTGGCCACAAGACAAGTAGATCTCTGCACTTATCAGCCAGAATCTTACAAGTTTATAGGTAGACCTTGATGGGGTTGTCATTTACCTAGTCCAAATGATGTCAACAATACATTGTTATCTCAAGGATGCATTCTTGAAATATCTCCTAGCATAAGAATGGTGGGCAGAACATACATTCCAAGGACAGAGGAGGAAGTGAGGAGCCTCCAATCACCCAGGTCCAACTCCTGGGTCAACAAGCAGTCACCTCTTCTTGATGACCTCCTTATATAGCACCCTCCAACTTCAGTATGACCTCACCTTAACTAATTCTATCTGCAATAACTCTATTACAAATTAAAGCCATATTCTCAGGCACTAGGGTTTAGGACTTCAACACAGGAATTTAGGGGACACAATTTAACTCATAATAATCCATCCTCTAGCCCTCAAACATGCATAGCCTTCTCATATGCAAAATGCATTCACCATCTTACTACATCCTCAAAAGTGTTAATCCATCCTATCCAGTATCAACCAGACGTTGAAAAACTCATTCACATATTATCTACATCAGGTATAGGTGAGACTTGGGGTAAGATGCATCCTGGGGCAAAATCCCTCTCCATCTGTGAACCTGGAAAACCAGATAAAAAATTTTGTGTTTCAAAAATACAGTGGTAGGAAAGGTACAGGATAGACCTTCCCATTCCAAAAGGGAGAAATCAGAAGAAAAAGGGGGTCACAAGCCCCTAGCAAGTCCAAAAGCTAGTAGGTAAATTTCTTTAGCTTTTACTGTTTAAGAATAATAATCTTTGACTTGAAGCTCTGTCCTCTACACCAACTAGAGTTACAGCCATATCTCCTCAGGTCTGGATACAGACCTTGTATCCTCAGCCCTAAGTAGCAGCCTTGCCTCATGGAACAAGGCTAGCCACTGAAACACTTTTGGGGTCATTTTGCTGAAAGGTAACTCGGTTTTCAGCCAAATATCTTTATAGATGTATTTTCTTCATATATAATCTCAGGAATCTAGCAACCTTCCTTCGTTTCCTCCCCTCTGTCTCCTTCAGTCCAAGGTGGCAACATTTCTCCTGAGATGGTGATTGGATACAAAAGGCACACACCTAATCTCTTTAGCAAATGGTTGTCCAGTCACAACCTTAATGTTCTTTCCACAGCATACTTTTTTTACATTTTCGGTAATAGGGACAGGTTTAGAATTTTTCAAACCTTCAAGTTATGGGTTTTTTAAACTTTTTTTTAATATTGGAATATGTTTGATTAACAGTGCTGTGTTCGTTTCAGGTGTACAACAAAGAGATTCAGTTATACAAATACAAATATCTACTTTTTTCAGATTATTTTCCTATATGGGTTATTACAGAATATTTAATAGAGTTCCCTGTATTGTACTGTTATTCAGTAGGTCCTTGTTGTTTAATTTTTTTTTTTCAATCTGTCTCTTTCCTTTCACATTATGTGTGGCAAGAAGAAATCAGGCAACATCTTCAACACTTTGCTTAGACGTCTCATCAGCTAAGTATCTAAGTTCATCCCTTATAAGTTCTACTTTTCTTTCAATAAAACAAAATTTAGCCAGGTTCTCTGCAGCTTTATAATAAGGGTTGACTTTACTCCAGTTTCCAATAACGTTTTCTTCATTTTTACCTAAGATTTCAGCAGAAGTATCTTTAATGTTAATTTTTCTTACAGCATTCTTGTCATGATGATATATGCATTCTCTGACAATAAGAGCTTTCTCTACAAATCACTTTTCATTCTGAATCCTCATCAGAATCTCCTTTAACATCCATATTTCTATCATCAGTCTCCTCAAGGTAATCTAGTCTTCTTCTATCAAGAGCCTCAAAGCTCTTCTATCCTCTACCTTTCCTTACCCAGTTGGAATGTTCGAAGTCACTTCCACATTTTTAGATATTTGTTACAGAAGGGTTCTGCTGATGAACCAAAATCTGTTAGTTCACTAGGATTGCAGAAACAAAGTACTACAAAGTGATCACTCAGACAACAGAAATTTATTGTCTTGCAGTTCTGGTGGCTAGAAGATGAGATAAAGATGTTGGTAGGGCTGATTCTTTTTCATGGCTTTGAGAAAGAAATCCATTCGATGCTACTCTTCTAGCTTTTGTTGGTTTGCTGGCATTATTTGGCATTCCTTGGCTTATAGAAGCATCACCCCCATCTCACATTCATCTTTGTATGATGTTATTGTTTGAACATGTCATTGTCCAAATTTACCCTTTTTCTTAAAGTCAGCTGTCATATTGGATTAGGAGTCCACCCCATTGCAGTATGACTTCATCTTAAGTAATTATTTCTACAATGACATTATTCCCAAATAACGTCATGATATGAGGCACTGGGGGATTGGATCTTAACATATGAATTTTCAGTTCAGTTCAGTCATTCAGTCATATACAACTCCTTATGACCACATGAATCGCAGCACACTAGGCCTCCCTGTCCATCATCAACTCCCGGAGTTTACCCAAACTCATGATCATCGATTCGGCAATGCTATCCAGCCATCTCATCTTCTGTCATCCCCTTCTTCTCCTTCTCCCAATCCCTCCCAACATCAGGGTCTTTTTCAGTGAGTCAACTCTTTGCATGAGGTGGCCAAATTACTGGAGTTTCAGCTTCAGCATCAGTCCTTCCAATGAACACCCAGAACTGATCTGCTTTAGGATGGGCTGGTTGGATCTCCTTCAGCCCAAGGGACTCTCAAGAGTCTTCTCCGATACCACACTTCAAAAGCATCCATTAATTTAGCTCTCAGCCTTCTTCACAGTCCAACTCTCACATCCATACATGACCACTGGAAAAACCATAGCCTTGACTAGACGGACCTTTGTTGACAAAGTAATGTCTCTCGTTTTTAATATACTATCTAGGTTAATCATAATTTTCCTTCCAAGGAGTAAGCATCTTTTAATTTCATGGCTGCAATCACCATCTGCAGTGATTTTGGAGCCCCCCAAAATAAAGTCTGACACCGATTCCACTGTTTCCTTATCTATTTGCCATGAAATGATGGAACCAGATACCATGATCTTTGTTTTCTGAATGTTGAGCTTTAAGCCAACCTTTTCACTCTCCACTTTCACTTTCACCAAGAGGCTTTTTAGTTCCTCTTCACTTTCTGCCATAAGGATGGTGTCATCTGCATATCTGAGGTTATTGATATTTCTCCCGGCAATCTTGATTTCAGCTTGTGCTTCTTCCAACGCAGCGTTTCTCATGATGTACTCTGCATATAAGTTAAATAAGCAGGGTGACAATATGCAGCCTTGACATACTCCTTTTCCTATTTGGAACCAGTCTGTTGTTCCATGTGCAGTTCTAAATATGAATTTTAAGGTCATACAAGTCAACTCACAATAAAGGTAAAGGCAGGATCTCATTTCAAACAACCTAATTCCGGGGTTTGTACATGGAAACACTCTGTTAAATATGTGCTATAGTAAAAGTACTAATCTCTATATGAACCCAGATGAATAAGCAGTTACTTATATCTAGTGAACAGTGACTGGAGATTGGAGGATACTTTCCAAAGAGGTAATGATTGAGCTGAATTATGAATCAGAGTTCACAACACAGAAAGAAATGCATGAGTAAGGGCACAAAAGTGAAAAGGTAATTAGTACACCACCATGACTCCCTCATACTACTGCAATAGCCCACTAATTGGTTTCTTTGTTTCAGTTCCTGCCCCAGTATGGTCAATTATGTATCAGCAGCCAGAGTAATCTTTTTCACAAAGGCAAGTTATATCATGTAATTTCCCTGCTCTCAACTCTCCAATAATTTCTCATCACAGTTGGATGAGTTAGAGTATTCACCAGACCCACAGGAGCGATATGATCTGACCTGTACCTAGCTTTCAAACATCAATTCCTGCCACTCTTGACCTAGCTTTTTATGACATAGTTAAACTGCTCTGTCCCCTGGCTGTTTCCAATTTCAGAATATTTTTCTCCCAGATTTTCACGTGATGAATTTCTTCTCATCATTCAGGGTTCAACTCAAACGTCAATTTCTCAAAGAGGCCTTCTCTGATCAGTCAGGCTAAGTAACCCTCTCTCAGTCATTCTTTATCTCATCTTACACTATTTTTTTCCATTGTGGCACTGGGCTGTGTCACACAAATAAATCATTGTGTATTTACTTGTTTCTTTATTGTCTGTCTTCCTTCTCCAGAATGTCAGCTCAATGAAATCAGCTCAATGAAATCAGCTCAATGAAATCAGTCTTATTCATGGTTCTATCTCTTACATACCTGACACTTTATAAATGCTAAATAAATGCCACTATTCAAGAACATTTTGACAGAGTTATACTGGCAGAAACCACAATAGAATAGGAAGAAGGGTAAATAAGGGTAAAAAGTAGAGCAGTGAGCACAGATACCTTTTTAAAGGAATCTGTGTGTTGAAGAAGAGAAACTGGTTTACAGCTAATATGATTAGTGAGGATTAGGGGAGATTTTTATTTTTGGTTCTTGGTTGTAATTGTCATCACAGATTACCACATACAGAAACTAATTAGGAGAAAATGAAGAGGTGGTGGAAGGAAAAGGAAGAGGAAAGGGAGGAAAGGAAGATATAAAAAAAAAGGAGAGAAAAGAGAGAGGGAGAAAAGGAGAGAGAGAGAGAGGTTAGCTATATAGGAAAAAGAGGATAATAGATTAAATAAAGTCCTGGTGGAAATGGATGGTATGAGTTCAAGAGCACCAAGAATAGGTTATCTTTAGAAGAGAACAGAAGCACATCTTCCTCTGAGACAAAATTCAGTGAGACAGACAGATGTGAAAGTACAGGCATATTTGAAAGCTAAGGGATGTTGAAGAATATCACTGAGTTAGGCTGCTAAACCCTTTGTTAAAATGAAGTGTAGAAAGGGCAGGGATCTTAATAAAATTGGTAAGGTTTAGAACAGCTATTGTGGGGTACAGAAAAGGGAACCAAGTAGGACTGTGTAGAAAACTTCTTAGCTGTCTTGACAGCTGAAGTTGAGGATCATAAATTTGTATTGGATCTAATCTAAAAGGATACATGCTTTTCCTCCAGGATAACTCTATAGCCCTGAAGCACAAGAGGGAAAAATTGAATGTTGCAGAGATGGTGATTACCAGGACAAGGTGAACAGAATATTCAGAGAGCTGGAAAGAATATAGTTGAAGTATTTAGCCATTTTAACCAATTAGTGAAAGAAGTAGAGCTAGAAGGAAAGCAACAATCAGGAGACCTATAAGATGTATACTGGAAGCAAGGAATTGTAAAGACACTGTGTTGTGACCAGAGAGTTGGAGGCAAAAATTTGAAGAAAAAAGAAACAAATATGAACTGAAGGAAGGATGAATGTCAAGGAGATAGCAAGAATTTGGGGGAAAAACTGTTCTCCATCTTGATTGTGATATTGGTTTTTTGGCTATATACAGCTATCAAAACTTATATCAGTTTGTACATTTTAAATGAATGTGCTTTATTGTATATGAGTTATTCCTCAATCTAGCTTATATGAGAAAAGTATTTTTTTAGTGAAAAAAAGTAAGTAACAGCAATTTCAGGTTGAAGTCATGTTGCTATAATATAATATTGATGAAAGTCACTAAAATAGAAACTTAGAAATTGCAAAGCCAGGTATTGGCAGTTGCCAAAGATTAGTAGGGGTACTGAGTAAGTCAGATTCACAGTCCCCAATGCCCATCTAGTAATCTGGGTGCAGGGTTTTTGAAGGAAGAAGTTTATCTGCTTTTCTTTGCTTTTATCCTTCCAGTTTTATTGAGATACAAATGACAAGCAGCACTGTATAAGTTTAATGTACAGTGTAATAATTTGACTTATATACATCAAGAAATGATTATATAAGTTTAGTGAACATCCATCATTTCATGTAGATGTAACATTAAAAAATAGAAAAAAAATTCCTTGTGATGTGAGCTCTTAGAATTTACTCTGTTAACAACTTTCATACAATGAATATTTTATCATGTTGTTTATTACATCCTTAGTACTTATTTATCTTATAACTGGAAGTTTGTACATTTTGACTACCTTCATCCAATTCTCCCTCCCTCTCTTTTTTTTTAAATTTTATTTTATTTTTCAACTTTACAATATTGTATTAGTTTTGCCAAATATCGAAATGAATCCGCCACAGGTATACCCACGTTCCCCATCCTGAACCTTCCTCCCTCCTCCCTCCCTTACCCTCCCTCTGGGTCGTCCCAGTGCACCAGCCCCAAGCATCCAGTACCGTGCATCGAACCTGGACTGGCAACTCGTTTCATACATGATATTATACATGTTTCAATGCTATTGTAGAAAGATGGTAACAATAACCCTGTGTATGAGACTGCAAAAGAGACACCGATGTATAGATCAGTCTTATGGACTCCCTCCCTCTCTTTCCCCACCTCTGGTAACCACAAATCTGATCTCTTTTTATAAGAGTTTGTTTGTATGTATGTTTTGGGCATATAATTGACCTACAACACTTTGTTACTTCCTGATACACAACATATTGGTTTGATATTTCTGTACATTTCAATATGATCATTATGATGTTGCCATTTGTTACCATGCAAGGATATCACAAAATTATTGACTATATTCTTCACACTGTGCACTTCATGTCCATGACTCATTTATTTCGTAATTGACTTTGTACCTCTTAACTCCCTCATCTATTTTTCTCCTCCAACCATTACCCTCCCTGTGGCAACAATGTTTGTTCTTTGTATCTATAACTCTGTGTTTAGTTGGGTTTGTTCATTTGTTTACATTTTTAGATTCCACATATAAGTAAAATCATAAAGTATTTATTTCTCTTTTTTGGAGTTGGTGTTGCCCCACAGATGAGCAGGGGTGGGGTGGGGTGGTCTTGGGGTCACTGGGGGCTCAGGGAGCCTAAGACAGCTAGAATGCTAGTGGGTGGTGCTGTGTCCCTGCCCAGGGAGCTGCTTGGCATGTAGCATCCCAGGACTGGTGCTGACAAATAGTGGGCCAGGTCCCACCACTAATAAAGTAGAGGGAGGATACCAAAATGGCATTTGCCAACACCAGTGTCCTCATGGAGGCATAAGCTTTAAAAAATATCTGCTGCCAGCATCTATGTCAAGACAGTGAGTCCCAGTTGCTGCCTGCCTCTCTGGGAGAATCTTCCAGATCAGCAGGTGAGTCTGACCCAGGCTCCTTTCAAATGACTGCTTCTGCCTTTGATGAGTACATAAGATTCTGTGTGCTCTCTTTAAGAGTGGAGTCTCTATTTCCCACAGTCCTCTGGCGCTCCTGAAATTAAGTCCCACTAACCTTTAAAGCCAAAAATGATGAGGGCTCATCCTCCTGGTGCAAGACCCTTGGGCTTGGAATATTGATGTGTAGCTTGGATCCTTGGATCCTTTGGGATAACCTTTGCAATTATAATTATCCTCCCATTTGTGGGTTACCTACCCAGTGGTATGGGTCTTGGCTGTATTGTATCTCTGCCCCTTCTACCCATCTACTTGTGGTTCTTTCTTTGTATCTTTAGCTGTAGATTTTTTCTGCCATTCTTCTATTTTCATTGATATTTGCTCTGTACATTGTTGTAACTTTGATGTGCCTATGGGAGACATGAACTCAGGGTCTTCCTACTCTGCCATCCTGGCCACTCCATTCACTGAAGTTTTGAAGGAAGCATTTTAATTGTCCAGTTATTATATCATTTGTTTGGGGTCAGTTTAGTTCCAATTGACAAGTCCAGATTATATAGGTGCAATACTGTCAAAATTATTTATAAGAAATGCAAATATAGTCAATAAAAGCTCAAAGGAAAGGTGAAGTATTAAAATCAGGATTATTACCCTGTATTGAAGAAACCAAAACCACTATATGAATCAACACAAAATACCATTTACATGACTATGTTTCTTGTAATGAAAGTTCTCTTTCTTTGGGATGTTGCTTTTTCTAATCAGGTTGCTGTTTTAAGTCTTATCTTTTATTACCCATTTTCCTACCTAAACAAATATAAAAATCTCATTCTTTTTCAGGACACTAGGTTTCCTCAATTCATTCTCATAATGAAATATTATGAAATATAGAATACAGAAAAAATAAGTAAATTAGTTTCCAAAATTAGAATTTGTCTTAAAAAAAAAACTGTAAGCATATTTCTGGCCAGAATATAACAGATTTTTCATGCAATCATTAAGATATCTGTCTTATAACTGTCAATTTATTTGAAAAAAAATAGCATTTCCACTGAAGGAGTAACAATCTAAAAGTTGCATTCCAGATATAAAAATAAAATGACTTCATTTTCATTCAAATGTACATATACATAAATACATACAAATTCTACAATCAGATATAGTATAATAAGGAAAATAAATTGATCATTTAGTAATCATTATAAAAAAAATTTCAGAAGAATCTCACTCCACTGTCCATTTTATTGTGTATCACAAGGTTTGAATAATTACCTGCATGATTTTTCCCCTCTTCCTAAAAATACACACACACACACACACACACACACACACACACACAGAGTTTGTTGGTTTGTTTGTTTGTTTTTTCCCACCAAACGAAATTCAAAATACAGTAAACTCTCAGTGTATGTGCAGCCTGGATGGAAAGCAAGTTTGAGAGCGAATAGATACATGCATATGGCTGAGTCCCTTCACTGTGCACCAGAAACTGCCACAACATTGTTAATCAGCTGTACCCCAACATAAAATTAAAAGTTAAAAAAATACAGTAATGACAAGTCAAGAAAAGAAACAATTGCAGTAAAATGTGATATGAAAAAAATTGTGAAGATTTCACATACTTTGAAAATTCTTGATTATCTCTAAGGCAAAAAAGAAGGACCAACATTAATTAATCTTGAACATGGTATTCTGATTTTAAAATTAATTTTTTTTAAAAAAGAAACAGTGATGAAACATCAACTATAGTACCACAATCCAGAGATAATCAATGCTACACTGTGTATATATAAACTTTCTATCATTCAATGGGTATATGCACATATCCAAGTATACCATATACAATCTATATATGTTTGTATATAAGTGTTGTAAAATTTGCATTACACTGTACATGATTTCTACAATTTTCTTTTAAAATTATTTGTACACTATAAATATTTTATTAAATGTTTTATAAAAACATTTCTTTAAATGGCTTCATAGGACAATATGCATATATTATAAGCTATTTGCTGTCGTTTTTTTTGTTGTTGTTGTTGTTTTTGTTGCTGTTCAGTTGCTCAAACCTGTCAGACTGCGATCCCAAAGACTGCAGCACTCCAAGCTTCCCTGTTCTTCATCTCCCAGAGCTTGCTCCAATTCATGTCCATAGAGTTGGTGATGCCATCCAACCATCTTGTCCTCTGTCATCCCCTTCTCCTCTTGCCTTCAATATTTTCCAGCAACAGTCTTTTCTAATGAGTTGGCTCTTCCCATCGGCTGTCCAAAGTACTGGAGTTTCAGCTTCAGCATCAGTCCTGCCAATGAATATTCAGGATTGATTTCCTTTAGGATTGACTGATTTGATTTCCTTGCAGTCCAAGAGTCTCTCAAGAGTCTTACCCAACACCACAGCTCAAAAGCATCAATTCTTCAATGCTCAGCCTTCTTTATGGTCCAAATCTCACATCCATACATGACTGCTGGAAAAACCAGAGCTTTGGTTAGACAGACGTTTGTTGGCAAAGTAATGGCTCTGTTTTTTAATATGCTGTCTAGGTTGGTCATAGCTTTTCTTCCAAGGAGTATGCACCTTTTAATTTCATGGCTACACTCACCATCTGCTGTGATTTTGTATCGTTAAGAAAATAAAGCCTGTCACTGTTTCCATTTTTTCCCCATCTATTTGCCATGAAGTGATGGGACTGGATGCCATGATCTTAGTTTTTCAATGTTGGGTTTTAAGCCAGCTTTTTCACTCTCTTCTTTCACTTTCATCAAGAGGCTCTTTAGCTTCTGTACACTTTTTGCCATAAGGGTTGTGTTATCTGCATATCTGAAGTTGTTATTTCTCCCAGCAATCTTGATTCCACCTTGTGCTATGTCCAGCCTGACATTTCACATGATGTACTCTGCATATAAGTTAAATAAACATGGTGACAATATACAACCTTGACATACTGCTTTCCCAATTTGGAACCAGACCATTGTTCCATACCCTGTTCTAACTGTTGCTTCTTGACCTGCCTACAGGTTTCTCAGGAGGGAGGTAAGGCGGTCTGGTATTCCCGTCTCTTTAAGAATTTCCCAGTTTGTTGTGACCACACAGTCAAAGGCTTTTAGTGTAGTCAATGAAGCAAAAGTAGATGTTTTTCTAGAATTATCTTGCAGATGTTGGCAACTTGATCTCTGGTTCTGCTGCCTTTTCTAAATCTGGCTTGAACATCTGAAAGTTCTCAGTTCATGTATTGTTGAAGCCTAGCTTGGAGAATTTTGAGCATTACTAAGCTATTTAGGCATTCCCAGTTCATGTATTGTTGAAGCCTAGCTTGGAGAATTTTGAGCATTACTAAGCTATTTAGCCATTCCATGTGTTAGGTATGTAGGTTCTTTCCAGTTTTCTCTTAGCATAAATAAGACTTAGAGAAAGATTCACCTATATCCTTGTGCATAGTTCTGATTATTCACAATAATTTTCTAGAAGCACAATTTAGGGGGCAAGGCAATAGGACTGATTTTATTTCATTTTTCATATTGAAATATAGTTGATTTACAATATTAGTTTCAGGTACGCAAAATTGTGATTCAATATTTTTATAGAATATATTCCATTTAAAATGATTAAAAATAGTTTATTTCCCTGTACTGCATAATATATGCTTGTTGCTTATTTATTTTATACATAGTAGCTTCTGTTTCTTAATCCCTCCTATCTCTCCCCTCACCCTTTCCCTCTCTGCACTGGTAACCATTAGTATATTATCAATAGCTGCTTCTGTTTTGTATACACACACACACACACACACACACACACACATATAGATTCCACATATAAGTGATTACATACAGTATTTGCCTTTCTCTGTCTGATTTATTTCACTAAGCTTAATACTCTCTTGATCCATCCATATTTGTAAATGGCAGAATATAATTGATTTTATGGCTGAGTCATATTTCACTATCGTATATATACTTACACATCTTTACATATTCATCTGTTTTTGATGGGCACTTAAATTGCTAACATTGGAGAAGGCAATGGCATCCCACTCCAGTACTCTTGCCTGGAGAATCCCATGGACGGAGGAGCCTGGTAGGCTGCAGTCCATGGGGTCGCTAAGAGTAGGACATGACTGAGCGACTTCCCTTTCACTTTTCACTTTCATGCATTGTAGATGGAAATGGCAACCCACTCTAGTGTTCTTGCCTGGAGAATCCCAGGGATGGGGGGGCCTGGTGGGCTTCCATCTATGGGGTTGCACAGAGTTGGACATGACTGAAGTGACTTAGCAGTAGCAGTAGCAGTATGTTGCTAACATATCTTGGCTATTGTAAGTAATGATGCTGGAACATTGGGGTACATGTATGTTGTCATTTTCATGTATTTTATTTTTTGGATACCTACCCAGTAGTGGAATTGCTGGATTATATGGTTATTCTATTTTTTAGTTTTTTGAGGGACCTCCATGTTGTTTTTCATAGTGGCTTCACCATTTTAAAATCCCAACAACAATGTACTATTATTCCCTTTTCTCCACATCCTCACCAACATTTGTTACTTGTAGACCTTTAAGTGAACCCATTTTGATAGATGTGATGTGATGTCTCTTTGCAGTTTTATTTGAATTTCTCCCAGGACTAGCTGTTTTCAGCACTTTTCTTTCTTGTGTCTGTTGGCTATCTGTATATCTTCTTTGGAGAAATGTCTGTCCATTGAGGTCTTCTGCTTTTTTTCAATCAATTTTTTTTTTAATGCTGAGTTGTATGAATGCTTTATATATGTTGGATATTAATTCCTTATAGGTCATATACTTTGCAAATATTTTTTTTCCAATTCAGTGGATTATCTTTTCTTTTTATCTCTTTTAATCCTCACAATTATTTCAGTTAGATAATGATATTATTTTTACCAAAGATAAACCTAGCATGACCAGCTGTCTTTGTTTCCTCATGACTTTTCCAATTTTGGCACTTAAAATACAGAATCCCTGGATACCTTTTAGTCACCCACAAATTGGAATGATTGGTCACACTAGAATTGAAGGTTGAGGCACTTACATGGTTCACTCAAAGTAGCCCAACATGTATGTAATTGATGGAGCTGAGGTTTAAATCCAGTTCAGACTCCAAAGCCCATATTTTAACATTTGTATACATTCATATGATCAATGTGGTATTATAAATCATTACAGAAAAACTTGCTGGAACAGCTAGCTGACCAGAGACAAAAAATTAGATCAATACTTAATCCCTTACACTAGAATAAATTATTGATGAATAAACAATTTAAATGCAAGCTCTGGATGAAAACATGAATGAATACATGTGCAATCTTGGAGTAAATACAGAACTCTAAACATTGCACAAAAGCTAGAAACCAGAAATGAAAGAACAAATAAATATTATTTCACTAAAACACTTATCAGTAGGGGCTTCTCTGTTGGTCCAGTGGCTAAAGCTCCATGCTCTAATGCAGGGGACCTGGTTTTGATCACTGGTCAAGGAATTAGATCCCACATGCCATAATTAGGAGTTCACATGCTGCAACTAAAAATTCACACATGCCACAGCAAAGATCAAAGATCTTACATGCCACATCTAAGACCTGGCACAGCAAAAAATAAATAAATAAATACTTTAATAACTTAAATAAAAAACACATTTATAACTTAGAACATGACAACAACTTTTTTAAAAGGATAATAGGGAAAATACTTGCAACATAGATGATAAATGATTAATGACTTGAATATATAAAAACCCTAAAAAATTAACAGGAAATAGCTAAATTCTATTACAGAAGAGTGGACAAAGGACATTAATAATCACTTCAAAAAAGAAGTATGAATGACTAAAAACACATGAGTAAAATGTTACAATTTTAGTAGTGACAAAATTATACAAAAATTACAAAATGCTGTTTTTCCTAAAGCAGATTAACAAAGATTTAAAAGAATGAATAACACCTAGTGCTGATGATTGTATGGGTAAAATGGGTCCACTCATACAAACACGGTGCACGTATAAAAACAGTAAAACATGCAAATGCATTTTGATAATATAAATCAGAAGCCTTAAAATGCATATTTTTAATCCAAAAATATCCCCTTTCAAGATGCTACCTTAAGGAAATAATCTGACAAATTTACAAATATATATATATACACACACACACACACACATATATATATATATATACACACACACACACATATATGTATATACACACACAAAAAATGTTCATTCTATCACTGTTTATAATATCATATAACCTAAAACAACTTAATATCTATCCATTTGGATTAGCTTCATAGATTATGGCACATTCTTGCAATACAATTGCTGTTCAGTCCCTCAGTTGTGTCCAACTGTTTATGACCCCATAGACTGCAGCACATCAGGCTTCCTCATTCTTCACCATCTCTCAGAGCTTGCTCAAACTCATGCTGATTGAGTCAATGATACCATCCAACCATCTCATCCTCTGTTGTCCCCTTCTTTTCCTGCCTTCAATCTTTCCCAGCATCAGGGTTTTTCTAATGAGTTGGCTCTTCACATCAGTGGCCAAAGTATTGCAGTTTCAACTTCCGCATCAGTCCTTCCATTGACTATTCAGGACTTATTTCCATTAGGATTGACTGGTTTGAACTTGCAGTCCCAGGGACTCTATAAAGAGTCTTTTCCAACACCTCAGTTCAAAAGCATCGATTCTTCAGTGCTCAGCCTTCTTTATGGTTCAACTCACATCCATACAGGACTACTGGAAAAACCATAGTTTTGACTAGACAGATCTTTGTTGGCAAAGTAATGTCTCTGCCTTTTAACATGCCGTCTAGGTTTGTCATAGCTTTTCTTTCAAGAAATAAGTGTCTTTTAATTTCATGACTGCAGTCACCATGTGCAGTGATTTTGGAGCCCAAGAAAATAAAGCCTGTCACAGTTTTCATTGTGTCCCTATTTGCAATGAAGTGATGGGACCAGATGCCATGATCTTAGTTTTCTGAATGTTGAGTTTTAAGCCAACTTTTTCACTCTCTTCTTTCACTTTCATCAAGAGGGTCTTTAGTTCCTCTTCGCTTTCTGCCATAAGTGTGGTATCCTCTGCATATCTGAGGTTATTGCTATTTCTCCCAGTAATCTTGATTCCAGCTTGTGCTTCATCCAGCCCAGCATTTTGCGTGATGTACTCTGCATATAAGTTAAATTAGCAGGGTGACAATATACTGCCTTGATGTATTCCTTTCTGAATTTGGAACCAGTCCATTGTTCCATACCTAATTCTAACTGTTGCTTATTGACCTGCATACAGATTTCTCAGGAGGCAGGTAAGGTAGTTTGGTATTCCCATCTGTTTAAGAATTTTCCAGTTTGATATGATCCACATAAGGCCTTTAGCATAGTCAGTGAAGCAGAACTAGATATTTTTTGGAATTATCTTACTTTTTCTACAATCCAACAAATGTTGGTAATTTGGTCACTGATTCCTCTGCCTTATTTAAGTCCAGCTTGTACATCTGGATCCTCAGTTCACATACTATTGAAGCCTAACTTGAAGGATGTAAGCATTGCCTTGCTAGTATGTGAAATGAGTGCAATTGTGTGGTAGTTTGAACACTCTTTGGCATTGCCCTTCTTTGGGACTTGAATGAAAACTGACCTTGATGGAAATAAATAAGAGGCTGAGAGAGGTTAGCAGAAGGACTTAGATCCATATTTATTTATATGCAGGGCTTAACTTCCTCTGAGTAGACACATGTCAAGGATTCAACTACATGGAGTAATCAAATTTGTTTCAAGACATGCTTAATATGTGCTATAATCAATCAAACCCCTTATGATCTGAGAGTCTAGAGAGCAGAGCACACATGACAGTTAAAAAGTCTTTACAAAAGGGTGGTGAATTCTGTCTGTATCCTATAATCAACAGAGATATCACCACCAAACTGCCTGAATATTCAATACATGTGAATTCTGCTCCAGTACAGCTTTTTCTGGACTGTGACATTGATCACCTGCTCAGACTCTTCAATTTGTCTCTTCTTCTATATTGATCTCTGACTATTTGCAGGTCATCCCCTTCAAGTATATTAAAATATAAGAAATTGCCAATATTTATCCATTTTGTACCAACTGAAAAGACAATTCCACATGTTCAAACTTCCTATTTGAAAGCAAAACAAAACAATTCCTCCATGTCAACATTCTGAAATACTTTTTTTTGCACTCATTGAGGCAAATGTCTTGCTCCTCTGCTGCCTGCATTGCAGATACTACAAATGAGCTGTAAGTTGCTGCTGTTGGCAATGTGAATGAAGAAGGTATTCATCAAACTTATTGTACAAATTTTAATATTTATAGAGATTTCAGTAAAGCTAGTCACTATTGCTACAAGTCTGACAAGTTCACATCCATGAACAAATTTTCAAGTTATTGTTCTCATCTTAAAGCAGGGATAAGAATGGAACCTGCCTCATATGATTATTGTTGTTTAGCTGTTCAGTCATATCTAAATTTTTGTGAAACCATGGACTATAGCCTGCCAGCCTCCTCTGTCTATGGGATTTCCCAGGCAACAATATTGCCATTTCTTTCTACAGGGGAATCTTCCTGAGCTAGGAATCATGCCTGCATCTTTTGCGTTGCAGGCTGATTCTTTACTGCTGAGCCACCAGAGAAGCCTAGGATATTTACATGAGATAATACATGTGAAACATATTTAATACAGGCAGACACATAACAAATGCTCAACTAAGAGCTTTCTAGCCTCTTAAAAAAAACATTTTTTATTATTTAGCATAATCTTTAATCATGAGATAGAGTCTAGACACCAGAATTGCAAAATAGGCAGCCCTTTGCAATTTGCAGTGGGAAAAAGGCAGAGGAAATGCTTTGCTCTAAAGTCTCCATGAAAGGGCCCAGCTATTCAGCATCTGACCAGCCATTCTACTCGCCTTTCAATCCCAGTGAAAGTGAATTATACAGTCATTTGAAGTACAGACCGAATTACAGGGCAAAAGAGAGCTCCCCTTTCTACAATTACATCTAGGGAATATTATTTTGTCTATGCAAAGAAGAAACATTATTCTTAGAGAATTATTTACCACAGTTTATAAACTGACCTTGTAAGATTTTAAAAAATGCAATCCTCAATTAGGCCTTGAAAATATAAAGTGGATATAGCTACAGTTGAAGGCACTTCATTTGGGTTTACAACAGCTCAAGTAACTTTTCCTGGCCAGCAGCTAAAACAGCTGATGAATGTCAGTGGCCAGAGATTCAGGCTTGGGGCATCCTCAGCTAAGGTGAAACAGATGCCTGGCAGCTTTCTAAAACAGCTTAGCAGCCAAATGAGGGTAAACCATTATAGCAAACAAAGGACAAAACTTGAAGTTTTCTATGTAAGATTCCAAGATGTCAGTCTCTAAGCCAGGTCAGAAAACCTTCTGAAGTCTGGAAAATTTTTTCTTTGAAATGACTCTCAAGTATTTGTTCCAAAGTTTAAAGGGAAAGCGTAGCCAGTGGCACCTGCAATTGACAAGAATGCAAGGTGTGCCAAAGGCCTACTCTGACTACTTTGGGCACCAGAATGTTAACTGCAATCACCATTTTAAAAAACCTCTTTCTTAATACTGGATTGAATTCTTCATAAAAGCAAAATATATATATATATATATATATATATATATATATAAAATTGCCAAATTCTAGACCCTGTCAAATTTCTACTATTCTTTTCTCAACTAATTCTGAAATTATTCCCCCAGGCAGACAGTAAATAAATTAGGTCCAGTAGAAAAGATCCTAAGCTTCACACACCAGATCTAAATTCAACATTTATAAGGCATAAGACTTTGAGCAAGTTGCCTTGGTTTAAAAATCTGTAAACAATTAAAAAAAACTGTAAAAATTATTAAAAACATACTTATTTCACAGGATTATTGTGACAATTAATATGCAACTTGACAAAGTGCTTGGCCTATAAACTCTGCTTAATAAATATCGGTTCTTTTATTATTTTTAAATTATGTTTTACTTGATCTTAACCAGATCGCCTCTTCTGTTAATCATCATTCCTTCTTTTTTGGCTGAATCCTACTGCAGTCTGTATTGGTTACAATCAGCAGAGAGCTCTATCTTTATGCACGATTGCTCAAAACATTGGGTGTTCATTAACTCTGTCTACCACTCTGGCCATTTATGTCCTCATTAGCTAGTGCACAGATTCATATATAGCCAGAATTTAAGGCTCTCTTCCAATCAGCACTCTGAAAAAAAAAAAAAAAGCCTGCTGCTGTCCAGAAAAAAAAAAAAAAACCTTTTCTCTCTTTCACCTCCAGGCTAAATGGAAAGAGGAGTTTTATAGTTTGCCCAGTATTTGGCTGCACACCACCCAAAAGCATTCAACCATTACTAAATTAAAAATGACTTTGTGGTGTTCACTTCAGCAGCATATATGCTATAATTGGAATGATTCAGAAAAGATTAACATGGCCTCTGAACAAGAATTACATACCAATTCATGAAGCATCTCATAATTTAAAACAGGCACTTTCATATATTGTGCTGAAAGTGAAAATGATTAACAGTGAATCCAACAATATCTTCCCAAATTGCAAATGTACTTACCTCTTGATCCAGCAATCCCAAGTCTAGAAATTTATCCTTTACATATACTGTTCACACGTATGAAACGATGTATTTAAAATGCAAACAGAAAAAACGAGGGTGTTCTCTATATATTGATACAGAAAAATATTAAAAATATGTAATAAAAAACTGTTTCAAGATATGAAAAGTAGTATGTCTTAGATTAATATAAGAAAGGGGCATGAGAATATATATTCACATTTGCTTGCATTTTCATAAAAAAGAATAAACTAATAAAAATGATTGCCTATAGCAAGGATAGAAAATTATAGCCAGCAGACCTGGTGCCTATTTTTATAAATAAAGTTTTGTTGGAACACAGCCATGCCATTTGTTCTATATTGTCTATGGTTGCTTTTGCACTGCAATGGCAGAATTGAATAATTGCAACAATGTCCAGAAGGCTTGCAAGCCTAAAATATTTATTACTTGGGCCTTAACAGAAAGTTTTCCAACTCCTGACAATGCAGTAGGGGGAATGGATAGGAACAGGGATGGAAGCAAGGCTTTTCAATGTACACACTCTTTTATATGGCTTTGGTTTTTGAACTTTTGAGTGACTGTATTGTCTTTTTGTAAGGAAATCTTCTTTGAATCTTCTAAATAGGAGAGAGAAGGCAATAAACCTGAAGCAGAGGTTTGTGTTTGGGGCCTAAGTAGCCCAGATAAATTTCTTAACAAATATTTGTGAAATTAAAAAATAATCAACTTAGAAAATGTTCATTTAAAATGAAAAGGAATAACATTATGGTCACTCTCTGTGTTGCACTCTCAAAAATTACACACATATACAGTAGTCTAAAGCGTTCATCTTTGACTATGTCATACACATATATAAAGCATACTAAGACCCAAGCACTGTGCTAGACAGGTAATGAGAATTATATTTGTTGATATTATGATTAGACACTTTTAATATAGTGTATAAAACTAGTTCTTATTATGTGTTACATGCCACTTTCAGTGCTGTATATACATTGCCTCATTTAATTCTCACAAAAATCCCAAATTTATAACTTCAACCCAGTCTTCCTTCCTGAACTCCAGACTCATATAGTTACCTGTCTACTCAACTTCTCCACTTAAATGTCTAAAAGACATTTCAGACTCAATTCTGCCAAAGGTGAACTGTTGATAATTCTCCCCACACATACACCTGCTCCATCCACAGCTTTCTTTATCTTGTTAGACAGCAATTCTATCCTAGTTGCTCAAGCTGAAACACTAAGAGCCTTTCTTTAACTCATCTCTTCCTCTCACATGATATGTCTTATCATTTATAAAATTATCCAGAATCTGACAATATCTCATTGTATCCACTACTACCACCCTGTTCTGATGTTCTGGGCCATCATCATCTCACATCTAGCTTTGCCACTGATTTGTCTGTTTCTCTTCTTTTTTTAAAATTTTTATTTATTATTATTATTATTATTATTTTTACTTTACAATATTGTATTGGTTTTGCCATACATTGACATGAATCCAGCATGGGTGTACATGTATTCCCCATCCTGAACCCCCCTCCCACTTCCCTCACCATCCCATCCCTCTGGGTCATCCCAGTGCACCAGCCCCAAACATCCTGTATCATGCATCAAACCTGGACTGGTGATTCGTTTCACATATGATAATTTATGTGTTTCAATGTCATTCTCCCAAATCATCCCACTTTCACTCTCTCCCACAAAGTCCATAAGACTGTTCCATACATCTGTGTCTCTTTTGCTGTCTCGCATGCAGGATTATCAGTACCATCTTTCTATATTTCATATATATGCATTATTATGCTGTATTGGTGTTTTTCTTTCTGGCTTACTTCATTCTGTATAATAGGCTCCAGTTTCATCCACCTCATTAGAACTGATTCAAATGTATTCTTTTTAATGGCTGAGTAATATTCCATTGCGTATATGTACCACAGCTTTCTTATCCATTCGTCTGCTGATGGACATCTAAGTTGCTTCCATGTGCTGGCTATTATAAACAGTGCTGCGATGAATATTGGGGTACACATGTCTCTTTCAATTCTGGTTTCCTTGGTGTGTATGCCCAGCAGTGGGATTGATGGGTCATATGGCAGTTCTATTTTCAGTTTTTTAAGGCATCTCCACACTGTTCTCCATAGTGGCTGTACTAGTTTGCATTCCCACCAACAGTGTAAGAGGGTTCCCTTTTCTCCACACCCTCTCCAGCATTTATTGCTTGTAGACTTTTGGATAGCAGCCATTCTGACTGGCATGAAATGGTACCTCATTGTGGTTTTGATTTGCATTTCTCTGATAATGAGTGATGTTGAGCATCTTTTCATGTTTGTTAGCCATCTGTATGTCTTCTTTGGAGAAATGTCTATTTAGTTATTTGGCCCATTTTTTGATTGGGTCATTCATTTTTCTGGAATTGAGCTTCAGGAGTTTCTTGTATATTTTTGAGATTTATTCTTTGTCAGTTGCTTCATTTGCTATTATTTTCTCCCATTCTGAAGGTTGTCTTTTCACCTTGTTTATTATTTTCTTTGTTGTGCAAAGACTTTTAAGCTTAATTAGGTCCCATTTGTTTATTTTTGCTTTTATTTCCAGTATTTGGGGAGGTGGGTCATAGAGGATCTTGCTGTGATTTATGACGGAGAATGTTTGCCTATGTTCTCCTCTAAGAGTTTTACAGTTTCCGGTCTCACATTTAGATCTTTAATCCATTTTGAGTTTATTTTTGTGTATGGTGTTAGAAAGTGTTCTAGTTTTATTTTTTTACAAGTGGTTGACCAGTTTTCCCAGCACCACTTATTAAAGAGATTGTCTTTTCTCCACTGTATATTCTTGCCTCCTTTGTCAAAGATAAGGTGTCCATAGGTTCGTGGGTTTATCTCTGGACTTTCTATTTTGTTCAATTGATCTATGTTTCTGTCTTTGTGTCAGTACCATACTGTCTTGATGATTGCGGCTTTGTAGTACAGCCTGAAGTCAGGCAGGTTGATTCCTTCAGTTCCATTCTTCTTTCTCAAGATTGCTTTGGCTATTCGAGGTTTTTTTGTATTTCCATGCAAATTGTGAAATTATTTGTTCTAGCTCTGTGAAGAATACCGTTGGTAGCTTGATAGGGATTGCATTGAATCCATAGATTGCTTTGGATAGTATACTCATTTTCACTATATTGATTCTTCCGATCCATGAACATGGTATATTTCTCCATCTATTAGTGTCCTCTTTGATTTCTTTCACCAGTGTTTTATAGTTTTCTGCCGGGAGCCAGCACGGGAGTCCCCACCCATGACAAGGTCATGTGGGAGAGTTCTGGTGGGCAAGGCAAGCCAGAACTCGAGGGGTGCCCCTCTGGACCTGCCTGAGCATCTACCCCAAAACCAGAGTCTGTTTTACTGCTTCATGACTTTCACCAACTCCTCTGACAGTAATGGGGGGCTATCCCCGACCACCTTTTCTCTGAAGGAAATCAACTTAAAGCTGTAGTTAATAAGCCTCCTGGACATAATAGGAGTGTTTAAATCCAAACCCCTCAGACGGCTAACTTGCCTGACAGGTTTACCTGGACTCCTACAGCTATGTATACAATTGTTTACAGTCTCCCAACTGCGAGAGGCATGGGAAGCTTAAGATATTCAAATAGTATAGAGCCTCTCGGGGAGTTATAAACTGTCAGAATAGAACTAGTAGAAGATTTCATTGTTGAGCCAATGCTTGCTGCCAAGTTTCCACATCCCCTGTATTGTATCCTTGAATGTGTATTAATTAATATAGTTGGTATGTAGAAACAAAAAGTAGTGGCCTTGGTGTTAACAACTTTAGACCCTTAAGGTAATAAATTCTTTACTTTGTTGTAAACCCACTGCACCTCTGCCCTATAAGAATGCAACTTTATATAACACATTCGGAGGATGGTGCCAAACTTTAAAATAATTACTCTTAGAGAAAATAAGTCTTATGTTTGACAAACCTTTATCAGAGTCATTAAATGTTAACAGGCCTTCTGGCCAGAAGATGATGTAAATCACCTAAACCATTTGTATACGATAAGTTTGCAGAATACAAAGCCTGGTCTCGATAAGGATCAAAGACTGCTGACTTTGCATGATTTCACACCCTCTATTATCCTCCATGCACAACTTAAGGTATATAAGCTCCCTTTGAAAATAAAGCTACAGGCCTTGCTCAAAGCTTGGTCTCCCCATGTCGTTCTTTCTTGTTTCCTTTTCCTCCTTTTCTTTTCTGTTCTTCCTTCAGGACATTTAATTGGAGTGTGGGGGTCCTCTGGGACCACTTACTTGCCTGGGCTTCTAAGACCCACTCGAGAAGGTGCCTAAGGTGGGGCACCATCAGCGATTCAAGAGGGCTCCTGCAGCCTCCATGGTCAGAGCTAACCTGGTGTTACAGGTTATATTGAATTTCCATGTAAACCAGTTATAATGAGCCTGTAAAATCTCTCAGGCTTTACTATTCTAATCGCCAACGCTGTCCTCCTGAGGGAATCCCTGGATCCAACCGGGGCTGGACCCTGGGAGTTTTCTATATATAGCTCTTTTGTTTCTTTAGGTTGATATATTCCTAAGTATTTTATTCTTTTCATTGCAATGGTGAATGGAATTGTTTCCTTAATTTCTCTTTCTATTTTCTAATTATTAGCATATAGGAATGCAAGGGATTTTTTGGTGTTGATTTTATATCCTTCAAATTTACTATCATTCAAGCACCTTTTCTGGCTACAATACAGTAAGATTAGATCTCAATTAGAGGAGAAAAACTATTAAAAATTACAACATATGGAGGCTGAACAACATGCTGCTGAATAACCAACCAATCATAGAAGAAATCAAAAAAGAAATTAAAATATGCATAGAAACAAATGAAAATGAAAACACAACAACCCAAAACCTCTGGGACACTGTAAATGCAGTGCTAAGGGGAAGGTTCATAGCAATACAGGCATACCTCAAGAAACAAGAAAAAAGTCAAATAAACAACCTAACTCTACACCTAAAGCAACTAGAAAAGGAAGAAATGAAGAACCCTAAGGTTAGTAGAAGGAAAAAAACTTAAAAATGAGGGCAGAAATAAATGCAAAAGAAACAAAAGAGACCATAGCAAAAATCAACAAAGCCAAAAGCTGGGGTTTTTTAGAGGATAAATAAAACTGATAAACCACTATCCAGACTCATCAATAAACAAAGGGAGAAAAATCAAATCAATGAAATTAGAAATGAAAATGGAGAGATCGCAAGAGACAACACAGAAATACAAAGGATCATAAGAGACTACTATCAGCAATTATATGCCAATAAAATGGACAACTTGGAAGAAATGGACAAATTCTTAGAAAATTACCACTTTCCAAAACTGAACCAGGAAGAAATAGAAAATTGTTACAGACCCATCACAAGCACAGAAATTGAAACTGTAATCAGAAATCTTCCAGCAAACAAAAGCCCGGGTCCAGACAGCTTCACAGCTGAATTTTACCAAAAATTTAGAGAAGAGCTAACACCTATCCTACTCAAATTCTTCCAGAAAATTTTAGAGGAAGGTAAACTTCCAAACTCATTCTCTGAGTACCATCACCCTAATATCAAAATCTGACAAAGAAGCCACAAAAAAAGAAACTACAGGCCAATAACAGTGATGAATAGATGCAAAAATCCTTAACAAAATTCTAGCAATCAGAATCCAACAACACATTGAAAAGATCATACATCAGGACCAACTGGGCTTTATCCCAGGGATGCAAGGATTCTTCAATATCTGCAAATCAATGTGATGTACCACATTAACAAATTGAAAAATAAAAGCCGTATGATCATCTCAATAGATGCAGAGAAAGCCTTTGACAAGATTCAATACCCATTTTTGATAAAAAAAAAAAAAAAACCTTCAGAAAGCAGAAATAGAAGGAACATACCTCAACATAATAAAAGCTATATATGACAAACCCACAGCAAACATTATCCTCAATGGTAAAAAATTGAAAGCATCTCCCCTAAAGTCAGGAGGAATAAGACAAGGGTGCCCACTCTCACCACTACTGTTCAACATAGTTTTGAGAGTTTTGGCCACAGTACTCAGAGCAGAAAAAGAAATAAAAGGAATCCAGATTGGAAAAGAAAAAGTAAAACTCTCACTGTTTGCAGATGACATGATCCTCTACATAGAAAACCCTAAAGACTCCACCAGAAAATTACTAGAGCTAATCAATGAATATAGTGAAGTTGCAGGATATAAAATCAACACACAGAATCCAGTTTTTTAAGAAACAAAGGTTCATTTAGTAAAGGCTATGGTTTTTCCTGTGGCCATGTATGGATGTGAGAGTTGGACTGTGAAGAAGGCTGAGCGCCCAAGAATTGATGCTTTTGACCTGTGGTGTTGGAGAAGACTCTTGAGAGTCCCTTGGACTGCAAGGAGACCCAACCAGTCCATTCTAAAGGAAATCAGCCCTGGGATTTCTTTGGAAGGAATGATGCTAAAGCTGAAACTCCAGTACTTTGGCCACCTCATGCGAAAAGTTAACTCATTGGAAAAGACTCTGATGCTGGAAGGGATTGGGGGCAAGAGGAGAAGGGGACGACAGAGGATGAGATGGCTGGATGGCATCACTGACTCGATGGACGTGAGTCTGAGTGAACTTCGGGAGTTGGTGATGGACAGGGAGGCCTGGCGTGCTGTGATTCATGGGGTCTCAAAGAGTTGGACATGACTGAGCGACTGATCTGATCTGATCTGATCTGACAGTGTTCTCCATAGTGGTTGTACTAGTTTGCCTTCCAACCAAGAGTGTAAGAGGGTTCCCTATTCTCCACACCCTCTCCAGTATTTATTGCTTGTAGACTTTTGGATAGCAGCCACTCTGACTGGCATGAAATGGTACCTCATTGTGGTTTTGATTTGCATTTCTCTGATAATGAGTGGTATTGAGCATCTTTTCATGTGTTTGTTAGCCATCTGTATGTCTTCTTTGGAGAAATGTCTGTTTAGTCTTTGGACCATTTTTTTGATTGGGTCATTTATTTTTCTGGAATTGAGCTTCAGGAGTTGCTCATATATTTTTGAGATTAATTCTTTGTCAGTTGCTTCATTTGATATTATTTTCTCCTATTCTGTGGAGAAGGCAATGGCACCCCACTCCAGTACTCTTTCCTGGAAAATCCCATGGATGGAGGAGCCTGGTGGTCTGCATTCTGAAGGTTGTCTTTGTTTCTCTTCTTGCACCTTTACCTTCTGTCTCCTACACAGCAGCCAGACTTAGCCCTTTAAATGCAATGTTGCTCATATCACTTCCTTTCTCAGTACCCAACAGTATCTTCCTTTTTCATTCCAAGCGGAGATCATTATCCTTTTTTCATCTGAGGCCTACTCTGACCATACAGATTAAAAAAATTCTGTCTACTCAACTTCTACCACAGCATTACTCATCCGTTTTACCCTTTCTATAATTTATTTTTACATATAATTGTCATCTTTTCACCTTGTGTCATTTCCTTATGTATGCTTTTTTTTTGGTCTGTGTGATAAAAAGTAGACTTTCAAATATTTGTTGAATTAACAATCAGTTTCTTGTGATGTGCAGATTATTTCTTCCCCCATTGTACAGAAGAGGAAAAAAAAAGGTTCAGACAGGTTAATTCATTTGCTCAGAAAATTAATCAGGGACAGGGCAAGGAATTAAGCTCAGGTACTCTAAAGTTCATAGTCTTAACAGCTCAGCAACTTCCTACAATTTATTGAGGCCATACCCACCTGTGTGTATATTTCCCAGGCACAAGGGTAGCTGTGAAGCAGGATCGGCAGTTGTCATGGAACTTGAATATAGCTCTCCAGAGAATAAAGCAAGAAAGTGTGAAAAACACATGCGTGATAAATTAGTGCCATTCATGCTGACATTTTCTGATATCACCTTACCTGGATAATTGGGAAAAGGCATACTTGAAGGGTTTTACCATTAACCTACATTTTCTTCTTCATTTACTCTTCACAGTCGTGTTAATGATACTTAGGCCAAGTCAAATAAAACATTTCTAACTGCCTGAGTTACAGAGTCATTTCATAAGTAAATATCCATTCAAGTTTCATGCCATGGCATGGTAGGAGTGTTTAGATAGAGTTCTTTGTGTGAAAGAGCCCCAGGAAGTAGAAACCTTTGTTAAAATGTGAATTGAGACTAAGCCTTCGGTATCTCCACTTCAGGTGGGTTCCAACTTGTAACACAGCCTAAGGGGCAGAGAGTGTACTGAAAGAATAGTTTCCACAGAGTTACTGTGACCTAGTAATTCTGCTCTCTTACAAATGCTTACTAAAAGATTTATTTTCCTAGTAATTCTGCTCTCTTACAAATGCCTACTAAAAGATTTATTTTGCTTAGTGAAAGCATTTAGAGGATCATGGCATGGAGAATATGCTTATAGTGCAGCTCCTCCTGGGATAGGGGGCTGGTGGGCTCTGGTGGAATTTGCCCTTCCCAGTTCCATGTGATTTGCCAGTGTCTACTCAGTGCCCAGGGAGAGTAAACCAGGCCACAGCCTTTTAAACTGGGTCCTGGGGCTCTAACTGCTGCTGCTGCTAAGTCACTTCAGTTGTGTCTGACTCTGTGTGACCCCATATATGGCAGCCCACCAGGCTCTACCGCCCCTGGGATTCTCCAGACAAGAATACTGGAGTGGATTGCCATTTCCTTCTCCAATGCATGAAAGTGAAAGTGAAGTCACTCAGTCGTGTCCAACTCTTTGCGACCCCATGGACTGCAGCCTACCAGGCTCCTCCATCCATGGGATTTTCCAGGCAAGAGTACTGGAGTGGGTTGCCATTGCCTTCTCCCCTGGGGCTCTAAAGGGCTTACTAAATTTTGCATAATACTTTACAGGTGAACTTCACAGATCCTTTTGTAAAAGTGCTAAATTTTTAAAAATAACTTTTTGTGATTGCTGATTCTGTTTCCAGTCGTTCTTTCATCTCAAAATTACAGTATTTTTCTTTTCTCTTGTAGTGTAAGCAAAAGAAAACAGTGACTTAGAAAACTGATTCTAGAGCCAGAATGTCAAGATTCAAATGATGATTCAGTCATTCACTGAGTTCTTGGGGTTTTTGGGTAACCTCATCAATCTGTTCACTCACTGGTAAAATGGGATATTTTGAGAAATCTGTGGGATCAAATTTCCATCTAATGTTGTAATGTATGCAAGTACTTAATATAGTACTATATATAATCCTGATATATAATACTCTTATTCTAATACACTCACAAGTATGAGACCCTATAATGGACTTGGAGTCAGCAAGGCCCGTTCTGGAATCCCAGCTTTCCCATGGACAACTATGCAACTTTAAGTTAAGCAACTTTATTTCCTCCCACCAATTTTTTTTCATTATGAAATGAAAGTATCAAATTAAGTAGCCTTAATTTTTTTCCAGTTCTAACATTAAATAATGGCCCCTAAAATTCTATAATAAAGATAAATCTAGAAAAAGTTATAATATAGCTTTCAATTCTAAGTCTAAAATATTTTGCTTCATTGCCGGGAGCCGGCATATTGCATATTGAGTGCATATTGCATGTTGAGTGCAGCACTTTTCAGGATCTGGAATAGCTCAACTGGAATTCTATCACTGCCGGTAGCCAGCGTGAGGAACTCCACCCATGACAAAGGTCATGAGGAAGGAGGCTTGGCATACGCAAAGGCGGGATCAAGCCTCAGGAGTCTCCCTGGAAATTCTCGAGCAATCTACCCCCAAAACCAGAGTCTGCCTACTTTCTGCTTTGTGCTTTCACCTACACCTCTGACTTTACGGGGGGCTGTCCCCCACTACCTCTCTGAAAAAAGAGTTAGCTTACAGCTCCAGTTAATAATTCCTGGGTGTGACAGTGTTTAACCTACAAACTTCTTTGGAAATCCTCTAGCCTGCCTGAATAGGTTTTTCTGGCCTCATGTGATTATTCAGAGCCTCCCAACTGTGAGAGGCAGGAGATGTTCTAAACTGTCTAAACACAGATTCTTTTGAGTAGTTAAAAGATTGATTAGAAATTGTATTGGTGAAGGGATTTTCACTTGTTGGGCCAATGTTTGCTGCTAAGTTTCCATATCCCTTACCTGCTGTGTCCCTGGCAGTGTATTGATTAATATAATTGGTGTAAATAGTAGCTTTAATGTTTGTAACCTGGGACCCTTGAGTTAATTCTTTTTCTTGTTGTAGCCCACCACACCTTTGCACTGTAGGAATGCAACTTTATCTAATGCTTTTGGAGGGTGGCTCCTGACCAATCACCTTTAGAGAAAAATACCTTTTCTGAAGAAAAGGTCTTAAAATGTTAACAGGCCTCCGGGCCAGAAGATGATGCAAATCACCTAAGCTTTTGCATATGATAAGTTTGCAGGAAGAAAGCCTGGTTTGCTGCAAGACTCTACCCCTTCCCCCATTATCCTCTATGCATAACTTAAGGTATAAAAACTACTTTGGAAAATAAAGTACGGGCCTTGTTCACAGAAACTTGGTCTCACCATGTCGTTCTTTCTCTTACCTTCTGGCTGAATTATTCAGCCTCTTTTCTCCACTGAATTTTCCTACTGAGCTATCCTCATTCTATTACTCTTTATATCCTTAATTAACGTTTAATTAAGCAATTGTTCCCTGATCTTCGCCTACGCCGTCTCTCCTTCGAATACCCTGGTTCAGCCGGGGCTGGTCCCTGGCAGGTGGCGCCCGAAACAGGGACTTTCGAAGGTAAGCTCCCCAAAGCAATCAGAGCCATCAGCCCTATTGCTCCCCGTTCTCGGAACAACTGGGTGACCAGCCCTCTTGTTCCCCCACGGAGCAGTTTGGGTGACCAGCCCTACTGCTCCTCCCTCGGAACAGTTTGGGCCATCAGCCTACTGTTCCTCCCCCGGAACAATCTGGGTTATCAGCCCTATTGTTCTTCCAGTGTTCGGGACGGCTAGGACCCCACTCAAGGGTGCCGCGGACCCCCCTGTAGGATAGACAGGGCGAGAGGAGTGGGAAGTATTGAAAGTGTTAAAGAGTTAGACTTAGAGAGAGAAAACGGTTTCTGAAGTTAAAAGGCCAAAGAAAAGCCTGATCTTTTTAAAAGCTAAAAGCTTTATCTTCTATTATACTTAATTTTCTGACATGGGTAACACTGAAACTAAGAATGGCAACTCTTTATACAAGTAATCTTGAAACTGTTAAAGAGGCTACTGTTAATTTAGATACTTGGGTGAAGGTAAAAAAACAACTAAAAACTTATCCTATAAATATGATTAAAAATGTTCTGGACCCTCGTCATGAGGCTGTGGGATAGTCTATGGGAGAGGCTATAGCGGTGGATGGTAGTGGGTCTCCACCTTCTGCGCAGATCATATTTTCTGCCATTGATGAATGAAAGGAGGGAGACTGTGCTCTACCTCCCGAGGAAGGAGAGGGCTTACAGGACGCTGCGGCCGGGCGCCCTGGCGAGCCCCCTCCCCCTCTACACAAACCTTTAAAAATTTATCCAACAATTTCTGATTTAAGGCGACTACTCCACCTCCGCTTGCACCTCCCAGGGCCTAAAAATTCCCCAGTTTACATCCAAAGTCTCCCAGAGCATTGCATAAGGCTGAAAAAGATAAAAAAGATTTCTTTTAAACAAAGGAGCTTTTTTAAAAAAAAATACACAATATACAGAGCCTGCTCCTTGAAGAAAACCCCCTCAGGGGGGCCTCACCCAAGCAAAAAAAATAAATAAAAAGAAAAAAAAAGTAAAAAAAAAAAAGAGAGAGAAAAAATAGAGAAAGATCTAAAGATAGAGAAAAAGCTAAAGAGTGAAAAGGAGGAACAGAGAAGGAAGGAATCAGGGAATGCAGCAAGATTGAGAAAGGAAGAAAGGAAGTTAGAAAAAGAGATACAGAGAGAAAGAGAGGGAGGAGGGAAGAAAAAGAGAGAAAGAGGGTAAAGGGAAAGAAACGAAGGAAAGAGAAGGGTAGCGAAAAAGGAAGGGGGAGAGAAAAGTGAGAAAAGCAGGAAGAGAGGAAGAGAGAGAGAGACTGTAAGGGACGCTGTGACCAGGTGCCCTGGCGAGCTCCCCCTCCCCCCCAACCCCTCTGCGCAAACCTTAAAAAAAAAAAAAAAAAAAATCCACCACTTTCTGATTTAAGGCCATTGCTGCCGCCTCCGTTTGCGCCTTCCAGGGCCCAAGAGTTCCCCACTTTGCCCCCAAAGCCTCTCAAAGTGTTGCCTAAGCCTGAGGAAGATAAAAAGTTTTTTGAACAGTGGAGATTTTAAAACAGACTGCGTGCACAATATGCAGAGCACGCTCTTTGGAGAAAACCCCCTCGGGGGGGGTCTCACCCAGGCTAAGAAAAAAGCGGACCGGTAAGGGGATTTAGCAACAATTTTAACCCCGGACTTGCGGTTGCTCCGATTCCAATGGGAGTGGCTGGCCCCCTGCCTGAGGGCATTGTAGGACTTGTGCTAGGGTATAGCTCGCTTTCTTTTCAAGGAATTTGGGTGGTGTATGGTGTAGTAGATTCAGATTATATTGGAGAAATTAAAAGTTTTGATCTCGCTGCCTACCAAAACTGTGCAAATTAATAAAGGTCAAAGAATAACACAGTTTTTGCTTTTACCTTACTATCAGACAAGAAAAACCTTGACTTCTCAAGCTAAGAGCCACAGAGCATTTAGATTTAGTTATCTAGCTTTTTGGGTGCAGGAAATTACAGCTCCAAGGCCTTTAAAAGATCTTTTAATTCAAGAAAATAAAATGTCAGGGCTATTAGACACAGGAACAGACGTCTCTTAACATTGCTGGGGAAGACTGACCCAGCTCCTGGCCAACACATAACTACTGAAAATGAGTTGAGATTAGAGAAAGTGGTATGTGGGGTGGGAATGCTGTAGAGAAAAAGGTGAGGGAGAGTTTAAAACCTTGAAGAGTAGTGAGTTCCCCATTGCTGGAAGTATTCAAGCAAAGATTAGATGGTTGCTTGTCATCTAAAAGGCTATAGACCAGATTTAGATTACAAAACGATAACTGGAGAAGCTTATAAACATGTTGTGCAACACCTCTTTACTTGCTTCTCATATTTAGGTCTGCCAAAAGTTTTAAAAACTGATAATGCCCCTTTGAAGCTGCGGAGAGATTGTTTACTAACTTTAAATGATTTCCAAAAATTATTAGGGGACATTAATTGGATATGCCCTCATTTAAAACTGACCACTGCAGATTTAAAGCCTTTGTTTAATTGCTTAAAAAGCGACCCTAATTCCAGTTCTAAGTTGACTAATGAGACAGAGTTGGCTCTTGTTAAAGTAGATGAGACTTTAAATGATCAGTTAATTAGGATTAATATTACCAAAAGATGAAATTAAATTATTCTTGCCATAAAACACACCTACAGGGTGATTGTGACAAAAAGGCCTATTGGTTCCATCTACCAGTGACCCCAAGAAATATAGTTTTATCTTATCCCCGCTTGGTGGCACAATTAATTATAAAAGGAGGAAAAAAAGAGTGTGGAACTTTTTAGAAAAGAAGTAGCAAATATAGTAATTTCACTCAATAAGGATCAACTGCAAGTCTTTTACAAAGTAGTGATGATTGGCAAGTTGCCCTGATAGATTTCAGGGGTCAAATTTTGTTTCATTTGCCCTCAAGCCCCCACAGTAGTTAAAAGTTCAAAAATGTTAGATTGGCCGTTTGAGGATACCTGTGGAACTTTCCAACCGTATGTAGTTCCTAAGCTCCCCTTTACCCTATGGGGGAGGGACGTGCTGTCTCAAATAGGAGATACTCAGAGAAGGGTTTTCTCAATTTCTTAGTTATCAACAGGTGGTACAATTAACAATACTTTATATATTGTTATAAATACGTAATATAAATATATTTGCCTAACTACAGTTTGCCTAATTAGGTATGGGTATAAATAAAACATAATAAAGGTATGCCTAATTCTATTTATAGATGTATACTTACTTAATTTGTATATAAATCAATGTATGTATTATATATATACTGTATAATTAAATGTATATTGCAGTAATATAATGTGTGTGGCTGATATTAATTGGTATGGATTGATGTGCTGTGAAATATGTTCTGTATGCTGTATAATTATATTATATATGTGTGACATGTATTATTACAGTACATTGGTTTGTGTTGGTTGGTATTGGCTGTGTGCGTGTTGTATTGCTGTAATATATATGAATTAATATGTTAATTATAAGATTAATTCAAGTATATTGATTTATATATATTGTATGTCAATAAGTTTATACTTGTTGCCATATATGAATACATTTTATATTTAGGTATATCTGTATACTAAAATGAGATAAGGAGGTTATACATTTATTATTTAAATTTATACGGAGACCTAAACTAAACATTAGACCTAAATTAACATATCTCTAAATTTATATTGTTAAAATGTAAATTTTAAAAATTAAATTGACAACTGCTTGACAATTCCTTTGCCATAAAACCCCCATAGGTGTAACTGGGGTGGCCAGACAAAAAAATTGTGGTTTTATAGCAAAACGGCCCCCTAGAGTGGGTCCATCTTCCCGCTCAAACTAAAAATGTAGTGGCTTCTTATCCGGGATTGATAGCTACTTTGATATTAAAGGAAAAAAGCGGAACATTGAATTATTTGGTAAAGAGCCATCAGAAATTGTAATCCCATATAATAAGGAACAACTTGGTGCTCTTCTAATGTTTGATAAAAATTGGCAGATTGCTATAGGAAACTATTTTGGTCAAAATTTTTGCATCATTTACCCTCGCATGTTTTGCTGAATTTTATATCCAGACATCCAGTTATTTTTTCTGTCAGATGTAAACAATCTCCTATTCCAAATGCTCAAATAGTTTTTACTGATGGGTCAGCAAACGGTAAAGCCTCCATAGTTACTAAAAATCACCAAAAGGTTTTAGAAACACAAGAAACTTCAGCTCAAAGCGCTAAAATAACAGCAGTCATAGAGGCTTTTGCTATGTTTGCAGATGAGGAATTTAACCTTTATTCTGATTCTCAGTATATTGTCAGGTTGTTTCCACATATTAAAACTGCGGTTTTGTCTGAAAATAAAACTACCATATTTAATTTGTTAACTAAATTACAGCAACAAATTTGGAAAAGAAATAAAATATTTTTCATTGGACACATTCGGGCTCATTCCGGATTGCCCGGCCCTTTAAATGCCTTTAATGATTTGGCTGACTTGTTAACCAGAAATACAGTGGCTACTGTGATTGAGGAGGCCAGAGCCTCTCACTCACTTCATCATCAATACGCTACTGCTTTAAGATATCAATTCCAAATTCCCAGAGAGACTGCTCGAGAAATTGTGCGTTCTTGCTTATATTGCCCCACTGTTTATAATAGTCTACCTATGGGAGTTAATCCTCGCGGTCTCAAACCTAACGTACTCTGACAAATGGATGTAACTCATGTCTCTTCATTTGGAAAACTGTCCTTTGTTCTTTAACTGTAGACACCTTTTCTCATTTTATTATTACAACTGCTCGTACCGGAGAAGCAGTTAAAGATGTAATACAACATTTCTTTACTTGTTTTTCATATTTGAGCCTGCTAAAAGCTCTGAAAACTGACAATGCTCCTGCGTCTAAGTCTTTTTAGGAATTTTGTATAAAGTTTCAAATTAAACATAATACAGGCCTCTCTTATAATCCCCAGGGACAAGCCATTGTTGAAAGAGCGCATCAAACATTAAAAATCCAAATTCAAAAACTAAAAGAAGGGGAGTTTAAGTATAGTTCTCCCCATCAAATCTTGTAACATGCTCTTTTCGTAATAAATATTCTAAATACTGATCTGGCTGGAACTACTGCAATGCTTCGCCATTGATGCCTGGAGCAATTAAATGCAAAACCATTAGTTAAAGGGAAGGACCTCCTCTCAGGACAATGGAAGGGTCCTGACCCATTATTAACTAGCGGTCGAGGATGTGCTTGTATTTTTCCACAGGATGCAGATTCTCCAATTTAGATCCAGGACAGGTTGATTCGCCATGTTGCAGACCCCCAGACATCCAGTTCCCCCATTGCTTCGATCACAAAAGAGGAGCCCACCTGAAGGGGAGGCAAGATAAACATCGAGATCCCGGCGGGACCGACGGGGCTGCTGCAGCGCGAACTCCAACCAGAAAATAATTCTACTTACTCTGTTTTGGCTTGTCTACCCTCTCCTTATGTTTTTCTCTTTACCAATGATTCTGGAAAACTTAATGTACATGTGACTTTCACTGGTGGACCCAATGTAGTGACTTGTGAACAATGCATGCTCTCATCTTGTTTAAACCCTCAATATAATGTTTGCTCCTTTACAGTGTTACAATGTCCACCTTATCTTATGATGTAACCACTTATTGATATGTTAACTATAGTCTTGCTATGTTACAACAACTACAAGATTTAATGTGATCACGACGATTTGTGGGCTTTACTTATTTTAGGAATATCAGCTTTAATAGCAGCAATTACTTCTGTTACTGTGGCAGCAATATCATTGACTCAACAAGTGCATACTGCCCAATATGTTGATACCATGTCTAAAAATGTTTCTTTAACTCTAGCAACACAGAAAGTTATAGATAGAAAATTGGAGATGAGAGTAGAGGCCTTAGAAGAGGCAATAATGCATATTGGGACTGAGTTACAGGCTTTAAAAGTGAAAATGGCTCTGTCTTGCCACGCTGATTACCGGTGGATATGCGTGACATCTTTAAAGGTAAACGAGACAGATTATGAAGAGGAAAAAATCAAAAATCGTATCTCAGGTGTTTGGAACAGCTCTGACATTGGCCTGGACTTAGGGAAAGTTCATAATCAAATACAGGCCCTGGAACACTGTCGACTGGATTTTACCACCGCTGGAGCAGCTAATGACTTTTTTCTCACCTTCTCTAACTTTATTTCTGGAAAAAACATTCTGTCTAATATCTTTAATTCTAGTTTTGCTTCTCATAATCATTCTTCCTTGTATTGTCAGGATTCTTCGGCAGAACATTCAAAAGCTCGCGACTGAGCTGCATCTGGCTGTTTTAAGAAATAAAAAAGGGGGAGATGCCGGGAGCCGGCATATTGCATATTGAGTGCATATTGCATATTGAGTGCAGCACTTTTCAGGATCTGGAATAGCTCAACTGGAATTCTATCACTGCCGGTAGCCAGCGTGAGGAACTCCACCCATGACAAAGGTCATGAGGAAGGAGGCTTGGCATACGCAAAGGCGGGATCAAGCCTCAGGAGTCTCCCTGGAAATTCTCGAGCAATCTACCCCCAAAACCAGAGTCTGCCTACTTTCTGCTTTGTGCTTTCACCTACACCTCTGACTTTACGGGGGGCTGTCCCCCACTACCTCTCTGAAAAAAGAGTTAGCTTACAGCTCCAGTTAATAATTCCTGGGTGTGACAGTGTTTAACCTACAAACTCCTTTGGAAATCCTCTAGCCTGCCTGAATAGGTTTTTCTGGCCTCATGTGATTATTCAGAGCCTCCCAACTGTGAGAGGCAGGAGATGTTCTAAACTGTCTAAACACAGATTCTTTTGAGTAGTTAAAAGATTGATTAGAAATTGTATTGGTGAAGGGATTTTCACTTGTTGGGCCAATGTTTGCTGCTAAGTTTCCATATCCCTTACCTGCTGTGTCCCTGGCAGTGTATTGATTAATATAATTGGTGTAAATAGTAGCTTTAATGTTTGTAACCTGGGACCCTTGAGTTAATTCTTTTTCTTGTTGTAGCCCACCACACCTTTGCGCTGTAGGAATGCAACTTTATCTAATGCTTTTGGAGGGTGGCTCCTGACCAATCACCTTTAGAGAAAAATACCTTTTCTGAAGAAAAGGTCTTAAAATGTTAACAGGCCTCCGGGCCAGAAGATGATGCAAATCACCTAAGCTTTTGCATATGATAAGTTTGCAGGAAGAAAGCCTGGTTTGCTGCAAGACTCTACCCCTTCCCCCATTATCCTCTATGCATAACTTAAGGTATAAAAACTACTTTGGAAAATAAAGTACGGGCCTTGTTCACAGAAACTTGGTCTCACCATGTCGTTCTTTCTCTTACCTTCTGGCTGAATTATTCAGCCTCTTTTCTCCACTGAATTTTCCTACTGAGCTATCCTCATTCTATTACTCTTTATATCCTTAATTAACGTTTAATTAAGCAATTGTTTCCTGATCTTCGCCTACGCCGTCTCTCCTTCGAATACCCTGGTTCAGCCGGGGCTGGTCCCCGGCACTTCATAAGTAATACTGTGAAAAGAAAAATTTCATAGTAAAACAAAAAAGGTCTATTCTTAATTTTACTCCCTTGATATTTTCCTTCTTATTGCAGATTACACCCTCCCTCACCTTGAAATCGGAGAAGGCAATGGCAACCCACTCCAGTACTTTTGCCTGGAAAATCCCATGGATGGAGGAGCCTGGTAGGCTGCAGTCCATGGGGTCGCTAAGAGTCGGACACGACTGAGAGACTTCACTTTCACTTTCATGCACTGGAGAAGGAAATGGCAATCCACTCCAGTGTTCTTGCCTGGAGAATCCCAGGGGCGGTGGAGCCTGGTGGGCTGCCATCTATGGAGTCGCACAGAGTCAGACACGACTGAAGCGGCTTAGCAGCAGCACCAGCAGCACCTTGAAACGTCTCATTTTTTGCAAACCAGAATGTATTTCATTTCACAGTAATTTGATTTGTATTACAGAGGTTGTATTATCAAACTACCACTCATGGTTCAACAAATTTTCTTCTTCAATATAAAGATTATTTCACTTCAGGAAAGTACAAATCTTTGTATTAGAAAGAAAATGAATGATGTCTTCTATTGTCTCATGGGAATAAAGACTTTCCCATATTTTGAGTTCTTGGGAAGAAACCAAAGGTGGGTTGAGGCAGTGCTCATTTTACTACGTGAAAGTAATCTGATCTCTGATCCAACTAAAGGTAGAAATAAAGAGAAGACTGTCCTCCTATGTAAATCTAAATGCCCAAACAATTCAGAAATGGTCAACTTTAAGGATGAAAAGCTCTGTATTATTTAGCTTGGCTGTGATAAAAATGATCCAACATTGTAAAGCAATTTTTCTTCAATTAAAACATAAATTAAAAAATATATATATGACTCAAGAATCTCAGTAGTTTATAAAGACAAAAGTTTATTTTTCATTTGTATTACATGTTAGTTACAGGTTGGCAGTCATAGCTCCCTGTGACTGCTTCCTGAATACAGACTGAAGAGCAGCCCCTGAGCTGGATCTACTACTTTCATGGTAGGGTGAAGGCAAGAAAGCTTATAAAACCACCTGATGGCTCTTGGAAATTTTCCTTAGGACTGGTATACTGTCTGCTGTGATCATATTTGTTTAGCCAAAACAAATCATACGGCCAAACTTGATGTCAACAGAAAAGGTATTGCAAGTCACATGGAAGGGAACAAGGATACATACTCTTCTTATAAGGGAAGAGCCAGCGACCAATTAGGAATAATGACACTATCACCATCTGCTTTCTGAGTCAGAAATGTTTCTTTCTTCCACATGCAAAATAGACTCATAAGCCTGGTTCATATCTTCTCTTTGCTAGCTTGGTAAACTCTGAGGAGAAGGCCATATCTGTCTTACTAATGTATCCTCAGCCTTGTGTTTGAAACTATTCAAAAATCTTAATTAGTTAATAAGTGAAGGAATAAAGAAAAATAGCCTGAATGAATAGCATATTTCCTTTTTGTTCAGAAAGGAATAGAGAAAGTACACGTGAATTGGTGACAGACTCCATAAAGTTGAAGCAGGACTCAGAAGTGAATGTTAATGATCTGGGTCTATGAAAGGCACTAGGTTTTCCTTTGAATCAATTTGATTAAAATTAAGCTTGTGGTTTGTAGTCCTATTTGGAGCTGATTAATGATGAACTCTCCTCATTAGAAATGTGATACCCCAAAGTTCTTTCCTGTATTTCAAATAAGTTTCCAAGTAACTTACTGACATCTTTTCAACAAACCCAGAAGGCAGAAAGCTTTCTCAGCCAATGTCCCCCTCATTAAACTTCAGTACCCACACACTCACAAATAAACCTTTGAAATTAGTACATGAGAGTTTTATATTTTGATGGCTTGATGCTATTTTGGAGAAAAATAGGATTTTATCCACAAGATGAAAACATCCTGCCATTATTTCAAGAGTAACACTGTGTTTGTAATACTTTGACTATTAAGGCATTTCCCTCCCACTTTTTTTCAAGCTTTTCAGTATGCATGAATCATCAGTATATCCAGGGAGGTAGGAATCACTATTTCCTTTGTAACAATGATAACACCAAGGGAGACAAAATGACTTGCTGACAGCAGAGTGAGTCAGCAAGCCCACAGATGAGTCAGAAGCCCTGGTCTCCTAATTAGCACACTCACAGTCTTACTGCCCAGGCTTCTGGCTTCATCTCATGTCCTCTGGCACTGTTAGGGCAGCTTGGTTAGGTGATATTATAATTTGGTATCGTTGCAGCTCCAGAGCGTCCCTTCTGCCTCAATGTATTTGCTGACGATAATTACACATTAGTAATCCTGAAAACTAGCAAAAGAGAGGGTTGGAATGAAGTCATGCAGATGCATATTCATATAATCATTTGCCATGTCATTATAGCCCCTTCAAGTACACAAGTTCTGATGGCAGCACATAGCCAGAGCACATACATTGCAAATGCCATGTAGCTTGAAAAGCCAGTGTGTGAGGGCAAGAGAAACAGAGGGCTCCAAAATGTTAGTTTATTTCCTTCCCAGTGTTTTTTTTTTTTTTTTTTTTAACTTTTCTTTCTCTTTATACATGAGGACAGTTGAAGCAGAAAGTTTGCTGCTGGTCATTTTGACCAAGCCAGAAATGCCCTTCTCCTATTAGGATGTTATAATAATCAGTTCATTCCAACTACACCCCTTGGCTCTTCAATCCTGAATGAAGGAAAGGAAATTTGTGGTGGAAAATAAGAGGCTTTTTCTGCATTTTTACTACAGTGCAAAAAAATGAGTCATGTTTCTTCCATCTTCATTTTCTTTCCCTCTACTGGCTTTTTCCTGCCATTAATTAAGCATGAGTTGTTTCAAAGGAAGAAAGGAAGGGAGAAGAGAGGAAGAGAAGGAAAGAAGAAATGATAAATATTTCATTTGACACTATGGTAAGCTGCTGCTGCTGCTAAGTCGCTTCAGTCATGTCCAACTCTGTGCGACTCCATAGACGGCAGCCCACTAGGCTCCACCATCCCTGGGATTCTCTAGGCAAGAACACTGGAGTGGGTTGCCATTTCCTTCTCCAATGCATGAAAGTGAAAAGTGAAAAAAAGTGAAGTCGCTCAGTCATGTCTGACTCTTCAGGACCCCAGGGACTGCAGCCTACGAGACTCCTCCACCCATGGGAGTTTCCAGGCAAGAGTACTGGAGTGGGTTGTCATTGCAATCCTAAATTTCATAACTGATTTTTTGAAATTTCAACAATAAAATCCTTCATTTAATGGAAGGAATGAAAAAGTCATGTATGTATGTAAGGAGGGGAGTGATTTCAGCCATTTTTGCAAATAATTTAAAACTGTAGTCTACCTAGGGAAGAACAGAAATTCTGTCCAGAGAGTTTTCTGAAATAGAAACAGGTGACCAACTCAGTTTCAGCCCAAAAGAAGAATCAGTCTCTTAGTATTCATGAGTCTTTCAAAAAGATCAATATTTCTGTTAGTCTATCTTTCACTTTTTATGTCATTTACAACTTAGGATCAATATTGTGAAAAAACATAATAGAATAGAATTAGAATAGTGATTTTTAACACTGAGTATTCCATTTTTAGATTCATCTGTTTCTGTACACATTAATGTGGGAGACAATTCTCCATCGGTCTCTCATGATTCTACAAGTCTTCTGAGCACTATCAGTTTTTGTTCTGGACCATCTTTTCAAATACATTTATATAGTAAACGGCTTGGAAGATAAAGATACTTACTCCTTCCAGAGCAAAGAGCAGGTTTGTTTACTCTCCTGTGTAATAAATACATTCTCTCCTTCTAGGGCAAAGTTCAGTCAGGTTTGTTTACAACCCACTGTAAAAGATTCTGGCTCCCTGAACTCAGTGTTCTTTAGCTGTGACATAAACCCACTACATGTGAAGAATTCACCTAAGACCACTCCATATTGCTCCCATGGAACATGAGGGCAAGAGGAACTGATGTGAGCATCAAGATCATACTGGCTACTGTATGCTGTTAAAAATGAAATTCTTTGAATCTGATCCAGTAGTATTTTTGTTTTCTGCCAGTATCCATGAAATGTAGCAAGCTAACTGGTTAACTAGCAAGTATGATTTTAAAAAAAAAAAATCCCAGAACTTTTGCTGTTCTTAATTTTTAAAAATAATGTGTATTCTTTAAGTTATTATATATTTAAATCATGTGGACAGACACCAGGTTGTTTACAAATATAGTGAACATTAAAAAAATCATTTTTCTTTGAATCTCTATAGTATAATATATTATGATTTAGCTACTTGTGGGAACAAATATTGTACATGAAAGTGAACTGTTTTAGATTTTTCTTCAGGTAATTTACTCTTCAAAATAATGTGCACTTTTTGAAATCACAAAGTTGCACAAAAGTGAAACTTCATGTTTAAGAAAATGCCATTTTCAATTCAGCAGTACACATACTAAAGTTAAAATGATATAAAGATTAGCAAGGTCTGGACTCAAGGATAATATGAAAATTTATGAAATGTTTCATATTTGAACAAAGTAAAGGGACAAAAGAATGCCTTGAAAACAAAGTAATATAAAATAATAAATACATAATATATAAAAGAAAGAACAAAAAGAAAAAAGAAGATTAAACAGTTGGGTTAAATATAAAAATAATAAGATGGTTGATAAAAGCTAAATATATCAATAATCATTTTAAATGCAACTGATATCTTAATTAAAAGACTAAAATTCTCAAAGTGGATTAAAATCATAAGTTCTTTAAATGGAAATAAAGATACACTTATACTAAATAAAAAACACAGATGTTTACAGTTTAAAAAGATGGTGAAAATCATTACGAATCTAATCTATTAGAATCTGTAAGGTTAGAATTTGCAGATAAAATACAGGATGTTGAGTTTCATTTAAATTTCATATCAATAACAAATATTTTTTAGTATCTGTTTCATGCAACATTTGATTTTTCTATTAATGTACCCAATTCAATATTTCAAAAAAGCATATTTTAAGATATGTGTTATCCATGAAACATTTTATAAATTGAAAATAATTTAATATAAAGATACACATATTCTTATATATGAGAATGAACTCCCATGCATAAACTTGGAAAAAAAAAGATGGTGAAAGATGTACTATGCAGAGCCAAGATGGCGGAGGAGTAGGACGGGGAGAGCACTTTCTCCCCCACAAATTCATCAAAAGAGCATTTAAACGTCGAGTAAATTCCACAAAACAACTTCTGAATGCCGGCAGAGGACATCAGGCACCCAGAAAAGCAATCCAACTCTTCGAAAGGAGCACGACTGAACAAAGAGAAGAAATACAGTTCCACCTATCAGAACACCGACACAAGCTTCCCTAACCAGGAAACCTTGACAAGCCACCTGTACAAACCCACACACAGCGAGGAAAAGCCACAATAAAGAGAACTCCACAAACTGCCAGGATACAGAAAGGACACCCCAAACTCAGCAATTTAAACAAGATGAAGAGACAGAGGAATAGCCAGCAGATAAAGGAACAGGATAAATGCCCACCAAACCAAACAAAAGAGGAAGAGATAGGGAATCTACCTGATAAAGAATTCCGAATAATGATAGTGAAATTGATCCAAAATCTTGAAATTAAAATGGAATCACAGATAAATAGCGTGGAGACAAGGATTGAGAAGATGCAAGAAAGGTTTAACAAGGACCTAGAAGAAATAAAAAAGTCAATATATAATGAATAATGCAATAAATGAAATTAAAAACACTCTGGAGACAACAAATAGTAGAATAACAGAGGCAGAAGATAGGATTAGTGAATTAGAAGATAGAATGGTAGAAATAAATGAATCAGAGAGAATAAAAGAAAAACGAATTTTAAAAAATGAGGACAATCTCAGAGACCTCCAGGACAATATTAAACGCTACAACATTCAAATCATAGGGGTCCCAGAAGAAGAAGACAAAAAGAAAGACCATGAGAAAATACTTGAAGAGATAATAGTTGAAAACTTCCCTAAAATGGGGAAGGAAATAATTACCCAAGTCCAAGAAACCCAGAGACTCCCAAACAGGATAAACCCAAGGTGAAACACCCCAAGACACATATTAATCAAATTAACAAAGATCAAACACAAAGAACAAATATTAAAAGCACCAAGGGAAAAACAACAAATAACACTCAAGGGAATTCCCATAAGGATAACAGCTGATCTTTCAATAGAAACTCTTCAAGCCAGGAGGGAATGGCAAGACATACTTAAAATGATGAAAGAAAATAACCTACAGCCCAGATTATTGTACCCAGCAAGGATCTCATTCAAGTATGAAGGAGAAATCAAAAGCTTCTCAGACAAGCAAAAGCTGAGAGAATTCTGCACCACCAAACCAGCTCTCCAACAAATACTAAAGGATATTCTCTAGACAGGAAACACAAAAATGGTGTATAAATTCGAACCCAAAACAAGAAAGTAAATGGCAACGGGATCATACTTATCAGTAATTACCTTAAATGTAAATGGGTTGAATGCCCCAACCAAAAGACAAAGACTGGCTGAATGGATACAAAAACAAGACCCCTACATATGTTGTCTACAGGAGACCCACCTCAAAACAGGGGACACATACAGACTGAAAGTGAAGGGCTGGAAAAAGATTTTCCATGCAAATAGGGACCAAAAGAAAGCAGGAGTAGCAATACTCATATCAGATAAAATAGACTTTAAAACAAAGGCTGTGAAAAGAGACAAAGAAGGTCACTACATAATGATCAAAGGATCAATCCAAGAAGAAGATATAACAATTATAAATATATATGCACCCAACACAGGAGCACCGCAGTATGTAAGACAAATGCTAACAAGTATGAAAGGAGAAATTAACACTAACACAATAATAGTGGGAGACTTTAATACCCCACTCACACCTATGGATAGATCAACTAAACAGAAAATTAACAAGGAAACACAAACTTTAAATGATACAATAGACCAGTTAGACCTAATTGATATCTATAGGACATTTCATCCCAAAACAATGAATTTCACCTTTTTCTCAAGCGCACATGGAACCTTCTCCAGGATAGATCACATCCTGGGCCATAAAGCTAGCCTTGGTAAATTCAAAAAAATAGAAATCATTCCAAGCATTTTTTCTGACCACAATGCAGTAAGATTAGATCTCAATTACAGGAGAAAAACTATTAAAAATTCCAACATATGGAGGCTGAACAACACGCTGCTGAATAACCAACAAATCACAGAAGAAATCAAAAAAGAAATCAAAATTTGCGTAGAAACGAATGAAAATGAAAACACAACAACCCAAAACCTGTGGGACACAGTAAAAGCAGTCCTAAGGGGAAAGTTCATAGCAATACAGGCACACCTCAAGAAACAAGAAAAAAGTCAAATAAATAACCTAACTCTACACCTAAAGCAACTAGAAAAGGAAGAAATGAAGAACCCCAGGGTTAGTAGAAGGAAAGAAATCTTAAAAATTAGAGCAGAAATAAATGCAAAAGAAACAAAAGAGACCATAGCAAAAATCAACAAAGCCAAAAGCTGGTTCTTTGAAAGGATACATAAAATTGACAAACCATTAGCCAGCCTCATCAAGAAACAAAGGGAGAAAAATCAAATCAATAAAATTAGAAATGAAAATGGAGATCACAACAGACAACACAGAAATACAAAGGATCATAAGAGACTATTATCAACAATTATATGCCAATAAAATGGACAACGAAGAAGAAATGGACAAATTCTTAGAAAAGTACAACTTTCCAAAACTCGACCAGGAAGAAATAGAAAACCTTAACAGACCCATCACAAGCACGGAAATTGAAACTGTAATCAAAAATCTTCCAGCAAACAAAAGCCCAGGTCCAGACGGCTTCACAGCTGAACTCTACCAAAAATTTAGAGAAGAGCTAACACCTATCCTGCTCAAACTCTTCCAGAAAATTGCAGACGAAGGTAAACTTCCAAACTCATTCTATGAGGCCACCATCACCCTAATACCAAAACCTGACAAAGATGCCACAAAAAAAGAAAACTACAGGCCAATATCACTGATGAACATAGATGCAAAAATCCTAAACAAAATTCTAGCAATCAGAATCCAACAACACATTAAAAAGATCATACACCATGACCAAGTGGGCTTTATCCCAGGGATGCAAGGATTCTTCAATATCCGTAAGTCAATCAAAGTAATACACCAAATTAACAAATTGAAAAATAAAAACCATATGATTATCTCAATAGATGCAGAGAAAGCCTTTGACAAAATTCAACATCCATTTATGATAAAAAAAAAAAAACCCTCCAGAAAGCCAGAATACAAGGAACATACCTCAACATAATAAAGGCTATATATGACAAACCCACAGCAAACAGTATCCTCAATGGTGAAAAATTGAAAGCATTTCCCCTAAAGTCAGGAACAAGACAAGGGTGCCCACTTTCACCACTACTATTCAACATAGTTTTGGAAGTTTTGGCCACAGCAATCAGAGCAGAAAAAGAAATAAAAGGAATCCAAATTGGAAAAGAAGAAGTAAAACTCTCACTATTTGCAGATGACATGATCCTCTACATAGAAAACCCTAAAGACTCCACCAGAAAATTACTAGAACTAATCAATGATTATAGTAAAGTTGCAGGATGTAAAATCAACACACAGAAATCCCTTGCATTCCTATACACTAATAATGAGAAAACAGAAAGAGAAATTAAGGAAACAATTCCATTCACCATTGCAACGGAAAGAATAAAATACTTAGGAATATATCTACCTAAAGAAACTAAAGACCTATATATAGAAAACTATAAAACACTGGTGAAAGAAATCAAAGAGGACACTAATAGATGGAGAAATATACCATGTTCATGGATTGGAAGAATCAATATAGTGAAAATGAGTATACTACCCAAAGCAATGTACAGATTCAATGCAATCCCTATCAAGCTACCAACAGTATTCTTCACAGAGCTAGAACAAATAATTTCACAATTTGTATGTAAATAAAAAAAACCTCGAATAGCCAAAGCGATCTTGAGAAAGAAGAATGGAACTGGAGGAATCAACCTACCTGACTTCAGGCTCTACTACAAAGCCACAGTTATCAAGACAGTATGGTACTGGCACAAAGACAGAAATATAGATCAATGGAACAAAATAGAAAGCCCAGAGATAAATCCACACACATATGGACACCTTATCTTTGACAAAGGAGGCAAGAATATACAATGGATTAAAGACAATCTCTTTAACAAGTGGTGCTGGGAAATCTGGTCAACCACCTGTAAAAGAATGAAACTAGAACACTTTCTAACACCATATACAAAAATAAAATCAAAATGGATTAAAGATCTCAACGTAAGACCAGAAACTATAAAATTCCTAGAGGAGAACATAGGCAAGACACTCTCTGACATACATCACAGCAGGATCCTCTATGACCCACCTCCCAGAATATTGGAAATAAAAGCAAAAATAAACAAATGGGACCTAATTAAACTTAAAAGCTTCTGCACATCAAAGGAAACTATTAGCAAGGTGAAAAGACAGCCTTCAGAATGGGAGAAAATAATAGCAAATGAAGCAACTGACAAACAACTAATCTCAAAAATATACAAGCAACTCCTACAGCTCAACTCCAGAAAAATAAATGACCCAATCAAAAAATGGGCCAAAGATCTAAATAGACATTTCTCCAAAGAAGACATACAGATGGCTAACAAACACATGAAAAGATGCTCAACATCACTCTTTATCAGAGAAATGCAAATCAAAACCACTATGAGGTACCATTTCACACCAGTCAGAATGGCTGCAATCCAAAAGTCTACAAATAATAAATGCTTGAGAGGGTGTGGAGAAAAGGGAACCCTGTTACACTGTTGGTGGGAATGCAAACTAGTACAGCCACTATGGAGAACAGTGTGGAGATTCCTTAAAAAACTGGAAATAGAACTGCCTTATGATCCAGCAATCCCACTGCTGGGCATACACACTGAGGAAACCAGAAGGGAAAGAGACACGTGTACCCCAATGTTCATCGCAGCACTGTTTATAATAGCCAGGACATGGAAGCAACCTAGATGTCCATCAGCAGATGAATGGATAAGAAAGCAGTGGTACATATACACAATGGAGTATTACTCAGCCATTAAAAAGAATACATTTGAATCAGTTCTAATGAGGTGGATGAAACTGGAGCCTATTATACAGAGTGAAGTAAGCCAGAAGGAAAAACACCAATACAGTATACTAACGCACATATATGGAATTTAGAAAGATGGTAACGATAACCCTGTATATGAGACAGCAAAAGAGACACTGACGTATAGAACAGTCTTATGGACTCTGTGGGAGAGGGAGAGGGTGGGAAGATTTGGGAGAATGGCATTGAAACATGTAAAATATCATGTATGAAACGAGATGCCAGTCCAGGTTCAATGCACGATACTGGATGCTTGGGGCTGGTGCACTGGGACGACCCAGAGGGAGGGTAGGGGGAGGGAGGAGGGAGGAGGGTTCAGGATGGGGAACACATGTATGCCTGTGGCGGATTCATTTTGATATTTGGCAAAACTAATACAATTATGTAAAGTTTAAAAATAAAATAAAATTAATTAAAAAAAAAGTATTAGCTATAGGAAAAAAATATAAAAAAAATAAATAAAATCACAAAAAAAAGATGTACTATGCAAGTAGATTTCAAAAGAAAATTGATATAGCTAAAATAATATCATGAATATGCTATTATATAGCATATTAATATAATATAATATCATGAAGATGCTATGGTAAGAAATATTACTGGAGAAATATATGGGCATCATATATTTGAAAATAAAAAGCCAGTCAAAAATCTCACTTGAGGGACATTCTGCAAATATCTGACCAGTACTCCTCAGAACTGTCAAGTTCATAAAAAAACAAGAAAAGTCTGACTAACTGTGATAGCCAAAAGGAGTCTAAGGAGATGTGATAAGCAAATGTAATGTGATAATCTGGATGGGATACTGGAATATAAAAGGTACCTCCAGAGGAAAACCAATGAAATATGAATAAAGCACAGAGTCTAGTCAATAATAATGAATCAATACATGTTCACAAGTGTACCATTCTAAGACTTTAATAAGATGATATCTTAGATGGGGGGTCAACTCTCTGTATTATTCTCCCAATTTTTCTATTAATTTAAAATTATTCTAAAATGAAAATTTCATTGAAAAATAGATAACATAAATAACTCATATCTAGTATTTTTAAAACTCCTAAAAATACATAGAAAAGCAGATAGTCCAAAAGAGAAATGAGAAAATACTTGAATATATACTCACAAACAAAATATCCAAGTGGGGAAAAAGTCTGAACTATATTCTCTAAAAGTCTAACTATATTCTCCCTATCTCATTGGCCCTTCTGGTTATGTAAATAAAAATCACAATATAATACCACTATCAACCCATGAGAATGATTAAAATGAAAAAGACAACACAGATACCACAATGTTCACTGTAGCACTATTTACAATAGGCAGGACGTGGAAGCAACCTTGATTTCCATCAACAGATGAATGGATAAAGAAGTCATGGTACATACATATATACAATGGGATGTTATTCAGCCATAAAAAGGAATGAGTTACTTGAGCTGTTGTAAACCCAAATGAAGTGCCTTCAACTGTAGCTATATCCACTTTATATTTTCAAGGCCTAATTGAGGATTGCATTTTTTAAAATCTTACAAGGTCAGTTTATAAACTGTGGTAAATAATTCTCTAAGAATAATGTTTCTTCTTTGCATAGACAAAATAATATTCCCTAGATGTAATTGTAGAAAGGGGAGCTCTCTTTTGCCCTGTAATTCGGTCTGTACTTCAAATGACTGTATAATTCACTTTCACTGGGATTGAAAGGCGAGTAGAATGGCTGGTCAGATGCTGAATAGCTGGGCCCTTTCATGGAGACTTTAGAGCAAAGCATTTCCTCTGCCTTTTTCCCACTGCAAATTGCAAAGGGCTGCCTATTTTGCAATTCTGGTGTCTAGACTCTATCTCATGATTAAAGATTATGCTAAATAATAAAAAATGTTTTTTTTAAGAGGCTAGAAAGCTCTTAGTTGAGCATTTGTTATGTGTCTGCCTGTATTAAATATGTTTCACATGTATTATCTCATGTAAATATCCTAGGCTTCTCTGGTGGCTCAGCAGTAAAGAATCAGCCTGCAACGCAAAAGATGCAGGCATGATTCCTAGCTCAGGAAGATTCCCCTGTAGAAAGAAATGGCAATATTGTTGCCTGGGAAATCCCATAGACAGAGGAGGCTGGCAGGCTATAGTCCATGGTTTCACAAAAATTTAGATATGACTGAACAGCTAAACAACAATAATCATATGAGGCAGGTTCCATTCTTATCCCTGCTTTAAGATGAGAACAATAACTTGAAAATTTGTTCATGGATGTGAACTTGTCAGACTTGTAGCAATAGTGACTAGCTTTACTGAAATCTCTATAAATATTAAAATTTGTACAATAAGTTTGATGAATACCTTCTTCATTCACATTGCCAACAGCAGCAACTTACAGCTCATTTGTAGTATCTGCAATGCAGGCAGCAGAGGAGCAAGACATTTGCCTCAATGAGTGCAAAAAAAAGTATTTCAGAATGTTGACATGGAGGAATTGTTTTGTTTTGCTTTCAAATAGGAAGTTTGAACATGTGGAATTGTCTTTTCAGTTGGTACAAAATGGATAAATATTGGCAATTTCTTATATTTTAATATACTTGAAGGGGATGACCTGCAAATAGTCAGAGATCAATATAGAAGAAGAGACAAATTGAAGAGTCTGAGCAGGTGATCAATGTCACAGTCCAGAAAAAGCTGTACTGGAGCAGAATTCACATGTATTGAATATTCAGGCAGTTTGGTGGTGATATCTCTGTTGATTATAGGATACAGACAGAATTCACCACCCTTTTGTAAAGACTTTTTAACTGTCATGTGTGCTCTGCTCTCTAGACTCTCAGATCATAAGGGGTTTGATTGATTATAGCACATATTAAGCATGTCTTGAAACAAATTTGATTACTCCATGTAGTTGAATCCTTGACATGTGTCTACTCAGAGGAAGTTAAGCCCTGCATATAAATAAATATGGATCTAAGTCCTTCTGCTAACCTCTCTCAGCCTCTTATTTATTTCCATCAAGGTCAGTTTTCATTCAAGTCCCAAAGAAGGGCAATGCCAAAGAGTGTTCAAACTACCACACAATTGCACTCATTTCACATACTAGCAAGGCAATGCTTACATCCTTCAAGTTAGGCTTCAATAGTATGTGAACTGAGGATCCAGATGTACAAGCTGGACTTAAATAAGGCAGAGGAATCAGTGACCAAATTACCAACATTTGTTGGATTGTAGAAAAAGTAAGATAATTCCAAAAAATATCTAGTTCTGCTTCACTGACTATGCTAAAGGCCTTGTGTGGATCATATCAAACTGTGGAAAATTCTTAAACAGATGGGAATACCAAACTACCTTACCTGCCTCCTGAGAAATCTGTATGCAGGTCAATAAGCAACAGTTAGAATTAGGTATGGAACAATGGACTGGTTCCAAATTCAGAAAGGAATACATCAAGGCAGTATATTGTCACCCTGCTAATTTAACTTATATGCAGAGTACATCATGCAAAATGCTGGGCTGGATGAAGCACAAGCTGGAATCAAGATTACTGGGAGAAATAGCAATAACCTCAGATATGCAGAGGATACCACACTTATGGCAGAAAGCGAAGAGGAACTAAAGACCCTCTTGATGAAAGTGAAAGAAGAGAGTGAAAAAGTTGGCTTAAAACTCAACATTCAGAAAACTAAGATCATGGCATCTGGTCCCATCACTTCATTGCAAATAGGGACACAATGAAAACTGTGACAGGCTTTATTTTCTTGGGCTCCAAAATCACTGCACATGGTGACTGCAGTCATGAAATTAAAAGACACTTATTTCTTGAAAGAAAAGCTATGACAAACCTAGACGGCATGTTAAAAGGCAGAGACATTACTTTGCCAACAAAGATCTGTCTAGTCAAAACTATGGTTTTTCCAGTAGTCCTGTATGGATGTGAGTTGAACCATAAAGAAGGCTGAGCACTGAAGAATCGATGCTTTTGAACTGAGGTGTTGGAAAAGACTCTTTATAGAGTCCCTGGGACTGCAAGTTCAAACCAGTCAATCCTAATGGAAATAAGTCCTGAATAGTCAATGGAAGGACTGATGCGGAAGTTGAAACTGCAATACTTTGGCCACTGATGTGAAGAGCCAACTCATTAGAAAAACCCTGATGCTGGGAAAGATTGAAGGCAGGAAAAGAAGGGGACAACAGAGGATGAGATGGTTGGATGGTATCATTGACTCAATCAGCATGAGTTTGAGCAAGCTCTGAGAGATGGTGAAGAATGAGGAAGCCTGATGTGCTGCAGTCTATGGGGTCATAAACAGTTGGACACAACTGAGGGACTGAACAGCAATTGCATTGCAAGAATGTGCCATAATCTATGAAGCTAATCCAAATGGATAGATATTAAGTTGTTTTAGGTTATATGATATTATAAACAGTGATAGAATGAACATTTTTTGTGTGTGTATATACATATATGTGTGTGTGTGTGTGTATATATATATATATGTGTGTGTGTGTGTGTGTATATATATATATTTGTAAATTTGTCAGATTATTTCCTTAAGGTAGCATCTTGAAAGGGGATATTTTTGGATTAAAAATATGCATTTTAAGGCTTCTGATTTATATTATCAAAATGCATTTGCATGTTTTACTGTTTTTATACGTGCACCGTGTTTGTATGAGTGGACCCATTTTACCCATACAATCATCAGCACTAGGTGTTATTCATTCTTTTAAATCTTTGTTAATCTGCTTTAGGAAAAACAGCATTTTGTAATTTTTGTATAATTTTGTCACTACTAAAATTGTAACATTTTACTCATGTGTTTTTAGTCATTCATACTTCTTTTTTGAAGTGATTATTAATGTCCTTTGTCCACTCTTCTGTAATAGAATTTAGCTATTTCCTGTTAATTTTTTAGGGTTTTTATATATTCAAGTCATTAATCATTTATCATCTATGTTGCAAGTATTTTCCCTATTATCCTTTTAAAAAAGTTGTTGTCATGTTCTAAGTTATAAATGTGTTTTTTATTTAAGTTATTAAAGTATTTATTTATTTATTTTTTGCTGTGCCAGGTCTTAGATGTGGCATGTAAGATCTTTGATCTTTGCTGTGGCATGTGTGAATTTTTAGTTGCAGCATGTGAACTCCTAATTATGGCATGTGGGATCTAATTCCTTGACCAGTGATCAAAACCAGGTCCCCTGCATTAGAGCATGGAGCTTTAGCCACTGGACCAACAGAGAAGCCCCTACTGATAAGTGTTTTAGTGAAATAATATTTATTTGTTCTTTCATTTCTGGTTTCTAGCTTTTGTGCAATGTTTAGAGTTCTGTATTTACTCCAAGATTGCACATGTATTCATTCATGTTTTCATCCAGAGCTTGCATTTAAATTGTTTATTCATCAATAATTTATTCTAGTGTAAGGGATTAAGTATTGATCTAATTTTTTGTCTCTGGTCAGCTAGCTGTTCCAGCAAGTTTTTCTGTAATGATTTATAATACCACATTGATCATATGAATGTATACAAATGTTAAAATATGGGCTTTGGAGTCTGAACTGGATTTAAACCTCAGCTCCATCAATTACATACATGTTGGGCTACTTTGAGTGAACCATGTAAGTGCCTCAACCTTCAATTCTAGTGTGACCAATCATTCCAATTTGTGGGTGACTAAAAGGTATCCAGGGATTCTGTATTTTAAGTGCCAAAATTGGAAAAGTCATGAGGAAACAAAGACAGCTGGTCATGCTAGGTTTATCTTTGGTAAAAATAATATCATTATCTAACTGAAATAATTGTGAGGATTAAAAGAGATAAAAAGAAAAGATAATCCACTGAATTGGAAAAAAAATATTTGCAAAGTATATGACCTATAAGGAATTAATATCCAACATATATAAAGCATTCATACAACTCAGCATTAAAAAAAAAATTGATTGAAAAAAAGCAGAAGACCTCAATGGACAGACATTTCTCCAAAGAAGATATACAGATAGCCAACAGACACAAGAAAGAAAAGTGCTGAAAACAGCTAGTCCTGGGAGAAATTCAAATAAAACTGCAAAGAGACATCACATCACATCTATCAAAATGGGTTCACTTAAAGGTCTACAAGTAACAAATGTTGGTGAGGATGTGGAGAAAAGGGAATAATAGTACATTGTTGTTGGGATTTTAAAATGGTGAAGCCACTATGAAAAACAACATGGAGGTCCCTCAAAAAACTAAAAAATAGAATAACCATATAATCCAGCAATTCCACTACTGGGTAGGTATCCAAAAAAAAAATACATGAAAATGACAACATACATGTACCCCAATGTTCCAGCATCATTACTTACAATAGCCAAGATATGTTAGCAACATACTGCTACTGCTACTGCTAAGTCACTTCAGTCATGTCCAACTCTGTGCAACCCCATAGATGGAAGCCCACCAGGCCCCCCCATCCCTGGGATTCTCCAGGCAAGAACACTAGAGTGGGTTGCCATTTCCATCTACAATGCATGAAAGTGAAAAGTGAAAGGGAAGTCGCTCAGTCATGTCCTACTCTTAGCGACCCCATGGACTGCAGCCTACCAGGCTCCTCCGTCCATGGGATTCTCCAGGCAAGAGTACTGGAGTGGGATGCCATTGCCTTCTCCAATGTTAGCAATTTAAGTGCCCATCAAAAACAGATGAATATGTAAAGATGTGTAAGTATATATACGATAGTGAAATATGACTCAGCCATAAAATCAATTATATTCTGCCATTTACAAATATGGATGGATCAAGAGAGTATTAAGCTTAGTGAAATAAATCAGACAGAGAAAGGCAAATACTGTATGTAATCACTTATATGTGGAATCTATATGTGTGTGTGTGTGTGTGTGTGTGTGTGTGTGTATACAAAACAGAAGCAGCTATTGATAATATACTAATGGTTACCAGTGCAGAGAGGGAAAGGGTGAGGGGAGAGATAGGAGGGATTAAGAAACAGAAGCTACTATGTATAAAATAAATAAGCAACAAGCATATATTATGCAGTACAGGGAAATAAACTATTTTTAATCATTTTAAATGGAATATATTCTATAAAAATATTGAATCACAATTTTGCGTACCTGAAACTAATATTGTAAATCAACTATATTTCAATATGAAAAATGAAATAAAATCAGTCCTATTGCCTTGCCCCCTAAATTGTGCTTCTAGAAAATTATTGTGAATAATCAGAACTATGCACAAGGATATAGGTGAATCTTTCTCTAAGTCTTATTTATGCTAAGAGAAAACTGGAAAGAACCTACATACCTAACACATGGAATGGCTAAATAGCTTAGTAATGCTCAAAATTCTCCAAGCTAGGCTTCAACAATACATGAACTGGGAATGCCTAAATAGCTTAGTAATGCTCAAAATTCTCCAAGCTAGGCTTCAACAATACATGAACTGAGAACTTTCAGATGTTCAAGCCAGATTTAGAAAAGGCAGCAGAACCAGAGATCAAGTTGCCAACATCTGCAAGATAATTCTAGAAAAACATCTACTTTTGCTTCATTGACTACACTAAAAGCCTTTGACTGTGTGGTCACAACAAACTGGGAAATTCTTAAAGAGACGGGAATACCAGACCGCCTTACCTCCCTCCTGAGAAACCTGTAGGCAGGTCAAGAAGCAACAGTTAGAACAGGGTATGGAACAATGGTCTGGTTCCAAATTGGGAAAGCAGTATGTCAAGGTTGTATATTGTCACCATGTTTATTTAACTTATATGCAGAGTACATCATGTGAAATGTCAGGCTGGACATAGCACAAGGTGGAATCAAGATTGCTGGGAGAAATAACAACTTCAGATATGCAGATAACACAACCCTTATGGCAAAAAGTGTACAGAAGCTAAAGAGCCTCTTGATGAAAGTGAAAGAAGAGAGTGAAAAAGCTGGCTTAAAACCCAACATTGAAAAACTAAGATCATGGCATCCAGTCCCATCACTTCATGGCAAATAGATGGGGAAAAAATGGAAACAGTGACAGGCTTTATTTTCTTAACGATACAAAATCACAGCAGATGGTGAGTGTAGCCATGAAATTAAAAGGTGCATACTCCTTGGAAGAAAAGCTATGACCAACCTAGACAGCATATTAAAAAACAGAGCCATTACTTTGCCAACAAACGTCTGTCTAACCAAAGCTCTGGTTTTTCCAGCAGTCATGTATGGATGTGAGATTTGGACCATAAAGAAGGCTGAGCATTGAAGAATTGATGCTTTTGAGCTGTGGTGTTGGGTAAGACTCTTGAGAGACTCTTGGACTGCAAGGAAATCAAATCAGTCAATCCTAAAGGAAATCAATCCTGAATATTCATTGGCAGGACTGATGCTGAAGCTGAAACTCCAGTACTTTGGACAGCCGATGGGAAGAGCCAACTCATTAGAAAAGACTGTTGCTGGAAAATATTGAAGGCAAGAGGAGAAGGGGATGACAGAGGACAAGATGGTTGGATGGCATCACCAACTCTATGGACATGAATTGGAGCAAGCTCTGGGAGATGAAGAACAGGGAAGCTTGGAGTGCTGCAGTCTTTGGGATCGCAGTCTGACAGGTTTGAGCAACTGAACAGCAACAAAAACAACAACAACAACAAAAAAAACGACAGCAAATAGCTTATAATATATGCATATTGTCCTATGAAGCCATTTAAAGAAATGTTTTTATAAAACATTTAATAAAATATTTATAGTGTACAAATAATTTTAAAAGAAAATTGTAGAAATCATGTACAGTGTAATGCAAATTTTACAACACTTATATACAAACATATATAGATTGTATATGGTATACTTGGATATGTGCATATACCCATTGAATGATAGAAAGTTTATATATACACAGTGTAGCATTGATTATCTCTGGATTGTGGTACTATAGTTGATGTTTCATCACTGTTTCTTTTTTAAAAAAAATTAATTTTAAAATCAGAATACCATGTTCAAGATTAATTAATGTTGGTCCTTCTTTTTTGCCTTAGAGATAATCAAGAATTTTCAAAGTATGTGAAATCTTCACAATTTTTTTCATATCACATTTTACTGCAATTGTTTCTTTTCTTGACTTGTCATTACTGTATTTTTTTAACTTTTAATTTTATGTTGGGGTACAGCTGATTAACAATGTTGTGGCAGTTTCTGGTGCACAGTGAAGGGACTCAGCCATATGCATGTATCTATTCGCTCTCAAACTTGCTTTCCATCCAGGCTGCACATACACTGAGAGTTTACTGTATTTTGAATTTCGTTTGGTGGGAAAAAACAAACAAACAAACCAACAAACTCTGTGTGTGTGTGTGTGTGTGTGTGTGTGTGTGTGTGTGTATTTTTAGGAAGAGGGGAAAAATCATGCAGGTAATTATTCAAACCTTGTGATACACAATAAAATGGACAGTGGAGTGAGATTCTTCTGAAATTTTTTTTATAATGATTACTAAATGATCAATTTATTTTCCTTATTATACTATATCTGATTGTAGAATTTGTATGTATTTATGTATATGTACATTTGAATGAAAATGAAGTCATTTTATTTTTATATCTGGAATGCAACTTTTAGATTGTTACTCCTTCAGTGGAAATGCTATTTTTTTTCAAATAAATTGACAGTTATAAGACAGATATCTTAATGATTGCATGAAAAATCTGTTATATTCTGGCCAGAAATATGCTTACAGTTTTTTTTTTTAAGACAAATTCTAATTTTGGAAACTAATTTACTTATTTTTTCTGTATTCTATATTTCATAATATTTCATTATGAGAATGAATTGAGGAAACCTAGTGTCCTGAAAAAGAATGAGATTTTTATATTTGTTTAGGTAGGAAAATGGGTAATAAAAGATAAGACTTAAAACAGCAACCTGATTAGAAAAAGCAACATCCCAAAGAAAGAGAACTTTCATTACAAGAAACATAGTCATGTAAATGGTATTTTGTGTTGATTCATATAGTGGTTTTGGTTTCTTCAACACAGGGTAATAATCCTGATTTTAATACTTCACCTTTCCTTTGAGCTTTTATTGACTATATTTGCATTTCTTATAAATAATTTTGACAGTATTGCACCTATATAATCTGGACTTGTCAATTGGAACTAAACTGACCCCAAACAAATGATATAATAACTGGACAATTAAAATGCTTCCTTCAAAACTTCAGTGAATGGAGTGGCCAGGATGGCAGAGTAGGAAGACCCTGAGTTCATGTCTCCCATAGGCACATCAAAGTTACAACAATGTACAGAGCAAATATCAATGAAAATAGAAGAATGGCAGAAAAAATCTACAGCTAAAGATACAAAGAAAGAACCACAAGTAGATGGGTAGAAGGGGCAGAGATACAATACAGCCAAGACCCATACCACTGGGTAGGTAACCCACAAATGGGAGGATAATTATAATTGCAAAGGTTATCCCAAAGGATCCAAGGATCCAAGCTACACATCAATATTCCAAGCCCAAGGGTCTTGCACCAGGAGGATGAGCCCTCATCATTTTTGGCTTTAAAGGTTAGTGGGACTTAATTTCAGGAGCGCCAGAGGACTGTGGGAAATAGAGACTCCACTCTTAAAGAGAGCACACAGAATCTTATGTACTCATCAAAGGCAGAAGCAGTCATTTGAAAGGAGCCTGGGTCAGACTCACCTGCTGATCTGGAAGATTCTCCCAGAGAGGCAGGCAGCAACTGGGACTCACTGTCTTGACATAGATGCTGGCAGCAGATATTTTTTAAAGCTTATGCCTCCATGAGGACACTGGTGTTGGCAAATGCCATTTTGGTATCCTCCCTCTACTTTATTAGTGGTGGGACCTGGCCCACTATTTGTCAGCACCAGTCCTGGGATGCTACATGCCAAGCAGCTCCCTGGGCAGGGACACAGCACCACCCACTAGCATTCTAGCTGTCTTAGGCTCCCTGAGCCCCCAGTGACCCCAAGACCACCCCACCCCACCCCTGCTCATCTGTGGGGCAACACCAACTCCAAAAAAGAGAAATAAATACTTTATGATTTTACTTATATGTGGAATCTAAAAATGTAAACAAATGAACAAACCCAACTAAACACAGAGTTATAGATACAAAGAACAAACATTGTTGCCACAGGGAGGGTAATGGTTGGAGGAGAAAAATAGATGAGGGAGTTAAGAGGTACAAAGTCAATTACGAAATAAATGAGTCATGGACATGAAGTGCACAGTGTGAAGAATATAGTCAATAATTTTGTGATATCCTTGCATGGTAACAAATGGCAACATCATAATGATCATATTGAAATGTACAGAAATATCAAACCAATATGTTGTGTATCAGGAAGTAACAAAGTGTTGTAGGTCAATTATATGCCCAAAACATACATACAAACAAACTCTTATAAAAAGAGATCAGATTTGTGGTTACCAGAGGTGGGGAAAGAGAGGGAGGGAGTCCATAAGACTGATCTATACATCGGTGTCTCTTTTGCAGTCTCATACACAGGGTTATTGTTACCATCTTTCTACAATAGCATTGAAACATGTATAATATCATGTATGAAACGAGTCGCCAGTCCAGGTTCGATGCACGGTACTGGATGCTTGGGGCTGGTGCACTGGGACGACCCAGAGGGAGGGTAAGGGAGGGAGGAGGGAGGAGGGTTCAGGATGGGGAACGCGGGTATACCTGTGGCGGATTCATTTCGATATTTGGCAAAACTAATACAATATTGTAAAGTTGAAAAATAAAATAAAATTTAAAAAAAAAGAGAGGGAGGGAGAATTGGATGAAGGTAGTCAAAATGTACAAACTTCCAGTTATAAGATAAATAAGTACTAAGGATGTAATAAACAACATGATAAAATATTCATTGTATGAAAGTTGTTAACAGAGTAAATTCTAAGAGCTCACATCACAAGGAATTTTTTTTCTATTTTTTAATGTTACATCTACATGAAATGATGGATGTTCACTAAACTTATATAATCATTTCTTGATGTATATAAGTCAAATTATTACACTGTACATTAAACTTATACAGTGCTGCTTGTCATTTGTATCTCAATAAAACTGGAAGGATAAAAGCAAAGAAAAGCAGATAAACTTCTTCCTTCAAAAACCCTGCACCCAGATTACTAGATGGGCATTGGGGACTGTGAATCTGACTTACTCAGTACCCCTACTAATCTTTGGCAACTGCCAATACCTGGCTTTGCAATTTCTAAGTTTCTATTTTAGTGACTTTCATCAATATTATATTATAGCAACATGACTTCAACCTGAAATTGCTGTTACTTACCTGAAATTGCTGTTACTTACTTTTTTTCACTAAAAAAATACTTTTCTCATATAAGCTAGATTGAGGAATAACTCATATACAATAAAGCACATTCATTTAAAATGTACAAACTGATATAAGTTTTGATAGCTGTATATAGCCAAAAAACCAATATCACAATCAAGATGGAGAACAGTTTTTCCCCCAAATTCTTGCTATCTCCTTGACATTCATCCTTCCTTCAGTTCATATTTGTTTCTTTTTTCTTCAAATTTTTGCCTCCAACTCTCTGGTCACAACACAGTGTCTTTACAATTCCTTGCTTCCAGTATACATCTTATAGGTCTCCTGATTGTTGCTTTCCTTCTAGCTCTACTTCTTTCACTAATTGGTTAAAATGGCTAAATACTTCAACTATATTCTTTCCAGCTCTCTGAATATTCTGTTCACCTTGTCCTGGTAATCACCATCTCTGCAACATTCAATTTTTCCCTCTTGTGCTTCAGGGCTATAGAGTTATCCTGGAGGAAAAGCATGTATCCTTTTAGATTAGATCCAATACAAATTTATGATCCTCAACTTCAGCTGTCAAGACAGCTAAGAAGTTTTCTACACAGTCCTACTTGGTTCCCTTTTCTGTACCCCACAATAGCTGTTCTAAACCTTACCAATTTTATTAAGATCCCTGCCCTTTCTACACTTCATTTTAACAAAGGGTTTAGCAGCCTAACTCAGTGATATTCTTCAACATCCCTTAGCTTTCAAATATGCCTGTACTTTCACATCTGTCTGTCTCACTGAATTTTGTCTCAGAGGAAGATGTGCTTCTGTTCTCTTCTAAAGATAACCTATTCTTGGTGCTCTTGAACTCATACCATCCATTTCCACCAGGACTTTATTTAATCTATTATCCTCTTTTTCCTATATAGCTAACCTCTCTCTCTCTCTCCTTTTCTCCCTCTCTCTTTTCTCTCCTTTTTTTTTATATCTTCCTTTCCTCCCTTTCCTCTTCCTTTTCCTTCCACCACCTCTTCATTTTCTCCTAATTAGTTTCTGTATGTGGTAATCTGTGATGACAATTACAACCAAGAACCAAAAATAAAAATCTCCCCTAATCCTCACTAATCATATTAGCTGTAAACCAGTTTCTCTTCTTCAACACACAGATTCCTTTAAAAAGGTATCTGTGCTCACTGCTCTACTTTTTACCCTTATTTACCCTTCTTCCTATTCTATTGTGGTTTCTGCCAGTATAACTCTGTCAAAATGTTCTTGAATAGTGGCATTTATTTAGCATTTATAAAGTGTCAGGTATGTAAGAGATAGAACCATGAATAAGACTGATTTCATTGAGCTGATTTCATTGAGCTGATTTCATTGAGCTGATTTCATTGAGCTGACATTCTGGAGAAGGAAGACAGACAATAAAGAAACAAGTAAATACACAATGATTTATTTGTGTGACACAGCCCAGTGCCACAATGGAAAAAAATAGTGTAAGATGAGATAAAGAATGACTGAGAGAGGGTTACTTAGCCTGACTGATCAGAGAAGGCCTCTTTGAGAAATTGACGTTTGAGTTGAACCCTGAATGATGAGAAGAAATTCATCACGTGAAAATCTGGGAGAAAAATATTCTGAAATTGGAAACAGCCAGGGGACAGAGCAGTTTAACTATGTCATAAAAAGCTAGGTCAAGAGTGGCAGGAATTGATGTTTGAAAGCTAGGTACAGGTCAGATCATATCGCTCCTGTGGGTCTGGTGAATACTCTAACTCATCCAACTGTGATGAGAAATTATTGGAGAGTTGAGAGCAGGGAAATTACATGATATAACTTGCCTTTGTGAAAAAGATTACTCTGGCTGCTGATACATAATTGACCATACTGGGGCAGGAACTGAAACAAAGAAACCAATTAGTGGGCTATTGCAGTAGTATGAGGGAGTCATGGTGGTGTACTAATTACCTTTTCACTTTTGTGCCCTTACTCATGCATTTCTTTCTGTGTTGTGAACTCTGATTCATAATTCAGCTCAATCATTACCTCTTTGGAAAGTATCCTCCAATCTCCAGTCACTGTTCACTAGATATAAGTAACTGCTTATTCATCTGGGTTCATATAGAGATTAGTACTTTTACTATAGCACATATTTAACAGAGTGTTTCCATGTACAAACCCCGGAATTAGGTTGTTTGAAATGAGATCCTGCCTTTACCTTTATTGTGAGTTGACTTGTATGACCTTAAAATTCATATTTAGAACTGCACATGGAACAACAGACTGGTTCCAAATAGGAAAAGGAGTATGTCAAGGCTGCATATTGTCACCCTGCTTATTTAACTTATATGCAGAGTACATCATGAGAAACGCTGCGTTGGAAGAAGCACAAGCTGAAATCAAGATTGCCGGGAGAAATATCAATAACCTCAGATATGCAGATGACACCATCCTTATGGCAGAAAGTGAAGAGGAACTAAAAAGCCTCTTGGTGAAAGTGAAAGTGGAGAGTGAAAAGGTTGGCTTAAAGCTCAACATTCAGAAAACAAAGATCATGGTATCTGGTTCCATCATTTCATGGCAAATAGATAAGGAAACAGTGGAATCGGTGTCAGACTTTATTTTGGGGGGCTCCAAAATCACTGCAGATGGTGATTGCAGCCATGAAATTAAAAGATGCTTACTCCTTGGAAGGAAAATTATGATTAACCTAGATAGTATATTAAAAACGAGAGACATTACTTTGTCAACAAAGGTCCGTCTAGTCAAGGCTATGGTTTTTCCAGTGGTCATGTATGGATGTGAGAGTTGGACTGTGAAGAAGGCTGAGAGCTAAATTAATGGATGCTTTTGAAGTGTGGTATCGGAGAAGACTCTTGAGAGTCCCTTGGGCTGAAGGAGATCCAACCAGCCCATCCTAAAGCAGATCAGTTCTGGGTGTTCATTGGAAGGACTGATGCTGAAGCTGAAACTCCAGTAATTTGGCCACCTCATGCAAAGAGTTGACTCACTGAAAAAGACCCTGATGTTGGGAGGGATTGGGAGAAGGAGAAGAAGGGGATGACAGAAGATGAGATGGCTGGATAGCATTGCCGAATCGATGATCATGAGTTTGGGTAAACTCCGGGAGTTGATGATGGACAGGGAGGCCTAGTGTGCTGCGATTCATGTGGTCATAAGGAGTTGTATATGACTGAATGACTGAACTGAACTGAAAATTCATATGTTAAGATCCAATCCCCCAGTGCCTCATATCATGACGTTATTTGGGAATAATGTCATTGTAGAAATAATTACTTAAGATGAAGTCATACTGCAATGGGGTGGACTCCTAATCCAATATGACAGCTGACTTTAAGAAAAAGGGTAAATTTGGACAATGACATGTTCAAACAATAACATCATACAAAGATGAATGTGAGATGGGGGTGATGCTTCTATAAGCCAAGGAATGCCAAATAATGCCAGCAAACCAACAAAAGCTAGAAGAGTAGCATCGAATGGATTTCTTTCTCAAAGCCATGAAAAAGAATCAGCCCTACCAACATCTTTATCTCATCTTCTAGCCACCAGAACTGCAAGACAATAAATTTCTGTTGTCTGAGTGATCACTTTGTAGTACTTTGTTTCTGCAATCCTAGTGAACTAACAGATTTTGGTTCATCAGCAGAACCCTTCTGTAACAAATATCTAAAAATGTGGAAGTGACTTCGAACATTCCAACTGGGTAAGGAAAGGTAGAGGATAGAAGAGCTTTGAGGCTCTTGATAGAAGAAGACTAGATTACCTTGAGGAGACTGATGATAGAAATATGGATGTTAAAGGAGATTCTGATGAGGATTCAGAATGAAAAGTGATTTGTAGAGAAAGCTCTTATTGTCAGAGAATGCATATATCATCATGACAAGAATGCTGTAAGAAAAATTAACATTAAAGATACTTCTGCTGAAATCTTAGGTAAAAATGAAGAAAACGTTATTGGAAACTGGAGTAAAGTCAACCCTTATTATAAAGCTGCAGAGAACCTGGCTAAATTTTGTTTTATTGAAAGAAAAGTAGAACTTATAAGGGATGAACTTAGATACTTAGCTGATGAGACGTCTAAGCAAAGTGTTGAAGATGTTGCCTGATTTCTTCTTGCCACACATAATGTGAAAGGAAAGAGACAGATTGAAAAAAAAAAATTAAACAACAAGGACCTACTGAATAACAGTACAATACAGGGAACTCTATTAAATATTCTGTAATAACCCATATAGGAAAATAATCTGAAAAAAGTAGATATTTGTATTTGTATAACTGAATCTCTTTGTTGTACACCTGAAACGAACACAGCACTGTTAATCAAACATATTCCAATATTAAAAAAAAGTTTAAAAAAACCCATAACTTGAAGGTTTGAAAAATTCTAAACCTGTCCCTATTACCGAAAATGTAAAAAAAGTATGCTGTGGAAAGAACATTAAGGTTGTGACTGGACAACCATTTGCTAAAGAGATTAGGTGTGTGCCTTTTGTATCCAATCACCATCTCAGGAGAAATGTTGCCACCTTGGACTGAAGGAGACAGAGGGGAGGAAACGAAGGAAGGTTGCTAGATTCCTGAGATTATATATGAAGAAAATACATCTATAAAGATATTTGGCTGAAAACCGAGTTACCTTTCAGCAAAATGACCCCAAAAGTGTTTCAGTGGCTAGCCTTGTTCCATGAGGCAAGGCTGCTACTTAGGGCTGAGGATACAAGGTCTGTATCCAGACCTGAGGAGATATGGCTGTAACTCTAGTTGGTGTAGAGGACAGAGCTTCAAGTCAAAGATTATTATTCTTAAACAGTAAAAGCTAAAGAAATTTACCTACTAGCTTTTGGACTTGCTAGGGGCTTGTGACCCCCTTTTTCTTCTGATTTCTCCCTTTTGGAATGGGAAGGTCTATCCTGTACCTTTCCTACCACTGTATTTTTGAAACACAAAATTTTTTATCTGGTTTTCCAGGTTCACAGATGGAGAGGGATTTTGCCCCAGGATGCATCTTACCCCAAGTCTCACCTATACCTGATGTAGATAATATGTGAATGAGTTTTTCAACGTCTGGTTGATACTGGATAGGATGGATTAACACTTTTGAGGATGTAGTAAGATGGTGAATGCATTTTGCATATGAGAAGGCTATGCATGTTTGAGGGCTAGAGGATGGATTATTATGAGTTAAATTGTGTCCCCTAAATTCCTGTGTTGAAGTCCTAAACCCTAGTGCCTGAGAATATGGCTTTAATTTGTAATAGAGTTATTGCAGATAGAATTAGTTAAGGTGAGGTCATACTGAAGTTGGAGGGTGCTATATAAGGAGGTCATCAAGAAGAGGTGACTGCTTGTTGACCCAGGAGTTGGACCTGGGTGATTGGAGGCTCCTCACTTCCTCCTCTGTCCTTGGAATGTATGTTCTGCCCACCATTCTTATGCTAGGAGATATTTCAAGAATGCATCCTTGAGATAACAATGTATTGTTGACATCATTTGGACTAGGTAAATGACAACCCCATCAAGGTCTACCTATAAACTTGTAAGATTCTGGCTGATAAGTGCAGAGATCTACTTGTCTTGTGGCCTCCCAGGACAAACCTCATATTTAAGTTCCTTTGCTTATTAAAACTGCCATCTACCAATCTGGGGTGGTCTAATTCTTTCTTCAGTCTCTCGTTGTCCTCCAAGTATGTGGCCCAGTTTCATATTTAACACGAGAACTCCTAAGGTTGCAAACAAACAATCCCTAATCCAACATGACTGGTATGTCTATAAAAAGGGAGACATTTGGGGCGGTCCTAAGAAGGCAGAGGAATAGGACGGGAGACCACTTCCTCCCCCACAAATTCATCAAAAGAACGTTTAAACGTTGAGTAAATTCCACAAAACAACTTCTGAATGCCAGCAGATGACTTAGGCACCCAGAAAAGCAGCCCATTGTCTTCAAAAGGAGATGTTTTTTTATCAACATTGTTGTATAGATGGAGAAGTCTTGAGGCTACTGTAAAAATAAGATTGAAAACCAGAAGCAGGAGGCTTAAGTCCAATTCCTGAGAACACCATAGAACTCCTGACTCCAGGGAACATTAATCGAGCTCATCAAATGCCTCCATACATACACTGAAACCAAGCACCAGCCAAGGGTAAACAAGTTCCAGAGCAAGACATACCAAGCAAATTCTCCAGCAATGCAGGAACACAGTCCTGATCTTCAATATACAGGCTGCTCAAAGTCACTCCAAACCCACTGACATCTCATAACTTATTATTGGACATTTCATTGCACTCCGGAGAGAAGAAATCCAGCTCCACCCACCAGAACACCGACACAAGCTTCCCTAACCAGGAAAACTTGACAAGCCACCTGTACAACCCCAGCCACAGTGAGGAAACTCCACAATAAAGAGAACTTCACAAACTGCCAGAATACAGAAAGGCCACCCCAAACACAGCAATATAAACAGGATGAAGAGACAGAGGAATATAGAGCAGGTAAAGGAACAGGATAAATGCCCACCAAACCAAACAAAAGAGGAACAGGTAGAGAATCTACCTGATAAAGAATTTCGAAACGAGATGCCAGTCCAGGTTCAATGCATGATACTGGATGCTTGGGGCTAGTGCACTGGGACGACCCAAAGGGATGGTATGGGGAGGGAGGAGGGAGGACGGTTCAGGATGGGGAGCACATGTATACCTGTGATGGATTCATTTTGATATTTGGCAAAACTAATACAATTATGTAAAGTTTAAAAATAAAATAAAATTAAAAAAAAAGAATTTCAAATAATAATAGTGAAAATGATCCAAAATCTTGAAATCAAAGTGGAATCACAGATAAATAGCCTGCAGACAAGGATGGAGAAGATGCAAGAAATGTTTAACAAGGACCTAGAGGAAATAAAAAAGAGTCAGTCAATAATGAATAATGCAATAACTGAGATAAAAAACACTCTGGAGGGAACCAACAGTAGACTAACTGAGTCAGAAGATAGGATAAGTGAGGTGAAAGATAAAATGGTGGAAATAAATGAAGCAGAGAGGGAAAAAGAACTAAAAGAAACAAAGACAATCTCAGAGACCTCTGGGACAATGTCAGACGCCACAACATTCAAATCATAGGAGTGCCATAAGAAGAAGACAAAAAGAAAGGACATATGAAAATACTTGAGAAGATAATAGTTGAAAACTTCCCTAAAATGGGGAAGGAAATACCCACCCATGTCCAAGAAATCCAGAGAGTCCTAAACAGGATAAACCCAAGGCAAAACCCCCCAAGACACATTTTAATCAAATTAACGAAGATCAAACACAAAGAACAAATATTAAAAGCAGCAAGGGAAAAACAACAAATAACACACAAGGGGATTCCCATAAGGATAACAGCTGATCTTCCAATAGAAATTCTTCAGGCCAGAAAGTAATGGCAGGACATACTAAGAGTGATGAAAGAGAAAAACCTACAACCCAGATTACTGTGCCCAGCAAGGATCTCATTCAAATATGAAGGAGAAATCAAAGGCTTTACATAAAAGCAACAGCTGAGAGAATTCGGCACCACCAAACCAGCTCTCCAACAAATGCTAAAGTATCTTCTCTAGACAGGAAACACAGAAAAGGTGTATAAACTCGAACCCAAAACTATAAAGTAAGTGGCAATGGGATCATACTTATCAATAATTAGTTTAAACATAAATGGGTTGAATGCCCCAACGGAAAGACAAAGACTGGCTGAATGGAACAAAAACAAGACCCCTATATATATTGTCTACAAGAGACCATCTCAAAACAGGGGACACATACACATAGCTAGAAAAGGCTATTCCACACAAATAGAGACCAAAAGAAAGCAGGAATAGCAATAATCATATCAGATAAAATAAACTTAAAGACAAAGGCTGTGAAAAGAGACAAAGAAGGACACTGCATAATGATCAAAGGGTCAATCCAAGAAGAAGATATAACAATTATAAATATATATGCATCCAACATAGGGGCACCACAATATGTAAGACAAAAGCTAACAAGTATGAAAGGGGAAATTAACAATAAAACAATAATAGTGGGAGACTTTAATACCCCACTCACACCTATAGATAGATCAACTAAATGGAAAATTAACAAGGAAACACAAACTTTAAATGATACAATAGACCAGTTAGACCTAATTGATATCTATAGAACATTTCACCCCAACACAATGAATTTCACCTTTTTCTCAAGTGCACGTGGAACCTTCTCCAGGATAGATCACATCCTGGGCCATAAAACTAGCCTTGGTAAATTCAAAAAAATAGAAATCACTCCAAGCATCTTTCCTGGCCACAATGCAGTAAGATTAGATCTCAATTACAGGAGAAAAACTATTAAAAATTACAACATATGGAGGCTGAACAACACGTTGCTGAATAACCAACAAATCACAGAAGAAATCAAAAAAGAAATCAAAATACTCATAGAAACAATTGAAAATGAAAACACAACAACCCAAAACCTGTGGGACACTGTAAAAGCAGTGCTAAGGAGAAGGTTCATACCAATACAGGCATACCTCAAGAAACAAGAGAAAAGTCAAATAAATAATCTAACTCTACACCTACAGCAATTAGAAAAGGAAGAAATGAAGAACCCCAGGGTTAGGAGAAGGAAAGAAATCTTAAAAATGAGGGAATAAACAAATGCAAAATGAACAAAAGAGACCATAGCAAAAATCAACAAAGCCAAAAGCTGGTTCTTTAAAAGGATAAATAAAATTGACAAACCATTAGCCAGATTAGTTAAACAAAGGGAGAAAAATCAAATCAATAAAATTAGAAATTAAAATGGAGAGATCACAATAGACAACACAAAAATACAAAGGATCATAAGAGAATACTATCAGCAATTATATGCCAATAAAATGGACAACGTGAAAGAAATGGACAAATTCTTACAAAAGTACAGCTTTCCAAAATTGAACCAGGAAGAAATAGAAAATCTTAGCAGAAACACCACAATCACAGAAATTGAAACTGTAGTCAGAAATCTTCCAGCAAACAAAAGCCCAGGTCCAGATGGCTGCACAGCTGAATTCTACTAAAAACTTCAAGAAGAGCTAACACCGATCCTACTCAAATTCGTCCAGAAAGTTGCAGAGAAAGCTAAACTTCCAAACACATTCTTTGAGGCCACCATCACCCTAATACCAAAACGTGACGAACATTTCACCAAAAAACAAAACTACAGGCCAATATCACTGATGAACATAGATGCAAAAATCCTTAACAAAATTCTAGCAGTCAGAATCTAACAACACATTAAAAAGATCATACACCATGACCAAGTGGGCTTTATCCCAGAGATGCAAGGATTTTTCAATATCCACAAATCAAACAATGTAATACACCACATTAACAAATTGAAAAATAAAAGCCATATGATTATCTCAATAGATGCAGAGAAAGCCTTTGACAAAATTCAACATCCATTTATGATAAAAAAACAAAACCCTCCAGAAAGCCAGAATACAAAGAACATACCTCAACATAATAAAAGCTATATATGACAAACCCACAGCAAACAGTATCCTCAATGGTGAAAAATTGAAAGCATTTCCCCTAAAGTCAGGAACAAGACAAGGGTGCCCACTTTCACCACTACTATTCAACATAGTTTTGGAAGTTTTGGCCACAGCAATCAGAGCAGAAAAAGAAATAAAAGGAATCCAAATTGGAAAAGAAGAAGTAAAACTCTCACTATTTGCAGATGACATGATCCTCTACATAGAAAACCCTAAAGACTCCACCAGAAAATTACTAGAACTAATCAATGATTATAGTAAAGTTGCAGGATGTAAAATCAACACACAGAAATCCCTTGCATTCCTATACACTAATAATGAGAAAACAGAAAGAGAAATTAAGGAAACAATTCCATTCACCATTGCAACGGAAAGAATAAAATACTTAGGAATATATCTACCTAAAGAAACTAAAGACCTATATATAGAAAACTATAAAACACTGGTGAAAGAAATCAAAGAGGACACTAATAGATGGAGAAATATACCATGTTCATGGATTGGAAGAATCAATATAGTGAAAATGAGTATACTACCCAAAGCAATGTATAGATTCAATGCAATCCCTATCAAGCTACCAACAGTATTCTTCACAGAGCTAGAACAAATAATTTCACAATTTGTATGTAAATAAAAAAAACCTCGAATAGCCAAAGCGATCTTGAGAAAGAAGAATGGAACTGGAGGAATCAACCTACCTGACTTCAGGCTCTACTACAAAGCCACAGTTATCAAGACAGTATGGTACTGGCACAAAGACAGAAATATAGATCAATGGAACAAAATAGAAAGCCCAGAGATAAATCCACACACATATGGACACCTTATCTTTGACAAAGGAGGCAAGAATATACAATGGATTAAAGACAATCTCTTTAACAAGTGGTGCTGGGAAATCTGGTCAACCACCTGTAAAAGAATGAAACTAGAACACTTTCTAACACCATATACAAAAATAAACTCAAAATGGATTAAAGATCTCAACGTAAGACCAGAAACTATAAAATTCCTAGAGGAGAACATAGGCAAGACACTCTCTGACATACATCACAGCAGGATCCTCTATGACCCACCTCCCAGAATATTGGAAATAAAAGCAAAAATAAACAAATGGGACCTAATTAAACTTAAAAGCTTCTGCACATCAAAGGAAACTATTAGCAAGGTGAAAAGACAGCCTTCAGAATGGGAGAAAATAATAGCAAATGAAGCAACTGACAAACAACTAATCTCAAAAATATACAAGCAACTCCTACAGCTCAACTCCAGAAAAATAAATGACCCAATCAAAAAATGGGCCAAAGATCTAAATAGACATTTCTCCAAAGAAGACATACAGATGGCTAACAAACACATGAAAAGATGCTCAACATCACTCTTTATCAGAGAAATGCAAATCAAAACCACTATGAGGTACCATTTCACACCAGTCAGAATGGCTGCAATCCAAAAGTCTACAAATAATAAATGCTTGAGAGGGTGTGGAGAAAAGGGAACCCTGTTACACTGTTGGTGGGAATGCAAACTAGTACAGCCACTATGGAGAACAGTGTGGAGATTCCTTAAAAAACTGGAAATAGAACTGCCTTATGATCCAGCAATCCCACTGCTGGGCATACACACTGAGGAAACCAGAAGGGAAAGAGACACATGTACCCCAATGTTCATCGCAGCACTGTTTATAATAGCCAGGACATGGAAGCAACCTAGATGTCCATCAGCAGATGAATGGATAAGAAAGCAGTGGTACATATACACAATGGAGTATTACTCAGCCATTAAAAAGAATACATTTGAATCAGTTATAATGAGGTGGATGAAACTGGAGCCTATTATACAGAGTGAAGTAAGCCAGAAGGAAAAACACCAATACAGTATACTAACGCACATATATGGAATTTAGAAAGATGGTAACGATAACCCTGTATATGAGACAGCAAAAGAGACACTGACGTATAGAACAGTCTTATGGACTCTGTGGGAGAGGGAGAGGGTGGGAAGATTTGGGAGAATGGCATTGAAACATGTAAAATATCATGTATGAAACGAGATGCCAGTCCAGGTTCAATGCACGATACTGGATGCTTGGGGCTGGTGCACTGGGACGACCCAGAGGGAGGGTAGGGGGAGGGAGGAGGGAGGAGGGTTCAGGATGGGGAACACATGTATGCCTGTGGCGGATTCATTTTGATATTTGGCAAAACTAATACAATTATGTAAAGTTTAAAAATAAAATAAAATTAATTAAAAAAAAAGTATTAGCTATAGGAAAAAAATATAAAAAAAATAAATAAAATCACAAAAAAAAGATGTACTATGCAAGTAGATTTCAAAAGAAAATTGATATAGCTAAAATAATATCATGAATATGCTATTATATAGCATATTAATATAATATAATATCATGAAGATGCTATGGTAAGAAATATTACTGGAGAAATATATGGGCATCATATATTTGAAAATAAAAAGCCAGTCAAAAATCTCACTTGAGGGACATTCTGCAAATATCTGACCAGTACTCCTCAGAACTGTCAAGTTCATAAAAAAACAAGAAAAGTCTGACTAACTGTGATAGCCAAAAGGAGTCTAAGGAGATGTGATAAGCAAATGTAATGTGATAATCTGGATGGGATACTGGAATATAAAAGGTACCTCCAGAGGAAAACCAATGAAATATGAATAAAGCACAGAGTCTAGTCAATAATAATGAATCAATACATGTTCACAAGTGTACCATTCTAAGACTTTAATAAGATGATATCTTAGATGGGGGGTCAACTCTCTGTATTATTCTCCCAATTTTTCTATTAATTTAAAATTATTCTAAAATGAAAATTTCATTGAAAAATAGATAACATAAATAACTCATATCTAGTATTTTTAAAACTCCTAAAAATACATAGAAAAGCAGATAGTCCAAAAGAGAAATGAGAAAATACTTGAATATATACTCACAAACAAAATATCCAAGTGGGGAAAAAGTCTGAACTATATTCTCTAAAAGTCTAACTATATTCTCCCTATCTCATTGGCCCTTCTGGTTATGTAAATAAAAATCACAATATAATACCACTATCAACCCATGAGAATGATTAAAATGAAAAAGACAACACAGATACCACAATGTTCACTGTAGCACTATTTACAATAGGCAGGACGTGGAAGCAACCTTGATTTCCATCAACAGATGAATGGATAAAGAAGTCATGGTACATACATATATACAATGGGATGTTATTCAGCCATAAAAAGGAATGAATTTGAGTCAGTTTTAAAGTGGTGAATGAAACTAGAGTCTGTTATACAAAGTGAAATAAGTCTATATAATAGAAAGATAAAAACAAACATTGTATATTAATGCATATATACTATATCTAGAAAAATGGTATCAATGAACCTATTTGAAGGGAAGGAATGGAGATGCAGATATAGAGAAGGGACTTGTGGACACATTAGGGGAAGGAGAGGGTGGGACAAATTGAGACAGTAGCATTGACATATATACACTATCATGTATAAAATGGATAGCCGGTAGGAAGTTACGGTATAAGTCAGGGATCTCAGCCTGGCCCTCTGTGACTACCTAGAAGGTGGGCTGGGGAGGATATGGGAGGGAGTTGAAGAGGGAGGGGATATATGTATACTTATGGCTGATTCATGTTGCTGTACTGCAGAAACCAGCACACTTTCTAAAGCAATTATACTCCAATTAAGAAAACAATGAAAAAACAAAAGCAACTAGTTGTTCCCAAGGGTTAGAACAATTGGCACTTTCATACCTTGCTGCAGGCAGGAGTGTAAATTGGCACAACACTTGAAAAAGTGTTTACTAAAACTGAATGTACACATACTGTATGATGTAGTAATTTCACTCTTCCAATATATACCATCAAAAATACTTGCACATGGGAATGTTCATATCAATACAAAGTCACTTTCGTAGTCTGACTCTTTTGGCCCAATGGACCATAGCCCACCAGGTTCCTCTGTCCATGGGATTCTTCAGGCAAGAATACTGGATTGGGTCACCATGCCCTACTCCAGGGGATCTTCCCAACACAAGGACTGAACCCGTGTCTCATGTCTCCTGCAATGGCAGGCAGGTTCTTTACCACTAGCACCACCTAGGAAACCCTTTCATATCAGTACTACTTGTAATAACCCCAAGTGGAAGCAACCTTTTGATTCTGATCTTCAGATCACCCAACATTGATTAGAGAATTATTTTGGTCTGACCCTTTTCGGTCCTGATATTACTTCTGGTTTGCAGTCTCTGTTTGACCCTGGATTTTCATTAAAATGTCTCTGAAACCAGTCTAAGAACTTTCCCTTAACTCAAATGAATAGTTCTTCAAAGGATAGTCAGGGGATTCCTTTGAGTTAAATCAGAGGAATCAGAGGAGTTAGCTTGAAGTACTGCTAAAAGAAATACATTCATGAGAGTTCTTCAGATAAGTAAAAAACAAGCACCATGAATGACATCTGAAGTAAAGACAAAACAAATAGAAATCTTGTTTGCTTTAGAGAACCTTTGTGCAAGACTAGGAACATAAGCTGATTATTTGCTTTCACACTTTAGTCACTGTTTCAAGAAAAGCAACAATAAAAAAATTAATACCACATAATAAAATAATATAATGTTATGTGTTCACTTCATATACACTTGACTATAATTCCCTTGAGTTACATTTAAATGCAAATAAATCATTTAAATTTATAATGAAGTGGCAAACAGTAAAGAGCACATTTATGCTCATAGTCTGTGGGACTTAACATTAAAACATTCAATATTATATATATATTTAATAATACATATTTATTACATAATAAATAAATATAAAACATTAAAGAATGAATAGAGGAAAAAGTTCTCCAGTGCATACTATAGTATCTGGCAAAGAGTAGAAAAACATACTACTCACAGTGAATGATGGTTAGTCTCTGCAAAGTGCATTCTTTTGGATAGATATAAACAAAATATTTATAAAATGACATCTTTCTTATTCTCTCTAAAGGATGATTAAAAAAAACCTCCTTTTCAAGGTGTAATTATATATAATTGACAAAACTTTTGCAATATTCATAATTTATGATTCATATTTAAACTTTAATGGTAAACTGGTGGAAGTTTCTATTTAAAATAATAGCAAAAAGTTTATTAGGGCTTTGAATGAATTTCTCCCTCCCTAGAAAATATGTCATTGGTAAAAGGTCAAATTTAATATTGATCAGTAAATTGGCTTCTTTTGCTTTTAAAGACTATAACAATGGATTTAACTGAAAATATAGATTGAGGATATGTTAGCTACATCTTTTTGAGATCCATAGAATACTTTGGAAGTGAAAGTGAAAGTTGCTCAGTTGTGTCCAACTCTTTGTAACCCCATGGACTGACTGACTATACAGTCCATGAAATTCTCCAGGCCAGAATACCTGCAGTAGGTAGCCGTTCCCTTCTCCAGGGGAACTTTCCAACCCAGGGATTGAACCCAGGTCTCTCGCATTGCAGGCAGATTCTTTACCAGCTGAGTCACCAGGGAAGCCCACGAACAATTTTAGGGGAAATTTATTCATTTTCTTCTTGCTAATATTAACAGATTAATTAATCATCTGAAAAATCAGTATGTTTATTTGTTGCTGTGGTTGACCATATTCACTAGAAATATCCATGCCAAAAAGAATTTTCTCTGAAAGCATATTTATATTGGACTCAGTGATACAATGTTTAGCTGTTGGTTTTATTTTATGTATGTATTATTCTTTAACTACAGCTCAAATGTGCATTATGCCCAATGTCAATAGGTAGCAATTTCTTGTCTGCCAAGTTTATTGTAGAAGCATCTAAAATGCAAAAGAGATTAAATCATAAATTTATTTGTTTCCCTAGAACCAAGTGATGGAGAAGGCAATGGCACCCCACTCAAGTACTCTTGCCTGGAAAATTCCATGGATGGAGGAGCCTGGTGGGCTGCAGTCCATGGGGTCGCTAAGTGTCGGACATGACTGAGTGACTTCACTTTCACTTTTCACTTTCATGCATTGGAGAAGGAAATGGCAATCCACTCCAGTGTTCTTACCTGGAGAATCCCAGGGACAGGGTGAGCCTGGTGGGCTGCCGTCTATGGGGTCACACAGAGTCAGACACGATTGAAGTGACTTAGCAGCAGCAGCAGCAACAGAACCAAGTGAACCATAAAAATATTGCTAAGACTGTTAAAAGTCTGCCAGACATCAACATTTAGAATTAAGCTCAACATTTCTGTCCTTTACTCATTAAATTTCTGGCCATGCATTTTATATGGTGTATACAGTGAGTCATTGTGAAGCATCAAGCCAAATATAAAATGTGTAATAGTCTTCTGAAGTGAAGAAAATTCAATCTCCCATGGAAAAGAATAAAATAGGATGCCCCAAAAACAGTTAAAGAAAAAGAGCCCACAATACGTATTATAAATAATTTGGAGCTCTGCCAAGTTCAGTGAAGGAATTAATAGGAAAATATAAAAAATCCTAAAGTAAAAGTAACTATATATTAAATTGAGTTTATTCTAAAAGATATGTCAAATAATTTAACTTCAAAAGAAAAAAAAATGTATGGATTAAGGTTTCAAATTGTGGTTTTATCTTCTATCATTAACTCTTTTTTGTGGAATAAATAATAATTTAGAATGAAAGGTATACTATTGGAATTTAATATTCACATTAAGAAAGTTTTTATATAAAAACTATATTATTTATTAATTTTTCTATATTGATATGGGATTGTCCCCCTCAAAATCCAGGTTTACTTGGTTGTAGTAGGATCATTAATGATCAAAAAAGTAAGTGTGCTGGAGATAATGCTATAGGAATGATCCTCGACATTCTCCATGCTTGCTACAAGTAATAAATACTTCTTTCTTCTGCTTAAAAAAAAAGAAAAAAATAAAGTAAATATCTTTAATTATTGAATATGTTGGAAGGCACTTTTTTTCCCCTAGATTGGAAGCTATTGCTGATGTAATTCAGTGTCATAAATCAAACTAATGTCAAGACATTTGACAATCCTGTGAGGAAAATAAGCTTAATTTTGAATCAAACTTTCCTCTGGCAAAGTGAATGTTCTTTCATATGAGGTAAGAGTTAAAAAAAAATAAATGTGAGTTTATTTCCTTTCCCTTTGCCTAAAATAGTATCAACTACCATAACCATCATTGTTACAGAAATAAGAAAGGTAAGCAGAGGTTAATCCTTCTATTGTGGCTAAGGTTGGTATTATGTACTTATTTACACATTTCCTAGATTTGGAAGATTGTCTCCCTGTAGGTACACACACAAAGGGTTTGGGAAGTCCCTCCAGTAAACCACTATGAAAGTGCATATGTAATTTTAATTTCCCTAGCTTAAGTATATATAAGCTTTAGTGAAGTTATGCAAAATGAAAATGTCTAGTGAAGGAAGTTTCTCCTTTGGCAAATTATGTCACCCAGTGACAAGGAGCAAGGTAAATTTGCTACACAAAAAACAAAGAAGAAGAAGAAAATAGTATAATGTCTAAGATTTGCAGCAACTTTTAGACTTCTGTTGTTAAATTAATGAAGTCTATCTTATATTTTAAAGTTCCATCTGTGGCAAATAATGAAAGATACAGAATGAAGGAGAGCAGTGATTTTGACCTGTAGAATCAATACATGACTAGTAAATCAATACAGTCATCTTTTTTCTTCATGTATCATCTTAAATTGAACACTAAATCATAGCAGCTGACCTATGATCCAACTCAGATGGTCAGACAGTCCAAAACACCATATCAACAGATTCCTGAACCAGTATTATTCATCATATAAACATAGTCATTAGACCAATGAGACATGAAGCTTGTATTTACAGAATGAAAAAAGTTCCAAATGAAAGCTGTAAGAATTCAACCTGACTCACAGATGTTTTGCTTATTTGACACACATCTGGATATTTGAAAACATGCAAATGATTAACTATATTCTTTAGTTTCTTTGCTATTCTTCTGTGTCACATAAACAGTCTTCAGGCCTTCCTTAAGTTCATAAACCCCCTATAATTCACAAATATGCATACATATAATACAGCAAAACAAGGAGCAGTATCTTCCAAGGGGAAATTTGGCAATGTCTGAAGATATTTTAGTTGTCGTATTTGAAGGATGTTATTGGCTTTGAGTGCTAGAGGCAAGGGATGCTGCTAAATATCCTACAATGCACAGGACAGCTCCCCACAGCAAAGAATATTAGCTGAGAAGCTAGTTATTTCAAATTAATTGGTCATTCTATATACAGAAGTTTTCAGATTATAAATCAAAGTGCAAAAAATAAAGAGCAAACTGTATTGCAGATTGCTGTTTGATAGCCATAGTATTAAACTAAACAGTTATAAAAAAAAACAGCTGAACCAAAGGTCAAGTTGTACCTGGACTAAAATTAGTAATGAGCTGGAGTCAACTGATATTGGCTTGTAGTGTTAAATATTCAGGAATTTTGCAAGCCAATTGATATCACATTGATATCTTGAAATTGTCTCTCCATGTTGAGAGTATTTACATGGGGGAAATCAGCAAACACTACAACCTGGATTTTGTTCACACCCCCCAGGGAAGCAGTTGTCAATCATTTGCCAGCACACCAACAGTTTTGGATACAGAGCATGATTGATGCTGTAATATTATCCACCATCTAGTTAACTGTATGAAAAATCACTTTTTACAAGGCCAATTTAAAATATTATATATCAGTATTTTTAGAATAATCTCTTCTACTCATGCTTTATATTTACATATAAAATATCAGTGTATTCCATTTGGCAATGCCAACCTCCCATTATAACATAAATACTAACAGAAGCTTTAATTGACCACTTTTTGCAAAATAAGTCTAATGAAATTATTCTGCTTATTAGCCAAAGGCTACTTGTATAAATGCATACCATTAACTGACATGATCCGAGTCTTGGAAAAGTGAAGATACATTTTAGTTAAGAAAATGATTACTATTAAAAAGCTAAAAGTTGACATATTCAAGAGATAAATGAGGCTTTGATGTAGCTAAATTAATTTTCTCCCTAAAGGAAAGGTCAGAAGCATTAGAATGACAAATTTACTCAAGAAATTAAAGCTATAGTTTTCTGGTTGGGGGATTAATAGAGTAAAATTATAATTTCTCTCCTAATTTGTCTTATTATCTTCTTTTGTTTCAGGCAAATATTAATTTCCAAATTTCGTAACACATCTGTGAAATAGCAAGGTATCATTATTTAAAGAGATTTTGTTAGTTTCAGATAACTTTTTGAGAACTTGCTTCAGAGTAGTCACTTGATCATATAGCACATTTTAAAGAGTCAGACACGACTGAGTGACTGAACTGAACTGAGCCTAAAATATTTTTTGTTTTATGATTAACTTGGCACTTTGAGATAGAACAATTGTGTAGTCATCTTAATTATTCTAAGATAATGTGAAATAAAAAAAGATTACCCTCATCAGCCTAACTTTTCACTCCTAGTGATTAAAAGTGAACCAAAAAAATCTTATTTTAAAATAAATTTCAAAATGCTAGTTGAAATAATTAAGGTGCTACATAACTTATGAGCTGTATAATTTTAACCTTCACCACTACCCACAAAACATAGAACAACTCACTGACCCACTTGTGTATATCAGTCCTTGAAACGATAAACCACTACATAAATCATCAACAACTTCTGACAACCTTAGTGACAACATAGCAAATCATTTATTCTGTGGATTTACTTCTATTAGCTCTAATAATCAATCTCAATGTAGCTAAGAGATCTCTTGGATCCTACATTGAATTCTATGTACAAAAAGTCAAAGATTGATCCAATTATATCACTGAGACCAGAGATGCTCAATTGGGAATCCTGAGAAGGTAGGCAGAGACGTTAAGAATTTCTGCATTTCTGTACAACTGAAGTTCCACTGTAGTTAATTTCATTTTCTATCATAAAGGAAGAGTAACTGATATCAAAATTAGAAATCAAGCAAGAATATGGTCAACAATATAGTATAGTGGTTATCAGTTTGAATTTCCACATTATATCTTTATGATTTTGAATATTATCTTTAGCCCTATCTAAGATGCTGCCCCAGAGAAGACGATGGCACCCCACTCCAGTACTCTTGCCTGGAAAATCCCATGGACAGAGGAGCCTGGTAGGCTGCAGTCCATGTGGTCGCGAAGAGTTGGACATGACTGAGCGATTTCACTTTCACTTTTTACTTTCATGCATTGGAGAAGGAAATGGCAACCCACTCCAGAGTTCTTGCCTGGAGAATCCCAGGGATGGGGGGAGCCTGGTGGACTGCCGTCTATGGGGTCACACAGAGTCGGACACGACTGAAGCAACTTAGCAGCAGCAGCAGCAAGAAAGAAAGAAAGAAAATAGACAAGCATACTTGTTGGAAGCCAAAGACTTTAAAGATATACCCAAATTTCAGAGATGTTAAAATGTGTTTTTAAAATGGGGAAATTGACTAAGATGGTGGAGTAGAAAGTCATGGAAATCGCTTCCTCTCATAAATACATTTAAAAAAATACTTCTACTGGTACATGTGGAAAAATTCTCACTGAAAACTAACTGGTAACTGACTCCTGTATGACCAAATCTGACACATTAATTGGGTAGGAAAAGAAGAAAAGCAGTTGGGTTAAGGACCTGTGCCCCTCCTTGAACTAATCGCCTATGCCCTAATCTTACAATAGTTAAAAGGACACTTACAGTACTGAAGCAAAAGCCATCATGCCAGAAATAGACCTCTAGCCAAATTCAGAGTATGGAGACATTCCACAGATACTTGGGCCAATTATTGACATTTCTAAGGTCATTCACTCCCAAGTGGCTCAGTGGAAAGAATCCACCTGCCAATGCAGGAGACACAGGTTCAATCCCTGGGTGAGGAAGATCCCTGGGTGAGGAAGATCCCCTGGAGAAGGAAATGGAAACCCACTCCAGTATTATTGCCTAGAGAATCCCATGGACAGAGGTGCCACATGGGCTACAGTCCATGGGGTCACAAGACTTGGGGACAACTGAGCAACTGAGCACACAGCACAAGGTCTTTCACTGTTTCAATCTTACAAAACTGATTTTCCACTACCACTGGAAAACTGCCTATTGCACCATTTCCCTTGTGGAACTGCTATACTTCTGTAAGCTGCACATATTTTCAGATCTCTAGGTTATCAAGTAGCTCATTTTTTTGTTGTTGTTTTATGTTGTTAAAATAATCTGTTTTAGTGTGTTTTAGATTTCTTACATTCAATGTGTTTTGTATGAAAATATGGACCTTTAGATGAAGAACCTTGGATTAGGTATTTTAAGAAATCTATTTTCATATAAACATTTTAAAAGACATTTTCATTTCATATTATTAATAGGTCAGGTTTAAAAATATCCTCCAACTTTATCTTTCAATCTAGGTATAGGATTATAAGTTAGCTAGTGACTATGATTATTTCAGTTGGCATTAAACAATTGATAGATATTTGCCCAAATCCAAGACTACCACTTGGTCAAATGCAACTGCAGATATACATTATTTTCATTTATTGGTTGATTAGTTATTATAATTGGAGTTTTTATAGAAATTCTTGTATTTAAATTTCCATATGAAAGTTGTTCATTATAACATTATTTGTAATAGCAAAAGATTGTAAATAACTCAAGTATTTTTAAACCAAGTAGGGATTAAAGAAACTATGCTAAACCACACATGGCAGCACTATGAAGCTGCAAAAAGTGGTGAAGGATATATCAATATACACTTAAGGAGCAGTCTCCAGGATATAATGTTGTATTTTTATCTTATTTATTTATTTTAATTGAGTATAGTTGATTTACAACATTGTGTTAATTTCTGTTGTACAGCAAAGTGATTCAGTTATACAGACACACACATGTACATTCTTTCTCATATTCTTTTCCATTATAGATTATTACAAGATATTGAATGTGTTATTCAGCCAGTCCATGCTGTTTATCTATGTTATATATAACAGTGTACATCTGTTAATCCAAAACTCCTAATTTACCCCCTTCCCCTTTAGTGACCATAAATTTGTTTTCTATGCCTTTGAACCTGCTTCTGTTTTGTAAATAATTTAAATTCATTTTTTTAGATTCCTCATATAAGTGATATCATATAATATTAACATTTGTCTTTGATTTACTTCAGTTAGTATGATAATCTCTAGGTCCATCCATGTTGCTGGAAAAGGTAATTTCATTCTTGTTTATGGCCAAGTATTATAGTATTCATATATATATATACACACACACACACACACACACCACATCTTGATCTATTCCTTTGTTGATGGACACTTCGGTTGCTTCCATGTCTTGGCTTTTGTAAGTAGTGCTGCTATGAACATTGTGGTGAATATACCTTTTTGAATCAGAGTTTTTGTCTTTTCCTAATACATGCCCAGGAGTGGGATTATAGGATCATATGGTAACTTTATTTTTTAAAATTTTTATGGAATTTTCCTAAATTTACATTCCAACCAACCATGTAGGAGGGCTCTTTTTTCTCCAGAGCCTCTCTAGCATTTCCCATTTGTAGACTTTTTGGTACTAGCCATTCTGAATGGTGTGAAGTAATATACTCATTGTAGTTTTTATTTACATTTTTAATTAGCAATGTTTAACATCTTTCCATGTGCCTGTTGGGCATCTGTATTTCTTCTTTAGAGCAGTGTCTACCTAGGTCTTCTGCCCATCTAGGTGGCTCTAGTGGTAAATAACTCACCTGCCAATGCAGGAGACATAAGAGATGATGCTGTTTTGGTCCCTGGGTTCAGAAGATCTCCCAGAGGGAGGCATGGCCACCCACTCCAATATTCTTGCCTGGAGAATCCTATGGAAAGAGGAGCCTAGTGGGCTACCATCATAGGGTCACAAAGAATCGGACACTACTGAAGGGAATTAGCATGCCCATCTTTTGATTGGGTTGTTTGTTTTCTGATATTTTCTGAACTGTATGAACTATGTGTACGTTTTGGAGATTAATCATTTGTCAGTCATATCATTTGCTAATATTTTCTCTCAGTCTGTAAGTTGTGTTTTTGCTTTGCTTATAATTTCTTTCACTATGCAAAAGCTTATAAGATTAATTAGGTCCCATTTGTTTATTTTGGTCTCTATTTTTTTTCTTTTTTTTTGCATTGGGAGAGTGATTTTAAAAATATTGCTATGATTTACATCAGAACTATTTTGCCTATGTTCTTTTCTAAGAGTTTTATGATGTAATATATTATGGGCTTCCCAGATGGTGCTAGTGGTAAAGAACCTGCCTGCTAATGCAGGAGATGTAAAGGATATGGGTTTGATCCCTGGGTCAGGAAGATCCCCTGGAGGAGGGAATGGCTCTTCACTCTAGTATTCTTGCCTGGAGAATTGACAGAGGAGCCTGGTGGGCTACAGTTCATGGGGTCACAAAGAGTTGGACATGACTGAGCAACTGAGCACACAATATGGTAATTAATACTTGCTCTTGATTTTATATAATGTATTAATATATATATATATAATGAGGAAGAGACAGAAAGAGAGAACAAGCAAAGAGATAACCCTAAAACAGCATCTTAACATAATTTCACTTAAAAAAGAAACAAAACTGTGTTGAACATGGCTGCATACCAGATACTGTTCTATATACTTGGGATATAATGATGATAAATAAAAATACAAATTTTCATGGTGGTAGGGGTTTTGGTCTGTTTTATCCCCTGATGTATTCCTAGTACCTACAATAGTACACAGGACATGGTAGTCACTCAGTATAAATTTGTTCAAAATATAAGCATAGTTCTTGCCTTCAAAGAGCTAGAAATAACTGCAGAGACAGAGAGGCAAACATATAATCACACTGTATGATAATTAAAAGATGCTTGCTCCTTGGAAGAAAAGCTATAACCAACCTAGGCAGCATATTAAAAAGCACAGGCATTACTTTGCTGACAAAGGTCTGTCTAGTCAAAGCTGTGGCTTTTCCAGTAATCATGTATGGATGTGAGGGTTGGACCATAAAGAAAGCTGAGTGCCTAAGGATGGATGCTTTTGAACTGTGGTATTGGAGAAGACTCTTGAGAGTCCCTTGGACTGCAAGGAGAGCAAACTAGTCAATCCTAAAGGAAATCAGCCCTGAATATTCATTGGAAGGACTGATGCTGAAGCTGAAGCTCCAATACTTTGGCCACCTGATGCGAAGAGCTGACTCACTGGAAAAGACCCTGATGCTGGGAAAGATTGAAGGCAGGAGGAGAAGGGGTTGATTGAGCATGAGATGATTGGATGGCATCACTTACTCAATGGACATGAGTTTGAGCAAGCTCCGGGAGTTGGTGATGGACAGGGAAGCCTAGCGTGCTGCAGTCCATGGTGTCTCAGAGTCGGTCAAGACTGAGCAACTGAACTGAACTGACTGAAAGGAATTGTCTGTCTTCCAATCAGAATAGAGATCCATGTGGGTTAGAAACTACCTATCTCATTTTTCTAAGTGGGTCTTTATTCCTTGAGGTTCTTTAAAAAGAGCCTTTGTTGATGAGGTAACACATGTGTTAGCTGATAACCTTTCCTATTAGCTTAAGATTTCATCAAAAGAAATAGACTTTATATATATGAGAAATATATATGACTTAGGTGCCTCTTTCTTAAAGTATACTTTAGGACACTATAAATGACCAAGAATAAAATACATGCAGTTGAGTTGTACATCACCAGAAATGAAAATAAGCATACAGAATATAAGTAATTTGTTTTAATGCTGGGATATAACTTAAAACTAAGTTTTGTACCACCTGCCCTTGCATAATTCACTCTCCACCACCAAGCTTATGAATCGAATCTTGAATTTGTTCTTTCTCTTTTAAAGTGAAAAGACCTCCCCACCCCAAGCAGGGCTAGCATGCCTAGCCAATATGTAAATGTAAGTCAAACAGATAAGAAACAAGAAAATGCATCCTTTACCTTCACAATGTAATTTCTACAAATACACTGGTAAGAAAGACTTTCATGTCATAAGGGAGACCCATAATTACTAATAATTTCTCAAGTCACTTATGAATTTTGGAATTATTTTAATTAAAATCATTATACCAAACAACAAAAGTGTAATTCAACAGATCATCCTAGATATTTAAAGAAAGTTTAAAACAAAACCTACAGATATGTGATAATTTACTGTTTTGTTAGAAAAACAGAAGACACACTTTCTTTTCAGTTTTAATCTGGGCTGGCATGTTTTGGAGATGGCAAGCTTTATTGTCTTTCCATGTGTTTGGAGGGAGGTGTGGGGCTGGGGAACAGCAAAGTTTGGAGAATAAAAGAAAATCCGCACTCTTTACCCATACAACATAAGTAAAATGACCCAGTATTTGAGCATAGAATTTCTTTCAACATTTTCAGCAGGGTTTGGTAGGAAGGCATGCTATATAATAAATGTTTTCATAATAGAGACAGTAATTACCAACTCATAACTTTATTAGCTTATTAAATGTCACTTTTCATTTTAACCATCCTTCTACTCACAAGGCACACCACCATGTACAACACCACCTGCAGAGTCAGATGCTGCTTTGGTTATTTATTTTTCTCAAGTCCTTTAAATTTATATTTTTATACATTTACTCACTTTTTATCTAAGATAAATGATATTTATGTTTGCCCACACAGAAACTTGTACATGAATATTCATACCATCATCATGCACAATAGGCAGTTTTGGAAATGACCAAAATGTCCATCAACTGATGAATGGGTAAGCAGAATACATACATACGATATGTTGTGAGGCAATAAAAATGAAGTAAACACATATATGCTTACAACATGCATTTATGGTGGATTCATTTTGATATTTGGCAAAACTAATACAATTATGTAAAGTTTAAAAATAAAATTTAAAAAAAAGCCAAACACAAGAGGCCACATTTATAAAAAATACATCTCAAATAGAGAAATCTGTAGGGACAGTGAGTATATTAGTGGCTATCTGGAGGCTGGAGGGCACGAGGAGTTGGAGAAATGATGGTTAAAGGGTACTCAATTTCTTTTTAAAATGATGAAATATTCTAAAAGTGATTTTAGTCAGGGCAGTAAAAATCAGTGAATGAATTAAAAGTCATTAAATTGTATACTTTAAATGAGTGAATTGTATTATATGTAAATATGTCTCAATAAAACTTGTTACATGTATATATATATATATTTTTCTGATTAAATCCAGGAAAACTATGAATGACATGTTTTAAAGTTCAAGACAACATCACTGCACAAATATTTTTCAGCCTATAAAACTCCTTTTGGGATTTACCTCTTTAGTCTGTTGCTGCTACTGCTGCTAAGTCACTTCAATCATATCCGACTCTGTGTGACCCCATAGACGGCAGCCCACCAGACTCCCCCGTCCCTGGGATTCTCCAGGCAAGAACACTGGAGTGGGTTGCCATTTCCTTCTCCAATGCATGAAAGTGAAAAGTGAAAGGGAAGTCGCTCAGTCGTGTCCGGCTCTTCTCGACCCCATGGACTACAGCCTACCAGGCTTCTCCATCCATGGGATTTTCCAGGCAAGAGTACTGGAGTGGGGTGCCATTGCCTTCTCTGACGTCTTTAGTCTACCAGGCACAAAGGCCAAGACAGTTGATCGGTTGGTTGTAGAATGGTCTCTTTAAACAGCTGACTAGCCTGCTTAAGCCAAATTTCTATATTAGGTATGATATAATTTTTGAAATTTGGGAAAACATGTTTTGTTTCTAAAGGCTAAACCCAGTGCACTCCCTCAGGGAAATAAGGTGCGCTCTTGTGGAGAATACAAGTCAAAGGGATAGTGAATGTTCTATTTTCTGTGCTCCAGAACAGTAATTACCCAGAACATAAGGAAGCAATATGGAAGGTTTTCAGTCAAGATCACATGAAACTATTTCCAAAGGTCAAACAGAGATCCAGAGTATGACTGGTATGTAGCTATTTGCTTTTCATCAGTTTTATGTGAAATATATTAGTCTTTTTGTAATCTCTAAAAAATGTATGGCGCATAATCCATCAAATGATTGTCAAATGAATTTCCACTTTTCAATAGCAAGTTCTTTGATCATCACAGTGTATTTATTTATGCTTTATTTCATTATAGTAAGGACTTGAAGTAGCTTACTAGGTGAAGTCGTAGAATAAAATAATGGTAAAATGTAAATATGAATAAGTAAAAAGTCAAAGCACTACATTACACCAATAAATGTAACAATCAGCTGTCAGTCCTATCATAATGAACTGTTCAGCAGCTTTATTCCCTTTAATTTTTCTTTCTTGGGACATTTTCTTCACTTGGCTTTTAGGACACTACTTTACTTCACTAGCCACTGTTGCCCTAGCCATTATTACTCAGGTCACATTGATGGTTTCTTTTACTCCCAATGGGAAAGATTTGAAATCTCTTCAAGAAAATTGGAGAGATCAAGGGAGCATTTCATGCAAGTATGGGCATGATAAAGGACAGAAACAGTAAGGACTTAACATAAACAGAAGTGATTAAGAAGTGGCAAGAATACACAGAAGAAGAATACAATGATAATAATAATAAGTCTTAATGAACATGATAACCATGATGGTGTGGTCATTCACCAAGAGCTAGACATTCTGGAATGTGAAGTCAAGTGGGTCTTAGGAAGCATTACTATGAACAAAGCTAGTGTAGGTGACAGAATTCCAGCTGAGCTACTTAAAATCCTAGAAGGTGATGCTAAGGTGCTCCACTCAATTTGTCAGCAAATTTGAAATACTCAGCAATGGCCAAAGGACTGGGAAAAGTCAGTTTTAATTTCAATACCAAAGAAGGACAATTCCAAAGAATGTTCAAGCTACTTTACAATTGTGCTTATTTCACAAGCTAGCAAGTTTATGCTCAAAATTCTTCAAGATAGGCTTCAGCAGTATGTGAACCCAGAACTTCCAGATGTACAAGCTGGGTTTAGAAAAGGCAGAAGAACCAGAGATTAAACTGAGAACATTCATTGGACCATAGAGAAAGCAAGAGAATTCCAGAAAAAAAAATCTACTTCTGCTTCATTGACCATGAGAAAGCTTCTTTTGATTGTGTGGATAACCACAAACTATGAAAAATTCTTAAAGAGATGGGAGTACCAGACCACCTTACTTGTCTCCTGAGAAACCTGTATGTGGGTCAAGAACCAACAGTTAGAACTGGACATGGGACAATGGACTGGTTCAAAATTGGGAAAGGAGTACAAAAAGGTATTATATTTCACCCTTCTTATTTAACTAGCATGCAGAGTACATGATATGAAAGGCCAGGCTCAATGAATCACAAGCTGAAATCAAGATTGCAAGGAGAAATATTAACAGTCTCAGAAATGCAGACACCACTCTAATGGTAGAAAGTGAAGAGGGACTATAGAGCCTCTTGATGAGAGTATAAGAGGAGAGTGAAAAAGCTGTCCTGAAACTCAATATTAAAGAAACTAAGATCATGGCATCTGGTTTCATCACTTCATGCAAATTGACAGGAAAAAGGTAGAAGTAGTGATGTTTTATTTTCTTGGACTCCAATATCACTATGGATGGTGATTACAGCCCTGAAATTCCATCTTGCTCCTTGGAAGAAAGCTATGTCAAGCCTAGACAGTGTATTATTAATAAAAAGCAGAGACATCACTTTGCCAGCAAAGGTTAGAGTCAAAGTTATGGTTTTACCAGTAGTCATGTATGGATGTGAGAGTTGGCCCATAAAAAAGGCTGAGCACTGAAGAATTGATGTTTTCAAATTATGGTGCTGGAGAAGATTCTTGAGAGTCCCTTGGACTGCAAAGAGATCAAGCTAATGAATCTTAAAAGAAATCAACTCTGAATATTCATTGAAAGGACTGATGCTGAAGCTGAAGCTTCAGTACTTTGGCCACATGATGCAAAGAGCTAACTCATTGTAAAAGACCCTGATGCTGGGAAAGACTGAAGGCAAAAGGAGAAGGGCGTGGCAGAGAATGAGATTGTTAGACAGCATCACGGGCTCAATGTATATGAATTTGAGCAAACTCCGAGAAATAGTGAAGGACAAGGAAGTCTGGTGTGCTGCACTCCATGGGGTCACAAAGAGTCAGACACGAATTAGCTACTGAAGAACAACAACTTATTTCCAAACTAAAAATAATGAAGTCCCTCATGGCTCAGTACTGGACCTCTTCTTTTCTTTACTCTGAGTACACTCCTTTCTAGATGACCTCACTGAAACCTGTTGCTTTAAATATGGTGTGAATGCTGGTAACGCAGATGTGGGTTTGCAGCCCAGAATGAACTCCAGACTTGTATTAATATAACCAATTGTTTAAACAGTATTAATACTTGAAACAAAATCTCCAAAGTTAAACTTTTAATTTCTGCCCTCTGCACTTCCAGTCAAAACCTGATTCTCGTCCAATCTTCCCTCTCTTAGTAAATAACACCACCATTTTCTCAGTTTGTTGTTGTTCAATTGCTAGGTTGTGTCTGACTCTGAAACCCCATGGACAGTGCATGCCAGGCTCCTTTGCCCTTCACTATCTCCTGGAGTTTGCTGAAATTCATGTCCACTGAGGCCCTGATGCTATCTGACCATCTCATCTTATGCTGCCCCCTTCTCCTTTTGCCTTCAGTCTTTCCCAGCATCAGGGAGTTGGTGATGCCATACTAAAGTGATGCTATACTAAAGTCTTGACCGTAAAGACTTTAGTAAACTCAACTTTACCAATGAGTTGGCTCTTTGCATCAGGCAGCCAAAGTATTGCAGCTTCAGCTTCAGCATCAATACTTCCAATGAATATTCAGGACTGATTTCCTTTAGGATTGACTGATTTGATCTCCTTGCAGTCCAAAGGATTCTCAAGAGTCTTCTCCAGCATCACAGTTCAAAAGTGTTGATTATTCAGTCCTCAGCTTTCTTTTTTGTTTTAAATTTTATTTTATTTTTAAACTTTACATAATTGTATTAGTTTTGCCAAATATCAAAATGAATCCACCACAGGTATACATGTGTTCCCCATCCTGATCCCTCCTCCCTCCTCCCTCCCAATACCATCCCTCTGGGTCGTCCCAGTGCACCAGCCCCAAGCATCCAGTATCCTGCATCGAACCTGGACTGGCAACTCGTTTCATACATGATATTATACATGTTTCAATGCCATTCTCCCAAATCTTCCCACCCTCTCCCTCTGCAACAGAGTCCATAAGACTATTCTATACATCAGTGTCTCTTTTGCTGTCTCGTACACAGGGTTATTGTTAGCATCTTTCTAAATTCCATATATATGCATTAGTATATTATATTGGTGTTTTTCTTTCTGGCTTACTTCACTCTGTATAATAGGCTCCAGTTTCATCCACCTCATTAGAACTGATTCAAAAGTATTCTTTTTAATGGCTGAGTAATACTCCATTGTGTATATGTACCAAATTGGAGGCTAATTTTATGGTCCAACTCTCACATCTGTACATGACTACTGGAAAAAGCCATAGCTTGGACTATAGAGACCTTTGTAGGCAATGTGCTCTATTATTTATTAATTTATTTATTTCTCTGCTATTTATTAATAATACAGTCTAGGTTTGTCAGAGCTTTCCTTCCAAGGAGAAAGGGTCTTTTAGTTTCATGACTGCAGTTACCATTCACAGTGTTTTTGGAGCCCAGGAAAATAAAACCTGTCACTATTTCCACTTTTTCCCCTTCTATTGGCCCAGAGACATGGGACCGGATGCCATGATTTTAGTTTCTTTAATGTTGAGTTTCAAACCAGCTTTTCCATTCTGCTTTTCAACCTCATCAGAGTCTCTTTGGTTCCTCTTCACTGTTTGCCATTAGAGTGGTGTTGTCTGGATATCTGAAGTTGTTGATATTTCTCCCAGCAATCTTGATTCCATCTCGTGATTCATCCTGCCCAACCTTTCACATAATATGTTCTTCATTTAAGTTAAATTAATAGGGTGATAATATACTACCTTGCGGTACTCCTTTCCCAATTTTGAATCAGCCCATTGTTCCATGTCCAGTTCTAATTGTTGCTTCTTGACCCACATGCACGCTTCTCAGGAGATAGGTAAGGTGGCCTGGTACTTCTATCTCTTAAGGAATTTTACAGTTTGTTGTGATCCACACAGTCAAGACTTTAGTATAGTCAATGAAGCAAAAGCAAATGTCTTTTCTGGAGCTCCCTTGTTTTCTCCACCCGGGAAGCCTATGGTTGGATGGCATCACCAACTCAATGGACATGCATTTGAGCAAACTCTGGGAGACAGTAAAAGACAGGGAAGCCTGGTATGCTTCAGTCCATGGGATCACAAAGAGTCAGACATGACTGAGCAACTAAGGACTAACAACTTGCTTTCTCCATGATCCAAAGAATGTTAACATTTTGATCTCTGGTTCCTCTGCCTTTTCTAAAGCTAGTTTGTACATCTGGAAGTTTTGGGTTCATGTACTGTTGAAGTGTAGCTTGAAGGATGAATTTCTTTGGTTTCTCAGGCCTAAATCCTTAAAAGTATTCCTTGATTTATTTCTCTCCCATCCACACTTATTAGTACTTCCTGCTGACTCTACCCTCAAACTTTGTCTTAAATCTGAACGCTACTCAACGTCTTCACTATTAATACCCTGGCCTCAGTCACTATAAGCTCTTGCATATATTTAGGCAATATCTCTGTTTCTACCATTATTTCTTATTATTTGTTTTCTTTACAGTAGCTAGAGTAGCCACAGAAGCTAAAGCCTCAGTTAGACATGTCACTTCTTGCATTAAAACATCCAAAGATTTATTGTCACATATAAAGTGACAACCTGGGTTCTTGTCATGGCCATCAAGTCCCTGGATACCTACTTCTCTGACCTCAGTTTAGTCTTCCCCACTGCTCACCCACTCAACTGTACTTATTTGCTTTGTTGCTCCTGTAACATGCACACAAGATCCTCCTTTAGTGTCTTTGTACTTGTCCTTCTCTATGTTTGGAAAACTCTATCCCAAAAGACCCTTGGCTAGTTCCCTTAATTCATTTAAGCCTCTTCTCAAATATCGCCTCCTCAAAGAGGACTTGGCTGACTATTCTATCTAAAATAGCACTCCTGTCCCTCTCTTTCCCTCTACCTTACTTCATATCCCATCATAGCACTTGTTATTTACATTATATCATATATTTGCTTATTGTTTACTCTCCACCAGAAATAAGTTCAGTGAAGACAGAGAGTTTATCTGTTATGGTCACTGCTATGACTCCATTGCCTACAATAGTACTTAGCACATAGTATGTACTCCAAAATATTTTTGAAGAAATCAGTTAGGATACTGTAAACAGTTTGCTAGTTTTTAGTAGCAGAGAATGTATTGATTATAAATAAAATACTGTCCCTATCATGTTCTTAATAATTAATTTTAGTAACTTATGACAAAATCCTGACATTTAACTTGTGTCCATTACTTATTCCTTCTTTCTTTGTAGCATTCTGCATTTCAAAAAGAAAGTTACAGGCAGATAATTTCAGGGACACCAGACCCAGTTGCTGAGTTGCCTGATGCCAGTTGTGGCGATTTCAAAATTTTGCAAAAGAATAAAAATGCAAGACCTTGATTAGGATATAAAACCTCTTCCTATTCCACAAGAGATTGGGAAACAGTTCTTGAAGTATTGGCTTACTGTGTTTCCCCTTTGTCTAGCAAAGAATAAAGCTACTCTTTTCTACTTCTTCCAGACTCTGTCCCTGTGTTTCTGTTTGGCATCAGTGGACAGGGAGTGAAGATTTTGGCATCACTTTCAATGTTAACATGAAGAAAACAAGATTTCAGAACTTTGCACTCATCATACTGTTGGTACTACCTTAACTGTGCAGGAATATTAGGCTGGTGATAACAAAAACTATTAAAATTGGAACTGATAAATAGAATCTTAGGAAACTTTTTGAGCAAATGATGTCTGATCCTAATGCTGATTACCACCAGCTGTATGACTTAGTGGACTACTAGATCTAAAATTTCTAAAGAGAATATATGACTGTGATTTAGATAACCATCATCTAGATGTTCTATGTAAATATAGCTGAATGAATATTTCCTTGTCAGTTTCAATCCTGATAAATGAGGAAACAAATTTGAGTATTATGTTTCAAGTGACTCATTACAGCTCTACTGGTGACCTGAAATTATATTTATATATATATATATATATATATATATACATACACACACACACCTTCTAAGTCACTTCAGTTGTGTCCAGCTTTGTGACACACTATGGGCTGTAGCCCACCAGGCCCCTCTGTCCATGGGATTCTCCAGACAAGAATACTGGAGTGGGTTGCCATACCATCCTCCAGGGGATCTTCCCTGACCTAGAGGTCAAACCCGCATCTCTTACGTCTCCAGCATTGGCAGATGGGTTCTTTGCCACTAGTGCCACCTGGGAAGTCTATATATATATATATATATATATATATATATATAGTCCATATGCAAAACAACAATAAAAAAGTCAGATACTGTCAAGCATTGGCAAAAATGTGGAGGATAGGAGTCCTCATGCGCTGATGGTAGGTATATGAACTAATGTAGTAATTTTGGGGAGCAATCTGTAAATTTAGGGAAATTAGGCTTTCACATAACATTCCTGGGTATATCTCCAAGAGAAACTCTTATGTAAAGATACGTAGAGAGGGTCATCAGTGAGGATGTTCACCATAGAACTGTTTGCAACAAAATGCTAGCAACAACTAAATTATTAAATAACAACTAATAATTGTTAAAATACCATGCTGCTTATTTCTTGCAAACAATCCTGAGTAATAGCCTCTTTACCTTCTTGACTCTCTTCTTCCTATATAGTACTTTCAAGAGCAACCTCTCACCTGTCTATCCATGTCTTGGATGAAAATCTTCAATAAAAATTTGTCAGACCCACAACCCTAGTATGTCCTGCAAGACTGTTATATTTCAAACTGAAAAAGACACTCCATTATATAGGCATAGAAATATGCTTATGCTATGTTCTAGAAGTGCTTTGCAACAGCATAACTCTGTGTTAATACATAACTACCACTCTTTACTAAATCAACAGAAATGGCAGACAGACTTGCTGAAAAAGACTATTCTTTGCTTAATTGCTTTTGTGTTTGTTTGGCATGTTGATGACTCAAATTATTGTTGAAAAGGAGCCAAAACATCTGTAGAGACACCACCGCAATTGGGATGCTTAACAAACCACCCCCGAACTCAGTATTTTAAAACAAATATAAATTTATTCCCATGGATCCAAAGCATCTTAGGGAATAGGATTTTGCTTCAAGCTGTAATGGCCAAGACAGTATTGCTGACCTTAGCTGAGCTCTCCCATATATATGAATCAATTGGAAATTAGCAGATCTAGACTGTGATTGACTGGGATCAGCAAGATGGCTCTTCTTTAAGCTGCAGTTCACCAGGTCCATTCTACAACTCTTTACCATGTATCCTTCAATTTCCTTGAATCACTAGGTTAGGTGGGCAAGTTATCTTCATGGTGCTGAGGAAATATACCAACATATACTAAATCATGCAAACACGTTCCAAATGCATTCTTGCATCATGCATCTAACATCAAAGCAAGTCACAAGGCCAAACCCAAAGTCAAGGAATAGGGAAACACACAGTAAAGTCATCACCGAGATGTAGATGCAGGGGACAGGTGAAGAACTGGGCCCAACAATTCAATCTGTTAATATCACAGCAACCTATATATGTCAAGTCATAAGGTGATTTAAAAACTGGAATAATATATAATGGCGACCAGTTCTGGAATAACATATAACTGAGCACATTACAAAAATGATTTAATTTAATGCATACAAGGAACCTGCAAGGTAAACAATACCATATTCATTCCATGTTGGGGTTTGAATCCAGGTCTATCTGACACCAAAACCCATGCATATTTTTCACTCTACCATACTGTCTTTAAATAAGCAAAACTGTAATAGAACCCAAAACATGAATCCAATTGTTTGGAAGTGTTAGGAGGTACAGGGAGCACCAGTACTGCAGGATATTTATTTATTTTTTAATTTTATTTTATTTTTAAACTTTACAATATTGTATTAGTTTTGCCAAATATCGAAATGAATCCACCACAGGTATACCTGTGTTTCCCATCCTGAACCCTTGTCCCTCCTCCCTCCCCATACCCTCCCTCTGGGTCGTCCCAGTGCACCAGCCCCAAGCATCCAGTATCCTGCATCGAACCTGGACTGGTGACTTGTTTCATACATGATATTATACATGTTTCAATGCCATTCTCCCAAATCTCCCCACCCTCTCCCTCTCCCACAGAGTCCATAAGACTGATCTATACATCAGTGTCTCTTTTGCTGTCTCGTACACAGGGTTATTGTTACTATCTTTCTAAATTCCATATATATGCGTTAGTATACTGTATTTATGTTTTTCTTTCTGGCTTACTTCACTCTGTATAATAGTTTCCAGTTTCATCCATCTCATTAGAACTGATTCAAATGTATTCTTTTTAATGGCTGAGTAATACTCCATTGTGTATATGTACCACAGCTTTCTTATCCATTCATCTGATGATGGGTATCTAGGTTGCTTCCATGTCCTGGCTATTATAAACAGTGCTGCGATGAACATTGGGGTACACATGTCTCTTTCCCTTCTGGTTTCCTCAGTGTGTATACCCAGCAGTGGGATTGCTGGATCATAAGGCAGTTCTATTTCCAGTTTTTGAAGGAATCTCCACACTGTTCTCCATAGTGGCTGTACTAGTTTGCATTCCCACCAACAGTGTAAGAGAGTTCCCTTTTCTCCACACCCTCTCCAGCATTTATTGCTAGTAGACTTTTGGATCGCAGCCATTCTGACTCTCATGAAATGATACCTCATAGTGGTTTTGATTTGCATTTCTCTGATAATGAGTGATGTTGAGCATCTTTTCATGTGTTTGTTAGCCATCTGCATGTCTTCTTTGGAGAAATGTCTATTTAGTTCTTTGGCCCATTTTTTGATTGGGTCATTTATTTTTCTGGAGTTGAGCTGTAGGAGTTACTTGTATATTTTTGAGATTAGTTGTTTGTCCATTGCTTCATTGGCTATTATTTTCTCCCATTCTGAAGGCTGTCTTTTCACCTTGCTTGTAGTTTCCTTTGTTGTGCACAAGCTTTTAAGTTTAATTAGGTCCCATTTGTTTATTTTTGCTTTTATTTCCAATACTCTGGGAGGTGGGTCATAGAGGATCCTGCTGTGATGTATGTTGGAGAGTGTTTTGCCTATGTTCTTCTCTAGGAGTTTTATAGTTTCTGGTCTTATGTTGAGATCTTTAATCCATTTTGAGTTTATTTTTGTGTATGGTGTTAGAAAGTGTTCTAGTTTCATTCTTTTACAAGTGTTTGACCAGTTTTCCCAGCACCACTTGTTAAAGAGATTGTCTTTAATCCATTGTATATTCTTGCCTCCTTTGTCAAAGATAAGGTGTCCATATGTGCGTGGATTTATCTCTGGGCTTTCTATTTTGTTCCATTGATCAATATTTCTGTCTTTGTGCCAGTACCATACTGTCTTGATAACTGTGGCTTTGTAATAGAGCCTGAAGTCAGGTAGGTTGATTCCTCCAGTTCCATTCTTCTTTCTCAAGATCGCTTTGGCTATTCGAGGTTTTTTGTATTTCCATACAAATTGTGAAATTATTTGTTCTAGCTCTGTGAAGAATACCGTTGGTAGCTTGATAGGGATTGCATTGAATCGATAAATTGCTTTGGGTAGTATACTCATTTTCACTATATTGATTCTTCCAATCCATGAACATGGTATATTTCTCCATCTATTAGTGTCCTCTTTGATTTCTTTCACCAGTGTTTTATAGTTTTCTATGTATAGGTCTTTAGTTTCTTTAGGTAGATATATTCCTAAGTATTTTATTCTTTCCATTGCAATGGTGAATGGAATTGTTTCCTTAATTTCTCTTTCATTGTTTTCATTATTAGTGTATAGGAATGCAAAGGATTTCTGTGTGTTCATTTTATATCCTGCAACTTTACTATAATCATTGATTAGTTCTAGTAATTTTCTGGTGGAATCTTTAGGGTTTTCTATGTAGAGGATCATGTCATCTGCAAATAGTGAGAGTTTTACTTCTTGTTTTCCCATTTGGATTCCTTTTATTTCTTTTTCTGCTCTGATTGCTGTGGCCAAAACTTCCAAAACTATGTTGAATAGTAACAGTGAAAGTGGGCACCCTTGTCTTGTTCCTGACTTTAGAGGAAACGCTTTCAATTTTTCACCATTGAGGATAATGTTTGCTGTGGGTTTGTCATATACAGCTTTTATTATGTTGAGGTATGTTCCTTCTATTCCTGCTTTCTGGAGAGTTCTTATCATAAATGGATGTTGAATTTTGTCAAAGGCTTTCTCTGCATCTATTGAGATAATCATATGGTTTTTATTGTTCAATTTGTTAATGTGGTGTATTACACTGATTGATTTGCAGATGTTGAAGAATCCTTGCATCCCTGGGATAAAGCCCACTTGGTCATGGTGTATGATCTTTTTAATGTGTTGTTGGATTCTGATTGCTAGAATTTTGTTAAGGATTTTTGCATCTATGTTCATCAGTGATATTGGCCTGTAGTTTTCTTTTTTTGTGGCATCTTTGTCAGGTTTTGGTATTAGGGTGATGGTGGCCTCATAGAATGAGTTTGGAAGTTTACCTTCCTCTGCAATTTTTTGGAAGAGTTTGAGCAGGATAGGTGTTAGCTCTTCTCTAAATTTTTGGTAGAGTTCAGCTGTGAAGCCGTCTGGACCTGGGCTTTTGTTTGCTGGAAGATTTTTGATTACAGTTTCAATTTCCGTGCTTGTGATGGGTCTGTTAAGATTTTCTATTTCTTCCTGGTTGAGTTTTGGAAAGTTGTACTTTTCTAAGAATTTGTCCATTTCTTCCACGTTGTCCATTTTATTGGCATATAATTGTTGATAGTAGTCTCTTATGATCCTTTGTATTTCTGTGTTGTCTGTTGTGATCTCTCCATTTTCATTTCTAATTTTATTGATTTGATTTTTCTCCCTTTGTTTCTTGATGAGGCTGGCTAATGGTTTGTCAATTTTATGTATCCTTTCAAAGAACCAGCTTTTGGCTTTGTTGATTTTTGCTATGGTCTCTTTTGTTTCTTTTGCATTTGTTTCTGCCCTAATTTTTAAGATTTCTTTCCTTATACTAACCCTGGGGTTCTTCATTTCTTCCTTTTCTAGTTGCTTTAGGTGTAGGGTTAGATTATTTATTTGACTTTTTTCTTGTTTCTTGAGGTATGCCTGTATTGCTATGAACTTTCCCCTTAGGACTGCTTTTAAAGTGTCCCACAGGTTTTGGGTTGTTGTGTTTTCATTTTCATTCGTTTCTACGCAAATTTTGATTTCTTTTTTGATTTCTTCTGTGATTTGTTGGTTATTCAGCAGCGTGTTGTTCAGCCTCCATATGTTGGAATTTTTAATAGTTTTTCTCCTGTAATTGAGATCTAATCTTACTGCATTGTGGTCAGAAAAGATGCTTGGAATGGTTTTTATTTTTTTGAATTTACCAAGGCTAGATTTATGGCCCAGGATGTGATCTATCCTGGAGAAGGTTCCATGTGTGCTTGAGAAAAAGGTGAAATTCATTGTTTTGGGATGAAATGTCCTATAGATATCAATTAGGTCTAAGTGGTCTATTGTATCGTTTAACGTTTGTGTTTCCTTGTTAATTTTCTGTTTAGTTGATCTATCCATAGGTGTGAGTGGGGTATTAAAGTCTCCCACTATTATTGTGTTATTGTTAATTTCTCCTTTCATACTTGTTAGCATATTTCTTACATATTGCAGTGCTCCCGTGTTGGGTGCATATATATTTATAATTGTTATATCTTCTTCTTGGATTGATCCTTTGATCATTATGTAGTGACCATCTTTGTCTCTTTTCACAGCCTTTGTTTTAAAGTCTATTTTATCTGATGTAAGTTTTGCTACTCCTGCTTTCTTTTGGTCCCTATTTGCATGGAAAATCTTTTTCCAGCCCTTCACTTTCAGTCAGTATGTGTCCCCTGTTTTGAGGTGGGTCTCTTGTAGACAACTTATGTAGGGGTCTTGTTTTTGTATCCATTCAGCCAGTCTTTGTCTTTTGGTTGGGGCATTCAACCCATTTACGTTTAAGTAATTACTGATAAGTATGATCCCATTGCCATTTACTTTATTGTTTTGGGTTCGAGTTTATACACCATTTTTGTGTTTCCTGTCTAGAGAATATCCTTTAGTATTTGTTGGAGAGCTGGTTTGGTGGTGCTGAATTCTCTCAGCTTTTGCTTGTCTGAGAAGCTTTTGATTTCTCCTTCATATTTGAATGAGATCCTTGCTGGGTACGATAATCTGGGCTGTAGGTTATTTTCTTTCATCACTTTAAGTATGTTTTGCCATTCCCTCCTGGCTTGAAGAGTTTCTATTGAAAGATCAGCTGTTATCCTTATGGGAATTCCCTTGAGTGTTATTTGTTGTTTTTCCCTTGCTGCTTTTAATCTTTGTTCTTTGTGTTTGATCTTTGTTAATTTGATTAATATGTGTCTTGGGGTGTTTCACCTTGGGTTTATCCTGTTTGGGAGTCTCTGGGTTTCTTGGACTTGGGTGATTATTTCCTTCCCCATTTTAGGGAAGTTTTCAACTATTATCTCTTCAAGTATTTTCTCATGGTCTTTCTTTTTGTCTTCTTCTTCTGGGACCCCTATGATTCGAATGTTGTAGCGTTTAATATTGTCCTGGAGGTCTCTGAGATTGTCCTCATTTCTTTTAATTCATTTTTCTTTTATCCTGTCTGATTCATTTATTTCTACCATTCTATCTTCTAATTCACTAATCCTATCTTCTGCCTCTGTTATTCTACTATTTGTTGCCTCCAGAGTGTTTTTAATTTCATTTATTGCATTATTCATTTTATATTGACTCTCTTTTATTTCTTCTAGGTCCTTGTTAAACCTTTCTTGCATCTTCTCAATCTTTGTCTCCAAGCTATTTATCTGTGATTCCATTTTGATTTCAAGATTTTGGATCAATTTCACTATCATTATTCAGAATTCTTTATCAGGTAGATTCCCTATCTCTTCCTCTTTTGTTTGGTTTGGTGGGCATTTATCCTGTTCCTTTATCTGATGGGTATTGCTCTGTCTCTTCATCTTGTTTAAATTGCTGAGTTTGGGGTGTCCTTTCTGTATTCTGGCAGTTTGTGGAGTTCTCTTTATTGTGGCATTTCCTCGCTCTGTGTGGGTTTGTACAGGTGGCTTGTCAAGGTTTCTTGGTTAGGGAAGCTTGTGTCGGTGTTCTGGTGGGTGGAGCTGTATTTCTTCTCTCTCCTTTCAAAGACTTGTGTTGCTTTTCTGGGTGCCTGATGTCCTCTGCCGGCATTCAGAAGTGGTTTTGTGGAATTTACTTGGGTTTAAATGTTCTTTTGTTGAATTTGTGGGGGAGAAAGTGTTCTCCCCGTCCTACTCCTCCGCCATCTTACCTCCTCCTCCAGATGCATTTATCTGGGCTGAATGAAGACAATTGATTCGCAAACCTTGCTATGCCTCAAAATTACCTGGAATGGTATTTTTCTTTCTCATTCCTTATTTTAAAACAGCATCCTGACCCCACTGCAGACATACTGAATTAAAATATCTAAGGTTGGAGCCAGGAATGTATTTATAACAAGCTTCAGTTTTTTTTTTTTTTCATGCAGACCTCTCAGCACTGCTATTTGAGAACAGCTGTAATTGCATTTTAAAATCAGAATTATGTAAAAAATGTTCATGTGTACATCTATACTGCTTCCACTCCAGACCAAGAAGTAACCCCAAACAAGAAGCTAAATATTAGAGATACTCAGGCAGATAATTTCTCAAAAAAATTTCCAGGGAATCAGGTGGGAAAGATATATTAAAGATTTAGGACTTGATCATCAGATGAGAGAGAGGCCAAGGCCTAAGTAGCAATCCAAAATAAATAATCAAATATGAAGAGACAAAATGGAATGTTGGACAGAGTGATACTTTGGGTAAGGAGGAAAAATGATGAGAATTATAGAAAAATAAATAAATACCACAAAAAATAATATCACCTACTATTGTATTGGGCTTCCTTGGTGGCTCAGTGGTAAAGAATCTGCCTGCCAATGTAGAAGACGTGGGTTTAGTCCCTAGGTCGGGAAGATCCCCTGGAGAAGGACATATCAATCCATTCTAGTATTCTTATCTGGGAAATCCCATGGACAGTGGAGCCTGGTGGGCTACAGTCCATGGGGTCACACAAGAGTCAGACATGACTTAGTGACTAAACAACAAAAAGCAAGTATTAAGTGTTTCTCATGTGTGCATGAAATATCTCATTTTATTTCTTATAACAATCTTAGATTGCTAATTTTATCTTTAAAGAAACAGAGACTCATAAAGTTTCTGTAACAAGATCACACAACTAGCAAAAGCTGGGATTTGAAATAAGGTCTTTCTGTCTCTAAAGTATGTGTTCTTTAACCAGTGGTTAAGGTCACTTAAAGGAAAAATAAAAGGATGCAAATATTCAGGAGATGAGAGAGAAATAAGCAGCATTACTTCAAGTAGCTGTTTCACTCAAATGTGATGGAATTTTTTTTTTTCATATCTGTATGACTCATGCAAACATTAACTTTGTACTGGTGTACTTCATAGTTATATTGAAATATAAATATTACCTTTGGCTCACTTCAAGACTATCTCATATGCTTAAATGTTTTCCTGAAGAATCATTTCTGAAAATAGTACTTCAGTCTCTCTTATGACCTTACCTGGAGTGATTTATCCATGCATGCATTCAGTTACTCGTTTATTCATGCATTCCAAAAAAGTTAAGATAAAAAAATCTATGATCACTTATTATGAACCAGACATTGGGATGCTCAATTTTTCTTAGCAATATATCAGATGGTAAAATAAAAATAGCATTGGCACCCTCTGAACTTTTCCAAACCTAGCAGTGCACACATTACTGAAATAAGGAACTTGAATGTGTTCCCTCAAAATACTGACTATGACAGGCAAGAATAAAAGATGTTATAACGCAGTGGAAACTATAATATATAGTACTGAAATAATAATATAAAATATTGATATGTACAGAATAAGATCATCAAAGTCAGAAAAAATAAGCTAGAAAAAGATAAATAGTTTGACCTACAGAGGTATTTTAACTTAATCATTTCTAAAATCTGTGTATGTTTATCTTATTTATATATATTTCTTTAAAGTTTGTCACAAAAGCCAACCTTCTTTGTTCTTCTCTTCTTATAGTAAAGTATTATCTTAAGATATTTAATGGCTTTACAGTTTTTGTTTTTAAGAAGTGTGATGAGACTATGTCTTGAACTACCTTTTCAATGCAGTCTTTTTAATTATGTGGGATAAACTATGTGGGAAATTTTTATAAGTTCTTAAGTATAAGAAAGTAAGTTTAAACCAAATTGTGAATAATAATCCCATGACTCAGATCTTAAATAAATTAAATCATGCCAGTGTGTGTGTGTGCTCTTGAAATTTAATATTTATCCATATAATGTCTTTCTCTGGTTAATGCTGAATATATAAATGTGAGCTTATTTTAGCTCAATCACATCTGATTTAAAGAATAAAACAAAACAACTTTAAACAATAGTCAGCTAAAAATATGTGTTCTAAGCCATATCTTCTGTTATCCTCTTTCAGAGTTGCTCATGCTTTTGGAGTCTTTTTCTTTGGCCATGCAAGCTGTTTCTATTGGTATGATGTAGAGTAGTTCTGTGCCTTAGATGAGTATAGAGAAATAAAATAGTTCCATCACAGTCCAGTTCAAAATACAAGATGTAAATGATAGGATAAATGGGAATGAGGTCTGTATTTTATAATCAATTTTAACTATAAACCTAAAACTGCTCCAAAATTTAAGTACATCAATTTTTAAAGGTAGAATACAGTAGAGAGAATATATGAATGAAAATTAAGATGTCTTATTCATATAATACTATCAAGCTATATGATCTTGGGCAAATAATACTCTCCATGAGTTTGTTTCATCATATCCCCCAAATAAGAGACTAATTTGGTATTTAAGTTCCCCAAAACCTAAAGTTATTAGGAGTAAGAAAATAATAAAGATCAGAGCAAAAGAAATGAAATAGAGACTGGAAAAAGAATAGTAAAAACGGTTCTTTGAAAAGATAACAAAGCTGATAAAGCTTTAGCCAGATACATTGAGAGAGACATAAAGAGAGAGAGACAGAGACAGAGAGCCCAAATAAATAAAATCAGAAATGAAAAAGGAGAACTTGCACCAAAGCTACAGAAAGAAATACAAAGAACCATAAGAGATTACTATGAACAATTATATGCCAATAAAATTGACAAACTAGAGGAAGTGGATAAGTTCCTAGAAACATACAGCTTCCCAAGACTGAATCAGGAAGAAATGTAAACTATGAATAGACTGGTTATTAGCAATGAAATTGAATCAGTAATCAAAAAACAATCCCAAGAAACATAATTACAGGACTAAACTGCTTCACAGATAAATTCTGCCTAACATTTAAAGAATTAATACCTGTAATCCTCAAACTATTTCAAAAATTGAAGAGGGAGTATCACTCCAAATTTATTCTATGAGGCCAGCATTACCCAAAACCAAAGACATGACAAAAAAAGAAAATTATTTTCCTGATGAACATAGATATAAAAACCCTCAACAAAATACTAGTGAACTGAATTCAACAACATGTTATAAGGATCACAAACCATAATCAACTGGGATTTATCCTGGGGATCCAAGAATGGTTCAATATTTGCAACTCAATCAATATGATACACTGTGTTAACAAGACTGAAGATAAATATGACCGTTTCACTAGATGCAGAAAAATAATTTAATAAAACCCAACATCCATTTATGATAAAAAAAAATCTCTCTACAAAGTGGATATGGAGGAAACATATATCAACATAATAAAGGTCATTTATGACAACCCATTCTGAAGGAGATCAGCCCTGGGATTTCTTTGGAAGGAATGATGCTAAAGCTGAAACTCCAGTACTCTGGCCACCTCATGCGAAGAGCTGACTCACTGCAAAAGACTCTGATGCTGGGAGGGATTGGGGGCAAGAGGAGATGGTGACGACAGAGGATGAGATGGCTGGATGGCATTTCTGACTCGATGGACGTGAGTCTCAGTGAACTCCGGGAGTTGGTGTTGGACAGGGAGGCCTGGGGTGCTGCGATTCATGGGGTTGCAGAGAGTCGGACATGACTGAGCGACTGATCTGATCTGATGACAACCCATGACTAAGGTCATGCTCAACAGAGTAAAGCTGAAAACTTTTCCTCTAAAATCAGAAACAAGACAAAGATGCCCACTCCTACCACTTTTATTCAACATAGTATATGAAGATCTAGCCACAACAATCAGACTAGAGAAAGAAACAAAAAGCATACAAATTGGAAAGGAAGAAGTAAAGATATCACTATTTGCAAATATGATACTATATAAAGAAAACCTTAAAGACACCAGCAAAAAATTATTAGAAACTAATAAATTCAATAAAGTTTCAGGATACAAATTTAAACAGTCGTCTGCTGCATTTCTACACATTGATAATGAACTATCAGAAAAAAAATTAAAAACAATGCCAGTTTTAATTGAATAAAAAATAATAAAATACCTAGGAATAAATTTAACCAAGGAGGTAGAAAACCTATACTCTTAAAAACTAGAAGATGTTGATGAAAGAAACTGAAGAAGACACAAATAAACAGAAACATATATTGTGCCCATGAATTGAAAGAATTAATATTGTTAAAACAACCATACTGCCCAAAGCAACATAGAGATTCAGTGCAATCCCTAACAAAACATCAATAACATTTTTCTCACAGAATTAGAACAAATAATCCTAAAATTCATATTGAACCACGAGAGACCCTAAATAGCCAAAGCAATCTTGAGAAAAAACAAAACTGGAGATATCATGCTCTCTGATTGCAATCAATATTACAAAGCTATAGTAATCAAGACAGTATGGCAATGATACAAAAACAGACACATAGATCAATGGAACAGAATAAAGAACTCAGAACTAAGCTTTTGCTTATATGATCAATTAATCTATGACAAAATAGGTAAGAATATAAAGTGAGAAAAAGACAATCTCTTTAATAACAGGAAAACTGGACAGATATACACAAAAGAATAAATGTGGACCATTTTCTTATACAATATATAAAAATAAATTCAAAATAGGCTAAATAATTAAAATATAAGACCTGAAATCATAAAAGTCCTAGAAAAAAACATAGGCAATAAACTCTTTGACATTGGTCTTAGTAATATCTCTTTGGATCTGTTGCCTCAAGCAAGGGAAATGAAAGCCAAAATAAACAATTGTAGTATATCAAACTGAAAAGTCTTTGTATAGCAAAGGAAACCCTTAATGAAATGAAAAGGTAACTTGCTAAGTGGAAGAACATATATATAAATGATATATCTGGTAAAGGGTTAATATTCAAAATATACAAAGAACTCATGAAACTCAATTTCAAAAAAGCAAGCAATCTGATTAAAAATGGGCAGAAAACATGAATAGATATTCTTCCAAAGAAGACATACACATGGTCAAAAGACACATAAAAAGATCCTTAATATCACTAATTATCTGCTGCTGCTGCTAAGCTGCTTCAGTAGTGTCCGACTCCGTGTGACCCCATTAGACAGCAGCCCACCAGGCTCCCCTGTCCCTGGGATTCTCCAGGCAAGAACACTGGAGTGGGTTGCCATTTCCTTCTCCAATGCGTGAAAGTGAAAAATGAAAGAGAAGTCGCTCAGTCGTGTCCAATGCTCAGCGACCCCATGGACTGCAGCCTTCCAGGCTCCCCCATCCATGGGATTTTCCAGGCAAGAGGACTGCAGTGGGGTGCCATTGCCTTCTCTGCACTAATTATCAGGGAAATGCAAATTGAAACCATAATGAAATACCACCTCACACCTGTCAGAATGGTTATTATCAAAAAAACAAATAAGGTATTGGTGTGCTTGTGGGGGAAAAGAACCCTCATATGTAAGTTGGTGTAGCCACTATAGAAAATGGTATGGAGTTTCCTTAAAAAATTAGAAGTAAAACTACTGTATGATCCAGCATTTCCACTCCTTGAAATCTGTCTGAAGAAAACACACACACTAATTTGAAGTGGCATTTGCATACCTATGTTCATTTCAACATTATTTACAGCATATATACACACACACACACACACACACACACACACACACACACACACACACATATATGGCTATGGTTTTTCCAGTGGTCATGTATGGGTGTGAGAGTTGGACTGTGGAGAAAGCTGAGCACCGAAAAATTGATGCTTTTGAACTGCGGTGTTGGAGAAGACTCTTGAGAGTCCCTTGGACTGCAGGGAGATCCAACCAATCCATTCTGAAGGATATCAGCCCTGGGATTTCTTTGGAAGGAATGATGCTAAAGCTGAAACTCCAGTACTTTGGCCACCTCATGAGAAGAGTTGACTCATTGGAAAAGACTGTAATGCTGGGAGGGATTGGGAGCAGGAGGAGAAGGGGACGACAGAGGATGAGATGGCTGGATGACATCACTGACTCGATGGACGTGAGTTTGAGGTAAATCTGGGAGTTGGTGATGGACAGGGAGGCCTGGCGTGCTGCGATTCATGGGGTCACAAAGAGCTGGAAATGACTGAGTGACTGAACTGAATTGAACTGAACTGACTGACATATATATATATATATAGTTGGTTGGTTGTTTAGTTGCTAAGTTGTGTCCAACTCTTGCAACCCCATGGACTGTAGCCTGAGAGGTTCCTCTGTCCATGGAATTCTCCAGGCAAGACTACTGGAGTGGGTTGCCACTTCCTTCTCCAGGAATATATATATGTATGTGTATATATACATATGTATGTGTGTGTGTATATATATATATATATATAATGCATATAATATGTATATATATATATATATATATAATATTCCTTTATATATAAACACTATTCAGCCATAAAAAGAATGGAATCTTTACATTTGCCACAACATGGATGGATATAGATGGTATTATGATAAGTGAAATAATCAGACACAGAAAGTTAATTAAATACTATTTCACTTACATGTAGAATCTAAAAAGAACAAAAGAAATTAACAAACAAAACAGAAACTGAGTCACAGATATAGAGAACAAACTGGTGGTTGCCAGAAAGGATGGTAATGGGGAAATAGAAGGGATTAAGATGTACAACGGAGAAGGCAATGGCACCCAAATCCAGTACTTTTGCCTAGAAAATTCCATGGACGGAGGAGCCTGGTAGGCTGTAGTCCATGGGGTCACTAGAGTCAGACACGACTGAGCGACTTCACTTTCACTTTTCACTTTCATGCATTGGAGAAGGAAATGGCAACCCACTCCAGTGTTTTTGCCTGGAGAATCCCAGGGACGGGAAGCCTGGTGGGCTGCCGTCTATGGGGTCGCACAGAGTCGGACACAACTGAAGTGACGCAGCAGCAGCAGCAGCAAGATGTACAAACTTCCAGTCATAGAATAAATAAATCACAGGAATGTAAGGTACAATATAGAGAATTTAGTCAGCAATATAATAATAATAACTTTTTACAATGACAGATGGTTACTAAACTTATCACAGAGACGATTTCCTGTTGTATATAAATATTAAAATACCGTGTTGTACACTCAGAATCAATATGGTATGTCAACTATGCTTCAATAAAATATAAAAAGCTCATATTTATTTTGCTATTAAAGGCAGGTTGTAATTATAATACTAGCTCAAATTTGCAATTAAAATTATTTTTTTAAATTTTTTTTTAAACTTTACAATATTGTATTAGTTTTGCCAAATATCGAAATGAATCCGCCACAGGTATACATGTGTTCCCCATCCTGAACCCTCCTCCCTCCTCCCTCCCCATACCATCCCTCTGGGTCGTCCCAGTGCACCAGCCCCAAGCATCCAGTATCGTGCATTGAACCTGGACTGGCATCTCGTTTCATACATGATATTATACATGTTTCAATGCCATTCTCCCAAATCTTCCCACCCTCTCCCTCTCCAACAAATATGCATAGTAAAAATAAGTATAAACCTACATCAAAATGCTAATATTGTCTATATCTAGACTGAAGAATTTAAAGTTATTTTTATTTTCTTCTTAATGTTTTTATTACTTGTTAATTTTAAATAATGTTCATGTAATATTTCCATAATCTGAAAATTTACACTTAGCAAAAAAGAAACAAATTTGCATGGGAACTCTGTGATCTTTTGGATGAATGCTGTTTTTCTCAATGCTTTCTGCTTTTACTTCACAAATTTTATTTTTGCCTTTTGTGTGCCCAACATCAGTATATAAACATTTAGAAGCACTTAATATACAGGCAATATTTTCCCCACTCTCCTTCATTCCCTCCCTCCTACTCTCACTTTCTTTCTTTCTTTATCTCTTTTTCCCTTTCTTCCTAGCTAATGCCAGACACTGTGCAAGGTACTAGAAGTGCAAAAGAGAATAACATTTGAAGGCTCTGTTTGCTTATAAATCACAGTTGGTAACAAACACAAATATTGACATTTATAATGCACATGATATTTTAAAGTACTGTAGAGACTGAAATTCTTCCAGTAATGATTAATGAACTCGGAGAAGAAAGCCAAGAATATGCATAAATAATTGTTGTTGTTGTTCAGTCATTAACTCATGTCTGACTCTTTGTGATCCCATGGACTGCAGCATGCCAAGGGGTTCCTTATCTCTGGGAGTTTGCTCCAGCTCATGTCCATGGAGTCTGTGATGCCATCCAACCATAGCATCCTCTGTCACTCCTCTCTCCTTCTGCCCTCAATCTTTCCAGCATAAGGGCCTTTTCCAATGAGTCAACTGTTTGTATCAAGTGGCCAAAGTACTGGAGCTTCAGCATCAGTCCTTTCAATGCATTTATAGGATTGATTTCCTAAAGAATTGACTGATTTGATTTCCTGGCTGTCCAAGGGACTCTCAAGAGTTTTCTCCAGCACCACAGTTTGAAAGCATCAATTCCTTGGCCCTCAGCCTTCTTTAGCATCCAACTCTCACATCCACACATGACTACCAGAAAAACCATAGCTTTGACTAGACGGACCTTTGTTGGCAAAGTGATGTCCCTGCTTTTTAATACGCTGTCTAGGTTTGTCATAGCTTTTCTTCTAAGGAGCAAATGTCTTAATTTTGCAGCTGCAGTCATCATCTGCAGTGATTTTGGAGCCCAAGAATATAAAGTCTGTCACAGTTTCCATTGTTTTTCCATCTATTTGCCATAAAGTGATGGGACCAGATGCCATGATCCTGGTTTTTTGAATGTTGAGCTTTAAGCCAGTGTTTTCAGTCTCATCTGCCATTAGAGTGGTGTCATCTACATAACTTGATTCCAGTTTGTGATTAAACCAGCCAGGCATTTTGCATGATGTACTTTGCATGTAAGTTAAATAAGCAGAGTGACAATATACAGCCTTGATGTACTCCTTTCCCAATTTTGAACCAGTCCCTTTTTCCATGTCTGGTTCTAACTGTTGCTTCTTGACCTGCATGCAGGTTTCTCAGGAGGCAGGTAAAATGATCTGGTATTTCCCATCTCTATAAGCATTTTCCACAGTTTGTTGTGATCCATACAGTCAACGGCTTTAGTGTAGTCAATGAAGCAGAAGTAGATGATTTCTGGAATCCCCTTGCATTTTCTTTGATCCGATAGATGTTGGTATTTTAATCTCTTGTTCCTCTGCCTTTTCTAAATCTAGCTTGTACATCTGGAAGTTCTTGGTTCATGTACTCTTGAGGCCTAGCTTGAAGGATTTTGAACATTACCTTGCTAGCATGTGAAATGAGTGCAATTGTGCAGTAGTTTGAACGTTCTTTGGCACTGCCTTTCTTTGGGATTAGAATGAAAACTGACCTTTTCCAGTCCTGTGGCCATTGCTGAGTTTTCCATATTTGGTGGCATTTTGAGTGCAGCACTTTAACATCATGGTCATTGGGATTTTAAATAGCTCAGCTGGAATTCCATAACCTCCATTAACCATGTTTGTAGTAATGCTTCCTAAGGCTCACTTGTCTTCACACTCTAGTATGTCTGGCTCTAGGTGAGTGACCACAACATCGTGTTTATATCAGTCACTTTTTTATGCAATTCTTCTGTGTATTCTTGCCACCACTTCTTAATCTCTTCTCTGTCCGTTAGGTCCTTTTCATTTCTGTCTTTTATTGTGCCCATTATTGCATGAAATATTCCGTTGGTATCTCCAATTTTCTTGAAGAGATTCTAGTATTTCTCATTCTACTGTTTTTCTATTTTTCTTTGCATTGTTCACTTAAGAAGGCTTTCTTACCTCTCCTTTCTCTTCTCTGGAACTCTGCACTCAGTTGGGTATATCTTTCCCCTTCTCCTTTGCCTTTCACTTCTCTTCTTTTCTAACCTATTTGTAAGGCCTCCTCAGGCAACCATTTTGCCTTCTCTAATTTCTTTTTCTTTGGAATAGTTTTGGACAGTATCCTATACAATAAATAATTGAGCACACCTATTCCACACCAAGTAATGTGCTAAATGCTTTACCTGTATTTAACTGAAGCCTCAAAAACAGAACTCTCCTAGTTTTTCCCATCTCAATATGTGACACTACCATCCCCCTGATTCAAGACACTAGATTTTCTTTAATTCCTGTTTTCCTTATATTTCTCTCTTCTTGCTGCACATCAAACCACCAACAACCTCATTAACCTGACTTCTAAAATATAACCCAAATCTATCCCCTTCTATCCCCTTCTTTCACTGTCATCACTACCACTTTAGTCTAATATGCCATCATCTTTCACCTGGATAGCTATGGTATCTCCCATCTGTTCTCCTTGCACTCCTCACCCACCTCCAATTCATTCTCCATATAGTAGCCAGTCATCTCTTAAAATGAAAAGTAGATCATGTCCTTTACTGCTTGAAATCCCTCTAGTGACTTTCCATTATTCCATATGATCTGGCTTTAACCTACCTCTTCAACCTCAACTACTTCCATTCACCATTTAGTTTACACATCTTCAACCATTTTTGGCCTTCTTATTATTCCTTAGATAGTTTATTTCCACCTTAAGTCCTTTGTGGTTGCTGTTAACTTCTTCCTGAAATGTTATGACTGATGATTTTGCCACATTATGCTTCTTTCTTCTTATTAAGGTCCAGCTCAAATGTCACTCTCTTGTAAGGCCTCATCTGATCTCCAATGTAAATATAAATTACTCAATGTCACAACAGTAATTCTCTAGAATATTACCAGAATTTTTTTTCTTTACAGACCTTATTTAAATCTGAACCTATACATTTGAATGTTTATTTTGTTTCCCCACTAGAATTCCCACACTAGAATATAAATTGCTTGAGGGAACAGAAAGTTTAGATCTACTTTACCAGTTACCATATCTTCTGTACCCAAAGAAAAGTATGACACATAAGTAAGTATCTGATAAATATTTGTTAAATAAATTAATAGATAAATATCTTCATAGCAAACGTTGGAGGTGGGTACTACTGAGTGCCATTTTGCAAATGAAGAAACCAAGGTCCAGAGAAGTTAAGTCACTTGCTCAAGCTTATCAAAGTTTTGAGTGACAGAGTCAAAATATTAACTCAGATTTGTCTTTATACTAAAGTCAAAATGGTTGGAGGAATTGGAGGTTTCAAGAAAAATGGATAAATAATTCACAAAGGCAGGAAATATATTAGGAAAGAGTGGTTTAATGAAAACCTAAGAGGAGAACTAGAAGAGTTTAAAACAGGAAAGTGAATAACAGTGTGGAATGTCACAGAAAAGTGAAGAAAGGGGAAAGAACAACATTATTTAGCATTTATTGAGCCAGAAACTATGGCAAGTCCTAGGTATACATTATCATATTTAATCTTTACATAAACCTTATGAGGTTAGTCCAAATATTATCACCATTTTACAAAAATCAGATTGCCAAAAATCATAACACTAATGTATAATGGAACAGATTAAATCCAGATGTCACTTTAAAGTGAAAGTGAAGTCACTCAGTCGTGTCTGACTCTTTGCGATCCCATGGACTATAGTCTACCAGGCTTCTCTGTCCATGGGATTTTCCAGCAAGAGTACTGGAGTGGGTTGCCATTTCCTTCTCCAGGGGATCTTCCTGACCCAGGGATCGAACCCAGGTCTCCTGCATTGCAGGGAGATGCTTTACCCTCTGAGCCACCAGGGAAGCCTGAACTACCAATTAAATGACCATTGGTAAACTTATTAGCAAGAGCAATTTCATAGGGGCAAGAGCCAGACTGTAGTGGTTTAAGGCATAGATGGTAAAAAGAAAGAAAATAAGTGCTGACAGCAGATTGTATACTACTCTTCTTAGTTCACTAGTTTGAGGAAAAAGCAAAGTAACTGGAAATAGACATAAGGTCAGCGTTTTTCTTTCATATGGAAGAGTTTAGAGCATGACATGATTAAGTCTAATGTGAGATTAAATTTCTTAATTTCATATTTTTTGCTGTTAATTTCACAGTTCATAATTTGGTTTTTCATCTTCATAAGCTGTAATGAGTAGTCAGTATTTTTACATTAAAAACCCAATCTAAGGAATCTGAACCACCAAAGATTCCCCACACTAAACATTCATTGGCTTTCATATTATGTACAGTACGGGCTCTCCAAACAGGACAATGAAGAAGATCACTCCATCTGCCTTGGATGCCCATCCTATGAAAAGGTATTTTTTAAAAAAGCATTTCATTCTCTTCTTTCTTAGAGAAACACAGGCATTGCTTTAGTTTTCCCAGGAGCACCATAATATATGAAATTTAAGTAAAATCAAAACAAATTAAGCCTTTAAATTAAGTTTTAATTTAAGGAAATAATTAGTTGAAGCAAGAGATAGAGTATTACTGAAAATGCTCACCAAAATATTACTTATTTTGGTTATCTGCCATCTGTAGAGAAAACCATCAACAAGATTTTCATACACAAAAATAAACAATCTTAGGCTCATTTATCTTCTTGCTGCCAAGGTCCATCAACTCTACCTTGTCCTAGGTTCTCAAATGACAACTTGGGAGGGCAGGAGACTGGGGATACAGCATTTGGAAGACAAAGAAAAGGATAATGAATGCAGTGTCTTTCTTTCAGTGTCCAAGAAAAAAAGAGTGGTTTGGTAGATTGCTTCAGGGAAATAGGAGATTAAGGACCTTTAAATTTTATAACCCTGATCCAAAGCCCTAGAAGAGAGACACTATAGTCTAGACAAGGAGAAAATGCGGGGTTTTGGCAGCACTTTAGGCTTTCAGCTCAGTGGACAGAAATAAGTTGTGACATTCAGGTTTTCCTCTGAGTCATTCCAATCAGTTCACTAGGAATGTAAAGTAGGAAATGGGATTAGTTATGTTCATTCATGAATATCAAGGAAAGCACAATGAACACATTGCTCTTGATTTTTTTTCTGAAGAAATAATACACTATAGGAAGTCAATCATGAAAGTAGGGTATTACATGAATGGAGAATCTACAGAATCTTCCAGTTGTACAGCTCAGTTCAGTTCAATGTTCAGTCGTGTCCAACTCTTCACGACCCCATGAACCGCAGCACACCAGGCCTCCCTGTCTGTCACCAACACCTGGAGTCCACACAAACCCATCTCCACTGAATCGATGATGGCATCCAACAATCTCATCCTCTGTCGTCCCCTTCTCCTCCTGTCTTAATCTTTCCCAGCATCAGGGACTTTTCAAAAGAGTCCGCTCTTCGCATCAGGTGTCCAAAGTACTGGAGTTTCAGCTTACATATCAGTCTTTCCAATGAATATTCAGGACTGATCTCCTTTAGGATGGACGGTTGGATATCCTTGCAGTCCAAGGGACTCTCAAGAGCCTTCTCCAACACTACAGTTCAAAAGCATCAATTCTTCGGTGCTCAGCTTTCATTAAAGTCCAACTTTCACATCCATACATGACCACTGGAAAAACCATAGCCTTGACTAGATGGAATTTTGTTGACAAAGTATTGTCTCTGCTTTGTAATATGCTCTCTAGGTTGGTCATAACTTTCCATCCAAAGAGTAAGCATCTTTTAATTTCATGGTTACAATCACCATCTGCAGTGATTTTGGAGTCCAGAAAAATAAAGTCTGACACTGTTTCCACTGCTTCCCCATCTATTTGCCATGAAGTGATGGGACTGGATGCCATGTTCTTAGTTGTCTGAACATTGAGGTTTAAGCCAACATTTTCACACTCTTCTTTCACATTCATCAACAGGCTCTTTAGATATTCTTCAATTTCTGCGATAAGGGTGGTGTCATCTGCATATCTGAAGTTATTGATATTTCTCCCAGCAATCTTGATTCCAGCTTGTTCTTCCAGTTCAGTGTTTCTCATGATGTACTCTGCATATAATTTAATTAATCAGGGTGACAATATACAGCCTTGGCGTGCTCCTTTTCCTATTTGGAACCAGTCTGTTGTTCCATGTCCAGTTCTAACTGTTGCTTCCTGACCTGCATAAAGAATTATCAGGAGGCAGGTCAGGTGGTCTGGTATTCCTATCTCTTTTGGAATTTTCCAGTTTATTGTGATCCACACAGTCAAAGGCATTGGCATAGTCAATAAAACAGAAACAGATTTTTTTCCCCTGGGATTCTCTTGCTTTCTCAATGATCCAGTAGATGTTGGCAATTTGATCTCTGGTTCCTCTGCCTTTTCTAAATTCAGACTGAACATCTGGAAGTTAACAGTACACATATTTCTGAAGCCTGGCCTGGAGATTTTAAGCAACTATGTGGTAGTTTGAGCATTCTTTGGCGTTGCCTTTCTTTGGGATTGGAGTGAAGACTGACCTTTTCCAGTCCTATGGCCATTGCTGAGTTTTCCAAATTTGATGTCATATTGATTGCAGCACTTTCACAGCATCATCTTTCAGGATTTGAAATAACTCAACTGGAATTCCATCACCTCCACTAGCTTTGTTCATAGTGATGCTTCCTAAGGCCCACTTGACTTCAAATTCCAGGATATCTGGCTCTAGGTGGGTGATCAGACCATCGTGATGATTTCGGTGGTGAAGATCTTTTTAGTACAGTTCTTCTGTGTATTCTTGCCACCTCTTCTTAATATTGCCAAAGAATAATCAAACTACCGCACAATTGCACTCATCTCACATGCTAGTAAAGTAATGCCCAAATTTCTTTAAGCCAGGCTTCAGCAATAAGTGAACTATGAGCTTCTACATGTTCAAACTGGTTTTAGATAAGGCAGAGGAGCCAGAGATCAAATTATCAACATCCTTTGGATCATTGAAAAAGCAAGAGAGTTCCAGAAAAATATCTATTTCTGGTTTATTGACTATGCCAAAGCCTTTGACTGTGTGTATTGCAATAAACTCTGGAAAATTCTTAAAGAGATGGGAATACCATACCATCTGACCTGTCTCTTGAGAAACCTGTATACAGGTCAGGAAGCAACAGTTAGAACTAGACATGGAACAACAGACTGGTTCCAAATAGGAAAAGGAGTATGGCAACGCTGTATATTGTCACCCTGATTATTTAAGTTATATGCAGAGTACATCATGAGAAATGCTGGACTGGAAGAAACACAAGCTGGAACCAAGATTGCCAGGAGAAGTATCAATAACCTCAGATATGCAGGTGACACCACGCTTATGGCAGAAAATGAAGAGGAACTAAAAAGCCTTTTGATGAAAGTGAAAGAAGAGAGTGAAAAAGTTGGCATAAAGCTCTACATTCAGAAAACTAAGATCATGGCATCCAGTCCAATCACTTCATGACAAATAAATGGGGAAACAGTGGAAACTGTGGCTGACTTTATGTTTTGGGGCTCCAAAATCACTGCAGATGGTGATTTCAGCCATGAAATTAAAAGACGCTTGCTCCTTAGAAGGAACGTTAGGAGCAACCTAGACAGCATATTCAAAAGCCGAGACATTACTTTGCCAACAAAGGTCCATTAGCCAAGGCTATGCTTTTTCCTGTAGTCATGTGTGGCTGTGAGAGTTGGACTATAAAGAAAGCTGAGCACCGAAGAATTGATGCTTTTGTACTGTGGTGTTGGAGAAGACTCTTGAGAGTCCTTTAGACTGCAAGGAGATCCAACCAGTCCATCCTAAAGGAGATCAGTCCCGGGTGTTCATTGGAAGGACTGATGTTAAGCTGAAACTCCAATATTTTTGCCACCTGATGCAGAGAGCTGACTCATTGGAAAAGACTCTGATGCTAGGAAAGATTGAGTGCAGGCGGAGAAGGGGACTACAGAAGATGAGATGGTTGGATGGGATCACCAACTCAATGGATATGGGTTTGGATAAACTCCAGGAGTTGGTGATGGACAGGGAGGCCTGGTGTACTGCAGTTCATGGAGTCACAGAGTCAGACATGATTGAACGACTGAACTGAACTTCGTAATATCTTCTGCTTCTGTTAGGTCCCTCCCATTTCTGTCCTTTATTGAGCCCATCTTTGCATGAAGTGTTCCCTGGGTATTTCTAATTTTCTTGAAGAGATCTCTAGTCTTTCCCATTCTATTACTTTCCTCTATTTCTTTGCATTGATCACTGAGGAAGGCTTTCTTATCTCTCCTTGATATTATTTGGAACTCTGCATTCAAATGGGTATGTATTTCCTTTTCTCCTTTGCTTTTTACTTCCCTTCTTTTCACAGCTATTTTTAAGGTCTCCTGAGACAGCAATTTTGCTTTTTTGCATTTCTTTTTCTTGTGGATGGTCTTGATTCCTGTCTCCTGGACAGTGTCACGAAACCCCATCCATAGTTCATCAGGCACTCTGTCTATCAGATCTAGTGCCTTAAATCTATTTCTCACTTCCACTGTATAATCATAAGGGATTTGATTTGGGTCATACCTGAATGGTCTAGTGGTTTTCTCCACTTTCTTCAATTTAAGTGTGAATTTGGCAATAAGGAGTTCATGATCCAAGCCTCAGTCAGCTCCCAGCCTTGTTTTAGCTGACTGTATAGAGCTTCTCCATCTTCGGCTTCAAAGAATATAATCAATCTGATTTCGGTGTTGACCATCTGGTGATGTTCATGTGTAGAGTCTTCTCTTGTGTTGTTGGAAGAGCGTGTTTGCTATGACCAGTGTGTTCTCTTGGCAGAACTCTATCAGCCTTTATCCTTCTTCATTCAGTACTCCATGGCCAAATTTGCCTGTCAATCCAGGTGTTTCTTGACTTCCTACTTTTGCTTTCCAGTCCCCTATAATGAAAAGGACAACTTTATGGGTGTTAGTTCTAGAAGGTCTTGTAGGTCTTCATAGAATTGTTCAACTTCAGCTTCTTCAGCATTACTTATCGGGGCATAGACTTGAATTACCATGGTACTGAATTTTTTTCCTTGGAAACAGAGATCATTCAGTCGTTTTTGAGATTACATCCAAGTACTACATGTCAGACTTTTTTGTGACCATGATGGCTACTCCATTTCTTATAAGGGATTCCTGCCCACAGTAGTAGATATAATGGTCATATGAGTTAAATTCAGCCATTCCAATCCATTTTAGTTCGCTGATTCCTAGAATGTCATTATTCACTCTTGTCATCTCCTATTTGACCACTTCCAATTTGCTTTGATTTAGGACCTAACATTCCAGGTTATGCAATATTGCTCTTTACAGCATTAAAACTTGCTTCTATCACCAGTCACATCCACAACTGGGTGTTGTTTTTGCTTTGGCTCCATCCCTTCACTCTTTCTGAAGTTATTTCTCCACTGATCTCCAGTAGCATATTGGGCACCTACCAACCTGGGGAGTTCATCTTTCAGTGTCCTATCTTTTTGCCTTTTCATACTGTTCATGGGGTTTTCAAGGCAAGAATACTGAAGTGGTTTGCCATTCCCTTCTCCAGTGGACCCCATTCTGTCAGACCACTCTACCATGACCCTCCCATCTTGGGTCGCCCCACATGGCATGGCTTAATTTCCTTGAGTTAGACAAGGCTGTGGTCTGTGTGATCAGATTGGCTAGTTGTGTGTGATTGTGGTTTCAGTCTGTCTGCCCTCTGATGCCCTCTCTCAGTGCCTACTGTCTTGTTTGGTTTTCTCTTACTGTGGACATGGGGTATCTCTTCACAGCTGCTCCAGCAAAGGACAGCCACTGTTCCTTACCTTGGAAGTGGGGTAGCTCCTCTCTGTTACCACCCCTGGCCTTGGATGTGCATCACGGGCAGCTGCAATGGTGCAGAAGCACGGCCGAGAGGAGCTACCCTTCGGTCAAGGTCAAAGGTGGCGGCCGAGAGGAGCTACCAGTTGGACAAGTTCAATTTTAATATTGCTGCTGCTGCTAAGTCGCTTTAGTTGCATCCAGCTCTGTGTGACCCCATATTAATATTGAATATTATATTAATATATAAAGAGTTGATATTTGTTTTCACAAATTATTTTCACTCTCTATTTAAGTACCAAAAAGTTATATCATTATTTGGTTAAAAAAAAAAAAAAAGCAACTATAAACAGACATAAGGAGTCTGTGATACACTAAAAAAAGATTCTGGCTTTGAAAAAAGATGTGTAAATACATATATGATATAAAAAAAAATGCAATACTATGAAATACAGTCCACCACCAAAGGGCTTAAAACTTCAATTACTTTAAAATGTTATTTAAAAATAAAAATCTATAACTATCTACCTGATTCTGGAATTTATACTTCCACATTATTACAAAAATTGTACATAGTATATATAAAACATTATAAGATTCCAAATATTATTTTGAAGGTGATTTAAGCAATAACAGAAATAAAGAGCTAAATAATGTCAGCAACCTAGTTATTACTACATGTATCAGTTATTAAAGCAAATACAGGATCTGTCACACCTTACATACTCACTAAGGGTGACACATACTCATTTAAAAGTGATACCTGCACCAGAGTAAAACATGCATTGAAAAGGAATTAACAGGTAGGTATGGACGTCCCATCACTTCATGGGAAATAGATGGGGAAACAGTGGAAACAGTGTTGTGTCAGACTTTATTTTTCTTGGCTCCAAAATCACTACAGATGGTGACTGGGGCCATGAAATTAAAAGACGCTTATTCCTTGGAAGGAAAGTTATGACCAACCTAGATAGCATATTCAAAAGCAGAGACATTACTTTGCCAACAAAGGTTCATCTACTCAAGGCTATGGTTTTTCCTGTGATCATGTATGGATGTGAGAGTTGGACTGTGAAGAAGGCTGAGCACCGAAGAATTGATGCTTTTGAACTGTAGTGTTGGATAAGACTGTTGAGAGTCCCTTGGACTGCAAGGAGATCCAACCAGTCCATTCTGAAGGAGATCAGCCCTGGGATTTCTTTGGAAGGAATGATGCTAAAGCTGAAACTCCAGTACTTTGGCCACCTCATGCGCAAAGCTGACTCATTGGAAAAGACTCTGATGCTGAGAGGGATTGGGGGCAGGAGCAGAAGGGGACGACAGAGGATGAGATGGCTGGATGGCATCACTGACTCGATGGACGTGAGTCTGAGTGAACTCCGGGAGTTGGTGATGGACAGGGAGGCCTGGTGTGCTGTGATTCATGGGGTCACAAAGAGTTGGACACGACTGAGCAACTGATCTGATCTGATCTGATGGATATATGCATTGAGTTTTAACATGGAGTTTTCTTTACCAAAATAAAATATCTATTCAAAAGTTTGCTTCTTCCATGTTGAGATAGGTATGCTTCTTCTTAATTCTATTTGGCAGTAATGGTCTCACCAAGTTCAGACTGTTACCTGGTCTTCTCCACATCTTCATGGCTCAAGTGTATATAGGCTAAAATGAATGAAACAGAAGGCTTAAAACTAAATATTTCAGAAATCTGTCAATGGCCAGTATCTAAAGCTGTCTGTGACCAAGTTTACAGCTCTGTCTCTGCCTCCAAGGGCTGGAAACTCAGGCTTTGACCAGAGGCACAGTGAAACTAACTAGCCCTCCTGGGGACTGAATCCTCAACTTCTACTTCATTAAAACAAAACTCAAACCAAGTGAACTAAACAACTCCTGTAAAATGTTCAGTCTCAGTGTACCAATTCATTTTACATTTGGAAAATGCTAGTAGTCGACGTTATGAAATCCATGAAAGAAAGAAAGTGAAGTTGTTCAGTTCTGATTCTTTGTGACCCCATGGACAGTAGCCTACCAGGATCCTTGACCATGGGATTTTCCAGGCAAGAGTACTGGAGTGGATTGCCATTTCTTTCTCCAGGGGGTCTTCCCTACTCAGGGATCAAACCTGGGTCTCCTGCATTGCAGGTAGACGCTTTACCATCTGAGCCACCAGAGAAGCTGAAATCCAGAGATAAGCCTAGATGAAATCCATAGATAAGCCTAAATCAAAGCTGTTCAGAATCAACAAAGAGAGAATCTCAAAGGAGTCTGAGAGGTTAGAAAAATGTTCAGGGAATAACTAAAACTTGTCCTGAACCAACATCTACAGCCAAATACTCTCAGACAGAGATAATTGGGAAACAGGAAGCTTTTGTAGAATAGCAAAATCCAGGGAGACCATGAGGAAGAGATTTTTTCAGCTACTATGTAGAGATATGGTTGGGCTTGGGGCAGGCTCTATGTCTGGCAATGAGTGTAGAGGACAGTACATTGGTCTGAGGGATTGAGAGATTAAAATTAAAGCAGATTTAACATTAAATAAAAAAATAATACTGCACTAGTAAATACACACAAACTAAACCATCCACCCAAATTGTTACTAATAATTTTGTCATTATTTTATCAGTGTTATAAAAAGAACAATAATGAGTACTTGCTATATGACAGTCACATCAATAAATGTTTGCCTGGATTAATCTTCAAAACAATTCTGCAAGATAGGTACTATTTTACTCCCATTTTACTGATGGAACTGAAGCACAGAGAGATTAAACACAAAGAAAAAGGAGGTAATTATCTTTGATGATATAAGCAAAAGTTTACCCTTATCAGAACATTTATTCAATGTAGGTAAATTTACTCATTTAATATAAGAAATGAGTTCCTTACATTTTTGTATCTGCAAGGCCACTGAGAGTTTCTATGAATCCAGGCTTCTCTTACCCATTACTTAATGATTATACTGAAAACATCAAAGCCTCAAAGGTAACTGAAATTGTCAAAGTTATCTTAAAAACAGAGAAGAAGAAAAGCCAAATGCAGATTCAGGTAACATAGTAGGGTTATCCCACGCATGAGCATGACACTTCTTGCTATCAACAATAAAAAACTGAAACTTCTAAATGTTATTTCAAGGAATACCCTCTCCAGCTCATCCTTTGCCCATTGGACCTCCCAAGGCACCTCTAAAGAGCCCTATTCTGTCATTCGAAAAATATGATTTTGAGAAGTATTCAGCAAACTGAATAAATGAAGGAAAATACAGCCCTCAATTTTTCACTCAAACCTGTGGGCTGAATCACCATTTTATAACTTTTCCAATAATCATAATACATTCCACTAGTTTAAAATTTTTCATGTTGCTGAAATGGAACACTGATTCTAGAAAAATACTAATAAAATATGAATATTCTTTTTTAGCTAGCATACCTAGATAGTATATTGAAAAGCAGAGATATTACTTTGCCAACAAAGGTCCGTCTAGTCAAGGCTATGGTTTTTCCAGTGGTCATGTATGGATGTGAGAGTTGGACTGTGAAGAAAGCTGAGTGCCAAAGAACTGATGCTTTTGAACTGTGGTGTTGGAGAAGACTCTTGAGAGTCCCTTGGACTGCAAGGAGATCCAACCAGTCCATCCTAAAGGAGATCAGTCCTGGGTATTCATTGGAAGGACTGATGCTGAAGCTGAAACTCCAGTACTTTGGCCATCTCATGCGAAGAGTTGACTCATTGGAAAAGACTGTGATGCTGGGAGGGATTGGGGGCAGGAGGAGAAGGGGACGACAGAGGATGAGATGGCTGGATGGCATCACCAACTTGATGGACATGAGTCTGAGTGAACTCCAGGATTTGGTGATGGACAGGGAGGCCTGGCGTGCTGTGATTCATGGGGTCGCAAAGAGTCAGACACGACTGAGTGACTGATCTGACTGACTGAACTGAAATATATATTAAAGGACAATTTTTCTGTAGGATGACAAAATTGCCAAGGATTATTTCTGTTGAAACATGTTTAATACTGACAAGACACATTTTCTATACAGGTTTACAGTATTATTTTGTTTGAATGTAATGATGTGGTATCCAGACTGTTTGACAAAATGCACGCAAAGGTTATAACTGTCAAAGTGTCTTGTTCTTCGCACAACTACATAAGTTTAAGCATTCTACTTAGTTTGGCCTTAACTCAGTTACGACCTCCTTCATGGATCACAACTTTGCCATACTGAAGGGGCCTTGTAACTCAGTGAAGCTATGAGCCATGCCACACAAGATGGACAGGACATCATGAAGAGTTCTGACAAAATGTGGCCCACTGGAGAAAGGAAATGGCAACCCACTCCAGTATTATTGCCAGGAGAACCCCATGGACTGTATGAAAAGACAGAAAGATATGATGTCAGAAGATGAGCCCCCCAGGTCAGTAGGTGTCCAGTATGTTACTGGGAAAAAGTGAAGAAATAGCTCCAGAAAGAATGGAGAGACTGGATCAAAGGAGAAACAACACCCAGCTGTGGATGTGTCTGGTGGTGAAATAAAGCCCAATGTTATAAGAACAATACTGCATACGAACCTGGTCCATGAATCAAGGCAAATTGGACGTTATCTGGCAGGAGATGGCAAGATTAAACATCGATATCTTAGGAATCAGTGAAGTAAAATGGACATGAATGGGATAATTTAATTTAGATGACCATTAAGATGACTATTATATCTTTCTTGCTTCAGGCAAGAATGGCTTAGAAGAAATGAAGTAGCCCTCATAGTCAACGAGAGTCCATAATGCAGTACTTGGGTGAAATCTCAGAAATGACACAATAATATCAGTTCATTTCCAAGGCAGACCTTTCAATATCACAGTAGTCCACATCCAATCACTGATATCAAAGAAGCTAAAGTTGACCAGTACTAGGAAGACCTACAACACCTTCTAGAACTAAAACCATAAAAAGATGCCCTTTTTATCATAGGGTATTAGAATGCAAAAGTAGGAAGTCAAGAGATACCTGGTGTAACAGGCTAGTTTGGTTTTCCAGTACAAAATAAAGCAGGAAAAGTGCTAACAGAGTTTTACTAAGAAAGCACACTGGTCATAGGAAACACACTTTTCCAACAACACAAGAGATGACTCTACACATGGACACTGAAATCAAATTGATTATATCCTTTGCTGTCAAAGATGGAAAAGTTTTATATTGTTAGTAAAAATAAGATCTGGAGGTGGCAGTGATTGAGATCATGAGCTCCTTATTGAAAAATTCAGGCTTAAATTGAAGAAAGTAGGGAAAACCACTAGGACATTCAAGGATGACCTAAGTCAAACTCCTTCTGATTATACAGGGGAGGTAACAAATAGACAAACAGGCCTGGTAGACAGAGTGCCTGAAGAACTATGGATGAAGGTTCATAACATTGTATAGTAGGCAGTAGGCAAAGCCATCTTAAAGAAAAAGAAATGTAAGAAGGCAAAGTGGTTGTCTGAGGACACTTTGCAAATATTAATAGCTAAGATAAGAAAAGAAGTAAAAAGCAAGGGAGAAAGGTAAAGATATACCCATATGAACACAGAGTTCCAGAGAATAGTAAGGAGAGATAAGAAGGCCTTTTACATGAACAATGCCAAGAAACAGGGAAAACAATAGAATAGGAAAGATTACTGATATCTTCAAGAAAATTCCAGATATTAAGGGAAGGTTGTGTGAAAGCATGGGCACAATAAAAGACAGAAACAGTAAGGACCTAACAGAAGCAGAAAATATTAAAAAGAAGTGGTAAGAATACAGAAAAGAACTATACAAGAAAAGTCTTAAAAAAAAAAAAAAGAAAAGTCTTAATGATCCAGATAACCACAATGGTGTGGTCACTTACCTAGAGCCAGACATCCTAGAGTGTGAAGTTAAGTGGGTCTTAGGAAGCATTACTAAGAAAAAAGCCAGTGGAGGTGACAGAATTCCAGTTGAGCTATTTAAAATCCTAAAAGATGATGCTGTTAAAGTGCTGCACTCAATATGTCAGCAGATTTGGAAAACTCAGCAATGGTCACAGGATTGGAGAAGGCCAGTTTTAATTTCAGTGCCAAAGAATATTCAAACTACTGTACAATTGTCATCATTCCACATGCTAGTATGGTTATGCTCAAATCCTTCAAGCTAGGCTTCCTAATATGTGAACAAAGAAATTTCAGATGTACAAGCTGGATTTCAAAGAGACAGAGGAATCAGAGATGAAATTTTCAACATTTCTTGAATTATGGAGAAAGCAAGGAAATTCCAGAAAAAAAGTCTACTTCTGCTTCACTACACTAAAGCCTTTGACTGTGTGGATCACAACAAACTAGAAAATTCATAAACAGATGGGAGTACCAGACAACTTTATTTTTCTCCTGAGAACCCTGTATGCAGGTTAAGAAGAGACAGTTAGAACTGGAGATGGAACATTGGACTGGTTAAAAATTGGGAAAGGAAAATAAGGCTGTGTATTGCCACCTTGCTTATTTAACTTCTATGCAGAATACATCATGTGAAATGCCAGGTTGGATGAATCAAAGCTGGCATCAAGATTGATGGAAAACTATCAACAGTCTCAGATATACAGATGACACCACTCTAGTGGCAGAAAGCAAAGAGGAACTAAAGACACCACTCTGATGGCAGAAAGTGAAGAGGAACTGAAGAGCCCCTTGATGAAGGTAAAAGAGGAGAGTGAAAAAGCTGACTTGAAAGTGAACATTCAAAAAATAAGATCATGGCATTCAGTCCCATCACTTCATGGCAAATAGAAGGGGGAAAAGTGGAAGCAGTGACAGATGTTATTTTCTTAGGCTCCAAAATCACTGTGGACAATGACTGCAGTCATGAAATCAAAAGACTCTTGCTCCTTGGAAGGAAAGTTATGACAAACCTAGACAATGTATTAAAAAGCAGAGATATTACTTCTCTGGCAAAGGTCTATGTAGTCAAAGCTATGGTTTTTCCAGTAGTCATGTATGGATGTCAGAGTTGGGCCATAAAGAAAGCTGAATGCTGCAAAGTTGATGCTCTTGTATTGTGGTGCCAAAGAAAACTCTTGAGTGTTCTTTGGACTGCAAGGAGATCAAACCAGTCAATTCTAAAGGAAATCAACCCTGAATATGCCTTTTAAGGATGGATGTTGAAGCTGAAACTCCAATAATTTTGCCTCTTTATGTGCAGAGCTGACTTATTGGAAAAGATTCTGATGCTGGGAAAGAATGAGGGCAGGAAGCAAAAGGGCAACAGAGGATGAGATGGTTGGATGGCATCACAGACTCAATGGACATGAATCAGAGAAAACTCCAGGAGATAGTGGAGGAAAATGATGATGAGGAGAAATTTCAACCAAGTACTATGGAACATGACATGAAAATAGTAACCAGGATAAAAATTAGATCTGCAGTCCATGGAATAGAAAGTGATGCATGTTAGTGACCCAGACCTTGTTAACAAGAAACACTAAAAGAAATGTGCTTGGAAATTAACACAAAACCTGCTAGCCTCAAGAGATGTTGCTTATTATTCAGAAACTCATTTGCCTTGTAAAATATTTTACATCATCATTTTCAATAAGTTAATTAGTGGTCTACTACTTTTGCTTTGCATAACTGTTTCTTGACTGATTAGAGACCTTTTGGCCATACATTAATAGCAAATGATGGCTCCAAATGTCATCAGGTCTCAGAATTACTGGACCAAAATGTGAGATGTGACAAAGTGTCAGCATTCACATTAGTGACTTTTAGCTACAATAACACTTTGTCTTCTCTGTAATGCCATGGGGGAGGGGATTACAGTGGAAAATAAAAGGAAAAAAATATTTCCAATGCTTCCATAGAAAGTATTTCCCAATAACTAGAAAAAAATTTCACTTTTTAGAAGGCAATACTATCAAGAAAGGATTATCAGTGAAAATTTTACTCTTAAGAGGTACCTACAACCTCTTATGTTCCTTAAGACAAATGGTACATGTACAATAATATGCTGCAATATGTGGCCATAATTGTGAAGCCTCACATTCTTTTCAAATAAGTCATTGCATAACAAATTCCAATGACTACTGTGAGCATTATATATCTAACAGAGAAGTGCCTGGGAGCCATTTCTAAATTAAATTACAAACCACTATTCAATAAATCTGTCATTTATTTTTTGCTAGATAGCCATCCCCATTAATAACTAAACATTAAGTTATCAAAGGAGACTCAAATAAAAATTTAGCCATCTGCACTTCATTGGACTACTTATTAAAAATTTCAAATTAAAATAAAAGGAAATGTTAATAGGATCAAATAAAAATATCATTATAGTTATATTTTCTAAGCCAACATAAAAACAATGCATAAACAGAGATGAATTTAAACTTTTCCAGAGCCTCAAAACTCAAGAATTAAGGTCAACAATTAACTCTCTAAGTAGTAATTAAAATATAAGGCCACCATTCAGGTGGCTCTGTATTAACTTTTCCAATATATTTTCTCTTTGCTGGAGCGTCCATTTTGATTTATGTAATTTTCAACTTCTGTCTCATTACTAAGGAGGACAGAAAAGCTTCTTCAAGTGTCTACCAAAACTGTGCATGTATTCTCTTCTTGTGTTTATGCTAAGGATTCTATGTTTCAATTCTATACCAGAGGCTTCTGTTTCATATTTTTTTTTCATGACGTGTTAAACAGATGCATGCCTCTGATGATATTATGACATTTCTCATGCAGGGTATCTCTTAAACAAATAGGTGCACAGGAGAATCTGAATTATCTGTCTAAATATCATTCTATTATTACCTGAATAATGTTCCATATTCCTCCCACACTTTCAGGTACTCTTTGAAGTTTTTATGGCTGGCACTTTAGCTAGGCAGAAACAATGGTTTGATTCGTCTCAACTAATAAGCTCTATTTTATATATCATCAAAATAACCCATTCTTTCTGGCCATGATTCATTTTTTTTTCCACTAAGATAGCTTCAATGATAATCTAGTTAGTCTGGGTTCTTTTAGAGATTTATCCAGTGTGATATTGATCACTGTAATATAACTTAGATGCCATTTTAATTTTTGATGCTTTCTTGCTTGTCATATAGGCAGAATGCATAACACATTTAACATTTTCTAACTTATATTAATTGCATTTGAAACCTAGTTTGGAATTGATATGTAGCTCATTAGAACACAAAAGTGTGCATGAGGAAATGGATATCACATAAAGCCAAACCAAAGAAACAAACAAAAAATCAGAATAACATGCAAATATCAAGTAAGTGCACAAGTGTAAATTAAAATCAATGGCAGACACACTTTACAGAAAGTTATGTATTTTCCCATATGTTTTAGTAAAAAATATAATATAGAACTTTATTAAATTTACCCACTTCTTCTAGATTATCCAGTTTATTGATGTATAATTGTTCATTGCAATCTCTTACATCTTTTGTGTTTCTGTGGTATTAGTTGTAATGTCTTTTGTTTCACTTACTATTTTAATTATTTCAGTCTTCTCTCTCTTTTTCTTAGGCTCACTAAGGATTTGTCGATTTTTTTCATCTTTTCTAAAAAACTCTTAGTTTTGTTGATCTTCTCTATTGCATTTCATGTCATCTATTTAATTTATTTCTGCCCTAATTTTTATTATTTTCTCCCTTCTGCTAAGTTTGAATTAGTTTGCTCTTTTTTTTTCTTTCTAACTCTGTGAGGTGTAAAGATATTGTTTATTTGAGGTCTTTTTTTCCCTTCATGTTGCTATAAACTTCCCTCTTAGAACTGCTTTTGTGCATCCCATAAGTTTTGATTTATTGCCTTCCCATTTTTCTTTGTCCTAAGATTTTTTTATTTCTTTTTTTATTTCTTCTTTGACCCTTTGGTTATTCATTGGTGTGCTGTTTAGTTTCCACCTATTTTTGAACCTTCCAACTTTCCTCCTGTTATTGACAGCCTACATGAGCCTCTAAAGATATCAGCAGGCAGGTCAACTCCGCTGGATTTGGAGAAGGCACAAAACCCTGAATACTTCAGCTACAGTCCTGAAGAGAGTAATAACCTAGGTTAAAATAAACAGGAAGCTTTCAGCATCCAGCCTGGCTTTGCAGGATTGAGAGAAGGTGCACAATCTTGCCAATCACAACAACATGGATAAGCCTGGAGGACATTAAGCTAAGTGAAATAAACCAGGCAAGAACGACAGATACTGCATGTTTCACTTATATGTGGAATCTAAAATAGTCATACTCATAGAAGCACAGGGTAGATTGGTGGTTGTCAAGGGATGAGGGGAGGGAGAAATTAGGAGCCGATGGTCAGAGGGTGCCAGGTTCCAGTTATGCAAAATAAATAAGCACTGGAGATCAAACATACAGGTTAGTGCCTATAGCTAACAATACTGTATGGTAAACTTAAAATTTGTTAAGAGAGTATATCTTATAATGTTCTTTACACACACGATAGTAATCATAAGGGTGGGGGAAAAATTTGGGAGATATATTTGTCTGTAGTCTTGTTGATGGTGATGGTTTCATGGGTATATAAATATGTCCAAACTCATTAAATTTGTATATAATAAGTATGTACAGCTTGTAATATATCAACCTCACCTCAAAAAAGTGGTTTAAAAAGCTATAGCAAACTTGAAAATATTTTATTAACAAGTTTCTAATCAAAATAATAAGCTCATGGAAGAAAATGCAAATAATACATAAAGTATAAGGTTAAAAAAAAGGTTCTAGTCTTTTCTCTCCCCTTTTCCTAGAGAAAACTGCTGTAAAGGATTTGTGTGTATTTTATTGGATACTTTATGCATATCTAAAATGTAAATATGAAATATATATATATCATGAAAATATATCAATGCAAGATAGGCAGGGTGGTTATATATATTTTTCATATAATATGCTATGCTATGCTAAGTCACTTCAGTTGTGTCCAACTCTGTGTGACCCCAGAGATGGCAGCCACCAGGCTCCCCCGTCCCTGGGATTCTCCAGGCAAGAACACTGGACTGGGTTGCCATTTCCTTCTCCAATGCATGAAAGTGAAAAGTGAAAGCACAGTCGCTCAGTCGTGTCTGACTCTTAGCGACCCCATGGACTGCAGCCTACCAGGCTCCTCCATCCATGGGATTTTCCAGGCAAGAGTACTGGAGTTGGGTGCCATTGCCTTCTCCGTTCATATAATATAATATATGATGCACACATTTTTGTGCTAATGTGCATAGGTCATTCTAATTATTTTCAAAGGCTATTAGTATTCATGTTTATGGATATACTATAATTTTTGCAATCAATCACCCATTATCAGACAAATTATTTGCACTTTCATTATTACAAATAATATAACAATACTTGCACATGCATACTGATGCACAATTATGAATTTATCTCACAATGATAAAGCAAATTTTAATCGTGGGATTGATAGAATAATTTTGAATTTAAATTGACTTATGTTGGCAAATTACCTTCTTGCATTGAATCAACATGTAATTCTACAAACTATGAATGAATGCCTGTTTACATAGACCCTCACCTAAAGTAGGCACTATTTAGATTTTTATTTATAGTTTAGACAATAAAATTTGTTACTATTAGTTTTAATCTGATTTTTATTAATGACTGAGTAAAATTTTAACTATTTATTTTTTGTAACTCTCTGAAAATATACTTTCTCCCATTTTTTCTTCTGTATTATTTATATTGCTCTTTTTTGATTTATAAGAACTCTTTGCTCATTCAGGAAATTTTATTTTAATCCACAAATATTTTTCAGTTTGTCATTTGATTTTCATGTCATTTGATTTGTCATGTTAATTTTAATTAAATACTTTTTCAGGTTTTAGTAGCAAACTTTACAGTATTTTGTTTATGGCCTTTGAACCTTATGATGCCATGTTAATGACAAATTAAAAAATAAAACGCCTGTTTATTTCTAGTACTCTGTCTCTGTTTTCTTTTAACAACTTAATTGAAGGATAAGTTACCTACTGTAAAGTGCATATTTAAAGAGTGTACACCTTGAAAATTTTAAAACACACACACACACACACACACACACACACACACACACATATATATATATGAACTTGTGAAATCATCCCCACAATCAAGATAGTGAACATATCCACTGCCTATATAAGTTTTCAGGTGTCCCTTGGCAGTCCATCCTTCTTGCCCCTCCACCTCTCATTCCCAGGAACCCAACTACATACTTCAGATTAGCTTTCACTTTCTGGAATTTCTTATAAACTAAAACATTCAACATGCACTCATCTATTGGTCTAGGTACTTTCACTCTGCACAAGTATTTTAAGATGCATCCATATTGTGTGTAGTAATAGTTAATTCCTTTGTATTGCTGAGTTGTATTCCATTGTATGGATGTAAAAAAAATGATTTATCCATTCATCTATCTATGGACATTTGGGTTGTTTCCAGATTTTGGTCATTACAGATAAAGCTGTACAAGTGTACATGTCTTTTAATGGACATACACTGTTATTTATTTTGGGTAACCACCTAAAAGTGGAATGACAGATAAATAATGAAGCTACATGTTTAACATTTCAGAAACTGCAAAAATGTTTTTGAAAGTAGTTGTGCCAAGAAAGGCATTTGTGATGGCAGAGTAAGACGATGTGGAGCTTATATCCCCTCTCCCCAGCATGAACACATCAAAGATACACCTACATTTGGAATAATTCTCACCGAAATCTAACTGGAAACTGGTAGAAGGACAACTAAGGCTGTAAGAAAGTACAACTAAGGCTGTAAGAAAGTTACATGCATAATTGTGTAGGAATGACAGAAAAGTGATCAGGAAGAGAACTGTGGCCCTGGGAGGGGACTCAGAGGAGAAACAAGATTACACAAGTGGACACCTACCTTGGGGACTGAGTGGGTGGAGCCACGGACTGAGCATCCCAATCCTGGGATTCTACATGTAGGAGATATTTCCCATGGCTAGCTGGAGGACTGCTGAGAGAGATAGGCTAGAGAAGCCTGAACAACATTCATGAGAACTGCATGCTTTAGTTGGCATGCCCCTCAGGTGGGGCAAAAGAGCAGAATGCACATCTTTTTTTCAAATGCCCATGCAACACTCTCCAAGATAGATCACATGCTAGGCCACAAAACAAGTCTCAAAAAATTTAAGAGGATAGAAATTTTATCTAGCATTTTTTCCTACTACAACAGTATCAACCTAGAAATTTATTACTTAAAGGAAAATAGGAAACTAATAAACTTGTGGAAACTAAAGACCATACTACTAAACTAAAGGTTGAATAAAGGTCGATGAAGAAAGCAAAGAAGAAATCAGAAAATATCTCAAGGCAAATGAAAATGGAAACATGACATTCCCAAATCTATGGGATGTATCAAAAGCAGGTCTATGAGGGAGGTCTATACTGATACATTCTTCAAGAAACAAAAATGTCAAGTACACTACCTAATATTCCATTTAGAAGAATTAGGAAAAGAAGAATAAACAATCCCCTAAGTCAGCAGAAGGAAGGAAATAATAAATATCAGAGAGCATATAAATAAAATATGTATCAAAAAATAAGAGTAAAGATCAATGGAACCCAGAACTATTTTTTAAAGATTAAAAAGTAACTGATATAAAAAAGAAAAGAGAGAGAACCCAAAACAAGAAAGAGGAGAAATAATGACCGATACACAGAGATACAAAAAATCATAAGAGAATATTATGAACAAGTATATGCCAGCAAATTGGACAACCTAGAAGAAATAGACAAATTTCTACAAACATTCAAACTTACAAGGCTGTATGAAGAAGAAACAGACAATTAGAACAAACCTTCATTAGCAGTGAATTGAATTTGTAGTTAAAAAAGAGAGAGAGAGAAAAAGAAACTCACAATAAACAAAACCCCAGAAATAGAGGGCTTCTTGAGGGAATTTTTCTATGTTACAAACATAAAGAAGAAGTAATATGTATCCTCAAATTATTACAAAAAAATTAAAGAAAGTGGAAAACTTGTAGAATCATTCTATGAGGTAATCCTGATACTATATACTTGTCCACAGTATTCTCCATTTGTTTTTGTATCTCTGATTTACTGCAACATTTGTAGCCATTAAATTTCACTTTTTTTTTTTTTTTGCCTACTCCCTTTGAGGACTGCATTAACACATTTATTTATCTGTTTAAAATTGTGCGAAAGCTCACTGATGCTGTGTTGTTTCCATCTTTTTTGTTTGTTTCTTTGTTTCATTTGTAATGGTTTCTATTGTGATGCCTTCAGATTCACTTACATTTTCTTCTGGATATCTCAGTTCAGTTCAGTCACTCAGTTATGTCTGACTCTTTGTGACCCCATGAATCGCAGCATGCCAGGCCTCCCTGTCCATCACCAACTCCCAGAGTTCACTCAGACTTACATCCATCGAGTCAGTGATGCCATCTAGCCATTTCATCCTCTGTCGTCCCCTTCTCCTTCTGCCCCTAATCCCTCCCAGCATCAAAGTCTTTTCCAATGAGTCAACTCTTCACATGAGGTGGCCAAAGTACTGGAGTTTCAGCTTTAGCATCATTCCTTCCAAAGAAATCCCAGGGCTGATCTCCTTTAGAATGGACTAGTTGGATCTCCTTGCAGTCCAAGGGACTCTTAAGAGTCTTCTCCAACACCACAGTTCAAAAGCATCAATTCTTCGGCACTCAGCTTTCTTCACAGTCCAACTCTCACATCCATACATGACCACTGGAAAAACCATAGCCTTGTCTAGATGGACCTTTGTTGGCAAAGTAATGTCTCTGCTTTTCAATATGCTATCTAGGTTGGTCATAACTAATCTGTCATTAAACCCATCCAACATATTTTTCATTTCAGACATAATAATTTTTAGCACGAGGATGTCAATTTTAGTCTTTTTAAAAATACATATTCCATAGCTCTGTTTATCAGGAACAGTTTTTCTTCTGTGGAACACAGAAGAATACACATGGAATACAGCTATATTAAATGAATGCTCTTGTCTACTAATTTTAACATGAGTCATTTCTAGTGTGGAATTGATTTATATATCTAAATATATTTATGGGTTATATTTTTATACTTCTTTGCATAACTGATATTTTATTATATGACAGACATAATTTTTTCCTCTTCAATTTACTTTTTATTGAAGGATAATTGCTTTACAGAATTTTGCTATTTTCTGTCAAACCTCAACATGAATCAGCCATAGTTATATTCCTTTTGAAACTCCCTCCCATCTCCCTCTCCATCTCACCCCTCTAGGTTGATACAGAGCACCTGTTTGAATTTCCGAGCTATACAGCACATTCCCGTTGGCTATCTATTTTACATATGGTAATGTAAGTTTCCATGTTACTCTTTCCATACATCTCACCCTCTCCTTCCCTCTCCCCATGTCCATAAGTCTATTCTCTATGTCTGTTTCTCCGTTTCTGCCCTGTAAATAAGTTCTTCTGTACCATTCCCCTAGATTCTGTATATATGTGTTAGAATAAGATATTTTTCTTTATCTTTCTGATTCACTTCACTGTGTATAATAGGTTCTAGGTTTACCCACCTCATCAGAACTGACTCAAATGTGTTCCTTTTTATGGCTGAATAATATTCCATTGTGTATATGTACCACAACTTATTTATCCATTCATCTGTCCATGGACATCTAGGTTGCTTCCATGTTCTAGCTATTGTAAATAGTGCTGCATTGAGCAATGAGATACATGTGTCTGTTTCAATATTGGTTTCCTCAGGTATATGTCTAGGAGTGGGATTGCTGGGTCATATGGTGGCTTTATTCCTAGTTTTTTAAGGCATCTACATACCGTCTTCCATAGGGGCTGTATCAATTTCCATTCCCACCAAGAGTGCAAGAGGGTTCCCTTTTCTCCACACCCTCTCAAGCATTTATTGTTTGTAGATTTTTTGATGATGGTCATTATGACCAGTGTGAGGTAATATCTCATTGTAGTTTTTATTTGCATTTCTCTAATAATGAGTGGTATTGAGCATCTTTTCATGTGTTTGTTAGGTATCTATATGTCTTATTTGGAGAAATGTCCTTTTATGTATATTCCCCACTTTTTGATTGGGTTGTTTTTCTGGCATTGAGTTGGAAATTAATCCTTTGTCAGTTGTTTCACTTGCTATTATTTTCTCCCATTCTGAGGGCTGCCTTTTCACCTTGCTTATAGTTTCTTTTGCTGTTCAAAAGCAATGTCATTAAAAGTGCAACAGTATGGATTTTTTTAAAAATAAAAATTTCACAATACTAAAAAAAATTATATAAATTTATTTATTTTAATTGGAAGTTAATTACTTTACAATATTATATTGGTTTTGCCATACATCAACATGAATCCTCCACAGGTGTACATGTCTTCCCCATCCTGAACCCCCATCCCACCTCCCTCCCCATGCCATCCCTCTGGGTCATCCTAGTGCACCAGCCCCAAGCATGCTGTATGATGCATCGAACCTGGGCTGGTGATTCATTTCACATATGATATTATACATGTTTCCCACTTGTTTACTTTTGTTTTTATTTCCATTTCTCTAGGAGGTGGGTCATAGAAAATCTTGCTTTATGTCATTGAGTGTTCAAGCCTATGCTTTCCTCTAAAAATTTTATAGTTTCTGGTCTTACATTTAGGTCCTTAATCCATTTTGAGCTTTTATTTGTGTATGTTGTTAGGAAGTGTTCTAATTTTATTCTTTTTCATGTAGCTGTCCAGTTTTCCCAGCACCATTCATTGAAGAGGCTGTCTTTGCTCCATCGTATAGTCTTGCCTCCTTTGTCAAAAATAAGGTAACCATATGTACATGGATTTATTTCTGGGCTTTCTACCTTTTTTATTGGTCTATATTTCTGTTTGATGCCAGTACCATACTGTCTTGAAGACTGCAGCTTTGTAGTATAATCTGAAGTCAGGAACATTGATTCCCTCCAGCTCCATTCTTTCTTAAGACTGCTTTGCTCAGTCAGGGTCTTATGCATTTCCATATGAATTGTGAAATTCTTTTGCTCTAGTTCTGTGAAAAAAATGCCATTGGTAACTTGATAAGGATAAAACTGAATATGTAGATTGTGTTTGGTAGTATACTCATTTTCACAATAATTATTTTCTTACCCAGGAACATGGAATATCTCTCCATCTGTTCATGTGATCTTTGATTTCCTTCATTAGTGTCTTAAAATTTCATGTGTACAATTCTTTTGCCTCCTTAGGTAAGTTTATTTCTAGATATTTAATTCTTTTTGTTGCAATGGTGAATGTGTTTGATTCTTTAATTTCTCTTTCTGATTTTTCATTGTTAGTATACAGATATGCAAATCATTTCTGTATATTGATTTTTTATCCTGCAACTTTGCTAAATTCACTGATTAGCTCTAGTAATTTTCTGATACTATCTTTAGGGTTTTCTATGTACACTAGCATGTCATCTGCAAACAGTGAGAGCTTTAATTCTTCTTTTCTGATCTGGATTCCTTTTATTTCTTTTTCTTCTCTGATTGCTATAGCTAGAACTTCCAAAACTATGTTGAATAATAGTGGTGAAAGTAGACACACTTTTTTGTTCCTGATCTCAGGGGAATGCTTTCAGTTTTTCACCATTAAGAATAATGTTTGCTGTAGGCTTATCATACATGGTCTTTACTATGTTGAGATAGGTTTCTTCAGTGCCCATTTTTTGAAGAGTTTTAGTCGTAAATAGGTGCTGAATTTTGTCAAAGGCCTTTTCTGCATCTATTGAGATTATCATGTGATTTTTATCTTTCAGTTTGTTAATATGGTGTATCACATTGATTAATTTGTGTATATTGAAGACTCCTTGCAATCCTGGAATAAACCCAACTTGATCATGGTTCATGAGCTTTTTGATGTGTTGCTGAATTCTGTTTGCTAAAATTTTGTTGAGGATTTTTTAATCGATGTTCATCAGTGATATTGGCCTGCAGATTTCTTTTTTTGTGTGTGTTGTCTGTGTCTAGCTTTGGTATCAGGGTGATGGTGGTCTTATAGAATTAGATTGGAAGTGTTCTTTCCTCTTACATTTTTTGAAAGAGTTTTAGAAGGATCAGCATTAGCTCTTCCCTAAATGCTTGATAGAATTCTCCTGTGAAGTCTTCTGGTCTTGGGCTTTTGTTTTTTGGTAGATTGTTGACCACAGCTTCAATATCAGTGCTTGTAATTGGGTTGTTCATAATTTCTATTTCTTCCTGATTCAGTCTTGAAAGATTGAACTTTTCTAAGAAGCTGTCCATTTTTTTTCAGGTTATCCATTTTATTGCCATACAGTTGTTCATAATAGTCTCTTATAATCCTTTGTACTTCTGTATTGTCTATTATAACCTCTCCATTTTCATTTCTAATTGTGTAGATTTGATTCTTCTCTCTTTTTTTTTTCTTGATCAGTCTGGCTAAAGGTTTGTCAATTTTGTTTATCTTCTCAAAGAACCAGTTTTTAGTTTTGTTAATTCTTCCTGTTTTTTTTTCCCACTTCTTTTTCATGTATTTCTGCTTGGATCTTTATGAGATCCTTGCCAGGTACATTAATCTTACTTGCAGATTTTTCCCTTTCAGTACTTTAAATATATTAAAATTAAAAAATGTTTTAAAAAAAGGAAAACTTTACAGAACTGCAAAAATGCAACCTAGAGGCAGAGATTTATAATAACAATAAAAAATGTGACTGAGGGGAAAAAGACAAAAAGGTCAAAGCTTAATTAGATTTAATAGTGCCAATAAAATTGACAACTACAACAGAGAAGGGAAAAAGAAAAAAATCCAAAAGAATACACAGAGCAAGTCAAAACATAAGAAAAATAAATGTTTATCTTGAGTCACTGCTGTCAGAGTCTTCCGTTGTTGGGAGTCACAGTCCACCTCACCTCCCTAGGACACACTCCAATGCTGTGCTGGTCTCTGGACCTGTTGGGGGTCAGCTCAGATTCTAATATGGTCCAGTCCTATGTGTTCTTGCCTCTAATGTCCACAGCTATCATAACTAGTGTGCTTTCTTTTGTGGAAGCTCTCCATGACCTTTTATATATTTCATAGGGATAAAGTCTGCCTAGTTGATCATGTGGATTTAGTCTGCAGCTTGTACAGCTGGAGGGAAGGTCTTCTTCCTTAGCCACACTGCCCCTGAGTTTCAACTGTGGTTTTATTTCCACCTCTGCATGTGGGTCATCCACTGGGGTTTGCTCCTGAGGCTGCCCTGGAGGACTTGGGTTTGCCCCTGTGAGGACCAGGTATGGAGATGGTGCAGCTGCTTGGGTTGCAAGGGTTCTGGCAGCACCAGGTACTCAGGGGAGTTGGCAGCTAAGGCAGCAGGAAATATATGCTCTAGAAGGGTATGACAACCAGTACTGGACAATACACTCCAGTATTCTTGCCTGGAGAACTTCCCTCCCTTGACAGAGAATCCTGGCAGGCTACAGTCTATAGGGTCACAAAGAGTAGGACACTACCAAAGCGATCTTACACACATATACACAAAAGTTTTTTGCCTTTGGCAGCTCTGCCCCAGTGAGAGTTGAGCATGAAGGTATTGCAGCTGTTTCACGTGCAAGATATACTGGTGGCACCAAGTGTGCAGGGACATAGACTGTCTCCACCTCAGGAGTTATGTATGGCCCTATCAGAATCTTTTTTCAAGCTTCTTTAGCTGGTGATCAGAAGGCCTCTTTGTCTAGTCTTTCTCCATAGCTGTGCCCGTTCAGGCACTTAGAGGGCTCCCTTACCTGGGGTCCTTCTCTGTTGTTAGGCATGTCAGGCACATAGAGGGCCCCCTTGGCTGGGTTCCTACTCTGTAGATCTGCACATTAGGCACTTAAAGGGCACCCTGGGTGGGATCTACTCTGTAGCTCAGTGTATCAGGCGTTTGATGGGCCAGCCTCTCTATTGTTCAGCTGCCAGTGCTGGGGAGTGAGAGGCAATGGTGATGGCTCCGTTCCCTATGCATGAGTCAGCAGTATCGTTTTGCTTCCATGGCTGCCTGGCTTTCCTCCACAGGCATTTCCCACCACAGTCTTCTCCCTCACATCCCCTCAGTCCATCTCTCCACAGTCAGCAGCAGCCCTTGCCCTGGGATTGCTCCACAATTCCTAAACTCCAGCTCCCAGCTGCTGTACCTTCCAGGGAATCTGCATCCCTGTCTGGGGTATGTATGGCTATGGCAAGGACTGTCTGATTCTCATTCCATTTAGGCTGCCACAGGTCAGCTGTTTCACTCTCAGCCTTAAATGTTTCTCCTCTGACTCAGATAATTGCCCTAACGTGAGGATTGGACCCCTGCTTCTGTTCCCCTGCTGGCTGAGGGCAGGTCCAGTCCTACTAGCACTCCTGTTCTCCGCCCGCCCCCCCCCCCCCCGCCACTAGTTCCTTCATCCTACTGAGTTTTGCGTGGTTCCATATATTGTTTTCCACTGGTCAGGTGCTCCTGTCCTCTCTCAGCTGGTGTTCTGCATGCACTTCTGTGTCTGAAGCTGTATTCCTGATGTAACCATGGAGAGAGATGTATTCCACATCACCTACTCCTCTGCCATCTTGTTCTCTCCAATTTTTCCTTTTAGAGTGGTACATATTTTTGTATTTCTATAAATATTCTTGAATTTCAGTTTGGGATAAATCAATTACTTGGACATAATTTGATTCTTTTGAGTCTTATTTTAAAGTTTAATCAGACACGATTGGAAGTATATTTATTTAGCCCAGGGCTATGTTTTTCCAAATACTACAAAGGTCTTTTCTTCGTATTGTAGCAATATACCATGAGTTATGAGCTTTTCCACTCTGGCTTGTAGAAACAGGAACAATATTTAACTCCGCAAGGACTGGGCACTGTTCCGTCTATTTCTTTCATGGTGTGGCTCTTTCTAAAGCCTCATATAACTGCATGAGCTCATCAGTAGTCAACTGAACACTTGATAAGGGATATCTCCAGAACATGACAGCTCGGTCTGTGCATCTCTCATCTCTCTGTATTGCAAACTGTACTTTCCTTGGCTTTTCTGGACTCACATTATTTCTTAAGCTCATGATGTATGTTTTGTTTTGCCTGTGCTTCCTTTCCTGTGCTGCAGACTGGAAACTCTCTCAAAGCACTAACCTGAGGAAATCATAGTGTTTACCTCATTTGTAGGAATCACTACCTTGCTTGCCTCATGTTAAATGTCTTTGATGTCCCTGTTTTACTTATTTTGTCCATCTTTTTAATGTTTAAGGTTTAAGTGAAGAGAGTGAATATAATCTTAATATCCTATTTTTATTGGGAGCAGAAGGTCTCTTTCTATTACTTTTAAAATTTCATTTTTAAAACTTTGATCAACATCAGTTTAGATGATGCCAGGGAGGTAAAGATACTTTTTTTCCCCCCTAAGTCCCTAGCAAGTTATACCAACACTACAGGATGATTTTCGGCATTAGAATAAAAAATCATTGTGAAAGAGATTGTGATATGAACAGAAGTGAGAAAACTTTAAAAGGATGCTCAAGACAATGATAATGGCAATTGTTAAAAATCTATCAATCATTATGCATTCATCACAGAAAACAAAGAAACAGTGATAAGCCTATTAACACTCAAGATAAATATAAGGGGCATCAGATTGAAAAGAGAATCAGGAAAGGGTGAGAGACACACGAAGAAAAATACAAGGCAATCTGATAGGATTAATTGTGGGCAAAGTTCTGTTCAGTTCAGTTCAGTTCAGTCGCTCAGTCGTGTCTGACTTTTTATGACCCCATGAATCGCAGCACACCAGGCCTCCCTGTCTATCACCAACTCCCAGAGTTCACTCAGACTCATGTCCATCGAGTCAGTGATGCCATCCAGCCATCTCATCCTCTGTCGTCCCCTTCTCCTCCTGTCCCCAATCCCTCCCAGCATCAGAGTCTTTTCCAGTGAGTCAACTCTTCACATGAGGTGGCCAAAGTACTGGAGTTTCAGCTTCAGCATCATTCCCTCCAAAGAAAGCCATAGCTGATCTCCTTTAGAATGGACTGGTTGGATCTCCTTGCAGTCCAATGGACTCTCAAGAGTCTTCTCCAACACCACAGTTCAAAAGCATCAATTCTTCAGTGCTCAGCCTTCTTCACAGTTCAACTCTCAAATCCATACATGACCACAGGAAAAACCATAGCCTTGACGAGACGGACCTTTGTTGGCAAAGTAATGTCTCTGCTTTTGAATAGGCTATCTAGGTTGGTTATAACTTCCCTTTCAAGGAATAAGCGTTTTTTAATTTCATAGCTGCAGTCACCATCTGCAGTGATTCTGGAGCCCAAAAAAATAAAGTCTGACACTGTTTCCACTGTTTCCCCTGTTTCCCCATCTATTCCCCATGAAGTGGTGGGACTGGATGCCATGATCTTCGTTTTCTGAATGTTGAGCTTTAAGCCAACTTTTTCACTCTCCATTTTGACTTTCATCAAGAGGCTTTTTAGTTGCTCTTCACTTTCTGCCATAAGGGTGATGTCATCTGCATGTCTGAGGTTATTGATATTTCTCCCAGCAATCTTGATTCCAGCTTTTGTTTCTTCCAGTCCAACATTTCTCATGATGTACTTTGCATATAAGTTAAATAAGCAGGGTGACAATATACAGCCTTGACGTACTCCTTTTCCTATTTGGAACCAGTCAGTTGTTCCATGTCCAGTTCTAACTGTTGCTTCCTGGCTTGCATACAAATTTCCCAAGAGGCAGGTCAGGTGGTCTGGTATTTCCATCTCTTTCAGAATTTTCCACAGTTTATTGTGATCCACACAGTCAAAGGTCGTGAAGTCAAAGATCTTCATGACCCAGATAATCACGATGGTGTGATCACTCATCTAGAGCCAGACATCCTGGAATGTGAAGTCAAGTGGGCCTTAGAAAGCATCACTATGAACAAAGCTATTGGAGGTGATGGAATTCCAGTGGAGCTATTTCAAATCCTGAAAGATGATGCTGTGAAAGTGCTGCACTCAATATGCCAGAAAATTTGGAAAACTCAGCAGTGGCCACAGGACTGGAAAAGGTCAGTTTTTCACTCCAATCCCAAAGAAAGGTAATGCCAAAGAATGCTCAACCTACCGCACAACTGCACTCAGCTCACATGCTAGTAAAGTAATGCTCAAAATTCTCCAAGCCAGGCTTCAGCAATACTTGAATCGTGAACTTCCTGATGTTCAAGCTGGTTTTAGAAAAGGCAGAGGAACCAGAGATCAAATTGCCAACATCCGCTGGATCATGGAAAAAGCAAGAGAGTTCCAGAAAAACATCTATTTCTTCTTTATGGGCTATGCCAAAGCCTTTGACTGTGTGGATCACAATAAACTGTGGAAAATTGTGGGCACAGTACCCTAATAAAGGGGAGTAAAGTCAAAATTATGCAGAAACTCCAACTAGTCAAACTATATTTTGTGATGTAATGATATGGTTAGGCACACAATAAGGAAAACACTAGCACACGGTAAGCCTGGATTCAACACCACAGATTAGAAGTGCAGGGGCTCAACTTAGCTCAGAGATGTGGTCTGCTTGTTCCAAATAAGATTTCTTTCTGAATTCCCTGGAAATGTTTTGTAATGGTTTTAACTTTTAAAGTTGAATGTCTTACTTCTATTGAAAAATATAAGAACATATAACAATGAATCGAGTTTCCCACATAGTTATATTTCACTCAGTCAAGTTCAGTTCAGTTGCTCATTCATGTCTGAATCTTTGGGACCCCATGAATTGCAGCATGCCAGGCCTCCCTGTCCATCACAAATTCCTGGAGTTCACTCAAACTCATGCCCATCGAGTCAGTGATGCCATACAGCCATCTCATCCTCTCTCGTCCCCTTCTCTTCCTGCCCCCAATCCCTCCCAGCATCAGAGTATTTTCCAATGAGTCAACTCTTCGAATGAAGTGGCCAAAGTACTGGAGTTTCATCTTTATCATCAGTCCTTCCAATGAACACCCAAGACTGATCTCCTTTAGAATGGACTGGTTGGATTTCCTTGCAGTCCAAGGGACTCTCAAGAGTCTTCTCCAACACCATAGTTCAAAAGCATCAATTCTTCGGCACTCAGCCTTCTTCACAGTCCAACTCTCACATCCATACATGACCACTGGAAACACCATAGCCTTGACTAGACGGACCTTTGTTGGCAAAGTAATTCTCTGCTTTTGAATATGCTATCTAAGCTGGTCATAACTTTCCTTCCAAGGAGTAAGTGTCTTTTAATTTCATGGCTGCAATCACCATCCACAGTGATTTTGGAGCGCCCCCTCCCCCCCAAAATAAAGTCTGACAGTGTTTCCACTGTTTTCCCATCTATTTTCCGTGAAGTGATGGGACCAGATGCCATGATCTTTGTTTTCTGAATGTTGAGCTGTAAGTCAACTTTTCCACTCTCCTCTTTCACTTTCATCAAGGGGCTTTTTAGCTCCTTTTCACTTTCTGCCATAAGGGTGGTGTCATCTGCATATCTGAGGTTATTGATATTTCTCTTAAGGATATTTCACTAAGGCACTTAATTTCAGCCTACTAACTCCTGTTAGGTTCCTGCCTTTTGTAAGCATTAGTGTCAGCACTCTTCTAGTGAGGAAAAGTGGGTCAATTATGATGGTAGTGCAGCATAGTTGGGAATAAGACTGGAAAGGCATGACTGACATTGCATAAAGGGGCATGTATGGGGCAAGGGTAGATTAGCATGTATTGTGCTGAGTGCTTATTTTGTGCCACGTGTTGTAAAATTTTATCATCCAAATAACATTATTTTTTGTTGTTCAGTTGCTCAGTTCTGTCTGACTTTTTTGTGGCCCCATGGACTGTAGCACACCAGGCTTCCTCATCCTTCCCAATCTCCTGGCATTTAATCAAACTCATGTCCATTGAGTCAGTGATGACATTCACCAATCTCATCCTCTGTTGCCCCTTCTCCCCCTGCCTTCAATCTTTCCCAATATCGGGATATTTTCCAGTGAGTCAGCTCTTCACATCAGGTGGCCAAAGTATTGGAGCTTCAGCTTCAGCATCAGTCCTTCCAATGAATATTAGGATGATTTCCTTTAGGATTTGTCAGGAGCCACATTAGGCATTACTGACAAAATGGAGGTACGGCCCTAAACCCCCTACCTTTGTTCAGTAGGCACGGACCCGGAATGAAGGAGTTAGGCTTTGTGATTCTGACTTGTTTTTTCCTTTCCTTGGCTGAGTTGACTTAAGATATTAAGGTGCTTATTATTTTTGATAGGAGCATGAGAAGGCACAAAGCATTCTGCAGCTGTGCTCAGAGAATAATTCATAAAGTTAATCACTGACATTTGTTCAAGGACTTTTACAAAAAGGTTTTCCAGGGTGAGCACACAGGCCACAACTTGAGACCATGGGAGGGATTTCTATCTGAAGCCTATTTGTGAGAAAAGTGATTATGGCAAAGGAGTTTGCTGAATATAGGGCTTAGGAATAATTAAAATAGTTAGAAGCTAAAGATTTAAGGGATGCTGTAATATTAGCATATTCTACTATAGCTTATAGAAATTAGGGACTTTAGAGATATTATTAGCTAGAAGCCCTTTCTAAGAAATAGTGAGCTTAGGATGCTAGGGGCAAACAGGACTTAGAAAGATAAGAATTAAACTGAGGAATGTGATATGCAGTCCAGACATTAGCATGAGTTACAGTGTATCCACAAGCACACATGAAAAAAAGTAGGTAAGAGAATCACTGAGGAAGGAACTCCTTTTGAGGGGCAACAATAATTTTTGGAGAAAAATAAATCTGGGTCAATGGGAACTAAAAATATCAAACCTCTGACCTAATGGTTTTTTAAAAGTATAAAAGAAAAGCATAAGCTTGAAATAAACAGGCAGTCCAAGAAAACTGAGAGGCTGCCTCAGTTTCTCGCTGACACTGCTCACCCCTTCAGGTTGAATCCCTGGCTGCTGGAGCTGGACTCTGGCAAGGATTGACTGGTTTGATCTCCTGCTGTCCAAGGGACTCTCAAGAGTCTTCTCTAGCACTACAGTTTGAAAACATCCATTCTGCAGCACTCAGCCTTCTTTATTGTCCAACTGTAACATCCACACATGACTACTGAAAAAAACATAACTTTGAGTATATGGACCTTTGTCAACAAAGTTGGATATATTCACCTCCACTTATAGACAAGAAAATGGAGGCATATGGTGGTCAGATAACTTAACAAAGGCCATTCAACAAGTTGCTAAAACAGAATTTAAATACTTGTATAACAACCCCCAAATTCTTCTCCTTTCGATGGATTCCCAAGTGTGGTTATGGCAAGAGATTCATCCATTAGACTAAAAAAGATGCTGATTTCCATGCATTGCTCCTAAGGTTTGAGTCAGTAATTTAGTAGATATTTGGAAGCACTCTTGCTAGAGTCTGCCTTTCATGGAGCTTTGTAGATGATTCTCATGAAGCTAATCTACAGACTAGCATATGGGAAACATTTGTCTACCTTTCATGAATAGATTTGATTGTGGGACATTCTTTGAACTTAAACCTGTAGGTACTAAGGAACTAAAAGCAGTTTTTGATGGAAGTGAGTGCAATGAACAAATCTTCATTTCAGAAATATCATTTTAGCAGAATCAGAATGGAGGATAAATTAAACAGCAGAGACTGGAAAGAAGCTCAGTAAGATTATTGCAGTAGTTCAAGCAAGAAATGATGAGGCTTGAATGGAAGCATTAGCAGTACATCTCATTCCACTGCTATCCTCAGGACCCATGATATGAGAAGGAAGATTGTCTTCTAGCAAGATCCTTTTAATATTTCCAGTTAAAAAGATAGCAAAATAAGCAAATAAACAACTGGGAAAAAAAGAAAAGAGCCAGTAGTGTACTAGAGGTATCTCATATCAGCTCATGAGAGCTCAATTGCACACATCTTCTCAATTCGGTTTTCCAAAAAAGGATATTAGTAGTTTAAATCATCCATGGCAGGAGTATTTATATCATGGAAACAAATCAGAGCTTTCATTTTTTTGAAGATACAGTTATTAAATATTTATCAACATGTCTCTGGATTTAAACTCCCTTTCACATTGGCCAAGGTAAAGTTTTTGATACTAAATTCTCAATTATAATGATTTGTGCTCTAATGTGGCTTCAATATTCTCTTCAATAAAAGTATCTTTTAAGTTGAAAGTTCATTATACACAAAATGATTAATTTTCCTATATTTAAGATACTTTATGCATCTAATTTTATGTGCCATCATTCAAGACTGAGATTCATTCTCATTTTCCTTTAATGAAATTTTTATTTTCCCATAGATTTATAAGGCACTGGAAGCTTGTAGTTTTTAATATGACAGATAATCTTTTGTCCGAAGCAACACAGAAAATTTTTTTTAACTTTTTTTTTTTCTAGGTCTGTTCGGAAAAAACATATCCAGGAATACAAATGATATCACTATACTGTAACATAACAGGGTACTCCTACATTAGAGAAGAAGGCAGGCTTTTAAATTGTTAGTGATATATAAACATTTTCAGTTGAAGGACCAAATAATGCAAATAGTAACTTTTGTAAGTAACATAACAGAGTACTGTGGAGTTGTCATGAAATGATTGTAAAATTGGCAGATACTGCCAGTTCACTCTCAGGGAGTTAATAGCAAATTCATTTTATCAGCATCTGCACATAGATTGTTAAAAATGATGTTTACAGTTTCTTAGTTTTGATATGAAGATGTGTTTCCATTTCAAAAAAGTAAATGATGTTTAAATCTTTTTTTGTTGTTGTTCTTTTTGTTGGACAAAATTTCACTAAATTGCATGAGTTAGAAATGAATAGCTCAAGGAATTGTATATAATAGAAAATCCAACTTCCTTTCACACCAGGCTCATCTCATTTTTCCCTTTAAAATGAAGTGACTGAGAATTCTATTTGAAAGGTGTTAGATGATGGCAAAAGTTGCTGTTTTCAGCATATTTTCTATTATAAAGTATCACAATTTTTTTTTTTTATTAGTAGATCACATACCTGAAAAAGAAATCCCTTTTCCCAGGCTTTGAAATTGTACTAACTTATAGTGAATAAGAATCTCTGCTCAGCAAACAGTAAAGAAGGCTATATGTTCCCTATTTTAATGACCTATGTAGACAGGAAAACATATCATTAGCCACATTTATGGATGAGTTTGAGCAACTTTTTAGCTAGGCTATCCTAACAAAGATTACAAGAGAAAACGAGATTAGGTATAAGACAATAGGTTCTTACTTCTCTCATTAAAAATTATATTTCTAAAAAAAAAAAAATCTACTTCTAACCAAGTTTCCTCTAAAGTACCCATGATAAGGTGAGATCATTCAGAACAGTTTAAGTAAATTTAACAGTTAAAAATATCTCCATTTTAAACTTTAAAATCAAATTTAATTCAACAGTGGCAGCTAAGTTTTTAAGTAGATTAATTTTCATTTTCACTGCATTCTCTCCTAATTCCTCAAATATATATCATCGTCAGCCCATATACACATATTGTTGGTATGAAATTTTAAAACAATCTAAGCCCAACTATCACATTTGCATCCCTTATGTTATAACACTATTTTTCAGTATTAATGATATGTATCTCTGTTTTAAAAAAGACAAAAAGCATACAATTTTCTTGAGAAGCATTTATAGTATAAAAGTATATTTATCAGCTTTATAATATAATATACTATGCACCAAAAAAGCAAGAGAGTTACAGAAAAAACATCTACTTCTGCTTTACTGATGACAACAAAGTCTTTGACTGTGTGGATCACAAAAAACTGTGGAAAATTCTTAAAGAGATGGGAATACCAGGCCATCTGACCTGTCTCTTGAGAAATCTGTATGCAGGTCAGGAAGCAACAGTTCGAACTGGACATGGAACAACAGACTGGTTCCAAAGAGGAAAAGGAGTACATAAAGACTTTATATTGTCACCTTGCTTATTTAACTTATATGCAGAATACATCATGCAAAATGCCAGGCTGGATGAAGCACAAACTGGAATCAAGATTACTGGGAGAAATATCAATAACCTCAGATAAGCAGATGACACCACTCTTATGGCAGAAAACAAAGAACTAAACAGCCTCTTAATGAAAGTGAAAGAGGAGAGTGAAAAAGTTGGCTTAAAGCTCAACATTCAGAAAACGAAGATCATGGCATCCGGCCCCATCACTTCATGGCAAATAGATGGGGACACAATGGAAACAGTGAGAGACATTATTTTGGGGGGACTCCAAAATCACTGCAGATGGTGACCTCAGCCGTGAAATTAAAAGACAATTCCTTCTTGGAAGAAAAGCTATGACCAACCTAGACAGCATATTAAAATGCAGAGACATTACCAACAAAGGTCTGTCTAGTCAAAGCTATGGTTTTCCTAGTAGTCATGTATGGATGTGAGAGTTGGACTGTAAAGAAAGCTGAGTGCTGAAGAATTGATGCTTTTGAACTGTCGTGTTGGAGAAGACTCATGAGAGTCCCTTGGACTGCAGGGAGATCCAACCAGTCCATCCAAAAGAAAATCAGTCCTGAATATTCATTATGACTGATGCTGAAGCTCCAATACTTTGGCCACCTGATGTGAAGAACCGATTAATTGGAAAAGACCCTGATGCTGGGAAAGATTGAAGGCGGGAGGAGAAGGGGATGACAGAGAATAAGATGGTTGAATGGCATCACCAAAGTGATGGACATGAGTTTGAGTAGGCTCTGGGAGTTGGTGATGAACAGGGAAGCCTGGCATGCTGCAGTCTATGCAGTCACAAAGAGTCAAACAAGACTGAGGGTTTGAACTGACTCACAGATAATATTCTGAATAAAATTTTTGTCATATTGCTAATACTCAATCATTCAAAATGAAAAGAATACAAAATTAGACTACATTTGTAAAGCACAGATCTAGATTTGAAGCCCATCTCTACCTAAATTTAGGGGTATTATCTTGAGCTCATTATGTTACTTCATATTTTTATCTGTAGAATAAAAATAAAAATACATATATTGCAGAACTGTTCCATTAATTAAATACAGTGTGTGTGTATATATATGTGTGTGTGTGTGTGTATATATATAATGGTGCCTGACAGTATCTAACACTTGGTGCTTCATGAAAGGTAAACAATATTTTGATAATTTTATTATTGTTGTTTCTATAGTAGAATAGACTCTTAGGATGTCAGCTTAAACTCTCAGACTATTCTTTATGGAAAAGATTAAAAGTCTACAAATAACAAATGCTCAGAGGATGTGGAGAAAAAAGAATCCTCTTACACTGTTGGTAGGAATGTAAATTGTTGTAGCCACTATGGAGAACAGGATGGAGTTTCCTTAAAAAAACTAAAAATAGAGCTACCATATAACCCAGCAATCTCACTCCTGGATGTATATAAAAACTCACACAAAAACTCGAATTCAAAAGGCACAATCACCCTAATGTTCATAGCAGCACTATTTAGTATAGCCAGGAAAAGAGCAGAGATTAAATACTCATCAACAGATGAATGGATAAGGAAAATGTGGTACATATATACAATGAGATATTACTCAGCCATAAAAAAGAATGAAATAATGCCATTGGATGAAGCTCAAGCTGGAATCAAGATTGCCAGGAGAAATATCAATAAACTCAGGTACACAGATGACACCACCTTTATGACAAAAAGTGAAGAAGAACTAAAGAGCCTCTTGATGAAGGTGAAAGAGGAGAGAGAAAAAGTTGGCTTAAAGCTCAACATTCAGAAAGCTAAGATCATGGCATCTGCTCCCATCACTTCATGGGAAATAGATGGGGAAACATTGGAAACATTGCCAAAGAATTGATGCTTTTGAACTGTGATGTTGAATAAGACTCTTGAGAGTCCTTTGGACTTCAAGGAGATCAGACCAGTTAATCCTAAAGGAAATTAATCCTGAATATTCACTGGAAGGATGATGTTGAAGCTGAAGCTCCAATACTTTGGCCACCTGATGAGAAGAACTGACTCTCTGGAAAAGACCCTGATGCTAGGAAACATTGAAAGCAGGAGAAGGGAATGACTTGATGAGTTGGTTGGATGAGGATGAGTTGGTTGGATGGCATCACAGACTCAATGGACATGAGTTTGAGCAAGCCCCAGGAGATGGTGAAGGACAGGGAAGCCTGGCATTCTGCAGTCGATGGAGTTGCAAATAGTTGGACACAACTGAGCAACTGAACAGCAGTGCCATTCCAGCAACATGGATGGACCTAGAGATTGTCATACTAACTGAGATAAGTCAGGAAGAAAAAAGCCATTACCCTGTGATATCATTTACATGTGAAGTCTAAAATATGACACAAATGAACTTATTTATGAAACAGAAACAGACTCACAGATATAAAGAACAGACTTCTGGTTCCTAAAGTTAGGGAGGGTGCAGGAGGGATGGATTGGGAGTTTTGGATTAACAGATGCAAACTGTTACATATAGAATGGATAAACACTAAGAACCTACTGTATATCACAGGTAAGTGTATTCAATACCCTGTGATAAGCCATAATGGAAAAGAATAAAAAAATAATGTGTATACTTATATATAGGTATAAGTGAATCACTTAGCTATTCAGATATCAACAGAACATTCATGGATATGAATTTGAGCAAACTCTGGGAGATAGTAGAGGACAGAGAAGCCTGGTGTGCTGCAATCCATAGGGGCTCCCAAAGAGTTGGACATGACTTAGCAACTGAACAAAAAAAAAAAAAAAAAAACATTGTAAATCAACTATACTTCAATAAAAAAAAAATTAAACACTGTTCTCTAAATGGATGTCATATTGATTTTTATTTCTTAGTAGATGCAATTGGTAGAGGATGGAATAACTAAGTGGTTAAAAGCAAGTACTCTACAGCTAGGCTACCTTGGTTCTCCTATTTATAACTGTGACCCTTTCCTGTGCTCAGTCTCATCAGCATAATAGTTGGCAATATACCTGGCACATAGTAAGTACTCAAAAGTGTTAAAATCTTCAAAAGTTAAATGTAAATTATTTTACTTAGAATAGCTAAAGTGCATCATAAAGCTGATTAACATATACTATATGTTACAGCAGTTCCTAAAGGATATATTGATTTGAGGTAAGTAGTATTTTAGTAAATATCATTAACAGTAGATTGTAGAGTTTTTATTATCTGAATAAGTTAAACAAATTTGTCTTTTTATTTTCAGAGACCATACTTCTTTCTTCATTCCTTTAAAAGCTGCTTCTGCTCATTGGGGGCCAGATATCATACCAAAATGGCAATTCTGTCTAGGCTTTGGGAGATATTTCTAACTTAGACAAAGATCCCTCCCCTGTGAATAGGATCTAGTTTCAAAAAGTTGGTAGGAGTTGGTGGTTCAATTGGGCCCATTGTCAAGCTTAAGGGGAAAAAAAAATCCAAGACAAGTAAAGGACTAGAATTTTAGCTAATAGAATAGAACTTATAGGGCCCAAAGTAAGAGTGGATTAAAAAGTATTGATGTTTAGGGGTTATAAAAATAAGTATCGTTCCTCATGAATTCTGCATCCTAGGAACCAGTTGGCAGCAAAAACATTCAGAGGATGAAGATGGCAAACGAATGTTGGAAAGCACAGAGGGGCCCAATACTTATAATTGGAACACTAGATCCTTTGCTCTAGTCCAAGGTGGGGCTAAAGTTACTTGTACACGTTCTCCCTAGGTAGTGGCAGCAGCTAGGACCAACCAACAGACATACTTAGAGAAGAAAATAAAGATAAATAAGATAGCAATTAAAAACCTATGTCCTGTATCTCCATGGCATAAGTTTCTAGATAAACTCAAGGGGACTTATGTGATGATACTTGATATACTCAAAAGCCTCCAATATATCTCCCAAAATGATGCTATCCAACTGCTCTATCCTATAGAACTGATTTAGGGGTAAGTTATTTCCTAAACAAAAATATATTACAGACATGTCTTTCCTAGGCTTTCAATAAAAATACTGTACTGAATGAATTTAAGCAGATGGAATCATTCATTCTCACTTGTCAATGTGGATGTATCTTGTGACAAAAATTAAATTGGTTTTGTATGATTGGATTTTCACAAAGCTTGATCAGTTTTTCCATAGGTCAACAAATGGTGAAAATGAAAAATACTCATTCTTTTGCTCAATGGGTCATCACAACGCAGTGCAACAACTAAGATAAGCAAAATTCCTCATTCACATCTAATTCAGTCATAATCACAACACTGAAGACATAGTGAAGACTCATAGGTAATAAAAACTAAAAGAGAAAATAATTTAAATGTCTTTCTTAGTATTGTGATTTACATCTCAATAGTATCTAAAAATCATACTGTACTTCTTAATTAACTATATTCAGTTTATAAGCATTTACTAAAGTCAAAAATATGAAAAGAATTTTAAATTATTTAATTAAAATATTTTCATTCCAATGTATTTTATTTAGGTGAATATGCATGAATAATTTATACAGATGATTATGTATATAAGAAAATATACTTAATTATGATTAAAAAATTGAGCCAATATTATGTTAGATTAAATTTAATATATTAAAATAATCTTACTGTTATTTTAACTTTCTCTCAAAACCTATTTTCTTTCTTTTTTTTTTTTTGTTAATTTATTTTTTATTGAAGGATAATTCCTTTACAGAATTTTGCTGTTTTCTGTCAAGCCTCAACATGAATCAGCCATAGGTATACTTATATCCCCTCTCTTTTTAAACTCCCTCCCATCTCCCTCCCCATCCCACCCCTCTAGGTTGATACAGAGCCCCTGTTGGAGTTTCCTGAGCCATATAGCAAATTCCTGTTGGCTATCTATTTTACATATGGTAATGTAAATTTCCATGTTACTCTTTCCATACATTTCACCTTCTCCTTCCCTCTCCCCATGTCCATAAGTTTATTCTCTATGTCTGTTTCTCCATTGTTTCTCTGTAAATAAATTATTCAGTACCATTTTTGTAGATTCAGTGTATATGTGTTAGAATATGGTATTTATCTTTATCTTTCTGACTCACTTCACTCTGTATAATAGGTTCTAGATTCATCCACCTCATTAGAACTGACACAAATGCATTTCTTTTTATGGCTGAGTTATATTCCATTGTGTATATATACCACAACTTCTTAATCCATTCATCTGTCGATGGACATCTACTCAAGCATTCTATCTTTAGCCAAGAAGAAAATTAAATATAAATCAGCATTTATACATCACCCAAGATTAAGTAACAGGAAAGGAGTGGGCATACACAATTACGGAGACTGAGAAGTTCCACAATCCACTGTCTGAAAGCTGGAGATCCACAAAATCTGGTGGTACAATTCAATCTGAGTTTGAGGGCCTTTGAATTAAGGGAACTGATGGTGTAAATCCCAGTTCAAGGAAGCAGAAGATCACATAAACTGTCCCAGTTGACATAGTGAGACAGTACCAAAGGGGTCTCTTATATCTATCTTTTGTTCTTTTCAGGTCCTCAATGGATTGAATGATGCACAGCCACATAGAGCAGTGCAATCTACTTTGCTTGGTCCACTGATTCAAAAGCCAATCTCATCTAGAAACACCTTCATGGATATACCCAGAAATAATGTTTTATCTGGACACTCCATGGCCAGTCAAGAGGACACATAAAATTAACCATCACAACCTGCCATAGCAAAATAATACAGGCTAGGTGATTTAAAGAACAGAAATTTATTTTCTCACAATTATGAATGTTAAATGTTAGTTTCTCCTGAGGCCTTTCTCCCTGGGCAGGAGATGGCCACCTTCTAACTATGTCCCAATATGGTTTATCTCCTGTGGGCACAAAAGCCTCGTGTTTCTTTGTATCTCCAAATGTTGTCTTCTTATAAGGATACCAGGGCTTCCCTGGTGGCCCAATGGTAAAAGAATCCACCTGCATTGTGGGAGACACACGCAGGAGACTCAGGTTTGATCCTTGGGTCAGGAAGATCCTCTGGAGGAGGGAATGGCAACTCACTCCAGTATTCATGCCTGGAAAATTCCATGGACAGAGGAGCCTGGTGGGCTTTACTCCATAGGATCACAAAAGATGCGGACATAACTTGGCAACTAAATGTAGAAACAATAAGGATACCAGTCAGATTGGATTAAGGCCTCATTTTAACCTAAACACTCCTTTTGAGGCCTTATCTCCAAATACTGGGATTAGGGCTTCAGCATATGATTCTGGAGGAGTAATTTTGGCCTATAACAACTATAAACCCTCAGATTTAAGTTCAATTTACCATAAACAGAAAAAATGAAAACTAAATGAAGGCAAGCAATAATTATATTTCTCAAAACTAGTGGTAATGAGAAAATCTTCAAACCTCTGACTGACAAGCACATTGCTATATACAGAGGGAATAAGTAGAAGGATAATGAATAATTCATTGTTTGAAGAAATAGAAACAGAAAGACATTGGAGCAAGATCATTAAAGTACTGTAACAAAAATATAGTCAGTATGGAGTGCTATGCCCAAATAAAATAGCTTTCCAAAATGAAGGTAAAATAATGACTTTTTCAGACATGAAAAAAGTGAATGAAATCACCACCAGCAGATCAACTCTAAAGTAAAAAGAAGACCTTTGTGGAAAAAGAAAATAATACCATGAAAGTGAAAGCAAAGTCGCTCAGTCATGTCCGACTCTGCAATCCCATGGACTGTAGACTAACAGGCTCCTCCATCTATGGGATTTTCCAGGCAAGAATACTGGAGTGGTTTGCCATTTCCTTTCCCAGGAGATCTCCCCAACCCAGGAATTGAATCTGGGTCTCCCGCATTGTAGACAGACGCTTTACTGTCTGAGCCATCAGGGAAGTTCAATCATACCATGGTAAAATATAGGTCATATAAAGAACATTGAAAATAGCAAGAATTTGGGTGACTTTTTTGAGACTATTTGTATTATTTAACTATATTCAAATATACTATTAAAATAAAAATTGTGGTATTATAGTATGAGGCTTATCAGTTCAGGTCAGTTCAGTCACTCAGTCATGTCCGACTCTTTGTGACCCCATGGATTGCAGCATGCCAGGCTTCCCTGTCCATCACCAACTCCTGGAGTTTACTCAAACTCATGCCCATTGAGTAGTGATGCCATCCAACCATCTCATCCTCTGGTGTCCCCTTCTCCTCCCACCTTCAATCATTTCAAGCATCAGGGTCTTTTCAAATGAGTAAGTTCTTCGCATCAGGTGGCCAAAGTATTGGAGTTTCAGCTTTAGCATCAGTCCTTCCAATGAATATTCAGGACTGATTTCCTTTAGGATGGACTGGTTGGATCTCCTTGTAGTCCAAGGGGCTCTCAAGAGTCTTCTCCAACACGACAGTTCAAAAGCGTCAATTCTTTGGCACTCAGCTTTCATTATAGTCCAACTCTCACATCCATATATGATCACTGGAAAAATCATAGCCTTGACTAGACAGACCTTTGTTGGCAAAGTAATGTCTCTGCTTTTTAATATGCTGTCTAATTTGGTCATAACTTTTCTTTCAAGGAGTAAGCGTCTTTTAATTTCATGGCTGCAATCACCATCTGCAGTGATTTTGGAGCTCAAAAAATAAATAAATAGATTCTGCCACTGTTTACCCATCTATTTGCCATGAAGTGATGGGACTGGATGCCATAATCTTAGTTTTCTGAATGTTGAACTGAACTGATGGGACCGGATGCCATAATCTTAGTTTTCTGAATGTTGAGCTTTAAGCCAACTTTTTCACTCTCTTCTTTCACTTTCATCAAGAGGCTCTTTAGTTCTTCATCACTTTCTGCCATAAGGGTGGTGTCATCTGTGTATCTAAGTTTTTTTATATTTCTCCCAGCAATCTTGATTCCAGCTTGTGCTTCCTCCAGCCCAGCATTTCTCATGATGTAATTTGCATATAAGTTGAATAAGCAGTCTGGAAGTACCTATTTGAACCAGTCTGTTGTTCCATGTCGAGTTCTAACTGCTGCTTCCTAACCTGTATATAGATTTCCCAAGAGGCAGGACACGTGCTCTGGTATGCCCATCTTTTGAAAAAATTTCCACAGTTTATTGTGATCTACACAGTCAAAGGTTTTTGCATAGTCAATAAAGCAGAACTAGATGTTTTTCTGGAACTCTCTTACTGTTTCGATGATCCAGCGGATGTTGGCAATTTGATCTCTGGTTCTTCTGCCTTTTCTAAATAAAGATTAAACATCTGGAATTTCACAGTTCACGTACTGCTGAAGCCTGGCTTGGAGAATTTTGAGCATTATTTTACTAGTGTGTGAGATGAGTGCAATTGTGTGGTAGTTTGCGCATTCTTTGGCATTGACTTTCTTTGGGATTGGAATGAAAACTTACCTTTTGCAGTCCTATGGCCACTGCTGAGTTTTCCAAATTTGCTGGCATATTGAGTGTAGCGCTTTCACAGCATCATCTTTTAGATTTGAAATAGCTCCACTGGAATTCCATCACCTCCACTAGCTTTGTTTGTAGTCATGCTTTCCAAGGCCCACTTGACTTCAAATTCCAGGATGTCTGGCTCTAGATGAGTGATCACACCATCGTGATTATCTGGGTCGTGAAGATCTTTTTTGTACAGTTCTTCTGTGTATTCTCACCACCTCTTCTCAATATCTTAAAATGCATGATAAAAATAGCATAGTAATAAACTTAAATAATATCACTTAAACTGTGATACGTTATATATGTATATTATAAATGCTACAGAAACTTCTAAAAAAGCAAAACAAATAATTAAATATAATAAGTGAAAATAAGTGAAAAACACAATCAAAAAAATAATCTCTGTGGTAAAATTAATCTCCAGATAAATGTCAGTCAAAGCCATGAGATTAAAAACATTAAGAGATCTAATTTCACATTCACTAGGATGGATGTAATTTTAAAAATCACATAATAGCAAGTGCTAGTGAGGGTATGGAGAAATCAGAACCTTCATGCACTGTTGGCATGGATGTAAAATGATCCAGCCACTTTGAAGAACATTCTGGCAATTCCTCAAATGGTGAATATAGAATACCATATGACCCAGCAATTCCACTCCTAGTTATATACCCAAGAGAAATTGAAACTGTCCATAAAAAACTTTGTGTGTCTATAGCAGCATTATTCATAAGAGTCAAAAGGTAGAAACAACCCAAATGTCCATCAACTGATGAGTGAATAAGAAAAATGTAGTCTGTCCATACAATAGAGTATTATTCAACCTTAAAAATAAAGTTCTAATACATGCTAAAACATAGATGAACCTGGAAAACATGCTGAATGAAGTAAATCTGTCACAAAAGACCATGTATTATGTGATTCCGATACGAAATGTTTAGAGTAAGCAAATCTTTAGACAGAGAGTAGATTAGGATTGGGCAGAATATGAGGAGACAGGGATAAAAGCTAATGTGTATTTGGTTTCTCTTAGAGATGAAAAATTTTCTAAAATGGACTCTGGTGATGGTTGCATATATCTGTGAAAAATACTAATAACAATTAAATTGCACATTTTTTAAAAATACTCAATCTGAATAGGAATCAGGAAAAAGGTGTTCATGAGCAAACAACTAGCAAGAAGGTTGAAAACAAAATCAGGAAAGGAGTTTTAAGCCTAACAATATTAATAAACCCACTAAAGATGTTCTAAACCATCCAAATAAAAGTCAGAGAATATCAGTTTGGATAAAACCCAGTGATGTGTTGTCTTCAAGAGACCCACTTTAAATAAACAAGCACAAATAGGTTAAAAGGAAATGAATGGGAATAGAATAACCATAATAACATTAAATAAAAGAAAACTGGACTGGCTTAATTAACAACAGACAAAGCATATTTGATAAGTTTAGCTTTATAATAATCTTGAAATTAGGTAGAGTTACGATTCTTAATTTGTTGTTTGTCAAAGTTGTTCTGGCTCTTCTAGGTCATTGGCATTTTCAACTAATTTAGAATGAGCTTCTCATTTTATACTTAAAAATAAAACTCCAAATATATTGTAAGAGACAATACATGTCATGCCAAATGATGAGAGTCAAGTCATTCAAGAACACATAATTTTAAACACTTATGTCTCTATAAAACAGCTTCAAAAGACATCAAGAAAAATTTATATAACTCAAAACAGAGTTAGAAAAACCTATACTTATAATCAGATATTTCAATATGTCTCAATAATGTGTAAAATGTTTATAGAGAAATTTGAAAAGAATCTACAGAGAAGTTACTAAAAGTAATAAATGGGTTTATCCACTGTTACAGTATACAAGAACAGTATAAACAAATCAACTCTATCTCTATATACTGGCAAAAAAATTGAGAATTAACATTAAAAATAATACGATTTTTACTAAAAATAATTGCAATTCCCTGGTGGCTCAGACAGTAAAGAATCTGCCTGCAATGCAGGTGACCTGAGTTCAATCTCTGGGTCAGGACGATCCCCTGGAGAAAGTAATGTCCACTCACTCCAATGTTCTTGCCTGGAGAATCCCATGAACAGATGAGCCTGGTGGGCTACAGTCCCTGGGGTCACAAAGAGTCAGACACAACTGAGTGACTAAAATAAAAAATAAATTAAAAATAATATTATTTCCAACAGCATCAAAAATATGAAGTGCTTATGGATTAACATGATGAAAAATTGAATTAAAGACATACAATATAAACTACAAACCATACTGAGAGAGATTGTTATTGTTCAGTCACTCAGTCATGTCCGACTCTTTGTATTCCATGGACCGCAGCACACCAGGCCTCCCTGTCCTTCACTATCTCCTGGAGTATGCTCAAACTCATGTCCATTGAATCAGTTATGTCATTCAACCATCTTATTCTGTTGTACCCTTCTCCTCCTGCATTCAATCTTTCCCAGCATCAGGGTTTTTTCCAATGAGCTAGCTCTTTGCATCAGGTGGCTAAAGCACTGAAGCTTCAGCTTCAGCATCACTTCTTCCGATGAAGATTCAGGGTTGATTTCCTTTAGGATTGACTGTTTTGACCTCCTTCCTGTCCAAGGGTGTTCTCAAGAGTGTTCTCCAGCACCACAGTTTGAAAGCATCAATTTCTTGGCACTGAGCCTCCCTTATGGTCCAACTCTCACATCCATACATGACTACTGGAAAAAAAAATAGCTTTGACTATACATATCATTGTTGGAAAAGCAGTGTCTCTACTTTTTATTTAATATGCTGCCTAGATTTGTCACAGCTTTTCTTCCAAGAAGTAAATGTCTCTTAATTTCATGGCTGTAGTCACCGTTTGCAGTGATTTTGGAGCCCAAGAAAATTAATTTTCTCACTGTTCCTATTGTTTTCTGATCTATTTGCCATGAACTGATGGGACCAGATGCCATGATCTTAGTTTTTTTGAATGTTGAGTTTCAAGCCAGCGTTTTCATTCTCTTCTTTCACCTTCACCAGGAAGCTCTTTAGTTCCTCTTCACTTTCTGCCATAAGAGTGGTGGCATCTGCATATCTGAGGTTATTGATATTTCTCCCAGCAAACTTGATTCCAGTTTGAGCTTCATCCAGCCTGGTATTTCATATGATTTCTGCATATATGTTAAATAGGCAGAGGGAAATATACCACTTTCATGTATTCCTTTTCCAATTTTGAACCAGTGTGCTGTTCCATGTCCAATACAAACTGTTGCTTCTTGACCTGCAAATAGGTTTCACAGGAGGCTGGTAAGGTGGTCTGCTCTACCCATCTTGTAAACCACTAAGCTAAATGCTTTAGAATAGTCAATAAAGCAGATGTTTTTCTGGGACTCCCTTGTTTTTTCTATGATTCAGTCGATGTTGGCAATTTGATCTCTGGTCCCTCTGCCTTTTCTAAATCCACTTTTCACATGTTAAAATTCTTGACTCATGCACTGTTGAAGCCTATCTGGAAGGATTTTGAACATTCCCTTGCTAGCACGTTAAATGAGTGTAATTGTGCAGTAGTTTGAAAATTCTTTGGCATTGCCCTTCTTTGGGATTGGAATGAAAACTGACCTTTTCCAGTCCTTTTGGCCACTGCTGAGTTCTCCAAATTTGCAGGAATATTGAGTGCAGCACTTTCACAGCATCATCTTTTAGGATTTGAAATAGCTCAGCTGGAATTCCATCACCTCCACTAGCTTTCCCCGTAGTGATGCTTCCTAAAAGATCCACTTGACTTTGCACTCCAGGATGTCTGGTTCTAGGTGACTGATCACACCATTTGGTTATCTGGGTCATGTAGATCTTTTTTGTATACTTCTTCTGTGTATTCTTGCCACCTTTTCTTAATATCTACTGCTTCTGTTAGGTCCATACCTTTTCTGTCCTTTATTTTGCCCATTTTTGTATGAAATGTTCCCTTGGCATAACTAATTTTCCTGGAAAGCTCTCTAGTCTTTCCCATTCTATTGTTTTCCTCTATTTCTTTGCATTGATCACTTAGGAAGGCATTCTTATCTCTTCCTGCTATTCTTTTGAACTCTGCATTCAGATGAGTGTATCTTTCCTTTTCTCCTTTGCTTTTTGCTTCTCATCTTTTCTCAGCTATTTGTAAGACCTTCTCAGACAACCGTTTTGCCTTTTTGCATTTCTTTTTGGGATGATGGTTTTGATCACTGCCTCCTGTCCAATGTCATGAACTTCTGTCCATAGTTCTTCAGACACTCTATCAGAGCTATTTCTGAATCTAGTCTCCAGGTTTAAGTTATTGCAAACAAAGCTGCATAAGTACTTACAAGTATTTTTGTGGGCAAGGTGTGAGGTATCCAGTTGCTCCACAGATTCACCAACACTGACTATAGTAAGTCAGTCATTCTTTTAATGTGTGTATATGGCCTCCCAGGTGTCTTAGTAGTAAGGAATCCGCCAGCCAAGCAGAAGACATGGGTTGTATTCCTGGGTCAGGAAGATCAGCTGGAGAAAGAAGTGGCACTCCACTTCAGTATTCTTGCCTGGAGAGTTCCATGATCAGAGGAGCCTTGTGGGCTGCAGTCCACAAGCTCACAAAAGAACCAAACATGACTTACTGACTAAACAATAACAATATGTGTATACAGTATCTCATTTTGGTATTGATGTATATTTGCTTGATGATGAATGATGTTGAGTAACTTTTTATGTATTAATTTACCATCTATTTATCTTCTTTTCTAAAATGTTTGTACAAATCTTTTGCTTATTTTACCATGGGGCTGTTTATTTTCTTACATGTGAATTTTATGGGTTCTTTATATATTATAAATTCAAGTCCTTTTTAAGATATGATTTGCAAAGGTCTTCTGAAAGTCTGTAGCCTGTCTTTTCATTCACAGTGTCATTTGAAAAGTACATGTTTTTAGTTCTGATGAAGTCCAATAAGCTTTTTCTTTCTTTTATTGATTATCCTTTTGGTATAATTTTTAAGGAAGAAGTCTTTGCCTCACTAAACATCATTTTTTTTTGTTTTATCTTTTAGAAGATGTGTAGCTTTAGGTTTTTTAATTTTGTTCTATGATTCATTTTGAGTTAATTTTTATATATGCCACAAGGTATGGATTTAAATTAAGTTTTTCTAGGTATATTGAAATGTGACTGTTCCAACACCATTTAATGAAAAGACAACTATTTCTCAACTGAATACCCTTTGTACCATTGAAAAAATCAGTTTTTCATATATGTGTGCCTCTATTTCTGGACTTTACTTGGTTACACTGATCTACTTGTCTGTCTTCATTCTAAATTCAAACTGGTTTTTTTTTTTTTTTTTACCATAACTTCATATTAAATTTTGAAATTTGGTAAGATTTGTATCCTAATTTTATTATTTTTCAACACTGCTTTGTCTATTATGGGCACTATGCATTTCCATTATAGCTTTTACATTAGTTTGTCAATTTCTATGAAAATATTTTATTTTATGGTGAAATTTTGTTTGAGATTTTTCATTGAATGTATAAGTCAATTTGGGAGGATTAATATCTTGAAAAAATTATTTTTCCCACTCAAGAGGAATAATATCTTTACATTTATTCAAGTCTTCTGCAACCTCCATCCGCATTTTGATGGGTATATCTGAATACAGAGAGAGGGGAAGCCATTTGGCTATTCAGGTATGACCTAAATCAAATACTTATGATTATTCGGTGGACGTGACAAATAGATTCAAGGGATTAGATCTGATAGACAGAGTGCCAGAAGGACTGTGGACAGAAATTTGTAACATTTTACTGGAGGCAATGATCAAAACAATTCCCCTCAAAAAAAAAGAAAAAAGGCAAATTGTTATCTGAGCAGGCTTTACAAATAGCTGAGAAAAGAAGAGACACGAAAGGCAAAGGAGAAAAGGAAAGATACACTCATCTGAATGTAGAGTTCCAAAGAAGAGCAAGGAGAGATAAGAACCCCTTCCTAAGTGCAAGAAATAGAGGAAAACAATAGAATGGGGAAGAGTAGAGATATCTTCAAGAAAATTAGGGATGCCAAGGGAACATTTCATACAAAGATAGGCACAATAAAGGACAGAAAAGGTATGGACCTAACAGAAGCAGTAGATATTAAGAAAAGGTGGCAAGAATACACAAAAGAAGTATACAAAAAAATCATAATGACCCAGACAGGCAAATAGTGTGATCAGTCACCTAGAACCAGACATCCTGGAGTGCAAAGTCAAGTGGGCCTTAGTAAGCATCACTATGGGCAAAGCTAGTATAGGTGATGGAATTCCAGTTGAGCTATTTCAAATCCTAAAAGATGATGCTGTTAAAGTGCTGCACTAAATATTCCAGCAGATTTGGAGAACTTAGCAGTGGCCCTAAGGACTGGAAAAGATCAGTTTTCAGTCCAATCTCAAAGAAGGGCAATGTCAAAGAATGTTCAAGCTACTGCACAATTGCACTCATCTCACACATTAGAAAATTAATGCTCAAGATTCTCCAAGCCAGGCTTCAACACTACATGAACCAGGAACATTCAGATGTTCAAGCTGGATTTAATAAAGGCAGAGGAACCAGGTATAAAATTGCCAATATCCACTGGATCATAGAAAAAGTAAGAGAGTTCCAAAACTACACCTACTTCTGCTTTACTGACTATGCCATAGCATTTGACTCTGTGGATAACAACAAACTGTGGAAAAATTCCAAAAATTGGGAATAACAGACCACCTTACCTGCCTCCTGTGAAAACTGTTTGCAGGTCAAGAAGCAAGAGGTAGAACCAGACATGGGACAACAGATTGGTTCCAAATTGGGAAAGGAGTATGTCAAGGCTGTATATTGTCACCCTGCTTATTTAATCTATATGCAGAGTACAGCATGTGAAATGTGTATATGCATTGTATCCTTTGTGTATATGTACCTCAATGTCTGTACCATTCATCTGTCGATGGACTTCTAGGTTGCTTCCATGTTCTAGCTATTGTAAATAGTGCTTCACTAAACAAGGAATGCATTTGAGTCAGTTCTGATGAGGTAGATGAACCTAGGACCTATTATACTGGTGAAGTGAGTCAGAAAGAGAAAAATAAATATCATATTCTAATGCATATATACAGAATCTAGAAAAACGGTACTGAAGAATTTATTTACAGAGAAACAATGGAGAAACAGACATAGAGAAAAGACTTATGGACATGAAGAGAGCGAAGAAGAGGGTGAGATGTATGGAAAGAGTAACATGGAAACTTACATTACCTTATGTAAAATAGATAGCCAATGGGAATTTGCTGCATGGCTCAGGAAACTCAAACAAGGACTCTGTATTAATCTGGGGGGAGTGTTGCAGGAGATGGGAGGGAGTTTCAAAAGGTAGGGGATATATGTATACCTATGGCTGATTCATGTTGAGGTTTGATAGAAAACAACAAAATTTTGTAAAGCAATTATCCTTCACTAAAAAATAAAGTTTGCTGGGAGAAACATCAATAACCTCAGATGCACAGATGACACCACCCTTAAGGCAGAAAGTGAAGAGGAACTACAGAGCCTCTTGAAGAAGGTGAAAGAGGATAGTGAAAATGTTGGCTTAAAACTCAGCATTCAAAAAACTAAGATCATGGCATCTGGTACCATCACTTCATGGCAAATAGATGGGGAAACAATGGGAAAAGTGAGAGACTTTATTTTTTGAGGGGACGGGGTTCTAAAACTACTGCAGATGGTGACTGCAGCCATGAAATTAAAAGACACTTGTTCCTTGGAAGAAAAGCTATGACCAACCTAGACAGCATATTAAAAAGCAGAGCTATTACTTTGCTGACAAAGGTCCGTCTAGTCAAAGCTGTTTTTTTTTTTTTTTTTCCAGTAGCCATGTATGGATGTGAGTTGGATCATAAGGAAAGCTGAGCACTGAAGAATTGATGCTTTTGAACTGTGGTGCTGGAGAAGACTCTTGAGAGTCCCTTGGACTTCAAGGAGATCAAAATAGTCAATCCTAAAGGAACTCAGTCCTGAATATTCATTGAAAGGACTGATGCTGAAGATGAAACCCCCAATACTTTGTCCACTTGATGAAAAAAGTTGACTCTGGAAAAGATCTTGATTCTGAGAAAGATTGAGGGTAGGATGAGAAGGGGATGACAGAGGATGAGATGGTGGGATGGCATCACTGACTCAGTGAACATGAGTTCATTGAGCAAGCTCTGAGAGTTGTTGATGGACAGAGAAGCCTGACGTACTGCAGTCCATGTCTTTCCAAAGAGTTAGACATGCTGAGTGAATGAACTGAGCTGAACTTAAACCTGGAGACAACCCTGGAGACAATCCACCAAGGGTGAATGGATAAACGTATTTTATGTGCATGTTAGTCAATAAGTCATGCAACTCTTAGCAACCCCATGGACTCTAGCCTGCCAGGCTCCTCTGCCCATAGAGTTTTCGGGGCAATACTACAGTGGGTTGCCATTTCCTTCTCCAAAACACATTTTGGTATATATCTATAATAGATATTACTCAGCAATAAAAGGTAACAAATAATTGATAAATAGAACAACATGAATGTATGTAAAATATTATTTTGCTGAGTGAAATAAAACAGGTAAAATGAGTACATACTGTATAAATCTATTTATAAAAAACTGTGCAAAGCAGTCTATATGTCAGAAAGCAGTTCAGTGTTTACTGGGGCATGAGAAATGGAGGGACAGAAACGAAGGATTACCAAGGGGCACCTGGATACTTTTGGGGTAGTGATAAAATATGTTCATTATATTGATTATAGTTATGGCTTCATGAGTATAAACAGATTACAGACTTATAATATTGTACTCTTTATATATGTGTAAGTTCAGTCCAGTTCAGTCTCCCAGTTGCGTCTGACTCCTTGCAACCCCATGGACTGCAGCATGACGGGCCTCCCCGTCCATCACCAACACCTAGAGATAACTCAGACTCATGTACATCGAGTTGGTGATGCCATCCAAGCATCTCATTCTCTGTCATCCCCTTCTCCTCCTGCTCTCAATCTTTCCCAGCATCAGGGTATTTTCAAATGAGTCACTTCTTAGTATCAGGTGGCCAAAGTATTAGAGTTTCAGCTTCAACATCAGTCCTTCCAATGAATATTCAGGACTGATCTCTTTTAGGATGGACTGGCTGGATCTCCTTGCAGTCCAAGGGACTCTCAAGAGTCTTCTCCAACACCACAGTTCAAAAACATCAGTACCTTGGTGCTCAGCTTTCTTTATAGTTCAACTCTCACATCCATACTGGACTAATGGAAAAACCATAGCCTTGACTAGATAGACCTCTGTTGGCAAAGTAATATCTCTGCTTTTTAATATGCTATCTAGGTTGGTGATAACTTTCCTTTCAAGGAGTAAGCGTCTTTTAATTTCATGGCTTCAGTCACCATCTGCAGTGATTTTGGAACCCAAAAAGTGTCAGCCACTGTTTCCACTGTTTCCCCATATATTTGCCATGAAGTGATGGGACCAGATGCCATAATCTTAGTTTTCTGAATGTTGAGCTTTAAGCCAACTTTTTCACTCTCCTCTTTCACTTTCATTAAGAGGCTCTTTAGTTCTTTTTCACTTTCTGATATAAGGGTGGTGTCATCTGCATATCTGAGGTTATTGATATTTATCCCAGCAATCTTGATTCTCGCTTGTGTTTCATCCAGCCCAGTGTTTCTCACGATGTATTTTACATATAAGTTAAATAAGCAGGGTTACAATATACAGCATTGCCATACTCGTTTTCCTATCTGGAACCAGTCTGTTGTTCCATGTCCAATTCTAACTCTTGCTTCCTGATCTGCATATAGATTTCCTAAGAGACAGGTCAGGTGCTCTGGTATTCCCATATTTTGAAGAATTTTCCACAGCTTGTGGTGATCCACACAGGCAAAGGCTTTGGCACAGTCAATAAAGCAGAAATAGATGTTTTTTCTGGAACTCTCTTGCTTTTTTGGTGATCCAGCAGATGTTTGCAATTTGATCTCTGGTTCCTTTGCCTTTTCTAAAACCAGCTTGAACATCTGGAAGTTCAAGGTTCACATATTGTTGAAGTTATTTTTTTTATATATATACAGTTTTAAATATTACTATGTTTTAAGAGTTAATAGCCAAAATAGAAATGTAGTATCTTGCACATCATTTCTCCTTCATATATACATCTAAGCAATGTGAAACAATGATCCAGATACATTTAAAAAATATTTAATTAAATTTCTACAATTAGTCTGTCATTTCTGGCTTTCCTTCTTTTAACGTGTATATTACTATTCAACTATGATATTTACTCAGGCATTGAACTCCAGAAAACCATTACAAGCCTGAATTCTACTAGGTTTCAAATACTTCATTCTGGTCAAGTATTATATATGAAATAATATAGTGGATATTGAACATGAATGCTATTTTATAACTATTTAAGCAATTCTGGCTCAATGAAAAGAAAGAAAAATACTCTACTCCCTGTACCAGAAAACAAACGTGAAATATTCTAGTTGGTTATCATACTGGGCTCTTTTGCTTGGCTGTCTTTTAAAAGAGATTTGTTAAAGAGGGGGGGCACAAAGACAATAATAATTCATATTCATTTATAATGAGCCCTTATGATGATCATGGTGATATGATAACATAAATTGGGATCATTAAAAACCTTCAGCTGTTTATCTAATTTTCCAAAAAATACACTTACTTGAAAATATTCACTGCCTCTTATATTATTGATTTTAAGTAACCAAAATGATTGAATACATACTCATGATGAATCCATTAGAGTCAGTTATATGTGCTTGGGTGATTTGGGTGATGCTTTGACTTGGTAAGGGAGAGTTAATAATATTTAATAAGAACAGCATGAAAACCATGATTTGCTACAGAAACCTTAAGTATCAGGAAGTCTGTAGCAATAATGTACAAGGATCTATCACACTGAAAAATATGTGAAAGACACTTTACCATACATTCTCAACAAGGGTGATATATTCCTAAAGAGAGCAAAAAGAGTTCTTGGGGGCCAAAATATATTTGATATCACAAAAGTTTGTGGCCCTTTAAATAGGAAAAGGAGTACGTCAAGGCTGTATATTGTCACCCTGCTTATTTAACTTATATGCAGAGTGCATCATGAGAAATGCTGGGCTGGAAGAAGCACAAGCTGGAATCCAGATTGCACAGAGAAATAACAATAACCTCAGATAGGCAGATGACACCACCCTTATGGGAGAAAGTGAAGAGGAGCTAAAAAGTCTCTTGATGAAAGTGAAAGAGGAGAGTGAAAAAGTTGGCTTAAAGCTCAACATTCAGAAAACTAAGATCATGACATCTGCTCCCAACACTTCATGGGAAATAGATGGGGAAAGAGTGGAAACAGTGTCAGACTTTTTTTTTTTTTTTGGCTCCAGAATTACTGCAGATGGTGATTGAAGCCATGAAATTAAAAGATGCTTACTCCTTGAAAGGAAAGTTATGACCAACCTAGATAGCATATTCAAAATCAACACACAGAAATCCCTTGCATTCCTATACACTAATAATGAGAAAACAGAAAGAGAAATTAAGGAAACAATTCCATTCACCATTGCAATGGAAAGAATAAAATACTTAGGAATATATCTACCTAAAGAAACTAAAGACCTATATATAGAAAACTATAAAACACTGGTGAAAGAAATCAAAGAGGACACTAATAGATGGCGAAATATACCATGTTCATGGATTGGAAGAATCAATATAGTGAAAATGAGTATACTACCCAAAGCAATTTATAGATTCAACGCAATCCCTATCAAGGTACCAACAGTATTCTTCACAGAGCTAGAACAAATAATTTCACAATTTGTATGGAAATACAAAAAACCTCGAATAGCCAAAGCGATCTTGAGAAAGAAGAATGGAACTGGAGGAATCAACCTACCTGACTTCAGGCTCTACTACAAAGCCACAGTTATCAAGACAGTATGGTACTGGCACAAAGACAGAAATATAGATCAATGGAACAAAATAGAAAGCCCAGAGATAAATCCACGCACATATGGACACCTGATCTTTGACAAAGGAGGCAAGAATATACAATGGATTAAAGACAATCTCTTTAACAAGTGGTGCTGGGAAATCTGGTCAACCACTTGTAAAAGAATGAAACTAGACCACTTTCTAACACCATACACAAAAATAAACTCAAAATGGATTACAGATCTAAACGTAAGACCAGAAACTATAAAACTCCTAGAGGAGAACATAGGCAAATCACTCTCTGACATACATCACAGCAGGATCCTCTATGACCCACCTCCCAGAATATTGGAAATAAAATAAAAAATAAACAAATGGGACCTAATTAACCTTAAAAGCTTCTGCACATCAAAGGAAACTATTAGCAAGGTGAAAAGACAGCTCAGAATGGGAGAAAATAATAGCAAATGAAGCAACTGACAAACAACTAATCTCAAAAATATACAAGCAACTCCTACAGCTCAACTCCAGAAAAATAAACGACCCAATCAAAAAATGGGCCAAAGAACTAAATAGACATTTTTCCAAAGAAGACATACAGATGGCTAACAAACACATGGAAAGATGCTCAACATCACTCATTATCAGAGAAATGCAAATCAAAACCACTCTGAGGTACCATTTCACACCAGTCAGAATGGCTGCGATCCAAAAGTCTACAAATAATAAATGCTGAAGAGGGTGTGGAGAAAAGGGAACCCTGTTACACTGTTGGTGGGAATGCAAACTAGTACAGCCACTATGGAGAACAGTGTGGAGATTCCTTCAAAAACTGGAAATAGAACTGCCTTATGATCCAGCAATCCCACTGCTGGGCATACACACTGAGGAAACCAGAAGGGAAACAGACACGTGTACCCCAATGTTCATCACAGCACTGTTTATAATAGCCAGGACATGGAAGCAACCTAGATGTCCATCAGCAGATGAATGGATAAGAATGCAGTGGTACATATACACAATGGAGTATTACTCAGCCATTAAAAAGAATACATTTGAATCAGTTCTAATGAGGTGGATGAAACTGGAGCCTATTATACAGAGTGAAGTAAGCCAGAAAGAAAAACATAAATACAGTATACTAACGCATATATATGGAATTTAGAAAGATGGTAACAATAACCCGGTGTATGAGACAGCAAAAGAGACACTGATGTATAGAACAGTCTTATGGACTCTGTGGGAGAGGGAGAGGGTGGGAAGATTTGGGAGAATGACATTGAAATATGTAAAATATCATGTATGAAACGAGTTGCCAGTCCAGGTTCGATGCACGATACTGGACGCTTGGGGCTAGTGCACTGGGACGACCCAGAGGGATGGTATGGGGAGGGAGGAGGGATCAGGATGGGGAACACATGTATACCTGTGGCAGATTCATTTCAATATTTGGCAAAACTAATACAATTATGTAAAGTTTAAAAAATAAAATAAAATTTAAAAAAATAAAGAGGATAAAAAAAATAAAGTATTTTCTGGGGGAAAAAAAAAACAAAAAAACAAACAAAAGCAGAGACATTACTTTGCCAACAAAGATCCGTCTAGTCAAGGCCAAGTGTTTTCCAGTGGTCATGTATTGATGTGAGAGTTGAACTATAAAGAAAGCTGAGCACCGAAGAATTGATGCTTTTGAACTGTGGTGTTGGAGAAGACTCTCGAGAGTCCCTTGGACTGCAAGGAGATCCAACCAGTCCATCCTAAAGGAGATCAGTCCTGGGTGTTCATTGGAAGGACTGATGTTGAAGCTGAAACTCCACTACTTTGGCCGCCTGATGCGAAGAGCTGACTCATTTGAAAAGACCCTGATGTTGGGAAAGTTTGAGGGCAGGAGGAGAAGGGGACGACAGAGGATGAGATGCTTGGATGGCATCACCAACTCAATGGACATGGGTTTGGGTGAACTCCCGGAGTTGGTGATGGACAGGGAGGCCTGGCATGCTGCGGTTCATGGGGTCACAAAGAGTCAGACACGACTGAGCTACTGAACTGAACAGCAAGGTCATTCTCCAAGTAGTAGCATCTTAAACTTTTTTTATGTGCTTGAAATTAAACAAGAAAGTTATAGGTGCCAGCCATTTGGATGGTTTATTAATAATCCATCCCTTATTGAAAAAGTCTTGCCATGTTGCAGCTATGGACTTGGGCTCAAGATGATTAATCCATATGAAAACTCTCCTCCTAGACCCCGTAGTTTCTGATCCTCATATTATAGTGTTTCATGGCACAAATGAGATTCAAAACATACTGAAAAAGAAATACAGTAAGACATGAAGTGAAGTGAAGTGAAAGTCACTCAGTTGTGTCTGACTCTTTGTGATCCCATGGAGTATACAGTCCATGGAATTCTCCAGGCCAGAATACTGGAATGGTTAGCCTTTCCCTTCTCAAGGGGATCTTTCCAATCCAGGGATCGAACCCAGGTCTCCCACAGTGCAGGCAGATTCTTTACCAGCTAAGCCCCCAGGGAAGCCCACAATAAGACATAGTTATTCTTTTTTTTTGGAGGGGGGGCACCATATATTAATGATATGCAGGTGATAGTTGCCACATGCAAATTATGCATAACAGAATAGGAGATAGCCAGGTTTTTAAGAAATGTTCTCAAATTGACAGCATTCCTGGTTAGTCCAGGGAATGGACACTGGCTGGGGAGATTGAAAATTATTTTAAAAGCATTGGAGTGCAAACTCTGATATAAATAATTACTGATAATTATACTCTAAGTGGGAAAAGTAGCTCAAACCAAACTCAGTAAATTCCTAATTATTCAGGATAGAGCTATTCAGATTGGGCTTCCCTGATAACTCAGTTGGTAAAGAATCCACCTGCAATGCAGAAGACCCCTGTTTGATTAATTCAGGATATTCAGATTAATATTTATCAATCCTCAATAATGTTCCTCCTGGTTTCTACGCGTATGGTCATTCACCTTCTTATCATTAACTACACCATAGGTTAGAAGGTAGTACAAAAAAGGTGAAATATAATTCCATTCAGTTTACTACTTAATAGCTCTTTTAAAAAGGCTAATCTAAAATGATAGCTAAAGCAGTAGCTGGGGATTTTTCTACATTTCTCTTTATTGAAAGAAAGAAGAAAGAGAAGTCTCTCAGTCATTTCTGACTCTTTGCAACCCCATGGACTGTAGCCTACCAGACTCCTCCATCCATGGGATATTCCAGGCAAGAGTACACAAAGAGTCAGACACAACTGAATGACTTTCACTTCACTTCACTTCATGTCTTTATTGTGGACATTTAAAAACCTTTCATGTATTGGGTTTTATTGGGATAAGCATATTCTGTGCTCCATGTTACTTATGATAGTAAAATGATAAAAGTAAATGTATTTCCCATCAAAATATAAACATACAGTCATCATGTTAGTAACAGCATATTTGCTAAGGATCAAAGACCGTAGAATGGTACCTTTAACAGCTGTGTATAATATCAGATTAAGATAAAGTAAGAAAGGTGTCGGAGAAGGCAATGGCACCCCACTCCAGTACTCTTGCCTGGAAAATCCCATGGATGGAGGAGCCTGGTGGGCTGCAGTCCATGTGGTCACTAAGAGTTGGACACGATTAAGCTACATCACTTTCACTTTTCATTTCCATGCATTGGAGAAGGAAATGGCAACCCACCCCAGTGCTCTTGCCTGGAGAATCCCATGGATGGGGGAGCCTGGTGGGCTGCCGTCTATGGGGTTGCACAGAGTTGGACACGACTGAAGTTACTTAGCAGCAGCAGCAAGAAAGGTTTTTCTTTTATGGGGTGGTGATATAGAACATTTATTAAGAAAATAGTATATATGTAATCTTTATGTGCACAAGAACTATGAAATTATCAAATATGATATTGATGTATCAAAATAATATTCAGTTTGAAATGTGAAATATCAGTGTGAAAAAGTCCTTAGTTTTCAATTTCACATCAATGAATTAAAATTGCACTGCCTTTGAGAAAAGTAGATTAAGGATTTTTTTTTTTTACAATACAAGATCATGCCCAGGTAATAAATTATTCAAACACTGACAACTGTTCAAAAGAAACCTGGAGATGGTTTAGTAGTCTGTGGAATTCACATATAACAGTATGTCTAATTCTGTGGCACTGTCAAGCATTTAAGTTGACTTCTTCCTTATTTAATTAAAATGTAAAGTTCACATCATGGTGGAACTGTGTACTATTTCTCTCTACTGCAAAAAAAAAAAAAAAGAAATTGTCTCTAAACCTAGTGACTCAAAACAAATATTTAGTATCTCTCAGTTTCTAAGGATCAGGAATCGGTACATGACTTGGCTGGCTCCTCTGCCTCAGGGTCTCTCACAAGGCTGCAGTTCAAATTGTGGGCAAGGGATGAAGTCATCTCAAGGCTGGACTTGGGTGTGTTGAAGGGTCTGCTGCTAAATTCAGTCATGTAATTGTTGGCCAAAATCAGTTACTTCAGAGTCGCTGGAATGAGGGCTTAAATTCCTCCCTGGCAGTAGGCCAAAGGCTTCTCTCAGTTTATAGACATAAGTCTCCTCATGGAATAGTTCAAAACGTGACAGCTGGTTTCATCAGAGCAAACAGAGCAAAAAGACAACAAGTAACAAGTGTTTGGGAGGATGTGGAGAAAACAGAACCCTTGTGAAAGTGTAAATACCTATTGATTGTTACAAGTGTTGATCTCAACTGAACTTGTAGACACTCAAAAGACTTTGACTATTCTATATCAGCCCTGGGTGATACATGAGAAGGTCTTGGAAAAGCAAAGGTACATGAATTTCATTCCAGATCAAGTGAGTCATCTCCAAAAGTGAAGTTTGGATATAAATATTTTTAATCGGTGATCCTCAATGTATCTTCAAGACTACTAACCATTCCTAGATACATGTGCCAAGTTTTTATCCTTCTATTTGACCCATGCTTATATGTCCAGTTTTTTCTGCCACAATACTTGTTACCCTCTTCTTTATGCTCTACCAATCACTAATATAGCCAATCTATTCTTGGAGGGATTGGGAGCAGGAGGAGAAGGGGACGACAGAGGATGAGATGGCTGGATGGCATCACCAACTCAATGCACATGAGTTTGGGTGAACTCTGGGAGTCGGTCATGGACAGGGAGGCCTGGCATGCTGCAATTCATGGGGTCGCAAAGAGTTGGACATGACTGAGCGACTGAACTGAACTGATAGTATGATATGGTATGATATAAAGGGTATATTAGTGACTGATAGGGCATAAACTGGTGGGCTTCCTTTTTGGCTCAGGCTTTAAAGAATTTTTGTCCTTATTTAGTCTTGATTAGAAGTGTCATGGCTTTGGCCCATGATGGGAACTTCCTATATGCATGGCTAATTTTATAGTAATGAGCATAATAAGCAACAGATTATATTCAGATGCAGAAGATTTTCTGCCTTTCCCCATTTTTCTTTGTCTGCCTTCTGGACACTTATCACTCCAAAATGTGTGAGTTCCTGTCAGTCTGAAGTTTCCTTCTTTTCTTTGTCTGCCCAAGGACCACTGTTATTAACAAGATATGCAGTTTCCTGCCATTTGGCCCATGCCCCCTTTCTCTGCTCACATCTAACTACCTGCCTGCTTTAACACCTATAATGCTATGAGCTCTAGTTCTGGTAATAATGTATCTATGAAGAAGTTTTGCAAACATGTTAACTGTAACCCACACACAGTTTAGCAGGCAATGTAAAGAAGCCCATTTATACACACTATTGCTATATTGATCTTTGAGTGATATGGATAATAATTGGCATTATATTTTTTAATTAGATAATTATTTTAATTGGAGGACAATTACTTTAGAATATTGTGATAGTTTTGCCATACATCAACATGAATCAGCTACAGATATACATGTGTCCCCCCATCCTGAACCCCCTTGCCACCTTCCTCCCCACAGTATCGCTCTGGGTTGTCCCAGAGCACTAGTTTTGGGTGTCCTGCTTTATGCATTAAACTTGCACTGGCTATCTATTTTACCTATGGTAATGCACATGTTTCAATTCTATTCTCCCAAATCATCCCACCCTCACTTTCTCTCACTGATTCCAAAAGTCTGTTCTTTACATTTGTGTCTCCTTTTCTGCCTTTCATGTAGGATCATTGCTTCTGTCTTTCTAAGTTCCATATATATGCATTAATATACAGTATTTGTTTTTCTCTTTCTGACTTACTTCACCTTGTAAAATAGACTCCAGGTTCATCAACCTTATTAGAGCTGTCTCAAATGCATTCCTTTTTCTAACTGAGTAATATTCCATTGCATATATGTACCACACTTCCTTATCCATTCATTTGTGAATAGACATGTACATTGCTTCCATATTCTAGCTATTGTAAATAGTGATGCAATGAACATTGGGGTACATATGTCTGTTTCAATTCTGGTTTCCTCAGGGTGTATGCCCAGCAGTGGGATTTCTGGGTTGGATGGCAGTTCTAGTCCCAGATTTTTAAGGAATCTCCACACTGTTCTCCAGAGTGGCTGTACCAGTTTGCATTCCAACCAACACTGTAAGAGTGCACCCTTCTTTCCAAACTCTCACCAGCATTTATTGTTTATATGTAGGATATTTGATGATGGCCATTCTGACCACTGTGAGATGATACCTCATTGTAGTTTTGATTTGCATTTCTCTAATAATGAGTAGTGTCAGGCATCTTTTCATGTGTTTATTAGCCATTTGTATGTCTTCTTTGAGAAATATCTCTTTAGGTCCCTTGCCCAATTTTTTATTGGGTTGTTAGTTTTTCTGGTATTGAGTTGCATGAGCTACTGATATATTTTGGAGATTAATTCTTTGTCAGTTGTTTTGTTTGCTATTATTTTCTTCCATTCTGAGGGATGTCTTTTCACACTGCTTATACATTCATTCACTGTGCAAAAGCTTTTAAATTTAATTAGGTCCCATTTGTTTATTTTTGTTTTTATTTCCATTACTCTGGGAGGTGGGTCATAGAAGATCTTACTTTGATTTATGTCATCAAGTGACATAAATGTTTTCCTATGAGTTTTGTTTCCTATGTTTTCCTCTAAGGACTTTAAAGTTTCTGATCTAACATTTAGGTCTTTAATCCATTTTGAGTTTATTTTGTGTATGCTGTTAGAAAGTGTTCTAGTTTCATTCTTTTGCACATAGTTGACCAGTTTTCCCAGAACCACTTGTTGAAGAGACTGTCTTTTCTCCATTGTACATTTTTGCCTCCTTTTCCAAAGATAAGGTGTCCATGGGTGCATGGATTTATCTCTGGACTTTCTATTTTGTTCCATTGATCTATATTTCTGTCTTTGTGCCACTACAATACTGTCTTAATGACTGTAGCTTTATAGTATAGTCTAAAGACAGGAAGGTTGATTCCTCCAGTTCCATTAATCTTTCTCAAGTTCTGCTTTGACTATTTGGGGTCTTTTATGCTTCCATATAAATTGTGAGATGATTTGTTCTAGTTCTGCAAAAAATATCATTGGTAACTTGATAGGGGTTGTATTGAAAAGCTGACTGTGGCTCAGACCATGAAGCCCTTATTGCCAAATTCAGACTGAAATTTAAGAAAGTGGGGAAAACCACTAGACCATTCAGGTATGACCTAAATCAAATGCCTTATGACTAAAGAGTGGAAATGACAAATAGATTCAAGGGATTAGATCTGATAGACAGAGTTCCTGAAAAACTATGGACAGAGGTTAGTGATATTGTACAGGAGGAGTGATCAAGACCATCCCCAAGAAAAAGAATGCAAAAAGGCAAAACGGTTGCCTGAGGAGGGCTTACAAACAGCTATGAAAAGAAGAGAAGTGAAAGGCAAAGGAGAAAAGGAAACATATACCCATTTGAATTCAGAGTTCCAAAGAATAGCAAGGAGAGATAAGAAAGCCTTCCTCAGTGATCAATGCAAAGAAATAGAGGAAAATAATAGAATGGGAAAGACTAGAGGTCTCTTGAAGAAAATTAGAGATACCAAGGGAACATTTCATGCAAAGATGGGCTCAAAAAAGGGCAGAAATGGTATGGACCTAACAAAAGCAGAAGATACCAAGAGGTGGCAAGAATACACAGAAGAACTGTACAAAAAAAGATGTTCATGACCCAGATAGTCACGATGGTGTGATCACTCACCTAGAGCCAGACATCTTGGAATGTGAAGTCAAGTGGGCCTTAGGAAGCATCACTACAAACAAAGCTAATGGATGTGATGGAATTCCATTTGAGCTATTTCAAATTCTAAAACATGATGCTGTGAAAGTGCTTCACTCAATATGCCACCAAATTTGGAAAACTCAGCAGTGGCCACAGGATTGGAAAATGTCAGCTTTCATTCCAATCCCAAAAAAGACAATGCCAAATAATGCTCAAACTACTGCACAATTGCACTTATCTCACATGCTAGTAAAGTAATGCTTAAAATTCTCCAAGCTTGGCTTCAACAGTACATGAACAGAGAACTTGCACATGTTCAATCTGGATTTAGAAAAGGCAGAGGAATCAGAGATCAAATTGCCAACATGTTTGTTCACAGAAAAAGCAAGGGAATTCCAGAAAATCATCTAATTCTGCTTCATTGACTATGCCAAAGCCTTTGCCTGTGTGGATCATAACAAACTGTGGAGAATTCTGAAAAAGATGAGAATACCGGACCACCTGACCTTCGTCCAGAAAAATCTGTATGTCGGTCAAGAGACAACAGTTAGAACTGGATGTAGTACAACAGATTGGTTCAAAATCGGGAAAGGAGTATGTGAAGGATGTATATTGTCACCCTGCTTATTTAACTTATATGCGAGGTACATCATGAGAAATGCTGGACTGAATGAAGTACAAGCTGATATCAAGATTGCTGGGAAAAATATCAATAACCTCAGATAAGCAGATGACACCACCCTTATGGCAGAAAGTGAAGAAGAACTAAAGAGCCTCTCAATGAAAATGAAAGGGGGGGGGGAAGAAAATGAAAGAGGAGAGTGAAAAAATTGGCTTAAAACTCAACATTCAAAAAACTAATATCATGGCATCTGGTCCCATTACTTCATGACAAATAGATCAGGAAACAGTGGAAACAGTGACAGACTTTGTTTTTGAGGGCTCCAAAATCACTGCAGATGGTGACTGCAGCCATGAAATTAAAAGACGTTTGTTTCTCAGAAGAAAAGTTATGACCAACCTAGACAGCTTATCACAATGCAGAGATCTTATTTTGCTAACAAATTCCATCAAATCAAAGCAGTGCTTTTTTCCAGTTGTCATGTATGGATGTGAGAGTTGAACTATAAAGAAAGCTGAATGCTGAATAATTGATGCTTTTGAACTGTGGTATTGGAGAGGACTCTTGAGAGTCTCTTGGACTGCAAGGAGATCCAACCAGTCCATTCTGAAGGAGATCAGTCCTGAATATTCATTGGAAGGACTGACGCTGAAGCTGAAGCTCCAATACTTTCACCACCTGACATGAAGAACTGACTCATTTGAAAATACCCCAATGCTGGGTAAGATTGAGGGCAGGAGGAGAAGGGGACAACAGAACATGAGATGGTTGGATGCATCACTGACCCAATGGACATGAGTTTGAGTAAACACTGGGAGTTTGTGATGGACAGGGAAGCCTGGTATGCTGCAGTCCATGGGGTCACAAGGAGCTGGACATGACTGGGCTACTGAACTGAACTGAACTGAACTTGGGGAGTATACTCATTTTCAATATATTGATTCTTCCAGTCCAATAACATGGTATATTTCTCCATCTATTTGTATCATATTTTATTTCTTTCATCAGTGTTTACTAGTTTTCTGAATACAGGTCTTTTATTTCTTTAGGTAAATTCAGTTCTAAGTATTTTATCCTTTCCATTTCAATTGTGATTCGGATTGTTTCCTTAATTTCTGATTTCTCATTGTTAGTGTATAAGAATCCAAGGGATTTGTGTGTATTAATTTTATATCCTGCAGTTCTACTATGTTCATTGATTACCTCTAGTTATTTTCTGGTGGCATCTTTAGGGTTTTCTATATAGAAGATTATGTCATGTCCAAATGGTTAGAGTTTTACTTCTTTTTTTGCAATCTGGATTCTTTTTATTTCTTTTTTCTTCTCTGATTGCTAAGGCTAGGACTTCCAAAACTATGTTGAATAGTATTGGTGAGAGTGAGCACTCTTGTCTTTTTCCTGATTTTAGAAGAAATGTATTCCATTTTTCACCATTGAGGATTATGTTTTCTGTGGGTTTGTCATATATGGCTTTTATTATGTTGAGGTATGTTCCTTCTATGCCCACTTTCTGGAGAGTTTTTGTCATAAATTTGTATTGAATTTTGTGAAAGGCTTTCTCTGCATCTATTGAAATAATCATGTGTCTTATCTTTCATTTTCTTAATATGGTGTATCACACTGATTGATTTGCAAATATTGAAGAATCCTTTTATCACTGGAATAAAGCCCACTAGTTAATGAGATATGATCTTTTTAATATGTTGTTGGATTCTGTTTACTAGAATTTAGTTGAGGATTTATGTATCTATGTTCATCAGTGAATAGGCCTGTAGTTTTCTTTTTTGTGATATCTTTGTCTGGTTTTGCTATCAGGGTGATGTCAGCCTTGTAGGACAATTTGGGGAGTTTTCATTCTGAAATTTTCTGGAAGAGTTTGCACAGCATAGCTGTTAGCTCTTTTCTAAATTTTCATCAGAATTCACTTGTGAAGCCATCTGGTCCTGGGCTTTTTTTTGTTGTTGTTCTTGGAAGATTTTTTATTACAATTTCAATTTCTATTCTTGTGATTGGTCTGTTCAGATTAGCTATTTCTTCATCAGTTTTGGAAGGTTATACTTTATTAAGAATCTGTTCATTTCTTCCAAGTTGTCCATTTTTATTGGCATATAGTTGCTCATAGTAGTCTCTTATGGTCATTGTATTTCTGTGTTCTCTGTTGCAATTTCTCCATTTCATTTCTAATTTTATTGATTTGATTCTTCTCCCTTTTTTTTTCGTGATGAGTCTGGCTAATGGTTTTTCTATTTTGTTTATCTTCTCAAAGAACCAACTTGTTGTTGTTGTTTTTTATTTTTGCTATGCTGCTAAGTCATTTCAGTCGTATCCAACTCTGTGCGACCTGATTGATGGCAGCCCACCAGGCTCCCCCGTCCCTGGGATTCTCCAGGCAAGAACACTGGAGTGGGTTGCCATTTCCTTCTTCAATGCATGAAAATGAAAAGTGAAAGTGAAGTCACTCAGTCGTGTCCGACTCTTTACGACCCCATGGACTGCAGCCTACCAGGCCCCTCAGTCCATGGGATTTTCCAGGCAAGAGTACTGAAGTGGGGTGCCATTGCCTCCTCTGATCTTTGCTATAGTCACCTTCATTTGTTTTTCATTTATTTCTGTTATGATTTTTATCATTTCTTTTCTTCTACTAATCTTTGGATTTTTTTGTGTGTGTTCTTCTTTCTCTAGTTGCTTTAGGTATAAAGTTCATTTGTTTATGTAATGTTTTTCTTCTTTCTTGAGGTAGGCTTGCATTGCTATGAATTTTCCTTTTAACACTGATTTTACTGAGTTCCACAGGTTTTGGGGTTTCTTGTTTTCATTTTCATAGGTTTCCATGTGTATTTTGACTTCCATTTTTATTTCTTCAGTGATTTGTTGGTTATTCAGAAGCATATTGTTTAACTTCCTTATGTTTGTGTTTTTTATAGTTTTTATCCACTCTAGTTGATATTTAATCTTACAAACTTATGATCAGAAAAGATGCTTGAAATGATTTTATTTTTTAAAAATTTACCAAGGCTAGATTTGTAGTCCAGGATCCTATCTATCTCGGGTAATATTTCATGTGCATTTGAGAAAAAAACGTGAAATCCATTGTTTTGGGGTGAAATGACCTCTAGATAACGAAAAGTAAGTGGTCTAAAGTATCATTTAAAGATTTTGCTTCCTTGTTAATTTCCTGTTTGGATGGTCTGTCCATTGGTATGAGTGGGGGTATTAAAGTCCCCCACTACCATTGTGTTAAATTCAGTTCAGTTCAGTCACTCAGTTGTGTTCAACTCTTTGCGACCCCATGAATCGCAGCACGCCAGGCCTCCCTGTCCATAACCAACTCCTGGAGATCACTCAGACTCACGTCCATTGAGTCAGTGATGCCATCCAGCCATCTCATCCTCTGTTGTCCCATTCTCCTCCTGCCGTCAATCCCTCCCAGTATCAGAGTCTTTTCCAATGAGTCAACTTTTTGCATGAGGTGGCCAAAGTACTGGAGTTTCAGCTTTAGCATCATTCCTTCCAAAGAAATACAAGGGCTGATCTCCTTCAGAATGGACTGGTTGGACCTCCTTGCAGTCCAAGGGACTCTCAAGAGTCTTCTCCAACACCACAGTTCAAAAGCATCAATTCTTCGGCTCTCAGCCTTCTTCACAGTCCAACTCTCACATCCATATATGACCACTGGAAAAACCTTAGCCTTGACTAGACAGACCTTTGTTGGCAAACTAATGTCTCTGCTTTTCAATATGTTATCTAGGTTGTTGATAACTTGTCTTCCAAGGGGTAAGTGTCTTTTAATTTCATGGCTGCAGTCACCATCTGCAGTGATTTTTGAGCCCCCCAAAATAAAGTCTGACACTGTTTCCACTGTTTCCCCATCTATTTCCCATGAAGTGATGAGACCAGATGCCATGATCTTTGTTTTCTAAATTTTGAGTTTTAAGCCAACTTTTTCACTCTCCACTTTCACCTTCACCAAGAGGCTTTTTAGTTCCTCTTCACTTTCTGCCATAACGGTGGTGTCATCTGCATATCTGAGGATATTGATACTTCTCCCGGCAATCTTGATTCCAGCTTGTGTTTCTTCCAGCCCAGCATTTCTCATAATCTACTCTTCATATAAGTTAAATAAGCAGGGTGCCAATATGCAGCCTTGATGTACTCCTTTTCCTATTTGGAACCAGTTTGTTGTTCCATGGCCAGTTCTAACTGTTGCTTCCTGACCTGCATACAAATTTCTCAAGAGGCAGGTCAGGTAGTCTGGTATTCTCATCTCTTTCAGAATTTTCCACAGTTTATTGTGATCCACACAGTCAAAGGCTTTGGTATCGTCAATAAAGCAGAAATGGATGTGTTTTTTGGAACTCTCTTGCTTTTTTGATGATCCAGCAAGATGTTGCCAATTTGATCTCTGGTTCCTCTGCCTTTTCTAAAACCAGCTTGAACAACTGGAAGTTCACGGTTCACATATTGCTGAAGCCTGACTTGGAGAATTTTGAGCATTACTTTACTAGCATGTGAGATGAGTGCAAATGTGCGTTAGTTTGAGCATTCTTTGGCATTGCCTTTATTTGGGATTGGAATGAAAACTGACCTTTTCCAGTCTTGTGGCCACTGCTGAGGTTTCCAAATTTGCTGGCATATTGACCATAGCACTTTCACAGTGTCATCTTTAAGGATTTGAAATAGCTCAACTGGAATTCCATCACCTCCACTAACTTTGTTCATAGTGATGCTTTCTAAGGCCCACTTGACTTCACATTCCAGGATGTCCGGCTGTAAGCAAGTGATCACACCATTGTGATTATCTGGGTCCTGAAGACTTTTTTGTACAGTTCTTCTGTGTATTCTTGCCACCTCTTCTTAATATCTTCTGCTTCTGTTAGGTCCATACCATTTCTGTCCTTTATCGTGCCCATTTTTGCAGGAAATATTCCTTTGGTATCTCTGATTTTCTTGAAGAGATCTCTAGTCTTTCACATTCTGTTGTTTTCCTCTATTTCTTTGCATTGATTGCTGAGGAAGGCTTTCTTATCTCTTCTTTCTTTTCTTTGGAACTCTGCATTCAGATGCTTATATCTTTCCTTTTCTCCTTTGCTTTTCACTTCTCTTCTTTTCACAGCTATTTGTAAGGCCTCCCCAGACAGCCATTTTACTTTTCTGCATTTCTTTTCCATGGGGATGGTCTTGATCCCTGTTTCCTGTACAATGTCACGAACCTCATTTCATAGTTCATCAGGCACTCTATCTATCAGATCTAGGCCCTTAAATCTATTTCTCACTTCCACCGTATAATCATAAGGGATTTGAGTTAGGTCATACCTGAATGGTCTAGTGGTTTTCCCTACTTTCTTCAATTTATGTCTGAATTTACTAATAAGGAGTTCATGATCTGAGCCACATCAGCTCCTGGTCTTGTTTTTGCTGACTGTATAGAGCTTCTCCATCTTTGGCTGCAAAGAATATAATCAATCTGACTTTGATGTTGACTATCTGGTGATGTCTATGTGTAGTCTTCTCTTGTGTTGTTGGAAGAGGGTGTTTGCTATGACCAGTGCATTTTCTTGGCAAAACTCTATTAGTCTTTGCCCTGCTCCATTCCATATTCCAAGTCCAAATTTTCCTGTAACTCCAGGTGTTATCTTGACTTCCTACCTTTGCATTCCAGTCCCCTATAATGAAAAGGACATCTTTTTTGGTGTTAGTTCTAAAAGTTCTTGTAGGTCTTCATAGAACCATTCAACTTAGCTTCTTCAATGTTACTGGTTGGGGCATATACTTGGATTACTGTGATACTGAATGGCTTGCCTTGGAAATGGACAGAGATCATTCTGTCGTTTTTGAGATTGCATCCAAGTACTGCATTTTGAACTCTTTTGTTGACCATGATGGCTATTCCATTTCTTCTGAGAGATTCTTTGCCACAGTAGTAGATATAATGGTCATCAGAGTTAAATTCACCCATTCCAGTACATTTTAGTTCACTGATTCCTAGAATGTCGACTTTCACTCTTGCCATCTCTTGTTTGACCACTTCCAATTTGCCTTGATTCATGGACCTGACATTCCAGGTTCCTATGCAATATTGCTCTTTACAGCATCGGACCTTGCTTCTATCACCAGTCACATCCACAGCTGGGTATTCTTTTTGCTTTGGCTCCATCCCTTCATTCTTTCTGGAGTTATTTCTCCAGTGATCTCCAGTAGCATACTGGGCCCCTACTGACCTGGGGAGTTCCTCTTTCAGTATCCTATCATTTTGCCTTTTCATACTGTTCATGGGGTTCTCAAGGCAAGAATACTGAAGTGGTTTGCCATTCCCTTCTCCAGTGGACCACATTCTGTCAGACCTCTCCACCATGACCCGCCCATCTTGGGTGGCCGCACAGGCATGGCTTAGTTTCAGTGAGTTAGACAAGGCTGTGGTTCTATTGCAATTAGATTGACTAGTTTTCTGTGAGTATGGTTTCAGTGTTTCTGCCCTCTGATGCCCTCTTGCAACACCTACCGTCTTACTTGGGTTTCTCTTACCTTGGGCATGGGGTATCTCTTCACAGCTACACCAGCAAAGCACAACCGCTGCTCCTTACCTTGGAGGAGGGGTATCTCCTCACCACCGCCCCTTCTGACCTTGAACATGGAATAGCTCCTCTAGGCCCTCCTGTGCCTGTGCAGCCACTGCTCCTTGGAGGTGGGGTTGCTCCTCCCGGCCACTGCCCAGGGCCTCGGACACAGGGTAACTCCTCTTGGCCACTTCCTTGTGTTACTGTCTCTCAGTTTCAATTTCCTCTTTCATATTTGTTAGCATTTGCCTTATGAATTGAGGTGTTCCTATGTTGGGTATTTGTATTTATAATTATTATATCTTTTTCTTCAATTGATCCTTTGATCATTATGTAGTGTCCTTATTTGTCTCTTTCTGAATTCTACCAATAATTAAGAGAGGAGCTGACACCTATCCTACTCAAACTCTTCCAGAAAATTGCAGAGGAAGGTAAACTTCCAAACTCATTCTATGAAGCCACCATCACCCTAATACCAAAACCTGACAAAGATGCCACCAAAAAAAAAAAAAAAAAGAAAAAAAAAGAAAACTACAGGCCAATATCACTGATGAACATAGATGCAAAAATCCTTAATAAAATTATAGCAATCAGAATCCAACAACACATTAAAAAGATCATACACCATGACCAAGTGGGCTTTATCCAAGGGATGCAAGGATTTTTCAATATCCATAAATCAATCAATGTGATACACCACATTAACAAATTGAACAATAAAAGCCATATGATTATCTCAATAGATGCAGAGAAAGCCTTTGACAAAATTCAACATCCATTTATGATAAAAACTCTCCAGAAATCAGGAATAGAAGATACATACCTCAACATAATAAAAGCTATATATGACAAACCCACAGCAAACATTTCCTCAGTGGTGAAAAATTGAAAGCATTTCCCCTAAAGTCAGGAACAAGACAAGGGTGCCCAATCTCACCACTACTATTCAACATGGTTTTGGAAGTTTTGGCCATAGCAATCAGAGCAGAAAAAGAAATAAAAGGAATCCAAATTGGAAAAGAAGAAGTAAAACTCTCACTGTTTGCAGATGGCATGATCCTCTACATAGAAAACCCTAAAGACTCCACCAGAAAATTCCTGGAGCTAATCAATGAATATAGTAACAGTCTTTATTTTAAAGTCTATTTTATCTGATATGAATATTGCTACTCTTGCTTTCTTTTGGTCTCCATTTGCATGAAATGTCTTTTCCAGTCCCTTGCTGTCAGTTTGTATGTTTCCCTAGCTTTGAGGTGGATCTCTTGTAGACAGCACATATAGGGCTCATGTTTTTGTATCCATTTGTCCAGTCTTTGTCTTTTGGTTGGAGCATTTATCCCATTTATGTTTAAGGTAATTATGATCTTTTGGGCTCCAAAATCACTGCAGATGGTGACTGCAGCCATGAAATTAAAAGACGCTTACTCCTTGGAATACAAGTTATGACCAACCTAGATAGCATATTGAAAAGCAGAGACATTACTTTGCCAACAAATGTCCGTCTAGTCAAGGCTATGGTTTTTCCTGTGGTCATATATGGATGTGAGAATTGCACTGTGAAGAAAGCTGAGTGCTGAATAATTGATGCTTTTGAACTGTGGTGTTGGAGAAGATTCTTGAAAGTCCCTTGGACTGCAGGGAGATCCAACCAGTCCATTCTAAAGGAGATCAGTCCTGGGTGTTCTTTGGAAGGAATGATGCTAAAGCTGAAACTCCAGTACTTTGGCCACCTCATGCGAAGAGTTGACTCATTGGAAAAGACTCTAATGCTGGGAGGGATTGGGGGCAGGAGGAAAAGGGGACGACAGAGGATGAGATGGCTGGATGGCATCACCGACTCGATGGATGTGAGTTTGAATTAACTCCGGGAGTTGGTGATGGACAGGGAGGCCTTGCGTGATGTGATTCATGGGGTCGCAAAGAGTCAGACACGACTGAGCGACTGAACTGAACTGAACTGATGATCTTGTTACCATTTACTTTATTGTTTTGGGTTTGTTTTTATAAACCTTTTCTGTTTCCTGTATAGAGAAGATCCTTTAGCATTTGTTGAAGAGCTAATTTGGTGGTGCTGAATTCTTTCAGCTTTTGCTTGTCTGTAAAGCTTTTGATTTTTCTTTCAAATCTGACTGAGATCTTCACTAGGAAGAGTAATCTTGGTTGTAGGTTTTCCCTAATCATCACTTTAAGTATATCCTGTCCTTCTGGCCTGCAGAGTTTCTGTTGAAAAAATCAGCTGTTTTCCTTATGAGGATCCCTGTGTATATTATTTGTTGCTTTTCCCTTCCTGCTTTTAATATGTTCTCTTTGTGTTTAATTTTTGTTAGTTTGGCATGTTCGCCTTCAGTTTTTCCTGTATGGGACTCTCTGGGCTTCTTAGACTTGAGTGGTTATTTCCTTCTCCACTTTAGGTAAGTTTTTGATTATTACCTCCTCAGATACTTTCTCATGTCCTCTCCTTTTGTCTCCTTCTGGGATGCCTATGGTTCAAATGTTGGGGGTGCTTAACATTGTCCCAGAGGTTTCTGAGGCTGTCCTCATTGATTTTTATTCTTTTTTTTTTCCTGCTCTGCCTCATTTATTTCCACCATTCTATATTTCAGCTCACTTATCCTTTCTTCTGCCTCAACTACTGTACTGTTGCTTCTCTTCAGAGTATTTTTAATCTCAGTTATTACATTGCTCATTACTGATTGACTATTCTTTATTTCTTCTACGTCCTTGTTAAACATTTCTTGCATCTTCTCAATCCGTGTCATTAGTCTATTTATCTGTAACTCCATTTTGTTTTCAAGATTTTGGATCATCTTTACTATCCTTATTCTGAATTATTTTCCAAGTAGACTCCCTATCTCCTTGTGTTTTGTTTGGTTTGGTGGGTTTTTAATCATTTTCTTTCACCTGCTGGATATATCTCTGCTTTTCATTTTGTTTAGTTTGCTGTGTTTTAAGTCTCCTTTCTGCAGGCTGGGGGGTCATCATTCCTACTAATTGTGGAGACTGTTCCCTTGTGGATGGGGTTGGACCAGTGGCTTGTGAAGGTTTCATGTTTGGGAGAACTTGTGTCTGTGTTCTTGTGGATGGAGCTGGATCTCGTCTCTCTGGAAGGCAATGCAGTGTCCAGTAGTGAGTTTTGGGGTGTCTGTGGGCTTGGTATGAATTTGGGCAGACCGTCTTTTAATGTTCAGTGTTGTGTTTCTGTTTTCCTGGATTAGCATGGGTGTATTGCATTAGAGGTAGCTGGCTCTTGGGTGGAGCTTGGTCTCAGTGTAGATATGGGGCTTTGTATGGACTCTTGTCTATTTATGTTCCCTGGGTTCAGGAGTTCTGTGATGGTCCAGAGTTCTGGAGTTGAGCCTCCTGCCTCTGGGTTTTGGTGCTCTTCTTACAGTAGCATCAAGACATCCACCCACATGGCACATAAGACACAACCCCTAGGTTAATGGTGAAACAACTCTCCACAGCCAGGAATACCCAAAGAGACTCAGAGTTATATAAAGAAGAGAAGAGGGAAGAGAGACATAGAGGTGACCAGGAAAAGAAAAGAAAAAGTCAAAAGGGAAGAGAATAATCAAGTCAGTAATAAAATACCTAAGTGAAAATGAATACTAAAAATTACACACTTAAAGGCACAAAATTAATAACAAATATCAAAAAGCAAAAATTAAAAGCATAGAATAAAGGTTAGACTCTCAAAAGTATAATATAAAAATGGAATGCAAAACTTAAAAAAATATTGAATTTATTTTAAAAATAAGTTTTTTTAGAAAAGTAATTGTAGGATATAAATAATAAAAGTTAAAGGACTAATAAAGAAACATATTAGAACAGTATGAGGGAAAAAAGAAAAAGAGGATGGGGAAGAAAGAAAAAAGAGAAAAAATAAGAATAAAAAACTAAAGGAAATTTAAAATAATATTTTTTTAATTAAAAGTAATAATAATAAAAATATATCTAGGAATTTCAGGAATTTTGCTGGAGCTGTTATGAGCAGTGTGGAGTCAGTTCAGTGTCAGATAATCTCTTGTTCCAGCTTGCTTTTTCTCAAAGTCAACAGTTGCCCTTAAATGTAGTCTCAGCTTAACTGAAGGATTTTAAACTGCTGCACCTGCAACTTCTGAAGTGGCTCCTTTTTTTCTTTGCTTAGGTTGGCTTCTTCTGCTTACAAATGTCTTCAGTGTGTAATCTCCACCCTGACACGATGGGATGAAATTGGCCACTTATTTGGGCTCACTTGCTCAGTTATATGGAGAAGACAATGGCAATACACTCCAGTACTCTTGCCTGGAAAATCCCATGGATGGGGGAGCCTGGTAGGCTGCAGTTCATGGGGTTGCGAAAAGTCAGACACAACTGAGCAACTTCACTTTCACTTTTTCCTTTCATGCATTGGAGAAGGAAATGGCAACCCACTCCAGTGTTCTTGCCTGGAGAATCCCAGGGATGGGGAAGCCTGGTGGCCTGCCATCTATGGGGTTGCACAGAGTCGGACACGACTGAAGGGACTTAGCAGCAGCAGCAGCAGCTCAGTTCTAATGTGGAGAGGGAGGAACCCTGCAAACAAACATTGCTAGCCTGTGTGGGGAGAGCTTACAGCAAGAACTCCAGTGTGGATGGACCACACTGGATTTGCCACAGTCCAAAGCAGTGTGCACTTCCCAGGTCCAAGCTGCTCAGGCTCCTAGGTGTGCCATGAGGGCATAGTCCCAGATGGACCATGTATCTTATCTGGAGAGCTGGTCTCAGGCTGTGACACTCCTGGCTGATATGAACCATCCAAGATCCCAGAAAGATGAGGTTAGCAACTGGCAGCCTGCTCATAGCTTTGTGGGAGATGCAGTCTCTGGAGCAGACATTCCAGAGACCCCTTTTTTTCTGCCTCTGACTGTCACTGACATGCCTCTCTGCCTACGGGTACACTGTGAGTGACTGCTGGCTTGCTCTCCTTTGGTATTTGCTAAGGCATGACCCTTTGTTCTGTGAACATGCCAGGGGTCACAGTGCAGCATTAGAGCCTTCCAGTGGTAAAGGTCCTTTGTTTGTCTCTCTGGTGTTCCCATGGTTTGAATTGTTTTGTCACATTAGTGCCCTCAGAGCATTCAACTCTGGTCCTTACCCTAAGGACTGATGCAGTCTGTGCCTCCACACCCAGCCCCCACTTGCGGTGGGCAGATGTGAGTGTGTGAGCCAATTCTTGGCTGGTAATCGATGTTCAGCAAGAATTCTGTGGTGATTTATTTATTTTTTTTGTTACACTGCCCTCTGAGATTCCAAAGCTCCCCACTGACCTGACCTGTGAGAGGGTTTCCTATTGTGTGGAAACTTCCCCTCCTTCATGACTCCTTCCCCAGGATGGGTCTCTGTCTGTAAATTGTTTGTCTTTCTTTTTGTCTTTGTCTTTCATCCTGCCTCATTTTGAAGAGGTTGGTTTGCCTTTCTGGGTTTCTGGGGTCCTCCACCAGAGTTCAGAAGTTGTTTTGGGGGATTTGCTCCATATGCAGGTGATCTTTTGATGTATTTTGAGTATAGAAAGTGGCCTCCTCATCCTATTCCTTTGCAATCTTGCAACTGTACAGTATTAGGTGTTTAGGAGCATAAACTTTGGAATTAAACTTGGGCCTGAATGCTTAGATCCATCACCCAACTAGCAGTTGACCATAGGTAAGTTATACATCTTCTCTGAACCTTTGCTTCTTCATGGCGATAATTTGTATCTAAAAATGATCCTCACTATTCATAGATTCCATATTTTCAAATTCGCCTACTCATTAAAATTTATTTGTAATCCAAAAAATCAATATTAATGCCGATTTTATGGTCATTTATGGACATGCAAAGTGTGGCAAAACAGTTTAAATCACCTGATGATACATGTGTTCCCAGCCAAGTCTGAACAAGGTGATGATCTACCTTTACGTTTCAACTCTCATCATATAAGCAAGGTTCCTTTTCATGGTCTATTTAGTGCCACATTTCCCACATTTGTGTTGGTGATTTTTCTATTTAAAATGCCGTCAAGTATAATGCTGAAGGTATAGTTAGTGTTCTTAAGCACAAGAAGTCTTGAATATGTAACAATTAGTGAGAAAAAGAGTATGTTAGATAAGCCTCATTCAGACATGATTCATAATGCTGTTGGTCATGATATCAATGTTAATAAATCAGCAATATTAAATAAGTAGTCTTTAAACAGAGACACAAATAAGACAAAGTTATGTATTGATTCGTTGATGAAAAACTTTTGACCAAGAAGCTAAACATGTATTTTGCATAGGAACAATAAGTCAGTACTCACTAATTCAGTTTTCACGGAGATTTTACAGAACATAACTACCATGAATAATGAAAATCAGGGGTATTTCTAAAGCTTATTTCCAGGATTAAATGAAATAATACATTCAAAAGAAAGCATATTATTATATGGTTCTGTTAATATTGTGACTATCAATACTGTGAGTATTCTTACAGACTAAACTGTTTTTACACAGTGCAGGAAGCTTTTAGGCTATTGGAAAGGCATATTCCTACTTCAATGCACTAAATGAATCCTCCTTGCTTCAGGCAATATGAGAATGCGGCTCAATAGCCCATGTATAGAAATAGCATTATACCAAGCAGTGACTTACTCAGAAAGAACTATTTCAAGTTCAGGGAAAGCCTGTTTTCCCTTGTCAAATTGTCCTAAATAATTCACCCTACAAATTCCATTGTATAGTTTCTCCTTTGGATGTACTTATTATTCTGACTTTAACTTCAGTGGTCTTTATAATCTTTTTAACTTCTCTATGGGCTTGTCTTTTCATACTGTTCATAATGTTCATGGGGTTCTCAAAGCAAGAATACTGAGGTGGTTTGCCATTCCCTTCTCCAGTGGACCACATTCTGTCAGACATCTGACCATGGCCCGTCCATCTTGGGTGGTCCCATACTACATGGCTTAGTTTCATTGAGGTAGACAAGGTTATGGCCCTTGTGATCAGATTGGCTAGTTTTCCATGATTATGGTTTCAGTGTGTCTGCCCTCTGATGCCCTCTTGCAACAGCTACCATCTCACTTGGGTTTCTCTTACCTTAGACGTGGGGTATTTCTTCACAGCTACTGTAGCAAAGCACAGTTGCTGCTCCTTATCTTGAACGAGGTCACCCCTCCTGACCTTGAATGTGGAGTAGTGCCTCTCGGCCCTCCTCTGCGTGTGCAGCCGCCGCTCCTTGGATGTGGGGTTGCTCCTCTCAGCCGCTGCCCCTGACCTCGGGCGTGGGGTAGCTCCTCTCGGCTGTGCTTCTGCATGGTTCATCACAGCTGGAATTCTGAAATAGATGGGAATACCAGACAACCTGACCTGCCTCTTGAGACACTTATATGCAGGTCAGGAAGCAACAGTTGGAACTGGACATGGAACAACAGACTGGTTCCAATTAGGAAAAGGAGTACGTCAAGGCTGTATATTGTCACCCTGCTTATTTAACTTAAATGCAGAGTATATCATGAGGATAGCTGAGCTGGGTGAAGCATAAGCTGGAATCAAGATTTCCAGGAGAAATATCAATAACCTCAGACATGCAGATGACACCACCCTTATGGCAGAAAGTGAAGAGGAACTAAAAAGCCTCTTGATGAAAGTGAAAGAGGAGAGTGAAAAAGTTGGCTTAAAGCTCAACATTCAGAAAACTAAGATCATGACATCCGGTCCCATCACTTCATGGGAAATAGATGGGGAAACAGTGGAAACAGTGTCAGACTTTATTTTTATGGGCTCCAAAATCACTGCAGATGGTGATTGCAGCCATGAAATTAAAAGATGCTTACTCCTTGGAAGGAAAGTTATGACCAACCTAGATAGCATATTCAAAAGCAGAGACATTACTTTGGCAACAAAGTTCCATCTAATCAAGGCTATGGTTTTTCCAGTGATCATGTATGCACGAGAGAGTTGGACTGCGAAGAAAACTGAGTGCCGAAGAATTGATGGTTTTGAACTGTGGTGTTGGAGAAGACTCTTGAGAGTCCCTTGGACTGCAAGAAGATCCAACTAGTCCATTCTACAGGAGATCAGTCCTGGGTGTTCTTTGGAAGGACTGATGTTGAAGCTGAAACTCCAGTACTTTGACCACCTCATGCGAAGAGTTGACTTACTGGAAAATACCCTGATGCTGGGAGGGATTGGGGGCAGGAGGAGAAGGGGACAACAAAGGACGTGAAGGCTGGATGGCATCACCAACTAGATGGACATGAGTTTGGGTGAACTCCGGGAACTGGTGATGGACAGGGAGGTCTGGTGTGCTGCAGTTCATGGGATCACAAAGAGTCAGACATGACTGAGCAACTGAACTGAACTGAACTGATGATCTTGTCTTTATACCCCAGCAATGGAAATGACACAGGCTAATTTAACAGTCATGGATGTTTATTCCTACCATCGTAACTTGAAATAATGTACTATTTATCTACCAGTTCTTCCAGACTTCAGAAATGCCTATGAAATACCAACAGAAAGTCAAAATAACTGATTAAAACAGATCTTTGTGTATAAGAGATTGAGTGTATGGGTATGTGCGCATAAAATTATTTTAGTGATTTAACTGTTATATAGAAATGCCATTTTTGAATTTTGAAAGAGATTAGTGTTCATATATATGAAGGCAATTGCACCCCACTCCGTTACTCTTGCCTGGAAAATCCCATGGACAGAGGAGCCTGGTGGGCTACAGTCCATGGGGTCACTAAGAGTCAGACATGACTGAGCAACTTCACTTTCACTTTTCACTTTCATGCATTGGAGAGGGAAATGGCAACCCACTCCAGTGTTCTTGCCTGGAGAATCCCAGGGACGTGAGAGCCTGGTGGGCTGCAGTCTATAGGGTCGCACAGAGTTGGGCATGACTGAAGTGACTTAGCAGCAGCAGCTGCCAAGTTATTTGCCAAAATGCAGCTTCAGAAATTATGTATTTTTGACAATTGAAAACTCAGAACTTACTTTTCCTGCTTTTGTATTTTGCAGCATTTTATATTGCTGACATTCATTAACTGCTTTGTTACATATTTTTAGTGCCAGAGAAAGCTTTAGAAAGCAGTGTTCTTTCCAAAGGCCATAAAATAATGACTTTTACTACAGAAAGCTAAAAGTTGCACATATTTTAGAAAAAAATGAAAGTTGAAATCTCCGTCTGAGCCTGGAAATCATGTAGACAAGCTTTTGATTTTGTGCCTCACTCCCATCCAAATTCTAAGAATTACTAGTGTATGCTGTTCTAGAGATTCTAATTGTCTTTCTCTTAGAATATTGTTTTAAATCTAGCCATGGCAACCAACTGTGAATATAAAACCCAAAAGATAGCTAGTTTATCCTTTTTACCCTTCAAACTCAAAAGTTTTAAACAATTAATGCAGATATTGAAAGTACAAAGTATTTTGCACTTAATTCTATTAAGCAGTCTAAGTCTAGGATCAATTCAATATTAGCCATAGTTTCTAAATTATTCTTGAGGAAAGTACATTCTAGCTAACATTAAAATCAAGTCAAATTTATATTGTTTAATTCCTTTCTCTATATGTTTGAAATTATCCACGAAGTGCTGAATGTATCCTCATTTGAAACTTCACCATATGGATAAAACACTGCCTTCTCTCACAGAAGGCAGTGGGCAGAATAAAGATGAAAAGTTCGTTACACTGACAATGACAAGAGAGGAAAATATGATTTTACTTCTCAGTTCTTCCAAAGACATAATCAAGGTCACAATGATAATCTATCTGAAATATAAAACTTGTGCTCCTAAGCAATCCCACCAAACTGAATAATTACATGTCTTAAAACATGGAGGGCTGAACTCAATTATATGATTTTTTCTCTAAATGATATCTTCAATGATCACATAATTACATATGAATTTATATTTTAGTACAGAGAAAAATAAGGATAATATAGTGAGGAGAAACATAAACATTAGTGTATTTAATTCAAAGAAATGTATTTTTTACTGAAGTAATATCCTCTGCATGTTTTTGGTGTCCAAACATCCTTTATTTGTGAACTTCTTGATAGTAAATGACATTTTTAAAATATCATTACTTGCCAAAATTAAACATTGACAACTATACATGAAATATAAAAATCTGGGTGTCTCTAGTCCATGAAACAAGTTAACCAGGGGAAACACTCTCCACCCTAACAGAAAGGATTAGATCCATTTGGCTGTTTAATATCATAGAAATAAGACCAACTGGTTATTAGTGGTTTTGCCTACTTACAATGACATAAACACAATATAAGCATTCTTTAACTTCATTGAAATGTTAAAACTTTTAAGCCAAAGACATGATTTCATCAACAGATATAATGATGTTGCCCTAAAATTCACCTCTATTCTGCTCTTTGGTTATACATTTCTTGATTGAGTTAACATTGTAATGTAGGTGCTTAAAAAGAAAAGACTAATATATAGCATAAAAAAACCACTAACATAATAAAACAAAGAGTTCCATACAATAAGGCAACAAAAGAGATAAGATGGAACCTTTAAAACATTCAATTAATCCAAAATGATACAGAAAAAGAAGAAACAAAACAAAGAGCACATTAGAGAAATAAATAAATAGCAACATGATGGACTTAACCCTACACGTATCAATAATTGCTTTAAATGCAATGGCCTAAAAGTCCTAATTAAAAGTCAAAGATTGTCATATTGGATAAATAAAGCAAAATTTGACTATAGGCTCCCTAGTTAAAACTCACTATAAATATAAATATACACATATATTAAAAGTTAATAGGATGTATGTTAGTTTGCTGAAGCTTCTACACTAAGTACTAAGATTTGGGTGACAAAACAACAGAAATTTATTATCTCATAGTTCTATAGACTAAAAGTATGTAAGTAAGGTGTTAGCAGGATTATGCTTCCTCTGAAACTCTGGGAAAAATCCTTGCATGCCTCCTCCTACTTTCTTATGGTGACTGGAAAAATTGGTATTCCTTGACTTACAGTTCCATAAGATCAATCTTTCCTTTCATCTTCATGTGGCATTCTGCTTATGCCTGTGTTCTTCACATCATCTTCCTTCAGTACATACTTATCTTTGTGTCTGATAATTTTCTTTTTATTATAAGAATATCAGTTATATTGAACCTCATTTTAACTCTGTAAAGACCCTATCTTTTGGGGAGGACACAATTCAGCCCATAAGAGATGGGGAAGGATATACGTGCTAACATTAATCAAAACAAAAAAAAGCTGAAGTTGTCATGTTAATGTCAGTCAAATAAAATTTCAAGCAAGTGATATTACCAAGGATTGTTGTTCAGTAGCTCAGTCCTGTCTAACTCTTTGTGACCCCGTGGACTGCCAGGCATCCCTGTTCTTCCCCATCTCCTGGAGCTTGCTCAAACTCATATCCATGCAACCATCTCATCCTCTGTCACCCCCCTTCTACTCCTGCCTTCAATGTTTCCCAGCATCAGGGTCTTTTCTAATGAAAATATAATTAGAACGGCCACATCAGGTGCCCAAAATATTGGAGCTTCAACTTCAGCATCAGTCCTTCCAATGAATATTTAGGATTGATTTTCTTTAGGATTGACTGGTTTGATCTCCTTGCAGTCCAAAGGACTCTCAAGAGTCCTCTCCAACACCACAGTTCAAAAGTCGCAATTCTTTGGTGTTCAGCCTTCTTTATTCCATGTTATTAAAGTCATCAATCCATAAAAGTACACAATGATACTAAACATTTATATAACTATTAACAGGTATGGAATACATGAAGCAGAAATAGATAGAACAGAAAGAAGAAATAAATCCATATTTATAGTGAGAAATTTCAGTACTTTTCTCTGGGTAATTGATAAAAAAAAGTAGACAGAATATCAGCATGGTTATAGTAGATAAACAACATTATCAACCAATATGATCTTAATACACTCCAACCAATAGCTGTAAAATACATATTCTTTTCAAATGCACATGGATATTGACCAAGATAGACCATATTCTGGGACATAAAACAACTTTCAATTAATTTAAAAGGATTCAAGTCATATCAAGTATGCTCTGTGACCACATGGAATAAAAATATAAATCAATAACAGAAAAATTCTCAGGAAAATCTTGAAGTATTTATAAACTCTGGGAGAGGAAACAGTTTTCTTCAACAACCTCTTAGGGTTCCTGACTGGGTCCGAATATTAACAAAAGAAAGGCATATTTTGTTGAATTTTTAAATGTACATGGGGAACATTCATGAGTGAATGAAAACCTGAAGAAACTATCAGAGTAGGAAATTTTTAATGCCTTTCAGAAAAAGAAACAATAAATTTGTGTGAAGAATGACAAGACAAAGGGCCATGAGTTAGCAAATAGTGAAGAAGTAACTTGGAAGATAAGGGTTGGTTTAATAAGAGTTGTTTATACAGATTTTTTGATCCCAAATTCCCTGTCTCTGGTGATAAGAATGTGTTCCTTCCTTCTTGTGGGAGATTTATCTACTATTTTCAAAGAAGAAAGGTGAATTGTGGGAGTGAAGTCAGAGTTTTCTTCTTGCTTCTGCTGTTATCTCAAATTCCTTTAGCTTAAGATATTAAATATCAAGGTGCTATATTTGGGGTAGCATGTCCTGAACTCTATCAAACTAAGCAGCACATTTCCAACTACCCAATGGGTGAACACTGATTTCAAGTTACATTAAGAAGGATTGCAAATTAAATGAAAATGAAATTACAACATACCAATATTTGTAGCTCAGTCAGTAAAGAATCAGCCTGCAGTGCAGGAGACCTGGGTTTGATCCCTGGGTCGGGAAGGTTCCCTGGAGAAGGAAATGGCAACCCACTCCAGAATTCTTGCCCAGAAAATCCCACGGACAGAGGAGCCTGCTGGGCTGCAGTCCATGGGGTCACAAAGGGTTGGGCATGACTGAACAACTAACACTAACCCCACTAAATCAGTACTTGGGGGGATTTACAGCATTAAATGGTTATATTAGAAAATAAGAAAGTTTTCCAATTAAGGACCTTTGTTTCCCTTTGGAAACCAGGGAAAGAAGAGCAAAGTCATTCCAAAATAAGGATAAGAATGAAAAACATTAAGATCAGCATGGAAGTAAATTCAATTAAAAAATAGAAAAACAATAGACATGAAAAAGAGAGAATTTTACCATGTTCATGACATGAATGGGATCAGAGAGTCAGACACGACTTAGCAACTGAACAAAAACATGAAGTGAAACACTCAGTATTGCAAGATTGATAATGATACTTAAGATGGTTGATATTATCCATAAATGTTTCAATAAAATCAAAGTAATTCTAATTAAAATCCCAGCTATCTTTTTGTAGAAATGGGCACACTGATTATGAAATTCGTATAGAAATAAAAAGAATCCATAATAAGTTTAACAACTTTGAAAAAGAAGAAAAAGTTAGAGTACTAACACTATCTTTTTTTTTTTTTTAATTTTCACGATATGTTCCCCCACTTTATTCAGCTATAAAATATCTTACTTTAAGGCTTATACTGCAACTGTAATCAAAGACAACATTCTATTAATATGAAACTAGATCCATGGAACAGAAGAGTAAATCCAGATATAAATTCACATATATGGGCAACCTAATATTGAAAAGCATGCTTTGTTAATAGAGTGGAGAAAGAAGAACCTTTTCAGTAAATGGTGCAGAAAAAGAAGCTATACATATCTTAAAAAGTTAAACATATTCCTTTAATATTGTTCAGTCATTCCACTTCTAAGTTTTACCCAAGAGTAATGAAAGTATCAGATCAGATCAGATCAGATCAGTCGCTCAGTCGTGTCTGACTCTTTGCGACCCCATGAATCGCAACACGCCAGGCCTCCCTGTCCAGCACCAACTCCCGGAGTTCACTCAGACTCACGTCCATCGAGTCAGTGATACCATCCAGCCATCTCATCCTCTGTCATCCCCTTCTCCTCTTGCCCCCAATCCCTCCCAGCATCAGAGTCTTTTCCAATGAGTCAACACTTCGCATGAGGTGGCCAAAGTACTGGAATTTCAGCTTTAGTATCATTCCTTCCAAAGAAATCCCAGGGCTGATCTCCGTCAGAATGGACTGGTTGGATCTCCTTGCAGTCCAAGGGGCTCTCAAGAGTCTTCTCCAACACCACAGTTCAAAAGCATCAATTCTTCGGCGCTCAGCCTTCTTCACAGTCCAACTTCGTATACATTTATACAAAATTTTGTAAAAAATAATCATTCAGCTTTATTTGTAATCTAAGAACTGAAAACAATTCAAATGTGTAGTGAGTGGACAAAACAGTTTTTGTTCAGTCGCTGTCATGTCCAACTCTTTGCAACTCCATGAAATGTAGCATTCTAGGATCCTCTACCCTCCACTGTTTGCCAGAGTTTGCTCAAATTCATGTCCATTGAATCAGTGATGCTATCTAACCATCTCATCCTCTGCTGCCCTCTTCTCATTTTGACTTAAATCTTTCCCAGCATCAGGGTCTTTTCTAATGAGTTGGCTCTTCACATCAAAGTATTGGAACTTCAGCTTCAGCATCAGTCCTTACAATGAATATTCATGGTTGATTTCCTTTAGGATTGACTAGTTTGATCTCTTTGCAGTTCAAAGGACTCTCAAGACTCTTCCCCAGCACCACAATGGTGCAGGGAGGGAAGTGGGAGGGGGGTTCAGGATGGGGACCATGTGTACACCTGTGCCGGATTCATGTTGATGTATGGCAAAACCAATACAATATTGTAAAGTAATTAGCCTCCAATTAAAATAAATAAATTTAAATTTAAAATAAAAAAAATAAAATATTTTAAAAAAGCACCAATTCTTCAGCACTCAACCTTCTTTATGAACCAACTTTAACATCCATACATGACTACTGGAAAAATCATAGGTCTGACTACATGGACTTTTGCCAGTGAAGTGGTGTCTGCTTTTTAATATGCTGTCTAGGTTGGTCATAGCTTTCCTTCAAAGGAGCAAGCTTCTTTTATATTCATGGCTGAATCACTGTCTGCAGTGATTTTGGAGCCTAAGAAGATAAAATCTGCCACCACTTCCAATTTTTCCCCTTCTATTTGTCATGAAGTGATGGGGCAAGATGCTATGATCTTAGTTTTTTGAATACTGAGTTTCAAGTCAGCTTTTTCTCTCTTCTTTCACCCTCATCAAGAGGTTCTTCACTTTCTGCCATTAGATTGGTGTCTTCTGCAAATCTGAGGTTGTTGATATTTCTCCTTGCAATCTTGATTCCATCTTATGATTCATCCAGCCTGGCATTTTACATGATGTATTGTGCATATAGGTTAAATAAGCAGGGTGGAAGTACACAGCCTTCATGTATACCTTTGACAGTTTTGAATCAGTCAGTTTTTCCATGTCCGGTTCTAACTGTTGCTTCTTGACCTGCATACAGGTTTCTCAGGAGACAGGTAAGGTGGTCTGATAATCCCATCTATTGAAGAATTTTCCACAGCTTGTTGTGATACACACAGTCAAAGGATTTGGTGTAGTCAATGAAGCACAAGTACATATTTTTCTGGAACCCCCTTGCTTTCTTCAGATACAACAGATGTTGGTAATTTGATCTCTGGTTCCTCTGCCTCTTTGAAACCCAGCTTGTACATCTGGAATTTCTCAGTTCACATATTGCTGAAGCCTAGCTTGAAGGATTTTAAGCATAAACTTGGTAGCATGTGAAATGACAGCAATTGTACACTAGTTTGAACAGTCTTTGGTATTGCATTTCTTTGGGATTGGAATGAATATTTACCTTTTGCAATCCTGTGGTCATTGCTGAGTTTTTTAAAATTTGCTGACATATTGAGTGCAGCACTTTAATGGCATCATCTTTTAGGATTTGAAATAGCTCAGCTGGAATTCCATTACCTCCACTAGCTTTGTTCATAGTAATGCTTTCTTAAGGCCCACTTGACTTCACACTCCAGGATGTCCAGTTCTAGGTGAGTGACCTAAAAGTTGTGGTTATCTAGGTCCTTCAGGCTTTTCTTGTATGGTTCTTCTATGCATTCTTGTCACCTCTTCTTTAAAAAAAATTATTTTTTAACTGAAGGATAATTGCTTTACAGAGTTCTGTTGTTTTCTGTCAAACCTCAACATGAATCAGCCATAGGTATACATATATCCCCTCCCTTTTGAAACTCCCTCCAATCTCCCTCCCCATCCCACCCCTCTAGGTTGATACAGAGCACTTGTTTGAGTTTCCAGAGCCATACAGTGAATTTCCATTGGTTATCTATTTTACAGATGGTAATATAAGATTTCATGTAACTCTTTCCATATCCCTAAGTCTATTCTCTATGTCTGTTTCTCTGTTGCTGCCCTGAAAATAAATTCTTCAGTACCATTCCTCTAGATTCCATGTATATGTGTTAGAATATGATTTATCTTTCTCTTTCTGACTTACTTCACTCTGTGTAATACATTCTAGGTTTATGAATTTCATTAGAACTGACTCAAATGTATTCCTTTTTATGGGTGAGTAATGTTCCATTGTGAAGACAGCTGAGCGCTGAAGAATTGATGCTTTTGAACTGTGGTGTTAGAAAAGACTCTTGAGAGTCCCTTGGACTGCAAGGAGATCCAACCAGTCCATTCTAAAGGAGATAAGTCCTGGGTGTTCTTTGGAAGGGATGATGCTAAAGCTGAAACTCCAGTACTTTGGCCACATCATGCGAAGAGTTGACTCATTGGAAAAGACTCTGATGTTGGGAGGGATTGGGGGCAGGAGGAAAAGGGGATGACAGAGGATGAGATGGATGGATGACATCACTGACTCGATGGATGTGAGTTTGGGTGAACTCTGGGAGTTGGTGCTGGACAGGGAGGCCTGGCGTGCTGCAATTCATGGGGTCGCAAAGAGTTGGACACGACTGAGCAACTGAACTGAACTGGACTGAACTGAATGTTCCACTATGTATATGTACCACAACTTCTTTATCCATTGATCTGTCGATGGACATATGGGTTGATTCCATGTTCTAGCTATTGTAAATAGTGTTGCAATGAACAATGGAATACGTGTGTCTTCTTCAATTTTGGTTTCCTCAGTGTATATGCCTAGGACTGGGATTGCTGGGTAATATGGTAGTTTTATTACTAGTTTTTAAGGAATCTCCATACGTCTTCCATAGTTGTCACCCTTCTTAGTCTCATCTGCTTTTGTTAGATCTTTATATTCTCTATCTTTTATTGTGTCCATCCTTGAATGAAATGTTTCCTTAATACCTCCAATTTTCTTGAAGAGATCCCTAGTCTTTCTCATTCTATTCTTTTACTCTTATTTCTTTGAACTGTTCATTTAAGAAGGCCTTCTTTTTTTTAACTTTATTTTCTTTTAATTTAAATTTCTTATCTCTCCTTGGTATTCTCTAGAACTCTGCACTCAGTTGGGTATATCTTTCCCTTTCTCCCTTGTCTTTCTCTTCTCTCTCTCTCTCTCTTTTTTTTTTTTTTTGTAAAGCCTCATCAGACAACCACTTTGCCTTCTTTCATTTCTTCTTCTTTGGAATGCTTTTGGTCACTGCCTTCAGTACAATGTTATGAATCTCCATCCATAGCTCTTCAAGCATCTGTCTACCAGACTACTCCTTTGAATCTATTCATTATTTCCACTGTATAACCATAAGGAATTTGATTTAGATCATACCTGAATGTCGTAGTGTTTTTCCCTACTTTCTTCAATTTAAGCCTGAATTTTTCAATAAGGAGCTCATGATTTGAACCACTGCCAGCTCCAGGTCTTGTTTTTACTGGGCGTATAGAGCTTTTCTATCTTTGGCTGCAAAGAACAAAGTCAATCTCATTTCAGTATTGCCCATCTGGTGATGTTCATGTGTAGACTCATTTCTTGGGTTGTTGGAAATGGGGGTTTGCTATGACCAGCGTGCTCTTTTGACAAAAATATGTTTTCCTTTGCCCTGCTTCATTTTGAACTCCAAGGCTAAACTTGCCTGTTATTCCAGTCATGTCTTGACTTTCTACTTTTGTATTCAAATCCCTTGTAATGAAAAGGATATCTTTTTTTGGTGTTATTTCTAGAAAGTGTTGTAGGTCTTTACAGAACCAGTTAACTTCAGCTTCTTCAGCATCAGTGATTAGGGTACAGACTTGGTTTACTCTGATGTTGAATGTTTGGCCTTGGAAGTGAAGCGAGATCATTCTGTCATTTTTTAAATAGTATTTCATTTTATGTAAAATAAAATGTGGAATACATAAGATGAAATACTACTCAGCAATAAAAATTAATGAACTCTAAGTGCAGGTTATCTAGTCCCTTAAATCTATTTCTCACTTCCACTGTGTAATCATAAGGGATTTGATTTATGTCATACCTGAATGGTCAAGTGGTTTTCCATACTTAGTCTGAATTTGGCAATAAGGAGTTCATGGTCTGAGCCACAGTCAGCTCCTGGTCTTGTTTTGGTTGACTGTATAGGGCTTCTCCATCTTTGGCTGCAAAGGATATAATCAATCTGATTTCGGTGTTGACCATCTGGTGATGTCCATGTGTAGAGTCTTCTCTTATGTTTTTGTAAGAGGGTATTTGCTATGATGAGTGCATTTTCTTGGCAAAACTCTATTAGTCTTTGCCCTGCTTCATTCCGTATTCCAAGGCCAAATTTGCCTGTACTCCAGGTGTCTCTTGAGTTCCTACTTTTGCATTCCAGTCCCCTATAATGAAAAGGACATCTTTTTTGGGTGTTAGTTCTAAAAGGTCTTATAAGTCTTCAAAGAACTGTTCAACTTCAGCTTCTTCAGCATTACTGGTTGGGGCATAGACTTGGATTACTGTGATATTGAATGGTTTGCCTTGGAAACGAACAGAGATCATTCTGCATGCAAGAACTGCATTTCAAACTCTTTTGTTGACCATGATGGCTACTCTATTTCTTCTAAGGGATTCCTATACACTGTACTAGATATAATGTTCATCTGAGTTAAATTCACCCATTCCAATCCATTTTAGTTCGCTGATTTACTCTTGCCATCTCTTGTTTGACCACTTCCAATTTGCCTTGATTCATGAAACTGACATTCCAGGTCCTATAGATCTATAGATCTATCTATAGATCTGATAGATGAAGTGCCTGATGAACTATGGACTAAGGTTCATGACATTGTACAGAGGACAGGGATCAAGATCATCCCCATGTAAAAGAAATGCAAAAAAGCAAAATGGCTGTCTGGGGAGGCCTTACAAATAGTTGTGAAAAGAAGAGAAGTGAAAAGCAAAGGAGAAAGGGAACGATATAAGCATCTGAATGCAGAGTTCCAAAGAATAGCAAGAAGAGATAAGAAAGCCTTCCTAAGTGATCAATGCAAAGAAATAGAGGAAAACAACAGAATGGGAAAGTCTAGAGATCTCTTCAAGGAAATTAGAGATACCAAGGGAACATATCATGCAAAGATGGGCTCGATAAAGGACAGAAATGGCATGGACCTAACAGAAGCAGAAGATATTAAGAAGAGGTGGCAAGAATACACAGAAGAACTGTACAAAAAAGATCTTCAAGCCCAAGATAATCACGATGCTGTGATCACTCACCAAGAGCCAGACATCCTGGAATGTGAAGTCAAGTGGGCCTTAGAAAGCATCATTAAGAACAAAGCTAGTGAAGGTGATGGAATTCCAGTTGAGCTATTTCAAATCCAAAAAGATGATGCTGTGAAAGTGCTGTAATCAATATGCCAGGAAATTTTGAAAACTCAGCAGTGGCCACAGGACTGGAAAAGGTCAGTTTTCATTCCAATTCCAAAGAAAGGCAATTCCAAAAAATGCTCAAACTACCACACAATTGCACTTATCTCACACACTAGTAAAGTAATGCTCAAAATTCTCCAAGCCAGGCTTCAGCAATACGTGAACCATAAACTTCCAGATATTCAAGCTGGTTTTAGAAAAGGCAGAGGAACCAGACATCAAATTGCCAACATCTGCTGGATCACCAAAAAAACAAGTGAGTTCCAGAAAAACATCTATTTCTGCTTTATTGACTATGCCAAGCCTTTGACTGTGTGGATCACAGTAAACTGTGGAAAATTCTGAAAGAGATGGGAATACCAGACCACCTGACCTGCCTCTTTAGAAACCTATATGCAGGTCAGGAAGCAACAGTTAGAACTGGACATGGAACAACAGACTGGTTCCAAATAGGAAAAGGAGTATGTTAAGGCTGTATATTGTCACCCTGCTTATTTAACTTATATGCAGAGTACATCATGAGAAACGCTGGACTGGAAGAAACACAAGCTGGAATCAAGATTGCTGGGAGAAATATCAATAACCTCAGATGTGCAGACGACACCAGCCTTATGGTAGAAAGTGAAGAGGAACTAAAAAGCCTATTGATGAAAGTGAAAGTGGAGAGTGAAAATGTTGGCTTAAAGCTCAACATTCAGAAAACTAAGATTATGGCATCCGGTCGATGGGGAAACAGTGGAAACAGTGTCAGACTTCATTCTTTTGGGTTCCACAATCACTGCAGATGGTGACTGCAGCCATGAAATTAAGACACTTACTCCTTGGAAGGAAAGTTATGACCAACCTAGATAGCATATTGAAAAGCAGAGACGTTAGTTTGCCAACATGGGTCCATCTAGTCAAGGCTATGGTTTTTCCTGTGGTCATGTATGGATGTGAGAGTTGGAGTGTGAAGAAGGCTGAGTGCCAAAGAACTCATGTTTTTGAGCTGTGGTGTTGGAGAAGACTCTTGAGAGTCCCTTGGACTGCAAGGAGATTCAACCAGTCCATTCTGAAGGAGATCAGCCCTGGGATTTCTTTGGCAAGAACGATGCTAAAGCTGAAACTCCAGTACTTTGGCCACCTCATGTGAAGAGTTGACTCACTGGAAAAGACTCTGATGCTGGGAGGGATTGGGGGCAGGAGGAGAAGGGGACGACAGAGGATGAGATGGCTGGGTGGCATCACTGACTCGATGGACGTGAGTCTGAGTGAACTCCAGGAGTTGGTGATGGATAGGGAGGCCTGGCATGCTGCGATTCATGGGGTCGCAAAGAGTCGGACACGACTGAGTGACTGAACTGAACTGAACTGAAGTGCAGGTTACAGCATGAATGAAGCTTTAAATAATTTTGCTTAGTGAAAGAAAACAGTAAAAGAGTAATTAATGAAAGATTCCTTTTATTTGAAAACTTAGAAGATATTTGTGGTTGCCTGTGAAGGTTGGTGGGTCAAGATTACAAAAGGGTAGTAGGAAACTTTTGAGGTTTGATATATTCATTACATTATTTTTAGTGATAGTTTCAAATTATTAATATATGCTAAGACTGTCAAAATTATACATTTTAAATATGTGCAATTTATTTTGTGTCAATTCTGCTCAATAAAGCCATTTAATGTTTTTTTGAAAGTTATAGCTCTTATTTTTAACAGGTCATCAGATGGTTCTAATATGTATGCGGGGTTGAGAACCAGAGATCTAGCTATTTCACCACAAGGTGTGAAAAAGCTGATTGTTCATATATCCCTTTTTATCTTCTTTTCTATGCATTTATTTGCTTAAAAAGACATGCTATTTTTCACTTCAGTTAGATAAAGACCTAGCTTGAAAAGAGGTATATTTGCAGCAATCTTTAATTCCTCGAACTATTCATTTAATATTGCTGTATATCATGGAATGTTAAAGGAAGAGACAAATATGTGGATCATCTTTCCTTGGTGTTTTGTTAGGTTAAGGGACAGAGTGAATTTTCACCTAGACAGGAGAAAATACTGTAATATTAGGACTAAAAAAAAATCTCTGTTAAATTTTTTTCATTGAACCAGCCATAGACCAGTAGGGGCCAGATAACTAGTAAAATATCCTAAGTTTCTTCAGGGAAAAATATAGTGTATCGAATAATGTACTGAATGATACTTGGTCAAATTATGTTAGTATTATTTCCAACTCTGAACATCCACTTTATTAAGAAAAAAATAGTTGAAGTCCAAATGGATGTTTAAAAATAAATTGAGGAATTCTCAAAGGAAGTAAGATCATTTACCATATAAAAGAGAAGACTTTGGTTGGGCAAGGAGTATGACAGGTATTAACATTTGAAAGAAGGGAAGGAGCATCTTCTATGGTGAGGATAATGACAATATCCCTGGAGAAACAATGAAAATGTGACTCCAGAGGAATTATTTTTATGTTATTATTTTTGTTTCATAATTGAATTCAGGCAGTGTGACTCTAGGTAAAGACAATTTGTACACAATCTTAGATTCTTTCACACAGTGGCTGGGATCACCATGCACTCCTCCACATCATCACAATCACACAATTGATATGTCTCTAATCTGTGCTGTGACTCTACAGTACAGCTCCTTCACAAGAAATTCCCACTAGGAAATAACTCAAGAAACACTTTGGAAAGAGTTACATGTCTTCACTCCCTAACAAAGTAAAGACCCAAGTAAATTATAGTTTTAGACAAGCCGGTCTACCTGGAACCTCCAATATATCGCTTGGCTGATTCAAGCTTATTATTTCACATTAGAAACTAGCCTCTCAGGTACAGATGTCCTATTTTAGGTGAGAAATTTGAATGGATTTTTCAATTAAAGAAAACATTCATTTTATCTAAATTACCATTGCTATTTGTGTTCATTGACTAGAGAATTCTAATTCATCAATTAGCCCCAAATCATCTTTTGTTCTGAAGGCTTATTACACAAGCCAGTTTCAAAGATATCATGTCATATCAATGATATCAAGTGATATCAATGTATTCCTTCTAGAATTAACAAATGGAACTTATAGAAAATGAGTAATGGAGTATTCTAATTAGTTAACTCTCATGTTTGAATTTCTTTAAATACCATTATATAAACATGAAAATTTTAATATCAAAGGTAATACTTATCACTAAAACTAGAATCTGCAGGCTTGTTTGTTTTACTTTAGAATGTATCTGAATATGTAAAGTATCTTTATTAACAGCAACAATTGGTCTATGTGCTTATAAACTAAATTCAGGTTATTTCATTATTTTGGATTCTGAGTAAATGGAACTTTACTATATTGGGCTCAGCATGAATCTATTATATTCTATTTGAGCTTAAGGATAACATTATTCAGGTATTCAGGGAGATTAAACACTAATATAGTAAAGTTCCATTTACTCAGAATGCAAAATAATGAAATAACCTGAATTTAGTTTACAAGCACATAGACCAATTGTTGCTGTTAATAAAGATACTTTATATACATGCACTCATATACACAAAATATACTTTATTTGCACTATTTGTAGATTTCATGGAAACAAAGGCTTTTAGAACTTCATGATTTCTTCCCATTTTTAACGATGATTGAAAATGTCTAGTTTCTGTGACTGTCATCAGTATACACATATCCAGCATCAGGCCAAAAATGTGAATCTTGACAGCTCCTGCCAAGGCAGTAACATTGCTCTCAGCTGGACTTTCAATTCCTTGCAACAGGCAGGACATCAACAATGTCAACTCATTTATCTACAGTGGTAATGGCCCTAGCTTATTATGAGAGTACATGAGAATCCAGGTTTTAGAAATACGACTAAAATACTTAAATATAGGGCTTGCCAGGTGGCGCTACTGGTAACAAACCCACCTGCCAATGCAGGAAACTTAAGAAAACACGAGTTTGATCCCTGGGTCAGGAAGATCTCATGGAGGAGGGCATGGCAACCCACTCCAATATTCTTGCCTGGAAAATCCCATGGACAGAGGAGCCTGGCAGGTTACAATCCATATGGTGGTGCAGAGTCGCACATGACCAAAGTGACTTAGCACACACACATTCCAATATAAAATTAAAAGTTAAAATAAGAAAAGGACTAATATAGAGTTAAGGGAAAAAATGCAGTCCCAAAAGCTTTCTTTCAATAATTTAAAAAGTTACCTAAGATAAGAACATATCAAAACACAGAAATGGAAACTACTCAAATAGATTTTCTAAAAAGAGGGAAGAGTTTACTATAACATTTAAGAGTATGAGCTTTGGTCACTTTATTCATCTGTTAAACAAGGTAATGATTCTTAATGCCAGTGTGTAGTAAGAACCAAATGAGGTTCACATGTTAAATGCTTAGCTCAGGGTCTGGCACATAGTCATCATTCTCTATATTAAAGCCATAATAATTTAGAACAGGGGTAGTATTATAGAGACCCAGACAAGGTGTCTTGATGTTAAGTTTTTTTCCTTTAAAGTGTTTTAAACTGTTTTATCGGACTGTAGTTTGGAGGAAAATATGAAAGTAGCACCATTCTTCATTGAACCAATTGCCCCGAATATTTATTCATACTGATTGTTTTGCAGTTGCTAAATCATGTCCAACTCTATGCCACCACATGGACACATGTGGTGTCCAACTCTGTGCACACCAGGTTGCCCTGTCCCTCACTTTCTCCTGGAGTTTGCTCAAACTTATGATGCCATCCAACCATCTCATCCTCTGTTGCCCCATTCTCCTCATGCTCTTGATCTTTCCCAGCAGCAGGGTCTTTTACAATGTTTTGGATCTTTGCATCAAAGTATTGGAGCTTCTTTTTCAGTATCAGTCTTTCCAATGAATACTCAAGGTTGATTTCTATTAGGATTGACTAGTTTGATCTCCTTGCAGTCCAAGGGACTCTCAAGAGTCTTCTCCAGCACCACAATTCAAAAACATCATTCTTTGGCACTCAGCCCTCTTTATGGTCCCACTCTCACATGATATATGACCACTGGGAAGACTTTAGCTTTGACTATATGGACCTTTGTCGGCAAAGTGATGTCTTTGCTTTTTAATATGCTGTCTAGGTTTGTCATAGCTTTTCTCCCAAGGAGCAAGTGTCTTCTAATTTCATGACTGCAGTCACCATCTGCAGTGATTTTGGAGCCCGAGAAGAGAAAATCTGTCACTGCTTCTATTTTTTTCCCTTCTATCTGCCATGAAGTGATGAGATCCTATGATGTGATCTGTTTTTATTTTATTTTTTTTAATATTGAGTTTTAAGCCAGTTTTTTCACTCTTCTCATTCACCCTAATCAGGGGGCTCTTTAGTTCCTCCTCACTTTATGCCATTACAGTGGTATCATCTGTGTATGTGAAGTTACTCATACTTAATTATGCACTATTTTATTTACATAATAGGTTCTGATTATATTCATCTTATTCCTTGTCTTGCAGTATGTTTATATTTGTGTATGTATACATGTAACACTGAAATCACTGCATAGGGAAGAGGATCTTTGTAAGTTAGTTTCTAGATGTTTCTCCCTTTTTAACACATACGATGTGATGTAACTGTGAGTACCCATACAAACACATGTGTACCCATGTGCATGTTTAAAGGCAAAAATCATATACTACTGCCAGATAAATATTTATATCAGAAACTAGAAAAATAATATGCTCAATATAACTGCAATTGCTCCAACAAGTGGTTACTACCATTAGGGTAAAAGCTACCCTGCCTTTGTGAATTGAGGCCCAAGAACCATTTTAGCTTACTGGTTTGTTTTGTTCATCAGAAAATGTACAAACAAAGCACAGTCACTCCATGTCACAAAAATAAATGGTAGGACTTTGCTCCTACTGGAAACTGGAGGAAGTTAATTCCTACAATGCCTTCATTTTCTTTTTGGTTAAAAGGAATATTTCTTGGTATAACAGGTAGGGAAATATGTCATTTAATACTCAAGTGCTGATCTATTTTTTATGATATTCACTAACTTCCACAGATACTGAATATAACTTCTCTTCATCAGTTTATCCTGCATACTTCTTTTTCACATAGAAGAATACCTCATATATCATTGATTGATCTTGTTTTATGATATTTATTCAGCACTGTGCCTCTGGGCTGCCATTTCAAACTACATTAACAAGCCAAACACTATCTTTATAGTGGTTCTTTGCTTAGAAGACTGGATACCACCAATGTCAGTTCAATAAACATAGCATGAAGAGTCATTTTCTTCATAGACAATTGAAACAAAATGTCAAGTGGAAACATCCTGTACTGTACAACTCCAAGAAAAATTGTTCAAATTCTGAAAATGTCTGAGATGCTCATTGGCTTTGACTGAATGATGAAAATGTGTAGAGATCTATTGCCCAAGAGCAATAATTCTGATAATGAACTATGAAGATTTTCATCCATTATATTCTTAATGGTGATTCAGTAAATGTAGATAATGCCAGATGTTTAAAAGTATACAGGATAAATTGTCTTTCTCCCATTTTAGGCATTGTCTGTTACAAATTTCAGCATGACCATTGTTGTAGATTCAGTCATTCAACATTAAGGCTGTTCTCCACAGAATATAGGGGCTATTGCTTTTGTCTAACAGTTGTCAAAATTCCTTCAACACTTGTTTCCACAATCACTTACCCAAGCTATACCCTTAACAACACAGAGAGAAACACTGGCTGCTGCTGCTGCTGCTGCTGCTAAGTCGCTTCAGTTATGTCCGACTCTGTGCAACCCCATAGATGGAAGCCCACTAGGCTCCTCCGTCCCTGGGATTCTCCAGGCAAGAACACTGGAGTGGGTTGCCATTTCCTTCTCCAATGCATGAAAGTGAAAAGTGAAAGGGAGGTCGCTCCATCATGTCTGACTCTTAGCGACCCCATGGACTACAGCCTACCAGGCTCCTCCATCCATGGGATTTTCCAGGCAAGAGTACAGGAGTGGCATGCCATTGCCTTCTCCAGAAACACTGGTTACCAAACATTTATTCTTCCACAAAGATTAGTGTTCTCATTAAGTTTGGTTGTTAAGACATGTCATTGTACATACAACTACAATGTCATTAAAGGGAAAAAGCCAACACATGTCATCACTTAACAAGCATTTACTAGGCAACAACTATATAGCAGACCCACTGCTGCAATACCACAGTGACTATAGTACTATTACTCAGGTATGCTCATGGTACTATAGTAAAACACAGAAGACATCCAACTGATAATGGTCATGGAGAACATCAGAAAAGACTCTCAGGAGAGGTGAAGTTTGAGCTTAGCCACGAAGAATGATTAGGGAGTCAGCTGACAAATTATGATAGAAAAGGATATATGGTGAAGAGTGAAAGGTGGGTTAAGAGAATAGTAATGTGTAATAAAGTCTGATGTTAAATGATGACTCCCAAGATTTTCAACCTAATAGACTGAGAAATTTGTGCAATCAACAGGTCAAGTATATTTTTAATAACTGCTACCTGGGAGAACCATGATGGTTTCCTTTTAGAGTGTTCATTTTTAGAAGCGTTGGCAAAATTCTATTAGAAAATGAAAATATACAGGAAAGAAGGTAGACAATGAGGACTAAATTTGGAATTTGTGTGAATACAATCAAGTAGAAATAACTGAGGCCTCTTTATATGTCAAATCAGACATTTCAATTCACCAAATTATTTCATTGTTTGTTGAATTCATAGTTTCTAGGTACCATACCAATGTGGCCCTTTAGTGGCAACTCTCATATAGGCTTAGCATTTCCATAATCTTCAGATTTAAAGCACTTGAAGTAAACTTTGCAATGTACAATAATATTCCTTGTCATGTGGCAAATCTGCTTCTCTGTGACCAATCTACTTCAGTTCTAATAGAGACAGATAACACAAAAATTAGTGTCTCTGCCTTTTGTGAATCTCAAGAAAACTGTCCATCAAGTATCTAATATTAGTCTAATGCTGAAATGGTTTTGTAAACAAAATGTCTGCAAGAATTAGTGAAAGTAACCACAAAACAGAGGCAAAAATGACTTTTTAAGAACTCTCAGTTATCTGCCACAATAATCACTGGAGTGCAAAAATGACATCACTGTAAGGTGTTTCATGCCTCCTGTAGCCTATACAAAAAGGTGAAATCATGGTTAGCATTATTTTGGTTCTGTACACTCCTTTACACTCCCATTTTCTGAAAGTTAAACCCATGAAAGTTATACATTATACCATCTTATTTTCTAAAATCATACCCAAATATTCTTGATGATAGAGCATTAACCACTCATCCACTTCTTCTTTATGTCAGATTTGAATGTTAGTTGAACTGATATTTTACAAAGGCAGCAAAAACAGTCTCTTCATATACTGGGAAATGTTTATACTCTTATTATAATCCACTATTTTTGAAAAATATGTATTTGGTTGAGTTGAGAATATAAAGTGATTAGTTCTTCCTCAATTAATTGTCTTCAAAGCCCTGAATTCAAATTTTTCTTTCATTCAGTGCTTTCCTCGGAGCATTTTATTACTTCTTTCTTTTAGCTAAAATCTACCAAATTTAAATTGACCCAAAAATCTAGTACATGAATCAGTGTTTATTAGTTTTTAAAATATATATGGAAAATACAGGTCTGGATGTCATAGGAGGAAAACTGTAGGCTATTTTTAAATTTAGAAAAGGTTCCATCTCCAAGAAAGATATTAGAATTGGGAACAGAACAATATATAATATACTCAGAGTAGGTAGCATAAATGAGTTTAAGGCTAAGATGAATATATACTTAGAATCAATACAGCTGGATATACTTGCTGAATAGCAAGATGTACCTGCTGCAGGACAACTAGATTGATACTGGCTCTTTCCAACAATAAATTCCATGTTTCAGAGTAATATTTCACAGCTGGCAATTGAAACAGTGGTGGGACAGTTGGATTGATTGACAATGAATGCAAGGTTTTATTTGTCAAGAAATGTGTTTCATGATTCATCATGGACTCACTGATTGATTTTATACTGGCTGCATAGAAAAAAAATTATAAGTCTATCACAGAAGGTCTTTTGAAATACATCAACAGCACTGATTCATCAGCACAGGCACGTTCTGAAAAATGCAAGTTTTCCTGTAGTCATTGCTGTTTAGGACAGAGGGCGGATGCATGTTGATGTATGGCAAAACCAATACAATATTGCAAAGTAAAAAATAAAATAAAATAAATAAATAAATAAAAATGAAAATGGAAGTAAGATGTTAACAATCAAAAAAAAAAAAAAAAGAAAGAAAGAAATTCACATGTAATAAATGCAGGGTACAATCATCTCACTGAGGGTACATCACTTTGTTCTTGAAATTAAACTCTTTTCCACCTTGCTTGTCCCTTACAACTTATTCAACCACTGATGAATACCAGAAGGCCACAGAAGGACAAATGTATCAAGTTGACCTTGGCCTTACTCTTTTTGTGGTGCATAGGAACAACTCCAGTGTGATGGGTAATAAATGCTGAATATGCAGTCAGACAAGCCCAAATTGAAAAATCTGGCTTCCTTACTATATATCTCTGCAAAGGGAATGCATTATTTAATCATTGTAAGATTCACTTTCTTAGTGGAAGTGGAAATAATAATAATCCCATATTGTAAAGTTTAAAAGAAATAATACAAGTGATCAAAAATATTAGCTATTTATTTAGCAGTTTTGTTCACACATTAGGTAGTGTGGTCCAAGGCTACTCATAGGACTTGATGCCCTAAAATGAACAGCTATCCTTAGAAGTTTGCAAACAGTATTATGCGATCCCCTGCTAATCTTTGCACCCCTCAGCCATTTCCTGACTCATTTGGGGAGGCAAATGGTCATTTCTTTACCCAAACAAGGAGGTTGCTGCTCATAAACATTGGACAAATAACTTGATTTCTTAGTCATTCATCTTCCTATTTAAAAGTCAATTGAATGATCCATCTGTCAACAACTTAGTAATAAGAAAGTTGGAAAACCTTCTGATTTTTTAGAGTGGTCTATAAAACAGATTTCCTATGAATATGTGCAACATGCATGTTTGCTTAAGGTGCTGTCGTTTGAAAATTTATACAAAACCAAATCAAACCTGAGAGGCTGGTTGCAGAACATAGAAAACATTTGCAGGTGATTGAATTGCATAAACCCAGCACCAGGGAGCAGTAATAGCCCAATGTGATACACAACTCTTTGCTCAAAATTGTGGCAGACAGGCATCTTCTGTCTTCGAAATAAGGTACAAGGATGCTTTTAGTGCATTCTTACAGAACCCATCTACTCCTACTGTTAGGGTGGAGGAACAAATCTTTTATTCTTTCTTGGATAATGCCTTAGCATTGAAAATTCAGTGGAGAAAACAACAAGGGGAAAAAAAGTTTTATTTTTGTTGAACAATTCATATTTTATTCATAAAAAATCTACATGAATTACTAAGGTGTCAGCAATTATATATCATTATTCCAATTCTGCTGACCACTTATTTTATCACCCCTAGATCAGTCAGCCTCTTTTGAGTTCTCACAAAAGAATAGGGTTGCTCTGCTTAGCTCAACCTAGGCCAACTTTACTCTCCGCCTCCTAGTGATGCCTCCTGGTTTTAACCTCTGACTGCTCCTCATCTCTCTGTTCATTTATATTTTCTTGTTCCTGACATGATAATGAAGTCCTAGATCACAGCCTTCAGGCTGACTTGAAAAAATCTGAGGTTACCAAGAGATTTCAGATGAATACACACACACACACACACACACACACATGGAATTAAAAATAAAACTTCTGTGTACTTTGTGTATGAATCATTCAAAAGTATAATAGCAAGTAGGGTTTCTGATGAGGCTTTCCTCATAGCTCAGTCAGTAAATCATCTGCCTGCAATGCAGGAGAGCCGGGTTCAATTCCTGGTTCAGGAAGATCCCCTGGAGAAGGAAATGGCAACCCACTCCATTGTTCTTGCCTGGAGAATCCCCGTGGACAGAGGAGCTTGACGGGCCACAGTCCATGGTGTTGTAAGAGTCGGACACGACTTATTGACTAAAACCAATCAACCAAGTAAGGGTTTCTGATAGGTCTTTCCAGGTGGTGCTAGTGGTAAAGAACCCACCTACTAATGCAGGAGGCATAGGAGATGCAGGTTCAGTCCTTGAGTTGTGAAGATCCCCTGGGGGAGGGCATGACAACCCACTCCAGTATTCTTTCCTGGAGAATCCCCATGGATGGAGGAGCCTGGTGGGCTACAGTCCATGGAGTTGCAAAGAGTTGGACACGACTGAATCAACTCAGCAGCAGCAGCAACAGCAAGGTTTCAGATAAATTATTGAGTTAATTATCTAAACTCTCGGAAGTGTTGCCAAACCCTCTACTGGCATCTGTACTGGATGGGTATCAAATTACAATCCCAGTGTAACTGAAACCCATTATAATAATAAGTTCCTATCTATTTCCATATGTTAAAAGAATATGGATTCTAAAAATCCTGCAAACATCAGTTTCCTTTTAATTTGTCACTGAGAATTGTCTAAGCCAGAGATTTTTCTACTCAGGTGGGTCCATATATCAGAATTACCCAGGGAACCTTCTCAAATTACACACTGCACAACACCCTTCATGTCTCAACCCAAATTCTAACCTCCCTCTCTTAGGATATGCTTCACTCTCTAGTTGAAAATTTCTCCTCAACCCACTGTTGCTGATGAGAGCTTGGAATAACCTTCCGGGGTGTTAAGGTGGGGAAAATGTTGAGAATCATTGAATTTTGATTTCCATTTATTTGTCCATTTAACCAACATTTTATTGAGTTTATCTTTTAAACAAAATATGAAAAAGAAAAAAGTATAGAGACTAAATGTCTACTACTCTCATATGATATTAGTAGATTTTCTTTTGTGTCCTTAATCTCCTATGTCCACTCCCAACAAGTGAAGTCAAATTTCATGAGCTCATGAAGGCCAGTCCTTAGGTAATTCACTCTTTGGCTGAAGTATACCATTTTACTTTATCCATTATGGAATATTGGGGATTTAAGAGGAACACCCTGAATATTCACATTCAGTTTTTGAATAATCATATAAAAATAAAATTGATATTCTTGACAGATTGCCAGTAAGATAATGAAATTATGGAAGTGAAAGTCACTCAGTTGTGTCCAACTCTTTGTGATCCCATGGACTATACAGTCCATGGAATTCTTCAGGCCAGAATACTGGAGTGGGTAGCCTTTCCCTTCTCCAAGGGATCTTCCCAATGCCGGAATTGACCTGGGGTCTCCTGCATTGCAGGTGGATTCTTTACCAACTGAGCTATCAGGGAAGCCCAATTATAATGGTGTTTAAAATAAAAATGTACTTCAGAAATTGAAACATTACTCCTTTTATTTACCATTTATCTTATAATAATATTGGTATTTATATTCACAATTTGTATTTAAATACCTTTTCTATACAAATAAATGAGATCAGTTTATATTAAGACAGCAAATAAATGTTATATTTGTTATTTCACACTTCATATACTACTTCAGATACTTTAATTATCTTACAAATTATTTTAAGAAACACATCAAGTATAGGATTCTTTAATCCCAGGATTCAAGTACCAAATAAATCTCTTAGTTTCTCTAAGAATTTTTGCCTTGCATACAAAACCCATGTAGGGATTCTTTAATCAGCAACAGGCTAAATTTGACCATGTAGACATCTATCACAAACCATATAGGAAGTCAACATATATTGAGGCCACATATCAGTGCCAATTTATGTAACTAAAAGGGTGAACAACATAATCACCAAATGAAAAGTCAATTTTACTATATACTTGATTGCTTAATGGTTTTTATTTTAATTAGGGTACTGGCATTTTCAAACTAATTAATTTTGCTTCCTCTGTCTTCTTTATTGGTCTATTTCTCCCACATTAACTAAGAATTGCTTACCAAGTTAAACATTCTTTCTCTCCTATTAGATAGAACATAGCTTCCAGTGATAACTGGTCTTCTTTCAAAAACTCAATTTTAACTAAAAACTAAACAAAATGTCCTTTAAATCCCATAGAACATATAACCTTGAAATACCCTACTCTGTTTCTTTCTAATTTACACAGCAAGGAAATATGTGTTTCCATTTCCCTCAGAGGATGAGAGAATACTTTCAAGGGTTACAGTATGGGATATTGGGCAGATAAGAACCAAGTACAAAGGAAAAAAGGAAGTCTACCAAAAAGAGGGGGAGTTCTGTGCAATGACTTATTTTTCACATCATTGCCAAAGGCTGGCTCTGATTCTACTGTGTAAAATGCAAAGATAGTGCTCCTTCACAAAGTGACCAAAAGCACAGGGCCTTTTTTTGATAGGCCAGAGGACGTACGACAACCTCAGCTCCAAATGCTTGACTCTGAGACAATAATTCTGGATTACATTAAGACCCAGATGTGAAAAATTAAAAGTCCATATCCCTTTTGTTTGAATCCAATCCTCAACTTATTCTCAATAAATAATTCTTGAGAGACATAAATGACTGTGTATGACTAGGTTGAGAATAATACTTAGCTATTCTGTCTTGGGTTAGGGCCCTTAGTCAAAGAGCAATACTGAAGAGTTCCTAGACTAACCTGCAGCCTGTGGTAGTCAGATTAAAGGAGAAGAAGGTTTTATAAACGTATCCAGGATATAAAAAGCAGCTAGTTGGTAGTGTTGAGTGGTGAAATGACTAAATTGCAGCTTGGGAGTCACAGAATCCTTTATTAGCTGCACCTGTAAAAAATCATGCAATACTGTGTCAGACAGGAGTTCTGGGAGTACAAAAGATCATGTATGTGATACATTTTCAAGGTATAAATTGATAGAAACCTCTTAGGTTTTGCTTTTTCTTTTTAATAAAAAATAGCACTGTGTCATGTTTGCCAAGGTTTGATTATCTATGCTCTTGTTCTGACACACCCTCTCCACACCTAAGTCAAGCTCCTACCCTCATCTTGGAAATCCTATCCACTCCCATGAATATGTCCCCCAAATATCGATGGCAAACTCCACCTCATTCCTGGATACTAGCTTTATTATGGACATTTCCCCTAAGATGTCCTGCCTGCACTATTGACTGGGCTCATCCTCTCCCCTTCCAAATCACTGTTTTCTTTTGATTTTCCTGTTTCTGTTAATGGTCAATCAGACTTAAAATCTAGGAGACATTTTTGGTTTCAACTTCTCCATCACCCCTCTAGGCAGACACTTGACAAGTAATGATAGTTCTTGACCTCTGCCACATCTGTCAACCCTATCACTTCTCTTCTATTCCCACTGTCCCTGATTACCTCATGCTTGTGCTACTCTGATAGCTTCAGAACTGATTTATCCACTTTCTGCCTTTCTACCAGCTCTATGGTATTTTCTGCACTGCTTCTTACTTAAGATTCCTAAAGTGAAGTGGGACCTGGTTGTGTAGTCCCCCAACTTAAGTACCATCTATTTCATGAGAATTCTCTGGATCCTCCATTTACATGTAAACTCTTTTGCCTTCAAAACCTTCCAGTACTAATTACACTTATCTTATAGCACTTCTTATTACTTGCTGGTTGGTATCAAAAGTTCTTCTACTTGCAGAAATTGTATTATCTGACTTTACTATTTTCTACTGGTAGAAACCCCAACTTCACATTATGAAATAAGAGAAACAGAGAGATAAGAGAATTTATCATGTCCATAGGCAACAGGGACTGGGGGGAGGACTGAAAATGCAGGATACCAGGGTTATAACTCTAGATTTTACCCCAATTTAAATGGTAATCCTAAGTAAGTCACTTGACCTATCTGGAGTGTAACTGAGCAGGACCATATGGGGCCTTCCTGGGGCAAAGCCCTACCTCCATAAGTCCTTTACCTTAGCTCCTCTTTGAGGTACATAGATAACAGTATCTGATGCACATTTCCTGACTTACTTTACCCATCCTAAACCTCCACCACGGAGAAGGCAATGGCACAACACTCCAGTACTCTTTCCTGGAAAATCTCCTGGATGGAGGAGCCTGATAGGCTGCAGTCCATGGGGTCCCTAAGAGTCAGGCACAACTGAGGGACTTCACTTTCACTTTCATGAATTGGAGAAGGAAATGGCAACCCACTCCAGTATTCTTGCCTGGAGAATCTCAGGGACAGAGGAGCCTAGTGGGCTACCATCTATGGGGTCACACAGAGCTGGACATGACTGAAGCGACTTAGCAGCAACAAACCTCCACCAAACTGACCATGCTAACTACTTGATGGCTAGGAGCACTTAGCTCCAGACCTACTGGAGCCTGAGTATTAATGACATTAACCCCTGTGACACAGCCACGTTACCTCTCCATTAATCAATTAGAGAACTGTGCAGGAGCTGATCACATATCTTGTGACCCACTCCCTTTCTCACCTGGCCTTTGTTTTTTTTAATATAAATTTATTTATTTTAATTATATATAAAAAAAATAAAGGCCATGTGAGAGAGGGAGTGAAAATTCTGAAAGAGATGGGAATACCAGAACACCTGATCTGCCTCTTGAGAAATCTGTATGCAGGTCAGGAAGCAACACTTAGAACTGGACATGGAAAAACAGACTGGTTCCAAATAGGAAAAGGAGTACGTCAAGGCTGTACATTGTCACCCTGTTTATTTTACTTATATGCAGAGTACATCATGAGAAACGCTGGGCTGGAAGAAACACAAGCTGGAATCAAGATTACCAGGAGAAATATCAATAACCTCAGATATGCAGATGACATCACCCTTATGGCAGAAAGTGAAGAGGAACTAAAAATCCTCTTGATGAAGGTGAAAGTAGAGAGTGAAAAATGGCTTAAAGATCATGGCATCTGGTCCCATCACTTCATGGGAAATAGATGGGGAAACAGTGGAAACAGTGTCAGACTTTATTTTTCTGGGCTCCAAAATCAGTACAGATGGTGACTGCAGCCATGAAATTAAAAGACGCTTACTCCTTGGAAGGAAAGTATGACCAACCTAGATAGCATATTGAAAAGCAGAGACATTACTTTGCCAACATGGGTCCATCTAGTCAAGGCTATGGTTTTTCCAGTGGTCATGTATGGATGTGAGAGGTGGACTGTGAAGAAAGCTGAGCACCGAAGAATTGATGCATTCGAACTGTGGTGTTGGAGAAGACTCTTGAGAGTCCGTTGGACTGCAAGGAGGTCGAAACAGTCCATTCTGAAGGAGATCAGCCCTGGGATTGCATTAGAAGGAATGATGCTAAAGCTGAAACTCCAGTACTTTGGTCACGTCATGCGAAGTATTGACTCATTGGAAAAGACTCTGATGCTGGGAGGGGTTGGGGGCAGGAGGAGAAGGTGATGACAGAGGATGAGATGGCTGGATAGCATCACTGACTCGATGGACATGAGTCTGAGTGAACTCCGGGAGTTGGTGATGGACAGGGAGGCCTGGCGTGCTGCGATTCATGGGGTCGCAAATAGTCAGACACAACTGAGTGACTGATATGAACGGATAAGGAGTGATGTTGAGCATCTTTTCATGTGTTTGTTAGCCATCTGTATGTCTTCTTTGGACAAATATCTATTTAGTTCTTTGGCCATTTTTTTATTGGGTCAGTTATTTTTCTGGAATCGATCTGCAGGTGTTGCTTGTATATTTTTGAGATTAGTTGTTTGTCAGTTGCTTCATTTACTATTATTTTCTCCCATTCTGAAGGCTGTCTTTTCAAGTTGCTTATAGTTTCCTTTGTTGTGCAGAAGCTTTTAAGTTTAATTAAGTCCCATGTGTTTATTTTTGCTTTTATTTCCAATATTCTTGGAGGTGGGTCATAGAGGATCCTGCTGTGATTTACGTGGGAGGGTGTTTTGCCTATGTTCTCCCCTAGAAATTTTACAGTTTCTGGTCTTATGTTTAGATATTTAATCCATTTTGAGTTTATTTTTGTGTATGGTGTTAAAAAGTGTTCGTTTCATTCTTTTACAAGTGGTTGACCAGTTTTCCCAGCACCACTTGTTAAAGAGATTGTCTTTAATCCATTGTATATTCTTGCCTCTTTCTCAAAGATAAAGTGTCCATAGGTACATGGATTTATCTCTGGGCTTTCTGTTTTGTTCCATTGATCTATATTTCTGTTTTTGTGCAAGTTCCATACTGTCTTGATGACTGTGGCTTTGTAGTAGAGCCTGAAGTCAGGTAGGTTGACTCCTCCAGTTCCATTCTTCTTTGTCAAGGTTGCTCAGGCTATTTGAGGTTTTTTGTATTTCCATACAAATTGTGAAAGTATTTGTTCTAGCTCTGTGAAAAATACCATTGTTAGCTTGATAGAGATTGCTTTGAATCTATTTATTGCTTTGGGTAGTCTACTCATTTTCACTGTATTGATTCTTCTAATCCATGAACATGGTATATTTCTCCATCTATTAGTCTCCTCTTTGATTTCTTTCACCAGTGTTTTATATTTTTCTATGCATAGGTCTTTAGTTTCTTTAGTTACAATTCCACTGCTGGGCATACACACTGAGGAACCAGAATTGAAAGAGACACGTGTACCCCAATGTTCATCGCAGCACTGTTTATAATAGCCAGGACATGGAAGCAACCTAGATGTCCATCAGCAGATGAATGGATAAGAAAGCTGTGGTACATATACACTATGGAATATTACTCGGCCATGAAAAAGAATACATTTGAATCAGTTCTAATGAGGTGGATGAAACTGTAGCCTATTATATAGAGTGAAGTAACCCAGAAAGAAAAACACCAATACAGCATACTAATGCATATATGGCACCCCACTCCAGTACTCTTGCCTGGAAAATCCCATGGATGGAGGAGCCTGGTAGGCTGCAGTCCATGGGGTCGCGAAGAGTCGGACACGACTGAGCGACTTCACTTTCACTTTTCACTTTTCATGCATTGAAGAAGGAAATGGCAATCCACTCCAATGTTCTTGCCTGGAGAATCCCAGGAACGGGGGAGCCTGGTGTGCTGCCATCTATGGGGTCACACCAAGGTGGACACGACTGAAGTGACTTAGCAGCAGTAGCAATGCATATATATTGAATTTAGAAAGATGGTAATGATAACCCTGTATGCGAGACAGCAAAAGAGACACAGATGTACAGAACAGTCTTTTGGACTCTGTGGGAGAGGGAGAGGTTGGGATGATTTGGAAGAATGGCATTGAAACATGTATAATATCATATATGAAACGAATTGCCTGTCCAAGTTTGATGCCTGATACTGATTGCTTGGGTCTGGTTCACTGGGATGACCCAGAGGGATGGTATGGGGAGGGAGGAGTGAGGGGGGTTCGGGATGGGGAATACGTGTATACCTGTGGCAGAATCATGTTGATGTATGGCAAAACCAACACAATATTGTAATTAACCTCCAATTAAAATAAATAAATTTGTATTTAAAAAAATAAAATAAAAGGACAACATGGAACACAAGCAAAACATGCTTGTGTAAATTAAAGATAATAAAATGCCATCAGGGAAATAGTTCAATTTTGCATTTCTCAACCAGCAAAGACATTGACCCAAACCTACATGTTCTACAACCTCCTTCAATAGAGGTTACTGCTCCTGAATACTACAGGTCTCCATAATCCTCATTCTTCGCTATTTCCTCACCATAGTTCTGCAACTTCCACTTTAAAATATCTTCCCTTTTGAAATTTTAGGCCTAATTTTAAATCACTCCCGTATTTCATATTACATTCATCTCTCAGACTCTAAGATGCTGTTTCATGATCTTCAGTGATCTCAATATCTCATAATATTCACACCAATATATCCTTTTCTTACCTGGGCAGTCACAGACTTCAAGTATAAAGTGACACATTGGCTCCTCAACTTTCATGATCTCTTATGTTTTAATCAGTCACCCAATGTATAATTGTTCTCTTTGTGATTGAATGCTACCCCAGTTTCAAAATTATAAATACTGAAATGCTCCCTCTCTTATTACAAATACCGGTCACACCTCTTCCATTTTCAAGAACAAATTGGTTTCCAGATGCACAGTAACCTATTGACTCCTCCTACTTTCCCACAATCACTCCAATTCACAATCAAATGATTTTGATGACATAGGTCAACTAAAATCATTTTTTATTTCTAATTATGCTGCCAATGCTAGCAAGGTAATGCTTAAAATGCTTCAAGCCGGGCTTCAGCAGTATGTGAACTGATAATTTCCAGATGTGCAAGCTGGGTTTAGAAAAGGCAGAGGAACCAGAGATCAAATTGTCAACATCAGTTGGATCATCAAAAAAGCAAGAGAGTTCCAGAAAAACATCTACTTTGCTTTATTGACTATGCTAAAGTCTTTGACTGTGTGGGTCACAACAAACCATGGAAAATTCTTAAAGAGATGGGAATACCAGAACACCTTACCTGTCTCTTGAGAAACCTTCATGCAGGTCCAGAAGCAACAGTTAGAATCTTACATGGAACAACTGACTGGTTGAAAATTTGGAAAGGAGTATGACAAGGTTGTATGTTATCACCCTGTTTATCTAACTTACATGCAGAATACATCATGCAAATTTCCAGGCTGGATGAATACCAAGCTTGAATCTAAACTGCAGGGAGAAATATCAACCTCAGGTATACAGATGATACCACTCTAATGGCAGAAAGTGAAGAGGAACTAAAGAGCTTCTTGATGAAAAATGAAAGAGGAGAGTGAAAAAGCTGGCTTAAACTCAACATTGAAAAAACTAACATCATGGCAACTCGTTCCATCACTTCTTGGCAAATAGATGGGGAAAAAGTGGAAACAGTGACAGATTTTATTTTCTTGGGCTTCAAAATCATTGTGGACAGTGACTGCAGCCATGAAATTAAAAGATATTTGCTCCTTGGAAGAAAAGCTATGACCAACCTAGACAGCATATGAAAAAGCAGAGCCATCACTTTGCTGACAAAGGTCTGTATGATCAAAGCTATGGTTTTTCCCATAGTCATGTATGGATATGAGAGTTGGACAATAAAGAAGGCTGAGCACCAAAGAATTGATGCCTTTGAATTCTGGCGCTAGAGGACTCATTAGAGTTACTTGGACAGCGAGGACATCAAACCAACCCTAAAGAGAATCAACCCTGAATATTCATTGGAAGGACTGATGCTGAAGCTGAAGCTCCAATACTTTGCGCCTCCTGATGTGAAGAGGTGACTCATTAGAAAAGACCCTGATGTTGGGAAAGATTGAAGGCAGGAGGAGAAGGGGACAACAGAGGATGAGATGGTTAGATAGCAATACCAACTCAGTGAACATGAATCTGGGCAAACTCCCTGAGATAGTGAAGGATAGGGAAGCCTGGCATGCTGCAATCCGTGGGAGTCGCAAAGAGTCGGACACAACTTAGTGACTTACCGACTGAACAACAATGCTGTTCCATTCATCCAATGGATGGAAATTCCTTAAAGTGACTTATATGTAAAAAGGAAAAAAAATTAAAAGCCTTTAGTCAAAATCTTCATAAACCTTTTTAATTAGGAAATAAACTATAGTTTCTCTAGCTTCTCTTGATTTTTGTTTAATATTTCATATACCAAATCGTTGGCCACTTTTGTGTTTTTCTGTGGTTTCTTTTCTGAAATGGAACCAGGTTCCAACATTGCTGTGTTGGTTATAAAGTAGACTTTTGAAGCCAAGTGTAGCACTTCAAAATCAGTATGTCTTCATTTCTGGAAATGGACATCAGTCCAAAAATGTCTCAGTGGATGAACTTACTTCTTGTAAAGTGTAAGATGGTGAGGTTTTTGCTCATCTTAATTAATACATTATTAGACATATTATTATTTATTTTATTTTTAAATTTTATTTTATTTTTAAACTTTACAATATTGTATTAGTTTTGCCAAATATCGAAATGAATCTGCCACAGGTATACCTGTGTTCCCCATACAGAGTGAAGTAAGCCAGAAAGAAAAACACCAATACAGTATACTAACGCATATATATGGAATTTAGAAAGATGTTAACAATAACCCTGTGTACGAGACAGCAAAAGAGACACTGATGTATAGATCAGTCTTATAGACATATTATTTTAAAAGGTGAATCCTAAAGCCCTCTATATAAAGTGCTACACTTGGCTTCAAAAGTCTACTTTATAACCAAGTTCTGGGAGCTGGTGATGGACAGGGAAGCCTGGCATTCTGCAGTCAATGGGGTCACAAAGAGTGTGACGTGACTGAGCAACTGAGCTGAACTGAGTGTTAAGAGAGATTGAACAATTGGCCTAAATTATGACTTCAGCTTAGTTCATTTTCATGTTAGACTCTAATATAATAAATACTTTGAAATGAGATTTCAACATTCCTGATGATATATCACACATAGAAGAATTATTGAATTTTAGTAGAGCTAAAGATATGTTAGGATAAATGATATGAATTTCATTCTTAATAATTGAAACAAGAACTAAAAAGAGGTCAGATTCTTACAGAGTAAGGACATTTTCAAAGCTACTTTTGTTGAAAATTAGTATAATGTATCATGTATAATGCTCTAATGAGAACTGCGGACTTTGATTCTCCCCACATTTTGAGAGTGTGTATGTGATCCACAGGCCTATGGAGACCAAAAAAAAAAAATGTTATTTACACTAAAATGCAATGACTTGCAGGTGCTATATCACCAAGCCTCAGGCAGTTCTATGTTGATAAAAATTTACACCTATCAGAATAAGGAGAAAAGCAGCATACTCTCCATGACACATTTTAGTTTCAAACTAATAAACCCAGTAGAACCGAAGAATTCTCATAAAGCATTTTGATAACTTTTCCTCACAAAACATTTTACCCATTTGAGAATAAGGAGCTGGTTTTTGAGTAAGTATAATAATTTATTTCTGATAGAAGGCAGGATTATTTAAATGTCTCTACTTTCGGTATGCAGAGATGAACAGCTAAGCCAAAAAATAAAGACTGTCAAACAACCTCATTTTTTTTAAAGGGAATATGTCTAAATGTGTTATCAAATTCTGAATATTTCATGATTCCAGGGTGAAGCCTTTGTAGTAATGTAACAGAACTTCTGTGTTGTAAAGAAAGTATAACAATAAAATACTTATTTCAAAACATGCACACACTGCTAGAAATATAGATACATATCTATATCAGTAGGAATGGTAGTGGTGATGGTTTAGTCTCGAAATCATGTCTGACTCTTGCGACCCCATGGACTATAACCTGCCAAACTCCTCTGTCCATGGGATTATCCTGGCAAGAATATTGGAGTTCGTTGTCCTTTCCTCCTCCAAGGAAAAATTACTGACTCAGGTGTTGAACCCGTGGCTTCTGCATTGGCAGGTAGATTCTTTACCACTGAGCCACCTGAGAAGCCTCTTCAGTAAATGGTACTTGCTCTTATTCAAATTATATGTAGTCTTTATGATAATGTGTTTTATTTGTTCTCAAGTATTTCTTTCTTTCTTTCTTTTTTTTTTGTAAACAGAATTAACTATGTCTCTAGGTAGATACCCATTAAATCATTGCAATAAATAAGATGGAGTTTTAATTGAAATCAAATAATAAATTCATTGAATCTTTCCTTTGATTTTAACTTGTTCTAGAATCATTATAAACACATCTCTAACATAGTAAGTGTTAGAACATGTGGTAGAAGATATGCTAAATGATCTAACATGGTTGAAAAACACGTGATATAGTGCCTCATCTTATGTCCATAAGGGAGATTCTAATTTAATCACTTGAACTAAAATCATTATTCAGAACTAGCTTAGTTGCCAGTTGTTCAAGGGAAATAAACTTTTTTGAAACACAAATGCAAACCTTTCAATATGCTGAAGAGGTTCAATTTAGCAGTTATTTCTAAGCTGCAAATTGTGGACACCTTAGGATATAGCCGAGGGATGGTACAGTACTTGCTACAAAACAGAAATGTTAAACTGGCAAATAAGTAGTCCAATTGGTTTGTCTTTTCATAGGGAATAACTTTGAATCTTCACTGAAAACATTCTGAGTTATTAATTGTCCAATTCACAAGTTTAAATATTTGTTTCATTTGTAAAACTGTTTTTTTTTTTTTTTTTTAGTGTGTGTTGACATGGTAGACAATCTCCACATTTGGAAGAGAGGATGAAAAGAGAAGTGTGAGCATTAACTAGAGTTTAATTTTTTTTTCTAATTTCTTGTTGAGCACTATACTAGACATATTACATGCTTTGTTTCATTAAATCCTCATAGGAACCTTTGAAAGACTGGGTTCTGAGCCTCAGAGAGTTTAATTGAAATTCGGGAAAATCATACAGCTAGTTATACATAGAGTTGGGACAAGAAAACTGGTATACTCAAGGTGTCTAGTAAATAGTGGGTCTAGTATCTAAACCCAGAACTGTTCCTTTTAAGAACCTCACCAAGTCCAAAAGGCAGAGATTTTGGACACTTGTAGAGGAGGAATTTCCAAGTAACTTGTTAATGGCAAAACTAATTTTAGAACCCTTAAATGTGTATTTGTTATCCTAGATGGTAACAAATACAAATTTAGTTAGGAAAATAAGAGATTCTAGATGTAATGTAGGTATTTACCTTAGTTTACACTGGATGGTCAGTAACCTTGGCTTACAGCCTCAACTTGCCTACTTACTAGCTCTCCTAACTTGAGAAAGTAACTTAATTGCTCCAAATTTCAGGTACCATGTTTTTAAAAATGAAGATAGTAACTAATCAGTACACATTCTTAAGCAAATTGTTTCAAAGATCATGTTAGAAAAATGAAAACAGTTGGAAAACTATCAGTTCCAGTAAGATGTATCCATTAATTTTATTGGAGTATAATTGCTTTACAATGTTGCATTGGTTTATGCTGTACAGCAAAGTGAATCAGTTTTTGTACGTATTCATATATCCTCTCTTTTTTGGATTTCCTTTCCATTTAGGTCACCACAGAAGAGTGAATAGAGTTTGCTGTGCTATACAGTAGGTTCTCATTAGTTATCTATTTTAGTTCCAGTAAATTTAAACATAATTATCATAAAACTCAGCAATTCTAGTTCTAGTGATACACCCAAGGGATGTGAAATGTGTTCATGGATATTAATAGCAGCATTATTCATAATAGCCAAAAAGTAAAAACAAACCAAATGTCCATCAAATAATCAATGCATAAACTGTGGCTTATTCAAATAATGGAGTATTGAGCTATAACAAAAAAGAATGAAGTATTGATACATGTGATAATATGATTGAACTTTGAAAACATTATGTAAAGTGAAAGAAGCCAATCACAAAAGGCCACATAGTGTATGATTCCATCGATATAAATTGTCCAGAATAATCAAATCCATAGAGACAGAAAGTAAAGTAGTATTTGCCAAACAATGGTGAGAATGAGGACTGGGAGGTATAGACTTTTTTTTTGAGGATCATGGAAATATTCTGGAAGTAGATAGTGGTGATAGTTGCACACTCTGTGAAAATAATTAAAAAGTACTGAACTGTGGATGGCATCACTGACTCGATGGACATGAGTCTGAGTGAACTCCAGGAGTTGGTGATGGACAGGGAGGCCTGGCATGCTGTGATTCATGGGGTCGCAAAGAGTCGGACACGACTGAGTGACTGATCTGATCTGATCTGAACTGTAAACTTTAAAAGTTTACAAAGAATGTTCAAATTACTGCACAATTGCACTCACCTCACACACTAGTGAAGTAATGCTCAAAATTTTCCAAGCAAGGCTTCGTGAACCGTGAACTTCCAGATGTTCAAGCTGCATTTATAAAAGGCAGAGAAACCAGAGATCAAATTTCCAGGATCCGCTGGATCATCCAAAATGCGAGAGAGTTCCAGAAAAACATCTATTTCTGTTTTATTCACTATGCCACAGCGTTTGAAAGTGTGGAGCGCAACAAACTGTGGAAAATTCTAAAGAGATGGGAATATCAGAACACCTGACCTGTGTCCTGAGAAATCTGTATGCAGGTCAGGAAGCAACAGTTAGAACTGGACATGGAACAACAGACTGGTTTCAAATAGGAAAAGGAGTACGTCAAGGCTGTATATTGTCACTCTGCTTATTTAACTTGTATGCAGTGAACATCCTGATAAATGCTGGGCTTGAGGAAGCACAAGCTGGAATCAAGATTGCTGGGAGAAATATCAATAACATCAGATATGCAGATGACAAAACCCTTATGGCAGAAAGTGAAGAACTGAAGAAAGTGAAAGAGGAGAGTGAAAAAGTTGGCTTAAAGCTCAACATTCAGAAAAGTAAGATCATGCCATCAAGTCCCATCAGTTCAGTTCAGTTCAGTCGCTCAGTCATGTCTGACTCTTTGTGACCCCATGAACCACAGCACAGCAGGACTCCCTGTCCATCACCAAATGCCAGAGTCCATCCAAACTCATGTCCATTGAGTTGGTGATGCCATCCAACAATTTCATCCTTTTTCGTCCCCTTCTCCTTCCACCTTCAATCTTTTCCAGCACCAGGGTCTTTTCAGAAGAGTCAGCTCTTCGCATCAGTTGGCCAAAATATTGGAGTTTCACCTTCAACATCAGTCCTACCAATGAACACTCAGGACTCATCTCTTTTAGTATGGACTGGGTGGGTCTCCTTGCAGTCCAAGGGACTCTCAAGAGTCTTCTCCAACACCACAGTTCAAAAGCATCAATTCTTCTGTGCTCAGTTTTCTTTATAGTCCAACTCTCACATCCATACATAACCACTGGAAAAACCATAGCCTTGACTAGATGGACCTTTGTTAACAAACTAATGTCTCTGCTTTTGAATATGCTATCTAGGTTGGTGATAACTTTCTTTCGAAAGAGTAAGTGTATTTTAGTTTCATGGCTACAATCACCATCTGCAGTGATTTTGGAGCCCAGAAAAATAAAGTCTGACACTGTTTCCACTGTTTCCCCATCTATTTGCCATGAAATAATGGGACTGGATGCCATGACCTTAGTTTTCTGAATGTTGAGCTTTAAGCCAACTTTTTCACTCTCCTCTTTTGCTTTCATCAAGAGGCTCTTTAGTTCTTCTTCAGTTTCTGCCATAAGAGTGGTGTCATCTGAATATCTGAGGTTATTGATATTTCTCCCAGTGATCTTGATCCCAGCTTGTGCTTCCTCCAGCTCAGCATTTCTCAGGATGTACTCTGCATATAAGTTAAAAAAGCAGAGTGACAATATACATCCTTAACCTAATCCTTTTCCTATTTTGAACCAGTCTGTTGTTCATGCCCAGTGCTAATTGTTGCTTCCTGACCTGCATACAGGTTTCCCAGGAGGCAGGTCATGTGGTCTGGTATTCCCATCTCTTTCAGAGCTTTCCACAGTTTATTGTGATCCACACAGTCAAAGCCTTCAGCATAGTCACTAAAGCAGAAATAGATGTTTTTCTGGAACTCTTTTGTATCACTTCATGGCAAATAGATGGGGAAACTGTGGAAACAGTGGCAGACTTTATTTTGAGGGGCTACAAAATCACTGAAGATGGTGACTTCAACCATGAAGTTAAAAGATGCTTACTCCTTGAAAGGAAAGCTATTTAGCTATGCTAAATCTAGACAGCATATTAAAAAGCAGAGACATTACTTTGCCAAAATTGTCCATCTAGTCAAGGCTATGCTTTTTCCAGTAGTCATGTATGGATGTGAGAGTTGGACTATAAGGAAAGCTGAGTGCCAAAGAATTGATACTTTTGAACTGTGGTGTTGGAGAAGACTCTTGAGTCCCTTGGACTGCAAGGAGATCCAACCAGTCCATCCTAAAGGAGATGAGTCCTGAGTGTTCATTGGTAGGGCTGATGTTGAAGCTGAAACTCCAATACTTTGGCCACCTGATGCAAAGAGCTGACTCTTCTGAAAAGACCCTGGTGCTGGAAAAGATTGAAGGTGGAAGGAGAAGGGGACAAAAAAGGATGAAATTGTTGGATGGCATCACCAACTCAATGGACATGAGTTTGGGTAAACTCCAGGAGTTGGTGATAGACAGGCAGGCCTGGCTGCAGTCCACAGGGTCGCAAAGAGTTGGACACGACTGAGTGACTGAACTGAACTGAAACTTTTAAAGGATACAGTGTATAGCATGTGAATTATATCTCAATAATGTTTAAAAAAAAAAAGAAAAGTAGAAATCTTCTTTGGACTAGAAATATCTGTAAGTTTCAACTATCATTATGACTATGATAGCAATGATAGACAGAAGGGTAGATGTTTTATAACATCAAACTGTCTCTGCTCATCTAATGGCACCTGGGTTTTAACCTACCTAATAAATGCACTGCTAAGATTAGCAATGGAAACCTAGCCTCCCTAAATACTTTTTGCTAGCTGAAGCTCATCTTGCACATCACTGCTCAGAACATATGTCTTATTTCCTATTTCCTTCTGCTCAGTAACGAAACATTGCAACAAAGCACATGGATGCCTTGTACGCATTGTTCCACTACCAAGAAGGCAAATGATTAATAGTGAATCAAAATGGTCATGTATCTAAGCAAAATCGATACATTTCAATAGATATTCAAGAACATCAATTCGATAAGATGAAAAGTTGCAAGTTATAATCAGTCTCTTAAAAATCAAGGGAAATCCGGTTGAGTGTTAATTATAGCAGTGTTTCCAGAATGTTGAATAGAGTTTGACACGTGTGTGGAGAAGAAACTTTAAAGACCATTCACTTAGCCAAGCCAAAATATTCAGGGATAGGTGAATTGTTTCTAGTGCTTTCAGTTCAAAGGACAAGAAACAGCTAGCTCACAGTTTGGACTACAGCCTCTCAGGGCTAGTAAACCATACATGCAGACTAGGACAAAAACAGCAGTGCTAATCTGTTCCTCTAGGCTGAACATAATAAAGTTCATTTTTGTAGAGCAGTTAATCAAAAAGTATTAGAGATATAATCAAGGGCTGGTATGCTTTTAATTAACCAGACTGTTTCTCAGCAGCAACATGTTCCCTCTTTACCAAATTAAAATTTTCTGACTCTTCATGTAGTCATTCTTTGCCGATTTTATTGATATTATTCCCTCATACAAAATTCACTAGCCCTTATGCTCTCAATATAAAAAGGTTTCATCTTGGAGATAAACATAAAAGACCCACAGTTGCAGTTAATGGTAACAGAGACATCAGATCAGATCAGTCGCTCAGTCGTGTCCGACTCTTTGCGACCCCATGAATTGCAGCACGCCAGGCCTCCCTGTCCATCACCAACTCCCGGAGTTCACACAGACTCACGTCCATCGAGTCAGTGATGCCATCCAGCCATCTCATCCTCTGTCGTCCCCTTCTCCTCTTGCCCCCAATCCCTCCCAGCATCAGAGACTTTTCTAATGAGTCAACTCTTCGCAGGAGGTGAGGAAAGTACTGGAGTTTCAGCTTTAGCATCATTTCAGTGTTGACTATCTGGTTATGTCCATGTACAGAGTCTTCTCTTGTGTTGCTGGAAGAGGGTGTTTGTTATGACCAGTGCATTTACTTGGCAAAACTCTATTAGTCTTTGCCTTGCTTCATTCCGTATTCCAAGGCCAAATTTGCCTGTTACTCCAGGTGTTTCTTGACTTCCTACTTTTGCATTCCAGTCCCCTATAATGAAAAGGACATCTTTTTTGGATATTAGTTCTAAAAGGTCTTGTAGGTCTTCATAGAACCATTCAACTTCAGCTTCTTCAGCGTTACTGGTTGGGGCATAGACTTGGATTATTGTGATATTGAATGGTTTGCCTTGGAAACGAACAGAGATCATTCTGTTGTTTTTGAGATTGTATCCAAGTACTGCATTTCGAACTCTTTTGTTGACCATAATGGCTACTCCATTTCTTCTGAGGGATTCCTGCCCACAGTAGTAGATATAATGGTCATCTGAGTTAAATTCACCCACTCCAATTCATTTCAGTTCACTGATTCCTAGACTGTTGACATTCACTCTTGCCATCTCTTGTTTGACCACTTCCAATTTGCCTTGATTCATGGACCTGACATTCCAGGTTCCTATGCAATATTGCTCTTTACAGCATCAGACCTTGCTTCTATCACCAGTCACATCCACAGCTGGGTATTCTTTTTGCTTTGGCTCCATCCTTTCATTCTTTCTGGAGTTATTTCTCCACTGATCTCCAGTAGCATATTGGGCACCTACTGACCTGGGGAGTTTCTCTTTCAGTATCCTATCATTTTGTCTTTTCATACTGTTCATGGGGTTTTCAAGGCAAGAATACTGAAGTGGTTTGCCATTCCCTTCTCCAGCGGACCACATTCTGTCAGATCTCTCCACCATGACCTGCCCATCTTGGGTTGCCCCACGGGCATGGCTTAGTTTCATTGAGTTAGACAAGGCTGTGGTCCTAGTGTGATTAGATTGACTAGGTTTCTGTGAGTATCTTTCAGTGTGTTTGCCCTATGATGCCCTCTTGCAACACCTACCATCTTACTTGGGTTTCTCTTACCTTGGGCCTGAGGTATCTCTTCTTGGCTGCTCCAGCAAAGCCCAGCCATTGCTCCTTACCTTGGACGAGGGGTATCTCCTCACTGCCGCCCTTCCTGACCTTCAGCATGGGAAAGTTCCTCTAGGCCCTCCTGTGCCTGTGCAGCCACGGCTCCTTGGACGTGGGGTTGGTCCTCCCGGCCACCACCCCTGGCCTCAGGCGTGGGGGCATGGGGTAGCTCCTCCTGGCCTCTGCCCATGCCCTCGGATGTGGGGTAACTCCTCTTGTCGACGGCCCTGACCTCAGACACTGGGTATCTCCTCTCGGCCACCTCCCCGACCTCGGATGCGGGGTAGCTCCTCTCGGCTGTTCCTGCACTGTCGCAGTCTGGTACTCTCGGCCGCTGCCCCGACCTCAGACGTGGAGTAACTCCTTTTGGCCGCCGCCCTTTGGGCTTGGGGTCCTCCCGGCTTCTGCCCCTGACCTTGGACGTGGGGTGGCTCCTCTTGGCCATGCTTAGCACGCCGGTTGCAGCTGCCTGCGCTTAGTGTGCCGGTCGCAGCCAAGAAAGAAAAAACACTCAATTGAATATGAATGTTTATATTCATGAAGTCATTGAGGCAGTGTGTCCAGTTAAGCATAACCAAAATATATTATGCATTCAGGCCCTTTTATTTCTAAAAGCAGAGTAAAATTTAAAAGGGAAATTAACACCACGGTCTTCTAAAAGATTATCAAATAGCTGAAAAATTCACCTTGCTGTGACAAATAGGAAAATACAAACCAAAAATCGTCAACATAAATGTATTTTCTAAGGTCAGAGTGACAATAATAACAAAGTAACACAGAAACATTTAGTTATTTCTAAGCATCTATGTGTTATATAAAGAATTAAGAAACAAAGATCATAAATCCACAAAGCCCTTCAAAATGAAAACAACAACAACAAAAAATAACTGTTACAAATTTCAGTAGCTCAATCATTTCATTTCTTACACAAATCTTAAAAGACTATATTTTACTAAATTAAAATAACATGATAATAGTTACAATGCCCACTACATGCCAAGCATTACTTTAAATGTCTTAGATGAATTAATATAATCTTTACAAAACCTGATGAGGCAAACATCATTTTAAAAATGAGGAAATTGATGCAAAGAGAAGTTAAGTAACATACCAAAGTCACACAACCAAAGCACCATAATTCAAATCTGGACAACCTGGCTCCAGAGTCTTTATACTTGACTATTATGTTATACTGCCATTATACAGCTAGATAGTTATCTGACAGATGCTGTTTTCTATGTCTACTGCATCAGTGAGTTAAGTCTGAAATTTAAAAATGTTCCAGCACTATATGGCAATTTTTAATTCTTTATGTATGTTAGTCAAGAATGGAACCTGTACCATCAATGATTGCTGGTTAAGCTATAAATGTGATGTTTAGGTGACATATGAGACAATTCCCTAAGCCCAACTTTTCATGATTTGGTTGACTTTATTTTCTTCTTCTTAATGGAATGTTACACTATTCATATTCCATTTATATGTCTCCTAGGTTCAATAGGCTTCACTGGAAAATATAATGAAACTATGGGTCACACACCCATTGCCAACCATGCTATTTTAGATTCAATAAATCATGTGCTGTATCAAAAATACTAGAATAATTCTCTTTCTTTTCAGTATGCCCATCAGTATGGATTTTAAAAAGTCATGCTCACTAGAATATCAGCAGGTATAAGTTTATTATGCTGGCACTAAAAGTAGAGTCCAGGCAAGTTTGTTAGGATGGTGATTGAGTTGATTCTTACTTACTGTTTAACTCTATCTAAATGCTGGCTGATATCAATAATATAGTAGGGGTTCAGCAGATATTAATATTTGTTGGTGATATGAGATTTGATATATTTGATTACAATATTTTACTCTGCATAGGCTTCCCAGGTGGCACTAGTGGTAAAGAATCCACCTGCCTATGCAGGAGACATGAGATGCAGGGATTGATTCTTGTGTTTGGAAGATTCCCTGGAGGAGGAAATGGCAACCTGTTCCAGTATTTTTGCCTGGGAAATCCCATGGACAGAGGAGCCTGCTGGGCTACAGTTCACAGGGCCACAAAGAATCAGACACGACTAAGAGACTGAGCAGGCACACACACTCTGCATAGTTTGAAACAAATAGTATGGAATTGGAAAGCACAGTTGGCTAATACAATCAAAAGCATTGGTATGCTTCTCAGACAACATATGAAAATCATTGAGGCTAGGTATATTCTATTATAATTTGATGTCTTCCCCCCTGCTTCATCATGCATATAAACATCAGTATAGTGCACTGGAAGAGCATAGTTTATGGTTTCAGCCTAACCAACTTCATATTCTGACTCTGCTACTTAACACCTCTGTGACTTGAACAAGTCACTTTACCTATTTGTATCTCCATTTCTTAAAATCTAATGACATATTATGTGTCTCATTCCTGTGGCTATTGTGAGTACTAAAACAATATCTCAAAAATTAATAGTATCTGGCACATGGTAAGGGTTCAGTTAATATTAACTACTATTATTACTATGATGTGTGTTCAAGGATGGTTTATAGGAATATGCACAAGGGTGACCTAAACTTCCTACCCATGTTAACCCATCAGGAAAGATATATCATTAAGATTCTCAAAGTTATGCCATACATGATACACTCAGGGAGATATACAGCACCAAATTTAGACATTGGTCATTAGAAATGAGGGAATACACAGAGATGCTGGTTGCTGTATTCTTGACCATCCCTAAAAAAGAAAGCATAATGCAGTGGAAAATAGCATGAGTAGACTGGTGTTAAAATCCAAGGTCTGAAACTCACAGAGCAGTATGATCAAATTGCAAATTAGTTAAGCCTCAGTTAGTGAAAGATAGAAATATCTTATTCACAAAAATACTTTTGAGAATGATATAGTATATATAAAATGCCAAGTACCGTGCTCAGAATTCATCAGCACTCAGGAAATGTTTGATCACTTTCCCTCATTTCGTAGGCAGCTCTGGTCTGACTACCAAGATGTTTTTCTCCAGCCTGCTTTCGAAGCTAAGCTTATTGATTCCATAAGAAGTATGCCTTCCCTTCTCACCTCCTTGTCAATATATTCTATCCCCCTGAACTAAAATATCCTTGAAGTAGAAACTGGAAACTCAGTGAGTAATTTCCTTACCCATCTAAGAAGTGAGAAAAGCATAACTCTAGTACATCACTAGGGCTGCCCAACTGTAACTCCAGGGTTATTTATGAATTAAAGACATTTCTTAATCGCCTACTGCTATCAATTCCCAATCTTGGTAAGCCTTCCACTCAAAGGCTAAGATAAAAGAAGGATTAAAAAAAAACATTTTTTTTCCCTTTTGACCAGCAAATAACAAGGCAGCAGCATAAAAGAAATAAACTGTTCTTTCACTCTATTAAAAAAAAAAAAAAGTCATACTATGGTGGACCAAAATGTTAAATAAGATGAAACTAAACTGTAGAGTTAAACCCAAAAGGAAACTTTTCTTCTAAATTACTGCATTTCCCTCCAGCTAACAGAGACTTTTTTCATGGCCATTGCTAATGATCTGAATCAAAAAAAAGCACTTTGAAAGCACATTGGAAAGAAGTATATGTGTGAGTGTATGTGCTTATATGTGTGTGTGTGTGTGTGTGTGTGTGTGTGTGTGTGTGTGTGTGTGTGTGTTTGAAATCCTGGTACATCTTAGGCATTAGATTCTAGGGTAAAAATGTTTCATGTACTACAAAGCAAATCTTTAAAGAATGTGAAAGGAGAAACATTACCTTTATGGTAGAGAAGGTTACCTTTTCATCTCAAGATAGTCAAAGACATATTTTTGTCCTTTTTAACTGATATTTAGACATTTTCACCCTTTTGGCAAAAGAGCTTATGAACTACAAGAACTTAAAGTAAAACTTAAGGTACAGACTTAAAGGAAACTGTTTGAGCGACATGGTTTGGAGTTGATATAACCATATCACGTTATGCAGGCAGCTGTGTCTGATAGCCTAGAAAAGAAGTGTTCACAGAGTTCTTTCATAAAGATTTATTTGTGGTGTTCTCCAAAATTATATGGCATCACTGACATTAAAATTCTAGAGCCAAAGAATAATGTAGCTTTTATCCTATGACACCACCCTTATGGCAGAAAGTGAAGAGGAACTAAAAAGCCTCTTGATGAAGGTGAAAGAGGAAAGTGAAAAAGCTGGTTTAAATCTCAACATTCAGAAAACGAAGATCATGGCATCTGGTCCCATCACTCCATGGGAAATAGATGGGGAAACAGTGGAAACAGTATCAGACTTTATTTTTGGGGGCTCCAAAATCAGTGCAGATGGTGACTGCAGCCATGAAATTAAAAGACGCTGCCTCCTTGGAAGAAAAGTTAAGACCAACCTAGATAGCATATTGAAAAGCAGAGACATTATTTTGCCAATAAAGGTCCATCTAGTCAAGGCTATGGTTTTTCCAGTGGTCATGTATGGATGCGAGAGTTGGACTGTGAAGAAAGCTGAGTGCCGAAGAATTGATGCTTTTGAACTGTGGTGTTGGAGAAGACTCTTGAAAGTCCCTTGGACTGTAAGGAGATCCAACCAGTCCATTCTAAAGAAGATCAGCCCTGGGTGTTCTTTGGAAGGAATGATGCTAAAGCTGAAACTCCAGTACTTTGGCCACCTCATGCAAAGAGTTGACTCATGGGAAAAGACTCTGATGCTGGGAGGGATTGCAGGCAGGAGGAGAAGGGGACGACAGAGGATGAGATGGCTGGATTGCATCACCGACTCGATGGACATGAGTTTGAGTTAACTCCGGGAGTTGGTGATGGACAGGGAGGCCTGGCGTGCTGCGATTCATGGGGTCACAAAGAGTCTGACATGACTGAGTGACTGATCTGATCTGTCCCTGGGTATACCCTCCCTTCCTCCAATTTTATGGATTCACTGTGCTTTTAGGAAATAATCTTAAAAAAAAAAAAATTCACCAGAGTGAACTTAGATATCCTAGAAGAATATGGAAATATACATCCCATTCACAGGGAATACTACACTAGGTTCACCAATATGGATTGTGGTGAAGAATTAGGTTCCTAGGAGAAAGTAGGTCAAGTTTCTAGTGGCACCACATTCTAAAACCTAACTCCACAAGGATCTGGAAGAGTATTTTCACTAAACAAAAACAGACTGCTGAGGGCAAGTAGTTTCTATATAACAATTTCCTCCCCAATTATCCCTTCTTTAAAATCATGTGATGGCTTATTGCACTTGAAACCCAACCTTATGTGATCTTCCCACTGCCTCCTTTTCCAACCTTGTATCCTTTCATTCTCCCTCTTGCCCATTACACCCCAGTCACAATGATCTATTTCATGAACACATAAAGCTTATTTATGGCTCAGAGCCTTTATGCTTACTGCTCCATCTATCTGGAGTCCTCTCCATGCTTTTCATGATTCAGAACTCAGGTCAAATATCAACTTTCCCAAGAGACTGTCTAAAAACTAATCTATCTAAAATACCCCCCAGGTCCTATCCATACCCCTAGGATTCTCTGCTGCATTACCTTGTTTTGTTTTCTTCCTAATGGATTTTTAAGATGTATTCATGTAATAATAGTAATAATAATTATTATATTATAATAATTCCTCACTTCAAGTTAACTCACATAATAATTCTTCACTTCCAGGTAACTTTGTGGAGGTCTCAGACTAGTGTAGAATTGACACCAGTATAAGCAGATTCAAGAAAAGGCAGTAATTGTTATGTTCCCAAATATCAGTATATATAGTATCAAAAAGAAAAATATCCATGTCACAAGTTGAATGTTTCTTTGCTTTCATCCAATAGATATGGCAGCAAAAACTCTATCAGGATTCTTACCAAGAACTGTCTTCCTTTGGGAGTAAGAGAGGAAATGAAATTAAGCATCTTCCCTTGAGGAACACCTTACCTGTGAGATCTTTCATCTTGCTTGGCACTTACACATTGAATTACACAGAATGGACTGAGGGCATAGGATCTGCCACTAAACAGCTGGGTGAACTTGAACAAATCACTTTAGTGTTTTTATCTGTTCCATGGGAGAGAGAGTTTCTGTCAAGCTAACTCACAAGCCTGTTGTGAACTTCAAATTAAATAATGCTTATGAAAGCACTTTCTGTTATCAAGCACCATGGAAATATAAAGTAAGGTTTTTACAAAAGCTTTATATTTCCTTAAAAGGAGAACCAGGATATTTTTGCAAAATAATCAAGTATTTCTGGAAATGAATTAATTGGTTGGTTGGTTATTAATATTCAAACCCAGCTGAGATCCCACCCTCCCATATTTTTAATACATTCTCTAGATCCATACAGACTTATAAAAGAATTATTCTGCAGTAGTAAGAACAAATAGGAACTGCTTTCCATGTGTACAGTAGACCGTAAACCCCCCTGCTAAGATTGTGTTGTATTCACAAGCTCAAAGACAGGACTAGCAATGAAAGACTAAGTCGTTGAAAAGAGCCATTCATAACAGTATGACTGAGAAAGTAATGCTTACCACTACCAGAATATCACATTGCCTTAAATTTCTACTATTAAAAAAACTTTTTTCATGAATCTGAGTACATTTTAATTTGGTCAAGTCATTCATTATCTTCTTTGAATGGGACAACCCACCAGCTCATTAACACTGTAGCAGGGACTAATTTATCTGATTAATCCACCCCTATCCCCTGCCATTCATTGAAAAATTCAAATGGAGTCTCTCAGGAAACCAGAAGCAGAGGATTAGGTAAATTTTGCTTGGGTAAAGAGGCCAGAGGCATGCTGTTCTGATCTGAACATTTGAGGCTTTCAAATGGGCTCCAAGCAGCCAAGAGACAGGAAGTAGGGTATCTGAAGAAGACAGGAAAAGTCAATTAGGCCAAGCAACTGACAGAAATTCAAAAATTTCAGCCACTCAACCCAAATTACCATGTAGTTGGGATTCAACTCAACTAAGTCTAAAAAGCTTCTTAAGACTCTTCTGTTTATCAAGTTTTAGTCCTATTTACACATGGACCTTTTTTTTTCTTTAATTATCTTAACTAGATATTTACCAAACCAAACCAAATCAAAACTTTGTCCTCAATTTTGCTTGATAGTTACAAGTATATCTTTGTTTTCCTCTAGAAAAGTATTTTTGATAATGTTTACTTCATTGAATTACAGATAATTACAATTTAATACAGAAGAAAAGTTACAGTATGAGTACAATTAATTCAAATACCTCTTAAACCATTAAAGAAATGAGCCAAACATGATTCCTTCATAAACAATCTGACTCTAATTTCATCCCAGTTACTGTTTTATCAAAAAGAATCTTATTGACCATTTTTTGTCTGTGTTTTAAAAGGAAATTTATTCCACATAAACTAACTTCTAGATGGCCTACTTATTACTAAAAAATAAATCTTCAGGGTGTAATGAGGCTGTAATTCCCCCAAACTTCATGATCTTTTGGCAAGAATATTACAAAGGGCAAAGGTCTTGGTCGGCATCTAATTTAAAAAGCTGGTACAACACTATGGAGCTTCCTTGGGTGACTATAATTTGCCTATTATTCATCAATATTTCAAATATTTTCTTCCATAAGCCATCACTACTGTTTCATTGTTGGCTTACTTGCTATAGTAATAAATATAGATGATATTTATGGATGAGCCAAGAAAGTCATTGTGTGTGCTGTGCTCAGTTTCTCAGTCATGTCTGACTCTTTGTGACCCTATGGACTATAACCAACCAGGGTCCTCTGTTTATGGGATTTTCCAGGGAGTGGGGTGCCATTTCCTTCTCCAAGGGATCTTCCTGACCCAAGGGTCAAACCCTGGTCTCCTGCATTGCAGGCATATTTTTTACCTTCTGACCCACCAGGGAAGCCCTGCAATCCAGGAGTCACAAGAGTCAGACATGACGTAGTGACTAAACCACCATCACCACCATGCAGATGAATAGTGTAGAGAGAGCACTACGGTAGAGTAAGTGAAGATAACATGAGATGCATAAAAAAAAGAAACCCAAGAATAAATCTGGGGAAACAGACTATGATGAAGATCAGTTAATTATTAGCAAATATTTATTAATAAGACATTACAATTAATTGGATACATTAAGAAATTTTTTTACTAAATTGTTAAAATATTTGTCAAAATACAAGTATCATAAAAGGTTAAAAACAAACTAGGAGAATATTTACAAATATAAGAAAAAGATTTTCTAACCTTGTACACAATAAACCACTACAGATTTATGAGGAAAGGATGGATCTCCATTAATGTCCATGTTTAAATGGCATATACAGGCAGTTCAAAAAGAGAAACCTTGGGAATTTCTTGGGACCCTGTGGTTAGGACTCCATGCTTTCACTGCTAAGGCCTAGGGTTTGATTCCTGGTCAGGAACTAAGATGCCACAAGCCATCGGTACAGCCAAAAGAGAGAGAGAGAGAGAGAGAGAAACGAGTGACAATAGATAAATGGAGATATTTTCTACCTCAATGAAAATCAAAAACACCAAGTCAAAAATAGTACTGATGAACCTATTTGCAGGGCAGGAATAGACACAGACACAGAGAATCTGCTTATGGACACAGTGGGAAAGGAGAGGGTGGGACAAATTGAGGCAGTAGTATTGACATATATATGCCCATCCTGGTGCTCTGTGATGACCTGGGGGTTGGGAGAGAGGCTCAGTAGGGAAGGGATATATGTATACATATGGCTGATTCACGATGTTGTACAGCAGAAACTAGCACAACATTGTAAAATAATTATAGTCCAATTAAAAAAAAATGTCAAATTGGTAAGACTGTGAGAAATTCCCCAGGGCAAACAACTTAGTTTCTTTATCAGATAAATTGTACAGAGGAGGTGGGGATATCAAGGAAGAGGAATTCATAGTTTCAAAGAAAGTCAAGAGAACATCAAGCAGATCTAATATGTATGCCATCTCTCTATCCCTCAAACAAACAACCTGTATGTATTTTGCTACTGCTAAGTCACTTCAGTCGTGTCCGACTCTCTGCGACCCCATAGATGGCAGCCCACCAGGCTCCCCCGTCCCTGGGATTCTCCAGGCAAGAACACTGGAGTGGGTTGCCATTTCCTTCTCCAATGCATGAAAGTGAAAAGTGAAAGTGAAGTCACTCAGTCGTGTCCGACCCTCAGCGACCCCATGGACTACAGCCTTCCAGGCTCCTCGGTCCATGGGATTTTCCAGGCAAGAGTACTGGAGTGGGGTGCCATTGCCTTCTCCGGTATGTATTTTAAGAGACACCTAAGAAAAATCTGGGAAAATATGAACACTGCCAAGATAGTTGATAAAATAAGGAATCACTGTTAGTTTTTTTGAACCTGTGATAATAGTGTTGCAGTTGAATACATTTCTAAGAGTTTTCACTTTTTGGAAAAAAATTTGAAATATTTATAGATTAAATAATACAATGTTTGGGATTTGCTTTAAAATAATCCATTTGGGGCAGAGGATTGAAAGTGTGTAATGGTGAAACAAGACAGAAATGTGAAACCAGATTGCTGGTATGACCATAATTATTGCAAGGAAAGTTGCATAGGGTAAGAAGGTCTTTGTATTTTTCTGATTCCTCTTATATATGTTGAAAATTTTCTGTAATAAAAAGTGAAACTAGTCCAATCTCTGTTTACAGAGCTTTGAAAATATATACCAAAAGGCATTTATCATAAAAAATTATCCAGACAAGGGTGAAAATTATGTATGAGCCAAGATGATCTTCCAACATTGTAAAAGTGAAAAAGAGAAACTGGTAAAATAAGTTATACTATGTCCTTACAATGAAAGATTATGCATACATCAAAATTTATATATATATATATAATAAATATATATATATTTATAATTATATATATAAATAAATAAATATATATATATATATATATATTTAAGCTGAAACTTCATGATATATTATTAGGGAAAGAAATACACATGATTATTGGAAAAATAGCCTGGTCCATGAAATAAAAGCAAGAAAATTAGTAGGTTTTTTAAAAAAGCAAGTTGGCAGTATCTGCCAAAATATAAAGGTAATTCAATAATTGAAGTCTTGCTTACAATAGAAAAAAGGAAACTGATTCTGTATAATGGAATGCTAATGCAGTTATCAAAACATCAGAGATAAGAAGGCAAATAATCCAATTAAAATAAGCAAAAGATTTAAACAGGAATTTCAAAAACAGAAAGTATATCAGTAACCAATGAGAACAGGGAAAATGTCCAAAATCACTAGTCATATTGAAATGCAAATTAAAACCCCAATGAGATATATTTACCCACTTACTAGAATGCCTACAATTAAAGACTGCAAATATCAACTTTTGGTGAAAATGTGGAGAAACTGGAATCATGCATTACTGCTGGAAATGGAAAACTCTATAACCATTATGGAAAATAGTATGGCAATACTTTATAAAATTTTGTTCTTGCTGTTCGCTCCCTGCATCTGTAATTGTATAACTGGATTTGTTTCTAGACGCATGAAAGCTTTTAAGTTACAAATGGTTGCTCAAACTCCTGCTACTGCTGTAGCTTCCTACAGCTACTATTTGGGGCCCCTGGATCATATATCCTCAATATGAGGATTAGGAGAATATGTTGCCTCACCAATTTAGGGACAACGCCCCTGGTCAGCTTGGAAGCAGTTATGGAACGAGAACGATGCCCCTTTTCCCTAGGCAACATAATTCTCCTAAAAGAAAAGGGGGGAATGAGAGAGTCATTTCCTAGGCAGGTTGATAAAGAGTCTAGGGGTCCCCAAGGAGAGAGGGGTCTGGAATTCTCAAGGAGAAAGAAAGGACAAACTTTTTTTCTTTCTCCACATTCCTTAGGATTATATAACAATAATGTATCCTGCCTAAGGACAGTCTTTGGATTCAACCTTCTGTTATCTTAAAATGTTAATTATGGGAGTAGACCTGGTCTTTACAAGGATGTATCTTGCCTGAGGACAGTGTTATCTTAAAATGTAAATTATGGGAGTAGGACTGATGAGGTCTTTACAACCTCCAGATATTCTTTGGATTATATAACTTCATTGTTAACACTAGCAAGCAGGTACCCTTTCTGCCCCCTTCTGATGCCTATGTCAGAAGCTTTCTCTATCTCCTTTATACTTTAATAAAACTTTATTACACACACACACAAAAATTAAGCATGCATGCATGCTAAGTTGCTTCAGTTGTGTCAGACTCTGTGTGACCTATGGACTGTAGCCCTGTAGACTCATCTGTCCATGAGATTCTCCAGGTAAGAATACTGGAGAGGGTTGCCATGCCCTCCCCCAGGGGATCTTCCCCACCTAGAGATCAAATATCTCCTGCATTGGCAGGTGGATTCTTTACCACTAGTGCCACCTGGGAAGCCCATTAAGTTAAGGATATAGCCACCAATTCCGTTCCTTGGTATTTACCAAGGCAAATGAAAACTATGTCCACACCACAACACAAATGTAACTGTTCATAACAGCATTACTCATAATAGTCAAAAAGTGGAAGCTACCTAAATGACCCTCAACCAGTGAATAGAGAAACAAATTGTGGTATGTTCATACCACAGAATACTACACAGTAACAGAAAATAAAGTACAATGTCAGTAGTTGAAACAACATTCATGAATATCAAAATCAATACACAAAGTGAAAGAAGTCAAATACAAAAGACTGTTATTCCATTTATATGAAATCATATAGAGGGCAAAACTATGTGACAGAAAACTATGTGACAGAAAAGACAGTGGCTTCTTGGGGTGGGGCTAGGGGAGGATGTAGCAGAATTGGATGTAGAAGTTAAAAGAAGCAACTGGAAAGTTCTTAGGGTGAAGGGAAAATTCTATAGCCTAATCATCATGGTGCATGCATGCTAAGCTCCTTCAGTTGTGTTTGACTCTCTGGGACCCTATGGACCATAGCCCACCAGGCTCCACTGTTCATGGGATTCTCCAGACAAGAATACTAGAGTGGGTTGCAATGCCCTCCTCCAGGTGATCTTCCTGAACCAGGGTTCAAACCTGCATCTCTAATGTCTCTTTCATTGGCAGGAATTTTCTTTACCACTAGTACCATCTGGGAAGCCCAATCATCATGGTGTGCTCAAGTCGCTTAGTCATGTCCATGACCAACTCTTTGCAGCCCCGTAGACTGTAGTCCACCAGGTTTCTCTGTCCGTGGAATTTTTCAGGCAAGAATACTGGAGTTGGTTGCCATTTCCTACTCTAGATCATCTTCCTGACCAAGGGGTTGAACTTGAAACTCTTGTGTCTACTACATTGACAAGTGGATTCCTTACCACTAGAGCTATCTGGAAAGCCCACATCCCCACTCCTGGACATATATCCAGACAAACCTATAATTCAAGAAATACATGCATCCTTATATTCAGAGCAGCACTATTCACAATAGCCAAAATATGGAAACAAACTGAATGTCCATTGGCAGATGAATGGATAAAGAAGATGTGGTACCTATATAAAGTGGAATACTACTCAGTCATAAAAATGAAATAATGTAATTTTCAGCAACATGGATAGACCTAAGATTATCATATTAAGTGAAATAAATCGGAAAGAGAAACATAAATACCATATGATATCACTTATATGTGGAATCTAAAATGTGACACAAATGAATTTATCTACAAAATAGAAATAGACTCACAGACATAGAACACAGACTTTTGTTTTCCAAAGGGAAGAGAGGTGGGAGAGGGATGGATTAAGAGTTTGGGATTAGCAGATGCAAACTAGTATATATAGAATGGATAAAAAAAAAAATAAGTTTTCACCACATAGCACAAAGAATTATATTTAATATTCTGTGATAAGCCATAATAAAAAAGAATATGAAAAAGAGTGCCTATATATATACACAATGTTGCATTAATTTCTTAATGCAAAACTGTGAATCAATTGATACAATAAATTAAATAAATTTAGATAAAATAAACTGAAATAAAGTAAAATTAAAAAACATTAAAAATAGTAAAAATTAAAAAAATAAATTTAGATAAAATAAATTTAGACACCTTCATCTGGAGCAGATGAGCCCTTCCGAAAAAATGTGTGTATTGCTGTTATGTGTTCAACATTTTCTCACAATCAAACCAACCAAAATATATGTGGGTACACTTTGGCAATACTTAGGCTTTAAATTCCTTTTAAGCTATTCACTGTAAACATCTACAAATGTGCAATTTTACAGCAAACTCATTTTCTCTCTCACAGACTCCAGTCACCCTTCCACAGCTCCACAGTACCCTCAGGTGATTCCTGGGGATATTCCCTTTCCTGTACCCCCTACCCTTCTTGCTCCTGCTCTTCCATGCTTGGCGATGTGAGAAGAAAATGGTCTTATCCCACGACTGACTGTGGCATGTCTTCCTCGTTGCTGATATCCAGGGTGACATGGGGACTGGCACCCTTGAGCTACCTCATTGTCCAGGAGGTCCTGAATGAGTGAATGGAGGACCTGTCAGATCTCAGTGAGGCAGGACTCCAACAGTCTCCTTGACATTGGCTGGTCCATGAGGGATCTGACTGAATTTTTTTTTGCTGTCTTATTCCATCCCCAGTGGGCAGCACCCTGCCCCCACCATACTTTAAGGCCCCACCTTTAAGGCTCCCAGGTCTGGGGGTCCCCAGCCCAGCTGTAGTTTTTAAGAACTATGATTAAAGGAGATGGCCATACACAGGGAGCTTACCTTGATGCTCCATGAAGACCTAGAGGGGTGGGATGGGGGTGGGGTTGGAAGTGGGTTGAGGGGAGGATAAAAAGGTTTGGGATGTATGTATACCTATGGCTCAGCTGGTAAAGAATCCACCTGCAATGTGGGAGACCTGGGTTCGATCCCTAAGTTGAGAAGATCCCCTGGAGAAGGGAAAGGCTTCCCATTGCTGTATTCTGGCCAGGAGAATTTCATGGATTTTATAGTCCATGGGATTGCAAAGAGTTGGACACAACTGAGGGACTTGCACTTGTCATGGCTGATTCACAGTGTTGTATTGCAGAAACCAACACAACATTGTAAAGCAGTTATCTTCCAATAAAATAAGAAAAATAGGTGACCTTGATCTTTCTCTTTATCTCACCCTAAGGCCCAAGTCTCGTCTCCCTTTCCTCCCAAAACTGATTAGGCCAACAAGCTTTGTGGCTCAATATGAGATTGTCTTAGAGTCCTTATCTTGGTTCTTCCATTGTTGGTTTTAAGGCCTGGGACCCATCAAGTGACACCCCTCAAAATGGGAGGAGATGGCAAAAATTGATCTCACTTTTCATAAGAGTTCATCATCAACCCTACCTCATTACAACTTGCACAAACTGGGAGTGAAGTGATGGGGTTCAGTGGGAGAAATTGGGTGCAGTTTCTGAAGAAATGATGTTTTGCCTTTCAGAAAGTTTTTTTTTTTTTTTTTTTTTTTTTAGTTAACAAGTAAGTCTTTAAAAGACATGTCTGTGTGTTGTGGACTCATGGGTGGAGTTGCTCTAAAAATGTGACAAGTTTCCAGTTGTGGGCTCTGAGAGTCAATTCTGGAAAAAAAGGAAGATTCCCCTGTCATGACATATTATTAAAATATAATGAAGCAGCTGCTATGCCAGGGACGTTTACAGCAGGAAGCAGGCAGGGCTACCTCTCCTTGGCAGGGATGGGAGTGGGGTTGGGGCTGAAGTTGGGCTGGTACTTGAAGAAGGAATGTTCCTGCTGGAGAGAGGGGAGGAGCTTCCCAATTGGGTAGGAATGTTAGTGACAGTCTGGCCTGAAAATCAGGGTCTGTTTAGGAAAGAGTTAGGAGTGCCTGCCTATCTGGCTTGTGGAGTGGCTGGGGTTGGGGAGGGAGATGACTCTGGAACGTGGGTTGCAGCCAGTTGTGACGGCATGAGTGCCTAGGTAAGAAGCATGGGCTTCTGTTGGCTTAATGGAACGCTATGAGAGTCTTTAAGTATGAGAGTAACATCACAGGATGTGTTTAACTTTTTCATATGTTGTCTCATTATGACCAAAACTGTTACAATGCATTATGCACTTTTAAAGCTCCCATTTCTAACATGTTTTTATTTTTATTTTTTCTCTAATTTTATTTTATTGTTTAAACTTTACATAATTGTATTAGTTTTGCCAAATATCAAAATGAATCCGCCACAGGTATACATGTGTCTAACATGTTTTTAAAGTCATAAGGTGCACATCAACATCCCTGATCAAAAATTCCCAAGGGGTTTTATTTATGTAACCAATAATTAAAAGTAGATTCATTCTATGGGTAGCTATTTCAACATAGCAACACAGTTTATACTTTCAATTCTCTTGAATTGTAAGTCTTATGAAATAATTGTGAAGTCTGAGAAAATCTATCAAGTCTATAAAATAATGCTTACTATTTTATTTTCATTTTCCCCTTTCCTTCTTTTTCATTTCAATTAAAAAATCATCATGGACTTGTATACAAATGTATAATCATCATGGTAGCTATACATTTGTATTACCAAAATTAATCAAATTATGCATTTAAAATTAGTGAACTATATAATAACTTCATAAACCATAAAAGAGAAAAACTCGGAAGTTAGAGGTAGCTTCCCAAATCTTGCCCTTAGTGGAGGTTAAGGAAGCAAAGGTAATCAATCTTATAGTCCTTTTTTTCCCCTAGTATCAAAATCTTCTGGTGAAGTTGTTTGTTATTATTTGCCTAAAAGAGCTTCCCAGGTGGCACTAGTGGCAAAGAATCTGCTTGCCAATTCAGGAGACTCAAGAAATGTGGTTCAATCCCTGGGTCAGGAAGATCACCTGGAGTAGGAAATGGCACCCCACTCTCATATTCTTGCCTGGAAAATTCCATGGGCAGAGGAGTCTGGCAGTCTACAGTCCATGGTCCAGGAAAAAGTCTGACACCATACAGGGTTGTCGTTACTATCTTTCTAAATTCCATATATATGCGTAGTATACTGTATTGGGAGAAGGCAATGGCACCCCACTCCAGTTCTGTTGCCCAGAAAATCCCATGGATGGAGGAGCCTGGTAGGCTGCATTCCATGGGGTCGTTAAGAGTCAGACATGACTGAGCGACTTCACTTTCACTTTCCACTTTCATGCATTGGAGAAGGAAATGGCAACCCGCTCCAGTGTTCTTGCCTGGAGAATCCCATGGACAGAGAAGCCTGGTAGGCTGCAGTCTATGGGGTCGCAGAGAGTCGGACACAACTGAAGTGACGCAGCAGCAGCAGTATACTGTATTGGTGTTTTTCGACAACCCTGTATGCGAGACAGCAAAAGAGACACAGGTGTATAGAACAGTCTTTTGGACTTTGTGGGAGAGGGAGGGGGGGATGATTTGGGAGAATGGCATTAAAACATGTATAATATCATATAAAAAACGAATCACCAGTCCAGGTTAGATACAGGATACAGGAAGCTTGGGGCTGGTGCACTGGGATGACCCAGAGGGATGGTATGGGGAGGGAGGTGGGAGGGGGGTTCAGGATGGGGAACACGTGTTACACCCGTGGCAGATGCCTGTTGATGTGTGGCAAAACCAATACAATAAAGTAAAAAAAATTATTATAATATATATATTTTTAAATCTGACACCACACACACACACAATTTTTTAAAAGGATAATTCTTCTAAATATATGACCTTCTCTGATTTTGTAGCATCTAGGTTTGTTTCACTAAATGGAGAGAGAGAAAAAAAAAAAAAAAAAAAGGAAAAACGTTTTAATTTGTGGAAAATAGAATAAGCCAACCTGGTGGTTCACTACAAAACTAGAGGAATTCCAAGGATATTACAGCTAAGCAGTAAGATTAACATTTTGGTTTATATGGCCTGACAGAGAAAATCAGTCACTTGATGTTAACTCTGTAAGAACAGTCTCCTGACTACTGACAACATATAAGGATGCAGATCAAAGGGATTATTTCTAGATGTGGTCCATGAAAGTAATCTTCACAGATCTATGGGATGATATCAATGGTATATTTTACCATTGGAACTGTTCAAGATAGTTAAAACATCACAGAAAGGAACCAAAAAGTGGATAAGCAAGTTCCTTAAAAAGCAGCAAGTTTGGAGATTAATGAAAGATTCTTGGTAATTTAATGAGAGTACTCTCAAAGTTTACAAAAGAAATGCCTGGGACAATCTATTGTTTGAAAGTCACAGCATCAACACCACTGAGGGCTATTAAAAATTCATATCTGCTTCAGATATGAACAAAGATTATTCAAAAGAGAATAATGTATCATCAAATCTTAGTAGTAAGACAGAACCTCTCCTCCTGGAAAATATTGAAAGAGCAACAGAGAGAAACAGTAGGATCTGAAACATACTGAAGAAAATACTTCAGGCCTGAGTAGTTCTCATTCTTTTCTGGTAGCAGGACCACAAAGGAAACTCTTTTCTGAAATGTCTAACCTATGTATGACTGGTATTTCTAGCCAGATCGCCTCTGCTCACTCTTTCACAAATATGGTTAGGGTTTCACTTTCAGCCAGGTTCTTTCCATGTTTATAAACAAAAGTATAACCAGGATCACATTTAGTGGAATAAGCCAGGGGGACACTTTCCACTCACCTACAGCAACAATTTAAAGACTGGCTTTGGAGATGTCAGCTTTATGGATGCTATTTTAGTCTCTGTTTTCATTTTAGTCATGTTCTAATGATTTACCTAAGCAAGACATTTCATGCAATAAAATCCGAGTCAATGCCCTTATCAGACTTTTGCACTCTTGCTTATTAAGAAAGGTGTCTGTAGCTCTGAAAGTAAGAAAGGTTTATTTCAGAAGGTTAAGCATATGGCTTCAGTTGATGCCAGAGATTCTCTAGTTATATGCAGAATAATGCTTAAGATTTAAAAAATTTTTATTACGGAAATTTTCAAATACACATAGAAATAGAGCCATGATTACAATGAATCAGTTCACATCCAACACCCAGGTTCAACATTTATCAACTCCTGTCCAGTCTTGTTATATCTATGCTTCCCTTTTTCAGGGGAAATTATTTAAAGCCAATCCTAGACCTTGCATCATTTATAAATACCTTGATACTCATGAGTTTTTTAACTCAGTTCTTAGAACAACTTAAGACACAAAAATAAAATTTGAAAGATTAAATCCATATCTGGTAGACAATTTATCAGATATTTCTGGTACTTGAGAATATTGATATCACTAATTTGGAATTTGAGGTTCAGTACTATATCATATCATAGAAGGCAATGGCACCCAACTCCAGTACTCTTGCCTGGAAAATCCCATCGATGGAGGAGCCTGGTAGGCTGCAGTCCATGAGGTCACTAAGAGTCGGACACGACTGTAAAGCAAGTGGACTGACCATTTCCCAAGTAGAACAATTTAATGAGCTCTTCCCTGACATTCCCCATTGTCTCCTCAATAAATGTAAAGTCCTCTGAATCTTTTATTTGGGCAAAGAAACTAGAATTTTCCTAAAAGAAATGGATTGACAAGTGCTTTGCCATTCACTAATGTAACTGACTTTGAAGCATTCTTACTCTTCATCTAAAAAGTTACAGCTTAAATGTGGCTCTCTCTCACTTTACAGAGCTGGCCAGAAGGGCATAATTCCAAGATACTGTACCCTAACATTTCACTGCATTGAAAATATAAAGCCTCATTTTATCATTGGAAGTACACATACTTCAAGTTCTTGATCTCTGAAAGCTGCTCAGCTCATAGAGTGAATACTTTGACTATTGCCCTTGTACCTAGTTAAGGAAATCTAACTTCAAATCCCAGAGTTGCATGACTTTATGGATTGATCCAAAGAGTAATAATGAGTGGCCTTTAAGCAGAGTCTATGTAAAATGTCAAACAGTGCAGCAGCAGAAAGCCTTCTGGAAAAGATTTTAATATGATCAATAGAGTCTGACAAATTCACATTAGAAAACTCAGTATTGATGGAAATGAGCAAGTATGAACATGCAACAGCTGTTTTAGAGATAAGAGAGGGACCAGACCCACTGTTTGGGCTGTAAAAACAATGATGAACCTGTTAGGCACCCAAATACAGGATTTGCAGATGCTTATTTTCAAGTAATGCCTGCAAATCCAGAACTTATGGAACTGAGGAGCCCTAAGGAGTCACTGAGCCAGATCCTGACAGTATGAATGAAATAAAAATTTGGATAAGGATAAAGTAAAAAATGGCATCAGGGAGAAGTTGACTAGCATAGGAGATATTATTAGAACAAGAGTAATGAGGGTAAGTCCTTCAGGAAGCACCTGGCTCAAAGCTCTCAGGAGTAAGAAAGAAGATGATGACCATAAAATTGGTACAGAATATGCCTACAAGTATGTTCAACAACTCTTTTTTGAGTGTTTTGTGTTCTGATGAGAACTCTGGATATTCATCATTAGATATAGTACACAAAGTCTGAAACTGAGGAACAGAAATACAGTCTGAAACTCAATGCTTTCCTTATTCCTATTAGCTTCTTTATGCAGTCAGCCATTGGTTCTTCTTCAGGTCATTACACCAGTGATGCATACAACATTTAGATACAGACATGGTTCAGTTATAATGATCAGTCGTGTCCAACTCTTCCCAACCCTTTGGACTATAGCCTGTTAGGCTCTTCTGTTCATGGGATTATGCAGCCAAAAGTACTGGACTGGGTTGCCATTTCCTTCTCCAGGGGATCTTCCCGACCCAGGGATTGAGCCCAGTTCTCCTGCATTCCCTTGTGGCTCAGACAGTAAAGCATCTGTCTACAATGTGGGAGACCCGGGTTTGATCCCTGGGTTGGGAAGCTCCCCTGAAGAAGGAAATGGCAATCCACTCCAGGACTATTGCCTGGAGAATCCCATGGACAAACGAGCCTAGTAGGCTACAGCCCATGGGGTTGCAAAGAATCGGACACTACTGAGCGACTTCACTTTCTTTCTCCTGCATTGCAGGCAGACACTTTACCGTCTGAGCCACAGGGAAGCATTATTAAGTATAGTAAAAGTAAAGTAAAAAGTCACTCAGTCGTTTCCGACTCTTTGCTTCCCCGTGGACTATAGCCTACCAGGCTCCTCCATCCATGGGATTCTCCAGGCAAGGATACACAAAGAGGAGCTTCCCAGGTGGTTCTAAGGATAAAGAACCCGCCAGCCAATGCAGAAGACACAGGAGAAGCAGAGTCAACCCCTGAGTGGGGAAGATCCCCTGGAGAGGAGCATGGCAACCCACTTCAGTATTCTTGCCTGTAGGATCACAAGAATCCAATGGACAAAGGAAGCTGGGGGGCTACAGCCCATGGGATCTCAGAGTCGGACATGACTGTAGTGACTTCGTATGCATGAATGAACAGACTAAAAGCACTACAGTATGGAGAGTAAAATAAATGAAATAAGGGGAGAGTAAGATAAAGACTATTCAATAGAGAATATTTTTTAGTCACTTAAGGAGTTTAAATTATTTTTCTATGAATTTTTAAGTCTTTCTTTTCTTATTATATATAATGCAAATGAATGTATATGGCTAGTTTGTGAGGATGAGAAGTGACTAAGGAAAATACATATGTGCTGATAGGAAAGTATCTCCACAGTGATTAATAATATTATTAATTATAAAAGGATAGTACATAAGAGTAGGGTTGCCATTATCCCATTCTTGTGAATAATGTATGCATGTATGTGGGTGTATATGCTGATATATATATATATATGTATATAATATTTTAAAATATGTTTAAAATATTAATGGCTATGTCTGCAGAGTAAGCCTAGGTTGACTTCTAATTTTCATTTTCTATCTTACTGTACCATTGGAATTTTTAATCATGGGCGCAAATGACTTCTATTTTTTAACTAAAAGACCAAAACCATTTCAGAACAATATGAACAGGATGCCATTTTTGAAAAACAAAACACCTGATTGTATTTCCATGAGAAATGTATGGAAAAATGTTCTCCAATATGCAGGCAGTAGTCATCTTGTGGTAGAGGCTTTTTGTGTAATTTTAACTTAATATTTATTATTGCTTTTTTATTTCCTATAATTTTACATTGAATATATTCTTGTGTAAAATATGGTTATAATTTTATTCATACTAGAACTACTGGATTATTCTCAAAGAACTCTCATGTTGATTTAAAATCCTAATTGTAATTCTGAATTAATATTGCTTTTATCAGGACTGCCTAAATATGGGTGAACATAAGCTACAATCTAGTTTACAGACTATCCTTCATTGGTTATAAACTTTTACCCCTAGTATTTAATGAGAAGTATGATGGGAGGACTTTGGATCTATCTTCTAAAGATCAATTGTTTTATTTTGGCTTTTGTAAAAAAAAAAATATATTGCAATATAGTTGATTTACAATGTTGGACTAATAAAGATCAATTGTTTTAAATACTACATAATACAGATGAGATGGATAATGGACTAATTCAATATTAGAACATGAGAAAGACATTAAATTTAATTATTGCTTTATGATTTATAATGTGTATAAATTGGACATTAGTAATATCTCAGTACTAAACAGTCATAACTGCTTTTTCAGTTCCAAAAGATATCTGTAATGACACCAATAATCTTCCAAATGTAAGATGAGGCATAATGACTAGAAACCCACATGAGGAAACCTGTTAATGTGTTATCAAATTGGCCGCATGACTCGCTAATTATCAATGATTAAATGATCACCTTTTTTGTACAAAAAGCAGCGCTATTTTCTTGCTTCACTTGCTTTTTTACCTTCTAAAGTACTCTAAAATAATAAGCCTAGGAGAAGAAAATTTAAAAAAATGAGATGTCAGGTTTTTTTTACTGACTTTGATAACTTTTGCTGAATATATAAGTTGAAAATAGTATTTAAAAATAAGAGTTTGAACAAGTGGTGCTGAGAAAACTGGTCAACCACTTGTTAAAAAAAAATGAAACTAGAACACTTTCTAACACCATACACAAAAATAAACCCAAAATGGATTAAAGATCTAAATGTAAGACCTGAAAATATAAAATTTCTAGAGGAAAACATAGGCAAAACACTTTCTGATATAAATCACAGCAGGATTCTTTATGACCCACCTCCAGAGTAATGGAAATAAAAGCAAAAATTAAAAAAATGGGACCTAATTAAACTTAAAAGCTTTGGCACAATGAAGGAAACTATAAGCACAGTGAAAAAACAGCTTTCAGAATGGGAGAAAATAATAGCAAATGAAGCAACGGACAAAGAATTAATCTCAAAAATATACAAGCCACTCCTGCAGCTCAATTCCAGAAAATAAGTGACCCAATCAAAAAATGGGCCAAAGAACTAAATAGACATTTTTCCAAAGAAGACATACAGATGGCTAACAAACACATGAAAAGATGCTCAACATCACTCATTATCAGAGAAATGCACATCAAAACCACAATGAGGTACCATCTCATGCCAGTCAGAATGGCTGCTATCCAAAAATCTACAAACAATAAATGCTGGAGAGGGTGTGGAGAAAAGGGAACCCTCTTACACTGTTGGTGGGAATGCAAACTAATACAGCCACTATGGAGAACAGTGTGGAGATTCCTTAAAAAACTGGAAATAGAACTGTCATATGACCCAGCAATCCCACTGCTGGGCATACACACCGAGGAAACCAGAATTGAAAGAGACACGGGTACCCCAATATTCATTGCAGCACTATTTATAATAGCCAGGTCATGGAAGCAACCTAGATGTCCATCAGCAGATGAATAGATAAGAAAGCTGTGGTACATATACACAATGGAGTATTAGTCATTAAAAAGAATACATTTGAATCAGTTCTAATGAGGTGGATGAAACTGGAACCTATTATACAGAGTGAAGTAAGCCAGAGAGAAAAACACCAATACAGTATTCCAACACATATATATGGAATTTAGAAAGATGGCAATGATAACCCTGTATGTGAGACAGCAAAAGAGACACAGATGTACAGAACAGTCTTTTGGACTCTGTGGGAGAAGGCAAGGGTGGGATGATCTGAGAGAATAGCATTGAAACCTGTATATTATCATACGTGAAACAGATCGCCAGTCCAGGTTTGATGCATGACGCAGGGTGCTCAGGGCTGGTGCACGGGAATGACCCAGATGGATGGGAAGTGGGAGGGGGGTTCAGGATGGGGAACACATCTAAACCCATGGCTTATTCATGTCAATGTATGGCACAACCCACTACAATATTGTAAAGTAATTAGCTTACAATTAAAATAAATAAAGTTAAAAAATAAAAATAAAGAAAATAAGAATTTGAATTATTCATCCATGGATTTCACTCCTGCATGTTCTCTTTTTCCATAGTATTAAACTTTGAGAAATTAAGTTAGAGCCTCAGAATGTTAATCTACTTTGAGCTTTGTATCTTTTATGGAATTTTCTGACAGCACTTATATTAGAAAACTGAAGATGGAAGAAGTAACTAGGAGTCTCTTCTATGAAATGAAAATTAAATGGCCATTTAATCTCAGATTTGCCCATATTTGATATTAATTTCAATTGCTCCCAGTGTTCCAGAGCAACCAATATGAAAGATTTACTTTGTCTTTTCGTGTGAATGAGTGAATGTGAGTGTGGTGAGGGCAGTGGGGAGAAGACAGTGAGAGGAATCCAAAAAAACATCATATGTCTGAGGTTTGCTTATTGAAATACTGATTATCCTCTGGGAATATTCCAATTAGTCTTTAACAATCTTCAGCCTTTAATATGTTCTCCTTGGGGCATTCTCAGTATCCCAGGCCTGGGTCATTCCTTCCTTTCTCTTCCTCAAAAGAGCACTCACGGGTCCTTTGAGAAATTAGTGATTTAATGCAAAAAAAAAAAAAAAATACAAAAATGAGTCTGAAACATCATATTGACAAAAAGCAAGGAAAACACAAAGGACTCCTAGGGTCTTTCAAAAGCATCTTTGAAGGGGTTCTCACTAACCAAAATTGGACAAGTTGACCATTAACACTTTTCATCTTAAATTAATACACATTGAATATGTTTAAATCAATGATTTCATAATTATAAAGCTTTCATTAAGCAGACTTTATATTCTAACAAAGATTAAGGAATGGATTTATCCTCCTGCCAGAAACAACGCTGGGCTGGAGGAAGCACAAGCTGGAATCAAGATTGCTGGGAGAAATATCAATAAACTCAGATATGCAGATGACACCACCCTTATGGAAGAAAGTGAAGAAGAACCAAAGAGCCTCTGGATGAAAGTGAAAGAGGAGAGTCAAAAAGTTGGCTTAAAGCTCAACATTCAGAAAACTAAGGTCATAGCATCTGGTCCCATAACTTCATGGCAAATAGATGGGGAAACAGTGGCTGACTTTATTTTCTGGATTCCAAAATCACTGCAGATGGTGATTGTAGCCATGAAATTAAAAGATGCTTACTCCTTGGAAGGAAAGTTATGACCAACATAGATGGCATATTGAAAAGCAGAGACATTACTTTGTAAACCAAGGTCTGTCTAGTCAAGGTTATGGTTTTTCCAGTGGTCATGTATTGATGTGAGAGTTGGACTGTAAAGAAAGCTGAGAGAAGAAGAATTGATGCTTTTGAACTGTGGTGTTGGAGAAGACTCTTGAGAGTCCCTTGGACTGCAAGGAGATCCAGCCAGTCCATCCTAAAGGAGATCAGTCCTGGATGTTCATTGGAAGGACTGATGCTAAAGCTGAAACTCTAATACTTTGACCACCTGATGTGAAGAGCTGACTTATTTGAGAAGACCCTGATGCTGGGAAAGATTGGGGGCAGGAGGAGAAGGGGATGACAGGGGACGAGATGGTTGGATGGCATCACCAACTCAGTGGACATGGGTTTGGGTGGACTCTGGGAGTTGGTGATGGACAGGAAGGCCTGGCGTGCTGCAATTCATGGGGTCACAAAGAGTCGAACATGACTGAGCAACTGAACTGAACTGAAATAACAAAAAGAAAAGACTGGATATCAGGGAAGGGTAGTGATCACTGAAAGACAGAAAACAGTGATCCTTACAAATGTCCAAGCTTACTACCTTCAATGAGTTTCCAAGTTATGTGCAGTAAAGTAGAACTCAGCAGATCCCAGTGGCCTTCCTGAAACTGGGACACTAGGATGGATAATTTCCACCAAAATGTCTAAATTCTAGAGTATAAAATACAGGAGAGGAGAGAGCTTCACAAAGAACTACATACATATGTAGGGACCCCCTCTCTTGAGTATCTAGATTTATACTCATCATGCATGCCCCTAAAATTACCAAAGTCCAGGGAAGTACTACCTGACTAGAGGAAACACTGTCCAACTTTCAAACATGATGGAAAACCATTGCTGTTTCTACTAGTTCAGTTGATTTCAGTTGCTCAGTTGTGTCCGACTCTTTGTGACCCTGTGAACTGCAGCATGCCAGGTTTCCCTGTCCATAACCAACTCCTGGAGCTTACTCAAACTCATGTCCACTGAGTTGGTGATGCCATCTAACCATTTCATCTTCTGTTGTCCCCTTCTCCTCTTGCCTTCAATCTCCCAGCATCAGAGTATTTTCCAGTGAGTCAGTTCTTTGCATCAGGTGGCCAAAGTGTTGGAGCTTCAGCTTCAGCATCAGTCCTTTCAATGAATGTTTAGGACTGATTTCCTTTAGGATTGACTGGTTTAATCTACTTGTAGTCAAAGGAACTCTCAAGAGGCTTCTCCAACACCACAGTTCAAAAGCATCAATTCCTACTAGCTAGATTGCAAAAGCCTCAAGATTTAAATGCATGGGGTAGAGTATTAGATGGGACTTGCCATAGTAGTGAGGAGTAATTAGCCTAGACTAAGCACTACTCTGAGCTTCCCAGGTGGCGCTAGTGATAAAGAACCTGTCTGTCAATGTAGGAGACATAAGAGACTCGAATTCAATCCCTAGGTTGGGACAATCCCCTGGAGGAAGTTTTGGTAACCACTCCAGTATTCTTGCCTGGTGAATCCCATGGATAGAGGAGCATGGTGGCTATAGTCCATAGGGTTGCAAAGAGTTGGACATGACTGAAATGACACAACATGCATGCAATCACTACTCTGGCCTGACCTAACAAATTGCAAAAGCAAAACATGAGAGGATCAAACTATTCCCAAGTAAATTAACTGTGTTCCAGACAAAGTTGAAGAATACTTGTAAGAATACTAAGTAAATAAATAAATAAAATTAAAATCTAGCACGTAACAGGGTAAACTTCAAAATGTTTGGCATTCAATCAAAAATTACCAACCATGCAAGAAGCAAAAATATATGACCCATAATGAGGATAAAATTTAATCACTTGAAACTGACCAAAAGCTGACCCACATCTTAGAAGAAAAGGGCATGAAAATAAGGAGTTATAACTGTATTCTATACTATATACTGAAGTTAGTAAAAACAAAGCAGATGTAAAAAGACCGAAAACAAATATCTAAAGTGAAAGACTACAATGTCAGATAAAAATTACACTAGATGGGTTTCACAATAGATCAGATACTGTAAAAGAAAACATGAGAGAATTTGAAGGCATAGCAATGCAAACTATCTGAAATAAAACAAAGAGAAAAGAAGAAAAGAAGTATCAGTGAGCTATGGGACAACTTCACACATTGGAGTCACCAAAGAAAGGGGTGGAAGACAGAAATAACTATTTGAAGGATAATTTGGATTAGATGAAAACTGCAAATCAGTAGATGCAGAGTCTCATTGAAATACAAATACAATAAATAGGAAGAATGACACATCATAAACACATTATTCATATACATGATGAAAAAAATATCCTTTTAAAAAAGCCAAAGGGAAAAAGAGACACATATGCACAGAGGAACAAAAATGAGGGCCAAAGTAGATTTTTCATTGCACATAATACAAGTGAGAAGACACTGGAGCAACATCTTTAAAGTACTGAAAGGAAAAAAAAGGTCAACCTACTATTCTGCATCCAGTGAAAATAGTTTTCAAAAGTTAAGGTCAAATAAAGACATTTTCAGACACAGAAAAACTGAAAAAAATGTATTACTGGCAGATATAATACTACAAGAAGTGATAAAGGAAATCCTTCAAATAGAAGGCAAGTAATACCAGAGAGAAACTACATCTACATAGAGGAATGGAAAAAAAAAAAAAAAGGAAACGATAATTATGTAGGTAAAAATATGAGGTTTTAAAATAATTGCCTTTTAAAAACTAATTGATCATCTTTCAATGATGCAAAAAAAAAAAAAAAAAAAAAAAAACCACAACTAATTCATTATTATAAAAAATAGGGAGAAAAGAGAAATCAAGCATTTACCAGAGCTTTGTTTGATAAATTTTATATCAGGTAACCATATAATTGATAGGAAAATTTCAAATCAAAAGAATTTCTTAAAACATTTTTGAAATAATCCCAATTAATAAATGAAGTTATTATAAACTCAGAATATTACCAATTTGAGTTTCTTAATAATATAATGGAAAGCTGAGAGAAATCTTATAATTTAGTGATCAACAAGCAATACCTGACTTTAATGATGAATCCTAACATGACTAAAGGTGAAATAAGATATTATACACTTTCCAATGTGATACAATGGGAAGTTTAAAATATCCCCCATTAAGTTGTGTTAACAAACAAACAAAGCTAAATAATCCTGAATGTGATTCAGCTTCTAGATTAAACTCTTGATTTAGGCATTAGAGGGGATAAAGAAACAAGTTTGTTTTGTTTTTCAAATACTGCTGCTGCTGCTGCTAAGTCGCTTCAGTCGTATCCGACTCTGTGCGACCCCATGGACAGCAGCCCACCAGGCTCCTCCATCCACAGGATTCTCCAGGCAAGAATACTGGAGTAGTTTGCCATTTCCTTCTCCATTTCAAATACTAGAGAGCTGAAGTCAGTAAAATGCAGGATGTAAGGAGTTCTATGAGACTAATAAATAAATAAATAAATAAACTGATTTCTTCAAAAAGTACACAACAAGGGGGAAAAATGGTGGAAAGGGAATTTTGCAGAATAAAAGACATTTAAGTGTGTATGTGTGCTAAGTTGTGTCTGATGCTTTACAACCCTATGGACTGCAGCATGCCAGGCTTCCCTGTCCATCATTATCTTATAAAGTCTGCTCAAACTCATGCCCATTGAGTCAGTGATGCCATCCAACCATCTTATCCTCTGTCACCCTCTTCTCCTCCTGCCCTAAATCTTTCCCAGTATCAGGATCATTTTGAGTGACTTAGCTCTTTGCATCAGGTGGCCAAAGCATTGGAACTTCAGTTTCAGCATCAGTCCTTCCAGTGAATATTCAGGATTGATTTCCTTTGAGATTGACTGGGTTTAAATCTTTGCTATCCAAGAGACTCTCAAGAGTCTTCTCAGTACTAGAATTTGAAAGCATCAGTTCTTTGGCTCTCAGCCTGTTTTATGGTCCAACTCTCACATCTGTACATGACTACTGGAAAAAACATAGCTCTGACTATAAGGACGTTTGTCAGCAAAGTGATGTCTCTGACTTTTAATATGCTGTCTAGGCTTGTCATAGATTTTCTTCTAAGAAGCAAACGTCTTTTAATCTCATGACTGCAGTCACCATCTGCAGTGATTTTGGAGCCAAAGAAAATTAAATCTGTCACTGTTTCCACTTTTTCCCCATGTACTGGCCATGAAATAATGGGACTGGATACCATGATCTTAGTTTTTTGAATTTGAGTTTTAAGCCAGGTTTTTTGCTCTCCTCTTTCACCCTCATCAAGAGGCCCTTTTTTCTGCCATTACGGTGATGTCATCTGCACATCTGACATTATTGATATTTCTCCTGGTAAACTTGATTTCAGCTTGTGATTCATCAAGCCTAGCATTTCACATGATGTACTCTGTATAATAAGGTAAATAAGCAGGGTGACAATATACAGCCTTGACAAACTTCTTTCCCAATTTTGAACCAGTCAGTCATTCCATGTCCTGTTCTAACTGTTGCTTCTTGTCATGCATATAGGTTTCTAAGGTAAGGTGATCTGATACTCTAGTCTCTTTAAGAATTTTCCAGTTTGTTGTCATCCACACAGTCAAAGGCTTTAGTGTAGTTAATGAAGCAGAAGTAGATTTTTTTTATTCCCTTGCATTTTCTATGATGCAATGGACCTTGGCAATTTGATCTCTGGTCCCACAGCCTTTTCTAAATCTAGCTTGTACATCTGGAATTTCTCAATTCACATACTATTGAAGCCTAGCTTGAAGGATTATGAGCATTAATTTGCTAGCATGTACAATGAGCACAATTGTACAGAAGTTTGAACATTCATTGGCATTGCCTTTCTTTGGGATTGAAATGAAAACTAACATTTTCCAGTCCTGTGGCCATTGCTGAGTTTTCCAAATTTGCTGGCATATTGAGTGCAGCCCTTTAACAGCATTATCTTTTAGGATTTGAAATAATTCAGCTGGAATTTCATCATCTTCACTAGCTGTGTTCATAGAAATGCTTCCTACGACCCACTTGACTTCACACTCCAGGGTATCTGGCTCTAGGTAAGTGACCACAACATTGTGGTTATCTGTGTCTTTAAGACTTTTTGTATAGTTATTCTGTGTATTCTTGCCACTTTTTCTTAATCTCTTCTGCTTCTGTTAGGTCCTTGCCATGTCTGCCTTTTATTGTGCCCATATTTGCATGAAATATTCCCTTGGTATCTCTAATTGAATTTGTGTTCACATTCTCCTGTTAGAACACCAAAACCACAACTAGCTGGTCAACACCCATCAACAGGACGATATTGGAACCCACCATAAAAAGACACCCCATGTTCAAGGACAAAGGAAAAGCTGCAAGGAGACAGTAGGAGGGGGACAATCACGGTAAAATCAAATCCCATACCCATTGCATATGTGACCCACAAACTGGAGGACAATAATACCAAATAAGTTCTTACACTGTTGAGTAGGTTCTAAGCCCCACATCAGACTTCCCAACCTAGGAATACAGCACAGGGACTGGGAATCCCCAGGTAATTTGACTTTGAAGGACAGTGGAATTTGATTACAGAACCTCCATAGGACTGAGGGAAACAGATTCTTGGAGGGCATAAACAAAACCTTATACACATCAAGACCCAGGGAAAGGAGAATTTACCTCACAAAAGACTGAGCCCGACCTGCCTGAATGTTTGAGGGTCTCTGGCAGAGGGGTGGGTTAGCAGTGGCCTGCTTTATGGATAGGGACTCTGGCAGCAGCAGTCCTGGGAGGCATGTGTTGAGATCAATCCCTTTGAAAGTCACCAGTAGCCCTACCATAAAGCCTGTGGAAGCCAGGACTGGTTACCTCAGGCCCATCAACTAACAGGGAAGGAGTGCAGCCCTACTCATCTGCAGAAAATTGGATTAAAGATTTACTGAGCTTGACCCTCCCCACCAGAGCAGACCCAGTTTTCCCAACAGCCAGTCCCTCCCATAAGAAGCTTACACAAGTCTCTTATCTTCATCCATCATAGAGCAGACAGAAGAAACAAGAACTAAATCTCAGAGCCTCCAGAACAAAAACCAGAATTATATAAAACTAACCAACATTACCACATGGATCACACAGCCTTGTGTACTCAATGAAAGTATGAGCCATGCCATGCAGGGCCAATCAAGATGGACGGGTTGTGGGAGAGAGTTCTGACAAAACATGGATCAATTGCCTATCTGATAACAAGTAATTTACTGCTTTTGGTTCAGCTGTGATAATGGTATCGACTAGTTTTTATTTACAAAAAGAGTCCCTTTATGAAACAATGCATATTGGAAAAATTTGTGGAAAAATTGGTATGATGGTTGAGATTTGCTTCAAAATAATCCAAGGAGGGGAAGAGTGGAATTCAGGTGACATATGATTGGCTAAACTTAATAATAAATGATTGGATCTGGGTAAGGTGTACATGGGCTTCCCTAGTAGTTCAGTTGGTAAAGAATCTGCCTGTAATATGGGAGACCTGATTTCAATCCCTGGGTTGGGAAGATCCCCTGGAGAAGGGAAAGGCTATTCACTCTAGTATTCTGGCCTAGAGAATTCCATGTTCTGCATAGTCCATGGGGTCACAAAGAGTCGGACATGACTGAGTGATTTTTCACTTTCAAGGTGTACACATACTTCATTATATTACACTCTACTTTTGCAAATGGTTGAAATGGTCGAAAATTTTAAAAATACCATGTCTAGTTTCAGCTCCACATTATAGGTAGTGTGCAGCACTACCTATAAGGAAATGAGCAGCAGAATTACTAGTGCCCCAATAGAAAGTTTACTTCACTTATAAACAGTAGAGAGGATAATAAGAAATTCAAGCACAATGACTTTAGAAGCTAGGTTAGCTTATTTTGCACAATTATGTGATGTATATTCTATAAGGAATTAAACTTTAACACAGCAAGGCTTTGAAGATAAATGTGAGTTTACTTATATAGAAATCACTACCTTAGCTAATTCAATTCTGAAAGTCCAAAAAGTATACTTTTAACGTTTAGGAATTTCAATAGTGAGATAATGTTATTTAATCTATTAAAGTCTATGATAAAAACAAAAGGTAAGCTTCTGATCTTTTGTCACTCTATAATAAATTGGAAATCAATGAAAACTGAATTCTTTTGAGTTAAATGTGTGCCTTCTTGCTATACTGCTTTATTCCTCTTTTGTCTTAACCAATACTTTTTTTCTCTGATATTTCATTACAGATCTGGAATGTAGTGCAGAATAATGTAGGCCATGAGCACAGAAGGTAGCACAAGAAATAATACATTAGAAAATAAATCTATGGAGTAAAATATTTGTTAAATTTTAGACCACTTATCAAAGTTAATCCTTTCCAAATGTGTTTCCATTTGATTTCCCTGATGAAGGTTTGTGTTTGGTCAAACTACAAAATAGAAAAGTAGGAAATAGCTGTTAGTATATAAGCTATCTTAAATTAGGCTTAACTAGCAGTCTGGATGTACCTGTCTAGACAAGAGCACTGGGCAGATTTTTGCTTGGGGAGGAGAGCAAGGAAGAGTACTAAAGCAGATGAGGACAGTATACATTGACATGAGGACAGTATACAGTATACCTAGCCACAATGTCAAACAAACACATGAAAAAAAAATAAAAATTTCAGTTTGATCTCACAATGAAAAGCATTCAAATATATTTCAAAGTCTGCCACTTTCACTTTGCAGGAAGATATTAGGTTTACTCAGCTCTTACAATATGATTCTATAGATAAAACAAAAGGTAAGCAAAACCTTTTGTTTTAAAACAAAATGATAAGTCTATCATTTCATGCAGTTTGTTTAGCTGTCATGCCATGTACCTAAGTGACAGTTTTTATCACCAAAAATGCCTTGTGCCTGTGATTCTTTTGAAAGCAGTGGAGCTTAGCAGGATTTTACAAAGAAGTAAATGGCCTCTATTTTGAAAATAGAGATCCAGAACTTGGAGCAAGAGGAAGAACACTGAAATACCAGTCAAGACACTTTAGAACTGTGTCATAATTCTGGCACTTACTAGTTGTGTGATAATGGTCAAGTCACTTCACCTTTTGACCTTAATTAATGCATTATTAAAATAAACCAGTTGAATTAGATTATCTGCATGGAAATTTCCAGCTTTAATTTGTTCCTTCAAAACATTTATTAATCGCCTACTATTAGGGTACAACATATTTGCAAATGATGTGACTGACAAGGGCTTAATTTCCAATATATGAACACTTCACAGAACCAAACAAGGACAAAAAGAAACCCCTCCCCCCCAAAAATGGGCAGAAGACCCAAATAAACATTTCTCCAAAGAAGACACACGTGTGTCCAGTAGGCACTTGTAAAGATGCTCAGCATCACTAATTATTAGAGAAATGCAAATCAAAATTACAACAAGGTATCATCGCAAACTTGTTTGAATGGCCATCATTAACAAGTCTATAGATAAAAAATGCTGAAGAGGGCTTTGAGAAAAGAGAATCCCCTTACACTGTTGGTGAGAATGTAAATTGGTACAGCTACTATGGAGAATGGTATGGGGGCTCTTCATAAAATTAACAATCAAGCTACCATATGATCCAGCAATTTCACTCCTGGACATAAATCTGGAGAAAATAATAATTTGAAAAGGTGCATTTAGTATGGTGGAGGAATAGGATGGGGAGACCACTTTATCCCCCACAAATTCATCAAAAGAACATTTGAACTCTGAGCAAATTCCAAAAAACAGCTTCTGAATACTGGCAGAGGACATCAGGCACCCAGAAAGGCAGCCCATTGTCTTCGAAAGGAAGTAGGAAAAAACATAAATGATAAAAGAGGTAGGGATGTAGCTCCGTCCTGGGAAGGGAGTATTAAAAAAGAGAGAAGTTTCCAAATACTAAGAAGCACTCTCACCGGCGAATCTGTGGCAAGTCTTGGAACCTCAAAGGGCAACATAACCTGGAGGAAAAATAAATAAATAATTAAACCCCACAGATTACATGCCTAAAGGCAACTCCCAGTAGGGAAGAAGCGCAGACACTTGCATCCGCCACTAGCAAGCGGGGGCTGGACAGGGAGGCGGAGGCTGCATTGCTTTGGGTAAGGACCGGGCCTGAATGCCCCAAGGGCAATCTGAGGGAAGTAACTAGAGATAGCAACCCAGACTATGGGATAGCTATCCTATGCAAAGCCCTAACCTAAGACACTGCCAGGCCCGCTCACACAACAAAGGACTTAGCAGAGCTAGCTGGCTGTAGACCGGCACATCCAGTGAGGGAGCCAGCGCTGGAAGGGGACAATCACGGCCCCAGAGAGGCATCATCTACCAAACTGCAAGCAGGCTTCATTGCTAACCAAGAATCCTTGGGATTCTGGATAGTCGACATTCTCAGGGAGGGTTGCAGCCAGAGACTAGCTCCCCAGAAGAGACACATGGCACACCTGAGAAGGCACGCAAGTTGTATACCCAGAAAACAGAGCGGCAGGGACAGGGGAGGCGATAAGTCACAACCCCAACTAGGGGTGACTGAGCTCACCAAGCACCTGTTCACCTGAGCTGCTCAGACTGGCGAAGGGCACAAAACGCAGGCCCAGACAAGTTTGCGCCTTTGCGGAGTACCCGAGAACCTGAACCTGAGTGGCTTACACCTGGGAAGTGAATGAAATGCAGGGCCTGCCTCAGAGAGTTCCCGGCAGACCAACCTAGAGCCTGAGCAGTGTAGACTGGGAAAGCACACACGCCATGAGCAGGGGCAAATCCAGTGTGGCCGAAACACTGGGAGCACTCCCTACAGATGCCAGTGATATTTGTTTGCAGTGTTCCTCCCTTCCCACAGCACGACTGAACAAGTGAGCCTAAAAAGAGTGACCACCACTCCCCCGTTGTGTCAGGGTGGAAATTATACACTGAAGAGGCCAGCAAACAGAAGAAGATAAAATAAGCAGAGGGAACCGTTTTGGAAGTGACAGGTGCAATAGACTAAACACTGCAGATAGCATCGACTACATAGGAATGGGCCTATATATCTTAAGAAGTGTAAGCTGGATCAAATAATTATCTGAAAATGAACTGACCCCACATTGTCCACAACAACACTGGGGAAAGTCCTAGATATATTTTTACTATTATGATTTTTTAATTTTTTTAAGTCCTCTATTACTCCTTTAATTTTCATTTTTATAACCTACTATTACTTTGGGAAAAAGACCTATTTTTAAAGCAAATTTCATATATATATATATATATATATATATGTTAGGGTTAGGGTTAGGGTTAGAGGTTAGGGTTATATATATATATATATATATATATATAATTTTTGTGACTTTGGTTTTTTTCTTTAATATTGTATTTTTGAGACTCTAACCTCTACTCTAGATTTTTAATTTTTGCATTTTGGTATTTGTTATCAATTTTATACCTTTAAGAACGCAATCTTCAGTACTCATTCTTACCTGGGAGTGAGATTACTGGCTGGATTGCTCTCGCCCCCTTTGGACTCTCCTTTTCTCCACAAGGTTGCCTCTATCTGCTCCTTCCCCATTCTCTTCTCTACCCATATCTGTGAATCTCTTTGTGTGTTCTGGGCTATGGAGAACAATTAGGGAACTGATTACTGGCCGGATCTGTCTCTCTCCTTCTGATTCCTCCTTTTATCCTCCTGGTCACCTCTGTCTCCTTCCTCCCTCTTCTCTTCTCTGTGTAACTCCTTGAACATCTCTGAGGGATCCAGACTGTGGAGAGCACATAGGGAAGTGATTACTTGTTATCTTGCTCTTTCCCCTTTCGATTCCCCCTCTTCTCCTCCTGGTCACTTCTATCTCCCTCCTCCCGCTTCTCTTCTCCATGTAACTCTGTGTACCTCTGCGGGTGTCCCTCACTTTGGAGAAACTTTTCATCATTAATCTAGATGTTTTATCATCAGTGCTGTATAGATGAAGAAGTCTTCAGGCTACTGTAATAATACGAATAAAAACCAGAGGCAGGAGGCTTAAGTCCAAATCCTGAGAATACCAGAGAACTCCTGACTCCAAGGAACATTAATCAATAGGAGCTCATCAAACGCCTTCATACCTAAACTGAAACCAAGCACCACTCAAGGGCCAGAAAGCTCCAGAGCAAGACATACCACGCAAATTCTCTACCAACACAGAAACATAGTCCTGAGTTTCAATATACAGGCTGCCCAAAGTCACACCAAACACACTGACATCTCAAAACTCATTATTGGACACTTCAGTGCACTCCAGAGAGAAGAAATCCAGCTCCACCCACCAGAACACCGATACAAGCTTTTCTAAGCAGGAAATCTTGACAAGCCACCCGTCCAATCTGATCCAGAGTGAGGAAACTCCACAATAAAGAGAACTTCACAAACTGCCAGAATACAGAAAGGCCACCCCAAACACATCAATATAAACAAGATGAAGAGGCAAAGAATTACCCAACAGGTAAAGGAACAGGATAAATGCCCACCAAACCAAACCAAAGAGGAAGAGATAGGGAATCTACTGATATAGAATTCCGAATAATGATAGTGAAAATGATCCAAAATCTTGAAAACAAAATGGAGTTACAGATAAATAGCCTGGAGACAAGGATCGAGAAGATGCATGAAAGGTTTAACAAGGATCTAGAAGAAATAAAAAAGAGTCAGTATATAATGAATAATGCAATAAATGAGATCAAAAACACTCTGGAGGGAACCAACAGTAGAATAACAGAGGCAGAAGATAGGATTTGTGAGGTAGAAGATAGAATGATAGAAATAAATGAAACAGAGAGAAAAATAAATTAAAAGAAATTAGAACAACCTCAGAGACCTCTGGGACAATGTTAAATGCCCCAACATTCAAATAATAGGAGTCCCAGAAAAAGAAGACAAAAAGAAAGGCCATAAGAAAATATTTGAGATAATAGTTGAAAACTTCCCTAAAATGGGGAAGGAAATAGTCACCCAAGTCCAAGAAACCCAGAGAGTTCCAAACAGGATAAACCCAAGGCAAAAAACCACAAGACACATATTAATCAAATTAACAAATATCAAACACAAAGAACAAATATTAAAAGCAGCAAGGGAAAAACAACAGATAACACACAAGGGGATTCCCATAAGGGTAACAGCTGATCTTTCAATAGAAACTCTTCAGGCCATGAGGGAATGGCAGGACATACTTAAAGTAATTAAAGAAAATAACCTACAGCCCAGATTACTGAACCCAGCAAGGATCTCATTCAAATATGAAGGAGAATTCAAAAGCTTTACAGACAAGCAAAAGCTGAGAGAATTCTGCACCACCAAACCAGCTCTCCAACAAATGCTAAAGGATCTTCTCTAGACAGAAACACAGAAAGGATGAATAAAGTCAAACCCAAAACAATAAAGTAAATGGCAATGGGCTCATACTTATCAATAGATACCTTAAATGTAAATAGGTTGAATTCCCCAACCAAAATACAAAGACTGGCTTAATGGATACAAAAACAAGACCCCTATACATGTTGTCTACAAGAGACGAACCTCGAAACAAGGGACGCATACAGACTGAAAGTGAAGGGCTGGAAAAAGATATTCCACACAAATAGAGACCAAAAGAAAGCAGGAGAAGCAATACTCATATCAGATAAAATAGATTTTAAAACAAAGTATGTGAAAAGAGACAAAGAATGACACTACATAATAATCAAAGGATCAATCCAAAAAGAAGATATAACGATTATAAATATATATGCACCCAACATAGGAGCACTGCAACATGTAAGACAAATGCTAACAAGTATGAAAGGGAAATTAACAATAAAATGATAATTGTGGGAGACTTTAATACCACACTCAAACCTATGGATAGATCAAATAAAGAGAAACTTAACAAGGAAACATAAACTTTAAATGATAAAATAGAAAAGTTTGACCTAGTTGATATCTATAGGACATTTTACCCCCAAAACAATGAATTTCAACTTTATCTCAAGTGCACACAGAACCTTCTTCAGGATAGATCACATCTTGGGCCATAAATCTAGCCTTGGAAAATTAAAAAAAATAATAATAATAATTCCAAGCATCCTTTCTGACCATGGTGCAGTAAGATTAGATCTCAATTTCAGGAGAAAAAATACTAAAAATTCCAACATATGGAGGCTGAACAACAAGCTGGTGAATAACCAACAAATCACAGAAGAAATAAAAAAGAAATCAAAATATGCAAAGAAATGAATGCAAATGAATACACAACAACACAAAACCTGTGGGACACTGTAAAAGCAGTTTTAAGGGGAAGGTTCCTAGCAATACAGGCATACCTCAAGAAAAAAGAGGAAAGTCAAATAAATAATCTAACTCTACACCTAAAGCAAATAGAAAAGGAAGAAATGAAGAACCCCAGGGTTAGTAGAAGGAAAGAAATCTTAAAAATTAGGGCAGAAAAAATGCAAAAGAAACAAAACAGACCATAGCAAAAATCAACAAAGCCAAAAGCTGATTCTTTGAAAGCATAAATAAAATTGACAAACCATTAGCCAGATATCAAGAAACAAAGGGAGAAAAATCGAATCAATAAAATTAGAAATGAAAAATGGAGAGATCACAACAGACAACACAGAAATACAAAGGATCATAAGAGACTACTATCAGCAATTATACACAAATAAAATGGACAACATGGAAGAAATGGACAAATTCTTAGAAAAGTACAACTTTGCAAAATTGAACCAGGAAGAAACAGAAACTCTTAACAGACCAATCACAAGCATGGAAATTGAAACTCTAATCAGAAATCTTCCAGGAAACAAATGCTCAGGTCCAGACGGATTCACAGCTGAATTCTTCCAAAAATTTAAAGAAGAGCTAACAAATATCCTACTCAAACTCTTCCAGAAAATTGCAGAGGAAGATAAACTTCCAATTTCATTCTATGAGGCCACCATCACCCTAATACCAAAACCTGACAAAGATGCCACAAAAAAAGAAAACTACAGGCCAATATCACTGATGAACATAGATGCAAAAATCCTTAACAATATTCTAGCAAACAGAATCCAACAACATATTAAAAAGATCATACATCATGAGGAAGTAGGCTTTATCCCAGGGATGCAAGGATTTTTCAATATATGCAAATCAATGTAACACACCACATTAACAAATAGAAAAATAAAAACCATATGATTATCTCAATAGATTCAGAGAAAGCCTTTGACAAAATTATACATCCATTTATGATAAAAACTCTCCGGAAAGCAGGAATAGAAGGGACATACCTCAACTTAATAAAATCCATATATGACAAACCCATAGCAAACACTATCCTCAATGGTGAAAGAATGACGCATTTCCACTAAAGTCAAGAAAAAGACAGGGGTGCCCAATCTCACCACTACTATTCAACATTGTTTTGGAAGTTTTGGCCACAGCAATCAGAGCAGAAAAAGAAATAGAAGGAATCCAGACTGGAAAAGAAGAAGTAAAACTCTCAATGTTTGCAGATGACATCATCCACTACATAGAAAACCCTAAAGACTCCACCATAAAATTACTAGAGCTAATCAATGAATATAGTAAAGTTGCAGGATATAAAATCAACATGAGAAATCCCTTGCATTCCTATACACTAACAATGAGAAAACAGAAAGAGAAATTAAGGAAACAATTCCATTCAGCATTGCAACGAAAAGAATAAAATACTTAGGAATCAGATCAGATCAGTTGCTCAGTCGTGTCTGACTCTTTGTGACCCCATGAATCGCGCACACCAGGCCTTCCTGTCCATCACCAACTCCCGGAGTTCACTCAGACTCACGCCCATAGAGTCGGTGATGCCATCCAGCCATCTCATCCTCTGTCGTCCCCTTCTCCTCCTGCCCCCCATTCCTCCCAGGATCAGAGTCTTTTCCAATGAGTCAACTCTTCGCATGAGGTGGCCAAAGTACCAGAGTTTCAGCTTTAACATCAGTCCTTCCAATGAACACCCAGGATTGATCTCCTTCAGAATGGACTGGCTGGATCTCCTTGCAGTCCAAGGGACTCTCAAGAGTCTTCTCCAACACCACAGTTCAAAAGCATCAATTCTTTGGCGCTCAGCCTTCTTCACAGTCCAACTCTCACATCCATACATGACCACAGGAAAAACCATAGCCTTGACTGGACGAACCTTTGTTGGCAAAGTAATGTCTCTGCTTTTGAATATGCTATCTAGGTTGGTCATAACTTTCCTTCCAAGGAGTAAGCGTCTTTTAATTTCATGGCTGCAGTCACCATCTGCAGTGATTTTGGAGCCCAGAAAAATAAAGTCTGACACTGTTTCCACTGTTTCCCCATCTATTTCCCATGAAGTGACGGGACCAGATGCCATGATCTTCGTTTTCTGAATGTTGAGCTTTAAGCCAACTTTTTCACTCCCCACTTTCACTTTCATCAAGAGGCTTTTTAGTTCCTCTTCACTTTCTGCCATGAGGGTGGTGTCATCTACATATCTGAGGTTATTGATATTTCTCCCGGCAATCTTGATTCCAGCTTGTGTTTCTTCTAGCCCAGCGTTTCTCATGATGTACTCTGCATATAAGTTAAATAAACAGGGTGACAATATACAGCCTTGATGAACTCCTTTTCCTGTTAGGCACCAGTCTGTTTTTCCATGTCCAGTTCTAACTGTTGCTTCCTGACCTGCATACAAATTTCTCAAGAGGCAGATCAGGTGGTTTTTTATTCTACCTAAAGAAACAAAAAACCTATATATTTAAAACCATAAAACACTGGTGAAAGAAATCAAAGAGGACACAAATAGCTGGCGAAATATACCATGTTCATGGATTGGAAGAATCAATATAGTGAAAATGAGTGGAATATCCAAAGCAAACTCTAGAGTCAATGCAATCCCTATCCAGCTACCAACGGTATTTTTCATAGAACTAGAATAAATAATTTCACAATTTGTAAGGAAATACAAAAAACCTCGAATAGCCAAAGCAATCTTGAGAAAGAAGAATGGAACTGGAGGAATCAAACTGCCTGACTTCAGGCTCTAGAATAAAGCCACAGTCATCAAGACAGTATGGCACAAAGACAGAAATATAGATCAATGGAACAAAATAGAAAGCCCAGAGCTAAATCCACGCACCTATGGACACCGTATCCTTGACAAAGGAGGCAAGCATATACAATGGAGAAAAGACAATCTCTTTAACAAGTGGTGCTGGAAAACTGGTCAACCACTTGTAAAAGAATGAAACTAGAACACTTTCTAACAATATACACAAAAATAAACTCAAAATGGATTAAACATCTAAATGTAAGGCCAGAAACCATAAAACTCCTAGAGGACAGAATTAGCAAAACACTCTCTGACATAAATCACAGCAGGATCCTCTATGATCCACCTCCCAGAATATTGGAAATAAAAGCAAAAATAAACAAATGAGACCTAATTAAAATTAAAAGCTTCTGCACAACAAAGGAAACTCTAAGCAAGGTGAAAAGACAGCCTTAGAATGGGAGAAAATAATAGCAAATGAAGCAACTGACAATTAATCTCAAAAATATACAAGCAAATCCTGCAGCTCAATTCCAGAAAATAAATGACCCAATCAAAAAATGGGCCAAAGAACTAAACGGACATTTCTCCAAAGAAGACATACAGATGGCTAACAAACATATGAAAAGATGCTCAACATCACTCATTATTAGATAAATGCAAATCAAAACCACAATGAGGTACCATTTCATGCCAGTCAGAATGGCTGCTATCCAAAGTCTACAAGCAATAAATACTGGAGGGTGTGTTGAGAAAAGGGAACCCTATTACACTGTTGGTGGAAATTCAAACTAGTAAAGCCACTGTGGGGCAGTGGAGAGATTTCTTAAAAAATTGGAAATGGAACTGCCATATGGCCCAGCAATCCCACTGCTGGGCATACAAAACAAGGAATCAAGAATTGAAAAACACACGTGTGCCCCAATGTTCATCACAGCACTGTTTATAATAGCCAGGACATGGAAGTCACCTAGATATCCACTGGCAGATGAATGGATAAGAAGGCTGTGGTACATATACACAATGGAATTTTGCTCAGCCATTAAAATAAATGCATTTGAATCACTTCTAATGAGGTGAATGAAACTGGAGCCTATTAAACACAGTGAAGTAAGCCAGAAAGAAAAAACCAATACAGTATACTAACATATATATATATATATATATATATATATATATATATATATATATATATGGAAAGTAGAGAGATGGTAATGATAACCCTGTATGCAAAAGAGCAAAATAGACACACATATACAGAAGCACTCATCTCACATGCTAGTAAAATAATGCTCAAAATTCTCCAAGCCAGGCTTTAGCAATATGTGGACTGTGAACTTCCTGATGTTCAAGCTGGTTTTAGAAAAGGCAGAGGAACCAGACATCAAATTGCCAACATCCACTGGATCATGGAAAAAGCAAGAGAGTGCCAGAAAAACATCTATTTCTGCTTTATTGATTATGCCAAAGCCTTTGACTGTGTGGATCACAATAAACTGTGGAAAATTCTGAAAGTGATGGGAATACCAGACCACCTGACCTGCGTCTTGAGAAAAATATATGCAGGTCAGGAAGCAACAGTTAGAACTGGACATGGAACAACAGACTGGTTCCAATTAGGAAAAGGAGTATATCAAAGCTGTATACTGTCACCCTGTTTATTTAACTTATATGCAGAGTACATCATGAGAAACGCTGGACTGGAAGAAACACAAGCTGGAATCAAGATTGCTGGGAGAAATATCAATAACCTCAGATATGTAGATGACACCACCCTCATGGCAGAAAGTGAAGAGGAAGTAAAAAGCCTCTTGATGAAAGTGAAAGTGGAGAGTGAAAAAGCTGGCTTAAAGCTCAACATTCAGAAAACGAAGATCATGGCATCTGGTCCCATCACTTCATGGGATATAGATGGGGAAACAGAGGAAACAGTGTCAGACTTTATTTTCCTGGGCTCCAAAATCACTGCAGATGGTGACTGCAGCCATGAAATTAAAAGACGCTTACTCCTTGGAAGGAAAGTTATGACCAACCTAGATAGCATATTCAAGCAGAGACATTACTTTGCCAACAAAGGCCTGTCTAGTCAAGACTATGGTTTTTACAGTGCTCATATATGGATGTGAGAGTTGGACTGTGAAGAAGGCTGAGTGCTGAAGAATTGATGCTTTTGAACTGTGGTGTTGAATAAGACTGTTGAGACTCCCTTGGACTGCAGGAGATCCAATCAGTCCATTCTGAAGGAGATCAGCCCTGGGATTTCTTTGGAAGGAATGATGCTAAAGCTGAAACTCCAGTACTTTGGTCACCTCATGCGAAGAGTTGACTCATTGGAAAAGACTGTGATGCTTGGAGGGATTGCGGGCAGGAGGATAAGGGGATGACAGAGGATGAGATGGCTGGATGGCATTACTGACTCGATGGACGTGAGTCTGAGTGAACTCCAGGAGTTGGTGATGGACAGGGAGGCCTGGCGTGCTGCGATTCATGGGGTTGCAAAGAGTCAGACATGACTGAGTGACTTACCTGATCTGATCTGATACAGAAGCATCTTTTGTACACTGTGGGAGAGGGCGAGGGTGGAATGGTTTGGGAGAATGGCATTGAAACATGTATATTATCATATGTGAAACGGATCGCCAGTCCAGGTTCGATTCATGATACAGGGTGGTAGGGGCTTGTACATTGGATGACTCAGGTGGGAGAGGAGTTCAGGATGGGGAATACATGTACACCCATGGTGGATTCATGTTAAGGTATGGCAAAACCAGTACAATATTGTAAAGTAATTAGACTCCAAAAATATAATAAAATTAATTAATTAATTAATTAAAAAGAAAAAAGAAAGAAAAGGTGCATTTACCCCAATATTCATTATAACACTATTTATGGCAGACAAGACATGGAAGCAACATAAATGCCCATAAACAGATGAACAGGAAAAGATGTTGTGTGTGTGAACTCAGTTCAGTTCAGTTCAGTTCAGTCGCTCAGTTGTGTCAGAATCTTTGCAACCCCATGAATCGCAGAACGCCAGGTCTCCCTATCCATCACGAACTCCTGGAGTTCACTTAAACTCACATCCATCGAGTCTGTGATGCCATCCAGCCATCTCATGCTCTGTCGTCCCCTTCTCCTCCTGCCCCCAATCCCTCACAGCATCAGAGTCTTTTCCAATGAGTCAACTCTTCGCAGGAGGTGAGGAAAGTACTGGAGTTTCAGCTTTAGCATCATTCCTTCCAAAGAAATCCCAGGGCTGATCTCCTTCAGAATGGAATGGTTGGATCTCCTTGCAGTCCAAGGGACTCTCAAGAGTCTTCTCCAACACCACAGCTCAAAAACATGAGTTCTTTGGCACTCAGCCTTCTTCACAGTCCAACTCTCACATCCATACATGACCACAGGAAAAACCATAGCCTTGACTAGATGGACCTTTTTGGCAAAGTAATGTCTCTGCTTTTCAATATGCCTTCTAGGTTGGTCATAATTTTCCTTCCAAGGAGTAAGCGTCTTTTAATTTCATGGCTGCAGTCACCATCTGCAGTGATTTTGGAGCCCAGAAAAATAAAGTCTGACACTGTTTCCACTGTTTCCCCATCTATTTCCCATGAAGTGATGGGACCAGATGCCATGATCTTCGTTTTCTGAATGTTGAGCTTTAAGCCAACCTTTTCACTGTCCTCTTTCACTTTCATCAAGAGGCTTTTTAGTTCCTCTTCACTTTCTGTCATAAGGGTGGTGTAATCTGCACGTATGAGGTTATTGATATTTCTCCTGGCAATCTTGATTTCAGCTTGTGCTTCTTCCAGCCCAGCGTTTCTCATGATATACTGCATATAAGTTAAATAAGCAGGGTGACAGTATACAGCCTTGACGTACTCCTTTTCTTATTTGGAACCAGTCTGGTGTTCCATGTCCAGTTCTAACTGTTGCTTCCTGACCTGCATATATTTTTCTCAAGACGCAGGTCAGGTGGTCTGGTATTCCCATCTCTTTCAGAATTTTCCTCAGTTTATTGTGATCCACACAGTAAAAGGCTTTGTCATAGTCAATAAAGCAGAAATTTTTTTTTTCTGTAACTCTCTTGCTTTTTCCATGATCCAGTGGATGTTGGCAATTTGACCTCTGGTTCCTCTGCCTTTTCTAAAACCAGCTTGAACATCTGGAAGTTCATTGTTCACATATTGCTGAAGCCTGGCTTGGAGAATTTTGAGCATTACTTTACTAGTATGTGCTACTGCTGCTGCTAAGTTGTTTCAGTCGTGTCTGACTCTGTTGGACCCCATAGATGGCAGCCCACCAGACTCCCTCATCCCTGGGATTCTCCAGACAAGAACACTGGAGTGGGTTGCCATTTCCTTCTCCAATGCATGAAATTGAAAAGTGAAAGTGAAGTCACTCAGTTGTGTCCGACTCTTTGCAACCCCATGGACTGCAGCCTACCAGGCTCCTCCATCCATGGGATTCTTCAGGCAAGAGTACTGGAGTAAGGTGCCATTTCCTTCTCCGTACTAGCGTGTGAGATGAGTGCAATTGTGTGGTAGTTTGAGCATTCTTTGGCATTGTCTTTCTTTGGGATTGGAATGAAAACTGACCTTTTTCAGTCCTGTGGCCACTGCTGAGTTTTCCAAATTTGCTGGCATATTGAGTACAGCACTTTCACAGCATCATCTTTCAGGATTTAAAATAGCTCAACTGGAATTCTATCACCTCCACTAGCTTTTTCATAGTGATTCTTTCTAAGGCCCACTTGCCTGCACATTCCAGGATATCTGGCTCTATTCATCAATAAAAAAGTAAAATAATACTATTTGCAGCAACATGGATGGACTTGGAAATTATCATACTAAGTTACTAAGTGAAGTAAGTCAGAAAGAGAAAGACAAATACCATATGATACCACTTACATGTGGAATTATAATATTTTGTGATACAAATTAACCTATTTACAAAACATACTCACAGATATAGAAAACAAATTTATGGCTACCAAAGGGGAAAACAATGGAGGATGGATATATTATTAATAATAAGAATTAGAAATTATCAGATACTAACTATTTATATGTAAAACAGATAAACAACAAGCTCCTACTGTATTGCACATGGGATAAATATTCCATATCCTGTGATAAACCAGAATGGAAAATAATATGAAGTTAAATATATATGTATAGCTAAGTCACTTTGCTATACAGCAGAAAGAAGTTTTATTAATCTATATTTCAGTAAAAATTTTAAAAAAAAATCTACCATGACCTTACTTTTAGCAAAACATACCATTTTCATACTATAGAGAATTAAAATGCAGTGACTAAGTGGAAAAAGATATTTGTAGTGTATATATCTGTCCTAGGACTCATCCAGTATATATAAACAAAATAATATACAGCCCAATAGAAAAATGACCAAAAGAGTTGACTAACAATATGACCAACCTAGATAGCATATTAAAAAGCAGAGACATTACTTTGCCAACAAAGGCCCGTCTAGTCAAGGCTATGGTTTTTCCAGTGGTCATGTGAGAGTTGGACTGTGAAGAAAGCTGAGCACCAAAGAATTGATGCTTTTGAACTGTGGTGTTGGAGAAGACTCTTGAGAGTCCCTTGGGCTGCAAGGAGATCCAACCTGTCCATTCTAAAGATTAGCCCTGGGTGTTCTCTCGAAGGAATGATGCTAAAGCTGAAACTCGAGTGCTTTGGCCACCTCATGTGAAGAGTTGACTCACTGGAAAAGACTCTGATGCTAGGAGGAATTGCAGGCAGGAGGAAAAGGGGATGACAGAGGATGAGATGGCTGGATGGCATCACCAACTTGATGGACGTGAGTTTGAGTGAACTCTGGGAGATGGTGATGGACAGGGAGGCTTGGTGTGCTGCAATTCATGGGGCCGCAAAGAGTCGGACAGGACTGAGCGACTGAACCGAACTGAACTGATGCATATTTTGATTTCTTTTTTTATTTCTTCTGTGATTTGCTTATTATTCAGAAGTGTATTGTTCAGCCTCCATAGGTTTGTATTTTTTAAAGTTTTTTTTTTTTTCTTCTGTAGTCGACATTTTCTTACCACATTTGATTAAGAGAGATGCTTGGAATGATTTGACTTTTTTTTTTTCAATTTACCAAGTCTAGATTTATGGCCGAGGATGTGATCTATCCTGGAGAAAATTCCACGTGCACTTGAAAAAAAGGTGAAATTCATTGTTTTAGGGTGAAATGTCCTATAGATATCATTTAGGTCTAACCTGCCCATCGTATCATTTAAAGTTTGTGTTTCCTTGCTAATTTTCTGTTTAGTTGATTTATCCATAGGTGTGAGTGGGTATTAAAGTCTCCCACTATTATTGTGTATTGTTAATTTCCCCTTTCATATTTGTTAGCATTTGCCTTACATATTGAGGTGTTCCTATGTTGAGTGCATATATATTTATAATTGTTTTATCTTCTCCTTGGATTGATCCTTTGATTATTATGTAGTGTCCTTCTTTGTCTCTTTTCATTGCCTGTCTTTCAAACTCTATTTTATCTGATATGAGTATTGCTACTCCTGCTTTCTTTGGTCTACATTTGCATGAATTTTTTTTCCAACCCTTCACTTTCAGTCTGTATGTGCCCCTTGTTTTGAGGTGGGTCTCTTGTAGACAGCATATTTAGGGGTCTTGTTTTTATATCCATTCAGCCAGTGTTTCTCTTTCGGTTGGGGCATTCAACCCACTTACATTTAAGGTAATTATTGATAAGTATGATCTCATTGCCAATTACTTTGTTGTTTTGCATTCGAGTTTATAAACCTTTTCTGTGTTTTCTGTCTAGAGAAGATCATTTATCATTTGTTGAAGAGTTGGTTTGGTGGTGCTGAATTATCTGAGCTTTTGCTTGTCTGTAAAGCTTTTGATTTCTCCTTCATATTTGAATAAGATTCTTGGTGGTTACAGTAATCTGGGTTGTAGGTTTTTCTCTTTCATCACTTTAAGTATGTCCTGCCATTCCCTTCTGGCCTGAAGAGTTTCTATTGAAAGATCAGCTGTTATCCTTATTGGGATCCCCTTGTGGGTTATTTGTTGTTTTTCCCTTGCTGTTTTTAATATTTGTTCTTTGTATTTGATCTTGTTAATTTGATTAATATGTGTCTTGGGATGTTTCACCTTGGGTTTATCCTGTTTGGGACTCTCTGGGTTTCTTGGAATTGGGTGGCTACTTCCTTGCATATTTTAGGGAAGTTTTCAACTATTATCTCCTCAAGTATTTTCTCATGGCCTTTCTTTTTGTCTTCCTCTTCTGGGACTCCTATGATTCGAATGTTGGGGTGTTTAACTTTGTTCCAGACGTCTCTGAGGTTGTCCTCATTTCTTTTAATTCTTTTTTATTTTTTCCTCTCAGTTTCATTTATTTCCACCGTTCTATCTTCCACCTCACTTATCCTATCTTCTGCCTCAGTTATTCTATTTTTGGTTCCCTGAAGAGTGCTTTTGATCTCATTTATTGCATTATTCATTTTTGATTGACTCTTTTATATTTCTTCTAGATCCTTAAACTTTTCTTGCATCTTCTCAATCCTTGTTTCCAGACTATTTATCTGTAACTCCATTTTGTTTTCAAATTTTTGGATCATTTTTGCTATCATTATTCTGATCTCTTTTTCAGTTAGACTCCCTGTCTCCTCCTCTTTTGTTTGTTTTGGTACACTTTTATCATGTTCCTTTACCTGCTGAATATTTCCCTGCCTTTTCACCTTGTTTAGGTTGCTGTGTTTGGGGTGGTTTTCTGTATGCTGGAAGTTTGTGGTTCCTCTTATTGTGCAGGTTCCTCCATAGGGTGGGTTTGGATGAGTGGTTTGTCAAGGTTTCCTGGTTAGGGAAGCTTGTGTTGGTTTTCTGGTGTGTGGAGCTGGATCTCTTCTTTCTGGAGTGCAATGAAGTGTCCAGTCTTGAGTTCTAAGGTGTCTAAGGTGTCTATGGGTTTGGTGTGACTTTTGGCCATGTGTGTTTTTGTGCTTAGGGTTATGTTCCTGCACTGTTGGGGAATTAGCTTGGCATGTCTTACTCTGAATATTGTTTGCTTTTTTGTGGAGCTTGGTTTCAGTGAATGTATGGAGGCTTTTGGATGAGTTTTTGTCAATTAATGGTCCCTGGAGTCAGGAGTTTCTGATTTTCTCAAGTTTTGAATTCAGGCCTCTTGCCTCTGGCTTTCAGTCTTATTCTTATAGTAGCCTCAACACTTCTCCATCCATACAGCACCGATGATAAAACATCTAGGTTAATGGTGGAAAGATTCTCCATAGTGTGGGACACCCAGAGATGTTCACAGAGTTACATGAAGAAAAGAAGAAGGAGGAGGGAGATAGAGGTGACCAGGAGAAGACGGGAAATCAAAAGGGGAGAGAGCAGTCTAGCCAGTAACCAATTCCCTATTTGCTGTCCACAGTCTGGAACATTCAGGGAGGTTCATGGAGTTCCATAGAGCAAAGAAGAGGGAGGAAGGAGATAGAGGTTACCAGGATGAGAGGAGAGGGACTCAAAAGGAGAGAGACCAATCTAGCCTGTGATCAGTTCCCTAAGTTTTCTCCACAGCCTGGAACACCTAAAGAGATTCACAGAGTTAAGTAGATGAGGGGGAATAAGGAGATAGAGGTGATCTCAGCGAGAAAAAGGAGAGTCAAAAGGGGAAAGAGCAATCAAACTAGTAATCACACTCCCATGTAAAAATTGGTACTGAAGATTGGATTCCTAAAGGTACAGAATTGATAACAAATACCAAAAAGCAAAGATTAAAAATCTAGAGTAGAAGTTAGACTCTCAAAAACACAGTATTAAACAAACAAAAAAAAAACACAAAAGTTATATTAAAAAATATAAAATTTGCTTTAAAAATAGGGTCTTCTCTTCAAGGTAATAATTGGTTTTAAAAATGAAAATTAAAGAAGTAATAACTTAAAAATTAAACTAGTAAATATATATCTAGGAATTTCTCTGGAGCTATTGAGGGAAGTGTGTGGTCAGTTCAGTTTCAGATAGTTCCTTGTTCCACTTTGTAATTCTTCTCAAGGTCTACAGGTCCCTTTCACTATAACCAGTGCTAACTACAGGGTTTTAATCTGTTGCACATGTCACTTCCAAAGCCCTTCCCTCTTCTTTGTTTATTTCGGCTTCCTCTGTTTGCAAGTCTCTTCAGTGTACAACTTCTGCCCTGACACAAGGGGGCGAAGGTGGTCATTTATTTAGGCTCACTTGTTCAATTGTGCTGTGGGGAGGGATGAACACTGCAAACAAATATCACTGGCATGTGTGGGGAGTGCTCTCAGTGTCCGTGCCACACTGGGTTTGCCCCTGCTCATGGCGTGTGTGCTTTCCTGGTCTAGGCTGCTCAGGCTCCAGATTGCTCTGCTGGGGAACTGTCTAAAGTGGGACCTGGGTTGCGTGCACTTCCCAGATCTATGCAGCTCTGATTCAGGTTCTCGAGTACTCCACAAAGGCACTGAATTGGGCTTGCGTTTTGTGTCCTTCCCAGGTCTGAGCAGCTCAGGTGACCAGGTGCGTGGCCAGTGCAGTCCCCCCAGGTGGGGCGGTGTATCTTATCACCTCCTTGGTCCCAGCTGCTTGGTTTCCTGGGTGCACAACAGAACCGCTGTCTCAGGTGTGCTGTGTGTCTGCTCTTTAGAGATAATCTCTGGCTGGGGCCCTCCTGGCAGATGTCAACCGTCCAGGACCCCAGGAAGACTTGTAGCAACTGGAAGCCTGCTCGCAGTTTGGTAGGGGATGCCATCTCTGGGCCGAGTTTGCCCCTTTCTGGTTCTGGCTGCCACCTTCCTGCCTCCCTGTCTTCAGTGGGGGATGGGCCAGTCTGCAGCCATCTAACTCTCCTCTGGTATTCCCTCAGTCCTTTGTTCCATGAGCGGGCCTGGAAGTGCCTTCAGTCAGTCAGTTCAGTCACTCACTCATGTCCGACTCTTTGCGACCCCATGAATCGCAGCATGCCAGGCCGCCCTGTCCATCACCAGCTCCCAAAATTTACCCAAACTCATGTCCATCGAGTCGGTGATGCCATCCAGCCATCTCATCCTCTGTCATCACCTTCTCCTCCTGCCCCCAATCCCTCTCAGCATCAGGGTCTTTTCCAATTAGTCAACCCTTTGCATGAGGTGGCCAAAGTATTAGAGTTTCAGCTTTAGCATCAGTGCTTCCAATGAACACCCAGGACTGATCTCCTTTAGAACGGATTGGTTGGATCTCCTTTCAGTCCAAGGGACTCTCAAGAGTCTTCTGTAACACCACAGTTCAAAAGCATCAATTCTTCAGTGCTCAGCTTTCTTCACAGTCCAAACTCTCACATCCATACATGACCTGCCTTAGCTTAGAGCTTTTCACAGGAAAGTTCTCTCTCTCTTTCCTCTTTTTTTTTTTTTTTTTTTCACCCCTCTCTCTGGCTATTCCATGGTTTGGGTTCCTATCTCATGTAAGCTCCCTCAGATTTCCCTCAGGGCATTCAGGCCCGGTTCTTACCCTAAGCAATGCAGCCCATGCCTCCCTGTTCAGCCCCTGCTTGCTGGTGGTGGACGTGAGTGTCTGGGCTACTTCTCCCCTGGGAGTTGCTGTTAGGTGCATAATCTATGGGTTTTATTTATTTATTTATCCTCCCGGTTATGTTACCCTCTGAGATTCCAAAACTCCCCACAGACGCGCTGGTGAGAGGGTTTCCTGATGTTTGGAAACTTCTCGTCTTTTAAGACTCCCTCCCCAGGATAGGTATCCATTCCTATCTCTTTTGTTTCTCTCTTTGTTTTAAATTTAAATTTATTTATTTTAATTGGAGGGTAATTACTTTACAATATTGTATTGCTTTTGCCATACATCAATATGAATCCGCCATGGGTGTACACATATTTCCCATCTCTTTTTATCTTTTATAATTTTTCCTACCTCCTTTTGAAGAAAATGGGCTGCCTTTCTGGGTGCTGGTGTCCTCCGCCAGCATTCAGAAGTTGTTTTGTGGCATTTGCTCAGCGTTCAAATGTTCTTTAGATGAATTTTTTGAGGAGAAAGTGGTCTCGCCATCCTATTCATCTGCCATCTTAGGACCGACCCCCCACTCCAGTATTCTTGCCTGGAAAATCCCATGGAAGGTGAAGCCTGGCGGGCTACTGTCTATAGGATCTCAAAGAGTCGGATACAACTGAGCGACTTTGCTTTCTTTCTTTATAGTCTTTGTTGTTGTTTAGCCCCCAAGTCGTGTCCCACTCTTTGTAGCCCCATGGACAGTAGCCCACCAGGCTCCACTCTTCATGGGATTTCCCAGGCAGGAATACTGGAGTGGGTTGACAATTCCTTCTGCAGAGGATTTTCCCAATCTAGGGATCAAATACATGTCTCCTGCATTGGCAGGCTAAACCACCAAGGAAGCCTGTGGATTTTTAAGTGTTTTCTATATATAGTATGATATCACTGCATATAATGACAATTTTACCTTTTTCCTTCCATATAATTATCATTTTATGGACAAACTTGCCCTTTGTAAACCACTATCTACTACCCATCCTCACTTCCAGAATGATTTGAAATAAATTCCAGATATCATATAATTTTATTCAAAGATGTTTAATATGTACCTCTAAAATGGCTCCTTTAACTCAAAGTCATTATACCTTAAAAAGTTAACAGTAATTTGTTCAGTTCATTTCAGTGACTCAGTCGTGTCCGACTCTTTGCGACCCCATGAATCACAGCACGCCAGGCCTCCCTGTCCATCACCAACTCTCGGAGTTCACTCAGACTCATGTCCATTGAGTCAGTGATGCCGTCCGGGCATCTCATCCTCTGTTGTCCCCTTCTCCTCCTGCCCCCAATCCCTCATCAAAGAATTGGCTCATATTTCTTGATTATCTCATTGTACAGGAATCATCAGGTATCTTCTTAAAAGGCAGACACTGATTTAGTAGATTTAGGGTGGAGCCTGATACTTGTTTCTGACAACCTCCCACATGATGCCAATGCTGCTGGTTATCAGACCACACTTGGATTAGCAAGGTCATAGTTTTTTGTTTTTTTGTTTTTTCCTGTCTCTAAATTTCTAACATGTGAATTTCAGTTTAGTGATGAAAGTTCCTAAAGGTGTCAGAGAAAAGCACAATACTATTCCTTATCCTTAATTTACTCCCAAAGAAATGTTGGTGTATACCTGCCATGGTGCTGGGCATTGGGAATCAGGAAGGTGAGTGGTGTATAGAACACTTTCATCTCTGTGGTCAGCTAACAGGTTAATTAAAGTATTTGTGTGTGTGTATAGGACTTCCCTGGGGTGTGTGTGTGTGTGTGTGTATATATATATATATATATATATATATATATATATATATATATATATATATATATGATCTGTATGAGAAGATTGGTATGTTAATTTCCTGTGGCTGCTGTAACAAATTACCATACACCTGGTGGCTTAAAACAACAGAAATTTACTTTCTCACAGTTTTGGAGTCCAAAAAATTTTCATTAAATTGAAATCAAGGTGTTGGCAGGGCTGCACTTCTGCAGATTCGAGAGGAGAATCCATTTTATTTTACCTATTCCAGCTTCTGTGGGTGCAGATATTCCTTGGTATTCCTTGTCTTGCGGCCACAACATTCTAATCTCTACTTGTCATTACATGACCTTCTGTTGTGTTTTTTTCTTTTTCTCACTCTTATAAAGATTCTTGTGATTAGGGCCCATCTGGATAATCCAGAATAATATTACTATGTTGAGATAATGAAGTTCTAAAGATTAAGACCCAGTATCTTTGGGTGACTGTTATTCAGTCTGCTACATGAAAATTTATGAACTACAGAAGCGTTTCTAAGACCTCTATCTTCTCAAAGCTAAGTAAATAAATCTGCCATAATTCTCTCATTTACCCCATGGAGAATGGGGAGATCTCATCCCCACCTGAGATTGGATAAACTGGGATGGGGAGGTACACATGATTTGAGGGATGGGAGCAAGACAAGGCATGAGGAATTCAATAATTGAATACTTATATTCCAAAGAATCAGTTGTCACAAGGAGTATAATGTCACCAATAATACTGTTTTCATGAATGAATAAAATTAATAGATATAAAAAATATAAAATTATATTCATAATGAAATGGCCAACTTTTCATTTACAACACCTGACATATCAGCTGCCACCTTACTGTATTAGTTTCATTATTGCAAATCATATATGTGGTCAGTGGTCCCTCAACATTTTGTTACTTTTTAATTATGAATCTGGATTTGAAAATATCACCCTAGATTCATAAGGGAGAGCAAAGTGCAAATTCATATAATACTTGGAATTGCTGTGATTATCTATATTAAATGTGAAAGATCTGTGAGAAGAATGACATTGCTGTTTCCAATTACAATACATTGCCAAGCCATTTTAAAATAGGAAGACTCAAGTATGATACTAGGTTGTTTTACTAGCAGTCTCATCAGGAGACAGACTATTTTTTTTACCAGTAACCAGTAACACATCCATGCATTCCCTTCAAGTCATTACTCTCTCCTTCAAAGTAACTGCCAATATAGAGTTGTTTTACAGCTTTATATTTTATATAAGTGGAATCATGCAATTTTTGTTTGTGTCTTCATTTTTCCATTTAATATTATGTTTGTGGGCTCCCCTGGTGGCTCAGATGGTAAAGATTCCACCTGCAATTCAGGAGACCTGGGTTCATTCCCTGGGTCAGGAAGATCCCCTGGAGAAGGGAATGGCAACTCACTCCAGTATTCCTGCCTGGAGAATCCCATGGACAGAGAATCCTAGCGGGCTATAGTCTATGAAGTCTCAGAGAGTCAGACATGACTAGTGACTAATACTTCACATTCACTTTGTGAGAATCCATATTTTGGGGTTTCATTGTGGACCACTCATTGGCATTGCTCTGTAGCCTCCCACTGTGTGAATATACTATGATTTATTTATCTATCCTACCCTTAATGGACACTCAGATTTTCAGAATTTTAACTATTCAGCATAGTGTTGATAGGCGCGTTCTAGTAGGTATCTCTTGGTAAAATTATGCCCAAATTTCTATTTCATATATACCTACAAGTGCAGTAGAAGGATCATAAAACAGGCATATGCTTAGCTTTAATAGATATTTCCAGCCAAAGTGTTTGTACAAATTTACATGCCCACAATGTATAAATGTCCAAGATTCTTCACAACTTTGTCAACTCTTGTTTTTTTCTTTTTCATTTTAGCAATTCTTGTGAATGTGTAGTGGTATTGCATTGTGGTTTTAATTTATATTGTCTCAATCACTAGTGAAATTGAGCACTTGTTGTTTGATAATTGGCTATTTATAAATGCTAATGGGAAGGTTCATAGCCATACAAGCCTACCTCAAGAAACAGGAGAGAAATGAAATAAATAACCTAACTCTACACCTAAAGCAACAAGAAAAGGAAGAAATTAAGAACCCCAGGGTTAGTAGAAGAAAATAAATCACAAAAATTAGGGCAGAAATAAATGCAAAACAAACAAAAGTGACCATAGCAAAAATCAAAAAAGCTAAAAGCTGGTTCTTCAAGGAGATTAATAAAGTAAACAAACTATTAGCCACACTCATCAAGAAGCAAAGGAGAAGAATCAAATCAACAAAATTAGAAATGAAAATGGAGAAATCACAACAGACAATACAAAAATACAAAGGATCATAAGAGACTACTATCAGCAACTATATGCCAATAAAATGGACAACTTGGAAGAAATGCATGAATTCTTAGAAAAGTATAACTTTCCAAAACTGAACCAGGAAGAAATAGAAAATCTTAACAGACCCATCACAAAAAAAGAAATCGAAATCATAATCAGAAATCTTTCAACAAACAAAAGTCCAGGACAAGATGGCTTCACAGCTGAATTCTACCAAAATTTTAGAGAAGAGTTAACACCTATCCTACTCAAACTCTTTCAGAAAATTGTAGAGGAAGATAAACTTCCAAATTCATTCTATGAGGCCACCATCACCCTAATACCAAAGCCAGACAAAGATGAGAACAAAGAAAAGAAAAATGCAGGCCAACATCACTGATGAACATAGATGCAAAAATCCTTAATAAAATTCTAGCAATCAGAATCCAACAATATATTAAAAAGATCATACATCATGACCAAGTGGGCTTTATACCAGGGATGCAATGATTCTTCAATATTTGCAAATCAATCAATGTGATACACCACATTAACCAATTGAAATATAAAACCATATGATTATCTCAATAGATACAGAGAAAGACTTTGACAGAATTATACATCCATTTATGATAAAAACCCTCCAGAAAGCAGGCATAGAAGGGACATACCTCAACATAATAAAACCCATATATGACAAACCCACAGTAAACATTATCCTCAATGGTGAAATATTGAAAGCATTTCCGCTAAAGTCAGGAAGAAGACAAGTATGCACAGTCTGATCACTGCTATTCAACATAGTTTTGGAAGTTTTAACCACGGCAATCAGAGCAGAAAAAGAAATAAAAGGAATACAGATTGGAAAAGAAAAAGTAAAACTCTCACTGTTTGCAGATGGCATGATCCTATACATAGAAAACCCTAAAGACTCCACCAGAAAATTACTAGAGCTAATCAATGAATACAGTAAAGTTTCATGATGTAAAATTAACCCAAAGAAATCCCTTGTATTCCTATACACTAACAATGAGAAAACAGAAAGGGAAATTAAGGAAACAATTCCATTCACCATTACAATGAAAATAATAAAATTCTTAGGAATATATCTACCTAAAGAAACAAAAGACCTATATATAGAAAACTATAAAACACTCATGAAGAAAATCAAAGAGGACACAAATAGAGAAAAATACTATGTTCATGGATCGGAAGAAACAATATAGTGAAAATGAGTATACTACCCAAAGCAATCTATAGATTCAATGCAATCCTTATGAAGCTACTAATGGTATTTTTCAGAGAACTAGAACAAATAATTTCACAATTTGTATGGAACTACAAAAAACCTCGAATAGCCAATGCAATTTTGAGAAAGAAGAATGGACTGGAGGAATCAACCTACCTGACTTCAGGCTATATTACAAAGCAACAGTCATCAAGACAGTATGGTACTGGCACAAAGACAGAAACATAGATCAGTGGAGCAAAATATAAAGCCCAGAGATAAATCCACACACCTATGGACACCTTATCTTTGACAAAGGAGGCAACAATATACAATGGAGAAAAGACAATCTCTTTAACAAGTGGTGCTGGGGAAACTGATCAACCACTTGTAAAAGAATGAAACTAGAACACTTTCTAACACCATACACAAAAATAAACTCAAAATGGATTAAATATCTAAATGTAAGACCAGAAACCATAAAATGTCTAGAGGAAAACTAGGCAAAGCACTCTCTGACATAAATCATGGCAGGATGCCCTATGACCAACCTCCCAGAGTAATGGAAATAAAAGCAAAAATAAACAAATGGGACCTAATTAAACTTAAAAGCTTTTGCACAACAAAGGAAACTATAAGCAAGGTGAAAAGACAGCCTTCAGAATGGGAGAAAATGATAGCAAATAAAGCAACTGGCAAATAATTAATCTAAAAAAATATTCAAGCAACTCCTGCAGCTCAATTCCAGAAAAATAAGCAACTCAATCAAAAAATGGGCCAAAGAACTAAACAGACATTTCCCCAAAGAAGACTTAAAAATGGCTAACAATCACATGAAAAAATGCTCAACATCACTTATTATCAGAGAAATTAAAATCAAAATCACAATGAGATACCATCTCACGCCAGTCAGAATGGCTGCTATCAAAAGGTCTACAAACAATAAATGCTGGAGATAGTGCAGAGAAAAAGGAACCCTCTTACACTGTTGATGGGAATGCAGATTAGTACAGCCACTATGGAGAACAGTGTGGAGATTCCTCAAAAAACTGGAAATAGAACTGCCATATGACCCAGCAATAGCACTGTTATTCATACACACTTGAGGAAACCAGAATTGAAAGATACACATATACCCCAATGTTCATTGCAGCACTGTTTACAATAGCCAGGACATGGAAGCAACCTAGATGTCCATCGGCAGACGAATGGACAAGAAAGTTGTGGTACATACACACAATGGAATGTTACTCAGCTATTAAAAAGAATGCATTTGAATAGTTCTAATGAGGTGGATGAAACTGGAGCTTATTATACAGAGCGAAGTAAGTCAGAAAGAAAAACACCAATACAGTATATTAATGCATATATATGGAATTTAGAAAGATGGTAATAATGACCCTATATGCGAAACAACGAAGAGACACAGATGTAAATAACAGACTGTTGAACTCTGTGGGAGAAGCCAAGGGTGTAACGATTTGAGAGAATAGCATTGAAACATGTATATTATCATATGTGAATTAGATTTCCAGTCCAGATTCGATACATGAGGCAGGGTGCTCAGGGCCGGTGTACTGGGATGACCCTGAGTGATAGGATGGGGATGGAGGTGGAAGGCAGGGTCAGGATGGGGAACACATCTACATCAATGGCTGATTCATGTGAATGTATGGCAAAAACCACCACAATATTGTGAAGTAATTAGCCTCCAATTAAAATAAAAATAAATTAATTAAAAATAAGTAAAAAAAAAGAGTATTGTAGTGGGTTGCCATTCTCTGCTCCAGGAGATCTTCCTAACTCAGAGATCAAACTCAGGTCTTCTGCATTGCAGGCAGACCCTTTACCGTCTGAGCCACCAGGAAATCCAACAAAGACTATATACAAAAACTATTAGAACTGATAAATGAATACAGCAATGTAGCAGGATACAATGTCAATTTACAGAAATCTGTTGCATTTCTTTACACTAACAACTAAATATCAGAAAGAGAAAGTAAAAAACCAAACCCTTTTAAAATCACATTAAAAAAGACAATACCTAGGAATAAACCTGTAAAGGAGGTGAAAGACTTCTGCACTGAGAACTGTAAAACATTGATAGAGGAAATTGAAGATAATCCAAATAAACGGAAAGATATTCCATGATCTTGGATTGGAAGAACTAATATTGTTAAAATGGCCATACTACCCAAAGCACTGTAGTTTTAATGTGGTCCTTATCAAATTACACATGACATTTTTCACAGAACTGAAATGAACAATAGTAAAATTTATATGGAAACACAAAAGACGAAGAATTGCCAAAAATATCCTGAGGAAAAAGAGCAAAGCTAGAGGCATAACCCTCCCAGACTTCAGATGATACTACAAAGCTATAGTAGTAAAAACAATGTGGTACTGGCACAAAAACAGACATATGGATCAACAGAACAGAATAGATAGCCCAGAAATAAACCCACGTGCCTACAGTCAATGAATGTTTGACAGATGAATCAAGAATGGCATTGAAACATGTAAAATATCATGTATGAAACGAGATGCCAGTCCAGGTTCAATGCACGATACTGGATGCTTGGGGCTGGTGCACTGGGACGACCCAGAGGGATGGTATGGGGAGGGAGGAGGGAGGAGGGTTCAGGATGGGGAACATATGTGTACCTGTGGTGGATTCATTTTGATATTTGGCAAAACTAATACAATTATGTAAAGTTTAAAAATAAAATAAAATTAATTAAAAAAAAAAAAGAATAGACAATGGAGAAAAAAATAGTCTCTTTAGCAAGTAGTGTTTGGGAAGTGGGATAGCCACATGTAAAGCAACAAAGTGAGAACACACTTACAATACACTATTCAAAATGGATTAAAGACTTAAACATAAGACAGGACATCATAAAATTCCTGAAACATAGTCAAAAAATTCTCTGACATAAATCATAGTACTATTCTCTTAGATCAGTCTCCCAAGGCAAAAGAAAAACAAAAATAAATAAACAGGACCTAGTCAAACTTAAGAGCTTTTGCAGACCAAAGGAAACCAGGACCTAATCAAACTTGAAAGTTTTTGCACAGTAAAGGCAATGATAAACAGAATGAAAACACAACCTATGTAATGGGAGAAAATATTTGCAAATGATGTGATGAGCTTAATTTGCAAAATATACAAGCAGCTCATCCAACTCAATAGCAAAAAAAACCCCAACTCAATCAATAAGTGGGCAGAAACTTAGACATTTCTCCAAAGAAGACATACAGAGGGCCAAAAGGCATGTGAAAACACTCAACATTGGTAATTATTAGAGAAGTGAAAATCAAAACTACAATGAGTTATCACCTCACAGCAGTCAGAATGGCAATCATCAAAAAAATCTACAAATAATGAAGGCTAGAGAAGGTGAGGAAAAAAGGGAACTTCTCACACTGCTGGTGGGACTATATACTGCTGCAGCCACTATGGAGAATAATATGGAAATTCCTTTATAAAACTGAAAGTAGAGCTACCATATGATCCTGCAATCCCACTCTTGGGCACATTGGGCACATCTCTGGAGAAACGATTGTTCAAAAAGATACATGCACCCCAGTGTTCACTGAAGCACAATGAAACACAATATGCAATGCAATACAATATACTGCTATGCTTTGCTGGAGCAGCCATGAAGACATACCCCATGTCCAAAGTAAGACAAATCCAAGTAAGATGGCAGGTGCTGAGAGATGGCATCAGAGGACAGACAGACTGAAACCACAATCACAGACAACTAGCCAATCTGATCACACGCACCACAGCCTTGTCTAACTCAATTGAACTAAGCAATGCCGTGTGGGGCCACCCAAGATGGACAGGTCATGGCGGAGAGGTTGGACATAATGTGGGTCACTGGAGAAGGGAATGGCAAACCACTTCAGTATTCTTGCCTTGAAAATTCCATGAAGAGTATGAAAAGGCATAAAGATAAAGATACGACACTGAAAGATGAACTCCCCGGGTCAGTAGGTGCCCAATATGCTATTGGAGATCAGTGGAGAAATAACTTCAGAAAGAATGAAGGAATGGAGCCAAAGCAAAAATAACACCCAGTTGTGGATGAGACTGGAGATAGAAGCAAGGTCTGATTCTGTAAAGAGCAATATTGCATAAGAACCTGGAATGTTAGATCCATGAACCAAGGCAAATTGGAAGTGGTCAGACAAGAGATAGTAAGAGTGAACATTGCCATTCTAGGAATCAGCGAATTAAGATGGACCGGAATGGGTGAATTTAACTCAGATGACCATTATATCTACCACTGTGGGCAGGAATCCCTTAGAAGAAATGCAGTAGCCATAATAGTCAACAAAAGAGTCTGAAATGCAGTACTTGGATGCAATCTCAAAAACGACAGAATGATCTCTGTTCATTTCCAAGGCAAGCCATTCAATATCATTGTAATCCAAGTCTATGCCTCGACCACTAACGCAGAAGAAGCTGAAGTTGAACAGTTCTACGAAGACCTATAAGACCTTCTGGAACTAACATCCAAAAAAGATGTACTTTTCATTATAGGGGACTGGAATGCAAAAGTAGGAAGTCAAGAAACACCTGGAGTAACAGGCAAATTTGGCCTTGGAGTACAGAATGAAGCAGGGCAAAGGCTAATAGAGTTCTGCCAAGAGAACACACTGGTCATAGCAAACACCCTCCTCCAACAACACAAGAGAAGACTCTACACATGGACATCACCAGATGGCCAACACCGAAATCAGAATGATTATATTCTTTGCAGCCAATGATGGAGAAGCTCTATACAGTCAGCAAAAACAAGACCGTGAGCTGACTGTGGCTTAGATCATGAACTCCTTATTGTCAAATTCAGACTTAAATTGAAGAAAGTAGGGAAAACCACTAGACCATTCAGGTATGACCTAACTCAAATCTCTTATGATTATACAGTGGAAGTCAGAGATAGATTTAAGAGCACAGATCTGATAGGCAGAGTGACTGATTAACTATGGACAGAGGTTCATGACATTCTACAGGAGACAGGGAGCAAGAACATCCCCAAGAAAAAGAAATGCAAGAAAGCAAAATGGCTGCTGAGGAGGTCTTACAAATAGCTGTGAAATGAAAAGAGGTGAAACGCAAAGGAGAAAAAAAAGATATACCCATATGAATGCAGAGTTCCAAAGAATAGCAAAGAGAGATAAGAAAGCCTTCCTCAGCTATCAATGCAAAGAAATAGAGGAAAACAATAGAATGGGAAAGGCTAGAGATCTCTTCAAGAGAATTAGAGATACCAAGGGAACATTTCATACAAAGATGGGCTCAATAAAGGACAGATATGGTATGGACCTAACAGAAGAAGCATAAGATATTAAGAAAAGGTGGCAAGAATACACAGAAAAACTATACAAAAAAGATCTTCACGACCCAGATAATCACAAACGTGTGATCACTCACATTCACCTAGAGCTGGACATTCTGGAATGTGAAGTCAAGTGGGTCTTTGGAAGCATCACTACAAACAAAGCTAGTGGAGGTGATGGAATTCCAGATATGCTAGCATTTTGGAAAACTCAGCGGTGGCCACAGGACTGGAAAAGGTCAGTTTTCATTCCAATCCTAAAGAAAGGCAATGTCAAAGAATGCTCAAACTACTGTACAATTGCACTCATCTCACACACTAGTAAAGTAATGCTCAAAATTCTTCAACACAGGCTTCAACAATATGTGAACTGTGAAATTTCAGATATTCAAGCTGGTTTTAATTTTTTTTTTATTTTATTTTATTTTTAAACTTTACAATAGTGTATTAATTTTGCCAAATATCGAAATGAATCCACCACAGGTATACCTGTGTCCCCCATCCTGAACCCTCCTCCCTTCCCCCTCCCCATACCCTCCCTCTGGGTCGTCCCAGTGCACCAGCCCCAAGCATCCAGTATCGTGCATCGAACCTGGACTGGTGACTCGTTTCATACATGATATTATACATGTTTCAATGCCATTCTCCCAAATCTTCCCACCCTCTCCCTCTCCCACAGAGTCCATAAGACTGTTCTATACATCAGTGTCTCTTTTGCTGTCTCGTACACAGGGTTATTGTTACTATCTTTCTAAATTCCATATATATGCATTAGTATACTGTATTGGTGTTTTTCTTTCTGGCTTACTTCACTCTGTATAATAGGTTCCAGTTTCATCCATCTCATTAGAACTGATTCAAATGTATTCTTTTTAATGACTGAGTAATACTCCATTTGATCCAGCAATCCCATTGCTGGGCATACACACTGAGGAAACCAGAAGGGAAAGAGACACGTGTACCCCAATGTTCATTGCAGCACTGTTTATAATAGCCAGGACATGGAAGCAACCTAGATGCCCATCAGCAGAGGAATGGATAAGGAAGCTGTGGTACATATACTCAAGCTGGTTTTAGAAAAAACAGAGGAACAAGAGATCAAATTGCCAACATCTGATGGATCATTGAAAAAGCAAGAGAGTTCCAAAAAAACAAACATCTATTTCTGCTTTATTGACTATGCCAAAGCCTTTGACTGTGTGGATCACAATAAACTGGAAAATTCTGAAAGAGATGGGAATACCAGACCACCTGATCTGCCTCTTGACAAACCTGTATGCAGGTCAGGAAACAATAGAACTGAGCATGGAACAACAGACTGGTTCCAAATACAAAAAGGAGTGCATCAAGGCTGTATATTGTCACCCTGCTTATTTAACTTATATGCAGAGTACATCATGACAAATGCTGGACTGGAAGAAGCACAAGCTGGAATCAAGATTGCTGGGAGAAATATCAATAACCTCAGATGTGAAGATGACACCACCCTTATGGCAGAAAGTGAAGAACTAAAGAGCCTCTTAATGAAAGTGAAAGAGTAGAGTGAAAAAGTTGGCTTAAAGCTCAACATTCAGAAAACGAAGATCATGGTATCTGGTCCCATCACTTCATGGCAAATAGATGGAGAAACATTGGAAACAGGGTCAGACTTTATTTTTCTGGGCTCCAAAATCACTGCAGATGGTGAGTGCAGCCATGAAATTAAAAGACACTTACTCCTTGGAAGGAAAGTTATCACCAACCTAGACAGCATATTAAAAAGCAAAGACATTAATTTGCCAAAAATGTCTGTCTAGTCAAGGTATGGTTTTTCCAGTCGTCATGTATGGATGTGAGAATTGGACTATAAGGAAAGCTGAGCGCCGAAGAACTGATACTTTTGAACTGTGGTGTTGAAGAAGACTCTTGAGAGTCCCTTGGACTTCAAGGAAATGTAACCAGTTCATCCTAAAGGAGATCAGTCCTGGGTGTTCACTGGAAGAGCTGATGTTGAAGCTGAAACTCCAATACTTTGGCCACCTGATGCAAGGAGCTGACTCATTGGAAAAGACCCTGATGCTGGCAAAGATTGAGGGCAGGTAGAGAAGTGGACGACAGAGGATGAGATGGTTGGATGGCATCACTGACACAGAGGACATGGGTTTGTGTGGACTCCGGCAGTTGGTGATGGACAGGGAGGCCTGGTTTGCTGCAGTTCATGGGGTTTCAAAGAGATGGACAGGACTAAGTGACTGAACTGATACAATGGAACTCTACTCAACTATAATAAAGAATGAAATAAGGCCTTTTGAAGCAACACAAATGATGATATTATCATACTAAGTCAAGAAATCAGATAGAGAATCATACATGTCATATTATTTGTATTTGGAATCTTAAAAAAATGATACAAATGAACTTATTTACAAAATATAAATAGACTCACAGACAGAAAACAAACTTGTGGTTACCAAAGGGGAAGGGAGGATGGATAAATTAGGAGATTTGAGTTAATAGATATACACCAGTATATATAAAATGGATAAACAACATGACACTACTGCACAGCACAGGAAACTATATTCAATGCCTCTTGTAATGATCTATAATGAAAAAGAACCTGGAAAAGAACATATATATATAATCACTTTGCTGTACACTAGAAACTAACACATTGTAAATCACCTCTACTTAAATAAATTAACTAATTTTTTAAAATGATAATCATTGAGTCTGAATGATATACATAGAGGTTCATTATATTATTCCATCTACTTTTGGATGGGTTTCCATGGTGAATCAGTGGTAAAGAATTTGCCTGCCAATGCAGGAGACACAGGTTCGATGGAATAGGAAATGGCAAACCATTCCAGTATTCTTACCTGGAGAACCTGGCAGGCTACAGTCCATGGGGTCGCAAAGGAGTCAGACACAACTTAGTGACTAAATAGCAACTAGTACTTTTAGATATGGTTGAAATATTCCATAATAAAATGTTTAGATGTACAGTGAGTAATTAGTTTCTCCCTCATAGATCTTATGTCTATTCACTGACATTTTTTCCTAATAGAAACTACTCAATAATCAAACTATTATTTAGATACAGTTGATTCAGCAAAACATATACTGTAGTGATCTCATATTTCTCTCTACTCCTACAGTTTCCTGATTATCTGGAATGGAGAGTTTGGAAGCAAGGAGGGACAGATACAGATGACCTTGGAGAATGTGCTCATATATGATTCTAGAGAATTATGTAGCCTTCCTGAGCCTGGGTACAGAGCCATTTCAATGCTCTAAACACAGACAATACTCCAGAAAGTATATAAAACCAGGATACTTGACTAGGGAATGAGAACTCTAGCTATTCAATCTTTAAGGGATGGACGTTATGGCAGAAGCACAAGGAAAGGGATTTTCTGGTATGTTTTCATGGACGGTGAGTGTGGAATTAAGTAATAGCAAAAGGGAACTATTTTGCTGGCATCATTTAAGTATTATCACAGATAAGCTATTTATTTGAGTGATGAATATTGTATATCTACCATGTCATAGGCAGGAGTCTGAAAACATGCATCAGGTATCTTATTTAGCTCCATTTCCCTCTTGGGGATTTTCAACAGTGATTACTATTCATCTCTTTTACTCATCTGCCTCTGTTGCTACTTCAGGACAGAAGCCACAGCTCTTCCTGCAATGATTGGTTACTGGGTGCACTGAATTTCTATCCAGCTATGGCAACAGGTCAAGCCTCCCTTTTGCTAGGCAACAATACCATCATCATCATAACCAAAGCTTCAGTTCATTTTTTCCAGTTATAACTGGAAAATTAACTCAATTAAAACAGTCTGCCTATAGAAAATCAGAAGATTTTATTCCTTTTCCCACTTAATTTTCCTGAATCCCTTAGACTTGGAGAACATTGCAAATATTACCATTATTTAAAAAGGATGCTCAGTTCTTCAGTCTGCTCAGGACTCCCTATTCTTGATAAATAACTTGGTTATATTAAAATTGGAAGCTTAAAATAACTGACTGATGGATTGAACATGATTGTGACAGAACTTATCTCCTCCATCCAACTGCTTTAGGAATTTAGGAGTGGGAGGGTTGCGAGTGAAGAAGTTGGTGGTTTCTATAAAAATATAAGTATACCATGTACATCTTTCAATTAAAATTGCATTCATTTTTTAAATCAGTGAAATTTGATTTGAAATTTTTTGAAAGTGAAATCATGTTCTCTCTTAAATGCACAAAATTTATATTCTTTGGGCTCAGCCTATAAGAACTCCAAGTTCTAAGTAGACCTTCACTATACTAGAATTTAGCTAAAGACTGAGATCAATTACTGCAGAAAGAGATCTGTGGATCCTAACACTCCAGGCAAGATCCCAGGCAGATCCTTTACTATGTGAAAGAGTCAGATTGAAGTTAAATGAAATCTCTTGGCCAGAAGTTCTAAAGAACTTATCAATTACTGACTGGTATCTAAAGGGTGCATATACTAAAAGTAATTTCAATCCTCCCTAACCCCCACAACAAAAGTGTAAAGTAGATGTCATTGTGTTAATTTTGCAGATCAGGAAACTGAAGCACAATGATCAAGTGACCCAAACAACTTTTGAAACTCCTACTCTAACCCACTCTGTTAGGTATTCCAAAAAAACTTTAGCTGTTTCTTTTTTCCCGAAAATGGAATATGTACACTTCTGATAATACCTGAAGACTCCCTAAGGAGTGGACAGGCATAGGTTATTTTTCTTAAACCTTTTTCAAAATCTCAACTTCCATATGTATTTTTTTTTCTTTCTTAATATTGATCATTTCCTAAATCCCATTTCACTGACTCAATGAACATGAGTTTGGGCAAACTCCGGGAGATAGTGAAGGACACGGAAGCCTGACATGCTGCAGTCCAGGGGGTCACAAAGAGTCAGACACAACTGAGAGACTAAACAACAACAAATCCCTTTTCACCATCACCCTTTGATGGTGGAAAAAAACATACTGCTTTTTGGAAGAAAAAAAGCATACCTCTTACCAATCCAAAACCTGATTTATTCGTCATTGTCTTAGACTGTATGCTACAATTAGGAGGAACCTGCAAAAACATTTTGCTCAGTTAAAGAATTCTGAGACAAAGTGTCACTTATGTTATGATTAGGTTCACATAAAAGTTCCAGAAAAGGTAAATCTATACAGGCAGAAAGCAGAAGAGTGATTACTTGGGCCTGGGGTTAGGAGCAATGATGGATGGCACATAGACATGAGTGAAAATTTGGGGGATGGTGGAAATTTTCTAAAACTTATTGTGGTAATGGCTGAACAACACTATAAACTTACTAAAAAATCATTGTATTGTGTACTGATAATGGGTGACCAGGCTTCCCTGTCTTTCACTATCTCCTAGAATTTGCTCCAATTCATGTCCATTGAGTCAGTGATGCTTTCTAACCATCTCATCCTCTTCTACCTCTTCTCCTTCTACCTTCAGTCTTTCCCAGCATCAGGATCTTTTCCACTGAGTCAGTTCTTTGCATCAGGTGGCCAAAGTATTGGAACTTCAGCTTTGCCATCAGTCCTTCCAATGAGTATTCAGGATTCATTTCCTTTAGGATTGACTGATTTGATCTCCTTGCAGTTCAAAGGACTCTCAAGAGTCTTCGCCAGCACCACAAATTGAAAGCATCAGTTCTTCGGTGCTCAGCCTTCTTTATGGTCCAACTCTCACACCCATAATATGATTACTGGAAAAACCATAACTTTGACTATATGGACTTTTGTCAACAAAGTGATGTCTCTGCTTTTTAAATTATTGTCTAGGTTTGAAATAGCTTTCCTTCCAAGGAGCAAGTGTTTTTATTTTATTTTATTTTATTTATTTTTTTTTAATTTCATGTCTTTGGTCACCATTCACAGTGATTTTGGGGCCCAAGAAAATAGTTTGTTACTGCTTCCAATTCTTCCCCATCTGTTTGCTATGAAGTGGGGGGACCAGATGACATGATCTTAATTTTTTGAACGCTGAGTTTTAAGCCAACTTTTTACTCTCTTTCACCTTCATGAAGAGGCTCTTTAGTTCCTCTTTGCTTTCTGTTACTAAATTGGTATCTTCTGCATATCTAGGGTTGTGGATATTTCTCCTGGAAATCTTGATTCCAGATTGTGATTCATCCAGCCTGGCATTTTGCATGATGTACTCTGCATATATGATAACTAAACAGGGTGACAATATACCATCTTGTCATACTACTTTACCAATTGTGAGCCAGTCAGTTGTTCCTTGTAAGGTTCTAACTCTTGCTTCTTGATCTGAATACAAGTAAATTGAGCTGTTAGTGGAAAAAAAAAAAAAGCTCCAAGGAAATATACAAAGGGACAGTTAAAAAATGTTGGTATCTTTGTGTATGGTGTTAGAAAGTGGTCTAGTTTCATTCTTTTACATGTGGTTGACCAGTTTTCCCAGCACCACTTGTTAAAGAGATTGTCTTTAATCCATTGTATATTCTTGCCTCCTTTGTCAAAGATAAGGTGTCCATATGTGCATGGATTTATCTCTGGGCTTTCTATTTTATTCCATTGATCTATATTTCTGTCTTTGTGCCAGTACCATACTCTCTTGATAACTGTGGCTTTGTAGTAGAGCATGAAGTCAGGTAGGTTGATTCCTCCAGTTCCATTCTTCTTTCTCAAGATCGCTTTGGCTATTCGAGGTTTTCTGTATTTCCATACAAATTGTGAAATTATTTGTTCTAGCTCTGTGAAGAATACTGATCGTAGCTTGATAGGGATTGCGTTGAATCTATAAATTGCTTTGGGTAGTATACTCATTTTCACTATATTGATTCTTCCAATCCATGAACATGGTATATTTCTCCATCTATTAGTGTCCTCTTTGATTTCTTTCACCAGTGTTTTATAGTTTTCTATATATAGGTCTTTAGTTTCTTTAGGTAGATATATTCCTAAGTATTTTATTCTTTCTGTTGCAATGGTGAATGGAATTGTTTCCTTAATTTCTCTTTCTGTTTTCTCATTATTAGTGTATAGGAATGCAAAGGATTTCTGTGTGTTGATTTTATATCCTGCAACTTTACTATAGTCATTGATTATTTCTAGTAATTTTCTGGTGGAATCTTTAGGATTTTCTATGTAGAGGATCATGTCATCTGCAAATAGTGAGAGTTTTACTTCTTCTTTTCCAATTTGGATTCCTTTTATTTCTTTTTCTGCTCTGATTGCTGTGGCCAAAACTTCCAAAACTATGTTGAATAGTAATGGTGAAAGTGGGCACCCTTGTCTTGTTCCTGACTTTAGAGGAAATGCTTTCAATTTTTCACCATTGAGGATAATGTTTGCTGTGGGTTTGTCATATATAGCTTTTATTATGTTGAGGTATGTTCCTTCTATTCCTGCTTTCTGGCTAACAAACACATGAAAAGATGCTCAACATCACTCATTATCAGAGAAATGCAAATCAAAACCACTATGAGGTACCATTTCACACCAGTCAGAATGGCTGCGATCCAAAAGTCTACAAATAATAAATGTTGGAGAGGGTGTGGAGAAAAGGGAACCCTCTTACATTGTTGGTGGGAATGCAAACTAGTACAGCCACTATGGAGAACAGTGTGGAGATTCCTTAAAAAACTGGAAATAGAACTGCCTTATGACCCAGCAATCCCACTGCTGGGCATACACACTGAGGAAACCAGAAGGGAAAGAGACACGTGTACCCCAATGTTCATCGCAGCACTGTTTATAATAGCCAGGACATGGAAGCAACCTAGATGTCCATCAGCAGATGAATGGATAAGAAAGCTGTGGTACATATACACAATGGAGTATTACTCAGCCATTAAAAAGAATACATTTGAATCAGTTCTAATGAGGTGGATGAAACTGGAGCCTATTATACAGAGTGAAGTAAGCCAGAAGGAAAAACACCAATACAGTATACTAACGCATATATATGGAATTTAGAAAGATGGTAACAATAACCCGGTGTACGAGACAGCAAAAGAGACACTGATGTATAGAACAGTCTTATGGACTCTGTGGGAGAGAGAGAGGGTGGGAAGATTTGGGAGAATGGCATTGAAACATGTAAAATATCATGTAAGAAATGAGTTGCCAGTCCAGGTTCAATGCACGATACTGGATGCTTGGGGCTAGTGCACTGGGACGACCCAGAGGGATGGTATGGGGAGGGAGGAGGGAGGAGGGCTCAGGATGGGGAACACATGTATACCTGTGGCGGATTCATTTTGATATTTGGCAAAACTAATACAATTATGTAAAGTTTAAAAATAAAATAAAATTAGAAAAAAAAAAATGTTGGTATCTAGCTGGACCTCCAAGGAAATATACAAAGGGATAGTCAAAAAATATTGGTATCTAGCTGGACTCTGATGTTTGGGAATAAATCCATTTGTAACCCAGGTGGTTTCAAATTCTTTCCTTTCAACAAAATTTAAAAAAGTAATAAATCCAATTATCAGCTGATAGGTCATTAAAAAATAATTATTGGTGATAGATCACTGTGTTATTTTTGGAATGTGATGATGAAGGAAGTCAAGGAATTGAATGATATTGTTGTAATATATCTTGCATTCTCATCTACTGAGTAAATGTAAAGTTCTTCTGTGTATTCTTGCCACCTCTTCTTAATATCTTCTGCTTTTGTTAGGTCCATACCATTTATGTCCTTTATCAAGCCCATCTTTGCATGAAATGTTCCCTTGGTATCTCTAATTTTCTTGAAGAGATCTCTAGTCTTTTCCATTCTGTTGTTTTCCTCTATTTCTTTGCATTGATTCCCGAGGAAGGCTTTCTTATCGCTTCTTTCTATTCTTTGGAACTCTGAATTCAGATGCTCATATCTTTCCTTTTTTCCTTTGCTTTTTGCTTCTCTTCTTTTCACAGGTATTTGTAAGGCCTCCCCAGACAGCCATTTTGCTTTTTTGCATTTCTTTTCCATGGAGATAGTTTTGATCCCTGTCCCTGTACAATGTCATGAACCTCAGTCCATAGCTCATCAGGCACTCTATCTATCAGATCTAGTCCCTTAAATCTATTTCTCACTTCCACTGTATAATCATAAGTATAATAAACAGTATGAAAAGGCAAAATGATAGGATACTGAAAGAGGAAGTCCCCAGGTCAGTAGGTGCCCAATATGCTACTGGAGATCAGTGGAGAAATAACTCCAGAAAGAATGAAGAGATGGAGCCAAAGCAAAAACAATACCCAGCTGTGGATGTGACTGGTGATAGAAGCAAGGTCCGATGCTGTAAAGAGCAATATTGCATAGGAACCTGGAATGTCAGGTCCATGAATCAAGGCAAATTGGAAGTGGTCAAACAAGAGATGGCAAGAGTGAATGTCGACATTCTAGGAATCAGTGAACTAAAATGGTCTGGAATGGGTTAATTTAACTCAGATGACCATTATATCCACTACTGTGGGCAGGAATCCCTCAGAAGAAATGGAATAGCCATCATGGTCCACAAAAGAGTTCGAAATGCAGTACTTGGATGCAATCTCAAAAATGATAGAATGATCTCTGTTCGTTTCCAAGGCAAACCATTCAATATTAGAGTAATCCAAATCTATGCCCCAACCAATAATGCTGAAGAAGCTGAAATGGAACGGTTTCATGAAGACCTACAAGAAATTTGAGAACTAACACGCAAAAAAGATGTCCTTTTCATTATACGGTACTGGAATGCAAAAGTAAGAAGTCAAGAAACGCCTGGAGTAACAGGCACATTTGGCCTTGGAATACAGAATGAAGCAGGGCAAAGTCTAATAGAGTTTTGCCAAGAAAATGCACTGGTCATAGCAAACACCCTGTTTCCAACTACACAAGTGAAGACTCTACACATGGACATCACCAGATGGTCAACACTGAAATCAGAATGATTATATTCTTTGCCGCCAATGATGGAGAAGCTCTATACAGTCAGCAAAAACAAGACTGCGAGCTGACTGTGGCTCAGATCATCAACTCCTTAATGTCAAATTCAGACTTAAATTGAAGAAAGGAGGGAAAACCACTAGACAATTCAGGTATAACCTAACTCAAATTCCTTATACAGTGGAAGTCAGAGATAGATTTAAGGGACTAAATCTGATAGACAGAGTGCCTGATGAACTATGAACTGAGGTTGGTAACATCGTACAGGTGACATGGACGAAGAACACTCCCAAGAAAAAGAAATGCAAAAAGGCAAAAAGGTTTTTCTGAGGAGGCCTTATAACTATCTGTGAGAAGAAAAGAAGTGAAAACCAAAAATGAAAAGCAAAGATATAAGTATCTGAATGCAGAGTTCCAAATAATCACAAGGGGAGATAAGAAAGCCTTCCTTAGTTACTAACACAAAGAAATAGAGGAAAACAACAGAATGGGGAAGACTAGAGATCTCTTCAAGAAAATTAGAGATACCAAGGGAACATTTCATGCAAAGATGGGCTCAATAAAGGATAGAAATGGTATGGACCTAACAGAAGCAGAAGATATTAAGAAGAGGTGGCAAGTATACACAGAAGAACTGTAAAAAAAAGACCTTCATGATCCAGATAATCATGATGGTGTGATCACTCACTAAAGCCAGACATTCTGGAATATGAAGTCAAGTGGGCCTTAGGAATCATCATTATGAGCAAAGCTAGTGGAGGTGATGGAATTCTAGTTGAGCTATTTTATATCCTAAAAGATGATGCTGTGAAAGTGCTGCACTCAATATGCCAGCAAATTTGGAAAACTCAGCACTGGCCACAGGACTGGAAAAGGTCAGTTTTTAATCTAATCCCAAGGAAAGGAATGCCAAAGAATGCTCAAACTACTGCACAATTGCACTCATCTCACATGCTAGTAAAGAAATGCTCAAATTTTTCCAAGCCAGGCTTCAATAATACATGAACCATCAACTTCCAGATGTTCAAGCTGGTTTTAGAAAGGCAGAGGAACCAGAGATCAAATTGCCAACATCCAGTGGATCACCTAAAGAGCAAGAGAGTTCCATAAAACCATCTATTTCTGCTTTATTAACTATGCCAAAGCCTTTGACTGTGTGGATCACAATAAAATGTGGAAAATTCTGAAAGAGATGGGAGTACCAGACCACCTGATCTGCCTCTTGAGAAATTTGTATGCAGGTCAGGAAGCAACAGTGAGAACTGGCCATGGAACAACAGACTGGTTCCAAATAGGAAAAGGAGTACATCAAGGCTGTATATTGTCGCCCTGCTTATTTAACTTCTATGCAGAGTACATAACTTAATTTCATGAGAAATGCTGCGCTGGAAGAAGCACAAGCTGGAATCAAGATTGCTGGGAGAAATATCAATAACCTCATATATGCAGATGACACCACCCTTACGGGAGAAAGTGAAGAGGAACTAAAGAGCCTCTTGATGAAAATGAAAGAGGAGAGTGAGAATTTTGGCTTAAAGCTCAACATTCAGAAAGCAAATATCATGGCATCTGGTCCCATCACTTCATGGCAAATAGATGGAGAAACAGTGGAAACAGGGTCAGACTTTATTTTTCTGGGCTCCGAAATCACTGCAGATGGTGATTTTAGCCATTAAATTAAAAGACACTTACTGCTTGGAGGGAAAGTTACGACCAACCGAGACAGCATATTAAAAAGCAGAGGCATTACTTTGTCAACAAAGTCTGTCTGGTCAAGGCTATGGTTTTTTCCAGTAGTCATGTATGGATGTGAGAGTTGGACTATAAAGAAAGCTGAGCACATAAGAATTGATGCTTTTGAACTATGGTGTTGGAGGAGACTTTAGAGAGTCCCTTGGACTGCAAGGAAATCCAACTGGTCCATCCTAAAGGAGATCAGCCCCGAGTGTTCATTGGGAGGACTGATGTTGAAGGTTAAACTCCAATACTTTGGCCTCCTGATGGGAAGAGCTGATTCATTTGAAAAGACCTTTATGCTCAGGAAAAGTGAGGGCAGGAGGAGAAGGGGACGACAGAGGATGAGATGTTTGGATGGCATTACCGAATCAATGGACACAGGTTTGGGTGAACTCCAGGAGTTCGTGATGGCCAGGGAGGCCTGGTGTGCTGCAGTTCATGGGGTTGCATAGAGTTGGACAGGACTGAGTGACTGAACTGAAATGAACTGATACCTTTTGTCCTGAATTTCTGGAATGTGCTCTTGGTCTGATAAATTATCAGCACTCAGATCCAGGAAGAGCAGTAATTAACTTCTTCCCATATGCCTGAGGGAAAAATGACTGGTGATCATTAATCTTTAGCCCATACATCTGGTCCATTGTAAAATGGTCAGGGGGCATGAAAAATGCTGGTGACTTAGTTCCAGGATCAAGGGAAACCATAATGAGATTAAGTTAAACTTCAGATCGGATAAGATCAGTCGCTCAGTCGTGTCCGAATCTTTGCGACCCCATGAATCGCAGCACGCCAGGCCTCCCTGTCCATCACCAACTCCCGGAGTTCACTCAGACTCATGTCCATAGAGTCAGTGATGCCATCCAGCCATCTCATCCTCTGTCGTCCCCTTCTCCTCCTGCCTCCAATCCCTCCCAGCATCACAGTCTTTACCAATGAGTCAATTCTTTGCATGAGGTGGCCAAAGTACTGAAGTTTCAGCTTTAGCATCATGCCTTCCAAAGAAATCCCAGGGCTGACCTCCTTCAGAATGGACTGATTGGATCTCCTAGCAGTCCAAGGGACTCTCAACAGTCTTCTCCAACACCACAGTTCAAAAGCATCAATTCTTCAGTGCTTAGCCTTCTTCACAGTCCAACTCTCACATCCATACATGACCGCAGGAAAAACCATAGCCTTGACTAGATGGACCTTTGTTGGCAAAGTAATGTCTCTGCTTTTTAATATGCTGTCCAAGTTGGTCATAAGTTTCCTTCCAAGGAGTAGCATCTTTTAATTTCATGGCTGCAGTCACCATCTGCAGTGATTTTGGAGCCCAGAAAAATAAAGTCTGACCCTGTTTCCAATGTTTCTCCATCTATTTGCCATGAAGTGATGGGACCAGATGCCATGATCTTCGTTTTCGGAATATTGAGCTTTAAGCCAACTTCTTCACTCTCTACTTTCACCTTCATCAAGAGGCTTTTTAGTTCCTCTTCACTTTCTGCCACAAGGGTGCTCCATCTGCATATCTGAGGTTATTGATATTTATCCCGGCAATCTTGATTCCAGCTTGTGTTTCTCCCAGTCCAGTGTTTCTCATGATGTACTCTGCATATAAGTTAAATAAACAGGGTGACAATATACAGCCTTGACGTACTCCTTTTCCTATTTGATTCCAGTCTGTTGTTCCATGTCTAGTTCTAACTGTTGCTTCCTGATCTGCATACAAATTTCTCAAGAGGCAGATCAGGTGGTCTGGTATTCCCATCTCTTTCAGAATTTTCCACAGTTTATTGTGATCCACATAGTCAAAGGCTTCGGCATAGTCAATAAAGCAGAAATAGATGTTTTTCTGGAACTCTCTCGCTTTTTCCATGATCCAGCAGATGTTGGCAATTTGATCTCTGGTTACTCTGCCTTTTCTAAAACCAGCTTGAACATCAGGAAGTTCATGGTTCACATATTGCTGAAGCCTGGCTTGGAGAATTTTAAGCATTAGTTTACTAGCGTGTGAGATGATTGCAATTGTGCGGTAGTTTGAGCATTCTTTGGCATTGCCTTTCTTATGGATTCGAATGAAAACTGACCTTTTCCAGTCCTGTGGCCACTGCTGAGTTTTCCAAATTTGCTGGCATATTGACTGTAGCACTTTCACAGCATCATCTTTCAGGATTTGGAATAGCTCAACTGGAATTCCATCACCTCCACTAGCTTTGTTCGTAGTGATGCTTTCTAAGGCCCACTTGACTTCACATTCCAAGATGTCTGGCTCTAGGTCAGTGATTACACCATCGTGATTATCTGGGTCATGAAGATCTTTTTTGTACAGTTCTTCTGTGTATTCTTACCACCTGTTCTTAATATCTTCTGCTTCTGTTAGGTCCATACCATTTCTGTCCTTTATCGAGCCCATCTTTGCATGAAATGTTCCCTTGGTATCTCTGATTTTCTTGAAGAGATCCCTAGTCTTTCCCATTCTGTTGTTGTCCTCTATTTCTTTGCATTGATCGCTGAGGAAGGCTTTCTTATCTCTACTTGCTATTCTTTGGAACTCTGCATTCAGATGCGTATATCTTTCCTTTTCTCCTTTACTTTTTGCTTCTCTTCTTTTCACAGCTATTTGTAAGGCCTCCCCAGACAGCCATTTTGCTTTTTTGCATTTCTTTTCCATGGGGATGGTCTTGATCCTTGTCTCCTGTACAATGTCACGAACCTCATTCCATAGCTCATCAGGCACAGTATCTATCAAATCTAGGCCCTTAAGTCTATTTCTCACTTCCACTGTATAATCATAAGGGATTTGAGTTAGGTCATACCTGAATGGTCTAGTGGTTTTCCCTACTTTCTTCAATTTCAGTCTGAATTTGCCAATAAGGAGTTCATGGTCTGAGCCACAGTCAGCTCCTGGTCTTGTTTTTGCTGACTGTATAGTGCTTCTCCATCTTTGGCTGCAAAGAATATAATCAATCTGATTTCAGTGTTGACCATCTTGTGATGTCCATGTATAGAGTCTTCTCTTGTGTTGTTGGAAGAGGGTGTTTGTTATGACCAGTGCATTTTCTTGGCAAAACTCTATTAGTCTTTGTCCTGCTTCATTTCTTATTCCAAGGCCAAATTTGCCCATTACTTCAGGTGTTTCTTCACTTCCTAATTTTGCATTCCAGTCTTCTATAATGAAAAGGACATATTTTTTGGGTGTTAGTTCTAAAAGGTTAAAGTTAAAGTTAAACATAGTGATCTTTAAACTGATTGGTTAGGAATGACATATTTTAAGGATAGAGATCAACCATAAATGTACAGCTCAATGCTTGCAAAATTATAAACTTCTGTAAGTCCTTCCTTTTCAGGGACACTTTTCCCTTTCTCGCTGTGTATGATGAAAGCTTTTTACTTTCCTTCTCTGTAATAAATCCTATTCGTTTGCTACTGTGAGTGTTTGTGTGTTTGTAAAGTTCAGTCTTGGCTCCACAAACAAGAACTTGGATTCCCATTTCACCAGGAGAACTACTTTGCCATGTGCCTTGCAATCTTGGTTTTATGGTAATAGTGTTAATTTCCAGGCTGTCTCTGGCCAATCAGCTTGACTTATGGTTTTTTCTTGTGGAACACATATCACTCAGCCAAGATGGATTCAAGTGAGAAGGATTCTGGGAAGTTGGTTGGACATATGGACTAGTGTCCCCTCTCTCCTTTTGGCCTTGCCTGAGTTCTTCCAGTTGATGGTAGTTTGATATTTCCTCACTCCTTACCAGGTGGCTACTATCTTCTCTGGCCTGGGCAGGCACTTTCAGCTAGTGATTCCTCTAATAGCTTCATGTTCACAACAAACAAAACAAACACTTGATGATATTATCCTTCTCACCTCCACAATCAACTAGCCTTTAGAAATGTGGTACAGTATAGTGAAAATGTGTACTATCCTGGAGTTTAAATTACCTTAATGTTACATTAGTCTGCCATTTACTGGCATTATGACTGGATAAATCTGTTAACATCTCTGCAAAATGGAGATTATATCATGTCTAGGTAGCCTCTCTCACAAGAGAAATCATGAAATAATATATGTGAAATTATTATCATGCCATATAGATGGAAACCATTAACAATTTGAATATATCTCTGTTCAACAGTGAATTTATTTTCTATTTGTCTTACTAATCTATGTGTCTTTGCCTCATGCCACTGTCTACCATTTACCTGTGTTAAAGACTATACTACCTGATGGAAGGGATTTTAATTTCTACTACATAAACTCACTATATATCCCAGTCTGGCTTTCTACAAGAACTGCAGGTAATCAACTAATTGTTCTATAATATAACATTTATTAAAAAGTTAAAACATTGCAACTAATAAATATAGCAATATATTTCCCATAATATATGCAAATATTGATGCATTTATCAATATTTTATAGGATGAATTAAAGTACATTTCAGGGAATTTTCTCTGTTGTTACTGCTGCTACTGCTGCTAAGTTACTTCAGTCGTGTCCGACTCTGTGTAACCTCAGAGACAGCAGCCCACCAGGCTCCCCTGTGTCTGGGTTTCTCCAGGAAAGAACACTGGAGTGGGTTGCCATTTCCTTCTCCAATGCATGAAAGTGAAAAGTGAGTGTGAAGTCGCTCAGTCGTGTCCGACTCTTCACGACCCCATGGACTGTAGCCTACCAGGCTCCTCTATCCATGGGATTTTCCAGGCAAGAGTACTGGAGTGGGGTGCCATTGCTTTCTCCAGGCGATCCTCCAGACCCAGGGATTGAACCTGGGTCTCCCACATTGTAGGCAAACGTTTTACCATCTGAGCCACCAGGGAAGCCCTGACTTCCTTCCCACCAGAAAGTCGTTGACTGTTTACCTTTCTCCTAAAAATAAAACTAGTTTAATATTTAGATGTTCAAATGCTTAGGCACATGAAATTTTGACTAAATCCTAAATATATAAATATAATATGTAAGGTAAGGGAGTTAGAGAAGGCGAGGTTTAGAAAAAGAATGAAACAGGCACTTTTAATGAGGCGAGAAGGGGCAGCAGTCAGATTAGTGAGCTGCTGCACTAACCTAAGAAATGAGTAAGTATGTATAGGCATGTATGTCAAAAGTTACTGTCTTAAGGGGGCCTGTTCTTCTCCAAGGTTGTTCGAAGTAGTTATCTCTTAAACGGCTGGGGCAAGGAATTTTGGAGATCGGCCAGAGGCTGGACCAGCTGGGAGCTGGGTGTAATCAACCTTAATGTCCATTTTTTTCTTTGGGTGAGAGAGTTCTTTGTTTGCATAGAATGGTGGGGAGGACCTGGAGGGGAGTTTTTAACTCCAGGCTATTTTGAGCCATGTAACTTTCTTTCATTCCAAACCCTAAGGAATATATAGAAAAAGAGAAAGAGAGGTGGGTGCCGTTAATGTTCAGGGCTTCTTCATGCTGATAAATGAGGGTGAGAGATTTGTGGTCTGAGAGGAAGGAGGTCTAAGGCCCACAGTGTTGATTTTTTTATTTTAGCCATCAGGGTCTCAAGCAAAAGAACAGTCTTGACTTAGTCTCGGGAAATGGCTGAGATTCTGTCTTGGAGGAATCTCTGGAAAAGATTAAACAAACAAGGGCCAAAGGTGAGTCACAGAATGATAAAAATGAATGGTCCAAGAAGGGGTAAAAGTTATAAAAGGTTTTCTGTAGTCAGAGGGTGGAGATGTAATCTTCAATGTAATCTTCAATGTAATCTTCAATCTTCAATGCTTAACATGGATCTTTGAGGACTCAAGACCCAGATATCTGTTAGAAGTTGTTCCAGGAATAATTGTACCCATGAAACCAACAGGCTCATTCATTGCCAGCTGGGGCCAGTGAAAACTGTGAGAATTTTAGAGGTGTAGGGCCTATGTGAGAAACTTGATAAGTATTAGTCTGGCAAGCATTTTTATCATTTGGGCTGTATAACCTTTTTTAACCAGGTGATGTGTACCCAAGGGGTGATTTCTTTTAATCTTGTAGAGGTAGGGGTCAGCAGAATTACCATGTAGGGTCTTGGCCATTTTGGGGTTAGATCTGTGTGGGATTGAACTGTCATATAGACTTTGTCTCCAAAAGGGATAGGTATGGAAAACTGGGGTGTGGTCGAGGGAGTAAGTTATCCACATGTTGCTAAAGGGCATCTTGTATCTGGGCAAGTAAAGGAAAAAGAAGGTGGGAAGGCAGTTTGGGGCTGTCCTGGGAGGGGGGAAGACCCAAAAGTATTATGGGCCTCTCATACATGGCCTCAAATGGACTGATATTTAAGGTTTTGTTGTTGTTGTTGTTTGTTTGTTAAGCCCTGGACCTTTAAGAGGGCTAAAGGGAGGAGTTTAGTTCAGTCTTGATGAAGTTCAATCATTAATTTGGTCAGAGTTTCTTTTAGGACTCTTTGCCTTTTTCAACCGTACCAGAAGACCAGGTATGATAACGAATGTGAAACCTCCAAGGAACCTGAAGCCCTCATGCAATATTCTGGGTGATTTGGGATGTGAATTTGGGCCCACTGTCAGACTGGAGAGAGAAAGGCATTCCAAACCTTGGGAAGATTTCAGTAAGAATAAGCTGAGCCACAGTAGAGGCTCGTTTGTTAGTAGCCAGGAAAACTTCAATCTGTCTAGAAAATGTATCTACAAAGACTAGGAGAAATTTAACCCTTTTTACGGGTGGCATGTGGGTGAAATCAACCTGCCAGCCTTTTGTGGGAAGATGTCTGTGAATTTGTTGGGTAGGGAAAGGAGGGGGTGAATGTTAGAATTAGGATTTGTCCTTTGAGAAACGGTATAAGTTTGGGTCAGATTATTTAAATAAGTCACATCACCTTAGTTTAATAAAGTTCTGAAGGAAAGCCTTAAGTACTATTGTAGAGGGGTGGAAAAGGGAATGTAAATATGAAAGTAATGTGTGGATGTTAGGCTCACCAGTTTGGGCTATAGTAAAGACAGGACTCCTCTCGGCTGCTTTGGCACTGTTGCAGCCTGGCACTCTCGGCCACCGCCCCTGACCTTGGATGTGGGGTAGCTCCTCTCGGCCATTCCTGCGCCATCACAGCCTGGCACTCTCGGCCGCTGCCCCTGACCTCGGACGTGGGGTAGCTCCTCTTGGCCGCCACCCCTCGGGTATGGGGTCTAAGGTCAGGGGCGGTGGTCAGGAGGAGCTACCCCACATCTAAGGAGCGGTTGCTGTGTGGGCGCAAGAGGGCCTAGAGGAGCTATTCCACGTTCAAGGTCAGGAGGGGCAGCGGTAAGGAGATACCCCTCATCCAAGGTAAGGAACAGCGGCTGCACTTTGCTGGAACAGTAGTGAAGAGATACCCCATGTCCAAGGTAAGAGAAACCCAAGTAAGATGGTAGCTGTTGCAAGAGGGCATCAGAGGGCAGACACACTGAAACCATAATAACAGAAAACTAGTTAGTCTGATCACACTGGGACCACGGCCTTGTCTAATTCAAGGAAACTAAGCCATGCCCAGTGGGGCTACCCAAGATGGGCGGGTCATGGTGGAAAGGTCTGACAGAATGTGGTCCACTGGAGAAGGGAATGGCAAACCACTTCAGTATTCTTGCCTTGAGAACCCCATGAACAGTATGAAAAGACAAAATGATAGGATACTGAAAGAGGAACTCCCCAGGTCAGTAGGTGCCCAATATGCTACTGGAGATCAGTGGAGAAATAACTCCAGAAAGAATGAAGGGATGGAGCCAAAGCAAAAACAATACCCAGTTGTATATGTGACTGGAGAGAGAAGAAAGGTCCGATGCTGTAAAGAGCAATATTGCATAGGAACCTAGAATGTCAGGTCCATGAATCAAGGCAAATTGGAAGTGCTCAAACAGGAGATGCCAAGAGTGAACATTGACATTCTAGGAATCAGCGAACTAAGATGGACTGGAATGGGTGAATTTAACTAAGATGACCATTATATCTACTACTGTGGGCAGGAATCCCTCAGAAGAAATGGAGTAGTCATCATGGTCAACAAAAGAGTCCAAAATGCAGTACTTGGATGCAATCTCAAAAATGACAAAATGATCTCTGTTCATTTCCAAGGCAAACCATTCAATATCACAGTAATCCAAGTCTATGCCCCAACCAGTAATGCTGAAGAAGCTGAAGTGGAATGGTTCTAATGAAGACCTACAAGACCTTTGAGAACTAACACACCCCCAAAATGTCCTTTTCATTATAGGGGACTGGAATGTAAAAGTAGGAAGTCAAGAAACACCTGGAGTAACAGGCACATTTGGCCTTGGAATACGGAATGAAGCAGGGCAAAGGCTAATAGAATTTTGCCAAGAGAACACACTGGTCATAGCAAACACCCTCTTCCAACAACACAAGAGAAGACTCTACACATGGATGTCACCAGGCAACACCGAAATCAGATTGATGGAGAAGCTCTATACAGTCAGCAAAAACAAGACCGGGAGCTGACTGTGGCTCAGATCATGAGATCTTTATTGCCAAATTCAAATTTAAATTGAAGAAAATAGGGAAAACGACTAGACCATTCAGGTATGACCTAAATCAAATCCCTTATCATTATACAGTGGAAGTGAGAAATAGATTTATGGGACTAGATCTGATAGATAGAGTGCCTGATGAACTATGGACTGAGGTTGGTGACATTGTACAGGAGAAAGGAATCAAGACCATCCCCATGGAAAAGAAATGCAAAAAAGCAAAATGGCTATCTGGGGAGGCCTTACAAATAGCTGTGAAAAGAAGAGAAGCAAAAAACAAAGGAGAAAAGGAAAGATATACACATCTGAATGCAGAGTTCCAAGGAAGAGCAAGAAGAAATAAGAAAGCCTTCCTCAGCGATCAATGCAAAGAAACAGAGGACAATAACAGAATGGGAAAGACTAGAGATCTCTTCAAGAAAATCAGAGATACCAAGGGAACATTTCATGCCAAGATGGGCTCAATAAAGGACAGAAATGTTATGGACCTAAGAGAAGCAGAAGATATTAAGAAGAGGTGGCAAGAATACACAGAAGAACTGTACAAAAAAGATCTTCATGACCCAGATAATCACGATGGTGTGATCACTCACCTAGAGCCAGACATCTTGGAATATGAAGTCAAGTGGGCCTTAGAAAGCATCACTACGAACAAAGCTAGTGGAGGTGATGGAATTCCAGTTGAGCTATTCCAAATCCTGAAAGATGATGCTGTGAAAGTGCTGCACTCAATTTGCCAGCAAATTTGGAAAACTCAGCAGTGGCCACAGGACTGGAAAAGGTCAGTTTTCATTCCAATCCCAAATAAAGGCAATGCCAAAGAATGCTCAAACTACCACACAATTGCACTCATCTCACACGCGAATAAAGTAATGGTTAAAATTATCCAAGCCAGGCTTCAGCAATATGCGAACTCTGAACTTCCTGATGTTCAAGCTGGTTTTAGAAAAGGCAGAGTAACCAGAGATCAAATTGCCAACATCTGCTGGATCATGGAAAAAGCGAGAGAGTTCCAGAAAAACATCTATTTCTGCTTTATTGACTATGCCGAAGCCTTTGACTGTGTGGATCACAATAAACTGTGGAAAATTCTGAAAGAGATGGGAATACCAGACCACCTGACCTGCCTCTTGAGAAACCTATATGCAGGTTAGGATGCAACAGTTAGAACTGGACATGGAACAACAGACTGATTCCAAATAGGAATAGGAGTACAATGAGGCTGTATATTGTCACCCTGCTTATTTAACTTATATGCAGAGTACACCATGAGAAACGCTGGACTGGAAGAAGCACAAGCTGGAATCAAGATTGCCGGGAGAAATATCAACAACCTCAGACATGCAGATGACACCACCCTTATGGCAGAATGTGAAGAGGAACTAAAAAGCCTCTTGATGAAAGTGAAAGAGGAGAGTGAAAAGGTTGGCTTAAAGCTCAGCATTCAGAAAATGAAGATCATGGCATCTGGTCCCATCACTTCATGGGAAATAGATGGGGAAACAGTGGAAACAGTGTCAGACTCCAGTTTTCTGGACTCCAAAATCACTGCAGATGGTGATTGTAGCCATGAAATTAAAAGACGCTTAATCCTTGGAAGAAAAGTTATGTCCAACCTAGATAGCATATTGAAAAGCAGAGACATTAGTTTGCCAACAACGTTCTGTCTAGTCAAGGCTATGGTTTCTCCAGTGGTCATGTATGGATGTGAGAGTGGGATTGTGAAGAAAGCTGAGCGCAGAAGAATTGATGCTTTTACTGTGGTGTTGGAAAAGACTCTTGAGAGTCCCTTGGCCTGAAAGGAGTTCCAACCAGTCTGTTCTAAAGGAGATCAGCCCTGGGTGTTCTTTGGAAGGAACAATGCTAAAGCTGAAACTGCACTACTTTGGCTACCTCATGTGAAGAGTTGACTCACTGGAAAAACTCTAATGCTGGGAGGGATTAGGCACTGGAAGAAAAGGGGACGACAGAGGGTGAGATGGCTGGATGGCATCACCGACTCGATGGACATGAGTTTGAGTGATCTCCGGGAGATGGTGATGGACAGGGAGGCCTGGCATGCTGCGATTCATGGGGTTGCAAAGAGTCAGACACAATTGAGCAACTGAACTGAACTGAATTGAAAGACAAGACTAACAGAGGCAGCTTGTCGTTTTGTTTCTTGATTTGTTATATTGTTATAAAAGGAGATAGGACTATGTCACTGATGTCTCCAACAATGTATTATAGCTGCTTGTTTTGGGAGCTGAGCCTCATGGAGGAGTTCAGAAATAAAAGAAGCACTGAGAGTAGGTTTGTCCTTTTGAGTGAGCAATCTCTTATTTTTCCAGGTTGTAGTGTTAGAATGTAATATGTTATAGATATATTTGGAGTCAGTGTAAATGTTTATCTTTTGGTCTTTTGCTAGGGTCAAAGCTTGTGTAAGATTTATCAGTTCAGCCTGTTGTGAGGATGTGTGAGTTGGGAGTGTGGCTGACTTGATGAGTCGAGGGAGGATAACTTTATTGGGCTGTCTCTGAACTATAGCATATCCAGCCCCAATGGGGCTTGTTTTGGGGCATTGTCATCTATGAACCAGAATGGGACTTTGGGGTCAGTAATGGGCTGATCAGTTGTATGTTTAAAGGGATTAAGTGTCATATCTAAGGTCTGAACACAGTCATGAAATAGGTGTTCTGTTTCTGGATCTGGTGTAGGGAGTAAGCTAGCAGAATTAAGAGGTTTACAAGGCATAAAAGAAAGGGCTGAGTTGATGAAGTGTGTGTGGAGGATTTGTAGTCAAACAGGAGTCAGAGAAAAGAAAACCCAATGAGAGAGTAAATCTTTGAAGGTATAAGGTAAGCATACATTTAGAGGAGCATTTGGGGTTAGTTTTTGTGCTTCAGGTATTAAAGAGGGTGGTTGCAGCTATGTAGGAGAGGGTCTGTTGTAGAAGACGTTGGTAATAAGCTGGCGGGTTTAAGGGGAGAGCAGAGGGAGAATGAGAGCTGAGGGTCGAGGAGAAAGGTATGTAGGACCTGTACCCTGAAAGGGGGAAGGGAGAGGAAAGCCCGATGTGATAGTAAGTCTTGGAAGGTGTGTGGGGCATGTCTAAAGAGTTTATTTGCTTCAGGTATGAGGGCTGCGACAGCAGCCATGGCCTGTATGTAGGGAGGCCACTCCTTGGTGACCATGTCAAGCTGTTTTGTCAGATAGATCCAGGTTTCTCTGGCCTGCCCGCTGACATAGAAGTCCCAGGGCCTGTCCTTGGTTGGAATGGGCAAAGAAAAAGAATGGTCTGGTGTGATCTGGCAGGTGGAGAGTTGGCACTCAGAGGAGGCTCTGGATGAGCTGACGAATAGGATTGGCCAGCGAGGAAGGGTTAAAGAGAGGCTCATCCAGACATCTTTTAGTTGCCTCATAGAGCAGTTTTGTAATGAGGGAGAAGTTAGGGATCCAGATATGGAAAAAGTTTAGGAGGCCAAAGATAGACAGGAGTTCTCTTTTTGTTTTTGAAAGTGTACAGTTAATTAAGGCCTGGATTTTATCTAGGGGAATAGTTCTTTGTTGGTGGGATATGGAGACCCCCAGGTGGGTGACGTTTGTCTGTACTATTTGGGCTTTGGATCAGGATACCCAATAACCCCAGGATCCCAGGGCCCCAAGGAGTTTGGCAATATGTTGGAGGCAGAGTTTGGGGGTTGGGCAACAAAAGAGAAGGTCATCTACATATTGAAGATTACTTGGGGCTAGGTCAAGTGTTTGTAGGTCCTTTTGTAAAGCCTGTCCAAAAAAGTGGGGGCTGTCTCTGAACACCTCGGGGAGAACTGTCCATGTTGGTTGTTGGGAAACATGAGATTTGGGGTCTTGTCAGGTGAAGGCGAAAAGGGGTTGGGAGAGGGGGTGGAGGGGGGATGGTGAAAAAGGCATCTTTGAGATCTAATACCGTGAAGTGGGTTACAGTAGGGGGTATGGAGGACAGAAGGGTGTAAGGGTTAGGGACTACTGGGAATGTTGGTGTAATAGCCTCATTGATTTTTCACAGATCTTGGACCAATCTCTAAGAGTTTGATCTCTTTCTTACTGCAGAATAGGGGTGTTGTGTGGTGAATGGGTATGAATTAAGACAGAGGCTTGAAGAAGATGGTCTATGATAGGCTTAAGTCCCTTGTGGGCCTCCAGGATGAGAGAGTACTGTTGTGGGGTGATTATAGTCGAGGGGTCTTTCAGGGCAATGTGGACTGGGGGATGATGTTTGGCTATGGATGGGTGATCAGTGTCCCTGACTTGGGGGTCTAAGGCGGGTAGATCCAAGGGAAGGTAGGGGTGAGGTGTAGGTGTCATCTGCATGTAGAATATAGAGACTGTATCGAGGGGAAGTATGGTAATAAAGACCCCCAATTTGGATAACAAATCTCTCTCTAGGAATGTCACTAGGCACTTAGGCATTATGAGGAATGAGTGTATGAGGGTCAATTTTTTTTTTTTTAATTGACAGAGTAATGGAGGGCTGATTTTTGGCCTTAAGGGAGTCTTGAGTTGGGCCAGAGTAGGAAGTTAAGAGAGAGAGAAAGCGGCTCCAGTGTCTACTATAAAATAGGTCTTTTTTCTGACCATTACCCCATCTACCTTAAGTTCCAAGCTCGTGTCCGGGACACTGACTGGGGGGCTGGAACCTGGGTCCCATCATTGGAACAACTCTCCTAGGGTTGGGCTGGGGTTTTGGGGAGAAGTGGGGATCTCTCCAGGGGCACCAGGGCTTCCCTGTGGACATTTCACTCTCCAGGTCTGGGAGGTGTGGACCTCCCCAGGGGTGTCAGGGCGTCTCTGGAGACAGTCCACCTTTTAGTGTCTCCACTGACCGCAGGGTGGGCATGCTTTTGTCGGGGGCCACAAGTTCGGACATGTCTTTGTCCAGTATTCTGACTGGTTGCATCGGAAATAGGGTCCGTGGAGGGGCAGGGGGGTCTTAAGTTTCAGTCTGGGATGACTTGGGCTGGGCTGATCTTAACTGCTGCAGCCAAAAAGGCATATTTAGCTTTTCTCTCACAGCCTTTTCCTCTCTTAGCCTCTTCCTCTCTATTATTGAATTTCTTGAAGGCTATTTTTAGAAGGTCTTTTTGCGGAGTTGGGGGGGTGGTGTCTCAGGGCCCTTCTCTAACTGGCATAGTTTTTGGTGAATATCAGGGGCTGACTGGCTTATGAACTGGACATGTAGGTACAGAAGTCTGACAGGGGTGGAAATATCTACATTAGTATATTTTTGGACTGCCTCAGTAAGCCATGAAAGAAATAGGGCAGGATTTTTATCTTTTTTTTTTTTTTTGAGTCATTTTCTAATCTTATTGTAGTTAACATGAATGTGAGAGCTTTTTAGCATTTCATTTAGTAAACAGGTGATCATATGATGCAGGTACCAGATGTTGGCATTGCCTGCTTGATATGTCCACCATGACTCAGTTAAAGGGACTGTATCATCAGTCACCAGATTAGTCTTATTTTGATTATGGAGCTGATCAGTATGAGTCCAGGCTGCCTGTCATATCCATTTTTTTTTCCATCAGGGGTTAAAGTGGCATTTAGGATGCAATAAAGATCATTCTAGGTTAAATTATATGTTTGTGTAAGGCGGAGGAATTTTTTCTATATCTAGTAGGATTTTTTGAAAAGGATCTAAATTTTTCTTCAATTTAGCTCATATCAGAAATTGAGAAAGGCACATGAACCCATGTAGGGCCCTCTGGTCTCGCTATCTCTACGAGAGGAAATGTGTTTGCTTTGGGTCCTAGCCAATGCAGGTGGGGTAGAAATCTCTTTTGGGGTTGGAGTCATCACTTTCTGTTTTGGAGGAGGAAGGGCTAGAGGATAGGGTCTCGTCTCTGGAAGCTTTTTTGGGGGGATGGTAGAGAGAAGGCTCATCTGTCTGGTCAAAATTGGGGGCTAAGGGTTTAGGGGGCCTTTTAGGGGCTTTAGATTTGGATTCTTTTGTAATGGAGGGGGAGAGAGAGCAGAGGAGGATTTGATAGGTAGAACAGTCGTTTTAAGCGGTTAGCTTTGAGTTCAGTGAGTAAGAATAGTTTGAGATTTTTGAGAATACAGTCCAGAGGGGAATCTTTTGGGACAGATTGGCCAGACCCCATAAGTGAAAGGCAAGCAGAGGCTCCTACTGGGAGCTCAAGTCGTCACCCATAGTCGCAATACGAGTAATGAGAAGTGAGCACTGTGTTGAGGTGGAGCATCTCCCACCATCGCCTACAGAGTGGCCCTAGGCCTGGCGTCTCTGGGATCCAGAGAAGACTGGGTTCTAGGGCACCTCTAGAACACTGTCTGGATCTTACCGTAACCTAGGGGCTGGTTCGAGTAGAATATTGCATGTAGAGTGGTCGAATGGCAAAAGGCCTCTGTCCTGGAGTTAGTTGGTCTTGTGGAAAAGAAAGCATAGAGAAAAAAGGAAGAGAGAGAGAGAGAGAGAGAGAGAGAGGACAATATTTTTCGGGTTACGTGGAAAACCAATAAAGCCCTTACACAGGACTTGTACCTCTCATGAAGGCACAGGGCATCCTCTCGAGGGCGGGAAAGTGAGCTTGGCAGGGTTGCACACCCTGAAGAGCTGGCTGTGGAGAACAAGAAGGAACCTCAACCTCCCAGGTTTCGGCACCAAAAATATAAGGTAAGGGAGTTAGAGAAGGCGAGGTTCAGAAAAAGAATGAGACCAGCACTTTACAGGAACAGGTCACCTTTAATGAGGCGAGAAGGGGCAGAAGTCAGATTAGTGAGGTGCTGCACTAACCTAAGAAATGAGTAAGTATATACAGGCATGTATGTGGAAAGTTACTGTCTTAAGGGGGCCTGTTCTTCTCCAAGGTTGTTTGGAGTAGTTATCTCTTAAACGGCTGGGGCAAGGAATTTTGGAGATTGGCCAGAGGCTGGGCCAGCTGGGAGCTGGGCATAATTAACCTTAATGTCCATTTTTTCCTTCGGGAGAGAGAGTCCTTTGTTTTGCACAGAATGGTGGGGAGGACCTGGAGGGGAGTTTTAACTCCAGGCTATTTTGAGCCATGTAACTTTCCTTCATAATAGACATTAAAATATGACTGTAAATATATAGAAAATACAGCATGTCAAATACCCATTTAATTAATCTCCACTATTAACTACTAACTATAGAAATACTTCTCAGTTATGAAAGTATGAATTAACTGGATGTTATTAAACTGCAGACTCTGTTTCAGTCTGGGGTGGGGCCTGGGCATCTGCTTTTCTATCAAGTTCCCAAGTGATGCAGATGCTGCTCATGCCAACTGCTCTTTGATAATGGACTAAAGAGTCTACTGAGTGCTGTGAAAGCAAATATAGGCCATCATAAAAGCATATGAAGAAAATGTGACACAATTATCCGTATACTCACTGCACTGGATTTTGCATCATAGATAACACACAGATGTAGGCTTGATTCCAAGTGGATTGGATGTTTTGGTTTCATGCCATTCTTCTAGGAGACTAATAAATTGCACTAAAACAGGATGGATGAAACAAGCCCTCCCAAGAGGACACTGAGGTATAGAAAATGGGAGTTTGAGAACCGAAAAGACCCGGTTTACAGTTCTGGTTCTGTTTACTAACTAGTGGCTTAGGGCAAGCCACGTGTGTTTTCTGAACTCTGATTTTTATCTCCAAAGTGGAAATGATAATACCAGCTAACTGAGTGCTTCTGGGTTCCAGGCACAGATCTAAGTATTTTAAATGTATTACCTCATTTCATCTAAATAACTGTATGTGGTAGGTACTATTACAATGTCCATTTTATAGATTAAGAAATTTATCATTACCATCTTTCTAAATTCCATATATATGCGTTAGTATACTGTATTGGTGTTTGTCCTTCTGGCCTACTTCACTCTGTATAATAGGCTCCAGCTTCATCCACCTCACCAGAACTGATTCAAATGTATTCTTTTTAATGGCTGAGTAATACTCCATCGTGTATATGTACCACAGCTTTCTTATCCATTCATCTGCCGATGGACATCTAGGTTGCTTCCATGTCCCGGCTATTATAAACAGTGCTGCGATGAACATTGGGGTACACGTGTCTCTTTCCCTTCTGGTTTCCTCAGTGTGTATGCCCAGCAGTGGGACTGCTGGATCATAAGGCAGTTCTATTTCCAGTTTTCCAAGGAATCTCCACACTGTTCTCCATAGTGGCCGTACTAGTTTGCATTCCCACCAACAGTGCAAGAGGGCTCCCCCCTCTCCACACCCTCTCCAGCACTTACTACTTGCAGACTCTTGGATCGCAGCCATTCCGACCGGTGTGAAATGGTATCTCACAGTGGCTCCGATCTGCATCTCTCTGACAATGAGTGATGCTGAGCATCCTTTCATGTGTTTGTCAGCCATCTGCATGTCTTCCTCGGAGAAATGTCCATTCAGATCCCTGGCCCATTCTTTGATTGGGTCACCTACCTTTCTGGAGTTGAGCTGGAGGAGCTGCCCGTATATTCTTGAGATTAGCTGTTTGTCGGTTGCTTCATTTGCCACTATTTTCTCCCATTCTGAAGGCTGTCTTCTCACCTTGCTAATAGTTTCCTTTGATGTGCAGAAGCTTTTAAGTTTAATTAGGTCCCATTTGTTTATTTTTGCCCTTATTTCCAACATCCTGGGAGGTGGGTCATAGAGGATCCTGCTGTGATGTATGTCAGAGAGTGCCCTGCCTATGCTCTCCTCCAGGAGCTCTATAGTTTCTGGTCCTACACTGAGATCTTCAATCCAACAATGGAATTTAGAAATATGGTAACAATAACCCTGTATACGAGACAGCAAAAGAGACACTGATGTATAGAACAGGCTTATGGACTCTGTGGGAGAGGGAGAGGGTGGCAAGATTTGGGAGAATGGCATTGAAACATGTGAAATGTCATGTATGAAATGAGATGCCAGTCCAGGTTCAATGCACGATGCTGGATGCTTGGGAATGGTGCACTGGGACGACCCAGAGGGATGGTATGGGGAGGGAGGAGGGAGGAGGGTTCAGGATGGATTTTCTTTTAAAAATTTAGAAAAAAAAAAAAAGAATTACAAAATATTGGTCTTTTGAGACTGTTTTCTTATACCTAGCATAATGTTTGTAACACGTATTAGAATTGTGTTCCTTTTATTGTCAAATAACATTCCATTGTATGGATATAATCACTTTATTAATTCATTTATCAGTTTATGGGCATTTGGGTTGTTTCCACTTTTTGGCCACTATGAATAATGCTACTATAAACATACTTGTACAAAAAAAAAAAAAAACATCCTGTGATAAACCTTAATGGAAAATAATATAAAAAAGAATGCATAAATATGTATAACTGAATCACTCTGCTGTATACCAGAAATGAACACAACATTGTAAATCAGCTTACTTCAATGAAGAAAAAATAAAGAATAAAAAAATGTCAAAAAAAAAAAGAAATTTAAGGACAGAGAAGTGAAGTAAAATTTAGCTCAAAATCACAATTCCTAGTATGTGGTATAAGTCCCATTCAATATAAGTCTAGCAGTTTAATTCCATGGCCCACTCCTAACGACTATGCCATGTTGCCCCTACAGGGCTGCTGGCAGCATCAGAATGAATTAATCACTGAGCCACACAAGCTCAGTTCCTTTCCCCAAACTCATCACTCATAAAAATCACTAGTGGAATTTCCTCCACATGGATGAAAGCAAAGGCGGGAAGAGAACAAATGTTCTTCTCCAAAAATAAGATCTACCTTTAATCTCTAGCTAAAATTACGTAAGTAACATTTATTATACAACTATCTTGTTTGAAAATCTCCAAAGGACCTACCATACTACTTTCTGCTACCAATTGCTGCTGCTGCTAAGTCGCTTCAGTCATGTCCGACTCTGTGCGACCCCATAGACGGCAGCCCACCAGGCTCCCCCATCCCTGGGATTCTCCAGGCAAGAATACTGGAGTGGGTTGCCATTTCCTTCTCCAATGCAAGAAAGTGAAAAGTGAAAGTGAAGTCGTTCAGTCATGTCCGACTCTTAGCGACCCCATGGACTGCAGCCCACCAGGCTCCTCCATCCATGGGATTTTCCAAGCAAGAGTACTGGAGTGGGGTGCCATTGCCTTCTCCGCTGCTACCAATTAGTCAGGCATTAATCATAAACAATCAAGAGATATAACTGATCCTGGCAGGGTACAAAATGCTAGCAGGAAAAAAATTTGTCTACTATTATACATAAAAAAATATTATATATAAATATATATATATATATATATATGATATAAAAATTTAAAATTTAGAAAGGAGCATCTGTTAGTAAAATCTTTTATACAGAGGGACTATTAAAAGTGACATTTAATATTTTTAACATTATTCAGTTCAGTTCACTCAGTTGTGTCCGACTCTTTGCAACCCCATGGACTGCAGCATGCCAGGCTTCCCTGTCCATCACCAACTCCTGAAGCTTGCTCAAACTCATGTCCATCAAGTCAGTGATTCTATCCAACCATCTCATCCTCTGTCATCCCCTTGTCCTCTTGCCTTCTCTTCCAGCATCAGGGTCTTTTCCAATGAGTCAGTTCTTCATATCAGATGGCCAAAGCACTGGGGCTTCAGCTTCAGCATCAGTCCTTCCAATGAATATTAAGGACTGATTTCCTTTAGGATTGACTTATTTGATCTCCTTGCTCTCCAAAGGACTCTCAAGAGTCTTCTCCAACACCACAGTTCAAAACCATCAATTCTTCAGCGCTCAGCTTTCTTTATGGTCCAACACTCACATCCATACATGACTATTGGATAAACCATAGCTCTGCCTATATGGACCTTTGTTGGTAAAGTAATGTCTCTACATTTTAATATGCTGTCTAGGTTGGTCATAGCTTTTATTCCAAGGAGCAGGCACCTTTTAATTTCATGGCTGCAGTCACCATTTGCAGTGATTTTGGAGCCCAGGAAAACATTACTACAAAATGTTTTTTAAGTTTTTATAAATAGCTATGAATTTTTGAAAAACATTCATATTAATAGCATCATATAAATGTTTATACCAGTATAAAACAGTAAAAAAAAAAAGTTGGTAAATAAGAGTCTCTAAAAAATATAACAGACTGGTTCCAAATAGGAAAAGGAGTACATCAAGGTTGTATATTGTCACCCTGCTTATTTAACTTATATGCAGAGAACATCATGAGCAACACTGGGCTGGAAGAAACACAAGCTGGAATCAAGATTGCTGGGAGAAATATCAATAACCTCAGATATGCAGATGACACTACCCTTATGGCAGAAAGTGAAGAGGAACTAAAAAGCCTCTTGATGAAAGTGAAAGTGGAGAGTGAAAAAGTTGGCTTAAAGCTCACATTCATAAAACGAAGATCATGGCATCCGGTCCCATCACTATATGGGAAATAGATGGAGAAACAGTGGAAACAGTGTCAGACTTTATTTTTTTGGGCTCCAAAATCACTGCAGATGGTGACTGCAGCCATGAAATTAAAAGACACTTACTCATTGGAAGGAAAGTTATGACCAACCTAGATAGCATATTCAAAAGCAGAGACATTACTTTGCCAACAAAGGTCCATCTAGTCAAGGCTATGGTTTTTCCTGTGGTCATGTATGGATGTGAGAGTTGGACTATGAAGAAGGCTGAGCACTGAAGAACTGATGCTTTTGAACTCTGCTGTTGGAGAAGACTCTTGAGAGTCCCTTGGACTGCAAGGAGATCCATCCAGTCCATTCTGAAGATCAGCCCTGGGATTTCTTTGGAAGGAATGATGCTAAAGCTGAAACTCCAGTACTTTGGCCACCTCATGCGAAGAGTTGACTCATTGGAAAAGACTGTGATGCTGGGAGGGATTGGGGGCAGGAGGATAAGGGGATGACAGAGGATGAGATGGCTGGATGGCATCACTGACTCGATGGATGTGAGTCTGAGTGAACTCTAGGAGTTGGTGATGGACAGGGAGGCCTGGCATGCTGCGATTCATGGGGTTGCAAAGAGTTGGACCCGACTGAGCAACCGAACTGAACTGATTGCTTTGCTAGGCAAAGGCGACCACAGTGATCTAATGCCCTCAAAACTGTGTGTCTTGACCCGGAGGGGTTAGTGAGGAGCTTTATACTAATGGTTCAGAGAGGAGGGCATGATCAGCTCATGGATATTCTTTTGATTGCTGGTGGTATGGTAATTAATAGTCAGCATTATCAACCTGGTTCCAACTGGTCTGGGGTCTGTGTTTTTGGGCAGCACACAGTTTCAGTATCTGCAAAATAGCTCAAAGATATTATGTGAATCCCTTCAAAGGGAACCAGGACCCTGCCCCAAGGTTGCACTATTGTTTATTTACTGCTCCTCTCTTGTTGCCCATCCCCACCCTCCCATGATTAGCAACTGTTTGAACCTACCCTTTGAGATTTAGGGAAGGTCATATAGGCTGAATGAAGCCTATTTCTTGAAAATAAGAAACGGGGGACACAGAAAGGCTTTTGTGCCCAGGAGCCAACAGCAAAAGAGCTATTATTATCAGACATTAGGCTTTAAGGTTTCTGGGACCTGAAAGAGTTAATTGCTTTCTAAACCCCTTAACACTGATTGCTCCTCTTCCCTCACTTTCAATTGCTTTCTGTAGGGAACTTGAACAAGAAAAGGCTGCTGATTCTCATTCTGCATACAAGGCAGGTTTTTCCTGAAAGAAGACTGCAGCATTTTCTCATTAGGAATTCAAGGCCACATCTCTCTGCAGCCTCACAGTTAGAACTCATCTTTTTGAGCAATCAATTTGTGAGACATCTTGAAAGGCACAAGTCCAGATATAGTTACTCATTTTGTAGGTATTGGGGTGGGGATTGTTGCACTTTTTGTTTGTCTATCTGTCTGTCTTTGGGAGAAAAGTAAAGAAGGAACCAAACTGCCTTTAGGTTTAGAGAAAAGTAAAACATCTATATTAATTCAGTGTGCGGGGGTGGTATTGTCTTATGGGAAATACACACACAACACACCACCTCTCCTTTCCCTAAGCCCATTCTCTGTCCACAGCATGAGTGAATCATCCAGCATCATCGTTACTGCCTGCACAATAAATAGCAATAAACTGGGTCTCCTCTGTCACTGCCAGCAACACTGGACTCAAGTGCTCTCTCGTGGCCTGCCACTTGCTGAGAAGGCAGCACAGTTGAATGACCCTGACATTTGTTTTTTACCATTATTGCATGTTCCATTTCAACATCTTTTCACAGAGCTTCTTGAAAAACAGTGCACTTCAACTTGTGCTGTGCTTACATTTCAGCTTGTACTGATGAAGTAAATTAACCATGCATAGCCCTCCTTTCTCTCTCTCTTTTTGTTTTTCTTAGATGTGTGTCTTGTGTATGTGTGTGGGTGACTTAAGAATTAAAAGAGCCCTCTTTTCCCTGACGTTTTTAATCAAAAACTACTTTCCTGGCTCTAACTCATTTTTTATATATGATCATTCCCGTTTATCCCTTCCTCCATCTGTAAGCTCATATAAAACAGTTGAAGCAGTTAATTTAAAAAGATTTCTGAACTTGGACGTCATCAAGTGGGGATTAACCCTGAGGGAGCTCTGGGCCTAACAGAAGGCCTAACCAGAAGCCTGACACCACCCATCTCCACAGGCAAGGAGGTATGACCAGAGAATGCTCCTAGCAACCTCAGTTTTCACAGCACTTGCAGTCATTATGTCTCGACCTCCTCCACCTCTCACTGGGTGAGCCCATCAGATCATGTGACTCCTGTATGTATAACATATAAATAAGGGCAAGGAGGAGTTGGTTCGACATTTCGTGGATGTTGGGCGTGTGAGAGGATCCTGGAGTGCCAGGTGGAAGGGAACAAACTGGGAAAAGTTAGCTTAGGTTGTATGGATTTGTACCTCCGCATTTCTAACCTAAGATCTCTAAATGTATCATGATTCCTATCCATTGGACTGTAAAGTTTATGTAGGTAATCCTGGAAATAAAGGTAACGAGTCTGAATTGGAGCGAGCTTTTGACAATTATCGTCCACTCTGAAGGGTCTGGGTTGCTTGGAACCCTCCCAGCTTTGCTTTTGTTGAGTTTGAAGATCCCCACGATGTAGCTGATGCTGTCTGAGAACTAGATGGGGGAAAACTGTGTGGCTGCCCAGTGAAGTATAACTGTTGAATGGTGGAAAGAGGAGTCAAAATCATGGCCTACCTCCTTCTTAGGGTCACCACCTTTGAGATTATTATCAGAGGAGGAGTCCTCCACCTTGGACGCAGATCTCCAAGATGGAGAAGCTTCTCCCACTGCTGGAGCAGATCCTTTTCTAGAGATGGGATAAGAGAGAGATACAGTCATCAAGACAGTATGGTACTGGCACAAAGACAGAAATATAGATCAATGGAATAAAATAGAAAGCCCAGAGAAAAATCCACACACCTGTGGATACCTTATCTTTGACAAAGAAGGCAAGAATATACAACAGAGAAAAGACAATCTCTTTAACAAATGGTGCTGGGAAAACTGGTCAGCCACTTGTAAAAGAATGAAACTAGAACACTTTCTAACACCATACATGAAAATAAACTTAAAATGGATTAAAGATCTAAATATAATACCAGAAACCATAAAAATCCTAGAGAGGACATAGGCAAAACACTCTCTGATATAAATTACAGCAGGGTCCTCTATGATCCTCCTCCCAGAGTAATGGAAATAAAAGCAAAAATAAACAAATGGGACCTAATTAAACTTAAAAGTCTTTGCACAACAAAGGAAACTATAAGCAATGTGAAAAGACAGCCTTCAGAATAGGAGAAAATAATAGTAAGTGAAGCAACTGAAAAAAAATTAATTTCAAAAATATGCAAGAAGCACATGCAGCTCAATTCCAGAAAAATAAATGGCCCAATCAAAAAGTGGGCCAAAGAACTAAACAGACCTTTCTCCAAAGAAGACATACAGATAGCTAACAAACACACGAAAAGATGCTCAACACCATGCGTTATCAGAGAAATGCAAATCAAAACCACAATGAAGTACCATCTCACCCCAGTCAGAATAGTTGCTATCAAAAAGTCTACACACGATAAATGCTGGAGAGGGTGCAGAGAAAAGGGAACCCTCTTACACTGTTGTTGGGAATGCAAACTAGTACAACCACTATGGAGAACAGTATAAAGATTCCTTAAAAAACTGGAAATAGAACTGCCATATGACCCAGCAATCCCACTGCTTGGCATACACACCAAGGAAATGGGAATTGAAAGAGACACGTGTACGCCAATACTCACTGCAGCACTGTTTACAATAGCTAGGACATGGAAGCAACCTAGATGTCCATCTGCAGACAAATGGATAAGAAAGCTGTGGTACACAAAAAAGAAAACTACACACCAATATCACTGATGAACATAGATGCAAAAATTCTTAATAAAATTCTAACAATCAGAATCCAACAACACATTAAAAAGATCATACACCATGACCAAGTGGGCTTTATCCCAGGGATGCAAGGATTCTTCAATATCCGTAAATCAATTAATGTGATACACTACATTAACAAATTGAAAAATAAAAGCCATATGATTATTTCAATAGATGCAGAGAAAGTCTTTGACAAAATTCAACATCTATTTATGATAAAAACTCTGCAGAAAGTAGGAATAGAAGGAACATACCTCAACATAATAAAAACTATATATGACAAACCTACAGCAAATTTTATCCTCAATGGTGAAAAAATAAAAGCATTTCCCCTAAAGTCAAGAACAAAACAAGGGTGCCCACTTTCACCACTGCTATTCAACATAGTTTTGACAACAGCAATCAGAGCAGAAAAAGAAATAAAAGGAATCCAAATTGGAAAAGAAGAAGTAAAACTCTCACTATTTGCAGATGACATGATCCTCTACATAGAAAACCCTAAAGACTCCACCAGAAGATTACTAGAGCTAATCAATGAATATAGTAAAGTTGCAGGATATAAAATCAACACACAGAAATCCCTTGCATTCCTATACACTAATAATGAGAAAATAGAAAGATAAATTAAGGAAACAATTCCATTCACCATTGCAAAGAAAAGAATAAAATACTTAGGAATATATCTACCTAAAAAAACTAAAGACCTATTTATAGAAAACTATAAAACACTGGTGAAAGAAATCAAAGAGGACATTAATAGGTGGAGAAATATACCATGTTCATGGATCAGAAGAAGTAATATAGTGGAAATGAGCATACTACCCAAAGCAATCTACAGATTCAATGCAATCCCCATCAAGATACCAATGGTATTTTTCACAGAGCTAGAACAAACAATTTCAGAATTTGTATGGAAATACAAAAAACCTTGAATAGCCAAAGCAATCTAAAGAAAGGAGAATGGAACTGGAGGAATCAACCTGCCTGACTTCAGGCTCTACTACAAAGACACAGTCATCAAGACACTATGGTACTGGCACAAAGACAGAAATATGGATCAATGGAACAAAATAGAAAGCCCAGAGATAAACCCACGCACCTATGGACACCTTATCTTTGACAAAGGAGGCAAAATATACAATGGAGAAAAGACAGTCTCTTTAACAAGTGGTGCTGGGAAAATTGGTCAACTGTTTGTAAAAGAATGAAACTAGAACACTTCCTAACACCATACACAAAAATAAACTAAAAATGGATTAAAGATCTAAATGTAACACCAGAAACTGTAAAACTCCTAGAGGAGAACATAGGCAAAACACTCCAACATAAATCACAGCAGGATCCTCTATGACGCACGTCCCAGAATATTGGAAATAAAAGCAAAAATAAACAAATGGGACCTAGCTAAAATTAAAAGCTTCTACACAACAAAGGAACTATAAGCAAGGTGAAAAGACAGCCTTCAGAATGGGAGAAAATAATAGCAAATGAAGCAAAGGACAAATAATTAATCTCAAAAATATACAAGCAACTCCTGCAGCTCAATTCCAGAAAAATAAATGACCCAATCAAAAAATGGGCCAAAGAACTAAACAGACATTTCTCCAAAGACATACAGATGGCTAACAAACACATGGAAAGATGCTCAACATCACTCATTATCAGAGACATGCAAATCAAAACCACAATGAGGTACCATTTCACGGCAGTCAGAATGGCTGCTATCCAAAAGTCTACAAGAAATAAATGCTGGAGAGGGTGTGGAGAAAAGGGAAACCTCTTACCCTCTTACACTGTTGGTGGGAATGCAAACTAGTACAGCTACTACGGAGAACAGTGTGGAGATTCCTATCTGGAAATAGAACTGCCTTATGACCCAGAAATCCCACTGCTGGGCATACACACCGAGGAAACCAGAATTGAAAGAGACACGTGTACCTCAATGTTCATCGCAGCACTGTTTATAATAGCCAGGACATGGAAGCAACCTAGATGTCCATCAGCAGACGAATGGTTAAGAAAGCTGTGGTACATATACACAATGTAGTATTACTCAGCCATTAAAAAGAATACATTTGAGTCAGTTATAATGAGGTGGATGAAACTGGAGCATATTATACAGAGTGAAGTAACCCAGAAAGAAAAACACCAACACAGTATACTAACGCATATATATGGAATTTAGAAAGCTGGTAATGATAACCCTGTATGCGAGACAGCAAAAGAGACACAGATGTATATAACAGTGTTTTGGCCTCTGTGGAAGAGGGAGAGAGTGGGATGATTTGGGAGAATGGCATTGAAATATGTATAATATCATATAAAAAATGAATCACCAGTTCAGGTTCGATGCAGGATACAGGATGCTTGGGGCTGGTGCACTGGGATGACCCAGAGGGATGGTATGGGGAGGGAGGTGGGAGGGGTGTTTAGGATGGGGACCACATGTACACCCGTGGTGGATTCCTGTTGATGTATGGCAAAACCAATACAATCAGATCAGATCAGTTGCTCAGTCATGTCCGACTCTTTGTGACCCCATGAATCACAGCATGCCAGGCCTCCCTGTCCATCACCAACTCCCGGAGTTCACTCAGACTCACGTCCATTGAGTCAGTGATGCCATCCAGCCATCTCATCCTCTGTCGTCACCTTCTCCTCCTGCCCCCAATCCCTTCCAGCATCAGAGTCTTTTCCAATGAGTCAACTTTTCGCATGAGGTGGCCAAAGTACTGCAGTATCAGCTTTAGCATCATTCCTTCCAAAGTAATCCCAGGGTTGATCTCCTTCAGAATGGACTGGTTGGATCTCCTTGCAGTCCAAGGGACTCTCAACAGTCTTCTCCAACACCACAGTTCAAAAGCATCAATTCTTTGGCGCTCAGTCTTCTTCACAGTCCAACTCTCACATCCATACATGACCACAGGAAAAACCATAGCCTTGACTAGATGCACCTTTGTTGGCAAAGTAATGTCTCTGCTTTTGAATATGCTATCTAGGTTGGTCATAACTTTCCTTCCAAGGAGTAAGTGTCTTTTAATTTCATGGCTGCACTCACCATCTGTAGTGATTTTGGAGCCCAGAAAAATAAAGTCTGACACTGTTTGTTGCAAAGTAATTAGCCTCCTAGTAAAATAAATAAATTTAAATGTGAATTTCAGATAAGGAACAAATGATTTTTTGTTAAATTTAAATTTATTTATTTTAATTAGAGGCTAATTACTTTATTTAAAATAAAAATAAATAAATAAAATGAAAAGAGAAAAAAGAATGCTGTGGTATATATACACAATGGAATTTTCTCAGCTATTAAAAAGAATGCATTTGAATCAGTTCTAATGAGGTCAATGAAACTGGAGCTTATTATCCAGAGTGAAATAAGTCAGAAAGAAAAACACCAATACAGCATATTAATGTATATATATGGAATTTAGAAAGATGGCAACAAATACTCTATATGTGAGACAGCAAAAGAGACATAGATATAAAGAGCAGACTTTTGGACTCAGTGGGAGAAGGCAAGGATGGGATGATTTGAGAGAATAGCATTGCAACATATAATATTACCAATGTGAAATAGATCACTAGTCTAAGGTCAATGCATGAAATAGGGCACTCAAAGCTGGTGCACTGGGACAACCCTGAGGGATGGAATGTGGAGGCATGTGAGAGAGCATTCAGGATGGGGACACATGTGCACCCATGGCTGATTCATGTCAATGTTTGGCTAAAACCACTACAATATTGTAAAGTAATTAGCCTCCGATTAAAATTAATTAATTAATTAAAAAATAGAGAGATCACTGTCCCAGAAGAGAATTCATAAGCCATCCCAATCTTTCTCTAGGTCTTGTAGCCAATCTAGGTCAAATGAAAAGAGATAGAAGACCAGTTTTCAAGAGGAGTGGTGTATAGGAAATAACTTAATTTGACAGAAAATCCAACTTTTGTTTGAGACATCACAGGTTTGGTGCATTTAAAAAAAAATTAGCTGTTCACATGTGTTTGTCTGTTGGAACAGTGACACATCAAGGTATACTTCTCTATGGTTTGAAATGGATCATATGAGGCATATAATATCAAGAACTGTTATTTTACAACATATCCTTAAGCAAAATTGAATTGTCTTAGAATTTTAGCCTGGCATAAAGTGATAATAAACCTCTATCTCCAACTCAGCTAAAGTGTGATGCTTAATATTATGGAAACAAAAAGTAGCAAAAATTGTGAGACTTTTTGATAGCTGGGATATGGTATGCAGCTTCAGTGAAGCAAGCAGTCTTTAAAAGCTGCTGTGAACACAGAGCCAGCAGGTAAAAATTAAAACTGCACCCTTAAGCTAGGTTAGAGGTTGAAAAATTCTACTAGTCTTTTCACTGGATCAAAGGTTGTCCCGTTGGTGTAGAATCTAAGAAGTTTTTAGAAAGCTAGTTTGCTTTAGGTCTTAAGTTCCTTCTGTGATTGCTGTATATGAATACACAGCTCTTTGTGACATTCTTTATTTAAGCATTTGAGACTACTCAAGTTACCAAACGTCCTGCGAATTTAAAGGTATATTATAGAGCAGAACTCTGAGTTACTGTGCAATATTTTTTTCATGCTGTCATTTGTAATATGCTTTGTGAGAATTCTTGGGATTAAATTTTTGGTTACAAAAGTAAATAAAAATATTTCCTGTTCCCTTTCACAGTGCCAGACACTGTACTTGGCACTGATAATTCAAAGAAGGCAGAGATCTACTCCTTGCCTTAAAGGAGCTTATACTTTAGGAAAACGGGTTGCCATCTCTTAGCTAGCGTAATACCATGGAATCAGTGAAATTGGTTATCTTGAAGTCATTTAGAGATAGGGACATCAAGAGGAACACATCATAATGCTTACTTTTAACTCAGGAGATAAACACCAACTCTATCCAATAATATACAATTTTCAAAAATTGAATTGGCCTTGTTATAATAAGATAAGCCAGAAACAGCCAAAGTGTTGTTTGTTTGACTAGAATCTCAAACAATTCTTATTCCATGCCAGTAGTGTTTATTTTCATTTATCTCAAATAATAGAGTGAAAGAATGAAGTTATAGAACACATTTGGATGTCATTAGAAAGATTTGACCCAACTCAGTGTTTAATTGTTAGGAAGCTCATTTTCCAACTGTAATGGGAATGTGTTGCTATTCATAGGTAGATAGACAGAGATAGAGATAGAGATACAGATGTCATAGATGGTTCAGAGTATTTCCAGTTGGATGAGTGGGATGGAGGTTGGATAGAGGTACATGGATAATCTACTTGTGCCCAATTCCCCTTGTAATCAAAAACAGATATGTTTGCTTAAAGATAGCTGGTTGGTATGACTATGAGTCACAGAAAAGATCACTTGGTCATCAGGAAAATAAATTGAACAGCTCTCTAGAACTGGATCTGTATAAAAAAATAAATTATGTGATAGTGAAATTTGATAGAGCCCTTCTTGTGCATGCTCAGTCTTTTCAGTCATGTCCAACTCTTTGCAACCCTCCAGGCTCCTCTATCCATAAGATGCTCCAAGCAAGAATACAGGAGTGGGTTGCCATGCCCTCCTCCAGGTGATCTTCCTGATCTAGGGATCAAACCTGCATCTCCTGTTTACTGCATTACAGGTGGATTCTTTATGCACTGAGCCACCTGGGAAGCCATAGCCCATCTTACCATTTTAAAAATATTTGCCAGACTTTTTATTTGTCTTAGATATCAAGTGCCTTCCTGCTACACTTACTGCTCTTCTATTCCAGAAAAAGAAAGCATCAAATATATTAATAATTACCAATAAAGTTCTCTTTATCAAATATTCTTAGTAGTCTCCTCAAAAATAATTGCACTTCAAAAGAAGACTTTTGAGGGGGAATAATGTTTAACATGATGCCTTTCATATCACACCATGCAGCTGGTCATAAGTCTTTAGGTTAGTCCTTATAAGCTCATTAACTCTGAGTTTTAACCAGCAGATATTTAGGAAGTGCTGCAAAGTCTGTACTAGTCCCTAGTTATCTAAGCCCAAATAGAATACAAATGAGTTCGTGGATGTAAATTCTCCTTGCCTCATTAGCACCTCATAGAAGCACACCATATAGTTTATGGTCATGAAGAATGCAGACCTGGCCATTTCAGAATAATCTGAGACAGTCCTTGAGGAGAACTAAGGGTCCTTAACTTTTTAATGGCTAAAGTATTATTATTTTTTTCTTGCTTGACTGTTTTCCTTTCTTTCTGCATTTTCTCATTTCTCTGATTAAATTTATTCTTTGAAGTTTTTCTACATACAAAAGGCAGGCAAAGGGCATGGATGGAGGTCTATTCTGGGAAGACCTCATAGGGTCCTGCTTGGCTACATATATATATATATATATATATATATATATATATATATACATACATACATATGTATAAACACACAAACACATAAGCCAAAAGTTCAAAATAATACTTATTACTTGAGATGTACTCTTACATCTTCAATTCTCCTTTATTCTATTTAAAAATGAAAACAAATTGCCATGATCCACTAAATTGATTAATAAGCAGTTAAGCCCATATTTGTTTAAAAAAAAAAAAAAGCACACACTATTACTGATACAATGTAATTCCACCTCATACCAATTTCCTTGATCTCTTTCTTAATGGGTCTTTCTTGAAATCTACAGCAAAACCACTGCTTACCAAACATCCTAACTAGAAACTGGAGGTGAGTCCTTAACTATTTGACTACCTGACTTGTTACTAGGGGATAAGAAGAACAAAAAGCAGCATTGTTTATTATCAGGTTAATTGTCACAGGTTTACTTCACCCCACATTCTATAGCATTATTAGAGACTACAATCTGATTTTTTACTATCTTAGTAAGAAAATACACAATCCAAAGCTATTGTCTACTTTTTAATCCTTGAGGTATAATTTATTTAAAATATAATTTGCTCCTTAAAAATGCACATTTCAATGAGTTTTGACAAATGTATGCAGTCATATAATCAAAATCATAATCAAGCTATAAACTATGTCCATTATCCCAGAAAGTTTCCTTATGCTTCTTTGTAGTAAATTTCTAGGTTCTGGAAGCTACTCAGCTATTTTTTTTTGTTTGTTTCTATAATTTTGCTTTTTCTAGAATCTCATATATAGAGTCATACATTATGCAGTCATTTGTCTAGCTTGTGTCATAGCATAATTCTTTTAAGATTCATTAATATCATTGCATGTTATTGCTGACAAGTAGTATATTGTATGTATATAACTCAATTCTATTAATCCATTATCCATTACCTATTGATGGACAGCTGAGCTGTTTCTAATTTATGGCTATTATGAATAATACTGCTATGAACATTCATATAAGGTCTTGGAATAGACATATATTTTTCTCTTGTGTAATTACCTAGGAGTGCAATGGCTAGATCATATGATAGGTGTATGGCTAACAATTTAAGAAACTGCCTAAGTGTTTATTACAGTGGATGTACCATTTTTCACTCACAGTAGCAGGGAAGAAGGACTCTAATTACTACACATTCCTGCCAAAACTTGCCATTTCCAGTCTTTTTAATTTAGTCATTCTAGTTGTGCATAGTTCTATCTCATTGGAATTTTTGTCTTATTTTCATAGTAGTAGCTGAGAAAGAAAATTAATTAACTATTTATACTACAATTGTCGTGTTTAAATTATCAGAAATACTTATTCCAGTTCAAGAGATAGCCAGACGACAGAACACACTGCTAAAATGTCCTTCCAAATTGTTCTCTCCTTATGATACAAGGTTCTGAAGCCCTAAAGATACATTGATTTTCAATGCATTTTTTGAAAACTTCAATATTATATCTTAAATGTATTGTAGGAGTACAACTAAAGCCTTCAACCTGCTATTTTAGGAGGTTTGTTGTTTCTTTTAATATCTGACGAGTTTAAGCATATGAAGAAGGAATAGATCACAAACTTTAGTCTCAAGGAATTAAAACAAAGCTACAATAACAAAACAGAAAAGCAAAATTAGAACCTAATAATTCTGTTTTATGATTAAAATATTGCCTAAACTGAGAAGGTTTAGGATTGGCAGGATTGTGAAAATGAGATTGGAAGGGAAGGGAAGCAAAAGGTCAAAATGGTGCTTGATCTTAAATGGCATGCCAAGGAGCCACAATATTAAATGACTTTTGTCTGCATGTGTGTGTATGCATACTACCTCATGTGTTGCTCTCCATATATTTCTCCAATACTTCCTTTACCCATTTAATAGATACTAATTTAGTAAAATCTTCTATTGAAAATAAAGATGTGGTATATACATGTTACAGAATATTACTCAACATGAAAAAGAATGAAATAATTGGAGAAGGCAATGGCACCCCACTCCAGTACTCTTGCCTGGAAAATCCCATGGACAGAGGAGCCTGGAAGGCTGCAGTCCATGGGGTTGCTGAGGGTTGGACACGATTGAGTGACTTCAGTTTCACTTTTCACTTTCATGCATTGGAGAAGGAAATGGCAACCCACTCCAGTGTTCTTGCCTGGAGAATCCCAGGGATAGGGGAGCCTGGTGGGCTGTCTTCTGTGGGGTCGCACATACTACCTCATGTGTTGCTCTCCATATATTTCTCCATTACTTCCTTTACCCATCTAATAGATACTAATTTAGTAAAATCTTCTATTGAAAATAAATGAGATGTGGTATATATATATTACAGAATATTACTCAACATAAAAAAGAATGAAATAATACCATTTGCAGCAAGATGGAAGGACCCAGAAATTATCATAAATAAGCCAAACAGAGAAAGGCAAATATCATACGATATCACTTAAATGATAAATAAAAAAAACATACAAATGAGCTTATTACAAAACAAAAATAGACCCACAGATATAGTATACAAACTTGTGGTTACCAAAGAGGATAGATTGGGGAGGAGGGATATTAGGAGTTCAGGGCTATGTATACACTACTATATATTAAATAAACAACAAAGGCCTACTGTACAGCACAGAGAACTATACTAAATATTTTGGAATAACCTATAATGGAAGACAATCTGAAAAAGAAGATAGGTATATGTGTATGTATGTATGGAACAAAAGAGTGGTTCCAAATAGAAAAAGGAGTACATCAAGGCTGTATATTATCACCCTGCTTATTTAACTTATATGCAGAGTACATCATGAGAAACACTGGACTGGAAGAAGCACAAGCTGGAATCAAGATTGCCGGGAGAAATATCAATAACCTCAGATATGCAGATGACACCACCCTTATGGCAAAAAGTGAAGAGGAACTAAAAAGCCTCTTGATGAAAGTGAAAGTGGAGAGTGAAAAAGTTGGCTTAAAGAGCAACATTCAGAAAATGAAGATCATGGCATCCAGTCCCATCACTTCATGGGAAACAGATGGGGAAACAGTGGAAACAGTGTCAGACTATTTGGGGGGCTCCAAAATCACTGCAGATGGTGACTGCAGCCATGAAATTAAAAGACGCTTACTCTTTGGAAGAAAAGTTATGACCAACCTAGATAGCATATTGAAAAGCAGAGACATTACTTGCCAAAAAAGGTCCGTCTAGTCAAAGCTATGTTTTTTCCTGTGGTCATGTATGGATGTGAGAGTTGGACTGTGAAGAAAGCTGAGCGCTGAAGAATTGATGCTTTTGAACTGTGGTGTTGGAGAAGACTGTTGAGAGTCCCTTGGACTGCAAGGAGATCCAACCACTCCATTCTGAAGGAGATCAGCCCTGGGATTTCTTTGGAAGGAATGATGCTAAAGCTGAAACTGCAGTACTTTGGCCACCTCATGTGAAGAGTTGACTCATTGGAAAAGAGTCTGATGCTGGGAGGGATTGGGGGAAGGAGGAGAGGGACGACCGAGGATGAGATGGCTGGATGGCATCACTGACTCGATGGACGTGAGTCTGAATGAACTCCGGGAGTTGGTGATGGACAGGGAGGCCTGGCGTGCTGCAATTCATGGGGTCACAAATAGTCAGACACGACTGAGCGACTGAACTGAACTGAACTGCTATCTAGCTCAAGCATTTTAACAAAACTCTTCAACATCTTTCAAAGATATGGGTAATACTGAATTATTCATCAAGTCATGTTTTCAGCATTTTGGGGTAAGATGTCAGCTGTCTTCGTATCAAACAGTGTTTCTGCATCTATATCCTATCACACTCCCTCTATTATCTGCTGCAATGTTTTAAGTATCCATGACATATTTCAGTAATATCCTTAACTCAGTCTCAGAAAAAGAGGAGCTTGATCCAATGATTCTGTAAACCTGGCATCAGTCACCACTAGAGGCTGCAGAATACTTTCCTTAACTAAAGTTTTTCTTTATTCTATATTCATGTGTTCCCTATGTGCTATTTTAAGATGCATCTGCCATCCATTTTCTGTTTCTAAATTGATTTTATCTGTGTGTATGTCTTCCCAACTTAGAGTTAGCAGCTTGACATGAATAAATCGAAGGAAGCATCAATGCAAATGTTTTTTTCTTCCTCCTATATCTCCTTATGCCTGCATATGTGGCACACACCATACCACTGTCTAATTATGTGAACCCTCCTTGACAACTGCTCCTCTCATTTCATCAGAATCTTCCTTCATAGTGTCCCCCTTGTCCAAATGATTTCAAACTGCACAGAAACTCGACACTAAATTTAGATACATGTGCTTTTACAAAGGCAAAACAAATAAGACAGACAAACAAATAAAACTCTGAAATTTAGGTAATTAAGGAGAAATTTTAGAATATTTTTTCTTTGAAAATTTTTAAATAGTATTGCTTCCATTCTTTCAGAGAACTGATATAATAAATGGCCAGAAATAAAAATCATGACTGTAAACCTACATCAATTTCAGGTGGTAATTGATTTTAACAAATACCTTTCATAACTTGCTGCTCTTAAAGCATATTTTTATTCATGCTCACATAGCTGCAAAAAGAGCAGAACTGATTTACCTCTTTCAAATGATTAAAGTTTGATGCAGGATTTGATGTTGATGCAGAGTTAAGAAACTCTGCTTGTTATGGGGTCTCAACACTCCAGGTGGTTGCATTCTAATGTATCAATCAGAAAAATATGAAATTAGTTGGTAAGCTAAGCAGAAAACTGATAAATAACTAAAATAGGGAGGTTTGTATTTATATGGCATAGTGAGCAAAATAATTGTCTTTGCAACTGGGTATGTAAAACAAATGAAGTAAAAGCTTGAGTCCAACAGAGCAAAAGGTTTATTGTGTGTGTGTGTGTAAACAGTGTTAAAAGCAAGAAAAGAAGAAAAGAAAAACCTATAGATTGATGCTAAGAGGAAATGGTTTGAGGAGAATTATTCCATGAGGGAAGATTCAGGGAACAGAATTTGATAATCCACTAAGTCTCCTATTGTTCATCAAGATGAAAGCAATATTTGAGAAAAGGGATATGGGAGGAAAAAATCATTCAGAATGTCCCACTTCTACCTTCTCCAGGTGTAGATCTGAGGTATGTTTACATACAAAAGGTTAGATTCAGAAGCAAAGCACAATACAGTAGGAGGATAAGTAAACACATGGAATATCTTACCCAAAAGGAAAGGTATGCTTTTAGATAATGCCTTCTAGTTCTTCATCCTCATTTCAGAAATCAAGAAATAAACTCTTAAAAAACTAAAAATAGAGCTACCATATGATCCAGCAATCCTACTCCTGGGCATACAGCCAGAGAAAAAATGTAATTCACAAAGGCACATGCACCCCAAATGTTCATTGTGTAGCTGCTTACAATAGCTAAGTCATGGAAGCAACATAAATATTCACTGATATATAAATGGATAAAGAAGATATGGTACATACAGAAGCAATGGAATTATAATAGTCAGTCATAAAAAATGAAATAATGCCATTTTCAGCAACTGGATAGACCTGGAGATTATCATATTAAGGGGATATGTCAGACAAAGAAAGACAATATCATATGATATTATATATATGACATCTAAAAAAATGATACAAATGAACTTACAGTAAGTCCCCTACATACAAATGAGTTCCATTCCAAGAGCACATTCATAAATCCACTTGTTCGTAAGTCCAAGAAAGGGAGTCTAGGTACCCAACTAATACAATTGGCTATACTGTACTGTACTGTACTGTAATAGGCTTAAAATACTTTCACACAAATAACACATAAAAATGGTCACAAAAATAAAGTTTGAATCTTACAGTGCCATGAAAATTATAGTAGTACATTACAACAGCTGGCATACAGGGGCTGGCCTCAAGTTAACAGGCTAGAAGAGTTACTGACTGGAGGGGGAAGAGGAGGTAGAACATGATAGAATTGAAGAGCAATAGGAGACAAATTGCAAGCTGCAATTTCACCCGTGCCTGATGTTGATGGAGACTGACGCTGATGGAACCCATGTTTGCATCTTTGAAAGTCTGCAACTTGAAGGTTTGTAAGTAGGAAACTTACTATATTTACAGAACAGAAATGTACTCACAGACTGTGAAAACAAACTTATCATTACCAAAGAGGAAATGTGTGGGGGAGGAATAAATTAGGAGTTTAGGATTAAAATATGCACACTACTATGTATAAAATAAACAACAAGGACCTAATGTATAGTACAGGAAACTATATTTATCTTGTAATGACCTAGAACAGGGAGGAATCTGAAAAAGAATATGTACATATATAACTGAATCACTTTGCTGTATATCTGAAACATTGCAAACCAACTATGAAAGTGTAAGTTGCTCAGTCATGTCTGCCTATTTGCAACCCCATGGAATGTAGCCTGCCAGGCTCTTCTGTCCATGGAATTCTCCAAGCAAGGAAGCTTGGGGCTGGTGCACTGGGATGACCCAGAGGGTTGGTATGGGGAGGGAGGTGGGAGGGGAGTTCAGGATTGGGAACACGTGTACACCTGTGGCAGATTCATGTTGATGTATGGCAAAACCAATACAATATTGTAAAGTAAAAAAAAATTAATAAAAATAATAAAAAAAGAAAAAAAGAATACTGGAGTGGGTTGCCATTTCCTTCTCCAAGGGGCAGGGGGAAATCAACTATACTTCAACTTAAAAAAAAAAAAACAAAAAAACTTAATGTAAATCATTGGGCTCCCATCTCAGAACAACTGAATCAAAAATGTGATTGAAGGCCAACAATTGCTTTAACATGCCTTCTAGAAGATTCTGATCCATGCTAAAATTTGAAAGGAAAAAACAAACAAACAAACAAACCTGCATTAGAAAAATGAAGGAAATAATTTAAGGACTGATTGCCTTGAATGGGCAGTTATCTGCTTAAAGACTTTTATTTTTCCCTTTAATTCACATTTAATTAAAACACCATTGACCTCTGCCTGTTAAAAAATGGCTACATATTAGGAAAAGTGGATGCATCTATTGGATTGGCCCAAATGTTCACCCAGGCTTTTCCAATATTTTATGGAAAAATACTAACAAACGTTTTGGCCAACTCAATAGGCTTTTCAATAGCTGGCTTGGGATCCCTAGAAGTCTGGTCATGGCCTATCTGGAATATCAAATGACAAGAAGTTTTTGAATAAAATAGGAGGTGATATGTTTTATGATGATGGGAGAAATGTAGTAATTAATCATTTTCACTTATATAAGTAAGTTGCCTTTGATGTTTGTTTACTGCAAAGTCATATAGATGACTGACACTATGTTGGGGGAGGGAGTGAAACAAAAGAAAACCACTACTTCCATAAAGTTCACTTTCTTGTGAACCTTGGTGAAAATGTATGTTTTTCCTTCTTTTTATCTCCTTCACTATCAGTCATACTTGAAATAGGACTTGACCTCATAGCTATGGCATTGAACACACTGTGAATTCATTAAATATTTTAATGTTATGTTTGCCAAGTGTCTTTGCCTTCAAGTTACCCGCAAAGCTCCAAACGGTCATGATTGAGGTGGAGGATATCTGCTGCTAGTTGCGTATCGGCTTCAAAGTGCCAAATAATATTGTTACTGACTCCAGTAATAACCAGTTCAGTTCCGTTCAGTCACTCAGCCATGTCCGACTCTTTGCAACCCCATGAATCGCAGCATGCCAGGCCTTCCTGTCCATCACCAACTCCCAGAGTTCACCCAGACTCACGTCCATCAGGTCAGTGATGCCGTCCAGCCATCTCATCCTCGGTGATCCCCTTCTCCTTCTGCCCCCAATCCCTCCCAGCATCAGAGTCTTTTCCAATGAGTCAACTCTTCGCATGAGGTGACCAAAGTACTGGAGTTTCAGCTTTAGCATCATCCCTTCCAAAGAAATCCCAGGGCTGATCTCCTTCAGAATGGAGTGATTGGCTCTCCTAGCAGTCCAAGGGACTCTCAAGAGTCTTCTCCAACACCACAGTTCAAAAGCATCAATTCTTCGGCACTCAGCCTTCTTCACAGTCCATCTCTCACATCCATACATGACCATAGGAAAAACCATAGCCTTGACTAGACGGACCTTTTTTGGCAAGTAATGTCTCTGCTTTTCAATATGCTATCTAGGTTGGTCATAATTTTCCTTCCAAGGAGTAAGTGTCTTTTAATTTCATGGCTGCAGTCACCATCTACAGTGATTTTGGAGCCCCCCAAAATAAAGTCTGACACTGTTTCCACTGTTTCCCCATCTATTTCCCATGAAGTGATGGGACCGGATGCCATGATCTTCATTTTCTGAATGTTGCTCTTTAAGCCAAATTTTTCACTCCCACTTTCACTTTCATCAAGAGGCTTTTTAGTTCCTCTTCACTTTCTGCCAATAAGGGTGGTGTCATCTGCATATCTTAGGTTATTGATATTTCTCCTGGCAATCTTGATTCCAGCTTGTGCTTCTTCCAGTCCAGCATTTCTCATGATGTACTCTGCATATAAGTTAAATAAGCAGGGTGACAATATACAGCCTTGACGTACTCCTTTTCCTATTTGGAACCAGTCTGTTGTTCCATGTCCAGTTCTAACTGTTGCTTCCTGACCTGCATACAAATTTCTCATGAGGCAGATCAGGTGGTCTGCTATTCCCATCTCTTTCAGCATTTTCCACGGTTTATTGTGATCCACACAGTCAAAGGCTTTGGCATAGTCAATAAAGCAGAAATAGATGTTTTTCTGGAACTCTCTTGCTTTTTCCATGATCCAGCGGATGTTGGCAATTTGATCTTTGGTTCCTCTGCCTTTTCTAAAACCAGCTTGAACATCAGGAAGTTCAGGGTTCACATATTGCTGAAGCCTGCCTTGGAGAATTTTGAGCATTACTTCACTAGCGTGTGAGATGAGTGCAATTGTGCGGTAGTTTGAGCATTCTTTGGCATTCCCTTTCTTTGGAACGACAACTGACCTTTTCCAGTCCTGTGGCCACTGCTGAGTTTTCCAAATTTGCTGGCATATTGAGTGCAGCACTTTCAGAGCATCATCTTTCAGGATTTGAAATAGCTCAACTGGAATTCCATCACCTCCACTAGCTTTGTTCGTAGTGATGCTTTCTAAGGCCCACTTGACTTCACATTCCAGGATGTCTAGCTCTAGGTCAGTGATCACACCATCATGATTATCTGGGTCATGAAGGTCTTTTTTGTACAGTTCTTCTGTGTATTCTTTCCATCTTTTCTTAATATCCTCTGCTTCTGTTAAGTCCATACCATTTCTGTCCTTTATTGAGCCCATCTTTGCATGAAATATTCCCTTGGTATCTATAATTTTCTTGAAGAGATCTCTAGTCTTTCCCATTCTGTTGTTGTCCTCTATTTCTTTGCATTGATCACTGAGGAAGGCTTTCTTATCTCTTCTTCCTTTTCTTTGGAACTCTGCATTCAGATGCTTATACCTTTCCTTTTCTCCTTTGCTTTTTGCTTCTCTTCTTTTCACAGCTATTTGTAAGGCCTCCCCAGACAGCCATTTTGCTTTTTTACATTTATTTTCCGTGGGGATGGTCTTGATCCCTGTCTCCTGTACAATGTCATGAACCTCAGTCCATAGTTCATCAGGCACTCTATATATCAGATCTAGGCCCTTAAATATATTTCTCACTTCCACTGTATAATCATAAGGGATTTGATTGACGTCATAGCTGAATGGTCTAGTGGTTTTCCCTACTTTCTTCAATTTAAGTCTGAGTTTGCCAATAAGGAGTTCATGATCTGGGCTACAGTCAGCTCCTGGTCTTGTTTTTTCTGACTGTATAGAGCTTTTCCATCTTTGGCTGCAAAGAATATAATCAATCTGATTTCAGTGTTGACCATCTGGTGATGTCCATGTATAGCAACTAGCAAAGTATTTACTTTGCGTTAGGTACTAGTCTAAGTTTTTGCATTTAAAAATTCATCTGTGTCTCTTATATGTGAAACGAACCACCAGTCCAGGTTTGATGCATGATACAGGATGCTCGGGGCTGGTGCACTGGGATAACCCAGAGGGATGGTATGGGGAGGGAGGTGGAAGGTTCAGGATGGGGAACACGTGTACACCCGTGGTGGATTCATGTTGATGTATGGCAAAACCAATACAATATTGTAAAGTAATTGGCCTGCAATTAAAATAAATAAATTTATATTAAAAAAAACCCTCATCTGATTGTCACAGTAACCTGAGCCAGGTGCAATTATTAATGTTCCCATTCTACAAATTGGGATACAGAGGTACTTTGTAACTGCCAAAGTATTCACAGACTGCACGGAACCAGGATTCAGTTCTAGACCATCTCTCTTAAGAAACTGGGCTCTTAATCAATGTACTGGTGCTCCTTTTTTATGTCAAGGAGATCATTTCCTAAGAACTCTATACCAGATAAATCTTCCTGAAGTGCTTGTGACAAACAGTAGAAGTTTCCTCTGATGATGTTGAGAATAGAATGGGTAATTCCTTCTGTGAACTGTCAACCAAGTAACTAGCACTGTCTCCTTAACAGCACTGACTTTGCAACTAAAGCTATTACCTCAGTCTTGGAAGAATTCCTCACATGTTCACTCAACTTCTCTATTTTCTTTCCATCTCATAATATATACATGTAAAACCCCTTTTGTATGTGTACATGCTTCTTTTTTAGCTCTCATTCTCTCCCCAAAATTCACCATCAAACTTATCCAAATAACCTTTTGGAAGTGCTGAAATAAGGCTGTTTCTATAGCAGCAGCTTTCAAATAGCTGACTTTTTTTTTTCTTTTGCAACTGGCACAGCCTTTTAAGGTCAATCAGAAAATTAAAGCAGCTATTCATGAATATGCTGATATTTCAAGAGCCGCCTTGTTCTTTTTCTGATGAAATTCTATTAATGGATTCTAGCTAGAGGAGGACAGAGTCAAAAACTTGAAGAGAAACAGTTCTTTTAAGAAGGAATATAGCTTAGACTTCTCGAATATCAGAATTTAATGAGATTTTATTCTTCATTACAAAGACTACCAGCTTCTTAAGATCAGGAACAATAACCTATCTTTTTTTTTTTTTGTCTGGTATCTCACAGTACTAAGTGCATAGAAGTTACTCAGTAAACACTTGCTTTTTTTTTTAACACTTGCTTTTTAATTAATTAATTAATTAAAAATCAAAGATTAGGAATTCTGCTGCCAGTCAAGATTCAGTGAGTCAACTATAGTCTCTCTTTTCCACTGACTTCAACTAAGACCTCTGGGAAAACTGTAAAAAGCAACTACCAGAGGTAAATATAAAAGTATTTTTCTTCCTGTTAATTTACTTAAAAAATTGAAGTAGTTAGAATGGCCACCAAAGATGCCCATGCACTAATCCCTGGAACCTGTAAATATGGTATGTTACAGGGGAAAAGGCACAGTGCAGATGCAATTAACGTCATGACTTATGTTGAAATTAGAAGTAAGGGAAGTCAGAGAAATTTAAAGTAAGTGAGGTCTCAATGTACCACTGCTAGAGGGAGACACATGGATAGCATGAGAAAGTATGCAAGCAGCTTCTAGAAGAAAAGATCGACCTCAGCTGACAGTCAGAAAGGAAATGGGAACTCGAGAGGTCCAGATTCAAGGAAATGTACTCGGCCAACACCTGAATTTAAAGCAGATTCTCCCTCAGACTCTTCAGTAAGGAATACAGCTCTGCTGACACCTTGACTTAGGTTTTGTGAGAACTTGTACAGAGGACCCAGCTGAATGATGTTGTGCCTTTATTTCTAACCTACAGAACTGTGGAATAATAAATGAGTGCTGTTTTAAGATTTGTGGTAATTTGTTAAGGCAGCAGTGGGAAAAGAATGCATGTCTAGGTATCAGAAATGAGGTAGTTATATTAAAAAATACAGGAAAAATAGGCAAACAGGTTTGAAATCTGAGAAACTGAGAGTGGTGGTTTGAAGAATTTGAGATTGGTGGTTTGAAGAATTTTGAAGAATGTGATAGGAAAAAAGTCTATATTGCTCAAACACCCTCTCAGTAGATATATGGATGCTGCTTGTAAAGGCTCAGAAGGAAGGGAGGAAATTTCAAAGAAATTCTAAACAATTTGGAGAAAGTCCACATCACCATGAAATATGGACTGGAGAATACTACTGGTGAAGGCTAAAAAAAAAAAAGAAAGAAAGAAAGAAACATGTTCTTAGAAACTGGAGGACAATGGACCCATGTCATGCATTGGCTGACAGTTCAGTGGAATTGTCCTGCAGTGATATGGAAAGCAGAATTTGTAAATGAAAGTCTGGAAAATTAGATGTGATTTCCAAGGAAAGTGTTGAAGATGGTTTTCTCTTGATGCTTATGGTAGAATGCAAGAAAAGAGACAAATTAAAGGAAGTACTGTGAAAGAAAAAGGAATCAAGACTTAATGATTCAGGAAATTCTTAGCATACTCAGATGCCAAAATGTCAGAATATTCAGTCAGACAAAATATTCTTTGAAAACATTGAGGGCATGATTCAGATTCCCTGGAAGAAATTAGGGAGAGTCTAGGAATTTTAAGAGTATTATCTTTTAGACATCTCAGCAGAAGCCAAAAATGGAGAAGGGATCTTCTCAGAAAGATGTGTAGGCCTAACTTCTGTTTAATGAGCTGAATTTTTGTGACATCCACAGGAGACCCATAAAGTTCTTAAAATTTCATATCAGCAGAAACACTGCCAACTTAGATTGAAAAGGATAGACAGAGTACAGAATGGAAGAAGGCTGCTGAACCTTCAAAATGCTACTGGTGGTAACCAGGCTGATAAAACTACTCAGCTGCAAACATGTGTTACTTTTCATGAAAAAGAAAAGATGACTCAGAGGGCAGAGCCAAGAGACAAGAGAGAAAAACTTAGAGGGCAAATCTGAAAGCTACAGAAAATTACTTCCAGGTATTGAACAATAAGGGAGCTTGAACAGCTGGATTTCAAAACTCATTTGGACGGGTGATTCTTTTTTACAATCCAATATACCCTTTTGGAAATGTAATATCTATAATCTGCTATCATATGCCGATGCCACAAGTGTATGTTGGGAGCAGAAACTTGTTTTTTCAGTTTCACAGGTCCCCTCATGTAACAAAACTATGCCCTAGGAGTTGAACTTAATGGGTTATAGTCACAGCCTCATCCACATCTGGTTTAGATGATGAGACTGGAATTACTGAGTTGCTGAGATTTGTATGTGAGCTTTGGATTTGGAATTGATGCTATAATAGGATGAGAACTTTGAGGACCTTTGGGTGAAGTAAATATAGTTTTCAATTGGAAGGGACATGGATCTCAGTGGGCCAGAGGTACTATGGTAGACAGAATATCTTCCAAATGGTCCACAATTCTAATACCAAGAATTTATTAATATGTTACATTATGTGACAAAAAGGAATTTACAGAAGTAATTAATGTCACTACATTAAAATATAGAGATTATCTTTGATTATCTAAGTGCCTGTGTGCTAAGTCACTTCAGTCTTTGCGACCCTATGGACTGTATGTGGGCTGACAGGCTCCTCTATCTGTAGGATTCTTCAGGCAAGAATACTGGAGTGGGTTGCCATGTCCTCCTCCAGGGGATCTTCCCAAGCCAGGATTTAATCTGAGTCTCCTATGACTCCTGCGTTGCAGGCAGATTCTTTACCGCTGAGCCACCCGAGAAGCTAGATCATCTAAGTAGACCCAATGTCAGTACATGAGCCCTTAAATGCAACAATTTTCCATTTTCATTTGAAGTCAGAGATGTGACATAAGGGAATGGCAGATTTAAAGAATGAAAGGGGCTCAACTCCCTGCTGCAGAAGGGGAAAATATGGGAAGCTTGAGAAATAGCACAGGTGTCATTTATAAGCAAAGTCCTGCCCCAGCTGTCAGTCAGCAAGGAAACAAAGATCTTGGTACCACAATAGCAATTGGATATCCTTTGCAAATTAATAAATAAGTAAACAAACTCTGATCTAACCTGGTAATAAAGTACAATAATTATCACGAAGAATGTAAGTGGACAAGATCCACCCATTAAATCATGCAGCACCTCAGAGTGAGTTAAAAATAAAACTCAGTAATATGTTAAGTAGTTAGAAAATACTAGAAACAAAGAGAAATTGATGGAGACAAAATTGTAGCATGATATGTTCAACTTATCAATCTACAACAGATAATACAAATAAAAAATTAAATAACCTGGAAGAAATTAAATCAAATAAATAAGAGAATTAGCAAGCATACTTTGAAGCCTGTAACCCACTGAGATTATACCTTTTTTTCAAAATGTTTCTCTTTGTACATAAAAATTTATATTGTTACCAATAAAATGTAAATAAAGTCAACTGTGCAGAAATAACACAGGCTAACTTTTGATAACAAAACTTAAAATTAGTAATATCAAAAGAGATCAAATGCATAGAAACAAAATGATGCACTCCGAAATGATTTGGTCACATGCTATATTAAATATATCTTATTATCTTAATATTTAGAAAATATGTATGTATCCCTTACTAGTGGTCTTCCATGGTAGCTTAATTGCTAAAGAATCTGCCTGCAATGTAGGAGATCCAGTTCGATTCCTGGGTTGGAAAGATCCCCTGGAGAAGGGATAGGCTACCTCCTCCAGCATTCTTGGGCTTCTCAGACGATAAAGAATCCGCCTGCAAAGTGGGAGACCTGGGTTCTTTCCCAGGGTTGGGAAGATTCCATGAAAGAGGGCATAACAACCCACTCCATTATTCTTGGCTGGAGAACCCTATGGACAGAGGGGCCTTGTGGGCTACAGTCCATGGGGTCACAAAAAGTTGGACAAGACTGAGAGAATATGCACAGCACATCCCTCACTATACATGACATTGTTTCAAGATCTTTATTAATATGCTAACCTTTTTGTACCTCTCCATGACTCTATGTGATATTTGTGTGTATAATTATTCCTATTATAACAATTCTCACTGTATAGGAAATAATACAGGCAAAAACATTCAAAAGTAAATTATCTTTAGAGGCTTCTTTTATAGTGAGGAAAAGGAAATTACTGACTTTCCAGAAACACTCATAAGGTTGAGAACTCCAAAAATTGTGTAGGGATAAAACAAGTTCACCTGAGGCATCTCAGGTTAGAAGTGCCTGTGAATATGATAATAAAGTTATCCAACAGAGGTTTTGATATATAGTTTAAGGCTTAGGAGAAGATATTATGGCTAAAATTTTAAAGCTAGGGAACATCAGCCTCTAGTTAACTGTTGGAATACTTTACCTTGCTATGTAAAATCAATCTCTTTACCTATATGTCTATTAAAACTAGACTTTGAGCTCCTTCAGGGTAAAGACTGTCATATTCATAAATAGATGTTATACTCAAGTAGAAAGTAAAGAATCAGTTCAGTTGCTCAGTCATGTCTGACTCTTTGCAACGCCATGAACTGCAGCACACCAGGTCTCCCTGTCCATCACCAACTCCTGGAGTTTACTCAAACTCATGTCCATTAAGTCCATGATGCCATCCAACCATCTCACGATCTCACCAGTCCAGGTTTGATGCATGATACAGGATGCTTGGGGCTGGTGCACTGGGATGACCCAGTGGGATGGGATGGGGAGGGAAGTGGGTGAGGGGGTTCAGTATGGGGAACACATGTACACCCGTGGTGGATTCATGTCAGTGTATAGCAAAACCAATACAATATTGTAAATTAATTAACCTCCAATTAAAATAAATTTATATATAAAAAAAGAAGTGTAAGTTAGCACTATTCACAATAGTCAGTACATGAAAACAATCTAAATGTCCATCAATAGATGAATGGATAAAGATGTGGTAAGCATATACTAAGGAATATTATTCAGCCATAAAAAATAAAATATTGCCATTTGCAGCAATATGGATGGACCTAGAGATTCTCATACTAAGTGAAGTAAGTCATAAAGAGAAAGGCACATATCATATGATATTATTTACATGTGTAACCTAAAATATGACACAAATGAACCCATCTCTGAAACAGAAATAGAATCATGGACATAGAGAACAGACTGGTGGTTGCCAAGGAAGAGAGGGTTGGGGGATAGATGGAGTGGGAGATCGGGGCTAGCAGATGTAAACTTTTATGTAAAGAATGGATAAATAACAAGGTGCTACTGTATAGGACAGAGAACTATTTTCAATATCTTATGATAAACCATAATGGAAAAGAATCAAAAAATAAAGAAAAATAAGGATGTGCAAGTCTTATTAATTATGCCCAGTATATCTATGTATGGAAAGTGGTGTTTCCCTTTGTTCTAGTAAAAATTTGGTAAGATGCATTAGATTCTCTTTCATTTTATAAACCTTGAAAATATTATGCTAAGTGATAAAAGCCACATATTGTATAATTTCATTTATATGACATCTATAGAAACAGAAAGTATGTGGAGTCTCGAGGGTAATGGGGAGGATAGGATTTCTTTTTTGAAGTGATTAAAATGTCCTAATGCATTGTGGTTATGTTTGTATATATCTGTGAGTATACTAAACAAAACACTGAATTACACATTTTTAATATGGATTTTATGACACATGAATTATCTCAATAAGCCATTTACAAACTGAGTCGGGGAACAGATACATAGCAATGGTACACTGCATTTATTCAGACTCTCATTTGTCCAAGGGCTTTACCAGCTAATTCGATTTAATGAAAGTTATGAGGCACCTATCATATGCAAAATACTGTGTACCATCATTGCAATAGATAAAAGATGAAACAGCCTCTACTTTTCAGGAGACTACAATGAAGAAATAAAATGATTATATAATAATAAAATAATGGTGATGATGATGATGTTAGGAAGAGGAGGAAAGAAGAAGTAACATTCATTGAGTATTTGCTATGTCCCAAAAACTGTATTAAATGCTTTAAATGTTATTTTATCTAATTCTCATAGCAGTCACGGAGATAGATATTGTTGTTTTTCTGATTTTGTATCTGAGGAAACACACATAACAGGTGAACTAACTTACTTAGGGTCACATACCAAGAAATGGCAGGGTGAGAATTTTAAACTAGTACTTATCCAAGAACCAACCCTCTTAACAACCTGAGCCTGCAGATATGCAAAATATGTAATACAACATTTTATAGAACTAACACCAAAAAAAGATTTCCCTTTTATCACAGGGGATTGGAATGAAAAAGTAAGAAGTCAAGAGATACCTGGAAAACAGGCAAGTTTGGTTCTACAGTACAAAATGAAGCAGAGCAAAGGCTAACAGGGTTTTGTCAAGAGAACACGCTGGTCATAGCAAGCACCTGCTTCCAACAACACAGGAGATGACAACACTCAATATCGAAATCAGCTTGATTATGCTCTTTGTAGTCAAAGATGAAGAAACTCTATATAATCAGTAAAAATAAGACCAGGAGCTTATTGTGGCTCATATCATGAGCTCCTTATTGCAAAATTCAGGCTTAAATTGAAGAACATAGAGAAAACCATGAGGTCATTCAGGTATGACTTAAATCAAATCCTGTATGATTATAGAGTGGAGATGATGACTAGATTCATGGGATCAGATCTGGTAGACAGAGTCCCTAAAGAACTATGGACAGAGGTTTGTAACATTGTATAGGAGGCAGTGAACAACAACAACAAATCCCAAAGAAAAACAAATGCAAGAAGGCAAAGTGGTTGTCTGAGGAGGCTCTACAACTAGCGAAAGAAAGAAAAAAAGCAAAAGGCAAGGGAGACAGGGAAAGATATACCCAATTGAATGCAGAGTTCCATAGAATAGCAAGGAGAGACAAGAAGGCCAACTTAAATGAACAATGCAAAGAAACAGAGGAAAACAAAAGATTTGGGAAAGACTAGAGATCTCTTCAAGAAAATTGAAGATATCAAGAGAACATTTCATGCAAGGACCTAAAAGAAGAAGAGATTAAGAGTTGGCAAGAACACACAGAAGTACTATACAAAAAAGGTCTTAATGATCTGGATAACCACAATGGTATGATCACTCACTGAGAGCCAGAGATTTAGAGTGTGTAGTCAAGTGGGCCTTAGGAAGCATTACTACAAACAAAGCTAGTGGAAATAATGGAATTCCAACTGATATATTTCAAATCATAAAAGATGATGTTAAACTGCTGTACTCTATATGTCTGCAAATTTGGAAAACTCAGCAGGGGTCATAAGGCTGGAAAAGATCAGTTTTCATTCCAATCCCAAAGAAGGGTAATGCCAAAAAATGTTCCAACTACCATACAATTGCACTAATTTAACATTCTAGTAAGGTTATGCTCAAAATCTTTCAACCTAGGCTTCAGCAGTATGTGAAGCCAGAAATTCCAGATGTAGAAGCTGGGTTTTAAAGAGACAGAGGCACCAGACATTAAATTACCAACATTTGTTGCATAATGAAGAAATAAAGGGAAATCCAGAAAAATACTTCCTTCTGCTTCACTGACTATACTAAACCTTTGACTGTGTGGATCACAACAAACTAGAAAATTCTTATAGAGAGGGGAATACCAGACCACCTTACCTGTCTCCTGAGAAACCTGTATGCAAGTAAAGAGGCAACAGTTAGAACCAGACATGGAACAACTGACTGGTTCAAAATTGGGAAGGGAGTAAGACAAGGCTGTATATTGTCACCCTGCTTATTTAACTTATTTGCAGAGTACATCATGTGAAATGCTGGGCTGGATGAAGCACAAGCTGGAATCAAGATTTCCGGGAGAAATATTAATAACTTCAGATATGCAGAGGATACCACCCTTATGGCAGAAAACAAAGAGGAACTGAAGAGACTCTTGATGAGAGTGAAAGAGGAGAGTGAAAAAGCTGGCTGGAAACCAACATTAAAAAAACTAAGATCATGATATCTGGTCCCACCACTTCACAGCAAATAGAAGGGGAAAAATTGGAAGCAATGACAGATTTTATTTTCTTGGGCTCCAAAATCACTGCAGACAGTGACTGCAGCAATGAAATTAAAAGACTTGCTGTTGGGAAGGAAAGCTATGACAAACCTAGATAGTATATTAAAATGCAGAGACATCACTTCACTGACAAAGGTCTGTATAATCAAAGTAAAAGTGAAAGTCACTTAATCGTGTCCAACTCTTTGTGACCCCATGGACTATAAGTGTGAAATACAGGATATTTCACACTTATCAGCAATAATAACTGTTTAGGAAGTAAAACTACTTCATTATTCCTCTGATTATGGCCAAAACAATCTTCTAGTAAAGGTTTTTGGAAGGCAGTTTTAAAGCACTCATAGGAATCAGTGAAGAATAGGGATTCTATTTTTTATGTATAAGTATAGACGGTTAAAAAAAGTGATAAGGAAATATAAAGTGTGAAATAAGTGTGAAATTCGGTCCATGGAATTCTCCAGGCTAGAATACTGGAGTGGGTAGCCTTTCTCTTCTCCAGAGGATCTTCCCAACCCAGGTATAGGACCCAGGTCTCCCACATTGCAGGCGGATTCTTTACCAGCTGAGCCACAGGGAAGCCCAAGGACTGGGTAGCCTATCTATTCTCCAGCTGATCTTTCCAACCCAGGAATCAAACCAGGGTCTTCTGCATTTCAGGTGAGTTTTTTGCCAACTAAGTTACCAGGAAAGTTTATACATAATCAAAGGTATGGTTTTTCCAGTAGTCATATACAGATGTGAGAGTTGGACCATAAAGAAGGCTGAGTGCTGAAGAATTGATACTTTTGAATTGTGGTGCTGGAGAAGATTCTTGAGAGTCCCTTGGACTGCAAGGAGATCAAATCAACCAACTCTAAAGGAAATCAACCCTGAATATTTATTAGAAGGATTGAGGCTGAAGCTGAAGCTCCAATACTCTGGCCACGTCATGCAAAAAGCTGACTCATTGGAAAAGGCTCCAATATTGGGAATGATTGGAGGTAAAAGGAGAAGGGGGGAACAGAGGATGAGATGGCTAAATAGCATCATTGACTCAATGTACATAAATTTTAATCAATTCCAGGAGATGGTGGAGGACAGAGGAGCCTAGGATGCTGTAGTCCATAAACTTGCAAAAAGTCAGTCATGACTTAGTAACTGAACAACAACAAGAAAAAGATAGATTGATGTATGTGTCATAAGAATCAAAAGTGATAGAGTCATGAAGAAAGAACACGTCTTATTTGCAGCTCAAGTAGGGTTAAGAAAACTAGTTCAGCTCTGAAGTACATAGGTATCCTTGAATGTTTGACTACAATTTTCATTAGTCATGAAATAGATTCAAACCTACATCACAAATTAAATACTTCTTTTTTTCGGTAAAATAAATATGGTCAAACAGAAAATGACCACAGAACTACAATGTCAAAGGTGAATCTTTCTCAAAATAAATTTGTAATAGCCAAATAAAGTATCACAAGATACAAAACCAGAACCCCCAATTCTATTCATTCTCCTTATCTCCAATATAATCTTTATCTTCAGTCTGAGATCTTTTAATTTTTTTCTTTTTCTGCTTGCAATTACATTATTAATCTAGATTGTATTGGTTTCCCCCCATCTCTTGTCTACTTTCTTATTGACTTTCCCACTGCTTCCCATCCCACAAATTTACTTAAATATTTTGTCTAAAGCTATTCTTATGAATCACATAGCATACATTTACTAGTAACAATTGTAGTGCTTTTCACATAAGGGATAACTTATTCAGCTTTTAGTCTGTAGGCAACATATTAAATGTTCACCTAAATCTATTTAGTCTATTGTCTTCTACATATTTCCTTATCACTTTTTTTAAACCATCGTCTATACTTATACGTAAAAAATAGCATCCCTATTCTTCATTGATTCCTATGAGTGCTTTAAAACTGTCTTCCGAAAACCTTTACTAGAAGATTGTTTTGGCCATGATAAGAGGAATAATGAAGTAGTTTTACTTCCTAGGCAGTTATTATTGCTGATAAGTGTGAAATATCCTAGGCCACCCTCTTCTTCAGTCATTACATAAAAACCAATGCAAATAAAATAACATTTCCTTCTGTTATAGGATAACTGATTTACTTTTGAATCATTCTGCTGACTACATGAAGATGTGATAGAAATAAGTGAGTTATTTTATGTAAATAATGAAACAGACATTCTAGAGTTGTATGTTACTATTCAGAATACGATAGTTGATTGCTGCAGTAATGAAAAGGAAGACCCGAAATCCCAGTGGCTTGACGCATAACAGTTTATTTCTCACACTCAAAACATTCACCCCAAGTCCATCAGCTCTTCAGGGCAGGTCCCTTACAAACATAGATACAGGTTGCATCCATCTTGTAGGTACACTATTTGGAGCACACTGCTTTCAGGTCCACATGGCAGGTAAAGAGAGCTGGAGGGTCACACAAGACTTTTTACTGCACCAGTACTGAAACGACACATCACTTTTGTTTACAATCTCTCTGTAATCCTTCTGCTAGAAGTAATAAATGGCATTGCCTAACTACAAGGGGCTGGGAAGTGAATGCGAGCCCATAGATATTTGATAGTTGTTAATGTCTTTGCCACATTCTACAAATAATACATGCTTTTTAATATTTTAATAAAAAATAATTTTGGAAAACTCTATATGGATAAAAATTTCCCTTAAATATAATATTTTTATTGGCATATAGATATAGCTATATTTTAGGAAACAGCTACAGTTATGAAGCTTCAGTGTGACCTAACAAGGCATTACATTTATAATGTTCCAAGAATGTTACTGAGAGAATCTGGTGTATGCACTGAAAAAATTGGGGGAGTCAATATGTTATTTATGTACCAGATGTTTTCTATCTTTATAATAATTTTACTTGTGACTCAAGGGAGCTGACATAAAATCAGCTACTTAAAAAAATAGCTATCTATTCTCTCCTCATGCCAAAATACTTTGTACATATGACATTACAATTAGCACATCTTCTGTAATGGGTGTTTTTAGGCATCAATTTATAATTCATATTGCTCTTATATAAAATATGTAAAGCAAAAATAAATTTCAACTTATTTCAGCATAGTGGTAAACATGAATCAGCAACAAACATGAGGCAACAAACTCCAAATCTTAGTAAAATATGAAACAGACTATATTCTCCTAATTTAACTCTTATTTTAATTCAATATTAATGCTTAAGACAACAAATTTTTAAACAGCATACTAAGATTTTGGCAGTAGTTTTATGTAACAAGACATACAGTGTACTAGAGGTCTGGCACTCAACTTGCTTACAGTAAACCAGCTTCAATATGAAGGCATTAAATATTTTTTATAACCTTCTTTTTACATGCTAAATATTTTGGAAAGTATGCAGTCAAACACAGTAATGAAATTAATATAGTAAGATTAATAAATTAAAAGCTTGAAACTTGTACCCTAAGTGTAAATCATATTAAAAAAAGGATTATTGTTTATATAGAATGTCCCTGGATAATCAAAACTTAATAGTATGAAACATGCAAAACATTTCAGGATAAAGATTTATTAATAAAAAAAAATACCAGGGTCTATTTAAAATGATTCTCCTCCAAAGGGTATCAAAGTTAATTCAAATCATGTAACACTCTAACACTAAATATTATTCACTACTGTGGAAGTGGAGATAAGTTTTATAAAACTGGAGTTTTACATATACTGTAAATTGCTGTCTTTCTTGTTCATGTGAAGCAGCATACATTACAAAGTAAAAAGAATGGCTGCTGCACTAGCAAAAATAGGATGTGTAAGTATCAAAGGCACACTATTCAGCTCGCCAAAGTGATAGCAAACTCTTTCCCCCCCACAGCCCTTTCCCCATGTAAACAAAAGTTTATTAAGGAGGAAAAAAACCTAAATTTTAATCTTCAAATGTAAATATTTTGAGACATTAATGTTAAGTCCATGCTTCAAAAAGGTCAACTATTGTTGCCTGGATATTTCTGAATATATTTTAAAGATGTATCCAAATTAGATACTTTTGACATTAGATACATTGTTTGGTCAGAATTATTTATCATCTAAAACATTTAATTTAATTCTAAACATTTTAACCCCTAGTATGACGACACGATTTTAGCTCTCAGAGAAATTAGCCAGTGGAGGGAAAAACATGTAAACAAAACAAAACCCTACATTTAAGCTGCAGGCAACAATTAAGGCCCTTTCTGGCACAGTGGCATTTGACTGGCAACAAAGTCCAGGAATAATTCTACTAACACAGGGAAACTCATGCATTTTGGTAAATATGCTCTAACACTCACAGTTGAATTTTCCTATAGACCTTTCTTGATTTTTTCAACAGGTAAATCTTCCTATTTTTTTCTTGATACTATACTGATTTGTGACTTGAATCTGATTTCTTTTTCTTCTTCTTACTATGTTTTTTGTACTGTTTCTTCTTCTTCTTTTTTGCCTTTTCTGTTCCTTTTTCTTGCTCTTCACGTCTTCTCTTCTTTTTTGTTTGCATCTCTTCTTCATAATCTGATTCTGATGAGGACTCCAATGATAAAGGTTTATCCTCAGGACAAGTTTTCTTTCTTTTTTTGCTGAGATTTCTAATACACTTTTCTTTCTCTGTTTCATCCTTTGACTTCTTTTTCTTTTTTACAGATTCCTTGCTCTCTGATTCAGAATCACATGGAGAGCTTTCTGATGATTTGTATGAATGGTTCTTCTTTTTCTTTCTCTTTTTTCCTTCTTTCTTTTCCTCATCTTCAGAATCTGGGGAACTGCTTGAAGAATCAGAGCTTAATGAAGAAGAAGATGAAGACCGACAAGATTTCTTCTTTTTCTTTTTCTTTCTGTCTCTTTTTTTGGATAAACTCTCATTTCCACTTAATAATTTCTCTCTGCTTTTTTCTAGTTCCTTCTTCCAGTTCTCATTCATTTTTTCTTCAAATTCAGCTAATGCCTTGGAGCCTTTCTTTTTATTTTCTAATTGTTTCTTCACTTCTTCCCAGGTGGGCCTTGGTCGATTCAGATAATCTTGTATTGTTGGGCCTGCAGATTGAGATAGGCCCCTCCATCTGGCCATTGCTATAGGATTCATATAGGCCACCCGATTGTCCCGCTTCCCCATGGTGCCTGATGGTTCCCAGAGCAGACTCTCAGTTTCTAAAGAGAATAAAGGCAGACACCCTCCTTAAATTCTTCATCTGCTGGTATACCAAGCAGGTTTCATTCTGTGAGAGAAACAGATGGAATGATTACAAAATGCCCTTAATATAAGACAAAGTAAGCACATAAGTTTAATTGTTCACTGTTTATCACATAGTATGGTAGAAAGATTTACAAAATCTTAGACTTTGAGAAAAAATAATATATACACAAAAGTTTTACATGTTTTAGACATTGTGGTATAAATATAACATGAAGTGTTTTTCATATCTCATGTAAGGTTCTGACTGTTATCTAAATTTTAAATAACTATTTCTTTTTATATTGTATGGTACTTACCTTCCTTTTTTCTTTCTTTCATTCTGCCTTATATGGTATAATGAGAGAGAAATTTCTGTGGCCAAATTCTGTACCAGGCACACCGTCCCCATTTTAGTAGAGTGCAGCACAATCCATTCCACTCTTTGACAGAAACCTAGGAGTGATGCCTGAAAAATCCTTCTCCCTCAATTCACATATCCAATTCATTAATAAAACTTGCTGCTTAAACCCCCACAACAAAAGGTTTCATGTTTGTTCACTTCTCTTCAAATAGGCTGTCATCAAAATAGTGCAGGTACTGTCACCTGTCATTTGGATTATTAATCTCTATTAGATGCCGGGGACTGCTCAGTGTTGTGCAGTGGATTATCTTATTCAGTCTCTAGACTAGTCTAGAGGTTAGTCATAGATCAACATCCTATGAAGTTGATCCCGTCATTATCCTATTATACAAATGAAGAAACTGAAGCTTAGAGAGTTTGAGTAACTTGCATAAAGTGAAATAATAAATGGCAAATGGTAAAACCAGGATTTAAATCAAGGCAGCATGAAGCCAAACCCTGTACACTTAACACATTATATTGCCTCTTGACATCAACTTCTTGATAGCCCTATTTTTTGCCCTTATTCTCTTCCCTCTCTGTCCCACACTGAAATCAGAAGGATTTTAAAATAGTCTAGTGGCTTTATATTTTAATGAAAATCAATCCAAATTCCTATAAAGATCCAATACAATCTGTCCTGCTTATAGCTCTTACATTTCAACAGTTTTCTCAATTCTATCTTTTCCAGTTTTCTCTTGGTTTCTGGAACATGCTAAGCTTCAAGCTTAGCCACCTTAGCCAGTTTACCTTATCTTCAGATCTAAGTTTAAAGTCAGTTCCTCAGAAAGGCAACTATTAGGTTGAACTATATAAAATCACCAATTATAATAAACAAAAATAGTCAAATACTAGCAATTTCACATGGTTCAACCTTATACTATGTTGCTTCTGTATCTATCCCTTACACTCATTATTCTGTATAACAGTTTCTTGCCTCTTATATTCATAGCACTTAGAAAACTGATGATTATTTTCTTTATCTATTTGAATGTGTATTTGTGTGTGTGTGAATGCATGTGTGTGTTCACGTGCATATGCATATGTGTATTCATTTCTAAACATAAGGCCAAGAAGGGTAAAAGTCACATTTGGCCTGTCTTCTAGCCATGATGTTCCCAGTACCTTACATGGCATCTGGTCCACACTAAGTACTCAATAAATATTTGCTCAATAATAAACAAACAAATGAGTGGATTGATGGATGGGTAACTCTGTGAGAGAGGTGCATTCAGAGAAGGCTCCTGAAGTTGGTGATGCCAGTACAAGGTTCTGAAGAATAAATAGTTCACTGAGGAAATAAGGAACTGAAAGACATTCTAGGCAGAAGAAACAATACATGGCTTCTGCACAACAAAGGAAACTCTAAGCAAGGTGAAAAGACAGCCTTCAGAATGGGAGAAAATAATAGCAAATGAAGCAAAGGACAAATAATTAATCTCAAAAATATACAAGCAACTCCTGCAGCTCAATTCCAGAAAAATAAACGACCCAATCAAAAAATGGGCCAAAGAACTAAACAGACATTTATCCAAAGAAGACATACAGATGGCTAACAAACACATGGAAAGATGCTCAACATCACTCATTATCAGAGACATGCAAATCAAAACCACAATGAGGTACCATTTCACGCCAGTCAAAATGGCTGAGATCCAAAAGTCTACAAGCAATAAATGCTGGAGAGGGTGTGGAGAAAAGGGAACCCTCTTACACTGTTGGTGGGAATGCAAACTAGTACAGCCACTATGGAGAACAGTGTGGAGATTCCATAAAAAACTGGAAATAGAACTGCCTTATGATCCAGCAATCCCACTGCTGGGCATACACACGGAGGAAACCAGAATTGAAAGAGACATGTGTACCCCAACGTTCATCGTAGCACTGTTTATAATAGCCAGGACATGATGGATATCTAAACTAGATATCCATCAGCAGACGGATGGATAACAAAACTGTGGGTACATATACACAATGGAGTATTACTTGGCTTTTAAAAAGAATACATTTGACTCAGTTCTAATGAGGTGGATGAAACTGGAGCCTATTATACAGAGTGAAGTAAGCCAGAAAGAAAAACACCAATACAGTATACTAATGCATATATATGGAATTTAGAAAGATGGTAATGATAACCCTGTATGCGAGACAGCAGAAGAGACACTGATGTATAGATCAGTCTTTTGGACTCTGGGAGAGGGAGAGGGTGGGATGATTTGGGAGAATGGCATTGAAACATGTATAATATATAAGAAACGAATCACCAGTTCAGGTTCGATGCAGGATACAGGATGTTTGGGGCTAGTGCACTGGGATGACCCATAGGGATGGTACGGGGAGGGAGGTGGGAGGGGAGTTCAGGATGGGGAACACGTGTACACCCGTGGCAGATTCATGTTGATGTATGGCAAAACCAATACAATATTGAAAGTAATTAGCCCTCAATTAAAATAAATAAATTTATATTAAAAATAAATAAAGTGTAAACTTGGAAAAAAATAAAAAATAAAATTTGGATTTACCTGAAAAAAAAATACGTGAAAAAAACAAAGAGACTTGAAAGATCACCGCATTTAGTGTTAATGGAGCCTAAAGCGAAAGAGGGCAGTAGCAGGAGGTGAGGCTGCATAGGAAGTAAATAGCCTGATCGTAGAGGCCTTCTTAGATCATTTTAACATCTTAGATTTTGTTCTATATTTGTTAGGAAGCCAACACAAAGTCTGAAGGGAAAGATAAGATATGTCACGGATTTTTACATCAGTCTCCATCCTGACTTGACCCTTTAAGTCGACCTAATACACCTACCCACCATAAGCTCAATGCCACAGATTTTTACAGTTACTCTTGGTAATAGTTTCTGGATTTGATTTGTTCTGTTAACTTACTCTCCCTCCTCTTCAGTTCTCTTAAGTATTTTTGTCATTTTCCCTCTTACTGGAACCCAAAGGTCTGTCAAATATCATTGTTTCACATACTTGATCATCAAATGCCTTTAAGGATTTTAGTTCACATTCAATTGGTGGTTGTTTCCACTACTGCACACTTGAAATAGCATAATCCATTCTAATTACATTTCCTTGAAACTTAGTCTTAATATCATCTAGAAAGACAGGCAAAAACCAATTCACAAATGTTTGAATGAGATGCTGAGGTTTTAATTTCTTCTATGGAACTTATAATGAAGCTAATGGGGAGACAGTGACTATTTTAAGCAGGAGAGTGATATGATCACGTTTGAGTATTTAAAACACAATTTCTTACAGCATGAAAGATGAGCTGGAGGTAGGTAAACCTGAAGACAATGAGGTTAATTCAGGTATTCATACAGATAAGGAAAGAGTCTGAAATAAAAATAGTGGTATTATGAGTGAAAAAGGGGGAAATATGAGACATACTAAGGAGATTCTACTGCAATTAACGAGCAATTAGATACAAAGCATGAGGAAGAGAAAGGAATCTAGGGAAAGGTTCTGCCTTGTTGTAGTTCAGTCACTCAGTGTCCGACCCTTCGCAACACGATGGACTGCAGGACTGCAAGCTTCCCTATCCTTCAATATCTCCCGGTGTTTGCTCAAACTCACATCCATTGAGTTGGTGATGCTATTTAATCATCGTCCTCTGTCTCTCCCTTCTCCTCCTGCCCTCAATCTTTCCCAGCACCAGTCTTTTCCAATGAGTTGCCTCTTCACATCAGGTGGCCAAAGTATTGGAGCTTCAGCTTCAGCATCAGTCCTTCCCATGAATAGTCAGCGTTGATTTCTTTTAGAATTGACTGGTATGATCTCTTTGTAATCCAAGGGACTCTCAGCATTTCAAAAGCATCACTTCCTCGGTGGTCAGCCTTCTTTATGGTCCAACTCTCACATCTGTAACATTACAACAGGAAGAAACATAGCTTTGACTATATGGACTTTTGTCATCAAAGTGATGTCTCTGGTTTTTAACATGCTGTTTAGGTTTGTCATAGCTTTCCTTCCAAGGAGCAAAATGTCTTTAATTTCATGGCTGCAGTCACTATCCACAGTGATTTTTGAGTCCAAGAAAATAAAATCTATCATTATTTACAATTTTTCCAAATCTATTTGCCATGAAGTGATGAGACTGGATGCCATGATCTTAGTTTTCTGAATGTTGAGTTTTAAGCCAGCTTTTTCACTCTCCTCTTTCACCCTCATCAAGAGGCTCTTCAGTTCCTCTTAGCTTTCTGCCATTAGAGTGGTATCATCTGAATACTTGAGGTGGTTGATATTTCTCCCGGCAATCATGAATCCAGCTTGTGATTCATCCAGCCTGGCATTTTGCATTATATACACTGCATAATACTTAAGCAGGTAACAATACACCTGCTTAAATAATCCTTTATTTATTGAATCCTTTTCAATCCAGCCTTGAAATAATCCTTTCCCAATTTTGAACCAGCCTGTTGTTCCATGTCTGGTTCTAGTTGTTGCTTCTTTACCTGCATACAGGTTTCTCAGGAGGCAGGTAGGGTGGTCTAGTATTCCAATCTCTTTAAAAAGTTTTCCACAGTTTGTTGTGATCCACACAGTTAAAGGCTGTAGCATAGTCAATCAAGTAGACTTAGATGTTTTTTTCTGGAATCCCCTTGCTTTTTCTACGATCCAACAGATGTTACCAATTTGATCTCTGGTTCCTATGCTTTTTCTGGCTTGTGAGACAAGATAAAAGGCCAATGACTGGATAATATAGGAAATTACATAGACTTTGAGTAAAGTTCTAGGTTCAATGTTAGATTTATAAAGCTTGAAACATGTGAATGAACCTACATGTAGGAAATTGGATGTATGGGTGATAAAACTCTGGAATGTGACCTGAGTTAGAGATACAGGATTGGCAGTCACTGCGTGATGGCTAAAGTCATGAGAGAAAATTAAATAACCTTGAGGGAATATTTCATATGAAAAAAAGGTTTGAGCACTGGTTCCAAATGAAAAACACACAAGGGGCTGGCAGAGAAAGTAAAACTTACAAAGAAGACATCAGAAAATTAGCCAGAGTGGTAAGAGCTACAGCAGTATCAGAAAATAAAGTAGGGTTACAGAAAGACAGTGGGGAGAGTAACATTTCAAGGTGAGGGCAATCATCCTTAAAGGTTCATAAATTTCACTTGAGGGATTTCTAAACATTAAAATTTGAGGAAAAAACCTAAATGCTCATCAAGAACAAACAGGTTGTATGAATTATAGTACACACATACAGAAAGTTCACCAATGTAACTACTGGTTATCTCTGCATATGAGAAGGCATTATTTCCTTTTATAAGTTTTCCTATACTATTTATACTTTTTACAATGAGCAGGTATTAAGTTTAACTTTAAAAAAATCCAGAAAAAAATGATGTTATGGACAACTATACTAAGTCAAATAGGTCAAATAAGATAAAATCTGAAAATGCCCATTATATTTGACTGTGAAGAAATTATTGGTAACTTTTGCTAACACAATTTCAATTAGTTAGGGCAGAGACCAGTTGACAGAGGGTTAAAGAGTAAACTGGAGGTGAGAAATTACAGACATAGGGTATGTGTTAGTTGGTCTGTCATTTCTGACTCTTTGCAACCCCATGGAGTGCAGCCTGCCAGGCTCCTCTGTCCATGGAATTCTCCAGGCAAGAATACTTGAGTGGGTAGCCATTCCCTTTTCCAGGGGGTCTTCCTGACTCAGAGATTGAACCTGTGTTTCCTGCATTGCAGGCAGATTGTTTACCAGCTGAGCCACCAGTGAAGCCCAAAGAGAGATGAAGAATTTTCAAAAAATGATTTTTTCCTCATGTTTGTTTTTATCACAGAAGAAACTTAAACATATTTAGAGGCTGATGATGTTTAAATAGAAAGACTTTAAAGAAGACAGGAAAGAGAGGCAATAATTCTTTGTGGCAAAACCATAGAAGAAACAGAGAGGAATCAAAGGCATAGTTGGAGGATCTCCCTTCTTGAAAGAGCAGAGGAAAAGAATAAAGAGTATGGGTATAGTTTTTTTTTTTTTCTTTTGTTAGTGACAGGGAAGATGAAAGGGGGAAATTTGAAGCATTTCTCACATAAAGCCTTCATTTTCACTCAATCATACATGCCAAGATCATCTGCTACGATTGACAGGTTGAGATAGCATAGGAGTTTTGAGAACAATAGTTACAATTTGGAATAATACCAGACAAGTGTTGTGGGAGGCCTTCAGACTTGCAGAATCTGTGTGCTCTTTTCTCAGAAGATAATACTGAGAAAAAAAAAATAACAGCAACAAAGTCTCCTGCTCAAGTACTCTGTCTTAAAAGTACTGTGGCTTACTTTCTGTTTCTATTTTAGAAGAGAAACTTTATTTTCTTTATCTCTATTCATTTGTACGAAGTATGCTGATTTTGTATAAATAATGGATACAAACTGTAACAGCCTTTCTCATTATCTAAGTATTATAACAATTATCCGTTCATTCATTTTTATAGCAACTCCCATTTGATCATCTATTATGCACCAGATACTATGCTATATCCCATGGAGATTATGATCTAGTAAAGGTAAAAGTCATTATACAAATATCAAACAAGTGAGTATTAATTATAATCATGACTAGAATGATAAAGGAAAAGCACAGGACACTATGAATAATAGGTGAACTAACTTAGAATAGAAGGTCAACTCTGAGATACTAACATACAATTAACATGTAATCTGAGACCTGATGGATAAATTAGAGCTAGCCAGATGAAGGTGTGGAGAAGGCAATGGCACCCCACTCCAGTACTCTTGCCTGGAAAATCCCATGGACAGAGGAGCCTGGTAGGCTACAGTCCATGGAGTCTCTAAGAGTCGGACACGACTGAGCGAATTCACTTTCACTTTTCACTTTCATGCGTTGGAGAAGGAAATGGGAACCCACTACAGTGTTCTTGCCTGGAGAATCCCAGGGACAGGGGAGCCAGGTGGGCTGCCCTCTATGGGGTCACACAGAGTCAGACACAACTGAAGCAACTTAGCAGCAGCAGCAGCAGCAGCAGATGAAGGTGACTAAAGAGTAAAGGAGTAATAAAAGAGCCAAAGTTGACTGTATGTTCCAATCACAAGGAATATCAGATGCTAAGGCCCTAAGGTGAAAAGGAAAAGCCAAATGCAATGCATATATTCACATTACTACACTGTTGTAAACCAGATATCATATCCACTTCTCCATGTTAAAAGTGACCATTTTTCATTGAACATGCTCAGGTGAAAGTCAATATGAATTCAAATTAATTAAAAGCATATTTTAATGTTTCACAGTCTTAATTTCAATTGTCACTATCATTAAGGCTAGTTATTTTAAAGAGCTACTCTATTTTACAAATCATTTCATTCAATTTTTAATGATATATCAAACTGTAGGCAACATACTCTCTCTCACAGACATAGGAACTTCAGCTAAAAAATCTTTGCAAATAGTTGGCAATAGCTCTGAGACTTTACCCCACGTCCGACGTCAGGGATGGTGGCCAAGAGGAGCTACCCCACGTCCAAGGTCAGGGGTGGCAGCTGAGAGGAGCTACCCCACGTCCCAGGTAAGGGGCGGCGGCCGTGAGGAGCTATCCCCTGCCCAAGGCCAGGGGTGGCAGGCAGGAGGGGCTGCCCCATGCCCAAGGCCAGGTGTGGCAGTTGGGAGGAACAACCCTGCCGGGAGCCGGTGAGGCATTCCGCTCATGACAAAGGTCATGAGGAAGGAGGCTCGGCATACGCAAAGGCGGGATCGAGCCTCAGGAGTCCACCCGGATATTCTCGAGCATTTTCCCCCCAAAAAACCAGAGTCTGCCTACTTTATTGCTTTGTGCTCTCACCTCTGACTTTACTGGGGGCTGTCCCCCACCACCATCTCATTCTCTTTGTCAAAGAGTTAACTTACAGCTCCAATTAATAAAGTTCCTGGGCAATTAGGAGTGTTTAAATCCAAACCCCTCAGATGGCTCTCTAACTTGCCTGACAAGTTTACCCGGACTCCTGCAGCTATGCATACGATTGTTTACAGTCTCCCAGCCTCGAGAGGCATGGGAAGCTTAAGATATTCAAATAGCTTAGAGCCTCTCAGAGAGTTAGAAACTGTCAGAATAAGACTAGTAAAGGATTTCATTGATGAGCCAATGTTTGTTGCCAAGTTTTCACATCCCCTGAATTGTATCCTTGAATGTGTATTAATTAATATAGTTGGTATGTAGAAAAAATAAGTAGTGGCCTTGGTGTTAGTAACTTTAGACCCTTAAGGTAATAAATTATTTTCTTTGTTGTAAACCCATTACACATCCGCCCTATAGGAATGCAATTTTATCTTTGGAAGATGGCGCCAAACCTTAAAATAATAACTCTTAGAGAAAATAAGTCTTTGTTGATAAGTTCTTGTCAAGAGTCATAAAATGTTAGTAGGCCTTCTGGCCAGAAGATGATGTAAATCACCTAAACCATTTGTATACGATAAATTTGCAGGAAAGAAACCCTGGTTTTTGATAAGAATCAAAGACTGCTGACTTTGCATCCCCTATTATCCTCTATGTGTAACTTAGGGTATAAAAGCCCCTGTTAAAAATAAAGCTACGGGCCTTGTTCACCAATGCTTGGTCTCCCCATGTCATTCTTTCCTTTAACTTCCGGCTGAAGTCTCCATCTGGAGCGTGGATATCCTCTGCGACCACTTATTCGCCTGGGCTTCTAAGACCCACTCGAGAAGGTGTCTAAGGTGGGGCACCTTCCGCTATTCGAGAGGGCGCCTGCAGCCTCCGTGGTCAGAGCTAACCTGGTGTCATGGGTTATATTGATTTTCCGCGTAAACCAAGCTACTCAGCCTCTTTTCTCCACTGAATTTTCCTACTGAGCTATCCTCATTCTATTACTCTTTATATCTCTAATTACCATTTGAATAGGTCGCCGACGCCGTCTCCCCTTCGAATACCCTGGATCAGCCGGGGCTGGTCCTCGGCACAACCCCACATCCAAGGAGCCATGGCTGAATGGGAACAGGAGGGCCTAGAGGAGCCTTGACCACATTCAAGGTCAGGAGGGGCAGTGGTGAACTGATACCCCTCATCTAAGGTAAGGAGCAGTAGCTGTGCTTTGCTGGAACAGCCGTGAAGAGATACCCCAAGTCCAAAGTAAGAGAAACCCAAGTAGGATGGGAGGTGTTGCAAGAGGGCATCAGAGGCAAGACACACGGAAAACATAATCACAGAAAACTAGTCACTCTGATCACACTAGGACCACAGACTTGTCTAACTCAATGAAACGAAGCCATGCTCTGTGGGGCAACCCAAGACAGGCAGGTCATGGTGGAGAGGTCTGACAGAATGTGGTCCACTGGAGAAGGGAATGGCAAACCACTTCAGTATCCTTGCCTTGAGAACCCCATGAACATTACGAAAAAGCAAAATGATGGGATACTGAAGAGGAACTCCCCAGGTCAGTAGGTGCCCAATATGCTACTGGAGATCAGTGGAGAAATAACTCCAGAAAGAATGAAGGGATGGAGCCAAAGCAAAAACAATACCCAGCTGTGGAAGTGACTGGTGATAGAAGCAAGGTCCGATGCTGTAAAGAGCAATATTGGATAGGAACCTGGAATGTTAGGTCCATGAATCAAGGCAAATTGGAAGTGGTCAAACAAGAGATGGCAAGAGTGAACGTCAACATTCTAGGAATCAGTGAACTAAAATGGACTGGAATGGGTGAATTTAACTAAGATGACCATTATATCTACTACTGTGGGCAGGAATCCCTCAGAAGAAATGGAGTAGCCATCATGGTCAACAAAAGAGTCCAAAATGCAGTACTTGGATGCAATCTCAAAAACGACAAAATGATCTCTGTTCATTTCCAAGGCAAACCATTCAATATCACAGTAATCCAAGTCTATGCCCCAGCCAGTAATGCTGAAGAAGCTGAAGTGGAACAGTTCTATGAAGACATACAAGACCTTTGAGAACTAACACCCAAAAGAGATGTCCTTTTCATTATAGGGGACTGGAATGCAAAAGTAGGAAGTCAAGAAACACCTGGAGTAACAGGCAAATTTGGCCTTGGAATACAGAATGAAGCAGGGCAAAGGCTAATAGAGTATTGCCAAGAGAATTCACTGGTCATAGCAAACACCCTCTTCCAATGACACAAGAGAAGACTCTACACATGGACATCACCAGATGGTCAACACCTAAATCAGACTGATTATATTCTTTGCAGCCAAGGATGGGGAAGCTCTATACAGTCAACAAAAACAAGACCAGGGGCTGACTGTGGCTCAGATCATGAACTCCTTATTGCCAAATTCAGATTGAAATTGAAGAATGTAGCGAAAACCATTAGACCATTCAGGTATGACCTAAATCAAATCCCTTATGATTTTACAGTGGAAGTGAGAAATAAATGTAAGGGACTAGATCTGATAGAGTGCCTGATGAACTGTGGACTGAGGTTCATGACATTGTACAGGAGACAGGGATCAAGACCATACCCATGGAAAAGTAATGCAAAAAAGCAAAATGGCTTCCTGAAGAGGCCTTACAAATAGCTTTGAAACGAAGACAAGTGAAAAGCAAAGGGGAAAAGGAAAGATACAAGCATCTGAATGCAGATTTCCAAAGAATAGCAAGAAGAGATAAGAAAGCCTTCCTCAGCAATCAGTGCAAAGAAATAGAGGAAAACAAAAGAATGGAAAAGACTAGAGATCTCTTAAAGAAAATTAAAGATATCAAGGGAACATTTCATGCAAAGATGGGCTCGACAAAGGACAGAAATGGTATGGACCTAAGAGAAGCAGAAGATATTAAGAAGAGGTGGCAATAATACACAGAAGAACTGTATAAAAAAGATTTTCATGACCAAGATAATCACGATGGTATAATCACTCACCTAGAGCCAGACATCCTGGAATGTGAAGTCAAGTGGGCCTTAGAAAGCATCACTACTAACAAAGCTCCTGAAAGATGATGCTGTGAAAGTGCTACACTCAATATGCCAGCAAATTTGGAAAACTCTGTAGAGGCCACAGGAATGGAAAAGGTCAGTTTTCATTTCAATCTCAAAGAATGGCAATGCCAAAGAATGATCAAACTACCGCACAATTGCACTCATCTCACACACTAGGAAAGTAATGCTCAAATATCTCCAAGCCAAGCTTCAGCAGTACATGAACCGTGAACTTCCAGATCTTCAGCTGGTTTCAGAAAAGGCAGAGGAACCAGAGATCAAATTTCCAACATCCGCTGGATCATTGAAAAAAGCAAGAGAGTTCCAGAAAAACATCTATTTCTGCTTTATTGACCCTGCCAAAGCCTTTGACTGTGTGGATCACAATAAACTGTGGAAAATTCTGAAAGAGATGGGAATACCAGCCACCTGACCTGCCTCTTGAGAAACCTATATGCAGGTCAGGAAGCAACAGTTAGAACTGGACATGGAACAACAGACTGGTTCCAAATAGGAAAAGGAATACATCAAGGCTGTATATTGTCACCCTGCTTATTTAACTTATATGCAGAGTACTTCATGAGAAATGCTGGGCTGGAAGAAGCACAAGCTGGAATCAAGATTGCAGGGAGAAATATCAATAACCTCAGATATGCAGATGACACCACCCTTATGGCAGAAAGTGAAGAGGAACTAAAAAGCCTCTTGATGAAAGTGAAAGAGGAGAGTGAAAAGGTTAGCTTAAAGCTCAACATTCAGAAAATGAAGACCATGGCATCTGGTCCCATCACTTCATGGGAAATAGATGGGGAAACAGTGGAAACAGTGTCAGACTTTATTTCTTGGGGCTCCAAAATCACTGCAGATGGTGACTGCAGCCATGGCACGGGTAGGGAGGAGGGAGGGGGTTCAGGATGGGTAACGCGTGTATACCTGTGGAGGATTCATGTTGATGTATGGCAAAACCAATACAATATTGCAAACTAATTAATCTCCAATTAAAATAAATAAATTTATATTAAAAAAAATAAAATAAAAGATGCTTACTCCTTGGAAGGAACAACCTAGATAGCATATTGAAAAGCAGAGACATTACTTTGCCAACAAAGGTTCGTCTAGTCAAGGCTATGATTTTTCCAGTGGTCATGTATGGATGTGAGAGTTGGACTGTGAAGAAAGCTGAGTGCTGTAGAATTGATGATTTTGAATTATGGTGTTGGAGAAGACTCTTGAGAGTCCCTTGGACTGCAAGGATATCCAACCGGTCCATTCTAAAGGAGATCAGCCCCGGGTGTTCTTTGGAAGGGATGATGCTAAAGCTGAAACTCCAGTACTTTGGCCACCTCATGCGAATAGTTTCCTCATTGGAAAAGACTCTGATGCTGGGAGGGATTGAGGGCAGGAGGAGAAGGGACGACAGAGGATGAGATGGCTGCATGGCATCACCGACTCAATGGACGTGAGTTTGAGTGAACTCCTGGATTTGGTGATGGGACAGGGAGGCCTGGCATGCTGTGATTCATGGGGTCGAAAAGAGTCAGACACGACTGAGCCACTGAACTGAACTGAACTGAGACTTTAAAACACCCAACTCTTCTGCAAAGCTCTGGAAATTTAGATGCAGCCTCTATCAAATAAAATTAATGTTCTTTATTACCACTAGTTAATGTAAGTTTAAATATCATGCTACTGAAATAAATGCCTTGTAAACCTACTTAAAGGCTTTAAGATTACAATGAGTCTACTATATTATAAAATAATGATAATCATATGCACATATGCTAGCAAAGTGATGCTCAAATGTATCCAAGCCAGGCTTCAACAGTACATGAACTGTGAGCTTACAGATGTTCAAGATGGATTTAGAAAAGGCAGAGGAACCAGAGATCAAGTTGCCAACATCGCTGGATCATCAAAAAAGCAAGAGAGTTCCAGAAAAACATCTACTTATCCTTTATTGACAATGCCAAAGCCTTTGATTTTGTAGATCACAACAAACTGAGGAAAATTCTTAAAGAGATGGGAACACCAGACCACCTGACCTGCCTCCTGAGAAATCTGTATGCAGGTCAAAAAGCAACAGTGAGAACTGGACATGGAACAACAGACTGCTTCCAAATCCTGCAAGGAGATGTCAAGGCTATATATTGTCACTCTGCGTATTTAACGTATATGAGGAGTACATCATGAGAAATGCTGGACTGGATGAAGCACAAGCTGGAATCAAGATTGGCAGGAGAAATATCAATAACCTCAGACATGCAGATGACACCAAACTTATGAAAGAAAGCAAAGAAGAACTAAAGAGCCTCTTGAGGAAAGTGAAAGAGGAGAGTGAAAAAGTTGGCTTAAAGCTCAACATTCAGAAAACTAAGATCATGGCATCTGGTCCCATTACTTCATGGCAAATAGATGGGGAAACAGTGAAAACAGTGGCAGACTTTATTTTTGGGGCCTCCAAAATCACTGCAGATGGTGACTGCAGCCATGAAATTAAAAGACGCTTACTCCTTGGAAGGAAACTTATGAGCAACCTAGATAGCATATTAAAAAGCAGAGACACTACTTTGCCAACAAAGATCTGTCTAGTCAAAGCTATAGTTTTTCCAGTAGTCATGTACAGATGTGAGAGTTGGACTATAAAGAAAGCTGAGCGCTGAAGAATTGATGCTTTTGAACTGTGGTGTTGGAGAAGATTCTTGCGAGTCCCTTGGACTGCAAGGAGATCCAACCAGTCCATCCTAAAGGAAATCAGTCCTGAACATTCATTGGAAGGACTGATCTTGAAGCTGAAACTCCAATACTTTGGCCACCTGATGTGAAGAACTGATTCCTTTGAAAAGACCCTGATGCTGGGAAAGATTGAGGACAGCAGGAGAAGGGGATGACAGAGGATGAGATAGTTGGATTGTATCACTGACTCAACGGACATGCGTTTGAGCAAACTCCAGGTGCTGGTGATGGACAGGGAGGCCTGGTGTGCTGCAGTCCATGGGGTTGCAAAGAGTCAGACACAACTGATAATTGAACTGACTGACATGAGATATGCACATATATACATACATATATACTACCAATACCTTTAATTATCATTATATTCTGCTATTTCATACTGACTGATAATATAGTGTATTGTCAGTTTTATGGAATTCACGGGGACGTTTAATGATATTTGACAATTTCCTGAAAATACTAGTTTTAGCAAGTATATATAAAATGATATCTTTCTTCTAAGTAAAACTCAAGCAACAACACATTCTATTCTAGTTGGCAACATGACTGTTCTGAGGGAGAAACTATCCCTTATTTTGACTGGAATCAACATGATACAAAGCTGTGCTATGTTAAAAGCCTTCACTTCAGGTGAATTCCCTCTGGCATAGCTGTGTCATGGCACTTTTGTCATTCAGGGAAAAGGTGTAGAATCTGAAATACTGCCTCTTTTTCTGTCTACAGAATCGTCAAATGGCAAGGGATCAGTCTCTAATATCTTAACGATCATACCAGGAAGTTTAGAGCAGCAATAAAATATTGCAGATACAAGACATAAAATGGAAAAGAAAGGCTATGAGAGGATAAAGTTTTAAGTATAAATTTTAGCTAATTGTTTATTTTAAAGAAATGAGTACTTCACCATCTTACTTATCTTAATATAGTAATATATTTTGGATTTTATATTCAGAAAAACAAATCATTGTTATTATTTAGCTTTTATGATGATGAAGTAAAATGTTTTTTAAAACAAACTTTCTGTTTTAGAATATCTTTAGATTTATAATAAAGTTGCAAGTAAAGAATCTTTTGCATCTAGTTTTCTTATTGATAATATCTTACATTACTATGTACATTTGCCACAACTAATGAACCAATACTGACACATTCATATTAACTAAAGTCTATTCTTTATTCAAATTTCCTTAGTTTTTAAGTTAATATCCTTTTTCTGTTCCAGGAATCCATCCAGTATACCATATAACATTTAGTAATCATGTCTCCCAGGCTCTTCTAGACTGGCAGTTAGTCAGAATTTTCTTCGTTGAGAGGAGTATTGATCAGATGTTGATTTTTCAGGACACTCTTCAATTTGGGTTTGTCTGAGGTTTTTCTCATGTTTAGAATTAGACTGCAAGTTCTTGGAAGAAAGAACACAAGTCAAAAACCATTCTCACTGCATTACATTGAGGGTACACGTGAAGGTGACTTATCATTGATGTTAATGTTGATCACAAGACTGAGGTAGTGAATGTTTGCCAGCTTTTTCCACTGCAAGATCATACTCTGTTTCCATACTGCACTCTTTGAAAGGATGTCACTATGTGCAATCCACACTTAAGTAATGTAGATTTATGCTCTACCTCCTTGATGGGAAATAGCTACATAAAATATTTGAAGTTCTTTTGTATGGGAGATTTGATCACTGTATCAGTATAAATCATGAGTATTAAGTTTGTACTTTGGGCAATATTTCAATACTACTTTACTTATTTTGTTGTTGAAATTATTTCAGCATTGGCCTTCAGGGGCTCTTTTAGTTGGCTTCTGTATCCTTTTGACACACTCTTATCATTTTGTCTCCTAAATACTTCCTTACTTTCTGATTCTACAAGACACTCTAGGATTATCTTGTATATCCTCTGCATTAGCCCCCATTGGAATATTGCTGCTTCTGGACTCTTTCAGCAGACAGAGCTAGGACATAGGAAATTATTTTAATTTATTCAGTCACATACTAAGCTTGAACTAAGTACCTTGCACTTGGATGACACATATAAATTATTTGGAGATGGAACACAAAACACTGTGATTACTATAATGTGGCATCTAGGTGACATGACTGACTCATCATCAATAGAGTCCATATCATGGTTATTTCTCAACTAGTAGGAATGGCACTCTCCTGCATATATTTCTGAAAATGTTTGAAAATTCTGAGTATAGTTAAAGAAAAGAGCAAAGGCCCTCAGAAGAACAACTTTGCCCCTTTAACATTTTGCCCTAGTCAAGAAGCCATGAACAAAATAACAGACACTCTGTAGAAAACCATTTTATATATATATATATAAATATATTATAAATATATATACTATATATATTAATAATATATAATATATTTATAATATATTATTTATTATATATAGTATATAGTATTATATAATTATTATATAATATAATTATATAATGCCATTATATATTATATATAATATATAATAATATATATAATGTACATATAATATATACACACACACACACACATACACCCCCCCAAATTCAACTAAGCATTTGCCCAAAAAGTACTTATTTTGTCAGTGCACTTGATAAGTTTTGGATGCTCACTAATGACTTTCTTGAGTCTTCTTTGACAACAGATTTTGCCCTGTTGTGTGTTTAGATGTGGTAACTCATGGTTATACATACGCAACCAAAACATCCTAGGACCACTGAAAATTCAAGTTCCTCTACACAAGGGATCACCTTACATGAACCAGTGCTAACTGAATACTAGTTCCTTTCCATCTGTGTGATATTACTTCTATTAAAAATACTCCTCAAGTAAGGTTTGCCACATCTTTTCTCCCCATTGTCCCAATTTCTATTTAATAAATAAGTTTTATGTAAACCCTTGACAAGATACTTCAAGTCACAAAGCTTGTCTGTGTTTTTCAGCACTGAACATATATAATCAATTTCACTCACATCTGACCAGTCATGCAAATGGAATATAACTCATATATTAGAAGTTCAAAGTGAGATAGACTTGTGCCTTTCATTTATTCCTTATAATTTTATTTACATTTTCTGTTAAAAGTGATATATTTTATATAAGAGAATCATGAGATGCTTATTGAGGCAATGCACTGTGAATCCAAACTCAGTTGTAGTTTAAAATCTGTCAACTTTTCCCTGGATCTAGTTGTGCCAGGATACACTTGTCAGCTCTTCCAACAACATATGAAAGATAAGTCCTAAGCATAGGAAGCAAACCAAGGAAACTATTATTTCACCAGGGAACACAGTTCAAAACACATTTATTTATGCACAGCTTTAAATAGCTTTAGTTGTTTTTTCAGCTATCAATGCTTCAATTACTACCTTCTGTACTCTGCCACTGTTACATGAATTTTTTAAAGTATATTTCTAAAAACAGAATAGATAATTTGATGCAATGTGTACATATGAATATACTGGCTATAAACTAAAAGTAGCATAGCTAGGTGCATTTACATGAGTCACCTCTCATCTCACAAATGACTACATATACAAATTTCCTAAAAATTCAAAGGCCAGATCATACAGACTTGTTATAATAACTAACTTATAGATGCTTATTTGAAACAATAATGAGGAATACTGAAAAGCATTGGAAAGTGTGAAAACTTGTATTAATAATAAGTTTAGTATGCTGGACTTGCCTGATTTGTAAAACCATGTGAAATAAATAACTCGGTATTCATCTCAAGGGGGAGAAAACTTAGTTTTCAATTCCAAGAAAAACACTAAGGAAGAGTTGGCTTGATGAAGGCATATAAAGTATTTTAGGAAAATTCACTAGGCAGGCTGTTTAACTTCACTGATGCAGCAATCATCATTAGAATTCAGTATCATTATAGAGGTGAAGGACCAGTTTCCCTATTAACTTACTGAGTGCTCTCAGACAAATTACATAACCTCTCTGTGTCTCAGTTTTCAATCCTGTCACCTGTTCCCAGGTTCAAATGAAATATTTTTTGGCCATAGTCTGAAAAGTATTAAAGTCTATATAAATGTAGACTTGATATTCCTATGACTACTTCCACCAATCATGTAATAATGATTACAATTATTCAGTATTCACCACGAATGGGTGTTGTTCCAAGTGGTCTACATGGATTATCTCATTGAATTCTCACTACTTCATGAAGTAGATGCTATTATTTTCCCATCTGACAGATGAGCAAAGTCAGTCTCAGGAAGGTTAAATAATTTTTCCAATGTCTGATAGTAGTAGAGCCAATATTGGACCCCTGGAAGCCTGATTTAAAGCCTGCATTATTAAAGAATGTTATATTAATAGCATGAAAAATGGCTACAAATTCTAGCTGAGGACTCTAATGAAAATATGATGATTATTTGTAGCTATACATCTATCCCTTAAGTTCAGAAGGTCATAGGACAAATGCTCCCTTGAAAGAGCAGGAAAGTGTCTAATGTTAACAAAATTTAAATTGGTTGATGATATCAGTTTCTACAAATTGGGACAACCTGTAGCAGATGTTCTATTAATTGCCATATTAATCTAGAATTTTCAGATACATGAAGCATAAATCTTTCTTGGATGTTGGAGAATAGCTTAAACTAGTCAATGTGTTTTTATGCATAACCATGTGGTGGATACAACTAACTTTAACGATAATGAAGTAACTTGGGAAACTAGAAATGTATAGAAAACTCAAAAACACCATTTCACTCACTATTTTCATTTCTTTCTTTACCCAACCTGGTTAACAGAGTTCCTAAAATGGACTGATTTAAGTTTTCCCATCTCTCTTCACATCTGCAAGTATGGGGATGCTTAAGGAACAGTGTTAATTATAATCAGCAAAAAGCAAATGGAAACTATTCAAATCAGCCTGGATAATCTATAAATTACTAAGAGTTTCTTCCCTTTACAGTCCAGATTGTGTGTGAAAGTCGCTCAGTCATGTCACTCTTTGAGACCCCATGAACTATACGAATTCTCCAGGCCAGAATACTGGAGTGGGTAGCTTTTCCTTTCTCCAGGGGATCTTCCCAACCCAGGGATCGAACCCTGGTCTCCTGCATTGCAGGCGGATTCATTACCAGCTGAGTCACCAGAGAAGTGCACAGTCCAGATTACTTATTACCTGTCTCTGTCCCTTTGCATAGCTATTTGTGTTCCTGCCATGTATATGTAGAATGTCACTTGTAATTTCCTTTTCCCTCACTGGATTGCAGATTCCTAAAGAGTAAAGACTGTAGTACGGCCCAGATTATCATGCTCTCTATCCACTACTTTCACAGATATTCTGAGTCAAAGAATTTGCTAACCTGATATTTAACATGTCATATCAGTTATTTTTACCTATTTGTCATATCATTGCCAGCAACAGTTATCATGCAGTAGTCAAGAATATAGGAAATTTCCACACTAGGAAGTCAGCTGTTTTTACCTAGACTCCCCTGAATCTTTTTCACCCTTTGACAGACACTGAAATAATCTGCCTATATCATTGTCTGAATCAAGAACTTGAAGATCTCAGTACATTTTCTTGATTTACTTCAGACTCAGTAACTCTAGATAACTGTTTTTCTCTATTGAACAAGTCAATTCTAACCCCAAATTGCTGAACAGCACTGAATGTGAGAACACAGATTACTTATGTAATCCTTTAACTCTTCTGATAAGCAGGCCTATCAAAATTTTGTAATCTATTTGGCTGATCTACTCCAAATTGTTTTAGCATGAAATTTCTCATCTTGAAAATAAATTTGATATCCTAAAAATTAGAGAAACATCTAAAACGTGTATCTGCCTGAGAGTGCTCAGTCATGTCTGGCTCTTTGCGACTCCATGGACTGTAGCCCACTAAGCTCCTCTGTCCATGAGATTTTCCAGGCAGGAATACTGGAGTGGGTTGCCATTGCCTCCTCCAGGGAATCTTCCCAACCCAGGGATCAAACCCGAGTTTCCTGCGGCTCCTGCATTGGCAGGCAGTGGTACCACTGAGCTACCTGGGCATGCTATATGTGTACAGCATGCTGAAAAGGAAGAAAACTTGCCTTTCATCAGCTTGAATTACTGGATTATAGGTTCTATAAGGAAAAGATTTGTATGTACTGTGTTCACTACTGAAGCTCTTGAAAAACACATTAGTATAGAAACATGCTATTATATCACTTAAACCAATGAAAACCACCTTGAGGCTTTTTCACCTCAACCACTCCATGGGAACAATTTTCATTTTCTATCTTAACTTCATCAATCAGCATCAACTGACACATTGGATTACTCCCTCCCTCCTCCTTGAAACACTTACCTCAAATGGCTTCCAAGACTACAAACATTCAATTTTTCTCTCACTTTCCCAGCTGCCTTTTTCCAATCTCCTTTTCAGGTGCTTCCACTTTGACCAAAGATAAGAAATGAGATAATATTTGTTAAAGTCTTTGCATAATTTGGCAGCAAGTTTTAGGTTATAGAACTAAAACTTAAAGTAACAACAACAACAAAAAATAACCAAATTTGAAGAGGTGTGCTGACCAGAAGAAAGGGTTCTTTTATTCAGGCAAAGTAATAACTCTCATTAAAAGGTTATGATTAGCACTTTCTCACCATTATAGTTATTTATTCAATTGCAAATATCCACTATAAACAACTCCAGATTATTTGCTGCTTTTATACTTTTCCTACCTATGTATTCCTATGTTCACCTAATGTATTCCTTCCTCATTGCCTATTGATATTCCTCTACCCTGAAGGAAATCTTTGTTCTTAATCCCAATTTCTTTAAACAAAATTCTGGCCAAACACCTGGACTCCTATTTTATATTTCTATAGTGCTTTGAAAAGTATAAAGCAAATTAATAAAAGAGAAATATTGGGATACATTTTATGAAATAATTTAACAACTCCAAACAGTCTAAGGAACAAATTAATTTTTCTACCTTCTTTAGTGTCCCTAAACTTTGATGACCAATACAGACTGAAGAACATAACCATTTCTGATAGCAATAATAGCTATTATTTTAAGACGCTAAGTTAGTGTGATGCCTGTATCCATGGGAGTCTCCAGGATCTTTTCACGTTGTCTGCAAATATGTTGTGTGAGGCTTGAGTTTTGTTTTTGTTTTTTTTTCATATACTTCAACCAAAACATTGCATCACAAAAAATTGAATGTAGACATATATATGAGAATTATTAAGTCAGCATAAAAGAGATTTGAAAAATGTTAAACTAATACAACTCTGTTCATTAGATGTTTTTAATTTTGAAGATATAATTATTTTTCACACAATGTTATCTAGTTAAAATTTAATGGTCTTATTATTGGCATTTTCAAATGGATTAATATTTTAAAATTTCTGTTTAGTTTTTAATACCATACATATCAATAGCTATTATTTATCAGATATTCTTTACCACATAAACAAATGCTCTTTGGGGTTCTCAGTAATTTCTAATAGTGTAAGGGGATCCTTAAACCAAATGGTTTGAGAACTATTCCTCTAGGAAACTTTTCTCAAAATATGTCCACTGATTATCTGCATCAGAATTATTAATATCTGTGATACTTGATAATAATATAGGTTTCTGGACTCCATATAAATCCTACTAAATCATAACTTCTGGGGTCATGAACGTATTTTTAACATGACCCTCAGGTAATTATTAAGTACATTAATGTTAGAAAAATTTAATAAAGAGGTATATCGACTTTGGAGTCTGATGGATTCAAACTCTAGTTCTGCTACTTCTTGTTTGTCATCCTAACCTATACCACTTTCTGCCAACCAATTTCTTACTCTTACTTTCCCCTCACTCCCATCTCTTGAATCCTCCTCCAATTGCACATCAATTAAATACTTCCTCATTTCCAGAGTAAGATGGAAAATTTGTATGCAAGAGGTATTTAGGGGCAGCAATCTGGCTCTGAGTGAAAGTTGCTGTTGTTGTTCAGTCACAAAGTTGTGTCCAACTCTTTGCAACCCCATGAACTGCAGCACACCAGGTTTCCCACCATCTCCTGGAGTTTGCTCAAACTCATGTCCATTGAGGCAGTGATGCCATCCAATCATCTCATCCTCTATCATCCCCTTCTCTTCCTGCCCTCAATCTTTCCCAACATCAAGGTATTTTCCAGTGAGTCAGCTCTTCTCATCAGAGAAAGTTAGGGACTTAAAAGTTGCATTTTCATAGGAAGCACATTGCTTCTACTTAAGATTGTCTCACTTGGAGATGTGGAGATGATAAGAATTTGGAAGGGGGTTATACTGCCTAGGCTGTGCCTTGGCATCAACACTTACCTATTTGCTTCTGCTCTTGAACAGGGAGGACTTCAAAGGATTCTACTTTCTTTTCCTCACTTTGGGGCACACAGTACAGTGAAGATGGCAGCCATTTTGTCTTCCCTTGGTGCTGCCCCTGTCTGTTATCCTAACAAACCTTCCATCCACTTCCTCAATCCTTGCTGTGATTTGAATACACAGTTCTGACTAGAGGTCTGAAACTGATTATGATGTCATTATAACAGAAACCCAACAGAAATCATGAATTTTGCCCAGCTGTGAAAAATCGCTTTAAGAACCCCAGGCTTATTTAAATATAGCAAAATTTTTTTTTGGAAAACAGTGCAATTCAAGATAAAGTCCACTAATGCTCAAGCTCAGAATCATATAGGCTTTTTTTTTTTTTTTTTTTTTTTAATGCAGAGTCCTAGGCTTCATCCCAGGCTAAGTGTTATCAGAGTCTCTAAGTCCCACAAACGTGTAATTTTAATAATTTCCTCAGGTTATTATGGTAAAAAGTCCAAAAACCATTCCATGAGGAAATTTCAACAATAAAAATAAGAGAAACATAAGTGTATTTTGTATAACAACTTAGTTCCTTTGTTGATTGCAAATAGATAAATGATGTTACCCACATGCTTTTCCATACAGTCATAATATTTGCTTCAATTTATGTAAAACTTTATACTATTTTATCAGTGTGCCAGTTGTACCTGGATGAGGGAGGCTAATTCACACTAACTAAAGTCCATGATATCAATGTATAAATCAGATGCTCATGCATTAGTTTATAACTGGAAACATTGTAAACATAGGGTTGTTCAGTTTGATAACCAGCATCCTGAATCCATTAGATAAAACATGTAAAAAGTACAAAATTCAAAGTACATATGAACCTGAAAATCATTAAAAAATGACTCAGTAGATATTCTTAATGATTACTGCCTCAAGATTTAATTTGATCTATCTAGACATGGAACAACAGACTAGTTCCAAATAGGAAAAGGAGTAGGTCAAGGCGGTATATTGTCACCCTTCTTATTTAACTTATATGCAGAATACATCCTGAAAAACACTGGGCTGAAGGAAGCACAAGCTGTAATCAAGATTGCCGGGAGAAATATCACTAACCTCAGATATGCAGATGACACCACCCTTATGGCAGAAAGTGAAGAAGAACTAAAGAGCCTCTTGATGAAAGTGAAAGAGGAGAGTAAAAAGTTGGCTTAAAGCTCAACATTCAGAAAACTAAGGTCATGGCATCCAGTCCATCATTTCATGGCAAATAGATGGGGAAACATTGGAAATAGTGGCTGATTTTATTTTTCTGGGCTCCAAAATCACTGTAGATGGTGACTGCAGCCATGAAATTAAAAGATGCTTACTCCTGGGAAGGAAAGTTATGACCAACCTAGAAACCATATAAAAAAGCAGAGACATTACTTTGTCAACAAAGGTCTGTCTAGTCAAGGCTAGTTTTTCCAGTAGTCATGTATGGATGTGAGAGCTGGACTATAAAGAAAGCTGAGCACCGAAGAATTGGTGCTTTTGGACTTTGGTGTTGGAGAAGACTCCTGAGAGTCCCTTGGACTGCAAGGAGATCCACCCAGTCCATGCTAAAGGAGATCAGTCCTGGGTGTTCGTTGGAAGGACTGATGTTGAAGCTGAAACTCCAATACTTTGGCCACCTGATGCGAAGAGCTGACTCATTTGAGAAGACCCTGATGCTGGGAAAGATTGAGGGCAGGAGGAGAAGGAATGACAGAGGATGAGATGGTTGGATGGCATCACTGAGTTTATGGACATGGGTTTTGGTGGCCTCCAGGAGTTGGTGATGGACAGGGAGACCTGGTGTGCTGCAGTTCATGGGGTCACAAAGAGTCGGACACGATTGAGCGACTGAACTGAACTGAACTGAACCAATATCCACCATTAGGTGGGCAACTAAAGTATTCCAATCTGATAATCAGGGCACTCTCTTTCCTAGACATTGCTGGAAACATGCAGCTAGTTCTCTGATTTTCCCTAATGCATTTTTTTTTTCTTTCTGATAATTCAGTCTTCCATTAATTGATTAGATTTTACCTTTTCAATTTATGTTCACATTCTATTCATGCCTCCCCGGAACTCAACCACAACTTTTAGGTGTCCAAATTAAATTATCTACTAGAAGCAGTCCTTTGGGTTACTTTTGCAGGTGGCTTATCTTACTGTGGCTTCTAATTTTTCTCAACTTCACCTTGAATTTTTGACACCATTATACTGAAAAAGGCAAAACTATTTAGACAATTAAAAAAAAAAATCAGTGGTTTCCAGGGATGGGGCTGTGGGAGAAGGAGATGAATAGGCAGAGCACAGAGGATATGTAGAGCAGTGAAAATACTATGTATGATACTATAATGGTGTATACATGTCACCACTGTTGTTCTGTTGTTTAGTCACTGTCATATCCAACTATTTTGCAATCCCATGGACTATAGCCTGCCAGGTTTCTCTCTCCATGGGATTTCCCAGGCAAGGATACTGGAGTGGGTTGCTATTTCCTTCTCCAGGGGATCTTCCTGACCCAGGGATTGAACCCACACCTCCTACATTGGCAAGCAGATTATTTTACAATTGAGCCACTAGGGAAGCCCATATACATCACCATGCCTTTGTCCAAACCCATAGTATCTGCAATGCCAAGAGTCTACCCTAAGGTAGACTTTGGGTGATTATAATGTATCAGTGTAGGTTCATTTTTGGTAAAAACAAACGAAGAACATACAACCTGGGTCTTTTCCTGGGATGGGAAGATACCCTTGGAGAAGGAAATGGCAACCCACTCCAGTATTCTTGCCTAGAAAATTCCATGGACATAGGAGCCTGGCAGCTACAGCCCTTGGGGTTGCAAAAAGTCAGACACAACTGAGTGACTGAGCACACACACACATGAGCATGTGGAGGGCAGAGTGCAAGGAAATCTCTGTACCTTTCTCTCAATTTTATTGTAAACCTAAAACTTCTCTAAAAAATAAAGTCTTAATGTTGATGTATGGCAAAACCAATACAATATTGTAAAGTAATTAACCTCCAATTAAAATAAATAAATTTATATTAAAAAATAAAAAACAATGTTCTCTAAAAAAACACATTCCAAATGAAATTACTATAAATGATAAGTATGCCATACCATCTTTCTCAAAAGATGTTCAGTTATACTAGTATTTCCATCTTTTAGCATCTTTAATCTTTTTTTTTTTAATCTTATCTTCACTTTCTAAGGAAATGGGATGATTCCTGTTCTACCAATACAATGCAGTTCTTCTATGAGTGCTCATTCTTACCCACAGATTTTTTTTTTAATTAAATATTTTTTAAATGTATTTTTTTACAAGCTAATAATTAACACATATTTTTTGTTAAGATTGTAATCTATGATCATTTATCTACGAAATTCTTTGTTCAGGCCTTATAGATTGTGAAAATGTTTCAAAAGAGCAACTTGAGGGAAGCTAACCTTGTTGTTATTTCAAAGTTATGAAAACTCAGTATGAAACTTTTATTTTAAAAGCATGAGTTGTAAAAGGCAGAACAGTAAAATTAGTAGTAAAATGAAAGGATGTGTACTAAATTGAGAAGGATCTTGGACTTAGAAAAGGGTTGCAATGCTAAATCTTAGCTTTACTAGTTATATAACTGTAGGCTAGTCTTTTAGCCTCTGTGAATCCAGTCTTCACATTGGTAAATAAAAAAAAGTTGTCTCTAAAAAAAAAAAAAAAAAAGTTGTCTCTATTGTATGGCTTTGGGTGAAAATCAAATATAGTCTTATAAGTGAACATACTTCAAACAGTTAAATGTTACAGGCTGAAATAATTTAATATTTTTAGAGTTGTTAGTATTAAGAATTATCATGATATCATGAGGACATAAATGGAGGCCCTGTGACAAATTTTGAAATTCAGGTATATCTGAATGACATCTCTCTCTCTCTTCCTCATGCACATACACAAACAAGCACACAATGGTAAAGTTTTAGGAGGGTGCTATAAAAAATACAGACTGCTATGCAAATATTGTGCATCACATATACCCCACTTGCATACATATTATTCTTTACTCTTTTTTTTCTGTCCTGTCCCTCTTCTACCCTGCCCAATTCTAGTTACCTTTCTTTAAAGAAAATCTGATGTGGTCACTCCCTAAAATTTATTTAATTGAACTTGAATTCCTTAGTTTGGCAGAATGACCCTGATCCTGACCTGCTTCTCCAAACTCATTTCTCCTTAACTCTTCCTCTTATTTTCTTTTTTTCTTCCATGTGTCACTGAAATGCCTATGCTTCAGCAACAGAAAATACCTTACTACTTCTAAAATATATTTCCTAATTCTTTGTACAAACATTTTGTTTCCTTTGCCTAGAATACTTTTGCTTTAACCTCCAACTTTCCAGATCCTCCTAGTGGGAAACAAGTTCTTTATCCCTATGTTACTATGGCATGTTCACTAGTTACTTCAGCCAATATTTATTGAGTGTTTACTATGCACCCAGCACTGTGCTAAAAAATGCTGGTGACATTATAATATAGCCATGGTCCCTCACAGATTTTAGGAATGTTCATTTTAAATAAATAACCTACAAATAACTATATAATTATATAGTTACATATAACAAGTAGTTATAACAAATTAACTACACATACACATACGTATACACACACACACACACACACACACACACACACACACCTATGTACAAGGGCTTTCCTGGTGGCTCAACTGGTAAAGAATCCACCTGCAATGCAAGAGACCTGGATTTGATCCCTGGGTTAGAAAGATCCCTAGGAGGAGGGCATGGAAACCCACTCCAGTATTCTTGCCTGGAGAACCACCTAGGATAGAGGAGCCTGGCAGGCTGCAGTCCATGAGGTGACAAAGAGTTGGACATGACTGAGTGATGAAGCACAGCAAAACTATATATTTATAACTGTTAGAGTGCTATAAAGAAAATAGAAAGGGTTTTATAACAGCACATAACTAGTACTTAGTCAATGGGATCAGGAAGATCTCTCTCTCTGAAAGTGGGAATTAAAATAAGACCTGAAAGAAGAATAGTCATTAATCAGATAAAGAGGATGAGGATTATTAATTCAAGGCAGAAGGAAAAAATATATGAAGGTACTGAGGCACAAATGAGCTTGGTTCTTTTAAGAAACAATAGGCCAATATGACTGGAAAGTAATGATTAACAGTGATGGTGCCATGCGATGATGCTGAGGAAATGGGCAGGAGCATGATCATGAAGCTAGTGGAGGTGATGGAATACCAGTTGAGCTATTTCAAATCCTGAAAGATGATGCTGTGAAAGTGCTGCACTCAATATGCTCCCAGCAAATTTGGAAAACTCAGCAGGGGCCACAGGACTGGAAAAGGTCAGTTTTCATTGCAATCCCAAAGAAAGGGAATGCCAAAGAATGCTCAAACCACGGCACAATTGCACTCATCTCACACACTAGTAAACTAATGCTTAAAAGTCTCCAAGCCAGACTTCAGCAATACATGAACAGTGAACTTCCAGATGTTCAAGCTGGTTTTAGAAAAGGCAGAGGAACCAGTGATCAAATTGCCAACATCTGCTGGATCATCAAAAAAGCAAGAGAGTTCCAGAAAAACATCTATTTCTCCTTTACTGACTATGCCAAAGCCTTTGACTGTGTGGATCACAATAAACTGTGGAAAATTCTGAAAGAGATGGGAATACCAGAGCACCTGACCTGCCTCTTGAGAAACCTGTATGCAGGTCAGGAAGCAACAGTTAGAACTGGACATGGAACAACAGACGGGTTCCAAATAGGAAAAGGAGTACATCAAGGCTCACCCTCCTTATTTAACTTCTATGCAGTGTGAATCATGAGAAACACTGGGCTGGAGGAAGCACAAGCTGTAATCAAGACTGCTGGGAGAAATATCAATAACCTCAGATATGCAGATGACACCACCCTTATGGCAGAAAGTGAAGAGGAACTAAAGAGCCTCTTGATGAAAGTGAAAGAGGAGAGTGAAAAAGTTGGCTTAAAGCTCAACATTCAGAAAACAAAGATCATGGCATCCAGTCCCATCATTTCATGGCAAATAGATGGGCAAACAGTGGAAACAGTGTCAGACTTTGTTTTTCTGGACTCCAAAATCACTGCAGATGGTGACTGCAGCCATGAAATTAAAAGACGCTTACTCCTTGGAAGGAAACTTATGACCAACTTGGACAGCATATTAAAAAGCAGAGACATTACTTTGCCAACAAAGGTCCATCTAGTCAAGGCTATGGTTTTTCCAGTGGTCATGTATGTGAGAGTTGGACTATAAAGAAAGCTGAGCAGCGAAAAATTGATGTTTTTGAACTGTGGTGTTGGAGAAGACTCTTGAAAGTCCCTTGGACTGCAAGGAGATCCAACCAGTCCATCCTAAAGGAGATCAGTCCTGGGTGTTCATTGGAAGGACTAATGTTGAAGCTGAAACTCCAATACTTTGGCCACCTGATGTGAAGAGTTGACTCATTTGAAAAAACCCTGATGCTGGGAAAGATTTAGTGCAGGAGGTGAAGGGGATGACAGAGGAGATGGTTAGATGGCATCACCGACTCGATGGACATGGGTTTGGATGAACTCCAGGAGTTGGTGATGAACAGGGAGGCCTGGCGTGCTGCGGTTCATGGGGTCACAAATAGTCAGATACGACTGATCGACTGAACTGAACTGATCTTGAAGAACCTTATAGGCAATATTAGAGATGAACTTTGGCATAAAACTTATGGGAAGATTTCTGAATAAAGGAGAAAAGAGACCTGCTCATATTTGTATTTTAGAAAAATATGTTTTCTATTTCTCCACTATGTTGAAAATAGAATACCTGTGTCGGATCCATCTCGATATTTGGCAAAACTAATACAATATTATAAAGTTTAAAAATAAAATTAAAAAAAAAAGGTAAGACTGTAAACATGTTGAAGGAACCAGTTCTTGAGAAACTAAGCAGCATACTCGGAGAGTTGCAGATCTCAGGTTTATTACTCCAGTGGGCCCAGTGGAGTTAACACTCCAAGCTCTGAGCCCCAAAGTGATTACAGAGTTTTTATAGACAGACTGTAGTGGGAAACACTAGCTGGTAATAGGCTAGCTTAAACTAAGGGGTTTTGTGTGCATGGGAACAGTGGTCAAGATGGGGAGAATGATGCCTGACCTGGAGAGGTATGGTTAAGCAGGTTTGCAGGGGCTGGGTGACTGGAAAGAGCAGGACAAGGGTGAGTGAGATAAACTTCAGTTCCTAGTATTGCAAGTCTCCACTTTCTGAGACTACGTGACCTATGTGATCTAGACCTTGCAAGGGGCAAGCTGAGTTACAGAGGCAGAAGAGAAGGAGGTTATGTAAAATTTTACCTTTTCCTCTTCAAACAGAAGGAATGTTAATCTAGGTGGGAGATCTAGGTTAGTTGGACTAGGTTGGGGCTAAATTGCCATAGCTCTTGAATAATATACTTAACTGGGCACCACATTGTATATCAATTGAGTAACCACTGAAAATTTTATGCAGGGAAGTGACATGATCAGATTTCCATTTTTCAAAGATTACTGTTAGGTAGTTAGAATAGGAAACAGGAGTCCAAAATGGCAGTGGCTAAAAGACAAGGAAGGGAAAAGCCTGTGAAAATAGAACAAAGGAAGGTCAAAGGAAGGTCCAAGGATGTGAATGAGGACCTCACGTAGAACAAACAGCACTCCTGGCTAGCCCAATTTACATAGGGCAGGCCGGGGCGGTGCGGGGTGGGGGGGGGGGGGGTGGGGGTGGAGGGGCGGGGCGGGAGGAGGAAAAAACATAAAAAGAGGAGCCAAGGGGCCAGGGCTGTCTTTTCTCTTCGCGTGTTTGGATCTGCATGCCTTCACGCCTCGAGGATGTATTTTCCTGCTATTTTCTAAATAAAACTGAGCTGTAACATGGAGCTGTAACACTGATCTGTCTAAGAGCTATAACACGGGCTGTTCAAGACCTGAGAGCTACAACACAGTCTGTTCAAGAGCTGTGACACACTGAGGGCTTTAATGTCTGTCACTTCAAATTTTGTTGAGATGAGACAGAACTGAGGAGATTACACTCGCCTGACATTACTTTGCCCCACATGTGAAGAATTGATATTAGCTGTCTAGGAAGGAATGCAGGGTGATACACTAGGCAGTAGTCCAGGTATGATAGCTTGGAGGGGGTGGTGGCAGTAAATGGACATGGTTTGGACTAGGATGTTGACATTAGAGTAGGAGACAATTGAGCAGATATATATGAGATACTATTTTGGAGGTAGAAGCAATAGGACTTGTTGACTGATTGGATAGGGTGTAAGGGAGGACAAAAACAAATCAAGGATAACTATTAAGTATCTGAAACTTGGCAGAGAGAAGTACCACTTATTGAGATGGGGTCACTAAAGAAGATTAGTTTTAAAAGGTGGGTGAGCAAATTCATTTTTGTGCATGTTAATTTTGAGATGCCCATTAGACATCCAAATAGAGATTTTGAATAGGCAGTTAATTATATGAGTTTGGGGCTCCAAAGGGATTTACACTTGGCTGTCTACTTATACTTCAGACTCTGAAGACTTGTAGACGTGAAGTATACTTAAAGACTCTGACACAACATGGAAAATTTCTTTAGGGTAACACTAATGATTTATTCATCTATCAAATCCTGTGTATTATGTGTACCAAACACATAAGAAGTGCTTGATAGATCTGCTTATTTGAACTAAATTATGCAGTCAATTTTAGTCACTTTCATCACAACTCTAACACATAGTCAATGCTACACAAAAAGTTACCAGTAAGTTAAATGTTTTGTCTTTACAAGACAAGTGGCAGTTTGATATATTTTTTTAACGAATTAGCATTGCTCAGTAGATATTCTATCACTGGGATTTTGGAGTTAGAAGTATTTGGAACACAAATTCTCATAAAACACACACACATGTTGGAACTTCCAGGTATGGCTAAATGAGGAGGTCAGGAAATCTTTCCCTAAAGCATTATAAACCTGGACAAAATTAACAAAATAACCATTTCAGCACTCTGAAAACTGACCAAAACTATATACCCATCTGAGGAGTGTTTATTCCAAACATCTCTGACCTTGGGGTACAAAGAATGGGAATCTGTGGCATTAGGACCTGGAGCTGCTCCCATACCTTCCACCCCTCAGTTCATTCAGCACAGAGATTCTTCCAGGACTTATACACTAAAAACCACAAAACACTGCTGAGAAAAATTAAAGAATATTTAAATAAATAGATATTTCATGCCCTTAGATAGGAAGATTCAATATTACCAAGATAGTAATTCATCCTAAATTGATGGATAGACTAAATACAATGCCTATGAACGTCCCAGCTGGCTTCCTTGCAGAAACTGACATTGACAAGCTGATTGTAAATTTCAACTGGAAACACAAGGGACCAGAATAGCCAAAACAAACCTGAAAATGTGGAACAAAATTGGAGGACTCAGACTTGCTAATTTCAAAACTTAAGATAAAAACCACAGTTAATCAGACAATATGGTATTGACCCAAAGATAGGTACATGGATAAGTGGAACAGAATTCAAAGTTCAGAAATAAATTCTAAAATTTACAGTCAGTTGATTTCCCACAAAGGTACCAAGACAATTCAATGGGGGACAGTGTAGTCTTTTCAACAAACGGAGTAGGACAACTGGATATCCATATTTGAATAAAAATAGAGGGGCAATTTCCTGATGTTCCAGTGGTTAGGTGGAGAAGGCAATGGCACCCCACTCCAGTACTCTTGCCTGGAAAATCCCATGGATGGAAGAGCCTGGAAGGCTGCAGTCCATGGGGTTGCTGAGGGTCAGACACGAGTAAGTGACTTCACTTCCACTTTTCACTTTCATGCATTGGAGAAGGAAATGACAACCCACTCCAGTATTTTTTTTTTTTATTCTTTTTTTTTTTTATTTTTACTTTACTTGTTTATTATTCTTTTTTTTTTCTTTTTTCTTTTTTTTTTAAATAATTTTAAAACATGTGTTCCCCATGTGTTTGTTGGTCTTGTGAAAGAGCTCCTTCCTGTGGGAATCCAGAAACTAGCTGTATGAGCCCTGTAGGAGGCCAAGCCTAAGGCCCCCCACCCCCTACCACTATAGACAAGGCACTCAGGCAGCAGAAAGTAGCCCCTGGACCAGCCGTGGCTGTGTATCTACAAGCTGTTTATTAGATCTGTGATTTGCAAATACTTTCTACTAGTCTGTCGCTTTTAAGTTTATTTTCTTATTGGTGACTTTTGAGGAGCAGAAGTTGATAAATTCAAATTGATCAAGTTTGTCTTCTATGGGTCACACCCTCAGTATTGTATCTCTGCCCTGCTCAAGGTCATGAAAATTTTATCTTTTTTCTTCTATAAGTTACTTATTTTAGCTCTTAAATTTGGGTCTGTGATCCATTTTGAGTTAAGTTTTTATATATGGCTTAGCATGAAGCAAGGGTCTAATTTCTTTCCCTATTTTTTTTTTCTTTGAATGCACTACCTGGCTTGCAGGATCTTAGTTCCCCAGCCAGAGAAAGCACCAAGTCCTAACCGCTGCTGCTGCTGTTGCTGCTAAGTTGCTTCAGTCATGTCCGACTCTGTGTGACCCCATAGATGGCAGCCCACCAGGCTCCCCCATCCCTGGGATTCTCCAGGCAAGAATACTGGAGTGGTGAAACCACTTAGCAGCAACAGCAGCAGCAGCGGTTAGGACTTGGTGCTTTCTCTGGCTGGGGAACTAAGATCCTGCAAGCCAGGTAGTGCATTCAAAGAAAAAAAAAAAAAAAAAAACAGGGAAAGAAATTAGACCCTTGCTTCATGCTAAGCCATATATAAAAACTTAACTCAAAATGGATCACAGACCCAAATTTAAGAGCTAAAATAAGTAACTTATAGAAGAAAAAAGATAAAATTTTCATGACCTTGAGCAGGGCAGAGATACAATACTGAGGGTGTGACCCATAGAAGACAAACTTGATCAATTTGAATTTATCAACTTCTGCTCCTCAAAAGTCACCAATAAGAAAATAAACTTAAAAGCGACAGACTAGTAGAAAGTATTTGCAAATCACAGATCTAATAAACAGCTTGTAGATACACAGCCACGGCTGGTCCAGGGGCTACTTTCTGCTGCCTGAGTGCCTTGTCTATAGTGGTAGGGGGTGGGGGGCCTTAGGCTTGGCCTCCTACAGGGCTCATACAGCTAGTTTCTGGATTCCCACAGGAAGGAGCTCTTTCACAAGACCAACAAACACCACTTTTTACATGGACTAGCCCTGGAAGGGATGCTCCTGTGCAGAAAGTCCCTTTAGTCAGGGTTACTGGTAGCTTTTGGAGCACCTTATTCTGCACCAGCTTTAACTACTAGGCTCTGAATGGAGACCCCAGCACCCAGAACTTTGGCCTCTGTGGGAAGGAGTCTGCTATTCAGGCTGGGTTGTTTGGTTCTTTGAGCTTCTGTATGTTTAATTTCTGGGTTTTTTTTTTTTTTTTTTTTTTGAGAATTTGAGGAGGTAGGGGATTAAAAGAGAAAGGCATATTAAAAAAAATAATAAAATAAGCTTGTATACAGAGTATTTGAATAACACTTATGACTCAATAATTATTAGGAAGAAAAAACAAATTAAAAATAGGCAAATAATTTGATTCAACATTTTGTGAAAGAAGATATGAATGGATTAAAAGGATATGAAAAGATATGCAACATCATTAATCATTAAGTTAATTTACTCGCCAAGTCGTGTCTGACTCTTTGCATCATCAATCATTAGGGAAATGTAAATCAAAATACCAATTAGAAACTGCTACATATCCACTGCTGCTACTACTGCTGCTTGCTAAGTTGCTTCAGTTGTATTTGACTCTATGCAACCCCATAGACGGCAGCTCACCAGCCTCCCCCATCCCTGGGATTCTCCAGGCAAGAACACTGGAATAGGTTGTCATTTCCTTCTCCAATGCATGAAAGTGAAAAGTTAAAGTGAAGTCGCTCAGTCGTGTCTGACTCTTTGCGACCCCATGGCCTGCAGCCTACTAGGCTCCTCCGTCCATGGGATTTTCCAGGCAAGAGTACTGGAGTGGGGTGCCATCGCCTTCTCCAACATATCTACTAGAATGGCTAAAATAAAAAAGACAAACGGTATCAAGGTTTGAGGATGTAGAGAAAGCAGACCAACTATGCATTGTTGGTGGGAATATAACATGGTACAGACACTTTGGAAAACATTTTGACAGTTTTTTAATAAGTCAAACAAAATTTTCCCACATAATAGCCATTTTACTTTATGGCCTCTAATGAGAATAAATAAAAATATATGTCCACACAGAGGCATGTTGTCACTATTCATAGAAGCATTACCCATAAAAAGAAAATAAATGGAAAAAATGTAAATGTCCAGCACCAAGTAAATGAATGGGAGAAGGCAATGGCACCCCACTCCAGTACTGTTGCCCGGAAAATCCCATGGATGGAGGAGCCTGGTAGGCTGTGGTCCATGGGGTCGCTAAGAGTCAGACACGACTGAGTGACTTCACTTTCACTTTCCACTTTCATGCATTGGAGAAGGAAATGGCAACCCACTCCAGTGTTCTTGCCTGGAGAATCCCATGGACGGAGAAGCCTGGTAGGCTGCAGTCCATGGGGTTGCACAGAGTCAGACATGACCGAAGCGACTTGGCAGCAGCAGCAGCAGTAAATGAATGAAAAAAATGTGCTATATTTACACAATGGAATACTATTCATCACTTAAAAGGAACAAGTTGATACATGCTACAACATGAATACACCTTAAAAGTATGCTCAGTGTAAGAAGCTAGGCACAATGGACCATGTATTATAGTATTCCATTTATATTAAATGTACAGAAAAGGCAAATTTACACAGAAAGAAAACAGAAGAGTATTTGCTTAAGCCTGAGGATGGGAGAAGAGATTTACTGCTAATGGGTTTCACAGAATTTCTGGATGATGGAAAAATTTTAAAACTGAATTGTGATGATTGTTGCACAATTCTATTAATCTACTAAAATCATTGAATTATACACTGAAAAGAATAAATTTTATAGTATGCATTGAAATGTAGTATGAAAAAGTGAAAGTATTTTTGCTAGAGAATTCCATGGACAGAGGAGCCTGGCAGGCTACAGTTCATGGGGTCGCAAAGAGTCAGACATGACTGAATGACTAACATTTCCACTTTTTCACTTTTTCATACTAAATTCAAAAAAATCTGTTTTAAAAAACACAGGGATGTTTTAAATGGAAGAACTTGGTGGATTTCCTTTATGGAACCTACATGACTTTTGTTAGGCTTAACTCTATGTACTAATTTTCATAATTTCTCCATTTACACTAACACTACTTACAAAAAAATGAATCACAAGCCTGTATCTCCAGCCCCAATTGCTAATACTTTTCCCAGTTCTGGTTTCATATATCCAGTTATGTTTCTGACTACTTCCTGCTAGGAAGAAAGGCAATGCTGAACAATGTACAAACTAATGCAAAAATGCACTCATTTCACACACTAGAAAAGTAATGCTCAAAATTCTCAAAGTAAGGCTTCAACAGTACACAAACTGAACTCCAGATGTTCAAGCTGGATCTAGAAAAGGCAGAAGAACAAGAGATAAAATTGCCAACATCCACTGGATCATAGAAAATGCAAGAAAACTCCAGGAAAAACATCTACTTCTGCTTCACTGACTACACTAAAGCTTTTGATTGTGTGAATCACAACAAACTGGAAAACTCTTAAAGAGATGGGAATACCAGACCACCATACCTGCCTCCTGAGAAACCTACATGCAGGTCAAGAAGCAACAGTTAGAACTGGACATGGAACAATGGGCTGTTCAAAATTGGGAAAGAATATGTCAAGGTTGTGTATTATCACCCTGCTTATTTAATTTATATGAAGTGTACATCATGCAAAATATTGAGCTGGATGAAGCACAAGCTAGAATCAAGAATGCAGGGAGAAACATCAAAAACCTGTTATGCAGACGACACCACCCTTATGGCAGAAAGCAGAGAGCAACTAAAGAGCCTCTTGATGAAAGTGAAATATGAGAATGAAAAAGCTGGCTTAAAACTCAACATTCAAAAAGCTAAGATCATGGTATCTAGTCCCACCACTTCATGGCCAGTATGGGGAAACAATGAAAATAGTGACAGACTTTATTTTCTTGGGCTCCAAAATCACTGTAGATGATGACTACAGCAATGAAATTAAAAGATGCTTGCTCCTTGGGAGAAAAGCTATGACAAACCTAGACAGCATATGAAAAATCTAATACATCACTTTGCTGACAAAGATCCATATAGTCAAAGCTATGGTTTTTCTAGTAGTCCAATAGTCATGTATGGATGCTTGAGTTGGACCATAAAGAGGGCTAAGTGCTGAAGAATTGATGCTTTTGAACTGTGGTGCCAGAGAAGACTCTTGAGAGTCCCTTGGACAGCAAGGAGATCCAACCAATCCATCCTAAAGGAAATCAGTCCTGAATATTCATTGGAAGGACTGATGCTGAGGCTGAAACTCCAATACTTTGGCCACCTGATGTGGAGTCAATCATTGGAAAATATTCTGATCCTGGGAAAGATTGAAGGCAGGAGGAGAAGGGGATGACAGAGGTTGGGATGGTTAGATGGCATCACTGACTCAATGGACAGGAGTCTGAGCAAGCTCCAAGAGATGGTGAAGGACAGGGAAGCCTGGTGTACTACAGCCTATGGAGTCGCAGAGTCGGACATGACTGAGCAACTGAATAACAAAAACTTTCTGCTAACTCCACTTCTCTACCTCAATAAGACTTCCTTCTCAAATTTTCCATAACTATGTTATTACTGCTTTTTGTATCTTCTCATACCCTTAGTACCAATATATAACATCTCATTATGATACGTTTTACTTATTAATATAATTGCACTTTTGATAATTCATGCTTTTATTTTTTTGCTAGTAAATTAAACTGTGACCTACAAAGGCAACTTTCAATGTTTTTTTTTTCCCCTACATTCTCAAAACAATCATCACAGTGCTAAGTATAGAGAAGGTGATCATTAAATGGATGTTTCAATTTAAATTAATAATTCACATTCTTGCATTCATTTATCCTAAGTTTATGAGCACCTACTATGTGTAAGGCACTGGGTTCACTGTCATCAAGGAAGCAAATAAATATATGATACATAATCTCTCTTATGAAGGCATGTATAATCCAGCTGTGCACGTGAAGATTTAGCGATACAAGACTACCATTCAGAAAAGATGTCAAGAAGCAATGCATGATTAAGAGAAATGAGGAAACAAAATCAGTGATTCTGGGATCAGAAAAAGAGCTAAACTGGGTCTTTAAAGAGATAAAATGTTTCTTTTTATTTAAAACATAGAGAGGTTGAGAATATTTCAGGCAGTAAAAATGGACTAAGTGAGAAGGAAAGAAATTAGAATTCAAGGTTTATGTAGAGGATTGGGGAGAAAATTAAGTTTAAAAAGTTGATTAAGGTCAGAAATTGAACAGCCATGGAGGTCTAATTTAGTTTTCCAGACATAATTCTTTTAAAATAGCCATTTACTGAGCACTTAATATGTGACTGGTGGTTTACATACATACATACATAGCTGGCAATTGTTGCATGTTGGATACTGGGCATCCATTTCCTCATTCTCCTAATACTCTGATTTTCTCTTGAGAAGAATCTAATGGGACTATAACTAGAAGCCTTACCCTATTGTAGTGAAAGGGCAAACAATTAAATTGACAGTGACTGAAGTTTCAGTTTATCTTATCCTAAACCATGATTAGACTACTTTGGTTATGAGGTCCTGTGTTTTTGCCTTCCTAGGTATCCAGAGATACTTCAGTTCCTGCCTGTTTCCAGACCTGACTCACCAGTCTTCAACAGATTCTGTGAGACCTCGTTATTTTCCAATGAATTAAATTTTGAGTCAAACAGCCAGAGTTGTTTTATATTGCTTGTAACTGAAAAGTCCTAAGTGACATATTATTATTAGGAATTAGTTGGGCTTTCCTCATGGCTCAGATGGTGAAGAATCCGCTTGCCAAACAGGAGACCTGGGCTCGATCCCTGGGTCAGGAAGATTCCCTGGAGAAGGGAATGGATCTCCACTCTAGTATCCTTGCCTGGAGCATTCCATGGACAGGGGAGTCTGGCGAGCTACCGTCCATGGGGTTCCAAAGAGTTGAACATGACTGAGCAACTAACATTTTAATTCACTGTTACGAATTAGTTATGTATTATTTTCCACTTTTCATTGATAAAGAGAATGTGGATTGGTGAGATTAAGTAACATTCCAAGGCCATACTAGCAACTGGTAAATATGTGTATGATTGACTCTAATCTAATTCTAAAAAATTATTTACCAAGACTCAAACCCAAGTTTGTCTGACTTCAAAACTGTTGTTTCTTTTTTTCCCTTTACCACTCTGCCTTTCAATGAAGATTCACTGCAGAGTTTCAAGAAGGGTAGAATATGATGAAAACGGCATTTTAGAAGGGTTAGCTTCACAATAGAATATAGGCTAGAAGGGAAGGAAGAGAGCTTGAGGTAGGGAGATAGATGACAAGGATGAGGTAAATGACTCAGATGGAAAATAACAGTGGTCTGAAACAATGAAATCACAGAATGCATGAGAGTACAGAAGGGAATAGTAAATAGAATACTTTATCAGTTGTCATAGCTATATCTCTAAAATGTGCATCCTATCAGTTTATACTATTGTATAATGACTTTGGTTCTGTGGTTTTAAATTTCAATACAGTAAGCATATGTCTTTTTACTGAATTAAACAGAATCTCATAGTAAGCATATTATAAACTTAGAAGCAAATTCATATCATTTGTAGTTAAACTATATATACATCACTTGTAGAAAAAAAATGCACTTTGTCTAGTAATTTTATGATCAAGCAATATTTTATGGCTTTAAATTCTTTCAAATCATCAGAAAGCCACAGGAAGGAAAGGATGTCACAAAATCCAAACAGTTATTTGTAAGGGTTGGCCTAAGTTTTCCCCACAAAGTTAAAAATAAATGGCTCAGAAGAATGGTTAGTCTACTCATGGTCTTCACTTTCCAGGCAACCTGAGCCTCTAGAAGAATCCTTTTCTGCATTAAAAATAGCTGTACATGGGGAGAAGAGAGGAGAGCGTGAAATGTATGAGAAGAGTAACATGGAAACTTACATTACAATATATAAAATAGATAACCAACAGGAATTTGTTCTATAGCTCATGAAACTCAAACAGGGGCTCTGTTTCAACCTAGAGGGGTGGGATGGGTAGGGAGATGGGAGGGAAGTTCAAAAGGGAGGGGATATATGTATACCTATGGCTGAATCATGTTGAAGTTTGACAGAAAACAACAAAATTCTGTAAAGCAATTATCCTTCAATAAAAAATAAACTAAAAAAACAGCTGTACAAGTCAATAGGATATGAGTTTTGAAATAAGTTGAATGGAAACGATTTGAATGAAAGAAATGTATACAGATCAGGCTATATGAGCGTGGCTCAAGCAAAAGCTACTTCTTATTTTGCAAAAGCAATAATTGGGACAGTACTCAAGCTCTTTGTATAAACCTTGTTTGACTAATAAAATACAATGCAAATTTCATTTAAACAATGTTATTCATTGTCACTGCAATTTTTTTTTCTTTTTAGTTATAAAAATAATATGTGCTCATTGTTTAAATTCAAGAAGGAACATACCTCAACATAATAAAAGCTATATGTGACAATCCCACAGCAAACATTATCCTCAATGGTGAAAAATTGAAAGCATTTCCCCTAAAGTCAGGAACAAGACAAGGGTTCTCACTCTCACCATTACTATTCAACATAGTTTTGGAAGTTGTGGCCATAGCAATCAGAGCAGAAAAAGAAATAAAAGGAATACAGATTTGAAAAGAAGTATAACCCTCACTGTTTGCAGATGACATGATCCTCTACATATAAAACCCTAAAGACTTCACCAGAAAATTACTAGAGCTAATCAATGAATATAGTAAAGTTTCAGGATATAAAATTAACATGCAGAAATCCTTTGTATTCCTATACACTAAAAATGAGAAAACAGAAAGAGAAATTAAGGAAACAATTTCATTCACCATTGCAATGAAAAGAATAAAACACTTAGGAATATATCTACCTAAAGAAACAAAATACCTATATACAGAAAACTATAAAACACTGATGAAAGAAACCATAGAGGACACAAATAGATGGAGAAATATATCATGTTCAAAATGGAGAAAAGACAATATCATAACAAGTGGTGCTGGGAAAACTGGTCAACCACTTGTGAACGAATGAAACTAGAACATTCTCTAACACCATACACAAAAACAAACTCAAAATCGATTAAAGATCTAAACGTAAGATCAGAGTCCATAAAACTCCTAGAGGAAAACACAGGCAAAACACTCTCTGACATAAATCAGAGCAGGATTCTCTATGACCCACCTCTCAGAGTAGTGGAAATCAAAGCAAAAATAAACACATGGGACCTAATTAAACTTAAAAACTTTTTCACAACGAGGGAAAGTATAAACAAGGTGAAAAAACAGCCTTCAGAATGGGAGAAAATAATAGCAAATGAAGCAACTCACAAAGAATTAATCTCAAAAATATACAAGCAACACCTGCACCTCAATTCCTGAAAAATAATCGACCCAATTAAAAAATGGGCCAAAGAAATAAACAGACATTCCTCCAAAGAAGACATACAGATGGCTAGTAAACACATGAAAAGATGCTCAACATCATTCATTATTAGAGAAATAGCAATCAAAACCACAATGAGGTACCATTTTACCCCAGTCAGAATGGCTGCGATCCAAAAGTCTACAAGTGATAAATGCTGGAGAGGGTGTGGAGAAAAGGGAACCCTCTTACACTGTTGGTGGGAACGCACACTAGTAAAGCCAATATGGAGAACAGTGTGGAGATTCCTTAAAAAACTTGAAATAGAACTGCCATATGACCCAGCAAACCCACTGCTGGGCATACACACCGAGCAAACCAGAATTGAAAGAGACACATGTACCCCAATGTTCATTGCAGCACTATTTATAGTAGCCAGGACATGGAAGCAACCTAGATATCCATCAGCAGAAGAATGGATAAAAAAGCTGTGGTACATATAGACAATGGAATATTACTCAGCCATTAAAAATAATACATTTGAATCAGTTCTAATGAGGTGCATGAAACTGGAGCCTATTATACAGAGTGAAGTAAGCCAGAAAGAAAAATACCAATACAGTATACTAACACATATATATGGAATTTAGAAAAATGGTAACAATAACCCTAGATGTGAGACAGCAAAAGAGACACAGATGTATAGAACAGTGTTTTGGACTCTGTGGGAGAAGGTGAGGGTGGGATGATTTGAGAGAATAGCACTGAAACATGTATATTATCATATATGAAACAGATCGCCAGTCCAGGTTCAATGCAGGAGACATGGTGCTCAGGGCTGGTGCACTGGGATGACCCAGAGGGATGGGATGGGGAGGGATATGGGAGGGGGCTACATGATGGAAATACATGTACACCCATGGTTGATTCATGTCAATGTATGACAAAACAACTACAATATAGTAAAGTAATTAGCCTCCAATTAAAATAAATAAATTTTAAAAATTAGCAAATGAACACTTTACGTATGATTGTATATCTTTTATAGTTCCTTGAACAACTCTGAGGATAGGGGTGCTGATCCTCTGTGCAGTCAAAAATCTCGTGTATAGCTTTAGTGTGTGCCATAGTATCCACAGCTTTGCATCCTGGGGTTCAACTAACTGTGGCTTGTGTAGTACTGTGATATTTATTGAAAAATATGCATGGGTCCATGCAGCTCAAAACTGTTGTTGCAGGGTCAACTGTACTTGAGTAAAATTGTTTTAAAAAGAACTAATTTTTTTACTCAGAAAAAATCTGTCTAGAAGAACTAAGAAAAAAACCCAGTAAGTCCAAAAATAAATGAATTTGCAATGCTTGGCTTCTTAAACATCTACAACAAAAGATAATGCTAGAGCAGTTTTTATTGTGTATTGTGTTTGTATGGCAGGGGTGGTGGTAGAATTGTGTATATTATAACAGGGAAGGTATAAACAGATGTCCAAGAGTCATGTTCAACCTGAAGTAGATTCTGTGTTAACCATCTCATGTAGAACTATGAACATTTAACCCAGCAAAAGAATATCATATAACAATGGAACAGAGATCATATTACTATACAAGTAACAACTATTTCTGTTTTATTGACTATGCCAAAGCCTTTGACTGTGTGGATCACAATAAACTGGAAAATTCTTCAAGAGATGGGAATACCAGACCACCTGATCTGCCTCTTGAGAAACCTATATGCAGGTCAGGAAGCAACAGTTAGAACTGGACATGGAATAACAGACTAGTTCCAAAAAGGAAAAGGAGTACGCTAAGGCTGTATATTGTCACCCTGCTTATTTAACTTATATGCAGAGTACATCATGAGAAACGCTAGGCTGGAAGAAGCACAAGCTGGAATCAAGATTGCTGGGAGAAATATCAAAAACCTCATATATGCAGATGACACCACCCTTATGGCAGAAAGTGAAGAGGAACTAAAAAAGCCTCTTGATGAAACTGAAAGAGGAGAGTGAAAAAATTGGCTTAAAGCTCAACATTCAGAAAACAAAGATCATGGCATCTGGTCCCATCACTTCATGGGAAATAGATGGGGAAACAGTGGAAACAGTGTCAGACTTTATTTTTCTGGGCTCCAAAATCACTGCAGATGGTGACTGCCGCCATGAAATTAAAAGACACTTGCTCCTTCAAAGGAAAGTTATGACCAACCTAGATAGCATATTGAAAAGCAGAGCTATTACTTTGGCAACAAAGGTCCGTCTAGTCAAGGCTATGGTTTATCCAGTGGTCTTTTATGGATGTGAGAGTTGGACTGTGAAGAAAGCTGAGTGCCAAAGAATTGATGCTTTTGAACTGTGGTGTTGGAGAAGACTCTTGAGAGTCCTTTGGACTGCAAGGAGATCCAATCAGTCCATCCTAAAGGAGATCAGTCCTGGGTTTTCTTTGGAAGGACTGATGCTGAAGCTGAAACTCCAGTACTTTGGCCACCTCATGTGAAGAGTTGACTCATTGGAAAAGACTCTGATGCTGGCAGGGATTGGGGCCAGGAGGAGAAGCGGATGACAGAGGATTAGATGGCTGGATGGTTTCACCAACTCAATGGACATGAGTTTGAGTGAACTCAGGGAGTTGGTGATGGACAGGGAGGCCTGGCGTGCTACAATTCATGGGGTCGCAAAGAGTTGGACACGACTGAGCGACTGGACTGAACTGAATTGAATTTACAGATAGCCTTATGAAGAAAAATAGCATACTATATATTAGCACTAATACTTAAAATAGAAAAAAATATGGTATTATACATAAATTAAATTCATTATATGAATACAATATTTATTTTCTTTTAGGGACCTGCCATTATAAAATTAACTAATAGACGAAAATAAGCTACAGAAGTAAGTGTGTCTTGAGATACCTAAAGTAGTGCATGCACATCAAAAATAGACCATTGTTAGAAAAAGGCACCTAAAATCTATGGCTTGGTGTGTGTGGGGGTACTTCCAATCATAAACCAGCATAGCTCATTAATATATTATCTTTGTATGAGGTTTTTTTCACAAGTATTTTTTCTCTTTTTACTCTCCCTGTTCCATTCCAAATTTTTCTGTATTGGCATGAGTGATTAAGAAACTAATGCTTGAAAAGCATGTAAACAATGCTCTAAGTAGGTAATTTTAGAATGAAAGCTGTGGTTGAGCCTTATTTATCCAATATCATAAATTAGAAGAGAGGTATTTTCTAAAAGAGTCACAGTTGTCTTAAATCAAGGCCAAAATTATTTCACCATTAGGATTTCAACCACTGATTCGTTTTTTCTCAATTCAGCATAAAAACAAAGGAAATGAATAAGCAATTCCCAAGTGGACGATAAACATATGAAAAAGATATTCAATTTTACCACTAATCAAAGAAATACAAATGCATAATAATAAGAAATTAACTTAGAGATGTTTATTAAAATGTGAATGGTGACTATCAGCATGTTTTGAGTTATTTTAAATTTATTTTTTGGAATTCAACATACTGACTTTCTTCAATCCATATTATTTCTAGAAAATATAAAGTTATTTTAAAAACTGCCTCCTTAGTTATTTACAGATAAATTATGGAGATTGGATCAGGCTTTCCTGGTGGCTCAGATAGTAAAGAATCTGCCTACAGTGCAGGAGACCTAGGTTTGATCCCTGGGTGGGGAAGATCCTCTGGAGAAGGTAATGGCTACCCACTCCAGTATTTCTTGCCTGGAGAATTCCATGGACAGGAGACCCTGGCACACTACAGTCCATGGGGTCACAAAGAGTCAGACGTGACTGAGCACCTAACACTTTAACTAACTTTATGGAGAATGGATCAGAAAACAGAATTCAGAAATAGAACCAAATGATTTAGTTAATATAGTGAAGGTGGCACTTCAAATAAGTGTGAGATAGAAAGATTATCAAATAAGTGATACTCAAAATATTAACTAGCTAATAAAAATACATTAAAAAGTCTGAATCCCAAACTCATTGCTCACTTCAAAATACTAATTCTTGTTGGTACAAAACTTAACATGTATATTAAACCATTAAAGTACTATAAAATATAAGTTCCTTCATTAACAAAATATGTCCATCATTTTAAGGGAAAATAATAATTTGTAGAACAATATTTACAGCATAGCTTCATTGATTTACATCATTGTTTCCATAGTATATATTTTAATTAAAATTATAAAAATGAAAGGATATGCACACAGTAAGTTTTAGTCAGCATTATATCATCATCCTCTACCACATGTGCCTAGCAAATGGCAGGCACAGAAATATAATAGTTGAATGACTAAATTAATGAACTGATGCATTGTTGGTGTAATTGCAAATTGTGATAATTTTTTCTGGAGAGAAGTTTTGCACTATGTATCAAAGAGTAAAATGAACAGGCAGTTTATTTCAGGACTCTCATTTCTAGGAATTCATCATATGGCTAATTTTTAAAAGTGCATAGCGTAGGTTTCCGAGATAACTATTTTGTAACAGGAAAAATATGTGTACAAGTAGAGAGGTAGTATAAGTAGCTGCAGTACAATAGGAATCTGGTTAAATTAAGGGAAATATTTCCATGGAATATGCATCTATTTAAAAATGAGATGTTCAACCATTTACTGTGAAAGTATAGTCACAATTAATTGATAAATGAGCAGATTACAAAACACAATATGTCACATAGATAAAACATCATATGTAAACACATTTGTATATATTTACAAAGAAAATTCTGGAAGAAAATGTATCAAAATTCTAACAGTGGTTATCATTTGATTAAGATTGTGTTTGTATTATCATTGAAATTCTCTATGCTGTATTTTTCCTTACAATGCTTACATACTTTGACAATCAGGAATAAATAATAAAAGTAAATTCATTTACAAAATAGAAATAAAAGTGTTTCCTAATTTAAAAAAAAAATACAACTAAATAAGCACAAATTCTGTAATAAAAAGGAAAGATAAGGATTAATCTAACTTTAATACTTTTCCTCATTTGAAATGAATAATTCATCATATTTTATATTTTAATTTGTTACTTGTAGTCTATGAGCAAGTATAGAAAAGTGAATGTGATTAATTAGGTTATTTTCTACATTAGTATTCCAAATCACCTCTGTGGATTTTTCTGCTTCCATGGAACTAACAATATATCTTCCAATTAAAAGACTACATCTTGTGAATTTTTATTCAAATATAGATAGGTAATTCTTGTCATTCATAAAAATGGGCTAAATATGTTCCTTACCTTTCAATGAAAAGTAAACACTGGTCTTTTTGGTTGTACCAAGGGAGTCGTTCTGTTGCAGAAAAGAATCCTGTAAATAAGAATAACATATACCTGTTTTTAAACTTCATTTTGCAAAAATTTATTCATCTATTACTGGACCTGTAAATCATACTTCAGTATGGCTAGAATTTTACAATGTTAGAAGGAAACTGGTGGCAGATGACATTGTAAAGTACACCCTGACAGAGGATGCAGTTTCATCAGCACAGATTCCCCCTCCCATCCTGCTATTCGTGAAATTAAAAGCTGCTGCACGAAAGTATAGAACAAATCATCTGCTTTTAAATAATACTACCTAACATTTGAATGCCCGACTACAAGGTTGTTAAAAGCATGGAGAAGGACTACGTGGCAAATCACCAGCAAGGATGGGGTCTATTATATGTCAGCTTAAAAAGAGAAATACAGTAAAAATGGTGTAACTGACTCACGGTAACATGGGTTCGCAAACATTGTAGACGGATATAAACCAGGCTTGCCAAACATCACAGACAGCACTTATTAAAGCTGCTACGTGGAATTCAATATGCCTGCTTTCTAGCCCCTCCCCCCTTCGCCAATAAACGACTCCCACTTTTTCCCCAGTGTAAAACTACATGCTCTTAAGACATTCAGATAAAAGAAAGAGAATTAAAAAAAAAATCCATAATCATACTATCCAATGATGCCATTTGGAGCATTTTCTTCCAATTTTTTAAAAACAGCTTTTTGTCACGAGGCCCCTGACAAACCAAACGGGAATTAAGGATAAGCGGATGGGAGGATACTCCTCTTCCTTTGTTAGGAACCATGACTAGTATTTTTACCTCATATCTAAGCTTTTTTTTTTTTTTTTTGAAATTATAAATCGATAGAACTTTAAGGGGAAAAAAACGTCTTCAGTGGTGTCTGCCTCAGCAACCAAGGAGCGGCTGGAAAGGAAGGCGGAGCCTAGAGGCGGTGGTGTGCTTGCGCACTTATTGGGCTGAGGCATTGTCAATCAAGGTCAATCAAGTTTGCCCAGCAAATGAGGTGCGAGCTAAAGGCACACTGGGAACTAAATGAACTGGAGGTCTGACTGCGAGGGGAGGGGGCTCAAGATGTAAGCAGCGAAGAGATCTCGGGCTCTCGCAATGCGACATTCAGCTGCGTCACACCTCAGCCGCAGCTGCAGCTCAGAGAGGCCTTCCTTGCCTCCACCACTTTCGCCCAGGCCTCCGCTGCCGCTGCCACCTCTGGTGTAATCACCTCGGCCCAGCCGCGCCCCGCCCAGCGCTCCTGCTGCCTTCACCGCTGCCACCTCCTCAGCCCCGGCTTCCGCCGCCACCACCCAAGCATCCGTGAGTCATTTTCTACCCATCTCTGGGCACGCGGTAGTGACCACCCTAAGAGGTTTGCAGACTTGCAGAATGGCAGAAGCGGATCCTAACAGGGTCTCGGAACCTGCCGCCCAGGGGGTGGATGGAGAGATGGTAGCTATCTCGTCTAGCGATTCTGGGGACGAATCTGACAGCAGCAGTTCTAGCAGCAGCAGTAGTTGCAGAAGCAGCAGTGGCCGCAGCCCCTTCTATAGAAGTATAAATGTACCTGGGCCCTCCAGAAGTGTGTGGCGGGCTCCGTCAGGTAGAAGTTTCGTGGATCAGCTGCCTCGGGCAGTTAGAAATCGTGTGCAGGCTCTCAGAAATATTCAAGACGAATGTGACAAGGTAGACGCCCTATTCTTAGAGGCAATTCACGATCTCGAACGAAAATATGCCGAACTCAATAGGCCTCTGTACAACCGGCGATTTCAAATCATCAACGCAGAATATGAGCCCACGGAAGAAGAATGTGAATGGAATTTGGAGGATGAGGTATTCAGCAGCGATGAAGAGATGCAGGAAGACTAGTGAGATGCCTGCTTTAGAGGGTGAGGAAGAAGAGGATGACCTGGAAGCAAAACTGAGGTCAAGGGTGAAGAATATGTAACACCAAAAGAAAATTCCGAAGCAAAGACTGAAGAAAAAGCAGAATCCAAAGATGCTCTTGAGGCCAGTCCTGAAGTAAAAGAAGATCCAAAAGAAGCCCTCCAGACAAAGGCAGAAGATAAAGGGCAGACTAAAGCAGCAGAGGCTAAGACGAGGACTCCAGGAAAAGAGGCACCAAAAAGAGTTCCTGAGGTCACGCCTAAAGAAAGAGCTCTTAAAAGGGCTTGCAAAGGAAAGCCTAAAAGAGAAGATCCTAAAGGCATTCCCGACTACTGACTGACTGTGTTCAAGAATGTTGACAAGCTGGGGCCCATGATTCAGAAGTATGATGAGCCCATTCTGAACTTCCTGTCCGATGTTAGCCTGACGTTTTCAAAACCCAGCAGGCCTGTAAGTTACACATTTGAATTTTGCTTTCTACCCAATCCATACTTCAAGACTGAGGTGCTAACCAAGAGATATATAATAAAGTCAAAGCCAGATAGCAATGATCCCTTCTTCTCTTGGGGCTGGGAAATCCAAGATGGCAAAGGCTGTAAGATAGATTGGAGAAGAGGAAAGGATGTCACAGTGACAACCACCCAAAGTCACACAGCAGCTACTGGACAAGTTGAAACCCAGCTAAGAGTGGTTCCTAATGCAGAATTCTTCAATATCTTTAGCCCTCCTGAGATTCCTACTATCGGAAAGCTTGAACCACGAGAAGATGCAATCCTTGATGAAGATTTTGAAATTGGTCAAACTTTACATGATAACGTCATCCTGAAATCAATCTATTACTATACAGGAGAAGTCAACGGTGCCTATGATTTTGGTAAAGATTATGGAAACAGGAAATAACAAAAATATAAGAGGCTGCATGAAAGAATTTTCAGGAATCTCAAATTTCAAGCAGAAGTGAAACAGGTTTATATAGCCTTGAAAAAACCTTCCCTGTAATCTCAACACTAGTATTCCTCATAGTCTTGAGTTTTTGTACTTTCTTGGTAGCCTAAAATATTGTCTTAAATTGTCTTAAATCTCAGTTTATTCTATCTAGCCTGTTGTTGTGTAATATTCTTCAAAACATGTAACTTGCTGTCAGTTATCTAAAGCATGTTGTTTGGTACTACAAAGTTTTAATTTTTGTGAAATTTTTTGTTGTGTTCCTATTACAATATAGCTGTGAAAACTATCAGAATTGTTAACTAAGACAATATTTTCTTGAAATAAAACAAAGTTCCTGAAATATCAATGCAAGTGTTTTTTTTCCAGACCGGAAGACTAAGGCTTTAAACCTGCTTTGTACTAGCTGTTCCTTCATTTGCTACAGAAATACAATATTATACTCTTGAACAGCACATTGTGGAATTTGACTGCTTGAAAAAAGATTAGCATATATTTAATAATGTCCATCGAATCATGTATGATATGACTGAGCATGTTAATGTGACATAGTGATTTATAAATTTAAGTATAATGAAGTTACTGTTTACTGCTGCTGCTAAGTCGCTTCAGTCATGTCCGACTCTGTGCGACCGCATAGAGGGCAGCCCACCAGGCTGCCCCATCCCTGGGATTCTCCAGGCAAGAACACTGGAGTGGGTTGTCATTTCCTTCTCCAATGCATGAAAGTGAAAAGTGAAAGTGAAGTTGCTCCATCATGTCCTACTCTTAGCAACCCCATGGACTGCAGCCTACCAGGCTCCTCCATCCATGGGATTTTCCAGGCAAGAGTACTGGAGTGGGGTGCCATTGCCTTCTCCTACTGTTTACTACTGAGGTGTTAATATAACATAGTATTTTTTTTTAAATCTGCTAATCTTATCCTGCATAACTGTGAACTAAAGGTACTAACCACATTTTCTTTGTAATATGTTCTACTTTGCCTTTCATTGAAAATGATCACTTTATATCATTTGATATTTATTTTTCATGTTCTACTGCAACCTAAAATAAAGAAATGTCAAATAAAGTGTATCATGCTATAAAAATCTACAATATTTGCCTCATTATAAAAAACGTGTTGCTTACTATAGAAAAAGTAGGGAATCCTTAGGAAAAGGGATATTTTAAAATATATGATTATAATTAACATTTTGATGCATTTGCTAAATCTTAGGTCTTTTTTAGAGGATATACATTCAAATGATTGGAGAAAAATGGGACAGGGGAGAAGGACTAAAATAAGGGGGAGAGGAAGAGAAGGGGAAGAGGGTTGAAGTAGAGAAAGTGGGGAGGGAGAGGGAGGGTGAGGAGAGGGTGGAAGGAGAACAGAGTGGAAGAGAGAAGGATGGGAAATGAGAGGGGAGAAGGGAAGGGAGGAGGGTAGGGAGTGGAAAGAATGGGAAGAAGTGGGGATGGGGAAGGGGGGAGATTGGCAGGAGTGCCTCACCCAGAAAGGACATCAATAAAAGTTTTCACTTCCCAGAGTAGGATCTGAAATGACCCAAGCCCATCTTCCACTGTGACTTGGGAGAAGGTCTCCCTCCCTTGTGTGGTTTATTTTTCCTTTTAAGTAATATTATGCATGATCCTAAGATTTAGGTTTGAATTTATTTTAAGGAGGAGACCTCTTAAACTCAGTTTACCAGAGTGCTTTGTACTAGGCACAAAGTCACGAGCACAGCAAATAATGCTTTATTTCACATCTGCCATTTCCCCAACTGCATATATTTTCTTCAAGACCTTACAGGAAAGATGTTGCAGCAGGAGGAAGACAGGGTTTGCAAATTTCAGGGTCTCTTGCCATGAAATTACCCAATAATCTTCCCAGATCCCACCATATATAGTTTAGTATCTTGCATTTATCCCTGCTTAACAGTAGCCCATCATGTCTATGTGTTTGTTGTGTGCTCAGCTGCTTCAGTTGTGTCCGACTCTTTGTGACCCCACAGAGCAGAGCCTGCCAGGCTCCTCAGTCCACGGGATTTCCCAGGCAAGAATACTGGAGTGGTTTGCCATGCCCTCCAAGCAGTCTTCGCAACCCAGGGATTGAACTCGTGTCTCCTGCATTGCAGGCAGATTCTTTACCCCTGAGCCACTGAGAAGCCCCTTCATGTCAATAAATGTAAAAATGTTCCAACCCAGGAAATATATGTTTAACCAGTCATGCATGTTTGGATATTTAGGTTATGATATATACAAAATCAGGAAGCAAATGATTGCTTTTAGCAATAGCTGTGCTATTCTAAGAGTGCCTGTATTTTAGTTCTGAGACTTTTGCATCCATCGAGAAAATGGTGTGACAGCAGATTTACTTATAAGCCACTGCCAAATAGAAGACTAGTAAATAGCATGGACCAGGCTCACTATGGGCTACCCAGGTGGTGCAGTGATAAAGACTCTGCCTGTCAATGTAAGAGACTCAAGAGATGTGGGTTTGATCCCTGGTACAGAAAGGTCCTCTGGAGGAGGAAATAGCAACCCACTCCAGTATTCTTGCCTGGAAAATTCCATGGACAGAGGAGCCTGGTAGTCCATGGGGTCTCGTAAAGAGTTGCACATGACTGAACACACACACAGACATACACACACACAACACCTGGGTCACTGCTGCAGAGGTTCTCAAATGGGATCATATACCATGCTTGCCAGTCATCACAGATAGTAGAGCCCTTAAAATTTCTACATGGAATGCAACATCCTTATTGCAGCTTAGCACACTTACTGAAGTATTTAGCCCTTTCCTGCTCTGTATTTTCCAGTATTAAAGGAACACATACCATTATGGAATATTTGCAGAATAAAAGGAGAAATGCAGATAATAATCATTCAGAAGCACACTACAGGAAGATTGGTGTACGGAGATTGGTGTATTTTCTCCCAGTTCATCTCTTTAATTTGGTTCTACCAAAAGTTCTTTTCTCAAATCAAGTTGGGTGGGCATAAGAAACTAATTGGAAAGACAACTTACTGGTCTTTTCAGGTTAAGTCTGGTGGGGGTTGGGGTGGGAAGCTGACAGATGTCCTAGATTTTTTAATCAGTATAGCTAGGATTCTGGGAATGCAAAATGTGGGAGGTGGGTGCTTCAACCACCTAGGCTTAGTCAAAGGTAAAAAGAGCCAGGAAAGCCGATGAGCTTGCACGTTCGTTGGGCTGCAGGTTTGTCCATCACACTCTCAGCCAATGAATGATGCCAGAAAAAAAAAAAAAAGCTGGCTGGGAATGCAGTTCACTGGCAGGGGGCAGAGGCGTGAGAAGGGTCTTATGGGGTCTTCCTCAGTGCTTTCTACTAGTGTGCTGTTTCCTTTGGCAGTAATTAAGGATGAGGCCAGCCGTTTCCTTTCTTCCCCCAGCCCGACCTAAGAGATCTTCACCTCCTCCGCTGCTGCAGTCGTCCCCGCATTCTCTTTTGAGAGTTTTTAGCAACCTGAATTTGGCCCTGAGCGTCCAGGTCGTCACTCTAAAAGTTTGTTGTTTCCCTTTAACACGGCAAACGTAGATAATGGAAGGGCTTTCCTAAGCAGCAGCAGGGGCTTCTGAAGAGGTCAGGGAAGAAGAGTTAATTAGGAAAGAGGCCACACAGATAATCAAATGATGCAAATGCTCCCATTCTGACTGGGTCTAATAGTACAAGTCTCCTAGACCTCAAAGAGCTTCAGGGGTTAAGTGATTACGGTAGAAGCTGAGTTTGAAAAGGAATTGGCCGCTTTGGAAAAAATGATAAATCCTCACTGGATTAGGTGTTCGCGAGGATTAGGACTACCTGCAGTATAATAACTCCAACACACATGCATTCAAATTTTATGTTTTGTGTTTTTTTTTTTGTGAGTGTCTTTTAAATTTAAATATGAAAAATGTAAGTATTGTAACACACAGCATTTAGAAATACACTTCTTTATAAGAGATGTAGAACACAACACATTCTGTAAAGCCTCTGTGTAGTTTAGTCCTTATGATGCCCTTTTAGAGTGTAACTGGGAAAATTATCAGAACTCCACTGAAGCTAATATTTACTTGAGGAAAAAAAAGTACTTTACAGAGCCAGTTTACATGTGTGATGTCTGCTCCTCAGAGATACAAAGAGTTTAAATCAACTTGGACCAGATGTATCTTAGAATTGTGCTATAAATTATGAATTATTTATTATGCTATAGTACTTTACATATAGTACATTATTATCACTGACAAAGTAACATAGAGTTATGAATTTTTAATAACACATTAATACCACTTCTAAATTATTTATGTTTTAAAATTTTGTATGACAGAGGTATTTCCAAAGAAAAAATAAACATAATGGAGCTATTATTTCCTTCTGTGTTGCTAGTAAAAGTGTTTGCAAGTGGTTTTCTCATCTTTTACTCATAAGTTATGTAAACTAAGGTTATTAAGTATATCTTTGCAGTATGCTTCACTGAAAGTTATCACTTTATTGTTATTTTATTATATCTTGATTATAAAATACATCCATTACAGAAAATATGGAAAATATACTGAAAAGTATAAAAATTATTTTAAACAATCATATCTTCAAAGATATCCACATTTCACATGAAAATATTTATATCTATCTTTATTAATATACTGCTATCCCTTTAACTTTTCATTTGATGTATTTTGGAACCCTTTCTCAATCACAGCATGTAAACTTCATTCTGCTTAACATAATATATCATAATGTATTTCATCAGTTTCTTATGGGCATTTAGGTTAGGAGAATCTTTTTTCTTTTTTTTTCCAGGAAACTTTTAGCTTTATATACAAATTGGTAAGATAGCACAAAGTTTACAAATATGCCACATTTAGTTTCACTTGCTATTTAAATCTTATGGTAGTATGGTATGTTTTTCACAATTAATAAAGAGAACATGATACATAATTATTAACTATATATTAATATTTTATTCAGATTGCCTTCATTTTTACCTAATGTCCTTTTACAAGCATATAAAATTTCATTGTATATATTTAATGCACCAGCTATGTCTTACTTTTCCACAATAATTTTATTTTGTCTCATCTTTTCATATAAAATTGTATACCTTGGGTATGTTGTTGAATATAACATAATTCCACTTTGACCATTGGGAACTCTTTCAGTTGGCTCCAGTGTCGCTTTGATAGATCCATCTTTTCTTTTTTTTTTATCACTTTCTTATTTTCTGGGACTATAAGATGCTCGAGGTTTTTGTTTTTGTTTTTGTTTTTTTTTCTGCCCTGGTCCTAAAAACCATTTCTGCAAAGATTATGGTTCCTTTTATTGGAGACAATATTGGAAGCTGGGTATGCTTCTTCCATAGGTTTTCTTGCTTCTAACCCATTTCAACTGAGAGCACAAGGTAATATATGTATATGTATTAACCTAGGCCTATGATGCTGTGAAAGTGCTGCACTCAATATGCCAGCAAATTTGGAAAACTCAGCAGTGGCCACAGGACTGGAAAAGGTCAGTTTTCATTCCAATCCCAAAGAAAAGCAATGCCAAAAAATGCTCAAACTACCGCACAATTGCACTCATCTCACATGCTAGTAAAGTAATGCTCAAAATTCCCCGAGCCAGGCTTCAGCAATATGTGAACCGTGAACTTCCTGATGTTCAAGCTGGTTTAGAAAAGGCAGAGGAACCAGAGATCAAATTGCCAACATCTGCTGGATCATGGAAAAAGCAAGAGAGTTCCAGAAAAGCATCTATTTGTGCTTTATTGACTATGCCAAAGCCTTTGACTGTGTGGATCACAATAAACTGGAAAATTCTGAAAGAGATGGGAATACCAGACCACCTGACCTGCCTCTTGAGAAATTTGTATGCAAGTCAGGAAGCAAGAGTTAGAACTGGACATGGAACAACAGACTGGTTCCAAATAGGAAAAGGAATACGTCAAGGCTGTATATTGTCACCCTGTTTATTTAACTTATATGCAGAGTACATCATGAGAAATGCTGGACTGGAAGAAACACAAGCTGGAATCAAGATTGCCGGGAGAAATATCAATAAGCTCAGATATGCAGATGACACCACTCTTATGGCAGAAAGTGAAGAGGAACTCAAAAGCCTCTTGACGAAGGTGAAAGTGGAGAGTGAAAAAGTTGGCTTAAAGCTCAACATTCAGAAAACGAAGATCATGGCATCCGGTCCCATCACTTCATGGGAAATAGATGGGGAAACAGTGGAAACAGTGTCAGACTTTATTTTTCTGGGCTCCAAAATCACTGCAGATGGTGACTGCAACCATGAAATTAAAAGATGCTTACTCCTTGGAAGGAAAGTTATGACCAACCTAGATAGCATATTGAAAAGCAGAGACATTACTTTTCCAACAAAGGTCAGTCTAGTCAAGGCTATGGTTTTTCCTGTGGTCTTTTATGGATGTGAGAGTTGGACTGTGAAGAAGGCTGAGCGCCGAAGAATTGATGCTTTTGAACTGTGGTGTTGGAGCAGACTCTTGAGAGTCCCTTGGACTGCAGTGAGATCCAACCAGTCCATTCTGAAGGAGATCAGCCCTGGGATTTCTTTGGGAGGAATGATGCTAAAGCTGAAATTCCAGTACTTTGGCCACCTCATGCCAAGAGTTGACCCATTGGAAAAGACTGTGATGCTGGGAGGGATTGAGGGCAAGAGGAGAAGGGGACGACAGAGGATGAGATGGCTGGATGGCATCACTGACTCGATGGACGTGAGTCTGAGTGAACTCCGGGAGTTGGTGATGGACAGGGAGGCCTGGTGTGCTGTGATTCATGGGGTCGCAAAGAGTCGGACACGACTGAGCGACTGATCTGATCTGATCTGATACTCACATTTCTATATTTAACTACTTATTTCTATATTTAGGTACTCATGAATTTATACTGATGTCTCCAACTCTAATCTGTTAACACATGGATTAACATGTGTTGATCTATCCTTCCCCTCTTGTTTCTAACATACCACTCCAACAGTTAGAAGCATGGATTCGACTGTCTGCTATCCTTTTACATAATTGTTCATCCCACTATATATTTGAAGTGAGTGGTTTCAAAATTGTTAACCAGTTATCCATGAGAAATACTTTACCCAAAAGAGGACTGTGCTATGCATTGTTCCTTTTTGCTTTATTATTATTATTTTTTGTCTGAATTTCCAACGTTACCTACATTAGAACATTTTTCCACCACCACCTTCATTGAAATTATTTCATATATTTCTAATACAGTTAGATTCTTGTTACAGTTATCATTTCATCTTGGGATCCAACAACTTCTTAAATGTTTTACTTTATTTACATATATAAAGATTTGTATACATTATTCTTTGTGTCATTAAGTTCTATTGGTTTTAACAAATGTATAGGTGTTATATATGCTATATAGTATTATACTGAATAGTTTCTCTAACCTAAGAAAATCCAGATTCTTTGCCTATTTAACTACACCCTCCAGCCCATGGCAACCACTGTGCTTTTAACCATCTTTATAGTTTTGCCTTTTCCAGAGTGTCATATTAATGGAATTATAGTGTATGTAACCCTTTCAGATTAGCTTCTTTGATTTATCAGTATGCATCTATCATTCATTTATGTCTTTTCATGGATCATTTCTATTTGTTGATGAAGAATATTCCATTTTATGAATGTACCATAGGTTTTGGCTCCAGATCTAATATTTTTGACAACCATATTCCATATCTCTTCCCCCAAACTATAAAAACTCAGGCTATTATTATTTGGGGAATTTTTTTTTTTTTTTTGGATTCTTAAATCTACTCTTAGTCATTTTTCCTCCCTCTCTATCCCTGTGCTTTTGTAGATAATTGTAGTGCACTGAGTCTGACTTGAAGAATCTTGGTTTGTTTGTTTGTTTTGCTCTGATAACAAACAGTGACATGCCAGGAGCAGCCAAAGTGAAATCCAAAACTCTGTTACAAGGGTATAGTTTTAAGAGCAACTTTTTCTAATTGATTGTTAATTTTAAGAACTGTCTTTGAATTAAGGGAAAATGTTGCAGTTGCAAAGACTTGGACACAACTGAATGAATAAGCACAAGCCCAAGCAAGGGTTTAGGTAGCTATATGACTTTTTATCTTTCTTCACAACTAATCTGTTGTTTTGACACCATTTATTGAATATTGAATATCCAATGTAATTAATTGCTGCCTTTATTATGTAATCCATTCCCTTATTTGTTTGTACCTATTTCTGGACTGTTTTGTTTAGTAGTGTTATTCTTGTGCCAGTATAAATCTTCTAAAACACATTTCTCATATACATTTTATTATTTGGTAAGAAAGGTCCTTATAAAACTTGTTTTTAAGATTTTGGAGGGATATGTTCATCTATTTATTTTCTGAGATGAACTGTAGTATCAGTTTTTTTCAGGCTCCCTCCCTAAGGCCTATTGATATTTTGATTATTATTTTATGATTTCATTTACATAAAATCAGGAGTATCATATTATTGTCTTCTTATCCAAGGACAAGCTGTGTTTAATATCCTTCAGTAGAATTGTAGAGTTTACCTGTTAAAAGAGGCTTTTAAAGACTATTCAGAGCCTGTTCTTCAGTTTCTTCTTCCTTCATCTACTTTTTGCTTATGCTGTTCTGCTTCTTATTTTTAAATCATCTGTGCTTAGGCATTGTCCATTTTATTTCCAGATTTGAATGGGAGCAACTGTTTGCTGATGTGTGAAGTGGTAGGAGGAATGAGCCTGTGCATCACAGAAACTTCAATTCAGGTTTGTCTCATTCTCTTTCTGAATTGCCATATTTATTTTCTGCTGGAGGCCATTTCTATCTTCAGTTTATAGTATTCTCTACTTTCTCAGCCCTCACTAGTGCCAGCTTTGCATTGAATAGGTCACCATGACTCAGTGAAATGCCTGCTTTAGAGGTATTCTGTGGCAATCTTCTCATTAATTTCTGCTCAACGGACTGGCCAGCATCTTTAGTTACCTGTTGCTTATCTGTCTCCTCATACTGAAGCAGTCTCTAGCTGCCTTCTGAAAATGAAGATGATGTGTTGGTATAATTTCTCCTTAACTCCAGCTCCCTTTTTGTTCTATATTATGAAGCTATTTTCCTAATGGGTCATTTCTTGCTGCTTTCAATGTCTGTCACAGGCCTAAATCAGATATTCACAGCTTGAACAGTTAAGGGAAAAGCAAGCGTTAGCTCAGAGTCCTACAATATTTTTGTTTAAATTTCATTGTAAGTGGAAGATATTCTTTCCAGTGTGTGGCTAAGGATTGTGATGATTTCTTTGATTCAAAGATCATTTCTGCCTTAATTTTTATTTGGATAATTCTGGTGCACAGATTGCTCACAGAGCAATGTAGAAGGGAATCTCCAAGAGGGGATGGGGTATGTCATGTTCCCTAAATGTACTGACCTCAGAAAGCGTTTCTGCAGCACAGCTATTAACAATTCTCCTAACTTATAGTGTTCTAAAATACCAGTCTGGTGAATTTGGCCTTGGACAAATAAGGAAATTAGCCCAGCTTTATCTACTAGTAGAAGTATCCTTCAGAGAAGGCAGTGGCACCCCACTCCAGTACTCTTGCCTGGAAAATCCCATGGACGGAGAGCCTGGTAGGCTGCAGTCCATGGGGTCACTAAGAGTTGGACACGACTGAGCGACTTCACTTTCACTTTTCACTTTCATGCATTGGAGAAGGAAATGGCAACCCACTCCAGTGTTCTTGCCTGGAGAATCTCAGGGATGGGGGAGCCTGGTGGGCTGCTGTCTATGGGGTCACACAGAGTCGGACACAACTGAAGTGGCTTAGCAGCAGCAATAGCAGCAAAAGCATCCTTAATGAGCATTTAAAAATTTTATTTTGAGATAATTAATGACTCACAGAAAGTTGCAAAAATAGTACAGAAAATTCCTGTATACCCTTCACCCAGCTGCAACTAATGGTAATATCTTACATGACTAAATACCCAAGCCAGGAAGTTAACATTGGATAGTCTACAGATGTCATTCAGATTTTGATAGATTTTACGTGCATTCCTCTCTCTCTGTGTGTATGAGTGTGAGTGTGTGTTTGTGTATAGTTCCATGTCATTTTATCACATGTATAGATTCATGGAACTACTACTAAAAATCAAAATTCAAAACTGTTCCTCTTATCCCTAAATTCTGACAACTATTACTTTGTTATCAATTTTGAAATGAAAAAATTATACAGATTGTTACATGAATGGACTTATACAGCATGTAAACTTTTGAGGATGACATATTTTCACTAAGCTAAATAACCTTACAATCCATAGAATTTGTACCTGTATCAATACGCTATTCTTTGTATTGCTGAGTAGTATTCCAGCATGTTAATCACTGATTTATGACTCTTCTATAGGAGAATAATGGTTTCTCTGGTGGCTCAGTCTGTAAAGAATCTGCCTGCAATGCAGGAGATGCAAATTTGATCCCTGGATGGGGAAGATCCCCTGGAGAAGGAAATAGCAACCCACTCCAGTATTCTTGCCTGGGGAAACCCATGGACAAGGAGCCTGGCAGGCTACAGTTCATGGGGTCACAAAAAGTCAGACACAACTTAGCAACAAAACCACCGCAACCACCATAGGAGAATAAAAACAAGTGGAAAAGAAACAGGACTGCCAGTGGCCAGAACCTCCCATAGGGACAAAAAGAAGAATTAAAAGGTCCTTCTTCCGAAAATCTTAAAGTTAACTTCGTGTTCAGTAGCTCAGTTGTGTCTGACTCTGTGACTCCGTGGACTGCAGCACGCCAGTCTTCTCTGTCCTTCACCATCTCCTGACACTTGCTCAAATTCACGTCCATTGAGACGGTGATGCCATCCAACCATCTCATTCTCTGTCATACCCTTCTCCTCCTGCCTTCAATCTTTCTCAGCATCGTGGTCTTTTCTAATGAGTCAGCTCTTCGCATCAAGTGGCCAAAGTATTGGAGATTCAGCATCAGTCCTTCCAGTGAATATTCAGCGTTGATCTCCTTTAGGATTGATTGGTTTGATCGCCTTACAAAAAATGCTTATGCAGTGCTTACTGTATGCTAGGAGTATACATGTTATTATTTGTATAATCTTTATTACACATCCATTGGATCATCGAAAAAGCAAGAGAGTTCCAGAAAAACATCTATTTCTGATTTATTGACTATGTCAAAGCCTTTGACTGTGTGGATCACAGCACTGTGGAAAATTCTTAAAGATATGGGAATACCAGACCACTTTACCTGCCTTCTGAGAAATCTGTATGGAGGTCAAGAAGCAGTAGTTAGAACTGGACATGGAAGAACAGACTGGTTCCAAATAGGAAAAGGAGTACATCAAGGCTGTATATTGCCACCCTGCTTATTTAACTTATATGCAGAGTACATCATGAGCAACACTGGGCTGGAGGAAGCACAAGCTGGAATCAAGATTGCTGGGAGAAATATCAATAACCTCAGATATGCAGATGACACCACCCTTATGGCACAAAGTGAAGAGGAACTAAAAAAAGCCTCCTGATGAAAGTGAAAGAGGACAGTGAAAATGTTGGCTTAAAGCTCAACATTCAGAAAGCTAAGATCATGGCATCCGGTCCTATCACTTCATGGGACATAGATGGGGAAACAGTGTCAGACTTTATTTTTGGGGGCTCCAAAATCACTGCAGATGGTGATTGCAGCCATGAAATTAAAAGACACTTAATCCTTGCAAGGAAAGTTATGACCAGCCTAGATAGCATATTGAAAAGCAGAGACATTACTTTGCCAACAAAGGTCCATCTAGTCAAGGCTATGGTTTTTCCAGTGGTCTTGTATGGATGTGAGAGTTGGACTGTGAAGAAAGCTGAGTGCCAAGGAATTGATGCTTTTGAACTGTGGTGTTGGAGAAGACCTTTGAGAGTACCTTGGACTGCAAGGAGATCCAACCAGTCCATTCTGAAGGAGATCAGTCCTGGGTGTTCTTTGGAAGGAATGATGGTAAAGCTGAAACTCCAATACTTTGGCCACCTCATGTGAAGAGTTGACTCATTGGCAAAGACTCTGATGCTGGGAGGGATTGGGGGCAGGAGGAAAAGGGAACGACAGAGGATGAGATGGCTGGATGGCATCACCAACTCGATGGACGTGAGTCTGAGTGAACTCCGGGAGTTGGTGATGGACAGGGAGGCCTGGCATAATGCAATTCATGGTGTCCCAAAGAGTCAGACACGACTGTGGGACTGAACTGAAAGAGTCTAACAATCAATAGGTGTAAGAAGGGAAAAAAAAAAAAAAAAAAAAGCTGAAAACGCGGTTTACTCCTAAGCATCCTTGAGCAGAACCCAAGGGACATTTACAGGAATTGGGCAATACAGACGATGAAAGCTCATATTTGAAGTCTAATAGTCTTGGTATTGACTCCCACTTTTGTCACTTATTGCTGTGTGACCTTTTGCAAGTTACTAAGCCCCTCTAATCCTTGTTTTTCCTATCTCTAAAATGGGCCTATTTATCTGAATGTGTGTATATGTGTGTGTGTGTGCTCAGTCAGTCGTCGTGTCTGACTCTTTGCGACCCCATGGACTGTAGCCTGCCAGACTCCTCTGTCCATGGAATTCCCCAGGCAAAAATACTGAAGTGAGTTGCCATTTCCTTTTCCAGGGGATCTTCCTGACCCAGGGATCCAAGTCACATCTCCTGCGCCTTGTGCATTGGTAGGCTTTATCACTGAGTCACCTGGGAAGCTTGTTATCTGACTACTCATAGAATTATTGTAAGTTTTACATGAGATATTGTTTATCAAGTGCTTTTAGAGTGTTTGACATGCAGTGACCATTCAAATAAGAATTTATTGCTATATTTAGGATAATTGAGTTTTACTTGATAACTCCAGGTAATATATCATGATACTAAAGATGTTAGAGTTGATACTAACTTATTCAGGTTTGTCTGTCTTCAAGGAAGAAAATCCTTTCTCTTTCATGGATTTCATGTAACAGCTACTATTCTTTCTTGAATTTTTCCTCCCTAAATCACTAGCCCAGAACTAATTCCTGGTAAACACCCACCTGCCTGCATACTTCCTTACTCCCTATGTCTGAAGTCCTTGAAGGTGAATTTGAAATTTTATACATTCCTCCAAGGAGTCAGAACACTACCCAGTTTGTTTTCTAACAAAAAGTCTGTGACAAATGCTTTTCTTTGGTAATGTTGAATACATTTGGACCATTCCCAGACCCCAGACATGCATTTCTATGCAAGATAGTGGTTTACAAACCATCGCCAGTGTGAACCTCCTCTTAGTTTTGACCAGGATATTAACTGGGGACATAGAAGTCAGATCAGTGATTTTTATTTATTTATTTTTGCCATGGTTTCTAAAAATGTTCTTTTGGTCAGGAAATTCATTTATAAGAACTGTTTGCAGAAGTTTAAGAGAACACAAGAGGTAGCATAGCAGATGGCATCACTTAGAACATTTGCACTGCACTGTATAAGAAACAAAATGTGAGGAAAGTAAAAATTTTTCTTGTAATGATTTCCTTAAACTGTCACGACTATTTACAGCTTCACATAAAATATCAGCTGTAAAGCTGTTAAAATTGGTATTAACTCTCACCAGCCTGTCTTGCTTTAAAGGAAAACATTCCTTTTAATCCAGTAAAAATATGGGAATATGATGCATTACTTATAATTATTTAGGTGTAACTCAAGTTTTAATAGAGTTCATCAGTCTGTGGATTGAAAAACAAATTTAAAAATTCACCAAAACAAATATATAACTTAAACATGTTTTTCATTATTTTTGACTAGGTTCAGGGTGCTAGGAAAACATTTCAACCAGTGTAATATACTTTTGAATAATGGAAAAGTTGAATTTTCACAGCATAATTACTGTCAGCTGGTTGCCAATTAATTGTTAGGACTTCTTTTACATAAAGAATACAGCTGCATTTAATTATGCTGAAGGGCTAGCAAAAGACCATAGGTATTTTTTAAAAATCTGTATAGATGATGAGGCTTTATGGAAATGGATCAACTCTTTGCAATTGCAACTTTACTAAATGATCAGTCTCTAAGCAGCACATGGGAAAGTATCAGAAAATTTCTCTAGCTTAGGGAAATCCCCAGTTGATTTTCTGAACAACTGTTTTGGAAATAAGTTAGATCTTTTGAAATGTTGTGTTTAGGTTTGTTTAGCTCATGTTATTGAATATTCCCATTAGTGTAATTATTAGTGATTTCACAAGGAAGCAAGAGCTCACAAATGGCTTACCTCAATTACTATGTTTATATGTGAAAAATAAAATTTATGGCAGAAACATTTATTTCATATTAAATATGGCTTAAATCTCTGTACTAATGTTATCATTTTTTTTAGTACACGAAAAGTATTTGTGTACTGTAAAGTGCACTTGAGTCAAAGTTTTGTTACTCAGGGCAGATTAACGCATTTTCATCTACCAAAAATGTATTAAACGATTTTTTTAAATACCAAAATTTGTTGATGTTTAAGAGCTTTTATTTGATTTAGGTCATACCTGAATGGTCTAGTGGTTTTCCCTACTTTCTTCAATTTCAGTCTGAATTTGTTAATAAGGAGTTCACGATCTGAGCCACAGTCAGCTCCTGGTCTTCTCTTTGTTGACCGTATAGAGCTTCTTCATCTTTGGCTGCAAAGAATATAATCAATCTGATTTTGGTGTTGACCACCTGGTACTGTCCATGTGTAGAGTCTTCTCTTGTGTTGTTGGAAGAGGGTGTTTGCTATGACCAGTACATTTTCTTGGCAAAACTCTATTAGCCTTTGCCCTGCTTCATTCCATACTCCAAGGCCAAATTTGCCTGTTACTCCAGGTGTTTCTTGACTTCTTACTTTTGCATTTCAGTCCCCTATAATGAAAAGGACATCTTTTTTGGGTGTTAGTTCTCAAAGGTCTTGTAGGTCTTCATAGAACCGTTCAACTTCAGTTTCTTCAGAGTTACTGGTTGGGGCATAGACTTGGATTACTGTGATATTGAATGGTTTGCCTTGGAAATGAACAGAGATCATTCTGTCATTTTTGAGATTGTATCCAAGTACTGCATTTCAAAATCTTTTGTTGACCATGATGGCTACTCCATTTCTTCTGAGGGATTCCTGCCCACAGTAGTAGATATAATGGTCATCTGAGTTAAATTCACCCATTCCAGACCATTTTCATTCGCTGATTCCTAGAATGTCGACGTTCACTCTTGCCATCTCTTGTTTGACCACTTCCAATTTGCCTTGATTCATGGACCTGTCATTCCAGGTTCCTATGCAATATTGCTCTTTACAGCATTGGACCTTGCTTCTATCACCAGTCACATCCACAACTGGGTATCGTTTTTGCTTTGGCTCCATCCCTTCATTCTTTCTGGAGTTATTTCTCCACTGATCTCCAGTAGCATATTGGGCACCTACTGACCTGGGGAGTTCCTCTTTCAGTATCCTATCATTTTGCCTTTTCATACTGTTCATTATACTTATGATTATACAGTGGAAGTGAGAAATAGATTTAAGGGACTAGATCTGATCAATAGAGTAACTGATGAACTATGGACTGAGGTTCATGACATTGTAGAGGAGACAGTGATCAGGACCATCCCCATGGAAAATAAATGCAAAAAAGCAAAATTGCTGTCTGGGGAGGCCTTACAAATATCTGTGAAAAGAAGAGAAGCGAAAAGCAAAGGAAAAAAGGAAAGATATAAGCATCTGAATGCAGAGTTCCAAAGAAGAGCAAGAAGAGATAAGAAAGACTTCCTCAGCAATCAATGCAAAGAAATAGAGAAAAACAACAGAATGGGAAAGACTAGGGATCTCTTCAAGAAAATTAGAGATACCAAGGGAACATTTCATGTAAAGATGGTCTCGATAAAGAACAGAAATTGTATGGACCTAACAGAAGCAGAAGATATTAAGGAGAGGTGGCAAGAATACACAGAAGAACTATATAAAAAAGATCTTCATGACCCAGATAATCACAATGGTGTGATCACTGACCTAGAGCCAGACATCCTGGAATGTGAAGTCAAGTGGGCCTTAGAAAGCATCACTACGAACAAAGCTAGTGGAGGTGATGGAATTCCAGTTGAGTTATTTCAAATCCTGGAAGATGATGCTGTGAAAGTGCTGTATTCAATATGCCAGCAAATTGGAAAACTCAGCAGTGGCCACAGGACTGGAAAAGGTCAGTTTTCATTCCAATCACAAAGAAAGGCAATGCCAGATCATCCTCAAACTACCGCAAAATTGCACTCATCTCACATGCTAGTAAAGTAATGCTCAAAATTCTCCAAGCCAGGCTTCAGCAATATGAGAACCACGAACTTCCAAATATTCCAGCTGGTTTTAGAAAAGGCAGAGGAACCAAAGATCAATTTGCTGACATCCACTGGATCATCAAAAAGGCAAGAGAGTTCCAGACAAACATCTATTTCTGCTTTATTGACTATGCCAAAGCCTTTGACTGTGTGGATCACAGTAAACAGTGGAAAATTCTGAAAGAAATGGGAATAACAGACCACCTGACCTGTCTCTTGAGAAATTTGTATGCAGGTCAGGAAGCAAGAGTTAGAACTGGACATGGAAAAAAAGACTGGTTCCAAATGGGAAAATGAGTATGTCAAGGCTGTATATTGTCACCCTGTTTATTTAACTTATATGCAGAGTACATCATGAGACATGCTGGGCTGGAAGAAGCACATGCTGGAATCAATATTTCACGGAGAAATATCAATAACCTCAGATATGCAGATGACACCACCATTATGGCAGAAGGTAAAGAGGAACTAAAAAACCTCTTGAAGAAGGTGAAAGAGGAGAGTGAAAAAGTTGACTTAAAACTCAACATTCAGATAACGAAGATCTTGGCATCTCGTCCAATCACTTCATGGGAAATAGATGGGGAAACAATGGAAACAGTGTAAGACCTCATTTTGGTGGGCTCATAAATCACTGCAGATGGTGACTGCAGCCATGAAATTAAAGATGCTTACTCCTTGGAAGAAAATTTATGACCTACCTAGATAGCATATTGAAAAGCAGAGACATTACTTTTCCAACAAAGGTCCGTCTAATCAAGGTATGGCTTTTCCAGTGGTCTTGTATGGATTTGAGAGTTGGACTGTGAAGAAAGCTCAGTGCTGAAGAATTGATGCTTTTGAACTGTGGTGTTGGAGAAGACTCTTGAGAATCCCTTGGACTGCAAGGAGATCCAACCAGTCCATTCTGAAGGAGATCAGCCCTGGGATTTCTTTGGGAGGAATGATGCTAAAGCTGAAACTCCAGTACTTTGGCCACCTCATGCGAAGTGTTGACTCATTGGAAAAGACTGTGATGCTGGGAGGGATTGGGGGCAGGAGGAGAAGGGGATGACAGAGGATGAGATGGCTGGATGGCATCACTGACTCAATGGATGTGAGTCTGGGTGAACTCTGGGAGTTGGTGATGGACAAGGAGGCCTGGCGTGCTGCAATTCATGGGGTCGCAAAGAGTCGGACACGACTGAGTCACTGATCTGATCTGATCTGATACTCCTTGGAAGGAAAGTTATGACCAACCTAGATAGCATATTGAAAAGCAGAGACATTACTTTGCCAACAAAAGTCCGTCTAGTCAATGCTGTGGTTTTTCCAGTGGTCATGTATGGATGTGAGAGTTGGACTGTGAAGAAGGCTGAGCGCCGAAGAATTGATGCTTTTGAACTGTGGTGTTGGAGCAGACTCTTGAGAGTCCCTTGGACTGCAAGGAGATCCAACCAGTCCATTCTAAAGGAGATCAGCCCTGGGATTTCTTTGGAAGGACTGATGCTAAAGCTGAAACTCCAGTACTTTGGCCACCTCATGCGAAGAGGTGACTCATTGGAAAAGTCTCTGATGCTGGAAGGGATTGGGGGCAGGAGGAGAAGGGGACGACAGAGGATGAGATGGCTGGATGGCATCACTGACTTGATGGAAGTAAGTTTGATTGAACTCCGGGAGTTGGTGATGGACAGGGAGGCCTGGCGTGCTGAGATTCATAGGGTCGCAAAGAGTCGGACATAACTGAGCGACTGAACTGACAATACTGAAATTTCTGAAACAATTTAAATGTCCAAAAAGAGGGGATTCGATTTATAAGCTATTGTTTATTCATACAGTTGAATAATGTAAAGGCAGTTAAAATAATAATCTATGCTGACATTGAAAGGTATCTCAGATAAATTGTTTAATGAAAAACATCTCATAATATGGAAATGCATGCATATATATGTAAATTATATGTAGTATCCAAAAATGTTGATGGTAGTTATCCATGTGTAATGGAGTTTTAGGCAATTTATATTTGTGATTTTTGGTATTCTAAATTTTATATAATGATCAGAACTTACTGTTGTGATCAGAAAAGACAACATGAGGAATAGGAACATTTTAGAATTATAAACAATTATGTGGATGTGTAGAGTCAGAAAATAAATGATAAATTGTGAAAGTGCCATAAGGCACATATTTGAGCTATGTAATATTGGAAACTAACTTTTATTTATTTATTTTTATATAAATAAGTACATAGTTTTATACACTTGCCCCTTTTATTTTTTAATTAAATTTATTTTAATTAGAGGCTAATTAATTTACAATATTGTATTGGTTTTGCCATACATCAGCATGAATCTGCCACAGGTGTACACGTGTTTCCTGTCCCTAACCCCCCCTCCCACCTCCCTCCCCTTACCATCCCTCTGAATCGTCCCAGTGCACCAGCCCCAAGTATCCAGTATCAAGCATCGAACCTGGACCAGCAATTCGTTTCATATATGATATTATACATGTTTCAATGCCATTCTCCCAAATCATGCCCCCGCTTCTTCTCCCACAGAGTCCAAAAGACTGTTCTATATATCTGTGTCTCTTTTGCTGTCTCTCATACAGGGTTATCATTGCCATCTTTCTAAATTCCATATGTATGTCTTAGTATACTGTATTGGTGTTTTTCTTTCTGGCTTACTTCACTCTGTATAATAGGCTACAGTTTCATCCACCTCATTTGAACTGATTCAAATGTATTCTTTTTAATGGCTGAGTAATATTCTATTGTGTATATATATATACCACAGCTTTCTTATCCATTCATCTGCTGATGGACATCTAGGTTGCTTCCATAATAAACAAATGGGATCTAATTAAAATTTAAAGCTTCTGCACAATAAAAGAAACTATAAGCAAGGTGAAAAGACAGCCTTCAGAATGGGAGAAAATAATACCAAATGAAGCAACTGACAAACAACTAATCTCAAAAATATACAAGCAACTCCTGCAGCTCAATTCCAGAAAAATAAACGACCCAATCAAAAAATGGGCCAAAGAACTAAATAGACATTTCTCCAAAGAAGACATACAGATGGCTAACAAACACATGAAAAGATGCTCAACATCACTCATTATCAGAGGCATGCAAATCAAAACCACAATGAGGTGCCGTTTCACACCAGTCAGAATGGCTGTGATCCAAAAGTCTACAAGCAATAAATTCTGAAGAGGATGTGGAGAAAAGGGAACCCTCTTACACTGTTGGTGGGAATGCAAACTAGTACAGCCACTCTGGAGAACAGTGTGGAGATTCCTTAAAAAACTGGAAATAGAACTGCCATACGACCCAGCAATCCCACTGCTGGGCATACACACCAAGGAAACCAGAATTGAAAGAGACACGTGTACCCCAATGTTCATCACAGCACTGTTTATAATAGCCAGGACATGGAAGCAACCTAGATGTCCATCAGCAGATGAATGGATAAGAAAGCTGTGGTACATATACACAATGGAGTATTACTCAGCCATTAAAAAGAATTCATTTGAGTCAGTTCTAATGAGGTGGATGAAACTGGAGCCTATTATACAGAGTGAAGTAAGCCAGAAGGAAAAACACCAATACAGTATACTAACACATATATATGGAATTTAGAAAGATGATAACAATAACCCTGTGTATGAGACATCAAAAGAGACACTGATGTATGGAACAGTCTTATGGACTCTGTGGGAGAGGGAGAGGGTGGGAAGATTTGGGAGAATGGCATTGAAACATGTAAGATATCATGTATGAAACGAGATGCCAGTCCAGGTTCAATGCACGATACTGGATGCTTGGGACTCGTGCACTGGGACGACCCAGAGGGATGGTATGGGGAGGGAAGAGGGAGGAGGGTTCAGGATGTATACCTGTGATGGATTCATTTTGATATTTGGCAAAACTAATACAATTATGTAAAGTTTAAAAATAAAATTTAAAAAAAAGAAAAAAAAAAAGAAATAGTAGCTATTCCAGGAAATATAAAGTAACCTCACCTCAAAAGATTGAAGACCACAAAATAGACCATGTCTTATTTTACTAAAGACTTTGAAGGATTATAACAAGCTAGAGGTACTATTGAAAATAAATTAAAGGCCCTGATCCTTTTTTACACTGCTTTAAATTACTTCTTAAATTACTTGATCTTCTTATGCAATGTTCGATTTGCCTTTTCTTTGATCGAGGCCCACATGGTTGATGATAAAATTTTCAAGTTTGAAACTCTTCCAGTCTTTAAGAAGAATGGTAATAGATTGACTAGGCTGCTAGAAATTATCCCCTATTAACATGCTTAAAAAAATATGTGCTTATTAATGGGGTGATATGACTATATTGTGAATATCTATAATAAAATCAATAAGGGAGGAGTAGGTATATTGTATATCTTTCTGGTGTGTTTTTAGAAAGGCTAGAAAGAGGCTATATTTATTAAGTCATTAAAGAAAGATGTACTTGTATAAAAAGGTTAAGGGATAGAGATGGAGTGGAGGCAGGAGTGGCGCATGCTTCTCTGAGTACTAAAAACAAAAGAACAGGCCAGAAATTACTTTATTTTTTTATAGTTATATATAAGATTTTGTTTCCTCCCTTCTTTAAATATACATGTTTCTTAATGGCATATGCTTAGAGACATGCCGATAAGGCATGTTAGCTCAACTGCACATTCTAAATCTAAACCAAATATCATTAACTCAATATTCACATATAAAAGAATACTATTGTAGTGAGGTCAGTTATTACTGAGTACCTCATTGGCAGTTTATTTCAAAGATAATAATTTTGTCATTAGGAATACTAATGTTAAGTATGTTAATGTGCTGATTGATGACTTAACTGGTTTAAAAAAGTATCAGTTGTTGAAGTCAATTTACATTGACAAAAAACTGTTAAATATTGAGGTAGATTGAGATATAATCATATTTTACTATTTCCCATTCTAACATATAGTCTTGAGTTTTGGCTGTTGAAAGTAAGGGAAGGGAGAAAAAGAAGAATAAACTGCTGTTAATAAACGGGTCTTTAGATGATAAGTCCTATCCTTTGTCATTGACATGCTTTCAGATTGCTTTTTACTAATCATTCGAAATATCAACACTTCTGTAACAGATTATTTTGGGGAAATGCATGACTTAGAGAAGAGGGATGATGGAATGAAGATGGAAAGAAATGATAAATGCATTTTATAAATAATTAAAGCCCTTTGTTCTCCTTGGGGTGCTATTCTAAACAAAAATATGCCTATAAGAGATTTGAACATTAGGTCACCAAATATATGCTTTCCAGAGTGCCCTCAGTACAACTTTTATTACTTCCCCTCATTTATAAGTATTTGTTCCCTATTATTCCTATTAAGATCCATAAGGGCTGAGGTGGTGTCTTTCATTACTCGTAATTTCCCCAGATCGTACAAAAGAGCCTGGGATATAGGTGGTTGTGACAAATGAAAGTGAACTTCAGATAAACTAATTAAGAAAGTTCAGAGTTTAATCACAGAGCAGTTCCTTGATTACTGTATATATGTTCTCCTAAATTTTCAGTTTATAACCAATCACAGATTAAGCTAGTTCACTAACATAGCATTAAAGAAGTCCCTCTCTTGTATCTTTTAAGATAAACATGGCTAATTTAATGAATATAATAACAATAATGGGTGAAGCACATTACATGCATTATCTCATTTGATGCTAACAATAATCCTGGAAGGAGAGTAATACTATCTTAATTTGACAGATGAGAAAATTGAGATTTAGAGAAGGCACGTTCTCACAATTAAGTTGTAGGATGGCAGACACTGAGCACTGAATCAGCACATCAGCCTGATACACTTTTCTTCCTATGACAGCTCATCCTGTGTTTGAAAAACACTGTCCCAGATTTCTTACCCCTCAAAGTTTTTTTCTCTCTTTTGTGTAGTTTTTGGCAAAGGGAATTATGGAATTGTATAGTTATGGTTTGTACATTTCATGTAAATTTTAAATCAACAGAAAATCTATAAACAAACTCCAGTTAATGAACTACATGCTGGAGTATTCGGGGAAAGTATACTGATAGCTGCAACTTTGAAATACATAACGATAAGATGGGATGATGGATGGATAGAAGGATAGGTTGATGGACAGATATAGCCTAAAGCAATGATAGTAAAGTGTTAATTGCAGAACCTAGATGGTGGCTGTGTTGGTATTCACTAGAAAATTAAACTTTTCTTTGTTTGATAATTTCAGTTAAAACATTGAAGAAAATGCTTTTAATATAGAACTTAAAAACAAAATAAAATTCTCCAAAGCCATTACACAACCTCAAACCATAAGCAGTAGTTAAATACATGAATTCAAGAGTCAGCAAGACCTGATTTTAATTCTTGATCTGTCACTTTCAAACTGTATGACTTAGGAAATAAGTTGATCTCCTTGAACCTCCACTTCCTTATTTATAAAATAATGATAAGATCAAGGATCTAATTAATGTACATAAATCATCTAGTATTCTATTATTCTGTTAAGTATAAATCTGACTATAAAGTAAACATATATATATATATATATATGTCTAAATGTGAAATGTGTAAGTAGTGGAGAGAGGATGCAGGGAACTGGGGGTAAATCTAGAATAAACAGATCTATCAATAGTAGACATACACAGCAATATCCAATAAAAGAGGGTTAAACTGAGTGATTTAAGATTTAATACCTACACTTGACCCACAAAATCTTGGAGACCCTACTAGTCTTCCATGAGATGGTAATGAGGAAAAATGAAATTAATATCAAACTGAGGTAGGACATTTTGTGACCAGAATTTAATGCACACAGGAGATGAGCTAGAAGTGAAGGTTAAAAAAAAAAAAAAAAAAGACTAGCTATCTTATGTAGTTAAGCCTGACTTCCAGGTTTGAGTCCATTTTCTGATAGGTAAAAAAGTGAAAGAAGTTCCTGTAACTCTGCTACATTTCCCCCAAATGACTGGCTTTGTGTGAAACAAGTGAGAATGAATCCTTTGGGAATTTTAGAGGGGAAGAAATGTCTTCCTGTCCTCTGCACCTGAATTCAGAAACAAGTGAGTGAGATGGAGAACAAAGTGGCTATTAACAACAAATGCTGAAAGACAAGCCATGGCTTATATATGAAGTCACAATGGACATCTTAATATTTTACTCTTGAGGAACATACACTTACTAAGCACTAGCACAGAGTGACATTTCAGGGTGTTCATAATGTGTACCACTGTGCACCTCCACAGAAAACCTCCAAGCATCCTCAGTTATCTTTACCTCATGAGTTAGGGAAATTGCTGCACATCTTCTGGGCAGAGTTAGTAAGGGAGTGAAGAGTGTGCTTTCTATATGTTTCCCTCCTGCCACCTATGGACCCAGGAGGCATTGGGAATAAGGGTTCCTTTCCAGCTCTTTCTGATGGGTCTTGATTTAACTGTGCACTCCTCCATGTCAGTTCACTGGCCAGGGTTTGGTTCACTCCAAGCATGGAGTAAATGATTCTCAAATGGTTAGTTTATTCTTAAAACCATCTTGAGAGGTATGAAAAATATTAATATTTTTCCCATTTCACAAATGAGGTATTAGAGGCTGAAAGAGACTGAATGATGTTTTGAGTGGCAGGATTGGAACAGAATAATGGGGAATACTTTTATGCAAATTCGTGAATTATGTCATTCCTTCAATGTCACACCACATATTTTTTCACATGTATCAGGCATGTATATAAATATATATGCATATATATATATATATATATTCTAATGCAGAAGTCTGTTGTAGTAGTGTCTATACCTTGAACCTTAGGTTATCAGTATCCAATGTTTGGTGAGTTATATTGTACTTTAATTTCACAGATAATGATTTCACACTGGAAACTGAGATTTCACTCTCTGGTGATTTTTCAAGTCAACTTTCTTAGGAATGGAAACATCAAAATATAAAATCAACAAACTATAGTTTAGAAAAATCAGATGCTACAGAAAAGAATAACACCTTCCTATTATTTTTCTAATATGACCACTGTTACTATTATTTTTTTGATGCAGTTCTTTGTGAAAACTAACATTGGTTAAGTTCTCCTATATACCAGCCTTGAGTGAGGCCCTTTCATATTTTATTTGATTCATCATTGTAATCCTTTTAATAATCTCCATGCTAAGAAAAATTTCTGAAAAGTAATTGTTCCCCTGGTAGCTCAGCTGGCAAAGAATCTGCCTATAATGCAGGAGACCCCAGTTTGATTCCTGGGTCGGGAAGATCTGCTGGAGAAGGGATAGGCTACCCACTCCAGTATTCTTGGGCTTCCCTGGTGGCTCACCTGGTAAAAAATCTGCAATGCTGGCGACCTGGGTTCTATCCCTGGGTTGGGAGGATTCCCTGGAGAAGGGAAAAGCTACCCACTCCAGTATTCTGGCCAGGAGAATTCCATGGACCACATAGTCCATGGGGTCGCAAAGAGTTGGACATGACTGAGCAACTTTCACTTTAAAAAATTAATCTTATTTTTAAAGTAGAAGGAAGGAGATTTATACTGGTAGTGTTGCAGAAACCAGTACTCGAGAACCAAGCACCACACTCAGAGAGTTGGAGACCTCAGGTTTATTATGCCAGTGGGCCCAGAGGAGTTAACACTCCAAGCTCTGAGCCCCAAACAAAGGGGTTACAGAGTTTTTATACATGTAGGCATGATTAAGCAGATTTGCAAAGAGCAGGACAAGGGTGATTGAGATAAGCTCCAGTTCCTAGTATTGTGAGTCCCCACTTTCTGAGACTACATGACCTATGTGATCCAGACTTTGCAAGGAGCAAGCTGAGTTACAGAGGCAGAAGGAGCAGGAGGTTATGTAAAATTTTAACTTTTCCTCTTCATTCTCCTCTCTTGATGCTTCTGTCACTCATTGTAGAAAGCATCATTTCATATTCTGGTAGGACATTCAGAGCTCCCCATCATTTATAGGGCTATATTGAGCTATTACCATTTGTAACTTTATGGATTCAATTTGAGAGGTTTTGAACTGGGTAATAGCATTGAGAATACAAGAGCCAAACAAGAGCACCACAAAAAAACATGAAGAGAGGACGGGGTAAAGGGAGAAGCCACGATGCCCAGCTCCAGATATTGTTCCAACTACCCCAGGAATTTGCAGGTTCCTCTCTCCTTTTCATGATTCATTTCCTTAGCTGTTGGGCCATGTCCCTGACTATTCCTGATTGGTTTACATAAAAGCAGCATTCTTCATTCAAGAGGAGGCAGAGTCCTTTCTTTTCAGCTGTCAGTAGATCTAGCCCTCTCCTACTCTGTAAAACCACCTCAGCCAGGGACTCTAGTTGGTCCTGTAATGAAGAGCACAGCAATAATACTGATTAGGGATAGAGGCCATGGTTGACAATGAAAATCCATTGATAATTTGAAAGCTGGATCCTCAAGCTTCTGCCATGCGTTGACTAGTCAGCTTCCGGAGTGACTAGAGCAGGGCTTAGCGTCCTTCATGGGTGAAGAGTGTTGTTTTTGGAACTGGACTTTGAGGGGACTTTCGGGGTCCTGCACTGCTTTCCAGGTGTCCTCACCACAGGAAGCCACTACATTTTTGACTCTGGTGTGGTGCATCCAAGAGATGACAGCTGTAACTTTAACAGCAGTAGGAGTTGCCAGGACAACAGTGTGAGGTCCTGTCCAAACTGGCTGAAGTGGTTCTTTTTTCCAGTCTTTAACCCATACCTCACCTCCTGGCTGATAGGGATGAACCCAATTGCCCAAAGGAATGGGTGTCCTTTCTAAGATTTTCTCAGGTGATATGGTGGAAGACTTTTCCCAGGGCCTGGAGGTGTCAGGACATCTCCAGGTCAGCTAGTTGTTGGGGGTTTCCCTTGAGTTTTCCTATCACTGGGGGTGTTCTCCCATATAAAATCTCAAAGGGAAAATAGCCTAAGGACCTTGGAGTGTATTTACAGAGGGAGGTGAATGTCCACAGAATGATAAGGCAGCTTGTTTCAGCATTGTCTGGGTGTTGGCTGGGGGATATTCTTGTCATACTACAACTTGAAGAAGCAAACTTAAGAAGAAAGTTAAAGATATATGGCCCAAAGATTAACAAGTAGGAAAGCTGCTGAGGGGCTAGTCAGGAGAACCAGGTCCAGACATTGGTTCCTGACATTAGTGTTTCTCTAGGTATGAGAAGATGCAAGAATTTGGACTCATAAAAATCTTTACCAGAAAACATCTGACTATCTGAAGGCCTGTTTTTCCAGGTTTCTCCCAGAGCAGAGAGTGCTTATTTTTTGTCTCCACCCTGAACTCCTTTCAAGGGGATGTTGAAGGTTAGCATCTTGTAGTAGTCATGATTTACTCTTTGTAGAGGCATCTGGCAAAGGCCAACTTCCAGTCAGCAGGGCCCTTTCATAGCCACATATTTGGCCATGTTTTAGGGGCATTTCATGGTCATTGTGTCCCACAGGGCTGGGAAGGCTCATTCCCAGGTCTAACAAAGATTCCATTGACAGGCCACTCAATGTATTGTCACTAGACCAGGCCTTGTAAGTAGCAAAAGTCTCTGGACCATACCTGATTTACTAGCCTCTTGGTCCAGGAAAATATTTCCTCTTGTTGCTTCTTCCCAAATCTAGAGTTACATTATTACAATTATTGATCTCATATGGAACTGCATATTAGCATTTTATCAAAGGCTCAGTCACATATTTGGTAACATAAATAATCTTTTGAAAAAGCTACATAGAAAATAATATAGCTAGCAGTTTTTAGTAAGGTCACAAGCAAGAATTTAAGTCAAGAGCTTTCACTGGGTACAGCCCGGTATACCCCAGGTCATCTGACTAAGTTAAATGATTATAGCCAAATGTTAATCTCTTGGTTGTACATCATGGAGCATCTGACCTTTAGCCAAACATTGGTTACCAAGATAAGCTTTAGAAATATTCTTAGAGCATCCTTTTTAATAACTTAATTAAACTTTTTAGCAATATAACAAGGAGCTATCTCAGAAGTGAGTCTTAGTAAGCACAGACCTTAATTACAAAACTGGAAGTTAATATTGAGTGAAACATATTTTTTTGAGAACTCATTGTGAGGGCATTAACACTGTAGCCAGGGAAGGCTTTAACCCATCAAATAAAATGAGGTCTGTCAGGGAGCTGGGAAAAGCCAAGCAGCTGTCCTGGACTTCCCATAGCCCTGGCTTTGATTTTCATCTGTTTTTTATCCATTTTTAATTTCCTGATTTAGGAGCAGACTATCACCATGTTTTAAGGACATCAGGATAGCAAAATCTTACTGTGAGGGATTATTTTTTGTAGAAGCATTATGAGCTTTGTCTACATGTACCATAATCTTAAATAATGCTTATTTACTTTACCAAAGTAACAAAAAGATTTTAAAAAAATATATAAATTGCTTAAAGGCAAAGAAATCCATAATCTGTTATCAAAATCTGCATTCTAAGAAAACTTTGTTCTCTAAACAGAGAGAAGACCAAATTCTAATCTGGTGCCAGCTTACTGTTAAAAACAAAATTTATCTATTTAATCTTAGAAAGTCTTTTCTCATAAATCTTGAAGAACTAGCAGTATTCTCCTAAAGGCATGAGAATAAAACCATAGAAAGCATGTTTAAAATCTGATTCTATTGCAATTCACAAAGAAACCTGGCCATTGTTGTGATGTATAGAACAGTCTTTTGGACTCTGTGGGAGAGGGAGACGGTGGGATGATTTGGGAGAATGGCATTGAAATACGTATAATATCATGTATGGAACGAGTCGCCAGTCCAGGTTCGATGCATGATACTGGATGCTTGGGCTGGTGCACTGGGATGACCCAGAGATCCATGGTATGGGGAGGGAGGAGGGAGGAGGGTTCAGGATGGGGAACACATGTATACCTGTGGTGGATTCATTTCGATATTTGGCAAAACCAATACAATATTGTAAAGTTTAAAAATAAAATTAAAAAAAAGGAAAGTTTTAAAAGTGAAGATGGGAAAAATAAAATATTTAAACTGTTAAAAAAAAGATAACTAGAATTACAATTGACCATATTTTATCAGGGCATATCAAATCTATAAATTTCACACCATTTTAGGATATCTATTAGTAACATCAACCATACAGTATAATCTGAAAAGATTTATCACCACTTTAACAGTACTTCCCATGTAATTTAACATGTCTAATGAACCCAGGTAGCTTAATAGCTCTTTGGGATGTCTCAGGGGCTCTCTGAAGCATCCCAAAGTTAGCTAGAAGTCAAGTTATTTAGGAAGTTTTGTCAATAAATATCAAAAGGGTTTATAACACTCAGTCAGGTAGGATCATATAAGTTACTGTGAAATAATAGTTATTTACTTAGCCAAAGTTAAAAAAAAAGTTTTCAAAGTAAATATAGAATAGATCAATTAAAAGGTAAAGAAACTTAAATCTATTATTAAAAGCAGTTCAACATCTGAACTCTCTTAACAGAAAGAAAGGCTGAATTCAAGTTTTGCACCAGCTTACTTTAAACTCATTTAGGTAAGCTTAATTACATATAAGAAATGAATCACCAGTCCAGGTTCAATGCAGGATACAGGATGCTTGGGGCTGGTGCACTGGGATGACCCAGAAGTCTGGTACGGGGAGGGAGGTGGGAGGGGCGTTCAGGATGGGGAACACGTGTACACCCATGGTGGATGCATATTGATGTATGGCAAAACCAATACAATATTGTAAAGTAAAAAAACAATAAAAATAAATAAAATAAATAAATAAATTAGAGCTGTAAAAAAAACTGTAAAAAATAAAATAAATAAATTTAAATTAAAAAAATATAAAATAAAATTATTTTAAACTTCATCAGTCCTAACCATGCACAAAAGTTTTTTTTTTTTTTTTCCAGAGTCACTTTCCACAAACCTTCTAATCACTTTTTGTAACAGCTACCTGTAAGTCAGACCTACTTTCTTTTCCCTTCATAAAATGTAATTTTATTTTTTATACCTTTTTTAATTAAAAACATACATCCTACTTCCTTGTTAGATTGGCAAACAAACATTAATACTAGATATTTAATATTGAATATTTCCCAGTTTATGTTAATCTGAAATTTATTTAGGTTAATTTTTCTTGTCTTTAGAATTGTTTGATTTGTAAGTGCTTAGTTTTCTTTAGGCCAATTAAATTACAACTCATTTACAACTTCAACAATATTATTAGGAAAAAAAAAAGACTTACACTGAGACATATATAAATCAAGACAGACAGACTGACAGAGATCTTATAATTTTCTGCTTGAGATATAAAATATCTCTTTGACCCCCCTTTTTTTTCTTTGTTTGAAGTTCTAATTTGCCGAAGGCTAAGGTCTCAAGCAAAGTTGGCTGTGTATTTCAAGGACATGGAAAGGGTTAACTTCAAGCTTTTTCCTAGGCAGGGCTTTTAACAATCTAGTTGTTTTTAACTGTATATGCAAAAATAATTGGTTTTGCAGTTTCCAAAAAGAAAAATTTCTCTCACTCCATTCAGTCAGCAATCACACACTCACAGTCATTCAGAGGCTATCACAGTGCTTCACTGCTCCCGAGTGCCCAGGTTTCCTTAACTGTTGCTCCCTTCCTGGGAGGTTATCAGTCACAATGCCTCCCTTCTCCTGAGTCCCCAGTTCTCCCTATCTGATGCTCCCTTCCTGGGAGCTCCAAGGAGGTGATCAGTCTCCTCTTCTACCCGTTGGGGTAGGACCTGACTGGGGACTGGCCCTGGGGCCTTACCTGATCCTGTGGCCATTCCTGGTGAGTTGGTCCGTCCCTCCAATGAGTCTGGTGGGGGCTCAGCTATCTGGAGAGTCAGAACACTGGTCTGAAAGAGAACCCGGATTACCATCAGGTGGTGTACCTCCTCGTTCGTCTCAGACCCCTCTGCTCCAACCCAACAGAGCCACCTGTCAGGCGGCTCAAGGGGCTGGCATGATTGGAATCTCGCTGGGGCCTCCAGAAATGTTGCAGAAACCAGTACTGGAGAAACCAAGCCCCACACTCAGAGAGTTGGAGAACTCAGGTTTATTATGCCGGTGGGCCCAGAGGAGTTAACACTCCAAGCTCTGAGCCCCAAACAAAGGGGTTACAGAGTTTTTATACATGCAGGCATGATTAAGCAGGTTTGCAAAGAGCAGGACAAGGGTGATTGAGATAAGCTCCAGTTCCTAGTATTGTGAGTCCCCACTTTCTGAGACTACATGACCTATGTGATCCAGACTTTGCAAGGAGCAAGCTGAGTTACAGAGGCAGAAGGAGCAGGAGGTTATGTAAAATTTTAACTTTTCCTCTTCAATAGTTTTCCATGGAGGTAGCTGTTAATTGACAGCCTCTTTCTAGTGAAAACACAGCCGCATTTCCTGAAAAAGGAACCTTCTACTATTTTGACCTTGCTTCTTATTAACTTTTCAACCCATTACAGTGTGGCCTCTTCCAACATTAATCTCCTAAAGCCAGTCTTGGAAATTTTGCCAAGAACCCTAGAAGTACCAAATTCCTAGGCAATTTCCTGTACTTATTTTAGTTGACTTCTAGTCTATGGAAACAGAAACCCTTAAGCCTTCCTTTCTCATTGAAATGTCTTCCTTTGTTTACATGAAAGGAATTACTCCTACTTATTCTACCTTTCTGGCTGCTTGTTATCAGAATTTTTTGTGGTTTGCCTTGTCTCCACATTTGATCCTAAATATTAGTATTTCTCAAAATTGTTATTAGGACACTTTGCATCTAATATATTCTCTGGGCTAACTTATCCATGTGTGCTGCATGCCAAGTCACTTCCATTGTGTCAGACTCTTTGCAACTCTGTGTACTGTAGCCTGCCAGGCTCCTCTGTCCATGGGATTCTCCAGGCAGAAATACTGGAGTGGGTTGCCATGCCCTCTTCCAGGGGATCTTCCCAACCTAGGAATCAAACCCATGTCTCTTATGCCTCCTGCATTCGCAGACAGGTTTCTTTTTACCACTAGCACCACCTGGGAAGGGCTTCCCTGGTATCTCAGAGAGTAAAGAACATGCATGCAATGTAGGAGACTCAGGTTTGATCCCTGGGTCAGGAAGATCCCCCAGAGGAGGGAATGGCTACCTACTCCAGTATTCTTGCCTAGACAATTCCAAGGATAGAGAAGCCTGGCAGGCTGCAGTCCGTGAGGTCTCAAAGACTCGGACATGACTCAGCAACTGACATTTTCAGGGGAAGTTCATCCATGTACCTAACTTAGTCTGCAATTTAAATGCTAAGTACTCCAAGTCTAGGCCCTTCTTCAAAGATTTATATATTCATGAGGGTAACAGAGATATTTGTTCATTCTAAAAATCTAGAAAATGCAGACATATAGAAAAGAAAAAAATACTCCCATCTGTCTGAGATAACCACTGTTACTTTTTGGTGTTTTATTTTTTAAATTTTTGTTACTCTTTGTTTTTACATAGTTTTAAATCATACTGTTCACATATTGCTTTAATCATTAGAGAGTAGCATTGACCTATATACACTACCATGTGTAAAGTAGATAGCTAATGGGAAGCTGCTGTATACACAGGTAACTCAGCTCAGTGCTCTGTGATGACCTAGAGTGGTAGGATGGGGGATGGGTGGGATGAAGGCTCTAGAGGGAGGGGATATATGTATACTTATAGTTGATTCACATTGTTGTATAACAGAAATCAACATAATGTAAAGCACTTATCTTCCAATTAAAAAAATCAGTACAAAGCTGGCCACCTTGCCTTTGCTTTGAACTTCTAGTACAGGGTTACATTCAAATGAACTTTAGTCCAACTCTAAAATTACATATTTGTAGGTTTTCTTCAAGGAGTGTCACAAGACTGTGAGTCCAATCAATGGCGCAACTTCTGAAATTCCTTTTTAGATCTCTTCCTTCTCAGTGTCTTCCACTGTTCTCCCTTCTCTTCTTCCTCTTTGGTGCCAAGCAGCTCACAAATGGCCCTTTGCCCAAAGGCTCTCAAAATTGCACTCTCTTTTGACCTGTTTTTCTATTTTTCTACAAAAAAGTAATTCTCCTAACATGCCCCCCAGGTATTGGGAAAAAAGCCTCCAACTTGGTACAGTACTGTCTTGCTGATTTCTTTTACTGTTGTATCATAGTTTAATACATGTTTATAGATAAAATTTTGGACTATTTTTCTAAATTATCATTATTCATGCAACTTTTCACCTTAAGATCTTTCATTGATTGCTCCACCCCACCTCTCATAGCCTCAAGGGTAAATTTCAAACTTTTAGAATAGAGTATAAAGTCCTTCACGACATAATACAAAATTGTTCCTAGCACTTAGCATATAGTTACATAATACAGATTACCTTTCCCCTTCATGATCTGGCTCTTGTCCATCTTTCTAGTATTATTTCCTGTCAGTCCCACTTGAACTCTGTATTCCAGTAGTTCTGAATTATTTTGGATTTTGGACAAAGTGCTATGTTTTTCTTGCCTCCATAGCTCTGGGCTACTTTTCAGATGTTTTTCCCTTTCCTTGCATCCTACCATCCATCCCACCCCATGAACACATTCCATTAGGATTCAGGAGAAATATTATATCCTCAGAAAGCCTTTCCCTATTGGTTTCCATATTTATAGTGCAACACTATGTAATTATTAGGTTATGGTTCTTAAGTATTATAATAACATGAGAATTGCTTATAGTATAATGCTAAATAACAACAACAAAAGCTGTAGACAGAATTCTATCAATAGTATCTGAGCTGTATAAAGAAAACCATCCAAAATACATCAGAATATTACAGGAGATTATGTCTGGATAGTGTGGTAATTATGATATTGAGTAATTTTATTTTTTCTTTATAACCTTTTAACCATTTCCAAAATTTAGACAATGATCATGTTCTACATTTTTAATAGGGAAGATATATTTTAAAAAGCCTTACACTCACAAAACAGATTATTTAAGTACCACATCTTACTTATTCTTGAATCTCTAGTATGAACTCACTCAGTTCCTAGCGGAGAGTAGGAACAAAAAATTAAAAAGGAAGAGAAACTTATTTACTTTTGAGTTTTGCTTAAGTAAGATTTGCTATGAATTTATTATCCCCATAAAATTTGGGGTGATAAAACTAATCTTATGTGACTTCAGTTCAGTTTAGTTCAGTTCAGTTGTGCAATCGTGTCCGACTCTTTGCAACCCCATGAATCGCAGCACTCCAGGCCTCCCTGTCCATCACCAACTCCCGGAGTTCACTTAAACTTATGTCCATCGAGTAAGTGGTGCCATCCAGCCATCTCATCCTCTGTCATCTCCTTCTCCTCCTGCCCTCAATCCCTCCCAGCATCAGGGTCTTTTCCAATGAGTCAACTCTTCACATGAGGTGGCCAAAGTATTGGAGTTTCAGCTTCAGCATCATTCCTTCCAATGAACACCCAGGACTGATATCCTTTAGGATGGAGTGGTTGGATCTCCTTGCAGTCCAAGGGACTCTCAAGAGTCTGCTCCAACACCACAGTTCAAAACATCCATTCTTCAGCGCTCAGCTTTCTTCATAATCCAGCTCTCACATCCATACATGACTACTGAAAAAACCATAGCCTTGACTAGATGGACTTTTGTTGTCAAAGTAATGTCTCTGCTTTTCAATATGCTATCTAGGTTGGTCATAACTTTCCTTCCAAGGAGTAAGCGTCTTTTAATTTCATGGCTGAGATCACCATCTGCAGTGATTTTGGAGCCCCAAAATATAAAATCTGGCAATATTTCCACTGTTTCCCCATCTATTTCCCATGAAGTGATGGGACCGGATGCCATGATCTTTGTTTTCTGAATGTTGAGCTTTAAGCCAACTTTTTCACTCTCCTCTTTCACTTTCATCAAGAGTCTTTTGAGTTCCTCTTCACTTTCTGCCATAAGGGTGGTGTCATCTGCATATCTGAGGTTATTGATATTTCTCCCAGCAATCTTGATTCCAGCGTGTGCTTCTTCCAGCCCAGCGTTTCTCATGATGTACTCTACATATAAGTTAAATAAGCAGGGTGACAATATACAGCCTTGATGTGCTCCTTTTGTCTGTTATTAAACTGCATTGGATGCTAAGACAAGAAATTAATAAGAGGATGATTTCATGTTGAAGGATTGGTTGCCTAGAGACAAAAAAGCACTGAATCTTTGTTCCAGATTGCAGGATGAATCTGTTAAGGGCAGTCATGTTGTGTGAGATAAGATTAATTCGTTTCATTGACAAGAGTATTTGTCTGGTCATTAATGATGGTGTTGTCTTAAAAGGAATGACTGTCAAATTAGAGAATCATGACAGGAAAGTAGAGCCCACTTTAAAAAATATAATCTTGTTGCTTTTAGTGCTTACAGGAGAAGGCATGATTGATCATTTGGACTGAATTTTAAATCACATCTACCATGCTTTCATTGACAGCCATTTCACACTTTTAAAGCCCCATGGCATTTGTTGCACTTTGATTCCATTTCAGATGATAAAAAAGCCATATCCTCTTTATTATTTTAATTTCAAAATCTGTTAGACAAGTATTATACTAATTTATCCTTACTGTAAAATGTTCAGAAGTCTATAGAGTAATGTATGAAAGTCTTTCCTTACTGCTTTCTTTACCTGACCCTCTTTCCCAAATACCTCTTTCTCCTAATAGGTAGCCATTGTTAGGTTTGGTGTGTGTCCTTCCAAATGATCCTCTCTATATGTACATAAACATATGTGAGCAAATCAAACATCTGTCTACCCACTCACCCACCTACCTACCCTCTATTTGTTTTTGTCTCTCTCTCTGTCACACACACATGCACATACACATATGAACACATACAAATATCTGTATGTATATCTCCTCCACAAATGGGAGCATTTTGTGTGTGGTGTTCTGGAACTTAGTTTTTCAATTAATGTTTTTTTTTTTTTTTTCCCATGTTAATAGAAATTAACAGATCTACCTCACTTCTTTTAAACTACTGCCACATATCTAGGCACCCTTTGTCCCAGCCAAGTTGACACCTAAAATTAACTGTCACATCTGTTTATTCCTATGTGGCTTGATTTTGTTGTTCTAATATTATATATTTGTAATGCATCAAGATTAACACATGTAGAGGTAGTTTATTTTCACTATTCTATTTTTTGAATATTCCACAATTTATAACTTTCACTGTTGATGAACTTTTAGGTTATCTCATTTATTTATTATATGGGCAAAACTATAGACACTTTTCTACATGTGTCTTGATGTATATGTAAAATAGTTTTTAATGTATACCTCAGAGAAGAAATGTTGTGTTATAAGGTATACATATATCCAACTTACTAGATAGTGCCAAACTGTATTTTTTAAAATAAGTGTTGCTATCTTGTAAGTTACAGCCTTCCAATTTACTCTTCTTCTAGACTGTCTTGAATCCTCCTTATTTTTTGCTCTTCCATATATTTTCTAGATTTAGCACGTCAGGTGCCAAAAAGTCTCTCATTCTTCTCCTTTACAGCTTCTGCATAAGAAGTGGCAAAACTAATACAATTATGTAAAGTTTAAAAATAAAATAAAATTTTAAAAAAGTCCTTTCTCATGTTAAGATTATATATATATATATATATATGTTCATTCAATCTTAATACTGTTTTTTATAAAGTACTTTTAAAATGTTCATGTTTGGCTGTGTTTGGTCTTCGTTGCTGTACATGGGTTTTCTCTAGTTGTGGCAAGCAGAGGTTACATTGTAGTTGTGGTGCACAGGTTTCTCACTGTTGTGGCTTCTCTTGCTGCAGAGCATGGGCTCTAGAGCATATGGGCTTCAGTCGTTCCAACGTGTGGACTCAGTAGTTGTGGTGCATGGGCTTAGTTGCCCCAGGGCATGTGAAATATTCCTGGCAAGGGATCAAACCCATGTTCCCTGCATTGGCAGGCAGATTATTAATTACTGGACCACCAGGGAAGTCCTCTTCTAATATTTTTTTTTATGTTTATGTTTAAGCCTTTAACCCCATCAGGAAATTATTTTTGTGCTTGGTTTAATTTCAGGGTTGATTAACAAAAGTATTTGTCCAAATGTTCCCAAACAATTTATCAAATTTACCATAATTTCCATGCTTATGTGAATAACCACTTTTATCACACACTGAATTCCTTTATACAAATGGATTTAGTTTCTATTGAACTATTTTTGTGTATTTTGTGCCAGTACCATACTGCTGTTGCTGCTGCTGCTAAGTCGCTTCAGTTGTGTCCGACTCTGTGTGACCCCAGAGACAGCAGCCCACCAGACTCCCCCGTCCTTGGGATTCTCCAGGCAAGAACACTGGAGTGGGTTGCCATTTCCTTCTCCAATGCATGAAAGTGAAAAATGAAAGTGAAGTCGCTCAGTCGTGTCTGACTCCCAGCAACCCCTTGGACTGCACCCTACCAGGCTCCTCCATCCATGAGGTTTTCCAGGCAAGAGTATTGGAGTGGGGTGCTACTGCCTTCTCCTACTTTTATACATTTTGATCTTTGTAAGGTTTTTATTAGTTTCTTCAGGCTTCTGTTACGTATTCCCACACACTGGTTGGCTTCTAAATAGAAATTTATTCTTTCAGTTCTGGGGGGCAGAAGTCCAAAATCAAGGTGTTGACAGAGCCACTCTTCTGCCAGTGGCTTTATGGGATTTTTTGTTCCTTGAATTTTCCATCTGTATCACTCCAATCTCTATTTCCATCTTCCCATTACCTTTTCCTCTTTTATCCCTGAAATCTCTCTCTCTTCACTCTTATAAGGACACTTGTCTTTGAATTTAGGGCCTACCCAGTTAATTCAGAATAATCTCATCTCACAATCCTAATTTAATTATATCTGCAAAGTTCCCAAACACCCCTTCTTTCCAAGTAAGGTAATATTCACAGTTCTGGGCATTAGGCTGTGTACATATCTTTTGGGAATCTATCATTCACCTCACCACAAAGGACAAAGTACCCTCTTTTTTTTTTAATCGTATGTATTTTTTGTTGTTGATAATTTTCTCCCTTATGTAAATTTTAGAATAAATCTGTGAAGCTAAAAAATTCACATTGGTATTTGGTTGTAATAGGATTTAATTTATAGAATAACTTTGGATTACTACTAAATCTTCCCATTCAGGAATGTGCCATGTCCCTCCATTTCTTTAGAGTTATTTTTACTTGTTAGAAAAGTTATATTACTTTCTTCTTACACATCTTACATATTTACTTTTTAAATTGAGTACTTATACATAAGATTATTTTACTAGTTATATTTAGATTTATTGGTATTGAGAATAGGATCTACTTTCATGATATTATCAACTTGGTTATTTTTGGCATGAAGGAAAGGTATTGACTTCTTTTATTTTCAACTTTTATATAGTTTAAGTTTCCATTCAGCTTTTCAGCTGATTTTCATGGATTTTCTTGGAAGATTATCATAACATCTGCAAATAATCACAGTTTTTGTCTTACTTTCTAGTGTTTATCTATTATTGCTTCCTTTTTTCTTTCCAAACGCATTAGCCATGATCTCCTTTACAATGTTGAATATATTGAGCATGAGAAACATCATTATGCTGTTTATATTGGGAATATTTTAATAATAACATTTAGGAAGTACGTTTATTTTTCACTCACATTTTGTTGGTTCTTTGCTTGTTTTCTTTCTTTGTTTAAAATCAGGAATTAGTACTGGATTTCATTAAATGGGGTCTTCCCTGATGGCTTAGCTGTAAACAATCTGCCTGCAGTGCAGGAGATATGGGTTCAATCCCTGCGTTGATAAGATCCCCTGGATGAGGGAATAACAACTCACTCCAGTATTCTTGCCTGAAAAATCTAATGGACAGAGGAGCCTGGCAGCTATAGTCTAAAGGGTTGCAAAAGAGTCGGACATAACTGAGCATGCACACTGTGTTTTTTAAATGTGGTACCAATTGAGATGTTCATGTGATTGTTTTCTTTTAATCTTCAAATTAATTGTGTTAATGTTGAACCACACTTGACATTCTATGACAAACTTATTTAATCGTATTATTCATTATATGTTTAAAATTTTGTCATCTGTGTTTCTAAGTGAGGTTCAACTATTATTTTCTTTACTTCCACCCACTTCCCTTATGTTCTTTTTGTGTTCTGCTATTGGATTTTGCCTTTAGGGTGTACTAGCCTCATGAAGTGAGTTTGATAGCTTCTCATCTTTTCCTGTGTTTTACAATAAAGGTGTCTGACCCTGGTGGCTCAGTGTGAGCTTTGACAGACAGTTCATACTTTGACCACTTCTGCTATAGTTATTACAATGTCCAGATAACCTACCTCTTCCTGAATGACTTAAATGTCCCTAGAAAACAATTGATTTAATCTAAAATTTTAAATTAATTGGTATAAAATTATACATATATTTTTACTTTTTAAACTTCTCCTTATTTGCCATTATTAATTGTCTCTGATGTTCCTAGGGTAGCCTTCTGCACTATGTGTGCTCTCACTACCTTGGGAATTTCTCTTAAACCTTCAAAATTTTCTTTCCTGATTATTTTAAGCTGTTGATATTTTTCTTCTTCTCCTGTTTCTCAGTAAAAATGCCATGCCATAAGCTCTTACTTTTCTAAAAAGTTCTGTTTCTAGCATTTTATAGTCCCCTCTCTTGTTTTCCAGTGCTCTCAGGGATTTATTCTTTTTAAAATTTTTTTCTGGTACTTCAAAAGACTTGGAACAATAAAAGAGATGAACTTACATTTTGAATCTTACATAAAAATATCCAACCCCATCTGCTAAATGTTCCAATACCTAGTTTCATTTTATTTGGATTATGTGATAAACCACAAAACTGAATTTCTTTAGTATCCCATGTAACTAACTTTACTATAGTTCCTTTAAAAATAGTATACAATCATAATCTTCTATGTAGAGAAGCTCAAGCATTAGGCAAGTATAAAGGACAGCTTGTTGTAACTTGTATTTGAATGTGAGTGATAAATAGTAGGATTAAGGAGCTAAGTGACTGAGAAGTTAATACTTGGATAGTTTATATTAAAAGAAAGTTTGGGTTTTAGACTAATACCAGCTGCCCTTGATTCTGGCTCTCAGATTTCAAGTAAGACACGTTTCTTCTTATGGCTTCTAGAAGCCTTGTAATGCTACCTGTGCCAAGTCCCATCACACCACAGTGGAATAATAATAATAAAATAGTATGTATAACCACAGCATTTTATGTTTGCTCAGCACAGGGTCATCTTTGTGGCTTGAAGGATCCAGCAGAGGGACTTTCAGTCAATAAATATTTGTTGTACTTAAATCTACTCTTGGATTTTTGTAACTCAGATGCCAGCTGGTATCACTCTGGCAATTAAATCTAGGTAAGATCATCTCAAATATCCTTTGCTCATCTTGTGGAAAGTCTAATGCTCTTGCAAAGATTTCCGTAAATTCCTGGTGGCTTGTATTTCTCCCAGTCAACTTTGACTGTGATTCTGCTAAATTGTAACTTCTGCTGAATTCTCACTCTGCATTTTATGTCTTACTTTAATTGTATATGGTATTGGCTCCCCAAATGACACTCATGTGAAACGACTCTGTGTTGTGGCCTTTTATTAAAGACTCAGTGCTGTTAATGAGAGGAGTTATACCAAACTAAATACATAATTTAAAATAGAATATTTTATTTCCATATGTTTTGAAAAGCCCCTTGGACATTTTTGTCAGTTCAGGTATTGACCTTTCATCATACTGTCTAACCCTCTGTCTTTTTCTAGCTCCCTCACTATTCCTAACTCTTCTGCTCTCTCTACCCCACCTCCAATTCTATTAATGTATTATAAAGAATAGTTTGAAAACCTCATTATTGAGTCCTTCCAACAGGTGTCTAGAACTTTGTGATATAGAGACTTGAGTGTATCATTTTTTTCAGAGGTGATCAGGTTCTGGAGAATTATTGCTAACCAAACTCCCATGAATCTGACATATCCAAAATGTTTCTAATATGCAATATACTTTTTCAGTAATCTGTGAACATGGTCTGAATCCCAGGTAAGCTTCACTGGCTCCAAAAGTTAACTCAAACTTTCCTCCTCATCAGTGGAGTTCACAGGTAACTTTCTCTCTGAAGAATTAATTAGATTTGTTTTCTTAAACTCATATCACATATACAGGTTAACTTCAATCTCCAGGAACATATGCAATTAGACAAAAGATAATTTTCTTTCAGAATAGTCTGTGTAGTACATTTATCACATTTGTATGTCACAGAGAAAGGCCCACTTATCTTGACCCTAGATTTTGGAGTCCATTATTTTACTGTGGGGCCCAAATCGTCCTATTTATCTATGTCAGTGACCCTAAGCTACTAATATTGACATCCAAGTTCAAAAATTGAGTTCATGATCTTGAATTTAGTACCAGCTATACTGTAGAAGTTAAAAGACAAGAGGAAACAATCAGATATGCTATACATGTGATTGAGTCCGTCAAATATATATGAAGTGTCTGGTATCTGATAAGTACTGAGAAGAATTATTAAAACAAAATTCCTGTCTTTAAGAAAACTATAGCTTGTAGGTGACAGAGGAATTCCATGAAGGAGCTTCTAAGAAACAGTGCCTATTCTTTGGATAGCAGTCTCCGTTCCCCTGTTCTTTACAATTACAAGCATTTATTTATTTATTTATTTAAGATAACACTAATAGAACTATTTCTTAACATTTTGGTCTAAAACAATTGTAGCCATCTTCCTGTTTCTTGAATGCATGAACTGGTGCTCTTGCGCTTGAGCCTTTGTCCTGATAATTCCCTCTGCCTGGAACATCACACCCCCAGATAGCTCCATGCTTGTCCCCTCACTTTATTCAGATCTCTACTCAAATGTCATCTCAACATGCAAGATTTCTCTGACCATCCTAGGTGTCATTCTCTAATTTAATCTGCTTTATTTTTCCTCTTGACACATCATCATGTATTCTTTATCCTAACTTGAATATAAGCTCCTTAAAAAGGACTTTTTATTAATACATTTTTTTCAATGTTAAATCTCCAGCACCTAGAATGTCTGGCATAATAAGCACCCAATATTTGCTAATGATGAATTATTAATATATAATTTCTTGGATTTGTCTAGGGGATAAAAAATTCATTTTGTAATTTTTTCTGATATGTGATAGAAAAGTGATTTTAAATTAAAAATTTTTTTAGGTCAGTCCATTATTAAAGATTTATTATATAAAATACATTAAAAATAATTTTTAGTCATACTAAGTATATAATACTTCTGTTTCTCAATATTTAATAAACCAAGCATATTCTCTAATTTAATTATATAAGAGGGCTTCCCTGATAGCTTAGTTGATAAAGAATCCGCCTGCAATGCAGGAGACCCTGGTTTGATTCCTGGGTCGGGAACATCTGCTGGAGAAGGGATAGGTTACTTGCTCCAGTATTCTTGGGCTTCCCTTGTGGCTCAACAGGTAAAGATCCACCTGTAATGCGAGAGACCTGGGTTTGATTCCTGAGTTGGGAAGATCCCCTGGAGAAGGGAAAGAAAGAGAAATCATGATATGTGGACTGATTTTTTTTTTTTTGGAATAAGTTTGAATGCCCGTCAACAGGGCACTTGTTTAATTAGTTATGGTATTTGCACAGAGTAGAATATTGTGTATCTCTTAAAAAGAACAAGACAGATTTTTATGGAACGATAGAAGAACTATATGGAATCCTGCCATTTGTTTGGGTAAGAGTGGTCTTTGGGTAAGAGTGGACTCTATCAGATACCATCTCTGGACTGATTTTTAAGTTATGTATGGAATTCTTATATATCACTCTAACATATTTAGCTCATTTATTTTTATAATTTTTCTTTCATAAATCAAAATAATGAAATAATAGTAATGCTAGGTAACAATAATGTGTAGCTTATTATTCCCATGCACTGTTCCAAGCATTTTGCATATAACTCATATAATCCTCAAAACAACCCCATGAAATATATGCTATTAATAATCCCATCTTTGAAAGGAGAAAGTTAAGTTGCTGGTATATTGTATTTGTATGTTCCCACAAGTTCAAACCCAGAATTTAGGCTGGTCTTTTATGCAGTAAGTTGTTTACAAATAATAAATTGCACGTGTGGGTTTTTTTATTGAAGTATAGTTGATTTACATTATTAATCAATAATTTTATATATTATGTTCCATATTGTTACTATAAAATGTTGGCAATATTCCCTGCGCTACATATTATATACTTGTATCTTATTTATTTCTACTACGTTGTACCTTTTATGCTTTTTTCCCTATTTTGTTCCTTCTTCAGTCCCTCTCCCCACTGATAACCACTAGTTTGTTCTCCTATATGTGTGTCTGTTTCTGTTTTGTTATATTCACTTATTTGATTTATTTTTTAGATTCCACATATAAGTGAAAACACAGTGTTTGTCTCTTCTGTCTGCTTTAGTTAACTAAGCATAATACCCTCCAGGCCCATCCATGTTGTTGCAAATGGAAAAAATGCATTATTTTATGTGGCTGAGTAATATTACACTGTGTGTGTGTGTATATGCACACACAAAGAGCCTGATGCTGGGAAAGATTGAAGGCAGGAGGAGAAGCTGATGGCAGAGAATGAGATGGTTGGATGGTATCACCGATTCAATGGACGTGAGTTTGAGCAAACTCCGGAGATAGTGAAGGACAGGGAAGCCTGGCATGCTGCAGTCCATGGGGTCACAGAGTCAGACACGACTGAATGAATGAACAACAACAAATATATATATCAGATCAGTAGCTCAGTCGTGTCCGACTCTTTGCGACCCCATGAATCACAGCATGACAGGTTTCCCTTTCCATCACCAACTCCCGGGGTTCACTCAGATTCACATCCATCAAGTCAGCGATGCCATCCAGCCATCTCATCCTCTGTAGTCCCCTTCTCCTCTTGCCCTCAATCCCTCCCAGCATCACAGTCTTTTCCAATGAGTCAACACTTCACATGAGGTGGCCAAAGTACTGGAGTTTCAGCTTTAGCATCATTCCTTCCAAAGAAATCCCAGGGCTGATCTCCTTCAGAATGGACTGATCTCCTTGCAGTCCAAGGGACTCTCAAGAGTCTTCTCCAACACCACAGTTCAAAAGCATCAATTCTTTGGTGCTCAGCTTTATTCACAGTCCAACTCTCATATCCATACATGACCATGGGAAAAACCATAGCCTTGACTAGACGAACCTTTGTTGGCAAAGTAATGTCTCTGCTTTTGAATATGCTATCTAGGTTGGTCATAACTTTCCTTCCAAGGAGTAAGTGTCTTTTAATTTCATGGCTGCAGTCACCATCTGCAGTGATTTTGGAGCCCCCAAAAATAAAGTCTGACACTGTTTCCACTGTTTCTCCATCTATTTCTCATGAAGTGATGGGACCAGATGCCATGATCTTTGTTTTCTGAATGTTGAGCTTTAAGCCAAATTTTTCACTCTCCACTTTCACTTTCATCAAGAGGCTTTTTACTTCCTCTTCACTTTCTGCCATAAGGGTGGAGTCATCTGCATATTTGAGGTTATTGATATTTCTCCCGGCAATCTTGATTCCAGCTTGTGTTTCTTCCAGTCCAGCGTTTCTCATGATGTACTCTGTATATAAGTTAAATAAAAAGGGTGACAATATACAGCCTTGACGAACTGCTTTTCCTATTTGGAACCAGTCTGTTTTTCCATGTCCAGTTCTAACTGTTGCTTCCTGACCTTCATACAAATTTCTCAAGAGGCAGATCAGGTGGTCTGGTGTTCCCATCTCTTTCAGAATTTTCCACAGTTTATTGTGATCCACACAGTCAAAGGCTTTGGCATAGTCAATAAAGCACAAATAGATGCTTTTCTGAACTCTCTTGCTTTTTCCACGATCCAGCAGAAGTTGGCAATTTGATCTCTGGTTCCTCTGCCTTTTCTAAAACCAGCTTGAACATCTGGAAGTTCATGGTTCACATATTGCTGAAGCCTGGCTTGGAGAATTTTAAGCATTACTTTACTAGCATGTGAGATGAGTGCAATTGTGTGGTAGTTTGAGCATTCTTTGTCCTTGCCTTTCTTTGGGATTGGAATGAAAACTGACCTTTTCCAGTCCTGTGGCCACTGCTGAGTTTTCCAAATTTGCTGGCATATTGAGTGCAGCACTTTCACATCATCATCTTTCAGGATTTGGAATAGCTCAACTGGAATTCCATCACCTCCACTAGCTTTGTTCGTAGTGATGCTTCCTAAGGCCCACTTGACTTCACATTCCAGGATGTCTGGCTCTAGGTCAGTGATCACACCATCATGATTATCTGGGTCATGAAGATCTTTTTTGTATAGTTCTTCTGTGCATTCTTGCCATCTCTTCTTAATATCTTCTGCTTCTGTTAGATCCATACCATTTCTGTCCTTTATCAAGCCCATCTTTGCATGAAATGTTCCTTTGGTATCTCTGATTTTCTTGAAGAGATCCCTAGTCTTTCCCATTCTGTTGTTTTCCTCTATTTCTTTGCATCAATCGCATGAAGAAGGCTTTCTTATCTCTTCTTGCTATTCTTTGGAACTCTGCATTCAGTTGTTTATGTCTTTCCTTTTCTTCTTTGCTTTTCGCTTCTCTTCTTTTCACAGCTATTTGCAAACCCTCCCCAGGCAGCCATTTTGCCTTTTTGCATTTCTTTTCCATGGGAATGTTCTTGATCCCTGTCTCCTGTACATTGTCACGAACTTCTTTCCATAGTTCATCAGGCACTCTATCTATCAGATCTAGGCCCGTAAATCTATTTCTCACTTCCACTATAATCATAAGGGATTTGATTTAGGTCATACCTGAATGATCTAGTGGTTTTCCCTACTTTCTTCAATTTAAGTCTGAATTTGGCAATAAGGAGTTCATGGTCTGAGCCACAGTCAGCTCCTGGTCTTGTTTTTGCTGACTGTATACAGCTTCTCCCGCTTAGCCTGCAAAGAATATAATCAATCTGATTTCAGTGTTGACTATCTGGTTATGTCCATGTACAGAGTCTTCTCTTGTGTTGCTGGAAGAGGGTGTTTGTTATGACCAGTGCATTTTCTTGGCAAAACTCTATTAGTCTTTGCCCTGCTTCATTCTGTATTCCAAGGCCAAATTTGTCTGTTACTCTAGGTGTTTCTTGACTTTCTACTTTTGCATTCCAGTCCCCTATAATGAAAAGGACATCTTTTTTGGGTGTTAGTTCTAAAAGGTCTTGTAGGTCTTCATAGAACCATTCAATTTCAGCTTCTTCAGCATTACTGGTTGGTGCATAGACTTGGATAACTGTGATATTGAATGGTTTGCCTTGGAAACGAACAGAGATCATTCTGTCATTTTTGAGATTGCATCCAAGTACTGCATTTTGGACTCTTTTGTTGACCATGATGGCTACTCCACTTCTTCTGAGGGATTCCTGCCTGCAGTAGTAGATATAATGGTCATCTTAGTTAAATTCACCCATTCCAGTCCATTTCAGTTTGCTGATTCCTAGAATGTCGACATTCACTCTTGCCATGTCCTGTTTGACCACTTCCACTTTGCCTTGATTTATGGAGCTGACATTCCAGGTTCCTATGCAGTATTGCTCTTTACAGCATCAGCCCTTGTTTCTATCACCAGTCACATCCACAGCTGGATATTTTTTTTACTTTGGCTCCATCCCTTCATTCTTTCTGGAGTTATTTCTCCACTGATCTCCAGTAGCATATTGGGCACCTACTGACCTGGGGAGTTCCTCTTTCAGTATCCTATCATTTTGCCTTTTCGTACTGTTCATGGTGTTCTCAAGGCAAGAATACTGAAGTGGTTTGCCATTCCCTTTTCCAGTGGACCACCTTCTTTCAGATGTTTCCACCATGACCCACCCATCTTGGATTGCCCCACGGGGCATGGCTTAGTTTCACTGAGTTAGACAAGGCTCTGATCCTAGTGTGATTAGATTGACTAGGTTTCTGTGAGTATGGTTTCAGTGTGTTTGCCCTCTGATGCCCTCTTTCAACACCCACCGTCTTACTTGGGTTTCTCTTACCTTGGGCGTGAGGTATCTCTTCTCGGCTGCTCCAGCAAAGTGCAGCCATTGCTCCTTACCTTGGACGAGGGGTATCTCCTCACTGCCACCCTTCCTGACCTTCAACATGGGATAGCTCCTCTAGGCCTTCCTGCGCCTGCGCAACCAGGGCTCCTTGGACATGGGGTTGGTCCTCCCGGCCACCGCCCCTGGCCTCAGGCGTGGGGTTGCTCCTCCCGGCCGCCGCCCTTGGCCTCAGGCTTACACGCACACACACACACACACATATATAAAACAAATTATATGTAACAAATATATATATATATATATTTATAAATATATTATTATAAATTTATTATAATATTAAAATTATAAATTTTATATTTATATATTTATATTTATATATTTATATTTATATATAAATATATACTCACACACGCACCCCACATCTTCTTTATCCGTTTATCTGTTGATGGACACTTAGATTGCTGCCATGTCTTGGCTACTGTACTCAGTGGTGCTTTGAACATTTGGATGTATGTATCTTTTTGAATTAGAGTTTTCACCTTTTCTGGATATATGCCCACAAGTGGGATTGCTGGATCATATGGCAACTCTATTTTTCATTTTTAAAGGAACCTCCATACTGTTCTCCATAATGATTACACCAATTTACATTCCCACTGACAATGTAGTAGGGTTCCCTTTTCTCCACACCCTCTCCAGAATTTATTATACATACAGTTTTTGATGATGGCCATTCTGACTGGTGTGAGGTGATATCGCAGTGTAATTTTGATTTACATTTCTTGAATAGTTAGTGACATTGAACATCTTTTCATGAGCCTGTTGGCCATCTGTATGTTTTCTTTGAAGGAATTTCTATTTAGGTCTTCTGCCCATAGGTTACCTGTTTTCTAATAAGTTTTAAAAGTCTTTTATATAATATATTCTCAATACCATTCATTGATCAAATATGTATTCTTCAAATATGTTCTCCTAATCTTTGTGTTACTCTCTCATTAAAAGAAGATAAAAGTTTTGTGTCATATCTAAGAAATGTTTGCCTAGCTCAAGTTTACAAGGATTTTCTCCTTTGTTTTCTTTGAAAAGTTTTATAGTTTTAGAATTCACATTCATGTCTTTTACCCATTTAATCTTAAATTTTGTATATGGTGTTATGTATGGGTCCGTTCATGTCTTGGAATCAGTTCACTTCATTCGCTTCGTAATGTCCGACTCTTTGTGACTCCCATGGACTGCAACACACCAGGCTTCCCTGTCCATTACCAACTCCTGGAGCTTGCTAAAACTCATGTCCATTGAGTTTGTGATGCCATCCAACCATCTTATCCTCTGTCGTCCCCTTCTCCTCCCATCTTCAATCTTTCCCAGCATCAGGGTCTTTTCCAGTGAGTCAGTTCTTTGCAACAGGTGGCCAAAGTATCGGAGTTTCAGCTTCAGCATCAGTCCTTCCAATGAATATTCAAAATTGATTTCCTTTAGGACTGACTGGGTTGATCTCCTTATAGTCCAAGGGACTCTCAAGAGTCTTCTCCAACACCTCAGTTCAAAAGCATCAATATTTTTGGTGCTCAGCTTTCTTTCATGTTTTAGAATATATCTGTCCAGTTGTTGCACATTGATCAAAAGTCAATTGGACACAGTGTGGGTCTAAATTTGGAATCTCTGATTTGTTCCATCAGTTCATATATCATTTCACCAATAACACACTGTTGATTGAAAAAAACTTTGCACAACCCATAAGTTGAGAATTAAGCTTTATCTATAGACATACTGAAGACTTAAACCCAGGAGTCAGGCTCTCAGATGACTCTGAGGGATTGTTCTGAAGAGGTAAATGAGGAGCCAGGATATATGTGAATTTTTGCAACAAACCACCTCCCCCCCCCCCCAAACAAGTAGTAGGAACATCAAAAGATTACTGTTAATTAAAAAACAAACAGATTTCTAAGGTTAATGCATTTAATGTTTTTCTGTGTATGGGATGGTGCAAGAATTTCAGTTCAGTTCAGTTCAGTTGCTCAGTCATGTCTGACTCTTTGCAACCCCATGAACTGCAGCACGTCAGGGCTTTCTGTCCATCACCAACTGCCGGAGTACACCCAAACCCATGTCCATTGAGTCTGTGATGCCATCCAAGCATCTTATCCTGTGTTGTCCCCTTCTCCTCCTGCCCTCAATCTTTCCCAGCATCAGGGTCTTTTCAAATGAGTCAACTCTTCACATCAGGTGGCCAAAGTATTGGAGTTTCAGCTTCAACATCAGTCCTTCCAATGAATATTCAGGACTGATCTCCTTTAGGATGGACTGGTTGGATCTCCTTGCAGTCCAAAGGACTCTCAAGAGTCTCTCCAACACCACAGTTCAAAAGCATCTATTCTTCAGTGTTCAGCTTTCTTTATGTCTAACTCTCACATCCACACAAGAGTTTGGGCTCATTAAAATCACTCCTTTGATATATGCACCTCAGCTATCTAGGGCCAGCATTGTTTTTCTCCATCCTGAATTTCCTCTGAGTACACAATCAGGGATGGCTACCCTGGTTGATAATCTGATGATTGCAACTGATATGGCAGGCAACATTCTTTTTTTTTTTTTTTCTCTTTTCCATTATGGTTTATTATAAGATGCTGACTATAGTTCTCTTACTGCTTTTCTAATTTTTTTTATTATTATTATTCCTTTACAATATTGTATTGGTTTTGCCACACATCAACATGCATACAACATGGGTATACACGTGTTTCCCATCCTGAATCCCCCTCCCACCTCCCTCCCCATACCATCCCTCTGGGTCATCCCAGTGCACCATCCCCAAGCTTCCTGTATCCTGCATTGAACCTGGACTGGCGATTCATTTCTAATATGATATTATACATGTTTTAATGCCATTCTCCCAAATCATCCCCCCTCCCTCTCCCACAGAGTCCAAAAGACTATTGTATACATCTGTGTCTCTTTTGCTGTCTCGTATACAGAGTTGTTGTTACCTTCTTTCTAAATTCCACATGTATGCGTTAGTATACTGTATTGGGATTTCTTTGGAAAGAATGATGCTAAGCTGAAACTCCAGTACTTTGGCCACCTCATGCGAAGAGTTGAGTCATTGGAAAAGACTCTGATGCTGGGAGGGATTGGGGACAGGAGGAGAAGGGGACGACAGAGGATGAGATGGCTGGATGGCATCACTGACTCGATGGACATGAGTCTGAGTGAACTCCGGGAGTTGGTGATGGACAGGGAGGCCTGACGTGCTGTGATTCATGGGGTCGCAAAGAGTCGGACACCACTGAGTGACTGATCTGATCTGATACTGTATTGGTGTTTTTCTTTCTGGCTTACTTCACTCTGTGTAATAGTCTCCAGTTTCATCCACCTCATGAGAACTGATTCAGATGTATTCTTTTTAATGGCTGAGTAATACTCCATTCTAACACCATACACAAAAATAAACTCAAAATGGATTAAAGATCTAAACATAAGACCAGAAACTATAAAACTCTTAGAGGAGAACATAGGCAAAACACTCTCCTACATTCATCACAGCAGGATCCTCTATGACTCATCTCCCAGAATATTGGAAATAAAAGCAAAAATAAACAAATGGGATATAATTAAAATTAAAAGCTTCTGCACAACAAAAGAAACTATAAGCAAGGTGAAAAAACAGCCTTCAGAATGGGAGAAAATAATACCAAATGAAGCAACTGACAAACAATAATCTCAAAAATATACAAGCAACTCCTGCAGCTCAATTCCAGAAAAATAAACGGCCCAATCAAAAAATGGGCCAAAGAACTAAATAGACATTTCTCCAAAGAAGACATACAGATGGCTAACAAACACATGAAAAGATGCTCAACGTCACTCATTATCAGAGAAATGCAAATCAAAACCACAATGAGGTACCATTTCACGCCAGTCAGAATGGCTGTGATTCAAAAGTCTACAAGCAATAAATGCTGGAGAGGATGTGGAGAAAAGGGACCCCTCTTACACTGTTGGTGGGAATGCAAACTAGTACAGCCACTATGGAGAACAGTGTGGAGATTCCTTAAAAAACTGGAAACAGAACTGCCATATGACCCAGCAATCCCACTGCTGTGTATACACACTGAGGAAACCAGAATTGAAAGAGACGCAGCAGGCAACATTCTGTTTTGCCAAAAGTTTTCATTTCATCTCAGCTTCAAAGGATTTGTTACCAAGATAAACCACTCATATACACAAACACATAATACAAATATTTATTAGAGAATTATCTAACTTACTTTCAATATACTAACTTTAAAAGAAAAGAGAAATAGAGCAGAGGATACATGACCAAATTGGATTTTGACCAATATCCAGGGTTAATCAGTGCTGGGAAGTCCTGTGTCACAGTGCATCTGGAGGCCCAATTGAGAAAAGGTCCCAGGCATCAGGTCCACTCCGTGGGTGAGACTTCAAAGACTGTAGTTCAGGGTTCCCACTTAAAATCCTAGGACAGATATCATCATCAATCTGTGACCAAATTGCAAGCCTGATTTCATGTTAATGCTTTTTGTTTTGTCTTGTAAAACTTGGAATGTTGTTAAGTCTGGGGCTTGGTTGGCCAAGCCCCCTCCAGGGGCTCAAAAAATCTCAAAATTCTTCCCCCATCTTACTTATGGTTCTGTAAGTCTTGCTCTCACAACAGGCAGTCACTCCCTGTCACTCCGAGTTAGGGCAGTGTCCAGGCAGGTTAGAAGCCAGATCAGAGACCTGCTCTGCTCTTTTGCCACTGAAGCCTTCTATTTTATTTCTCCAACACATTCTTTTTGGTCACGCCAAGAAGCAGTGAGAGTGCCATGTCCTAACCACTGGACTATCAGGGAATTCCCCACAACACTGTCTTGATTACTGTAGCTTTGTAGTAAGTCTTGAAATTGGATAAAGCAAATTTAAAAATTCTGTATATTTCAAAATTGTTTTTCCTCTGGTAGTTGCTTTGCTTTTAAATATCAATTTTAGCTTCCGTTTCTATAAAAATTCCTCTTGTAATTTTTATTGAAATTCTGTTCAATTCATAGATCACTTTATGTCTTACCATTATAGAATGGTGCAATCCATGAACACAGTACACAAATATACCTCAGAGATATTGTGGTTTTGGTTCCTGACCAGTCTAATAAAGTAAATATCACTATATACCAAGTCATGTGATTTTTATTTGGTTTTCTAGTGTATATAAAAGTTCATCACGCCATATTATAGTCTATTTAAAGTGTGGAATAATACAACTACGTCTTTAAAAATGTACGTGCATTAGTTTAAAATACCTTATTGATAAAAAATGCTAACCACTTTTAATGAGTCATAATCTTTTTACAATAGTAGGGTCAGGTCAGTGTATTTCTCTTCCTCAGTTCTTGTCTCATTGGAACAAAAATTTGCAGTGACAAACTAAAGGGTTTAAAACAACAGAAAGATTACAGCTCAGTTCAACTCAGGCAGACAGATTTTCTATTATAGAGACACTCCCAAGGCATGGGAGCAGGCCAACCCTAAAGGAATGTGATCCAAATTCCCACTTGGCTTCCCCTTTTTTATACTTACTGTCTCCTCCTTTTGGTTGTGCCCTGTACAAAAATAGGGCTTGTACCCACCACTAATCAATGAAAGGGAATGCAAATGGGCACACGCTCAAGGGACAATTGCAAGTTATATAACAGCAGGCTCTGTTGTATATGTCTTCCATTAATTCAATCTGTTATAATCAGATGCATATATGCGTAGAATGTTTAGTAACACTTAATGGAATCCTGGCTGCCTAAATTTACTTGAGGATGCACCTCTGGTTAGTTTGTATCCACTGTATGACTAGGAAACCTGTGTAGAAGTTGGAAAAGTCTCTGTGGTTATATTGTAGCATATCTGTGAGCTTTCCTGGGTGTGTCTAGGATGGGGTTTATAGATCAGCTTGCATCCTTTTCAGCTAGGCTACCCCTCTTGCTCATGCCTAACTTCCTACCTAGCAGTAACATAAGAAATTACTAACCACAGACGACCATAGCAAATATAATAATAATGAAAATGCTTAAAATATTGCAAGAATTACCAGAATGTGACACAGAAGCAGGAAGTGAACAAGTGCTGTTGGAAAAGTGGTGACCCTAGACTTGGTTGACACAGAAATTCAGTTTGTAAAAAAATGCATTTTCTGTGAAGTGCAATAAAATGAGATATGACTGTATCCTTCAAGTCTTTCTGATTTTTCATTAGTGTTTCCCTATTTTTGGCATACAATTCATACATATATTCTTATATTTATACCAAAGTATTTAATGTTTAATGGTGCTATTGTAAGCCATACTATTTATTATTTTAATTTCAATTTGTTCACTACTTGTGTATAGAAATATAAGTGACTTTTAAAATTTTTCTGACTTCAGGCTCTACTACAAAGCCACAGTTATCAAGACAGTATGGTACTGGCACAAAGACAGAAATATTGATCAATGGAATAAAATAGAAAGCCCAGAGATAAATCCACGCACATACGGACACCTTATCTTCGACAAAGGAGGCAAGAATATACAATGGATTAAAGACAATCTCTTTAACAAGTGGTGCTGGGAAATCTGGTCAACCACTTGTAAAAGAATGAAACTGGACCACTTTCTAACACCATACACAAAAATAAACTCAAAATGGATTAAAGATCTAAACGTAAGACCAGAAACTATAAAACTCCTAGAGGAGAACATAGGCAAAACACTCTCCGACATACATCACAGCAGGATCCTCTATGACCCACCTCCCAGAATATTGGAAATAAAAGCAAAAATAAACAAATGGGACCTAATTAACCTTAAAAGCTTCTGCACATCAAAGGAAACTATTAGCAAGGTGAAAAGACAGCCTTCAGAATGGGAGAAAATAATAGCAAATGAAGCAACCGACAAACAACTAATCTCAAAAATATACAAGCAACTCCTACAGCTCAACTCCAGAAAAATAAACGACCCAATCAAAAAATGGGCCAAAGAACTAAACAGACATTTCTCCAAAAAAGACATACAGATGGCTAACAAACACATGAAAAGATGCTCAACATCACTCATTATCAGAGAAATGCAAATCAAAACCACTATGAGGTACCATTTCACACCAGTCAGAATGGCTGCGATCCAAAAGTCTACAAATAATAAATGCTGGAGAGGGTGTGGAGAAAAGGGAACCCCCTTACACTGTTGGTGGGAATGCAAACTAGTACAGCCACTATGGAGAACAGTGTGGAGATTCCTTAAAAAACTGGAAATAGAACTGCCTTATGATCCAGCAACCCCACTGCTGGGCATACACACTGAGGAAACCAGAAGGGAAAGAGACACGTGTACCCCAATGTTCATCGCAGCACTGTTTATAATAGCCAAGACATGGAAGCAACCTAGATGTCCATCAGCAGATGAATGGATAAGAAAGCTGTGGTACATATACACAATGGAGTATTACTCGGCCATTAAAAAGAATACATTTGAATCAGTTCTAATGAGGTGGATGAAACTGGAGCCTATTATACAGAGTGAAGTAAGCCAGAAGGAAAAACATAAATACAGTATTCTAACGCATATATATGGAATTTAGAAAGATGGTAACAATAACCCTGTGTATGAGACAGCAAAAGAGACACTGATGTATAGAACAGTCTTATGGACTCTGTGGGAGAGGGAGAGGGTGGGAAGATTTGGGAGAATGACATTGTAACATGTAAAATATCATGTAAGAAACGAGTTGCCAGTCCAGGTTCGATGCACGATACTGGATGCTTGGGGCTGGTGCACTGGGACGACCCAGAGGGATGGTATGGGGAGGGAGGAGGGAGGAGGGTTCAGGATGGGGAACACATGTATACCTGTGGTGGATTCATTTTGATGTTTGGCAAAACTAATACAATTATGTAAAGTTTAAAAATAAAATAAAATTAAAACCAAAAAAAAAAAAAAAAAAAGAAAAACAAAAAAAAAAAAAAAAAAAGAAATATAATTGATTTTTGTTTTTTAAAATATTTATTTTTAATTGATTGGTTTGCAATATTGGTTTGATTTCTTTCATACATGAACATGAATTAACCATAGGTGTACATACGTCCCCTCACTCTTGATAGATTTTTGTATAGTGATCTTTTATTCTGAGGTCTTTGCTAAATTTGCCTGTTTATTCTAATAGCTTTTTTGGACATTTTTGGTACTTTTTACATACAGAAGTGTGTTTGAATAGAGACAGTTTTATTTTTTCTTTTCTAGTCTGTAAGAATGTTCTTTTCTTGTTGCATTGGATAGGACTTTAGGCAAAATATTAAATAGGAGTGTGGATAGATACATCCTTTCTTTGTTCCTGATCTAGAGAAAGCAGTCAATCTTTTACTGTTAAGTATGAAGTTAGCGGTAGGATTTTTGTAGATGTCCTTTATCAGGTTATTGGGATTCCCTTATATTGCACGTTTGCTGAGTTAAAAAACTTAATTTTATTTTTAGTTTTTTATTGTGAATGGACATATAATTTAGACAAATGCTTTTTAGGCACCTGTTGAGATGATCACATGCTTATTCTTTAGTCTGTTGGTTGAAGAATTACATTCTTTGATTTGGGGATGTAAAACTAGCTTTGAATTTCTTGGATAAATTCCACTCAGTCATGATATATTATAATTTATACACTTTGCTTTATTCAATTTCTGATATTTTGTTGATAATTTTGTATATGTGTTGATGAGTGTTACTGGTTTTTAGTTGTAAAATAGTCTTATATATCCAGTCAATTTTCTAACCTTTTCTCTAATTTCTAGTAGTTAGTAGATTCTTTAATATTATTCATGTGAGAAATAAAATCATCTACAAGTAATGGACATTTTCTTCTTTCCAAATATTCATGTCTCTAATTATTTGTGTTTATTTTTTATTAGACTGTCTAGGACTTACAGTGTGATATTGAATTGATCTGGTAATGTTAGATACCCATGTCTTTTGCATGATTTTCAAGGAAGTACTTTTAATTTTTCCCATTTAGGATGATGATGTGGTAAATTCTTGGAGATATTCTTAATATGGTTAAGGAAGATATCTTTTGATTTCTAATTTTTCAAGATAACTTTTTTTTGTTTGTTTTTCATTCATTAATAGTTTCTAGTTTATCAGGATTATTTTTTTTGTTGTTTTTCATTCATTAATGGGTGTTGATTTATACCAAATGCTTTCCTACAAGTCAAATGTTCATATTTTTTTTTCCTTTAACGTGGTAAATGACATGAATATATTTTCTAATATAAACCATACTCAAAATCTTGGGATAATCCTAGCTTGATCATGGTGTACTTTCTCTTTTACACTGTGTAGGATTTAGTTAACTTTTTGTGTAGGATAATAGCATCTCTGGACTTGAGTTGAATCCCTGGGTCAGGAAGATTCCCTGGAGCAGGAAATGGCAACCCATTCCAGTATTCTTGCCTGGGGAATTCCATGGACAGAGGAGCACAGTCTGTGGGGTCGCAAAGAGTCATATATGACTGAGTGACTAACACTACCATCATAACTATAGCATCTCTAGTAACATATGAAATAACATTTGAAAAGATAGTCTTTTCTCTTACTATCCTTGTTTGGATTTCTTTTGGCTACTATGGTGTATAATATTTCCTCCTGTTCTAATATTTTGGGAGAATTCTCATAATACTGGAAAGATCTGTTCCTTGAAAGTTTGGTAGAATTTTCTTGTAAAACACTTAGGATATGGTGTTTAACTTGTTAAAAGTTTTAAAACTACTGCTTTGATTTCTATCATACTTATTGAACTCTGTATACATTTTATTTTTCTTGAATCAGTTTGGCAATTTATTTATTTCCATGAAATTATCCATTTCATCTAAGATTTACTGACATGTTTGACAACTCTTTTTAATAACTTTCTAATATCTTCTTTCCCTAGAAAAAAGCATGGCAACCCACTTTAGTATTCTTGCCTGGAGAATCCCCATGGACAGAGGAGCCTGGTGGGCTACAGTTCATGGTGTCGAAAATAATTGGACACAACTGAGCAACTAAGCACAGCAAATCTTCTTTAACTGAAATCATGTTTCATTTATCATTTATAGTATTCTATACCTCATGTCTTTTTGAAGGTAGATATTGCCAGGGGTGTTTTTTCAATAATGTTTCTATATTTGAATCCTATTTTTGATTTTCATAGATCACTGTGATTTGCCACATTTAACACCTACTAAGTCTAGTAATGGCTAAAGGCTATCAAACTTCATCTAGCAAATAAAAAAAAAGGTCTATTTATAGTGGGGTTAGAAGATTGAATGCAGGGACTAAGCTCATGATTTTTAGGTATTTTCCTGAAATCTGATAGAAATCCTTCCTTCTCTTTTCTTTTTATCCTATGCAATCAAGTGTGAGAAACAATAAATAGGACATTGTTCTTCAGCTACAATAAACTAAGGAGAATTGTTAATGAAATTAATAATATTGATTATTAATATATGTTTACTGTAATCTTTTGGGGCAAATATAATAATAACATTTGAATTTAAATGAACAGTGTACATGGGAGTCCTTTTCACTTATAGTATTATTAACACAAAATACATATCTTTTTTTCCTATTTCTTCAGCTTTCTCAGGTGCAAACAAGATAGCTAAGTTATACTACTTTGACAATCCAAGAAGCTGGCAATTATTACTTGCTTTTGAAAAACAAACAGACCAAAAGTTTGTTAACTTGAATTTGACTTTGTGATGCTTTAAAGTTTTATCAAGGTAACAGTTCTCAGATGTGGACTGTTTATAATAGAGGTGATAGGTAGATTTAATTAAGGAAGAGGAAGGACTATCTGGAATATCCTGTTCTAAAGTGCTCTCTCTTAAATTCAAACTTAGGCTACTAGCTATAGTGTTCGAGCACACACTAAGTTACAAGTATCATGCTAAAAGCTTTTCATATATTTTCTTTGTTCAGTTCAGTTCAGTCGCTCAGTCATGTCCGACTCTTTGCGACCCCATGGACTGCAGCATCCCAGGCTTCCCTGTCCATCACCAGCTCCCAAAGCTTGCTCAGACTCATGTCCCTTGAATCCATGATCCCATCCAACCATCTTGTCCTCTGTCATCCCCTTCTCCTCCTGCCTTCGATCTTTCCCAGCATCAGGGTCTTTTTCAATGAGTCAATTCTTTGCACCAGGTGGCCAAAGTATCGGAGTTTCAGCTTCAGCATCAGTCATTCCAATGACTATTCAGGACTGATTTCCTTTAGGATTGGCTGGTTTGATCTCCTTACAGTCCAAGGGACTCTCAAGAGTCTTCTCCAACACTACAGTTCAAAAGCATCAATTCTTCATTGCTCAGCTTTCTTTATGGTCCAAATATCACATCCATACATGACTACTGGAAAAACCATAGCTTTGACTAGATGGACCTTTGTTGGCAAAGTAATGTCTCTGCTTTTTAATATGCTGTCTAGGTTGGTCATAGCTTTTCTTCCAAGGAGCAAGTGTCTTTTAATGTCATGGCTGCAGTCACCATCTGCAGTGATTTTGGAGCCCCCCCAAAATAAAGTCAATCACTGTTTCCATTGTGTCCCCATCTATTTGCCATGACGTGATGGGACCAGATGCCATGATCTTAGTTTTTTTAATGTTGAGTTTTAAGCCAAGGTTTTCACTCTCCTCTTTCACTTTCAACAAGAGGCTCTTTAGTTCTTCACTTTCTGCCGTAAGGGTGATGTCATCTGTGTATCTGAGATTATTGATATTTCTCCTGGCAGTCTTGTTTCCATCTTGTGCTTCATCCAACCTGGCATTTCGCATGATGTACTCTACAGCCTTGACATACTCCTTTCCTGATTTGGAACCAGTCTATTGTTCTATGTTCAATTCTGTTGCTTCTTGACCTACATACAGATTTCTCAGGAGGCAGGTAAGGTCTTCTGGTATTCCCATCTCTTTAAGAATTTTCCACAGTTTGTTGTAAGCCTGAGAGGTAAGAACAGTTATTACCATTAGCCTGTTAAAGATGAGGACATTGAAGCACATAGATCCCCATGGTTAAAATATTACCAAGAGTTTCAAAAGAAATTTGACTCTAGAGCATCATTACATTGTACACTGAGGAAGAACTATTTTTTTTTTCTGGTTTACCCAACTAAGGTTTATTTCTTGCTCATGTTATATGTCCAGCACAGGTCAGAATAACTTCATGCTTTAAAAACAGTACATGTAGCTAAAAAGGTAAAGTTCATGACCTAAGAATGAAGCATGCCTAATTGAACCATAATATTTGCACTTGAAACTGTGCAGCATTTCCTGAGGAGGGCCCATGCCTAATGTAAATACAGGGATGTTAAATCACATCAAAGAGAAATTGCAACTTAGAAACTTGGGGCAAGTCAACAGCTGTGACCTCAGTCAGCAGTCTATGGAGTTTTCATTCAGCAAGCTGTGCCTCATGCTTCTTTGGCTAGAGCTATGTGCATTTAATTAGTGTCCTCTCACCTTCACAGTACATGGTTTTCCACTTGACAGTTTCTGGCACGAGAAGAATGTCCTTGAGAAAAAAGTCAGGCCTATTGACTACTAAGCATATTATTTGACTTGATGTTCAGCCATTCTGATGAAAGAATTGGGAATAATGAAAGACAGTGCAGCATAGATCCACTTTAACTAACAGTGTCAGGTCGGTCGAAGATATTGAACAGTTCCTATTAAATTAGCTTAGCTTCATCTTAGCTAGTTAAACCTGGCATGCTGACAAATTAGTTTCTATCTGCATAGCAAAAAAAAAAAAAAAAAAAGAGTAAGGAAGAGCAGATTTACATTTTGGGGCTTAGTTACAGTCACATCACAAGGTCAATAAGAATATGTCCATCACAGAACTGTTTGTCCTATGTCAGTACATTGGATGATCAGCTTCAAATTATTTAGTCCATCATGAGGTGTGAGCACATGATTCCTAATGAAAGTTATTTTAACATTTCTTTGAAGAATTTTAACACAGATGATGTCACATATTTTTGTTGCTTGTTGAAAACCCAACAAAAGTATATTTGAAATAAATGTAAAATATTTATTTTAAATAAAAATAAAATATTTATTTTTTATTTTATTTTTTATTTATTTTAAATAAAAAATAAAATGTAAATTTAATTTAGCATTCTCACTCATAGAAATTTGGGATAAGAGTGTAGCCCCTCTTGGGAAAAAAATCATAAATATGCTCATTTTCTTATGAAGCAGAAATTGAGGCCAAAACACATGCTCTTAAACCCATAGTATTAATACAATCCTATTGTAACCACGGTACCATTGCACCACAATACAATCCCATTCCCCTTTGCTTCCTCCCTCATCTCCACTCTGAAAGCCACACTGAAGTTAAAGTGGTGTTTCTAAATCACAAATTTGCCCTTCTTAAACTTTTGTTTAAATACTTGCAGCAGTACAGAAATAACCTCAGGATAAAATCCAAGGTTCTCTCATGGCATGCATGGCCTAATATTACCTGCTTCCTACTTATATTTAAAATCTCCTACAGTGCCATTCCTTTGCTCACACACCCAGGACTCCTTTTGCTGAATATCTTGGGCCCGGAGAAAGTGCCCACACCTTCCTGACTCACTCCTTTGTTTAGACTGTTCTCACTGTTGCTTGTAATTCACTCCCCAGTTCTGTCCTCCTGAAACATTCTTACTTCAAGACTCAGGTAACCATTCAACTCCTTTCCTGGCTATTCAGGCAAAGGTATGCACTTCATTATCTGTGGCATTTTAGTCAACCCTCTATTCTCACACATGCTTTATATGTCAGTTTGGTGGTGGTAGTTGTTTAGTCACTAAGTAATATCCGATTCTTTGCAACCCCATGGACTGTAGCCTGCCAGGCTTCTCTGTCCATGGAATTTCCCAGGAAAGAATACTGAAGTAGATTTCCATTTCCTCCTCCAGGGGATCTTCCCAACCCGGGGATTCAACCCACATCTCTGTGTCTCCTGCATTGCAGGTGGATTCTTTACCACTGAACCACCTGGGAATCCCTGTTTTGTTTACCTGTTAGTTACTTCCACTAGACTAGGAGACCTGCAGGGCAGAGACTATTCTATTTACATTTGGATCTACAGTATATTGCATGATGCAATATGCGTTAGGAGTTCAGATATGAGTATTTAATTAGAAATTAACTAAATAATTATTCATATCTGCATACTAAACCATGTCTTTGTTCACTTATCTCTTTCTTGATCATAGTCCCATTCTACTAAATCCTTAAAAATATGCACCTTCATAAAAGCAAGCACTCTGAAAAAATATACTAGCAGTAACTGACATAGGTCAAATGAACATCTATAGATATAGTCTATATAAATAGTTTAGACTCTATATATAACTTTAAGCATGGTAAACTTTCTAATGAAGTGATGTCACCATTCCCATCCCTTGTTTAGGTGTGTGTAAATGTGGCAGGAGCCTCCATGATGGACCCCAACATTCTCCACCTCCTGATATTCTGACCCTTATGTCACCATCTTCCCTTGAGTGTGATCTGAACTCAGTGGCTTGCTTCTGAGGAACAGAAGTGATGGGATATCATTTCTGATAAGATAAGGTTGTATATAAATCTCTGATTTCCATCTTGGGTTTGATTGCAATGTGTGTGCATTAAGAAGCTATGCTGTGAACAGTCCTATGGAACTGATATCTCCAGCCAACAGCCAGAGAGGCCCTGAGGCACATCAATAGTCACATGACTGAGCTTGGAAGTAGATCATCTCCTAGTGAAGCCTTGAGGTAACTGTAGCCTCAGCAGCCTTGTGAGTGATCTTGTGCCAGAGCCACTCAGTTAAGCTGTGCTAAAATTCCTGATCTACAAAAGCTGTTAAATAAAAATGTTTATTGTTGTTTTCAGCCTAAGTTTGGGAGTAATTTGTTATTCAATGGTATAACTAATATAGCAGGTGTGAAGTCTGAGGATCAACTCTCACAATCTGTTGCCATTCAGTCGCTACATTGTGTCTGACTCTTTGTGACCCAATGAACTGCAGCATGCCAGGCTTCCTTGTCCTTAACTGTCTCCCTGAGTTTGCTCAAACTCATGTCTATTGAGTCAGTGATGCCATCCAGCCATCCCCAGTAGTATATTGGGTATAGTAGTATATTATATATATTATATAGTAGTATATTACCAATCTGGGGGGTTTGTCTTTCAGTGTTATATCTTTTTTTCCTTTTCATACTATTCATGGAGTTCTCAAGGCAAGAATACTGGTTTGCCCACTCCATTCTCCAGTGGACTATCTACAGTCTGTAGGGAGGGAGTTTAAAGAGAGGAGAAAAAAAAAACCTAAACTTTCTATGTGATCCAGCAATCCCACTCCTGGGCATATATCAAGGCAAAACTATAATTCAAAAAGATACATGTACCCCTATGTTCATAGAACGGTATATTTGAAAACCCTTAGAAGTGTATATTTGAAAACCCTTCAAAGCATGGAAACAACCTAAACAACATTTAGGTTGTTTCCATGCTTTGGCTATATTTACAATAGCCAAAGCATGGAAACAACCTAAATGCCCATCAACAGATAAATGAATAAAGAAGATATGAGATACAGGCACGTGCGTGCACACACACACACACACATACACACACACACACACACAATGGAATAGTACTCAGCCATAAAAGAAATGCAGTAATGCCATTTTTAGCAACATGGGTGGACCTAGAGATTGTCATACTGAATGAAGTCAATCAGAGGAGAGAGACAAATGCCACATGATATCACTTACATGTGGAATCTAAAATATGACATAAATGAAAATATCTACAAAACAGAAACAGACTCACAGGCAGATAAGAAATTTGTGGTTGCCGAGGGGGTGTGTGGGAGGGATACACTGGGAGTGTGTGATTAGCTGATGTAAGCTATTATATATAGAATAAATGACATGGTCTTACTGTATAGCACAAGGAATTATATTCAACATCCTGTGGTTAACCATAATGGAAAAGAATATGAGAAAATATTATATATAACTGAATCACTTTGCTATACAACAGAAATTAACATAACATTGTAAATCAAATATACTTTATTAAAATAAAATTTAAAAAGATAGAGAGAAGAAATGGAGTAGAGTAGGTATGAAGGAAAATAGGCAGGGTACTTTACAAGTGCAGTTGAGCCCCTTTGCTTTTGAATTCTTCTAGAAGAATAATTTATTTTGTGATGGTTTCTGAATTCTACCAATTAGAAATTCATCTACTTTTAAAATACAATGTTCCTCTAAGGGAGCTATGAGCCACTTAACCTCTTGTAAAGTAATCTGATTAAATACTGAGATCAGCTTCAATATGTGGCTGAACAATGAGCAGAGATGGAGAAGAAAGAGTGAATTTTGAAGCATGAAAAGATTTAGTTTGGAGAATGCCACAATTGAAAACTTTGAGCAACCAAAGGGGAGCAGGTAGATGGAGGCTAAAGGGAGAGAGCAGTATCAAGTGGTGGGAGAAACTGTGTTTTCACTATATCCCACCATTTTCTGATTTTTCCAGAATAAGTTTTCCATTCACTTCTGTTATGAGAAACATAAGGAAAGAAGCTATTTTATGCATGTATGACATTGGTTTTTTAAAGGGACAGTTTTTCAAATCAAAGGAAAGCACTTTTGTTCCATATCTAAAAGAATTCTTAGAAGTGCCCAGGATTTCCTCCATTAAAGTTATCTTCCCTTGTATTGGTGGAAATCCTAAATATCACAGGACTTAAAATCTCACCCCTAGGGCAAAAAAAAAGTAGATGGGATCAAATTTTGTCTAATTTTAAAATCATATATCCAAGGTTATTCTTGAAATCATTTCAAACTCGCTAGTGGTGGAGAACCCACCTGCTAATGCAGGAGACATGAGAGATGCAGGTTTGATCCTGGGTGGAGAAGATTCCCTGGAGGAGGGCATGGCAACCTACTCGAGTATTCTTGCTTAGATAATTCCATGGAGAGAGGAGCCTGGCAAGCTACACAGTTCATAGAATCGCAAAGACTTTTAGTCACATGACTGAGTGACTAACACTTTCACTTTCATATATATATATATATGTATGTATATATATATAAATATATACATATATATAGATACATATATAAATGTATATATACATATGTATATGTATACATATGTATATACATACACATATATGTATATATAAATATATACATATATACATATATATATATAGTTTTGAATTTCCTAAACATAGTCAATCCTAAAGGAAATCAGTCCTGAATATTCATTGGAAGGACTGATGCTGAAGCTGAATCTCCAATACTTTGGCTACCTGATGCGAAGAACTGACTCATTGAAAAAGACCCTGATGCTGGGCAAGATTGAAAGCAGGAGGATAAGGGCATGACAGAGCACGAGATGGTTGGATGGCATCACTGACTCGATGGACATGAGTTTGAGCAAGCTCCAGAAGTTGGTGATGGATAGGGAAGCCTGGCTTGCTGCAGTCCATGGGGTCACAAAGAGTTGGACACCACTGAGCGACTGAATTGAACTGAACTGAATACATTGGTAAATGGTTACCATAATCAAGTTATTTAACACACCCATCACCTCACATAGTTATCTAATATTTATGTGATGAGAACACTTAAGATAAATTCTCCTAGCAAATTTCAAGTATACAGTACAGCATTCTTTTTTTAAAATTTTATTTTATTTTTAAGCTTTACAATATTGTATTAGTTTTGCCAAATATCGAAATGAATCTGCCACAGGTATACCTGTGTTCCCCATCCTGAAACCTCCTCCCTCCTCCCTCCCCATACCATCCCTCTGGGTCGTCCCAGTGCACCAGCCCCAAGCATCCAGTATCGTGTATTAAACCTGGACTGGTGACTCGTTTCATACATGATATTATACATTAACTATAGTCACCATACAGTACAATCTCCAGAATTTACTCATTGTATGTAACTGAAATTCTGTAAACTTTGACCAACATCTCCCCATTTCCCCCATTCTCCAGCTGCAATCTATACTCTTTCTCAGCTATTATGACTATTTTAGATTCTACATGTAAATGAGGTCATGCAGTATTTGTCTTTCTGTGTCTGGCTTACTTCACCTAGACTAATGGCTTCTAAGTTCATTCATGTTGTTGCAAATGGCAACACAGACTTCTTATTTATTTTTTTATTTTTTTTTTAATTTATTTTTTTAATTTATTTTTTTCTGTTTTCTTTTTTTTTCTAAATATAAATTTATTTATTTTAATTGGAGGTTAATTACTTTACAATATTGTATTGGTTTTGCCATACATCAACATGAATCCACCACAGGTATACACATGTTCCCCATGCTGAACCCCCCTCCCTCCTCCCTCCCCGTACCATCCCTCTGGGTCATCCCAGTGCACCAGCCCCAAGTATCCAGTATCAAGCATCGAACCTGGACCGGCAATTCGTTTCATATATGATATTATACATGTTTAAATGTCATTCTTCCAAATTATCCCACCGTCTCCCTCTCCCACAGAGTCCAAAAGACTGTTCTATACATCTGTGTCTCTTTTGCTGTCTCGCATACAGGGTTATAATTACCATCTTTAAAAATTCCATATATATGCATTAGTATACTATATTGGTGTTTTTCTTTCTGGCTTACTTCATTCTGTATAAAAGGCTCCAGTTTCATCCACCTCATTAGAACTGATTCAAATGCATTCTTTTTAATGGCTGAGTAGTACTCCATTGTGTATATGTACCACAGCTTTCTTATCCATTTGTCTGCTGATGGACATCTAGGTTGCTTCCATGTGCTGGCTACTATAAACAGTGCTGCAGTGAACATTGGGGTACACGTGTCTCTTTCAATTCTGGTTTCCTCAGTGTGTATACCCAGCAGTGGGATTGCTGAGTCATAAGGGAGTTCTATATCCAGTTTTTTTAATGAATCTCCACACTGTTCTCCAGAGTGGCTGTACTAGTTTGCATTCCCACCAACAGTGTAAGAGGATTGCCTTTTCTCCACACCCTCTCCAGCATTTATTGCTTGTAGAAATTTGGATTCCAGCCATTCTGACTGGCATGAAATGATACCTCATTCTGGTTTTGGTTTGCATTTCTCTGATAATGAGTGATGTTGTTCATCTTTTCATGTGTTTGTTAGCCATCTGTATGTCTTCTTTGGAGAAATATCTGTTTAGTTTTTTGGCCCATTTTTTGATTGGGTCGTTTATTTTTCTGGAATTGAGCTTCAGAAGTTGCTTGTGTATTTTTGAGATTAGTTGTTTGTCAGTTGCTTCATTTGGTATTATTTTCTCCCATTCTGAAGGCTGTCTTTTCAAGTTGCTTATAGTTTCCTTTGTTGTGCAGAAGCTTTTAAGTTTAATTAGGTCCCATGTGCTTATTTTTGCTTTTATTTCCAATATTCTGAGAGGTGGGTCATAGAGGATCCTGCTGTGATGTATGTCAGAGAGTGTTTTGTCTATGTTATCCTCTAGGAGTTTTATAATTTCTGGTCTTACATTTAGATCTTTAATCAATTTTGAGTTTATTTTTATGTATGGTGTTAGAAAGTGTTCTAGTTTCATTATTTTAAAAGTGGTTGACCAGTTTTCTCAGCATCACTTGTTAAAGAGATTGTCTTTAATCCATTGTATATTCTTGCCTCCTTTGTGAAAGATAAGGTTTCCATAGCTGTGTGGATTTATCTCTGGGCTTTCTATTCTGTTCCATTGATCTATATTTCTGTCTTTGTGCCAGTATCATACTGTCTTGATGACCGTGGCTTTGGAGTAGAGCCTGAAGTCAGGCAGGTTGATTCCTCCAGTTCCATTCTTCTTTCTCAAGATTGCTTTGGCTATTCGATGTTTTTTTTTTTTTTTTGTATTTCCATACAAATTGTGAAATCATTTGTTCTAGCTATGTAAAAAATACCATTAGTAGCTTGATAGGGATTGCACTGAATCTATAAATTGAAAATGGAGAGATCACAACAGACAACACAGAAATACAAAGGATCATAAGAGACTACTATCAGTAATTATATGCCAATAAAATGGACAACTTGGAAGAAATGGACAAATTCTTAGAAAAGTGCAACTTTCCAAAACTGAACCAGGAAGGAATAGAAAATCTTAACAGACCCATCACAAGCAAAAAAATCGAAACTGTAATCAGAAATCTTTCAACAAACAAAAGCCCAGGTCCAGATGGCTTCACAGCTGAATTCTACCAAAAATTTAGAGAAGAGCTAACATCTATCCTTCTCAAACTCTTCCAGAAAATTGCAGAGGAAGGTAAACTTCCAAACTCATTCTATGAGGCCACCATCACCCTAATACCAAAACCTGACAAAGATGCCACCAAAAAAAGAAATAACTGATGAACATAGATGCAAAAATGCCTAACAAAATTCTAGCAATCAGAATCCAACAAGACATTAAAAGGATCATACACCATGACCAAGTGGGCTTTATCCCAAAGATGCAAGGATTCTTCAATATTAGCAACTCAATCAATGTAATACACCACATTAACAAATTGAAAAATAAAAGCCATATGATTATCTCAATAAATGCAGAAAAAGCCTTTGACAAAATTCAGCATCCATTTATGATAAAAACTCTCCAGAAAGCAGGAGTAGAAGGAACATACTCTATACATGGACATCACCAGATGGTCAACACTGAAATCAGGTTGATTATATTCTTTGCAGCCTAAGAAGGATAAGCTGTATACAGTCAGCACAAACAAGTCCAGGAGCTGACTGTGGCTCAGACCATGAATTGCTTATTGCCAAATTCAGACTGAAATTGAAAAAAGTAGGGAAAACCACTAGACCATTCAGCTATGACCTAAATCAAATCCCTTATGATTATACAGTGGAACTGAGACATAGATTTACGGGCCTAGATCTGATAGGTAGAGTGCCTGAATGAACTATGGGATGAGGTTCGTGACATTGTACAGGAGACAGGGATCAAGACCATCCCTATGGAAAAGAAATGCAAAAAAGCAAAATGACTGTCTGGGGAGGCCTTAAAAATAGCTGTGAAAAGAAGAGAAGCAAAAAGCAAAGGAGAAAAGGAAAGATATAAGCATCTGAATGCAGAGTTCCAAAGAATAGCAAGAAGAGATAAGAAAGCCTTCTTCAGCGATCAATGCAAAGAAATAGAGGAAAACAACAGAATGGGAGAGACTAGAGATCTCTTCAAGAAAATTAGAGATACCAAGGGAATATTTCATGCAAAGATGGGCTTGATAAAGGACAGAAATGGTATGGACCTAACAGAAGCAGAAGATATTAAGAAGAGATGGCAAGAATACACAGAAGAACTGTACAAAAAAGGTCTTCATGACCCAGATAATCACGATGGTGTGATCACTCACCTAGATCCAGACATCCTGGAATGTGAAGTCAAGTGGGCCTTAGAAAGCATCACTATGAATAAAGCTAGTGGAGGTGATGGAATTCCAGTTGAGCTATTCCAAATCCTGAAAGATGATGCTGTGAAAGGTTGCATTCAATATGCCAGCAAATTTGGAAAACTCAGCAGTGGCCACATGACTGGAAAAGGTCAGTTTTCATTCCAATCCCAAAGAAAGGGAATGCCAAAGAATGCTCAAACTACTGCACAATTGCACTCATCTCACACGCTAGTAAAGTAATGCTTAAAATTCTCCAAGCCAGGCTTCAGCAATATGTGAACCATGAATTTCCTGATGCTCAAGCTGGTTTTAGAAAAGGCAGAGGAACCAGAGATCAAATTTCCAACATCTGCTGGATCATCGAAAAAGCAAGAGTTCCAGAAAAACATCTATATCTGCTTTATTGACTATACCAATGCCTTTGACTGTGTGGATCACAATAAACTGTGGAAAATTCTGAAAGAGATGGAAATACCAGACCACCTGATCTGCCTCTTGGGAAATTTGTATGCAGGTCAGGAAGCAAGAGTTAGAACTGGCCATTGAACAATAGACTGGTTCCAAATAGGAAAAGGAGTACGTCAAGGCTGTATATTGTCACCCTGCTTATTTAACTTTTATGCAGAGTGCATCATGAGAAATGCTGGACTGGAAGAAGCACAAGCTGGAATCATGATTACCGGGAGAAATATCAATAACCTCAGATATGCAGATGACATCACCCTTATGGCAGAAAGTGAAGAGGAACTAAAAAGGCTCTTGATGAAAGTGAAATTGGAGAGTGAAAAAGTTGGCTTAAAGCTCAACATTCAGAAAACGAAGATCATGGCATCCGGTCCCATCACTTCATGGGAAATAGATGGGGAAACAGTGGAAATATATGGGGAAACAGTGGAAACAGTGTCAGACTTTATTTTTGGGGGCTCCAAAATCACTGCAGATGGTGACTGCAGCCATGAAATTAAAAGGCGTTTACTCCTTGGAAGGAAAGTTATGTCCAACCTAGACAGAATATTCAAAAGCAGAGACATTACTTTGCCAACAAATGTCCATCTAGTCAAAGCTATGGTTTTTCCTGTGTTCATGTATGGGTGTGAGAGTTGGACTGTGAATAAAGCTGAGCACCAAAGAATTGATGCTTTTGAACTGTGGTGTTGGAGAAGACTCTTGAGAGTCCCTTGAACTGCAAGGAGATCCAACCAGTCCATTCTGAAGGAGATCAGCCCTGGGATTTCTTTGGAAGGAATGATGCTAAAGCTGGAACTCCAGTACTTTGGTCACCTCATGTGAAGAGTTGACTCATTGGAAAATACTCTGATGCTGGGAGGGATTGAGGGCAGGAGGAGAAGGGGATGACAGAGGATGAGATACCTGGATGGCATCTCTGATTTGATGGACGTGAGTCTGAGTGAACTCCGGGAGTTGGTGATGGACAGGGAGGCCCAGTGTGCTGTGATTCATGGGGTCACAAAGAGTCGGACATGACTGAGCGACTGAACTGAACTGAACCTCAAAATAATAAAAGCTATATATGACAAACCCACAGCAAACATTATCCTCAATGGTGAAAAAACGAAAATATTTCCCCTAAAGTCAGGAAGAAGACAAGGGTGCCCACTTTCACCATTACGATTCAATATAGTTTTGGAAGTTTGGGCCACATAATCAGAGCAGAAAAAGAAATAAAAGGAATCCAAATTGGAAAAGAAGAAGCAAAACTCTCACTGTTTGCAGATGACGTGATCCTCTACATAGAAAACCCTAAAGACTCCACCAGAAAATTACTAGAGCTAATCAATCAATATAGTAAATTTACAGGATATAAAACCAACACACAGAAATCCCTTGCATTCCTATACACTAATAATGAGAAAATATAAAAAGAAATTATGGAAATAATTCCATTCACCATTGCAGGGAAAAGAATAAAATACTTAGAAATATATCTACCTAAAGAAACTAAAGACCTATATACGGAAAACTATAAAACACTGATGAAAGAAATCAAAGAGGACACTAATAGATAGAGAAATATACCATGTTCATGGATCGGAAGAATCAATATAGTGAAAACTGACTTCTTTTTTAAAGGCTGAATAATATTCCTGTGTGTATGTATATGTGTGTGTATACCTATTACATTTTCTTTTATCCATTCATACATTGACAGATACGTAGGTTGTTTCCATATCTCGAGTATTATGAATAATGCTGCAATATATATCTCACAACATTTATAGAATTTTACTCAAAATACAGTCAATACTTAAATATTATACCTGTAACCATAAAACTTCTAGAAGAGAACATAGAGAAGAGCTTCTTGACATTTATCTGGCAGTGATTTTTTTGGGTGTGACACCAAAGGCACAGGAAACAAAAACAAAAATATACAAGTGGGATTTTATCAAACTTCATCAGAGCAAAGGAAACTTTCAAGAGTATAAAGGAAGCCAGTGTAATGGGAGAAAATATTTGGAAGCCAAATATCTGATAAGGCCTTAATATTAGGTTGTCCAAAATGTTTGTTCTGATTTTTCCATAGTATGTAACAGAAAAATCAGAACAAGCTTTTTTTTATTGTTTAATTTTTTAAATTTCTGGTGTATGGAAATACAATGGACAGCTTTGTATTGTATGTTTTTAGCTCTTTATTTTATATTGGGTATAGCTTATTAACAATGTTGTGATAGTTTCAGGTAGACAGCAAAGGGACTCAGCCATACATATATATGTTTCCATTCTCCTCCAAACTCCCCTCCCATCCAAGCTGCCACATAACATTGAGCAGAGTTCCATGTGGTATACAGTAGGACCTTGTTGGTTATCCATTTTAAATATAGTGGTGTGTACATGTCAGTCCCAAACTTCTTTACTATCCTCTCCCCCTGCCCTCCCCACACCCCACCCCCCTGCAGCAAATTTCCAAATGAATTTTTTGGCCTACCCAATATTTACTATGTAAAGGAACTCAGCTCAATAGCAAAAAACAAAACAAAACAAAACAAAAGGCACAGAAATTTAAAAATAGGCAAAGGACCTAATAGACATTTTCCTAAAGAAGACCTACAAATGAGTAACAGGTTCATGGAATTCAGTCCTCAGCATCACTAAGCGTCTGGGAAATTCAAATCAAAACCACCAGTATCACCTCACACCTATTAGGATGGCTATTATCAAAAAGTCAAAATATAAAAAATGTTGGTGAGGATGTGAAGAACAGAGAACTGTTGATGGGAATGTAGATTAATATATTTGGTATGGAAAATGGTATGGGTGTTCCTCAAAAAAATTGTAAATAGAACTATTGTATGATTCAGCAATCTCCCTTCTGGGTATATATCCAAAGGAAATGAAGAGAGATATATGGCTATAGGGTTTAGATACCCTTTATCTGGTTGAGAACGTTCCCCTCTATTCATCATTTGCTGAATATTTTTATTATGAAAGAATATTGTGTATTCCCAAATGATTTTTCTGTTTATTGAGATGTATATATAATTAAAAAAATTTTAGATTAATATATTATATTAAACCAACCTTACAACCCTAGGATAAATTACACTTTGTCATAGTGTATGATGTTGTTGACTTCGGTTAGTATTTTGTTGAGTAATTTTATGTCCATATTCATAAGATCTATTGGTCTGTGATTTTAATTTCTTATGAGGTTCGCCTTTTGTTTTGGTATCGGTAATTTCAACCTCAAAAATAAGTTGGGAATTGTTCCCTTTTCTCCTTCTTGGAAGTGTTGTGAATAATTGTTATTAATTCTTCTTTGAATATTTGATTGAATTCAGAGGTGAAATCTTCTGAACCTGGGGTCTTCTTTGTAGATTGTTTTTTTTTTAATAGTTGCAAATGCATTTATTAAAAGAGTTTTTTTTTATTTTTTAGTGTAATCATAGTTTTTTTAATTACTTAATTTATTTTTTAAATTTATTGTAGATAGTTTTTTTGTTAGATTCAATTTTTCATTTGCTATAAGTTTAGATTTCTTCTTGAAATAGAAGTTTTGCCTTTAGATGAGTTTTTCCAATTGAAATTCATAATTTGTTGGTGTAAAGTCATTTGTAGCATTTCTTTATAATACTATTTATTTCTGTAAGTTTAGTAATTTTTAAATTTTATTTCTGTTTTCTTTTTTTTATAGTTTGAATCTTTTTTTTTTCCCAAACAAGCTAAAAGTTTGTTAGTCTTGTTGCTTTATTGAAGAAACCATTTTTTTTTGTTTCATTGATTTTATTTCTGCTGCTCTTTTATTCCCTATTTCGATTATTTCTACTCTAATCTTTATTTTTTTCTATCTACTTGCTTTAGATTTAGTTTGTTCTTCATTCTTCAGTGTCTGAAAGTGGACTGTTAGGTTCTTGATTTGAAATCTTTATTCTTTCTTAATGTGGACATTTACAGTTATATATTTCAATCTAAGTACTGCTTTAGTTACATCTAATATGTTTTGGTATGTTGCACTTTTATTTTCATTTGTCACAACAATTTTCTTTCCTTGTGATTTTTTTCTTTGAGCCATTGACTGTTTAGTAGGGTGTTGTTTAATTTCCACATATTTTTTTTTAATTTATCAAATTTTCTTCCATTGTTGATATGTAATTGTATTACCTTATTGTCAGAGAGCAAACTTTGTATACTTGTATTATTTAAATTCTTTTAAATTTTTTGAGGCTTATTTTGTAGGCTAGCTTATAGTATAGCCTCTAGAATGTTTCACATACACTTAAGAAAAATATATATTCTGTTGTGGATGGAGTGTTTTGTACATGTCTGTAGGTTTAGTTGGTTTATAGTATTTTTCAAAGGCTTTTAGTTCATTGCATACCTTTGCCAGGTTGTTTTATTAATTACTGATCGGTTCAGTTCAGTCACACAGTTGTGTCCGACTCTTTGTGACCCCATGGACTGCAGCATGCCAGGCTTCCCTGTCCATCACTAACACCCAAAATTTGCTCAAACTCATGTCCATCGAGTCCATGATGCCACCCAACCATCTTGTCCTTTGTAGTCCCCTTTTCCTCCTTAAGGCTTCCCTGGTGGCTCAGAGATTAAAGCGTCTGCCTGCAATGCAGGAGACCTGGGTTCTATCCCTGGGTCGGGAACATCCCCTGGAGAAGGAAATGGCAACCCATTCCAGTATTCTTGCCTGGAGAATCCCATGGATGGAGGAGCCTGGTGGGCTACAGTCCACAGGGTCGCAAAGAGTTGGACAGAACTGATCGACTTCACTTTCAGTTTCTCTCACTTTCTTCTCCTGCCTTTGATCTTTCCCAGCATCAGGGTCTTTTCCAGTGAGTCAGTTCTTCACATTCAGGTGGCCAAAGTATTGGAGTTTCAGTTTCAGCAGCAGTCCTTCCAATGAATATTCAGGACTGACTTCATTTAGGATTGACGGGTTTGATCTATCTCCCGGCAGTCCAAGGGACTCTCAAGAGTCTTCTCCAACACCACAGTTCAAAAGCATTAATTCTTTGGTGCTCAGCTTTCTTTATAGTCCAACTCTCACATCCATACATGACTACTGGAAAACCATAGCTTTGCCTAGACGGACCTTTGTCAGCAAAGTAATGTCTCTGCTTTTTAATATGCTGTCTAGGTTGGTCACAGCTTTTCTTCCAAGGAGCAAGCGTATTTTATTTTCATGGCTGCAGTCACTATCTGCAGTGATTTTGGAACCCAAGAAAATACCAAGAAATCCATTACTTATAGTGGGGGTTTAAAAATCTCAAAACATAATTTTGTAGCACTGTTTTCCCTCTCTCATCCTTTCGCTTTTGAAAATTTTGTCTTTGAATATAAAGCAAGTCTTTTTGGATGGTTGGATCAGGTTAATTGTTTCTTTTTCTTGACTCCATTTTCCTCATATGTGACTTTAGATAAGAATGTTTAATCCATTTATATTTAATATAATTCCTGTTAAGGTAGGCTTTACATCAATTAATCTTCCAACTTGTTTTCTATGTTTCTTACATTTTTTTCCCTCTAGTTGTCAAGCCACATCCCCCCCTTTTGAAATTAAGTAAATGTTTTTATTTTGCCTTTAAAAGTTCTTTGTTTCTTTCATGGTACATCTTTTAAATATAACTTTCTTTCTGGTTACTTTGGTGAGTATAATTGGCATCTTATCTAAAAATATCACATTTAGATTAATGCTAACTTAATTTCAATAGTTTATAAAATTTTGCTTCAATAAATTCCAAACCTTCCTTCATTCTTTGTAAATTATAATTTTGTTTTCCCAACAACACAGTTTGGTAATTACTTTTTGTTTTCTTCTAATATAGATACAAGGAGAAAACAGGGACACAAATACATATGCTATCTTTTATAATACAGGCTGCAGTCTATGGGGTTACAAAGAGTTGGACATGACTGAGCCCTTTCGTTCACTCACATAACTACTTTTACAGGTTCTCTTCATTTCTACATTTAAGTTACCATCCTGTGTCTTGCATATCAGCATGAAGGATTGCTTTAGTATGTGCTATAAGTCTGATCTGATATCAGTACATATTCTTAGTTTCCATTTGTCTGTAAGTGTCCTAATTTCATCTTTATTTTTAATGAAGATTTTATAAAGGTGATTTCCTAGGAAATTTTATAGAATTCTTGCCTGATAGTCATTTTCTTTCAACAGTTTTAAGCTATCACTCCATTATTTTCTCTTTATTCTGTTATTCATGTTTATCTGATGTTTGAGAAATCAGCTCTCCAGCTCATTAAGCAACATTTGTATCTCTGACATCTTTTATTTTCTTTATTCAAGATTCTCTCATTTGACTTTTGTCAATTTGACTATGGTATCTTTTGTTGTTATCACTTTCAGTTTATCCTAATTTGAATTTGTTGAGCTTCTTGGATATTCAAAATAATGTTTTTCATCAGTTTTGGCAAGTTTTCCTCCATTATTTCTTCAGATACTTTATTTGACCCTTCTCTTTTTTTCTCCTTTCATGATTCTCATTAAAATGTTGGTATGCTTGAAGATAATGATGTCCCATTAGTAGGTAATGCTCTGTTGTTTTTCTTAATTCTTATTTTCGTTTTGTTCATCATCCTCAGTAATCTCTATTGATCTATTATCAGAATCACTGATTCTTTTGCTGAAAGCTCAAAACTTTTATTTAGTTTCTCTAGTGAACATTTTTTTAGTTACAGTATTTCTTAACTCCTGAATTTCTATGATTCTTTTTGTCATTTCTAGATCTTTATGAATATACTCTAAGGATATATTCTTTTGTCATACTTCCTTTAATTCTTTAAACGTGATTTCCTACATCTTCAAAGATAGTTCAGTTCAGTTCAGTTCAGTCGCTGAGTCATGTCCAGCTCTTTGCAAACCCATGAATTGCAGCACACCAGGCCTCCCTGTCCATCACCAAATCCCAGAGTTCACTCAAACTCATGTCCATCGAGTCAGTGATGCCATCCAGCCATCTCATCATCTGTCGTCCCCTTCTCCACCTGCCCCCAATCCCTCCCAGCATTAGAATCTTTTCCAATGAGTCAACTCTTCACATGAGGTGGGCAAAGTATTGGAGTTTCAGCTTCAGCATCATTCCCTCCAAAGAAATCCCAGGGCTGATTTCCTTCAGAATGGACTGGTTGGAACTCCTTGCAGTCCAAGGGACTCTCAAGAGTCTTCTCCAACACCACAGTTCAAAAGCATCAATTCTTTGGTGCTCAGCTTTCTTCACAGTCCAACTCTCACATCCATACATGACCACTGGAAAAACCATAGCCTTGACTAGATGAACCTTTGTTGGCAAAGTAATGTCTCTGCTTTTGAATATGCTATCTAGGTTGGTCAAAACTTTCCTTCCAAGGAGTAAACGTCTTTTAATTTCATGGCTGCAGTCACCATCTGCAGTGATTTTGGAGCCCAAAAAAATAAAGTCTGACACTGTTTCCACTGTTTCCCCATCTATTTCCCATGAAGTGATGGGACCAGATGCCATAATCTTCATTTTCTGAATGTTGAGCTTTAAGCCAACTTTTTCACTCTCCACTTTCACTTTCATCAAGAGGCTTTTTACTTCCTCTTCACTTTCTGCCATAAGGGTGGTGTCATCTGCATATCTGAGGTTACTGATATTTCTCCTGGCAATCTTGATCACAGCTTGTGCTTCTTCCAGCCCAGCGTTTCTCATGATGTACTCTGCACATAAGTTAAATACGCAGAGTGCCAATATACAGCCTTGACCTACTCCTTTTCCTGTGTGGAACCAGTCTTTTGTTCCATGTCCAGTTCTAATTTTTGCTTCCTGGCCTGCATATAGGTTTCTTAAGAGGCAGGTCAGGTGCTCTGGTATTCCCATCTCTTTCAGAATTTTCCAAAGTTTATTGTGATCCACAGAGTCAAAGGCTTTGGCATAGTCAATAAAGCAGAATTAGATGTTTTTTCCTAAAACTCTCTTGCTTTTTTGATGATCCAGCGGATGTTGGCAATTTGGTCTCTGGTTCCTCTGCCAGCTTGAACATCTGGAAGTTCATGGTTCACGTATTGCTGAAGCCTGGCTTGGAGAATTTTGAGCATTACTTTACTAGCATGTGAGATGAGTGCATTTGTGTTGTAGTTTGAGCATTCTTTGGCATTGCCTTTCTTTGGGATTGGAATGAAAACTGACCTTTTCCAGTCCTGTGGCCACTGCTGAGTTTTCCAAATTTGCTGGCATATTGAGTGCAGCACTTTTACAGCATTGTCTTTTAGGATTTGAAATAGCTCAACTAGAATTCCATCACCTCCACTAGCTTTATTCATAGTGATACTTCCTAAGGCTCACTTGACTTCACATCCAGGATGTCTGGCTCCAGGTGAGTGATCACACCATTGTGATTATCTGGGTCATGAATATCTTTCTGTAGAGTTCTTCTGTGTATTCTTGCCTCCTCTTCTTAATGTCTTCTACTTCTGTTAGGTCCATACCATTTCTGTCCTTTATTGAGCCCATCTTTATGTGAAATGTTCCCTTGGTATCTCTAATTTCCTGGAAGTGATCTCTAGTCTTTCCTATTCTATTGATTGCCTCTATTTCTTTGCATCTATCACTGAGGAAGGCTTCCTTATCTTTCCTTGCTATTCTTTTGGAACTCTGCATTCAAATGGGTATAGCTTTCCTTTTCTCCTTTGCTTTTCTATTCTCTTCCTTTCACAGCTATTTGTAAGGCCTCCTCAGACAGCCATTTTGCTTTTTTGCATTTCTTTTTTTGGGGGATGGTCTTGTTCCCTGTCTTCTCCTTAATATCCCATAATTTAAGTCCTGTGATGTAAAATTAGCAATGCTTAAATACTATGATATATAAAGTCAACTTATCTTACGTGTTGTGATAAGAAAATGAGATAAAGGAGAAAAAATATGTCTTCTCACTCATGTACATAAGTAAACACAGGAACATATTCCTAACAAAACAAGGAGGAAATATTCAAGAGAATTATATTTCTACTTCAGAAACTAGTCACTGGTCATACCTGGTATTTGAAATTATCTTCTACTACTCATTCTGTATTCTATTTAGCAAGCACCTCAGTTGGTTATTCTTCTTTACCTGGTAGGGTGACTCAAGATTTCATTCCTGAAGTATCTGATTCATTAGTAGTTTTACCTGAGTTGAGTTAGTATAGTTTTCCATTGACCTTAATCATAGCACATGGTAATACTGAGATATATCCTATCTGTTTTTCAGATACATTTTTATTACCTCCATTGTGGAGCAATGAAGTCTGTTTTCCCCCTTGGTAGTCAGGATCTACTGTCTCAGCCCACAGTACATCTCTTTCTTTGCCTGTTTCTTCAGAGGCATGAGAAACCCACAGTGGCCAGGCAACAGTCTTTCTTTTGTTATTTTAATTGGAGAATAATTACAATATTGTGATGGTTTCTGCCATACTTCAACATGAATTGGCCACAGGTATACATGTGTCCCCACCATCCTAAACCCCCTCTCATCTTGCTCCCCACCCTATCCCCCTGAGTTGTCCCAGAGCGCCAGCTTTGGGTGTCTGCTTCATGCATTGAACTCACACTGTTATCTATTTTACATATGGTAATGTATATGTTTCAATGCTATTCTTTCAAATTATCACATCCTCTCCTTCTTGCACTGAGTCCTAAAGTTGATTCTTTACATTTTTGTCTCCTCTGCTGTCCTGCATATAGGATCATCAGCACCATCTTTCTAGATTCCATATATATATATATGCATTAATATACAGTATTTTTCTTTCTCTGTCCGACTTACTTCACTCAGTATAATAGACTCTAGATCATCCACCTCATTAGAACTGACTCAAATGTTTTCCTTTTTAGATGAGTAATATTCCATTGTGTATATATACTACAACTTCCTTATCCATTCATCTACTGATGAGCATCTAGGTTGTTTCATTTCCTAGCTATTGTAAATAGTGCTGCAATGAACATTGGGGTACATATGTCTTTTTAAATTATGTTTCTCTGAGGCTATATGCTCGGTAGTGGAATTGCTGGGTCATGTGGTACTTTTTCATCTGAATGCAGAGTTCTGAAGAATAGCAAGGAGAAATAAGAAAGCCTTCCTAAGTGATCAATGCAAAGAAATAGAGGAAATCAGTATAATGGGGAAGACTAGAGATTTCTTCAAGAAAATTAGGAATACCAAGGCAACATAACTTTGCCAACAAAGGTCCATCTAGTCAAGGCTATGGTTTTTCTAGTGATCAGGTATGGATGTGAGAGTTGAACTGTGAAGAAAGCTGAGTGCCCAAGAATTGATGCTTTTGAACTGTGGTGTTGGAGAAGACTCTTGAGAGTCCCTTGGACTGCAAGGAGATCCAACCAGCCCATTCTGAAGGAAATCAGTCCTGGGTGTTCATTGTTCAGTTCAGTTCAGTCGCTCAGTCATGTCCGACTCTTTGCGACCCCATGAATCACAGCACACCAGGACTCCCTGTCCATCACCAACTCCCGGAGTTCACCCAGACCCACGTCCATTGGAAGGACTGATGCTAAAGCTGAAACTGCAATACTTTGGCTATCTCATGCGAAGAGTTGACTCATTGGAAAAGACCCTAATGCTGGGAGGGATTGGGGGCAGGGGAAGGGGACGACAGAGGATGAGATGGCTGGATGACATCACTGACTCGATGTACATGAGTTTGAGTGAACTTCAGGAGTTGGTGATGGACAGGGAGACCTGGTGTGCTGCGATTCATGGGGTCGCAAAGAGTCGGACACGACTGAGCTGAACTGAACTGAACTGAAGGCAACATTTCATGTAAAGATGGACACAATAAAGGACAGAAACTGTCTGGACCTAACAGAAACAGAAGATATTAAAAAGACGTGTCAAGAATACACAGAGAACTATACAAAAAAATATCTTATGACCCAGATAACCACAATGGTGTGATCACTCACCGAGATCCAGGCATCCGAATGTGAAGTCAAGTATACCTTAGGAAGCCTCACTATGAGCAAAACTAGTGGAGGTGATGGAATTCCAGCTGAATTACTTCAAATCCTAAAATACAGTACTATTAAAGTGATGCACACAATATGCCAGCAAATTTGGAAACTCAGCAGTAGCCACAGGACTGGAAAAGTTTTTATTCAAATCACAAAGAAAGGCAATGCCAAAGAATGTTCAAACTACCAAACAGTTGCACTCATCTCACATGCTAGTAAAGTAGTGCTGAAAATTCTCCATGCTAGGCTTCAACAGTACATGAATACATGAACTGAGAACTTCCAGATGTTCAAGATGGATTTAGAAAAGGCAGAAGAACCAGAAATCAAATTGCCAACATCAGTTGGATCACAGAAAAAGCAGGATAATTCCAGAAAAACATCTACTTATGCTTCATTGACTACACTAAAGTATTTGACTGTGTGGATCATAACAAAGTGGAAAATTCTTCAAGAGATGGGAATACCAGACAACCTAACCTGCCTCCTGAGAAATCTGTATGCAGGTCAAGAAGCAACAGTTATAGCGGACTGGTTCCAAATTGGAAAAGGAGTACATCAAGTTTGTATATTGCTACTCTGCTTATTCTAGTAAAGGCTATGGTTTTTCCAGTAGTTATGTATGGATGTGAGAGTTGGACTGTGAAGAAAGCTGAGCACCGAAGAATTGATGCTTTTGAACTGTGGTGTTGGAGAAGACTCTTGAGAGTCCCTTGGACTGCAAGGAGATCCAACCAGTCCATTCTAAAGGAGATCAGCCCTGAGTGTTCTTTGGAAGGAATGATGCTAAAGCTGAGACTCCAGCACTTTGGCCACCTCATGCGAAGAGTTGACTCATTGGAAAAGACTCTGATGCTGGGAAGGATTGAGGGCAGGAGGAGAAGGGGACAACAGAGGATGAGATGGCTGGATGGCATCTCTGATTCAATGGACGTGAGTCTGAGTGAACTCCGGGAGTTGGTGATGGACAGGGAGGCCTGGTGTGCTGCAATTCATGGGATCACAAAGAGTCAGACACGACTGAGCAACTGAACATAACTGAACAGACCCTGCTTATTTAACTTACATGCAGAGTACACCATTTGAAATGCCGGGCTGGATGAAGCACAAGTTAAAGGCAAGATTTCTAAGAGAAATATGAATAACCTCAGCTATCTGATGACACCACCCTTATGGCAGAAAGTGAAGAGGAACTAAAAAGCCTCTTGATGAAAGTGAAAGAGGAGAGTGAAAAAGCTGGCTTAAAACTCAACATTCAGAAAATGAAGATCATGGCATCTGGTCCATCACTTCATGGCAAATAGATGGGGAAACAATGGGAACAGTGAGAAACTTTATTTTTGGGGGCTCCAAAATCACTGCAGATGGTGACTGCAGCCATGAAATTAAAAGACGCTTGCTCCTTGGAAGAAAAGCTATGACAATCCTAGACAGCATATTAAAATGCAGAGACATTACTTTGCCAACACAAGCCTGTCTAGTCAAAGTTGTGGTTTTCCAGTAGTCATGTATGGATGCGAGAGTTGGACCATCAAGAAAGCTGAACGCTGAAGAACTGATGCTTTTGAACTGTGGTGTTGGACAAGACTCTTGAGAGTCCCTTGGACTGCGAGATCAAACCAGTCCATCCTAAAGGACATCAATACCAAATATTCATTGCAAGGAGTGATGCTGAAGCTGAAACTCCAATACTTTGGTCACCTGATATGAAGAGCTGACTCCTTAGAAAAGACCCTGATGCTGGGAAAGATTGAGGGCAGGAGGAGAAGGGGATGGCAGAGGATGAGATGGTTTGATGGTATTACCGACTGGATGGATATGAGATCCATCTCCTACTTGTCATAGTGAGTTCCAGGAGCTGCTGATGGACAGGAAAACCTGGTGTGCTGCATTGTGCCACAAAGCATAAGACTGGATTGATGGACAGAACTGAACTGAAATGATGGTGGTTTTATTCCTATTTTTTAAAGAAATCTCCATAGTAGTTGTATCAGTTTGCATTCCCACTAATAGTATAAGAGGCTTCCCCTTTCTCCACACCCTCTCCAACATTTGTTTGTAGACTTTTTATGATGGCTATTCTGACCAGTGTGAGATGATACATCATTGTGGTTTTGATTTGCATTTCTCTAATAATTAGCAACGTAGAGCATATTTTCATGTGTTTAATAGCTATCTGTATGTTTCTTTGGAGAAATGTCTGTTTATATCTTTCAGGCAGCAGTTTTAACTTCTAGGTGAATGGAATCATTGTTGTGTCTTTTGGTGGAATCATTCCTCCCTCTTTAACTAAAACTTCTAGGCTACCAGAACATTAGATCACAGGAAGATGAAGCAAAAATTTTCTAGTGAGTCAATAGGGTAGTAATGAGTGATGCCATTCCCATTTGTGCCCATTATTCCTGGATCTATGAATCCTGGCTATGGGAGAAAAAGCAGTGTTGGGAGGTGGAGATAATGAATAATATCCTCCAAACTGTGAAAGAACTTTATGACCAAAAAATGAAGCATGTAACTCCATAAAGTGCAATTATAAAGTTTATTGTGGATAACTTACATGCAGGCAAAAGCAGGTGGATGATGATCCAGAGGCATCAGCAGCTGCACTCTGAATTGCCCAGAATGGTACAGGGAGATTTAAAAGGGGCAAAGCTTAAAACAGAATATCTCTACCAAGGGGGAAGGATGCTCACACTGTTGAGAACCGGATTTCCCTCCCCCCTGGGGCATCTTGTTACCTTAACGATTTGCTTCAGCAAAAAATATTCTCCTGTTTTTCATATCTGATGAAGGCAAGTTGATAGGGAACTTGTTTGGTTTGGGTAAATTCTTTGTAAGTGTGATAAAGTTTAGCTATGCATAAAGTGGAGGGATAGGACTGCAGGCTTAATATGGAGCTAACAAAGTGGAGTCACTGTGATTCAGGCACATAAGCATCAAGTATTAGATGCTGACTCACAGCATATATAACCTTCTGGAGAGCCTTTCCCAAGCCCTGTCAGGTATTGTGAAAGAGCTGGTACTGTAACTGAGTCTTCAGAAAGCCATTCCACTCTTCTGTCAAATCAGCTACTTCAGAGTGGCAGAAAGCATGGCAAAACTAGTGAACTACATGAGCATCATCCACTGTTGTACTTCCTTTGCTACAAATTGAGTTCCTTGATTAGAAGGAATGCTGTATTGAATACCATGATGGTGAATATAGCATTCTGTTGTCCTCAGATGGTCGTGCTGGCAGAGGAATTGCATATAGGAAAGCAAATCCATATCCAGAATAAGTATCTATTCCAGTAGGAACAAAACAGTCTCCTTTCAATGTTGATAACAGTTCAGTGTAATTGACCTGCTTCCATATAACTGGCTGAGTTCCCCAGAGAATGGTGCCATATTGAGCACTCACTGTTGGTCTCTGCTCCTGGTAGATTGGACACTCAGTCCAAGCTGATGTCCAAGTGTTGATGAGTGCAAGTCCGTGTTGCTGATCCCATGCATAACCCCCATCTCTGCCACCATGGCCTCTTTGTCCATGAATCCATTGGACAGTGACTTAGGTGGCTGGGCAAAGAAGCTAATATGTATCTACAGGATGGGTAATTCTATCCACTTGACTGTTAAATTCCTCCTCTGCAGAGATTACCCTTTGGTGAGCATTCACATGGGATGCAAATATATTCACATTTTCTGCCCATTCAGAAAGGCATATCCACAGACTTCTATATCAAATTTTCCTTATCACCAGTTTTTCAAATACGTTCCTTCCAAGTCCATGGGCATTGAGCCAAGCCATTGGTCACACCTGTGAATTGTTATATAATTGCACTGCTGGCCATTTTTTTCCTTCTAAGCAAAGTGAGCAGACAGGTGTGCAACTCTAAATTCTACCCACTGGGAGGACTTTCCTTCACCACTGTCCTTCATGGATGTCCTATAAAGGGGTTATCCACTTCTGGGTGGTACTTGCATATCTTGCAAATCCTTATGTAAACAAGACCTGAAATTTCTCTTCTTCAGCTGTCTGATCATAGAGAATTCCCCAGGAGGCTGTAGGTACAGGCTGAGAAGGAGAAGGTAGTGTAACGGTAGTGGGGACAATGGGCATTTAGACATCTCCATGAAACTTCCTCATATTTTCAAGGTCTCTTCAACACCAATCTCATATATTCAACTTACATTTGATGATGCAATACTGCATTGCCTACAACCTTTATGACCTGGTAGGTCAGATAATACCTATTTCATGGTGGTCAGTTCAAGTTACAAGATAAGTTGGCCCATGATTAAATGCTCAATTTTTAGGGAAGGCCAGAAATGGGCCAAGAGTTCTTCCTCAAAAGGGGTATAATAATCTACAGTGGATCACAGGTCTTGGCTCAAAATTCCTGAGAGCTTGCACTATAGTTTGCCTATAAGATCATGACATAGACTCTAAACAGCTTCCCTATGTGCCACAGACAATTTAATCACCATTTGATCTGCTGGATCATGGGTCCGAAGTCTGGACAAGCTGCAAAGGTTTCTGTTATTCTGGATCCTACTCAAAGCTAATAGTTATTAGAGACACTTGGTAAGTGAGCCAGAGTAACATACCAGAATGAGGAGTGTGTTGCCTTCAGAACTGAAAGAGGTCCACTAGACAGTGTGTGCCTCTTTTTGGTTATAAGAAGGACAAGATAAAATACTTGCCCTTAACTTTAGAAGAGATAATTTGACATGCCCCACACCACTGAACCTCTGTAAATTTCACCAAAATAGAATGCCCCTGAATTGTTGCTGGATTTGCTTCTCACCCTCTGGAATGCAAAGGTCTTACCAATATCTCTAGAGTATTGTATGTGTCTTACTTACTACTAGGTCCAATCTGCATAATATCATTAATATCAAAGACCAGTGATACTTTGTGGAAATGAAGGTGATCAAGACCCTTGTAAACGAAATTATGAGCTAGGATAGTGAAGGTATATTGTTTGCCTTGTCAGCTGAAATAAAATTGTTTCTGATGGTTCTTTTTTTTTATACTTCAGTAAAATTTTATTTTATTTTTTAAATTTAATTTTATTTTTTTAACTTTACAATATTGTATTTGTTTTGCCATATATCAACATGAATCCACCCCAGGTATACATGTGTTTTTATTAACAGATTCCATGGGGTCGCAAATAGTTGAACACAACTGAGTGACTGAACAATTAACAGTTACAGAAAAAAAAAATTTTTTTTTTACCAGACCAATAGCTGCATATTAGGTTCGAGTGGATGTGTTAATTTGCTCAAGCAGTAAAATCACATCTGGTTTACCAGCTGAAATTGGAACCATTTCCTAATTAAGTGTACAATAATCAACTTTTCATTCTCTAAGACCCATCTGTCCTCGGCACAGGCCAAATAGGCATGTTGAAAGGGGATATTGTGGGAATTGCCACCTCTGCACCTTTCAAGTCATTGATGGTGGCACTAATCTCTGCTATCCCTCTGGTAATGTGGTATTGCTTTTGATTTACTATTGTCTTAGGTAGAGACAGTTCCACTGACTTCCAGTTGGCCTTTCCCACCATTTGCCCCATTCAAGAGATCAGGGAATCAATGTGGGGATTCTTCCAGCTGCTGGATGTGTGTGTGTGTGTGTGTGTGTGTGTGTGTGTGTGTGTGTGTGTGTGTGCATTCTATTTTGTGCATTCCAGAACTGGGGAAATAACCACAGGATGAATTTTGGGAACTACTGCATCCCTGTGAGATGGATCTGAACTAAAACTCCATTGATCATCTCACCTCCATAATCCTGTACTTTGACTGGTGGCCTACAGTGCTGTTTTGGGTTGCCTGGAATCTATCCAAATCAGTGTCCACTAGTCCCCCGAAGATCTGGTTAATTTCTTTTAGTACTTTTTGTCAATGTACATAGGACTTTTGATCCCTATGGGGAAGGTTGGGGAAAGGATTAGTAACAGATGTTTTTGGTAGTATACCATGATCCTTTCTCAAAGCTGCTCAGCCTCTCTCTCATTCAAGAGATTCTGGGTTTGTAAACTATAACATATATGGGAATTGATTGAGGGGATGTGTCTCTCTGTTTTAATGATTCAGGTTAGACTTATGTTTTCTTGACCTAGAGCTTTTCTGCTTATACAGATCAAGTTAAGAATTTAGTGGGCTTCTATCAATTTCATTCTAGAAACACCATGATCAAGTAGCCAGCATTTTAGATCTGCGTGAGTCAGACTATTCTGACTGCTGCTTTGAATCTGCTTTCCATTATGGTAATTATGTCTACCTGGTCTTTTGCTATTGAATGCTGCCATTTGGATCCTATCACCTCAAAATTCAATTACTCCCATTGCATTTAGGTTTTTCAATCCAATGACTGCTGTTATCACAGTGAGGTCTGGCCTACAAAAAGCATACATAGCTCCTCAGGGATGCTGCTGCTTTTCTCAGAAGTTTAGTTCTCACAATATTGGTGAACAGTATGTCTTCGGGGCTCTTCTGGTGTGGGTGAGCAGGTCTTAAATGGAAAATACAGTAATATTCCAGTCACTCCATCCTTTTAATCCCTTTCCCTATATTAAACCAGAAATTTTGGTCTAGCATGTCCAGTTTGCTTACTGTGAGCCAACTTTGGTCCATGTTTCATTCAGTGAACCAACCAACCCACCAGAGTGTTAGAGCCCTGTCAGACTACCTGAGCTGCAATATTTAATACAGAATCTTTGCTTAGTGAGTCTATATCAATAAATTTGTCCTGATCCAACTTTATTTTCTTTCCACCATTATCCCCCTGAAGGATGATGTGGCAACCCATTCCAGTATTCTTGCCTGGAGAATTCCATGGACAGAGGAGCCTGGTAGGCTGTAGTCCGTGGGGTTGCAAAGAGTCTGACACAACTGATCAACTAACACACACACACCCACACACACACCCCCACCATTATCCCACACCCTTAGTAGCCATTCCCACACACATTATCTTGTTTTCTGTCTGTGTAAATTAGAAAATTTAAGTACTACTTTTGGAGTGTAGCAAAACTCTTCATGGGTCACATTTTTTATCTCACCTTTAGGGGCCTGCTGAGACTTGAGCGTAGTTATAGGTCTAGAAGCAAAGGGAGGTGATGGGGATGGCTCCTGAGGAAAATCAGCTTTGTCTTGCGTGACAGCTACCCCAGGGCAGGCTATTAGAGTTTTCTCAGACACTGAAGGATTTATCCCCTCAGATGGGGGTGAAGAAGCCACTACCAGTGGTAGTGGAGAGGCCACCATCATTGGGGGTGAGACTGCTTCCACTTGGTATAGATAGGGCTCATCCACTAGCAAAAGAAGACTCATCAAAATTTAGGAGCTCAGTGTTCCCAGCTTCATTAAGGTCTCATGCATCCTCATCTCAACTTAGAGGATCCCATCTTTCCCAGTCAGTGTCTTCACTTTAAAAAATACACATCCTGTGAAGAGAGAACTTCAGGTTGCATGTCATTCAGCTAGTCGCAGAATGAGATTCTGTGTTTGATTTTCAGCAGTTTTATCTCTGTGGCTACAGGAGCTAAGGGTCTCCTTTAGGGCATATTTGGAAGCTTTTAGATCATTCAGTTCAGTTCAGTTCAGTCGCTCAGTCGTGTCCGACTCTTTGTGACCCCATGAATCGCAGCACGCCAGGTCTCCCTGTCCATCACCAACTCCCGGAGTTCACTCAGACTCACGTCCATGGAGTCGGTGATGCCATCCAGCCATCTCATCCTCTGTCGTCCCCTTCTCCTCCTGCCCCCAATCCCTCCCAGCATCAGAGTCTTTTCCAATGAGTCAACTCTTCGCATGAGGTGGCCAAAGTATTGGAGTTTTAGCCTCAGCATCAGTCCTTCCAATGAACACCCAGGACTGATCTCCTTCAGAATGGACTGGTTGGATCTCCTTGCAGTCCAAGGGACTCTCAAGAGTCTTCTCCAACACCACAGTTCAAAAGCATCAATTCTTTGGCTCTCAGCTTTCTTCACAGTCCAACTCTCAAATCCATATATGACCACTGGAAAAACAATAACCTTGACTAGATGGACCTTTTTTGGCAAAATAGTATCTCTGCTTTTAAATATGCTATCTAGGTTGGTCATAACTTTCCTTCTAAAGAGTAAATATATTTTAATTTCATGGCTGCAATCACCATCTGCAGTGATTTTGAAGCCCCAAAAAATAAAGTCTGACACTGTTTCCACTGTTTTCCCATCTATCTGCCATGAAGTGATGGGACCAGATGCCATGATCTTCGTTTTATGAATGTGGAGCTTTAAGCCAACTTTTTCACTCTCCTCTTTCACTTTCATCAAGAGGCTTTTTAGTTCCTCTTAGTTTCTGCCATAAGGGTGGTGTCATCTGCATATTTGAGGTTATTGATATTTCTCCCAGCAATTTTGATTTCAGCTTGTGCTTCTTCCAGCCCAGCGTTTCTCATGATGTACTCTGCATATAAGTTAAATAAGCAGGGTGACAATATCCAGTCTTGATGTACTCCTTTTCCTATTTGGAACCAGTCTGTTGTTCCATGTCCAGTTCTAAGTGTTGCTTCCTGACCTGCATATAGGTTTCTCAAGAGGCAGGTCAGGTGGTCTGGCATTCCCATCTCTTTCAAAATTTTCCACAGTTTATTATTATTCATACAGTCAAAGGCTTTAGCATAGTCAATAAAGCAGAAATAGATGTTTTTCTGAACTCTCTTGCTTTTTCCGTGATCCAGTGGATGTTGGCAATTTGATCTCTGGTTCCTCTGCGTTTTCTAAAACCAGCTTGAACATCTGAAAGTTCGCGGTTCACGTATTGCTGAAGCCTGGCTTGGAGAATTTTGAGTATCACTATACTAGCGTGTGAGATGAGTGCAATTCTGTGGTAGTTTGATCATAGTCTGCCTAGTCTTATATCTGTATAGTCTTCTTTAAAAATATTAAAATTGTGGATTTTTGAATAGTTTTAGATTTATATTGAATAAAAAGTTTCAACAATAGTACAAATGATTCCTATATATCCCATATCCAGTTCCCTCTATTGTAACAGTTTTTAGCACTGTTGATAGATTTGTCAAAACTAGTGAAACAATTTTGATACATTATTATTACCTAAAATCTCCCACTTTATTTGAATTTTTGAATTTTTTTAGGTTTGTCACTAGTCTTCTTCTTGTTTCAGGAATCCATCCAGTATGTCATATTACATTGAGTCATCATAACTAACCTTAGGCTTCTCTAGACTGTGATAGTTTCTCAAACTCTCCTTGTTTTGGTGACCTTGATGGTCTTGTATACTGGTCAGATATTTCACAGAATGTTCTTCATTCGGTTTTTCTCATGTTTTTCTCATGATTAGACTGGGGTTGTAGGTTTTTGGGAAGAATACCGCAGAAGTAGAGTACCATTTTATCACAACATCTCAACGGTACATGCCGGAGAAGGCAATGACAACCCACTCCAGTACTCTTGCCTGGAAAATCCCATGGACGGAGGAGCTTGGTAGGCTGCAGTCCATGGGGTCGTGAAGAGTCGGACACGACTGAGTGACTTCACTTTCATGCATTGGAGAAGGAAATGGCAACCCACTCCAATGTTCTTGCCTGGAGAATCCTAGTGACAGGGGAGCGTGGTGCACTGCCGTCTCTAGGGTCGCAAAGAGCTGGACGCAACTGAAGCGACTTAGCTGCAGTAGCAGCAATGGTACATGCATCACCATAACTTTTCACTGAGTATAATCACCTCAGTCACCTGTTTTAGGTAGTGGTTGTCAGGTGTGACCACTGTAAAGTTATTCCTTTTCTTCCCACCTTTTCATAATGTATGTTTTGAAAGAACATATTCTGAAAAATAATTTGTTAAAGTACACATAACAAAATTTGCCACCAAAGCATTTTAAGTGTAAAACAGTGTTACATATTTTCACATTGTTATGCAACCAATCTCCAGAATTTTTGTAAAGCTGAAACTCTATATCCATTAAGCAACAACTCCACACTTCCCTCTCCTCTGAGCCTCTGGCAGCCACCATTCTACTTCCTGTTTCTGGGAGTACGACTACACTTGATATTTCATTTAAGTGAAATCATAGAATAGTTGTCCTTCTGTGTCTGGCTTATTTTACTTAATGTCCTCCAAGTTCATCTTATTGTTACAAATGGTAGGATTTCCTTCCTTTTTACCACATTTTGTTCATCCATATATCTGTTTGAGTATAATATGATTCATTCTAGCTTTCTCCTTTGGTTTATCTGTAATTTCAAATTCCAATAGTGAAAAAACCTGAATTGCACTATCCGTTGTTCACATGCTTATGCAATATAAGTAAAAAAAGTGTAGTGATTTCAGATTTGTTAACATGTATGCCTGAAGGAAACAACTTAATCAACTAGAGTACAATGCTCTGTCTTTTGCCTCTAGTTTTATATTCTCAACTCACAAAGTTGTGAGGTAAGCATCTTTCCCCCATCTCCTTCATGAGGTTTCGTACATTTGATAATGCAGTTAGATTGTTTTGTCACATTCTGCATTTCATCATGGGATCTGCTGACTTCTGAGATGATATTTTCTTTTAAAAAAAAAATAATTGGAGGATAATTGCTTTATAATGTTGTATGATATTTTCTTTTAAAAAAAATAATTGGAGGATAATTGCTTTATAATGTTGTATTGGTTTCTGCTGTTCAACATTGTCAATCAGTCATAATTATATATATTTATGACGTGAGCCTCCCTCCCAGTCCTTCCTCTTTAGGTTGTTACAGAGTACCAGGTTGGATACTCTGTGTTATACAGCAGCTTCCCAATAGCTATTTTACACATGTACACTTGGTAGTGTGTATATATGTATGTGTGTGTGTGTGTGTGTGTGTGTGTGTGTGTGTGTGTGTATATATAGATGCTACTTTCTCAACTTGTCCTACTTTCACCTTCCCCCCCCCCCACCAACCTGTATCACAAGTCCATTCTCTACATCTGCGTCTCCATTCCTTCCCTACAAATAGGGATCATCAGCACTGTTTTTCTAGATTCCATATATATGCTTATTATACTATATTTGTTTTTTCTTTTTCTGACTTACTTCACTCTGTATAACAGGCTTTGGCTTCATCCACCTCACTAGAACTGACTCAAATTCATTGTGTATCTGTACCACAACTTCTTTATCCATTCATCTGTCAATGGACATCTAGATTGCTTCCATGTCCTGTCTTTTGTAAATAGTGCTGCAGTGAACATTGGCATAGATGTGTCTTTTTGAATTGTGGTTTTCTCAGGGTATATGTCCAGTAGTGGGATTGCTGAGTCATGTTTTCTTAAAGTTTTTAAGGAATATTCCTAAGTTTTTAAGGAATCACCATAGTATTCTCCACAGTGGCTGTATGAGTTTACATTCACAGCAACAGTACAAGAGCATTTCCTTTTCTCCACATTCTCTCCAGCATTTGTTGTTTGTAGATTTTTTGATGATGGCCAGTATGACTGGTATGAGGCAGTACCTCATGGTAGTTTTGATTCATATGACTCTAATAATCAGTAATGTTGAGCAGTTTTTCATGTGTTTGTGGGATATCTGGATATCTTTGGATGTGTATCTATTTAGATTTTATGCCCATTTTTTATTGGATTGTTTATTTTTCGATATAGAACTACATGAGTTTTTTATGTATTTTGGAAATTAATCCCTTGTTGGTTGTTTTATTTGAAAGTATTTTCTCCCATTCTGTGAGATGTCTTTTGGTGTTGTTTATTGTTACCTTTGCTGTGCAAATGATTTTGCATTTAATTAGGTCTCATTCATTTATTTTTGTTTTTCTTTTCATAACTCTAGAAGGTAGATCCAAAAAGATACTGCTGCTATTTATGTCAAAGTGTGTTCTGCCTATGTTTTCCTCTAAGAGTTTAATAGTACCCAGTTTTACATTTATGTCTTTAATTTATTTTCCATTTATTTTTGTGTTATGGTGTTAAAGAATATTCTAATTTTATTCTTTTACATGTACCTGTACTGTTTTCCCAGCACCACTAATTGAAGAGATCATCTTTTCTCCATTATTTATAACTCCTTTGTTATAGATTAGTTGACCATAGGTGTGTAGTTTTATTTCTGGTCTTTCTATACTATTCCATTGATCTATATTTCTGTTTTTGTGCCAACACCATGCTGTTTTGATTACTGTAGCTTTGTAGTGTACTTTCAAGTCAGGGAGCCTGGTTCCTCCAGCTTTATTTTTCTTTCTCAAGATTACTTTGGCTATTTGGGGTCTTTTGTGTTTACATACAAATTTAAATTTTTTTTGTTCTGATCATGTGAAAAATGTCATTTGTAATTTCATTTATTCTGAGATTGCTTGGGTAGCATAGTCATTTTGACAATATTCATTCTTCCAGTCTGAGAATATGGTGTATCTTTTCATCTGTTTGTGTCACCTTCAGTTTCTCTCATGAGCATCTTATTGTATTCAGAGTACAAGTGTTTTGCCTCCTTAGACAGGCTTATCCCTACATATTGTACTCTTTTTAATGTGATAGTAAATGAGATTGTTTCCTTAATTTCTCTTTCTGATCTTTTGTTGTTAATATATAGGAATGCAAGAGATTTCTCTGTATTAATTTTGTATCCTGCAACCTTACCAAATTCATTGATGAACTCTAGTAGTTTTCTGATAACAGCTTTAGGATTTTCTATGTATAGTATCATGTCATCTGCAAACAGTGACAGTTTTACTTCTTTTCCAGCTTGGATTCTTTTTACTTTTCTTCTCTGATTTCCATGTCTAGGACTTCTAAAATCATGTTGAATGATAGTGGCAAGAGTGTATATCCTTGTCTTGTTCCTGATCTTAGAAGAAATACTTTCAGCTTTACAGTATTGAAAATGATGTTAGCTATGGGTTTGTCATATATGGCCGTTATTATGTTGAGATAAGTTCCTTGTATGCCTACTTTCTGGAGTGTTTTGGTCATAAACAGTATCGTATTTTGTCAAAAGCTTTTTCTGTATCTGTTGAGATGATTGTATGGTTTATATTCTCCAGTTTGTTAATGTGGTGGACAGACAAATTGAAGATACTGAGAATTTCTTGCATCCCTGGAATAAACCCTACTTGATCATGGTGTGTGATCCTTTTAGTGTGTTGTTAGATTCAAATTGCTACTATTTTGTTGAGGATTTTTGTGTATATGTTCATTAGTGACCATTGGTCTGTAATTCTCTCTCTCTCTCTCTTTTTTTTTTTTTTTGGATAATATCTTTGGTTTTATTATCAGGGTGATGAGAGTGGCCTCTTAGAATGAGTTTGAGAGACTTCCTTCCTCTGCAATTTTTTGGAAGAATTTCGGAAGTATAAATGTTAACTCTTGTCTAAGTGTTTGTTAGAATTAGCCTGTGAAGCCATCTGGACCTGGACTTCTGTATTTTGGAAGTTTTTAAGCACAATTTCAGTTTTGGTAGTTGCAATCAGTCTGTTCCTATTTTCTATTTCTTCCTGGTTCAGTCTTGGGAGATTATAACTTTCTAAGCATCTGTTCATTTCTTCTGGGTTGTACAATTTATTGGCATATAGTTGCTCATACCTTTTAAATAATTTGTTCATTTCTTCTAGGTTGTTTATTTTATTGGCATATAGTTGCATGTAGTAGTCTCTTATGATCCTTTGTATTTCTGTGCCATCAGATGTAACTTCTCTATTTTCATTTCCTTTGTTAGTTTGAGCCCTCTCCCTTTTTTTCTTGATGAGTCTAGCTAAAAGCTTTATTGATTTTGTCTTTTCAGAGAATGAGTTTTTACTTTGATTGATTTCTTCCATTGTTTTCTTCATCTCTCTTTCATTTATTTATGCTCTTTTCTTTATGATTTCTTTTCTTCTACTACTATTGGTTTTGTTTATTGTTCTTTCTCTAGTTAATTTAGGTGTAAGATTAACTTATGTATTGGTATTTTTCTTATTTTATGAGTTAAGGTTGTATTGCTATAGACTTACCTCTTAGAACTGCTTTGGCTGCATCCCAAAGGTTTTGGGTCTTTGTGGTTTCATTTTCATTTGTCTCTTCTTCTTTTTTTTTTAAATTTCCTGTTTGATTTCTTCTGTGATCCATTGGTTGTTTGGTAGGATATTAATTAGCCTCTGTATATTTTTTTAGTATTTTTTTCATGTAATTGATTTCTAACCTCATAGCATTTTGATCAGAAAAGATACTTGATGTGATTTCAATTTTTTAAATTTACTGAAGTTTGCTTTGTGACCCAACATGTGTGATCTATCCTGGAGAATGTTCCATGTGCATTTTAGAAGATTGTGTATACTTCTACTTTCAGATGGAATATTCTATAAAAAAATTAATTAAGTTCATTTGGTCTAATGTAAAATTTAAGGCCTATGCTCCCTTGTTGATTTTCTGTCAGGATGATCTGTCCATTGATGTAAGTGGGATGTTAAAGTCCCCCACTATTATCGTATTACTGTTGATTTTTCCTTTTTTTTTTTTTTTGGCTGTTGGTATTTGCCTTATATATTGAAGTGCTCCTATTTGGGTGCATATATATTTATAATTGTTTATCTTCTTAGGTTGATTCCTTGATTATTACTTAGTGTCATTCCTTGCCTCTGTAATAGTCTCTATTTTAAATTTTGTTTTGTCCAATATGAGCATTGTTCTTCCAGCTTTCTTTTGATTTCTGTTTGTATGGAATACCTTCTTCAATACCCTCATTTTCAGTCTGTATGTGTCCCTAGATCTGAAATGGGTCTCTGGTAGACAGCATATATATAGGTTCTATTGTTGCATCCATTTAGTCAGTCTGTGTCTTTTGTCTGGAGCATTTAATGCATTTACATTTAAGGCAATTATTGATATGTGTGTTCTTATTGCCATTTTGTTAATTGTTTAGGATTTGTTCATAGGTCTTTTTTTCCATCTTCTTTTGCTCTCTTCTCTTGTGCTTTGATGACTGTCTTTAGAGTTGTTATTGGATCAGATTTTATTTGTGTGTGTGTGTGAGTATCTATTATAGATTTTTGGTTTACACTTCCCATGAGCTTTTGATATAGTTGTATGTGTTTGTGTGTGTGTGAGTATTTTAAGTTTTGGTCTCTTAATTTCAAGTGCATTCTGAATATCCTGCATTTGTACTTTCTTCCTCTCACAATTACTGATTTTTGATTTCATATTTGTATGTGGATGATTTCCTTTACTGTGTGTTTACATTTACCAGTGAGCTTTCCCACGTCCCTGGGACCACTATAATGCAGATGTTGGTGTATTAAATTGTTGTCCCAGAGGTCCCTTAGACTGTCCTCATCTCTTTTCATTCATTTTTGTTCTATTCCATGGCAATTATTTTCATCAATCTGTATTTAAGCTCTCATATTTTTTTTTCTTCTGACTAATTTATTCAGCTATTGATGCTGTTCTGTCTAGTATATTTTTCATTTTAGTTTTTGTAATGTTTATCTCTACTTGTTCTTTAAATTTTATAGGATTTTCTTAAACATTTTGGGTATCTTCTTGTTCTGTGTCTCCATTCTTTTTCCAAGATCTTGGATGAGCTTTCCTATCATTATTCTGAATTCTTTTCCAAGCATGTTGCCTGTGTCCACTTCACTTAGTTGTTCTTCTGTTTTTTTTTTTTTTTTAATCTTATTCCTTCTTCTGAAACATATTTTTCTGCTGTCTCATTTTGTCTAAATTTCTGTTTCTATTCTTTCTTCTGCATTCTGTAGGATTATTGTTCCTCTTGCTTCTGGTATCTGCCTCTTGGTGAGTGTGTTTGGTCCAGGAGCTTCTTCAGGGTTTCTGGTGGGAGGGACTTGTTCCTGCCCACTGGTGTGTAGAGCTGGGTGTTATCCCTCAGTTGGGCAGGGCTGTGTCAATGGGTATATTTAGAGATGATGCTGGGCTCAGGATGGGTTTACTCAGCCTGTCTGTGATGCATAGGTCTGTGTTCCCACCCTGTTGGTTGTTTGGCTTGAGGCATCCCAGCACTGGATCTTGCAGAATGTTGGGTGGGACCAGGCCTCAGTGCCAAAGTAATGACCTCTGTGAGAGTTCACAAGGATGACTGTATCCTAGAACCTCAGCCACCACTTTCTTTGCCCCATAGTGGGCCACAGCTAAGTACTTCCTCCCCAGGAGACCCATAGGTAGGTCTACTCCAGGCTCCTATGGTGTCACTGCTTTACCCTGGGTCCTGGTGCACATGAAACCTTGTTGTATACTCCAAGAGTGGAGTCTTTGTTTACCCAAACGAACCCTTATTGGTTGTGACTTCACTAGGAGGTGAAGTGAGCTTTAGGCATATTTATATCTTAAGTTCTAAAATTGGCAATATTTATTATTTATCAAAAGGTGGCATTATAAGATAAGGAAGATGAATTAACCCCCAAAGAACAACAACAACAACAAAAAATGTTAAGGAAGATAATATAAGTAAGGAAAATTTGGAAATAAAAAGGTGATTTCTGTATTTAAATCTTATTCTTTTCTTAGGTAGATAAGGCAAAAATATTTTCTTCTGGAGAAACATTCTAAGATATGAGGAAATGTGCATTTTCTTTCAGAAATAAACAGTAGTACTTGTCAGTACTGAAATTCCCTATACCGTGGGTGATTTAAATTTCTACACAGGATTATATCATTTAGAGCTCTGTATGGAATTTCAGCAATTCGGAAGATACTGGGCTTTTGAAAATGTGGGACTATCAAACGGACACAGATAGATACACACACACACACACACACACACACACACACACTGTCAAAGATGACCTTGGCATTGGCAAGTCTGACATTCAAAGTGACTTGTAAGATAAGAGATCTAAGCAGGAAAATATGTTAGTTAGTTTACATAGGACATTTACATAGGACATCTTTTATTTCCTTAAGAATTTGAGACAAAAATTTTTCTAGAATCACATTTATCCCCATTTATGTCCTATATTATTTTCTTTTCCATAAATTTACTTACCTATAATCATCCTTTATCCAGTCACTTTGTTGATTTGGTTCATGTTATTTTGAAGAAATATATAATCAATTGGATGGAATGTGCTATATACCTTTGAAATTTGCTTATATTCTTAGTGAAAATGCCATTTAACAGAAAAGAATCAGAACAAAACATACCTCACACTGTGGATGCAGGCAGCTTACTGCTTATATAACCCAACACTAAAAAAAAAAAAAAAAAAAAAAAACAACCCTCACTCACGAGGAATACTGATAGAAAAGTAGCCTTAGCTTAAAAACCACTTTGTGATTTTGGTCGTGTGATCTTTTGGCTGTAAGAGAGCACTCTCTCTCCCTCTCTCTCTCTCTCTTTTTTTTTTTTTTTTTTTTGGCATGGCTTTTGAAATAGCTCCTTTATTTCTGTTCATTTGGGAAAACTGGCATGAGAGGGAAAAAAATTAAAACAACTTAAATAATTAAGTGTTTAACCCTCTTAAACTTCTTAAAATTACTCTATTTCCTTATATGATGGCACTGTTAAAAGGAGGAAATCGTATTCAGTTTTGGAAAAATATGACAGAATGTTAAGATCTCATATGGTTCTATATTCCCAATTCTTTAGGCACTGTGTCTTGGGAGATTACTTCCTTGGAAACTTTAATTGAGATAAATTGGGGTGACCATTTTAGCTGGCTTCTTTCATCTTGTGCTACTAATCTTCAGAGGTACCATTCTGCTCTGGGAGCAAGAAAGAAAAGCATCATCTTATGTGTAAATGGCTTCTCTTTGTCTACTTCTGCCCCACCTGTCCTAATGCAAGTAGCTGTTGGAGGGTATTTCATTTTTCTTTTTTTCCAGGAGTTTTTTTTTTTTTTTTAAGTTCTCTATACTTGGTACCTAACACTGTGTCTGGCACAAAGTGGCTTGGTAAATGTCTGATAAAAGAATGAATAAATGCCTATTCCTCCATTAGATCAAATTTTTTGTTGCAGCGAGCTGATATTGTATAAATGGTTCGTTGATAACTAGGGCAGCCAAGAAAATAAATTTGGTGAACAATGAGCATTTATTCAATACACATTGCCCTCAAACACATCAAGAAATAGAAATAGAAACAGATCCAGTCCTCAGCAAAATTGTGAATTTCATCAAATTGGCCTTTGTCACTTCATCTTTCCTACCAAGATTCATTTCCCTCCACGTGAGAAACACAGTGGTATCATGGGAAGGTGCTGTCCTAGATTTGCCACTTACTACTTTTTAGCCTTGAGTAATTCACTTTTCTCTGAACTTTAGTTTCCTCATTTGTAAAAAGATATTGATAACTATTTTATAAGATTTCTAAGAGGACTCAATTAGAACCTAAGTGCCTAGTACAGTACCTGGTATACCAATGTTCATTAAAAACTGTTTCTTTCCTATACTTGCTGTTACTTTTCCTCAACACAGCTTCATGAGATAAATATTGTTCTCATTGTTACTGTATTAGAGTTAAGGAAATGGAGGCTTAGTGAGGTTAAGTAACATAACCATTTAAGTTAAGGTAAAAAGTGGAGGAACTGGGATTCAAACCTCAGCTATCCAATCTGTACTTTTAACCGGTATACTATATTAACTAGTAATTTTATTTTGCTTTAGCATGAGCAAAGAAAGGCATAGCATATTTATTATCATGTTATCTTTGAAACTTGGTTTACATATGTATGTGTGCATGCACGCATGCTCGCACATACACATACATACACGCTTGCACATACACAGATATATAGCCAGGAAAGGAGACAGCATAATGCTTAAAAGTGCAAGTTTTGGATTAGAGTCAAATGTCACATCATCTGGGTTAAAAACTTGACTGTTCCTTATTAGCTGTGAATTTAGCCAAGTCACTGGCTTTCTATATCTCTAAGCTGTCGACCAAACAATGGGGATATTAATTGGTCTCACTTTATAGGACAATTGGGAGGATTCTGTAAAACACATGTAAATTACTGTCCTTAGCACATAAGTATTCAGGAAATATTTTAACTATTTCGATTATTATTGAGAACAGAAAGGTGAATAATAAATGATACATGACCAAGAAATATTCTTAAAGATATTTTCAAAAAAACTTGTATACATTTTTAATAGATAATATTGCAACATTTCATACATTAACATATTGTTCTTAGGAAGCCTCTCTAAAAATGTTCTTCCTGCTTTGTTAGGCAAATGCCAACCTAACCTAAGTGACTGGAAATTCAAACTAAGTTAGAATATCATTTATGTTCTCTAGCTCGACTCCATTGCTAACATCTTTTAACCCAGTAACTTAATGCACATTCCTTGCATAAATTTAATGAGGCGAGACTTATGTAAACTAAAATTATATCACATTTATTTACTGGAGTGTAAGGTAGCCATTAGGCAAACCAATCTACTTTAGAGAATGTTGAAAGATCTAAAGTTTAGGACTGAGAGTAAGTATGATTTAGCAAAAGTAAAGACTTGCTAGTAAAGACAAGATACTTTAGAAATAACAGACCCATTCAGCATGTGTTCTTGAACTTTTCGAAATTTATATTTGTTTAAGCATATCTAAGCTTCCAGATTGTTCAACAAAATGGAATAGAACATTAAAAAATAAATACAACCATGTAATTAATATAGTTTTGTGGCAATTAAAAATTTTATTAATGGTTCTATGAAAGAACAGACAAGTGAATTCCAAAAGAACGAAATATAGGACACATTTCTTGGCTGTCCAGATGGTTTTATTAATGCAATTCCATTATGACTGTGCTACCAGAAATCACACATCTAGTCAGGAAGCCTATGGACAAACAGTAGAAGTATCTCCATGAGTAATAAATAAATGAGTTAAAAGAACAACTTTTTTATACACTTTACAGGGCAGTTATGTATATTCTACAAAATATATGTAAGTTAAAACTAGATACATGCAATGTAAGTAGATTAGAGTAAGATATTGAAAATGGAAAAGGAGTGTTTGAGGGAAGATTTGCTTCTCTTTGCCAAAGCCTAAATTAATTAATTCACTCTTTTACTTATAAGGCAGAGAGTGATCAAATTAAACCTCTAAGAGGCAGATATTAATCAAATGAGTTTTTTGTTTTTAAATAGCCCTTTAATTTTCTTACTCAAGGTAATAATGAGTATTAATAAGGTAATATCAGTTCTGGTTTCTCAGGTTTTTTCTAATAATTTATCTTTCTTTGAATTACTTCAGAAGTTCGAACACTAAAGGCTCCTCTGCTATACCCAACTCTGTCTTAGGTTGGCAGACAAAGGATTATCTTTGAAACGAACCTAGTCAGTACTTCCTAGAGAGCAAGTTAATCTTTCTTTTTTGTGCACAAGTTAATTGACACTGATGTTAGGTACTAACATCCTTTTTCTCACTTGGGGTTTCCTCTGGTGTCAAAGAGAAATATTACAAAGTAGAAATGTCCAAATATTCTCAGAACAGAGAATAAGATATTAAGATTTTGAAGACCATGTTAGTTTTTTTTTTCTCTGTCGTGATTATAATATTAAGCTATCATTTGTGAGTGAAACAGCTTATTTATGTAGCCCTGTTACTGACAGTTTATCCAGTCCATCTACTTTTCCAGAGAAAGAGAGTATTAGCACATGGCAAATGTCCATAAAGCCATGGCTTGTAAGATAGTATTTCCAAAAGGTCTCCTAGTATAGAATGGTAAGGACTATTGAAAGAGAGTTGCTGCTTGATGACAGAATGAAGCTGTGACAAGCTGTGTTTTGTTTAGTTTTTCTCTCTGGAGGATTGGACATTTTACCCACACCAGTGATTTTGAAATATAGAAAATGTCTTCCGAATGACAGTTGTTTAAAATGACATTTTTAAATTCATTTATTATATTCTATTTATCTGTATAAGCTGAATATGGCTATAAATGAAAACTGTTTATATTGATTCTATATGTTTTATCCCAAGTTAGTTTATAGATCCTACAGCTGTTTTTGATTGGGAGAACCTTATATTTTTTTTGTTGGCCACAGGTTTGAACTCATGAGAGTTAAGCACTGTCTAGGACAAAGTCAAGGCATTTTTTTAACATATACAAAATACTACAGTTATTGAGTAATTACTCAATTTTACAACTGTAGTAAAATACTACAATCACTATCAGGATCTACTCTTATGATTCCTGCTGGATAAACCTTCTTCTATTTCTCACCAAAATATTATATTTCCCACCACATTTTGCTACCAGGGCTTTTCCCCATTCAATTCTAAGACTTTTTTTTTTTTTTATTTTTTTTATTTTTTTAATTTTTATTTATTTTTATTTTTTTTATTTTTTTAACATTTCGCATCCAGTATCGTGCATTGAACCTGGACTGGCATCTCGTTTCATACATGATATTTTACATGTTTCAATGCCATTCTCCCAAATCTTCCCACCCTCTCCCTCTCCCACAGAGTCCATAAGACTGTTCTATACATCAGTGTCTCTTTTGCTGTCTCGTATACAGGGTTATCGTTACCATCTTTCTAAATTCCATATATTTGCATTAGTATACTGTATTGGTGTTTTTCCTTCTGGCTTAGTTCACTCTGTATAATAGGCTCCAGTTTCATCCACCTCATTAGAACTGATTCAAATGTATTCTTTTTAATGGCTGAGTAGTACTCCATTGTGTATATGTACCACAGCTTTCTTATCCATTCATCTGCTGATGGACATCTAGGTTGCTTCCATGTCCTGGCTATTATAAACAGTGCTGCGATGAACACTGGGGTACACGTGTCTCTTTCCCTTCTGGTTTCCTCAGTGTGTATGCCCAGCAGTGGGATTGCTGGATCATAAGGCAGTTCTATTTCCAGTTTTTGAAGGAATCTCCACACTTTTCTCCATAGTGGCTGTACTAGTTTTTATTCCCACCAACAGTGTAAGAGGGTTCCCTTTTCTCCACACCCTCTCCAGCATTTATTATTTGTAGACTTTTGGATCGCAGCCATTCTGACTGGTGTGAAATGGTACCTCATAGTGGTTTTGATTTGCATTTCTCTGATAATGAGTGATGTTGAGCATCTTTTCATGTGTTTGTTAGCCATCTGTATGTCTTCTTTGGAGAAATGTCTATTTAGATCTTTGGCCCATTTTTTGATTGGGTCATTTATTTTTCTGGAGTTGAGCTGTAGGAGTTGCTTGTATATTTTTGAGATTAGTTGTTTGTCCGTTGCTTCATTTGCTATTATTTTCTCCCATTCTGAAGGCTGTCTTTTCACCTGGCTAATAGTTTCCTTTGATGTGCAGAAGCTTTTAAGTTTAATTAGGTCCCATTTGTTTATTTTTGCTTTTATTTCCAATATTCTGGGAGGTGGGTCATAGAGGATCCTGCTGTGATGTATGTCAGAGAGTGTTTTGCCTATGTTCTCCTCTAGGAGTTTTATAGTTTCTGGTCTTACGTTGAGATCTTTAATCCATTTTGAGTTTATTTTTGTATATGGTGTTAGAAAGTTTTCTAGTTTCATTCTTTTACAAGTGGTTGACCAGATTTCCCAGCACCACTTGTTAAAGAGATTGTCTTTAATCCATTGTATATTCCTGCCTCCTTTGTCAAAGATAAGGTGTCCATATGTGCGTGGATTTATCTATGGGCTTTCTATTTTGTGCCATTGATCTATATTTCTGTCTTTGTGCCAGTACCATACTGTCTTGATAACTGTGGCTTTGTAGTAGAGCCTGAAGTCAGGTAGGTTGATTCCTCCAGTTCCATTTTTCTTTCTCAAGATCGCTTTGGCTATTCGAGGTTTTTTGTATTTCCATACAAATTGTGAAATTATTTGTTCTAGCTCTGTGAAGAATACTGTTTGTAGCTTGATAGGGATTGCATTGAATCTATAAATTGCTTTGGGTAGTATACTCATTTTCACAATATTGATTCTTCCAATCCATGAACATGGTATATTTCTCCATCTATTAGTGTCCTCTTTGATTTCTTTCACCAGTGTTTTATAGTTTTCTATATATAGGTCTTTAGTTTCTTTAGGTAGATATATTCCTAAGTATTTTATTCTTTTCGTTACAATGGTGAATGGAATTGTTTCCTTAATTTCTCTTTCTGTTTTCTCATTATTAGTGTATAGGAATGCAAGGGATTTCTGTGTGTTGATTTTATATCCTGCAACTTTACTATAATCATTGATTAGTTCTAGTTATTTTCTGGTGGAATCTTTAGGGTTTTCTATGTAGAGGATCATGTCATCTGCAAACAGTGAGAGTTTTACTTCTTCTTTTCCAATTTGGATTCCTTTTATTTCTTTTTCTGCTCTGATTGCTGTGGCCAAAACTTCCAAAACTATGTTGAATAGTAATGGTGAAAGTGGGCACCCTTGTCTTGTTCCTGACTTTAGAGGAAATGCTTTCAATTTTTCACCATTGAGGATAATGTTTGCTGTGGGTTTGTCATATATAGCTTTTATTATGTTGAGGTATGTTCCTTCTATTCCTGCTTTCTGGAGAGTTTTTATCATAAATGGGTGTTGAATTTTGTCAAAGGCTTTCTCTGCATCTATTGAGATAATCATATGGTTTTTATTTTTCAATTTGTTAATGTGGTGTATTACATTGATTGATTTGCGGATATTGAAGAATCCTTGCATCCCTGGGATAAAGCCCACTTGGTCATGGTGTATGATCTTTTTGACGTGTTGTTGGATTCTGATTGCTAGAATTTTGTTAAGGATTTTTGCATCTATGTTCATCAGTGATATTGGCCTGTAGTTTTCTTTTTTGGTGGCATCTTTGTCAGGTTTTGGTATTAGGGTGATGGTGGCCTCATAGAATGAGTTTGGAAGTTTACCTTCCTCTGCAATTTTTTGGAAGAGTTTGAGCAGGATAGGTGTTAGCTCTTCTCTAAATTTTTGGTAGAATTCAGCTGTGAAGCCGTCTGGACCTGGGCTTTTGTTTGCTGGAAGATTTTTTATTACAGTTTCAATTTCCGTGCTTGTGATGGGTCTGTTAAGGTTTTCTATTTCTTCCTGGTCCAGTTTTGGAAAGTTGTACTTTTCTAAGAATTTGTCCATTTCTTCCTCGTTGTCCATTTTATTGGCATATAATTGTTGATAGTAGTCTCTTATGATCCTTTGTATTTCTGTGTTGTCTGTTGTGATCTCTCCATTTTCGTTTCTAATTTTATTGATTTGATTTTTCTCCCTTTGTTTCTTGATGAGTCTGGCTAATGGTTTGTCAATTGTATTTATCCTTTCAAAGAACCAGCTTTTGGCTTTGCTGATTTTTGCTATGGTCTCTTTTGTTTCTTTTGCATTTATTTCTGCTCTAATTTTTAAGATTTCTTTCCTTCTATTAACCCTGGGGTTCTTCATTTCTTCCTTTTCTAGTTGCTTTAGGTGTAGAGTTAGGTTATTTATTTGACTTTTTTCTTGTTTCTTGAGGTGTGCCTGTATTGCTATGAACTTTCCCCTTAGGACTGCTTTTAGCGTGTCCCACAGGTTTTGGGTTGTTGTGTTTTCATTTTCATTCGTTTCTATGCAAATTTTGATTTCTTTTTTGATTTCTTCTGTGATTTGTTGGTTATTCAGCAGCGTGTTGTTCAGCCTCCATATGTTGGAATTTTTAATAGTTTTTCTCCTGTAATTGAGATCTAATCTTACTGCATTGTGGTCAGAAAAGATGCTTGGAATGATTTCTATTTTTTTGAATTTACCAAGGCTAGCTTTATGGCCCAGGATGTGATCTATCCTGGAGAAGGTTCCATGTGCGCTTGAGAAAAAGGTGAAATTCATTGTTTTGGGATGAAATGTCCTATAGATATCAATTAGGTCTAACTGGTCTATTGTACTGTTTAAAGTTTGTGTTTCCTTGTTAATTTTCGGTTTAGTTGATCTATCCATAGGTGTGAGTGGGGTATTAAAGTCTTCCACTCTTATTGTGTTATTGTTAATTTCTCCTTTCATACTTGTTAGCATTTGTTTTACATACTGCGGTGCTCCCGTGTTGGGTGCATATATATTTATAATTGTTATATCTTCTTCTTGGATTGATCCTTTGATCATTATGTAGTGACCTTCTTTGTCTCCTTTCACAGCCTTTGTTTTAAAGTCTATTTTATCTGATATGAGTATTGCTACTCCTGCTTTCTTTTGGTCCCTATTTGCATGGAAAATCTTTTTCCAGCCCTTCACTTTCAGTCTGTATGTGTCCCCTGTTTTGAGGTGGGTCTCCTGTAGACAACATATGTAGGGGTCTTGTTTTTGTATCCATTCAGCCAGTCTTTGTCTTTTGGTTGGGGCATTCAACCCATTTACGTTTAAGGTAATTACTGATAAGTATGATCCCGTTGCCATTTACTTTATTGTTTGGGGTTCGAATTTATACACCATTTTTGTGTTTCCTGTCTAGAGAATATCCTTTAGTATTTGTTGGAGAGCTGGTTTGGTGGTGCAGAATTCTCTCAGCTTTTGCTTGTCTGAGAAGCTTTTGATTTCTCCTTCATACTTGAATGAAATCCTTGCTGGGTACAATAATCTGGGCTGTAGGTTATTTTCTTTCATCACTTTAAGTATGTCTTGCCATTCCCTCCTGGCTTGAAGAGTTTCTATTGAAAGATCAGCTGTTATCCTTATGGGAATTCCCTTGTGTGTTATTTGTTGTTTTTCCCTTGCTGCTTTTAATATTTGTTCTTTGTGTTTGATCTTTGTTAATTTGATTAATATGTGTCTTGGGGTGTTTCGCCTTGGGTTTATCCTGTTTGAGAGTCTCTGGGTTTCTTGGACTTGAGTGATTATTTCCTTCCCCAGTTTAGGGAAGTTTTCAACTATTATCTCCTCAAGTATTTTCTCATGGTCTTTCTTTTTGTCTTCTTCTTCTGGAACCCCTATGATTCGAATGTTGTAGCGTTTAATATTGTCCTGGAGGTCTCTGAGATTGTCCTCATTTCTTTTAATTCGTTTTTCTTTTTTCCTCTCTGATTCATTTATTTCTACCATTCTATCTTCTAATTCACTAATCCTATCTTCTGCCTCTGTTATTCTACTATTTGTTGCCTCCAGAGTGTTTTTAATTTCATTTATTGCATTATTCATTATATATTGACTCTTTTTTATTTCTTCTAGGTCCTTGTTAAACCTTTCTTGCATCTTCTCAATCCTTGTCTCCAGGCTATTTATCTGTGATTCCATTTTAATTTCAAGATTTTGGATCAATTTCACTATCATTATTCGGAATTCTTTATCAGGTAGATTCCCTATCTCTTCCTCTTTTGTTTGGTTTGGTGGGCATTTATCCTGTTCCTTTATCTGCTGGCTATTCCTCTGTCTCTTCATCTTGTTTAAATTGCTGAGTTTGGGGTGTCCTTTCTGTATTCTGGCAGTTTGTGGAGTTCTCTTTATTGTGGCTTTTCCTCGCTGTGTGTGGGTTTGTACAGGTGGCTTGTCAAGGTTTCCTGGTTAGGGAAGCTTGTGTTGGTGTTCTGATGGGTGGAGCTGTATTTCTTCTCTTTGTTCAGTCGCACTGTGGGGAGGGAGGGAGGGATGCTGCAAACAAATAACACTGGCGTGCGCTCGCAGTGCCTCAGCCACACTGGGTCTGCCCCCGCTCACGGCGCGTGTAGCCTCCCTGCCCACACTGTTCGGGCTCTAGGTTGTTCCGCCGGGAACAATCCGAGGCTGGCCCTGGGTTGTATGTACCTCCCAGGTCCAAGCCGCTCATGTTCAGGCACTCGGGTAGTCCTCAGAGGCACAGACTCAGTTGGGCCTGAGTTTTGTGCTCTTCCCAGGTCCGAGCAGCTCAAGTGATGAGGTGTTTGGCGAGCGCCAATGCTGCGACTTATCGCCTCCCCGCCACTCGGTTATCTCGGTGTAAAACCGGCGTACCTTCTCAGGCAGATGTTAACCGTCTAGACCCCCAAGAAGTTTTAGTTAGCAAAGAAGCCTGCTTACAGTTTTATAGATAATGTCTCTCTGGGGCTGCGATTGCCCCCTTCCGGCTCTGGCTGCCTATCACCGGAGGGGGAAGGTCTGCAGCCAGCTATCTCTGTTCAGTTCTTTGTTCCGTGCACGGGCCTGGTGGTGTCTTAGGTTGGGGCTGGCTTTTCGCGTGGTAGATATCCCACAGTCTGGTTTGCTAGCCCAAATTATTTCGCTCAGATAGTGCTCAGGGTATTCAGGCCAGATTCTTACTCTAAGCGATGCAGCCCGCGCCGTGCCTCCCTGTCCAGCCCCCGCTTGCTAATGGCGCGTGCAGGCGTCTGTGCTGCTTCTCTGCTGGGGGAGTTACCGTAGGACTCGCAATCTTTGAGTTTTAATTGTTTATTTATTTTGTCTCCCTGTTATGTTGCCCTCTGTGCTTCCAAAGCTCGGCACAGATTCGGCAGTGAGAAGGTTTCCTGGTGTTTGGAAACTTCTCTCTTTTTAAGACTCCCTTCCCGGGACAGAACTCCATCCCTCCCTCTTTTGTCTCTTTTTTTGTCTTTTATATTTTTTCCTACCTCCTTTCGAAGAGTTGGATTGCTTTTCTGGGTGCCTGATGTCCTCTGCCGGCATTCAGAAGTTGTTTTGTGGAATTTACTCGACGTTTAAATGCTCTTTTGATGAATTTGTGGGGGAGAAAGTGTTCTCCCCGTCCTACTCCTCCGCCATCTTGGCTCCTCCCTCTATGACTGTTTTGTTAAAGACTGAGGAGCCTCCATAATTTCATCTATCAAGTTTGTCCATTAAGGGCCTTCCATCACCTTTACACTTGGGCCAAAAGAGAGACAGATCCCTATTTGCCCCAGTGGCAAATAGAACGGGAACATGGAAAAATGGTAAAAGAATAGAAAAGAGTGATGACAGAGTGAAGTATAAAGAAAGACAAAGCACTGTTAACAAGGCTTGAGTCAAAGCTTGTAGTTTATGTTAGAGGGGAATGATGACTTTTTCCAGCTTCGCTGGATTTGAGGAGGAGAGAATTTTCTAGACACACTCCTTGCAATTCTATACTCCTTTTAATCATTCTGCCCCAAGTGATACGGAATGCCATCTGTGATTGGTAGACAACTAGCATGCTTGGCTAAGCTCTGTGCATTTCCTTTTTGAGTAAAGGCCTACCGATAGGGATACATTGTGTTCTGCCCCTTACAGGAAAAGGGGGCTGTCCTGGTTCAGTGACACTGATTTCCATTGCTGTGAATTGGTGAATTTGCCTGTCTGACTTCAGAGTGTATTAAGTCCACCTGATTAACAGAAGTAAAGGTATGTCCTTCAGCTTTTACTCCATTAACAATATAGGTGATATGCTGGTTCTCTACTTCCATCTCCTATGTTTTATTTTTCAGTTTATTCAGAACCTGAGCAGGGAGCCTTTTAGGGGCCTCAAAAGTATGCAAGTCGGCAGGATTAAAATGTCAAATGAATAACAATTTTTATGGTTGCGGTTACAATCACCATGTGATTAAAACAACAACAACAAAGAACAACAAAGATTCCAATTTTAATTTTGCTCTCTGAAAAAAAAGTATCAGAAAAATAGCATGTCCTACATGTAAAATATGGAGCAAGTCTTCTCTGGTGGCTCAGATGGTAAAGAATCTGCTTGCAGTGCAGAAGACCCAGGTTTGATCCCTGGGTTGGGAGATCCCCTGGAGGAAGAAATGGCAACCTGCTCCAGTATTCTTTCCTGGAAAATTCCATGGACAGAGGAGCCTGATGGGCTACAGTCCATGGGGTCACAAAGAATAGACATGATGAGCAACTAACACACATGTAAAATACTTGTGTATGTGCACGCCCAGTCACTCAGTTGTGTCCAACACTTTGCAACCCCATGGACTGTAGCCCACCAGGCTTCTCTGTTCATGGAATTCTCCAGGTAAGAATATTGGAGTAGGTTGCCATTTACTACTCCAGGGAATCTTCCCAATGCAGAAATCGAAACTGTGTCTCTTGAGTCTCCTGCACTGGCAGCAGATTCTTGACCACTGAGCCATAGAAAGGTCCCTGAGCCTGTCCTGAGTAAAACACTTGGACAATTCAAATAAACGATGAGCTGGAATTCTGATAATTCTGATTATAATTTGAGCTTTGTCTTGTGTTGAAATTTCATGTATTTTCACAGGTAAAGTACCTATGAAGTAAACACATATATTTATTTGAAATATATATATATATATATATATATATATATATATATATCATGCCATTGATCATTAATATTTTTAGACTTCCTTTATGTAAAAAGGAAAATAATTATAATGTTGGAGAGATATTTGGTTTTTAATGGAGATGATTTTAAATAATAATTTTATAACACTGCAGTGTATGAACAAATGTAACTTCCAAAATTTATAAAAATGAATTTTAGTTTTATAAATAAATATGTGTCATAGACTATTTTGGGGGAGCAGTGTTGGGAAATAAAATAATCACATAGAAAGAAAGAAAGAAAGTGAAGTCACTCAGTCATGTCTGTTTGCAACCCCATGGACTGTAGCCCACCAGGCTCCTCCATCCATGGAATTTTCTAGGCAAGAGTACTGGAATGGGTGGCCATTTCCTTCTCCAGGGGATCTGCCCAACCTAGGGATTGAACCTGGGTCTCCCACACTGTGGGCAGACGCTTTATTGTCTGAGCCACCAGGAAATAATCCCATGGAAGTATTCAAATTCCTGAAGAATTGCAACTCATTCCTTTAAATTATAATAATGAGAAAAAAAGATTCTCATAGTGGAGAAAGATTTTTTCTTCTCTGTAACAAGATGTGAGCAATAAAATTTGATACTTTTAGAAATTGTCAACAAAATGATGTTGACCCATTGAACAATGACCTTTGCTTGAATGGACTGACAGGCAGAGAAATCAGAAAAAGAAATTTTACCACATGAATCATCACCTAGAATGGGGGAACTTTTTCATTAAGCCCTAAGTCAATATCTATTTCTACTCACCCATCACATACCCCGCTTGGGCTTTTTGAGTTTATAGATGATTCAAACAGATAGTTTCATGGTAGAAAAGTTAGCCACAGTGTCTCACTTAAGGATTTTGAAATCTTGTTAAACAAGCTTACAAAAATCCACTTTCTAGTAGCCCAGGGCTTAGCTGCTTAAAGAATGGTGACATTGTAACTATGCTGTCCCAGAGAACAGCTTAGCTTATGGTACAGAGTATGTCTGCTTCACCATCTCATAAATTTCTACTATTATCTTCTTGAATTTAGCTGACATATTAATTCACAGTATAGGGAGCACTGAACAAGGATCCAAGAGAACTTTATTCTAATCTTGGTTATTATTGAACTATGTCAGTTCAGTTCAGTTGCTCAGTCATGTCCAACTCTTTGTGACTTCATGTACTGTAGCATGCCAGGCTTCTCTGTCCATCACCAACTCCCAAAGCTTGCTCAAACTCATGTCCACTGAGTTGGTGATGCCATCCAACAATCTCATCCTCTGTGATCCCCTTCTCCTCCTGCCTTCAATCTTTCCCAGCATCAGGGTCTTTTCCATTGAGTCAATTCTTCACATCAGGTAGCCAAAGTATTGGAGTTTCAGTTTTAGCATCAGTCCTTCCAATGAATAGTCAGGATTTATTTTCTTTAGGACGGACTTTTTGGATCTCCTTGCAGTCCAAGGGACTCTCAAGAGTCTTCTCCAACACCACAGTTCAAAAGCATCAATTCTTCAGCACTCAGCTTTCTTTATAGTCCAACTCTCACATCCATACATGACTACTGGAAAAACCATAGCTTTGAACAGACAGGCCTTTGTTGGAAGTATGCTGTCTAGGTTGGTCATAGCTTTTCTTCCAAGGAGCAAGCATATTTTAATTTCATGGCTGTAGTCACCATTTTCTGGAGAAGGAAATGGCAACCCACTCCAGTATTCTTGCCTAGAGAATCCTGAGGACAGAGGAGCCTGGTGGGTTGCTGTCCATAGGGTCACATAGAGTTGGACACAACTGAAGTAGCTTAGCATGCATGCATGCATTGGAGAAGAAAATGGCAACCCACTCCAGTATCCTTGCCTCGAGAATCCCAGGGACAGAAGAGCCTGGTGGGCTGCTGTCTATGGGGTAGCATGGAGTCAGACACGACTGAAGAGACTTAGCAGCAGCAGCAGCAATCGCCATCTGTAGTAATTTTGGAGCTGAAGAAAATAAAGCTTGTCACTGTTTCTATTGTTTCCCCATCTATTTGCCATATTGAATTATATAATCTTGGGCTAACTACTTGACTCTTTGGGTTTTAATTTGTACATATATAAAATTGTAAGCTAAGTTCTTTAGGATTCTTTTCCATCTTAAACACACTATTTCCATTACTCATTGTGGGACAACAAGGAATATAAACAAAAAGAAAAATCATGTGATTTAATTATTGATAAAAAAAGGCCCATGGGAATCTAAGGGTACATATCTTCCACTGATCAGATTAATTTCATGACATTAAAACTAGGTCTGCCCAGAAGACACAGTATTTCTATGTAACCATATTTATATGCAAGAGACATAAGCATTTGGAGGATGCTCAGGAACTCCTTGAATCTATCCCTATTAATTTAAATTTTATCCCTAACCTTTCATCAGCATTTTGTTCAAATGTAAATTAAAACACATTCTGTTGGTGGCAGCAATAATTTAATTTTACCTTTCATATAAATAAATTAAGCTTAATATTTACAGGTAATTAATTGGAAAAAGTTAACTGGATAGTAGAAACCCTCCTCCAAAATGTTTGAACACCTTAAACTATTAAATTTAGAAAATAAGAATGGTATTCTATTATTGTCCATGCTACAAATAATATCAAGTTATATCTTTATTCTAGCTCCAGAGAATGTATACCCCTATCTGTGAAACTTTCAATGCCATGAAAAGTGAAAATGAAAGTCGCTTAGTTGTGTCTGACTCTTTGCGACCCCATAGACTGTACAGTCCATGGAATTCTCCAGGCCAGAATACTGGAGTGGGTAGCCTTTCCCTTATCCAGGGGATCTTTCTGACCCAGGGACTGAACCGAGGTCTCCTGCATTGCAGGCAAATTCTTTACCAGCTGAGTCACAAGGGAAGTCCAGCCACAAGGGATGGTAAAATTCTTTCTCTGTCTCATGTCCTGATTATCCCTTTTATACTGATCTTTAAATATCTCAGTATTGTACTATGATAGGTTTACAGATGGAGAAATACAAACTAGTTTGAGCAATACTGACAACCAGCTTAAGGGGCAAAAATTTGAATTCAGTAAGTAACTCTTTCAATTCTTGGACAGCAAGGAGGTCAAACTAGTCAATCCTAAATGAAATCAACCCTGAATATTCATTGGAAAGACTGATGCTGAAGCACCAATACTTTGGCCACCTGATGTGAAGAGCCAAAATTTGGAAAAGACCATGATGCTGGGAAAGATGGAGAGCAGGAAGAAATGTGGGCAACAGAGGATGAGGTGGTTAGTTAGCATTACTGACTCAATGGATATGAATTTAAGCAAACTCTGGGAGAGTGGAAGACAGAGGAGCCTGGTGTGCTGCAGTCCATGAGGTTGCAGAGACTTGGACAGGACTTAGCAACTGAACAACAACTCTTTCAAATCCGTGTTGACCCTTTCCTCTTCCCATTGTTTACATTATAGTACTTCTATAGCTCTTAAATATCCTAAATTTCCTTATTTATGGATAGAACCACCTACTTATGACCTTTATCTGCTTTGGCAATGCATGTATAGTTTCTATTTTCTCCAATGTATATAATGTAGTATTTGTTTATAAATATCATATATTGGTAATGAAATGTATGGTTCTAAGTCAAAGATATACATAATCCGTGTGCCACTGGTATGCATAAAAATGGGTCACACATGAGCTGGGATATTGTTTCTCTTGGTCCTGGGGTGGCTGTGTAGAGCCTGGGGCAGCCAGGGCCCTTAGAGTCCAGTTGTGTCTTGCCAAGAGCAGTTTTATCCAGAAATGGCAGTGTGCTTCACTAATATATGATTATCATTTTGTAAAGATATAGAAACTGTGATCTTGCTACTCAAAGTATATCCTCAACAGCTAGCAGCAGCATTATTTGGATACTTGTAAGACACGCATTCTTCCAGTGGTAAAGAATCCGCATGCCGACACAGGAGATGTGGGTTTGGTCCCTGGGTGGGGAAGATCCCCTGGAGCAGGAAATGGCAACCCACTCTAGTATTCTTGTTCAGAAAATCCCATGGACAGAGGAGCCTGGCAGGCTACAGCCCAAGGGGTTGCAAAAAGTTGGACACAACTGAGCAACTGATCATGCATGCATCAAGGAATGCATAACTTCATTTCCCACCTAATGAATCAGAGTCTGTAATTTCATAAGATCCTCAGGTGATGCATATATATGTTAGTATTTGAGAAGCTATGGACTAAACTTTGTCCTTGGTGCCTAGATGGTTTGCAACCTTATCTGTGCGTCAAAATCATCGGGAGGACTTTTATAAACCCTGATGTCCAGAATGTAGCACAGATTAGAATCTCTGGGGCTGGGTCATAGGCACAGTTTTAAGATTTCCTCAGGTGACTCCAATATGCAACTAATGTTGAACACCACTACTTAGTAACATCTTCACTTCTAATAGATGGGCATTACAAATCATGAAATAACAAGAATCCAAAAGAATTGTATAATATGCTAATAACCTGCTCATTGTGTGTTGTACAATGCTGGGATATATATGGAAGTGTGTGTGTTGAGGGCAGTGAACTAAGAGGGAATTGTGTACTGTGGAAATGGGCATAATTCATATAGGCCTTTGTAAGTGTCTATGACTTTGATTTGGGTTCGAGGTTTCATATTGTCAATAAAATAAGCAAATATTCTACCCCAAACAAACCTTCTCCCTTTTGTTAATTATATCACCCCTGGGTCCATGGCTACTGGTTTCCTGGTGTGAGTGGCGGGGTAACATTTTCAACCAAGGCTAACTCCAAATACATTATGTTTCCTTCAGTCAGCTTATGTTACCTCTTGCTTTTATCTTTCATTTAGTCTCTGCTATCAATTTTTAAAAGTTTAACCCATTTTTCTTGAAAAACTATCTTCAAAGAAAAAAAGCTAGTTTGATAGCCACAACTGAGACATATCTTTAAACTATTTATGTACATAGAAGATTCTGTCAGGAAGAAAAGAAAATAACAAAATAAAATAAGAAATGTTGAAAGCTAACAGCCATGAAAATGGGAAGAATGAATATGTTTATTTTATTCTGGTTTCAGAACTCTTAGAAAAATTTATAATATCCCTTAGGAGCAATAATAAATGTCCAGAGGATCCTGGTTCATTCTGTCACCACCAGTCAAAATTTAAGGAGGTGATGTTTCAGGGTCCTGACCTTAGAATCTCAGCTTTTGTTCCTTTTCTCACTTGGTAAGTAACTTAGCACCCAGATCAGCTATTGGTCATATTAAGATACTTGTATAACATTTTCCATCACTGCTGAAACAAGTTACCACAAACTTGCTGGCCTAAAACAACAAAAAAATATTATTTCACAGTCCTGGAGGCTGAAAGTGCAAACTCAGTATCACTTGGCTGAAATGAAATATGTGGGCAGGGCCACACTTCCTTTGCAGGAAGCGGAGACCCAGTAGCTGTCAACATTGCTTGGCTTGTGGCTGCATTGCTCCAATCTCTGCCCCTGTCTTCAAATTACCTTTTAAAAACAGTACAAAGCAACTCAGGGTACAAATGATAAATTACAAATATACATTATAACTACAGTGTATATATAAAAAGATTTCTTAGGGAAAACATGTTTCTGTGCATATTTTTTCATCATCTGTGGTTATCATTGCTGACCCGAGTCTTTCCGTCTAGATACTCACGTGTCAGATTTCACCTGCTAATTTCACCCTGGTTTTATTAGTATTCCAAGCCAAAATCTTTGCTTTCTCAATGTCCCTTACTCCACCTCCAATAAAATAGTCTTATATAGGATGCTCGGGGCTGGTGCACTGGGATGACCCAGAAGGATAGTATGGGGAGGGAGGTGGGAGGGGTGTTCAGGATGGAAAACATGTGTACACCTATGGCGGATTCATGTTGATGTATGGCAAAACCAGTACAATATTGTAAAGTAATTAGCCTCCAATTAAAATAAATAAATTTATATTAAGAAAAAGTTTATAAAATGTTGATGTCACTGATAGAGGGCTGACATAGCATAAGTCTGCAACTAGTGAATGTTTAGTTATCCTTTCAAGTAACAACTTTGAGATAATGCCTGTGATTCTAATGTATAAAATTAAAGAAATCAACAATTTATAAAGTCATTGTTGATATATCATTTCATTAAGAGATAAACAAGAAAGCAAGTCTCTATTTTGCTGTTTAACCAGTTCTACTTATACAAGACAATTTCTAGAAATCTGATGTACAACATTGTGTTTATAGTTAATGATGTTTTATTTCACACTTAAAATTTAAAAGGATAGATCTCATGATATGCTTTCACCACAATATAAAGAACTATTTGTCAAAAGAGGTAGACCTATTACACATAGTGAATTAAGTCAGAAAGAGAAAGATAAATATCATATCAATTCTGTTCAGTTCAGTCGCTCGGTCCTCTATGAAACTTTGCGACCCCATAAATCACAGCACGCCAGGCCTCCCTGTCCATCACCAAAGCCCAGAGTACACACAAACCCAGGTCCATCGAGTCAGTGATGCCATCCAACCATCTCATCCTCTGTCATCCCCTTCTCCTCCTGCCCTCAATCTTTCCCATCATCAGGGTCTTTTAAAATGAATCAGCACTTTGTATCAGGTGGCCAAAGTACTGGAGTTTCAGCTTCAACATCAGTCCTTCTAATGAACACCCAGGACTGATCCCCTTTAGGATGGACTGGTTGGATCTTCTTGCAGTCCAAGGGACTCTCAAGACTCTTCTCCAACACCACTGTTCAAAAGCATCAATTCTTCTGAGCTCAGCTTTCTTTATAGTCCAACTCTCACATCCATACATGACTACTGGAAAAACTGTAGCCTTGACTAGATGGGCCTTTGTTGACAAAGTAATGTCTCCACTTTTTAATATGCTGTCTAGGTTGGTCATAACTTTCCTTCCAAGGAGTAAGCGTTTTTTAATTTCATGGCTGCAATCATCATCTGGAGTGATTATGGAGCCCAGAAAAATAAAGTCAGCCACTGTGTCCACTGTTTCCCCATCTATTTGCCATGAAGTGATGGGACCGGATGCCATGATCTTAGTTTTCTGAATGTTGAGCTTTAAGCCAAATTTGTCACTATCTTCTTTCACTTTCTTCAAGAAGCTCTTTAGTTCTTCTTCACTTTCTGCCATAAGGGTGGTGTCATCTGCATATCTGAGGTTATTGTTATTTCTCCCGGCAATCTTGATTCCAGATTTTGCTTCCTCCAGCCCAGTATTGCTCATGACGTACTCTGCATATAAGTTAATTAAGCAGGGTGACAATATACAGATTTAACGTACTCCTTTTGCTATTTGGAACCAGTCTGTTGTTCCATGTCCAGTTCGAACTGTTGCTTCCTGACCTGCATACAGGTTTCCTAAAAGTCAGGTCAGGTGGTCTGGTATTCCCATCTCTTTCAGAATTTTCCACAGTTTATTGTGATCCACACAGTCAAAGGCTTAAGTATAGCCAATAAAGCAGAAATTGATGTTTTTCTGGAACTCTCTTGCTTTTTTGATGATCCAGTGGATGTTGGCAATTTGATCTCTGGTTCCTCTGCCTTTTCTGAAACCAGCTTGAACATCTGGAAGTTCATGGTTCACGAATTGCTGAAGCCTGGCTTGGAGAATTTTAAACATTTCTTTACTATCATGTGAGATGAGTGCAATTGTCCAGTAGTTTGAGCATTCTTTGGCATTGCGTTTCTTTGGGCTTGGAGTGAAAACTGACATTTTCCAGTGCTATGGCATCTGCTGAGTTTTCCAAATTTGCTGGCATATTGAGTACAACACTTTCATAGCATCATCTTTCAGGATTTGAAATATCTCAACTGGAATTCCATCACCTCCACTAGCTTTATTCGTAGTGATGCTTCCTAAGGCCCACTTGACTTCACATTCCAGGATATCTGGCTCAAGGTGAGTGATCACACCACCGTGATTATCTGCATTGTGAAGGTCTGTTTTGTACAGTTCTTCTGTGTATTCTTGCCACCTCTTCTTAATACCTTCTGCCTCTCTTAGGTCCCTACTGTTTGTGTCCTTTATTGAGCCCATCTTTGTATAAAATTTTCCCTTGGTATCTCTAATTTTCTTGAAGTGATCTCTAGTCTTTCCCATTCTATTGTTTTCCTCTATTTCTTTGCATTGATCGCTGAGGAAGGCTTTCTTATCTCTCCTTCCTATTCTTTGGAACTCTGCATTCAAAGGGTTTATCTTTTCTTTTTCTCCTTTGTTTTTCGCTTCCCTTCTTTTCACAGCTATTTGTAAGGCCTCCTCAGACAGTCATTTTGCTTTTTTGCATTTCTTTTTCTTGGGGATGGTCTTGATTCCTGTCTCCTGTACAATGTCATGTATATAGTTTTATTTAAAATCTTTGCAAATATTTTGCATAGAAACGAATGAAAATGAAAACACAACAACCCAAAACCTGTGGGACACGGTAAAAGCAGTCCTAAGGGGAAAGTTCATAGCAATACAGGCACACCTCAAGAAACAAGAAAAAAGTCAAATAAATAACCTAACTCTACACCTAAAGCAACTAGAAAAGGAAGAAATGAAGAACCCCAGGGTTAATAGAAGGAAAGAAATCTTAAAAATTAGAGCAGAAATAAATGCAAAAGAAACAAAAGAGACCATAGCAAAAATCAACAAAACCAAAAGCTGGTTCTTTGAAAGGATAAATAAAATTGACAAACCATTAGCCAGACTCATCAAGAAACAAAGGGAGAAAAATCAAATCAATAAAATTAGAAACGAAAATGGAGAGATCACAACAGACAACACAGAAATACAAAGGATCATAAGAGACTACTATCAACAATTATATACCAATAAAATGGATAACGTGGAAGAAATGGACAAATTCTTAGAAAAGTACAACTTTCCAAAACTGGACCAGGAAGAAATAGAAAATCTTAACAGACCCATCACAAGCATGGAAATTGAAACTGTAATCAAAAATCTTCCAGCAAACAAAAGCCCCGGTCCAGATGGCTTCACAGCTGAATTCTACCAAAAATTTAGAGAAGAGCTAACACCTATCCTGCTCAAACTCTTCCAGAAAATTGCAGAGGAAGGTAAACTTCCAAACTCATTCTATGAGGCCACCATCACCCTAATACCAAAACCTGACAAAGATGCCACCAAAAAAGAAAACTACAGGCCAATATCACTGATGAACATAGATGCAAAAATCCTTAACAAAATTCTAGCAATCAGAATCCAACAACACATCAAAAAGATCATACACCATGACCAAGTGGGCTTTATCCCAGGGATGCAAGGATTCTTCAATATCTGCAAATCAATCAATGTAATACACCACATTAACAAATTGAAAAATAAAAACCATATGATTATCTCAATAGATGCAGAGAAAGCCTTTGACAAAATTCAACACCCATTTATGATAAAAACTCTCCAGAAAGCAGGAATAGAAGGAACATACCTCAACATAATAAAAGCTATATATGACAAACCCACAGCAAACATTATCCTCAATGGTGAAAAATTGAAAGCATTTCCTCTAAAGTCAGGAACAAGACAAGGGTGCCCACTTTCACCATTACTATTCAACAGAGTTTTGGAAGTTTTGGCCACAGCAATCAGAGCAGAAAAAGAAATAAAAGGAATCCAAATAGGAAAAGAAGAAGTAAAACTCTCACTATTTGCAGATGACATGATCCTCTACATAGAAAACCCTAAAGATTCCACCAGAAAATTACTAGAAATAATCAATGACTATAGTAAAGTTGCAGGATATAAAATCAACACACAGAAATCCCTTGCATTCCTATACACTAATAATGAGAAAACAGAAAGAGAAATTAAGGAAACAATTCCATTCACCATTGCAACGGAAAGAATAAAATACTTAGGAATATATCTACCTAAAGAAACTAAAGACCTGTATATAGAAAACTATAAAACACTGGTGAAAGAAATCAAAGAGGACACTAATAGATGGAGAAATATACCATGTTCATGGATTGGAAGAATCAATATAGTGAAAATGAGTATACTACCCAAAGCAATTTATAGATTCAACGCAATCCCTATCAAGCTACCAACAGTATTCTTCACAGAGCTAGAACAAATAATTTCACAATTTGTATGGAAATACAAAAAACCTCGAATAGCCAAAGCGATCTTGAGAAAGAAGAATGGAACTGGAGGAATCAACCTACCTGACTTCACGCTCTGCTACAAAGCCACAGTTATCAAGACAGTATGGTACTGACACAAAGACAGAAATATTGATCAATGGAATAAAATAGAAAGCCCAGAGATAAATCCACGCACATATGGACACCTTATCTTTGACAAAGGAGGCAAGAATATACAATGGATTAAAGACAATCTCTTTAACAAGTGGTGCTGGGAAATCTGGTCAACCACTTGTAAAAGAATGAAACTGGACCACTTTCTAACACCATACACAAAAATAAGCTCAAAATGGATTAAAGATCTAAACGTAAGACCAGAAACTATAAAACTCCTAGAGGAGAACATAGGCAAAACACTCTCTGACATACATCACAGCAGGATCCTCTATGACCCACCTCCCAGAATATTGGAAATAAAAGCAAAAATAAACAAATGGGACCTAATTAACCTTAAAAGCTTCTGCACATCAAAGGAAACTATTAGCAAGGTGAAAAGACAGCCTTCAGAATGGGAGAAAATAATAGCAAATGAAGCAACCGACAAACAACTAATCTCAAAAATATACAAGCAACTCCTACAGCTCAACTCCAGAAAAATAAACGACCCAATCAAAAAATGGGCCAAAGAACTAAATAGACATTTCTCCAAAGAAGACATACAGATGGCTAACAAACACATGAAAAGATGCTCAACATCACTCATTATCAGAGAAATGCAAATCAAAACCACTATGAGGTACCATTTCACACCAGTCAGAATGGCTGCGATCCAAAAGTCTACAAATAATAAATGCTGGAGAGGGTGTGGAGAAAAGGGAACCCTCTTACACTCTTGGTGGGAATGCAAACTAGTACAGCCACTCTGGAGAACAGTGTGGAGATTCCTTCAAAAACTGGAAATAGAACTGCCTTATGATCCAGCAATCCCACTGCTGGGCATACACACTGAGGAAACCAGAAGGGAAAGAGACACGTGTACCCCAATGTTCATCGCAGCACTGTTTATAATAGCCAGGACATGGAAGCAACCTAGATGTCCATCAGCAGATGAATGGATAAGAAATCTGTGGTACATATACACAATGGAGTATTATTCAGCCATTAAAAAGAATACATTTGAGTCAGTTCTAATGAGGTGGATGAAACTGGAGCCTATTATACAGAGTGAACTAAGCCAGAAGGAAAAACATAAATACAGTATACTAACGCATATATATGGAGTTTAGAAAGATGATAACAATAACTCTGTATACGAGACAGCAAAAGAGACACTGATGTATGGAACAGTCTTATGGACTCTGTGGGAGAGGGAGAGGGTGGGAAGATTTGGGAGAATGGCAATGAAACATGTAAAATATCATGTAGGAAACGAGTTGCCAGTCCAGGTTCAATGCACGATGCTGGATGCTTGGGGCTGGTGCACTGGGACGGCCCAGAGGGATGGTATGGGGAGGGAGGAGGGAGGAGGGTTCGGGATGGGGAACACATGTATACCTGTGGCGGATTCATTTTGATATTTGGCAAAACTAATACAATTATGTAAAGTTTAGAAATAAAATAAAATTAGAAAAAAAATAAAAATAAAATAAATAAATAAAATCTTTGCAAATATAGATAATGCATCTACTAGAAATGATCATCTATCTACCAAGCTTTGTGAAAATATGTGTTAATTGGAATGAAATAGTGGTGTTCAGTAACATAGAATAAAATTTTGCTAATTTTAACTGTGATAAATGAAAATGTGTTTGCGTTACTATAAGATCTATTTACATTTCACAGCATAAATCCAGGTTTACCTCTCATTTTATAGGCTAAAACTTGTAATCATGACATAGAATTAAATAAAAGAGAAATACATTTGTTGTAATAGAAATCTAAAGATAATGATTACAAACTTGTTCATTTTTCTTTGTGACAGTTTCCAGATGGAGTTACTTGAAACTGCAACCCTTGAGGAGAATGTTAATGTCTTCATATATTGCTTAACTCTTTGGTGCATAAATGAGTTAAATAGTTGGTGTCTTAGGACACATTCATGAATCCAAATGAAGCAAAGGGAAGGCAATCACTTAGTAATAGTGAGGACAGCTAATCCCAGTCTATTCTCTTCACACAGTTTATAAAATTATATCCAAAGAACAACAGAGGACAAGATATCCTGTATTTCCATATGGCAAAAAATTAACTTTCTCAGTGCCAGAACTTTAACAGATTTCATTTAGAAGTTTTCAAAAATGTGATGCATTTTTCCCCTACTTCATTAAGTGTGTCATGCTATCATTTAATCTTTTATTAGTAACTCAGAATCATCATTTCAGCCCTGAAAATATAGTTTTGTTAACACTTTTGGTAGTGTAATGACTTTGGAAGTATTTTGGGACTTCCTTCCTAGAAAAATACCCTGGCATGAATTTTCATCTTAGTCTCTTATTTCTGTATATAGAGGTACCACAAATGAATGTTTTGAATAATGTATGTCTATCACTATGCACAATTAATAAGTGGATTAAATACTAAAATAAATGATTTTCTTATTCTCCAGAAAATCATCATATTTATTTCTTCATGATTTGGCCACAGGATTCAGAACACTATCTCTGACTTCTTTATACTTTACAAAACAAGTCAGGGTCTTATCTTCATCTGCTCATATGTAGTTTTCTTCTTTGCATTATTTGCCACCAAGGTATAGGAAAGTTAACCATTGCTGTTTCAAGAATTTGTGAAATTGTGCTCTGCTGGAGGGTATACCTCAAGCTTGACCAATTATTCATCACCACTGTTAGTTCATAATTAATATTAGGTGATAGCACTCCTGCTGATGAGACACCACATTTCAGTGTTCTCCATGTCTTATGTGATATTTGTCTTATAATTAAATCTGAAATATATATTAAAATGTCTATAATTTTGTTAAAATCAGAATGAAGGCCTTGTATCATTCCTGCATAATGCATCAACTTTCCCAAGAAACTTCACTTGTCACGTATCATACTCTGCAAAGCACATAGTTTTATATGATCAGCGAGGTAACATTCTGGAAACAGAGAAGTAGAAAAACTATATTCCCTGGAGAGCTAGCCTTGCTTTTTTTTTTTTTTTCTTAAGTGAGCTATTCAGAAATCCAGAGCTGTGTTCTCAAACATAGTGAACATAGAGAATAAAATGGTCCCTTGGAAATGTTCTAAAAAATACCTCATCCCAAATCGTGATTTAATAAGTGTGGGGTGGGATCTGTACTTTTGCATTTATTATAAATACCCCAGATAATTATGATACAGGTGGTCCAGAAATGACACTTTGAGAAGCAGTGTCTAGACTGGTAGTTGTCAACCCTGACTGCAAGTTAGAATCATATGAAGAAATTTTTAATAATTGCTAGTATTGAGACCCCCACCCTCAACAGATGAAATAGAAACTCTGAATATGTGGGACCAGTGTTGATAGTTTTAAAACTTCTCCAGGTGATTTCAAAGTGCAGCTTTATTTGAGAACCAAGAGTGTGCTGCTGCTGCTAAGTCATTTCAGTCGTGTCCAACTCTGTGCGACCCCATAGATGGCAGCTCACCAGGCTCCATCGTCCCTGGGATTCTCCAGGCAAGAAAACTAGAGTGGGTTGCCATTTCTTTCTCCAATGCATGAAAGTGAAAAGTGAAAGTGAAGTAGCTCAGTCGTGTCCAACTCGTAGCAACCCCATGGACTGCAGCCCACCAGGCTCCCCCATCCATGGGATTTTCCAGGCAAGAGTACTGGAGTGGGGTGTCATTGCCTTCTCCAACCAAGAGTATAAAGGTAACTATTTTCTCATCTTCTGATTTGGAAGAACAAAAAAATAATGGGACAAGACAAAAGAAAGTCTTTCTATCCAAGCAAATTTTCCTTCTTGGGAGCTTACAACATTAAGTTGTAAAGAGCTATACTGAAATTGGTTCTAGCTGAATCAGGATGTTACACAGTGCAGCTGCATAGAACTTTCCCTATGCAGATTAAATATAAATCTAATCATATGCTTGGTTCCCAGCCCATGCAGCCTCCTTAGCATTGCATGGCCACACAGAATCTTCGACTAAACCTGCTGTGCGGCTGGTTCTCTCTTGACTCTGGTTTTGTCACCTGACTTCTTGCCTTACTCTTTATTAACCAGTCATTGTTTGACACTCTGGTGCTAAAACGTGGTTTCTTCATTATTCCTTGCATGCCTGGGCTCCTACCTAGATTCTATGTTCAATGCTTTCATTCGCTGGATGTTCAAAATCACTCAATCCCCACGATGGTATCTCAAGCACCTTGCCTGAGGATTTTTGTTGTTTTAAATATTCATTTTGTAAAAATTAATAGTTGCAGAAAAGTTGCAAGAATAGAACTAGGAACTCTCATCTATCCTATACTCAGTTTCACCAACTTTTTATATTTTACTTCTGTCTCTCTTTATACATGTATGTATATGAGTGTATGTATTTATGCATTTTTGAGAGAGGATGACTTATAGACATCCATGCCTACATTTTTCCCTAAATACTTCTACATGTATTTTCTAGGAGCAGGAGTCTTCTATTACAGATGGCAGTTGTCAAAATCAGGAAATTTAACATTTGTATGCAACTGTTATCTAACCCATAGTCAATATTCAAATCTCATTAGTTACCCCAATAATGTCTTGTGTAGTTCTTTTTCCTGGTCCAGAATCCAATCTTGTATCACTTATTGAATTTACTAGTAATTTCTCTTTAATACCCTTTAATTAAGAACAGTCCCTTCTGTGTTTTTAGACTTTGATATTTTTCAAGTGTACAGGCCAGGTACTTTGAAGAATATTGCTCGATGGTGTTTCCTTATGCAGAGATTCTGGTTATAAATTTTTTGGCAGGAATATCTCATAAATGATACAGAATCCTTCTCAGGGTGTAATATTGGGAGCCTTATTTAAGGTGGTATCTATTAGTTTTCTCTTCTGTAGCATTGTAATTACTAAATAATTTGTTGAGTTCAGTTCAGTCGCTCAGTTGTGTCCAACTCTTTGCGATCCCATGAACACACCAGGCCTCCCTGTCCATCACCAACTCCCAGAGTCCACCCAAACCCATGTCCATTGAGTCATTGATGCCATCCAACTATCTCATGCTCTGTTGTCCCCTTCTCCTCCTGCCTTCAATCTTTCACAGCATCAGGATCTTTTCAAATGAGTCAGCTTTTTGCATCAGGTGACCAAAGTATTAGAGTTTCAGCTTCAACATTAGTCCTTCCAATGAACACCCGGGACTGATTTCCTTTAGGATGGACTGGTTGGATCTCCTTGCAGTCCAAGGGACTCTCAAGAGTCTTGTTCAAAAGCATCAATTTTTCGGCACTCAGCTTTCTTTATAGTCCAACTCTCACATCCATACATGACTACTGGAAAAACCATAGCCTTGACTAGATGGACCTTTGTTGACAAAGTAATGTCTCTGCTTTTGAATATGCTGTCTAGTTTGGTCATAACTTTTCTTCCAAGAAGTAAAAATCTTTTAATTTCATGGCTGCAATCACCATCTGCAGTGATTTTGGAGCCCCCCAAAATAAAGTCAGCCACAGTTTCCACTGTGTCCCCATCTATTTGCCATGAAATGATGGGACCAGATGCCATGATCTTAGTTTTCTGAAGGTTGAGCTTTAAGCCAACTTTTCATTCTCCTTTTTCAGTTTCATCAAGAGGCTGTTTAGTTCTTCTTCAATTTCTGCCATAAGGGTGGTGTCATCTGCATATCTGAGGTTATTGATATTTCTCTTAGCAATCTTGATTCCAGCTTATGCTTCTTCCAGCCCAGTGTTTCTCATAATGTACTATGCATATAAGTTAATTAAGCAGGGTGACAATATACAGCCTTGATGTACTCCTTTTCCTATTTGGAACCAGTCTGTTGTTCCACATCCAGTTCTAACTGTTTCTTCCTGACCTGCATACAGGTTTCTCAAGAGGCAGATCAGGTGGTCTGGTATTCCCTTCTCTTTCAGAATTTTCCACAGTTTATTGTGATCCACACAGTCAAAGGCTTCGGCATAGTCAACAAACCAGAAATGATGTTTTTCTGGAACTCCCTTGCTTTTTTGGTGATCCAGCGGATATTGGCAATTTGATCTCTGTTTCCTCTGCCTTTTCTAAAACCAGCTTGAACATCTGGAAGTTCACAGTTCACATATTGCTGACGCCTCGCTTTGAGGATTTTAAGCATTACTTTACTAGCATGTGAGATGAGTGCAGTAGTTTGTGCATTCTTTGGCATTGCCTTTCTTTGGGCTTGGAGTGAAAACTGACATTTTCCTGTCCTATGGCCACTGCTGAGTTTTCCAAATTTGCTCCATATTGAGTTCAGCACTTTCACAGCATCATCTTTCAGGATTTGAAATAGCTCAACTGGAGTTCCATCACCTCCACTAGCTTTGTTCGTACTAATGCTTCCTAAGGGCCTCTTGACTTCACATTCTAGGATGTCTGGCTCTAGGTGAGTGATCACACCATCATGATTGTCTGGGTCATGAAGATCTTTTATAATTTCTAGGGAGGTCATTTTATGCCTGGATTTACACATTCTGTTTCTCATCAAAATTTCACCCATTAGGTTTTCTGCTGTAAGAACATACTTCCCTTCACCCGCCTTTGATTTATGTATAACCATATGGGCTCATGGATTCCTATTTTATTCAGTGGAATATAATCCTTTGCTGTTAGTATCCAAATTTATTTGAATGTTCATATTGTTCCTTTCGTCTTCCCTGGTAGCTCAGATGGTAAAGAGTCTGCCTGCAATGTAGGAGACCTGGGTTCAATCCCTGGGTAGAGAAGGTCCTCTGGAGAAGGAAATGACAACCCACTCCAGTATTCTTGTCTGGAAAATCCCATGGACAGAGGAGGAACCTGGTGGGCTACAATCCATGGGGTTGCAAAGAGTCGGACAGGACTGAGTAGTGACTAACACTTTCACTTTCATTATTCCTTTGAGCTGTCTCCTCTTTTTCACATGTTCCCATTATTCTTTAAGTACTTTCTTATTTCCTGATTTCAAATCATGTTCTTAGCTACAACTTGTATTTAATCTGTTTCTTCCCTGGAATCAACGAAGGAGCCCAGGTTCCTTTTATTGGAGAATAATATTTAGAAACCAAGATCTGGACTTGAGATGTGCTCATTATTATTGATGTTTCATTTCTTTTATATTATTTCAGAAGACTGAGCTAGGAAATATATCTTTGTACCAGTGTATATTTCTCTCTCTCATATATATATCTCCCATAGTGGGACTTTCAATTCCAGTTAAGCAAAGCAGGTTACATTTTGTATCCTCCTTTCCGTATATCTAACTCCCCCAACAGTAAGAAACTTAACTCTCATCATCCTCAATATATTTAATCATTTGCTCAAGTTTGGAATATATAAGATGGTAGTTTAAAATTGTCTAACCCATATCACTGTAAAAACTTTGCCTGGATTTTATTTTATTTTTTTTTAAATTTTATTTTATTTTTAAACTTTACAATATTGTATTAGTTTTGCCAAATATTGAAATGAATCCGCCACAGGTATACCCGTGTTCCCCATCCTGAACCCTCCTCCCTCCTCCCTCCCCTACCCTCCCTCTGGGTCCTCCCAGTGTACCAGGCCCAAGCATCCAGTACCGTGTATTGAACCTGGACTGGCGACTCGTTTCATACATGATTTTAAATTTAGGTTCCAACCCTCTATAAGTGGGATCCCGATGAACAATATCCCAGTTTCCTCTCCCAGGGTCCTTCCTGAACATGGGGTCTTTTTTTCGTAAGTGCAGTTTTCGAGTCCTAAAGCCCATCATTTACTGATACACTTGTCTAAAGTGGAAAGTTTCCTTCCTCAAATCTTTGACTACTGCGTGTTTTCAATAGCATTCCCAATTTCCTACCAACATATTGTAAATTATTTTTGCCAGGGCTTCTCTGTATCTCCAACTGGTCTGTGCAATATCTATCCAACACACTTCACTTCCAACAAAGCCCTGATTCAGACCAGTATAAGGAAGCATCCACAGTCTGTTCTTGTGCTTAAAAGAGAAATCATACTATATACAAGTGCATGCAAGCACATGTGTCCGTGTGTGTGTATATATCTGTGTGTAGAGGGAGTTGTGGATGTGTGTGGAAATGATTCCTTGACAGGCACTTTAAAAACTAAAAGTTAGCAACTGTTTCCAAAACTGTTCAGTTTTATTAGCATTGCAAATATATAATATATTCACATAATTTTCAAAAGGCTTTTTCCTGGAAAAAAAGTTACTTTCTTTTGCAGCATCATAAATTACTGTCTTTTTTTTTAATACCAACTATATTTAGCCTTCAAATGCTCCCTCTCACTTTGAAATGTCAAAGTCATCCTTCTGAAAAGTCACACAATTAGGTGAAATATATTGCCTAATAAAAATCTTTCACCTTCTCAACAAGCACTGGGCCAAAATTAAGAGGTCTTTAAGAACCATTCATGCAGTACAAGGCCTAGATCTTCTAATTTGCACATCCAGTGTTTTAATGATTCAAAATCTATTTTAAAAATCAAACACTACTCTTGGGGAAGACGCTGAGAAGACACAATATTCCATTTGAGATTGTCAACTAAAGAGTCAGATAGAACTAAGTCTATGTTACCTAACTTTTCTGCAATTCAGTTTCTTTATCTGTAAAGTGGGTATAATAACTTGCAGGGTTACTGCATTAACTAATACACTGTAATAAAGCATTTAATGGTGTACTTACACCTAGGAAATACTCCATAAATGTTATATCTTATTATAAATATTTATTCAGATCTGTACTCCTTTTCTGTGCTTTTAGTTCTTGGTTGTTTTGCCTTTTTTCCTTGTAATTGTTTGCAATTCTGCTCTTTGCCCTTCAGTGAAAGGAGCATGGATGATTTATATGCTGCCCTGCTTCTGCCGTGTTGTTTGTGCATGTGGTATTGGTCAAGGCTTATTGCTTATTCCAACATACCTCAGCTTGTGTCCATAGTACTGTTGGTCTTAAGAGGCTGTATTGAGGTCCTGGGATGCATTTGCCTGTTTTTCACATCTAATATGATGTTGATGAGGTATAAAGGGCTCTCAGTTATTGTCCTACTCCTAACTATTCTTCAAATCAAGTTTGTCTTCTGTCTCTTCATTGTTAGCTATCTTCTTTCTGATATATGCTGGTTTTTGATACTCCACCTCCCAACTGCTTCAGGTCACTGCCACTATACCTATCTTTTCTCTTTTCTTCCTTTAACTGCTTCTCTATTATTTTCCTGACTTCATTTCCACGAGCTGTCTTAGGCTGCTATTTTGTAAAATAACCAGTCAATGGAATACTCTTTCCACACAATTAAATACATAGTGAATTGACTAATCATCATATGCTGATTGAAATATTTAGGTCTCTTGTACTTCTTTCATCTGTCTATTCGTTGGTGGCTATTTAAAGGCTACACCTTTGATTTTATATATGGTTTTATTTTGTTTGGATGGCTTCTAAGATATGTGCTATTACAGTAGACTGAGATTTTAAGACACCTAATCTTTGGGGGATCTGAGGTCTTACCACATTTTGAACCCAAGTTGCTTTGTTAGGGAAGATACTGGAAAGAGGCAAGGTAGGATTTAAGGCATAGCCTCTGGAGTCAGACAGAGTTGTCTTTGGAAAGGCACAGATGACATCCTTTTTTTAACCTGTCTCCTTTTCAATTTTTATCTGTAAGGAAATTACACAGATGGAGGCAGGGGCCTCTGCAATGTAGAACCATAATAGCTTTACTTTCCTGATTCTAAAAGAGCACAGAAATCTTTTTGAAATATGGGGCATCATATTAACTATAGGCACTGGTTTCTGCTTCTTTTCAGAGCTAAGCTGTCTAACTGGGTTTGCACAGAGCATTAGGCATGCATGTGCCTTAGTCATGAGGGGATTGTGAAAACCCACAGAGTGCTTCCTTTCAAATAATGGTATTAATGATGCTAAGAAAATAATATTCCTATAGAAGCAGCATTTTATTAAGTTTATCATGTACCAGGCATTCATAAACACAGTTTTTCAAAAACACTGAGTTATTACTATTATTCTCATTTTTACAAATGAGTAAACAGAAGCCTAGAGAGGTTGTTTAATTTGTCGCAAGTCATGAAGGTAGAAAGTTGCAAAGGGGAATTCACATTCAGTGTTATGTTATTCTCAAATCCATACTTCTTTTTTTAATCACTCTAGCATACTTATAGATCTACATGAGTCTTTTATATTATATACTCTGTCTCACCTGAGATTTTTACAGAGGAAAGGAATCAGACTTGATTTCATTTGTGTGAATATGGTTTCAGATATCTAGCTGAAAAAAAGATGCATTTTTTATTCACCAACATTCATAACCAATTGAACAGTACATACAATGGCCAGAAGATAGAGATCAAACTATCATGTTTATTGCTAAGTTATATTTGAGGCAGTGGCTTAGCATCCATCTCTCTCTACAATCTTAGAACTGCTCACCTGAGGATCAATTTGGTTCTGCAGAAGATACCATTTAACTAGTGTTGCTTCCATATACTGGTCTTGTGTGAAGAGGGAAAGAGAATGCTTACAGATTTAGATTATCAGCCTAATAATATAATTTTGGAACAATGGCTATAACCCACCTACCAGGAAACTCACTGCATCTCAGTGGAGAGGACTAAAAGGTAAGGCAAGAGGCCTAAAGGTTTAGACCCACCTTGGGGAAATCAGAGCATTGAAGAATAAACATTCCCTCTAATATCTCTGAAGTTTAGACATTTTACCCAGTGATTCATACAATAAAAATGATATATCAAGGCTACAGTCAATATATAGCTTTGTTTGAAGAGAAAAATAAAGACTGGGTGAAAAGCAGCCAAATAATTTCTTCTTAGAAATATAACACTTTCTGTGGTCCCAGCTAACATGGCTTTGAGGCAAATTTCCTTCTCAAATCAATTAAACCTATAAAAGGTCTTCTCTTTGGCTCAGACAGTAAAGCGTCCACCTACAGTGTGGAAGACTTGGGTTCGATCCCTGGGTCAGGAAGATCCTCTGGAGAAGGAAATGGCAACCCACTCCAGTACTCTTGCCTGGAAAATCCCATGGACGGAGGAGCACAGTATGCTATAATCCATGGAGTCGCAAAGAGTCGGACACAACTTAGAGACTTCACTTCACTTCACTTCGTTTTTCATGAATAATCCATTTCCCCAAGAAAGTTGTATTAGAGGAATGCGTTCTCTTGGTCTTCCAATAATGTATATGACCAAGTCCGCTGGAATTTGGAGGACAAACAGGGAGATCAACAGAAGACAAACTATGTGAATGTGTATACACCTCTTTTGTCCATCACAGGAATGAATGGATATGTCTGTAGAAATACATGAAAATTGAACTTGAAGAGCCCCTATGAATGACAATTTTATAAAATAGAAACAATGACAATTTTTATCTGTACAATTTTAAAAAGGAATTTCATAATTTTGGCATTTGTGCTTTCTTATACCAGGAGCCATACAAAGACATTTACATATATTATCTCATTTAATACAATATTCTTCAATATATATGTTGTTGTTCAGTCACTAAGCTATGTCTGACTCTTTGTGACCCCATGCACTGTAGCAAACCAAGCTTCCTTGTCCTTCACTATCTCCCAGAGTTTGCTCCAATTCATATTTTTGAGATTCCAGAGTTTGCTCCATTTATTGAGTCATTGATGTGATCTAACCATCTTATCTATGCCTACCCCTTCTTTTTCCTTCAGTCTTTCCAGCATCAGAGTCTTTTACAATGAGTTGGCTCTTGGCATCAGGTGGCCAAAGTATTGGAACTTCAGCTTCAGCATCAGTCCTTTCAGTGACTATTCAAGGTTTAGTTGATTTCCTTTAGGATTGACTGGTTTGATATTTTTGCTGTCCAAGGGATTCTCAAGAATCTTCTACAGAACCTCAATTCAAAAGCATCAGTTCTTCTGCACTAAGTCTTCTTTATGGGCTAGATCTCACACATGTACAGAACTACCAGAAAAAAACATAGTTTTGACTATGCAGACCTTTGTCAGCAAAGTGATGTCTCTGCTTTTTAATATGCTGTCTAGGCTTCACAGGTGGCTCAGTGGTAAAGAATCTGCCTGCTAATGCAGGAGACACAAGATACACGGGTTTGATCCCTGAGACAGAAAGATCTCCTGGCATAGGAAATGGCAACCCACTCCAGTATTCTTGCCTGGAAAATTCCATGGACAGAGGAACCTCATGGTCTACAGTCAATGGGATCACAGAGTTGGAAGCAACTAAGCACATACATACACTATATTTTTTATAGCTTTCCTTCCAGGGAGCAAATGTCTTTTAATTTCATAGCTGCAGTCCCATCTTCAGTGATTTTTGAAGCCCAAGAAAACAAAATCTGTCACTACTTTCACTTTCCCCCTTCTATTTGCCATGAAGTGATGGGACTGGATGCCATGATCTTAGTTGTTTGAATGCTGAGTTTTAAGCCACCTTTTCCACTCTCCTCTTTCACTTTCATCAAGAGACTTTAGTTCTTCTTCCCTTTCTGCCATTAGGGTGGTATCATCTGCATATCTGAGGATATTGATATTTCTCCTGGCAATCTTGATTCCATCTTGTGCTTCATCCAGCCCAGCATTTCACATGCTTGTACTCTGCATGGAAGTTAAATAAGCATGGTGACTATATACAGCCTTGTCCTATTCCTTTCCCAATTTTGAACCAGAATGTGTTCCATGTCAAGTTCTAACTGTTGCTTCTTGACCTGCATACAGGTTTCTCAGAAGACAGGTAAAGTGGTCTGGTACTCCCATCTCTTGAAGAACTTTCCAGTTTGTTGTGATCCAAACTGTCAAAGGCTTTAACTTAGTCAATGAAGCAGTAGTAGATTTTTTTTTTTTCTGGAACTCCCTTGCCAACGAATGTTGGCAATTTGGTCTCTGGTTCCTCTGCCTTTTCTAGACTCAGCTTGTACATCTTAAATTTCTCAGTTCACGTACTACTGAAGCCTAGCTTGAAGGATTTTGAGCATAATCTTACTAGCATGAGAAATGAGTGCAATTTATGGTAGTTTGAACATTCTTTGGAATTGCCCTTCTTTGGGATTGGAATGAAAACTGACCTTTCGCAGTCCTGTGGCCACTGCTGTGTTTTCCAAATTTGATGACGTATTGAGTGTCAAACTTTAACAGAATCATCTTTTAGGATTTTACATAGCTCAGCTGGAATTCTGTCACCTCCACTATCTTTGTTGATAGTAAAGCTTCCTAAAGCCCACATGACTTCACTCTCCAGGATATCTGGCTCTAGGTGAGTAACCATACTATCTTGGCTCTCTGGGCCATTAAGATCTATTTTGTATAGTTCTTAGTGTATTCTTGTCACCTTTTTTAACCTCTTCCATTTCTGTTGGGTCCTTACTGTTCCTGTCCTTTATCATGCTCATCCTCATATGAAATGTTCCCTTGATAACTTCAATTTTCTTGAAGAGATCTCTAGTCTTTCCCATTCTTTGTTTTCTTCTGTTTCTTTGCATTATTTATTTAAGAAGGCCTTCTTATCTCTCCTTGCTATTCTTTTGAATTCTGTGTTTAGTTGGGTGTATCTTTCCCTTTCCCCCTTGCCTTTCACTTTTCTCTTCTCTTATTTTCTCAGCCTTTTGCAAAGCCTCTTAAGACAAACACTTTGCCTTCTTACATGTTTCTTTAGGATGGTTTTGGTCATTGCCACCTGTACAATGTTATGGACCTCCATTCATAGTTCTTCAGGCACTTTGTCTACCAGATCTAATCCTCTGAATCTGTTCACCACCTTTACTGTATAATCATAAGGGATTCAGTTTAGGTCGTACCTGAATGGTCTAGTGATTTTCTCTACCTTTTTTTTTTTTTTCAATTTAAGTGTGAATTTAGCAATAGGAGCTAATAATTTGAGCCATAGTCAGCTCCAGGTCTTGTTGTTGCTGACTGTATAGATCTTCCCCATCTTTGGCTAGAAAGAATGAAATCAATCTGATGTATATACTACTGTTTATTCCAATTTTACTTAGAAAACTGAGGATCAGAGGGTTTAAATGGCTTGCCAAGTTTATTACCCTGAGTTACTTAGGAAGTCATTTGAGTCTTTCTCACTTCCAAGCATAATTCAGTTCAGTTCAGTTGCTCAGTCGTGTCCAACTCTGAGACTCCATGGACTAGAGCACACCAGGTGTCCCTGTCCATCACCAATTCCTGGAGTTTACTCAAACTCATGTCCATTGAGTAGGTAATGCCATCCAACCATCTCATCCTCTGTCGTCCCCTTCTCCTCCCACCTTCAGTCTTTCCCAACATCAGGGTCTTTTCAAATGAGTCAGTTCTTCACATCAGGGGGCCAAAGTATTGGAGTTTCAGCTTCAGCATCAGTCCTTCCAATGAATATTCAGGACTGATTTTTTTTAGGATGGACTGGTTGAATCTCCTTGCAGTCCAAGGACTAAGAGTCTTATCCAACACCACAGTTCAAAAGCATCAGTTCTTTAGCACTCAGCTTTCTTTATAGTCCAACTCTCACATCCATACATGACCACAGGAAAAACCATAGCTTTGACTAGACTGACCTTCATTGGCAAAGTAATGCCTCTGTTTTTTAATATGCTGTCTAGGTTGGTCATAACTTTCCTTCCAAGGAATAAGCGTCTTTTAATTTCATGGCTCCAAGCACCATCTGCAGTGATTTTGGAACCCCCCAAAATAAAGTCTGTCACTGTTTCCACTGTTTCCCTATCTATTTGCCATGAAGTGATGGGACCAGATGCCATGATCTTAGGTTTCTGAATGTTGAACTTCAAGCCAACTTTTTCACTCTCCTCTTTCACTTTCACCAAGATCCTATTTAGTTCTTCTTCACTTTCTGCCATAAGGGTTGTGTCATCTGCATATCTGAGGTTATTGATATTTCTCTTAGCAATCTTGATTCCTACTTGTGCTTCATCCAGTCCAGCGTTTCTCATGATGTACTCTGCATATAAGTTAAATAAGCAGGGTGACAATATACACCTTTGATGTACTCCTTTCCTGATTTGGAAACAATCGGTTGTTCCATGTCCCATTCTAACTTCTGCTTCCTGACCTGCATACAGATTTCACAAGAGGCAGTTCAGGTGGTCTGGTATTCTCATCTCTTTAAGAAATTTCCACAGTTTGTGGTGATCCAAGCCTAATAGTCTAAACCAATATGCTGTGTCGTCATTTGTTAAGAGACATAATTCCAACCTTCTAGTTTTTCTGTGCTTTTTAAACCTTAAGGGCTTAGATATAATTTTTCATATATCTATATATTCAAGAGCTTTGTTCATTTTTATCTAGAACTTATGACACTAGGCCATAGCAAAATCAGCACAGCCTCTGCCTTCATACACTTCACCATCCAGTGCACTATTGAGATTCATTGCATCCTGGTAGGTCAGCTTAGTCATCCTTATCTATATGGATTGAGGGCAAGAGGAGTTCACAAAATACTACAAACTAATTCTAAGCCTTTTTGACTGTGTGGATCACAATAAACTGGGGAAAATGCTGAAAGAGATGGGAATACCAGACCACCTGATCTGCCTCTTGAGAAATTTGTATGCAGGTCAGGAAGCAACAGTTAGAACTGGACATGGAAAAACAGACTGGTTCCAAATAGGAAAAGGAGTACATCAAGGCTGTATATTGTCACCCTGCTTATTTAACTTATATGCAGAGTACATCATGAGAAAGGCTGGACTGGAAGAAACACAAGCTGGAATCAAGATTGCCAGGAGAAATATCAATAACCTCAGATATGCAGATGACACCACCCTTATGGCAGACAGTGAAGAGGAACTAAAAAGCCTCTTGATGCAAGTGAAAGTGGAGAGTGAAAAAGTTGGCTTAAAGCTCAACATTCAGAAAACGAAGATCATGGCATCTGTTCCCATCACTTCATGGGAAATAGATGGAGAAACAGTGGAAACAGTGTCAGACTTCATTTTTCTGGGCTCCAAAATCACTGCAGATGGTGCTTGCAGCCATGAAATTAAAAGACACTTACTCCTTGGAAGGAAAGTTATGACCAACCTAGATAGCATATTCAAAAGCAGAGACATTACTTTGCCAACAAAAGTTCGTCTAGTCAAGGCTATGGTTTTTCCAGTGGTCATGTATGGATGTGAGAGTTGGACTGTGAAGAAGGCTGAGCACCCAGGAATTGATGCTTTTGAACTGTGGTGTTGGAGAAGACTCTTGAGAGTCCCTTGGACTGCAAGGAGATCCAACCAGTCCATTCTGAAGGAGATCAGCCCTGGGATTTCTTTCGAAGGAATGATTCTAAAGCTGAAACTCCAGTACTTTGGCCACCTTATGCGAAGAGTTGCCTCATTGGAAAAGACTCTGATGCTGGGAGGGATTGGGGGCAAGAGGAGAAGGGGACGACAGAGGATGAGATGGCTGGATGGATCACTGACTCGATGGACATGAGTCTGAGTGAACTCCGGGAGTTGGTGATGGACAGGGAGGCCTGGCGTGCTGTGATTCATGGGGTCGCAAAGAGTCGGACACGACTGAGCGACTGATCTGATCTGATCTGAATTCTTTAAGATAGAGGTCCCCAACCTGTTAGGAACCAGACTGAACAGCAGGGGATCAGCATTAGTGGAGTGAGGGAAGCTTCATCTGCCACTGCACCCCATTGCTTACATTACCACCTGAACCATCACCCCTTATCGTCCCTGGAAAAATTGTTTTCCACAAAACTGATCCCTGATGCCAAAAAGATTGGAGACAACTTCTTTAAGTTACACATCCTTCCCTTATTCTTTGCCCAAATTTGTATAAGTTAGTTGAATTCAGTGACTTGAAAGCAAGTGATTCCTTATAGGAAAACTTTCCCTAAGTGATATTGTGGATGAGCGTTAGATGCTTGCTAATTCTGGTATAGCAAGGGAGGGAGGAGCAAGGTGTGTGGTGATTAGTGCTGTGTTTTGTCAGGGGCATAGCCATATTACTGGCTAAATCACTGGGAATTTCCTTAAAAGCAGAGTATTAGCTGTTGCACCGTTGTGGTGCTCTTGATGACTGGTTTGGGAGAGTATCTGAACCAGTCCCATCAATGGGAAAAAATGGGGACCTTGGTGGTTTGGGGATGTTTGGTGCTGGTTCTGAGTGTCTCAAGTGTGGATTGGCAAATGGAGCACAACAGATAAGCAAAGACATATATATATATATATATACACACATATATATATATATATATGTATATATATATGTATATATATACACACATAATTTGCTTCCTTGCTTTTTCTTTTAATTTATTATTTTATTGAAGGATAATTGCTTTACAGAACTTTGTTGTTTCTGTTAAACCTCAACCTGAATTAGCCATAGGTAACATATATACCCTCCCTGCTGAAACTCCCTCCCATCTCCCTCCCCATCCCACCTCTGTATGTTGATACAGAGCCCCTGTTTGAGTTTCTTAGGCATATAGCAAATTCTTGTTTGATATCTATTTTAAAGTTTCCATGTTACTCTTTCCATACATCTCATCCTCTCCTCCCCTCTCCCCTTGTCCACAAGTTTATTTTCTATGTATGTTTCTCCATTGCTCCCTGTAAGTAAATTCTTCAGTATCATTTTTCTAGATTCCATATATATGCACTAGAATATGATATTTATCTTTCTCTTTTTGACTTACTTCGCTCTGTATAATAGATTCTAGGTTCATCCACCTCATTAGAACTAATTCAAAGGTATTCCTTTTTATGGCTGAATAATATTCCACTGTGTATATACACCAGAACTTCTTTATCCATTCATCTGTCCATGGACATCTAGATTACTTCCATGTTCTAGTTATTGTAAATAGTGCTGCGATGAGCAATAGAATACATGTGTTTCTTTCAATTTTGGTTTCCTCAGGGTATATGCCTAGGATTGGGATTGCTGGGTCATATAGTGGTTTTATTCCTAAATTTTAAGGAATATGCATACCATTTTCCATAGTGGCTGTATCAATTTACATTCCCACCAACAGTGCAAGAGTGTTCCTTTTTCTCCACAGCCTCTCCAGCATTTATTTTTTTGTAGACATTTTGAGGATGGTCATTCTGACCAGTGTGAGGTGATATCTCATTGTAGTTTTGATTTGCATTTCTCTAATAATGAGCGATGTTGAGCATCTTTTCATGTGTTTGTTAACCACCTGTATGTCTTTGGAGAAATGTCTGTTTGGGTCTTTTCCCCACTTTTTGATTTTTTTTTTCTTTCTGGTATTGAGTTGTATGAGCTGCTTGCATATTTTGGAAATTAATCCTTTGTCAGTGTTTCATTTGCTATTATTTTCTCCCATTCTGAGGGATGTCTTTTCAGCTTGCTTATAGTTTCCTTTGCTGTGCAAAAGCTTTTAAGTTTAATCAGATCCCACTTGTTCACTTTTGTTTTTATTTCCATTACTCTGGAAGGTGGGTCATAGAGGATCTTGCTTTGATTTATGTCACGGAGTGTTCTGCCTATGTTTTCCTCTAAGAGTTTTATAGTTTCTGGTCTTACATTTAGGTCTTTAATCCATTATTTGTTTATCTTTGTGTATGGTGTTAGGAGGTGTTCAATTTCATTCTTTTACATGTAGCTATCCAGTTTTCCTAGCACCATTTATTGAAGAGGCTGTTTTTTTTTCCATTGTATATTCTTGCCTCCTTTGTAAAATATGATACCTATAGTTGCATGAATTTATTTCTGGGCTTTCTGTCTTGTTCCATTGGTCTATAATTCTGTTTTTGTGCCAGTACCATACTGTCTTGATGATTGTAGCTTTGTAGTATAATCTGAAATCATGAAGGTTGATTCCTCCAGCTCCATTCTTCTATCTCAAGACTGCTTTGGCTATTCGGGGTCTTTTGTGTTTTCATATGAATTGTGAAAATTTTTGATCTAGTTCTGTGAAATATGCCATTGGTAATTTTATAGGAATCATACTAAATCTGTAGATTGCATTTGGTAGTATAGTCATTTTCACAATATTGATTCTTCCTACCCAGGAACATGGAGTATCTCTCCATCTGTTTATGTCATTTTTGATTTCTTTCATTAATGTCTTATATTTTTCTGTGTACTGATCTTTTGTCTCCTTAGGTAAGTTTATACCTAGATATTTAATTCTTTTTGTTGCAATGGTAAATGGGATTGATTCCTTAATTTCTCTTTATGAATTTTCATTGTTAGTATATAGAAATGCAAATGATTTCTGTGTATTGATTTTGTATCCTGTGACTTTGGTAAATTCACGGATTAGCTCTAGTAATTTTCTGATACTATCTTTAGGGTTTTCTATGTACAACATTATGTTATCTACAAGGAGTGAGAGCTTTAATTTTTCTTTCCCAATCTGGATTCCTTTTATTTATTTTTCTTCTCTGATTGCTATAGCTAGGACTTCCAGAAATATGTTGAATAATAGTGGGGAAAGTGTGCACCCTTGTCTTACTCCTGATCTTAGAGGGGAAATGCTTTCAGTTTTCAACCACTGAGAATGTTTGCTGTAGGCTTATCATATATGGCCTTCCTATGTTGAGGTATGTTCCTTCTATGCCTGTTTTTTTAAGAGATTTAATCATAAATGGGTGCTGAATGTTTTCAAAGGCTTTTTCTGCATCTATTGAGATGATCATATGGTTTTTATATTTCAATATGTTAATATGGTGTATCACATTGATTGATTTACATATATTGAAGAATCGTTGTATCCCTGGAATAAACCCAACTTGATCATGGTGCATGAGCTTTTTTGATGTGTTGCTGAATTCTGTTTGCTAAAATTTTGTTGAGGATTTTTTCATCTATGTTCATTAGTGATATTGGACTGTAGTTTTCTTTTTTTGTGTTGTCTTTGTCAGGTTTTGGTATCAGGGTGATGGTGGCCTTGTAGAATGAGTTTGATTGTGTTCCTTCCTCTGGCAATTGTTTGAAAGATTTTTAGAAGGATGGGCATTAGCTCTTCTCTAAATGTTTGATAGAATTCTCCTGTGAAGCCATTTGGTCCTGGGATTTTGTTTTTTGAGAGATTTTTTTTTATCACAGCTTCAATTTCAGTGCTTGTAATTGGGTTGTTCATAATTTATATTTCTTCCTGGTTCAGTCTTGGAAGACTAAACTTTACTAAGAATCTGTCAATTTCTTCCAGGTTATCAGTTTTATTGCCGTATAGTTCTTCATATGTCTCTTATAATCCTTTGTATATGTGCATTGTCTGTTGTAACTTCTCCTTTTTCATTTCTAATTTTGTTGATTTGATTCCTCTCCCTTTTTTTCTTGATGAGTCTGTCCACACGTTTGTCAATTTTGTTTATCTTCTCAAAGAACCAGCTTTTAGTTTTATTAATTTTTACTATTGTCTCTTTCATTTCTTTTTCATTTATTTCTGCTTGGAACTTTATAAATTCTTTCCTTCTACTAATTATGGGTTTCTTTGTTCTTTTTCCCATTGTTTTAGGTGTAAAGTTAGGCTGTCTGTTCGATGTTTTTTTTTTGTTTGTTTTGCTATAAACTTCCCTCTTAGAACTGCTTTTGCTGCATCCCATAGGTTTTGAGTTGTTGTGCTTTTGTTGTCATTTGTTTCTAGAAATTTTTGATTTCCCTTTTGATTTCTTCAGTAACCTATTGGTTATTTAGAAACATATTGTTTAATCTCCATGTGTTTGTGTTTCATACAGTTTTTTTCTTGTAACTGATATCTAGTCTCATAATGTGTGATCACAGTAGATGCTTGATACGATTTCAAATTTCTTAAATTTACTGAGGTTTGATGTATGACCCAATATGTAGTCTATCTTGAAGAACGTTCCATGTGTATTTGAGAAGACGGTGTATTCTTCTGCATTTGGATGGAATTTATTGAAGATATTAATGAGAACCATTTCATCTAATATATCATTTAAAACTTGTGTTTCCTTATTAATTTTCTCTTTTGATAATCTGTCCATTGGTGTGAGTGGGGTGTTAATTTCTCATACCATTATTGTGTTACTGTAAATTTCTCCTTTTCTGTCTGTTAGTGTTTGTCTTATGTATTGAGATGCCCCTATGTTGGGTGCATCAGTTCAGTTCAGTTCAGTTCAGTCGCTCAGTCATGTCCGACTCTTTGTGACCCCATGAATCACAGCACACCAGGCCTCCCTGTCCATCACCAACTCCCGGAGTTCACTCAGACTCATGTCCATTGAGTCAGTGATCCATCCAGCCATCTCATCCTTTTGTCGTGCCCTTCTCCTCCTGCCCCCAATCCCTCCCAGCATCAGAGTTTTTTCCAGTGAGTCAACTCTTCGCATGAGGTGGCCAAAGTACTGGAGTTTCAGCTTTAGCATCATTCCTTCCAAAGAAATCCCAGGGCTGATCTCCTTCAGAATGGACTGGTTGGATCTCCTTGCAGTCCAGGAGACTCTCAAGAGTCTTCTCCAACACCACAGTTCAAAAGCACCAATTCTTTGGCTCTCAGCCTTCTTCACAGTCCAACTCTCACATCCATACATGACCACTGGAAAAACCATAGCCTTGACTAGACAAACCTTTGTTGGCAAAGTAATGTCTCTGCTTTTGAATATGCTCTCTAGGTTGGTCATAACTTTCCTTCCAAGGAGTAAGCGTCTTTTAATTTCATGGCTGCAAGCACCATCTGCAGTGATTTTGGAGCCCCAAGAAATAAAGTCTGACACTGTTTCCACTGTTTCCCCATCTACTTCCCATGAAGTGATGGGAACAGATGCCATGATCTTAGTTTTCTGAATGTTGAGCTTTAAGCCAACTTTTTCACTCTTCACTTTCACTTTTATCAAGAGGCTTTTTAGTTGCTCTTCACTTTCTCCCATAAGGGTGGTGTCATCTGCATATCTGAGGTTATTGATATTCCTCCCAGCAATCTTGATTCCAGGTTGTGTTTCTTCCAGCCCAGCGTTTCTCATGATGTACTCTGCATAGAAATTAAATAAGCAGGGTGACAATATACAGCCTTGATGTACTCCTTTTCCTATTTGGAACCAGTCTGTTGTTCCATGTCCAGTTCTAACTGTTGCTTCCTGACCTGCATGCAGATTTACCAAGAGGCAAGTCAGATGGTCTGGTATTCCCATCTCTTTCAGCATTTTCCCCAGTTTATTGTGATCCACACAGTCAAAGGCTTTGGCATAGTCAGTAAAGCAGAAATAGATGTTTTTCTGGAACTCCCTTGCTTTTTTGATGATCCAGCGGATGTTGGCAATTTGATGTTTGGTTCCTCTGCCTTTTCTAAAACCAGCTTGAACATCAGGAAGTTCACTGTTCATGTATTGCTGAAGCCTGGCTTGGAGAATTTTGAGCATTGCTTTGCTAGCGTGTGAGATGAGTGCAATTGTGTGGTAGTTTGAGCATTCTTTGGCATTGCCTTTCTTTGGGATTGGAATGAAAACTGACCTTTTCCAGTCCTATGGCCACTACTGAGTTTTCCAATTTGTTGGCATGTTGAGTGCAGCACTTTCACAGCCTCATCTTTCAGGATTTGAAATAGGTCAACTGGAATTCCATCACCTCCACTAGCTTTGTTCATAGTGATGCTTTCTAAGGCCCGCTTGACTTCACATTCCATGATGTCTGGCTCTAGGTGAGTGATCACACCATCGTGATTATCTAGGTCATGAAGATCTTTTTTGTACAGTTCTTCTGTGTATTCTCAACATCTCTTCTTAATATCTTCTGCTCCTGTTATGTCCATACCATTTCTGTCCTTTATCAAGCCCATCTTTGCATGAAATGTTCCTTTATATCTCTAATTTTCTTGAAGAAATCTCTAGTCTTTCCCATTCTGTTGTTTTCCTCTATTTCTTTGCATTGATTGCTCTATGTTGGGTGCATAGATATTTACAATTTTTTTTGTGTACCTCTTGGATTGATCCCTTGATCATTATGTAGTGTTCTTCCTTATCTCTTCTAATCTTCTTTATTTTAAGGTCTATTTTGTCTGATATGAGGATTGCTACTCCAGCTTTCTTTTGCTTCCCATTTGCATGGAATATATTTTTCTATACTCTCACTATCAGTCTATATGTGTCTTTAGGTCTGAAGTGTGTTTCTTGTAGACAGCATGTATATGGGTCTTGTTTTTATATCCATTCAGCCAGTCTGTCTTTTGTTTGGATCATTTAATCTATTTACATTTAAATTAATTATCGATATATATGTTCCTATTTCCATTTTGTTAATTGTTTGGGGTTGCTTTTGTAGATATCTTTCCCTCTCTTGTATTTCTTGACTATATAAGTCCCTTTAACATTTGTTGTAAAGCTGGTTTGGTGGTGCTGAATTCTCTTAACTTTTGCTTGTCTGAATAGCTTTTTATTTCTCCATAAATTTTGAATGAGATCCTTGATGGGTAGAGTAATCTTGGTTGTAGATTTTTCCCTTTCAGTACTTTAAATATATCCTACCATTCCCTTCTGGCCTGCAGTTTCTGCTTAAAGATCAGCTGTCAAGTGCATGGGGCTTCCCTTGTATGTTACTTGTTGCTTTTTCCTTGCTGCTTTTAATATTCTTTTTTTAGCTTAGTCTTTGTCAGTTTGATTAGTATGTTTGTTGCCATGTTTCTCCTTAGGTTTATTCTATATGGAACTTTTTGTGCCTCTTGAACTTGATTGACTATTTCATTTTCTATGCTGGGGAAATTTTCAACTGTTAGCTCTTCAAAAATTTTCTAATGCCCTTTCTTTTACTCTTCTTCTTCTGGGACCCCTGTAATTCTAATGTTGGTGTGTTTGATATTATTCCAGAGATCGCTGAGACTATCTTTAGTTCTTTTCATTCTTTTTACTTTATTCTGCTCTTCAGAAGTTATTTCCACCATTTTATCTTCCAGCTCACTGATTTGTCCTTATGCTTCGGGTATTCTGTTATTGATTCCTTCCAGAGTATTTTTATTTATTTATTCTTTATTTCTTCTAGGTCTTTGTTAACTGATTCTTGCATTTTCCACATTTTGTTTTCAAGGCTTTTGGTCATCTTTACTATCATTATTCTGAATTCATTTTCATGTAGTTTGCCTATTTCCTCTTCATTTATTTGGACTTCTGTGTTTCTAATTTGTTCCTTCATTTGTGTAGCATTTCTCTGCCTTTTCATTATACTTTTTTTTTTTTTAACTTATTGTGTTTGAGGTCTCCTTTTCCCAGGCTTCAAGGTTGAATTCTTTCTTCCTTTTGTTTTCTACCCTCCTAAGTTTGCTCCAGTGATTTGTGTAAGCTTCCTATAGGGTGAGACTTGTGCTGAGTTTTGTTTTTTTTTTTTTTTTTTATTGTTTGTTTGTCTTTCCTCTGATGGGCAAGGCTGAATGAGTTGGTAATCCTGTCTGCTGATGATTGGGTTTGCATTTTGGTTTTGTTTGTTGTTTAGACCAGGTGTCCTGGGTGACACAGGACAGGGTGCTACTGGTGGTTGGGTGATGCTGGCTGTCCTTTTCAAGTGGTTTCCTTAGTGTGAGTTCTCACGATTTGATACTCCCTAGGGATAGTTCTCTGGTAGTCTAGGGTCTTGGAGTCAGTGCTCCCAATCCAAAGGCTCAGGGCTTGATCTCTGGTCAGGAACAAAGATTCCAGGAGTGGTTTGTTATGGCATTAAGTGAGATTAAAACAAATACTCCAAAACGAGAAACCAAAGATGAACCCCAGACATATGGCAGTTACAAAATCAGGCTAATAATAATTAAAATAATGGAATATACACATATGCATATACACCTGTAATCAAAATCAAGACAGTCCAACTAAAATAAAGTACAGTAGATTATCTAAATGAACAAAGGAAATAAAAAATTATATTTACCAGTTAATTAACAAAATTAACAAAAGCACGATCTGGAAAACAAAATTAAATCAAGGTGCCAAGTGGGGGATAAAGCAATGAAAACAAAAGTAGCAAATATATTGAGAGGAAAGAAAAGAAAGAAAGAGGGGGAGGAGCTAAGATGGCGGAGGAGTAGGACAGGGAGAACACTTTCTCCCCGACAAATTCATCAAAAGAACATTTAAACGCTGAGTAAATTCCACAAAACAACTTCTGAATGCCGGCAGAGGACATCAGGCACCCAGAAAAGCAACCCAAGTCTTCGAAAGGAGGTAGGAAAAAATATAAAAGACAAAAAAAGAGACAAAAGAGGGAGGGATGGAGTTCTGTCCCGGGAAGGGAGTCTTAAAAAGAGAGAAGTTTCCAAACACCAGGAAACCTTCTCACTGCTGAATCTGTGCTGAGCCTTGGAAGCACAGAGGGCAACATAACAGGGAGGAAAAATAAATAAACAATTAAAACCTGCAGATTGCGAGCCCTACGGTAACTCCCCCAGCGGGGAAGCAGCGCAGATGCCTGCACACGCCACTAGCAAGCGGGGGCTGGGCAGGGAGGTGCGGCGCGGGCTGCATTGCTTAGAGTAAGGATCTGGCCTAAATACCCCGAGTGCTATCTGAGCGAAATAATTTGGGCTAGCAAACCAGACTGTGGGATATCTACCACGGGAAAAGCCAGCCCTAACCTAAGACACCGCCAGGCCCGCGCACGGAACAAAGGACTGAACAGAGATAGCCGGCTGCAGACCATCCCCCTCCAGTGACAGGCAGCCAGAGCCAGCAGGGGGCAATCGCAGCCCCAGAGAGACATTATCTATAAAACTGTAAGCCGGCTTTTTTGCTAACTAAAACTTCTTGGGGGTCTGGATGGTCAACATCCACCTGAGAAGGTGCGCCGGTTGTACACCTAGATAACCGAGCTGCGGGGAAGCGATAAGTCGCAGCAATCATGCTCGCCAAACACCTCATCACCTGAGCTGCTCAGACCTGGGAAAGGCACAAAACACAGGCCCAACCGAGTCTGCACCTCTGAGGACTACCAGAGTGCCTGAACCTGAGCGGCTTGGACCCGGGAGTTGCAAGCAGCCCAGGGCCGGCCACGGATGGTTCCTGGCAGAGCAACCTAGAGCCAGAGCACTGTGGGCAGGGAGGCAACATGTGCCGTGAGCAGGGGCAGACCCAGTGTGGCTGAGGCACTGCAAGCACAGGCCACTGTTATTTGTTTGCAGCGTCCCTCCCTCCCCACAGTGTGACTGAACAAGTGAGCCTAAAAAAAAAAAAAAAAGTGTCCACCACTGTCCCCTTTGTGTCAGGGAGAAACCAGACACTGAAGAGACCAGCAAACAGAAGAAGCTATAACAGAGGGAACCGCCTTGGAAGCTACAGGCAATAGATTAAACCCTGTGGTTAGTACCGACTACATAAGAAGGGGCCTATAAATCTTGAGAAATATAAGTCGGACCAAGGAACTAGCCAAAAATGAACTGACCCCACAATACTCACAACAAAACCAGAGAAAGTCCTAGATATATTTTTACTATTTTTACGATCATTCTTTCTTTCTTTTTTAAAATTTTTAAAAAATTTTAACTTTTCTATTATTCCTTTAATTTTCACTTTTATAACCTACTATTACTTTTCAAAAAAAAAGACCTTATTTTTTTAAAGCAAACTTCATATATATATTTTTTATAATTTTTGTGACCTTGTTTTTTTTCTTTTTTCTTTTCTTTAACATTGTATTTTTGAAATTCCAATCTCTACTCTAGATTTTTAATTTTAGCTTTTTGGTATTTGTTATCAATTTTGTACGTATTTATTTTTATAATTTTTGTGACTTTTTTTTTCTCTCTCTTTCTTTCTCTTCTTCTTTTATAAAACATTGTATATCTGAAATTCCAAACTCTACTCTAGATTTTTAATTTATGCTTTTTGGTAGTTGTTATCAATTTTGTACTTACATTTTCTTTATAATTTTTGCGACATTGTTTTTGTTTGTTTGTTTTTCTCTCTTTCTTTTTCTGCTTCTTTTTTTTAACATTATATTTTTGAAATTCCAAACTCTACTCTAGATGTTTAACTTTTGCTTTTTGATATTTGTTGTCAATTTTGTACCTATATTTTCTTTATAATTTTTGCGACTTTGTTTGTTTGTTTTCTCTTTCTTTTCCTTCTTCTTTTCTTTAACATTGTATTTTTGAAATTCCAAACTCTACTCTAAATGTTTAATTTTTGCTTTTATGTATTTGTTACCAATTTTGTACCTTTAAGAACCCAATCTTCAGGACCCATTTTTCACTAGGGAGCGAGATTACTGGCTTGACTGCTCTCTCTCCCTTTGGACTCTCCTTTTTCTCCACCAGATCGCCTGTGTCTCCTCTCTAACCCCTCTCTACTCTACCCAACTCTGTGAATTTCTGTGTGTTCCAGACAGTGGAGAACACTTAGGGAACTTATTACTGGCTGGATCTGTCTCCCTCCTTTTCATTTCCCCCTTTTATCCTCCTGGCCACCTCTGTCTCCTTCCTCCTCCTTCTCTTCTCTGTATAACTCCGCCAACATCTCTGAGCAGTCCAGGTGTGGAGTGCACATAAGGAAGTGACTACTGGCTAGCCCACTCTCTCCTCTATTGATTCCACCTCACCTCATTCGGGTCACCTCTAACTCCCTCCTCCCTCTTCTTTTCTCCATGTAACGCTGTGAACCTCTCTGGGTGACCCTCACAGTGGAGAAACTTTTCATCTTTAATGCAGATGTTTTATCAATGGTGCTGTATAGAAGGAGAAGTTTTGAAACTACTGTAAAAATCAGACCGATAACTGGAAGCAGGAGGCTTAAGTCCAAACCCTGACTCCAGGGAACTCCTGACTCCAGGAATCATTAATTGACAGGAGCTCATCAAACGCCTTCATACATACACTGAAACCAAGCACCACACAAGAGCCAACAAGTTCCAGGGAAAGACATACCAAGCAAATTCTCCAGCAACATAGGAACACAGCCCTGAGCTCCAAGACACAGGCTGCCCAAAGTCACCCCAAAGCCATAGACATCTCATAACTCACTACTGGACACTTCATTGCACTCCAGAGAGAAGAAATCCAGCTCCACCCACCACAGCACCGACACAAGCTTCCCTAACCAAGAAACCTTGACAAACCACCTGGACAAACCCACACATAGTGAGCAAACGCCACAATAAAGAGAACTCCACAAACTGCCAGAATACAGAAAGGACATGCCAAACTCAGCAATTTAAACAAGATGAAGAGACAGAGGAATACCTGGCAGATAAAGGAACAGGATAAATGCCCACCAAACCAAACAAAAGAGGAAGAGATAGGGAATCTACCTGATAAAGAATTCTGAATAATGATGGTGAAATTGATCCAATATCTTGAAATCAAAATGGAATCACAGATAAATAGCCTGGAGACAAGGACTGAGAAGATGCAAGAAAGGTTTAACAAGGACCTAGAAGAAATAAAAGAGAGTCAATATATAATGAATAATGCAATAAATTAAATCAAAAACACTCTGGAGGCAACAAATAGTAGAATAACAGAGGCAGAAGATAGGATGGGTGAATTAGAAGATAGAATGGTAGAAATAAATGAATCAGAGAGGAAAAAAGAAAAACGAATTAAAAGAAATGAGGACAATCTCAGAGACCTCCAGGACAATATTAAACGCTACAACATTTGAATCATAGGGGTCCCAGAAGAAGAAGACAAAAAGAAAGACCATGAGAAAATACTTGAGGAGATAATAGTTGAAAACTTCCCTAAAATGGGGAAGGAAATAATCACTCAAGTCCAAGAAACCCAGAGACTCCCAAACAGGATAAACCCAAGGCAAAACACCCCAAGACATATATTAATCAAATTAACAAAGATCAAACACAAAGAACAAATATTAAAAGCAGCAAGGGAAAAACAACAAATAACACACAAGGGAATTCCCATAAGGATAACAGCTGATCTTTCAATAGAAATTCTTCAAGCCAGGAGGGAATGGCAAGACATACTTAAAGTGATGAAAGAAAATAACCTACAGCCCAGATTATTGTACCCAGCAAGGATCTCATTCAAATCTGACAGAGAAATCAAAAGCTTTACAGACAAGCAAAAGCTGAGAAATTCAGCACCACCAAACCAGTTCTCCAACAAATACTAAAGGATATTCTCTAGACAGGAAACACAAAAACGGTATATAAATTCAAACTCAAAACAATAAAGTAAATGACAATGGGATCATACTTATCAATAATTACCTTAAATGTAAATGGGTTGAATGCCCCAACCAAAAGACAAAGACTGGCTGAATGGATACAAAAATAAGACCCCTATATATGCTGTCTACAAGAGACCCACCTCAGAACAGGGGACACCTACAGACTGAAAGTGAAGGGCTGGAAAAAGATATTCCATGCAAATAGGGACCAAAAGAAAGCAGGAGTAGCAATACTCATATCAGATAAAATAGACTTTAAAACAAAGGCTGTGAAAAGAGACAAAGACGGTCACTACATAATGATCAAAGGATCAATCCAAGAGGAAGATATAACAATTATAAATATATATTCACCTAACACGGGAGCACCGCAATATGTACGAAAAATGCTAACAAGTATGAAAGGAGAAATTAACAATAACACAATAATAGTGGGAGACTTTAATACCCCACTCACACCTATGGATAGATCAACTAAACCGAAAATTAACAAGGAAACACAAACTTTAAATGATACAATATACCAGTTAGACCTAATTGATATGTATATGACATTTCACCCCAAAACAATGAATTTCACCTTTTTCTCAAGCACACATGGAACCTTCTCCAGGAGAGATCACATCCTGGGCCATAAATCTAGCCTTGGTAAATTCAAAAAATTGAAATCATTCCAAGCATCTTTTCTGACCACAATGCAGTAAGATTAGATCTCAATTACAGGAGAAAAACTATTAAAAATTCCAACATATGGAGGCTGAACAACACGCTGCTGAATAACCAACAAATCACAGAATAAATCATAAAAGAAATCAAAATTTGCATAGAAACGAATGAAAATGAAAACAAAACAACCCAAAACCTATGGGACATTGTAAAATAAGTCCTAAGGGGAAAGTTCATAGCAATACAGGCATACCTCAAGAAACAAGAAAAAAGTCATATAAATAACCGAACTCTACACCTAAAGCAACTAGAAAAGGAGGAAATTAAGAACCCCAGGGTTAGTAGAAGGAAAGAAATCTTTAAAATTAGGGCAGAAATAAATGCAAAAGAAACAAAAGAGACCATAGCAAAATCAACAAAGCCAAAAGCTGGTTCTTTGAAAGGATAAATAAAATTGACAAACCTTTAGCCAGACTCATCAAGAAACAAAGGGAGAAAAATCAAATCAATAAAATTAGAAATGAAAATGGAGACATCACAACAGACAACACAGAAATACAAAGGATCATAGACTACTATCAACAATTATATGCCAATAAAATGGACAACATGGAAGAAGTGGACAAATTCTTAGAAAAGTACAACTTTCCAAAACTGGACCAGGAAGAAATAGAAAATCTTAACAGACCCATCACAAGCATGGAAATTGAAACTGTAATCAAAAATCTTCCAGCAAACAAAAGCCCAGGTCCAGACAGAGTCACAGTTGAATTCTACCAAAAAATTTAGAGAAGAGCTAACACCTATCCTACTCAAACTCTTCCAGAAAATTGCAGAGGAAGGTAAACTTCCAAACTCATTCTATGAGGCCACCATCACCCTAATACCAAAACCTGACAAAGATGCCACCAAAAAAGAAAACTACAGGCCAATATCACTGATGAACATAGATGCAAAAATCCTTAACAAAATTCTAGCAATCAGAATCCAACAACACATCAAAAAGATCATACACCATGACCAAGTGGGCTTTATCCCAGGGATGCAAGGATTCTTCAATATCTGCAAATCAATCAATGTAATACACCACATTAACAAATTGAAAAATAAAAACCCTATGATTATCTCAGTAGATGCAGAGAAAGCCTTTGACAGAATTCAACATCCATTTATGATAAAAACTCTCCAGAAAGCAGGAATAGAAGGAACATACCTCAACATAATAAAAGATATATATGACAAACCCACAGCAAACATTATCCTCAATAGTGAAAAATTGAAAGCACTTCCTCTAAAGTCAGGAACAAGACAAAGGTGCCCACTGTCACCACTACTTTTCAACATAGTTTTGGAAGTTTTGGCCACAGCAGTCAGAGCAGAAAAAATAAATAAAAGGAATCCAAATTGGGAAAGAAGAAGTAAAACTCTCACTGTTTGCAGATGACATGATCCTCTACATAGAAAACCCTAAAGACTCCACCAGAAAATTACTAGAACTAATCAATGATTATAGTAAAGTTGCAGGATATAAAATCAACACACAGAAATCCCTTGCATTCCTATACACTAATAATGAGAAAATAGAAAGAGAAATTAAGGAAACAATTCCATTGACCATTGCGACGGAAAGGATAAAATACTTAGGAATATAACTACCTAAAGAAACTAAAGACCTATATATAGAAAACTATAAAACACTGGTGAAAGAAATCAAAGAGGACACTAATAGATGGAGAAATACACCATGTTCATGGATTGGAAGAATCAATATAAATGAAATGAGTATACTACCCAAAGCAATCTATAGATTCAATGCAATCCCTATCAAGCTACGAACGTTATTCTTCACAGAGCTATTTCACAAATTGTATGGAAATACATAAAACCTCGAATAGCCACAGGTATCTTGAGAAAGAAGAATGGAACTGGAGGAATCAACCTACCTGACTTCAGTCTCTACTACAAAGCCACAGTCATCAAGACAGTATGGTACTGGCACAAAGACAGAAATATTGATCACTGGAACAAAATAGAAAGCCCAGAGATAAATCCACACACATATGGACACCTTATCTTTGACAAAGGAGGCAAGAATGTACAATGGATTAAAGACAATCCCTTTAACAAGTGGTGCTGGGAAAACTGGTCAACCATTTGTAAAAGAATGAAACTAGAACACTTTCTAACACCATACACAAAAATAAACTCAAAATGGATTAAAGATCTCAACGTAAGGCCAGAAACTATAAAACTCCTAGAGGGGAACATAGGCAAAACACTCTCTGACATACATCACAGCAGGATCCTCTATGACCCACCTCCCAGAATATTGGAAATAAAAGCAAAAATAAACAAATGGGACCTAATTAACCTTAAAAGCTTCTGCACATCAAAGGAAACTATTAGCAAGGTGAAAAGACAGCCTTCAGAATGGGAGAAAATAATAGCAAATGAAGCAATGGACAAACAACTAATCTCAAAAATATACAAGCAACTCCTACAGCTCAACTCCAGAAAAATAAACAACCCAGTCAAAAAATGGGCCAAAGAACTAAATAGACATTTCTCCAAAGAAGACATACAGATGGCTAACAAACACATGAAAAGATGCTCAACATCACTCATTATCAGAGAAATGCAAATCAAAACCACAATGAGGTAACATTTCACAGCAGTCAGAATGGCTGCGATTCAAAAGTCTACAAATAATAAATGCTGGAGAGGGTGTGGAGAAAAATGAACCCTCTTACACTGTTGGTGGGAATGCAAACTAGTACAGCCACTCTGGAGAACAGTGTGGAGATTCCTTAAAAAACTGGAAATAGAACTGCCTTATGATCCAGCAATCCCACTGCTGGGCATACACACTGAGGAAACCAGAATTGAAAAGAGACACATGTACCCCAATGTTCATCGCAGCATTGTTTATAATAGCCAGGACATGGAAGCAACCTAGATGTCCATCAGCAGATGAATGGATAAGAAAGCCATGGTACATATACACAATGGAGGATTACTAGCCATTAAAAAGAAAACATTTGAATCAGTTCTAATGAGGTGGATGAAACTGGAGCCTATTATACAGAGTGAAGTAAGCCAGGAGGAAAAACAACAATACAGGATAATAATGCATATATATGGAATTTAGAAATATGGTAACAATAACCCTGTGTATGAGACAGCAAAAGAGACACTGATGTATAGAACAGTCTTATGGACTCTATGGGAGAAGGAGAGGGTGGGAAGATTTGGGAGAATGGCATTGAAACATGTAAAATATCATGTATGAAACGAGATGCCAGTCCAGGTTCGATGCACGATACTGGATGCTTGGGGCTAGTGCACTGGGATGACCCAGAGGGATGGTATGGGGAGGGAGGAGGGAGGAGGGTTCAGGATGGGGAACACATGTATACCTATGACAGATTCATTTTGATATTTGGCAAAACTAATACAATTACATAAAGTTTAAAAATAAAATTAAAAAACAAACAAACAAACAAAAAAGTCTACAAGCAATAAATGCTGGAGAGGGTGTGGAGAAAAGGGAACACTCTTACACTGTTGGTGGGAATGCAAACTAGTACAGCCACTATGGAGAACAGTGTGGAGATTCCTTCAAAAACTGGAAATAGAACTGCCTTATGATCCAGCAATCCCACTGCTGGGCATACACACTGAGGAAACCAGAAGGGAAAGAGACACGTGTACCCCAATGTTCATTGCAGCACTGTTTATAATAGCCAGGACATGGAAGCAACCTAGATATCCATCAACAGATGAATGGATAAGAAATCTGTGGTACATATAGACAATGGAGTATTACTCAGCCATTAAAAAGAATACATTAGAGTCACTTCTAATGAGGTGGATGAAACTGGAGCCTATTATACAGAGTGAAGTAAGCCAGAAAGAAAAACACCAATACAGTATACTAATGCATATATATATGGAATTTAGAAAGATGGTAACAATAACCCTGTGTACGAGACAGCAAAAGAGACACTGATGTATAGAACAGTCTTTTGAACTCTGTGGGAGATGGAGAGGGTGGGATGATTTGGGAGAATGGCATTGAAATACGTATAATATCATATATGGAACGAGTCACCAGTCCAGGTTCGATGCACAATACTAGATTATTGGGGCTGGTGCACTGGGACGACCTAGAGGGATGGTATGGGGAGGGAGGAGGGAGGAGGGTTCAGGATGGGGAACACATGTATATCTGTGGCGGATTCATTTCGATGTTTGGCAAATCCAATACAATATTGTAAAGTTTAAAAATAAAATTAAAAAAAAAAAGAAAAGAAAGAATAGATATGCAATGTTAAATAGAGGTGATGAAGAAGATTTATATACATTATAGATTGACTGCAAGGGGAAAAGAACAGTAGGAAAGGCAAACAAAGGAATTGATGTAAAAAATATAATAGGTTTTTAAAAATTAAAATTATAAAAAAGAGAAAAAAATGAAGAAGAAAGGAAAAAAAAAAGTAAACTCCAGAGAACTGCAAAAACCCAACATAGAGGTGGTTGTTTATAGCAACAATAAAAGGTGTGACTGAATATACACATATACATATACCCCCATAAGCAAAATAAAAACAGGCTACCAAAACTAAAGTACAATATTTTGACCTGGTGAATAAAGGAAAGCAAAAATTATATCAAACATTTAAGAAGAAAATTAACTAAAGCACAAACTGGAAGACAAAACTAAAGCAAGGTGCCAGTTGGGGAGTAAAGCAATGGAAACAAAACTAACAAATATGTTGAGAAAAAAGGAAAGAAAGAAAAGAAAGAATATATATGCAAAGTTAAATAGAGATACATTAAGAAGATTTATATACATTAAACATTAGCTGCAAGGGGAAAAGAACAGTAGGAAAAGCAAACAAAGGAATAAATGTAGAAAACATAGTAATAGGTTTAAAATTAAAGTTAGAAAAAGAAAAAAAGGAAAATTCTACAGAACTGTGAAAGCCCAACGTAGAGGCAGAAGTTTATAACAACAATAAAAAATATGACTGAGGGGGAAAAAAAGGCTCAAAAGCTTAATTAGATTTCATAGCGCCAATAAAATCGCCAAGTACAACATGGGGGGAAGGAAAAGAAAAAAAAAATCCAAAAGAATCTAAAGCAGTCAAAACATAATAATAATACATGTTTTTCTTGAGTCTCTGCTCTCAGAGTCCTTTCCCTCACTGGGAGTCACAGTCCACCTCACCTCCCTAGGATGCCCTCCAACACTGTGCTGATCTCTGGACCTGTTGTGGGAGCAGCTCAGATTCTAATCTGGTCCTAATCCTGTGTGTTCTTGCCTCCACTGTCCACAGATAACAGAACTAGTGTGTTTTCTTTTGTAGGAGCACTCAATGTCCTTTTACATATTCCATAGACACAGTCTACTTAGTTGATCGTGTGGATTTAACCTACAGCTTGTACAGTTGGTGGGAAGATTTTGAATCTTCCTTAGCCACACTGCTCCTGGGTTTCAATTGTGGTTTTATTTCCACCTCTGCTTTGGATTGTCCACTGGGGATTGCTCCTGAGGCTGCCCCAGAGGGCTTGAGTTTGCCCCTGTGAGGGCCAGGTGTGGAGGTGGTGAAGCTGCTTGGGTTGCAGAGGTTCTGGCAGCAACAGATACTCAGGGCAACTGGCAGCTAGGGCAACAGGAAATATAGTGCTCTAGAAGGGTATAGAAACCAGTATTGGCCAATATGTTCCAGTATTCTTGCCTAGAGACCGCCCCCCCTCCCCCCGACAGAAGCCTGGAAGGCCACAGTCCACAGGGTCTCAAAGAGCTGGACACGACTGAAGCAACCTTATGCTATAGATGCTGGATATTTTTGCCTGTGGCAGCTCTGCTTCCATGAGAGCTGAGCATGAAGATGGCATGGCTGCTTGGCTTGTGAGGATCCTGGTGGCACAAAGTGTGCAGGGACATGGACTGCCTCCGCCCCAGGAGTTATGGCCCTATCATAGTCTTTTTTCAAGCCTCTTGTAGCTTGCGACCAGATCAGAAGGTCTCTTTGGCCAGTCTTTATCTGTAGCTCCACCCATTCAGGCACATAGAGGGTCCCCCCGTGACTGGGGTCCTACTCTGTAGTTCAGTGCATCAGTCACTTAATGGAGTACCTTTGGTGGGGTCCTACTCTGTAGTTTAGTGCTTTAGGCATTTGATGGGCAGCCTCTTTATGGTTCAGCTGCTAGTGTTACCAGAAGCTGGGGTGATGGCTCCACCCCAATGCGTGACTCAGCAATATCGCCTTGTTTCCATGACTGCCCAGCTTTCCTCCACAGGTATTTCCTCCCTCACATCCCCTCGATTGGTCTCTGCAGTCAACAGCAGCCCTCGCCCTGGGATTGCTCCACAATCCCTGAACTCCAGGTCCCAGCCACTGCACCTTCCAGGCGACCAGCCTCCCTGTCCAGGGTATGTATGGCTGTGACAAGGACTATCTGATTCTCATTCAATTTAGGCTGACACAGATCAGCTGTTTCACTCTCAACCTCACATGTTTCTCCTCTGACTCAGTTGCCCTGATATGGGGATCAGACCCCTGCTTCAATTCTCCCACCTGCTGAAGGCAGGTCCAGTCCTACTCACACTCTTATTTTCTCCCCATAGTTCCTTCGTCCTACCGAGTTTTGCATGGTTCTGTATATTCTTTTCCACTGGGCAGGTACTCCTGTCCGCTCTCAGCTGGTGTTCTGCATGCACTTCTGTGTCTGAGGGTGTATTCCTGATGTATCCATGGAGAGACATGTACTCCACGTCCACCTACTCCTCCGCCCTCTTGTTCTCAAGAGTTTATATTTTAACATAATCCAACTTTCATCCAAGTGGACTGTTACTTCTAGTCTGCATTTGTACCTCATTGCAGCAAAATTACAGTGAAACATCTGCTTTCCACCCACTGTGTTCATTTATTATAAACGATAACTTATGGCTGGTAGTACTGATATTCCTCTCAATATAGCAATTCCAAAATAAGATCTAGAGTTTAATTTTGAATGACACTTGAAGAGTAGTGTAATCTAAAGTGATTTTCTGTTAATACATAGGCTCTCATGTTAAAACCTTTATGCTTTTGGTAGATGTTAATTGTTCTGTTACTCTGGAATATTTATTCCTTTAATTTTATATAAATTTAAATTTTATGATGTTTCCTTCACCAAGATTATATAATCCTTTTTTATTATTGAAAAGAATCATAATTATGCAAATGATTATATTCAAGGAGACAAGCAGCAATTAACTGTGGAAGATAGGCTGTTACTGTAAGAATTGTGTTCACACTGAATGGAGTTGGATTTTTCTTAAAATAAACCTTTAATAAGAAAATTCAGTTGGTACAGATTTTAAAGTCAAGCAGTTCAGTGAGACTGGTTTGTACTCTTCCCATAGTAGTTTTGCATTTTAATATTTATAGTTTTCTTTTACTCTAGTATGCTTTTAGCTCTTGCCTTATTAAAAATGGCTGCTTCAGCAAGTAAGAAATATTTGTGGAAAATAATCTCACTCACTCTCTTTATTATTAAGAAAATTAGGCAATAATAACCATCTTACAGATTTTTTAAAACCTAAATGTGTTTGTTTTTATTTATAGCTTTTCTAAAATTAAAATTTTGTTTTCATTGTGATCCTTCAACATGCATTGAGCCAAAATTTCCCTTGGGTCTATTTTTTGGTACTGAATTGCACACAGAAGGAAGGGCTTTTACTGCTTTAAGTGGTGAGGCTTCATTTACTGCATTTCTTTTGCTTCTGTCACTGTTCAAAGGGTCCAATAAGACTTAGAGGTGGTTTTAACATATGTTTAAAATTTCAGATTTATTTGAGTTTAATTACTTTTCTTTGTATTTTTTAAAACTCAAGTATACACAAAGAATATAAAATATTACATTAGCTTCAGGTGTGGATCATAATGATTTGGCATTTATATACATTTCAAAATGGTTACCATAATAAGTCTAATTACCATTTGTCACTATATAAAGTTACTATTACTAAAATATTATTGAGTAAGAGAAGACTCTATACGTGGACATAACCAGATGGTCAACACCGAAATCAGATTGATTATATTCTTTGCAGCCAAAGATGGAGAAGCTCTATACAGTCAGCAAAACAAGACCAGGAGCTGTCTGTGGCTCAGACCATGAACTCCTTATTGCCAAATTCAGGCTTAAATTGAAGAAAGTAGGGAAAACCACTAGACCATTCAGGTATGATCTAAGTCAAATCCCTTATGATTATACAGTGAAAGTGAGAAATAGATTTAAGGGCCTAGATCTGATAGAGTGCCTGATGAACTATGGAATGAGGTTCGTGACACTGTACAGGAGACAGGGATCAAGACCATCCCCATGGAAAAGAAAGGCAAAAAAGGAAAATGGCTGTCAAGGGAGGCCTTACAAATAGTTGTGAAAAGAAGAGCAGTGAAAAGCAAAGGAGAAAAGGAAAGATATAAACATCTGAATGCAGAGTTCCAAAGAATAGCAAGAAGAGATAAGAAAGCCTTCTTCAGCAATCAATGCAAAGAAATAGAGGAAAACAACAGAATGGGAAAGACTAGAGATCTCTTCAAGAAAATCAGAGATACCAAAGGAACATTTCATGCAAAGATGGGCTTGATAAAGGACAGAAATGATATGGACCTAACAGAAGCAGAAGATATTAAGAAGAGGTGGCAAAAATACACAGAACTATAAAAAAAAAAAAAAAAGATCTTCACGACCCAGATAATCACTATGGTGTGATCACTGACCTAGAGCCCAGACATCCTGGAATGTGAAGACAAGTGGGCCTTAGAAAGCATCACTACGAACAAAGCTAGTGGAGGTGATAGAACTCTAGTTGAGCTATTCCAAACCCTGAAAAATGATGTGTGAAAGTGCTGCACTCAGTATGCCAGCAAATTTGGAAAACTCAGCAGTGGCCACAGGACTGGAAAAGGTCAGTTTTCATTCCAATCCCAAAGAAAGGCAATGTCAAAGAATGTGCAAACTACCACACAATTGCACTCATCTCACATGCTAGTAAAGTAATGCTCAAAATTCTCCAAGCCAGGCTTCAGCAATATGTGAACCGTGAACTTCCTGATGTTCAAGCTGGTTTTAGAAAAGGCAGAGGAACCAGAGATCAAATTGCCAACATCTGCTGGATCATCAAAAAAGCAAGAGAGTGCCAGAAAAACATCTATTTCTGCTTTATTGACTATGCCAAAGCCTTTGACTGTGTGGATCACAATAAACTGGAAAATTCTGAAAGAGATGGGAATATCAGACCACCTGACCCGCCTCTTGAGAAATCCGTATGCAGGTCAGGAAGCAACAGTTAGAACTGGACATGGAACAACAGACTGGTTCCAAATAGGAAAAGGAGTCCATCAAGGATGTATATTGTCACCTTGTTTATTTAACTTATATGCAGAGTACATCATGAGAAACACTGGACTGGAAGAAACACAAGCTGGAATCAAGATTGCTGGGAGAAATATCAATAACCTCAGATATGCAAATGACACCACCCTTATGGCAGAAAATGAAGAGGAACTAAAAGCCTCTTGATGAAAGTGAAAGTGGAGAGTGAAAAAGTTGGCTTAAAGCTCAACATTCAGAAAACGAAGATCATGGCATCTGTTCCCATCACTTCATGGGAAATAGATGGGGAAACAGTGGAAACAGTGTCAGACTTTATTTCTTGGGGCTCCAAAATCACTGCAGATGGTGACTGCAGCCATGAAATTCAAAGATGCTTACTCCTTGGAAGGAAAGTTATGACCAATCTAGATAGCATATTCAAAAGCAGAGACAGTACTTTGCCAACAAAGGTCCGTCTAGTCAAGGCTATGGTTTTTCCTGTGGTCGTGTATGGATGTGAGAGTTGGACTGTGGAGAAGGCTGAGCACTGAAGAATTGATGCTTTTGAACTGTGGTGTTGGAGAAGACTCTTGAGAGTCCCTTGGACTGCAAGGAGATCCAACCAGTCCATTCTGAAGGAGATCAGCCCTGGGATTTCTTTGGAAGGAATGATGCTAAAGCTGAAACTGCAGTACTTTGGCCACCTCATGCGAAGAGTTGACTCATTGGTAAAGACTCTGATGCTGGGTGGGATTGGAGGCAGGAGGAGAAGGGGACGACAGAGGATGAGCTGGCTGGATGGCATGACTGACTCGATGGACGTGAGTGTGAGTGAACTCCGGGTGTTGGTGATGGACAGGGAGGCCTGGCGTGCTGCGATTCAATGGGTTGTAAATAGTCGGACGTGACTGAGTGACTGATCTGATCTGATCTGATATTCACTATACATTACTTCCCCGTGACTTTTTTTTTTTTAATAAATGGAAGTTTGTACCTTTTAATTTCCTTCACCTATTATTTGTCCCCACCCAACCTCAGTCAGCTTACCTTCTGGTAACCAAGTTTCTTTTTTGTACAGTATGTATGAACCCATTTTGGTTCTGTTCACCTCGTTCATTTTGCAGAATTCACATAAAAGCCTTTTGCTGTCTGACATTTCATTTAGCATAATACTCTCTAGACCAGCAGTCCCCAAACATTTTGGCACTAGGGACTGGTTTCATGGAATACAGTATTTCCATGAACTGAGGGAGGAAGAGTTTCAGGGTACATTGCAAGTGATGGGGAGTGATGGGTAGTGACAGATGAAGCTTTGCTTGCTCACCCACTGCTCTCCTCCTACTTTGCAGCCCGGTTTCTAACAGGGCATGGACCAGAACCTGTCTGCATCCTGGGGGTTGGGAATACCTGCTGTAGATCCTGGAGGAGGTCATGGCAACCCAGCCCAGTATCCTTGCCTGGAGAATACCATGGACAGAGGAGCCTGGCGGGCCCTAGTTCATAGGGTCAAAAAGAGTTGGACATGATTAAAGCAACTTAGCACACACGCAGGCTCTAGGTCACACATTTTATTGCAGGTGTAGATTTCATTCTTATTTATGGCTCAGTAATGTTCCATTGTACATATGTGCTACATCTTCATTAATTCACCTGTTTATGAACATTTAGGTTACTTCCACATTTTGGTTATGGTAAATAATGCTGCAGTGAACATTTGGGTGCATGTATATTTTTGAATTAGTGTTTCTATTGTCTTTGGATACTGTATTGCTCTCATCCTATTTGTGATGCCAATTGTCTCGCTGTTCACACTGTCCACACTGTTTGTTGAATGCAAGATAGGTAAAGTATGAGTTAAGAGGCTGGTAGGAGACTCGAGGGGCCTTAAGAACTGAAGATATGTTTATTCTCTTCTGACTGGCACTGCAGCCACAACACAGCCTCTCTCCTGGATGACATACAGCCATAACAGCAGCCACACCGTAACCAAAACATAGTCATAACAGAGCTATAACATAGCATCATATAGTGTAAGCATGATGTCGCTCCAATGTAGCCACAATGCAGCAACATCCAGGGCTTTCATGGTGAGGTTTATACAGGCGTACTGCACAAAACAGCTCCTGACAAGGTGAGTACCTCATGACCAAGCAAATACTTTGTGATCAGGCGAGTTCCTTGTGATGCACATGCACAGTGTTTTAAGTGATCTCAGCTGTTGCATAAACATTATTTACAAAACATGGAGCAAGAGCGAGAAGCTGTTGAGATAGACTAACCATGCCATCTTGGCTAATTTGCTCTTTCTCTACAGATACATACCTAGGAAAGGAATTCCTAGAACCATTGTCATTCTGTGTTTAAAGTTTTGAGGAACCTCCACCATTTTCCATAGTTGTTGCACCAATTTACATTCTGACCAACAGTGTAGGAGAGTTCCTTTTTCTTCACAACCTCACCAGCATTTATTATTTGTTGTCTTTTTGACAATAGTCATTCTCACAGGTATGAGGTGATGTGTCATTGTGGTTTTGATTTTCATTTCTCTGAAAAAGTGCTGTTAGGCATCTTTTTATGTACCTGTTGGCCATCTCTATGTCTTCTTTGGAAAAATGTCTATTCAGGTCCTCTGCCCATGTATAAAATTAGATTGCTTCATTTTTGACATTGAGTTGTATGAATTCGTTGTATATTTTGGATGGTAACCCCTTACCAGATGTATCATTTGCATATATCTTCTCCCAATCAATAGATTGCCTTTTCATTTTGTTGACTGCCTTTTCATTTTGTTGATAGTTTCCTTCACCATGCAAAAGCTTATTAGTTTGCCATGGGTATTATGATAGGAATATATTAAATATTTAGATTGCTTTAGGTAGTCTGGGCATATTAATAAAATTAATTCTTCTAATTAATGAACATGTTATGACTTTTCATTTATTTATATCATCTAAACTTTCCTTCATCAATATCTTAATAATTTTCAGAGTACAAGTGTTTTACCCACTTAGTTAAATTTATTGTTAGATATTTATTTCTTTTTGATGAAATTATAAATGGGATATTTTTCTTCAATTCTCTTTTTCATAGCTTATTATTAGTTTAGATTAATTTTGTATCCTGTAACTTTGCTGAATTCATTTAGTAGCTGTACATATTTTGATGGAATGATTTCATTATTTTATCCTTTACTATTTTCTATACATAATATTATGGAGAAGGAAATAGCAAGCCACTCCAATATTCTTGCCTGGAGAATCCCATGAACAGAGGAACCTGTCAGGCTACGGTCCATAGGGTAATACAGAACTGGACACAACTGTAGCAACTTAGCCTGCACACATACATAATATCAAGTCATCTGTAGATAGAGATTTTTATTTTTTCCTTTCCAATTTGGATGACTTTTATTTCTTTTCATTGCTTAATTGCTCTAGTTCAGTTCAGTTCAGTTCAGTCACTCATTTGTGTCTGACTCTTTGCAATCCCATGGACTGAGCCATGCAAGGCTTCCCTGTTCATCACTAAATCCTGGAGCTTACTCAAACTCATGTTCATCGAGTCAGTGATGCCATCCAACCATCTCATCCACTGTCATCCACTTCTCCTCTGGCCTTCAATCTTTCACAGCATCAGGGTCTTTTCCAATGAGTCAGTTCTTCCCATTAGGTAGTGAAAGTATTGGAGCTTCATGTTCAGTATCAGTCCTTGCAATGAATATTCATGACTGATTTCCTTTAGGATTGACTGGTTGGATCTTCTTGCAGTCCAAGGGATTCTCAAGAGTCCTCTCCAACATCACAGTTCAAAAGCATCAATTTTTCAGCTCTCAGCTTTCTTTATAGTCCAACTCTCACATCTGTACATGATTACTGGAAAAACTATACCTTTAACTAGATGGACCTTTGTTGGCAAAGTAATGTCTCTGCTTTTTAATATGCTGTCTAGTTTGGTCATAACTTTTCTTCCAAGGAGCAAGTGTCTTTTAATTTCATGGTTGCAGTCACCATCTGCAGTGATTTTAGAACACCCCCCCCAAAATAAAGTCAATCACTGTTTCCATTGTTTGCCCATTTGCAATGAAGTGATGGGACAGGATGCCATGACCTTAGTTTTCTGAATGTTGAGTTTTAAACCAAGTTTTTCACTCTCCTTTTCCACTTTCATCAAGAGGCCCTTTAGTTCTCTTTCCCTTTCTGCCATAAGGGTGGTATCATCTGCATGTCTGAGATTATTGATATTCCTCCCAGCACTCTCAATTCCAGCTTGTGCTTCATCCAGCCTGACATTTTGCATGATGTACTATGCATATAAGTTAAATAAGCACAGTGACAATATACAACCTTGATATACTCCTTTCCTGATTTGGGACCAGGCTGTTGTTCCATGTCCAGATCTAACTGTTGCTTCCTGAATTCATACAGATTTCTCAGGAGGTATGTCAGGTGGTCTGGTATTTCCATCACTTTAAGAATTTTCCACAGTTTTTTGTGATCCACACAGTCAAAGGCTTTGACATAATCAATAAAGCAGAAATAGATGATTTTCTGGAACTCTCTTGCTTGATATCTGGTTCCTCTGCCTTTCCTAAATCCTTCATGTACTGTTGAAGCCTGGGTTGGAGAATTTTATGCATTACTTTGCTAGTGTGTGAGATGAGTGCAATTGTACAATAGTTTGAACATTATTTGGCATTGCCTTTTTTTGGGATCAGAATGAAAACTGACCTTTTCCAGTCCTCTGGCCACTGCTGAGTTTTCCAAATATGCTGGCATATTGAGTTGAGTTCAGCACTTTCACAGCATCATCTTTTAGGATTTGAAAGAGCTCAACCGGTATTCCATCACCTCCACTAGCTTTGATCTTAGTGATATTTTGTAAGGCCCACTTGGCTTTGTTTACCAGGATATCTGGCTCTACACGAGTGAGCACACCATCATGGTTAGCTGGGTCACAAGGTCTTTTTTTGTATAGTTCTTCTGTGTAGTCTTTCCACCTCTTCTTAATATCTTCTGCTTCTCTTAGGTCCATACCATCTCTGTCCTTTATTGTGCTCATCTTTGCATGAAATATTCCCTTGGTATCTCTAATTTTCTTGAATAGATTTCTAGTCTTTCCCATTCTATTATTTTCCTCTATTTCTTTGCACTGACTACTGAAGAAGGCTTTCTTATCTCTATTTGCTACTCTTTGGAACTCTGCATTCAAATGGGTATATTTTTCCTTTTCTCATTTACTTTTAGCTTCTCTTCTTTTCTCAGCTATTTGTAAGGCCTCCTCAGATAACCGTTTTGCCTTTTTGCACTTCTTTTTCTTAGAGATAGTCTCGATCACTCCCTGTTGTACAGTGTTAAAACCCTCCGTCCATAGTTCTTCAGGCACTCTGTCTATCAGATCTAATCCCTTGAACCTATTTGTCACTTCCACTATATAATCATAAGGGATTTGATTTAGGTCATACCTGAATGGTCTAATGGTTTTACCTACTTTTTTCAATTTAAGTCTGTATTTGGCAATAAGAAGTTCATGATTACATGGGAGCCACAGTCAGTTCCCAGTCTTGTTTTTGCTGACTGTATAGAGCCTCTCCATCTTTGGCTACAAAGAATATAATCAATCTGATTTCAGTATTGACCATCTGGTGATGTACATGTGTAGAGTCTTTTCTTGTGTTGTTGGAAGAGGCTGTTTGCTATGACCAGTGTGTTCTCTTGACTAAACTCTATTAGCCTTTCACCTGCTTCGTTTTATACTCCAAGGCCAAATTTGCCCGTTTTTCCAGGTATCTCTTGACTTCCTACTTTTGTGTTCCAGTCCCCTATAATGAAAAGGACATCTCTCTCTCTTTTTTTTTTTTTTTTTAGTGTTAGTTCTAAGAGGTCTCGTAGGTCTTCATAGAACTGTTCAACTTCAGCTTCTTCAGCCTTACTGGTGAAGCATAGACTTGGATTAGCATGATATTGAATAATTTGCCTTGGAAATGAACAGAGATTATTCTGTCGTTTTTGAGATTGCATCCAAGTACTGCATTTCGGACCCTTTTGTTGACCATGATGGCTACTACATTTCTTCTAAAGGATTCCTACCCACAGTAGTAGATATAATGGTCATCAGAGTTAAATTAGCACATTCCAGTCCAGTTTAGTTCACTGATTCCTGAAATGTCGATGTTCACTCTTGCCATCTTCCGTTTGACCACTTCCAATTTCCCTTGATTCATAGACCTAACATTCTAGGTTCCTATGGATTATTGCTCTTTACAGCATTGGACTTTACTTCCATCACCCATCACATCCACAACTGAGTGCTGTTTCTGTTTCACCTCCATCACTTCATTCCTTTTGTAGTTATTTCACCACTGATCTCCCTTAGCATATTGGGCACCTACCAACCTGGGGAATTCATCTTTCAGTCTCCTCTCTTTTTGCCTTTTCATGCTGTTCATGGGATTCTCAAGGCAAGAATACTGAATTGGCTTGTCATTGCTCTTGTTAAGACTTCTATATTGAATAAAAGTGGTAAGAGTTGTTTGGTATTCTTGACTTGCTTCTGATCTTAGATGAAAAGCTTTCAGCTTTTCTCCATTGAGCATAATGTTAGCTGTGGGCTTGTCGTGTATTGGCTTTTATTATGTTGAGTTAGTCCCTCTATACTGACTTGAAAAATTTTATGATAAATGGATGTTGGATTTTATTAAATGCTTTTTCTGTATCTAATAAGATTATCACACATTTTATATATTTAGTCTTATTAATATGGGTTTATTACATTGGTTGTTTTGTGGATGTTTGTCTATCCTTTCTTCCATGGAATAAATCCCACTTGGCCATGGTGTATGATGCTTTTATTGTATCATTGAATTCAGTTTGCTAATATTCCATTGAGGATTTCTGCATCTATGTTCATTAGAGATATTGCCTCATTTTTTGTATCTGATGTCTTTCTGGTTTTGGTATCAGGGTAGTGCTGACCTTGTAAAATAAGTTAGGAAGCATTCCTTCATCTTCTATTTTTGTAATAGTTTGAGAAGACTAGACTTTAACTCTTCTTTAAATAGTAGGTAGAATTCACCAGCACAGATTATTTTGTAACTCAACAAACCTGGATCCAATTCCTGCTATTTTCACTTATTTTAACTCCATGCACACATGTGTGTGCTAAGTCACTTCAGTTGTATCTGACTCTTTGTGACTTTATGGACTGTAGCCAACCAAGCTCCCCTGGCCATGGGATTCTGCAGGCAGGAATAGTGGAGTGGGTTGCCATGCCCTCCTCCAGTGTATTTTGCTGGACCAGGAATCTAACCTGCATCTCTTGTGTTTCCTGTGTTGGCAGGAAAGTTCTTTATTTATGTAGCCTTGGGCAGATTACTTAACCTCTTTGAGTCTCAGTGTGTTCATTTGCATAAAGGCTTTAATAACAGAACCTGCTTCGTGAAAATTAACTAGGTTAATCCAGGTTTAGCATAGTGTCAAGAACATAGTAAGTACGCACATTGATAACTGCTGCTGTTATTTCCTGTGTGTGCTAAGTCGCTCAGTTGTGTCTGACTCTTTGCGACCTTATGGACTGTAGCCCACCAGGCTCCTCTGTCCTTGGGATTCTCCAGGCAAGAATATTTGACAGGGTAGCCATTTCCTTCTCCAGGGGATCTTCCCAGTCTAGTGATCTAACCCAGGTCTCTTATGTCTCCTGCATTGGCAGGTAAGTTCTTTACCACCCAGTACCACCTGGCAAGATGGTACTACTAGTACCACCTGGGAAGCCCTTCTTATTGAATAGTGTGTACTCTGAAAAACTGAGTCTAAAATAAGATTATACCAGTAGCTGTCTTTGGTAAAAAAGCAGAGATGGAATAAAGTACCAAAGTTTGCAATGAGAATTAACTTCTTAGTTAATTGATTTGCTTACATTCAGATGCTGATTTCTCACATGTGCAAGAGAGAGAAAGAGAAAGAAAAAAGCATGATGAAGAAATCTGTCATCAATCGAATCAGGTCATCTCAGAAAAAAACAAGATGTTTACATATGTTGATTAGGTCAAGAAAATCCCAAAGCACCAACCAGCACCCTTGAATTGGCTTTCATGTTCTCACAGGGCCTGGGTAGTTTAACTGGAAGGAATTGCAGAGGTGCTGAAACTCTAATATTTTGGCCACCTGATGCAAAGAACTGACTCATTGGAAAAGACCCTGATGCTGGGAAAGATTGAAGGTGGGAGGAGAAGGGGACAACAGAGAATGAAATGGTTAGATGGCATCACCAACTCAATGGAAATGAGTTTGGGTAGACTCCGGGAGTTGGTGATGGATAGGGAGGCTGGACGTGCTGCGGTTCATGGGGTCGCAAAGAGTCAGACACGACTGAGTGACTGAACTGAACTGATTTGATGCATATGGTGATAATTTGCTGCATTTAAATTGAGAACTCTCAGGTTTTCATGGAATCTCAGGCTGAAATGAACCAGTTAAGGAAATTCAACCTAACTTATTAGCCTGGGATCAGTGGGGTAGTGTTCTAACTTAAAACATTAAATATATTAATAAATAGGTTGAAGACCTAGGGAGTATCACCGCTTCAAAACCACCATCTACCACCACCACTTAACACAGTCAGTTCCTGTCTAAGCACCGTGAGTTTTATGGGCAGAGCAGATAGTAGGGCAGAGGCAAGTCACTGTGGGACTCAACAACAGACTTTTGAGTGAAGCATATCAAGAAAGAAGCCACTGCATATTTTTTCTGTTCTTATTCCCCATCCTTCATAACTTGCTGCTTGAATCTTAGCCCTGTCTCTGCCATTGACTAACTCAGTGCCCATGGACAAATCACTTATATCCTCTCTTTCTCTCTTAGTTTCCTCTTATATAATCTGAGAGGGTAGAATCTCTAAGGTTCTTTCTAGCTCTGATAACTTATGATTCCAATTCTAACAGAAGATTAAGAAGGAAAAAGGGAACCTGAGACTAGAATGCATGACTATAGGTGGATGAGTATGGGCAGCTCTCTGAGTCCAGTTCCTGGAGTATGATAGTGAGTGAATCTTCTCCCCCAAAGAAGGTTATTCTCACATGCTGTCTCTGATTAGCAGTGGTGTGTGTGTGTGTGTGTGTGTGCATGCCTGTGCATATGTGTTGTATGTGTGTGAAAATAGAGAAAGAGATAGAAACAAATGAATCAGAGTGAGAAGATGAAGAGGAAAAGATATTGGAGGGAAGATGGGACTGGGGGAATAACAAACTCAGAATCTTTTGAAATGTTTCCTTTTACACGTCTATTCCTTCTGAGCCTCTGTAGGAGCTCTAACTTTAGAATAAAACACATTTTTAATTAGTTTTTTCCAAATTATTAATAAATTACTCAAATCAAACTAGATCTTCAAGCTCAGTAAGCTTCCCCAGACAACTGCTATCACAGAAAACTCCTTCAGGCTGATCAAAGAGAAGCAGCAGAAGTACTTTAGGGCTTCTGCTCCCCATCCACAAACAGACCCAACTATGTGCTTTTCAACAAGACCAATTCATTAACAGAGAAAACTGTTAATAATACTGGATTAGCTACCTGAGAGACCATCTGTGCCTCTCATTCTGAGGCAACTGAGAATGACTGGGTTGGGACAGTTGCATAATTTTCATATAGATCAGAGGCAGGACTTGTGGGAATTAAATATTTGAGACTGCTCTTCCTGTTAATATTTACTGTATGTTACCTTATCTTTCTTTCAAGTCAGTAGTCTTAAAGTAACATACTCTTTCAAAGTATTTTTCTTTTCATAAGCTGTGGACTGGACTCTCATAAACAGTGACATGACTATAAGAGACAGATTGATTGTACCAATGTCCTCTAACAGTAGAGATTATAATAGAATTTTTACTAGAGACATTCTAGGATATTGCTGCATCCCAATATATTGGTGCTTATTCTATTCATTCATGTCCAGGGGTAATTTCAGTAAGGTTTTATCCAGGAGAATCACATTTTAAGTGGATCCTTTTTTTTTTTTTTTTTTTTAAGAACAAGCAGTTCAGTGGTAAAGACTCTGCCTGCAATGCAGGAGCTGCAGGAGTTGCAGGTTTGATCCCTGGGTCTAGAAGATTCCCCTGGAGGAGGGCATCACAAACCACTCCAGTAATCCAATGGACAGAGAGCCTAGTGGGCTACAGTCCATAGGGTTGCAAAGAGTTGGACATGACTGAAGCAACTGAGGATGCACCAAGTCTATTTTATCATTTTTGTCTTACAATTGGTACTTTTGGTGTCAAGTCTAAATTCTCTTTGCCTAGCCCTAGATCCTGATAATTTTCTCCTATGTTTCTGAAAGTTTTACAGTGTATATGGGGTATTTCTGTATTTTGTGTAATGAATGCCTAGTTACTACAGAAACATGTATTAAAAAGGCTGTCCATCCCCCACTGAATTTCTTTTGCCTGTTTGTCCAAAATCAGTTGGGCACATCTGCATGGGTATATTTCTGCATTCTATATTTTGCTTAATTGTTGTATAGGTCTATCACTCCATCAGTAGCACACTATTTTGAAAGCTATAGATAAATGTTAGGCCTTAATACCCCACATGATTCTATTTTTCAAGATTGTTTTAGCTATTCTAGGAACTATGCCCTTTCATATACATTTCAGAAAAAATCTTGTCTGTGTCTCCAAAAAAAAAAAAAAAAAAAAAAAGCTGGGACTTTGACAGTGATTGCGCCGGCAATCACTGTCAAATGTATAGGTTGATGTATAGGTCAATTTCAGGAAATTTGACAACTTTCAGTTCAGTTCGGTAGCGCAGTTGTGTCCGACTCTTTGTGACCCCATAAATCGCAGCATGCCAGGCCTCCCTGTCCATCACCAACTCCCGGAGTTCACTCACACTCACGTCCATCGAGTCAGTGATGCCATCCAGCCATCTCATCCTCTGTCGTCCCCTTCTCCTCCTGCCCCCAATTCCTCCCAGCATCAGCGTCTTTTCCAATGAGTCAACTCTTCGCATAAGGTGGCCCAAGTACTGGAGTTTCAGCTTTAGCATCATTCCTTCAACTCTACTGTGTTTATTCTTCCAAACTATAAACATGATATGCCTCTTCTTTTCTTAGATATCTTTAATTTCTTTTATCAGGGTTTTATGTTTTAGCATGCAGACCCTGTGTATGTTTTGTTATATTTATACCAAATTATGTCATTTCCTCTGAAGGGATTGCAAATTTAATTTTCCACATCCTCAGTGCTAGTATATAATAATTTAATTGATTTGTGTAAGTTGATGTATCTTGTGAACTAACATTTTATTTCTTAAGAACTTTTTGGTTTGGCCTGTAGGTTCTTTTTGGGGGATTTTCTTGTCATGTACAAATACGGGAAGTTTTATTTCTTCCTTTACTACCTGAATGCCTTTTTTCCTGTTTATTTATTTTGCTTTATAATATTGTATTGGTTTTGCCATACATTGACTTAAATCCGCTATGGGTGTACACGTGTTCCCCATCCTGAATCCCCCTCCCACCTCCCTCCGCATCCCATCCTTCTGGGTCATCCCAGTACACCAGGCCCAAGCACCGTGTATTATGCATTGAACCTGGACTGGCGATTTGTTTCACATATGATAATTTACATGATTCAATGCCCTTCTACCATATCATCCTGCCCTCGCCCTCTCCCACAGAGTCCCAAAGATTGTTCTATACATCTATGTCTCTTTTGCTGTCTCACATACAGGATTATCGTTACCATCTTTCTAAATTCCATATATATGCTTTAGTATACTGTATTGATGGTTTTCTTTATGGCTTACTTCATTCTGTGTAATAGGCTCCAGATTCATCCATCTCATTAGAACTGATTCAAATGTATTCTTTTTAATGGCTGAGTAATACTCCATTGTGTGTATGTACCACAGGTTTTATCCATTCATCTGCTGATGGACATCTAGGTTGCTTCCCTGTCCTGGCTATTATAAACAGTGCTGCTATGAACATTGGGGTACATGTGTCTCTTTCAATTCTGGTTTCCACAGTGTGTATGCCTGGCAGTGAGATAGCTGGGTCATATGGCAGTTCTACTTCCAGATTTTGAAGGAAACTCCACACTGTTCTCCACAGTGCCTGTACTAGTTTGCATTCCCACTAACAGTGTAAGAGTGTTCCCTTTTCTCCACACCCTCTCCAGCATTTATTGCTTGTAGACCTTTGAATAGCAGCCATTCTGACTGGCATGAAATGGTACCTCATTGTGGTTTTGATTTGCACTTCTCTGATAATGAGTGATGTTGAGCATCTTTTCATGTGTTTGTTAGCCATCTGTGTGTCTTCTTTGGAGAAATGTCTGTTTAGTTCTTTGGCCCATTTTTTGATTGGGTTGTCTGTTTTTCTGGAATTGAGCTGCAGGGGTTGCTTGTATATTTTTGAGATTAATTCTGTGTCCATTGCTTTATTTGCTATTATTTTCTCCCATTCTGAAGGCTGTCTTTTCACGTTGCTTATAGTTTCCTTTGTTGTGCAGAATCTTTTAATTTTAACTAGGTCCCATTTGTCTATTTTTGCTTTTACTTATAATATTCTGGGATGTGGGTCATAGAGGATCCTGATGTGATTTATGTCAGAGGGTGTTTTACCTATATTATCCTCTAGGAGTGTAATAGTTTCTGGTCTTACATTTATATCTTTAATCCATTTTGAGTTTATTGTTGCATATGGTGTTAGAAAGTGTTCTAGTTTCATTCTTTTACAAGTGGTTGACCAGTTTTCCCAGCACCACTTGTTAAAGAGATAGTCTTTCTTCCATTGTATATTCTTGCCTCCTTTATCAAAGATAAGGTGTCCAAAGGTGTGTGGATTTATCTCTGGGCTTTCTATTTTGTTCCATTGATCTATATATCTGTCTTTGTGCCAGTACCATACTTTCTTAATGACTGTGGCTTTGTAGTAGAGCCTGAAGTCAGGGAGGTTGATTCCTCCAGTTCCATTCTTCTTTGTCAAGATTTCTTATGCTATTCGAGGTTTTTTGTATTTCCATACAAATTGTGAAATTATTTGTTCTAGCTCTGTGAAAAATACCATTGGTACCTTGATAGGGATTGCATTGAATCTGTAGATTGCTTTGGGTAGTATACTCATTTTCACTATATTGATTCTTCTGTTCCATGAACACAGTATATTTCTCCATCTATTAGTGTCCTCTTTGATTTCTTTCACCAGTGTTTTATAGTTTTCTATATATAGATCTTTTGTATCTTTAGGTAGATATATTCCTAAGTATTTTATTCTTTTCGTTGCAAAAGTGAATGGAATTGTTTCCTTAATTTCTCTTTCTGCTTTCTCATTGTTAGTGTATAGGAATGCAAGGGATTTCTGTGTGTTAACTTTATATGCTTCAGCATTACTATATTCATTGATTAGCTCTACTAATTTTCTGTTGGAGTCTTTAGGGTTTTCTATGTAGAAGATCATGTCATCTGCAAATAGTGAGAGTTTTACTTCTTCTTTTCCAATTTGGATTCCTTTTATTTTTCTGCTCTGATTGCTGTGGCCAAAACTTCTAAAACTATGTTGAATAGTAGTGGTGAAAGTGCGCACCCTTGTCTTGTTCCTGACTTTAGGATAAATGTTTTCAATTTTTCACCTTTGAGGATAATGGTTGCTGTCGGTTCATCATATAAAGCTTTTATTATGTTGAGGTATGTTCCTTCTATTCCTGCTTTCTGGAGGGTTTTTAATCATGAATTGATGTTGAATTTTGTCAAAGGCTTTCTCTTCATCTATTAAGATAATCATATGGTTTTTATCTTTCAATTTGTTCATGTGGTGTACTACATTGTTTGATTTGCAGATATTGGAGAATCCTTGCATCCCTGGGATAAGGCCCACTTGGTCATGATGTATAATCTATTTAATGTGTTGTTGGATTCTGATTGCTAGAATTTTGTTAAGGATTTTTGCATTTATGTTCATCAGTGATATTGGCCTGTAGTTTTACTTTTTTTTTTTTTTTGTGGCATCTTTGTCAGGTTTTGGTATTAGGGTGATGGTGGCCTCATAGTATGAGTTTGGAAGTTTACCTTCCTCTGCAATTCTAGAAGTGTTTGAGTAGCATAGGTGTTAATTCTCTAAATTTTTGGTAGAATTCAGCTGTGAAGCCCTCTGGTCCTAGGCTTTTGTTTTTTGAAGATTTCTAATTACAGTTTCAGTTTACATGTTTGTGATGGGTCTGTTAATATTTTCTATTTCTTCCTGGTTTAATTTTGGAAAGTTGTACTTTTCTAAGAATTTGTCCATTTAACCAAGTTTTTCATTTTATTTGCATATAGATGCTGATAATAGTGTCTTATGATCCTTTGTATTTCTGTGTTGTCTGTTGTGATCTTTTTTTCCCTTTGTTTCTTGATGAGTCTGGCTAATGTTTTGTCAATTACATTTAACTTCTCAAAGAACCAGCTTTTGGTTTTATTGATTTTTGCTATGGTCTCTTTTGTTTCTTTTGCGTTTATTTCTGCTCTAATTTTTAAGATTTTTTTTTCCTTCTACTAAACCTGGGGTTCATAATTTCTTCCTTTTCAATTTACTTTAGGTGTAGAGGTAGGTTATTTATTTGACTTTTTCTTGTATCTTGAGGTAAGCTTGTATTGCTATGAACCTTCCCCTTAGCACTGCTTTTACAGTGTCCCATAGGTTTTGGGTTGTTGTGTTTTCATTTTCATTTGTTTCTATGCATATTTTGATTTCTTTTTTGATTTCTTCTGTGATTTGTTGGTTGTTCAGCAGTGTGTTGTTCAGCCTCCATATGTTGGAATTTTTAATAGTTTGTCTCCTGTAACTGACATCTAATCTTACTGCATTGTGCTCAGAAAATATGTTTGGAATGATTTCAAATGTTTTTGAATTTCCCAAGGCTGGATTTATGGCCCAGGATGTGATCTATCCTGGAGAAAGTTCTGTGTGAACTTGAGAAAAAGGTGAAATTCATTGTTTGGGGGTGAAATGTCCTATAGATATCAGTTAGGTCTAACTGGTCTATTGTATCATTTAAAGTTTGTATTTCCTTGTTAATTTTCTGTTTAGTTGATCTATCCATAGGTGTGAGTGGGGTATTAAAGTCTCCCACTATTATTGTGTTATTGTTAATTTACCCTTTTATACTTGTTAGCATTTGTCTTCTATATTGTGGTGCTCCTATGTTGAGTGCATATATATTTATGATTGTTATGTCTTCTTCTTTTATTGATCCTTTGATCATTATGTAGAGTCCTTCTTCATCTCTTTTCACAGCTTTTGTTTTAAAGTCTATTTTATCTGATATGAGTATTGCTACTCCTGCTTCATTTTGGTGTCTATTTGCATGGAATATCTTTTCCAGCCCTTCAGTTTCAGTCTGTATGTGTCCCTTATTTTGACGTGGGTCTCTTGTAGACAACATATATAGGGGTCTTCTTTTTGTATCCATTCAGCCAATCTTTGTCTTTCGGTTGGGGCATTCAGCCCATTTACATTTAAGGTAATTACAGATAAGTATGATCCCATTGCCATTTACTTTATTTTTGGGGGTTTGAGTTTATACAGCCTTTCTGTGTTTCCTGTCTAAAGAAAATCCTTTAGCATTTGTTGGAGAGCTGGTTTGGTGGTGCTGAATTCTCTCAGCTTTTGCTTGTCTCTAAAGCTTTTGATTTCTCCTTCGTATTTGAATGAGATCCTTGCTGGATACAGTAATCTGGGCTGTAGGTTATTTTCTTTCATGACTTTAAGTATGTCCTCTAATTCCCTTCCGGCCCGAAGAGTTTCTATTGAAAGCTCAGCTGTTATCATTATGGGAATCCCCTTGCGTGTTATTTGTTGTTTTCCCCTTGCTGCTTTTAATATTTGTTCTTTGTGTTTGATCTTTGTTAATTTGATTAATATGTTTCTTGGGGTGTTTCACCTTGGATTTATCCTGTCTGGGACTCTTTGGATTTCTTGGATTAGAGTGATTATTTCTTTCCCCATTTTAGGGAAGTTTTCAACTATTATCTCCTCAACTATTTTCTCATGGTTTTTCTTTTTGTCTTCTTCTTCTGGGACTCCTATGATTCAATTGTTGGAACATTTAACATTGTCCCAGAGGCCTCTAAGTTTGTCCTAATTTCTTTTCATTTTTTTTTTCTTTTCTCCTCTCTGTTTCATTAATTTCTACCATTCTATCTTCTACCTCACTTATCCTATCTTCTGCCTCCGTTATTCTACTGTTGGTTCCCTCCAGAGTGTTTTTTTTTTAATCTCATTTATTGCATTATTCATTATATATTGCCTCTTTTTTTATTTCTTCTAGGTCCTTGTTAAACCTTTCTTGCATCTTCTCGATCCTTGTCTCCAGGCTATTTATCTGTAACTCCAATTTGTTTTCAAGATTTTGGATCATTTTCACTATCATTATTTGAAATTTTTATCAGGTAGTTTTCCTATCTCTTCCTCTTTGGCTTGGTTTTGTGGGCATTTATCCTGTTCCTTTACCTGCTGGGTATTTCTCTCCCTTTTCATCTTGTTTATATTGCTGTGTTTGAGGTGGCCTTTCTGTATTCTCATAGTTGGTGGTTCCTCTGTATTGTGGAGGTTCCTCACTGTGGGTGGGTTTGTACCGGTGGCTTGTCAAGGTTTCCTGGTTAGGGAAGCTTGTGTTGGTGTTCTGGTGGGTGGAGCTGTATTTCTTCTCTCTGGAGTGCAATGAAGTGTCCAGTAATGAGTTTTGCGATGTCATTGGGTTTGATGTAACTTTGGGTAGCCTGTATATTGATGCTCAGGGTTATGTTCCTGTGTTGATGGAGAATTTGCATGGTATGTCTTACTCTGGAGCTTTCTGGCCCTTAGGTGGTGCTTGGTTTCAGTGTAGGTATGGAGGCGTTTGATGAGCTCCTATTGATTAATGTTCCCTGGAGCCAGGAGCTCTCTGGTATTCTCAGGATTTGGACTTAAGCCTCCTGCCTCTGGTTTTCAGTCTTATTCTTACAGTAGCATCAAGACTTCTCCATCTCTACAGCATGGATGATAAAACATCTAGGTTAATGATGAAAAGTTTCTCCACAGTGAGGGACACCCAGAGAGGTTCACAGAGTTACATGGAGAAGAGAAGAGGGAGGAGGGAGATAAAGGTGACTAGAAAGATAATAGGGGGGATCAAAGGGGGAGAAAGCAAGCTAGCCAGTAATCACTTCCCTTTGTGCTCTCCACGGTTTGGTTCCCTCAGAGATGTTCACAGAGTTACATAGAGAAGAGAAGAGGGAGGAAGGAGGCAGAGATGGCTAGGAGGATAAAAGGGGGAATCAAAAGGAGAGAGACAGATCCAGCCAGTAATCAGTTCCTTAAGTGTTCTCCACAGCCCAGAACACACAATGAGATTCAGAGTTGGACAGAGAAGAGAAGGGGGAGGGAGGAGATAGGGGTGACCTGGCTGAGAAAAAGGAGAGTCATAATGGGGAGAGAGCAATCAGGCAGGTGATCTCACTCCCAAGTAAAAATGGGTATTGAAGATTGGGTTCTTAAAGGTACAAAGTTGATAACAAATACCAAAAAGCAACGATTAAAAATCTAGAGTAGAGTTTAGATTCTCAAAAATACAATATAAAAAAGTCACAAAAATTATAAAATATATATATATATGTGAAATTTGCTTTAAAAATAGGGTCTTTTTTTTGCAAGGTAATAGTAGGTTATAAAAGTGAAAATTAAAGGAGTAATGGTGACTTAAAATAATTAAAAATAATAAAAAAATTTTAATTAAATTTAAAAAATAATAATAGTAAAAATATATCTAAGACTTTCTCTGGAGCTGTTGCGAACTGTGTGGGGTCAGTTCATTTTCAGATAGTTCTTTGTTCTGGCTTGTACTTCTCAAGGTCTATAGGCCCCTTCCTATGTAGTCGGTGCTAACTACAGGGTTTTAATCTATCGCACCTGACACTTCCAAGTGGTTCCCTCTGTTTATTTTAGCTTCTTCTGTTTGTTGGTCTCTTCAGTGTCTAATTTCTGCTCTGACACAAGGGGCATGGTGGTGGTCACTTTTTTTTTTTTTTTTTTTTTTTAGGCTCGCTTGTTCAGTCGTGCTTTGGGAAGGGAGGAACACTGCAAACAAATGTCACTGGCATGTGCTCGCAGTAATTCAGCCACACTTGTTTGCCCCCCACTCATGGCATGTGTGCTTTCCCAGTCTACACTGCTCTCAGACTCTAGGTTGCTCTGCTGGAAACTGTCTGATTCTGGCCCTGGTTTACCTGTACTTCCCAGGTCTAAACCTCTCAGGTTCAGGTTCTCGGGTACTCCACAAAGGCGCAGACTTGGTTGGGCCTGCGTTTTGCGCCATCCCAGGTCTGAGCAGCTCAGGTGACCAGGTGTTTGGTGCGTGTCGTCGCCCCCAGTTGAAGGCTGCAACTTATCCCCTCCCCTGTCCCAGCTGCTTGGTTTTCTGGGTGTGTATCTTCTGGGGAGCTGATCTCTGGCTGCAACCCTCCCGGCAGATGTCGACCGTCCAGAAACCAAAGATGTCTTGGTTAGTAACAAAGTCTGGTTGCAGTTTGGTATAGGATGCCTCTCTTAGGCTGTGATTGCCCTCTTCCATCTCTGGCTGCACTCACCTGCCTGTCTCTGGCAGGGAATAGGTTGATTCGCAGCCAGCTAGCTCTGCTCAATCCTTTGTTCTGTGAGCATGCCTGGCAGTGTCTTAGGTTAGGGCTTTTTGCCTTTTCACTGGATAGCTATCCCAGTCTGGGTTGCTATCTCAAGCTAGTTTCCTCAGATTGCCCTCAGGCAAGGCCCCAAAGGGCCTTGTCCTTACCCTAGGCAATGCAGCCTGCTCCTCCCTGTGCCACCCAGGCTCGCTAGTGTGGGATGGGACCATCTGGGCTGCTGCTCCTCTGGGAGTTGCTGTTAGGCATGTAATCTGTGGGTTTTAATTATTTATTTATATTTCTTCCCGGTTATTTTGCCCTCTGAGATTCCAAGGCTCACCACAGACCCATCGGAGAGAGTGTTTCCTGGTGCTTGGAAACTTCTCTCTTTTTTAAGATTCCTGGGATGGATCTCCATCCCTACCTCTTTTGTCTCTCTTTTTATCTTTTGTATTTTGTCCTACCTCCTTTTGAAGACAATGGCCTGCCTTTTTGGGTGCCTGATGTCTTCTGCCAGCATTCAGAAGTTATTCTGTGGAATTTACTCCGTGTTCAAATGCTCTTTCAATGAATTTGTGGGGGAGAAAGTGGTCACCCCATCCTATTCCTCCACCATCTTAGGACCGCCTCCATGAATGCCTTTTATTTATTTTAATTGCCTTAGTGCAGTGGCTAGAGCTTCCAGTACTGTGTGGAATACCAAAGACATTCTTGCCTTGTTCCTGATCTCAGAGGAAAGCCTTCAGTCTTTGACTATTTTGATGTTATCTGTAAGGTTTTTAGATATTCCATATCAGGGTGAAAAGTGCCCCTCTATTGCTAGTTTACTGAGTACTTTTGTCATTGAAATGAGATTTTTCTGAATCTATTGAGATGATCATGTTTATTTTCTATATTCTTTTGGTACAAGGTATTACATTAACTGATATTCTTGTGTTGAATCACTTTTGCAAACCTGGAATAAATCCCACTTGATAACAGTGTATAATACTTTTTATAAGGTGCAGGATTCAATTGCTAATATTTTATTGATATTTTTTTGCATCTAAACATGAGAAATATCAGTTTATAATTTTCTTGTGCCATTTTATCTGGTTTTTGTTGTTAAGATAATACTGGTCTCATAGAATGAATTGAAGTGTTCCTTCCTCATCTGTTTTCTTGAAGACACTGTACAATGGTGTTGATGTTTCTTTAAGTATATCCTTTAAAACTGTGAAACTGAGGCTGGAGATTTCCTTTTTTAGGGAGCTTCTAATTATGAGTTCAGTTATTTGTTTTTTTTAGGGACTATTCAGATTATTTTATCTTAGTTGGGATTTGGTAGTTTGTGGTTTTCAAAGAATTATTCCTTCCAATTTATTTATTTTTGTTTTTCAATTATAAAATTAATGTTTTCTCATGTAATATTCCCAGATATAATTTTGATGAGGTAAGAATCATAATGCTGGTAGTTTTAATGGGACCATGCAGCTGCTTATTTACTAGCTCTGAGATTTTAGTTATGAACTTGGTACAATTAAGATAATTCATTTGTTGGACTACAGGAGAAGGGTAATCCTTTGCTTCAACTGAATTTCAAGTTAATAACTATACTCAATTGGATATGGGAAGCAGCAGGAGTTCAGCAACTCATAAGGCCCAAGAGATACAAGGATAGGTTCATATGAAAAGCACTAAAGAGTTGGAAACATACCTGTTTGGAATCCAATTTCTGCCACTTATAAACTGTGTGATTCTGGGGAAGTTAACATTTCTAAACTTTTTTTTTTCTTCCTCTGTAAAATGGAAATAATAATACTGTCTATCTTATAAGGTTCTGATCATCAAATGAATCAGATGCATAGAATCTCTCAATATATAGAGTGCATATATATTTATAATTAGTCTTACTATTTAAATTGGGTATGCCTGGGTAATGGCCACTAAAATTGCTTATTTGTTCTAACTCTCCAGATTCTCCCTAACACCTTTAGGTGAGCAGGGCTTCTCTAGTAGCTCAGATGGTAAAGAACCTCCCTGCAATGCATTAGACCCAGATTCGATCACTGGGTCTGGAAGATCCCCTGTAGAAGAAAATGGCTGGCTACCCACTCCAGTATTCTCGCCTGGGGAATTCCATGGACAGAGTGGCCTGGCGGGATACAGTCCATAGGTTGCAAAGAGTTGGACACGACTGAGCAACTGACACTTGGGGGAGTGGGAGATACAACATATTGGGTGTAAGATAGGCTCAAGTATGTATTGTACAACATGGGGAATATAATCAATATTTGTAATAAATGTAAACAGAAACAAATCTTTAAAAATGCATAAAATAAAAAAAAAAAAAACGAATTCTCACTACCACTTTTTCTTACCTTGCTCAATATGATTTTCTGTGAACTTTCACTGAAAACAGAAACTATGGCATGTGACTCATAATCTGCAGTATCTTTCAAGTGACAAAACCAACTAATATTACCTTGACCATAATGATTCCTCTTTGATATTTCTTATTTCAGGATCTACCTCTTCCAGGAATCTTTCCCCATTGAATACCCATCATTCTTAAGCCATCTGCACAATCCCTCATCATAAAATCTCTCCATTCATATATTGACAGTCATTTAGTGAGCATATGCTATACATGAGAAATATTTTCCCTCTAAGATTTGCAGTCTCTCACCATTGACTAGATCTTTACTACCTGTGAAATCTTTAAATTCCATTGAATTTTATATATCTCTAAAAACTGAAGCAAGGAGTCCCTGAGCACAAAAGAAAACCCTTAATCCCTGGGTTGCTGGGGTGAGGATGGGATTGGGGAGGATGGAAAAAAATTTTTGATGTTCTTTTTGTCTAATCACAACTATAATTTCCAGGTCTCTCAGAAATTACCTACTAACTCCCCTTCCTTTTTATAACATAATTAGTCCTTCTGGCTCCTCTGACTTTTCTATTTTCCTTTAATTTATCAATTTCCTTTGAATTTTTTTGTCTATGTTCAACCTGGACCCAATGCTAAAATGATCCCTTTAACAACACCTCAAATTCCTTCTCTTATGCTTCTGTAGGACCATTCAGCAGAACTCAAATGATTAATTAATTCTAAAGTACTTCTCATCCATATGTGGAGGAATGGAACCCTGGTGAAATAAACCAAAAATATGAATTCATGTTGGCAACATTACAACAGCTTATTATTACATCTGGGCCTTTCATGTTGCCCTTCAGTCCTTTTAGTTGATCTGAGCCAACACTTTCAAATTCATGGCTATTCCAAAAATTCTCCCTTTTCTCAATTCAATATTCAAATGTGGACTCACACATTTTCAAAAGATGACATAGGGAATCAGAATGTCCTCCCTCAATTTCTAACCCTTCTACTTACAAACTCATCTGTATCTACAGCCCTCTTCATGTCTTTTCAAGACAAATCACTCCACTTTAACCCTTATCCTCACCCCTCCCTATGTCCCCTGCAACCTTCACAGTCCCCTCCCTCTCTACTGATTCTTTACTCTCAGTCTATAAATATAGAAAAAAAAAATTCTCCCAAAATGAACACTACCCAACCCTTCTTTGAGCTCTGTTGCTACCATTCTGTTTTCTGTCTGAATTTCTCAGAAGGGTAATATACATCCAGAATCCCTCTTTTCTAACTTCACTCTGCAACTAACTGCAATCTAGCTTTTGCTTTCATATTCCATCAAATATCTCTTACACATATTACTAGTTATCTTCTAAATACCAATGGGTAACCCCCACCCACTTTGTGTTTTACAGGATATCAGTCCTGCAGTTATTGTTGTTGATTTAAGCTCCCCATCCTGAAATGTCAAAAATCTTGGTTTCTGAGAAGTTATATACTTAATACGGTTTTGGGGATATAATACTATAAAACTTCTGTGACATTACATACTACTATTTTTTTTTTTTTTTTTAGTATTTATTTATTTATTTTGGCTGTGCTAGTTCTTAGTTGTGGCATGTGGAACCTGGGTCCCTGAATTGGGAGTTTTGAGTATTCGTCACTGGACAACTAGGGAAGTTTCACTACAGATTGTTTTATCTTAAGGTTTATTTTGACCTTATTGAAATACAATTTACTTACAGTAAAATGTCCTCATTTTAAGAATACCATTGGCTCAGTATGACAAATGTGCACACTCCTGTAATTACCACTGTACTTAAGATAAATAGTATTTCCTTCATCCCCCAAAGTCCCCTCTTGCCCCTTTTCAGTCATTCCTCTCTCCCTCCCCAGACCCAGCTAACTGCTAATTTGTTCCCTGGATAACCTTAGATCAGTTTTTTCCTTTAAAATATTTCATATGAAAGAAATTGTATAGTATTTACTCTTTGGTTTCTGGTGTGTTTCTTATAGCATGATGTTTTTGAGACTCATCTGTTTTGTTTGGTGTATTAGTAGTTCACCGGGGCTTCCCAGGTGGCACTAGTGGTAAAGAACCCACCTGTCAATGAAGAAGACACAAGTTCGATCCCTGGGTTGGGAAGATTCCTAGGAGGAGGCCATGGCAACCCACTCAAGCCCACGAACAGGGGAGCCTAGGGGGCTAAAGTCCATGGTGTTGCAAAGAGTTAGGACTGAAGCATCATAGCAGGCATGCACACACCTTAGTTTGTTTACCCATTCACCAGCTATTGAGCATTCAAGTTTTCAATTTTTGCCTATTACAAATAGAAGTACTTATTCTTGCCTGGGAAATTCCATGGACAGAGGAGCCTGGCGGGCTATGGTCCATGGGATCACAGAGTCAGACATGACTGAGTGAATGAGCACACTTGCATATGAACATTTGAGTGGCCAGTCAAGTGGCACAAAAACTATTTTATTTATCCTGTGTCTCACTGGTCCTCCTTTGTTTCCTTATGGTCTCTTTTTGAGCCCCCAAATGTTGATATTCTCAAGAGTTATAGTTTAGTTCCAAAGGTATTATTACTCTGCAAATTTTCACTGGAGATCTTATCCACTTTCACCGTTTCAACTCTTCATGCTCAGTCACTCCATCGTGTCTGAAAATTTGGGACTCCATGGACTATAGCCCACCAGGCTCATCTGTCCATGGGATTTCCCAGGCTAAAATACTGGAGTGGGTTGCCATTTCCTTCTCCAGGGATTCTTCCCAACCCAGGGGTTGAACCTGCATCTCCTGCATTACAGGCCGATTCTTTACAGCTGAACCATCACGGAAACCATTTTTCAACTCTTATCTATATGGTGATCACTTCCAAATCTATGACTTTCCTGGCTAAATGCTATACATCCATCGAAATTCAACTTTGGTGTCACTTCCTCCAGGAAGTTTTCCTTTATAATACCAGGTTTGTCAGGTACCCTTCCTCTGAATTTCTTAAATAACTTGTTTATATCTACCATCACTCTTTGCTATATTTCATATAAAATAATAATGCTTATGGGTCTGTCTTCCCAACTAGGGTGTGAACTCTCTCAAAGTAGTATTTGAGGCTCATTTATCTTTGTATTTCCAGTGACTAGCATAGTGCCTGGTGCTAATAGCTAAGTGACTGTCTGGGGGATCTAATAATAGTATATACCCTTCCTAAGGAGTTAGGAATGAAGAAAAATAATACCTTTGCCATTCCCTAAATTTTCTGGCCCGGGCATTGATTTCATTATCATAAACAGTTTTCATGTTGGGTGTGTGAGTCATGATCCAATCATCCCTGGGTGGATGTACAGTTTATATAGCCAGCAATGCAAGGAGATCTCTCTCAGCAAATAAACATCCAAGTGTCTCCACCACTAAAGGATCTCCTTGTTAAGCTCCCAAATCTTTTCTTTCCTCACTCAAACATTATTGAACCTCTATTATGAGGCAGAATTTATGCTTGGTTTTGGGGATACTAAAATGAGAATAACATAAAATCCTTATTCCAAAGAATTTTTCAGTTCTGTTTTCCTTAATATTCTGATGCTCCTTCTGTATCCACATTTGCACTGGGATTAAAGTGGAAGCAAAATTTTGGTAGGATTCCAAATTGAATATTGATGAGAAGTGGGAAGAACAAAAGTACTTAGCAGGGTGGCATGGTTGATACTGTTTCCATTTATATAGATATAATGCTGCATTATAAATACATCTAAGAAGTTGCAAAATATGGTGAAGAATGGCTGAGGTTCAGAGCCAAACAGACCTGAGTTTGAATGCTGGCTGTGCTACATACTGGCTGTGTCACTTTGGGTAGGCAACTCTATGAGGTTTATATTTTCAGCTGCAAAATGGGAAAAGTGGTATCTGTCTCTAGGGACGTTTTGGAAATTAAATGATATAGTGTAAATAAAAAGCCTGCGATGTAGTAAACATTCAAAACATGTAAGTCCCTAAACCCAAACACCATCCATCCGTCTCTCAGCAATTGAAGTGAGTGAAAGTCGCACAGTCTTGTCCAACTCTTTGCTACCCCATGTACTATACAGTCCATGAAATTCTCCAGGCCAGAATACTGGAGTGGGTAGCCTTTCCCTTCTCCAGGAAATCTTCCCAACCCAGGAATCGAACCCAGGTCTCCTGCATTGCAGGCAGATTCCTTACCAACTGAGGTATCAGTGAAGCCCTTCAGCAGTTGATAGTTTCACTTTTTAAATAATATTCCAGTTCTATAACAGGAATGTTTCTTTAAAACTTAGAATGGCAGGCCTTAAGAATTTGAAAATATCAACCCCTCCATGAGAAAACAATCAGCTTTTTTGCAAGCCCAAATCCTGGCAGAAAATGCTACATGCCTCACCCTCACACTCCGTCCTTGGGTGATCACTGTGCCAGAAAGGTCTGCTATGTGCTTACAGTTTAGGGAGAGAATCTGCCAATATGAACTCATTGATGTCTGCTTATTTCAGTCTTAAAAAAAGAATATGTCACCTCCGTAAATTCAGTACACTTTCCTCAACTAGATATGTCCAGTTCAAAGATGGAAGACAGTAAGCTTGTCAGTCTTGTCAGTTTATAAGTCTTGGAAGAGAAACATGGAGCCATTTAAACTGACAATTTCAGCAAAACAAATCTTAAAATCTTGAACTCTCAGACTTTGGTGTCTGCCTTATATGCTCATCTGAAATATATTTACAAATGAAAGGATGATACCTTGTGAGATGGCTGCCCATCTTATAGGTTCAGTCAGTCAGGGCAGGCTGGTGGCCCTAGCCTGGTGGAGCAGAAGCCAAAGTTATATTGTGTTCAGCTTCCAATACTCCTATCATCACTCTTTCTTCCTCTACAGTTTTACCCACTTTCCTTTGCTCTCTTCCAAGCCATCCAAACATGCTGTCAGGAAGGAATGAATAACAGTTATTTAGATCCTAATGTGAACTTAATTCAAGTTGATTACCTCATCTATGAATTTTTAAAATTAATTCTCCCATTGACATTCTTTCATTCATTCAATAAGTACCGAATAAGAGAATTAATATAGACATAGCCCCTGGCATTAGAGAGGTTACAGTTGGAAGGGGGAGACAGATAATTTTAACCTCATAAAATATATATAGTTACATATTATGATAAATTCAGTGAAAGGAAAAATGCAGAGTCCTATGAGAAAAATTAATAGAGAATGCTAAGACTGGGAGGCCAAGGAAAATATGCCTTGGAGAATTCATGGAAGCTGAGATTTAAAGGAAAGGTAGGAAATCATCAGCCTAATGTGATGGGGGGTTTAGTTAAGGCTGAGTGTTGGAAGCAGAAGTATTAGCATGTGCAAAGGACATGTGTTGGGAAGAAGCTTGTAACTTTTATTGAACAGAGAAAAGAAGGGTAGTGAGCCTGGAGGGCTTTAATTCTAAGGAATAGAAACCTCTCTAGTAACTTCCAAGTGGAAATCCTACCCTTGGCTACTTGTTCTCCCCCAAGGTATACTGAGTCTCATCTCCATATACATATTTTCCTCCTAATATAGTCTATTAGGATTTCATTTTTCTTAATATAGTCTATTTTCTATTAGACCTTGCTGATACCAGATTATATCTTAGGACCTTTATTCTGTGCTTCTTATATGAGAACACTGTGAAAAGCATGATCATCTTTAATCCTCACATCAGTCTTATGACATAGATATTAAAATGACCGTACTCATTTCACAGAAGACAAAACTGAGGCTCATAAGTAAATAACTGCCTAAGGCAAAAGGGGTGTCATATTTGACACCATGACTATTCTCTTACCTCTCTGCAATAATGTCTGTTCCAAACAGGAATTTAGTCTCAAAGCCAAATTTCATCAGATTAGGTTTCTCAGTTCAGTCCAGTCACTCAGTTGTGTCTGACTCTGTGACCCCATGGAAGGCAGCATGCCAGGCTTCCCTGTCCATCACCAACTCCCAGAGCTTACTCAAACTGATGCCCATTGAGTCAGCGATGTCATCCAACCATCTGATCCTCTGCCGTCCCCTTCTCTTCCTGCCTTCAATCTTTCCCAGCATCAGGGTCTTTTCCAATGAGGCAGTTCTTCACATCAGGTGGTCAAAATATTGGAATTTTAGCCTCAGCATCAGTCCTTGCAATGCATATCTAGGACTGATTTCCTTTAGGATGGACTGGTTGGATCTCCTTGCAGTCCAAAGGACTCTCAAGAGTCTTATCCAATGCCACAGTTCAAAAGCATCAATTCTTCACCACTCAACTTTCTTAATAGTACAACTCTCACATCCATACATGATTACTGGAAAAACCATAGCTTTGACTAGATGGACCTTTGTTGGCAAAGTAGTCTCTGCTTTTTAATGTGCTTTCTAGTTTGGCCATAGCTTTTCTTCCAAGGAGCAAGCGTCTTTTAATTTCATGGCTGCAATCACCATCTGCAGTGATTTTAGAGAACAAGAAAATAAAGTTTCTTACTGTTTCCATTGTTTCCCCATCTATTTGCCAGGAAGTGATGGGACCAGATGCCTCTACACAACAGCAATTAGTAAATATCCTCCTTCAGTTTATAGAGCTTGAAAGAGTAGTCTTAGTCTCTCAACATTTTATTGATAAAGCAATGACTGGACTGATATATATTAGGAAAATGCTGACCTTGCTGGCAAATGATAATATTGAGGTTGTCAGGGAAGATGTAACAGTACCTCATTTTAAAAGTTAATTATTCCCAAAGAATTCTGCTTTATTATTGTACAAATCCCTGAAAATACTTTCTGCAACCAAATTTAGTTTGTTTGCCTACCCATTAGAAGAGTACATATTCAGATAAACATAAAGCTTTTATCACATAAAGTGATAGAAGCCTATGACTGTGGTCTGAATGCTTGTATCCCTCTGAAATTAATATATTGAAATCCTAACACCCAGTATGATGGTATTCAGAGGTGAGGCCTTTTGGTGGCCCTCAGATCTTGAGGGTGGAATCCTTATGAATGTGATTAATGCCCTTATAAAACAGGCCCCTGAGAGCTGACTCAGCCCTTCCACTATATGAAGATATAATGAGAAATCTGCAGTTCAAAAGAGGCCCTCACCAGACCATGCTGGCACCCTAATCTCTAACTTCAAGCCTCCAGAACTGTGAAAAATAAATTTCTGTTGTTTATAAGCTTATTTTTGTTATAGCAGCCCAAATGGACCTAGATACCTACCATTCAAGATGCACTTATCTGGGAGTATTCCCATTTAAGAGTAAGTTGATCTCTCCATTCAAAGTCATATACATATTCACATAGGTGAATGCTGTACATAATTAAGGCACAGACTGACTAATTCTAAGTATTTTAAAACCTAGCTATTGTGGGTAAGATTTGATGGGGAGCTATGTTTAGGCTGTAGTAGTTAAAGGGCCATGGCTGGGAGATCATGAATAGTATTCAGGGTTGGGTCTTCTCAAGTATTAATGGATGAGGGCTGGCTGAAGAAGCAGAGAAGATTACAGTGGTGTCAAAGACAGTGACCACAAGAAGAAAGGTGAATGGGAAAGGCTGGTGTATAGCTAAGGAGCAGAGATTAAACAGAAATGGCATTGGCAGAAACTAAGACCAGGATTTTAAAATAACTAAGTGGATCTTATTATTATCACAATGGAGTCTCATAGGTTATCTGAGTCAGAGGTTGCAAACTGGCTATCTGCAGGACAGATCTAGTCCAAGGCATGTTTTGTTTGACGTGGGCAGTAATGTAAAATAACTTAAATTAGTTGCTAACATAAAAATATGTGGGAGAGTTTGCATAAAAAATCTGGATATCTAATATCATTGAAGAATCAGAATGTTTTGAAAAATGGAATCTGTATTCTCTCAAAGCAATGATCTGTTGGAGAAATGAGCTCAGTAGTGGCTTCTCTTTAAGTTAAACTAGGGCTCTGCAGTTTACCTCACTTCCCACCACTCCCTATTGCTTATCTGATTCTAGTGCAGGGAATCAATTGCTATAACATTTCCTATTGCTCTGGCTATTGCTTTTGGCACAAGATACATATTTACATGATATGATTTATATCACCTGCCTATCTCTATCAGGCATTTGAGTTTGGGATCCCTGGATCTAGGGAAAAATCTCTATTTTAGAGATAGTAAGGTCCAAGGAGATCAAGTGACTTGCCATAGTCTCACAGCTTGTAAAACAAACAAACAAAAAAACCTGGACTAAAATCTGACTCCTAGTTCATTGTACTTATTTCTACTGCATCCTGCTATGCAGTTAGGCAGTGTGTAGCACGTTGTGATCTTTTAACTGGAAGAAGTTAGGTCTTGCATCCTCAGTGACTTCTCTTTTCCTCTCCCTCCTTCATACAGGGAAGAAGAACTCTTCTCAGTTGTAGATTACTATAGTCTGTCAGGGTGAATTTTATTTATCTATGTATGCCCTATTATCCATGAACAGCCCATAGCTCTGTCAGAAAGAACCCTAGTTCCTTATAACAGATTAAGTGGTAGCAAGGGTTTGAGAGGAGACTGGGTCATTGGATCCTCTGTAATTATCCGCAGTGGCTGGGGCTCCTGAACCCTGTTGGCTTCTGACATACAGATCTTAGTAGCTGTGATTTGGACCAAACTTCTGATACTATCCCTCATTAAAGCACTGGGCAAATGTCCCTCCCCTTTTCTCCTATTAATGCTTCTAAAAATGAAGATTCCTTATTAAAAATTCTGTAAGATCTATTATCATTCCCTAAGATTGAGCCTGTATACATTTTCAGGATAAATATAAATATCTAATACAATTCACATTTCATATCTATGCTTATTCATTTTAGTATTTTTCAATTTACATAAATTGCTTCAGTATAGCAGAGGGATAAGGGGGAATTTTTATTTGCTCCAAATTGTCTGTTTCAGCTCTCTACACATAGACTATCAATGGTTAATATTTTAAGTTATATAGATTTGGATTTGGGAGTCCAACCAATTCTGGGGTGTCCACTAGTTTTATATCAACATAAAACAAATGTGAAATTTAAATTTTCAGACCTTCTTCTCAACATGGGAATCTAAAAAGGCTTGGGATTTAGAACTTCAATTGAAAAGCTTGTATTGCCGTTCTGAACAATCTGGATACTGGGAGAAGTGATTGTATGAGAGACCCTTAGGCACATCAGGGAAGGAAGAATCTGCTAATGTTTAGAGTATGGATTTATCTTATTTTATTTCTACAAATGCCAAGCATTTTACTGCCAAAAGTGTGTATAAATTTATATATAGCTTCTAATCACAGAAGGAGAATATGAAATTGACATATATCTGGGAAGCTGTGGGTTCTTGCAGAAATTTGTGAAGTGGAAAACAGAAACTCTCGTTCAATTTAGCTTAAATAACTTACGTAAACATAACAAGTGCTTGTGCTTATAAAATGGATGCTAATCAATGAGGCAGTCAATTCAAAATGTATTAGCCAATTCATATTGGATTTCACATACTGGATATTGACATTAAACATTTCTCTTTTACATTGTCTACTTCTAAACCAAGTGACAAATCAGCTATAGATTTAGGAAAATGGAATTTAGGTTGCTATAAACAGAATTCCTAAATTCCTGGAAGGAAGAGTTCATATTTTCAAAAAAGAAAGATTGTAAAATACCAAAAGAGTAATAAAAATAGTGAATGTTATTTTCCCAACAGAGATCCAGTTAAAAAATAACTCTTTGTGTTAGAAATTCCAGAGCTTGCTTTGACATCAAGATAATTATAGTTTATTTGTTCCAATCTCCTATCTTTGACTCATAACCTCACTGACTGACCTTAAAACAGAATATTCTTTTTTATTCTACTCGAGTTGTGCTTGAATTTTGCTTATTCCTGTCATTAAAACTGATCAAATATGGAATTGCTGAGTTATCTTTTTCTTCACATACATGCATGGTTAGTAGAAAATCAGGCTTGAAAATCGGTGGCTGTTTTGTTTTGAAAAGTTTGTTAATGTGTAGGTTTATTGATTAAGATGTTCAAGAAGAGAAGTATTACTGCTCACAGTGATGTTTAGATATTACCCAAAGGTAAGACACAGGAACAGATTACCTCATGAATAAATGAGGCAAGAAATTTTTCTCTTCAGGTCATCACCCATCTCCATTTGGAAAGGAAAGTCATTTAATGCATTGGAAGAACTTAATGAGGTCCAATATCCTGCTATCACACATTTTCAGGGCAGGTTTGCAACACTCATGTAACTATTTGTGTATTTGAACTATCAATCAGAGACATCAGGTCCCCACCCATGATTTTCCTCATGCTATTTCTAACTGCAAGTTGATTCATTTTAAAAATAAGAAAATGGTAAGTGATAATATTATAAAATAATCCCAACTTTATGAGATAATCATTGTTCATATATTAGTTTATATCCCTCCAAAAAATTTCCTATGCATAGGTTGTGTGTATATGTACGGATGCATACAACAGTTTAACAAAAATTGAGATTGTGGTCTAAGGGGTTTTTTATCCTGGTATTTTTACTTATGAATATACTGTAAAGATTTTCTCATGGAACACAGAAACATGTTTTTGACAGCTGCCTAATGTTTCATGACCATACTTTATTTTGAGACTCTCTTAATGTTGGAGATTTAGGTTGTTTTCAATTTAACAGCAGTATAAATAATGCTTTAATGAAGCTCATGTGCATAAATTTTTGTTCAACAATGATTAGTTTCTGAGGATAAATTTTTATTTTATTTTATTTTATTTTTGGTTTTTATTTTTTACTTTTTTTGCTGGGTTAAGGGTATGGACAATTTTAAGTCTTTTGATATATGAAGCTGTGTTGCCCTTCAGAAACATCATTTGATTTAACTCTAGTACCAGAAGCATCTATTTTCTGCATCTTTTCCCACACTAGAATGTGTGTGTATGTGTGTTTGTCTGTATTACACACACAAATAATCTTTGTCAGTGTGGGAAAGTGTATAGCCAAAAATAATGTTTCACTACTTTAGTGCCTTGTTAGTCATTTTTCTAACCCACTAGGACATTACATTTTGGGTAAATTTTCCATCCTTCAAGATGGCTCCTGCAGAAACAAGCAAGCAGTGCAACTTCTTGAATGAGGAATGGAGAATCTCACTGCCTGATTCCCTAATATGTGCCTAGAAGGGTAGGGTCGATAATAAAAGCCATGATCCATAGAACCATTAATGTATGTTAGATATTTTAAGTTACAGTTAGCCCTTGAGCAACAGAGGTTTGAACTGAGGGTCCACTTATATATGGATTTTTTTCAACAGTAAATACTATAGTGTTACATCATCTGCAGTTGATTGAAACTGAGTATGGGGAAATGCAGATATGGAGCAATTGTGTATATCCAGGGCCGACTATAAGTTACACATAGGCTTTTGCTGCATGAAGAGTTGGCATTCCTAATCCAGCATTGTTCAAGGGACAATTGTATTTCTAACTTCGCCATGCCGTTTCAAAAGACTTTACTCATTATACAGATGAGGAAAATAAAGGTCAGGAAGCAGGGTATTTCAATAGGCTAAAAGTATAGATGTTGGAATCAAATATGCTTGATAAATTAACTGCACCATCTACTGGCTGTATAACCATGTGTGAACATATGTAAAATGCAATCCATTACACCTACCTTGTAGGGTTTTTATGCAGCTTAGTGAAATAATGAATTTCAACCTGGAACCTAATTATACTCAGTTCATAGCACTAATTATTGCTTTTTTAAAAAATACATAATTTTGGAATTTAAATTTGCCTAAATTTTATATTACTGAAAGTGAAAGTGAAGTCACTCAGTTGTGTCCAACTCTTTGTGACCCCCATAGACTGTAGCCTACCAAACTCCTCTTTCCATGGGATTTTCCAGGCAATAGTACTGGAGTGGATTGCCATTTCCTTCTCCAGGGGATCTTCCCTACCCAGGGATTGAACCCAGGTCTCCTGCATTGTAGACAGATGCTTTACCATCTGAGCCACCAGGAAAGTCTGAGAAAGAAAGTGAAAGTGAATGTCACTCAGTCGTGTCTGACTCTTTGTGACTCCAAGGACTATACAGTCCATGGAATTCTCCAAGCCAGAATACTGGAGTGGGTAGCCGTTCCCTTCTCCAGGGGATCTTCCAAACCTAGGGGTCGAACCCAGGTCTCCCACATTGCAGGTGGATTCTTTACCAGCTGAACCATAAGGGAAGCTCAAGAATACTGGAGTGGGTAGCCTATCTTTTCTCCAGGGGATCTTCCCCAACCAGGAATCAAACCAGGATCTCCTGCATTGCAGGCAGATTCTTTACCAACTGAGCTATCAGGGAAGCCCACTAAATCTGAGATTTGAACCCAAATTGTATACCCCAAACCTCATGTTCTTTTTATTGGTCAGAGCCATCATAGCACTGCTTGATGATTCAGAGCCAATGAAACAGCAGCAACTTGTACCCTCAATACTGTAATAGATGTATTAACTATGCTCTTTTCAGCTCTGCTTCTTCTATTCATCAGTCTCAATCTAGACCTGTGTCCTAGGAGGACTGCACAGACTCTGAAACAATGCTAAATAAGTCACAGTGATTTTTTTCTCTAGAATGCTCACTCTTTCCTTTCTTTGTGTTGGGTACCAAGACTTCAACATTTAATTATATATTGGATAGACCACTATAATTTGATAGCAGTTTTTTGCTCTGAAAATGTTCATTTATTCTCACATGTTTTTATGGGGTGTTGGACTCAGAATCACATACTCTGAAGTATATGATTGAATACATGAGACTTTAAAGATTTTATAGTTCAAGTTCTAACCCACTGTGAGAAACTTCTCTACAATATCCCTGACAGATAGATAATCCAGCTTCAAATAAAAAGCTTACTTCCATATGCAGGAACACAGTTATAGAACCATGAAAATAAGATTAGAAGAGTCCTTGGGGATTCAATGGTATATCTCTTTCTCTTACCTAAAGTTATAAATCATTTTATTTAGGGGAGAACTCATAACTACAAGCCACATTTCCAGCAGGACTTCTAGGTACATTTTCTCATACCACAATGTGAATTCTGTCCCCTGTTATTGTACAACATGGTAGACCTTATACCCAATCTCCATTAGGTCCTGTTCTTTTTAAAAATTAATTAATTTATTTTAATTGGAGGCTAATTATGTTACAATATTGTGGTGGTTTTGCCATACATTCACATGAATCAGCCATGAGTGTACATGTGTCTACCATCCTGAACCCTCTTCCCACCTTCCTCCTCATCCCATTCTTCTGGGTTGTCCCAGTGCACTGGCTTTGAGTGCCCTGTATCATGCATCAAACTTGGACTGGTGATCTGTTTCACATAGGGTAATATACATGTTTCAATGCTACTCTCAAATCATTCTACCCTTGCCTTCTCCCACAGAGTCCAAAAGCCTGTTCTTTATATCTGTGTCTCTTTTGCTGTCTCGCATATAGGGTCATCGTTACCATCTTTCTAAATTCCATATACATGCGTTAATATACTGTATTGGTGTTTTTCTTTCTGACTTACTTTGCTCTGTATAATAGGCTCCAGTTTCATCTACCTCATTAGAACTGATTCAAATGCATTCTTTTTAATAGCTGAGTAATATTCCATTGTGTATATGTACCACAGCTTTTTTATCCATTCATCTGCTGATGGACATCTATGTTGCTTTCATGTCCTAGCTATTGTAAACAGTGCTATGGTGAGCATTGGGGTACATGTGTCTCTTTCAATTCTGGTTTCCTCAGTGTGTATGCCTGTAGTGAGATTGCTGGGTTTTATGGCAGTCCTATATCTAGTTTTTTAAGGATCTCCACACTGTTCTCCATAGTGGCTATACTAGTTTTCATTCCCACCGACCAGATAAGAGGGTTCCCTTTTCTCCACACCCTCTCCAGCATTTATTGTTTGTAGACTTTTTGATAGCAGCCATTCTGGCCAGAGTGAAATGGTACCTCATCATGGTTTTGATTGGCATTTCTCTGATAATAAGTGATGTTGAACATCTTTTCATGTGTTTGTTAGCCATCTGTATGTCTTCTTTGGAGAAATGTCTGTTTAGTTCTTTGGCCATTAGGTCCTGCTTTATTTTTCACCCTGCCTCCTCTTATAACAATGATTATCCTCTTTTGGATGTTGCTTTGTATCACTCCCCTTTAAAATGAAGTTTCTTGAATTTAGTATAACATTGAAGAAGTTGCCTCACAGAGTTAGAGAAAAGTATCACCTGTTGTTCTCATGGGGAATCTACTATTTAATTCCTGTAAATTAATTCAGCATTTACTTTTTGTTGGACAGATCACATTTTGACATGTCAGTCAGTTAGTCTTTTAGTAAACTAAAAGTCCTAGGTTCTGTTTTAATGACTTTTAATCAGGTTTCCCTGTCTGAAGAAACTTAAACTGCCATATCAAAATACTGTATACTGAGTAGCTTAAACAGTAGAAATTTATTTTCTCACTGTTTTGGAGACCAGATATCTAAGGTCAAGCTGTCAGTATGGTCAATGTCTCGTAAAATTCTTTTCATGGCTTATAGATGTCTGTCTTATTACTGTGTCTTTACATGGAAAGGAGGGAGAAAGTGACGTCTCTTTGTCCCTTCCTGAAAAGTGAAAGTGTTAGTCACTAAATAATGTCCAACCCTTTTCAAACCCATGAACTGTAACCCATCAGAGTCCTCTGCCCATGGAATTTCCCAAGCAAGAATACTAGAGTGGGTAGCCATTCCCTTCTCCAGGGGATCTTCCCAACCCAGGGGTTGAACCCAGTTATCCTGCATTGCAGGCAGATTATTTACCATCTGAGCCACCAGGGAAGTGATCCCTATCAGGAAATCCCTTTCTATTATGGCACTAATCCCATCATGAGAGCCACAGACTCATTACCTCACCTAACCAAATTATCTCCCAAAGGCTCCTTCTCCAAATACTATCACATTGAGGGGTGAGGGCTTCAACATATGGATTTAGTGGGCACAATGCATCATACAAAGTAATTTCATGAACTTAGATGATAGACTTTATTATCACTAAGACAATTAACTTAAACTTGATAATTTCACTCCCTTCTTTCTTGAAAAGGATGAAAACACTGAGCCTGGACATTTAAGCTTAGTTACAGAAAACTTGAAGTGATCTCTCATCTTTCCCATTCTGTTGTTTTCCTCTATTTTTTTGCCCTGATCACTGAGGAAGGCTTTCTTATCACTCCTTGTGATTCTTTGGAACATTGCATTCAAAAGGATATATCTTTTCTCCTTGCCTTTTGCTTCTCTTCTTTTCTCAGCTATATGTAAGGCCTCCTTAGGCAACCATGTTGCCTTTTTGCATTTCTTTTTCTTGGGGATGGTATTGATCACTGCCTCTTGTATAATGTCACGAACTTCTGTCCGTACTTCTTCAGGCACTCTGTCTATCAGATCTAATCCCTTGAATCTATTTGTCACTTTCACTATATAATCATAAGGGATTTGATTTAGGTCATACCTGAATGGTCATACTGAAAGTAGGTCCATTTCCTTACTTTCTTAGATTTGAGTCTGAATTTGGCAATAAGGAGTTCATGATTGGAGCCACATTCAGCTCCCAGTCTTGTTTTTGCTGACTGTATGGAGCTTCTCCATCACTGGCTGCAAAGAATATAATCAATCTGATTTCTGTATTGACCGTCTGGTGAAATGCATGTGTAGAGTCTTTTCTTGGGTTGTTGGAAGAGGGTGTTTGCTATGACAAGTGTGTTCTCTTGGCAAAATTCTGTTAGCCTTTCACCTCCGTCGTTTTGTACTCCAAGACCAAATTTGCCTGAAACTCCAGGTATCTCTTGATTTCCTACTTTTGCATTCCAGTCCCCTATAATGAAATGGACATCTTTTTTGGGTGTTAGTTTTAGAAGGTCTTGTAGGTCTTCATAGAACTGTTCAACTTCAGCTTCTCCAGCATTACTGGTCACGGCATAGACTTGGATTACTGTGACAGTGAATGATTTGCCTTGGAAATGAACAGAGACCATTCTGTCATTTTTGAGATTGTTTTCAAGTACTGCATTTCAGATTATTTTGTTGACTCTGATGGCTACTCCATTTCTTCTAAGGGATTCTTGCCCAATGTAGTAGATATACTGGTCATCTGAGTTAAATTCACCCATTCCAGTCCACTTTAGTTCACTGATTCCTAAAATGTTGGTGTTCACTCTTGCCATCTCTTGTTTGATCACTTCCAATTTGCCTTGATTCATGGACCTAACATTCCAGGTTTCTATGCAAAGTTGCTCTTTGCAGCATCAGAATTTACTTTCATCACCAGTCACATCGACACCTGGGATTTTGCTTTGGCTCCATCTCTTCATTCTTTCTGGAGTTATTTCTCCATTGATCTCCAATAGCATATTGGACACCTACTGACCTGGGGAGTTCATCTTTCAGTGTCCTATCTTTTTGCCTTTTCATGCTGTTGATGGGGTTCTCAAGGCAAGAATACTGAAGTGGGACAGGCTAGAGATCTCTTCAAGAAAACTAAAGATACCAAGGGAACATTTTATGCAAAGATGGGCACAATAAAGACATAAATGATATGGACTTAATGGAACTAGAAGATATCCAGAAGAGGTGGCAAGAATACACAGAAGAACTATACAAAAAAGATCTTCATGACCCAGATAACCATGATGGTGTGATCACTCACGTAGAGCCAGACATCCTGGAATGCAAAGTCAAATGGGCTTTAGGAAGCATCACTAGGAACAAAGCTAGTGGAATTTATGGAATTCCAGTTGAGCTATTTCAAATCCTAGAAGATGATGTTGTGAAAGTGCTTCACTCAATGTGCTAGCAAATTTGGAAAACTCAGCAGTAGCCACAGTAATGGAAAAGGTCAGTTTTCATTCAATCCCAAAGAAATGCATCACCAAAGAATGTACAAACTACTGCACAGTTGCACTCATCTCACATGCTAGGCAAGTAATAATCAAAATTCTGAAAGCCAGGCTTCAACAGTACGTGAACCAACAACTTACAGTTGTTCAAGTTGGATTTAGAAAAGGCAAAGGAACCAGAGATTGAATTGCCAACATCTGTTGGATCATCGAAAAAGAGAGGTCCAGAAAACATCTACTTTTGCTTTGTTGACTATGCCAAGGCCTTTGACTGTGTGGATCACAACAAACTGTGGAAAATTCTTAAAGAGATGGGAATGTGAGGCCACCTGACCTACCTCCTGAGAGATCTGTATGCAGGTCAAGAAGCAACAGTTAGAACTGGACATGGAACAATAGACTGGTTCCAAATCTGGAAAGGAGTATGTCAAGGCTGTATATTGTCTCCCTGCATATTTAACTTCTATGCAGAGTACATCTTGCAAAATGGCAGGTTGGATGAAGCACAAGCTGGAATCAAAATTACTGGGAGAAATATCAATAGCCTCAGCTATTGAGATGACACCACCCTTACAGCAGAAAGTGAAGAGGAACTAAAGATCCTTCTGATGAAAGTGAAAGAGAGGAGTGAAAAAGTTGGCTTAAAACTCAAGATTCAGAAAACTAAGATCATGCATCAGGTCCCATCACTTCATGGCAAAAAGATGTGGAAATAAAGGAAAACAGTTACAGAGTTTATTTTCTCTGGCTCCAAAATCACTGCAGATTGTGACTTCAGCCATGAAATTAAAAGATGCTTGCTCCTTGGAAGAAAAGTTATGACCAACATAGACAGCATATTAAAAAGCGGAAGCATTACTTTGCCAACAAAGGTCCGTCTAGTCCAAGCTATGGTTATTCCAGTATTTATGTATGGATGTGAGAATTGGATTATGAAGAAAGCTGAGTGCTGAATAATTGATGCTTTTGAACTGTGGTGTTGGAGAAGAGTCTTGAGAGTCCCTTGGAATGGAAGGAGTTCCAACCAGTCCATCCTAAAGGAAATCAGTCCTGAATATTCATTGGAAGGACTGATGCTGAAGCTGAAATTCCAATACTTTGGCCACCTGATGTGAAGAACTGACTCATTGGAAAAGACCCTGATGTTGGGAAAGTTTGAAGTTAAGAGGAGTGGGGGATGAAAGAGGATGAGATGGTTAGATGGTATCTCTGACTCGATGGATATGTTTTTGAGGAAGCTCCTGGAGTTGGTGAGGGACAGGGAAGCTTGGCATCTTGCAGTCCATGAGGTCTCAAAGAGTCAGACACGACTGAGCAACTGAACTGTACTGAACATTAAACTTACTGCTTTCTCATTATAACTTCCTCGATCATTGAGTTTCAGTTTTTTGTCCCCAGTTTTTGTTATACCTTTTCCAGTTGGGAAACTACTGTTCTTGATACAAAGTTTTATTCTTTTGTCCACTTGGCTGAACCTAAATTACTTTAGAAATACTCTTTTATGCAATTAATGCTTCTATTATTTCTCGTGCAGAGTTGACTCATTGGAAACGACTCTGATGCTAAGAGGGATTGGGAGCAGGAGGAGAAGGGGAAGACCGACTCGATGGACATGAGTTTGAGTGAACTCCAGGAGTTGGTGATGGACAGGGGGGCCTGGAGTACTGCGATTCATGGTGTCACAAAGAGTCGGACACGACTGAGCGACTGAACTGAACTGAATGCTTCTATTAAATAATTGAAATCCTCTTTGACCAGAGAATATATTATGTTTTGTTGACAGTATCAAGGAATGGTTAGAAGACGTTAGAAATGTTCTTGCTACACAGAGTACAACTGTATATTTCTTTTTAGCCACTGAAGATCAAGAGAGATTTGAACTTTTTACCCTATCAAAGTTCCTAGTGGAAAATAGGAGCTGTTGACATACAGTGAGGCAGAAATGGTCAAATAGGTATTAAGGCACACTTTTATCTTCTTTTTTAAATCTTTTTTTTAAAGTCTTCTTTTCTGTAAATTTCCTTAGGACTCTAATTAGTGACATGATGTGGACCATTTACAAGCCTTCTGTGTTTTTAGCCTGGTTCCAAGGATTATTTTACTTTAAAATCCGTGTCAATTATCAGTCTTTTTATGCTTTGTTGTTGTTCAGTCACTAAGTCGTGTCCAACTCTTTGTGACCCATGGGACTCCAGCACATCAGGCTTTCCTCTCTTTCCCTATCTTCTGGAGTTTGCTCAAACTCATGTCCATTGAGTCGGTGATGCTATCTAACCATCTCATCTTCTGCTGCCCCCTTCTCCTTTTGTCTTCAGTCTTGCCCAGCATCAGGTCTTTGCTAGTGAATCAGCTCTTTGCATCTGGTAGCCAAAGTATTGGAGTTTCAGCTTCAGCATCTGTCCTTCCAGTGAATATTCAGGACTGATTTCCTTTAGGTTTTACTGATTTGTTCTCCTTGCTGTCCAAAGGACTCTCAAGAATCTTCTCCAGCACCACAATTCAAAAGCATCAATTCTTCAGCCTTCTTTATGGTCCAACTATCATGTCTGTGCATGAGTACTGGAAAAACTATATCTCTGACTATGTGGACATTTGCTGACAAAGTGATGTCTCTGCCTTTTAATATGCTGTCTGGGTTTGTCATAGCTTTTCTTCCAAGGAGCAAGCATCTTTTAATTTCTTAGCTGCAGTTACTGTCCACAGTCATTTTGGAGCCCAAGAAGGTAAAATCTGTCACTGCTTCCACTTTTTCCCCATCTATTTGCCGTGAAGTGATGGGATCAGATGGCATGATCTTAGTTTTTTTAATGTTGAATTTTAAGTCAGCTTTCTCACTCTCTTCTTTTACTCTCATCAAGGGGCTCTTTAGTTCCTCTTCATTTTCTGCCATTAGAGTGGTATCATCTGTACATCTGAGGTTGTTGATATTTTTCTTGCTAATCTTGATTCCAGCTTGCACTTCATCCAGCCTAGCATTTTGCATGATGTGCTCTGCATAGAAGTTAAATAAGCAGGGTGACAATATACAGCCTTGTTGTACTTCTTTCCCAATTTTGAATCAGTCTATTGTTCCATGTCTGGTTCGAACTGTTGCTTCTTGACCTGCATACAGGTTTCTCAGGAGACAGGTAAAATGATCTTGTATTCCCATCTCTTGAAGAATTTTCCACAGTTTGTTGTGATCCACACAGTCAAACGCTTTAGTGTATGCTATATTATTTAAAATGCAGAACACTGTAAAATGAAGATAGTTATGCATCCATATTTGCCTGCATGTGCATGGACATGTGCACACATCCATACACAGTCACATGCAAAAGCATGACATTTATGTATATTTTTGACTTTCAAATCTCCTATTGTACATCAAAGCTGGCTCCAAGCTAAGTTTTGAGGGCTATCTTTAGCTCTCTTCTCCCTCCTATTTACATAAATCTCCCTTCTTACATTTACTTGTCTCGTCTAGGCATCTGTGTCCTCATATTACTGAGAAACTCTTACAGAAAATTCAGTACAAATATCCTTTTCCTGCAGAGTAAAAACTTGCTTTCCTCTCCCTCATCAAAAGGTAACAGTTATTCTCCTCCCAAGATTTTCTCATGTTTTCCATTGCTACTCCTAGATAACCTATGCAGACAATTTAGTAACTGCTAATGATTTTATTCTTTGTAGGCAATACAGTTTTACATAAATTGAAACTTTCTTAAGACACTGCCCTAACCTAAAGGAATTACTTTGATGGCAGAACTGCCAGGTGGTATAGGGAAGAAGGCAGACATTTCTTTGGTGCCTAAAACTGATTCACTAACTAAAATCTTTCTGTAGATCTAGTGTGCTCAACCTGTACTGTAGTAAAACAAACAAACAAATGAAAAAGAAAACTCATTTGCAAGTTAACAAAGTTGGAAACAGAAGGTTATAAGGTTGCTATTATTGATAAGAGAGGATGATAGCATCCTTGTAGAAGGAAAATGGTCTTAAATGTAAGTTTCACAGATGCATAACCCTCTTGGCTATTAGTGACCTAGCTGGTTCCAAAAGATTTTTGAAACAGAGAAAAGATAAGGAAAGTATCACATTTCCTATTGTCTGACAGATATGACTATCTCTGTGAAAACAGTCCTAGAAGAAACTATGATTCTTGGCTTGGACATTTCCCCCAGTAGAGCAGGAAAGATGTGGTAGTATCTCAGGAAATAGACAAGGGGAAGTTTAGGATATGATCACTGCCTATTTCCTGATGGATTACAGATAAAAAACCTTTTGGCCCTCCAATAAAATTTTACCTCTAGATTTAAAAGCTGAAATGTAAAGTTAAAAACAAGTTATACTGGACAAGAAAATATTTAATGAGAAATTAAATACCAATGGATTTTACTTTTCCTTGATGTGTGCATTGTTAAAATAACATGAAGTCACACTGATAAAAGAAATATAAATTCAAATCATATGTTACTGCTTTGATTGTCTAAAAATTATGTCACATCTATGAAAACCTAATTCTTAAGTAAGACTTTAGCTGTCTATAGATTAATGAAAATAAACACTGGAATAAATGTGTGTATTAAATAAAATTTAGGCCGTGGGACTTGTCACAATCTGCTGATCTTTCCTAGTATACTGTCTTTCTTCTTAGGGGAATGTATGCAGGGAAATTTAGAGGAAGTGAAGTGTTTCATGAGAGGAAAACAGTAAGAATAAATAGAGATAGAGATAGAGAATAGGAAGTAAGGAAGGCAGGTAGGCACATAATACACTCTAAATAAGAACTAAAGCTTTGAGTTTTTTTTTTTTTTCTTTATTACTTGTTTTGATGATATGGAGATAGACTATCTCAATGATTTCTGAACAAGACACTCATGCTCTTTCATCCTAATAAAATAGAAATACTTTGGCCAGTTTTATTTATTTTCAAAATTTTACAAAACTTTTCTAATTTTTTTCTCATATTCATTTGGGATTTAGTATACAATTTCAGACCACTTGATTTATCAAATCTTTCCGTATACTTGCTCAACAAAAGTTCATGTTATGCCTTCTTTTCTTAATACATTTATTTATTTTAATTGGAGGTTAATTACTTTACAATATTATATTGGTTTTGACATACATCAACATGAATCCGCCACAGGTATACACGTGTTCCCCATCCCAAACTCCCCTCCCACCTCCCTCCCCATACCATCCCTCTGGATTGTCCCAGTGCACCATCCCCAAGCATCCAGTATCATGCATCGAACCTGGACTGGCGATTAATTTCGTATATGATATTATACATGTTTCAATGCCATTCTCCAAAATCATCCCACCCTCTCCCTCTCCCACAGAGTCCAAAAGACTGTTCTATACATCTGTGTCTCTTTTGCTGTATTGCATACAGGGTTATTGTTACCGTCTTTCTAAATTCCATATATATGCTTTAATATACTTTATTGGTGTTTTTCTTTCTGGCTTACTTCACTCTGTATAATAGATTCAATGCAATCCCTATCAAGCTACCAATGGTATTTTTCACAGAGCTAGAACAAATAATTTCACAATTTGTATGGAAATACAAAAAACCTCAAACAGCCAAAGCAATCTTGAGAAAGAAGAATGGAACTAGAGGAATAAACCTGCCTGACTTCAGGCTCTCCTACAAAGCCACAGTCATCAAAACAGTATGGTACTAGCACAAAGACAGAAATATAGATCAATGAACAAAATAGAAAGCCCAGAGATAAAGTCATGTTATGCCTTCTCAAGAAAAGGCATGAACTCAACACCACTGTAATAAAGTTTATTTTTTGGCAAATTGGAATATCTGGGTGATTAACCAAATATAACATGTTTATTAATAGGGGCTGTTCCTTTTTTACCTGAAAACTAACAAATATCATAAGACTTTGTGGAGTTATGAAAAAATGGTAATTTGTCCTCAAGGGGAAATCCCTTTAGTTTGATTTTGGCCAATTAATAAAACCTCTGAGATGTAATGCTAACGCTAGAATTTGTACTCCTACATGAAAGACAAGTGAAGTGATCAGAAAAGACATAGAGGAGAAAAATTTTGACTGGGTGTTAATAAGATGAGGGCCATAAAATAATTCAGAGAAAGAAAGGATTCCACGTGAAAGAAATAGCTAGAGAATGACACAAATTTGGAAGTTAAGGGAGCTGAAATGTGCATACATTATTTTTAGAGAATAGTTTGAAAAAGTAGAACAGACAAATGTTTGGAGCTTCATAAGACCTTTAGATATGAAGTTGCAAATGTAAAAGGATGAAGGACAGATAAGGGATTCTGAATTCAGAGCCAAGAATTATTCCTGCATATGATAATGCAAAGGTAAATCACTCCAGTGTTAAATTACACTGGATTATACGAAAGACCTTAAGGTGTACTCCTTGAAATTGTAAGGGCTGCTTTCAAATTTCATAAGTGTATTGAGCAACTGAAATCTTTATCACTAAAGCCAGACAATACATGGGTTCTGAAAACAAATATGAAATGATGTGATAATCCACCCTACTCTCCCACGCACAAATTGTGGAGCTCAGCCTAATTCAATGCAGGTCACAACACTATATTGATAGGGCCAACTTACAAGGCCAACTTCATTCTACATACATATCAATCTACCAACTGTTTCCTTTCATATTCTTTTAAACAGTCTTGTTTATAAGTTAGACACTATTTTTTATCTAAGGTGAAGTGACTATTGTGTTCGGTTACCCTTCTTGGCTAGAACAATTATTAGGTTCTGTGATACAAAGAAAGAAGTAGACCCTTGATCTTAAGTGAATAGTTTAAAACACTGTTAGCCAAACAGCAGATATTTGGAAAATATCAAACATTTTGTGTAGGGTAGATCAGAAGACTAGAATATTCAACAGTCTTCAGCTGGACAGGAGGCTAGTCCAAAAGCACAGGCAAGGTGTATGTGAGTCTACGTGGGTAATGCTGAAACAGAAGAGAGAGAGAAGAAAAAAAAAAAAAAAAAAAGAGGCCTGACTGCAGAGATACCTTACTGCTAAAAGTTTTGTTAAGCTAGGTCTCATGTAAAAGAAATGAACAGCCATCAACCTATTGCTGTAAATGCCATTATCTCCAGGTAAGTGTTTAGTGTAGTTTTCTTTACAATAATAAATAAGAAAATTTGAGTGGAGTTGGGATGGAAGTAGGGCGTGGGAGATATAGGGCCTTTTCTCCTGCAGAGTAATTCACAATCCAGGTAATTTTAGTACTGTTGCTGTAGATATAGCATCCATATATGAATTCTACTTTTTAATTTTCATCTAGGTTTTTAGCATTGTGTAGATTATTTGTTCAGAAAGTAGTTCTTGCCAATTTTTTTAAAAACTGCTTATTGAAATAATATTATACAAATCATAAAATTCACCCATTATAAGTGTACAATTCAGTGAATTTTAGTATATTTGCAGTGCTATGCACCCATTACCCAAGTCTAATTTTAGAAGATTTCCAGCATCCCCAAAAGAAACTTTGTGTCCATTTATAATCATTCCCTAAATTCTTGCCAATTTGTACTATGCTCTGATCAGAAACTGGACTTGTCTATGAAGCATACAAGCCAGACATGAGCCAGACTTTCCCCTTGCACTTACAAAGCAGTTCTCCAAGTCTCTTTCATAAGATATTGTGAGACAGGGACTCCATGGACAGTATTTGTATACCTGAATATATACTATAAAAGCCCATGGAGCTGAGGATAAGAGGGAAGTATAAATTCGGAGGGAGCACCATTACAGTGAATCAGAGAACCATCTTGTTTTTCTTTCCCTTCTATTCACTCTATGTGCCTCATAAGCAGTCAGATTTTTAACATGAGATTTATCACTATGGAATGTGGAAAAGGTGAAGATAACATATGCATTTACTGCTACAGAACAGAATGAACTGAAGATAGAAGTAGGTGTTAATCACCTGAGATATAAATACATTTTTTAGATTCAGTTATGGATCAATGACTAACAGAACACTTAAAGTCTCCCACTCTGCCCTGTATTCAATCTATCAATCTGGTCAAGATACCCCTCTTTTATTTGGGGTCTTGATAAGCAGCCAAATTATTTTGTAGTTGATCTTTTTTAGGTCTGATTTTCCTAAAAGAATGTTTGTATCAGCTGAAATATTCTTCTTTTCAATAGCCTCTTTTGGCTTGTGTATCAGGAAACCATGATGCCTGATACAAACATATCTTTAAGATGGATACATAAACTGACCTTCAATTAGGCTCCAGGTTACGACAACATGGGGAAATCAATAGCTTATTTTCTCTCCCTCTTTCTTTGATTTCTGCTTACATTTTGATGTTTGCTAAAATAAAAATGTATAACACTAAAGGTAAGCAATAGTTAGAACTAGACATGGAACAAGAGACTGATTCCAAATCGGAAAAGGAGTATGTCAAGACTGTATATTGTCACCCTGCTTATTTAACTTATATGCAGAGTACATCATGAGAAACCCTGGGCTGGATGAAGCACAGGCTGGAATCAAGATTGCCGGGAGAAATACCAATAACCTCAGATATGCAGATGACACCACCCTTAGGGCAGCAAGCAAAGAGGAACTAAAGAGCCTCTTGATGAAAATGGAAGAAGAGAGTGAAAGAGCTGGCTTAAAACTCAACATTCAGAAAACTAAGATCATGCATCAGGTCCCATCACTTCACAGCAAATATATGGGGAAACAATGGAAACAGTAAAGACTTTATTTTGGGGGGTTCCCAAATCACTGCAGATGGTGACTGCAGACATGAAATTAAAAGGCACTTGCTCTTTGGAAGAAAAGCTGTGACCAACCTAGACAGCATATTAAGAAGCAGAGACATTACCTTGCTGACAAAAGTCCATCTAGTCAAAGGTATGGTTTTTCCAGTAGTCATGTATGGATGTGAGATTTGGACTATAAAGAAAGCTGAGTACTGAAGAACTGATGCTTTTGAACTGTGATGCTGGAGAAGACTGTTGAGAGTCCCTTGGACTGCAAGGAGATCCAACCAGTCCATCCTAAAGGAAATCAGTCCTGAATATTCATTGGAAGGACTGATGCTGAAGCTGAAACTCCAATACTTTGGCCACCTGATGTGAAGAACTGACTCATTGGAAAAGACCCTGATGTTGGGACAGATTGAAGGCAAGAGGAGAAGGGTACGGCAGAGGATGAGATTATTGGATGGCATCACTGACTCTATGGACATGAGTTTGAGTAAATTCCAAGTGTGAGCTCTGGGAGTTGGAAGCCTGGTGTGCCTCAGTCCACGGGGTCACAAAGATTCGGACACGACTTAGTGACTGAACTCTACTGAACTGAAAGGCAAGCATCTCCACTGAACATCCAGTAAAATTATCTTAGGCTCAAGGGGTCATGCTTTGGTCTAATAATTGTAAGTCTACCATACCAGGTCTTTCAATATATACCAGTTCCTATTGTATACCGTGTCTACTATCTACTCTTTTTTTTATAACCAATGATCATTTGCACACCTTGCCACAAGCTCCACCCAGCATCCTCTATATTCTTTGCAATGAGTTTTACAAGGAACATGTTAGATAATTGGAACTCTGGTCATGGGGGAAGAAACCTGTGACACTGAAATGTGTTGTTCAGTTTTATCAGTTTTTGCAAGTGTCAAAGGTTACATCACCTCCCACAGGGAAAGGAAGAAATTCTGATCCCTGTCAAACATGTCCGTAGGAAGCTTATTACAATAAAACTTAAGACCAGATAATTATGGAATGTCTGTCAGTCTGCAGTAAAGAAATCACGCCATGCACGGTTTTCCTTCTTTGCTACCAACTTTTTATCCTAGTTTGTTTACAAGTCAACTAGATGCCTGTAAGCGAACTAATCGGCCACAGCATTCATAACAGAAGCATATACCACAGATGTTGAGAATAATTAAGGACAAGCCAATAAATTCTGAATGGAAGCTTCTAATCTGTCACTTTCCTATCATTAGTAAGTGATAGAGCCAAGATTTTATTCAATTTTGCAGCATATAGGATATTTAACACTGCTTCTAGTTCTGAACAAAGGCAAATTGAAAATTTAAAGAAAATGTAGCAGCCATTACATGTAAAATTTATATGTTGGTATTTATAATTAATAAAAGACAAACTAGTGACATAATGGAAAATAATATGAAATAGTATTTTTTATGTACATACTCCAATTTATATAATATTCTTAGAATAATGGCAACCACTTACTGAATTACACATATTCCAGGCAATGTATTAAGAGTTTTAGATTTGCATGCATTAACTCATAATCTTCACTATTTAAAGCTGGTGAATTTAGTATCTCAATTTTACAAGTGATGATACTGAGGCACAGAGTTGTTAAGTAACTTGGTCAGGGTCAACACAATTAGTGGTAAAGCTGAAATTTGAATCCAGGTGGTGTGGCCCAGATAGTGTACCTTTAACCAATACACTGGACTGCATCTGGGAATCTGAGAATAAAATGAGTCTCTCATTCTAGGTATATTGCATTTTTCATTATAGTATCTCAAACTTCTAAGATGCAATTTAGTACTCTAAGCAATAAGCTTCCCAGGTAGGAGTAGTGGTAAGAAAACCCGCCTACCAATGCAGGAGATGTAAGAAACACAGGTTTGATCCCTGGGTCGGGAAGATTCCCTGGAGAAGGGCATGGCAACAGACTCCAGTATTCTTGCCTGGAGAATCCCATTGTCAAGAGGAGCCTGGTGGGCTATAGTCCATGAGGTCGCAAAGAGTTGGATATGACTGAATAACTTAGCACACATACACAAGCAATAAGCAGCTAATTGTGCCAGATTCTTTCCATACCTAAGTCATTCTCTTATAGGAATTCAGACTTTAGGAGATAATAATTTTAGACAATTAGGATCACATTAAATTTACTGCTAAAGTAATGTGGTAATGCATTAAATGGTACCCTTGAATACAATGTGAGAAATATAAGCCTCTAAAATAGTGTATATAACCCTCAAGCAAAATTCATCATAAGGGCTTCTTTCTCAAGTGTTAACTTTCTGTCATACACAAGATACCTTCTTAAGCACTATTATAGTTGAGATTAGTTATTGTGGTTATGACACGACAAAAACTATCTGGTATCTCTTTGCTGGGAAAATTCAGAAATGGCTACAATATAAACGACATTATGGTTATGTACTTGGATTGGGTTATGGGTTTTAAATATGTCATATTCCTCTAATGCACTCCATTCTAGCACCAAAAATTGAATGTATCATTTGTTCTCTATCTCTCCACTTACCTAAGGCAGCAGCTCTCATAGAAGGGACATCAAATATTTTCATCACTCCCACCTCTTGTCTCTCTTTCCTGTATGCCCTTATCTCTAAATGGTATAGTTAAGATTATATTCCCAAAGTGGGTTGCATTATGTCATTTAACATCCTTAAAAGCCATTATCATTCCCTAATCTTACTCCAGTCATTACTTCTACAATTAAACATTCCTTAGTATAATTTTTAAAGTCTTTGATAAGCTGCTTCCAAACTATTCTAACTTCTACTCTCATTATTTACATTTAATATCATATGCTATGCCCCAGTAGCTCCAGAATATTTGACATGCTCTAGGCACATTGTTTTATCTTTCTGCTACCGCTTCTTTACTCATTTACTTTGTGGGGACAAGAAAGGGTATGGATTCTGTGATCAGATTACCGTATTTTGAATCTCAGCTCTAATGCTTACCAGAATTGTGGCTTTACACATGCTACTTCATTTTTCTGATTATTCTGTAGATCATTCTCCTCATCTGTAAGGTGGATAATGATAATGCCTACCACATAGGGTTGTTGTGAAGACTAAATGAGCTAAACGTATGACATATTTTCAAAATTTCCTGCCAGATAGTGAGCTCTTAATAATCATTACATTTTATTGTTGTTGTTATTATTCCCACAACCCAGAACATTTTCCTGCCAACTGCACCTACTGATAGTTTATGTTCCTGTCAGGGATCAGCTCGAATGCCACCATCCCCATGAAGCCTTTGCCTGGCTATATAGTCAAACACCATAACACTAACAGTAATTTTTGCCTTCAGTTTTCCTATATAGTGTAGGAACATCAGTGAAAGGAGTATCATGTAATTTAACCTAGATGCCTTTTCCACACTCCTTTTCAATTGTTTACCCAGCATGCCACAAATGGGCTGCCAATGAAAACATAAGCCATGTGGGCAGCGCTTCCTCACTGCCCCAGTCGTATAAGATATGCACATATGCTATATGACAATGTGTTCTGATTCAGACTTTCTAATGGTAGTGCCTGCATAGTCATAATACATTTGTTTACCATGTACTAACTCAGAAACGTTACAGCTTTGGTCATTTGAAATGCTCAAGGTAGAGAATTTCAAATAGCTTCTACTTATCTTACTAATCGGCAAAGTACCAAAGTCTTCTTTAAGATAGTAGTTTTAAACCTCTTTTTTAATCCAGGGACAGTTGAAAGTTGACAGGCTGGCAGATATTCCACATTTTACAGGGCATTGAAGAGAAGTTGGAATGAAATATGCTCCAAAAATATAGTTGAACTCACTTCAGGACACTTTTTAGTGGATCACTGAGGCTAGAAATCCATGCCCTGAGATTGAACAGGTGAGATAAAACATTATTCTCAACCAAACAGTTCTGTTGTTATAGTTTTACTTAACTACCTGTAGTTCTTCAAATGTACCATATTCTCTCTCCTCGTCAGGTCTTTATACATGATGATCCCTCTGCTTGCAAAGCCAGTTTTTTGCTACTCCCACCTCTCTGCCTATCTACATCTGTCTATGAACAAGTCTCACTGGGACTTCTTTTTTTTAATATATATATATATATATTATTGAAATATAGTTGATTTGTGATATTATATTAGTTTCAGGTGTACAGCATAGTGATTGAGTGTTCTTATAGCTTATACTTCATTACTACAAAATAATGGCTATACTTCCCTGTGCTATACAATATATCTTTGTTGTTTGCTTATTTTATGCATAATAGTTTCTATCTCTTAATCCCATACCCCTACCTTGGCTCTGCCCGCTTTCCTTTCTGCAAGTAACCACTAGTTTGTTCTCTTTAACTGTGAATCTCTTTCTGTTTTGTTATATTGAAAAAAAAATACACAAAGAATAAAGCAAATGAATGAATATGACAAAACAGAAAGAGACTCACTAGGACTTCTGAGATATCTACCAAAGTTGACTTGCTGTCTCTGTGACTTGTCTCTGCAACCTACACTTCTACCTCATAGCTCCTATCACTCTGCGTTATAAGGGTCTGTTTGCTTATCTGCTTTCACTGACTAGACTGAAAAGAACTTGAAATTCATATTGTATCTTTTTTCATTTTTTTTCTCTTTTTTTTTCTTTTTTTATTTTATTTTTAAACTTTACAATATTGTATTAGTTTTGCCAAACATCAAAATGAATCCGCCACAGGTTCTCATGCTTTGGCATATAATTTCTAATGCTTCCTCATGATAAAAGAAACTTCAGTAAATGTCATGAAGTGAATCTATTGGTTTTGCCATAAAAACACCAACATTGACACCTGGCCTCATCTGCTTCTTTCCTAACCCAATAGTAGATGCATGAAGATACAGCATTCAGTAGAGAAGTTGTCCTGGAGTGGTTAGCACATAACCTTTGGAGTCACACAGAGATACACATTCAAATTCCAGCTGTACCAATGATTATTCTTGTGACCTCAAGCAGATTACTTCTCTTCTGTGAGCCTGTGTTTCTGCATCTGGGAACTGTGAATCATTCACTAACCTCTCCTTGTAGAAAGTGGTCATAAGGATTTTATGAGATGTTGCATGCAAAATACTTCACGTACTTCCTGATGTCCCATAAGCATTTTATCAATAATAATGATCTATTACTATCATTAGGTTTAATTATAGCCAGAAAATAGATAACATGCTATTAATGTACGAGATGTGAAGAGACTACATTTGTATCAACCTTCTTAGTTAATTAAAGATATTTATGGTAGAATATATATTAAAATGTATAGAATCAGGTGGTATCTGAAGACAGCCATAATGAACCTGACTTTGTCAGTACTTTGATGTTTTTAGTATAATTTTTTTCCTTCATGCGCTAAATTTCCTCTCACTTCTTTCTGATAGATTTTTCCCTCAGTTTCTTGATTTCCTTCGCTGAAACCCCTAAATGTTGGTGTGAGGAAAATGTTAGTGCTGTGGATTAATTACCTTTTCTGTTCCTATAATATAATAGTAACTAAAAGTTACCATTTTTCTATATTCTAAGGCCTAGTTATCACACTCACTTTCTGGAAAAGTATGAAATGGTTTTTACTCTGATTTTTCTTATGGTTACAAATGTATGTGTATTTACCTCAAGACTGTGAAGCCTGTTATGGGAACCTTAAAGTACCATTTAATTGTCACTCTAAACATGTCACCTCTTGATCTTTCAACTTCTCTATTTTCTTACTCCTCTGCCATAAGAAGGCCAAGGTGTATGCAAATAATGGGTCAACACCATTTATAAATGCCCTCAGTAAATGGAGCACATCATACATGAGGAATTCCACAGAAACTTATATAAAAAGGATAAAGCTAAATCAGAACATAATCATAAATTTAAGTAAGACCTATAAAGGCATAATTAGCTCGCCTTTGGGCAAACTTTCCTAATGTGTTCAACAACATTTTTGTTGTTGTTGCACACATTATCATTTATTAGACATAAATATTTCATGGTTATACTGAAAGTTTAGAACAAATTAAAAGTGAATTGCAAGGATCAAATGATTTTCTCAATTATTTTCTTACTCTATTTTCCTTTTTATTAAAAAAAAAAATCTTGATTGTAATAGCTACTTTTAAAACCATTTAAAATTATTCACCATGACGTCAAATAGAATTTATCCACCATTTCCCCCTCATAGGAATTTGCTGTGCTTTCTCACTACCCTAAGTAAAATTAATTTCTTTTTTTTTATTTTATTTTATTTTTAAACTTTACATAATTGTATTAGTTTTGCCAAATATCGAATTAATTTCTTTAAGCATCTCATGTATCTTGTCTGTTACATTCATATCTAATGCAAGTGATTAAAAATTGCCACTTCTCATAACCTTCATTCAAAGGGAATGACATTTCAATTTGGTTTACTAACTCATTATTTTATCGCACTTTAAAGATGGACAAAGGCATAACAGTTTCTTAATAACCAGTTTCCACAGAAGCCCCACTGTACATACACAATCAAGTGTGTCTGTAGAGAGATACAGAGAAGTCTTTGTAGGCCTTCAACAGAACACAACATGGACAACCAGGGTAGAGAAAAGCCAACAAGTAGCTGTTTTCTAAGAAAGGTATATTACTTGAAGAAACCTTCATTTCAAAATGCCTTCAGTAAAACATTTAGGATGCCTTTTAATACATTATGAACAAGGAGGGATGCACTACATAATGTTGGTATTCTGGGATACCTTGGATCAAGAAGGATTAAATCAATTCTTCATTCATATATAACTTTTTCCTTTAAAGAAGCTCAAAGTCTTGTTTTCTTCATCTGAACAAAGTTGAAGCAACCCCAAAACTCTTACTGAAAACTTTGTTTTCTTTTAATAAGTTTGTATAAATATCAGATTATCTTTCCCTCAAAGTTCTAGTAAGCAGTTCTGTGTATTTCACTCTTGTTTTACATAGAGAATGTCTAGGATGTTAGTGAGTGTTCAGGTTTTTGAATGTGTAATATATTTCCACATGTAGGCCAGAGAAAAAGCAGTTTGGTTGAATGTTCCTTTCTTTCCTTTCTTCTGTACCCATGTGCTATATTAGGATTTTGAAAAATGTAAGAAACAGTAACATTCCACTTATCCACCTATCAGATTTTTTTGCCACAAATACTTGATTTTTCATTATTTTAATTTTGTAAGTAGAATGGTGAGAGTCAGAGAGGTCTCAATTTTTATTTCTTCAATTAAACTTAGAGAAATCACAGTGACATGAATAAAACACCTTTAATATACAGAATATGCTACAAATGTATGAACACTACATCATTTTATGTCATGTACTTGATCTGAAAGCTGCCAGGAAAGAGAAATACATATTGGTCTGGGGATCCAACTTCTTACTCGACCTGCCAAAGCAACCTGCAGACTCATCTGCACTCAATGGGTACATGTATTTTTCCACATCCCTGGGGCCTAGATGTGTCAGTGTGTAACTTATGATGGAAGTTGATCTTTAGCTAATTTACAAATTCACCAGTAATTTCTAGTGCAAGAGTAGTTTCAGTCCACAAAAATATCGATATTTTCCTTGAAGTATAACATGACATTTTGGGACTCAGCCAAATTATATGATCCTCTTGTTTCTTGAATGCACCTTAAAGAGTATCTTGAGTAGTGAAATGAAAATTAAAGTAGCTCTAGGCTCCTGGAACTGAGCTAGGATCAGCATTTAAAATCAAGTTTATGTTAGCAGACTACACTTAAATGAGGAAAACTACTTGATTATGATTAATCACTGTTTGACCTTGATGAATAAGTATATTATGGAGCACAGCCATTCTGATTATGGCTTCTGGTAGCAATGGTCAGGCTAAGTTTCTTTGTTAGGCATCATGATGTGAGTGTATTTATTCTAGCAGTGTTTGACATGACAGGTGTTAGGTTACTATGGGCAACCCTATCCAGAGAATAGAAGAATAAAGCCATCTTCCTTGCAGATATGACTCTAAATGTGAGTGGGTCTGACTTTATTTTGCATGTACACTGTATCTAAGTGTCAAGTTTTCAGAAACAGTTTAAAAATCAGGCTAAACATAAATATTTCTTGATGAAATCTTATTTCAGTTAAATACCTGCAAATTCTACAAAAATAATATTGCCTTTGTTAGGAGAACAGTGTGTCTTTATCTCCTTTAAATTCCAATTTGCCTTACACTTCATTTGTTTTCATAATTTTTATTCTCTTAAAATACATTTTAGTTGAATATCATCTTGGAATTCAATCTTGAGACTCTGCTAATGTCAAAACATCAGAGTAAAGTGTATGTGATTCAGAAGCAGCTACAGAATTCATAGATTGAATTGCAGCCCAAGTATTCTTTTGGATCTCAATGGTGCTATCTGAAACATATTTTTCAAAGCATATTTGTAAGTGATTAGTCATTTAACTATTTGCATGGAATAGCTCTTATGTACCACTTCAAATCTCTCAGCCTCACTTCTTACTCCAGCCACATCTATTGTAACCAGTTTCCCACAGATTTTGACCAGCTTGGTACAGGTGAACACTGACAGTACCTCCCCTCAAGTCTGAACTAAATATATATTGTCTCCTGCCCTGGGCTTCTCTGATACCATAGAAATGTCATGATGGGAACCTACTTATTTATTGCTCGTGCATGCTCAGTCACTTCAGTCCTGTCCAGCTCTTTGCAACCCTATGGACTATAGTCTGCCAGGCTCCTGTCTATGGGATTCTCTAGGCAAGAATACTGGAGTGGGTTGCCATTCCCACCTCCAGGGTACCTTCCCCATTGCTCACACAAATGCAATCTGAAAGTACAAGGCAATTAATGCTTCTTAGGGTAACCCTTGACCAATGAAGAATGAAATTCAATGAATGAATGCTTTCTCCTTGTTTCTCTGGAGAAGACCATTCTTAGAAACATTTCCTAACAAGTCTTCTCACAAGAGTCAGAAGGAGCCTGAAATCAGTCACTGGTAAGAGTAGCCACCTTGAGAAGGCATCCTTGGATGGGTTTTTCTCCTTGTCTCTTTCATTCTCTGTCTTTATCTCCTGTAAGTGAATCATCATTCCAAATGAGCCATTCTCCAGCTTTGATTTTAGGCTAAGATGTTGTATAACTCATCAATTAAATTTATTCAAACTCCAACCTTTATCACAGATTGCTGACCATATTATTATAGAAAATGTTCACATTGTGCTCCCTTTGAAAGAAATTTATGATTAAGTACTTGTTCTTAGAAGAAAAGTAACTGTATCAGGGAGAGAATAAGTATATTCAAGACAGAGAATGACAAAGATTATATACAAGTAACACAGAATACTGAGGTGCACATACCAAAGAGTCCTTGTTCTCATTCATTCATTCATTCAATGAAGTATATACCAGGTGCCAGGCACTATACTGGGCATTAGGAATACAGAGGTAAGTATAGCATATATGGTCCCTCTCCTCATGGAGCTTAACTTCTACAGATTTTAGAGTGATCAGTCATAGATATATATCAGCCCAAAAAATAATGATCAGCAGAGGAAAAATGAAAATCTTTCTTCAGAATAATCTCTACTCCTAACACCAAATAACTCCTGAAGTAAATATACAGGTAAAAGTAGCTACCACAGAAGGGAGATTAAGTGTAATTAGTCAAGCCAAGAGCTCATGCTAATAATAAATTAAGAAAACTTTCTGATTGCTCACTGAAGCAGTCCCCTGTTTGGCTTTGATGTGTTGTGACTTTAATTCTTCTCTGGAAAATTCATTTATAAATGGTCCTGATCAAGTATTTCTCTTGCTAAAACAAACAGTGAGCTTTCCTCCAAATAAAGGTCTCACCAAACTACTTCCAGTTTTGACTCAGAGAACTTAAGCTCAGTGAGGTGTTTATCATTGATACTGTATTTGCAGCAGTTGGACAGACACAGAGGCAGTTGCTGAAGAAACTTCTTGAAAAAGGAAAAAACAAAAAACAACAACAGCAAAAAACACCTGACTCTTTTCAGACTTTCCATAGTACTTTAGATTAATTTGTATCTGGATTTGAAATACCACCTAAATTATGCATCTTTTCTCTAGGGTTCACTAATATTTTTCTCAAGCTTCAAGGCCTGCCATCTCACCTTAACCTCATGTGACTAGATGTGACTAACAATGCTCAGTGTCTCAGTATGTTATGGCATTTACATCTCCTTCTGTTTCCCCTGTAGGCAAAGAATCTGCCTGCAGGGCGGAAGACCTGGGTTCTATCCCTGGGTCAGGAAGGTCCCCTGAAGAAGGAAATGGCAACCCACTCCAGTATCCTTGCCTGTAAAATCCCATGGACAGAGGAGCATCATTGGCTGCAGTCCATGGGGTCACAAAGAGTCGAGCACAACTGAGCAACTAACATACATCTCCTTCTAAGTGTTTATTCTCAAGGCCTCTGAAGTGCTCACAAAACAAAAGGAAGCAAAAAGGAATAAGGAAATTATGTTTAAAAAGATAATTATTAAAGTAAAACTTATTTAAATAAAGACTAACCAGATTGCTTTAAAAATGAGGTTTCTTTGTTGACTGATGATTCTATTTATTGGAAGATGAAGATGAACTGATTTTTAAAACAAGAGCCTATTATACAGAGTGAAGTAAGCCAGAAGGAAAAACATAAATACAGTATACTAACGCATATATATGGAATTTAGAAAGATGGTAACGATAACCCTGTATATGAGACAGCAAAAGAGACACTGATGTATAGAACAGTCTTATGGACTCTGTGGGAGAGGGAGAGGGTGGGAAGATTTGGGAGAATGGCATTGAAACATGTGAAATGTCATGTATGAAACGAGATGCCAGTCCAGGTTCAGTGCACGATGCTGGATGCTTGGGGCTGGTGCGCTGGGATGGCCCAGGGGGATGGTATGGGGAGGGGGGAGGGAGGAGGGTTCAGGATGGGGAGCATGTGTATACCTGAAATTTAAAAATGTTAAAAATTATTTTAAAAAATAATAATAAATATGAAAATATAAAAAAAATTAAAAAAAAGAAACTATCATATAAAAAAAATAAATAAATAAAACAAGAGTTCCTCATTCTGCCTTGATAATATAATGAATACTCAATTCTCTCAGTTTTCTGTCTGAAGTCTTGAATAATAATAGTTAATACTAATACCAGCTGTAGGCTACCATGCTAAGTGTTTTTACACAATTATTTTGTTCAAACCTTATAACAAACCTCTAAGGCAAATAGTATTATTAGTCACATTTTACAGGTAGGTCAGAGAGTTTATGAAACTCATCCAAAGCCACATAGCTGGTTAGTGGCAGAATTGGAATTTGAATCTGGATGCAAAAGAAGATGATTGATATTGAAGACAAAAGTGGAGATCTAACATGTAATAATTGATACTTATGAAAGACGAACAGAAATTACCCATAAACTATGCTGCTGCTGCTAAATCACTTCAGTTGTGTCCAACTCTGTGTGACCCCATAGATGGCAGCCCCCTGTCCCTGGGATTCTCCAGGCAAGAACACAGGAGTGGGTTGCCATTTCCTTCTCCAGTGTATGAAAGTGAAAAGTGAAAGTGAAGTCGCTTAGTTGTGTCTGACCCTTAGCGACCCCATGGACAGCAGCCTACCAGGCTCCTCCGTCCATGGGATTTTCTAGGCAAGAGTACTGGAGTGGGGTGTCATTTCCATAAACTGTAAGACATAGTAAAATAAAGCTTTTCTGAAAAACAGACATTGAAAATCAAAGAGTTCTTGGGAAAAAATATTAGAAAATGATTAAGATCAAGATACCCTTATAAAATTACTCAACTTTAAGGATAAAGAAACTTACAAGTATTCCTACAAAAGAAATAGATGACTCACAAACCAAAATGAAACAAAAGCAAAACAAAATCTCAAGCTGGTCTTTAAATTCTCATTCACACTGCATTCACACACAAAATTAATGGGGCACATTTTCAAAGTTTGGATTATAAAAGATCATAGCCCAATAATTCTGTATCTATCTAGTGTGTTGTTTATTTTAAAGGTAAAAGAGAAGCATTCCCAAATATATAATAATTCAAGGATTTTATCATATACTTACCTTTCCTAAAAAATCTTGTTAAACTCCGTTATTAATGTAAAGTTCCACTTTACAAGAGAAACAAACAATCTTTTAGGTGCTTTCCTGGAGGGTTAGTTTGTAGAGAACTGGGAAATTTACCCTTGCTAAATGGACTTTTGTTGTAATTCTAGTGTTAAAGATTCCTTTAGGTTAAAACGTGACTCTTTCAAAATGCAAGTACTTCTGAGAAGGCTACCATCTTAAGCATTTCACAATCATTTACAACATGTTAATGAATAAGTTTAATTGATCAAATATTTCCCTCCTCACAGGTAAGCTGAGGTCCAGTGAAGCTGCTGGAGAAGAATTTTGATGTAATGAGAAAAAAAAAAAACATTTTAGAAGAAAGGTAGATGGAAAAGACTGATGGAATGGGTTGCCAAGAAAGCCAGAGAGCATTTGTGTGCCCTTAAGACATAGTGACTTATTTGACAGTTTTGCTTAAGACTGGCTCAGCACAAAATGATGAATGTATAAAATTGAGCACAATCTGGACTGAATCCAAACATATGTTGAAAGTGCTTTAAGCATGAATTCTTCATGTTATTATCTCTGATGTGTTTTTATATTCTCCCTCAAAAAGTACAGTTTATAAAGTCTTGTTAACTGAGGGTTCCAGTTTAAAAAAAAAGTTTTTTTTTTTTAAATCATCCTTATTTCAGCAAAGGAGATCTATTCTCAGGTTGAACTGTAATGGATTTTAAGGATAATTGAAAAGGAATAAAAAGAAATCATATTGTCTTTTGTGTATTTTGTATCAATGTTGATAGGTTCCCCCTTCTTGTCTTATATTTAACTAAGGCACAAAGCAATTTTGTTGGAGGCTGCTTAGCTTTGTAGGAAATTAAATATAACAATATACAGACATTAATGACTGCTACACATTTAATATAGTAAAAATTTTGGGAAAATGTCTAAAAAGGTGATCCCGACTCCCCAGTATTTAAATTTTAGTACTTAAACAATTTATTGATTCTAATTAATATGTAAAATAGAAATTTCACTTGAAGCCCTATGGAGTTGTATGATTCATAACAGCTTTGGAAAGGAAAGAAAAAAGTATAGGTTTTCATTATGAAAATCAGAATTTAAAAGTTGCCCTCGTAGATGCTCAGCACCAGGTTCTTAATGTTCAGAAGGCTCAGAATTATGTATAGATAATAACAGAGGTCACCTCTAGCAGTGAATGTAGTTATACTGCATTGTGAGAAAGCACATTCTCTGAAGGAAAAAAAAAAAATTTCACTGTATTATTCACAAAGGGAAAAAACCCAAAATCTTAACTGGCATTCCACCATTGTTCTTAAGGTATTTCTTCTCCAGGTTCTCTCATATAAGCTGTGGCATTGTATAGTGAGTAAGTACCTGAATTCTGGAACCTGATTGCCTGGCTTTAAATCCTACTTCTGCCATTTAGTAGCTCTCTTACTCTATCATGTCCTCATAACTCAGTCTTTATTTGTTCCTCTGCTCTTCCTGCCTCCTACCCATCACTGTTCTGTACTGGGGGGTGCTGCCAGATGTTTTCAGTATTGAGTTTCCTCCTGGATCTTTTGGAGGAGTGGCATTAACCTCCTAAGATCTTGAGCATCTTAGAGGCTTTAGAGCTCCATATTATCCCATAGAAACACATCTTTTTCTTACAATATTTTCAAGGTATTATAACACCGTGGTTAATAATATAAGCAATGAGCTAGACTGTTGGAGATTAAATTCTACCTCCCTTACTTCCTAACTATCGCTTTGGCTAATTACTCATGCTCAATATACCTGACATTCCTCTGCTAGTAAAATAGGGATAATAGCACCTACCAGCTCATTGGATTGGTGTGAGGATTGAGTTAATACATGTAAGAAGCTTTTATTAGTGCCTGACACATGAGAAGCAGCCACTCAATAAACATGAACAGTTGTTATAACTACTAGTTGAGGAACTCAGTGCTCTCATGGTGCATGAAGGTGACTCCAGGTCCCCCAAAGTAACATCTTATGAAATACCCTGAATTACCTGCCCAACTCTCATCTAATGTCTTTTGCTTCCTACTACCTGGTAAAAGCTAATTTATCAGATCAATTAATTGGTATTTGTAACTAGAGATACTTGTCATTGATGACTTGATGTTATTTCTCACAGGAAACGTTTGTTTTAGAGTTGGCTTCTGGAGACAATGCCTCATGATAAATGAATAGCTAGCATAGGGTTGGAGAAGGCAATGGCAACCCACTCCAGTACTCTTGCCTGGAAAATTCCATGGACAGAGGAGCCTGGTAGGCTGCAGTCCATGGGGTCGCTAAAAGTCGGACACTAATGAGCTACTTCACTTTCACTTTTCACTTTCATGCACTGGAGAAGGAAATGGCAACCCACTCCAGTGTTCTTGCCTGGAGAATCCCAGGGATGGGCGAACCTGGTGGGCTGCCGTCTGTGGGGTCGCACAGAGTCGGACTCGACTGAAGCAACTTAGTAGTAGTAGTAGCATAGGGTTCCATAGCTATCTCTATGTGAGAATAACATCTGCTCTACAACCTGAGGACTTACTATCTTTACTTTATACCATGGGAGTTGCAAATTAGAAAATGAAAGTTCTTCCATCTTGAAAGAACTGAGTTTTCAGGTGCAGTAAACTGTTACCAGGTGAGATTAGTGCCTCAGTCATAGGATCGATAAAATAGTAATGGTTTACCATGAAATGAATCATACTCTTTCATTCCACACTCCTGATATTGGTAAACTACTTGATTCTGTCTAATCTTTGTTTATGATGTGTGTCACATCTGTCCCTTTCCTAACCATTCTGGTTCTTAATTAACACAGTGGTCTAAATAATCCCCTCTCTCTAGTTTTTCTCTTATCTAGTCCATTCTCTGTGCCTCTGTCACGTTTATCTTTTCAAAGTTCTATTTCTAGAAAGTTATTATCCAGTGCAAAATCTCTACTCCTGAAGAACCTTTTACTTGGCCATTCAGAACCCTCTGCCCTCTCCCATAGGAATTAGTGATTTAGGGAGGCTGCAGAATTGGATTTCCTAGAGGTATCTACAGAGAAGGCAATGGCACCCCACTTCAGTACTCTTGCCTGGAAAATCCCATGGACGGAGGAGCCGGGTAGGCTGCAGTCCATGGGGTCGCTAAGAGTCGGACACGACTGAGCGACTTCACTTTGACTTTTCACTTTCATGCATTGGAGAGGGAAATGGCAACCCACTCCAGTATTCTTGCCTAGAGAATCCCAGAGATGGGGGAGCCTGGTGGGCTGCCCTCTATGGGGTTGCACAGAGTCAGACATGACTGAAGCGACTTAGCAGCGAGGTAGCTAAGAAGTTATTGATTTTTAAAGTAATACAAAATAATGGAAATGATGGAAGAGAGATGTCCCAGGAATCTCTCTAATGTTACCAACTTTGCTTGATGGGCACAAGATTCCTGAATAGTGTGCTTTCCAAAGCCATGAACAGCAAATGAGTGGGAAATGAAGGGATAATTCCTAACTCATTCCACAAGGGGGCAGCAAACACCAACTGTGGGGTTGTGTAGATGTTAGCGAGTCTGCAGGAGGCAGAAAAGGAGTTCAAGGTAAAGATGAACACTAATTATTTTTTTCCATTGAGACAGTATCCAATTGCCCCTTATGTAAAGGTCAAACTCCAGAATCACCCTTGGAGCTTGGCAGAAATGCAGAAGTATGGTCCTCATCCAGACGATTTTGGATTTTGATGCAGTTCTTCAGACTCCCTCTGAGAAGCGCTGATAAAACACAAAGACACCTAATACTATACTCTCTACTTCAGCACTATTCACACCTTTCCTTAGGCTGTTGCCACTTTTTTTTAATATAAATTTATTTTAATTGGAGGCCAATTACTTTACAATATTGTATTGGTTTTGCCATACATCAACATGAATCCACCACAAGTGTACATGTGTTCCCCATCCTGAACCCCCCCTCCCACCACCCACCTCATACCATCCCTCTGGGTCATCCCAGTGCACCAGCCCCTAGCATTCTGTATCATACATCGAGCCTGGACTGGCGATTCTTTTCACATATAATAATATAAATGTTTCAATGCCATTCTCCCAAATCATCCCACCCTCACCCTCTCCCACAGAGTCCAAAAGACTATTCTATACATCTGTGTCTCTTTTGCTGTCTCACATACAGGGTTATCATTACCATCTTTCTAAATTCCATATATATGTGTTAGTATACTGTAGTGGTGTTTTTCTTTCTGGCTTACTTCACTCTATGTAATAGGCTCCAGTTTCATCCACCTCATTAGAACTGATTCAAATCTATTCTTTTTAATGGTGAGTAATACTCCATTGTGCATATGTACCATAGCTTTCTTATCCATTCGGCTGCTGATGGAAATCTAGGATGGTTTCATGTCCTGGCTATTATAAACAGTGTTGCGATGAACATTGGGGTACATGTGTCTTTCAATTCTGGTTTCCTTGGTGTGTATGCCCAGCAGTGGGATTGCTGGGTCATATGACAGTTCTATTTCCAGTTTTGTAAGGAATCTCCACACTGCCCCATATTGGCTGTACTAGTTTGCATTCCCACCAACCATGTAAGAGGGTTCCCTTTTTTTCCACAACCTCTCCAACATTTATTGCTTGTAGACATTTGGATAGCAGCCATTCTGACTGGTTTGAAATGGTACCTTATTGTGGCTTTGATTTGCATTTCTCTGATAATGAGTGATGTTAAGCATCTTTTCATGTGTTTGTTAGCCATCTGTATGTCTTCTTTGGAGAAATGTCTGTTTAGTTCTTTGGCCCATTTTTTGTATGGGTCGTTTATTTTTCTGGAGTTGAGCTACAGGAGTTGCTTGTATATTTTTGAGATTAATTCTTTGTCAGTTGCTTCATTTGCTATTATTTTCTCCCATTTTGAAGGCTGTCTTTTCACCTTGTTTATAGTTTCTTTCGTTGTGCAGAAGCTTTTAATTTTAATTAGGCCTCATTTGTTTATTTTTGCTTTTACTTCCAATATTCTGGGAGGTAGGTAATAGAGGATCCTGCAGTGATTTATGTCTGAGAGTGTTTTGCCTATGTTCTCCTCTAGGAGTTTTATAGTTTCTGGTCTTATGCTTAGATCTTTAATCCATTTTGAGTTTATTTTTGTGTATAGTGTTAGAAAGTGTTCTAGTTTCATTCTTTTACAAGTGGTTGACCAGATTTCCCAGCACCACTTGTTAAAGAGATAGTCTTTTCTCCATTGTATATTTTTGCCTCCTTTGTCAAAGATAAGGTGTCCATAGGTGCATGGATTTATCTCTGGGCTATCTATTTTGTTCCACTGATCTATATTTCTGTCTTTGTGCCAGTACCATACTGTCTTGATGACTGTGGCTTTGTAGTAGAGCCTGAAGTCAGGCAGGTTGATTCCTCCAGTTCCATCCTTTTTTTGTCAAGGTTGCTTAGGCTATTCGAGGTTTTTTGCATTTCCATACAAATTTTGAAATTCTTTGCTCTAGCTCAGTGAAAAATACCGTGGGTAGCTTGATAGGGATTGCATTGAATCTATTGATTGCTTGGGGTAGTATACTCATTTTCACTATACTGATTCTTTCGATCCTTGAACATGGTATATTTCTCCATCTAATAGTGTCCTCTTTTATTTCTTTCATCAGTGTTTTATAGTTTTCTATAATAGGTCTGGGAGGAGGGTTCAGGATGGGGGACACAGGTATACCTGTGGCGGATTCATTTCGATATTTGGCAAAACTAATACAATATTGTAAAGTTTAAAAATAAAATAAAATTAAAAATAAAATAAAATAAAACATTAAGTGTAAAAAGCAAAATAAAAATAGAGAAAATATAGTTTTCTATATATAGGTCTTTAGTTTCTTTAGGTAGATATATTCCTAAGTATTTTATTCTTTTTGTTGCAATGGTGAATGGAATTGTTTCCTTAATATCTCTTCCTGTTTTCTCATTATTAGTGTATAGGAATGCAAGGGATTTCTGTGTGTTGATTTTATATCCTGCAACTTTACTATATTCATTGATTCACTCTAGTAATTTTCTGGTGGAGTCTTTAGGGTTCTCTATGTAGAGGATCATGTCATCTGCCAACAGTGAGAGTTTTACTTCTTCTTTTCCAATTTGGATTCCTTTTATTTTTTTTCTGCTCTGACTTTTGTGGCCAAAGCTTCCAAAACTATGTTGAATAATAGTGGTGAAAGTGGGCACCCTTGTCTTGTTCCTTTAGGGGAAATGCTTTCAATTTTTCACCACTGAGGATAATGTATGCTGTGGGTTTGTCATATATAGCTTTTATTATGTTGAGCTATGTTCCTTCTATTCATGCTTTCTGGAGAGTTTTTATCATAAATGGATGTTGAAATTTACCAAAGGCTTTCTCTGCATCTATTGAGATAATCATATGCCTTTTATTTTTCAATTTGTTAATGTGGTGTATTACATTGATTGATTTGCGGATACTAAAGAATCCTTGCATCCCTGGGATAAAGCCCACTTGGTCATGATGTATGATTTTCCAATGTGTTGTTGGATTCTGATTACTATAATTTTTTAAGGATTTTTGCATCTATGTTCATCAGTAATATTGGCCTGTAGTTTCCTTTTTTGGTGGCATCTTTGTCAGCACGGGCAACTGTGACAGTACACAAGCGTGGGCGGCTGCAACGGTGCACAAACGAGGCCAAGAGGAGCTACCCCACATCCGAGATGAGGGGCAGAAACCGGCAGGACCCCATGCTGGAAGGGCAGCGGGCAAGAGGAGCTACCCCAAGTCCGAGGTCAGGGGTGGCAGCTGAGAGGAGATTCACCATGTCCCAGGTCAGGATCAGTGGCTGGGAGGAGCCACCCGCTCCCCAACCCGAGGCCAAGGGCGGTGGCCAAGAGGAGCAACCCCAGATCCAAGGAGCGGTGGCTGCGCAGGCACAGGAGGCCCTAGAGGAGCTACTCCACTCTCAAGGTCAGGAAGGGCGGTGGTGAGGAGATACCCCTCGTCCAAGGTAAGGAGCAGTGGCTGTGCTTTCCTGGAGCAGCTGTGAAGAGATACCACACGTCCAAGGTAAGAGAAACCCAAGTAAGATGGTAGGTGTTGCAAAAGGGCATCAGAGGGCAGACACAACTGAAACCATAATCACAGAAAACTAGTCAATCTAATCACACTAGGAACACAGCCTTTTCTTTTCTTTTCTTTTCTTTTTTAACCTTTTCCAACTCAATGAAACTAAGCCATGCCCTGGGGGGCCACTGAAGATGGGCAGGTCATGGTAGAGATGTCTGACAGAATGTGGTCCACTGGAGAAGGGAATGGCAAACCACTTCAGTATTCTTGTCTTGAGAACCCCATGAACAGTATGAAAAGGCAAAATGATAGGATACTGAAAGAGCAACTACCCAGGTCAGTTCAGTTCAGCTCAGTTCAGTTTAGTTGCTTTGTCATGTCCGACTCTTTGCAACCTGTGCCCAATATGCTACTGGAGATCAGTGGAGAAATAACTCCAGAAAGAATGAAGGGATGGAGCCAAAGCAAAAACAATATCCAGTTGTGGATGTGACTGGTAATAGAAGCAAGGTCTGATGCTGTAAAGAGCAATATTGCATAGGAACCTGGAATGTCAGGTCCATGAATCAAGGCAAATTGGAAGAGGTCAAACAGGAGATGCCAAGAGTGAACGTTGAGATTCTAGGAATCAATGAACTAAAAAGGACTGGAATGGGTGACTTTAACTCAGATGACCATTATATTTACTACTGCGGGCAGGAATCCCTCACAAGAAATCCCTCACAAGATGGCTACAAGGAGTAGCCATCATGGTCCACAAAAGAGTCTGAAATGCAATACTTGGATGCAATCTCAAAAATGACAGAATGATCTCTGTTCGTTTTGAAGGCAAACCATTCAATATCACTGTAATCCAAGTCTATGCCCCAACCACTAATGCTGAAGAAGCTGAAGTGGAACGGTTCTGTGAAGACCTACAAGACCTTTTAGAACTAACACCCAAAAAAGTCCTTTTCATTATAGGGGACTGGAATGCAAAAGTAGGAAGTTAAGAAACACCTGGACTAACAGTCAAATTTGGCCTGGGAGTACGGAATGGAGCATGGCAAAGGTAATTAGAGTTGTGCCAAGAGAACACACGGATCATAGCAAACACGCTCTTCCAACAACACAAGAGAAGACTCTTCACATGGACATCACCAGATGGTCAACACCGAAATCAGATTGATTATATCCTTTGCAGCCAAAGATGGAGAAGCTCTATACAGTCAACAAAAATAAGACAGGGAGTTGACTGTGGCTCAGATCATGAGCTCCTTATTGCCAAATCCAGACTTAAATTAAAGAAAGAAGGGAAAACCACTAGACCATTCAGGTATGACCTAAATCAAATCCCTTACAATTAGACAGTGGAAGTGAGAAATGGATTTAAGGGACTAGATCTGATAGATAGAGTGCCTGATAAACTATGGACAGAGGTTCATGACATTGTATAGGGGACAGGGATCAAGACCATCTCCATGGAAAAAAATGCAAAAAAGCAAAATGGCTGTTTGGGGAGGCCTTACAAATAGCTGTGAAAAGAAGAGAAGTGAAAAGCGAAGGAGAAAAGGAAAGATATAAGCATGTGAATGCAGAGTTCCAAAGAATAGAAAGAAGAGAAAAGAAAGCCTTAATCCACAATCAATGCAAAGAAATAGAGGAAAACAACAGAAAGGGAAAGACTAGAGATCACTTCAAGAAAATCAGAGATACCAAGGGAACATTTCATGCAAAGATGGGCTCGATAAAGGACATAAATGGTATGGACTTAACAGAAGCAAAAGATATTAAGAAGAGGTGGCAAGAATACACAGAACTGTACAGAAAAGATCTTCACGACCAAGATAATCATGATGGTGTGATCACTCATCTAGAGCCAGACATCCTGGAATGTGAAGTCAAGTGGGCCTTAGAAAGCATCATTATGAACAAAGCTAGTGGCGGTGATGGAATTCCAGTTGAGCTATTTCAAATCCCGGAAGATGATGCTATGAAAGTGCTGCACTCAATATGCGAGCAAATTTGGAAAACTCAGCAGTGGCCACAGGAATAGAAAAGGTCGGTTTTCATTCCAGTCTCAAAGAAAGGCAATGCCAAAGAATGTTCAAACTACTGCACAATTGCACTCATCTTACACTCTAGTAAAGTAATGCTCAAAATTCTCCAAGCCAGGCTTCAGCAATACGTGAACCGTGAACTTCCAGATGTTCAAGCTGGTTTTAGAAAAGGCAGAGGAACCAGAGACCAAATTGGCAACATCTGCTGGATCATGGAAAAAGCAAGAGAGTTCCAGAAAAACATCTATTTCTTCTTTATTGACTATGCTAAAGCCTTGGACTGGGTGGATCACAATAAACTGGGAAATTCTGAAAGAGATGGGAATACCAGACCACCTGATCTGCCTCTTGAGAAACCTATACGCAGGTCACGAAGCAACATTTAGAACTGGACATGGAACAACGACTGGTTCCAAATAGGAAAAGGAGTACAACAAGGCTGTATATTGTCACCCTGTTTATTTAAATTTTATGCAGAGTACATCATGAGAAATGCTAGGCTGGAAGAACCACAAGCTAGAATCAAAATTGCAGCTGCTACTAAGTCTCTTCAGTCTTGTCCGACTCTGTGTGACTCCATAGACGCAGCCCACCAGGCTCCACCGTCCCTGGGATTCTCCAGGCAAGAACACCGGAGTGGGTTGCCATTTCCTTCTCCAATGCATGAAAGTGAAAGGTGAAAGTGAAGTTGCTCAGTCGCGTCCACATCTTAGCGACCCCATGGACTGCAGCCTACCAGGCTCCTCTGTCCACGGGATTTTCCAAGCAAGAGTACTGCAGTGGGGTGCCATTGCCTTCACCACAAGATTGCCGGGAGAAATATCAATAACCTCAGATATGCAGATGACACCACTCTTATGGCAGAAAGTGAAGAGGAACTAAAAAGCCTCTTGATGAAAATGAAAGAGGAGACTGAAAAAGTTGGCTTAAAGCTCAACATTCAGAAAATGAAGATCATGGCAACTGGTCCCATCACTTCATGGGAAATAGATTTGGGAAACATTGGAAACAGTGTCAGACTTTATTTTGGGGGCTCCAAAATCACTGCAGATGGTGATATCAGCCATGACATTAAAAGACGCTTATCCCTTGGAAGGAAAGTTATGACCAACCTAGATAGCATATTCGAAAACAGAGACATTACTTTGCCAACAAAGGTATGTCTAGTCAACACTATTGTTTTTACAGTGGTCATGTATGGATGTGAGAGTTGGACTGTGAAGAAAGCTGAGAGCCAAAGAATTGATTCTTTTGAACTGTGATGTTGGAGAAGACTCTTGAGAGTCCCTTGGACTGCAAGGAGATTCAACCAGTCCATTCTAAAGGAGATCAGCCCTGGGTGTTCTTGGAATTAAGGATGCTAAAGCTGAAACTCCAGTACTTTGGCCACCTCATGTGAAGAGTTGACTCATTGCAAAAGACTCTGATGCTGGGAGGCATTGGGGGCAGGAAGAAAAGGGGACGACAAAGCATGCAATGGCTGGATGGCATCACCGACTCGATGAATGTGAGTTTGACTGAACTCCGGGAGATGGTGATGGACAGGGAGGCCTGGCATGCTGTGATTCATGGGATCGCAGAGTCGGACACGACTGAGCAACTGAACTGAACTGAACTTGTCAGGTTTTGGTATTAGGGTGATGGTGCCTTCATAGCATGAGTTTGGAAGTTTACCTTCCTCTGCAATTTTCTTGAAGAATTTGAGTACTATAAGTGTTAGCTCTTCTCTAAATTTTTGGTAGAATTCAGCTGTGAAGCCGTCTGGACCTGGGCTTTTGTTTGCTGGAAGATTGCTGATTACTGTTTCAATTTCTGTGCTTGTGATGGGTCTGTTAAGATTTTCTATTTGTTCCTGATTCAGTTTTGGAAAGTTATACTTTTCTAAGAATTTGTCCATTTCTTCCAAGTTGTCCTTTTTTTTTTTTTTTTGGCATATAATTGGTGATAGTAGTCTCTTATGATCCTTTGTATTTCTGTGTTGTCTGTTGTTATCTGTCAATTTTCACTTCAAATTTTATTGATTTAATTTTTCTCCCTTTGTTTCTTGATGAGTCTGGCTAATGGTTTGTCAATTTTGTTATCTTCTAAATAACCAGCTTTTGGCTTTGTTGATTTTTGCTATGGTCTCTTTTATTTCTTTAGCATTTATTTCTGCTATAATTTTTAAGATTTCTTTCCTTCTGCTAACCCTGGGGTTCTTCATTTCTTCCTTTTCTAGTTGCTTTAGGTGTAGACTTACATTATTTATTTGACTTTTTTCTTGTTTCTTGAGGTATGCCTGTATTGCTATGAACCTTCCCCTTAGCACTGCTTTTACAGTGTCCCACAGGTTTTGGATTGTTGTGTTTTCATTTCCATTCATTTCTATGCATATTTTGATTTCTGTTTGATTTCTTCTGTGATTTGTTGGTTATTCAGCAGCTTGTTGTTCAGCCTTCATATGTTGGAATTTTTAATAGTTTTTCTCCTGTAATTGAGATCTAATCTTACTGCATTGTGGTCAGAAAAGATGCTTGGAATGATTTCAATTTTTTTGAATTTACCAAGGCTAGATTTATGGCCCAGGATGTAATCTCTCCTGGAGAAGGTTCTGTGTGCGCTTGAGAAAAAGGTGAAATCCATTGTTTTGGGGTGAAATGTCCTATAGATATCAATTAGGTATAACTGGTCTACTGTATCATTTAAAGTTTGTGTTTCCTTGTTAATTTACTGTTTAGTTGATCTATCCATAGGTGTGAGTGGGGTATTAAAATCTTCCACTATTATTGTGTTATTGTTAGTTTCCCCTTTCATACTTGTTAGCATTTATCTTACATATTGTGCTGCTCCTATGTTGGGTGCATATATATTTATAATTGTTATATCTTCATCTTGGATTGATCCTTTGATCATTATGTAGTGTCTGTCTTTGTCTCTTTGCACAGCCTTTGTTTAAAGTCTATTTTATATGATATGAGTATTGCTACTCCTGCTTTCTTTACATCTCTATTTGCATGGAATATCTTTATCCAGCCCTTCACTTTCAGTCTCTATGTGTCCCTTGTTTTCAGGAAGGTCTCTTGTAGGCAACATATATAGGGGTCTTTTTTTTGTATCCATTCAGCCAGTCTTTGTCTTTTGGTCAGGGCATTCGACCCATTTACCTTTAAGGTAATTATTAATAAGTATGATTCTGTTGCCATTTACTTTACTGTTTTGAGTTCGAGTTTATACAGCTTTTTTTGTGTGTTTCCTATCTAGAGAAGATCCTTTAGCATTTGTTGGATATCTGGTTTGGTGGTGCAGAATTCTCTCAGCTTTTGCTTGTCTGTAAAGCTTTTGAATTCTCCTTCATATTTGAATGAGATCCTTGCTGGTTATAGTAATCTGGGCTGTAGGTTTTTTCTTTCATCACTTTAAGTATATCTTGCCATTCCCTCCTGGCCTGAAGAGTTTCTATTGAAAGATCAGCTGTTATCCTTATGGGAATCCCCTTGTGTGTTATTTGTTATTTTTCCCTTGCTGCTTTTAATATTTGTTCTTTGTGTTTGATCTTTGTTAATTTGATTAATATGTGTCTTGGGGGTGTTTCGCCTTGGTTTTATCCTGTTTGGGACTCTCTGGGTTTCTTGGATTTGGGTGGGTATTTCCTTCCCCACTTTAGGGAAGTTTTCAACTATTATCTCCTAAAGTATTTTCTCATGGTCTTTCTTTTTCTCTTTTTATTCTGGGGCTTCTATGATTTGAATGTTGGGGCATTTAACATTTTCTCAGAGGTCTCTGAGATTGTCCTCATTTCTTTTAATTCGTTTTTCTTTTTTCCTCTCTGATTCATTTATTTCTACCATTCTATCTTCTTCCTCACTAATTCTATCTTCTACCTCCATTATTCTACTATTTGTTCCCTCCAGAGTGTTTTTGATCTCATTTATTGCATCATGCATTATATATTGACTCTTTTTTATTTCTTCTAGGTCCTTGTTAAACCTTTCTTGCGTCTTCTCAATCCTTGTCTCCAGGCTATTTATCTGTGATTCCATTTTGTTTTCAAGATTTTGAATCATTTTCACTATCATTATTTGGAATTCTTGATCAGGGAGATTCCCTATCTCTTCCTCTGTGGTTTGGTTTGGTGGGCATTTATCCTGTTCCTTTACTTGCTGGGTATTCCTCTGTCTCTCTTCATCTTGTTTATATTGCTGTGTTTTGGGTGGCCTTTCTGTATTCTGGCAGTTTGTGGAATTCTCTTTACTGTGGAGTTTCCTCGCTGTGGGAGGGTTTGTACAGGTGGCTTGTCAAGGTTTCCTGGTTAGGGAAGCTTGTGTTGATGTTCTGGTGGGTGGAGCTGGATTTCTTCTCTCTGGATTGCAATGAAGTGTCCAGTAATGAGTTTTGAGATGTCAGTGGGTTTGGAGTGACTTTGGGCGGCCTGTATATTGAAGCTCAGGGCTGTGTTCCTGTGTTGCTGGAGAATTTGCATGATATGTCTTTCTTTGGAACTTGTTGGCCCTTGGGTGGTGCTTGGTTTCAGTGTAGGTATGGAGGCTTTTGATAAGCTCCTATTGATTAATGTTCCCTGGAGTCAGGAGTTCTCTGGTGTTCTCAGGATTTGAAATTAAGCCTCCTGACTCTGGTTTCTGTCTTGTTTTTACAGTAGCCTCAAGACTTCTCCATCTATACAGCACCATTGATAAAACATCTAGGTTAAAGGTGAAAAATTTCTCCACAGTGAGGGACACCCAGAGAGGTTCACAGAGTTACATGGAGAAAAGAAGAGGGAAGAGGGAGATAGAGCTGACCCAGGTTAGATGAGGTGTAATCAAAAGAGGAGGGAGCAAGCTAGCCAGTATTCACTTCCATATGTGAGTTCCACAGTCTAGGCCACTCAGAGATGTTCACGGAGTTATACAGAGAAGAGAAGAGGGAGGAAGGAGACAGAGGTGGCCAGGAGGATAAAGGGGGGAATAAAAGGAGAGAGACAGATCCAGCCAGTAATTAGTTCCCTAAGTGTTCTCCACCATCCAGAACACACAAAGAGGTTCACAGAGTTGGGTAGAGAAGAGAAGGGGGAGGGAGGAGAGAGAGGCAACTGGGTGGAGAAAAAGGAGAGTCCAAAGAGGGAGAGAGCAGTCGCCAGTAATCTCGCTCCCAAGTAAAAATGGGTACTGAAGATTGGGTTCTTAAAGGTAGAAAATTGATAACAAATACCAAAAAGCAAAGATTAAAAATCTAGAGTAGAGGTTGGATTTTCAAAAATACAATATTAACAAAAAAACAGACAAACAAAGTCACACAACCACAATTGTTAAAACCACAATTCCTTAGACCCTAATTCCCTAACAAATATGTGTGCATGTGGTAGCTGTTGTTTTTAGCAACAGAACCATGTCACCTTTTGTTTTCCAGCAAAACTTACCTTGAACTTAAATATATAAAACAAGTAAAAGCAGAGTTGATTTACTTCAAGCAGAAGTTTGGTAGTTCAGCTTAAACCACTATGTAATTTTTTCTTCACCCAACCCATCCTCTCAGAGAAGCCCTTGAGGCTTCTCCTTCCCATTTGAAATCCACTTCATGAATCCTTACAAAATTTTAAAATATAATTCTAGAAAAATAACTATAGAAATACTTGCAAAATTGTGGAAGAGTAAACATATGGAAGTGTTAATTCACCACTGTGAAAATGAAAACATTTTTAGAGATAATGAAAATATCAGTCAATGTAGGTCAAATCATTTATGGTAACTAAGATAAATGATGGTTACTGAGGACTTAATTTTGACCAAGCACTGGATACTTTGTGTCTGTTATCACATTTATCCATCTCAACAGCTGTACAAATTAGTGTCAATGCAAAAATTGCAACAGGCAAAGTTAAACAGGCAGGGAAGACTTTATTTAAGGTTATTGCAACAAGAAGTCAGAACTCAGTCTGAACTCAATACTGCTCAAAGGATTGGGGGGTATAGTATAAGCTCTGGAATGAACTAGTGGAAAAGTACTAGAGGGCATTAGTGGGGACTCATAGGCCATCTGTGTTTACTAATTGGCTTTATATGGAGGAAAACTAAATTCATATGTTTATGACAGGAGATAGGTTAATATATTGAGCAAGACATACACCAAACTTAAGCTCCCAGTCTCCCACAGAGATTGGGAAGAAACAGTGCTATGTTTCTTGATGATTACATTTTTGATTGGAGTATAGTTGCTTTACACTGCCATGTCAGTTTCTTTTGTACAGCAAAGTGAATCAGCTATATGTATTCGTATATCCCCTATTTGTTGGATTTCCTTCCCATTTTGCTCACCACAGATCACTGAGTAGAATTCCCTGTGCTATATAGTATGTTCTCATTAGCTATCTATTTTGTACATAGTATCAATAGTGTATGTAGGTCAATCCCAATTTTCCAGTTCATCCCACACCTCCTTCTCTTCCCTTTGGTATCCATATGTTTGTTTTCTACATCTTTGTCTCTATTTCTGCTTTGCAAATAAGTTAATATTATGATTACATTTTAAAGGGATGGATTCTAGAGAAAGACATACCTGGGTTGTAAAACTGGCAAAAGACTTTTAGAAACATTTATATCTCAGAGGAGCTGAGAAATAATTTGCAAGTTCTCTAAAGTAAATGACCTTTAAAAAGGAAGGTTAAGGGCCTAGAATCAGGAAGAAGCCTGTATAAAGTTTAGTTAAGCTTTTCAGTTCAGTTCAGTCCCTCAGTCATTTCCGACTCTTTGTGACCTCATGAATTGCAGCACTCCAAGCCTCCCTGTTTATCATCAACTCCCAGAGTTCATACAAACTCATGTCAATCGAGTCAGTGATGCCATCCAGCCATCTCATGCTCTGTCGTTCCCTTCTCCTCCTGCCCCCAATCCCTCCCAGCATCACAGTCTTTTCCAATGAGTAAACACTTCACATGAGATGGCCAAAGTATTGGAGTTTCAGTTTTAGCATCACTCCTTCCAAAGAACACTCAGGACTGATCTCCTTTAGGATGGACTGGTTGCATCTCCTTGCAGTCCAAGGGACTCTCAAGAGTCTTCTCCAACATCACAGTTCAAAGCATCAATTCTTTGGCGCTCAGCTTTCTTCACAGCCCAACTCTCACATTCATACATGATGACTGGAAAAACCATAGCCTTGACTAGATGGACCTTTGTTGGCAAAGTAATGTCTCTGCTTTTGAATATGCTATCTAGGTTGGTCATAGCTTTCCTTCCAAGGAGTAAGCATCTTTTAATTTCATCGCTGCAATCACCATCCACAGTGATTTTGGATCCCCAAAAATAAAGTCTGACACTGTTTCCACTATTTCCCCATCTACTTCCCATTAAGTGATGGGACCAGATGCCATGGTCTTAGTTTTCTGAGTGTTGAGCTTTAAGCCAACTTTTTCAGTCTCCTCTTTCACTTTCATCAAGAGGCTTTTTAGTTCCTCTTCACTTTCTTGCATAAGGGTGGTGTCATCTGCATATCTGAGGTTATTGATATTTCTCCCAACAATCTTGATTCCAGCTTGTGCTTCTTCCAGCCCAGCATTTCTCATGATGTACTCTGCATATAAGTTAAATAAGCAGGGTGACAATATACAGCCTTGACATACTCCTGTTCTTATTTGGAACCAGTCTGTTGTTCCATGTCCAGTTCTAACTGTTGCTTCCTGACTTGCATACAAATTTCTCAAGAGGCCGGTCAGATGGTCTGGTATTCCCATCTCTTTCAGAATTTTCCAGTTTCTTGTGATCCACACAGTCAAAGTCTTTGGCATAGTCAATAAAGCAGAAATGGATGTATTTCTGGAACTCTTTTGCTTTTTCCATGATCCAACAGATGTTGGCAATTTGATCTCTGGATCCTCTGCCTTTTCTAAAACCAGCTTGCACATCTGGAAGTTCATGGTTCACATATGGCTGAAGCCTGGCTTGGAGAATTTTGAGCATTATTTTACTAGTATGTGAGATCAGTGCTATTTTACGGTAGTTTGAGCATTCTTTGGCATTGCCTTTCTTTGGGATTGGAATGAAAACGGACCTTTTCGACTCCTGTGGCCACTGCTGAGTGTTTCAAATTTGCTGACATATTGAGTGCAGCACTTTCACAGCATCATCTTCCAGGACTTGAAATAGCTCAACTGGGATTCCATCACTGCCACTATCTTTGTTTGTAGTGATGCTTGCTAAGGCCCACTTGACTTCACATTCCAGAATGTCTGGCTCTAGGTGAGTGATCATACCATCATGATTATCTGGGTCATGAAGATCTTTTTTGTACAGTTATTCTGTGTATTTTTGCCACCTCTTCTTAATATATTCTGCTTCTGTTAGGTCCATACTATTTCTGTAGTTAAGCTGAGGGAATGTTAATGCCATCTGGGTCAGTAGATACTATTATATTATCACCATTTTACAGATGAAGAAATCGAGATTTAGAGAAAGCAAGGGTTTTGTTCAAGATTACAATACTAGCTAGCATCTGAGTCAGTTCAAACTCCATCTTTGACTCAAGCAACAGCAAGTTTAAACATTTTGTGATGCTGCCTCACCATCCAGATAATGATATATCATGGGGCTTTTAAAAACATAAGGTAGATCTCTATGTATAGTCATACAAAGATGTCCTCAAAAAGGTTAAATTTTAATTATGTGGAATCTTTGATTATTGTTTTGGTCAAAACAGACAATGATAACAATTGAATGAAGAAACCATAGAAGTCAATTTCTCTCCCTCTCTTTCCCTCCACCCTTCGTCCCCTTTTTAAAATCCAAAGTGAAAGATATCAAACAAGAAAAATAAAACTTTTATTACCTCAAGTTTGGACATGGGAAGATTTTCACACAATTCCAAATCATTTAGTCTGCTTCATCTTCTGTTTGAACATATATGTTTTGTTTTTTATACTTAAGAAGACAGAGAAAAAAATGGAAAAGGTGAGGTGGGAAAGGGAAGAGAGAAGGGAGGTGAAGGGAACAGTAGTACACAGGAAAAAAAAGAAAGATTTTTTTTAAAGTAATAGAACAGGAGAGAGGAAAATAAGAGAGCAATGTAAAGGAATGAAGAAAAGAGAAGGAAAAAGAGAGGGGGAAAGAAAGGGACTGAGAGAGGGATAAAAGCAGAAGAGAGAAATAAGAGAAATTGTAAAATGGCAAAATAAAAAAAAAATAGGTAACGAAGAGTAGCATAGGGAGGAAAGAATAAAATAAAAAGAAAGAAAGGGAATGAAAAATATGGGGAAAAAAAGAAAAAAGAACAAAATAACGAAAGAAAGAGGAAAGAAATTGGCAGAAAGGAATGGCAACCCACTCCAGTATGCTAGCCTGGAGAATCCCATGGATAGAGTAGCCTGGTTGACTACAGTCCATGGGGTCTCAAAGAATCAGACACAACTCAGCAACTGAGACTTAAGTCCATTACAACAGGCTTAGGGGTTGAGTCTAGAAAGTAGAATAGTTTCCTTCAAATGCTGATGTTCTGTTGACCTAAGGGTGAATGGGGACCTAGTTGGGGAGGCCTCCTTGTGCATCTCAAGCACTCTTGCTTCTTGTGGAAGAACATTTAGAGCAGGTACCAGCTGTGAGTAGGGCTCTGTGATGACTTTATATGACTTAACTGTTTTCCTCCTAATCATAAGAAAGAAATAGATCACCAGTCCATGTTCAATGCATGAGACAGGGTGCTCAGGGCTGGTGCACTTGGACAACACTTTAGGGATGGGATGCGGAGGGAAGTGGGAGGGGGGTTCAGGATGGGGGACACATGTACACCCATGGCTGATTCACGTGAATGTATGGCAAAAACCACTACAATATTGTAAAGTAGTTAGCCTCCAATTAAAATAAATGAATTAATCTACCAAAAAAAAAATTATCTGATCTACTCAGAAAAATCTTCTTACTCCTAACAGAAATTTATGGTTCATAGCTCTTCTTTTTCTTGTTGATTTATATAAGGGTTATTGTCTTCTGTAGCTGAAGGTCACCCCAGCAAAATCTTTGGTCAATCTGCTTTTACTATTTTAATCTAGAGGACAGAGGTTTAGAAATTATTTTCAAAAGTTTTTGTATGCTTACCAGAAAAAAAAAAAAAAATGAAAAGGAAAACAAAACATATTTTTAAAGCCGTGTTTTTAAGTAATTACATAAAACAGCAGTTTTTCTCTCTCACAAGCAAAAATCCTGCCTCTGCTCTTGTCTTAAAAACTAATAACATTTGTATTACTTGACTCTTCCTCCACATTCTCATAACTCATAAAAATAACAACAACAAAAAATCCAGTGACTTGCTGTGTGCGTATGTGTGTGATCAGTTGTGTCTGATTCTTTGCAACCCCATGGACTGCCAGCCTCCTCTATCCATGGAAATTTCTAAGCAAAACTACTGGAATGAGTTGCCATTTCCTATTCTAGGGGATCTTCCTAACCCAGGGATCAAACCCTTGTCTCTTGCATCTCCTTCATTGGCAGGCAGATTCTTTACCATTATGCCACCAGGGAAATTTGTGGCTTGTTTCTTCTGTCTATACTGTCCATTCTCATTGTATCTAAGGCCAAGTTCATTATAGAATGAGGTATCCCTAAAGAAAAGTTCTGTAGCTGTAAAGTGGACCTTTCATGATGAAAAATATTTATGTACATATAGGTTGATAGATTTCACTGTTTTCTCTGCTTATAGCCCAGACAAGATGGTTTTTTAAGCCACATTTATTAAGAAGGAAGGTTGCTTAAATAGTTTTGCTCTCAACTCAAAGTCAGGGAGTGCCCACCAGGTACAGGTTTATTTTATAACAGTCTCTCAAAGGTGTACTTTTGTTTGGAAATTTATGAAGACTATGAAAGGATGTGTTGGGAATGACTATAAAACCGTGGTTCTCAAAACTGACCTTGTATTTGAATCAAACTTGGGAGCTTGTTATAAGATTCCCAGACCTCACATGGTTCTTGTTTCACATGGCTAGTATTTTTTTATTGCTTCAGTATTCTTATTACTAGGTCTTAAAGCTTGCTTATGGAGGCTTAGGTTTTACATTCTTAGCAATCAATATTTATTGAAGGGTGTGAGTCATCTCAGCATTCCATATAGCAGCACTGTTCAACAGAATTCTAATACAACATATGTAATTTTATATTTTCTAATAGATTAATTTAAAAGGTAAAGAGAAATAGGTGAAATCAATTTTAATAATTTCAGTTAATATAACCAGAATTTTATCATTTCATCAAGCAATAAATATAAAATATTTATTAATGATATAGTTTACATTTTTGTTCATACTGAGTCTTTAAATACCAGTGTATATTTTATACTTATGGCTTATTTCAGTTTGGACTAGCCACATTTCAAATGTTCAGTAGCCAAATATGGAAACAATCTACTATACTAGTTCAGATCCAGAAGACTCTGTGGTTTTAATATGATTGCTTCAGAAATCATCTATATTTTCTTAATGTGAATCATTCCTGCCACACTGCAGCAGGGTGCAGTTTAATGGTGATGAAAAAGGTCCTTCATGGTGCATGTTAATGATTACCAGATCATTTCATGTACAGTGCTGCTAAATGTTCCCTGGAAAGCAGTAACTCTTCTGTTTTCTGTTTATTCATTCTTGCTCACATTATGTGGGTTACATAAGCAATTCTCAACAGTATATATTGGATATAGTATATATAAAAAAAGTTGATTTCTAAGACTGAGTCCATGTATAATATGGGATATGTAGGTCTAACGTCAGAGAGTCATGACCAACTGAATAGTCATCTGTGAATAGAAGCACCATTAGGTGAGAAATATGATCCAGGGAGGCACAAAAATTGAGTAACAGAACATATAAATAACATATAAAAGAAAATGAACATAAAGATACATATATACAAATATATATGTTAACATATATGTGTATGACAATGAATCTGCATGCTTAAAATCATTGAATTCAAAGAAAGCGTAGTTTGCTTATTGTTTTTGTAAATTAAAGAATGAATTTCATTGTAAACCCAGTGACTTATATAGATGTCAGATGTTATAATAAGCAAACTGCAAACTCAAACCATATGTTTTGGCATTTCAGAAGCTCAATTTGATATATTATAATAGTTCCCAGTTAGGAAGAGTCACCCATACAAAATATTACCTATTTATAAATAAACCAACATGACTGACCAAAACTTTGGGAGTAAGAGGAATACACAGACTAAATATAGTCATGCCAAATTGTAATTCATGAGGATCTTCTAATTGAATCTTAAACAAATTACACTGTTCAACAATAGTGATACCAAACTATGAGTACGCAGAAGACAGAACAGACAAAATTTCCAGAAAAATTACTCGAGTGGGAAAGAATAAGAAATTCCATCAAACAGCCAGAGACACTTTTACAGTAGAGTATAAAAAATTAATCAAGGGAAAACAACAAGTATTTCAGTTTGGATGCTTTTGGTTGATATGTAACAGAAAATTCAACTTAAATTGTTTTATACAATGAAAAAAAAAATGCTGGCAAGATGTTGTTGGAAAAGTCTAGGGACAGGAATTCAGACAGTTTAATCAGGTGTCTAACTCAGTTTCTCTGTTATTTTTCCATCCCTGCTCTCCTCCAGGTGTTGTGATTTTTTTTTTTTTTTCAGGCTGTTCTTACTGTAGCAAAATGGCTGCAGCAGTTAGAGGATTTACATCAGTACACTACTCAACATTCAGAAAACGAAGATTATGGCATCCGGTCCCATCACTTCATGGGAAATAGATGGGGAAACAGTGGAAACAGTGTCAGACTTTATTTTTCTGGGCTCCAAAATCACTACAGATGGTGACTGCAGCCATGAAATTAAAAGACGCTTACTCCTTGGAAGGAAAGTTATGACCAACCTAGATAGCGTATTCAAAAGCAGAGACATTACTTTGCCAAAAAGGTTCTTCTAGTCAAGGCTATGGTTTTTCCTGTGTTCATGTATGGATGTGAGAGTTGGACTGTGAAGAAGGCTGAGCGCCGAAGAATTGATGCTTTTGAACTGTGGTGTTGGAGAAGACTCTTGAGAGTCCCTTGGACTGCAAGGAGATCCAACCAGTCCATTCTGAAGGAGATCAGCCCTGGGATTTCTTTGCAAGGACTGATGCTAAAGCTGAAACTGCAGTACTTTGGCCACCTCATGCGAAGAGTTGACTCCTTGGAAAAGACTCTGATGCTGGGAGGGATTGGGGGCAAGAGGAGAAGGGGACGACAGAGGATGAGATGGCTGGATGGCATCACTGACTCAATGGACGTGAGTCTGAGTGAACTCCAGGAGTTGGTGATGGACATGGAGGCCTGGCGTGCTGTGATTCATGGGGTCACAAACAGTCGGACATGACCAAGCGACTGATCTGATCTGATCTGATCTGACACATTTATACAAAATTCCTGTGCTAAATTCTGAACCAATCCAGACCAATGCGGTAGTCAGTAAAATACCATATATTCTACTTTATTCTACCATATATTCTTGCTTTAAATCAGGATTATTGACTATCCATAGTTTGGTATTGCAGAGGAGGTGAGGTTGTGCTAACTGGATTATGTGTCTCAGGGCTCACCATTGCAAGGAGAGTCAGTCCCACCCAAACTACATGACCATCACATAATGAGAGAAGGATGAAATGGATGCTGTGGAGACAAACAAGTATCCACTTTAATGCAACATAGGAAATAAGTTCCCTGAATAATACATCTAAGAATCCAGCCAAAGAAGATTTAAATTAATCCCAATCTGATCTAACCAAAAAAGAAAGTTGGCTTTTGTCAACATGATGAGCAGATGCCTAAGCCCTTTGCAAATAAGTAGACCTTATTACATTTAGGCGCAATTACTGTGAAGACTTTGGAAAATTATTCTAAATTAAATTAAATTCTAAATTAAATAAATAATAAATCATTAAATATTATCCTTTCATATATACTTAATTAAGCAGAATATACTAGTACCTATAACATTATTTTGATAAACATTTCACTAGATGAATGTCATTTACTTATTGAGCCTCACCAGTTGAAACCATCTGCTCCATTTCATTTCTCCCAATAAATGTTTCCTATTGGGCAAACTCTGGGAGATAGTGAGGGACACAGAGGCCTGGCGTGCTGCAGTCCATGGGGGTCACAAAGAGTCAGACATGGTTTAGTGACTGAACAACAGCAAGATCATGTAGAAATATATATATATGATATAGAGTTAATAATTATCTTATCAATTTGAGAAATCTAGAAAGACAATTTGGGTAATTTGAGAGCCTTAATGAAATGTCTATCTTTAATGATTTCCATTGAAATCAGATACTGAATACTGAATGGACCAAGTATATTATTTTCCATTGAAAGCAAATCATGAATACTGAATCAATCACGTATATTATTTTTGTAGGATTTTCTTTTGTTTGACTCTTGACTCTGTGTGTGTGTGTGTGTGGTATTAATTTAGGACAGTTAAATCCAAATGAGATAAAATGCAAGGAATATGTAACTTTGTATGTAGTAGCCATATTCAAAGATACAAAAGCAAGATTATTTTATTATATAATAATGCAATATTTCCAAAATATTATTTCAATATTAATCAAATGAAAATATTAATGAGATATTGTTTCTTTTTTTGTTGTCCTAAGATTTCAAAATGTGTGTGTTTGTTATACTGAAGCACATATCAGTTCAAACCAGCTGCATTTCATGTGTTCAATATCCCCATGTGACTAGTCGCTATCATACCGTATAGGTCGAGAATTATTCATGTTTGTTTTCAAAATCCAGAGGCTGTTATTAGCCAAGAGTACAATGCACCTTGTACTGTATAGCATTTTCCTCACTATAATATCACTTTTTGCTGCTACTTAAAGATATAGTTCTCTCATTTTTGTCCTTGTCACATACTTCTATAGTTTATTAATTATATGTGCTAAGTATTTGCTGATCCTTTTTTTTTAATTCTAATTTTACCACCTTTTTCTTATTATCTTTTCTTTATTTAGAGTTTATTAGAATGGATGCCAATGACTGCCTTAATTCTGCTTTCTTTATCTTCTCCCTTTCTACATTAATTTTGTCTGTATTATTTCCTAGATTCTTTAAACCTTTTTCATTAGCTCAAAATCAACTTTCCTGAGTAATTTATAGTGTTCTTTCCTTTGATGCATACACATTTTATTAACAAGCACTTAAAATCTAATGATATTTCCAAAATTCCATATCCCCAGCTTCATATATTTGAACTTTACTAAGATTGTTCTAAGAAGCATTTTTATGCCTTGATAATATGATAACCAAAGTAATTAATGCAATTTTATCTTCTTGCAAGGTGAAAGTATTTCCAAAATCTCTTTATTTGGATTAAATTAGTTTGTGATTAATATCACTGGGCTATTAGAACATATTTCAAAAACTACTGACATTAAAATGAAGTTCATGAAGCACATGTCATAATGTTGTATTTAGAAGACAACAGATGAAAAAATGCATAGTGTATTCTGTGACCTAATAATTTCCCCATTATTTGCCTCCCTCTCTTCTTGTTCCTTCCTGCCATCATTATTTCATTGGAGCAGACTCAACAGCAGAAAGTGGTAGTTAGAATTGTGAGCTTGAGTCAGACAGTGTTCTGTTTTTATCTCTGCCACTCATTAGCTGTGTGACCTCAAGCAAGATTCTTGTTATTGGATTATTTGTATGTAAATTAGGAATTATAACTTTAATTTATTTCACTGGTTATTGAAAGTTTTAAGTGAAATATTTATGCTTGTACAAACTTAGCACTCAAGAAATTCTTTATTATTATTAATAATAACTGTAGTATTTTAAGGCAATTTCTCTTCACTGGAATATATCTGCATATACCTGTCTTTACTAGTGCAAATTGAAAAGTAATTTTACTTGAAGAAGTATCCAAAACTGCGTGGCAAATAATATGTGTAAATTTAATCACTTTGTATTAGTACAAAAGATATTTTAAATATCAATGAACCAAATATTTTAGCCAAGAAGCTAGGGGAAAAAATCAAAATGAACCAACAAAAGTAGGAAAGTCATTTAAGATGAAAAGCACTCCCATAGAACAATTAAATTAAACCAAAGTCAGTAGTTGTTTCTGTGAAAATGAATTCACCCATCACAGGTCTGACTCAGAACAAAATAAAAATAACACAAATTTAAACAAGGTTAAAAAATGAAAAATGAGGATATGAAGAAATTAAAAACAGAAAATATTATGTAAAATTTTATATAAAATTTTTTGCAAATCTAGATTAACTAAAATTATAAAAAATAAATTACATAAGTTAAAAATCTACTCAAGAACAGTTATAACATACAACTTGAATTGACCAAAAGTAAAAAAAAAAAAAAAGAAGAAAATATAAAAATAATGCTATATGTATGTATATTTGTTCTTAGTCATATCCTACTCTTTGTGACCCTATAGACTGTAGCCTGCCAGGCTACTCAGTCCATGGGATTTTCCAGGCAGGATTACTGGAGTAGGTTGCCATTTATTAATAACTAACAGACAATAGAACCAATGATGTTGCAATCAATTTTCAGTAGGCTTTCAAGGAAAAGAAAATTCCTGATATTTCTAACTGTTCCAGAGCAGAAAAAAGAGATATAAAAGTTCTCAATTCATATCACTCATCTAGTTAAACTATGACACTAGATCATTTCAAGGAAAGCAGACCCAAAACAAACTAATGACCAGTACTTGTTTGTATAGATTACAAAATTGATGTTCCAGTACTTGTTTGTATAGATTACAAAGCTGATGTTCCCCAGTTTTACTGAGAAATAATTCACATATATGTGTTTAAGATACACTACATCATGGTTTGATTTACATATATTGTGAAATGATTGCCACAATAGGTTTCATTAATATCTGTCATCTCATATAGATATAGTCAAAAGAAATAAACATTTTTCCTTGTGGTGAGAACTCTTAGGATCTACTCTCTTTAAAACATTCCTATGTTATACAGCAGTGTTGACTATAGTCATATTATACATTACATCCCTAGTACTTATTTTTCTTGTTATTGAATTTTTGTACTTATGACCACTTTGCTCCAGTTCCTCTCACTTCAATCCCTTCCTCTGGTAACTGCAAATCTATTCTCTTTTTCTGTGAGTTTGATGGATTTGTTTTTTTGCTTTTAGATTTTACATAAAAGTGAGATCATGATCCGATAGTCCTTGTCTTTCTGTGTCTAACTTACTTCATGACAAAACTGATTTTTGAGTTGGAGGATTTGATAGTGCAAAATGTCAGTTTGCCCAGTTTGATTTATAAATTTAAATCCAATGCAATTCAGACACATGGTGGGATATCTTTCAGAGCTTAATAATTTAATTCTAAATTCTACCTGAATGGAAAGAAGGTGTGACACTAGTGATTTAAAATATGTTACATGTGAAATCTAAAACAAAAACAAAACAGCAACCAGATATTGTTACCAGGAGCTACAGGGATTGAGGAGTGGGGAAATGAGAAACAAGTTAAGTGTACATACTTACATTATGTAATGTGATAGAGGTATTAGCTAAGGCTACAATAGCAATCATACTGCCAGTAGTTTTACACCTTAAATTTACACGATGTTGTATATCAAATATATTTCAATAAAAATGTCAAAAATTAATTAGATTAATGAAGACATGATGCTTGTTAAAGCAGTTATCTAAATGTAATATAAGGTACAAGTTATTTGATCCTGGAAGAGGACTAAACAGGTGAAAATCAGTGGAATAGAAGAGAAATACCAGAAACAATGCTATTTCTCATAACATATGATAAAAGTAGCATCTCAAATCATCAAGGAAAGGATAGACTGTTCAATATATGTTGTAAAGATAATTAGCTTTTTGGAAATAAATCAGCTAGAACCCCCAGTTCAGTCTGAAATAGGAATACATTTCAGAAGACTAGAACTTTTAATATATAAACAAATCTATAAGTGGAAAATAGAGGGAAATGTTTTTGTGTGGGACTCAAGAAGGCATTTCTAAACGTGGTGTGAAACACAGAAAATTTAAACAAAAAGACCAAATATTTGAGGACATAAAGTTATAGATTTTTTTCTCACAGGCAAAATACACTGTATGCAGAGTTAAAAGAAATAGCAAACTAACAAAATAAGTAGGTAGGCCACTCAAAGTTTTACTGTACTTGCTATAGAAAGATATATCAAATGACTATTTCCTTTCAAGCTAAAATTCTGTCAGTCAGTTTTTGGTTTGTGTCATTAAACTGCATCCCAAGCTAACAGAGAATGTGAAAAGCCTGAGAAACCTTTCCAGGGTAGTAATGTCTTAGCCTTTTTCCTCCAACAAATAACCTTGCTTTAAGAGGGCTTTATGCTTTATTCATTTATTCCATACACCATTACTGTTATTTTGTGTCCTTAGTTTTTCAGAGTCAATGTTGAAAGATGTTTTCACCTATTAAAAAAAAAAAAAGATTAAAAAACCCACAGCTGCAAATTTAGCTTTACTGCTACCAGACATGACTACCATAACTTCATTATTCTGTAAGTCACAGTCATGTTTAAGATTAGTTATTAGCATGTTTTAAAACTTTTTCAAAATTGTAACTCTTTATTAAAGCAGTTAATCAGAGAGCATTTTTTTTTCCAGAGAACTTTTACAAAGACATAATTCAGCAACGAAAATGATATATGCTGAGATCCTGCATCCCAGCCTCTCAGTATCTCCTTCTTTTTGTCTTCAACAATGGGAAAGTATGTTAATCCCAACATGGGGAACTTTTAAAAGTTGCCTTGTCATTTTATCTATGAAGAGTTTTTCAACATTAATCTTTTAAAGACAACTCCTTCCATTCTTCACGTTTACTATTTGTCACCCACAAGTGATTTTAATGGTTGGAATTTGAGTTCCTACAAGGAAATAAATAATGACTGGTAGGAAAGCTATCTTTGGATAGATGTCAACACCTATTAATATATAGAGCTTAGTGCATCTCCTGTAAATACGGCCTTGCTTTGCATTAACAATTGTCTACTACTTTGAATCTGAGAATCTAGTTATATATAAATAGATCGGAATTATCTTATCAGTGGTCCTGAGGGAAAATATAATCATGAAAGAAGGGGATAATTCTAAGAAATTGAGACTAGAGTCATAAAATAATTAATCGTCCCTATGAATAAAACCTCCTAATCTAGTTCACTAATTTGGCATTTAGAAGAAAAAAATACTACATTCATTTTTATGTTTAGAGATGTAATTTGCCTTGTAGTCTCATCATATACAGCCATAGAAATATGTTAATATTATATTTACAAGGCGATATATTACCTAAAGGAGGTTTAAATGTATTAAAATGTATTCATTGAACAACCCTCTGGTATTAAAGAGCTTACAAAACAGGCTATTTCTTTAAAATAAGATTCTTATATGTGTGATTTCTAAGTTTGAGTGGGGCAGAATACAGAATAAACTATATTTCCTTATATGGAATATATGGTACACTTTGGCACCCGAGGTGTCATTGCCAACTCATTTAATGCTCTAACCAGAAGGAAATGGCAACCCACTCCAATATTCTTGCCTGGAGGATCCCAGGGACAGAGGAGCCTGGTGGGCTGCCGTCTATGGGCTCGCACAGAGTGGGACACGACTGAAGTGACTTAGCAGCAGCAGCAGCAGCAGATTTAAATAAGAGTTAACCTCTAAAAGGAACTCTCTCTGAATTTATGCAAGAAGCAGGAAAATATGTACAATTCTATACATATGAATATGTTTGTTTTTATACATTCTACATCCTTATCTGTATTTACATCTATCATCTATCTATATTACAAGCACTAAGTATGGATCAGGCACTGTATTAACTGCTTTATTAAAATTATTTCATTTGATTCTTGCAAAAAATTTGAACCCAGATCTGAGTTAAATACCCAAACACTTTACCAATATAAAGGGTGCAACACCTGTTTTAACCTTCAAGCTAATGAGGGCTTTTATATTCTTCCTACAGCTTGAACTCTGGGAGAGAATCTGAGGGATGTTGCAATGAGAACTCTTGGCTTTGGGAAACAAATCTAGAAAAAGTGTTCACTTTATATTGAAAATAAGTGAATTCATGAGTGAATTATATGTGCTGTGCTATAAGTGCCATTCCACTTTTATTGCACTTTATATTCATCTTAGTTGACATGGAAAATGGGATAAAATCACAGGTTCCAGTTTCCCACACTGATCTCAAGAGGCAATTTGGACTGCGCTTTACATTATTCACTTTACCACTTCTTAGAGTACCTCTTAAAGTGAACAGGCCTTATTTCTAGATGTCTTCATGTGAAAAAACATGGGGGCTCTTAAAAAATATAAATCTCTATTATTGTCATAGAAAGAAAAGTATAATTCATAATTAACCCAAACAAATGATAAGGTATTCAGTTCAGTTCCATTCAGTCGCTCAGTCATGTCCGACTCTTTGCGACTCCATGAATCGCAGCACTCCAGGCCTCCCTGTCCATCACCAACTCCCGGAGTTCACTCAGACTCATGTCCATCGAGTCAGTGATGCCATCCAGCCATCTCATCTTCTGTCGTCCCCTTCTCCTCCTGCCCCCAATCCCTTCCAGCATCAGAGTCTTTTCACAAGAGTCAACACTTCACATGAGGTGGGCAAAGTACTGGAGTTTCAGCTTCAGCATCATTCCCTCCAAAGAAATCCCAGGGCTGATCTCCTTCAGAATGGACTGGTTGGATCTCCTTGCAGTCCAAGGGACTCTCAAGAGTCTTCTCCAACACCACAGTTCAAAAGCATCAATTCTTCGGCGCTCAGCTTTCTTCACAGTCCAATTCTCACATCCATACATGACCACTGGAAAAACAATACACTTGACTAGATGGACCTTTGTTGGCAAGGTAATGAAAGGTTGTTATTGAATCATGCAAAGACACCAGGATTCTTGGCCGCTGGAGGAGAAGAATTCAATCCGGGGCCAGAGACGAGGCTTGATCACTCAGAGCTTTTGTGTAATAAAGTTTTATTAAAGTATAAAGGAGATAGAGAAAGCTTCTGACATAGGCATCAGAAGGGGGCAGAAAGAGTACCCACTTGCTAGTGTTAACAATGAAGTTATATAATCCAAAGAACGTCTGGAGGTTGTAAAGACCTCATCAGACCTACTCCCATAATTTACATTTTAAGATAACACTGTCCTCAGGCAGGATACATCCTTGTAAAGACCAGGTCTACTCCCATAATTTACATTTTAAGATAACAGAAGGTTTAATCCAAAGACTGTCCTTAGGCAGGATACATTATTGTTATATAATCCTAAGGAATGTGAAGAAAGAAAAAAAGTTTGTCCTTTCTTCCTCCTTGAGAATTCCAGACCCCTCTCTCCTTGGGGACCCCTAGACTCCTTATCAACCTACCTAGAAAATGACTCTCTCAGTAATGTCTCTGCTTTTCAATATGCTATCTAGGTTGGTCACAACTATTTTTGGAGTAAGTGTCTTTTAATTTCATGGCTGCAGTCACCATCTGCAGTGATAAGGTATTAGTTTACTTTAATTTCTTAATACAAGATTATAAATATTGCAGAGACTAGCCAAATGTGATTGAGGCACTCACCTCAGGCAAGAAATTTAAGGGACTTCTAAAAATCTCAGACATCAAGATAAGAGTATTTTAATACAATATTCAGTTCAGTTCAGTCACTCAGTCATGTCTGACTCTTTGCGACCCCATGAATCGCAGTACGCCAGGCCTCCCTGTCCATCACCAACTCCCGGAGTTCACTCAGACTCACGTCCGTCGAGTCAGTGATCATCCAGCCATCTCATCCAATATTAGAAAATATCAAAATTAATATAAAAATTCCATGATGAACAAAAATTTAAAATTTTATTTTTTTCTGTTTTGTAAATAAGTTTATTTATATCACTTTTACTTAGATTCCACATTTAAGTAATATCATGTGATATTTATCTTTCTTTGTCTGATTTACTTCAATCAGTATGACAATATCTTAAGTCCATCCATGTTACTGTAAATGGCACAGTTTTTTTCTTTTTTATGACTAATATTCCATTGTGTATATGTACCACACCTTCTTTATCCATGCCTCTTTCGATGGACATTTAGGTTGATTTCATGATCTGGCTCTTGTAAATAGTGCTGCAGTGAACATTGCAGTGTATATATCTTTCTGAATTATGGTTTTCTCTGGCTATATCCTTAGGAGTGGGATTGCTGGGTCATATAGTTACTTTAGTTGTAGTTTTTTAGAAGATGCTCTTCCTCCTTAATGGCTATACATTCCCACCAACAGTGTGGGAAGTTTCCCTTTTTTCTACACACTCTCCAGATTTTATTGTTTATACATTTTTTTGATGATGGCCATTCTGACCATGTGAGGTGATATATTACTATAGTTTATATTTCTCTAATAATTAGTGATGCTAAAATTTTAGAGCTGTAGAGGTATTGGAAGAATAATCACCCAGTCATGTGTGATTGACCCTCCAAATACTATAAATATCCAAATAGGATATGCACTTGAATTTGCAATAGAAATGATAACATTGATTAAAAGATCTAGAAACTTATAGAAATTAACATAGGTGAGAGATTTACTTTCAGTTCAGTTCAGTTCAGTTCAGTTGCTCAGTCGTCTCTGACTCTTTGAGACCCCGTGAATCACAGCACGCCAGGCCTCCCTGTCCATCACCAACTCCTGGAATTCACCCAAACTCATGTGCATCGAGTCGGTGATGCCATCCAGCCATTTCATCCTCTGTCGTCTCCTTCTCTTCCTACCTCAAACCCCTCCCAGCATCAGGGGCTTTTCCAATGAGTCAACTCTTCACATGAGAGATTTACTTTAAATAAGCTCAATTAGAAATTGTTCATATTATTTATATATGATTTGGCTGAATTCTCTTTTCTGAATTTCAAGGTTTTTTTTTTTTTTTTTTAATGTTTCTTAAAGAATATGTATCCTATACTTTTTTTTTAATAAAAGTTGAAATAAAATTTATTGTAGCCAAAAGGCCCTCAGAAATGATTTCATCTGATTTTGCTTCCAGGTGACACTATACATAAAATTATTATAATTGGTTCAATATTTTCTTAGGCACCCTAGTACAAAGATTGAAAATTTTTATTCTCAGAAAAATAATGTTGTATACCCGTCTTCGTCTGTTCAGGCTGCTTAACCAAATATCATAGACTAAGAAGCTTATAAACAACAGACATTTATTTCTCACTATTTTGAAATATGGAGAGTCTAAGATCAGGGTTCTAGCAGATTCCATGTCTGATGAGAGCCTACTTTCTGGTTCATGGCCCCTTGTCACAGTGTGTGGTAGAAGGGAACTCTGTTAAATCTCTCTCATAAAAGCACTTATTTCACTCATTAGGGTTCCACACTCAGGATCTAAACACTTCCCAAGTGTCATATCTCTTCATACCAACAAACTGGCATTAGACTTCAACATATGAATTTGTGGGGGAGGGGGTGGGCAAATGCTCAATCTAGAGCAATACTATTTTTAAAATAGAGAAACTTGTGTGCAATAAAACAAACTTTGTACAACTACCATCATTTTGCTGGTTTCATATCAATAATTTACCATATATACATGTTTATATTTCTGTAATTATGATCATATATATTGTTATTGGGTTTTCCCAGTAGCTCAGACAATAAAGAATCTGCCTGAAGTGTAGGAGATCTGGGTTTGATCCACGGGTCTGGAAGTTTGATGCTAAAAGTCTGATGCTTTGACCATCTTCATCGAATTACCTCTTTCCCTATATTCTCACCTCTGATCTCTTTTTCTGTGGGTTTCTTTGTTTTTTAAATCATAATTGGCCTATAAAACTGAGTTTCTGGTGTGCAACATAGTGATTCGTTATTTGTATACATTACAAAATGGTCACCATGATAAGGCTAGTTACCATCTGTCACTGTACAATGATATTGCATCAATATTTTTTAAAATTTTAATTGGAGGCTAATTATTTTACAATATTGTGGTGGTTTTTGCCATACGTTCACATGAATCAGCCATGGGTGTACATGTGTTCCCCATCCTGACCCTCCTCCCCCACCTCTATCCCCATCCTATCCCTCAGTGTCATCCCAGCGCACCAGCCCTGAGCACCCTGCCTTATGCATCAAACCTGGACTGGTGATCTATTTCACATATGATAATATACATATTTCAATGCTATTATCTCAAATCATCCCACCTTCACCTTTTCCCACAGAGTCCAACAGTCTGTTCTTTACATCTGTGTCTCTTTTGCTGTCTCACATAAAGGATCATCATTACCATCTTTCTAAATTGCATATATATATGTGTTAATATACTGTATTGGAGTTTTTCTTTCTGACTTACTATGCTCTGTATAATAGGCTCCAGGTTCATCCACCTCATTAGAACTGATTCAAATGCATTCTTTTTAAATAGCTGAGTAATATTCCATTGCAGATATGTACCACAGCTTTCTTATCCATTTGTCTGCTGGTGGACATTTAGGTTGCTTCCACATCCTGGCTATTGTAAACAGTGCTGCAATGAACACTGGGGTACACGTGTCTCTTTCAATTCTGGTTTGCTCAGTGTGTATGCCCAGCAGTGGGATTGCTGAGTCATATGGCAGTTCTATTTCCAGTTTTTTAAGGAATCACCACACTGTTCACCATAGTGGCTGTACTAGTTTGCATTCCCACCAACCATGTAAGAGCATTCCCTTTTCTCAACACCCTCTCCAGCATTTACTGTTTGTAGACTTTTGGATAGCAGCCATTCTGATCAGAGTGAGATGGTACCTCATTGTGTTTTTTTTAATATAAATTTATTTATTTTAATTGGAGGCTAATACTTTGAACTATTGTATTGGTTTTGCCATACATCAACATGAATCCTCCATGGGTGTACACATGTTCCCCATCCTGAACCCCCCTCCCACCTCCCTCCTCATACTATCCCTCTAGGTCATCCCAGTGCACTAGCCCCAAGCATCCTGTATCATGCATCAAACCTGGACTGGCGATTTGTTTCACACATGATATTATACATGTTTCAATGCCATTCTCCCAAATCATCCCACCCTCGCCCTCTCCCACAGAATCTAAAAGACTGTTCTATTTGCATTTCTCTGATAATGAGTGATGTTGAGCGTCTTTTCATGTGTTTGTTAGTCATTTGTATGTCTTCTTTGGAGAAATGTCTATTTAGTTCTTTGGCCCGTTTTTTGATTGGGTCGCTTATTTTTCTGGAATTGAGCTATAGGAGTAGCTTGTATATATTTGAGATTAATTCATTGTCAGTTGCTTCATTTGCTATTATTTTCTCCCATTCTGAAGGCTGTCTTTTCACCTTGCTTATAGTTTCCTTCGTTGTGCAAAAGCTTTGCAGTTTAATTAGTTCCCATTTGTTTATTTTTGCTTTTATTTCCATTACTCTGGGAGGTGTGTCATAGAGAATCCTGCTGTGATTTATGTCAGAGAGGGTTTTTCCTATGGTTTCCTCTAGGAGTTTTATATTTTGTGTTCTTACATTTAGATCTTTAATCCATTTTGAGTTTAATTTTGTGTATGATGTTAGAAAGTGTTCTAGTTTCACTCTTTTACAAGTGGTTGACCAGTTTTCCCAGCACCACTTGTTAAAAAGATTGTCTTTTCTCCATTGTGTATTCTTGCCTCCTTGTCGAAGATAAGGTGTCCCTAGGTGCGTGGATTAATCTATGGGCTTTCTATTTTATTCCAGTGATCTATGTTTCTGTCTTTATGCCAGTACCATACTGTCTTGATGACTATTGCTTTGTAGTAGAGTCTGAAGTCAGGCAGGTTGATTCCTCCAGTTCCATTCTTCTCTCTCAATATTGCTTTGGCTATTCCAGGTTTTTTGTAATTCCATGCAAATTGTGAAATTATTTGTTCCAATTCTCTGAAAAATACCATTGGTAACTTGATAAGGATTGCCTTGAAACTATAGATTACTTTAGGTAGTGTACTCATTTTCACTATACTGATTCTTCCAATCCATGAACATGGTATATTTCTCCATCTATTTATGTTCTCTTTGATTTATTTCAGCAGTGTTTTATAGTTTTCTATATATATATAGGTTTTGTTTCTTTAGGTAGATTTATTCCTAAATACATCATTCTTTTCATTGCAATGGTGAATACAATTTTTTCCTCAATTTTTCTTTCTTTTATCTCATTGCCAGAGTATAGGAATGGAAAGGATTTCTATGTGTTAATTTTATATCCTGCAACTTTACTGTATTCATTGATTAGCTCTAGTAATTTTCTAGTGGAGTCTTTAGGATTTTCTATATAGAGGATCAGGTGATGTGCGTACAGTGAGAGTTTTACTTCTTCTTTTCCGACTGGGATTCCTTTTATTTATTTATTTATTTATTTTTGCTCTGAATGCTGTGGTCAAAACTGCCAAAACTATGTTGAATAGTTGTGGTGAGAGTGGGCACCCTTGTCTCATTCCTGACTTTAGGGGAAATGCTTTCAATTTTTCACCACTGAGGGTAAAGTTTGCTGTGAGTTTATCATATATGGCTTTTATTATATTGAGGCATGTTCCTTCTATGCCTGCTTTCTGGAGGGTTTTTATCATAAGTGGATGTTGAATTTTGTCAAAGGCTTTCTCTGCATCTATTGAGATAATCATATGGTTTTTACTTTTCAATTTGTTAATGTAGTGTATTACATTTACATTGATTGATATGCAGATATTGAAGAATCCTTGCATCCCTGGGATAAAGCCCACTTGGTCATGGTGTATGATCTTTTTAAATGTTGTTGGATTCTCATTGCTAGACTTTTGTTGAGGATTTTTGCATCTATGTTCATCAGTGATATTGGCCTGTAGTTTTCTTTTTTGTGGCATCTTTGTCTGGTTTTGGTATTAGGGTGCCAGTGGCCTCATAGAATGAGTTTGGAAGTTCACCTTCCTTTGAAATTTTCTGGAAGAGTTTCCGTAGGCTAGGTGTTAGCTCTTCTCTAAATTTTTGGTAGAATTCAGCTGTGAAGCCCTCTGGTCTTGGGCTTTCGTTTGTTGGAAGATTTCTGATTACAGTTTTGATTTCTGTGCCTGTGATGAGTCTGTTAAAATGTTCTATTTCTTCCTAGTTCAGTTTTGGAAGGTTATACTTTTCTAAGAATTCATCCATTTCTTCCACGTTGTCCATTTTATCGGCATATAGTTTCTGGTAGTAGTCTCTTATGATCCTTTGTATTTCTGTTATCTGTTGTGATTTCTCCATAATTTTGTTGATTTGATTCTTCTTCCTTTTTTTCTTGAGGAATCTGGCTAATGGTTTGTCTATTTTATCTATCTTCTCAAAGAACGAGCTTTCAGCTTTGCTGATTTTGGCTATGGTTTCCTTTGTTTCTTTTGTATAAATTTCTGCCCTAATTTTATGAATTCTTTTCTTCTACTAAACCTGGGGTGCTTCATTTCTTCTTTTTCTAGTTGCTTTAGGTGTGAAAATGAAGTCGCTCAGTCGTGTCTGACTCTTTGTGACCCCACAGACTGTAGCCTACCAGGCTCTGTCCGTCCATGGGGTTTTTCAGGCAAGAGTACTGGAGTGAGTTGCTGTTTCCTTCTCCAGAGGATCTTCCGGACCCAGGGACTCAATCCAGGTCTACCCGCGTTGTAGGCAGATATTTTACTGTCTGAGCCACCAGGGAAACAGAGTTAGGTTATTTATTTGATTTCCCTCCTGTTTCTTGTGTAGGCTTGTATTGCTATGAACCTCCCCCTTAGTACTGCTTTTACTGAATCCCATAGATTTGGGGTTGTTTCATTTTCATTCTTTTCTATGCATATTTTGAATTCTTTTTTTTTAAATTTCTTCTGTGATCTGTCGGTTATTCAGAAGTGTGTTGTTTAGCCTCCATATGTTTGTATTTTTAATAGCTTTTTCCCCCCCTGTAGTTGATATCGAAACTTACCGCATTGTGATCAGAAAAGATGCTTGAGATGATTTAAATTTTTTTGAACTTACCAAGGCTAGATTTCTGGCCCAGGATGTGACCTATCCTCAAGAAGGTTCCATGAGCACTTTAGAAAAAGGTGAAATTCATTGTTTTAGAGTGAAATGTCCTATAGATATCAATTAGTTCTAACAGGTCCACTGTATCATTTAAAGTTTGTGTTTCCTTGTTAATTTTCTGTTTAGTTGATCTATTCATAGGTGTGGGTGGGGTATTAAAGTCTCCCACTATTATTGTGTTACTGTTAATTTCCCATTTCGTACTTGTTAGCATTTGCCTTACATATTGTGGTGCTCCTATGTTGGGTGCATATATATTTATAATTGTTGAGAGTAGAAGATGGCGGAGGAGTAGGACGGGGAGAACACTTTCTCCCCCACAAATTCATCAAAAGAGCATTTAAACATCAAGTAAATTCCACAAAACAACTTCTGAATGCCAGCAGAGGACATCAGGCACCCAGAAAAGCAACCCAACTCCTCGAAAGGAGGTAGGAAAAAATATTAAAGGAAAAAAAAGAGACAAAAGAGGGAGGGATGGAGCTCCGTCCCGGGAAGGGAATCTTAAAAAGAGAGAAGTTTCCAAACACCAGGAAACCTTCTCACTGCCGAATCTGTGCTGAGCTTTGGAAGCACAGAGGGCAACATAACAGGGATAAAAAATAAATAAACAATTAAAACTCACAGATTGAGAGCCCTACGGTAACTCCCCCAGCGGAGAAGCAGCACAGATGCCTGCATCCGCCATTAGCAAGTGGGGGCTGGGTAGGGAGGCGCGGCGCGGGCTGCATCGCTGAGAGTAAGAATCTGGCCTGAATACCCTGAGCGCTATCTGAGCGAAATAATTTGGGCTAGCAAACAAGACTGTGGGATATCTACCACGCGAAAAGCCAGTCCTAACCTAAGACCGCCAGGCCCGCGCACGGAACAAAGGACTGAACAGAGATAGCCGGCTGCAGACCTTCCCCCTCCGGTGACAGGCAGCCAGAGCCGGAAGGGGGCAATCGCAGCCCCAGAGAGACATTATCTATAAAACTGTAAGCAGGCTTCTTTGCTAACTAAAACTTCTTGGGGGTCTGGACGGTCAACATCTGCCTGAGAAGGTGCGCCGGTTTTACACCCAGATAACCGAGTGGCGGGGAGGCGTTAAGTCGCAGCATTGGCGCTCGCCAAACACCTCATCATCTGAGCTGCTCGGACCTGGGAAGAGCACAAAACGCAGGCCCAACTGAGTCTGCACCTCTGAGGACTACCCGAGTGCCTGAACCTGAGCGGCTTGGACCTGGGAGGTGCAGGCAACCCAGGGCCGGCCTCGGATTGTTCCCAGCGGAACAACCTAGAGCCCGAGCAGTGTGGGCAGGGTGGCTACATGCGCCGTGAGCAGGGACAGACCCAGGGTGGCTGAGGCACTGCGAGCCCACGCCAGTGTTATTTGTTTGCAGCATTCCTCCCTCCCCACAGCGCGGCTGAACAAGTAAGCCTAAAAAAAAAAAAAAAAAAGTGTCCTCCACCGTCCCCTTTGTGTCAGGGTGGAAACCAGATACTGAAGAGACTAGCAAACAGAAGAAGATATAACAGAGGGAAACGCCTTGGAAGCTACAGGCAATAGACCAAAACCCTGTGGTCACTACGGACTACATAGGAAGGGGCCTATAGATCTTGAGAAATATAAGTCTGACCAAGGAACTAGCCAAAAATGAACTGAACCCACAACAACACCAAGAAAGTCCTAGATATATTTTTATTATTTTTACGATCATTCTTTCTTTTTTTTTTAATTAAAAAAATTTTTTTAAGTCCTCTATTGTTCCTTTAATTTTCACTTTTATAACCTATTACTTTGCAAAAAAAAAAAAAAAAAAGACCCTATTTTTTTCTTCTTCAGCAAACTTCATATATATATATTTCATAATTTTTTGACCTTGTTTTTTTTTTTTTCCTTCTTTTCTTTAACATTGTATTTTTGAAATTCCAAACTCTACTCTAGATTTTTAATTTTCGCTTTTTGGTATTTGTTATCAATTTTGTACCTATAGTTTTTTTTTTACATAATTTCTGTGACTTCTTTTTTTCTTCTTCTCTGTTTCTTTCTCTTCTTCTATATAATATTGTATATCTGAATAATATCAATTTTGTACCTGTATTTTCTTTATAATTTTTGTGACATTGTTTGTTTTTGTTTGTTTTCTCTCTTTATTTTTCTTCTTCTTCTTTTTTTTTTTTAACATTGTATTTTTGAAATTCCAAACTCTACTCTAGATTTTTAATTTTTGCTTTTTGGTATTAGTTATCAATTTTGTACCTGTACTTTCTTTACAATTTTCGCGACCTTGTTTGTTTTTGTTTGTTCGTTTTTTCTCTCTTTCTTTTCCTTCTTCTTTTCTTTAACATCGTATTTTTGAAATTCCAAACTCTACTCTAGATTTTTAATTTTCGCTTTTATGTATTTGTTACCAATTTTGTACCTTTAAGAACCCAATCTTCAGGACCCATTTTTCACTAGGGAGCAAGAATACTGGCTTGACTGCTCTCTCTCCCTTTAGACTCTCCTTTTTCTCCACCAGGTCGCCTGTGTCTCCTCCCTAACCCCTCTACTCTACCCAACTCTGTGAATTTCTGTGTGTTCCAGATGGTGGAGAACACTTAGGGAACTGATTACTGGCTGGATCTGTCTCCCTCCTTTTCATTCCCCCCTTTTATCCTTCTGGCCACCTCTGTCATCTTCCTCCTCCTCCTCTTCTCTGTATAACTCCGTGAACATCTCTGAGTGGTCCAGTTGTGGAGTGCACATAAGGAAGTGACTACTGGCTAGCCCACTCTCTCCATTATTGATTCACCTCATCTCATTTGGGTCACCTCTAACTCCCTCCTCCCTCTTCTCTTCTCCATGTAACCCTGTGAACCTCTCTGAGTGACCCTCATCATAGAGAAACTTTTCATCTTTAATGTAGATGTTTTACCAATGGTGCTGTATAGAAGGAGAAGTTTTGAAACGACTGTAAAAATAAGACCGATAACCGGAAGCAGGAGACTTAAGTCCAAACCCTGACTCCAGGGAACTCCTGACTCCAAGGAACGTTAATTGACAGGAGCTCATCAAATGCCTCCATACCGACACTGAAACCAAGCACCACACAAGGGCCAATAAGTTCCAGGGCAAGACATACCAAGCAAATTCTCCAGCAACAAAGGAACACAGCCCTGAGTTTCAAGATACAGGCTGCCCAAAGTCCCCCCAAAACTATAGACATCTCATAACTCACTACTGGACATTTCATTGCACTCCAGAGAAAAGAAATACAGCTCTACCCACCAGAACACCGACACAAGCTTCCCTAACCAGGAAACCTTGACAAACCACCTGTACAAACCCACACACAGTGAGGAAACGCCACAATAAAGAGAACTCCACAAACTACCAGAATACATAAAGGACACCCCAAACTCAGCAATTTAAACAAGATGAAGACACAGAGGAATACTCAGCAGATAAAGGAACAGGATAAATGCCCACCAAACCAAACAAAAGAGGAAGAGATAGGGAATCTACCTGATAAAGAATTCCGAATAATGATAGTGAAATTGATCCAAAATCTTGAAACTAAAATGGAATCACAGATAAATAGCCTGGAGACAAGGATTGAGAAGATGCAAGAAAGGTTTAACAAGGACCTAGAAGAAATAAAAAAGAGTCAATATATAATGAATAATGCAATAAATGAAATTAAAAACACTCTGGAGGCAACAAATAGTAGAATAACAGAGGCAGAAGACAGGATTAGTGAATTAGAAGATAGAATGGTAGAAATAAATGAATCAGAGAGGATAAAAGAAAAACGAATTAAAAGAAATGAGGACAATCTCAGAGACCTCCAGGACAATATTAAACCCTACAACATTCGAATAATAGGGGTTCCAGAAGAAGAAGACAAAAAGAAAGACCATGAGAAAATACTTGAGGAGATAATAGTGGAAAACTTCCCTAAAATGGGGAAGGAAATAATCACCCAAGTCCAAGAAACCCAGAGAGTCCCAAACAGGATAAACCCAAGGCGAAACACCCCAAGACACATATTAATCAAATTAACAAAGATCAAACACAAAGAACAAATATTAAAAGCAGCAAGGGAAAAACAACAAATAACACACAAGGGAATTCCCATAAGGATAACAGCTGATCTTTCAATAGAAACTCTTCAAGCCAGGAGGGAATGGCAAGACATACTTAAAATGATGAAAGAAAATAACCTACAGCCCAGATTATTGTACCCAGCAAGGATCTCATTCAAGTATGAGGGAGAAATCAAAAGCTTTTCAGACAAGCAAAAGCTGAGAGAATTCTGCACCACCAAACCAGCTCTCCAACAAATACTAAAGGATATTCTCTAGACAGGAAACACAAAAACAGTGTATAAACTCAAACCCAAAACAATAAAGTAAATGGCAACAGGATCATACTTATCAGTAATTACCTTAAACGTAAATGGGTTGAATGCCCCAACCAAAAGACAAAGACTGGTTGAATGGATACAAAAACAAGACCCCTACATATGTTGTCTACAAGAGACCCACCTCAAAACAGGGGACACATACAGACTGAAAGTGAAGGGCTGGAAAAAGATTTTCCATGCAAATAGGGACCAAAAGAAAGCAGGAGTAGCAATACTCATATCAGATAAATAGACTTTAAAACAAAGGCTGTGAAAAGAGACAAAGAAGGTCACTACATAATGATCAAAGGATCAATCCAAGAAGAAGATATAACAATTATAAATATATATGCACCCAACACGGGAGCACCGCAGTACGTAAGACAAATGCTAACAAGTATGAAAGGAGAAATTAACAATAACACAATAATAGTGGGAGACTTTAATACCCCACTTACACCTATGGATAGATCAACTAAACAGAAAATTAACAAGGAAACACAAACTTTAAATGATACAATAGACCAGTTAGACCTAACTGATATCTATAGGACATTTCATCCCAAAACAATGAATTTCACCTTTTTCTCAAGCGCACATGGAACCTTCTCCAGGATAGATCACATCCTGGGCCATAAAGCTAGCCTTGGTAAATTCAAAAAAATAGAAATCATTCCAAGCATTTTTTCTGACCACAATGCAGTAAGATTAGATCTCAATTACAGGAGAAAAACTATTAAAAATTCCAACATATGGAGGCTGAACAACACGCTGCTGAATAACCAACAAATCACAGAAGAAATCAAAAAAGAAATCAAAATTTGCATAGAAACGAATGAAAATGAAAACACAACAACCCAAAACCTGTGGGACATGGTAAAAGCAGTCCTAAGGGGAAAGTTCATAGCAATACAGGCACACCTCAAGAAACAAGAAAAAAGTCAAATAAATAACCTAACTCTACACCTAAAGCAACTAGAAAAGGAAGAAATGAAGAACCCCAGGGTTAATAGAAGGAAAGAAATCTTAAAAATTAGAGCAGAAATAAATGCAAAAGAAACAAAAGAGACCATAGCAAAAATCAACAAAACCAAAAGCTGGTTCTTTGAAAGGATAAATAAAATTGACAAACCATTAGCCATACTCATCAAGAAACAAAGGGAGAAAAATCAAATCAACAAAATTAGAAACGAAAATGGAGAGATCACAACAGACAACACAGAAATACAAAGGATCATAAGAGACTACTATCAACAATTATATGCCAATAAAATGGACAACGTGGAGGAAATGGACAAATTCTTAGAAAAGTACAACTTTCCAAAACTCGACCAGGAAGAAATAGAAAATCTTAACAGACCCATCACAAGCATGGAAATTGAAACTGTAATCAAAACTCTTCCAGCAAACAAAAGCCCCGGTCCAGACGGCTTCACAGCTGAATTCTACCAAAAATTTAGAGAAGAGCTGACACCTATCCTGCTCAAACTCTTCCAGAAAATTGCAGAGGAAGGTAAATTTTCAAACTCATTCTATGAGGCCACCATCACCCTAATACCAAAACCTGACAAAGATGCCACCAAAAAAGAAAACTACAGGCCAATATCACTGATGAACATAGATGCAAAATTCCTTAACAAAATTCTAGCAATCAGAATCCAACAACAAATTAAAAAGATCATACACCATGATCAAGTGGGCTTTATCCCAGGGATGCAAGGATTCTTCAATATCCGCAAATCAATCAATGTAATACACCACATTAACAAATTGAAAAATAAAAACCATATGATTATCTCAATAGATGCAGAGAAAGCCTTTGACAAAATTCAACATCCATTTATGATAAGAACTCTCCAGAAAGCAGGAATAGAAGGAACATACCTCAACACAATAAAAGCTATATATGACAAACCCACAGCAAACATTATCCTCAATGGTGAAAAATTGAAAGCATTTCCTCTAAAGTCAGGAACAAGACAAGGGTGCCCACTTTCACCATTACTATTCAACAGAGTTTTGGAAGTTTTGGCCACAGCAATCAGAGCAGAAAAAGAAATAAAAGGAATCCAAATAGGAAAAGAAGTAAAACTCTCACTATTTGCAGATGACATGATCCTCTACATAGAAAACCCTAAAGATTCCACCAGAAAATTACTAGAAATAATCAATGACTATAGTAAAGTTGCAGGATATAAAATCAACACACAGAAATCCCTTGCGTTCCTATACACTAATAATGAGAAAACAGAGAGAGAAATTAAGGAAACAATTCCATTCACCATTGCAACGGAAAGAATAAAATACTTAGGAATATATCTACCTAAAGAAACTAAAGACCTATATATAGAAAACTATAAAACACTGGTGAAAGAAATCAAAGAGGACACTAATAGATGGAGAAATATACCATGTTCATGGATTGGAAGAATCAATATAGTGAAAATGAGTATACTACCCAAAGCAATTTATAGATTCAACGCAATCCCTATCAAGCTACGATCAGTATTCTTCACAGAGCTAGAACAAATAATTTCACAATTTGTATGGAAAAACAAAAAACCTCGAATAGCCAAAGCAATCTTGAGAAAGAAGAATGGAACTGGAGGAATCAACCTACCTGACTTCAGGCTCTACTACAAAGCCACAGTTATCAAGACAGTATGGTACTGGCACAAAGACAGAAATATAGATCAATGGAATAAAATAGAAAGCCCAGAGATAAATCCACGCACATATGAACACCTTATCTTTGACAAAGGAGGCAAGAATATACAATGGATTAAAGACAATCTCTTTAACAAGTGGTGCTGGGAAATCTGGTCAACCACTTGTAAAAGAATGAAACTAGACCACTTTCTAACACCATACACAAAAATAAATTCAAAATGTATTAAAGATCTAAACGTAAGACCAGAAACTATAAAACTCCTAGAGGAGAACATAGGCAAAACACTCTCTGACATACATCACAGCAGGATCCTCTATGACCCACCTCCCAGAATATCGGAAATAAAAGCAAAAATAAACAAATGGGACCTAATTAACCTTAAAAGCTTCTGCACATCAAAGGAAACTATTAGCAAGGTGAAAAGACAGCCTTCAGAATGGGAGAAAATAATAGCAAATGAAGCAACTGACAAACAACTAATCTCAAAAATATACAAGCAACTCCTACAGCTCAACTCCAGAAAAATAAATGACCCAATCAAAAAATGGGCCAAAGAACTAAATAGACATTTCTCCAAAGAAGACATACAGATGGCTAACAAACACATGAAAAGATGCTCAACATCACTCATTATCAGAGAAATGCAAATCAAGGCATGAGGTACCATTTCACACCAGTCAGATTGGCTGCTATCCAAAAGTCTACAAATAATAAATGCTGGAGAGGGTGTGGAGAAAAGGGAACCCTCTTACACTGTTGGTGGGAATGCAAACAAGTACAGCCACTATGGAGAACAGTGTGGAGATTCCTTAAAAAGCTGGAAATAGAACTGCCTTATGATCCAGCAATCCCACTGCTGGGCATACACACTGAGGAAACCAGAAGGGAAAGAGACACGTGTACCCCAATGTTCATCGCAGCACTGTTTATAATAGCCAGGGCATGGAAGCAACCTAGATGTCCATCAGCAGATGAATGGATAAGAAAGCTATGGTACATATACACAATGGAGTATTACTCAGCCATTAAAAAGAATACATTTGAATCAGTTCTAATGAGATGGATGAAACTGGAGCCTATTATACAGAGTGAAGTAAGCCAGAAGGAAAAACAGAAATACAGTATACTAACGCATATATATGGAATTTAGAAAGATGGTAACAATAACCCGGTGTACGAGACAGCAAAAGAGACACTGATGTATAGATCAGTCTTATGGACTCTGTGGGAGATGGAGAGGGTGGGAAGATTTGGGAGAGTGACATTGAAACATGTAGAATATCATGTAAGAAACGAGTTGCCAGTCCAGGTTTGATGTGCGATACTGGATGCTTGGGGCTGGTGCACTGGGACGACCCAGAGGGATGGTATGGGGAGGGAGGAGGGAGGAGGGTTCAGGATGGGGAACACATGAATGCCTGTGGCGGATTCATTTTGATATTTAGCAAAACTAATACAATTATGTAAAGTTTAAAAATAAAATAAAAATAAAATAAAATAATTGTTATATCTTCTTCTTGTATTAATCCTTTGATCATTATGTAGTGTCCTCCTTTGTCTCTTTTCACTACCTTTATTTCAAAGTCTATTTTATATGATATGAGTATTGCTACTTCTGCTTTCTTTTTTCTCCATTTGCCTGAAATATCTATTTCTAGCCATTCACTTTCAGTCTGTATGTATCCCTAGGTTTGAGGTGGGTCTCTTGTAGACAGCATATATAGGGGTATTGTTTTTGTATCCATTCAGCCAGTCTTAGTCTTTTGGTTGGGACATCTGACCCATTTACATTTAAGATAATTATTGATAAGTATGATCCCATTGCCATTTACTTTGCTGTTGTGGGTTTGAGTTTATAAACCTTTTCTATATTTCCAGTCTAGAAAAGATCCTTTAGCATTTGTTGAAGAGCTGGTTTGGTGGTGCTGAATTCTCTCATCTTTTGCTTATCTGTAAAGCTTTTGATTTCTACTTCATATTTGAATGAGATCCTTGCTGGGTACAGTAATCTGGGTTGTAGTTTTTTCTCTTTCATCACTTTAAGTATGTCCTGCCATTCACTTCAGGCTTGAAGAGTTTCTGTTGAAAGATCAGCTGTTATCCTTATAAGGAATCCCCTTATGGGCTATTGTTTTCCCCTTGCTGCTTTTAATATTTGTTCTTTGTTATTTTGATTAATATGTGTTTTGGGGTGTTTCTCCTTGGGCTTATCCTGTTTGGGATTCTCTGGGTTTCTTGGACTTGGGTGGCTATTTCCTTCCCCATTTTAGGGAAGTTTTCAACTATTATCTCCTCAAGTATTTCCTCTTGCCTTTATTTTTGTCTTCTTCTTCTGGGACTCCTATGATTCGAATGATGGAGCATTTAACATTGTACCAGAGGTCTCTGAGCTTGTCCTCATTTCTTTTAATTCTTTTTTCTCTTTTCCTCTCTGCTTCATTTACTTCTACCATTCTATCTTCTACCTCACTTATCCTATCTTCTGCCTCAGTTATTGGTTGCCTACTGTTGGTTCCCTCCAGAGTACTTTTGATCTCAGTTATTGCATTATTCATTATTGATTGCCTCTTTTTTATTTTTTCTAGGTCCTTGTTAATCTTTTCTTGCATCTTCTAAATCCTTGTCTCCAGGCTATTTATCTGTAACTCCATTTTGTTTTCAAAATTTTGGATCATTATTTTCTATCATTATTGTGAGTTCTTTTTCAGGCACACTCCCTGTCTCCTCCTCTTTTGTTTGGATTGGTGGGTTTTATCATGTTCATTTACCTGCTGAATATTTCTCTGCCTTTTCATCTTGTTTAGGTTGCTGTGTTTGGGGTGGCCTTTCTGTATGCTGGAAGTTTGTGGTTCCACTTTATTGTGGAGGTTCCTCTCTCTGGGTGGGATTGGACAAGTGGCTTGTCAAGGTTTCCTGGTTAGGGAAGCTTGCATTGGTGTTATGGTGGGTGGAGCTGGATCTCTTCTTTCTGCAGTGCAATGAAGTGTCCAGTAGTGAGTTTTGAGTTGTCTATGGGTTTAGAATGTCTTTTGGCCGCCTGTATTTTTGTATTCAGGCTTATGTTCCTGCTTTGTTGGAGAATTAGCTTGGTATGTGTTGCCTGAATTTTGTTGGCTCTTGCATGGAGCTTGGTTTCAATGTAGGTAAGGAGGCTGTTGGATGAGCTCTTGTCAATTAATGTTCCCTGGAGTAAGGAGTTCTCTGGTGTTCTCAAGTTTTGGATTTAAACCTCCTGCCTCTGGCTTTCAGTCTTATTCTTACAGTAGTTTCAAGACTTCTCCATCCACAGCACTGATGATAACACATCTAGGTTAATGCTGAAAAGATTCTCCATGGTAGGGGATACCCAGAGAAGTTCACAGAGTTACATGGAGAACAGAAGAGAAGAGATAGGAGGGAGATAGAGGTGACCAGGAGGAGAACAGGGGAAAAAGGGAGAGAGTGGTCTAGCCAGTAATCAATTCTGTATCTGCTCTCCACAGTCTAGAACACTCAGAGACGTCCACGGAGTTCCATAGAGAAGAGACGAGGGAAGAAGGAGATAGCAGTGACCAGGAGGAGAAGAGGGAGAGTCAAAAGGAGAGAGACGAATGTAGACTGTTATCAGTTCCCTGAATTTTCTCCACAGCCCAGAACACCCAAATAGATTCACAGATTTAAGTAGATAAGAGAAGGCGGAAGGAGGAGATAGAGGTGACCCTGGGGAGAAAAAGGAGAGTTAAAAGGGTAGAGAGAAATGAAGCTAGCAATCAGACTCCTAAGTAAAAATGGGTACTGAAGATTAGATTCTTAAAGGTACAGAATTGATAAGAAATACCAAAAAGCAAGGATGAAAAGTCTAGAGTAGAGTTTAGACTCTTAAAATACAATATTAAAAAAAAAGAAAATTAGAAAAGTTATATATAAAAATAAATGTGAAATTTGATTTAAAAATAGGGTCATTTTTTTTTCAAGGTAATCAGTTCAGTTCAGTCACTCAGTCGTGTCCGACTTTTTGCGACCCTATGAACTGCACCATGCCAGGCCTCCCTGTCCATCACCAACTCCTGGAGTTTACCCAAACTCATGTCTATTGAGTATCAAGGTAATAGTAGGTTTTAAAATGAAAATTAAACTGTAATAAAGAACTTAAAAATAAAAACCAAATTTTAAAGTTAAAAAATGATAATATTAAATATATCTAGGAATTTCTCTGGAGCTGTTGAGGGCAGTGTGTGGTCAGTTCAGTTTCAGATAGTTCCTTGTTCCACGTTATATTTCTACTCAAGGTCTATAAGTCCCTTCCAGTGTAGCCAGTGCTAACTACAGGGTTTTAATCGGTTGCACCTGTCACTTCCAAAGCCATTCCCTCTTCTTTGTTTGTTTTGGCTTCCTCTGTTTGCAAGTCTCTTCAGTATCTAATTTCCGCCCTGACACAAGTGTGCAAAGGTGGTCATTTATTTAGACTCATTTATTCAATTGTGCTGTGGGGAGGGAGGAAAACTACAAACAAATATCACTGGCATGTGTGGGGAATGCACACAGTGTCTGGGCCACACTAGGTTTCCCCCCTTTCACGGTGTGTATGCTTTCCCGGTCTACACTTCTCAGGCTCCAGGTTGCTCTGCTGGGGAAATGTAAAAGGCAGGCCCTGGGTTGTGTGCAATTCCCAGATCTATGCCACTCAGTTTCAGGTTCTTGGGTACTCCACAAAGGCACGGACTCAGTTGGGCCTGCGTTTTGTGCCCTTCCCTGGTCCTAGCAGCTCAGCCAACCAGATGCTTGGCGAGTGCCCCCTACCCAGCTGAGCGGTGTGTCTTATCACCTCCCCGATCCCAGCTGCTCTATTTCCTGGGTGTGCAGTTCGAGTGCCATCTCAGGTGTGTTGTGCATCCTTTCTGGGGTGCTGATCCATGGCTGCAACCCTCCTGATAGATGTCAACATTTCAGGATCCCAGGAAGACTTGGTTAGCAACTGGGAGCCTGCTCACAGTTTGGTAAAGAATGCCATCTCTGGGGCCAAGTCTGCCCTTTTCCTTCTGGCTCTGGCTATTGCCCGCCTGCCTCCCTGGCTCCAGTGGAGGATGGGCCAGTCTACAGCCTGCTAACTCTCCTCTGGTATTCGCTCAGTCCTTTGTTCTGTGAGCGGGCCTGGCATTGCCTTAGGTTAGAGCTTTTCACAGGAAAGTTCTCTCTCTCTCTCTCTCTCTTTCCTCTTTTTTTTTTTTTTCCCCCTCTCTGGCTATCCCAGGATTTGGGTTCCTATCTCATGTTAGCTCCCTGAGATTACCCTCAGGGCATTCAGACAAGGGTCCTTAGCCTAAGCAATGCAGCCTGTGCCTCCCTGTTCATCCCCTGCTTGCTTGTGATGGATGTGAGCGTCTGGTCTACTTCTCTGCTGGGAGTTGCAGTTAGGCGCATAATCTGTGGGTTTTATTTATTTATTTTTTCCTCCTGGTTATGTTGCCCTCTGAGATTCCAAAATTCCCCACAGACCCGCTGGTGAGAGGGTTTCCTGGTGTTTGGAAACTTCTTCTCATTTAAGACTCCCTCCCCAGGACGGGTCTCTTTTTACCTTTTATATCTTGTCCTACTTCCTTTTGAAGACAATGGGCTGCCTTTCTGCATGCCTGTTGTCCTCTGCCAGCGTTCAGAAGTTGTTCTGTGGTATTTACTCAGCGTTCAAATGATCTTTTGATGAATTTATAGGGGAGAAAGTGGTCTCCCTGTCCTATTCCACTGCCACCTTAGGACCGCCCCCTACATCATTATTGACCATATTCCTTACATGGTACGTTGCATCCCCATGACTTATTTATTTTGTAATTTAGCATTTATACCTCTTAACTTCCCTTACCTCCCATACCACCCTATTTCTCTTTCCCTTTACCAACCTTCCCTCTTACAACCACCTGTTTGTTTTCTGCATCTATGACTGTTTCTGCTTTGTGACTTTAGTGCTTTTAATAATTAAAAAAAAAAAAAAACTCTTATTTACCCACAACATTCAGAAAACTAAGATCATGGCATCTGGTCCCATCACTTCATGGCAAATAGATGGGGAAACAGTGGACATAGTGACTGACTTTATTTTTCTGGGCTCCAACATCACTGCAGATGGTGATTGCAGCCATGAAATTAAAAGACGCTTACTCCTTGGAAGGAAAGTTATGACCAACCTAGACAGCATATTAAAAAGCAGAAACATTACTTTGCCAACAAAGGTCCATCTAGTCAAGGCTATGGTTTTTCCGGTAATCATGTATGGGTGTGAGACTTGGGCTATAAAGAAAGCTGAGCACCAAAGAATTGATGCTTTTGAACTGTGGTGTTGGAGAAGACTCTTGAGAGTCCCTTGGACTGCAAGGAGATACAACCAGTCCATCCTAAAGGAGATCAGTCCTGGGTGTTCATTGGAGGGACTGATGTTGAAGCTGAAACTCCAATACTTTGGCCACCTGATGCAGAGAGCTGACTCATTTGAAAAGACCCTGATGCTGGGAAAGATTGAGGGCAGTAAGTGAAGGGGACAACAGAGGATGAGATGGTTGGATGGCATGACTGACACAATGGACATGGGTTTGGGTGGACTCCAGGAGTTGGTGATGGACAGGGAGGCCTGGCATGCTGTGGTTCATGAGGTCGCAAAGAGTTCGACACAACTGAGCAACTGAACTGACTGGCTAAACTGAATGTATATTTTTGTAAAAGCTACATACTTTTGAATTCTCCTACTTTCCAGGAGCTGTGTTCAGGGTCAGCTATATAATTTTCAGAGCCTGATGCAAAAAGTAAATATGGATTCACTTATTCAAAATGCAGGAAAAATGCTGTGTCTTTTGTCTATAGTCTGTCACTGGCACACTGTTTTTCCAGTGGCTGAAAGTGAAAGCTGCTAAGTCATGTCCCACTCTGAGACCCCATGGACTATACATTCCTTGGAATTATCCAGGCCAGAATACTGAATTGGGTAGCCTTTCCCTTCTCCAGGGAATCTTCCCAACCTAGGGACTTATCCAGGTCTCCCTCATTGTAGGCAGATTCTTTACCAGCTGAGCCACAAGGGAAGCTCTAGAATACTGGAGTGGATAGCCTTTCCCTTCTCCAGGGAATCTTCCCAACCCAGGAATCAAACCAGTGTCTCCTGCACTGCAGATGTATTCTTTACCATTTGAGCTATCAGGAAAGCCCCTTTGAAAGTCATTCAGTCGTGTCTGACTCTTTGTGACCCCATGGGCTATACACACTCCATGGATTTCCCCAAGCCAGAATACTGGAATGAGTAGTCTTTCCCTTCTCCAGGGGATCTTCCCAACCCAAGGATCAAACCCAGGTCTCCTGCACTTAAGTTGGATTCTGGATTCTCTACCACTGAGCCCACTGTTTTATATACCTACCAGCAAGACATGAGTTCTAGTTTCTTCCCATCCTTGCCAATACTGCTTCCATTTTAGTGGGTGTGAAGTAATATCTCATTATGGTCTTACTTGGCATTTCCCTGATGAATAATGGTGTTGAGTATCTTTTCATGTGTTTATTGATCATTTGTAAGTCTTCCTTGCATAACTATCCATTCAAATCTTTTGCTAATTTTTAAGTTGGTTCTTTATATGTTTTTGACATGACTCTTACTAGATACAGTATACAATTATTTTCTTCAATTCCATAGGTTCTCTTTCTAGTCTCTTAGTGGTCTCCTTTAAAACATAAAGATTTTTGACTTTTGAGGAAATATAGTTTATCTAGTTTATTTTTTATTATTTTGTTGATTGTGTTTTTTCCCCAAAGGACCAATCATTTTTATTGAAACTAGCAACAACATTCAATTATGATTTTAGTGTTGTAACTAAAAAAACTCTGTCTAACCCAACATCACTAAGACTTATACCTACATTTTCTTCTAAGAATTTTATAGCTTAGGTCTTACATTTAGGCTTATGATCCATTTTTAGCTAAGTTTTTTAATATGGTATAAGAAAGGAGTCCAACTTCATTCTTTTATATGTGATTATATAATTCTTCCTGTTTAATTACAGTGTTCTACTGTAATGTAAAAATGCTAGCATAACAGATCCTAAGGTGGCCTCAAGCTTGTTTCCTCCCTCCCTTCTTCTAGTCATAGAATGATAAATGTATTTCAAGCCATGGCCAAAATGAGGTTGATGGGATAAAGGAAAACAGTACAGAGAGCTGAGCACAGCCACATAAACTTGGAAGTATAGAGTTAAATATCATAAGTTCCACAGTCTATAATTCAACCTTCTTTAAAAATTGAAACCAAAGCAAGAGTTTAATAACAAAAGTCAGTGCAAGATCTAGAGGCATTGGGAATATAATAAAATGAACTAGCTCTTATATAAGAAAACATTATCAGCCACATATTTTAAAGATTTGAAGAATGAAAGCCTAAACTAGTTTGGGGTAAAAGTCCTCTCATTTTATATATCTATATATAGATATAAATATATATGTTCTTTATTTTATAAAACTGACTACTTTGCTTAACAAAGAATCTCTCTCAATTCTACTCTAACTTCATTTTTGCCAGACAAATGGATGTAGATGGATATTTCATTGTAACTTTATTTGTATACCATCTATATTAGTGAATTTAAATTTTATTAAAGGTTTGTTGTCCATATATATTTCCTCTTTGTGAATTTCTTATCAATATAAGAAGCTTCTTAAATATATGAGATTACAAAATGTCTACCAGAATCTGGTGTAGCTTTACAGTTCATTACTTCCTGAAGTCATTGCCAGAGATTTTCCTTTTCTAGTAGTTTCATAGGTATTGTTTTTAAATAAAAACTTTATTGATTTTCTAGAAATGATATATTCACATCATGTAAAATTCAAAGAACACAGAAAATACAAAGAAGTAACCCAAACTCACTCTAAATCTTACCACCTTGAAATATCCATTATTAACATTTGGATACCAGAAATCTTTTCATGAATATTTTAAAAGGCAACTCACTGCCTTTTTCAATGAAGGTATCAAAAAGTTGTCAATTTGATAGTACAGAACGGATGTACACTAGTGTACAGATTAATATGGTTTATTTACAGTTTAAAACAATATTTGTAATTTGTCTAATTAATAACAAACATTAGGTAAAAAGTAAGCAATCGTTAGACATTTACAGCAGTTTGGCCTCATATAAGCAAAAAATCTGAATGGGCATTTGCACAGTTGCATTGATATTTGACTGTGTAGAAACACCCAGATAAATTTATAGGAAGATAGCATTCTTGAATATTGACTGTGTTGTATCTTTATTCCTATATTATTAAGTGATAGTTCAATTTTAATGTATATTTAAAGAAGGACTTATTGCCTTCCAATAAGAAAATAATGTGTTACCAATCATATTTTGTCCTATAGTATAATTTTCACTGGTTTGTATAATTGTGTATATAATCTCCCATGGAGGCATTTCTCAGTCTTAAAATAGCTCCATGCATCAGATGAATTTTATGGAAACCACTTGGTTATATATTTCTCAGTCACAAGAAAAATGTAGGCAAAATAATTTTGCCTATATATCTATAAGCTGTGACTCAGAATATTGATGTTGATATCATGGATCATGCTTGTGAACAAGAAGAGAAGTCCTCATATCCCTCATGGGTATTTAGATACTTTACATGTAATGTCTTTTATCAATTTAAAACTCAAATTACTACCCAAGCAAAATAGAAGATTTGTTTAGTGAAGAATATGCCTCTTGAGAAACCTATATGCAAGTCAGGAAGCAACAGTTAGAACTGGACGTGGAACAACAGACTGGTTCCAAATAGTAAAAGGAGTACATCAAGGCTGTATATTGCCACCCTGCTTATTTAACTTCTTTGCACAGTACATCATGAGAAATGCTGGGCTGGAAGAAGCACAAGCTGGAATCAAGATTGCTGGGAGAAATATCAATAACCTCAGATATGCAGATGACACCACCCTTATGGCAGAAAGTGAAGAGGAACTCAAAAGCCACTTGATGAAAGTGAAAAAGGAGAGCAAAAAAGTTGGCTTAAAGCTCAACATTCAGAAAGCTAAAATCATGGCATCTAGTCCCATCACTTTATTGGAAATAGATGGGGAAACAGTGGAAACAGTGTCAGACTTTATTTTGGGGGGCTCCAAAATCACTGCAGATGGTGACTGCAACCATGAAATTAAAAGACGCTTACTCCTTGGAAGGAAAGTTATGACCAACCTAGATAGCATATTCAAAAGCAGAGACATTACTTTGCCAAAAAGGTTCGTCTAGTCAAGGCTATTGTTTTTCCAGTGGTCATGTATGGATGCGAGAGTTGGACTGTGAAGAAAACTGAGGGCTGAAGAATTGATGCTTTTGAAGTGTGGTGTCGGAGAAGACTCTTGAGAGTCCCTTTGACTGCAAGGAGATCCAACCGGTCCATTCTAAAGGAGATCAATCCTGGGTGTTCATTGGAAGGACTGATGTTAAAGCTGAAACTCTGGTACTTTGGCCACCTCATGTGAAGAGTTCACTCATTGGAAAAGACTCTGATGCTGGGAGGGATTGGGGGCAGGAGGAGAAGGGGATGACAGAGGAAGAGATGGCTGAATGGCATCACCGACTAGATGGACATGAGTTTGAGTGAACTCCGGGAGTTGGTGATGGACAGGGAGGCCTGGCATGCTGCTATTCATGGGGTCACAAAGAATCGGACACGACTGAGCGACTGAACTGAACTGAACTAAACTGAATGCTCACTTACAAATTTTATGCCTTTTTCAAGCGAAGAAGAAATAATAAGACTCCCTTGCATTCTCCCGACTGGCCTGGTTTCATTTGAAGGTGGCAAATCTGAAACTGGTAGAAATTTTATTAAGGCAAGCCCAAATTACAACTAGGGAATGCCTCCTGTCACTGAAAAACAAAACAAAACAAAACAAAAAAACAGTCTCAAACAATTTCTACTACTGTACAATGTTTTAATAATAGTATCTACTTCATAGGATTGGGAGCATTCAGTGAGATAATCCATATACAGCACTTAGAATAGGACTCAACATAGTAAGCACACCACAAATATTGGCTATTATTATCCAATGCTATACAAATAGATTGGCCATTACCTTTTGAAACTAGTGAGATACTTTTTGACCAAAGGTTTCTGGCAGATTTTATGATACCAGTGACCAAATTGTACACAAGACTCTACTGAAGAATAGTGAATAAAGGCCTTCAGTGTATAACTCAATGTCTTTTAATGAATTATCTTTTTCTCGAAAGGTAGACAGCCAAATTCACTGTCTTCCTTAAAACATTTCACTTATTTGTGTTTTCATGTTTCTTTTTTCTGATGCCATTTGCTTTCTCTTCTTCTCAGCCATCCAGATTCAACCCAAATTGCTTTTTTCCTTAATGAGTCAAATAATATAGAAGTGTATTTTTTTGTTGTTGTTCAGAACAAATATTTCTGATTTCCAGGAATTCCACCTTCAACTGGTATTTCATAAACTCAGGTTTCTGCCATTCTGTGGTTCTACTGTCTATTGTTCTCCAAGATTTTCATGTGCAATAAGCTACAAAAGAGCTATTAAGAGGCAAAATAGAGACTGAAACATGAATTCCTGCTAACCAAAGATAGATTGAAACTTCCAAAAAATAACTGTCATATATTTAAAGTGATATTCACAGCAAGTGAAAAAGTACAAAAACTTTGAGTCTAGAAATCTGGTTCTGAATCTGGACTCTGTAGTGTGCTGACTAATGAGTGGCAGCACAGCTAATTACCATATGACCCTGAAATCTCAATCCTAGGAAACCAGGATTGGTTTCTCAACCCTGAGAAAACCACAGTTGAAATGAAATGTACCCCTATGTTCATTACAGCACTAGTTACAAAGGCCAGGGCATGGAAGCAACCTAAATGTCTGTCGACAGATAAAGAAGATATGGTACATATATACAATGGAATATTACTCACCCATAAAAAGGAATAAAATTGGGTCATTTGTATTGATGTGGATGAACCTAGGGAAGGTCATACAGAGTGAAGTAAGTCAGAAAAAGAAAAAGAATCTTGTATATTAACATATATATATATATATATATGTGAAACAAAAAAAAATGGTACAGATAAACCTATTTGCAGAGCAGGACAGAGATGCAGATGTAGAGAATAGACTTGTGGCAATGACACAGTAGGAGGAGTAGGTGAGATGAATTGAGAAAGTAGCATTGACATATATACACTACCATTTATAAAACAGATAGCTAAACCCCAAAGATAGTATCAGAAAATTACTAGAGCTAATCAGTGAATTTAGCAAAGTTGCAGGATATGAAATCAATACATATAAATCACTTTCATTTCTATGTACTAACAATTAAAAATCAGAAAGAGAAATTAAAGAATCAGTCCCATTCACCATTGCAATAAAAAGAATTAAATATCTAGGAATAACCTTACCTAAGGAGACAAAAGAACTGTACAGAGAATATTATAAGACACTAATGAAAGACATCAAAGATGACATAAGCATATGGACAGATATTCTATGTTTCTGGATAGGAAGAATTAATATTGTGAAAATGACTATACTACCAAATGAAATCTACAGATTCAATGTGATCCCTATTAAATTACCAATGACACTTCCCAGAACTAGAACAACAACAACAAAAAAAAATTCACAATTCTTATGGAAACACAAAAGACCCTGAATAGCCAAAGCATTCTTGAGAAAGAAGAATGGAGCTGGAGGAATCAACCTCCCTGATTTCAGATTATACTACAAAGCTACAGTCATCAAGACAGTATGGTACTGGCACAAAAACAGAAATCTAGACTAATGGAACAAGATAGAAAGCCCAGAAATAAACCCATGCACCTATGGGTCCTTATTTTTCACAAAGGAGGCAAGAATATACAATGGAGCAAAGAGAGCCTCTTCAAATAAATGATGCTGGGAAAACTGGACAGTAAAGGGATGAAATTAGAACACTTCCTAACACCATACATAAAGATAAACACAAAATGGATTAAAGACCTAAATGTAAGACCAGAAACCATAAAACTCTTAGAGGAAAACATAGGCAGAACACACCGTGACATAAATCAGAGCAAAATCCTCTATGTCCCACCTTCCAGAGTAATGGAAATAAAAACATTTGAGACCTGATTAAACTTAAAAACTTTTGCACAGCAAAGGAAACTACAAGAAAGGTGAAAAAACAACCCTCAGAATAGGAGAAAATAACAAATCAAACAACTGACAATTAATTTCCAAAATATACAAGCAGCACATGCAACTCAATACCAGAAAAATAAACAATCCAATCAAAAATTGGGAAAAAGACCTAAACAGACATTTCTCCAAAGAAGACATACAGTTGGCTAACAAACACATGAAAAGATGCTCAACATCACTCATTATTAGATAAATGCAAATCAAAACTACAATGAGATATTACCTCACACTGATCAGAATGGCCATCCTCAAAGTCTACAAACAATAAATGCAGGAGATGGTGTGAAGTAAAGGGAACCCTCTTGCACTGTTTTTGGGAATGTAAATTGATACAGCCACTATGGAAGATGGTATGGAGATTCCTTAAAAGACTTGGAATAAAACCACAATATGACCCAGCAATCACAAGGTATATAACCTAAAGAAACCAAATTTGCAAAAGATACATGTATCCCATTGTTCATTGCAGCACTATTTACAGTGGCTAGAACATGGAAGTAACCTAGATGTCCATCAATAGATAAATGGATAAAGACGTTTTTGTACATATACACAATGGAATATTACTCAGACTTAAAAAGGAACATATTTGAGTCAGTTCTAATGAGGTGGATGAACCTAGAACCTATTATACAGAGTGAAGTAAGTCAGAAAGAGAAAGATTAATATCATATTCTAATGCATATATCGAAGAAGGCAATGGCACCCCACTCCAGTACTCTTGCTTGGAAAATCCCATTGATGGAGGAGCCCGGTGGGCTACAGTCCATGGGGTCGCTAAGAGTTGGTCACAACTAAGCGACTTCACTTTCACTTTTCACTGTCATGCATTGGAGAAGGAAATGGCAACCCACTCCAGTATTCTTGCCTGGAGAATCCCAGGGACAAGGGAGCCTCTTCGGCTGCCGTCTATGGGGTCACACAGAGTCGAACATGACTGAAGCGACTTAGCAGCAACGCATATATATGGAATCTAGAAAAATGGTACTGAAAAGTTTGTTTACAGAGCAGCAATGGAGAAAGAGACATAGAGAATAGACTTATGGACGTGGGAAGAGGGAAGGAGAGGATGAGATGTATGGAAAGAGTAATATGGAAACTTACATTGCCATATGTTAAATACATAGCTAATGGGAATTTGCTGTGTGGTTCAGGAAACACAAACAAGGGCTCTGTATCAACCTAGAGGGGTGGAATGGGGAGGGAGATGGAAGGGCAGTTCAAAAGGGAGGGGATATATGTATATCTATGGCTGATTCTTTCCCATCACTTCATGGGAAATAGATGGGGAAACAGGGGAAACTGTCAGACTTTATTTTTCTGGGCTCCAAAATCACTACAGATGATGACTGCAGCCATGAAATTAGAAGATGCTTACTCCTTGAAAGGAAAGTTATGACGAACATAGATAGCAGATTCAAAAGCAGAGACATTACTTTACCAACAAAGGTTCGTCTAGTCAAGGCTATGGTTTTTCCTGTGGTCATGTATGGATGTGAGAGTTGGACTGTGAAGAAGGCTGAGCGCCAAAGAATTGATGCTTTTGAAGTGTGGTGTTGGAGAAGACTCTTGAGAGTCCCTTGGACTGCAAGGAGATCCAATCAGTCCATTCTGAAGGAGATCAGCCCTGGGATTTCTTTGGAAGGAATGATGCTAAAGCTGAAACTGCAGTATTTTGGCCACCTCATGTGAAGAGTTGACTCATTGGAAAAGACTCTGATGCTGGGAGGGATTTGGGGCAGGAGGAGAAGGGGACGACAGAGGATGAGATGGCTGGATGGCATCACTGACTCGATGGACGTGAGTCTGAGTGAACTCCGGGAGTTGGTGATGGACATGGAGGCCTGGCGTGCTGCGATGCATGGGGTCGCAAAGAGTCAGACACGACTGAGTGACTGATCTGATCTGATCTGATCTGATGGCTGATTCAATTTAAGTCTGGATTTGGCAATAAGGAGTTCATGATCTGAGCCACAGTCAGCTCCTGGTCTTTTTTTTTTTTTTTTTTTTTTGACTGTACAGAACTTCTCCATCTTTGGCTGCAAAGAATATAATCAATCTGATTTTGGTGTTGACCATCTAGTGATGTCCATGTGTAGAGTCTTCTCTTGTGTTGTTGGAAGAGGTTGTTCGCCATGACCAGTGCATTTTCTTGGCAAAACTCTATTAGCCTTTGCCCTGCTTTATTCCATATTCCAAGGCCAAATTTGCCTGTTACTCCAGGTTTTTCTTGACTTCCTACTTTTGCACTCCAGTCCCCTATAATGAAAAGGACATCTTTTTGGGGTATTAGTTCTAAAAGGTCTTATAGGTCTTCATAGAACTGTTCAACTTCAACTTCTTCAGCATTACTGGTTGGGGCATAGACTTAGATTACAGTGATATTGAATGATTTGCCTTGGAAACGAACAGAGATCATTCTGTCGTTTTGAGATTGCATCCAAGTACTGCATTTCTGACTTTTCTGTTGACCATGATGGCTACTCCATTTCTTCTAAGGGATTCCTGCCCACAGTAGTAGATATAATGGTTATCTGAGTTAAATTCACCCATTCCAGTCCATTTTAGTTCGCTGATTCCTAGAATGTCGACGTTCACTCTTGCCATCTCCTGTTTGACCACTTCCAATTTGCCTTGATTCATGGACCTGACATTCCAGGTTCCTATGCAATATTGCTCTTTACAGCTTGGGACTTTGCTTCTATCACCAGTCGCATCCACAGCTGGGTATTGTTTTTGCTTTGGCTCCATCCCTTCATTATTTCTGGAGTTATTTCTCCACTGATCTCCAGTAGTATATTGGCCCCCTGTTGACCTGGGGAGTTCCTCTTTCAGTATCCTATCATTTTGCCTTTTCATACTGTTCATGGTGTTCTCAAGGCAAGAATACTGAAGTGGTTTTCCATTCCCTTCTCCAGTGTGGACATGAGTCTGGGACAGGGAGGCCTGGTGTGCTGTGATTCACGGGGTCACAAAGAGTCGGACATGACTGAGCGACGGAACTGAACTGAACTGATGGCTGATTCATGTTGAGGTTCAACAGAAAACAACAAACTTCTGTAAAGCAGTTATCTTTCAATAAAATAAATATATTAAAAAAAAAACTAATAGGAATTTGATGTATACAGCACAGAGAGCTCAGCTTGGTGCTCTGTGATGACCTACAGGGATGGGATGGGGGTTGGGAGGGAGGGATGATTCACATTGTTGTATAGCAGAAATTAACACAACATTGTAAAGCAATTATATTCCAATTTAAAAATAAAAGATATATATATATATATATATATATATATATATATATATATATATATTTAAGTAGCTTCCTTTTTTCCATTTAACAATAACAATACTTTTAGGTATAATGAGAACTTTAATTTTTACAAAATATGAAGAGAAGGAAAAAAGGTATCTAGATATGGCATTTTGTGCTGAAAATTATTTCCTACACATATTAAAAAAAATAAAGCTACATAGGCTTTTCTCATGGTTCAAATGTTAAAGAATCTGCCTGCAATGTGGGAGACCTGGGTTTGATCCCTGGGTTGGGAAGATCTCCTTGAGGAGAGCCTGGCAACCCACTGCAGTGTTCTTGCCTGGAGAATCCCTATAGACAGATGAACCTGGCAGCTACTGTCCATTGGGTCACGAAGAGTCAAACATGACTGAGCAAATTAAGCACAGTACAGCATTATGAAGAATCTAAAAATGTTTTAGGTCAAAAATAGGCTTAGAAATTATCTGTAGACTAATATATGATATAGACAGATATGAAAAACTAAAGAAGTTATTTAGAGTATCCTATCTGATTGACATACAATAAATACAGTTAACAAGAGATGGGTCATTCTTTGTGACTTACAACTGTGACAATTTTTGTTTCTTTTTCCTCCTGGTAACATAAGTAGGCTTCATTTTCCAGGCTCCTTTGCAGTTCCATGTGGCCCAGGGACCAAATTTTGGCCAAAGAATGTGAGCAGAGACAATTTATGTCACTTTCAGGACCTCCAATAAAAAACCCTTCTCTGCACTCCGTCCATCTTTAAAAGTGTATCTTACCACTCTTCTCCTCCTTGGAGCTTTCTTTGAGTAAAATGCTCCTTCAGTTCTCCTCCTTTAAGTTTTTGATCACATGCTGCCTTTTATCATTCATTTTGTTTTAATTATTTTAGACCTGCCTCACTAATCAAATTATAAGTTCCTTAAAGACAAGGATCATATCTTCTAATTGCTTTGTACCTTCCACAGGGCCTAGCCCATAGTAGATTTTCAATATTTATTGATTAAACTGTGTGACCTTGGACAGTCTTTTACCTTAATGATAATGTTCTCTTTATAGTGTTGCATAGAGTTCTCACAAGGTAGAAAAAATTACCTATATGCCTGTTTAAAGATAACACCACTATGAAAAAGCTAATTTGGAAATGGAAAATTATATATTGCCACATTTGTTTTAATGATGTTCTTCTGCTTGTGTTTTGCCTGGAAGGTAGTTTTCCTGAATGATGAGGGTACCATGAATTACTTTGACCTCCGATACAATCTGAAAATTAGGCTCAACAATATAAGGCCTTGTAAACACTTCTTAGAAGCTCAGTCTTGTATTTTCTTGAATGATAGTTTACCACATTAAAACTGCTGCTAAAGAAACTATATCATGAAATTTTAATAGCTTGTTTAATAGTTTGGTAGCTTTGGGCTATTGACATTCTAGGAACTACACTCACGTCCATTAAGGAAGTAATGAAATTTGAAACTGCTTTTTCCTTTTCACAACATGTAGCAATTTAAATCTGGAATACCAGACTTGTAATAAACAACACTCATTTAATCATGTTTTCTCTTTATAACTAAACTTAGTAGCAGTTTTTTTTTTTTCTGGCATCTCTGTTTCTTATAAAAAATTACCATCCATTTGTTCTAAGAATTGTACAAAGATCTCCACTCTATTTAATAATAAAACTTTCACAGTACAGAGATACATGTACTTTCAGTATTGTTCCAGGTCTTTGCCTCAGCTATTATTTAATACCTTATTCAAAAATCAAAGCACTGCATAGGTTACTTTATATGAACCACTAAGTTATACATTAAATATTTGTTAGAGGAATAATAAGGAACTACTAAAATTTTTTAGACTTATGACTTAATACAAATCCAGCTTAGTCCACAATCATAATAATTATTGAAATTCAATTGCCTTATTCATATCATAGAAAACATTCTATCAAGTATGTCTTTTATTTATTTTTTTAAATTTTATTTTATTTATTTATTTTTTAATTAGAGGCTAATTACTTTACAATATTGTATTGCTTTGCCATACATTAACATGAATCTGCCAGGGATGGTATGGGGAGGGAGGTGGGAGGGGGGTTCAGAATTGGGAACACTTGTACACCCGTGGCAGATTCATGTTGATGTATGTCAAGTATGTCTTTTAAAGGGAAGAATTTTTTCTCTCTTTTGTAAATTAAAATCTTAGAATTAATAGGTTCAAACCTTTGAGAATTTTTGGTTGAGCAGCTTCATTTTTGATATTGGAAACTGAGACTTCAAATGATAAATAACTTGTCCAAGATTGCACAGATGAATAAATACAAAGCTGAAACTATAATCTAAGTGTTTTAATTCCTTTTCTCAGGCTCCTTCTACTACATTATATAGGCAAATCAAATTGAAGTGATTTAAGCCTTTATCACTATAACTTTCCCTATAGTCCTATTTTGCTCTTTGGAGCAAGATAGAGTTAATTGTTTCATCTGCCAAATACAATTCCTCACACAGCTAAAAACTGATGGTGTGATTCAACAACCCCCACCCCGCACCCCCGCCCATGTTTAATCTATGTACTTCATGCATGTGACCTGCTCAGTCGCAACGGACTCTTTGCAACTCCATGAAATGTAGCCCGCCAGGCTCCTTTTTCCATGGAATTTTCCAGGCAAGTGTGTTGCCTTTGGAGTGTGTTGCCATTTCCTATTCCAGAGAACTATCCTGACTTGGGGGTCAAACCCGCATCTTTTGCATCTCCTGCATTGGCAGGGGAATTCTTTGCCAGTGCACCACCTGGACAACAAAATAACTTATATCCTTGGTTATTCTCTTCTGGACAGTCTCTAATTTGGCAAAATCTCTCCTGAACGAAACACACATAAACTTAGATGTGGTATCAACCTAACCTTAATTTCTTCCCGTACTTAGATTTTTCTTCATTCTACAATAACATTTTATTTTTTAATATAAATTTATTTATTTTAATTGGAGATTAATTACTTTACAATATTGTATTGTTTTTGCCATACATCAACATGAATCCACCACGGGTATACACGTGTTCCCCATCCTGAACCCCCCTGCCTCCTCCCTCCCCATACCATCCCTCTGTGTCGTCCCAGTGCACCAGCCCCAAGCATCCAGTATCGTGCATCGAACCTGGACTGATGATTCGTTTCATATATGATATTATACATGCTTCAATGCCATTCTCCCAAATCATCCCACGCTCTCCCTCTCCCACAGAGTACAAAAGACTGTTCTATACATCTGTGTCTCTTTTGCTGTCTCACATACTGGGTTATCATTACCATCTTTCTAAATTCCATATATATGCATTAGTATACTGTATTGGTGTTTTTCTTTCTGGCTTACTTCACTCTGTATAATAAAGCTGTGGTACATATACACAATGGAGTATTACTCAGCCAACAGTGTGGAGATTCCTTAAAAAACTGGAAATAGAACTGCCTTATGATCCAGCAATCCCACTGCTGGGCATACACACTGAGGAAACCAGAAGGGAAAGAGACACGTGTACCCCAATGATCATAGCAGCACTGTTTATAATAGCCAGGACATGGAAGCAACCTAGATGTCCATCAGCAGATGAATGGATAAGAAAGCTATGGTACATATACACAATGGAGTATTACTCAGCCATTAAAAAGAATACATTTGAATCAGTTCTAATGAGATGGATGAAACTGGAGCCTATTATACAGAGTGAAGTCAGCCAGAAGGAAAAACACCAATACAGTATACGAACGCATATATATGGAATTTAGAAAGATGGTAACAATAACCCGGTGTACGAGACAGCAAAAGAGACACTGATGTATAGAACAGTCTTATGGACTCTGTGGGAGAGGGAAAGGGTGGGAAGATTCGGGAGAATGACATTGAAACATGTAAAATATCATGTAAGAAACGAGCTGCCAGTCCAGGTTTGATGCACGGTACTGGATGCTTGGGGCTCGTGCACTGGGACGACCTAGAGGAATGGTATGGGGAGGGAGGAGGGGGGAGGGTTCAGGATGGGGAACACATGTATACCTGTGGTGGATTAATTTGATATTTGGCAAAAACTAATACAATTATGTAAAGTTTAAAAATAAAATAAAATTAAACAAAATAATACATTTGAATCAGTTCTAATGAGGTGAATGAAACTGGAGCCTATTATACAATAACATTTTAAATTAAGTATTATTATTATCTCCATTTTACACATGAAAAGATAGAGGTTCTGAGATGTTAAGGAACTTGTCCGTAGTCATCTTGCATATAACCTTGTGTGGTCATTGTATATTGTTCTAGTATATTCCTAAAGATCCCTAACAACCAACTGACAAACATTTATTTATTAAGCACCTGCTCTGTAATAAATACAACTATATCTATAAACTGCCTCCCCTCACTGCTTTCAAGGAAATTGCATTCTAGTTGAAGTTATATAAAGATCTGTTAGAATGTGATATAATATAAATGGCAAAAATTATGATGATGTTTAGAGGAAGGAAGAAAACAGGAAGAAAAAAAAATCCTTTAGCATTTAAACATTTATTGTATATTCATCGTGTGCCAGGTGTTGTGTTGTCTATTTTTCATATAAAATATAAATCCTTTAAAAAGTACAATGATGCAAACACTACCTGCCCCATTTTAAAGTAAGAAAATTGATTCTGAGACTCAAGGGGAGACTGGAAGAAGAAAGGCAAGAGATATACAAGGTGCAAGATGTATTTGTTAGGTACAGAATTAAACAATGTAATTGGAGGGAGTTCATATTGGGGAATAGCAAGAGATAAAACTGCAATCCATAGTAAGTAAATGAGTTGAATTTCAAAGGTGTTATTCCAGAAGCATTGGAAATAGTTTCAATGTCATATGCCCTAATACTTTAGTACTTCTGAGTCTAATAAAGAGAAGAGCCTTGCACCCCTGCTCTCCACAATTTTCAGTTTGGTGGTGTATGGAATGGGGGAAAGGAAGAATGTTGAAATGTTGAGACTTGCTTTACGTGATCAACTGGAATATGGGGACTCTTTCTCCCTTAAGGTCACCTGCTTTCAAGATTATTAACATCCCCAAACTGGATCTCAAAGTACGTGTACTTTATATAATGGCAAGAAGTACAGTTTTGGCTTGAGAAATAGGTGGTAATACAAATATATTGATCTAATACACTAGGGAGGTAAAAGCTCTGACTTCTCAGCAAACTGAGGCTCTTAAAAAGTCAACCTATGCTATCAAGGTCAATCTTACGTGCTAGCATAAGTGACTATTGCCTGCATGCTGCATGCTAAGTCGCTTCAGTTGTGTCTGACTCTTTGTGACCCTATGGACTGTAGCCCACCAGACTCCTCCATTCATAATGGAGTTTTCAGATTCCCTGTTGGGTCAGCAGTAGAGAATCTGCCTGCAGTGCAGGAGACACAGAAAACATGGGTTTGACCCCTGGATTGGGAAGATCCCCCAGAGAAGGAAATGGCAACCCACTCCTGTATTCTTGCCTGGGAAATCCCATGGACAGAGAAGCCTGGAGAGCTACAGTCCATGGGGTTGCAAGAGTCAGACACAACTTAATGACTAAACTACTACCACACCAATGGAATTTTCTGGCCATCATGTAAAACCTGTATCCCTAAATTTCCTGCTGTGTCAATTTGTAAAAGTATTCTCAATTCATCATTATAGTATCAATCCTTTGTTTTAAAGCACTGTACTAATAATGTTACCCTAAAACTGTACCTTCAAATGCAGTTGCAAGGGTAGATCATAGATCAAACATTTACTTGTTAGCATGAAATCTGTTTTTAGATAATCTAACAAAGTCTAAAGATATGTTCTCCAACATGAGAACTTCTAGCCACATATGATTTCCTTAAATTCAAATTTAAAATATTTAAAATTAAGGAATATAAAAGTTTAACCCCTCAGTCATACTAGCCCCCTTTAAGTGCTCAGTTGGCAAATGTGGTCGGTCACACCATACTGGACAGGGCAGATATAGAATATTCACATAATTGGAAAAAAGCTCTAGGGAACAAAGATGGTCTAATGGTAATGTTTTGGGAGTAGCAGGAAGTTGGAAAGGATCAGCACCTAGGAATACATCTTGAGAACAGCAGACTCAGGGTAGGGACCTATTGTAAAAGTAAGATTAAAAGTAAGATTAAAGTAATATATTTAATTAAAGTAATGTGCCTGGATTAAAATAAGGTATTTAATGTACTAGTCGTAATTATACTCTCCTTTGGTCTTGATCATATCTTTCATCAAGGATGTCATGTAAAACCTATATTCCTAAGAGGCCAGTAACCCAGAAATATCACTCCACTGCTTAATATGAATAAGCAATTCATATTAACTGCTTAGTATGAACTTAATATATGAAACTTACAGTAAATCCATAGCATCACCTTCATGTTTAAAATATATTGATTAATATTATGGATGTGTCAATTTCAAGGGCTTTCAGAGACCAACCTTTAAAAACTAATAGTTTTACTCTATTGCCGACTATATGGTGTGTTGTATAACTATTATGATGCAAGAAATTCTCAATGATTTTTATTAATGAGATGTTAGTTGTTGAATTTACAGCAAGTATACTGGAGTCACATTTTATCCAGAGTTGACTTAAAACTAGGTGATATCTGAGAGCACCACATACATATTTGTATTTAACATTTATTGTCATGTTGTTTACTAGATCATTAAATTTTATCTCTTGAAAGTATATGAATAGTTAACATTGCTATCTATATATGAGATGATAAGCCTTTATTTACAATATAAATATAATAGATAATATAATTACTCCTCTGTCTGTAGTTGAAAACCATTCTTCCTTGAGGCCTGTAGTGTCCAGCTGTATTACCTACCATCTTTTGCCCTTCCTAGCCTTATTCATAGATGTGCTTATCTTTTAGTCACTTTTGAAGATTCTGGTACCTAGAGCACAGTCTCTCCATCCCAAATACTGATATCAGCATTGATAAAGTCCATGTAGATAATTCACCTACCATTCTAACATTACAGTATCTTTACCTCAACTTGAAGAGCTTTCATATCTCAGTCATCCATCCATGTCCAGGACTGCTTCAGATTTTAAATCCTAAACTGCAATATGTAGGTCTCCCACACTACAGGCAGATTCTTTACCAGCTGAGCCACTAGGGAAGCTCAAAACTACTGGAGTGGATAGCTTATCCCTTCTCTGGGTCAGGAGATCTTCCTGACCCAGAAATCAAACCAGGGTCACATTACCAGCTGAACTATCAGGTAATCCCTAGTATTCTAATACAAATCTGCAATTCTTCCAACTCACTTCATTTCTTATTCCATCAAGAATTTTAGCTGTTTAACCTTTCCATTTTTCTCAACTTATCAGCTGTTTTTGGTCTTCAGTTCCTTTGCTATATATTCAGTATCACATTTCCCATTATTATTCCTCTTGCCATATTCTAATTGTCCTTCTATTGCCCTCAACAATCATGCCCTAGATTTCTCAGTCAGTTCTCTTATCTACTTTCCCCCCATTTATGTCCAGGTTTATGAGAACTACTGGAGAAGAACACAGAAGTGCATGTAGGCATCACTGTAAATCCATTTCTGCTAATCTTAGCTGTGCTCAAGAACTTTTATAATGCCAGAGATGGAACCTATGTGTCCTGTTTCTCCTGCATTAGCAGATGGGTTCCTTACCACTGTGCCACCTGGGGAGCCCTATTTTATGTGGATGTATTAATATCACAAATTAATGTGTTCATTTACCAGGTGATATATGTCTAGGTTGTTTGTTATTCCATGGAGTTTTATCCTTGTACCTATACTCTTTTCAGTGTTCTACATTCACTCTTGGTTATTTTATTAGTAATAATGGTGTTAAATATTTTAACCTGTATAATGCTGATTCCACAAATTCCATAACCAATCCAGACTGATTTCCCTAGCTACAAATATCATAAAAGCAAAATTGAATTCATCATCTATTTTTTACAGTCATCCACGTATGCTACTCTCACCCTTATCTCAACCTACTACCTACCCAGTTACTCAAGCAGAAACTTGAGAATTAGCATAGGTTCCTCATGTCAACTAGTGTTGAAATTCTTAGTTGTATTTCTCTTTTAGATTCGATACAGTTTAGAGATTGAGCAGCTCCAATTTTTTAACTTATATTCAAGTGGTTGGGGGAATACTTCTGAAGAAGTGATCATAAGGAATGTGAGTAAATGATTCGATTGTGTTACATCCTGTTCAATTTAATGGGGTAAAAGACAGTGTTATTACTTCACTCATTAATAGTAAATGTGAGAATATAAAATCCCTAGGAATCAACAGAAAGACTTCAACAGTCCTTCAACAGGACATTTATCTAATAATATCTACCCAAGTTTAGGATATGTTTGAATTCACATTGTTTGCCATATATATCTGCGTCTCCATCTTGCACACATGATAGGATTGCACTTCGTGGACTTCTTGCATTTGGGTAGAGCCATGGGATTAGTTTTGGGCAATGATTTTGTGTCAGAGACACCCCATGACATGCCACAGTATTGAATAGTTGATATGAGATTCTCCAGTGGTTTATTTTTCCCTTTTGATATAGTGAGAATGAAAAAGCTGGTTTAAAACTCAACATTCAAAAAACTAAGATCATGGCATCCAGTCCCATAACTTCATGGTAAATAGATGGAGAAAAAGTGAAAAAAGCGACAGATTTTATTTTCTTAGGCTCCAGAATGACTGTGGATAGTGACAGCAGCTACAAAATTAAAAGTTGCTTGCTCCTTGGAATAAAAGCTATGACAAACATAGACAATGTATTAAACAGCAGAGACATCACTTTACCAAAAAAACGTCCACATAGTCAGAGCTATGGTATTTCCAGTAGTCGTGTGTGCATGTGACACTTGGACCATAAAGAAGGCTGAGCACTGAAAAATTGATGCTTTTTTATTGTGGTGCTGGAGAAGACTCTTGAGAGTTCCTTGGACTGGAGGGAGATCAAACCAGTCAATTTTAAAGGAAATCAACCCTGACTATTCATTGGAAGGATGGATGCTGAAGCTCCAATACTTTGGCCACCTGTTACAAAGAGCCAACTCATTAGAAAATACCCTGATGTTGGGAAACATTGAAGGCAAAAGTAGAAGAGGGCAGTAGAGAGTGGGATGGGTGGATGTCATCACTGATTCAATGCACATGAGTTTGAGCAAACTCTGGGAGATAGTAAAGGACAGGGAAGCCTGGTCTGCTGCAGTCTATGGTGTCACAGAGCCAGACACAACTTAGCAACTGAACAACAATGGTGACTAACAATGTTCTGATGGTTGTGCCATCAGCCTGGGATCTTTAGTGACTATGATGATCACAGATGCCCTGATGATTTGTACTGAACCTGTAGAATGAGTGAGAAATAAACTTTCATCATTTTAAATTAGGTTTGTGTATTTATTATTGTTGCATGATAATATAACCTATTTTGATTGATACCATTTCTCTGTTCCATACTTATTTGTATTCTCTGTGGTTGAGTCATATTAGTTTTAGTGAGAACCCAAAATGTTATTATTTTAAAAACATTGATGACAGAGTGGTTGGAATAATGGAAAGTAGTTAATAAAATTTTAAAGTGTGTTGGAAAGATCTCATACAAGGCATATGACAATCATAATAATGATAATAATGACAGATAATACTGAATGAAAGTTACCATGTGTGCACTGGGATGACCCAGGAGGATGGTATGGGGAGGGAGGAGGGGGGCAGTTCAGGATGGGGAATACGTGTACACCCGTGGTGGATTCATGTTGATGTATGGAAAAACCAATACAATATTATAAAGTAATTCAGTTCAGTTCAGTCACTCAGTCGTGTCCGACTCTTTGCGACCCCATGAGTTGCAGCACGCCAGGCCTCCCTGTCCATCACCAACTCCTGGAGTTCACACAAACTCACGTTCATCAAGTCGGAGATGCCATCCAGCCATCTCATCCTCTGTCATCCCCTTCTCCTCCTGCCTGCAATCCCTCCCAGCACCAGAGTCTTTTCCAATGAGTCAACTTTTCGCATGAGGTGGCCAAAGTCCTGGAGTTTCAGCTTTAACATCAGTCCTTCCAATGAACACCCAGGACTGATTTCCTTTAGAATGAACTGGTTGGATCTCCTTGCAGTCCAAGGGACTCTCAAGAGTCTTCTCCAACACCACACTTCAAAAGCATCAATTCTTCTGAGCTCAGCTTTCTTTATAGTCCAACTCTCACATCCATACATGACTACTGGAAAAACCATAGCCTTGAGTAGATGGACCTATTAGCCTCTAATTAAAATAAATAAATTTATATTGAAAAAGAGAAACTTACCATGTTATAGGAGCTGTGCTAAATAGTTCACATACATCATGTTATTGCTCACAATAACCTTATAAGAAATTATCACCACCATCATCATCATCACTTTATAGATGAAAACACTGAGGCACATACAATCTTGTTGACTTGCCCAAAGGCACACATGAAGTCATTTTATAAGTTTAAGACTGAAAATCAGGCCCCATGGTTCTAAAACAGGAAGAAAAACACAAAGTTTGTAGGTAATTACAGAAATTCCTCTGATTGTTACTCTAAACAAGTTTGTATTCAAAGATAGGCTATTCTGCAGAAAAGATGGACAAATTAATTCAAAAAGCCTATTCAAGACCATTCAGATTAATTGCATAATTACCACTAAATTGTATGGTACCTCATTTAAAAAAGGAGTTTTGCTACTAACAGTTAAGAGAAAGCACAAGTATATGTTCAAATTCAGCATTTTAATGATATTCTTTATTTATTTTTTTGTTTTGCAGAACAATTACATCAATTGGACAAGTTCTTATGTCTGTGTTATAACTTGTCTTTAAGTTTGCAAAATATCACATCCAACCTGCTGCTTCCATAAAGATTTTAATACAGCCAGTATCATTTTTATTCATGCATTTCATCAGATCAGATCAGATCAGTTGCTCGGTCGTGTCTGACTCTTTGCGACCCCATGAATCGCAGCACGCCAGGCCTCCCTGTCCATCACCAACTCCCGGAGTTCACTCAGACTCACGTCCATCGAGTCAGTGATGCCATCCAGCCATCTCATCCTCTGTCGTCCCCTTCTCCTCCTGCCCCAAATCCCTCCCAGCATCAGAGTCTTTTCCAATGAGTCAACTCTTCGCATGAGGTGGCCAAAGTACTGGAGTTTCAGCTTTAGCATCATTCCTTCCAAAGAAATCCCAGGGCTGATCTCCTTCAGAATGGACTGGTTGGATCTCCTTGCAGTCCATGGGACTCTCAAGTGTCTTCTCCAACACCACACTTCAAAAGCATCAATTCTTTGGCGCTCAGCCTTCTTCACAGTCCAACTCTCACATCCATACATGACCACAGGAAAAACCATAACCTTGACTAGATGAACCTTTGTTGGCAAAGTAATGTCTCTGCTTTTGAATATGCTATCTAGGTTGGTCATAACTTTCCTTCCAAGGAGTAAGTGTCTGCTAATTTCATGGCTGCAGTCACCATCTGCAGTGATTTTGGAGCCCAGAAAAATAAAGTCTGACACTGTTTCCACTGTTTCCCCATCTATTTCCCATGAGGTCATGGGGCTGGATGCCATGATCTTCATTTTCTGAATGTTGAGCTTTAAGCCAACTTTTTCACTCTCCACTTTCACCTTCGTCAAGAGGCTTTTGAGTTCCTCTTCACTTTCTGCCATAAGAGTGGTGTCATCTGCATATCTGACGTTATTGATATTTCTCCTGGTAATCTTGATTCCAGCTTGTCTTTCTTCCAGTCCAGCGTTTCTCATGATGTACTCTGCATATAAGTTAAATGAACAGGGTGACAATATACAGGCTTGACGAACTCCTTTTCCTATTTGGAACCAGTCTGTTGTTCCATGTCCAGTTCTAACTGTTGCTTCCTGACCTGCATACAAATTTCTCAAGAGGCAGATCAGGTGGTCTGGTATTCCCATCTCTTTCAGCATTTTCCCCAGTTTATTGTGATCCACACAGTCAAAGGCTTTGGCATAGTCCATAAAGCAGAAATAGATGTTTTTCTGGAACTTTCTTGCTTTTTCCATGATCCAGAGGATGTTGGCAATTTGATCTCTGGTTCCTCTGCTTTTTCTAAAACCAGCTTGAACATCAGGAAGTTCACAGTTCACATATTGCTGAAGCCTGACTTGGAGAATTTTGAGCATTACTTTACTAGCGTGTGAGATGAGTGCAATTGTGCGGTAGTTTGAGCATTCTTTGGCATTGCCTTTCTTTGGGATTGGAATGAAAACTGACCTTTTCCAGACCTGTGGCCACTGCTGAGTGTTTCAAATTTGCTGACATATTGAGTGCAGCACTTTCACAGCATCATCTTTCAGGATTTGGAATAGCTCAACTGGAATTTCATCACCTCCACTAGCTTTGTTCATAGTGATGCTTTCTAAGGCCCACTTGACTTCACATTCCAGGATGTCTGGCTCTAGGTCAGTGATCACACCATCGTGATTATCTGGGTCATGAAGATATTTTTTGTACAGTACTTCTGTGTATTCTTGCCATCTCTTCTTAATATCTTCTGCTTCTGTTAGGTCCATACTATTGCTGTCCTTTATCGAGCCCATCTTTGCTTAACTTGCTGGTATAACAGGGCAGATTCTTTCAAAGTATAAATAAATTCATAAAGTGTAGTTATTTCAAAACTGCCATTAACTTATTTCAGACCACTATCATTACAATTTGAATTTTATACTGTTAGTAATAAGGAACAATTGAAGAATGGAGGCCAAACTAAGACAAAGATACTTTGGACAGAAAGGAGTAGGCTTATTTGATATATATTTGGAGGGAGAATTGGGATGGCATCACCAACTCAATAGACATGAGTTTGAGCAAGCTACCGAAGTTGGTGATGGGCAGGGAAGCCTGACATGCTGCAGTCCATGGGGTCACAAAGAGTTGGACACTACTGAGGGACTGAAGTGAACTGAAGACACAGAACAGAGAAGACAGATGAAAGAGAAGGGAAAGATTGGCACATAATATGTTCCTGTCCACATAGGATAAGCCTGTACAGAGGAAGCACCATTATGGAGATCTTGAGGCAATCAAAAAATAGCCTAAGCACATCTGGTACATACAGACACAGGATGCCATATACCTGAAGGGTTTGGGGCTGATGATATAAAGTACTAGTAGAGTGCTAAGCAGGAAGTCCGAAGCTGTTTCCACAAGTTTTCATAGAGTCAGTTTTATTGTTAGTTCTTATCTAGAGAAATTTGCTTGTCAGCAGGTAGGGTTTACTACACAGAGATAGCACAATTAATCTTTAAACATAAGGTTATTCTTAATTTTTCTCCTGCATGTGTGTGTGCTGTTGTTTCAGTCATTTCCGACTTTGTGACTGTGTGGACTTTAGCCTGTGAGGCTCCTCTGTCCATGGGATTGTCCAGGCAAGAATACTGGAGGGGATTGCCATGCCCTCCTCCAGGCGATCTTCTCAACCCAGGGACTGAACCTGTGTCTCCTGCATTGCAGGTGGATTATTTACTTATTTATTGCTGAGTCACTGGGGAAGCTCCGCCACCAGGGAAGCCCAATTTTTCTCGTATCAGTTGTTAAATGTATCATTCACACTTATTGTCCTTCCTTGTCTGCCATCCTCTAGCTCCTCTACCAATTTCAGTCTCCTGGCTTCCTGGTTGGATGTCTTCATGTTTACCATCTATTCGATCCCCTAGTTTCCCTCACATACCTCTACTCTCTACTCCTTTCCCTTCTTTATTGCTATTATGAAACAAGCTAGTTGGATTAATTCATACTAGTCATGATACAACTATTTTCTGCACTGTTGAAATCTGAAAATAATTTTTAATTTATTCTATAATGTGTATTTCAACACAGCAGATTACATTTTTACATTTTCTTCCTCAAACACATCATGCTTTTCAAAGCCTTCCTTCTAATACTACTTTTCTTCCCTCTGCTGTGAGATTCTTTCTCTTCATGTTCCTAAAAAACTCTTATTCATCTATCACAAGACAATTTCATCAGAACTCTTCCTTGAAACCTGTTATGGTTTTTCCCTAGGCAGAATGAGTTGTTCTTAATCTGTTTTTATAACATCCTGTGTCAGTTCAGTTCAGTTCAGTCACTCAGTGCTGTCCGACCCCTTCTGACCCCACAGACTGCAGCACACCAGGCCTCCCTGTCCATCACCAACTCCCAGAGCCTACTCAACTCATGTCCATCTTGACAGTGATGCCATCCAACCATCTCATCCTCCTGTCTTCAATCTTTCCCAGCATCAGGATCTTTTCCAATGAGTCAGTTCTTTGCATTAGGTGACCAAAGTATTGGAGTTTCAGCTTCAGCATCAATCCTTTCTATGATTATTCAGGACTGATTTCCTAGGATTGACTGGTTGGATCTCCTTGCAGTCCAAGGGACTCTCAACAGCCTTCTCCAACACCATAGTTCAAAAGCATTAATTCTTCAGCACTCAGCTGTCTTTATAGTCCAACTCTCACATTCATATATGGCTACTGGAAAAACCATAACTTTGACTAGACGGACCTTTGTTATTAAAGTAATGTCTCTGCTTTTTAATAGACTCTCTATGTTGGTCATAGCTTTTCTTCCAAGGAGCAAGCATCTTAATTTCATGGCTGTAGTCACCATCTGCAGTGATTTTGGAGCCCAAGAAAATAAAGTCTGACACTGTTTTCATTGTTTCCCCATCTATTTGCCATGAAGTGATGGGACCAGATGCCATGATGTTAGTTTTCTGAATGTTGAGCTTTAAGCCAACTTTTTCACTCTCCTCTTTCACTTTCATCAAGAGGCTCTTTAGTTCTTTTTCACTTTCTGCCACTAGGTTGGTATCATCTGCATATCTGAGGTTATTGATATTTCTCCTGGCAATCTTGATTCCAGCCCAGAGTTTCTCATGAGATACTCTGCATATAAATTAAATAAGCAGAGTAACAATATACAGCCTTGACATACTCCTTTTCCTATTTATAACCAGTCCATTGTTTCATGTCCAGTTCTAACTGTTGCTTCCTGACCTGCATACACATTTCTCAAGAGGCAGGTCAGGTGGTCTGGTATTCCCATCTCTTTCAGAAGTTTCCACAGTTTGTTGTGATCCACACAGTCAAAGGCTTTGGCATATTCAGTAAAGGAGAAATAGATGTTTTTCTTGAACTCTCTTGCTTTTTTGATGATCCAGTGGATGTTGGCAATTTGATCTCTGGTTCCTCTGGCTCTTGTAAAACCAGAGAACATCTGGAAATTTACAGTTCATGTATTGTTGAAGTCTGGCTTGAAGAATTTTGAGTGGCCTTGGAGTGAGCGGTGGCTCCATGGTGCTGGAGTTAGCGGCTGTGAGGAGACATCTCACGTCCAAGGTCAGGAGTGGCGGCTGCACTTCGCTCAGGAGCCATGAGGAGAAACCCACATCCAAGGTTAGAGAAACCCCAGTAAGACGGTGGGCACTGGAGTGGCTGTAAGGAGATACCCCACGCCCAGGGGCAAGGAAGCCTCAGCAAGATGGTAAGAGGGACAATTTCACATTTAGAATCAAACCCCTGTAGAGCCTCAGGTCAGGTAAAATGATGTGTTCCTAGGGAGGGATTGGGGGCAGGAGGAGAAGGGGACGACAGAGGATGAGATGGTTGGATGGCATCACTGACTCGATGGACGTGAGTCTCAGTGAACTCCATGAGTTGGTGATGGACAGGGAGGCCTGGCGTGCTGCGATTCATGGGGTCGCAAAGAGTCAGACACGACTGAGCGACTGATCTGATCTGATCTGATAGAGACCAATAGTTTTTTGAAGGTAACAAAGAACTTCCAGATGTTCAAGACTAGACATTACATTTCTATTAAAGAAAACACTAAAAGTTGAAGTAGAGTGGTAGACAGAGGCTTTCCTTCTGCAATACTAAGTGGTGCCCTTTTCAAGTGTCTAAATATTTTTGTCAGCAGTGTTTTGATCCAAATATGGTTGTATGCTTTCATGGTGCTATAATTTTAGTCACACAAACACGTCCTAATACTGCCTTTTTAAAGAAAATTCAGATACATAAACTACTACTGTAAATTTAAGGATTCAGTGGTTTTAGTTTTAGTGTATTTAAAATGTTGTACAGCTATCACCACCATCTACTTACAGAACATTTTCCTCATTGAAAAAAAGAAGCACCTTGCCTATTAGCAGTGACATCCCACCCTAGGGAAGTCCTCAGCACATGGAAACCAATAATATGCTTTCTATCTGTATGGATTTGTCTTTTGCAAATGTTTCATATAAAAAGATTCATACAGAATGTGGCCTTCTGAATCCAATTTCTTTCACTTGAAATAGTGTTTTCAAGGTTCATTCATTGTTTAGCATATGGAAATACTTTTTTTTTCTTTTATGGCAGAATAATATACCATTTATAAAGATATACCACATTTTGTTATCTAGTCACTGTTGGATGGACATTTAGGTTGTTTCTAAGTTTTGGTTGTTTTGAATAATGCCTCTATGAACATTCATGTAAAATATATGTGTGAAAACATATTTCTAATTCTCTTGGGTACACACACACACACACACACACACACACATACCTGGAAGCTGGGTCACATGATATATTTGTGTTTAACTTTTAGAGGGACTATTGAACTTTATTCCATAGTGGCTGCAACACTTCACAATGACACCAAAAATGTATGAGGATTTCAAATTCTTCATATCCTTGACAAAACTTGTGATTTTCAGTTTTTAAAATTGTAGCCATCTTAGCGGGTATGGAGTAGTGTCTCATTCTAGTTTTGATTTACATATCCCTGATGACTAATGGTGAGAATCTTGCCTTGTGTTTATTGTCCATTTCTATAAATTCTTTGTATAAATATCTATTAAATCCTTTGTCCCACTTTATAAATTGAACTATTTGTCATTTCTATTGTTGAGTTGTAAGAGCTTTTATACATTCAAGATAGTAGATCCTAATGAGACATATAATTTTCACATAGTTTATCCCATTATATGTGTCATCTTTTCAATATTTTTGTAGTGTTTTTGGATGCATAAATTGATTGTAATTTTGATGTCTAATTATCAGGGTGTGTGTGGTTTTTTTTTTTTTTTGCTGCTTGTGCTCTAGGTGTCATGTCTTATAAAGCATTGCCTAATACAAGGTAAAGAAGACTTACAGCTTTATTTCCCCACAACTTTTATAGTTTTATCTCACATTTAGTTCTGTCATCCATTTTGAGTTAATTTTTATATACAGTGTGAAGAGAACAAAGCAATACCTTTCCATGTGAACTTATTCAGAGTTCATTTATTTCTGAATGCTCAATTATATTTCACTAATGCATATGCCTATCCTTATGCCAGGGCCACATTGTCTTTATTGCTATAACTTTGTAGTAACTTTTAAAATTGGGAAAAATGAGCCCTCCACTTTTGCTGTCCTTTTTCAAGATTTTTATTTTTTTGTTATTATCGTGGATTTCTTGCACTTCCACATGAACTTGAGGATCAATTTGTTAATTTTTGAAAAATAGCAATTGGACTGATAGAGATTGCATTGACTTTGTAGATCGATTTGGGGAGCATTGCCAGCTTAATATTAAGTCTTCTAACCAGGAACACAGCCTATCTTTATATTGATTTAGATTTTCTCTAATTTATTTAAATAGTTTTGGTTTTCTTAATGAGGTATCATAAATCTTTTAAGCTTTTTTCATTATTTTGTTTTCTTTTTGTTCCTATGATTGAATGATTTCCAATGGCCTGTCTTTGAGTTCCCTGATCTTTTGTTTTGTTTGATCTGGTTTACAGTTGAGCCCCTCTAGGAATTTTTCAGTTCAGTTATTGTATTCTTTAGCTCTGAGATTTCTGTTTATTGCTTTTGAAATATTTTCTATCACTTTGTTGAAATCCTCACTTTGTTCTTTCATGATCTCCTGACTTTGTTGAGCATCTTTACGATGGTTATTTTAAATTATCTGTGAGGTAAATTATATATCACTATTAGAATTGGGTCCTAGAGATTTATCTTGTCTCTTTGTTTGAAACATATTATGTTAGCTAGAGTGAGAGGCTACTTTAAGTGTTTCATACTAGTTCAATCTGCTCTCTTTGTTTTTCATGGTGCTTAGGTATCTAGAGTATGCTTGGATTCATCAGCACTCTGAGACAAGTGAGACAGAGCCAGTGTTTTTGGCATCTCCCAGAAATTGAGAACATTAGACAGGTAGTCCAACTCTTTCTCTCCCCAGGGAGAAGTTGGGAGGGAGCTAGGTGTTTCCTTTTAATCATATGGTGCCGTGCCAAGAATAGGTATTATGATGAGATAATTTTCCTACTGCCTTTAATGTGACTAGTTTCATGTTTTCCTAGGGTATAGAAACTCTTAATTAGATTCCAGATTTCTCAAAAAAGAATTTGTTCACATACTGTTACTGATTCAGTGTGCCTGTGAGGGGATATGGGGTCTAGGGTTTCTACCATTTTGACATCACTCCTGCTTTATTCTTTTTTAATGTAGATATTTAGAGCTGTAAATTCCCTGGAAACATAATTCTCTTTGATTCCCATTTGTTTTAGTACATTGTACTTCTCCAAGTTGTTTTCGTTCCTCCCGAATTTTGCATGTAATTTCTTCTCTTACCCATTTTTTATTTAGGAATGTATTATTCAATTTCTATATATTTATGAATTTTCCAAATTTATTTTTGTTATTGATTTCTAATTGAATTCTCTTCTGGTTGGAAAACATACTTTGTGTGATTCCAATCTTTTAAAATTTATTGTGACATTTTTTATGACCTAACATATGGTCTATCCATATGTTACATGGCAAAATGCTCCACGAACAATTAAGAATATTGTGCATTCTGCTGTTTGTGGATGGAGAGATCTATAGAAGTCTGTTAGGATTAGACTGGTTGATTTATAGTGTAAAATTTTGTATTTCCTTATTGATCTTCTGTTTACATTTTTCTATCCATTATCAGGACTACATTATTGATATGTCCACCAATTATTGTTACATGTCAAGTATGTTAGTTTTTTGCCTCATTAAATTTGGTGCTCTATACATAGGGCACACATACTTATAATTGTTATATTTTCTTGGGCTCTCTTTGATTATGAAATGTCTCTTTTGTTTCTAATAATGTTTCATTTTAAATGATAATTTTAATTGATTTTTATTGGAGCATAGTTGATTTACAATACTGCATCAGTTTCTGCTTACAGCAAAGTGAATCAGTAATAAATATACCACTCTAGTTTTTCACTTTGAAAGTGTTACAACTGAGCGATTTTAGATTCTTTCCCAATACAGGTCATTACAGATATTGAGTAGAGTTCTCTGTGCTATACAGTAGGTCCATATCCAGTTCAGTTCAGTTCAGTCACTCAGTCATGTCTGACTCTTTGTGACCCCATGAACCACATGCACATCAGGCCTCCCTATCCATCAGCAACTGCCAGAGTCTACCCAAACCCAGGACAACTGAGTCAGTGATGCCATCCAACCATCTCATCCTCTGTGGCCCCCTTCTCCTCCTGCCTTCAATCTTTCTCAGCATAAGCGTCTTTAAAAATGAGTCAGCTCTTCGCATCAGTGGGCCAAAGTATTGGAGCTTCAGCTTCAACATCAGTCCTTCCAATGAGCACCCAGGACTGATGTCCTTTAGGATGGACTGGTTGGATCTTCTTGCAGTCTACAGGACTCTAAGGAGTCTTCTCCAACACCACAGCTCAAAAGCATCAATTCTTCAGTGCTCAGCTTTCTTTGTAGTCCAACTCTCACATCCAAACATGACTATTGGAAAAACCAGAGCATGCCTAGATGAACCTTTGTTGGCAAAGTAATGTCTCTGCTTTTGAATATGCTATCTAGGTTGGTCATAACTTTCCTTCCAAGGAGTAAGCATCTTTTAATTTCATGGCTGCAGTCACCATCTGCAGTGATTTTGGAGCCCAGAAAAATAAAGTCTGACACTGTTTCCACTGTTTCCCCATCTATTTCTCATGAAGTGATGGGACCGGATGCCATGATCTTAGTTTTCTGAATGTTGATCTTTAAGCAAACTTTTTAACTTTCATCAAGAGGCTCTTTAGTTCCTCTTCACTTTCTGCCATAAGGGTGGTGTCATCTGCATATCTGAGGTTATTAATATTTCTCCTGGAAATCTTGATCCCAGCTTGTGTTTCTTCCAGCCCAGTGTTTCTCATGATGTACTCTGCGTATAAGTTAAATAAGCAAGGTGAGAATATACAGCCCTGATGTACTCCTTTTTCTATTTGAAACCAGTCTGTTGTTCCATGTCCAGTTCTAACTGTTGTTTCTTGACCTGCATACAGGTTTCTCAAGAGGCAGGTCAGGTGTTCTGGTATTCCCATCTCTTGAAGGATTTCCCACAGTTTATTGTGATTCACACAGTCCAAGACTTTGGCATAGTCAATAAAGCAGAAATAGATATTTTTCTGGAACTCTCTTGCTTTTTCAATGATCCAGAAGATGTTGGCAATTTGACCCCTGGTTCCTCTGCCTTCAGGCGTGCCATAGCGCAGGTGGCTTCGACAGGCATGCCATAGCGCAAGTGGCTGCGATGGGCGCGCCATAGCACAGCCGAGAGGAGCCACCCCACGTCCGAGGTCAGGGGCAGCTGCCAAGAGTACCAGACTGTGGCGGTGCAGGAACGGCCGAGAGAAGCAACCCGCGTCCAAGGCCAGGGGGGCGGCCGAGAGGAGATACCCCACGCCCCTAAGCCCAAGGCCAGGGGCAGCGGCCGGAAGGAACAACACATGCCCGAGGCCAGGGGCGGCAATGAGAGGAATTACCCAGAGCTGTGGCTGCGCGGGCACAGGAGGGCCTAGAGGAGCTATCCCATGTTGAAGGTCAGGAAGGACGGCAGTGAGGAGATACCCCTAGTCCAAGGCAAGGAACAATGGCTGCGCTTTGCTGGAGCAGCTGTGAAGAAATACCCCACGCCCAAGGTAAGAGAAACCCAAGTAAGATGGTAGGTGTTGCAAGAGGGCATCAGAGGGCAAACACACTGAAACCATACTCACAGAAAACTAGTCAATCTAATCACACTAGGACCACAGCCTTGTCTAACTCAGTGAAACTAATCCATGCCTGTGGGGCAACCCAAGATGGGCGGATCATGGTGGAGAGATTTGACAGAATGTGGTCCACTGGAGAAGGGAATGGCAAACCACTTTAGTATTTTTGCCTTGAGAACCCCATGAACAGTATGAAAAGGCAAAATGATAGGATACTGAAAGAGAAACTCCCCAGGTCAGTAGGTGCCCAATATGCTACTGGAGATCAGTGGAGAAATAACTCCAGAAAGAATGAAGGGATGGAGCCAAGCAAAAACAATACCCAGCTGTGGATGTGACTGGTGAGAGAAGCAAGGTCCGATGCTGTAAAGAGCAATATTGCATAGGAACCTGGAATGTCAGGTCCATGAATCAAGGCAAACTGGAAGTGGTCAAACAAGAGATGGCAAGAGTGAATGTCGACATTCTAGCAATCAGTGAACTGAAATGGACTAGAATGGGTGTATTTAACTCAGATGACCATTATATCTACTACTGCGGGCAGGAATCCCTCAGAAGAAATGGAGTGGCCATCATGGTCAACAAGAGAGTCTGAAATGCAGTACTTGGATGCAATCTCAAAAACGACAGAATGATCTCTGTTCGTTTCCTAGACAAACCATTCAATATCAAAGTAATGCAAGTCTATGCCCCAACCAGTAATGCTGAAGAAGCTGAAGTTGAATGGTTCTATGAAGACCTACAAGACCTTTTAGAACTAACACCCAAAAAAGATGTCCTTTTCATTATAGGGGACTGGAATGCAAAAGTAGGAAGTCAAGAAACACCTGGAGTAACAGGCAAATTTGGCCTTGGAATACGGAATGAAGCAGGGCAAAGACTAATAGAGTTTTGCAAGAAAATGCACTGGTCATAACAAACACCCTCTTATAACAACACAAGAGAAGACTCTATACATGGACATCACCAGAAGGTCAACACTGAAATCAGATTGATTATATTCTTTGCAGCAAAAGATGGAGAAGCTCTACACAGTCAGCAAAAACAAGACCAGGAGCTGACTGTGGCTCAGACCATGAACTCCTTATTGCCAAATTCAGATGTAAATTGAAGAAAGTAGGGAAAACCACTAGACCATTCAGGTATGACCTAAATCAAATCCCTTATGATTATACAGTGGATGTGAGAAGTAGATTTAAGGGCCTAAATCTGATAGATAGAGTGCCTGATAAACTATGGAATGAGGTTCATGACATTGTACAGGATACAGGGATCAAGACCATTCCCATAGAAAAGAAATGCAAAAAAGCAAAATGGCTGTCTGGGGAGGCCTTACAAATAGCTGTGAAAGAAGATAAGCGAAAAGCAAAGGAGCAAAGGAAATACATAAACATCTGAATGCAGAGTTCCAAAGAATAGCAAGAAGAGATAAGAAAGCCTTCTTCAGCGATCAATGCAAAGAAATAGAGGAAAACAACAGAATGGGAAAGACTAGAGATCTCTTCAAGAAAATCAGAGATACCAAAGGAACATTTCATGCAAAGATGGACTCGATAAAGCCATAAATGGTATGGACTTAACAGAAGCAGAAGACACTAAGAAGAGGTGGCAAGAATACACAGAAGAACTGTACAAAAAAGATCTTCATGACCCAGATAATCACGATGGTGTGATCACTCACCTAGAGTCAGACATCCTGGAATGTGAAGTCAAGTGGGCCTTAGAAAGCATCACTACGAACAAAGCTAGTGGAGGTGATGCAATTCCAGTTGAGCTATTCCAAATCCTGAAAGATGATGCTGTGAAAGTGCTGCACTCAATATGCCAGCAAATTTTGAAAACTCTGCAGTGGCCACAGGTCTGGAAAAGGTCAGTTTTCATTCCAATCCCAAAGAAAGGCAATGCCAAAGAATGCTCAAAATACTGCGCAATTGCATTCATCTCACACGCTAGTAAAGTAATGCTTAAAATTCTCCAAGCCGGGCTTCAGCAATATGTGAACCGTGAAATTCCTGATGTTCAAGCTGCCTTTAGAAAAGGCAGCGGAACCAGAGATCAAATTCCCAACATCCACTGGATCATGGAAAAAGCAAGAGAGTTCCTGAAAAACATCTATTTCTGCTTTATTGACTATGCCAAAGCCTTTGACTGTGTGGATCACAATAAACTGTGGAAAATTCTAAAAGAGATGGGAATACCAGACCACCTGATCTGCCTCTTGAGAAATTTGTATGCAGGTCAGGAAGCAACAGTTAGAACTGGACATGGAACAACAGACTGGTTCCAAATAGGAAAGGGGATATATTGTCACCCTGCTTAATTAAATTATATGCAGAGTACATCATGAGAAACGCTGGACTGGAAGAAAGACAAGCTGGAATCAAGATTACCAGGAGAAATATCAATAACGTCAGATATGCAGATGACACCACCCTTATGGCAGAACGTGAAGAGGAACTAAAAAGCCTCTTGACGAAGGTGAAAGTGGAGAGTGAAAAAGTTGGCTTAAAGCTCAACATTCAGAAAATGAAGATCATGGCATCCGGCCCCATGACCTCATGGGAAATAGATGGGGAAACAGTGGAAACAGTGTCAGACTTTATTTTTCTGGGCTCCAAAATCACTACAGATGGTGACTGCAGCCATGAAATTAAAAGACGCTTACTCCTTGGAAGGAAAGTTATGACCAACCTAGATAGCATATTCAAAAGCAGAGACATTACTTTACCAACAAAGGTTCGTCTAGTCAAGGCTATGGTTTTTCCTGTGGTCATGTATGGATGTGAGAGTTGGACTGTGAAGAAGGCTGAGCGCCAAAGAATTGATGCTTTTGAACTGTGGTGTTGGAGAAGACTCTTGAGAGTCCCATGGACTGCAAGGAGATCCAACCAGTCCATTCTGAAGGAGATCAGCCCTGGGATTTCTTTGGAAGGAATGATGCTAAAGCTGAAACTCCAGTACTTTGGCCACCTCATGTGAAGAGTTGACTCATTGGAAAAGACTCTGATGCTGGGAGGGATTTGGGGCAGGAGGAGAAGGGGACGACAGAGGATGAGATGGCTGGATGGCATCACTGACTCGATGGACGTGAGTCTGAGTGAACTCCGGGAGCTGGTGATGGACAGGGAGGCCTGGCGTGCTGCGATTCATGGGGTCGCAAAGAGTCGGACACGAGTGAGCGACTGATCTGATCTGATCTGATATGATCCCCTGCCTTTTCTAAAACCAGGTTGAGCATCTGGAATTTCAAGGTTCACGTATTGCTGAGGCCTGGCTTGGAGAATTTTAAGCATTACTTCACTAGCGTTTGAGATGAGTGCAATTGTGCTGTTGCTTGAGCATTCTTTGGCATTGCCTTTCTTTAGGATTGGAATGAAAACTGACCTTTTCGACTCCTGTGGCCACTCCTGAGTTTTCCAAATTTGCTAGCATATTGAATGCAGCACTTTCACAGCATCATCTTCCAGGATTTGAAATATCTCATCTGATATTCCATCACCTCCACTAGCTTTGTTCATAGTGATGCTTCCTAAGGCCTATTTGACTTCACATTCCAGGATGTCTGGCTCTAGGTGAGTGATCACAGCATCGTGATTATCTGGGTCGTGAAGATCTTTTTTGTATAGTTCTTCTGTGTATTCTTGCTACCTCTTCTTAATATCTTCTGCTTCTCTTAGGTCCGTATTCGTTACCTATTTTATATGCAGTAATGTGTGTATGTCAATCCCAATCTGCCAATTTTCCCCCCTATCACCCTGGTAATGCTAACTTTGTTTTCTACATTTGCGATTCTATTTCTGTTTTGTAAATAACTTCTTTTGGTTTTTTTTTTTTCTTTTAAGCTTGCACATATAAACCATATCACATGATATCTGTCTTTGTCTGATTTCACTCAGTATGACAATCACTGGATCCATCCATGTTGCTGCAAATGACATTATGTTGTTCTTTTTTTATGACTACATAATATTCCATTTTATATATGTACTGCATCTTGATATTTGTATAACCACTCAATCTCTATATTGGATACTGATATCAAAGCATGAGTTTTCTTATCCATTTAGTTTCCACTCTTGTGTTTTTTAATATAAAGTGCTTCACTTTTAGAGAGCATATAGTTGGGTTTTTAGATCCATTCAGCAAATATCTGTCTTTTAATTGGAAGATATAATCTGTTTAACATGCTGTAACAAGGTAGATTATGTCTGCAGGTTTGGTATTAGTTTTCTATGTTTATGCCTTTTTTAATCTTAATTTTTTCATTGTTATGTTATTTAGTGTTATATATGTATCTTCTTTTGTACCATTTTAGATTCTTGGTCATTTTTTGTTCTATATATTTTGAGTTAATTTTTCCCTGTTAGCCTCATAGATTAAAATTAACTTAGCTTGGATAAATACCAAGTTAATCAATAATATACAGATATTTTGTTTCTATGTATAATATCTCTTTCCTCCATCTATTTTTCTATTATTATCTCAAGTTGAATTGCTATACATTTTATGCATATCAGCACAAGTTAATAATTTCTTTATGTAGTTGTCTTTTAAATCAGATAGATGAAGGAAGTTATAACAGAAAATACATTTATACTATCTTTTTTGTTTGCCTATGTGGTTACCTTTACTGATTTTCTTTATATATTCTTAAGAATTTGAGTTACTGTCAATTGATCTTTCATCTCAACTTGAAGGGCTCATTTTTTTCTATTCCTTTAATTTCGATTAATTTTTTTTTTTTAATATTGGAGTATAGCTGATTAACAATGTTGTGTTAGTTTCAAGTGTATGGCAAAGTGATTCATTTATATGCATACCTATTCTTTTTCAAATTCTTTTTCCATTTAAGTTATTATAGAATATCGAGAAGATTTCACTGTTCTATACACTAGGTGATTGTTGGTTATATATTTAAAATATAGCAGTGTATACATGTCAATCCCAAACTCCAAATATATCCCTTCTACCCTTTCTCCCTCGTAACCATAAGTCTGTTCACCAAGTCTGTGAGTCTATTTCTGTTTTGTAAATAAGTTCATTAATATCATTTTTTTTTTTTTTTAGATTCTGCATATAAGCAATATAATATACTTGTCTTTCTCTGTCTGGCTTATTCATTTATTATGATAATCTTTAGGTCCATGTTGCTGCAAATGGCTTTATTTCATTCTTTTAGTGCCTGAATAACATTCCTTTGTATATATGTACCACATCTTCTTTATCCATTCATCTGACAATGGATATTTAGTTTGCTTCCATGGCTTGGCTATTGTAATAGTGCTGCAATGAATATTGGGTGTATGTATCTTTTGCAATTATGGTTTTCTGTGGATATATGCCCAGGAGTAGAGATTGCTGGATCATAGAGTAATTCTATTTTTAGTTTTTTAAGGAACCTCCATACTGTTCTCCATAGTGGCTGTGCCAATTTACATTCCCACCATTAGTGTAAGAGAGTTCAAAGGGTTCCTTTTTTGCATTTCTTTTTGAGCAGGTCTCCTGGCATCAAACTTTGTGTTTTTATTTTTCTGAGAATGTCTAACTTTCTGCTTTAATTTTCAAGGATAGTGTTTCTTTTCTGCATGTAGAATACATGATTGATTTTTTTCCCCCTTCAGTGGCATAAATGTTGCAGCCCACTCTCTTCTGGCCCCCATGGTTTCTGGTAAAAAAACAGCTGTTAATGTTATTGAGGATCCCTTATTAACTCATGAAGCACTTTTCTCTTGCTCCTTTAAAAATTCTCTCTTGCTCTTTGGCTTTCAACATTTTGACTGTAATCTGTATAGATGTGAATTGCTTTGATTTTATCCTGCTTGAATTTTGTTGAGCTTCTTGGATTTGTAGATTAATTTTTTAATCAAATTTGGAAAATTTTCAGCCATTATTTCTTCAAATATTCTTTCTTCCTCTTTTTCATTATCTCCTCTGCTTTGGTGTTACCCATTATCCATATATCATATGCTTTATGTATGTCACATGCTTGTCCCAAAAGTCTCTGAGGCTCTTCTCATTTTACTTCATTCTTTTTTTTTTTTTCTTTTTCAGTTTCTTAGACCTTCACATTAAGCTGAAACTTTGCTGAATTTGTTTATTAGCTCTGGATTTTGCTGCTGTTGATTTGAGTTTTTCTATATTTTGTACACATCCTTCACAAATAGGTTAGTTTCTTTTTTTAAATTTTTATTTTATTTTTAAACTTTACAATATTGTATTAGTTTTGCCAAATATCGAAATGAATCCGCCATAGGTATACCCGCGTTCCCCATCCTGAACCCTCCTCCCTCCTCCCTCCCCTACCTTCCTACTGGGTCGTCCCAGTGCACCAGCCCCAAGCATCCAGTACCGTGCATCGAACCTGGACTGGCGGCTCGTTTCATACATGATATTATACATGTTTCAATGCTATTCTCCCAAATCTCCCCACCCTCTCCCTCTCCCTCTCCCACAGAGTCCATAAGACTGATCTATACATCGGTGTCTCTTTTGCTGTCTCGTACACAGGGTTACTGTTACCATCTTTCTAAATTCAATATATATGCGTTAGTATACTGTATTGGTGTTTTTCTTTCTGGCTTGCTTCACTCTGTGTAATAGGTTCCAGTTTCATCCATCTCATTAGAACTGATTCAAATGTATTCTTTTTAATGGCTGAGTAATACTCCATTGTGTATATGTACCACAGCTTTCTTATCCATTCATCTGCTGATGGGCATCTAGGTTGCTTCCATGTCCTGGCTATTATAAACAGTGCTGCGATGAACATTGGGGTACACGTGTCTCTTTCCCTTCTGGTTTCCTCAGGGTGTATGCTCAGCAGTGGGATTGCTGGATCATAAGGCAGTTCTATTTCCAGTTTTTTAAGGAATCTCCACACTGTTCTCTACAGTGGCTGTACTAGTTTGCATTCCCACCAACAGTGTAAGAGAGTTCCCTTTTCTCCACACCCTCTCCAGCATTTATTGCTTGTAGACTTTTGGATCGCAGCCATTCTGACTGGCGTGAAATGGTACCTCATAGTGGTTTTGATTTGCATTTCTCTGATAATGAGTGATGTTGAGCATCTTTTCATGTGTTTGTTAGCCATCTGTATGTCTTCTTTGGAGGTTAGTTTCTTTTCTAATCTGGGTGTCTTGTGTTTCTTTCCTTGCCTAATTGCTCTGACTAGAACCTCCGATACTATGCTGAATAGCAGTTGGAAAGCAGATATCCTTGTTTTGTCTTTTAACTCAGGAGAAATACTTTCAATCTTTCATCACTGAATATGAAGTTAACTGTGGATATGCATAAATGAAATTTATATTGACGGAGAAGTTTCCTTCTAGTTTTCTGAGTGCTTTTATTATGAAAGTATATGTGATTTGTGCAATACATTTTGTAAATTAATTGAGGTGTTCATTTTTTTTCACTATATTAATGCTGTATGCCCCCACCAGTAACACTGGAGAAGCTGAAGTTGAACAGTTCTGTGAAGACCTACAAGACCTTCTAGAACTAACACACAAAAAAGATGTCCTTTTCATTATAGGGGACTGGAATGCAAAAGGAGGAAGTCAAGAAACACCTGGAGTAACAGGCAAATTTGGCCTTGGAGTACAGAATGAAGCAGGGCAAAGGGCAAAGTTCCACCAAGAGAACACACTGGTCATAGCAAACACCCTCTTCCAAAAACACAAGAGAAGACTCTACACATGGACATCACCAGACGGTCGACACTGAAATCATTCTTTGCAGCCAAGGATGGAGAAGCTCTATACAGTCAGCAAAAACAAGACTGTGAGCTGACTGTGGCTCGGATCATGAACTCCTTATTGCCAAATTCAGACTGAAATTGAAGAAAGTGGAGAAAGCCATTAGACCGTTAAGGTATGACCTAAATCAAATCCTTTATGGCTATACAGTGGAAGTGAGAAATAGATTTAAGGGACTAGATCTTATAGACAGAGTGCCTGATTAACTATGGATGGAGGTTCATGACATTGCACAGGAGACGGGAATCAAGACGATCCCCAAGAAAAAGAAATGCAAAAAAGCAAAATGGCTGTCTGAGGAGGGCTTACAAAAAGCTGTGAAAAGAAGGGAAGTGAAAAGCAAAGGAGACAAGGAAAGATATACCTATCTGAATACAGAATTCCAAAGAATAGCAAGGAGAGATAAGAAAGTCCTCTTTAGGGATCAATACAAAGAAAGAGAGGAAAACAATAGAATGGGAAAGACTAGAGATATCTTCAAGCAAATTAGATACCAAGGGAATATTTCATGCAAAGATGGGCACAATAAAAGACAGAAATTGTAGGGACCAAACAGAATCAGAAGATATTAATAAGAGGAGGCAAGAATAGACAGAAGAACTGTACAAAAAAGATCTTCATGACACAGATAATCACTATGGTGTGATCACTCACCTATAGCCAGACGTCCTGGAATGTGATGGCAAGTGGGCCTTAGGAAGCATCACTACAAACAAAGCTAGTGGAGGTGATGGAATTCCAGTTGAGACATTTCAAATCCTGGAAGATGATGCTGTGAAAATGCTGCACTCATTATCATTTCCAAATTATGCCAGCAAATTTTGAAAACTCAGCAGTGGCCACAAGACTGGAAAAGGTCAGTTTTCATTCCAATCCCAAAGAAAGGAAAGGACAAAGAATGCTCAAACTACCACACAATTGCACTCATCTCACATGCTAGTGAAGTAATGCTTAAAATTTTCCAAGCCAGGCTTCAGCAATACGTCTATTGTTTACAAAAGTTTGACAAGTGTTGCTGTTAAGTCTTCTTTAAATATTTGATAAATTTTACACATTAATTCATCTGGTCCTGAAATTTTCTTTGTTTTGAGTTTTATACAACTATTAAATATTTGTCCTCATTATAGGTCTATTCAGATTCTCTGTTTCTTTTGAGTTAGAATTACTCTTTTTAATATGTGTGTCTTAGGAATTTGTCCCTTTCATCTAAACTACCGGATTTGTTCTCATATTGTTTGTTCCTTTTTATTTCTTTAAAGGAGGTAACAATTACTTCATTCTCTTTGTCTTTTAGTTGTGTCTTCTTTTTGATTAGTCAGCTTATCTAAAGATTTCTCAATTTTGTTGGTCTTTTCAAAGGAAAAATTTTTAATTTCATTGGTTCTCTTATTTTTGTATTATCTAAAATATCTGTTTCTCCTCTATTCTATATTGCTTTGTTCATTCTGCCAACTTGGGTTTAATTTTCTCTTCTTTTTTTTTTAATGCCTTATGTTATATAGTTAGGTCATTGATTTTAGATACTTCTTATTTTGACTGAAGATGTTTACTGCTGTAAATTTCCCTCTGAGCACTGCTTTGACTACATCCTATTAATTTCAATATATTGGTTTTATTTTTCAAAAGTCTCAAAGTACTTTCTAATTCCCTGGTGACTTCTTATTTGGCACATTCTTTGTTTAAGAGTATGTTGTTTAATTTCCACATTATCTATGAAATTTCTAATTTTCCTTCTGTTATTAATTGTCATTGTATTTGGAGATCCTCATGATTTCCATCTTTTTAAAAGTATTGAAAATTCATTTGCAGCCTAAAATATTGTATTTTTTGGAGAATGCACTGTGTCCTTTTGGAAAAAATATATACTCTGCACTTTTTGTGTGGATTGTTCTGTGTATACATGTTTCTTATGCCCAACTGATTTGTAGTATTTTTAAAGATCTCCATTTTATTATTTATCTTATTTCTAGACTTTCTATCAGTTATTGAAAGTTAGGTATTGAGCTCTCCAAATATTATTATAGACATATTTATTTCTCCCCAATTATGACAGTTTTTCTTTCATGTATTTTTGAGTCCTCCTATTAGAGATATATGTGTTTGTAATTGTTACATCTTCTTTGTTGTTTTACCCTTTAAGCAATGTATTGCCAACATCTGCTGGATCATCAAAAAAGCAAGAGAGTTCAAGAAAAACATCTATTTCTGCTTTAGTGACTATGCCATAAGCCTTTGTGTGGATCACAATAAACTGTGGAAAATTCTGAAAGAGATTGGTATACCAGACCACCTGACCTGCCTCTTGAGAAATTTGTATGCAAGTCAGGAAGCAACAGTTAGAACTGGACATGGAACAACAGACTGGTTCCAAATAGGAAAAGGAGTACGTCAAAGCTGTATATTGTCACCCTGCTTATTTAACTTATATGCAGAGTACATCATGAGAAACGCTGGGCTGGAAGAAGCACAAGCTGGAATCAAGATTGCAGGGAGAAATATCAATAATCTCAGATATGCAGATGACACCACCCTTATGGCAGAAAGTGAAGAGGAACTAAAAAGCCTCTTGACGAAGGTGAAAGAGGAGATTGGAAAAGTTGGCTTAAAACTCAACATTCAGAATACAAAGATCATGGCATCTGGTCCCATCACTTCATGAGAAATAGATGGGGAAACAGTGTCAGACTTTATTTTTTTTTTGGCTCCAAAATCACTGCAGATGGTGACTTCAGCCATGAAATTAAAAGACGCTTATTCCTTGGAAGAAAAGTTATGACCAACCTAGGTAGCATATTGAAAAGCAGAGACATTACTTTGCCAAAATGGTCTGTCTAGTCAAGGCTATGGTTTTTCCAGTGGTCATGTATGGATATGAGAGTTGGATTGTGAAGAAAGCTGTGTGCCAAAGAATTGATGCTTTTGAAGTGTGGTGTTGGAGAAGACTCTTGAGAGTCCCTTTGACTGCAAGGAGATCCAACCAGTCCATTCTGACGGAGATCAGTCCTGGGTGTTCTTTGGAAGGAATGATGCTAAAGCTGAATCTCCAGTACTTTGGCCACCTGATGTGAAGAGTTGACTCATTGGAAAAGACTCTGATGCTGGGACGGATTGGGGGCAGGAGGAGAAGGGGACGACAGAGAATCAGATGGCTGGATGGTATCAGTGACTTAATGGACGTGAGTCTGAGTGAACTCCGGGAGTAGGTGATGGACAGGGAGGCCTGGCGTGCTGTGATTCATGGGGTCACAAAGAGTCGGACATGACAGAGCGACTGAACTGAACTGAACTGAATGTGTGATATCTTTCTTTGTCTCTTATAACAGTTTTTAAATTAAAGTCTCTATTAGTCTAATTCTGGAGTTTTATTATAAAGGATCAGCTAACATGATTATGGAGTTGGGTAAAGCTCAAGATCTGTATGCAAGTTGACTAGCTAGAGACACAGGAAAGATGATAGTTTTATTTTAAATTAAATCCAAACGTGTGACAACCAAAACAGCTGATGTTTTAATTCCTGTCTGAAGGCAGGCAGGAAAAATTCCAATATCTCAGCTCAAAGATAGGAATAATTTTTTTTTCTTTCTTTCTTTTACTGAGGGGAAAGGTTAACCTTTTTATTCAGACCCTCAACTGATTGGATTAGAGCCACCCACATTAGTGAAGGCAACCTGCTTTATCCAGTCTATCAGCATAAATATTAATCTCATACAAATATGCTCTCATAAAAGCACCCAAATTAATGTTTGACCAAATATTTGTGTAGCCTGCAGCCAAGTAAAATTGACACATAAAATTAACCACCATAAAGTATATTGTCTGATATTTGTATAGTCAAGCCCAGCTGTCTTTAGGTATTATTTCTATAAAATATCTTTTCCCATTCTTTCACTTTTAGCTAATTTGTGTCTTTGGATCTAAAGTGAGTCTCTTGTAGACAACAGCCAGTTTGGTACTGTTTTCTATCCCTTATGTCAACTTCTGCTTTTTAATTGGTGTTTAATTAATTTACAGTTGGAGTGATTATTAATGAGAACTTTTTCTTGCCATTTCCTATTTGTTTTCTATATGCCATAAATACATTTTTTTCTGTGTTTTTTAGTAGTTTGATCATAATGTGTCTTGCTGTGGATCTCTTTAAGCTCATTCTGATTGGAGTTCTTTGAATATCACCTTTCATTTGGTTTGAGACTCTTTGGCCATTGTTTCTTAAAATATTCTTTTAAATCTTTCTCTTTCTCCTCTCCTATACTCTTATAATGCATACAGTGATAATCTTGAGAGTGTTTTTCAGATCCCTTAGGTTCTAGTGATTATTCTTTTTTTTTTTTTTTTTTTGGTCTAGTGATTATTAATTTTTTTTTTCTTTCTGACCTTCAGATTGCATAATTTCAGTTGACATGTTTAGTTCATTTACAAAGTTAAATGCTTTCTCCATCCTATGCAAATCTGCATTTCAACCCTTTAGATAATTTTTCATTTTAGCTATTGTAATTTTCAACATTAGAATTTCAATTTGGTTTCTTTTTATAATCTCTTTACTTAAACTATCAATTTATTAAATCATTATTCTCCTAATTATTTTTTAATTCCTTGTCCATGTTTTTTCAACTCTTTGTCCATGTTTATTTATTTTTTTTGAAATAGCAAGGAAATTCAACTATTTAAATAAATTTTACATCATTATCTGAAATCTTGGCTTAATTCCTCAACCATTAGCAAATGTGTTACCCCAGACATCTTTTTCTTCTTTGCTAGTTTCTTTTTTTTTTTAGTTCCATCAGCTTTATTTTATTTATTTTTTAAAAATTTTATTTTATTTTTAAACTTTACAATATTGTATTAGTTTTGCCAAATATCGAAATGAATCCACCACAGGTATACCTGCGCTCCCCATCCTGAACCCTCCTCCCTCCTCCCTCCCCTACGCTCCCTCTGGGTCATCCCAGTGCACCAGCCCCAAGCATCCAGTACCGTGCATCGAACCTGGACTGGCGACTCGTTTCATACATGATATTATACATGTTTCAATGCTAGTCTCCCAAATCTCCCCACCCTCTCCCTCTCCCACAGGGTCCACAGTCTTGTCCATGTTTATTTAACCTTGAAAATATTTAAAGTCGTTGTCTAGTGAGTCAAATGTCTGGGTTAGTCAGAAATGTCTGGTTAGTCAGAAAATTTCTATCAACGTATTTTTTTTTTTCCTGTAGATGTATCATACATTCCTATTTCTTTGCATGTCTCATAATTTTCTGTTGAAAGTGTATATTTAACTATTATGGTTACGTTCAGCTTCCCAGGTGACCCAGAGTGGTAAAGAACCCACTTGCTAATACAGGAGACATAATGAGACTCAAGATCAATGCCTGAGTTGAGAAGATCCCCTGGAGGAGAGTACAGCAACCCATTGCAGTATTCTTGCCTGGAGAACCCCATGGACAGAGGTACCTGTCAGTCCATGGAGTCACAAAAGAGTCAGACACGACTGAAACCACTTATCAAGCATGGTAACTGAAAATCAGATTTACCCTCCTCCTCAGGGCTTACTGCTCTTGTGTTTATTTATTTGTTTTTTTTTTTTTTTGGCTTGGGCTGCAGTTGTACCTTTCCTCAGCGACTATTACAATTTATTTTTTTCTAAGATTGTGGGGTTTTTTTTGTTGTTGTTGTCATGAATGGTCATAGAAGTCTCTGTTCTATTTTGTCAGTGGATATACAATTATCACGAAGTGCTTTACTTAATGTGTGTTCCCTATAAGCATAGAAAATAAAATAAGCAAACAAAAACCAAACTTCCCCATACTTTGCAGATTAGCTCTGAGACAGTATACTTCTTTCATACCTAGGCACTCCATCCTAGGTTTTTGACCCTCTTTTTTGTCTTCTTTCAGAAAACAAACTGGTTCTTACTATTATCATTCAATAATGTATAACACTTTTATAGCAAACATTTGTTTGCAATGATTTTGATATATCATGACTTATATTATGTTCTTTCTTTATATGTGACAGCACAACACAATATGTAACTCACAGTCTATAAGTCAGAAATTGGTACAACATCCACCTATATGAAGTTCCCTTGTAAAAGTTGATAAAAGCAAGTATTGATTTTCTATTGCTGCTGAAATAAATTTCCAGTGATTTAAATATTTAAAAAAATACCTTTTGTATTATAGTTCAGTGGATCACAAGTTCAACATGATTTGGTTGTTCTAAAATCAAGGTTTTGACAAAACTATTTTCCTTTCTTGAGACTCTAGGGAAAAATCTATTTCCTTGTTTTGCTTTTCCAGCTTCTTAAGGTCTTGATGTTGCTTGGTTCTTGGGTCCCTTATCTTCAGAGCAGGCAACATTGAATTTCTCTGTAAACCCTCTCCTATCATTATATATTTATTTTTTGTCTACAACCGGGAATTCATTTATATCACTACACTGTCTCTATCTGGCCAAGTCAGTATAATTTTCCCATCTAAACGTATGGAATTTTTATTACATCCATAAAGTCACTTTTGCCACGTGAGGGAACATATTCAAAAGTTCTAGGAATTAAGAATATGGGCATTTGAGGGAAGGCACTATTCTGCCTGTTACAGTGCTTTCTTCCTGTGATTTTTGCTCCCAAGCCCCCACTATTATCCTCTGCAATGAGCAGCTTTACTTAGATGAGATTTTGTTTTTCAGATCTGGGTGTAGGGTTTCTCATGTAATCTCTTAGTCCTTTGAACAGATACAATTATAACAGGCTACCACTCTCTTTCCATCTTGATTTAATTCACCAATACTGTGTATTAAGTCTTCCAGCTATTCATTTTCACTTTCTTTTTTAAATATTTTCAATTAGAAAGTTAAACAAACAGATTGTTTCCTTACTAGTGAACTTTTGCATTTTCTTCATTCATTATATGCTGGTATTTGAAATTGAAGTTTGAAGTATTTTCTCAGACTTAATTTTAGAATTCCAGTTTGCAGTTGTTTATAATGCAGGAGTCATGCATTAAAAATAGTGATTGTGTAACTAACTTTTACACTTATTACTTTACTCTCTAGATCAATAGTTCCTTCCAGGGTTCAAATAAAATGAAATATAAAAAGATTAGAAATTAACATCTAGATCTATAACTTCTGGGGATGAATGTTACTATTCTATTATCATTCTCATATTCTGAAGATGATTAGCCTTGATGACATTTTTAGGACCAAAATAACATGATCCAAAATTTTTGTATGGATTATATTTTATAATTAACCTTTCAGGTTGCTTGACAGAAGAAAAAACTATTAGGTAACTATATTTCTATTTCTCTCAAAATAAATGCTTTTATTTTCCTATTTGTTTATATTATTCAACTTTCCCCTTTTCATAATATTATAGATTTAGAAGGAAAAAACTGTACATTTTTAAATTTCAGTTTATAATTTTATTAATTAATATTTTACTCAATGAGTTTAGTTAGAAAATTGTATATGCAATTTAAACAGAAACATTAGTACAATTGTAAATTATATTTTTTGAGAGGTTGGGATCTTACTTTTGATTTACAAAAGATTAGAGCTGATAATATGGAATGGATTTGCCACAAATGAAATTTGTTAATGGTGTAGTAAGAATGAAGTAATCTGGTTGTGCAGTCATGAGTCCCTATGTAGACAAAGATACATTTAAAAGGTAGACGGTTTTATTTGTGTTCACTTCAGTCACTCAGTCATGTCTGACTCTTTGCGACCCCATGAATCACAGCACGCCAGGCTTCCCTGTCCATCACCTACTCCCAGAGTTCACTCAGACTCACGTCCATTGAGTATGTGATGCCATCCACCCATCTCATCCTCTGTCATCCCCTCTTCCTCCTGCCCCCAATCTCTCCCAGCATCAGAGTCTTTTCCAATGAGTCAACTCTTCGCATGAGGTGGCCAAAGTACTGGAGTTTCAGCTTCAGCATCATTCCTTCCAAAGAAATCCCAGGGCTGATCTCCTTCAGAATGGACTGGTTGGATCTCCTTGCAGTCCAAGGGACTCTCAAGAGTCTTCTCCAACACCACACTTCAAAAGCATCAATTCTTTGGCACTCAGCTTTCTTCACAGTCCAACTCTCACATCCATACATGACCACTGGAAAAACCATAGCCTTGACTAGACGAACCTTTTTGGCAAAGTAATGTCTCTGCTTTTGAATATGCTACCTAGGTTGGTCATAACTTTTCTTCCAAGGAGTAAGCGTATTTAATTTCATGGCTACGGTCACCATCTGCAATGGTTTTGGAGCCCCCAAAAATAAAGTCTGACACTGTTTCCACTGTTTCCCCATCTATTTCACATGAAGTGATGGGACCGGATGCCATGATATTCGTTTTCTGAATGTTGAGCTTTAAGCCAACTTTTTCACTCTCCACTTTCACCTTCGTCAAGAGGCTTTTTAGTTTCTCTTCACTTTCCGCCATAAGGGTGGTGTCATCTGCATATCTGAGATTATTGATATTTCTCCCAACAGTCTTGATTCCAGCTTGTGCTTCTTCCAGTCCAGCGTTTCTCATGATGTACTCTGCATATAAGTTAAATAAGCAGGGTGAAAATATACAGCCTTGACGTACTCCTTTTCCTATTCGGAACCAATCTGTTGTTCCATGTCCACTTCTAATTGTTACTTCCTGACCTGCATACAAATTTCTCAAGAGGCAGGTCAGGTGGTCTTGTATTCCCATCTCTTGAAGAATTTTCTACAGTTTACTGTGACCCACACAGTCAAAGTCTTTGGCATAGTCACTAAAGCAGAAATAGATGTTTTTCTTGAACTCTCTTGCTTTTTTGATGATCCAGCAGATGTTGGCAATTTGATCTCTGGTTCCTCTGACTTTTTTAAAGCCATCCTGAACATCTGGAAGTTCACGGTTCATGTATTGCTGAAGCCTGGCTTGGAGAATTTTGAGCATTACTTTACTAGCGTGTGAGATGAGTGCAATTGTACAGTAGTTTGAGCATTCTTTGGCATTGCCTTTCTTTGGGATTGGAATGAAAACTGACCTTTTCCAGTCCTGTGGCCACTGCTGAGTTTTCCAAAGTTGCTGACATGTTGAGTGCAGCACTTTCACAGCATCATCTTTCAGGATTTGAAATAACTCAACTGGGATTCCATCACCTCCACTAGCTTTGTTCATAGTGATGCTTTCTAAGGCCCACTTGAATTCACATTGCAGGATTTCTGGCTCTAGGTGAGTGATCATACCATCGTGATTATCTGGGTCGTGAAGATCTTTTTTGTACCATGTATAGACAAATTTATATTCTTTTTTTTTTTTTTTTGCAAATTTATATTCTTAATAGGATATAAATTTTATCCTTTTTAATTTTTAAGAAATCCTAACGTAAGGACAGAATACATGGACAAAAATAGTATTTCCCAATTACTGGTTGTGTATTATCTTCCTCACATTTTCTATTTCCTTCCCTATGTATCCATTAAAAAAAAATGACTCAATTTTAAAGCTATGTATTTTGGCTAATTATATTCTTTATAATATCAGGGACTTCTTTAATGGCTCAGATGGTAAATAATCTGCCTGCAGTGTGGGAGACCCAGGTTTGATTCCTGGGTCAGGAAGATCCCTTGGAGAAAGAAATGGCTACCCAATCCTGTATTCTTGCCTGGAGAATTTCACAGACAGAGGAAACTGGTGCGATACAGCCATAGGACTACAAAGAGTTGGACATGACTGAGAGACTAAGGCTTTCACTTTCATTCATTCTAATATATATTAAAGTTAATATATATATATATTATATATATATTTTTTGTAGTAAATATATATATATATTTACTACAAAAATGTTTGCCTACAGGTTGGGGAGTGTTTAACGGGAGGATTCCTACATGCTGTTTCTCACAAGTCCTTTGTTTCTTTTCAAGCAGAGAAGCATGCTGCTCCCAGGAACTGAGGTCATTGTGTGAGACAGGCTTGAATCTCCTTTAGTAAACATTCTCTTTATGACAAAACTGCTTAGTCTCGATCCCCTTTCTTGATATATGGATTGTCTCCTGACCTTTGACCATTATTAATCCCTTGTTCCCTTGGTAATGGTTGCTGTACATTTGGTTTTCTGATCTTTATCATTGTCGAAAGAAATTTCTTGTACCACAGCCTATATATACTCACAGAAAAATCATTAAAGGGCCTTTGCTCCATCAAAGTTTGGGTCCCCATGTCTTTCTTTCTTTCTCTCTCACTCTCTCTCCCCCTCCCTCCGGCTCTCTCTTTCACTTTCTTATCTTTGACTCCAGACCACCAGGTCCCAGTCCATTAAAGGACCCCAAGAAGTGGCACCCCAAAACAGGGACCCTGGTATTAATGGCACTTCGGATGGAGGGACTCAGGACCTATTGAGGTCGGTAAGTACTAAGACATGGATGATACGGCTGGAAAGCCCCATCATTTCTCTCTTAACTTCACCATTTTTTTAAAGCTCAGGGACTTTTGGTTTAGCACCAATGAATAGAGCCTTGCTTTCAAACAATGGTTAAATGTAATCCTTGGTTCCCTGATAAGTGCAGTTTTGATTTAGAAACTTGGCACCAGGTCAAAGAAAATGTTGAATGAGCCACCAAACAAGGAAAAAATATTCCAGTTGATTTCTAGCCCTCACGATACTCAACAACAGACAGAACACTTACTGCATGAATATGAATTAGATGATAAAACTTTACAAAAGGCCCAATTAGAATAACATAAAATATTTCAAAATTTTCTTACTGGCCCTACCCTGGCTGCTCCAAATGCTCCTCCTCTGCCAACAGGTGCAACTCCAAAAGTCTCTCCTTTTTTGAACTCTAATGAAAGTTATGCTAATTTTTTTTTTTTTTTTGCTAGATTAGAAACTGTTATTTCCCATACTGTAATCGGAGAAGAAACCAAGAAACATCTAGAGAAATTACTTGCTTATGAGAATGCAAATCAGGAATGTCAAAGAACTATCACTGCAATTCATGAGACTGGAACTATTATTGATTATTTGAAGGCTTGTCACAATCTAGGATCAGAAACTCAAAAGATGCAAATGCTAGCTAAAACAATGGCTACTGCCTTTAAAAAGGGAAATGAAGGATGCTTTTCATGTGGAGATAAAAACCATTTAAAAGGGGACTGCCCTAAGAAGGCTAATAAAAAACCACCTACAGTAGAGGAATGCATTGGGCCAACGATTGTAAATTTAAATTTGATATTGATGGAAAACCTATTCCAGGGAGCTCCAAACAGGGAACCCCCCCCCACCCCCCAGGTCCCCTACAACAAAAACCAGGGGCAAAGTCTATCTTTTCCCTCAAGCCCTCAACATTTGGCAATGCTACCATTAACATACCAGCCCTAGATGATTTTTTCCTTTACCCTTAAGCAGTCCCTTCTAGGGTACCTACCAGATCCCTGCCCCACAAACCTTCAGTCTTTTATTTGGCCGATCTAGTTTGGCTTCTAAAGGAATTACTGTTCACCCTGGAATAATTGATTCAAACTATAAAGGAGAGATTCAAATTATGATGTGATTTCAGATTCTATGGCAATTCAAAAAGGGGGACAAAATTGCTCAATTACTACTTTTGCCTTAGCATTTCTGTTAGCTCCTCTAATAATGTACGGGCAGGTGGATTCAGCAGTACAGATTAAAAAAAAAATCCTTATGGACAACATGGGTATCTGAATATGCCAGACCAAATATAAATATCAAAATTAATAATAAAAGATTTTCTAGTCTCCTCGACGCTGAATCTAATATTAGTCTTATTTCCAAACACTTACAGACCAAATCCTGGCCTATACAAAAAGTCTCTTGCCAAATTGCAGGAATTTCTCAAATCAAAGTACAAAAAATTTATCAAAATGTTTAGATCAACCCATATGAAAGACCAAAAGGCCAGCCTGCAACATTAAGACCTTATATGATAGATGCACACCTTAATCTAATAGGAAGGGACTTATGCTATGGCAAACTCACATATACACTCCACATTTTTCCTAAGGGCCACTGTTCATTTAACAAACAAAGCAATTATTAAAATAACTTGGAAGAATGATGAGCCTATTTGGACAGAGCAATGGCCCCTTACAAAAGATAAATTAGAGACTACTAAAGAACTTATAGACACACAATTAGAATTAAAACATATCCAGGAATCTTACTCTCCTTAGAACTCTCCTATTTTTTTATAAAAAAAAAATAATTCTAACAAATGGTATCTCTTAACAGATCTTAGAAAAGTTAATGCATCTATGAAACCTATGGATACATTATAACTAGAGATCCCATCACCTATTACTATTCCTCAAAATTGGCACATTATTATTACTGATTTACAAGATTGCTTTTTTAATATACCTTTACATCCTTTAGACTGGGAGAGATTCACGTGTTCTCTCCCTTATCCTAATCATATCAGGCCTCATAAAAGATTTCAGTTAACTATGTTACCTCAAAGTATGCTTAACAGTCCTACTATTTATCAAAAATTTTGTAGACAAGGCTTTACATCCAATGTGACAGCAATTCCTTCATGCATATATCATTAAAAATATACTGTACCTACAAAAAGGAGAAATTATATTTTTGACACTGAATGGCCATGATATTCTTTAGACTCCAGAGAAAACTGATTAAAATAAAATCTTTTTTGAAATTGCAAAACCAGTTCTTCTTATACATGCAGTTAGGAAAAGGTTAACTTGTTAAAATACTTTTTTGGAACTCTAATTCTGCATGCGAAGCAAAAACAGGCCTAAGAAAAAACCTAAAGTTAACTTTTATCATGTCCTTGGGATACACAGCCCACTCTATCTAGCACTCCAACCATAAAAAAAAAATTGGTGAAAAAAAAAAAAAGATAATTTAAAACGGAAAATATATTTCAAGCGGAAAACTATGCCTATCTATGTATGTCTCAATGTATGTCTTTGTTTTTGGACAATATGAAGTTAATGAGCTCTATTTAAATTTAGGTTCAAGTGAACTGAAAAATATTCAATATTAAATATAATGTTTATCTAAATATAAATATAATTTAATATATGATTTAAGTATAATTGTTTGCTAATATAATTAAGACATGTCTTAAATCATCAACATTATGTAATATGTTTATTATGCCTAGGTTTAAGGTAAACTATTGGACTTCCCTGGTGGCACAGATGGTAAATTGTCTGTCTACAATGCGAGAGACCTGGGTTCTATCCCTGGGTTGGGAAGATTCCCTGGAGAAGGAAATGGCAACCCACTCCAGAACTCTTGCCTTGAAAATCCCATGGACGGAGGACCTTGGTGCAGGCTACTGTCCATGGGGTCGCAAAGAGTCGGACATGACTGAGCGAATTCACTAAGGTAAACTAAATTTGTCAACAAAAAGGTAACACTTTATCAGTTCAGTTCAGTCACTCAGTCGTGTCTGACTCTTTGTGACCCCATGAATCACAGCACACCAGGCCTCCCTGTCCATCACCAACTCCCGGAGTTCACTCAAACTCATGTCCATTGAGTCGGTGATGCCATCCAGCCATCTCATCCTTTGTTGTCCCCTTCTCCTCCTGCCCTCAGTCCCTCCCAGCATCAGGGTCTTTTCCAATGAGTCAACTCTTAACATGAGGTGGCCAAAGTACTGGAGTTTCAGTGTCAGCATCAGTCCTTCCAATGAACACCCAGGACTGATCTCCTTTAGGATGGACTGGTTGGATCTCCTTGCAGTCCAAGGGACTCTAAAGAGTCTTCCCCAATACCACAGTTCAAAAGCATCAATGTTTTGGTGCTCAGCTTTTTTCACAGTCCAACTCATATCCATACATGACCACTAGAAAAACCACAGCCTTGACTACATGGACCTTTGTTGGCAAAGTGATATCTCTGCTTTTCAGTATATTATCTAGGTTGGTCATAACTTTCCTTCCAAGGAGTAAGCATCTTTTAATTTCATGGCTGCAGTCCCATCTGCAGTGATTTTGAAGCCCCAAAAAATAAAGTCAGCCACTGTTTCCCCATTGATTTGAAGTGATGGGACCAGATGCCATGATCTTAGTTTTCTGAATGTTCAGCTTTAAGCCAACTTTTTCATCCTCCTCTTTCACTTTCATCAAGAGGCTTTTTAGTTCCTCTTCACTTTTTGGCATAAGGGTGGTGTCATCTGCATATCTGAGGTTATTGATGTTTAAGCCATGCCGTGTGGGGCCACCCAAGACAGGAGGGTCATGGTGGAGAGGTCTGACAGAATGTGTTCCACTGGAGAAGGGAATGACAAACCACTTCAGTTTTCTTGCCTTGAGAACCCCATGAACAGTATGAAAAAGCAAAATGATAGGATAGTGAAAGCGGAACTCCCTGGGTCAGTAGGTGCCCAATATGCTACTGGAGATCAATGGAGAAATAACTCCAGAAAGAATGAAGGGATGGAGCCAAAGCAAACACAATACCCAGTTGTGGATGTGACTGGTGATAGAAGCAAGGTCCGATTCTGTAAAGAGCAATATTGCATAGGAACCTGGAATGTCAAGTCCATGAATCAAGGCAAATTGGAAGTGGTCAAACAGGAGATGGCAAGAGTGAAGGTCAACATTCTAGGAATCAGCGAACTAAAATGGACTGGAATGGGTGAATTTAACTCAGTTGATCATTATATCTACTACTGTGGGCAGGAATCCCTTAGAAGAAATGGAGTAGCCATCATAGTCAACAAGAGAGTCCGAAATGCAGTACTTGGATGCAATCTCAAAAACGACAGAATGATCTCTATTCATTTCCAAGGCAAACTCTCTCTCTCTCCCTCCCTCTCTCTCTCTCTCTCTCTCTATATATATATATATATATATATATGTATAAATGAGATGAAATCTTTTAGATAAATTCTATTAAAATAATTATATTTTTAATGGAATAATCTATCATTATAATCTAAAATAATCTCTTAAAATTGGAGTAACTTAAATTTCTAGAGTTGTACTAAACTAAATAATAAAAGTTTGTTAAATAACTGGTCATTTCCAAATGAAATAAGATTTTAAAACATTAATTACTGAACATTAACTTCCTCTTACAAAAAGTTTTTCTTACAGAAAAACTAAAGAGATTTTACACTATTAATAAATATATATATAAATATATATTTATATAAAAATAAATATATATCATAATATAATAAATATATTCACCAATCTATAAAATAATAATATACAAGACACTTCATAATTGCTAAAGAAAAATAAGATGTATACTTTTAATACAAAGATATAAGAAATGGCAAGTAAAATAATGAATACAAAAATATAAAAAAGGTCTATGACAAATGAAAAAAAAATTATGACAAATGGATTTAACTCATTACTCTGAACTTTCTTCCTCTTCTTTCTTACATGTTTTGATCAATACAAATTCTTCTTTTATATGGGCCATGCCTCTCCAACGTGAAACTACACGACATGTTATAACCTACCTATCAACTTACTTTGTAATAATGAGAACACCTAATTCTATAAAAACAGACACTGGCCCTACTTATATTTCTAAACAAATTCAAACAATTTTTACTTTCATTCTCTATTAAACAGATTACAGACATTCCTGATAATCCACAAACACAAGATATAATTAAACAAACACATTACACACTGTAACTGCCAATAAAAAATTAGATAAGAGGATATACACAGGAATATTTTATCTTCCTTGTCCAGAACATACTTTACTAGATTCTAATGCAATATAATCTTTAAGTTTATAAATATTATTAATATAGCTTTATTTCTGTTTCCAATCGGTAGGATTCTTAAAACAAAATAACGTCAACTTCAATGCCTGTTTCACAATACAAAACAAAAACAACATAAAAAGGACACTATTTGTCGAATAAGTTATTTGTTCCTCAGCATATCAAAAGTGTAAAATATTCACCTTCTTTTCAGGTCTGTCTTGAAAGTATAATCATCTTCCTTGACACACTGAACAGAGAAATTCAACAGCTGCCAGGCTGCATTTCTTTTCCAAGGACAAGGTCAAATATATTTGGATATGAGCAACATTTCATTTATCAAGTTGTTCTGCATCAGCTTTTCAATAATTTCACTTAGGAAAAAATATTTGAATGTTTGCTCCTAAGCCTTTGCCCCAAATCACACAAACCACTTAAAACACAGTCAGATCCCATTTCTTTTTATATCAGGAAAAATGTGTATACTGAATGAAGATAAAACCCATTAATTCAAAACCACAGCCAAATACCAGTCCCAAACAGATTTCAATAAATTTTTTTTTTCTTTTGGACTGAAATATTTCCTAAGAATGTTTTCATCATTATCGCTTTTCTTTCTTTCTATAACTATTGTTAATATAGCTTTATTTGTTTTAAATTTTTTAAACTTACTGCAAGGAGATATTTTGATTACAGCAGAAAAACATTTTGAAACATTAAAGGACACCTCCCTTACTTTGACTATTTGATATCAAGATGGATTAACTAATCAATGGAAATCTAAGAAACTAATCTTACAGGGAAAGGGCTATACTTCTAATTCTCCAGATGGATCCAATGAACTCATATGACTTCCTCTTCAGAAAATTCAAACTAAGGGGGACCCCAACATTCAAACTATAGATGAAACAGCAAAAACCCCAGGAAGAAGAAATTCCAATACAAGCCATGGCAGCCTTAAAATATGTATGGCAAAACCAATACAATGTTGTAAAGTTAAAAAATAAATAAATAAAAATAAAAGGGGAAAAAAAAGTTCCAAGAAATACCAAGCATGACGTCATCGACCTTATGATCTCCCTAGTTGGGGACAGATAAAAAACCTTACTAATCAAGCTGAAAATCTGATTTATCAACAGGAAATGCCTCAGAATCCTGAAAATATTTTTCTTCGCTATGCTTGTTTTGCTTCCCCCACTCAGGTTGACTTGATTGATCACACTTAATAGGCTTATGTACTTAACCCCCCTTTTTTTATTGTAGGTTATAGAATGGACAGATATAGGACCAATCGTATCCACTAATGACTCAACACATATGTCCCCTCCTTGGAGCTTGGAGGGGCCCTCTGATCCTGAGAAAGAAGGAAGACTAAGTAACATTTCTCTGGGCTATGAAACCCTTCCCTTATGCATGGGTCCAACAAAATTATATATTAATGTTAATCAACAAACATGGGCTTTCATCCTGCCTCCAAAAAGGAACTTCCACACACTGCTTGGATTACTTACTGCCCTTTCTTTGTCCATGAACCATATTTATTCTACTGAAACTTTAGGGAAAGAATTAAGCAAAGAACAAAGAGCACTATGCAAAGGGTTTACTAATAAGAACTTTAAATATATTCCTGTTCATTGGGACAAGTGTCAGGCCAAATCAGAAAAATTAATGTTTATGGCTAATCATACAATTGTTGATTGGGGACCCCATAGTATTATGGTTATCTAACTGCTCAAATGATTCTGAAAGAGATGGGAATACCAGACCACCTGATCTGCCTCTTGAGAAATTTGTATGCAGGTCAGGAAGCAACAGTTAGAACTGGACATGGAACAACAGACTGGTTCCAAATAGGAAAGGGGATATATTGTCACCCTGCTTAATTAAATTATATGCAGAGTACATCATGAGAAACCCTGGACTGGAAGAAACACAAGCTGGAATCAAGATTGCAGGGAGAAATATCAATAACGTCAGATATGCAGATGACACCACCCTTATGGCAGAACGTGAAGAGGAACTAAAAAGCCTCTTGACGAAGGTGAAAGTGGAGAGTGAAAAAGTTGGCTTAAAGCTCAACATTCAGAAAACGAAGATCATGGCACCGGTCCCATCACTTCATGGGAAATAGATGGGGAAACAGTGGAAACAGTGTCAGACTTTATTTTTCTGGGCTCCAAAATCACTACAGATGGTGACTGCAGCCATGAAATTAAAAGACACTTACTCCTTGGCAGGAAGGTTATGACCAACCTAGATATCATATTCAAAAGCAGAGACATTACTTTGCCAACAAAGGTTCGTCTAGTCAAGGCTATGGTTTTTCCTGTGGTCATGTATGGATGTGAGAGTTGGACTATGAAGAAGGCTGAGCACCAAAGAATTGATGCTTTTGAAGTGTGGTGTTGGAGAAGACTCTTGAGAGTCCCTTGGACTGCAAGGAGATCCAACCAGTCCATTCTGAAGGAGATCAGCCCTGGGATTTCTTTGGAAGGAATGATGCTAAAGCTGAAACTCCAGTACTTTGGCCACCTCATGCGAAGAGTTGACTCATTGGAAAAGACTCTGATGCTGGGAGGGATTGGGGGCAGGAGGAGAAGGGGACGACAGAGGATGAGATGGCTGGATGGCATCACTGACTCGATGGATGTGAGTCTGAGTGAACTCTGGGGGTTGGTGATGGATAGGGAGGCCTGGCATGCTGCAATTCATGGGGTCATAGAGTCAGACACGACTGAACGACTGATCTGGTCTGATCTGATGTGATGTGATTATGTTACTCAAATAACATAGAAGGTTACTAATACTACAATGGAACATTACCATGACAGAAGAGTTCTTGGGTGACTCGATGGTGGAATGGCCCCCCCTCATCCTCGAATCATCCTTGATAAACAGATTGGGCCTAAACAATGAGACATCTGGAAACTTGCTGCAAGCATCGAGGAACTTAGGACTTGGACTGGACATTTCACAGGGACCAATGGTAGTCATAGAAACTATTTCTTTCATTATAATCAATCATATTTTATACAAGCCTATGTTCCACTTCCTTTTGTTGTAGCTATAGGAAATTTACAATTCAATAGGACTTTACTTTCTATAACTTGCATAAATTGTAAATTATATACTTGTCTTCTCTATTTCTTTGAGAAATGACTCCCTTTTGATTCTTTGATCTCAACATAATCTGTGGTTAAAAATAAACCTCCAGCAGTCCTGGGAAGAAGGTCCCATGGCTGGAATTGCTTCCTGGTTACTTACTAAATTGCTCTGATGATCTAAACGATTCTTTGGATGGCTGATTTTTGGCATTTTGGGATTAATAGCTATTTGCACCACTGCTGCTATCACTGGTGTTGTTTTACAAACCTCAATTCAAACACAAAATTTTATTCAAAATTGGACTAAAGATGCCCATACTCTGCAGGCCACTAAGGCTCAGATAGGTGAGGATATTCAAGATGAAATACAGGAATTAAAAACAGCCATCAAATGGGTTGGAGATCAATTAATAGATATATAAAACTAAGTGATGCTAAAATGTGATTGGAATTCTACTCAATTTTGTGTTACTCCTGTTCGTTTTAATAGTGCCTACAACTGGGAACAAATCAAATTACATTTACAAAACATACATGATAATGCCTCTCTAAATGTACAATTATCACAAAAAACTTTTTTGAAACCTTTTCTGAAAAATTTGTCCTCTTCCACTAATTTGAAAACTTTAGGAGAACAATTATCTGGGCTAGACCCACGCAGATGGTCTCAAAGCGTTACTCACAACATTGGGTCTGGAACTGTAATTTTGGTCTTTACAATTATATTTATCATCTACCGTTGCCTTCATGCAAATATTGTGAAAACTAAATAGATTCTAATGGTCAGAACTCTTTTTACAAATATTATAAATAAATAAGGGGGAATTGCTGGGAAGTGTTTAACAGGAGGATTCCTACATGCTGTTTCTCACAAGTCCTTTGTTTCTTTTAAAGTGGAGAAGCACGCTGCTCCCAGGAACTGAGGTCATTGTATGAAACAGGCTTGAATCTCCTTTAGTAAATATTCTCTTTATGACAAAATTGCTTAGTCTCGATCCCCTTTCTTGAAATATAGATTGTCTCCTGACCTTGTGACCATTATTAATCCCTTGTTCCCTCGGTAACGGTTGCTGTATGTTTGGTTTTCTGATCTTTATCATTGTCAAAAGAAATTTCTTATACCACAGCCTATATATACTCACAGAAAAATCATTAAAGCACCTTTGCTCCATCAGAGTTTGGGTCCCCGTGCCTGTCTGTCTTTCTCTCTCTCTCTCTTTCCCTCCCTCCGGCTCTCTCTTTCATTTTATTATCATCGACTCCCGACCGCCAGGTCCTGGTCCATTAAAGGACCCCAGCACCTACATACATTTTAAAATACTAGTAAATATTACATGTGTTAAAGAACCACTTAGTCCTTTAAATGGACATACTATTCATAGTCAACCACTCCCCCTGCTTCTTGGTTACGTTCACAAATAGTGTATTATCTGTTGAGAGAACATCAAGTAAAATACTTTGCAGGGGGAATATGGATGTAATCATTATACAACCTTAGAGCTTGAAAAGTTTTTTGAGATCAATGAGACAAGTGATTTTTAAAGCTTCTTTGTTAAAGGTGTAAAGCTTATTCATAAAATCAAATCTTCCACAAACTTCAGCATATAAAAGCAATAATACCTGAGCCATTTGAGGTGAAACTGGTTATTTATTGAGTAGCTATGGTATGTCAGGTACTATGGTCAACATTTTATTTACAGATGCCACCCCATTTAATTGTACAATGTGCCAAAGAGACAGGCATTATCATTTGAGGAAACTGAAGTTTTGAGTGAATACTCTGCCTCAGTTCATTGCCAATCATTTCCTTATTTGCATGAATGTATGTGTTTTATTGGGCTTCCTAGGTGGCTCAATGGTAAAGAATCTGCCTGCCAATGCAGGAGACATGGGTTTGATCCCTGGGTTGGGAAGATAACCCTGGAGGAGAAAATGGCAACCCATTCCAGTATTCTTGCCTGGAAAATTCCATGGACAGAGGAGCCTGGTGGGGTATAAGCCATAGGGTTGCAAAGAGTTGGACATGACTGAGCATGCACACATGTTGTGTTCTATTACACACTGAACTTATACCTAAGAAAAAACATAAAATACTTTACTATCTGAATCAGAACTAAAGGAAAGCTAATCATACTTCCATGATTTGCAGGAAAATGAGTCCTTTGGAGCTGAATATTTTGAACTTAGAAGAGCCTAGAATTGATAAGGGGAATCAGTCTAAGCAACACCTTGGGAACATCTGGCGATACTACTGCTCATGAAACCAAAGCCAGATTTACTGGTTTCTGTGTATGAATTCACCCAGCTCATCATTCCTGCAGGCTATAACTTCTTTGAGTCATGAATACCTTAAGGAGACCAAAAGTATAGGATCTGAAATACCCATGTAACAGACCAGGTAGAGAATTGCACTGATTATTTGTCAATGTTGATTTTCTGCCCTGCCAGCTTTTGTCTCTTGAGATTTCAAAATAATGTCACCATTTGAATAGTTTGAGGAAAAACCTTTCACAACTTGAACTTCATTCCCCTTCAGTATGGCACAAAGTGGTGTCAAGAGAAAAAAAGCTACAGAATACGTTCATTCAAAAGGACACTCCTTGTTGCAGCAAGGATTATAGTCAAGATGATTCATACATGAAGATGATATGACGAGCAGTTTCTCAGTCCTAAATGAATGTCCCTATCCAAACACTGTTGTGACTTAAATTCCACCATTAGAAATTTATTCTTTTGAAAATTATCTTTTTATACTTCTTTGAATTTGTAAGTGAATCTGATACTAATTGGTGATACTATTTATTAGCTTTTCTCCTTATATTTCTACAGGTTAAAAGAGGCAAACTCTATACAAAAAGGGAAGGTTAGTTATAACAAAAATACACCACCTTTATTAAAAATTTAGGTTTAGCTGATTTTGTATCTTAAGCTGATTCATTTCTCTCATATTCATAAGTTATTTCTACTCTATCCATCTTCTTTTTTGTACAAGTAAAGTTGAGATGAATAGATCTTCCCTTTCACATCTTAAAAGAGTTTAGAAAATCAATATGAACACAAAAGTAGAACTATAATAATTTTCTAAATTCAACTCTTTTCTTGACAAAATATTTTACTATCTTTCAAAAAGCATCAAGTGAACCAGTATTTATGTAAAACAAAACAACTAAAAAATTAAACTGTGGCCAAACCAAAGTGTTATTGAATAGAATCAATTCATACACTAACAGATTACCCTAAATTCAGAACACTTATGAAATTTAATGTCCTGAGCATAAACATTTCAGTGACTAAAAATACTTTTCAGTTGTCTTTTCCCTCTTCATCCAGTTTAGTGATTAAGAGTTTGATTATGTTAAAACCCACAAGCTAATGAAAAATTATCTATAAAAGAGCCAAAGTTTAAGATCTTTAACTAGTGTAGTTTTAAAAGATTATTTCCTGATTTTTCTAAAGTGTATACTTAAAAAAAGATGATTTAAAAATTTAACTTTTTATGATTAGGAAACTAAATTCTGTCATGCATGGAGATTTTGTACATGATTCAGCTCATTCAAAACTTATTTATTTATTTACTTGGTATGCAGTGATAAAGTAAGCAAAAATTAGGACAAAAATCATAGTCATAGATTCAAGGTTTAGTGGAATGTCTGAATTTATCAGTGTTCTCAGTGATCAGCAATCATTGTCAGTTTTTAATTTCATTAAGTTATTATTAATAAATAATATTTATCTTAGTGTGGAAAATGAAAATTCTATGTAGACAGACTTTCTATGTTCTATCACTTGACCTGGTTTGTTTTAGATATATTAATGCATTACCCATCCCATCTCCTTTATTAGCATATCTTTGTAACAACTATGAAAAATTATTTAAAAATGATCAAAGTTGAAGAGTAGTTTTGCCTGCAGCTTGAAAGATTTGTTTAACAAATGGGAATTATGTAGATTTCAAGTGATTATCAAACTATGAGTCAGTTTTATTTTACCTTCAAGAAGAAAAACAAAAAATAATCGAGGAGTAAGAGAATCAGATAATTGATCAATATAGCAACTGTTATGATAAAATTAGAGATAGAAAAGTGGGTCAAAGTTTTCAGATATTATTTCAGATTAACACATTTCTAAAAGCAGCAAGAAGTAGTACTTTAAACCAACACAAACTCAAATATAAAAACAGTGTTGCAAATAATCTCTTACAAATAAGGCATATAGCTAAAATAATATTACTCAAAACTATAATTTTCCTATATAAACCACACTTAAGATATTATGACATTTAATAACTTATATTCAGGAAAAGGTAATATAGGTAATATAATTACCTATGGTGCCCCTACAAAAAATCTTACTTGACAGTTTATTTGTCTTCAAGTTATATGGCAAATTGTATATTGAAATAGCAATACTGACTTTAAACTATTGGCTAAAAAATTCTCAGTAACCTTTGCTAGGCCTCCCAGAAATTCAAGAGATCATTGCCCCAGGGACCCTCTAACTACCCATGCTTGCAGAATGCAGGAACCTGACTTTGTGGCTGCCATAGATGGGACGAGTAATGTCTGCGAACTGCCCTATCCAGAGTTAGATTTGGCTGGCCAAAATTGTTTGCCCAAAGAGGCCTCCAAGGCCTCCTGGCCAAAGTCACTGCCAAAGCCGTCAAAAGTGCCAGAGGCAAGGTTAGATGTGCCTGAAGTTTAGGCTTCCAGACCGAAGAATGCAAACTGACTGGCCACTGCCAAAGCCAGGGCAAGTAACTAAGGCAGGGGACAAAACACCAACACTGACTTCCTAGCATCCGTTGGATCACAGAAAAAGCAAGAGAATTCCAGAAACACACACACACACACACACACATACACCTAGTTCTGCTTTATTGACTATGTCAAAGCGTTTGACTATGTGGATTACAACAAACTGTGGAAAATTCTTAAAAAGATGGGAATACCAGACCACTTTACCTGCCTCCTGAGAAATCCATATGCAGGTCAAGAAGCAACAGTTAGAAATGGACATGGAACAACAAACTGGTTCCAAATTGGGAAAGAAGTACATCAGGGCTGTATATCATCACCCTGCTTATTAAACTTACATGCAGAGTACATTATGAGAAATGCTGGGCTGGATGAAGCACAGGCTGGAATCAAGATTCCCAGGAGAAATATCAATAACCTCAGATATGCAAATGAAACCATCCATATGGCAGAAAGCAAAGAGGAACTGAGGAGCCTTTTGATGAAAGTGAAAGAGGAGAGTGAAAAAGCTGGCTTAAAACTCAACATTCAAAAAATGAAGATTATGGTATCCAGTCCCATCATGTCATGGAAAATAATGGAAACAGTGTCAGACTTTATTTTCTTGGGCTCCAAAATATCTGCAGTTGCTGACTTCAGCCATGAAATTAAAAAACATTTGCTCCTTGGAAGAAAAGCTATGACAAACCTAGACAGCATATTAAACAGCAGAGACATTACTTTGCCAACAAAGGTCCATCTATTCAATGCTGTGGTTTTCCCAATAATCATGTATGGATGTGAGAGTTGGACCATAAAGAAAGGTGAATGCCGAAGAATTGATGCCTTTGAACTGTGATGTTGGAGAAGACTCTTGAGAGTCCCTTGGACTGCAAGGAGATCATACTCATCGATCCTAAAGGAAGTCAGTCCTGAATATTCATTGGAAGGACTGATGCTGAAGCTGAAGGTACAATACTTTGGTTACCTGATACGAAGAACTGACTCATTGGAAAAGACCATGATGCTGGGAAAAATTGAAGACAGGAAGAGAAGGAAATGACGAAGGATGAGATGGTTTGATGGCATCACCAACTCAATGGACATGAGTTTGAGCAGGCTCCGGGTGTTGGTGATGGACAGGGAAGCCTGGCTTGCTGCAGTCCATGGGGTCACAACAAGTCGGACATGATTGAGCAACTGAACTGAACAGAAGTGAGGTCCCAACCCCAGAGGTATCAGCTGCCATCAAGCCATGAGCAGATACAGGTTACTAACAACCTGTACCCTGGGAACATATGCATCTTGGCTCTGCCAAGGGACACAAGACCTGGAGCAAATCCCCTGAGAGAGTGTATGATCCCCACCTCAGACTGCAACAGTTTTCTGCAGGCCTTGGCCACAGGAGGCACTCCCCACACACCCCATTTGTGGATTCCAAAACCCTCCCTCCTTGACCCTATTGAGCAAGTGTACCCTAATAAGCCACCACTTTTGCCGCTTGATGTCTAGGCAGTGAGCAGACACTGGAGGATGTCCTACATCAGATGTGGGCCCCAAAACAAAGTGGAACACCAGGAACTGTGTCAGCAAAGAAGAGGAAGGGAATATACTCCTGCAGCCACAGGTGCAGTAGATTAAATCTCCACAATTAACCTGAGACTGTGACCTCTAAGGGAAATTATGGACTAGGGGAGAAGTCTAAGCTAGGGCAAGGTCAGACGTGAGTCTGAGCTGACCCCCCTGCACCCACAACAGGTTCAGAAATCTTCCAAGAAATGGTGCCGGACTTCCTGATTTGGCAGATTGGCTGGTGCTCACTTTGTGGAGAGGAAAATGGAGGAATCAAGAGGACGTTCTTCTTAATATTACTCTCTCTATATATATATTTTTTTTTCATTTTTGTTTTCCTATTTATTGTATTCTTCTAATGTTGTTCTTTCTTTATGATTCCTATGTTTTAAATTTATTTTAAATTATTTTCCTTTCTTAAATTATTTTACTTTTAAATCAATTCTTTTTTATTTTTTATTAATTTTACAGTACTTTTTAGTTATATTGCATTTTCCCCACCTTCTTGATATTGTAGTTTTACTCATTTTTAGTATTCATTTTCACTTATGGGTTTGTTTATTGGCTTGATAGCTCTTTTCTTTTTTAGATTTCTGTTTTTTTTTTCCCTTTCTTTCTCTTTTTCTCTCTCCTTTTATTTTTTTAAATATGTGAGTTTCTGTTGAGTGTTGCTATCAACATTTGTCTTGGGCTTTTGTAGTCTGTGCTGCATGGCCTGTGAAGTTTTGGTGTTGTAGTCAGAGATCGGGCCTGAACCTCCGAGGTGGGAGAACTTCATCCAGGACTTTGGACCACAGAGAGCTCCCGACCTCATGGAACATTAATCAGTGAGGGTTGTCCCAAAAGCTTCCATCTCAACACTAAGGCCAGATAGCACCCAAAGTCAAGCAAGATTCACTGCTGGATGCCTCATGCCAAACCTTCAGCAAAATAGGAACACAACCCTGCCCATTAGTAGACAGGCTGCCCCAACCAATACCAAGTCCATAGACACCCCAAATCACACTACTGGACTTGGCAGTACCCTCCAGATTAACAAGATCCAGCTCCATCAACCAAGACACAAGCACAAGTCCCCCCAAACAGGAAACCTTAAAAAGGCACTGGTCCAACCCCAACTATAGGGGACAGATTCAACAAATAAGAGGAACTATAACCTTCCAGCATGTCAAAAGGAGACCCAAAAAACAGTAAATTAAACAAAATGAAAAGACATAGAAACATGATGTAGATGAAGGAACATGATTTAAAAAAAAAAAAAAAAACTACAAGAGCAAAGAAATGAAGAAGAAATAGGCAGTCTACCAGAAAAACAATTCAGAGTAATGATAATAAAGAAAGATAAAGATGATTCAAAATCTTGGAAATAAAATAAAATTGAAATAAAATGGATGAATAAGCTGGAGGCACAGATTGAGAAGATACAACAAATGTTTAACAAGGACCCTGAAGAAATAAAGAATACACAATTTGCAATTAACAACACAACTGAGATTTAAAATACACTAGAGGGAACTGATAGCAGAATGACTGAGGCAGAAGAATGGGTAAGTGAACTGGAAGATAGAAATGGTGGAAATAACTGAAGCACAGCAGAATAAAGAAAAAATGAATGAAAATAAATGAGGACAGTCTCAGAGACCTCTGGGACATTAAGTGCACCAACATTCAAATCGTAGGGGTCCCAGAATAAGAAGAGAAAAAGAAAGGGTAATGGAAAATACTTGAGATTTAGTCAAAAACTTCCCTAACATGGGAAAGGAAATAGCCATCCAAGTCTAGGAAGCCCAGAGAGTCCCATACAGGATAAATGAAATCACAAACAGAATCACACCAAGACACATATTAATAAAATTAAAGAAAATTAAATACAAATAAAAAATATTAAAAGCAGCAAGTGAAAAGCAACAAGTAACATAAAGGGGTATCTTCATGAGGTTCAAAGCTGATATTTCAACAGAAAGTCTGCAGGCCAGAAGGGAGTGGCAGGATATATTAATACTTAAAACCTACAACCAAGTAGGGATAAACCTACAACCAAGATTATCTTATTCAGCAAGGATCTCATTCAGATTCCAGGGAGAAATCAAAAGCTTTATACACAAGCAAAAGTTAAGAGAATTCAACACCATCAAATCAGCTTTAAAACAAGGGCTGAGGGAACTTCTCTAGACCGGAAACACAAGAGAAATAAAAGACCTATAAAAACAAACTCGAAACAATAAATTAAATGGCAATATGATAATACTTATCAACAATTACCTTAAATGTAAATAGATTAAACGTTCCAATCAAAAAACACAGATTGGCTGAGGCTGAATGAATACCAAAAAAAAAAAAGGCCCATATATATGCTATATACAAGAGATGCACTTCAGATTTAGGGATACGCACATACGGAAAATCAGATGCTGGAAATGATATCCCATGTGAAAGGAAATCAAAAGAAAGCAGAAGTAGCAATAATCATATCAGATAAAATATACTTTAAAGACCATTACAAGAGACAAGGAAGGATATTACATAATGATCAAGGGATCAATACAAGAAGATAAAAACAATTATAAATGTATATGCACCCCAAATAGGAGCATCTCAGTACGTAAGGCAAATGCTGAAAACTATTAAATGGGAAATTGACATTAACACAATAATAGTGGGAGACTTTAACACTCCACTCACAAGAATGGAAGCTGGAATCAAGATTGCTGGGAAAAATATCCATAACCTCAGATATACAGATAATACCACCCTAATGGGAGAAAGTTAAGAGGAACTAAAGAGCTTGTTGATGAAGGTGAAAGAGGAGAGTGAAGACACTCCTAAAACTCAACATTAAATAAACAAAGATCATGGCATCTGGTGCCATGACTTCATCGAAAATAGATGGGGGAACAATGGAAACAGTGATAGACTTTATTTTCTTGGGCTTCAAATCCGCCATGGACAGTGACTGCAGCCATCAAATTAAAAGATGCTTGTTCCTTGGAAGGAAAGCTATGACAAACCTAGACAGCATATTAAAAATCAGAGATGTCACTTTGAGACAAAGGTCCATCTAGTCAACTCTATTGTTTTTTCCAGTAGTCATGTATGAATTTGAGATTTTGACCATAGAGAAGGCTGAGAACTGAAGAATCGATGCTTTTGGACTGTGGTGCTGGAGAAGACTCTTGAGAGTCCCTTGGACAGCAAGGAGATCGAATCAGTCAATCCTAAAGGAAATCAACCCTGAATATTTCATGGAAAGATTGATGCTGAAGCTCCAATACTTTGGCCACCTGATAGGAAGAGCCAACATTGGAAAAGAACCTGATGCTGGGAAAGATTGAGGGCATGAGAAGAGGGAAACAAAGGATGAGATAGTTGGGTGTCATCATCAACTCAATGGACGTAAGTATGAGTGAACTCATGAGATAGAGAGAGAGTGAATGACAAGGAAGCCTCGCATGTTGCAGTCCATGGCATCACAAAGAGTTGGACATGACTGAGCAACTGAATAATAACAACAATGCACCAAAGGAAAGATCATCCAGCCAGAAAATTAATAGGAAAACACAAGCTTTAAGTGATACCTTTGACCAGTTGGACCTAATTGATATCTACAGGGCATTTCACTGAAAAACAGTGGATTTCAGTTGATTTTCAAATGCATACAGAACATTCTCCAGGATAAATCATATCCTGTGTCACAATTCAAGCCTTGGTAAATTAAAAAAAAAATTAAAATCATTTTAAGCATCTTTTCTGACCATAACACTATAAGATTAAATATCAACTACAGGAAAAAAAAATAACTGTAAAAACACAAACACTGGAGGCTAAACGACATGCCTCTGAATAACCAAGAGGTCACTGAAGACATAAAAAAATACCCAGAAACAAATGATAATGAAAACATGACAACTCAAAACCTATGGGATGCAATAAAAGCAGGGGTAAGAAGATAGCTTATAGCAACACAAGCCTATCTCAAGAAACAATAGAAACATCATATAAACAACCTAATCTCACACCTAAAGGAACTAGAAAAAAAAGAACAGAAAAACTCCAAAGTTCGTATAAGGATAAACATTATAAATATCAGAACAGAAATCAATGAAAAATACATAAAGGAGACAAAGTCAATGGGATCTTCCCAACCCAGGGATCAAATCCAAGTCTCCTGCATTGCAGGCAGATTTTTTACTAGCTGAGGCACAAGGGAAGCCTGAGAATGCTGGAGTGGGTAGTCTATCCCTTCTCCAGCAGATCTTCCCAATGCATGAATCAAACCAGGGTCTTCTGCATTGCAGGTGGATTCTTTACCAACTGAAGCCCAATAAAACTAAAAACTGGTTATTTGAGAATAGAAAAAAAAATTGACAAACCATTAGCCACACACATCAAGAACGAAAAAAGGAGAAGACCCAAATTTCTGTGATTAGAAATCGAAAAGGAGAAGTTTCAATAAGCAATGTAGAAATGGATAGGATCATAAAAGACTACTATGAAGAACTATATTATAAAGTGGACGACCTGGAAGAAATGGACAAAGTTTTGGAAAGGTATAACTTTCCAAGACTGAACAAGTAAGAACTAGAAAATATGAACAGACCAATCACAAGCACGAAATTTGAAATGGTAATTGAAAATCTTCCAACGAACAAAAGCCCTGAGCCAGGTGGCTTCACAGAGGAATTCTACCAAGAGGTTAAAAAAGAGCTACCACTTATCCTGCTCAAAGTCTTCCAGAAAATTGCAAAGGAAGGAAAACTCCCAAATTCAAACTACTATGCCACCATCAGCCTGACACCAAAACCAGACAAAGATATCACTAAAAGAAATTATACGCCAAAATCACTTATGAACATTGATGCAAAAATCCTCAACAGAATTCTAGCACACAGAATTTAACAACACATAAAAAGGATCCTACATCAAGATCAAGTGGGCTTCATGCCAAGGATGCAATGATTCAATATTCACAAATAAATCACTGTGATAGACCATATTAACAAAGTGAAAGATAAAAACCATATGATCACCTCAATAAATGCAGAGAAAGATCTTTATAAAATTCAATACCCATTTATGATAGTCTCTAGAAAGTATGCATAGAAAAATATACCTCAACGTAATAAAAGCTGTATATGACACGCCTACAGCGAACATCATTCTCAACAGAGAAAAATTAAAGTCATTTCCTCTAAGACCAGGAACAAGAAAATGGTGCCCACTCTCACCACTATTATTCAGCATAATTTTGGAAGTGCTATCCACAGCAATCAGAGAAGATAAAGAAATAAAAAGGAATCCAGATTGGAAAAGAAGAAATATACTTCTCACTGTTTGTAGATGACATGATTCTTTACATAGAAAACTCTAAAGATGCCACCAGAAAATTAATAGAGCTAATCAACAAATATAGTAATGTTACAGGATATAAAATGAATACACAGAAATCCTTTGCATTCCTATACTAACAAGCAGAAAGAGAAATTAAGGATACAATCCCATTCACCATTGCAACAAAAAGAAAAAAGTACCTAGGAATAAACTTACCTAGAAAGATCTAAAGATCTGTATGCAGAGACCTATAAGACACTGATGAAAGAAATATAAAATGATACAAACAGATGGAGAGATACACCATCTTCTTGGATTAGAAGAATCAATATTGTGTAAATGACTATACTACCCAAAGCAATCTACAGATTCAATGCAATCCTTATCAAACTACCATTGGTATTTTTCACAGAGTTAGAGTCAAAAAATTTCACAATTTGTGTGGAAACACAAAAGACCCCAAATAGCCAAAGAAATCTTGAGAAAGAAGAATGGGGATGGAGGAATCAATCTTCCTGACTTCAGAGTATACTACAAATCTACGGTCATCAAGACAGTATGGTACTGGCACAAAAACAGAAATATAGACTAATGGAACAAGAAAGAAAGCCCAGAGATAAACCCACACACCTATGGGCATCTTATCTGTCAAAGGAAGTAAGAATATACAATGGAGAAAAGATAACTTCTTCAATAAATGGTGCTGTGAAAACTGGACAACTGCATGCAAAAGAATGAAACTAGGACAATCCCTAACACCAGACAGTTCAGTTCAGTTCAGTCACTCAGTCGTGTCCAACTCTGAACAACCCCATGGACCATAGCACTCCAGGCTTCCCTGTCCATCACCAACTCCCAGAGTCTACTCAAACTCATCTCCATTAAGTTAATAATGACATCCAACTATTTCATCCTCTGTCATCACCTTCTCCTCCTGCCTTCAATCTTTCCCAGCATCAGGGTCTTTTCAAATGAGTCAGCTCTTCACATCAGGTGGCCAAAGTATTGGAGTTTCAGCTTCAACGTCAGTCCTTCCAATGAACACTCAGGACTAATCTTTAGGATGGACTGGTTGGATCTCCTTGCAGTCCAAGGGACTCTCAAGAGTCTTCTCCAACACCACAATTCAAAGCATCAAATCTTCTGCACTCAGTTTTCTTTATAGTCCAACTCTCACATCCATACATGACTACTGGAAAAACCATAGCCTTGATGATATGGACATTTGTTGGTAACATAATGTCTCCATACATAAAAATAAACTCAAAATGGGCTAAAAACTTAAATATAAGGACAGAAACTATACAACTCTTAGAGGAAAAGATAGGCAATACATTCTTTGACATAAATCACAGCAATATCCTCTTTGACCTGCCTCCTAGAGTAATGGATTTAAAAAGAAAAATGAACAAATGGGACCTAATTAAACTTAAAATCTTTTGCATAGCAAAGGAAACAATAAACAATATTAAAAGATAACTCTCAAAATGGGAGAAAATAATTGCAAACTAGACGACTGACAAAGGAGTAATCTCCAAAATATATATAAAAGTTTCTCAACAGTTCATACAGTTTGATATCAGAAAAACAAATAGTCCAAAAAAAAATGGACAGAAGTCCTAAACAGATATTTCCCCAAAGAAGATATACAGATGGCCAGTAAACAGATGAAAAGATGCACAGTGTCACTAATTATTAGTGTAATGCAAATCAGGACTACAATGAGGTATCACCCCACACCAGTCAAAATGGACATTCTTAAAAATTCTATATGCAATAAGTGCTAGAGAAGATGTGGAGAAAACGGAATGCTCGTGCACTGTTGGTGGGAATGTAAATTGATATTACCACTATGGAGAGTATTATGGAGATTCCTTAGGAAACTAGTAATAAAATGCCCATATGACCCAACAAGCCCACTACTGGGCATTTACCTTGAGAAAACCATAATTGAAAAAGACGTATGTACCCCAATGTTCATAGCAGCACTGTTTATAATGGCTAGGACATGGAAGCAACTTAGATTTCCATTGACAGATGATTGGATAAATATAATGTTGTCCATATTTACAATGTAATATTACTCATCCATAAAAAAGAAAGAATTTGAGTGTGTTCTAGTGAGTTGGATGAACCTAGAGTCTGTTATACAGAGTGAACTACATCAGAAAGATAAAAACAATTATCATATATTAAAGCATTTATATGGAATCTAGAAAAATGGTATTTATGAGCTTATTTGCAGGGAAAGAATGGAGACTCAGAGAGAATGAACTTGTGGACACAGTGGTGTAAGGAGAGAGTGGGACAAATGGAGAAAATGGAATTAATGTATATACACTGCTGTTGCTGCTGCTAAGTCACTTCAGTCATGTCTGACTCTGTGCAACCCCATAGATGGCAGCCTACCAGGCTCCCCCGTCCCTGGGATTCTCCAGGCAAGAACACTGGAGTGGGTTGCCATTTCCTTCTCCAATGCATGGAAATGAAAAGTGAAAGTGAAGTCGCTCGGTCGTGTCCAACTCCTAGCGATCCCATGGACTGCAGCCTACCAGGCTCCTCTGTCCATGGGATTTGCCAGGCAAGAGTACTGGAGTGGGTTGCCACTGCCTTCTCCAATATATATACACTGCTGCTGCTGCTGCTAAGTCTCTTCAGTCGTGTCCGACTCTGTGCGACCCCATAGACGGCAGCCCACCAGGCTCCCCCCGTCCCTGGGATTCTCCAGGCAAGAACGCTGGAGTGGGTTGCCATTTCCTTCTCCAATGCATGAAAGTGAAAAGTGAAAGTGAAGTCACTCAGTCATGTCCAACTCTTAGCGACCCCATGGACTGCAGCCCACCAGGCTCCTCTGTCCATGGGATTTTCCAGGCAAGAGTACTGGAGTGGGGTGCCATTGCCTTCTCCGATATATACGCTACTGTTGAGTTAAATAGCTGATGAGAAGTTGCCATATAACACACAGAACCCAGCCTGGCAGTCTGAGATGACCTAGAGGGGTCAGATGGGTGGAGGGAACCTGCTCAAGGTGGAGGGATGTATATATATATATATATATATACACACACACACACACACACACATATACACACGCACACATATATACACATATGTATATAATATAATTATGTCTGATTTGTGTTTTTATATGGCAGTAATCAACACAACATTGTAAAAAGCATTTCCCTTAATTAAAAAAAATAAAATTCTCAGTAACCTTGGATAAGAGGGAGAGATTTCACTGATCCTCAAAGGAAAAAAAAGCAAGAGAATCATTTTTAAATGTAAATGTGTTAATTTAGCTGTTTATAAATGGCAAAGTCTATATTTCTAATAATTACCATGGAAAACATATGTACCATATATAATTTATTAGAGTATAACATACTGCTAAAAATTAATGTGATTTATTATTTTTGAAAATATGGAAACTTAAGTAGAATAAAAGTTGGTTAAACCTAATGTTATTTACCAGTACATACCAAATGTCACTTCTGAACCCTGAAGTGGTTTGGTAATTTGTAGATGAGTTGTCAAAAAAATGTACTGGCCTCTTAATAACTGACATTTTGGTGATTGATTTTAGTTTTTGATCTTGTATGATTGCAATAGTGAGAAATATCTGATAACTCAATGTTATTAAATGCTGAATCAGGGTGCCACATTGATAAGCCAATAGATTACAGAGGATACAGGCCTCATGCAGAACAAAAAATAGTTGTTTCCTATATTTTATAACTTTGCAATTGGGTTTGAAATCAAAGTGGTACAGAAGTTTCACCTTTTAATATTTACTTTAAGTAAGGATCTCAGCTACCTTGGGAAATTTGTCTTTTAGACAATAAGAGAATATTGTCTAATGTGCTAGAAATTTTTACCATGTCTAGTTCTTATTGTTATCTCTACAAGATTTATAGAATTCTAAAAAAATGCTTAGAGTGAAATATGAGTTTTAAAACAAGACTTGCTTTATGGTGGTCAGTTTTAATTAATGTTCAAATGCATATTTTCTGTTTGTTGCAATGTTTTATGTAAGTGCAATAAATCAAGCTTATTTTGTTTTTCAAATCTATTTTTTTCCAGTTCTTAAAGAGAGCTGCATCAACTCTCTCACTTCATTTAACATGAGGTATTGCTATTGAGTGTGATGGGTAGCAGGATGTGCCACCCTAAGATATGCCACTTAGGCTTGTGGACCTGAAGGCAGTAAACTCAAGAAGATATATATATATATATATATATATATATATATATATATATATATATATATATATATATGTATTATACATATGCTTAATAGCCAGGAACCTATCAGGGTATAGGGAAAATTATTTTTCCTCTCCTGTAGGGGCATATAAGTTTACAAGTGTAACTTCTTGATGCTTTTTACGCTTCCTTCCCCCCTTTTTATTTTTGCTGTAGTAATCTGTCCTATCTTTGCAAATACCTTGTCTTCCTTCATTGATTGATACTATTAAATTACCTCAGCTTATTGTGGTTAGTATTGACCAAAGCATAGCTTCTTTTATCCTTCTACTTTCCCATTTATTATGCCCTTACATTTTAAATACAACTGAGAGGTTTTTTTTTTTTTTTAAGATGTATTTATTTATTGGCTGTGGTGAGTCTTTGTTGCTGCATGTGGTCTTTCTCTATATGTGGCGAGTGGGGCCTATTCTTTGCTGGCATCTCCAGGCTTCTCATTGTGGTGTTTTCTCTCTTGTTACAGAGAACAGGCTCTAGGCACATGGGCTTCAGTAAAAGCAGCACAGTATGTGGTGGGCTCAGTAGTTTGCCTCATGGGCTCTAGAGCACAGGTTTCAGTAGTTGTGGTGCACAGGCTTAGTGGCCCTGTGGTATGTGGATATTTATTGGATGACAGATTGAACCAGTGTCCCCTGCATTGCAAGGTGGGTTGTTAACCACTAGTGAAGTTCACAACTGAGAATTTTCAAGAACTTCTAGTCATCTCTTTTAGTGAGTTTAGGTCTATGATTGCCTTTATATGGGACTTCTACTATCATCTCACTTTTGCTTTGCATTTGTCCTGCTTTTTCTATGTTCTTTTTGTCCCCCTTTTCCTGTATTTTAAGCACTGGGGTTTATTTGCTAATTTCAGTTTTCACCATGCTAGTTGACAAATTGTACACACTTGAGTTTCCCTGAAAATTTTACTCTGCTGCTTAACAAATTTTCCACCAAGAGTCTTATTTCCCTTTGAACAAAACACGAGCTTTAGAATGCTTTTAAAAATACTTATTCTTGTCTTAATTTACGTATTTTATTTTGGTGTTTTAGCTTTCTGTTGCCTCAGTAACATTGGAGATGTCCCTTAATTCCATTTTACTCAGAATATGGAAATTTTGTTGCAAAGTAATTTACACTGGTGATACTATACAAAAAAAAAAAAAGTATTGAGGAAACTTCAGTCAGTTCAGTCACTCAGTCGTGTCAGACTCTTTGTGACCCCATGAACTGCAGCATGCCAGGCCTCCCTGTCCATCACCAACTCCCGGAGTTCACCCAAATTCATGTCCATCGAGTCAGTGATGCCATCCAGCCATCTCATTCTCTGTCGTTCCCTTCTCCTCCTGCCCTCAATCACTCCCAGCATCAGAATCTTTTCCAATGAGCCAACTGTTTGCATGAGGTGGCCAAAGTATTGGAGTTTCAGCTTTAGCGTCATTCCTTACAAAGAACACCAGGGCTGCTCTCCTTTAGAATGGACTGGTTGGAATTGAGGAAACTTAGGATTTAGTAATTCAAGTCATCTTTGTTGGGGGCCAGAGTGAGGTACTCCGCCCATGGCAAAGGTCATGAGGAAGGAGGCTCGACATACGCAAAGGCGGGATCGAGCCTCAGGAGTCCCCCTGGAAATCCCCGAGCATCTACCCCCATAACCAGAGCCTGCCTACTTTACTACTTTGTGCTTTTACCTACACCTCTGACTTTACGGGGGGCTGTCCCCCACCACCTCTTTCGGAGAAGGAGTTAACCTAGAGCTCCAGTCAATAAAAACTCTTGGGTGTGACAAGAGTGTTTTAACCTACAAACTCCTCTGAAGGTTCTCTAGCCTGCCTGACAGGCTCGTCAGGCCACATGTGATTGCTCACAGCCTCCCAACCGTGAGAGGCACGAGATGCTTTAAACCTTCTAAAAACAGGTTCCTTAGAAAAGTTAGAAAACTATTAGTATAAGTATAATGGGCTGATTAGAAATTGTATTGGTGAAGGGTTTTTCATTTGTTGAGCCAATGTTTGTTGCTAAGTCTCCACATCCCCTGCCCTTACACACATTAATGAATATATAGAAGAAATAAGTATTAACCTTTGATATTAATCACATTAGACCTTAGGCTAAGTAAATTCTTTCCTTAACTAAAACCCACTACACCCTCACCCTGTAGGAATGTAACTTTACTTGGGTGGCGTCTGTTTTGAGAATAATCAGCCCTGGAGAAATAAGTGTCCTGATTGACTGACCGCTGTCACAAGGAGAGGGTCATAAATTGTCAGCAGGCCCCCCTGGCCAGAAGATGATGTAACACCCCTAAGACCTCTGTATACATTTGTGTGAAGCACCTGACTTTAATAAAAGTCAGGACTGCTGTCCCCACGTGACTTTTGTATAACATCTTAGTGTATAAAAACAGACTCTGGAAAATAAAGAATTGGGATCAGTTTCTCGAAATACTGGTCTCCCCATGTCGCTCTCTCTCACTCTGGTTGAGTCTCCATCTGGAGCGTGGAACCCACCATGCTTACTAATTATGCCTGGGCTTCTAAGATCTGACCGGGGAGGCCTCAGTGTCTCCTCTCCTTCGGGAGAATGGAAGGACGCCTGCGGCCTACGTAAGTGGTGCAAACTTCTTGTCTTGAAGTTTTATTGGTCTCCCGCGTAAACCAAGCTACTCAGCCTCTTTTCTCCACTGAATTTTCCTACTGAGCTATCCTCATCCTATTACTCTTTATATCTTTGATAAAATATTTAAATAAATAGGTCGCCGACGCCGTCCCCGCTTCGAATACCCTGGATCAGCCGGGGCAGGTCCCCGGCACATCTTATTGACAAATACATTTTTAAATAAATAAACTCAAAATTGTTCTTAAAATAAATGACCTTTGTATTCAAAGTAAATGTAAATCAGAAATCATAGAAAAATAATTCATATGACCTTACTGATTTCTCTTTATTTATTTTTCTTTAAAACAAGTGTATTAAGTCTGGTAAGTTATGGACTGATATCCACAGTAATTGCTAAAAAATAATAATAGAGCCTTACTTGTCATTTGGGTGTGAGGAGAGATTATTTTTCTAAATTTGGCTATTCCATATTTGGTATTTGACATATGATTCATCTCTAATGTATGAAAAGCTTAAATCTATCATTAAGGATGAAAAAATTATGTGACATTAAGTAGGTATCACCTTCTAATTTCTATACCTATTCCTAAATTCTTTCAATGGACAATTCTTTGCTCCAGTAAACTGATACAGAAGGAAAAAGATTAGGAGGTTTTTATTTTACTTAAGTTTTAAAGAATGGTTATTTCAGTTTTCTTCAATATTGTGTCACTCTCATAACTTAAGGATGAGTGTACTAATATTGCAATTAACTGCATTTTAACACAATTAATATTCATATTCTTTATGTCTAATTTCTTACCTTTAAAATAAATTGGTTTGCTGAGTAATGACCGGAGAAGGCAATGGCACCGCACTCCAGTACTCTTGCCTGGAAAATCCCATGGACGGAGGAGCCTGGAAGGCTGCAGTCCATGGGGTCGCTAAGAGTCGGACACGACTGAGCAACTTCACTTTCTCTTTTCACTTTCATGCATTGGAGAAGGAAATGGCAACCCACTCCAGTGTTCTTGCCTGGAGAATCCCAGGGACGGGGGAGCCTGGTGGGCTGCCGTCTATGGGGTCACACAGAGTCGGGCATGACTGAAGTGACTTAGCATAGCATAGCATAGCATAGAGTAATGACTGATCTCAATATATTGATTTTTGCCATATCCCCAGTTTTGCTTTTTAAAAATCAAATCCTTTTTTTTTTTTTGGTGAGATTTAATAGCTTTAGTTGAAAAACATTATTAGTGGAAAATGTATTATTAGTAGAAAAACAATATAGTTGATATGCTGTAAAGAATAATGCTTCCTTGAATATTCATTCACCCTTGTTTATGTTCAGAGGGGAATTGCATTCCATTGAAGTAGGTAATCATGAGTATGATAAAACAAGAAGATATTCACTGACCTGTCTTCTCTTTAAATTCAGGAATAAGAAAATCCAAGGTCTTTGGGAAATATCTAAGATTAGGTTTATATCCTAAAAGAAATAAGGAGCTATTTATGCCTTTTAAGCATAGGGCTGATATGGTAATATTTATGTTTTATAATATTATTGTCTTAGACTTCTGGTTTCTAGTCCAGCATGTACAGAGTTTGAATGTCAGTTCTCTCATTCACACAACAAGAAAAAAGCTTAACACACTGAAAATCAGCAACTCATCTTAGGTCCATCAGAAAACTGAGGTCACAGGGCAAACATATCCCTAAAAATTGAAGAAGCAGGTGGAAAAAAGAGAATCACAATTTATCAGAGTAGAAGCCCAGAAACAGAAAACTCCATGGGAACATGTGCCAGCATACTAAAACATAATCTGTAACTGACAAATTGCTGGAGGCTCAATATGGACTACTTTGAAAGTTAAAAACTGCAGGAGAGTTCAGTCTTAAGTGAGCCCCCACACTTTTCATGATTCTTTGAACATCATAAAAAATTAGTTCCTTTGTGCCTCCGGCTGAGAGAGGGAAATACAGCCTTTTTAAGATATGCCCTGGATGTACAGTTCTTGTTAATAATGCTCACCCTCAATAGAAACTTAGGTCACAGAAACCTAATAGAAACCTAACCTACTTGAGTTTTACCAGGGCCTTAACAATGGTGGGGAGGAAAATACCCAACTCCAGAATCTTCTAGTCTTCCTGTCACTTCTCAGGGGGCAAAGGCAAACAAAAGTGAGATGCACTTGTGAAAGTCACAGGCCAGGGACAAAGATTCATTAAAAGACTGAGACCTAATCATTGGACTATAGAATACTTCACCTCCTCCACACTTCACCAGCACACCAGTAGAGATCCTATATAATAACAGAGGAATACAACTGAAAAAAACCTGTGCATCTCGGACAATATTAGAAATCTCTAGAGAAACCCCCAGGTAACAAGGGGAGACAAAAACAAAAGACACCAGTGGAAATTTTAGACTCTAATACCTGTTGAAATCCTTGGTGTTTATACAAAGATCCTGAAGAGATATCTGTACAACTATGTTGATGTTCACTGAAAGATAACTAGATAAACAGAAAGTGATATATACATATGACACACTATTATTCACCCTTAAAACTAAAAATTCTGACACGTTTTATATTATGGACAAATCTTTAAGGACATTATGCTAAGTGAACTAAGCCAACCACAAAAAGACAAATACTATATGATTCCACTTATATGAATTACCTAGAGTAGTCAAATTCATAGAAATAGAAAGTATAAAGGTTGTTGCCAGGGTTTGGAGGCAGGGGAATTAGGAATTGCAGTTTAACGATTATAGAGTTTCAGTTTTGCAAGATGAAAAGTTCTGGAGAGTGATTGTACAACAATATGAATATAGTTAACACTACTGAATTATATACTTAAAAGTTATTAAATTTATTAATTTATGTTACATATATTTTATTATAATTAAAAAACTCATTGTTCAAAGATGACATTGATGTCTATGTAGAAAATCACAAAGAAATGACTCAATTTCATTGAACTAGTAAATGACTCTAGCAAATATGAATGATACAAGATTAATATATAAAAGTAAATTGCTTCCTTATATGCCAACAGTGAGCAATTTGAATTAGAAATTAAAAAAAAATAATAATACTATTTATGTTTGACCTCCCCAAATGAAATCCTTAGTTATAAATCTAACATAATATGTACATAGTCTATTTAAGGAAAATTACAAAACTTTGATGAAAGAAATCAAAGATGATTCTAAATAAATGATATTTCATCTTCATGGATAGAAGACTCCATGTTATCAAGATATCTGATCTTCCCACCTTGATTTATAGATATAATGCAAAATCCCAGCCAGATTTTGTGTGTGTACATGTGTGTGTACGTGTGTGTGTGTATTTTAACAAAATGATCCCAAAGTTTATACGGAAAGCAAACAACCTAGAATAACCAACACAATATTGAAAAAGAAAAAGGTAGAATACTAATAATATTGAAGAAGATAAAAGTAGAATACTAATACTAAGAGGTTGATAGTAATCAACTTCAAGTCTTATCATAATGGTACAGTAATGAAAATGCTTGAAGTGGCTGAAAGAATAGACAAATGGATCAATGGAATAATATAGAGAGCCTAGAAATATAGTCAGCTGATCTTTGACAAAGGAACAAGGGCAATTTAATGGAAAAAGTGTAGTCTTTTCAGTAAACTGTGATGGAACCACTGAACATCCACAGTGAAAGGAAGAAATGAAGACAAAAAGTAGGTTAATTAACTAATTGAGACACAGATTTTAAACCATGCACAAAAAATAACTAAAAATGAATAAAAAACTAAACATGAAATGCAAAAGTATAAACTTCCTAGAGGATAACATAGGAGAAATTGTAGGTGACCTAGGGTGTAGAAACAACTTATTAGATACAGTTTCAAAAACATGATCCTTAAAAAGTGATAACTTTTTAATTGAGTATACTTGATTACAATATTATATTAGTTTCAGGTGTAAAACATAGTTATTAACATTTCAATAGATTATATTTTAAAGTTATTATGACATGTAATATCTCATAATATTGATGTACAATGTATCCTTGTAGCTTATTTATTTTTTACAAAGTAGTTTGTACATCTTACCTTGTCCTCCTTCTCTTTCCTCATGATAACCACTTGTTTTCTATATTTTTTTAAATATTCATTCATTTGTTTTATTTTTCAGATTCCACATATAACTGATAACATACAGTATGTGTCTTTTTCTGACTTATTTCACTAAGATAATACCAGCTAGGTGTGTCCATGTAGTTGCAAATGCCAAAATTTTATTCTTTTTATGGCTGAGTAATATACATTTTGTGTGTGTTATATATATATATATACACACACACATATATAAATAGATAGATAGATAGAGATAGAGATATCTCATGCTCTCTATCCATCATTTGATGGGCACTTAGATTGCATCCATGTATTGTAAATAGTGCCGCTATGAATACAGGGGTGCATATTCCACATTCAAGGTCAGAAGGGGCGGCGGTGAGGAGTTACCCCTCGTCCAAGGTAAGGAGCAGTGGCTGCGCTTTGCTGGAGCAGCTGTGAAGAGATATCCCACGCCCAAGGTAAGAGAAACCCAAGTAAGATTGTAGGTGTTGCAAGAGGGCATCAGAGGGCAGACACACTGAAACCATACTCACAGAAAACTAGTCAGTCTAATCACACTAGGACCACAGCCTTGTCTAACTCAATGAAACTAAGCCATGCCAGAGGGGCCACCCAAGATGGGCAGGTCATGGTGGAGAGGTCTGACAGAATGTGGTCCACTGGAGAGGGAATGGCAAATGACTTCAGTATTCTTGCCTTGAGAATCCCATGAACAGTATGAAAAGGCAAAATGATAGGATACTGAAAGAGGAACTCCCCAGATCAATAGGTGCCCAATATGCTACTGGAGATCAGTGGAGAAATAACTCCAGAAAGAATGAAGGGATGGAATCAAAGCAAAAAGAGTATCCAGCTGTGGATGTGATTGGTGATAGAAGCAAGGTCCAATGCTGTAAAAAGCAATATTGCATAGGAACCTGGAATGTCAAGTCCATGAATCAAGGCAAATTGGAAGTGGTCAAACAAGAGATGGCAAGAGTGAATGTTGGCATTCTAGGAATCAGTGAACTAAAATGGACTTGAATGGGTGAATTTAACTCAGATGACCATTATATCTACTACTACGGGCCGGAATCCCTCAGAAGAAATGGAGTAGCCATGTATGAATGTAAGCGTTGGACTGTGAAGAAAGCTGAGCACTGAAGAATTGATGCTTTTGAACTCTGGTGTTGGAGAAGACTCTTGAGAGCCCCTTGGACTGCAAAGAGATACAATCAGTCCATTCTAAAGGAGATCTGTCCTGGGTGTTCTTTGGAAGGAATGATGCTAAAGCTGAAACTCCAGTACTTTGGCCACCTCATGAGAAGAGTTGACTCATTGGAAAAGACTCTGATGCTGGGAGGGATTGGGGGCAGGAGGAGACAGGGACGACAGAGGATGAGATGGCTGGATGGTGTCACTGACTCGATGGACGTGAGTCTGGGTGAACTCCGGGAGTTGGTGATGGACAAGGAGGCCTGGCGTGCTGCGATTCATGGGGTCGCAAAGAGTCGGACACGACTGAGCCACTGAACTGAACTGAACTGATAAATCTTTTTGAATTACTGTTTTTGTTTTCTTTGGATATATATGTAGGATTGGAACTGATGGATCTATTTTTAGGTTTTTAAAAAACCTCCATACTATCCCCATAGTGGCTGTATCAATTTGCATTCCTACCCACAGTGTACAAGAATTCCCTTTTTTCTACATCCCTGCCAATATGTGTTGTATTCTTTTTGATAATGGCTATTCTGACAAATGTGAGGTAATATCTCATTGTGGTTTTGGTTTTCATTTCTTTGATGATTAGCTATATTGAGCATCTTTTCACATGCTTGTTAGTCATCTATATGTCTTCTCTGGAAAAATGTCTATTCAGATTTTCTGCCTTTTTTATTTTTTGCTTTTTCTTGTTTGTTTGTTTTTCTGATTTTATTCATTTTTTTTAAATTGAAGGATAATTGCTTTACAGAATTTTGTTGTTTCCTGCTAAATATCAACATGAATCAGCCAAAGGTATATATACATGTCTCCTCACTCTTGAACCTTCATCCCATCTCCCTCCCCATCCCATCCCTCTAGGTTGCTAGACAGCCCCTGTTTGAGTTCCCTGAGTCATACAGAAAATTTCCATTGACTATTTATTTTACACATGGTAATGAAAGTTTCCATATTACTCTCTCCGTTTGTTTTAGATATAGAGTTGCATGAGCTTTTTATATATATTGGACATAGCAGACATATCATTTGAAAATGTCTATTGCTGCTGCTGCTAAGTTGCTTCAGTCATGTCCAACTGTGCGACCCCATAGACGGCAGCCCACCAGACTCCCCTGTCCCTGGGATTCTCCAGGCAAGAACACTGGAGTGGGTTGCTATTTCCTTCCCCAGTGCATGAAAAGTGAAAAGTGAAAGGGAAATTGCTCAGTCGTGTCCGACTCTTACCGACTCCATGGACTGCAGCCTACCAGGCTCCTCCGTCCATGGGATTTTCCAGGCAACAGGACTGGAGTGGGTTTCCATTGCCTTCTCTAGAAAATGTCTATTACCATTCAGTAGATTGTCTTTTTGTTTTCTTAATGATTTTCTTCCCTGTTCAAAAGCTCTTAAGTTTGATATAGGGCTTCCCAGGTAGTGCTAAGGGTAAAGAATCTGCTTGCCAATGCAGGAGATGTAAGAAACACAGGTTCAATCCCTGGATTGGTAAGATCCCCTAGAAGAGGACACAGCAACCCACTGCAGTATTCTTACCTGGAGAATCCCATGTATAGAGGAGCCTGGCACGCTACAGTCCATAGGGTTGCACAGAGTAGGACTAGACTGAAGAGACTAAGTTTGCAAGCTCATAGCGCTATTTGTTTGTTTTTGTTTTCCTTGGCTGAGGTGACAAATTCAAAAAATATTGTTAACACATATGTTAAAGAGTGTACCATCTATGTTTTTTCCTAGATTTTTTATGATTTCAGATCGTACATTTAAGTGTTTAATGCATTTAAAATTTATTTTTATATATCATGTGAGAAAATGTTCTGGTTTCATTCTTTTATCTGTAGCTGCCTAGTTTTTTCAGCACCACTTATTGAAGAGACTGTCTTTTCCCCATTATATAATCTTGTCTCCTTTGTAATAGACTAGATATACCATAAGTGTGTAGGCTTACTTCTGAACTCTCTTTCCTATTCCATTGAGCTATATGTCCGTTTTGGGGCCTGTACCATACTAATTTGATTATTATAGCTTTATAGTAGTCTGAAGTTAGTGAGTGTGATATCTCCAGCTCTGTTCTTCTTTCTCAATATAGGTCTGGCTATTTGGGGTCCTTTTTGTTTCCATACAATTTTAAAAATTACTTGTTCTAATTCTGTGGAAAATACCATCAGTATTTTGATAAGGATTGCTTTGAATCTGTAGATTGCTTTGTATAGTACAGTCATTTTAACAATGTTAATTCTTCCACTCCAAAACCTGATATACCTTTCCATTTTTTTATGTCATGTTTGATTTTATTCATCAGTGTCTTATAGATTTTCAAGTACAGGTCTCTTACCTCCTTAGATTTCTTCCTAGGTATTTTGTTCCTTTTTGTGATGGTAAATGGGACTGTTTCCTTAATTTTACTTTCTGATAATTCATTGTTAGTATATAGAATTTCAGGAGATTTATTTTCATTAAGTTTGTATTCTGCAAGTTTATTGAATTCATTTATGAGTTCTAGTAGTTTCTTTAGGATTTTCTGTGTGTAGGAGCATGTCATTTGCAAGCAATTTTACTTGTTAATTTTCAGTTTGTATTCATTTTCTTTCTTTCTTTTATCTCACTGCTATGGCTAGGAATTCTAACAGTATATTGAATAAAAGTGGTGTGAGTGGGCATCCTTTTCTTTTTCCTAATCTTAGAGGAAATACTTTGAGCTTTTCACTATTGAGTGTAATGTTAATTGTGGGATTATTTTATATGGTCTGTATAATGTTGTGGTGTGTTCCTTGTACCCAAATGGTTAAGAATGTTTATCATAAATGGATGTTGAATTTTTTCAAGAAGTTTTTCTATATCTAGAGGGATGAGCATAGAGACTTTTGTTTTTCAATTTGTTAGTGTTGTGTGTCACATAGATTGATCTGCAGAGTTAAAACCATACTTGCATGTAATTTTTTTCTTAATTATACCTTTGTTTTGACTACCAGAGTGTTTCTGTGCTTTAAGAATAAGTTTGGACATGTTCCTTCTTCAATTTTTTTGAATAATTTGAGAAGAAGAGGTATTAACTTTGGTAGAATTTATCTGCAAAGCCAACAGGTCCTTGACTTCTGTTGGGGATTTTTAATTACTGATTCAATTTCATTACTGGTAACTTACCTGTTCATATTTTCTGTTTCTTCCTGGTTCAGCCTTGGGTAATTCTACATTTTTAGAAATGTGTCTGTTCCTTCTGGCTTTTTCATTGTATTTGTGTATAGTTGTTTTTGTTTTTAATAGTGATCTCTCATGATCCTTCATATTTCTGTATTGTGAACTATAACTCCTTTTTTTTCATTCCTGGTGTTGATTTAGGACCTCTTTTTTTGTTTTTACCTGGTGGCTCAGACAGTAAAGCATTTGCCTACAATGCGGGAGACCTGGGTTCGATTCCTGGGTTCAATCCCTGGGTCGGGAAGATCTCCTGGAGTAGGAAATGGCAACCCACGCCAGTACTCTTGCCTGGAAAATCTCATGAACAGAGGAGCCTGGTAGGCTACAGTCCATGGGGTCGCAAAGAGTCGGACATTACTGAGTGACTTCACTTTCACTTTTTTTTTTTTGGTGAGTTTGGCTAAAATGTTATCAATTTTGTCTTTTCAAAGAAGTATGCCAGAAAGAAAAACACCAATAAAGTATACTAACGCATATATATGGAATTTAGAATGATGGTAACGATAACCCTGTATACGAGACAGCAAAAGAGACACAGATGTATAGAACAGTCTTTTGGACTCTGTGGGAGAGGGAGGGGGGATGACTTGGGAGAATGGCATTGAAACATGTATAATATCATACTTGGGTCCAGCCCCGGTTGGATCCAAGGATTCCCTTGGGAGGATGGCATTGGTGATTAAAGGATAGATAAAAGGAAAAAGACAGAGGTGAACTAACTGGTTTATGCAGAAAGCCAATAAAACCTGTGACATCAGGTTTGCTCTGACCACGGATGACACAGGCGCCCTCTCGAGTAGTGGAAGGTGCCCCACCTTAGGCACCTTCTTGAGTGGATCTTAGAAGCCCAGGCAAGTAGGTGGTCTCAGAGAGCCCCTATGCTCTGATCAATCACCCTGAAGAAAGAACAGAGAAGAAAAGGAGAGAAAAGGAAGCAAGAAAGAACAACACGGGGAGACCAAGCTTTGAGCAAGGCGCATAGCTTTATTTTCAAAGGGAGCTTATATACCTTAAGTTGTGCATAGAGGATAATAGGGGGTGTAAAATCATGCAAAGTCAGCAGTCTTTGATCCTTATCGAGACCAGGCTTTCTTTTCTGCAAACTTATCGTATACAAATGGTTTAGGTGATTTACATCATCTTCTGGCTAGAAGGCCTGTTAACATTTTATGACTCTGACAAAGGTTTGTCAACCATAAGACTTATTTTCTTTAAGAGTAATTATTTTAAAGTTTGGTGCCATCCTCTGAAGGTGTTAGATAAAGTTGCATTCCTATAGGGCAGAGGTGCAGTGGGTTTACAACAAGGCTAAGAATTTATTACCTTAAGGGTCTAAAGTTGTTAGCACCAAGGCACTACTAATTTTTTTCTATATATCAACTATATTAATTAATATACTCCCAAGGACACAATGCAGGGGATGTGGAAACTTGGCAGCAAGCATTGGCTCAACAATGAAATCTTCTACTAGTTCTATTCTAACAATTTCTAACTCTCCAAGAGGCTCTATACTATTTGAATATCTTAAGCTTCCCGTGCCTCTCAAGGTTGGGAGGCTGTAAACAATCGTATGCGTAACTGTAGGAGTCCGGTAAACCTGTCAGGCAAGTTAGAAAGCCATCTGAGGGGTTTGGGTTGAAACACTCCTATTATGCCCAGGAGGCTAATTAACTAGAGCTCTACGTTGATTTTCTTCAGAGAAAGGTGGTTGGGGATAGCCCCCCGTTAATGTCAGAAGAGTTGGTGAAAGTCATTAAATAGTAAAACAGACAGATTCTGGTTTGGGGGTAGACGCCCAGGCAGATTCAGGGGGGTCCTCGAGCCCTGACTCGCCTTGCCTGTCAGGGCTCTCCTGCATGACCTTATCATGGGTGGGAACTCCCGTGCTGGCTCCTGGCAATATCATATAAGAAAAGAATCGCCAGTCCAGGTTTGATGCAGGATAGAGGAAGCTTGGGGCTGGTTCACTGGGATGACCCAGAGGGATGGTATGGGGAGGGAGATGGGAGGGGGTTCAGGATTGGGTACATGTGTACACCCGTGGCAGATTCATGTTGATGTATGGCAAAACCAATACAATATTGTAAAGTAATTAACCTCTAATTAAAATAAATAAATTTAAAAAAGAACCAATTCTTATTTTTATTTGTCTTTTCTAATGCTTTTACTTATTTCTATTTCATTTACTTCTGCTCTGATCTTTATGATTCTTTTCCTTATCCTAACCTTGGATTTTGTTTGTTCTTCTTTAAATTCATTTAGGTGTAAGGTTAGTTAGTTTTTTTTTTTTTTTGAAATTTTTCTTGTTCCTTGAGGTAAGCTTGTATCACTATAAACTTCCTTCTTAGAACTGGTTTTGTTGAGTCTCATTGATTTTGATTCATTGGGTTTTTGTTTTCTTTTGTCTCCAGATATTTTCTGATTTCCTCTTTGATTTCTTCAATGATCCATTCACTGGTTAGTAGCACATAGTTTACCCGTTCCTTTTTGTGATTTTTGCATTTTTTTCTTGCAGTTGACATCTACTCTCATAATATTGTGTTTGGAAAAGATGCTTGATATATTTTCAATTTTCTTAAATATACTGAGACTTTTGTTCCCTATTACTATAACACATGATCTATACTAGAGAATGTTCTTGTGTGTACTTGAAAAGAATGTATATTTTGCTGCCTTCAGAAGGAATGTTCTATGTATATATATAAAGTCTGTCTGATCTAATGTGTTATTTAAGAACAATGTTTCCTTGTTGAATTTCTGTCTAATTGATCTATTCATTGATGTAAGTGGAGTGTTAATGTCCCCTACTATTACTGTGTTCTTATCAATTTCTTCCTTTATGTCTGTATGTATTTGCTTTATATATTTAGGTGGTGCTCCTATGTTGGGTGCATACATATTTATAACTGTTATATCTTCTTCTCGGATTGATTCCTTGATCATTATGTAATGTGTTTCTTTGTCTCTTTTTATGGTTTTGTTTTAAAGTATATTTTGTCTGATATAAGTATCGCTACCCTGACTTTCAATTGATTTCCATTTGCTGGAATATCATTTTCCATCCCTTCACTTTCAGTCTGCAAGTGTCTTAGATCTGAAGTGAGTCTCTTGTAGAAAGAAAATGTAAGGGTCTTCTTTTGTATCCATTCAGTCAGTTTATATGTTTTGACTGGAAATTTTATTCTATTTAAATTTAAAGTAACTATTCATAGCATGTACCTATTGCCATTTTGTTCATTATCTTGGGATTTTTTTTTTTTTTTTTGGTACGTTTTTATTCATTCTTTTGCTCTCTTTCCTTGCAATTTGATGACTATATTCAGTCACATGTTTAGTGTTATCTTTAGTGATGTACTTGGATTCCTTTCTTTTTGTGTGTGTGTGTGTGTATCTATTATAGATTTTGGTGTGATTATCATGAAGTTTACACACACACACACATTCAGTTCAGTTGCTAAGTTGTGTCCAACTGTTTGTGACCCCATGAACTGCAGCATTCCAGGCTTCCCTGTCCTTCATTGTCTCCTGTAGTTTTCTCAGACTCATGTCCATTGAGATGGTGAAGCAATCCAACCATCTCCTCCTCTGTTATCCCCTTCTCCTCCTGTCTTCCATCTTTCCCAGCATCAGGGTCTTTTCAAGTGAGTCAGTTCTTCGCATCAGGTGGCCAAAGTATTGGAGCTTCAGCTTCAGCATCAGTCTTCCTAATGAATATTCTGAGTTGATCTCCTGTAGATTTGACTGGTTTAACTCCTTGCTGTCCAAGCGATTCTCAAGAGTCTTCTCCAGCACCACATTTTGAAACCATCAATTCTTTATTGCTTAGCCTTCTTTATGGTCTAGCTCTCACATTAAAATATGACTACTGGAAAAACCATAGCTTTGACTATACAGGCCGTTGTCAGAAAAGTAATGTCTCTGCTTTTTAATACTCTGTTTAGATTTGTCATAACTTTTCTTTCAATGAGCAAGCATCATTTAATTTTGTGGCTGCAGTCACCGTACACAGTGATTTCAGAGCCCAGGAAAATAAAGTCTGTTACTGTTTTAATTTTTTTCCCCATATATTTGCCAAGAAGTGATCAGAGTGGATGTCATGTTCTTAGTTTTTTGAATGTTGAATTTTAAGCCAGCTTTTTCACTCTTCTCTTTCACCCTCATCAAAAGGCTCTTTAGTTCTTCTTTGCTTTCTGCCATTAGGGTGGTATCATCTGCATGTCTAAGGTTGCTAGTATTCTCCTGGCAATCTTATATATAATTATTTTAACTTGCTGAGCTCTTAATTCAGAATGCATTTCAACAACCCTATATTTTTACTCCTCTCTTCCACTGTTTACTGTTTTTTCCATCATATTTTACACCATTTTGTTTTGTGTATCCCTTAGGTATTTATTACAGGTATAGGTGATTTTACTACTTTTGTCATTTAACCTTTCTCCTGGCTTGGTATGTGGTTGATTTACTGCCTTTATTGTGTATCTGCCTTTACCAATGAACTTTTTCCTTTCCTAATTTCATGTTTCTAGTTGTGGCCTTTTCTTTTTAGCTTAGAGAAGTCCCTTTAACGTTTCTTGTGAAGCTGGCTTAATGGTGCTGAACTGTTTTAGCTTTACTTGTCTGTAAAGCTTTTGATTATCAAATTTGCATGAAATCCTTGCTGGTTAGAGTGTTCTTGGTTGTAGGTTTTTCTCTTTCATCACCTTCTCTTTCAGTACTTTTCGTTACTTTCATTACTTTTTAAATATATCTTGCCACTCCCTTCTGGCCTGCAGAGTTTCTACTGTAAAGTCAGCCACTAGTCTAGAATGTGACTTGTTACTTTTCCATTGCCAATTTTAATATTTTACTTTTATTTTTATTATTAAGATTTGCCACTTTAATGATAATATGTCTTGGTGTGGTTCTTTTTGGGTTGACCCTGTTTGAGACTCTCTGTCCTCCCTGGACTTGGGTGTCTGTTTCCTTTTACCTTTCACTTCCTTTCCCAGGCAAGGGACTTTTCAACTGTTATGTCTTCAAATATGTTTTCTTTCTCTCTTCGCCTTCTGAGGGCCCTACAGTGTGAATATTATTGTGCTTGATGTTGTCCCAGAGGTCTCTTGAACTGTCTTAATTTCTTTTTATCCTTTTTCCCCCTTTTTTTCTGTTCAGCTTCAGTGATTCCACTACCCTGTCTTCCAGCTCACTGATCTATTCCTTTGTATCATTTAATCTACTCTTGATGCTTCCCATTGTATATTTCATTTCAGTTGTTCTCTTCCTTAGTTCTCTTTTGTCCTTCTTTGTATCTCCCAACTCTTTAAAAAACTTATCTCTGTGTTCATCCATTCTCCTGAGTTTGTGATCATGTTCACAATCATTCATTTGAACAACTTTAAATAGATTGACCTTTTCTATTTAGTTCTCCTTCTTGGGTTTTATCTTGTTTCTTAATTTGATACACATTCCTTTATTTACTCATTTTATCTAATTTACTATTTTTATTTCTATGTATTTGATAAGCTGGTTATGTTTCCTGACCTTGGAGAAATATCTTTTTGTAGGAAATGCCCTATGCATCCTAGCAGTATAATCTCCTCTAGTCACCAGAGAGATATATTTTATATGTGCATTTTGTATGGGCTGCATGGGTCCTTCTGGTGTGGTGGACTGGTTCTTCTGTTGTGTGCAGTATGGTAGGTGTGTCTGGCTCCTGGACCAGTTTGTTGCCAGACTCTGCCTTGTGCACAAATAGCTGGCTGCTCATTGGCAGGCTGAGTCACAAAGTGGTTAGCTATGGAACCCTGGGCATCCTAGGGCTAGTGATGGCTCACTGGTGGGCTTAGCTGCATTCTGGTATAGGTTGATCTGGTGAGAGGGTAACATAAAGGAAGGCTGCTGCTGCTGCTGCTAAGTTGCTCCAGTCGTGTTTGACTCTGTGCGATCCCACGGACGGCAGCCCACCAGGCTCCACTGTCCCTGGGATTCTCCAGGCAAGAACACTGGAGTGGGTTGCCATTTCCTTCTCCATTGCATGAAAGTGAAAAGTGAAAGTGAAGTCGCTCAGTCATGTCTGACTCTTTGCGACCCCATGGACTGCAGCCCATTAGGCTCCTCCGTCCATGGGGTTTTCCAGGCAAGAGTACTGGAGTGGGGTGCCATCACCTTCTCTGAAAGGAAGGCTAAGGGTCTCCAAATGAAGGAAATAGGCTGTGAGTATCAGATGTTTTTTATCTCTCTTTTAAGCGGCAGGAGGAAACAAACTACAAGTGTCAGTTTTTGTTTTTTTGTTTTGTTTTTTTTTCCTCTTCTCTATACAAAATTAAAAGGAGGTTTCTTTTAAAATTCTATGTTGCCATGAGGACACCGGGTTCTACCTAAACTTAATTTTTCTCAAACCATGAGCTAACCAATGGGTTTTCTTATGGAAATGTTCTTCTAAAGCGATGTTAATGAACAATGTATTTACCCTAGACTCTTGTGTTTCTTCAAGTCAGTTCACCTAAGACTCAGAACCAACTTGACAAACTAGTACGTTTTACTCATGCAAATGTTCTCTTAAACTATGTTAATGACTTATTAACATAGTTATGTTAAAATCTTATGTTAAATATTATGTCTGCTTGGAAACATGCCTTTCTTCAAGATTCATGTCACTAATTTTATGGCCTGGGACAACATACCTTGTGCCTATGTTATCTCAAAATGCATGTTGGTGGTGAGGGGCCTGGTGTCAGTCTCTGAGTTTGGGGACATTTCCTTTCTCTAATCAACAGCCTGCTGGTACCTATATAACATACTGGTAAAGACTAGCAGGGGGGGCACTCTTTCTGCCCCCTTCTGATGTTTATGTCAGGAGCTTTCTCTGTCTCTTTTATACTTTAATAAAACTTTATCACACAAAAGCTCTGAGCAATCAAACCTTGTCACTGGCCCTGGATTAAATTCCTCTCCTCTGGAGGCCAAGGATCCCATCATCCTTCATGGCTCAGCAACAACCTTTCACTAGCTTCAACTTACCCTTGGGTAAAGCCAGTTCCTGACATGGCTGGCTGCAGCTCAAGAGTGTCCCTAAGGCTGGTGCTATTCTGCTGTTGAACGGGGGTTGAGGCCCATGGGCCCCAGGCTAATGCTGGTTAAGTCATGCTTCCAATTGTGTTTCAGGGTTCCTAGCTACAGGGCTCTTTGTCCTGAATCTGTTGTCAGTCCACTTGGGGAGGTGGGTGGCTAGATCTTGGAGATAATGACTCTGAGTGTCCTAGTGCTGGTGTTTGCCTGTTGGTAGGCAGGGCCAGGGCCTGGAAGATTATAAGGTTGGCACTGGCCTCCTAGTTTGTTGTCTGGTCCTAACAAGATAATCTGTTGGATTTTAGTGGTCCTGGGCCTGGTGTCTGCCTGCTGGTGGGTGGGGTTTGGACTCAAGGGATCCTAGGACTTATTCCTGCTTACCAGTGGGTGAAGCTAGGTCTTTGGGTAGTATCAGCCCACTTTAAGGTAGAGCTTGGACTTGGAGTCTCTGGCTCCAGGGCCCAGGGATCCCAGAGCTTGTATTAGACAATTTTAGGTTGGTACTAAAGCCCCAGGGTTTCTGAGGCCAGTGTTTCTTAACTGTTGTGTGGATTCTGGTCCTGGGATCTCTGGCTGCAGAGCCTTCAGTTTCCTGAATTTGGTGTTGCCTCTGGTGGGTGGGGCTGGTTCTTGACCTGGCACACTGTGGAGTCCAGTGTGTCATGTAGCTTGTGTCAGCTGGCTGGTCAGTGGGAGCAGTTTCTGAGTAATTCAAGAATCCAAGGATCCAGTCTTAGCTGGTTAGTGTCTGCTTGTGGGCAGAGTTGGTTCCTGACAAGATAAGCTGTGGTGCTGCAATGGTCCTGTGGCTGGTGGGTATGGCCAGAGCACAGGGGTCCTGGGGCTGGTACCTGACCACTGGTATGTGATGCTGGTCCCAGGACTAGTGCCACCCCTCTGGTGAGTGGAGCTGAGGCCCAGGGGTTTCAGGGCCTAGTGCCAGCTCACTGGTAGGCAGAGCTGGGTTGTAGTCTCTGGGTACAGGGTCTTTAGCTTTCCAGAGGTAGTGTGTCAATCCACTGGTGGGACAGGGCTGATGTCTGTCCACTGGTTGGTGAGCTGAGTCCTGCAGTTAGTACCTGCACACTGGTGTATGGTGCTGAGTCCTGGGTCCTGTGGTACATAGAGCCATGTCTCAAGGTGGCTGTGGGTTCAGGGAGTCTTAAGGCAGCCTCCTTGGTGGTGGATGGGGCCATGTCCCTGCCCAGATTGTTGCTTGGCCTAAGGTGTACTAGTATTAGTGCCAGCAGGCCAGTAAGCAGGATTGGGTCCCAGTGCTAAGATGGAAGATTCCAAAATGGTTCTTTCCAATACCATTGTCCATGAGGTAGAATGAGTCCCACAGATGGCTGTCACTAGTGTCAATATCTCAAGATAAGTTCCAGTTGCCTCCTGCCTTTCCAGAAGCCTCTCTAAGATGAGGAGGGGAGTCTGACCCAAGTTCATTTAAAGTTACTGCCTCTGCTCTGAGTCCTGGGGTATGGAATTTTGTGTGTGCCCTTAAAGAGTGGAGTCTCTTTTTCCTACCAGCCCTTGAGTTTCCTCAAAATAAGCCTAACTGCCTTCAAAGTCAAATATTCTAGGGGCTCATCATTCTGGCCCAGGATTCCTGTGCTGTGGATACCAATGTGGGGCTCAGACCTGTTGCTTCTTGGGGAGAAACTCTGCAATCTAAATTATTCTCCATTTGTGGGTACTCCACCCAGGAATATTTGCGTATACCACCACTCCACGCATGCTACCTTTCTTGTTTGTAGTTTCTTCTTTACATCTTTAATTGTAGATCTTTTCTGCTAGGTTGTGGTCTTTCTCATCAGTAGTTGTTCAGTAAATAGTTGTAATTTGTGGCCAAAATTTTGATAACTTGAACTTCATTAAAATTTAAAACTTATGCTTGAAAAACACATTGCTAAGAAAATGTAAAGACAAGTCACAGAGTGGGAGAAAATCTTTGCAAAACAGATATCACATATAAAACTGGTATCTAAAAATCACAAAGAAATTTTAGTGTTAATGGTTCCAAATTTTTCATGAAGAAATCTGATAATTTTGGTCATAGGTGACATATATGTACACATAAATTTTTATCTAATAAATAGCACTTTAGAGTAGTGATTTTTTTTTTCTGTATTTATATTAATCACCTGTAAGTTCCTATCAGAGAGTCATATTAGCTTTAGGTAAATAATGCTGTTGAGGGATGTTACTATGCTTCTAAAGCAAAGAAACTTGAAATTCAGTTAGACTGCCAGTGGTGCACATCTCTTCCCAACTTCCTTTAGTAATGCTGCATTGGGGGCTTGAAATCGACCATCATAGGAGAATTTGTATCACAAAAAGGACAGAAATAAATCAAAGATTTTTCTGAGAACCACTTTACTAGGATATTATTGGCCTGTGCTGTCATAATATGTGAAAGTCTATGATTTTTATTATGATTTTTGAAATAATGAAAATAGCAATAGCTTATTAGCTCCTGTTATTACATATAAAAATCTATAGAAGTTAAAGATTTACAAGTTTATCTATATAAAATCAAAGGAGTTATTTAGCTTCAACACTATGTAAGGGTTTAAGATATAGTTTTTAAAGACAGCAGCCTCAAATTTAGATATACCTTGGTCAAAGTTTTGACTCCAACACTTACAATCTATCAGTTCCATTCAGTCCAGGCACTCAGTCCTGTCCTACTCCTTGCCAGCTCATGAACTGCAACACGCCAGGCCTCCCTGTCCATCACCAACTCCTGGAGTCCACCGAAACCCATCTCCATTGAGTCAGTGATGCCATCCAACCATCTCACCCTCTGTAATCCCCTTCTCCTCATGCCCTCAATCTTTCCCAGCGTCAGGGTCTTTTCCAATGAGTCAGCTCTTCACATCAGGTGTCCAAAGTATTGGAGTTTCAGCTTCAGCATCAGTCTTTCCAATGAACACCCAGGACTGATCTCCTTTAGGATGGACTGGTTGGATCTTCCTGCAGCCCAAGGGAATCTCAAGAGTCTTCTCCAACACTACAGTTCAAAAGCATAGGTTCTTTGATGTTCATCCTTCTTTATGGTTCAACTCTCACATCCATACATGACCGCTGGAAAAACCATAGCCTTGACTAGACGGACCTTTGTTGGCAAAGCAATATCTCTGTTTTTCAATATGCTGTCTAGGTTGGTCAAAACTTTCCTTCCAAGGAGCAAGCGTCTTTTAACTTCATGGCTACAATCACCATCTACAGTGATTTTGGAGCCCAGAAAAATAAAGTCTGACACTGTGTCCACTGTTTCCCCATCTATTTGCCATGAAGTGATGGGACCAGATTCCATGATCTTCATTTTCTGAATGTTGAACTTTTAGCCAAATTTTTAACTCTCTTCTTTCACTTCCATCAAGACGCTCTTTAGTTCTTCTTCACTTTCTGACATAAGAGTGATGTCATCTGCATATCTGAGGTTATCCAGTAATCTTGATTCCAGCTTGTGCTTCCTCCAGCCCAGCGTTTCTCATTATGTACCCTCCATAAAAGTTAAATAAGCAGGGTGACAATATACAGCCTTGATGTACCCTTTTTCCAACTTGGTACCAGTCTATTCTTTTTTTTTTTCTACTTTATTTTATTTTTAAACTTTACATAATTGTATTAGTTTTGCCAAATATCAAAATGAATCCGCCACAGGTATACATGTGTTCCCCATCCCGAACCCTCCTCCCTCCTCCCTCCCCATACCATCCCTCTGGGCCGTCCCAGTGCACCAGCCCCAAGCATCCAGCATCGTGCATCGAACCTGGACTGGCAACTCGTTTCCTACATGATATTTTACATGTTTCATTGCCATTCTCCCAAATCTTCCCACCCTCTCCCTCTCCCACAGAGTCCATAAGACTGTTCTATACATCAGTGTCTCTTTTGCTGTCTCGTACACCGGGTTATTGTTACCATCTTTCTAAATTCCATATATATGCGTTAGTATACTGTATTTATGTTTTTCCTTCTGGCTTACTTCACTCTGTATAATAGGCGCCAGTTTCATCCACCTCATTAGAACTGATTCAAATGTATTCTTTTTAATGGCTGAGTAATACTCCATTGTGTATATGTACCACAGCTTTCTTATCCATTCATCTGCTGATGGACATCTAGGTTGCTTCCATGTCTTGGCTATTATAAACAGTGCTGTGATGAACACTGGGGTACACGTGTCTCTTTCCCTTCTGGTTTCCTCAGTGTGTATGCCCAGCAGTGGGGTTGCTGGATCATAAGGCAGTTCTATTTCCAGTTTTTGAAGGAATCTCCACACTCTTCTCCATAGTGGCTGTACTAGTTTGCATTCCCACCAACAGTGTAAGAGGGTTCCCTTTTCTCCACACCCTCTCCAGCATTTATTATTTGTAGACTTTTGGATCGCAGCCATTCTGACTGGCGTGAAATGGTACCTCATAGTGGTTTTGATTTGTATTTCTCTGATAATGAGTGATGTTGAGCATCTTTTCATGTGTTTGTTAGCCATCTGTATGTCTTCTTTGGAGAAATGTCTATTTAGTTCTTTGGCCCATTTTTTGATTGGGTCGTTTATTTTTCTGGAGTTGAGCTGTAGGAGTTGCTTGTATATTTTTGAGATTAGTTGTTTGTCGGTTGCTTCATTTGCTATTATTTTCTCCCATTCTGAAGGCTGTCTTTTCACCTTGCTAATAGTTTTCTTTGATGTGCAGAAGCTTTTAAGGTTAATTAGGTCCCATTTGTTTATTTTTGCTTTTATTTCCAATATTCTGGGAGGTGGGTCATAGAGGATCCTGCTGTGATGTATGTCGGAGAGTGTTTTGCCTATGTTCTCTTCTAGGAGTTTTATCGTTTCTGGTCTTACGTTTAGATCTTTAATCCATTTTGAGTTTATTTTTGTGTATGGTGTTAGAAAGTGGTCCAGTTTCATTCTTTTACAGGTGGTTGACCAGATTTCCCAGCACCACTTGTTAAAGAGATTGTCTTTAATCCATTGTATATTCTTGCCTCCTTTGTCAAAGATAAGGTGTCCATATGTGCGTGGATTTATCTCTGGGCTTTCTATTTTATTCCATTGATCAATATTTCTGTCTTGGTGCCAGTACCATACTGTCTTGATAACTGTGGCTTTGTAGTACAGCCTGAAGTCAGGTAGGTTGATTCCTCCAGTTCCATTCTTCTTTCTCAAGATCGCTTTGGCTATTCGAGGTTTTTTGTATTTCCATACAAATTGTGAAATTATTTGTTCTAGCTCTGTGAAGAATACTGTTGGTAGCTTGATAGGGATTGCGTTGAATCTATAAATTGCTTTGGGTAGTATACTCATTTTCACTATATTGATTCTTCCAATCCATGAACATGGTATATTTCTCCATCTATTAGTGTCCTCTTTGATTTCTTTCACCAGTGTTTTATAGTTTTCTATATATAGGTCTTTAGTTTCTTTAGGTAGATATATTCCTAAGTATTTTATTCTTTCCGTTGCAATGGTGAATGGAATTGTTTCCTTAATTTCTCTTTCTGTTTTCTCATTATTAGTGTATAGGAATGCAAGGGATTTCTGTGTGTTGATTTTATATCCTGCAACTTTACTATAGTCATTGATTATTTCTAGTAATTTTCTGGTGGAATCTTTAGGGTTTTCTATGTAGAGGATCATGTCATCTGCAAATAGTGAGAGTTTTGCTTCTTCTTTTCCCATTTGGATTCCTTTTATTTCTTTTTCTGCTCTGATTGCTGTGGCCAAAACTTCCAAAACTCTGTTGAATAGTAATGGTGAAAGTGGGCACCCTTGTCTTGTTCCTGACTTTAGAGGAAATGCTTTCAATTTTTCACCATTGAGGATAATGTTTGCTGTGGGTTTGTCATATATAGCTTTTATTATGTTGAGGTATGTTCCTTCTATTCCTGCTTTCTGGAGAGTTTTTATCATAAATGGATGTTGAATTTTGTCAAAGGCTTTTTCTGCATCTATTGAGATAATCATATGGTTTTTATTTTTCAATTTGTTAATGTGGTGTATTACATTGATTGATTTGCGGATATTGAAGAATCCTTGCATCCCTGGGATAAAGCCCACTTGGTCATGGTGTACGATCTTTTTAATGTGTTGTTGGATTCTGATTGCTAGAATTCTTTCATGTCCAGTTCTAACTGTTGCTTCCTGACCTGCATACAAGTTTCTCAAGAGGCAGGTCAGGTGGTCTGGTATTCCCATCTCTTTCAGAATTTTCCAGTTTATTGTCACACAAAGGCTTTGGCATAGTCAATAAAGCAGAAATAGACGTTTTTCTGGAACTCTGTTGCTTTTTTAATAATCCAGCAGATGTTGGCAATTTAATCTCTGGTTCCTCTGCCTTTTCTAAAACTAGCTTAAACATCTGGAAGTTCACAGTTCACATACTGCTGAAGCCTGGCTTGTATAATTTTGAGCATTACTTTACTAGCGTGTGCTGCTACTGCTAAGTCACTTCAGTTGTGTCCAACTCTGTGTGACCCCATAGATGGCAGCCCACCAGGCTCCCCCGTCCCTGGGATTCTCCAGGCAAGAACACTGGAGTGAGTTGCCATTTCCTTCTCCAATGCATGAAAGTGAAAAGTGAAAGTGAAGTCACTCAGTCATGGCTGACTCTTAGTGACCCCATGGACTGCAGCCTACCAGGCTCCTCCGCCCATGGGATTTTCTAGGCAAGAGTACTGGAGTGGGGTGCCATTGCCTTCTCTGTTACTAGCATGTGAGATGGGTCCAGTCCTGTGGACACTGCTGAGTTTTCCAAATTTGCTGGCATATTGAGTGCAGCACTTTCACAGCATCATCTTTCAGGATTTGAAATAGCTCAACTGGAATTCCATCACCTCCACTAGCTTTGTTTGTAGTGATGCTTTCTAAGGCCCACTTGACTTCACATTCCAGGATGTCTGGCTCTAGGTGACTGATCACACCCTCGTGATTTTCTGGGTCATGAAGATCTTTTGTACAGTTCTTCTATGTATTCTTGCCACCTCTTCTTAATATCTTCAGCTTCTGTTAGGTCCATACCATTTCTATCCTTTATTGAGCCCATCATTTCATGAAATATTCCCTTGGTATCTCTAATTTTCTTGAAGAGATCTGTAGTCTTTCCCATTCTATTGTTTTCCTCTATTTCTTTGCACTGATTGCTAAGGAAGGCTTTCTTATCTCTCCTTGTTATTTTTGAAACTCTCCATTCAAATGGGTATATCCTTCCTTTTCTCCTTTGCTTTTGGCTTCTCTTCTTTTCACAGCTATTTGTAAGGCCTCTTCATACAGCCGTTTTGTTTTTATGCATTTATTTTCTTGGGGATGATCTAGGACCTACAATCTATAGGACCTTTAGAAATTTAGTTTGTAATATGAATATTTACTTGTGTATAAAATTGAGTTAATAATTATATTTAATTCATAGGATAGTGGTGAAGTCTCAATTATTATAAATAATAAAATTGATAGTTCCTTTCACACAGAAAATGGTTTAAAATGCTGTTTATTGGGAAATTCTCCTTCTAGAATGATAGTACAAGGAGTTCCATAACCTGATCCTTAGGGAAGCAAGCAAAACTAGTTAAAAATACTCAAAAAATTTAACATATCTGGGAATTGTTCAAATGCCATACAATAAATGAAAAATTAAAAAAAGTTCAAGAAAATTTACTAAAACTCAGTAAGAATACTGAGAATTTATCACATTAGGGTCATGGCCAGTTCCCTATCCCTAGGTCAACTGAGAGAAATTCCCTCTGGGTGTGTTTGGGTAAGAAGACAGTTCTCACTATACCCTAACCTCCTCATTAAGGGCTATTGGTTGGATTGTGTCCCTTAATAATGATATATTCAAGTCCTTAGTCCCTGCTACCTCTAAAAGTTACCTTGTTTGGACTTAGTCTTTGCAGGTGTAATTAAATTAATGTAAGGTCCACCTGGAATAGGGTGCGTGCTAATTCATCACTTGTGTCCTTATGAGAGGAGGATTTGTTATACAGATATAAAGAGGACAAGGAAGAAGGCCCTGTGGTGTAAAAAGCACCAATTTGGGTAGCACAGTTACAAGCCAATGAAGGCCAAAAATTTCTGGCAACCATCAGCAACAAGGAAAAGGCAAGATAGGAATCTTCCTTAGGGACTTTGGAGGGAGAATGGCCCTACCATTATTTTGGTTGTATTACTTTTGGCCACCATAACTGTGAGAGAATAACTTTCTGTGATTTTAAGCTACTCAGTTTGTGGTATATTGTTATGGCAGCCCTAGGAAATTAACATGTCTTATCAGGAGGGGTAGGCTTCCAGGCATTCTAAGTCCCTCCAAGGTGAATAGATAAAATTTCTGGTGAATGTAGCCAAGAGGGTAAAGCCCAATTCCTCCACCCAGACCATAACCTAAGTATAGAGACTCTATTCCAGTCACAAAAGGTTGAGGATACTGGAGCCCTGATCACCCTCACTCCAACTCAAGTTAAACTCTATAATAAAAAGACTAAAGTGGTCAAATGGTATGAATTAATAGCTCTCCAAAGAAGATAGACAACCAAAGATTAAGCACATGAAAATTTACTCAGCATGATTAGCCATGAAAGAAATGCAAACCTAAACCACAAGAAGATACCAAATCATACCAAGTAGTATGGTTTTAATTTTAAAAACACAGATGATAGCAAATGTTAGTAAGAATGTGGAGAAATTAGAACCCACATACATTGACATTTCGGATTAAAAATGTTGAAGTCACTTTGAAAACAGTCTGGCAGTTCCTCAAAATGTTACACATCAAGTTACCTTATGACCTAGCAATTCCACTCCTAAAGATTTGAAGAGTTGTTCAAATAAATATTTGTACATAAGTGTTCATACTGGCAGTATTCACAATAGCAAAAATGTGTAAATAGTTTAAATATCCATAAAGTGATGAAAAAAGAATTGTGGTATATCCATACAATGGAATTTTACATGACCATAAAAATGAACTAAGTGATATATATGTTGGGGCTTCCCAAGTGGTGCTAGGGTAAAGAACTTGCCTGCCAATGAAGGATATGTAAGAGATACGGGTTCCATCCCAGGGTTGGGAAGATCCCCTGGAGAAGGATATGGCAACCCACTCCAGTATTCTTTCCTGGAAAATTCCATGGACCGAGGAGCCTATTGGGCTACAGTCCACAGGTCTGCAAAGAGTTCGACGTGACTGAATACACATATACTAAATGAAAGAAATTTTAAACAGTAGGTCATGTATTGTATGATACTATATATATGAAATGTCCAGAATAAGCAAATCTACTGAGAGAGAAAGACTAGTGGTTGCCTTGAGCTAGGAGGAATGAATGTATTGTTAGGTGATGGCTATGTGGTGTGGGGCTTTTTTGGGGCAATTGAAAATATTTTAGATGTTCTAAATCTGAGGTGAAGTACATCAAATTATATTTTAATAAAGCTATTAAAATGTTATGTGTTATAATGACAGGTTTAAGAAGGAAAATGAAAATAAATTTATCTATTATAATATTTGGGTGATCATTCTTGGTTGATTGTGTGTGTATATATATATATAAATAAATCTTGATCACATAAATATTAGAATATATATTTACTCTGGGTTAAGATGGTCATTTTATTATATTGTATTTATTTTCATTTTTTATTCCAAATATTTATTTAGCACTTGAAAGATAATGTTGATCTTTTTTCTTTATACACTTTCCTCTAGCATTCAAATTTTTTCCCTGAGGATATATTACTTTTACAGTAAATGAAATAAAGTTTCTTAGAAGGATAGGATTCTCTTTAAAAAAATTTTGCCAACAATAAAGTGCTGGATAGAAGAAATAAAAGTATGTTTCTTAATTAATTTGTTGTGCTATGTTAAAGACCAAAGAAAATTGATATTGGAATAGACAGAAGAAATAGATTTTTTCCATTTTTTTGACATGCAAAAATTTTTATATAAATAATGTATCAATTTAGTGAGTTTGAAGATAAGTATATACTCATGAAACCCTCACTACAGGCTATGCCATAAACTTGTGGCATAGCCTCGAAAAGTTACCTCAAAAAGTTTCCCCCTGACCTCTTATTTATTATTATTATTATTATTATTATTGCTTTTTGTTATAAAACTTAACACAAGATCTACCCTCTTAGAAAAATTTCAAGCATATAACACAATATTAAATGTAGGTACTGTGTTGTGTCGGGCTTCCTATATGGCACTAGTGGTAAAGCACCCACCTGAAAATGCAAGAGGCATAAGAGACATGGGTTCGATCCCTGGGTCAGGAAGATCCTCTGGAGGAAGGAATGGCAACCCACTCCAGTATTCTTGCCTGAAAAATTCCATGGACAGAAGAGCCCAGTGGACTATAGTCCATGGGGTCACAAAGATTCCGACATGACTGAAGTGACTTAGCACACACACACTGTGCTGTGTAATAGATCTCTAGTACTTATGTAACAGAAACTTTATACTCTGACTAATAAGTCCCCATTTCCCCCTCTTATTTTATTTTAAATATATATATATATATATATAATTTATTTTTAATGTTAAATATCTGGCTACAATAAAATTAATACATCTCAGTTGTTCAAGTCTGAATTTTTATGAATATGTATACTCATGTATCCAACAACAAAAACAAGATATGTAACATTTCTATCACCCTAAATATTCTTTCATTTTCCATCCAGTCCATCTTCACCATCTCCACAAGACAACTACCTTCTGATTTTTATTGGTTTAGTTTTTGCTTTTCCTTGACTTTCAGATAAATGGAATTACATACTATGATTTGTAGTTTGCTGCTTTAGCTTAACATAATATTTTTGGAATTAATTTATGTTGCTGTATTTTTGTCAGTATTTGTTTTTGATTTGAAAATTTGTCTATACATTCTGTTGATAAATACTGTTTCTTTCCCAGGTATGAGCTATTGTGAACCAGTCTGATACACAAATCTTTTGTGAATTGATATTTTCATTGCTCTTAGATTAAAAAAGTAAACAAGGAATTACATTATTGTGTTTTAGTGCAGACTGCCAAACAGCCTTCCAAGATTGTAGCAGTTTATATACCTACAAGCAACCAGTCTGTTAGAATTCCTATTTTGTCATATCCTCACCAATTTAGTATTTTTTTAAATTTTAGTTATTCTGGTGCATATTGATGGCATCTTTTTATAATATTGATTTCTGCTTTTCACAGTAAATAATGATATTAAGCAATTGCTCATGTTTATTGGGTATTTATATATTCTGTGAACTGTTTGTTCAAGTCTTTTGCCTATTTTGCATTGCACTGTATGTCTTTTTATAATTATTTGTAGGCATTTTTATATATTCTGGATAAAATTGATATTTGAATATGAGACATCAGATATAATCCTGTATTGAAATCTTGTGATGTAGTAAAGTATTCAAGATAAATACATGAAGATTTAACACTATTTTAAAACAATAAACTGGTGAGCTAATGTCTTACAAGCACACCAGCTGAAGTTTGCATTCTTTCAAATGTAGATCCAAGTATAGTTTACTTCCCCCCTCTGAATTAAGCTTATAGGAATGATATTTCTATGCAGGAGAACGGTAATGCAATTTTCTCTAAAGCTGGTTAGTTGCTTTGTTCCCCTAAGTCCACCAATATCTTTCTATTGTTTCAGTTCAGTTCAATTGCACAGTCATGTCTGACTCTTTGTGAACCCATGGACTGCAGTATGACAGTCTTCCCTGTCCATCACCAACTCCTGGAGGTTACTCAAACTCATGTCCATTGTCCCCTTCTCCTGCCTTCAGTCATTCCCAGCATCAGGGTCTTTTCAAATGAGTCAGTTCTTAGCATCAGGTGATCAAAGTATTGGAGTTTCACCTTCAGTATCAGTCCTTACAATGAACACCCAGGACTGATCTCCTTTAGGATGGACTGGTTGGATCTTCCTGCAGTCCAAGGGACTCTCAAGAGTCTTCTCCAACATCACAGTTCAAGAGCATCAATTCTTTGGCACTCAGCTTTCCTTATTGTCCAACTCTCACATCCATACATGACTACTGGAAAAACCATACCTTTGTGTAGATGGACCTTTGTGGAAAAGTAATCTGTCTGCTTTTTAATAGGCTGTCTAGGTTGCTCATAACTTTTCTTCCAAGGAGCAAGCATCTTTTAATTTCATAGCTGCAGTCACAAACTGCAGTGATTTTAGAGCCACAAAAATAGTCTCTCACTGTTTCCATTGTTCCCCATCTATTTGCCATGAAGTGATGGGACCGAATGCCATGATCTTAGTTTTCTGAATGTTGTGTTTTAAGCTAACTTTTTCACTCTCCTCTTTCAGTTTCATCAAGAGGCTCTTTAGTTCTTCACTTTCTACCATAAGGATGGTGTCATCTGCGTATCTGAGGTTACTGATATTTCTCCCATCTTACCTGTTAACCAAGAGGTAATCCCATCCTGAATTTAGGAGGAGATCGTATCATTATTGATGATTTCATAAGTTATTTCCTCCTAAGATGTTTCATAAGAGACTTTATAATGACTATATGCAATCAGAAATAACATGGCCATTTTATGAATTCAGCATAAAATTGCTAGAAAATCATTTTTAAGAGGAAAATTGTTATAGCTAGAGATAACCCTGGCAAACAAACTGCTAGGGAGATTAAATTCCACTGGATACAGACAATTTGTGTTGACAGTATACCTATCAGGAGACCCCATCATCCCAGGGTAGAACATGAACCTACAATTGCCTGGTGTACTTTCTTAATGTCTTTCAAATACATTTGAAAGCCAGGTTATCTATTCCAGGTAATACCAATTTAAATTGCTACATCCTTCTTCTTCATCTTTTTTAAGTACAGTACCATTTAATAGGTGAAAAAGTATATTCTTTTTGAAGGAAAAAAATATTGTCACTGGCAAAGAGATTAAACTAGTGTAGAAGAGGAGCAAAAAAAAAAAAAGAAAAGAAATAGGAAAAGACATTATTACAAAACTGATTATAAACCTCCAGAATAATCTGTGTTGATAGAATAAAAATATTTATAAATATAAAGGACAGCTAATGAAATACAAAAAGTCCTGAATACTTGCATTTCTCACACTCTATGATACATAGCAATTGGACGGGCAAATAAGTAAATAACTATTTCCTTTTCTGCTTTTTTTTTTTTTTTTGTATAGAGGGTAAGGTGGAGTTTCTTTCTTTTCCAGGCCTTCATTGCATTTCACACTCTTCCCAATTCCCCTCATGGCTACTTGATAACAATCTTCTATCTACCTGGAATGGATATGAAAATAAGTGAGAAGCAACCAGGTAGTTTATAGTGTCTGAATCACTGGTTTCACTAAGAACATGTAAACTGCTGAGTGTTGAATTAAGACCCCCAAGAAGATGATTTATATAGGCCTTGGAGACTACACAAATGATGACTAGAAGTCCAGTGCTTTCTATCAGTTCTTAGGGTAGATAGACCCATGAGTTACTGAATATAGTCTTGGTGTAATATCTAGTTCAGGACTGAAAAAGAGAAATTGTTCCTTCTTGTGTTCTATAGCAAACAGTAAACGTAAGCCCTACCCACATGTGTTGAAACAAAACTTTTCATGGATCATCATTGCTAAGATCTTGAAAATAAGCACCTATTTTCTGACTCTATAAAATATCATTATAATATAATAACCATTTATTCAGTATTGGATCTTCATGTCATATCAGTACAAAATAATCTGTAATGTGGTTTCTCAGGAAAGAGTAAAATTTTTCATTCATGGACATTTTATTTTGAAAACATTATGACTTTGGAAATATGTTTTTTCATGCAATGAAGTTGGTGTCCAAGATGGTAAAAAAAAGAAGCAAATACATTAGTCACTCACACCCCTACTCTCCCACCCATATGTATTTAAAGCTTCTAAAAATAATCATCAGAACCATATATATCCAAATATAAGAATACTGCTATGTTTTCAGTGCTCCCTCAAGCTTTTTCAATTTCAACTTATATTCAGTTCAGTTCAGTTCAGTCACTCAGTCATGTCCGACTCTTTGCGACCTCGTGAATCGCAGCATGCCAGGCCTCCCTGTCCATCACAAACTCCCAGAGTTCACTCAGACTCAAGTCCATCGAGTCAGTGATGCCATCAACTTATACTAATAATATATAATTTTCAATGTCTTTCATCTATATCATAAAATATTTATTTAAAAGCTCTTGATAATTGTGTTCCTATGTTAGTTGCAGATATTGATTTGCAGTTAAACACTTCACAGCTGAATGAGTAGAGGCTAGGCATGATCTAGATATATAAAATCTAGAGAAATCATGGATCATTTACCTACCATGGAAAGGCAATTGGACTCCACCTAGTGGATAAAAGTTGTGTGTGTGTGTGTGTGTGTGTGTGTGTGTGTGTGTGTTTTAACCTTGTTGAAGGAGTCAGAGGCATGTGCAAATATATTATTTACATCACCTAACAATTCAGAAAACTAGGGATCAAAATGGTCAGTGACTAAAGTTACATAGAGACACAATTATGGCCAGATGTATTAGAGAAATAAAACCCATTTCTCTAGCATTTAGGAGTTTACTTACCTCCAGTAGTGATCTTAACTACTGGAACTTATAATTTATGAAAGGAAATGGAAATCATAAGTCATGTACACTGTCATTTTTATTTGAGAACATTGTAGAAAATGTAGGAAATTTGAAAAGGATTAATAACAAATGTTTAAGTATTTGAGAGTGTCCATAGAATAGAAATATAATTCAAAGGCCAAACAAATACTAGAATAGTTCAAAATTCAACAAGTACTAGTTATATGACTTCTTGCATGTAGTGTGACTTACAAATATCTAATTAAAAGAAGATATCTGGAAAACATTTCACAAAAGTAGACAAATCAAATATTACCAATTGACCAAGAGAAATAAGTCAAATAATGTGTTCTAAAGGGAAACGTAAACCCTTGGGGCCAGTTATATTAACTCTTATTTTACAGCCTTCAGCTGTTTGTATATCATTTGTGTGGCATTAGATAGATTTCATAAATTTGTTATTTTACTGTTTCTGGATGTAACCTTCCCTTTCTTTACCATCTTCATGGATGCTCATGTGTATCTCTTTACCTTAAATACTTATCATATTATCTTATCTGTCAAAATTATACCCATTCTCTAAAAAGCAATTTCAAATGCTATCCCTTTCTTAGAATTCTTATAATCCCCAGTAGCTGGTAAACAGGACCACAAATGTGTTGGCACTCCTCCCATTGAGAGATGTGTTCTATGGGCCCTTCTCTTAAATTTGTGTGAGCTCTGTGACTACTTTGACTAAATATACTATGATAGAAGTAACACTGCAGAGAAGGCAATGGCACCCCACTCCAGTACTCTTGCCTGGAAAATCCTATGGATGGAGGAGCCTGGTGGGCTGCAGTCCATGGGGTCGCTAAGAGTCAGACACGACTGAGCGACTTCACTTTCACTCTTCACTTCCATGCATTGGAGAAGGAAATGACAACCCACTCCAGTATTCTTGCCTGGAGAATCCCAGGGACGGGAGAGCCTGGTGGGCTGCCGTCTATGGGGTGGCACAGAGTTGGACACGACTGAAGCGACTTAGCAGCAGCAGCAACAGCAGAATTAACACTGTGTCAATTTCTACATACAAGCCTAAAGTGATCAGTAATTTTCACTCTGAGATTTTAATTGGTACCTTTGAAGTAATTCTGCTGCCATGCCAACAAGGGTCCATCTAGTCAAGGCTATGGTTTTTCCAGTACCCATGTATGGATGTAAGAGTTGGACTATAAAGAATGCTGAGCACTGAAGAATTGATGCTTTTGAACTGTGGTGTTGGAGAAGACTTTTGAAAGTCTCTTGGACTGCAAGGAGATCCAACCAGTCCATCCTAAAGGAGATCAGTCCTGAGTGTTCATTGAAAGGACTGATATTGAAGCTGAAGCTCTAATACTTTGGCCACCTGATTCGAAGAACTGACTCATTTGAAAAGACCCTGATGCTGGGAGAGATTGAGAGCAGGATAAGGGGATGACAGAGGATGAGATGGTTAGATGGCATCACCAACTTAATGGACATGAGTTTGGGTAAACTCCGGGAGTTGGTGATGGACAGGGAGGCCTGGTCTGCTGCAGTCCATGGGGTCACAAACAGTCAGACATGACTGAACGACTGAACTGAACTGAACTGCCATGAAAGCTATCCTAAAACTGTCCTAAAACTATCATGCTATAGGAAGCCAAATTACCCATGTGGGTGGGTTGAGTGGAGAGAGTGAGAGAGATGTTTGGCTAGTCTTTCCTATTCTAGCCATATCATTTCAGGTACCTGAAATGTGAATGAAGAAGCCTTATAGGGCAGTATAGTCTCAGCTGACAAGACAGAAAGAACAGAAAAACCCAGCTAATAGCCAGAGTCAGGATCCAGACACATCTAGCCATCTGCTGCTGCTGCTGCTAAGTCGCTTCAGTCGTGATCGACTCTGAGTGACCCCATAGATGGCAGCCCACCAGGCTCCCCTGTCCCTGGGATTCTCCAGGCAAGAACACTGGAGTGAGTTGCCATTTCCTTCTCCAATGCATGAAAGTGAAAAGTGAAAGTGAAGTCACTCAGTCGTGTCCGACCCTCAGCGACCCCAATGACTGCAGCCTTCCAGGCTCCTCCATCCATGGGATTTTCCAGGCAAGAGTACTGGAGTGACGTGCCATTGCCTTCTCCTTAGCCATCTGAGGAACCTCCAATTATTAAGCCACTCTAGCTGACATCTGAATCATTATGCAACACAGAGAAGCCATCCCTACTCTACCCTGACTGAATACTGATTCACCAGTAATCATAAACATAATTGAATATTTATTGTTTTATGCCACTACTATTTGGGGTAGATTTTTATGCAACACTTCTTAATTGGAACATCCCATATGTGATCTGTTTTGTATTTGTGAATTAATAGTAAGCACTACATGTTTAATTCATGGAATTTGTCATATTCTGAAGTACATTTATAAATTTGTCTTAAGTTCTCTAATTTGGTTTTAAAGTCTTTAATGTAAGCAGGTGTATTTGTTCAAACACCTAATTTAATATCCCTTACACAAAGGAAATATTCAAAATATATCTATTGAGATAAATTTCCTAATTCTTAGTTCTCAATAGATTCTATGGTTTCAGCAATTATAGAAAAATACACTATCATGGAGCCTATATTTTCAACCAAGTAATTCACAGTGTTAGATAAAAGCTGCAGATAAAATAGAGGTTAATCACACTAACAGTCTTTACAAGCTATATTGTAGAGAAAGGGAATGATTTAATTCTTTGCAGAGAGATTCAACTGTAACTTGAAGCATTCTTTTTAGTAAATACCACTGAATAGGCAAAACTAAAATGAGAAGCTCTTACCTGAGGTACAGGCATATGAGGAAAAAAAAAAAAATTAAAAGTCAAGGAGTCCAGATCTCAACCTAAGCTATCCAAAGGCTGGTTCTTCAGGTTGATGTATGATGTGTTAACACACAGTGAATGAAAGTTCTGAAATGACAAGGAAAATTGCTTGCTTTAGAGAACACTGACAATGTTCTGTTGAAACAGATGACATTCAAAGTAGGAAATTCAAAAGCAATTTCAGTATTCCTCTAAGTAATTATAAAAATGCATTTTATGTTAATGTAGCCTAAGCAAAAGTCCATTTGTTGGACGATCAAAACCCCAATAGCTAATTTGCCCACCCTGCAAACATAACATCATCTCAATTAAAAAAAAAAAAAACAAACACTTGAATACATGAAGTAATGGCTACTAGTCTCAAAAAAGAATTTTTATGTAATAAATTTATTTGTTTTGTAGCTTTTTAAGATATGTATTCAAGTACCATAAGAAAGTTCCAAAACATGTCTTTCTTGTCAAAAGAAGAAAACAAACAAACTTTGTCAAGAAAGGTTTCTAACCTTTCTTTTTCCCTCGTAAGATGTTGTAAGAAAACAGCAATTTATCACAAAATATGCCAAGTTTTAACCTAAGTTAAAACATGCATTAAAAACATGCGCTCTAAGTCTCTCCTTGGTTACGGTTCTAAATTTCATTGCCTATAAGTTGGCTTAAAGCTCAACATTCAGAAAATGAAGATCATGGCATCTGGTCCCACCACTTCATGGGAAATAGATGGGGAAACAGTGGAAACAGTGTCAGACTTTATTTTTCTGGGCTCCAAAATCACTACAGGTGGTGACTGCAGCCATGAAATTAAAAGACGCTTACTCCTTGGAAGGAAAGTTATGACCAACCTAGATAGCATATTTGCCAACAAAGGTTCGTCTAGTCAAGGCTATGGTTTTTCCTGTGGTCATGTATGGATGTGAGAGTTGGACTGTGAAGAAGGCTGAGCGCCAAAGAATTGATGATTTTGAAGTGTGGTGTTGGAGAAGACTCTTGAGAGTCCCTTGGACTGCAAGGAGATCCAACCAGTCCATTCTGAAGATCAGCCCTGGGATTTCTTTGGAAGGAATGATGCTAAAGCTGAAACTCCAGTACTTTGGCCACCTCATGCAAAGAGTTGACTCATTGAAAAAGACTCTGATGCTGGGAGGGATTTGGGGCAGGAGGAGAAGGGGACGACAGAGGATGAGCTGGCTGGATGGCATTGCTGACTCAATGGACGTGAGTCTCAGTGAACTCCGGGAGTTGGTGATGGACAGGGAGGCCTGGCGTGCTGTGATTCATGGGGTCACAAAGAGTTGGACACGACTGAGTGACTGATCTGATCTGATAACATAATTATTTATATTTTCATGACTCCTCTAGTAAGGTTTTACATTTAACATTCATTCTTTCAAAAATCATTGATTCCTATGTGTCAGGCCCATAAACTAGAATCTGGGGACAGAAAGATTAATAGTACTACTGGAGAAACACATACCCCCATCCTGACATTTCCATAAGAAGGGATTTCAAATCCTTTTTGGGCCTCTTTCCTCACCCTTAATCACTGTAGCTGGCAATCAGGGATGACTTGTTTTACAGCTAAATTTGGAAATAGTAACTAGGAATGCATAAACTGTACCTTTCTTTTGCTGTGTACAGTTGATTTGTTCTCCAGAGCCAGTTCTTCTCGGCTCTTCCTTAATTCTTACCTGACTAATGCTTTCATGAATTGTAGGCATGCCTGGCCCTGGAGTGACTATGACAGGATGAGTGAATCTGCCTAATTTTAGGGTCCATGTAGCATGTTTGTTTGTCTCTTGCAGTACGTGACATCTTCCAACTTAGCCACTGTCAGTAATAAAAGAAATAGTTTGGCCAAGAATTTTATTATTTGTTTTATCCTCAATGTTTTCAGAGCCAGAGTGGAGAATATGAGTGCTCTTTATGAGAGGCTGTCTCCAGTATCTCAACAAATAAGAAATGGTTCTTGCCTTTATAATTCAATTGGGTAGAAAAAAACAAAAAAATAATAAAATAGATGATAAGTACACAGTGTACTTAACATCTGTTTTATTATTTTTACAAATATAAAAATTATAATATAATTATAAATTATATAATGTTAAACATATAATTATATATCATATGATATATGTTTTATTATTTATATATATACATAAAATTGGGCTTCCCTTGTGGCTCAAAAGCTAAAGAATCTGCTTGCAATGCAGAAGACTTGGGTTGGATCCCTGGGTCAGGAAGATCCCCTGGAGAATGAAATGGCAACCCATTCCAGTATTCTTGCCTGGAGAATTCCATGGACAGAGGAGCCTTATGGGCTACACAATTATAGTGTGATTACATTACACACACACACACACACATATATATATATGTGTATATATATATATATATAATTAAAGTGTGTTATGTGTGTGGAGGCCTGGGTTTATGTGGGGACTATAATTACAAGTTTGATACTGCTGGAAATTAACAGTGTGAGGTAGGAAATGGTGTAATAAGATAAGACTGGAGTTCTAGGCAGGGTCTTGTATGCTATCTCAAGAAGCTTACACACTATTTTGACAGGGATGATAAAATACTGAATGATTTAAGAATGGAAGTGACCTGATAAGATTTGTTCATGGCACCTGGAGGTATATATTAATATAATGGATTACATATGGAGAAGAGTACAGATAGGGAGACCATTTAAGAAACTGTTGGCAGTAGTACAGGCAAAAACTAAAAAGAATTCAGATTAAGAAATAATAGAATTGAAAAGACAAAAAGGAAATGATTTAGAAAATGTTTATGAAATAAAATCAACAGGATTTGATCATTGAAAAACTGTGTTGATGATGGGGAATGAGAAATCCAGGGTGATACTCTATTCTCTAAGTTTTGTAAATGCATTTACTATAGTGTCATCAACTAAAAAAATTAAAAAGGAGGAAATACCTGGACAATGATAATGATTTTAACTTGCAAAATGTGAGAATTTGATATGTCAATGGGAAATCTAGGCTTGAAATATCTCCAAATTCCTAGATAAATGATTCCAAAAGTCTGAGAGGAAGTTATAGTTAGAAACTTATAAGTATAAGTTATAAGGACTAGAAAGATAAGGACTAGATAAAATCAAATGTAAAGTGTATAGTGTAAGTATTAGATCAAGGATGAGACTCTCACTGATATCACAATTTAACAGCACATGTTTGAAGATAAGCCCATTAGGGAGACAGACGAAAAGTAATCAAGAAAACACAGTGCCATGGAAGCCAAGGGAGTATATGCTACTGCTGCTAAGTCACTTCAGTCGTGTCTGACTCTGTGCGACCCCATAGACAGCAGCCCACCAGGCTCCCCCGTCCCTGAGATTCTACAGGCAAGAACACTGGAGTGGGTTGCCATTTCCTTCTCCAATGCAGGAAAGGGAAAAGTGAAAGTGAAGTCGTTCAGTCGTGTCCGATGGGATTTTCCAGGCGAGAGTACTGGAGTGGGGTGCCATTGCCTTCTCCGCAAGGGAGTAGAGAGATTAAATATATATATATGAGCAATAAGTGATGATGAATGTAGTAGAGAAATGTAGTAAGGTAAAGACTGAAAAGATATCTCCTGGATTAGTAAGAGTAGTTTTGACTGGAATGTTTTAGACAAAAGCAAGATTAAAGAAAAATGAGATAATGAGAAGTGAAGAACTAAGGAAGAGTGGCTGTAAATAACAATTTTGAGAAGTTTTCAGTAGAATTTAAGAGTGATTGCAAAGTGTATTAAAAGTATTTTTTTTTTCTTACAAGATACCTTAGCACTTTTATATAAGGATGGACAGAAAACACAGAAACCAGAGAGCTTGATGATACAGTGAAGAGAGAATGATTGACTGCATGGATTTAAGTCCTAGAGGAGATGAGTTAGCAGTTAGGATCAAAGGCACAAAACAGAGTAAACCTGAACAGAAGAAAGGATATCTTTGAGACTGTGGGGGGATGTTAAAATGGATCATGTCAGATGGTTGCAAATTTTTCCATACTCTTGAAAGCTAGGTCATCTGATGAAACAGAAGGTTGAGGATACATTTGAGGGTTTCAGAAAAGAGTTGAAATTTTGCAAAAGTATTTACAAGAAATTAAGTAATTTGCTGACTGTAGTATGTGTATGTCTACTGTTTTTGCTTCCAATAATTTCCCTCTGGTTATCAATTGCTCCCCCACCTCAATTCTGACTTTGCACTTTTGCCAAATTTGTAATGTGTGTCTAATACAGTAACTTCATTGATTAATTTAGAAATTGCCATAGATCCCAGTGTAAGTCAATCAGAACAGAACTTCATGGTTTCCAGAGAGGGAGAGGTATGTTTGTCCTCAGAGACACATCAAATAGTTGCATAAACTGTGCATTGCCCATTTTCAGGGGCTCTGTTTATATTGACTAAAACATGAATGGTGCCACCTGGAGTTTTGCAGCATGGCCCATCCATCTTTTTTGGATTCAGTTTTGTAAGTCTGTATCTTACCAGCAGCCATTTTGTTGTCACCAGGAGACAGCTTGTCAGAGAATGAAGCAACATAGCGAATGCCCAGTTCAGAGAATGATCTGAACTGGGCTTTTACTCTGAGGCTCCAGTCAAGCTATCCCATAATTTTTAACCCATTGAACATTAACATAAAAATGCTCTTCTTTATTTTTGTACACCACTGGGATTCAAGTTTCCAGCACTTGCACAAACACACATTTTATTTAAAAAAAACACTGTTGTCTGTTGTCAGTTGTCTGTGAATTAATAAGAAAATATTCATTTGTTAATTTGCTTCAAATGGCCCTAGTAGAGTTCCATTCTCACAGAGATGGGGTAATAAATGCCTTGCAATATGAGTATTACTGCTTTATATCTATTTTCATCCACAGAGACAGAAGAAATAGTACAAATAGTATTAAATGATAATAAGAAATTGAGTGATTTCCTTCTGTTTGAATTTTCTTTCCTTCTTTTCTTGACACTTAAAGTCAATTAAATGAGAAAACTAATATGCTATTCCTTCTGTGCAACGATGATTATACCAGTTCATTGACAGGGTAAGTTCTTGTATCTGTTTACATCATTATTCCCTCAGGGATACCAGTGTAAGGAGGAGAGTTATGAAACAGAGTTTGGCCTTACTCCTGTCCCTCAAACATGCCACTTATTCTTGCATTGGAGCCATGACACATCTTATTTCCTATGTTTATTTTTTGTGCTGAGCTTTCAGATTTTCAAATGGAGGTCTCTTTCTCCTAGATCACAGCTCAAATGCTGCCTCTTCAGAGAGCGTTCCCTGACCATTCTAGCCAAAGTAATATCTTTATTTTCAGCAGCAATCTGTCCTCTTATAGTCTTTATTTTCTCTAATAGCTTCTAATATATATATTCTAATATAATATTAATGTGTTATATATATATATATATATATAGATAGATAGATAGATAGATATAGATATATGTATATATGTTGTGTGTTTAGTCACTCAATCATGTCTGGGTGTTTGTGATCCTTTGGACTGTAGTCCGCCATGCTCCTCTGTCCATGGAATTTGTCAGGCAAGAATACTGGAATGGGTTGCCATTTCCTCCTCCAGAGAATCTTCCTGACCCAGTGATCCAACTTGTATCTTCCATATCTCTTGCATTGAAAGCAATTTCTTTACCTGTTGAGCCATCTGGGAAGCCTATATATATTTATGGACTTCCTTGGTGACTCAGACTGTAAAGACTCTGCCTGCAATGCAAGAGACCTGGGTACAATCCTTGGGTTAGGAAGATTCCCTGGAGAAGGGAATGGCTTACCCACTCCAGTATTTTTGCCCAGAGAATTCCATGGGCAGAGAAGCCTGATGGGCTGCAAATCACAAGGTTGCAAAGAGTCAAACATGATTGAGTGACTAACACTATATATTTATATGATACACATATGTGTGTGTGTGTGTGTAAACTAGGTATGTATATATACACTTTTTTCTGTGCTAGAAGATAAGGCCCAATGAGGAGAAGGACTATGTTTTGATTTCTGCTGGGCTTACCAGCATCTCTAAAAGTGCGTTGACACATATAAATCAATAAATACTGGTTAAATGTGTAACTTAACAATATACATGGCAATATACAAAAATACACATTAAAATTATTGTCTCCTCTGGGGGGAAAAATTACAAAAATGCACACTAATATTTAAAAGATGATATATGTTTTAAAGAATTATGGAAATTAAGTCCTTCAAATTTTGGTCATTACTTTTATGTTAGATTAGTAGCACAATACTTGTCACAATGTGTACATAGTAAAGATAAATGTTAGCTATTTTATCTCTTAGAGGTTTCCTATTTTGCATGTCTTTATTATAGTACTTATCACATAATATTGTAAATATTAGTTGCAGCATTTAAGAATACAGATATAGTCTTAAATATTCATGACTGTTCAGTTCAGTTCAGCCACTCAGTCATGTCTGATTCTTTGTGACCTTATGGATGGCAGCATGCCAGGCTTCCCTGTCCATCATCAACTCCTGGAGCTTGATCAAACTCATGTCCATTGAGTTGGTGATGTCATCCAATCATCTCATCCTCTGTCATCCTCTTCTCCTCCTGCCTTCAATCTTTCCCAGCACCAGGGTCTTTTTCAATGAGTCAATTCTTCGCATTAGGTGGCCAAAGTATTGGAACATCAGCTTCAGCATCAGTACTTCCAACGAATATTCAGGACTGATTTCCTTTAGGATTGACTAGTTTGATTTCCTTGCAGTCCAAGGGATATAGAACAGTCTTTTGGACTCTGTGGGAGAGGGAGAAGGTGGGATGATTTGGGGGAATGGCATTGAAACATATATAGTATCATATAAGAAACCAGTCGTCAGTCCAAGCTCGATGCATGATACAGGATGCTCAGGGCTGGTGCACTGGGATGACCCGGAGGGATGGTAGGGGGAGGGAGGTAGGAGTGGGGTTCAGGATGGGGAACATGTGTATGCCCGTGGCGGATTCATGTTGATGTGTGGCAGAACCAATACAATATTGTAAAATAATTAGCCTCCAAATAAAAGAAATAAATTAAAATTTTTAGAGTCTTGTCCAACACCATAGTTCAAAAGCATCAATTTTTGGTGGTCAGCTTTCTGTATACTTCAACTCTCACATCCATACATGACTACTGGAAAAACCATAGCTTTGACTAGATTGAATTTTGTTGGCAAAGTCATGTCTCTTCTTTTTAATACACTGTCTAAGTTGGTCATAGCTTTTGTTCCAAGGAGCAAATGTCTTTTAATTTCATGGCTGTAGTCAACATCTGCAGTGACTTTGGAGCCCAAGAAAATAAAGTCTTTCACTGTGTCCATTGTTTACCCATCTCTTTGCCATGAAATGATGGGACTGGATGCCATGATCTTAGTTTTCTGAATGTTGAGCTTTAAGCCAACTTGTTCACTCTCCAATTTCACTTTCATCAAGAGTCTCTTTAGTTCTTCTTTGCTTTCTGCCATATGGGTTGTGTCATCTTCATTTCTGTGGTTATTGATATATCTCCCAGGAATCTTGATTCCAGCTTATGCTTCATCCAGTCTGGCATTTCATATGATGTACTCTGCATATAAATTAAATAAGCAGGGTGACAATATACAGCTTTGATGTAGTCCTTTCCATATTTGGAACCAGTCTGTTGTTCCATGTTCAGTTCTAACTGTTGCTTCTTGATCTGCATACAGATTTCTCAGGAGGCTGGTCAGGTGGTCTCATATTCCCAAATTTTGAAGACTTTTCCAGTTTGTTGTGATCCAACACACGACTATTGGATTTAACAGTTTTGCATTATTTTATGTAAGTACTTCTTTGGGGTTTCAAAGATCCAATAATCCTGAAAGAGTCATTTTAAAAAATGCCAAACTTCCCCCATCACTCTCAATATACATTTGAGACCAACTTAGAGTTGTGACATTTGCCTAAGGTAAGAAAGCTGCTCAACTGCCCAGACAAACTACTGTTGACTTAATAAGAAGCTATACATTTATGAGAATCATTTTTTTTTAAATGGACAGACTCTTGAGTATCTTCCAGTATTCATAAATTGGAGCAAGAGTATAGGCACCAATGTGTTCAAGCTCAAAAACTCTTCTAGTTTGAATCTTGGGTTATTGTGTATTTCCTAGCTTAAACTTTAATGATAATAGTAATATTTCCAGCCCCTATAAAAATTAATATGCATTCATATCACTAAGATTTCTCCATGTTTCTTTGTTTGTTTTGTTTTCAAATGGAATCTGATTAGTAAGTCCCAAAACTACCACTCCAAAACTGCTAATTGAATATATACAGACTCAGATAAATGTGAAAAGTCAACAACACCCAGAGCTAATACTGACAGTCATCATAATGTCATATTTGGGGAAGGTTTTCTAGTACTGTCTTTTTATTTAACTTCCCTGGTAGCTCAGACTGTAAAGCGTCTACCTACAATGTGGGAGACTCGGGTTCAATCCCTGGGTCGGGAAGATCCTCTGGAGAAGGAAATGGCAACCCACTCCAGTACTCTTGCCTGGAAAATCCCATGGACGTAGGAGACTGGTAGGCTGCAGTCCATGGGGTCACACAGAGTTGGACACGACTGAAGCAACTTAGGAGCAGCAACAGAAATTGTGTAAATCTTGAAGAACATAACAGAAATAATTTTTCCTTCCTTGTAACTTTAACCTTCCATCAAAAATGTAGAATTTGTCCCATGCAGAAAATCATATTATCCATTCTTTAAGTTAAAATCAGCAGTTTTTAAGTTGGCCATAAAATGGTCTTATCTCCTTCCAACTCCAGAAAAACAAAACAAAATAAAACTTCTCTATATGGTAAAAAGTGAGAGGAACTAAGTTAGCACATTGTTTTCTGAGTGGTTTATACCTAGAAAGTTAAGTACCAAAACTAAATTAAAGACTGATAAAATCTGGTAGTAGTATATTTTTGAGATGAATGCTCTTCATACATTATGTTGAGTCAAAATTGGCTTCAAATTTGGGAAAGCCACCTGATGCAAAAAGCTGACTCATTGGAAAAGACCCTAATGCTGGCAAAGATTGAAGGCAAGAGAATAAGTGGATGACAGAGGATGAGATGGTTGTTTGGCATCATCAACTAAATGAACATGAGTTTGAGCAAGCTCCAGGAGATGGTGAAATACAGGGAAGCCTGGCATGCTGCAGTCCATGGAGTTGCAGAGAGTCGAACACAAAGTGATGGAACAACAATGTTGAGTCAGTGCCACTGAAATGGACAGTAGATAGAGAGGTTTGTTGAGGTGTAATTCAGCAGAAATGTACTAGAATGCTGGGAAACACCAAGAAGTGGCTTAGGACTTTGTAGATCACTCAATAGAATGTATTTACAACATGGAAATGCAATAAAATGATTAAATGGAAAATAAATGTATACATAATATTTTGCTATATGTCATCACTCACCATTTAGAAAAGCTTAATTTACTCGTTCAACATTTATTGAAGGTTATCTATAGGGCACCATAAAGATTTTAAAGAAAAATATTTTGTGAAAAACAGAAAATATATAAACAGCCTAAATGAAGTGAATAAGGAGTGTAAAGACCTGTAATAAGAAAACAGAAAAACAAAACAAAACAAAACTCTGTTAAATGAAAAATTAGACTTAAGTAAAAGGCAAGGTATTTTGTTTCCTTTAATAGGAAGAATAATTTTGTAGAGGTCTGGTAGCAAAATCATGCCTCCTGCATCACCAGTTATGTCCATATCCTAATTCCTGGAACCTATGAATATATTACCTTACATAGTAAAGGAGAATAAAGGTTGTGGATGGAATTAGGACCATTAATCATCAGATGTTTTTTTAAATGGAGATTATCTCGTATTATTTGAGTAGCCTTAATGTAACCACATGAGCTGTGAAAATTGAGAGAAAATTTGAAATGTGTATCAAATAGATGCTACCCAAGGAAGACACTGTTGAATCTTTGAAGGTGGAGGTAGGGAACCATAGGTCAAATAATATAATAGCATCTAGAAGCTGGAAATGTCCCTCAACATGCAGCCAGCAATAAAATGGGGATCTTAGTCCAAAAATCACAAGGAACTTCATTCTATTATCAGCTCAAATGAACAAGGAAATGAATCCTCCCAAATAATATCCAGAAAGAAATGTAACCCTGACAAAACCTTGATTTTAGCCCAGTAACATACACTTAAGATTTCTGACCTATGGAACTGTAAGATAATAAATTCCTGTTATTTTATGATGCCAAATTTGTGATACTTAGCAGAAACCATATAAAACTGGTACAAAAGATACAAATTCTTCCCAAATTAATATATACCATCTAAGCTACTATTCTAACTAAAATCCTAAGGGGACTTTGTTTCAATTTTTAATCTAAATAGTCTAAAAGGATATATTAGATAAAGTATAGTAAAAAAAATTGAAAAATAAAAGTAATAAAAAATAATGTGTATTGAAACCTCTTAAAATGTATTAAAATTCTACAGTAATTAAGACATTCTGGTAGTAGTACTGGGACTAAGTAGATTAACACAAAATAATTGAGTGCACATGATTTTGTCTTTATATACTAACATCATAAAATGTTAAAACTCTACAAATCAAAAAATGAAAGATGAATGTATCAATAGAACATTGATAATTGACACAAGAATGGCAAGGAGAGATAAGAAAGCCTTCCTCAGTGATCAATGTAAAGAAATACAGGAAAGCAATTGACTGGCAAAGACTAGAGATCTCTTCAACAAAATTAGAGATACCAAGGGAATATTTCGTGCAAAGATAGGCATAATAAAGGACAGAAATGGTATGAACCTAACAGAAGCCAAAGATATAAGGAAGAGGTGACAGGAAGACACATAACTGTACAAAAAAGATCTTCATGACCCAGATAGCCACGATGGTGTGACAACCAACCTAGAACCAGACATCCTGGAATGAGAAGTCAAATGGGCCTTAGGAAGCATCACAACGAACAAAACTAGTGGAGTTTATGGAATTCCAGTAGAGCTATTTCAAATCCTAAAAGATGATGCTGTTAAAATGCTGCACTCAACATGCCAGCAAATTTGGAAAACTCACCAGTGACCACAGGACTGTAAAAGGTCAATTTTCATTCCAATCTCAAAGAAGGACAATGCCAAAGAATGATCAAACTACTGCATAATTGCATTCATTTCACATGCTAGCAAAGTAATACTCAAAATTCTCCAAGCCAGGCTTCAACAGTATGTGAACCGTGAACTTCCAGATGTTCAACCTGGATTAAAAAAAAGGAACCAGAGATCAAATTGCCAACATCCATTTAATCATATAAAAAGCAAGAGAATTCCAGAAAAACATCTACTTCTGCTTCATTGACTATGACAAAGCCTTTGACTGTGTGGATCACAAAAAACTGTCGAAAATTCTGAAAGAGATGGGAATACCAGACCAATTTAACTGCCTTGTGAGAAGTCTGTATTCAGGTCAGGGAGCAACAGTTAGAACCAGACATTAAACAAGAGACTGGCTCCAAATTGGGAAAGGAGTACGTCAAGGCTGTATATTGTCACCCTGCTTATTTAACTTATATGCAGAATACATCATGAGAAATGCTGGACTGGATGAAGCACAAGCTGGAATCAAGATTGCTGGGAGAAATATCAGTAACCTCAGATAGCCAGATGATACCACCCTTATGGTAGAAAACGAAGAAGAGCTAAAAAGCCTCTTGATGAAAGTGAAAGAAGAGAATGAAAAAGGTGGCTTGATACTCAACTTTCCAAAAATGAAGATCATGGCATGTGGTCCCATCACTTCATGGCAAATAGATAGGGAAACAATGGAAACAGTGAGAGACTTTGTTTTTTTGGGCTCCAAAGTACCGCAGATGGTGTTTGCAGCCATGAGATTAAAAGACACTTAATCCTTGGAACTAAAGCTATGACCAACTTAGACAGCATGTTTAAAAGCAGAGATATTACTTTGCTGACAAAGGTCCATCTAATCAAAGCTATGGTTTTTCCAGTAGTCATGTATGGATGTGAGAGTTGGACCATAAAGAAAGCTGAGCGCCGAAGAATTAATGCTTTTGAACTATGGTATTGGAGAAGACTCTTGAGAGTCCCTTGGACTGCCAGGAGGTCAAACCAGTCAATCCTAAAGAAAATCAGTCCTGATATTCATCAGAAGGACTAATGCTGAAGCTGAAACTCCAATACTTTGGCCACCTGATGCAAAGAACTGACTCATTGGAAAAGATTGTTATGTTAGGAAAGATTGAAGGCAGGAGAATGGGATAATAGAAGATGCGATGGCTGGATGACATGACCCACTCGATAGACATGAGTTTGATCAAACACCAGGAGTTGGTGACAGACAGGGAAGCCTGGAGTGCTGCAAAGTCAAAGTCGCAAAGAGTCAGACACGACTGAGTGACTGAACTGCACTGAATTGATACAAACATGAACATACAAAAATCTTATTTTAAAATAGGATGCTAATTTAAATTATACATCCTAATTATCAAATTATCAAGATTTTAAATGCTTATATATATACTTTGATTTGGGTAAACATACATATCATAAAGTTACCATTTTAAGCTTGTTTAGGATTATAATTCAGTGGCCTTAGTATATTCCAAATATTGTGCAATCATTACCACTATCCATTTTTCAGAATATTTTTATCATCTGGAACTGAATATCTGTACCCCTTAAACAACACTCATTCCCCTTCTTCACAGGTCCTGATCACCTCTATTCTACTCTCTGTCTCTATGAATTTGCCTATTCTAAGCACTTCAAAAAAGGCGCCTCATTCTAGGCACCTTATTTAACTTATATGCAGAGTAAATCATTTGAAATTCTGGGCTGGATAAAGCAGTAGTTGGAATCAAGATTCCTGGGAGAAATATCAATAACCTCAGATATACAGATGACAAAACCATATGGCAGAAAGTGAAAAGGAACTAAAGAGCCTCTTGATGAAAGTGAAAGAGGAGAGAGAAACAAGGTGGCTTAAAATTCAACATTGAAAAAATGAAGATCATGGCATCTGGTCCCATCACTTCATGGCAAATAGATGAGGGAAACAATGGAAGGAGTGAGAAACTGTATTTTCTTGGGCTCTAAAATTACTGCAGATGGTGATGGCAGCCATAAAATTAAAACATATTTTCTCCTTGGAAGAAAAGCTATGACAAACCTAGAGAGCATATTAAAAAGCAGAGACATTACTTTGACAAAAAAGGTCTGTCTAGTCAAAGCTATGTTTTTTACAGTAGTCATGTATGGATGTGAGATTTGGACCATAAAGAAAGCTGAGAACCAAAGAATTGATGCTTTTGAACTGTGGTGCTAGAGAAGGCTCTTGAAAGTCCCTCGGACTGCAAGGAGACAAACCAGTAAATCCTAAAGGAAATCAGTCCTGAATATTCATTGGAAGGACTGATGCTGAAGCTGAAACTCCAATATTTTGGTCACCTGATGGGAAGCACTGACACATTGGAAAAGACCATGATGCTAGGAAAGATTGAAGGCCAGAGGAGAAGCAGACAACAGAAGCTGAGATGGTTGGATGGCATCACACTTGATGGACATGAGTTTGAGCAGGCTTTGGGTGTTGGTGATGGACTGGGAAGCCTAGCTGCAATCCATGATGTTGCAAAGAGTTGGACACAACAGAGGCACTGAAGTGAATTGAACTGTTGCACCTCATATATCTAGAGTCATATAATATTTGTCCTTTTGTGCCTGGATTACTTTACTTAGCATATTGTCTTCAATGTATCAGAATTTTATTCCTTTTTAAAGCTGAATAATAAATTGATGCTTTGTCTGTTATCTAAACTTTATTATCTCCATCCATCTACTAGTTTTTGATTTAGTGTGCTCTTTTTACTATAGTTCCTTAAGATGTAAAGGAATTTTAAAAAAAAGATGTAAAGGACTGATGCTGAAGCTGGAACTCCAATTATTGGGCAACTTGATTTGTTTATTAGATTCATTTGATCTGTATTGTTGTTCAAGTCTTCTATCTCCTTACTGATCTTCTGTATGGTTGTTCTGTCCATAATTGAAAGTGGAGTATTATAGTGTCCAATTATTTGTGTGTTGCTATCTATTTCTCCTCTAAGTTCTCTCAGTTTGTTTCATGCTTTAGTGCTCTGGTTTTTGGTCCATACACTTATAATTGTTACATCATGTTGCTGAATTAAATCTCTATCAATATATGAAGTCCTTCTTTGCACCATGACAGTTTTTGACTTAAACTCTATTTTTCATAATATTATTATAGCGAACAACCCCTGCTCTCCCTTGATTATTATTCACATGAAATATCTTTTTCTCTTCCAACATACTTACATCTTTAGCTCTACAGTGAGTTTCTTTTAGATAGTATATAGTTGTATCATTTTTTAATCCAATCTGTCAACTTGACCTTTATATTATACCCAATTTTTCTATTTTTTCTTTATGTCTTATAGCTTTTTGGTCTCCAATTATGTCATTTATAGCCTTTTATTCTATAAAATAATATTTTAAGTATCTTCTCATTTCCTTTTGTGTATTCTATAATTTTTTTTTGTTCTTACAATGAGGATTATCTGTAACATACTAATGTTATACTCTCCAGTTTGATCTCATAGCAATTTAACTTAAATAGCATGAAACAACTATACTTCTATAAAGCTCCACACTCTTTATAAAACTGATACCACAAATTTCAACTTCATCACATTGTGTGACCAATAACATAGGTTTATAATTATTTTTAAGTATTTTATGTTTAATCTGTAGAAAGTAAAAATTGATATAAACTAAGATTACAATATTAGATTTTATATTTGTCTGTATATTTACTGGATATGTTTATATCTTCCCATGGCTTCAAATTTCTATTGGTTGTAACTTTATTTCGACATAAAGGACTCCCTAATTTGACACTTCTTGTAGGGACGATCTAGTGACAATGAACACTCTCAGCTTTCATTTTCCTGAAAATTTCTTACTCATATTTGAAGAACAGTTTTCCTGGATTTAGCATTCTCATTTAATAGTTTTTCAGCATTTAAATATATCATCCTACTGCTTTCTGTCCTACAATGTTTTTTCTAAGAAATCCAGTGATAATCGTATTGAGGATCTGTGTTATATAATGAGTTGTTTCACTTGTTGCTTTCGAAATTCTCTATCTTTGTCTTGATTTTTTGTCTTGAACTTTGTCTAAACTTTTGTCTAAACTTTGTCTTGAAAGTTTGATTATAATGTGTCTTTCTATAGATCTCTGAATTTATCTAATTTAGATTTCTTTGAATTTTTTGGATTTGGCAATTCATTTCTTTCCTCAAATTGAGGAAGCTTTCTGCCATAAATTCTTCAAATAATCTTTTTTTTTTTTTTTTTTTACTATTTCTTCTACTCGTCTCTCTCTGGAGCTTTCCTACTGCTGTTGCTGCTTGATAATATCACACAGTCCCACAAGACCTTTAGGCTTTCTTTCTTTCTTTCTTTTTTCTTCCTTTTTTTTTTTTTAGTTTTTGCTGCTCAGACTTGATGATTTCAATTGGCCTGTCATTAAATTTGATGACATTTATTTTTTTTAATTTATTTTAATAGGAGGCTAATTACTTCAATTTGGCCTTGGAATACAGAATGAAGCAGGACAAAGGTTAATAGAATTTTGCCAAGAGAATGCACTGGTCATAACAGTGCACCCTCTTCCAACAACACAAGAGAAGACTCTACACATGAGCATCACAGATGGTCAACATAGAAATCAGATTGATTATATTCTTTGCAGCCAAAGATGGAGAAGCTCTATACAGTCAGCAAAAACAAGACAGGAAGCTGACTGTGGCTCAGATCATGAGCTCCTTATTGTCAAATTCAGACTTAAATTGGAGAAAGCAGGGAAAACCAATAGACCATTCAGATATGATGTAAATCAATTCTCTTATGATTATACAGTGGAAGTGAGAAATAGATTTAAGGGACTAGATCTGATAGAGTGCCTGATGAACTATGGACGGAGGTTCGTGACATTGTACAAGAGACAGGGATCCAGACGATCCCTATGGAAAATAAATGCAAAAAGGTAAAATGGCTGTCTGGGGAGACCTTACAAATAGCTGTGAAAAGAAGAGAAGCAAAAAGCAAAGGAGAAAAGGAAAGATATAAGCATCTGAATGCAGAGTTCCAAAGAATAGCTAGAAGAGATAAGAAAGCCTTCCTCAGCAATCAATGCAAAGAAATAGAGGAAAACAACAGAATGGGAAAGACTAGAGATCTCTTCAAGAAAATTAGACATACCAAGGGAACATTTCATGCAAAGATGGGCTCGATAAAGAACAGAAATTGTATGGACCTAACAGAAGCAGAAGATATTAAGAAGAGGTGACAAGAATACACAGAAGAACTATACAAAAAAGATCTTCATGACCAAAATAATCATGATGGTGTGATCACTCACCTAGAGCCAGACATCCTGGAATGTGAAGTCAAGTGGGCCTTAGAAAGCATCACTACACACAAAGCTAGTGGAGGTGATGGAATTCCAGTTGAGCTATTTCAAATCTTGAAAAATGATGCTATGAAAGTGCTGCACTCAATATGCCATCAACTTTGGAAAACTCAGCAGTGGCCACAGGACTGGAAAAGGTCAGTTTTCATTCCAATCCCAAAGAAAGGCAATGCCAAAGAATGCTCAAACTACCACACAATTGCACTCATCTCACATGCTAGTAAAGTAATGCTCAAAATTATCCAAGCCAGACTTCAGCAGTATGTGAACCGTGAAATTCCAGATGTTCAAGCCAATTTTAGAAAAGGCAGAGGAAGCAGAGATCAAATTGCCAACATCTGCTGGATCATGGAAAAAGCACAAGAGTTCCAGAAAAAAACATCTATTTCTGCTTTATTGACTATGCCAAAGCCTTTGACTGTGTGGATAACAATAAACTGAGCAAAATTCTGAAAGAGATGGGAATACCAGACCACCTGACCTGCCTCTTGAGAAACCTGTATGCAGTTCAGGAAGCAACAGTTAGAACTGGACATGGAACAACAGACTGGTTCCAAATAGGAAAAGGAGTACGTCAAGGCTGTATATTGTCACCCTGTTGGTTTAACTTATATGCAGAGTACATCATGAGAAATGCTGGACTGGAAGAAACACAAGCTGGAATCAAGATTGCCAGCAGAAATATCAATAACCTCAAATATGCAGATGACACCATCCTTATGGCAGAAATTGAAGAGGAACTAAAAAGCCTCTTGATGAAAGTGAAAGAGGAGAGTGAAAAAGTTGGCTTAAAGCTCAACATTCAGAAAATGAAGATCATGACATCTGGTCCCATCACTTCATGGGAAATAGATGGGGAAACAGTGGAAAAAGTTTCAGACTTTATTTTTGGGATCTCCAAAATCACTGCAGATGGTGATTGCAGCCATGAAATTAAAAGATGTTTACTCCTTGGAAGGAAAGTTATGACCAGCCTAGATAGCCTATTCAAAAGCAGAGACATTACTTTGCCAACAATGGTCTGTCTAGTCAAGGTTATGGTTTTTCCAGTAGTCTTGTATGGATGTGAGAGTTGGACTGTGAAGAAAGCTGAGTGCCGAAGAATTGATGCTTTTGAACTCTGGTGTTGGAGAAGACTCTTGAGAGCCCCTTGGACTGCACGGAGATCCAACCAGTCCATTCTAAAGGAGATCAGTCCTGGGATTTCTTTGGAAGGAATGATGCTAAAGCTGAAACTCCAGTACTTTGGCCACCTCATGCGAAGAGTTGACTCATTGGAAAAGACTCTGATGCTGGGAGGGATTGGGGGCAGGAGGAGAAGGGGAAAACAGAGGATAAAATGTCTGGATGGCATCACTGACTCAATGGACATGAGTATGAGTGAACTCCGGGAGTTGGTGGTAGACAGGGAGGCCTGGCGTGCTGCAATTCATGGGGTCACAAAGAGTTGGACACGACTGAGTCACTGAACTGACTGACTTATGGTGTTAGAAAGTGTTCTAGTTTCATTCTTTTACGAGTGGTTAACCAGTTTTGCCAGCACCAATTGCTAAAGAAATTCTTTTCTCCATTGTGTATTTTTCTTCCTTTGTCAAAGATGAAGTATATATAGAAGTGTGGGTTTATCTCTGGGCTTTCTATTCTGTACCATTGATCTATGTTTCTGTCTTTGTGCAGTACCATACTGTCTTGATGACTGTTACTTTTTTATAGCCTGCCCTCAGTCAGGTTGATACTTCCAGTTCCATTCTACTTTCTCAAGATTGCTTTGGCTATTCAAACTTTTTTTTGTATTTCCATACAAATTGTGAAATTATTTGTTTTAGTTCTGTGGAAAATGCCATTGCTAGCTTGATAGGGACTGCATTGAATCTATAGATTGCTTTGAGTAGTATATTAATTTTCACTATATTGATTCTTCTGATCCATGAACATGGTATATTTCTCCATCTATTTGTGTAATCATTGATTTCTTTCATCGGTGTTTTATAGTTTTCTATATATAGGTCTTTTGTTTCTTTAAGCATATTTATTCCTATTTTTTCCTTTTTGTGGCAATGGTGAATGGGATTGTGTCCTGAATTTCTCTTTCTTTTTCCTCATTGTTAGTTTATAGGAATGCAATGCATTTATTTGTGTCACTTTCATATTCTACAGCTTTACTATATTCATTGATTAGCTTTAGTAACTTTCTGGTGGAGTCTTTAGGGTTTTCTATGTAGAGGATCATATCATCTGCAAACAGTGAGAGTTTTACTTCTTTTCCAATCTGGATTCCATTTATTTCTTTTTCTGCTCTGATTTCTGTGGCCAAAACTGCCAAAACTATGTCGAATAGTAATGGTGAGAGTAGGCATCCGTGTCTTGTTCCTGACTTTATGGGAAATTCTTTGAATTTTTCACCATTGAGGATAATGTTTACTGTGGGTCTGTTTTATATATCTTTTATTATATTGAGGTATGTTCAATGGCAACATACTCCAGTACTCTTGCCTGAAGAATCCCATGGACAGAGGAACCTGGGGGGCTGCCATCTATGGGGTCGCACAGAGTTGGACACGACTGAAGCAACTTAGCAGCAGTAGCAGCAGCATGTCTTTCTATGCCTGCTTTCTGAAGGGTTTTTATCATAATGTATGTTTAATTTTTGTAATTATTGAGATAATCATTTTTTTTTTATTTTTCAATTTGTTAATGTGGTGTATTAGATTGATTGATTTGTGAATATTAAAGAATTCTTGCATCCCAGGGATAAAGCCCACTTGGTCATGATGTATGATCTTTTGAAATGTTGGATTCTTATTGCTAGAATTTTGTTGAGGATTTTTGCATCTATGTTCATCAGAGATATTGGCCTGTAGTTTTCTTTTTATGTGGCATCTTTGTCTGGTTTTGGCATTAGGGTGATGGTGGCCTCATCGAATGAGTTTGGAAGTTTACCTCCCTGTGCAAATTTCTGGAAGAGTTTGAGTAGGATAGGTGTTAGCTCATCTCTAAAGTTTTGATACAATTCAGCTTTGAAGCCCTCTGATCCTGGGCTTTTACTTTTTGGAAGATTTCTGATTACAGTTTCAATTTCTGTGCTTGTGATGAGTCTGTTAAGATTTTCTATTTCTTCCTGGTTCAGTTTTCAAAGGTTACACATTTCTAAGAATTCGTCCGTTTCTTCCAGGTTGTCCATTTTATTGGCATACAGTTGCTGATAGTAGTCTCTTATGATCCTTTATATTTCTGTGTTGTCTGTTGTGATTTCTCCATTTTCATTTCAAATTTTGTTGATTTGATTATTCTCCCTTTTTTTCTTGATGAATCTGGCTAATGGTTTGTCAATTTTATTTGTCTTCTCAAAGAACCAACTTTTAGGTTTGTTGATTTTGGCTATGGTTTCCTTTGTTTCTTTTGCATTTTTTTCCACCATAATTTTTATGATTTCTTTCCTTGTACTAATCCTGGGGTGCTTCTTTTTTTTCTACTTGTTTTAAGTGTAGAGTTAGGTTATTTATTTAATTTCTCTCTTATTTCTTGAGGTAGGCTTGTATTGCTATGAACCTTCCCCTTAGCACTGCTTTTAAAGTGTCCCAAATGTTTTGGGTTGTTGTGTTTTCTTTTTCATTTGTTTCTATGCATATTTTTATTTCTTTTTTTTTTATTTCTTCTGTGGTTTGTTGGTTATTTAGAAGTGCATTGTTTAGCCTCCATATGTCTGTGGTTTTAATATTTTTTTTTCCTGTATTTGACATCTAATCTTACTACATTGTGATCAGAAAATACGCCTGAGATGATTTCAATTTTTTTTTGAATTTACCAAGGATAGATTTATGGCCCAGGATGTGATCTATCCTGGAGAAGGTTCCATGAACACTTGAGAAAAAGGTGAATTTCATTGTTTTAGGGTAAAATGTCCTATAGATATCAATTAGTTCTAACTGGTCCATTGTATCATTTAAAGTTTGTGTTTACTTGCTAATTTTATGTTTAGTTGATCTACCCATAGTTGAGAGTGGGATATTAAAGTCTCACACTATTATTGCATCACTGTTAATTTCCCCTTTCATACTTGTTTGCATTTGCCTTACATATTGCTGTGCTCATATGTTGGATGCATATATATTTATAATTGTTATATCTTCTTCTTTGATCCTTTGAGCTTATGTAGTGTCCTTCTTTGTCTCTTTTCATGGCTTTTATTTCAAAGTCTATTTTATCTGATATGAGTATCACTATTTCTGCTTTCTTTTGGTCTCCATTTGTGTGAAATATTTTTTTCCAGCCCTTCACTTTCAGTCTGTATGTGTCCCTTGTTTTGAGGTGGGTCTCTTGTAGACAGCATATATAGGGGTCTTGTTTTTGTATCCATTCAGCCAGTCTTTGTCTTTTGGTTGGGACATTAAACCCATTTACATTTAAGGTAAATATTGATAAGTATGGTCCAATTGCCATTTACTATTTTTTAATTCAAATTTATAAACCTTTTCTGTGTTTCCTGTGTAGAGACCATTCTTTTAGCACATGTTGGAGAGCTGGTTTGGTGGTGCTGAATTCTCTCAGCTTTTGCTTTTCTGTAGAGTTTTTCATTTCTCCTTCATATTTGAATGAGATCCTTGCGGGGTGCAGTAACCTGGGTTGTAGGTTTTTCTCTTCCATCACGTTAAGTGTGTCTTGCCATTCTGCTCTGGCTTGAAGAGTTTCTATTGAAAGATCAGTTGTTATCCTTATGAGCATCCCCTTGTGAGTTATTTATTATTTTTCCCTTGCTGCTTTTAATATTTGTTATTTGCTTTTTATCTTTGTTAATTTGTTTGATATGTGTCTTGTGGAGTTTCCCTTTGGGTTTATCTTGTTTGGCAGTCTCTGGGTTTCTTGTACTTGAGTGGCTATTTCCTTCCCCATTTTAGGGAAGATTTCAACCATTACCTCCACAAGTATTTTCTCATGACCTTTCTTTTTGTTGTCTTCTTTTGAGATTCCTATGATTCTAATTTTGGGCTGTTTAACACTGTCCCAGAGGTCTCTGAAGTTGTCCACATTTCTTTAATTCTTTTTTTCTTTTTTCCTCTCTGCTTCATTTATTTCTACCATTCTATCTTCCACCTCACTTATCCTATTTTCTACCTCAATTATTCCTCTGTTGGTTCCCTCCAGAGTGCTTTTGATCTCAGTATTGCATTACTCATTGACTCTTTTTTATTTCTTCTAGGTCCTTGTTAAACTTTTCTTTCATCTTCTCAATCCTTGTCTCCAAACTATTTATTTGTAACTCCATTTTGTTTTCAAGATTTTGGATCATTTTTACTATCATTATTCTGAATTCTTTTTCAGGTAGACTCCCTATCTCCTCCTCTTTTGTTTGGTTTGATGGGCTTTTGTCATGTTCCTTTACATGTTGAATATTTCTATACCTTTTCATCTTGTTTAGGTTGCTGTGTTTGGGGTGGCCTTTCTGTACCCTTGAAGTCTGTGGTTCCTCTTTATTGTGGAGGTTCCTCCCTGTAGGTGGGGTTGGATGAGTGGCTTGTCAAGATTCCCTGGTTAGGGAAGCTCGTGTTGCTGTTCTGGTGGGTGGATGTGGATCTCTTCTCTCTGGAGTGCAGTGAAATGTCCAGTTTTGAGGTGTCTATGGGTTTGGTGTGACTTTTGGCTGCCTGTATTTTTGTGTTCAGTGTTATGTACCTGTGTTGTTGGAAATAGCTTGGTATGTCTTGCTCTGAAATTTGTTGGCTGTTGTGTGGAGCTTGATTTCAGTGTAGGTATGTAGGCTTTTGGATGAGCTCTTTTTGATTAATGTTCCCTGGAGTCAGGAGTTTTCTGGTGATTTCATGTTTTGGATTTAAGCCTCTTGCCTCTGGCTTTCAGTCTTACTCTTACAGTAGCCTCAATCCATACAGCACCTATTTATTGTAAAACATCTAGGTTAATGCGAAAAGAGTCTCCATAGTAGGGGACACCTATACAGGCTCATAGAGTTACATGGAGAAGAGAATAAGGAGGAGGGAGATAGAGGTGACCAGGAGGAGAAGAGGGGGAATCAAAAGGGGAGAGAACAATCTAACCAGTAATCAATTCCCTATTTGCTCTCCACAGTCTGGAACTCTCAGAGAAATTAACAGAGTTCCATAGAGAAGAGAAGAGGGAGGAAGGAGATAGAGGTGACTAGGATGAGAGGAGAGGGAGTCAAAAGGAGAGAGACCAATCTAGCCTGTTATCAGTTCCCTGAGTTTTCTCCACAGCCCAGAATACCCTAAGAGATTCACAGAGTTAAGTAGAGAAGAGAAGGGGGAGGGAGGAGATAGAGGTGACCTTGGGGAGAAAAAAGATAGTCAAAAGGGTGAGAGAGCCATCAAGCCAGTAATCACACTCCTAAGTAAAAATGCGTACTTTAGATTGAATTCTTAAAGGTACAGAATTGATAACAAATATCAAAAAGCAAAGATTAAAAATCTAGCATAGATGTTAGACTCTCAAAGGTACAACATTTAAAAAAAAAGAAAATCTTGAAATTTATAAAAAAATATATGAAATTTGATTTAAATATAGGGTCTTTTTTTTTTTTGCAATGTAATAGTAGGTTTTAAAAAGAAAAATTAAAGGAGTAATAAAGAAATTTTAAAAATTAAAAAAAAACTTAAAAAAATGATAACAGTAAAATATATCTAGGTATTTCTCTGGAGGTGTTGAGGGCAGTGTGGGATCAGTTCAGTTTCAGATAGTTCCTTGTTCCACCTTATACTTCTTCTCAAGGTCTATAGGACCCTTCCAATGTAGCCAATGCTAACTACATAGTTTTAATCTGTTGCACTTGTCATTTCCAAATCGGTTCCCTCTTCTTTGTTTATTTTAGCTTCCTCTGTTTGCAAATCTCTTCAGTATCTAACTTCTGACCTGACACAAGTGGGTGAAGGTGGTCATTTATTTACTTGTTCAGATGTGCTGCAGGGAGGGAGGGACACTGCAAATATCAATGGTGTGTGTGGGGAATGCTCACAGTGTCTGGGCCACACTGAGTTTGCCCCTGCTCAAAGTGTGTGCTTTCCCGGTTGCTCTGCCGGGGAACTGTCTAAAGCAGGTCCTGGGTTGCGTGCACTTCCCAGGACTAAGCCACTCAGGTTCAGGTTCTCGGGTAGTCGACAAAGGCACAGACTCGGTTGGGTCTGCGTTTTGTGTCCTTCCCAGTTTTGAGCAGCTCAGGAGACCACGTGCTTGGTGAACGCACACTTTCCAGGTGGAGCAGTGTGTCTTATCACCTCCCTGTTCCCAGCCACTCAGTTTTCTGGGTGCACAGTGGGAACGACGTCTCAGGTGTGCCTTGTGTTTCCTCTGGGAATCTGATCTCTGGCTGCGACCCTCCTGGCAGATGTCAACTATCCAGGATCCCAGGAAGACTTGCTTAGCAACTGGTCACAGTTTGGTAGAGGATGCCATCTCTGGGGCTAAGTTGACTTCTAGCTCTGGCTGTTGCCCACCTGCCTCCCTGCCTCCAGTGTGGGATGGTCTGGTCCTCTGCCAGCTAACTCTCCTCTGGTATTCTCTCAGTTATTCGTTCTGTGAACAGGCCTGGCAGTGCCTTAGGTTAGAGCTTTTCACAGAGAAGTTCTCTCTCTCTCCCTCTCCTTCCTCTTTTTTTTTTTTTTTTCTTCTCTCTGTCTGGCTATCCCATGGTTTGTGTTGCTATCTCATGTTGGCTCCCTCAGATTGCCCTCAGGGCATTCAGGCCTGGTCCTTACCTTAAGCAATGCAGACTGCACCTCCCTGTTCAGCCCCCAGTTGCTGGTGGCTGACATGAGGGTATGGGCTACTTCTCTGCTGATAGTTGAAGTTAGCTGCATAATCTGTGGGGTTTATTTATTTATTTTTTCCTCCTTATTATGTTGCCTTCTGAGATTCCAAAACTTCCCAGAGACACGCTGGTGAGAGGGTTTCCTGGTGTTTCAAAACTTCTCCTCTTTTACAACTCTCTCCCCAGGACAGTTCCCCATCCCTAACTCTTGCCTCTCTTTTTATCTTTTATATTTTGTCCTACCTCCTTTCAAAGACAATGGGCTGCCTTTCTGAGTGCCTGGTGTCCTTCAGAAGTTGTTTTGTGGTATTTGCTCAGTGTTCAACTGATCCATCAATGAATTTATTGGGGAGAAAGTGGTCTCGCCATCCTATTCCTCCACCATCTTAGGACCCCTACCCAAAGGTTTGCTGATTTTCTTATCTCTGATCAAATTTGGTATTTAAACTGCCTAGTGAATGTTTATGTCAGTTATTATATTTTTTTGGCTTAAGAGTTTGTATTTTATTAATTTTTATGTCTTTCTCTTTGTTGTTACTCTCATTGTTCACGTATCAATTTTCTGATTTCCTTTAGTTGTTTTTTATTTAGCTTTTTGAGTATGTTAATGCAGTTGTTTTAAATTCTTGTCCTAGTAAATTCTATGCCAAAGCTGCTTCATGGATAATTTCTGCCAATTTAATTTATTCTTTTGACTGACCACATTTCCTTTTCTTTGTGTCCCTTATTGATTTCTTGTTGAAAATTGGGTATTTAATTATAATGCAATAACTCAGGAAATTAAATAGTTTTCTTACCCAAGGGCTTGTTATGCTTGTTTTGTTGATGGCTGTAGTAGTCTGTTTTGAAATCATTCTAAAATGATTTTTTTTCCAAAGGCTATCCCTTGTCATATGTATGAAGACTCTTTTTCTTAGCTCATATTCAGGTAATGCTTTGAAAGATAATTCCTTGAATTCAAGGAGCTGAAAGGGACAATAATCCCAATCACTCTGCCCCACCTAAATAAAAAGAAAGTGAGCAATCTCTTTCTCAGTCTTTCTGATTGTTTTTCAGGTGCATCATTTCTTTACCAATTAGCTATACTTGCTCTGAGCATAGGATCCAAATGAAAAATGAAGATCTTCTCAAGAGTTTTCTGAATATGCATTCTGTCTGGACATGCATGTGGCCTTCAAATTTTCCCATATATGTTGCTGCTTCTGAATGTCCTAATTTCCCAAGAAGTCATATCCCATATTATCTGGGCATTAGATTGTGTGTGTGTCTTCACTCAGAATCTCTTGCCCCAGGTATATTTGGGTATGTAGCCTCATTGTAGTTTTTATGAGTGGTAAGGCCCTTCAGATATTCCCAGACAGCTTAGATATATGATTTATAAATAAGATATTCTATGCTCCTGCTATTCCAGATATGGGACTACAAACTGACTTCCTATCGTTCAAGATGAAGACCATTTCAGCCGCACTATGCAGAGTGAAATTAAAGCTTTCCTACCATTTTGAAGATGTTTTTTTCTTGATTGAATGTTTGCTTGGTTGCCATAAAACTTTGATTGTTTTTCAGAGCTTCCACAAAGTTTTTCAGATAGCTAATGGTTATATTCAGAGAAGGCAATGACACCCCACTCCAGTACTCTTGCCTGGAAAATCTCATGGGTGGAGGAGCCTGGTAGGCTGCAGACCATGGGGTTGTGAAGAGTCGGAAACGACTGAGCGACTTCACTTTTCACTTTCATGCACTGTAGAAGGAAATGGCAACCCACTCCAGTATTCTTGCCTGGAGAGTCTGAGGGACGGGGAAGCCTGGCTAGCTCCCGTCTATAGGGTTGCACAAAGTTGGACACGACTGAAATGACTTAACAGCAACAGCAGCAATAGTTAAATTATATATATATTTCTAAGGGTGAACAAGAGCTTGGAGATTTCTACTCTGCAATTTTGCTAATTAATACCACCATACCACGTTTTTTACAAGTGTTAATACCTAGTAGTAGCTAAAGTTTGGTGACAATCTGGCATTCTGATAAACTGCATGTAGAAATGGAAATTAATATACTTTCTATAAGGGAAGTTGGAAATATATATTAATTACTTTAAATATTTATACTCCTTGACTCAGTAAATATGCTTCTCGGAAACTGAAAGTTTCTGATATAATTTTAAGTGGAAAAATGTGTGTACAATACTATCTACAGTATATAGTATACTTCCAATTCATACATATCTATCTATCTATCTATATATGCTTCTTGATCTATCTGACATGTCTGTCTCTTGCTCTTTCCTTTATTTTTAGAGCCAGGCAAAAGAGGTCTATGGAGAATGTTAGGCTTGAAAATGGGATAGACTGATGACTCAGATCAGCTTAAGTGGCATTTCCTTTACTTTAATTACTGAAACTGTTAATAATAAGTGTAAAGGATGCAGTAATTAAAGGAGACAAATGGAAGAATGATTCAGATGTCTGATGCCTCCCAAGCAGTTCATGAAATCATATACAGGATTTAGCAAGGGAAAAAAGGAAAAACATAAATACAGTATACTAACACATATATATGGAATTTAGAAAGATGGTAACAATAACCCGGTGTACGAGACAGCAAAAGAGACACTGATGTATAGAACAGTCTTATGGACTCTGTGGGAGAGGGAGAGGGTGGGAAGATTTGGGAGAATGGCATTGAAACATGTAAAATATCATGTAGGAAACGAGTTGCCAGTCCAGGTTCGATGCACGATGCTGGATGCTTGGGGCTGGTGCACTGGGACGGCCCAGAGGGATGGTATGGGGAGGGAGGAGGGAGGAGGGAGGAGGGTTCGGGATGGGGAACACATGTATACCTGTGGCGGATTCATTTTGATATTTGGCAAAACTAATACAATTATGTAAAGTTTAAAAATAAAATAAAATTAGAAAAAAAATAAAAATAAAATAAAATTAGAAAAAAAAAAAAAAGAAAGAAAGAGCTTTAACTAATAAAAGTAAGCAGAAAGGACAAATCTAAATGTTTAATAGTTTAACTATTTCCAAATAAGGTAAATCATTACTTAACACATGGTTATGTATAGCTAATTTCTCCTTCTTATTGCATCCTCCTTGTCTGTAACAGGCCTGGCCAGTGGTCTATCACAATTATTTTCAGTTCAGTTCAGTCACTCAGTAGTGTCTGACTCTTTGTGACCCCATGGATTGCAGCACACCAGGCTTCTTTGTCTATCATCAACTCCAAGAGCTTGCTCAGACTCATGTCCACTGAGTCAGTAATGCCATCCAACTATCTCATCCTCTGTCATCCCCTGCTCCTCCTGCCTTCAATATTTCCAAGCACCAGGGTCTTTTCCAATGAGTCAGTTCTTCACATCAGGTGGCCAAAGTATTAGAGCTTAAGCTTCAGCATCAGTCCTTCCAATGAATATTCAGGACAGATTTCCTTTCTTGACTGGTTTGACCTCCTTGCAGTCCAAGGGACTCTCAGGAGTCTTCACTGACACTACAGTTCAAAAGCAGCAATTCTTCGGCACTCAGCCTTCTTTAGGGTCCTATTCATACACCCGTACATGACTACTGGAACGGCCATAGCTTAGACTAGATGGACATTTGTCTCCAAAATAATGTCTGCTTTTTAATATGCTGTCTAAGTTGGTCATAGCTTTCCTTCCAAGAAGCAAGTGTCTTAATTTCATGGCTGCAGTCACCATCTGCAGTGATTTTGGAGCCCAAGAAAATAAAACCTGTCACTGTTTCCATTGTTTCCCCATCTACTTGCCATGAAGGGATGGGACTGGAAACCATGATCTTTGTTTTCTGAATGCTGAGTTTTAAGTCAACTTTTTTACTCTCCTCTTTAACTTTCATCAAGAGGCTCTTTAGTTTCTCTTCATTTTCTACTATAAGCGTAGTGTCATCTGTGTATTTGAGGTTATTGATATTATCTTATAATATTATTTATACATATAAAATTGTTGTTGGAAAAAATGGTTTCAATGCTAAATGTAGTTATTTCACATCATAGTAAGAGGCTTGCCTCTGTCGCATATTTTAACCAAAGAGTATAAACAGTTGGCACTCAGTTTTCTACCTAAGTATAGAAAATATATTGATATTCTACCCGAGATAATAGTATAACCTCAGGATATGGAGTGAAAAAGGGACTTTTTAAGTTGAATTACATCTTTTTCTACCTCAAAGGAAAATCAAAGTGTCAGTGATTTTAATTGTTTTGTTCTTCCCTTTAGAAGCAATGGTTTTTTCATCACCTCACCAGTAGCACCATGAATAATGGATCTTGCAATACAGTCATTCCATTTTCTTTTCTCAAAGTATACTGAATGGAAAAATAAATAAAAGAAGATAGAGTAGTTTCTTGTTCACTTTGCTAAGAATAATTCAGACTTTTTACTCCTGGAAATAAAGGAGAAATTCTGTAAATTTCTGTCAAATTTCTAGTTCTTTCCAATGATAGGAAGAGATGATGGCTTCCCTGGTGGCACTAGTGGTAAAAAACCACCTGCCAGTACAGGAAAAGATGAAAATAGTTTTGTGGAGGATTTTTTTTTTTTTTTTTTTTTTTACTTAGAGGTGAAGATCATACAATTATGCTGCTGATAGAATTCTACTAGAGTACAGTATATTAAACATTTGAACCATTTGGGGTAAATTAATTAAGCTTTGTTCAAATGAGCATGCTTCAATATCTTGAATTTACATATTTTGTTATATTTAAGTTGAACACTGAAGATTTATATATGAATGAAATTGGAGTAAAATCATTTTTATTTAAATTTTCCGTTTTGAATCTCACTGGGAACATCAAAAAGAGAAGAAAACAGAAAACTCAATCTTCAGTGACACAAACATGGAGGAGTCCCAAATTGCCTAAATCATAAGTTTAAGAAAATGTACTGTAAAATTTGAGTGAAGGGAAGGATGGTCATGAAGTGCTCTTTAGGAACTCAAGAAAACAGGAAGAGGAAACTAAAATATGCTCCTTCAGAGCTTAGGTAGTAAATAGATTTCCCTAAAAATGTGTCAGTATTCTTAGGAATTCGGCCAATGATCCTTGATTGAAGTACCCATATCAAAGACTACACTAATTTTTTTTAATCCTACAAATTGAGAGAAACAATGTCCTCTAATTAGAATATTTCAAGAAGTGCTGAAATGTAGAGAAAATGATCACAGACCTGCATTGACTGTTGACTGATTTCAGGCTAGCCAGACTATTTTTCAGAAAATTTGTTGCAGTTGTATCTGATTCTTTGAAACCCCATGGACTGTAGCATACCAGGCTTCTCTGTCGATCACCATGTCTCAGAGCTTGCTCAAACTAATGTCCACTGAGTCAGTGATGACATTCAACCATATTATCCTCTGTCGTCCCATTCTCCTCCTGCCTTCAATCTTTCCCAGCATCATGGTCTTTTCTAATGAGCCAGCTATTTGCATCAGGTGGCCAAAGCATTGGAGCTTAAGCTTCAGCATCAGTCCTTCCAATAAATATTCAGTATTGATGTCCTTTAGGATTGACTGGGTTGATCTCCATGCAGTTCAAGGGACTCTCAAGAATCCTCTCCAAGACCACAGTTCAATAGCATCAATTCTTTGATGCTCATCCTTTTTTATTGTCCAACTCTCATATCCATACATGACTACTGGGAAAACCATAGCTTTGACTGGATGCACCTTCATTGGCAAAGTGATATCTCTGCATTTTAATATCCTGTCTAGGTTTGTCACAGTTTTTCTTCCAAGGAGCAAGCATCTTTTAATTTCATGGCTGCAGTCACCATCTGCAGTTACTTTGGAGCCCAGGAAAACAAAGTCTGTCACTGTTTCCCTTGTTTCCCCATCTATCTGCCATGAAGTGATGGGACTGGATGCCATGATCTTATTTTTTTTTTAATATTGAGTTTTAAGCCAGCTTTTTGTAACTCTCCTCTTTCACCTTCATCAAGAGTCTATTTAGTTCCTCTTTGCTTTCTGCAATAAGGGTGGTGTCATCTGCATATCTGAGGTTATTGATATTTCTCCCTGAAATCTTGATTCCAGCTTGTGCTTCTTCCAACATGGCATTTCACATAATATATTCTGCATGTAAATTAAATAAGCAGGATGACAATATAGAGCCGTGACATAGTCCTTTTCCAATTTGGAACCAGTTGATTGTTTGATCTCCTGTTTTAACTGTTGCTTCTTGACCTGCATACAGATTTCTCAGAAGGCAGTTATGGTGGTCAGGTATTTCCATCTCTTGAAGAATTTTCCAAAGTTTGTTGTGATCCACACAGTGAAAGGCTTTAGCATAGTCAATGAAGCAGAAGTAGATGTTTTCTGGAATTCTCTTGCTTTTTCTATGATCCAGTGGATGTTGGAAATTTGATCTCTGGTTCCTCTGCCTTTTATAAATCCAGCTTGAACATCTTGGAGTTCTTGGGTCATGTACTGTTGAAGCCTAGCTTGAAGAATTTTGAGCAATACTTTGCTAGCTTGTGAAGCGAGTGCAATAGTTTAGACATTCTTTGGCATTGCCCTTCTTTGGGATTGCAATGAAAACTGACCTTTTCTAATCATGTGGCCACTGCTGTGTTTTCCAAATTTGCTGACATATTGAGTGCCAAACCTTAACAGCATGATCTTTTAGAATTTTACATAGCACAACTGGAATTCTGTCACCTCCTCTAGCTTTTTTGATAGTAACGCTTCCTAAAACCCATTTCACTTTATACTCCAGGATATCTGGCTCTACATGAGTGATCACACTATCATGGTTATCTGCATCATTGAAATCTTTTTTGTATAGTTCCTCTCTGTATTCTTGGCACCCCTTATTAATATCTACTGCTTCTGAAAACTTTCTCCTTCCAATGATAGTAGCTAAGGAGTAACTTCCATATCATTATCTGCATATTTCAGTTATAAGTAAGAAAAATTGGGTATGCAAAATATATGTACTGAATATAAATTTAAAAAGGCATTACCCCAGAAAATGGGAAACTTTACAGGAAAAAAATATCCATAGACCCAAGGAAGATTTGGAAACGTAATCCTTTAGGAAAAAAATAAATAAATAAAGGAATTCAAAGATGACACAAAAGTTGAAGAAAGATACTGGAAAGAGGAGGAGACAGAAAGTAAAGAAGCATAGCTTAAGATAAGAAAAATATAAAAAAGTAATAAAATCATTAGGGCAAAGGAAATAAAAATAGAAGCCATATACACAATTATGTTATATGACATTTGTTAATTATTGTAATGACATTTGGATATATGAAAACAAAAGTTAGTTTGGGGGAAAAACTTTGTGATTAGAAAGAAAAGACACATTGCTGTGAAAGACAAACAATGTAGACCAGCATATTCACAAATGCTTTTCCTAAAGAAGGTGCCAAATAAATGGAATAGACAAGTTAATCTATTTGGGCTTCCCTTGTGGCTCAGCTGGTAAAGAAACCACCTGCAGTGTGGGAGACCTGGGTTCGATCCCTGGGTTGGGAGGATCCCCTGGAGAAGGGAACATCTACCCACTTCAGTATTCTAGCCTGGAGAATTCCATGGATTGTATAGTCCATGGGGTCACAAAGAGCCAGACACAACTAAGCAACTTTCATTTTCCCTTTCTTTCACAAGCTATTTTAAAATATTCTAGAATGAAATTATCCTAATTAGAGATTTAAATCTACAGATTTAAGGCTCCATCAGTTATTTATTGGTGTATATATTTTTAACTTATTTATTTTAATTGGAGATTAATTACAATATTATGATATTTTTTGTCATATGTCAGAGACGGGTGTACATGTTTCCTCCATCCTGAACCTCCCTCCCCATCCCATCCCTCTGGCTTGTCCCAGTGTACCGGCTTTGAGTGCCCTGTTTCATGCCTCAAAATTGGACTGGTGATATATTTCACATATGGTAATATATATATATATGGTTTTTAAAAAATACAAAATCCCAGTGGCATACATTTTGCTCCTGTATATGGAGTTGTAAACTAGGCAGCTCTGCTGATACTAGTTAGTTTCACTCCAGTGATGGGTTTTGCCTACTGATTGACATAGATTTTCTTGAATGTGGTAAGTGAGTGACTTGGCTCTGCTCTATGTCTCTCATCCTATATAAGGTTAGAAAAATCATGTGCTTTTGGCTGTGACAGAGGTATAACTGAGCAATTGCCAAAGTGCACATTTGAAGCCTCTGATTGCACCATGTCAGCTAGCATCCCATTGGCCAAGTCAAGTCACATTTCAGACCAAGATCAGGAATGGGATATATGGACCTTCCTACATATAACTTCAAAGTTACATGGTGAAGGATTTGGATACAAGGAAGGGTGAACACTTGATATTATCCCTGCATTCTAACACATACCATTTATGCAGAAAATAGATATATTTCAATATCAAGACATATTTAAGTTACAAAATATCAGCATTAAAGAAATAACTCTTAAGACACCCATATATGATAATCAAGCCACTTACAAGGGATTCAGCATATCAAGGAACATGAAGTTTTGAGGTAGTACTTTTCAATACAAATATAATGCAAGTCATGTAAGTAATTTTACTTTTTTTAATAGCCATATTAAAAGTAAAAAGTAACAGGTGAGATTTATTTTAATAATATACTTTTATGTAAGCCATTATACCTAAAATATAATTTCAATATGAAATCAATATAAAGATTATTAATGAAATATTTTACATACTATCCTCTGAAATCTCCTGCACATTTTTCACTTATGTGGAGTGAAGTATTAGGTGCTCAGCTGTGTTTGACTCTGTGACCCCATGGACTGTAGCCTGTCAGGCTCCTCTGTCCATGGAATTCCCCAGACAAGAATACTGGAGTGGGTAACCATTCCCTTCTCCAGGGAATCTTTCTGATGCAAGGATAGAACCCAGGTCTCTTTCATTGTAGGCAGGTTCTTTACAGTCTGAGCCACCAAGGAAGTCCATTTTTCACTTATAGCCCATCTCACTTGATGTAACTACATTTCAAATGCTCTGGGACAACATATGGTTAACTGTCACAAAGTATTTAATAGGAGGCTTCCTGTGTGCTGTTTTGGATCTGTCATGAGTCTTCTGTTCCTTACTAATTCCTGAATATTCAGGAACTAAGAGGAGTGGCAAACCACTCCTGGAGCTGAGGAATGTATGCATTTCCTTGGTTAGTTTTTCCATACGGTGACAAGAAACTATTTACGACCCTCTTCCTTTTTATGAACCATACGGTAAAAGTGATTATTTACAACCCTCTCTCTTTGATATGGATTGCCTTATGTTTTCTTGATAATTTCTAAGTGTGGACTTTTGATTTTTATCTTTGCTGAACAAAGCTACCTTGTAAGACAGTATATACATCCGCACTATGTTGAATAAAACACCCTTGTTCCATCAGAGCTTGGATCCCTCTGTCTTTCTTTTCCTCTCTCTTTCTTTCTCTCTCTCTCAGGCTAACTCTTTGAAGCTCAGAAGCCCGCTGAGCTCACTTTCTTACCTGGGCTTGCAAGACCCTCGCGAGAGGGTGCCCTGCACCTATGTGAAGCAGTGCAAGCCCTGTGTCAAGGGCTTTATTGGTTTTTTGTGTAAACCAAGGAATATCAGCATCTTTCTCTCTCTCTTTTACTTTCTTATCATCAACTCTGGACAACCAGGTTCTGGTCCATTAAAGGACCTGAACAAGTGGCGCCCAGAACAAGGGCCTGGTACACGTGGCGGATTCGGATGGAGTGACTCAAGGATATATTGAGGTCAGTAAGTACTAAGACATGGGTCAAATGGCTGGAAAGCCCCATCACTTTTCTACTTTACTTCATCACTTATTTAACATTCAGGGACTTTCAGTTTTGTGGCAGTGAATAGAGGCTTGCCTTCAGACTGTGGTTGAATGTAACCCTTGGTTCCCTGATGAGGGTAGTTTTGATTTAGAATATTGGCACCAGGTCAAAGAGAATGTTGAACAAGCTGCCAGACAGGGAAAAAATATTCCGATAGATTTCTGGCCCCTATGGGCTCTCATTAAAGCAGTGATTCTGCAATTTCAAGGTAATTCTAACCCTCCTGATATTCGGCAACAGGCAGAACACTTATTACATGAATATGAATTAGATGACGAAACCTTACAAAAGGCCCAATTAGAACAACATAAAATATTTCAGAATTTTTCTACAAGCCCCTGCCCCAGTTGCTCCAAGCCCTCCTCCCCTACCAGCGGGCACAAATCCCAAAGTCTCTCCCTTGCTAGAACCTAATAATTCCAGCAATGACTCCCCTAAGACACTTTTTGATATTGAAACCGACAATACCTTTCTGAATAACAACAATATGTTTTTACCACATACTCTTAATTGTAAGAATTTGCTACCTACTCACTCTCCTTCACGACAGAGACTCTCTGAATTGCTGGCTTTGCAACCAGAAGTCTCCGAAGCTGATGGTTTCTCTGCCTTACCAGTTTTTAGAAATCCTGACGCTCAAGGGCACATAATACCTCAATATGAGGGTAGTAACTTTTATCACATGCAACAAATTAAAAAATCTACAACTATGTATGGCCTACATTCACCTTTAAGTAAAGTAATTCTAAATTCTATAACATCTTCCATTGGAAATTTTATTCCCCATGATTGGCGAACTTTAATAAAAGCTCTCCTTAAACCATAAGAATATCTTCAATGGATAATGTGGTTTCACGATATAGCCAGATATCATGCTAACAGAAAAGCTCGAGCTGGTGATCCCCAAAATCAAATTACTTTTGAGATGCTAACTGATACAGGACAATTTGATGCTATAGAAGTTCAAATACAGTGCCTTCCTTTGTTACATGAACAATTAAAAACAGTGTCCCTTGAAGCTTGGGCTCAAATTACTCCTCAAGGGGAGCCTAAAGATAGCTATACAAAAACATTGCAAGAGGCTAATGAAACATATACTGATTTTTTTTAGTTAGATTAGAAACTGCTACTTCCAGTACTGTAATTGGAGAAGAAGCCAAAAGGCAACTAGAGAAATTACTTGCTTATGAAAATGCAAATCAGGAATGTCAAAAGGCTATAGCTCCAATTCATAAGACAGGGACTATTATTGATTATTTGAAGGCTTGTTGCAATCTAGGATCAGAAACTCAAAAGATGCAAATGCTAGCTGAAACAATGGTTGCTGCCTTAAGAAAGGGAAATGAAGGATGCTTTACATGTGGAGATAAGAACCATTTAAAAAGGGACTGCACTAAGAAAGCTAAAAAAAAAAAAAAAAAAAATCTGCCCTAGCTGGGGTAGAGGAATGCATTGGGCCAAAATTGTAAATCTAAATTTGACATTGAAGGGAAACCTATTTTGGGAAACTTCAAGCAGGGGACCTCCCAGGTCCACTTCAACAAAAACCAGGGGCAAATTCCATCTTCTCCCTCAAACTCTCAATATCCGGCAGTGCTGCCATCGATATACCAGCCCTAAATGACTTTCTCCTTTACCCTCAAGCAGTCCCCTCTATAATACCTCCTGGATATTTTGGATCCCTGTCCCTACAAAACTTCGGTCTTTTACTTGGCAGTTTTAGTTTGAATTCTAAAGGAATTACTGTTCACCCTGGACTAACTGATTCAGATTATAAAAGAGAAATTGAAATTATAATGTCATCTCAGATTTGTCAATTCAAAAAGGGGGAAAATTTGCTCAATTACTTCTTTTACCTTCAGTTCCATTCAGTAGCTCAGTCGTGTCCGACTCTTTGCGACCCCATGAATTGCAGCACGCCAGGCCTCCCTGTCCATCACCAACTCTTGGAGTTCACTCAAACTCACATCCATTGAGGTGGTGATGACATCCAGCCATCTCATCCTCTGTTGTCCCCTTCTCCTCCTGCTCCCAAGCCCTCCCAGCATCAGAGTCTTTTTCAATGAGTCAGCTCTTCACATGAGGTGGCCAAAGTATTGGAGTTTCAGCTTTAGCATCATTCCTTGCAAAGAACACCCAGGACCAATCTCCTTTAGAATGGACTGGTTGGATCTCCTTGCAGTTCAAGGGACTCTCAAGAGTCTTCTCCAATACCACAGTTCAAAAGCATCAATTCGTTGGTGCTCAGCTTTCTTCAAAGTCCAACTCTCACATCCATACATGACCACTGGAAAAACCATAGCCTTGACTAGACAGACCTTTATTAACACCTCTAATGATGTACAGACAGGGGGATTCAGCAGTACAGATCAATAGTGGGAGACTTTAATACCCCACTCACACCTATGGATAGATCAACTAAACAGAAAATTAACAAGGAAACACAATATTTAAATGACACAATAGACCAGTTAGACCTAATTGATATCTATAGGACATTTCATCCCAAAACAATGAATTTCACCTTTTTCTCAAGCACACACGGAACCTTCTCCAGGATAGATCACATCCTGGGCCATAAATCTAGCCTTGGTAAATTCAAAAAAATTGTAATCATTCCAAGCATCTTTTCTGACCACAATGTAGTAAGAATAGATCTCAACTACAGGAGAAAAACTGTTAAAAATTCCAACATATGGAGGCTGAATAACACGCTGCTGAATAACCAACAAATCACAGAAGAAATCAAAAAAGAAATCAAAATTTGCATAGAAATGAATGAAAATGAAAACACAACAACCCAAAACCTGTGGGACACGGTAAAAGCAGTCCTAAGGGGAAAGTTCATAGCAATACAGCAATACCTCAAGAAACAAGAAAAAAGTCAAATAAATAACCTAACTCTACACCTAAAGCAACTAGAAAAGGAAGAAATGAAGAACCCCAGGGTTCGTAGAAGGAAAAAAAATCTTAAAAATTAGGGCAGAAATAAATGCTAAAGAAACAAAAGAGACCATAGCAAAAATCAACAAAGCCTAAAGCTGGTTTTTTGAAAGCATAAATAAAATTGACAAACCATTAGCCAGACTCATCAAGAAACAAAGGGAGAAAAATCAAATTAATAAAACTAGAAATGAAAATGGAGAGATCACAACAGTCAAAACAGAAATACAAAGTATCATAAGGGACTACTATCAGCAATTATATGCCAATAAAATGGACAATATGGAAAAATGGACAAATTCGTAGCAAAGTACAACTTTCCAAAACTGGACCAGGAAGAAATAGAAAAACTTAACAGACCCATCACAAGCACAGAAATTGAAACTGTAGTCAGAAATCTTCCAGCAAACAAAAGCCCAGGTCCAGACGGCTTCACAGCTGAATTCTACCAAAAATTTAGAGAAGAACTAACACCTATCCTACTCAAACTCTTCCAGAAAATTGCAGAGGAAGGTAAACTTCCAAACTCATTCTATGAGGCCACCATCACCCTAATACTAAAACCTGACAAAGATGCCACAAGGAATGAAAACTACAGGCCAATATCAGTGATGAACATAGATGCAAAAATCTTTAACAAAATTTTAGCTATCAGAATCCAACAACACATTAAAAAGATCATACACCATGACCAAGTGGGCTTTATCCCAGGGATGCAAAGATTCTTCAATATCTGTACATAAATCAATGTAATACACCTCATTAACAAATTGAAAAATAAAAACCATATGATTATCTCAATAGATGCAGAGAAAGCATTTGACAAAATTCAACATCCATTTATGATAAAAACTCTCCAGAAAGCAGGAATGGAAGGAACATACCTCAACATAATAAAAGCTATATATGACAAATACACAGAAAACATTATCCTCAATGGTGAAAAATTGAAAACATTTCCCCTAAAGTCAGGAACAAGACAAGGGTGCACACTTTTACCATTACTATTCAACATAGTTTTGGAAGTTTTGGCCAAGGCAATCAGAGCAGAAAAATAAATAAAAGGAATCCAAATGGGAAAAGAAGAAGTAAAACTCTCACTGTTTGCAGATGACATGATCCTCTACATAGAAAACCCTAAAGACTCCACCAGAAAATTACTACAACTAATCAATGAATATACTAAAGTTGCAGGGTATAAAAGCAAAGCACAGAAATCCCTTGCATTCCTATATGCTAATAATGAGAAAATAGGAGAAATTAAGAAGAAAATTCCGTTCACCACTGCAACGAAAAGAATAAAATACTTAGGAATATATCTACCTAAAGAAACTAAAGACCTATATATAGAAAACTATAAAACACTAGTTAAAGAAATCAAAGAGGACACTAATAGATGGAGAAATATACCATGTTCATGGATTGGAAGAATCAACATAGTGAAAATGAGTATACTACCCAAAGCAATTTATAGATTCAATGCAATCCCTATCAAGCTACCAATTGTATTCTTCACAGAGCGAGAACAAATAATTTCACAATTTGTATGGAAAAACAAAAAACCTCGAATAGCCAAAGCAATCTTGAGAAAGAAGAATGGAACTGGAGGAATCAACCTGCTTGACTTCAGGCTCTACTACAAAGCCACAGTCATCAAAACAATATGGTACTGGCACAAAGAGAGAAATATAGATCAATGGAACAAAATAGAAAGCCCAGAGATAAATCCATGCACCTACGGACACCTTATCTTTGACAAAGGAGGTAAGAATATACAATGGAGAAAAGACAATCTCTTTAACAAGTTGTGCTGGGAAAACTGGTCAACCACTTGTAAAAGAATGAAACTAGAACACTTTCTAACAATATACACAAAAATAAACTCAAAATGGATTAAAGATCTAAATGTAAGACCAGAAACTGTAAAACTCCTAGAGGAGAACATAGACAAAACACTCTCCGACATACATCACAGCAGGATCCTCTATGACCCACCTCCCAGAATATTGGAAATGAAAGCAAAAATAAACAAATTGGTTCTAATTAAACTTAAAAGCTTCTGCACAACAAAGGAAACTATAAGCAAGGTGAAAGGACAGCATTCAGAATGGGAGAAAATAATAGCAAATGAAGCAACTGACAAACAACTAATCTCAAAAATATACAAGCAACTCCTACAGCTCAACTCCAGAAAAATAAACGACCCAATCAAAAAATGGGCCAAAGAACTAAATAGACATTTCTCCAAAGAAGACATACAGATGGCTAACAAACACATGAAAAGATGCTCAACATCACTCATTATCAGAAAAATGCAAATCAAAACCACTAAGAAGTACCATTTCACGCCAGTCAGAATGGCTGTGATCCAAAAGTCTACAAGCAATAAATGCTGGAGAGGGTGTGCAGAAAGGGAACCCTCTTACACTGTTGGTGGGAATGCAAGCTTGTACAGCCATTATGGAGAACATTGTGGAGATTCCTTAAAAAACTGGAAATAGAACTGCCTTATGACCCAGAAATCCCACTGCTGGGCATACACACTGAGCAAAACAGAATTGCAAGAGACACGTGTAACCCAATGTTCATCACAGCACTGTTTACAATAGCCAGGACATGGAAGCAACCTAGATATCCATCAGCAGATGAATGGATAAGAAAGCTGTGGTACCTATACACAATGGAGTATTACTCAGCCATTAAAGAATACATTTGAATCAGTTCTAATGAGGTGGATGAAACTGGAGCCTATTATACAGAGTGAAGTAAGCCAGAAAGAAAAACACCAATACAGTATACTAATGCATATATATGAAATTTAGAAAGATGGCAACAATAACTATGTATACGAGACAGGAAAAGAGACACTGATGTATAGAACAGTCTTTTGGACTCTGTGGGAGAGGGAGAGGGTGGGATGATTTGGGAGAATGGCATTGAAACATGTATAATATCATATATGAAATGAGTCACCAGTCCAGGTTAAATGCACGATACTGGATGCTTGGGGCTGGTGCACTAGGACAACCCAGGGGGATGGTAAGGGGAGGGAGGAAGGAGGAGGGTTCAGGATGGGGAACACTTGTATACCTGTGGCAGATTCATGTTGATGTATGGCAAAACCAATACAATATTGTAAAGTTAAAAAAGAAAAAAAGACAAAAAAAAAAAAAAAAAAAACAGTCCTTTTTGACATCATTAGTATCCAAATTTGCCCGACCAGCTATACATATTAAAATTAATGGTAAAAGATTTTTCTGGTTTCCTTAACACTGGATCTGATATTACTATTATTTCCAAACACTTATGGCCCAAATCCTGGCCTGTACAAAAAAATTCTTGCCAAATTGCCGGGATTTCTCAAACCAAACTACAAGAAGAGGTTTATCAGAGTACTCAGATTTATCCATGTGAGAGACCAGAAGGCCAACCTGAAACATTCAGACCTTATGTGATAGATGCACCCCTTAATCTAATAGGAAGGGACTTACTTATGCAATGGCAAACTCAGATATACATTCCACATTTTTCCTAGAGGCCACTGCTCATTTAACAAACAATACAATTATTAAAACAACTTGGAAGAATGACGAGCCCATTTGGACAGAGGAGTGGCCCTTCATGAAAGAGAAATTACAGGCGGCTAAGGAATTAAAAGTACACAACTAGAATTAAAACATATTGAAGAATCTTGTTCTCCTTGGAACTCTCTTATTTTTGTTATAAAAAATAAATCTAACAAATGGCATCTCCTAACAGACCTTAAAAAAGTTAATGCATCTATGAAACCTATGGGTGCATTACAACCAGGAATCCCATCACCTACCACTATGCCTCAAATTGGCACATTATTTTTATTGATTTACAAGATTGATTTTTTTAATATACCTTTACACCCTTTGTACCAAGAGAGATTTGCTTTCTCTCTCCCTTATCCTAATCATATTGGACCTCATAAACGGTACCAATGGACTGTAGTGCCACAAGGGATGATGAATTCTCCCACCATGTGTCAGTAATATGTAGCTAAAGCCCTTGAGCCTGTGAGAAAACAATTTCCTAACTTTCTTGTTATTCACTATATAGATAATATATTGTTTTCGGCTCCATCAATCTTAGAAACTCAACACATGCTTGATATAGCTCAATTATGCTTAAAAAATTCTGGATTAATCATTGCCCCTGGAAAAATTCAAACCTCTACACCTTACATTACTTGGGGTTTGTTGTTAATAGACAACATATTACTCCCCAACTAACTCAGATCCATATTGATAAATTATCAACCTTAAATGATTTTCAAAAGCTCTTAGGTGATATAAATTGTATTAGACCTTCTTTAAGCATTGCTATTTATCAACTGAATAACCTATTTAATACTTTAAAAGGAGATCCTGATTTAAATAGCCTTCATTCACTTTCTCAAGAGGCATGAGAGGAACTCTATTTAGTGCAAAATAAATTATGAAAACAATTTCTTACTCTCATCAAACTAGATTTACTTCTAGAATTATTTATACTCCCCTCTCTTCGTTCTCCCACAGGACTGCTTGACCAACAAGAACACTCAGTAGAATGGATCTATATCCGTTTTAAGGGAATAAAGTCACTTACACCCTACCTTGATTTTATTGCTCTAATCATTATCCATGGAAAAAATAGGACTAAAACTCTAATTGGCTCTGATTCTCATAAAACTGTAGTACCTATCAATAAATCTCAATTTGAGAGCACATTACAAACTTCTACCTATTTCTAAATAGCTTTTCTGGAATATTTTGGAGAAATTTCATTTCATTATCCTTCTGGTAAGTTGTGGAATTTCTTCAAAAGTACCGAATTTATTATTTCTCGCATTATCAGCTCACAGCCTATACTACAAGCTGAAGATTTTTATATAGATAGAACTAAAAACGCCAAAGCTTCATTCTGGTCTCTTAAGAAATATAAAGTCACAGGTATACATGTGTTCCCCATCCTGAACCCTCCTCGCTCCTCCCTCCCCATACCTGTGGCGGATTCATTTTGATATTTGGCAAAACTAATACAGTTATGTAAAATTTAAAAATAAAATAAAATTTTTAAAAAAATGAAAAAAAAAGAAATATAAAGTCTTTTATACTAAATTTCATTCTGCTCTACAAAAGGAATTATATGCTCTTATTCAAGTCATTTGCCTATATCTTTACCCCATTAATATATATATGCTCTATATATTCAGTTTTGGTATTAGAAAATATATAAACCTCCACCATAAACTCCAATCAACCTATTATTCAACAACGTTTTTTTGAACTACAATCTGTTGTTAGAAACCGCAATTATGTTACACATATTCGAGCACATTCTTGCCTTCCAGGCCCCATGACTCATGGTAATGAGCAGGCTGATAAACTGGTTTCCTTTGCTACTCCAGAGGAACAGCATGCTCTGTGGCATAACAATGTTGGCTCCCTACACCAGTTATGGAAAATCCCATACTGCTAGGCTAAAGAAATTATTAATAATTGCTCTACTCGTAGACCCCTACATCTTTGACCCATCACACAAGGTATTAATCTTCGTGGTTTGCAACCTAATGAACTATGGCAAATGGATGCAACTCATTGCTCTGAACTTTCTCCGTTTCCTTTCTTGCATGTCTGTATCGACACTAATTCTTCTTTTGTTTGGGCCACACCTCTTCATGGTGAAGCTACACAACATGTTATAACTCATTTATTAGCTTGTTTTGCTGTAATAGGAACTCCTAGTTCTATAAAAACGGACAATGGCCCTGCCTATATTTTTAGACACTTTAAACAATTTTTACAATCTTTTTCTATTAAATATATTATAGGTATTCCTTATAATCCACAGGCACAAGGCATAGTCGAACGAGCACATCACACATTAGAGTTGTAAATAAAAATAAATTTAAAAAGAGGGAATACACAAGAACACTACTGTCTTCCTTATCTAAAGTAGACTTTACTAGATTCCAACATAAGATATTTTCTAAATCTATAACTATTGTTAATGCAGCTTTATTTGTTTTAAATTTTTTAAACTTACTACAGGGAGATATCTTAACAAGAACAGAAATGCATTTTGAGGAATTGAAGGACACTTTTCCTCTGCCCATTTGGTATTAAGATGGGCTAACGAAACAATGGAAATCTTGAAAACTAATCTTACAGGGTAAGGGGTATGCTTGTATTTCCCCAGATGGATTCAACAAACTCACATGGCTTCCTATTCAGAAGATTCAACCCAAGAGGGCCCCCGGCCTTCAAAATAGATAGAAAACAACAAAAGCCTCAGGAGGAAGAAATTCCAATACCGGCCATGGCGGCTCTAAAGATTTCCAGGAAGCACCACCCTTGGTGGCATCAACCTTATGATCTCCCCACTTGGGGACAAATAAAACCCCTCACTAATCGAGTTGAAAACTTCATCTTTCAACAAGGAATGCCTCGGAGTCCTGAATACATTTTCCTGGCAATGCTCTGTCTGCTTGCCTGTGCCTCCCTCGTTCAAGCTCTAATTAATCATACTTACTGGGCTTACATACCCAACCCCCCTCTACTACAGGTGGTTGAATGGATGGAGAGACGACCAATCATTTCAACTAATGACTCTATACATATGCCTTCTCCCTGGAGCATTAAAGGGCCCTCACACCCTGAAGAAGAAGGAAAACTAATTAATATTTCTCTAGGTTATGAAGTCCTTCCTTTGTGCATGGGCCCAGCAGAATTATGCATAAAAATTAGCTGACAAACTTGGGCTTTCACCCTGCCTCCCCAAAAGGATTTTTGGACATTGCTTGGATTATTTACTGCCCTTTCTTTGTCTGTGAACCATGTTTATACTACTGAGACCTTAAGGAAAGAGTTAGGGAAAGGACAGAGATCATTATGCAAAGGGTTTACTTATAAGCACTTTACATATACTCCTGTTCATTGGGACAAATGTCAAGCCAAATCAGGAAAATTAGTGTTTGTGGCTAATCATAGGATTGTCAATTGGGGACCCCATAGTATGTGGTTATCTAACTGCTTAGATGATGTTAACAGCACTGTGTGTGACTATGCTACTCAAGTGGCATGGAAGGTTAATGACACTATGATGGAGCATTATCATGGCAAAGGACTTCTTTGGTGTCTTGATGGTGAATTAGCCCCATCTCATCCTAGGATGGTCCTCAATAAACAGAGTGGGCCTGAACAATGGGACATTTGGAATCTTGTTATGAGCACTGAAGAACTTGAAACTTGGACTGGGCATTTCACAGGGACCAGTCATAGTCATAGTAACTATTTATTTCACTATAATCAATCATATTTTATACAGGCCTGTGTCCCACTTCCTTTTGTTATAGCCATAGGAAATTTACAATTTAATAAGACTTTACATTCTGTAACTTGTATTAATTGCAAACTATATACTTGTCTTAACTCCTCTATTTCTTTAAGAAATTATTCCCTGTTCATTCTTTGATCTCGATGTAATTTGTGGTTGCCAATAAATCTCCAATGACCCTGGGAAGAAGGTCCCATGGCTGGACTTGCTTCCAGATTACTTACTAAACTGCTGCAACAATCTAAACGATTCATTGGATGGCTGATTCTTGGCATTTTGCGGTTAACAGCTATTTGCACCACTGCTGCTGTCGCTGGCACTGCTTTACATACCACAATTCAAGCACATAATTTTATCCAAAATTGGACTGAAGATGTTCATAATATGTGGGCTACTCAGGCTCAGGTAGATGAAGATACTCAAGAGGAAATACAGAAACTAAAAACAGCCATCAAATGGGTCAGAGATCAATTAATAGATTTGCAAAAACAACTGATACTAAAATGTGATTGGAATTCAACTTAATTTTGTGTTACTCCTGTCCATTTCAATCATAGTGCCTACAACTGGGAACAACTCAAATTTCATTTGCAAAATATAGATGATAATGCCTCTCTGAATGTACAATTACTGCAAAAGGATATCTTTGAAACCTTTTCTAAATGTCTGCCCTCTTCCAGTAATTTGGAAACTTTAGCTGAACAACTAGCTGGTCAATTATCTGGGCTAAACCCACGAGGATGGTTTCAAACTATTACCCACAGCATCAGGTCTGGAACTGTAACTTTGGTGATTGTCTTGGTAATTATATTTGTTCTTTATTGTTGCCTTTCTATAAGGTTGGTTAATACTAAACAAACTCAATTGGTCAGGACCTTTTTTACAAATATAATAAAATAGGGGGAATTGTCAGGAAGCATTTAACAGGAGGCTTCCTGTGTGCTGTTTTGGATCTATCACGAATTTTCTGTTCCTTATAAATTCCTGAATATTCAGGAATTAAGAGGAGTGGCAAACAGATCCTAGGGCTGAGGAATGCATGCATTTCCTTCATTAATTTTTCCATATGGTGATAAGTAACTATTTACGACCCTCTTTCTTTTTATGAAGGATAAAAGTGATTATTTACAACCCTCTCTCTTTGATATGGATTGTCTTATGGTTCCTTGACAATTTCTAAGTCTGGACTTTTGATCTATATCTTTGCTAAACAAATTTACCTTGTAAGACAGTATATATACCCACACTATGTTGAGTAAAACACCCTTGATCCATCAGAGCTTGGGCCACATGTCTTTCTTTCTTTTTCTCTCCCTTTCTTTCTCTCTGTTTCAGGCTAATTTTTTGGAGCTCAGAAGCCCGATGAGCTCACTTTCTTGCTGGACTTGCAAGACCCTCACAAAAGGATGCCCTGTGCCTACGTGAAGCAGTGAAAGCCCCGTGTCAAGGGCTTTTTTGGTTTTCTGTGTAAACCAAGGAATGTCATCCTCTTTCTCTCTTTTACTTTCTTATCGTCGACTCCAGACCACCAGGTTCTGGTCCATTAAAGAACCTCAACAGTTAACCATGTATGGTTAACTATAGTGGAAGGCAGAAGACAGTCTCAAACATGCAAGAGATTAGGAAATTCGATGCCCATGAGTTTAAAAACAACAACAACCAGACAATAAAAATACTCTATTTTATGATTACAGTCAATGAAAAATTAATGTAGATTAAGAGTCAAGCAATAGAAAAGCCTCAATAAAAGTACTAGTTGCATGCATTGATTCCTTTCCATTAAAATATATATATATATATTTTTTTCTTTTATTTATTTGGCTGCTCAAGTTCTTAGTTGCAGCACACAGAGTCTTAAATCTTTTTTGCAGCATGAATATTTAGTTGCAGCATGTGGGATCTAGTTCCCCAATCAGGGATTGGCCCTGGGCCAGATATATTGGGAGCATGGATCATAGCCACTGGACCACCAGGGAAGACCCCTTTACATTTTTAGATAGAACTAAAACAAAACAACTGTGGGGATAATTGTTACTTGAAGTGATTATAAAAATTATTCAATCATTTTTATATTTTCAAACTTTGTTACTAATAAAACTGAAGAATAGGTGTAGATACTTTTGGAGAAATGTGGGATAGTTTTCTATTTTCTAGCAGCAAGTTAATAGAAATTATACCTAATAAAAGGCATATGTACCAGGCACTGCTCAAAGTACTCGACAGGAATAATTTTGTGCAATCCTCACAGTAATGTTAGGAGACAGGCATTACAATTTTTCTTATTTTAATGGAAAGGGAACTAAGACAGACATAAGTTGAGTAACTTGCCACCTTGGTAAGGGGTAGAGGTATTTCAGATCTAGAAAATTTGAGTGTTTGTGCTTTTCAAGAATTTGCTATGTTGCCTAAGGTAGAAAACTGAGTTACAAAATATATATATATTATATATATATTATATATATATTATATATATTTATATGCTGCTAAGTCACTTCAGTTGTGTCTAACTCTGTGCAACCCCATAGACAGCAGCCCACCAGGCTCCCCCATCCCTGGGATTCTCCAGGCAAGAGTACTGGAGTGGGGTACCATTGCCTTCTCATATATTGCCTACTATATATATATATATATATATATATATATATATATATATATATATATTAATAATTATTGCAATATTTTTTAACTTTAAGGAACTCTTTTAACAATTATTGTCTATTGTTACAATGAAACATTTATTTGAAATGCAATAATTCTTTAATCTTTTTCCTTGCACTTTTTCCTGCAAAAAGTCAATGAGATTAATATTAAGCCATCTATAAGTATAGGAAATATTGACCTATCTTTCAAGTTTGAGGGTTTTTATGTTCTTGAAGGTGATTATGGTGCACAGAAAAAAATTTCACAAGTTTCACTAGCTATAACATTAATATTTAGTTTATAAAAGTTACAAACTCAATAAGCCAGCTATTCCTTGAGGTTTTCATATTAGTTTGCAAGTATATGTATATAGCTAATTATAAAAGTCAACTGGAAAGGTGTTTTAAAACTTAAACTTGACTAAATATTCTAAATTGGATTTATAAATGTCATTATTTTATTTCCTTTAAGTACTCAACTAACTTGAAAAAAAAAGTCTTGGTAAGCTCGAATGTCTGATGAATCTTGAATTTTCTTAGAATTATCCTACAAATATTTGTAAAGACCTTATTATTGAGTAAATCTTTGTTCTTGGAACCTATATGATAGCAGTAGATTAAGGGGAAGAAAATCCCTGCCTTTGGGGAATTTTCATTCTAAATGTTCCCATTTTATACATAAGCTTAGAAAGATTTCAGTTTAAATTCATAAATCTAAGCAATTATCTAATTACATATTTTAATTTAGAATTACAAATGGACACTTTAAACAAATTGTTAACATTTAAAATGCCCAAATATGGATATGATTTGTCAAAATTTTTGATAATATGGCTTTGATTCTCTTTAAAAAATTTCAAAACTGAATTCTCAAATTCAGGCTCTAAAATATGCTCAAATTTTGATAAAATTAATTCCAGGTGAGCTACTTCAAATCTTAAAAGAAATGCTGTGAAAGTGGTGCATTCAATATGCCAACAGATTTGGAAAACTCAGCAGTGACCACAGGACTGGAAAAGGTCAGTTTTCATTCCAATCACAAAGAAAGACAATGCCAAAAAATGTTCAAACTACTACACAATTGCTCTCGTCTCATATGCTAGCAAAGTAGTGCTTAATATTCTCCAAGCTAGACTTCAACAGCAAGTGAAACAAGAACTTCCATATGTTCAAGCTTGATTTAGAAAGAGCAGAGGAACCAGAGATCAAATTGCTAACATCCGTTGGATCATAGAAAAAGCAAGAGAATTCCAGAAAAACATCTACTTCTGCTTCATTGACTACACTAAAGCCTTTGACTGTGTGGATTACAACAAACTGTGAAAAATTATTCAAGAGATGGGAATACCAGACCACCATAACTGCCTCCTGAGAAATCTGTATGCAGGTCAAGAAGCAACAGTCAGAACTGGACGTGGAACAACAGATTGGGAATAGGGAAAGGAGTACGTCAAGGCTATATATTGTCATCCTGCTTATTTAAATTTTATGCAGAATACATCATGTGAAATACCGGGCTGGATGAAGCACAAGCTGGAATCAAGATTGCAAGGAGAAATATCAATAACCTCAGATATGCAGATGACACCACCTTTATTGGAGAAAGCAAAGAGGAAGTGGAGAGCATTTTTATGAAACTGAAAGAGAAGAATGAAAAAGATGGCTTAAAACTCAACATTCAGAAAACTAAGAGCATGGCATCTAGTCCCATCACTTCATGGTAAAAACATGAGCAAACAATGGAAACAGTGAGAGGCTTTATTTTCTTGGGCTCCAAAATCACTGGAAATGGTGAATGTAGCCATGAAATTAAAAGACGCTTGCTCCTTGGAAGAAAAACTATGACCAACCTAGACTGTGTATTTAAAAGTAGAGACATTACTTTACCAACAGAGCTCCATCTAATCAAAGTTATGATGTTTCCATTAGTCATGTGTGAATGTGAGAGTTGGACAATAGAGAAAGCTGAGCACCAAAGAGTTGATGCTGTGAACTGTGGTGTTGGAGAAGACTCTTTGAGTCCCTTGGACAGCGAGGAGATCAAACCAGTCAATCCTAAAGGGAATCAGTCCTGAATATTCATTGGAAGGACTGAAGTTGAAGCTCCATTACTTTAACCATATGATTTGAAGAACTGACTCATTGGAAAAGACCCATATGCTGGTTAAGACTGACGACAGGAGGAGAAGGGAATGACAGAGGATGAGATGGCTGGATGACATTAATGACTTGATGGATATGAGTTTGAACAAGATCTAGTCATTGGTGATGGATAGAGAAGCCTTACGTGCTGCAGTCCATAGGGTCACAAGGAGTCGGACATGAATGAGTGACTAAATTGAGCTGAACTAATAAAATTAAATTTGTTATCTTAAAAGATTTTGAGAGATAACATCACAGATTGTGGTGGTTAGTTTCACATGTCAACTTGGCTAGGCTATGTGGCAGTTTGGTCAAGCACCAATGTATGTACTGTTGTACACACACACACACACACACACACACACATATATATATATGAATGATTAACATTAAATCAGTAGTATTTGAGTAACTAATGTTACCCTCCTTAATATGAGTGGGTCTAATCCAATCAGTTGAAAACCTTGATAGCAAAGATTGAAATGTCTTAAAAATTAATCAATTCAATCCTGCCTATATTACCAGCTTGCTATCCTGCCCTGTAGATTTTGGATTCAAGATTGTAGCATTAACTCTTAACTGAATTTCTTGCTAGCCAGCCTATCTTGCAGGTTTAGGATTTGCCATTCTCCACAATCACATGGCTTAATTTCTTAAAATAAGTCATATATATACACATATATGTATATAACATATATATATGTGTGTGTATGTGTGCATATACTATATATGTATACAATATATGTAAAATGACATATAAATGGGGTGTTCATGCAACATGTTTATCATTTCACATGTATACATCATATGTATTAATTTTTGTTTGATATTCAATGAAATTTGATACTAAAAAATTAGATTAATAAAAATAGCTAGTCACTATCTTAGGAACTTTACATGCTACTTAATTTGATCATCAGTCAAATTACTCTTCCTATAAATTTTAATAAGCTTCAGATTTTTTAATCAGCAGCATACTGTCCTTTACTTAGCCCAGGACATGATAGATCAATGCAATTATTAGCCACAGACATATGTCAAGATGCCACAAGTATTTTTATAGGAACTTAATTGAATGGAACAGAAATCAATAACAATGGCAAGAAAACTAGACTCAGTACCTGAAATACAGTACATATCAGTGGAAAGTGACAGGTAAGGAGTGACAGAAAAAGAACAACGTATTATGAACAAAATGCACTCAACCACTAGAAAGGTTGTTCACTGCTCCATTAACCAGTATATTCAGTGTTGTTGTTGTTCACTTGCTAAGTCATGTCTCTTTGAGATGAAATAAACTGCAGCAGGCCAGGTTTCCCTGTCCTTCACTATCTCCTAGAGTTTTCTCAAACTCATGGCAATTAATTCAGTGATATTATCCAACCATCTCATTCTCTGTTTCCCCCTTCTCCTGCTCTCAATCTTTCCCAGTATTAGGGTCTTTTCCAATGAGACAACTCTTCACATCAGGTAGTCAAAGTATGGGACCTTTAGCATCATTCTTTCCAATGAATATTCAAAATTGATTTAATTTAGGATTGACTGATTTGATCTCCTTGCAGTCCAAGGGACTCTCAAAAGTTTTTTCCAGCACTACAATTCAAAGGTATCAATTATCTGCTGCTCAGCCTTCCTTATGGTCCAAGTCTCACATCCATACATGATTACTGGAAAAATCACAGTTTTGACTACACGGACTTTTGTCAGCTATGTTATATCTCTGCCTCTTAATGCACTATCTATGCTTTTCACAATTTTCCTTCCAAGGAGGAAGTGTCTTTTAATTTCATGGCTGTACTCACTGTCTTCAGTGATTTTGAAGCCCAAGAAATAAAGTCTGTCACTGCTTCCATTGTTTCTCCATCTATTTGCCATGAATTGATCAGACCAGATGCCATGATCTTCGTTTTGTGAATGTTGAGTTTTAAACCAGCTTTTTCACTCTCCTTTTTCACCCTCATCAAGAGGCTCTTTAGTTCCTCTTCACTTCCTGCCATTAGAATGGTAATCATCTGCATATCTGAGGTTATTGGTATTTCTCCTGGCAATCTTGATTCCAGCTTGTATTCATCCAGCCTGACATTTTGTATGATGCATGCTGCATATAATATTAATAAGCAGGGTGACAACATACAATATACTACTGTGGGCAAGAATCCCTTGGAAGAAATGGAGTAGCCCTCATAGTCAACAAAAGAGTTTGAAATGCAGTGCTTGAATGCCCACTGCTGGGCATATACACTAAGGAAACCGGAATTGAAAGAGACACGTGTACCCCAATGTTCATCGCAGCACTGTTTATAATAGCCAGGACATGGAAGCAACCTAGATGTCCATCAGCAGATGAATGGATAAGAAAGCTGTGGTACATATACACAATGGAGTATTACTCAGCCATTAAAAAGAATACATTTGAGTCGGTTCTAATGAGGTGGATGAAACTGGAGCCTATTATACAGAGAGAAGTAAGCCAGAAAGAAAAACACCAATACAGTATACTAACACATATATATGGAATTTAGAAAGATAGTAATGACAACCCTGTATGCGAGACAGCAAAAGAGACAACGATGTATAGAATAGTCTTTTGGACTCTGTGGGAGAGGGAGGGGGAGGATGACTTGGGAGAATGGCATTAAAAGATGTACAATATCATATAAGAAACAAATCGCCAGTCCAGGTTCGATGCAGGATACAGGAAGCTTGGGGCTGGTGCACTGGGATGACCCAGAGGGATGACATGGGGAGGGAGGTGGGAGGGGGGTTCAGGATTGGGAACACATGTACACCTGTGGCAGATGCATATTGATATATGGCAAAACCAATACAATATTGTAAAGTAAAAAATAATAATAATAATTAAAAATTTAAAAAAAATGAAATGCAGTGTTTGAATTCAATCTCAGAAACGACATAATTATTTCAGTTCATTTCCAAAGCAAACTATTCACCCAAGTATATTCAACAGAGACCATAATGTACTTGTACATTCCCTGTTCCCCACTGTTGCTTATCTTTATATTCACCTTAGAGTATGTGAACAATATGTTCAACATAGATCACTGTATGTAAGAAAACATATCAAATCTCAAGTTATAGAGTAGAAAATATTTTAAAATATTTATTTATATATTTTATTTGGAGGATAATTATAATATTGTGTTGATTTTTGCCATTCATTAACATGAATCGGCCATAGATATACATGTGTCCACTCCATCCTGAACCCCCCTCCCACTTTTGCTTTAATTTTCTACCATCCTGCCTTAAAATCCACCTAATTAAATCATTTCTTTATCTCATTAAAAATACCTTAGTAATTCGTTGTTGGAAACATAAGTATTAAATTTATCTATGTGCTGTGAGTGTTAACCTAGTTGCCCAACCAAGCTTGCTGACTGAAAGACTAACAGATTCTCTGGTGGTATATCTCAATCAGTGTAAAATTTACAATGATTTTGTTCATTATATTCCTTTTTCTTAGAAGCCACCTGTATTTGATCTTCTGATTGTGACTGTGCTTTTTATGTAAGACACTTGCACATTACTTATTGAGGCTTTGCAAACATATTATACTCTCCTACTGTTAAGAGTACCACCTAACTGGACTTGGCCATATAAAGGCATCAGGTATATCCATTTCTTTTAATTCAATCTCTGTCATCAAAATAAAGTTTGATTTAAAGGGTAGGGTAGTCTCTATATTTGAACTCCTATAATGAGAGGGGGTAACCACAGTGATTATCTTTTGGTTAGGGACTGTAGTTTCATATAGTTGGAAAATGTATCTGGATACTTTACTAAGGGTCTTAAAGTTGAGAAGAACAATTCTGGAATCTAAATTTTTTCTTAAATACTATGGTAGGATATATTTGATATACTAAGCAATGTTTTGTAACTGCTAGCTTTGGTAGTACCTCTTAAAAATCACAGGATGCTTTCTCTTGGGAAGGTAACCAGCATCCTAACAGAGAACAGAATTTACTATAGATGGTAGAAATGAAGGGACTTTTACCTAAGGGACCATTAGTGAATTGTAAGTAGGGCTCAAGGGATAAACTAGGAACATTAAAATACTTATAGATAACCAGTTATGGAAAACTACCACCACTCCTAGGAACAACAGGAGGAAATAATCTTGTCAAAACTCAGCAGAAAGGGTCATAATGCAGGAAAGTTTCCCAGTGGGAAACTGTGTTCATGGGTGAATGCAGCTGTTACCAGAGACATTGTGTCAAAATGGGAGATGTATTTGTTATCTTAGGTGCCCATATCAAAACAACATACACTGCTGAGTGGCTTAAATAATATGAATTTTTTTCTCACATTTCTGGAGGCTGAGAAGTCCAAGATTAAAGCACCAGTCCAAGATTAAGGTGTCCTCGCAAAGCTCTCTCCCTGGCTTGTAGATGGCCACCTTCTTAATGTGAATTCACATAGCCTTTCCTCAGTGTGCGTGCTTAGGGAAAGAGAGAAAAGAGAGAGAAAGAAGAGAGGAAAGGAGAAAAAAGGAGAGGGAATAAGATATTTCTTCCTCTTTTTTTAAGACCACCAGTCCTACTGGATTAGGACTCCTTTTTTATGACCTCATTTAAGCTTCAGTTCAGTTCAGTTCAGTCGCTCAGGCGTGTCTGACTCTTTGCGACCCCATGAATCACAGCACGCCAGGCCTCCCTGTCCATCACCATCTCCCAGAGTTCACTCAGACACATCCATCAAGTCAGTGATGCCATCCAGCCAGTGATGCCATCCAGCCATCTCATCCTCTGTCGTCCCCTTCTCCTCCTGCCCCCAATCCCTCCCAGCATCAGAGTCTTTTCAAATGAGTCAGTTCTTCACATGAGGTGGCCAAAGTACTGGAGTTTCAGCTTTAGCATCATTCCTTCCAAAGAAATCCCAGGGCTGACCTCCTTCAGAATGGACTGGTTGGATCTCCTTGCAGTCCAAGGGACTCTCAAGAGTCTTCTCCAACACCACAGTTCAAAACCATCAATTATTCAGCTTAATTGTCTCCTAAAAGCCCTATACCCAAATATAGTCACTTTGAGGATTAGGGCTTCAATGTATGGATCAGGGGTGGGGGAAGGGGGGTGTAGATCACAATTCAATCTGTAGAAGCAAAGAAGCAGTGAAGAAAACCCAGAACCTCTTCCTCCCTCTGTCCTCCCATCTTTTATCAGCTCTGACTATTATTCAAAACCAACCACAGGCCAACTAGCAAGAGATTCTAGATGAGCAGTACACAATAGTCAATATCTGAGGACACAGGACAAGTTATGGATTACAAATGTGAAGCAGCAAGTTGAGAATTTACAACTCAGCTAATCCATGTGGCATTTTTTTGCATCCTGAACGGAAAGTTACAACATAAGATTAGATTCTGATATTATTCAGAGTAAAACATGGTACATGACAGGCAGAGAGGTTTCTGAAGTCTTGCACAATGGTACTGGATGTGGTAAACAAATACGAAGTTGAGTAAATAAATTTTACTCTGACTACTCAGATAGCATTTTCTAGGAATTAATTGGAAACTGAGCCAATTACCATAAACCTGAATTGAAAACCAGACAAGGATAGAACAAGAACAGAATTTTTCTTTAAAAAAAGCATAAAACAAGATTAAGCTCGCTTGTGAACAGGGATGTGAAAATCCTAAATAAAATATTAACAAATTGAATCCAGAAGTAAATATTAAAACAACGCATTGTTACAAAGTGAGATTTAACTTATTAATGTAAGGTTGGTTAATATTATCATTAAAATCATAAATATTAACAGATTAAAGTAGACCAATTGAACTGTTCATTGTAATAGATAAAAAAAAGCATTCACTAATGTTCAGTGAACATTCATGACTTAAGAAAAATATCCTTTTGAGAATAATGTCAACAATGTGGCTGAATAACACATCTCTTATCATGTCCATCCCCTTAATAACAATTTGCATTCATCCATGAACAAAAATATTCTCTTCTAGAATTTGTGAGATCCAGCCCCATACACTAAGGACCCAAGGAGGAGTCTTGCCCACCCATGTATCAGGTAATAGGCATACAGAGTTCAGTCCCAGCTGTAGATACTGCAATGATCTGTAAACTGTCTATATCTTCTCTTGGTCATGGTCTGGGAGCCCATGAAGAGAACTGTCTTATACAATCACCCTCAGAGGAGACAATCTGTGTGGAAACCCAGGCTTCCACCAGAGAAGTACCAGCACACTTTTGGAGGAAAAAAAAAAAGTTTGGATGCATTGGGGAGAATAAGAGAAACAATTTGACTTTATACATGTTACTTATCCTCTAAGGAAACAAATCAGAGCCTTCATAATCCATGGTTTCTCTTTGCAGGGAAAGTGAGAACAAGTGAGTGAGTGCCTGGCTTCCTCACCTATGTGGGACATTGCAAAAGAGGCCCATTTTCCTCTCACTCCATCCAGTAAACTGAATCATGAGCTGCATGACTTGGTGTCAGGAAGAAGCTGTGAGAGAGGTAGATAGATAGGTAGGAGGACATTAAAGGCACACAGGTCCTACTAACTGTTTTGGACTTCATCATGAAACCTATTGATGAGCTACTGGGGATGTTTAATCCATGGATCCTCCAAATGGCCCATGAGAATACCAAGCACTCTGTGCACCTCACTCACACCTCCTGCCTTATAACTGGCACTCTGTATGTGCTCCTCACTGTGATAATAGCAAGATTTTGCAGATGGCTATTCAGCACCTGCAGAATGTCAGCCAAAATCCATGGCAAAGGAACTATCCCACACTTGAGCTGTACCTCCACCATTGGACAAGGAAAAAGGAGGCTCTCAGTACCAGACCTGGTACATTGCAGCATCAGGAAATGGCGTACAAGCTTAAGAATTCCACCATAATTAGAAGCAAAAAGCATGGAGCAGACATATCCACAGAATGTCTGAAGAAGTATAAGAATCCCTAGCAGGGCTGGTGGAAAGTATTTTTCTTTTGAAGTTTGTAAAGACTGGAGGAGGGGACTTCTACTGTGAATGTGAAGAAAATAACACAAAATTTCAAAGAAAATGAGAAATCAAGGAAACATGATGTCAGCAAAGGATCACAATAATCTTCCAGTAACTGAGAAAAAGCAAGAGAGTTCTAAAAAAAGATCTATTTCTGCTTTATTGACTATGCCAAAGTCTTTGATTGTGTGGATCACAATAAACTGTAGAAAATTCTGAAAGACATGGGAATACCAGACCACCTGACCTGCCTCTTGAGAAACCTATATGCAGGTCAGGAAGCAACAGTTAGAACTGGACGTGGAACAGACTGTTTCCAAATAGAAAAAGGAGTGCATCAAGGCTGTATATTGTCACCCTGCTTATTTAACTTATATGCAGAATATATCATGAGAAACGCTGGACTGGAAGAAGCACAAGCTGCAATCAAGATGGCTGGGAGAAATATCAATAACCTCAGATATGCAGATTACACCACCCTTATGGCAGAAAGTGAAGCCTCTTGATGAAGGTGAAAGAGCAAAGTGAAAAAGTTGGCTTAAAGCTCAACATTCAGAAAACTAAGATCATGGCATCTGGTCCCATCACTTCATGGCAAATAGATGGGGAAACAGTGAAAACAGTGTCAGACTTTATTTTTTCTGGGCTCCAAAATCACTTCAGATGGTGATTGCAGCCATGAAATTAAAAGAAACTTACTCCTTGGAAGGAAAGTTATGATCAGCCTAGATAGCCTATTCAAAAGCAGAGACATTACTTTGCCAACAAAGGTCCATCTAGTCAAGCCTATAGTTTTTCCTGTGGTCATGTATGGATGTGAGATTTGGACTGTGAAGAAAGCTGTGCACTGAAGAATTGATGTTTTTGAACTGTGGTTTTGGAGAAGACTCTTGAGAGTCCCTTGAACTGCAAGGAGATCCAATCAATCCATTCTAAAGGAGAACAGCCCTGGATGTTCTTTGGAAGAAATGATGCTAAAGCTGAAACTCCAGTACTTTGGCCACCTCATGCGAAGAGTTGACTCATTGGAAAAGACTCTGATGCTGGGAGGGATTGGGGGCAGGAGGAGAAGGGGACGATAAAGGATGAGATGGCTGGATGGCATCACCGACTTGATGGACGTGAGTTTGAGTGAATTCTGGGAGTTGGTGATGGGCAGGGAGGCCTGTCATGCTGCAATTCATGGGGTCACAAAGAGTCGGACATGACTGAGCGACTAAACTGAACTGAGAACAAAGACATGAAGATTTGTGATTTATCTGATTAAGAAGCTCAATGGCCTCTGAGAAAATGCAGAATGGCTATCCAATGAACTCAAGAAAACTACATGAACAAAAGGAGAAGTTTAAGAGAGGTAAAAATCATAAAAAAGAAATAAATTTTGGGGATGAAATGTATAATGAATAAAATGAAAATAAAATAGAGGACATCAGCATAAGAAAGGATCAAGAGGAAGAAAAAAATCTATGAATTAAAAGACAGGAACATAGAAATTATCCAGTCAGAGGAAAAAAAGAATCAAAAAAGAGTGAATAAAGCCAATGTGATATATGGGATATAATTGAAAGAAGGACCTGGGAATTACTGGACTCTCAGAGGAGAAAAATGAAGAAGGTGGTTAAAAGATTATTTAAAGAAATAATGGCTGAGAACTTCTAAAATCTGAGGAGAGATTTGGATATGCAAGTTCATGAAGCTCATGGATCACCAAACAAACTCAAAGATATATTTTTCAAGACATATTATACTAAAGAGGTTAAAGTAAATAAAGAATGGGGATATAATGTACAAATAAGGGATAAACCAATAAAAAATTTATATAGTAATAGATTATAACTGCATTTATTGACATTATTTCAAAATATATAAAATATTTAATCACAATTTTGTACAACTGAAACCAATGTAATTTTGTATGCCACATATAACTCAATAAAAATTTAATTTACTGGAAAAATAAAAAGGAGAGAGACTCTTACAAGCAGAATGATCTATATTTTTGTTTTTGTGCCACAGCCATATTGTTTTGATTGTTGTAGCTTTGTAGTACAGTCTGAAGTCAGGGAGCCTAACTCCTTCAGCTCCATTTTTCTTTCTTAAGATTATTTTGGCTATTCATGGTCTTTTGTGTTTCCATGCAAATTATAAAAATTTTTATTCTAATTTCTGTGAAAATGGCATCAGTAGTTTGATAGAAATTACATGCAAATTAAAGGTACAGTGAGGCATCACCTCACACCAGTCAAAATGGCCATCATCAAAACACGTACAAATAAATGCTGGAGAGGCTGTAGAGGAAAGGGAACACTCCTACACTGTTGCTTGAAATGTACATTGATACAGCAACTATGGAGAACAGTATGGAAGTTCCTTAAAAACTAAAGTATTTATTTAGGGAATTCCCTAAAGAATTCCCATATGTCTTTAAGTTAATTTCTCAGTACAATCTCTTGTCTAAGATGGTGAGATGATATATTCAAAGAATCAAAAGAAAAAGAAGTTCCTGCCAATCAAGAATACTCTATCCTGAAAAGTTGTCCTTCAGAAATGAGGGAGAGATAAAGATTTCCCAGAGAAACAAAGCTGAGAGTGGTTATCACCACTAGACCTGCTTTACAAGACATGCTGAAAGAAGCTCCTCAAGCTGAAATGAATGGACAGTAATTAGTAACATAAAAACATGTGAAAAAAGGCAACATACTGGTAAAGGTAAGTATATAATCAAAATCAGAATAGTCTAATACTCTAATATAGTGGTGTGTTAACCACTTAAGTCTAGTATAAAGATTAAAGAATGAAAGTGTTAAAACTAATTATAGCAACAATAATGTTTTAATTAATACACAATATAAAGAGAGGCAAATTGTGACATCAAAAACATAAAATGAAGGCAATAAAAGGGTAGAGTTTTGTAGGTGATCAAAGATACTAGCATAAAACAGACATATTTTTAAGATACCACACATATGTGGAGACTGTACAACATGCTACTGAATAACTATTGGGTCAATAAAAAAATCAAAGGAGAAATAAAAATTTAACTGAACACAAGTAAAATGAAAATATGACATACTATAATTTATGAGAAATGGCCAAAGTAGTACTAAGAGGGAAATCTATAGGAATACAGACCTACCTGGATAAACAAGAAAACTCAAATTAAAAAAAAAATCTAACTTTACACTTAAATGAACTAGAAAAAGAAGAAAAAAATGAAGCCCAGAATTAGTAGGAGGAAGGCCATAATAAAGTTCAGAGAAGAAATAAATGACATAGAGACTAAAAAGACAGTAGAAAACATCAATGAAACTAAGAGCTGGTTCTTTAAAAGATAAAAAAAAAAGACAAATTGTTAGCCAGACTTACTAAGAACAAAAGAGAGAAAGCCCTCATAAATAAAATCAGAGATAAAAGAAGAAATAACAGATAACAAATAGTATAAATGATTATAAGGGACTATTCTGAACAGTTATACATAAGAAAATTGGACAACCTATAAGTGTACAAATTCTAGAATCAAGAAACCTTCCAAGACTTAATCAGTAAGAAATATAAAATCTGAATAGACAGGTCACTAGTACAGAGATTGAAACAATTGTTTGTAAGATCCTCAAAGAAATGGTTCAGGATCAGATGGCTTCACAAATTCTATCAAACATTCAAAGATTGAATATCTATCCTTCTCAAACTCTTCCAAAAAATTGAGAATTAAATACTTTCTAGCTCATTTTATATCACCAGCATCAATCGACCTGATACCAAAGCCAGACAAAGACAACATAAACATGAAAATTGTAGGCCGATATTTCTGATGAGTACAGATGCAAAAATCCTCAACAAAATATTAGCAAACCAAATTCAACAATACATCAAAAAGATCATGTACCATGATCAAGTGGGATTTATTATAGTGATACAAGGATGTCTGTTGCTTTTCCTAGGTTAGGGAAGTTTTAGCTATCACGTCTTCACATATGTTTTCAGGTCTTTCTCTTTTCTTCCTCTGGGTCCCCTAAAAGGCAAATATTAGTGCAGTTGATGTTGCCTCAAAGGTCTCTTAAACTTTCTTCATTTCTTTTTTTTTTTTTTTTCTGTTCAACGTCAGTGATTTCCACTACTCTGTCTTCTAGCTCACTGATCTATTACTCTGTATTATTTAATCTACTATTGATTCATTCTAGCATATCTTTCATTACAGTTATTATATTCTTTATCTATGGTTATTTTTATTTTATAATTTCCAAATCTTTGTTGAAAATTTTTAGCTTCTTGTTTGCTTTTTTCTCCATTTTTCCATTTTCATCCATTTTTCTCCTAAGTTGTTTGATCATTTTTACAGTTACCACTCTGGACTATTTCTTGAGTGTATTGCCTGTCTCAACTTCACTTAGTTCTTCTGGGATTTTGTCTCATTCCTTCATCTGGAACATGTTCCTCTGTCACCTCAATTTTGCCTAAGTTGCTGTTTGTATGTATGTGGTAGTTTAGTTACTTTTCTTGACCTTGGAGAAGTGACCCTCTGAAGGAGAGGTCGTGTGTGTCCCAGAAGTGTACTCTCCTTATCACCTAAGCTATATGTTCTATGATTTCCCTCTATGAGGGTTGTGTATGTCCTTCCCTTGTGGTGTGCTGACTGTGTGAACATTGTGATAGGCTTGGTTTGCCCCTGGTCTGGTTTACCAGGCCCTGCTGTTGGTGGGGCTGGATCATAAGGATACCCATAAGGATACTCAGGGGATCCTGGGGCTAGTGCTGGCTCATTGGTAGGCAGAGTCAGGGTCCAGAAGGCTCTAGGGTTATTGCCTACCCACTTGTGGGTGAAGCCAGGTCCTGGCATTAGTGCTGGACCACTGACAGCAAAGCCATATGCTGAAGTCTGGTGGCAAGGCCCAGGAGTCCAGAGATGGTGTCAGATTGCTGGTGGGGGACGTGACCAGTTCCTGACTCATTTGATTATGGGGTCTGGGGTGTCCCAAAGCTTGTATTGGCCTGCTAATAGACAAAGCCTGGGCCCAACTGGTCACAGGGCAAGGTCTGGCCTTCTGATGGGCAGGTTTAATCTGTAGGATGTGGGATTATTATTTTCTTGCCCTGTTGTCTGCCCTTTTGTGGGTAAGGCTGGTCCAGAAGCAAAACCAGGCTTCCTGGAGGGCAGGGCCAGGGACCAGGAGTTTCTGGAACTGAAGCCTTCTTTCTGGTGGTTAGAAGTGTTTCCTGGGTCCTCTGGTGGACAGGGCCATGTTCAGAGGTGGCTGTGGGCTCAGAGGTTGTTAAAGCAATCTGTCTATTGATGGGTGGGGCTGTGTCCTTGCCTAGTTAGTTGCTTGTCCTGAGGTATCCCAGTGTTCCTATCAAATTAGTGCTTTTGGTTTGGGGCATGTGAGATTCTGTGTACACCTTTTAAAAGTGAAATCTCTATTCCCCCCAGTTCTCTTTGAAGTGAAATGCTCTAGAGGCTTTTCCTGTTGTTGGATCCCCAGGCTAAGGAGCCTAATATGGAGCTCAGACCTCTCATTCTTGTGCAAGAATGTCTGCAATGTAATTACTCTCTAGTTTGGAAATCACCCATCCAGGGGCATGGGACTTGATTATATTATGAGTTTCCCCTCTTCTTTGTCTTCTTATGTCTTTAATAATGTCTTATGTAGATCTTTTCTGGTAGGTTCCCGTAAAAAATACCTTTTCTGGTAACTTTCATCGTTTTAATCTAAGATTGTTCTGTAAATAGTTGTGATTTTGGTGTGCTTGTGAGAGGAGATGCGGTCAGGTTCTTTCTACTCTGCTGTCTTCTCAAATTAAAATTTAAGATTAAAAGTGCTGACATGACAAAATGCATGAATTACAAAGAAGACATAACAGTCATGCACTATCAACACAGCATTTGTTAAATGGTAATATTTTAAGTGGTTGGAAAATCATAAAATTACTATTATAGTGGAAGATTTTAAAGATACTCCAAGTAAGAAATGTCCATTAGGAAGAAAAGAGGAAATGAATGATATAACTAATGACATAAATCTAATCAATATCTATAAAATTTTGTACAATTTGAATTATTCTTATATATTAATGTTTATTATATATATCCATAAGTTGACTGAAATAAGAATAAAAGTATGCCACTTTAAAAGATGTTAACCCCAGAACATCCAATAATTGAGTTTCATTTAACCTTTAAAAGACAGGTTAAATGAGGGAGGCCCAACCAAAGATGGTGGAGGAATAGGATGGGGAGACCATTTTCTCCCCCACAAATTCATTGAAAGAACATTTGAATGCTGAGCAAATTCCACAAAACAACTTCTGAATGCTGGCAGAGGACATGGGACACACAGAAAGGCAGCCCATTGTTTTTGAAAGGAGGCAGGACAAAATATAAAAGATAAAAAGAGAGACAAAGAGGTAGGCATGGAGATCTGTACCAGGAAGGGAGTCTTAAAAGAGAAGTTTCCAAACACCAGGAAACACTCTCACCGGCGGGTCTGTGGGTAATCTTGGAATCTCAGAGGGCAACATAACCGGGAGGATAAACAAATAATTAAAACCCACAGATAACGTGCCTAACGGCAACTCCCAGCACTCACAGCTGCCACCAGCAAGCAGGGGCTGAATAGGGAGACGTGGGCTGCATTGCTTAGGGTAAGGACTGGGCCAGAATGCCCTGAGGGCAATCTGAAGGAACTAACGTGAGATAGCAACCCAAACTGTAGGATAGTCTGAAAGTGAGAAAAAGAGAGAGAGAGTGAGAGAGAGAGAGAGAACTATCCGGAGAAAAGCCCTAACCTCAGGCACTGACAGGCCTGCTCACAGAATAAAGGACTGAGCAAACACAAGAGGAGAGCTAGCAGGCTGAGGAGTGGCCCATTCCCCACCAGAGACAAGCACACAAAGGTAAGCCAGAGCCAGAAAGTGGCAATCATGGCCCCAGAGAGGCATACTCTACCAAAATGCAAACAGGCTCCATTGCTAACCAAGAGTTCTTGGGCTTCTGGATGGTTGACATCAGCTGGGAGGATCTCAGTCAGAGATCAGCTCCCCAGAAGAGACATATGGCACACCTGAGAAGGCATGCACATTGTACACCCAGAAAACCAAGCAGCTGGGACAGGGGAGGTGATAAGATGCACCGCCCACCTGGGGGTGACTACGCTCACCAAACACCTGGTCACCTGAGCTGCTAGGACCTGGGAAGGGCACAGAACTCAGGCACAACAGAGTCCACGCCTTTGGGGAGTACTCCAGAACCTGAACCTGAGTGGCTTACGCCTTTGGGGAGTACTCCAGAACCTGAACCTGAGTGGCTTAGACCTGGAAAGTGCACACAATCCAGGATCTGCCTCAGACAGTTCCCAGCAGAGCAACCTAGAGCCTGAGAAATGTAGACCATGAAAGCACACACGCCATGAGTGGGTGCAAACCCAGTGCAGCTGAAATACTGTGAGCACTCCCCACACACTCCAGTGATATTTGTTTTCAGTGTTCCTCCCTCCCCACAGCACAACTGAACAAGTGACCACCTTTGCCCCCTTGTGTCAGGGCGAAAATTAAACACTGAAGAGACCAGCAAACAGAGAAGCTAAAATAAACAGAGGGAACTGCTTTGGAAGTGAGAGGCACAACAGATTAAAACCCTGTAATTAGCACTGACTACATTGGAAGGGGCCCATAGATCTTGAGAAATATAAGCCAGATCAAGAAACTATCTGAAACTGAACCTATCCTATACTGTCTGCAACAGCTCCAGAGAAATTCCTAGATATATTTTTACTATTATCATTTTTTAATTTATTTTTTTAAATTAAGTCCTAAAAAAAAAAAATCAAGTTCTCTATTACTCTAATTTTCATGTTTATAATCTACTATTACCTTGCAAAAAATGACCCTATTTTTAAAGCAAACTCTATATATTATAATGTTTGTGACTTTTTTTTATATTGTATTTTTGAGAGTCTAAACTCTAGATTTTTAATCTATGCTTTTTAGTATTTGTTATCAATTTTATACCTTTAGAACCCAATCTTCAGTACCCGTTTTTACTTGGGAGTGTGATTATTGGCTTGACCACTCTCTCCCCCTTGACTCTCCTTTTTCTCCACCAGGTAGCATCTATCTCCTCCCTCCACCTTCTCTTCTCTGTCCAACTCTGTGAATCTCTATGTGTGTTCAGGGCTGTGGAGAATACTTAGGTAACTGATTACTGGCTCGATCTGTCTCTATCTTTTTGATTCCCCCTTTTCTCTTCCTGGTCACCTCTGTCTCCTTCCTCCCTCTTCTCTTCTCTGTATTACTCCATGAACATCTCTGAGGAGCCCAGACTGTGGAGAGCAAATAGGGAATTGATTACTGGCTAGATTACTCTCTCCCCTTTTGATTCCCCCTCTTCTCCTCCTGGTCACCTCTATCTCCCTCCTCCCTATTCTCTTCTCCATGTAACTCTGTGAGCCTCTAAAGGTGTCCTCTACTGTGGAGAATTTTTTCACCATTAACCTAGATGTTTTATCATCGATGCTGTATGGATGGAGAAGTCTTGAGGCTACTGTAAGAATAAGACTGAAAGACAGAGGCAAGAGGCTTAAATCCAAAACATGAAATCACCATAAAACTCCTGACTCCAGGGAACATTAATCAACAAGAGCTCATCCAAAAGCCTACATACCTACACTGAAACCAAGCTCCACCCAAGAGCCAACAAGTTCCATACCAAGACATAAAATGCAAATTCTCCAGCAGCACATGTACATAGCCCTGAACTCCAATATAAAGGCTACCCAAAGTCACACTAAACCCACTGACATCTCAAAACTCACTACTGGACACTTCATTGCACTTCAGTGAGAAGAAATCCAGCTCCATCCACCAGAACATGAACACAAGGTTCCCTAACCAGGAAATCTTGACAACCCACCTGTCCAACCCACCCACAGCAAGGAACCTCTACAATAAAAAGGAAGCACAAACTGCCAGAATACAGAAAGGCCACCCTAAACACAGCAATTTAAACAAGATGAAAAGACAGAGAAATACCCAGCAGGTAAAGGAACAGTATAAATGCCCACCAAACCAAACAAAAGAGGAAGAGATAAGAAATCTACCTGAAAAAACAATTCAGAATAATGATAGTAAATATAATGCAAAATCTTGAAAACGAAATAGAGTTACAGACAAATAGCCTGGAGACAAAGATTGAGAAGATGCAAGAAATGTTTAGCAAGGACCTAGAAGAAATAAAAAAAAGAGTCAATATATAATGAATAATGCAATAAATGAGATCAAATACACTCTGTAGGGAACCAACAGTAGAATAACTGAGGCAGAAGATAGGATTAGTGAGGTAGAAGATAGAATGGTAGAAATAAATGAAACAGGGAGGAAAAAAGGAAACAAAATTAAAAGAAATGTGGACAACCTTAGAGACCTCTGGGACAATGTTATATGGCTAAACATTCAAATCATAGGAATCCTAAAAGAAGAAGATAAAAAGAAAGCCCATGATAAAATACTTGAGGAAATAATAGATGAAAACTTCCCTAAAATAGGCTAGGAAATATTCACCCAAATACAAGAAACCCAAAGAGTCCCAAACAGGATAAACCCAAGGCAAAACACCCCAAGACACATATTAATCAAATTAACAAAGATCAAACACAAAGAACAAATATTAAAAGCAGCAAGGCAAAAAGAACAAATAACACACAAGGGGATTCCCATAAGCATAACAGCTGATCTTTCAATAGAAACTCTTCAGGCCAGAAGGGAATGGCAGAACATACTTAAAGTGATGAAAGAGAAAAACCTAGAACCCAGATTACTGTACACAGCAAGGATCTCATTCAAATACAAAGGAGAAATCAAAAGCTTTACAGGCAAGCAAAAGCTGAGAGAATTCAGCATCACCAAACCAGCTCTAGAACAAGTGCTAAAGGATCTTCTCAAGATAGGAAACACAGAAAGGGTGTACAACTCGAACCCAAAGCAACAAAGTAAATGGCACCGGTATCATACTTATCAATAATTACCTTAAAATTTAAATGGGTTGAATGTCCCAACCAAAAGACAAAGACTGGCTGAATGGATACAAAAACAAGATCCCTATATATGTTGTCTACAAGAGACCCACCTCAAAACAAGGGACATATACAGACTGAAAGTGAAGGGCTGGAAAACGATATTCGACACAAATAGAGACCAAAAGAAACAGGAGTAGCAATACTCATATCAGATAAAATAGACTTTAAAACAAAGGCTGTGAAAAGAGACAAATAAGGACACTACATAATGATCAAAGGATCACTGCAAGAAGAAGATATACAATCATAAGTATATATGCAACCAACATAGGAGCACCACAATATGGAAGACAAATGCTAACAAGTATGAAAGGGGAAATTAACAATAACACAATAATACTGGCAGACTTCAATAACCCACTCACAACTATGGATAGATCAACTAAGCAGAAAATTAAAAAGGAAACACAAACTTTAAATGATACAATAGACCAGTTAGCCCTAACTAATATCTATAAGACATTTTATCCCAAAACAATGAATTTCACCTTTTTCTCAAGTGCACATGGAACCTTCTCCAGGATAAATCACATCCTAGGCCATAAATCTAGCCTTGGTAAATTCAAAAAAATTGAAATCATTCCAAGCATCTTTTCTGACCACAATGTAGTAAGATTAGATGTCAATAACAGGAGAAAAACTATTAAAAATTCCAACATATGGAGGATGAACAACACGCTGCTGAATAACCAACAAATCACAGAAGAAATCAAAAAACAAATCAAAATGAAAATGAAAACACAACAATCCAAAACCTATGGGACATGGTAAAAGCAGTGCTAAGGGGAAGGTTCATAGCAATACAGGCTTACTCGAGAAACAAGAAAAAGTTGACTAAATAGCCTAACTCTACACTTAAAGCAACTAGAAAAGGAAGAAATGAAGAACCCCAGGGTTAGTAGAAGGAAAGAAATAATAAAATTAGGGCAGAGATAAATGCAAAAGAAGCAAATGAGACCAAAGCAAAAATCAACAAAGCTAAAAGCTGGTTCTTTGAGAAGATAAATAAAATTGACAAGCTGTTAGCCAGACTCATCAAGAAACAAAGGGAGAAGAATCAAGCCAACAAAATTAGAAATGAAAATGGAGAAATCGCAACAGACAACACAGAAATACAAAGGATCATAAGAGACTACTATCAGCAACTGTATGCCAATAAAATGGACAACCTGGAAGAAATGGATGAAGTTTTAGAAAAGTATAACCTTCGAAAACTGAACCAGGGAGAAATAGAAAATCATAATAGACCCATCACAAGCATGAAAATTGAAACTGTAATTAGAAATCTTCCAGCAAACAAAAGCCCAGGACCAGATGGCTTCACAGCTGAATTCTACCAAAAATTTAGAGAAGATCTAACACCTATCTGCTCAAACTCTTCTAGAAAATTGCAGAGGAAGACAAACTTGCAAACTCATTCTATGAGGCCACCTTCACCCTAATGCCAAAACAACACAAAGATGCCACCAAAAAAGAAAACTACAGGCCTATATCACTGATGAACATAGATGAAAACATATTTAACAAAATTCTAGCAAACAGAGTCCAACAACATATTAAAAAGATCAAACGTCATGACGAAGTGAGCTTTATCTTGGGGATGCAAGGATTTGTCAATATTTGCAAATCAATTAATGTAATATACCACATTACCAAATTGAAAGGTAAAACCATGCAATTATCTCAATAGATTCAGAAAAAGCCTTTGATAAAATTCAACATCCATTTATGATTAAAAAAAAAATCTCCAGAAAGCAGGCAGAGAAGGAACATACCTCAACATAATAAAATCTATATATAACAGACCCACAGCAAATATTATCCTCAATCATGAAAAATTGAAAACATTTCCCCTAAAGTCAGGAACAAAACAAGGGTGCCCAGTCTTACCACTACTATTCAGCATAGTTTTGGAAGTTTTGGCCAGAGCAATCAGAGCAGAAAAAGAAAAAAAAAAAAATCCAGATTGGAAAAGAAGTAAAACTCTCACTATTTGCAGACGGCCTGATCCTCTAAATTAAAATTCTAATGCCTCCACCAGAAAGTTACTAGAGCTAATCAATGAATATATTAAAGTTACAGGATATAAAATTAACACAAAGAAATCTCTTGAATTCCTATACACTAACAATGAGAAAACAGAAAGAGAAATTAAGGAAACAATTCCATCCACCATTGCAATGAAAAGAATATAATACTTAGAAATATATCTACCTAAAGAAACAAAAGACCTATATACAGAAAACTATAAAACACTGATGAAAAAAATAAAAGAGGACACAAATAGATGGAGAAATATACCATGTTCATGGATTGGAAGAATCAATATGGTGAAAATAAGTGTACTACCCAAAGCAATCTATAGATTCAATGCAATCCCTATCAAGCTATAGAACTAGAACAAATAGTTTCACAATTTGTATGGAACTACAAAAAGCCTCGAATAGCCAAAGCAATCTTGAGAAAGAAGAATGGAACTGGAGGAATCAACCTGCCTGACTTCAGGCTCTACTACAAAGCTACAGTCATCAAGACAGTATGGTACTGGCACACAGACAGAAATATAGATCAATGGAACAAAATAGAAAGCCCAGAGATAAATCCTATGGACACCTTATCTTTGACAAAGGAGGTAAGAATATACAATGGAGAAAAGACAATCTCTTTAACAAGTGGTGCTGGGAAAACTGGTCAACTACTTGTAAAGAATGAAACTAGAACACCTTCAAACACCATACACAAAAATAAACTCACAGTAGATTAAACATCTAAACGTAAGATCAGAGACTCTGTGGGAGAGGGAGAGGGTGGGAAGATTTGGGAGAATGGCATTGAAACATGTAAAATATCATGTATGAAACGAGATGCCAGTCCAGGTTCAATGCACGATACTGGATGCTTGGGGCTAGTGCACTGGGACCACCCAGAGGGATGGTATGGGGAGGGAGGAGGGAGGAGGGTTCAGGATGGGGAACACATGTATACCTGTGATGGATTCATTTTGATATTTGGCAAAACTAATACAATTATGTCAAGTTTAAAAATAAAATAAAATTTAAAAAAAAAAAAAAAAAGAAACTATAAAACCCCTAGAGGAAAACATAGGCAAAACACTCTGTGACATAAATCACAGCAGGATCCTCTATGACCCACTTCCCAGAGTAACATAAATAAAAGCAAAATAAACTAATAGGACCTAATTAAACTTAAAACCTTTGGCACAACGAAGGAAACTGTAAGCAAAGTGAAAAGACAGCCTTCAGAATGGGAGAAAATAATAGCAAATGAAGCAACTGACAAAGAATCTCAAAAGTATACGAGCAACTACTTTAGCTCAATTCCAGAAAAATAAACGACCCAATCAAAAAATGGGTAAAGAACTAAACAGACATTTTTTCAAAGAAGACATACAAATGGCTCACAGGCACATGAAAGGATGCTCAACATCACTCATTATCAAATCAAAATCACAATGAGGTACCATTTCAAGCCAGTCAGAATGGCTGCGATCCAAAAGTCTACAAGCAATAAATGCTGGAGAGGGTGTGGAGAAAAGGGAACCCTCTTACACTGTTGGTGGGAATGCAAACTAGTACAGCCAATATGGAGAACAGTGTGGAGATTCCTTAAAAAACTGGAAATAGAGCTGCCATATGAACCAGCAATCCCACTGCTGGGCATAAACACCAAGGAAACCAGAATTGGGACACGTGTACCCCAATGTTCATGGCAGTACTGTTTACAATAGATAGGACATGGAAGCAGCTTAGATTTCCATCAGCAGACGAATGGATAAGAAAGCTGTGGTACATATATATAATGGAATATTACTCAGCCATTAAAGATAATACATTTGAATCAGTTCTAATGAGGTGGATGAAACTGGAGCCTATTATACAGAGTGAAGTAAGCCAGAAAGACAAACATCAATACAGTATACTAATGCATATATATGGAATTTAGACAGATAGTAATGAAGACTCTATACACGAGACAGCAAGAGAGACACAGATGTACAGAACAGTCTTTTGGATTCTGTGAGAGAGGGCGAGGGTGGGATGATTTGGGAGAATGGCATTGAAACATATATTATCATATATGAAATGGATCGCCAGTACAGGTCTAATGTATGGAACAGGGTGCTCGAGGCTGATGCACTGGAATCACCCAGAGGGATGGCATGGGAAGGGAGGTGGGAGGGGTTTTAGGATGGGGAACACATGTACACCCATGGCTGATTCATGGCAAGGTATGGCAAAACCACTACAGTATTGTAAAGTAATTAGTATCCTATTAAAATGAATAAATTTATTAAAAAATCATAAAATATATCAAGGTATTATCCACCTTTTCCTAGTATGCCAATATGCTGAGTAAAAAAAAAAAAAAAAGCTCAAAAAAGAGAAAATAAAAGATAGACTAAATGAAACAATTTTATCTAAGCCATTCAGTGCTGTTATGAAAAAGCTTCAAAACATAAATCCAATAGACCCTAATGTTCTAACTTGGAAAAAAATAGTATCAAAAGAAAACTATGAACAAAACTTATTTAATAATATGAATGCTAAAGTTAGTCTTTTGGACTCTGTGGGAGAGGGAGAGGGTGGGATGTTTTGGGAGAATGACATTGAAACATGTATAATATTATATATGAAATGAGTCACCAGTCCAGGTTTGATGCAAGATACTGGATGCTTGGGGCTGGTGCACTGGGACGACCCAGAGGGATGGTATGGGGAGGGAGGAGGGAGGAGCATTCAGGATGGAGAACACATGTATACCTGTGGCAGATTCATTTTGATATATGGCAAAACCAATACAATATTGTAAAGTTAAAAAATAAAATAAAAGTAAAAATATAAATAAAGTTATAAATTAAATATAATATTCAATATTCAGTATAAAAAATATAATACATGTAAACAAAATTTATTCTAGAACTATAAGGATTTATCAACATCAGGCTATCTAATATTATATTTAATTAACAGATTCCTGGGAAAATGTGATCATGCTAATAGATTCATTTGATAAAATTCAGCAACCCCACTCCAGTACTCCTGCCTGGAAAATCCCATGGACGGAGGAGCCTGGTAGGTTGAAGTTCATGGAGTCACTAAGAGTCGGACACGACTGTGTGACTTCACTTTCACTTTTCACTTTCATGCATTGGAGAAGGAAATGGCAACACACTCCAGTGTTCTTGCCTGGAGAATCACAGGAACGGGTGGGCTGCCATCTCTGGGGTCGCACAGAGTTGGACACGACTGAAGCGACTTAGCAGCAGCATTCCTTACAAAAATTGACATATGATAGAAAAGGAAAGGAAATAATGAAATCTGAGGAAAATTTTTCATAAAATACCAATAGCAGAAGTAATTTTATGTGGCAAAATGCTGAAGCCATTTATATTAAAATAACAGAATACTATTATCATTATTATTTTAAAATAAATTATAATACAAAAAAGAAAATTAAATACTGATACAAGTAATGGAAAATATTATTTTCTATCATCATGCTACTTTAGAAAATAAATGTTTAGTATTTATAAGGTCGTTTTGTAAATTAACTGTGTGTTAGTCACTCAGTCATGTCTGACTCTGCAATCGCATGGACTGTAGCTTGCCAGGCCTCTCTGTCCATGGGATTCTCCAGGAAAGAATACTGGAGTGGGTTGCTATTGACTTCTCCAGTGTATCTTCCCAAGGCAGGGATCAAATCTGGGTCTCCTGCATTGGAGCAGATTATTTACCATGTCAGCCACCAGCGAAGCTGCATATTTAGATAAATACCCAGAGTTCAAGGGTGTTTCTCTCTACTAGAGAAAAACAGAGCTACATATAGAAGTCAAAGAAATTCCAATAAAATTCCAGGTTTAAAAATTTGCTTAAAGTAATAACAAAGTCTATATGGACATATAAATGCATGAGTACAGGAAAGAAATAATGAAAAAAAGAAAATAATAATAGGTGTTATAGCTTTAAGATTGGGTATAGGCAAGTTGGAATAAAATAAGGGGCCCACAAATAAATCTATACATACCTGAGAATAGAATCTATGAAAATAAATGGTTTAATTTCAGTTAAGGAGAATGATTTATTTAAATATATTGCCTTGGTACAAGCAAAAATTAGTACTGATAAATAAACATGTAAGTTTAAACAATGCACTAGAAATTATGCTGAAAATTTAGGAGATTGTAGTGTAAAGTATGGGTTGGGCAAATATTTCTAACTGAAGAAAGTGAATCCAGAAGCTTTGAAAGGAAAGATCGAGATATTTGACAATATAAAACAAAAAATGTTTTATGGCAAAATATACATAAACAAAATTGATAAATACATAGTATTTATCCTCTTGCCCAAATTTCTATAGGCCTGTTTGTACCTTCAGTGTATTTAAAGAAGATGGCGTGACTGAAGCGACTTAGCAGCATACATGTTGGGGTGCCATTGCCTTCTCCTATACCGTTGTATAGGTATGTGAATAATTTTATGAGGACTGAGAAAAATATTGAGGCATGCATACCAGGCTATAAACACTGATAATCTAGGGTTGGGGTAGAGTAATAAAGTGAGTTGCAGGAAAGTAGAGGGAGAAGGAGGAGGAGAAAGGAAAAAATAATAGCAATATTTACAGGCAGAACTTTGAGTACAAGGATCAGTATAAAGTGCAGTACTCAACACTAAAATTGGAGAAGGCAATGGCACCCCACTCCAGTACTCTTGCCTGGAAAATCCCATGGACAGAGGAGACTGGATGGCTGCAGTCCATGGGGTCGCTGAGGGTCGGACACGACTGAGTGACTTCACTTTCACTTTTCACTTTCATGCATTGGAGAAGGAAATGGCAACCCACTCCAGTATTCTTGCGTGTGTTCATCCCCCAGGGATGGGGGAGCCTGGTGGGCTGCCGTCTATGGGGTCGCACAGAGTCAGACACGACTGAAGTGACTTAGCAGCCGCAGCAGCAGCAACAACAATAAAATGCTAAGGAAACAAGCCATCGACTATGTGGAATGAATATAGTGTGAGACACACATAGCAAGGTTTAGAACATTTAGAACTGTTGCCTTAAGTCCAGAATAGCTTGGGGACTCATTGTGTTTGTGCTCTGCTTAGTCACTCAATTGTGTCTGACTCTTTGTGACCCCATGGGCTGTAGTCCACCAGGCTCCTCTGTCCTTGGGGATTCTCCAGCAAGAATACTGGAGTGGGTTGCCATGCCCTCCTCCAGGGGATCTGCCCAACTCAGGGATTGAACCCAGGTCTCCCACACTGTGGGCAGATTCTTTACTGTCTGAACCACCAGGGAAGCCAGTATATGTGATAACAAAAGAGGTGATGGAGGGTCGGCCAGCAAAGAAAAAGTGATTTTTGCCCTCGAGCTATTAGGGTCAATCCTTCCAATTCATCCTCACAGATTCCACAAAAGGAATATCTAGGGAGTTAAGACAGAAGCCACTGGAGAGTTTTCTCTGGTTTACTAAGAGCTAGCACTACCAAAGGAAGAAACCCATTGCACTTCCAATCTAGCCATATTTTGGGATTCCCAACCCATATTCTCAGAAACCTCATGCTCACAAACTTTGTTTGTGCTTACTTTTGTATATTATAAATGTATAACTTCTCTAGAAAAAAGAAAGGTATTAGAAGAAAAAAAATGACTTAGATTCATCTAACTTTGACTAGTTATATTTTAGATATGCTGATACTGTGAAAATTATTGAAGTTATTTTTCATTTTGATGATATTGAGTAGTACTAATGATTTTTCCCTTTTTTCTGATTGAATAAATAAATTTTTGAATTAAAATATTTATTGGAGTATTAGTTCATCTACAAATTTGTGTTAGTTTCAGATGTACAACAAAGTGATTCAGTTATACATATGCATATATTTATTCTTTTTCAGATTTTTTCATATTAGTTATCACAGAATATTGAGGAGAGTTCCCTGTGCTATACAGTAGGTCCTCGTTCATTATCTATTGTATATATAGTAGTGTGTATGTTAATCCCAAACTCTTGTTTTATCCTTCCACCCCCACACACACACATTTCCTCTTTGGTAACCATAAGTTTGTTTTCAATATATGTAAATCTGATTCTGTTTTGTAAATAAGTTCACTTGTATCAATTTAAAAAAATATTAGATTCCACATATGACTGATATAATATGGTATTTGTCTTTCTCTGACTTCATTTCATGTGATAATCTCTAGGTCCACCCATGATGCTACAAATGGCATTATTTGATTCTTTTTTATGGCTGCCTAATATCTCATTGGAAGAAAAGTTATGACCAACCTAGATAGCATATTGAAAAGCAGAAACATTACTTTGCCAACAAAGGTCTGTCTAGTCAAGGCTATGGTTTTTCCAGTGGTCATGTATGGATGTGAGAGTTGGACTGTGAAGAAAGCTGAGCACTGAAGAATTGATGCTTTTGAACTGTGGTGTTGGAGAAGACTCTTGAGAGTCCCTTGGACTGCAAGGAGATCCAACCAGTCCATTCTGAAGGAGGTCAGCCCTGGGTGTTCTTTGGAAGGAATGATGCTAAAGCTGAAACTCCAGTACTTTGGCCACCTCATGTGAAGAGTTGACTCATTGGAAAAGACTCTGATGCTGGGAGGGATTGGGGGCAGGAGGAGAAGGGGGCGACAGAGGATGAGATGGCTGGATGGCATCACTGACTCGATGGACATGAGTCTGAGTGAACTCTGGGGGTAGGTGATGGACAGGGAGGCCTGGAGTGCTGTGATTCATGGGGTTGCAAAGAGTCAGACATGACTGAGCAATGGAACTGAACTGAACTGAATATCTCATTATATATACCTTCTTTATCCAGTCCTCTGTCAGTGGACATTTAAGTTGCTTCCATGTCCTCATTATTGTAAATAGTGTTGCAATGGACATTGCACTGTATGCCTCTTTTCAAGTTACAATTTTCTCTGGGTATATGCCCAGAAGTAAGTTTGCTAAATCTTATAGTAGTTCATTTTTAGTTTTTTCAAGAATGTACATACTGTTCTCCATAGTGGTTTTACCAATTTATATTCCCACCAACAGTGTGGGAGGGTTCCCTTTTCTCCACATTTTCAGCATTTATTCATTGTAGAATTTTTGATGATGGCCATTCTGACTGGTGTGAGAGGGTACATTGTTGTAGTATTGATTTGCATTTCTCTAGTAATTAGTGACTTTGAGTATCTTCTTCTGCCTGTTGGTCATCTGTATGTCTTATTTGGATACATTTTTTTTAGGTCTTCTACCCATTTTTTGATTGAACTATTTGAGCTATTGAGTTGTATGAGCTATTTATATACTTTGGAAATTTATCCTATGTTTTTTACACTGTTTGTTTGTTTTCTCCCAATCCATAGATTGTCTTTTGGTTTTGTTTATGGTTTCCTTTGCTGTGCAAAACCTTGTAAGTTTGATTAGGTCCCATTTGTTTACTTTTGCTTTTATTTTTATAACCTTCAGAGAATGACCGAAGAAAACTTGGGTACAATTTATGTCAGAGAATGTTTTGCCTATGTTCTGTTCTACAAATTTTATGGTGTCATGTCTTATGTTTAACCAGATGATTCCTTTTTATATTTTCTACTTCCTTATTAAGATTCTCACTGTGTTTATCTATTCCTTTCCCTAGTTTTGTTAGCATTTTATTACTAATGCTTTGAACCCCATCTGGTAAATTATCTCTTTTATTGTTTTTTTTTTTCATTGTTTTTTTCAGTGTGTTTTTAGTCCTTTGTTTGACATAAATTCCTCTGTCATCTTTTACTGTCACTATGAAATTATGTGAAACAGCTAGTTATGATGGTCTCTATTTTTTAATATAAATTTATTTTAATAGGAGGTTAAAATATTTCCTATGCACTCCTTCAAAAAATATTGGTGTATAGTTGATTTAAGATGTTAGGTTAGTTTCTTCTGTACAGTAAAATGAATCTGTTATGTTAATACATATATGTATCTACACTTTAAAAAATTATTTTCCTGTATAGGTCATTACAGAGTATTGAGAAGAGTTTCTTGTGCTGTACAGTAGGTTCTTATTAGTTATCTATTTTAGTAGTGTGTATGTGTCAATCCCAATGTCCCAATTTAATCCTCCTCTACACTCACCCCCTAACAACTGTAAGTTGTTTTCTACATCTGTGACTCTATATATGTTTTGTAAATAAGTTAATTTGTTCCACTTTGTTTTTAGATTCCACATATAAACAATATCATATGATGTTTGTTTTTCACTGTCTGAGTTAATACACTCAGTATGACAATCTCTAGGTCCATCCATGTTGTTGCAAATGACATTATTTTGTTCTTGTTTATGGCTAATATTCCATTGCATATATGTACCACATATTCTTTATCCATTACTTGTTGATAGACATTTAGGTTCTTTCTGTGTTCATAGTGCTACAGTGAACATTGTGGCGTATAAATCTTTTCAGATTATGGTTTTATCTGGATATAGGCCCAGGAGTGGGATTGCTGGATCATACAGTAGCTCTATTTTTAGTTTCTTAAGGAGCCCCCATAGTTCTTCATAATTGTTTTAGCTATTTAAATACATTCCTTCCAACAGTGCAAAAGGGTTCACTTTTCTCACACTCTCTCCAGTATTTATTGTTTCTAGATTTTTTGATGATGGCCATTCTGATTAGTGTGAGATGATACCTCACTGTAGTTTTGATTTGCATTTCTCTAATATTTAGTGATGTTGAATAGTTTTTTATGTGCATTTTGGCCAACGGTATGTATTCTTGGAAAAAAAAATGTCTATTTAGATCTTCTGTTCATTTTTATTGAGTTGTTTGCTTCTTTGATATTGAGTTACATAAGCTGTTTGTATATTTTAGAGATTAAATCATTGTTGGTTGCTTCATTTGCAAATATTCTTTAATTCTCTGTTTGTTTTTTTGTTTGTTTGTTTGTTTTGTTTTGTTTATTGTTTCTTTTGCTGTGCAGAAGTTTTTAAATTTAGTTGTGCTGTGCTTAGTTGCTCAATTGTGTCCTACTCTTCACTGTCTGAGCCACCAGAGAAGCCCTAAGTTTACCTTTACTGTCTGAGCCACCAGGGAAGCCCTAAGTCTAGTTAGGTCCCATTTTTACATTTTTGTTTTTATTTTCATTACTCTAGGAGGAAGATCAAAAAAGATCACACTGTGATGTTTGTCAGAGAGTGTTCTGCCTATGTTTTACTCTAAAAGTTTTAGAGTGTCCAGCCTTATATTTAGGTTTTGAATCCATTTTGAATTTATTTTTGTGTATGGTATTAGGGAGTCTTGTTTCATCCTTTTACATAGAGCTGTCATGTTTTATAGCACACGTTATTGGAGATACTGTCTTTTCTTCACCATGTATTCTTGCCTCCTTTGTCACAGATTAGGTAACTATAGGTGTGTGGGTTTATCTCTGTGTTTTATATCATATTCTATTGATCTGTATTTCCATTTTGTGCCAGGACTATACTGTATTGATTACTGTAGATTTGTACTAACTATAGTCTGAAGTCAGGGAGCCTGATTTCTCCAGTTCTGTTTTTCTTTCTCAAGATTGTTTTGGCTATTCATGGTCTTTTGTGTTTCCATACAAATTGTAAATTTGTAAATTCTAATTCTCTATAAAATGCCATTGGTAATTTTATTTGGATTGCATTGAACCTGTAGATTGCTCTGGATTGTATAGTCATTTTGACAATACTGATTCTTCAAATAAAAAATATGGAATGCTTATAAATTTGCAAGTCATTCTTGCACAGGGGCCATGCTAATCTATATTGTCCCAATTTTAGTATATGTGCTGCCACAGTGAGCACCATATGATGATCTTGATGTGGTATCCTTGTGTGGGAGTGTCCCTATACAGTCTGTTCACAGTTTCTTCAGTGAGAAATCTGGATTTGAAGTGAACATGGGTCATATATTTCCCCTAGGTGTGCTGCCATTTGGGGATAGGTGAGGCTGGAGATGGAATTTCTAGAATCATGGTCAAGTTTGACCTGGGGCACCTCTTCTGTTCAGTGGTGAACACCATCCTATTGGTAGAGGGGTTGGATTCCATGTTCCTGGAGCATAAGCCCTGAGCTTTTGGCCCATGTTGGTTCTGTTCCCTCTAAATGTGTGCCCTCCATCTCCCAGTATCATCACCCTCACTCTAAAGGGGAGCAGTGCTGGAGTAAAAGGGTCTGATACAGGTACTTGGCATGGATTGAGTATGGGTTGCAGTGGTCCTGGCACCAGATATCCAGTCTACTCCCAAAATAAGCACCAGAAATTGTTGGTTCCCCCTGCCCTGTTTAGATGACTTTCTGAGTCTGAGCCACTTGTTTCCTCACAATTGTACACTCCTCTCAGCCACTATATTCCTTCACCATGGAGCAGGAGGAGGCAGAGCTGGCATGTAGCTCAGGCTGGGCACATACCAGGGCAGTGGGGAAGAGTCAGCCATGATCCTGGGCAGTTTCAATCTTCTTACTCCTCCTTATTTTGGGATTATACAAATGTGTATATACCCTTTATAAGTGATGTCTAGGTTTCTTACAGTCTTGCTCTCAGTCCCACTTGTTTTCAAATTAAGGAGATTTGTACTATCAGTGTTCAACTCCAGGACTGGGTTGCTTAATATGAGGCTCAAACTTCTTATTCCCCAGAGAGAATCTTCAAGCCTGTATAATCATTTTCCTCTTCTGTGTTCTGTCAAAGAGGTGCAGGCCCCAAATTTATTGCTTGTCTTCCCTTCCTTCTAAACTCAGTGTAAATCTTACTTAGAGACTATTACAGAAAATAGTCTTTCTCTCAGTCTCCAGTTTTATTCAGTGAAAATTCCTTCACATGTGGATGTATTTTTGATGTTTTCATTGAAGGGAGGTGAATTCCATGCCCTCCTATCCCACCATCTTGTTCTCTCAAGACTGTAGATTTTAAGGGTGAAGGTGAGTATTCGGAGAAATTCAAGTAGAGGACTAACATTATCGGAACTGCTTGTTTAAACAATCATCTGCTTAATGTTTAGAGAACTAATTGAATTGGGAAAACTAAAGTCAAGACGACCAGTCAAGCAGTGTCTTGCAGAAGTCCAGGAAAAAAATCATGGTAACTTCTATATGGTGATAGTGATGGGAAAAGTTAGGAGGGATAAGATCCTGGATATATTTTGAAGGTAGAACCATCTGGATTTGAGGATGGACTACATATTGATTGTGAGAAAAAGAGAAGTCCAAAGTTCTTGCCTTCAGCAACTAATGAATGACAGTGTTGCATACCAACATAAGGAAGAATGAGAGGAGCATTTTGGAAAGTATGTATGAATTAGTGCAATTCTGGACAATGAACTGGACAAACAAAGCATGCTCCTTTTCAGATTTCCTCAGTTGCCTCATTTCTGTCTTATGATTGGTAACTGTACTGTATCAAGTTGCTACTTACTCTTCCATGTCTAAATTTAAATGAAATTCCACACCAGGTAGTGTGGGATCTGTCTTCCTGAGTATAGTGACAAATTTATTATGCATTGCCCAGGTTTGAGCAAGCAGGACTATCAGTGCTAAAACTCTGTCAGTCCCCAGTGAACTAGAATGCTATTTTGCCCTTAAGTAACTACCAAGGGGTCAGATGATATATCATATGTTTGGGGAATTAACTGTTTATCAAATGGACTTTGACTAATGAGAAATGAGAGACAGATGATGTTGTAGGCTGACTTTTCTGGATACAAATACTTACATTGATGTTGTTCAGTTTCTAAGTCATGGCCAACTCTTTGAGACCCCATGTACTGCAGCACATCAAGATTTGTTGTCTTTCATTATCTCTTGGTGTTTGCTCAAACTCATTTCCATTGAGTTTATGATGCCATCTAAATATCTCATTCTCTGTTCCCCATTTCTCCTCCTGCCCTCAATTTTCCCCAACATTAGGGTCTTTTCCAATGAGTTAGCTCTTCACATTAGGTGGCAAGAGTACTGGAGTTTAAGCTTCAGCATTGGTCCTTCCAATGAATAGTCAAGGTTTATTTCCTATAGGATTGACTGGTTTTATCTCCTTGCTGTACAAAGGACTCTCAAGAGTCTTCTCTAGCATCACAATTTGAAAGCATCAATTCTTCAGCGCTCAGCCTTCTTTATGGCCCAACTCTCACATCTGTACATGACTACTGGAAAAATGATAGCTTTGACTATATGGACAGAAAATAAAATCTTCCATTACTTCTACTTTTCTCCCTTCTATTTGAAGTGATGGGAATGGATGCCATGATCTTAGTTCTTTTAATGTTGACTTTCAAGCCCGCTTTTTAAGTCTCCCCTTTCAACCTCATCAAAAGTTCTTTAGTTCCTCTTTACTTTCTGCCATTAGAATGGTATCATCTACATATCTGAGGTTGTTAATATTTCTCCCAGCAATCTTGATTCCAGCTTGCTATTCATCCAGCCCAGTATTTTGCATGATGTTCTCTGCACAGAAGTTAAATAAGCATGATGACAATATACAGCTTTGACATACTCCTTTCTCAATTTTGAACCAGTCCATTGTTCCATGTTGGGTTCTAACTGTTGCTTCTTGACCTTCATGCAGGACACAGGTAAGGTGGTCTGGTATTTTTGTCTTTTTAAAAATTTTCTGCAGTTTATTGTGATCCACACAATCAAAGGCTTTATGGTAGTCAATGAAGCAGAAGTAGTTCTGACAAAACGTGGTCCACTGGAGAAGGGAATGGCAAACCACCCCAGTATTCTTGCCTTGAGAACCCAATGAACAGCTCCAGAAAAAATGAAAAGGCTGGGCCAAAGCTGAAATGACACTCAGTTGTGGATATGTCTAGTGGTGAAAGTAAAGTTCAATACTGTAAAGACCAATATTTCATAGGAACTTGGGATATTAGGTCCATGAAGCAAGGTAAATTGAAAGTGGTTAAATAGAAAAATGGCAAGAGTGAATGTCACCATTTTGGAATCACTGAACTAAAGTGGACGGACTTAATTCAGATGATAATTATATCTACTACTGTGGGCAATAATCCTTTAGAAGAAATAGAGCAGCCTTGATAGCCAGAAAAGAGCCTGAAATGTAGTACTTGGTGCAATCTCAAAATTGACAGAATTATCTGAGTTCATTTCCAAGGAAAACCATTCAACATCACAGTAATCCAATTCTATGCCCCAACCACTAGTGCTGAAGAAGCTGAAGTTGATCAGTTCTATGAAGACCTCCAAGACCTTCTAGAACAAATACCAAAAAAGGTGTCCTTTGCATTATAGAGAATTGGAATACAAAGTAGGAAGTCAAGATATACCTGAAGTAACAGGCAAGTTTGGCCTTAGAGTACAAAATGAAGCAGGGCAAAGGCTAACAGAGTTTTGCCTAGATAACACACTGGTCATAGCAAACACCCTCTTTCAACAACACAAGAGACAACTCTACATGTGAACATCACCAGATGGTTAATATTGAAATCAGATTGGTTATGTACTTTGCAGCTGAAGATGGACAAGCTTTATATAGTCAACAAAAACAAAGCCTGGGTTTGGCTGAAGCTCAGATTATCAGCTCCTTTTTGAAAACTCCAGGCTCAAATTGGAGAAAATAGGAAACATCACTAGGTCATTCAGGTATGACCTAAATCAAATCCCTTATGATCATACAGCAGCAGAGGTAAAGAATAGATTAAAGGGATTGTATCTGGTAGATAGAGTGCCTGAAGAACTATGGACAGAGGTTCATAACATTGTACAGGAGGCAGTGACCTAAACCTTCTCAAAGAAAAAGAAATGCAAGAATAGCAAAATGGTTGTCTGAGGAGGCCTTACAAATAACTGAGGAAAGAGGAGAAGCAAAAGGCAAAGGAGAAAGAGAAAGACACATCTTGCTGAATGCAGATTTCCTGAGAATCACAAGGAGAGATAAGAAAGCCTTCCTAAGTGAACAATAAAAATAAATAGAGGAAAACAACATAATTCTAAGGACTAAAGACTTCTTCAAGAAAACTGGGGATACCAAAGGAATATTTCATGCAAAGATGGGCACAATAAAGGACAGAAACGGTAAGGACCTAACAGAAGCAGAAAAGATTAAGAAAAGGTGGCAAGAATACATGGAAGAACTTTTAAAAAAAGATCTTACTGACCCGGGTAACTAGGATGGTGTGATCATTCCCCTAGAGCCAGACATACTGGAGTGTTAATTTAAATGGGCTTTAGGAAGCATTACTACAAAAAAAAAAAAAAAAAAAAACTATTGGAGGTGATGGAGTCCCATCTGAGCTATTTGACATCCTAAGTTATTATGCTGTTAAAGTGTGACACTCAACAGGTCAGCAAATTTAGAAAACAGCAGTGGCCACAGGACTGGAAAAGATTAGTTTTCATTCCAATCCCAAAGAATACCAATGCCAAATAATGTTCAAACTACCATATAAGCATGCCCATTTCATATGCTAGCAAGGTTATCCTCAAAATCCTTCAAGCTAGGCTTCAGCTAGCTTGAAGGATTGAGAACTTCCTGGATTTACAACCTGGATTTAGAAAAGGCAGAGGAACCAGAGATCAAATTGTCAATCTTTGTTGGAACATAGAAATACTTACATTAGCATGTTGTATATTTATTGTTGGTTATCACTTGTATGGAAGGATACAGAAGTAAGATGAGATAGAGGGAGAATTTTAACTGTGAGAAACACTCAACAAAACTGGCTAACCCTATGGTAGGCATGTAAAGCCCATTAGAAATGTCCTGAAGTAGACCAATATGGCCTAAATTTTCTACCTATGTAATCCACTTTTGGTTGTGAGCTGCCACAGGAAATGTGTGCTATTGGATTAGATGGCTCTCTGAAGGAGGTGATAGCTGGAGTGTGACTCATTATAGCATTCCCAGCAGCGGGTCAACAAATCCTTTCTTGAATGCAGTTATGCATAAGCACATGTTCATGCCCCCTACAGAAAGGACTTGGAAGGTAAATCTCTGTCTTTATTCCCACTGTGGGCTGCTCTGAGGTATGATCTTGCAAACCTTGAGATGTCTGTGTATTAAGTGAACATTGTTGATGAATCTAAACTGCATTTCGTTATCCTTTTACTCCTTGCATTTACTAAACTGGATTTGTCCTCTCAAATTATGCCATCATATTTATTTTTACTTCAGACTTTGATACCTAGAAGTCTTAACCAGTAGTGTTAAATATGAGATGCCTTTTAGACATCTAACAGTAGATATTAAATAGACATCCATAATATCAGGGCTGCAGTTATGCATTTTTGAGTCATAAATGTCATTTAAAACCATGAGACTGAATGAAATGAATTGGAAAGTGTGCATGGATAGAGAAGAGAAGAACATTGAGTTCAGAGTTAAATTGTAAATAAATTGAAGCTATACATAATCCAAATATCATTTCCTTAAACATGAGCATTTAAAAACAAAGGAAATACTCTCAGTTACCACTAAGCATTGCAGTTTAAATCACATTACTTTTGTCATTCATATAGTAAAGCAAGATTTAGCATTATCTTGGAGAAGGGGATAGGCAGAAATATGAAATGAGAGAAAGGAAGGGAACATTGTCTCCAAGGGATCAGTCTGTTACAATGTTCTTGAGTCTGAGATCAAGGAATATAAAACTAAATTAAGAAAAATACTCCATCAATAATATAATTGCAGTATTATTCTTCCTATACCAGGAGGCATTTTTTGCTAACTGTATACCGCCTGCTTTGCTGGAGAATAGTGTCTGAGATCACAGAAGACCTCAGAGATCGTAGAGTCAAATTTGTAGCCTTGAGTTCCAAAAACAGACTCTTATAGTACAAGGGGGATAAAAAGGTCTTGAAAGTTAAGATTTTTCTTTTATAAGAGCTCTTTTTGGAATGCAAAGATTAAACTCTGAAGGAAGCTATTTATAATCCCTATACCATACAAAAAATATTAAGAAATAGATAATGAGACATGTAATGCAATCCAGTGAGAGGATTGGAACTGATAGATTTTAAAACTTCCATGAAAAGAATAATGATAACTAGTAATTTTATTTCAGAGTAATTAAATTAAAATTTTATAAATAAAAAAATTGAGGGCTTATAAAATTAGTCACAAGAAAACAAAGCTACTTTTTTTTCAAAATCAGCATACAAAATTTAATGTTGCTTTATACATTCATCATTTATTTTTCTGTTTGTAAAAGTATTACAAGATCATTTTACATGTAACAGTATTTTTGGCTTGGTAATATATGATGATATGTGTAGCCTCTATTCCAAATTTCCTTGTGAATTTTGCTTTTGGCAACCGTGGGATGGGGATGATTGCTTCCTACACATATCTGTCTGTAACTGATATTGACAAGGGGTCCTCTAAGAGAAAATGAATTTGGATCCCAGTTATGTTTTCTTTGAAACTGAGAGTCATTAAAACACATATAGGGGAGTGGTATGAGAACAGAGGGCATGAAATACGATGGGAACTGTCCGAGCTGCAGACAGTTACCATCGTGTCTCATGCCATCTGTTCTCACACCACTCCCCTATATGTGCTTTAATGACTTTTCAGAGAAAGCCTTTGACAAAATTCAACATCCATTTATCATAAAAACTCTCCAGAAAGCAGGAATAGAAGGAACATACCTCATCATAATAAAAGCTATATATATGACAAACCCACAGCAAACATTATCCTCAATGGTGAAAAATTGAAAGCATTTCCTCTAAAGTCAGGAACAAGACAAGGGTGCCCACTTTCACCATAACTATTCAACATAGTTTTGGAAGTTTTGGCCACAGCAATCAGGGCAGAAAAAGAAATAAAAGGAATCCAAATTGGAAAAGAAGAAGTAAAACTCTCACTGTTTGCAGATGACATGATCCTATACATAGAAAACCCTAAAGACTCCACCGGAAAACTACTAGAACTAATTAATCAATATAGTAAAGTTGCAGGATATAAAATCAGCACACAGAAATCCCTTGCATTCCTATACACTAATAATGAGAAAATAGAAAGAGAAATTAAGGAAACAATTCCATTCACCATTGAAACGGAAAGAATAAAATACTTAGGAATATATCTACCTAAAGAAACTAAAGACCTATATATAGAAAACTATAAAACACTGGTGAAAGAAATCAAAGAGGACACTAATAGATGGAGAAATATACCATGTTCATGGATTGGAAGAATCAATATAGTGAAAATGAGTATACTACCCCAAGCAATTTATAGATTCAATGCAATCTCTATCAAGCTACCAACGGTATTCTTCACAGAGCTAGAACAAATAATTTCACAATTCATATGGAAATACAAAAAACCTCGAATAGCCAAAGCTATCTTAAGAAAGAAGAATGGAACTGGAGGAATCAACCTGCCTGACTTCAGGCTCTACTACAAAGCCACAGTCATCAAGACAGTATGGTACTGGCACAAAGACAGAAATATAGATCAATGGAACAAAATAGAAAGCCCAGAGATAAATCCACGCACCTATGGACACCTTATCTTTGACGAAGAAGGCAAGAATATACAATGGAGAAAAGACAATCTCTTTAACCAGTGGTACTGGGAAAACTGGTCAACCACTTGTAAAAGAATGAAACTAGAACACTTTCTAACACCATACACAAAAATAAATGCAAAAAGGATTAAAGATCTAAAAGTAAGACCAGAAACGATAAAACTCCTAGAGGAAATCATAGGCAAAATCCTCTCTGACAAAAATCACAGCAAGATTCTCTATGACCTACTTCCCAGAATATTGGAAATAAAAGGAAAAATAGACAAACGGGACCTAATTAAACTTAAAAGCTTCTGCACAACAAAGGAAACTGTAAGCAAGGTGGAAAAGACAGCCTTCAGAATGGGAGAAAATAATAGCAAATGAAGCAACTGACAAACAACTAATCTCAAAAATATACAAGCAACTCCTACAGCTCAATTCCAGAAAAATAAATGACCCAATCAAAAAATGGGCCAAAGAACTAAATAGACATTTCTCCAAAGAAGACATACAGATGGCTAACAAACACATGAAAAGATGCTCAACATCACTCATTATCAGAGAAATGCAAATCAAAACCACAATGAGGTACCATTTCACGCCCGTCAGATTGGCTGCTATCCAAAAGTCTACAAGCAATAAATGCTGGAGAGGATGTGGAGAAAAGGGAACCCTCTTACACTGTTTGGGGGAATGCAAACTAGTACAGCCACTATGGAGAACAGTGTGGAGATTCCTTAAAAAACTGGAAATAGAACTGCCTTATGATCCAGCAATCCCACTGCTGGGCATACACACTGAGGAAACCAGAACTGAAAGAGACACGTGTACCCCAATGTTCATCACAGCACTGTTTATAATAGCCAGGACATGAAAACAACCTAGATGCCCATCAGCAGATGAATGGATAAGAAAGCTGTGGTACATATACACAATGGAGTATTACTCAGCCATTAAAAAGAATACATTTGAATCAGTTCTAATGAGGTGGATGAAACTGGAGCCTATTATACAGAGTGAAGTAAGCCAGAAGGACAAACACCAATACAGTATACTAACGCATATATATGGAATTTAGAAAGATGGTAACGATAACCCTGTATACGAGACAGCAAAAGAGACACTGATGTATAGAACAGGCTTATGGACTCTGTGGGAGAGGAAGAGGGTGGGAAGATTTGGGAGAATGGCATTGAAACATGTATAATATCATATATGAAACGAGTCACCAGTCCAGGTTAAATGCATGATACTGGATGCTTGGGGCTGGTGCACTGGGACGACCCAGAGGGATGGTATGGGGAGGGAGGAGGGAGGAGGGTTCAGGATGGGGAACACATGTATAATTTTTTTTAAATTAAAATTGAATAAAAAAAAAAAAAAGAATACAGTCATTTCTAATGAGGTGGATGAAACTGGAGCCTATTATACAGAGTGAAGTAAGCCAGAAAGAAAAACACCAATACAGTATACTAACACATGTATATGAAATTTAGAAAGATGGCAAAGATAACCCTGTATACGAGACAGCAAAAGAGACACAGATGTATAGAACAGTCTTTTGGACTCTGTGAGAGAGGGAGAGGGTGGGATGATTTGGGAGAATGGCATTGAAACATGTATAATATCATATATGAAACGAGTCACCAGTCCAGGTTAAATGCATGATACTGGATGCTTGGGGCTGGTGCACTGGGATGACCCAGAGGGATGCTATGGGGAGGGAGGAGGGAGGAGCGTTCAGGATGGGGAGCATGTGTATTCCTGTGGTGGATTCATGTTGATATATGGCAAAATCAATACAATATTGTAAAGTTAAAAAATAAAATAAAATTAAAAAAAAAAGAAATATGATGGGAGCCCCTGAGAGACAATTAAAAATAAATGAGAAGGAAATCTGACTCCTGATCTAAGCTCAATACAAGGAGCTTGAAGGCAGCAGGCAGGAATAACTGATTCTGCATGTTCTGTGAAAATCATATAACTTTGTAACTCAGCCATTATCGTTGTGATTATACTTTGAGTTAATGATGGATTTAAATTGATAATATCTTATTTAGGTTTTTATATTATACATATTCGTAGTGAAGTTTTATCCTTGGTTTTCTTTTCTTACTTCCTTTTTATTTGGATTTTATTTGAAAAGTTTGAATATCAGGATTGTGCTACTAAATTTTACATTGTTTCATATGCTTCATAATACTTTGAGTCGTATAATTTTTCATTGGAGATATAATACATCTTACACTTTAAACAATCTAAGTTAGGAAATATTTGGGAAATTGGAGATGGTTATCATTCTTTTTTTCTCGATAGTTATTAAACATTCAGGTTTCCACATATTTAGGGCCTTTGGTTTATTTCATTAAAACTTGCTAATATGTTAACATTATCTTTCATGTATCATTCCTATATTTTTGTAATTTTATCCTTTTTCTCAAGTTATATGATCGTGTTTAATCTTTGCTTTTCTTGATTTCATGTTTTCACTATGTTTTTTAAAGACAAAACTATTACTCTTTCTCTGTTTCCTACTTTATTTTTTCTTTTACTTTGTTAACCTCTTCCTTTTTACATTCCTCAGGTCTACTTGTTGTTCCATATATTGTGTTATGTTTAGTTCACAAATAATATTACATTCCTTAAGTGTTCTATAGAATGATATTGTTTTATTTTTATTTTTTTTAATTATATAACCAATTTCAAAGTTATCATGGAGCAAGACTGAATTTTCATACAGAAGTGCTTATTTGGTGTAGTCACATCTGGGAAATATTGACAATGTTCTTCAGTTCCACTCCCTAGTAACTGCAGTTTATACTTTTTGACTGATGAAAAATATTTCATCTTATAAATAATCCATCTCATAAGAATATTCATCTTATGAATAATAACACAAGAGAACAATACACATGGACATCACCAGATGGTCAATACTGAAATCAGATTGATTATATTCTTTGTAGCCAAAGATGGAGAAGCTCTATACAGTTAGCAAAAACAAGACTGGGAGCTGAATTGTGGGTCAGATTATGAACTCCTTATTGACAAATACAGACTTAAATTGAAGAAAGTAGGGAAAACCACTAGACCATTCAGGCATGACCTAAATCGAATCCCTTATGATTATACAGTGGAAGTGACAAATAGATTCAAGGGATTAGATCTGATACACAGAGTACCTGAAGAACTATGGGAGGAGGATCGTGACATTGTACAAGAGATAGGTCAAAACCATCCCCAAGAAAAATAAATGCAAAAAGGCAAAATGGTTGTCTGAGGAGGCCTTACAAATATAGCTGAGAAAAAAGAGAAGCTAAAAGCAATGGAGAAAAGGAAATATATACCCACTTGAGTACAGAGTTCCAAGAATAGCAAAGAGAGATAAGAAAACCTTCCTCAGTGATCAATGCAAAGAAATAGAGGAAAACAAAGGAATGGGAAAGACTAGAGATATCTTGAAGAAAATAAGAGATACCAAGGGAACATTTCATACAAAGATGGACACAATAAAGAAAAGAAATGCTATGGACCTAACAAAAGTTGAAGATATTAGGAAGAGATGGCAAGAAGACAGAAGAACTATACAAAAAATATCTTCATGACCCAGAAAACCACAATGATGTGATCACTCACCAAGAGCCAGACATCCTGGTATGTGAAGCCAAGTGGGCCTTAGGAAGCATCACCATAAACAAAGCTAGTGGAGGTGATGGAATTCCAGTTGAGCTATTTAAAATCCTAAAAGATGATGCTGTTAAAGTGCTGCACTCAATATGTCTGCCAATGTGGAAAACTCAACTGTGACCACAGGACTGGAAAAGATCAGTTTTCATTCCAATTCCAAATAAAGGAAATGCCAAAAAATGTTCAAACAACCACACAATTGCACTCATCTCACAGGCTAGCAAAGCAATGCTCAAAATTCTCCAGGCCAGGCTTCAACAATATGTCAACTATGAACTTCCAGATGTCCAAGCTGGTTTTAGAAAAGGCAGAGGAACCAGAGATCAAACTCCCAACATCCACTGGATCACTGAAAAATCAAGAGAGTTCCAGAAAAAAACATCTATTTCTGCTTTATTTATAACACCAAAGCCTTTGACTGTGCAGATCACAACAAACTGGAAAATTCTTAAAGAGATGGGAATACCAGACCACCTGACCTGTCTCCTGAGAAATTTGTATGGTGGTCAAGAAGCAACAGTTAGAACCAAACATGGAACAATAGACTGGTTCCAAATTGGGAAAAGAGTACATCAAGGTTGTATATTGTCATCCTGTTTATTTAACTTTTATAGAGACTACCTCATGTGAAATGCTGGGCTGGTTGAAGCACAAGCTGTAATCAAGATTGACAGGAGAAATAACAATAAACTCAGATACTCAGATGACACCACCCTTATGGCAGAAAGCAAAGAACTAAAGAGCTTCTTGATGAAAGTGAAAGAGGAGAGTGAAAAACTTGGCTTAAAACTCGACATTAAAAAAACTAAGATCATGGCATCCAGTCCCATAACTTCATAGAAAATAGGTGGTGAAATAATGGAAACGGTGACAGGCTTTATTTGGGGGGGCAGTGGCTACAAAATTACTGCAGATAATGACTGCAGCCATGAAATTAAAAGATGCTTGTTCCTTGGAAGAAAAACTATGACCAACCTAGACAGCATATTAAAAAACAGAGACACTACTTTGCCAACAAAGGTCTGTCTAGTCAAAACTATGGTTTTTCCAGTAGTCATGTATGGATGTGAGAATTGGACTATAAAGAAAGATGAGCACCAAATAATTGATTCCTTTGAACTGTGGTGTTTGAGAAGACTCTTGAGTAGTCCCTTGGACTGCAAGGAGATCAAGCCAATGAATCCTAAAGGAAATCAGTCCAGGGTGTTCATTAGGGCTGATGCTGAAGCTGAAACTCCAATACTTTGGCCACCTGATGTGAAGAACTCACTCCTTGGAAAAGATCCGGATGCCGGAAAATATTTAAAGCAGGAGGAGAAGGGGATGATAGCCGATGAGATGGTTGGATGGCATCACCAAGTCGGTGGACATGAGTTTGAGCAAGTTTTCTGTGTTGGTGATGGACAGGGAAGCCTGGCATGGTGCACTCCATGGGTTTGCAAAGAGTCAGACATGACTGAGCTACTGAACTGAATGAATAATCCCTGTTTATTTTCTCCCCATATGCTGTCATTCAAGTTGCTCCAGCTTTGTTTACTGTTGTTAATATTTCTGTTTTTACATGTCTTATGGTATACATTTGCAAGCATATATTTTGTACATGTAACTAATATAATGAAAATTATTTTCCAAAAAGGTTGTATTAAGAAAATGTTCTCCCACCAGAAATATATAGCCTATTGATTCACTCTGTCTCTAAATCTTGGCCTTGTCCTGATTTATTTTTATTGAATACTTTTTGTTTTATTTTATTACATTTTTTCGTGCTGCTACTTTATATTTTTTAAAATATAAATTTGTTTAATTGGAGGTTAATTACTTTACAATATTGTATTGGTTTTGCCATACATCAACATGAATCTGCCACAGCTATGCATGTGTTCCCCATCCTGAAACCCCCTCCCTCCACCCTCCCCATACCATCCCTGTGGGTCGTTTCAGTGCACCAGCCCCAAGCATCCAGTATCATGCATCAAACCTGGACTGGCAATTCGCTTCATATATGATAATATACATGTTTCAATGCCATTCTCCCAAATCATCCCACCCTCTCCCTCTCCCACAGAGTCCAAAAGACTGTTCTATACATGTGTCTCCTTTACTATCTCGCGTACAGGGTTGTCATTACCATCTTTCTAAATCCCATATATATGCTTTAGTATACTGTATTGGTGTTTTTCTTTCTGGCTTACTTCACTCGGTATAATAGGCTCCAGTTTCATCCACCTCATTAGAACTGATTCGAATGTTACATTTTTGCCAATTGAAAGAGTATAGGGTTTTCTCATTGTAGTTTTATGTGTATTTTCTTAATTGTCAATGGAATAGAGGATCTCTTTCTATTGGTTGTAAATGTTTCCTTCACTTGAAATATCTCTTTTTTCGCTGATTTTTCTATGAGTATATTTAGTGTCTTCTTATTGATTTACATGATATTCATATTTTTCAGTTACTATTCTTTCTTGTTTATATGTGCTCTAATACATTTTTTTTTCCTCCCAGTCTATGGCTTGTGATTTTTTTGCTTTTCTTTCGTGTGTGTGTGTGTGTGTGTGTGTGTGTGTGTGTGTATGTTGTGTTTTTACTCTCCTAAAAGCTTTGCTAAGTGGACAGAAGTTTTGCTTTTAATATAGTCAAATTTATCATGTCATAAAAAATTTTTTTTTTCTTTAGAAGTTCGTCTCTACCCCTAAGTCAGGAATATATTCACCTATATTTCCCATTAAACATTATACCATTTTATTGTTATATGTAAGGTTTTTAATTTCTTACATAAATTTAATTTTTAATGGTGTAATGGTCCAAATTCAGTTTTTCCCTATGAATAAACGTTTTCTCCACCTGCTTTTATTGAATAGTCTTTCCCTATTTATCTACTATGCTATATTTGACATATCAAATTTTTATATATGTGTGGATGTGAGGAAATAAAGTTTTCTAGAGTTCTCACTTCTCCTGTTAAAAAGCCTTAACCTCCTGAGACATAAAAACATAAAGATAGAAAATATTTGTCTTAATTTCTCCTAGGACCATTTTGCTTTTCACATACACAAGAATAAGATTGGAGCTATTTGTCCCTGTTAATTGCTTTGACCCAAAGGAACAATAAAATGTCTCCATCTCTTCCAGAGAGGGTCTAATAGTTACAGTCCTCATTAGACTCCTAGGATAAGTCCCAAAGTTCCAGGAAGACTAGAACTCTGTCTCCCTTGGTATTTACATGCCAAAGGGTTGAAGCCCAGAACTTGCAATGTTTCTGTTTTAAAATAGACAATTGAGGCTTATTTAGCACTTGGAAAGATGCATTTATATTCCAGAAGGTGAGGGTAAGAACCAAGGATACTTTCCATTTAATCTTAAGCAAGCAAAGGGGTTTTTCACTGTTTTTGGGGGGAAGGAGGGAGAACAGAGGGTGATTGCCTAACTTTTGTATAAAAAATAAAGGAAATTCATTGTTAGGCACCCCTTGTTTGTGGCAGATAACCTGACAACCCAGTAGAAAGAGTCCATAAGCTTTCATATCATCAGTGGGTATAAGTGTAGGAACTGGTGGTTGCAGTGTTTTTCTGGTTGTTGATCTGGTTATGTCAATTAGGAACTCTTTTTATGTGACCTAAATGCCTTTTGTTTTTATATCTATATATATCTATATCTATCTATCTATGACTTATATATAGCATATACAGTATAAATATATCTATAGCATATATATGGTATATAATTATATATTATGGTATAATTATAAAATATTTTAATAATTGCATTATATTAATATATATTATGTATATGTGCATGTATATATAAAATATATAATTATATACATAACATATTTATATTATGGGGTTCCCTAGTAGCTAAGATGGTAAAGCATCCGCCTGCAATGCAGGAGACCTGGGTTTGATCCCTGGGTTGGGAAGATCCCCTGAAGAAGGACATGGAAACCCATTACAGTATTCTTGCCTGGAGAATCCCATGGCCAGAAGAGCCTGGTGGGCTACAGTTCATTGGGTCGCAAAGAGTTGGGCATGACTAAGTGAATAACTCACATGTATATTATGTATATATGTATGTGCATGTGTGTGTATATATGAATACAATTATTTAAAATTTTATAATTATACATATTACATAATTATAGTATATATTATATAGTATATAATTATATACCATATATATGCTATAGATACATTTATGATATTTATGCCATATATGTATGTGTACACATATATATATTAAAAAACAGGGAATCTAGGTCATATGAAAAAAGTTCCTTATTGATACAAGATCAACAACCAGAAAAACACTGTAGCCATCAGTCTCTACATTTAGATCCACAAATGACGTGAAAATTTATGGATTCTTTCTACTGGATTCTTTCTCATCAGATTATTTGCCACAGACATATATCATTATGGTGAAAGTGGGATAATGTGTCAAACCCTTCACTTTGAAAAACATTGGATCCCTTTCCCTACTCTATTCATAATAATTCCAAGCAGTGGTAGAGCAAATCTGCTGTTTTTCTCAGAAGTATCTTAGCTAATTTTAGAATAATTTTCCACAAAATCCTATGACTAGCTTATCAACCTGCATGAAAAACTGTTGAAATTTTGATGGAATTGCACTAAATCTGTAGATTAAGGAAAAGTGCTACCATTATTATATCACCTTCTATCCTGAACAGGTATATCTCTCTTTCTATGTAAGTCTTCCTTAATATATCAATGTAATTTTATTATTTTCCCTATAGAGATGATCAATGTCTTTAGATACATATTTAGGGAATGATCATTTTTGATGCTGTTATAATTTTTAATGATCCTAGTTATTTGTGGTTTATAAAATGTCATTTGACTTTTGAATATTGATTTCTAGCGGCCCAATGCTGCCCTTCTATTCATTTTAATATTTTTTCTGTAGTGTACTTTGGGATTTCTATGTAGACAACTATTTCATCTGCAAATAATGGCAATTTACCTCCTTTTTAATCCTTATGACTTAATTGTTCTTTTTCAGTTTTGCTGGTTATATCTCCATTATAATGTAATAGAATAAAATCAGTGATAGTGGCAGTCTTTGTATTGTGTCTGATTTAAAGTTTCTCAATTCCATCACTTTGATATATAATGCTTCATTATCATTCAGTTTTAAGTGTTTTCTTTTGTCCTGTGAATTAGACTTAAATGTTTTATATTTATAATAGATATTTAAATTTGTCTTATTGTTACTAACTTCTACCTTGTTTCTGTTAGGAATCAAAATATAGTCTTCATATTATCTGTTCTTACAAGTTTTTGTTTCAATTGTATCTTACAGACACATCTTTGGTAACTGCAGTGAGTCATGCTCTCGTATGATCAATTCCATTTAAATGTGGATGGTACCTGTAACTTCAAACCAACAGTCTATGGCCAAGGTGATGGGTTATTGCTACCTGATTCATTTATTTTATAAGGTGAAAGTGAAAGTACAAGTGAAGTTGCTCAGTCGTGTCCGACTCTTTGCGACCCTGTGGACTGTAGACTATCAGGCTCCTCTGTCCATGGGACTTTCCAGGCAAGAGTACTGGACTGGATTGCCATTTCCTTCTCCAGGGTTTTTCCCAACCCGGGGATTCAACCTGGGTCTCCCGCATTGTAGGCAGATGCTTTTACTGTCTGAGCCACCAGGGAAGAGCCATATAAGCCTTATAAGGCAAGGATGATGACATTTTGAGAATGTAATTAAAATCCCTAATTACTTGACTGTTAGTTAATCAAAGGAAGATTATCCTGGGTGGACCTGACCTAATAAGTTGAGTCCTTACAAGAAGATTTAGAGGTTAGTGACTTGAACCTATAGAAAATCTCTTTTCTTTTTGGCTTTGAAGAAAGTTGTCATGATTTGTACAGCCATAAGGAAATGAACATGCCAATTTTCAAAAGGGGTTTGAAAGTGACTTCTTTCCTACTTAAGTCACCAGATGAAAATATAGCTAAACCAACACTGATTTGTTATCAAGTACTGAAAATTAATTAATTGAAAATTAATATATTCTGTTACCTAGTACATGTTCCATTTTTGAAAATGCCCAATATGTGCTTGAGAAGAATATATATTCTTTAATTGTTGATTGAAAATTCCTGTATGTATCCTTGAGGTTAAATTTATTGTTCTTCACAATCTTCAGCACTGTCTCTCCAGTTCAAAATAGCTTTTTGTGTCTCCAGAATTTTTTTTCACTTTTCCTTATACTTCCTATATTCTAGGATATTCATCTGTGAAATTCCTTCAGGATCAAACTTGGTGGATAATGGAATTTGAGAGATAGATACCTAGCATTTTGTGCTAAACTACCATCTTGGAAAGAACAAAATATTTTACATTCAACTGCCAGAATAATCATTTAAAAATGTAAATTTTAGCATGTAAACTCTTTTTTAACATGTCAATAGATTCACATGGCTCTAAAAATCAAAATCAAAAGTTTCAATAAATGCTATGAGGCCTGGCTTGATCTGGACCCTGATGATTATTACAACTGCCTCATCCTATTTCTCCGCTCACTCCTACATTTCTGCAAGTTGGTGGAATTGGTCTTTCAAGTCTTCTATGGTGCCATATTCCTTCCCATAACAAAGCTCTTGCACATGTTATTTCCTCCTTTTGAAATGTTCTTCCCTTTATTCTTCACCTAGTTATTCTGTTCATCTTTCATATTTCAGCTTGAGACTCCTCATGGAATCATTCAGTTACCTCTTGGACTAGGTCAAATGCTCCTGTTCTTGGAGCATGCTGTACTACTCTTTTATATCACTAGTCAAAGTTGAAGTTTTACATTTGGGTATTTGGTAAATGTCTCTCTACTCTGCATTTTAAGGTCCATGAGGTCAATGATGTTGTTTATCTTGTACAGCATTATAGCTCTATTTCCTGGCACTGCATACTTCATATAATACTTGCTCAATCAATATTGAAATGAGGCAGAATCACATAGTGGCAGATACCAAGATCTTAGATTTCTGTTTCAAATCTAGTCCAACCACTAACTGAGGGACCAAATTACTCAACTTCTCTTTGCCTAAGTTGCTGCATCTGTAAGATGAGGATATTAACAGTATCTAACTCAGAGAGTTATGTAGAGAATTAGATGAGTTATTTTATGTAAAACACATTAAATGGTACCTGGTTCATAATAAATATTATATTATGGTTCACTATTATTAAGTGAAATGAAATATTCTTTCAGATTTACATGGTTATAACCTCATAATCTAAAATATAAATAAGTAAATATGTACATATATATATATTTATTTTTTTGATTTATAATATAGAGGTGATTGACCAAAATATAGAAAACTCTGTTGTTCCAGAATGATTCTAGATCATTATTAATTTGATCATCCTTTCACCCCTGGCAGATTTATCAGAATGATGGTGACTATGAGGAAGTTACCAAAATATCTCACTTTGTAAACCTCCTTACATGTTTATAAGTATGTTTGTCATCTGATTCTCATAAAAACTTGATCAAGGGGGTCTTTTGTCATCTCCATTTTTTTATATGGAGAAAATAAGGTTCATAGAGTTTCCCCCCCCCACCCCTTGGAGTAATAAAAAATGAAATTAGTATTTTCAATATTCATCTTCATGTGTTATAAGGGAAAGATTCTTCCCTGTGTTATGTTGAACACTATGATAAAGAGAGGGGCTTCCCTGGTGGCTCAGACAGTAAAGAATCTGCCTGAAATGAAGGAGACCTGGGTTCAACCCCAGGGTTGGGAAGATCCCCTGTAGAAAGGAATAGCTACCCACTCCAGTATTCTTGCCTGGAGAATTCCATGGACAGAGGCGTGTGGTAGGCTACAGGCCATGGGGTCGCAAAGAATCACACATGGCTGAGTGACTCTCACTTCCATAAGTAAAAGTGTAGAAAATATGCATGCAAACAAAAGACATTTTACTGGGAAGATAAGACATATATTAATGTATTACATCCTTAGATTTATCTATTCTATTTATTTTGTCTCATCATTTACAGAGGCTAAAAGCTTGACAAACTTGTAAAATTGAATGCAGCCTTTAAAATTGATGTACCTCTGCCTGAAAAATATTTTGTCCATAATTTGTTATAATTATAGTCATGTAACATTTTAAATTCAAAATTATTTATATGTTTAGTTAAAATAAGACAAAGTATGCTTGTATCTTGTTTTAAAAAGTAAATTGCTTACTTGATTAACATTATTTGAATCTACCTTCCCATTTATTTTAAAATCTATTTCCATCTATTCTTTCTAATATTGTGTTCTCACTTAAGGTTAGTCGACGGTAAAATATCAATAGTTTTAATTTACATGTTTCCTTATCATTGTTTAATTTATATACCCAAAATGTGCTTTTCTTGCTAAATATGAAGCAGTCTGCTCCAGCTGGATTTCTTCAGTTGCATTTCTTCCTTTCTAAACTGGTAGCAATTTTTCACTATCATCTGCAATTTCTCCCTAGGGTATGCCAAGAATGAAAGAAGGTTAAAACACCGTTATCCTCATTAACTTGCTTAGGTCAGGCTCATAGGTGGGGAGCTGTTTATTTTTTCAAAATATAATCCAAGTGGTTCATAATTATAATTTCCCAGGAATTCAAGTGAAATATAAATGGGATGATGGCAGAAACCTATTAATCACTCTCAGTTCAGTTCAGTCGCTCAGTCGTCTCCAACTCTTTGTGACCCCATGAACCGCAGCATGCCAGGCCTTCCTGTCCATTACCAACTCCCATAGTTTACCCAAACTCATGTCCACTGAGTCGGTGATACCATCTAACCATCTCATCCTCTGTCGTCCACTTCTCCTCCTGCCTTCAATCTTTCCAAACATCAGGGTCTTTTCAAATGAATCAGGTCTTCACATCAGGTGGCCAAAATATTGGTTTCAGATTCAATATCAGTCCTTCCAATGCACACCCAGGACTGATATCCTTTAGGATGGACTGGCTGGATCTCCTTGCAGTCTAAGGGACTCTCAAGAGTCTTCTCCAGCACCACAGTTAAAAGCATCAGTTCTTCGGCACTCAGCTTTCTTTATAGTCCAACTCTCACATCCATACATGACTACTGGAAAAACCGTACCTTTGACTAGACGGACCTTTGTTGACAAAGTAATGTCTCCGCTTCTGAATACGCTCTCTAAATGGGTCATAACTTTCCTTCCAAGGAGTAAGTGCCTTTTAATTTCATGGCTGCAATCACCATCTGCACTGATTTTGAAGCCCACAAAGATAAAGTCAGCCACTGTTTCCCCATCGATTTGCCATGAAGTGATGGGATCAGATGCCATGATTTCAGTTTTCTGAACGTTGAGCTTTAAGCCAACTTTTCACTCTGCTCTTTTTAATTTTCATCAACGGGCTCTTTAGTTCCTCTTCACTTTCTACCATAAGGGTGGTATCATCTGCATATTTGAGGTTATTGATATTTCTCCCAGCAATCTTGGTTCCAGTTTATGCTTCTTCCAGCCCAGTGTTTCTCATGATGTACTCTGCATATAAGTTAAATAAGCAAGGTGACAATATACAGCCTTGACATATTCCTTTTCCTATTTAGAACCAGTCTGTTGTTCCATGTCCACTTCTAACTGTTGCTTCCTGACCTGCATACAGGTTTCTCAAGAGGCAGGTCAGGTGGTCTGGTATTGCCATCTCTTTCATCACTCTAAATTATAGTAATTTTCTAATCCAATGGCCTCTCCTGCACACTGGTCACCACCCAAAGCATTTGTCACTGGTTTACAAATAACTGGCTTGTTATTTTATTACTGTTATGAATAGTTTATTGTTAGAAGATAAATGTCCATTTACTTTCACAATAGTATATTATAAATAGTCATATTGAATATTACAAGAAGCCAGAGAATGACTCTCTTTTTTATTACATTCTAACATTCTCTCTTTTGAAAAGATTATTATATTGTTCAGTTTCCATCCACTTGATTGTGTAGAAGTTATTTTTCTTCCCTCATGATATTACATGATGGTTTATTGAAGTTATAGGAAGGACTTTTAAAAATATTTTTCTTCAAGGTTTTCCCCAATTGCTTCCTCTCCTACCCTCACTGACTTTCTGTCTGTCACCTCTTTTCCCACTATCAAGTAATGAATTGCAAGGAAATCATTGTGGACGTTGTTACACAATCAGTGGAACACTGGAGTAGACCTTAACATTACAAAACACTTTTAGAGTCTGAAAGTGAGATGCAGTGGAGAAATGAGCAAAAATGGACAATTTATTTTAACAGTGACTGCAACATATGAGTAGGAGTCAATGATAACTAGAAGGTATAGAAAGAATGGCAATAAAAGAGATTAATAGTTTCATAGGCATTAAGAACAGGGGAAAAAGAAATAGAAATTCACATAAATGTTTCTCTACAAAAGTATCATTCTCCAGTGGACCACATTTTGACAGAACCCTCCACTCTGACCTGTCCATCTTGGGTGGCCTACATGTCATGGCTCATAGTTTCATTGAGTTAGATAAGACTATGATACATGTCATCAGTTTGGTTATTTTTCTGGAATTGTGTTTTTCATTCTGTCTGCCCTCTGAAGAATGAGGTTGAGTCTTGTGGAAGATTCCTGCTGGGAGGGACTGGCTGCTGGAAAACTTCATCTTGATCTGGTGGGTGAAGCCATGCTCAGTAAGTCTTTAATCCAATTATCTGCTGAAATGCAGGGCTGTGTTCCCTCCCTGTAGTTTGGCCTGATGGTTCCAGTAGTGGCAGTAACAGTGACCTTCATCAAAAGAACTTATACCAGCATGCCACATATTCGTGCCACTTCAGTATTCTTGCCTTGAGAACATCATGAGCAATATGAAAAGGCAAAAAATTGTGGCAATGAAAGATGAACTCCAAAGGTCGCTAGGTGCCCAATAAGCTATTGGACAAGATCAGAAAAATTGTTCATGAAGGGATGAAGAGGCTGAGCCAAAGCGTAAACAACACCCAGTTCTGGAACTATCTGGTGGTGGAAGCAAAGTCTGATGCTGTAAGAACAATACTGCATAGGAACCTGGAATGTTAGGTTCATAAATCAAGGTACATTGGAAATGGTCAACAAAGAGATGGCAAGAGTGAATATTGACATTTTAGGAATCAGTGAACTAAAATGGAACAGAAAGGGTGAATTTAATATCTACTACTGTGGGCAAGCCACTCCAGTATTCTTGCCTGAAGAATCCCATGGATGGAGGAGCCTGGTGGGCTACAAAGAGGTCCATGGAGCCCCATGGGGTCCATGGGGTTGCAAAGAGTTGGACACGACTGAGCAACTTCACTTTCACTATGGGCAAGAATACTTTAGAAGAAATGGAGAAGACCTCATCAGTCAACAAAGAGTCTGAAATGCAGTGCTTGAGTGCAGTCTCAAAAATGACAGAACGATCTCTGTTCATTTCCAAGAAAATAATTCAATATCACAGCAATCCAAGTCTATGCCCCAAACAGTAATGCTGAAGAAGCTGAAGTTGAACAGTTCTATGAAGACATACAAGACATTCTAGAACTAACACCAAAAAAGATGTCCTTTTCATCGTAGGGGACTGGAATGCAATTTAGGAAGTCAAGAGTTACCTGGAGTAACAGGCAAATTTGGCCTTGGAGTACAAAATGAAGTAGGGCAAAGGCTAACAGAATTTTGCCAAGAGAAAAAACTGGTCATAGTAAACACCCTCTTCCAACAACACAAAAGACGACTGCACAGATGGACATCACCAGATGGTCAATGCTGATCAGATTGGTTATGTTCTTTGCAGCTGAAGATGCAGAAGCTCTATACAGGCAGTAAAACAAGACCAGAGGCTGACTGTGGCTCAGATGATAAACTCCTTATTGCCAAATTCAGACCTTTAGTTGAAGAAAGAAGGGAAAACCACTATGCCATTCTGGTATGACCTAAATCAAATCCCTTAAAATTATACAATGTAAATGACAAAAAGACTCAAGGGATTAGATCTGATACAGTGGATGAAGAACTATGGATAGAGGTTTGTAACATTGTACAGGAGGTTGTGATCAAAATCATCCCCAAGAAGAATAAATGCAAGAAGTCAAAATGATTGTCTGAGGAGGCCTTACAAATAGCTGAGGAAAGAAGAGAAGCAAAAGACAAAGGAGAAAGGAAAGATATACCCATCTGAATGCAAAGTTCCAAAGAATAGCAAGGAGAGATAAGAAAGCCTTCCTCAGGGATTAAAGCAAAGACATAGAGGAAAACAATAGAATGGGAAAGAGTAGAGATATTTTCAACAAAATTAGAGAGACCAAGGGAATATTTTATGCAAAAATGCGCAAAATAAAGGACAGAAATGGTATGGATCTATGAGAAGCAGAAGATATTAAGAAGAGGTGGCAAGAATGCCCAGAAGGACTAAACAAACAAAAAAAAATCTAATGACCCAGAAAACAACAATGGTGTGATCACTTACTGAGAGTTAGACAAGTTGGAGTGTGAAGTCAAGTGGGCCTTAGGAAGCATGACAACGGACAAAGCTATTGGAGGTGATGGAATTCCAGCTGAGCTATTTCAAATCCTAAAAGATGATGTTGTGAAAGTGCTGCACTCGATATGCCAACAAATTTGGAAAACTCAGCAGTGGCCACAGGATGGGAAAAGGTCAGTTTTTATTTCAATCCCAAAGAAAGACAGTGCCAAATGATGTCCAAAGTAATGCACAATTGCACTAAATTCACACACTATCAAGGTAATGCTCAAAAATCTCCAAGGTAGGGTTCAATAATATGTGAACCAAGAACTTCCAGATTTAGAAGAGATAGAGGAACCAGAGATCAAATTGCCAATGTCTGCTGGATCATAGAAAAAGCAAGAGAGTTCCAGAAAAACATCTACTTCTGCTTCATTGACTGTGCTAAAGCCTTTGACAATGTGGATTACAACAAACTGTGGAAAATTCTTAGAGATGGAAATACCAGACCACCTGACCTGCCTCCAGAGACACCTGTATGCAGTTACAGAAACAATAGTTAGAACTGGCCATTGAACAACAGATTGGTTCCAAACTGGGAAAGGAGTATGTCAAGGCTGTATTTTGTCACCCTGCTTATTGAACTTATATGCAGAGTACATCATGCAAAATGCCAGGGTGGATGAAGCACAAGCTAGAATAAAGTATTGCTGGGAGAAATATAAAAACCTCAGATATGCAGATGACACCACCCTTATGGCAGAAAGCGAAGAGGAAGTAAAGAGCATCTTGATGAAGGTGAAAGAGGAGAGTGAAAAAGCTGGCTTAAAACTCAACATTGAAAAACCAAAAATTATGACATCCGGTCCCACCACTTCATGGCAAATAGATGGAGAGACTGTGACAGACTTCATTTTCCTGGACTCCAAATCACTTCAGATTGTAACTGCAGCCATTAAATTAAAAGATGCTTGCTCCTTGGAAGAAAATCTGTGACAATTCTAGATGGCATATTAAAAAGCAGAGAAGTTACTTTGCCAAAAAAGGTCTGTACTTTTTTTCCAGTAGTAATATATGGATGTGAGAGTTGGAACATAAAGAAGGATAAACATCTAGGAATTGATGCTTTTGAACTGTGGTGTTGTAGAAGACTCTTGGAGTCTCTTGGACACCAAGGAGAGCCAACCAGTCAATCCTAAAGCAAGTCAATCTTGAGTATACATTGGAAGGACTGATGCTGAAGCTGAACCTCCAATGCTTTGGCCAACTGATGAGAAAAGCTGACTCATTAGAAAAGACCCTTATACTGGGTAATATTGAAGGCAGGAGGAAAAGTGAACAATAGAAAATGAGATGGTTGGATGGCATCACTGACTCAATGGATGTGAGTTTGAGCAAGGTCCAGGAGATGGTGAAGAACAAGGAACCCTGGTGTGCTGCAGTCCATTGGGTTGCAAAGAGTTGGACACAACTGAGAGACTGAGCAGTGAACAACAGCAAAAGGTTCCAAGAGTTAGGAAGCCATTGAAATAAAATTTCAGACTACACATGAACTTAGATTAAAAAAAAAATCCTTCACTAGTTGCATGGGATGTAGGTGGAGGTAGTAAGTCATTTTAACTTAATAAACATTTACCAAATACCTCTTACATGCAAAGTGCTGATCTAAATCGCTGTGGAATAAAAAATGAGATTAAAAACTTCCTATGAAATTCTGGGTAAAGAAAGTTTCAAATATCAAACTTCTGAATATATTAAATGCTTATGCCTTCCCTATGGGAAATATCAGGAAGTTCAGCAATTCAGTCTATTGATTTACAAAGTTCCCAGTATTTCTCTCTTTTCAACCAGTACCCAGGGTTATCTAAGTTCTTCTTTTTTTAATTTATTTATTTTAATTAAGGCTAATTACTTTACAATATTGTATTGGTTTTGCCATACATCAACACGAATCTGCCACGGGTGTACACGTGTTCCCAATCCTGAAATGCGCTCCCACCCCCCTCCCCATACCATCCCTCTGGGTCATCCCAGTACACCAACCCCAAGCATCCTGTATCCTGCATCGAACCTGGACTGGCGATTTGTTTCTTATATGATATTATACATGTTTCAATGCCATTCTCTCAAATCATCCCCCCCTCCCTCTCCCACAGAGTCCAAAAGACTGTTCTATACATCAGTGTCTCTTTTGCTGTCTCACATATGGGGTTACCGTTACCATCTTTCTAAATTCCATATATATGCATTAGTATACTGTATTGGTGTTTTTCTTTCTGGCTTACTTCACTCGGTATAATTGGCTCCAGTTTCACCCACCTCATTAGAACGGATTCAAATGTATGCTTTTTAATGGCTAAGTAATACTCCATTGTGTATAGGTACCACAGCTTTCTTATCCATTCATCTGCTGATGGACATCTAGGTTGCTTCCATGTCCTGGCTATTATAAACAGTGCTGTGATGAACATTGGGGTACACATGTTTCTTTCAATTCTGGGTTCCTCGTTGTGTATCCCCAGCAGTGGGATTGCTGGGTTGTATGGCAGTTCTACTTCCAATTTTTTAAGAAATCTCCACACTGTTCTCCATAGTGGCTGTACGAGTTTGCATTCCCACCAACAGTGTAAGAGGGTTCCCTTTTCTTCACATCCTCTCCAGCATTTATTGCTTGTAGACTTTTGGATCTCAGCCATTCTGACTGGCATGAAATAGTATCAACAAATGGGATGTAATTAAAATTAAAAGCTTCTGCACAACAAAAGAAACTATAAGCAAGGTGAAAAGACAGCCTTCAGAATGGGAGAAAATAATAGCAAATGAAGCAACTGACAAACAACTAATCTCAAAAATATACAAGCAACTCCTGCCACTCAATTCCAGAAAAACAAACTACCTAATCAAAAAATGGGTCAAAGAACTAAATAGACATTTCTCCAAAGAAAACATACAGATGGCTAACAAACACATGAAAAGATGCTCAATTTCACTCATTATCAGAGAAATGCAAATCAAAACCACAATGAGGTACCATTTCAGGCCAGTCAGAATGGCTGAGATCTAAGTTCTTGTGAATAACTTTTTTTGTTAGAGTGAGGATGAGAAAATTTGTATTTTGTTGGCCCTCCTTTTTATATTGTGCAGATTACCATCTAAGGGCTTTTGCTGCTGATAAATCAAGTGAAACAGGAAAGCTGAGTGACATAACATGCTTTCTTGGAGATTGTTTAAAGGGAGATGGTTACTTTTCAGTGTTGTTAGTATCAGCAAGAGAGCTCCCCACCAAACTGGTGAGGAGTCTTTGACATAGTTATTTTCATTCATCCAGTTATATATGAAAGTCTGTTCTAAGATGATGAGATAGGATAAACTCTGATGTCAGCTGCCTCATAAACATCAGGTAGTAGCAACATAGGATGATCTACTTATTCTCAGAATGATCATATAGAGTCAAATATCAAGAGAGGTGTGGAACAATGCTAAAGGCATCAACATCTCAGGGCACTGTGAATAGCTGTGCAGTTATACACACACAACTCTAGAGGACATAGTTAATATTATAGTCTTGTAAATGGTGCCCCTGTGTAATCTCAGGGCTTCCCTGATAGCTCAATTGATAAAGAATCCACCCGCAATGACCTGGGTTTGATCCCAGAGTTGGGATGATCCCCTGGAGAAGGGAAAGGCCACCCACTCCAGTATTCTGGCCTGGAGAGTTCGATGGACTGTATAGTCCATGGAGTCGCAAAGAGTAAATGTTGACCCTGACAAAACTATTTGTGAAAGTTTGAACTGAATTACGAAGTATATTAGAGCCTCGGTCTTTTTCACATGATGCTGCCATGGATCCATTTACATAGACTGTTTTTGATAGTTCTTTGTAGGATGATTATTCCACAGTTATTCACAGCTGAAGGGCTTCATGTCTTAATAAGCTAAGTTTTGCATCTCTTGGTAATCATCTCTTTCAGTGTAGTTGCCTCATGAATCCAGAACTGCTGACTTCCTTTTATTTCTGGAGACCAACCTCCTACAAGTTGGAAGATAACCTTTTCCTAGACAATTCAAAATCTTTGAAAGTTCCCTTATATGCTTCTTTTTGGACAATGGGGTCTACTTATCCCACACTTACATAAGTAAGACAATACAAATGACTCTTCACAAAACAAACATGATCTTCTTCAAGGTGGTTTATTGTCCTTGAAGTAGCTATCAAGGTTTTCTCACTGAAAAAAAATTTTAAAAGACACATTGTGTACCATTTGGCTGTCCTGGTAGATCCCATGTTGTATAAATAGATGCAAAGGATAGGCCCTGAAAACATGGCATGGATGCATAAATGTGTTACAGAAATAGTAGTAGAATATAATGTAAGTTGTATGGGAAATGCCAAGTGCTGTGATGGTGCATAAGAGGGAGAGATGCTCTTCGTGTCAAGGAAACCAAAATATCACTCAGGAAATGGCTTTAGAACTAGGCTTTGAAGGATGGATACAATTTGAGTTGGAAATGATCCTGTGTATGAAATTTGCAGAATGAACAGTATGGGTAAGGACATATAATGAGAGATGCAAGGGCTTTATTTGGGAGTAATGAAGAATACAGTATTCCTAGACCACACGACAAATGACAGAAAATAAATTATCGGTACGTTTGGAGAAGTACATTGAGGAAAACCTTGACAAGGTTTCTCATTTCAATGATTTAACAAAGATGTATTATGTTACTACTGTATACCAAATACCGTTCCTGCACTGGGAACATAGTGAAGACCAAGACAAAATCCCTCATGGATAAAAACTTCCTTATAGGGAAACAGATTTTTTTTTTTTTATCAGTAAATAAGGTGATTTCAGATAGTGAAGTTAAATAAGGATTTGGAGGTGAGGAAATCAGGATTTACTTTAGCAAGAAGGATAAGAAATATTCTCTTTGAGGAAATGACATTTGAACTGACAAGTTTAACTGTTCAATTTGAACTGCTGAATGATGAAAGGAGGCCATCTTGCATAGAGCCAAGACAAGAATCCTTGAAGCAGAGAGAGTTCGTTCAAAGCCCTTGAAATAGAAATGAACTTGATGTGTGCCAAGAACAATTAAAGAGCCAATATAGCTAGAGAAAATTGAGGAGGTAGGGGTACATCCTGAGGTAGGCAGAGCCAATATCATGCTGGGCACACCAAGCCAAGTTAAGGGGATTTTGCTTTATTAAATGAGTGTGCAAAAAAGATCTTCATGACACAGATAATCACGATGGTGTAATCACTCATCTAGAGCCAGACATCCTGGAATGTGTAGTCAAGTGGGCCTTAGAAAGCATCACTATGATCCAGCAATCCCACTGCTGGGCATACACACCGAGGAAACCAGAAGGGAAAGAGACACGTGTACCCCAATGTTCATCGCAGCACTGTTTATAATAGCCAGGACATGGAAGCAACCTAGATGTCCATCAGCAGATGAATGGATAAGAAAGCTATGGTACATATACACAATGGAGTATTACTCAGCCATTAAAAAGAATACATTTGAATCAGTTCTAATGAGGTGGATGAAACTGGAGCCTATTATACAGAGTGAAGTAAGCCAGAAGGAAAAACATAAATACAGTATACTAACACATATATATGGAATTTAGAAAGATGGTAACAATAACCCGGTGCACGAGACAGCAAAAGAGACACTGATGTATAGAACAGTCTAATGGACTCTGTGGGAGAGGGAGAGGGTGGGAAGATTTGGGAGAATGACATTGAAACATGTAAAATATCATGTAAGAAACGAGTTGCCAGTCCAGATTCGATACACGATACTGGATGCTTGGGGCTAGTGCACTGGGACAACCCAGAGGGATGGTATGGGGAGGGGGGAGGGAGGAGGGAGGAGGGTTCAGGATGGGGAACACATGTATACCTGTGGTGGATTCATTTTGATATTTGGCAAAACTAATACAATTATGTAAAGTTTAAAAATAAAATAAAATTAAAAAAAAAAAAGAAAGCATCACTATGAACAAAGCTAGTGGAGGTGATGGAATTTCAGTTGAGCTATTTCAAATCCTGAAAAATGATGATGTGAAAGTGCTGCACTCAATATACCAGCAAATTTGGAAAACTCAGCAGTGGCCACAGGGCTGGAAAAGGTCAGTTTTCATTCGAATCCCAAATAAAGGCAATGCCAAAGAATGCTCAAACTACTGCGCAATTGCACTCATCTCACATGTTAGTAAAGTAATGCTCAAAATTCTCCAAGCCAGGCTTCAGCAATACGTGAACTGTAAACTTCCTGATGTTCAAGCTGGTTTTAGAAAAGACAGAGGAACTAGAGATCAAATTGCCAACATCTGCTGGATCATGGAAAAAGCAAGAGAGTTCCAGAAAAAACATCTATTTCTGCTTTATTGACTATGGCAAAGCTTTTGACTGTGTGGATCACAATAAACTGTGGAAAATTCTGAAAGAGATGGGAATACCAGACCACCTGACCTGCCTCTTGAGAAATTTGTATGCAGGTCAGGAAGCAACAGTTAGAACTGGACATGCAACAAGAGACTGGTTCCAAATAGGAAAAGGAGTACGTCAAGGCTGTATATTGTCACCCTGTTTATTTAACTTATATGCAGAGTACATCATGAGAAACGCTGGACTGGAAGAAACACAAGCTGGTATCAAGATTGCTTGGAGAAATATCAATAATCTCAGATATGCAGATGACACCACCCTTATGGCAGAAAGTGAAGAGGAACTAAAAAGCCTCATGATGAAAGTGAAAGTGGAGAGTGAAAAAGTTGACTTAAAACTCAACATTCAGAAAACGAAGATCATGACATCTGGTCCCATCACTTCATGGGAAATAGATGGGGAAACAATGGAAACAGTGTCAGACTTTATTTTTGGGGGGCTCCAAAATCACTGCAGATGGTGACTGCAGCCATGAAATTAAACGACTCATACTCCTTGGAAGGAAAGTTATGACTAACCTACATGGCATATTCAAAAGCAGAGAGATTACTTTGCCAACAACTGTCCATCTAGTCAAGGCTCTGGTTTTTCCTGTGGTCATGTATGGATGTGAGAGTTGGACTGTGAAGAAGGCTGAGTGCCGAAAAATTGATGCTTTTGAACTGTGGTTTTGGAGAAGACTCTTGCAAGTCCCTTGGACTGCAAGGAGAGCCAACCAATCCATTCTAAAGGAGATCAGTCCTGGGTGTTCTTTGGAAGGAATGATGCTAAAGCTGAAACTCCAGTACTTTGGCCACCTCATGCGAAGAGTTGACTCATTGAAAAAGACTCTGATGCTGGGAGGGATTGGGGGCAGGAGGAGAATGGGACGACAGAGGATGAGATGGCTGGATGACATCACTGACTCGATGGACGTGAGTCTGAGTGAACTCTGGGTGTTGGTGATGGACAGGGAGGCCTGGCGTGCTGTGATTCATGGGGTCACAAAGAGTTGGACACGACTCAATGACTGAACTGAACTGAACTGAGAGAATACCAAGTAAAGACCATAGAACAGGGCCTGGCACAGGGAAATTGCACAGTGTTAGTTATGAGGATGGTGTATGTGCTGGGAAGCTGCTTGAGAATCTAGATCAGGGCACTGACTGATTTATAGTTTAAAGATATCACTCTGGCTGCTACGTGTGTACAGAAATGGATTTCAGAACAGGGGTTAATATGGGTGGTGAAAATAGAAGCTGCCAACCCCATTAGTGGCTGTTTTAGTGTTTTAATTGAGAAATGCGTTGTTTAAGAGTTTGGATGCTATTCTGGCTTCAGTAAGGAGCCACCAAAACTTTCTGACCAGGGAAGTGATATGACCAATTGAACAGTATCTTCACAATTATTAAGTGAAATGTCCTTTTAATCATAGTCTAAATAATAGTTAACTAAAGAAAATTCTTAAGTTGTGGCAGACTTTGCTATTTTGGTTGTCTTTATGAATTTCATATATAGTTTTCTTTGGCTGATCTTAAAGTGCAGCTCATTTATGAAATGAATTTATTTACTCTCTTACTCCTATCCCATATGCTTACAAGCTTATAGAGATACCATCTAAATTGTACATCACTGTTTTGTTTCATCAGGTATAAACACAAGCTTTTCAAGACAATGGACAACATAGAAGTAGATAATCATGACAGTCCTGGTGAAACTCTGTCCTTGTGGAGATCTTGGGTATGGATACCACAAAATATCACTAGTCTGTTTATTCTTTGATACAAGCTTACCACATTTTGAGAAATTTTAATCCATTTTATTATCTTGCTAAAATTTAATTTTATAAGCTCTCATTAAAAATATCCAAGTTAAAAAGCTGTTGCTCTGCAAATAAATTCATCAGTACCATCTTTCTACATTCCAAATGGATGAGTTAGTATACGATATTTATATTTCTCTTTCTGACTTATTTGACTCTGTACAATAGGCTCTAGGTTTGTCCACCTCATTAGAACTGACTCAGATACGTTCCTTTGTATGGCTAATATTCAATTCTGAAAAGAGGGGAAATGGAAAAACAGCAAAGGAGAAAAGGAAAGATATAGCCATTTGAATGCAAAGTTCCAAAGAATAGCAAGGAGATATAAGAAAGCCTTCCTCAGCGATCAATGCAAAGAAATAGAGGAAAACACTAGAATGGGAAAGATTAGATACCTCTTCAGGAAAATTAGATATACCAAGGGAATATTTCATGCAAAGATGGGCTCAATAAAGGACACAAATGGTAGGGAATTAACAGAAGCAGAAGATATTAAGACAAGGTGGCAAGAATACACAGAAGAACTGTATAAAAAAGATTTTCATGACCCAGATAATCATGATGGTGTGATCACTCATCTAAAGCCAGACGTCCTGGAATGTGAAGTCAGGTGGGCCTTAGGAAGCATCAATGCGAACAAAGTTAGTGGAGGTGATGGAATTCCAGTTGAGCTATTTCAAATCCTAAAAGATGATGCTGTGAAAGTGCTGCATTCAATATGTCAGCAAATTTGGAAAAGTCAGCAAATTTGGAAAAGTCAGCAGTGGCCACAGGACTGGAAAAGGTCAGTTTTCATTCCAATCCCAAAGAAAGGCAATGCCAAAGAATAATCAAACTACCATACAATTGCACTCATCTCACATGCTAGTAAAGTAATGCTCAAAATTCTCCAATCCAGGCTTCAGCAATATGTGAACAATGAAATTCCAGATGTTCAAGCTGGTATTAGAAAAGGCAGAGGAACCAGAGATCAAATTGCCAACATGTGGTGAATCATTGAAAAAGCAAGAAAGTTCCAGAAAAACATCTATTTCTGCTTTAATGACTATGCCAAAGACTTTGACTGTGTGGATCACAATAAACTGTGGAAAATTCTGAAAGAGATGGGAATACTAGACCACCTGACCTGCCTCTTGAGAAACCTGTATGCAGTTCAGGAAGCAACAGTTAGAACTGGACAAGGAACAACAGATTGGTTCCAAATAGGAAAAGGACTACATCAAGGATATATATTGTCACCCTGTTTATTTAACTTCTATGCAGAGTACATCATGAGAAATGCTGGGCTGGAAGAATCACAAGCTGGAACCAAGATTGCTGGGAGAAATATCAATAACCTCAGATATACAGATGACACCACCCTTATGGCAGAAAGTGAAGAACTAAAGAGCCTCTTGATGGAAGTGAAAGAGGAGAGTGCAAAAGTTAGCTTAAAGCTCAACATTCAGAAAACTAAGATCATGGCATCCAGTCCCATCACTTCATAGCAAATAGATGGGGAGACAGTGGAAACAGTGGCTGACTTTATTTTTCTGGGCTTCAAAATCACTGAGGATGGATATCAGACTTCCTCCATAACCTCTCAAGAAGGTGTCCCTTGGCTTGTGGTGAGATAACTCCAATCTTTGCCTTTGTCTGTACATGATAGCTTCCAGATAGCTTCTGCCTGCAGTGCAGAATACCCCGGTTCTATTCCTGGGTCAGGAAGATCCTCTGGAGGAGATAGACTACCTGTTCCAGTGTTTTTGAGCTTCCTTTTTTGCTCAGCTGGTAAAGAATCAGCCTGCAATGCGGGAGACCTGGGTTTGATCCCTGGGTTGGGCAAATCCCCTGGAGAATGGAAAGGCTACCCACTTCAGTATTCTGGCCTAGAGAACTCCATGGACTCTATAGTAGAGTCCAGGGGGTCGCAAAACGTCAGACACAATTGAGTGACACTGATTTTCTTTCTCTTTCTCCCCTGTGTGTGTACCTGTGTCTCTTTCCCTATCCTTATTATTCACATTGGAATAGAATCCACCCTAATGATCTCATCTTAACCTGAATGCATCTGAAAAGACTCTATTTACCAAAAGATTCTGTTTCTAAACAAATTCACACTCACGGGTACCGGAGATTCAGTTCACTTGCTCAGTCGTGTCTGACTCTTTGAGACCCCGTGAATCGCAGCACGCCAGGTCTCCCTGCCATCACCATCTCTGGGAGTTCACTCTAACTCACGTCCATCGAGTCGGTGATGCCATCCAGCCATCTCATCCTCTGCCGTCACCTTCTCCTCCTGCCCCCAATCCCTCCCAGCATCAAAGTCTTTTCCAATGAGTCAACTCTTCGCATCAGGTGGCCAAAGTACTGCAGTTTCAGCTTTAGCATCATTCCTTCCAAAGAACACGCAGGGCGGATCTCCTTCAGATGGACTGGTTGGATCTCCTTGTAGTTCAAGGGACTCTTAAGAGTCTTCTCCAACACCACAGTTCAAAAGCATCAATTCTTCTGCGCTCGGCCTTCTTCACAGTCCAAGTCTCGCATCCATACATGACCACTGGAAAAACTATAGCCTTGACTAGACAGACCTTTGTTGGCAAAGTAATGTCTCTGCTTTTCAATATGCTATCTAGGTTAGTCATAACTCTTCTTCCAAGGAGTAAGTGTGTTTTAATTTCATGGCTGCAGTCACCATCTTCAGTGATTTTGGAGCCTCACAAAATAAAGTCTAACACTATTTCCATTGTTTCCCCATCTATTTCCCATGAAGTGATGGGACCAGATGCCATGATCTTTGTTTTCTGAATGTTGAGCTTCAAGCCAAATTTTTTACTCTCCTCTTTCACTTTCATTAAGAGGCTCTTTAGTTCCTCTTCACTTTCTGCCGTAAGGGTGGTGTCATCTGCATATCTGAGGTTATTGGTATCTCTCCTGGCAATCTTGATTCCAGCTTGTGCTTCTTCCAGCCCAGTGTTTCTCATGATGTACTCTGCATATAAGTTAAATAAACAGGGTGACAGTATACAGCCTTGACGTACTCCTTTACAATCAATGATTCAATTTGTATCAGAGCTTAGTGTAAACATTCAAAAAGAATAAATGCTTTGATTAAAAGGGAATACCTCTTTTCACCAAATGGTCCTGGGAAAACTGGATATCTACATGCAAAAGAATGATGTTCAATCTTTACACTACCACATGATATATATAAATCAACTTAAAATAGATCAAAGACCTCAGGAGAAAACTTAGGGGAAAACCTTCATGATTCTGGATCTAGTGCTGATTTCTTGAGTGTGTAACCCAAGACACAGACAACAAAACAAAAATTGATAAGTTAGACTTCACCCAGATTTAAAGCTTTTGTGCATCAAAAAAAAAAAAAAATACTATGAACAGCATGAAGAGGCAACCTACAGAATGGGAAAATATATTTGAAAATTATATATCCAATAAGGGATTAATATCCAGAACATATAAAGAGCTACTATAACTTAACAAAAACAAGCAACATGTTTAGAAAATGGTCAAATGATTCAAATAGACATCTCTCTGAAGAAAATACACAAATGACCATTAAGCATATGAGATTGTTGTTGTTCAGTTGCTCAGTCATGCCCAACTCTTTGCGACCCAATGGAGTGCAGCATGCCAGACTTACCTGTCCTTCAGAATCTCTCAGAGCTTGCTCAAACTCATGTCCATTGAGCTGGTGGTGCCATCCTACTGTCTCATGCTATGTGACATGTGACAGAAGGGATGATCCCCTTCTCCTCTTGCCTTCAGTCTTTCCAACAGTGGGGTCTTTTCTAATGAGTCAACTCTTTGCAACAGATGGCCAAAATATTGGAGCTGCAGCTTCAGCATCAGTCCTTCCAATCACTATTCAAGATTGATTTCCCTTAGGATTGACTGGTTTGATCTCCCTGCAGTCCAAGGGATTCTCAAGTGCAGAAGATAGTCAGAATCAATAATCATTAGGGAAAATACAAGTAAAAACCACAATTATATACCACTACATACTCATTAGAATAGACATTATAACAAAGAAACAGAGAAACAATAACAAGTTAAAAGAATGGGGAGAAATTGGAAGTGTTGTACATTGCTGGTGGAATTGTTAAATGGTGCAGTCACTGCAGAAAAGAAAAACAGTGGCTCCTCAAAAAACTAAATGTAGAATTACCATATAATCCAACAATTCTACATTGAGGTATTAAAATATATCCCAAAGAACTGAAACTATGGACTTAAATAGGTATTTGTGAACCATTGTTCCTAGCAGCATTGTTCATAGTCAAAAGGTAGAAAGAACCCAAATGTCCTGCTACAGAAGAATGGATAAACAAAATGTGTTATATACATACAATATTATTTATATATGAATATATTTTTATTGAGGTATAATTATCATATAACGTTAAGTTTCAGGTATGCAATATAGTGATTTGATGCATGTATATGTTGCAAAATGATCAGGACAATAAATCTAGTTAATAGCCATCACCATACATAGTTAATTTTTTTTTTCCTCTAACAAAAAGTTTTAAGATTCTTTATGGTCTAGCCACTAAGGAAGCCCAGTAATATTAACTATATTTGCCATGCTGTACATTATATCTCCATGACTGAAAATTTGTACCTTTTACACCCTTCACCCATTTTATCCACCTCTGGATAACCCAACTCTGGCAACCCCACAACAATCTGCTCTGTTTCTATGAGCTGGGTGATTATTATTATTATTTTTTAATATAACTTATATGTGTGAGATGAGTGCAATTGTGTGGTAGTTTGAGCATTCTTTGGCATTGCATTTCTTTGGGATTGGAATGAAAACTGACCTTTTCCAGTTCTGTGGCCACTGCTGAGTTTTCCAAATTTGCTGGCATATTGAGTGCAGCACAATTTTCCAGGGTTTGAAATCTCTCAACTGGTATTCCATCACTTCCACTAGCTTTGTTCTTAGTGATGCTTTCTAAGGCCCACTTGACTTCACATTCCAGGATGTCTGGCTCTAGGTGAGTGATCACACCATCGTGATTATCTGGGTTGTGAAGATCTTTTTTTGTAAAGTTGTTCTGTGTATTCTTGCCACCTCTTCTTGATATCTTCTGCTTCTGTTAGGTCCATACCATTTCTGTCCTTTATTGAGCTCATCTTTGCATGAAATATTCCCTTGGTATCTCTAATTTTCTTGAAGAGATCTCTAGTCATTTCAATTCTGTTGTTTTCCTCTATTTCTTTGCACTGATCACTGAGGAAGGCTTTTTTATCTCTTCTTGCTATTCTTTGGAACTCTGCATTCAGATGCTTATCTACTGCACAACTGCACTCATCTCACATGCTAGTAAAGTAATGCTCAAAATTCTCCAAGCCAGGCTTCAGCAATACATGAACTGTGAATTTCCAAATGTTCAAGCTGGTTTTAGAAAAGGCAGAAGATCAAATTGCCAACATCCGCTGGATCATCAAAAAAGCAAGAGAGTTCCAGAAAAGCATCTATTTCTGCTTTATTGGCTATGCCAAAGCCTTTGACTGTATGGATCACAATAAACTGTAGAAAATTCTGAAAGAGATGGGAATATAAGACCACCTGACCTGCCTCTTGAGAAATTTGTATGCAGGTCAGGAAGCAACAATTAGAACTGGACATGGAACAACAGACTGGTTCCAAATAGGAAAAGGAGTACATCAAGGCTGTATATTGTCACCCTACTTATTTAACTTATAAACAAAATACATCATGAGAAATGCGGGGCTGGGAGAAGCAGAAGCTGCACTCAAGATTGCTGGGAGAAATATCAATAACTTCAGATATGCAGATGACACCACCCTTATGGCAGAAAGTGAAGAGGAACTAAAAAGCCTCATGATGAAAGTGAAAGTGGAGAGTGAAAAAGTTGGTTTAAAGCTCAGCATTCACAAAACAAATATTATGGCATCTGGTCCCATCACTTCATGGGAAATAGATGGGGAAACTGTAAACAGTGTCAGGCTTTATTTTGGGGGGCTCCAAAATCACTGAAGATGGTGACTGCAGCCATGAAATTAAAAGACACTTACTCCTTGGAAGGAAAGTTATGGCTAACTTACATAGCATATTCAAAAGCAGAGAGATTACTTTGCCAACAAGGGTCCATCTAGTCAAGGCTATGGTTTTTCCTGTAGTCATGAATGGATGTGAGAGTTGGACTGTGAAGAAAGCTGAGTGCTGAAGAATTGATGCTTTTGAACTGTGGTGTTGGATAAGACTCTTGAGAGTCCCTTGGACTTCAAGGAGATCCAACCAGTCCATTCTAAAGATCAGTCCTGGGTGTTCATTGGAAGGAATGTTGCTAAAGTTGAAACTCCAATACTTTGGTCACCTCATGTGAAGAGTTGGCTCACTGGAAAAGACCCTGATCCTGGGAGGGATTGGGGGCAGGAGGAGAAGGGGACGATAGAGGATGAGATGGCTGGATGGAATCACTGACTCGATGGACATGAGAGTGAGTGAAATGCAGGAGTTGGTGATGGACAGGAAGGCCTGGCGTACTGGGACTCATGGGGTCACAAAAAGTCGGATATGACTGAGCAACTGAACTGAACTGAACTGAACTGAATGATTAATGATGTTGCACATATTTTAAGCACTTTTTGGCCATCTGTATGTGTCTTTGGAAAAATGTCTATGGGCTTCTCTGCTGATTTTTAAATTTATTTATTTATTTTTTTGCCACTTTTTAAAAATTTATTATTATTATTTTAATTGGAGGATAATTGCTTTACAATGTTGTGTTGGTTTCTGCTGCATGAAAACATGAATCAGCTATAAGTTCACATATATTCATTCCCTTTTGAGCCCCCCTCACCCTTTCATCCCACCCTTATAGGTCTGTGCTCATTTTTTAATTGGGTCTTTTTTAAATATTAAGTTGTATCAGTTATTTTTATGTTTTGGATATTAACCCCTTATTAGATATGTTACTTGAAAAAAACTTCTTCCATTCAGTAAATGGCCTTTTCATATTGTTGATGGCTTCATTTGCTGTGCGAATCTTTTAATTTGATAGAGTCCCATTTGTTTGATGGAGAAGGTGATGGCACCCCACTCCAGTACCCTTGCCTGGAAAATCCCATGGACGGAGGAGCCTGGTAGACTGCGGTCCATGGGGTTGCTAAGAGTCGGACACGACTGAGCGACTTCACCTTCACTTTCATGCATTGGAGAAGGAAATGGCAACCCACTCCAGTGTTCTTGCCTGGAGAATCCCAGGGACGGGGGAGCCTGGTGGGCTGCCGTCTATGGGGTCGCACAGAGTCGGACACAACTGAAGTGACTTAGCAGCATTTCTTTGATTTTACTTTTGTTTCCCTTGCCTAAGAAGACATATATATATAAACAATCCTACAAAGATGTCAAAGATTCTACTGTCTGTGTTTTCTTCAAGGACATTTATGATTTCAGATTTACTTAATTCTTTAATCTGTTTTTGAAGTTTTTAAATATTATTATTATTATTTTGCATATAGTTGTCCAGCTTTCCAAACACCATTTGTTGCAGAGGCTGTGTTATCACCATTCTTTATTTTTGTGTTCTTTGTTATAGATTAATTGACCCTACATGTGTTGCTTCGTTTCTCGGATCTCTACTCTATTGATCTATATGACTCTTTTTGTGCTAATATCATACTGTTTTGAAAACTGTAGGTTTGTAAAATAGTTTCAAATCAGGGAGTATGATAACTCCAACTTTATTCTTTCTCAAGTTTATTATTATTATCTGTTCAATGTCTTTGTGTTTCCACACAAATTTTGGATTTTTTTTTTCTGGTTCTGTAAAAAAAAAAAAAAAAAATGCCTTTGGCATTTTGATAGTGACTTCACTGAAATCTGCATATTGTCTTGAGTCCTTTGGTCATGTTAATATTAATTCTTCCAGTCCATGAGTATAATATACCTTTACATTTGTTTTTGTCATCTTCCATTTATATCATCAACATCTTATATATTTTTTCTGAAAAGAGAATATATTTTAGTTAGATTTACTCCCAGTTATTTTTTCTTTCTTTTTGATGAGATTGAAATAGAACTATTTTCTTAATTTCTCTTTTTGATAGTTTGTTGTTAGTGTATAAAAAAAAAAACTGATTTCTGTACATTAGTCTTGTAACTTGAAAATTTGCTGAGTTCATTTATTAGTTCTAACTGTTTTTGGTGGCATCTTTTGGATTTTCCATATATAATATATCATCTGCAAACAGTGACAGTTTCACTTCTTTTCCAAATTGATTCATTGTATTTCTTTTACTTATCTGATTGCTGTGGCTACCACTTCCAATATTATATTAAACAAAAGTGGTAAGAGTGGGTATCCTAGTATTGTTCCAGATCTTAGATAAAATGCTTTCAGCTTTTCAAAGTTGAGAATGATGTTTGCTGTAGGTTTGTCATATATGGCCCTTATTATTATGTTGATATATTTTCCCTCTGTTTTGTGGAAAATTTTTACCATAAAAGGATGCTGAATTTTATCAAAATATTTTTCATAATCTTTTGAAGTGATCCTGATTTTTACTCTTCAATTTTTTAATCAAGTATATCACATTGACTGATTTTTCAAATTTGAGACATCCTTACATCCCTGGAATAAACCCCACTGGATCGTGGTGTATGCTTAATTTAATGTATTGTTGAATTCAGTTTGCTAATATTTTATAAAGCATGGTACTGGCCTGTAGTTTTCTCTGTCTCTCTCACTAACCTCCAATTAAAATAAATAAATTTATATTAAAAAAAAAGTTTGGTAGAATTCAGCTGTAATTGGGAAATTATTATTTTTTTTAAATTCCTGATTTAATTTCATTACTGGTAACTGTTCTTTCTTATTTTATATTTCTTTCTGATTCAGTCTTGAGAAACTTTATGTTTCTAGGATATTAATTGTTTGAAGTAGTTTCTTATTGTCTTTTGTTTCTTCTGACTTTATTTGAATCATCTCTTTCTTTATTCTTGGTGAGTCTAGCTAGACGTCTATCAATTTTGTTTATTCTAACACCCAGCTCTTAGTTTTATTGATTTTTTAAAACATTTTTTTAGTCTTTATTTCATTTATCTTCCTCTGATCTTTGTTATTTCTTCCCTTCTACTAACTTTGGGTTTTATTTGTCCTGTTTTTCTACTTCCTATAGGTATAAGACCAGGTTGTTTGAGATTTTTCTTGTTTTCTGAGATAGGCATATATCTCTATATACTTCCTTACTAGGACACCTTTTGCTGTATCTGATAGATTTGTTTTTATGTATTTATATGTGTGTGCCATTTCTGAGGTATCGCATAGATTTTTTTTATCATTATATTTCTGTTTTTATTTGTGTTTACATATATATTTTTTATTTCCTCATTGATTTCTTCAGTGACCCATTGGTTATTCAGTAGCATATTGTCTAACCTCCACGTTTCTGCTTTTTTTTTTTTTTTTTTAAGATTTTCTTATAGTTAATTTTTAGTCTCATAGAGTTATGAGAAAAGTTTTATCAGAAAAGATGCCTGATATGCTTTCAATCTTCTTAAATTTGCTGATACTTGTTTAGTTGGTCTAACATGTGATCTAGACTGGAAAATATTCCATGAACACTTCAAAAGAATGTGTGTTCTCCTGCTTTTCTGTGAACTGTTATATATATATATATATATACACACACACATATGTATACATATTATATAATGTATATTTTATATAACATAGTTATAAAGTATTTTATGCTGCTGCTGCTGCTAAGTGGCTTCAGTCATGTCTGACTCTGTGCGACCCCATAGACAGCAGCCCACCAGGCTCCCCCATCCCTGGGATTCTCCAGGCAAGAACACTGGAGTGGGTTGCCATTTCCTTCTCCAATGCATGAAAGGGAAGTCGCTCAGTACTGTCTGACTCTTCGTGACGCCAGGGACTGCAGCCTAGCAGGCTCTTCCATCCATGGAATTTTCCAAGCAAGAGTACTGGAGTGGGGTGCCATCGCCTTCTCCAAAGTATTTTATATATATTGTTTATTATATATTTTAAATTTGTATGTATTATATATATATAAATTCTATATGATCTAATATATCAATATTGGCAGTGTTTCCTTATTGATTTTCTGTCTGGATAACCTGGTCATTGATGTAGGTGGGGTGTTAATGTCCTCTACTATTATTGTGTTGCTGTCAATTTTCTTTCTATGTTTGTTAATATTTGTTTTATACATTTAGGTTACTATATTGGCTGCATATATATTTATAATTTTTTTATGTTTTCTTGTTGGAATAACCCTTTTATCATTACATAATGTCTTTTTTCTTGTTCCAATCTTTGTTTTAAAGTCTATTTTTTTATTATATGGATTATTATTGCTACTCCAGGTTTCTTTTCATTTTCAGTTATTTGGAATATCTTTTCCTACTCCCTTTTAGTTTGTCTCTGCCTTTAGAACTGAAGTGTATATCTTATGAAAAACATATATATGGATCTTAATTTATGTATCCGTTCAACCATGCTTTGTCTTTTGACTGCAGCATTTAGACCATTTACATTTTAAAGTAATTCTTGATATGTATGTATTTATTTCCATTTTGTTTTTCTTTTGTAGTTGTTTCTGTAGGGTTTTTGTTGTTGTGGTTCCTTTCTTCTTCTTATGCTCTCTATGCTCTCTTCCCTTATGCTTTGATGGCTATTGTGTTTCTTTTTTTGTTTGTAGGGCTTCTCTGATGGCTCAGACAGTAAAGACTCCCCCTGCAGTGCAGGAGGCCTGGGTTCAATCCCTGGGTTGGGAAGATCCCCTGGAGGAGGGCATGGCCACCCACTCCAGTATTCTTGCTGGAGAATCCCCATGGACAGAGGAGCTTGGTGGGCTACAGCCCATGGGGTCACAAAGACTCAGACATGACTGAGTGACTAAGAATAGCACATGTCTATTACAGACTTTTAGTTTGTGGTTACCAGGGGTCGCAAAGAGTCGGACACGACTGAGCGACTGATCTGATCTGACCATGAGGTTGCATATGGTAACCAATACTTTATGTGAATATTTTAAGTTGATGTTGTCTTAAGTTCAAATGCATCCTAAATGCATTATTTACACCCTCTCCCACATATTTAATGTATTTAACAGTATATTGCACATCTTTCTGTTTGGTATATCTCTTAATTGCTTATTTATTCTTTTGGGCTCCAAAATCACTGCAGATGGTGACTGCAGCCATGAAATTAAAAGACGCTTACTCCTTGGAAGAAAAGTTATAACCAACCTAGATAGCATATTGAAAAGCAGAGACATTACTTTGCCAACAAAGGCCCGTCTAGTCAAGGCTATGGTTTTTCCAGTGGTCATGTATGGATGTGAGAGTTGGACTGTGAAGAAAGCTGTGCACTGAAGAATTGATGCTTTTGAACTGTGGTGTTGGAGAAGACGCTTGAGTCCCTTGGACTGCAAGGAGATCCAACCAGTCCATTCTGAAGGAGGTCAGCCCTTGGATTTCTTTGGAAGGACTGATGCTAAAGCTGAAACTCCAGTATTTTGGCCACCTCATGCGAAGAGTTGACTCATTGGAAAAGACTCTGATGCTGGGAGGGATTGGGGGCAGGAGGAGAAGGGAACGACAGAGGATGAGATGGATGGATGACATCACCGACTCGATGGATGTGAGTTTGAGTGAACTCCTGGAGTTGGTGATGGACAGAGAGGCCTGCCGTGGTGTGATTCATGGGGTTGCAAAGAGTCGGACAGGATTGAGCGACTGAACTGACTGGCTGACTAATTGCTTATTGTGGATATAGATGATTTTACCACTTTTGTATTTTCAACCCCCTACTATATTTATAAATAGTTGATCTACTACTTTATATATTTTTTTATATATTTGCCTCTACCAACAAGAATTTTTTTTTTATAATCTTCATATTTCTCTTTGTGGTCTTTTATTTTCTACTTTGAGAAGTCCATTTAACATTTCTTGTAAAGTATATTTAGTGGTACTGAACTCTTTAAACTTTTGTTTGATATTCTATCTCTTCCTCAAATCCGGATAATATCCTTGCTTAGTAGAGCATTCTTGGTTGCAAGTTTTTTGTTTTTTTTTTTCTCCCTTTAATCACTTTGAATATATTGTGTCACTTCATTCTGGCCTATGACATTTCTGTTAGTTGACAGTCTTATAGGAGTTCATTTGTAATATTTAACTAGCTGATTTTCCCTTTTTACTTTTATTTTATTTATTTATTTATTTATTTTTTGGTCATTTTAATTACACTGTGTCTTGTCATGGATCTCTTTGTGTTGTTATTTAGGATTCTCTGTTCTTCCTGGACCTATACTTTCATTTCCTTCTCCATATAATGGAAATTTTTTAGATCTTATAGCTTCAAATATGTTCTCTGCCCCTTTCTCACTTCTCTTTCTGTGACCTCTATAAAGTGAATGCTAGTATGCTTGACATTTTCCAGAGGTCTCTTAAACTGGCCTCATATTTTAAAATTATTTTTTCTTTTTTTCTGTTGAATTTGCATGATTTCTACTACTCCATCTTCCAGTTCACTGATCTGTTAAGCTGCATGATCTAATCTACTGTTAATTCCTACTATTTCAGTTATTATATTCTTCACCTCTTTTTGGTTATTATTTATATTTTCTAACTCTTGGTTAAGCTTCTTGTTTTGCTCATCCATTCTTCTGAGCTCATTGAATATCTTTAAAATTATTACTTTGAGTTGTTTATTGGGTAGATTGCTTATTTCTTCTTCACTTAGTTTTTTTTTTTTTTTTGGCCAGAGTTTTATATTAGTGTTTCATTTGCAACATATTCCTTTGTTGCCTCATTTTGCCTAATTCTCTGTTTATTTAAATGTATTAGGTAGGTCAGTTATATTTCCCAATCTTGGATAAGTGACCTTATTTAGGAGATACCCTATGGGGCCCAGCAGCTCCCCTCTGATCACCAAAGCTATATGACCTTGGGGTGCCCATTCTGTGGGGGGCTTTCTTTTGTGGTGGGGCTGAGTATTGTGGGCACGCTAGTTGACAGGACTGATCCCAGTCTTGTTGGCTATGAAGGTTTGCCTTGTGTATAGACTGCTGGCATCTTGCGGGTGGAGCTTTGTCTTGGCAAAGCTGTCTGCATGGCCTGGGGAGTCCTTGAGTGAGTGCCAGTCTGCTGGTGGTTAAGGCAGGTCCCAGGGCAGTTGGCTGTGGGTCCTGGAGATGCTGCTGCTCTGTTAATGGGTGAGGCCAGGTCCTCGTATGTCTGGCTGTGGGGCATGGGGTATCTAGAGTAGCTGGCCTTGATGCCTGGGGGCCCTAGGAATATCACCATCCCTCTGGTGGGAAGGGCTTGATCACAGTGCTGGGCTGCAGGTGCTAGGGGATCCTGTAGCTGGTACTGGACAAATAGTTGGCAGGGCCAGGGCCTTGAAATATGGGGGCTGTGCTGGCCAGCTGATGGATAAGGCTGGTGCCAGTTATGGCTATATAGCCCAGGGAGTACCTAGGCTGCCTGGCCTGCTGATGGGCAGTGCTGGGTTCCTGGGCAGTCTCCTAGAAGGCTTTAGGGAGCCTGGAGCTAGTTTCAGTTCACTGGAGTTTGGAGCTGGGTTCTCACACAGCTGCATAACCTATGGTATTCCAGGACTAGATGACGGGCAGAGTTGGGTCACAGTGCTAATAATCTAGAGGTAGGATGTCTAAATGGTACTTGCCAGCACAAATGTCTTTGTGTTTGAATACATTCCCCAAAATGGCTATCGCCAGCATCTATGTTCCCAGAGGGAGTCTCAGTAAGACCCTGGCTCCCTGGGAGGCTTCTCCAAATTCAGCAAGTGGGTCTGATACAGGCTTGTTTCAAATTACTGCCTCTGCACTGAGTCTTGGAGCATGCAAGATTTTTGCAAGTTCCCTTTAAGTGTAGGGCTTCCCTGGTGACTCACATGGTAAAGAATCTGTCTGCAGTGCAGGAGACCCAGGTTCAGTCCCTGAGTTGGGAAGATTACCTGCAGAAGGGAATGGCAACCCACTCCAGTATTCTTACCTAGAGAATCCCATGGACAGAGAAGCTTGGTGGGCTACAGTCCATGGGATTGCAAAGAGTCAGGCACGACTATGTGACTAACACTTAAAAGTGCAGGGTTGCCTCTTCTTACAGCCCTACAGTTCTCCCCTACGCAAGTCCTCCTGGCCTTCAAAGCCAGACTTTCTGGGGCCTCTTCTTCCTGGTGGAGGATCTCCACGCTAAAGTCCACAATATGGGGCTTAGTTTCCTCATCCTTTTGGGAGAACTTTTACAATTATGATGATTATCCCATTTGTGGGTTTCCTACCTAGGTATGTATCTCTATTGTGTTTCTGCCCCTCCTACCCATCTTATTGTGCTTTCTCCTTTATATCTTTAGTTGTGGAGAATATTTTCTGCTAGTCTTTCCTCATGGATAGTTACTTTGTAAATAGCTGTAATTTTGGTGTGCCTTGGAAGGAGGTGAGCCCACAATTTTCCTACTCAGTCATCATGGTCACTCTTCTGATTTCATACTTTATATGTCATACATTCATACATATGGTAAAATATGTACATACATATGGTAAAATAATACTCCACTGTATATAAAGGCCACATCTTCTTTCTCCATTCTTCTGTTGGTGGACACTTAGGTTGTTTCTATGCCTTTCCTATGGTAAATAATGCTTCAGTAAACATGGGTTGCATTCTTTTTTTGAATTAGTGTTTTCATTTTATTTGAATAAATACCCAGAAGTAGAATGGCTGGAAGTTCTATTTTTTATTTTTTTGAGGAGACTTCAGTGTTTTTTGTTGCAGACACATGATTTACATTTCCACCAACAGTACACATGTGTTACATTCTCTCCACATCATTGTCAACACTTGTTATGTGATTTTTTGTTGTTGTTGTTAATAGCCATTCTGACAGGTATGAGGTGACATGTCATTGTGGTTTTGATTTGGACTTCCCTGATGATTAGTGATATTGAGCATTTTTTAAAATAACTGTTGGCCATCTGTATGTAATATCTTAAAAATGTCTGTTCAGATTATCTGCCTATTTTTTAATTGCCTTGTTTGACTGTTTTTGTTTTGCTATTCAGTTGTACAAGTTCTTTATATATTTTGTATATTAATCCCTTATCAGATATATGATTTGCAATTTTTTCTACCATTTAGTAAGTTACCATTTCATTTTGTTGACAGTTTCCTTCTAAGTGCAAAGCATTTTGGTTTGATATATTCCCACTTGTTTATTTTTACTTTGGTTGCCTTTCTTTTGATGTCAAACTCCAAAAATCATTGCTGAGACTGATGTCTAAAAGATTAATACCTATGTTTTCTTTTAGGAGTTTTATAGTTTCAGGTGTTACATTCAATTATTTAATTCATTTTGGGGGGGGGTCATTTTTGTGTATGGAGTTAGATAGTGGTCCACATTCATTTTTTGCATGTGGCTGTTCTATTTTCCCAACATAATTTGTTGAAGAGCCTGGACTTTCCACATTGTGCATGTTTGGCTCATTTGTTATAAATTAATTGGCTATAATTAATTGACCAGATCGGTCAATTGGGCACTTACCGAGTGCCCAATATGCTAATAGAGAAGAGCATAGAAATAACTCCAGAAGGAATGAGGAGGCTAGCTAAAGCAGAAACAAAACCCAGTTTTGGATGTGTCTGGTGGTGAAATTAAAGTTTGATAATGTAAAGAACAATATTTCATAGGAACCTGAAATATTAAGTCCATGAATCAAGATAAATTGGAAGTGATCAAACAGGAGATGGCAAGAGTGAACATCAACACTTTAGGTATCAGTGAACTAAAATGGATGGAAAAGGGTAAATCTAATTCAGATGACAATTACATGTACCACTGTGGGCAAGAATCCCTTAGAAGAAATGGAGTAGCCCTAATTAATCAACATAAGAGCCTGAAATGCAGTACCCGGGTGCAATTTCAAAAATGACAGAAATTTCTCAGTTCGTTTCCAAGGCAAATCATTCAATAACACAGAAATCCAAGTCTATGCCCCAACCACTAATGCTGAATAAGCAGAAGTTGTACGGTTCTATAAAGACTTATAAGACCTTCAAAAACTAAAACCAAAATAAATAAATAAATAAATAAAGATGTCCTTTTCATCATAGGGGACTAGAATGAAAAAGTAGAAAGTCAAGAGATACCTGGAGTAACAGGCAAGGTTGGCTTTGGAGTACAAATGAAGCAGGGCAAAGGCTAACAGAGTTTTGCCAAGAGCATGCACTGGTCATAGCAAACACCCTCTTCCAACAATATAAGAGAATACTCTGCACATGGACATCACCATATGGTCAATACCAAAATCAGACTGATTATTTTCTTTGCTGATGAAGATGGAGAAGCTTTATACACTCAGCAAAAACAAAACCGGTAGCTGACTGTTTCTCAGATCATGAACTCCTTATTTCCAAATTCAGACTTAAATTGAAGAAAGTAGGGAACACCACTAAGGCCATTCAGTATGATACAAATCAAACCCCCTATGATTATAGGGTGGAAGTGACAAATAGATTCAAGGCATTACATCTGATAGAGCTCATAAATACAAATGGAGGTTCATAGCATCGTACAGGAGGTGGTTATCAAAATCAACCCCAAGAAAAAGAAATGCAAAAAGGCAAAGTGATTGTCTGAGGAGGCCTTAAAATTGCTGAGAAGAGAAGACAAGTGAAAGGCAAAGGAGAAAAGGAAAGATATACCCATGTGAATGCAGAGTTCCAAAGAATAGCAAGGAGAGATATGAAAGCCATCTTCAGCAACCAGTGCAAAGAAATAGAGGAAAAGAATAGAATGGGAAAGATTAGAGATTTTGTCAAGACAATTAGAGATACCAAGGGAACATTTGATGCAAAGATGGGCTCAGTAAAGGACATAAATGGTATGGACCTAACAGAAGCAGAATATATTAAGAAGATCTGGCAAGAATACACAGAAGTAGTATGCAAAAAAGATGTTAATGACCCAGAAATCCATGATGGTGTGATCACTCACGTAGAGCCAGACTTCGTGAACTGTGAAGTCAAGTGGGTCTTAGGAAGCATCAGTATAAACAAAGCTAGTGGAGGTGAAGGAATCCAGCTGAGCTACTTCAAAACCAAAAAGATGATGTGGTTAATGTGCTGCACTCAATATGCCAGCAAATTTGGAAAACTCAGCAGTGGCCACAGGACTGGAAAAGGTCAGTTTTCATTCCAATCCCAAAGAAAGACAATTCAAACAACGTGCAAACTACTGCACAATTGCACTCACCTCACATGCTAGCAAAGTAACACTCAAAATTCTCCAAGATAGGCTTCAACAGTAATTGAACCAAGAACTTCCAGATGCTCAAGCTGGTTTTAGAAAAGGCAGAGGAATCAGAGATCAAATTGCCAACATCCGTTGGATCATTGAATAAGCAAGAGAGTTCCAGAAAAACATCTACTTCTACTTCATTGACTATGCTAAAGCCTTTGACTGTGTGGATCACAGCAGCCTGTGGAAAATTCTTAAAGTGATGGGAATACCAGATCACATTACCTGTCTCTTGAGAAACCTGTATACAGGTCAAGAAGCAATCGTTAGAGCCAACCATGAAACAATGGACTGGTTCCAGATTGGAAAAGGAGTAAGGCAAGGCTGTATATTGTCACTTTGCTTATTTAAATTCTGTGCAGAGTACATCAAGTGAAATGCTGGGCTGGAAGAAGTGTAAACCAGAATCATGAATCCTGGGAGAAATATCAATAATAACCTCAGATATGCAGATGACACAGCCCTTATGGCAGAAAGCTAAGAGGAAATAAAGAGCCTCTTGATGAAGGTGAAAGAGGACAGTGAAAAATCTGGCTTAACACTCAACATTCAAGAAACTAAGGTATTGGCATCTGGTCTGATAACTTCATGGCATACAGATGGAAAAACAATGGAAACAGTGACAGACTTCGTTTTCTTGGACTACAAAAAATCTCCAGATGGTGATTCAGTTCAGTTCAGTTCAGTCCAGTTCAGTCACTCAGTCGTGTCTGACTCTCTGCGACCCAATGGACTGCAGCACGCCAGGTCTCCCTGTCCATCACCAACTCTGGAATTTACTCAAATTCATGTCCATTGAGTCAGTGATGCCATCTAACCATATCATCCTCTGTTGTGCGCTTCTCGTCCTGTCTTAAATCTTTCCCAGCATCAGGGTCTTTTCAAATGGGTCAGTTCTTTATTTTTTTTTATTTAAATTTATTTATTTTAATTAGGGGCTAATTACTTTACTATATTGTATTGGTTTTTCCATACATCAACAAGAATCCGCCACGGGTGTACACGTATTCCCCATCCTGAACCCCCCTCCCACCTCCCTCCCCATACCATCTCTCTGGGTCATCAAAGTGCACCAGCCCCAAGCTTCCTGAATCTTGCATTGAACCTGGACTGGTGATTCATTTCTTATATGATATTATACATGTTTCAATGCCATTCTCCCAAATCATCCCCCCCCCTCTCCGACAGAGTCCAAAACACTGTTCTATGCATCTGTGTCTCTTTTGCTGTCTCACATACAGGGTTATCGTTACCATCTTTCTAAATTCCATATATATGTGTTAGTATACTGTATTGATGTTTTTCTTTCTGACTTACTTCACTCTGTATAATAGGATCCAGTTTCATCCACCTCATTAGATCTGATTCAAATGTATTCTTTTCAATGGCTGAGTAATACTCCATTGTGTATAGGTACCACAGCTTTCTTATCCATTCAGCTGCTGATGGACATCTAGGTCGCTTCCATGTCCTGGCTATTATAAACAGTGCTGCGATGAACATTGGGGTACACGTGTCTCTTTCAATTCTGGTTTCCTCAGTGTGTATGCCCAGCAGTGGGATTGCTGGGTCATATGGCAGTTCTATTTCCAGTTTTTAAAGGAATCTCCACAATGTTCTCCATAGTGGCTGTACTAGTTTACATTCCCACAAACAGTGTAAGAGGGTTCCCTTTTCTCCACACCCTCTCCAGCATTTATTGCTTGTAGACTTTTGGATAGCAGTCACTCTGACTGGTGTGAAATGGAACCTCATGGTGGTTTTGATTTGCATTTCTCTGATAATGAGTGATGTTGACCATCTTTTCATGTGTTTATTAGCCATCTGTATGTCTTCTTTAGAGAAATGTCTAGTTCTTTGGCCCATTTTTTGATTGGGTCGTTTATTTTTCTGGTATGGAGCTGCAGGAGTTGATTGTATATTTCTGAGATGAGTTGTTTGTCAGTTGCTTCATTTGATATTATTTTCTCCCATTCTGAAGGCTGTCTTTTCACCTTGCTCAAAATAGAAAGCCCAGAGATAAACCCACGCACTTATGGACACCTTATCTTTGACAAAGGGGGCAACAATGCACAATGGAGAACAGACAATCTCTTTAACAAGTGGTGCTGGGAAAACTGGTCAACCACTTGTAAAAGAATGAAACTAGAACACTTTCTAACACTGTACACAAAAATAAACTCAAAATGGATTAAAGATCTAAACATAAGACTAGAAACCATAAAACTCTTAGAGGAGAACACAGGCAAAACACTCTCCGACATAAATCACAACAGGATGCTCTATGACCCACCTTCCAGAATACTGCAAATGGGTCAGTTCTTCGCATCAGGTGGCCAAACTATTGGAGTTTTATGCCTAAGCATCAGTCCTTCCAATGAAAATTCAGGACGTATTTCCTTTAGGATTAACTAGCTTGATCTCCTTCCAGTCCAAGGGACTCTCAAGAGTCTTCTCCAGAATCCTTGCATCCCTGGGATAAAGCCCACTTGGTCATGGTGTATGATCTTTTTAATGTGTTGTGGGATTCTGATTGCTAGAATTTTGACAAAATTCAACATCCATTTATGATAAGAACTCTCCAGAAAGCAGGAATAGAAGGAACATACCTCAACATAATAAAAGCTATATATGACAAACCCACAGCAAACATTATCCTCAATGGTGAAAAATTGAAAGCATTTCCTCTAAAGTCAGGAACAAGACGAGGGTGCCCACTTTCACCATTACTATTCAACATAGTTTTGGAAGTTTTGGCCACAGCAATCAGAGCAGAAAAAGAAATAAAAGGAATTCAAATGGGAAAAGAAGAAGTAAAACTCTCACTGTTTGCAGATGACATGATCCTCTACATAGAAAACCCTAAAGACTCCACCGGAAAATTACTAGAACTAATCAATGATTATAGTAAAGTTTCAGGATATAAAATCAACACCCAGAAATCCCTTGCATTCCTATACACTAATAATGAGAAAACGAAAGAGAAATTAAGGAAACAATTCCATTCATCATTGCAACGGAAAGAATAAAATACTTAGGAATATATCTACCTAAAGAAACTAAAGACCTATATATAGAAAACTATAAAACACTGGTGAAAGAAATCAAAGAGGACACTAATAGATGGAGAAATATACCATGTTCATGGATTGGAAGAATCAATATAGTGAAAATGAGTATACTACTCCAAGCAATTTATAGATTCAATGTAATCCCTATGAAGCTACCCACGGTATTTTTCACTGAGCTAGAGCAAAGAATTTCACAATTTGTATGGGAATGCAAAAAACCTCGAATTGCCAAAGCTATCTTGAGAAAGAAGAATGGAACTGGAGGAATCAACCTACCTGACTTCAGGCTCTATTACAAAGCCACAGTCATCAAGACAGTATTGTACTGGCACAAATACAGAAATATTGATCAATGGAATAAAATAGAAAGCCCAGAGATAAATCCATGCACATATGGACACCTGATCTTTGACAAAGGAGGCAAGAATATACAATGGATTAAAGACAATCTCTTTAACAACTGGTGCTGGGAAAACTGGTCAACCACTTGTAAAAGAATGAAACTAGAGCACTTTCTAACATCGTACACAAAAATAAACTCAAAATGGATTAAAGATCTCAATGTAAGACCAGAAACTATAAAACTCCTAGAGGAGAACATAGGCAAAACACTCTCCGACATACATCACAGCAGGATCCTCTATGACCCACCTCCCAGAATATTGGAAATAAAAGCAAAAATAAACAAATGGGACGTAATTAAACTTAAAAGCTTATGCACATCAAAGGAAACTATTAGAAAGGTGAAAAGGAAGCCTTCAGAATGGGAGAAAATAATAACAAATGAAGGAAGAGACAAACAATTAATCTCAAAAATATACAAGCAACTCCTACAGCTCAACTCCAGAAAAATAAATGACCCAAACAAAAAATAGGCCAAAGAACTAAATAGACACTCTGCAAAGAAGACATGCAGATGGCTAACAAACACATGAAAAGATGCTCAACATCACTCATTATCAGATAAATGCAAATCAAATCCACTATGAGGTACCATTTCACGCCAGTCAGAATGGCGGCAATCCATAAGTCTACAAGCAATAAGTGCTGGAGAGGGTGTGGAGAAAAGGGAACTCTCTTACACTGTTGGTGGGAATGCAAACTACTACAGCCACTATGGAGAACAGTGTGGAGATTCCTTAAAAAACTGGAAATAGAGCTGCCTTATGATCCAGCAATCCCACTGCTGGGCATACACACTGAGGAAACCAGAAGTGAAAGGGACACGTGTACCCCAATGTTCATCGCAGCACTCTTTATAATAGCCAGGACATGGAAGCAACCTGGATGCCCATCAGCAGATGAATGGATAAGAAAGCTGTGGTACCTATACACAATGGAGTATTACTCGGCCATTAAAAAGAATACATTTGAATTAGTTCTAATGAAATGGATGAAACTGGAACCTATTATACAGAGTGAAGTCAGCCAGAAAGAAAAACACCAATACAGTATACTAACGCATATATATGGAATTTAGAAAGATGGTAACAATAACCTTGTGTACAAGACAGTAAAAGACACTGATGTATAGATCAGTCTTATGGACTCTGTGGGAGAAGGAGAGGGTGGGGAGATTTGGGAGAATAGCATTGAAATATGTATAATATCACGTATGAAACGAGTGGCCAGTCCAGGTTCGATGCACGATACTGGATGCCTGGGGCTGGTGCACTGGGACGACCCAGAGGGAGGATATGGGGAGGGTGGAGGGAGGAGAGTTCAGGATGGGGTACAGGGGTATACCTGTGGTGGATTCATTTTGATATTTGGCAAAACTAATACAATATTGTAAAGTTTAAAAATAAAATAAAATTAAAAAATAAAAAAGAGTCTTCTCCAACACCGCAGTTCAAAAGCATCAATTCTTTGGCACTCAGCTTTCTTTACAGTCCAATTCTCATATTCATACATGACTACTGGAAAAACCATAGCTATGACTAGACAGATCTTATTTGGCAAAGTGATGTCTCTGCTTTTTAATATGCTGTCTAGGTTGGTCATAACTTTTCTTCCAAGGAGTAAGGGTCTTTTAATTTCATGGATACAGTCCCCATTTGCAGTGATTTCAGAGCCCCCAAATAAAAAGTCTTTCACTGTTTCTGCTGTTTCCCCATCTTTTTGCCACGAAGTGATGGGACGAGATGCCATGATCTTCGTTTTCTGAATGTTGAGTTTTAAGCCAACTTTTTCACTCTCCTTTTTCACTTTCATCAAGAAGCTCTTTAGTACTTCTTCATTTTCTGCCATAAGGGTGGTGTCATCTCCATAGCTGAGGGTATTGATATTTCTCCTGGCAATGTTGATTCCATCTTGTGCTTTATCCAAACCAGCATTTCTCATGATGTTCTCTTCATATAACTTAAATAATCAGGGTGACAATATTCAGGTTTGATGTACTCCTTTCTCTATTTGGAACCAGTCTGTTGTTCCATGTTCAGTTCTAACTGTTACTTCCTGATCTGCAATCAGATATCTCAAGAGGCAGATCAGGTGGTCTGGTATTCCTATCTCTTTGAGAATTTTCCACAGTTTGTTGTGACCCACACATGCAAAGGCTTTGACATAATCAATAAAGCAGAAGTAGATTTTTTCTGGAACTCTCTTGAATTTTTAATGATAAAAAGGATGTTGGCAATTCGATCTCTGGTTCCTCTGCCTTTTCTAATTCCAGCTTGAACTTCTGGAATTTCATGGTTCACATTTTGATTTGATTTAAGTCATAATTGAAAAGTCTAGTTGTTTTCCCTACTTTCTGCAATTTTAGTCTGAATTTGACTATAAGGATTTCATGATCTGAGCCACAGTTCAGCTCCCGGTCTTATTTTTGCTGATTGTATAGAGTTTCTCCATCTTTGGCTGCAAAGAATATAATCAGACTGTGACTGCAGCCATGAATTTAAAACATACTCCTTGCAAGAAAAGCTATCACCAACCTAGATAGCATATTAAAAAGCAAAGACATTATTTTACCAACAAAGGTCCATATAGTCAAAGCTATGGTTTTACCACTAGTCATATATTGATGTGAGAGCTGGACCATAAAGAAGGCTGAGCACTAAAGAATTGATGCTTTTGAACTGTGGTGTTGGAGAAGATTCTTGAGAGTCCCTTGGACTGCAAGGAGATCATACCAGTCCATCCTAAAGGAAATCAATCCTGAATATTCATTAGAAGGACTGTTGCTGAAGCTGAAGCTCCAATAGTTTGGCCACCTAATGTGAAAAGCTGACTCATTGAAAAGACCCTGATCCTGGAAATGATTGAAGGTAGGAGGTGAAGGGGACAACAGAGAACTAGATGGTTGAATGGCATCACCAACTCAATGAACATATGTTTGAATAAGCTCCTGGAGATGGATAAGGACAAGGAAGCTTGGCATGCTGCAGTCCTTGGGTTTGCAACGTGTTGGATACAACTGAGGGACTGAAGAACAGATGCTCTTCGTATTTCTATAGTTTTGCTATTTAGTTTGAAGTCAAAGCATGATGCCTCCAACTTTATTCTTTCTCAAGATTACTTTGTCTATTTTAGGTTTTTCATGGTTCCATACATATTTTAGGATTGTTTGTTCTATTTCTGTGGAAAAGGTTATTTGAATTTGATAGGAATTGCATCATAGTTGTAGACTGCTTTGTATAGTAAGAATATTTTAGCAATATTCATTCTTCTAATTTATGAATATGGAATATCTTTCCATTTGTATCTTCTTCAGTTAATTGGATTAATATCTTCAAGGGTTTAGTTTATAGGTCATTCACCTTTTTAGTTAAATGTATTCCTATGTATATTTTTCTTTAGATCAAATTCTAAAGTGGACTGTTTTTTGAATTTCTCTATCTGATATTGTATTATTATTGTATAGAAATAGATTAATATTGTGTTATTATTAATATATTATTGTAGAAATATACTATCATATATTGTATAGAAATCTGATAATATATTATTATTGTATAAAAACAGATTTATTTATATTGATTTTTTATCCTGAATTAGTAGAGTTGTTGATTAGTTTTAACAGATTTTGGTGGCATCTTTAATATTTTCTGTATGTAATTGCATGTCATCTGAAATGGTGATGGTGTTATTTCTTCCTTTGCAATTTAAATGGCTTCTTTTCTTTCCTAACTGCTGTGGCTAGGACTTCCAATACTGTGTTAAATAAAAGTGATGAGATTGGGCATCCTTGTTTTATTTCTAATCTTAGAATAAAGTTTTCAGTTTTTCATCATAATGGATTAGCATTTTAAAAAGCATTTATAAAAAAGAATAAAATTCACGAATAGGTACAAAATGGATGAATCTTGCAGACATTCAGATCAGTTCAGTCTCTCAGTCGTGTCTGACTCTTTGCGACCCCATAAACCGCAGCACACCTGGCCTCCCTGTCCATTACTAACCCCCGGAGTCCACCCAAACCCATGTCCACTGAGTCAGTGATGCCATCCAACCATCTGATCCTCTGTTGTCCACTTCTCCTCTTGCCCTCAATCTTTCCCAGCATCAGGATCTTTTCCAATGAGTCAGCCCTTCACATCAGGTGGCCAAAGTATTGGAGTTTCAGCTTCAGCATAAGTCCTTCCAATGAACACACAAGTCTGATTTCCTTTAGTATAGACTGGGTGGAACTACCTGCAGTCCAAGGGACTCTCAAGAGTCTTCTCCAACACCACAGTTCAAAAGCATCAATTCTTCAGTGCTCAGCTTTCTTCACAGTCCAACTCTCACATCCATACATGACCACTGGAAAAACCAGAGCCTTGACTAGATGGACCTTTGTTGATAAAGTAATTTTTCTGCTTTTTAATACACTGTCTAGATTGGTCATAATTTTCCTTCCAAGAAGTAAGTGTCTTTTAATTTCATGGTATAATCACCTCTGCAGTGATTTTGGAGCCCCCCAAAATAAAGTCTCTCATTGTTTCTCCATCTCTTTTCCATGAAGTGATGAGAACGGACTGTGGCTCAGACCATGAATTCATTATTGCCAAATTCAGACTTAAACTAAAAAGTATGGAAAACCACTAGACCATTCAGGTATGACCTAAATCAAATCCCTTATGATTATACAGTGGAAGTGATAAATAGATTTAAGGGACTAGATCTGATAGATAGAGTGCCTGATGAACTATGGATAGAGGTTTGTGACATTGTAGAGGAGACAGGGATCAAGATCATCCCCATGGAAAAGAAATGCAAAAAAGCAAAATGGCTGTCTGGGGAGGCCTTACAAGTAGCTGTGAAAAGAAAAGAAGCGAAAAGCAAAGAAGAAAAGGAAAGATATAAGCATCTGAAAGAAGAATTCCAAAGAAGAGCAAAGAGAAATAGGAAAGCCTTCCTCAGCAATCAATGAAAAGAAATAGAGGAAAACAACAAAATGGGAACAACTAGAGATGTCTTCAAGAAAATTAGAGATACCAAGGGAAAATAACATGCAAAGATGGGCTTGATAAAGGACAGAAAATGTATGGAGCTAACAGAAGCAGAAGATATTAAGAAGAGGTGGCAAGAATTCACAGAAGAACTGTACAAAAAAGATCTTCATGACCCAGATAATCACGAAGGTGTGATCACTCACCTAGAGCCAGACATCCTGGAATGTAAAGTCAAGTAGGCCTTAGAAAGCATCACTATGAACAAAGCTAGTGGAGGTGATGGAATTCCAGTTGAGCTATTTCAAATCCTGAAAGATGATGCTGTGAAAGTGCTGCACTCAATATGCCAGCAAATTTGGATAACACAGCAGTGGCCACAAGACTGGAAAAAGTTAGTTTGTATTCTAATCCCAAAGAAAGGCAATGTCAAAGAATGCTCAAACTACCGCACAATTGCAGTCATCTCAAACACTAGTAAAGTAATGCTTAAAATTCTCCAAGCCAGGCTTCAGCAATACATGAACCATGAACTTACAGATGTTCAAGCTGGTTTTAGAAAAGGCAGAGGACCCAGAGATCAAATTGTCAACATCTCCTGGATCATGGAAAAGCAAGATATTTCCAGAAAAACAACTATTTCTGCTTTATTGACTATGCCAAAGCCTTTGACTGTGTGGATCACAATAAACTGTGGAAAATTCTGAAAGAGATGGGAATACCAGACCACCTGACCTGCCTCTTAAGAAACCTTTATGCAAGTCATTAAGCAACAGTTAGAACTGGACATGGAACTGTTGGGGGCCAGCGTGAGGTGCTCTGCCCATGGCAGCATTAGGGCTGATGACCCCATGGAACAACAGACTGGTTCCAAATAGGAAAAGGAGTACATCAAGGCTGTATATTGTCACCCTGCTTATTTAACTTATATGCAGAGTACATCATGAGAAACACGGGGCTGGGGGAAGCACAAGCTGGAATCAAGATTGCCAGCAGAAATGTCAATAACCTCAGATATGCAGATGACACCACCCTTATGCAAGAAAGTGAAGAGGAAATAAAAAGCCTCTTGATGAAAGTGAAAGAGGAGAGTGAAAAAGTTGGCTTAAAGCTCAACATTCAGAAAACGAAGATCATGGCATCTGGTCCCATCACTTCATGGGAAATAGATGGGGAAACAGTAGAAACAATGTCAGACTTTATTTTGGGGGGCACTAAAATCACTGCAGATAGTGATTTCAGCCATGAAATTAAAAGATGCTTACTCCTTGGAAGGAAAGTTATGACCAACCTTGACAGCATATTAAGAAGCAGAGTCATTACTTTGCCAACAAAGGTCCGTCTAGTCAAGGTTATGGTTTTTCCATTGGTCATGTATGAATGTGAGAGTTGGACATGAAGAAATCTGAGCACCGAAAAATTGATGTTTTTGAACTGTGGTGTTGGACAAGAGTCTTGAAAGTCCCTTGTACTGCAAGGAGATACAACCAGTCCATCCTAAAGGAGATTATTCCTGGGTGTTCATTGGAAGGACTGATGGTGAAGCTGAAACTCCAGTACTTTAGCCACATCATGTGAAGAGTTGACTCATTGGGAATGACTCTGATGCTGGGAGGGATTGGGGGCAGGAGGAGAAGTGGACGACAGAGGATGAGATGGCTGGACGGCATCTCCGACTCGATGGACACGAGTTTAAGTGAACTTTGGGATTTGGTGATGGACAGGGAGGCCTGGGGTGCTGCAATTCATGGGGTCGCAAAGAGTCGGACATGATTGAGCGACTGAACTGAACTGGTGGGAGCAAATGCCAGGATCTTTGTTTTCTGAATGTTGAGTTTTAACTCTAATTTTTCAGTAGCCTCTTTCACTTGGAGTCATTTTTGTCAGTAAAATAAACTAGATATAAAAGGATAAATAGATTATCTGACTTGCAAGAGAAGTCAACTTCATAGGGACAGAAGGTATTATCTTGGTTACCAGTAACTGGGGGGAAGGGAAAATGAAAAGTTATTTAATGAATAAAGAATTTTAGTTTGAAATGATGAAAAAGTTCTCGAGATAGATAATGCTAATGTTTGCACAATGGTATAAGTGGATTTAGTATCATTGAACTATACTCTCAGAGATACTTATAAAATAAGTATATAAAAATAAAATAGGAATAAAAATAAAATAATAAAATAAAAATAAAAAGGAAGGCAATACTTTCCATTAATCTTTATAATTTTGGTTTCTAGTTCATAAACAAATTTTTGTACATTTGTTTAAAAACTTTCAAGATCCTATGGTTTGATGCTATTTGTTACTGCCAATTTCATTTACAAATTAAATTAAGACATTGAATTTGCTCAAAAATTGCATGAATCTTTTAATTGAGAAAACTTTTAACTAAATTAGCTAATTCATCCTTGTGTTATCATAATACTGACATAAATAAATATTAATAGCTCTATTTTATGGATTAATTTATTTAGTTATTAAATCCTAACTATGCTTAATATTTACAAAACACTGGGCTTGTTTTGAAGTCACAGACATAATTCCTAAGCTGCTAAAGATCTAATAGAATCATATCACTAAAGATATAGGAAGGGCCCCAGAGACCACCTGTTTTACTATTCTCATTTTATAGACTCAGAGAAGTTAAGTTACTTCCCTGTGGTCACATAGCTGGCAATCTGGAAAAAATAAGAAGAGTGCTCTTTTGATTTTATCAAGCTGCCAGTGAAATAGGATAGATATACAATGATGGTTTATAAAAGGTCATATGAAAGATTCAATTTATGAAATAACTGTTCTTTTATAAGAGGATGAAGAGACAAGTTTATCCTGGAAGAAATGATTTTTGAATTTAATCCGGTAGGATTTAAATATACCTGACTGAGAGAGAGAGAGAGAGAGAAAGGTTGAGACAAAATATGAAGCAGAAGGATTAATGTGAATAAAAACACATAATTTAGAAGACATTGGGAAGTATCCTAGGAATAGCAAGTTTCTTCCATTTAGCTTAGTTAAGTGTGTTAAGAGAAACAGTAAGAGATATGGCTGAACAGTTTGTTTGAAGTCAGATCGTGAATACTGTACTTGATTAGTTGAGCAAACTCAAGCTGATTGAAGTGCCTTTTATGGTGGAATGGGGAAATATTCTAAGGCAACTGTCAGTTTGCATAGTAATCTCCTAGTATTAATAGAACCAAGTCAAGGAATAAGGCTAATAAGTTGTTATAATCTAGTGTATTTCCTGATATGCTTTATTTTTAAGTTTTATATATTATCATGTATATTTTTATGTCCTGGCATAATTTTAATGTCTTTCTGAAGTATTTTCCCAGTCTTGAAAACTAGTATGATTTCCTAGTGTATTAGAAAAAAAAAGGCAAAAAAAAAAAAAAAAAAAAACCACTCCATTTTTGAACTCTCTGGTGGCAATTTTAAAGCTGATCAGAATTTACATGTTCTGTAGTACTCTTACTAAGATATTTTGCACTGAATTTCATTAATTGTCTTTGCAAATGAAATGTTTCCCTTGAGTGATATTTTATGTTAAAATTATGTTGTATTTTATTTCAAAAGCAACTTAATCAAGATAGACATCTTGTATGAGATTTAAGCCTCATGTCCCAACAGAACCATGAAACAGTTACAAAAATAATGAATTGCATCTTGTATACTCTGTTCAGAGAAGGCAATGGCACCCCACTCCAGTACTCTTGCTTGGAAAATCCCATGGATGGAGGAGCCTGGTAGGCTGTAGTCCATGAGGTCGCTAAGAGTCAGACACCACTGAGAGACTTCACTTTCACCTTTCACTTTCATGCATTGGAGAAGGAAATGGCAACCCACTCCGGTGTTCTTGCCTGGAGAATCTGGGATGGCTGAGCCTGGCGGGCTGCCATTTATGGGGTCCCACAGAGTTGGACACGACTGAAGCGACTTAGCAGCAGCAGCAGCATACTCTTTATTGCTACTTTAAAAATATTTTATAACTTTAAATGTAATATAATCTATAGAAATTTTGAATTACCAGTTGTACAACAGAGACTAATATTGTAAACCAACTATACTTCAAAACAATAAAATAGAGTAAGTGCTCATAAAAAATAAAAAATGAGTAATATATTCAGTTTGGGTTGAAACAAAATATCCCCAAAAAGCAATTTGTTTTCACAAATTAGATTGGTTCCTCACATACAAGATCATTAAACATAAAGGAGGAAGTTATTGGATAGAGAATTACTGAGCTCAATTCACTGACTGAAGAGGAAGATAGTTAATAATGGGGAAAAAAAGGACAGTGTGACTCTTTTTTAACAATTTCATGCTCTTTCTAACTGTTTTCCATATTTGTTGGTTATAAGTCAGATGAAACTTAAAATTTAATCTATATTCCTTCAGGGATTCTTGTAATTACTCTGGTTAGTGACATGGCTATATGATTATCTCTAACAGAAAATTATTTAGAGGCATGGTCACACCCGTGACTAATATTGTATGGATAAAACAGTTTTGTTTGTTTTGAACTGGAAAAGGCAAACATACCATCTTTATATCTTTTATTTTCTCTCATAAAGGAAATTTTTTAAAATACTAGGGTGCTTATCTACTAAAATTTTGGACTAACTAAAATTAATGGACTGTTATTTAGTTGTTAAGAAATTTAAAATCTTTTAACTGGTTTATTTAAACAAGGTAATTTTGGATGGATCTATTTTTTTTTCTTTTATCTTTATAATAGCTAAGACAACCACATAGAAATCACAGAATGTTCAAGCAGGAAGTAACACACAGACATGTTGTTCCTCACAATTTTTTTCTGTAGATCCAAGGGACTCTTTTCTAAGAAATTCCAAGCAAATGTCTTCTTCTATCTAACTAGTTGTGTTCTCATATGTTCTATTTTGGAGCAGTTCCAGTTTATTCATCATATTTTGGTATAATTATTACCAGCATCCCCTTTTCTCTCTTAAATGTGTCCTAATTGCTTAGATTATAATACATATAGTATGCTTACCTACTTATTGCACTAAATTGGGCATATTCTTACGTGTAAATAACTTATGCCTAAAAATAACTGCTGGCAATAAATTTGTTGTTTTTTAATTTCTAAGTCATGTCCTACTCTTTATGATCCCATGGACTGTAGCCTGCCAGGTTTCCCTGTTCATGGGATTTTCTAGGCAACAATAATGGAGTAGGTTGCCATTTCCTTCGCCAGAGGATCTTCCTAACCCAGGGATTAAACCCACATCTCCTGCATTGGTAGGTGGATACTTTACCACTGAACCACTTGGAAATAAATGGTGTTATGTAAATTATCTTAGGTTTAATTCACATGAGCTATCCTAGAGTTTAGAGATAGAGTTATCTTCCCCCAAAGCACAAGGTCTTCATCAGAGAGGTATGAATAACTGAATAAAAGTCAGTATATTTGCCAAGATCAATATTAAATGATTGATGGGGAAATGATCAAAAAATCAAAATATCAGTCCTTGCTCTCTTTCTAAATTTTTTTTATTTCATTTTATTTAACTTTAAAATATTGTGTTGGTTTTGCCATAAATTAAAATGAATCTGTCACAGGTATACATGTGTTCCCGATCCTGAACCCTCCTCCCTCCTCCCTCCCCATATCCTCCCTCTGGGTCGTCCCAGTGCACCAGCCCCAGGCATCCAGTATCATGCACTGAACCTGGACCGGCGACTCATTTCATATATGAAATTATATAAATTTCAAGGCCATTCTCCCAAATCATCCCACCCTCTCCCTCTCCCACAGAGTCCAAAAGACTGTTCTATACATCAGTGTCTCTTTTGCTGTCTCATATACAGGGTTATTGTTACCATCTTTGTAAATTCCATATATATGCATTAGTATACTGTATTGGTGTTTTTCTTTCTGGCTTACTTCACTCTGTATAATAGGTTCCAGTTTCATCCATCTCATTAGAACTGAATCAAATGTATAACTTTTAATGGCTGAGTAATACTCCATTGTGTATATGTACCACGGCTTTCTTATCCATTCATCTGCTGATGGGCATCTAGGTTGCTTCCATGTCCTGTCTATTATAAAGAGTGCTGCGATGAACATTGGGGTACACGTGTCTCTTTCAATTCTGGTTTCCTCAGTGTGTATGTCCAGTAGTGGGATTGCTAGATCATAAGGCAGTTCTATTTCAAGTTTTTTAAGGAATCTCCACACTGTTCTCCATAGTGGCTGTACTAGTTTGCATTCCCACCAACAGTGTAAGAGGGTTCCCTTTTCTCCACAACCCTCTCCAGCATTTATTGCTTGTAGACTTTTGGATCACAGCCATTCTGACCGGCATGAAATGGTACCTCATAGTGGATTTGATTTTCATTTCTCTGATAATGAGTGATGTTAAGCATCTTTTCATGTGTTTGTTAGCCATCTGCCTGTCTGCTTTGGAGAAATGTCTATTTAGTTCTTTGGCCCATTTTTTGATTGGGTCATTTATTTTTCTGGTATTAAGCTGTAGGAGACGCTTGTATATTTTTGAGATTAGTTGTTTGTCAGTTGCTTCATTTGCTATTATTTTCTCCCATTCTGAAGGCTGAATTTTCACCTTGTTTATAGTTTCCTTTGTTGTGCAGAAGTTTTTAAGTTTAATTAGGTCCCATTCGTTTATTTTTGCTTTTACTTCCAATATTCTGGGAGGTGGGTCATAGAGGATCCTGCTGTGATGTATGTCGGAGAGTGTTTTGCCTATGTTCTCCTCTAGGAGTTTTATAGTTTCTGGTCTTACGTTGAGATCTTTAATCCATTTTGAGTTTATTTTTGTGTATGCTGTTAGAAAGTGTTCTAGTTTCATTCTTTTACAAGTGGTTGACCAGTTTTCCCAGCACCACTTGTTAAAGAGGTTGCCCTTAATCCATTGTATATTCTTGCCTCCTTTGTCAAAGATAAGGTGTCCATAAGTGCATGGATTTACCTCTTCGCTTTCTATTTTGTTCCATTGATCTATATTACTGTCTGTGTGCCAGTACAATACTGTCTTGATTACTGTGGCTTTGTAGTAGAGCCTGAAGTCAGGCAAGTTGATTCCTCCATTTCCATTATTCTTTCTTAAGATAGCTTTGGCTATTCAAGATTTTGTGTATTTTCATACGAATTCTGAAATTATTTGTTCTAGCTCTGTGAAGTATACCGTTGGTAGCTTGATAGGGATTGCATTGAATCTATAAATTGCTTGGGGTAGTATACTCATTTTCACTATATTGATTCTTCCAATCCATGAACATGGTATATTTCTCCATCTATTAGTGTCCTCTTTGATTTCTTTCACCAGTGTTTTATAGTTTTCTATATATAGGTCTTTAGTTTCTTTAGGTAGATATATTCCTAAGTATTTTATTCTTTCCATTGCAATGGTGAATGGAATTGTTTCCTTAATTTCTCTTTCTATTTTATCATTATTAACGTACAGGAATGCAAGGGATTTCTGTGTGTTGATTTTATATCCTGAAACTTTACTATATTCATTGATTAGTTCTCGTAATTTTCCGGTGGAGTCTTTAGGGTTTTCTACGTAGAGGATCATGTCATCTGCAAACAGTGAGAGCTTTACTTCTTCTTTTCCCATTTGGATTCCTTTTATTTCTTTTTCTGCTCTGATTGCTGTGGCCAAAACTTCCAAAACTATGTTGAATAGTAATGGTGAAAGTGGGCACCCTTGTCTTGTTCCTGACTTCAGAGGAAATGCTTTCAATTTTTCACCATTGAGGATAATGTTTGCTGTGGTTTTGTCATATATAGTTTTTATTATGTTGAAGTATGTTCCTTCTATTCCTGCTTTCTGGAGAGTTTTTATCATAAATGGATGTTGAATTTTGTCAAAGGCTTTCTCTGCATCTATTGAGATAATCATATGCCTTTTATTTTTCAATTTGTTAATGTGGTGTATTACATTGATTGATTTGCGGATATTGAAGAATCCTTGCATCCCTGGGATAAAACCCACTTGGTCATGGTGTATGATCTTTTTAATGTGTCCTTGGATTCTGATTGCTAGAATTTTGGTAAAGATTTTTCATCTATGTTCATCAGTGATATCGGCCTGTAGTTTTCTTTTTTTGTGGCATCTTTGTCAGGTTTTGGTATTAGGGTGATGGTGGCCTCATAGAATGAGTTTGGAAGTTTACCTTCCTCTGCAATTTTCTGGAAGAGTTTGAGTAGGATAGGTGTTAGCTCTTCTCTAAATTTTTGGTAGAATTCAGCTGTGACTCCGTCTGGACCTGGGCTTTTGTTTGCTGGAAGATTTCTGATTACAGTTTCAATTTCCGTGCTTATGATGGGTCTGTTAAGATTTTCTATTTCTTCCTGGTCCAGTTTTTGAAAGTTGTACTTTTCTAAGAATTTGTCCATTTCTTCCATGTTGTCCATTTTATTGGCATATAATTGCTGATAGTAGTCTCTTATGATCCTTTGTATTTCTGTGTTGTCTTTTGTGATCACTCCATTTTAATTTCTAATTTTATTGAATTGATTTTTCTCCCCCTTTGTTTCTTGATGAGTCTGGCTAATGGTTTGTCAATTTTATGTATCCTTTCAAAGAACCAGCTTTTGGCTTTGTTGATTTTTGTTATGGTCTCTTTTATTTCTTTTGCATTTATTTCTGCCTTAGTTTTTAAGATTTCTTTCCTTCTACTAACCCTGGGGTTCTTCATTTCTTCCTTTTCTAGTTGCTTTAGGTGTAGACTTAGGTTATTTATTTGACTTTTTTCTTGTTTCTTGAGGTATGCCTGTATTGCTATGAACTTTCCCCTTAGGACTGCTTTTACAGTGTCTCACAGGTTTTGGGTTGTTCTGTTTTCATTTTCATTCATTTCTTTGCAAATTTTGATTTCTTTTTTCATTTCTTCTGTAATATGTTGGTTATTCAGCAGCGTGTTGTGCAGCCTCCATATGTTGGAATGTTTAATAATTTTTCTCCTGTAATTGAGATCTAATCTTACTGTATTGTGGTCAGAAAAGATGCTTGGAATGATTTCAGTTTTTCTGAATTTACCAAGGCTAGATTTATGGCCCAGGATGTGATCTATCCTGGAGAAGGTTCTGTGTGTGCTTGAGGAAAAGGTGAAATTCATTGTTTTTGGATGAAATGTCCTATAGATATCAATTAGGTCTAACTGGTCTGTTGTATCATTTAAAGTTTGTGTTTCCTTGTTAATTTTCTGTTTAGTTGATCTATCCATAGTTGTGGGTTGGGGTATTAAAGTCTCCCACTATTATTGTGTTATTGTTAATTTCTCCTTTAATAGTTGTTAGCATTTTTCCTACATATTGTGGTGCTCCTATGTTGGATGCATATATATTTATAATTGTTATATCTTCTTTTTGGATTGATCATTATGTAGTGACCGTCTTTTTCTCTTTTCACAGCCTTTGTTTTAAAGTCTATTTTGTCTGATGTGAGTATTGCTACTCGTGCTTTCTTTTCATCTCTATTTGCATGGAAAATTTTTTCCCAGCCCTTCACTTTCAGTCCGTATGTGTCCCCTGTTTTGAGGTGGGTCTCTTGTAGACAACATATATAGGGGTCTTGTTTTTGTTTCCATTCAGCCAGTAGTTGCCTTTTGGTTGGGGCATTCAACCCATTTACGTTTAAGGTAATTATTGATAAGTATGATCCCATTGCCATTTACTTTATTGTTTTGGGTTCGAATTTATACACCATTTTTGTGTTTCCTGTCTAGAGAATATCCTTTAGTATTTGTTGGAAAGCTGGTTTGGTGGTCCTGAATTCTCTCAGCGTTTGCTTGTCTGAAAAGCTTTTGATTTCTCCTTCATATTTTAATGAGATCCTTGCTGGGTACAAAAGTCTGGGCTGTAGGTTATTTTCTTTCATCACTCTAAGTATGTCTTGCCATTCCCTCCTGGCTTGGAGAGTTTCTATTGAAAGATCAGCTGTTATCCTTATGGGAATTCCCTTTGTGTTATTTGTTGTTTTTCCCTTGCTGCTTTTAATATTTGTTCTTTGTGTTTGATCTTTGTTAATTTGATTAATATGTGTCTTGGGGTGTTTCACCTTGGGTTGATCCTGTTTGGGAGTCTCTGGGTTTCTTGGACTTGGGTGATTATTTCCTTCCCCATTTTAGGGAAGCTTTCAACTATTATCTCCTCAAGTATTCTCTCATGGTCTTTCTTTTTGTCTTCTTCTTCTGGGACCCCTATGATTCAAATGTTGTAGCGTTTAATATTGTCCTGGAGGTCTCTGAGATTGTCCTCATTTCTTTTAATTCATTTTTCTTTTTTCCTCTCTGCTTCATTTATTTCTACCATTCTATCTTCTATTTCACTAATCCTATCTTCTGCCTCTCTTATTCTACTATTTGTTGCATCCACAGTGTTTTTGATCTCATTTATTGCATTATTCATTATATATTGACACTTTTTTATTTCTTCTAGGTCCTTGTTAAACCTTTCTTGCATCTTCTCAATCCTTGTCTCCAGGCTATTTATCTGTGATTACATTTTGATTTCAAGATTTTGTATCACATTCACTATCATTATTTGGAATTCTTTATCAGGTAGATTCCATATGTCTTCCTCTTTGTTTGGTTTGGTGGGCATTGATCCTGTTCCTTTACCTGCTGGGTATTCCTCTTTCTCTTCATTGTGTTTAAATTACTGAGTTTGGGGTGTCCTTTCTGTATTCTGGCAGTTTGTGGAGTTCTCTTTATTGTGGCGTTTCCTCACTGTGTGTGGGTTTGTACAGGTGGCTTGTCAAGGTTTCTTGGTTAGGGAAGCTTGTGTCGGTGTTCTGGTGGGTGGAGCTGGATTTCTTCTCTCTGGAGTGCAATGAAGTGTCCAGTAATGAGTTATGAGATGTCTATGGTTTTAGGGTTACTTTGGGAAGCCTGTATATTGGAGCTCAGGGCTGTGTTCCTGTGTTGCTGGAGAATTTGTGTGGTATGTCTTGCCCTGGAACTTGTTTGTGCTTGTGTGGTGCTTGGTTTCAGTGTAGGCATGGAGGCATTTGATGAGCTCCTATCAGTTAATGTTCCCTGGAGTCAGGGTTTGGACTTAAGCCTCCTGCTTCCAGTAATCGGTCTTATTTTTACAGTAGTCTCAAAACTTCTCCTTCTATACAGCACCATTGATAAAACATCTAGGTTAAAGATGAAAAGTTTCTCCACCATGAGGGTCACCCAGAGAGGTTCACAGCGTTACATGGAGAAGAGAAGAGGGAGGAGGGAGTTAGAGGTGACCCAAATGAGATGAGGTGGAATCAATAGAGGAGAGAGTGGGCTAACCAGTAATCACTTCCTTATGTGCACTCCACCACTGGACCACTCAGAGATGTTCGCAGAGTTATACAGAGAAGAGAAGAGGGAGGAAGGAGACAGAGGTGGCCAGAAGGATAAAAGGAGGGAATGAAAAGGAGAGAGACAGGTCCAGCCAGTAATCAGTTCCCTAAGTATTCTCCACCGTCTGGAACACACAGAAATTCACAGGGTCAAGTAGAGAAGGGTTAGGGAGGAGACACAGGCGACCTGGTGGAAAAAAAGGATAGTCCAAAGGGGGAGAAAGCAGTCAAGCCAGTAATCGCACTCCCTAGTAAAAAAATGGGTACTGAAGATTGGGTTCTTAAAGGTACAAAATTGGTAACAAATACCTAAAAGCAAAATTAAAAATTTAGAGTAGAGTTTGGAATTTCAAAAATACAATGTTAAAGAAAAGAAGAAGGAAAAGAAAGAGAAAAAGAAAAAGAAAACAAAGTCACAAAAATTATAAAGAAAATATACATCAGTGTCTCTTTTGCTGTCTCATATACAGGATTATTGTTACCATCTTTCTAAATTCCATATATATGTGCTAGTATACTGTATTGGTGTTTTTCTTTCTGGCTTACTTCACTCTGTATAATAGGCTCCAGTTTCATCCACCTCATTAGTACTGGTTCAAGTGTATTCTTTTTAATGGCTGAGTAATATTCCATTGTGTATATGTACCACGGCTTTCTCATCCATTCATCTGCTGATGGACATCTAGGTTGCTTCCATGTCCTGGCTATTATAAACAGTGCTGCGATGAACATTGGGGTACACGTGTCTCTTTCAATTCTGGTTTCCTCAGTGTGTATGCCCAGTAGTGGGATTGCTGGATCATAAGGCAGTTCTATTTCAAGTTTTTTAAGGAATCTCCAAACTGTTCTCCGTAATGGCTGTACTAGTTTGCATTCCCACCAACAGTGTAAGAGTTTTCCCTTTTCTCCACGACCCAGAGTGATGGCATGGGGAGGGAGGAGGGAGGAGAGTTCAGGATGGGGAACACATGTATACTTGTGGCAGATACATTTCAATATCTGGCAAAACCAATACAATATTGTAAAGTTTAAAAATAAAATTAAATTAAAAAACATATATATATATATGTACAAAATTGATAAGAAATAGCAAAAAGCAAAAGTTAAAAAATCTAGAGTAAAGTTTGAAATTTCAAAAATTCAATGTTAAAGAAAAGAAGAAGAAAAAGAAAGAGAGAAAAAAAAAGTCACAAAAATTATAAAGAAGATATAGGTACAAAATTGATAACAAATACCAAAAAGCATAAATTAAAAATCTAGAGTAGAGTTTGGAATTTCAGGAATACAATTTTAAAGAAAAGATGAAGAGAAAGAAAGAGAGAAAAAAAAAAGTCACAAAAGTTATATATATAAAAAAAATAGGTACACAATTGATAACAAATACCAAAAAGCTAAAATTAAAAATCTAGAGCAGAGTTTGGAATTTCAAAAATACAATGTTTAAGAAAATAAGAAAAAAAAAAAAAACAAGGTCACAAAAGTTATAAAAAAATATATATGAAGTTTTCTTTTTTTAAAAAAAGATTCTTTTTTGTTTTTTTTTGCAAAGTAATAGTAGGTTATAAAAGTGAAGATTAAAGGAGTAATAGAGGACTTAAAATTTTTTTAAAAATTAAAAAAAAGAATGATCATAAAAATAGTAAAAAAATATATAGGACTTTCTCTGATGTTGTTGTGGGTATTGTGGATCTATAGGCCCCTTCCTATGTAGTCAGTACTAACCCACGGGGTTTTAATCTATCTCCTGTCGCTTCCAAGGTGGTTTCCTCTGTTATAGCTTCTGTTTGCTGGTCTCTTCAGTGTCTGATTTCCGCCCTGATACAAAGGGGGCGGTGGTAGACACCTTTTTTTTTTTTTTTTTTAAGGTTCACTTGTTCAGTCGTGCTGTGGGGAGGGAGCGACGCTGCAAATAAATAAGACTGGTGTGTGCTCGCAGTGCCTCAGCCACACTGGGCCTGCCCCCACTCATGGCGCGTGTAGCCTCCCTGCCCACACTGCTCAGGCTCTAGATTGCTCCACCGGGAAACATCTGCGGCCAGCCCTGGGCTACTTGCACCCCCCAGGTCTAAGCTGCTCAGGTTCAGGCACTTGGGTAGTCCTCAGAGGCACAGACTCGGTTGGGCCTGCGTTTTGTGCCCCTCCCAGGTCTGAGCAGCTCAGACAAGAAAGACAAGACATATACTTGTCTTTCAATGATGAGGTGTTTGGCGAGCGTGGTTGCTGCGACTTATCGCCTCCCTGCCGCTCAGTTATCTGGATGTACAATCGACGCACCTTCTCAGGTGGATGTTGACTATCCAGAACCCAAGAAGTTTTAGTTAGCAAAGAATCCTGCTTACAGTTTTGTAGATAATGTCTCTCTGGGGCTGAGATTGCCCCCTCTGGCTCTGGCTGCCTGTCACTGGAGGAGGACGGTCTGCAGCCGCTATCTCTGTACAGTCTGTACACCGCGTGGGCCTGGCAGTGTCTTAGGTTAGGGCTGGCTTTTCGCGTGGTAGATATCCCACAGTCTGGTTTGCTAGCCCAAATTATTTCGCTCAGGTAGCGCTAGGGGTGTTCAGGCCAGATCCTTACTCTAAGCGATGCAGCATGCGCCACGCCTCCCTGCCCAGCCCTGGCTTGCTAATGGCAGATGCAGGTGTCTGCGCTTCTTCTCCGCTGGGGGAGTTACCGTAGGGCTTGTAATCTGTGGGCTTTAAATGTTTATTTATTTTTCCTCTCTGTTATGTTGCCCTCTGTGTTTCCAAGGCTCGGCACAGACTCGGCAGTGAGAATGTTTCCTGGTGTTGGAAACTTCTTTCTTTTTAAGACTCTCTTCCTGGGATGGAGCTCCGTCCCTCCCTCTTTTGTCTCTTTTTTTGTCTTTTATATTTTTTTCCTACCTCCTTTCGAAGACAATGGGTTGCTTTTCTGGGTGCCTGATGTCCTCTGCTGGCATTCAGAAGTTGTTTTTACTTAGCGTTTAAATGTTCTTTTGATGAATTTGTGGGGGAGAAAGTGTTCTCCCTGTCCTATTCCTCTGCCACCTTAGCTCCTCCCCCTCTAAATTTCTTAATATCTGTTTCACCTTTCATTATTATAACTCCAAAATACAATATATCTTTATCTTTCAATGATGTTTGTCTCCCTGCTTAAAAGCAGCTATTGCATAAACAAACACTTTAATTGGTGATAGGTGTAAATATTTGGAAAGTTCAGTTAGAGAAAAATAATTTTGTCTAAGTGTAAGGACCAGGATAGTATTTCTAATAAAATGCATTTTATTATAAACAGGAAATTTTTTTAGCCAGATAAGTTTCTAAATATAGCAGAGTATTTATTTTAGGGAGAAAGCTTAGAATACTACCCCCGCCCCCTGCCAGTCTAGCAAGCCAGAAATTCACTGGTTGTTTTCCTTAAAAGTATAAATTATCTTCTAGCCACTAAATATATTAATACTCTTCTGAGAAGCAAGTGTTAAAACTTAGGGAAACCAGCTTTTAAAAGAGAAGATAGTAGCCTTATTATTGGGAAAATATAATAAAAAATGATTCTTTGTATTTCAAGTGTTATAAAGGAAAAGCTGCCTGATTCATGGTGTACATCTACTAGCCTGGAAGTTGCAAGTTCTCAAAGGTTAAAAACCATAATATATGTAGACATAATGATTCTACGGATAGTGGTAATTTTACAAGGTAATGAATTGGGGAAGATGAAGTATTAGGAGTGAAAGAACTATAACCATGGAAAACAACTGAGAGACATCTTGGGACATGTTTAAGAGAGGGAAAAGTTTATGCTTAAAATCATCTTATCTTGAAGGACAATATTGGCTTGTTCTGGAGAGCTGGGGCCAGTTAGACATTCCCTGAATGTAGACCTGCAGCAGAGGTCAGTTATGAAAGATTATTGTGAACAGTGATTCTGTGTGGTGGCAAGAAACAAAGGCAGTGATAGTTGTAGAAACATTAGACATCAGAGCTGTCTCTGATTTTAAATGTGGAAATTAAATAAATCTTCTCATGCAGACTGTAAACTTTGGTTTCTTGGCCCATCCAGGGAAAATAGGTGTTCCAAACAAAAAATGTTGGACTTTCTGTTAATTTGCAAATGTGTTCTCAAGCCAGTTTTAGTTTAGAAAATAAGCATATCAGCATTCAAAAATGGATGAATGATGCATACTAGCTACATTAAAAGAAAATGTAACAATTGGAGAATCTCAGGGATGAAATCATCTTTAAAGATGATCTCCCTATCATTTCATTTAATATTCAATTTTCTTTTTCAATCTCCTACTGAGTGGACCCTTAACATATGTCTGAGGCAAAGTCATCATATCTTTTTAGATCTCACATTATTTGAAAAGCCTTTCTTGAATTGACCTGAAATATATTTCTAAGGTAACATCAGTTTGTTGTCTTGATTTTGTCCTTTGTGTTCTACAGACAAACTCTTTTTTCTTTTTTTTTTTTAACAAAATGGCCTTCTAAATATTTCAGGACAGCTCTGATACCTGCTGCAAAGGTTCTTTCTTTCCCTTTCTTTCCTTCCATCCCTTGTTTCTTCCTTCTCTTTTCTATTCAAATCAACATTTTTGTTTTCCCCCAAATTTCCCAAATTAAATATTTTGACTCCTCTCACCATCAGTTTAAGTTATTATAAAATATTGGATATAATTTTTCAAAATGGTTCCTTTTCCTTTCTCTTTGTGGAAAGCAGGAGGGTATTTTCTCCAATATTTACTGTAGAATTTTGGTCAAATTCCTAGAGGTAAATCTCACAATATTGTAAGGAATTCAACCTAATACTGAACCAGGAATGGTTCTTCCTCTAATTTTTAACTCCCAGAGTTGCCTACACTGAGACTTTAGCAATTCATCTATTACAGTTCCAGTTTTCCTACTTCAGTGCTGGTTCCTGTGGCAGTTTTCCTCTTGGATTTCCACTGAGAGAGGATCCAGATGGTGGAATAGGAGAACATGGAAATCACCTACCCCAAAAAACATATCAAAAGTGCATCTAGAAGTGTAATAATTCTCAGTGAAAATTTTAACTGGAGACTGCAAAACAAACAAACAAAAAAATAAAAAACCCACCTCCTGTACAATCAAGGCTGTAATAAAAATTCACATAGGATTGAGTAGGAAGGGAAGGGAACCAATCAGGTCAGGATTTGTGCCCTTGGAAGAGGACACAGAAGAAGGGATCAATTACATGAGTGGAGATCCTCCCTGGAGAGGGGGTGGTTTGAATCACATATTGGCTGCCACAGCCCTGGGACCTGACACCAGGAAGATGTGTTCCCTTGTTTGGTTAGTTGGAAGGCCAATGGGACTAACAAGAGGGCTGTGGGAAGATTGGAATCCATTTGTGAGGAGCGTGCACAAATGTTCTTACGCCCAAAACAGTAGGAAGAGCAGATTGAAATTACATAGGATCCTGGTTAGTTTCCCATGACCATCCTGGCATATGCCCTAGACTGAGTTGAGTCTCTGTTCTGGTTCCAGTTGCTTCATGACACAGCTCCACACTGGGCCAGGGATTGTTATAGCTGAGGGGAGACATGAGCTGTGAGTGGCAAAGGCAGCTCAGACCTGAAGCATCATCTGAGCAAGGTAGGGACAACCATTACTGGCACTTGTACAGGCAGTGCAGTAGAAGTAGTCTGGGTCTCTGAATGTGGCCAAAGTCACCACAACCTATGCCTGGACCCATGTCAAGCACCCGCACCAGACTCTTGAGCCAGCACTGCTCCCCTCTGGGGCTAGTGTGCTAGTGTTGGGAGATGGAGATGTTTCATCCAAAACCACTAGAATACACATTCTTTGCAAGTGCATATGGAACATTCTGCAGGGTAAATCACATCTTAGGCCAAAAAAAAAAAAAAAAACTCAAGAGGATAGAAATTATAACCAAGCATTTTTCCCAACCACAGTGGTATAAAACTATTACAGAGCCACAGTTATCAAGACAGTATGGTACTGGCACAAAGACAGAAATATTGATCAATGGAACAAAATAGAAAGCCCAGAGATAAATCCACGCACATATGGACACCTTATCTTTGACAAAGGAGGCAAGAATATACAATGGATTAAAGACAATCTCTTTAACAAGTGGTGCTGGGAAAACTGGTCAACCACTTGTAAAAGAATGAAACTAGAACACTTTCTAACAGCATACACAAAAATAAACTCAAAATGGATTAAAGATCTCAATGTAAGACCAGAAATTATAAAACTCCTAGAGGAGAACATAGGCAAAACACTCTCCGACATACATCACAGCAGGATCCTCTATGACCCACCTCCCAGAATATTGGAAGTAAAAGCAAAAATAAACAAATGGGACCTAATTAAACTTAAAAGCTTCTGCACAACAAAGGAAACTATAAGCAAGGTGAAAAGGAAGCCTTCAGAATGGGAGAAAATAATAGCAAATGAAGCAACTGACAAACAACTAATCTCAAAAATATACAAGCAACTCCTATAGCTCAACTCCAGAAAAATAAACGACCCAATCAAAAAATGGGCCAAAGAACTAAATAGACATTTCTCCAAAGCAGACAGGCAGATGGCTAACAAACACATGAAAAGATGCTCAACATCACTCATTATCAGAGAAATGCAAATCAAATCCACTATGAGGTACCATTTCACACCAGTCAGAATGGCTGTGATCCAAAAGTCTACAAGCAATAAATGCTGGAGAGGGTGTGGAGAAAAGGGAACTCTCTTACACGGTTGGTGGGAATGCAAATTAGTACAGCCACTATGGAGAACAGTGTGGAGATTCCTTAAAAAACTGGAAATAGAACTGCCTTATGATACAGCAATCCCACTACTGGGCATACACACTGAGGAAACCAGAAGGGAAAGAGACACGTGTACCCCAATGTTCATCACAGCACTGTTTATAATAGACAGGACATGGAAGCAACCTAGATGTCCATCAGCAGCCAAATGGATAAGAAAGCTGTGGTACATATACACAATGGAGTGTTACTCAGCCATTAAAAAGAATACATTTGAATCGGTTCTAATGAGGTGGATGAAACTGGAGCCTATTATACAGAGTGAAGTCAGCCAGAAAGAAAAACACCAATACAGTATACTAATACATATATATGGAATTTAGAAAGATGGTAACAATAACCCTGTGTACGAGACAGCAAAAGAGACACTGATGTATAGATCAGTCTTATGGACTCTGTGGGAGAGGGAGAGGGAGAGGGAGAGGGAGAGGGGGGCGGATATTTGGGAGAATGGCATTGAAACATGTATAGTATCATGTATGAAACGAGTCACCAGTCCAGGTTGGATGCACGATACTGGATGCCTGGGGCTGGTGCACTGGGACGACCACGAGGGAGGGTATGGGGAGGGAGGAGGGAGGAGGGTTCAGGATGGGGAACACATGTATACCTGTGGTGAATTCATTTTGATGTTTGGCAAAACTAATACAATATTGTAAAGTTTAAAAATAAAATAAAATTAAAAAAAGAAAAAAAAACAAAAAGTGAAAAAAAAAGAAATCAATTAGAGGAAGAAAAATGAGAAAAGCATAAACACATAGAGACTAAACAACAAGCTAATTAAAAACAAAAAACTAATGAGCCAATGAAGAAATCAAAGAGATATCAAAGAAAATACCTCTAGACAAATGAAAATGGAAATAAAATTTTATAAAATCTATGGGATCAGCAAGCACAGAGGGAAGTTCATAGTGATGCAGGCCTACTTCAAGAAATAAGAAAACTCTCAAACAACCTAACCTACTGTTTAAAGGAATTTGAAAATGAATCAGAAACCTTAAAAGTCATGTGGAGAAAGAAAATAATAAAGGTCAGAGTAAATAAAATAAAGGAAGAAATAAAATAGGGACCAAAAAAACAATACAAAAGACCAGTGAAAGCAAGAGCTGGTGTTTTTGAAAAGTAAAATGGATAACCTTTAGCCAGGCTCAACAAGAAGAAGTAAGAAAAGAACTGAATAAATAAAATAAAAAATGAAAGAGGAAAAATAACAACTGATACCACAGAGATGCAAAATATCAATAAGAGAATATAATGAGCAGCTATATGCCAACATATTGGACCACCTATAAAAAATGAGCAAATCTCTAGAAACGTAAAACCTTCTAATACTGAGTCAAGAGGAAACAGACAATCTGAATAGACTGATCACTAACAGTGAAACTGAATTTATTTAAAAAACAAAACAAACAACAAAACAAAACCTCCCAGCAAACAAAAGTCTAGGACTGGATGGCTTCACTTGGAAAGTCAATCAAACATAAAGAAAAGCTAATAAATATATGCTCAAACTATTTCAATATATTGAAGAGGATAGAACACTCCCAACTTCATTCTACGAGGCCACAATTATCCTAATACCAAAACCAAATAGAGATACTACAAGAAAGTTAAAGGCCAATATCTCTGATAAATATAGATGCAAAAATTCTCAACAAAATATCAAAAAACCAAACTCAACAATAAATAGAAAGTATCATATACCATGATCAAGTGGTCTGTGTTCTAGTGATGACAATGTGGTTCATCATCTGCAAATCAGTCAATGTAATATGCGATATTAACAAAAGGAAGGATAAAAATCATATGATCTGTTCAATTTGCAGAAACTATTATTAAAATCCAACATCAATTCTTGATAAAAATTCTCATAAAAGTTTACATATAGGGAACACATCTCAACTTAATAAAGATCATTTATAAAAAAAAAACCCACAGCTAACGTCATACTCAACAGCAAAAAGCTAAAAATCTTTCCTCTGAAATCAGGAACAAGGTGTATGTGCCCACTCTCACCACTTCTGCTTAACATTGGAACTCCTAACTACAGCAGTTAGGCAAGAAAAGAACTAAAAGTTATCCAATGTGGAAGGGAAGAAGCAAAACTTATTATTTATAGGTAACCTAAAATAATATGTAGAAAACCCTAAACTGTCCAGTATTATTCAGTTCAGTTCAGTCACTCAGTCTTGTCCAACTCTTTGTGACCCCATGAATCGCAGCACGCCACGCCTCCCTGTCCATCACAAACTCCCAGAGTTCACTCAGACTCACGTCCATCAAGTCAGTGATGCCATCCAGCCATCTCATCCTCTGTCGTCCGCTTCTCCTCCTGCCCCCAATCCCGCCCAGCATCAGAGTCTTTTCAAATGAGTCAGCTCTTCACATGATGTGGCCAAAGTACTGGAGTTTCAGCTTTAGAATCATTCCTTCCAAAGAAATCCCAGGGCTGATCTCCTTCAGAATGGACTGGTTGGATCTCCTGGCAGTCCAAGGGACTCTCAAGAGTCTTCTCCAACACCACAGTTCAAAAGCATCAATTCTTCGGTGCTCAGCCTTCTTCATAGTCCAACTCTCACATTCATACATGACCACAGGAAAAACCATAGCCTTGACTAGACGGACCTTTTTTGGTAAAGTAATGTCTCTGCTTTTGAATATGCTATCTAGGTTGGTCATAGCTTTCCTTCCAAGGAGTAAGCTTCTTTTAATTTCATGGCTGCAATCACCATCTGCAGTGATTTTGGAGCTCCCAAAAATAAAGTCTGACACTTTTTCCACTGTTTCCCCATCTATTTCCCATGAAGTGATGGGACCGGATGCCATGATCTTCGTTTTCTGAATGTTGAGCTTTAAGCCAACTTTTTCACTCTCCACTTTCACTTTCATCAAGAGGCTTTTTAGTTCCTCTTCACTTTCTGCCATAAGGGTGGTGTCATCTGCATATCTGAGGTTACTGATATTTCTCCTGGCAATCTTGATTCCAGCTTGTGTTTCTTCCAGTCCAGCGTTTCTCATGATGTACTCTGCATATAAGTTAAATAAGCAGGATGACAATATACAGCCTTGACGTACTCCTTTTCCTATTTGGAACCAGTCTGTTGTTCCATGTCCAGTTCTAACTGTTGCTTCCTGACCTGCATATAGATTTCTCAAGAGGCAGATCAGGTGGTCTGATATTCCCATCTCTTTCAGAATTTTCCACAGTTGATTGCGATCCACACAGTCAAATGATTTGGCCTAGTCAATAAAGCGGAAATAGATGCTTTTCTGGAACTCTCTTGCTTTTTCCATGATCCAGTGGATGTTGGAAATTTGTTCTCTGGTTCCTCTGCCTTTTCTAAAGCCAGCTTGAACATCAGGAAGTTCACTGTTCATGTATTGCTGAAGCCTGGCTTGGAGAATTTTGAGCATTACTTTACTAGCATGTGAGATGAGTGCAATTTTGCGGTAATTGAGCATTCTTTGGCATTGCCTTTCTTTGGGATTGTTAGAACAAATGAATTCTTTAAAGTAGAAAGATGCAAGATTAACATACAGAAAACTTACTTTTCTACACACTAGTAATGAGCTATCAGAAAGAGAAAGGAAATAAAGCATCCCACTGACAATTGCATCAGAAAGAATAAACTACCTAGCAATAAACTTAAGCAAGGAAGTTAATGATCTATACTCTGAAAACTATAAAATATTGATGAATGAAAGTGAAGATGATACAAAGAACTGGAAATATATGCCACATGAATGGATGAGAAGAATTAATATTGTCAAAATTTCCATACTGCCAAACTATAGCCATTAGTTTAAACAAAATTTAAATGGAATATAATCTATAAAAATGTTGGATCACTGTATTATACACCTGAAACTAATGTAAGACTTGTGAACTATGCTTCAATTAAAAATATTGGTTATACTATCTATGCTATACATCACATCCTTCTATCTTACTTGATACCTAGTAGTCCGTACTCCTTCATCCCCTTCCCCTATCTTGCCTCTCCCCACAGGTAATCACTAGTTTCTTCTCTGTGTCAGTAAATTTGTTTCTCTTTTGTTATCTTCATTTATTTGTTTTATTTTTTAGTTTTCACATATAAGTAAAAATTACAGCATTGCCTTTCTCTGAGTTACTTGACTAAGCACAATATCCTCTAGGTTCATCTAACTTGCAAAAAATGGCAAAATGTCATTCCTTTTTTATGGCTGAGTAATAGTTTGTTGTGATATGTATGTGTATATATATATATACATATATATATATATAAGTTTATATATATATATATACATATACACACACATGCTATAAGCATCTTCATTCTTTCATAGTTTGCTTGCATATCTTGGGCATTATAAATTATGCTGCTGTGAATATTTAGGTGCATGTGTCTGTTGAATCAATACATTTATTTTTTTTTTCAGATATATACTCAGAAGTAGAATTGTTGGAATATATGGTAGTTCCATTTTAACTTTTTGAGGACCTTCCTTACTGTTTTTCACAGTAGCTCTACCAATTTATATTATGACCAATAATTTACTAGTGTTCACTTTACTTCATATCCTTGCAAGCATTTATTATTTGCTGTCATTTTGATTATAGCCATTCTGACAAGTGTGAGGTAATATCTAATTATGGTTTTGATTTGCATTTTTCTGATGATTAGTGATGTTGAGCACCTTTTGGCCATCTGCATGTCTTCTTTGGTGAAATATCTATTGAGGTCTCCTGCCTATTTTTTTTATCATATTGTTTGATTTTTTTCTTGCATTAATGAGCTTTTTATATATTTTGGATATTAACTCCCTATCAGAAATATCATTTGCAAATATCTTCTCACATTTAGTAGGTTGTCTTTTAATTTTGTCAGTGGTTTACTTCACTGTATAAAAGTGTGGTTTTTTTTTTTTAAGTTTAATTAGGTCCCCTTACTTTTGCTTTTGTTTCCCTTGTCTTTAAAAAAATACAAAAACAAAACAGATACAAAACAATATTGCTAAGACTTTGTCAGAGAGTGTGCTGCTTATGTTTTTTTCTGGGATTTTTATGGTTTTTGGTCTTACATATTCCTCCTTTATATAAAGCAGGTATATTTTGCCTTCATTGCTGTACCTTAATTGCACATGGATTTATTTCTGTGTTCTCTATTCTATTCCATTGATCTATGTGTCTGTTTTTGTGCCAGTACAATACTGTGCTGATTACTGTAGCTTTGTAGAATTACCTGCAATCAGGAAGCATGATTCCCTAAGCTTTGTTGTTGTTGTTGTTGTTTTTTGCCTCATTACTGCTCTAATTTTGTGGTTTCATAGAAATTTTAGGATAATTTGTTCTGTAATAAAAGACACAGGGATTCTGATAGGGATTTTATTAAGTTTTTAGATTGCTTTGGGTAGTATGGACATTTTAACAGTATTAATTTTTCTAAATCATGAACAAGGTTTCTGCTTCCATTTCTTCGTATCATCTTCAGTTTCCTACATCAATATTTTATAGTTTTTAGAGTATAGGTCTTTCACCACCTTTCTTAAGTTTATTGATAGGTAGTTTATGCTTTTTCATGCAACTGTAAATGAGATGGTTTGCTTGTTTTATATTTATGATAGTTCATTGTTAGTGTGTAGAAAACTAACGTGTTTCTGTATGCTAATCTTGTATCCTGCAACTTTATGGAATTCATTTATTAGTTCTAATAGTATGTTGGTGGAGAGTTTAGGGTTTTCAATATATTGAAAACATAATAACATCTGCAAATAGTGACAGTTAGACTTCCTTTGCATTTTCTTTATATTGTCTGATTGTCTTGGATAGGATCTTTAATACTATTTTTAATAGAAATGGTGAGGGTGAGCACCCTTGTACTGTTCTTGTTTTAGAGGAAAAGCTTTCCATTTTTCATCAATGAGTATCTTGTTACCTGAGGAACTGTCATAGATTGCCTTTATATTAAAGTGTGTTTCTTCGTGTTGAGAGTTTTTATCATTAATTGATGTTGAATTTTTTCAAATGCTTTTTCTGCATCTATAGAGATGATCATGTGATTGCTATCCTCCAATTTTATCCATTCACTATCTTAATCACCATTTTTAAAATTTTTTCCAGCTTACCTACACTCTACTATCATGTTAGACCCAAAGGAATCTTAAACAACTTTTAGATATTCTGACAAATCATTTTGAGTATATGTTTCACTCTAGGAACAAAGAATAAATTTGTTATCTGACAAACACAGCATACTATTTTCCCATGATGGAGTTTCTTCCTATATAAAAGTCTAAAAGCTTATTTTAGTTCAGTTCAGTTCAGTCACTCAGTCATGCCCTACACTTTGGGACCCCATGAACTGCAGAACACCAGGCCTCCCTGTCCATCACAAACTCCCGGAGATTACACAAACTCAGGTGCACTGTCTACAGAATTTCCTTTATCTACCAGTCTAGTGTCCCTATAAAATTGAAAATAAAGTTAGGAATATTTAAAAGACAAAGTCATTTGAACTATCCTGGATCATTAGACAAGTTTCAAGAAGAGCAGTTTTAAGTGAAATCAAAGAAAGTTTTTTATTTTTTTTCAAAATTGGATAGATACGATCATAAAAAAGCCTTTCTTCTATAACCCAGCACTAAAGGTGCTATTACAATTTATAAGGTTGATTCCTCCAGTTCCATTCTTCTTTCTTAAGATCGCTTTGGCTATTCGAGGTTTTTTGTATTTCCATACAAATTGTGAAATTATTTGTTCTAGCTCTGTGAAGAACACTGTTGGTAGCTTGATAGAGATTGCATTGAACCTATAAATTGCTTTGGGTAGTATACTCATTTTCACTATATTGATTCTTCCAATCCATGAACATGGTATATTTCTCTATCTATTAGTGTCCTCTTTGATTTCTTTCACCAGTGTTTTATAGTTTTCTATATATAGGTCTTTAGTTTCTTTAGGTAGATATATTCCTAAAGTGATCTTAAGAAAGAAGAATGGAACTGGAGGAATCAACCTACCTGACTTCAGGCTCTACTACAAAGCCACAGTTATCAAGACAGTATGGTACTGGCACAAAGACAGAAATATAAATCAATGGAACAAAATAGAAAGCCCAGAGATAAATCCACGCACATATGGACACCTTATCGTTGACAAAGGAGGCAAGAATATACAATGAATTAAAGACAATCTCTTTAACAAGTGGTGCTGGGAAATCTGGTCAACCACTTGTAAAAGAATGAAAATAGAACACTTTCTAACACCATACACAAAAATAAACTCAAAATGGATTAAAGATCTCAACGTAAGGCCAGAAACTATAAAACTCCTAGAGGAGAACATAGGCAAAACACTCTCTGAAATACATCACAGCAGGATCCTCTATGACCCACCTCCCAGAATATTGGAAATAAAAGCAAAAATAAACAAATTGGACCTAATTAACCTTAAAAGCTTCTGCACATCAAAGGAAACTATTAGCAAGGTGAAAAGACAGCCTTCAGAATGGGAGAAAATAATAGCAAATGAAGCAACTGACAAACAACTAATCTCAAAAATATACAAGCAACTCCTACAGCTCAACTCCAGGAAAATAAATGACCCAATCAAAAAATGGGCCAAAGAACTAAATAGACATTCTGCAAAGAAGACATACAGATGGCTAACAAACACATGAAAAGATGCTCAACATCACTCATTATCAGAGAAATGCAAATCAAAACCACTATGAGGTACCATTTCACACCAGTCAGAATGGCTGCGATCCAAAAGTCTACAAATAATAAATGCTGGAGAGGGTGTGGAGAAAAGGGAACCCTCTTACACTGTTGGTGGGAATGCAAACTAGTACAGCCACTATGGAGAAGAGTGTGGAGATTCCTTCAAAAACTGGAAATAGAACTGCCTTATGATCCAGCAATCCCACTGCTGGGCATACACACTGAGGAAACCAGAAGGGAAAGAGACACGTGTACCCCAATGTTCATCACAGCACTGTTTATAATAGCCAGGACATGGAAGCAACCTAGATGTCCATCAGCAGCTGAATGGATAAGAAAGCTGTGGTACATATACACAATGGAGTATTACTCAGCCATTAAAAAGAATACATTTGAATCAGTTCTAATGAGGTGGATGAAACTGGAGCCTATTATACAGAGTGAAGTAAGCCAGAAGGAAAAACACCAATACAGTATACTAATGCATATATATGGAATTTAGAAAGATGGTAACAATAATCCTGTATATGAGACAGCAAAAGAGACACTGATGTATAGAACCGTCTTATGGACTCTGTGGGAGAGGGAGAGGGTGGGAAGATTTGGGAGAATGGCATTGAAACATGTAAAATATCATGTATGAAATGAGATGCCAGTCCAGGTTCGATGCACGATACTGGATGCATGGGGCTAGAGCACTGGAACGACCCAGAGGGATGGTATGGGGAGGGAGGAGGGAGGAGGGTTCAGGATGGGGAACACATGTATACCTGTGGCGGATTCATTTTGATATTTGGCAAAACTAATACAATTATGTAAAGTTTAAAAATAAAATAAAATTAAAAAAAAAAAAAACAATTTATAAGGGACCTCTGAACCTCTTAGGGTGTGATTCCTTCCCTAATTCAACTAGTATTGCCTTTGATGATTAATCTTTTCTACCAAAAGAGTTAAGTGCAGCTAGCTACACACTTGAAACAGTTCCCAAAAAATGTCTAATGAATATAATTCTACATCAGTAAGCCCATTTATGGAGAAGGCAATGGCACCCCACTCCATTACTCTTCCCTGGAAAATCCCACGGACAGAGGAGCCTGGTAGGCTGCAGTCCATGGGGTCGCTAGGAGTCGGACACGACTGAGTGACTTCACTTTCACTTTTCACTTTCATGCATTGGAGAAGGAAATGGCAACCCACTCCAGTGTTCTTGCCTGGAGAATCCCAGGGACAGGCAAGCCTGGTGGGCTGCCGTCTCTGGGGTTGCACAGAGTCAGACACGACTGAAGCAACTTAGCAGCAGTAGCAGCAGCAAGCCCGTTTATTTTCACTTTCTATTTTCTCTGATAGCACAGAAAGCACAAGCAATTGGAAGAGCTTTAATAAAAATTCATGTTGCAAAAAAGGGTTCATGTGCTTTTAAGTGTTTATCTTCTGTCATCATTCTTGTTAATAACCTCTTTTGGGGTAACAGAGCAATTCTATTGCAATGATCCAGGGTATTCTGTAAAGATGTCATGGATAATTTAAATAAACATTAGATTTTCCACATCTTCTGGCAGCAGGAGTTGTTGTTCAATATCAATTCTTCTAGTAGTATTAAATATTCTCTGTGGATGTGTATTGGTCAGTATATACCCTGGATAAAATATAGCCGATTTAGTTAAGGCTAGCAAGAGAATGATTGTTTTCCCAAGCCACTTTTTCAAAGTGTCTTCTTTTTCTCTGTCTTTGACTTTCTCTTCTGGTATTTTTCTCTATTCATTTCAAACACTGTTGGTTGTGGAAGTGGAAGACAGTGTCACTTTTTTTTTATTCTAAGTTCGCAATATGGATAATCCAATTTTCCTTTTCTACTGATTTCTTTCTAAATGTATGCATTCATTTCCTTAGATTTAATGTCCCTAGATAACTCTTGAGTCACTTTCTGAGTTCATGTGCAGTTTTGTATACACATTTCTGTTCTGTTGAATACTCTTTCATTTCGTTGCACTATATCTTTCTGTGTGATTTCCAATTTCTCATCTCTACATCATTAGCCATTACTTTTTAAATAATGTTTAACTTTGTTTTAACCTTTTTCTCTACAGATATTTGATTTATTAGTTTGATTCATTTACTTATTTCAGCAAGCTACCATAGAGTATCACTAGTGGTAAAGAACCTGATAAAACCAATGCAGGAGACGAAGAGACACAGATTTGACCCCTGGGTTGGAAAGATTCTCTGCAGGAGGGCATGACAACCCACTCTGGCATTCCTGTGTAGAGAATCCCGACAGAGGAGCCTTTGTGGGCTACAGTCCATAGGGTTACAAAGTCCATAGTTGGACACATCTGAAGTGACTTAGCATGCAGCACACATGTATATTTAACTAAAATAGAGATATATGCTGTTGCCAAAAGAGGGCATTGGTGACATAGAGGATGGAGTACTTAATTGCCTGGTGTGTCAGGCAAGGCTTTTCAGAGGAGGTAGCATTTGTGCTGAGACTTCAGGGATGAATAGGACTTAACAAGTACAAATAAATGGAGAAAATGGGAGGCAGAGGAAATTATATAGAGAGGCATGTAGGCATGATGCATGATGGTATGTGTGGGGAAGTCTTAACATTTCAGAATGAAGTATAAAGCAGGAAGGGGAAGGTGGTTGGAAATGTGGATAGGTGAACATACAGAATCTAGATCACAAAAAGCCTTATATTTCAGTGGGTGATGTGGAACACCAAATAAATTTTGAGAAGAGAGTGACATGATTAAGGTTGTGTGTTAAAAGCATGCTCCTGCAGATGGTTTGGATAATATATTGAAAATTGTGAAAACTGTAACAAGAAAATAATTATTGAATTAATTCAAGTGAAAGATGATGAGGGCTTGCCTTAAAGGCAGTGACAGTGGAGATGAAGATAATAGGGTAGTTACAATAGAAATTCAGAACTTGATGATTGATTGTATGCCAGGGGATATTTGAGAAAGAATAATATAGGATCATTCCCTAGTTTCTGGTTTAGGTGACAGGATGGATAATGATGGCATTCACCTTTCTGGAGAGTAGGGTTCATAAACTTTATGTTGTGAGACAGTAATGTAATCTGATCCTTTAAGGACAGATTTGACTTTTCTAGATAAAGAAAGTGAGGACAGGCTTTTTAGGTAGAGAAATGTCTTGAACAAACAAGTTTGACTGATAGGGTAGTGTTTGTATTTTGGAGTAATGGGAACTTTTGTTGGACTTGAACATGGAAGACTAGATACTAGACAAAGGAGTTTAGCTTTAGCCTACAGGATATATATATATATATATATATATATATATATACACACACACACACACACATGCACACACATTATATATATATATATACATTATATATACACATTATAAATATACATTATATATATACATATATACACATTATATATAATACATATATATTATATATAGTATATATATATATATATATGTTATTTAAAGAAGGGGGTAGCATAACGAAAATAAAGTTTGAAGAAATGTAGTTTCACAAAGATAAACAGAATAAACATGAATTGATTCAAAGATCCACATTATTTGACTACTGCAATAGTTAATCTTCAAGAAATGAAGGTCTAAACTAAGGAGGTGAACATGAAAATGGATAAAAAAAAATAGAGACAATATTATGGTAGGAAAGTAGGAAAAACTTCTTAGCTAAAGAGAAATAGAGAACAAATCCGAAGTGGTACTAACATTTGGTTTTTTTAATGGCTTAATGAAATATTTAACCAAAAATAAGAAATTACATTATTGAGTTGTAACATCTTACAGATAAACCTGAAGGAACTTTTTGGCCAACCCAATAGAGTAATTAAATGTGGGAGAAAGAAAAGTTCTCTTTTACACCTGCTAAATTTGAGGTGAAGAATTGATGCCTTTTTTTTTTTTTTTGGCTTTTTTAAAATTTTTTTAAATTTAATTTTATTTTTAAACTTTACAATATTGTGTTAGTTTTGCCAAATATCAAAATGAATCCGCCACAGGTATATGTGTTCCCCATCCTGAACCCTCGTCCCTCCTCCCTCCTCATACAATCCCTCTGGGTCATCCCAGTGCACCAGCCCCAAGCATCCAGTATCATGCATCGAACCTGATGCTTTTGAACTGTGGTGTTGAAGAAGGCTCTTGAGAGTACCTTGGACTGCAAGGAGGTCCAACCAGTCCATCCTAAAGGAGATCAGTCCTGATTGTTCATTGGAAGGACTGATGTTGAAAATGAAACTCCAATACTTGAGCCATCTGATGCGAAGAGCTGACTCATTGCAAAATACCCTGATCCTGGGAAAAATTGAAAGCAGGTGAAGGGGATGACAGAGGATGAGATGGTTGGATGACATAAACGACTCAATGGGCATGAGTTTGAGTAAACTCCAGGAGTTAGTGATGGACAGAGAGGCCTGGCATGCTGTAGTCCATGGGCCTGTAGTCTGACTCGCAAAGAGTCAGACACGACTGAGTGACTGAACTGAACTGAACTGAAAGTTTGAGGTCACACTCCAGAAATATCCAACAAGTATATGAAACATAAAAATGGAGCTCAAAAAAGAGGGTAAGAATGGATGAAAATAATGGTGGAAGGAGGATTCTCCTAGACGTAACAGAATAGGAAGACTCACTAAGAGAAATCACAGGGAAAATCCAGAGTCAAGGTTCAGACTTTGTTAGAATGTCCAGTTTGCCTATTTGAAATAGAAGGAAGTATTAAAACTGGTTATCTACTGAGGGTCTTAAATCAAGGAGCCCTTGTCTAAATGCTAGCTGTGCATCTTAACAACAATATGAAGAGGAAAGTTACTTAACTTCTTGGAGTCTCTGACCTATAAAATAAAGGTCCTAATATAATAGAGGTTTGTTGCATTGATTAAGTGAAATAATGTGTGTAATCAGCACAATGCTTTAAACAGTGCATGAGTTCAAAACCTTGCATAGTAATAATAATATCCTTGAGATTCAATAGCTTTGAAGATTAACTGGAAAAGATTTTGTCCCCACTACTTAGTTAAAACCATCCATGTCAAGGTTGCAGATGATCTCTTCCTTGCCAAATCCAGTAGTCAATTCTCAGTTCTCATCTTGACTTCTTAGTATTTAACAGAGTTGATCATTCCCTCCTTCTTGTAATCCTTTTTTTCACTTTGTCTCCATTCTACTTTACTACCTGCTGTTTTTCAGCCTCTTTTAATGGCGTTTTCCTCTTTGTACACCTCTAAATATTAAAGAATCCTAAGGATCAGTTCTCAAGCCTCTGTCATATGCACTCCCATGGCTTTTAATATCTTTTATATGTTCAACTTCTGAATTTATATCTCCAGCCCAAATTCTCCTTTGACTTACAGACACCATCTATTTATATATCTACATGACCCTTCCACTATTATCTAGTGAGCACCTCTAACATAAAATGTCCAAAACCACACTTTTGATTCCCAACCCCCAACATATTCCTCCTATTCTTTACTTCTCAGTAAATGGCAACCATCTAATTATTTAAGTTTAAAACTCAAGAATCACTCTTATCCCTTGCTTTCTCTCACAACCTGCACTTAAACCATCAACAAAAACTTTCAGCTCTATTTTAGAAATGTATCCCATTTGACTACCTCTCATCATCTCCACCATTATTATCCTAGTCCAATCCACCAGTATTTCTCATCTAAACTATTACAATAGTGACCTAACTAGTATCCCCTGCTTCCCTTCTTGAACTTTTAAACACTGTTTTCTGTATAAAAATCAGAATCATCCTTAAAAAAATTAAAATCATGCCACTCAAATTCACTAATCAATCTCAGAATAGAATCCAAACTCCATACTGTGAGCAACAAAACTGTACATGATCTAGTCTAGCTCTGTTCTATATATTTCACCTCATCTACGAACACTCTGTCTTCATTCTGTGCATTCTGGCATTATTATTGTCACTTGAAAGCATCAGGTTCTTTTCCAGACTTAGGGATTTCATATTACTATTGGCTTTTCCTGAAACGTTCATCACCATCAAAACTCCCTCATTTTAGATCAAGTCTCTAATTAAATGTCACTTTTTCAGGAAAGTCTTCCTTCAACACCCTATCTAAAATAACACCAAACTCACTATCACTTTATCCTGCTTTATTTTCCCTCATAGCACTTATCAGTGCCCAACATTATAAGTTACATTTGTTATATTACACTATTTTTCCCCTTTATCTATCTTATCTTATTATAAGTAGTAAGATATATTTATCAACATCAAAATGTAAACTTCCTCTTAGTCAACTTATTTTGATTTTTGTTCAGTTCAATTCTGTCCCTCACTCGTGTCTGACTCTTTGAGACCCCATGAATTGCAGCACGCCATGCCTCCCTGTCCATCACCAACTCCCGGAGTTCATTTAGACTCACGTCCATCGAGTCAGTGATGCCATCCAGCCATCTCATCTTCTGTCGTCCCCTTCTCCTCCTGCTCCCAGTCCCTCCCAGCATCAGAATCTTTTCCAATGAGTCAGCTCTTCACATGAGGTGGTCAAAGTACTGGAGTTTCCACTTTAGCATCATTCCTTCCAAAGAACACCCAGGACTGATCTCCTTTAGAATGGACTGGTTGGATCTCCTTGCAGTCCAAGGGACTCTCAAGAGTCTTCTCCAACACCACAGCTCAAAAGCATCAATTCTTTGGCACTCAGCTTTCTTCACAGTCCAACTCTCACATCCATACATGACCACAAGAAAAACCGTACCCTTGACTAGATGGACCTTTGTTGGCAAAGTTATGCCTCTGCTTTTGAATATGCTATCTAGGTTGATCATAACTTTCCTTCCAAGGAGTAAGTGTCTTTTAATTTAATGGCTGCAATCACCATCTGTAGTGATTTTGGAGCCCAAAAAAATAAAGTCTGACACTGTTTACACAGTTTTCCCGTCTATTTCCCATGAAGTGATGGGACCATATGCCATGATCTTCGGTTTCTGAATGTTGAGCTTTAAGCCAACTTTTTCACTCTCCACTTTCACTTTCATCAAGAGCCTTTTTAGTTCCTCTTCACTTTCTGCCATAAAGGTGGTGGCATCTGCATATCTGAGGTTATTGATATTTCTCCCAGCAATCTTGATTTCAGCTTGTGCTTCTTCCATTCCAGTGTTTCTCATGATGTACTCTGCATATAAGTTAAATAAACAGGGTGACAACATAGAGCCTTGACATACTCCTTTTCCTATTTGGAAACAGTCTGTTGTTCCATGTCCAGTTCTAACTGTTGCTTCCTGACCTGCATATAGGTTTCTCAAGAGGCAGGTCAGGTGGTCTGGTATTCCCATCTCTTTCAGAATTTTCCACAGTTGATTGTGATCCACACAGTCAAAGGCTTTGGCATAGTCAATAAAGCAGAAATAGATGTTTTTCTGGAACTCTCTTGGTTTTTTGATGATCCAGTGGATGTTGGCAATTTGATCTCTGGTTCCTCTGCCTTTTCTAAAACCAGCTTGGACATCTGTAAATTCATGTTCATGTATTGCTAAAGCCTGGCTTGGAGAATTCTGTGCATTACTTTACTAGTGTGTGAGATGAGTGCAATTGTGCAGTAGTTTGAGCATTTTTTCGCATTGCCCTTCTTTGGAATTGGAATAAAACCTCAAATTTTTGCTAAAATATATATCTTAATTTGGAGGAATCAAATATTGAAGCTACCACGAATTTTGAGTTAATGAGACATGTTTGTTTTAAAAATACTAATCATCTGATAAAAGAGTCCTAATTCGTCCTTGATGGTAAAAAACTCCACAAAATAAATGCTTCAAAGAGTTTAGCATATGATTATTTCTTTCAATTTAATAGACTTTTAAAAACTTATTTTTAGTATTATTTTTCTTCCAGTTTTATCATGTGTAACTGATATTGGGTACTGTATAAATCTTAGGTGTACAAGATAATGATTTGACTTACATACATCATGAAATGATTATAAGTTTATTGAACACCCATCATCTCATATAGACATAAAAAATAAAAATCAATTTTCTTGTGATATTACATTTTAGGATTTAGTCTCAACAATTTTTATGTATACATACAGCAGTATTAGTTAATCATGTTGTACTTTATATCTCTAGTATTTATTTATCTTATAATTGGAAATTTTTACCTTTTGACCCCCTTCATCCAACTACTCCTCCTCCCACCCTTCCAAATAGGCTATTTCATTAAAAGATCATATACAAAGAACCATAGAAAGATTTGCATATTTAAAGAAAAAATACCTAGATTAAGGCTAATCTAACTTTCTTCTTGTTTTCTTTCATGATGCAAAACAATCTTCAGCTCACTGTCTGTGTCTGAAGAACTGTTTAGCTGCAATTTACACATTTTAAAAATTCTTTCTAGAATGGATTCCTTTGTGCTAGCTTCTTTTTTTCTTTTTTTTTTTTCCTGAGCCTATTAAAGGCTATAGTGATAAAGTGTTTTCACTCAGTCATATCCATCTCTTTGTGACTCCATGGACTCTACTAGGCTCCACTAGGCCCCTCTGTACATGGAATTCTCCAGGCAAGAATACTGAAGTGGGTTGCCATTTCCTTCTCCAGGGGATTTTCCACACCCAGGGATCAAACCCAGGTCTCCTGCATTGTAGGCAGATTCTTTTACTGTCTGAGCCACCACTGAAGTCCTATTAAAGTCATAGGATATGGCAATTTTTCGAAATAAAGCAGATAAATCTAGAAACTGACCACAATATATTTTAAATGGAAGATGCCATTTTGAATGGCACCCAACTCCAGTACTCTTACCTGGAAAATCCCATGGACGGAGGAGCCTGGTAGGCTGCAGTCCATGGGGTCGCTCAGAGTCAGACACGACTGAGCAACTTCACTTTCACTTTTCACATTCATGCATTGGAGAAGGAAATGGCAACCCACTCCAGTGTTCTTGCCTGGAGAATCCCAGGGACAGCGGAGCCTGGTAGGCTGCTGTCTATGGGGACACACAGAGTCAGACACGACTGAAGTGACTTAGCAGCAGCATATGAGCTTTGTGAAATAAAACATTCTGAAGTAGAAACATGTAATGATTTAATTATTTTTTTTTTTTCTGGTTTAGGTTCTGTAAGGATTTCCACAATTAATGATCAAATCCTTCCACTTAAGAAATTTCTTTCACTTATTAATTCTTTGTTTGTAAAATATAAAGGCCTCTAAGAAGACTAATGGTAATAATATGTTTTTTAGATCACCTGTTGAAAAGTTTTCAAAAGCAAAGATAGCTTGAAAGCACAGAGTATTTTAAAAGGGATACTGAAGATGAATGGATAATAAAGCTGTGGTACATATACACAATGGAATATTACTAAGCCATTAAAAAGAATACATTTGAATCAGTTCTAATGAGGTGGATGAAACTGGAGCCTATTATACAGAGTGAAGTAAGCCAGAAAGAAAAACACCAATAGAGTATACTAACGCATATATATGGAATTTAGAAAGATGGTAACAATAACCCGGTGTACGAGACAGCAAAAGAGACATTGATGTATATAGAACAGTCTTTTGGACTCTGTGGGAGAGGGAGACGGTGGGATGATTTGGGAGAATGGCATCGAAACATGTATAATATCATATATGAAATGAGTCGCCAGACCAGGTTTGATGTACAATACTGGATGCTTGGGGCTGGTGCACCAGGACGACCCAGAAAGATGGTACGGGGAGGGAGGAGGGAGGAGGGTTCAGGATGGGGAACACGTGTATACCTGTGGTGGATTCATGTTGATATATGGTAAAACTAATACAATATTGTAAAGTTTAAAAATAAAATAAATTAAAGGGATACTGCACTACTCAGGCAAGGAGAAAAGGAAAACTTAGGAGTATGGAGGATAAACTTAGCATCTTCTCTTTATTCCTTTGCTCTTTCCTTCCTTCCTCCATTCCTCCTTCCTTCTCTCACTCCTTTCTTTTATCTTTCACTGTGCTACAGTGATATGACTACAATGGTGAATGCAGTCCTTACCCTCATGAAACTTACTATTCAGTGAGGAGGATACAGATTATTAATTCAAAAGTTAATAATCCTATTAAGCACAATTAAAAACTGAATATGTTTGTTGAAAGAATGATGCCATCAGAGTCTCTAATGGTGGTTTATCAATTAGGATTACATTGAACTGAGAGTAAGAGAATAGTGAATTGAACAAGATAAATGCTCTCTCTCACATAAAATTCCAGACGAAGCCCATCAGGACTGATATGACATCTTTGCTCTACAGTGTACTTAGAAACTCAGACTTCTATCAGCTCATTAATTACTCTGTTTTCCCTAGGTAAGGTAATGCTCACATTCTTATGTTCTAAGTCCAGTCTCAAGGCAGCAGAATAAAAAAGTGGGAAGGGGAAAAAAATAATAAATGACATATTTCACGTCACCTTCGCTGAGAAATCTGATTTAGTTCTGATTTAATCACTTGAACTAAAGCTGAGTAATGTAGGAATAGAATTTAATTTGGAAAAGAAGGGGGTAAATAATATTTCATGCAAAAGGAATGGCAAGTACAAAGGCTATGTGGCAGGATGAATCATAGTGAGTAGATGGGCCTTTGTTTCTATTTTAGTGCATTTTTTTTTCTTACAAAAGAGAGTTTTGTTCCAAAACACACTTCGATCCACCTTTGTGATGATCTCTGGGAGCATTAGAGAGAGAAATAGGAATCAAACTTAAAAAGCCCTTAAGCTATTCAAACTCAGCAATACTTAGTGATTCTGCAATATTTTCCTCTTCATTACCAAACTTCTAAAACAATAGCCTCTTTACCAATCTTTTCATGCAATGCCCAGAAGACTATTACATGAACCCAGTGGACAACCTAGTGTCTTTTTTCCTTCAGCATCCCTAAATATGTACTTTGGATATTAAAGAGATAATAAAATAATACTTTTTACAGTCCAATTTTCTTACACTTTTTTATAGAAATCATATCCATTCTTAAAGCAGCAAGGGAAAAACAACAAATAACACACAAGGGAATTCCCAATAGGATAACAGCTGATCTTTCAATACAAACTCTCCAAGACAGGAGGGAATGGCAAGACATACTTAAAGTGATGAAAGAAAATAACCTACAGCCCAGATTATTGTACCCAGCAAGAATCTCATTCAAATATGAAGGAGAAATTAAAAGCTTTACAGACAAGCAAAAGCTGAGAGAATTCAGCACCACCACCCCAGCTCTCCAACAAATACTAAAGGATATTCTCTAGACAGGAAACACAAAAAGGGTGTATAAATTCGTACCCAAAACAATAAAGTAAATGGCAACGGGATCATACTTACCAATAATTACCTTAAACGTTGGTTGAATGCCCCAACCAAAAGACAAAGACTGGCTGAATGGATACAAAAACAAGGCCCTTACATATGTTGTCTACAAGAGACCCACCTCAAAACAGGGGACACATACATACTGAAAGTGAAGGGCTGGAAAAAGACTTTCCATGCAAATAGAGACAAAAAAAGCAGGAGTATCAATACTCATATCAGATAAAATAGACTTTAAAACAAAGGCTGTGAAAAGAGAAAAAGGTCACTACATAATGATCAAAGGACCAATCCAAGAAGAAGATAAAATAATTAAAAATATATATGCACCCAACATAAGAGCACTGCAATATGTAAGACAAAGGCTAACAAGTATGAAAGGAGAAATTAACAATAACACAATAATAGTGGAAGATTTTAATACCCCACTCACACCTATGGATAGATCAACTAAACCAAAAATTAACAAGGAACACAAACTTTAAACTATACAATAGATCAGTTAGACCTAATTGATATCTATAGGACATTTCATCCAAAAACAATGAATTTCACCTTTTTCTCAAGCACACACAGAACCTTCTCCAGGATAGATCACATCCTGGGCCATAAATCTAACATTGGTAAATTCAAAAAAAAAAAAAAGAAATCATTACAAGCATCTTTTCTGACCACAATGCACTAAGATTAGATCTCAATTAGAGGAGAAAAACTATTAAACATTCCAACATATGGAGGCTGAACAACACACTGTTGAATAACCAACAAATCACAGAAGAAATCAAAAAAGAAATTAAAATTTGCATAGAAACGAATGAAAATGAAAACAGACAAACCAAAACCTGTGAGACACTGTAAAAGCAGTCCTAAGGGAAAAGTTCATAGCAATACAGGCATACCTCAAGAAACAAGAAAAAAGTCAAATAAAAAACCTAAGTCTACACCTAAAGCAACTAGAAAAGGAAGAAATGAAGAACCCCAGGGTTAGTAGAAGGAAAGAAATCTTAAAAATTAGGGCAGAAATAAATGCAAAAGAAACAAAAGAGACCATAGCAAAAATAAACAAAGCCAAAAGCTGGTTCTTTGAAAGGATAAATAAAATTGACAAACCATTAGCCAGACTCATCAAGAAACAAACGGAGAAAAATCAATTCAATAAAATTAGAAATTAAAATGGAGAGATCACAACAGACAACACAGAAATACAAAGGATCATAAGAGACTACTATCAGCAATTATATGCCAATGAAATGGACAACGTGGAAGAAATGGACAAATTCTTAGAAAAGTACAACTTTCAAAAACTGGACCAGGAAGAAATAGAAAATCTTAACAGACCCATCACAAGCACGGAAATTGAAACTGTAATCAGAAGTCTTCCAGCAAACAAAAGCCCAGGTCCAGACGGAGTCACAGCTGAATTCTACCAAAAATTTAGAGTAGAGCTAACACCTATCCTACTCAAACTCTTCCAGAAAATTGCAGAGGAAGGTAAACTTCCAAACTCATTCTATGAGGCCACCATCACCCTAATACCAAAACCTGACAAAGATCCCACAAAAAAAGAAAACTACAGACCAATATCACTGATGAACATAGATGCAAAAATCCTTAACAAAATTCTACCAATCAGAATCCAACAACACATTAAAAAGATCATACACCATGACCAAGTGGGCTTTATCCCAGGGACGCAAGGATTCTTCAATATCCGCAAATCAATCAATGTAATACACCACATTAACAAATTGAAAAATAAAAGGCATATGATTATCTCAATAGATGCAGAGAAAGCCTTTGACAAAATTCAACATCCATTTATGATAAAAAAAACTCTCCAGAAAGCAGGAATAGAAGGAACATACCTCAACATAATAAAAGCTATATATGACAAACCCACAGCAAATATTATCCTCAATGGTGAAAAATTGAAAGCATTTCCTCTAAAGTCAGGAACAAGACAAGGGTGCCCACTTTCACCGTTACTATTTAACATAGTTTTGGAAGTTTTGGTCACAGCAATCAGCAGAAAAAGAAATAAAAGGAATCCAAATTGGAAAAGAAGTAAAACTCTCACTGTTTGCAGATGACATGATCCTCCACATAGAAAACCCTAAAGGCTCCACCAGAAAATTACTAGAGCTAATCAATGAATATAGTAAAATTTCAGGATATAAAATGAACACACAGAAATCCCTTGCATTCCTATACATTAATAATGAGAAAATAGAAAGAGAAATTAAAGAAACAATTCCATTTACTATTGCAATGAAAACAATAAAATACTTAGGAATATATCTACCTAAAGAAACTAAAGACCTATATATAGAAAACTATAAAACACTGGTGAAATAAATCAGAGAGGACACTAATAGATGGAGAAATATACCATATTCATGGATCAGAAGAATCAATATAGTGAAAATGAGTATACTACCCCAAGCAATTTATAGATTCATGCAATCCCTATCAAGCTACCAATGGTATTCTTCACAGAGCTAGAGCAAATAATTTCACAATTTATGTCGAAGTAAAAAAAAAACTCGAATAGCCAAAGCAATCTTGAGAAAGAAAAGTGGAACTGGAGGATTCAACCTGACTGACTTCAGGCTCTACTACAAAGCCACAGTCATCAAGACAGTATGGTACTGGCACAAAGACAGAAATATAGATCAGTGGAACAAAATAGAAAGCCCAGAGATAAATCCACACACATATGGACGTCCTGTCTTTGACAAAGGAGGCAAGAATATACAATGGATTAAAGACAATCTCTTTAACAAGTGGTGCTGGGAAAACTGGTCAACCACTTGTAAAAGAATGAAACTAGAGCACTTTCTAACACCATACACAAAAATAAACTCAAAATGGATTAAAGATCTCAACGTAAGACCAGAAACTATGAAACTCCTAGAGGAGAACATAGGCAAAACACTCTCCGACAGACATCACAGCAGGATCCTCTATGACCCACCTCCCAGAATATTGGCAATAAAAGCAAAAATAAACAAATAGGACCTAGTTAAACTTAAAAGCTTCTGTACAACAAAGGAGAGTATAAGCAAGGTGAAAAGACAGCCTTCAGAATGGGAGAAAATTATAGCAAATGAAGCAACTGACAAACAACTAATCTCAAAAATATACAAGCAACTCCTACAGCTCAACTCCAGAAAAATAAATGACCCAATCAAAAAATGGGCCAAAGAACTAAATAGACATTTCTCCAAAGAAGACAGGCATATGGCTAACAAACACATGAAAAGATGCTCAACATCACTCATTATCAGAGAAATGCAAATCAAAACCACAGTGAGGTACCATTTCACGCCAGTCAGAATGGCTGTGATCCAAAAGTCTACAAGCCATAAATGCTGGAGAGGGTGTGGAGAAAAGGGAACCCTCTTACACTGTTGGTGGGAATGCAAACTAGTACAGCCACTATGGAGAAGAGTGTGGAGATTCCTTAAAAAACTGGAAATAGAACTGCCTTATGATCCAGCAATCCCACTGCTGGGCATACACACTGAGGAAACCAGAGTTGAAAGAGACAAATGCACCCTATTGTTCATTGCAGCACTGTTTGGACATGGAAGCAGCCCAGATTTCCATCAGCAGCCAAATGGATAAGAAAGCTGTGGTACATATACACAGTGGAGTATTACTCAGCCATTAAAAAGAATACATTTGAATCAGTTCTAATGAGGTGGATGAAACTGGAGCCTATTATACAGAGTGAAGTAAGCCAGAAAGAAAAACACCAATACAGTGTACTTATGCATATATATGGAATTTAGAAAGATGGTAACAATAACCCTGTATATGAGACAGCAAAAGAGACACAGATGTATTGAACAGTCTTTTGGAGTCTGTGGTAGAGTGAGAGGGTGGGATGATTTGGGAGAATGGCATTTAAATATGTATAATATCATATATGAAACGAGTTGCCAGTCCAGGATCGATGCACGATGCTGGATGCTTGGGGCTGGTGCACTTGGACCACCCAGAGGGATGGTATGGGGAGGGAGGAGGGAGGAGGATTCAGGATGGGGAACACATGTATACCTGCGGCATATTCATTTTGATATATGCAAAATCAATACAATATTTTAAAGTTAAATATTATAAAATAAAAAAAAATAAACTCATTAACATAAATATTCTCTTCTCCCAAAAGGAGACAAGAGAGAGATAGGGCATGAGAAAATATTTAAAGAGAAAATAGCTGAAAACTTCCCTAACCTGGGAAAGAAAACAGTGACCAAGTCCAAGAAGCACAGAGAAGTAAAGAAATTAACAGGATTAAATTAAATTATAGGATTAATCAAACGAGGAACATGTAAAGACACATAATAACTCATTCATTCAGTTCATTTCAGTCACTCAGTTGTGTCAGACTCTTTGCAATCCCATGAATTGCAGCACGCCAGGCCTCCCTGTCCCTCACCAACTCCCAAAGTTCACTCAAACTCATGTCCATGGAGCCAGTGATACCATCCAGCCATCTCATCCTCTGTCGTCCCCTTCTCCTCCTTCCCCCAATCCCTCCCAGCATCAGAGTTTTTTTAATGAGTCAAATCTTCGCATGAGGTGGCCAAAGTACTGGAGTTTCAGCTTTAGCATCATTCCTTCTGAAGAACACCCAGGGCTGATCTCCTTTAGAATGGACTGGTTGGATCTCCTTGCAGTCCAAGGGACTCTCAAGAGTCTTCTCCAACACCACAGTTCAAAAGCATCAGTTCTTCGGTGCTCAGTTTTCTTCACAGTCCAACTCTCACATCTATACATGACTACTGGAAAAAACATAGCCTTGACTAGACGGACCTTTGTTGGCAAAGTAATGTCTCTGCTTTTGAATATGCTATCTAAGTTTGTCATAACTTTCTTTCCAATGAGTAAGCACTCATTACTGACTGAGAAATTATTGCAGATTCTAATGCCTGTGGCTAGTGTTTTATATTTTGGCTGATCAAAACTTAATTCTGTTATTTCACTAACACTATGCACGTTTTAACATACAATAGTAAACACATGACATTACCTGTAAAATCTAATGTTTGAGACATGTTGTCTTCAGTCCACTCTTCTGTAAAAACAAAGGGATGTTCTCCAGTATTATGAGCTTCATTTTCTCTTTCTGTATCAGAATCAATCACTAAGTTTCTGCTGTTGTTATTGTTGTTGTTGATATAATAGTCACATTATCTGAATTAGAACTATATTCTAAAAAGCTAGCGGCTAGTGCAAAAGTAATTGCAGGTCTTGTATTGTTGAAATTTGTTGATATTGGAATACATTCTTAAGTAAATATCATTATGTTATATACAATTTTAATGCACATATATCAGTTTATGATTTTTGCTAATTATTTATATTTGCTGTTTATTTTATATTTATTTTAGACTATGGAAATGATAAACACAATGCAAACTTGAGCGATTTTCTTATTTGAGTTCAAAATGGGTCATAAAGTAGTGGAGAAAACTTGTAACAACAACAACGCATTTGGCCCAGGAGCTGCTAATAAGAATACAGTGCAGTGCTGGTTCAAACAGTTTGGCAAAGGAGACGAGAGCCTTGAAGATGTGGAGCATAATGGCTTGCCATTGGAGGTTGACAACAACCAACTCAGAGGATCATCGTAACTGATCCTCTTACAACTACATGAGAAATTACAGAAGAACTTAAAACCAACTATTCTCTGATTGTTCGACATTTGAAGCAAATTGGAAAGATGAAAAACTTCAATAAGTGGGTGCCTCATGAGCTGAATAAAAATAAAAAATAATATGATTGTTTTGAAGTGTTGTGTTCTGTTATTCTACACAATGAACTATTTCTCAATCAGATTGTGTCATGTGATAAAATTAGATTTTATGTGACAACCAGTGACAACTTGATCAGTGGTTGGACTGAGAAGAAGCTTCAGAGCACTTCCTAAAGCCAAACTTGCACCAAAAAGGGTCACTGTTTGGTGATGTGCTGCTGGTCTGATCCATTACAGCTTTCTGAACCCCAGCAAAACCCAGGAAAACATCTAAGAAGTAGGCTCATAGAAATTAATGAAAATGAAAACACAACCACCCAAAACCTATGGGAAACTATAAAAGCAGTGCTAAGGGGAAGGTTTATAGCAATACAGGCTTACCTCAAGAAATAAGAAAAAAGTCAAAAAAATACCCTATCTTTACACCTAAAGCAACTATAAAAGGAAGGGTTAGTATAAGGAAACAAATCTTAAAAATTAGGGCAGAAATAAATGCAAAAGAAACAAAAGAGACAATAGCAAAAATCAACAAAGTGAAAACCTGGTTCTTTGAAAGGATAATTAAAATTGACAAACCGTTAGCCAGACTCATTAAGAAACAAAGGGAGAAAAATCAATCAATAAAATTAAAAATGAAAATGGAGAGATTACAACAGAAAACATAGAAATACAAAGGAACATAAGAGACTACTATTAGCAACTATATGGCAATAAAATGGACAACATGGAAGAAATGGACAAATTCTTAGAAAAGTACAATTTTCCAAAACTGAACCAGGAAGACATAGAAAATCCTAACAGACCCATCACAAGCATAGACATTGAAACTGGAATCAGAAATCTTCTAGCAAACAAAAGCCCGGGACCAGAGGGCTTCAAAGCTGAATTCTACCAAAAATTTAGAGAAGAGCTAATACCTATCTTACTCAAACTCTTCTATAAAATTGCAGAGGAAGGTAAACTTACAAACTCATTCTATGAGGCCACCATCACCCTAATACCAAAACCTTACAAAGATGCCACAAGAAAAGAAAATTACAGGCCAATATCATTGATGAACATAGATGCAAAAATACTCAACAAAATTCTAGCAAACAGAATCCAACAACATATTAAAAAAATTATACATCATGATGAAGTGGGTTTTATTCCAGGGATGCAAGGATTCTTCAATATTCCCAAATCAAGCAATGAGATACATCACATTAACAAATATAAAAATAAAAACCATATGATTATCTCAATAGATGCAGAAAAAGCCTTTGACAAAATTTAACATTCATTTATGATTAAAAAAAAAAAAACAACCCTCCAAAAAGCAGGCATAGAAGGAACATACCTCAGCATAATAAAAGATATATATGACAAACGCACAGCAAACTTTATCCTCAATGGTGAAAAATTGAAAGCATTTCTGCTAAAGTCAGGAACAAGACAAGGGTGCCCACTCTCATCACTACTATTCAACATAGTTTTGGAAATTTTGGCCACAACAATCAGAGCAGAAAAAGAAATAAAAGGAATCCAAATTGGAAAAGAAGAAGTAAAACTCTCACTGTTTGCAGATGACATGATCCTCTACATAGAAAACCCTAAAGACTCCACCAGAAAATTACTAGAGCTAATCAATGAATATTGAAAGGTTGCAGGATATAAAATTAACACACAGAAATCACTTGCATTGCTATACACTTACAATGAGAAAACAGAAAGAGAAATCAAGGAAGCAATTCCATTCACCTTTGCAACGAAAAGAGTAAAATACTTAGGAATATATCGACTTAAGAAACAAAAGACTTATATGTAGAAAACTATAAAACACTGATGAAAGAAATCAAAGAGGACACAAATAGAAGGAGAAATATATGATGTTCATGGATCGGAAGAATAAATATAGTGAAAATAAGTATACTACCCAAAGCAATCTATAGATTCAATGCAATCCCTATCAAGCTACCAACGGTATTTTTCACAGAACCAGAACAAAGAATTTCACAATTTGTATATAAATAGTGAAAAACTTGAACATCCAAAGCAATCTTGAGAAAGAAGAATGGAACTGGAGGAATCAACCTGCCTGACTTCAGGCTCTACTAAAAGCCACAGTCATCAAGACAGTATGGTACTGGCACAAAGATCAATGGAACAAAATAGAAAGTCCAGAGATAAATGCACACACCTATGGGCATCTTATCTTCGACAAAGGAGGCAAGAATACACAATAGAGAAAAGACAATCTCTTTAACCAGTGGTGCTGGGAAAACTGGTCAACCACTTGTAAAAGAATGAAACTAGAACACTTTCTAACACCATACACAAAAATAAATGAAAAACAGATTAAAGATCTAAAGGTAAGACCAGAAATGCTAAAACTCCTAGGGGAAATCATAGGCAAAACTCTCTCTGACAAAAATCACAGCAAGATTCTCTATGACCTACTTCCCAGAATATTGGAAATAAAAGGGAAAATAGACAAATGGGACCTAATTAAACTTAAAAGCTCTTGAAAAACAAAGGAAACTATAAGCAAAGTGAAAAGGCAGCCTTCAGAATAGGAGAAAATAATAGTAAATGAAGCAACTGACAAAGAATTAATCTCAAAAACATACAAGCAACTCCTGTAGTCCAATCCCAGAAAAATAAACAACCTAATCAAAAAATGGGCCAAAGAACTAAACACACATATCTCCAAAGAAGATATACAGATGGCTAACAAACACATGAAAAGATGCTCAACATCACTCATTATCAGAGAAATGCAAATCAAAACCACAATGAGGTACCATTTCACGCCAGTCAGAATGGCTGAGATCCAAAAGTCTACAAGCCATAAATGCTGGAGAGGGTGTGGAGAAAAGGGAACCCTCTTACACTGTTGGTGGGAATGCAAACTAGTACAGCCACTATGGAGAAGAGTGTGGAGATTCCTTAAAAAACTGGAAATAGAACTGCCTTATGATCCAGCAATCCCACTGCTGGGCATACACACTGAGGAAACCAGAATTGAAAGAGACAAATGCACCCTATTGTTCATTGCAGCACTGTTTGGACATGGAAGCAGCCCAGATTTCCATCAGCAGCCAAATGGATAAGAAAGCTGTGGTACATATACACAGTGGAGTATTACTCAGCCATTAAAAAGAATACATTTGAATCAGTTCTAATGAGGTGGATGAAACTGGAGCCTATTATACAGAGTGAAGTAAGCCAGAAAGAAAACCACCAATACAGTATGCTAACACATATATATGGAATTTAGAAAGATGGTAACAATAACCCTGTATCTGAGATAGCAAAAGAGACACAGATGTATAGAACAGTCTTTTGGACTTTGTTGGAGAGGGCGAGGGTGGGATGATTTGGGAGAATGGCATTGAAACATCTATATTACCGTATGTGAAATGAATCTCCAGTCCAGGTTCGATGAATTACACAGGGTGCTCGGAGCTGGTGCACTGGGATGACCCAGAGGGATAGCATGAGGAGGGAATTGGGAGGGGGTTTCAGGATGGGGAACACATATAAACCCATGGCAGATTCATGTCAAAACCAATACAATATTTTAAAGTTATTAGCCTCCAATTAAAATAAATATATTTATGTTTAAAAAAAGTAAGTATGCTCAACAAAGTGATGAGATGCTTTGAAAACTTTAATGCCTGCAGCCAGCATTGGTAAACAGAAAGGGGCCAAATCTTCTCCATAATAATGATTCACTGCACATAGCACAGCCAATGCTTTAAAATTTGAATGAATTGGGCTATGAGATTTTGCCTCATATGACATATTCACCTGACTTTTTGACAACAGAGTACCACTTCTTCAACAACTCTTTGCAAGGAAAACTCTTTCACAACCAGCAGGATGCAGAAAATACTTTCCAGGAGCCCATCAAACCCTGAAGCATGGGATTTTATTCTACAGGAATGAACAAACTTATTTCTTATTGGAAAACTGTCTCAATTGTAATGGTTCCTATTATGCCTAAAAATGATGTGTATAAAAAACCTAGTATAATGATTTAAAGTTCATGATCCAAAACCACTATTACTTTTATATTATCTTCTGAGACACTACTATACATGTTGCTTGGACATTCAAGAAAGTAGCTGCATAATGTTCACCAAAAAATTCTTCACTTAAATATTGCAATATGTCATTTTTAAAAATTTTACATGTATAATATACTCAATGTTGAAACAAAAATTTAATGGGGAAAAATGTGAATGATAATGGCAATCTTAATATAATCTTATAATGAACCCTTGATCAATTTTAAGCTCTAGCACATTCTCATGGAAAGGCTAATTTTGTCGCTCTTTAAAAACATATTTATACGGTTCTAGTCAATAACGTTTGGGTAACAAAAGACATATTAATACATCTCTGGTCAATAATATGCTAATCAAACTGACAAAAGTTAAAGACTAAGAGAAACTATTAAAAACATATAAGCAAAAAACAACAAATAACATACAAAAGAATCCTCAAAAAGTTATCAGGTTATTTTCAGCAGAAACTCTGTATGCCAGAAGGGAGTGGCATGATATATTTAAAATGATGGAAACAATAAACCAAAAACCCAGAATACTCTAACCAGCAAGGTTCTATTCAGATTGGATGGAGAAATCAAGTTTTGCAGATAAGCAAAATTAAGGAAAACCAGCACCACCAAATAAGTGTTGCAGAAAATGCTAAAGGAATTTCCCTGCATGGAAAAGGAAAGGTCTCAACTAGAAACAAGAAAACTGTAAATAGAAAAGCTCACTAGAAAAGAAAAACAGAGATTAAACATAGGAAATTATATGTATGCAAATGTATAAAACCAATAATCACAAAAACAAGAAAGTATAAATGCAGGATATTTTAAATGAATTTTGAATTATGAGATCAGCAGCTTAAAACCATCTTGCATGTATACATACTGTTATATCAGTACCTCATGTAATCTATAGTAGCTATTCACAAACATGGAAATGGAAATCCAAATACAACACTAAAGATGGTCATCAAATAACAAAAAAAAAGAAAAGAAGAAAGAAAGATAGACCTACAGAAACAAATCTGAAATAATTAACACAGTGGAAATAAGAATATATGTATCTATAATTACTTTAAACATACATGGATTAAATGCTCCAACCAAAAGACATAAATTGACTGAATGTATACAGAAGCAAGACCCGTATATATGTTGTCTACAAGAGATCCACTTCAGATCTAGGGACACATACAGACTAAAAGTGAAGGGATGGATACAGGTATTACATTCAAATGGAAATAAAAAGAAAGATCAGACAAAATAGACTTTAAAATAAAGACTTTTACAAGAGACAAAGAAGGACACTACATAATGATCAAGGGATCAATCCAAAAAGAAGATATAGCAAGTGTAAATATGTATGTACCCATCATAGGAGTAACTCAATACATAAAGCAAATGGTAACAGCCATAAAAGGGGAAATCAAGAGTAACACAAGTAAGAGTGGGGAAGACAATACCCACTTATACAAATGGACAGATCATCCAGACAGAAAATCAGTAAGGAAATGCAGGCCTTAAATGACACTGTAGATCAGATAGACTTAATCGATATTTATTGGGTATTTTATCCAAAAGCAGCAGAACACACATTTTTCTCAGGTACATATGGAACATTCTCCCGGGTTGACCACATCCTGGGGCACAAAGCATGTGTGTGTGTGTGTGTGTGTGTGTGTCTGTGTGTCTGTGTGTGTGTGCATGTGTGCTAAGTTGCTTCAGACATGTCTGCCTCTTTGGGACCCTATGGTCTGTAGCCCGCCAGACTCCTCTGTCCGTGGGATTCTCCAGGCAAGAATAGTAGAGTGGGTCACCATGCCCATCTCCAGGGGATCTTCCCAACCCAGGTATTGAACCTGGGCCTCCTGCATTGCAGGCAGATTCTTTATTGTCTGAGCCACCAGGGAAGCCCAAAGCAAGCCTCAGTAAATTTAAGAAAATTGAAATCAAGTTAAACAGCTTTTCCAGCCACAATGCTGTGATATTAGAAACAAACCACAGGAAAAACAGACTGAGAAAAAACACAAAAGTGTTGAGATAAATAATATGTTACTAAACTTCCAATGGAGCAGTGAAGAAATCATAGAGAAAAAAAAATATATCGAAAGACAAATGAAAACGAAAACATGACACTCCTAGACATAGGGGACATCACAAAAGCAGTTCTAAGAGGGAAGTTTATAGCGATACTATCTACCTCAGGAAGTAAGAAAACTTTAAATAAACAACCTAACCTCACACTTAAAACAACTAGATAAAGGCTAACAAACAAAACCTAAAGTTAATAGAAGGAAAGAAATCATAAAAATCAGAGCAGAAATAAATGAAACAGAGATGAAGAAAAGAATAGAAAATATCAATTAAATGTGGTTCTTTGAGAATATAAAAATTGATAAACCTTTAGTTAGACTGGTATCTCAGCTGGTAACAAATCCACCTGCAATGCAGGAGACACCAGTTTGATTCTTGGGTCTGGAAGATCCGCTAGAGAAGGGGTCTTCTTGGTCTTCTCTGGTGGATCAGCTGATAAGGATCTGCCTATAATGTGGGAGACCTGGGTTCAATCCCTGGGTTGGGAAGATCCCCTGGAGAAGGGAATGGTTACCCACTCCAGTATTCTGGCCTGAAGAATTCCATGAATTGTGTAGTCCATGGGGTCACAAAGACTCAGACACAACTGAATGACTTTCACTTTCACTTAGACTCATCAAGAGAAAATAGAAGAGGGTCCAAATCATTACATTTAGAAATGAAACTCTAAGACAGAGAATAAATCAGGCAACACAGGTCTCAAGTGATAAAATAAAACAAACTTAATTGATATTTTCAGGACACTACATTAAAGAAAAACGGAAAATACATTATTTTAAAGTACACATGGAACATTCTCGAGGATTGGCCACATCTTAAGGCAAAAAAAAAAAAAAACTAACCTCTGTACATTTAACATTACAGAGACTATTTTAAGCATCTTATCTGACCACAATGGCATGAAACTAGAAATCAACCTCAGGTAATGAAATGAGAAAAAAAAAAAAAAAATGATTTCATGGAGAATACTAAAAAATCAATGAGTCAATGAGTAAATAAATGAGTAAAACAAAAAAAGATATTTAAAAATACCTTGAAGCAAATGGCAATGAAAAACAGCCATACAATATCTATGGGACACAACACAAGCAGTTCTTTACAAGGACGTTCATAGCAATAGAGGCTTTCATTAAAAAAAAGAAAGAAAGAAAGAAAAATTTCAAGTCAACAGCCTAACCTACGCCAAAATCAATGCAACTTAACCTAAAAGACTTAGTAAAAGAAGAACAAACAAAACCTAAATTCAACAGAAGGAAGGAAATAATAAAGATTAGTTCAGTTCAGTTCAGTCGCTCAGACTTGTCCAACTCTTTGCGACCCCGTGAATCACAGCACGCCAGGCCTCCCTGTCCATCACCAACTCCCAGAGTTCACTCAGACTCACGTCCATCGAGTGAGTGATGCCATCCAGCCATCTCATCCTCTGTCGTCCCCTTCTCCTCCTGCCTCCAACCCCTCCCAGCATCAGAGTCTTTTCCAATGAGTCAAGTCTTCACATGAGGTGGCCAAAGTACTGGAGTTTCCACTTTAGCATCATTCCTTCCAAAGAAATCCCAGGGCTGATCTCCTTTAGAATGGACTGGTTGGATCTCCTTGTAGTTCAAGGGACTCTCAAGAGTCTTCTCCAACACCACAGTTCAAAAGCATCAATTCTTTGGCACTCAGCCTTCTTCACAGTCCAACTCTCACATCCATACATGACCACAGGAAAAACCATAGCCTTGACTAGATGGACCTTTGTTGGCAAAGTAATGTTTCTGCTTTTGAATATGCTATATAGGTTGGTCATAACTTTCCTTCCAAGGAGTAAGTGCCTTTTAATTTCATGGCTGCAGTCACCATCTGCAGTGATTTTGGACCCCCCCCCCAAAAAAAAAAGTCTGACACTGTTTCCATTGTTTCCCCATCTATTTCCCATGAAGTGATGGGACTGGATGCCATGATCTTCGTTTTCTGAATGTTGAGCTTTAAGCCAACTTTTTCACTCTCCTCTTTCACTTTCATCAAGAGGCTTTTTAGTTCCTCTTCACTTTCTGCCATAAGGCTGGTGTCATCTGCATATCTGAGGTTATTGATATTTCTCCCGGCAATCTTGATTCCAGCTTGTGTTTCTTTCAGTCCAGCGTTTCTAATGATGTACTCTGCATATAAGTTAAATAAGCAGGGTGACAATATACAGCCTTGATGTACTCCTTTTCCTATTTGGAATAATGATCAAGGAGGAAATAAATAAAATAGAGATTAAAAAATAGAAAAATTCCAAAAAAAAAACCCAAGAGCTGGTTATCTGAAAGAGTAAACAAAATTGACACACTTCTGGCCAGGCTCACCAAGAAGAAGAGAGAGAACCCAAATAACCAAAATAAATGAAAAAGGAGAAATCTCAACTGATACATCAGAAACAAAAAACATAAGATAATACAATCAACAATTATTTGCCAAAAATGTGACAATCTAGAAGAATGGACAACTTTCTAGAAACATACAACCCAGCAAATTTGAACCAAGAATAAATACTTTGAGACAGATCAATCATAAAAAATGAAATAAAATCTGTAATAATAATAATAAAAAATTCCTACAAACAAAAATCCAGGACCAATGGCTTCATAAGTGAATTCTACCAAACATACCAAGAACTTATACTGATTCTTCTCAAACTCTTCCAAAAAATTGAAGAGGAAGAAAGACTTCCAAAGACATTCTTGGAAGCCACCATCACCCTGATACCAAAACCAGACAAAGGCATCAAAAAGACAGCATCTTAAAAAGTAGAGACATTACCTTGGCAACAAAAGTTTTATTACAGGCCTATATTTGATGAATAAGGATTAAAAATTCTTAACAAATTATTAGCAAACCAAGTCCAGCAAAACATAGAAAAGATCATACAAAATGAACAAGTAGGCTTCTTTCTAGGTTCACAAGGATGGTTCAACATATACAAATCAATCAATGTAATATACCCCATTAACAAAAGGAAATAAAAAATAAGTGACCATTTCAATGGATGGAGAAAAAAATATTTAACAAAATTCAACCTCCATTCATGATAAAAACTCTTCTCAAAGTGAGAATAGAGGGAACATATCTCAACATCACTTCAGTTCAGTCACTCAGTCATGTCCGACTCTGCATTCCCCTGGACTGCAGCATGCCAGGCTTCCCTGTCCATCACCAAGTCCCAGAGCCTGCTCAAAGTCATGTCCATAGAGTAGGTGGTTCCATCTAACTATCTCACCCTCTGTCATCCCCATCTCCTCCCACCTTAAATCTTTCCCAGCATCAGGGTCTTTTCCAATGAGTCAATTCTTTGCAACAGGTGGCCAAATTATTGGAGTTTCAGCTTCAGCATCAGTCCTTCCAATGAATATTCATGACTGATTTTCTTTACAATTGACTGTTTTGATCTCCCTTGCAGTCCAAGGGACTCTCAAGAGTCTTGTCCAACACCACAGTTCAAAAGCATCAATTCTTTGGCACTCAGCTTTCTCACGGTTCAACTCCCTCATCTATACATGACTACTGGAAAAACCATAGCTTTGACTAGATGGACCTTTGTTGGTAAAGTAATATTTCTACTTTTTAATATGCTGTCTAGGTTGGTCACAGCAAGCCTCTCTTGATTTCATGGCTGCAGTCACCATCTGTGGTGATTTTGGAGCCCAATAAAATAAAGTATATTACTGTTTCCATTGTTTCCCTATCTATTTTCCATGAAATGATGAGACTGGATGCCATGATCTTTGTTTTCTGTATGTTGAGTTTCAAGTCAACTCTTTCACTGATTTCTTTCACTTTCCCGCACAGTCAGTCTCTCCCATCAGGAAGTTTCCATAAGCCTCTTATCCTTATGTGTCAGAGGGCAGAAAGAACGAAAACCACAATCACAGAAAACTAATCAAACTGATCTCATGGGCCATAGCCTTGTCTAACTCAATGAAATTATGAGCCATTCCATGTAGAACCACCCAAGACAGATGGGTCATGGTAGAGAGTTCTGACAAAACGTGGTCCACTGGAGAAGGTAATGGCAAACCACTTTAGTATTCTTGCCTTGAGAACCCCATAAACAGCATGAAAAGGCAGAAGATATCTCGACATAATAAAAGCCATTTATGACAGACGCCCAAACAGTATCGTACTCAATTGTGAGAATCTGAGAGCCTTCTCACTAAAATTGAGAACAAGACTAGAATGCCCACTCACCACTTTTCTTCAACATAGTATTGGAGGTCCTAGCCACAGCAGTCATTCAAGAAAAAGAAACAAAAGGTATCCAAACTGGAAAGGAAGAGGTAAAATTTTGACTATTAGACAGATGAAATGAACTATATACAGAAAACCCTGAGGACTTCACTCAAAAGCTGCTAGATTTAATAAACGAATTCAGCAGTGTAGTAGGCTATAAGATTAGCATTCAGAAATGGTTTGCATTCCTTTACACTAACAATGAAATATCAGAAGAATGTAAAAAAACAGTATATTTTAAAGTCACATTAAAAGAAAATAAAATGCCTAATTATAAAACTGATCAAGGAGGTGAAATATTTGTATACTGAAAACTATAAAGCATTAATAAAGAAAATTTAGAAAAAAGATTCAAAGAAATGGAAAGACAGCCCATGCTTATGGATTGGAAGAATTAATATTGTTAAAATGACAATACTACCCAAAGCAATCTACAGCTTTAATGGGATCCCTATGAAATTACCCATGATGCTTTTCACAGAACTAGAAAAAATAATCCAAAAATTAATATGGAAACACCAAAGATGCAAAATTGCTAGAGCAAACCTGAGGGAGGAAGAAACAGGGGGCATATTTCTCCTAGATTTCAGACAATACTCTAAATACAGTAATCAAAACAGTGTGGTATTGGTACAAACACAGGCACACAGATCAACAGAATAGAATAGAGAACCCAGAAATAAACCTACATACCCATGGTCAATTGATCTTCAAATAAGGAGGCAAGAATATAAAATGGGAAAATATCTCTTCAGCCAGTGGTGCTGGGAAAGTTTTGATGTTATTCAGTCACTCTTTCATGGCCAGTTCTGTGTGACTCCATGGGCAGCAACAGGCCAGGCTTCCTTGTCCACTATCTCCCAGAGTTTACTCAGACTCATGTCCATTGAGTCAGTGATGACATCCAACCATCTCATCCTCTGTCTCCCCTTTCTCCTCCTGCCTTCAATCTTTCCTAGTATCAGGGTATTTTCCAATGAGTTGGCTCTTCACATCAGGTGCCCAAAGTATTGGAGCTTCAGCATCAGTCCTTCCAATGAATATCCAAGGTTGATTTCATTTAGGATTGACTGCTTTGATCTCCTTGCTGTTCAAGGGACTTTCAAGAATCTTCTCCAGCACCACAATTTGAAAGCATGAGTTCTTTGGTGCTCAGCCTTCTTCATGGTCCAACCCTCACATCCATACATGACTGCTGGAAAAACCACAGCTTTGAATATATGGGCCTTTGTTGGCAAAGTGATGTCTCTGCTTTTCAATATGCTCTCTAGGTTTGTCATAGCTTTCCTTCCAAGGAGCATGCATCTTTTAATTTCTTGGCTGCAGTCACCATCCACAGTGATTTTGGAGCCCAGGAAAATAAAATCTGTCACTTTTTCCATTTTTTCCCCATCTATTTTCTATGAATTGATGTGACTGGATGGGACAGTTGGACAGCTGTATTTAAATCAATGAATTTAACACACATCCTCACTCCAGGTACAAAAATAAATTCAAAATGGCTTAGAGACATAAACATAAGACAAGACACTCTAAAACTCCTAGAAAAGAGCATAAGCAAAACATTCTCTGGCATATATCATACTGATGTTTCCTTAGGTCAATCTCCCAAGGCAATAGAAATAAAAACAAAAATAAATAATTGGGGCCTAATCAAATTTAAAAGCTTTTGCATAACATAATAAACTATAAAAAAGAAAAAAGAAAACCTATTGAATGGGAGAAAATATTTCAAATGATGAGACAATCAAGGGCTTTGTCTTCAAAAATATGTAAACAGATCATAGAACTCAACAATGATTAAAAAATAAAACAGCAGATAACCCAATTGAAAAAATTGGCAAAACATCTTAATAAGCATTTCTCTAAAGAAGACATACAGACGGCCAGTAGACACATGAATAAATGCTCAACATCATTAATTATTAGAGAAATGGAAATCAAAACTACAATGAGGTACCGCCTTACACTGATCAGAATGAGCATCATTAAAAATTCTACAATAACGAATGCTGGAGAGGATGTGGAAAAATGGGAACCCTTCTATATACTGTTGGTGGTAGAGTAAGTTGCTACAGCTACTATGGAAAACAATATGGAGGTTCATCAGAAAACTAAAAATAGAATTACCATATTATTCAGCAATCTCACTCTGGGGCATATACCCAGAGAAAACTGTAACTCAAAAGGATAAATGCACCACTATATTCATAGCAGCATTGTTCCCTATTGTGAACAGCCAAAACATGGAAACACCCTAAATGTCTATTGATGGATGAATGGATTAGAAAGTAGTACATGTATTCAATGGATACTACTTAGCCATAAAAAAGAATGAAACAATGCCATTCACAGCAACATGGATGTAACTAGAGATTATAGTGAAGGAAGTCAGAAAGAGATAAACACATACTAAATGATATAATTTATATGTGGAATCCAAAATATGGCACAAACGAGACTATCTACAAAGCAGAAACAAACTCATAGACGTAAAATACAGGTTTGTGGTTGCCAAGGTAGGGGTGAGGGAGAGGGATGGGCTGGAAGTTTGGGGATGCTAGATGCAGGGTATTAATTATATTTAGAATGGATAAGCAACAAGGTCCTAATGTATAGCACAAGAGGAGCTATACTCAATATACTGTGAAATAATATTTCAAAATGCATATATGTGTATAACTGAGTCACTTTGCTGCACATCAGAAATTGGCACACCATTATAAATCTACTAAGCTTCAATAAAAAATTATAAAAAAGAATGAATAAACAACAATGCTCTCCTGAATAGCTCAGGGAACTCTATTCTATATCAAGTGGTAAAGTATAATGGAAAAGAATATAAAAAAGAATGTGTGTGTATATATATATATATGCATAACTGAATCACTTTGCTGTACAACAGAAATTAGCACAACATGGTAAATCAATTATACTTCAAGAAAAAAAAATAATATTTATCTGAAATCAATATAAAAATACAATTGGAAGTAAAAAAGGAGAAATTATAACTGAGATCACAGAAATAAAAGTAGTAAGAGTAGTAGTATAATATACTATAATATAAGTAGTAGTAAGAGACTACTACCGGAGAAGGAAATGGCACCCCACTCCAGTATCTTGCCTGGAAAGTCCCATGGATGGAGGAGCCTGGTGGGCTGCAAGTCCACGGGGTCGCGAAGAGTTGGACACGACTGAGAGACTTCGCTTTCACTCTTCACTTTCATGCATTGTAGAAGGAAATGGTAATCCACTCCAGTGTTCTTGCCTGGAGAATCCCAAGGACGGGGGAGCCTGGTGGGCTGCCGTCTATGGGGTCGCACAGAGTCGGACATGACTGAAGCGACTTAGCAGCAGCGGCAGCAAGAGACTACTACAAGCAAACTATATGACCACAAAATTGACAACCTAGAAGAAATGAACAAATTCTTATAAAAGTTCAATTTCCTTAGACTTAACTAAAAAAAAAAAAAAACATAGAAAATAGGTACAGACCAATTAAAAGTACTGAAATTGAATCTATGATTAAAACACACACACACACACACACCAAAAACATAAGTCCAGGATCAGATAACTTCAAAGGCTAATTGTATCAAACATTTAAGGAAGGGCTAATACCTATTCTTCTGAGACTATTAAAAATAATAATAATAACTGAAGGGGAAAGAACACTCCAAAACTCATTCAGTGAGGCCATATCACCCTGATACCCAAACCAGCAAAGATACAATAAAAAAATAAAATTACAGCAAAATATCACTGATGAACATAGACACAAAGCCCTCAAGAAAATACTATGAAACTTAAACCAATAGTATATTAAAAAGGATCAAGCATCATAATCAAGTGGGGTTTTCTCAAGAATACAGATTTTTTAATATGTGGAAATAAAATAGTGTGATCCACCACACTAACAAATTGAATAATAAAACCCATGTGATCATCTCAATAGATGCTGGAAAAGCTTTTGATAAAATTCAACATCCATTTATGGTAAAAATATCTCCCCAGAAAGTGGGTATAGAAGGAACTTAACATTGTTGTTGTTATTGTTTGGCCACTTATTCATGTCTGACTCTTTGAGACCCCATGAACTGCAGCACACCAGGCTTCCCTGCCCTTTGCTAACTCCCAGAGTTTGCTCAAACTCATGCCTTTTAAGTTGATGATGCCATTCAACCATCTCATCCTCTGTAGCCCCCCTCTCCTCCTGCCCTCAATATTTCCCAGCATCAGAGTCTTTTCCAATGAATTCGTTCTTTGGATAAGGTGGCCAAAGTTTTTAATAAAGGCCATATATGACAAACACACAGCTAACAGCATGCTCCATAGTTAAAACTGAAAGCATTCCCTCTAAGATCAGGATAAAGGTGAGGATGTCCACTCTTGCCACTCTTATTCAACATATTTTTGGAAGTCCCAGCCACAAAAGAGAAGAAAAAGAATTAAAGAAACCCAAATAGGAAAAGTAGTAAAACTGTCACTGCTTGCAGATGACGTGACACTATACATAAAAATCCTAAAAATGCAACCAGAAAATTACATCAATTAATTCAATAAAGTGGCAGAAATCAAAGTTAATACAGAGAAATGTTACCTTTCTATATACTAACAACAAAACACAAGAAAGAGAAATTAAGAAAACAATTTCATTTATCTTTGCATCAAAAAGAATGTAACACCTAGGAATAAACATCCTTTAAGAGTCAAAAGATACATACTCTAAAAACTAAGACACTGATGAAAGAAAATAGAAGATGACACAACAAATGGAATGATATTCTGTGTTTTTGAGCTGGAAGAATCAATATTCTCAATATGACTATATTATCGAAGGCAATATAAAGATTCAGCACAATCCCTATCCATATTACCAATGACATTTTTCAGATATAGAATAAAGTTTTTTTTTTAATTTTTATGGAACACAAAAAGATTCTGAATAGCCAAAGTTTTCTTGAGAAAGTAAAATGGAGCTAGAGGAATCAGGGTCCCAGGCTTCAGACTATACTACAAAGCTACAGTAATCAAAAGAGTATGGTACTGGCATAAAGATAGACTTACAAATCAATGGGAGTGGATAGAAAGCCGAGAAATAAATCCATGTACTTATGGTCAATTAATCTACTACAGAAGAAGTAAGAATATACAGTGGAAAAAAGACAGTCTCTTTAATAAGCAGTGCTAGGTAAACTGGAAAACTACATGTAAAAGAAAGAAATTAGAACATTCTCTAACACGATGCATAAAAATAAACTCAAAATGGATTAAATGTAAGACTGGATACTATGAAGCTCATAGAGGAAAACATAGCAGAAAATTCTTTGACATAAATTTTAGCAGCATCTTATTGGATCCACCTCCTAGAGTAATATAAACAAAAACAAAAATGAACACATTGGGATTTAAGTAAAATTAAATGCTTTTGCACAGCAGAGGAAACCATAAACAAAACAAAAAGACAGCCTACATAATGGAAGAAAATATTTGCAAATGATGCAACAAACAAGAGATTAATCTCCAAAATATACAAGCATCTCATACAGCTCAATAACAAGAAAACAAAATCAGCCAAAAAATGGGCAGAAGGTTTAAATGGACATTTCTTTAAAGAAGACATGCAGACAGGAAAATAAAACATGAAAATATGTTCAACATCACTGATTATTAGAGAAATGCAAATAAAATCTACAATGAGGTGTCACCTCACACCAGTCAGAATGGCAATCATCAAAAAGTTTACAAACAATAAATGATGGAGAAGATGTGGAGAAAAAGGTATCTTCCTAGACTGTTGGTGGGAATATAAATTGGTACAGTTACTATGGAGAAAAGATCGGAGGTTCCTTTAAAAACTATAAATAGAGCTACCATATGGTCTAGCCATTCCACTCCTATGCATATATCTAGAGAAAACCATAAATTGAAAGGATACATGCACCCAATGTCCATAGCAGCTCTATTTACAATAACTCAGACATGAAAGAAACCTAAATTTCCACTGGAAGATGACTGGATAAAGAAAATTTGATATGATAGATACATAGATAGACAGACAGATTTGTTGTTGTTCAGTTGCTAAGTCGTGTCTGAGTTTGTGTGACCCCATGGACTGTAGCCAGTCCCCTTTGTCCTCCATTGTCTCTAGGAGTTTGCTCAAATTCATGTCCATTGAGTCCATGATGCTATCTAAACATTTCGTCCTCTGCTGCCCCATCTCCTTTTGCCTTCAATCATTCCCAGCATCAGGGTCTTTTCCTTCATGTCAGGTGGCCACAGTATTGGAGCTTCAGCTCTTCCAATGAAAAATCAGGGTGTATTTCCTTTAGGATTGACTGGTTTGATCTCCTTGTAGTCTTAGGGACTCTCAAGGGTCTTATCCAGCACCACAATTTGAAAGCATCAATTCTTTGGTGCTCGGCCTTCATTATGGAACAACTCTCACATTTGTACATGACTATTGGAAAAACCATTGTTTTGACTATATAGACCTTTGTTGGCAAAGTGATGTCTCTTCTTTTTAATACACTGTGTAGCTTTATCATAGCAATTCTTTCAAGGAGCAAGAATCTTTTACTTTTACTTTCATGGCTGCAGTCACCATCTGAAGTGATTTTGGTGTGTAAGAAAGAAAATCTATCATTTTTTCCCCATTCTATTTGACATGAAGTAATGAGACCAGATGCCATGATCTGAGATTTTTTTTTTTTCAATGCTGAGTTTCAAGCCAGCTTTTTCACTTTCCTCTTTCATTTCATCAAGAGGCTCTTTAGTTCCTCTTCACTTTCTGCTATTAGAGTGGTACCATCTGCATATCTGAAGTTGTTGATATTTCTCCTACCAATATTGATTTCAACTTGTGATTCTTCCAGCACAGAATTTCACATGATGTTAAATAAGTTAAATAAGCAGGGTGACAATATGAAGCCTTGTTGTACTCCTTTCCCATTTTGGAACCAGTTAATTGTTCCATGTCTGGTTCTGTTGCTTCTTGATCCACTAATCTCATTGTTTAGTCACTGAGTCATGTCTGACTCTTTGTGACCCCATGGACTATAGCCCGCCAGGCTCCTCTGTCCATGGGATTTCCCAGGCAAGAATACTATTGTGGGTTTCCATTTCCTTCTCCAGGGGCTCTTCCCAACCCAGGGATCAAAACTAGATCTCCTGTACTGTAGGGAAATTCTTTACCACTGAGCCACGGGGGCAGCCCTCTTGACCAACTCAGGAGACAAGTAAGGTGGTCTGGTACTCCCATCTCTTTAAGAATTTTCCACAGTTTGTTGTTATCCACACAATCAAAGGTTTTAGCATAGTCAATGAAACAGAAATATATATTTAGATAGATATGCAGAAGTAGATTGATAGGCAATGTAAAATTGAATATTTCTCAACCATCAAAAAAATGAAACAATGCCATTTGCAGCAACATGGATGGATGTAGAGATTATTATATTGAGTGAAGTCAGGCAGAGAAAGACAAATATCATATTATATTGTTTACATGTGAAATCTAAAAAAAATGATACAAATAAACATTTATAAAACAAATAGACTCACAGATATAGAAAACGAACTTATGTTTACCAAATCAGAAGGAGGAGAGAGAGGTAAATTAGGAGTTTGGGATTAACATATACACATTATGATATATTAAATAGATAATTAACAAAGGCCTTTTATGAGTTTGACTATTTTAGACTCATCATATAAATTATGTAATGTAGTATTCATTTTTCTGTGCTTACAAATTTCACTTAATGTAATCTTTACCATACTCACTTACATTGGAATTGAAAACAGACCATAGCAGTGAAAGCTCCAAGTCCAGGGAATTTCTTGAAATTTATTCTTTTTAAATGTCAAATAATATTCCACTCTGCATGCATATACTAGGCTTCCAAGGTGGCGCTAGTTGTAAATAACCCGCCTACCAACACAGGAGTTACAGGAAACACAGGTTTGATCCCTTGGTCGGGAAGATTCCCTGCAAGAGGGAATGACAACCCACTCCAGTATTCTTGTCTGGAGAATCCCATGGATAGAGGAGCCTGGCAGGCTACGGTCCATAGGATTGCAAAGAGTTGTAGAAGACTGAAGTGACTTACCATGCACACATGCATATACTGATTTTTATTTATCCATTCATCAATTAATGCATATTTAGATTGCTTCCATGTCCTGACTTTTGTGAATAATGCTGCATTGAACAGAGGTTTGCATATATCTCCTCAAGATTTTAAAAGAAACAACAAAATAAAGAGACAACATATAGAATCAGTGAAAATATTTGTAACCCATATATCTGATAAATTATTAATATTCAAACCATGTAAGGGACTGGACAACCCAGTAGCAAAAGAAATTACCTGATTAAAAAATAGGCAAATGATCTGAACAAACATTTCTCCACAGAAGGCATACACATAGCCAAAAGTTATATGAAAACGTGTTCAAAGTCACTAATTGTGAAGGAAATATAAATTTAAACCACAGTGGGATGTCATCTCACACCTGTTAGAATAGCTATTATTAAAAACAAAAAAAAAACAAAAAAAAAACACAAATGGTTAGATGTGGAAAAATAGGACTTTTGTACACTGTGTGAATGTAAGTTGCAACCATTATGATAAACAGTGTATAACTTCCTCAAAATCCAAAAATAGGACTGCAATATGATCAATCAATCATATCTTTGATATCCATAGGAATCAAATATTTCCTTTTGATTGACAGTTTCATAAAAGAGATATTTAGATTTTCTTATATCTGTTTTTTGAGATTTCACATACATGGGATGTGTAAAGTTTTATGTTTATTATTTTATTGGAGGAATTTGTAGAATATATTTTGTACAAATTTGATTCTGTGGTATTTATTGAGGTTATGTTTTTGTGAGATAAATAAAATTTTTGAAAATATTAATAGATTTTATGTAAATAACACCTGTTTTATGTAGTTAGGTATAAAATTCTATACATACGATTTCAACAATATTGATTTGTTCAATCAACAACTTTGCTTATTTTTTAGTCTTTCTAATCTATCAGTTTCTCTCTTTTTGTTTATTTTGATGCTTTTATTCTTTTTTAAATTGGAGGCTAATTACTTTACAATACTGTGGTGTTTTTTGCCATACTTTCACATGAAGCAGCCATGGGTGTACATGTGTTTCCCATTCTGAACCCCCCTCCCACCTCCTTCCCCATCACATCCCTCAGGGTCATCCCAGTGCACCGTCCCTGAGCACCATGTCTCATGCATCGAACCAGACTGGCAATCATTTTCACATATGATAATATACATATTTCAATGCTATTCTCTCAAATCATCCCACCTTTGCCTACTCCCACAGAGTCCAAAAGTCTGTTCTTTATATCTGTGTCTCTTTTGCTATCTAGCATATAGGGTCATTGTTACCATCTTTCTAAATTCCATATATATGCTTAATATACTGTATTGGTGTTTTTTCTTGCTGACTTACTTCACTCTGTATAATAGGCTCCAAGTTCATCCACCTCATTAGAACTGATTCAAATGCATTAATTTTAATGGTTGAGTAATATCCCATTGTGTATATATACCACAGTGTTCTTATCCATTTGTCTGCCAATGGACATCAGGGTTGATTCCATTTCCTGGCTATGGTAAACAGTGCTGTGGTGAACATTGGGGTGCACGTGTCTCCTTCAATTCTGGTTTCCTCGGTGTGTATGCCCAGCAGTGGGATTGCTGGGTCATATGGCAGTTCTATTTCCAGCTATTTAAGCAATCTCCACACTGTTCTCCATAATAGTTGTACTAGTTTGCATTCCCACCAACAGTGTGAGAGGGTTCCTTTTTCTCCACACCTTCTCCAGCATTTATGGTTTGTAGACTTTTTGATAGCAGCCAAATATTCTGACTGGCATGAGATGGTACCTCATTGTGGTTTTGATTTGCATTTTTCTGATAATGTGAGATGTTGAGCGATTTTTCATGTGTTTGTTAACCATCTGTATGTCTTCTTTGGAGAAATATCTGTTTAGTTCTTTGGCTTTACATTTGGTCTTACATTTATTTATTTTTTTTCTATTTTGTTTTAATTTAATTTTATTTTTTAACTTTACAATGTTGTATTGGTTTTGCCATATATCGAAATGAATCCGCCACAGGTATACATGTGTTCTTTAATCCGTTTTGAGATTATTTTTGTGTACAGTGCTAGAAAGTGTTGTAGCTTCATTCTTTTACAAATGGTGGACCAGTTTACCCAGCACCACTTGTTAAAGAGATTGTCTTTTCTCCATTGTATATTCTTGCCTACTTTGTCAAAGATAAGGTGTCCATAGGTGCTTGGATTTATCTCTGGGCTTTCTATTTTGTTCCATTGATCTATATTTCTGTCTTTGTGCCAGTACCATACTGTCTTGATGACTGTGGCTTTGTAGTAGAGCCTGAAGTCAGGCAGGTTGATTCCTCCAGTTCCATTCTTCTTTCTCAAGATTGCTTTGGCTATTTGAGTTTTTTTTTTTTTTTTTTTTTGTATTTCCATAAAAACTGTGAAGTTATTTGTTCTAGTTCTGTGAAAAATTTTGTTGGTAGCTTGATAGGGATTGCATTGAATCTATTGATTGCTTTGGGTAGTACACTCATTTTCACTATATTGATTCTTCTGATCCATGAACACGGCATATTTCCCCATCTATTTGTGTTCTCTTTGATTTCTTTCATCAACATTTTATAGTTTTCTATATATAGGTCGTTTGTTTCTTTAGGTAGATTTATTATTAAGTATTTTATTATTTTCATTGCAGTGGTGAATGAAATCGTTCCCTTAATTTATCTTTCTCTTTCCTCATTGTTAGTGTATAGGAATGCAAGGGATTTCTGTGTGTTGATTTTCTATCCTGCAACATTGCTAAATTCATTGATTAGCTCTGGCAATTTTCTAGTGGTGTGTTTAAGGTTTTTATGTATAGGTTCATGTCATTTGCAAACAGTGAGAGTTTCACTTCTTCTTTTCCAATCTGGATTCCTCTTATTTATTTTTCTTCTTTAATAGCATGGCTAAAGCTTCCAAAACTATGTTGAAAAGAAGTGGTGAAAGTGGGCACCCTTGTCTTGTTCCTGACTTTAGGGGAAATGTTTTCAGTTTTTCACCATTGAGGATACTATTTGCTGTGGGTTTGTCATATATAGCTCTTATTATGTTGTTATATGCATTCTATGCCTACTCTCTGGAGGGTTTTTATCATAAATGGATGTTGAGCTGTGTTAAGGGCTTTCTCTTCATCTATGGAGATAATCATATGGTTTTTATCTTTCAATTTGTTAATGTTCTGTATCACATTGATTGATTTGCAAATATTGAAGATTCCTTGCATCCCTAAGCATAAAGCCCGCTTGGTAATGATAAATGATCTTTTTTATATTTGTTGGATTCTGTTTGCTAGAATTTTGTTAAGGATTTTTACATCTATGTTCATCAGTGATATTGGCCTGCAGTTTTCTTTTTGTGTGTGTGTGTGGTATTTTTGTCTGGTTTTAGTATTAGAGTGATGTGGCCTCAAAGAATGAGTTTGAAAGTTTACCTTCCTCTGCAGTTTTCTGGAAGAGTTTGAGTAGGATAGGTGTTAGTGGAAAATGAAAGTGAAGTCGTTCAGTCTTGTCCGACTCTTTGCGACCCCATGGACTATAGCCTATAAGGCTCCTCCGTCCATTGGATTTTGCAGGCAAGAGTGTTGGAGTGGATTGCCATTTCCTTCTCCAGTGGATCTTCCCAACCAAGGAATCGAACCCAGGTCTCCCACATTGCAGGCAGATGCTTCACCATCTGAGCCACCAGGGAAGCCAGGATAGGTGTTAGCTCTTCCCTAAATTTTTGGTAGAATTCAGCTGTGAAGCCCTCTGGTCCTGGGATTTTGTTTGTTGGAAGATTTTTGATTACAGTTTCTATTTCCGTGCTTGTGATGGGTTTTTAAAGATTTTCTGTTTCTTCCTGGTTCAATTTTGGAAGGTTATGCTTTTGTAAGAATGTGTGCATTTCTACCAAGTTGTCCATATTATTGGCATATAGCTGCTGATAGTTGTGTCTTACGATCCTTTGTATTTCTGTGTTGTCTGTTGTGACTTCTCCATTTTCATTTCTAATTTTGTTGATCAGATTTGTCTCCCTTTTTTTTCTTGATGAGTCTGGCAAATGGTTTGTCTATTCTACTTATCTTCCCAAAGAACCAGATGTTAGCCTTGCTTAGTTTTGCTATGGTCCCCTTTGTTTATTTTTCAGTTATTTCTGCCCTAACTTTTTATGATTTCTTTCCTTCTACTAACCCTGGAGTTCTTAATTTTCTCTTTTTCTAGTTTCCTTAGGTTTAGACCTAGGTTATTTATTTGATTTTTCTCTTGTTTCTTGAGGTAAGCTTGTATTGTTACAAACCTTCCCCTTAGCACTGATTTACTGAATCCCATAGGTTTTGGGTTGTTGTGATTTCATTTTCATTTGTTTGTATGCATATTTTGAATTCTTCTTTGATTTCTTCTGTGATCTGTTGTTTATTCAGAAGCGTGTTGTTTAGCCTCCATATGTTTGTATTTTTAATAGTTTGTTTTCCTGCAGTTGACTTCTAATCTTACCTCGTTGTGATCAGAAAAGATGCTTGGAATGATTTCAATTATTTTGAATTTATCAAGGCTAGATTTATGGCCCAGGATGTGATCTATCCTGGAGAAGGTTCCGTGTGCACTTGAGAAAAAGGTGAAATTCATTGTTTTGGGATGAAATGTCCTATAGATATCAATTAGGTATAACTAGTCCATTATATCATTTAAAGTTTATGTTTCCTTGCTAGTATTCTGTTTAGTTGATCTATCCATAAGTGTGAGTGGGGTATTAAAGTCTCCCACTATTATTGTGTTACTGTTAATCTCCACTTTCACACTTGTTAGCATTTGCCTTACATAATTTGGTGCTTCTAAGTTGGGTGCATATATACTTATAATTGCTATATTTTCTTCTTGGATTGATCCTTTGATCATTATGTAGTGTCCTTCTTTGTCTTTTTTAACAGCCTTTATTTCAAAGCCTATTTTTTCTGATATGAGCATTGCTACTCCTCTTTCTTTTGGTCTCTATTTGCATGGAATATCTTTTTTAAGCCCTTCACTTTCAGTCTGTATGTTTCCCTTGGTTTCAGGTGGGTCTCTTGTAGACAGCATATATAGGGATCTTGTTTTTGTATCCATTCAGAAAGACTTTATCTTTTTGTTGGGGCATTCAACCCATTTACATTTAAGGTAATTATTGATAAGTATCATCCCGTTGCCATTTCCTTTGTTGTTCTGGGTTCGAGTTTATACACCTTTTCTGTGTTTCCTGTCTAGAGAAGATCCTTTAGCATTTGTTGGAGAGATGGTGTGGTGGTGCTGAATTCCCTTAGCTTTTGCTTGTCCATAAAGCTTTTGATTTCTCCTTCATATTTGAATGAGATCCTTGCTGGGTACAGTAATCTGGGTTGTAGGTTTTTCTCTTTCATCACTTTAAGTATATGCTTCCATTCCCTTTCTGGCCTGAAGAGTTTCTATTGAAAGATCAGCTCTTATCCTTATGGGAATCACCTTGTGAGTTATTTGTTGTTTTTCCCTTGCTGCTTTTAATATTTTCTGTTTGTATTTGATGTTCGTTAATTTTATTAATATGTGTCTTGTGGTGTTTCACTTTGGGTTAATTCTGTTTGGGACTTTCTGGGTTTCTTGGACTTGGGTGGCTATTTGTTTCCTCATTTTAAGGAAGTTTTCAAATATTATCTCCTCAAGTATTTTCTCATGGCCTTTCTTTTTGTCTTCTTTTTCTGGGACTCTTATGATTAAAATATTGGGGCATTTGACATTGTCCCAGAGGTCTCTGAGGTGGTCCTCATTTCTTTTAATTCTTTTCTCCTCTCTGCTTAATTTATTTCCAGAATTCTATCTTCTGTCTCACTTATCCTATCTTCTGCCTCAGTTTTTCTACCTTTGGTTCCTTCCAGAGTGCTTTGATCTCAGTTGTTGCATTATTCATTATTGACTGACTCTCTTTTATTTCTTCAGGTCCTTGTTAAACATTTCTTGCATCTTTGCAATTCTTGTATCCAGACTATTTAACTGTAGCTCCATTTTATTTTCAAGATTTTGGATCATTTTTACTATCATTATTCTGAATTCTTTTTCAGGTAGACTCCCTATCTCCTCCACTTTTGTTTGGTTTGGTGGACATTTATCATGTTTCTTTACCTGCTGAATATTTCTCTGCCTTTTCATCTTGTTTAGATTGCTGTGTTTGGGGTGGCCTTTCTGTAGACTAAGTTTGTGGTTCCTTTTTATTGTAGAGGTTCCTCCCTGTAGGTGGGGTTGGACGAGTGGCTTTTCAAGGTTTCCTGGCTAGGGAAAATTTTGTCAGTGTTCTGGTGGGTGGAGCTGGATCTCCTCTCTCTGGAGTGCAATGAAGTGTCCAGTAGTGAGTTTTGAGGTGTCTGTGGGTTTGGTTTGACTTTTTGCCATCTGTATTTTAGTGCTCAGGGTTGTGTTCCTGCATTGTTGGAGAATTAGCTTGGTATTTCTTACTCTCAGTCTTGTTGGCTCTTGGGTGGAACTTGGTTTCAGTGTAGGTTATGGAGGCTTTTGGATGAGTTCTTGTCAACTAATATTCACTGGAGTAAGGAATTCTCTGGTGTTCTCAAGTTTTGGATTTAAACCTCCTGCCTGTGGCTTTCAGTCTTATTCTTACAGTAGTCTCAATACTTCTCCATCCATACAACACCTATGATAAAACATATTGGTTAATGGTTAAAAGATGCTCCACAGAGAGGTACACCCAAAGAGGTTCACAATGGAGAAGAGAAGAGGGAGGAGGGAGACAGACGTGACCAGGAGGAGAAGATGGGGAATCAAAAGTGAAGAGAGCATTCTAGCCAGTAATCAATTTTCTATGTGTTCTCCACAGTGTGGAACACTCAGAGACTTTCACAGAGTTCCATAGAGAAGAGAAGAGAGAAGAAGGAGATAGAGGTGACCAGGAATAGAAGAAGGGAAGTCCAAAGACAGTCTAGAGTCAAATTTAGCCAGTAATCAATTCCCTATTGTTCTCCGCAGCCCAAAACATCCAAAATGATTTACAGAGCTGGGTAGAGAAGAGAAGAGGGAGGGAGGAGATAGAGGTGCCCTGGGGGAGAAAAAGGAGAGTCAAAAGGGAGGGGGAGAGCAATTAAGCTAGTAATCACTCTCCTAAATAAAAATTGGTACTGAAGATTGGATTTAAAGGTACAAAATTGATAACAAAAAACAAAAAGCAAAGATTAAAAATCTAGGGTAGAGGTTAGACTCTCAAAAATACAATATTAAAATAAAAACTCACAAAAATAATAATAATAATATGTATATATGAAATTTGCTTTAAAAATAAGGTCTTTTTTTGCAAGCAAATAGTAGGTTATAAGAGTGAAAATTAAAGGAGTAATAAATAACTGAAAAATTAAAAAAATAAAAATTGCAAAATGATAATAGTAAAATATATCTTGGAATTTCTCTGGAGCTGTTGAGTGAGTGCAGTGTGGGGTCAGTTCAGTTTTAGATAGTTCCTTGTTCCAGCTTATACTTCTTCTCAAGGTTTATAGTCCCTTCCAGTGTAGTCAGTGCTAACTACTGGATGTTAATCTTTTGCACTTACCACTTCCAGAGCAGTTCCCTCTTCTTTGTTCATTTTGGCTTCCTCTGTTTGCAAGTCTGTTCAGTGTCTAATTTCCGCCCTGAGACAAGGGTTGAAAGAGGTCACTTATGTAGGCTAACTTCTTCAGTTGTGCTGTGGGGAGGGAGGAGCACTGCAAACAAACATCACTGGTGTTTGTGGGGAGTGCTCGCAGTGTCTAGACCACACTGGGTTTGCCCCCACTCGTGGCATGTGTGCTTTCCCAGTCTACATTGCTCAGGCTCCAGGTTGCTCTGCAGGGGAGCAGTTTAAAGCGGGCCCTGGGTTTCACATACACTTCCCAGGTCTAAGCCACTCAGGTTCACATTCTGGAGTACTCCGCAAAGGCACAGACTCAGTTGGGCCTGCGTTTTGTGCCCTTCCCAGGTCCCAGCAGCTCAGGCGACCATGTGCTTGGTGAACACACTCTCTCAGCTGGGCAGTGCATCTTATCGCCTCCCCAGTCCCAGCCCCTTTGTTTCCTGGGTGTGCCACAAGAGTTCCGTCTCAGGTATGCAGTGTGTCTCCTCTGGGGAGCTGATCTCTGATTGTGACCCCCCTGGCAGATGTCAACTGTCCAGGATCCCAGGAAAACTTCGTTAGTAACTGGGAGCCTGACCACAGTTTGGTGGAGGATGCCATCTCTGGGACCAAGATTGCCCCTAGTCTTCCTGCTCTGGCTGTTGCTCGACTGCCTCTATGCCTCCAGCAGGGTGAGGGGCCAGTCTGCAACTAGCTAGCTCTCCTCTGGTATTCACTCAATCCTTTTTTCTGTGAGTGGGCCAGGCTATGCCTCACAGCTTTATGCAGGAAAGTTCTCTCTCTCTCTCTTTTTCTTTTTTCTCTCTGGATATCCCACAGTTTGGGTTGCTTTCTCATGTTAGCTCCTTCAGATTGTCCTCAGGGCATTCGTGCCCAGTCCCCACCCCATGCATGCAGCCCTCACCTCCCTGTTCAGCTCCCGGTTGCTTTTGGCAGACGTGAGGGTCTGGGCTACCTCTCCACTGGGAGTCATGGCTAGGCGCGTAATCTGTAGTGGTTTTTTTTTTTTTTTTCTCTTTCTTCCTTCAGGTTATGTTGCCCTCCAAGATTCCAAACTCCCCGCAGACCCACCGGTGAGAGAATTTCCTGGTGTTTGGAAACTTCTCCTCCTTCATGACTTCCTCCCCAGGATGGGTCTCCATCCCTAACTCTTTTGTCTCTCTTTTCATCTTTTATATTTTTCCCTACCTCCTTTCAAAGAGAATGGGCTGCCTTTCTGGTTGCCTGGTGTCCTCTGCGGCGTTCAGAAGTTGTTTTGTGGAATTTGCTCAGCATTCAAATGATCTTTCAATGAATTCGTGGGGGAGAAAATGGTCTCTCTGTCTTATTCCTCCACCATCTTAAGACTGCCCATCTATGTTTGTCTAAGAGATAAATTCATATTTTAAACTGCAATCATTGTGTATATGTGTCTACCCAAATTTCCCCAAGCAATAACATATGTACTCATTATGTTCTGTATATACTGCTAAACATTTGGCCCTGAATGATTTACTAAGATAGATATTTACACTCACTTGCCATATTTCATATTATCCTTCTGAATAGTTTGTCTTCTTGGTGGAATACTCTTTCCAAATTGTTAGAATACTCTTTCCAAATATGCTTTCAAAGAGAATACTAATGTAAACATTCCTAGGCTGTGGATTTCTGAAACCATATTTTATTTCTCTGTTAACATTTAAATAATGATATACTTGGATGTAAAGTCCTAAAGTTAAAGTTTCTTTCCATCAGAACTCTTTTGTGTTCTTGTATCATTGTTTCTATCAAGAACAATAAGAACCTTAGTATGTGATCTCCTCTTTCTATGCAAATGCTCCCCACATTTCCCTTTGATGTTCTTAAATTTCACTAATAAATTATTCCTGCAGATTTTTTTTAAAACTATTATGTTTGGTCTCTATAAGTCTGTTAAGCTAATGACTTTATATCTACCTATAACTTGGGGAAATTCTCAGGCATGATTTTTTTTCTTTGTTTTTATTTTTCCCTATGAAATTGGCTTTATTGTATAGTATTTGTCTTTTTTTAAATTATTATTATTATATGTTTTTAAGAACTTCTTTGTTCCATTTATTTATCCTCTTTTAAGTTTAATATGCATATGTTGATACTTGTACTCTTATTCTTTTATTCCATATACCCTACATTTTCTTTTATATACATTTTTACTTTCCTGTTTCCTGGGAGAGTTCTTAAACCTGATTTTTTAGTTCACTAATTCCTTTTTTGAGGATATCTTTGGTCAGACAGCCAATGTATTCAATGTTGTTTTTTAATTTATTTCTACTTCATTTCCTATAACCTCCTTTATATTTGAGTATTTGTACTATATTTATGAACTATTTTTAAAATGATCTATTATCCATAAGCTTACTCTGGAATAGTTTGTTTAGTTTCTTTCATTTATTTGATTATCTTTTGGTTTCTCAGATATCTTATTATTTTTCTTGTTAGCTCATATATTCTTGCACATAGACACTGCATTGCCTGCTGATATGTATCTCAGAGATGAAGGAAATCCTTGACCCTGAATTTGACCATTTTTTTGAAATGCACTCCATATATTTTCTTCAGGAATATTGTCCCTCAGGAAGCAGTACCATGCCTTGACATCAACCACTGCTTTTTCTAAGGGCTATTTTCTTTGTTTGTTGCCATTTAACTTAAAGCTCAGTGAAGAGAGTGCTCAGAGGCCTAGTTGACCTGAAATTAGTAGTAGTCACCCTCCTTCCAGCTGGGATTGAGCATTGCCCTGATAATATGCAGCCACTTTTGGTTGCTGCTGAGATGACACTGCTGTTTTTCTCCCTCATGTTGGTGACAAGAAAGGAAATGATCCACCCAGGTAAATGTAAAAAAGAAAAAGTGTAAAAATGATGCTTTAGACTAAATGTTTTGGGAGAATTGTCCATCCAAATTCATATGTTAAATTCTAATACCCAACATAATGGTATTAGGAGGTAAGTCCTGTGGGACATGATTAGGTCATGAGGACTGAGTCTTCATGAATGACACTAGTACTTCTAATGGGATTTGTGTTCTTATAGAAGAGACTCTAAGGAGCTCACTCACCCTTCTGCCCAGTGAGGACACAGTGAGAAGATGACCACCTATTAACCAGGAAGTGGGGTCTCAAAATAGGAGAAGGCAATGGCACCCCACTCCAGTACTCTTGCCTGGAAAATCCCATGGATGGAGGAGCCTCTTAGGCTGCAGTCCATGGGGTTGCCGAGGGTTGGACACGACTGAGCGACTTCACTTTCACTTTTCACTTTCATTCATTGGAGAAGGAAATGGCAAACCACTCCAGTGTTCTTGCCTGGAGAATCCCAGGGACGGAGGAGCCTGATGAGCTGCCATCTATGGGGTCACACAGAGTCGGACACGACTGAAGTGACTTAGCAACAGCAGCAGGGGTCTCAAACTAAATCTGTCATCACCTTGATCTTAGGCTTCCCAAGTTCCAGAACTATAAAAAATTAATTTCTGTTGTTTTTAAGCCACCCAGGGTATAGCATTCTCTTATAGCAGCCTGAATGGAAAAAAAAAAAAAAGAATGTCAGTCACTCAGTTATATTGAACTCTTTGTGACACCATGGAGGAGCCTGCTAGGCTCCTCTGTTCATGGAATTCTCCTGGCAAGGATACTGAAGTGGGTTGCCACTCCCTTCTCCAGAGGATCTTCCTGACCCAGGGATCAAACCCAAGTCTCCTGCATTGCAGGTAGATTCTTTAGTATCTGAGTCACCAGGGAAGCTCTGAATGGACTGAGACAAACAAGAAGCTTTTTCTGACTTATCCCCTGACCATAGTAGATAAGTGGTCTTCTTCTTTGGAAACAGTTTCTTTCTCCTCTCACATTGGGTCCCAACCAGATTTTGAATCTCCGGGTGTTTCTCATTTTTATATATAGATCCTGGGATCCATCAAATTCTCTCTCATTTTTGTCACCTCAACATGAATTTGGGTTCAATGCAGTGAGTTATTAGCTTCTGTTAATTCATTCTCTCATCAGAAACAAGGCAGTTGCAATATTTTTTTTTCATTTATTTGTTGAAAAGATATAATTCTTTCAAGGTTTTTTGAATTAAGTTACAGAGAAATGTCCTACAATCCATTTTTTTAAAGTATGCTGCTGCTGCTAAGTTGCTTCAGTTGTGCCCAACTCTGTGTGACCCCATAGATGGCAGCCCACCAGGCTTCCCCTTCCCTGGGACTCTCTAGGCAAGAATAGATCAATGGAAAAATAAATCATGCAGCAACATATCTGCTTTAAGTTATAAAAAAATAGAATATGTTAATCATCATATCAATTACACAAAGGCTATGAAAATGGATACTTATAAATTGGAATAAGTAAAGTGTTCACTTTATTCCATTTCCTTCCCTCATGGCTCAGTTAGTAAAGAATCTACCTGCAATGCAGGAGACCCAGGGTCGATTCCTGGGTTGGGAAGATTACTCTGGAGAAGGAAATGGAAACGAACTCCAGTATTCTTGCCTGAAGAATCACATGCACAGAGGAGCCTGGCAGGCTACAGTCCATGGGGTCACAAGAGTCAGACATGACTTAGTGACTAAATGATCACCACCACTTTAAAGAACAGTGTACAAATAGACTAAATAGCTTAGTTCAAATTTTAGACTCATCATACTCATGGAAAAAGACAAGGATATCTCATCTTACTTTCTTCTTTATTTATCCATTTCAGAGCCTAACTTTATTATTACTTTGAAAGTGTATGTGTATGCATTTTGGCTTTTTCCTCAACAGAAAATTATAGTGACATTCCATAGTTTGCATGTCTGAAGTTCTTTGCTTGTATTACTTTTCACTGTCAGTGAAAAGCATGATAAGAAATATCATAAATAAATAGGTGATATATGTATATATTACCATTTAGCTTTGTTTTACAAATTAAAAATAAAATATTTAAAGGGGTTATTTAAAGCTGAGTATCATTAGATACAGTGAACACACCAAAAGTCAGTTTTTATATGTTTTAAATGTATATGGAATCCATACTCCTTTTCTGTTCCTATTTTATTGAGCCACTGAAGGTTTTATGGTAAGAAAAATTCATGGTTTGGGGGAATATAAGCATAATCATGCCTATTTAATTCCACATAGCTTGGAAACTCTTTGTAATAATAAAAATGCCTCCCTGGGACCTACACTATTGATTTAAATCAATCACACTATATTATACTTCAGTGGTTGCAACACTTGGAAGTCTGGATCTAGTAGTAATATAAATCTCTTTTTTCCAGATATTTGTGATAATTTTATGAAAATTGTGCACTGAAGGCTACAATACAAAAAATACAATTTTATCATAGACATCCTTCAACAGAATTTTCAAAATTCAAGTTTTTAGAGCAAGAAAATTATTATCTTAAAGTGAGTTAATAATGATATTTTAACTGATTTATCTATGAAGGGGAATTATTAGTAATTGTATAGATTAGAATTTGCATTATTACTTTACTTTATTGACTTCTTTCTGATTTCAGTGTAACCAGGTTGAAGATTTATTAGTGAAATAGAGCCTATTTCATGTGGATGTTTTATGACTAGAAAATACGAAGTGTTTCAGGATGAATGTCCATTGTAAATATTACTTTAACAACTGCTGTCTTTTAAAATTATACATCCCCAGCTTCTAGTTCAAGATGGTGAAGTAGAAGGATGTGTTCTTATCTCCTCCTGCAAAAGCACCAAAATTGCAACTAGCTGTTGAACAACAATCAACAGGAGGACACTGCAATCCACCAAAAAAAGACACTCCATATCCAAAGACAAAGAAGAAGCTGCAGCAAGATGATAAGAAGGACACAATCACGAAAAAATCAAATTCCATACCCACTGGGTGGATGACCCACAAACTGGAGAATAATAATACCAAAAACGTTCTCTCACTGTTATGAAGGTTCTGAACCCCACGTCAGGGTTCCCAGCCTGGGGATCCAACAAAGGAACTGGGACTCCCCAGGGAATCTTGCGTTGAAGGCCAACAGGATTTGATTACAAAACTTCCACAGGGCTGGGAGAAACAGAGACTCCAGTCTTGGAGGGCGCAAACAAACTATTGGGTACACCAAGACCCATAGAAGACTGAGTCAAAACTACCTGCTAGTTTTGGAGAGCCTCCTGTGGAGGCGTGGGTTAGCAGGGGCTTACCGAGGGATGTGGGCACTGGCAGCAGCATTTTGGGAATGTCCCCTTTGGTATAAATCTTCTTGGAGCTGGCTGTTAATCCAACTATAGAGGCTACAGACCCAAGTGCTGGGTCACCTGATGACAAAAACCTACCAGGGAGGATTCACAACCCCACCCATCAGCAAATAATCAGAGAAAAGCTTTACTGAGCAAGGCCCTGCCAACCAGAGCAAGACCCAGGTTTTCCCACTGCCAGTCCTTCCCATCAGGAAGCTTGCACAAGCCTCTTAGCCTCCTCCATCAGAGGACAGACAGAAGAAGCAAGAACCACAGTCCCATGGCAGCTAGAAGAAAAACCACATTACAGAAAGTTAATCAGGATGAAAAAGCAGAAAGTTATGTTGCAGATGAAGGGACAAGATAAAGCCCCAGAAAAACAACTAAATTAAGTGGAGATAGGCCACCTTCCAGAAAAAAGAACTTTGAATAATAATAGTGAAGATGATCCCGGATCTTGGGAAAACAATGGAGAAGATGCAAGAAATGTTTCCCAAACACCTAGCAGAACTAAAGAACAAACAAACAGAGATAATACATTAGAAGTAATCAATAGCAGAATAACTGAGGCAGAGGAATGGATAAATGACCTGGAGGACACAATTATGGAAATCACTGCCACAGAACAGAATATAGGGGGAAAAAAAAAAACAAGGAAAAGAAATGAAGACAGCCTAAGAGACCTCTGGGACAATATTAAATGCATTAACATTTGCATTATAGGGGTCCCAGAAGGAGAAGAGAGAGAGAAAGGACATGAGAAAATATTTGAAAAGATAATAGCTGAAAACTTCCATATCATGGGAAAGTAAATAGTCAACCAAGTACAGGAAGCACAAAGAGTACCAGGAAGGATAAACCCAAGGAGCAACACATGGTAATCAAACTGACAAAAATTAAAGACAGAGATAAATTATTAAAAGCAACAAGGGAAAAACGACAAATAACATACAAGGGAACTCTCCAGGCTGTCAGCTGATTTCTCAACAGAAACTGTACAAGTCAGAAGGGAATGGTATGACTTATTTAAAGTGATGAAAGGGAAGAACTTACAACTAAGAGTACTCAACCCAGCAAGGCTCTCCTTCAGATGTGATGGAGAAATCTAAAGCTTTATAGACAAGCAAAAGTTAAGAGAATTTAGCACCACCAAATCATCTTTACAAGAAATGCTAAAGGAACTTTTCTAGGCAGGAAACATAAGAGAAGAAAAAGACTTACAGAAAATAAATCCCAAGCAATGAAGAAAACAGCAATAGGATCATACATATTGATAATTAGCTTAAATGTAAGTGGATTAAATACACCAACCAAAAGACAGACTGGATGGGTAGATGAAAAGATGTGCATGAATGCACTTCCACTTACCACATCACTCTGCTCGACCTCCCCCAAAATATACGTATTTATTTTATATTATGAGGTTAATCATGGTCGCATTATGGCTTGCAATTGTAATTATCTTTTTGTGTGGCTATTGATTGTCAAAACGGATAAACATCTTTTATTATTGTGATTGGTAGTAGTGATTTAGTCGCTAAGTTGTGTCTGATTCTTGTGACCCCATGGACTGTAGCCTGCCAGGCTCCTCTGTCCATGGGATTCTTCAGGCATGAATACTGGAATTGGTTGCCATTTACCTCTCCAAAGGATCTTCCAGGATCTTCCAGGAATTGAACTCTGGTCTCCAAAGAATTGCAGGCAGATTCTTTACCATCTGAGCTATGAGGGAAACTATTGTGATTATGTAACTATTATTCACTTAATATTTTGTATCATGATTGGTCAACAAAAAAAATGATAGAATTCTATAACACCAAAACTACCATTGAATAGAAAAACCTGTAATCACTTTTCAAAATCCAGATGCATATCAGAATTATATTGAATTTTCTCTGAAAAATACAAATGCCTAGGTATTGCTTTTTTTCCTCCAGAGCTCCAGATATGTTTCTAATGAGCAGTCATATTTACAAACAACTGGACTATATGATGATCTTTTCCTTTTATCTGGTTTTTTTTTTTCACTTTTTTAACTTCATATTCAGTGCTTCCATTTCATTCAGATTATGTGTTCCAATTTCTGCATCTCTTCCTTATCTTTTTTGATGTTCTTTCTCAAGCTTTTATCAAATGTAGTAGAAAAGCTTTAGTGTATATATATTAGAAAACTTATGAATTTTTGCCTTAATAAAAAAAATGTATGGCATTTTGATTCCACTAGTTTGACTTAGTATGATTAAAAATGATTGATTCTTAATTTAAAAAATAAATATGAAACAAGCAATAAAGTTTTCCTGTATAGAGCAGGGAACAATAGCCAACATTTTGTAATAACATAAAATGGCAACAAAATTTCCAAAATAATGTATGTGTATGTGTATAACTAAATCACCTTGCTGTGCACCTGAAACATTCTAAGTCAACTATACTTCAATAAAATATAAATATTAAGAACAAAATATGCATTCCCAAATCTTGTCATGAAGCAACAAAAATACACAGACCATTCTAAATTGAGAAACATCCTGTAAAGTAATTGGCTTAGAATCTTCAAAAATATTATCATGAAAGACTTAAAAATAGAGGCAGAATAACTAGCTATATAGATGGGGAAACAGTGGAAACAGTGTCAGACTTTATTTTTGGGGGCTCCAAAATCACTGCAGATGGTGACTGCAGCCATGAAATTAAAAGACTCTTACTCCTTGGAAGGAAAGTTATGAGCAACCTACATAGCATATTGAAAAGCAGAGACATTACTTTGCCAACAAAGGTCCGTCTAGTCAAGGCTATGGTTTTTCCAGTGGTCATGTATGGATGTGAGAGTTGGACTGTGAAGAAAGCTGAGCACTGAAGAATTGATGCCTTTTTTTTTTTTTTAATTTTACATAATTGTATTAGTTTTGCCAAATATCAAAATGAATCCGCCACAGGTATGAACTGTGGTGTTGGAAAAGACTCTTGAGAGTCCCTTGGACTGCAAGGAGATCCAACCAATCCATTCTGACGGAGATCAGCCCTGGGATTTCTTTGGAAGGAGTGATGCTAAAGCGAAAACTCCAGTATTTTGGCTACCTCATGCAAATAGTTGACTCATTGGAAAAGACTCTGATGCTGGGAGGGATTGGGGGCAGGAGGAGCAGGGGACGACAGAGGATGAGATATCTGGATGGCATCACTGACTCGATGGACGTGTGAGTGAACTCCAGGAGTTGGTGATGGACAGGGAGGCCTGGCGTGCTGCGATTCATGGGGTCGCAAAGAGTTGGACACGACTGAACGACTGAACTGAAGTGAACTGAACTAGCAGTATTGGTTATAAATAGACATAATTAAGTGTATTGTCAAATTATTTTTGATTCCTAAATTAAAAATAAAATAAAAAGGGAAACCTTGTACACTTTTGTTGGGAATGTAAATCAGTGGAGCCACTGTGCAAATAAGTATGGAGGTTTCTCAAAAAACTAAAAATAAAACTACCATATGACCCAGCTACTCCAATATCAAATATATATATATAGATAAATAGATAGATATTAATTTGAAAAGATACATGCACCCCCATGTTCATAGCAGCATTATTTACAATTGCCAAGAAATGGAAGCAATATTAAGTATCCATCAACACATGAATGGATAAAGATGTGGTGTGTACATACACACATACACACACAAATTGGACTATTACTCAGCTCTAAAAATAAAAGAAATTTTGGCATTTGAAACTACATGTATGGGTTTTAAAAATATTTTCAACACTTTAATTATAATAAAATGTACAAATATAGTTATATATATTTAAAGTATACAGCACAATAAGTTAATATACATATGCATTGTGGAATGGTTCCCATGATCAAGATAAATAAGACATCCATCACCTCATGTAGTTCAATTTTTAAGGAAATAAGGATACTTAAGAGGAACTGTCAAAAAATTTCAGGTATACAATATTATATTATTTAACTACATTTATCATGTTTTCCGGGCTTCCCTGGTGGCACAGAGGGGAGAGAAATCACCTGCAATGTGGGAGACCTGGGTTCAATCCCTGAGTTGGCAAGATCCACCTGGAGGAGGGAATGGTGACCCACTCCAGTATTCTGGAGATTCTGGATTCTCTGGAGATTCTGGAGAATCTCCATGGACAGAGGAGCCTGGCGGGCTACAGTCCATGGGGTTACAGAGAGTTAGACACGACTGAGTGACTAAGCACAGCGCCATGTTGGACATTAGATCTTCAGAACTTATTTAAATGTAACTGTACCCTTAGACATATATAGAGCCATTTCCCCCTCTCTCCAGTCCCAAGCAACAACCATTCTATTTTTTTTTTCAGTCTTCATTCTTAAAAAATTCTTTTTAAAGAATTTATTTATTTTCAATTGAAGGAAAATAGCAAGAAGAGATAAGAAAGCCTTGCTCAGCAATCAATGCAAAGAAATAGAGGAAAACAACACAATGGGAAAGACTAGAGATCTCTTCAAGATAATTAGAGATACCAAGGGAACATTTCATGCAAACATGGGCTCGATAAAGGACAGAAATGGTATGGACCTGACAGAAGAAGAGGATATTAAGAAGAGGTGGCAAGAATACACAGAATTGTAAAAAAAAAGATCTTCCTGACCCAGATAATCACGATGGTGTGATCACTCACCTAGAGCCAGATATCCTGGAATGTGAAGTCACATTGGCCTTAGAAAGCATTTCTACGAACAAGCTAGTGGAGGTGATGGAATTCCAGTTGAGCTATTTCAAATCCTGAAAGATGATGCTGTGAAAGTGCTGCACTCAATATGCCAGCAAATTTGGAAAACTCAGCAGTGGCCACAGGACTGGAAAAGGTCAGTTTTCATTCCAATCCCAAATAAAGGCAATGCCAAAGAATGCTCAAACTACCATACAACTGCACTCATCTAACACGCTAGTAAAGTAATGCTCAAAATTCTCCAAGCCAGGATTCAGCAATACATGAACCGTGAATTTCCAGATGTTCAAGCTGGTTTTAGAAAAGGCAGAGGAACCAGAGATCAAATTGCCAACATCCAGTGGATCATCCAAAAAGCAAGAGAGTTCCGGAAATACATCTATTTCTGCTTTACTGACTATGCCAAAGCCTTTGACTGTGTGGATCACAAAAAACTGTGGAAAATTCTGAAAAAGATGGGAATACCAGACCACCTGACCTGCCTCTTGAGAAATTTGTATGCAGGTCAGGAAGCAACAGTTAGAACTGGACATGGAACAACAGACTGGTTCCAAATAGGACAAGGAGTATGTCAAGGCTGTATATTGTCACCCTACTTATTTACCTTATATGCAGAGTACATCATGAGACATGCTGGGCTGGAAGAAGCACAAGCTGGAATCAAGATTGCTGGGAGAAATATCAATAACCTCAGATATGCAGATGAAACCACCCTTATGGCAGAAAGTGAAGAGGAACTAAAAAGCCTCTTGAAGAAGGTGAAAGAGGAGAGTGAAAAAAATTGGCTTAAAACTCAACATTCAGAAAACGAAGATCATGGCATCTGGTCCCATCACTTCATGGGAAATAGATGGGGGAACAGTGGAAACAGTGTCAGACTTTATTTTTGGGGCTCCAAAATCACTGCAGATGGTGACTGCAGCCATGAAATTAAAAGACTCTTGCTCCTTGGAAGGAAAGTTATGACCAATCTAGATAGCATATTGAAAAACAGAGACATTACTTTGCCAACAAAGGTCCATCTAGTCAAGGCTATGGTTTTTCCAGTGGTCATGTATGGATGTGAGAGTAGGACTGTGAAGAAAGCTGACCACTGAAGAATTGATGCTTTTGAACTGTGGTGTTGGAGAAGACTCTTGAGAGTCCCTTGGACTGCAAGGAGATCCAACCAGTCCATTCTGAAGGAGATCAGCCCTGGGATTTCTTTGGAAGGAATGATGCTAAAGCTGAAACTCCAGTACTTTGGCCACCTCATGCAAAGAGTTGACTCATTGGAAAAGACTCTGATGCTGAGACGGATTGGGGCAGCAGGAGAAGGGATGACAGACGATGAGATGGCTGGATGTCATCATTAACTCAATGGATGTGAGTCTGAGTGATCTCTGGGAGTTGGTGATGGACAGGGAGGCCTGGTGTGCTGCTATTCATGGGGTCGCAAAGAGTCGGACAGGACTGAGCGACTGAACTGAACTGAACTACTTTACAGAATTTTGTTGTTTTCTGTCAAACCTCAACATAAATCAGACATAGGTACATATATCGCCTCCCTTTTGAACCTCCCTCACATCTCCCTCCTCATTCCACTCCTCTAGGCTGATACACAACCCCTGTTTGAGTTTCCTGAGCCATGCAGCTAATTCCTGTTGACTATTTTACATACGGTAATGTAAGTTTGCATGTTACCCTTTCCGTACATGTCACCCTCTCATCTCCCTCCCTATGTCCTTAAGTCTATTTTCTATGTCTGTTTCTCCATTGCTGCCCTGTAAATAAATTCTTCAATATCATTTTTCTAGACTTCGTATATGTGTTAGAATACAATATTTATCTTTCTCTTTCTGACTTGCTTCACTCTGTAAAGCCTCTGCCTGCAATACAGGAGACCTGGGTTCAATCCCTGGGTTGGGAATATCCCCTGGAGAAGGAAATGGCAATCCACTATAGTACTTTTGCCTGGAAAATCCCATGGGTGGAGGAGCCTGGTAGGCTACAGTCCATGGGGTTGCAAGGAGTCAGAAATTACAAAGAGAGTTCACTTCCACTTTCACTGTGTATAATAGGCTCTAGGTTCATCCATCTCATTAGAACTGATTTAAATGTGTTCCTTTTTATGGCTTGGTACTATTGCATTGTGTATATGTACCACAAATTCTTTATCCATTCATCTGTCGATGGACATCTAAGTTGCTTTCATGTTCCAGCTATTGTAAATAGTGCTGCAATAAACAATGGGATACATGTGTCTTTTTCAATTTTGGTTTCCTCAGGGTATATGCCTAGGGTGGATTATAAGAGACTATTATGAACAACTATATGGCAACAAAATGGAAAACCAGGAAGAAATGGACAGATTCTTAGAAAAGTTCAATCTTTCAAGAATGAACCAGGAATAAATAGAAATTATGAACAACCCAACTGCAAGCACTGAAATTGAAACTGTGATAAAAAATCTCCCAAAAAACAAAAGCCCAGGACCATATGGCTTCACAGGAGAATTCAATCAAATATTTGTATCACACGGTGGCTCAGATGGTAAAGCATTTGCCTGCAATGCGGGAGACCAGGGTTTAATCCCTGGATTGGGAAGATCCCCTGGAGAAGGAAATGGCAATCCATTCCAGTACTTTTGCCTGGAAAATCGCATGGATGGAGGAGCCCGGTAGGCTACAGTCCATGGGGTCGTAAAGAGTGAGACACGACTAAGCAAGTTCACTTTAATGTCTGTCCTTCTAAAACTCTTTCAAAACAATTGCAGAGTAAGGGACACTTCCAAACTCATTCTATGAGTCTACCATCACCCTGATACTAAAACCAGACAAAGACAACATACAAAAAAGAAAACTACAGGTCAGTATCACTGATGAACATAGATGCAAAAATCCTCAACAAATTTTTACCAAACAGAATTCAGCAACACATCAAAAAGCTCATACACCATGATCAAGTTGGGTTTATTCCAGGGACGCAAGCATTCTTCAATATATGCAAATCAATAATTGTGATACACCATATTAAAAATTTTAAATATAAAAGCCATATGATCATCTCAATAGATACAGAAAAGGCCTTTGATAAAATTCAGCACCCATTTATGATTAAAACTCTTCAAAAAATGGGCATAGAAGGAATCTACCTTGACATAGTAAAGACCATATATGATAAGCCTACAAAAACATTATTCTCAATGGTGAAAAACTGAAAGCATTCTCCCTAAGATCAGTAACAAGACAAGGGTGTCCACTTTCATCATTAGTATTCAACATAGTTTTGGAAGTTCTAGCTACAGCAATCAAAGAAGAAAAAGAAATAAAAGGAATCCAGATTGTAAAAGAAGAAATAAAGCTCTCACTGCAGATGACATGATACTGTACATAGAAAACCCTAAAGATAGTACCAGAAAATTACTAGAGCTAATCAGTGAATTTAGCAAAGTTGCAGGATACAAAATTAATACACAGACATCACTTGAATTTCTATATACTAGCAATGAAAAATCAGAAAGATAAATTAAGCAATCAATCCCTTTCACCATTGAAACAAAAAGAATAAAATATCTAGGAATATTCTATTACTATGAATTGGTCCCTTTAAAAAAAATTCAGATTTAAGTGATACTATATTGTACTTATATATGTCTGTACTTATATATGCCAAGTAAATATATATTTACTTGGCATAATGCCTTCCAGATTCATTCATGATTTTTCAAATGGCAGAATTTTTAGGCTAAATAACATTTCACTGTGTGTGTGTGTATATATATATATACACACACACAATGAAATATTATTTATCAAAATAATGTATATATTTTACTTATCCATTCTTATATTGAAGGATTTCTAGGTTGTTTTCAAGTTTTTGTAATTTTAAATATTGCTACAATGAACGTGAGACTCCAGATACATCTTGGAGTTACTGTACCTGGATGGACTTGGAGAATATTTAGTAAGTGAAATATGTGAGACAGAGAAAGACATACTATATTTTATCACTTATATGTGGAATCTAAAATTATAACAAACTAGTGAATATATTAAAAAGGAAACATACTCATAGAGAACAAACTAGCGCTTACTAGTGGAGACAGGGAAGGCGGAGGGGCATAAGTAGGGAATTAAGAGGTATAAACTATTATGTCTATAAGCTTCATACATATATTGTACAACACAGAATATAGCCAATATTTTATAATAGCCAGTGGTATAGTATAACCTTTAAAAATTATGAATTACTGTGTTGTATAGTTGTAGGATATAATATAGTAAATTCCCTATATAAAAACCTACAATTTGCATATTTTCAAGGATACAGCCACCAGCCTCAGGCGTGAGTGAAATTGCAGCTTGCCCTCCATCTCCTATTGCTGAAAATCCTTCAGCTCTACTATCTCCCACCTCCTCTCCCTCCTCCAGTCAATAACTATTCTTGCTTATTCACTCAATGCCAACCTCTATATGCCAGCTATTGTACTGTAATACTGTACTTTTCAAGGTACTGTACTATAAGATTAAAAATGTTTTAATTTTTTGTGTTTGTTTTTTAAATATTATTTGTGTGAAAAGTATTATAAACCTATTGCAAGACAGTATTATATAGCTGACTGTGTTAGTTGGGTAGCTAGGCTACCATTGTTGAACTTATGAACAAACTGGTCTTATGAACGTGCTCACAGGATGGAACTTGTTCATATGTAGGATATTTTATTGTATGTCAACTATATCTAAATTTTTAAAGGGCTGTATATCTGTCAAATCCACGTTACCTGGCCTCCAAACCATCAAAGTTATGAGTGAAGAGGGAGTCCTTGAACTCTCTTTGCTCCTGGTAACTTTGATACCTCCCTCAACTCCATCATGAAGAGGCACTAGCTCTAGGAGGTCTTAACAAGATTTCTCTTAAATCCTTCCACATTCACACTATCATTGAAAGACAGGCCTATCCCTATGTTCTGGAGGATCCAACAGAAGTATGTGTGTCATATTTATACACAAAGAAAATTTGCAGATGAGCTAACAAAAGGTTAAAAAATATTATTTTCTCTCCTACCTTGAAGACTATACCTTTATATTGATAAAATCAAAACATTTTAACTATGGTTTTCATATGCTGAAAACTGCTAAAAAGGCAAAAAATACCAAATTATTATTTTACATATATGATTTTCTGTTTAGTTTGGTGATATTTGTAGGAGTAATAAAATAAATACATAATTCATAAGTTTTCTAGGCAGTGTACTGGAGTGGGTTGCCATTTCCTTCCCCAGGGAATCTTCCTGACCCAGGTATCGAACCCAGGTCTCCAGCATTGTAGACAGATGCTTTATCATCTGACCCACCAGGGATTATGTAACAAAATAAATACATAATTCATAAATTAGTATGTATTTGTTTCTTTAACTTTATTTTTCTTGCTTTCATTGCAAAAATGTTGACTATTAGATTATTAGAATCAAGATTTTCATATAATGTCTGTTCTATTGTTATTTGCAGTTCTGACTTGAAGGATTAAAATTAAAATGTATTCAAATTTTTTAAAATTTGTTTCTTTTATATAAAATATTTTGTTTTTCATTTGCTCAGTCATGTCCAACTCTTTGTGACTCCATGGACTGCAGCAAGCCAGGCTCCCCTATCCTTCACCATCTCCTGGAGTTTGCTCAAACTCATGTCCACAGTGTCGGTGATGCCATCCAACCATCTCATCCTCTGTTGTCCCCTTCTCCTCCTGCTTTCAATCTTTCCTAGCATCAGGGTATTTTCTATAATGAGTTGGCTCTTCACATCAGGTGGCCAAGGTATTGGGAGCTTCAACTTCAGCATCAGTCCTTCTAATGAATGTTCAGGGTTCCTTTCATTTAGGATTGACTCATTTGATCTCCTTGCAATGCAAGAGACTCTCAAGAATCTTCTCCAACACGACAGTTTGAAAGCATCAATTCTTCCATGCTCACCCTTCTTTATGGTCCAACTTTCATATCCATACATGACTACTGGATGATCATTATTGACTGTCTGGTGATAACCATATGTACAAATTTAAGTAAATTAAAACTAAAATTATTTTTCATGTTAAAAAATAAAGATAGTTAAATAATACAGAGGAGCCTAGTGTACTACAGTCTTAGGGAGTAGCAAAGAGTTGAACACAACTTTAGCAACTGAACAATAACATAAAATATTATTGGGACCTTTGAATATGTTCTATATATTAGATAATAGTATAGATTGTAGCAATGTTAAATTTCTTGAGTACAATCATTTTAGTATGGTTATGTAGAAAATATCGTTGTTTTTAAAGGACACATGCTGACATTTCTAGGAACAAGCTGTCAATTTCTACCCACTTGCTTTCATATGACTGAGCAAAAATATACATAATTCAAAGAGAAGGAGAGAAATAATTTAAGTATCTGTGGCAGCATATAACAGTGTATTTACATAAAGTGTGTATGGATATTAATCATATTATTCTTTCAAATTTTGTGTATGTTTGGAAATTCTTAAAAACGAAAGTTTGTAAAAAAAGTTAAAAAGCCATGAAATAGTAATATTATATATGCAGTTTTGTGGAAGCCTTGAAAATATGACAATTGAAACCTGTGTGCCATATATTGGCTAAACTTTGGAGAACAGAAATAAAGAAAAATCTTACCTACAGTAAAGAATGTGCCAACCAGTGCAGAACACTTGGGTTCAACCCCTGGGTCTGGAAGGTTCCCAGGAGAAGAAATTGCAACCCAGTCCAGTATTCTTGCCTGGGGAAATCCCATGGACAGAGGAGTCTGGCAGGCTACAGTCCATGGGGTGGCAAAGAAACAGACATGACTGAGAAACTAAAAAGCAATAACATAGAACATATATGTTATTAGCGTCAAACACATACATAGATGAATGAGTATGGAAGAGCAAAACTGGACTGCAATTATATATGTAATGCAAAGTTTTAATAATGTACTATTAGTAGTAAAGATTTATTCAAAACAAGAATATAAATTTAATTTTAAATAATTTATACGTCAACAAAATTCAAACAAAATTGAAATAACTTTAAATGTTACTACAAAGTAGAAGCCTTTGCCAGAATAAAATAATAATAAAGGGGATAAGACTACATTTTTCTGTTTATATCATTTAAATGCTCTCTAATGTGAGTAACAACTAAACCCATTGAATTATAACCCCATTTTCTTAATGAGAATTGTATATTATCTTGCCATCTCCTGTTATATTCAATAAATTGATGAACAAAAACATCAAAATAAGACAGAACCAATCACACCTTCTTTGAAATATTAACTAGAGAAAAATAGATTAGTAAAGGTGATTTAAGCAGTATTAAACAGTGACCTTGGACACTAGATTATTCAAACCAATTGACGATAGCTTTCTGAGAGATGTTGGAACCTTCTATACCAAACCAAAGGAAATAATACACATTTTTGAGAAATCTGCTTCATCATTTCTAATTTAAAAATAACCAACATCAGTGTCTGTGATGTTAATAAGTTTTTAAAATAATGTAATGTGTGCTTTAATGGAAACTTTTGCCATATCTGGTCAAAAAATCTTAAATAAAAATGACCAAATGAACAAGATAAAGTGAAGTTAATCATGTGAAAATACTGGAAAATTTCATACTGACATATATCAAAAAATGATGTCATTAGTAAAAAATATAGTTATGGAATACAAACAACAGAGATTTGGCATGTATGTCAGAAGACCAAAATAAATAAAATAGAAAGATTGTCAAGTATATAATTGAGGGAAAATATCCTAAAATGAAAGAATTGATTGTCAGTTCATATGGGCTTTCCATGTACAAGGAACAGGGGGGGAAAAAAAAAAAAACTGAAGCACACCAATACTGAAATTTACTAAACATTATTAAATTGTAAGAATATCAAATGCCTCCATATGTACACTGAAACCAAGCACCATTCAAAGGCCAACAAGTTCCAGAGCAAGACATACCATGCAAATTCTCCAGCAACACAGGAACATAGCCCTGAGCTTCAATATACAGGCTGCCCAAAGTCACACCAAACCCATTGACCAAACCCATCTGAAAACTCATTACTGGACGTTTCATTGCACTCCAGAGAGAAGAAATCAAGCTCTACCCACCAGAGCACCGACACAAGCTTCCCTAACCAGGAAACCTTGACAAGCCACCTGTCCAAGCCCACCCACAGTGAGGAAACTCCACAATAAAGAGGAACCACAAACTGCCAGAATATGAAAAGGCCACCCCAAACACAACAATATAAACAAGATGAAAAGGCAGAGAAATAGTAAGCAGGTAAAGGGACAGGATAAATGCTCACCAAACCAAAAAAAGAGAGAGAGAGAGAGAGAGAAAGAGATAGGGAATCTACCTGATAAAGAATTCCAAATAATGATATTGAAAATGTTCCAAAATCTTGAAAACAAAATGGAGTTATACATAAATAGCCTGGAGACAAGAATCGAGAAGATAAAATAAATGTTTAACAAGGACCTAGAAGAAATAAAAAATAGTCAGTATATAGTGAATAATGCAATAAATGAGATAAAAAAACACTCTGGAGGGAACCAAAAGTAGAATAACGGAGGCAGAAGATAGAATAAGTGAGGTAGAAGATAGAATTGTAGAAATAAATGAAAAAGAGAGGGAAAATGAGAAAAAAAATTAAAAGAAATAAGGACGACTTCAGAGACCTCTGGAACAATGTTAAATGCCCCAACATTTGAATCTTGGGGTCCCAGAAGAAGAAGACAAAAAAAAAAAAAAGACCATGAGAAAATACTTGAGAAATAATATTTAAAAACTTCCCTAAAATGGTGAAGGAAATAATCACCCAAGACCAAGAAACCCAAAGAGTCCCAAACAAGATAAACCCAAGGCGGAACACACCAAAACACATATTACTCAAATTAACAAAGATCAAGCACACAAAAAAACAAATATTAAAAGCAGAAAGGGAAAAACAGCAATTAAACCACAAGGGGATTCCCATAAGGATAACAGTGGATTTTTCAATAGAAACACTTCAGGCCAGGAGGGAATGGCAGGACATACTTAAAGTGATGAAAGAAAATAAACTATAGCCCAGATTACTGTTCTCAGCAAGGGTCTCATTCAAATATGAAGGAGAAATCAAAAGCTTTACAGACAAGAAAAAGCTGAGAGAATTCAGCACCTCCAAACCAGCTCTCCAGCAAATGCTAAAGGATCTTCTCTAGACAGAAAACACAGAAAGGGTGTATAAACTCAAACCCAAAACAATAAAATAAATGCAATAGGATCATACTTACCAATAATTACCTTCATACTTATCAATAATTACCTTAAATGTAAATGGGTTGAATGCCCCAACCAAAAGACAATGACTGGCTGAAATAAGACCCCTATATATGTGTCTACAAGAGACCCACCTCAAAACAAGGGACACATACAGGCTGAAAGTGAAGGGCTGGAAAAAGATATGCCATGCAGATGGAGACCAAAAGAAAGCAGGAGTAGCAATACTCATATCAGATAAAATAGACTTTAAAACAAAGGCTGTGAAAAGAGACAAAGAAGGGCACTACATAATAAAGGATCAATCCAGAAGAAGATATAACAATTATAAACATATATATGCACCCAACATAGGAGCACTGCAATATGTAAGACAAATGCTAACAAGTATGAAAGGGAAAATTAACAATAACAATAATAGTGGGAGACGTTGATACCCCACTCATACCTATGGATAGATCAACTAAACAAAAAAGTAATAAGGAAATACAAACTTTAAATGATACAATAGACCAGTTAGACCTAATTGATATCTATAGGACATTTCCCCCCATAAGAATGAATTTCACCTTTTTCTCAACTGTTCACTGAACATTCTCCAAGATAGATCACATCCTGGGCCATAAATCTAGACTTGATAAATTAAAAAAAAAAAAAAATGAAGTCATTCCAAGCATCATTTCTGACTACAATGCAGTAAGATTAGATGTCAATTACGGGGGGGGGGGGGGAACTATTAAAAATTCCAACATATGGAGGATGAACAACACGCTGCTGAATAACCAACAAATCACAGAAGAAATCAAAAAAGAAATAAAAGTATGCATAGAAAGGAAGGAAAATGAAAACACAGCAACCCAAAACCTATGGGACACTGTAAAAGCAGTGCTAAGTGGAAGGTTCATAGCAATACAAGCTTACCTCAAGAAACAAAAAATAAGTCAAATAAATAACTGTACTCTACACCTAAAGCAACTAGAAAAGGAAGAAATTAAGAACCACAGGTTTAGTAGAAGGACATAAATCTTAAAAATTAGGGCAGAAATAAATACAAAAGAAACAAAAGAGACCATAGCAAAAATCAACAAAACCATAAGCTGGTTCTTTGAGAAGATAAACAAAATAGACAATCCATTAGCCAGACTCATCAAGAAACAAAGGGAGAAAAAATCAAATCAACAAAATTAGAAAATAAAATGGAGAGATCAAAACAGACAACACAGAAATACAAAGGATCATAAGAAACAACTATCAGCAACTATACGCCAAAATAATGGACAACTTGGAAGAAATGGACAAATTCTTAGGAAAATACAACTTTCCAAAACTGAACTAGGAAAAATAGAAAATCTTAACAGACCCATTACAAACACAGAAATTGAAACTGTAATCAGAAATATTCCAGCAAACAAAAGCACAGGACCAGATGGCTTCACAGCTAAATTCTACCAAAAATTTAGAGAAGCGCTAACACCTATCATACTCAAACTCTTCCAGAAAATTGCAGAGAAAGGTAAACTTCCAAACTCATTATATGAGGCCACTATCACTCTAATACTAAAACCTGACAAAGATGCCACACATACACACAAAAATGACATGCCAATATCAATGATGAACATAGATGCAAAAATCCTTAACACAATTCTGGAAAACAGAATCCAACAACATATCAAAAAGATCATACAAAATGACCAAGTAGTCTTTATCCCAGGCATTCAGGGATTCTTCAATATCCACAAATCAATTAACATAATATGCCACATTAACAAATGGAAAAATAAAATCCATGTGATTATCTCAATAGGTGCAGAGAAAGCCTTTGACAAAATTCAATATCCATTTATGATAAAATCTTCCAGAAAGCAGGAATAAAAGGAACATAGCTCAATATAATAAAAGCTATATATGACAAACCACAGCAAACATTATCCTCAATGGTGAAAAATTGAAAGACTTTCCCCTCAAGTCAAGAACAAGACAAGGGTGCCCACTCTCACCACTACTGTTCAACATAGTTTTGCAAGTTTTGGCCACAGCAATCATAGCAGAAAAAGAAATAAAAGGAATCCAAATGGGAAAAGAAGAAGTAAAACTCGCACTATTTGCAGATGACATGATCCTCTACATAGAAACCCTAAAGACTCCACCAGAAAATTACTAGAGCTAATCAATGAATATAGTAAAGTTTCAGGATATAAAATCAATACACAGAAGTCCCTTGCATTCCTATACACTAACAGTGAGAAAACAGAGAGAGAAATTAAGGAAACAATTCCATTCACCATTGCAATGAAAAGAATAAAATACTTAGGAATATATCTACCAAAAAAAACAAAAGACCTACAAATAGAACTCTATAAAACATTGGTGAAAGAAATCTAAGAGGACACAAATAGATAGAGAATCATACTGTGTTCATGGATCAGAAGAATCAATATAGTGAAAATGAGTATACTACCCAAAGCAATCTATAGATTCAATGCAATCCCTGTCAAGCTACCAATGGTATTTTTCACAGAACTAGAACAAATAATTTCACAATTTGTATGTAAATAGAAAAAAACCTCGAATAGCCAAAGCAATCTTGAGAAAGAAAAATGGAACTGGAGGAATCAGCCTGCCTCACTTCAGGCTCTACTACAAAGCCACAGTCATCAAGACAGTATGGTACTGGCACAAAGACAGAAATATAGATCAATGGAACAAAATAGGAAGCCCAGAGGTAAATCCACACACCTATGGACACCTTATCTTTGACAAAGTAGGCAAGAATATACAATGGAAAAAGACAATCTCTTTAACCAGTGGTGCTGGGAAAACTGGTCAACCACTTGTAAAAGAATGAAACTAGAACACTTTCTAACAGCATACACAAAAATAAACTCAAAATGGATTAAAGATATAAATGTAAGACCAGAATCTATAAAATTCCTAGAGGAAAACGTAGGTAAAACAGCCTCTGATACAAATGACAGCAGGATCCTCTATGACCCACCTCCCAGAATATTGGAAACAAAAGAAAAAATCAACAAATGGGACCTAATTAAACTTAAAATATTTTGCACAACAAAGGAAACTATAAGCAAGGTGCAAAGACAGCCTTCAGAATGGGAGAAAATAATAGCAAACAAAGCAACTGAAAAAGAATTAATCTCGAAAATATACAAGCAGCTCCTGCAGCTCAATTCGAGAAAAATAAACAACCCAATCAAAAAGTGGGCCAAAGAACTAAAAAGACATTTCTCCAAAGAAGACATACAGATGGCTAACAAACACATGAAAAGATGGTCATCATCACTCATTATCAGAGAAATGCAAATCAAAACCACAATGAAGTACCATTTCACACCAGTTAGAATGGTTGCTATCCAAAAGTCTAGAAGCAATAAATGCTGGAGAGGGTGTGAAGAAAAGGGAATCCTCTTACACTGTTGGTGGGAATGCAAACTAATTTAGTCACTATGGAGAACAGTGTGGAGACTCCTTACAAAACTGGAAATAGAACTGCCATATGAACCAGCAATCCTATCGCTGGGCATACACACCGAGGAAACCAGAATTGAAAGAGACACGTGTACCCCAATGTTCATCACAGCATTGTTTATAATAGCCAGGACATGGAAGCAACCTAGATTTCCATCACCAGCTGAATGGATAAGAAAGCTGTGGTACATATACAGAATGGAGTACTACTCAGCCATTAAAAAGAACACATTTGAATCAGTTGTAATGAGTTAGATGAAACTGAAGCCTATTATACAGAGTGAAGTAAGCCAGAAACAAAAACACCAATACAGTATGCTGCTGCTGCTGTTGCTAAGTTGCCTCAGTCGTGTCCAACTCTGTGCGACCCCATAGATGGCAGCCCACTGGGCTCCCCCATCCCTGGGATTCTCCAGGCAAGAACACTGGAGTGGGTTGCCATTTCCTTCTCCAATGCATGAAAATGAAAAGTGAAAGTGAAATCGCTCAGTTGTGTCCGACTCTTAGCGACCCCATGGACTGCAGCCCACCAGGCTTCTCCATCCATGGGATTTTCCAGGCAAGAGTACTGGAGTGGGGTGCCATTACCTTCTCTGACCAATACAGTATACTAATGCATACATATGGAACTTAGAATAATGGTAATGATAACCCTGTATGAGAGACAACAAAAAAGACACAGATGTATAGAACAGTCTTTTGGACTCTGTGGGCAAGGGCGAGGGTGGGATGATTTGGAAGAATGGCACTGAAACTTGTATATTATCATATGTGAAACAAATCGCCAGTCCAGTTCTGATGCATGATGCAGGGTGCTCGGGGCTGGTGCCCTGGTGTGACCCAGAGGGATGGGATGAGGAGGGAGTTGGGAGCAGGGTTCTGGATGTGGAACACATGTACACCCATGGCAGACTCATGTAAATGTATGGCAAAACCACTACAGTATTATAAAGTAATTAGCCTCCAATTAAAATAAAAAAAAATTTCTACTTAAAAAAATAAAAAAAGAATAAAGAAGGACTCTGAAAATTTTGGTAAATGAAGCAAATCATCTAAATAAGAGTTTTCCTCTGCAACATTAGATCCCAGAAGGAAATAGATATCTACAGAGAATTTTAGGACCCAGTGACATGGTACTGAAATTTTATATACACACAGTTTGCCATACATGTTTTAAAATATCATAATGGTGTTTAAATATATTCCTGCATATACAGGAAATCAGTAAGTACATCAATTCTGCCCCATCTTTTGATAAATCTAATTCATATAATCTATCCAAAAGACATGAGATTTGGACTGTGAAGAAAGCTGAGCACAGAAGAAGTGATGCTTTTGAACTGTGGTGTTAGAGAAGACTCTTGAGAGTCCCTTGGACTGCAAGGAGATCCAACCAGTCCATTCTGAAGGAGATCAGTCCTGGGACTTCTTTGGAAGGAATGATGCTAAAGCTGAAACTTCAGTACTTTGGGCACCTCATGCGAAGAGCTGACTCATTGGAAAAGACTCTGATGCTGGGAGTGCGGGGAGCGAGCTCCGCCCGTGGCAAAGGTCATGAGGAAGGAGGCTTGACATACACAAAGGCGGGATCAAGCCTCAGGAGTCTCCCTGGTGGAAATTCTCGAGCAATCTACCCCCAAAACCAGAGTCTGCCGACTTTCTGCTTTGTGCTTTCACCTACACCTCTGACTTTACGGGGGGCTGTCCCCCACTACCTCTCTGAAAAAAGAGTTAGCTTACAGCTCCAGTTAATAATTCCTGGGTGTGACAGTGTTTCAACCTACAAACTCCCTTGGAAGTCCTCTAGCCTGCCTGAATAGGTTTTTCTGGCCACATGTGATTGCTCAGAGCCTCCAAACTGTGAGAGGCATGAGATGTTCTAAACTGTCTAAATACAGATTCCTTTGAGCAGTTAAAAGATTGATTAGACATTGTATTGGTGAAGGGATTCTCACTTGTTGGGCCAATGTTTGCTGCTAAGTCTCCATATCCCTTACCTGCTGTGTCCCTGGCAGTGTATTGATTAATATAATTGGTGTAAATAGTAGCTTTAATGTTTGTAACCTGGGACCCTTGAGTTAATTCTTTTTCTTGTTATAGCCCACCACACCTTTGCTCTGTAGGAATGCAACTTTATCTAATGCTTTTTGGAGGCTGGCGCCTGACTTTAGAATAATCACCTTTAGAGGAAAAGGCCTCCGGGCCAGAAGATGATGCAAATCACCTAAACTTTTGCATATGATAAGTTTGCAGGAAGAAAGCTTGGCTTGCTGCATGACTCTACCCCTTCCCCCATTATCCTCTAGGCATAACTTAAGGTATAAAAACTACTTTGGAAAATAAAGTGCGGGCCTTGTTCACCGAAACTTGGTCTCACCATGTCGTTCTTTCTCTTACCTTCTGGCTGAATTATTCAGCCTCTTTTCTCCACTGAATTTCCTCACTGAGCTATCCTCATTCTATTACTCTTTATATCCTTAATTAACGTTTAATTAAGCAATTGTTTCCTGACCCTCGCCGACGCCGTCCCCGCTTCGAATTCCCTGGATCAGCCGGGGCTGGTCCCCGGCATGGGAGGGATTGAGGGCAGGAGGAAAAGGGGACAACAGAGGATGAGGTGGCTGGATGGCATCACCGACTCGATGGACGTGAGTTTGAGTGAACTCCGGGAGGTGGTGATGGACAGGGAGGCCTGGTATGCTGCAATTCATGGGGTCGCAAAGGGTTGGACACTACTGAGCAACTGAACTGAAGTGAACTGATCCAACAGAAATAAATTGATAACACAGTAAATCAGTGAATTAGAAGTTGAGGCATGAAAGAAACTATAAAGAACATGAAATCCATGTCACAGATTATTTTAATCAACTTTAAGAATTGTTACAAAACACTTCTTGATTTATTCTTGGACAAAACTTCAAAATCTAAAAGCTAAGAATAAAAGATAAGAAGTGGTTCGTAATACAAAGTGCTCATTTTCTCATGCTGCAGAGTCAATGGATTTCACTTTGTTTCTGAAAGTGACAAACAGTTCAATATATTTTTGTCCATTCTATTTAAAGTTATAACATAATCACTGAAGAACCAAAAAAGAAGGATGTATTTTTTCAAACTCCCAGAGAGATAAATAAAAGGAAGCACAATCATGTACCAACAGTAAGACAAAATTTATAGATTTTTAGCATAAATGAACATTGAGAAGCATAATAAATAAAAAATTCACAACCTGGATGAAAAACCATTTCTAACCATAATTTACCTAACATACATGCACCCAAAACTTAAAAGTAGAAAGGAAAAAATTAGGCAATTAAATAGATAAGTGCAAACAAAGAGAGCAAGCTATGTATGTATAAATATCACATATATTATATATATAATTGTATATACATATATAATAGATGTATTATTGTCAAATAAGGTAAAAATTAAAAGCATTAAGTGTTTTGAAATTGTCACTTTATATTCATGAAAGTTAAATACTACAATGAAAATTTGACTGTCATGTAAATTTATGGACCGAATAATATAGCATATTATATATTGAAGTATTTTATTAATGATATAATATATTGAAATTTTCTTAAAATATAAGAATTTGCTATAAAACAATATTGATTTATATAGCACATCTCTGCTATCCAGAACAACTAGACAAAATGTATATAACTATATAGGTTAAAATACTTTAGGCAAAAAATTAATAATTTCAAAAATATAATAAAATTATAGAATACATTTTCTCAGCATAGTATAAGTAATGCATTAAAAAGTAGTAAAGCATAAACAAAAAAATGTTACAACCTTTCATAAACCCTTTTGTTTTCTTATGTTTCCTCCTACACATATGGCAATATTATCCAGGACTTATGACTAGTAATGGTTTCATCTCCCTTTTCTGATAGTAATATTTATATTATTTCTAATTGTTTTCTGGAATGTAATAAACATTCTTGTGCATGCATTTTTGAAAATTTCTGTAAGGTAAATTATTAGAATTGGAATTTTGTCATATATTGCCAAACCCCCTTTTAGAAAATCTGTGCCAACTTATATACCTCTCAGTGCTGCCTGAGAATGCCTGTTTACAGATATGTTTATTCAACTTTTAAGTAATGGCTACTTATTATTGTTCTACAAATTATTGAAAGAAAGAAATTTTCCCCAATATTTTGAAACCAGCAAATTACTTGACAAAACTAACATTCAAAAGGAACACTAAAATGCAGTTTCACTAATGAATGTAGATACAAAATTTCTAAACAAAATATGAGAAAATTGCATCTAGAGATATATTCAAAGAATAGCATGCTATGACTGAGTAAATATGACCATACTAGGAAATCTATTCCTATTTCTCCCTATAAAGCAAAGGAGAAAAAGCCATGTACTTACTTTGGTGGCCAAAATCTATTATGACTATATATAAATATTGCTGCTGCTGCTAAGTCACTTCAGTCGTGTCCGACTCTGGGCGACCCCATAGACTGAAGCCCACCAGGCTCCCCCGTCCCTGGGATTCTCCAGGCAAGAACACTGGAGTGGGTTGCCATTTCCTTCTCCAATGCATGAAAGTGAAAAGTGAAAGTGAAGTCGCTCAGTTGTGTCCGACTCCCAGCGACCCCATGGACTACAGCCTACCAGGCTCCTCTGTCCGTGGGATTTTCCAGGCAAAAGTACTGGAGTGGAGTGACATTGCCTTCTCCAATATATAACTAAGTAGAGAATAAAAGGATATTTTCTTAAAATTAAGAAAATAATATCTCTCAAATTATTGACATTATGCTTAATGATACATTGAAAGTATTTCAATTAAAATCTAGAACAAGAATAGTTCCAACACTGCTATTTAACCATGATTGTAAATAGCAGTCAATGCATTTTAGTAAAAATTATGAAATAAGGAGTATAAATTAGAAAAAGGCAAAATTACCATTACCTACAAATCATATGGTCACATATCTGTAAATCCCAATGATTTAATAAACTATATGAAAAACTTTGAAAATAATATAGAGCATCTAGATAAAAATTTACCAGTAGTAACCGAGTAGGAGGGCTTCTCCTGTGGCTTAGCTGGTAAAAAATCTGCCTGCAATTTGGGAGACCTGGATTCAGTACCTAGGTTGGGAAGATCCCCTGCAGAAGGGAAAGGCTACCACTCCAGTATTTTGGCCTGGAAAATTCCATGGACTATACAGTCCATGGGTTCGCAAAGAGTTGGACATGACTGAGTGACTTTCACTAAGTTCACTTACAAAGTAGGAAGCTTATCAAAGGTATTTACTTTAGTAATAACAACAAAAACATATAGACTACCCTGGAATATATATATATATATATAAAGATCTAAACCCCTATTAAGGGACAAAAGTGAAGACCTCAATTAATGGAGAATCAGATCTTTGGTTAGGAAGATTAATATTGAAATAATGTCAATTTTTCTAAGTCTACAAAGTTTGTAGTTATGTCAAACTAGTTCTAGCATTTGGGGGACAGAACACTTGACAGAATTATTTTCCAATTTACATACAAGAATAATAATATGAGCCTATTTATTTGAATAGTCACTAAAATGTAAGTGCTAAAATGACAGGGACACATACATATACCAAGTGCCTCTAAGAATTCTCAGCACATAGTAGATGACCAAAAATTTAAAGAACCCAGAAAATTGTCAATAATTATGAAGAGACTGACCAGCTAAATGTTAAAACATATTGTAATGCTATAATACTTAAGACGGTGTGATACTAGTACAGAAATATACATTTCAATGACACTGAATTTTTACATTTCAATGACACTGAATTGAGAGTATAAAGAGAGGCCAAATTACATATAGAGATTTGGTACATGATAGAGTTTGTTTTTAAGATTATTAAGAAAGTACAATTTTTTTCAATAACAATGCTGGTTCAATTTTTATCCACTTTGAAAAAAAAAAAACTGGATTCACTATGCCATTTCTGACTCCAAAAGCATTCTCAGATTTTATATATATATATATTTGAAAGCAATAACAATTTTAGGAAAAATATTGGTGAAGCAACGTAGTTTACTATAAATGCATGAATCACCTTTGGGTAAAGGGAACACTGTGGTAGATGGCTGGTTTTGATGAGCAGAAGTCTATAAGGTGTACAGCCTGTGGCAGAAGGTCATGTGGAAGCACTGAGAGGCTCTATCCAGAGCCACATCTCTCATGTCAGGTACTGCAGAAGCTTTATTAGGCTTCTCAAAAAGCTCAACCATATGCCCCACCAGGGAATCAGCATTTGGATGCTGAGTACACAGAAGGTATCCAGGACCAGCAGGTGTTAACTAGATAAGTATTAATAACCAGAAAATAGAACATTATAACTTCAGTTGAATTAACATTTAAAGACAGTTAATTAAACATTTAAAGGGAAGGTCCTGTTCCCTCGTTCTACCTTCCAGTTCTCAAACTTAGATAAGCGATACTGGGGTATATGACATATACCAAACTCCCTTAATCATATTTAAATAAGCTATTAAATTAGACTTTTAAATTGACTAACTGAATTGCAACATGGGCAAAAGCCTTGAGTGGATGATTTTATTTGATACCACTTTTGCAGCATTTCAAATCCTTTTTGCCACATTGTTTATTCCAGCCACTGATAAAATATCCAGTTCTGCCAGATTTATACAGGTTCAGCCTGACTGTGCCTCACTTTATTTATCTTTGTTCTTTATCCCAGGGTTTACCTGGTACTACAGCATAGGAGCTTTTAGGAAACTACTTAGTAGTCATGTGTGAACAACATACAAATGAGGGCAAATTAATGCCCAGCATGTTCATACTTAGAAGAAATAGAGAAGCCAACATAGTTAACAAAAGAGTCTTAAATGCAGTACTTGGATATAATCTCTAAAGTAACAAAATGATCTCTGTTAGTTTCCAAGGCAAACCATTCAATATCACAGTAATCCAAGTCTATGCCCTGACCAGTAATGTTGAAGAAACTGAAATTGAACGGTACTACGAAGATCTACAAGACCTTCAAGAACTACACCCAAAACAGATGGCCTCTTCATTATAGGGAGCTGGAATGCAAAAGTAGGAAGTCAAGAGATACCTGGATTAACAGGCAAATTTGGACATGGAATACAAAATGAAGCAGATGAAAGTCTAACACTGTTTTGCCAAGAGAACACACTGGTCATAGCAAACACCCTCTTCCAAAAACACACGAGAAGTCTCTACACATAGACACCACTAGATGGTCAATACTGAAATCAGATTGATTATGTTCTTTGCAACCAAAGATGGAGAAGCTCTATACGGTCAGCAAAAATAAGACCAGGGGCTGACTGTGGCTCAGATCACGAACTCTTTAAGACTTAAATTGAAGAAAGTAGGGCATACCACTAGACCATTCAGGTATGACCTAAATCAAATCCCTTACAATTATACAGTGAAAGTGACAAACAGATCCAAGGGGTTAGATCTGACAGACAGAGTGCCTGAAGAACTATAGACAGAGGTTCCTGACATTGTACAGTAGGCAGTGATCAAGACCATTCCCCCCCAAAAAAAAAAAATGCAAAAAAGTAAAATGGTTGTTTGAGGAGCCCTTACGAATAGCTGTGAAAAGAAGAGAAACACAAGGCAAAGGAGAAAAGGAAAGATATAACCATGTGAATGTAGAGTTCCAGAGAATAGCAAGGAGAGATTAGAAAGCCTTCATCAGTGATCAATGCAAAGAAATAGAGGAGAACAGTAGAATGGGAACAACTAGACATCTCTTCAAAAAAAATTAGAAATACCAAGGGAACATTCCATGCACTGATGGGCCCAATAAAGACAGATTGGTAAAGAAGTAGAAGATATTAACAGGTGGCAAGAATACACAGAGGAACTATACAAAAAAATATTTTCATGACCCAGATAACCACAGTAGTGTGATCACTCACCTAGAGCCAGACATCCTGGAATGCAAAGCCAAGTGGGCCTTAGGATGCATCACTATAAACAAAGCTAGTGGAGGTGATGGAATTCCAGTTGAGATATTCCAAATCCTAAAAGATGATCCTGTGAAAGTGCTGCACTTAATATGCCAGCAAATCTGGAAATCACCAGTGGCCACAGGACTGGAAAAGGTCAGTTTTCATTCTACTTCCAAAGAAAGGCAATGCCAAATAATGTTCAAACTATTGCACAATTGCACTCATCTCACACGCTAGCAAAGTAATGCTCAAAATTCTCCAAGTCAGGCTTTAACAGTATGTGAACTGTGATCTTCCAGGTGTTCAAGCTGGGTTTATAAAAAGCAGAGGAACAAGAGATCAAACTGCCAACATCCACTGGATCATAAAAAAAGCAAGAGTGTTCCAGAAAAACATCTACTGTTGTTTTATTGACTACACCAAAGCCTTTGACTTTGTGGATCACAACCAATGGGGAAAATTCTTAAAGAGATGAGAATACCAGGCCACATGACCTGCCTCCTGAGAAATCTGTATGCAGGTCAAAAAGCAAAAGTTAGAACCAGCCATGGAACAACAGACTGGTTCCAAATTGGGGAAGGAGTACATCAAGGCTGTATATTGTCAACCTGCTCATTTAACTTATATACAGAGTACATCATGTGGAATGCTGGGATGGATGAAGCACAAGCTGGAATCAAGATTGCTGGGAGAAATATCAGTAACCTCAGATACACAGATGATACCACCCTTATGGCAGGAAGGGAGGTGGAATTACAGAGCCTCTTGATGAAAGTGAAAGAGGAGAGTGAAAAAGCTGGGTTAAAACTCAACATTCAGAAAACTAAGATCATGGCATTGGTCCAATCACTTTATGGCAAATAGATGGGGGAAACAATGGAAATAGTGAAATATTTTATTTTCTTGGGCTGCAAAATCACTGTAAACAGTGACTGCAGCCATGAAATGAAAAGACATTTGCTCCTTGGAAGAAAAGCTATGACCAACCTAAACAGCATATTAAAAAGCAGACATTATTTTACCAACAAAAGTCCATCTAGTCAAAGCTATGGTTTTTCTAGTAGTTATGTATGGATGTGAGAGTTGGACTATAAAGAAAGCTGAATGCTGAAAAATTGATGCTTTTGATCTGTGATGTTAGAGAAGACTCGTGAGAGTCCCTTGGACTGCAAGGAGATCCAACCAGTCCATCTTAAAAGAAATCAGTCCTGAATATCATTGGAAGGACGATGCTGAAGCTGAAACTCCAATACTTTGACCACTTGATGTGAAGAGCTGACTCATTGGAACAGACCCTGAATCTGGGAAAGATTGAAGGCGAGAGGAGAAGAGGACCACAGAGGATAAAATTGTTGGGTGACATCACCAACGTGATGGACATGAGTTTGAGTAGGCTCCAGGAGTTGGTGATGGACAGGGAAGCCTGGTGTGCTTCAGTCCATGGGCTCAAAAAGAGTAGAACACGACTAAGTGACTGAACTGAACTAAACTGAACTGATATTGATACTTGACTGTAGCCTCTGTCTAAAAACTTATTTTTCTCTTTCCAAAGCACATGTTTCTGGAATGCATTTCACAGTCATCTTAGAGATCACGGCTTCTATATAACTATTACTTATGTCAGTAGCTAACTCAATAACTCGTCCTTTTTAAAAAATGGTTTCCTTATCCTTTAATGCCCTACTTCTCCCTGGGAACATATTCTCAACTAATCATGTATAACCCTTTATCTTGGGCTCTGCTTTTGCTGGGGGTGGAGGAGTTGGAGGGGTGGGGAGATGTGGGTCTTCCCCAGGGGCTCAGTGGTAAAGAATCTGCCTGCCAATGCAGAAATGCCCTGGGTTTGATTCCTGGGCAGGGAAGATCTCCTGGAGTAGGAAATGGCGACTCACACCAATATTCTTGCCTGGAAAATCCCGTGGACAGGGAAGCCTTGTGGGATACTGTCCATGGGATTGCAAAAGTATTGGGCATAATTTAGCAACTAAACAACAACTGCTTTTGAGAGAACTCATGCTCATAGTCGTCACCAAGAATTGCCCTAAAAAGGAGAACCCTGATATAAGGTTTTACAGCTGGATCACTCACTGATCATATGTCTATAAGTCCATTGCTGTTACTAAGTGACAGACATAACCATTAGCAATAGTACCACTATTACTTAAAAGCTCCACCTGTTCTTGATTGGAATAAGTCACAGATAGACTACAAAGCATTAGGTTATGCTTTGCTATGGCACATAAATTGTATGATTCCAATGGTAATTATAATTATAAAAATTGTGAAGTGAGCTAGCTGTTGTTAAATATTTTGGAAGTTTCAAAAAAGAAAATGGCATGCTCAGGCCAGCCAAATATTAACTCAAGCCATGATATGAAAGACAGATGGCCTATTTGGTGGCATGTAGTGGTGTTTAGAAAATTGCAGAGCAAAACTGAAGAGAAAAGCTGGAATTGGGAAATGTTGTATAAAGCAAATAAAAGGGGGGTATGGGTGCTTTTAATATACTTTCAGCAAAAGTTGCAATTCAAATTACATAAATCACCTGTACTTTTAGTAAGTGTATATGGTCAATGCAATCTAGGTATAAGGAATGGAAAAACTGTGACATGATAGACAATGCTGAATAAGTTAAAATGTTATGTTATATTCTTATTTTTTAATATATTCAGTTCAGTTCAGTTGCTCAGTCGTGTCCAACTCTTTATGACTCCATAGACTGCGGCACACAAGGCTTCCCTGACCATCATCAACTCGGGGAGCTTATTCAAACTCATGTCCATCAAGCCAGTGATGTCATCCAACCATTTCATCCTCTGTCATCCCCTTTTCCTCCTGCCTTCAATCTTTCCCATAAAAAGGGTCTTTTCCAATGAGTCAGTTCTTCACATCAGGTAGCCAAAGTAATGAAGCTTAAGCTTCAGCATCAGTCCTTCCAATGAATACTCAGGACTGATTTTCTTTAGGATTGACTGGTTTGATCTCTTTGCAGTTCAAGGGACTCTCAAGAGTCTTCTCCAACATCACAGTTCAAAAGCATCAGTTCTTCTATGCTCAGCTTTCTTCCTAGTACAACTCTGGAATCCATACATCACTACAGGGAAAACCATAGCCTTGAATAGATGGACTTTTGTCAGCAAAGTAATGTTTCTGCTTTTTAATATGCTGTCTAGGTTGGTCATAGCTTTTCTTCCAAGGAACAAGTGTCTTAATTTCATGGCTGTAATCACCATCTGCAGTGATTTTGGAGCTCCCCAAAATAAAGTCTTTCATTGTTTCCATCTATTTGCCATGAAGTAATGGGACCAGATGCCATAATATTTGTTTTCTGAATGTTGAGTTTTAAGCCAACTTTTTCTCTCTCCTCTTATAAGTTCCACCTCACTTTCTACCATAAGGGTGGTATCATCTGTGTATTTGAGGTTATTGATATTTCTCCCAGCAATCTTGATTCCAGCTTGTGCTTAATCCATCCCAGCATTTCACATGATGTACTCTGCATATAAGTTAAATAAGCAGGATGGCAATATACAGCCTTGATGTACTCCTTCCCCAATTTGGAACCAGTCTGTTGTTCCATGTCTGGTTCTAATTGTTGCTTATTGACCTGCATACAGATTTCTCAGGAGGCAGGTAAGGTGGTCTGGTATACTCATCTCTTTAAGAATTTCAACAGTTCGTTGCGATCTACACAGTCAAAGGCGTTGGCTTAATCAATAAAACAGAAGTAGATGTTTTTCTGGAATTATCTTGCTTTTTCAATGATCCAGTGGATGTTGGCAATTTGATCTCTTGTTCCTCTGCCTTTTCTAAATCCAGATTGACATAATGACCATCTGAATTAAAGTTGTCCATTCATATCCATTTTAGTTCACTGTTTCCTAAAATGTTGATGTTCACTCTTCCCATCTCCTTTTTGACCACTTCCAATTTACCTTGATTCATGGACCTAACATTTCAGGTTCCTATGAAATATTGCTCTTTATAGCATTGAACTTTACTTCCATCACCAGTCACATCCCCAGCTGGGCATTGTTTTCACTTTCACTCCATCTCTTCATTCTTTCTGGAGTTATTTCTCCACTTTTCTCCAATAGCATATTGAACACCTACCGACCTCGGGAGTTCATATTTCAGTGTCATATCTTTTTGCCTTTTCATACTGTTTATGAGATTCTCAAGGCAAGAATACTTAAGTGGTTTGCCATTCCTTTCTCCAGTGGATCACATTTAGTCAGAACTCTCCACCATGACCCATCCATCTTGGGAGGCCCTACATGGCATGGGTCATAGTTTCATTGAGCCATGGATATCTGCTGAGCCTTTTGGATGTCTGTAATCAGGGAACTCGCTTGTGTATTTCCAAGCTTAAGGAAATTGTTGCATCTGGCGCCAACATTATCACTTTGAGGAATATATGTTTTCCCTACTGGAATTATTATTTGGTTTTAACTTTAATAAATCCTCTCTTTTTGATGAGCTTGAAAACTTTTTAAAAACTTGGATTAGATGTATTTATCTTGATTTGTGGGCATTTTGTTTGAGTTGGCTATGTATTTTCCTCATAAAACTTGTCTGTTTTGCTGCCATTTTTCTTCACCATGAAAAGGTCTTTGATGAAACTATTTTATTTCTCTTATATCTCTTACCCTCTTTTCCACACTTTATCCTTTAACTTTAAGTATTATCACCCTATATAAAATCAAGTCTATAATCATTTTATGGATACTTGTCATAAAACACCAGAGAATAAAGACATGTTTGTGGGTTCCCTGTGGCACTACTTCCATAGCTTTGAAGTGCTGTTGCCTTCTGGTTGGAAGAAGAACTCTATGGGGTTAGCTCTTCATCATCCCTTATCCCTGTGATCTACCCAGAATTCCAAAATATTCTCCTATGATATTAATGTGTGTTTTGTTCTTCAGAATTTTTTCCACATACTTTCCATGAAAGTCTTCTTCTGTTTTGGAAACGATGACTTTTTTTTTTTTTTTAATTCCAAGAGGATTAGTATAATTTGTTTTAATCTGTAGTATATTTGGCAAGTATTGCTTGCATTTGTTATTGAGTTGGGAATGATCCCTAATCTCACTGTTAACTATGTTCTTTTTAACATATTTTGGTCAGTGTGGTGGTTTACAAAGATGTCTTCAAATTATTATTGGATGCACTTTCCTTAAAAATATGGAGCCTAATTCCCCTACCCTTTACTGTGAGCTACATTTTGTGACTCTCTTGTAATAAATGAAATTAAGTAGAAGTGACAACTGTGTACTTCTAAGACCAGGTAATAAAAGCCACTGTTGCTTCCTCCTTTCTCTCTCTCTCCTGAATGACTCACTCTGGGAAAGAATAGCTGATTTTTTTTCTTTTAAAAACACTTAGCCAGCTCCATGGAGAGGCCAACATGGCAAGGAACTGAGGTCTCCTTCCAATAGCCAGCATAACTTGCCTAGATATGAGTGAGCCATCTTGGAAGTGAGACTTCCAATCTTGATCAAGCCTTCAGATGACTGCAGGCTGATTGGCATCTTGATTGCAGGCTCAGTATAGACATTCAGCTAAGATATTCCTGAATTCCTTACTCACAGAAACTGTAACTGTAGAGTCAGATGGCTGGTTACCTGTCTGAATGCCACTTATTTCTCACTACCTCTTTTACTATTAAATTTATTACTACTACTATACCTTGTGTTGGCTTCCCCGGTGGCTCAGAGGTTAAAGCGTCTATCTGCAATGCAGGAGACCTGGGTTTGATCCCTGGGTCAGGAAGATCCCCTGGAGAAGGAAACGGTGACCCACTCCAGTATTCTTGCCTGGAGAATCCCATGGACAGAAGAGTTTGGTGGGCTACAGTCCACGGGGTCGCAAAGACTCGGACACGACTGAGCAACTTCACTTTCACTTTTCATACCTTGTGTTATAGGCATGTGTATATGTGTGTTTGTGGATATGCACATAAACATGTACAAAAATGACAGCAATAATTATTTCCAGGTTATGAGATTATGAATGTCTTATTTTCTACTCTTTGCTCCTCTGATTTTTTAAAAATATTTTCTACAATCATTCATTTATCATACTAATACATCCCGAACGTCTGCTATATTTTAGACACTGTTCTGGATGCTGGAAATATAGCAATAATATAAACAAACTATTTCTGGCTCACATTTACCTACACATACAACTACCATGCATACTATTTCATATGATGAGAAATATTGTGTAGAAAAAAAGACCCAAGAAGGGGAAGAGAAACTGCTGGCAGTTGAGCACTGATATTGCTATTTTAAATGAGGTGGACAAAGAATATCTTTTTGAGAAGTCAATAACTGAAAATTACCTGAAAGAAATGAGAGAAAGAGCCATTAAGATTTGGGGGGCAAGAGTATACCAGGCAGAGAGAAAAGCAAGTACAAAGTCTTTGAGGTGGATGTATATCTAACATGGTCAATGAACAATCAAGGGGCCAGTGAGCCTGGAACAAATTGAGTGAGGGGGAGAGTAGTAGCCAATGAGATCACAGCTGTTTATTGTGTACAAAATCACACTGTACAACCTGGGTCAGTGAATATTTAGTACTTTTGTCATTAAAAAAATATTCTTTGAATAAAATTAAATGGCTTAAAAAAAAAGAAAAACTACCTAAAACTGTTGAAATAAACATTGTACTGAGAATTATAAATGTATTCATCCAGTGAAATGAAAGCACCAAAATTATTTCCAAAAAGATCTTTTTGTCAAGGTTTGTAAGTGTGATATCACAAAACTGAGGATATATAAGGAACATTAACAAATTATCTTTGAATTAGTCCATTTCTATTGATGTGATTTTCTTATCTACTAGCTATTTTAATACAAATTAAATTCAAATTAAAAGAAAAGACTAGGCTTTAGCACCCAGACTGGATATTTCATTACATTACCAGTCAACAAAGTCTCCATCCAAAATAATCCTATCTCTGATTCTTGCATTAAAAATTCAATTTTCAAAATAAAAGTGATAATTTCTACTTTTAAAAACTCATGCTTAGCCAAGAGTGTATTCCAAATTACAACTTGAGTTAATTTAACCCACAGAGAGAGTGAAGACTGAGTCAGAAATTAAACATCTCTACTGGAAAAATATAAATAAATTCCAAACTGTGAGGATAACACAGATATTATCTTGACAAAGTGTAAAAGCCCATCAGTGACATGACTGTCATTCAGTGTGGGTTCAAACACGTGCTAAGAATAATGAGACAATACAGAAGCTTTTCTTTCACCATTAGATTTCTCTATATTGGGTTACAGGCAAAGAGGACAGAAATGGGCAATGGCAAGAAGCATTTGGGAATTTCTCATAAAAATATGCACTCTGCCATTAAAAATAAACATCGAGGGGCACTGTGTGACCTACATTAAAAATAATATTTGATACTAACTATAAATGGACTACAGCCTTTAAAAATTATGAATCACTATCATACACTTGTAACTTGCACAATATTGTACATTAACTATATGCTAAGTCACTTTAGTTGTGTCCAATTCTTTGTGACCCTATGAATGGTAGCCCACAAGTCTCCTCTGTCCATGGAATTCTCCAGGCAAGAATACTGGAGCAGGTTGCCATTTTCTACTCCAAGGAATGTCCCTTACCCAGGGATCAAACTCAGCTCCCTTATGTCTTCTACATTGGCAGGTGGGTTCTTAACCATTAGTACCACCTGGGAAGCTTCAACTATGCTTCAATAAAAATAAATAAAGATATTAATAGTTTTATTACTGCTCTGTCCTAAACTTTGAAAAGAATAGAGGATTGATAAGAAAATATGATCTTTTTTTTTTTTTCATGATTGGCTTCATTTCTGCACACACAGAGATTATTACTGGTAAATAAAATACCACAACACCCAAAATTGATATCAATACCAATTCATGGCGTCCAACTTAATCAGGGCCTTCAAAGCCTGTTGACAGCACTTCTACTCTTTTTTTTTTTTTTAATTTTAATTGGAGGCTAATTACTTTACAATACTATTGTGGTTTTTGCCATACATTCACATAAATCAACCATGGGTGTACATGGTTCCCCATCCCCATCCTCTCTCACACCTCCCTCTACATCCCATCCCTCAGGGTCATTCTGCTTCATGCATAGAACTTGGACTGGCGTTCTATTTCACATATGATAATAGACATGTTTCAACGCTATTCTCTCAAATCATCCCACCCTCGCCTTCTCCCACATAGTCCAACAGTCTGTTTTTGCATCTGTGTCTCATTTTCTGTCTTGCATATAGGTTCATCATTACCATCTTTCTAAATTCCATATATATGTATTAATGTACTATATTTGTATTTTTCTTTCTGACTTACTTCGTTCTGTATAATAGACTCCAGTTTCATCCACATCATTAGAACTGACTCAAATGCATTCTTTTTAATAGCTGAGTAATATTCCATTGTGTATATGTACCACAACTTTCTTATCCATTCATCTGCCAATGGATATCTAGGTTATAAACAGTGCTGCAATGAACATTGGGGTACACGTGTCTCAATTCTGGTTTACTGGGTGTATATGTCCAGCAGTGGGGTTGCTGGGTCATATGGCAGTTCTATTTCCAGTTTTTTTAGGAATCTCCACACTGTTCTCCATAGTGGCTGTACTAGTTTTCATTCCCACCAACAGTGTAAGAGGGGTTCCCTTTGCTCCACACCCTCTCCAGCATTTATTGTTTGTAGACTTTTGGATAGCAGCCATTCTGACAGGCATGAGATGGTACCTAATTGTGGTTTTGATTAGCCTTTCTCTGGTAATCAGTGATGTTGAGCATCTTTTCATGTGTTTGTTAGCCATTTGTATGTCTTCTTTGAAGAAATGCCTGTTTAGATTTTTGACCCATTTTTTGATTGGGTCACATATTCTTCCAGAATTGAGCTGCAAGGAGCTGCTTGTATATTTTTGAGATTAATTATTTGTCAGTTGCTTTGTTTGCCATTCTGAAGGCTGTCTTTTCAACTTACTTATAGTTTCCTTCATTGTGCAAAAGTTTTAAGTTTAATTAGGTCCCATTTGTTTATTTTTGCTTTTATTCCCATTACTTTAAGAGATGGGTCATAGAGGACCCTGCTGTGATTTATGTCAGAGAGTGTTTTGCCTATGTTTTCCTCTAGGAGTTTTATCGTTTCTGGTCTTACATTTAGGTCTGTAATCCATTTTGACTTTATTTTTGTGTATGGTGTTAGAAAGTGTTCTAGTTTCATTCTTTTACAAGTGGTTGACCAGTTTTCCCAGCACCACTTGTTAAAGAGATTGTCTTTTCTCCATTATATATTCTTGCCTCCTTTGTCAAAGATAAGATGTGCATAGGTGTGTGGATTTACCTCTGGACTTTATATTTTTTTCCATTGATCTATATTTCTGTCTTTGTACCAGTACCATTCTGTCTTGATGACTGTAGCTTTGTAGTATAGCCTGAAGTCAGGCAGGTTGATTGTTCCAGTTTGCATTGAATCTATAGATTGCTTTGGGTAGTATATTAATTTTCACTATATTGATTCTTCCAATCCATGAACATGGTATATTTCTCCATCTATTTGTGTCATCTTTGATTTCTTTCATCAGTTTTTTATAGTTTTCTATATATAGGTCTTTTGTTTCTTTAGGTAGTTTTATTCGTAAGTATTTTATTCTTTTTGTTGCAATGGTGAATGGAATTGTTTCCTTAATTTCTCTTTCTGTTTTCTGATTTTAAGTGTATGGGAATGCAAGAGATTTCTATGTGTTAATTTTATATCCTACAACTTTACTGTATTAATTGATTAGTTCTAGTAATTTTTTGGTGGAGTCTTTTGGGTTTTCTATGTATAGGATCATGCCATCTGCAAAGTGAGAGTTTTACTTCTTATTTTCCAATCTGGATTAATGTTATTTGTTTTTCTGCTCTGATTGCTGTGGCCAAAACTTCCAAAACTATGTTGAATATTAGTGGTGAGAGTGGACATCCTTGTCTTATTCCTGACTTTAAGGGGAATAATTTCCAATTTTCATTTTGGAGGATAATGTTTGCTGTGGGTTTATCATATATGGCTTTTATTATTTTCCTGTTTTTTCTTTCTATGGCTTATTTCTGGAGAGTTTTTTATCATAAATGGATGTTGATTTTTTTTTTTCAAAGGCTTTCTCTGCATCTATTGAGATAATCATATGGTTTTTGTTTTTAAATTGCTAATGTGGTGTATCACATTGATTGGCGAATATTGAAGAATCCTTGCATCCTTGGGATAAAGCTCACTTGGTCATGATGTATGGGCTTTTTAATATGCTGTTGGATTCTGTTTCCTAGGATTTTGTTAAGGACTTTTGCATCTATGTTCAGCAGTGATATTGGCCTGTAGTTTTCTTTTTTTGTGGCATCTTTGTCAGGTTTTGGCATTAGGGTGATGGTGGCCTCATAGAATGAGTTTGGAAGTTTACCTTCCTCTGCAATTTTCTGGAAGAGTTTGAGTAGAATAGGTATTCATTCTTCTCTAAATTATTGGTAGAATTCAGCTTTGAAGCCATCCTGGTCCTGGGCTTTTGTTTGTTGGAATATTTCTGATTACAGTTTTGATTTCTGTGCTTGTGATGGGTCTGTTTAGATTTTCTATTTCTTCCTGGTTCAGTTTTGGAAAGTTATACTTTTCTAAGAATTCATGCATTTCTTCCAAGTTGTCCATTTTATTGGCATATAGTTGCTGATAGTAGTCTCTTATGATCCTTTGTATTTTTGTGTTGTCTGTTGTGATTTCTCCATTTTCATTTCTAATTTTGTTGATACGATCCACCTCCCTTTGTTTCTTAATGAATCCGGCCAATGGTTTGTCTATTTTATTTATTTTCTCAAAGAACCAGCTTTAGGTTTGTTGACTTTGGCTATGGTTTCTTTTGTTTCTTTTGCATTTATTTCTAACTTAATTTTCAAGATTTCTTTCCTTCTGCTAATCCTGGAGTTCTTAATTTCTTTCTTTTCTAATTGCTTTAGGTGTAGAGTTAGTTTATTTATTTGATTTCTTTCCTATTTCTTGAAGTAGGCTTGCATTGCTATGGACCTCCTGTTTAGACCTGCTTTTACTGAATCCCATAGGTTTTGGGTTGTTGTGTTTTCATTTTAATTCATTTCTATGCATATTTTGATTTCTTTTTTGATTTCTTCTGTGATCTGTTGGTTATTCAGAATTGTGTTGCTTAGCTTCCATATGTTTGTATTTTTCATAGTGTTTTTTCCCTGTAGTTGATATCTAATCTTACCCCATTGTGATCAGAAAATATGCTTGAGATTATTTCAATTTTTTTGAATTTACCAAGGCTAGATTTATGACCCAGGATGTGATCCATCATGGAGAAGGTTCTGTGTGCACTTGAGAAAAAGTTGAAATTCATTCTTCTGGGGGGAAATGTCCTATAGATATCAGTTAGGTCTAACTGGTCCATTGTATCATTTAAAGTTTGTGTTTCCTTGTTAATTTTCTGTTTAGTGGATCTACCCATAGATGTGAGTGGAATATTAAATTCTCCCACTATTATTGTGTTACCGTTAATTTCTCCTTTCATATTTGTTAGCATTTTCCTTACATATTGTGGTGCTCCTATGTTGGGTGCATATATATTTATAATTGTTATATAAGATATTATATTATGTTATATCTTGATGTTATATCTTATATTATGATATATATTGATGTTATATCTTCTTCTTGATATCTTCTTCTTCTTGATTGATCCTTTGATAAATATGTCGTGTCCTTCTTTGTCTCTTTTCACAACCTTTGTTTCAAAGTCTATTTTATCTGATTTGAGCATTGCTATTCCTGCTTTCTTTTGGTCTCCATTTGTGTGAAATATCGTTTTCCAGCCCTTAACTTTCAGCCTGTATGTGTCTCTAGGTTTGAGGTGGGTCTCTTGTAGACAGCATATGTAGGTTTTTATTTTTTTGTTTTTATTTTTTTGTATCCATTCAGTCTGTATTTGTCTTTTGCTTGGGGCATTCAACCCATTTACATAAGGTAATTATTGATAATTATGACCCCATTGCCATTTACTTTGTTGTTTTGGGTTCGAGTTTATAAACCTTTTCTGTGTTTCCTGTGTTTCCTACAGAAGATCCTTTAGCATCTGTTGAAGAGCTGGTTTGGTGGTGCTGAATTCTCTCTGGTTTTGCTTGTCTGTAAAGCTTTTTATTTCTCCTTCATATTTGAATGAGATTCTTGCTGGGTACAGTAATCTGGGTAGTACATTTTTCTCTTTCATTGCTTTAAGTATTTCCTGCCATTCCCTTCTGACTTGGAGAGTTTCTATTGAAAGATCAACTGTTATCCTTGTGGGGATCCCTATGTGGGTTAATTGTTGTTTTTCCCTTCTTGCTTTTAATATTTGTTCTTTGTGTTTAATCTTTGTCAATTTGATTAATATATGTCTTGGGGTGTTTCACATTTGGTTTATCCTGTTTGGGACTCTCTGGGTATCTTGTACCTGCATGACTATTTCCTTCCCCATTTTAGGGAAGTTTTCAATTATTACCTCCTCAAATATTTTCTCATAGCCTTTCTTTTTGTCTTCTTATTCTGGGACTCCCATGATTCAAATGTTGGGGTGTTTGACATTGTCCCAGAGGTCTCTGAGGTTATCCTCATTTCTTTTAATTATTTTTTTTTCCTTTTTTACTCTCTGCTTCATTTATTTTCACCATTGTATCTTCTACCTCACTTATCCTATTTTCTGCCTCAGGTATTCTACTGTTGGTTCCCTCCAGAGTGCTTTGATCTCAGTTATTGCATTATTTATTATTGATTGACTCTTGTTTATTTCTTTGAGGTCCTTTTTAAACTTTTCTTGCATCTTCTCAATTCTTGTCTCCAGACTATTTATCTGAAACTGCATTTTTTTTTTTTCAAGATTTTGGATCATTTTTACTATCATTATTCTGAATTCTTTTTCTCTTTAGTTATGTTTGTTGTACTTTTATCATGTTCCTTTATGTTCTGAATATTTCTTTGCCTTTTCATCTTGTTTAGGTTGTTCTGCATGGGGTGGCCTTTATGTAGCCTGGAAGTTTGTGGTTCCTCTTTATTTTGGAGATTCCTCTCAGTGGGTGGGGTTGGACGAGTGGGTTGTCAAGGTTTCCTGGTTAGGGTAGCTTGCTTCGGTGTTCTGGTGGGTGGAGCTGGATGTCTTCTCTCTGGAGTGCAATTAAGTGTCCAATGGTGAGTTTTGAGGTGTCTATGGGTTTGGTGTAACTGTTGGCCACCTGTATTTTTGTGCTCAGTTTTATGTTCCTGCTTTGTTGCAGGATTAGCTTGGTATTTCTTGCTCTGAAACTTGTTTGCTCTTGGGTGGAGCTTGGTTTCTTTGTAGGTGTGGAGGCTTTTTGGATCAGCTTTTGTCAATTAATGTTCCCTAGAGTCAGGAGATTTCTGGTGATCTCAAGTTTTGGATTTAGCCCTCCTGCCTCTGGCTTTCAATCTTATTCTTATAGTATCCTCAAGACTTCTCCACCAATACAGCACTGATGACAAAACATCTAGTTTAATGGTGAAAAGATTATCCACAGTGAGGGACACTGAGAGAGGTTCACAGAGTTATATGAAGAAGATAAGAGGGAGGATGGAGATAGAGGTGACCAGGAGGAGAACAGATCAGATCAGATCAGTCACTCAGTCGTGTCCGACTCTTTGCGACCCCATGAATCGCAGCATGCCAGGCCTCCCTGTCCATCACCAACTCCCGGAGTTCACTGAGACACACATCCATCAACTCAGTGATGCCATCCAGCCATCTCATCCTCTGTCGTCCCCTTCTCCTCTTGCCCCCAATCCCTCCCAGCATCAGAGTCTTTTCCAATGAGTCAACTCTTCGCATGAGGTGGCCAAAGTACTGGAGTTTCAGCTTTAGCATCATTCCTTCCAAAGAAATCCCAGGGCTGATCTCCTTCAGAATGGACTGGCTGGATCTCCTTGTAGTCCAAGGGACTCTCAAGAGTCTTCTCCAACATCACAGTTCAAAAGCATCAATTCTTCGGCGCTCAGCCTTCTTCACAGTCCAACTCTCACATCCATACATGACCACTGGAAAAACCATAGCCTTGACTAGATGAACCTTTGTTTGCAAAGTAATGTCTCTGCTTTTGAATATGCTGTCTAGGTTGGTCATAACTTTCCTCCCAAGGAGTAAGCGTCTTTTAATTTCATGGCTGCAGTCACCATCTGCGGTGATTTTGGAGCCCTGAAAAATAAAGTCTGATACTGTTTCCACTGTTTCCCCATCTATTTCTCATGAAGTGATGGAACCGGATGCCGTGATCTTCATTTAGGTGAGTCAAATTGGGAGAAAGAAGTCTAGCCAGTAATCAGTTCCCTGTTTGCTCTCCACAGTCTGGATCACTCAGAGTGGTTCAGAGAGTTCCATAGAGAAGAGAAAAGGGAGGAAGGAAATAGAGGTGACCAGGAGTAGACAAGGGGGAGTCAAAAGTAGAGACCTATGCAGCCTGTGATCATTTCCCTAAGTTTTCTCCACAGCCTGGAACACCCGAAGAGATTCACAGAGTTAAGTAGAGAAGAGAAGGGGGAGGGAGAACATAGAGGTGACCTGGGGGAGAAAAAGAAGAGTCAAAAGGAGAGAGAGCAATCAACCCAATAATCACACTCCTAAGTGAAAATGGGTACTGAAGATTGGATTCTTAAAAGTACAAAATTGATAACAAATACCAAAAAGGAAAGATTAAAAATCTAGCATAGAGTTTAGACTCTCAAAAATACAATATTAAAAAAACAAAATCACAAGATTATATTAAAAAATATGAAACTTGCTCTAAAAATAGGATCTTTTTCTAAAGGTAGGTTTTAAAATGAAATTTAAAGGATTAATAAATAACTTAAAAATTAAAAAATTAAAAAGATATTAAAAAATGATAATAGTAAAATATATCTAGGAATTTCTGTAGAGCTGTTGAGGGCACTGTGTGTTCAGTTCAAGTTCAGATATTTCTTTCCTCCACATTATACTTCTTCTCAAGGTCTATAGGTCCCTTCCAATGTACCCAGTGTTAACTACAGGGTTTTAATCTGTTGCACCTATCACTTCCAAAGCTGTTCCCTCTTCTTTGTTAATTTTGGCTTCCTCTGTTTGCAAGACTCTTCAGTATCTAATTTCCACCCTACACAAGGGGGCGAAGGTTGTCATTTATTTAGGCTCACTTGTTCAATTGTGCTGCAAGGAGGGAGGACCACTGCAAACAAATATCACTATCATATGTGGGGAGTGTTCAGAGTGTCTGGGTCACACTGGGTTTGTTCCACTCATGGCGTGTGTGCTTTCCTGGTCTTCACTGCTTAAGGCTCCAGGTTGCTCTGGCAGGGAACTGATTATGGTGGGCCCTGGGTTGCGTGCACTTTCCAGGACTAAGCCTCTCAGGTTCAGGTTCTCAGGTACTCCACAAAGGCACAGACTCAATTGGGCCTGCATTTTGTGCCCGTGTTTTGTGCCTTTCTCAGTTCTGAGCAGCTCAGGCGACCAGATGCTTGGTGAGTGCACATTGCCCAGGTGCAGTGCGTCTTATCACCTTCCTGGTCCCAGCTGCTCAGTTTCCTGGGTATGCAGTAGCATCTCAGATGCGCTGTGTATCTCTTCTGGGGAGCTGATCTCTCGCTGTGACCCTCCTGATGGATGTCAACTGTCCAGGATCCTAGGAAGACTTGGTTAGTAACTGAGAGCCTGATCGCAGTTTGGTAGGGGATGCCGTCTCTGGGGCTGAGTTTGCCCCTTTCCTTCTCAATCTGGCTGGTGCCTGCCTGCCTCCCTGCCTCCAGCATGGAATGGGCCGGTCTGCAGCCAGTTAGCTCTCCTCTGGTATTCGCTCAGTCCTTTGTCCTGTGAGCAGTTTGACAGTACCTTAGTGCCTTAGGTTAGAGTTTTTCGTGGGAAAATTCTCTCTCTCTCTTTCCTCTTTACTTATTTATTTATTTTCCCCTCTCTGGCTATCCGATGGTTTGGGTTGCTATCTCATGTTAGCTCCCTCAGATTGCCCTCAGGGCATTCAGGGCCAGTCCTTACCCTAAGCAATGCAGCCTGTGCCTCCCTGTTCAGCCCCTGCTTGCTGGTGGCTGACACAAGCGTCTGGGCTACTTCTCTGCTTTGAGTTGTAGTTAGACCCTTAATCTGTGGGTTTTTATTTATTTATTTATTTATTTTCCTCCTGGTTACGTTGCCCTCTGAGATTCCAAAACTCCCCACAGACCTGCCAGTGAGAGGATCTCCTGGTGTTTGGAAACTTCTCCTGGTGTTTGGAAACTTCTCTTTAAGACTCTTTCCCCGGGGTGGGTCTCTGTCCTTAACACTTTTGTCTCTCTTTTTATCTTTTATATTTTGTCCTACCTCCTTCTGAAGACAATGGGCTGTCTTTCTGGGTGCCTGGTGTCCTTTGCCAGTGTTCAGAATTTGTTTTGTGGTATTTTCTCAGCATTCAAATGATCTGTCAATGAATCTGTTGGGGATAAAGTGGTCTCCCTGTCCTATTCCTCCTCCATCTTCGGACTGCCCTAACTTCTACTTATTCTTGATCGGCTCCTGTTCACATTTCTCTCAGCCAACTAGTATATATTTTTTGCAACTATGCAAATCCTCTACCACTCTTGGTATTTACATTCAGTTCAGATCAGTTAAATGTTTGCTCAATCAAATGTGTACTAGTGTGTTAGCACTGAAGATGTGGAGATGAGTGTTATGATCCCACTCTCAGCAAACATACGGCTTAGTTTAGCAGTTCTTAAACTTCTCGTCTTAAGAACCCTCTATATTCTTAGAGACTGTTGATTATAAGGTTGATTAAATGATTTTGTTTATATGGATTATATCTGTTGATACCACAGGAGAAATTAAAACTCAGAAATTTTACAACACCAATTTATTAATTTGTTTTAAATACCAGTAATAAACCCATTACTTAATGATGTTATCAATATATATTTTATGAAAATAACCACATTTTCAAAAACAAAAACAATTTTTAAAAAGTAGTATTATTTTACATTTTTCAAGATTTCTTTAATTATTGGCTCCTTCTTCTGCATCCAATCTGTTGCAATACATTATTTATTGAAATATATGAAGAAACTTGACCACACAGAGATGTGTACATGGAAAAGGGAGGACCTTTAAACTCCCAGAAAGTATCTTGGTTAATTCCTAGGGGTCCTTGGACCATACTTTAATAATAACTGGTTTAGTGGATGAAAAAGTTACATAAAGAAATTGTACTATGTGAAATAAAATTATAGGTATATGTACAAGATGCTGTTGGCACACTTCTATTTTTAATTAATAAAATGTAGGCAATGAATTGTGTAGATTTTCAATTTTCAAACCAAAACACTTACAAATGTATCCCTACACACACCCCAAATCATTTTCTTTCTCCGATATCAGAAAATAGATATTTTTGGTATCTTTCCTCATCTTTAAAACCAACCTTACAACCTGTACTTTCCTTCTATATATATATATATATATATATATCTTAAATGATCTTGATTGCCCAAAGATTTTGTTTATTTTTATTTTTTTAAATTAAAAATTATTTAAATTGGAGAATAGTTACTTTAAATATTGTGGTGGTTTTTGCCATACACAGACATGAATCAATCACAGACACACATGTGTTCCCCCCATCCTGAACCCTCCCTCCCACCTCCCTCCCCACTCCATCCCTCTGGTTTGTCCCAGAGCACCAGCTTTGAGTGCCCTGATTCATGCATGGAACTGCACTGGTTGTCTATTTTACATATACAATATACATATTTCAATGCTATTATCACAAATCATCTCATCCTTGCCTTCTCCCATTGAGTCCAAAAGTCTGATCTTTACATCTGTATCTCCTTTGCTGCCCTGCATGTAGGATTGTATTTTGTGTGTGTGTATATGTGTATATATATATATATATATGCCTTGTTGAAGCATAATCTGCACACCAAAAATCTCACTCATTTTAAGTGTGCAAGTGAATTTAGAGTTGTGCAGCTATCACTGCATTTCAGTTTTATAGTGTTTCCATCACCACAATGAGATGGAAACCTCTAACCTTCACTGACATCTATTATCTAGTGAGTCTCCAAGGTATCTCTCTGTACTTGATGTGTTGAATATGGTCTATTTGCTCCTCCTTCTAGGTTCTCCATTCTTTCCCACTTTACTCTCCGTCCTAAGGGTGTAAAATATATGAATTATGCCAACAAATAGGCTTACATTCACCCTAGCTTTCAGTTACATTGAGCCAATGGGAAAACATATCCAGAGATTGGATAAAAGAAGGAATGTAGAATTAGGGTTCTGGATTTCTTATCTGTGGAGTCCCATCTTTTTTTATGTGCTCCTCCACAATAGATCTGGGTACTTTCAAGGTGTTTTACCTTACTAGACTCTCTCCTTTCAGCTTCTAGCAGCCGTTCCCTTATTTTGTACCTTCAGACCAAGGAACAGTGACAATTTCATTGCTGCTACCCTTGGTTCCAGCACAATCCCTGGTAATTTTATTTATCTCCCTCACATCTTTGTAATTTTTCTAGTATTAATATGACATCGATTTCCCTTTGGGACCCAGAGGATATGCTTAACTCTCCATACCCTCCTCAACCCAAACACAAGACAAATATTCTAATTTGGGGGCATCTCAATTTCAAGAAGAGAGAGCAGTGGTGTTGGGCTCTAGCTCAGGTTCTTGCGATACATAAAGTTCTTTATCATTGAGATTAAAAAAACAGCACTGCTCTTTGTTCATGCTGACTGGTCTTTGGTACAATTTGATGAAGCTTAAGGAGATTTTCTTTTCACAATTTACTTTATTCAGCATTAGTGCTTCATTTGTAGTTTTATTTTCCCACTGGGTTTTTCCTTTGGGCATTTTATTTCTGAAGAGTTTAAAAGTAAGTTTCTCTTATGTAAGCACTCAAAAGAGAAACATGAAAATTTTAATTTTATCCTAGGGTAGACCTTTCTCTCAGCTGGACACTCATTTAACATTCTGCCTCCTGAAGTGTTAACACATTTTGACAATTGCTTTTATTCCAATTTGTTGATAGGAAACAGCATTTTAGCATGACTGACAACAAAGAACTGTGGATTTCATTTCCAAAGTGTAAGTGAATCTTTACAATGTACTTCACTTACATAAAAATGAGATTGTTGCTCATAAACAGGGAAGTTTGTGTTTAGGATGTGCTTTGTATTCAAGTAGACTGTTTCAGTCAAGGAGACAATGGGAGTGAGGGTGGAGGGGCAGGAAATGCCACTACTGGAACTATTACCAAAGACTGCTCTGACTGCAGCAGGAAGGCATTTGATTCACTGACTACAAGAGAGAATTCAATGAATAATGAAGCTTCAAAGAGGATCACTTTTGACAGTAGCTATTGAATAATGGTTAATGAAGGACATAACTAGAAACTGAGAAATCTAAAGTATATTTAAGAGGTTTAATTATATATTAGGCTATGGCATTCAAACAAGGTATAAAATCTAAAAATAATATGTGACTTTTAAAGTGATATTTGAACAGAACCAATATAATAATTAACTATGTAATTTGAATAATGCAAAACAAGCAACATTGATTAATGTTGATTGGAAAGCAGTTTTCATTCAAGCCATTAGTGCATAGCTATTATACTTAATTTTTCAAAATGAGCAAATATCATTGCACTCCTGAGTTTGACGCACGTGAAACCTCATGAGTGTATCTTGTTGTGGCTGTTCTGTCACTAAGTCGTGTCTGATTCTCTGTGACCCCACAGACTGAAGCATGCCAGGCTTCTCTCTCCTTCACTGTCTCCCAGAGTTTGCTCAAATTCATGTCCTTTGAATCTGTTATACTATCTAAAAATCTCATCCTCTGCCTCTTTCTTCTCTTCCTTACCTCAGTCTTTCCCAGCACTAGTGTCTTTTCCAATTAATCAGCTTTTCACATCAAGTGACCAGAGTATTTGCAGCTTCAGCTTCAGCATCAGTTCTTCCAGTGAATATCCAAGGTTCCTTTCCTTTTGACTGCTTTGATCACCTTGGAGTCCAAAGGACTCTCAAGAGTCTTTTCCAGCACCACAGTGTGAAAGCATCAATGCTTTGGCTCCCATGCTTTTTTATGGTCCAATTCTCACATCTACATATAACTATTAGAAAAACCGTAACTTTGACCTTTGTCAGCAAAGTGATGTCTCTGCTTTGTAATATGCTGTCTAAGTTTGTCATAGATTTCCTTCCAAGGAGCAAGAGTCTTTTAATTTCATGGCTGCAGTCACCATCTTCAGTGATTTTGGAGCCCAGAAAAATAAAATCTGTCACTGCTTACAATTTTTCCCTTTCTATTTGCCATGAAGTGATGGGACTGGATACCATGACCTTAGGTTTTTGTGGTTGTTTGTTTTTTTAATGTTGAGTTTTAAGCCAGCTTTTTCACTCTCCTCTTTCAATAGGCTCTTCAGTTCCTCTTCACTTTCTGCCATTAGAATAGTATCCTCTGAATATCTGATATTGTTGATATTTCTCCTGGAAATCATGAACCCAGCTTGTGATTCATCCAGCCTGGTATTTCACATGATGTACTCTGCATGTAAGTTAAATAAGCAGGGTGACAATATACAGCCTTGTGTACCCCTTTCCCAATTTTGAACACATCTATTGTTGTTCCATGTCTGGTTCTAACTGTTGCTTCTTGACCTGCATACAGGTTTCTCAGGAGACAGGTAAGGTGGTCTGGTATTCCCATCTCTTTAAGAATTTTCCACTTTGTTGTGATCCACACAGTTAAAGGCTTTAGCATAGTCAATGAAGCAAAAGTAGACATTTTTCTGGTATTCCCTTGCTTTATGATCAGGCAGATGTTGGCAATTTCATTTCTGGATTCTCTGCCTTTTCTAAACCAAACCCTGTTTGTACAACTGTAAGTTCTTGTTTCATGTACTGCTGAAGCCTAGCTTGAAGGATTTAGAGCAAAACCTTGCTAGCATGTGACATGAGTGCATTTTTATGGTAGTTTGAATATTGCTTGGCACTGCCCTTCTTTGAGATTGGAATAAAAACTGACCTTTTCCAGTCCTGTGGCCACTGATGAGTTTTCCAAATTTGCTGGCATACTGAGTGCAGCACTTTCACAGCATTATATTTTAGGATTTGAAATAGCTCAGCTGGAATTCCATCGCCTCCACTAGCTTTGTTCATAGTAATGCTTCCTAAGGCCCACTTGACTTCACACTCCAAGATGTCCAGTTCTAGGTTAGTGACCACACCATCATGGTTATACAGGTCATTAAACCCCCAACCCCCCCCCCCTTTTTTATAGTTCTTCTGTGTATTTGTGCCACCTTTTCTTAATCTCTTCTGCTTCTGTTAGGCCCTTTATTGTTGAAATTTCTGTCATTTATTGTGCTCATCTTTGCATGAAATATTCCCTTGATATCATCATTTTTCTTGAAGAGATATCTAGTCTTTCCCATTCTACTGTTTTCCTCTATTTCTTCCTTTTTTTTTTTTTTTGCATTGTTCACTTCAGAAGACTTTCTTATCTCTCCTTACTATTCTCTGCTACTCTTCATTCAGTTGGGTATATCTTTCCCTTTCTCCCTTGCCTGTCACTTCTTTTCTTTCCTCAGCTGTATGTTAAGCCTTCTCAGACAACCACTTTGCCTTCTTGCACTTGTTTTTCTTTGGGATGGTGTTGGTCACCACCTTCTGTACAATGTTACTAACCTCTATCCATAGGTCTTCAGGTACTCTGTCTACTAGATCTAATCCTGTGCCATTACCTCTTCCAGTTGACCATATTTTGTGGTCCACTATGACCTGTCCATCTTGGGTGGCCCTGCACAGCATGACTCATGGTTTTCTTGTATTATACAAGTCCCTTCACCATGACAGGGATTTGCTCCATAAAGGGGATGGGTGTATCTGTCTGTAAGTGCATGCTCAGTTGCTTCAGTTGTGTCTCACTCTTTGCAACACTATGGGCCACAGTCCGCTAGGCTCTTCTGTCTTTGGGATACTCCATGCAAGAATGGTGGAGTGGGTTGTGATTTCCTCCTCCAGGGGATCTTCCTGACCTAGGGATCAAACCCAAGTCTCAACCATCTCTAGAAGTATAGACAGATTTGTTACTGCTGAGCCACTGGGGAAGCCCATGAATATATCTACTACATGCCAATTAGGTGGATGGAGACAAACAGTTAGTGGAATTGGGATTGGTTTTGCTTTATGAGAGTCAAACTTTCTTCTCTTGGCTCAAGTCCCTGTCCAGAATTCTGGGGAAATCTCTCTTCTTTTTTTTTTTTTTTTTTAATATAAATTTATTTATTTTAATTGGAGATTAATTACAAAATTGTATTGGTTTTGCTATACATCAACATGAATCTGCCATATGTATACACGTGTTCCCCATCCTGAACCCCCCTCCCACCTCCCTCCCCATACCATCCCTCTGGGTCATCCCAGTACACCAGCCCCAAGCATCTTGTATCATGCATCGAACCTGGACTTGCAATTCGTTTCATATATGATATTATACATGTTTAAATGCCATTCACCCAAATCAACCCACCCTCTCCCTCTCCCACAGAGTCCAAAAGACTGTTCTATACATCTGTGTCTCTTTTGCTATCTCGCATACAGCGTTGTCATTACCATATTTCTAAATTCCATATATATGTGTTAGTATACTGTATTTTTTTTTTCTTTCTGGCTTACTTCACTCTGTATAGTAGGCTCCAGTTTCATCCACCTCATTAAAACTGATTCAAATGTGTTTTAATGCCTGAGGCTCCATTGTGGTGTCTTCTAAAAATTAACAGTAACTATAACCTTCATCCTGCAAGCTCTCTGGCTACTTTGAATGAAAATAATTTCTTATTGAAACAGAAGAAAAATCAACAAAAAACCTCTTTATTAGTGCACCAAACACGCCAAGATTTCTGACCAATAATTATAGCCCTTTTGGAGTCCATAGCACAATAAATAAAACATTATATTAAGGATTAGCTTCTCTTCATCAATTTATAATCTGGTAGTTTATGCATACACACAGCCTTACCCTTGATCTGGATCTTTTCCTTTCAAAGAGTGATACCTCATCTGTGGCAGAGAAACTGTTACATGCTCAAAAAATTCATTTACTTTTTCTTTTTTAGTAGATAGCTAAACCATGTATATTGGGCATTCCTGAAATTAGGTAAAAACATGTGATTTGAGTTCTTGCCAGTGAAATATGGGCAAAAGACATGAACACTACTTCCAGGCCCAACCTCTCCTGAGACCTTTCATGTGGTCTCTCTTTCTCATTTCTTTGTCTTGTTTTCTCTGCCTGAAAAGCCGATGATCCACTGCAAGGCACTAGGACCCTACGGAATTGTCAAGCCACTATATGGAAGAAATCTGGCTTCCTAACTAAGAGCATAGAAAAGAGCTCCTACTTCTCTCCAACCCATATTGGACTGGAATGAGTGACAATCAGTCTTTATTGTACTTAATCACTAGCTGCTGGAAATGTGTGTTGCTGCCTTTAGTTTACTTTTTGGAGCACAATGTCTACCTATAGAATAAAGTGGACTTAGTAGTACTGACAGTTATTCAGTGCCTGTAAAACTGCATTCCTCTTCAGATGGGGGCTTGAACTGAACCACACCTCAGATTGGGACATATACCCACAACCCCTGTCTTAGGAGGGGACTCAAATCCCCTGTCTTTTAATTGAAACCACTCACCTGATGTCAGGACTTACTGAAGCTTGGGTTCTTTTGTATCAGCAGAGAAAGAATACAGTGTGAGGCAAACTGAGAGGCAAAGAGTGAGTTTATAAGCATAGGGTGCTTGGGTGAGATAGAAGAAGGCAGACAACAGAGTGCAGCCCCAAGAGCAAAGACTACATGTTTTATAATCAAGAAAAAGTGGAGAGGGGAGAAAACCACCTTCTTCATTTTTGGACAGACATCAAGATTTACATCATTAGTTCCCCCTTTAACCCTATATGGTCTATCTCATACTGTCATGGTACTATTTAAATTATATGTATATTAGCAAAATGGTGGTAACATAAACTAAAATATGATAATTCATCTCAGTTTTCAGTATACTATCCCCTTTCACCTAGTTTCTGTCCCCTTTCACCTAGTTTCTTTCCCCTTTCACTATATTTCTGTCTTGGCTACATATAGAAATGCTACTCTTCAAGGATCATTAACTCTCTGACTGTATATTACAAGCTTCAGACCCCATAACTATTGTCTTTTTTTTTTTTTTTAACTATCAGGAATTGTAGCTTGAGTATGCCTGGTCCTTGAATGCACCTGGTCTTCATTCAAGGGAGAGTAGATTGTTGCTAGGTTACTGGATTCTTTTCTTAAGTGGTCATTGGCTTACAAAAGTCTCCCAAACTTCCTTAAAATTTTCTGTCTTTAATCCTCTAATGGGATTTTAAAATTAATTATTTAATTATCCTCTTCTATCCTTACCATCTGGAAACCCAACCCAACGTGGTGCTTTATTTACATACTTACTAAGAGTTTGGTTACACCTTCTATAAAAGATTTCCTACTATTTGTTCAGGATTAGCAAAGCCTCTTGTTATCTTACCCAAGGGCATTTTTATTAGTCATTCAACAAGAATATCTAAATCATCTTCAGCTTTCAGTAACAATTATAATTTACCATCTTCCAGTTTCTTCATTCCCATTGAAGCTGAGTTTTCAGCCTGTACAGTTGTTTATAGACTAGTCCTCTGCCCTCCTACCCCTCTACTCTGCCTGTATAGATCCTGTTGTTCAGTTGTGTCCGACTCATTGCAACCCTTTAGACTGCAGCATGCCAGGCTTCCCTGTCCTTCACCATCTCCCAGGGTTTGCTCAAACTCATGTCCATTGAGTCAGTGCTGCCATCCAACCATCTCATCCTCTGTCATACCCTTCTCTTCCAGAGTATAGTGGCTACTCAGACACTAATGTTCAGGTCAGGAGTCAAACTTTTCAAGGAAGACTTCAATTCTCCCCTCCATTCCATACTACTTTTGTCTGGCTGCCTTTCCTCTGCACTCACAAGATGGCCTGGACCTACATATTTGTCTCACTGAAGATCCTAAAATAGTTGATTTTTGAGGCAGGGATTATAACACCAGAACTCAGTACAGTATACATGTTAAGTAAATGTTTGTTGAATAAATAAAATGATTGAAAATAAAAACACGGTCAGGTGTGTCAGACTCTTTGCGACCCCATGGACTGTAGCTCATCAGACTCCTCTGTTTATGGAATACTCTAGTCAAGAATACTGGAGTGATTGTCATTCCCTTCTACAGGGGATCTTCCCAACCTAGGGATAGAACCCATGTCTCCTACATTGTAGGCAGATTCTTTATTGTCTGAGCCACCAGGGAGGCACAAACTTATTGAAGCTACTGCTAAAACTTCATTCACTGTCTTCAGTTCTTCCTACCAATGTTAGTAAAAGTCTCAGAATCTTTGCTATAACCTCAGTATATATGGAAATTTTATTTATTCATGCCAACTATTTCAGTATTTCCAAAGTTTTATATAATCAAACTATAATAAATTCACCTATTTTTTGGAGCTTATGTAAACTCAGGCTATTGTGAGTCAAGGTTTTTCCTTTGTTAGGTATTATCTAGTAAACGAGTCATTACTGCCACTCTAAGGCAGTACTGATATTGGACATCTCTTTCTTTTAGCTCTGTAGAGTCAAACAGAGTCTAGGGTCGAGTGTTGGTCTTAGGTTTGTGGCCTTGCTACCTAATATGGTAGGAAAAAGGAAACCAGTTAACTTCCATTATTGTATATAGTGCAGGATTCCTCCTAAGTAAAAAATGTGCATTTGGATGGTGGGCAGCACCCTCTTTCCCCCAATTCCACTGTAATGAAAAAAAGTATTATCTGTAAATGTTTTGAATTCTTCCCAAACACTACGGAACTTCTCCAGGTGGCCTGTTCTACTTCAGTACATACATCTATTCACTGGGCCTCAATTCTTTGCAAACTGATTTATCTTTGCATTATTTGAGTACCATATTTTGACAGAAAGGACTTTAGAAACCATCTCATTAATTTTTATAAGATCTAGGACTTGACTCCAAATTCAGTGCAAGGGAACACTATTAAATTACACTATTTTACAATATTTAAGAGGGAGAGATATGGCTACTGTAAGTAGACAACTACCAAATTTGAAAAATAATTTTAATCTTTTTGCATATGTTTTCTCATTTTAAACTGGTAGCCTAAAACTTTGTTGAATACTGTATCATGCTTGTTTTCAGAATATACAATTTAAATTTAAGATGTGATTAAATGTAAGAATAGGTATTAAACCATTTTCTCTATGAACTGAGGTAGAGTAGATATAATTTTATAATAGATTATTTATATTACTTAATACAAGATTTATTTATATTATTTTAATAGAACTATATCAAATAAACTAGAATAATTTAAAATATTATGCAGTGCAGTTTTGTTCATTATGTTTTAAGGATTTAGTCCTTGGTGGCTCACCTGGTAAAGAATCTGCCTACATTCCAGGAGACCTGGATTCCATCCCTTGGTTAGGAAGATCCCCTGAAGAAGGAAACAGCTATCCACTTCAGTATTCTGGCCTGGAGAATTCCATGAGCTGAATAGTCCATGGGGTCACAAAGAGTTGGACTGGACTGAGTGAATTTCACTTTCATCATGTGCTGATAGATCATCATTATCAACATTATTGTCACCATACGTTTTTGCTTTTCCAAAGCATTCACTATCATGGTTCTCAAAATTTCTCAGTGAAATCAATATGGCTGAGTTAACTATTTCCATTTGCTAGATGAGGACAGTGTGACAACATTAAGTGACTTGTCTTAGGATCATCAAGTTTGTAACAGAGCACATCCTAAACACCAGTCTTCTGACTTGAAACCAGTGACCTATTCATGTCAATACAAAGTATATTAAGTGGATATACTGAAAGAAAGTAAGATAAAGCACAAAACAAGTACCTAAAATGTATTGTGGTATAACTAATACCAGCTTGATTGTTTCAATAATGAAAAAGAAAAGTCTAAGTCTTGTGGACAAACATTGCTAACTAACAGTTTTTCTGTGTTTTATTTACTTAGTTCTCTAAATAGCCAGGTACACATACAGAAGGTGTCAGTGACTGTGAAATTATGAAATGAAACATAGTTGCTCAGATATTTCAAATTTTAATAATAATGTGATGTTAGTTAACATGAACACAAAACTTACTGTGTCAGACAAGGATCACTCCATATAAACAAATGCATTTGATTTGCACTAATTCTATCAGGTAAAAGCTATTGCTATTCCACTTAAAAATTAGGAAACTGAGGCTCAGAGAATTAAAGTAATTTTCCCAAAGTCACAGGAGTTACAGAGCCAGTATTCAAACCTGGGTAATCTGCCTCCAGTATCTGCCCTCTAAGAGGCTACAATTTATTATTATCCTTATTTTGCATATACAGATGCAAAGATTGCAGAGATTAAGTTGTCTAAGATCGAGTCAGTATGTTAATTCCAAAAAGTTGGATCAAGAGTTCAGGATTATAACAACTGTACTATACTGGGGGAGGGGGGGGAAACTACCCTTAATTCTTAATTATACAGAGATTTATGCATTTTAATGGTTAACACCTAGAGAAAATTAGCCCCCAGAGGATATTTGGCAATATCTGTAGATTTTTTTTTTTTTTTATTACAACATGGCAGTGAGTGGGCGGGGACACAGAAACAGGGTGGGTTGGAAAGAAGAGTTGCCATTAACAGCTAGTAGGTATAGGCCAGGAATGGTATTAAATATGCTACAATCTACAATGTACAACACCCCACAACAAAGAATCATCCAGCCCTAAATATCAACAGTGCCAAGGTTGAGAGATTTTGTTTTTAGTGCTAATATCTTTGCTTAGGTATACAAGTCAGTTTAGGCATAATCCTAGATACTATTTTGTTTATAAGAGAAAAATAACTTTGGAATATTATAATAATGTTAAATCACTCACCTAGAGCCAGACATCCTGGAGTCTGAAGTCAAGTGGGCCTTAGGAAGCATCACTGTGAACAAAGCTAGTGGGGGTGGTGGAATTCCAGTTGAGCTATTTCAGATCCTAAAAGATGACGCTGTGGAAGTGCTGAACTCAATATGCCAGCAAATTTGGAAAACTCAGCAGTGGCCACAGGACTGGGAAAGGTCAGTTTTCATTCCAATCCCAAAGAAAGGCAGTACCAAAGAATGTTTAAACTACCTCACAATTGCACTCATCGCACACACTAGCAGTGTAATGCTTAAAATTCTCCAAGCTTGGCTTCAACAGCACTTGAACCAAGAACATCCAGATGTTCAAGATGGATTTAGAAAAGGCAGAGAAACCAGAGATCAAATTGCCAACATCCATTGCATCACAGGTAAAGCAAGAGAATTCCAGAAAAACAAACAAACAAACAAACAAACTAATTTTGCTTCATTAACTATGCTAAAGCCTTTGAATGTGTGGATCACAATAAATTGTGAAAAATTCTTCAAGAAATGGGAATACGAGACCATGTGACTTGCCTCCTGAGAAATCTGTGTGCAGGTCAAGAAGCAAAACTTAGAACTGGCCATGGAACAACAGACTGGTTCTAAATTGGAAAAGGAGTACTTCAAGGCTGTATATTGTCACCCTGCTTATTTAACTTATATGCAGAGTGCATTATGGGAAATGCCCGACTGGATGAAGCACAAGCTGGAACGAAGATTGCCAAGAGAAATATCAATAACCTCAGATACACAGATGTCACCACCCTTATGGCAAAAAGCAAAGAGGAACTAAAGAGCCTCTTGATGAAGGTGAAAGAGGAGAGAGAAAAAGCTGTCTTAAAACTCAACATTCAAAACACAAAGATCATGGCAAGCTCCTCAACTTGGTGATGGACAGGGAAGCCTGGCATGCTGCAGTCCATGGTGTCACAAAGAGTTGGACATGACTGAGAGATTGAACTGTACTGAACTGAATAATGTCAAATAAAGAGTAGCACAATTAAAGATCCTAGAATAACCATAAGTTTGAAAAACTGTTTCCTCACTTTATATTTAAATATTTAATCAATTAATTATATTTTTAGAATTCTAACTTGGTGATAGCTTTATCTAGGCAAACTTTTAATTATGTGGTGGTGGGGGGGCAGGGGAACATGTGAGAAAATATTTTACACTACCCCATGAGTCCAAACTTTAAAATATAACTGTCCTAGATAATGAGAACTAGTTTGCTTTGCTTTGTTTCCTGGTAAGTTTGAAGACCAGTAAGATTCTGGTCACTAATATGATTACATTCCAATGCTTTCCTTTATATGGAAAAAGTGGTGGAAAGACAAAGAAGTCAAGCCACTAATTACTTGAGAATCAATGAGAGAATTAAAGTGAGATTCTCTTTCCTGCACAAATCCAGATGGTAAAGGACTACATGTTCCTGGGCTTAAAAAACAATATTTGAGTTGTTTCATTTTAGCATCATTTTTGGTTAAACTACTTTTTAATTATCAAGTTCCTTGGTTGTTGATCAATATTTCACAATTAGTATCTTTTCTGGTACAAGTCACATATACCCAGGAACTGAATAACATTACTGGATGACTATGAAGGTGATGATAGTAATGAGGATGATGCCAATGAAATAGCACTAGGAAAATAAATTTGTATATAACAATATTGATTCAAAATGGATCCTGTATTTCAAGCCATGGAAGAAATAAACCCACTTAGTAAGCTCAGCAGGTGGTTAATTCACTTTGTACATGGTATTTAATTTAAAACACACGTCATGACCTCAGTAATTTGGAACTATAAACATAACCCCCTCCTCCCTCTTCTCTTCTCCATGTAACTCCATGAACCTCTCTGGGTGTCCCTCACTGTGGAGAAACTTTTCATCTTTAACCTAGATGTTTTATCAGTGGTGCTGTATAGAAGGAGAAGTCTTGAGACTACTGTAAAAATAAGACTGAACGCCAGAAACATGAGGCTTAAGTCCAAATCCTAAGAACACCAGATAACTGAATCTGGGGAACAGTAATCAACAGGAGCTCATCAAACGCCTCCATACCTACACTGAAACCAAGCACCACTCAAGCACAAACAAGTTCCAGAGCAAGACATACCATGCAAATTCTCCAGCAACACAGCCCTGACCTTCAATATAAAGGCTGCCCAAAGTTATTCCAAACTCACTGACATATCATAACTCATTACTGGACACCTTATTGCACTCCAGAGAGAAGAAATCCAACTCTATCTACCAGAACACCGACACAAGCTTCCCTAACCATGAAACCTTGACAAGCCAACAGTCCAACCCTACCCACAGCGAGGAAACTCCACAATAAAGAGAACTCCACAAACTGCTAGAATACAGAAAGACCACCCCAAACTCAGCAATATAAACAAGATGAAGAGATAGAGGAATACCCAGCAGGTAAAGGAACAGGATAAATGCCCACCAAGCAAAACAAAAGGGGAAGAGATAGGGAATCTACCTGATAAAGAATTCTGAATAATGATAGTGAAAATGATCCAAAACCTTGAAATCAAAATAGAATTGCAGATAAATAGCCTGGAGAAAAGGATTGAGAAGATGCAACAAAGGTTTGACAAGGACCTAGAAGAAATAAAAAATGAGTCAATATATAATGAATAATGCAATAAATGAGGTCAAAAACACTCTGGAGGCAACAAATAGTAGTATAATGGAGGCAGAAGATAGGATTAGTGAAGTAGAAGATAGAATGGTAGAAATAAATGAATCAGAGAAGAAAAAAGAAAAACGAATTAAAAGAAATGAGGACAATCTCAGAGACCTCCAGGACAATATTAAAGGCCCCAACATTAGAATCACAGGAGTCACAGAAGAAGAAGACAAAAAGAAAGACCATGATAAAATACTTGAGGAGATAATAGTTGAAAACTTCCCTAAAATTGGGAAGGGAATATTCACCCAAGTCCAAGAAACCCAGAGAGTCCCAAACAGGATAAACCCAAGGTGAAACACCCCAAGACACATATTAATCAAATTAACAAAGATCAAACACAAAGAACAAATATTAAATGCAGAAAGGGAAAAAAAACAAATAACACACAGGGGATTCCCATAAGGATAACAGCTGATCTTTCAATAGAAGCTCTTCAGGCCAGGAGGGAATGACAGGACATACTTAAAGTGATGAAAGAAAATAAACTACAGCCCAGATTACTGTACCCAGCAAGGATCTCATTCAAATATGAAGGAGAAATCAAAAGCTTTACAGACAAGCAAAAGCTGAGAGAATTCTGCACCACCAAACCAGCTCTCCAACAAATGCTAAAGGATCTTCTCTAGACAGGAAACACAAAAAGGGTGTATAAACTCGAACCCAAAACAATACAGTAAATGGCAACAGGATCATACTTATCAATAATTACCTTAAATGTAAATGGGTTGAGTGCCCCAACCAAAAGACAAAGAATGGCTGAATGGATACAAAAGCAAGACCCCTATATATGTTGTCTACAAGAGACCCACCTCAAAACAAGGGACACATACAGGATGAAAGTGAAGGGCTGGAAAAAGATATTTCATGCAAATAGAGATCAAAAGAAAGCAGGAGTAGCAATACGCGTATCAGATAAAATAGACTTTAAAACAAAGGCTGTGAAAAGAGACAAAGAAGGACACTACATAATGATCAAAGGATCAATCAAAGAAGAAGATATAACAATCATAAGTATATATGCACCCAACATAGCAGCGCACCAATATACAAGACAAACGCTAACAAGTATGAAAGGGGAAACTAACAATAACACAATAATAGTGGGAAACTTTAAAACGCCAATCACACCTATGGATAAATCAATTAAACAGAAAATTAACAAGGAAACATAAACTTTATGATACAATACACCAGTTAAACTTAACTGATACCTATAGGGCATTTCACCCCAAAACAATGAATTTCACATTTTCTCAAATGCACACGGAACATTCTCCAGGATAGATAACATTCTGGGCCATAAATATAGCCTTGGTAAATTCAAAAAATAATTGAAATCATTCAAAGCATCATTTCTGACCACAATCCAGTAAGACTTGATCTCAATTACAGGAGAAAAACTATTAAAAACTCCAACATATGGAGGCTGAACAACATGCTGCTGAATAACCAACAAATCACAGAAGAAATCAAAAAAGAAATCAAAATATACATATAAATGAATGAAAATGAAAACACAACAACCCAAAACCTGTGGGATACTGTAAAAGCAGTGCTAAGGGGAAAGTTCATAGCAATACAGGCATACCTAAAGAAACAAGAAAAAAAATCAAATAAATAACCTAACTCAAATGCAAAAGAAACAAAAGAGACCATAGTAAAAATCAACAAAGCTAAAAGTTGGTTCGTTGAAAGGATAAATAAAATTGACAAACCATTAGCCAGACTCATCAAGAAACAAAGGGAGAAAAAATCAATAAATTAGAAATGAAAATGGAGAAATCACAACAGACAACACAGAAATACAACGGATCATAAGAGACTACTATCAGCAATTATATGCCAATAAAATGGACAACGAGGAAGAAATGGACAAATTCTTAGAAAAGTACAACTTTCCAAAACTAGACCAGGAAGAAATAGAAAATCTTAACAGACCCATCACAAGCATGGAAATAGAAACTGTAATCAGAAATCTTCCAGCAAACAAAAGCCCAGGTCCAGACGGCTTCACAGTTGAATTCTACCAAAAATTTAGAGAAGAGCTGACACCTATCCTACTCAAACTCTTCCAGAAAATTGCAGAGGAAGGTAAACTTCCAAACTCGTTCTATGAGCCCACCATCACCCTAATACCAAAACCTGACAAAGATCCCACAAAATAAAGAAAACTACAGACCAATACCACTGATGAACATAGATGCAAATATCCTTAACAAAATTCTAGCAATCAGAATCCAACAATGCATTAAAAAGATTATACACCATGACCACGTGGGCTTTATTCCAGGGATGCAAGGATTCTTCAATATCCACAAATCAACCAGTGTAATACACCACATTAACAAATTGAAAAATAAAAACCATATGATTATCTCAATAGATGCAGAGAAAGCCTTTGACAAAATTCAACATTCATTTATGATAAAAACTCTCCAGAAACCAGGAATAGAAGGAACATACCTCAACATAATAAAAGCTATATATGACATACCCACAGCAAACATTATCCTCAATGGTGAAAAATTGAAAGCATTTTCCCTAAAGTCAGGAACAAGATAAGGGTGCCCATTTCAACATTAATATTCAACATAGTTTTGGAAGTTTTGGCCACAACAGTCAGAGCAGAAAAAGAAATAAAATGAATCCAAATTGGAAAAGAAGAAGTAAAATTCTCACCATTTGCATACGAAATGATCCTCTACACAGAAAATCCTAAAGACTCTACCAGAAAATTACTAGAGCTAATCAATGAACATAGTAAAGTTGCAGGATATAAAATCAACACACAGAAATCCCTTGCATTCCTATACACTAATAATGAGAAAACAGAAAGAGAAATTAAGGAAACAATTCCACTCACGATTGCAACTAAAAGAATAAAATACTTAGGAATGTATCTACCTAAAGAAACTAAAGACATATATATATATAAAACTGTAAAACACTGGTGAAAGACATCAAAGAGGACACTAATTGATGGAGAAATATACCATGTTAATAGATTGGAAGAATCAATATAGTGAAATGAGTATACTACCCAAAGCCATCTATAGATTCCATGAAATCCCTATCAAGGTATGAACGGAAATTTGTATGGAAATACAAAAAACCTTGAATAGCCAAAGCAATTGTGAGAAAGAAGAATGTAACTGCAGGAATGAACCTGTCTGACTTCAGGCTCTACTACAAAACCACAATCATCAAGACAGTATGGTACTGGCACAAAGACAGAAATATAGATCAGTGGAACAAAATAGAAAGCCCTGAGATAAATCCACACACCTGTGGACACCTTATCTTTGACAAAGGAGGCAAGAATATACAATGGAGAAAAGACAATCTCTTTAACAAGTGGTGCTGGGAAATCTGGTCAACCATGTGTAAAAGAATGAATCTAGAACACTTTCTAACACCATATACAAAAATAAACTCAAAATGGATTAAAGATCTAAATCCAAGACCAGAAACTATAAAACTGCTAGAGGAAAACATAGGCAAAACACTCTCTGACATAAATCACAGCAGGATCCTCTATCACCCACCTCCCAGAATATTGGAAATAAAAGCACAAATAAACAAATTGGACCTAATTAAAATTAAAAGCTTCTGCAGAACAAAGGCAACTATAAGCAAGGTGAAAAGACAGCCTTCAGAATGGGAGAAAATAATAGCAAATGAAGCAACTGACAAACAACTCATCTCAAAAATATACAAGTAACTCCTACAGCTCAATTCCATAAAAATAAATGACCCAGTCAAAAAATGGGCCAAAGAACTAAATAGGCATTTCTCCAAGAAGATATACAGATGGCTAACAAACACATGAAAAGATGATCAACATTACTCATTATTAGAGAAATGCAAATCAAAACCACAATGAGGTACCATTTCATGCCAGTCAGAATGGCTGTGATCCAAAAGTCTACAGGCAATAAATGCTGGAGAGGGTGTGGAGAAAAGGGAACCCTCTTACACTGTTGGGGGGAATGCAAAGTAGTATAGCCACTATGGAGAACAGTGCGGAGATTCCTTTAAAAAACTGGAAATAGAACTGCCATACGACCTAGCAATCCCACTGCTGGGCATACACACCGGGGAAACAAGAATTGAAAGAGACACATGTACTCCAGTGTTCATCACAGCACTGTTTATTATAGCCAGGACTTGGAAGCAACCTAGATGTCCATCAGCAGATGAATGGATAAGAAAGCTGTGGTACATATACACAATGGAGTATTACTCAGCCATTAAAAAGAATACATTTGAATCAGTTCTAATGAGGTGGATGAAACTGGAGCCTATTATACAGAGTGAAGTAAGCCAGAAGGAAAAACACCAATACAGTATACTAACGCATATATATGGAATTTAGAAAGATGGTAACAATAACCCTGTGTACGAGACAGCAAAAGAGACAGTGTTGTATAGAACAGTCTTATGGACTCTGTGGGAGAGGGAGAGGGTGGGAGGATTTGAGAGAATGGCATTGAAACATGTAAAATATCATGTATGAAACGAGATGCCAGTCCAGGTTCGATGCACAATACTGGATGCTTGGGGCTAGTGCACTGGGACGACCCAGAGGGATAGTATGGGGAGGGAGGAGGGTTCAGGATGGGGAACACATGTATACCTGTGGTGGATTGATTTTCATATTTGGCAAAACTAATACAATTTTGTAAAGTTTAAAAATTAAATAAAATTTAAAAAAAAGAAAGCAGTGGTACATATACACAATGGAGTATTACACAGCCATTAAAAATAATACATTTGAATCAGTTCTAATGAGGTGGATGAAACTGGAGCCTATTATAAAGAGTGAAGTAAGCCAGAAAGAAAAACACCAATATAGTATATTAATGTATATATATATGGAATTTAGAAAGATGGTAACAATAACCCTATATGCGAGATAGCAAAAGAGACACAGATGTATAGAACAGTCTTTTTGGACTCTGTGGGACAGGGAGAGGGTGGGATGATTTGGGAGAATGGCACTGAAACATCTATAATATCATATAAGAAACAAATTGCCAGTCCAGGTTCAATGCAGGATACAGGATGCTTGGGGCTGGTGCACTGGGATGACCCAGAGGGATGTTAAGGGGAGGGAGGTGGGAGGGGGGTTCAAGATGGGGAACACGTGTACACCTGTGGCAGATTCATGTTGATGTATGGCAAAACCAATACAATATTGTAAAGTAATTAGCTTGCAATTAAAATAAATAAATCTAAATTAAAAAAATAAGCATGCAAATGATGCACCAAATGGTTTGCAGTTTATTTTAAACAAAGGGATTTCTTACTTCAGTGCTTGCATAATTAAGACTTTCTTTTTAAAATATATAGCATTTGGTTAACAAAGGCTCCGGGGGGCTAAATAATTGAATAATAACATAGCTGCTGTTGCTGCTGCTGCTAAGTCACCTCGGTCGTGTCGGACTCTGTGCGACCCCATAGACGGAAGCCCATCAGGCTCCTCCATCCCTGGGATTCTCCAGGCAAGAACACTGGAGTGGGTTACCATTTCCTTCTCCAATGCATCAAAGTGAAAAGTGAAATTGAAGTTGCTCAGTCGTGTTTAACTCTTTGCGACACCATGGACTACAGCCCACCAGCCTCCTCCGTCCATAGGATTTTCCTGGCAAGAGTACTGGAGTGGGGGTGCCATTGCCTTCTCTGATAACATAGCTAGCACTTCTTAATTATTATAAAATTATCTACAAAATAACCATAAATAAATAATTGAGTAAGTAAGCAAGTGATAATTAAAATCAGACTAAATTACAGAGAATTATAGTTTAATAGATCCTGCCTTAGGATTATTTCCAGGGAAATAAAATTTTACTGAGACGTTTGATCACCACCATTTTGCTTTCATTGAGTAGAAAATGCGAATTTAAATTTCATTCTAGGTGCTATTGTGTTATTTCCTATCAGAGTTCTAGGCTATCCTGCAACTTTATGTACTGGGTACTTTATTGTCCCATCTGATCCAGCCATTTTATTGTTGCTGTTCAGTCTCTCAGTCGTGTCCAACTTTTTTGACCACATGGACTGCAGCATGCCAGGCTTCCCTGTCCTTTATGATCTCCCAGAGCTTGGTCAAAGTCATGTCCATTGAGTCAGTGATGCCATCCAACCATCTTGTCCTTTATTGTCCCCTTCTTCTCCTGCCTTCAATTGCTCCCAGCATCAGGGTCTTTTCTAATGAGTCAGCTTTTAGCATCCGGTGACCAAGGTATTGGAGTTTCAGCTTCAGCATCAGTCTTTCCAATGAATATTCAACTTTAATTTATTTTAGAGTTGACTTGTTTGATCTCTTTGCAGTCCAATGGACTCTCAAGAGTCTTCTCCAACACCACAATTCAAAAGCATCAGTTCTTCGGTGCTCAGCCTTCTTCATGGTTCAACTCTCATAATTGTACATGACTACTGGATAAAGCATAGCTTTGACTATACGACCATATGTCAGGTAAGTAATGTCTCTGTTTTTTAATATGCTGTCTAAGTTTGTTATAGCTTTTATTGCAAGAAGCAAGGAATAATTTAAATTAGATAATTTAATTTAATAATGTATTTAAATAATTTATTTTAATTATTAAAAATAATTTAATTTCATGGCTGCAGTCACCATCTGCAGCGATTTTGGAGCCAAAAAAAAAAAAAAAGTCTCCCACTATTTCCACTGTATCCCCATCTATTTGCTATGAAATGATGGTACTGGATGCCATAATCTTCATGTTTTAAATGTTGAGTTTTAAGCCAGCTTTTTCATTCTCCTCTTTCACTTTCATCAAGAGGCTCTTTAGTTCCTCTTCACTTTCTGCCATAAGTGTGGTGTTATCTGCATATCTGAGGTTATTGATATTTTTCTTGGGAATCTTGCTAGGCAATCAATTCTAGCTTCTGCTTCATCCAGCTGGGCATTTCCCATAATGCACTCTGCATATAAGTTAAATAAGCAGGGTGACAGTATACAGCCTTGATGTACCCCCTTCCCAATTTGGAAGCAGTATGTTGTTCCATGGCCGGTTCTAAGTGTTGCTTCTTGAACTGCATATAGATTTCTCAGGAGGCAGGTCACATGATTTCATATTCCCATTTCTTGAAGAATTTTCCACAATGTATTGTGATTCACACAAAGGCTTTAGCGTAGTCAATAAAGCAAAAGTAGATGGTTTTTTTCTGGAATTCTCTTGCTTTACCTGTGATGCAATGGATGTTGGCAATTTGATCTCTGGTTTCTCTGCCTTTTCTAAATCCAGCTTGAATATCTGGACTTTCTCAGTTCATGTACTGTTGAAGCCAAGCTTGGAGAATTTTAAGCATTACACTGCTAGTGTGTGAGATAAGTGCAATTTTGAGGTAGTTTAAACATTCTTTGGTACTGCCTTTCTTTGGGATTGGAATGAAAACTAACCTTTCCCAGTCCTGTGGCCACTGCTGAGTTTTCCGAATTTGCTGGCACATTGAGTTCAGCACTTCCACAGCATCATCTTTTAGGATTTGAAATAGCTCAACTGGAATTCCACCACCCCCACTAGCTTTTTCGTAGTGATGCTTCCTAAGGCCCATTTGACTCCTGTTTCTAGAATGTCTGACTCTAGGTGAGTTATCACACCATTGTGGTTATCTGGGTCATTAAGATCTTTTTCGTATAGTTTTTCTGGGTATTTTTGCCACCTCTTCTTAATATCTTCTGCTTTTTAGATCCATACCATAGTCAAAGTAGCCATAGTAGAAGTTATGCTGTGATTATCAATGATGCTGTTATGAGACAATCAGTGATTAAGAGCAAGCCTTCTTTCCCTGTCTATTTCTCTCTGCCTCACAATGGTTGGGCTTATTAATAGGTTTTCTATACTGAATGATAAAAGTGATTTCCAGCTCACCAACATAAGGACTTTGAAGAGGTCACATCTAATAGCTGTCATAGGAGAGACTGAGGGTGATATATCACTCTATGTGTGTGTGTGTGTGTGTGCGCACTTCAAATGCATTTTAAATGCATAATGATAGTGAACTACTTTAACTTGAACCACATGGAAGCAGCAAGTATGTGACCATCTTTCCACTTGGAATGGACACCTAGGCTCCTTCCTTCATATTATTCAGGAACAGGAACATTTCACTGATCTCTGTGATCATTTCTTTTACTGCATATGTTTCCCTTGTTCAGCTAACAAAAATATCCTTCAATGGGTATCATGTGTATTTATATCTATAACTCGCTTGAGAGCATACTAAATACTAAACCTGTTAATAGAAATTTAAGACCTATATTCACAGAAAGGCAAAAAAAGAACTTAGAGGAGACAGTGGCATGGTCAAAACATAAAATGGTGAGTCTATCAATAGAAGGACCATACATGTCTTTCAGGAGTTTAACAGATAAGTTTAAAGAAATTAATAGTCCTTCCTTCATTTAATCAAATACAGTTACATTCACAGACACACCAGTGCTCTCAATTTGCATGTGTGCATGCTAAATCACTTCACTCATGTTTGACTTTTTTGTGACCCTATGAACTATAACCCTCTAGGCTCCTCTGTCCATGGGATTCTCCAGGCAAGAATATTGGAGTGGGCTACCATTTCCTCCCCCAGGGGACCTTCTTGACCCAGAGAGATTGAACCTACATCTCCTGCAGCTCCTGAAGTGCAGACAGATTCTTTACCACTGAACCACCAAGAAAACCCAGTCTCCATGTAGCAGTGTGTATATGTTGATCTCAACCACATAATTTATCCCTCCCTCCGTCCCCATTTCCCCTTTAGTAACTGCAAGGTTTCTTCTAGTCTTTGAGTCTCTGTTTTGTGAGTAAGTTGATTTGTATGTTTTTTTTTTTTTTTTTTAGATTCCAATTATAAGTGCTATGTACATGTGTGCTCAGTTGTGTCCAATTCTTTTTGACCCTATGGACTCTAGCTTGCCAGGTTCCTCTTTCCATGGGATTTCCCAGGTAAGAATATTGGAGTGGGTTACTGTTTCCTCCTACAGAGCATCTTCCCGAGCCAGGGACTGAACTCACGTCTCCTGAATCTCATGCATTGGCAGGCAGTTTCTTTACCACTGTGCCACCTGGGAAGCCCATATAAGTGATATTACACCATATCTGTATTTCTCTGACTTATTTTACTTAGTATGATAATCTCTAGGTCCAACCATGTTGCTGCAAGTACCATTATTTCATTCTTTTACATTGCTGAGTAATATTTCATTGTGTATATATACCACACATTTTCTATTTATCTGTTGATGGACATTTAGGTTGTGTCTATGTCTTGGCTATTGTAAGTAGTGCTGCGATGGGGCTGCAATAGTGGGGCATGATGCATCTTTTCAAATTATGGTTTTCTCTGGATATATGCCCAGAAGTGAAATTGCAGGATCATATGATAGCTCTATTTTTAGTTATTTAAGGAAACTCCATAGTGGATATACCAATTTATATTCCCACCAACAGGGTAAGAGGGTTCCTTTATCTTCACAGTCTCTCTAGTATTTACTATTTATAGATTCTTTGATGATGGTCATCCTGACTAGTGTGAAGTGATACCTCAGTGTAGTTTTTATTTGCACAATATAGTACTGGAACAAAGACAGAAATATAGATCAGTGGAACAGGATAGAAAGCCCAGATATAAGCCTACACAGCTACACACCTAGGGTCAATTACTCTATAACAAAAGAGGCAAGAATATGCAATGCAGAAAAGAGAGTCTCTTTAATAAGTGGTGGTGGGAAAACTGGTTAGCTACATGTAAAAATGAAATTAGAACAATCTATAACACTATGAACATACACAGAAATCTCAAAGTGAGATAGAGGCCTAAAGGTAAGACTGAATACTATAAAACTCTTAGAGGAAACCATAGGCAGAATACACTTTGGCATAAATTGCAGCAACATCTTTTTGGATCCATCTTCTAGAGTAACAGGAAAAAGAGCAAAAAAAAAAAAATGGACCTAATTAAACTTAAACTTGTACATCGAGGGAAACCATAAACAAAATGAAAAGAGAACCTACAGAATGGGAGAAAATATTTGCTAATGATGCGACCAATAAGGGATTAATCTCCAGAGTATACAAGAGCTCATACAGCTAAATATCAAAAAGAACCAAACAATTCAATAAAAAAAAAAAATTGGCAGAAGATCTAAACAAACACTTCTCCAAAGAAGACATACCAATGACTAAGAGGCACATGGAAAGATGCTCAATATCACTAATTATTATTCTACTGTATTTTTTATTATTTGAAATTCCATTTTTACAGTATGTTGATTTCTAAAGCATATTCAGGTGTTTGTTTGGGGGGATTTGTTTTTCCTATTCTACTAATACATGGTAATTGATATGTAGGAACTTTACCTGCTGCTAAACCATTTCCTCAGATCGTATATAACAGTACTTCAAATATCTCATGTTGACCACTATACCCATTATTTTTTTTCCTTAACCATATTCTTCACATAATTATTATTACAGTTAATGATATCTTCATTCCTGTCACCTAGCCAAGAAACTGTGTTGTTGTTTTTGTTAGTCTTTCTCTCCCTTTCTCTTATGTCTTATCAGCAAACAAGTATTATGACTTCTATTCTAAAATAACTCTCCAAACTTCTGTTATGTTATTTCCATGACTACAGTGGTATTTTAAGCCTTCATTTTCTCTCTTTAAGATTATTACTGTACTGTTACTCAATATGCTCAATAGCCTTTTAAGTAGTTCTCTAATAGGTTGGAATTTCATAACTGTCTGATGGATTTTTTCTTACTTTTTCAATGTACCCAAAATGAAGCATTGTAAAAGTTGTTATACAAGTGATCAGTACATTTATTTTAAAATGTTAAACATTACAAATGATCAAAGTGGTTTAAAATAAAGTAAAATAAAGTTTAAAATAAAGACAATACATTTGTCTATGAAATTGACAAACATCAAAAAATACTCAGTATTTGAAAACAATCCAATAAAGCAGACTTCTACTAGTGGGAGTAAAAGTTCATGCAAGATTTCCAGCAAACAGTTTGGCAATGAGTATCTGTAATTTATTCTAAAGGATAATCTTGTGGTGTTCTCCAAACAATATATATAGGAACATACGTTATAGTATTTTATTTCTGAAAATGAACTATCCAGCCATAATAAAATTATGTAAACAATTATGATATATCTATATAATAGAATGTGGTCATTAAAATTAGATTATCAAAGAATATTAAAATAATGTTGAATGAAGAATACATGTAAGAAACTGTATCACTATATATATATATATATTTAATTTGCAATGCTAAAACACTGGACAAAAGCATATAAGAAATATCATTGGATGATGGTACTGTAGACTTTTATTTCTAAAAATTCATCTTTGTGATTTTCCTACAAAATTCAAATTTTCTATAATGAATATACAACTACTATTTTAATAAAAGCAAACAACGATATCAATAAAATAAATGCTACTTCAGATGAAGAATCACAAAATGGAGTACAATGTCACCAGTTTAGGAATAGATTATATTTTATTTTATTTTTTTTGTGGTATATCTATAATTAAGTATTTGTTAGCCATAAAAGGAATGAAGTTCTGAGACAGTGGGAAGTTGTTATATAACACAGAGAGCTCAGCCCAGTGCTCTGTGACGACCAAGAGGAGTGCTGTGTGGGTTGGGAGGGACGTTCAAGAGGGAGGGGATATATTTGTTTGTATACTTATGGCTGATTCATGTTGTTGTACAACAGAAACTAATACAACATTGTAAAGCAACTTCTTCAGTTGCTAAGTCGTGTCCAATTCTTTGCATTCCCTCCCCCCTCCCCCAGGCTCTCTTGTCCTCCACTATTTCCTGGAGTTTGCTCAAGTTCATGTAAAGCAACTATACTCTAATAAAAATAGATTCAGAAAAATGTAACATAGGTGGACCTTAAAACCATTATTCTAGTTGAAATAAGCTAGACATAGGAGAATAGATATTGTATGGTTGCACTTATATGATAATGTAAAGAGGCCTAATATATGTTTAAGTCCCTGCAGGAGAGGAGAGAGAGGCTGAAAGAGTAAAAATAAAATGTGAGTACTGTACAAAAAATTTTAAAAGCTTGATCAAAACTATAAACCAACAGAAAAACGAAGCTCAAAAAAACATGAACAGGAAATATTAAGCAAAGTAAACAAAAGTACATCATAATCAAACTGTGTAAAATCATTGATCAAGAGAGAATCTTAAAAGCAGCCAGAAAAAAATAATAGGCTCTGTGAGAATACTGTGATATTCTCTGGTCAGTCACTTTCTCATTCAAGTCACAGGAACAGCTGTAATCCAAATAAATGTTTATATGAACAAGCCCTTAGAGCTTGCCCTCAAATTTGCTAGATTTGGGGGGACAGTGGAATTGGTGGGATTGGTGAAGACAATCATACCTCAGAATTCTGTGTATCTGTGTAAGTCTCTGGGCTTACAGCACACAAGCCCCCCCCCCCTTTTTTTTTCTAACCTGCTATTAATGTTTTCCAAAAGATATCTGAATTGTAATTTCTTTTGAAATCACATAGATGTATTTCTACTTTTGGAACAGTATGAATGTAAGATAATGTGTAATTACTTATTTTGTTAGTTTTCATGACAGTCAACTACAAATTGTATAGATACTGAAGTTCAAATTACATCAAGATATTGCCTCTATTAGAGAAAAATCTAGCAAAACTCTACTTTAAAATCTTGTAAATAAACATATCAGTGAAGAGAAAAAAAATGTTCATTGGCTATAGATTTTATGACATTCTTCTGATGAATTTTAGTTAAACTAAAGTGAAACATTAAATAATCAGTGAAACAGAGTTGTTATTAGCTTCCTTTTGATTTCATAATTCCCAAAAGTAGCCTCTATTCAAGGAAGGAATTCCAAAGAAAATTGTCACTCAGCCTTATTTTCCTATCTTCATTCCTTGGACATATCTCTGATGCCATTCAATGGGTCAATATATATATATATATATATATATATATATATATATATATATATATATATATAATATAAATTTATTTATTTTAATTGGAGGCTAATTACTTTACAATATTGTAGTGGTTTTGCCATACACTCACATGGGTTCACCATGGGTGTACATGTGTTCTCCATCCTGAACCCCCCTCCCACCTCCCTCCCCATCCCATCCCTCTGGGTCATCCCAGTGCACCAACCCCAAGCACCATGTCTCATGCATTGAACCTGGACTGGCAAACCATTTCACATATGATAATATACATGTTTCAATATCATTCTTCCAAATCATCCCACCCTTGCCCTCTCCCACAGAGTCCAAAAAACTGTTCTCTACATCTATGTCTCTTTTGCTGTCTCACATATAGGGTTACCATTACCATCTTTCTAAATTCCATATATATGCGTGAGTATACTGTATTGGTGTTGCCATAGCATATGTTGTGGAAAGAAGAAGCCTGTTGCAACTCTTAGAATGAATCAGAAAAAAGAAAACAACCAAATAGAAAATGGAAATATCAGTTAATAGAAAACAGCAGATGTCTTAAAAACACATGTAAAGGTAATTAGCCATAATTATAATTCAAGAAATATAATGAAAATGCAATAAGATAGTAACTTTTACATTCTAAATAGAAAATTATGATAATACTTGAGTTTCATGAGTAAGTAGGGAAAGGGACAATTCTATATTTTGTCACTAGGAGTCAAAATTGATGTACTTTTTTGGAGCACAATTTCACATATCAATCAAAATTTAAACCGCACATTCCTTTTAATGATCAATAGGGAGCTGCTTAAACAAATTGTGATACATCTATACAACGGAAAAATATTCAGCTATTTAAAGTAAGATGGATCTGCACATGCTGAGATGGTACAGATATGCCGATAAGGAAAACAGTTTGCAAAACACTTTATATTGAGAAGCAACATTTATGATTGTTATCATTAGAGAATAAAATGGCAGAGTAGATGCTTGTATTTTCCCCACTTATATATTATCTTGAAATATTTATCATGACCACATACAGGCATTATAGTAAAAACAAACCTATAGTGCAGGCTAGGAATTACTTTGAAGGTTCAACTGCTACTTTTCCTTTTGATGAAATAAGAAATTTTTTAATATCATAGAACAATTTCCTCATCTGCAAGTGAATATTTAATAGTCTCTAAATCAAGAAAGTGTTGTGATAATTAAATAAATGAATAAATGCAAAATTATTGGTACATTTTCTGTAAAATCAGATCAGATCAGTCGCTCAGTCGTGTCCGACTCTTTGCGACCCCATGAATCGCAGCACGCCAGGCCTCCCTGTCCATCACCAACTCCCAGAGTTCACCAGACTCACGTCCATAGAGTCAGCGATGCCATCCAGCCATCTCATCCTCTGTCGTCCCCTTCTCCTCTTGCCCTCAATCCCTCCCAGAACCAGAGTCTTTTCCAATGAGTCAACTCTTCGCATGAGGTGGCCAAAGTACTGGAGTTTCAGCTTTAGCATCATTCTTTCCAAAGAAATCCCAGGGCTGATCTCCTTCAGAATGGACTAGTTGGATCTCCTTGCAGTCCAAGGGACTCTCAAGAGTCTTCTCCAACACCACAGGTCAAAAGCATCAATTCTTCAGCGCTCAGCCTTCTTCATAGAACAACTCTCACATCCATACATGACCACAGGAAAAACCACAGCCTTGACTAGACGAACTTTTGTTGGCAAAGTTATGTCTCTGCTTTTGAATATGCTATCTAGGTGGGTCATAACTTTCCTTCTAAGGAGTAAGCTTCTTTTAATTTCATGGCTGCAGTCACCATCTGCAATGATTTTGGAGCCCAGAAAAATAAAGTCTGACACTGTTTCCACTGTTTTCCCATCTATTTGCCATGAAGTGATGGAACCAGATGCCATGATCTTCATTCTCTGAATGTTGAGCTTTAAGCCAACTTTTTCACTCTCCACTTTCACTTTCATCAAGAGGCTTTTTAGTTCTTCTTCACATTCTGCCATAAGGATGGTGTCATCTGCATATATGAGGTTATTGATATTTCTCCTGGCAATCTTGATTCCAGCTTGTGTTTCTTCCAGTTCAGCATTTCTCATGATGTACTCTGCATATAAGTTAAATAAACAGGGTGACAATATACAGCTTTGACGTACTCCTTTTCTTATTTGGAACCAGTCTGTTGTTCCATGTCCAGTTCTAACTGTTGCTTCCTGACCTGCATATAGGTTTATCAAGAGGCAAGTCAGGTGGTTTGGTATTCCCGTCTCCTTCAGAATTTTCCACAATTCATTGCGATCCACACAGTCAAAGGCTTTGGCATAGTCAATAAAGCAGAAATAGATGTTTTCAAGAACTCTCTTGCTTTTTCAATGATACAGCCAATGTTGGCAATTGATTTATGGTTCCCCTGCCTTTTCTAAAACCAGCTTGAATATCTGGAAGTTCACGATACACATATTACTGAAGCCTGGCTTGGAGAATTTGAGCATTACATTCCTAGCGTGTGAGATGAGTGCAATTGTGCAGTAGTTTGAGCATTCTTTGGCATTACCTTTCTTTGGGATTGGAATGAAAACTGACCTTTTCCTGTCCTGTGGCCACTGCTGACTTTTCCAAATTTGCTGGCATATTGAGTGCAGCACTTTCACAGCATCATCTTTCAGGATTTGGAATAGCTCAACTGGAATTCCATCACCTCCACTAGCTTTGTTCATAGTGAGGCTTTCTAAAGCCCACTTGACTTCACATTCCAGGATATCTGGCTCTAGGTCAGTGATCACACCATTGTGATTATCTGGGTTGTGAAGATCCTTTTTGTACAGTTCTTCTGTGTATTCTTGCCATCTCTTCTTAAAATCTTCTGCTTCTGTTAGGTCCATACCATTTCTGTCCTTTATTGAGCTCATCTTTGCATGAAATGTTCCTTTGGTATCTTTGATTTTCTTGAAGAGATCTATAGTCTTTCCCATTCTGTTGTTTTCCTCTATTTCTTTGCATTATTCGCTGAAGAAGGCTTTCTTATCTCTTCTTGAATTCTTTGGAACTCTGCATTCAGATGTTTATATCTTTCCTTTTCTCCTTTGCTTTTCAGTTCTCTTCTTTTCACAGCTATTTGTAAGGCCTCCCCAGACAGCCATTTTGCTTTTTTGCATTTCTTTTCCATGGGGATGGTCATGATCCCTGTCTCCTGTACAATGTCATGAACCTCATTCCATAGTTCGTCAGGCACTCTATCTATCAGATCTAGGCCCTTAAATCTATTTCTCACTTCCACTGTATAATCATAAGGGATTTGATTTAGGTCATACCTAATGGTCTAGAGGTTTTCCCCACTTTCTTCAATTTAAGTCTGAATTTGGTAATAAGGAATTCATGGTCTGAGCCACAGTCAGCTCCTGGTCTTGTTTTTGCTGACTGTATAGAGCTTCTCCATCCTTGGCTGCAAAGAATATAATCAATCTTATTTAGGTGTTGACCATCTGGTGATGTCCACGTATAGAGTCTTTTCTTGTGTTGTTGGAACAGGGTGTTTGTTATGACCAGTGCATTTTCTTGGCAAAACTCTATTAGTCTTTGCCCTGCTTCATTCCGTATTCCAAGGCCAAATTTGCCTGTTACTCCAGGTGTTTCTTGACTTCCTACTTTTGCATTCCAGTCCCCTATAATGAAAAGGACATCTTTTTTGGGTGTTAGTTCTAAAAAGTCTTGTAGGTCTTTTAGCCAGTGCTATATAAATTTGCATTATTATTAATATTATTGATATTATCATCAATAATATGCTGCATTCAAAAGTGAATGAGTGAAAAGTTGGCTTAAAGCTCAACATTCAGAAAACTAAGATCATGGCATCTGGTTCCATCACTTCATGGCAAATAGATGGGGAAACAGTGTCAGACTTTATTTTTGGGGGATCCAAAGTCACTGAAGATGGTGATTGCAGTCATGAAATTAAAAGATGCTTACTCCTTGGAAGGAAAGTTATGACCAAACTAGACAGCATATTAAAAAGCAAAGACATTAGTTTGCCATCAAAGGTCCGTCTAGTCAAGACTATGGTTTTTCTCATAGTCATGTATGAATATGATTGTTGGACTATAAAGAAAGCTGAGCGCTGAAGAATTGATGCTTTTGAACTGTGGTGTTGGAGAAGACTCTTGAGAGTCCTTTGAATTGGAAGGAGATCCAACCAGTCCATCCTAAGGCAGATCCGTCCTGGGTATTCATTGGAAGGACTGATATTGAAGTTGTAATTCCAATACTTTGGCCACCTGATGCAAAGAGCTGACTCATTTGAAAACACCCTGATGCTGGGAAAGATTGAGGGCCGGAGGAGAAGGGGACGACAGAGGATGAGATGGTTAGATGGCATTGTCGAGTCAATGGACATGGGTTTGGGTGGACTCTGGCAGTTGCTGATGCACAGGGAGGCCTGGCATGCTGCAGTTCATGGGGTTGAAAAGAATCAGACATGACTGAATGACTGAACTGGACTGAATAAGCAAACAAACATAGCCAAGTGAGTTCTATTAAGAGAAACACAGCATGAAGAGAAGAGTCAGTCTAGGAAAATGAAGATCCAAACAAAATAATCCTATTCAAATATTCTTTATCTTGAAAGACTATGTGCTATGCTGCAGACCAATGCTTTGTAAACTGCAGGTGGCAACCCACTTGTACTCATTATATCAATTGTGTCCAGCGTTCTTTGCTTTTCTCAAGAGAAGAAAAATTAATGGAGACCTAATATGAGATAACCCAGATGTTGGATTATCAAATTTGTTTTTTTTTTTTTTTAAGTTGCTTTAAAGTCTATTTTTAAGAGCAGTTCACATCAGACTTAAGAGAAAGATAAAGAGATTATCCATATATCCCCTAGCCTCTACACAAGCTGGTGGTTTACATGGTAAAGAATTTGCCTGAAATGTGGGAGACCCGGGTTCAATCCTTGTGTTGGGAAAATCCCCTGGTGAAGGGAATGGCAACCCATTCCAGTATTCTTGCCTGGAGCATCCCATGAACAGAGGAGTCTGGAAGGCTACAGTCCATGGGGTCACAAAGAGCTGGACATGACTGAGCTACTCACACTTTCTTTTTCTACACAAGCATAGCTTCCCTTATTATCAATACCTCTCACCAGAGTGGTACATTTATTACAATTGATGAACCTATGTTGACACATCCTCATTGCCCAAAGTCCATGGTTTACACTGGAGTTTATCCTTGGTGTTATACATTCTATGTATTTGAACAAATGTATGCCACATATCCATCATTATAGTGCCTTACAGAGTATCCTCACTGTTCTTAAAATTCTCTGTGTTCCACCTATTCATTCCTCCATTCCTACAAACACTCCAACATTCTTTTAATGAATTAGAACAGAATAGGGTAGGATAACACAGAAGAGAAAAAAAATACAATACAATTATTAAGAGTGTATCATATTTAGGACGATTCTAATCAATGACTACTTGTGTGTGTATATACTAGGTCACTACATAAAATATATTTCCAACTGGGAAAAATCTTCTCTTCTGGCTTATGTTCAATTTAACAAGGTGTTCCCTTGTGAGGAGCTTCTCTGGATAACTAGCCAACTTTCCAAAGATGATTGACAACTCATTGATGTCCTTCTTTAAAACTGAAATATAAAGCAAGCTAACATGTAGTAGGACTAATATATGCTCAGTGAATAAAAATAAGTGAATGGCCAATATGCAGACTCAGCAGAATAGAATATTCTAATGTGAATAGAAAAGTGAAATGATTTGATTAACATTAGGGCCAGTTTTAAAACCCAAGCTAGACCCCAAGTTTCCTGGTCTAAAGCAGTACTCTTTCACTATACCTGGAATTTTCAGACTTTATCTTTCTGAGGACTGTACCTGCATGCTCAGTCATGTCTGACTCTTTGTGATCCCATGGACAGTAGCCCACCAGGTTCCTCTGTCCGTGGAATTCTCCAGGCAAGAATACTGAAGCAGGTTGCCATTTCCTTCTCCAGGGGATCTTCCCAACTCAGAGGTCGCATGTCCCTGCATCTCCTGCATTGGTAGGTGAGTTTTTAACCACTGAGCCACCATGGATGCCACTTTCTGAGCACTAAAGGGCTCTAAAAATATGTGAGAGCTTGTCAGAGGCAGAGAAAGGACAAAAATGTTGTGCCCTACACGTTCTAAACTATTTCAGTCAGAAAGTCTTGTTTATGGTTGTATTATATTTTGAGATTTCGACATTTCTTCAAAGAAGACATACAGATGGCTAACAAACGCATGAAAAGATGCTCAACATCACTCATTATCAGAGAAATGCAAATCAAGACCACTATGAGGTACCATTTCACACCAGTCAGAATGGCTGTGATCCAACAGTCTACAAATAATAAATGTTGGAGAGGGTGTGGAGAAAAGGGAACCCTCTTACACTGTTGGTGGGAATGCAAACTAGTACAGCCACTATGGAGAACAGTGTGGAGATTCCTTAAAAAACTGGAAATAGAACTGCCTTATGATCCAGCAATCCCACTGCTAGGCATACACACTGAGGAAACCAGAAGGGAAAGAGACACGTGTACCCCAGTGTTCATCGCAGCACTGTTTATAATAGCCAGGACATGGAAGCAACCTAGATGTCCATCAGCAGATGAATGGATAAGAAAGCAGTGGTACATACACACAATGGAGTATTACTCAGCCATTAAAAAGAATGCATTTGAATCAGTTCTAATGAGGTGGATGAAACTGGAGCCTATTATACAGAGTGAAGTAAGCCAGAAGGAAAAACACCAATACAGTATACTAACGCATATACATGGAATTTAGAAAGATGGTAACGATAACCCTGTATAAGAGACAGCAAAAGAGACACTGATGTATAGAACAGGCTTATGGACTCTGTGGGAGAGGGAGAGGGTGGGAAGATTTGGGAGAATGGCATTGAAACATGTGAAATGTCATGTATGAAACGAGATGCCAGTCCAGGTTCAATGCACGATGCTGGATGCTTGGGGCTGGTGCACTGGGACGACCCAGAGGGATGGTATGGGGAGGGAGGAGGGAGGAGGGTTCAGGATGGGGAACACATGAGAAATAAAGGAATAAAAAATTAAAATAAAATAAAATAAAATAAAATAAATGAAAGCTCTTTGACATCCTCAATAATGTTAAAAATATAAATGGCTCCTTGAAGCCAAAATGTTTGTGAAATACTTCTCTAAGAATCTTTATAGAATAAGTGAAAAAAATTCTAAGGTTTTTTTCCTTCCTATACAAAAACTTATTCAAATAAATTATAGTTTATTAAAAAAAAAAAGAATTCATTTGAATCAGTTCTAATGAGGTGGATGAAACTGGAGCCTATTATACAGAGTGAAGTAAGCCAGAAGGAAAAACACCAATACAGTATACTAACACATGTATATGGAATTTAGAAAGATGATAACAATAACCCTGTGTACGAGACAGCAAAAGAAACACTGATGTATGGAACAGTCTTATGGACTCTGTGGGAGAGGGAGAGGGTGGGAAGATTTGGAAGAATGGCATTGAAACATGTAAAATATCATTTATGAAACGAGACACCAGTCCAGGTTCAATGCACGATACTGGATGCTTGGGGCTAGTGCACTGGGACGACCTAGAGGGATGGTATGGGGAGGGAGGAGGGAGGAGGGTTCAGGATGGGGAGCACATGTATACCTGTGATGGATTCATTTTGATATTTGGCAAAACTAATACAATTATGTAAAGTTTAAAAATAAAAAAAAAAAGAGATTTTCAAATCTTAAAAATAAACTACCTTTTAAACCATTGTAATAAAACCTTACAGTTTCCCTACATTCTCATGACCTAATTGGGCAGGGCTAAATACTGTAGTTAGTATAGTACCTGTACCACACACTGTTCTCCTGATGAGTTATACACTTAGAAAATAATAGCCCCAAATGCTCTTCTGATATGACATTAACTTTTTATGAATAACATAAATATAAAGACATCATCTTCAGTTAGATGTGGCAAAGGAACTTTAAGGCAGTTTATCTTAAAAGTAGCTTCAGGTGTATATCAAAGACTCAAATTAGTTATTAAGTGCAAAGATATAATTATGAAATAAATATCAAATATCTTCCTTTTTCAAGTCCACAATAGCTTACTATCTCTGCTATTGCTAGCCCCCTTCAAACTAGTAGAACACATTCTTTTCTTTAAAACTCTCTTCTTGTGGCACCCTACTCTCCCCATAATACACATTGACCCTTGATTACTTTACATTTCCTCTAGATTTTCCTCAGCTTCATTGTGTCTTTTCTTAGGGGGCAGTGACTGAAAGGGTCAAATAAATGTGGCCATATCATGGTTTTATAGTATTAAGGGTCATGTTTCCATTTTGCTTTTCAACATCCTTTCTGATGCTTCACAGCATTTCACTGATCTTTTTAAACTACACAGTAAGCTTCACTTTTGAAGGAACAACAAAGCTACCACAGAAAAATGTCTTGTTCCTATCTAAATTTCCATTGACTTATCTAGATAGTTTTGATAAAGCAAATAAAACAACTAATTTTCATTCCTCTGATCCAAGGATGGAGAAAGAGTTATACCTATGAAATCTTAAAAGATGGGAAAAATCACCACTCAGCACTAACCAAAAATAATGAATATCATACCATACTTTTCCCAGCTGAGAAGATAGCATCAGACTTATGTTTACTAGTCAAAATTAACTACATATTCACATATATGTATATATTACATATGAGTAACATATAAAGTAAAAACACATTAATTTATGAATTGACTATAATCATGTATATAATATAATCATATACATTCAATAAATGTAATTGAATATTACTATCTTTAAATACACGGATTCCATATAGCTTTATTTGATATTCTAGATCACAGCTCTTATTGTGCATAGCTGAGGATCTCCAAACATTGTTTTTTACATTCACTCATATAAGAAAATATATAATATATATGTTATATATGTAAAAGTATATAAATACAACACAAACATATTCTATGGAAAATCATAAGGCATCTATAAGAAAAGATGACTTAGAATGAGATAATTATTTCAAAAGTTTATTAAGAATATATTACTATAATAAACTATCATTAATAATTTTAAAAACGGATAAATAAAAAATCTAATAGTTATACAGTATCAAGAGACTCATAAATATAAGGACACAGAAATATTTAAAGATTTAAAAGAAAAAGATATACTATGTGGACACAAATTAGCCTAAGACAGTGAAGTTACACTGAAGATTAATGAGCAATGTCCTACTGTCAAGCCACTGTAATAAAATTATTTTCAATTTTATGCATCTAATAAAATCACTTCATCATATATATATTAATAGAACTAAACTGAATAATAATAATAAAAAAAACACTATCATTCACAGTAGGATATTTTTAACGTACTTATCTCAGCCTCTCAGTAACTGATAGAATAGGCTAACAAAAATACCAATGAGTACATCATCTCAGTTCAGTAACTCAGTCATGTCCGACTCTCTGCAACCCCATGGAGTGCAGCATGCTTGGCTTCCCTGTCCTTCACCAATTCCTGGAGCTTGCTCAAACTCATGTCCATTGAGTCAGTGATGCCATCCAACCATCTCATCCTCTATCCTCCCCTTCTCCTCCTGCATTTAATCTTTTCCAGCATCAGGGTCTTTTCCAATGAGTCATTTCTTCAAAACAGGTGGCCAAAGTATTGGAGTTTCAGCTTCAGTGTCAATCCTTCCAATGAATATTCAAGACGGATTTTCTTTAGGATTGACTGGTTTGATCTCCTTGCAGTCCAAGGGACTCTAAAGAGTCTTCTCCAACACCACAGTTCAAAAGCATCAATTCTTAGTGTTCGATTTTCTTTGTGGTCCAACTCTCACATCCATCCATACTGGGGCTTCCCTGATAGTTCAGTGGGTAAAGAATTCACCTGCAATGCGGGAGACCTGGGTTCAATCCCTAGGTTGGGGAGATCCCCTGGAGAAGGGAACGGCTACTCACTCCAGTATTCTGGTCTGGAAAATTCCTTGGACTGTGTAGTCCATGGGGTCGCAGAGAGTCGGACATGACTGAGTGACTTTCACTTTTGCTCACATCCATACATGACTACCAGAAAAACCATAGCTTTGACTAGAAGGACTTTTGTTGACAAAGTAATGTCTCTGCTTTGTAATATGCTAGGTTGGTCATAGCTTTTCTTCCAAGGTGCAAGCATCTTTTAACTTCATGGCTGCAGTCACAATCTGCAGTTATTTTGGAGCCCAAGAAACAATGTCCACCACTGTTTTCATTGTGTCCCCACCTAGTTGGCATGAAGTGATGGGAGCAGATGCCATGATCTTCATTTTTTGAATGTTGAGTTTAAGCCAGCTTTTTCACTCTCCTCTTTCGCTTTCATCAAAAGGTTCTTCAGTTCTTCACTTTCTGCCATAAGGGTGGTGTCATTTGCATGTCTAAGGTTATTGATATTTCTCCCAGCACTCTTGATTCCAGCTTTGCTTCATCCAGCCCAGCATTTTGCTTGATGTATTCTACATATGGTATGGTATTCCTATCTCTTTAAGAATTCTCCATAGTTTGTTGTGATCCACAAAGTCAAAGGCTTTAGCTTTGACTAATTGATCAGTTAATGAAGCAGAAGTAGATGTTTTTCTGGAACTTGCCTTGCCTTCTCTGTGATGCAGTGAATGTTGGCAATTTGATATCTGGTTCCTCTGCCTCTTCAAAACCCAGCTTGTACATCTGGAAGTTCTCAGTTCATCTACTGATGAAACCTATTTAGAAGGATTTTGAGCATAACCTGGGCAGCATGTGAAATGTGTGCAATTTTAGGGTGGTCTGAACATTCTTTGGCATTGCCTTTTTTGGGGAATTTTAAGGAAAACTGACTTTTTACAGTCCTGTGGACACTGCTGAGTTTTCCAAATTTGCTGATATTCTGAGATCATTCTGTCATTACCTATAATTTACTAATGGTAAAATCAAAATATTAATCTGTAAATACCTGTTTTTATTTATCCATATATTATGAAAGAAATATTGAGTCAAGTTGGACTTGTGAATTTATATGAAGGCTCACACTCCATCACTACTAACACATATAGACAAAATGTTTATTAGATAAAATAAAATTCACTCATGATCAAAAATTACATAATATTTCATGAACCAAGAATGGATCAGTTAAATAAGTAATAAATGTTAACTTGAACAAGGGTCTTACTTGGCTCTAAAAATAGGAACAGGTAGAGGTGGCTTTGGTTCCTATTCCAAAAGGGCAATGGCATGCATGGCTACGCCCCAAGATATAGACCTCAGGATGGTCCCTGATCCCTTTATGGAGCACAGCCTTGTTGTGGTGAAGGGTCTTGCATAACTCAATAACTATATGAGACATACCATGCAGAGCCTCCAAAGGAGGATGGGTCAGAGTGAAGAGTTCTGACAACTCTTGTTGTCAGATAACATCGTAGTTCTGACAACAATAATTTCCACTGGAGGAGGAAATGGTAATCCACTCCAGTATTCCTACCTAGAGAACCCCATGGACAGTATGAAGAGGTAAAAAGATATGACACCAGAAGATGAGCTGCCCAGGTCATCAGGTGTCCAATATGCTATCAGGAAGAGTGGAGGGAAATAACTAACAGCTCCAGAAAGAACAAAGCTGCTTGGCCAAAGTGGAAATGACACTCAGTTGTAGATGTGTCTGGTGGTGAATGTAAAGGCCAATGCTATAAAGAATGATATTGTGTACAAACTTGGAATGTTAGGTCTATGAATCAAAGTAAACTGGATGTGGTCAAACAGGAGATGGCAAGAGTGAACATCAACATTTGAACATCAAAATTTTAGGAACCAGTGAACTAAAATGGATATGAAAGGGTGAATTTAATTCGGATGACCGCTATATCTTCTGCTGTGAACAAAAATCCCTTAGAAGAAATGAAGTAGCCCTCCTATTCAACTAAACAGTCCAGAATGCACTACTTGGGTACAATCGCAAAAACGATAGAATGATCCTGAATCATGAATTCCAAGTCAAACCATTCAATATCACAGTAATCCAAGCCTATGTTCCTACCACTGATTATGAAGAAACTGAAGTTGCCCAGTTCTATGAAGACCTACAACACCTTTTAGAACTAACACCAAAGAAGATGTCCTTCTTATTATAGAGGATTGGAATGGAAAAGTAGCAAGTCAACAGATACTCAGAATAACAGGCAAGTTTGGCGTTCAAGTACAAAATGAAGAAGGGTAAAGACTAATGGAATTCTGTTAAGAATGCATGCTAGTCATAGCAAACACCATTTTCCAACAACACATGGACATCACCAGATGGTCAATAATGAAATCAGGTAGATTATGTTCTTTGCATCCAAAGATGGAGCAGCTTGACACAGTCAGTAAAAACAAGAACTGGAACTGTGGCTCAGATCATGCACTCCTTATTGCAAAATTTAGGCTTAAGTAAAAGTAGGGAAAATCACTAGGCCACTCAGGTATCAAATCCCTTATACAGTGGAGGTGATGAATAGATTCAAGGGATTAGATCTGGTAGGCAGAATGCCTGGAGAACTATGGATGGGGCTTCATAACATTGTACAGGAGACAGTGACCAAAATCATCTGGAAGAAATAGAAATGCAAGAAGGCAAAGTGGTTGTCTGAGGAGGTTTTAAAAATAACCGAGGAAGGCTGAGGAAGGAAGAGAAGCAAAAGGCAGGGAGAAAGAGAAAGATATATCCAACTGAATGCAGAGTTCCAGAGAATAGTAAGGAGCAATAAGGCCTTCTTAAGTTGAAAATGCAAAGAAATAGAGGAAACAATAGAATGGGAAAGACTACAGATCTCTTCAAGAAAATTGGAAATATCAAGGAAATATGTCATGCAAGGTTGACCACGATAAAGGACAGAAATGCTAAGGACCTAACAGACGCAGAAGATAAGGATAAGTGGCAAGAATATACAGAACTCCACAAAAAAAGTCTTAATGACCAAGATAATTGCCATAATGTTGTCACTTACCCAGAATCTGGCATCCTGGAATGTGAGGTCAAGTGGGCCTTATGAAGCATTCGGTTCAGTTCAGTTCAGCCGCTCAGTCATGTCCAGCTTTTTGCGACCCCATGAATCGCAGCACGCCAGGCCTCCCTGTCCATCATCATCTCCTGGAGTTCACTTAAACTCACGTCCATCAAGTTGGTAATGCCATCCAGCCATCTCATCCTCTGTCATCCCCTTTTCCTCCTGCCCCCAATCCCTCCAAGCATCAGTCTTTTCCAATGAGTCAACACTTCAAATGAGGTGGCCAAAGTACTGGAGTTTCAGCTTTAGCATCATTCCTTCCAAAGAACACCCAGGACTGATCTCCTTTAGAATGGACTAGTTGGATCTCCGTGCAGGCCAAGGGACTCTCAAGAGTCTTCTCCACACCACACCACAGTTCAAAAGCATCAATTCTTCAGCACTCAGCTTTCTTCACAGTCCAAATCTCACATCCATACATGACCACTGGAAAAACCATAGCCTTGACTAGACGAACCTTTGTTGGCAAAGTAATGTCTCTGCTTTTGAATATGCTATCTAGGTTGGTCATAACTTTTCTTCCAAGGAGTAAGCGTCTTTTAATTTCATGGCTGCAATCACCATCTGCGGTGATTTGGGAGCCTAAAAAAAAATACAGTCTGACACTGTTTCCACTGTTTCCCCATCTACTTCCCATGAAGTGATGGGACCAGATGCCATGATCTTCGTTTTCTGAATGTTGAGCTTTTAAGCCAACTTTTCACTCTTCTCTTTCCCTTTCATCAAGAGGCTCTTTAGTTCCTCTTTACTTTCTGCCATAGGTTGGTGTCATCAGCATATCTGAGGTTTTTGATATTTCTCCCAGCAATCTTGATTCCAGCTTGTGCTTCTTCCAGCCCACTATTTCTCATGATGTACTCTGCATATAAGTTAAATAAGCAAGGTGACAATATACAGCCTTGATGCACTCCTTTTCCTATTTGAAACCAGTCTGTTGTTCCATGTCCATTTCTAACTGTTGCTTCCTGACCTGCATATAGGTTTCTAAAGAGGCAGGTCAGGTGGTCTGGTATTCCCATCTCTTGAAGGATTTCTGACAGTTTATTGTGATCCACACAGTCAAAGGCTTTGGCATAGTCAACAAAGCAGAAATAGATGTTTTTCTGGAACTCTCTTGCTTTTTTGATGACCCAGTGGATGTTGACAATTTGATCTCTGGTTCCTCTGCCTTTTCTAAAACCAGCTTGAACATCTGTAAGTTCACTGGGAACTAAGCTAGTGTGGTGATGGAATTCCAGATAAACTATTGCAAATCCTAAAAGATGATACTGTTTAAGTGCTGCATTCATAATGTCAGCAAATTTGGAAAGTTCAACAGTGTACACAGGATTGGAAAAGATCAGTTTTTATTCCAATTCCAAAAAAGGGCAACACAAAAGAATATTAGACTACTGTACAAGCGCCCTCATTTCCTAAGAGAGCAGGGTTATACACAAAATCCTTCAAAGTAAGTTTCACCAGTACATGAACTGAGAACTTCAGATGTACAAGCTGAGTTTCAAAGAGGCAGAAGAAATAGAGGTGAAATTTCCAACATTCATTGGATCATGTAGGAAGAAAGGAATTTCCTTGCTTCATCTACTTCTGCTTTATTGACAAAGCTAAAGCCTTTGAGTGGGTGGATCACAACAAACTGTGGAAAATTCTTCAAGAAATGGTAGTACCATACCACCTTACCTGTCTCCTGAGAAATCTGTATGCAGGTCAAGAAGAACCTTATATGGAACAACAGACTGGTTCCAAATTGGGATTAGGAGTACAACAAGGCTATATACTGTCACCCTAATTATTTAACTTATATGCAGAGTACATCATGCAAAATGCTGGGTTGTATGAATCACAAGCTGAAATCAAGATTACTGGGGAAAACATTGATAACCTTAGTTATGCAAATGACACCACTCTAATGACAGAAAGTGAAGTGGAATCAAAGAGATGCTTAATGAGGGTGAAAGAGGAGAGTGAAAAAGCTAGCTTGAAACTCAACATTCAAAAAACAAAGGTCATGGCATCCAGTCCCATCAGTTCAGTTCCATTGCTCAGTCGTGTCTGACTCTTTGTGACCCCAGGGATTGCAGCATGCCAGACCTCCCTGTCCATCACCATTTCCTGGAGCTTGCTCAAACTCATGTCCATTAGTCAGTGATGCCATTCAACCATCTCATCCTCTGTTGTCCACTTCTCCTCCTGCCTTCAATCTTTCCCAGCATCAGGATCCCATCCCTTTATGGTAAAGGGATGGGGTTATGTGAAAGCAGTAATATATTTTCTTTTCTTGGACTCCAAAATCACTGTGAATGGTGACTGTCACCTTGAAATTAAAAATAAATAAAACCACTTGCTCCTTGCTGCTGCTGCTAAGTTGCTTCAATCGTGTCCAACTCTGTGTGACCCCATAGACGGCAGCCCCCATCCTTGGGATTCTCCAGGCAAAAACACTGGAGTGGGTTGCCATTTCTTTCTCCAATGCATGAAAATGAAAAGTGAAAGTGAAGTTGCTCAGTTGTGTCCAACCCCTAGCGACCCCATGGACTGCAGCCTACCAGGCTCCTCCGTCCATGGGAGTTTCCAGGCAAGAGTCCTGGAGTGGGTTGCCATTTCCTTCTCAGACTTGCTCTTTAGAAGGAAAAATATGCAAACCTAGACAGCATATTAAAAAACAGAGACATCACTTTGCTGACAATAGTGCATATAGTCAAAGCTATGGCTTTTTCAGTAGTCATGTAGGGATGTGAGAGTTGGACCATAAAGAAGGCTGAGTGTTGAATAATTGATTCTTTCAGATTGTGGTGCTGGAGAAGAGTCTTGAGAGTCCTTTGTACTGCAAGGTGATCAAACCAATCAATCATAAAGGAAATATGTTCTGAATATTCATTGGAAGTACTGATGCTGAAGCTGAGTTTACTGAAGTTTTCACTTTTCAAACTGATCTCCTCTGCAATACTTTGGCCACCTGAGGGGAAGAGTTGACTCTTTAGAAAAGACCCTGATTTTAGTACAGACTGAAGACAAAAGAAGAAGGGGACTGAACAGAATGAAATGGTTAGATAGCATCAGTGACTCAATGGACATGAATTTGAAGAAACTCCGAGAGATGGTGGAGGACAGAGTAGCCTGGTGTGCTGCAGTCCACGGGGTTGCAAAGAGTCATACATTACTTGTAGACTGAACAACAACAGCACAAAAATATATATGCAAATTCATACACGTACATGTGAGTATGTTATTCAATTCCAAGCTGCCCTTTCCCCACCTCCAATGTGTTCTTCAAAATGTCTCCAAAACTATCTTGTAAAAATTATACACTAGATAAATATTTTTGGAATTCAACCACCCAAACTATCTGTACTATCTCAATAAACTCAAACACAGGACTCCAAAAGTTTTTTGTTTGTTTGTCTGTTTGTTTGTTTGTTTTTTCCTAGTCTTCTTACAACACAAAGTCCAGTGTTCCTCTTGAGCACTAACTTTTCAACTTGGTAGTGTGTCTTTGATCTAGACTGGTATACTGACTTTACTGAAGTTTTCACTTTTCAAACTGATCTCCTCTGCAAGCATAATCACCTATTGGTTAACTATTCATGGTACATTCATAGTGTCTGAATGTCTATTTTATACTTTGACATTACATTTCCAGCAAATAATTGCAGAGAAACTTCCTAGGTTCCCCAGTAATAACTGGAGCTGTTACTTATATATTTATTTTGCTGTGATATTAAGGGAATCAGAAATGTTTGGCTTAACCATTAGACAGGGATAACACCACATACTTCATCTTGCTTTCTGGTGCTGTGCATTTTCTCTGTGCTCTGACTTGAAATGTACTTTACCTATAAGGCTTCTTTTTCTGATGGCAGTCATTTTTAACAAGCACAAGTTTTCTACAGGTATAACCTTTGCTTTCTTATAATCATAATAATTTGGCTTATGATTTAAAGCATTACAACACCAGTTCATATTGTGAAACCTCTCTTATGGTGTTCACTGTTTCATTGGTATGTTGTGCTATTGCAACCATTGGACACTTCCACAGCATCTAAATAAATAAATCTCTGGAAATAAAATTGGCAGCAGACTAATCTGCTATTGAATTACTTTGGTGCACTATGCCCCAGATTCACCACTCAGACAATTTAATCAGATATTCACCTAATTACAAAAGAATCAGTATAATCTCCCTTTATTATCAGTGTGTCCCCTGGTGGCTCAGACAGTAAAGCATCTGCCTGCAGTGTGGGAGACCCGGGTTTGATCTCTGGGTTGGGAGGATCCCCTGTAGAAGGAAATGGCAACCCACTCCAGTACTCTTGCCTGGAAAATTCCACGGACTGAGGAGCCTGGTAGGCTAGAGTCCATGTTATATTTCACTTGAACATTTTTGGTAAACTCTTACATCACAAGACCTTCTTTCTCATTAGTATTTAAATTCAAAGGGCATTCACCATCAGTGAAAGCTCTCATAGCCAAGATGGATAAAATCAATTAAGAGATGAAGCCATAATACTTTATATTGACCTATTAATTCATTTACCATATTTATATCTATTACTATAACCAGTGGAGTATTAGTTGAAGGATATCAATAATTATAGAATCATACATTAGGAATTATAAATTATAGTTCCAGAATTGTGAATAATACAGTGTAGTGGAGTTAAATATCCATTTACAGGTGTTTTAGCTTAGGCTCTAATATACTGAGGAGGTCAATACAAAGTTCACTTATGGCTCTGTTAAGACCTTCTAAACAGAGTTAAATTATAGTGTGCTACCTTGGGAAATTATGGAAAATTTACAGCACTTAGACTAATGAAAAGATGATATTCAGATGATGCAGCTGTGGACATAGTGCTTTTCTTCTTCTTTTCAGTTATTTCCTTCTTCTTCAGTTCAGTTCAGTCTCTCAGTCGTGTCCGACTCTTTGCAACCCCATGAATTGCAGCACGCCAGGCCTCCCTGTCCATCACCAACTCCCGGAAGTTAACTCAAACTCCTGTCCATCGAGTCAGTGATACCATCCAGCCATCTCATCCTCTGTTGTGTCCTTATCCTTATGCCCCCCCAATCCCTCCCAGCATCAGAGTCTTTTCCAATGAGTCAACTCTTCGCATGAGGTGGCCAAAGTACTGGAGTTTCAGCTTTAGCATCATTCCTTCCAAAGAAATCCCAGGGCTGATCTCCTTCAGAATGGACTGGTTGGATCCAACCAGTCCCTTGGTCCAAGGGACTCTCAAGAGTCTTCTCCAACACCACAGTTCAAAAGCATCAATTCTTTGGCGCTCAGCCTTCTTCACAGTCCAACTCTCACATCCATACATGTTAGTCACCTGCATTTACCTCATTTCTATTCATAGCTAACCATTAATATTTTCTTCAATCTATCATTTTAAGTTATCACTCCCTCCCTCCATTCAAGTTATTATACTGTTTTCATATAGTTTCCCATGATTTCACAGAGTATTCCACAATTCACCTGTTTGGTAATCTGGATTTAATTGATATCTTTAATTCTCATTGTTCAAATTATGATCTCTTTTTAAAAAATATGTTCTCTACATGCACTGTAACTATTACTTCCCCTATCCATGCCCATTTTTTTATGCTCAAGATTTAATTCTCCCATCATATTAATTCATACCTAATCTTTATTTTTATTTAAATTATATTGTTTCTTTCATAAAGAAAAGTTATGTAATTAGTTGATCATTTGTGATTCTAGCTCAGTAGATTTCTTCTTTAGAGCATGAATCTAGAACTGTCTAGGTAGGTTTAAATCATGGATTCATTTTTTAATGTTATTTTTCCTCTTTTTTTTTTTTTGAACTGAGTGAGTTACTCTGTGATTCTTCAGTTCTAAAATATGGACAATGAAGGTTGTATTTGTGCCACCATTATAGAGGTGTTATGAGGCTTAAATGGGTTTATATTTATGCAATGTTTGTAAAAACTTACATTAAATAATACAAAAGCAATATTACTAGTATTAATATGATTTTCTGTTTAATTATTTACCTTTGTTGTTTATATGTAGAAAATGTTGATATAGTAGGATATTAACTTTTATTTTTTGATGTCATTTATTTCATTCAGTGCACTGGCTTTCTTTTTGTTATTAAATTTTTATATCTGGTGTAATTCACCAAACAAATTACTTTTTTTTTCTTTAGTCAAGACTGTCACTTATTTCCTTTATCAACTCTGGATTTTGTTCTTTTTACTTTCTGAAAGTTCTCCATCATTCTGATAGAAGATATCACAAAGGATATGAATGTAGCTGATGATACCACTCTAATGGCAGAAAGTGAAGAAGAACTAAAGAACCTCTTGATGAGGATAAAAGAAGAGAGTGTAAAGCTGACTTAAAGTTCAATATTAAAAATATCAAGATCATGGCATCCAGCCACATCATTTCATCGCCAATAGAAGGGGAGAAGGTGGCAGCAGTGACAGATTCCCTCTTTTTGAGCTTTAAAGTCACTGTGGATAGTGACTGTAGCCATGAAATTAGAAGACAATTGTTTCTTGGAGGGAAAGCTATGACAAGCATAGACATGTATTAAAAAACAAAGACATTACTTTGCCAAAAAAGGTCCATGCAGTTAAGCCTATAGTCTTTCCAATAGTCATGTACTGATGCGAGAGTTGGACCATAAATAAGGCTGAGCACCAAAGAATTGATGCTTTCAAACTGTGATGCTGGGTAAGACTCTTAAGAGTCCTTTGGACAGCAAGGAGCTCAAGCCAGTTAATCTTAAAGGAAATCAACCTTAAATACTCATTGGAAGGACTGATGCTGAAGCTGCAATACTTAGGCCACCTGAGTGAAGAGCCAGCTCATTGCAAAAGACCCTGATGCTAGGAAAGATTGAAGGTAGAAGGAGAAGAGGCAACAGAGGATAAGACGGTTGGATGGCATCACCGATTCAATGGGCATGAACTTGGGCAAACTCCTGGAGGTGGGGAGAGACAAGGAGGCCTGGCATGCTGCAGTACGCTGGGTCACAAAATTCAAACACAAGTTGGCAACAAAAAATGAATGGATAACCTGATGAAGAGACACAAAGGTTTGGAAGAGTCCCGAATGCAGGAGATTTTTACCCCATGAAGTTGGGATGTGTGATCCTTTTGTGTTCGCCAACCAGAAAACTCTCCAAACCCCACTCAACTGAGGTTTTAATGGAGGCTTCCTTGTATAGATCAGTCATTAACTCAGTTTCCAGCCACTTTCCCTTCTCTGGACCATGGGGAGTAGGGCTTAAAATTCCAAGCTTCTAATCATGGCTTGGTCTTTCTAGTGACCAGTCCCCATCCAGGAGTCCACTGAATCACCTCATTAGAACAAAGGACAATGCTGTCCCCCAGGAAATTTCAAGAGACCTAAGAGCTCAGTGTCAGGAACCAGGATGAAAGACCAAATATTAGAACCAAAGATGCTCCCAATGCTATTATCACTTAGGAAGTTACAAGGGTTTTAGAAATTATGCTGGGAATAGGGGACAAAGACTATTATATGTATTTTCAATTATTTCACACCCCTATGTTGTCCCTTGTTTACAAACTGCCAGGACTATTGCTCAGAGACCTCTGAGTTAATAAGGAATCCCTACTCAAGGAAAATTTAGCTTACAAAATCAAAGAATATTCTTTCCATCTTGCATCCTGATTCACTTCCATCACGACTCTACCTTATCTCTCCGGTTCTCCCAGCCTAGTATTATCTAGTCTACTGGAACAAACAAACTAACTCTGCAACCGGCATGAAAAAAATGTCATTTGACATGTAGATTATCTCTTGTCTTTTAATCTTTGTTTCTGCTTCACTGTAGTCCTCTTTCTGCTTCAGTATTGTCCAGGAGATGGAATATAGTCCATGATATACTGCTGACAGAGAGGTGGGTCAGAAAAATACACTGAAAACACACAGATTGATACTTTGAGATTCAACACTGTCACAAAATGAGTTACAACGTTGTATTTATTAATATTAGATTTCTTTTAAACATGGTGGATTGAATAAATATATTTATATTAGTACCCTTTAAGTATTAAAGTGATAGCAAAGAAACAATACAAACACACAAAACAAAAGAAATAGGTGAAGAGATGATGAAAAACATTAGAAATCAACAATTAGTAAACTAGAAAGAATGTGAAATAATGGCAACTAACTTTGACAACCAAAGAAAGCTGAAACCTAGACCTACAGGGGAAAGCCAATAAAAAGTGAGCCACTGTCCCCACAGAGTTTATAAAGGGCTTAGGAATAGCTTTGTGTGACTTCAGAAGGCAAGAATACAAGGCTACTTAGAGTGTGTGGCTTCGAGGAAAGGCTAAAACATGAAAATTAGTTGAAAGTCTTAAAAGATACTATCTGGATTAGCACTTTCCTTTTTAACCCAGTGTAGCTAGATAGTCTCCCAAAATTACTCATTCCTAACAGTGTTCTTGAGGTTTTATGTTTGTACAGGTGGAGCCAGACAAGCTGTGGGTTCAATGAACCAGGCAGAGTTTGAGGTGTTACTGAGATACTACAACAAAGATGGAACAGTAAATAGGTTAAGTGAAAGTATCCATACTAAACACAGAGATCCCCCTGGCTTCTTCTTCCATTCAGCTCCATAACTGCTAGTAGCCAGATTTATACCACAAGCAGAAAAATGAAGAATTTCAATCCAAGGAAACTGACCAATTAAAGAGGAAATACCAAACAATGAAGGAACTTATGAATAAAAGGCCTGGTTTCTTCCTGAACAACTTACATGAAGCAAACCAGCAACAAAATGAATCCTACTCTTAAAACTTCAAATTACTTACTCTTCCTCTCCCTCAAATTTTTATTTTGAAAAAATGTCAAGCCTTTAAAAAAGTTGAAAGAATAATAAAATAGACAACTATATTTTTGTGTTGTTTTACATTGCCTTAATTATTTGCCTATCTCTTTGCCTCTTTCTTTCTGCCTCTTTCTCTCTAATTTATTATATGTTCTCTCCCTCTATATGTGTATATGTACTGTGTATGTGTGTGTGTGCTCCAAATGTTGAATCATTTGTAAGTATGTTGCAAACACCATGATTACAAGAAAGAAATTCTCCTGCATAGCCACACCGCCATTATCAAATTGAAAAAAATTGAGAAAATAGTACTACCTAATATACTAGTCCAACTTCAGATTCCCCTTCTCCCTACAATGTTCTTTATTAACACGTTTTCTTTCGTTAAATCTAGGACATATTCAAGAATCATGAATTATATATAGTTATCAAATCTTCTTTGTCTCCTTTAATGAAGAACTGTTAGCCTCTTTTGTCTGGTTGGTTGGACTGTTTTTATTCCTTTGAAGATTCTAGACCATTGTGTGAAGAATGTCTTTGGATTCTAGAATTTTATGCTTGTTTCCACGGATGCAAGTAAAACATTTGTGTCAAAAATACTATAGAACTGATATTGTCTACAGACCATGGCATCATATCAGGAAGTATAAATATCAATTTATAGTTTACTAATTGCTAAGGAGGCTGAGTTTGATCACTTGCTATCCCCACATTTCTCCATTGTGTAAAAAGTACATTAGTTTCTCTTTGTGAGGTCTTGAATTGTTTTCTTTACTCTCTTTCTTAAATTCATTATATATTTGAAACACATTTAAGTTTTGTTTTTTATAATATTTTAACTAATTTTATAGTTCTTTAAAAATTAGCCTTATTTGATTATTTTAGTTTTAAAAAATGTCATAAAAATGAGGAAGATTTCCTTCCTTCACTATTCCTTTCATTATTCTATTCCCACCCATCCTCCATAGAACATTATTGTCATTAGTTTCTGCTTTATTTTTCTTTTTGTTTGTTTGTTTATTTTGTATTTGTGGAGATGTACTTGCAAGGCAAATCCCTAACACAGGCATGGCTGAATCAAAGGTTTATACAAATGCCAATTTGATACACATTGCCTAATTCCCCTCCTTAGCTTTGTACCACCTTACACTGTCAGCAACAGTGTTTAGTTCAGTTCAGTCGCTTAGTTGTGTCCAACTCTTTGCAACCCCATGGATTGCAGCACACCAGGCTTCCCTGTCCATCACCAACACTCAGAGATTGCTTAAACTCATGTCCATCAAGTCAGTGATGGCATCCTACTATGTCATCCTCTGTTGTCCCCATCTCTTTCTGCCTTCAATCTTTCCCAGCATCAGGAACTTTTCTAATGAGTTAGTTCTTGGCATCAGGTGGCCAAAGTTTTGGAGCTTCAGCTTCAGCATCAGCCATTCCAATGAACATTCAGGACTGATTTCCTTTAGGATTGGCTGGTTTGATCTCCTTGCCTTCCAAGGGACTCTCAAGAGTCTTCTCCAACACCACAGTTGAAAAGCGTCAGTTCTTCAGTGCTCAGCTTTCTTTATGGTTCAACTCTCACATCCATATGTGACTACTGGAAAAGCCATATCTTGACTGTATAGAAATTGGTCAGCAAAATAATGTCTCTGCTTTTTAATATGCTGTCTAGGTTTGTCATAGCTTTTATTCAAGGAGCAAGTGTATTTTAATTTCATGGCTTTAGTCACAATCTGCAGTGATATTGGAGCCCCTAAAAATAAAGTCTCTTCACTGTTTCCATTGTTTCCATATTTACCTTTACATGATGGGACTAGATGTCATGATCTTCGCTTTTTAAATACTGAGTTTTAAGCCAGCTTTTTCACTCTCCTCTTTCATTTTCATCAAGAGGCTCTTTAGTTCCTTTTCACTTTCTGCCATAAGTGTGGCATTGTCTGCATATCTGAGGTTATTGGTATTTCTCCTGGTAATCTTGATTCCAGCTTGTGCTTCTTCCAGCCCAGCATTTCTCATGATGCACTATGCATATAAATTAAATAAGCAAGGTGACATTATACAGCTTTGTGGTACTCCTTTCCCAATTTGGAACCAGTCCATTGTTTAATTTCTGGTTCTAATTGTTGCTTCTGGACCTGCATACAGATTTCTCAGGAGGCAGGTAAGGTGGCCTGGTGTTCCCATGCTTTTAAGTATTTTACACAGTTTGTTGTGATCCATAAAGTCAAAGGCTTTAGCGTTGTCAATGAAGCAGAAGTAGATATTTTTCTAGAATTTTCTTGCTTTTTCTATCATCCAATGAATGTTGGCAATTTGATCTCTGTTCCACTGCCATTTCTAAATTCTGCTTGAACATCTGAAAGCTCTCAGTTCATGTACTGTTGAAGCCTACCTTGGAGAATTTTAAGTATTACTTTGCTAGCTTGTGAAATGAGTGCAATACTGTGGTATTTTGAACATTATTTGGCATTGCCTTTCCTTGGGACTAAAATGAAAACTGACCTTTTCTAGTCCTGTGGCCACTGATGAGTTTTCCAAATTTGCTTCCTCAGTCAGAACCTCCCTGTTGCTACAATAGAATAAAATGTTGCCACAGCTCAGCTGTGGGTGGCAACCTTATTGAGTTTACTCTGGATGCCTGAGTAGGTCCAGGCATCCAGAGGACATTGTCAGCAGAAAAGAGATGTTAGCGACATTCATTGGTGTATATGATGAATAGCTGCTGAATGGCTGTGACCTGTTAACACAGGCTAATGGCATCTTAGTGGCAGTGACTTGCCTTCTTCACCCTCCCCCCATTTGCAGATTTGTGATCATCTCTGATTCCCTTATCTGAGGAACAGTTGAAGGTCACTTGTGTAGAGGATACTGCCAAGGGTAAGACTGCACATGGGCATTGCCAGATTAAGTAAACAGGTGTCCACTCTGCTATTACCATGGATTAGATCTCCATAATTTCCTTCAGCTGTCTCCATCTAGACCCTGGAAAATCTTATAATGGAACAAAAGATGTCCTCCAACTTTGATGCCAAGCACTGACTCCACATTAATCAGGAGTCAGATTCCTTGAATTCTTCGAAAGCTAAACAACAACAAACAAATGTATGAGAGTTGAAATTTTACCGCAGCCTTACTAGCTGAGTGTATTGCCATGTTTTTGAAGTTTTATATCTTTTATTAGGAGTGAAGTTGAGCAACGTTTTATATGTACAAGTTTGCTTATGTTTCCTTAAATTTTAATTGTCTATTCATGTCATTTTCCCTTTCATGTTTTTTTTTCTTGATTTTAAGATTGGTTTATATATTAGAGATGTTAGCACTTCATCTACATGTCACATATATCTTCTCTTGGTCTGTGGCTTTGCTTTTGGTGCTTTTTGTCATTTTTGTATTCCTGAAAAATAAATCTCACTTGTTTTAACAGCTTTTGCTACCAAAAAGAAATACCTCAAAATTTAGTGGCTTAAAATAACAACCATTTCATTATAGCTCATGATTCTGTGAGTGAGTAGTTTTACAATCAGCTAGAAGGTTAGCTGGGTACTAGTAGGTCTAGGATCCATTTACATATTTGGTAATTGATTCTGGCTACTAGAACTGACTGTCAGTTGGGGCAATGATGGTGATTATGCCATATGTTTCCCATCATGCAGTAGGCTAGCCTGGGCTTTTTTACATGGTGGTGGTTGTAAGAGTACCAAAAGCCCTCAAAGTGGGAAAACCTCACTGCACAAGTTCTTTTAAAACTTTTACTTGCATTGTGTTTACTATTGTCCCATGGGCAATAGTAAGTCATATGGCCAAACTCAGATTTAAGAGGATTAACACATTTTGATAGAGGAGTGCCAGAGTCACATCACAGAGATGTTTGTATAGACAGATGAAAGGAATATGTGGCCATTTTTGTAATCTATCCAAGTTGTCATATATTATTATTATTATTATTTTTACTATCATGTGGGATTTTGTTTGCCAAAAATTTATTTTGGATTTTTGTACCGAAATCCATAAATAAGAACTGTAGCTTTCCTTTTTGGTGTTAACTATATTGATTTCAGTGTCAGTGTTAAATTTGTTTTCTATAAAGGACTTGGAGGTTGTTCTTTCTCTGAGCTTTAAAAATTGAATGTTGCCTTAGTATTATCTAGTCTTTGAAATTTTGTTGGTATTCTTATAAGAACTTATTTGAACCTGGTGTTTTTGTTTATGTTTTGCGGGGCAGGCAGACAGATTTTAAATCTATTTACTAGTACCTCTATGGAAACGGAATTGTGAAAAATGTTTAAGTTTTTGGTTAACTGATTTTCTTAAGAAAATATCAACTTCAATGGAGTATTACTCAGCCATTAAAAAGAATACATTTGAATCAGTTCTAATGAGGTGGATGAAACTGGAGCCTATTATACAGAGTGAAGTAAGCCAGAAGGAAAAACATAAATACAGTATACTAACGCATATATATGGAATTTAGAAAGATGGTAACAATAACCCGGTGTACGAGACAGCAAAAGAGACACTGATGTATAGAACAGTCTTATGGACTCTGTGGGAGAGGGAGAGGGTGGGAAGATTTTGGAGAATGGCAATGAAACATGTAAAATATCATGTAGGAAACGAGTTGCCAGTCCAGGTTCGATGCACGATGCTGGATGCTTGGGACTGGTGCACTGGGACGGCCCAGAGGGATGGTATGGGGAGGGAGGAGGGAGGAGGGTTCGGGATGGGGAACACATGTATACCCGTGGCAGATTCATTTTGATATTTGGCAAAAGTAATACAATTATGTAAAGTTTAAAAATAAAATAAAATTAGAAAAAAAATAAATAAAATAAAATATATAAATCTATAAATTATTAAAAAAAGAAAAGAAAAGAAAATATCAACTTCATATAGGATTTCAAAGCTGTATTTAAAGAGTTATGCAAAATAGTCTTTTCAATTTTTACTTATTTTTTACGTAAATATTTTTTTTTAATTTAAATGTATTTATTTAATTGGACACTTCGATTTTTAAAATTTCCCATATTTCAACAATTTTCCCCTTTATTATTTCTCATTTTGCATATTTGTGACTTTTCCTTCTTTTTCTTGAGAAGTTTAGCTATAATTTTGTATAATTTATTTTTTTTAACAAAATAGCAGTTTGATTTCTGTATTAGTTTGTCTGTTTTTCTGCATTCTATTTCATTAACTTTGGCTTTTATTATTATTTTTTATTTTCATTGTTTCCTTACTGTCTCTTCCTTTTGGTTTACCTTTGTTTTTTGCTGTAGCTTTTTGAGTTAATGACTAAAATTCATAGACTTTAATGCTTTCATTTTTATTTACATAAACATTTAGGGCTTTTCTCTTGTTATGTTTTAATTTTATCCCATAGGTTCTGATATCTTATAGTATTTATTTTCAATAGTTTTTTTTTTGTTGTTGCTATTTTAAATAAGCTTGCATTTTTCCCTTTGCCCAAGAATTCTTAAACAGAGACTACAAATTTCCAGTTCAAAAGCAACTCAAAGTTGGTGTTTTTTTGTTTGGATTTTTACTCATTTCTAGTTTTATTGCATTAAAGAATATGTTTTATACTATTGAGGGTTTTCTTTATGAACCCTTTATGTGGTCAGTTTTTGTGAATGTTCTATGTGTGCTTGAGAAGAAGGTATAATCTCTATTCTTGAAACATAAATGTTTAACATATAGCTATAATATTTTCATTATTATGTCATTTGGATCTTCTATAATTCTCTTATTTTATTGTTTGTTTAAACCTTCTTCAATGAAGAATGGGGATATTATCACCTTGGATTATTGATCACAAATTCTCACTATCCATAATGGGATTTAAACATAAGCATCTGCACCATTTTTCCTTGTAACTATGCCTTACTTATAGTGACTCCCACTGTGAATGGAGTATGTTTTCTCATCTCACTGATAATTTACTTTGGCTATGTGACTTGTTTTGGACAGTGAAATGTTTATGCATGTGACATGTATTCATGTTTTGGCTTGCTCTTTTGCATTCCTGTGATCTGTTATGGCAAGTATATACTCCAGGTAGTTGTTGTCACTTTAGCCTAAACTCCAAAGTGAAGAAAAATGGAGCAAATCTGAATGCAGCCTGTAGCCTATAGCCAGGTCGGATTTAGCAGAGGGATTACCCTTCAAAGTTCTACAATTGCTGTTTTGAAAATGTTAATGATCTTATCCTCAAATTTATACATTGAAAATAAATCTGATGAGCTAGTGAAGCATGCATATGATCATAGGAAATACTCTGAGCAGCAGTGTGCATATGTCAGGGCTCAGGACCATCAGCATGACAGGCAGTGTGCACACCAAGAAGGTGCCCTGGCTTTGGTTCAGGCACAACTGCAGCAATCTGTGGGAGCAGGTGAGCTAGGATCTGGAACCGAATTAGTGGTGGCAACAGCTGCAGTATCAGCAAAAACAGCATCAGCAGCAAAGATAGCTATGGGAGAGAGGTGAAATTTTGCAGGGGAACATCACTGACCTATGCTGGGAAGTTGTCCTGCTGGTCCAATGAGGAGCTGGCCTCTGTGTTATGTGCACAAATATTAACTCTCCAGTATAAGTGCAGGAACAGAAACTGTCAGTTTGGGGACAGTAAATTTTGTCTGTAAATCATTGCAAAATAAAAGTATATGCATGGATATTACAATAAAGCATATTAGAGAGTTACTGGAATTCATCAATGATTGTATAATCCCTGATTTTGAAAACTATTGCAAAATTCCAAAGCATATATCCACAGCCTTAGAAATTGAAGTTAAATTGAAATGATTGTTGCATTAGATGGAGGAATGCAAAAGGGCAGTTTTCATTCCAATCCCAAAGAAAGACAATGCCAAAAAACGTTCAAACTACCACACAATTGCACTCGTCTCACACGCTAGTAAAGGAATGCTCAAAATTCTTCAAGCCAGGCATCAGCAATACGTGAATTGTGAACTTCCAGATGTTCAAGCTGGTTTTAGAAAAGGCAGAGGAACCAGAAATCAAATTGCCAACATCTTCTGGATCATTGAAAAAGCAAAAGAGTTCCAGAAAAACATCGATTTCTTCTCTATTGACTATACCAAAGCCTTTGACTGTGTGGATCACAATAAACTATGGAAAATTCTGAAAGAGATGGGAATACCAGACCACCTGACCTGCCTCTTGAGAAACCTATATGCAGGTCAGAAAGCAACAGTTAGAACTGGACATGGTACAACAAACTGGTTCCAAATAGGAAAAGGAGTACGTCAAGTCTGTATATTGTCACCCTGCTTATTTAACTTACATGCAGAGTACATCATGAGAAATGCTGGGCTGGAAGAAGCACAAGCTGGAATCAAGATTGCCGAGAGAAATATCAATAACCTCAGATATGCAGATGACACCACCTTTATGGCAGAAAGTGAATAAGAAGTAAAGAGCCTCTTGATGAAACTGAAAGAGGAGCGTGAAAAAGTTGGCCTAAAGCTCAAGATTCAGAAAACTAAGATCATGGCATCCAGTCCCATCATTTCATGGCAAATAGATGGGGAAACAGTGGAAACAGTGTCAGACTTTATTATTTGGGCTCCAAAATCACTGCAGATGGTGACTGAAGCCATGAAATTAAAAGACACTTACTCCTTGGAAGGAAAGTTATGACCAACTTAGATAGCATATTCAAAAACAGAGACATTAGTTTGCCAACAAAGGTCCGTCTAGTCAAGGCTATAGTTTTTCCAGTGGTCATGTATGGATGTGAGAGTTGGACTATAAAGAAAGCTGAGCGCAGAAGAACTGATGCTTTTGAACTGTGGTGTTGGAGAAGACTTTTGAGAGTCCCTTGGACTGCAAGGAGATCCCACCAGTCCGTCCTAAAGGAGATCAGTCCTGGGTGTTCATTGGAAAGACTGATGTCAAAGCTGAAACTCCAATACTTTGGCCACCTGATGTGAAGAGCTGACTCATTTGAAAAGACCTTGATGCTGGGAAAGACTGAGGGCAGGAGGATAAGGGGACGACAGAGGATGAGATGGTTGGATGGCATTACCAACTTGATGGACATGGGTTTAGGTGGACTCCGGGTGTTGGTGATGAACAAGGAGGCCTGGCGTGCTGGAGGTTCATTGGGTCCCAAAGAGTCGAACACGACTGAGTGACTGAGCTGAACATGATTTTTTTATGAAACTTAATATAAACCAATTATTAATGAGGAAGACAGTTTTAAAATTATGCCTTCTTTGTAATTAAATATTATGATATTAGGTTGGTGCAAAAGTAATTTGGCTTTGCATTATTGTACTTTTCCACTTGATATTACAGTGCATTCTCAAATAAATATAGTTATGTTATACATCATTTTAATGCACATTTCTTTTTTATGTTTTTCTGGTTAATGACTTATTGCATGTATTTTATATGTATTTGACACTATGGAAATGATGTTAGACAAAAACAAAGCAGAGTGATTTTCTTATTTGAGTTCAAAATGGGTTGTAAAGCAATCAGTGGAGACAAATTGCAACATCAACAATGCATTTTTCCCTGGAACTACTAATGAATATACAGTGCAGTGTTGGTTCAAGAAGTTTTGCAAAGGAGACAAGAGCCTTGAAGATGAGGCACACAATGTCTGGCCATCAGAAGTTGACAGCGATCAACTGAGAGGATCATCAGCTGATCCTGTTACAACTACATAAGAAGTTTCCCCCAAGAACTCCATGTCGACCATTCTACAGTAATTCAGCATTTGAAGCAAGTTGGAGAGGTGAAAAAGCTTGATAAGTGGGTGCCCATGAGCTGACCACAAATCAAAAAATAAATTATTTTGAAATGTCTTCTTTTATTCTACACATCAAGAACAAACAGTTTCTTGACTGGATTGGACATGCAATGAAAAGTGGAGTTTATATGACAGCCAGCTCAGAGGTTGGACCGAGAAGCTCCAAAGTACTTCCTAAAGCTAAACTTGCACCAAAAAGAGGTCATGGCCACTGTTTGGTGATCTGCTTCCCATCTGATCCACTATAGCTTTCTGAATCTTGGATAAACCATTATATCTGAGAAGTATGCAAATTGATAAGATGCACCAAAAACTGCAAGGCTTGCAACCAGCATTGGTCAACAGAAAGGGCCCAGTTCTTCTCCATGACAATACCTAACTGCACTTTGCGCAACCAATGCTTCACAAATTGAATAAATTGGGTTATGAAGTTTTGCCTCATCTGCCATATTCACCAGACCTTTTGCTAACAGACTACCATTTATTCAATCATCTTAATGACTTTTTGCAGGGGAAACACTTCTACAATCAGCAGGAGGCAGAAAATGCTTTTCAAGAGCTCACTAAATCATAAAGCATGAATTTTTATGCTACAGGAATAAACAAGCTTATTTCTTGTTGGAAGAAAATGTGCTGATTGTAATGATTCCTATTTTGATTAATAAATATGTGTTTGAGCCTAGTTACAATGATTTACGGGCTTCCGTGGAGGCTCAGCTGGTAAAGAATCTGCCTGCAATGTGGGAGAAGCAGGTTTGATTTCCTGGAGAAGGGAATGGCTTCCTACTCCAGTATTCTGGCCTGGAGAATTCCACGGACTGTGTAGTCCATGGGGTCACCACCCTTATGGAAGAAACCAAAGAACTAAAGAGCCTCTTGATGAAAGTGAAAGAGGAGGGTGAAAAATTGGCCTAAAACTCAACATTCATAAAACTAAGATCATGATATCCAGTCCCATCACTTCATGGCAAATAGATGGGAAAACAATGGAAATAGTGAAAGACTATTTTTTGGGGCTCCAAAATCAATGCAGATGGTGACTGCAGCCATGAAATCAAAAGACACTTGCTCCTTGGAAGAAAAGCTATGACCAACCTAGACAGCATAAAAAGCAGAGACACTTATTTTACCAACAAAGGTCCATCTAGTCAAAGCTATGGTTTTTCCATAGCTATAGTTTTTTTTTTGTTTGTTTGTTTGTTTATGGTAGCAATGTATGGATGTGACAGTTGGACTATGAAGAAAGCTGAGCCCTGAAGAATTGATGCTTTTAAAATGTGGTGTTGTTGGAGAAGACTCTTGAGAGTCCCTTGGACTTCAAGAAGATCCAACCAGTCAATCCTAAAGGAAATCAGTCCTGAATATTCATTGAAAGGACTGATGCTGAAGCTGAAACTCCAATATTTTGGCCACCTGATTCGAAGAACTGACTCATTGGAAAAGACCCTGATGCTGGGAAAGATTGAAGGCAGGAGGAGAAGGACATGATAGAGGTTGAGATGGTTGGATGGCATCACCAACACAATGAACATGAGTTTGAGTAGGATCCGGGAGTTGGTGATGGACAGGGAAGGTTGGCATGCTGCAGTCCATGGGGTCGCAAAGAGTCACAGATGACTGAGCCATTGAACTGAACTGAAAATGATTTAAAATCCATGGTTTTGAAACTGCAATTACGTTTGCACCAACCTAATAGACTGTATAAACAGATGGTTTGATTAATGTAGAAACCATCAACCCAGTTTTGGTTTTGTGTGTGAACTCAAAATGCTACAGGGAATGTCAGAAGAACTGATAAAATTCCATAATATGAATTTACATGTAAAATTGATTTTAGACTTGCTGTACATGAAACTGGTTTGTATGTAGCGTTAAATCTTTTTTAGAAAAGTAATTCTGCAAAAATCATAAACTCTAGATACACTAAAGTTTCTTTTTTCAAAATCTGTTCTGAATTCATGTATAGAGGAATGAAACTTGACCCCTATTTTATAGCATCTACACAAATTTACTTGAAATGGATTACTGACAAATACAAGACCTGTAACAATTAACTCCAAGAAGAAAACATAGGAAGAAAGATCCTTGACGCAGGTCTTGATAATGATTTTTTGGAGATCGCATTTAAAGTGTGAGCAACAAAATACAAAATAAACAAGCAAGACTAAGACAAATAATCAGCACAGCAAAATAAACAATCAACAAATTGAAAAGACAAACTGTGGAATGAGAAATAATATTTTCAAACCATATATCTGATAGAGGATAAATATTCAAAATATAAAAAGAACTCATACAACTTGATAGCAAAAATCACAAATAATCCAACTAAAAATGTGCCAATGACCTGAATAGACATATTTTCCAAAGAGGATATATGAGTGGCCAACAGGTACATGAAAAGTTTCTCAACATCACTAGTCATTAGGGAAATGTAAATCAAAACCACCATGAGATATTACCTTATGCCTGTTAAAAAGACCATCTCTGAAAAGATTAAATAACAAATGCTGGCATTGATGTGGAAAAAAGGGAACACTTGTGGACTGTTGATGGAATTGTAAATTGTTATAAAACTGTAGAAAACAGTATGGAAGTACCGAAAAATTATTAAATATAGAACTACCATATGATCCAGCCATTCAACTTCTGGAAATAGAGCCAAAGGAAATGAAAACACTAACTCAACAAGATATGCGTATCCCCATGTTCACAGCAATGTTATTTACAATAGCCAAGACATGGAAACAACCTAAATACCCATCAACGGATAAATGGATTAAGAAGTTGTGCTATATGTATACAATGGCAACCCACTCCAGTATTCTTGCCTGGAGAATTCTATGGAAAGAGGAGACTTTAGGGCTACAGTCCATGAAGTTGCATAGAATCAGACACAACTGAGTGACTAAGACTTTCACTTTCAGTGATACAATGTACAACACAACTATGTTAACATTTTTGTATGAAAAATAGGGATATTAAGAAAGTATATCTTAAGAGTTCTCATCACAAAGAGAAAAACTGTTTCTTGTCTTTTCATTGTATCTCTATAAGATGATACATTTTAACTAAACTAATTGTGATAATCATTCCACAATATATGTAAATCAAACCATGATGCTGTTATAACTTATACAGTGATATATGTCAATTGTTCCTCAATAAAACTCAGGAAAAAAGAAATCTATCCAGATGTTTTTGCAGTCTGTAAAAAGCACTTTATAACACTAGTAACAGTTATATCAGCAGAAAGGCCTTTCTCAAAGTAAAAAAAATGAATAAATCAGAATTTATTTTCAGTCCTGCATTTGCCAAGAGCACCTGACATTACTGCCAGTTATATCATTTGAAATAAATTTTCTAAAGGTGCATTTTGATGATCTAATAAATAAATTGGCAGAATGGTGAGCCAAAAATAATCTGTGGTTAATAAAGTTATAAAACTAATAAAACCCTATTATTTTATTATATACAATTATGATGGAGTTTCTCTGGGGGCTCAGATGATAAAGAATCCACCTGCAACACAGGAGATATGGATTCCATTGCTGAGTTGGGAAGATCCCCTGGAGAAGGAAATAGACACCTACTCCAGTATTCTTGCCTGAAGAATCCCATGAACAGAGGAGCCTGGCAGGCTATATAGTCCATGGAGTTGGAAATAGTCCTATAGGACAAGCACATACAATTATGATACCAAAATGTTACCTTTTTGCAATTGTGGCATTATGTTGTTAGTCATGTATCACTATTAATTCTATTGTGTTTATAAGTAGTAGAATATCTTTAAAGAAAATTGCTTTTTTTAAAGAAACTATATTTTAGTACCTTTAATGGGAATTTTTCACCCTGGATATTGAATAAGGGGTTTCTTCTTTTCATTTTGCACTTCACTGTACAAGTTATATACTTGGCCCTGCCTAGATCACCCCCAACCTACAACCTAAAACCTGTAAGCAATAAAAAAAAGAAAAAGTGACTGAGAATCTGAAATTGCTTTACATGCAGCATTGTTTCAGAAATTACTGATTTGATACACGTCTTTTAAGGGTTTCTGCCGTGAGCATGGCCCCTTTTCTCCTTGCATTATCTATAGTTTCTGCTCTGTGAAGATGCTTGCTGTGTTTAATGAATTTGGGCCTGAATTATACTTGCTCTGCTATCAGGACCGTAACCACTACTTTCTCATTACCTGGGGTACCTTTGCCATCCCATTGTTGTTAGCTTTATGAATTACTTTGCTAAGTCAGTTTCTTTTTTTTTTTTCCCCTTTATGGCACTTTATTTTTTATTTTTTAAATTTTATTTTATTTTAAAACTTTACAATATTGTACTGATTTTGCCAAATACCAAAATGAATCCACCATAGGTATACATGTGTTTCCCATCCTGAACTCTCCTCCCTCCTCCCTACCAACAGTATTCTTCACAGAGCTAGAACAAATAATTTCACAATTTGTATGGAAATACAAAAAACCTTGAACAGCCAAAGCTATCTTGAGAAAGAAGAATGGAACTGGAGGAATCAACCTACCTGACTTCAGGCTCTATTACAAAGCCACAGTCATCAAGACAGTATGGTACTGGCACAAATATAGAAATATAGATCAATAGAACAAAATAGAAAGCCCAGAGATAAATCCACGCACATATGGACACCTTATCTTTGACAAAGGAGGCAAGAATATACAATGGATTAAAAACAATCTCTTTAACAAGTGGTGCTGGGAAAACTGGTCAACCACTTGTAAAAGAATGAAACTAGAACACTATCTAACACCATACACAAAAATAAGTCATTTTCTTAAACAAAGTTGCATTTATTTCTTTCTGAACCAGTTTAAAAATGCTCTTTTTTAAAAAAAATTTTATTTTATTTTTAAACTTTACAATATTGTATTAGTTTTGCCAAACATCGAAATGAATCCGCCACAGGTATACCCGTGCTCCCCATCCTGAACCCTCCTCCCTCCTCCCTCCCCATACCCTCCCTCTGGGTCGTCCCAGTGCACCAGCCCCAAGCATCCAGTATCGTGCATCGAATCTGGACTGGCAACTCATTTCATACATGATATTATACATGTTTCAATGTCATTCTCCCAAATCATCCCACCCTCTCCCTCTCCCACCGAGTCCAAAAGACTGTTCTGCTCTTAAAAAGTGAGTTAAGCCATTTTAAATTTACTGATTTGACTGATATATTTGATTTCAACAGTCATGTTATTTTGTTATATGTTTATTATCTATTTACTATGTTTTTTTCTTATTTGTACTGTCTTGTTCATTTTCTTTTTCTAATTTTTTATATTTAAAAAAATGAATGCTTTTTTAGAGGTAATTTGTATAAAAATAAAATTTTAAATTTATTTTATTGAAATACAGTTGGTTTACAATGTTATATCAATTTCTGTTATACAGAAAAGTGATTCAGATTTATATATGTTCAAATATGCATATATTCAAATATACACACACACACACACACACACACACACACACATCAGTTCATTTCAGTTCAGTTCAGTTGCTCAGTTGTGTCCACCTCTTTGTAATCCCATGAATCGCATCATGCCAGGCCTTCCTGTCCATCACCAACTCCCGGAGTTCACTCAGACTCACATCCAATGAGTCAGTGATGCCATCCAGCCATCTCATCCTCTGTCATTTCCTGCTCCTCCTGCCCCCAATCCCTCCCAGCATCAGAGTCTTTTCCAATGAGTCAACTCTTCACATGAGGTGGCCAAAGTACTGGAGTTTCAGCTTTAGCATCATTCCTTCCAAAGAAATTCCACGGCTGATCTTCAGAATGGGCAGGTTGGATCTCCTTGCAGTCCAAGGGACTCTCAAGAGTCTTCTCCAACACCACAGTTCAAAAGCATCAATTCTTTGGCACTCAGCCTTCTTCACCGTCCAACTCTCACATCCATACAAGACCACTGGAAAAACCATAACCTTGGCTAGATGGACCTTTGTTGGCAAAGTAATGGCTCTGCTTTTCAATATGCTATCTAGGTTGGTCATAACCTTCCTTCCAAGAAGCAAGCGTCTTTTAATTTCATGGCTGAAATCACCACCTGTAGTGATTTTGGAGCCCCCCAAAAAATAAAGTCTGACAGTTTCCACTGTTTCCCCATCTATTTTCCATGAAGTGATGGGACTGGATGTAATGATCTTCATTTTCTGAATGTTGAGCTTTAAGCCAACTTTTTCACTCTCCACTTTCACTTTCATCAAGAGGCTTTATACACACGCATACAACATTATTTTTTATATTCTTTCCCATTATGATTTATCTCAGGATATTGAATAGAGTTTCCTCTGTTATACAGTAGGACCTTGTTGTTTATCCATTCTATATTTAACAGCTTACATCTTTAAAAAATAATTTTTATAATGCTTCTTGACTCCTTGACTTGTCAGCTTTAATTTACATCATTTGACATCTATCTACTACATAGCAGAAAACCAGTAAACTTTCGGTTTCCCATTCTGTTGCTCATCCTTTCATTGTTTCAGCACATTATTTTTGTCTTGTTATAATGTATAACATACACATATATTGTTCTTGTATACTTATCTTCATTTTCATATCTATAACTTTAACCTATCAGTCTGTCTGCTAAAAGTTTCTCTATCTGTTTTTGATGAATATGATATTAATTTCCTAGGGCCTCCATAAAAAAAAAATATACTGCAAACTGGCTTCAGACAACAAAAATTTGTTTTCTCATGGTTTTGGAGGCTAAAAGTCTAAAATGAAGGTGTCAGTAAGGTTGATTTGTTTAAAGGCTTTGCAGGAGCATCTGTTCCTTGCTTCTCTTCTAGCTTCTGCTGTTGCTGGCAGTTCTTCACTTGCCTTGATTTATCGATACATTTCTTCAATGTCTGCTTCCATCTTCATTTGTTATCTTTCCCATCTATGAGTCTATGTCCGTTCCCTTCTAATAAGGACAACAGCCAAATTGAATTATGGTCCATCCTGATATAATATGACCTCATTTTAACTTCATAAAGTAGCTCTATGGTGGCTCAGACAGTAAAGTGTCTGACTGCAACTTGGGAGACCCGGGTTTGATCCCTGCGTTGGGAAGATCCCCTGGAGAAGGAAATGGCAATCCACTCCAGTACTCTTGCCTGGAAAAGCCCATGGATGGAGGAGACTAGTAGGCTACAGTCCATGGGGTTACAAAGAGTGGGATAGTACTAAGCGAGTTCACTTTCACTTGATTACATTTGCAATGACCCTATCTCCAAGTAGGGTCTCATTCGTTTCTGAGATAATCTTTTTCTTTAATATCTCTCTGGGTTCAGTCAACTTTAATTTTATATCTTTAGATTTTGCTCCATTTCTCTTCTGAATTCATAAATTTATGATGTACAGAGTTAATTTTTATCTTTATATCTATGTTAAATCTAATAATATCCTTTATGTTATAGTATATTTACTTATGGTTGGAATGTTGTGTTATGATTTTTTCGTACTCTGGTTAGATGAGGGGTATTCTGATCAGCTGAAATATCTTGATTCCCATTTCCTGCTCTCTATTTATAGTAGCTGTCTATGGATGGTGTCTATAGATGTTAGTTAGTTAGCTTCATTTTGAAATGCTTAATGTTTTCTTGATCTAACAATAACAGATGATTCAATATAGGTATAGAGAAGACATTTTGGTGGTCTACTGGGCTTAAGAACATTTTCTTCCATTGGTACAATGGAGTTTCTATCATAAATGTCAGCCTTTTGCAGAGTAAGAGTTAGGACAATATAATTATATTTTATTTATGATTCTTTCCTTTTTCTTCAGAACCATTAATTTCTATCCTTTTGTTATACTTCTTATCTCATGCCATAAGACCTTGGAAAGGTATCTCCCCATTTCAAATTGACACATTATCCCCCTGAAGCAGTGTCTGTATCCTCTACCCACACTCATTTTCAAGAACCCTCAATTCCTAGGTCTCATACCTGTTCTCAACATTTCTTTTTTTTTATGTTAGATCTTTTTCTTTTAGGGGTGATTTCATCATTGTTTCACCAGTCCTAAGTTCTCTACTCATTTCTGTATCCTGCTTGAACTCCACCAGACTGTGCTCCAATGTGGACTCTTTATATATAATTTATGATTCTTTTTTCACATAATTTAAAGTTGATGCTATTTTGTTTCCTAGTTAAACTGTGAGTGTTAATTTGGGTGGATTTATTTGCTGTATGCTATGATCTTTTGGGAATTCCCTGATAGCTCAGTAGTAAAGAATCCACCTGCCAATGCAAGCAACCTCTGTTCAATCCCTGAATCAGGAAGATCCCCTGGAAAAGGAAATGGTGACCCACTCCAATATTCTTGCCTGGGAAATCCCATGGACAGAGGAGCCTGGTGGGCTACAGCCCATGGATTTGCAAAAGGGTCAGACACAACAAGCGACTAAACAGCAACAGCAACTAAACACCAGCAACATCATTTGTAGTAGGATAGGGGAGATGATGATACTTAGATTTGCATTTAAGTGGACCCAATTATCCTGTGTTAACATGGAACTAATGCATCACTTCCAAGTATGAAAGTTAACATCACCTGGTAGTTTTATCATAATAGAACAATGAATCGAGAAGTTTCTGGAATTTTTCCTATTTTCTAGAATAATGCAAGCAACACAGGAATTATGTTTGTTCAAGATTTGTTAGGACTTACCTGTAGAACCATATATTTTAAATTACATTTTCAATGTTTTCTATTTACACTAATTTTCATTTTTAAATAATTTATATTTTCATGGAGAATTCGCTTTTGCATAAAGAAGTTGAAATTTATTAGTATAAAGAAATGCATTTTTCTCATAATTTTGTATTTCTATATCTATAGTTACATGTTTTTTTTTTTTCCCTCACATCTGTTAGTTATTGTTTGTATCTTATCCCTTTTTTGGAAAGACCCAATCCCTACTCAGAACACTTCCTGTAGTTGGTACATCAGTTGTGGTATCTGAAGCTGCTTTTCTGTAATCTGCAGATTTTCCAATATCCTAGTCATCTTTGTTTATCTGAAACCTGAATTTCCTCTGAAACATTTTTTTGCATAAAGTGCAGCCTTGTCATTTTCATTCCCCATGGAAATAAGGTCAGTGTGGCTATTTAAATCCCCAGTCATCAGTGTCATTGGGTGGAGGAGGAGTGTGGGAAGGCAGTGGTGCCAGATGGTACAGACAAATCATATAAACTTCAAATTAATAGATATTCTTTTTTTTAATGGTAATTTTTCTTTCCAACTTTAAATTAATTTCAAGTTTTTCCTGGTTTTTCCCTTTTTTTTTTTTTTTTTTTTGCTACACTTCACAGCATGCTGGGTGTTAGTTTTCTGACCAGGGACTCAACCAATGCCTGCTGCCATAGGAGCATGAAGTCTTAACCACTCGACTCCCAGGAAAGTCCCAGTAGATATTCTTATAGGAAGATAGAAGAGTAGTGATCTGTTAGTGTCATTAGTGATGCCTGTGTCACCATTCAATTTTCTCTGTTATCTGTACCAGAATCATGGAAACAGTGACAGATTTTATTTTCCTGAACTCCAAAATCACTGTGGACGGTGACTACAGCCATGAAATTAAAAGATGCTTACTCCTTGGAAGAAGAGCCATGACAAACGTAGACAGCATGTTAAAAAGCAGAGACATTACTTTGCTGACAAAGGTCCATATAGTCAAAGCTATGGTTTTTCCAGTAGTCATTTATGGATGTGAGAGCTGGACAATAAAAAAGGCTGAGCACCAAAGAATTGATGCATTCAAACTGTGGTGCTGGAGAAGACTCTTGAGAGTCCCTTGGACAGCAAGGAGATTAAACCAGTCAATCCTAAAAGAAATAAACCCTGAATATTCATTAGAAGGACTGATGCTTAAGCTGAAGATCCAATACTTTGGCCACCTGATGCTAATAGTTGACTCCTTGGAAACAATTCTGATGCTGGGAAGGATTGAAGGCAGCAGAAGGGGATGACAAAGGTTGATATGGTTAGATGGTTTCCCTGAACTCAATGGACATGAGTTTGTGCAACCTCCAAGAGATAGTGAAGGACAGGGAAGACTGTTGTGCTGCAGCCCATAGGGTCACAAAAAGTCAGACATGACTGAGCAACTGGACAGAAAACAGCAACAACTAATCCTTGATATTTCATGGAATATGTTACAGGCTAAGCTGCTATGATAATAAGACTCTAGAATTTAAAGTTTATATAAGTTAGAATTTTATTTTTCTATAACAATTCAATTCAAATTTGTTTCTCTTATGCAATTGAAAGGTAAGCTAGGCGGGGTGGTTCTGCTACACTTCAACATGTAACTTCCATCTCTGGGTCCTAAGAAGCTGCTCCAATTGCTGCCATTGTCTATATTGATTGGAAAAAAAATTGCACAACCTAAAATTTGAGAATTATGTTTTATTTGGCGGGCAAAACTGAGGACTTAAGCCCAGGACACAGCATCTCAGATAACTTTGAGAGAATACCCTGAAGTAGTAAGGGAAGCACTAAATTTTTGCAACAAAAGACTGAGTAGTCAAAACATCAAAATATTACTATTAATCAAGGAAAACTAAACATCTCAAGTTAATGAATTTAGCGTTTTTCTGTGTATTGTTGTTGTTTAGTCTCTCAGTTGTGTCTGACTCTTTTGCGACCTCATTGACTGTAACCCATGGGCTGTAACCTGCCAGACTCCTCTGTCCATGGGATTTCCCAGGCAAGAATGCTGGAGTGAGTTACCATTTCCTTTTCCAGGGATCTTCCTGACCCAGGGATTGAACATGTGTCTCCTGCATTGGCAGGAGGATTCTTTACCACTGAGCCAGCAGGAAAACCCTTTCTATGTATGGGAAGATAAAAAAGTCAAGGCTCATTAAAATAAATCATTTGGTATGCACCTCAGCTATTGGAAGGCAATATCCTGTGCTTTCTCATCCTGAGTCTCCTCAAAGTATGCTGTCAGCGGTTTGCTGCAGTCTAATGACCTCATAGAAGGTAGCCTATTTACATCCTGACTTCCCTCAGGGTTCACTGTGGGTGGAGGAGTGATGGCTGTAGTGGTTGATGGCCTCAACATCCTTTTTTTTTTTTTTTTTTACTGGTATAGCAGGCAACATTTTTAGTGTAAACCTAGATTCCAAGAAAGTGAAATGATAAAGAGGGCAAGGAGTTTCCTTACTAAAGATGTGACACAGAAGTCGAACAAATCATTTTTTCATCCATACCTGACTGCAAGAGAGGCTAGATATATGACCTTTATATGGCTGATAATATTCACTAATAAGACTTGGAGATTCTTTTCTTTAAAAAGAGAGGGACAAGGGTGTCAGTGGAACAATGAACAGTTACATGGCTGCAGGTGTGTGTGTGTGTGTGTGTGTCTGTGTGTGTGTGTGTAAAAATCCCAACTTCCCTTATTGCTGTTAATTGGGAGAAAATGCAGACACTAATGGCTCATTTAGTGTGCTCAACCTCTGCTAGGGCCTTGTCTTATGGGACACTAGACTTGTATATATTTGTTTACAGCAGTAATTGCAAGAGAAGAAGGATGATATTTTGATGACTGATTTCTGTTAGGGAGTTTGCTGCTGGCCTAGCCTTTTTTAAAAATCATTTTTGGATGTGGAAGTTCAGTCAACTGAATCTTGGAATCAATCCCTCCTCACATTATGAGTGTACAATAAAAATTCTCTATTTAGCATGCAGCGGATAGAGCTAAGTCCTTTGGATACCTACCATCAGTAAGTGTGATGGAGGAAGATTTTATGAGGCTGGAGCACTGATGCAAATCAATTTCTAGAAATCATGTTGGTCACTATAAGACTTATCCTTGTAACTATGAGCTGTGGGCTTTTCGTTCTTTTTCTTTTTTCTTTTTAAAGGAAACCAGCCTAACTATGCCTCAGATGGTAGAGCCTGGCTTTGCATTTTGTTGTAGATTTATCAATGGTGATTGGATTTTGTCTTAATTTGTTCCCCTTTCATATATTTATTTTTTTTTGTAAAATAATATACCAAAAATTAGTGGCTTTTGTTTTTCTTAAGTTTTCTCAAAATGTTTTCAAAATTTCTGGATTTTTGAGAGTATCCTTCTTTGTTTTTCAGTCCCATGGATCTTTTTCCTGATCTTATTCTTTAAGAGAGGGGATGGCTTATGAGTTAGGAATAGGTTTGACTATAGATAAAAGAAATCCAAAATAAGAGTGGTTCAAGCAAGAGAGAATTTTTTTTCACATGAAAAAAATAGAGAGGTATAGTCTGAGGTTGACATTGTGGCTCCATGATCATTGGACACTCCAGATCTTTCTGTCTTTCTCTAAACTTTTCAATATATCCCTTATATTTTGTTGTTCAAAAAGACTGATTCAGCCTAGCCTTCATGTCTATATTCCATCAAGCAGGAATATAGAAGCAAAGAAGCTTACACTCAATTTTATTGCATTCTATTAGCTGTATCTTAGTCATTTGGCCACATCTGAGTTACAATAGTGTCTAAAGCATGTACCCAGCTCAAAAGTAAAGGTTCTATTCCCAGAGAAGAAGAGAAAATTGATATTGGGAGATAAATATGCCACAAAAAAAGAAATAATTAAGTTCAATCCACTCTCTTAACATACAGAAACAGTTTCTTTCTTGAAACCCTTCAAAAATAATTGTGTTTATTCTACTAGTAGGGAAAATTTTCCACATTAGTATGCTCTTAGTAATGCTGATTATGACACAATTTGATGTGGTCATGGTTTCCCATCCATGAATTCCTTTTCAATTTTATTTTCACTTCAAGAAGTAAAGAATAGGTAATACCTAAGAATGTGTCTGTGAGGAGCTTGAATTGTATTATTTAGCATTTTGAAACCCCCTTTATCTTTTAGTTTATATCATGCACATATTTTACTACATTGTGACACTTTGCAAACTCAAACATTTTATTAAAAGAGAGTGAATTTAGCAAAAAAAGATCCAAACAAGTTTTTATAGAAAACAGTATTATCATTACTGCATAGAAAATAGTCCAAAAGTCACCTTTCCTTTCTTGGGATTTTGACATGATAAAAGGTAAAACCAAACTGTACAGGAAAGAAACTGTACTAAAACAGCAGTGGCATATACTCTTTACAGTGTAAAGCTTAGGAAACAGGAGGCTATGGCATTTTTTGCTAATAAACATCAGGTGAAAGATCTTGGCATGAATACTGCAGTTTTCAAATAATATGCTTTTGAACTAGTACAGGGTCCTTATGGCAGAGCAGCAGCCTAACCCTCTTGTCATCTGTGATAAGGACATCAATATTAGTCACTGTCAACCTTCATTAAATTCAGATCTTACATTCTTCCATCCCGAAGGGTGTGTTTCATTGATGTTTTTCTTAGCAAACTTCACAAGGACACAGGGACACAAATTCACATCAAACTGGCATTTAGAACCAGATTGTTTTTTCCTCCATTGAGCATTTACTACAAAGGAACAAAACCTCTTTTCAACAAAGTTTTTCAATTTTGTTAAACTTATAATGGATACTCAATCCTTCTCAAATAAATGTGCTAATTTAAGAAAGTTTAATATGGTAATACATATTATGATTTAAAATATATTTTGACATTGTTTCAATATGCATTTTTTATTTTTTAAGTCTCATATCTAGAAAGCATGGTGAGCCTAAGAAGGTATTTCTATAGTACATAGCTTTTTGGGGGTATTACATTAATTTATTAAATTCAATTGGGATTTCATTTTCCACTACCAGGCATGTATTAATGAACTTTTTATGACTGTATGACCCCTTGCTGAGAATGAAATCAACTTGTGCTTTTAAGCTATATAAAATCCCCACTTCTGTATAGACAAGATGCCTCAGGTACTCATGGCCTACCTATCAATGAGAGATGCCCCACTGGAATAGCTTCAAAAGCTAAATTCTGGCCACGACTTCAAGGGACTACTACACAACTACACATCAAGGACCTAGACATGGCATACTGTGGGCAGCCCTGTAGGTTACTGAAGAGTCACGCTAAAGGGGAAGTGGGCAAAGGGCAGGAGAAAGAAACAGAGTGACTTCCAGACATTTTCGTTTTGAATTCTGACTTTGATTTAGCTCAAATTCTTATCAATATCCAGACTTCATTCAGCTGTCAGCCATAAGGAACTTTCCAAATCTTTCAAAAAAGAGCTTCTGTTTCACTCGTGGCTGCTTGCTCAAGTTGTAAAACATATCTGATCACAAGCACTTCAAATATTTGGGTTCCAAAGTGAAATAGTTATGGAATTTACTTATGATTAAAAAATTAAAAATCTCTCCTGTTCTAAATATGGTGGACTTGTCTGGGGAGAAATAAAGAAGGAAAAATTCCTGCTTAAGAGCGAGTAATACCAATGCAAAAGTGGTAGATGGAAAGAATACAAAACTAAGCAAAATAAAACTGGAGACAAAACTGTTCAATTAAGTCAATTTATTTCTGGTGTTGAATACATTTGTTCTTATTCTTAATGTTACTCATGTGCTCTGATTATATATATTTACATGAACTTCATGAATTGCGTTCCTGTGATTATGAGACTCATGGTAGTTGTGGCTTAGCTTTGGCTTCCTTCCTATACTTATCTATTTACATAAATAATGTATAGCAAAATGGAAACTGATCTGAGTTAATTCTGGCTGCTCCTGATATGATGCAGACTCTCAACTCATTCTTTACTACAATAGCCCAGGAGAAAGTGCTTTATTTAGGATGATGGGATGGGCTTCCACTCACTGGTGCCTTATATGAAAGTGAAATGAAGTCACTCAGTCGTGTTTGACTCTTTGCAACCCCGTGGACTGTAGCCCACCTCTGTCCATGGGATTCTTCAGGACAGAAGCTTCTCCCTATTTCCAAAGGGCCACTTTTTCATAATTCATGGCTCTATATGAATATAGCATTAAAATACTCCATCCCAATTACAGTAAGGCAAACAATATATATGAGAAAATTCTCTGAGACACTCAGTCAATCATACATATTGAATTCCAACTCTATGGCAGGCAGAATACAGGCAGTAAGGCACCTTACCTTACTACTGAGTGAGTAAAATTGTAAGAAGCAACAACTATGAGGTATCTTGACTTACCAGAAACACCAGTCAAATTTGGGACAATGCCCTGTTCATTATTTCCATTCTTGCTACAAGATCCCAGGGACTTAGCCTGTTTTTTCCTTCTTTCTGTAGTTACTACTCTATCCTTAGGGATTCCTCGCCCTCAAACTGACAGTAGATGTATTATATTTTTTCAGCTCCTTTTTGTTGTTGTTGTTGTGTTGTTGCTATTCTTGAATAAAACCACAGTAGCTCTTTTTATTTCAAGGAAACTACCGCACAATTGCACTCATCTCACACGCTAGTAAAGTAATGTTCAAAATTCTCCAAGCCAGGATTCAGCAATAAGTGAACCGTGAACTTCCAGATGTTCAAGCTGGTTTTAGAAAAGGCAGAGGAACCAGAGACCAAATTGCCAACATCCACTGGATCATTGAAAAAGCAAGAGAGTTCCAGAAAAACATCTATTTCTTCTCTATTGACTATGCCAAATCCTTTGACTGTGTGGATCACAATAAACTGTGGAAAATTCTTCGAGATGGGAATATCAGACCACCTGACCTGCCTCTTGATAAACCTATATGCAGGTCAGGAAGCAACAGTTAGAAATGGACATGGAATGACAGACTGGTTCCAAATAGGAAAAGGACTACGTCAAGGCTGTATATTGTCACCTTGCTTATTTAATTTATATGAAGAGTACATCATGAAAAACAGTGGGCTGGAAGAAACACAAGCTGGAATCAAGATTGCCGGGAGAAATATCAAAAACTTCAGATACGCAGATGACACCACTCTTATGGCAGAAAGTGAAGAGGAACTAAAAAGCCTCTTGATGAAGGTGAAAGAGGAGAGTGAAAAAGTTGGCTTAAAACTCAACATTCAGAAAACAAAAATCATGGCATCCAGTCCCATCACTTCATGAGAAATAGACAGGGAAACAGTGGAAACAGTGTCAGACTTTATTTTTTGGGGCTCCAAAATCACTGCAGATGGTGACTGCAGCCATGAAATTAAAAGACGCCTACTCCTTGGAAGAAGAGTTATGACCAACCTAGATAGCATATTCAAAAACAGAGCCATTACTTTGCCAACAAAAGTCTGTCTAGTCAAGGCTATGGTTTTTCCAGCAGTCATGTATGGATGTGAGAGTTGGACTGTGAAAAAACCTGAGCGCTGAAGAATTGATGCTTCTGAACTGTGGTGTTGGAGAAGACTCTTGAGAGTCCCTTGGACTGCAAGGAGATCCAATCAGTCCATTCTGAAGGAGATCAGTCCTGGGTGTTCTTTGGAAGGAATGATGCTAAAGCTGAAACTCCAGTACTTTGGCCACCTCATGTGAAGTGTTGACTCATTGGAAAAGACTCTGATGCTGGGAGGGATTGGGGGCAGGAGGAGCAGGAAATAACAGAGGATGAGATGGCTGGATGGCATCACTGATTCGATGGACGTGAGTCTGAGTGAACTCCGGAGTTGGTGATGGACAGGGAGGCCTGGCATGCTGCGATTCATGGGGTTGCAAAGAGTCGAACACAACTGAGCGACTGAACTGAACTGAACTGAATACTAAGTACTATAACAATGATAATAGCCAGTCCAGGTTCGATGCAGAATACAGGAAGCTTGGGCTGGTGCACTGGCATGACCCAGAGGGATGGTATGGGGAGGGAGTTGGAAGGGGGTTCAGGATTTGGAACACGTGTACACCCGTGGTGGATTCATGTTGATGTATGGCAAAACCAATACAATAATGTAAAGTAATTAGCCTCTCATTAAAATAAATAAATTTAAATTTAAAAAAATGGAAAAAGCTTTAACTAATCATTTAAAAGTTTAAATATTTATGGTACCTGACCTAAAGGCCTAGACAACCTTACTGAGTCAGCACCTGGACATCCCTTGAAGGTCTTTTCTCTTGTTTTGAACAGAAGAAAATAAGAGAAGACCCTGTTTTCTGGAGTAGAATTCATGATTTGAAATGGACAGAAAAATTAGCAATCAGGCATTTACTTGTTTCATTGGGATATTTCTCACCTCTAGGAAAATATTAACTAAACAACATTTATTTAGGTGGATTTATTGCTCTAGTAGGGATGTGAGAGTTGGACCATAAAAGAGGCCGAACCTCAAATAGTTATAGTTTTGAATTGTGATGGTGGAGAAGACTCTTGAGAATCTCTTGAACTGCAAGGATATCAAATCAGTCCATCCTAAACTAAATTAACCCTGAATATTCATTGGAAGGACTGATGCTGATGTTGAAGCTCCAATAATTTGGCCACCTTACTTTAACGGCTGATTCACTGGAAAAGATCTTGGTGCTGGGAAAGATTGAAAGCAAAAGGAGAAGAGGGCAACAGAGGATAAGATGGTTAGATGGCATCACAGATTCAATGGACATGAACTTGCACAAACTCCAGGAGTTGGTGAGCGACAGGGAGGCCTGGTATGCTGCAGTCCATGGGGTTGCAAAGAGTTGGACATGACTTAGTGGCTGAAAAACAGCAACAATACTCTAGTTCTATATGACAGAAGTTTTCAATCTTTTTTCTTTTTTTTTTCAATCTTTTTTCTTTAGGTAAAGAAACTATTTTGTTTTTATTTTTTCTAAATATGATATTTTTATATAGTGCAATATATATAATTGATAAAACCAGAAAATCTTTGTGTGAAGTGTAGAAGGATGTCTCAAGTCCCACTAACTTGGTTTGCCCCCACAACTACCCACTCCATAGAATTTTAGAGCTCAAAGGAACACAGATGAAAACTACCACTTTGTGGTGTTTTCTCAAAATCCATCTCCTATAAAATTAAAATTAAGCTTCATTATTTTAAAATGAAGTTTTAAAAATAATCTTTGTAAAATTAAATAAAAATTAATAAAAATAATCTTTGCTCATTAAAAAAAGTACCGAAAAATATTTAAAAAACAAGAGAGGGAAACAGTTATTATCCTGGTACTCAGTGATATAACCACTATTCATATTTGCTTTATATACATTTCCAGCCTTTACTTTTTAGTGGTAAATCTTATCCTTCCTACCGTGGGAATTTATACCATAACCAGGACAGAACTTAATGTACTCTGAAGAACATGTGCTTTTCAGTCAGATAATTCTGCATTCAAATTTTTATTTCTAGGGCAAGGGACTTAATTTCTATGAGCCTTAATTCTCATCCCCTTGCCCTAATATTTAAGTCCGTATATAAAACCTCCATCAAAATGCTTTTCTGAGGATTAAATGAGTGAATATGCAAAGTACCTTGGATAGCTCTGACACAATAATTATTCATCTCCAGTTTTGTTCTTTGCCTTTAATAAATAATGTTTATACATTAAAACAATTGAACAGCCAGTCAGTTCAGTCTCTCAGTCGTGTCCGAATCTTTGACCATGGACTTCAGCACACCAGGCTTCCTTGTCCAACAACAACCAGAGCTTGTTCAAACTCCTGTCCATCAAGTTGGTGATGCCATCCAACCATCTCATCCTCTGTCATTCCCTGATCCTCCTACCTTCAATCTTTGCCAGCATCAGGGTCTTTTCCAATGAGTTGGTTATTCACATCAGGTGGTAAAAGTATTGGAGCTTCAGCTTCAGCATCAGTCCTTGCAGTGAATATTCAGTACTGATTTCCCTTAGAACTGACTCTTTTGATCTCCTTACCAATCTAAGCACTCTCAAGAGTCTTCTCCAACACTACAGTTCAAAAGCTTCAATTCTTCAGTGCTCAGTCTTCATTACAGTCCAACTCTGACATCCATACATGACTACTGGAAAAACCATAGCTTTGACTATACAGACCTTTGTCAGCAAAGTAATGTCTCTGCTTTTTATTTTAATATACATTTATTTATTTTAATTGAAGGCTAATTACTTTACAATATTGTATTGGTTTTGCCATACATCAACATGAATCCGCCACAGGTATACACATGTTCCCCATCCCAAAACCCCCTCCCTCTTCCCTCCCCGTATCATCCCTCTGGGTCATCTCAGTGCACCAGCCCCAAACATCCAGTATCAGGCATCGAACCTGGACTGTTGATTTGTTTCATATATGATATTATACAAGTTTCAATGCCATTCTCCCAAATTATCCCACCCTCTCCCTCTCCCACAGAGTCCACAAGACTGTATACATCTGTGTCTCTTTTGCTGTCTCGCATACAGGGTTATCATTACCATCTTTCTAAATTCCATATATATGCATTAGTATACTGTATTGGTGTTTTTCTTTCTGGCTTACTTCACTGTGTATAATAGGCTCCAGTTTCATCCACCTCATTAGAACTGATTCAAATGTATTATTTTTAATGGCTGCATAATACTCCATTGTGTATAGGTACCACAGCTTTCTTATCCATTCAGCTGCTGATGGAAATCTAGGTTGCTTCCATGTCCTATCTATTATAAACAGTGCTGCAATGAACATTGGGGTACACATGTCTCTTTCAACTCTGGTTTCCTCAGTGTGTATGCCCAGCAGTAGGATTGCTGGGTCATAAGGCAGTTCTATTTCCAGTTTTTTAAGGAATCTCCACACTGTCCTCCATAGTGGCTGTACTAGTTTGCATTTCCACCAACAGTGTAAGAGGGTTCCCTTTTCTCCACACCTTCTCTAGCATTTATTGCTTGTAGACTTTTGGATAACAGCCATTCTGACTGGCGTGAAATGATACCTCATTGCGGTTTTGATTTGCATTTCTCTGATAATGAGTGATAAAGAAGACATACAGATGGCTAACAAACACATGAAAAGATGCTCAATGTCTCTGTTTTTTAATATGCTGTCTAGGTTGTTCATAGCTTTTCTTCCAAAGAGCAAGCTTTTTTTTTTTTTTTTTTTTTTAATTTCATGGCTGTAGTCACTATCTGCAGTGACTTTGGAGCCCAAGAAAATGAAGTCTGTCACTGTTTCCATTGTTTCCCCATTTAGTTGCCATGAAGTAATGAGACTGGATGCCATAATCTTCATTTTTTTAATGTTGAGTTTTAATCCAGCCTTTTCACTCTCCTATGTCAATTTCATCAAGAGGCTCTTCAGTTACTCTTTGCTTTCTGTCATAAGACCGATGTCATCTGCATATCTGAGGTTATTGATATTTCTCCCAGCAATCTTGATTCCAGCTTTGCTTCACCCAGCCTGGCTTTTGTACTCTGCTTAAATTTTAAATAAACAGGTTGAGAATATACAGCTCTGTCATACTCCTTTCCCAATTTGGAACAAGTCTTTTATTCCATGTTCAGTTCTAAGTATTGAGACTTGAGCTGTATATAGATTTCTCAGGAGGCAGGAAAGGTGGTCTGGTATTCCCATCTCTCTCAGAATTTTTCAGTTTGTTGTGATCCACACACTCAAAGGCTTTAGCATAGTCAATGGGGCAGAAGTAGATGTTTTTTTCTGGAATTCTCTTTATTTTTCTATGATCCAATGGATGTTGGAAATATGATCTCTGGTTCCACTGCCTTTTCTTTCTTTCTTTTTTTTTTTATGGGGAATAAATGTGTTAATACTTAGTAAAATATTTAGATGTGACTGAAACATACACTGTATTATATAGGTAGTTTTTTACATATTTATTTGTGTATTTTTTTAAATCAATTTATTTACAGGACTAATTATAGGTATCTTATGTACCCATAATGGCCTTTTTTAAAATTTTATTTTATTTTTAAACTTTACATAATTGTATTACTTTTGCCAAATATCAAAATGAATCCGCCACAGGTATACAAGTGTTCCCCATCCTGAACCCTCCTCCCTCCTCCCTCCCCATACCATCCCTCTGGGTCGTCCCAGTGCACTAGCCCCAAGCGTCCAGTATCGTGCATCGAACCTGGACTGGCAACTCGTTTCATACATGATATTTTACATATTTCAATGCCATTCTCCCAAATCTCCCCACCCTCTCCCTCTCCCACAGAGTCCATAAGACTGTTCTATACATCAGTGTCTCTTTTGCTGTCTCGTACAAAGGGTTATTGTTACCATCTTTCTAAATTCCATATATGTGCGTTAGTATACTGTATTGGTGTTTTTCCTTCTGGCTTACTTCACTCTGTGTAATAGGCTCCAGTTTCATCCACCTCATTAGAACTGATTCAAATATATTCTTTTTAATGGCTAAGTAATACTCCATTGTGTATATGTACTACAGCTTTCTTATCCATTCATCTGCTGATGGACATCTAGGTTGCTTCCATGTCCTGGCTATTATAAACAGTGCTGCGATGAACATTGGGGTACACGTGTCTCTTTCTCTTCTGGTTTCCTCAGTGTGTATGCCCAGCAGTGGGATTGCTGGATCATAAGGCAGTTCTATTTCCAGTTTTTTAAGGAATCTCCACACTGTTCTCCATAGTGGCTGTACTAGTTTGCATTCCCACCAACAGTGTAAGAGGGTTCCCTTTTCTCCACACCCTCTCCAGCATTTATTATTTGTAGACTGTTGGATCGCAGCCATTCTGACTGGTGTGAAATGGTACCTCATAGTGGTTTTGATTTGGATTTCTCTGATAAGGAGTGATGTTGAGCATCTTTTCATGTGTTTGTTAGCCATCTGTATGTCTTCTTTGGAGAAATGTCTATTTAGTTCTTTGGCCCATTTTTTGATTGGGTCATTTATTTTTCTGGAGTTGAGCTGTATGAGTTGCTTGTATATTTTTGAGATGAGTTGTTTGTCAGTTGCTTCATTTGCTATTATTTTCTCCCATTCTGAAGGCTGTCTTTTCACCTTGCTAAGAGTTTCCTTTGATGTGCAGAAGCTTTTAAGTTTAATTAGGTCCCATTTGTTTATTTTTGCTTTTATTTCCAATATTCTGGGAGGTGGGTCATAGAGGATCCTGCTGTGATGTATGTCAGAGAGTGTTTTGCCTATGTTCTCCTCTAGGAGTTTTATAGTTTCTGGTCTTACCTTGAGATCTTTAATCCATTTTGAGTTTATTTTTGTGTATGGTGTTAGAAAGTGGTCTAGTTTCATTCTTTTACAAGTGGTTGACCAGATTTCCCAGCACCACTTGTTAAAGAGATTGTCTTTAATCCATTGTACATTCTTGCCTCCTTTGTCAAAGATAAGGTGTCCATATGTGCGTGGATTTATCTCGGGCTTTCTATTTTGTTCCATTGATCTATATTTCTGTCTTTGTGCCAGTACCATACTGGCTTGATAACTGTGGCTTTGTAGTAGAGCCTGAAGTCAGGTAGGTTGATTCCTCCAGTTCCATTCTTCTTTCTCAAGATCGCTTTGGCTAGTCGAGGTTTTTTGTATTTCCATACAAATTGTGAAATTATTTGTTCTAGCTCTGTGAAGAATACTATTGGTAGCTTGATAGGGATTGCATTGAATTTATAAATTGCTTTGGGTAGTATACTCGTTTTCACTATATTGATTCTTCCAATCCATGAACATGGTATATTTCTCCATCTATTAGTGTCCTCTTTGATTTCTTTCACCAGTGTTTTATAGTTTTCTATATATAGGTCTTTAGTTTCTTTAGGTAGATATATTCCTAAGTATTTTATTCTTTCCGTTGCAATGGTGAATGGAATTGTTTCCTTAATTTCTCTTTCTGTTTTCTCATTATTAGTGTATAGGAATGCAAGGGATTTCTGTGTGTTGATTTTATATCCTGCAACTTTACTATAGTCATTGATTAGTTCTAGTAATTTTCTGGTGGAGTCTTTAGGGTTTTCTATGTAGAGGATCATGTCATCTGCAAACAGTGAGAGTTTTACTTCTTCTTTTCCAATTTGGATTCCTTTTATTTCTTTTTCTGCTCTGATTGCTGTGGCCAAAACTTCCAAAACTATGTTGAATAGTAATGGTGAAAGTGGGCACCCTTGTCTTGTTCCTGACTTTAGAGGAAATGCTTTCAATTTTTCACCATTGAGGATAATGTTTGCTGTGGTTTGTCATATATAGCTTTTATTATGTTGAGGTATGTTCCTTCTATTCCTGCTTTCTGGAGAGTTTTTATCATAAATGGATGTTGAATTTTGTCAAAGGCTTTCTCTGCATCTCTTGAGATAATCATATGGTTTTTATTTTTCAATTTGTTAATGTGGTGTATTACATTGATTGATTTGCAGATGTTGAAGAATCCTTGCATCCCTGGGATAAAGCCCACTTGGTCATGGTGTATGATCTTTTTAATGTGTTGTTGGATTCTGATTGCTAGAATATTGTTAAGGATTTTTGCATCTATGTTCATGAGTGATATTGGCCTGTAGTTTTCTTTTTTTGTGGGATCTTTGTCAGGTTTTGGTATTAGGGTGATGGTGGGCTCATAGAATGAGTTTGGAAGTTTACCTTCCTCTGCAATTTTTTGGAAGAGTTTGAGCAGGATAGATGTCAGCTCTTCTCTAAATTTTTGGTAGAATTCAGCTGTGAAGCCGTCTGGACCTGGGCTTTTGTTTGCTGGAAGATTTTTGATTACAGTTTCAATTTCCATGCTTGTGATGTGTCTGTTAAGATTTCCTATTTCTTCCTGGTCCAGTTTCTAAATCCAGCTTGAACATCTGGAAGTTCTCAGTTCACATTCTCTTGAAGCCTCACTTGGAGAATTTTCAGCATTAATTCATAGTGTGTGAGATGAGTGCAATTGTGCAATAGTTTGAGCATTCTTTGGCATTGCCTTTCTTTGGGATTGGAATGAAAACTAGTGTTTTCCAGTCCTGTGGTCACTGCTTAGTTTTCAAATTTTCTGTCATATTGATTACAGTACTTTCACCACATTATCTTTTAGGATTTGAAATAGCTCAGCTAGAATTGCATTACCTCCCCTAGCTTTGTTTATAGTAATGCTTCCTAAGGCTCACTGGAATTCACATTCCAGGATATCTGGCTCTAGGTGAGTGAGCACACCATTATGGTTATCTGGGTCATTAAGATCTTTTTCATATAGTTCTTCTGTGTATTTTTCCCACTTCTTCTGAATATCTTCTGGTTCTATTAGTTCCATACCATTTTTGTCATTTATTGTGCCCATCTTTGCAAGAAATATTCCCTTGTTATCTCTAATTTTCTTGAAGAGATCTCTGGTCTTTCTCATTCTATTGTTTTCCTCTATTTGTTTTCACTGATCCCTTAGGAAGGCTTTCTCTTCTCCCCTTGCTATTCTTTGGAACTCTGCATTCACATGGGTGTATCTTTCCTTTTCTGTCTTTTGATTCTCTTCTTTCCTCAGCTATCTGTAAGGCCTCCTTAGACAACATTTTGCCATTTGGCATTTCTTTTTCTTGGGGGGTGGTTTTGATCAATGCCTCCTGTACAATGTCAGGAAACCTCCTTCTATAGTTTTTCAGGCACTCTGTCTATCAGATCTAATCCCTTGAGTCTATTTGTCACTTACACTGTATAATAGTAAAGAATTTGATTTAGGTCATACCTGAATGATCTAGTGGTTTTCCCTACTGTCTTCAATTTAAGCCTCAATTTGGCAACAGTAGTTCATGATCTGAGCCACAGTCAGCTCCTGGTCTTGGTTTGTTTGTTTGTTTGTTTTCCAAGCTGTATAGAGCTTCTTCAACTTCAGATGTAAATATAATCAATCTGATTTTGGTATGAACCATTTGGTGATGTCCACGTGTCGAGTCTTCTCTTGTGTTGTTGGAAGAGGTTGTTTGTATGACCAGTGTATTCTCTTGGCAAAACTCTGTTAGCCTTTGTCCTGCTTCATTTTGCACTCCACAGCAAAACTTTCCTGTTACATCAGATGTCTCTTGACTTCCTACTTTTGCATTCCAGTCCCCTCTGATGAACAAGATTATATATACATAATCTTTATATATATATATATATATAATTTTTTTTGGTATTAGTTCTAGAAGATCTTGTAAGTCATCATAGAACCATTCAACTTTAGCTTCTTCAGTATTACTTATTGGAGCATAGACTTGGATTAAATGACATATTGAATGGTTTCTCTTGGAAATGAACACAGATCATTCTGTCATTTTTGAGACTGCACCCAAGTACTGCATTTCAGACTCTTTTGTTGACTATGAGGGCTATTCCATTACTTCTAAGGGATTCTTGCCCCCAGTAGTAGATATCTTATGGTTATCTTAATTAAATGTGTGCATTCGGATCCATTTTAGTTCACTGATTTCTGAAATGTCAACGTTCACTCTCACCATCTCCTGTTTAACCACTTCCAATTTACCTTGATTCTTGGATTTAAGTTTCCAGGTTCCTTTGCAATACTGTTCTTTGCAGCATCTAACTTTACTTCCATCACGAGTCACATCCACAATTGGGTGTTGTTTTCCCTTTGGCTCTGTCTCTTCATTCTTTCTGGAGTTATTTCTCCACTCTTCTCCAGAAGTATATTTAGCACCTACTGACCTGGTAAGTTCATCTTTCAGTGTCGTATCTTTTTGCCTTGTCATACTGTTCATGGGGTTCTCAAGACAAGAATACTGAAGTGGTTTGCCATTCTCATCTCCAGTGGACCACGTTTTGTCAGCCATTACCTCTACCATAGTTTGGTCTGAGGGCAAACAACAGGGAAAGAAAACAGCTTCACACATCAACAGAAAATTGGATTAAAGATTTACTGAGCATGGTCCCACCCATCAGAACAAGACCCAGGTTCCCCCACAGCAAGTCCCTCCCATCAGGAAGCTTCCACAAGCCTCTTATCCTTATCCATCATAGGGCAGACGTAATGACAGAAAACAATGGAATATCAGATAGTCAAAGGGGTAGTTGAATATATATATATATATATATATATATATATATATATATATATATATTTAAACGAGTTAAAAAGCATTCCATTGTATTCTCTGAAATCACATTATGTGAATCACCCCTGCTACCTATGCATAAAGATTGACTTGTGCTATCCTTGGCCTCTTAGTGAAAAATGACAAACACAAGTCAATAGAAAAGTGCATGCTATTTGGGCTCACCAGTGCTTTTATTGTTCATGGGTATGGTTTATATTAAAAGCATAGTTGATAATAGTGCCAATTTTAGTTCTTTCACTTACTAGCTTTGTGACCTTGGCAAATCACTTAAATTTTCTTAGTCTTAGTATCATCTCATAAAAAGGGAAATAAAATATAATATATTTAAAATATTTGGGATGGTGCCAGACATATAGAAAATGCTAAATGACTATTAGTGATCATTATCAAAATTATTTGAAATTTAATTAAACTCATAGACAGCAGAGGACTAAGTAATGTATGATTAGCACTTGAAACTGTTGCCTATTTTCATAAGTGTTTTATTTTGTTGGTGCTGTAGATAACAATGACAGCATTTTATGACTAAAAAGACATGTAATAGTGAAAACTAACCAAAAGAACTGCAAACTTATACCACAATAACAACAAAGATCAACTTCAAAACTACAGACTAGTTTATCTTGCCTTTATCCAGTAAGAGTCAAGGGTATGCTAAATTGAGAACTGATTAACCAGTTAAGAGAGAAAAATCATCCAAATAAAAGTATCTTTCCTTAAAGAAAGTGACAAATGAGCTTCCCAAAGTCAAACCTGAGATCTCTTCCACTGAAGAAGCACAAGCTGGAATCAAGATTGCCGGGAGAAGTATCAAAAGCCTCAGATATGAAGATGATATCACCATATGGCAGAAAGTGAAGAGGAACTAAAAAGCCTCTTGATGAAAGTGAAAGTGGAGAGTGAAAAAGTTGGCTTAAAGCTCAACATTCAGAAAAGAAAGATCATGGCATCTGGTCACATCACCTCAGGGGGAATAGATGAAGAAATAGTGAAAACAGTGTCAGACTTTATTTTGGGGGGCTCCAAAATCACTGCATATGGTGACTGCAGCCATGAAATTCAAAGACACTTACTCCTTGGAAGGAAAGTTATGACCAAACTAGATAGCATATTAAAAAGCAGACACATTACTTTGCCAACAAAGGTCCGTCTAGTCAAGGCTATGGTTTTTCCAGTGGTCATGTATGGATGTGAGAATTGGACTGTGAAGAAAGATGAAGAATTGATGCTTTTGAACTGTGGTGTTGGAGAAGACTCTTGAGAGTTCCTTGGACTGCAAGGAGATCCAACCAGTCCATTCTAAAGGAGATCAGTCCTGGGTATTCTTTGGGAGGAATGATGCTAAAGCTGAGACTCCAATACTTTGGTCTCTTCATGCAGAGTTGATGGACTGAAAAAGACTCTGATGCTGGGAGGGACTGTGAGCAGGAGGAGAAGGGGACGACAGAGGATGAGATGGCTGGATGGCATCACTGACTCGATGGACATGAGTTTGAGTGAACTCCGGGAGATGGTGATGGACAGGGAGGCCTGGCATGCTGCAATTCGTGGGGTCAGAAGGAGTCAGACACGACTGAGCGACTGAACTGAACTGAACTGAACAATTATTCACTCTTTTTGACTGAGAAAAGCTTTTGAGATGCAGTACAAAGTTTCATTATTTTCAGAAAATAGAATTCTACACTGGAAACCTATTAACTCTGGATGCAGTTCAAGATGTTATTTGAAAATATTCTTTCAACACACACTACAGGTATTTAATCAGATGCTTTTCTCTCTGTCTCTGTATATGTATATACACCAAGTTGTGTGTGTGTGTGTGTGTGTATTTTATATACATATATATATATATATATATATATATATATATATATATGCAATTTGATCATTAGAAATGCTCATACGAAGTGGTACCAAGACTCTAAAGCTAAGGATAATATACACATAATTTCTAAGGCAGACACAGCTTTGAAACTCTCTGCCTATCTTGATTTACTATGCTGAGTTCCAGGGTTGTAGTATACAGAATAAGTTGAGTATGTTTCTATATATACCCTAATAACAGTGGGGAATCTGTTTACTGCAACATTTGTCAGTGTTTCTCTGAGCATTAGTACAGTTAGACGAGTTAAACCTTTAGCCTGGGGAAACCTTTAGCTGAGGAAACTAGTTAAAATTCAGATTCCTGGGCTACATCTCAAAATTTTGCATTTAAGTATCTTTTGTGAAACAAGGAATCAACACTTTTTGCAAGCTCCAGAGGAAGCACAGATAGTCTATGTACATTTTGAAAAACATTACCTTTTCTTAGGATGTGAGGCTGCAAAAGAGTCTGGCTGCCGTGTCAGGACAGAAAAGGCAAGCAAAAATGAGTTTAAGGGCATCCAACTAGAAACTTGTACCTGTATATTATGGGGCACATGGATAAAAGCATTCACTGAGGAGGTTTCCGTTACCCAGGATCACAAAAGGTTAAACAATCAAACAGCCATGTGACTGATAATTACTTTTTAGGGGTTGTACTAACATAACAGAGGACCAGAATAAGGAATGTTAAAAGCAAAGGGTTGACAGGGACCTGTGAGAGAGGAGTAGCTATGGATACAACGCTTAACCAACAAAGCTATGTTTTAAACTCATAACTGTCTGACTTCAATTCCATCTATGCTAGTGGTTCTCAAACTTAGAACATTTTAAGGCTGTCTAGAAAACTCCTTAAAATGATTCTAATCCATTTCTGGAGATTCTTACTCAATAGAGATGAAATGGAGCAAGATAATCCTAATGAACTTTGTATTAGTTAGGATCTATACCCTGGTGACATAGTGATAAAAAATATCTTTGTGCCAATGCAGAAGACGCATGAGATCCAGGTTCAATCTCTGAGTCAGGAAGATCCCCTAGAGTAAAAATGCCAACCCACTTCCATATTCTTGGCTGAGAAATCCCATGGACAGAGGAGCCTGGTGGGCTACAGTCCATGGGGTTGAAAAGACTTGGACATGTCTGAGCGATATAATAGTTGAAAATAACATTTTGGCTCAATAACCCTGATGAAAATGTACTCACATAACCATACCAACATGCAAAGGAAGCTTAGAAATGTAATCTCTAGATAAACAGTATGTATACTGCTGAAACTTAAGGGACTGTCTATAACTAAAATAAAGAAGGGAAAAATAGATGTTAGGAGAGAGCTAGCAGTCTCTGCCATAGTATTCAAACTCCACTTTCTAAAACAAACAAACAAACCAAAAAAAAAAAAAAAAAAAAAACTGTCTACAGATGAAGTTAATCCTGGTTGTTGTTGTTCTGTCACTAAGTTGTGTCCAACTCTTTGCCACACCATGGACTGCAGCATGCCATGCTTCCTTGTCCTTCACCATCTCCCAGAGTTTGTTCAAACTCATGCCTATTGAGTCAGTGATGCCATCCAATCATCTTATCCTCTGTCACCCTCTTTTTCTCCTACCCTCAATCGTTCCCAGCATCAGGGTCTTTACTAATGAGTAGGATCTTCACCAATGAGTTGTCCCTTCATATCAGGTGGTCAAAGTATTAGAGCTTCAGCATCAGCATCAGTCTTTCCAATGAATGCTCAGGGTTGATTTCCTTTAGGATTGACTAGTTTGATCTCCTTGCTGTGGACGGAACTCTCAAGAGTCTTCTCCATCATCACAATTGAAAGCATAAATTCTTTGATGCTTAGCCTTTTTTATGGACCACTCTCACATCCATACATGACTACTGGAAAAACCATAGTTTTGACTATATGGGCCTTTGTCATAGAATGCTGTAACGAATATGAGTGTGATGGCTAGTTGTTAGCAGAAGCCCAGAGAAAACCTATAGAAGCAGTTTGATCTCATTTCCACAATATCTGCATTAGTTCTAATAATATCATTGTCTAAAGTTAAAGCCGCACTAAGCATGGCCGAGAGGAGCTACCCCACATCTGAGTTCAGGGGCAGAAGCTGGGAGGACCCCATGCCCAAAGGGCGGTGGCCAAGAGGGGTTACCCCACGTTCGAGGTCAGGGGTGGCAGCCTAGAGTGCCAGGCTGCAACAGCGCAGAAACAGCTGAGAAGAGCTACCCAAGTCCGAGATCAAGGGCAGCGGCCGAGAGGAGCTACCTCACGCCACCATGCCTGAGGCCAGGGGTGGCGGCCAAGAGGAGCTACCCCATGCCCGAGGCCAGGGGCGGCAGCCAGGAGGAGCAACCCCACATCCAAGGAGCGGTAGCTGCATGGGCGCAAGAGGGCCTAGAGGAGCTAGCCCACGTTGAAGGTCAGGAAGGGTGGAGGTGAGGAGATACTCCTCGTCCAAGGTAAGGAGCAGCAGATGTGCTTTGCTGGAGCAGCCGTGAAGAGATACCCCATGCCCAAGGTAAGACAAACCCAAGTAAGATGGTAGGTGTTGCATGAGGGCATCAGAGAGCAGACACAATGAAACCATACTCACAGAAAACTAGTCAGTCTAATCACACTAGGACCACAGCCTTGTCTAACTCAATGAAACTAAGCCATGCCTGTGGGGCAACCCAAGACGGGCAGGTCATGATGGAGGGATCTGACAGAATGTGGTCCACTGGAGAAGGGAATGGCAAACGACTTCAGTATTCTTGCCTTGAGAACCCCATGAACAGTATGAAAAGGCAAAATGATAGGATACTGAAAGAGGAACTCCCCAGGTCAGTAGGTGCCCAATATGCTACTGGACATCAGTGGAGAAATAACTCCAGAAAGAATGAAGGGATTGAGGCAAAGCAAAAACAATACCCAGCTGTGGATGTGACTGGTGATAGAAGCAAGGTCCGATGCTGTAAAGAGCAATATTGCATAGGAACGTGGAATGTCAGGTCCATGAATCAAGGCAAATTGGAAGTGGTCAAACAAGAGGCGGCAAGACTGAATGTCGACATTCTAGGACTCAGTGAACTAAAATGGACTGGAATGGGTGAATTTAACTCAGAGGACCATTATATCTACTACTGCGGGCAGGAATCCCTCAGAAGAAATGGAGTAGCCATCATGGTCAACAAAAGAGTCCGAAAGGCAGTACTTGGATGCAATCTCAATAATGACAGAATGATTTCTGTTCATTTCCAAGGCAAACCATTCAACATCACAGTAATCCAAGTCTATGCCCTAACCAGTAATGCTGAAGAAGCTGAAGTTGAACGGTTCTATGAAGACCTACAATACCTTTTAGAACTAACACCCAAAAAAGATGTATTTTTCATTATAGGGGACTGGAATGAAAAAGTAGGAAGTCAAGAAACACCTGGAGTAACAGGCAAATTTGGCCTTGGAATATGGATTGAAGCAGGGCAAAGACTAATAGAGTTTTGCCAAGACAGTGCACTGGTCATAGCAAACACCCTCTTCCAACAAAACAAGAGAAGACTCTATACATGGACATCACCAGATGGTCAACATCAAGATCAGATTGATTATATTTGTTGAAGCCAAAGATGGAGAAGCTCTATACAGTCAACAAAAATAAGACCAGGAGCTGACTGTGGCTCAGATCATGAACTCCTTATTACCAAATTCAGACTTAAATTAAAGAAAGTAGGGAAAACCACTAGACCAGTCAGGTATGACATAAATCAAATCCCTTATCATTATACAGTGGAAGTGAGAAATAGATTTAAGGGCCTAGATCTGATAGAGAGAGTGCCTGATGAACTATGGAATGAGGTTCGTGACATTGTACAGGAGACAGGGATCAAGACCATCCCCATGGAAAATAAATGCAAAAAAGCAAAATGGCTGTCTGGGGAGGCCTTACAAATAGCTGTGAAAAGAAGAGAAGTGAAAAGCAAAGGAGAAAATGAAAGATATAAACATCTAAATGCAGAGTTCCAAAGAATACCAAGAAGAGATAAGAAAGCCCTCCTCAGCGATCAATGCAAAGAAATAGAGGAAAACCACAGAATTGGAAAGACTAGAGATCTCTTCAAGGAAATTAGAGATACCAAGGGAACATTTCATGCAAAGATGGGCTCGATAAAGGAAAGAAATGGTTTGGACCTAACAGAAGCAGAAGATATTAAGAAGAGGTGGCAAGAATACACAGAAGAACTGTACAAAAAAATTTTCATGGCTCAGATAATCACAATGGTGTGATCACTCATCTAGAGCCAGACATCCTGGAATGTGAAGTCATGTGGGCCTTAGAAAGCATCACTACAAACAAAGCTAGTGGAGGTGATGGAATTCCAGTTGAGCTATTTCAAATCCTGAAAGATGATGCTGCACTCAATATGCCAGCAAATTTAGAACACTCAGCAGTGGCCACAGGACTGGAAAAGGTCAGTTTTCATTCCAATCCCAAAGAAAGGCAATGCCAAAGAATGCTCAAACTACCACACAATTGCACTCATCTCACATGCTAGTAAAGTAATACTCAAAATTCTCCAAGCCAGGCTTCAGCAATATGTGAACCATGAACTTCCTGATGTTCAAGCTGGTTTTAGAAAAGGCAGAACAACCAGACACCAAATTGCCAACATCAAGTGGATCATGGAAAAAGCAAGAGAGTTCCAGAAAAACATCTATTTCTGCTTTATTGACTAGGTCAAAGCCTTTGACTGTTGGATCACAATAAACTGTGGAAAATTCTGAAAGAGATGGAAATACCAGACCACCTGACCTGCCTCTTGAGAAATTTGTATGCAGGTCAGGAAGCAACATTTAGAAATGAACGTGAAACAACAGACTGGTTCCAAATAGGAAAAGGAGTACGTCAAGGCTCTATATTGTCACCCTGCTTATTTAACTTGTATTCAGAGTACATCATGAGTAACGCTGGACTGGAAGAAACACAAGCTGGAATCAAGATTGCAGGAAGAAATATCAATAACCTCAGATATGCAGATGACACCACCCTTATGGCAGAAAGTGAAGAGGAACTCAAAAGCCTCTTGATGAAAATGAAAATGGAGAGTGAAAATGTTGGCTTAAAGCTCAACATTCGGAAAACTAAGATCATGGCATCCGGTCCCATCACTTCATGGGAAATAGATGGGGAAACAGTGTCAGACTTTATTTCTGGGGGCTCTAAAATCAGTGCAGATGGTGATTGCAGTCATGAAATTAAAAGATGCTTACTCCTTGGAAGGAAAGTTTTGACCAATCTAGATAGCATATTCAAAAGCAGAGACATTACTTTGCCAACAAAGGTCCGTCTAGTCAAGGCTATGGTTTTTCCAGTGGTCATGTATGGATGTGAGAGTTGGACTGTGAAGAAGGCTGAATGCTGAAGAATTGATGCTTTTGAACTGTGGTGTTGGAGAAGACTCTTGAGAGTCCCTTGGACTGCAAGGACATCCAACCAGTCCATTCTGAAGGAGATCAGCCCTTGGATTTCTTTCGAGGGAATGATGCTGAAGTTGAAACTCCAGTACTTTGGTCACCTCATGCGAAGAGGTGACTCATTGGAAAAGACTCTGATGCTGGGAGGGTTTGGGGGCAGGAGGAGAAGGGGACGACAGAGGATGAGATGGCTGGATGGCATCGCTGACTTGATGGACGTGAGTCTGAGTGAACTCCGGGAGTTGGTGGTGGACAGGGAGGCCTGGCGTGCTGCGATTCATGGGGTCACAAAGAGTTGGACACGACTGAGTGACTGAACTGAACTTAGCGGAAAGTTAAAAAAAAAAAAAAATCCCTGGGACGTTACAAAACGGACATATTAGTTGATTTAGCAGCTCGAAACCCACCTCCTCACGTCTCATGTGGTTTCATTCCCAAAGCTCTTAGCACTAGAAAAGTTGGCAAAACCAATACAATTATGTAAAGTTTAAAAATATAATAAAAATTTTTTAAAAGTTATAGGAATAAAAAGAAAGTCACATTCAATTGGAAAAGTTCAAAAGAGGCTTCCTGAGAGAAATGACAGTTGTGATACATCTTGAAAGATGGTAGAATTTTGAAAAGTTGAAGAGGAGAATATTCTGATTCAAGGAAACAACTTAACAACAGGATCAGTGCAAGCAAAAACATAAACAAGAGGCATTTTCAATGAACCTCTAATTCAACTCAATGATATTTAGAATAATTCTAACAAAAAGTTGTGTAAAAGAAGATGGAGAATTTAAAATAAAAGTCAGAAAGTTGTAGTTCTTCTCCTTTATCTACTTATATTTTAATTTAATTTTCCTGGGTTAGGGATGATAATACAATTTTGAGACAATTTAGCTTTCCACTAGTTTCATATCAAGAGACATACATGCTCTAACAAATTAGAGGGTGGAAAGTTTAAATACACCAGAGACTCTGCTCCACTAAGCTTCTCTTATATTACCATTAAATTTTCTCCCTTGTGCTTCTGAATTTGTTCAGTGGACATCAACTCGAATGTCTTTTTTCCAGCTTTTAATGCTTTCTAGTTCAAATGGTAGCATTTTAGCATATTATTTTTGATATATGAATATGCAGTTCATCTTTATTAATATTTCTAGTCAGTCAGTAAAGGGGCTGTGTAACAGAAAGACGATTTTTATCTGACTGTACTATGAGGTCATTTGACAGTAGCTAGGGGCAAAACTGTAAAGTGCTGCAGAAATTGTCAAATGTGTTTAGTCTTCATTGATATAAGTTTTTTACATCACCTTTCAAATTTTATTCTCTTTCTTTCTAATGTATTGATCCTTCATCCTTTTGATAAAGCAATTTCTCTATGTATCTTTATATTTTTCTTTAAAAGTTCATCATGAAACATTGTCAGTCTTAAATTTCCCAGTTAGTGATGTCAGAAAAATACATACCAACTTGCCATTTCTGAAAAAGAAAGATGATATTTACCATCAACTGACATATACTATATTTGTTTATATAGCAGGATATTTACTTTGAAGTTACAAAAAATACAGTTCAAAACCTGTGTCTGTCACCTTCTAAGTAAGTGACCCTGAGCAAGTTACACACACTTAAAAGAGATAATACATACAAAACAATTTGCACAATACTTGGCATATAATAAATACTCAACAAGTAGTATTTTTTTTACTATGTATATAAGAAAGAAATAATAATTTCATCAAAAGGATGATTAGTAAATAGGTGTTTATGACTAATTTTTAACACCGACTTTTTAGAAATTCTAAAAGCAGCAGAAGAACTTAATATCTTTTTCAGAATAGTTAATGATGGATTCAGAAATTATTGTCCCAAGGTTGAATATCATTTGAATCAAAAGTTTGAAATGATTAAAATTAAGTCATTTCTGTTGCAGTTAGAAATAAAATAAAGCATATGAAGCAATGACTTCTCTTTTAAAACACTTTCACATCAAATGTGACTCATTGTTTTCTTTTTCAAATGGGGCATTCCATTTTTATTTCTTTGGAATTAATTTGCTCATTTTAGACAAAATAATATATTACAGTACATTGAAATTTCAAGGAATCCAAGGTGGAACACATTATCAAGTGGTTAGAATAGCTCAGAGAAAATTTTGGAAATAATCAGAATATCAATATGATAGACTTTTTTAGCTATTGACAAATATTGTGTATATTTTCCATAGCGTATAACTTGAATCCTCTTTTGATCTGTCCTTGGCAGCTATATATACACAGTCAAAAATTGTATTCACATTTTTCTGAGTAAAAACCTTGCTCATATTCGATTCACCTTTTTTATCTATATGTTTTTGTCTGTTGTTCAGTCATTAAGTCGTGTCTGACTCCTTGCAACTCCATGGACTACAATGTATCAGGCTTCCCTGTCCTTTACTATCTCTCAGAATTTGCTCAAATTCATGTCCATTGAGTTGGTGATGCCATCCAACCATCTCATTTTCTGCTGCCCTCTTCCCCTTTTGTCTTCAATCTTTCCCAGCAACTAATGAGTCTTTTCTAATGCATCTTTTCTAATGAGTCGACTCTTTACATCAGGTAGCCAAACTATTAGAACTGCAGCTGCAGCATCAGCCCTTCCAATGAATATTCGGGGTTTATTTCCTTTAGGATTGCCTGGTTTGATCTCCTTGCAGTCCAAGGGACTCTCAAGAGTCTGCTCCAGCACCACAACTCAAAAGCATCAATTCTTCAGCTCTCAGCCTTTTTTATTGTCCAGATCTCACATCAGTAATTGACTACTGAAAAAAACCGTAGCTTTGACTATATGGACCTTTGTTGGAAAGTGATGTCTCTGCTTTTTATTATGCTGCCTAAGTTTGTCATAGCTTTCCTTCCAAGGAGCAAGTGCTTTTTAATTTCATGGCTGCAGTCACCATTTGCAGTGATTTTGGAGGCCAAGAAAATAAAATCTGTCACTGTTTCACTTTTTCCCCTTCTATTTGCCATGAAGTGATGGGACCGGATGCCATGATCTTAGTTTATTGAATGTTGAGCTTTAAGCCGGTTTTTCACTCTCTTCTTACCTCATCAAGAAGCTTTTTAGTTTCTCTTCACTTTCTGCCACTAGAGCAGTATCATCTGCATATCTGAGGTTGTTATTTCTCCCAGCAATCTTGATTGCAGCTTGTGATTCATCCAGCCGGGCATTTCACATGATGTGCTCTGCATAGAAATTAAATAAGCAGGTTGACAATATACAGCCTTGGTGTACTCTTTTCCCAATTTTGAACCAGTCCATTTCTTCATGGTTGGATCTAAATGTTGCTTCTTAACCCACATGCAGGTTTCTCAGAAAACAGGTAAGATGGTCTGGTCTTTAAGATCTCTTTAAAGTGATTTTGGAAAATCTCATTAAGAATTTTCCAAAGTTTGTTGTGATCTACAGTCAAAGGTTTTTGCATAGTCAAGGAAAGTGAAGTCTCTCAGTTAGGTCCAAGTGTTTGCTACCCTATGGACTGTAGCTTACCAGGCTCCTCTGTTCATGGGATTTTCCAGGCAAGCATACTTGAGTGGGTTGTTATGTCTGCTCTAGGGGATCTTCCCAACCCAGGGATTGAACTCAGTTCTCCCACATTGCAGGCAGTCTCTTTACCATCTGAGCCACCAGGAAGACTATAAAACTGTTTTTTTCTGGAACTTTCTTGCTTTCTCTATGATCCAACGAATGCTGACAATTTGATCTCTGGTTGTTTGTCATTCCTTCCTCCAGTAGACCGCGTTTTGTCTGAACTCTCTGCTATGACCCCACTGTCTTGGGTGGCCCTGCACAGCATGGCTCATAGCTTCATTGAGTTATGCAAGCCCCTTCACCATGACAAGACTATTATCCAAGAAGGGGTCTTGCTATGTATGAATCATTATTTCCTGAAAGGAATACTAAGAAACTTCTCTGTTATATTTAAAAATGCTATTCTTCAGTCAAATCCATCTGAGAATACAATATGTAAAAAAAAACCAATATGCTAAATATTATATAAGCATCAGAAAGTATAAGGCAGTTGTTATTGTTGTTTAGCCACTACATAATGTCTGACTCTTTTGTGACCCCGTGAACCATAGCCCACCCGGGTCCTCTCTCCATGGGATTTCCCAGGCAAGAATGCTGGAGTGGGTTGGGTTGTCATTTCCTTCTCCAGGGAATCTTTCCAACACAGGAATTGAATGTGCATTTCCTGCACTAGCAGATATATTCTTTACCACTGAACCACCAAGGAAGTCCAGACTGTGGTATAGTAGAAAAGAATTGCCTTTGGAATCTGACACTAAGTTCAAATCCTGGCACTTGCTATTAACATTACTGTGTAACTTTCAGCATATTAATTAACCTCTCAAGTTTTCTGTAATAATACTTATTATTAATAATGATTAGTAAAAGAATTTGAACTTAGAAAGTGGCAGGATGAGTGGCAAATGTGGAATAGATACTTTGCAGTTAAGTCTTGGCATTCTCAAAGACAGCTGGCACAAAGTAGACCAAAGTTTGGAACTGCTTCCCATTGGTTAGGAAGCTCAAATTTTCCTAGAGGGCCCAAGGGGACCAGATGAAATGTTCTGTGATCTGCTGCACTATGGAATGGGGTTGTCATCAATGAGTCAAATTTCATAATTCCCCATTCTAACCCATAACACTCTCCTCAAATAACCAGAATTAATTGTTAACTAATCCTTTTTCTAATATAAGCTTTTATGCATCTGCAGAAATAAGATTCCTCAAAGAAAGAGGTCATGTTCTATCAAAGACATGGCCATGTTGCATAATTATGGTGGAATTTACTAAATACAGGAAGTATATAAAACTCTTATAATTCTCTTAGATTAGGTCAAGCAAATTAATTTATATGCTTGAAACAAGACACAACTCTCAGCCCTAACAAAGAATTAGATATGTTGTTCCTAAAGTAGCACAAATCTATACATGTTTATGTACAGAAAGTTTCTAGAAATATACAGAAGCAATCTTATAAACGATTACCTCTGTGCTATGTTAATGGAAGTTTGGGAGGGAATGTGAAAGAAAATTTTACTTTAGTATTTTCTTTCTTTTTATTATTTTCCCTTTCATCTTTCTTTACTTTTTTCCACTATGAACTTATAGTATCCTTATTATTTAAAAAGTAGTTAATAGAAATAACATATAGAATCAATGAGAAAATAAGTATTTTTCAAGGACTAGTTTGGATATAATTGGCTGTCTGTTAAAAATAATTTTGAATCTGTATATTGCATCAAACAGAAAATAAATTCTGTATAGATTAAAGACTTGAGCATGTTTAATACAATTCTCAAGCTGTTTGAAAACAATACTTTAAAAGTAAAGTAATTAGCCTCCAATTCAAATAAATAAATTTATATTAAAAAAAGAAGGAAATGGCAGAGGGGAGAGAGAAATGGATAAGGGGAACTACCTTCTATGGTGACAGAAGGAAGTGATGTATGGTATATAGAAATAGAATGTTTTACACATGAAATTTATATAATGTTATAAACCAATGCTCCCTCAATAAAAAAATAAATCAAAATTTAAAAATAAAGTAAAATAAATAAAAGTACGGTCTCTGGGTTAGGGATTTTTTTTTTTAAGGTTTGAAAAGCAAAAATTGTATAGAATAAATAAATTTAAGCACATAAAAATTCAAAATATTAGGAAAGCAGAACATATCAAAATTATGGCTTAAAAAGGTTTCTACTTCTACCCATGATGGAATAACAAGAACCAAACTTGCCCGCTCATGGTAAACAACTAGAAAACCAAGCTAAATATGTGAAACAATTATTTTCAGTTTGGACAAGAAGTAGCACAGGACTGTCATTCTTGAGAAAAAGGAAACTAGTGAGGACAGCATTGTGATTTCCTAGCTTTCTACTTGGATGTACATTCACGAACACTGTTCAAGAAGGAAGAACTGAAACAGATCTGTGTGGTCATGCTGAGCTGAGATAGAGATCAGAATTGAGGAGGATGCAGTGGCTGGAATTTGTGAATACAGGAGCGAGATACACAGAAAAAAAGCTCCAGATATATGCCTAATGATTTTCAAGAGTTTTGCTAAATATTACTTTGAACATGTATAGGATGTAATTCCAGGAGTTTGAGCAAAGAACAGGTGTGTAGCTGAATCTGAACAATATCCAGAACTTATACAATGATGGGAGACATAAGTTCTAACCATATGGGGTGTAAATCCCTTGTTGGAAAGTCAGGACAATCAATAAATACTCCAGAAGGCCATGCCTTAATAGTAAGGCTAACTTAGATGTAGAACTACCATAGCAAAGTTTAAAATCAGACTCCAAAGAATCAAACTGTCCCAAAAGTAAATTAACTGCCTGTCAAAATGAAGTTCTCCACTATGAAAAGTTAAGGAAAATCCAGTACTCCAACAATATAAAACTCCCAGAATTCAGAATCTAATAAAAAATTTACTATGTACATGTACAAGCAAAAGCTTCGCACCAACAAAAGAAAAAAAAATCACTTAATAGAAACAGACACAGAATTAACAAAAATGATGGAATCAGCAGACAATGACTGTAAAACAGCTGCAGGAAGATATATACTGCAGGATAATAAGGAAAGAAATGAGAGAAAAAAATGAGTGGAGCCATACTATGGATATATAACAATTTGTTTATCCAATCATCTGTTGATGGACATCTAGAAACTTTCTTTCCCCAGTTTTTGACTATTAGGTAGATTTTGCATGAACATTTGTGGGTAAGACTTTGTGGGAACATATGGTCTCATTTCTCTCAGGAAAATAGCTAGAAGTGTAACTTCTGGGTCATGTGTAATATGTGTTGACCTTTATAAGAAACTGCTAAACTGTTTTTCATTTTGCATCCATTTGTTTGGCATACTCAACAACAGTTGAAACTATTATTTTTAACTTTAGCCATTCTAGTGAATATATAGTGATATTTTTATAGTTTAAATTTGCATTAACTTGATGTTGATCAATATTTATATGTCTTTGACCATTTGTAAATCTTCTTTTTTGAAATGTCAGTCTTTTATTATTTTTAATTAACTTGACTCATTATTAAGTTGTAAGAATTCATTTTATAATCTGAACATAAGTCCTTTGTCAGATCTATGTAGTACAAATGTTTGCTTCAATTCAGTGACTTGCCTTTTCATTTATTTAACAGTGTCATTCAAAGATACTATTTTTTTCTTTCTTTTTTTCAATTTTAAAGAAATTGATTTTATAATTTGTTTCTTTTTTGGTTTACGTTTTCTGTGTTTTAGCTAAGAAATCTTTGGCTAAACCATGGTCATGGAGATTTTTTCTTGCTTTTCTCCTAGAAGCTTTATAGTTTAGTGTTCACATTTAGTTATCTGATTTATTTGGAGCTAATTTTTGTGTATGGTATCAGGTATGGATTGATATTCATTTTTTCCATATGCATATCCCATCATTCCAGCATCATTTGTTAAAAAGACTCTTCTTTCTCCATTGAATTATCTTGCCATTTTTGAGTAACATTAATGTGGGTCTGCATGCACATTATGGTTCTATCCTGTTCCATTGATCCATATATTTATTTTTATCACATGTGACATTAAAATTGTTATAGCTTCACACAAATCAAGTAATGTAAGCTCTTCCAATTTTATTTTTGTTTTTAATGCTTTTTCTAGCTATTCTGACTCTTGCATTTTTTATGTATAATTTGAATGAAGTCATCAATTTCTACAAATCAACTGCTAGAATCATGCTTGATATTCAATGAATCTGTATACCAATTGGGGATAATTGTTATCTTCATTCTATTGAATCTTGCAACACATGGACATAATGTATCTTTCCATTGAATATTGTAAAGTAAAAAATAATAATAATAAAAAAATTAAATTAAATTAAAAAATAAAGAAAAAAAATAAAAAAATGTACACCCATGGCAGATTCAAGTCAATGTATGGCAAAACCAATACAATATTGTAAAGTAAAATAAATAAATTAATTAATTAATTAAAAAATTTTAAAAAAATTGCCTCAGCAATGTTATGTAATTTCAGTATGTAAACATCAAACACGTTTTGATAAATTTATATGCATGTCTTTCATGCGCTTGGTGTTATTATAAATGTTTGTTATTTTATTTCCCAATTGTTCACTGAAGTTATACATAAATGCAATCAAATTTTGTATACTGACTGTGTATACTGCAATCTTGTTAATTTCACTTTTTTGTAGATTTATTATTTTTTAAAAATGATCACATCATCTATGGTATGTTTTTTTTTTAATTTCTTTTTGATTTATTTATTGCACTGACTGGCACCTCCAGTAGAATATTAAATATAAATGGTGAGAATGAACATTGTCATCTTTTTCCTGATCTTAGGGGGAAAGCATGTGCTGTTTCACCATTAAGTGTAATGTTAGCTGTAGATTTTTCATAGACATTCTTTATCAGGTTGAGGAACTTAGTTTCTACTGAGGAGCCTTGTTGAATTTTGTCAAATGTTTCTTGGCATTTAGTGAATTGATAAAATCATATCACCTGTTTATTTGATTAAGATGAATTATAGCACCTTGGGCTTCCCAGGTGGCATTAGTGGTAAAGAACCCACCTGCCAGTGCAAGAGATGTAAGAGGCCAGGGTTCGGCCCCTGGGTTGGAAAGATTCCCTGGAGGAAGGCACTGCAACCCCCTCCAATATTCTTGCCTGGAGAATCCCATGGACAGAGGAACCTGCCTGGCTATGGTCCACAGGGTAGCAAAAGTTGGACAGCAGTGAAACGACTTACCATGCACTCATAACAACTAGTTTTTAGATGATAAACCAACTTTGTATTCTTAATAAAATAAACCTAATTTATTTCTGTTGTATTATTTCATATATTTTTGAAATTTCATATTTTGTTACTTTTTGTGTTTATTTCCATGACAATCATTTGTCTGTAATTGTGTTTTTCTTGTAATGGCTTCATCTGGTTTTGGCCTCTGTCTAATTCTGAAATAAAAAAAAAATAATAATAATTTTGGAAGTGACCTCTCTTCTTTATTTTCTAAAAGAATTAATATAGGATTGAATCTATTTTCTCTTTGAATACTTAACAGAATTTACCAGTGACTCATCTGGGCCTGGAATTTTCATTATGAAAATATATTTATTTATTAATTTTTATTTTTTAATATAAATTTATTTATTTTAATTGGAGGCTAATTACTTTACAATATTGCAGTGGTTTTGTCATACATTGACATGAATCCACCACAGGTGTACATGTGTTCCCATCCTGAACCTCCCTCCCACCTCCCTCCCCATCCCATCCTTCTGGATCATCCCAGTGCACCAGCCATGAGCACTCTATCTCTTGCATCAAACCTGGACTGGTGATTCGTATCACATATGATAATATACATGTTTCAATGCCATTCTCCCAAATCATCCCACCCTCGCCCTCTCCCACAGAGTCCAAAAGACTGTTCTATAGATCTGAGTCTCTTTTGTTGTCTCGCATATAAGGTCATCGTTACCATCATTCTAAATTCCATGTATATGCGCTAGTATACTGTATTGGTGTTTTTTCTTTCTGGCTTACTTCACTCTGTATAATAGGCTCCAGTTTCATCCACCTCATTAGAACTGATTTAAATGTATTCTTTTAAATGGCTGAGTAATATTCCATTGTGTATATGTACCACAGCTTTCTTATCCATTCATCTGCTAAGAATGTTTTTAATTATAAATTCAATTTATTTAATAAATATAATGCTATTCAGATTATCTATTTCTTTTTTTCTCCATTCTGAAAATGTCTTCTTTAAGGAATTTGTAGAGGTTATCGAAAAAAATCTGTCCCTAGTACTGCTTTATTATTTTTCTATTAACTATAAGATATGTAGTGATGTCCTTCGTTTCATACTGATTTTGAAAATTTGTGTCTTCCATTTCTTTTTTTTCTCAGTTTAATTTATGGAACTTTTTCCAAGAACCACCTTTATGTGCCCTTGATTTTCTTTGGATTTTTTTGTCTTTAATTTTAATTTTTTTTTTTTTTTTGGATAGTTATTATTTTCTTCTTGCCCCTGATTTAACTTTATTTTTGTTTTCTTGTTTTTTTAAAATAGAAATCTAGGTCACTCATTCAGAGCCTTTCTTCATATGCTTTTCATATTCTAGCATAAGTATCTGAGCACTTCTTTAGCTATGTCCCACATCTGATATGTGTTTTGATTTTAATCTAGTTCAAAAGATTTTCTTACATCTCTTGGAAGTTCTTATTTGATCCATGGGTTACTTATAAATGTCTTTTATAAACTTACCAGTATAGGGATGGGATTTTTTAGATTTTTTTGGATAAGGATTATTAATTGACTTTTTAAATTAAAGAGCATAATTTTGATGATTTAAGTTTATTAAGATTTAGGGTATCAAAGAGTTGGACACGACTGAGTAACTAACACATACACACAGATTTACTGAGACATGTTTTTACTGCCTATATTGTGATATATTTGATGAATGCATCCTGTGAACTTGAAAAGAGCAGAACTCCATTCCAATTTGTGACTGAGGGCTTTAGAGAATGAAAGGATAAGGAGGTAGAATGAGCAGGGGTTCAAGTAGAATCAGGAAAATGGAAAAAAAATACGAAGGGTTATTCAGTGTAAATGCAATTAGTACACCTGTGTCTGCTTAGTTACCAATTATGGAAGTTAAGATTTTATCTTCCCCATTGAGGATAATGTTTGCTGTGGGTCTGTCATATATGGCTTTTATTGTGTTGAGGTATGTTCTTTTTATGCTTGCTTTCTGGAGGGTTTTTTTTTTTTTTTTTTGTCATAAATGGATATTGAATTTTGTCAAAAGCTTTCCCTGCATCTATTGAGATAATCATATGGTTTCTATCTTTCAATTCATTAATGTAGTGTATTACATACATTGACTTGCAGGTATTAAAGAATCCTTGCATCCCTGGGATAAAGCATACTTGGTCATGATGTATGGTCTTTTTAATATGCTGTTGGACTCTGTTTCCTAGGATTTTGTTAAGGATTTTTGCATCTATGTTCAGCAGTGATATTGGCCTGTAGTTTTCTTTCTTTCTTTCTTTCTTTTTTTTTTTTTGTGGCATCTTTGTCTGGTTTTGGCATTAGGGTGATGGTGGCCTCATGGAATGAGTTTGGAAGTTTACCTTCCTATGCAATTTTCTGTGAGAGTTTGAGTGTGAGAAGTGTTAGCTCTTCTCTATTTTGGGTAGAATTCAGCTGTGAAGCCGTCGGTTCCTGGCCTTTTGTTTGCTGGAAGATTTCTAATTACAGTTTCGATTCCCGTGCTTGTGATGGGTCCCTAAGATTTTCTATGTCTTCCTGATTCAGTTTTGGAAAGTTATACTTTTCTAAGAATTTGTCCATTTCTTCCAAGTTGTCCATTTTATTGGCATATATTGGCTGATAGTAGTCTCTTACGGGCCTTTGTATTTCTGTGTTGTATGTTATGATCACTCCATTTTCATTTCTAATTTTGTTGATTTGATTTTTCTCCCTTTGTTTCTTGATGAGTCTGGCTAGTGGTTTGTCAATTTTATTTATCTTCTCAAAGAATCAGATTTTAGCTTTGTTGATTTTTTCATTTTCCCTAAAGTTAGGAACAAAACACGAGTGCCCACTCTCACCACTACTTTTAAACATAGTTTTGGAAGTTTTAGCCACAGTAATCAGAGCAGAAAAAGAAATAAAAGGAATCCAAATTGGAAAAGAAGAAGTAAAACTCTCACTGTTTGCAGATGACACGATCCTCTACATAGAAAACCCTAAAGACTCCACCAGAACATTACTAGAGCTAATCAATGAATATAGTAAAGTTTCAGGATATAAAATTAAACACAGAAATCCCTGGCATTCCTATACACTAACAATAAGAAAACAGAAAAAGAAATTAAGGACACAATCCCATTCACCATTGCAACGAAAAATTACTTAGGAATATATCTATCTAAATAAACAAAAGACTTATATATAGAAAATTATAAAACACTGATGAAATAAATCAAAGAGGACACAAATAGATGGGGAAATATATCATGTTCATGAATTGGAAGAATAAATATCGTGAAATGAGTATACTACCCAAAGCAATCTACAGAGTCAATGCAATCTGTATCAAAATACCAATGGTATTTTTTCACAGAACTAGAACAAATAATTCCACAATTTGTATGGATATACAAAAAACCTCGAATAGCCAAAGCGATCTTAAGAAAGAAGAATGGAAATGGAGGAATCAGCCTGCCTGACTTCAGGCTGCAGTTATCAAGGCAGTATGGTACTAGCACAAAGACAGAAATATGGATCAATGGAACAAAATAGAAAGCTCAGAGATAAATCCTTGCACCTATGGACACCTTATCTTTGACAAAGGAGGCAAGAATATACAATGGAGAAAAGACAATCTCTTTAACAAGTGGTGCTAGGAAAACTGGTTAACCACTTATAAAAGAATGAAACTAGAACACTTTCTCACACCATACACACACGCACAACTCAAAATGGATTAAAAATCTAAATGTAAGGCCAGAAACTTTAAAACTCCTAGAGGAAAGCATAGGCAAAACACTCTCTGACAAAAATCACAGAAGGATCCTCTATGACCAACCTCCCAGAGTAATGGAAATAAAAGCAAAAGTAGACAAATGGGACCTAATTAAACTTAAAAGTTTTGCACAATGAAGGAAACTGTATAGTAAGGTGAAAAGACAGCATTCAGAATGGGAGAAAATAATAGCAAATGAAGCAACTGACAAAGAATTAATCTCAAAAATACACAAGCAACTCCTGCAGCTCAGTTCCAGAAAAAAATGATCCAATCAAAATGGGCCCAAAAACTGAGCAGACATTTCTCCAAAGAAGACATGCAGATGGCTAAGAAATGCATGAAAAGGTGCTCAACACCACTCATTATCAGAGAAATGCAAATCAAAACCACAATGAGGTACCATCTCACACCAGTCAGAATGGCTGCTATCCCAAAGTCTACAAGCAATAAATGCTGGAGAGGGTGTGGAGAAAAAGGAACCTTCTTACACTATTGGTGGGAATGCAAACTAGTTCAGCCACTATGGAGAACAGTGTGGATATTCCTTTACAAACTGGAAATAGAACTGCCAAATGATCCAGCAATCCCACTGCTGGGCACACACACCTGGGAAATCAGAATTGAAAGAGACATATGTACTCCAGTGTTCATCACATAACTGTTTATAACTGCCAGGACATGGAAGCAACATAGATGTCCATCAGCAGTAGAATGGATAAGAAAGCCATGGTACATATACACAATGAAATATTACTCAACCATTGAAAATAATACATTTGAATTTGTTCTAATGAGGTGGATGAAACTGAAGCCTATTATAGACAATTAAGTAAGTCAGCCTGAAAAACACCAATACAGTTTATTAAGCATATATATGGAATTTAGAATGATGGTAATTGTGACTCTATATGCGAGACAGCAAAAGAGACACAGATGTATAGAACAGTCTTTTGGACTCTGGGAGAAAGCGACGGAGGGATGGTTTGAGAAAATAGCCTTGCAAGCTGTATATTATCATATGTGAAACAGATCACCCGTCCAGGTTTGATGCATGAAACAAGGTTCTCATGACTGTTGCACTGGGATGACCCTAAGGGATGGGATGGGGAGGGAGGTGGGAGCGGGGTTCAGGATGAGGAACACATGTACACCCATGGCTGATTCATGTTGATGTATGGCAAAACACACTACAATATTGCAAAGTAATTAGCATCCAATTAAGATAAATTAAAAATTAAAAAAACACCCCCAAAAAGATTTTATCCTCTCACAGAGACTGGAAGACAGAGAACATTTTTTTTCTCTATTGATTATTAATACACTTCAAAGTAATGAGAATAATATTTCTGAGTCATAGGATATATGTGTGTGTGTGTACATCTCAAATTGTAAACCCTTTTTAGCAAATGCTCTAGGAAACAAAGTTCAGGGGCTTATCTCAGGTATTTCACTAGAACAAATAAATTTTTTGACATGCTCATTGTCACTCAGTCATGTCCTACTCTTTGCAACTCCATGAACTGTAGTCCGTCAGGCTCCTCTGTCCAGGCTCCTTATGTCCATTCTTCCAGAAAGAATACTGGAGCAAGTTGACATTTCCTTTTTCAGGGAATCCTCCCAACCCAGGGAAAGAACTCATGTCTTCTGTGTTTCCACCTTTAGCAGAAAAATTCTTTACCACTGAACCACCTGGGAAGCCCCCAATTTTTTGACAGCTCTAATTATTTGCAGACAGGTATTCAAAAGGGTGCTGGATCATCCCAAGAACCCAGTCTTAGGCAGCTAGAAACAATGCCAGTGTTTGTCAAGAATCCTAGTGCAGTAGTATGGATGGAGTCTTTTTGTGCCAGAGTTCTTTACAAGATCTCAATAATGTGATCTATATCCTTACTGATTTTCTGTCTACTTGTTCTATCAATTATTGGGAGGTTGGTTTTTACATTTTCATCCAAAATTGTTAATTAGTTTATTTCTCCATCAATTCTTCATGTAATTTTGATCTGTGTTTATCTACACATATATATTAATATTTGAAATTTTTGGTCCTCTTGATGAATTGATTGATTGATCCCGTTATCATTATTAAATTTCCTTCTTTATTGCTGGTGACATTCCTTATTTTGAAGACAATTTTGTTTGTTGTTAATATAGCCACTCTACTTCTATTGAGAACATGAATATCCAGTTGTGCTAACACTTCTTGAACAGACTATTCTTTCCTTCATTGAATAGCCTTGCTGCCTTTGCCAAAAACCAATTGACCAGGATTTCAGAGAAGGTGACTCATGCACCTCAATGTTCATTGCAACACTATTTACAATAGCCAGGACATGAATTCAACCTAGATCTCCATCGACAGACGACTAGATAAAGAAGCTGTGATACATATATACAATGGGATATTTGTTGATATTGTTTAGTTGCTAAGTCATGTTAAATTTTTTTACAACCCCATGGGCTGTAGCCTGCCAGGATCCTCAGTCTATGGGTTTTCCCAGCAAGAATGCTGAAGTGGGTTCCATTTCCTTCTCCAGGGGATCTTTCCAACCCAGGGATCGAACCCACATCTCCTGCATTAGCCGGTGGATTCTTTACCTCTGAGCCACCAGGAAAACCCACAACGTAATATTCAGTTCAGTTCAGTTCAGTCAGTCATGTCCAATTCTTTGTGACCCCATGAATAGCAGCATGACAAGCCTCCCTGTCCATCACCAACTCTCAGAGTTCACTCAAACTCATGTCCATCGAGTCAGTGATGCCATCCAGCCATCTCATCCTCTGTTGTCCCCTTCTCCTCCTGCCCACAATCCCTCCCAGCATCAGAGTCTTTTCCAATGAGTCTACTGGCCAAAGTACCGGAGTTTCAGCTTTAACATCATTCCTTCCAAAGAACACCCAGGACTGATCTCCTTTAGAATGGACTAATTGGATCTCCTTGCAGTCCAAGGGACTTTCAAAAGTCTTCTCCAAAACCACAGTTCAAAAGCATCAATTCTTTGGTACTCAGCTTTCTTCACAGTCCAACTCTCACATCCATACATGACTACTGGAGAAACCATAGCCTTGACTAGATGGACCTTTGTTGGCAAAGTAATATCTCTGCTTTTGAATATGCTATCTAGGTTGGTCATAACCTTCCTTCCAAGGAGTAAGCATCTTTTAATTTCATGGCTGCAATGTAATATTACTCAGTCATAAAAAGGAATAGATTTGAGTCAGTTGAACTGAGATGGATGACTTTAGAGCCTGCTATACAGAATTAAGTAAGTCAGAAAGAAAAACACATATCGTATATTAACACATACATATGGATTCTAGAAAAATGATACTGATGAATCTTATTTGCAGGATAGGAAGAGTCCCGGACAGAGAGAACTGACTTGTGGACACAGTGCAGAAAGTAGAAGGTGGGACAAATTGAGAGAGTAACATTGAAATATATACATTACCATGTATAAAATGGATAGCTAGTTGAAAGTTTCTATATAACACTGGGAGCTCAGCCTAGTGCTCTGTGATGACTAGAATGATGGGATGGGGGTGGGAAGGAGGTTCAAGAGGGAGGGGACATATGTATACTTATTGATGATTCACATTGTTGTTTGGTAGAAATCAACACAACATTGTAAAACAATTATCCTCCAATTTGAAATACCTTTCTAAAAAGGAGAAGATAAAATAAAAAGCACTAGGAACTTGTTGCTTCACCTAGACAGTAATTTTACTGACAAAAACAATTTGAAGTATCTGTTTTGGAACTCTGATGTCTGTCTAAACATTTCCAACTTTGGACAGGGAAGATTGGCTTACAAACTGCAGTTCATTTTGATCAATTTCAGCATTTAGTACTCTAAAAACTACCCTTCTCTCATCCTTCTAGCCACATGGCAAACAACCATGCCCATATTTGGATATGGCTTACTCAAGTAAGGGTGGATAATAGGAATAGTATACATATAAGAGGAACACCAAAAAATTAAACTCAAATATGAACATACAAGTACAGCTGCTGCTGCTGCCACTAAGTCACTTCAGTTGTGTCCGACTCTGTGTGACTCCATAGACGGCAGCCCACCAGGCTCCCCTGTCCCTGGAATTCTCCAGGAAAGAACACTAGAGTGGGTTGTCATTTCCTTCTCCAATGCATGAAAGTGAAAAGTGAAAGTGAAGTCTCTCAGTTGTGTCCGACTCTTAGTGACCCCATGGACTGCAGCCCACCAGGCTCCTCCGTCCATGGGATTTTCCAGGCAAGAGTACCGGAGTGGGGTGCCATTGCCTTCTCTTCAAGTACAGCTGGATAACTACATATATAAGAATGAAGTGGAAGCACTTCCTATGTCATATTCATAAACGACAAAATGGATCATAGACCCAAAGATGACAGCTTAAATTATTTTTTGTTTTTAAAGCAGAAGAAAATACAGGTATAAATCTTTATTGACCTTAGAAGAAACAAAATTTTCTTAGGTATAATATCAAAAGCACAGTGAATTTTATTTTCTCATTTCAATAAAATGTTTGGTCATCTGGGGAAAATTACAATCAACAACAACAACAAAAATATATATATAAAGGATAAATAGGACTTCATTGAAATTAAAAAAAAATGTACTTTGAAGGACACAAGAAAGTGAAAAGATAACCCATAGAATGAGAAAATATTTATATATTATGTATCTGATAAGGGACTTGTATCCAGCATATATAATAAACACCTATAACAAATATAAAATTGCATTCCAGTTTTGAAAAGAGTAAAGGGTTGGGATAGACATTTCTCTAGAGAAGATTTGTAAATGACCAACAAGCATGTAAAAAATATGCTTAGTATCATTAGTCATTAGGGAAATGCAAATCAAATTCACAGTGAGATGCCACTTCATCCCTACTAGGATGGCTATTGTGAAAAAGAAAAAAAAAATGTATAATTGACAGCATGGAGAAACTGAAAACTTCATGCTTTGCTGGTAGGAATGTAGAATGATACAGTGACTGTACCATTTGGTACATTGTACCACTGTACAGTTTGGTAGCTCTTCAAAAGTTAAACATTGAACTACAGTGGGACTTAGCAATGACACTCCCAAGTTTTTATCCAAAATAACTGACAGCAGGGACTAGAAGAGATGGTAGTGCACCAATTTTCATAGTAGCATTATTCACAATAGACAAAAGTATAAATGACCCAAGTGGCCTTCAAAGGGAGAATGAATTTTTTTAAGTTGTGTATAAATACAATTAATGTCATTTAGTCATAAAAGAGAGTGAAATTTAAATATATACTAGAACATGGAGGGACCTTAACAACATTATGGTAAGTGACATGAGGCAGACACAGAAGGAAATATATTGTGTGGTTCTTCATATATAGTGTACCTAGGAGAATCAAATTTATAGAGACAGAAAGGGTATATGATATCAGGGGCTAAGGGAGGAGAAATCATAGTTACACCCATTGTGATGTATTTAATGTCTCTGAATTATACACATAAATGGTTAAAATTACAAATATTATGTTGTATATATTTTATCACAGTAATAAATCAATTGACCATCTATATATAGATTTATTTATGTTCTCTCAATTCCATTTCATTGATCTGTATGTCTACCATTATGCTAGCACCACACTGCATTTACTACTGTAGCCTTGTAGTAAGTTTCATAATTGGGAAATACAAGTTTTCTAACATTGTTACTCTTTATCAAGATAGGTTTGACTATGCTGGGTGCATTGAATTTCCACTTGAATTTTAAGATCAGCTTGTCAATTTCTGCAAAGAAGTCAGCTGGAATATAGATATGTATTACATTAAATTTGTAGATAAATTTGTAGAGGATTGTCATTTTAACTATATTAATTATTGCAAACCATGAATGTGGGATGTGTTGCCATTTACTATGCTGTTGTTTAGTAGCTAAGTCATATCCTACTCTTTGCAACCCCATGGACTGTAGCCCAGCAGGCTTCTCTTTCCATGGGATTTCCCAGTCAAGAATACTGAAGTAGCTTACCATTTCCTTCTCCAGTGGATCTTCCCAATTCAGGGATCAAATCCACCTCTCCTGAATTGGCAGGTAGAGTCTTTACCGTTTGAATCACCAGGGAAGCCCTGCCATTTACTTACGTCTTTAATTTCTTTCAACAATAGCTTGTAGTTTTGAAGTATTCTGTTAAATTTATTGCTAACTATTTTATTCTTTTAGACACTATTTGAAGTGAAATGCACTCATCTCACACGCTAGTAAAGTAATGCTCAAAATTCACCAAGCCAGGCTTCAGCAATATGTGAACTGTGAACTTCCAGATGTTCAACCTGGCTTTAGAAAAGGCAGAGGTACCAGAGATCAAATTGCCAACATCCACTGGATCATCAAAAAAGCAAGAGAGTTCCAAAAAAAGCAACTATTTCTGCTTTATTGACTGTGCCAAAGCCTTTGACTGTGTGGATCACAATAAACTGTGGAAAATTCTGAAAGGGATGGGAATATCAGACCACCTAACCTGCCTCTTGAGGAACCTATATGGAGGTCAGGAGGCAACAGTTAGAACTGGACATGGAATGACAGACTGGTTCCAAATAGGAAAAAGAGTACATCAAGGCTGTATACTGTCACCCTGCTTATTTAATTTATATGTAGAGTACATCATGAGAAACACTGGGCTGGAAGAAGCACAAGCTGGAATCAAGATTGCATGGCGAAATATCACTAACCTCAGATATGCAGATGACACCACCCTTACGGCAGAAAGTGAAGAGGAACTAAAAAGCCTCTTGATGAAAGTGAAAGAGGAGAGTGAAAAAGTTGGCTTAAAGCTCAACATTCATAAAACTAAGACCATGGCATCTGGTCCCATCACTTCATGGGAAATAGATGGTGAAACAGTGGAAACAGTGTCAGACTTTATTTTTCTGGGCTCCAAAATCATTGCAGATGGTGACTGCAGCCATGAAATTAAAAGACGCTTACTCCGTGGAAAGAAAGTTATGACCAACCTAGATAGCATATTCAAAAGCAGAGACATCACTTTGCCAACAAAGGTCTGTCTAATCAAGGCTATGGTTTTTCCACTAGTCATGTATGGATGTGAGAGTTGGACTGTGAAGAAAGCTGAGTACCAAAGAACTGATGCTTTTGAACTGTGGTTTTGGAGAAGACTTTTGAAAGTCCCTTGGACTGCAAGGAGATCCAATTAGTCCATTCTAAAGGAGATCAGCCTTGAGTGTTCTTTGGATGGAATGATGCTGAAGCTGAAACTCCAGTACTTTGGCCACCTCATGCAAAGAGTTGGCTCATTGGAAAAAAACTCTGATGCTGGGAGGAATTGGGGGCAGGAGGAGAAGGGGACGACAGAGGATGAGATGGCTGGATGACATCACCGACTCGATGGACGTGAGTATGAGTGAACTCCGGGAGTTGGTGACAGACATGGAGGCCTGGCGTGCTGCAATTCATAGGGTCACAAATAGTTGGACACGACTGAGAGACTGAACTGAATTGAACTGAACCATAGTCTTAGGGCTTTCCCGGTGGCTCAGTGGTAAATAATCTGCCTGAAATGCAGGAGACACAGATTCAACCCCTGGGTTTGGAAGATCTCCTGGAGAAGGGAATGCCTACCCACAGCAATATTCTTACCTGGAGAATCCCCTGGACAGAGGATCCTGGCCAACTCCAGTCCATAGCATCTCAAAGATTCAGACATGACTGAAGTGACTGAGAACACATGCACCATAGTCTTAAGATAACTAGAGTATCAATAAAAAGACTAGTAAGCTATGAGTCTTCAGTGCTTTCCATTTGGTTTAGTTAGAACACAAGGGGCTTGATCAGATCATTACTGAAAAGGATGAGATTTTATAGTTGCAAGACAGACTGAAAGAAGGGCCTGTTGAAGAGCTAACTTTATTTTGCAAAATTCCTTTTCATGTTTGGGATCCCATTAGAGTATTTTTTCAATGAGAATTTAGTTAGGGTAAAAAAAGAAGAGTAATTTTCAAAATGGTTGGAACCGAATATCTACAGTAGCCAGTAAGATCAAGAGATATTCTGAATTGTCTTTGAGTAACTGGCCTGGGGAAGTTTTGGAAGGCTAACAGTTGATCACTGGTAAGTGACTGACCCCTCTGAGGTATATAATGCTCCAAATAATGGACACTTTGCTGATAAAATTGTGATTTTTCCTTTGGGAAATTTTGTTCTTTATGGGCTAACAGGGTTGAAAATACACAGAAACCATTTTAAAGATTTTTTTGAAGATTAATAAAACAGCATCCTCACATTGTTGTTGTTCAGTCATTCACTCGTGTCTGACTATTTGTGACCCCATGAACTGCAGCATACCAGACTTCCCTGTCCTTCACTATTTTTCTAAGTTTGCTCAAACTCATGGTCATTGAGTTGATGAGGACATCCAAACATCTGATCCTCTGCTGCTCCCTTCTCCTCTTGCCCTCAGTCTTTCCCAGCATCAGAATCTTTTCCTATGAGTCAGCCCTTCGCATCAGGTCACCAAAGTATTGGAGCTTTAGCTTCAGCATCATTCCTTCAAATTAATATTGATTTCCTTTAGGATTGACTTGTTTGATCTTGCTTTGCAAGGGACTCTCAAGAGTCTTTTCCAGGACCATAATTCAAAAGCATCAATTATTTTGTGCTCATCCTCCTTTATGGTCCAAGTCTCACATCCATACATAACTACTGAAAAAACCATAAGTGAGTAAGCAAGTGAAGTCACTTAGTAGTGTCCAACTCTTTGAGACCCTGTGGACTGTAGCTCACCACACTCCTCCATCCAAGGGATTATCCAGGCAAGAGGACTGGCATGGGTTTCCATTTCCTTCTGCAGGGGATCTTTCAGACCCAGTGATCAAACCAGGGTCTCTCGCATTGTAGGCAGATGCTTTGCAGTCTGAGCCACCAGGGAAGTCCATAGCTTTGACTATATGGAACTTCATCAGCAAAGTGAGTCTCTGCTTTTTAATATACTGTCTAGGTTTGTCATAGTTATTCTTCCAAGGAGCAAGCATCTTTTAATTTCATTTCTGCAATCACCATTCATAGTGATTTTGGAACCCAAGAAAATAAAGCCTGGCACTATTTCCATTTTTTCTCTATTTACCATTAAGTGACGGGACTGGATGCCATGATCTTAGTTTATTGAATGTTGAGTTTTATGCCAGCTTTTTCACTCTCCTCTTTCACCTTCATGAAGAGGCTCTTCCTCTTTACTTACTGCCATTAGGGGGATGTCATCTGCCTATCTGAGGTTACTAATATTTCTCCTGGCAATCTTGATACCAGCTTGTGTTTAAAATAGCCTGACATTTCCCATAATGCACTCTGCATACAAGTTAAATAAGCAGGGTGACAGTATACAGCCTTGACGTACTTCTTTCTCAATTTGGAACCAATCCATTATTCCATGTCCAGTTCTAGATTTTGCTTCTTGACCTGCATATAGATTTCTCAGGAGGTATTCCCATATATTTAAAAAATTTTCCAGTTTGTTGTGATCCACAGAGTCAGACTTCCCAGGTAGCTCAGTTGGTAAAGAATCTTCCTGCAATGCAGAAGACGAGTTCAATCCCTGGGTCAGGAAGATCCCCCGGAGAAAGGAATGTCAATTCACTTCAGTATCCTTGCTTGGTAAATTCTGTGGGCAGAGGAATTTGACGGGCTATAGTTCATGAAGTCACAAAGAGTCAGGCAGGACTGAATCAGACAGGACTGACTTCACATACAGTTGAAGGCTTTAGTGTAGTTAATGAAACAGAAGTAGATGCTTTTCTGGAATTCCCTTGCATTTTCTGTGATCCAATGGATGTTGGCAATTGGTCTCTTCTTCTTCTACCTTTCCTAAATCCAGCTTGTATATCTGGAAGTTCTTAGTTGACATACTGTTGAAGCCTACCTTGAAGGATTTTGAGCATTACCTTGCTAGCATGAGAAATGAGTGCAATTGTGTGGTAGTTTTAACATTTTTTGGCATTGCCCTTCTTTGGGATTGAAATGAAAACTGACCTTTTCCAGTTCTGTAGCCACTGCTGAGTTTTCCAAATTTACTGGCATGCAGCACTTTCACATCATCTTTTTTTTTTTTTTTTTTTTTTTTAGGATTTGAAATAGCTCAGGTGGAGTTCCATCACCTCCACTAACTCTGTTCATAGGAATGGTTCCTAAGGCCCAGTTGACTTCACATTCCAAGATTATCTGGCTCTATGTGGTGATCACACCATCATGATTATCTGGATCATTAAGACCTCTTTTGTACACTTGTTTTACCACCTTTTCTTAATATTTTCTGCTTCTTTTAGGTCCATATCATTTCTGTCCTTTATTGTGCCCATCTTTGCATGAACGTTTCCTTAAGAATCTATATATAATATTATTCCTTCCAAGTGAAACTTAACAATTAATCAGTCTCTGAAAAATCTGGGGACATTAAAAAAAGCTGAATATATATTATCAAGTGTAAAATATGTGACCTTAGATGGTATCATGAAAATAATTATATTTGTCTTTACCACCACTATAAGGTAGGTTGTAGTCATCCTATTAATAGCTTTAGGATCTTGAACAAATCTGAAGACTTGTTCATTGGGTTTCTTAAAATGCAGAATAGAATCATCACAAGGGATAAGCAAGCTATGAGTCTTCTTTTTGTTGTTGTTGTTTGTTTAGTTCATCTACAGGTGACTCAGTGGTAAAAAAAAAAAAAAAAAAAAACCACCTGCCAAGGCAAGAGATGCAAGTTCAATATCTGGGTCAAGAAGATCCCCTGGACGAGGAAATGGCAACCCACTCTAGTATTCTCGCCTGGAGAATCCCATGGGCAGAGGAGCTGGTGGGCTACAGTCTATAGGGTTGAAAAGAGTCAGACACAACTGAGGAAACCCACCCACCACTGTGGGCCTATTTGGCCTATTTCATCTTTTCATTAAGGTATTTTATGCACATTGGGGAAAAGGTATGGTTGGGTGAAACTGAACTTTGATGGTCTCAATACCATCAATTCTACCAATAAATGTTGAATTATTCATCCATAGGGAACGTATTTTCTTTTGGAGATCTCCAAGTTTTATCTGACTAAAGCACAAGGATACCAGTAAGCCTCGATCCCAATTAGCTGTTGCCTGATTATGACCTAAGAAATTTTGGGGAATTTCAAGTGGCTTACAAAATTAAGTTGATTAGTGGGATATCACAAAAGAGACCTGTTTCTCAGTTGGAAGCCTAAGGGTAACTGGCTGGGAGATAAGGAGTGGCTGATGTCACGGTGCAGGAGTGGATTGGAAAAGAATTTCCAGACATGAGGCATAATGAGAGGAGAATAAAGTTTATTAGAGTGGGAGATACTATTATAACAGTGGGCCAGCTCAAGGGAGAACTGATGTTGAACAGGGGTCCTTAGTCTGCTTTTATACCCAGGGTACAAGGAATGGGATAAGGGGATTGTGGGTCATTTGCTGCTTGGATGAGACTCATACTGGCTCGGGAAAAGTAAGGCAAATATCTTCTCCCTGTGTGGGGTAGGAGGGGAGATAGGTTATACTGCTCAGGAGTACCTGAAATCCATTAATAGTTGCAATGTAGGGGAGGGAAGGATGATAAGGGTCTGATTTTTTCTGTTCTTGCATTCCAAGACCCTCCTTAGTTTTATCTACTCTTTAGTCCCTGGGTCACCACATTCCTCCCTCTCTTTATTTTTAGGGCCACTTCTTTGGCCCCTGTTGATACCTTGCTCATGTCTAACTATCTACCTATTTCCCTTCTCAGGCATTTGGATACCCAGTTTCAAAGGAAAAAGAGTGATGACTGCTCTGACTTCTTCAAGCTATACAGGGGCATTGCGGGCCTCTGGGTTCCCTTTGCCTGCTCTCTGTCAGGGTGCAATTATGGAAGGAGAGAGTCTATGGAATGATAAGGTGACTTGTTTCATCATTGTTTTGGTATTGATGAAGGAATATTCTTGTACTACCATTCGGAGATTTGTTGTATTCTAGAAGAAACAAACTTAACAAGAAACTTAAAGGTATGTGTCCCAAAGATAAATAGAAGTAGAAAAGCTGCTCAGGCACTAGCCAGGAGAACCATGACCAGACATTGGCCCGTGACGTTAGTGTTTCTCTAGGTATGAGAAGATGCAAAAATCTGGGCTTATAAAATCTTTACCCAAAAACACCTGAGTATCTGAAGGCCAGTTCTTCCGGGTTTTTCCCAGAGCACAGAGGGCCTTATTTCTGATCTCCATCCTGAACTCCTTTCAGGGGATGTTGAAGGTCAGCAGCTTGCAATGGTCAAAATGTAATTTTTGTACAGGCAGCTGACAGGTGCCAACTTCCAGTCAGCAGGGTCCCTTCATAGCCACATATTTGATCACACTTTGGGGGTATTTCATGGTCATTGTGTCCCAACAGTGCTGGGAAGGCTCATTTCCAGGTCTAGGGAAGATTCCATTGATAGGCCACTCAATGTGCTGTTATTGGACCAGGCCTTGTGAGTAGCAAAAGTCTCTGGACCATACCTATCTTACTGACCTCTTGATCTAGGAAAATATTCCCTCTTGTTGCTTCTTCCCATTTCTAGAGTTACATTATTACAATTATTGATGTCATTTGAAACTGCATATCAGCATTTTATCACAGATTCAGTCACACATTTAGTAATATAAGAAACAATCTTCTAAGATGGCAGAAGAACGGGATGGGGAAACCACTTTCTCCACCACAAATTCATCAAAAGAACATTTAAACGCTGAGTAAATTCCACAAAACAACTTCTGAATGCTGGCAGAGGACATCAGGCACCCAGAAAAGCAGGCCATTATCTTCGAAAGGAGGTAGGAAAAATAGACAAAAAAAAGAGACAAAAGAGGTAGGGACAGAGCTCCATCCCGGGAAGGGAGTCTTAAAAAGAGAGAAGTTTCCAAACACCAGGAAACACTCTCACTGCTGAGTCTGTGCCGAGCCTTGGAAGCACAGAGGGCAACATAATAGGGAGGAAAATAAGTAAATAATTAAAAACCACAAATTATGAGCCCAACAATAACTCCCCCAGAGAAGAAGCAGCACAGACGCCTGCACCCGCCACTAGCAAGCGGGGGCTGGGCAGGGAGGCGCAGGCTGCATTGCTTAGAGTAAGGTTCGGGCCTGAATGCTCCCAAGTATATTCAGAGTGAACTAATTTGGGCTAGCAAACCAGACTGTGGGATAGCTACTACATGAAGAGCCCTAAGACACTGCCAGGCCCATGCACAAAACAAAGGGCGGAACAGAACTAGCTGGCTGCAGACCATCCCCCTCCGGTGACAGGCAGCCAGAGCCGGAAGGGGGCGATTGCAGCCCCAGAGAGACATTATCTACCAAACTGCAAGCAGGCTTATTTGCTTAATAAGACTTCTTGGGGTTCTGGACAGTCATCTGCTTGAGAAGGTGCACTGGTTGTACACCCAGAAAACTGAGCGGCAAGGACGGGAGAGGCGATAAGTCTCAGTGACTGCGCTCACCAAACACCTCATCACCCGAGCTGCTCGGAGCTGGGAAGGGCACAAAACACAGGCCCAATGGAGTCTGCACCTCTGAGGACTCTGCACCTCTGAGGACTACCTGAGTGCCTGAACCTGAGCGGTTTAGACCTGGGAGGTGCATGCAGCCCAGGGCTGGCCTCAGATGGTTCCCGGTGGAGCAACCTAGAACCCAAGCTGTGTGGGCAGGGAGGGTGCATGCGCCATGAGCTGGGGTCAGGCCCAGTGTGGCTGAGACAGTAGCAGCACACGCGAGTGTTATTTGTTTGCAGTGTCCCTCCCTCCCCACAGTGCAACTGAACAAGTGAGGCTAAAATGTGTTCACCACCGCCCCCTTGTGTCAGGGTGGAAATCAGACACTAAAGAGACCAGCAAACAGAAGCTAAAACTGAGGGAACCGCCTTAGAAGTGCCAGGTGCAATAGATTAAAACCCTGTAGTTAGTACCAACTACATAGGAAGGGGCCTATAGATCTTGAGAAATATGAGCCAGACCAAGAAAATATCCGAAAATGAACTGACCCCATGCTGCCCACAACAACACCAGAGAAAGTCCTAGATATATTTTTACGATCATTCTTTTCTTTCTTTTTTTTTTCTTTTTAGTTTCTTTTTTTAAATTTTTTTTAAAATTTAAGTCCTCTATTACTCCTTTAATTTTCATTTTTATAACCTACTATTACTTTTCAAAAAAAAAAAAAACAGACTATTTTTAAAGCAAACTTCATATATACATACATTTTTAAATAACTTTTGTGACTTTTTTTTTCTTCTTCTTCCTTTCTTTAATATTGTATTTTTGAAAATCCAACCTCTACTCTAGAATTTTAATCTTTGCTCTTTGGTATATGTTATCAATTTTGTACCTTTAAGAACCCAACCTTCAGTACCTATTTTTACTTGGGAGCGAGATTGCTGGCTTGACTGCTCTCTCCCTCTTTCTCCTCCCTCACCCTTTTCTTCTCTACCCAACTCTCTGAATCTCTGAGCATTCCAGATGGTGGAGGACACTTAGGGAACTGATTACTGGCTGGATCTGTCTCCCTCCTTTTCATTCCCCCCTTTTATACACCTGGCCACCTCTATCTCCTTCCTCCCTCTTCTCTTTTCTGTATAACTCCATGAACATCTCTGAGCGGTCCAGACTGTGGAGGGCACATAAGGAAGTGATTACTGGCTAGCTTGCTCTCTCCTCTTTTGATTCCACCTCATCTCATTTGGGTCACCTCTAACTCCCTCCTCCCTCTTCTCTTCTCCATGTAACTCTGTGAACCTCTCTGGGTGTCCCTCACTGTGGAGAAACTTTTCATCTTTAACCTAGATGTGTTATCAATGGTGCTGTATAGAAGGAGAAGTCTTGAGACTATTGTAAAAATAAGACTGAAAACCAGAAGCAGGAGGCTTAAGTCCAAATCCTGAGAACATCATAGAACACCTGACTCAAGGGAACATTAAGCAATAGGAGCTCATCAAATGCCTCCATACCTACACTGAAACCAAACACCACCCAAGGGCCAACAAGTTCCACAGCAAGACATACCATGCAAATTTCCAGCAACACAGGAACACAGTCCTGAGTTTCAATATAAAGGCTGCCCAAAGTTACTCCAAATCCATTGACATCTCATAACTCTACTAGACACTTCATTGCACTCCAGAGAGAAGAAATCCAGCTCCACCCACCAGAACACGGACACAAGCTTCCCTAACCAAGAAACCTTAACAAGCCACCAATACAACCCCACCCACAGCGAGGAGACTCCATAATAAAGACAACCCCACAAACTGCCAGAATACAGAAAGGCCAGCCCAAACTCAGGAATATAAACAAGATGAAAAGACAGAGGAATACCCAGCAGGTAAAGGAACAGGATAAATGCCTACCAAAACAAACAAAAGAGGAAGAGATAGGGAATCTATCTGATAAAGAATTCCAAATAATGATAGTGAAAATGATCCAAAATCTTGAAAAAAAAAAAAAATGGAATCACAGATAAATAGCCTGGAAGCAAGGATTGAGAAGACGCAAGAAAGTTTTAACAAGGACCTAGAAGAAACAAAAAGGAGTCAATATATAATGAATAATGCAATAAATGAAATAAAAAACACTCTGGAGGCAAGAAATAATAGAATAATGGAGGAAGAAGATAGGATTAGTGAAATAGAAGATAGAATGGTAGAAATAAATGTATCAGAGAGGAAAAAAGAAAAGCAAATTAAAAGAAATGAGGACAATCTTAGAGACCTCCAGGACAATATTAAATGCCACAACATTCGAATCATAGGAGTCCCAGAAGAAGAAGACAAAACGAAAGACCATGAGAAAATACCTGAGGAGATAATAGTTGAAAACCTCCCTAAAATGGGGAAGAAACTAATCAACCAAGTGTAAGAAACCCAGAGAGTCCTAAACAGGATAAACCCAAGGTAAAACACCCCAAAACACATATTAATCAAATTAACAAAGATCAAACACAAAGAACAAATATTAAAAGCAGCAAGGGAAAAACAACAAATAACACACAAGGCGATTCCCATAAGGATAACAGCTGATCATTCAATAAAAACTCTTCAGGCCAGGAGGGAATGGCAAGACATATCAAAGTGATGAAAGAAAATAACCTACAGCCCAGATTACTATACCCAGCAAGGATCTCATTCAAATATGAAGGAGAAATCAAAAGCTTTACAGACAAGCAAAATCTGAGAGAATTCTACACCACCAAACTAGCTCTCCAAGAAATGCTAAAGGATCTTCTCTAGACAGGAAACACAAAAAGGGTGTATAAACTCGAACCCAAAACAATAAAGTAAATGGCAACGGGATCATACTTATCAATAATTGCCTTAAACGTAAATGGGTTGAATGCCCCAACCAAAAGACAAAGACTGGCTGAATGGATACAAAAACAAGACCCTTAAATATGTTGTCTACAAGAGACCCACCTCAAAACAGGGGACACATACAGACTGAAAGTGAAGGGCTGGAAAAAGGTATTCTATGTAAATAGAGATCAAAAGAAAGCACGAGTAGCAATACTCATATCAGATAAAATAGACTTTAAAACAAGTATTCTATGTAAATAGAGATCAAAAGAAAGCACGAGTAGCAATACTCATATCAGATAAAATAGACTTTAAAACAAGGCTGTAGAAAGAGACAAAGAAGGACACTACATAATGATCAAAGGATCAATCCAAGGAGAAGATATAACAATTTTAAATATATATGCACCCAACAGAGGGGCACCACAATATGTAAGACAAATGCTAAAAGTATAAAAGGGGAAATTAATAATAACACAATAATAGTGGGAGACATTAATACCTCACTCACACCTATGGACAGATCAACTAAACAGAAAATTAACAAGGAAACACAAACTTTAAATGATACAATAGACCAGTTAGACCTAATTGATATCTATAGGGCATTTCACCCCAAAACAATTAACTTCAACTTTTTCTCAAGCGCACATGGAACCTTCTCCAGGATAGATCACATCCTGGGCCATAAAGCTAGCCTTGTTAAATTCAAAAAACTTGAAATCATTCCAAGCATCTTTTCTGACCACAATGCACTAAGATTAGATCTCAATTACATGAGAAAAAAATATTAAAAATTCCAAAATATGGAGGCTAAACAACACGCTGCTGAATAACCAACAAATCACAGATGAAATCAAAAAAGAAATTAAAATTTGCATAGAAACTAATGAAAATGAAAACACAACATCCCAAAACCTGTGGGACACTGTAAAAGCAGTGCTAAGGGGAAAGTTCATAGCAATACAGCATACCTCAAGAAACAAGAAAAAAGTCAAATAAATAATGTAACTCTACACCTAAAGCAACTAGAAAAGGAAGAATTGAAGAACCGCAGGGTTAGTAGAGGGAAAGAAATCTTAAAAATTAGGGCAGACATAAATTCAAAAGAAACAAAGGAGACCATAGCAAAAATCAACAAAGCCAAAAGCTGGTTCTTTTAAAGGATAAATAATACTGACAAACCATTAGCCAGACTCATCAAGAAACAAACGGAGAAAAATCAATTCAATAAAATTAGAAATGAAAATGGATAGATCACAACAGACAACATACAAATACAAAGGATCATAAGAGGCTGTTATCAGCAATTATATGCCAATAAAATGGACAACGTGGGAAAAATGGATAAATTCTTAGAAAAGGACAACTTTCCAAAACAGAACCAGGAAGAAATAGAAAATCTTAGCAGACCCATCACAAGCATGGAAATTGAAACTGTAATCAAAAATCTTCCAGAAAACAAAAGCCCAGGTCCAGACGGCTTCACAGCTGAATTCTACCAAAAATTTAGAGAAGAGCTAACACCTATCCTGCTCAAACTCTTCCAGAAAATTGAAAAGGAAGGTAAAATTCCAATCTCATTCTATGAGGCCACCATCACCCTAATACCAAAACCTGACAAAGATGCAACAAAAAAAGAAAACTACTGGCCATTATCACTGATGAACATAGATGCAAAAATCCTTAATAAAATTCTAGCAATCAGAATCCAAAAACACATTAAAAAGATCATACACCATGACCAAATGGGATTTATCCCAGGGATGCAAGGATTCTTCAATATCCAGAAATCAATCAATGTAATACACCACATTAACAAATTGAAAAATAAAAGCCATATGATTATCTCAATAGATGCAGAGAAAGCCTTTGACAAAATTCAACATCCATTTATGATAAAAACTCTCCAGAAAGCAGGAATAGAAGGAACATACCTCAACATAATAAAAGGTATATATGACAAACCCACAGCAAACATTATCCTCAATGGTGAAAAATTGAAAGCATTTCCCCTAAAGTCAGCAACAAGACAAGGGTGCCCATTCTCATCACTACTATTCAACAGAGTTTTAGAAGGTTTGGCCACAGCAATCAGAGCAGAAAAAGAAATAAAAGTATTCCAAATAGGAGACTGCTAACTGCTGCTAAGTCACTTCAGTCATGTCCGACTCTGTGCGACCCCATAGGTGGCAGCCCACCAGGCTTCCCCGTCCCTGGGATTCTCCAGGCAAGAACACTGGAGTGGGTTGCCATTTCCTTCTCCAATGCATGAAAGTGAAAAGTGAAAGTGAAGTCGTTCAGTCATATCCGACTCTTAGCAACCCCATGGACTGCAGCCTACCAGGCTCCTCCATCCATGGGATTTTCCAAGGAAGAGTACTGAATTGGGGTGCCATTGCTTTCTCCACCAAATTGGAAAAGAAGTAAAACTCTCACTGTATGCAGATTATATGACCCTCTACAGAGAAAACCCTAAAAACTCCACCAGAAAATTGCTAGAGCTAATCAATGAATATAGTAAAATTGCAGGATATAAAATCAACACACAGAAATCCCTTTCATTCCTATACACTAATAATGAGAATATAGAAAGAGAAATTAAGGAACCAATTCCATTCACCATTGAAATGAAAAGAATAAAATACTTAGGAATGTACCTACCTAAAGAAAGAAAAGATCTATATATATAAAACTATAAAACACTGGTGAAAAAAATCAAAGAGGACACTAATAGTGGAGAAATATACCATGTTCACGGATTGGAAGAATCAATATAGTGAAAATGACCATACTACCCAAAGCAATCTATAGATTCAGTGCAATCCCTACCAAGCTACCAATGGTATTTTTCACAGAGCTAGAACAAATAATTTCACAATTTGTATGGAAATACAAAAAACCTCGACTAGCCAAAGCAATCTTGAGACAGAAGAATGGAACTGGAGGAATCAACCTGCCTGACTTCAGTCTCTACTTCCAAGCCGCAGTCATCAAGACAATATGGTACTGGCACAAAGACAGAAATATAGATCAATGGAACAAAATAGAAAGCCCAAAGATAAACCCATGCACCTATGGACACCTTATCTTTGACAAAGGGGGCAACAATATACAGTGGAGAACAGACAATCTCTTTAACAAGTGGTGCTGGGAAATCTGGTCAACCACTTGTAAAAGAATGAAACTAGAACTCTTTCTAACACCATACACAAAAATAAACTCAAAATGGATTAAAGATCTCAAGGTAAGACCAGAAACTATAAAACTCCTAGAGGAGAACATAGGCAAAACACTCTCTGACATACATCACAGCAGGATCCTCTATGACCCACCACCCAGAATTTTGGAAATAAAAGCAAAAATAAACAAATGGGATCTAGTTAAAATTAAAAGCTTCTGCACAACAAAAGAAACTATAAGCAAGGTGAAAAGACAGCCTTCAGAATGGGAGAAAATAATAGCAAATGAAACAACTGACAAACAACTAATCTCAAAAATATATAAGCAACTCCTACAGCTCAACTCCAGAAAAATAAACGACCCAATCAAAAAATGGGCCAAAGACCTAAACAGATATTTCTCCAAAGAAGACATACAGATGGCTAACAAACACATGAAAAGATGCTCAACATCACTCATTCTCATAGAAATGCAAATCAAAACCACTATGAGGTACCATTTCACGCCAGTCAGAATGGCTGCGATCCAAAAGTCTACAAGCAATAAATGCTCGAGAGGGTGTGGAGAAAAGGGAACCCTCTTACACTGTTGATGGGAATGCAAACTAGTATAGCCACTATAGAGAACAGTGTGGAGATTCTTTTAAAAAAAACTGGGAATAGAACTGCCATATGACCCAGCAATCTCACTGATGGGCATACACACCAGGGAAACCAAAATTGAAAGAGACACGTGTACCCCAATTTTCATCGCAGCACTGTAATAGCCAGGACATGAAAGCAACCTAGATGTCCTTCAGCAGATGAATGGATAAGAAAGCTGTGGTATATATACGCAATGGAGTATTACTCAGCCATTAAAAAGAATACATTTGAATCAGTTCTAATGAGGTGGATGAAACTGGAGCCTATTATACAGAGTAAAGTAAGCCAGAAAGAAACAACACCAATACAGTATACAAACACATATATATGGAATTTAGAAAATGGTAACGACAACCCAGGGAAGGCTACAGGGTTAAACCCATCAAATAAAAATGAGGTTTGTCAGGGATCCAGGAAAAGAAAAGCAGTCATCTTGAATTTCCCATAGCCCTGATTCTTTGATTTACAGCTATTGCTCACCCATTTTTAATTCCCTGATTTAGGAGACTATTGCCATGTTTTAAGGACATCAGGATAGCAAAAGTCTAACTGTGAAGGCTTATTTTTTGTAGAAGCAGAATGAGCTTTGTCTACATGTTCCATAATTTTAAACAATGTTTATTTAGTTTACCAAAGTAACAAAAGATTTTTTTAAGTATATAAATCACTTAAAGGCCAAAAAAAAAAAAAAATACATAATCTGTTATCAAAAGCTGCTTTTTAAGAAAACTTTGTTCTCTTAACATAGAGAGTAGACTAAATTCCAGTCTGTTACCACTTTATCAGATAGCAAACAACCAAAACCTGTTTACCAGTTAATCTTAGTCAAGTCTTTTCCATAAATCTTGAAGTATCAATATTCTTGAAAAGGCATCAAAGTGAAACCATACAATACATGTCTGCTGCTGCTGCTGCTGCTAAGTTGCTTCAGTCGTGTCCAACTCTGTGCAACCCCATAGACGGCAGCCCGCCAGGATCCCCCTTCCCTGGGATTCTCCAGGCAAGAGCACTGGAGTGGGTTGCCATTTCCTTCTCCAATGCATGAACTTGAAAAGTGAAATTGAAGTCACTCAGTCGTGTCCAACTCTTCACGACCCCATGGACTGCAGCCTACCAGGCTCCTCCATCCATGGGATTTTCTAGGCAAGAGTACTGGAGTGGGGTGCCATTGCCTTCTCCACAAGGCATGTCTAAAATCTGATTAAATTGCAATTGACATGGTAGCCTGGTCACTGTTGTGATGTGTAACACTTTAATATGATAACTAGAATTATAATTGACCATATTTTATCAGGGCATATCAGATCTATATGAATTCCACATAATTTTAGGATATCTATATTAGTAACATCAACCATACAGTATAACCTGAGACAATTTATCACCCCTTCAGCAATATTTTCCATGTAATTTAACATGTCCAATGAACCCAGGTAGTTTAATAGTTCTTTGGCATGTCTCAGGGGCCCTCTGAAGCATCCCAAAGTTAGCTAGAAGTCAAGTTATTTAGGAAGTTTTGTTGATAAATATATGTTGTAAAAGGGTTTATAACACTTAGTCAGCATCATATAGATCACTGTGAAACAATATATTCACTGTGAAACAATATATTCACTTAGCGAAAATAACAAAGATTTCAAAGGTAAACATAGAACAGACCACTTCAGAGATAAAGAAATTTAAAATCCATTATCAAAGGCAGTTTAATATCTCAAGAAAACTTGTATTTATGCACAAAACTCTTCTCTTGGGATCCACTTTCCATAAAACCTTCTTATCACTTTCTGTACCCATTACTTTGTTATCCCATCCTGAAACAGCCACCTGTAAGTCAGACCTACTTCCTTTTCCCTTCATAAACTGTAATTTCATTTCTCATATCTTCTTTACTGAAAACACACATCCTACTTTCCTTAAGGAACCAATAAGTGACTTCTATATTAGCATTCTATACATTGTTGAACATCAATGCCAGTGATAATTTCTTAAAAAAAAAATCTGGAGAACATCTCAGGATGGTATCAAACATTATTTATTAATAGTCCAAAATCTCTAGATTCTTTGTAAGAGGAAGTTAGTATTCAGTAACGAATGTTTCAGAATTTTATTTTATTTGGAAATGACCTAGCTATTCAATAAACTTCCATCATTTAGTTTAGCACCACCCTAGAAATTCAGGTTACCAAAATCTAGACAGACTGTTGTAGACAGACATTTCTAAAGTATAATTATTCTTAATAAAGTTTACCTAAAACCTCATATCTCATTTACATTTTCTGAAGCTTCTTTACTTGTACTTTCCTTGCTGACAAACTTGTAACAAATATAACAATATAACAATATTTAACTTATAAAAAACCTAGGCACAGTGAAAATACTATGGTTAATGTTAACAGCTCTTATGATCAGATCAGATCAGATCAGTCGCTCAGTTGTGTCCAACTCTTTGCGACCCCATGAATCGCAGCACGCCAGGCCTCCATGTCCATCACCAACTCCCGGAGTTCACTCAGACTCATGTCCATGGAGTCAGTGATGCCATCCAGCCATCTCATCCTCTGTCGTCCCCTTCTCCTCCTGCCCCCAATCCCTCCCAGCATCAGAGTCTTTTCCAATGAGTCAACACTTCGCATGAGGTGGCCAAAGTACTGGAGTTTCAGCTTTAGCATCATTCCTTCCAAAGAAATCCCAGGGCTGATCTCCTTCAGAATGGACTGGTTGGATCTGCTTGCAGTCCAAGGGACTCTAACGGCTCTTAGACATATCTATATTAGATTAAAAAACAAATATTGATACTACATATTTAATATTGAATATTTCCCATTTCACATGAATCTGAAATTCGTTTAGGTTAATTTGTCTTGTATTTAGAATTGTCTGATTTGTAAGTGCTTACTTTTCTTCAGGCCAATTAAATTAGAGCTCATTTACAACTTCAGCAATATTTTATATATATATATATATATATATATATATATATATATATATGACACACACTGACATATACATAAATCCAGACAGACAGAGATCTCATAGTTTTCTGCTTGAGATTTAAAATGTCTCATTGACAGCCCCATCCCTTTTTTTTTGGCTTGAAGTTCTAATTTGCCCAAGGTTGAGGTCTCAGCCAAAGTTTGCTGTGTATTACAAGGACATGGAAAGGGCTGACTTCAAGCTTTTCCCTAGGCAGGCCTTTTAACAAGTTAGTTATTTTTTTAATTACATATGCAAAAAGAATTGGTTTTGCAGTTTCCAAGAAAAAAAAATTATTTTAAAGTTTCTCTAGAGTCTAAAGAATATCATGACCATCCTGTGTCAAAAAGTCACCTTACCTTTCTGTAGTCATAGCTTTATAGCTAAAATATAGACCAAATAGCACTCAAATTGAATATGATGTCAGGGGCAGATCAGCTGATAAAAATCTTGAATTGTCCCTGTGGTGGGAAGTGAGACCTTTGACCCATCAGAAGAATCTGAAGGGTTAAGGGAATTTTCAGGAGTGGGGGAAACTTGGGCCATCCTCTCCCTGAGAGACTGGAAGTAGTTAGAAGGGAATTCTTTAGAATGTTAGGAGAGTTTTTGATCCCTCATTGTTTAGAAAATAGGAGAAAGACCTGGGCCAAAGGGAACCTTAGAATCTTTTTCTAGAAATCATGTGGATATGAAAGGGCAAGTAGTGGTCATCTGGGAAATCTGATGGAGAGAGACAGAGGGGGACAGGAGATAGGGAGGCAATAGAAAGATGCATGCAGCATGAGTCCCTCAAATCCAGATTCTGACTGAGGGCCATGAAGGACTGAAAGTAAGGAAATTCTGGTTCTTTTCCCTGCTTTTGGCAAAAGCTAGAGTGCCATTCAGAGGACTTCTTCTTCTTTTTTTTTTTTTTTTTTTGGTCCCCCAGTTTGCGTTGGGGCCAGGCCTTTTGCAGGGTCAAGTTTTTCCAGTTCCTGAGAATGTAGCCAAGGGGTGAGTTTGAGAGAGGCTCCCAAGATGTACCAGAACCCATACTTAACCTATATGCTGTAGAATGGGGGTACTGAGAGACACTGACAGGCAAAAAGGCATCCCTTTTTGTGTCAGTGAGGTCTCCGTGGAACTAATGGAACAAAAATGGCCAATTGTCCCAACAGTTGCAACCGACAGTGAGAGGAGACCCCTGAGAGCCACGCAGCTAAGGCACCAGGTAACCTGGGCAGAGAAAGACAGATTCCTGGGAGAAACCGGGTGACTCACTGGCGATTCCCTGAAAGTGGAAGGCACTCTTGGGATTTCTCAGAGGCAACACCTAGGCTCCTGTATATCAATCTGGACCAAAAGGGAAAGAAGTGAAAGTTACAGGGAAGAAGGCTGAGGAATCCGCTGTACAATCCTATCGGGGAGGTGGTGGCCAGGAGACAATGATCTCTGTTTTGTTTCAACCACTATGTGACTGACACAGTGCACGGAAGTTGTCTTGCTGGGGGCATATGCGCTTGTGACTTGATCCATTCCATGCCCCCCTTATCTTCACACAGGAGTCTTCATTTGGCAGGCACCCTAATGGCTTTTAAGTGCCTGACCCGTGCTCACACAATATTGGTTGGCCTAGTTCTCAGTTGGCAAGAAGACAAAGGAGAGACCCTCACCTGTTTGGGCAGCAGCTACTGGGGCACAGTGAGCAGTGGGGCCTTTGGAACACACCAGAGGGTTACCATGGGCAGAGTTCCTCAGTTACTTCCACAACACTCGCCTGTTGGCAAACAGCCCCTTTGAAAAAGGAGAAGTGAGGAGGTGAGGGAAGAGACCCCAGGTTCCCCCTACAGGCCACCAAAAATGTCATGGTCTTGGTGCAGGTTGGAAAAGAATTTCCAGACATGAGGTGAATGAGAGGAGAATAAAGTTTATTAGAGTGGGAGACACTGTTAGAACAGTGGGCCAGCTCAAGGGAGAACTGACATTGAACAGGGGTCCTTAGTCCACTTTTATACCCAGGGTAGAAGGAATTGGATAGAGGATCTTGTAGGTTCTTTGCTGATTGAATGAGGCATGAATACTGGGTGGGTATGAGTAAGGCAAATACCTTCTCCCTGTGTGGGGTAGGAGGGGAAACAGGCTAAATACTGCTCAGGAGGACCTGAAATCCATTAATAGTTACAACATGGGGGTAGAAGAATGATAAAAGTCTGGTTTTTCTGTTCCTACATTAAAAGACCCTCCTTGATTTTATCTGCTCTTTAGTCCTTGGGTCACCACAGCTGAGATTTCTTGCGATGGTGCCATTTGATAACATTACTTCCAAGTAAGGTGAATGAACACAGTGTAGCTGTATTATGCAAAATGTAGGAACTGTAACTATAAGAGAGCTGCAAACTTAAATGTCAATAGTTAATAATAAATCTTACCAGTTTAAGGGAAAAATTGGAAGCTGGGTGCTATATTCTCTCTTGCTGGCCTCTCATTTTATCACATTTGGTTGTTACAGAGTCCAAGCTCACTCTGCTCACTGCACAGAAAGGCAGTAAATCCGAGATGACATGTTGAGACAGGTAATACAAATTTATTCAGAAAGCTGGCAGCCTGAGAAGATGACAGACTAATGCTTCAAAATAACTGTCTGGATGCCAGTATCTTTTATAAAACACAGAAGGGAAGAGGTGAGGAAATAAAGTTATTAAGACCATTAATCTGATAAATATCTTCTGGAATGTCCAGCCTCAAGGAGGGAGTGTGTTAATTTCTTCCTTCCTGTAGCCATCCACAGGTGGACAGAGTTTAACATTTGGTTTAACATTCAGGCAAAGGGGCAGGGTTCCCCAAGGCAGTCCACTATATATAGGTATATACTCTGTATCCTTGTAGTGAATAAAAGCAGTGGGAGCAAAGACTAAAGTAAAAGAAACAGGTCTAACACAGAATCAGATTTTGTTCTTCCCTGTAACATGTTCTTCCCTATTAACTTTTGGCCAACCACTGGGAAGCTGTGCATTTTATATTCATTTTGTTTAATAGTAATAACAAGTATCTTTATCAGTGGACCTTTTTTGTGGAAGAAAACAGAAGGACATGGAACCATCCTATTGTTTAATTTGTAAGGCAAGTAATTTATTTTGGATTTTTCTCAAAACAAGTTTTTGTTATTGTTGTTGTTGTTGTAAGATATTTTCAGAAATTTCCAAATGCTATCAGTCTGTTTACGTGACTTATTTCTTATTTAGCCTTGTTTATGACTAAAATCCTTATTTTTAGCTTAATTCTTGAAAAATAAGAAAATATACCACTATAAAATATATGTCTAACATAACATTTATCTTGAGCTGATTATTTTTATAAAACAGCACACACAGGAGAAGTTTTGAAAACCAAATAGGATTTATCCTTTGTAAGATACATTTACATTTATAAGGGAAATCTCCATTTGAAAGGGTGTTTCCCTTTATGTATCAGGAAGAGACGGATGACTAAATCTCTAGAAACTCAATGGAAAAGACAACTTAAATCTGCATAACAACTTTACCTTTGTTTACTGTGCTTTTCCTGATCCCATCCCATAACTGGCTCGCCTAGTACTTCATTCTGCATCTTTTTTCTTTAGATGAAGATGACATTTAAGGGGATGGCTTGAGCCATTTCAAGAAGTTACTCAGTTTTCCTGGGTATCTCCCATTGACATAGGAGGTACATATATTATTAAACTTGAGAAGAAAGTGAAAAAGCTGGCTTAAAACTCAACATTCAATAAACTAAAATCATGGCATCTGGTCTCATCACTTCATGGAAATAGGTGGGGAAAAAAATGTAAACAGTGACAAACTTTATTTTCTTGGGCTCCAGAATCACTATAGGCGGTGACTACAGCCTTGAAATTCAAAGCCGCTTGCTTGCTCCTTGAAAGAAAAGCCATGACTGACCTAGACAGCATATTTAAAAACAGATACATCTCTTTGCCAATAAAGGTCAATATAGTCAAAGCTATGGTTTTTCCAGAAGTCATGTAAAGATATGAGAGTTGAACCATAAAGAAGGCTGAGTGCTGAAGAACTGATGCTTTCAAATTGTGGTACTGAAGAAGACTCTTGAGAGTCCTTTGGACAGCAAGGAGAATCAGTCAATCCTAAAGGAAATCAATCTTGAATATCCCTTGGAAGGACGGATGCTGAAGCTAAAGCTCCAATAGTTTGGCCACCTGATGTGAAAAGCCAATGCTGGGAAAGATTGATGGCAGTAGGAGAGGGTAACAAAAGATGACATGGTTGGGTGGCATCATCAACTCAATGGACATGAGTTTGAGCAAACTCAGAGAGATAGTGAAGGAGAGGGAAACCTGGCTGGCAGCAACCCATGGGGTTCCAAAGAGTTGGACCCTCAGATATGTAGATGACACCATGCTTATGGCAGAAAGTAAAGAAGAACTAAAGAGCCTCTTGATAGAAATGAAAGAAGAGAGTGAAAAAGTTGACTTAAAGCTCAACATTAAGAAAACTAAGATCATGGCATCTGGTCCCATCACTTCATGGCAAATAGATGGGGAAACAATGGAAACAGTGACAGACATTATGTCTTTGGGCTCCAAAATCACTGCAGATGGTGACTGCAGCCATAAAATTAAAAGACACTTACTCCTTGGAAGGAATGTTATGACCAACCTCAAATGCATATTAAAAAGCAGAGACATTACTTTGTCAACAAAGGTCCGTCTAGTCAAGGCTATGGTTTTTCCTGTAGTCATATGTGGATGTGAAAGTTGGACTATAAAGAAAGATGAGGGCTGAAAAATTGATGCTTTTGAACTGTGGTGTTGGAGAAGTTTCTTGAGAGTCCCCTGGACTGCAAGGAGATCCAACCTGTCTATCCTAAAGGAGGTCAATCCTGGGTGTTCATTGGAAGAACTGATGTTGAAACTGAAGTTCCAATACTTTGGCCACCTGATGCAAAGAGCTGACTCATTTGAAAAGACCCTGATGCTGGGAAAGATTGAGGGCAGGAGGACAAGGGCATGACAGAGGAGGAGATGGCTGGATGGCATCACTGATTCGATGGACATGAGTTTGATTAAACTCTGGCAGTTGGTGATGGACAGCGAGGCCTGGTGTGCTACAGTTCATGGGCTTGCAAAGAGTAGGACACGACTGAGAGACTGACCAAACTGAATTAAACTGAACTGAACTGAAAATACACAGATTATATTTTATGACTTTATTTTTAATTGAAGGATAATTGCTTTACAATATTCATGTTGATGTATGGCAGAAACTGACACAATATTTTCTGACTTTTAACAAACATATACACTCATGTCACCATCATTCCAATCTAGATGTGTTTCCTAAACTACAGAAATTTTCCTTATGCCTCATTCTCGTCAATTCTCATCCCACACTCTTCTGATTTCTATTGCCAAATATTAGCCTTGCTTATTCTTGAGATTAAATGAAGTCACACCTTTTGTGTCTGACTTTTTTTTTTTACTTAGAATGTTTTTGGGATTTATCCATTTTATTACTTGACTTAGTAATTTACCCCTTTTTATCCCTGAGTTATATTCCATTGCATAGATATTACACAATTTATTTATCTATTTTTATATTGATGTACATTTGAATTGTTTGCACTTTTGACTTATTATTAATATAGTGGCTTTAAATATTAGTATAAAAGCCATTTTTTACATGTGTACTCTCCAGGAAATATTTAGTGGAAATACAAGTATAACCTTCAGAAAGGACTGTCACATATCTTATTTTTTCTCTAGTAATTGTTCTGTTCAATGGATATTTGGAATAGCTAAATTTTTTGCAATCTTTCAGTTTACTTTGTTGAGCTTGGTTTCATTGTCTGAATGTCCTACTAATATACATACTAATTGTTAAAGGTCACAGTTGCTGCTGCAGTTTTAGATCCCCAGTATTGTTCAAATTCTCCAATGTATCTTTTTCTTTTTCACGATTGAACATCCTTGATGAATGGCTTTAACTAAGGCTGATGAAAAGGTCTAAAATCTACCTTCAAAAGTGTACCTTTGTTTGTTTGTTTGTTTTCCAGTCTTATTGTTAAAGATAAGTGTGGTTTGAGTACAGAATCAGAGATGGAGGATATCAGAAATGGGGAAAGTCAGGAGGAAAGGGATGAGAATTTGAAAGAAAAGCAGAAGTTTCAATTGGGAGTGAAGAAATGAGTGCAAAAGGAGGAAGACATTTTATTCGATAAGTGCAATGACTAGATGAACAGGATAAAAATGGATCCAAAAGTCAGATTGTTTTAAGTTTCCACATTTTCATTAGTTGTAGCCAAATAATTATTTAGTTAAGCTATATGTTATTAAAAATTCATCTAGAATCTTATTTATACCAATTTTTAAAAAGTAGATCTTTAAATGTAGTATTTCTTGAACTGATATGTCCCAAAATATATCAATAATGTCAGTTAAATGTATTGCTTCTTCATGTTCTGTCTCGGGTCCCTTATAAGAAGTTAGCCATCTCTAGCCACTGACCAAACAACCTGTGTCCTCTGGAAGAGATAGTGTTTGAAGGTTTTGTCACAGAAATAGGAACAGGAGAAAAAGATAGACATTGAGAAGAATCTTTGAACTTCATGATCTCTGTGCTGTCCAAGGGATTCTCAAGTTTTCTTCAGTACCACAGTTCGAAAGCATCAGTTCTTTAGCACTCAGCATTCTTTATGACTACTGGAAAAACCATAGCTTTGACTATACTGACCTTTGCTGGCAAGTGATGTCTCTGCTTTTTAATATGCTGTTTCAGTTTGTCATAGCTTTTCTTTCAAGAAGCAAACATCATTTAATTAAAAAAAAAAATAGAATGAAAAGAATAGAATATTTGTTGATTATACATTTGTCAATCATTCTACAAATATTTATTAAGCATCTAGTATATGCCAGGCTCTTTTCTACATCCTTGGGATGTGGCAGTAAACAAAACAAAGGACTTACCTTCATGGAGTTTGGTATCTAATGAGGTTGACAGACAGTAAAAAATAAAGAGATTCAGTTCAGTTCAGTCGCTCAGTCGTGTCCAACTCTTTGTGACCCCATGAATCACAGCACACCAGGCCTCCCTGTCCATCACCAACTCCCGGAGTTCAGTCAGACTCACGTCCATCTAGTCAGTGATGCCATCCAGCCATCTCATCCTCTGTCATCATCTTCTCCTCCTGCCCCCCAATCCCTCCCAGGATCAGAGTCTTTTCCAATGAGTCAACTCTTCCCATGAGATGGCCAACTCTCTAGTAAAATGTCAAATAGTAATGAGTGTTATAAATAAAACAGAGCAAAAGGGTAGAGACTGATAAAGGTGATGCTGACTATTTACGGTGGTCAGGGATGGCTTTTTTGAAAAAACTACATCTGAGGAAATTATAACATTATGTACAAGTTCAATTAACATCATCAAACTAGCCACAGTCATAAATATATAAAGTAGAAAATGTGTCGAAAAAACACACGCAAAGATCAAAGAATTTACTGTTAGAAATAAAACTAATCAAAGCTTTTGTTATTATTTCAAAGGATTTAGAGCAGTGGTTCTCTGTGGGATGCACATTTGAATCATCTGGGGAGCTTTAAAATTTACCGATGTCTGGGTCTCACCCCTAGAAATTGATTTCATTGGACTAGGGAACAGCCTGTGAATTAAAGTTTTTAAAAGCTCCCTAGCTGATTATAATGTACAGCTAAGGTTGAGAACGACTGAATTCTAAAAGATTCAAGAAACTACACCTAAAATTGATATATTTAACTTTAATTGCTTGTCCCTATTCCTATCCACTTTCTGGTGATGATACTAATCATAAGTGGGCAAAATGTATGCAAAGTCTGTAGAAGGATATAAAAAAATGCTCATTTGGAAAAATTAAGTATTAGCTACATTATAAACTTTGTCTTTCCAACACAAGAACAATAATATTGAAGCAGAATCTAACACTGAAGAATTCTTCTACATGTCTAAAATATGCTAAATGATGTCTGTCTCATTTTATTCAGATCCAAAATATCAAAGCTTCCCAGGTGGTTTTAGTGGTAAAGAACCTGCCTGCCAATGCAGGAGGCATAACAGATGTGGGTTCAATCCCTGGGTTGGGAAGATCCCCTGGAGGAGGGCACAGCTAACCCCTCCAGTATTCTTGAATACTGAAGAATCCCATGAACAAAGGAGCTGGCGGACTATAGTCCACAGGGTCACAAAGAATCAGATATGCCTGAATTGAATTAGCACACACCCAAATGTTCAAGACAATCATCTTATCCATCTTTACATTATCATTGTTCTTCATCTTGAGCTTAGCCCAGGGGTTTTAAGGACTTCGTATTCATTTGGATCTTTGAAAATTTTTGTACAATCTAAAATCAAAACAGTCTATAGTCACACACACACACACACAAAATAGCTTTTTTTTCCCCAAGAAAAATAATGAAGTTATTCTTATTCATCCAAGATCAAAACTCTAGAGTCCAGATGGCCAAAGCATCATTTCAGAGAAGTCATCTGCCACACTTAGAGCATGTGCAGTTTTCAAAATCAGTATTCATATGCTTGAAAAAAGTGACTTGAAGAGAGGCAGCACCTGGTTTAAACTTGCATCATCATTAGCTTTAACTTTCTGAGTAATCATCTCAATCAGGCATAGGTTAGAAACTAAATTAACTCTAATATTCCAGTGGATAGAATTAAAAGATAGATAGCAGCTGTTTTTTCTGTAGTCTTAAATGAAGAGACTTACTGAAAGCTTTTTGATATTTCAGAAACATGCCCAGGTTATACTTCAAACTAAATAAATGAGACAATCTTTTATTAACATCTCTATTCAACTAAAAGTTTGCTACCAAGAAAATAACATAAAACTATATTTTAAGATGTACTATGACTATATCTTAAAGGATGTTTTTAAGAAAGGTCATATGATTATTTTGAATAAAAAAATACCTTATCTCTACAAATGTGCTTTGATGTCAAAAGAAGTGAAGTTTTAAATGTAAACATATAATAATTTCCAATAGTACCCATCAGGATCTTGAAAATGTCATATATAGACTATACTTATTTTTAAAGCAATTAATAACCTTTCTTTTTCAACTAGTCAATTAAAAGGAAGTCTTTTTTTTTTTTTTTTTGCTTTTAAAGAGTATTTTGAACTTAGTGAACTAAGGAACTAAGGAACTTAGTTCAGTTGAAGGAACTTAAGTGAACTTAAGTGAACTTAGTTCACTTAACTTAAAGGAACTAAGAAGTTCCTTTGCTATTCTGGCTGCATTTCTCTCATAGTGTGCACCAAGACATTTTGTAACTTAGAAACTGGATTCTCTAGCTACTTTCTTCCTATCTCTTGACCTGGTATCTAATGTTATCCAAATTCATTTTCTATGAAATATATTCAGAATGTGAACTAAAAACTGTAACCATGTTGCAACCAGAATATAATACCTTATTTTTTTTATTCTATTACCTCACAGTGTGGAGAAGGCAATGGCAACAAACTCCAGTACTCTTGCCTGGAAAATCCTATGGATGGAGGAGTCTGATGGGCTGCAGTCCATGGGGTCGGGAAGAGTCGGACACGACTGAGTGACTTCACTTTCATGCATTGGAGAAGGAAATGGCAGCCCACTCCAGTGTTCTTGCCTGGAGAATCCCAGGGACGGGGGAGCCTGGTGGGCTGCCATCTATGAGGTCTCACAGAGTCAGACAAGACTGAAGCGACTTAGCAGCAGCAGCAGCAGCAGCAGCAGCATTACCTCACAGTGACAGCAGCCTTTGAAAAAAAAAATAGCAATTATTGATCACCCACGCATATTATTTTTATTTTAGGTAAGGAAGCTAAGACTCAGAAATATATCTTGCTTGAGGTCACACAGTAAGTATTGGGGATCATATTCCAAACCCAGATCATTCTGATTCCAAAACCCAAATTCATGCTTCTGTAGCACATTTTCTTTGGATCTATTTTTAACCTCACTGGCAGGACTGTGTGGAGTGAGAAGGAAGATGTGGGGACATAAACACATAGCACCTTGGGAATTACAAAACTAATTTTATATTAGTAATATTAGTATTCTATTTTATATTAGTAATATTAGATTCTAATTTTACCCCCTCAAATTCTGTTTTGTCCTTGTAGATGTTAAAGTGTGCTGTAAGAGACTATTTCCTTTTCTCTCTATTGAACTCCAGTTTTGTCTACTGCATATTTTAGAATAAAAATCTTTAATCTTTTAGCCTTTTTCTCAGTATTGTTTAAACAAAGTTCAGTTCAGTTCAGTCGCTCAGTTGTGTCTGACTCTTTGCGACCCCATGAATCGCAGCATGCCAGGCCTTCCTGTCCATCACCAACTCCCAGAGTTCTCTCAAACTCACGTCCATTGAGTCAGAGATTCAATCCAGCCATCTCATCCTCTGTTGTCACCTTCTCCTCCTGTCCCCAATCCCTCCCAGCATCAGAGTCTTTTCCAGTGAGTTAACTCTTCTCATGAGGTAGCCAAAGTACTGGAGTTTCAGCTTTAGCATTATTCCATCCAAAGAATACCCAGGACTGATCTCCTTTAGAATGGAATGGTTAGATCTCCTTGCAGTCCAAGGGACTCTCAAGAGTCTTCTCCAACACCACAGTTCAAAAGCATCAATTCTTCGGTGCTCAGCTTTCTTCACTGTCCAACTCTCACATCCATAAATGACCACAGGAAAAACCATATCCTTGATTAGATGGACCTTTGCTGGCAAAGCAATGTCTATGCTTTTGAATATGCTATCTAGGTTTGTCATAACTTTCCTTCCAAGGAGTAAGCCTCTTTTAATTTCATGGCTGCAGTCACCATCCACAGTGATTTTGGAGCCCCCCAAAATAAAGTCTGACACTGTTTCCACTGTTTCCCCATCTATTTGCCATGAAGTGATGGGACCAGATTCCATGATCTTTGTTTTCTGAATGTTGAGCTTTAAGCCAACTTTTTCACTCTCCTCTTTTACTTTCATCAAGAGGCTTTTGAGTTCCTCTTCACTTTCTGCCATAAGGGTGGTGTCATCTGCATATCTGAGGTTAGTGATATTTCTCCCAGCAATCTTGATTCCAGCTTGTGCTTCTTGCAGGCCAGCATTTCTCATGATGTACTCTGCATATAAGTTAAATAAGCAGGGTGACAATATACATCCTTGACGTATTCCTTTTCCTATTTGGAACCAGTTTGTTGTTCCATGGCCAGTTCTAACTGTTGCTTCCTGACCTGCATATAGGTTTCTCAAGAGGCAGGTCAGGTGGTCTGGTATTCCCATCTCTTTCAGAATTTTGCTCAGTTTATTGTGATCCACACAGTCAAAGGCTTTGGCATAGTCAATAAAGCAGAAAGAGTGTTGTTTTTTGTTTTTTTTTTTTTGGAACTCTCTTGCTTTTTCAATGATCCAGTGGATGTTGGCAACTTGATCTCTGGTTCCTCTGCCATTTCTAAAACCAGCTTGAACATCTGGAAGTTCAGGGTTCACGTACTGCTGAAGGTACCCCACGTCTGAGGTCAGGGGGAGCAGCCGAGAGGAGTAACCCGCGTCTGTGGTCAGGGGCAGTGGCCGAGAGTGTCAGGCTGTGACAGCGCAGGAGCAGCCGAGAGGAGCTACCCCACCCCTAATGCTAGGGACAGCGGCTGGGAGGAGCAACCCCACATCCAAAGAGCAGTGGCTGCAGGGGCGCAGGAGGGCCTAGAGGAGCTATTCCACGGTCAAGGTCAGGAGGGGCGGCAGTGAGGAGATACCCTTCGTCCAAGGTAAGGAGCAGTGGCTGTACTTTGTTGGAGCAGCCATGAAGAGATACTCCACGTCCTAGGTAAGAGAAACCCAAGTAAGATAGTAGGTGTTGCAAGAGGGCATCAGAGGGCAGACACACTGAAACAAAGTTAGGTCTAACTTAATTCAGATACCAGTAAATATAGTTCTTTTGTATGTACAGTTATTAGAGCAAGGGCTGCAATATTTGAAACACATATGTATGTATAGATATGGGACATCCTTCAAATTTCAGTGAAAGCAGTAGGATTATATTAAAAGAAGTAATCATCAGTAGATGAACCTACAGTCTGAACATTCTTTACTCTGTATTTTTTTTTTCTCTATGCTTTTTATTTATTTATTTATTTTTTTTTAATTTTATTTTTATTTTTTTAATTTTTTTTAAATTTTATTTTATTTTTAAACTTTACATAATTGTATTAGTTTTGCCAAATATCAAAATGAATCCGTCACAGGCATACATGTGTTCCCCATCCTGAACCCTCCTCCCTCCTCCCTCCCCACACCATCCCTCTGGGTCGTCCCAGTGCACCAGCCCCAAGCATCCAGTATCGCGCATCGAACCTGGACTGGCAACTCGTTTCTTACATGATATTCTACATGTTTCAATGTCACTCTCCCAAATCTTCCCACCCTCTCCCTCTCCCACAGAGTCCATAAGACTGTTCTATACATCAGTGTCTCTTTTGCTATCTCGTACACCAGGTTATTGTTACCATCTTTCTAAATTCCATATATATGCGTTAGTATACTGTATTTATGTTTTTCCTTCTGGCTTACTTCACTCTGTATAATAGGCTCCAGTTTCATCCACCTCATTAGAACTGATTCAAATGTATTCTTTTTAATGGCTGAGTAATACTCCATTGTGTATATGTACCACAGCTTTCTCATCCATTCATCTGCTGATGGACATCTAGGTTGCTTCCATGTCCTGGCTATTATAAACAGTGCTGCGATGAACATTGGGGTACATGTGTCTCTTTCCCTTCTGGTTTCCTCAGTGTGTATGCCCAGCAGTGGGATTGCTGGATCATAAGGCAGTTCTATTTCCAGTTTTTTAAGGAATCTCCACACTGTTCTCCATAGTGGCTGTACTAGTTTGCATTCCCACCAACAGTGTAAGAGGGTTCCCTTTTCTCCACACCCTCTCCAGCATTTATTATTTGTAGACTTTTGGATCGCAGCCATTCTGACTGGTGTGAAATGGTACCTCATAGTGGTTTTGATTTGCATTTCTCTGATAATGAGTGATGTTGAGCATCTTTTCATGTGTTTGTTAGCCATCTGTATGTCTTCTTTGGAGAAATGTCTATTTAGTTCTTTGGCCCATTTTTTGATTGGGTCATTTATTTTTCTGGAGTTGAGCTGTAGGAGTTGCTTGTATATTTTTGAGATGAGTTGTTTGTCAGTTGCTTCATTTGCTATTATTTTCTCCCATTCTGAAGGCTGTCTTTTCACCTTGCTAATAGTTTCCTTTGATGTGCAGAAGCTTTTAAGGTTAATTAGGTCCCATTTGTTTATTCTTGCTTTTATTTCCAATATTCTGGGAGGTGGGTCATAGAGGATCCTGCTGTGATGTATGTCAGAGAGTGTTTTGCCTATGTTCTCCTCTAGGAGTTTTATAGTTTCTGGTCTTACCTTGAGATCTTTAATCCATTTTGAGTTTATTTTTGTGTATGGTGTTAGAAAGTGGTCTAGTTTCATTCTTTTACAAGTGGTTGACCAGATTTCCCAGCACCACTTGTTAAAGAGATTGTCTTTAATCCATTGTATATTCTTGCCTCCTTTGTCAAAGATAAGGTGTCCATATGTGCGTGGATTTATCTCGGGCTTTCTATTTTATTCCATTGATCTATATTTCTGTCTTTGTGCCAGTACCATACTGTCTTGATAGCTGTGGCTTTGTAGTAGAGCCTGAAGACAGGTAGGTTGATTCCTCCAGTTCCATTCTTCTTTCTCAAGATCGCTTTGGCTATTCAAGGTTTTTTGTTTTTCCATACAAATTGTGAAATTATTTGTTCTAGCTCTGTGAAGAATACTGTTGGTAGCTTGATAGGGATTGTGTTGAATCTATAAATTGCTTTGGGTAGTATACTCATTTTCACTATATTGATTCTTCCAATCCATGAACATGGTATATTTCTCCATCTATTAGTGTCCTCTTTGATTTCTTTCACCAGTGTTTTGTAGTTTTCTATATATAGGTCTTTAGTTTCTTTAGGTAGATATATTCCTAAGTATTTTATTCTTTCCGTTGCAATGGTGAATGGAATTGTTTCCTTAATTTCTCTCTCTGTTTTCTCATTATTAGTGTATAGGAATGCAAGGGATTTCTGTGTGTTGATTTTATATCCTGCAACTTTACTATAGTCATTGATTATTTCTAGTAATTTTCTGGTGGAATCTTTAGGGTTTTCTATGTAGAGGATCATGTCATCTGCAAATAGTGAGAGTTTTACTTCTTCTTTTCCAATTTGGATTCCTTTTATTTCTTTTTCTGCTCTGATTGCTGTGGCCAAAACTTCCAAAACTATGTTGAATAGTAATGGTGAAAGTGGGCACCCTTGTCTTGTTCCTGACTTTAGAGGAAATGCTTCCAATTTTTCACCATTGAGGATAATGTTTGCTGTGGTTTGTCATATATAGCTTTTATTATGTTGAGGTATGTTCCTTCTATTCCTGCTTTCTGGAGAGTTTTTATCATAAATGGATGTTGAATTTTGTCAAAGGCTTTCTCTGCATCTCTTGAGATAATCATATGGTTTTTATTTTTCAATTTGTTAATGTGGTGTATTACATTGATTGATTTGCGGATATTGAAGAATCCTTGCATCCCTGGGATAAAGCCCACTTGGTCATGGTGTATGATCTTTTTGTTGTTGTTGGATTCTGATTGCTAGAATATTGTTAAGGATTTTTGCATCTATGTTCATCAGTGATATTGGCCTGTAGTTTTCTTTTTTTGTGGCATCTTTGTCAGGTTTTGGTATTAGGGTGATGGTGGCCTCATAGAATGAGTTTGGCAGTTTACCTTCCTGTGCAATTTTTTGGAAGAGTTTAAGCAGGATAGGTGTTAGCTCTTCTCTAAATTTTTGGTAGAATTCAGCTGTGAAGCCATCTGGACCGGGGCTTTTGTTTGCTGGAAGATTTTTTATTACAGTTTCAATTTCCATGCTTGTGATGGGTCTGTTAAGATTTTCTATTTCTTCCTGGTTGAGTTTTGGAAAGTTGTACTTTTCTAAGAATTTGTCCATTTCTTCCACGTTGTCCATTTTATTGGCCTATAATTGTTGATAGTAGTCTCTTATGATCCTTTGTATTTCTGTGTTGTCTGTTGTGATCTCTCCATTTTCGTTTCTAATTTTGTTGATTTGATTTTTCTCCCTTTGTTTCTTGATGAGTCTGGCTAATGGTTTGTCAATTTTATTTATCCTTTCAAAGAACCAGCTTTTGGTTTTGTTGATTTTTGCTATGGTCTCTTTTGTTTCTTTTGCATTTATTTCTGCTCTAATTTTTAAGATTTCTTTCCTTCTACTAACCCTGGGGTTCTTCATTTCTTCCTTTTCTAGTTGCTTTAGGTGTAGAGTTAGGTTATTTATTTGACTTTTTTCTTGTTTCTTGAGGTGTGCCTGTATTGCTATGAACTTTCCCCTTAGGACTGCTTTTACCGTGTCCCACAGGTTTTGGGTTGTTGTGTTTTCATTTTCATTCGTTTCTATGCAAATTTTGATTTCTTTTTTGATTTCTTCTGTGATTTGTTGGTTATTCAGCAGCGTGTTGTTCAGCCTCCATATGTTGGATTTTTTAATAGTTTTTCTCCTGTAATTGAGATCTAATCTTACTGCATTGTGGTCAGAAAAAATGCTTGGGATGATTTCTATTTTTTTGAATTTACCAAGGCTAGCTTTATGGCCCAGGATGTGATCTATCCTGGAGAAGGTTCCATGTGCGCTTGAGAAAAAGGTGAAATTCATTGTTTTGGGATGAAATGTCCTATAGATATCAATTAGGTCTAACTGGTCTATTGTATCGTTTAAAGTTTGTGTTTCCTTGTTAATTTTCTGTTTAGTTGATCTATCCATAGGTGTAAGTGGGGTATTAAAGTCTCCCACTATTATTGTGTTATTGTTAATTTCTCCTTTCATACTTGTTAGCATTTGTCTTACGTACTGTGGTGCTCCCGTGTTGGGTGCATATATATTTATAATTGTTAGGTCTTCTTCTTGGATTGATCCTTTGATCATTATGTAGTGACCTTCTTTGTCTCTCTTCACTGCCTTTGTTTTAAAGTCTATTTTATCTGATATGAGTATTGCTACTCCTGCTTTCTTTTGGTCCCTATTTGCATGGAAAATCTTTTTCCAGCCCTTCACTTTCAGTCTGTATGTGTCCCCTGTTTTGAGGTGGGTCTCTTGTAGACAACATATGTAGGGGTCTTGTTTTTGTATCCATTCAGCCAGTCTTTGTCTTTTGGTTGGGGCATTCAACCCATTTACGTTTAAGGTAATTACTGATAAGTATGATCCTGTTGTCATTTACTTTATTGTTTTGGGTTCGAATTTATACACTGTTTTTGTGTTTCCTGTCTAGAGAATATCCTTTAGTATTTGTTGGAGAGCTGGTTTGGTGGTGCAGAATTCTCTCAGCTTTTTCTTGTCTGAAAAGCTTTTGATTTCTCCTTCATACTTGAATGAGATCCTTGCTGGGTACAATAGTCTGGGCTGTAGGTTATTTTCTTTCATCATTTTAAGTATGTCTTGCCATTCCCTCCTGGCTTGAGGAGTTTCTATTGAAAGATCAGCTGTTATCCTTATGGGAATTCCCTTGTGTGTTATTTGTTGTTTTTCCCTTGCTGCTTTTAATATTTGTTCTTTGTGTTTGTTCTTTGTTAATTTGATTAATATGTGTCTTGGGGTGTTTCTCCTTGGGTTTATCCTGTTTTGGACTCTCTGGGTTTCTTGGACTTGGGTGATTATTTCCTTCCCCATTTTAGGGAAGTTTTCCACTATTATCTCCTCAAGTATTTTCTCATGGTCTTTCTTTTTGTCTTCTTCTTCTGGAACCCCTATTATTCGAATGTTGTAGCGTTTAATATTGTCCTGGAGGTCTCTGAGATTGTCCTCATTTCTTTTAATTCGTTTTTCTTTTATCCTCTCTGATTCATTTATTTCTACCATTCTATCTTCTAATTCACTAATCCTATCTTCTGCCTCTGTTATTCTACTATTTGTTGCCTCCAGAGTGTTTTTAATTTCATTTATTGCATTATTCATTATATATTGACTCTTTTTTATTTCTTCTAGGTCCTTGTTAAACCTTTCTTGCATCTTCTCAATCCTTGTCTCCAGGCTATTTATCTGTGATTCCATTTTAGTTTCAAGATTTTGGATACTCTGTATTTTAATTGAAACTTTTCTTTGGAAAAAAAGCAATTATTCAATATATTTTCTATTAACCCCAGAAACATAACTGAAAACTATTGTGTGGATTATTAAGAAATTAGCATTCCATTTTATACAAACATATTTAAAATATGGAATTTGCATTAACCACTAAAATTTTATAATAATTTAAAGGACAAACATTTAATGTTTCTGTATCAAATTGCTCCTTTTCAAACACTTTTTTTGCTATGAATAAGCTACAATGAATAAAATTAAACATTTGCCGAGATTAATAAAAATCTTTAGTTGCAAAACATTTCACAATGAAATATTAGAAATATTCATAAAGCAAAATTCTAAAGTGTTGCATATGTTGACCTTTCAAATAAACATTTTATATAAACAAAGATGGAGCCATATTAACTTGCAGCAATGGTGACAAGGAGACACATTCTTATCTGATCCTAAATTTAGTATGATAATTTTTTCTGTAATTCAATAAAATTACCCTAGATTAAACAATTTTTTCTTTCACATTTTCTCAAGGTGCTATGAAGTTACTGTCTATATGCTGTGCTAAACTCACAGAGCTAATTTTAATTTCATATATGAATAGTGCATTCATGCTGGGGTCCAGCCCCAGCAGGATCCAGGTGTAACCTCAGGATGACAGCTTAGGCGATAAGAATAGCAAAGCAAAGAGAACAGAGGCTTGATCTTCATTGATTAACACAGAAAGCCAATAAAGCTCCTGTGTTCCAAGGAGTCATCCTGAAAGAAGAACAGAGAGAGAAAAGGAGGGAAAAGGAAGAAAAGAACGACATGGGGAGACCAAGCTTCAGTGAGCGAGGCCCATAACTTTATTTTCAAAAAAAAGTTTCAAGGAACTTTTACACCTTGACTTGTACATAGAGGGAAATGAAAGATGCAAAGTCATACTGAGTCAGCCCAAACATTACATCTGTTTTGTCTGTATCGAAACCAGGATTTTTTTCTGTATACCTTTCCCATAAACAATGTTGTGTACAATATCTTTTGGCCTTGGAAGCCTGTGGACATTTTATAACACTTTTTTGATAAAGGCTGATCAGCCATAAAACTTATTTTCCCTTGAAGTGTTTCTTTTTTATTTTTTTTAGTCTCAGAAAGTACTAAACAGAGTTACCTTCTCACTGAGCAAACGTGCAGTGGGTCACAACAAAGAAAGAACCAATTAGCTCAAAGGTCTGACGTGGTTAATTCTAAGGCCACTATTTGTTTTTCTTACATTCCAACTATGTTAACTAATGTACTCTCAGGTGTACAATGGATAAGGGATATGGGCACTTGGCAGCAAGCATTGGCCCAATAATGAAGCCCTTTACCAGTACTATCCATTTTAATAATTTTTTATCTCTTAAAGGGCTCTATGTTCATTAGGACTTTTAGAATGTTTTGACTTCCTGTGCCTTTCAATCTTGGAGAGTTGTGAACAATCATGTGTTTTAATTGAAAGAGTATGGATAAACGTGTCAGGCAAGCTAGAATGCCAACAGAGGGGTTAAAATAGAATTTTTTTTTTTTTTCATGTCCAGGAGACTTGTTAACTAAAGCCCTAAGTTGACTTTTTCCAGAGAAAGGTGGTCAGGGGTAGCCCCCTGTTAATGTCAGAAGAGTTGGTAAAAGGCACAAAATAGTAAGACAGACAGATTCTGGTTTTGGGATAGATGCTTGAGCAGATCCAGAAAATCTCATGAGGCCTGATCCACCTTTGCCTGTCAGGTCCTCTCCGCATGACCTTTGTCATGGGTGGGATCTCTCGTGGTGGCTCCCAGCACATTCACATGTTTCAAAATTCAAAAAATACAAAGTAGTGTAACAATAATTTTCTGCTCCTGTTCCCAACTGCCCTTCGTGCTCATATACTATAAATATTACTATTACTTGGTTCATGTCATTCCAGAGATATTTATTTCAAATAAAAGCAAGTTCATGTCTATATATCTTAATCTCACTCCTCATTCTTTTTACACAAATGGTAACATACAAACCACGCTCTTCTATATCTAAATTTTTCATTTAATATATTTTGGAGATTTTTCTAGATTCATGCATGAAATACACCCTGATTCTATATTAAAAATGTACTTTGTTCCATTATGCAAATATATCCTGTACTGTTAATTTATTTAATTAGCATTTTCTTCATGACTACAATGGATAACTTTTTACAGTAGCCATTTTGTACATGTTTAACAATATCTGTGTAATAAATTCCTTGAAGGAAATCGCTGGATATACTGTTAAATGCAATTGTAACTGGTCTACCTGGTTTCCACAGATGTTTTCTCTGTTAATACTCTCTGTAGAACTCTTTAGTAATATAACAGAATCTATTACTCACCCTAAATTCAACATATCTTCGCTAGTCTATAACTAATTCCTTTGGTTGCTCGTTTCAAATTTTGTCATCTTTGATAATTCATTTTCACTTATCCATCACAACAAATTAATCAGGCACTCTTGTTAGCTCTACCTTCATACTATATAGACAGTTTGGCCACTTTTTACACAGCCCCTCTAATCCAAGGAACCATCAACTCTGGTTTGGATAACTGCAATTGACCCTTTACTGGCCTTCCTATATTAGTCTCAAGCCCCTACATTCCCCTCCTCTCTCCCTAGAACATCTGAGATGATTTTTTAAAAATTTCTGCCTAATCATTTCAAATTTATTGCTAAAAACCCTTCACTTGGTTGTGATGTCACTCAGGACAATTACCAAAGTCTTTGAAATATGCCTCTGTATGATCTGAATATTTATAAAGAACAGATATAGCTATTGTACCTGTTGTGTGCCACCTGATTTTTATCTCAGTTTATCTTTGACATCTGTTCCTTTTTCCTCTTTTCCTATGCATATCTTCCTTCTGCCCATTGATGCTCATGCCTAAAAATTGATGCTTTGGTTCATTTCTAAGATTCTTCAGAGATCAGTCTATAACTTGATTAGTTTAAATTATAAGGAAAGAATCCTATTGGCTTGTCTATGTTGGGGAGGGAGTGTGGATTTGGCATAAGCAATCTCTCAGCTGAGGATGTGGAAGTTACTTCCAAAGAAGGAGCATGGATTTGGCAGGCATTTCTCATATGTCCACTGTAGCCTGAAACATACTATTAAATAATAATCCTTTCCATAATTTTGGCATTTTTTTCAATTAAAACTTTCTCATATCTTTATGCAGCTCCTTCAGAGAACCTTTGCGTTTTAATATGTATTTATCTCAATAGAGCAAATGTCATAGGAAATTAAGGATTTGAAGTAATTAAGTAGAAGAGAAATAGCCTTAAGCCTGGAGAAGTTTTACTTAATTTTTTATAACCTTCACTTACCATATGAATTGATAGTCACTAAAATGACAAAATATGCTGTGTGTCTTATTTCCCCCAAAATGTGTAAGAACCTCATTAGCTTTTGCAGTGTGGTTTTGATATAATGTTGCCTAGAGGTAGAGGGAATAAAAGGAGATGATTTTTTCAAACAATTTCTAATACTACTGCTTTAAATATAATTTAAAAAATGAAGGAAATGGCAACCCACTACAGTATTCTTGCCTGGAAAATCCCATGGACGGAGAAGCCTTGTAGGCTACAGTCCATGGGGTTGCAAGAGTCCGACACGACTGAGTAACTTCACTTTCACTTTCCATTGTGAACTATTTAAAATAAACAGAAAGTATAAAGAATTATTAAATAAATCTCCACTTAGTAGCTTAGAAAATAAACTACCACAAATACAGTTAAAACCCACTCTGTTCTCTATGCAATTACTTTACCCTTCAATTCTCCATATTTGCCCTTACCTGACATCATTGTAATCACTATTCTGACATCATTGTAATCACTATTCTGAATTTCTTTTTATTATACATTCTTTGGGAAGAAAAGACAATTGTTCAACATTATAGGTTTCCTTTCCTCTGCATCAGTCTACTTCATCAGAATATATTTATATCCCCTCCCTTCTAATTAAGAACTATATTTTCAAATTAGTTTTACTTACTTTTTACCATTAAAAAGCTTTATAAAAACAAAGATATGGAAATGCATTTTAATTTAGAAAAATAATGTCATCTATTGGTTATTGTTCTTTTTTGGCCTCAGCTTAAATGAAAGTAGAAGGGACTCAAATCATTTATTGGACTGACTGAGATTTTCTTCCACTTATCAGGTGAGATATGATAACCCAGGAGAGGCAATAAGAGGAATTGGTAATTGAATTTTTTTTCTGTCCTAGGGGATAAATGAAATTTCTTATTTCAACACTCCATATAAAATATTATTTTCTTCCAGCATATGAGGATTTGGCTTTTATTTGTCTTTATTCTTTTGTTAAAAGTTGTACTTTTTGGTTCTGTTTTGGTTTAAGGTATATATAATCATTGAAGGTTAAATTGTTTTGCATAAATATGTTGCATTATTTTAATCTTTGATTCCTCATTTACAAAATGGTTTAGTTTAGAGAAATTCTTTTAGTATTATTTCCTGCATTATTATTTTTAAATCCAGAACTCACTAAATCATTTCATTCACATTGCCATGATTTCTTTGACTTGAGAAAGTAAATCAGATTTCTATTTTTATATGTAACAAAAAGATGTTAAGAGAAAGGAAAATATGCTGCTTTACAGTTATGGAGAATGATTTTTTATTATTGTTATAGTTATGTCCTGTGAAAGTCATATTGTATGCCAAGATATATTGTAGGCGTTCTGAATTGGGATTTTCACATAAACAAGTCCTCATTTACATTTGCAGTTTTTTTCCACTTCCAAGAAAAAATATCCTATTTTTCTGCTATTTGGAATGTTTATGTTCAACATGCAATTTTCATTTTTGATCAGATAGACAAACTTTCCTCTTTTAAGGTTGTCAAAGATGAGTTTCCAGTTTGGCATATAATGATCTTAGAATTTACCACTTTAACAAGTAAAAGGCTGAACAAACTGAAAAATCAACAATTCTTCTTAGATCTGTCAGAGAAGCAAAGTTACAGAGCAAAGCACTGCCTCCAGATTTGGAGAGCCAGATGGGCTGATACAGAGAATTGTAATTTAGAAGAAGAGAAAATCACAAGCAGAAATGTGATAGTAACTACTACCAGGAAAGGAAAACTTGAACTGTAATTGATAAATTGTTGTAGACTCATTGTGAAAAACTGAGAATTAAAAGTTCCATGGGAACCTAGTCATAGGTGTTATCCCTACACTTTTGTGAGTTTTACCTCTATCAGTTCTTCAGGTGAATACTTGAGAAAAATCCCTGTTTGCTTCTGGTGGAGGGAGTGGACAATAATTTTTAAATATGTCAGGGTACTTTGTTTTTCTAAAGAAAGACTGCCCTCAGAAGAAAGTATTTTACCAGAATCTAATCTTCTGGAGTTTTATAAAAAGCTAACCTAAAAAGGGGAAAATAAATACCCAAGTTTAGCTTCTCTTAGCCTTTCATGTAGGGAAAGGGAAACACCTGACTTCAGTCCCCCCTAGAGATCCTGTTCCACATAAGAGTGGGAAAAATAAAAGTAGAAGCATTGCTGAAGTTCACAGTCCAAGTACACAGGCCCAGTAAAGGACAGACCTAATCATAGGATTATAGAATGCTTCCTCGGGCCACATAGCTTACCTCTACATTACTAAAAGAATATTTACATCATTTGTATCTTTTACCAAGTACATAATGCCTTCATTTCAAAAAGAAAATTAAAAGGCATACAAAAGGCAAAAAACATAGTTTGAAGAGACTAAAAAAGCCTCAGACCCAGAGTCAGATATAGTAGGAATGTTGAAACTTCCAGACCAGGAATTAAAAAACAAAACTATGATCAATATGTTGAGTGCTTTAATGTAAAAATTAGACAGCATTCAAGAATAAATGGATAATGTAAACAAAGAGATGGAAATTCTAAGAAAGAATCATAAAGAAATACTAGCGATCAAAAGCACTGTAACAGAAATGAATAATGTATCTTATGAGTTCATTAGTTGACTTGGACATGGCTGGGAGAAAAATCCCTGAGCTTGAGAGTGTTACACTGGAAACTTACAAAGCTGAAAAACAAAGCAAAAAAAAAAAAAAAGGTCTATAAGAACTGTGAGACAACTACAAAATGAGTAACACATGTGTAATTGGATTATAAGGAGAAGAAAGAAAGGAACATAAATATTTCAAGTGATAATGATTAAGCATTTCTTCAAAATTATGTCGGATATGAAAGAAAAGCTTCAGGAACCTTAGAGACCAACAAGCAGGATAAATATATAAACAAAACAAACATGCTGTCTGTTTTTGTAAACAAGGCAAAAACAAAACAAAACAAACTGTACCTAGGCATATCATATTAAATCTTTCAAACTTCAAAAATAAAGAAAAACTTTGAAAAAAGCTAGATGGAAAAAAACACCTTATTTATAGAGGAGCAAAGACAAGAATTGCATGCAGCTGCTCCTTAGAAAACATGCAAACAGGAAGAAAGTGTAGTGAAATGTTTAAAGTGTTAAGAGGAAAAACGCAAGAATCTAAAATTCTGTATCCTACAAAAATGTCCTTCAAAAGTGAAGAAGAAATGAAGCCTTTCTCAGACAAAAAAGCATTGAGGGATTTGTTGCCAATAGACATGCCTTCTGAAAATATTAAAGGAAGTTCTTCAGAGAGAAGGAAAATGGTATAGGTGAGAAATATAACTATACATAAAGAAATAAATAATTTTATGTTGTTTTTCTACATGTATAATTGAATAAATGAAGGTAAAAAATACTCTGTATATTATATATAGATTTATGTTTACTTATGTATACATGGAATAAATGACAGTAATAATACAATGGAAGAGAGGGAGGAATTACAAACATTTTGTTATTATATGGTACTTTCACTATATATGAAGTGGTATAGCATTATTTAAAATGGATTTAGATTGTTTTGGATTGGTAATAAGTGTATATTACAAACTGTAGGGCAAACAATAAAAAAAAGTTTTAATGCTGGCAATGATTTTTAAAATATGACACCTAAAGCACAAGTAACAAAATAAAAAATAAGTGTGACTACATCAAAATAAAATGCTCTTGCATAGCAAGAGAAAAAATTGACAAAGTTTAAAAAAAAAAAAACAAAAAAAAACTATAGAGGGGCAGTCCTAAGATGGAGGAAAGACAGGGAGACCACTTTCTCCTCCACAAATGCATCAAAAGTTCACTTGAATGCTGAGCAACTTCCACAAAACAACTTCTGAATGCTGGTAGAGGACTCCAGGCACCCAGAAAGGCAGCCCATTCTCTTTGAAAGGAGGTAGGACAAAATATAAAAGACTAAAAGAGAGACAAAAGAGTTAGGGATGGAAACCTGTCCCGGGGAGGGAGTTGTGAAGGAGGAGAAGTTTCCACACACTAGGAAACCCTCTCACCAGCAGGTCTGTGGGGGGAGTTTTCGAATCTCAGAGGGCAACATAACCTGGAGGGGAAACACACACACACACACACACACACACACACACACACACACACACACACAGAGAATACAAGCCTTAACCACAACTCCCAGTGGAGAAATAGCCCAGACGCTCAGGTCTGCCACCAGTAAGTGGGGGAGGTGCAGGTTGCATACTTCAGGTAAGGACAGGGCCTGAATGCCCTGAAGACAATCTGATGGAGCTAACATGAGATAGCAACTCAACCTGTGGGATAGACAGAGACAGAGAAAGAAGAGAGAGAACTTTCATGTGAAAAGCTCTAACCTAAGGCAAAGCCTGGCTGGTTCACAGATAAAAAGGATTGAGTGAATGCCAAAGGAGAGCTAGCCTGCTGTGGACTGGCCCATCCCCCACGAGAGGCAGAGAGGCAGGTGGGCGACAGCCAGAGCCAGAAGGCAAGAGGCAATCTTGGCCCCAGAGATAGCATCCACTGTGAGAAGGTTCCCAGTTGCTAACAAATTCTTTCTGGGATTCTGGACAGTTGACATCTGCCAGAAGGGTCACAGCCTGAGATCAGCTCCCCAGATGAGACACACTGCACACCTGAGATGGCACTCTCATGGTGCACCCAGGAAACCGAGCAGCTGGGATCGGGGAGGTGATTAAGACACACCGCCCACCTGGAATAGTGAACTCTCCATGCACCTGGTCACCTGAGCTCCTCAGACCTGGGAAGGGCACAAAATTCAGGCCCAACCAAGTCTGTGCCTTTGTGGAGTACCCAAAAACCTGAACCTGAACAGCTTAGATGTGGGAAGTGCACAAAACCCAGCACCTGCTTTGGAAAGTTCCCCTTCAGAGCAACCTGGAGCCTGAGCAGTGTAGATAGGGAGAGCACACATGCTGTGGGTGGGGGCAAACCCAGTGTGGTCCATACACTGCGAGGACTCCCCACACAAGCCAGTGATTTTTTTTTTTTTTTTGCAGTGTTCATCCCTCCCCACAGCACAATTGAACAAGTGAGCCTAAATAAATGACCACCTTCCTACCCTTGTGTCAGGGCAGAAGTTAGATACTGAAGAGACCTGCAAACAGAAGAAGCCAAAATAAACAGAGGGAACCGTTTTAGAAGTGACAGGTGCAACAGATTAAAACCCTGTAGTCAGCACAGAATACAATGGAAGGGCCTATAGATCTTGAGAAATATAAGATGGAACAAAGAACTATCTGAAACTGAACTGACCCCACACTTCCCACAACAGCTCCAGAGAAATACCTAGATATATTTTTACTATAATCATTTTTTTAATTTTTAATATTTTTAAAACTTTTAAGTCCTCTATAAATCCTTTAATTTTCATTTTTACAACCTACTATTACCTTGAATGGAGAAGGCAATGGCACCCCACTCCAGTACTCTTGCCTGGAAAATCTCATAAATGGAGGAGCCTTGTGGGTTATAGTCCATGGGATCGCGAAGAGTTGGACAGACTGAGCGACTTCACTTTCAGTTTTCACTCATGTGTTGGAGAAGGCAATGGCATCCTGCTCCAGTACTCTTGCCTGGAAAATCCCATGGACAGAGGAGACTGGTAGGCTGCCATCTCTGGGATCGCACAGAGTTGGACACGACTGAAGTGACTTAGCAGCAGCAGTACCAGCATTACCTTGGGAAAAAAAAATATTTTTAAAGCAAACTTAATATATATTTTAAAATAATTTTTGTTATTTTGTTTTGTTTTTTAAATAGTGTGTTTTTGAGAGTCTAGCCTCTACTCTAGATTTTTAATCTTTGCTTTTTGGTATTTGTTATCAATTTTGTACCTTTAAGAATATAATCTTCAGTACCCACTTTTACTTAGGGGTGTGATTACTGGCTTTTGACTCTCCATTTTCTCTCCCAGATCACCTCTATCTCCTCCCTCCCCTTTTCTCTTCTCTATTTAACTCTGTGAATCTCTCTGGGTGTTTGGGCTGTGAAGACCACTTAGGGAACTGATTACTGGCTAGCTTGCTCTCTCCCCTTTTGATTCCCCCTCTTCTTCTCCTGATCATCTCTATCTCCCTCTTCTCCTCCCTCTTCTCTTATCAATGTAACTCTGTGAACCTCTCTGGGTGTCCCATAATGTGGAGAATATTTTCACCATTAACCTAGAAGTTTTATCACTGGTGCTATATGGATGGAGAAGTCTTGAGGCTACTGTAAGAATAAGACTGAAAGTCAGAGGCAGGAGACTTAAACCCAAAACTTGAGAACACCAGAGAACTCCTGACTCCAGGGAAAATTAATCGACAAGAGCTCATCCAAAAGCCTCCATACCTACACTGAAACCAAGCTCCACCCAAGAGCCATAAATGTAGCCTTGATAAATTAAAAAAGAAAAAAAAATTGAAATCATTTCATACATCTTTTCGGATCAAAATGCAGTGAGATTAGATGTCAACTACAGGGGAAAAGCTATTAAAAATACAAACATATGGAGGCTAAACAACATGATTCTAAATAACCAACAAATCACAGAAGTAATCAAAATATGCATAGAAACAAATGAAAATGAAAACACAAGAACACAAAACCTATGGGATTCAGTAAAAGCAGTGCTAAGGGGAAGGTGTTGCTAAAATGTTTTCATGCCAACCAAGGTCCATCTAGTCAAGGCTATGGATTTTCCAGTAGTCATGTATGGATGTGAGAGTTGGACTATACAGAAAGCTGAACACCAATGAATTGATGCTTTTAAATTGTAGTTTTAGAGAGGACTCTTGGGAGTCCCTTGGACTGCAAGGAGATCCAACCAGTCCATCCTAAAGGAGATCAGTCCTGGGTGTTCATTGGAAGGACTGATGTTGAAGCTGAAACTCCAATATTTTGGCCACCTGATGTGAAGAGCTGACTCATTTGAGAAGATCCTGATTCTGGGAAAGATCGAGGGCAGGAAGAGAAGGGGATGACAAAGGATGAGATGGTTGGATGGCATCACTGACTCAATGGACATGAGTTTAGGTAAACTCTGGGAGTTGCTGACAAACAGGGAGGCCTGGTGTGCTGTGGTTCATGGGGTTGCAAAGAGTCAGGCATGACAGAATAACTGAACTGAAGTGAACTGAAGGGAAAGCTTCATAGCAATACAAGCTTAACTCAAGAAACAGGAGAAACATAAAAAAAAAAATAATAACCTAACTTTACATGTAAAGCAACATGAAAAAGAAGAAATGAAGAATTTCAGGGTGAGTAGAAGGAAATAAATCATAAAAATTAGAGCAAAAATAAGTGAAAAAGAAACAAAGTAGACTATAGTAAAAGTCAACAAAACTGAGAAGATAAATAAAATCAACAAACCATTAGCCAGAGTCATCAAGAAACAAAGGGAGAAGAATCAAATCAACAAAATTAGAAATGAAAATGGAGAAATCACATTAGACAACACAGAAATACAAAGGATCATAAGAGACTAGTATCAGCAATTATATGCCAATAAAATGGACAACTTGGAAGAAATGGACACATTCTTAGAAAAGTATAACCTTCCAAAACTGAACCAGGAAGAAATAGAAACTCTTAATAGACCCATCACAAGCACATAAATCAAAATTCTAATCAGAAATCTTCCAACAAACAAAAGCCCAGGACCAGATGGCTTCACAGCTGAATTCTACCAAAAATTTAGAAAAGAGCTAACAACTATCCTACTCACACTCTTCCAGAAAATTGAAGAGGAAAGTAAACTGCCAAACTCATTCTATGAGGCCATCATCACCCTAATACCAAAACAAGACAAAGATGAAACCAAAAAAGAAAACCACAGGCCAATATTACTGATGAACATAGATGCAAAAATCCTTAACAAAGTACTAGCAAGCAGAATCCCACACTATATTGAAAAGATCTTACATTATGACCAAGTTTGCTTTATCCCAGGGATGCAAGAATTCTTCAATATTTGTAAATCAATCAATGTGACACACCACATTAACAAATTGAAAGATAAAAACTATACGATAATCTCAATAGATTCAGTGAAAGCCTTTGACAAAATTCAACATCCATTTATGATAAAAACCCTCCAGAAAGCAAGCATAGAAGGGACATACCTCAACATAATAAACGTCATACCCAGAAGCAAACATTATCAATGGTGAAAAATTGAAAGCATTTCTCATAAATTCAGGAACAAGACAAGGGTGTCCACTTTCACCACTACTATTCAACATAGTTTTGCAAGTTTTGGCTGGAGCAATCAGAGGAAAAAAAAGAAATAAAAGAAATCCAGGTTGGAAAAGAAGAAGTAAAGCTCTCACTGTTTGTGGATGACATGATTCTCTACATAGAAAACCCTAAAGACACCACCAGAAAATTGTTGGAGCTAATCAATAAATATAGTAAAGTTGAAGGATATAAAATTAATACGCAGAAATCCCTTTCATTCCTATACACTAACAATAGAAAATGAAAGAGAAATTAAGGAAACAATTCCATTTGCCATTGTGTTGAAAAGAATGAAATATTTAGGAATATTCTACCTAAAGAAAGAGAAGACTTATATATATATATAAACTATAAAACACTGATGAAAGAAATCAAAGATGATACAAATAGATGGAGAAATATATGATGTTCATGGATCAGAAGCAACAATATACTGAAAATGAGTATACTACCCAAAGCAATCTATAGATTCAAAACAATTCTTATCAAGCTACCAACGGTATTTTTCAGAGAATTAGAACAAATAATTTCACAATTTGTGTGGAATTACAAAAAACCTAGAATAGCCAAAGCAATCATGAGAAAGAAGAATGGAACTGGAGGAATCAACCTGCCTGACTTCAGACTATAATACAAAGCTACAGTCATTAAGTCAGTATGATACTGGCATAAAGACTTAAAAATAGATCAGCGAAACAAAATGGAAAGCCCCAAAATAAATTCACACACGTATGGACACCTTATCTTCAACAGAGGAGGCAAAAATATACAGTGGAGAAAGGACAATCTCTTTAACAAGTGGTGTTGAGAAAACTGGTCAACCACTTGCAAAAGAATGAAACTAGAACAGTTTCTAACACCACACACAAAAACTCAAAATGGATTAAAAATCTAAAGGTAAGCCCAGAAACTATAAAATTCCCAGATAAAAACATAGGGAAAACTCTCTCTGACGTAAATCACATTAGGATCATCTATGACCCACCTCCCAGAGTAATGGAAATAAAAGCAAAAAAAAAAAAATAGGAGCGAATTATATTTAAAGGCTTTTGCACAATGAAGGAAACTATAAGCAAGGTGAAAAGACATCCTTCAGCATTGGAGAAAATAATAGTAAACTAAGCAACTGTCAAAGAAATAATCTCAAAAATATACAAGCAGCTCATGTAGCTCAATTCCAGAAAAATAAATGACCCAATCAAAAAAATGGGCCAAAGACCTAAACAGACACTTCTCCAAAGAAGACATACAGATGGCTAACAAACACATGAAAAGATGCTCAACATCACACATTATCAGATAAATGCAAATCAAAACCAGTTAGGTACTATCTCACACCAGTCAGAATGGCTGTTATCAAAAAGTCTATAAACAATAAAAGCTGGAGAGAGTGTGGAGAAAAGGGAGCCTGTTTACACTCTTGGTGGGGATGCAAACTAGTACAGCCACTATGGAAAACAGTGTGGAGATTCCTTAAAAAACTGAAAATAGCACTGTCTTACGACCCAGCAATCCCACTGCTGGGCATACACATCAAGGAAATCAGAATTGAAAGAGACACGGGCACCCCAATGTTCACTGCAGCACTGTTTACAAATAGACAGAACATGGAAGCAACCTAGATGTCCATCAGCAGACGAATAGATAAGAAAGTTGTGGTACATATCCACAATGGAATATTACTCAGCTATTAAAAACAATGCATTGGAATCAGTTCTAATGAGGTGGATGAAACTGGAGCCTATTATACAGAGTGAAGTAAGCCAGAAAGAAAAATACCAATACAGTATGTTATTGCATATATATGGAATTTAGAAAGATGGTAATGATGACTGTATATGCGAGGCAGCAAAAGAGACACAGATCTAAAGACCAGACTTTTGGCTTCTGTGGAAGAAGATGATGGTGGAATGATGTGAAAGAATAGCATTAAAACATGTATATTACTATGTGTGAAATAGATTTCCATTCCAGGTTTGATGCATGAGACAGGGTGTTCAGGACCAGTGCATTGGGATGACCCTGAGGGATGGGATCAGGTTGGAGGCGGGAGGAGGGTTCAGGATTGGGGATACGTGTACACCCATCTCTGATTCATATCATTATATGACAAAACGACCCCAATATTGAAAAGTAATTAGCCTCCAATTAAAATAAATTAATTAATTTTAAAAAATTAAAAACTTTTGTGAATCAAAAGATATTATCAGAAAATGAAAAGGCAACCTAAGAAATGGGAGAAAATATTTGCAAATCATAAATTTGATAAGGGATAGTAAATAATAATAACTCATAACTCACAACAAAAAGACAAACAATCCGATTAAAACATTGGCAATGGACTTGAATTGTCTTTTCTCCAAAGTCCAAATGTTCAACAAATGTGTGAATAGATGTAAAATTTATTTCATTTTCAAGGAAATGCAAATCAAAACAACAATGAAATAGTACTTTACGTCCACTAGGATGGCTTTTACTATAAAACAAAAAATACCTTCAGTTAGCTAGTATTGGCAAGGGTGTGGAGAAATAGGAACCTTTGTATGTTGCTGATGATTGTATAAAATGGTGCAGCTGTTGTGGAAAACAGTTTGGCAGTTCTTTGAAAAATTGAACATACAATTATAATATGTCTCACCAATCCCACTGTAAGTATGCAATCCAAAGAAGTAAGATGTATATCCACATAAAAACTTGCACAAGAATGTTTATAGCATCATTAAAGATGGAGACAATCCAATTATCCAACAACAGTTGAATGTATAAATAGTCACATATATAAAATGGAATATTATTCAGTCATCAAAAGGAATGAAGTAATGTGCTATAACTTGAACCTTGAAACAGTATGCTAAGTGAAAGAAGCCAGATACAAAAGCAAATTTATTTTATGATTCCTTTAAGTGAAGTTCCCAGAAGAGGCAAATCCAGAAACAAAAAACGATCTCCTACCCACAGGGGCTGAGGTTAGGAGAGAATGGTGTGTGTGTGTGTTATTACTTAAAAAGAATATGGTGTTCTTCTGGGGTGTTGAAACATTTCTGAAACTGAAGAAAGGAGACTGTTGTACAACATTGTGAATGCATGCACTAAATATCCTTAAATTTATACTATTAAAAAAATCAAAGAATAAAAAAAATTGCAAAGCATATATTTGATAAGTTGTAAATGTCCAAAACATATAGCTAACTAATACATCTCAATGGCAAAACAGCCCCAATAATTCAATTTAAAATGGGCAAATGATCTGAATGGACATTTCTTTCAAAGGCTATATACAAGTGGCCAGAAAGTACATGAAAATATGCTTAAAATCACTAGTATTTAGGAAACTGCAAATCAAAACCACAATGAAATATCACTTCACACCTGTTAGAATGGTCATCATCAAAAAGGCAAGATGCATGGATCTGGAGAAAAGGGAATCCATGTGAAATTCTGGTGGGATTGTCAACTGGTAGTCACTATGGAAAATAGTATGAAGTATCATTTTAAAAATTAAAAAATAAAACTACCATATGATTCAGCAACTCCATTTCAGAAAACATTTCAGAGGAACAAAAATTCTAACTAAGAAAGATGCTCATCCTCATATAACAACATTATTTACAATAGTTAAGACATGGAAACAACTTTAGTGCCCATTGACAGATGAATGGATAAACTTGTTGTTTATCCATATATTTGTTGTTGTTCAGTCACTCAGTCGTATCTGACACTTTGTGACCCAGTGGACTGCAGCAAGCCAGGCTTTCCTGTCCATCACCATCTCCAAAAGCATGCTCAAACTCATGTCCATCAAGTCGGTGATGCCATCCAAATATCTCATCCTTTATTGTCCCCTTCTCCTTCTGCCTTCAGTCTTGCCCAACATCAGAGTCTTTGCCACTGAGTCAGTTCTTTGAAGCAGGTGGCCAAAGTATTGGAGTTTCAGCCTCAGAATCAGCCCCTTTAATGAATATTCAGGGATGATTTTCTTTAGGATTGACTGGTTGGACCTCCTTGCTGTCCCAGGGACTCTCAAGAGTCTCCTCCAACACCACATTTCAAAAACACCATTTCTTCAGTGCTCAGCCTTCTTTATGGTCTAATTCTCACATCCATACATGATTACTGGAAAAACCATAGCTTGGACTATACAGACTATATTGGCAAAGTACTGTGTCTGCTTTTTAATATGCTGTCTAATTTTATCATAGCTTTTCTTCCAAGGAGCAAGTGTTTTCTAATTTCATGACTGCTGTCACCATCTGCAGTGATTTTGGAGCCCAAGAAAATAAAGTGTGTCACTGTTTCCATTGTTTCCCCATCTATTTGCCATGAAGTGATGGGACTGGATGCCATGATCTTAGCTTTATGAATGTTGAGTTTTAAGCCAGCTTTTTCACTCTCCTCTTCCACCTTCATCAAGAGGCTCTTTACTTCCTCTTTGTTTTCTGCCATAAAGGAAGTGTCATCTGCATGTCTGTGATTATCAATATTCCTTCAGGCAATCTTGACTCCCATTTTTTTTCATCCAGCCTAGCATTTCACATGATGTACTCTGCATAGAAGTTAAATAAACAAGGTGACAATATATAGCCTTGACATACTCTTTGACCAATTTTGACATACTCCTTTCCCGATTTGGAACCAGTCTGCTGTTCCATGACTGGTTCTAACTGTTGATTCTTGGCCTGCATAGATTTCTCAGTAAATAGGTAAGACGGTCTAGTATTCCCAACTCTTTAAGAATTTTCCGCAGTTTTATGTGATCCACATAGACAAAGGTTTTAGTGTAGTCAATGAAGCAGAAGTAGATGGGTTTTTTGTTGTTGTTTTGTTTTGTTTTGTTTCTGGAATTATCTTACTTTTTCTATGATCTAACGGATAATGGCACCTCTTCTTAATATCTTCTGCTTTTGTTTGGTCCATACCATTTAATCCTTTTTTGTGCCTATCTTTCCACGAAATGTTCCCTTGGTATCTCTAATTTTCTTGAAGAGATTTTTAGTCTTTCCCATTCTATTGTTTTCCTCTAATTTTTGCATTGTTCACTTAGGAAGATATTGCTCCTCATTATTCTTTGGAACTCTGCACTCAGTTGGCTATGTCTTTCCTTTTCTCCTTTGCCTTTTGCTTCTCTTCTTTTCTCAGCTATTTGTAATGTGACCTCAGACAATAATTTTGCCTTCTTGCATTTATTTTTCTTCAGGATATTTTTGATCACTGCCTCCTGTACAATGTTGTGAACCTCTGTCCATAGTTTTTCAGATGCTGTGTCTATCAGATCTAATGCCTTGAATCTATTTGTCACTTCCATTATATAGTTGTAAGGGATATAGTTTATGTCATACCTTAATTGCCTAGTGGTTTTCCCTATGCACCTTAATTTAAGTTTTAATTTTGTAATGAGTTAATGATCTGAGCCACAGTTAGCTCCTGGTCTTGTTTTTGATGACTGTATGAGATTATATATATACCAAAAGGGAGTATTATTTAACCTTAAAAACAAGGTAATTCTGTTATGTGAAGGGAACTTGAGGGTATTATGCTAAGTCAGACAGAGTAAAACAAATACTGCTTGAGCTTACTTACATGTGGATTCTAAAATAAAAGAAAACAAAACCAAAAACTCCAAACTCATAGAAAAGCTGATCAGGATTGTGATTACTAGAGGTGAGTGTTAAGAATAAAGGGAATTGGAGAAAGGTGGTCAAAAGGTACAAACTTCAAGTTATAAGATAAAGAACTACTAGGAATATAGAGTAATTAAGAGGGTAAATCATGACTTCTCCTCACAAGGAAGCAGTTTCTTTTTTTTTGCTTGCCGTTTTCTTCTTAATGTACCTATATGCGATGATGAATATTAACTAAACATATTACAGTAATGTTTCACAATATGTATAAGTCAAACCGTTATGATTTTATACCTTAAACAGGTACAGTGATATATGTCAATTACATCTCAATAAAATTGGGGAAAAAAAAAAAAAAACTTTTGAAAAGTAGTATTTGAAATAGTAAGAAATGAGAGAAAAATGGAACCAAATAAAAAAGTCAAATAAAACCAGAAAAGGGAGAAAATCTGTGGAAGATAAAAATGGATCAGAGGACAAAGGCAAAAAATAGAAAATTGTAATACATATGGTAAATATTTATTTTATTTTAGTAATGTTTCATCAGAATGCATATTTATTTATCTTTTAATATAAAATTATTTATTTTAATTGGAGGCTAATTACTTTACAATATTGTAAATATTGCCATACTTTGACACAAATCAGCCACTGGTGTACATATGTACCCCATCTTGAACCCCCCTCCCACCTCCATCCCCATCCAATCCCTCTGGGTTGTCCCAGTGCACCGGCTTTGAGTGCCCTGCTTCATGCATCAAACGTGGACTGGTAATCTATTTCAAGAATGTTAATATAAAGGTTTCAATGCTATTCTCTCAAATCATCCCACCTTTGCCTTCTGCCACAGTGTCCAAAAGCCTGTTCTTTACATCTGTGTCTCTTTTGCTGTCTCGTATATAGGGTCATCATTAACATCTTTTTAAATTCCATATATATGTGCTACCATGGTGTATTGGTGTTTTTCTTTCTGACTTACTTCACTCTGTATAATAGGCTCCAGGTTCATCCACTTCATTAGAACTGACTCAAATTTGTTCTTTTAAATATCTGAGTAATATTCCATTGTGGATATGTACCACAACTTTCTTACCTATTTGTCTGCTGATGGACATTTAGGTTGCTTCCATGTCCGGTCTACTGTAAACAGTGCTGCAATGAACACTGGGGTACCCGTATCTCTTTCAATTATGGTTTCCTTGGTGTGTATGCCCAGCAGTGGGATTGCTGGATCATAAGGCAGTTCTATTTCGAGTTTTGTAAGGAATCTTAATACTGTTCTCCATAGTGGCTGTACAAGTTTGCATTCCCACCAAGACTATAAGAGGGTTCCCTCTACTCCACACCCTCTCCAGCATTTATTGTTTATAGACTTTTTGTTGGTGGCCATTGTGACTTGCATGAAATAATACCTCACTGTTGTTTTTATTTGCATTTCTCTGCTCTTGAGAAACCTATATGCAGGTCAGGAAGCAACAGTTAGAATGGACATAGAACAACAGGCTGGTTCCAAATAGGAAAAGGAGTATATCAAGGCTGTATATTGTCACCCTGCTTATTTAACTTATATGCAGAGTACATCAGGAGAAACACTGGACTGGAAGAAACACAAGCTGGAATCAACATTTCCGGGAGAAATATCAATAACCTCAGATATGCAGATGACACCACCCTTATGGCAGAAAGTGAAGAGGAACTCAAAAGCCTCTTGATGAAAGTGAAAGAGGAGAGTGAAAAAGTTGGCTTAAAGCTCAACATTCAGAAAACGAAGATCGTGGCATCTGGTCCCATCACTTCATGGGAAATAGATGGGGAAACAGTGGAAACAGTGTCAGACTTTATTTTTGGGGGCTCCAAAATCACTGCAGATGGTTATTGCAGCCATGAAATCAAAAGACACTCCTTGGAAGGAAACTTATGACCAACCTAGACAGCATATTCAGAAGCAGAGACATTACTTTGCCAACAAAGGTCCATCTAGTCAAGGCTATGGTTTCTCCTGTTGTCATGTATGGATGTGAGAGTTGGACTGTGAAGAAGGCTGAATGCCGAAGAATTGATGGTTTTGAACTGTTGTGTTGGAGAAGACTCTTGAGAGTCCCTTGGACTGCAAGGAGATCCAACCAGTCCATCCTAAAGGAGATCAGTCCTGGGTGTTCGTTGGAGGGAATGATGCTGAAGCTGAAACTCCAGTACTTTGGCCACCTCATTCGAAGAGTTGACTCATTGGAAAAGACTCTGACGCTGGGAGGGATTGGGGGCAGGAGGAGAAGGGGACGACAGAGGATGAGATGGCTGGATGGCATCACTGACTTGATGGACGTGAGTTTGAGTGAACTCCGGGAGTTGGTGATGGACAGGGAAGCCTGGCGTGCTGCAATTCATGGGGTTGCAACGAGTCGGACACGACTGAGCAACTGAACTGAACTGATAATGAGTGATGTTGAGCATCTTTTCATGTGTTTGTTAGCCAACGGTATGTCTTCTTTGGAGAAATGTCTTTTTAGGGCTTTGGCCCATTTTTTGATTGGGTCATTTATTTTTTCTGGATTTGAGCTATATGAGCTGCTTGTATATTTTTGCAATTAAATGTTTTGTCAGTTGTTTCATTTGCTATTATGTTCTCCCTTTCCGAAGGCTGACTTTTTGCCTTGCTTATAGTTTCCTTCATTGTGCAAAAGCTTTTAAGTTTAATTAGGTCCCATTTGTATTCCATTACTCTTGGAAATAATGATGCCCTGGAGGAGGCAAAGGCTACCCAGTCTAGTATTCTGGCCTAGAGAATTCCATGGACTGCATAGTCCATGGGGTCACAAAGAGTCGGACACGACTGAGCAACTTTCACCTCACCTCACTATTGGAAGTGGGTTCCAGTGGATCTTGCTGCGATTTATGTCAGAGAATGTTCTGCCTATGTTTTCCTCTAGGAGTTCTATGGTTTCTAGTCTTACATTTAGATCTTTAATCCATTTTGAGTTTATTTTTGTGTATGATGTTAGAAAGTGATCTAATTTCATTCTTTTACAAGTGGTTGATCAGTTTGGCCAGCACCAATTGTTAAAGAGATTGTCTTTTGTCCATTGTATATTTTTGCCACATTTGTCAAAGATAAGGAGTCCATAGCAGCATGGATTCATCTTTGGGGTTTCTATTTTTTTCCATTGATCTATATTTTTGTCTTTGTGCCAGTACCATACAGTGTTGATGACTACTGCTTTGTAGTATAGTCTGAAGTCAGGCAGCTTGATTCTTCCAGTTCCATTTTTCTTTCTCAAGATTGCTTTGGCTATTTGAGGTTTTGTTGTTGTTGTTGTTGTTGTTGTTGTTGTTGTGTGTGTTTACATACAAATTGTGAAATTATTTGTTCTAGTTCTGTGAGAAAATAATTTTTATAGCTTCATGGAGATTGCATTGAGTCTATAGATTGCTTTGGGTTGTATTTTCACTATATTGGGTAGTATTTTCACTCATTTTCACTATATTGATTCTTCTGATCCATTAACATGGTATATTTCTCCATCTTATTGTGTCATCTTTGATTTCTTTCATCAGTGTTTTATAGTTTTCTATATATAGGTCTTTTGTTTCTTTTGAAAATTTGATGTGAAGTATTTTATTCTTTTCATTGCAATGGTGACTGGGATTTTTTCCTAATTCCTCTTTCTGTTTTCTCATTGTTAGTGTATAGGAATGCAAGGGATTTCTGTGTGTTAATTTTATATCCTGAACCTTTGCTATATTCACTGATTAGCTCTAGTAATTTTCTGGTGGTGTCTTTAGGGTTTTCTATTTAAGGATCATGTCATCTGCAAACAGTGAGAGTTTTATTTCTTCTTTTTCATTCTGCATTCCTTTTATTTCTGTTTCTTCACTGATTGCTATGTCTAGAACCTCCAAAACTATGTTGAATAGTAATGGTGAGTGGGCACCCTTGTCTTCTTCCTGATTTTAGAGGAAATGCTTTCAATTTTTATCCATTGAGGATAATGTTTGCTGTGGGTTTATTCTAGATGGTTTTTATTATGTTGAAGTAGTTTCCTTCTATGCCTGCTTTCTGGAGACTTTTTTTTTTTTTTTATCATAAATGATGTTGAAGTTTTTCAAAGTCTTTCTCTGCATCTATTGAGATAACCATATGGCTTTTATCTTTCAATATGTTAATATGGTATATCACAATGATTTATTTGTGAATATTGAAGAATACTTGCATCCCTTCAGTAAAGCCCACTTGGTCACAATGTATGATCTTTTTAATACACTGCTGGATTCTGTTTGCTAGAATTTTGTTGAGGATTTCTGCATCTATGTTCACCAGTCATATTGACCTATAGTTTTCTTTTTTGGTGGCATCTTTTTCTGGTTTTGGTATTAGGGTGATGATGGCCTCATAGAATGAGTTTGGGAGTTTACCTTCCTCTGTAATTTTCTGGATGATTTGAGTAGAATAGGTCTTAGCTCCTCTCTAAATTTTTGGTAGAATTCAGCTGTGAAGCCATCTGGTCCTGGGCTTTTGTCTGTTGGAAGATTTCTGATTAGAGTTTTAATTTCCATGCTTGTGATGGGTCTCTTAAGAGTTTCTATTTCTTCCTGGTTCAGTTTTGGAAGGTTATACTTTTCTAAGAATTCGTCCACTTCTTCCAAGTTTTCCATTTTATTGGCATATAGAGTGTGATAGTAGTCTCATGATATTTTGTATTTCTGTGTTGTCTGTTTTGATTTCTCCATTTTCATTTATATTTTTATTGATTTGATTCTTCTCCCTTTGTTTCTTGATGAGTCTGGCTAATGTTTTGTCAATTCTATTGTTCTTCTCAAAGAACAAGCTTTAAGTTTTGTTGATTTTTTTCTATAGTCTCCTTCATTTCCTTTTGATTTTTTTTTCATACTCCTCTCTTAATGATTTGTTCTCCATTACTAACTTTGAGATTCTTCTTTTCTTCTGTTTCTAGTTAATTTTGGTGTAAACTTAGATTATTTCTTTGATGTTTCTCCTGTTTTTTGAAGTAAGCTTGTATTGCTATGAACCTTCCTCTTAATACTGCTTTTACTGAATCCCATAGGTTTTGGGTTGTCGTGTTTTCTTTTTCATTTGTTTCTTTGCATATGTTGATTCCTTTTTTATTTCATCTGTGATCTGTTGGTTATTCAGAAATTTGTTGTTCAGTCTCCATATGTTTGCATTTTTAATAGTTTTTTCCCTTTCATTGCTATCTAATCTTAACACACTGTGATCAGAAAAGGTGCTTGAAATGATTTCATTTTTAAAAAATTTACCGAGGCTAGATTTATGGTCCAGGATGTGATCTATCTTGAAGAAGGTTCCATGTGCACTGGAGAAATATGTGAACTCCATTGTTTAAGGGTGAAATGCTCTCAGTTCAGTTCAGTTCAGTTGCTCAGTTGTGTCCGACTCTTTGCGATCCCATAAATTGAGGAATGCCAGGCCTCCTGTCCATTTCTAACTCCTGGACTTCATTCAAACTCATGTCCATCAAGTCGGTGAGGCCATCCACCAACTCATCCTCTGTCATCCCCTTCTCCTCTTGCCCCCAATCCTTCTCAGCATCAGGGTCTTTTCCAGTGAGTCAACTCTTCACATGAGGTGGCCAAAATACTGGAGTTTCAGCTTTAGCATCATTCCCTCCAACGAACACCCAGGACTGATCTCCTTTAGGATGGACTGGTTGGATCTCCTTGCAGTCCAAGGGACTCTCAAGAGTCTTCTCCAACACCACAGTTCAAAAACATCAATTCTTTGGCATTCAGCCTTCTTCACAGTCCAACTCTCACATCCATACATGACCACAGGAGAAACCATAGCCTTGACTAGATGGACCTTTGTTGGCAAAGTAATGTCTCTGCTTTTGAATATGCTATCTAGGTTGGTTATAACTTTCCTTCCAAGGAGTAAGCATCTTTTAATTTCATGGCTGCAATAACCATCTGCAGTGATTTTGGAGCCCCCCAAAATAAAGTCTAACACTGTTTCCACTCTTTCCCCATCTATCTATAATGAAGTGATGGGAACAGATGTCATGATCTTAGTTTTCTGAATGTTGAACGTTAAGCCAACTTTTTCACTCTCCTCTTTCACTTTCATCAAGAGACCTTTTAGTTTCTCTTCTTTCTGCCAAAAGGGTGGTGTCATCTGCATATCTGAGGTTACTGATATTTCTCCTGGCAATCTTGATTCCAGATTTTGCTTTTTCCAGCCCAGTGTTTCTCATGATGTACTCTGCACATAAGTTAAATAAGCAGAGTGACAATACACAGCCTTGACGTACTCCTTTTCCTATTTGTAACCAGTCTGTTCCATGTCCATTTCTAACTGTTGCTTTCTGACCTGCATGTAGGTTTCTCAAGAGGCAGGTAAGGTGGTCTGGTATTCCCCTCTCTTTCAGAATTTTCCACAGTTTATTGTGGTCCACACATGCAAAGGCTTTGGCATAGTCAATAAAGCAGAAATAGATGTTTTTCTGAAATTCTCTTGCTTTTTCGATGATCCAGCAGATGTCGGCAATTTGGTCTCTGGTTCCTCTGCCTTTTCTAAAACCAATTTGAACATCTGGAAGTTCACGGTTCACTTACTGCTGAAGCCTGAGTTGCAGAATTTTGAGCAATATTTTACTAGCATGTGAGATGATGCAAAGGTGAGATATTTTGAGAATTCTTTGGAATTGGCTTTCTTTGGGATTGGAATGAAAACTGACCTTTTTCAGTCCTGTGGCCACTGCTGAGTTTTCCAATTTTGCTGTCATGTTGAGTGCAGCACTTTCACAGCATCATCTTTCAGGATTTGACATAGCTCAACTGGACTTCCATCACCTCCACTAGCTTTGTTCATAGTGATGCTTCCTAATGCCCACTTGACTTCACATTCCAGAATGTCTGGCTCTAGGTGAGTGACCATACCATCGTGATCATCTGGGTCATGAAGCTCTTTTTTGTACAGTTCTTCTGTGTATTCTTGCCACTTCTTCTTAATATCTTCTGCTTCTGTTAGGTCCATACCATTTCTTTCCTTTACTGAGCCCATCTTGGCATGAAATGTTCCCTTGGTGTCTCTAATTTTTTTGAAGAGATCTCTAGTCTTTCCCATTCTGTTGTTTTCCTCTATTTTTTTTGCATTGATCGCTGAGGAAGGCTTTGTTATCTCTTCTTGCTATTCTTTGGAACTCTGCATTCACATGCTTACATCTTTCCTTTTCTCCTTTGCTTTTCACTTCTCTTCTTTTCACAGCTATTTGTAAGGCCTCCTCAGACAGCAATTTTGCTTTTTTGCATTTCTTTTCCACGAGGATGGTTTTGATCCCTGTCTCCTGTTTGTACCTCTGTCCATAGTTCATCAGGCACTCTCTCTATCAGATCTAGTCCCTTAAATCTATTTCTCACTTCCACTGTATAATCATAAGGGATTTGATTTAGGTCATACCTGAATGGTCTAGTGGTTTTCCCCATTTTCCTCAATTTAAGTCTGAATTTGGCAATAAGGAGTTCATGATCTGAGCCACAGTCAGCTCCCAGTTTTGTTTTAGCTGACTGTATAGAGCTTCTCTATCTTTGGCTGCAATGAATATAATCAGTCTGATTTCAGTGTTGACCGTCTTGTGATGTCCATGTGTAGAATCTTCTTTTGTGTTTTTGGAAGAGGGTGTGTGCTATGACCAGTCTATTCTCTTCGCCAATCTCTATTTGCCTTTTCCCTGCTTCATTCTGTCCTCCAAGGCCAAATTTGCCGGTTACTCCAGGTGTTTCTTGACTTCTTACTTTTGCATTCCAGTCCTCTATAATGAAAAGGACTTTTTTTTTTTTTTTTTTGGTGTTAGTTCTAAAGGGTCTTGTAGATCTTCATAGAGCCATTCAACTTCAGCCTTTTCAGCATTACTGGTCGGGGCATAGGCTTGAATTACTGTGATATTGAATGGTTTGCCTTGGAAACAAACGGAGATCATTCTGTCATTTTTGAGATTGCATCCAAGTACTGCATTTCGGACTCTCTCGTTGACCACGATGGCTGCTCCATTTCTTCTGAGAGATTCCTGCCTGCAGTAGTAGATATAATGGTCATCTGAGTTAAATTTACCCATTTTAGTCAGTCCATTTTAGTTCGCTGATTCCTAGAAAGTCAACATTCACTCTTGCCATCTCCTGTTTGGCCACCTCCAATTCGCCTTAATTCATGGACCTGACATTCCAGGTTCCTATGCAATATTGCTCTTTACAGCATTGGACCTTGCTTATATCACCAGTCACATCCACAACTGGGTATTGGTTTTGCTTTGGCTCCATCCCTTCATTCTTTCTGAAGTTATTTCTCCACTGATCTCCAGTAGCATATTGGGCACCTACCGACCCGGGGAGTTCCCCTTTCAGTATCCTATCATTTTGCCTTTTCATCCTGTTCATGTGGTTCTCAAGGAAAGAACACTGAAGTGGTTTGCCATTCACTTCTCCCGTGGAACACATTCTGTCAGACCTCTCCACCATGACCCGCCCATCTTAGGTGGCCCCACACAGCAGCATGGCTTAGTTTCAGACAAGGCTGTTGTCCGTCTGATTAGATTGACTAGTTTTCTGTGATTATGGTTTCAGTGTATCTGCCCTCTGATGCCCTCTCCAACACCTACCTTCTTAATTGGGTTTCTCTTACCTTGGACGTGGGGTGTTTCTTCATGGCTACTGCAGCAAAGCGCAGCCACTTCTCCTTACCTTGGACGAGGGGTATCTCCTCATGGCCTCCCCTCCTGACTTTGACTGTGGAGTAACTCCTCTCGGCCCTCCTTTGCCTACACAGCCACCACTCCATGGACATGGGCTTGCTCCTCTCGGCCACCTCACCTGACATCAGGCATGGAGTAGCTCCTCCCGGCCACCGCCCTGACTTCGGGCATGGAGTAGCTCCTCTTGGCTGCCACCCTTGACCTTGGACGTGGGGTAGCCCCTCTCAGCCGCTCCTGTGCTGACGCAGCCTGGCACTCTCAGTCTCAGCCCCTGACTTTGGGCGAGGGGTAGCTCCTCTCGGCCATGCTTCTGCATGGTCCATCTCAGCCAACGTGCTTTGGTGAAATGCTCTAGAGATATCTATTAGGACTAACAGGTCCATTGTATTATTTAGAGCTTGTGTTGCCTTGCTAATTTTCTGTTTATCTATTCATAGGTGTGAGTGGGGTATTAAAGTCTCCCACTATTATTGTGTTATTGTTAACTTCCCCTTTCATACTTTTTGGCATTTTCCTTATGTATTGAGGTGCTCCTATGTTGGGTGCATATATATTAATAATTGTTATATCTTCTTCTTGGATTGATCCTTTGATCATTATGGACTGTCCTTCTCTGTCTCTTTTCAAGGTCTTTATTTCAAAGTCTGTTTTATCTGATATGAGTACTGCTACGCCTGCTTTCTTTTGGTCTCCGTTTGTATGAAATATCTTTTTTAGCCCTTCACTTTCAGTCTGTATTTGTCCCTTGGTCTGAGGTGGATCTCTTGTAGACAGCAGGTATAGTGCTCTTGTTTTATTTTATCCATTCAGCCAGTCTTTGTATTTTGGTTGGGGCATTCAACCCATTTACATTTAAGGACATTTTTGAGAAGTATGATCCTGTTACCATTTACTTTGTCATTTTGGGTTCGATTTTATAAACCTTTCTATGTTCCATGTCTAGAGAAGACCATTTAGCGTTTGTTGAGCTGGTTTGGTGGTGCTGAATTCTTTCAGCTTTTGCTTGTCTGTAATCTTTTGATTTCTATTTCATATCCGAATGGGATCCTGCTGGGTATAGTAATCTTGGTTGTAGGTTTTTCTCTTTCATCACTTTAAGTATGTCCTGCCATTCCCTTCTGGCCTGAATATTTCCTGTTGAAAGTTCAGCTCTTATTCTTATGGTGATCCCCTTGTGTGTTATTTGTTGCTTTTCCCTTTGCTGCTTTTCATATCTGCTCTTTGTGCTTAATTTTTGTTAGTTTGATCATTATGTGTGTTGGGGTGTTTTGCCTTGGGTTTATTCTGTTTGGGACTCTCTGGGTTTCTTGGACTTGGTTGGCTACTTCCTTCCCCATTTTAGGGAAATTTTCAACTATTATCTCCTCAAATATTTTCTCATGCCCTTTCTTTCTGTCTTCATCTTCTTCTGGGACAGCTATGATTCGAATGTTGGAGCATTTAACATTGCCCCAGTGGCCTCTGAGGTTGTCCTCATTTCTTTTAATTCTTTTTTATTTTTCCCTTTCTGATTCATTTATTTCCACCATTCTATATTCCACCTCACTTATACTTTCTTCTGCCTCAGTTATTCTACTCTTGGTTCCCTCCAGAGTGCTTTTGATCTCTGTTACTTCATGATTAATTATTGACTGATTCTTCTTTATTTATTCTCAGTCCTTGTTAAATATTTCTTACATCTTCTCAATCCTTGTCTCTAGTCTATGTATTTGTAACTCCATTTTGTTTTCAAGGTCTTATATCATCTTTACTATCATTATTCTGAGTTCTTTTTCAGGTAGACTCCCTATCACCTCCTTTTTTGGTTTGTTTTGGTGGATTATTATCATGCATCTTCACATGCTAAATATTTCTCTGCCATTTCATTTTGTTTAGATTGTTGTGTTTGGGGTGCCCTTTTTGTAGTCTGGAAGTCCATGGTTCCTCTTTATTATGGGTTGGGTTGCAGTAGTGGCTAGTCAAGGTTTCCTGGTTAGGGGAGCTTGTGCTTCTGGTTCTGGTGGGTGAAGCTGGATTTCTTCTCTCAGGAATGCAATGTAGTGTCCAGTAGTGAGTTTTGTAGTGTCTATGGGTTTAACATGGCTTTGGGTAGCCTGTCTTTTAATGCTCAGGGTTGTGTTCCTGTTTTGCTGGAGAATTAGCATGGTACTAGAAATTTATCTGGGGTTGTTGTGGGCGGTGTAGGGTCAATTCAGTGTCAGATAGTTCCTTGTTCCAGCTTGTACTTGTTCTCAAGGCCTATAGGTCCCTCTCCAATGCACAGTCAGTATTAATTCCATGGTTTTAGTCTGATGCACTTGCCCTTTTCCAGAGCCATTTCCTCTTCTTTGTTTATTTTGGCTTCCTCTGTTTGTAAGTTTCTTCAGTGCCTAATGTCTGCCTTGAAACAAGGGGGTGAATGTGCCCACTTATTTAGGCTCACTTGTTCAGTTGTGTTGTAGGGAAGGAGGAACACTTCAAACAAGTACCACTGGTATGTGTGGGGTGCGCTTGCAGTGTATGGACCACACTGGTCTGCTACAGCTTAAGGTGGCATGTGCTTCCTGGGTCTACACTGCTCAGGCTCCAGGGTGTTCTTCAAGGGCACTGTCCCAAGTGGACCCTGCATTTCGTGCACTTCCCAGTCTATGCCTCGCAGGTTATTGGGTACTCTGCAAAGACACAGACCTGGATGTTCTGTGTGTTTTGTTCCCTCCCAGGCCTGAGCAACTCAGGTGACCAGGTGCTTGGTAAATACACTGTCCCAGGAAGGGCATGTGTCTTAACCATCTCCCCTGTCCCAGCCACTTGCTTTCCCGGTTGTACCACAAGAGCACCATTTCAGGTGTGCTGTGTGTCCTCTCTGAGGAGCTGCTCTTGGCCTATGACACTCCTGGCAATTGTAAACCAACCAGGATCCCAGGAAGACATGGACAGCAACTGGGAGCCTGCTCACAGTTTGGTGGAAGATGCTGTCTCTGGGGCTGAGATTACAGCACCTCCTTGTCTTCCAGCTCTGGCTATCACATGTCTGCCTCTCTATTTCCATCAGGAGGGGCCTATACAGTAGCCGACTAGCTCTCCTTTGGTATTCTTTGGTATGTGCTCAATCTTTTGTTCTGTGATCATGCCAGGGGCCACTGTGATGCATTAGAGCATTTTGCAGGAAAGATTTTTTTTTTTGTCCCTCTGGAGACCCCACAGTTTGGATTTTTGTCTTGCATTAGCTCCCTCAGATTGTCCTCAGGGCATTCAGGCCCAGTCCTCACCCTAAGAACCGATGATGCAGCCCATGCCTCCCTGCCCAGTCCCCACTCACTGGTGGCAAATGCGAGCACCTGGGCTACTTCTCTGCTAGGAGTTGTGGTTAGGCAAGTATTCTGTTTGTTTTTTTTTTTTTTTCTCCTAGTTATATTTCCCCTTGGAGATTCCATAACTCCAGACAGATCTGCCTGTCAGAGGGTTTCCTATTATGTGGAAATTTTTCCTCCTTCATGATTCACTCCCCAGGATGAGTCTCCATCCCTAAATCTGTTGTCTCTGATTTTGTCTTTTATATTTTGTCCTACCTCCTTTTGAAGAGAATGGGTTGCCTTTCTGGGTGCCTGATTTCCCCTCCTGTGTTCAGAAGTTGTTTTATGGAAGTTGCTCAACATTCAAATTATCTTTTTGATGAATTTTTTGGGGAGAAACTGATCTCCCCATCCTATTCCTTCACCATCTTGGGACTGTCCTTCTAAATATGGTAAATATTAATCCATCTTTATCAGTGATCTCTTTAAATGTCAAATTCTAAATACACCAGGCAAAAGACAGAAATCATCAGAGTAGACCAAGAGTAGACCTAAACCAAATAAGCAAAAAGTTCCCTTTAAATATGAAGATGCATATAGGTTGAAATTAAAGAGATGAAGAAAGATGAATTAATCAAAATAAAGTAATATATTAAATTTAGAACATATTCCAGAGCAAGGAAAATTATCAGGGGTAAAGAAGGGTATTGCATAATGATAAGGGGGTCATTACTTTAAGAAGATACAATTCTTAATGTGTATCCACCAAATAACAGAGTGTCAAAGCACTGGAGGGAAAAAACTGATAGAATTGCAAGGAGAAAAAAAATAAACTCACTATCATAGTTGAAAACTTCAGCAGTCCTCTATCAGAAATAGACAGATCCAGCAAGCAGAACTTAGCAGCATATTCAACTGAATGTAATTGACATCTATAGATCATGTCATTAAACAACAGCACACTATGTTCTTTTCAAACCATTATGGAGCATTCATCAAGATGGACCACATTCTGAGCCACAAAACAAACCCTACAGAATTTAAAATAATAGAAATCATATAAATGCATTCTCTCAGACCACAGTGAAATTAACATAAAGAGAGCTGGAAAAAACCCAAATACTTGGAGATTAAACAACACACTTCTAAATGACACATGGGTCAAAGCACATATCTAAAATTTGAAAATATTTTGAACTAAATTAATGAAAAATCCCAGCAAGTTATTTAGTGCATATTGACAAACTGATGCTAAACTTCATACAGAGATGAAAAGACTCAGAATAGTCAGTTCAGTACTGAAGAAAGATAAGAAACTCAGAGGACTGATGGTACCTGACTTCAAGACTTATCAGGACAATGTGGTATTGATGAATAAATAGACAAATATGTTAATATAACAGAATAGAGAGCCCAGAATAGATCCATGTAAATGTAGTCAGCTAATTTTTGACAAATGAGCAAAAGAAGTACAACAAAGGAAAGACAGCCTTTTCAAAAAATTGTGCTGGAAAAATTAGCATTGATACGATCCATATGCTTCCCCAAAACCCCGCAGTAAAAGTATCTAGATATAGACCTTAAACACTTCACAAAAAATGACTCAAAAGACTTTACAGACCTAAATGCAAAATGCAAAGCTATAAAATTCCTATAAGACACCATAGGAAAAAACCTAGATGACCTTGGGCATGGTGATGACTTTTTAGATATAACAGCAAAGGATAGATCCATTATATAAATAATTGATCAGCTGGACTTCATTGAAATTAAAAATTTCTGATCTGTGAAGGACAATACGAAAAGATTGAGAAGACATGCCACAGAGGGAAAGTTTATGTGCAAAAGACCTTAACAGAAATTTTGCCAAAGATGATATACACATTAGATAAACATATGAAAGGATATTCAACATCATATATCATTAGAGAATTGAAAATTTAAAAAAGCAAAGCAAAACAGTGACATCCCACTACACAGCTATTGAAATGGCTAAAATATTAAACATTGAGAACACCAATGAAAATATGTTTTTTAAATGACAAGACAAAAATACATATATTTAAAATGTAATTAAATTATATTTAAAGCCTCAAATTACCTACCCAGTGAAAGTTTACAAGTTTTGGTCCAACTGGTTATTTTCACTACTTAAAAACCTTTTAATCCACAGATAAACCATTTAAACCATCTGCAATAACAAGAAACGTCAAGACAGAATTTCAATTTCAACCTGAGTTTAGTTCATATTCCATAAAGAATATCTGTTTCAGTGTGAACAGAAAAGAACCTCATCCGCTGCTGTGGGGAGTGGAAAATGTCACATTTCAAACTTTAAATGAACCAGAGATCAGCATGAAAATATTTGTAAAGACATCTCACCTGTGCTTCATTTAATTGTTTTACCTTTTTAATTTTGGCTTTTGTTTCCTAGAAACACACTTTTTTAAACAAGCACTGAAACAGGGCTCTGGAAGTAATGGATTAGTTATAAGTAATTATTCAAATCTTCCCAGAGATTTGAAAGTGAAAGTGGCTCAATCGTGTCCAACTCTTTGAGACTCTATGGACTATACAGTCCATGGAATTCTCCAGACCAGAATACTGGAGTGGGTAGTCTTTCCTTTCTCCAGGGGGTCTTCCTAACCCAAGGATTGAACCTAGGTCTCCCTCATTGCAGGCAGATTCTTTACCAGCTGAGCCACAAGGGAAGCCCAAGAATACTGGAGTAGGTAGCCTATCCCTTCTCCAGTGGATCTTCCCGACCCAGGAATCAAACTGGGGTCTCCTACATTGCAGGTGGGTTTTTTACAAGCTGAGCTACCAGGGAAGCAGAGATTTTAAAACATTCTAAAAAGATGGAAGTGGGATTCTAATTGGCCTTTAAAACTTCCAGTAACATTTTCTTACAATGTGCTGCAAACTAGACACCATTAACACAGCATTTATATAACATGAAACTGAACCATCCTGACTGCCAGCACACCCCATATCTAATATCCACCCTGTGTTAAATGCAGAAATTAAAATTTTCTCACTGGGAATAAAAGATTGTATTCAAATTAAATTTATGCATTCCTTGTTTAAAGAAATACCCTCAAATATTTCAAGCCCTGAAGTAACACTGACCTATTTAATAAAAGTTTATTAAAGAAAAACTTCAGTATAAAAAAAAAATCCAAAACCAATGAGATCCCACTTATTAGAATGGCTAAAATCTAAAACACTGACAACACTGAATACTGACAAGAATGTGGAGCAACAGGTACTCTCATTCATTGTTGGTAGGGATGCAAAATGGTTCAGCTATTTCAAAGACAGTTTGACAGATTCTTACAAAACCAAAAGAACTCTTACTGTATGATCCAGCAGTCATGCTCTTCAGTGTTTACTCAAATGAGCTGAAAATCACATTAGAAAACTATGCTCATGTGTGGGAAAATTAACAAATTGGAACCAGTCACCCTCTCTTGCCCCACACTCTCATGCCCTCCTGTCCCATGTTCTGGAAACAATGACATTCCCTGGCTATGTAATGGCTGAGATAACATATAGCGCTGTTCATGCATGTCACAAGGTACTAGCTTGGTGGCAGGTGACTTTGTGTGATTCGCCTGTAGCAGCTTCACCATGAAAGCCCTGGCTGCTGCTGCATTGGAGCTACATTGGAGCAACATCACCATTATGTTATATGAGGTTATGTTTTGGCTACATATAGCTAGATTATGGTTATGTTATGGCTTCTGCTATGGTGGCTGTGTCAGCCAGCAGAAAGGTTGTGTTATGGCTACCATGCCAGCCAGGAGAGGAGAAGCATGTCTGCACTTCCTGTGGCTCCTCAAGTCTATTTTCAGCCTCTTAGATTGCACCTTGCCTATGCTGGGTTCAGTGAACAGTGAATCAGTGTGAACAGCAAGACAATAGGTGCTGTTAACAGGATAAGTAAGACACAATGTATATTTATGTGACATGCATATTATGCAGCTTTATTCATAATTCCCAAATATTAGATATAATGATGATGTTCTTTAGTAGGTGAGTGGATTGATAAACTGTTGTACATCTAGACCATGTAACATTATTCCTTGCTAATAGAAATGGATTATCAAGCCATGAAAAGCCATAGTGGAAACTTAAATGCACATTACTAATTGAAAGAAGCCAATCTGAAAAGGCTACATACTGTGTGATTTCAATTATATGACTTTCTGGAAGAGGCAAACTTGAGCTTCCCTGGTGGCTCAGTGGTAAAGGACCCACCTGCCAATGCAGGAGATGCAGGTTCAATCCCTGGGTTGGAAAGATCCCCTGAAGAAGGAAATGGATACCCACTCCAATATCCTTGCCTTTGAAATCCTATGGACAGAGGAGCCTGGTGGACTATATAGTTCATGGGACTGCAAAGAGTGAGACTCGACTTAGTGACTAAGCATGGAGAGAGTAAAAAAAAAAAAAAATCATTTGTTGTCAGGGATTAGGGAGACTCAAAGGATGAAGAGGCAGATAATTTAATTTTTTAATTTATATTTTTTATTGAAGGATAATTGTTTTACAGAATTTTGTTGTTTTCTGTCAAACCTCAACATGAATCATCCATAGATATACGTATATCCCCTCTATTTTGAACCTCTCTCCCATCTCCTTCCCCTTCCCACACCTCTAGGTTGATACAGAGCCCCTGTTTGAGTTTCCTGAGCCATACAGCAAATTCCCATATTTTACATATGGTAATATAAGTTTCCATGTTACTCTTTCCATATATCTCACCCTCTCTTGCCTTCTCCCTGTGTTCCTAACTCTATTCTCTATGTCTGTTTCTCCATTTTTAGGTCAGTGAAAATATTAATGTTTTGTATGATACTATAATGATGAATGCATATCCTTATACATTTGCCAAAACCCATAGAGTGTACAACACCAACAGTGAATCTTAATGTAAGTTATGAACTTACATTAAGATAATAACATGTCAGTATAGTTTCATTGATTGTAGCTAATGCACCACTCTGGTGTGAAATATTTACAGTGGGAGAGATTGTGCATGTGTAGGCACAGGGAAGGATTGAGAACTCTCTCTTCTTTCTGCTCAATTATTCTGTGAATCTAAAACTGCTCTATAAAAAGAGTTTATTGAAAAAAAAAGTATCACTGGCAAATAAGTCAACCTCAGTTTCTTGTTTCTAAAACAAGAGGAGATAAAATTATTACATTTATTGGAAAATGACATGTTTATAGCACTAATCTTGTTATGTATGTTGTAATTAAAACTCTGCCTGTCAGCTAGCCTGATCATGATTTATCCACCAACTTTCAGATTCATAATTCATTCTCTAAGACTTGGCCAATCAAAGACTCAGTACTTGAAGCCTAGATTGTATGGGACACTTGAATGATAAGTGCTTCTATGACCTCAAAGGAAATTTTATGTCCCTTTTATTGTTCAGGCAATGCTAGTACCTACTATTCAAAATGATCATTGCCTTTGAATTAAGTGGCATGTGGAGATTCTGCTCCTCTGATTGTTAGCAAGAGGCATCATGTAGTATAATCAGCAAATGGTTGGACTTGAGGTGAAGTCAGAAATCAAAAACAAGAATAATTCAGATTCAGTTTAATCGTGTGTGTGTGTGTGTGTGTGTGCTTAGTCACTCAGTCGTGTCTGACTCTTTGTGACCACTATGGACTGTAGCCTACCAGGCTCCCCTGTCCATGGGATTTCCCAGGCAAGAGTACTGGAGTGGGTTGCCATTCCCTTCTCCAAGGGATCTTCCCGACTCTATTGGTGATCCTGCTTGTGACGCCACTTGTTTCACCTTGTCTCACTGTGTGCACTGTTTGCTGAACAGATGATAGGCAAGGCACGAGCTAAGAGGCTGGAAGAAAATGCACAGAGCTGTAGGAACTGCCAGTGTGTTTGTTCTCTCCTGGCTGGTTCAGGAGCCATAGCAGCAGACATAACTTAACTGCACATAACCCCTCAGAGCTTATCCAGGTGAACCTTACATATACTTGCAGCACAAAAGGTGCCCGTGACCAAGTGAGTACCTTGTGACATGCATGTGCATTGCTATAGGTGATCTCAGCTGTTACACAATCATGCAAACTCATTGTTTACAGAATATGGGGTGATAGGGTGTGAAAGGTGCAGCAAGAGAGACTGACTGGTGCCATCTTGTTAACTTCCCCACATTCCACCCCTTTGGGGTCTCTTGTCCCACAGATTATGCCTTCTGTGGCACCTTCCTAGTGCACAGTGCCACCACTTGAATCCACATCCTGAAACAACAGTAGAGACTACAAAAACAAACTACTAGGGTGCAAGCTATATGCCCAGTACAAAGCAAAACTCAACACCAGATATCACCTGGAACTCATGTTGCAGTCCTTGTCCTCATGGGGCTAGAAGAGCCGACCACTGCACGTGGAGCACCTTTATCTTTCATGGCCAAGTCCAGTCCACCATCTGTCCTTGAGAAACTGCAGGAAAGCCTCCATAGGGGCAACTCTACCCCTGCAGGTTTTTTTTTTTTTTTTTTTAGTAAAGACCTGCAAAACCCCCTTCCCCCAGGCACTGTGGCATTCTCAGCCCACCCACATTATTCCAAATGCTTTCACACTGTTCTAAATCTGCAAGAGAATAAGAGGGTAGTAGCAGATCATAGGACACAGCCGTACAGTATACTTTTCCACTAAATTTACATCAGAGGACACAACCTAAATCTTTCCAGTCTAAATCTACATCATTTGTCTGCCATAGCCACCAATGTATGCACTAGGACTGGGAAACTGCTCTGGCTTGCCATAAACAAGACTGAATTCAGCACCAATGTTAACCAGGGCCATTACTCTCTGTACATTAGCTAGTGACCAGTGAATTGCAAGTTCTACTTAGGGCCTCTTGTCCCTGCTTGGGCTCCTCAGGAGGGCACCTTGGTCTGAACTCTATTCAAAATTCTAACTGAACTGCCCAAATCTCTTGTGTGTGCTTCCCAAACTTAGTAAAGTGCTGCTCCAGTCTCAGTCGCCTCCATAGCTCTATGAGAACACTGGGCTATCAATTTAATTTCTGTAAACTCCTGCTGCCAGTAAATCATCCCACATTTGCATTCTCATCACCTGGATCGGGTCTTTACCAGTTCAGGTGCCTTCGGGGTCTTCACACTTCTAAACCCCACTGACTGCTGTTGTCCCTCTATTTCTCCCGAGCTAGCCACCATCAAGGTCACCTCATAAATCGGGCGCCCCACATAGGGCACAAGAATAGCAGTCAAGGATCCAAGAGGTGGATGGGGTATTGTTCAAAATGGCATCCCACATGCCGCCAGTAAAATGCTTATCATGTGGGCCTTGGATATTTGGGTTAAATACTGACATCTTCATGTCCAGTTCTCTCAGCGGTTGGGTCAACTCAGCTTAGGTATACCATGTACTCACAGCATCTGGGAGCTCTCCCACATTGCATTTGACCACATAGTGTGGATGGCAGTATTAATCCATTCCATCAGGGTGTGTGGTTAGGCACACCCTGTATGAGTCACCTAGCATTCTGCAGCCTTTTTCTCAATAATGGGTGAGTGGTTATAAATGGCAGCTGCTCTATGTCATCCCTAGAACACAGGATACCATTCACCCTATATTCCAGAGTCGCAAAAGCCATGCTGCCAAGGGTTCTGCTTGCTTTTGCCAAAACTGCTTATCCCAGTTGACCAACTCCACTTGAGTGTATGGTCAATATGTTGTGAACTCAGTCACATTGGGGCCCCTTGGGGATGCCTCCTGTGGGCCATAGGCTGCTCATGCTTCACTTTATGCTGTACAACAGGCCTTTCTTCCAAGTGGGGACAGATGGTCTCATAATATTCATCATCAATGTCACTTACAATCTGGCTTTCAGAGATGCTGGGTTCTTCAGGGCCACGGGATTCTTGCTCTAATGCCAATATACATTGTTCTAGTTCTTCCAAGCATCTCTTCACATTGCACAGCAGCATGGTATCACACAGACAAATCCATATTTGCCTCCAGGGCAGTCAGGAAAATCCAGCCCTTGGTGACAGCAGCAGTCTATGCCATCTTGTTTGTCAAATGGGAACTCACCACTTAAAATGGCTTTTCAATGCTCTCTGGTGACCCATCCAGTTCTTCCCAGTCTTTCACCAGAGCCCACGCCAAGAGGATTGCAGCCACATGGTACCACATGCTCTATGATGCCACTGATTTCCTTCATCCAGTGGAGCCTCAGGCCAGCCAACCTGTTAGGTATCCTGCCTACTATGCCAATTGTATTGCTGATCCTGTTCCTGATGCCAGTTGTCTCTCTGTGTCTCACTGTGCACATTGTTTGCTGAACCCATGGTAGGCAAGGCACGAACTAAGAGGCTGAAGAAAATGTGAAGATCTGTAGAAATTGCAGAAATGTTTATTCTCTCCTGGCTGGCACAGCAGCCACAGCAGCAGACATAGCATAACATAACCACACACAACCCCTCATGACTTTTCCAGGTGAAGTTTATATATACTTACAAAACAAAAATAGCTCATGGTCAAGTGAGTACCTTATGAGGCACATGCACAGTGCTATAAGTGATCTCAGTTGTTAATACCATGCAAAGCTATTGTTCACAGAACATGGGGTGAGAGACCTGGGGCAAGAGAACCTGACTAGCAACATCTTGTTAATTTCCCCATATTGACCTAGTAGTTGAACACCCATCTCCTGCACTGGCAAGTGGATTCCTCACTGCTGAAACACCAGGGAACCATCTCTTACCTCAACCAAAAAATTGCAAAAATATAATAAAGATTCAAGATACACATAGAAACATGAGCTAGCAAGAGAGTTATTAGGTTGGTGCAAATGTAATTGTGGTTTCAGACTACAAATTTTAAATCATTATAACTAGGCTCAAACGCATCTTTATTAATCAAAATAAGAACTATTACAACCAACACTTTTTTTTTCCAATGAGAAATGTTTATTTCTTTAGGATTTGAGGAACTCTTGGAAGGCATTTTCTGCCTTCTGCTGCTTGTGGTAGCATTTTCCCTGCAAAAAGTTGTCCAGGTGCTTGAAAAAGTGATAGTTGTTGGGCAAGAGGACAGGTGAATATGGCAGATGAGGCAAAATTCTGTAGCCCAATTCTTTCAATTTTTGAAGCATTGGTTGTGCAACATGCAGTCAGGCAATGTCGTAGAGAAGAACTGGGCCCTTTTTATTGACCAATGTCGCCTGCAGGTGTTGCAGTTTTCAGTGCATCTCATCGATTTGCTGAACATACTTCTCAGATGTAATGATTTTGCTGGGATATAGAAAACTGTGGTGGAACAGATGGGCAGCAGACCATCAAACAGTGACCATGACTTTTTTTTTTTTTTTTTCCATGCAAGTTTGGCTTTGTGAAGTACTTTGGAGCTACTCAGTCCAACCACTGAGATGCTTATCACTAGTTGTCATATGAAATCTACTTTTCCTCTGATGTCAAAATCGATCAAGAAATGGTTTATTTTTGTTGCATACAATAAGAGAAGATGACACTTCAAAACGATTATTGTTTTTGATTTTCAGTTCATGAGGAACTCATTTATCAAGTTTTTACACCTTTCCAATTTGCTTCAAGTGCCAAATGACTGTAGAATATTTGAAATTGTGTTCTTCAGCTACTTCTCATATAGTTGTAAGAGGATCGGCTTCAATGATTCTCTCAGTTGGTCATTGTCAATTTCTGATGGTTGGCCATTATGCCACCACTCCTCATCTCCAAGGCTCTTGTCTCCTTTGCAAAACTTCTTGAACCACCACTGCACTACTATACTTTCATTATCAATTCCTGGGCCAAATGCACTGTTGATGTTGTGAGTTATCACTGCTGCTTTATGACCTGTTTTGAACTTGAATAAGAAAATTGCTCGAATTTGCTCTATGTCTAACATAATTTCCATAGTCTAAAATAAAAATTATATACACTGAAAGTAATGTCATTAGCAGAAAAACATAAAGTGAGAAATGCACATTAAAATGATGTATAACATAGCCACATTTATTTAAGAATGTATTCCAATATCACACAGTAAATTTTCACAATGCAAAAACCTCAATTATTTGGCACCAACTTTAATATTTTAGACAGAAACCCTTCCTTTTGCTTTCATACAGAAACATCCCCTCTATCTATGATTTTAGGAAGTATAATAATTTCTCTGAGGTGTCCTGGCTATGCAAAGGAGAATGTATAGATGCAGAAGTATGTACAAACAAAAGGCTAAGATGTCTGTGTGTCAATGTGGCAGTAAGACTTGAAACAACCATCCTAAATCATTATATTAAAAACATACTCTGATTATCTTAAAGTGTACTGGTGAGAGTTCAACTACAGAGAATGAAATCAACTTACCCCGTTTAGGCAAAAAAAGGATATACTAAAGGGTGTGACTTACATACTTACTGGGGAAGTTGAATAACTAGACTCTAGAGTAAATGTTCAGGAACAATTTCAAAGGTTATATTGCATGACTAAACCACCAAGGGAGCCACAGCCTCTTCTGAGATTAAAAAGTCTCTTATTAAGGCTTCATTGTCAGCAGTATGGACCTGTTTCCCAGTGAAGCTAGTGCAAAGCACGTAGACTTTTTTTTTTTTTTTTTAACCTTGAGAAATGGTCTTAAGGGCAAACAGCAAATGAAAAAAACAATAATTCAAAGAAAACTTACTAAAGCATAGTAGGAAGAGCTAATGTCTGTGTTATTTCAAACATGACCCACTCCCTGTCAACTCAGTATAGCAAGAACTCACTCAAGGCGTGTATAACCCAGAACAGGACTTGATTACACTCTCAGATACCAGCTAGAGAACTACAATACCTTCCCAGGAGGGACAGGTCATTAACATTCCCCATCCTACTCTCCAGTTACCTGTTGCAGAGACTAAGGTTTTGGGTAGTAGGGCTGAGAAGTGAGGATTTTCTTCTTCTATTCATTTCCCTCTTATGGGGAAGAAGCTCTATACTGAGCACAGTGTACTTAAAATACTGGAGCTTCAACTGACATTCAGAGAAGGCACTGGCACCCCACTCCAGTACTCTTGCCTGGAAAATCCTATGGACGGAGGTGGTGGTGGGCTGCAGTCCATGGGGTCACTAAGAGTCGGACAAAACTGAGTGACTTTACCTTCCCTTTTAACTTCCATGCATTGGAAAAGGAAATGGCAACCCATTCCAGTGTTCTTTCCTGGAGAATCCCAGGGATGGGAGAGCCTGGTGGGCTGCCGTCTATGGGTTGCACAGAACTGAACATGACTGAAGAGACTTAGAAGCAGGAGCAGCAGAAGCAATTGACATTGCCCAGCTCATTCACAAAGTGGAGTTTCTTCACCTGGAGAGGTAAGCTGAGAATAGAAGCTACAGCCAACTTCCTCTTCTGAGTACTTACCTCTAAGAGCAGGAATCCCATTTAGAAATAAAATGTTCTGTCCAAACCATTGTGATCCTAAGGTTACTGTGCACAAATCCAAGGCTGTGCCTTCTGAAGGGAGACATAAATGGCTTCACACCAAGGGGAGCATAGACTTCATGAAAACAATTCATTCAGTAACTCAACAAATAAATAATCAACTAGCAACACCAAACCCTGGAAGTGGGGAGAGTGTAATAACCTAAAGTTACCACAATATACTACCCCAAATGCCCAGTTTCCTAAAAGAAGTTGAGACATGCAAAAAATCAGGAAAGTCTGACTTAAACATGAGGGAAACTAAGCGATGACAGAAACTTCCTGTGAAAGTAACTAGATCCTACTTTCACAGAGTATTATTTCAAGGTAGTCATAAACATGTTCAAAGAAGTAAAGGAAATCATGCTTGAAGAAGAAAAGCAATGTATGATCACAATGCTTCATCAACCAGATAATATAAATGAAGATACAGAAGTTATTTTTAATTAAATATTTTTTATATCTTAACTTTGAGATCTCTGTGCAAATATTACCTTCTTTGCTGGTTTTGCATGATCATCCTGTAAAAAATAGCACCCCACTATCCACTCAGATGAAAGGTTGTTGTTGAATCACGCGAATACACCGGGATTCTTGGCCCCCGGAGGAGAAGAATTCAATCCGGGGCCAGAGATGAGGCTTGATCGCTCAGAGCTTTTGTGTAGTAAAGTTTTATTAAAGTATAAAGGAGATAGAGAAAGCTTCTGACATAGGCATCAGAAGGGGGCAGAAAGAGTACCCCCCTGCTAGTCTTTAGCTGGATGTTATATAGTCACTAGCAGTCTGTTAATGAAAGAAAGGAATGTCTTAAAATTCAGATGGGCCATAAAATGATTAACTTGAATCTTGAAGAAGGGCAGACCACCATACAAATAGTTTCATTTACATAGATTAGGGGAACAATATCCATACTGGTTTGTCAAGTAGGTTCTGGGCCAAGAGGCGGAACCGACTTGGAGACAGAGTTTGGGGTAAAGGCATGGTACATTAGCATAGCTTAAGACAAACATTTTCATAAGAAAAAGGCATTGGTTATCTCTAGACTCGAGAATAGCTAACTTCAGGAAGCCGGGTGTCATTATGGCAACACAATATTTTAAGAGAAACCTCCCTTTAAATTTGTATAGAGAAGGAAAAAATATTGCTAGTTTGTTTCCTCCTGCCGCTTAAGAGAGATAAAAATGTCTGACACTTGCAGGCTATTTCCTCTATTTGGAGACCCCTGGCCTTCCTGCCTGTTATCCTCTCATTCCCCCCTTTTCTTTTAGGAGAATTATGTTGCCTAGGGAAAAGGGGCGTCGTTCTCATTCCATAACTACTTCCGAGCTGACAAGGGGCGTTGTCCCTAAATTGGTGAGGCAACATATTCTCCTAATCCTCATATTGAGGATATCTGATCCAGGGGCCCCAAATAGTAGCTGGAGGAAGCTACAGTAGTAGCAGGAGTTTGAGCAACCATTTGTAACTTAAAAGCTTTCATGCGGCTAGAAACAAATCCAGTTATACAATTACAGATGCAGGGAGCAAACAGCAAGAACAAAACAACCAGAATCAAAATTAAGTCACATTATGTCCATAGTTAAAGTGCAAAGTGTTGCACCAGTCCATTTTAGGGTTGGTAGATGTCATCAGATGATGAAGAGGCATCGCATGTGATTGTTGTCGAAGGTATTCACAGACTTGGAGAAAGTCTTTTCCTTGAAGTGGGGATGTCCACCACAGGAAGCCTTCCACTGACGAAGAGGGGAGCGCTCCGCAGACCCAGCAGTTAGACGGATTGTGGAATGCAGCATAGGAGTGAGCCCAGGACAAGAAGACATTGTCTTGAGGATCCAAGGGCAGACTCAGGATATTTGGAGTCAGCAGAAGTAGACTCACATAGGTTATCAGGCCCATCCGCTGCCCTTTGTTTAACTCTAGAGCTCGGGTCAGAGCCACAAGCTCTGCTAACAGAGCACTGGTTCCCTGGGGGAGAGATTTTGCTTTCAAAACCTGTTCAGCAGTCACCACGGCGTAACCTGCTTTATGCTTTCCATCCTGAACAAAAGAACTGCCATCTGTAAATATTTCCATGTCAGGATTGTCTAATGGGGTATCCTTTAGATCCTCCCGAGCTGCATAGTTTAAGGTTAGGAATTGAGAACAATCGTGATCAGGTGTTTCATTTTCCTTCTCAGGAAGGAAAGTGGCAGGATTTAAATTTCCACAAACTTTAAGTTTAGTTACTGGTCCTTCTAACAACAATGACTGATACTTAAGAAGCCTACTGTCTGTCATCCAAATATTAACCTTAGAATTTAAGATTCCACTCACATCATGAGAAGTCAGTACAGTAAGGTTTCGTCCATTAATTATTTTTAAAGCTTCAGGTGCTAATAAAGCCGCTGCCCCAATTACTCTTAGGCAGTGGGGCCACCCACATGCAACTACATCTAATTCTCTGCTTAGATAAGCAATAGGTTGTTGGTGAGGCCCTCGGGGTTGTGTCAAAACTCCCAATGCCACACCTTTTCTTTCAGTGACAAACAAATTAAATTCTGACCCTGTGGGCAAGCTCAGAGCTGGAGCTTGCAGGAGAGCAGTCTGAAGAACCTTAAAAGCCTTTTGAGTTTCTGGAGACCAAACCAGTTTGTCAGTTTGGGCCTGCTGAGTTTCAGCTATAAGTTTATATAAAGGCCGGGCAAGTTCCCCATAACCCGGAATCCAAATGCGACAGTAACCTGTGATTCCCAAAAATCCTCTCAATTGTCTTAAAGTCATAGGTAGGGGGTGATTTAGTATAGGTTTAATTCTCTCAGGGCCTATGGCCCTAGTCCCTTCTGATATGATTAGGCCCAGATATCTAACCGATTGTTGACAAAGCTGAGCCTTTTCTCTTGATGCCTTGTAACCACAGCCTGCCAGAAAGTTTAAGAAATCTTCTGAGGCTCGCGAACAAGCTTCCTCTGTCTCAGCACAGAGCAAAATATCATCTACATATTGTAACACCACTGCTTCAGAGCTGTTAAAGTTTTGTAAATCCCGTGACAAACTTTGTCCGAATAAGTGAGGACTGTCACGAAATCCCTGGGGCAAAACTGTCCAGGTTAACTGAGAAGCTGGCTGCGTAGGGTCTTCAAAGGCAAATAGGAATTGACTTTCTTCCGCCAAAGGCACTGAATAGAAGGCATCCTTTAAATCAATTACTGAGAAATATTTGGCCCGTTCAGGAATTTCAGACAATAGAGTATAAGGATTAGGCACCATGGGGTGTAAAGGAACTACAGCCTCATTTATTATTCGTAAATCTTGAACTAGTCTCCATTTACCGTTTGATTTCTTTATACCCAAAATAGGAGTGTTGCAAGGACTGTTACAGGGAATTAATAGTCCCTGTTCCTTTAAATTTTCGATGATGGGTTTTAACCCTTCTTTAACTTCAGGTTTCAGTGGATACTGCTTCTTATGTGGAAATACGTGTGGGTCTTTGAGCTTAACAACTACAGGAATAGCATTTTGTGCTCGACCCACAGATTTTCCATCAGCCCATACTCTAGGATTTACATTTTGTTCAACTAAAGGGAGAGAAAGGGAGGGCTCCATATTCATGAAAACAGAGGCATGGACCTTGCTCAGTATATCCCTTCCCAAAAGGGGTGAGGGAGATTCTGGCACAATCAGAAACTCGTGTGAAAACAGCATAGAATCCCAGTTACAAGATATAGAATAACTGAAATAATACCTTTTGGCTCGTCCAGACAGTCCCATTACGGAAGCGGATCGGGAAGAAAGTGGGCCAGGGGCTTCAGTAAGCACAGAATAAGTTGCCCCAGTATCTTAAAAGGAAATCGACGGATTGGCCCCCCACAACTATTAATACCCGGGGTTCCTCAGGTGTAATTAGGACGGGAGCTTGTGTGGGGACCCCCGGGCACCTTCAGTCCTGATTGTCTTGAGAGTCTGACCCCGGAGACCTACGCCTCTGGGGGCAGTCTCTCTTCCAGTGTGGTCCTTTGCAGACCGGACATGGAGCCGGGGGCAGCTTAGATGCCTGAGGGCAATCCCGCTTGAGGTGCCCCTCCTTTCCACAGCAGTAGCAAGCCCATCCCTTTTCACCTGGGCCCCTCTGGGCATTTTTCTCAGGGTGTTTAAGAACGTTTTTCATAGCCATGGCGAAGGCTTCCGCCTTTTCCTTTGTCTTTTTTTGCCTTTCTTTCTTTTCCTCATATTCCCTACCATAATAGACTGTCTGAGCCAGTTGTAACAGAGTATCTAAAGACTGATTTGGTCCATACGCCTGTTTTAATAGCTTACGGCGGATATCTGGAGCCGACTGAGTAAGAAACCTATCTTTTAAGATCACTTTTCCCTCTTCACTTTCGGGATCAATCTCAGTGAATCTGCGAAGGCCTTCTCTCAGTCTATCTAGGAATTTACCAGGAGCTTCTTTCTCTTCCTGTTCTATATCTGCCAATTTGCCATAGTTTAAAGGCTTGGAACGCGCCTGCCTAAGTCCCTCAAGAATACATCTAACAAAATGACTCTGATCCCATCTTCCTTTAGCTGTGTTGTAGTCCCAGTCTGGTTCTATAGTTGGGACCGCCTGATTCCCAGTGGGGAGGGCCGCTATCTCGTTCTCCCTCTTCCCTACTGATTCATTACCAAGCCACTCATCTCCATAAGCAACCGCTTTTCCCAAAACTCGAGTCTTTGACTCAGGAGTCAGCGTTTGTCCCAAGATATACATCACATCCTTCCAAGTGAGGTCATAAAGCAGAGTAACACCTTTAAAAGCTCTGATATATTTTTCTGGGTCCTCTAAATAGTCTCCCAGATCCTCCTTGATTCTTTGTATTTCTTGATAAGAAAAAGGCTTATTAACTCTCATGGACTGATTATTTCTCCCGGTGGGTGTTTCATAAAGAGGCAACAGCTTGTGTGGCTGTTCCTCAGTCTCTCTGGCTGCTCTGCGCATATGATCCCAGGGATAGATTGGAGAAACCTGTTTTTCCTCTTTGTCTCCTGTCCTCCATCTCATCACTTACTTCGATGGTCTGAGTTTCTACTGAAACCAGAGTAGTCTGAGGTCGTACTGAGACAGGAGTTGTTTGGACCTCCATGTGGGCAGTTTGAATCCCAGTTTGGAGTCCCAGGTACGGGGGCAAAGTAAGAGGATAGGGGGGAGCTGAAGGTTTCACACCCAAATCTATACCCTTAGGACATAAGTCTGGCATATTTCGCAGAGAGAAAAGGGGCAACACATATGCTACTTCTACCCATTTCCCTTGTTCCTTACAGAACCGGTCTAATTGTAGAACAGTATTATACTTAAGAGACCCTCCAACTGGCCACCGTTCGCCGTCCTCCAATGGATACCGTGGCCATGCAGTATCACATAGGAAGACCAGGTGTGTCTTCTTTAAGCCCTGGGGATCAAATCTATCCCAGTTTTTCAGGATACAGTTCAAAGGAGTGAGGCTGGAATTGTTAGCTCCCATCTGTAAGAGAGAAAAAAAAGCGACCAGCGCCATTTTTTCTACCGGAGGCGTCCCTCCCTGCTCTAGATGGGGGTGTAGACAGACGTTACACCAAAAGCTTTTCCTTCCTGGTCGGACTTAGTCTGTCCCTTACCGACGCAGGGGCCGTACTCATCCCTCCCGGTTCTACCACCGAGACGGGGTGGGGATGTACCAGGGGTAGACTTGATAGCATCCCTACTTGACGTCCAGCTCTTCACCCTTAACCTTGCTTGCCTCTGATGTCACCCGGGGTGAATCAGAGTAACTTTCCGGAATGCCTCCCAAGCTAAGACCATTGTGGGAAACATTCGTCACCTGAGTGCCTGTGCACGACCCTGAGTATTTCCTGACCACAATAAGACCGACGCGAACATAAAACTGAGATGTTCTTTCCAAGCATCACCACACCAGTATAACAGCCTCCTCTGATCCACTAAGAGCCGGCATTACCAAAGGAAAAAAAAAACCCATCGCAGTCCCAATCTGAGTAACCTTTAACCTCAGAGATGTTCTGGGAGCTAGAGCTCCATCTAGCTTCTGAACTTTCGATTCCTAGCGAGGCTAGACACTTTCTTGACTACCAATCCAAGTTTGGGACCTAAGCCACAGTACACAGTAACAGTATAGATCACAAGTCCCTTGAAAGTCTATGATCCGATAGATTAGGTTAGTACTTCTAATTCCCAAGGCGTTATGAAATGGTCAAAGAGACCGAAAAGTTTGACCGAGAAAGGAGAGTTCGGTCCACACGCTTTGCCCATTTCTGGTCGGTTCCCGAAGGAGACATTGGGTGCCTCTTGGCATTGGCAGGTCGGTATAACGCCCCGACAGGTTTCTGCCATAAGCCCTATGAGATCACCGTGGAACCGCAGAGCAGAGCTCCTTACTTGTTTCACGCAGGGCATGCCATTCATTCACACAAGCACACGGTAGAGTTAGTAAAGCACAGCAGAAAATGTGTTCGCCAAGAGAACAAAGAACTAAAGCTCCAAGCTTCCTTACCTGGTCCTGAAGGATCCCGGACGAGCCCCCAAGATGAAAGGTTGTTGTTGAATCACGCGAATACACCGGGATTCTTGGCCCCCGGAGGAGAAGAATTCAATCCGGGGCCAGAGATGAGGCTTGATCGCTCAGAGCTTTTGTGTAGTAAAGTTTTATTAAAGTATAAAGGAGATAGAGAAAGCTTCTGACATAGGCATCAGAAGGGGGCAGAAAGAGTACCCTCCTGCTAGTCTTTAGCTGGATGTTATATAGTCACTAGCAGTCTGTTAATGAAAGAAAGGAATGTCTTAAAATTCAGATGGGCCATAAAATGATTAACTTGAATCTTGAAGAAGGGCAGACCACCATACAAATAGTTTCATTTACATAGATTAGGGGAACAATATCCATACTGGTTTGTCAAGTAGGTTCTGGGCCAAGAGGCGGAACCGACTTGGAGACAGAGTTTGGGGTAAAGGCATGGTACATTAGCATAGCTTAAGACAAACATTTTCATAAGAAAAAGGCATTGGTTATCTCTAGACTCGAGAATAGCTAACTTCAGGAAGCCGGGTGTCATTATGGCAACACAATATTTTAAGAGAAACCTCCCTTTAAATTTGTATAGAGAAGGAAAAAATATTGCTAGTTTGTTTCCTCCTGCCGCTTAAGAGAGATAAAAATGTCTGACACTTGCAGGCTATTTCCTCTATTTGGAGACCCCTGGCCTTCCTGCCTGTTATCCTCTCAGTTACTGTGCACAAATCCAAGGCTGTGCCTTCTGAAGGGAGACATAAATGGCTTCACACCAAGGGGAGCATAGACTTCATGAAAACAATTCATTCAGTAACTCAACAAATAAATAATCAACTAGCAACACCAAACCCTGGAAGTGGGGAGAGTGTAATAACCTAAAGTTACCACAATATACTACCCCAAATGCCCAGTTTCCTAAAAGAAGTTGAGACATGCAAAAAATCAGGAAAGTCTGACTTAAACATGAGGGAAACTAAGCGATGACAGAAACTTCCTGTGAAAGTAACTAGATCCTACTTTCACAGAGTATTATTTCAAGGTAGTCATAAACATGTTCAAAGAAGTAAAGGAAATCATGCTTGAAGAAGAAAAGCAATGTATGATCACAATGCTTCATCAACCAGATAATATAAATGAAGATACAGAAGTTATTTTTAATTAAATATTTTTTATATCTTAACTTTGAGATCTCTGTGCAAATATTACCTTCTTTGCTGGTTTTGCATGATCATCCTGTAAAAAATAGCACCCCACTATCCACTCTCTCCTTTATATGTTCATTTTTCTTTATAACAACTGTTACAATCTCACATGCTATAGATTAATTCTTTCTTTGTTTATATAATTTATTCACCATGGGATTGTGGGAATTTTTGTTTTTCAGCACTCATACTGTTTGCTCTACAGTGCTTTAGAACATGGTCAACACTCAACATATATTCTCAAATGCTTGAAAGAATTTTTCATCAAAATTGTAAAATACGTGACCTCTTTGAGAAAAGGCTGAATGTGGGACAGGAATTCTTAATGAGAGAGAGCAAGGGGGAATCCCCTAAAGAAGACCAGATTGAAACATAAAATTTTGAAATAAATTGTGTGTGTGTGTGTGTTAGTTGCTCAGTTGTATCTGACTATTTGTGTTTTCATGGAACCTATCAAGCTCCTCTGTCCATGGAATTCTCCAAGCAAGAATATTGGAGTAAGTTGCCATTCCCTTCTCCAAGAGATCTTCTTGACCCAGGGATCAAACTCGGGTATCCTGCATTGCAGGGAGATTCTTTACAGCTGAGCCACCATAGAAGTCCTTGAAATTAGTTACTTGACTTCAAAATGTAATTGTAACATTTCAACTACTTGAGTAAAACAATTTGTGTGAAAATTAATCACATTCTTCTCTATCTCATAGTCACCTCCACCACACAAATGTAGGGAAACTTGCAAGAATTACAAAATTACTTCTTCTGCAAGTTTCAGAGGAAGGAGAACTGCTGCTGCTGCTAAGTCGCTTCATTTGTGTCCGACTCTGTGCGACCCCGTAGACAGCAGCCCACCAGGCTCCCTGTCCCTGGGATTCTCCAGGCAAGAACACTAGAGTGGGTTGCCATTTCCTTCTCCAATGCATAAAAGTGAAAAGTGAAGTGAAGTCACTCAGTCGTGTCCGACTCTTAGCGACCCCATGGACTGCAGCCCACCAGGCTCCTCCATCCATGGGATTTTCCAGGCAAGAATACTGGAGCGGGGTGCCAGTGCCTTCTCCGAACCAGAACTGCAGTCCCTCATATTTTAGCTGTTTCTCTCCATGTACCTGATCACTGTCTTTTGAAACTTGTTCATCATTATAGCTATTATCTCTGACTCTCATGTCCACATGCACTTGCACTTCTTGCTTTCCAATTAGTCCTTTGTAGACACTGTTTGGGGCTTCTCAGGTGACACTAGTGGTAAAGAACTCACCTGCCAATACAGGAGACATAAGATATGTGAGTTCAATCCATGGATCAGGAAGATCCCCTGGAGGAGGGCATGGCAACCAACTCCAGTATTCTTGCCTGGAAAATCCCATGGAATGAGGAGACTGGCGGGCTACAGTCCATAGGATCGTAAAGCATTGGACACGGCTGAAGTGACTTAACACACAGACACCTGTTTGACCTACCCCACACTCTCAAAGATTCTGCTGAACATCTAGACATAGAGAAAAGTTGTAACTATGCTGGCAGCATCACCCAGGTGTATTTTTGTCATACTCTTACGACAGAGGATGAGATGGCTGGATGGCATCACTGACTCTATGGATGTGAGTTTGAGTGAACTCCGGGAGTTGGTGATGGACAGGGAGGCCTAGCGTGCTGCAATTCATGGTGTCGCAAAGAGTCGGACATGACTGAGCAACTGAACTGAACTGAACTGAAAAAAAATAAAAGTTTTAAATTGATCACTGAAACCTTTTAGAGTTGTTTGACTATCGATGTGATAGCTAAACAGGACCTGTGTGGTTGTAAGTTGCTTCAGTCATGTCCAACTCTTTGCTACACTGTGGACCATACATACCCCACCAAACTCCTCTCCACTCCAGGAAAGAATACTGGAGTGGGTTGCCATGCCCTCCTACAGGGAGTCTTCCCAATCCAGGAATCGAACCCACAAATCCTATATCTCCTGGATTGGTAGCTGGAATCTTTACCAATAGCACCACCTGGGAAACAGTACCTGGGACATGGTAAACCTTCAGTAAATAGTAGCTATTTAACCACCTCATATCCTTAATAGTCTATTCACTCAACATTCATAAAACTAAGATTATGGCATCTGGTCCCATCATTTTATGGCAGATAGATGGGGAAACAGTGGCTGACTTTATTTTTCTGGGCTCCAAAATCACTGCAGATGGTGATTGCAGCCATGAAATTAAAAGATGCTTACTCCTTGGAAGGAAAGTTATGACCAGCCTAGACAGCATATTAGAAAGCAGAGACATTACTTTGCCAATAGAGGTCTGTCTAGTCAAGACTATGGTTTTTCCAGTAGCCATGTATGGATGTGAGAATTGGACTGTGAAGAAAGCTGAGCACTGAAGAATTGATGCTTTTGAACTGTGTTGTTGGAGAAGACTCTTGAGAGTCCCTTGGACTGCAAGGAGATCTAACCAGTCCATTCTAAGGGAGATCTGTCCTGGGTGTTCATTGGAAGGACTGATGTTGAAGCTGAAACTCCAGTACTTTGGCCACCTGATGCAAAGAACTGATCCATTGGAAAAGACCCCGATGCTGGGAAGGATTGAGGGCAGGAGGAGAAGGGGACAACAGAGGATAAGATGGTTAGATGGCATCATCAACTCGATGGACATGGGTTTGGGTGGACTCCAGGAGTTGATTATGGACAGGGAGGCCTGGTGTGCTGCGGTTCATGGGGTCACAAAGAGTCGGACACGACTGAGCCACTGAACTGAACTGAACTTAAATTGCAGGATTAGATGACTTTTTCTTTCTTTTTTTTTTTAGGTTGATGATCCATTTTTTAAATGATGTTTTATTATTATAGAGAGAATACACAATTGGTTCATTGTAGAAGAATAGAGAATACAAAGAAAAGAATCTCACATCCCACCATCCAGTAACTGACACTATTAACATCTTAGTAAGGGCTTCCCAGGTGGCGCAGTAGCAAAGAATCTGCCTGCCAATGCAGGAGACCCCAGGAGACCCAGGTTTGATCCCTGGGTCAGGGAGGTCCCCTGGAATAGCAAATGCCAACCCACTCCAGTATTCTTGCCTGAAAATTCCATGGACAGAGGAGCCTGGCGAGCTACAGTTGATGGAGTTGCAAAGAGATGGACAGGACTGAGCACACATGCACATGTATATCTTTAAAATACACATGTATCTCTTAAGTCTTTTAAAATATAGAATAGTCCCTTTTTTATGACTGAAGACTGAAGCTCAATTGGCCTCCAGAATATCCCACCTTTTGGGTTTTGTCTGGTTATATTCTTTTTTACTGTATCCCCTGTGCAAGTGATTTTAAAGGCTTGATGGATTCAAGCAGAACACTATGGATAGAATATCATAAGTGATTTGTATACTTCATGCTTATTGTGTCACATCAGAAGACCTGAAACTTCTAGTTCATCTACCATTAATTTGCTATAATTGGCCTGCACTGGAATGAGGGCAGTCTGAACTCTCTATTGTATACTTTTATTTAACTTCTTTTGACTAGAACATACTCTGTGTGGTATTAGTTTGGCACCAAATTAATGTCCGGGCTCCTATCAACTATTTATCTAAGGATTTTAACCTTGATACACCTTGTCTGAATTGATAAATTAGCTAAAGTTTATAAAATGAAGTTTTACTAATTCTATAATCCCTTCTACATTTGTTAGCTGGCATTTAAAGTAGAGTGTTCCCTTATCAACTGGTAGGGGCTTCAATTACCAGTTGATGAAATTGCCTGGATGATGTTTATGAACTGTTAAATTCCAAGGAACATATAATGTTATTGGAAATATCTATAATGCCTGGGCGAAAAAAGAGTATATAGCTGTCTTTATATTTAAATCTGACCCTCTGTAAAAAGAAATATATCTATTATTCATTGTTTCAGAGGGAAATTTTGAAAAGGAAAATATTAACATAGAGAATAATTTTTTGTAGGTTTTCCTCACAAAGTAAGGAAATACGTGTCTCTGAAAATACTCAGAGTCTGAACCTATCATGGCAACCCACTCCACTGTTCTTGCCTGGAGATTCCCAGGGATGGGGGAGCCTGGTGGGCTTCCATCTATGGGTCGCACAGAGTCGGACACGACTGAAGTGACTTAGCAGCAACAGCAGCAGCAAGGAAATACGTGTCTCTGAAAATACTCAGAGTCTGAACCTATCATAGTTGTTAGTCCTCAAGTGTATCTTCCTCAAGTGAAATATTAGAATCATAAGATTCTCATAAAATAGAAAATCAATAGAAATAGTGCCTAATTTTGTATCAGCATCCTAGAACCATACTAGTAAACCAACAGAACTTAAGTAAAACTCAGTAATACAACCAGATCTCAGAGTTACAAATTGAGTGGGTGTCCTCATCTTTGCATTCTTCATCCTGGCAGTGGTAGATAACTGCTGCAGGGGCAAAATAGATGAGTTGGGGAAGTAGACGTGGGTCTGGCTCTCTGTGAGGGAAGTGAAGATTTCAGGCCCACTCGCTGAATTGTGGACCTTAGCTTCTTCACTCCACCTAGGAACAGTTTACATCTACCAGTTAAGAGACTGAATCCTGGAACAACACATAACAAAATGTTAGACAAGTTATAATAAAGACCGTATATCGTTGCCTTATCCCTTTCTGTTCTTCCTCCCTTCCCATTTCCTTCTTGCCTAATCCTTTACCTATCCCAGTTCCTTTCAGTTCAGTTCAGTTCAGTTCAGTCGCTCAGTCATGTAGATGACTTTTTCTTGATTGTGATGGCCTATGACTACTTCATGACCATCTGCCATGCCATGCACTATGTGGTCAGTTGGTTCTGAACTCATTATTTTTTTCTTATATTAATTTATTAACTCACCTCTACCCTTCTACCATAGGTCAGTTTATTGTACACTGCCCAAGTCTGCTTTGATTATACAAGGCAGTATCCTGCCATGAATAATAATCTTAGACAGTTCATAGTCTCCCTGTTTCTCAGAACTAGTCAGTCCTCTAAGATTTCTTATACATGAACAAAACAAGAAGAAAACAATAAGCAAATCATGACATTGTGCTGCACTTTGCAAAGGAAGTTGAAACTTATATTTGGGCTCAAATCCAAAGAATCACTTAGAAATAATCGCAATCTCATTTTAATAAAGTTAATGGCATAGATCTCATTTTGTAATCACAATTTCAGTAGCCCTGGAAAGTGCAGGATCATTTTTGGAATATACATCTTTAACCTATGCTTCTGAAACATTTTTCTTATAGAAACAAACTATTAAAAATCAAAAATGGAAAAATATAAAATGTTTGTCAAATGTCCTCTTTACATAAATCATAAGATCTAGACCAGATTATAACAAAATTCTCTGAATGCTTTGACATAAAATGTATTAAAGAACATCTAAGACAAAATGTATTTGGTAATGTCATTGACCTTCAACTATCCAAAGATACAAAACTAGGGATCAAAACAGATGAACTGCAGAATCATTCTAACCAAAGCAATTCTCAGTATAACATCACAATAAACAGCCTATCAGATCTTTCTCCCATATCCTGAAAAATCTTTACATGATTAAAACTCTACCACTTTTCATGGATTTACACAAAAGAAGTCTTTAATGACAGCTTTGAGTGCAAAATCCCAGCAGTAGCTGGAGAAATTATTGCCTAAGACTAGCTATGCAGTCAAATTTGGTTAGATATACAGTCATAAAGTGAAAAGTGAAGTCGCTCAGTCATGTCTGACTCTTTGTGACCCCGTGGACTGTAGCCTACCAGGCTCCTCTGTCCATGGGATTTTCCAGGCAAGAATACTGGAGTGAGTTGCCACTTGCTTCTCCAGGGGATCTTCCTGACTCAGAGATCAAACCGGGTCTCCCACATTGTAAGCAGATGCTTTACTGTCTGAGCCACCAGGGAAGTCCTCATAACAGACGTTTTTAAATTATACCAGGTATGAAACACAGAATGATTCTTTTACTAGAAAATAACATAAAAGAAAAAGAAATTGTGAGACTCCTGTGAGAATATCAGTGCAGCATATAGCTCCTGGCCAACCCAAGGTGTTTGCTGATAGTGATCAAAGACTTAATTATAGCTGTGCTACTCATTAAATGTGGCTCATTATAGCTGGAAGCTGTCATTCAGAGAAGTTTCTCACAATCACCTCTTAATAACCACAGGGCATTTTTTTTAAAAATCCAGGAAGAACTCACAGCATATTGTGACCTAATAAAGACTGTCACTGTCACTGGCAAAATACTTTACCCAGAAATTTCTCTTGGCTGTTAAAGGAAAGAATATTCAAACAATATAATAAGATAGCCTGTAATATAAATTGGTCTTATATGACTTGTCCTGTTATCTTATTTCTTTGTCTCCATCCTCTCCAATATCTCTATCCCCTATGTTGTCCCGAGTCTAGACCTGACCTTTGTTCTGATTCCTCAGGCTTCTGTCCTTATGTGGTTTATATGATAAAACTAGTGTGTATATTTTAATGTGTTAGATGGATTAATTAATATACTATTAAATAATACACATTTTTTAAAAGAGATCTTCTGAAAATAGTAACTTAATCACAGAGGCCTGGCAAATTTTTGTTGTATTCTGGACTGATCAGAGCAGTTTTCAGCCCCACGTATTAAGAGGAAACTTAGAAATTTATAAAATACATAAAAGAGGGCAAGGGAGGATAACAAAACTAGATTTAATATCTGACTCCAGTACAAACTAGTTATGTGAACTTAGGTAATTTACTTCTTTGCATTTTCTTTCTGCAAAATATTATTAATAATAGTACTTAATCAAGTTGTCGGTAAGGATTGCATGAGAACATTGATTTAACTATCTTCTGCTACTGTGTCTCACAAATGGTCATCGTGGTTTAGTCACTAAGTCATGTCCAACTCTTGTGACTCCATGGACTGTAACCTGCCAAGTTCCTCTGTCCATGGAATTCTCCAGGCAAGAATACTGGAGTGGGTTGCCATTTCCTTCTCCAATGTCTCACAAGTAGTAGGTATTAAATTCTCTTAGTTTTCTTTTCCACATCACTGAAAATGTTCAGTAAAAAGTTTAATGGCTTTTAAGACTTTTCAAGTAGACAAAGACCATAGGGGAAATTTAGACTTCTTTAATAAATACAAGAGCCCACTATCAAGGAAAGATGCTCAGGGTCACCTTAGTTAACAGATTGGTAATAGCCTACACGCCCATCAGAAGAACTCACCACTCTAGTATAACAGTGCTAGACTTGTTTGGTGCTACCCTCAATGATTTCTTCAGTTTTCATGATATGTAATCTCAGCATTCTGACTACTGCCACAGTTCACAGTTCTGACCGAAGTAGTTCCATGTGCTCTCCAAGGTCACTTTGTTCTGCCATCACTTCCTGCTTCAGTTGTCTCTTAGCCATTTTTCTTCTTTGGAGTTTGACTTTTTTTTTTTTTTTTTGTCTTTATATGTAATTTAATTGGGGCAATTTATTGTTGATAATATACAATGGACTTAAAGGAAAAAGAAATATGTGGCAATGTTAATACTGCATTAGAGTCTCCCAGTTTCCAATATTTGAAACTATATTTTTAAAAAGAAATCAGGAGTAAATACTACCACAAAATTAACCTCTCCTAGAGTTTGGTAAAAACCAATAGATACTACAAAAAAAAAACCATTCTCCTACTGTCTTACTTAAGGAAACATATTCAGGAAATAAGAAAAGCAAAGTTTACATACATATGACCTTTTGGACTTCTTGTAACTATTTTATCTCTCTAAACTATACTTCACGGTTTCAAATCATTAATTTATACCAATATCGATCTTCCTATGGGTTCTTTTGGTTTTATGAAATCTCCAGATTTGTAGAAGGAAAAAAGTAGGTTTTTATTTGAAAATCCCATTGTCAATGCTCTATCAACCATGCCTTTCTAACATTCTTCATTACCAGGAGGGTCAAAGATTAATATAATTTCAAAACTAGGATATGCTCAGACCACTTCATTTTATAGAAAACCAAAATATTATTTGATCTGTTGCTTGGAGTTTGACTTTTTTCTGTCAAACTCTACTTAGTTGATCTTGCCCCAGCTCCCATTATTCTTGGCAAGTTGGCCCACTATTGCATCTGTGGATTTATAAACTATTACTTTCAGTATTTTCTTCTTCATCTAAAGCATTGCTCTGCAACTGTTAATAAGCTCTTTTCAGATATTCTGTGGAAGAATTCCTTGTTAGGGGTCAAAATTCAATAAGATAATTCCTAGAACTGTTGTATACCTCTTTCACATTCTATATACATAAATTAATATGTATTATATACATATATTAATATTATTATGTACTATAGTAGAAGAGTGAGAGAAACAATTGAAGGTAGAGAGACTTTCTTATGTCTCTCATTCACTCTACATGGACAACAACTTTCTCTTCCTATAAATACACACATGCTCATACTGGGTAGATATTGCATACTGTTCCTGAATAAAGATAAAATCTATTGGCCAAGGCAGTTGTTTCTAAAAGCTTTCAATTGGACCCAATCTTTGTTCAAGTAAAAAGTTAAGTAGAAGATTAATTTAGAACACACATAAAATTATTCTGTTTTGTTAAAGGTATAAATATGGGAAAGTGGGAGATAATTCAGACTCCCAGTCACTCAGCTTCTAGTTTAACCCTGCTCCTCAGATCGAGTGACCATTTCCAGAAACCTTTAGAATTTAATAATATTCTGTTTAACTAGATGAGTCTGAGAGCTTAGAGGATAATTTATGTAACCATAAGGACACACATTAGACTTATTTAACATTTTTTCCCCTCAAAATTGGTCTCTGTACAGAACTGCTCTGTCTAACCAATGACCATTAGCCACATGTATCTATTTAAATATAAACTAATGAAAATGAAATAAAATTTAAAATTCAGTTCCTCAATTACATAATTTGCATTTTATTTGCTCAGAAACTGTATGTAGCTAGCAGCTACTCTTGGTTGACACAGATATATACCATTCCCATCATTGCAGAAAGTTTTATTGGACAGCATTGCTCTGATTAGCAGTGTGGTCCTAGAAACAACCCTAAAATCCTCTTGGCTATTACAAATAAATTATCACATAGAATCTAGAATAAGGAAAATCAATATTAAATGTGTCACATGGATTAAATATAAGAACAGTTACACAGTTATAGAATCTCTCTTTCTATCTCTCTCAGCTAGTTGCAGAGAGGGAAGAGAAGCCTTCATCAAATAACCACACAAACAAAGCTAAAATAAACTGTATCAAGTGCCATAAAGGAGAAATACATGTTAATATGAAATCACATAAAAATGACTTAATCTAGTCAATAGGTCAAGGAAGATTTCAAGGAGGAGCTGATGATTAAATAGAGTGAGTTTGCATGTCAGTGTGGATGGGTGGTTTGGGAGGCTACTAGACAGAGATAAAAGCTTGTGTGAAGGCCTGTAACATATATGAAAAACTAAAAGAAAACCAGCATGACCCTAGCAAGGAAAACAGGTCAGAATGTGGTACAATGAGAGATAAGGGCTAGACTACCTAGGATCTGTAGGCCAGTGTTAACTTGTTTTATTTTTAAGGGAAATAGGAGTTATTGCAAGGTTTTCAGCAACTGATTAACAATATAATTTGCATTTTGTAGCAATCTTAAATACAGAGTAGAAAATAGATTGGTGAGGTAAAAGAGTAGATGCAATTATATCAGTTAATAGATTAATGCAGCAGTCCAGATGTGAAAAGAAAATAATTCAGAAATATTTTATATTGATAATTGAAGATGAATAAAGTTGGGCTTATTTGAGATAATTAGAATGCAAAATCTGCAGAACTTGATGATAACTTAAAGAGAGAAAATGAGGAAAAAGGAAAGTTTTCAGGGATGACCCATGTTTTAAAATTTTTCCCAATGAAAGTACAGTGCACTGAGATAAAAATTATATTTGAATTACATAGAGATAGATCATAAGCTCAGTTTTGGACATAATGAATTTAGGTGTCTTTGAGACATAAGAAGAGATAGAGAATAGGCATTTCACAAATAGTATATATTATTTTTTATATCACGCCAAAAAAGGACTTTGGGCCACTTATAAGATAATAAAAAATAGAGCAAGATAACAAATTATTCGTATATGTCAAAGAAAAAGCTAAACAAGGATAGAAAGTAAAATACACCTAGAAAATAAGCTAATATGAAAAGTTACATGCCATTAGATACCATGTACTTGCTGGGAAAACCAACTCATAGTTCACACTGTTTATAAGATAAAAATAAAGTAGTGGTTCAGGAAAATGCACAATTACTCTTGACATTAAGGATAAGAAGAAATTTATGCTGAAAGTTCTCATGAGGAAGGCAATAAATAATAAGACTGATGTCTTTAAGAACATGATCAGAATAGACAAAAATATACAGAATGGCACCTTAAAGAATTATTTAATGTAGAGCAATGCAAAGAGTCGGACATGACTGAGTGATTGAAATGAACTGAACTGAATGTATCTTACAGAATTTATACAAATTTGATGCAATATTTGATACAAGTCAAATCTTGCATTGTATTGAAACAATGTAAACAATGACTAATGGTAATTTATCCCAGGGATACAAGACTTGTTCAATATAGAGCAACTAATCAATATAATGCAATATATTAAGAGAGAGAAAAAGGAAAAAACAATCACATAACCTTCACAATAGATCCAGAAAAAGCATTCAAGCAAAACCAATCCCTTATTCATTATGCAAATTTTTAATAATCTAGGAATAGAATAGAACTTCTTCAATCTGATAAAAGACATCTATTAAAAAATCTATAGCTAACATCAGACATAATGATAAAAGACTAAAAGCTGTTGCCTAAGACCAGGAAGAAGACAAGACTCTTCATTCTTGCAACTTCTGTTCAATACTGCCCTGAAGGTTCTAGCCAGAGCAATCAGGCAAGAAAATGAAAGAAAAAGCACTAAATTTAAAAGAAAGAAATAAAACCACCTTTATTTGCAGAGGACATGATTGCATATGTAGAAAATACTAAAAAATACATGCAGAAAAAAACAGAACTAATGCTAAATATGTACAGTGAGATTTCAGGATAAATCATAAAAAAAATCTACTGTATTTCTGTAAACAAGCATTGCACCAGAAGATTAAATAAAGAAAACTAATTACATTTACAATATCATAAAAATAATAAATTATTTAGGAATAAATGTATCCAAAGAGTTGCATGATTTATAGACAGGAAACTATAAAGCATAAGAAATCAAAGATCTAAATAAAGGGGAAGATATTTGGTGTTCATGGATTTGAAGTTTCAGTATTTAGAGACAATGCTTACACTTCCCTGGTGGTCTAGTGGCTAAGAATCTGCCTTGCAATGCAGGGGACTCAGGTTTGATCCCTGGTTGAGGGATAAGGTCCCACATGCCACAGAGCAACTAACACTGAGCACCACAACTACTGAGCACACAGTCTTGAGCCCAAGTGCCACAACAAATGATTTGCTGGACACAACAAAGATTCCGTGTGCTCCAACTAAAACCCAATGCAGTTAAATAAATAAATAAATATTAAAAAAGTAAAACAGAGATAGCAATGTACTTCTACATACTCACCATAACCCTTTTCAAAATCTGAAATTTTTTTTGCAGAAATTGATATGCTTATTCTGAAATTCATATGGAAATACAAAGGACTCAAAATATCTGAAACAATCTTCAAAAAAGGAGCAAACTTGGAAGACTCACAATTCCCAATGTCAACACTTAATGTGAAGCCACAGTAATCAAGACAATGTGACACTGGCATAAGGATAAACATATGAATGGACTAGAATTGAAAGTCCAGAAACAAATTATACATCTATAATAAACTAATTTTTGACAAGGTACTGAGACCATTCAATAAAAAGGAATAACAGTCTTTTTCCAAATCATGGTGCTAAGACAACTAAATGTTCTCAAGAAAAATAATGACTTTGAATGCCTAGCTTACACCCTATACAGAAATTAACTCAAATTGTATCAAGGACCTAAATGTGAGGGCTGTAACTACAAAACTTGCAGAAGGAGTAAATTTTTGTGACCTTATATTAGGCAATGGTTTCCGAGATAAAATATCTAAAGCCTGAAAAAGAAAAAGGAAAAATAGGTACATTGAACTTCATTAAAATTTTAAAAAAAGAAAGTGTGCTTCAAATGACACTAAAAAGAAAGAGAAAAGGTTTCCCAGAAAATGGAGTTTATATTTGAAATCATATATCTAGTAAAGGTTGGGTGTCCAGAATATACATAAGATTCTTTTAGCTCAATAATGAAAGACAAACAAATTAATAAATGGGAAAAAATTTTGAACAGATATTTATCCAATATATGTGTAAATAAATGCATGAAAACATGACCAACATCTCTGTAATGCAAATCAAACCATGAGTTATTATTTCACACTCACTAGGGTAGGTGTAAGCTTCCCATGTGGCTCAGTTGGTAAAAAATCTGCCTACAATGCAGGAGATGCAGTTTCAATCCCTGAGTTGGAAAGATCCCCTGGGGGTGAGCATGGCAATCCACTCCAGTATTCTTGCTTGGAGAATCCCATGGACAGAGGAGCCTGGAGGGCTACAGTCTACAGGGTCGCAAAGAGTCAGACAAATTGATATGACTGAGCACACATGCACCCAGGGTAGATATAATTTTTAAAAAATTAGAATAACAAACAGTGAAAAAGATGTGAAGAAAATGGAAACCTCATACATTTATTGATGGGAAAGTAAAGTAGTGTGAACACTGAAAAGCAGTTTCTTAAATAATCAAATGTGAGATTACTTAATGACTCAGTAATTCATAGATGTCCTTTATCTGATTATAAAATTTCTTTTTACATTCTATGCCATATCATGTTTTGATTTTTTTAATTGAATGGGTTTTGAGTTTTGTTAAATACTTGTTTTTGCATGTATTGAGATGATCATGTGGTTCTTATCCTTTATTAATTTGGTATATTCTGTTGATTGACTGGAGATGTTAAACTGTCTTTCCATTCCTGGGGTAAATTTCACTTGATAATTGCATATATTCTATGTTTATATGCGGCTATATTTGTTTTACTAGCATTTTCTCCAGGTATTAGGGAATACCAGCCTCATAGATAGTACTGAAAGCTATTCCATCCATCTCTACTTTTTTTTGGAACAATTTGTGAAGAATTAGTGTTCCTTGTTTTTAATGTTTAGAATTCACCAATGAAGTCTTTTTTATTTTTATTTTTCAGGCTTTTCTTTATGGGACTTTAAAAAATCAGTAATTTCTTTCTTTCTATTTCTTTTCCATTCTATTTTAAATGTTTCTAGGAATTTGTTCATCTTATGTTAGTATACGGTCATTCATAGAATTCCCATATAACCCCTTCTAAATTCTTATAAGGTTATGCAGTTTATATCCCTTCTTTCATAATTGATTTTATTATTTTATTCTATTTTCTTGGTCAGTCTACTTAAGTTTTGTCAATTTTGTTGATGTTTTCAAAAAACAACTTTCAACTTCACTATTTTGTTTATTTTTTATGTTCTGCTCTATTTTAAAATTTTTATTCTTTCTGCTTGCTTTTGTTAGATTATTATTCCTGGGTCTTTGGCTTTATAATATAGTCATTTATTTACCAGAGAAAGCAATGGCAACCCACTCCAGTACTCTTGCATGGAAAATCCCATGCGCGGAAGAGCCTGTTAGGCTGCAGTCCATGGGGTCGGTAAAAGTCAGACACGACTGAGTGACTTCACATTCACTTTGCACTTTTAGGCATTGGAGAAGGAAGTGGAAACCAACTCCAGTGTACTTGCCTGGAGAATCCCAGAGATGGGGGAGCCTGGTGGGCTGCCGTCTATGGGGTCGCACAGAGTCGGACATAACTGAAGTGACTTAGCAGAATCAGCAGCATTTATTTACACCTCAAAATTTCCTTCTAAGCACTGCTTCAGCAGCATTCTATAAATTTGGGGATGTTTTGTTATTTTTCCACTCACTTTAAAGTAACTTCTAATTTTCCTTATGGTTTCTTCTTGACTCAGTGATTGCTTAGGAGCATGTGCATGTGTGTGTGTGCTCAGTAGTGTCCGACTCTTTGTGACCCTGTGGGCTGTAGCCCACCAGACTCCTCTGTCCATGGAATTTTCCCAGTAAGAATATTAGATTAGCTTGCCATTTCTCCCTCCAGGGGATCACTCCAGTCCACGGATTGAAACCATATCTCTTACATCTCCTGAATTGCAGGCAGATTCTTTACGAACAAGCCACTGGGAAAGTGTCAGTTCAGTTCAGTTCAGATCAGTCGCTCAGTCGTGTCCGACTCTTTGCGACCCCATGAATTTGCAGCATGCCAGGCCTTCTTCTCCATCACCAATTCACTGGGTTCACTCAGACTCATGTCCATCGAGTCTTTGATGCCATCCAGTCAATCTCATCCTCTGTTGTCCCCTTCTTCTCCTGCCCCCAATCCCTCCCAGCATCAGAGTCTTTTCCAATGAGTCAACTCTTCGCATGAGGTGGCCAAAGTATTGGAGTTTCAGATTTAGCATCAGTCCTTCCAAAGAACACCCAGGACTGATCTCCTTTAGAATGGACTGGTTGGATCTCCTTGCAGTCCAAGGGACTCCCAAGAGTCTTCTCCAACACCATGTTCAAAAGCATCAATTCTTCAGCACTCAGCTTTCTTCACAGTCCAACTCTCACAGCCATACATGACTACTGGAAAAACCATACCCTTGACTAGATGGACCTTTGTTGGGAAAGTAATGTCTCTGTTTTTTAATATGCTGTCTAGGTTGGTCATAACTTTCCTTCCAAGGAGTAAGTGTCTTTTAATTTCATAGCTGCAGTCACCATCTGCTGTCATGTTGGAGCCCAGAAAAATAAAGTCAGTCACTGTGTCCACTATTTCCCCATCTATTTCCAATGAAATGATGGGACCAGATGCCATGATCTTCGTTTTCTGAATGTTGAGCTTTAAGCCAACTTTTTTACTCTCCTCTTTCACTTTCATCAAGAGGCTTTTTAGTTCCTCTTCACTTTCTGCCATAAGCGTGGTGTCATCTGCATATTTGAGGTTATTGATATTTCGGCAATCTTGATTCCAGCTTGTGCTTCTTCCAGCCCAGCGTTTCTCATGATGTACTCTGCATGTAAGTTAAATAAGCAGGGTGACAATATACAGCCTTGACGCCCTCCTTTTCCTATTTGGAACCAGTCTGTTGTTCCATGTCCAGTTCTAACTGTTGCTTCCTGACCTGCGTATAGGTTTCTCAAGAGGCAGGCCAGGTGGTCTGGTATTCCCTTCTCTTTCAGAATTTTCCACAGTTGATTTTGATCTACACAGTCTACAGGCTTTGGCATAGTCAATAAAGCAGAAGTAGATGTTTTTCTGGAACTCTCGCTTTTTTGATGATCCAGCAGATGTTGGCAATTTGATCTCTAGTTCCTCTGCCTTTTCTAAAACTAGCTTGAACAACTGGAATTTCATGGTTCACATATTGCTGAAGCCTGGCTTGGAGAATTATGAGCATTACTTTACTAGCTTTTGAGATGAGTGCAATTGTGATGTAGTTTATGTTGTTTAATTTTGACATACTTGTGAATTTCCTTCCTTTCATTCTCTTGTAGACTTCAAATTTTATTCCACTGTAGTCAGAGAATATGTTTTGTTTTTTTTAATAACTGAAATAATTTTTATTAATTAATACTTTTTTATGTGTGTGTGTGGCTTACCATATTAACCCTACCAGAGATTGTTCCATGGAATTTGTGTTCTCCTTTTGTTTGGTAGAGTGTTCGATAAATGTCTATTACATCTAGGTGGTTTATAATATTGATCAAGTCTACTTGTTGCACTTATGTCTAGATCTTTGACCCATTATTGGAAGTAGGGTATTAAAGCTTTCAAATATTATTTTTAAATTGCACATTTTCCCCTCTAATTATATCAGTTGTTGCTTCAAGTATTTGGAGCCTCTCTTCTTGGGTACAAATATTATTTAAATCACCCGTATTTCCGATCAATGGATTCTTTAATTCATATAAAGTGTCTTCCTTTTTCTCCAATAACAATGTTTGTCTTAAAGATGATTTTGACAGTATCAGTTTAGCCACAGCACCTTTTTTTTTTTTTTTTTTTTGCTAACAGTGTGAATATTGTATCTATTTTGATCCTTTTATATTCAAGCTAATTGCATTCTTGCTTCTAAAGTGCTTTTGTACACAGGATATAGCTGGATCATGTTTTTTTTTAAATTTCATTTATTTATTTTAATTGAAGACTGTTCTATACATCTGTGTCTCTATTGCTGTCCCACATACAGGGCTATTGTTAACATTTTTCTAACTTCTTCTGGCTTACTTCACTCTGTATAATAGGCTCCAGTTTCATCCACCTCATGAGAACTGATTCAAATGTATTATCTTTAACTGCTGAGTAATATTCCATTGTGCATATGTACCAGAGCTTTCTTATCCATTTGTCTGTTGATGGACATCTATGTTGCTTCCATGTCTTGGCTATTATAACATTGCTGTGATGAATATTGGGGTACATGTGTCTCTTTCAATTCTGGTTTCCTCAGTGTGTATGCCCAGCAGTGGAATTGCTGGGTCATATGGCAGTTATATTTTCAGTTTTTTTAAAGAATCTCCACACTATTCTCCATAGTGGCTGTACTAGTTTGCATTCCCACCAACAGTGTAACAGGGTTCCCTTTTCTCTGCACCCTCTCCAGCATTTATTGTTTGTAGACTTTTGTATAGCAGCCATTCTGACTGATGTGAGATGGTACCTCACTGTGGTTTTGATTTGCATTTCTCTGATAATGAGTTGAGCATCTTTTCATGCGTTTGTTAGCCATCTGTATGTCTTCTTTGGAGAAATGTCTGTTTAGTTCTTTGGCACAGTTTTTTGATTGGGTTGTTTATTTTTCTGGAACTGAGCTACAGGTGTTGCTTGTATATTTGTGAGGTTAATTCTTTGTCAATTGCTTAATTTGCTATTATTTTATCCCATTCTGAAGGCTGTCTTTTCACCGTGATTATAGTTTCCTTCGTTGTGCAAAAGCTTTTAAGTCTAATTAGGTTTCATTTGTTTATTTTTGCTTGTGTTTCCATTACTCTGAGAGGAGGGTCATAGAGGATCCTGCTGTGGTTTATGTCAAAGAGTGTTTTGCCTATGTTTTCCTGTAGGGGTTTTATACCTTCTGGTCTTACATTTAGATCTGTAATCCATTTTGAGTTTATTTTTGTGTATGGTGTTAGAAAGTGTTCTAGTTTCATTCTTTACAAGCGGTTGACCATTTTTCCCAGCACTATTTGTTAAAGAGATTGTCTTTTCTCCATTGCCTCCTTTGTCAAATATAAGGTGTCCATAGGTGCATGGATTTATCTCTGGGCTTTCTATTTTGTTCCATTGATCTATATTTCTGTCTTTGTGCCAGTACCATACTGTCTTGATGACTGTAGCTTTGTAATATAGCCTGAAGTCAGGCAGGTTGATTCGTCCAGTTCCATTATTCTTTACCAAGATTGCTTTGGCTATTAGAGATTTTTTTGTATTTCCATACAAATTGTGAAATTATTTGTTCTAGTTCTCTGAAAAATCCCGTTGGTAACATTGAATCTATAGATTGCTTTGGGTAGTATATTCATTTTCACTATATTGATTCTTCCAATCCATGAACATGGTGTATTTGTCCATTTATTTGTGTCCTCTTTGATTTCTTTCATCACTGTTTTATTGTTTTCTATAATAGGTCTTTTGTTTCTTTAGTTAGATACATTCCTAAGTATTTTATTCTTTTTGTTGCAATGGGGTATGGAATTGTTTCCTTAATTTCTCTTTCTGTTATCTCATTTTTAGTGTATAGGAATGCAAGGGATTTCTGTGTGTTAATGTTATATCCTGCAACTTTACTATATTCATTGATTAGCTCTGGTAATTTTCTGGTGGAGTCTTTAGGATTTTCTATGTAGAGGATCATGCCATCTACAAACAGTGAGAGTGTTACTTCTTCTTTTTGAATCTGGATTCCTGTCATTTGTTTTTCTGCTCTTTGCTGTGGTGAAAACTTCCAAAACTATGTTGAACAATAGTGGTGAGAACGGGCACCCTTGTCTTGTACCTGACTTTAAGGGAAATGCTTTCAATTTTTCACCATTGAGGATAATGTTTGCTGTAGGTTTGTCATATAAAGCTTTTATTATGTTGAGGCATGTTCCTTCTATGCCTGTTTTTTGGAGGGTTTTTATCATAAATGGATGCTGCATTTTGTCAAAGGCTTTCTCTGCATCTATTGAGATAATCATATGGTTTTTATCTTTCAATTTGTTAATGTGGTGTATTACACAGATTGATTTGTGGATATTAAAGAATCCTTCCATCCCTGGGATAAAGCCCACTTGGTCATGATGTATGATCTTTTTAATATGTTGTTGGATTCTCTTTGCTAGAACTTTGTTAAGGAGTTTTGCATCTATGGTCATCAGTGATATTGGTCTGTAGTTTTGTTTTTTTTTTTTTCCATCTGTGTCAGGTTTTGGTATTAGGGTGCTGGTGGCCTCATAGAATGAGTTTCAAAGTTTACCTTCCTCTGCAATTTTCTGGAAGAGTTTGAGTAAGATAGGTGTTAGCTCTTCTCTAAATTTTTGGTAAAATTCAGCTGTGAGGCCATCTGGTCCTGGGCTTTTGTCTGCTGGAAGATTCCTGATTATAGTTTTGATTTCTGTGCTTGTGATGGGTCTGTTAAGATTTTCTATTTCTTCCTGGTTCAGTTTGGAAAGTTGTCCTTTTCTAAGTATTTGTCTATTTCTTCCAAGTTATCCATTTTATTGGCATATATTTGCTGATAGAGGTCTCTTATGATCCTTTGTATTTCTGTGCTGTCTGCTGTGATCTCTCCATTTTCATTTCTAATTTTGTTGATTTGATTCTGTTCCCTTTGTTTCTTCTTGGCTAATGGTTTGTCAATTTTATTTATTTTCTCAAAGAACCAGCTTTTAGCTTTCTTGATTTTTGCTATGGTTTCTTTTGCATTTATTTCTGCCCTAAATTTAAAAATTTCTTTCCTTCTCCTAACCCTGAGGTTCTTCATTTCTTCCTCTTCTGGTTGCTTTGGGTGTAGAGTTGGGTTATTTATTTGACTTTTTTCTTTTTTCTTGAGGTAAGCCTCTATAGCTATGAACCTTCCCCTTAGCACTGCTTTTACAGTGTCCCAATAGCATTTGGGCTATTGTGTTTTCATTTTCATTCATTTCTATGCATATTTTGATTTATCTTTTGATTTCTTCTGTGATATCGTGGTTATTCAGAAGCATATTTTTTAGCCTCCATATGTTGGAATTTTTAATAGTTCTTTTTTTTCCCCTGTTCAGTTCAGTTCAGTTCAGCCACTCAGTAGTGTCTGACTGTTTGCGACCCCATGAATCACAGCATGCCAGGCCTCCCTGTCCATCACTTCCTCCTGGAGTTCACTCAAACTCATGTCCATCGAGTCAGTGTAATTGACATCTAATCTTACAGTTTTGTGGTCAGAAAAGATGCTTGGTATGATTTCAGTTTTTTTGAATTTATCAAGGCTAGATTTAAGGCCCAGGTATCATCTATCCTAGAGAACGTTTCGTATGCACATGAGAAAAATTCATTGTGACATTCATTGTTTTGGGGTGAAATGTCCTATAGATATCAATTAGGTCTAACTGGTCCATTGTATCATTTAAAGTTTGTGTTTCCTTGTAAATTTTCTGTTTAGTTGATCTATCCATAGGTGTGAGAGGGGTATTAAATTATCCCACTATTATTGTGTTATTGCTAATTTCCCCTTTCATACTTTTTAGTATTTCCCTTACATATTGTGGTGCTCCTATGTTGGGTGCATATATATTTATAATTGTTATATCTTATTCTTGGATTGATCTTATGATCATTATGTAGAGTGCTTACTTGTCTCTTTTCACAGCCTTTATTTTAAAGTCTATTTTATCTGATATGAGTATTGCTACTCCTGCTTTCTTTTAGTCTCCATTTGCATGAAATATCTCTTTCCAGCCCTTCACTTTCAGTCTGTATGTGTCCCTTGTTTTGAGGGGGGTCTTTTGTAAGCAGCATATATAGGGGTCTGGTTTTTGTATCCATTTAGCCAGTCTTTGTCTTTTGGTTGAGGCATTCGACCCATTTACATTTAAGGTAATTATTGATAAGTATGATCCTGTTGCCATTTACTTTGTTGTTTTGGGTTCGAGTTTATGCACCCTTTCTGTGTTTCCTGTCTAGAGAAGATCCTTTAGCATTTGTTGGAGAGCTGGTTTGGTGGTACTGAATTCTCTCAGCTTTTGCTTGTCTGTAAAGCTTTTGATTTCCCCTTCATATTTGAATGAGATTCTTGCTTGGTGCAGTAATCTGAGTTGTAGACTTTTCTCTTTCATCACTTTAAGTATGTCCTGCCATTCCCTTCTGGGCTGAAGAGTTTCTACTGAAAGATCAGCTGTTATCGTTATGGAATCCCCTTGTGTGTTATTTGTTGTTTTTTCCTTGCTACTTTTAATATTTGTTCTTTGTGTTTGATCTTTGTTAATTTGATTAATATGTGTCTTGGTGTGTTTTGCCTTGGGTTTATCCTGTTTGAGACTCTCTGGGTTTCTTGGACTTGGGTGACTATTTCCTTCCCCATTTTAGGGAAGTTTTCAACTATTATCTCCTCAAGTATTTTCTCATGGCCTTTCTTTTTGTCTTCTTCTAGGACTCCTATGATTCTAATGTTGGGGCATTTAGCATTGTCCCAGAGGTATCTGAGATTGTCCTCATTTGTTTTAATTCTTTTTTTCTTTTTTCCTCTCTGCTTCATTTCTATCAGTCTATCTTGTAATACACTTATCCTATCTTCTGCCTCTGTTATTCCACTGTTGGTTCCCTCCAGAGATTTTTGATCTCATTTATTGCATTATTGATCATTGATTGACTTTTATTTCTTCTAGTTCTTTGTTAAATATTATTTTCATCTTCTCAATCCTTGTCTTCAGGCTATTTATGTGTAACTCCATTTTGTTTTCAAGATTTTGGATATTTTTACTATCATTATTCTGAATTATTTTTCAGGTAAACTCCCTATATCCGCCTCTTTTGTTTGGTTTGGTGGGCATTTATCATGTGTCTTTACCTGCTGAGTATTTCTCTGCCTTTTCATCTTATTGAGATTGATGTGTTTGGGGTGGCATTTCTCTATTCTGGCAGTTTTTTATTCATCTTTAATGTGGATATTCCTCTCTGTGATTGAGGTTGGACAAGTGTCTTGTCAAGGTTTCCTGGTTAAGGAAGCTTGTGTCGATTTTCTGGTGGGTGGAGCTGGATTTCTTCTTTTCAGAGTACAATGAAGTGTCCAGTAGTGAGTTTTGTGATGTCTGTGGTTTTGGAGTGACTTTGGGAAGCCTCTTTATTGAAGCTCAGGGCTATGTTCTTGTGTTGCTGGAGAATTTGCATTCTATGTTTTGCTCTGGAACTTATTGGCTCTTGGGTGATGCTTGGTATCTGTGTATATATGGAGGCTTTTGGATGAGTTCATATTGATTACTATTCCCTGGAGTCAGGAGTTATCTGGTCTTCTTAGGTTTTGGATGTGAGCCTCCTGCCTCTGGTTTTCAGTCTTATTCTTACAGTAGCCTCAAGACTTCTCCACCCATACAGCACAAATGATAAAACATATGTTAATGGCTAAAAGATTCTCCACAGTGAGGGACACCCAGAGAGGTTCACAAAGTTACATGGAGAAGAGAAGAGGAGGTGGGAGATAGAGGTGACCAGGAGAAGAGGGGGAATCAAAAGATCGGAGCACGATCTAGCCAGTAATCAATTCCCTATGTGCTCTCCACAGTCTGGAACCCTTAGAGAGGTTCATGGAGTTACATAGCGAAGAGAAGAGGGAGGAAGGAGATAGAGGTGACCAGGAAGAGAAGAGGGGGAATCAAAAGGAGAGAGATTGTTCTAGCCAGTAATCAGTTCCCTAAGTGTTCTCCACAGCCCAGAACACCCAAAGAGATTCACAGAGTTGGGTAGAGAAGAGAATGGGAAGGGAGGAGATAGAGGTGACCTGGGGGAGAAAAAGAAGAGTCAAAAGGGAGAGAGAGAAATCAAGCCAGTAATCACACTCCTAAGTAAAAATAGGTTCTGAAGATTGAATTATTTAAGTTACAAAATTGATAACAAATACAAAAAAGCAAAGATTAAAAATCTACAGTAGAGGCTAGACTTTCAAAAAACACACTATTTAAAAAACAAAATCACAAAACTTATAAAAAATATAAAGTTTGCTTTAAAAATAGGGGTTTTTTTTGCAAGGTAATAGTAGGTTATAAAAATGAAAATTAAAGTATTCATAGAGGACTTAAAAATAAAAAAAAATTAAAAATTTAAAAATGATAATAGTAAACATATCTCAGAATTTTTCTGGAGTTGTTGCGGGCAGTGTGGGGTCACTTCAGTTTCAGATAGTTCTTTGTTCTTCTTATACTTCTCAAGATCTATAGGCCTCTTCCAATGTATTCGGTATTAACTACAGGGTTTTAATCTGTTGCACTTGACATTTCTAAAGCAGTTCCCTCTGTTTATTTTGGCTTCTTCTGTTTGCAGGTCTCTTCAGTGTCTAATTTCCACCCTGACAAAAGGGGGTGAAGGTGGTCATTTATTTAGGATCACTTCTTCAGGTGTGCTATGGGAGGGAGGAACACTGAAAATAAATACCACTGGCTTGTGTGGGGAGTGCTCGCAGCGTATGGACCATACTGGGTTTTCCCCCACTCACAGCATGTGTGCTTTCCCTGTCTACACTGCTCAGGCTCCAGGTTTCTCTGCAGGGGAAATTTCTGAGGCAGGCAGTGGGTTTTGTGTACTTCCCAGTTCTAACCTGCTCAGGTTCAGGTTCTTGGGTACTCCACAAAGGCACAGACTCAGTTGGGACTGCATTTTGTGTCCTTCCCAGGTCCGAGCAACTTGCAACAAGCTGCTTGGCAAGTGCACCCTTCCCCGGGTGAGGAGTGTGTCTTATCACCTCCCCCGTTCCAGCTGCTCGATTTTCTGAGTGTGCAGCAGGTGTGCCTTCTCAGGCGTGCCATGTGTATCTTTTGGGGTGTTGATCTTTGGCTGCAACCCTCCCGATGGATGTCAACTGTCTGGAGTCCTAGGTCTTGGTTAGCAACTGGGAGCCTGCTCACAGTTTGGTAGAAGATTCCATCTCTGGGACTAAGATTACCCCTTTCTGGCTCTGGCTGCCCCCACCTGCCTCCCTGCCTCCACTGGGGGATGGGCCAGTGTGCAGGCAGCTAGCTCTCCTCTGGTATTCACTCAGTTCTTTGTTCTGAGAGCAGCCCAGAGGTGCTCTAAGTTAAGGCTTTTCACAGGATAGTTCTCTCTCTCTCTCTTTTTTTTTTTTTTCTCTCTCTGGCTATCCCACAGTTTGGGTTGCTATCTCACGTTAGCTCCCTCAGATTGCTCTCAGGGCATTCAGGCCTGGTCCTTACCCTAAGCAATGCAGTCCACACCTCCCTGTCCAGCCCCTGCTTGCTGGTGGTGGACACGAGCATCCAGGCTACTTCTTTGCTGGGAGTTGCCATTAGACATGTAATCTGTGGATTTTATTCATTCATTCATTCATTTATTTATTTTTTACTCCCAGTTATGTTGCCCTCTGAGATTCCAAAACTCTCCACAGGCCTGCCAGTGAGAGGGTTCCCTGGTGTTTGGAAACTTCTCCTCTTTTAAGACTCCCTTCCCGGGACCGGTCTCTGTCTCTAACTCTTTTGTCTCTCTTTTTATCTTCTATATTTAGTTCTACTACCTTTCGAAGACAATGAGGGCTTTCTGAGTGCCTGATGTCCTCTGCCAGCTTTCAGAAGTTGTTTTGTGGAATTTGCTCAGCGTTCAAATGTTCTTTCAATGAATTTGTGAGGTATAAAGTTGTCTCCCTGTCCTATTCCTCCACCATCTTACTCCCATCTACTGGATCATGTTTTTATAACCATTCTTTCAATTACTACACTTTGGTTGGAGTTGCCCACTTATATTAAGTGTAATTACTGAAAATAACAATATTTAAAATATGTTGGATGGTACTAATGAATTCCTATTTAATAGCAAAATAAAATCAGATCAAGTAATAAGATGGCTATATTAAAAAATAAGCATGATTATCAATTAATTTGAAAAAAGAAAAGCAATAGAAGAAATTAATTAAATGAAAAGGTGAGTCTTTGAAAAAAATGGTAAATTTGATGAATGTCTTGCAAAGACTGACAAAAATAAGTGAGACAAGACATGAATAACTAATATCATCAGTGTCGTATGGTATTTCATTAGCAATCCAGCAATTGCTAAATGGATAAAAAAGCGAATACTATTAAAAATTCATAATAATAAAGTCAATAACACAGAAGATATACTCTTTTTTCTCAAAAACTACAAACTGCAAAAACTCAATCAAGATCGAACAGATAGCATAAATAATTCTATAACATTTAAAGAATGAAATTGGAGATTATAAAATTCCCCTCCCCTGGAATGATTTTCAGGCTTAGATGGTTTCACTGAGAATACTACCAAATATGTAAAGTATAATTAATATCAAAATTATATAATCTCTTGCAAAGTATTTAAGAGAATGGAACACTTCCTTACTTATTTTTTAAATTAATTAATTTATTTTAATTGAAGGTTAATCACTTTACAATACTGTGGTTGTTTTTGCCATACATTTACATTAATCAGCCATGGGTGCATATGTGTCTGCCCATCCTGCACCCCCTCGCACCTCCAACCCCACCCCGTCCCTCTGGGTTGTCCCAGAGCACCAGCTTTGAGTGCCCTGCTTCATGCATTGAACTTTCACTGGCCATCTATTTTACATGTAGTAATATGTATGTTTCAATGCTATTCTCTCATATAGTCTCTCCCTCACCTTCTTCCACAAAGACTAAAAGTCTCCTCTTTACATGTGTGTCTCTTTTGCTGTCTTGAATATAGTGTCGTCATTACCACCTTTCTAAATTCCATATATATGCATTAATATAGTGTATTGATGTTTCTCTTTCTGGTTTACTTCAATCTGTATAATAGGCTCCAGTTTCATCCATCTCACTAGAACTAACCCAAATGCATTCTTTTTTATAGATGAGTAATATTCACACAGTCTCTTGCAGAGTATTGAAGAGAATGGAACACCTCCCTACTTATCTTCATGAGGAAAGTACTACCATGAGAGCAATTATCTAGACCAGTACTTGATCAATATATCTCATTAAAGTATGCAGATGACACCACCCTTATGGCAGAAAGTGAAGAGGAACTCAAAAGCCTCTTGATGAAAGTGAAAGAGGAGAGTGAAAAAGTTGGCTTAAAGCTCAACATTTAGAAAACGAAGATCATGGCATCTGGTCCCATCACTTCATGGGAAATAGAAGGGGAAACAGTGGAAACAGTGTCAGACTTTATTTTTGGGGGCTCCAAAATCACTGCAGATGGTGATTGCAGCCATGAAATTAAAAGACGCTTACTCCTTGGAAGGAAAGTTATGACGGACCTTGACAGCATATTAAAAAGCAGAGACATTACTTTGCCAACAAAGGTCTGTCTAGTCAAGGATATGGTTTTTCCAGTGGTCATGTATGGCTGTGAGATGGACTGTGAAGAAAGCTGAGTGCTGAAGAATTGATGCTTTTGAACTGTGGTGTTGGAGAAGACTCTTGAGAGTCCCTTGGACTGCAAGGAGATCCAACCAGTCCATTCTAAAGGAGATCAGTCCTGGGTGTTCTTTGGAAGGACTGATGCTAAAGCTGAAACTCCAATATTTTGGCCACCTGATGCGAAGAACTGACTCATTGGAAAAGACCCTGATGCTGGGAAAGATTGAAAGCAGGAAGAGAAGTGGACGACAGAGGATGAGATGGCTGGATGGCATTACCAACTCAATGGACATGAGTTTGAATGAACTCCAGTAGTTGGTGATGGATAGGGAGTCCTGGTATGCTGTAGTCCATGGGGTCACAAAGAGTTGGACACGACTGAGTGACTGAACTGACTGATCAGGGAATGTAATCTGTAAAATATTTTATTTTTTGGAATATGCTGAGATTTTTGATGTTGTTGTTACTTTATTCAGTCATTTAAATATATATATATAGAGAGATACTAACTTGTGCCAGGAAAATAAGGATGGATATTATGTGGTTCCCAGTTCTATCTCTTCTGACTCATGTTTTCTACACTTTCACACTTCCTCTATGTCTGTACAGAGAACTCTTACTTATTTTTCAAGATCTTTGTAAACTTCAGAGGGTTCTCACTCTCGCAGATGAAATTCATTAATAACGTATCAATCTTTGGAGTCTCTGTGACACCTTATATATACACTTATACAGTGTTATGTTCATTTTTGAATTTTGAGAGTATAGTAATACTTGTCAAAAGAAGACAAACTGCGAGTTCATATAGATCTGATCACAATTTTCAAGAAGAACAAAAATATAGGCAATTTAATAAAATAATGTTTGGTAACTGTTAAAACTGTTAGATAGAGTACTGTGGAAATACAGATGGAAGAGAAATAAGGATAGATTCTTCTTGGGTGGTGAGTACATAGAACATTTTCCTAGAGAAGGCAGTGTCTCATATACTAATTCCTTGGTGGAGAAGGGATATATTCTCTGCCAAGTGAATGGAATGAACAAAAGTAAGGTCATGACCCAGTGTTCAATGAGGATCAGGTGATGGGGAAAAAAGTTGAGTTTAAAGGATGTTTATGTGGAGGATTCATTTCAATATTTGGCAAAACTAATACAATATTGTAAAGTTTAAAAATAAAATAAAATTTTAAAAAAAGAGAGAAAAAATAAATAAATATAAAAAAAAAAAACTATATGTGGGAAGCATTCGATAACAAAGTTGACTTAAAGCAACAACAACAAAAAAAATAAATAAATAAAATAAAAAGGCGTCTAAGTCAAGTTTCAAAAGGTCTTTGTACTGGACTTTGCCTCCCAGTGAACACTTAAAGATAACAGTAATGGCAGTGGTAGAGAGGAGCTGAGCCCTGTCCAGGTAAGACGTAATAAGACCATATATTTCTTATTCTCGAGGTCAAGGAAACCTTCTTGACTACACATGCACATAAAGACTCCTGGGGGTCAAAAATGGAGGAACAGCATCCTATAGCAGGTGATATCAACCTACACATAGGCTTCTTCACTAGAATCCATCTTGGCTAAGAGATGCACATGCACACACAAGGGAGGACCCTGAAATAAACAGAACCAAGCAAAGCAAGATTAGTGGCCAAAGGAAACCAGAAAGAAATGTCCCATATAAGTGATTCAAAATACCATGAGAGTGCGACTCTCTCTGATTCCGTGTGTGTGAGTCTATTCACACGTGCTCTTTTTTCTCCTAATAAACACTTTATTTCACTTTAAAAAAAAAAAAAACAAGATCTTGCTAGGGAACTTGGAGTTTATCATATAAACAAAACAGAACCATCAAAATTATTAAAAGCTTCTTATGAAACTAAATAGACAAAAGAATACTCAAGATTTAAAATTTTACTTCAGCATACCTGATTTATAATGAAGCTTTGTAAAGTACAACAAAGTACAACATTCATGCTTTTCCCTCCAAGTGTACCAGGATTGTGTTGTTCTTGTTTAAAGTATTAGTTTTACTTTTGGGTATAGCAATTTGACTTTCAAATCAGACCTTAGCTTTTGCAACGACAGAAAAAGGAGGAGGCTCATATTCAAAAGTGAAGTTTACTACAGATGTTTCAATGTCTTAGCTGAATTATTTAAGAATTAGAAAATAGCTATGGGTTATTTTGTGTCCGGGCAAACACATTAGGTTTGATTAGTTTTTATATTCTCATTTTACTTTAAAATAATAAACATATCTTGAAACACATTACATGGAAATATATAACAATCATATGTGGGTTGTTGGTTCAAATCTAACCATTTTTCAATGTTTAGCAAAGACTCCCATCTATTGATCCCCCACTTCTCCACCTTTACTCCATACTCAGTTTCCATATATTTCTAACCTTGTGAAACTACAAAAATGTAATGCGTAAAGGTAATTTAAAACGTCAGGTCAGTTAGAGACAGTCATGATTAATGATTGCATAACACAAACTACCCTTCAATTCAGTGTTGCTTGTCACTTTACAACCAGTCCATGGGACATGAAAATCACTGGCAATAATTATCCAGAGGTGAATTCACAATACAAACTCTGGTAATTTCTTATGAAAAAGCTTTAACATCATTTTTTGTGTATTTTGATTAAATTGTTGTGAAACAATTTATGGAAAACAATGAATCTCAAATTTTTTCTTTGCCTCGAAGAATAATATGGATGCCTGAGAATAGAAGTACCACTTTTATAAACACTTTAACAACCAAAATATCTATTTATACAGAACTATTGACATCAGTTTTTGAAAAAGAGCTTAAGTGAGCTCTTCTGCCATTATTAAATTCTTACCAACTATGTATTTGCGGGATTAGTATTCATCAGAGTATTATTTTTGAAATATAACCATGTATCTAGAATGAACATGTTGTAATTATATACTTAGATCATTGGAAATAAGATAATACAATGTATATGGTTCCAAAAGATACAATGAATTTATACAAACAGTTCCTCTAGGCTTACACTCCCCAGATATAATTTGGTATATATATTTTCCTTGGTACTTTCCAATGTCATCTCATAGAATGTGCTATTGTACAGATTTGAATAATTAGGTCACTGGAAGCCCAAAGGGAGGCTGGATATTAGAGACAAGATTTTGTAATAAAGAAGATTGTCTTGCACTCTGGTACATTTAGGAAAAACAAAGTCCCTTGTTCTTCTTTTAATTCAGTAAAACACTTCAGTTTGTGTCTCATGACTGCACTAAAGTGGATTCCAGTGTTTTATTTACTCTTCCCTGGGAAGTCATCCATAAAATGTCCCCCCCCCCCCCTTGGTGCTTATTTTCTAGTTTCACAATGTGAGCTAGTGAAGGTCATTAAAAAAAACAAAAAAACAAAACAAACAAACAAACAAACAAAAAAAACAGGCTGCAAAGAATATCTGCTCTGAAACAAATGTGTGCAAGGAAAACAATTTAAATTGTTTTATTTTAAATTGTTAAATTTATTTTTAACCCTTTTTTTAATTTAATTTTATTTTTTAACTTTACAATATTGTATTTGTTTTGCCATCTATTAACATAAATCCGCAACAGGTATACACGTGTTCCCCATCCTGAACCCTCCTCCCTCCTCCCTCCCTGTACCATCCCTCTGGGTCATCCCAGTGTACCAGCCCCGAGCATCCAGTATCGTGCACCGAACCTGGACTGGCGACTCGTTTCATACATGATATTATACATGTTTCAATGCCATTCTCCCAAATCATCCCACCCTCTCCCTCTCCCACAGAGTCCAAAAGACTGTTCTACACGTCAGTGTCTCTTTTGATGTCTCGTATACAGGGTTATTGTTATCATCTTTCTAAATTCCATATATATGTATTAGTATACTGTATTGGTGTTTTTCTTTCTGGCTTACTTTACTCTTTATAATAGGCTCCAGTTTCATCCACCTCATTAGAACTGATTCAAATGTATTCTTTTTAATGGCTGCATAATACTCCATTGTATATAGGTACCACAGCTTTCTTATCCATTCATCTGCTGATGGACATCTAGGTTGCTTCAATGTCCTGGCTATTATAAACACTGCTGTGATGAATATTGGGGTACATTCAACTCTGGTTTCCTCAGTGTGTATGCCCAGCAGTGGGATTGCTGGGTCGTACATATGCTGCTGCTGCTGCTAAGTTGCTTCAGCCATGTCTGAATCTGTTCGATCCCATTGACGGTCATATATATAGAAAACTATAAAACACTGGTGAAAGAAATCAAAGAGGACACTAATAGATGGAGAAATATACCATGTTCATGGATTGGAAGAATCAATATAGTGAAAATGAGGATACTACCCAAAGCAATCTATAGATTCAATGCAATCCCTATCAAGCTACCAACGATATTCTTCACAGAGCTAGAACAAATAATTTCACAATTTGTATGGAAATACAAAAAACCTCAACTAGCCAAAGCAATCTTGAGAAAGAAGAATGGAACTGGAGGAATCAACCTGCCTGACTTCAGGCACAGTCATCTGTGCCTGACAAAGCCACAGTCATCAAGACAGTATGGTACTGGCACAAAGACAGAAATATAGATCAATAGAACAAAATAGAAAGCCCAGGGATAAATCCATGCACCTATGGACACCTTATGTTTGACAAAGGAGGCAAGAATATACAATGGATTAAAGATAATATCTTTAACAAGTTGTGCTGGGAAAACTGGTCAACAACTTGTAAAAGAATGAAACTAGAACACTTTCTAGCACCATACACAAAAATAAACTCAAAATGGATTAAAGATCTAAACGTAAGACCAGAAACTATAAAACTCCTAGAGGAGAACAGAGGCAAAACACTCTCCGACGTACATCACAGCAAGATCCTCTATGACCCACCTCCCAGAATATTGGAAATAAAAGCAAAAATAAACAAATGGGACCTAATTAAATTGTTAAATTTAAAACATTTCTTTTCTGCCATCTGATCTGACCTCTTACCAAAACAGGAAATAGGTAACTTATCCTTAATGCAGTCCTATCTGAAGATGCCTACTGACATTTCAGAACTTTCAAAAAAAATCTTAATGCTCTGGACTTTACCCTAATTTCTCTTCTGTTTTCCATTATCTTTCATAAAATGTGCTTTCCCTATGCTCAATTCTCTTACATCTTACTACACGACAGTGAATGTTAGTTTCTGCTGATATGATGCATTGTGTATCAGGATGCATAAAATAATAAGAACAGACAATCCAGCTTAAATAATATTCTCTCATAGCCAGAGGTTCAGAGACAGGAAGACTTCAGGGTGTGCTCAAGGTTCCTATCAGGGATCCAGGTTTTAACTATCTTTTGGCTTTGTTAAATTATGAACAGCATTTGTAGTGGAGTAGTATTGTGTCAACTTATCTAAGTTGAAATCACATGTCCCAGAATTTCCTTCCCTGCATAGTTAGAGTTAGCAAGAGTCACAAATCATTTTGTGTGAGTTTTGGAAGGTAGAAATAAAGTAGCAGCCAAAGTATTTTTATGTTTAGAAGATTGATGCATGTGTACCAGGTGTTGTTGCAGTTCACACATGTTGTTGCTTATCTACTGACTAGTCATTTTGGCAAAAGGCAGGAGCAGGCCTTCAGCTATTTGTCCTCTCCCTGGATTCTCAACGTTCTGTGACTACTGGACCATATGAGTATTTAGTTCCTCGATCAAGGATACTGTGGAGAGAGAGCAAACTAGCCAAGATACTGTGTTCAGGCTCTCTCACTCCATGTCTTGTAAATAATGACTATGTAACAGCTGAGATCATTTATAGCACTGCACATACACATCACGAGGTACTCACTTGGTCCCAGGTTGTGTGTGGTATGGCTGTATGAGCACCACCCACAAATTGGTGGCCTTACTGCTATTTCACGGCTGTGTCTGTTGGGTCAGCCATGAAAGGAGAGATTATAGCATGCCTACTTTTATGGCCATTGTGCCAGTCAGGAGAGAGGTTGTGTTGTGTTAGGTTATGCTATGACTGCTGCTACAGCTACTCTGTCAGCCAGCAGAGAATAAATGTGTCTGTGGTTCCTATTGCTCCTCAGCTGCTTGAGTCTTCTTCCAGCTTCCCCACTCATGTCTTGTCTACCGTGGATTCAACAAACAGTGCACACAGTGAGATACAGCAAGACAACTGGCATCACAAACAGGATCAGTAATACAGATGTCAAATTCATATGCATAATAGCCACATCTTTGAAATTGGAAACAACTGAGAAACCAACATGAGATCAGGTTCATTTTCATGGGTTCCAGCCTCCCCTTACTCTCTCTTACTTCATATTCATCCCTTCCTCAGCTGCCTTCCCTGCAGATTTCAAGATCACTAAATGTAAAATCAACAGACTTAAAGAGACTATTTATTAAGGTTCCACAATTGCATAAGCTTAAGGTCAAATATGGGCTTGCTAGGTGGCTCAGTGATAAAGAACCCACCTGCCAGTGAAAGAGATGCAAGAGAGGCAGGTTTGGTCCTTGGGTGGGGAAGATCCCCTGGAGTAGGAAATGGTAACCTGCTCCAGTATTCTTGCCTAGAGAATCCCATGGGCAGAGGAACCTGTTGGACCACAGTTCATGGGGTCACAAAGAGTCGGACATGGCTGAGTGACAAAGCACACATGCACACACAAGGTCAAATATATATATTTGGGAGTTGCATCCACAGGCCTATGAGGCCTATACTTGCCCAGGTTCAAGATCAAAGAAAGAGCCTAGAGTCAGCAGAAGACACATTATTTGTTTAATGGATGGGGGAGCTTACACATCTGAAGCAAGGTCTCAGAGTGACACCCTACCCTGGTGTGGGCAGGACATGGCAGTACCCTTCACTCTTGGGGAGAATAGGGAGACTACCAGTTTATAGGGAGAATTGATGTCAGATTGGTTCATTGGTTTTGTCTCTCTCAGCCCCTCTTGGCCCCTTGGGATAAGTACCTTCCTGGAGGTAGAGGTCTTCCCTTTGTTAAACTATCAAAGGGGAACCATTCTAGAACAATCACTAGCTGGGGCAGGATGGAGTAAGACAAGTATATATGTAATTACTGATTAGGCTCTATGATTAAAGGGGAAAGTCAGTCAAGAGAGCAGGGTGTATTTGAAGCAGGGACTGCTGGAGCACAGGATGTACAGAGAACAAGAGAACATCCATCTTGGGTGCCATAATTATATATATATATATATACACACACACACATACTTCCTGGTGTGGTTAAGTTTCTATAATCAAACTCTGACCAATACAGCATTGCTTCAATAGTAAGATCATTGTAATTATATGTACAAGTGAAACAAGAGTGGATGTTGCACAAGATTTCATAAACTGAAAAATATGAGAGTTCACAATATTGATAAAGTTAAAACTTTTTAAAGATGCAATAAACATTTCTTTATAATTGCAAGGGCATAAAAATACTGGTATGAACTAAACATGTTTGAAGTAAAAATTGTAGGATTTGATGGTGAAAGAGCAGGTGCAATGGAAGAGAAGCAGTATAGGGGCTAACTAATAGGGTCTTGCATCAGATTTCTTGGGTCCAAACTCTGCTTTAATCCTTACTGACAATGTTACCTTGAACATATTATTTAAGCTCTCTGAGCCTTAGTTTTCTCATTTTCAGTATGTGGATAATAATAGTAGCTCTTTGTTGCAGACATAATATACAAGATGTAGAGAAAGCATTCAATAGATTATAGATATAATTATAATGAAGATAATAAGCATAATAACTTTTATTCAATATTATGTTAGCTTGAGCAATCCTAAGTAGTTTGTGAGGAAAGGAAGCTCTCCAGTATTACTGAAACTTAAATTAAAAAAAAAAAAATAGATCCCACAATTTCACTAGGAATTGAACAAAAAGACTATAAATCAACTCAAAAAGCTCATTATTTTATTATAGGCTTGATCAGCATCCTACTTTCTACCTGAGCAATGACCTGATATAAATCCTATATGCCTCAGAATACAAGCAAAATTGATATGACATGATATGCACAGAGCAATTGGGAGGTCATTAATAATAAATAATTGACTTCATTGTTCAGTTCAGTCACACAGTCATGTCTGACTCTTTGTCACCACATGAAACTGCAGCACGCCAGACTTCCCTGTCCATCACCAACTCCCGGAGCTTGCTCAAACTCATGTCCATCAAGTCAGTAATGCCATCCAAACATCTCATGCTCTGTCAACCCCTTCTCCTCCTGCTTTTGATCTTTCACAGCATCAGGGTCTTTTCAGATGAGTCAGTTTGCATCAGGTGGCCAAAGTATTCAAGTTTCAGCTTTAGCATCAGTCCTTTCAATGATTATTCAGGACTGATCTCTTTAGGATTGACGGGTTTGCTTTCCTGTCAGTCCAAGGGACTCTCAAGAGATTTCTACAACACCATAGTTCAAAAGCATCAATTCTCTGGTGCTCAGCTTTCTTTGTAGTCCAACTCTCACTACTGGAAAAACCACATTTGAATAGATGTACCTTTGTTAGTAAAGTAATGTCTCTGCTTTTTAATATGCTGTCTAGGTTGGTCATAGCTTTTCTTCCAAAATGTAAGCACCTTTTAATTTCATGGCTGCATTCACCATCTGCAGTGATTTTGGAGCCCTTCCACCAAAAATAAAGTCTGTCACTGTTTCCATTATTTCTCCATCTATTTGCCATGAGTGATGGGACAGTGAGCTATTTCAAATCCTAAAAGATGATGCTGTGAAAGTGCTGCACTCAATATGTCAGCAAATTTGGAAAACTCAGCAGTGGCCACAGGACTGGAAAAAGTCAGTTTTCATTCCAATCCCAAAGAAAGTAAATGCCAAAGAATTCTCACTACCACACAATTGCACTCATCTCACACACCAGTAAAGTAATGCTCAAAATTCTCCAAGCCAGACTTCAGCAGTAATTGAACTGTGAACTTCCATATGTTCAATCTAGTTTTAGAAAAGGCAGAGGAACCAGAGATCAAACTGACAACATCCACTGGATCATCAAAAAAGCAAGAGAGTTTCAGAAAAACATCTATTTCTGCTTTATTGACTATGTCAAAGCCTTTGTGTGGATCACAATAAACTGTGGAAAATTCTTCAAGAGATGGGAATAGCAGACCACATGACCTGTCTCTTGAGAAACCTGTATGCAGGTCAGGAAGCAACAGTTAGAACTGGACATGGAACAACAGACTGGTTCCAAATAGGAAAAGGAGTACGTCAAGGCTGTATATTGTCACCTTGCTTATTTAACTTATATGCAGAGTACATCATGAGAAACCCGGGGCTGGAAGAAGCAAAAGCTGGAATCAAGATAGGCGGGAGAAATATCAGTAAACTCGGATACGCAGATAACACCACCCTTAAGGCAGAAAGTAAAGAGGAACTAAAAAGCCTCTTGATGAAAGTGAAAGAGGAGAGTAAAAAAGTTGGCTTAAAGCTCAACATTCATAAAACGAAGATCATGGCATCTGGTCCTATCACTTCATGGGAAATAGATGGGGAAACAGTGGAAACAGTGTCAGATTTTATTATTTTGGGCTCCAAAATCACTGCAGATGGTGATTGCAGCCATGAAATTAAAAGACGCTTACTCCTTGGAAAGAAAGTTATGACCAACCTACATAGCATATTCAAAAGCAGAGACATTACTTTGCCAACAAAGGTCTGGTTAGTCAAGTCTATGGTTTTTCCAATAGTCATGTATGGCTGTGAGAGTTGGGCTGTGAAGAAAGCTGAGTGCCGAAGCTGTGGTGTTGCAGAAGACTCTTGAGAGTCCCTTGTACTGCAAGGAGATCCAACCAGTCCATTCTACAGGAGATCAGCCCCGGGTGTTCTTTGGAAGGAATAATGCTAAAGCTGAAACTCCAGTACTTTGGCCACCTCATGCAGAGTTCACTCACTGGAAAAGACTCTGATGCTGGGAGGGATTGGGGGCAGGAGGAAAAGGGGACGACAGAGGATGAGATGGCTTCATGGCATCACTGACTTGATGGACATGAGTTTGAGTGAACTCCGGGAGTTGGTGTTGGACAGGGAGTCCTGGCATGCTGCGATTCATGGGGTAGCAAAATTTCAAACACGACTGAGCGACCGAAGTGAACTGACTGAAGTATTTCTTAGTAGAGTTCCCTGTGCTATACAGTATGTTCTAATTAGTTATCTATTTTATATGTAGTGTTAATGGTGTATATGTGTCAATCCCATTTCCTCCCATCCTTTTTTAAATGACAGAACAATGAAGTCAGTATTATTGACCTCATTAATTCACTTCATTAATGAACTCTACTTAATGCACTGTGGTGACCTGAATGAGATGGAAATACAAAAGGAGAGAGATATGTGTATATGTATGACTGACTCAATTTTCTATACAGCAGAAATGAACACAATATTGTAAAGTAATTACATTCCAATAAAAATTAATTTTGAAAAAGAAAATGAGCATCCTTATTGCCTTCATTGGAAATGGACTATTGCCACAATACTACCTTACTGTGCTCCAGCTATTAAGAAGCTTATAGTCCTATTGGTGTGTAAAACTTGTGTGCAAAACAAAGCAGTACAAGATAATTTATTATTTAGTGCCAACTAAAAAATAAAAATTACCTTTAATCTAAGGCTTATAAAAAAGAAGAGCCTATGGTGAACTTAAGTTGTTAAAAAAGGATATTTAATAGAGATGGAATTGCAGCACGTATTAAGGGATAAGATGGATGTGGATAGGCTGTGGACTTATATAAAATTAAGTTTTGGATATTAAATGAAAGTTTCACATAACTGGAAAATATATTGTTTAATGTCGAACACAGGGAAGATAAAGTTTCAATTTTATGATCTACCTTTTCCTGGAATATAACACATTTCAAAATAGACTGTAGCTTTTTGACTTTTAGAGAGACAAGAAATAATCCGTGTGAAATGCTAAAGAAAGGAGCAGCAAACTTAATATTGGCAGATTTTAGCTCAAGACCAGGTTCTGGCACTTCAGTTTAGTTCAGTTGCTCAGTCGTGTCTGACTCTTTGTGACCCCATGAATTGCAGCACACCAGGCCTCCCTGTCCATCACCAACTCCCAGAGTTGACTCAAACTCATGTCCATCAAGTCAGTGATACCATTCAGCCATCTCATCCTCTGTCGTCCCTTTCTCTTCGTGCCTCCAATCCCTCCCAGCATCAGAGTCTTTTCTAATGAGTCAACTCTTTGCATGAGGTGGCCAAAGTATTGGAGTTTCAGCTTTAGCGTCAGTGCTTCCAAAGAACACCCAGGACTGATCTCCTTTAGAATGGACTGGTTGGGTCTCCTTGCAGTCCAAGGGATTCTCAAGAGTCTTCTCCAACACCACAGTTAAAAAGCATCAATTCTTTGATGCTCAGCTTTCTTCACAGTCCAACTCTGACTACAGCAGTTGGTAATAAGACAGTAATGATCCATCAATTGAACCAAATGCACAAAAGCATAAATTTTGGTTAGTTTCCTAAGACTGTTTCTCTTGGACCATGATGCATAAGCTTATATCATCTGACCAGAAAGAATCCAGAACCAAGGTTTATGTTTTGGGAACTTCTTCCTTTTTCTTTGTATTTTGTAAGTTGGATCATGTCCCTGGTTATTGCTGTAAGGGGTCTTTCTCGAATTCAAAATTTCTCCTGGGATAGCAATAATCTGTTAGTGAAAGTGAAAAGTGAAAGTGAAGTCGCTGGGTCCTGTCCGACTCTTTGCGACCCCATGGACTGTAGCCCACCAGGCTTCTCCATCCATGAGATTCTCCAGGCAGGAATGCTGGAGTGGGTTGCCATTTCCTTCTCCAGGGGATCTTCCCAACCCAGGGATCTAACCAAGGTCTCCTGCATTGCAGGCAGATGCTCGTAGATCAGATCAGTCGCTCAGTCATGTCCAACTATTTGCGACCCCATGAATCGCAGCACGCCAGGCCTCCCAGTCTATCACCAACTCCCGGAGTTCATCCAGACTCACGTCCATCGAGTCAGTGATGCCATCCAGCCATCTCATCCTCTGTCGTCCCCTTCTCCTCCTGCCCCCAATCCCTCCCAGCATCAGAGTCTTTTCCAATGTGTCAACCCTTCTCATGAGGTGGCCAAAGTACTGGAGTTTCAGCTTTAGCATCATTCCTTCCAAAGAAATCCCAGGCCTGATCTCCTTCAGGATGGACTGGTTGGATTTCCTTGCAGTCCAAGGGACTCTCAAGAGTCTTCTCCAACACCACAGTTCAAAAGCATCAATTCTTCGGGGCTCAGCCTTCTTCACAGTCCAACTCTCACATCAATACCTGACCACAGGAAAAACCATAGCCTTCACTAGACGAACCTTTGTTGGCAAAGTAATGTCTCTGCTTTTGAATAGGCTATCTAGGTTGGTCATAACTTTCCTTCCAAGGAGTAAGCCTCTTTTAATTTCATGGCTGCATTCACCATCTGCAGTGATTTTGGAGCCCCAAAAAATAAAGTCTGACATTGTTTCCACTGTTTCCCCATCTATTTCCCATGAAGTGATGGGACCAGATTCCATGATCTTCGTTTTCTGAATGTTGAGCTTTAAGCCAACTTTTTCACTCTCCACTTTCACTTTCATCAAGAGGCTTTTGAGTTCCTCTTCACGTTCTGCCATAAGGGTGGTGTTATCTGCATATCTGAGGTTATTGATATTTCTCCTGGCAATCTTGATTCCAGCTTTTGTTTCTTCCAGTCCAGCATTTCTCATGATGTACACTGCATATAAGTTAAATAAACAGGGTGACAATATACAGCCTTGACGAACTCCTTTTCCTATTTGGAACCAGTCTGTTGTTCCATGTCCAGTTCTAACTGTTGCTTCCTGACCTGCATATAGATTTCTCAAGAGGCAGATCAGGTGGTCTGGTATTTCCATCTCTTGAAGAATCTGCCACAGTTTATTGTGATCCACACAGTCAAAGGCTTTGGCATAGTCAATAAAGCAGAAATAGATGTTTTTCTGGAACTCCTCAATTAATTGCTAATGATACCATGAAACTAAGGGTGTTCCATAATAAATGTATGAATTAAAAAAATATAAATAAAAACTGTGATGTGATGAATAATCTTAGTATATATCATTTTTGATATATCCAAATGAGAAATATAATAACATACTACTTTTTGCAAGTAAGATGGAAATATACAATTTAAAGTTTTGATCATGTATTTTCTTAAGGTTTTGAAAAGTAAGCAGTCTCATACGTTGTCAGTGGGAACTGTAATTGTCACAACCTCTGTGGACAGCAGTTTTATTTCATCTATCAGTGATAACACTATTTCTATACATCGGCATATATACTTTTTTCAGGCTAAGTTCCCTAAAAAGCAGAGTGAGGCAAGAATAAATTGCTAAAACTTTACTTGGAAGGTCTAATACTAGGACACTGTGAGTAGGGGAAAAATGAAAATAGGGGCAGGAAGGATGAAAAGTAATGCATGGTGATTAATTCCTACACAGGCCACTACTTTCCAAAAGACTGTAAACCAGAACAATTACACCCAGTTGGCCCAACAACCTGTAGAGAGAAATTATACTTAAGTCCATCAGAATGAGAAAGAGAGAAGGGATTTATTTACCAGACATTTTCCAAAATTCTGTTTCCCATTAGTGAAAGTCCACCCCTATTAATTTTTCTAAACTCCTGATTTACATCATCCAGCTCCTTCAGAAGCCATTCAGGACAATAAATCCTATGCCCTGTGGTATTGCATTTCATCTGAATCCAGAAAGGGCAAGTAGATCTAGAAACTCCAGGCTAATGGCTGGTTGTCCTTAGACAATATATCTACATAGGCTCTAAGAGGAACTGGGTTTCTCTGGTGGCAGCCAAGGCAAGACAAACTGCTAAGAATCCAGGAGACACATAAGACCAAGAAAAAATGAAAATATAAATAAGCCATTCCTAGGTGGTGCCAGTGGTAGTGAACTTGCCTGCCAATGCAGAAGACATGAGACATGGGTTTGATTCCTGGTTCAGGAATATCTCCTGGAGGAGGAAATAGCAACCCACTCCAGTGTTGTTGCCTAGAAAATCTCATGGACAGAGGACCTGACTGGCTACAGTGCATAGGATCACAGAGTCTGATATGACTGATTGAGCACACATGTCCAGTTGTGTCTACCTTTGTGCCAATCAGATCCACCTGTACCTTTCCATTCTATCTGGCTCCTCTATTAAATTTTCAGACCTCCATTGTGTGTGTATATGTGTGTGTGTGTGTGTCTGGATGTGGGTTTGTGTACAGAAAGAGAGGGAGAGAAAAAGATCAAGAGAGATTTTTCATTTACAGCATATGTCAGTTGATGGAGAGATTTCCACCAGTTATTTTACCTTTCCTTTGTTTAATTTAAATTACTCTATGTTTAGTGCTCTTTTGCTTTAAATGTTTGTTTTTATCTAGAAATGGGTATTTCCACAATGTTTTTTTTTAAAATTCACACTTAAGTTTACCCATTCTTCCATTTAAAAATGTATTTGGTTTTACTATAGCATTGGATTTGAGTTTCATGTCTTGAAAAATTAAACTATAGGAAGTATTTTCTGTTTGTTTTTAGTTACTGTCAATTTATCTTTCTATTGAGAAAATTGTGTAGCACAGTAAGGTCCTTCTTGAGTTATAAAAATCAAAATAACATACACTTTTTTTGCTGTAAGCTATGCTATAAAGCTCACCGAGAAGCAAACCAGTAACCAGTTCATCCCATTAAACTGTCAGTTTTAAATGAGTTTTAAAAAGACCTCAAAAAATACTCAAAGTTTATAATACAACCTTCATACAAAAAACTAATTTAAAATACCATGAAACTGTTTGCTTTTTCATTATCACTTGGCCATTATTCTTTGGAATATGTACTTTGGTGAAATTTTACCATCCACTCTGGCTTGTGTGATAGTGGCCTGCCACATTTTCTGTGCAAGTGATATGAGTTGATTTGACCAGAAATGTATTTTTAATCTTAAGTATTCAGTAAAATTTCTCGTTTGAAGAATATATTTTTGATTATTAACAGAAGCTATCAATGGGAGGTAATATTATAGGTAAATTTAGTTTTCTTCCTTACATTCATATATATTCTTAAGATTTTCTATCAGGTACATGCATCACATAAGATATTCTTTTAAATGCACCCAATCACAGTAAATGTTTCATTTTTAAAAAAGTCAAAATGGATTAAAGATCTAAACGTAAGACCAGAAACTATAAAACTCCTAGAGTTCTCCTAGAGGAGAACATAGGCAAAACACTCTCTGACATACATCACAGCAGGATCCTCTATGACCCACCTCCCAGAATATTGGAAATAAAAGCCAAAATAAACAAATGGGACCTAATTAACCTTAAAAGCTTCTGCACATCAAAGGAAACTATTAGCAAGGTGAAAAGACAGCCTTCAGAATGGGAGAAAATAATAGCAAATGAAGCAACTGACAAACAACTAATCTCAAAAATATACAAGCAACTCCTACAGCTCAACTCCAGAAAAATAAACGACCCAATCAAAAAATGGGCCAAAGAACTAAATAGACATTTCTCCAAAGAAGACATACAGATGGCTAACAAACACATGAAAAGATGCTCAACATCACTCATTATCAGAGAAATGCAAATCAAAACCACTATGAGGTACCATTTCACGCCAGTCAGAATGGCTGTGATCCAAAAGTCTACAAATAATAAATGCTGGAGAGGGTGTGGAGAAAAGGGAAACCTCTTACACTGTTGGTGGGAATACAACCACTATGAGGTACCATTTCACACCAGTCAGAATGGCTGTGATCCAAAAGTCTACAAATAATAAATGCTGGAGAGGGTGTGGAGAAAAGGGAACCCTCTTACACTGTTGGTGGGAATGCAAACTAGTACAGCCACTATGGAGAAAAGTGTGGAGATTCCTTAAAAAACTGGAAATAGAACTGCCTTATGATCCAGCAATCCCACTGCTGGGCATACACACTGAGGAAACCAGAAGGGAAAGAGACACATGTACCCCAATGTTCATCGCAGCACTGTTTATAATAGCCAGGACATGGAAGCAACCTAGATGTCCATCAGCAGATGAATGGGTAAGAAAGCTGTGGTACATATACACAATGGAGTATTACTCAGCCATTAAAAAGAATACATTTGAATCAGTTCTAATGAGGTGGATGAAACTGGAGCCTATTATACAGAGTGAAGTAAGCCAGAAGGAAAAACATAAATACAGTATACTAACACATATATATGGAATTTAGAAAGATGGTAACAATAACCTGGTGTATGAGACAGCAAAAGAGACACTGATGTATAGAACAGTCTTATGGACTCTGTGGGAGAGGGAGAGGGTGGAAAGATTTGGGAGAATGACATTGAAACATGTAAAATATCATGTAAGGAACGAGTTGCCAGTCCAGGTTCAATGCACGATACTGGATGCTTGGGGCTAGTGCACTGGAACGACCCAGAGGGATGGTATGGGGAGGGAGGAGGGAGGAGGGTTCAGGATGGGGAACACATGTATACCTGTGGCAGATTCATTTTGATATTTGGCAAAACTAATACAATTATGTAAAGTTTAAAAATAAAATAAAATTAAAAAAAAGTCAAGCCCTCTAATATAATCTGAAACTTACTTTCTCACTCAGCAGCAAATAACTCAGACAACTTTGCTATCCAAATAAGGATCTAATTATCTAGGTACCTGTTTTGTGTATCCCACCACTATCTGCCTTGGAATATATTTCTGCAATAGCTGAAGCATTTGATGAAGATCTTATATCTACACTGGAAGAATAAAATATCATTTGGTGAAAGGCTCCTATGTGCCAGGCAAGCTGTTACCCAGATGTGTATGCAAGTTTACCCGCAATTTCATATCTAAAAGAATTTGACAGTTAATGTTACCAAATGTCCTATTGAATAGATATATGCTATCTGTTGATGAAGCAATCTACTTTGATTTATTTGCTGGTTCAGAGCTTGCTTTGTAAAACTAGCTTTTAAAAGATGCAGTGACCCAATGATTTACAAGAAATTGTACATATTTAAAGTATACAATCTGGCATTCCAACATGTGAATATCCCTGTGAACTATTACCCAGTCAACTTAGTGAATGTATACTGAATATATCACCCACAATTTGCCTCATGTCCCTGTAAAATCCTTTCCTTCTACCCCTGCTCATCTACTCCTACCCAAGATAACCACTCATTTGTTTTTTATCACTAAAGATTATTTTAAATTTACCAGTATTTTACATAAGTTAAATTACATAGGATATATTATTTTTTTGTCGGATTTATTCCATTCAGCATAACTTGGCAGTCATCCATGTTGCTATGTACTATTGATCACAGTCAGAAAAGATCCTCTCCATGACTTGGAGCCCTTTATATTTGTTTAAATTTAATTTATGGCCCTTAATATGATCTATCTTGGTAAATGTTCCATGAATGTGTTCTGTTTATGTCACATGGAAAATATGTCAAATGCCAGCTATATCAAATTAGTTGTTAATATTGCTGAAGTCTACAGTCTCCTTGCTGATTATCTGTCTTCTCATTCAATCAAGTAATATGAAGTTTATCTTTTTTTGTTAACTCACTACAAGTATTGATTCTTTTCTAAAAATAATTGAAGTAGAGATATTCTGAACTTATTTTATGTTTTTTATTTGTTAATTGCATCTCTTGTGTCTCCTGCATTGGCAGGTGGATTCTTTACCACTGTGCCACCTGGGAAGCCATCATCTTAGATTACAAATATAAGCAATGTGATATTTATCATTCTCTGTCTGAATTACTTCACTCAGTATGACAATCTCTAGGTCCATACATGCTACTAAAAATGGCATTATTTCATTCTTTTTTATGACTTAGTACTAATGGGTTATCCCTGGTAACTCAGTGGTAAAGAATCTACCTGCCAATGCAGGAGATGCAGGTTTGATCCCTGGGTCAGGAAGATCTCCTGGAAAAAGAAGTGGCAACCCACTCCAGTATTTTTGCCTGGGAAATTTCATGGACAGAGGAGTCTGGCCAGCTATAGTACACGAAGTTGCAAAAGAGTCAAAGATGACTTGGAGACTAAAACAACAACAATAATATTCCACTGTGTATATATACCATATCTTCTTTATTCATTCCTCTGTCAATAGACATTTAAGTTCCTTCCATGCCCTGGTTATTATAAACAATGCTGTAATGAACATTGGATGCATGCATCTTTTCAACTGATGGTTTTCTCTGGCTATATGCCCAGGAGTTAGATTGCTGGATCATATGGTAGCTCTATTTTTAGTTTTCAAAGACCCTCCATACTGTTCTCCATAAGAGCTGTTCAGTTCAGTTCAGTTCAGTCTCTCAGTCGTGTCCGACTCTTTGTGACCCCATGAATTGCAGCACTCCAGGCCTCCCTGTCCATCACCAACTCCCGGAGTTCTCTCAAACTCATGTCCATTGAGTCGGTGATGACATTGGGCCATCTCATCCTCTGTCATCAACTTTTCCTCCTGCCCCCAATCCCTCCCAGCATCAGGGTCTTTTCCAACGAGTCAACTCTTCGCATGAGGTGGCCAAAGTACTGGAGTTTCAGCTTTAGCATCATTCCTTCCAAAGAACAACTAGGACTGATCTTCTTTAGAATGGACTGGTTGGATCTCCTTGCAGTTCATGGTACTTTCAAGAGTCTTCTCCAAAACCACAGTTCAAAAGCATAAATTCTTCAGCACTCAGCTTTCTTCACAGTCCAGCTCTCACGTCCATACATGACTGCCGGAGCCAGCCGGCAAAGTCGGTCAGGTCCCGAGAACGTGCACGGCGGGGCTAAGAAAGAAACTAAAGCAAGAGACTACAAAGATGGGGTCGAGAGGTTCAGACACGTCACCACGAAGGGACGCACTCTGACACCAACTTTATTCAACATCTCATATTTATACAGAAAAGCATGAGAAAGACAAGACAGTTGACATTTTTTCTTGGTTGGCCTATACATCTTACAAACAGTCACAAGAAATCTTGAGAGCATGGGAATGGCTCCCTGTTATTATTTCTTACACCAGATAACATTTCTCTGTGCGTGAGAAGTTTGCACAGAACTTCAGGTGCCTGCAGTAAATAAGCACCTAATCTCTGGGGTGGTGGGACAGAGAGCTATGTTTGCAAGCAAACCCTCAAGGACTGAGGCAGCTCCCAGAGCTGTGTCCTTCAGACAAAGGACCCCATTCTCACAGGCAGCTCCCCGCACATGACTACTGGAAAAACCATAGACTTGACTAGATGGACCTTTGTTGGCAAAGTAATGTCTCTGCTTTTGAATATGCTTTCTAGGTTGGTCATAACTTTCCTTCCAAGGAGTAAGAATCTTTTAATTTCATGGCTGCAATCACCATCTGCAGTGATTTTGGAGCTCCAAAAAATAAAGTATGACACTGTTTCCACTCTTTCCCCATCTATTTGCCATGAAGAGATGGGACCAGATGCCATGATCTTTGTTTTCTGAATGTTGAGCTTTAAGCCAACTTTTTCACTCTCCACTTTCACTTTCATCAAGAGGCTTTTGAGTTCCTCTTCACGTTCTGCCATAAGGGTGGTGTCATCTGCATATCTGAGGTTATTGATATTTCTCCTGGCAATCTTGATTCCAGCTTGTGTTTCTTCCAGCCCAGCGTTTCTCATGATGTACTCTGCATAAAAGTTAAATAAGCAGGGTGACAATATACAGCCTTGATGTACTCCTTTTCCTATTTGGAACCAGTCTGTTGTTCCATGTACAGTTCTGGCTGTTGCTTCCTGATCTGCATACAAATTTCTCAAGAGGCAGGTCAAGTGGTCTGGTATTCCCACCTCTTGAAGAATTTTTTTTGCAATTTACTGTGATCCACACAGTCAAAGGCTTTGGCATAGTCAATGAACAGAAGTAGATGTTTTTCTGGAACTCCCTTGCTTTTTCAATGATCCGGTGGATGTTGGCAATTTGATCTGTGGTTCCTTTGCCTTTTCTAAAACCAACTTGAACATCTGGAAGTTCATGGTTTATTTACTGCTGAAGCTTGGCTTGGAGAATTTTGAGCATTACTTTACTAGAGTGTGAGATGAGTGCAACTCTGTGGTAGTTTGAGCATCTTTTGGCATTGCCTTTCTTTGGGATTGGAATTAAAACTGACCTTTTTCAGTCCTGTGGCCACTGCTGAGTGTTCCAAATTTGCTGGCATATTGAGTGCAGCACTTTAACAGCATCATCTTTCAGGATTTGGAATAGCTCAACTGGAATTCCATCACTCCACTAGCTTTGTTTGTAGTGATGCTTTCTAAGGCCCACTTGACTTCACATTCCAGGATTTCTGGCTCTAGGTGAGTGATCACACAATCGTGATTATCTTGGTCATGAAGATCTTTTTTGTACAGTTCTTCTGTGTATTCTTGCCACCTCTTCTTAATATCTTCTGTTTCTGTTAGGTCCATACCATTTCTGTCCTTTATCGAGCCCATCTTTACATGAAATGTTCCCTTGGTATCTCTAATTTTCTTGCAGAGATTTCTAGTCTTTCCCATTGTGTTGTTTTACTCTATTTCTTTGCATTGATTGCTAAAGTAGGCTTTCTTATCTTTTCTTGCTATTCTTTGGAACTCTACATTCAGAGCTGTACCAGTTTACATTTCCACCAAAGTGTAGGAGGATCCCCTTTCCTCAGCACTCTCTCCAGCATTTATGCTGTTGTTGTTCAGTCACTCAATCATGTCCGACTCTTTGCGACCTCATAAACTTTGCAGTACACCATGTTGCTATATCTTTCACCACTTCTTGGAGTTTGCTCAAACTCATGTCCATTGAGTTTGTGATACCATCCAACCATCTCATCCTCTGTTGTCCCCTTCTCCTCCTGCCTTCAATTTTTCCTAGCATCAGGGTTTTTATAGTTTGAACATTTTTTGATGATGGCAATTCTGACTGATGGGCAATGATACTTCACTGAAGTTTTGATTTCATCTCTCTAATAATTAGTGCTGCTGAGCATCTTTTTCTGTGCTTTTCAGCCATCTGTATGTCTTCTTTGGAGAAATGTTCATTTGTATCTTACACACACTTTTTGATTAGATTGTTTCTTGATGTTGATTTGCTTCTATATTTTTCAAGATTAATCCTTTGACAGTTGCTTCATTTGCAAACACTTTCTCCCATTCTGAGGGTTACCTTTCATTTTGTTCATAGTTTCCTTTGGCTGTACAAAAGATTTTAAGTTTACTTTCAGTTCAGTTCAGTTGCTCAGCCATGTCCTACTCTTTGCGACCCCATGGACTGCAGAATGCCAGGTTTCCCTGTCCTACACTAACTCTCAGAACTTGCTCAAACTCATGTCCATCAGTCAGTGATGCCATCCAACCATCTCATCCTTTGTCATCCCCTTCTCCTCCTGCCTTCAGTCTTTCCCAGAATCAAGGTCTTTTCCAATGAGTCAGTTCTTCACATTAGGTGGTCAGAGTGTTGGAGTTTCTGTTTCAACATCAGTCCTTCCAATGAATATTCAGGACTGAATTTCTTTAGGATTAACTGGTTTGCTCTCCTGGCAGTCCAAGGGACTCTCGAGTCTTCTCCAACACCACAGTTCAAAAGCATCATTTCTTTGGTGCTCAGCTTTCTTTATGGTCCAACTCTCACCTCCATACATGACTACTAGAAAAATTATAGTTTTGACTAGATGGACATTTTTTGGTAAAGTAATGTCTCTGCTTTTTAATATGCTGTCTAGGTTTTTCATAACTTTTCTTCAAAGGAGCAAGCGTCTTTTAATTTCATGGCTGCAGTCACCGTCTACAGTGATTTTTGGAGGCCCCCCACCCCCAATAAAGTGTCTTAGTGTTTCCATTGTTTCCCTATTGTTTATTTTTGTTTTTATTTTTATTAATCTTCCTTAGTTGTTTTTTTTTTTTTAAGTCTTTTCCAGTGGTTCAGCCTGGATGAGGGCATAGCAACCCTCTCCAGTATTCTTGCCTGGAGAACCCCCATGGAAAGAGGAATCTGATGGGCAATCCATGAAGTCACAAAAAGTCAGAGATAACTGAGTGACTAAGCACAGCACAGTGGTTCAGACAATAAAAAGTCTGCCTACAGTGCAGGAGACCTGGGTTTGATCCCTGGGTCGAGAAGATCCCCTGGAGAAGGGAAGAGCAACCCATTCCAGTATTCTTGCCTGGGAAATCCTATGAACAGAGGAGCCTGGCAGGCCTTAATCCATGGGGTTGCAAATAGTCAGATATCACTAAGCAGCTAACACACTCAGGTCCTTTTTTTCATTTCTGTTTTTATTTTTATTAATCTGTTAGGTGGATCAAAAAGATTTTTTCATGTTATGTCAGAGTGTGTTCTTGTCTATGTTTTCCTTTCAGACTTTCATAGTATCTGGCCTTACATTTAGTTTTTAATCCATTTTGAGGTTATTTTTATGTGTAGAGTTAGTATGTGTTCTAATTTCATTCATTTACATGTAGTTGTCCAGTTTTTCCAGCACCACTTATTGAAGAGACTGTTCTCCATTGAATATTCTTTTCTCCTTTGTCATAGATTAGATGATCATAAGTGTGTGGATTTATCTCCACACTGTCTATCCTTTTCCATTGATATATATATTTCAGTTTTTTTGCCAGTACTCTACTGGTTTGATGACTGTGGTTTTGTAGTATAGTCTAAAGTCAAGAAACATGATTCCTCCAGTTCTGTATTTCTTCCTCAAGGCTTCTCTGGCTATTTGTGGTCTTTTGTTTTTAACCACAAATTGTAATTTTTTTGTTCCAATTCTGTGAAAAAATGTCATTGGTAATTTGATAGGGATTGTATTGAATCTGTAGATTGCTTTGAGTAGTATAGTCATTTTCATAATATTGATTCTTCCAATCCAAGAACATGGCATATCCTTCCATCTGTTTGTGTTGTCTTTGATTTCTTTCATCAGTATCTTATAGTTTTCTGACTACAAATCTTTTGCCTACTTAGGTAGCTTTATTCCTACATACTTTAATATTTTTGATCCAATAATAAATGGAAATGTTTCCTTGATTTCTTTTTCTGACTTTTCTTTGTTGTGTACAGGAATGAAAGAGATGTCTGTGGATTAACTTTGTGGATTAACTTTCTGTGGATTAACTTCAACATTGCCAAAATAATTGATTCAATAATGAATTCAGCAAACTTTCTGGATACAAAGTCAACACAAAAAAATAAATCATGTTTCTATACATTAATATCAGTAGAGAATGTTTTGAAAATTAATTTTCTTTTGAAAACTAATAAAATATTTCTATTTATAAAGCACCAACAATAGTAAACTAGAAATAAACTTAACCAAGAAGGCAAAAGACTTGTGCACTGAAAACTACAGAACACTGTTGAAAGTAAATTGAAAAGATATAAATAGAGGGAGAGATGTCCCATGTTCATCGTTTGGAACACTTAATTTCCTTAAGATATTAATACTCCTCCAAAGGAATCTACATACTCATTCCAATGAAAAAAACCTATTAAAATAACTTTTTTCTTTTTTTGCAGAAATAGAAAACAGTCTATCCAACAATTTATAGGAAATCTCAAAGAAATCAGAAAAAAAAGTATTAAAACAATCATATTAAATAAGGACAGATTTGCAGGACTTACATTTCCTAATTTCAAAACTTGCTACAAGGCTTAAGTAATCAAAACACTTTTGATAGCTTATGGTAGAAGATGTCGGATGCATGATCTCAGAAGAAAAAGATTTAGCTTCAGGACCAGAGACTAGGCTTGACCATTCAGGGCTCTTGTGTGGCAGAAGTTTTATTACAGTGAAAAGAGACAGAGAAAGTTTATGACATAGACATCAGAAGAGGGCTGGAAGTGCCCCCACTCACTAGTCTTAGCAAGAGAGCTGTATACATTTTTTAATTGCTTATTACAATAAATCAAAAGAATGTCTTAAGATTGTAAAGATATTACTAGACCCATTCCCATAATTTACATTTTAAGATGACTGAATTAAAACAAACAATAGAAAGATTTTACAGGTTCAGTTCAGTCACTCAGTCATGTCTAGCACTTTGCAACCCCATGGATTGCGGCACGCCAGGCCTCCCTGTCCATTATCAACTCCCAGAGTTTACTTAAAGTCATGTCAGTTGAGTCAGTGATGCCAAACAACCATCTCATCCTCTGTCGTCTCCTTCTCCCGCCTTCAATCTTTCCCAGCATCAGGGTCTTTTCCAGTGAGTCAGTTCTTCGCATCAGGTGGCCAAAGTATTGAAGTTTCAGGTTCAACATCAGTCCCTCCAATGAACACCCAGGAATGATTTCCTTTAGGATGGACTGGTTGGACCTTCTTGAAGTCCAAGGGACTCTCAAGAGTCTTTTCCAACACCACAGTTCAAAAGCATCAATACTTCAGGCCTCAGCTTTCTTTATAGTCTAACTCTCACATCCATACATGACTACTGGAAAAACCATAGCCTTGACTAGATTGACCTTTGTTTTGCAAAGTAATGTCTCTGCTTTTTAATATGCTATCTAGGTTGGTCATAACTTTTCTTCCAAGGAGCAAGCATCTTTTAATTTCATGGCTTCAATCACCATATGCAGTGATTTTGGAGCCCCCAAAAATAAAGTCTGACACTGTTTCCACTGTTTCTCCATCTACTTCCCGTGAAGTGATGGGACCAGATGCCATGATATTAGTTTTCTGAATGTTGAGCTTTAAGCCAACTTTTTCACTCTCCACTTTCACTTTCACTTTCATCAAGAGGCTCTTTAGTTCTTTTTCACTTTCTTCCATAAGGATGGTGTCATCTGCATATCTCAGGTTATTGATATTTCTCCCAGCAATCTTGATTCCAGCTTGTGTTTCTTCCAGCCCAGCGTTTTTCATGATGTACTCTGCACAGAAGTTAAATATGCAAGGTGACAATATACAGCCTTGACATACTCTTTTCCTTATTTGGAACCAGTCTGTTGTTCCATGGCCAGTTCTAACTGTTGTTTCCTGACCTGCATACAGATTTCTCAAGAGGCAGGTCAGGTAGTTTGGTATTCCCATCTCTTTAAGAATGTTCCACAGTTTGTGGTGTTTTGTTGTGTAATCATCATTTCCAGCTTAAAGGGGGAAAAAAATGTTTTATGTGACTAAGACAAAAAAAAAAAAAATCCTTTTCTCCTCCTTGAGAACTCCAAACCCTTCTCTCTTCCTTGGCGACCCTGACTTCTTATTATCCTACCTAAAAACTGAGTCTCTCATTCCCCCCTTTTCCTTTAGGACAACTATGCTGCCAAGGGAAATGGGTGTCATTTTCATTCCATAACTACTTCGTGCTGTTGAGGGGTGTCATCCCTAAATTGTTGAGGCAACGTATTCTCCTAACCCTCATATTGAGAGTGTCTGATCCAGGGGCCCCAAGTAATAGTTGGAGGAGGCTCTGGCACTCATAGGAGCCTGAACAACCATCTGTAACTTTTTAGCTTTAATACAGTTGAAAATAAATCCAGTTACACAGTTACAAATGCAGGGAACAAACAGCAAAAACAGAACAATTACAATTATTACCATTAAGATAGTCTTCCACCATGGGGAGCTAATTAATGTTTCCCAAAGTGAGGTGACTGAGGCTTCAGGGGAAACCATAGCATGAGTCATTTTGTTCATCTTTTCAATAAAGTGAGTACATTAGTACTCATATTTCGTATATATGTACAACACTGGATATGAATAAAGGCACGAATTCTTCCTTGTGCAGCCATTAGAATATATCAGGCCAATCTGTTCTGTGAAACCACCCTTTTAATTTGTATTTGTTCAACACTAAGGGCTAAAATAGCTTTTTGAGAATCTTGTAAAGCCTGCTGAGTAAAGTTAGTCAGAGCGTCAGCTCATAGCATAACATCTGTAGCTCTCAGAGAGGGAAGGAATATTGCAGCCAGATAATCATAGCAGTGACATACAGACCTTGCCCAGCAAGTTTTATGGTGTGGCAGATTAGCAGGCTTCTCTGGAAGGTATGAAAATATGAAACCATGAGTAAAATGTAAACATAGGGTGTGTCTCACTATCCAGCCAGGAGGAAGTCACATCCATACATAAGAGCCACATATTCAATAGGTTTTGTTTGGAGCAAAACAGCATGACTGAGGAATCCGTCCCAAAGAGTTTCTGGCCAGGTAAAAGGAGAACCTGAAGTGGGATTGGAAAATACAGGGATGATTACATTGCATATTTCTTGAGGCAAAATTCCCAATTATTTCCAGTCACTATAATTAAGTGTTGGCTAACTTTTGGGGATGGCTCTATTTCTTCCCAGCATATGGGAGCAGTAGATAGTAGGCATCCCTTTTCAGGAGTTAGCCATATGACTTCATCCCATATTAGATAAACATCAGGTAGGAAACCACCAGATCTATACCCATTTACCTTCCTATGTTCAGCAAAATAGCCATTAAATCAAGATAATGTATAATCAAAGTTGAAAGTCACATTATGTCCATATTTACAGTACAAAATGTTACACCACTCCATTTTAGGATTGCTAGATGTCATCAGGTGAAAGAGAGGCATCACACATGATTGTTGTTGGTGAAGATATTCACAGAGTTGAAGAAAGTCTTTTCCTTTAAATGGAGAAACCCATCATAGGAAGCCTTCAACAGATTGCAGACCCAGAAATTAGACCAATTGTAGAATGAAGCATAAGAATGAGCCCAGGACAGGAAGGTATTGTCTTGAGAGTCAAACAGAAGACTAAGGACTTTTGGAGTCAGCAGAAGCAGGCCCACATATATTATCAAGACCATCTGAAAAGTAAAAGGTGAAAATATAGAGGATAAAGGCATAAAATGACATTGTTTAGTTTAACTGGAGTGTGGTGTACCAGATCCATTTCCATAATATACATTTTAAGATAACAGGATTAATCAGAATATTCTCAAGAAGGAGAAACTGTCCTCAAGCAGGATACATTGTTGTTATATAATCCTTAATACAGAGTTTAAGCTGAGTCTTTTTTTGTTGTGTAATCATCATCTCCAGCTTAAAGAAAAAATAATTTTATGTGACTAAGGCTAAGGAATGTAGAAAAAAGTTTGTCCTTTTCTCTTCCTTGAGAACTTCAATCCCTTCTCTCCTCCCCAGGGACCCCCGGGCTTCTTATCAACCTACCTAGAAATTGCCTCTTTCAGTATGATACTAAAATAAAACAGACACACATATCCATGGGATGGAATAGAAAGCCCAGAAATAGATACTCACATATATGACATGTCAAAATCATTCAGTGAGGAAAAGAACAGTCTTTTCAAGAAATTTTGCTTGGAAAACTGCATGTCCACATGAAAAGAATGAATTTGACCCTTACTTTGTGCGTGCTGTCACTTCGGTTGTGTTTGACTCTTTGAGATCCTATGGATGATAGCCTGTCAGGCTCTTCTGTCCATGGGATTCTCCAAGCAAGAATACTGAAGTGGGTTGCCATGCCCTTCTCCAAGACATCTCCCTGACACAGGGATTGAAGAAGAGTTTCTTGTGTCTCCTGAATTGGCAGGTGGGTTCTAGTGCCACCTGGGAAGACCCTAGAACTTTACATTACACTATATATAAAATTTAACTCAAAGTGGATCAAATATCTAAACATAAGAGCTAAAAGTATAAACTCTTCACAATAATATAGGAGGAATGCTTTATGACAATGGATTTGGCAAGATTTCTTGATTATGACACTGAAAGCACAAACAACAAAAGAAAGAAAAAATAGACATCATCAAACTAATAACAGCCTACACCAAAGGATGATATCAAGGAAATGGCAAGGCAACCCAAAAATGGGAGAAAATAATTGTAACTCATAACAAATTGAGAATTCCACTGTAGGGGACCCCAGGTTTGTTCCCTGGTCAGGGAACTAATATTTCACAAGCTGCATCCAAAAAAAAAAATAATTAAAATAATTATTAGTCAATATATGTAAAGAACTTCTAACACTTAGCATAAACAAAACAACCTAATTTCTCCAAAGAAGAAATATAAGTGATCAATAAGCACATGAAAAGTTACTAAATACCACTAGTCATTAGGGAAATTCCCATCAAAACAGCAAGGAGAGGGGGACAGTCCCAAGATGGTAAAGAAATAGCATAGAGAGACCAATTTATCCCCCACAAATTCATCACAGGATCATTTGAATGTTGAGTAACTTCCACACACACAGAAAAAATTCTGAACTCTGGCAGAGGAAAACAGGCACCCAGAAAGGCAACCCTTTCTCTTCAAAAGGAGGTAGGACAAAATATAAAACATAAAAACAGAGACAAAATATTTAGGGACTGAGACTTGTGCTGGGGAGGGAGTTGGGAAGGAGGAGAAGATTCCTAATAGTAAGAACACCTCTCACAAGTGTGTCTGTGTGTAGTTTTGGAATCTCAGAAGGCAACATAACCAGTAATACAAAATAAATAAAACCCCACAGAATATGGACCCAACCACAATTGCAAGCAGAGAATTAGCCCAGATGCTCGTGTCCACCACGAACGAGTGGGGGCTGGGCAGGGAGGTGTGGGCTGCATCATCAGTCCTTAGGGTAAGGACCAGGCCTGAATACTGAGAGAACAATCTGAGGGAACTAATGTGAGATAGCAACCCAAACCATGGGATCGTCAGAGAGATTAAAAAAAAAAAAAAAAAAACTTTCCTGCGAAAGGCTCTAAGGCCTCACAGTGACCCCTGGCATGCTCACAGAACAAGGATTCAGCTAATACCAAAGGAGAGCAAGCTAGCTGCCATATAGGGCCCTTCCTCCCTGGAGGCAGAGAGTCAGGCAGACAACACCCAGAGCCAGAAGGCAAAGGGTTGCTGTAATCTAAGCCCCAGAGATTGTATCTCCCACCAAACTGTGAGCAGGTTCCCAGTTGCTAACCAGGTCTTCCTGGGATCCTGGACGATTGACATCTGTCAGGAGTGTCACAACCTGAGATCAGCTCCCCAGAGGAAACACATGGCACACCTGTGACTGGGTTCTCATAGTGCACCTGGGAAACTGAGCAGCCAGGACTGGGGAGGTGAATAAGACACATGGCCCACCTGGGAGAGTGTGCTCTCCAAGCACCTGGTCACCTGAGCTGCTTGGACTTGAAAAGGGCACAAAATGAATAGCACATCTGGGTCTGTGCCTCTGCTGAGAGCACCCTAGAACCAGAATGCCTTAGTCCTGGGAACTGCATGAAACTCAGGGCCCACTTGGAACAATGCCCATGCAGAGCACCCTGGAGCCTGAGCAGTGTAGACCCAGGAAATACAGTCCATCTTGGGCTGTGGCAAACCCAGTGTGGTCCATCCACTGTGAACACTCCCCACACATGTCAGTGGTATTTCTTTGCAGTGTCCCTCCCTCCCCATAACACAACTGAACAAGTGAGCTAAACAAGTGGCCACCTTTGCCCCCTTGTATCAGAGTGGAAATTAGACACCGAAGAGACTTGCAAAAAGAGGAAGCCAAAATAAACAAAGAAGGGGGAACAGCTCTGGAAGTGACAGGTGCAACAGATTAAAACCCTGTATTTAATACTGGAGACTGTGTGTTTGAGAGACACTTGTAGACCTTGAGAACAAGTAAAACCAGAACAAGGGACTATATGACACTGAACTGACCCCACACTGCCCACAATAGCTCCAGGAAATTTCGAGATATATTTTTGCTATTACCACTTTTTTTTTTAATTTAGTTTGTTATTAATCCTTTAAATTTAATTTTTATATCCTTCTATTACATTAAAAAAACTATTTTTGAAAACAAATTCCATATATATATATATATATTTTAATTTTTGTGATTGTTCACATTTCGCATTTTTACATATTGCATTTTTGAGAGTCTAACCTCTATTCTAGGTTTTTAATCTTTGCTTTTTGATATTCCTTATCAACTTTGTACCTCTAAAAATCTAATCTTCAGTTGTCAGGAAGCACTTAACAGGAGACTTCTTGTGTGCTATTTTGGATCTGTCAGAAATTACCTATTCCTTACTAATTCCTGAATATTCAGGAATTAAGAGGAGAGGAAAGTCTCTCCCAGGGGCTGAGGAATCCAGGCATTTCCTTCATTAATTTTTCTATACAGTGATAAGTACCCTCTTCCTTTTTATGGACCATATGGTAAAAGTGATCATTTACAACTCTCTCTCTTTCATATGGATGACCTCAAAACTTTCCTTGTAAGTTTTGATTTTGTCTCTGCTGCAAATAGTCATCTTATAAGACAGTATAAATACCTACACAATGTTAAATAAAACACCTCTGCTCCATCAGAGCTTTGGTCCTCGTGTCTTGCTCTCTCACTCTCTCTCTCTCTCTCTCTCTCTCTCTCTCTCTCCCCTTCAGGCTGATCCCCTGGAGCACAGTGGCTCTCTGAGTTCACTTTCCTGCCTGGGCTTCTAACACCCTCTTGAGAAGGTGCTCTGTGCCTTCACCCCATTGAGAGGGCGCCTGAGGCCTCTGTGAACAGAGCAAGCCCCATACCAGGGGCTTTACTGGCTTTCTGCATAAACCAAGGAATATCAGCCTCTTTCTCCTTTACTTTCTTATCCGTCGACTCCAGACCACCAGGTTACAGTCCATTAAAGGACCTCAACAAGTGGCTCCCAGAACAGGAACTTGGTACACGTAGGCAGATTCGGACAGAGTGACCCCAGGGCCTATTGAGGCCAGAAAGTACTAAGACATGGGTAAAATGGCTGGAAAGCCCCATCACTTTTGTACTTTACTTCATCACTTATTTAAAGATCAGGGACTTAATAATAGGTATGCTGATTTTTAGCTAGATTACAAACTGCTATTTCCCATACTGTAATTGGAGAAGTCAAAAGGCAACTAGAGAAATTACTTGCTTATGAAAATGCAAATCAGGAATGTCAAAAAGCTATAGCTGCAATTCGTGAGACAGAGACTATTATTTGAAGGCTTGTCACAATCTAGGATTTGAAACTCAAAAGATGCAAATGCTAGCTGAAACAATGGTTGCTGCCTTAGGAAAGGGAAATGAAACATACTTTGCATGTGTAAATAAGAACCATTTTAAAAGGGACTGCCTTAAGAAAGCTAAAAAAATAATAATAATAAAAAATAAAAATAAAAAACCTCCAAAAATCTGCCCTCGCTACCACAGAGGGCCAAATATTGGAAGTCTAAATTTGACACTGAAAGAAAACCTATTCCAGGAAACTCCAAGCAGGGGACCCCCCAGATCCCCTTCAACAAAAACCAGGGGCAGATTCCATCTTTTCCCTCAAACCCTTAACATCTGGCAGTGCTGCCATTGATATACCAGCTTTGTTCTTAGATAATATGAAGTTAATGAGCTCTATTTAAATTCAAATTCATGTGAACTAAAAAATATTCAATATTAAATATAATGTTTATTTAAATATAAGTATAATTTAAATACAATTGTTTGCTTACCTAATTAAGGTATGTCTTAAGTCATCAACATTATATAATACTTTTATGCTAGGTTTTAGGTAAACTAAATTTGTCAACAAAAAGGTAACTCTTTATATATATATATATGTATATATACATATATATGTATATATACATATATATATGTATATATGTATATAAATGAGATAAAAACTTTTAAACTCTAATAAAATAATTATATTTTAATAGAATAATCTATTCTTATAATCTAAAGTAATCTCTTAGGATTGGGATAATTTAAATTTCTGGAGTTGTACTAAACTAAATAATAAAAGTTTATTAAATAGCTAGGTCATTTCCAAATAAAATAAGATTTTAAAACATCAATTACTGAACATTAACTTCCTCTTACAAAGTTTTTCTTACAGAAAAAGTAAAGAAATTTTAATCTATTAATAAATATAGTATATAATGTATAATATATAAATATATATATTATAAATACATATTATAATATGATATAATAAATATATTAACCAATTGATAAAATACTAATATACAAAAAAGTAAGATATATGCTTTTAATAAAAAGATATACGATATGGCAAACTCAGAAATACATTCCACATTTTTCCTAAGGGCCACTGCTCATTTAACAAACAATACAATTATTAAAATAACTTGGAAGAATGACGAGCCAACTTGGACAGAACAACGGCCCTTCACAAAAGAGAAATTACAGACAGCTAAGGAACTTACATATACACAACTAGAATTAAAGCATATTGAAAAATATTGTTCTCCTTGGAACTCTCCTATTTTTTTTTTTATAAAAAAGAAATCCAACAAATGGTGTCTCCGAACAGACCTTAGAAAACTTAATGCACCTATGAAACCTATGGGTGCACTACAACTCCTACATCACCTACCACTATTACTGAAAATTGGCATATTATTATTATTGATTTACAAGATTGCTTTTTAAATATGACTTTGCACCCTTTAGACTGAGAGAGATTTGCTTTCTCTCTCTCTTATCCTAATCATATTGGACCTCATAAATGGTACCAATGGACTGTACTGCCACAAGGGATAATGAATTCTCCCACCATGAGTCAGTACTACGTAGCCAAAGCCCTTGAGCCTGTGAGAAAGCAATTTCCTAACTTTCTTGCTATTCACTGTATGGATGATATATTGCTTCCGGCTCCATCTATCTTAGAAACTCAATACATGTTTGATATAGCTCTACTATGCTTAAAAAACTCTGGATTAATCATTGCCCCTGAAAGAATTCAAACCTCTACACCTTACCATTAGCTGGGGTTTGTTGTTAACAGGCAACGCATTACTCCCCAACTAACTGAGATCCGTACTGATAAATTATCAACCTTAAATGATGTTCAAAAGCTCTTTAGTTCAGTATCTCAGTCGTGTCTGACTCTTTGTGACCCCATGAATTGCAGCACGCCAGGCCTCCCTGTCCATCACCAACTCCCGGAGTTCTCTCAGACTCACGTCAATCGAGTCGGTGATGCCAACCAGCCATCTCACCCTGTCGTCCCCTTCTCCTCCTGCCGCCAATCCCTCCCAGCATCAGAGTCTTTTCCAATGAGTCAACTCTTCACATGAGGTGGCCAAAGTACTGAAGTTTCCGCTTTAGCATCATTCCTTCCAAAGAACACCCAGGACTGATCTTTAGAATGGACTGGTTGGACCTCCTTGCAATCTCTAGAGTCTTCTCCAACACCACAGTTCAAAAGCATCAATTCTTCTGCCCTCAGCTTTCTTCACAGTCCAACTCTCACATCCATACATAACTACTGGAAAAACAATAGCCTTGACTCAACGGACCTTTGTTGGCAAAGTAATGTCTCTACTTTTGAATATGCTATCTAGGTTGGTCATAACTTTCCTTCCAAGGAGTAAGCGTCTTTGAATCTCATGGCTGCAATCACCCATGATCTGCAGTGATTTTGGAGCCCCCCAAAATAAAGTCTGACACTGTTTCCACTGTTTCCCCATCTATTTCCCATGAAGTGATGGGACCAGATGCCATGATCTTCGTTTTCTGAATGTTGAGCTTTAAGCCAACTTTTTCACTCTCCTTTTTCCCTTTCATCAAGAGTCTTTTTAGTTCCTCTTCACTTTCTGCCATAAGAGTGGTGTCATCTGCATTATCTGAGGTTGTTGATATTTCTCCCGGCAAACTTGATTCCAGCTTTTGCTTCTTCCAGCCCAGCATTTCTCATGATGTACTCCGCATAGAAGTTAAATATGCAGGGTGACAATATACAGCCTTGATGTGCTCCTTTTCCTATTTGGAACCAGTCTGTTGTTCCATGTCCAGTTCTAGCTGTTGCTTCCTGACCTGCATACAGGTTTCTCAAGAGGCAGGTCAGGTGATCTGGTATGTTCATACCTTTCAGAATTTTCCACAGTTTATTGTGATCCATACAGTCAAAGGCTTTGGCATAGTTAATAAAGCATAAATAGATTTTTTTTTTTGGAACTCTCTTGCTTTTTTGATAATCCAGCGGAGGTTGGCAGTTTGATCTCTGGTTCCTCTGCCTTTTCTAAAATCAGCTTGAACATCTGGAAGTCCACGGTTCACAAAGCTCTTAGGTGATATTAACTGGATTAGATCTTCTTTAGGCATTGCTAATTATCAACTGAACAACCTATTTAATACTTTAAAAGGAGATCCTGACTTAAATAGCCCTCGTTCACTTTCCCAAGAGACAGTAAAAGAACTCTATTTGGTACAAAATAAATTACAAAAACAATTTCTTACTCACGTCAAACTAGATTTACCTCTAGAATTGTTTGTACTTCCCTCTCCTCATTCTCTCACAAGACTTCTTTCCCAACAAGAACACCCAGTACTATGGGTCTATACCCGTTTTAGGAAAATAAAGTCACTTACACCCTATCTTGATTTAATGCTCTAATCATTATCAATAAAAAAAGACTAATTGGCTTTGAATTGGCTTTGAAATTATTAGTAATTGCTCTACTTGTAGACCTCTACCCATCACACAAGGTATTAATCCTCACAATTTACAACCTAATGAACTATGACAAATGGATGTATCTCATTGCCTGCCCTGAACTTTGTCCATTTTCTTTCCTATACGTCTGTATAGACACAAATTCCTCTTTTATCTGGGCCACACCTCTTTGCGGTGAGGCTACACTACATGTTATACCCTGCCTATATTTCTAAATACTTTAAACAAATTTTACAATCTTTTTCTATTAAACATATTACAGGTATTCCTTGTAATCACAGACACAAGGCATAGTCAAACAAACACATCGCACACTAAGTTACGAATTAAAAAAATTAAAAAAGGGGGAATACACAGGTACACCACTGTCTTCCTTATCTAAAGCAGACTTTACTAGATTCCAACATAAGATATTTTCTAACCTATAACTATTGTTAATACAGTTTTGTTTTAATTTTTTTAAATCTCTTCAAATCTTTAAATTTGACCCAATGGGGTCCCCGGCATTCAAAATGGAGATGAAACAACAAGAACCCCAGGAAGAAGAAATTCCAATACAGGCTATGTCTGCTCTAAAGATCTACAGAAAGCACCACCTTCAGGGGGATCACCCCTTTGATCTCCCTACTTGGGGACAAAGAAAAACCCTTACTAATTGAGCTGAAAATTTGGTCTCTCAACAGGGATTGCGTCAGAGTCCTGAATACATTCTCCTGGCAATGCTCAGTCTTTTGGCCTGTACCTCTCCACCGCCCCACCCCACCCCACTCAAGTTTGGACTAATACCGAACACCCTCTATTACAGATGGTTGAATGGACAGAGAGAGGACCAATCATTTCAACTAATGACTCTATACATATGCCTTCTCCCTAGTACATTATATGGCCCTCACACCCTGGGGAGGAAAGAAAACTAATTAACATTTCCTTAGGCTATGAAGTCCTTCCCTTGTGCATGGGCCCAGCAAAATTGTGCATAAACATCAGCCGACAAACTTGAGCTTGCACCCTGCCTCCCAAAAAAGGATTTTCAGACATTGCTTAGACTATTCACTGCCCTTTCTTTGTCTGTAAACCATGTTTATACTACTGAGACTTTAGGCAAAGGGTTAGGGAAAGAGTTAGGGGAAAAACAAAAAAAGAAAACATACAAAGGGTTTACTTACAAAACTTTACTTATACTCCTGTTTGTTGGGACAAATTTCAAACCAAATCAAGAAAATCCATGTTTGTGGCTAATCATACAATTGTTGATTGGGGACCCCATGGTATGTGGTTATCTGACAGCTCAGATGATATTAACAACACTGTGTGATATGGAGGGCCATTGACACTATGATGGAATGTTATTATGACAAAGGACTTCTTGAGTGGCTTGACTGTGGATTAGTCCCACCTCGTCCTAGGATCGTCCTTGATAAACAGAGTGGGCCTGAAAAATGGAACATTTGGAAACTTGCTGTGAACACCAGAGCACCGAAGAACTTGGAACTTGGACCAGACATTTCATAGGGACCAGTCGTGGTCATAGTAACTATTTCTTTCGCTATAATCAGTCATATTTTATACAGGCCTGTGCCCCACTACCTTTTGTTGTAGCCATAGAAAATTTACAATTTAATAAGACTTTTACATTCTGTAACTTGTATTATACAATTGCCAACTATATACTTGTCTTAACTTCTCTATTTCTTTAAGCTACTCAATTTTTGTTACTCCTGTTCAATTCAATCATAGTGCCTACTACTGGGAACAAATCAAATTTCATTTACAAAATATACATGATTATGCTTCTCTGAATGCACAATTACTACAAAGAGAAATCTTTAAAACTTTTTCTAAAAATCTGCCCTCTTCCCCTAATTTGGAAAATTTAGCTAAACAAATTATCCAGGCTAGACCCACAAAGATGGTTTCAAAATATTATCCAAAGTATTGGGTCTGGAACTGTAACTTTGATGATTGTCTTGATAATTATATTAGTTGTTTACCATCGCCTTTCTATAAGGTTGGTTAATACTAACCAAACTCATTTGGTCAGGACTTTTTTTTTTTAACAAATATAATAAAATAGGGGGAATTGTCAGGAAGAATTTAACAGGAGGCTTCCTATGTGCTGTTTTGGATCTGTCAGGAATTCTCTGTTCCTTATTAATTCCTTATTAATTCAGGAGTTAAGAGGAGAGGCAAGCCTCTCCCGGGGGCTGAGGAATCCAGGCATCTCCTTCATTAGCTTTTCTATACAGTGATAAGTACCCTCTTCCTTTTTATGAACCATATGGTAAAAGTGATTATTTACAAGTCACTCTCTTTCAAAAAGATGACCTCATGTTTCCTTGTAAGTTTTGATTTTATCTCTGCTGAAAACAGCTATCTTGTAAGACAGTATAAATACCTACACAATGTTAAATAAAACACCTCTGCTCCATCAGAGCTTTGGTCCCCGTGTCTTGCTCACTCTCTCTCTCTCTCTCTCTCTCTCTCTCTCTCTTTCTTTCAGGCTGATCCCCTGGAGCACAGAGGCTCTCTGAATTCACTTTCCTGCCTGGGCTTCTAAGACCCTCTCGAGACGGCACCCTGTGCCTTCACCCCATCTAGAGGGCGCCTGAGGCCTCTGTGAACAGAGCAAGCCCCGTGCCAGGGGCTTTATTGGCTTCTGCATAAACCAAGGAATATCAGCCTCTTTCTCTCTCTTTTACTTTCTTATCAGTCAGCTCCGGACCACCAGGTTCCAGTCCATTAAAGGACCTCAACATTCAGTATCTATTTTCACTTATTGATTTGATTACCGGCTGATTGCTCTCTCCCGTGTAGATTTGCTCATTTCTTCTCCAGGTCGCTTCTATCTCCTTTCTCTCTCTTCTCTGCATAACTCTGTGAATCTCTCTGAGTGTTTCAGGCTACGGATATGACTAAGCTATTTGATTACAGGCTAGATTTCTCTCTCCCCTTTGACTCTCCCTTTTCTCCTCCTCGTCACCTGTATCTCCCTCCTCCCTCTCTTCTTCTCTGTATAACTCTGTGAATCTCTCTGGGTGTTCCCGGCTGTGGAGAACTGTTTCACCAATAACCTAGGTGTTTTATATTTTATGCTGTATGGATGGAGAAGTGGTGAGGCTACTGTAAGAGAAGGACTGAAAGCCAGAGACAGGAGGCTTAACTCCAAAACCTGAGAACATCAGAAACTGCTGATTCCATGGAACATTGATAGACAAGACCTCTCCCAAAAGCCTCCATAACTACACTAAAACCGAGCTCCACCGAAGAGCCAACAAGTTCCAGTGCAAGACACACTACATAACTATCAAGTAAAACAGGAACACAACACTGAATATTAAAAGAGAGCTGTCCTAAGCCATTCCAAACCTATAGACAGCCCAAAACTCACTACTGGACACTTCATTGCACTCCAGAGAGAAGAGATACAGCTCCATCCACCAGAACACCAATGCAAGTTCCCCCAACCAGGAAACCTTGACAAGACATTAGTCCAAACCCACCCACAGTGGGGGGAAAACTCCACAATTAAGAGGGACCATGAACTTGCAGCCTGCAGAAAGGGCACCCCAAACACAGCAATATAAAAAAAAAACAAAAAACGAAAAGGCAGAGAAATATTCAAAAGGTGAAATAACATGATAATAACCCACCAAACCAAACAAAAGAGGAGATGATAGGGAGCCTACCTGAAAAAGAATTCAGTATAATGATAGTAAAGATGATATAAAATCTTGAAATCAAATTGGAGTTACAGATAAATAGACTAGAGATGAGGACTGAGAAGATGCAAGAAATGTTTAACAAAGACCTAGAAGAAATAAAGAAGAATCAATCAATAATGAATAATGCAATAACTGAGATCAAAAGAACTCTGGAGGGAACTAACAGTAGAATAACTGGAGCAGAAGAGAGGATAAGTGAGGTGGAAGATGGAATGATAGAAATAAATGAAGCAGAAAGGGAAATAGAAAAAAGAATTAAAAGAAATGAGGACAACCTCAGAGACCTCCAGGACAATGTTAAAGGCCCTAACATTTGAAACATGGGTGTCCCAGAAGAAGAAGACAAAAAGAAAGGGCATTAGAAAATACTTGAGGAGATAATAGTCAAAAACTTCCCTAAAATGGGGAAGGAAATAGCCACCCAAGTCCAAGAAACCCAGAGAGTCCTAAACAGGATAAACCCAAGGTGAAACACCCCAGGACACTTAGTAATCAAACTAACAAATGTCAAACACAAAGAGAAAATATTAAAAGCAGTAAGGGAAAAGCAATAAATAACACACAAGGGGATTCCCATAAGGATAACATCTGATATTTCTATATAAATTCTTCAGGCCAGAAAGGAATTGCAGGACATACTTAAAGTCATGAAAGAGAAAAGCCTATATCCAAGGTTACTTTACCCAGAAAGGTACACTTTCAGATATGAAGGAGAAATCAAAAACTTTACAGATAAGCAGTAGTTAGGACTTCCTGTACTATTCTGAACAAAAATTGTAAGAGTGAATAAAAATTGTAAACATTTTTCTCTTTTTCCTAATTTTAGGGGAAAAGCATTAAAATTTTCATCATTAACTATGGTGATAATTACAGATGTTTCCTGAAAAGTGAAAGTTGCTCAGTCATGTCCAACTCTTTGTGACCCTATGGACTATACAGTCCATGGAATTCTGCTAGCCAGAATACTGGAGTGGGTAGCCTTTCCATTCTCCAAGGGGTCCTCTCAACTCAAGGATCAAACCCAAGTCTCCTGCATTGCAGGCAGATTCTTTACCAACTGAGCTATAGATGTTCTTTATTAAGTTGAGGAAGTTCCCTCTTGTAGACCTAGTTTTGTGAGAGTTATTGTTATAAATGAGAATGGGCTTTGACAAACTATTTGTGTGTATCAATTGATGTGATCTTATTCTTTTTCTTTTTTGACATAAAACTTTTTATTATATAGTCTCTAATATCACCTAGACATAAAATTTCAAGCTTGTTTTCTCCCAGATCTCATGAACTCCCATGCTTTTCTCAGATTTTCATGTCAATAATTTATTAATATTTTACTGGACAATCTTTATTGAATTTTGCTTATTCTCTTTATAATGAGTTCTATTTTAATTATTGCTTTCTTTTCACTTTTTTTCACCTCTGACAGCTATATTTTTTAGTTAGTTTATTCTTATTATCTACCATAGAACTAGCAGGCAAAATAAAGCATTTGCCCAGTTATAAATTGTACTTAAGGATAACATTACTTCTTGAAAGACTTATAGGAAAAGATTTTTTTAAAAAAGTAAACAAGAAAGCAGACTATATTATGAGAAAAACTTCCTTTTAAAATTTGTTTAAGCTTTTAAATTTTTTATTATTTTTAAATTTTTAAAAATTGAATTATATTTGATTAACAATGCTGTGGGAAATTCTGAAAGAGATGGAAATACCAGACCACCTGACCTGCTTCTTGAGAAATCTGTATGCAGGTCAGGAAGCAACAGTTAAAACTGGACATGGTACAATTGACTGGTTCCAAAAAGGAAAAGGAGTACGTCAAGGCTGTATATTGTCACCCTGCTTATTTAACTTCTATGCAGAGTACATCATGAGAAATGCTGAGCTGGAGGAAGCATAAGCTGGAATCAAGATTGCCAGGAGAAAGTCAATAACCTCAGATATGCAGATGATACCACCCTTATGGCAGAAATTGAAGAAGAACTAAAGAGCCTCTTGATGAAAGTGAAAGAGGAGAGTGAAATGTTGACTTAAAGCTCAACATTAAGAACTCTAAGATCATGGAATACGGTCCCAGCATCCTTCCCAGCATCAGGGTCTTTTCAAATGAGTCAGTTCTTCACATCAGGTGGCCAAAGTATTGGAGTTTCAGCTTCAACATCAGTCCTTCCAATGAACACCCAGCACTGATCTCCTTTAGGATGGACTGATTGGATCTCCTTGCAGTCCAAGGGACTATTCATGGCAAATAGATGGGGAAACAGTAGAAAGAGTTGTTGAGTTTATTTTTGGGGGGCTCCAAAATCACTGCAGATCGTGATTGCAGCAATGAAATTAAATGACGCTTACTCCTTGGAAGGAAAGTTATGACCAACCTAGACAACATATTAAAAAACAGAGACATTATTTTGCAACAACGTTCCATCTAGTCAAGGCTATGCTTTTTCCAGTACCCATGTAGAGATGTGAGAGTTGGACTCTAAAGAAAGCTGAGCACTAAAGAATTGATGCTTTTGAACTGTTGTGTTGGAGAAGACTCTTGAGAGGCCCTTGGACTGTAAGGAGATCCAACCAGTCCATGCTAAAGGAGATCAGTCATGGGTGTTCATTGGAGGGACTGATGTTGAAGCTGAAACTCCAATACTTTGGCCACCTCATGTGAAGAGCTGACTCATTTGAAAAAAAAAAAAACAAAACCCTGATTATGGGAAAGATTGAGGGCAGGACGAGAAGGGGATGACAGAGGATGAGACGGTTGGACGTCATCACTGACTCAATGGACATGAGTTTCGGCAGACTCTGGGAGTTGGTGATGGACAGGGACCCCTGGTGTGCTGCAGTCCATGGGGTCGCAGAGATCTGGACAGGAGTGAGTGACTAATCTGAACTGAACTGAAGGGTAATGGACTCACCAAGGTCATGTCTCTTCCCTAAAGATAGCCTGCATCTTCTCATGGGTCAATGCAGGATTAAAAAGACCGGGCCCCTTTGCCTCCGAGCACATTTCTGAGAGGTCATACCAAGCTCAGCATTCTTGCCAAGATTGGATGGGGCCTCTGTTGCTACTGTATTATGGTTTTACTCCTCCTTCTACTCAGTCCTGCTTCTTTCATTCTGTTAGAAGGTTGTTTCCAAAAGCATTTCCAAATTAATCTCTTAAATATAATTCTCTGTCTCAGAGTCTGTTTTCATAGAGCACTTGACAGAAGACAGTTACTTCAGAAATAGTTTTTTAAATCTTGCTTCTCCATCTCAACTTGCATCTAGTCTAAGCTTTACTACTTCACACTTGGTTTATTTCAACAGCCTCTAAACTGTTCTTTTGTCCTATCTACCTTCTCTCCACCACTTTTAGAATTTTTAGTCATGAACCTCTAACATAGTGCTTCTTAAACTTTATTGGGTCATGGAACTCTGTGTAAATATGATAAAGTTCGTGTCTGGTCTATCATGCCTCATGAAATAAATGCAATTTTGCATCTTTATATAAATTATTGCATACAATTTTCTTGGGGTAGCATCTCCTATATCTCATCTATGAAATTTAGAAACTTCTGTTCAAAAGGCTTAGTTAGAATAACTGAGTAAGCAAAATATACAATTATTTAAACATCCATTTCTAAGAAAAATAAAATAGTAAAATTCTTTATCTCTTTATTTACTGTGTTTTTTTGGGGGGGTTGTTTGTTTTGCTTGTTTTTCTTTGGCTAGCTGAAAAATAGCAGTGCTGTTCTTTGGCTAAACAAACAAACAAACACAATCACCTAGAAAAATATTTAATTTTTTAAAATGTATATAGTTAACATATAATGTTATATTAGTTTCAGGTGTAAAACATAATCATTTGATATATGTATACATTGGAAAATGATCACCCCAAAAAGTTTAGTTAACATCCATCACTACAAATAATTATAATCTTTCTTGTGATGATAAATTTTAAGATGTACTCTTAGTAATTTTTAAATATACAATGCAATATTATAACTATAGTCATCATATTGTGTACATTACATCATCAGGACTTATTTTATAACTGGAAGCTTGTTCTCTTGGACTAATTTCACCCATTTCATGCCCCCTGCAATAAAGAATCTTTTCTCTATATCTATGAGTTAAGGTTTTTGCTTCTGTTTCTATTTTAAAGGTTCCATTATAAGTGAAGTTATGAAGTATTTAATATTTATCTTTCTCTGTCTGACATATTTCATTACTGTAATATCTTGAAAATGCAACCATGTTGTCATATGGATTTACTCCTATAACCCTTCCAGGCTTTTTAAAGAGGTTTTTCTGTCTGAAGGAGATTGGTGTTACAGTGGCAAACCTAATCTTTTTAAATCAATAAATAATTTATCTTCAATCAATTATGTATAATGTAAAATCATGAGAACTCTGTGAATGCAGATGGGTTAATAAGGCACCATTATAAATGGTTAATCAAATTAGTTAAAATCAAAATAGTTACAGTAAAAAGGAGGTCAGGTTTGGTTACCAAGAATGAGAAGACAGAACAATAACTTATTAAAGTTAATACAGTGATATATAAAGAACTGAAGTATGTGTCTGACTCATAGTTACTGACTCAAAATCAGTGAAAATCTTCAAATTATTGTATAATATATTTAGGCCCAATTTTTTTTTTTTACTTTGAAGATGAACTGGTTTGAATTCCTTGCTGTCCATGGGACTCTCAAGACTCTTCTCCAGCACCACAATACCAGCTAACCACTGCTTTTAAATTGAAAACATTTCAAAACTTAGTGGCAGTTTTAAAAATAATTTATTTGTTCACAATTCTGTGGATCAGTAGTTTGGATTAGGCTCAGCCATGATAGCTCATCTCTGCTCCATGAGGTATTGAGTAAGTGAGCTGCTTTCTGAGTCACGTCTGACTCTTTCCAATCCATGGACTGTAGCCTGCCAAGCTTCTCTGTCCATGGGATTCTCCAGGCAAGAATACTGGAGTGGGTTGCCATTTAATTCTCCAGGGAATCTTCCTGACACAGGGATAGAACCCGCATCTCCTACATAGACAGGAAGATTCTTTACCACTAAGCCACCTGGGAAGCCCCTATGAGGTGTTAGTTGAACACAATATTAAGTGTAGGACCACAAGTGGTATGATTGGAATGTCTGATTTTACTGGCTTTCTCTTCCTAAATCATCTCATCATCCAACAGACTAGCCTGGCCTTGGTCAAATGGAAATAGCATTCCTACAGCAAGAGAATGGCAGCTCTAAGGCCTTCTGAGGCCTAAGCTTAGAATGTGTACCACATCATTTCTGTTTCATTCGATTAGTCAAAGCAAGTCATAAAGTCAATCAAGATCCACAGAGTTTAGAACTAGATTCCATTTTTTGATAGAAGGAGATGAACTTAATTTGTGATCATTTGTGATTTAACAAAGTCCCATTAGTAGTAATAGTGAAAGCTTATTGCGTAATGATTACTTGATATTCACTGCGGTAATACAAATAAAGATTCTTGAAATGATTAAGATGAAAAATATCTAAGAAATACTACAATTGGTAAATTAATATGATAGACACAAATGTAATTATTTTGCTCCACAGAAGAAATAGAAGTTTATTTAGAACACACTCTCTAGCAGAGTACCTTTTTAATTTTAAAATCATATTTTTGAAGCAACTTATGAAAATACATCTTTTATGACTAGTTTCTAATATTTGAGAAAAAGTCATAGGATTTCAAATTTATCTCTGATTTCTGAGAGAGATATAAATTATTTAAAAATTCATTACCTTTGGAATACCCAATTGAAAAAACTGAGGGAATACATTCAGGGAACATACACAAAAAGTTTCAACAACTGATGCAATTATCTTACCAAGTTAGAGAAAAGCATAACTTTCTCTAAATACCTTAACCCTAGGAGATCCAGTGCAGTAGGTAAAAAAAAAAAAAAAAAAAGTAGCTAGCAAAAATCAGTGTTAAAAGAAATATAACTCATTTTCTTCACAGAATGTATAAAACTGTTAAAATGTTAATGTAGGAATATTATGTCTTTATTACCCTTTTAGAAATAGTTTTCTACTAAAATAGATGAAAACATTTGGTGCTAACTAATTAAGCAGTTGTCAAGCCAATATTGCTTTGTTTGCTTTCCAGTAATTAAAACTAGGCATTCTGATGATTTCTATTAGAATTTTTCTTCCCGATGTTAAAAAAGAACCTTGTTTATAAGGTAAAATACTGAGCTTTCTTTTCAACCTGAGTACTGACTTCCTTGTTTGTTTAACAGAGAACAGTAACTTCTATATCACAGGAAAAATACCAAGCATAGGATAATCAAACTAATAAATTGCTATACTTTTTCTTTTCTTATTGACTATCAGAGTCTAGTCAAGATTCAATTAAAGCCCAAAATAAAAGAAGAGAAAAAAATAGCAATAGGTCAACAAATACCCAAAACTTCTTGTGGAATCTAAATAGAGAGATTTGGCTGTGATATCTTGTGATTATCCACTTGTGAAATATATATAAACTACCTTCTCACTGTACATAATGAACAAGTTTACTGTGTAGAATGATTATATCTTAAACTCAATTAATGTTGGTAATTTCCAACTAAAATCACCCATGCTGACAATACATGTCCTTTCTGGTGGCAAACACACTGGTAACTTACTTTGGATTTTATTATCTAGAATAATCAGCACCAAGAACATACAAAAGCTAATTGCACATTCTTGGTCAAAATTTTTATTTATTTATTTTTTTTTAAGAAATGTAGCTTACCAAAATCCATCTGACATTTTGAAAATTTAGCCTGCATAACAATCACATAGTAAGAATAACAGAATCAACACTTGTAGAACACTGGGCCCTATATTGGGATCTAGGAGCTGGGGGAAATATAACTATATCTATCTATATGTGTGTAACATATATATATATATATATATATATATATATATATATATATATATATAAAATATAAGGGCTTCCCTCATAGCTCAGTTGTAAAGAATCCACCTGCAGTGCCAGAGACTCCAGTTTGATTCCTGGGTCTGGAAGATCTGCTGGAGAATGAATAGGCTACCTACCCCAGTATTCTTGGGCTTCCCTTGTGGCTCAACTGGTAAAGAATCCTCCTGCAATGTGGAAGACATGGGTTCGATCCCTGGGTTGGGAAGATCCCCTGGAGAAGGGGAAAGGCTACCCACTCCAGTATTCTGGCTTGGAGGATTCTATGGACCATATAGTCCATGGGGTCGCAAAGAGTCAAACACGACTGAGCAAATTTCACTCTCTTTTACTTTTATATATATATAAATAATAACATTTCATTTTAATTTTCACAATCCTCTGTCACAGAAATTACTATTTCTATTGCCCATGCAAGACAACTGGGTTCTTAAAATTCAGTAAGTTATGGTGCTAAGATTTAATTTATCTTTCAAAACTTGGAGTTTCTATGTGGCAAATTAGATGAAAATCTAAGGGATCAGGATTCACATGGGGGCTTTATCCATGAAAAGCTTCATAAAGCATGCGATGATTCTATTCATGTTGACTTAACACTTAAAAAAATGAAGACAAATCTTAATTCCATACACCACTGATTTCTCAAAACTGACCAGCACACCCTCTTCTGCGTGTGTTGATCTTTTCTTAGGGAACGAAATAACTCATTAACTATGAATGAAGGATGCATAGATAAATGAAGTGATTGTGATAAGAAACAAATGATACATTTAAAATTTTAATTTAATTAAAGATGTCATATCTTTATATTACTCGGATTCAATTCATGTATTGAATTCAAACAGTGGATGTATGGCAAAACCAATACAATATTGTAAAGTAATTAGCCTCCAATTAAAATAAATAAATTTATATTTATTGAAAAATTAAAAAAAAGAAGAAAAAGAAGATATTTCCTTAAATATACATATAATAATGTGGTAAAGGTCTTTTAAAAATGGTGATTAATTAAATAAGCTTCTTTGTTCACTGTTATTTACACACATTAGAGCAAATTATATTTTACCATATAATTCTACTTATAAATTATTTGTTTTATGGCTTTTCTCAAAGCACGTATAATTCCAAATGCCAACTTTATATATTGAACCTGCTAGAATAGCACTTACACTTTGGTATTTTAAATGTCAGCAACCCATCTTTGATGAGCAGCTTAACAATTCTAAAACAGTGTGCACACTTATTTAAAAGAAAGGAAAAATCAGAATGAAAATTCAAGTCAATATTTCATTCTACTGCATACAAACTGGCTATTATTAAAAATGGTAAGTTGGAAAATGCTAGCCAGTATCTTTCCAAACCTGTAATATCCTAGTATATTTAACTAAAATATATTTAAGCTACTGAAGACTCACTTATGCCCAAACATGAAAAGAATATTAATGTTAGCACTAAAATATTTAATATGAGCATCAGAATGATGCTCTTTTCCTGTAGACATTATATCATATGAACATATGGCCCACATTTTGCAGAAGAGATTTTCTATTACCATACAAAATACTCATGGTATAACTGAAAATACATAGGATTGGGAGTGAGAAGGCCTGAGGTGCAGTTTAAACTTTTTCATCATTCTATATGTGTGATCTGTGGTAAATCAGCATAGGAAACTGAAGAAATTTGGGACTTATGGATAGTGCCACATTAAATGAATTAAATGGATCATAACATTTTTGAAGACATACATAAGAATGCAAAGCAGAAAATGTTTAAATGTCTCACACATAATCAGTGTACATGCTGTGTGAAAATGCTATTTCAGTTATATAAATGTGTTTTGGCCTGCCAGAGTGTATGATCAATCTTTATCTAGGAAAAAAGAAATGGTTCAAATGTTGAAACTCCAAGAGGGTATGTGACAAGGCTTAATATTCACATAGAGAGGCTTTCTGTGAAAAGTAGAGTGGGTACCCATGTGGACCAAATGGCTTGAGTGAAGGGAGGGGCAAGTAGCTTTGTTTCTTATTGTGATTTGGGGATGGGGCTAGAGTGAGAGAAGTTTGCACTTCTTTCCAGCACCAAAGGAGAGAATGTGCATGATTTTTTTATCCACATTCCCAGGTTTGGTGAAAGACAAATAGGGAGCGGTTGGGCTTTAAAGTTCTCACAGTCAAACATCAAAATGGTCAGAATCTTTACTGCATATGTATGTGTATACCTGGTCACTTCTTATTGAGAAGTACTATCAAAAACATGTATATATAATTTCTATTTTTGAGCAGTTTTCACCATATCATATTTAGAACAGTGAACGCTGGAAAGGATATTGTGAGGATGAATTTCTAATGTCTGAGATTCTCACATACATCTTTTATCCCAGTGAAAAGGAACTTCTGCAAGTGGGAAGAGGCCCTCTGTACTAGTAAGCCTTGCTTACACAAAACATATGGTGTGTCTTGGCCATTGCTTATATTAAATTATTAAAATTATTCTTCAGGAATAATTGTGTAGGCATGTGATTCCCTCTCAGCCATATGTTACTGAAATGTAAGAGTATCATGTCTACAAATATCACAGGACCTCTGGGGGGGGGGAGGAATTATATATATATATATACACATATATATATATATACATATATATATATATATATATATATATATATATATATAGTAATATATCAAAACTTTCAGCCAGGAATGACACTCCCTTTGAGAAGTCATACTATTAATCCTGACTGACATCATTTTCAGAAAATTCTTCATAATTTGGAGCAGCTCCAATTGCTTTTTACAGATGTCCTTGCACATATACCTTGGAGAAATTGGTGTTTTGTGGCCTCTTCCTCCTTCAGTTCAGTCCAGTTCAGTAGCTCAGTCATGTCAGACTCTTTGTGACCCCATGGACTGTATCATTCCAGGCCTCCCTGTCCATCACCAACTCTAAGGGTTTACTCAAATTCATGTCCATTGAGTCAGTGATGCCATCCAATAATCTCATCCACTGTCATCCCCTTCTCCTTCTGCATTCAATCTTTCCCAGCATCAGGGCCTTTTCAAATGAGTCAGTTCTTCGCATTAGGGGGCCAAAATATTGGAGTTTCAGCTTCAGCATCAGTCCTTCCAATGAACACCCAGGACTGATGGTCCATACAATTTCTGTCCTTTATTGAGCCCATCTTTGCTTGAAATGTTCCGGTGGTATCTCTAATTTTCTTGAAGAGATCTCTACTCTTTCCCATTCTATTGTTTTCCTCTATTTCTTTGCAATAATTACTGAGGAAGGCTTTCTTATCTCTCCTTACTCTTCTTTGGAACTCTGCATTCAAACGGGTATATCTTTCCTTTTCTCATTTGCTTTTCATTTTTCTTCTTTTCACAGTTATTTATAAGGCCTCCTCAGACAGTCATTTTACTTTTTTGCATTTATTTTTCTTGGGGATGGTCTTGATTCCTGCCTCCTGTACAGTGTCATGAACCTTCACCCATAATTCATCAGGCACTCTGTATATCAAATCTAGTCCCTTAAGTCTATTTCTCACTTCTACTGTATAATCATAAGGGATTTGATTTAGGTCATATCTGAATGGTCTAGTGGTTTTCCCTACTTTATTCACTTTCAGTCTGAATTTGGCAATAAGATGTTCATGATCTGAGCTACAGTCAGCTCCCAGTCTTGTTTTCGATGACTGTATAGATCATCTCCATCTTTGGCTGTAAAGAATATAATCAATCTGATTTTGGTGTTGGCCATCTGGTGATGTCCATGTGTAGAGTCTTCTCTTGTGCTATTGGAAGAGGGTGTTTGCTATGACCAGTGTGTTCTCTTGGCAAAACTCTATTAGCCTTTGCCCTGCTTCATTCTGTACTCCAAGGCCAAATTAGCCTATTACTCCAGGTGTTTCTTGACTTGCTACTTTTGCATTCCAGTCCCTTATAATGAAAAAGGACATCCTTTTGGGTGTTAGTTCTAGAAGGTCTTGTAGGTCTTTCTCCTTAATATCCCTCAAAGTAAGTGACTGTTAATACCAGATACTTATAACATTTTAAAGCATCTCCTTAAAATTCACAATAGCACTAATAAAAATAATCAATATCTCAGATTTTCAGAGTCATTGTTTAATATACCTTACTGTATAAATTTTAATTTTATTAATAAAATGGTAATCCACTCCTTTAAATCTATTTAATGAAAGGTATGAAAATTCTTCCAAATATATATATGTATTTTTAATTAGTCTATTTATTTTTAACTGAGGGATGATTGCTTTATGGCATTGTGCTGGTTTCTACCAAACATCAACATGAATCAGAAGTTCATGGGTTGTTACCTAGAGGTTCTAGGTTGTTACAGACGCCCGGTTTGTGTTCCCTGAGTCATTGAGTAAATTCATTTTAGCTATCTGTTTTACACATGGTAATGTTTGTTTCCATGCTACTCTCCATACATCTCCATACATGTATGTACTCTCCATACATCCTGCCCTCTCCTTCCTCCTCCCTGCCCTCGTGCCCTAAGTCTGTTCTCTATGTCTGTATCTCCATTGCTGCCCTATGAATAGTTTCATCAGTACCCTCTTTCTAGATTCCACCTTTCTAGATTCTAGATTCCATCAATATATATATATATATATATATATATATATATATATACATACATACACACACACACACACATACATACACACACACACACACACACACACACATATATATATATATATATTAGTGTATGATATTTATTTTTCTCTTTCTGACTTACTTCACTCTGTATAACAGGCTCTAGGTTCATCCACTTGATTAGAACTGACTCAAATGCATTCCTTTTTATGACTGAGTAATATTCAACTGTATGTATGTATCACAGCTTCTTTATCCATTCATCTGTCAATGGATATCCAGGTTGCTTCCATGTCCTAACTATTGCAAACAGTGTTGCAATTAACACTGGGGTACATGTGCCTTTTTCTATTTTGGTTTCCATAAAGTATGTGCCTAGTGGGCTTCCCTGGTGGCACAGATGGTAAAGAACCTGCCTGTAATCTCTGGTTTACAAAGATCCTGAGATTGCTGAGTCATATATTCTTATACCCTAACCAATTATAACCCAAATATTAACTAAGTTCTCATTGTCCAGTAAGAGCTAATTAGAATTGAATCCCTATCTACATCTTACGGAAGTCCCAAACTATCTCAGAGTTCAACAAATTCCTAGAGGATCTAGGTTTCAAGAGCTACCATTAGCTCCAGGATTCTACTTCTGCTGAAATACTTCCATTTATAAATTATCTCTCAAAGTGATATTCTTTCTATGCCTATTATGCATTACTTTATATAGATAAAGATGGTGTAGGAGGACCAGGTGCCAATTCCTGCATCTGTGATAAGGAAGTATGTCTTGGTTTTGACTTTGAAAATAGGATTGACCATCTAGTTCTTCTGAGTAACTTAAGAAAATTTCAGAATGTTTCTATAGGTTTCTACAGCCTATCATAATCTTTATAATCATATGTTCTCTTTTGCTATCCTCATAGTTCTTGTATCATGCTTTCTCCTTTTACGCTCACTTTGAGTTTTATCTGTATGTTTCTCAATAAATGGTGTACCACACACACACACACAAAAAGGAAACAATCCTTGTGAGAATAGTGAGTTTCAATAATGGTTTTATGGAAAATTGTTTCTTTTGGTGGATTGCAATGTTGCAAATAACTTTTAATATTTACTAAACTTCATACTTTATTCATATTCTTATAGTTTTTTTTTTTTTTTTTAAGTTGATCATTCTTATATTAGGGTCCTATCCTGTACAACCTTTATTTAGTTTTCATGTCTACTTAGACTCCCCTGGACTGTGATAATTTTTTAGACTATATTAATTTTTTGAAAGTTTTGAGGAGTACTGACCAGATATTTTATAGAATACCCCTTGATTGGGACATATCAGCTGTTTTCTTATGGTTAGCCTGGGGTTATGGAATTTTGGAGGTAAACTACCATTCTTAACACATTAATTTAAAAATACATGCTATCAAAATGACACCAATAATGGTTTCCAAAATGGCTCTAGCAGTAAAGAAACTACCTGCCAATACAGCAGATGTAAGAGACACGATGTTAATCCCTGGGTCGGGGAGATTCCCTGGAAAGGGCATGACAACCCACTCCAGTATTCTTGCCTGGAGAATCCCATGGATAGAGGAGCCTGATAGGCTAGAGTCCATGAGGTCACAGAGAGTTGGACACAACTGAAGTAATTTATCACACACATAATGGTAATAACCTTGTTGAAGTTGATTTTGCCACTCTATTTTTGCTTCTCTTTCCTTCATTTTCCAATAAGAAAGCCATGCCCACATTTTAAAGCTGAGAAGGAGGTCTGCTCCACCTTATTGAGGTGGCAGCATCTATATATGTTATATATGTTACCAAACTGAGGTTAGGTTCCTTCCCCGCTCAAAAAGACAATAATCAAGGGGCAAGTGTCAGTAGAAAGGAAAGATATTTATTCAGCAAAGTAAAACACAGGGGAAAGGTGTACTCATGTCCCAAGATCAACTCCAAAGTTTCTGCTTAGCCATGAGAGTTTTTAAAGGGAAAAAGGGAAAGCAATTGTAGTTCGTCATAAAGGTGGGAGATTCTTCATCCATCACTTTTCCACTGTTTGCAGAGCTTCTGACTTCTACTAATCTTCCTTTGGATGTTATTCTGAAAATTTGCTAAGAGGAAAGCTGGAGGTAGAGAGTCTGTCATTCTCTAACTGCTTAATTCTTCATTCTTAGGTCTTCAAATCCAGGAAAGGAATAAACAGTTTAGGCAAAACATGGTGTGCATTCAGTAGAGCTAAAGTCAGGAGTTAGGTTAAAAGCTACCTAGTGATCTCATTTTTAATTAAGGTTTAAGGGGAACAGAGATAAACAGGAAAGGGCCAAAAAACTTGCTCACAAATCCCTGCTTCTCAGACATTATTTCATTTCTGCAATATTAGGGACAAAGGTCCATCTTCTGTAACTTCTTCATGCTGACATCAGATCAGATCAGATCAGATCAGTCGCTCAGTCATGTCCGACTCTTTGCGACCCCATGAATTGCAGCACGCCAGGCCTCCCTGTCCATCACCAACTCCCGGAGTTCATCCAGACTCACATCCATCGAGTCAGTGATGCCATCCAGCCATCTCATCGTCTGTCGTCCCCTTCTCCTCCTGCCCCCAATCCCTCCCAGCATCACAGTCTTTTCCAATGAGTCAACTCTTGGCATGAGTTGGCCAAAGTACTGGAGTTTCAGCTTTAGCATCATTCCTCGCAAAGAAATCCCAGGGCTGATCTCCTTCAGAATGGACTGGTTGGATCTCCTTGCAGTCCAAGGGACTCTCAAGAGTCTTCTCCAACACCTCAGGTCAAAAGCATCAATTCTTCAGTGCTCAGCCTTCTTCACAGTCAAACTCTCACATCCATACATGACCACAGGAAAAACCATAGCCTCGACTAGATGAACCTTTGTTGGCAAAGTAATGTCTCTGCTTTTGAATATGCTATCTAGGTTGGTTATAACTTTCCTTCTAAGGAGTAAGCGTCTTTTAATTTCATGGCTGCAGTCACCATCTGCAGTGATTTTGGAGCCCAGAAAAATAAAGTCTGACACTGTTTCCACTCTTTCCCATCTTTTGCCATGAAGTGATGGGACTGGATGCCATGATCTTCATTTTCTGAATGTTGAGCTTTAAGCCAACTTTTTCACTCTCCACTTTCACTTTCATCAAAAGGCTTTTTAGTTCCTCCTCACTTTCAGTCCAGCATTTCTCATGATGTACTCTGCATATTAGTTAAATAAACAGGGTGACAATATACAGCCTTGACGAACTCCTTTTCCTATTTGGAACCAGTCTATTGTTCCATGTCCAGTTCTAACTGTTGCTTCCTGACCTGCATATAGATTTCTCAAGAGGCAGATCAGGTGTTCTCGTATTCCAATCTCTTTCAGACTTTTCCACATTTTATTGTTATCCACACAGTCAAAGGCTTTGGCATAGTCAATAAAGCAGAAATAGATATTTTTCTGGAACTCTCTTGCTTTTTCCGTGATCCAGCGGATGTTGGCAATTTGATCTCTGGTTCCTCTGCCTTTTCTAAAATCAGCTTGAACATCAGGAAGTTCATGGTTCACATATTGCTGAAGCCTGGCTTGGAGAATTTTGAGCATTACTTTACTAGCGTGTGAGATGAATGCTGACATGGGTGCTATATTCTCAGAATGGAAGATGTCAACATTGGTCTGACAATTTGAATTGCTTGTTTATGTATATAGGCAGAGTAAGCTGCTAATATTTTGATGCACACACACATAAATAGATTTTTATGGACAATAATGTTAATCTCGTTCTCTTGAGGTCAGTTTTTGAAATTGCTCTAGCCCTAGATTTACTACTGCTCAAGGTGGAACATACATGGGCTTTCTTATGGCTCAGACAGTAAAGAATCTGCCCACAATGCAGGAGACCCAGGTTCGATCCCTGGGTTGAGAAGAAGGGTATGGAAATCCACTCCAGTATCTTTCCCTGGAAAATTCCATGGACATAGGAGCTTTGTGGACACAAGCAAAGAGTTGGACACAACTGAGCAACTAACACAAGATGGAACAACTATGTCATGGGTATAGTCTGGTTATCAAATCAGTTGATCATTTTTCTAAGCAAATACAGATCATGTCAGTTGCATATGTACCTAGGTTTTGCTTACTGGATTGCATGATGACTATGCTTAGCTTTGTGAAAATTTCCCAACTGTCTTCTAAAGTAGCTGTACTATTTTGCATTCATACCAGAAATGAGTAAGAGTTCCTGTTGCTCCACATCCTTGCCAACAATTGGTATTTTCAGATATTTTGTATTAAATGATTTTAATAGGTGTGTAGCAGTGTCTACTTGCTTTATATTTTCCTAATGGAAAATGATGTTGAGCAACTTTTCATGTGTTTAATTGTCATCTATATATCTTCTTTTCTGAGCTGTTCAGGTATCTCAACATTTTGAACTAGTTTATTTGTTTTTTATTGTTAAGTTTTAAGAGTTGTTTATATATTTTGCATATAAATTCATTATCAGACCTACGTTTTACAATTCAATTCTCTCAGGCTGTGGGTTTTCATTCTGTAACAGATTTTTTCTCAAAGCAGAATTTTTAATTTTAATAAAGTCAAATTTATCAATTTGTTCTTTTACATATCATACTTTTGCTGTTATATATAACCACTCATCACTAAATTCAAGGTCATGCAGATTTTCTCATATATTTTCATCTAGAAGCTTTATGGGATTGCATTTTACATTTAGATCTATAAGAACTGAATGATGCATGGTGTTTCAACACTGCATAGAACTTTTTCATTAAGTATTTAAAAAGTAAATGTCTTTGACCAATCTATTACAAGGACTATTGTCTGCATACTTCACTCTGCATATATCACAACCTTGAACCATCTACCTACCTTGCCTCTCTCCTTTTCATGTTCATTTATAACATTTTATCATGTGATATTCACCAATGTAAGCACCTTCCAGGTAACTCTTTTGATTCTTACCAATATCTATGAGTTAATTGCTATTGTTCTTCTCACTTTTCAGAAACAGAAACTAAAGCACAAAATGTGTAAGCAGCTTTGCAATGGCCATATATCAAGTTAATGGCAGAGTTAGGATTTAAACCCCATTCCTTTTCTTAACTTATTCAATATAATAAAATTATACTACAACAATATAATAAAATAATATTTTAATATGGCTAATATAAAATAAGTATATAATTATTTCAAATATTATTTCAAATATAATTTGAAGTATATAATATTTCAAATATAATAAAATATACTTTTTCAGTTAATAAATGTGTCAGCTATTAAATATATTTTTCTGATTATACACAACATTTATACAAATTGACTATATTCCAAATAATAAAGCAAGTTTCAATAATTTTCAAAGATTCAAATATTATAGGAATGTTTCTGGACCATAATAAATTTAAGCTACAAATTTATAACAAGAAGCTAAATGTAAAATTTCCCTATGATTGTAAGATAAACACTATATTCTAGATGGACCTTTATCAGCAAAGTAATGTCTCTGCTTTTTAATATACTGTCTATGTCGATCATTCAGTTTTCATTCCAGTCCCAAAGTAAAGCAATGCCAAAGAATGCTCAAACAATTGCACTCATCTCACACGCTAGTCAAGTAATGCTCAAAATTCTCCAAGCCAGACTTCAGCAATACGTGAACCATGAACTTCCAGATGTTCAAACTGGATTTAGAAAAGGCAAAGGAACCAGAGATCAAATTACCAACATCTGCTGGATCATCGAAAAAGCAAGAGAATTCCATAACAATATTTATTGCTGCTTTATGGACTATGCCAAAGCCTTTGACTGTGTGGATCACAATAAACTGTGGAAAATTCTGAAAGAGATGGGAATACTAGACCACTTAATCTGCCTCTTGAGAAACCTGTAAGTAGGTCAGGAAGCAACAGTTAGAAATGGGCATGGAACAACAGACTGGTTTCAAATAGGAAAAGGAGTATGCCAAGGCTGTGCATTGTCATCTTGCTTATTTAATTTATATGCAGAGTGCATCATGAGAAATGCTGGGCTGGATGAAGCACAAGCTGGAATTAGGATTGCCAGGAGAAATATCAATAATCTCAGATATGCAAATGACACCACCCTTATGACAAAAAAAAACAAAGAAGAACTAAAGAGCCTCTTGATGAAAGTGAAAGAAAAGAGTGAAAAAGTTAGCTTAAAGCTCAACATTCAGAAAACTAAGATCATGGCATTTGGTCCCATCACTTCATCGAAAATAGATGGGAAAACAATGGAAACAGTGAGAGACTGTTTTTTTGGGGCTCCAAAATCACTTCAGATGGTGACTGCAGCCATGAAATTAAAAGATGCTTACTCCTTGGAAGGAAAGTTATGACCAACTTAAGCTAAGCTAAGCTAAGTCACTTCAGTCGTGTCCGACTCTATGTGACCCCATAGACGGCAGCCCACAAGGCTCCCCCGTCCCTGGGATTCTCCAGGTAAGATCACTGGAGTGGGTTGCCATTTCCTTCTCCAATGCATGAAAGTGAAAAGTGAAAGTGAAGTCGCTCAGTTGTGTCTGACTCCTAGCGACCCCATGGACTGCAGCCTACCAGGCTCCTCCGTCCATGGGATTTTCCAGGCAAGAGTACTGGAGTGGAGTGTCATTGCCTTCTCCAATGACCAACTTAGACAGCATATTAAAAAGCAGAGGCATTACTTTGCTGATAAAGGTCCATCTAGTCAAAACAATTTCCAGGGGTCACATATGGATGTAAGATTTGGACTATAAAGAAAGGTGAGCTCCTAAGAATTGATGCTTTTGAACTGTGGTGTTGGAGGAGACTCTTGAGAGTCCTTTGGACTACAAGAAAATCCAACCTGTCAATTCTAAAGGAACTCAGTCCTAAATATTCATTGGAAAGACTGATGCTGAAGCTAAAACTCCATTACTTTGGCCACCTGATGTGGAGAACTGGCTCATTGGAAAAGACTGCAAAAGGTTGAAGGCAGGAGGAGAAGGGGATGACAGAGGATGAGATGGTTGGATGGCATCACCAACTTGATGGACATGAGTTTGAGCAAGCGTCAGGAGCTGGTGATGGACAGGGAAACCTGGCTTGCTGCAGTCCATGGAGCCACAAATAGTAGGACACTACTGAGTGACTGAGCTGAATTGAGCTTATAGGTCGTAAGAAAAATCTCAATGCAAATTAGAAACCTATATTGAATAAATATATAAAAAAAATTTCCCTGATGGAATGCAACTAATGCAGCATGTAAGAGAATTAGTGTCTTCACATTTTTACATTACAAAAAGAAAGAAAATTGGAAAATTAGTGACTTAATCATCTGACTCAAGAAGTTAGAAATAGGACAGTTGAGTAAACCTACAAAAATGGAAGAAAAAAATATAATACAAGAGAATAAATTCACAAAACAGAAGAATAAAATTATTGTCCCCAGTCCCAAATAAGTGATTCAAATTTGAATTCCATACTACACATTGTTGTTGTTTAGTCTCTAAGTCATGTTCAACTCTTTTTGTGACTCCTTGAACTGTAGCCTACCAGACTTCTCTGTCCATAGGATTTTCCAGGCCGGAATACAGAGTTGGTTGCCATTTCCTTCACCAGGGGATCTTCCTGACCCAGAGACTGAACCCACATCTCCTGCATTGGCAGGTAGATTCTTTACCAATGAGCACCGAGAAGCCCATACTACATTTTATGATATGAAATTTAAAATGTCAGGATTTTAACTTGAAATAAAATCAAAATTAGTTAATATTCTCACTTATAGATGAATATGTATTTAAACTTTTTAATCTTCAATATCAAACATGTTTGCATTCTTGAAATGGGAATTTGAGTTCTCGTATATGGACCTGAAGAATGAATTTCAAGAACACTCTTGGTAGCACATGAATGACTTTTACTAAAGATAATGAAAGTAGAAAGCTCTGAGGGGGTAAAGACTGCCCCAAAGGTGGGACTTAATCCTTACCAGTATTAATCTGTATATTTTTGGTTGGATCCTCTCCTTAAAATATGTCATTTCTAACCAATCCAGTTTAAAGGTCAAAATGTTTAACTTAACATCTTTATGGCTTCTTTTGATCCTTGGATAAAGTTGCCACACTTTTTCATGCTGCCTGGACATTTTACAATGGACTAGATGTATGGGTTTACCAGTTGTTTTTCCCTCAGGCATGTGGAACAGAAGTTAATTACTGCCCTGGCCTGAATCTGAGTACTGATAATTTATCAGACCAAGGACACATTCCAGGAATTCAGGACAAAAGATATAGTTTTAGGTTAATGTATCAAGACATTTATTGAAAACAAGACTGAGGTCTCAGAAGTCCTACACTGACTGCCTAGCAATTTCTCCCTCATTATGATACCTGGTTAAGAAAGTTTCTGGCAGTTGATTAAAAAAGAAAATCTATCCTAGTTAGTGTATTTGTTAAACTTTGTTTTTCTCTTTCCATTTAGAGTTTAAAATCATGAAAGCCCCTTTAGATTCAGTTCATACTGTTCTTGGGCAAGTGAGATTTAAAGCAATTGATTGCTAATATAAAAGAAACTTGACTCTATTTTTTACTGTAGGAGTGTAAAGAGAATCATATTGATCTGTTTTCTTACAATAATATTATATGAAAACAGATCTCCATATTCTCCAAATTCTGAAATAGACACTAAAAACAAAGAAAAAGCACCAAAACATACATTAAGGAAACATAATGTAAATATGCACAGTATATTTATTTTAGATTGGGGCCTTTAAAGCACACCCTCAAATGCCAGATTATTTTCTTTTCTTTCCTAAAGATTTCATGTACAGGTTACCTTTAGGGTAGTGAGGTAAGCAGGATAAGGAAAGAAATGAGCTAAACGAAGATGTCCTTTTCAATGAAGTTTAAATCTGATGTGATAGGGTGATCTGGAATGAAATTTCACCTCAGTCATGCCACTCCTGCTTGACTCAAGGGAGTGAAGCTTTTGCAGGCCTGTGCTGTTAATTAAGGGTTGACCTGGGTGGAGGGTATAGACTCCTAGAGCTGGCTCCAATCTTTCAAGGGCAATCTTCTGGTTAAGGTTTTAGGTAAGAGCTGTTAGCTCAGGCAACAGATGGTAATAGAGATGCCCAGGCCATCAACAAAATCTGCTACAAAAGCTAGAGATAATTCAGTAAAGGGAAAAATATACTAAAATATGTTTAACTGTACAACAAAAGAGGAAAAAAAAAGGGAATTGAAATGATAATACAGTATCTCTACTTTTTACCAATTATATTAACATACATTTTAAAATGATTTGCATTACTGAAACGTGGCAAAGCAGGTGCAGTCATGTATTACTGACATTGTCTTAAATTATTAGCAACATTTTAGAACAGCATATGTTGAGAACCTTAAAATTTTTAAACTTTCATCCTAATAATTTCACTTTTGGTATTATTGGCCTTAATAATCTAAAATATAGAAAAGGCAATGTGCATGTGATTGTTTATCACAGTATTGCTTATATAACCTAAATTGAAAAGCAGTTTATTTTCAACCACAACAGAATCGCTAAATAAATGTTTTGTACATTTTCTGCAGACTGTTTTCAACCATTGAATAATGCAGTTGTGTAGATTAGATTGCAAAATGGGATGATGCTTATTGCTCAAAGTGAAGTGAAAAAATCAGCATACAAAATTACAAGTACACTCTGTTTTCCAGATATTGGTGACTATGTGTAGGTGAGTTATTATGAGTATTCTTCTCTTGTTTCTCAAATTCCTTCTAATGAAATTTTATTTCTATTACTCAAATATGTTTCTTTTAAATCAAAACAAGGAATTACCTTTTAAAAATGGAAAATAATTCTTAGATGTTAAATTCCCTGCATTATTCAGAGAGAGATTCAATATTTGCCATAAAACCTTCTCAAAATTTGTTGTTTAAACCAGTTCTTTTTTAGGCATAGTGCTCAGTGATAATGAGGAGCAAGGTCCCTTCTAGGTAAAACCTAGAACTTAAGGAGTTCTCAATCTTCTGAATGTTCCCATTACTCTTTCAAAGTACTTTTATTCATTTAACCTTTCAAAAACATCAGTGGAGGAGAAACAACTAAAATGGGTTGAATGCCAGAATAGAAATAGGACTAAGTATTACTGGAACAAAAGAAAAAAGAGCAAAGATACTCACATAGCATGTTTCTGAATACATGTGATTCTGTTATTTAGTGTGTCTGTCATTGCATGTTTCTGGCAGAGAAATTATTTGAAATGTCTCTCGTCTTAACAGTTCTGTGAGTGTATGAATCAATAAATCTGTTTTGTAACCTGAGATGATTCTAATTCACTTCATAATTTTAAAGTTGAATTAATTCCTTGTTCTCCACTATTCTGTAATTACTATAGATGAATATGACTCTCTATTTGTATTTATTAAAAATATTTATTTTCTTTCCACTAATATTTCCCATGAAATGGCATAAAGATACTGTTACACTAATACAACCAAAAAACAGACACACAAAAAAAGACACTTTTATATCAAGAGGTTTTTTATAAGTAACAAGAAACTCAATAGAAAATGACTTAAAAAAGTAAATGGTATATATGGGGCTGTTGTCAAACTCAGGTTCATGTTCCTGAAGTTCAATGAGGCTAAACAAACCAGAACGTTGAAGTTTGGAGTAGAGAAAGATTTATTGAAGAACCATGCACAAAGAATGGGTGACTTGTGCCCAAAAGAGAAGAACTCCCTGATGGGTTTCAAGGAATAAGTTATTCTAGGCAAAATTTTGGGGAAGAGTTGCAGGGTTTGTAACCCTCTTCTGATTTGTTGGTGGTGAAGTAACAGGGTGGTGTTTCAGGAATCTCAATCATCAGCCTTCTGGTTCTAATCAGTCTGGGGTCAACTTACTTGTGTCAGCCTGAAGTTACTATCCTCCATCTGGAATGGGCCTTTAGTTTTTTTAGAACTAAGATATGTATCAAATTGTTATGCACATTTCCAAGGAAGAACTAGACTCAGGCCCCTTGATAGACTAATGTTTCTTTCTGCATTCCCTTCCTTCCTTGTTTAGCAACTGTTTGAATCTGCCCTTTGGAACTCAGGTAACGTCTCCAAGACTGAAATATTTTTTTCTACAAACAAGAACTGGTGGGGTGGAGGGAGGGTGGGGAAGGGAGCATGGAAAGGCTTTTGTGCCTAGGAGGGCCCCACAGGGCCCTGATTGCTTTCAGATTTAGAGAGGGTGGGTTGCATGGTTGGTTAGATTTAGAGATTTATGATACTGAAGTTTCCCAGGTGGCACTAGTGGCAAAGAACCCACTTGCCAATGTAGGAGATATAAGAGACCCAGGTTTGATCCCTAGGTTAATCCCTGGGAAGATCCCCTGGAGGAGGAAATGGCAGCCCACTCCAGTATTTTTGTCTGGAGTATCCCATGGAATGAGGAGCTTGGCATGCTACAGTCCATATGGTCACAAAGAGTGAAACACAACTGAGTAACTAACATTTCATTGGATGATGCTGAGGCAGGAAGCAAATGGGGTTCCCCAGGGAAAGCAACTGTAGTTCATTCCCTATAGACAGAAAGCCCCAAAATATCAATATAAGGACAATTAAGAGAGGAGGCTGGGTCCTGCCCAGATAAAAAATAAGATACCATATATTTTTCATTCAAGAAGTCAAGAAAACCTTCCTGATAGAAAGCCCCTTGGAGACCAAGAAGGGAGGAGGTACCACCTCATAGTGGGCTTCCCAGGTGGTGCAGTGGTTAAGAACTCTCCTGCCAATATAGGAGACACAAGAGATGTGAATTCAATCCCTGGGTCGAGAATAATCCCCTGGAGAAGGAATGGCTATCCACTCCTGTAACATTGCCTGGAAAACTTCGTGACAGAGAAGCCTGGTGGGATACAGCCTATGGGGTTGCAAAGAGTCAGGTAGGACTGAGCGACTTTACACACACACACACACACACACACCACCTTATAGTAAGTGATGTCAGCCTACCCATAAGCCTCTTCTCTGGAATACATCGTGGCAAAAAGATGCTTGTGCACACATGGGAGGATCCTGAGATATACTAAACATGGACTCATAAAAAGGCAAATCAAAATGATTGGCTAAAGGAAACCTGGAACAGATGCCCCAGATAAGTGATTTAAACTACCATGAGGGTGTGAATCTCTCTCTCTCTCTCTGAGTCTGCTTGTGTGACTATCCACAAGTAATGGATAGTCACTCTTTTTCTCCTAATAAAGACTTTACTTGTTTCTCTATTTCTGTCTTTGAGGGAATTCTTTTCCAGAAAGCCAGAGTCAGGGACTTTGTCACTGACCACTGGTCTAGTGGCTAGGATTTGGAGTTCTCATCACCATTCCCCAACCTCAGTCTCTGCTTGGGAACCCAAGTCACACTTCAAGCTGTTGGAGTCCAAGGCCACCTGAAATCAATGCCTGCAGACTGTAGTTATGTTTTTTCTAAAATTATCTTGGCTTTTCCCTTCTCACATGTTGGCTTTATTTTGGGGCTGACTACTCTCATAGCTGGATGGCTGACAGCGGTTCCAAAATTTATATACTTTCTTATTCTCATCAAGGGGAAAGAAAGGAGAATGTCTCTTCAAAATATTTAACAAAAGTTCTAGACTTGCCACTGATAAGACTTTCTCTGCCATGTGCCAACATTGATCAAATGTAGCAACTACAATGGCATCCCACTCCAGTACTCTTGCCTGGAAAATCCCATGGATAGAGGAGCCTGGTGGGCTGCAGTCCATGGGGTCACTAAGAGTCAGACACGACTGAGCGACTTCACTTTCCCTTCTCACTTTCATGCATTGGAGAAGGAAATGACAACCCACTCCAGTGTTCTTGCCTGGAGAATCCCAGGGACGTGGGAGCCTGGTGGGCTGCCGTCTATGGGGTCGCACAGAGTCGGACACGACTGAAGCAACTTAGCAGCAGCGGCAGAGTGACCCTTTAAGCAAGGGACTGTGCTGAAATTGGAAAAATAAACAGGCTCCTCCATCCATGGGGTTTTCCAGGCAAGAGTACTGGAGAGGGGTGCCATTGCCTTCTCCAAGGTGTAGTGTTAATCCTACCTAAATCAAAAAGTTGTGACAGCTAACAAGCACATGAAAAGATGCTCAACGTCACTTATTATTAGAGAAATGCAAATGAAAACTACGACGAGATATCACGTCACATCAGAGTAGCAGTCATCAAAAAGAAAAAGAAAAAAAAAACTACAAAGAATAAATGCTAGAGAGGGTGTGGAAAAAAAGGAGCCCTCTTGTATTGTTGGTGGGAATGTAAATTCATACAGTCACTATGGAAGAGGTATGGAGATTCCTTAAAAAAAAGGGGGGGGAATAAAACCACCAGCAATGACCCAGCAATCCCACCAGTAGGCATATACCTTGAGGAAACCAAACAAGAAAAAAGACACATGTACCCCAATGTTCATTGCAGCACTATTTACAGTAGATAGAACATGGAAGCAACCTAGATGTCCATCAATAGGTGAATGGATAAAGAAGCTGTGGTACACATATACAATGAAATACTACTTAACCATAAAAAAGAACACATTTGAGTCAGTTCTAATGACATGGACAAACCTAGAGCCTATTATAGAGTGAAATAAGTCAGAAAGACAAAGATAAATAAGGTATACTAACACATATATATGGAATCTAGAAAGATTAATTTATTAGCAGGGCAGCAATGGAGAAACAGACATAGAGAACAGACTTATGGACATGGCGAGGACGGGAGGAAGGAGAGGCTGAGAGGTATGGAGAAAGTAACAAGGAAACTTACAATACCATATGTAAAATAGATAGCCAATGGAAATTTTCTGTATGAATCAGGGAACTCAAACAGTGGTTCTGTAACAATCTAGATGGGGTGGGATGGGGAAGGAGATGGGAGGGCGGTTCAAGAGGGAGGAGATATATGTATATCTATGGCTAATTTATGTCGATACTTGACAGAAAGCAAGAAAATTCTGTAAAGCAATTATCCTTCAAAAAGGAAAAAAAAGCTGTGACAAAATGAAAAGGGATAAAATCATGTTAAAGTGGTAAGCAATCTGCTTAATACAAAGTGACATAGTATCTGATACATACTATAATAGTATTAGTCACTCAATCGTGTCTGACTCTTTGCAACCCCATGGACTGTAGCTCACCAGGCTCCTCTATCCATGGGATTCTCAAGGCAATAATACTTGAATGAGTTGTCATTTCCTTCTCCAGGGGATCTTCCTGACCCAGGGATTGAACTCGAATCTCCTCTATTGGCAGGTGAATTCTTTATCACTGAGCCACCAAGGAAGTATACATACTATGATAACTACACAACAGATTTTATTTTTTTTTTTTTTACTTTATTTAATTTCCCTTACATATCGAATTCTTTCAACACTAAGGAGAAAAATAAAACTCATTCATGGGTTTTCAAAGGGAATAAAATCCTTTATAATTATACAATCCTGCAAATTATCCATTAAAATTTATGTGACTTGATTTATAAACCTAGTGTTCTCCTTGTGTTTTGATTCCAATGTATATCAAGTCTAGGAGAAAAATATTCTAAAAATAGGTGAAAAAGGGAGGGTGGCATGGAATTTCCCAAATGAAATATATTTTTAATCTCTGCTCTCCACCAGTTAAGAAAGTCTTTTTCTGAGTAGGTTTTTTTCATTTTCCTTTTTAATCTGTGCCCTTATCCAATACTTTTTATCCTCACTACATCAAATTGAGGTTTGGCATCTTGAAGGTCCTGTGTTAAATACTTTATAATATTGAATCATGGTCAATAGAGTCAAGTGAACTCTCACACACCATACAAATGCCTGGAAACTCGATGTTATATGTGAGAATATTTATAAAACTGTATCGTTACTCAATATCCATTTCCCTGGAGTTTCCTGCTGATTTACTCTGAAATCATTAAGAAAAGAATAGTCATTAGTTGTGTCACTTATGATTTGCTTAAGGGTAAAATCAAATGAAGTAATTTTTTCCACTTTTCCTGACAATCCAAGTCTGAAAACTTCAAGTCTATGCAAATATAGTATTTATAACAAATTATTTTAGGCAAGCAACTTCTGAAGGAGATGCAATGAATTTCAGCCTTTAGGAATTTTGAGCTCTTAGGAAGTCTGGCATTGCACTAATAAAATACAAACATTTATAGTCAGATCTTATTTCTGATGCTGCTAAATGGGAACTTACAGCTTAACATAATAGGCAATTTAGCATATAAATTTGTCCCATAAAAGCAAGATGTTGGCAGTTCAAAACAATAAATGTTACCCTTCGGGCAGACTGTTACTGAGGTGTTAAAGGCCCCTGAAATTTTAATGAACTTGTTTATACTAAGAATTTCCTACACTAAATATCTTGCCTGAATTAACCCACTACCAAGTTCATGCCAGACTACAAGTTAGACGTGAAGGAACTGACCTTTTAATTGAATTATTTTGGCAAAAGTTTTATTTCAACCTTTCCCCTTCACTTTTATGTTTGCATCTGTCATTTCTTCGGGTAACTTTCTAAGTACATTCTAATAGCAATCTATTCCCCAGGACCAAGAGGAGGCATGGAGTGTCTCTTAACTTGAAGAACCATTTTCCATGCAAGTACATCACAACATTTTTTATACTCAAAATAATTAAAGGGTACCTTTATTTCTTTCTCATTTTTCTAAGCAAATACAGATCATATCAGTTGCTCTTTCTAACCTTCAGTAGAGAAAACAAAACAAAACAAAAAGAAAAAAAAAAAAAACTATCTTCACAGTGGAATTCATTGAAAAGGCAAACCAGTTTAAAATGATTGAATCAGGTCTCCAGAGGAGATTGTTGCACATGTATAGAAACTCTTAAAATCTCCATAATATCAAGTAAAAAAGTTCCCCTCTTCCTCCTGCCCCCAATCCCTCCCAGAATCAGAGTCTTTTCCCATGAGTCAACTCTTCGCATGAGGTGGCCAAAGTACTGGAGTTTCAGCTTTAGCATCATTCCTTCCAAAGAAATCCCAGGGATGATCTCCTTCAGAATGGACTGGTTGGATCTCCTTGCAGTCCAAGGGACTCTCAAGAGTCTTCTCCAACACCACAGTTCAAAACCATCAATTTTTCAGTGCTCAGCTTTCTTCACAGTCCAACTCTCACATCCATGCATGACTACTGGAAAAACCATGGCCTTGACTCGATGGACCTTTGTTGGCAAAGTAATGCCTCTGCTTTTGAATATGCTATCTAGGTTGGTCATAACTTTCCTTCCAAGGAGTAAGTGTCTTTTAATTTCATGGCTGCAGTCACCATCTTCAGTAATTTCGGAACCCAGAAAAATAAAGTCTGACACTGTTTCCACTCTTTCCCCATCTATTTGCCATGAAGTGATGGGACCAGATGCCATGATCTTAGTTTTCTGAATGTTGAGCTTTAGACAACTTTTTCACTCTCCTCTTTCAATTTCATCAAGAGGCTTCTTAGTTCCTCTTCACTTTCTGCCATAAAAGTGGTGTCATCTGCATATCTCAGGTTATTGATATTTCTCCTGGCAATCTTGAGTAAATAATGATAAATTTTCAGGGATTGTTCTAAGTGCTTTCCATAAAATAAGGCATTAAATTCTGAGAACAACCTTTTGAAGTAGGTACTATTTTCACAATCATTCCCATTTTATAGATAAGGAAACTGAGGAACAGAAAGTTTCAATGAATGCCAGTGGTCATACAGCTGGTAAATAGTAGAGCCAAGATTTGAACTGGAAAATCTAGCACTAGGGTCTTTGTTCTTAACTACTTTGTTTTGCTGCATATTTTCAGTTAAAATTAATAATATATTCTATTGACTTTACCTCTATTCCTCTCACATCAACCTTTATAATCTTTTTTTTTTAACCTTTTCTTTGTTATTCCCCACTCCTCTTCCCACATGAGATCAGTTGCCGAGTTAACAAGTCTTGTATTTCTACCATTTCAGGTTTGTTTTAACCTTTTGTGAGCAAGTAGATTCAATTTGCTTTCCTGACTCCAGCATCTTTCTTTACTAACTCAGGAGTGGGGAGATTAATTTTACTATAGCACAGCTCTAATGGAATTTCTAACAAGTTTCTTTCTACTTACAGAGAAACAAAAACAAAACAGACTCTTCAAACTGAAATCCATGTTTCTCCACAATATATGGCTCCAACATACTTTTCTAAGCTTATTTATTACATTTCTAATACATGAGATCGATTCCTCAGTCATTTTGAACTGCTTGTTCCTGTCTTTTATAATCTCCTCATCTAATTCTATCCCTAATTTCATAGTTATTCATTTTATAGTCTTTATGCACTACAAATATAAACTGTCTGTTAGTCTCTGCCTTTCCTAGTTACAACTCAGCAGATAACACTATTCACCTCCAATATATAGGCTCAGTCCTTTCCATTTTAGGGGCCAGAGCCAAACAATCCTACTGATATATTAAAAATGTTATTTTGTGGTTAAAAATATAAGCAGACAATAAATAACTTGTAAAAAAATATAAATGTCATTAATAGATTTTCAATATTGTTTTAAACTTTAAAAATCAATATTAAAATGATAGCCAACATTATGTGAGATGGTCAGGTTCAAAACTTGTGATGAGAATTATTTATTTTTTCACTATACCACTAAAAATTTTATTCAGAAATCCATCTTTATTGGTTTTGCTCTTTCTGTTTAAAAAATTACCATTATGAACCAGTTTGTTTAATCAACTACGCTTTCTAGCAGACATAGAGTAAAAACGGTATGGCTTAGAATTGCCCACATCTTTCATGGTCTCTTAACCACCTTCTGTAGGCACTCTAGTCCCTACACATAGACCTTGACCTCCATCTATGTTTCTTGTGATGGTGTCAGTATAACTCTCACCACAATTCTCTAGAAATGGGCTTCAAATGCATGAAGTTCCAAAAGCCTTCCCCTGCACTACACACTCCCTTTTCATACTGGTGGTAGCAGGCTTCTCTGTTCCAGGGGAGAGCTCAGCAGCATGCACTGTATGTTAAGCCAACAGTTATGCAAGTCAATCACAGCCTTTTCTGTATATTTTTCTGGATGAAATTTGACATACACCTTTACAATTGGTGATCTCCAAGTTTATCACAGATGTTCTTCTCTTCAACTTATTTCTATTTTTCTGTTTTGTAAAAACCTCCTCAAAAAATTCATCATAATATACTTACCTTTTGACACCACTCATAGCACAACACAAACTGTCAGCAGGCAATGAAGAGCTTTGAAGGTTATGGTACATGTTCAAGCAGAGAGTGGTCTGGTAAATTTATTGCATGACTGAGTGCCTCTCTTTCCATGAGGATGCACTCTAATTTTGAAATAAAATGAACAGTTGACTTTGTCTTTCTTGGTGCCAAGGATGGAGACAAAGTAGCCTTCCATTTCCCACCTGCCACTGCCAACACTGTTGCCTGCACAGCTGACCTTCTATGAAGGAAATTTAAATTGGGATTACCTCTGGAAAAAGCAATTGATCAATTTAAAACAACAGCCTATAATAAAAAGCAAATTAAAAATTAAATATTAATAATAATAATCACTAATTTAAATATGGAGTATCTACTCTATTGAAGTATACATATTTATATGCACTGAGATTAGAAGGGTCTTTAAGGGATACTGCCAATTGTAAAGGAAAGGTTGCAGAATGACGAGCACTATATTTGTATCAACATATACAGATAAAATACCTAATACTCTGTATTATTATGATGACATTTTGTTGTTAGTCACTCACTCATGTCTGACTCTTTGCAACCCCATGGACTGCAGCATGCCGGGCCTCCCTGTCCCTCGTCATCTCCCAAAGTTTGCCCAAGATCATGTCCATTACATCAGTGATGCCATCAACCATCTCATCCTCTGATGCCCTCATGATTACATTTATTGTCAAATAAATATACCAAAAACCTCTTGTAATATTAAAATTTTATATTTTAAAATGCTTATATTATTTGTTGTAGTTTATCTTATTCTAGAAAAATGTTTTGGGTAGATAATCAGAAAAAAATACAAAAATGAATATAAATTTATATGTGAATTATAATGTAATTATAATTCTAAGGTCCAATATTAGTGTAATATTAAATAAATTTTGGTATGCCAATATTGTGCTTTGAAAACCATGCCTAAATATTTATAATATAATATAAATAAAGTTATAGTTTATATCTCCAATGTCAAACACAGGGCCTGATACTAACAAATCAATTTTTAAGGAATGCATGTGTGTATATTATAGTATTAATTGGAAAAATAAAAGATAGCATGCATGTTCAGAGTTTAGAAGTAAGTTGATGAAAATGATTATTGATGGATTATGAGCATAAGAATATTTTAACTATTATCCATACACATATTTTTTCCACAAATGATGATTTGTTGTAGTAAAAAGAATAGCAGTCCCCCAAAAAAGCCATGACAAACTTATTAAAAAGCAGAGACATCACTTTGCAGGCAAAGGTCCATATAGTCAAAGCTTTGGTTTTTTCAGTAGTCATGTATAGATGTGAAAGTTGGACCATAAAGAAGGCTGGGTGCCAAAGAACTGATACTTTCGAAGTGTTCAAAAAGAGTCTTGAGAGTCCCTTGGACAGCAAGGAGATCAAACCAGCCAATCCTAAAGGAAATCGCTCCTGAATATTCATTGGAAGGACTGATGCAGAAGCTGAAACTCCAATACTTTGGCCATCTGATTCAAAGAGCTGACTCACTGGAAAAGATCCTGATGCTGGAAAAGATTGAGGGCATGAGGAAAAGGAGGCAACAGGGTATGACATGGTAGGAAGGCATCATCAACTCAATGGACATGAATTTGAGCAAACTCCAGGAGATAGTGAAGGACAGGGAAGCCTAGTGTGCTTCAGTCCATGGGGTTGCAAAGAGTCGGACATGACTGAGGGACTGAACAACAACAAATATGTCCATGTCCTAATTCCCAGAACTTGTTAATATGCCACCTGCCTGGTAAAAGGGACTATACAAGTATGATTAAGATTAAGGACATTAAGATATGGAGATTATTCCAGGTTATGGAGGTGGGCCCACCTTATCAAAAGAGTCTAAAAACAAAAGAATGTTTCTCAGCTGTGATCAAAGAGAGATTTGTATCAATGTGTCAGAGAGATTTGACATTAATGGTTTAAAAACGGAGGAAAGAAGACACAAGCCAAGGGATGTGGGTGATCTTTAGAAAAATTCTCTCCTAGAATCTCCAGGAAAGGAATTTAACCTTGCTGACAGCTTGATTTTAGTTCAGTGAGACCCATGTTAGATTTATGAATCCACAGAAGTATAAGGTAATAATTTGTGTTCTTTTGTGGCAATTTGCTATGGCTTCAAGAGAAAACAAATACATTTGTTGAATACAAATTCAAAGTATAGACATGCACATAAAAAATCATCTTTAATCCCATATTCAGAAATAACTACCATAACATTATATATACTATAGCATTTTCCTTTATAAATGCAACATATCTCAGAAAAAGGCAACTTCATTCTTCCAGTTGCTCAAGTCAAAACCCTTGGGGTAAGTATTTCCTTTTTTTTTTTCTGTCATATACAACATTCCATTAATCAGCTCTATATTTGTAATAATCTAACCATTCTCACCATCTCCAAATATTACCTGGTCCAAGCCACCATTAGCTCTCTCTTAAATTTTAATAGCCTCTAAATATTTTCCCTGCATCCATACTTGCCCATTCACCATAGAACAGCCAGAATTATCCTTTACAAATATATATCAGTCACCTTCTAAAGATATTCTTTCTTTCAGAATAAAATTTAATTCCTCACAGTTGCTTATGAGTCCCTAGAAAAATGTGACCTTCAGGTGCTTCTCTGATCTCATTTTCTATTGCTTTTCAGTCTCAGTCACTCCACTCCAGCCATTAATACCCTGAATGCTTTTGCCTTCAATTACCAATCATGTTCAAAAAACAGGACCTTTATACTCACTGATTCTTTTGCCTATAACATTTTTCATAAAGACATCTATATGGCTCAATTTCATTTCACTTAGGTTTATGCTCAAATATCATATAACCCAATGGATTTCTGTGACCTCCCTCTATCAAATAACACCATTTTCCCTATGTTCTCTGTCTCCTTACTTTACTTTATTTTTCCTCATTAAACTCACCACTACCTGAAATAAATTATGTGCATTTCAGATATTGTATATGAAATTGTATGTTTATATGCATTTATTTTTTATGTATTTTATAAGAATTTCTGTGCTTTTTCTTCTTTTTCATGATATATAAATAACATAAATGTGTTTCTCTTATGTTTTTGGAAGCACATGATTAAGAAATGATCTCTTCCTAACTACTTTTGTTACTGTATGCCTTTGACGTTGAGGCTTTTATGCATATTGTCATTGTGAAAGCTGTTGTTGGTGTACCTCAATGTAAGATTTTGAAGTTTTCTTTTGGTATTTATCTTTTATGGTTGTCTCTGAGATTTCTGTATCTGTGGTTTTGTGTCGGAAATTAATTTAGGGTAAATTCTTAGTCATTATTGTTCAAGTATTTTTCTGTTTCTCTTATTTTCTCCTCCTTGTATTCCCATTATGTGTATGTTACATGTTTTGTAATTGTACCACAGACCTTGGGTATTCTCTTCTGGTTATTTCAGTCTTTGTTCTCTTTGCTTTTCAGTTTTGAAGGTTTCTTTTGAGATATTCTTAATCTCAGAGATTCTTTTCTCAGTCATATCCAATATACTAATAAGCCAAGCAGAGATAATTCTTCATTTCTGTAACAGTGTTTTTAATCTTTAGAATTTCTTTTGTTTTTTTTCCTAGAATTTTCATCTTTCTGCTTGCATTGCCATCTGTTCTTGCACGTTGTCTGCCTTATTCATTAGAGCTGTTACCATGTTAATTATAATTGTTTTAAATACCTACTTTAACAGTTCAACATCCCTGCCATATCTGGTTCTGATGCTTGCTCTGTCTGTTCAAGTTAAGTTTTTTGCCTTGTTTGCATTTATGTGTTTTAATTTTTTCTTAATGACTGGAAATGATGAATTGGGTAAGAGGAACTGCTATAAATAGGACTTCAGAAGTGTGGCAGTAAGGTGTGTGTGGTGGTTGGGGGGCTAACATACTATAGTACTATGATTAGGTAACAGTCTTTTAATGAGTCTATGCCTCTGGACTATAAACTTCATAGTCTATCTGTGTTTTTCTCCCAACTTAGGTGGGACAGGATGGTTAGAGTGTGCTGGAATTGCAATTCATCAATTACTGTACAGTTTTTACTATTTCAACACTGGTTCCCTAATTGGCTTCTGCTCAAGTGTCTCTTCTCTGGAAAGCTCTGACTCCTTGTATTCACTTGACTGTTTCTTCAATTTAGGAGGCAGCAGTTTGTCCTGTGTCCTTCCTAGTCTTCTAGATCTAATAAGAGTTGTTCATTTTTCAGTCTGTTCAATGTTTTACTTGTTAGTGTGGAGTGTAAACTTCCAAGTTCCTTACATGTAGGACTAGAGATTGGAAGTCTCTAGAAGTTTTTTAAAATTCACTCCAATTGCTTTATATTCAAATATCTTCATATGTGAGTTTTTAATAAGATAAAAACTTATTTTATAAATGTATCTTTTCAATAAGATAAACATGTCAAGAATATATTTTTTCACAATGAGTACATGGGTTAAACAATCTTTGTGTTTTCAATAAGTCCTTTTGGATATCTTCACACCTGAATGAAAACTTAAAAGGGTATAAAACAGATGGATAACAACTTTCACTTTTTGTAAACCTTGTTTGATATATCAAATACCTTTATTATATTTAAATAAACTATTTGTCTATTTTTAAAACAACATATACCATTTTGATGATAGTGGCTTTATGATACATTCTAATAGCTAGTGAAGTTTGTCCTCATTATTTGCATTTTTCAATATTGTTTTAGATATTTTTGTTCAGTTGCTAAGTCATGTCTGACTCATTGTGACCACATGATCTGCAGCATACCATGCTTCCCTGTCCTTCACTATCTCTCAGAATTTTTTGAAACTCTTATTCATTGTGTCTGTGATACCATCCAACCATCTCATCCTCTGTCACCCCCTTCTCCTCATGCCCTCAATATTTCCCAGCACCAGGGTCTTTTCCAACAGCTCTTCACATCAGGTGGCCAAAGTTTCGGAGCTTCAGCTTCAGCATCAGTCCTTCAAATGAATATTCAAGTTTTACTTCCTTTCAGTTCAGTTCAGTCACTCAGTAGTGTACGACTCTTTGCAACCCCATGAACCACAGCACGCCAGGCCTCCCTGTCCATCACCAACTCCCAGAGTCCACCCAAACCCATGTCCATTGAGTTGGTGATGCCATCCGACCATCTCATCCTCTGTTGTCCCCTTCTCCTCCTGCCCCCAATCCCTCCCAGCATCAGGGTCTTTTGCAATGAGTCAACTCTTCACATGAGATGGCCAAAGTATTGGAGTTTCAGCTTCAGCATCAGTCCTCCAATGAACACCCGGGACTGATCTCCTTTAGGATGGACTGACTGGATCTCCTTGCAGTCCAAGGGACTCTCAAGAGTCTTCAACACCACAGTTCAAAAGCATCAATTCTTCTGTGCTCAGCTTTTTTTATACTCTCACATCCATACATGACAACTGGAAAAACCATAGCCTTGACTAGATGGACATTAGTTGACAAAGTAATGTCTTTACTTCCTTTAGGATTGACTGGTTTGATCTCCTTACAGTCCAAAGGACTCACAAAAATCTTCTCCAGTACCACAGTTCAAAATCATCAATTCTTCAGTGCTCAACCTTCTTTATGGTTCAGTGCTCACATCTGCGTACTTAGTCACTCAGTCATGTCCAACTCTTTGTGACCCCATGCACTGTAGCACACCAGGCTCCTCTGTCCATGGGGATTCTCCAGGCAACAATACTGGAGTAGATTGCCATGCCCTCCTCCAAGGGATCACCCCAACCTGGGATTGAACACAGGTCTTCCACATTTCAGACGGATTCTTCACTGTCTGAGGCACAAGGGAAGCCCATGAATACCGCAGTGGGTAACATAGCCCTTCTCCAGGAGATCTTTCCAACACAGGAATCGAACCAGGGTCCTACATTGCATGCAGATTCTTTAGCAGCTGAACTGCCGGGGAAGCCCAAAAATGTGTTAGTCACTCAGTCACATCCAAGTCTTTGCAACCCCATGGACTGTAGTCTGTCAGGCTCCTCTGTTCATGGAATTCTCCAGGCAAGAATACTGGAGTGGGATGCCATTTCCTTCTCCAGGGGATTTTCCTGACCCAGGGATTGAACACTGGTCTCCTTCATTGGAGGAAATTCTTTACCATCTGAGCCATCAGGGAAGCCCAAGGAGTCTGTACATGACTCCTGGAAAAATGTTAGCTTTGACTAAACAGACCTTTGATGCTCACACAATTATTATTTTACATAATCACTTAAATTATTTTAAACCAATTTAAAAAATTCCAGCCCCAAACATTTGCCTTCTAAATGAAACTGCATTAAATTAATAAATTAATTTTGTCAGAATAATTTCATAGTATTTCCTTCTTTTCTAAAAAACATGACACTTTTTGACTTTTTCTGATATGATTTTATGTTCTTCAATTTAATGTTTTGGTAATAGTTTTATCAAGATATGATTCACATATAACACAACTTACCCATTCAAGTGTATGATTTAATGACTTTTAGTATATTCACAGAGGTGTGCAACAATCATCACAATCAATTTTAGAATATTTTCATTATCCCTCAAAGAACATTATAAACTTGAACTATCTTCCTGCAATCATCCCCACTTACCCTAGCCTAAGGGAACCATTAATACTCTCTGTCTCTATGGATTTGCCGATTGTGGATTCAGTATAAATGGAATAATGTGCAGACTTTTGTGGCTGACTTCATCCCCTTAATATAATGTTTTTAAGTAAGGTTCATATGAGTTGTAGCATGTAGAAGTATTTTATTGATTTTTATTGTTGAATAATATTTCGTTTATGGACATCAGTTCACTTCAGTCTCTGAGTCATGTCCGACTTTTTGCAACCCTATGGACTTCAGCACACCAGGCTTCCCTGTCCATCACCAACTCCCAGAGCTTGCTCATACTCATGTCCATCATGTCGGTGATGCCATCCAATCATCTCATCCTCTGTCATCCTCTTCTCATCCTGCCTTTAATCTTTCCCAGCATCAGGATCTATTCCAATGAGTCAGTTCTTAACATCAGGTGGTGAAAATATTGGAGCTTCAGCTTCAGCATCAATCCTTCCAATGAATATTCAGGACTGATTTCCTTTAGGATTGACTGGTTTGATCTTGCAGTCCAAGGAATTATCAAGAGTCTTCTCCAACACCACAGTTCAAAAGCATCAATTCTTCAGTGCTCAGCCTTCTTTATAGTCCAAATCTCACATCCATACATGACTACTGGGAAAACGATAGTTTTGACTAGATGGACCTTTGTTGGCAAAGTAATGTTTCTGCTTTTTAATGTGCTGTCTAGGTTTGTCATAGCTTTTCTTCCAAGGAGCAAGTGTCTTTTAATTTCATGACTGAAATCAGCATCTGCAGTGATTTTGGAGCCCAAGAAAATAAAGTCTGTCACTTTTTCCATTGTTTCCCCATCTATTTGCCATGAAGTGATGGGACCAGATGCCATGATTTTTGTTTTTTTTGAATGGTGAGTTTTAAGCCAGCTTTTTCACTCTCCTCTTTGACTTTCTAGGGGTTACCTAATAGCTCAGTTGGTAAAGAATCCACCTGCAATGAGGGAGATCCTGGTTCAATTGCTGGGTCAGGAAGATTCCTTGGAGAAGGCTACCCACTCCAGTATCCTTGGGCTTCCCTTATGGCTCAGACAAAGAATCTGCCTGTAATGCTGGAGACCTGGGATCGAGTCCTGGGTTGGGAAGATTCCCTGGAGAAGAGAAAGGCTACCCATTCCAGTATTCTGGTCTGGAGAATTACATTGACTGTATAGTTCATGGGGTCTCAAAGATTTGAACACAACTGAGCGATTTTCACTCCTTTGTAAATGAAATGCTCACTCCTTTTACTTTCATTAAGAGGTTCTTTAGTTCCTATTCACTTTCTACCATAAGGGTGGTGCCATCTGCATATCTGAGGTTATTGATATTTCTCCCTGCAATCTTGATTCCAGCTTGTACTTCATCCAGTCCAGCATTTCACATGATGTGTTCTGCATAAAAGTTAAATAATTAGAGTGACAATATACAGCCTTGACGTACTTCTTTCCCAGTTTGGAACATTTGATTATCCATTCATTAGTTGATAGATTTTGGGGTTGTTTTCATTTTTTGGCTATTATTAATATCATGAACAAAGATCATGACATCCGGTCCCATCACTTCATGGGAAATAGATGGGGAAACAGTGGAAACATGTCGGACTTTATTTTTCTGGGCTCCAGAATCACTGCAGATGGTGACTGCAGCCATGAAATTAAAAGACGCTTACTCCTTGGAAGGAAAGTTATGACCAACCTAGACAGCATATTCAAAAGGAGAGACATTACTTTGCCAACAAAGGTCTATCTAGTCAAGGCTATGGTTTTTCCTGTGGCCATGTATGGATGTGAGAGTTGGACTGTGAAGAAGGCTGACCGCTGAAGAATTGATGCTTTTGAACTGTGGTGTTGGAGAAGACTCTTGAGAGTCCCTTGGACTGCAAGGAGATCCAACCAGTCCATTCTGAAGGAGATCAGCCCTGGGATTTCTTTGGAGGGAATAATGCTGAAACTCCAGTACTTTGGCCAACTCGTGTGAAGAGCTGACTCATTGGAAAAGACTCTGATGCTGGGAGGGATTGGGGGCAGGAGGAGAAGAGGACAACAGAGGATGAGATGGCTGGATGGCATCACTGACTCAATGGATGTGAGTCTGAGTGAACTCCGGGAGTTGGTGATGGACAGGGAGGCCTGGGGTGCTGTGATTAATTGGGTCGCAAATAGTCAAACACGACTGAGTGACTGAACTGAACTGAAGTGAATATCATGAACATTCATGTACAAGTTTGCATGTGGACATATGCTTTCATCTCTCAGATATATAACTTCAAGTAGAATTGCTATTGTTTTTGAGTCTTTAAGTTGTGTCTGACTCCTTTGCAACCCCATGGACTGTAGTCCACCAGGCTCTTCTCTCCTTGGTATTTCCCAGGCAAGAGTACTGGAGTGAGTTGCCATTTGTTTCTCCAGAGGATCTTCTCCACCCATGGATCGAACCTGTGTCTCCTGCATTGGCAGGCGGATTCTTTACCACTGAGCCCCAGTGTTATTGCTAGGTATATGATGAATCTGTGCTTAAGCTTTTGCAAAACTGCCAGACAGTTTTCCAAAGTGTCTGCACCATTTTGTGTTCCCTCCAGCAGTATGTAAATGTTCCTATTTTCCCACATCATTGTCAATAATCATCTTCTTTGTTCAGTTCAGTTCACTTCAGTTCAGTCACTCAGTTGTGTCCGACTCTTTGTGACCCCATGAACCTCAGCACACCAGGCCTCCCCGTCCATCAACAACTCCTGGACTCCACCCATACCCATGTCCATTGAGTCAGTGATGCCATCCAACCATCTCATCCTCTGTTGTCCCCTTCTCCTCCTGCCCTCAATCTTTCCCAGCATCAGGGTCTTTTCCAATGAGTCAGCTCTTCGCATCATGTGGCCAAAGTATTGGAGTTTCAGCTTCAACATCTTCTTTGTTACAGCAATTCTATCCGTTGTGAAGTGGAATCTCACTGTGGTTTTGATTTGCATTATCCAAATGATTACTGATGTATAGCATCCTTCCACATATCTATTGATCGTTTTGATGTATTTTTTTGAGGAATGCCAACTCATATTCTTTGCCAATTAAAAATTTCTATTCAGTTCAGTTCAGTCGCTCAGTCATATCTCACTCTTTGTGACCCCATGGACCAACGTCAGGCCTCCCTGTCCATCACCAACTCGGAGTTTACTCAAACTCCTATTATTTGTCTTTTATTAGGTTATAAGAGATATTATTTGCAAATATCTTCTCCTATATTATCTCCCATTCTATGAGTTGCATTTTCACTTTCTTGATGGAATCATTTGAAGCACATTTATTTTTTTGTTTAATAGATTGTAATGAAGTCCAACTTATTTTTTCCACCTGGGCTAATTCACAGTAAATACAGAAGAATCTCCATTAGTAAAACAGGGCGTGACCCATTCTGTGAATACTTTTAAAACCTCTCTTTGTATAATGTTTAATAATGTTTTATTGGCCAAAGCAATTCACATGATCAAGGTGAAACTCAAAGTTACAAAGATAAACTTAACTCTTTAATGGTAGGAATGAAAATTTCCTTGGTGACCCAGTGCTGAGATTCTGCACTCCCAATGCAGGGGTCCTGGGTTTAATTCTTCACCAGGGAACTAGATCCCACATAGTATAACCAAGATTTTGCATGATGCAGCTAAAAGATTCTGAACATTGCAATGAAGACTGGAGATCCCACAAGCTGCAAAAAAGACCTAGCACAGCCAAGTAAATAAATAAAAATAAATATTTACTTAATGAGAGGAAATAAAAAGTAGGGTGGCTTATTTTAGCAAAATATATTGCATCCTTATTTAAGTGATGCTTCAACTGTGATGTTTCATTCCACATCTAACAAGTAGAACTCTGAAAATTGTCTAATCTCAGTTCACAATACATTTTGAACACTGATTTTTTTTCTGAGTCAACTATACAATTTTCATCTATATCTTGCTTATCCTATTATCTACTACAAAAAAAATCCAGAATGTTTTGAGACTGAGCCACCCTAGGTATAACACTTTCTTATTACCGTAATTTTTAAGAACACCTAACATGCTGCGGTTTATCTTGTATTTATTTATATATTTGTATTTGCTACTAGATCAAAAATAACCTGGAGGAAGGAGCATATATTACTTTTCTATCTCTGACAGTCTTGCACAAGACCATGTGTCTCTATATCTGTAGAAACCACTGAACCAGAGCCCAAATTTTCATTGTTTTTTGTTTCTTTTTTTGTTTGTTTGTTTGTTTAATTAACCTTGCCACACTTCCAGGTAAAAGATTTGGCTCTATAGATGTTCCATAAGTTATTTACCAAAATTACAGTTTAGATTGGTCTATGGTTGCTTTCGGAGAAGGCAATGGCACCCCACTCCGGTACTCTTGCCTGGAAAATCCCATGGATGGAGGAGCCTGGAAGGATGCAGTCCATGAGGTCGCTAAGAGTCGGACACGACTGAGCGACTTCACTTTCACTTTTCACTTTCATGCATTGGAGAAGGAAATGGCAACCCACTCCAGTGTTCTTGCCTGGAGAATCCCAGGGATGCGGGAGCCTGGTGGGCTGCCATCTATGGGGTCGCACAGAGTTGGACACGACTGAAGCGACTTAGCAGCAGCATGGTTGTTTTGGGGCTTCCCAGGTGGGATGCTAAAGCTGAAACTCCAGTACTTTGGCCAGCTCATGCGAAGAGTTGACTCATTGGTAAAGACTCTGATGCTGGGAAGGATTGGGGGCAGGAGGAGAAGGGGACAACAGAGGATAAGATGGCTGGATGGCATCACCAACTGGATGGACGTGAGTTTGAGTGAACTCCGGGAGTTGGTGATGGATAGGGAGGCCTGGCGTGCTACGATTCATGGGGTCACAAAGAGTCGGACACGACTGAGTGACGGAATTGAACTGAACTGAAGTGGCTCAGTGGTAAAGAATTCACCTGCCAAGCAGGAGATACGAGTTAGATCCCTGAGGTGGGAAGATCCCCTGGAGAAGGAAAGAGCAACCCACTCCCATATTCTTGCCTGGGAAATCCATGAACAGAGGATTCCGGCAGGCTGCAGTCCATGTGGTCGCAGAGAGTTAGATACAATTTGGCAAATAAACAGCAACAACAACATGGTTGTTATAGATTTCCCATAACTACGGTAACTTCATTTAACAAAATGACCCAGTAAGAACATCTGATCACTGCATCATTGAACTTTATACACCATTGTTCTGCATATTTATCTGTAATAATCATCTCATTGTAGCTTATTCAGGAGAGGGGCATATGGAAAAGCTTTAGTGAACGGATTTCTAATCCCATTTTTCTTAAGGGAGTTTCTTCATTATTGGTTGCTGACTATTCTTACTCTCATTGTTATTATCCTTTTTAATAAACAAATTATCCTAGTTTTAGCTAACGTGGGACCCTTCAAATTGACTTTTGTGGGTTTTTTTTTTATCATGATCTTAATAGTTTTTTTTTTTTTTTTTTTACAGCTTACTAGCTTTCAGACATGACAAGATATTCTAAACTTATTCTGTACATTTCTTAATTTATATTGGAATTGGCTATTTCTCTAAGAATTCCTTCTTTTAGTATAACATGGTATTTATAGACCACTCTGGATCCTAGAAATGCTCTTTGAAACTGGGTTGGCTGTTGGTCTTATTTTATTATCTAACACCTTTATACAGAATAAAATAAGAGCTCTAGAAAATGATGAACTTTATCTTGTCTCTAACTTTAATGACAATGTTTCTAAAATTGTAGCATTAAGGATAAAGGCTTCTGCATATTTATAATAGGTTACTTTAATCAGATTAATGAAGTTTTCTTATTTACATACATTGGTAGATAACCTTTCTCAGGTTAGGTGAAGTCACTATGTTCTAAAAAAAGTTTCTTGAACAAAAATGTTTATTGAAATTTAATTGAATGTTTACATCTATTATAATCATATAGGTTCTTCTGAAATCACTGTATATGATATACTGGATTAACATATTTTCTGGCCTAAAAAGTCTTTGCTTTTTGGAAATAAACTTTAGCTGGTCATGATAAATGTGCATTTTAATGTGATGGAAATTCTTTTGTATTTTTGTGGATTTTTCTTTTTCCCTCTCTGGTAATCCCACCGTTTGGGTTGCTATCTCACATTAGTTCCCTCAGATTGTCTTAAGGGCATTCAGGCCGTGTCCTTACACTAAGGACTGATGATGCAGGCCCCACTCACTGGTGGCAAATGCAAGCATCTGGGCTACTTCTCCGATGGCATTTGCAGTTTGGCGTGTATTCTGTGTGTGTGTGTGTGTGTGTGTGTGTTTCCCTCCCAGTTATATTGCCCTCTGAGATTTCAAAACTCCCTACAGACCCTCCTGTGAGAGGGTTTCCTACTATTTGAAAACTTCTCCTTCATGACTCCCTTCCCAGAACGGGTCTCCATCCCTAACTCTTTTGTCTCTTTTTTCTTGTCTTTTATGTTTTGTCCTACTTCCTACATCCTTTTGAAGAGAATGGGCTGCCTTTCTTGGTGCATGGTCATCTCCACCAGCGTTCAGAAGTTATTTTGTGGAAGTTGCACAGCATTCAAATGATCTTCTGATGAATTTGTGGGGGACAAAGTGATCTCCCTGTCCTATTCCTTTGCCATCTTAGGACTGACCCTTTTTTGGGATTTTTATATTTACATTCATAATTGATATTGGTCTCTAGTTGTCCTTCTTGTATTGTTGTATTTCCTCCTGAATAAATTAGGGATATGTTTTTCTACCCTATGAAAAAGTTTACATTACTTTTTGGGTTAATTATTGGGATTTTTTTTTTTTTTTTTGGTCTGTTTGATAAAAAATAATCTGGAACTTTTTTGTGTGTTCTTTCAATTACTGATTAAATTTCACTGATTTTCTGTTTAATTTTTGGCAAATTTTACTAATTCATAATTTGAGGTATTTGTCTCATCTAGTTTCAAATATGGAGAAGGCAATGGCACCCCACTCCAGTACTCTTGCCTGGAAAATCCCATGGACGGAGGAGCCTGGAAGGATGCAGTCCATGAGGTCACTAAGAGTCAGACACGACTGAGCGACTTCACTTTCACTTTTCACTTTCATGCATTGGAGAAGGAAATGGCAACCCACTCCAGTGTTCTTGCCTGGAGAATCCCAGGGATGCAGGAGCCTGGTGGGCTGCCATCTATGGGGTCGCACAGAGTCAGACACGACTGAAGAAACTTAGCAGCAGCAGCACTTTCAAATATTGGATAAATTTGTTCATAGTACTCTTTCATGAAATTTTAATATCTGTATTATCTCGCTAATTACATTCCTATTTTGTCCTTTATTTATATATGCATATTTTTTTAGTATTTATATTTATGTCTCTTCAAAGAATAAAGTTTTGCTTTCTTTATTTTTAATTATTTGCTTTTGTATTTATAATTTTTACATTTCTTTTATATTTAGGATTATTTTCCATCTTTATGACTCTACGTTAAATGTTTTAGTGATGCATTTTCAAAAATTCCTGAAGAAATTAATTTGTCTATAAACTGAATTGTAAATAACAATTTAGCTACATCCCATAGATGTTTTATAATGCTCATTAGCATTCAGATCTAAATATTGTGTAATTTCTAGTTTTAATATAATTTCCTCTTTAAATCATGATTTATTGAGGACATTTTAAAGTTTCTGAATATTTTCATTTTTTAATTATTTTTTTAATTTTATTTTATTTTTAAACTTTACATAATTGTATTAGTTTTGCCAAATATCAAAATGAATCCACCACAGGTATACATGTGCTCCCCATCCTGAACCTTCCTCCCTCCTCCCTCCCCATACCATCCCTCTGGGTCGTCCCAGTGCACTAGCCCCAAGCATCCAGTATTGTGCATTGAACCTGGACTGGCATCTTGTTTCATACATGATATTTTACATGTTTCAATGCCATTCTCCCAAATCTTCCCACCCTCTCCCTCTCCCACAGAGTCCATAAGACTGTTCCATACATCAGTGTCTCTTGTGCTGTCTCATACACAGGGTTATTGTTATCATCTTTCTAAATTCCATATATATGCATTAGTATACTGTATTGGTGCTTTTCCTTCTGGCTTACTTCACTCTGTATAATAGGCTCCAGTTTCATCCACCTCATTAGAACTGATTCAAATGAATTCTTTTTAATGGCTGAGTAATACTCCATTGTGTGTATGTACCACAGCTTTCTTATCCATTCAGCTGCTGATGGACATCTAGGTTGCTTCCATGTCCTGGCTATTATAAACAGTGCTGCGATGAACATTGGGGTACACGTGTCTCTTTCCCTTCTGGTTTCCTCAGTGTGTATGCCCAGCAGTGGGATTGCTGGATCATAAGGCAGTTCTATTTCCAGTTTTTTTAAGGAATCTCCACACTATTCTCCATAGTGGTGAATATTTTCAATTATATTTGTATTGTGATATTTTATTTATTTGTATTTTGCTCTAAGGATGTTATTTGTATTATGTAAGTTTTGTGACTTTTGTACTTCTTTTTGATCATTATGTGTTTATTTTTTATTCATATTCCCTGCATACTGTTCTTGCAATATTTATATATTCTGTATTTGGAATTCAAGTTTTATTCTCTCTCTCTCTATATATATATATATATATATGTATATGTATATATACACTCTTCAAGCTAAGCTTCAGAAGTACATGAAATAAGAACTTCCAGATATACAATTTTAATTTAGAAAAAGCAGAGGAATCAGAGATCAAATTAATTGCCAAATTCGTTGGACCATAGAGAAAACAAAGGAATTCCAGAAAAATATCTACTTATTCTTCATTGAATCCCATGGATGGAGGAGCCTGGTGGGCTGCAGTCCATGGGGTCGCTAAGAGTCAGACACGACTGAGCAACTTCACTTTCACTTTTCACTTTCATGCACTGGAGAAGGAAATGGCAACCCACTCCGGTGTTCTTGCCTGGAGAATTCCAGGGACAGGGGAGCCTGGTGGGCTGCTGTCTATGGGGTCGCAGAGTTGGACACTACTGAAGTGACTTAGCACTTAGCACATTCTTCATTGACTATACTAAAGCCTTTAACTGTGTGGATCACAACAAACTTCAAAAAATTCCTAAAGAGATGAGAATACCAGACCACATTACCTGTCTCCTGAGAAACCCATATGTGAATCAAGAAGCAGCAGTTAGAACTGGACATGGAACAATGAACTGGTTCCAAATTGGGAAAGGAGTATGACAAGGCTGTATATTATCACCCTGCTTATTTAACTTCTATTCAGAATACATCATGGTAAAGGCTGAACTGGATGAATCACAAGATGGAATCAAGACTGCTGGGAGAAATATCAACAACCTCAGATGTGCAGATGATACCACTCTAATGGCAGAAAGTGAAGAAGAGCTAAAGAGCCACTTGATGAAGGTGAAAGAGCTGCTTTAAAAATCAACATTCAAAAAAAATCATAACATACAATCACATCACTTCATGGCAAACAGATGGGGGAAAAGTGAAAATAGTGCCACATTTTGTTTTCTTGGGTTCCAAAATCACTGTGGACGGTGGCTATAGACATGAAAATAAAAGATACTTTCTCCTTGGAAGAAAAGCTGTGACAAACCCAGAAAGCATATGAAAAAGCAGAGACATCACTTTTCCAACAAAGGTCCACATTGTTAAAGGTATGGATTTTCTGGTAGTCATATACAGATGTGAGAGATAGGCCATAAAGAAGGCTGAGAACTAAAGAACTGAGACTTTTGGATTCTGGTGCTATAGAAAATTTTTGAGAGTCCCTTGGCCAGTAAGGAGATCAAACCAGTCAATCCTAAAGGAAATCAACCCTGAATACTCATTGTAAGGACTAATGCTGAAGTCAGAGCTTCAATACTTTGGCCACCTGATGCAAAGAGCCAAATCCTTGGAAAAAACCTTGAGGCTGAAAAAGACTGAAGGCAAAAGGAGAAATGCAATGGACATGAATCTGAGCAAAGTCCGAGAGAGAGTGAAAGACAGGAGAGCCTGGTGTGCTGAAGTCCATGGGGTTGCAAAGAGTTGAACACTACTTAGAGACTGAACAACAAAATACACATGCACATATATATGTATATAAAAATGTATATACATATATATTCATATATGTGTGTATGATGTGCATGAGGCTTCCTCGGTGACCCAGTGGTATACATTCCGCCTTCAATGCAAGAGACACAGGAGACTTGGGGTCGATCCCTGGGTTAAGAATATCCCCTGGAGGAGGGCATGGCAATCCACTCCAGTATTCTTGCTAGAAAAACCCCATGGCCAGAGGATACTGGCAGGCTATGGTCCATGGGATTGCAAAGTTTGACATAACTGAAAGGACTGAGCATGCAGAGAAACATGATGTGTATGTATATGTATGTTTTAGATCAAGCTTAAGTTTTTTGTTCCAATGTTTCATATCTGTACTAATTTTGAAAGTTTTTGTTTCAACTATCATATTAAAAAATTTCCAGGTAGGAATAATATTTCTGTACCTAAAGAAAATAATACTAAAGGAGATTTACTTACTTAAGAAAAGTTCTTCAAAGATCAGGAAAGAAATAGGTAATTGGTGAATATGATATACACTTAAATTTTTTTTTGTCTAAAGCTTATACTAAGAATAATTGCAGTATCAATCATTATTCTTATAACTGTTATCATAATCATTGACATGATTACCATCATGATTATTGATATATTTTATTGAGTTTTATTATGGTAGACATTGTACTGGAAACTTTATATACACTATTGATTCCACATGAAAGCCGTCTGAAAAAGCTACTAAGACAGCTGCCATTTGTAGATCAGGAAACTACACGTAATGAGCTGTATGCCATGCCATGCTAAGTTACTTCAGTTATGTCCAGCTCTTTGTGACCCTATGGACAGCAGGCTCCTCTGTCCATGGGATTCCCTAGGCAAGAATACTGGAGTGGGTTGCTGTGCCTTCCTCCATGGTATCTTCTCAACCCAGGGACTGAACCCACATCTCTTACATCTCCTACATTGGCAGGCAGGGTCTTTACTACTAGCACCACCTGGGAAGCTCCAATGGGCTAGGTAACATATTCTAAATCAAATAACTTAATGTACCAGAGTTGGTATTGTGAGCAACTCTGTCTGATTTTAAAGTCTTTGCTATTTGCTTCTATTCTCTACTAAGTGAAGTGAAGTCCCTCAGTCATGTCTGACTCTTTGCGACCCCATAGACTGTAGCCTACCAGGTTCCTCCATCCATGGGATTTTCCAGGCAAGAATACTGGAGTGGGTTGCCCTTTCCTTTTCCAGGAGATATTCCCAACCCAGGGATTGAACCTGGGTCTCCCGTATGGTAGGCAGACACTTTATCATCTTAGCTACTGGAGAAGTCCTCTATTCTCTATAATGTAATGCATAACAAACTTGGGTTTCCACATTTCCCCACAAAGATCATCTATCCATTTATAGCTATAGTGCTTTGTGTGTATTTATTACTGTCTTTTCCAGCCACAGGTACCTTTCCTTTCTTCTATCCCAATACCTGAGTCTGATTCACACAAACCAGGCTAAACTGTTCAAGTTATGCTTTCCTTGTATGACTGGACACAGAGGTAAAACTGCAGACTGCAGTTTTTCAAGTTCCATCACTCTGCCTATCTAGAAGTTTCCTTCAGGCCACAGGCACCTCATTGTTGTTGTTCAGTCCCTCAGTAATGTTCAACCCTTTGCAATCCCATAGACTGCAGCATGCCAGATTTCCCTGTCATTCATTATCTCCAGAGATTGCTCAAACTCATGTCCATTGACTCAGTGATGTCATGCAACCATCTCATCCTCTGTTGTCCCCTTCTCCTCCTTCCCTCAGTCTTTCTTAGCATCAGGGTCTTTTCCAATGAGTCAACTCTTTGCATCAGGGGGGCAAAGTGTTGGAATTTCAGCTTCAGTATCAGTCCTTCCAATGAATATTCAGGGTTGATTTCCTTTAGGACTGATTGATTTTATCTCCTTGCTGTCCAAGGGACTCTCAAGAGTGTTCCCCACCACCATGGTTTGAAAGCATCAATTCTTTGGCATTCAACCTTATTTATTGTCCAAGTCTCATATTCATACATGACTACTGGAAAAAAAAAATCTTTGACTATATGGACCTTTGTTGGCAAGTCATATCTCTGCTTTTTAATATTCTGTCTGGATTTTTAATAGTTTTTCTTCCAAGGAGCAAGCATCTTTTAATTTCATGTCTGCAGTCACTGTACAGAGTGATCTTGGAACCCAAGAAAATAAAGTCTTTCACTGTTTCCATTGTTTCCCCATCTACTGGGTTCATATGAAACTGAGGATGATGGCCGAAAGTTACAACATAAGCAGAAAACAAAGTTACAAGTAAAGAGTTTGTTTCAAAGTGTTTATCTGTACTTCTGTAAGTAATCCCAAATAAGAAATTACTTTTCCCCCTTGGGGTAGAAAAATAATTCTTCCACAATCTAGGCAAAAAATAAGATCCCAAAATATATCACTGTGGATAACCCTAAACTTAGAATGGGCCTCATCAAAGCAGGGAGTAAAAAATCTTACCACAAAATATCTGGATCATTAAAGCTCCATACAGTCATCAAAAGAAGACCAAAAGCTGACTGTTTCTCAGATCATGAACTCATTGCAAAATTCAGACTTAAATTGAAGAGTGTAGGGAAAACCACTAGGCCGATCACGTATGACCTAAATCAAATCCCTCATGATTATACCTTGGAAGTGACAAATAGATTCAAGGGATTAGATCTTGTATACAAAGTGTCTGAAAACCTATGGATGGATGTTTATAACATTGTACAGGAGGCAGTAATTAAAACTATCCCTAAGGGAAAAAAAATGCAAAAAGGCAAAATGGTTGTCTGAGGATGCCTTACAAACAGCTGAGAAAGGAAGAGAAGTGAATGGAAATGGAGAAAAGAAAAGATATACCCATCGAACACAGAGTTCCAAAGAAAAGCAAGGAGAGGTAAGAAAGCCTTCCTAAGTGAACATCACAAAGAAATAGAGGAAAAGTATAGAATGGGAAAGAATAGAGATCTCCTCAAGAAAACCAGAGATACCAAGTGAACATTTCATGCAAAGATGGGCACAATAAAGGACAGAAACAGTATGGACCTAACAGAAGCACAATATATTAAGAAGAGATGGCAAGCATACACAGAAGAACTATACAAAAAAGACTTAATGATCCAGATAACCACAATGGTGTGATCAGTGACCTAGAGCCAGACATCCTGGAGTGTGAAGTCAAATGAGCCATAGGAAGCATCACTGAGAACAAAACTAGTGGAGGTGATGGAATTCCAGCTGATCTATTTCAAATCTTAAAAGATGATGCTGTTAAAGTTCTGTACTCAAAGTGCCAGCAAATTTGGAAAGCTCAGAAGTGGCCACAGGACTGTAAAAGTTCAATTTTCATTCCAATGTCAAAGAAGGTCAATGCCAAAGAATGTTCAAACTACATTAAAATTGCATTCATTTCACATACTAGCAAGATAATGCTCAAAGTCCTTCAAGCAAAACTTCAACAGTATGTGAGTCAAGAAATTCCAGATGTACAAGCTGGATTTAGCAAAGGCAGAGGAACCAGAGATCAGATTACCAATACCCATTTCATCATAGAGAAAGCAAGAAAATTCCAGAAAAATATCTTCTGCTACATTGAATACACTAATGAGTTTGACTGTGTTGATCACAACAAACTGTTGAAAACTTTTCAAGATATGGGAGTGCCAGACCTCCTAAACTGTCTCCTGTGAAACTTTCAGAATCAGACATGGAACGACGGACTGGTTTCACATTGGGAAAGGACTACTTCAAGGCTGTATATTGTCACCCTGCTTATTTAACATATAAGCAGAGTACATCATGTGAAATTCCAGGCTGGATGAAGCACAAGCTGGAATAAAGATTACCAGAAGAAATATCAATAACCTCAGATATGCAGATGATAGCACCCTTGTGGCAGAAAGACAAGAGGAACTAAAGAGCCTCTTGACGAAGGTAAAAGAAGAGTGAAATAGCTGGCTTAAAACTCAACATTGAAAAAACTAAGATCATGGTATCCTGTCCCATCACTTCACAGCAAATAGACGGGGAAACAACGGGAACACTGACAGACTTTATTCTCTTGGGCTCAAAAATCACTGTGGACTGTGAGTGAAGCCATGAAATTAAAGGAAGCTTCTTCCTTGGAAGAAAAGCTATGACAAACCTAGACAGCATATTAAAAAGCAGAGACGTTACTTTGCTGACAAAAGTCCATCTAGTCAAAGCTATGGTTTTTCTAGTAGTCATGTATGGATGTGAGAGTTGGACCATAAAGAAGGCTGAGTGCCAAAGAATCGATGCTTTCAAACCATGGTGTTAGAGACGACTCTTGAGAGAGTCTCCTCACTCTTGGACTGTGAGGCGATCTAACCAATCAGTCCTAAAGGAAATCAGTCCTGAATATTCATTGGAAGGACTGAAGCTGAAGCTCCAGTACTTTGGCTACCTGATGCAAAGAACTGACTCATTAGAAAAGACCCATATATATGCGTTAGTATACTGTATTTATGTTTTTCCTTCTGGCTTACTTCACTCTGTACAATAGGCTCCAGTTTCATCCACCTCATTAGAACTGATTCAAATGTATTCTTTTTAATGGCTGAGTAATACTCCATTGTGTATATGTACCACAGCTTTCCTATCCATTCATCCGCTGATGGACATCTAGGTTGCTTCCATGTCTTGGCTATTATAAACAGTGCTGCGATGAACATTGGGGTACACGTGTCTCTTTCCCTTCTGGTTTCCTCAGTGTGTATGCCCAGCAGTGGGATTGCTGGATCATAAGGCAGTTCTATTTCCAGTTTTTTAAGGAATCTCCACACTGTTCTCCATAGTGGCTGTACTAGTTTGCATTCCCACCAACAGTGTAAGAGGGTACAGTATACTAACGCATATATATGGAATTTAGAAAGATGGTAACAATAACCTGGTGTACGAGACAGCTAAAGAGACACTGATGTATAGAACAGTCTTATGGACTCTGTGGGAGAGGGAGAGGGTGGGAAGATTTGGGAGAATGGCAATGAAACATATAAAATATCATGTAGGAAACGAGTTGCCAGTCCAGGTTCGATGCATGATGCTGGATGCTTGGGGCTGGTGCACTGGGACGGCCCAGAGGGATGGTATGGGGAGGGAGGAGGGAGGAGGGTTCGGGATGGGGAGCGCATGTATACCTGTGGAGGATTCATTTTGATATTTGGCAAAACTAATACAATTATGTAAAGTTTAAAAATAAAATAAAATTGGAAGAAAAAAAAAAAAAAAAAGAAAAGACCCAAATACTGGGAAAGATTGAAGGCCAGAGGAGAAGGGGACGACAGAATATGAGATGGCTGGATGGCATTACTGAATCAATGGGCATGCATTTGAGCAAATTTGGGGAGATTGTGAAGGACAGGGAAACCATGTGTGCTGCAGTACATGGGGTTGCAAAGAGTTGGACATGACTAAGCAACTGAATGATGACAACAAATAAGCTTTGTGTGAGGATTTTTCACACTGGATTTGACTTGTATGTGATTTCTTGAGTTTAAGAACCTACTTACCCATTAACATTGTATGTGTTTTACCCATCACTATTATTCTTAAACAAATAAGACCTCTGACCTTTGACAATATGTTTTAGATTACTAAACTTTTTGACATGTTACCAATTAAAGAAAATTTGTATGGCAATAAAAATCAAAGCCCAATATTTAGAGGAAAAATATGGAATTTCAAGCATTAGCCTCCCTATAATTATTGATCTTTTTCTTGACCTTTGAATTATATCATTCAAAGGCATCACTTACAAAGTTTCCTGGAAAGACCATCCCCTCAAAATAGACCATAGCATCTTAGGTTGCCTTTAAATTTGGATGGTAATGGTAACCCTGTATGCAAGACAGCAAAAGAGACACAGATGTATAAAACAGTCTTTTTGACTCCTTGGGAGATGTATAGCACAGTCTTTTGGACTCCGTGGGAGAGGGCAAGGGTGGGATGATTTGGGAGAATGGCATTGAAACATGTATAATATCATGTGTGAAATGAATAGCTAGTCCAGGTTCGATGCATGATACAGGATGCTCAGGGCTGGTGCACTGGGATGACCCAGAGGGATGGTATGGGGAGGGTGGTGGGAGGGGGGTTCAGGATGGGGAACACGTGTACACCTGTGACAGACTCATGTCAATGTCAGGCAAAACCAATACAATATTGTAAAGTAATTAGCCTCCAATTAAAATAAATAAATATACTAAAAATAAATACATAAAATTTTTCTTTCTGTACTTTGCTTATGGGCTCCCCAGGTGGCTCAGAAATTAAGAATCTGCCTGCAGTGTAGAATCCACAGGAGGCATGGATTTGATCCCTCCATCAGGAAGACCCTCTAGGGAAGGGAATGGTTACCTACTCCAGTATTCTGGCCTAGAGAATCCCATGGACAGAGGAGGCTGGTTCATCACGTCACACAGAGTCAGATACGACTATAGTGACTAACACCACACCAAGGACCTTGTGTATAGTGCTTCATATTTGATCACATTTGATTTGCCTTCCACTATCAGATCCACACACAATCTCTCTCTTCCAGGAACTGTAACAAAGTAATAAACAGAAACATCAATTATATCGAATCAGGAGCTGAAAAGGGGGAGGATAGTAGAGCCCAACAGGAAGAAGAAAGACTCCTCTTCTTTCCTGACAACTCAACCAGTGAAGAACCATGGACATCTGTCTACTATAACTCTCTCTCAACTTCCTTTACCCTTTATAAGTTCTTTTTTTTTTTTAAGCAAAATTCGTCGGAGTATAGTTGATTTATAAATTTGTGTTAGTTTCAGATGTACAACAAAGTGTATCAGTTATAGGTATATGTATGTATCTATTCTTTTTGAGATTCTTATCCCATATAGGTTATTACTGAATACTGAGTAAAGTTCTCTCTGTGCTATACAGTGGGCCCTTGTTGATTATCTATTTTATATATCATAGTGTGTATATATTTATCTCAATGTCCTAATTTATTACTTCCCCACATGTTTACCCTTTGATAACCTTACATTTGACTTCAAGATCTATGAGTCTTTATTTTTTTTTACTAGATTTCACATATAAATGATATTATATGATATTTGTCTTTATCTGACTTACTTCACTTAGTATGATAATCTCTAGATCCATCGATGTTTCTGAAAATGGCATTATTTCATTCTTTTTTATGGTTGAGTAGTAATATTACATTGCCTACATCTTCTGTACCTATTTCTTTGTCAATGGACCTTTAGGTTGATAACCATTTATAGTTCTCCTCCCCTGGCTGTATGGGGACATGCACATGGCTCACCATGCTTACAGACACTGAAATGCAATTCTTAGCTAATCCCAAATAAACTTGTTTTTGTTGGGGAAATATATGGCAGTCTATTAGTTTTAGGTCAGTGGAACAGAATAGCTTTGTTTCAGGATTAATGGGTGAATATGTATTATAGGTATTCACTATTGATGAGCCTATATTATTACTGTTTGCTCATTAAGGTGCAGAAAACTGTTGAGGAGACTGGGAATTTTAGATACAGTCTAAATTAGTGGGTACAGTCTTGGGTATTGAAATTAGATCCAGATTAAAAGTGCAAGCATATCTCAGAGATATTGTATGTTCAGTTCCAAACTACTACTATAAAAGAAATATTGCAATAACATGAGTCCTACTTTTTTTTTTTTTTTTTACTTTTCAGTACACACAAGATAAATGTTTACATTATACTGTAATCTAACTGTGCAGTAATATTATGTCTAAAAAAACAATGTATGGACAATAACTAAAAAATAATTTGTAGCTAAAATATGTTAATAATCACCGAGCCTTTAGCAAACCATAATCTTTTTGCCTGTGAAGCATCTTGTCTCAGTGTTGATGGTTGTTGACTGAATAGGGAGGTGATTGCTGAGGTTGGGGTGGCTGTGGCAATTTCTTAAATTAAAACAACATTGACGTTTTCTGCCCTGATCAACAATTTCCTTTTGCAAATGATTTATCCATTTGTGAAATGCAATGCTGTTTGGTAAAATTTTACGTATAGTAGAACTTCTTTCAAAATCAGAGTCAATCCTCTCCAACCCTGCCACTACTTTCAACTAGGCTTATGTGATATTCTAAATCCTTTGTTGTCATTTCAACAATCTTCATGACAACTTCAGTAGTAGATCCCATTTCCAGAAACAACTATTTTTGCTCCATAAGAAGTAATTCCTCATCCATTAAAGTTTAATATATACAAGAAATAAGAAAGTTTGAAATATTGTGAACATTACCAAAATATGGCACATATCATGAAATGAGAAAATACTGTTGAAAAAAATGATGCCAATAGATTTGCTAGATGGAGGGTTGCCATCAACCTTCAATTTGTAAACAAACAAACAAAAACAACAACAACAAAAAACAGCATCTTTGAAGTGCAATAAAGGAAGGTACAAGAAAATGATGTATGTCTGTATATCACTTGTCCTTAGAGGTATGATGCTTAACAAGTCTTTTAACACACAATTTCATAGGAGGGTTAAATAAAATAATGTATATAAAGTGCTGGGTGAATAGTTGCTGCTGCTGCTAAGTCGCTTCATTCGTATCTGACTCTGTGCAACCCCATAGACGGCAGCCCACCAGGCTCCCCTGTCCCTGGGATTCTCCAGGCAAGAACACTGGAGTGGATTGCCATTGCCTTCTCCGGGGTGAATAATTAGGACTCAGTAAATGTTAATCAAACTAAAACAAAACAACCCCAATGGAAACTTGAGAATGTACCTAAATTTCATAGTCCTGTTGGGTCATTTATCATTTGAACTTTACTTTCCATAGCTAAAAGTGTATTCATGAACTATTGAAACTTTATAAAACGAAGACTTTGACTACCACAACTCAGACCCTAAAGCAAAATTCCCTTAATTTTATGTATTTGAATTTTTCATATAAATTGACTGTGTCAGAATTCTGCTAATGTTTAAGCCACATGCTAGCCTTCTTGGTTCAGGTTTACATTCTTGATCATTCATTTGATAACAATTTATCTAATATATACTCTGCATCATGACTGCATCATTTGTGGCTAACATAAAATATTGTTAATGCTCTCAAGATAGGCACAGGTTTAGTAGAGGAAGATATGTAAACAGCTAATGATGGGAACACATCATGGGGATGGGGAACACATGTATACCTGTGGTGGATTCATTTTGATATTTGGCAAAACTAATACAATTATGTAAAGTTTAAAAATAAAATAAAAATAATTTTAAAAAAAAGACATAAGGAGAAGAGTACCAACTTGACCTCTTACCTGCAGTGAGACATAGCAGGGCCATAAAGTGTTTTGTCACTATAAACTGTGTGATTATGAGCCTTACTTTTCTATTCTGTAAATTGGGGAAATAAAACTTTCATTTCAATATTTATTTTGAGGACTTGTTCTTTCACCCAACAAATATTTATTAAATCTTTTTTCTGCCAGGCAGTGTGGTAGGTGGTAGGCAATATAAATAATGTACCTGATACATGGCAGACTGTGATTAAACACAAGGATACAAGTGATAATAGTCAGCTAACAATAATAAGTGATAATTCATTGAATGTATTCTATGTGATACGTATTATATATTTTTTCCTTTTTAATTAATTCATTTATTTAAATTGGAGGCTAATTACCTTACAATATTGTAGTTATTTCTGCCATAAATTGACATGAATCAGCCACAGATGTACATGTGCTCTCCATCCTGAACCCCACTCCCATCTCCCTCCCCACGCCATCCCTCTGGGTTGTCCCAGAGCACTAGCTCTGCGTGACCTACTTCATGCATTGAACTTGCACTGGTCATCTATTTTACATATGGTAGCATACATGTTTCAATGTTATTCTCTCAAATTGTCCCACCCTCGCCTTGTCCCACATAGTCTAAAAGTCTGTTCTTTACATCTGTGTCTCTTTTGCTGTCTTGCATGTAGGGTCATTGTTACCATCTTTATAAATTCCATATATATGTGTTAATATGTTGTATTGGTGTTTCTCTTTCTGGCTTATTTCACTCTTTATAATAGGCTCCAGTTTCATCCACCTCATTAGAACTGACTCAAATGTATTCTTTTTTATAGCTGAGTAATATCCCATGTGTATATGTACCTCAACTTCCTTATCCATTCATCTGCTGATGGACATATAGGTTGCTTCCATGTCCTAGCTGTTGTACACAGTGCTGCAATGAACATTGGGGTACACGCATGTCTTCAGGTGCAGTCCTTACCCTAAGGACCAGTGATGCAGTCCACGCCTCCCTGCCCAGCCCCCACTCACTGGTAGTGGATGTGAGACTCTGGGCCACTTCTCTGCAGTTGCGGTTAGTGGTGTCTTTTTTTTTTTTTTTTCCCTCTCCAGATTTTGTTGCCCTCTGAGACTCTAAAATTCCCCACAGATATACCTGTGAGAGTTTCCTACTGTGTGGAGACTTCTCCTCCTTCATGACTCCCTCCCCAGGATGGGTCTCCTGCTCTAAATCTTTTGTCTCAGTTTTTGTCTTTTATATTTTGTCCTACCTCTTTTTGAAGAGATCAGGCTGCTTGGCAGCCTGGTGTTCTCCACCAGCGTTCAGATGTTATGTGGAAGTTGCTCAACATTCAAATGATCTTTTGATGAATTGTGAGGGAGAAAGTATTCCTCTGCCATCTTGGGACTGCCCTCCCATTTTTTAATACTGAAAATGATCAATGGAGAAATCTAAATATATTTATACTGCTACTGTAGCACTTACTTTATTATTTGGAAACGTTTCCCACAACACCCAATATCAATAGCAATGTTATTTCTCATTTTTTGAAGATTCTTATATAAGTGACAGCATATGATAATTGTTTTTCTCTGACTTTCTTCACTTAATGTTATAATCTCCAGTTCCCGCCATGTTGCTCCAAATGGCATTATTTCATTTTGCAAATTGCTGAGTATTTCAAGTGTACAACAAAGTAATTCAGTTATATAAGTACATTTCTGCCAGGGACCAGCCCCGGCTGATCCAGGGAATTCGAAGCGGGGATGGCGTCGGCGAGGATCAGGAAACAATTGCTTAATTAAACGTTAATTAAGGATATAAAGAGTAATAGAATGAGGATAGCTCAGTGAAGAAATTCAGTGAAGAAAAGAGGCTGAATAAAATTCCAAAGCAGGGAATTTACGTCACCTACGAAGGCCGCAGGCGTCCTCCCGTTCTCCCGAAGGAGAGGAGACACTAAGGCCTCCCCGGTCAGATCTTAGAAGCCCAGGCAAAATTAGTAGGCTTGACGAGCTTCCCTGCCTCAGAGGAAAAGTTCAGCTAGAAGGTGAAAGAAAGAACGACATGGGGACACCAAATTCCGGTGAACAAAAGGACATACTTTATTTTCCAAAGCAGTTTTATACCTTAAGTTGTGCATAGAGGATAATGGGGGGAAGGGGTAGAGGCATGCAAAGACAGCAGTTCCTGATCCTTATCGAAGTCAGGCTTTCAAACTTATCATATGCAAAAGTTTAGGTGTTTTACATCATCTTCTGGCCAGGAAGCCTGTTAACATTTTAAGAAACTTATTTTTCTCTAAAGGTGATTATTCTAAAGTCAGGCGCCAGCCTCCAAAAAGCATTGGAGAAAGTTGCATTCCTATAGGGCAAAGGTGAGGTGGGCTCAATCAAGAAAAGAATTAACTCAAGGGTCCCAGGTTACAAACATTAAAGCTACTACTTACACCAATTATATTAATCAATACACTGCCAGGGACACAGCAGGTAAGGGATATGGAAACTTAGCAGCAAACATTGGCCCAACAAGTGAAAATCCCTTCACCAATACAATTTCTAATCAATCTTTTAACTACTCAAAAGAATCTGTGTTTACACAGTTTAGAACATCTCCTGCCTCTCACAGTTGGGAAGCTCTGAACAATCACATGTGGCCGGAAAAACCTATTCAGGTAGGCTAGAGGATTTCCAAAGGAGTTTGTAGGTTAAACACTGTCACACCCAGGAATTATTAACTGGAGCTGTAAGCTAACTCTTTTTTCAGAGAGAGGTAGTGGGGGACAGCCCCCCGTAAAGTCAGAGGTGTAGGTGAAAGCACAAAGCAGAAAGTAGGCAGACTCTGGTTTTGGGGGTAGATTGCTCGAGAATTTCCAGGGAGACTCCTGAGGCTTGATCCCGCCTTTGCGTATGTCAAGCCTCCTTCCTCATGACCTTTGCCACGGGCGGAGCTCGCTCCCCACACATTTCTTTCCTTTATAGATTATTACATGACATTGAGTTTAGTTCCCTATGCTATGCAGTAGGATTTTGCTGCTTATCATTTTATATATAGTAGTTGTATCTTGGAGTAGGAAATGGCAACCCACTCCAGTATTCTTGCCTGGAGAATCTCATGGACAGAGAAGCCTGGCAGGCTATAGCCCATGATTGCAAAGTCAGACATGACTGAGATAACTTATCAGAGAACAGCACAGCTTGTATCTGCTGCTGCTGCTGCTGCTAACTTGCATCAGTCGTGTCTGACTCTGTGCAACCCCATAGACGGCAGCCCACCAGGCTCCACTGTCCCTGGGATTCTCCAGGACACTGAAGTGGGTTGCCATTTCCTTCTCCAATGCATGAAAGTGAAAATTGAAAGTGAAGTCAATTAGTCTTGTCCAACTCTTAGCAACCCCATGGACTGCAACCTACCAGGCTCCTCCATCCATGGGCTTTTCCAGGCAAGAGTACTGGAGTGGATTGCCATTGCCTTCTCCACACCTTGTACCTACTAATCCCAAATTCCTAATTTATCCCTTCCCCCAATCTTTCCCCCTCTGATAACCATAAGTTTGTTTTCTATGTCTGTGAGTCTGTTTCTGTGTTTAAGTAAGTTCATTTATAATATATTTTTTATTTTACATATAAGTGATAAGTCTGTCTCTGTCTGACTTACTTCCCTTAGTATGATAATTTATAGGTCTAATACTTTGCTTCAGATGACATTATTTCTTTCTTTTTCAATGGCTGAGTAATATTCCATTGTATATACACACCACATTTTATTTATCTATTCATCTGTCACAGACATTTAGATTGTTTCCATGTCTTGGCTATTGTAAATATTGTTGCTATGAGTATTGGGGTGCACGTATTTTTTCAACTTATAGTTTTCTCCACGAATATGCCCAGAGTGGGATTGCTATATCATATGGCAACACTATTTTTATTTTTTAAGGAACCTCCATACTGTTCTCCACAGTGGCTATTCTCAAAATATTCAGCTCATTCCCTTTCTCCACACAAAATATTTTTACGACAGTCTCAGGAAGGGCAATAATAACAAAAAACCTTATCTAGTGACTCTAAATCCAAGATCTCTGAATTGAGCACACAGTATCTGTATTAGGTATAGATGTGACTCTTCCTTATGCGAAGAAAATTAAAATATAGAGAAAAAGTATCTGCTTCCCATGCTTACTCAATTTATGGTGATTGAAAAGATAATACCAATAAACATTTTCATTAGGAGAAGGGATGGATGGGAAACATACACATGATGATTGTTAAAGCTTCCACCTAGAAGTGGATATATATATAACAACAAATTTGAGAAAATGCCATTTTAAGGAGACCCTGAAAGTAAGGGAGTCTGAAATAGGTAACATATAACTTTAATGATTTCTATATACCATGTACAAGAATATCTGAGACCACATCAAAGTAAAGAAAAAAAAGTCTCCATGACTGATTTTTTACCTATTCCCTGAAATGCACACCTCACTTGTCAGACCTCTAGTACATCGAAACTTATAATCAGACCACAAGGAAAGATGACAAGTTAACTTCATAAGGCCAATTGCAGGTGACTTTTGCACAACATTTTTATATCTTATATTAGAGTTAGTATACACAAAAGACAAGGAGTTGTGATAATTAGAACAAAATGAATGTCAAGCTTAGAGCATATCATAAATTTATTTTTCATGTTTAGAAGATATTCATATTTTTCTCTTCTTTGATTTAATATATTTTATTTAGATTTCAGAATTTTCAAACTTTATAAAACATAACACTGTGCATAAAAATGACCTCAGATCCTTGTTATGTATGCAGCTATTGGGTCTTACTCCTTATTAGTGCTGTGGTGGGTCATAGGGATATACACTTTTAATAACCATTCCTGATTATTCTGAAATGAGTGTTCTATGCAAATCCCATTTATAAATGAATGAAATAGAGTAACTAGCTTCAAAGTCATCCAAGAAATTTTGAATTATTTTGCAGGGAAAATCTATATTAATAATAAAACTTATATTCAATACACAAAATAACTTATAGAACATGACATGGCTAAATCAGTTATTAGTAAAGTTAATTCCTTACTAAAAAATACATCATGTTTTAAATCTGATATATTAGCTGCTGAATTAAATATATCACCTTCTGTATCAGATATACCATGTATTAAAGTATATAGTCTGCTAAATTATATATTCTGCTTGAATCTGATAAATCACCCCTTGAAACATAAATTAACCTTCAAAGTTAGATACATATGGATGACATGAGGAAGGAGGTGGGAAGGGTGTTCAGGATGGGGAACACGTGTACACCCGTGGAGGATTCGTGTTGATGTATGGCAAAGCCAATACAATATTGTAAAGTAAAATAAACAAATAAATACGTAAAAATGATTCTTAAAAAAAATTAGATACGTAACTTGCTGAGTCTAATATATAGTGCACTAAATCAAAGTTACCACCCATTAATTAATGAGTATTGATATACATCTATTCTCAAGTTACATACATATTTAAAGGACTAGTGCATACCCTACATCATTCTTATCTCAGATTTTCTTGAGGAAATTCCTAGAGATTTTATTTTGTTTTAATGCTTTAAGAGTTTGAACAGTTTTCTTCTACTTAATATATTTAAGGCCACCAGTTATGTAAAGAAAGAGGAGGTATATCTCTACATGAATTATGGAAATATATATTTTTAGCTAAGAAATCTAAACAAATACAATATTTAGGAAGTTATATTTACTGTTGCTACTTCTGTGTTATGAAATGACCATATCTAAAGTGTAGAAAGTGAGCAGAAATGGTACCTATCAAATGACGCCTATTTAAACTAGTGATATTTTAGTAGTTTATAAAGATCATCTAGGGAGGGTTGTTAATGGTTTGAAACAGATAGAATAAGAATTACTATTTGATCAATATATTTGAATATGTGGGTATTTTTGTTGTATTGAAAATCATATAAGAAATTAACCCTGAATACTCATTGGAAGGATGGATGCTGAAACTGAAGCTCCAATACTTTGGCCACCTGATGTGAACAGCTGACTGATTGGAAAAGACCCCGATACTGGGAAAGATTGAAGGCAGAAGGAGAAGAGGGTGACAGAGGATGACATGGTTGGATGGCATCACTGATTCAATGGACATGAACTTGGGCAAACTCCAGGAGATGGTGAGGGACAGAGAAGCCTGGCATGCTGCAGTCCATGGCATCACAAATCAGATATGGCTTGGTGACTGAGCAACAATGATTGTAAATTCAGATTTACTCCATTTGACTAGAATATAATCTATACACTATATCTACTGGCATCTGTATATCATGCTTAATAGTCTTCCAACTATATAGACTACCTAGGCCTAGCATAAATCTCAGTAGAATCCTATATTCTTGTGTGATTTTTGGTAGTGTATAAGAATGAGTTAGTATATTTAAATAAAATGATTATATCAAATATTTTCTGAAACATGTCACCTGCTGTATAATTATTACATTATCATCAATATTTAATTATTTGCTTTTTGAACTATTTTAAAACATTTTTTATGTCAAAAATCTAGGGTTATCTTATTTTTTGAAAGTTAGAGTTGACCTTGAAACATTTTTTTTAAACAGGAAACATGAAAAAAATGTATGATGAAAAAGGATTTTTAAAGTAAGTAAATGATTTCACCATAGTATATTCCCTTTTCATTTGTACCATAAATTATTTTTTTAGAAATATTAAAAATACAAATAAATCACTTTAGTATTAAATCATAAAAAATCTCATGACTCAAAGATTACCATTGTCATTACTCAAATATCTCCTATTAAAATACATACACTGAAAATGTTCCTGAAGCCATTTTAGCAAGCATCACAATCTGAGGTTAATTTGAAGCATTAATGCTTTGCATGTTTATACTTAGTAGCTTAGCTGCTTCTCATGGATTTTTGTGAGTTAAGATAGGAGAGTCTGGTGTTATCTCTTCCATTTTGTAGAAGAAAAAAAGATAGAGATGCATTTTCATGTATTAAATTGGAAATATCTTCAGTAAGTTTGATCTGTTAAAAAATCCTCATATATGATTTGCATTTAAAAAGTTGAAAATAAATCATTCCTATTTTTTAAAGACAAACACTTTTATTACTTTATCATGTTTTATGCCCTTTAAAAGATATTCCACTTAGTTTATTTCTCTATAAGTGTGCCAATAATGAATTTGCCTTCATTATCTCATGAATTAATTTCATAGTTCAACTGTAATTTTACCATAACTTAATCTCATTTTCTAGAAATTTTCTTCAAACTTATGGATTCATTGAAATCCTTATATTCCTTGAGAAATGTAGTATGGTATCCATATCATGAATTTGTTGTTGTTCAGTTACTAAATTGTGTCTGACTCTTTGTGACCCCATGAACTGCAGCATGCCAGGCTTTCCTGTCCTTTACTATCTCTGGCAGTTTGCTCAAATTCATGCCCATTGAGTCAATGATTCTACCTAACCATCTCATCCTCTACCGCCCTCTTCTCCTCCTGCCTTCAACCTTTCCCAGCATCAAGGTCTTTTCCAATGAATCAGCTTTTTGCATAAGGTAGGCAAAGTGTTGGAGATTAAGCTTTAGCATCAGTCATTCCAATGAATATTCAGGGTTGATTTCCTTTAGTATTGACTGGTTCGCTCTCCTTGCAGTCCAAGAGACACTCAAGAGTCTTCTCCAACACCACAGTTCAAAAGCACCAATTTTCTGGTGTTCAGTATTCTTTATGGTCCAACTCTCATATCTGTACATGACTACTGGAAAAAACATAGCTTTAACTCTTCGCAACTCTGTCAGCAAAGTGATGTCTCTGATTTATAACGTGGTGCCTAAGTTTGTCATAGCTTTTCATTCAAGGAGCAAGTATCTTTTAATTTTATGGTTGCAGTCATCATCTACAGTGATTTGGAGCCCAAGAAAATAAAATATGTCACTTTTACACTTCTTTTCCTTCTATTTGTCATGAAGTGATGGAACCAGATGCCATGATCTTAAATTTTTGAATGTAGAGTTTTAAACAAGCTTTTTCACTCTCATCTTTCACCCTTATCAAGCAGCTCTTTAGTTCCTCTTCACTTTCTACCATTAGAATGGTATCATTTGCATATCTGAGGTTGTTGATATTTCTCCTGACAGTCTTGATTCAGAGCTTGTGATTCATCGAGCCTGGCATTTTGCATAATGCACTCTGCATACAAATTAAATAGGCAGAGTGACAACGTGAGAAATTGTTTTACTCATTTCCCAGTTTTGAAGTAGTCCATTTTTCCTCGTTCAGAATCTAACTGCTGCTTCTTAACCTGTATACAGGTGAAAAGACAGCCTTCAGAATGGGAGAAAATAATAGTAAATGAAACAACTGACAAACAACTAATCTCAATAATATACAAGCAACTCCTACAGCTCAATTCCAGAAAAATAAATGACCCAATCAAAAAATGGGTCAAAGAACTAAATAGATATTTCTCCAAAGAAGATACAGGTGGCTACCAAACACATGAAAAGATGCTCAACATCATTCATTATCAGAGAAATGCAAATCAAAACCACTATGAGGTACCATTTCATGCCAGTCAGAATGTCTGCAATCCAAAAGTCTACAAGCAATAAATGCTGGAGCGGGTGTGGAGAAAAGGGAACCCTCTTACACTGTTGGTGGGAATGCAAACTAGTACAGCCACTATGGGGAACAGTGTGGAGATTCCTTAAAAAACTGGAAATAGAAGTGCCTTATGACCCAGCAATCCCAAAGCTGGGCATACACACTGAAGAAACCAGAATTGAAAGAGACACGTGTACCCCAATGTTCATTGCAGCACTGTTTATAGTAGCCAGGACATGGAAGCAACCTAGATGTCCATCAGCAGATGAATGGATAAGAAAGCAGTGGTACACATACAGAATGGAGTATTACTCAGCCATTAAAAAGAATACATTTGAATCAGTTCTAATGAGGTGGATGAAAATGGAGCCTATTATACAGAGTGAAGTAAGCCAGAAAGAAAATTACCAATGCAGTCAGATCAAATCAGATCAGTCGCTAAGTCGTGTCCGACTCTTTGTGACCCCATGAATTGCAGCACGCCAGGCTTACCTGTCCATCATTAACTCCCAGAGTTCACTCAGACTCACATCCATCGAGACAGTGATGCCTTCCAGCTATCTCATCCTCTGTCGTTCCCTTCTCCTCCTGCTCCCAATCCCTCCCAGCATCAGAGTCTTTTCCAATGAGTCAACTCTTCGCATGAGGTGGCCAAAGTACTGGAGTTTCAGCTTTAGCATCATTCCTTCCAAAGAAATCCCAGGGCTGATCTCCTTCAGAATGGACTGGTTGGATCTCCTTGCAGTCCAAGGGACTCTCAAGAGTCTTCTCCAACACCACAGTTCAAAAGCATCAATTCTTCTGCGCTCAGCCTTCTTCACAGTCCAACTCTCACATCCCTACATGACCACAGGAAAAACCATAACCTTGACTAGACTAACCTTTGCTGGCAAAGTGATGTCTCTGCTTTTCAATATGCTATCTAGGTTGGTCATAACCTTCGTTCCAAGGAGTAATAGTCTTTTAATTTCATGGCTGCAGTCACCATCTGTAGTGATTTTGGAGCCCAGAAAAATGAAGTCTGACACTGTTTCCACTGTTTTCCTATCTATTTGCCATGAAGTGATGGGACCGGATGCCATGATCTTCGTTTTCTGAATGTTGAACTTTAATCCAACTTTTTCACTCTCCACTTTCACTTTCATCAAGAGGCTTTTGAGTTCCTCTTCACTTTCTGCCATAAGGGTGGTGTCATATGCATATCTGAGGTTATTGATATTTCTCCTGGCAATCTTGATTCCAGCTTGTGTTTCTTCCAGTCCAGGGTTTCTCATGATGTACTCTGCATATAAGTTAAATAAACAGGGTGACAATATACAGCCTTGACGAACTCCTTTTCCTATTTGGAAACAGTCTGTTGTTCCATGTCCAGTTCTAACTGTTGCTTCCTGACCTGCATACAAATTTCTCAAGAGGCAGATCAAGTGGTCTGGTATTCCCGTCTCTCTCATCATTTTCCACAGTTTATTGTGATCCACACAGTCAAAGGCTTTGGCATAGTCAATAAAGCAGAAATAGATGTTTTTCTGAAACTCTCTTGCCTTTTCTATGATCCACTGGATGTTGGCAATTTGATCTCTGGTTCCTCTGTCTTTTCTAAAACCACCTTGAACATCAGGAAGTTTATGGTTCACATATTGCTGGAGCCTGGCTTGGAGAATTTTGAGCATTACTTTACTAGCATGTGAGATGAGTGCAATTGTGTGGTAGTTTGAGCATTCTTTGGCATTGCCTTTCTTTGAGATTGGAATGAAAACTGACCTTTTCCAGTCCTGTGGCCACTGCTGAGTTTTCCAAATTTGCTGGCATATTGAGTGCAGCACTTTCACAGCATCATCTTTCAGGATTTGGAATAGCTCAACTGGAATTCCATCACCTCCACTAGCTTTGTTCGTAGTGATGCTTTTTAAGGCCACTTGACTTCACATTCCAGGATGTCTGGCTCTAGGTCAGTGATCACACCATTGTGATTATCTGGGTCGTGAAGATCTTTTTTGTACAGTTCTTCTGTGTATTCTTTCCATCTCTTCTTAATATCTTCTGCTTCTGTTAGGTCCATACATTTCTGTCCTTTATCGAGCTCATCTTTGCATGAAATGTTCCTTTGGTATCTCTGATTTTCTTGAAGATATCCCTAGTTTTTCCCATTCTGTTGTTTTCCTCTATTTCTTTGCATTGATCGCTGAAGAAGGCTTCCTTATCTCTTCTTGCTATTCTTTGGATCTCTGCATTCAGATGTTTATATCTTTCCTTTTCTCCTTTGCTTTTCACTTCTCTTCTTTTCACAGCTATTTGTAAGGCCTCCCCAGACAGCCATTTTGCTTTTTTTGCATTTCTTTTCTATGGGAATGATCTTGATCCCTGTCTCCTGTACAATGTCACGAACCTCATTCCATAGTTCATCACACACTCTATCCATCAGATCTAGGCCCTTAAATCTATTTCTCACTTCCACTGTATAATCATAAGGGATTTGATTTAGGTCATACCTGAATGGTCTAGTGGTTTTCCCTACTTTCTTCAATTTAAGTCTGAATTTGGCAATAAGGAGTTCATGGTCTGAGCCACAGTCAGCTCCTAGTCTTGTTTTTGCTGACTGTATACAGCTTCTCCATCTTTGGCTTCAACGAATATAATCAATCTGATTTCAGTATTGACCATCTGGTGATGTCCATGTATAGAGTCTTCACTTGTGTTGTTGGAAGAGGGTGTTTGTTATGACCAGTGCATTTTCTTGGCAAAACTCTATTAGTCTTTGCCCTGCTTCATTCCATATTCCAAGGCCAAATTTGCCTGTTACTCCAGATGTTTCTTGACTTCCTAGTTTTGCATTCCAGTCCCCTATAATGAAAAGGACATCTTTTTTGGGTGTTAGTTCTAAAAGGTCTTGTAGGTCTTCATACAACAGTTCAACTTCAGCTTCTTCAGCGTTACTGGTTGTGACATAGACTTGGATTACTGTGATATTGAATGGTTTGCCTTGGAAACGAACAGAGAGCATTCTGTCGTTTTTGAGTTTGCATCCAAGTACTGCATTTCGGACTCTTTTGTTGACCATGATGGCCACTCCATTTCTTCTGAGGGATTCCTGTCCACAGTAGTAGATATAATGGTCATCTGAGTTAAATTCACCCATTCCAGTCCATTTCAGTTCGCTGATTCCTAGAATGTCGACATTCACTCTTGCCATCTCTTGTTTGACCACTTCCAGTTTGCCTTGATTCATGGACCTGACATTCCAGGTTCCTATGCAATATTGCTCTTTACAGCATCGGACCTTGCTTCTATCACCAGTCACATCCACAGCTGGATATTGTTTTTGCTTGGGCTCCATCCCTTCATTCTTTCTGGAGTTCTTTCTCCACTGATCTCCAGTAGCATATTGGGCACCTACTGACCTGGGGAGTTTCTCTTTCAGTATCCTATCATTTCGCCTTTTCATACTGTTCATGGGGTTCTCAAGGCAAGAATACTGAAGTGGTTTGCCATTCCCTTCTCCAGTGGGCCACATTCTGTCAAATCTCTCCACCATGACCCGCCCGTCTTGGGTTGCCCCACGGGCATAGCGCATATATATGGAATTTAGAAAGATGGCAACAATAACCCTTTATATGAGACAGCAAAAGAGACATTGATGTATAGAACAGTCTTTTGGACTCTTTGGGAGAAGGGGAGGGGGTGACTTGGGAGAATGGCATTGAAACATGTATAATATCGTATATGAAATGAGTCGCCAGTCCAGGTTTGATGCATGATACTGGATGCTTGGGGCTGGTGCACTGGCATGACCCAGAGGGATGGTATGGGGAGGGAGGAGGGAGGAGGGTTCAGGATGGAAAACACGTATATACCTGTGGCGGATTCATGTTGATATATGGCAAAACCAATACAATATTGTAAAGTTAAAAAAAAAAAAAGAAATAAAAAAAAAGAACACTTACCTGTGTGAGTTGATAACTAAAAAAAGTAACTGTAGAAAATATTATAAGTTGGTCTAAACAGTATTGTTTGTTGCTCTAGCATTCCTATTAGCCTCAAGTTTAGAATTTATACAAAAATTCAATATTTTATCAACTTTCATAGCCTTTTCAGAAATAACTCAAAGAATTCTTTCAGCCATTTGTTGAAATGCCATGGTTTCATATCAAAGTTTTTTCTAATACCAATTTCTTGTTTTCCTCTTTTATCATTTTGACTTTAATTAGATTGTCATTTTTAATTATCTTCTCTAAACCAAACACCAAAATATACATATTTTCTTTGGTTGTAATTATGCATATTTTGATGCCTTCCCATGCTTGTCCGAAATTTGTTCTAAGAACCCATGCTTATCTTTTAAAATGTATTCAGCGAAAATTGTGTGTGGAATTTACCTCTCTAAATAACCTTTGGTTTTAGAAGTTTTAACTTTCTTATTAAAAAAATGTAAGGCCTAGGTCTTAATGTTTTGGTCAACATTTTATCACCAGTTCCTACCACTCTCATGTAAAAATTACTACTGGATTCAGTGAGTCTATTGTTTGGGTTTCTTAGCTAATGAACACAAGTACTTTCAATTAAAATAGAAGCGTTTATTACTTGTAATGAGTATGGAGACAGGGAGGTAGCTCTCAAAGTACTGTTTCCCTGAACAGCAAGATCAGGGAAGTTTTAAGCTAAAGATGTGTGCATCTTCCAGGTAAAGGTGGAGATCTAGATGTGCTTGCTCCATGTGACAGTATGCTCAAATATGCATTGTATGTTCAAAAATAGCAGCAATCCTCACCCTGAGGGCAAAGATTTAACCTTAAATGAGGCAAAGATTACTCTAGGTTAACAAAATCCAGGCACCTAGTTGAATGAAGTAACAGGGTCAGCAAAGGTCAGCATCACCATTTCTTGGGCTCCATTTAAAAGTAAGATGATTGAGTGCTCAAGGGAGTGTATATCCTGCAAAACAGTTCAAGAAGTACTTCAAGTGCTTCAGGGTAATTTTTACCTTTTTTTTTTTTTTCCCCAATGGTTTGGATTTTATTTTTAAATAATTCTGGAATATAAAACATCCTTCAGAAAGCTGTTTGTCCGACATGATCTTACCTTCTTTTTAATTTTTTTGTAATAAATTTATTTATTTTAATTGGAGGCTAATTACTTTACAATATTGTATTGGTTTTGCCATACATCAACATGAATCCACCACGGGTGCACATGTGTTCCCCATCCTGAAACCTCCTCCCACTTCCCTCCTTGTAACATCCCTCTGAGTTATCCCAGTGCACCAGCCCCAAGTATCCTGTATCATGCATTGAACCTGGACTGGCGGTTCATTTCATATATGACATTATACATGTTTAAATGCCCTTCTCCCAAATCATCCCACCCTCTCCGTCTCCCACCAAGTCCAAAAGACTGTTCTGTACATCTGTGTCTCTTTTGCTTTGTCACATACAGGGTTACTGTTACCATCTTTCTAAATTCCATATATATGTGTTAGTATACTGTATTGGTGTTTTTCTTTCTGGCTTAATTCACTGTGTATAATAGGCTCCAGTTTCATCCACCTCATTAGAATGGATTAAAATGTATTCTTTTTAATGGCTGAGTAATACTGCATTCTGTATATGTATTATGGCTTTCTTATACATTCATCTGCTGATGGACATCTAGGTTGCTTCCATGTCCTGGCTACTATAAACAGTGCTACAATGAACATTGGGCCACACATGTCTCTTTCAATTCTGGTTTCCTCGGTGTGTATGCCCAGCATTGGGATTGTTGGGTCATAAGGCAGTTCTATTTCCAGTTTTTTAAGGAATCTCCACACTGTTCCCCATAGTAGCTGTACTAGTTTGCATTCCCACCAACAGTGTAAGAGGGTTCCCTTTTCTCCACACCCTCTCCAGCATTTATTGCTTGTAGACTTTTGGATCACAGCCATTCTGACTAGCGTGAAATGGTACCTCACTGTGGTTTTGATTTGCATTTTTCCGATAATGAGTGATGTTGAGCATCTTTTCATGTGTTTGCTAACCATTTGCATGTCTTTTTTGGAGAAATGCCTGTTTAATTCTTTGGCCCATTTTTTGATTGGGTCATTTATTTTTCTGGAGTTGAGCTGTAGGAGTTGCTTGTATATTTTTGAGATCAGTTGTTTGTCAGTTGCTTCATTTGCTATTATTTTCTCCCATTCTGAAGGCTGTCTTTTCACCTTGCTTGTAGTTTCCTTTGTTGTGCAGAAGCTTTTAATTTTAATTAGGTCCTATTTTCTTATTTTTGCCTTTATTTCCAGTATTCTGGGAGGTGGGTCATAGAGGATCCTGCTGTGATTTATGTCAGAGACTGTTTTGCCTATGTTCTCCTCTAGGAGTTTTATATTTTCTGGTCTTGTGTTTAGATTTTTAATCCATTTTGAGTTTATTTTTGTATATGGTGTTAGAAAGTGTTCTAGTTTCATTCTTTTACAAGTGGTTGACCAGTTTTCCCAGCACCACTTGTTAAAGAGATTGTCTTTTCTCCATTGTATAGTCTTGCCTCCTTTGTCAAAGACAAGGTGTCAATAGGTGCGAGGATTTATCTCTTGCCTTTCTATTTTGTGCCATTGATCTATATTTCTGTCTTTGTGCCAGTACCATACTGTCTTGATGACGGTGTCTTTGTAGTAGAGCCTGAAGTCAGGCAGGTTGATTCCTCCAGTTCCGTTCTTCTTTCTCAAGATTGCTTTGGCTGTTCAAGGTTTTTTGTATTTCCATACAAATTGTGAAATCATTTTTTCTAGCTCTGTGAAAAATACTGTTGGTAGCTTGATAAAAATTGCATTGAATCTATAGATTGCTTTGGGTAGTATTCTCATTTTCACTATATTGCTTCTACCAATCCATGAACATGGTATATTTTTCCATCTATTAGTGTCCACTTTGATTTCTTTCAGCAGTGTAGTTGTCTATATGTAGGTCTTTAGTTTCTTTAGGTAAATATATTCCTAAGTATTTTATTCTTTTCGTTGCAATGGTGAATGGAATTGTTTCCTTAATTTCTCTTTCTATTTTCTCATCATTAGTGTATGGGAATGCAAGGGATTTCTGTGTGTTGATTTTATATCCTGCAACTTTACTATATTCATTGATTAGTTCTAGTAATTTTCTGGTGGAGTCTTTAGGGTTTTCTATGTAGAGGATCATGTCATCTGCAAACAGTGAGAGTTTTCATTCTTCTTTTCCAATTTGGATTCCTTTTATTTGTTTTTCTTCTCTGATTGCTGTGTCCAAAACTTCCAAAACTATGTTGAATAGTAGTGGTGAAAGTGGGCACCTAAAAGAAAGCAGGAGTAGCAATACTCATATCCGATAAAATAGACTTTAAAACAAATGCTGTGAAAAGAGACAAAGATGGACACTACATAATGATCAAAGGATAAATACAAGAAGAATATATAACAATTATAAATATATATGCACCCAACATAGGAGCACCGCAATATGTAAGGGAAATGGTAACAAGTATGAAAGGGGAAATTAACAATAACACAATAATAATGGGAGACTTTTATACCCTACTTACACCTGTGGATAGATCAACTAAGCAAATAATTAACAAGGAAACACAAACTGTAAATGATACAATAGACCAGTTAGACCTAATTGATATCTATAGGACATTTCACCACAAAACAATCAATTTCACCTTTTTCTCAAGTGCACACGGAACTTTCTCCAGGATAGATCACATCCTGGGCCATAAATCTAGCCTTGGTAAATTCAAAAAAAATTGAAATCATCCCACGCATCTTTTCTGACCACAATGTACTAAAATTAGATGTCAATTACAGGAGAAAAACTATTAAAAATTCCAACATATGAAGGCTGAAAAACATGCTGCTGAATAACCAATAAATCACAGAAGAAATCAAAAAAGAAATCAAAATATGCATAGAAATGAATGAAAATGAAAACACAACAACCCAAAACCTGTGGGACACGGTAAAAAAAGTGCTAAGGGTAAGGCTCATAGCAATACAGGCATACCTCAAGAAACAAGAGAAAAGTCAAGTTAATAACCAAACTCTACACCTAAAGCAACTAGAAAAGGAAGAAATGAAGAACCCCAGGGTTAGTAGAAGGAAAGAAATCTTAAAAATTAGGGCACAAATAAATGCAAAAGAAACAAAGGAGACCATAGCAAAAATCAACAAACCAAAAGCTGGTTCTTTGAAAGGTTAAATAAAATTGACAAACCATTAGCCAGACTCATCAAGAAACAAAGGGAGAAAAATCAATTCAATAAAATTAGAAATTAAAATGGAGAGATCACAACAGACAACACAGAAATTCAAAGGATCATAAGAGACTACTATCAGCAGTTATATGCCAATAAAATGGACAACTTGGAAGAAATGGACAAATTCTTAGAAAAGTACAACTTTCAAAAACTGAGCCAGGAAGAAATAGAAAATCTTAACAGACCCATCACAAGCACAGAAATCAAAACTGTAATCAGATATCTTCCAACTAATAAAAGCCCAGGACAAGATAGCTTCACAGCTGAATTCTACCAAAAATTTAGAGAAGAGCTAACACCTATCCTACTCAAACTCTTCCAGAAAATTGCAGAGGAAGGTAAACTTCCAAACTCATTCTATGAGGCCACCATCACCCTAATACCAAAACCCGACAAAGATGCCACAAAAAAAAAAAGGAAACTACAGGCCAATATCAGTGATGAACATAGATGCAAAAATCCTTAACAAAATTCTATCAATCAGAATCCAACAACACATTAAAAAGATCATACACCATGACCAAGTGGGCTTTATTCCAGGGATGCAAAGGTTCTTCAATATCCACAAATCAATCAATGTAATACATCACATCAACAAATTGAAAAATAAAAGCCATATGATTATCTCAATAGATGCAGAGAAAGCCTTTGACAAAATTCAACATCCGTTTATGATAAAAAAAAAACTCTCCAGAAATCAGGAATAGAAGGAACATACCTCAATATATTAAAAGCTATAAGGCAATGGCACCCCACTCCAGTACTCTTGCCTGGAAAATCCTATGGATGGAGGAGTCTGGCTGGCTAAAGTCCATGGGGTCGCTAAGAGTCGCGCATGACTGAGCGACTTCACTTTCACTTTTCACTTTCATGCATTGGAGAAGGAAATGGCAACCCACTCCAGTGTACTTGCCTGGAGAATCCCATGGACGGCAGAGCCTGGTGGGCTGCTATCTATGGGGTCGCACAGAGTCGGACACGACTGAAGCGACTTAGCAGCAGCAGCAGCAGCATATATGACAAACCCACAGCAAACATTATCCTCAATGGTGAAAAATTGAAAGCATTTCCCCTAAAGTCAGGAACAAGTCAAGGGTGCCCACTTTCACCACTACTATTCAACATAGTTTAGATTTTTACCTTTGAAACAGAACTGGGAGACTTCATGATGAATCATTGTCTTTGCTACGGCTACTCCTCGTGCCTGATGACAATTGTTAGTTCCTGTATTCTTTGTTCTTTTTAAAATCATTAACCACTGAAACTTGTTCTATATGAAGACGTAGGAGGCCATAGTTCACCTATCCTCCAATTATCAGTAAAGAAAGCACAAAGGGGTTCTGAAATTCATGCTCCAATTCTCAACTAATGTTTGTCTCATGTGTGTTACAGTTTTTCTTATTGCCTGGTATTCTACTTCTAAAGATATGACATACTCTGGATTAACCTCACTCCTTCATTATTACTGTCTCACTAACAATCTTATATTCTAGGCATTCACAGTTATTTGCAGTTTTTGCTCTCACAAAAGCTCTTTTATACTCTTCCACTGTTGAAAGTATTGTTTTCTACTTTCCTTCCCTCCTCATGAAATTCCTAGTCATCCCCCAAACCTGTATTCTAACTTTGCATCCTCCATAAAGCTCCCTTTGACCAGGCCCCAACTACCGAGTCAAAGTTGGAGTGTATCTTATTGTGATGTTCTCATATTTCATAGCACTAATCAATTCACATACTTGGGGCTGGTGCACTGGGATGACCCAGAGAAATGGTACTGAGAGAAATGGGAGGGAGGTGGGAGGGGGGTTCAAGATGGGGAACACGTGTACACCCATGGCAGATTCATGTTGATGTATGGCAAAACCAATACAATATTGTAAAGTAATTAGCCTCCAATTAAAATAAATAAATTTATATTAAAAATAAAATAAACAAATATTAATGATGTCTAAGACTTACTGCTAATGCACCAGGCACTACTCTAAAAAACTTATACATACTAATTCATTGATCTTCCTAAATCCACAGTGAACTAGATACTTTCTTTTTGCTTAATTCTTTTTTACATAAGGAAGCTGTAGCATAGACAGTTTAAATAACTTTTCCAGGATAAGAGAACTGGTTAGTGCCAGAACTCCAATTGGACCCAAAGAGCCTGCAGTCAGAGTCTATGTTTTTGATAACTTTCCTACACTGCTATACTTGTCTATCTTCCCTTCTAAAATATAAGGGTAAGAGTTTTGTCATTTTTATCATCAACACATTATTGATATTAGTACATAGCAGACCACCAACAATGTTTTATAAATTAATCAATAACTAGATGAATATTTGTGAGGTTAAGACCATATCTGTCTTGAATATTATGATATTATTATAAGAAGAAATTCATGTATGCTGAAAATAAGATAAAAGTTGATGTTTTCTATGAGAGTCATAGACAGGTCTCTGTTGCTTCTGATATGAACATTATAAAATTTTTTACAGACAATGTTTTTAATCTTATGAGAGCGGAACTTAAAATTATAATGTTTCTTAATGTATCACCAATAAACATTAAAGCCAATATATCAGCAGAAAAACCTCAAGAACTTTGTAAAAATACTTAGATTCCTAAGTCATAACATTGAATTTGGCAATGATTTATTGGCTATGACACCAAGAGCTTAGGCAACAAAAGTAAAAATAGATAAACTGATGTCCAGCAAAATTTAAAAAAAAAAAAAGTTTTTCCACATTCTTTTATCAACAGAATGGAAAGACAACCCACAAAATGGGGAAAATACATGCAAATCATATTTTGATAAGATGTTTATATCCAGAGTATATAAGGAACAAGATGGAAGAGGAGTAGGTGGAGCACATCTTTCTCCGTGGATACATCAAGAATACACCTTCAGACATAGAAGTGCTTGCAGAACACCAGCTGGGAGCAGGCAGGAGAATCAGACAATCTTTGCCACAATCATACGTACCCAGGACAAGAACGCAGGTTCCCTAGAAGGTGCAGTGACTGGGAGCTGGAGTATAGGGATTGTGGAGCAATCCCAGGGTTAGGGCTGCCATTGACTGCTGGGAGAGAGACCAAGGGGATGTGAGGGAGGAGACTGTGGTGGGAAATGCCTGTGAAGGAAAGCCACACAGCCATGGACGTAAAATGATACTGCTGAGTGCTGAGTCATGCATAGGGAGTGGAGCCATCACTGTTGCCTCTCTCCAGACATGCCAGCATCAGCAGCTGAACAACAGAGAGGCTGGCGCATCAAATGCCTGATGTATGGAACAACAAAGTAGAATCCCATCCGGGGTGACCCTTTAAATGCCTGAACAGCAGAGAAGGACCCGAGGCAAGGGAGCCCTCTAAGTGTCAGAATGCGCAGAGCTACAGAAAAAGACTAGTCAAAGAGGCCTTCTGATTACCAGCTGCCAGAGGCTTAAAAAAAAAAAAAAACAACACTCTGATAGGGCCATAACTCCTGCGGCTGGGACAGTCCATGTCCCTGCACACTTGGTGCCACCAGGATCCCTGAGACCCAAGCAACTGCACCACCTTCATGCTCAACACTCACTGGATCAGAGCTGCCACAGGCAAAAAAAAAAAGTCTTGCATCTATGCACGCAGGGTCACTTCAGTCATGTCCAACTCTTTGTCGTCCTATGAACTGTGGCCTGCCAAGCTTTTCTGTGAGGGATGGGGGGGGGGGGCGTTCTCTAGGCAAGAATACTGGAATGTGTTGCCATACCCTTCTAGAGCACTGTATTTCCTACTGCCCTAGCTGCAAACTCCCATTGAGTACCTGGTGCTGCCAGAGCCCCTCCAAACCAAGCAGCTTTACCACCTTCACACTTGGGACTCACTGGGGCAGACTCAAGTTCTCCAGGGCAGCCTCAGGAGAAAACTCCAGTGGACAACCCACATCCAGAAGTGGAGATAAAACCACAATAGAAACCCAGGGGGCAGTGTGCCTAAGGAAGGGGATGTAAAACCTTCCCAGAGCTGTACAAGCTGCAGATGAAAACCACATGATCAGCTAGGCAGACTGTGTCTATGGAATATATAAAAGAACATTGAGAGCTCCCACAAAAGAAAACGCACTCTGACAGCTATGGACATTGTAGGTAAGAACACACAGGATTAGGACCAGATTAGTCACAGCAGGTACAGATACCAGCGTAGTGTTGGAGGTCATCCTAGGGAGGGGAAGGGGACTGTGACTCCCAGTGAGAGAAAGGATGCTGACAGCAGACTCAAGAGAAACAGTTATTATTTACATATTTTCACTCTTCTGTAGTTTCTTTTGGATTTTTTTTGTTTGTTCTGTTTCTTCTCCCCCGGCCCCACCATTGAAGTTGTCAATTTTATTAGCACTATGAAATGTACTTAAGCTTTTGAGATGTTTTTTCAATCACACTTTTTATTTCTGTTATAAACTTCTGCCTCTACCTTGGCCTTTTGCAGTTCTGTGAAGCTTTCATTTATTTTTTCTTTTTTTAATTTTAATTTTTTAAGCTTATTATTATTTTTCTACATTTAATCTTTTGGTTGTTTTTCTACTGGTCTTTTCCCCTTGCAGTTTATCTTTAATATATATAAATCTTCTTTATCTACTTCGATTTAACTTTGCATTTCTATTATTTCTTTCTTTTCTTTTTCTCACCATATTTGTTAGTTTCGTTTTTGTTGCTTGATTTCCCAATTGATGCCTTGCTTTAGCTTTGTTTTCCAGTTTGTGCATTAGTTAGTATTGTTCTTAACTGGTGGGTAACATTTCTGTTTTTTTTTTTTTTTTCCTTTTCTGGGTCAATCTATTGTACTTTATTTTTGTTGGATTTTGCTTTTGTTTATGGGTGTGTATGTATGTGTGTATATTCCATGATTATAATTACAATTTGCCTAATTTTGTAATTGCCATTTTTTAATCCAATTTAATGCCATAAATCCATTTAATCCCATTTAATGTCTTCTCTGGGCACCAGAGAAGGCAATGGCACCCCACTCCAGTACTCTTGCCTGGAAAATCCCATGGATGGAAGAGCCTGGTAGGATGCAGTCCATGGGGTTGCTAAGACTCGGACGTGACTGAGCAACTTCACTTTCACTTTAATGCCATAAAAACACCTGTGGAATCTCCGTTTAGGGCCAAAGATCAAACCCTGAGCCTTTGGAATGGGAGAACTGACTCCAAGACCATAAGACTACCAAGCAACTCATAACTCTAGGGAGTATCAATAGTGAGAACTCCCACAAAGGCAACCACTTGTATACAAAACACAGCATCACCCAACTACTAGTAGCAACCTGTGTGGGACGCCTCATCCAAACAAAAAATGCGACAAAACTACAAACCCAGTCATCAGCAGACAGGATTACCACCTCACTCAGCTCTGCCCATCAAAGGGAAAAAAAAAAAAAATTGCACCTCCTCCTACCAGAATGCAAGCACAAGTCACACCTTACATGAAGCTAACACAAACCACTTGACCAAACGTCAATTAGTTCAATTCAGTCACTCGGTTGTATCCCACTCTTTGTGATCCCATGGATTGCAGCATGCCAGGCTTTCCTGTCCATCACCAACTCCTGGAGCTTGCTCAAAGTAATGTCCATCTGACCATCTCATCCTCTGTCATCCACTTCTCATCCTGCCTTCAATCTTTCCAAGCATCAAGTCTTTTCCAATGTGTCAGTCCTTTGCATCAGGTGGTCAAAATACTGGAGCTTCAGCATCGGTCCTTCAAATTAATATTCAGGACTGATTTCATTTAAGGTTGACTGGTTTGATCTCCTTGCAGTCCAAGGGACTCTACAGAGTCTTCTCTAACACCACAGTTCAAAAGCATTAATTCTTCTGTGCTCAGCTTTCTTTATAGTCCACCACTCACATCCATATATGACTACCTGAAAAAACCATAGCTTTGGCTAGACGGTCCTTTATCAGCAAAATAATGTCCATTTTTAATATGCTGTCTAGGTTGGTCATAGCTTTTATTTCAAGGAACAAGCATCTTTTAATTTCATGACTGCAGTCATCAAATGCAGTTATTTCGGAGCCCAAGAAAGCAAAGTCTCTCAATGTTTCTCGATCTATTTGCCATTAAGTGATGGGACAGAATACCATGATCTTAGTAATTTGAATGTTGAGTTTTAAGGTATCTTTTTCACTGTCCTCTTTCACTTTCATCAAGAGGCTCTTCTTCTTAGCTTTCTGCCATAAGGGTCTTGTCATCTGCATATCTTAGGTTGTTGATATTTCTCCTGGCAATCTTTATGTCAGCTTGTGCTTCATGCAGCCTGGCATTTCGCATGATGTACTCTGCATATAACTTAAATAAGCAGGGTGACAATATACAGCCTTGATGTACTCCTTTCCCAATTTAGAAACAGTCTGTAGTTCTACGTCCAGTTCTAACTATTGGTTCTTGACCTGCATACAGATTTTTCAGGGGGCAGGTAAGGTGTTCTGGTATTCCCATCCCTTAAGTAATTTTTGCCGTTTGTTGTGATCCACATAGTCAAAGGCTTTAGAGTAGTCAGTGAAGCAGAAGAATATGCTTCTTCTGGAATTCTATTACTTTTTCTGAGATCCAACGGATGTTGGAAATTTGATCTCTAGTTCCTCCTCCTTTTCTAAATCCAGCCTGAACATTTTAGGAAGTCTGGCTTGGAGAATTTTGAGCATCACTTTGCTAGTGTGTGAGATGAGTTTAATTGTACAGTAGTTTAAACATTCTTTGGCATTGCCCTTCCTTGGGATTTCAATGAAAACTGACCTTTTTAAGTCCCGTGACTACCGCTGAGTTTTCCAGATTTGCTGGCATACTGTGTGCAGAACTTTAACAGCACCATCTTTTAGGATTTGAAATAACTTAGCTGGAATTCTATCACCTCCACTAGCTTTTTTTTTTTTTTTTTAAGTGATGCTTCCTAAGTCTCACTTGACTTCACATTCCAGGATGTCTGACTCCAGGTAAGTGATCACACCATCGTGGTTATCTGGGTCATGAAGATCTATTTTGTATAGTTTTTCTGTGTATTCTTGTCACCTTGTCTTAATATCTTCTGCTTCTGCTAGGCCCATACAATTTCTGTCCTTTATTAAGCCCATCTTTGCATGAAATGTTCCCTTGGTATCTCTAATTTTCTTGAAGAGATCTCTAGTCTTTCCCATTCTACTATTTTCCTCTATTTCTTTGCATTGATAACTGAGGAAAGCTTTCTTATCTCTCCTTGCTATTCTTTGGAACTCTGCATTCAAATGGCTATATCTTTCCCCTTCTCCTTTGCCTTTAGTTTTTATTCTTCTCTCAGCTATTTGAAAGGCCTTCTCAGACAACCATTTTTCCTTTTTGCATTTCTTTTTCTTGGGGATAGTCTTGACCACTGCCTCCTGTACAATGTCATGAACCTCTGTCCATAGTTCTTCAGGCACTCTGTCTATCAGATATAATCCCTTGAATCTATTTGTCACATCCACTGTATAATCTTAAGGCATGTGATTTAGATTATAGCTGAATGGTCTAGTGCTTTTACCTACATTCTTCAATTTAAGTCAGAATTTGACAATAACATTCCAATCTTACAATCCACCCTTACAAGGGCAGAAACCAAGAGAAAGAAAAATTCAACTTTAAAGTCGAGGAAAAGGAGGCCTCAAACACAATGTTTTAAAAAAATAATTAAAAGACTGAGAAATACTACATAAATTAATAAATAATCTAGAAACACAAAAGTGCAAATAAATAAAGAGGAAATAGGCAAACTACCTGAAAAATAATTCAGAATAGTGATAGTAAAGTTGACCACAAACCTTAAGAATATAATGGAGAAAATGCAAGAATCGATTAACAAAGACCTAGAAGAATTGAAAAATAAACATACAAAGACAAGAAACACAATTACTGAAATTAAGAATATTCTAGAACCAATCCATAGCAGAATATCTGAAGCTGAAAAACGAATCAGTGAGCTGGAAGATAAAATGGTGGAAATAACTGCTGAAGAGCAGAATAAAGTAAAAAGAATGAAAAGAACTGAAGATTGTCTCAGAGACCTCTGGGAGAATATTCAACACAACAACATTAGAATTCTAAGGGTCCAAAAAGAAGAAAAGAAAAATAAAGGTATGATAAAATTTTTGAAGAGATTATAGTTGAAAATTTCTACAACATGGAAACGGAAATGGTCAATCAAGTCCAAGAGGTGCAAAGAATCCCATACAGGATAAACCCAGGGATAAAAATGCCAAGTAGCATACTAGTCAAACTAACAAAGATTAAACACAAAGAAAGAATATTAAAAGGAGCAAGGGAAAGCAACAAATAACATAAAAGGGAAACCTCATAGATTTAACAGCTGATCTTTCAGAAGAAACTCTGCAGGCCAGAAGAGAATGGCAGAATATATTTAAAGTACTGAAAGGGAAAAATCTACAATAAAAATTACTTTACCTGGCATGGATCTCATTCAAAATTTATGGCCAAATCAAAACCTTTACAGACAAGCAAAGTTAAGAGAATTTAGTATCACCAAATCATCTTTATAATAAATGTCAAAGGGACTTATATAGTCAGGAAATGCAAGAGAAGGAAAGATCTACAAAAACAAACCACAAACAATTATGAAAATAGCAATAGGAACATATATATGAATAATTACTTTAAATGTAGATGGATTAACTGCTCCAATCAAATAACACAGACTGGCTAAATTGATTAAAAAAAACTATATATATGCTGTCTACAAGAAACCCACTTCAGACTTAAAGACACATATAGACTGAAAGTGAGAGGATGGATAAATGGATTCCATGCAAATTGAAATCAAAAGAAACCTGGAGTAGCAATTCTCATATTAGACAAAATAGACCTTAAAGAATATTACAATAAATAAGGAAGAACACTACATCATGATCAAGGGGTCAATCCAAGAGGAAAACATAACAATTGTAAATATCTATGCATCCACCATAGAAGCAACTCAATACATAAGACAAACAGTAACAGACATAAAAGGAGAAATTGACAGTAATACCATAATATCAGGAGATTTTAACACCCCACTTACACCAATGGACAGATTATCAAAACAGAAAGTTAATAAGGAAACACATCTTAAATGATACATTAGACGAGATGGATACAATTCATATCTTCAGGGCATTCCATCCAAATGCAGATGGATACACCTTCTTCTCAAGTTCACATGGAAATTATTAAAGGATAAACCACATCTAGGGTCACAAATTTAAGAAAATTTAAGAAATTTTTAAAAATGAAATCATACCAAGCATCATTTCTGACCACAACTCTATGAACTAGATATCAATTACAAGAAAAAAATAAAAATCACAAACACATAGAGATTAAACAATACCTTTCTAAATAATGAATGGGTCACTGAGGAAATCAAAAGGGAAATAAAAAAAAAATTCCTAAAAACAAATGACAATGAAAACACAACAACTTAAAACCTATGGGATGCAGCAAAAACAGTTTTAAGAGGGAAGTTTATAGCAATACAATTCTACCTCAAGAAACAAGAAAAAACATCGACTAGACAACCTAACTTTACACCTAAATAGACTAGAAAAAAAAGAACCAGAAAACTAAAAATTAGCAGAAGGAAAGAAATCATAAATATCAGAGCAGAAATAAATGAAAAAGAAATGAAAGAAACAATAGTAAAGATTAAAAAAACTAAAAGCTAGTACTTTGAGAGCATAAACAAAATTGACAAAACTTTAGCCAGACTCATCAAGAAAAAAAGAGAGAAGAATCAAATGAACAGAATTAGGAATGAAAAAGGAGAGGTTACAACAGACAGTGAAGAAATGCAAAGGATTATAAGAGACTTTTATGAGAAACTATATGTTAATAAAATGGATAAAACAGAAGAAAAGGAGAGATTCTAAGAAAAGTTCAATCTTCCAAGAGTAAGCCAGGAAGAAATCAAAATTAAGAACAACCCAATTACAAGCACTAAAATTGAAACTGTGATAAAAAAAAAAAAAAGTCTCCCGTAAAACAAAAGCCCAGGACCAGATGGCTTCACAGGTGAATTCTATCAACCATTTACAGAAGAGCTAGTACTTATCCTACAAGTCTTTCAAAAAATTGCAGAGGAAGGAACACTTCTAAACTTATTCTATTAGGCTACCATCACCCTGATACCAAAATCAGACCAAAACAACACACAAAAAGAAACCCTCAGTCCAATATCACTGATGAACATAGATGCAAAAATCCTTAACAGATTTCTAGCAAACAGAATTCAACAACACATTAAAGAGCTTATGCACCATTTTCAACTTTGTTTTATTCCAGGGATGCAAGGATTCTTCAATATACACAAATCAATCAATGTGATACACCATATTAACAAATTGAAAGATAAAAATCATATGATAATCTCAACAGATGCAGAAAAAGCCCTTGACAAAATTCAGCACCCATTTATGATTAAAACTCTTAAAAAATACGTGTAGAAGAAATTTTCAAAAAAATGAAAGCAAGCATGAGAATAGATATCTGTGCAACAATATTCATGACATTAGTATTCACAATAGTCAAAATGTAGAAACAGCCTAAGTGTCCATTAACAAATGAATAGATGAACTTAATCTGGTATATACATGCAAAGGAATATTTTTTGACCTCAAAAATGAATGGAATTATGATATATGCTACAACATGGATGAAGATTGAAGCTTATGTTATGCTAAGTGACATAAATAAAATGCAAAGGTTAAATATTGTTTGATTCAAATTATATGGGATATTTAGAATATTCAAATACATAGAAACAGGAAATAGAATGGTGGTTACCAAGAGCCAGGTAGAGGTGAAAAGGTGAGGATTTTTATGGGTACAGAGTATAAATTTGTGAGTGATGAAAATTTCTGGAGATAGAAGATGGTCGTGACTGTAGAACAATGTAAATGGTCTTATTGCCACTGAACTGAATACCTAAAAATGATTAAAGTGGTAAATTTTATGTTATTAAAGAAATATAGTGATAACATAAATGTGTAGATACACCCTTTTGTCCAGTCGAAATGGTCCAGTGATAAAATTTGAGAACTATTAAAACTGTCTGATGGATAGATGGAACTTAGTAACTATTCATCCACTTATTTAATATTTCTTGATTAACTTGGTACCAAAGAAGATGCAAAAAGTAACATTGAACATGCTATACTTACACTCATGGCCACTGTTTTATGTCAGGTCATAAACTTGAAGCTTATTATGATCCAAGATCTAATTAAATTCTACAGGATAACATTTTTTTTACATGTCAGCAGAAAAGATACATTTTATTGGATAATCCTGAGAGCGGCTTACAAATTCACTGATAGAACTGTTCTGAATATCCAGACTTCATATTAAGTTGAAGTATAAGTGTTTTAATTGAAAGTAAAAACAAATACAGATTTGTGTAAACAGAACTACTTTCTTCTTTTGGGGCAAATTGGTAATAACCATCTTTTTTCAGTTCAGTTCTGTTTAGTTCAGTTCAGTCGCTCAGTCGTGTCTGACCCTTTGCAACCCCATGAATCACAGCACGCCAGGCCTTCCTGCCCATCACCAACTCCAGGAGTTTACCCAGACTCATGTCTATCGAGTCAGTGATGCCATCCAGCCATCTCATTCTCTGTGGTCCCCTTCTCCTCCTGCCTCCAATCCCTCCCAGCATCAGGGTCTTTTCCAATGAGTCAACTCTTTGCATGAGGTGGCCAAAGTATTGGAGTTTCAGCTTCAGCATCAGTCCTTCCAATGAACACTCAGGACTGATCTCCTTTAGAATGGACTGGTTGGATATCCTTGCAGTCCAAGGGACTCTCAAGAGTCTTCTCCAACACCACAGTTCAAAAGCATCAATTCTTCGGCGCTCAGCCTTCTTCACAGTCCAACTTTCACATCCATACATGAGCACCGGAAAAACTCGACTAGACGGACCTTTGTTGGCAAAATAATGTCTCTGCTTTTGAATATGCTATCTAGGTTGGTCATAACTTTCCTTCCAAGGAGTGTCTTTTGATTTCATGGCTGCAATCACCATCTGCAGTGGTTTTGGAGCCCTCAAAAATAAAGTCAGCCACTGTGTCCACTGTTACCCCATCTATTTCCCATGAAGTGATGGGACCAGATGCCATGATCTCAGTTTTCTGAATGTTGAGCTTTAAGCCAACTTTTTCACTCTCCTCTTTCACTTTCATCAAGAGGCTTTTGAGTTCCTCTTCACTTTCTGTCATAAGGGTGGTGTCATCTGCATATCTGAGGTTATTGATATTTCTCCCGGCAATCATGATTCCAGCTTGTGCTTCATCCAGTCCAGCATTTCTCATGATGTAGGCTGCATATAAGTTAAATAAGCAAGGTGACAATATACAGCCTTGATGTACTCCTTTTCCTATTTGGAACCAGTCTTTTGTTCCATGTCCAGTTCTAACTGTTGCTTCCTGACCTGCATATAGGTTTCTCAAGAGGCAGATCAGGTGGTCTGGTATTCCCATCTCTCTCAGAATTTTCCACAGTTTATTGTGATCCACATAGTCAAAGACTTCTTCAGATATTATGTAGAAGAAATGGTAATATCTTTGAGCTTTCCTCTTACCTCTCACCTCCATGTGGCCAATAATCTTGGAAATGTTAAAGTCCTAAGCCACAATAATAATAATGATCAGAGTTTATTTTTCTTCATCATCACACACATAAAAAATAACTGAAAATTTTATATTTTTATTGCAATTTATGAAGATATGAATTAGTGATTTGTTTAGTCTGTAACTAAATATGGAACTTGAAGTCCTAGGTTATTTTGTTGAATTGATGTAGCTCTCATGAAATCTTTCTGATAATGTGCAGAGACATTTCGTCCTTCATTTCTCCCTCCTGGGGCATATATTTCTATCCCCAAATATTTTCTCTCTTTTTTTATCTTTATCTTTTGCCCTATCTCATTCTGAGGGAATTTTATTTTATTTTTTTTTGTAAGTCTGAAGTCACCTACCAGCATTCAGAAGGTGTTCTGTAGGAGATGTTCCACATGCAGATGTATTTTTGATGTATATATAGGGAGGCTCTCCCCATCTTACTCCTCAGCTGTCTTGAAAGTCCCCTGCATAAATTAGATTTATTGGTTTGATTTTCATCCTTTGTTTGCAACTCTGAGACTTAGGACTCAGAATTGGCTCCAGCTTTATGATTCACCAACCCTTCCTGTGGAAGAATTCTTTCCCAGAAGTGTCCTGGGACCCATAAGCTGAGGTTTGATGGGGAAGTGTACCAATTTTTATTTGCTTCTGATTTCTGAATGATAGCATTAGGTCTTTTCTTCAAAAATTATTATGTACAGTATGCTTAAAACTGAAGCATATTTATACCAAGATACATTATCTAATTACATTGGAAATGTCAAGTAAATGTAAAAAATTAACTTTCCCACTTGTCCAAATCAGTTATATGCAAACAGATTTGAGTAATACAATTTATCCAGCACGTCTAGAGTATAGTATATTTCTTTTTCGTCTCAGAGTCTCAATATCTAGCAAGTTCAGAACTAAAATATCTGCTTCATCCTTACCAATGGCATGAGAAAAATGTTTAAGGATCTATATGTCCTACAGTTATCAGATTTGTAAGTTAGTTCATTATTTTTTTTTAATCCATGTTACTAGATGGGTTTCATAGATGTTTCAGTGGTTCACATTGGAGCCCTAAGCAGATGTTTTCCCATACTTTATTACCTTAAAATGTGCAAATATAAAAATCATCCTAGATAAGTACTAAAAGCTACTATGAATAAAGCTTCCAATGACATTCAAATATGTGTGGTAGTATTTTTATTGTAACTTAGACAAAAATTGAAATGAGTTTTCCATCCATCTATATTTGTCTGCTTGACAAAAACAATAAAGCAATTTTTGAAGCAATTTTTCAAGCTGGAAATATTAAACATAAAACTATATACTTAAAATTTTATAAAGTGTTTATATTGACCCATGTGGGGGGAAAAAAAAGAAATAAAGCCAAATGTATCATTCAGTTCAGTTCAGTTCAGTCACTCAGTCGTGTCCAACTCTTTGCGACCCCATAAATTGCAGCATGCCAAGCCTCTCTGTCCATCACCAGCTCCCGGAGTTCACTCAGACTCACGTCCATCAAGTCAGTGATGCCATCCAACCATCTCATCCTCTGTCATCCCCTTCTCCTCCTGCCCCCAATCCCTCCCAGCATCAGAGTCTTTTCCAATGAGTCAACTCTTCACATGAGGTGGCCAAAGTACTGGAGTTTCAGCTTTAGCACCATTCCTTCCAAAGAAATCCCAGGGCTGATCTCCTTCAGAATGGACTGGTTGGACCTCCTTGCAGTCCAAGGGACTCTCAAGAGTCTTCTCCAACACCACAGTTCAAAAGCTTCAATTATTTGGCACTCAGCCTTCTTCACAGTCAAACTCTCACATCCATACATGACCACAGGAAAAACCATAGCCTTGACTAGACGAACATTTGTTGGCAAAGTAATGTCTCTGCTTTTGAATATGCTATCTAGGTTGGTCATAACTTTCCTTCCAAGGAGTAAGCGTCTTTAATTTCATGGCTGCAGTTTGTAAAGCTGAAAGTAAGACCATGGAAATGAAAGATTATTGACATGAACAGAATTAGCAAATTTGATTCTTTTAGATTATTTATAAGTAAATATAGATAATCTGTAAAAATATTCTGAACGATTTTGCATGCAGGTTATTGCCAATGAAGGTGGGAATTTTGCTGAGTTCTACATACTTTACATATTTGATGATTTCCCAAGTTTGTTAGCAAAATAAATGGACTGATTATATTAACATGATAAAACATTTCAATTGTAAATTTTATAACATCTTGCTCTAACTAGCAAATTGACAGAAATAAAGAAGACATTGATATTGGAAAGGGATGCATCCTATGACATTTACTCATCTTCCTGTGAGTACCATTATCATTTATAATATCCTTTTAAAGAGATTTCTTAAATTTTTCTTCATGGCTAACTGCCCTTAACTAATGGGGCCGAGTTTTGTTATGAGAAATACAGGAGTGGATGTTATACCTGTGAGAGCATGGTAATATAGACACACAATAAAAATTATAACAAGTTCCACAATAGTCTTGTAGATTAATTTTATGAATATGAATTGAAAATCTTCTGAATGCTAAAAACCCATTGATCCAAATTAAATTATTGCTTCATAGAAATGCATACATCACACACACTATTCTTGCTCCTCTAGGTGCATCATACTTTGGATAAGTAGTGGTTTGGCTAGAAGATCGAGTTTTTCTGAAATCCAGTATGATTATGGACTCTGAAGTAATTATTTTCCCTGATATTTCTCAATTTTTGCTACCTTTTTTCATAATTTTGTGTAATACTTGCCTTTGCTATGACTGAAAATATCCTAGTGTTCCTATCACCGAATGTATTCCTCTTTATCTCTCCTGCCCACATTGTCATTGTGATTGCATGACACATGCAGTCTTGTCTCACTATTGATTTAATGATAGTTCATCACCATTTCTCCTATACCTTTTTCACTACTACCACAGAGATTATTCAAGTTGGAATTGTCCCTCAGAGATTAGCATTTTTAATGTTCTCTCAAAAGTGAACACATCTTTTTAGCTTTACAAACGTAAGAGGACTTTAAGACTTTAACAAGACAGCTTGGAATGGGACTTTAGCTAGTGATTCTGAAACTGATTCTGATTCAACTAGACTGTAGGCCACACTTTGAGGAACATTTGAATAAACTGTCTTTGAAGAGTAATATATCATTTAGCATAAGTTCCTTCTTTACTGTTTTCTCAGTGACTCAGGGTTGGTTACAAAACTCCTGGCTCTTTTCTACATCCTGGGGGATTTCCTTCCTACTAAAATTATCCACTTTATAATTTGACAATACTATATGTCTCCTGTATTTATGTAAAATAGTTTTATAAGTATCCAATTCAGTCCTACAAACTCTTTACCTTTTAAGGACTGGAAGATATGCTGTATTGACCTTGTGGAAACCAGTACTGTAAACTCTGGTTCCTGTTCAAAGTTCTTTATGCTGAGTAACAGATTCATTTTTAATATTAACACAGTGTGAAGCTTATGAACTTAAAGGACAAAACTACATCCACATAAACTGTAAAACTCAGTAGTCAAAAAAAAAAAAAAAACAACAACAACCTAGGCAGAGGGAATAGAGATAAAAAGCAATAGGCCCTTAAAAATGTTTACCTCTGATCAGCATTTCCATTCACATTACAGGTTATTATAAAAGTATCTTTATTTTATATATGACCACTCTACAAAATTACTACTTCTTTTTGTTTATTTCAGTGAACTGTTATTTACGTGGACCAATAATATTTCCTTTTTGGTGTCGTCAACATTACCTTTCATCTTCCTTCTGAATCTAACTTCCCTATTCCTGATGTGTATCTGTCAGTAAGTCATTAACTAAAGGTCTATGAGCAGCAAACTTTGTTATTGTTTAGGTAGTCTTAGAATTCTAACTTAAACTTATTTTTCTTGTTCAGTTAAGTTGAGTTCAGCTGCTCAGTCATGTCCGACTCTTTCTGACCCCATGGACTGCAGCACGTAGGCTTGCCTGTCCATCGACAACTCCCAAAGCTTGTTCAAACTCATGTAGATCAAGTCAGTGATGCCATCCAACCATCTCATCCTCTGTCATCCCTTTCTCCTCCTGCCTTCAATCTTTCCTAGCATCAGGGTCTTTTCAAATCAGTTAGTTCTTCACATCAGGTGGCCGAAGTATTGGAGCTTTAGCATCAGTCCTCCCAATGAATATTCAGGACTGATTTCATTTCGGATTGACTGGTTTGATCTCCTTGCAGTTTGATCTCCTTGCAAGGGACTCTCAAGAGTCTTCAACACCACAGTTCAACAGAATCAGTCCTTCAGCGCTCAGTTTTCTCAATAGTCCAACTCTAACATCCATACACAACTACTGGAAAACCCAGAACTTTTACTGGATGGACTTTTGTTGGCAAAGTAATGTTTCTGCTTTTTAATATGCTGTCTAGGTCGATCATGGCTTTTCTTCCAAGGAGCAAGCATCTTAATTTCATGGTCGCAGTCACTGTCTGCAGTGATCTTGGAGCCCAAGAAAATAAAGTCTGTCACTGTTTCCATTGTTTCCCAATCTATTTTCCAAGAAGTGATGGATCAAATGCCATGAACTTAGTTTTTTGAATATTGAGTTTTAAGCCAACATTTTCACTCTCCTCCTTCACTTTCATTAAGATGATCTTTAGCTCTTCTTTGCTTTCTGCCATAAGGCTAGTGCCATCTGTGTATCTGAAGTTACTGATATTTCTCCCGGCAATCTTGATTCCAGCTTGTGCTTCATCCAGCCCGACATTTTGCATGTTGTACTCTGCATATAAGCTAAATAAGTAGGGTGACCATATACAGCCTTGATGCAGTCCTTTCCCAAATTGTAACCAGTCTGTTGTTCCATGTCCGGTTCTAACTGTTGCTTTTGACCTGCACACAGATTTCTCAGGAGGCAGGTCAGGTGGTCTGATATTCCCATCTCTTGAAGAATTTTCCAGCTTGTTGTGATCTACACAGTCAAAAGCTTTGGTGTAGCCAATAAAGCAGAAGTAGATGTTTTTCTGGAACTCTCTTGCTTTTTCTATGATCCAATGGGTGTTGGCAATTTGATCTCTAGTTCCTCTACCTTTGCTAAATCCAGCTTGAACATCTGGAAGTTCACAGTTCACATACTATTGAAGCCTGGCTTGGAGAATTTTGAGCATCACTTTGCTAGCATGTGAGATGAGTTCAACTGTGTGGTAGTCTGAACTTTCTTCAGCATTGCCTTTCTTTGGAATTGCAATGAACACTGACCTTTCCCAGTCCTGTGGCCACCTCTGAGTTTTCTAAATTTCCTGGTATATTGAGTGCAACACTTTAAAAGCATCATCTTTTAGGGTTTGAAATAGATCAACTGGAATTTCTTCACCTCCTCCAGCTTTGTCCGTAGTGATTTTTCTTCGTGATATAATTTTATTTTTGTGTAGACTCTAGTGCTGCAGCTGAAAAGTTTCTTCTCACTTAGTTTTTCCTGTGTGGACAATCTGTCTTTTTTTTTTTTTAATTTTATTTTACTTTTAAACTTTACATAATTGTATTAGTTTTGCCAAATATCTAAGGTTTAATGACATAACAGCTGAGAACTTTTAAAGATTTGATGATGGACATAAAACTTGTGAACACAAAGGTGTAAAATTTCTTAGCAGGAGAAAAAAAAATAAAAACCATATCATGTGATGCATCTATGATTTCCTTTAATCTCTGATGTTCTATAGTTTCACTGTTGCATCACATGATATGGTTTTTATTTTTTTCTCCTGCTAAGAAATTTTACACCTTTGTGTTCACAAGTTTTATGTCCATCATCAAATCTTTAAAAGTTCTCAGCTGTTATGTCTTTAAACCTTAGTCATTCTCTCTTTCTTAAGCTATTATACAAGTATCAGACCTACTTATTATATTGTCTTTTATTAACTGGTCTTTTAATTTCTCTGTCTTACATTATGGATTTTTTTTTTCAAAGTTGCCTTTCTTTTTGTGAATTTCTCTTTAGCTGTGGCTAATATGTTAACTAAATTGCAATTATTTTTTTTTCCATTTCACAACTTTATTTTTTTAAGTAATGTATGACTTTAATCCCCATTTTTGTTTTATTTATATTTTATTTACATATAGTAAAATTCATTTTTTAGGTCTATAGTTATATGCTTTTAAAAATCCTTAGAGTCATGTAATCAGTACCACAATCAAAGTATGCAGCAGTTCCTTCCCTTGAAACAAGTTTCTTTTGCTGTTACTTTGTAATCAAACACTGCCTTCTCCCACCCCTAGCCCATGGTAACCTCTAACTTGTTCTCTCTCTAGTGTTGCCTTACCCTGAATACATACAAATGAAACCAAACCATAGGTAGCTATGACTTTCTGTTTTGCTTTGCTTTTTATTCAAGTATAGTTACTTTACATTGTTATGTTAATATCTGCTGTACCTTTATAGATAGCTTTTTGAGACTAGTTTTCTTCTTTTTGCCAAGGCTTTTGAGATTTATCTATATTGTTCTGTGAATCAATAATTCACAATTGTCGTACATCAAGTTGCATCTAATTTCTGATAGCTATGTGATAAAGCTGATACCAAGGGAATATATCATGCAAAGATGGGCACAATACAGGACAGAAATGGCAAGGACCTAACAGAAGCATTGGAGATTAATTGGAAGTGGCAAGAATACACAGAAGAAGTATACAAAAAATGATGTTAATGACTCACGACCCAGATAAACACAATGGTGTGATCACTCACCCAGAGCCAGACATCCTGGAATGTGAAATCAAGAGGGCCTCAGGAAGCATCACTACAAACAAAGCTAGTGGAGGTGACGAAATTTCAGTTGAGCTATTTCAAATTCTGAAAGCCGATGCTGTGAAAGTGCTGTACTGAATATGCCAGCAAATTTAGAAAACTCAGCAGTGGCCACAGGACTGGAAAAGGTCAGTTCTCATTCCAATCCCCAAAAAAGGAGATGCCAAAAAAATGCTCAAACTACCGCACAAGTGCACTCATTTCATATGCTAGTAAAGTAATGCTTAAAATTCTCCAAGCCGGGCTTCAGCCATACATGAACTGTGAACTTCCAGATGTTCAAGCTGGTTTTAGAAAAGGCAGAGGAACCAGACATCAAATTGCCAACATCCACTGGATCAGCAAAAAAGGAAGAGAGTTCCAGAAAAACATCTGTTTCTGCTTTATTGACTATGCCAAAGCCTTTGACTGTGTGGATCACAATAAACTGTGGAAAATTCTGAAAGAGATGGGAATACAAGACCATCTGACCTGCCTCTTGGGAAATGTGTATGCAGGTCAGGAAGCAAAAGTTAGAACTGGACATGGAACAACAGACTGGCTTCAAATAGGAAAAGTAGTACATCAAGGCTGTATATTGACACCTTACTTATTTAACTTATACGCAGAGTACATGATGAGAAACGTTGGGCTGGAAGAAAACACAAGCTGGAATCAAGATTGGCAGGAGAAATATCAATAACCTCAGATATGCAAATGACACCCCACCCTTATGGTAGAAAGCTAAGAACTAAAGAGCCTCTTGATGAAAGTGAAAGTGGAGAGTGCAAAAGTTGGCTTAAAGCTCAACATTCAGAAAATTAAGAGCATGGCATCCAGTCCCATCACTTCATGGGAAATAGATGGGAAAACAGTGGAAGCAGTGGCTGACTTTATTTTTCTGGGCTCCAAAATCACTGCAGATGGTGACTGCAGCCATGAAATTAAAAGACGCTTACTCCTTGGAAGGAAAGTTATGACCAACCTAGACAGCATATTCAAAAGGAGAGACATTACTTTGCCAACAAAGGTCCGTCTAGTCAAGGCTATGGTTTTTCCAGTGGTCATGTATGGATGTGAAAGTTGGACTATAAAGAAAGCTGAGCGTCAAAAGAATTGATGCTTGTGAACTGTGGTGTTGGAGAAGCCTCTTGAGAGTCCCTTGGACTGTAAGGAGATCCAGTCAGTCCATCCTAATGGAGATCAATCTTGGGTGTTCATTGGTAGGACTGATGTTGAAGCTGAAACTCCAATACTTTGGCCACCTGATGTGAAGAGCTGACTCATTTGAAAGACCCTGTTGCTGCTAAAGATTGAGGGCAGGAGAAGAAGGGAACGACAGAGGATGAGATGGTTGGATGGCATCGCCGACTCAATGGACATGGGTTTGGGTAGACTCTGGCAGGTGGTGATGGACAGGGAGGCCTGGCATCCTGCACTTCATGGGGTCGCAAAGAGCGACTGAACTGAACTGACTAAAGGAGTCAGATAACCATGATGGCATGGTCAGTCACCTAGAATTAGACATCCTGACCTATGAAATCAAGTGGATCTTAGGAAGCATTATTGTGAACAAAGCTAATGGATGTAATGGAATTCCAGCTGAGCTATTTCAAATCCTAAAATGTAATGCTATTAAAATGTTTCACTCAATATGCCAGCAAACTTAGAAAACTCAATGGCTACCACAGAACTAGAAAAGGTTAGTTTTTGTTCTAATCTCAAAGAAAAGGGATCTCAGAGAATGCTCAAACTACTGAACTATTGCATTTATCTCACAGGCTAGCAAGGTAATACTCAAAATCCTTAAAGCTAGGCTTCAGAAGTATGAGAAATGAAAACTTCTAGATTTAGAAAGGGAAGAGGAAACAGAGATCAAATTACCAACATTCCTTGGATCACGGAAAAAGCAAGAAAATTCCAGAAAAACATATACCTCTGCTACATTGACTACACTAAAGCCTCTGACTGTGTGGATCACAATAAACTGTGAAAAATCCTTCAAGAGATGGTGATACCAGGTCACTTTACCTGCCTCCTAAGAAATCTGTATGCAGGTCAAGAAGCAACAGTTAGAACCAGGTATGGAACAATGAATTTGTTCAAAAATGAAAAATAAGTATGTCAAAGCTGTAGGCTGCATATTGTCACCCTGCTTATTTAACTTATATGCAGAGTACATCATGTGAAATGCCAGGATCAATGAATCAGAAGCTGGAATTGAGATTATGGGGAGAAATGTCAGTAACCTCAGATATGAAGATGACAACACCCTAATGGCAGAAATCAAAGAGGAAGTAAAGAGCCTCTTGATGAAACTGAATGAAAAGAGTGAAAAAGCTGGCTTGAAACTCAGCATTCAAAACTATGATCATGGCATCTGGTCTCATCACTTCTTATCAAATAGATGGGGATAAAATGGAAACACTGGTAAATTTTGTCTTCTTAGGCTCCAGAATTTCTGTGGACAGTTTCTTCAACCAGGAAATTAAAAGATACTTGCTCCTAGGAAGAAAAGCTATGACAAACCTAGACAGCATATTAAAAAGCAGAGACATCACCTTGCCAACAAAGTTCTGTATAGTCAAAGCTATAGTTTTCCAGTAGTCATGTACCCATGTGAGAGAGCTGGACTGTAAAGAAGGCTGAGGACCAAATAATTAATGGTTTCAAACTGTAGTGCTGTAGAAGACTTTTGACAGTCCCATGCAAAGCAAGGAGACCAAACCAGTCAATCCTAAAGGAAATGAACTCTGAATATTCACTGGAAAGACTGATGCTGAAGCTGAAGCTCTGATACTTTGGCCATCTAATGCAAAAAGCCTACACATTGGAAAAGACTCTGATGCTGGGAAAAACTGAGGGCAGGAGGAAAGGGGGTGATAGAGAATCAGATTGTTGGATGGCATCATCGACTCAATGGACATGAGTTTGAGCAAACTCCAGGAAATGGTGAAGGACAGGGAAGCCTGGTGTGCTGCAGTCCATGGGGTTGCAGAGTCAGACACAACTTAGCAACTGAACAACAAGCATGCTAGAAAAGCCATTGCATCACTTTCTTGTGTGAATATATTTTTACTTCCCTTGTGTAAATTCCCCAAGAGTCAGATTCTGGGGGCATAATGTCTATCTTTATCAAAAACGGCCAAACTATTTTCTGGAATGGCTGTTATTTTGCTTTCCAACCAGAAATATATGAGAGTTACAATTTCTTTCTGTCTTTGTGGCATTGTCAGCAGTAGGTGCTGCCAGATCTTTTTTTTTTTTTTTTTTCATTCCATTAGCTGTGCAGTTGTACCTCATTTTGTTTTAATTTGATTTTCCTTAGTGAGCTACTTTTAAGGACCTGTTTCTTATTGTAATACCTGATATATACAAACAAACAAGCTTAACAAGGGTATTTTATAAAATACTCAATTAGGGGTAGAAAACATTCTCAGTATCAATGTACCTTCCTGTGATTTTTTGTTTATCTGTTATCAAAAAAAAATCTGTTAATTTTTTACAAATAAATTTGCTCTCCTAAATTTGGTGCATATCAATGCCTTCATTTTGTAGAACTTTTTAAGTAATTGATCACTGTCTTTAAAAAAATATTTAACATAATTCAATGTATTATTTGCTTGTGCTTTTTTGTATTACTGTTTTTATTTTTAATTTTGGTAAAACATATAACATTAAAATTACCATCTAAATCATTATTTAAATGCACAACTCAATACTTCTGAATACATTCACATTGTTGTGCAACCATCACCACTATCCATCTCCAGAACTCTAATCATCTTGCAAAACTGAAACTCTGTACACATTAAACACTATTTTGCACAGTCTCCACTTCCTATGTCCTGGTGACAACTTTTATACTTTGTGTCTATAAATATGACTACTTTATGTACCTAATATAAATATAATCCCCTTCATGGACCACAACCTTGTCATGATGAAGGGAAGTGTGTAACTCAATGAAGTTATGAGCCATGCTGTGCGGGACCACTCAAGACAGACAGGTCAGAGTGAAGAGTTCTGACAAAATGTGGTACACTGGAGGAGAAAATGGCAACACATTTCAGTATTCTTGCCTGGAGAACTCCATGAAGTGGCTGGGCCAAAGAGGAAACGACATTAAGTTGTGGATGCGTCTGGTGTAAAAATGAAGTCTGATGCTGTATAGAACAGTATTGCACAGGAACTTGTAACGTTAAGTCCAAGAATCAAGGTGAATTGGATGTGGTCAAGCAGGAGACAGCAATATTGAACTGAGATATCTTAGAAATCAGTGAACTAAAATGGATGGGACCACACAAATTTAATTCAGATGACCATTGTATCTAGTACTATGGGCAAGAATCCCTTAGAACAAGTGGAGTAGACTGCATAGTCAGCAAAAATTCAAAATGTAGTACTTGTGTGCAACCTCAAAAATAACAAAATGAACTTGCTTTGTTTCCAAGGCAAACTATTCAGTATTACAGCTGTCCAAGTCTATGCCCCAAGCACTACTCATGAAGAAACCGAAGTTGACTGGTTCTATAAAGACCTACAAAACCTTCTAGAACTAACACCAAAATAGAAAGAAAAAAAAAAAGTCCTTTTCATCATAGGGGATTGGAATGCAAATGTAGGAAGTCAAGAGATACCTGGAGCAACAGGCAAGTTTGGCCTTGGAGTACAAAGACTCACAGAGTTTTGTCAAGAGAACACCCTTGTCATACCAAACACCTTTTTCCAGCAACCAAAGAGAGGGTTAAATTGAAGAAGGTCAGGAAAACCACTAGGCCATTCAGATATGACCTAAATCAAATGCTTTATGATTATACAGTGGATGTGACAAATAGATTCAAAGGATTATATCTGGTAGACAGAGAGCCTGAAGAACTATGGACAAAGGTCTGTAACATTGTATAGGAGGAAGTGAACAAAATCATTCCAAAGAATAAGAAATGCAAGAAGGCAAAATGATTGTCTGAGGAGCCTTTACAAATAGCTGAAGAAAGAAGGGAAGTGAAAAACAAGGGAGAAAAGAAAAGACATAACCAACAGAATGTAGAGCTCCAGAGAATAGCAAGGAGAGATAAAAAGGCCTTCTTATATGAACAGCACAAAGAAATAGATAAGAAGGCCTTCTCATATGAACAGTGCAAAGAAATAGAGGAAAACAATAGAATGGGAAAGATGAGAGATCTCTTCAAGAAAACTGGAGATATCAAGGGAATGTTTCATGCAAGGATGTGCATAATAAAGGACCTAAATGGTTAGGATGCAGAAGAGATTAAGAAGAGGTAGCAAGAATACACAGACACACACACAAACACAGAAGGCGCTCAGTCGTGTCCGACTCTTTGGGACCCCATGGATTGTAGCCCACCAGGCTCCTCGGTCCATGGGATTTTCCAGGCATGAATACTGGAGTGGGTTGCCATTTCCTTCTCCACAGAATACACAGAAGAAGTATATAAAAAAAAAAAAAAAAACTATTAAAAAAAGGTGTTAATGACACAGATAAACATGATGATGTGGTCACTTAACTAGAGACAGATGTCTTGGAGTGTGAAGTCAAGTGGGCCTTAGGAAACATTACTAAGAACAATGCTAGTGGGAGTGACGTAATTCCAGCTGAGCTATTTAAAAATCCTAAAAGTTGAAGCTGTTAAAGTGTTACACTCACTATGTCAGCAAATTTGGAAAACTCAGCAGTGGCCACAGGACAAGAAAAGTTTAGCTTTCATTTCAATAACAAACATGGGCAATGCCAAAGAATGTTCCAACTACAGCACAATTGCACTCATTCTGTATGCCAGCAAGGTAATGCTCAAAATCCTTCAAGCTAGGCTTCCACAGTACATGAACCGAGAGCTTCCAGTTGTACAACCTGAATTTAGAAAAGGCAGAGGAAACAGAAATCGAGTTGCCAACATCCACTAGATCATGGAAAAGGAAGATAATTCTAGAAAAACATCTACTTTTACTTCATTGACTACACTAAAGTGATTGACTGTGTGGATCACAAAATCTGTGGAAAATTCTTAAAGAGATGAGAGTACTAGACCACCTTACCTGTTCCCTGAGTAACCTTTATGCAGCTCAAGAAGCAACAATTAGAACCAGACAAAGTCAACTGGCTGGTTCCAAATTAGGAAAGAAGCAGGACAAGGCTGTATATTGTTACCCTGCTTACCTAACTCATATGCAGAGTACATTATGTGAAATGTCAGGCTCAGTGTATCACAAGCTGGAATCCAAGTTGTGGGGAGAAATATCAACAACCTCAGATATGCAGAAGATACAACTCTAATGGCAGAAAGTAAAGAGGAACTAAAGAGCCTCTTGATGAGGGTGAAAGAGAAGAGTGGATAAAACTGGCTTGAAACTCAAGATTCTAAAAACTAAGTTCATGGCATCCAGTTCTGCCAGGAGCCAGCATATTGCATATTGCATATTGAGTGCATAGTGCATATTGCATATTGAGTGCAGCACTTTCCACAGCATCATCTTTCAGGATCTGGAATAGCTCAACTGGAATTCTATCACTGCTGGGAGCCAGTGAGGAACTCTGCCCATGACAAAGGTCATGAGGAAAGAGGCTCGGCACATGCAAAGGTGGGATCGAGCCTCAGGAGTCCCCCTGGAAATTCTCGAGCATTTACACCCAAAACCAGAGTCTGCCTACTTTCTGCTTTGTGCTTTCACCTACACCTCTGACTTTACGGGGGGCTGTCCCCCACTACCTCTCTGAAAAGAGTTAGCTTACAGCTCCAGTTAATAATTCCTGGGTGTGACAGTGTTTAACCTACAAACTCCTTTGGAAATCCTCTAGCCTACCTGAATAGGTTTTTCCGGCCACATGTGATTGTTCAGAGCCTCCCAACTGTGAGAGGCAGGAGATGTTCTAAACTGTGTAAACACAGATTCTTTTGAGTAGTTAAAAGATTGATTAGAAATTGTATTGGTGAAGGGATTTTCACTTGTTGGGCCAATGTTTGCTGTTAAGTCTCCATATCCCCTACCTGCTGTGTCCCTGGCAGTGTATTGATTAATATAGTTGGTGTAAATAGTAGCTTTAATGTTTGTAACCTGGGACCCTTGAGTTAATTCTTTTTCTTGTTATAGCCCACCACACCTTTGCTCTGTAGGAATGCAACTTTATCTAATGCTTTTGGAGGGTGGCTCCTGACCAATCACCTTTAGAGAAAAATAAGTTTTCTGAAGAAAAGGTCTTAAAATGTTAATAGGCCTCCGGGCCAGAAGATGATGCAAATCACCTAAGCTTTTGCATATGATAAGTTTGCAGGAAGAAAACCTGGCTTGCTGCCTGACTCTACCCCTTCCCCCATTATCCTCTATGCATAACTTAAGGTATAAAAACTACTTTGGAAAATAAAGTGCGGGCCTTGTTCACCGAAACTTGGTCTCACCATGTCGTTCTTTCTCTTACCTTCTGGCTGAATTATTCAGCCTCTTTTCTCCACTGAATTTCCTCACTGAGCTATCCTCATTCTATTACTCTTTATATCCTTAATTAACGTTTAATTAAGCAATTGTTTCCTGATCTTCGCCTACGCCGTCTCTCCTTCGAATACCCTGGATCAGCCGGGGCTGGTCCCCGGCACAGTTCCATGACTTCATGGTAGATACAAAGAGAAAAAGTGGAAGCAGGGACAGATTTTATTTTCTTGGGTTCCAAAATCACTGCAGACAATGACTGCAGCCATGAAATTAAAGATGCTTGCTCCTTGGAAAGAAAGTTATAACAAACCTAGACAGTGTATTAAAAAGTAGAGACATCACTTTGCTGACAAATATGGATACAATCAAAGCTATGATTTGTCCTATAACCACGTACAGATGTGATTTGGAACAGAACGAAGGCTGAGTGCCAAAGAATTGACATTTTTGAATTGTGGTGTTGTAGAAGAGTCTTCAGAGTCCCTTGGACAGCAAGAAGTTCAAACCAGTCATTCCTAAAGGTGATCAATCCTGAATATTCATTGGAAGGACTAATGCTGAAGTTCCAATACTTTGTTCTCATGATACAAAGAGCCAACTCACTTTAGAAGACCTTGATGCTGGGAAAGGTTGGAGGTAAAAGGTGAAGGAAGCTGTAGAGGATGATTGTTCAGCATTTCTTATGGTTCAGCTCTTACATTTGTACATGATTATTGGAAAAAAACATAGCTTTGTCTCTTGGGTAGGTCTATTCCTGATTTGTTTTTAATACTACTGTAAATGGAAATGTTCTTCTAATTTCACTTTGCACAGTTTATTGTTAGTTTCTAGGACACTACTTATTTTTGTGTCTTATCTTATCTGAATTTATTTATTAGTTCTATCACATTGGTAACTTTTTGTGGAATCTTTAAGATTTTCTATATTTAAGATCATGTCATCTGTAAACAGAGATAATCTTACTTCTTCTTTTCCAATTTAGATGCCTTTTATTTATGTTTCTTTCTTAATTGTCTTGGCTAGTAATTCCAGTACTCTGTTGAATCAAAATGATCAGATCAGACCAGTCACTCAGTCATGTCCGACTCTTTGCGACCCCATTAATCGCAGCAGGCCAGGCCTCCCTGTTCATCACCAACTCCCGGAGTTCACTCAGACTCACGTCCATCGAGTCAGTGATGCCATCCAGCCATCTCATCCTCTGTCGTCCCCTTCTCCTCCTGCCCCCAATCCTTCCCAGCATCAGAGTCTTTTCCAATGAGTCAACTCTTCGCATGAGGTGGGCAAAGTACTGGAGTTTCAGCTTCAGCATCATTCCTTCCAAGGAAATCCCAGGGTTGATCTCCTTCAGAATGGACTGGTTGGATCTCCCTTGCAAAGACAGGCAATTGTTTGTTTGTTTTTGTTTCCTGATCTCAGAGGGAAAAAAAAAATGTCTTTCACCGTTCAGTATGGTATTAAATGTGAATTTTTCATATACATTCTTTTATTGTGTTGTTGAGGTAAGTCCTTCTATTTACAGCCACTGAGTGCTTTATAGTGACAAAGTGTTGAAATTTGTCAAAGGCTATTTCTTACATCAAATGAGATGATTACGTTTTTTTCTTTTCCTTTCATTTTGTTAATCTGGTTTATTCCATTGTTTATTTTCTATGTTGAATCATCCTTGCATAACCAGAATAAATCCTACTTGGTAATAGTGTACAATCATTTTAATGTACTGTTGATTTTTTTTTCTAGTACTTTTTAAATTTGTATCAATATTCATCAGAAATGATGGTCAATGGTTTCTTTCCTTGAGATGTCTTTATTTGATTTTATTATCATTAAGGTAATATTGGTCTCATAGAATGAGGTTGAAAAGGTTCCCTTCTCATCAATTTTTGGAAGAGTTTTGAAGAAATTTTATTAATTCCTTTAATATTTGGTAGAATTCACCAGTAAGCCATCTGGCCCTGTGTTTTACTTTTCTTGGAGGTCTGTTTTTGTTTGTTTTTTGTTTGTTTGTTTGTTTTTTGTTTTTTACTTCTATATCCTTGATAGTTATAGATCTATATAGAAGAAATTTGTTCGTGATTCAGTCTTGGTCCGTTGTGCATTTCTAGAAATTTGTGCATTTCACCTAGCTTATCCATTTTGTCATTGTAAAGTTGTTCATATTGTTGTCTTAGAATTCTTTTTATTTCTATAAAAGCAGTTGAAATATCCTTTCATTTCTGATTTTAGTAATTTAAGACTTTTCTCTCTCTAAGTTAATAGAGCTAACATTTGTTAATTTTGTTGACTTTTGGAAGAATCAACTCTTGGCTTTGGGTTTTGTTTAATTTTTCTATTCTAATTTTCATTAATCTCTGCTCAAATCTTTATTATTTCCTTCTGTTAAATTTAGGTTTACTCTTTCTTCTTTTTTTCACTCTGTTAAGGTTTAAAATTACTTGAGATATTTCTTCTTTTTTTGATATAAGTATTTACCTGTGGTGTTCTTTTGCTGAATCTCTTAAGCTTTAATCCATTGTGTTTTCATTCATTTGTCTCAAGATATTTTCTAACTTTCTGGTGATATTTTTCTTAGGCCTTTTTGGCTTCCCTGGTGGCTCAGATGGTAAACAATTCACCTGCAATTAAGGAGACTCTGGGTCGGGAAGATCCTGTGAAGTAGGAAATGGCTACCCACTCCAGTATTCTTGCTTGGAGAATTTTGTGGACAGAAGAACCTGGAGGAATATAGTCCATGGTGTCACAAACAGTCAGACGTGACTGGGCAACTAAGCACATTAGCTCAATGATTATTTATGAGTGTGGTGCTTGACTTCCACATATTTGTGGATTTTCCCATTTTCCTTCACCTATTGATTTCTAATTTCATTCCTTCATGATCAGAAAAATATCTTCTATGATTTCAGTCTTTTAAAATTTGTTGAGACTTATTTTGTCCACTAACATGCTGTCTATTTTGAAGAATGTTCCATGAGCTCTTGAGAAAAATACGCATTTTGCTTATGTTACTAAATATATCCAATTGGTGTCAATCAGTTCAGTCGCTCAGTAGTGTCTGATTCTTGGTGACCCCATGAACTGCAGCATGCTAGGCTTTGCTGTCCATCACCAACACCTGGAGCTTGCTCAAACTCATGCCCATTGAGGCGATGATGCCATCCAGTCATATCATCCTCTGTCATCCCCTTCTCTTCCTGCCTTTGATCTTTCCCAGCATCAGGGTCTTTTCAAACGAGTCAGTTCTTCACATCAGGTAGTCATAGTATTGGACCTTCAGCTTCAGTATCAGTCCTTCCAATGAATACTCAGGGCTGATTTTCTTTAGGATAGACTGGTTTGATCTTCTTGAGTTCCAAGGGACTCTCAAGACTCTTATCCAACACCACAGTTCAAAAATATCAATTTTCTGTGCTCACCTTTCTTTATAGTCCTACTCTCACATGCATACATGACTACTGGAAAAACCACAGCTTTGACTACATAGACCTTTGTCAGCAAAGTAATGTCTCTGCTTTTTAATATGCTGTCTAGGTTAGTCATAGCTTTTCTTCCAAGGAGCAAGCATCTTTTAATTTCATGACTTCAGTCACCATCTGCAGTGATTTAGGAGCTCAGAAAAATAAACTCTTTCACTGTTTCCATTGTTTCCCCATCTATTTAACATGAAGTGCTGGGACTGGATGCCATGATCTTTGCTTTTTGAAAGCTGAGTTTTAAGCCAGCTTTTTCACTCTTTTCTTCCACTTTCATCAAGAGGCTTTTTAGTTCCTCTTTGCATTTTGCCATAAGGGTGATATCATCTTCATATCTGACATTGTTATTTCTCCAAGCAATCTTGATTGCAGCTTGTGCTTCATCCAGCCTGGCATTTCTCATGATGTACTCTGCATATAAGTTAAATAAGTAGGGTGAACATATACAGTCTTGATGTACGCCTTTCCCAATTTGGAAGTGGTCTGCTGTTCCATGTCTGGTTTTAACTGTTGCTTCTTGACCTGCACACAGATTTCTCAGGAGGCAGATAAGGTGGTCTGGTGTTCCCATAACTTTAAGAATTTTTCACAGTTTGTTGTGATCCACAGAGTCAAAGCCTTTAGTGTAGTCAATGAAAAGGAAGTACATGTGTTTGTTTGTTTGTTTGTTTGTTTGTTTTCTGAAATTCTCTTACTTGTTCTATAATCCAATGGATATTGCAGTTTAATCTCTGGTTTCTCTGTCTTTTCTAAACCCAGCTTGAACATCTTGGAGTTCTCAGTTCATGTACTGTTTAAGTCTCGCATGGAAAATTTTGAACATTGCTTTGCTAGTGGGTGAGATGAGCGCAATTGTGTGGTAGTTTGAGCATTCTTTGGCAATGCCTTGCTTTGGTATTGGAATGAAAACTGATGCCATTTGATGTAGGATTGTTCAAATCCCCTATTTCTTTATTCATATGATGTCTGGTATATTCATATATCCTAACTGAATGTAGAATATTGAAGTCTTCTAGTATTATTGCAGTGCTATTTTTTTCTCTCTTCAAAACCATCAATATTTGGCTTCATGTATTCCGGTGCTCTGTTGTTTGGTTCATACACACTTTAATCTACATATCTTCTTAGTGAATTGACCCTTTAATTTTTATATAATGTCCTTCATAAAGTTTACTTTATATTACAATAATCACTCCTCTTCTCTTTTGTTTACTCTTGACATGGAATATCTTCCTTTACTTCCATTGTCAACAAAAGTGTTGCATTGTATATATTTTTAATTATAAAACAATTACTGATAGAGAAAGATTTACTTTGTTAATTGTTTTCTATATTTCTTATAGAGTTTTTTTTTTTCTTTTTTAAAACTTATTTATTTATTTTAATTGGAGGCTAATTACTTTACAATATTGTAGTGGTTTTGCAATACATTGCTATGATTCAGCCATGGGTATACATGTGTTTCCTATCCTGAATCCCTTCCCACCTCCCTCCCTATGCCATCCCTCAGGGTCATCCCAGTGCACCAGCCCTGAGCACCCTGTCTCACTCATCGAACCTGGACTGGTGATCTGTTTCACATTTGATAATATACATGTTTCAATGCTATTCTCTCAAATCATCCCACCCTCGCCTTCTCCCACAGAGTCCAAAAGTCTGTTCTTTACATCTGTGTCTCTTTTGCTGCCTAGCATATACAGTGTTTTGCCTACGTTTTTCTCTAGGACCTTTACAGTTTCTGGTCTTACATTTAGATCTTTAATCCATTTTGAATTTATTTTTGTGTATTGTTTTAGAAAGTGTTCTAGTTTAATTCTTTTACAAATGGTTGACCACTTGTTAAAGAGATTGTCTTTTCTCCACTGTATATTCTTGTTTTCTTTGTCAAAGATAAGGTGTCCATAGGTGCGTGGATTTATCTCTGGGCTTTATATATTGTTCCATTGATCTATATTTCTGTCTTTGTGCCAGTACTATACTTTCTTAATGACTGTAGTTTTGTAGCATAGTCTGAAGTCAGGCAGGTTGATTCTTCGAGTTGCATTCTTCTTTCTCAACATTGCTTTGGTTATTTGAGGTTTTTTGTATTTCCATACAAATTGTGAAATTATTTGTTTTAGTTCTCAGAAAAATACCATTGGTAGCTTGATAGGGATTGCATTGAATCTATAGATTGCTTTGGGTAGTATACTCATTTTCACTATATTGATTCTTACAATCCATAAATATGGTACATTTCTCCATCTATTTGTGTCATCTTTGATTTCTGTCATCAGTGTTTTGTAGTTTTATATACATAGCTCTTTTGTTTCTTTAGGTAGATTTATTCCTAAGTGTTATATTCTTTTCATTGCAATGGTGATTGGAATTGTTTCCTTAATACCTCTTTCCATTTTCTCATTGTTAGTGTATAGGAATGCAAGGGATTTCTGTATGTTAATTTCATATTCTGAAACTTTACTATATTCATTGATCAGTTCTAGTAATTTTCTGGTGGTGTCTTTAAGGTTTTCTATGTAGAGTATCATGTCATCTGCAAACAGTGACAGTTTTCTTTCTTTTTTTTCTATTCTGGATTCCCTTTATTTCTTTTCCTTCTCTGACTGCTGTGGCTAAAACTTCCAAAACTATGTTGAATAGTAGTGGTAGTAGTGGTGAGAGTGAGCACCCTTGTATTGTTCCTGACTTTAGGGGAAATGCTTTCAATTTTTCACCATTGAGGATAATGTTTGCTGTGGGTTTGTCATATATAGCTTTTATTATGTTGAGGTACATTCCCTCTATGTCTTCTTTCTGGAGGGTTTTTATCATAAATGAATGTTGAATTTTGTCAGAGGCTTTCTCTGCATCTATTGAGATAATCATATGATTTTTATCTTTCAATTTGTTAATGTGGTGTATCACATTGATTAATGTACAAATATTGAAGAATCTTTGCATCCCTGGGATAAAGCCCACTTGGTCATGATGTATGATCTTTTTAATATGTTGGATTCTGTTTGTTAGAATTTTGTTAAGGATTTTTAAATCTATGTTTATCAGTGATATTGGCCTGTAGTTTTATTTTTTGTGGCATCTTTGCTTTTGGTATTAGAGTCATGTTAGCCTCATAGAATGAGTTTGGCAGTTTACCTTCCTCGTCAATTTTTTGAAAGAGTTTGAGTAGGATAGGTGTTAGCTCTTCTCTCAATTTTTAGAAGACTTCTGATGAGAGTTATGATTTCTGTGCTTCCTGGTTTAGTTTTGGAAGGTTATACATTTCTAAGAATTTGTCCATTTCTTCCAAGTTGTCCATTTTATTGGCATATAGTTGCTGATAGTAGTGTCTTATGATCCTTTGTATTTCTTTTTTTTTTAATTTTTATTATTTTTTTCTAATTTTATTTTATTTTTAAACTTTACATAATTGTATTAGTTTTGCCAAATATCAAAATGAATCCGCCACAGGATCCTTTGTATTTCTGTGTTGTCTGTTGTGATTTCTCCATTTTCATTTCTAATTTTGTTGATTTGATTCTTCTCCCTTTTTTGTTGATAAGTCTGGGTTATTCTTTGTCTACTTTATTTATCTTCTCTTAGAACCAGCTTTTAGCTTTATTGATTTTTGCTATGGTCTACTTTGTTCCTTTTTCATTTCTTTCTGCCCTACGTTTTATGTTATCTTGTCTTCTACTAACCCTGGGATTCTTCATTTCTTTATTTTTTTCCCCCTAGCTTCTTTAGGTGTAGAGTTAGGTTATTTATTTGATTTTTCCCTTGTTTCCTGAGGTAAGTGTGTATTCCTATGAACCTTTCCCTTAGCATTGCTTTTACTGAATCCCATAGGGTTTGGGTTGTTGTGTTTTCATTTTCATTCATTTCTATGCATATTTTGATTTCTTCTGTGATTTGTTGGTTATTCAGAAGTGTGTTATTTAGCCTCCATGTGTTTGTATTTTTAATAGCTCTTTTCCTCTAGTTGACATCTAATCCTACTGCATTGTGATCAGAAAAGAGACTTGAAATGTTTTCAATGTTTTTGAATTTACCAAGGCTAGATTTATGGCCCAGGATGTGATCTATCCTGGAGAAGGTTCTGTGTGCACTTGAGAAAAAAGGTGAATTTCATTGTTTTGGGGTGAAATGTCCTATAGATATCAATTAGGTCTAACCGGTCCATTATATCATTTAAAGTTTGTGTTTCCTTGCTAATTTTCTGCTTAGTTGATCTAGCCATAGATGTGAGTGGAGTATTAAAGTCTCCCACTATTATTGTGTTGTTAATTTCCCCTTTCACACTTGTTAGCATTTGCCTTACATATTGTGGTGCTCCTATGTTGGGTGCATATATACTTATAATTGTTATATCTTCTTCTTGCATTGATCCTTTGATCATTATGTAGTGCCCTTTGTCTCTTTTCAGGGCCTTTATTTCAAAGTCTATTTTGTTTGATATGAGTAATGCTACTCCTGCTTTCTTTTAGTCTCCATTTGCATGAAATATCTTTTTTCAGCCCTTGACTTTCAGTCTGTACATGTCCCTAGTATTGAGGTGGGTCTGTTTTAGATAGTATATGCAGGGGTCTTGTTTTTGTATCCATTCATCCAGTCTTCATCTTTTGCTTAGGGCGTTTAACCGATTTACATTTAGGGTAATTATTGATATGTATGATCACATTGCCATTTACTTTGTTGTTTTGGGTTCGAGTTTATGCAATCTTTCTGTGTTTCCTGTCTAGAGAAGATCCTTTAGCATTTGTTGAAGAGCTGGTTTGGCAGTGCTGAATTCTTTCAACATGTGCTTTTCTGTTAAGCTTTTGATTTCTCCTTCATATTTGAATAAGATCCTTGCTGGGTACAGCAATCTGGGTTATAGGCTTTTCTCTTGAATCACTTTAAGCATGTCCTGGCATTCCCTCCTGGCCTGAAGAGCTTCTATTGAAAGATCAGCTGTTATCCTTATGGTTATCCCCTTATGTGTTATTTGTTGTTCATCCCTTGCTGTTTTTAATATTTGTTCTTTGTGTTTGATATTTGTTAATTTGATTAATATGTGTCTTGGGGTGTTTTGCCTTGGCTTTATCCTGTTTAGCACTGTCTGGGTTTCTTAGACTTGGGTGACTATTTCCTTCCCCATTTTAGGGAAGTTTTCAATTATTATCTCCTCAAGTATTTTTTCATGGTCTTTCTTTTTGTCTTCTTCTTCTGGGACTCTTATGATTAGAATATTGGGGCATTTAACACTGTCCCAGTGATCTCTCAGTTTGTCCTCATTTCTTTTATTTTTTTCTTTTTTCCTCTCTGCTTAATTTATTTCCACCATTATATCTTCCACCTCATTTATCCTATCTTCTGCATCAGTTATTCTACTGTTGCTTCCCTCCAGACTGCTTTTTATTTCAGGTATTGTATTATTCTTTATTGATTGACTCCTTTTTATTTCTTATAGGTCCTTGTTAAAATTTCTTGCTTCTTCTCAATCCTTGTCTCCAGACTATTTATCTGTAACTCCATTTTGTTTTAAAGGTTTTGGATCATTTTTACTATCACTATCCTGAATTCTTTTTCAAGTAGGCTCCCTATCTCTTCCTCTTTTGTTTGGTTTGGTGGGCATTTATCATGTTCCTTTACCTTCTGAATATTTCTCTGCCTTCTCATCTTGTTTAGATTGCTGTGTTTGTGTTGGCCTTTCTGTAGGCTGGAAGTTTGTGTTCCTGTTTATTGTGGAGGTTCCTCCCAGTGGGTGTGATTGGACCAGTAACTTGTCGAGGTTTCCTGGTTAGGGAAGCCTGCCTCGGTGTGCTGGTGGGTTGGGCTTCAGCTCTTCTCTCTGGAGTGCAATGAAATGTCCAGTAGTGTGTTTTGAGGTGTCTATGTGTTTTGTTTTTCTTTTTGCTGCCTTGATTTTAATGTATTGTTGGATAATTAGCTTGGTATGTCTTGCTCTGAAACTTGCTGGCTTTTGGGTGGAATTTAGTTTCAGTGTAGGTATGGAGGCTTTTGGATGAGATCTTGTCGATTAATATTCCCTGGAGTCAAGAGTTTTCTGGTGTTCTAAAGTTTTGTAGTTAAGCCTACTGCCTCTGGCTTTCAGTGTTATTCTTATAGTAGCCTCAAGACTTCTCCATCTATACAACACTGATGATAAAACACCTAGGTTAATGGTGAAAAGATTCTGAACAGTGAGGGAAACACAGAGAGGTTCACAGAGTTACATGGAGAAGAGAAGAGGGAGGAGGGAAACAGAGGTGACCAGGAGGAGAAGAGGGGGAACCAAAAGGGGAGAGAGCAATCTAGCCAGTAATCAATTCCCTATGTGCTCTTGACAGCCTGGAACACTCAGAGAGGTTCACAGAGTTACATAGAGAAGAGAAAGGGAGGAAGGAGATAGAGGTGACCAGGAGGAGAAGTTCAGTTCAATTCAGTTCAGTTCAGTTGCTCAGTCGTGTCTGACTCTTTGTGACCCCCATGAACCGCAATACGCCAGGCCTCCCTGTCCATCACCAACTCCTGGAGTTCACTCAAACTCAAGTCCATTGAGTCGGTGATGCCATCCAGCCATCTCAAACTCTGTCATTCCCTTCTCCTCCTGCCCCCAATCCCTCCCACCATCAGCGTCTTTTCCAGTGAGTCAACTCTTTGCATGAGGTGGCCCAAGTACTGGAGTTTCAGCTTTAGTATCATTCCTTCCAAAGAACATCCAGGGCTGATCTCCTTTAGAATGGATTGGTTGGATCTCCTTGCAGTCCAAGGGACTCTGAAGACTGTTCTCCAACACCACAGTTCAACAACATCAATTCTTCGGTGCTTAGCTTTCTTCACAGTGCAACTCTCACATCAATATATGACTACTGGAAAACCCATAGCCTTGACAAAATAGACCTTTGTTGGCAAAGTAATGTCTTTGCTTTTGAATATGTTATCTAGGTTGGTCATAACTTTCCTTCCAAGGAGTAAGCGTCTTTTAATTTCATGGCTGCAATCACCATCTGCAGTGATTTTGGAGCCCGAAAAAATAGTCTGACACTGTTTCCCCATCTATTTCCCATGAAGTGATGGGACCAAATGCCATGATCTTAGTTTTCTGAATGTTGAGCTTTAAGCCAACATTTTCACTTTCCTCTTTCACTTTCATCAAGAGGCTTTTGAGTTCCTCTTCACTTTCTGCCATAAAGGTGGTGTCATCTGCATATCTGAGGTTATTGATATTTCTCCTGGCAATCTTGATTCCAGCTTGTGCTTCTTCCAGCCCAGCGTTTCTCATTATGTATTCTGCATATAAGTTAAATAAGCAAGCTGACAATATACATTCTTGACATACTCCTTTTCCTATTTGGAACCAGTCTGTTGTTCCATGTCCAGTTCTAACTGTTGCTTCCTGACCTGCATATAGGTTTCTCAAGAGGCAGGTCAAGTGGTCTGGTATTCCCATCTCTTTCATAATTTTCCTCAGTTTATTGTGATCCACACAGTCAAAGGCTTTGGCAGAGGTGGCGTCAAAAGGAGAAAGACAGTTCTAGCCAGAAATCAATTCCCAAAGTGCTCTCCACACCCCAGAACACCCAAAGAGATTCACAGATTTGGATAGAGAAGATAAGGGGGAGGGAGGATATAGACGTTACCTGAGGTAATAAATCGAGAGTCAAAAGGGGAGAGAGCAATCAAGCCAATAATCATACTCCTAAGTAAAAATAAGTAATGAAGATTGGATTATTAAAGGTACAGAATTGATAACAAATACCAAAAGCAGAAATTACAAATCTAGAGTAGAATGTAGACTCTCAAAAATTAAAAAAAACAAATATTAATATTAAAAAAGCAAAACAAAATCACAAAAATTATAAAAAATGTATATATATGAAATTTGCTTTAACAATAAGTTTTTTTTTTTTTTTTGCAAAGTAATAGTAGGTTACAAAATGAAATTGAAAGCAGTAATACATAACTTAAAATTAAAAAATGATAATAGTAAAATATATTTAGGAATTTCTCTGGAGCTGTTGAGGGCATTGTGGGGTCAGTTTCAGATAGTTCCTTGCTACAGCTTATACTTCGTCTCAAGGTCTATAGGCCCCTTCCAATGTAGTCAGTCTAACTCAGGGGTTTTAATCTGTGGCACCTGTCACTTCCAAAGTGGTTTCTTCTTGTTTATTTTGGTTTCCTCTGTTTGAAAGTCTCTTCAGTGTCTAAATTTCTGCCTCATACAAGAGGGTGAAGTTGGTCACTTATTTAGTTTCACATGCTCAGTTGTGCTGTGGGAAGGGAGGAAAAATGCAAACAAATATCACTGGCGTGTGTGGGGAGTGCTTGCAGTGTCTGGGACACACTGGGTTTGCCCCTGTTCATGCGTGTGTGCTTTCCCACTCTACACTGGTCAGACTCCAGGCTGCTCTGCAGGGAAACTGTCTAAAGTAGGCCCTGGGTTTTGTGCACTTCCCAGGTCTAAGCCACTCAGGTTCAGAATCTCGGGTACTCCACAGAGGAACAGACTCAGTTTGGTCTCTGTTTTGTGCCCTTCCCAGGTCCGAGCAGCTTAGACAACTAGGTGCCTGGCACGCGCACTCTCCCAGGTGGGTGGTGTGTCTTATCACCTCCCACATCCCAGCCCCTAAGTTTCCTGGGTGCACAGCACGTGTCTCCTCTGGAAAGCTGATCTCTGACTGTGACCCTCATGGATGTCAACCGTCCAGGAACCCTGGAAGACTTGGTACGCAAATGGGAGCATGCTTACAGTTTGGTGGAGGATGCTCTCTCTGGGGCAGAGATTGCCCCTCACCCTCCGGCTCTGGCGTTCACCCCCCTGCCTCTCTGCCTCCAGCAGGAGGAAGTGCCAGTCCACAGCTGGCTAACTCTCCTCTGGTATTCGCTCAGTCCTTTGTTCTGTGAGCAGGCCCAGCAATGCCTTAGGTTAGAGCTTTTTGTGGGAAAGTTCTCTCTCTCTCTCTTTTTTTCTCTCTCTGGCTATCCCACAGTTTGGGTTGCTATCTCACGTTAGCTCCCTCAGACTGTCCTTAGGGTATTCAGGCCTGGTCCTTACCCTAAGCATGCAGCCCGCACCTCCCTGTTCAGCCCCTGCTGGCTGCTGGTGAACATCAGCGTCTGGGCTACTTCTCCACTGTGAGTTACAGTTAGGCATGTAATCTGCTTTTTGTTGTTGTTGTTTTGTTTTGTTTTGTTTTTCCTCCTGCTTATGTTGCCCTCTGAGATTCCAAAACTACACACAGACCTGCTGGTGAGAGGGTTTCCTGGTGTTTTGAAACTTCTCCTCCTTCACAACTCCCTCCCTGGGATGAGTCTCCATCCTTAACTCTTTCGTCTCTCTTTCTATCTTTTATATTTTGTCCTACCTCCTTTTGAAGGGAATGGGCTGCCTTTCTGGGGGCCTGGCGTCCTCTGCCAGCATTCAAAAGTTGTTCTGTGAAATTTGCTCAGCGTTGAAATGATCTTTTGATGAATTTGTAGGGGAGAACATGATCTCTTCGTTCTTTTCCTCCACCATCTTAGGACAGCAACCCCCCCCCCCCCCACCCCGCAATAGAGTTTTTGTCTATCATTTTCTTCCTTAGTCTCTTATTTTGTGTTTAGTTGTTGGTGGTGTTTTTTTTTTTTTTTTTTTTAATTGTGGAGCATTTGATTCTCTTCTTTTTTTCCTTTTGTGTATATTTATGTATATATTCTTTTTGTGATTACAATGAGGACTATATAAAACATCCTAAAATTAAAACAGTTCAATCTATTTTATTTATTATTTTTTTTAGTTCAATCTATTTTAAACTGGCATTAACTTCAATTGCTAATAAAATTTCTGCTCTTTTTAAATTGTTTCCCTTTTTGTTATTGATTCACAAAATATATCTTTTAATATTTCATACCCATTAACATAGATCTTATTCTATGTTATTAGAATAATAATAATCTATATTAAATTTCTCATATGTGGAAAAAAAAATTTGTTGCTTTCAAGATTCTGCCTTTATCTTTGTCTTTGGACTGATTGTGTGTCTTGGTGTGGTTTTCTTTGAGTTTTTCTCCTGCTTAGAGTTTGTTGAGTTTCTTGTATTTGTATATCAATATTTTCCTTCAAACTTTGAACATTTTTGACCAATATGCTTTCAAATAAACTCTCTGCCCCTTTCTTTGTCTTTTTCTGGAACTCCCATAATGTACATAATATTCTGTGTGATAGTTTTCCATAAGTCCCTTAAACTGTTCATTCTTCGTCATTGCTTTTTTTAATATTTCAAACTCAATAATTCCATATGGGTTGTCTTCAAGTATACTATTGGGTTGGTCAAAAGGTTCATTCAGTATTTTCTGTAAGATGTTATGAATTATTTCTTCTGCTTGTTCAAGTCTGCTGTTGAAATCGTCCAGTGAGGTTTTTTCAATTTTTTTTTTTTTAATGTTTAGAATTTGTTTTGTTCTTTCTTTTCAGCTGTATCTCTTTGTTGATATTCACACTTTGTTCATGTTTCATTTTGCTGATTTGCTTTAGGTTTCTGTCAAAGTTCTCCTTTCCTTTTGAGCATATTTAAGAAACATTGTTTTAAATATTCATCAAATTCAAGGCCTGTCTTTCTTATCATTGATTTCTGGAAATTAGTTTCCTGAAATGAGCTCAGATTTTCTATTTCTTTGTATCCTTTGTCATCTTTTATTTCAAACTGGGCTTTTGAAATAATAACCACCTCTCCCAATAAAGGAGCATCTTCAGCAATCACCCCTGCATGAATGTTCAAGGTGTCCTCTGGACTTTTCTTGAGATAGGTATCCCTAGGCCTGTGAATATACCCTGTTGCTTAAGTCCCCATTTACACACATGGTTTCTAAAGTCATCATTTCCCATATGAGACATCTTTGGTTTTTTCTGTGGTTCATAGATGTTCTATGTATTCCTCTCCCTCTACTCTGTCCCTAGATGCCTAAAGGTTCTATAGTCCTCCTGCAGGCCTCATGCATCAGTCTTCCCATCACTATATTTTTGTGGCCTCCAACCTGATATTTAAACTATGTCACTGTTTCCATAAATGCTCCATATCAGGTGAAACAGAAACCAGTCCTTTGGGCAGCTCCAAGACAAACCAGATATTTGCAAAGAAGCTCCATTCTATTTTTCTTTAGTCCTGAGGGAGGAAGCAAGAACTGGAGGACTTGTTACCAACCAGACTGCACTATGTCAAGAATGGTATGGTGCATGGGCAAGCACAAATGTCACACAATTTCCTTATTGTAGTTTTTTTGGGAAGAGGAGGGATTTCTTGGTTGGTGCAGCTCCTTAACTGGTTTCTGGAGTTCCCACAAAGCTACTCTGGTCTGTATATTGTTGATTGCTTGGTGTATCCACAGGACAGTGAACATGTGGATCTTCCTAGCTCCACTATCTTGTTGATATCACTTACTTGCACTCATTCTTGTGTTATTAAAAAATGGCAAAATAATTGAATTTTTCTTCTGTGTTTTTCTTTTTAAATTAAAAATAATGTCTCTAAAACTCTCCAGTAGTTTTTGGTTGTAGTTATATTTTATTAATTGTTACTATTAGCTAATATTTTACAGGGTAAACATATCAACACACATGTATTCATCAAACTATTACAAAATGTATGTTAGTCCATGTTCTTACTACTTCAAACTTTCCTGCTATCCTATCAAGGAAATGTTTCCTAGTTTAGTTTTTTGTATTATGAATACTTTATAATAGAATTCTAGGGTAAAATATAATGTCAATATTCAGCTTTAGAAGATAATGGCCAATTATTTTTCAATGTAAATTTGCTCATTTAAATTCCTACCAACAGATTATGTGAGTTTGCATGGATCCACATCTTTGTTAGCATTTCTTTAATGCTTGTCAAATAATGGGTGTAAAATGGGGTCACATTGCAATTGTAATACAAATCTTTTGGTTAACAATTAAATTGAACACCTTTTCCAGATTTCATTTGATTTCTTGAGATTAACTCAGCTTGATCATGTTGTTTCACTGTAAGTATACATCATTGATTTTTTTTTCAAAAATAAATATCTTCTCATTAATATCATGACTTGACCTTGCAAATCAGATTTCTGTATAAAAAATGTTAACTGGTAACCATTCTTTAATATCATAAATATTATAGTGCATTACAAATCTATTTCAAAGCATAAATTTAGTGAAATACTTATTAAAGGAATTAAAATCTGTCATGTTAAGATGTAAAATGCCTTAAATAGCACTTGCTTTTTACCAAATAAGTAATGTTTTTTTAAAAGCAGCAGTTGCTTTGTTTGTAATAACATGGTACCTCTTATTGCTTAAAACACACTCTGACATTCCTCCAACTATATTTAGATTTATCATTTGACATTCTCTAATGTATGATTCTTTTTAATATATGTTGTAATTGAGAGATGTTAAACTGTAAATTTTTATATATGCATTATGAAAAATGTATTATATAGCTCCATGTATTCTATGTGTCCAAAAATATATAGTATTAGAAAAGAAAAAAATTCTATCCATTCTGTTAGAGAATGGTAACCAGGAAGAAATCTTTCAGGCTACTACTTTAGTATTTTTGAAATCTTTTTTCAGATTCTTATAGGAATACTATATAATAGTATTTCAGTTGTAGTTGATCTCTCTTTTCGGTATGACTGCTTTTAAGGTCTTGTATTTATCTTTGCACTTTTATAATTTATAATCACTACAATAATTTTAAGTGAGTTATAGTTATTTTTCATTATAAATTACTTCTCATTTCTAAAGATATATTCATTTATTTAACAAACACTTATTAACATTAACTGCATACCTAATCCTTGCCAGGTAGAGTTCTACATTCCGATGATACAGTGATAACCAAAACAGATAAAAACACACTACTCTTTTGGAGTTTTACTTCTTCCTGTATTTGATCATTTCTAGAAAAATTTTAGTGGTGCTATTTTCAAAAACGGACCGTCATCCATTCTCTCAGAACTGCTTTTTTGAGTCTCTGATTAAAAACATTTGAAACCTTTTCATTTTTTCACATGTATTATCTTCTTTTTAATATTTTATCATTTTTTGACTCTCTGTATTTTATTAAGATCTATCTTACAAGATATTCAGATATTACAATTCAGTTCAGTTCAGTTCAGTCTCAGTCGTGTCCGACTCTTTGTGACCCCATGGACTGCAGCACGCCAGTCTTCCCTGTCCATCACCAACTCCCAGAGTTTACCCAAACTCATGTCCATTGAGTCAGTGTTGCCATCCAACCATCTCATCCTCTTTCATCTGCTTCTCCCCCTGCCTTCAATCTTTCATGAATATACTATTCAACTAATCTACTTTTAACAGCTCCTTTCAGTTTGATACTTTTATTTTAAATGTTTATTATTTTATTGAAATAAAATTTGCATACTATAATGCATAGCTCTTAATTTTGTATTTGTATAAACTTTGGCAATTGAATTCATCTTTGTAATCCTCTCCCAAGTTAAACTGCAGAAAATTCCCATGTCTCACTCATAACATTCCTTTAAATTCTTTTTTAGTTACCATAGATCCCTGAAAGCATCACAGTAGATTCGTCTTATCTGTTGTTGTACTTTGTATAAATAGTTGGGGAAAGTAGATTGAAGGGGTGAATATTCTGTGAGTGTAGTTTAAGTGTAAATAATTTGTGACTGGAAAGCAGAATATGGTAATTAAAAATGTCCACAGACACTTTTTCACTCCTTCCATCATGAGATGAAACCTTCTCTACCTCAATATAGTCCAGCCCTGCAACTTACTTGGCTAATACAGTGCAACAGAAAAGAAATTGCATGTTTTCAGAGACAAATGATAGAGTTGCATTGGCTTTCTGATGTATTAAAGGGAATGGGAAGGAATGTGCTGCTGCTGCTGCTAAGTCGCTTCAGTCGTGTCCGACTCTGTGAGACCCCATAGATGGCAGCCCACCAGGATCCCCCATCCCTGGGATTCTCCAGGCAAGAACACTGGAGTAGGTTACCATTTCCTTCTCCAGTGCATGAAAGTGAAAAGTGAAAGTGAAGTCGCTCAGTCGTGTCCAACTCAGTGACCCCATGGGACTGCAGCCCACCAGGCTCCTCCGTCCATGGGATTTTCCAAGCAAGAGTACTGGAGTGGGGTGCCATTGTGGGAAGGAATGTAGTGGCCATTTATTTGCATATATACACCTTCACCCAGTTATTTCATCAAACATTAATCTATGTGTTGCCATCAAGGTATTTTTCAGAGATGATTCGAACTATAATCTACCCAGAGTTTAAATTAATCAAAAGGGAGACTACCATGGCTAGAATTGACTAAATAAGTTAAAACTCATTTAAAAATGGTTATATGCCTCCTGTGTGAGGGAGATTCCAGACCTGAGTGTGCAATTGCTCTCTGTCCCTTAGGCTTTCCTTTCTGACTGCCACCTGTGGACAGAAAGCTCCATACAATGCCAATGGACTTTCATCCTTAGCACTATTGTCCCCTCTGGAGGACCTGTCCAATGGAATCTGGACTCAAAGTAGGAGATAGATGGACCCTTGTGCCAGATAGCTGGAGTTTGTCAAGTGGAGTAAAACTGAAGCTTTGTCCTTAGCCAGACAAGAACAATATCCCATTACTTTCTCCACTGATATGGACGGAATAAACTGGCATTGGGGAATCTGTTGCAGCAAAAAAAGACATGAGGTTTTTCTTAAGTAGAAATAAGTCTTTCCTTTTCTGATAAACAAGGAAGATAAGGAAACAATGAACAGGCTAGGGAAACAACATAGACAGGCCTGAAATAGTTCAGAAATCTTGATTACTCTTTAGCTGTTACACCTAAAAAACACCTGTAGCTAGACTTGTCCTCCACAAAGCTAAACAAAGCTATTTACTCTATGACTCCATATGAATTATACTCTGCACCTGGTATTCTCCTCCCCCTACTCGCCCTTGTAGCATTCTGCATTCAAAAAGATCAGGGGCTGATAACCTCAGAAACACCAGACCTTGTTGTTGAGCCACCTGATGGTATCTTTGGCAGTAAATTTGCAGAAGCAAAGAAAAATGTTAAGACCTTCATTAGTCTGAGTCTTATCATCTAATCTAGACCACCAGCCCCTGGATATAAAACCTCTCCCTGTTCCCCAGAGAAAGGGGCACAGTTCTTAAGGTTCTAGCCTGCTGTGTTTCCTCTTTGCCTGGCAAAAGCCAAAGCTACTCTTTCTTGTTCCTTCAAAATTCTGTCTCTGTATTTCTTTTTAGTATCTGCGCACAAAGAGCCAATATTTTAGAATCAGATTTGCTTAGCCAATCTCCACAATTGCATGAGATTCCTTGTAACAAATAAATAAAGATGTATATATGATTTCTTACTAGTTCTCCTTCTCTTGTTGAAACCTGACTGATACAGTATTTAGGCAGCAATAGATAGCTAATATGGGGCTTCCCAACTGGTGCTAGTGGTAAAGAACTCTCCTGCCAATGCAGGAGACATTAAGAGACACAGGTTTGACCCCTGGGTTGGGAAGATCCCCTGGATGAGGGCATACCAACACACTCCACTATTCTTGCTTGGAGAATCCCATGAACAGAGGAGCCTTGTGGGCTACAGTCCATAAGGTCACAAAGAGTCAGACATGACTGAAGCAACTTAGCACAGCACAGCACAGCAGATAGCAAATATGGGTTTTTGTTTTTGTAGTGGGGTGCTGCTGTAATAAGTACGTAAAAATGTGAGAATAGTTTTGAACCCAGGGATAGGTGGAAGACCTTTTAAGAACATAATAAAGTCTAAATCACCCTAAACAGACCGGTAGAAATGTGGATTTGGAGGACACTGCTGGTAAGGGCTCAGAAGAAGGATAGGAAAATATTATTGGAAAATAGAGGAAGGGGAAGTCATTGTTTTATAGCTGCAGAGAGCTTAGCAGAATTGACACTTGCAATTATGTAGAAAGTACTTTCAAGTGATAAATATTTAGCTATTGACTAAAAAAAAAATGAAAGTTATGTTTTATTCAGGACCCTTACTGAGAAATAGAGTTCAGAAGACAGCCTCTCAAATAGCTTTGAGGAAGTGTTCCAAAGACGTAATGGAGGAGCCAGGATATATAGGAGTTTTTGCTGGGAAAAAAAAAAAAAAAAGTAGTTGAACATCAAAATATTGTTGCTAATCACAAAAAATACAGACATCTCAAGTTAAGGATATTAGTGATTTTCTATGTATGGGAAGATGCAGGAGTCTGGGCTCATTGAAATCATTCCTTGATATGTCGTTTAACTTACCTAGGGCCAGTATCTTGTTTTTCTCCAAACTGAATTCCCCTCAGGGTGCTGCAGTAACTGATGGCAGGCAGCATTGTTTACATGAATGGCATGCAACATTTTAGGGGTTTGTTGTCCACATAGTTAAGAAGATTTTCAAACAAACTGTTCAAGGCACAGCATGGTTTTTCTTGTAACTTATAGTAAAATGCAAAAGAAAGATAAAATTGAGGGAAGAAGTGTTAGATCAAAAAGAAGCAGGATCTGATGATTTTGGAAATAACCTATGGGAATGTCAAAAGACAATAAATTAAGAGATTTACTGTAAGGAAAATGTGCTCCAGAGAAAAGGCTGAGGGTGACTACTTTCCTGAAGCCCCAGAAAGATCAAATATCAAAGTATTTAGTCACATAAAAGGGTCTTTAAAAAGATTAAGAGTGTGCCTCACAGATCCTTTAAATTGTATCAGAGGACCACTTGGAAGTTTAAAGTCATTCTCTCTCATCCATCTTAGCTGGAGCCAGAATTACAGAAGGGATTATCCTGAAAAGAGCAGTGAGTTTGTCCTTTGTGTAAAGGAATGAATCCCTCTGAAATAAATAGTATGCTCACAAAGTTCTTAAGAAATTAATATAGTAGAAACACTGCCAGCTTAGAATAAAAGAGACAGACACAATTAAAAATAAAAAGTATCTCTTAGACCCCAAAAATTCTACTGGCAGAAAGCAGTCTGAGCTGCAAATAAATGCTACTTTACATGAAAAATGAAGGATGAATCAGAAGCAGAAATAAAACTCCTGCAAGGACAGAGCCAAGAGGCAGGCAGAATTACCCCAAGTCCTTGAAACTGACCAAGGGATTTTGGCTGGAGTTTGCCTGTCTGGATTACATAACTGCCTTGAAGCAGTAACTGTTTTCAGCTTCTATTCCTCCTCATTTATTTTTATTTTTTTATTTTTTTTATTCCCCCTCATTTAAACTGAGATGTCTATTGCTGTCATCTTATGCTTTTCCCATCATTGTATATTGGGTGTTGTATTAGTCTTCCCGACCCAGTGATTGAACCCTCATCTCTTATGTTTCCTGCTTTGGCACGCAAGTTCTTTACCAATAACGCCAGCTGGGAAGCCCATTGTATTAGTCAGGATTCTCCAAATATAAAACAGAACCAGTACAATGTGTTATTCAATATATACATATATATAATATATATTATATTATATACAGTATTTGAACATTCTTTAACAAGGCCTTTCTTTGGGATTGAACTGAAAACTGACATTTTCCAGTCCATGTGGCCACTGATGAGTTTTCCAGATTTGCTGGCATATTGAGTGCAGTACTTTCACAGCATTATATTTTAGGATTTGAAGTAGCTCAACTGGAATATCATCACCTCCACTAGCTATGTTTGTAGTCATGCTTCCTAAGGCCCACTTGACTTTGCATTCCAGAATATCTGGCTATAGGTGAGTGATCACACCATCATGGTTATCTAGGTCATGAAGATCCTTTTTGTTTACTTCTTCTGTGTATTCTTCCCACCTCTTCTTAATATCTTCTGCTTCTGTTAGCTCCATAATATTTCTGTCCTTTATTATGCTCATCTTTGCATGAAATGTTTCCTTAATCTCTAATTTTCTTGAAGAGATCTTTAACTTTCCCATGCAAATGTTTTCCTCTGTTTCTCTGCATTGATAGTTGAGGAAGGCTCTCTTATCTCTTCTTGATATTCTTTGGAACTCTGCATTAAAATGGGCATATCTTTCCTCTTCGCCTTTGCTTTAGTGTCTCTTCTTTTCTCAGCTATTTCTAAGCTCTCTTCAGACAACAATTTTGCCGTTGTGCATTTCTTTTTCTTGTGGATGGTCTTGATTGCTGCCTCCTGTAAATTGGCACCCTGTCTATCAGATCTAATCCCTTGAATCTATCTATCACTTCCACTGTATAATCATAAGGGATTTTCTTCAATTTAATTCTAAATTTAAGGTTAGCTTTCATTCCAATCCCAAAGGAAAAAAAAAAAAAGTCAAAGAATGTTGAAACAATAGCAAAATTGCACTCATCTCACATGCTAGCAAAGTAATGCTCAAAATTATCCAAGTCAGGCTTCAACAGTATGTGAACCATGAACTTCCAGATGTTCAAGCTGGATTTAGAAAAGGCAGAGGAACCAGAGAACAAATTGTCAGCATCTGTTGGATCATTGAGAAAGCAAGAGAGTTCCAGAAAAACAGCTACTTCTGCTTTATTGACTATGCCAAAGCCTTTGACTGTGTAGATCACAACAAACTGTGGAAAATTCTTAAAAAATTGAGAATACCAGACCATCTTACCTGCCTCTTGAGAAATCTGTATGCAGGTCAAGATGGAACAGTTAGAACTGGACATGGAACAACAGACTGTTTCCAAATCGGGGAGGGAGTACGCCAAGGCTGTATATTGCACCCTGTTTATTTAACTTATATGCAGAGTACATCATGAGAAACGCTGGACTGGATGAAGTGCAAGCTGAAATCAAAATTGCCAGGGGAAATATCAGATGACACCAGAAAGTGAAAAACTAAAGAGCCTCTTGATGAAAGTGAAACAGGAGGGTAAAAAAGTTGGCTTAATACTCAACATTCAGAAAACTAGGATCATGGCATCCTGTTCCATCACTTTATGGCAAATAGATGGAGAAACAGTGGAAACAGTGACAGACTTTACTTTTGGGGGCTCCAATATTACTGCAGATGGTAACTGCTACCATGAAATTAATAAAACACTTGCTCCTTGGAAGAAAAACTATGACCAACCTAGACAGCATATTAAACAGCAGAGGCATTATTTTACCAACAAAAGCCCATCTATTCAAAGCTATGGCTTTTCCAGTAGTCATGTGTGGATGTAAAGAAAGCTGAGTGCTGAAGAATTGATGCTTTTGAACTGTGGTGTTGGAGAAGACTCTTGAGAGTCCCTTGGACTGCAAGGAGATCCAACCAGTCCATCCTAAAGGAAATCAGTCCTGAATATTCATTGAAAGGACTGATGCTGAAGCTTAAGTTCCAATACTCTGGCCACCTCATGCAAAGAATTAACTCATTTGAAAAGACCCTGATGCTGGGAAAGATTGAAGGCAGGAGGAAAAGGCGATGACAGAGGATAAGATGGTTGGTTTGCATCACTGATGCAATGGACATGTGTTTGAGTAGACTCTGGGTGTTAGTGATGGACAGGGAGGCCTGGCGTGTTTCAGTCAATGGAGTCACAAGGAGTCTGCCACAACTGACTGACTGAACGGCTGACTTACTGACTGATTATATATATATATATATATATATATATATATATATATATATATATATTTGTATTTTATATATAAACATATTTTAATATCATATATATTTTAGTATATATATTAGTATTTATATATTTTTTAGTTGATATATATATTTGTTTTATATGTGTGTGTGTATATATATATATATATATATCCATGGTGGTTAAGATAGTAAAGAATATGACTACAGTGTGGGAGACCTAGGTTTGATCCCTGGGTTGGTAAGATCCCCTGAAGAAGGAAATGGCTACCCACTCCAGTATTCTTGCCTGGGGAATCCCATCAACAGAGGCAGACTACAGTCCATGGGGTCACAAAGAGTCTGACACGACTGAGCCGCTAAGAATAGCACACAGCATATATATATATATATATATATATATATATATATATATATGGCATATCAATGCCTCTATCTATATGAATATATATATATATATATATATATATTGGTTCAGTTAAGGTCACACACACAATTAACCATCACAGGTGTATGTGGACCATTGAAAATTTCGTATGGACTTTGGTGGGAATGTAAAATATTCAGTCATTTGGAGAAAGACTGTGGTAATTTCTTTAAAGCTACACATGTACCTAGGCAACTCACTCCAGTAATCTTGCCTGGAAAATCCCATGCATGGAGGAGCCTGGTAGGCTGCAGTCCATGGGGTCATGAAGAGTCAGACACTTACTGAGTGACTTAACTTTCACTTTTCACTTTTATGCATTGGAGAAGGAAATGGCAACCCACTCCAGTGTTCTTGACTGGAGAATCCCAGGGATGGTGGAGCCTGGTGGGCTGCCGTCTGTGGGGTCGCACAGAGTCAGACACGACTGAAGCGACTTAGCAGCAGCAGCAGCAGCAGGCATTTAAGTAAAAGAAAAAGAGACACATTTACACAATGGCCTGCACATGAATGTTTATAGTAGTTTTATTCACTGTAGTGAAAAACAAAAGGAAATAATTTTGATATGTTCTGCTATGATCTATATGTGACCTCTATTCTCAAATTCATATATTGAAATCCTAGTGCTGAAAATGATTAAATTAGGACATGAGACACTTTGAAAGTGCACAGGTCAGGAATATAGAGCCCTTTGAATGGGATTAATTCTCATATAAGTGATCCTATGGGCTTTACCACTAGCACATGTGGTGCTATCAGTAAAGAACTCATCTGCTAATTCAGGAGACATAAGAGACATGGGTTTGATCCCTGGGTCTGGAAGATTCCCTGGAGGAGGGCATGGCAATCCACACCCATATTCTTGCCTGGAGAATCCCATGGACAGAGGAGCCTGGCGGGCTACAGTCCATGAGGTCACAAAGAGTCAGACACAACTGAAGCAAATTAGCATGCACACACACAAGAGATCCCACACAACTCTCTAGCTGCTTCCACTATATGAGATCACACTAATAATATGGCAGTCTGCAAACTGAAAGAGGAGCTTCACCAGAACTTGACCATGCTATCACCATAATATTAGATCTCCAGCCTCCAGAATAGTGAAAAATAAATATCTAAACACCTAGCCTGTGTTATTTGGTTATAGCAGCCTGAACAGATTAATATATGTGGTTAAGAGTGAAACAAAGTATGATATATCTACAAATAGAAAAAAAAAAACTCAGTAATAAAATAAATGACCAATTGTTAAGCAAAATAACATGAATTAATGTCAAAAGTACTTTGCCAACAAAGGTCCATCTAGTCAAGGCTATGGTTTTTCCAGTGGTCATGTATGGATGTGAGAGTTGGACTGTGAAGAAAGCTAAGCACTGAAGAATTGATGCTTTTGAACTATGGTGTTGGAGAAGACTCTTGAGAGTCCCTTGGACTGCAAGGAGATCCAACCAGTCCATTCTAAAGGAGATCAGTCCTGGGTGTTCATTGGAAGCACTGATGCTAAAGCTGAAACTCCAAAACTTTGGCCACCTCATGTGAAGAGTTAACTCACTGGAAAAGACCCTCATGCTGGGAGGGATTGGGGGCAGGCGGAGAAAGGCATGACAGAGGATGAGATGGTTGGATGGCATCACCGACTCGATGGACATGAGTTTGAGTAAACTCCGGGAGTTGGTGATGGACAGGGAGGCCTTGTGTGCTGCAATTCATGGGGTCACAAAGAGTTGGACATGACTGAGCGACTGAACTGAACTGAACTGAACTGAATGTCAAAAGTGTTATGCAAAGTGAAAGAAGCCACACAAAAATAACTACATAACATATAGCTTCACTCATTGGTCATTCTGGAAAAGGTCACACTGAAATAGAGCAGGATCCTATGGTCCTTGCCTCTCATGTCCTTCACTTGCCTTTTGTCTGTGGAAAAGCTTTAGCCAAAGAATGAGTTTAATCAGAGAACTGAGAAAAATATACAAACAAAGGAAAACAATCAAAGATGACCAAATAATAATAATGTAGTCACTTATAGTCAAGAACATTTAGTTCTTGTCAAGAACTATAGATAATATTGTAAGCCATATCTTGGGATCTGTCCTTTAGATATTGAAACCCCCCTCTAGGTGGAAGAAGTTAACTACATGATGACCAGACTGTAGCCATGACATAAGCTGGCCACAATTCTGAGAACTGGCCTCAATAAAATGGGAATAAAACAACTATGGAACTGAAGATTAATTGTACTTAAAGCAGTTAACATGAGGCTGGTCAGATTGCCAATGATCAATTTCAAGATTATTGTCAGAGCTGACTATACTCTTTCTACATATAGCCCCCTCCCTCAGGCTATAAAAGCTCTTGTCCACTGATAGTCAATGGGAAGAGCCAACTTCTGAATGAGTCCCTCCCACCTATAGTGGCTGGCATTCAAAATAAAGCAAGTTTCCTTTCCAACAACCTGGCCTCTTTATTGTTTTTTGTGTGGTGAGCAGTTGGACCCCACTTTCTGTTACACTATTATACATTAGTCTGTCTTAGTTAAGTGAAAAAAGAGACTCCCTGGCTTTGAAGTAGAGGAGTAGTTTGGTCCATAGCAATATAGGACTGATATTCAGATAAACATAGACTTAGTTCAGTTTTTTTTTTTTTTTTTTTAAGTTTTCTGCATTTATCCAGCTATTTAATCTTTCTCTTCTTTTTCTTTCCTTCATGCCCATCTGGAATTCCATCTGTTTCCATCTGGTGTCTTCAGCTTGAAAAACTTCTTTTAGCATTTCTTATAGGGTATGAAGATCTCCTGGAGAAGGAAATGGCAACCCACTCCAGTATCCTTGCCTGGAAAATCTCAGGAGCCTGGTGAGCTGCAGTCCATGGGGTCGCAAAGAGTCGAGCACGACTGAGGGACTCTTACTTACTTACTATAGGGTATGTAGCTCAGTTGGTAAAGAATCTGCCTGCGGTGCAGGAGACCCGGGTTCGATTCCTGGGTTGGGAAGATCTCCTGGAGAAGGAAATGGCAACCCACTCCATTATCCTTGCCTGGAAAATCTCATGGACAGAGGAGTCTGGTGGGCTGTAGTCCATGGGGTCACAAAGAGTCGGGCACGACTGAGCGACTAACACTTATTTACTTACTTATATCTACTGGAGACAAATTGTTTTATATTTCATCTGTCTCAAAATGTCTTTATCTTCTTTCATTAAAAAATAACTACTGAATTATAATTTTATACAATAAAATGGATCTATTTAATTTTATAGTGTAATTATTTTAACATATGTATACAGCCATGCATATAACGCCTTAAGCAAGGTATAATACTTTTTCATCATGCCAAAATTTTCCACATACCCCTTTCCATTAAATCTCTGCTTCACATCCCAGGAAGCAGGCAACACTAATTTACTTTCTATGAATAGATTACAATCATCTTTCCTAGAGTTTTATATAAGTGATATCTTAGAGCATATTCTCTTTTGTGCTTGGTAAATAGTGATTCTAAAGGTCATACATTTTATTGTGTATGTCAGAAGTCTGTTAATTTGTATTATTGAGTAGTGTTCCTTTGTGTGGATATACCACAATTTATCTACTCTCTTGTTGATGGATATTTGGGTAGTTTTCTGTTTTTCCCTATTAGGATTAAAACTACTATTAACAGTCATGAGCAAGTTTACTGTGGATTTATGTTTCATACATCTTGGATAAGTACCTAAGAATTGAATTGCTAAGTCATAGGTAAATGTATGTTTAGACTAAGAGATGAATGGATGAATTTCCAAAATAGTTGCACTATATTTTATTATCATAAACATTATCATGAGAGACTCAGTTGCTCCATATACTTGTTATCAGATGGTTTTTTCTAGTATTTTTTATTTCAACTTTTCTAGTGTGTACTAGGGTCATGTCATTTTAGTTTTATGTTTCCCTGATGACTAATAATGCTAACCACTGTGGAAGGCAGAATAATGATATCCCAAAAATATCCACATCCTAATCCCTGGAATTTATGCTACCTTACATGGCAAAGGGGATGGAACAGGTGTGATTATCGATTAAGGACCTTGATATGAGATTATTTTGGATTAGTTAGGTGAGTCCAATTTAATTGCTGAGTCCTTAAAATTGTAGAATCTTTCCCAGCTGAGGTCAGGGTTAGAGGGAGATATGAAGGCTGTTGACTTTGAAGATGTAGAAGTGGGCTATGCATCAATTAATGTGGGAGTCTTTAAATGCTGAAAAAATGGGTGGGGGAGTCTTTCCTAGAGTCTCTAGAAAGGAGTGCAGCCCTGTGTATACATATTAATTTCAGCCCAAGGAGACCCATGTCAGTTTCTAAACCTACAAATTTGTAAGATAATAAATATGTTGCTTTAAACCACTAAATTTCTGGTCATTTCATATAGCAGTAATAGAAAACTAATGCAAACATGTTTTACTGTGCTTATTTGCTATCCATAGATCTTTGATTAGGTGTCTATTCAAATATTTTATTCAAATACTAGATTGTTTGAATTTTTATAATTGAATTGTATAATTACTAGACACAAGTTATTTGTCAAACATATGGCATTTGTTTCCTGTTGGTGAATAAGTTATCACACACTTAAATTTATAAAAATTTATTACCTCACAATGTTCACAGGACAGGAGTCTGTGGATGGTTTAACTGGGTCTTCTTTCAGGCTATAATTAAGGTGCTGAATGGAACTGTGATTTCCATCAGAGTGTTGGTTGTTGGAAGAATTTATTTCCTGACTGAGGTTCCTATTTCCTTGCTAGCTATCTTCCAGGGACCACTTTCTGTGCTTATAAAATATTCATTGTTCTTTGTCATGTAGCTTCCCTATTAGGCAGTTTAAAACATATACATTTTATTTCTTTCAGGTAAGTAAGAGCAGGTCTACTGTTGCTTTTTGTTTCTTTTAAAGATTTAACCAACTTATTATATCTGACCAACCCAGGATAGCCTTCCTTTGGTTTAACTCAGAATGAATTAATCAGTAACTTACCTATGGAAATGATACCCACTGATATATATTTGTTTATCCTACACATAAAGGAAGTTGATTATACAAGGGAGTACAGCAGGGGATGAGAATGAAAGGGGCAGCATTTCAGAACGTTGCCAATCACAAGGATGTATTGCAAAGACTTCCTCTCAATCGATGATTTCTTTTTCCATTTTAAAATGCCGTCATTCAAGGAGTAGACTTTTTAAAACATTATTGAGGTATAATTGACATATTATATTAATTTAAAATATAAAATGTGACTCAATATTTGTATATTTTGTTAAATGACTATCACAATCAGTTCAGTTCAGTCAGTCAGTTGTGCCCTGCTCTTTGCAATCCCATGAACTTCAGCACACCAGGCTTTCCTGTCCATCACCAACTCCTGGAGCTTGCTCAAACTCATGTCCATCGAGACAGTGATGCTATCCAACCATCTCATCTTCTGTCATCCCCTTCTCCTCCTACCTTCAATCTTTCCTAACATCAGGGTCTTTTCCAATGAGTCGGTTCTTTGCAGCAGGTGGCCAACATATTGGAGTTCAGCATCAGTACTTCTTATGAATATTTAGGACTAATTTCCTTTAGGATGGATTGGTTTGATCTCCTTGCAGTCCAACTCTCAAGAGTCTTCTCCAACACCACAGTTCAAAAGCGTCAACCCTTCGGTGCTCAGCTTTCTTTATAGTTCAACCCTCACATCCATACTTGACTACTGGAAAAACCGTAGCTTTGACTAGATGGACATTTGTCAGCAAAGTAATGTCTCTGCTTTTTAATATGCTATCTAGGTTGGTCATAACTCTTCTTCCAAGGAGCAAACATCTTTTAATTTCATGGCTGCAGTCACCATCTGCAGTGACCATCTGCAGTGATTTTAGAATCAAAGAAAATAAAGTCTGTCACCATTTCCATCCTTGCACTATTTGCCATAAAGTGATGGGACCGGATGCCATGATCTTAGTTTTTGATTGTTGAGTTTTAAGCCAGCATTTTCACTCTCCTCTTTCATGGTTCAACTTGTAAAGAATCCACCTGCGATGAGGGAGACCTGGGTTCGATCCCTGGGTTGGGAATATTCCCTGGAGAAGGGAAAGGCTAACCATGCCAATATTCTAGCCTAGAAAATTCCATGTACTGTATAGTTCATGGGGTCATAAAGAGTCAGACACGACTGAGCAACTTTCACTATTAACTTTAGTCACCATGATGTACATTGCATTTCTATGATTTCTTTATTTTATAACTGAAAGTTTAAAACATTTGACTCCATTCACACAATTCTCCCAGCCCTCAGCCCTGCTGCCACACAATCTATTCTCTGTATATAAGAACATTTTTAAAGAAATTATCAGAGTTTACATGCAACTGAGGACGTGATGTATGCCTTTATCAGCCTAACATTTAACTTAACATAATGCCCTCAAAGTCCATTTACATTGTTGTGATGTCCTTCTTTCAATGGCTAAATAATATTCCATTGTCTGTGTGTGTGTGTGTACACCATATTTTTATATTCATTCATCTTTAATTGATATAAATTTTTCCATACCCTGGCTATTAGAAATAATGTAGCAATAAACATGGGGGTATTATAACTTTTTGATAGTGTTTATTTTTTTTTAATACCGAGAAATAAAATTGCTGGATCACATGGAAGCTACATTTTTAATTTTTGAGGAACTTCTATACTGGTTTCCCATAACTGCTCTGTTTTATTCCTACCCACAGTGCACAAGTTTTCCCTTTTCTCCACACCTTTGCCAATACTTATTGTCACTTATGTTTTTTTCAGTGTCTATAGTTAATTTTATTTTAATATAATTTAAGCACATATCATTTAGAAAATAACAAGAAAAATTTATGTACTAGAGTTGATGCCATTACATTTGGACAAAGCTGGCAAGTTCCTGCTACTAGCATAGCTCAGGAGGCAACACCAAGGTGACCTAATATATTGGAATAAATGTTGTGGCTTTTGGCCCACAGTTTGATAGCTCTCAGGGTTAACCTGAAGTTGTCAGTGTTTGGCACTAGATGTAAAATTTCATTGGTTACTGTGCAATCGTTAAGACTTCTTATACATATCTAAATTTTTAAGCAGACTGTCATATTTTAAGTCCAAGTCTTCTGGAATAGTCTGAAGTGCTAATCTTGCAAACAAAATATCAGTCTCTATCCCATCGAACAGTTTGATAACTGGTACAAATGCCTCTTCAACAGCTCTTAAATCTTTTATTTCTCCCTGTAATTTCAACTTAACATAGAATGAGGAGAAAAAGTCACTTTGATCAACATGTGTTGGTGTAACACACAATGCATCAATATTGGTGTCTTTTCTATGTACTCCTGTTCTATAAGATCCAGATATAAACATTTTCCCACCAACATGTTCAATTACAGATTGTGGAAGATTCTTGCTTTTACTGATTTCTCTTATCCACTCTTACCAGGTTAACTTTCCCAAAATTAAAATCCTGCACTGAAGTTCCTCTTATTCTTCAAAAATCTGAAAAGTCTTCAGAATCTCTACTAGTTTCTGTGTAAGTAGGCAGTCAGTCTCCTTGGGGGCTGCTAATCTGAAGGGATTAGAAACTGGGAAGGCCATTGACTCCTGCACTGGCACCCAGTCATACCCTGTCCCCCTAGTCTGCTACTGCAGCCATACTCTGGGCATGACCCACTGAGGCGGGAAGGAAGGGTGTGGGCTGAGTCAGCCCCGTGCCCAACCTCACTCTAACTTAGGACTAAAGTATTTTATTTTAAAATAAAAGTGTTGATTTCAAAATTTGCTAATTGCCTTTTTACTAGAGGCACTATAATGTATCATTCAATCCAGAACACTTAAAAATTATATATAACTCAAACAAACACACACACATATTTAATATAGCATCTTAAGTGCATAGGTTGTGAATATTTACATATATCTGGGTGCATCTAAGTAACTGACACACAAAAGAAGGTTCAGTTCAGTTCACTTCAGTTGCTCAGTTGTGTCCGATTCTTTGTGACCCCATGAACCGCAGCACACCAGGCCTCCCTGTCCATCACCAACTCCCGGAGTTTACACAAACTCGTGTCCATTGAGTCGGTAATGCCATCCAACCATCTCATCCTCTGTCATCCCCTTTTCCTCCCTCCATCAATCGTTCCCAGCATCGGGGTCTTTTCAAAGAGGCAGCTCTTCGCGTCAAGTGGCCAAAGTATTGGAGTTTCAGCTTCAACATCAATCCTTCCAATGAACACCCAGGACTGATCTCCTTTAGGATGGACTGGTTGGATCTCCTTGAAGTCCAAGGGAATCTCAAGAGTCTTCTCCAGCACCACAGTTCAAAAGCATCAAAGCTCACCTAATTGTGCTGAGACAGAAGGCATAATCAGGACTGACTGTTTCCCTGTAAATTATTAGTGCTAGATTGTATCACATCAGGAAACACATTTCTTCTTGTACCATGCCTGGTGATGTTAAGATTGAATACCTGATGTTCATGGATTGGAAGAATCAATATAGTGAAAATGAGTATACTACCCAAAGCAATCTATAGATTCAATGCAATCCCTATCAAGCTATCAACGGTATTTTTCAGAAAATTAGAACAAATAATTTCACAATTTGTATGGAAATACAAAAAACCTTGAATAGCCAAAGCAATTTTGAGAAAGAAGAATGGAACTGGAGGAATTAACCTGCCTGACTTCAGGCTATACTACAAAGCAACTGTAATCAAGCCAGTATAGTACTGGCACGAAGAGAAACATAGATCAATGAAACAAAATAGAAAGCCCAGAGATAAATCCACGCACCTATGGACACCTTATCTTTGACAAAGGAGTCAAGAATATATAATGGAAAAAAGACAATCTCTTTAACAAGTAGTGCTGGGAAAACTGGTTAACCACTTGTAAAAGAATTAAACTAGAACACTTTCTAACACCATACACAAAAATAAACTCAAAATGGATTAAAGACCTACATGTAAGACCAGAAACTATAAAACTCCTAGAGGAAAACATAAGCAAAACACTCTCTGACATAAACCACAGCAGGATCCTCTATGAGCCACCTCCTAGAGTAATGGCAATAAAAGCAATAAACAAATGGGACCTAATTAAACTTAAAAGCTTTTGCACAACAAAGGAAACTATAAGCAAGGTGAAAATACAGCCTTCAGAATGGAAGAAAATAATATCAAACAAAGCAACTGACAAAGAATTAATCTCAAAAATATACAAGCAACTCCTGCAGCTCAATTCCAGAAAAATAAACCACCCAATCAAAAAATAGCCCAAAGAACTAAACAGACATTTCTCCAAAGAAGACATACAAATGGCTCACAAACACACGAAAAGATGCTCAACATCACTCATTATCAGAGAAATGAAAATCAAAACCACAATGAGGTACCATTTCACGCCAGTCAGAATGGCTGCTATCAAAAAGTCTACAAATGATAAATGCTGGAGAGGGTGTGGAGAAAAAGAAACCCTCTTACACTGTTGGTGGGAATGCAAATTAGTACAGCCACTATGGAGAACAGTGTGGAGATTCCTTAAAAAACTGGAAATAGAACTGCCATACGACCCAGCAATCCCACTGCTGGGCATACACACTGAGGAAACCAGAATTGAAAGAGACACATGTACTCCAATGTTCATAGGAGCACTGTTTCCAATAGTCAGGACATGGAAGCAACTTAGATGTTCATCAGCAGACAAATGGATCAGAAATCTGTGGTACATATACACAATGGAATATTACTCAGCTATTAAAAATAGTGCATTTGAATCAGTTCTAATGAGGTGGATGAAACTTGAGCCTATTATACAGAGTGAAGTACTTTGGAAAGAAAAACACCAATACAGTATATTAACACATATATATGGAATTTAGAAAGATGGTAATGATGACCCTATATGCAAGACAACAAAAGAGACACATATGTAAAGAACAGACTGTTGGACTCTGTGGGAGTAGGCGAGGGTGGGATGATTTGAGAAAATAGCATTGAAACATGTATATTATCATATGTGAAACAGATCACCAGTCCAGGTTTTATGCATGAGGCAAGGTGCTCAGGGCTGGTGCACTGGGATGACCCTTATGGATGGGATGGGGAGGGAGGTGGGAGGGAGGGTCAGGATGGGAAACACATGTACACCCATGGCTGATTCATGTGAATGTATGGAAAAACCACCACAATACTACAAAGTAATTAGCCTCCAATTAAAATAAAAAATAAAAAAAATTGAATTCCTGGTTAAGGTGTACATGACCAAATTTCAATTTTTGTCTATAAATGCCTTCTTGTCCAATGTATCAATTTACTTGAGGCACTTTCAAGCAAATTAATTCCATTCAACGAATTAGTATTTTCAAAATGTCCCCATTTCCTTTCTCCTCTGCTCCTTTAGAGCTGGGCATCTTTGGAGAGACAGTCACTTCTGCTTCTGTTTTCTCTCAGTTCACAGGCTTTCTTTTTTCATGTAGTCTTGTAAGTAGGCTGTGCATCCTGGAAGCAGGAAGCAGGAAGAGAGTGGAGTGGCCCAGAGTTCTGCTGTCTAAAGTCACCATGGAGTTTATTATAGTCACTTCTCTATCATTAATTATAAACATAGCTGTACTCTTTTACAGGTATTATGATTTCACTGCAGTTTTTTTTTTTTTTTTGTTAATACTGTTTTTCTGTGTACACACTCAGTGCAGAGCATATTGTCCTCCAGATATGGGAGTTGAAAATCACCAGCCAGTATTAGGAAAAGTGCCCTCCATTTTCCAGGCACCCAGGCCTGCCCAGTGTGAAACTGTAAACGAACTCAGCCTTCTGTGTTAGCAGGGAGACTTTCCCCATGGACCACATACCACCAGACCTCACAAGTCTCTTGTGATTGTACTGACTACATCTTCAGGGCCCTGGCTGTCATTCTGCTCTAGGCAGCAAACACAGCCTCTGGGTCAGGGGCAGAAGTTGACACAACTCCCTCAAGAGGCCGAGGAGCTCCCTCAAGGGCAGGTGGCCCCTCTGCAGGAAGAGCAGCCCCTTCAGAAGACATCATTTTCTCAACAGAGCATTCCAGTGGTATTTCCCCCTTTTCTATCTTTATTCTTTTCGATAGGAACAGGATCCTGGCCTCCTGAGCTCTGGCAGGAATATTTTTTGATGAGGATAGGCTTATTCACAGGGTCGTTTATATCCATCTAGTTTCCAGCCTTTGATGCTCAGTTTTAACTGCTGGCACCAAGCACAATTGACATCCCTATAGACCAGGTTGACAGGCTGCAGGACAGAAGGTAGAGGGGAGATGGGGATCGGAGTTGGTGTCTTTGGAAATTGTGATGTATCCCTGGATTTAAAGCTGTGCTATTTTTTATCTCTTTTTCTTTTGGTCCCCTGTGCAGAATTTTTTGCTATCTCTGCTTCACCAGAAGTTCCCTCTCCCTCTTCAGCTTCTACTTCTACTCCTATATTCTCCAGACTTCTCTGTGGTGCTGTCCTCCTTGTTTGTGCTCTCCATGCTCAGAAAAGTCAAGGCTGATAAAATGAAGACTCTCCTTACTTTGAAATCTCTGTTATCTTTTTGATAATACCCATTCTAACATGTGTGAGGAAGTATCTCGCTGTGGTTTTTTTTTTTATTATTCCAGTTTTACTGAAATATAATTGACATACAGCACTGTATAAGTTTAAGGTGCATGGCATAATGATTTGATATATATATATCATGGAATGATCACAACAATAAGTTTAATGAATATCCATCATCTTATATAGATACAAAATTAAAGAAATAGAAAAAAACATTTCCTTGTGATGAGTATTCTTAGGATTTACAGGCATAACAACTTTCATATAAAATACACAGCAGTGTTAATTATATTTATCATGTTGCACATTATATCCTCAGTACTTATTTGTCTTATAAGAGGAAGTTTGTTCCTTTTTACTGCCTTCATGCAGTCCCCATTCTTCCCAGATCCTGCCTCTGGTAATCACAAATCTGAACTCTTTTTCTATGAGTTTGTTTGATTGGTTGTTTATTTTTGAATTATAACTAACCAAAACACTTTGTTACTTTGTGCTACACAACATAGTGATTTGATATTTCTATACATTTTGTTCTTTCAGTTGTGTTGTACTTCTTTCAGGATCTTAGTCCCCTGGTCAGGGATTGAATCTGGGCCCTCAGGAATGAAAACATGTAGTCCTAACCACTTGACAACTAGAGAAGTCCCTTCCATACCTTTCTAAATGATCACCTTAGTAAGTCTAGTTATGATCTGTCACCGTATAAAGTTATCATATACTTTTTGACTATATTCTCCCACACTGTACATTTCATAACTGTGACATTTATTTTGCAACAGGAAGTTTGTCTCTCTGAATGTTTCTCACCTATTTATTTCTTGTTCGTACTTTTCTTTCTTTCAACTACATATATGCTCTCTATCAATAATTCTGTTTCTGTTTTGTTTGTTTCTTTGTTCTTAGATTCCACATATAAGTGAAATCATATAGTATTTTTCTTTCTGTCTAACTTATTTCAATTATCAAAATATCCTCTGGGTCCATCTATGTGGTTGCAAATGCAAAATTTCATTCTTAATGGCTGAGTAATGTGTGTGTGTGTGTGTGTGTGTGTGCGCGCACGTGCGTATCACATCTTTATTCATTTATCTGCTGATTGATACTTGGGTTGTTTTCACATCTTGGCTATTTTTAATATTGTTGTGATGAACATAGGGGTGCATATATATTTTCAAATAAATGTTTTCGTTTTCTTTGCATAAATAACCAGGAGTAGAGTTTCAGGATCATATGTTGGTTTTAGTTTTTTGAGGAAACTCCATATTGTTTTCCTTCATGGTGACAGCAATTTACATTTCTACCAATAGTGCACGAGTGTACTCTTTTCTTCTCATCTTTGCCAACACTCATCATTTGTCTTGTTAATAATAGCCATTCTTACAGGTGTAAATCTTTTGTGTTTCCATACAAATTTCAGAATTGCTCTAGTTCAGTGAAAAATGCCATTGGTATTCTGATATGAATTGCATTGAATCTGAATATTGCCTTGAATCATATGGTCATATTATTTCTTCCAATCTATCAACACAGTATATATTTCCATCTCTTTGTATCCTCTTCAATTTCCTTCATCAATGTCATAGTTTTCTGAGTACAGGTTTTAATTCCTTAGACATATAATTAGCTATTTTATACTTTTTGAGACATAAGAGACATGGGTTTAATCCCTGGGTTGGGAAGATATCCTGGAGAAGGAAAATGGCAACCCACTCAATTATTATTGCCTTGAAAAAAACATGGACAGAGGAGTCTGGTGTGCTACAGTCCATGGGGTCACAAAGAGTGGGACACGACTGAAGTGACTTAGCACACACACATTTTATACTTCTGATGCTATTGTAAATGAGATTGTTTTCATAATCTTGCTTTCCGGTAGTTTGTTGTTAGCATATAGAAATGCAAAGTTTCTGGATATTAATTTTGTATGCTATAACTTTACTGAATTTATTATGAGTTTAGAGTTTTTGGTGACATCTTTAGTGTAGTATAACATCTTTATAGTATCAGTTATACTACAGTATACTATGAGTCATTTATATTATAGTATTGTATGCTGCTGCTGCTGCTGTGTCACTTCAATCATGTTCGACTCTGTGCGACCCAATAGATGGCAGCCCACCAGGCTCCCCCGTCACTGGGATTCTCCAGGCAAGAACACTGGAGTGGGTTGCCATTTCCTTCTCCAATGCATGAAAGTGAAAAGTGAAAGTGAAGTCACTCAGTCATGTCCGACTCTTAGTGACCCCATGGACTGCAGCCTACTAGGTTTCTCTCTCCATGGGATTCTCCAGGCAAGAATACTGGAGTGGGTTGCCATTTCCTTCTCCAGGGGAGCTTCCCAACCCAGGGATCAAACCTGGGTCTCCTGCATTGCAGGCAGACGCTTAACCTCTGAGCCACCAGGGAAGGCCTAATAGTATAGATAATGTTATGTTATCTGCAAAAGTGAGAGTTTTCTTTCTTTCTAATTTGGATTAGTTTTGTTTCTTTTTCTTGTCTGATTGCTGTAGTCAGGATATCAAATACTATGTTGAATAAAAATGGCAAATATAGGCATCTTTATTTTAGTCCTGTTCTTAAAGGAAATGGTTTCAACTTTTCACCATTAAATATGTTGTTAATGGTAAGCTTGTCTTCAGTTCAGTGCAGTTCAATTCAGTTGCTCAGTCATATTCAACTCTTTGTGACCCCATGGACTGCAGCATGCCAGGCCTCCCTATTCATCACCAACTCCCACAGTTTACTCAAACTCATGTCCATTGAGTCAGTGATGCCATCCAACCATCTCATTCTCTGTTGTCCCCTTCTCCTCCCACCTTCAATCTTTCCCAACATCAGGGTCTTTTCAAATGAGTCAAATGAGCTTTTCTTACATGGCCTTTTTAATATTTATGTTGTTGTTGCTGTTCATTTGCTAAGTCATGTTCAATTCTTGTGACCCCATGGGATGCAGCATTCCAGGCTCCCCTGTCCTTCACTATGTCCTGGAGTTTGCTCAGATTCACATCTATTGAGTCAGTGATGCTGTCTAACCATTTCATCCTCTCTTGCCCCCTTCTCTTTTTGCCTTCAATCTTTCCCAGTATCGAGATTTTTTCCAATGAGTTGACTCCTTGTAAGAGGTGGCCAAAGTATTAGAGCCTCAGCTTCAGCATCCATCCTTACAATGAATATTCAGGGCTAATAGCCATTAGGATTGACTAGTTTTATCTCCTTGCTATCAAGGGACTCTCAAGAGTCTTCTCCAGCACCAAAATTCAAAAGCATCAATTCTTTGGTGCTTGGTGTTTTTTGTTGTCCAACTTTCACATCCATCTATGACTACTGGAAAAACTATAGCTTTCACTATATGGACCTTTGTCAGCAAAATGATGTCTCTGCTTTTTAATAGGCTGTCTAGGTTTGCTACAGCTTTCATTCCAAGGAACAAATTTTTTTTTTTTTTAATTTCATGGCTGCAGTTGCTATCTGCAGTGATTTTGGAGCCTAAGAAAATCAAGTGTTACTGCTTCCTTTATCCCCCATTCTCTTTACAATGAAATAATGGTGTCAAATGCTATGATCTCGGTTTTTTCAATGTTAAGTTTCAAGCAAGATTTTTCACTCTCCTTCACCCTCATCAAGAGGCTTTTTAGTTCCTCTTCACTTGCTGCCATTAGACTGATATCATCTGCGTATCTGAGGTTGTTGATATTTCTTCCAGCAATCTTGATTCCAACTTGTGGTTCCTCCAGCCTGGCATCTCACATAATATACTCTGCATAGAGGTTAAATAAGCAAAGTGATAATATACAGCCTTGTCATACTCATTTTCTAATTTTGAACCAGTCAGTTGTTCCATGACAGGTTCTAACAGTTGCTTCTTGATTTGCATAAACGTTTCTCTGGAGACAGGTAAGGTGGCCTGGTACTCCCATCTCTTGACGAATTTTCCACAGTTTATTGTCATCCACACAGTCAAAGACTTTAGCTTAGATAATGAAGCCAAAGTAGATGTTGTTTCTCTGGAACTCCCTTGCTTTCTCTATGATCCAACGAGTGTTGGCAATTTGATCTCAGGTTCCTCTGCATTTTTAAAATCCATCGTGTACATCTGCTGGTTCTCAGTCCATACAATGCTGAAGCCTAGCTTGAAGAATCTTGTGCATATCTTAACATGAGGAGTGTGTGCAATTATACAGTAGCTAGAATGTTATTTGTCATTACCCTTCATTGGGATTAGAATGAAAATTGACATTTTCCAATCCTGTGGCCACTCCTGAGTTTTCTAAATTTTCTGACATATTGAGTGCTGCATTTAACAGCATCATATTTTAGGATTTTTAACTAGCTCAGCTGGAATTCCATCACCTCTACTAGCTTTGTTCATAGAAATGCTTCCTTAGATCCACTTTACTTCACATTCCAGGATACCTGGCTCTAGGTGAGTGACCCACACATAGACAGTGGATCTAGAGTGACCCAATATCATGGGTATCTGGGTAACTAAGACCTTTTTTGTGTAGTTCTTCTGTGTATTCATGCCACCACTTCTTAATTTCTTCTATTTGTATTCATTCTATACCATTTCTGTCCTTTATGATGGCCAACCTTGCATAAAATATTCCCTTGGTATATCCAGTTTTCTTGAAGAGATCTCTAGTCTTTCCCACTCTATTGCTTTCCTGTATTTATTTTCATTGTTCATTTAAGAAGGCCTTCTTATCTCTTCTTGCTATTCTATGGAACTCTGCAGTCAGTTGGGTATATCTTTTCCTTTCTCCCTTGTCTTTTACTTCTCTTCTTTTCTCGGTTATTTGTAAAGCCTCCTCAGACAACCACTTTGCCTTCTTATGAGCTCCGTATTGCAAAAATCAAGCTTAAACTGAAGAAACTAGGGAAAAGCAGTAGGCCATTTAGGTATGACCTAAATAAAATCCCTTATGATTATATTGAGGTATTATTTGTCTATACCCTTTTTGTTGAGACTATTTATCAGAAATGGTGTTGAATTTTTCAAAACTTTCTGAATTTATTGAGGTAATCATAAGATTTTTTAATTAATTAATTTTATTATACCAACTAATTAATTAAATAATATATGGCTTCATTGCTGCATGGGCTTTTCTCTAGTTGCAATGAGTGGTGGCTACTCTCTAGTTCCTATGAGAGGGTTGCTTATTGAGGTGGCTTATCCTGTTGTGGAGCATGGGCTCTAGAGCTCATGGGCTTCAGTAGTTGTGGCACACAAGCTTAGATTCTTTGTGGCATGTGGGATCTTCCTGGATCAAGGGTTAAACCTGTGTTTTCTGTATTGGCAGGAAGATTCTATACTACTGAGCCACCAGGGAAGCCCAATGATAAGATTTTTATGTTTCAATTTTTAATGTGATATTATCACATTGGTTGATTTAAGATCTCTGAAATCATGGAACATGACCCTTTGAATGTATTGTTGAGTTTACTTTCCTAATATTTTTTGAGGATTTTTGCATATATGTTCATCAGTGAAAGTGAATTGTGATTTTCTTTCTTTCTTTCTTTCTTTCTTTTAATAGGATCTTTGGCTTTGGTATCAGGGTGATGGTGGCCTCAATGATTGTGTAAGCACTCCATCCTTTGCAGTTTTTTTGGAACAGTTTGTAAAGAATGCATGTTAACTCTTCTCTAAATGTTTGGTAGAATTCACATATGAAGCCATCTGGTCCTTGACTTTTGCTTGTTGGGAGTTTTAAAATCACTGATGTAATTCATTACAGGTAATTGATTTATTCATATTTTTTACTTTTTCCCTGGTTCAGTACTAGAAGACTATATACTTCTAGGAATTTGTTCATTTCCTCTATATTGTTCATTTTATGAGCCTATAACTATTCATAGTAATCTTTTTTGACCCTCTGTATTTCCATGCTGTCAGTTGTAACTTTTCCAATTTTTATTTCTGATTCTTTTGACATGGGCCATCTCTTTTTTTCAATGATTAGTCTGACTAAAGGTTGACCAATTTTGTTGATCTTTAAAAAAAACAAACAGCTTTTAGTTTTATTTGTCTTTTCCATTGTTTTTAGCTTCTATTTTGTTTCTGATTTAATATTTATAATTTTGTTCTTTCTACTAAACTTTAGTTTTGTTGTTCTTCTTTTCCTAATTCCTTTAGGGATACCTCATTGTTCTTTTGACTTGTATTTTCCTGATAATTAGTGATGTTGAACTCCTTTTCATGTACCTGTTAGCAATGTGCATGTCTTCTTTGGAAAAGTGTCTATTCAGATCCTTTCTTCATTTGTTTAAATTTGACTTTTTGCTTTATTGTTATTAAGTTATATGTATTGTTGAACTGTGGTGTTGGAGAAGACTCTTGAGAGTCCCTTGGACTGCAATAAGATCCAACCAGTACATCCTAAAGGAGATCAGTCCTGGGTGTTCATCGGAGGGACTGATGTTGAAGCTGAAACTCCAGTACTTTGGCCATCTGGTGCGGAGAGCTGACTCATTTGAAAAGATCCTGATGATGGAAAAGATTGAGGGCAGGAGGAGAGGGGGATGATAGAGGATGAGATGGTTGGATGACATTACCAACACAATGGACATGGGTTTGTGTGGACTCCAGGAGTTGGTGATGGACAAGGAGGTCTGGCGTGCTGTGGTTCTTGGGGTCACAAATTGTTGGACACGACTGAGCGACTGAACTGAACTGTATTACTCATTTATCTTATATACTAATTTCTTATAGACATAGAATTTGAAAATACTTTCTCCCATTCAGGTGACTGGCTTTTAATTCTGCTGATGATTTATTTTGCTCTACAGAAGCTTATAATTTGATGTAGTTCTCTTTGTATATCTTGGCTTTTGTTGCTTTTTCTCTTGGTTTCAGATAAAAAAAAAAAATTGTCAATATCAATGCCAAGAAACCTACTGCCTAAGCTATTTTCTAATAATTTTAAGGCTTAAGGGGTATCATTCAAGTATTAAATTCATTTCAGTTAATTTTTGTGTATACTGTTGACAATGGTTCAGTTATATTCTTTTGCATGTGACTGTCTGGTTTTCCCAACACCATGTGTCAAAGAGACTATCCATTCTACATTGTAGTTTCTTGCTTCCTTGTCATAAATTAATTGATGTATTTGTATTGGTTTACCTATGGCTTCTATATTCTGTACCGTATTTCTATATATCTATTTTTAATGCCAATATACCTTTTTGGTTAACATAATTGTGTAATATAGTTTTTAAGTTTAATTCTTATTTTTTAATCAGTGGAAATTTGTTTTATATTGCATTGGTTTCTGCTGTACTACAACATGAGTCAGTGATAATTATATATATATATATATATATATATATATATATATATATCTCTCCACCCTCTTTAGGCATTCTCCCCTCCCCCTATCCCACTCCTCTAGGTCATAGGCTCCCTTTATTATATAGCAACTTCCCACTGACAATCTATTTTACATGATACTGCATGTATGTCAATGCTACTTTTTCTCAATCTGTCCCACCCTCACCTTCCCTTGCTGAGTCCACAGATCCATCCTTTACTGTATTCATCAGTACAGTTTTTCTAGATTCCATATGTACATGTATGTTAATCAGTCAGTCATGTCCACCTCTTTGCAATCCCATGGACTGTAGCCAGGCTCCTCTGTCCATGGATTCTCATATGTATGTTTTAATATATGATACTTGGTTTTGTTCTTTATGGCTTGTTTCATTCTATATAAGAGGCTCTAGATTCATCCAATTCACTACAACTGACTCCAATTTGTGTCTTTTTATGGGTGAGTAATATTCCATTGTATGTATGTACCACATCTTCTTTATCTATTTATCTGACGGTGGATATCTAGGTTGCTTCCAGGCCCTGGCTATTGTAAATATTGCTGTAATGAAAATTGCAGTATATGTGACTTTTAGAATTGTGATTTTCTCAAAGTATATATCCAGTAGTGGGATTCCTGGGCCATATGGTAGATTTAAGGAGCTTTCCTGGTGGCTCAAATGTGAAGAATGTGCCTGCAATACAGGAGACTTGGGTTCCATCCCTGGGTCAGAAAGATCCTCTAGAGAAGAGAATGGCTACTCAATCCAGTATTCTTGCATGGAGAAATCTGTGGACAAAGGAGCCTGATTGGATACAGTTCATGGGGATGCAAAGAGTTGGACACAACTAAACAACTAACACTTTAACTTTTATTCAAGGTAGATGTATTTATTTATTTATTTTCTTTAAGGACTCTCCATATTGTTTTCCCTAATGGCTGTATCAATTTACATTCCCACAAGCAGTGCAGAACAGTTCCCTTTTTTCCACATCCTCTCCAGCATTTATACTGTTTGAAGACTTTTTAATGATGACCGTTTTGACTGGTGTGAGGTGACACTTCATCGTTCTTTTGATTTGCATTTCTCTAATAATAGGGGCTTCCCTGGTGGCTCAGAGGTTAAAGCGTCTGCCTGCAATGCAGGAGACCCGGGTTTGATCCCTGGGTCGGGAAGACACCCTGGAGAAGGAAATGGCAACCCACTCCAAGATTCTTGCCTGGAGAATCCCATGGAAGGAGGAGCCTGGTAGGCTACAGTCCACGGGGTTGCAAAGAGTCAGAAATGACTGAGCTACTTCACTTTCACTTTCTCTAATAATAAGTGTTGTTGAGCATTGTTTTATTCGTTTATTGCCCATCTGTATGTCTTCTTTGGAGAAATATCTGTTTAGATCTGACCTCCCCCCTCCCCGCCCTCCTTTTTTTTTTTTGATTGGGCTGTTTGTTTTTCTGATATTGAGCTGTATGAACTGCTTATAGGGATTCACTTGTGGCTCAGTGGTAAAGAAGCTGCCTGCTAATGCAGGAGACATGGGTTTAATCCATGGGTAAGGAAAATCCCTTAAAGAATGAAACGGCAACCCATTTCAATATTCTTGACTGGAAATCCCATGGACAAAGGATCCTGGTGGTCTACAGTCCATGAGGTCACAAAAGTTGGACATGACTTAGCAACTAAACAACAATGAGCTGCTTTTATATTTTGAAGATTAATCATTTGTTAGTTGCTTCATTCACAATTATGTTCTCCCATTCTGAGGGTTGTCTTTTCATTTTGTTTAGAGTTTCATTTATTGTGCAAAAGCTTTTAAGTTTTATTAGGTCTCATTTGTTTATTTTTGTTTTTATGTCCATTAATCTAGGAGGTAAATCAGAGAGAATATTGCTGTCATTTTGTCAAAGAGTGTACTGTCTGTGTTTTTCTCTAAGAGCTTTGTGGGTTATGGCCTTACATTAAATCATTAATCCATTTTGACTTTATTTTTGTGTATGATGTTAGGAAGTGTTCTAATTTAATTCTTTTACATGTCACTGTTTAATTTTCCAAGCACCACTTATTGAAGAGGCTGTCTTTTCTACATTGTATATTCTTGTTCTCTTTGTCAAAAATAAGGTGCCCATATGTGCATAGGTTTATCTCTGGGCTTTCTGTCTTATTCCATTGGTCTATATGTCTGTTTTTGTACCAGTCCCATACTGTCTTGATGACTGTAGCTTTGTAATATAGTCTGAAGTCAGGAAGGTTGATCTCTTCAACTTCATTTTTCTTTCTCAAGATTGCTTTAGCTACTCACGGTCTTTTTTGTTTCCATACAAATTGTGAAAAATTTTGAAAACTGTCATTGGTAGCTTGATAAGGATCACATTGAATCTGTAGATTACTTTGGACAGTATAGTCATTTTCACAATATTGATTCTTCCAATCCAAGAACATGGCATATTTCTCCATCTGTGTCATCTTTGATTTCTTTCATCAGAGTCTATAGTTTCCTACATACAAGTTCTTTTGCAGTTTTATATAAATTTTAGAATCTTTTCCTATTTCTGTGAAAAATGCCACTAAAATTTTGATAGAGATTGCACTGAATCTGCAGATTACTTTGGATATTATGGGCATTTTAATAACATTAATTCTTCCAATCCTTGAGCATAGATTATAGTTTCATTTATTTTTCTCTTCTTTAATTACTTTCATCAATGACATATAATTTGAGTATATAGGTTTTTCACCTCCTTAGTTGAATGTATGCCTTGGTATTTTATTCCTTTTTATGTAATCATAAATGGAATTGTTTTCTTAATTTCTTTTCTCAGAATTTGCATTTAGTATACAGAATCACAGCAGATTTACTTATACTGATCTTGTATCCTACAACTGTACTGAATTCATTGAATAGTTCTAATAATTTTTTGTTGGCATCTTTAAAAGGTTCTCTCTATGTAATATCATGACATCTCCAAATAATGACAGTTTTAGTTCTTCCTGTGCAATATGGATGCATTCTGTCTCTTTTTCTTGCCTAGTTGCTCGGCTAAGACTTCAAGTTTTATGTTAAATAAAAGTGGTAATAGTATACCACTGACACAGTAGTAAGAATAAGTTTCATACTAGATTTTTAAGTGATTAATCAAGTACTTTTACCATATGTTTACTTTTACCAGTGAGATTTACATTTTCATGTTTTCTTGTTACTAATCATTGCCTTTTTTTCGATTTAAAGAGGTTTGTTTAACATACCATGCAAGCCAGTTTAGTGGTAATGAATTCCTTTAGCTTTTGCTTGTCTGGAAAACTTTTTATATCACCTTCAATTCTAAACAATAACTTTGCTGGGTAGACTATTCTTGATTGGAAATTATTTTCTTGCTGCACTTTGACTATATTGTGCTATCACTTTCTGGCCTGCAAATTTTCTCCTGAAAAATCTGCTCATTTTCTTAAGAGGGTTCCCCTTTGCTTAAGAAGTTGTTTTATTATTGCTGTTTTTAAAATTCTTTCCTTCTCTTTAACTTTTGATATTTTAATTATAATGTGTCTTTGTGTGAGTCTTTGGAGTTTATTTTTTTAGGACTTCCTGGATATGTATGTCTGTTTCCTTCTCTAGATTAGGAAAGTTTTCAGCTATTATTTTTTCAAACAGGTTTTCTGCTCCTTTATTTCTCTTTTCTCTTTATGAGACACCTATAATGTGACTGCTTGATCTTGCATATAACTCCCTTAAGCTATCTTCACTTCTCTTCTTTCTTTTTCTGATTTTACTGGTCTAATATTGTAAATTCGTCTGCCCTGTCTTCAAGTTCACTATTCCTTTCCTCTGCTTCATCTAGTCAGCTACTCAACCCTTCTAGTGTATTTTCAGCTTAGTTCATCATAGCCATGTGATCAAGGCAATATCCGCTAAACAGGAATTTCAAAAAGTAAGGCACCCAATTGCGGCACCAGACACGTATAAGACTCTCCTTGAGAAATCTGGTGCTCTGAAGCACGGCAGATGGGAGTGTAAAAGAATGTCCATTCTCCAAAGTCTCAGAAAAGTCTACAGTCTTCAAAGTCTACAGTCACCCTTTGGATGTATGTGTATTTAGAACCCTGTATTTCAGGCTGTAGCCATGATGATAGACTAATAGGCCTCTTTTACAGAAATACTGAACTCCTAGGTCTGCTGTGTCTTGTTGTGCCCCGGTTAGCTGTTTAAGAACTCTTTATCCATTTGTTACAGTGCTACAGGAGCTGTAAGCATAAGCCCCACTTACTACCAGATTCAGGTAATGTAGAAATGTCCCCTGGTAGCAACAAAAAAAGTCAAGACATCAAAGAAAGTTTTAAGCTTCATTTTTGGATGATAGCATAGAACTGGAATGAGGCAGAAGAAAAACACAAAAAATGTGTCTATTAGACTCTAATCCCTGAGAGCACCTCCCTAAGCCTGTATAAGTTTGCCAAACCATAAGCCTCTATCTCAGGCCAGAGTTCTGTGAAAGTCAAATAAGCTTCTTTTCTAAAAGACTGGAGTTGTGTTTACGTCTGCTACCTGAAGTACCCTGGGAGTGGTAGTCTGCCAAGAACTATATTTCCTATTGTTATAGTTCCATTGAACCCAGAAACAAAAGCCCTTCTTGGCCTCTAGAACCAGGTGATCAAAAAGCACCCCTTGGGTGGTAGCCACAAAAACCAGGTCACCATATATAAAAATCAGGGCCAAATATATGTAGGAGATCGCCTCTGGCAGGTACTGGCACTTTGAGTTGTGGCAGAGGGGAAGCATGAAGAAGGCTATTTTCCATGCCTTTCCCTACTCCTTTTGCCTTCTGCCTGACCCTGGTCCTTCACTGTGTGGTTCCTCTTCTTGAGCGCTATGAGTAACAAACTGTCTTTTCAATGAAAGTTGCCTCCCGATCTATCAACCTCACCTTACCCAAAAAATAATGAGGTACATTTAAAAAGAATATATTATACATTTGTCAAAACTCATATACACAACATAGAGTGAACTCTAATGGAGAAACTGTACATAATTATACTGTATCAATATTAGTTCATCAATTGTAACAAGTGTATTAATGTAATATGACATGTAAATAATAGAGGAAATCATGTATGATGGGGTGGTTAAGGAAGTAAATGGGTACTCTTGACTTCCTGCTCAATTTTTAGGTAAGCATAAACTCTGAAAATGAAATACATTATTTTTTTTTGAAAATGAACTTATTTTAGGATTTTTTTAAATTTTATTTTATTTTTAAACTTTACAATATTGTATTAGTTTTGCCAAATATCGAAATGAATCTGCCACAGGTGTACCCACGTTCCCCATCCTGAACCCTCCTCCCTCCTCCCTCACCTACCCTCCCTCTGGGTCCTTCCAGTGTACCAGGCCCAAGCATCCAGTACTGTGTATCAACCTGGACTGGCGACTCGTTTCATACATGATAATATACATGTTTCAGTGCTATTCTCCCAAATCTCCCCACCCTCTCCCTCTCCCACAGAGTCCATAAGACTGATCTATACATCAGTGTCTCTTTTGAAGTCTCGTACACAGGGTTATTGTTATCATCTTTCTAAATTCCATATATATGCGTTAGTATACTGTATTGGTGTTTTTCTTTCTGGCTTACTTCACTCTGTATAATAGGTTCCAGTTTCATCCATCTCATTAGAACTGATTCAAATGTATTCTTTTTAATGGCCGAGTAATACTCCATTGTGTATATGTACCACAACTTTCTTATCCATTCATCTGCTGATGGGCATCTAGGTTGCTTCCATGTCCTGGCTATTATAAACAGTGCTGCAAACAAGTGGTGCTGGGAAAACTGGTCAACCACTTGTAAAAGAATGAAACTAGAACACTTTCTAACACCATACACAAAAATAAACTCAAAATGGATTAAAGATCTAAACGTAAGACCAGAAACTATAAAACTCCTAGAGGAGAACATAGGCAAAACACTCTCTGACATACATCACGGCAGGATCCTCTATGACCCACCTCCCAGAATATTGGAAATAAAAGCAAAAGTAAACAAATGGGACCTAATTAAACTTAAAAGCTTCTGCACATCAAAGGAAACTATTAGCAAGGTGAAAAGGCAGCCTTCAGAATGGGAGAAAATAATAGCAAATGAAGCAACGGACAAACAACTAATCTCAAAAATATACAAGCAACTCCTACAGCTCAACTCCAGAAAAATAAATGACCCAATCAAAAATGGGCCAAAGAACTAAATAGACATTTCTCCAAAGAAGACATGCAGATGGCTAACAAACACATGAAAAGATGCTCAACATCACTCATTATCAGAGAAATGCAAATCAAAACCACTATGAGGTACCATTTCATGCCAGTCAGAATGGCTGTGATCCAAAAGTCTACAAGCAATAAATGCTGGAGAGGGTGTGGAGAAAAGGGAACTCTCTTACACTGTTGGTGGGAATGCAAACTAGTACAGCCACTATGGAGAACAGTGTGGAGATTCCTTAAAAAACTGGAAATAGAACTGCCTTATGATCCAGCAATCCCACTGCTGGGCATACACACTGAGGAAACCAGAAGGGAAAGAGACACGTGTACCCCAATGTTCATCGCAGGATTTTTTATTTTGTTTTATTGAAATATGTGTCCATCCTTAAGTCAGTACCACATCACTGTGATTACCACAGATTTATAGTGTGTCTTAAAACTGCTTATTCTAAACCTTCCAAATTTGTGATTTTTTTTTCAAAATTGATTTTGTTCTTCTTATATTTTGAATTTTCATATAAATTTTTAATTCATCTTGCTAATTAAAACATTTTCTGAGACTTTGACTGGAATTGCATCAGATGTATCATTCAATATGCAGATGACTGTTATTATTAGGAAGATTACATCTTCATATCTATGAACATGGTACACCTCCCCATATATGTAGATTCTTCAACTTCTTGGAGTTTATCTAGGTTTCTTTATTTCCTTAGCAATCTGTTAGGTCAAAAAAATAAAACCTTAACTTTGTAACTAACCTGGATTATTCTCATTGTTTCCTGGGACATATTACTTTTTAACATTCTAATAGTAAAAGAAGTAGAAGAATCCACTGACTTTTCAGTCAGTTCAGTTGTTAAGTCCTGTCTGACTCTTTGTGACCACACAGACTGCAGCATGCCAGGCCTCCCTGTCCATTGTCAACTCCCAGAGTTTACTCAAACACATGTCCATTGAGTCGATGATGCCATCCAACCATCTCATCCTCTCTCGTCCCCTTTTTCTCCTACCTTCAATCATTCCTAGCATCAGGGTTTTTCCAATGAGTCAGTTCTTCACATCAGTTTGTCAAAATATTGGAGTTTCAGCTTCAGCATCATTCCTTCCAATGAACAACCAGGACTGACCTCCTTTAGGATGGACTGGTTGGATCTCCTTACAGTCCAAGGGACTCTCAAGAGTCTTCTCCAACATGACAGTTCAAAAGCATCAATTCTTCACCTTTCAGTTTTCTTTCTCAGCATTCTCTCACATACATACATGACTACTGGAAAAACCATAGCTTTGAATAGACAGACTTTTGTTGGCAAAGTAATGTCTCTGCTTTTTAATATGCTATCTGCTACTGCTACTGCTAAGTCACTTCAGTTGTGTCCGACTCTGTGCGACCCCATAGATGGCAGCCCACCAGGCTCCCCTGTCCCTGGGATTCTCCAGGCAAGAACACTGGAGTGGGTTGCCATTTCCTTCTCCAAATATGCTATCTAGGTTGGTCATAACTTTTCTTCCAAGGAGTAAGCATCTTTTAATTTCATGGCTGCAATCACCAGCAGTAGTGATTTTGAAGCCCCCCAAAATAAAATGTCATTTTTCCCAATTATTTCCCCATCTTTTTGTCATAAAGTGATGGGACTGGATGTCATGATCTTAGTTTTCTGAATGTTTAGTTTTAAGCCAACATTTTCACTCTCTGTTTTCACTTTCACCAAGAGGAAATTTAATTCTTCTTCACTTTCTGCCATAGGGTGATGTCATCTGCATATGTGAGGTTATTGATATTTCTCCTGGCAATCTTGATTCCAGTTTGTGCTTCATCCAGCCCAGCTTTTTTTATGATGTACTCTGCATAAAAGTTGAATAAGCAGGGTAATAAAATACAGCCTTGAAGTACACCTTTCCCTATTTGGAACCAGTCTGTTGTTCCATGTCCAGTTTTACCTGTTATTTCCTGACCAGCATACACATTTCACAAGAGGCATGTAAGGTGGTCTGCTAACCCTATCTTTTTAAGAATTTTCCAGATTTTTTTGTGGTCCACACAGTCAAAGGCTTGGGCATAGTCAATAAGGCAGAAGTACATGTTTTTATGGAACTCTCTTGTATTTTCCAATGATCCAACGGATGTTGCAATTTGATCTCTGGTTCCTCTGCCTTTTCTAAATCAAGCTTTAACATCTGGAAATTCTCAGGTCATGTACTGTTGAAGCCTGCCTTGGAGATTTTTGATCATTAGTTTACTACCATGTGAGATGAGTGCAATTGTGCTGTAGTTTGAACATTTTTTGGCATTGCCTTTCTTTGGGATTGGAATGAAAACTGATCTTTTCCAGTCCTGTGGCGAGTGCAGAATTTTCCAAAATTGCTGGCATATTTAGTGCAGCACTTTCACAGCATCATCTTTTAGTATTTGAAATAGCTCACCTGGAATTTCATCACATCCACTAGCTTCGTTTGTAGTCATGCTTCTGAGGGCCCACTTGACTGTACATTCCAGAATGTCTGGCTCTAGGTTTCTGGTCACACCATCATGATTATCTTGGTCGTGAAGAT